>NC_132857.1:23067304-33067304 GCF_048164855.1 Canis lupus baileyi | reverse complement strand
ATCTCTACTCAAAAGAAAAATGTGCTCATTTAAAAAAAAAATCTCTCTGAATTTAATTATCTGACCCACGTGTCAGCATAGTTTTAGCTTCACTTAAAAATCTGGGAATCCCCCCCGCCTTTTTCTAGTTTTGGGAACAACTCATTTGTATGACTTTGTTCTTTGAAGTGTGGGGAAATCCACCTTAAGCCATCTAGGCCTGGGGATTTAAGGAGGTGGGAGACTGCTGACAATTTCATCTTCTTAATAGTTATTTTTCTATTTAATTCTTCTATCCCTTGTGCCAATTTTGGCAGCTAGTGTGTTTCTTATGCTATATATTTTTCCATGTTAAATAGATGTTTTGTTTGTGGCCTATTCTTTTCCAAAATAGTTTTTAAAATTTTTCTATATTTGTGGAGAGTTCTCTCTCTCTCCCTCCTCTTTCTTGTTCTGGTGACTTCTTCCTCTTTCTGTGGTTAATGTTTACTTATTATGTTTTATTCATATTCATTTCATAAATTTATCTTATATATTTATAATTATCCTTATTGTTTTGTTCTCTACTTGGTAAATTGGTATCATCTTTTTTTATTTCTTTTTTTTTAAGATTTTATTTATTTATTCATAAGAGACACAGGCAGAAAGAGAAGCAGGCTCCACGCAGGAAGCCGGACGTGGGACTCGATCCCAGGCTCCAGGATCACACCCTGGGCTGATGGCAGTGCTAAACCGCTAAGCCATCTGGGCTGCCCTGATTCTTTTTCTTGTGTCTTTCAGCTTAAGTTTATTATTTAATTTCTTGAGGCAAAAACATGAGCTCATTTATTTTTGTTACTTTTTTCTAATAAGTATCATTTTTCCCACTAACTAAACATTTGGATATTTTGAAATTTAACTTTTATTTAGCACCAAGTACTTCAGAATTTCCTTATATTTTCGCCTTTAATTCACTGCTTAAATAGAAGTATGCTTTTAAACTTTCTAAATTTAAGGGATGCCCAGGTGTCTCAGTGGTTGAGCATCTGCCTTTGGCTCAGGGTGTGATCCTGGGGTCCTGGGATCAAGTCCCATATTGGGCTCCCTGCAGAAAGTCTGCTTCTACCTTTGCCGATGTCTCTGCCTCTCATGAATAAATAAATAAAATATTAAAAGTAAAAACAGAAAGCATGATAACCACAAAATATGAAGGAAGATAACAAAATAAGTTCACATTCGCCTGTCATTTTGGTATATATATATAACTGAATTTACTCACTTATTAAAGCATACGTCCATAAGTTTTAATGAAATAGAATTAATAATGTGTATTTTTAAATAGGAAGAGAAAAGATCACAGGAAGGTTGAAAACAAAAAAAGTAAAAAACAAAGGGATAGCTAACAGATGTTAAAATAATGCAAGCTGATCATTTTAATATGACAAAATAGCACATTCAAATAAAAATGAAAATGTGATAAAAAAAGGATCAGTGCATAATGATTAAAGGAAAAATTTATACCAGTGGATACAATAACCATAATCATATATCACATAATTATCTTCCCTTCAACTATATATTATATGATAAGTAATAGAAAAGTATATAATCTACAAATGTAATTGGAATTCAAACAAACACACATACACAGACATGCCTCAAAAGACATCAGTCTCAAAATTATTCTAGGTTATAAAGGAATTGAGTAGCATGCTTAACAAGTGGAGTTTAACTGGTAGGTTTGTAATTTTTGTGCCATTCTTTAAGATTCTATATTTCTCTCCAGTATGTGGAATACTGAAAAAAACCCTGCAAGAAATCCCAATACATTTTCAAAGACGAACTATTTTCTCTCATCACAGTCCAACCAATTAAAAAATCAGTATCAAATAAATAGCTAAAAACATTCTCAAATTTAGAAATTTTTTAAAAAGATTTTATTACATAGGCAGAGGGAGAAGTAGACTCTTCTCAAGGATCCTGATATGGGACTCGATCCCAGGATCCTAGGATCATGCCCTGAGCTGAAGGCAGACATTCAACCACTGAGTCACCCAGGTGTCCCTGTTTATTTCTTTTTCTAATTATTGCTACATAGATCATTTTTTTCTGCTGCTGCTTTCTAATTATACATTTTTAAAATTTTTTTCATAGTAACACCTAATTTTTAAGGCCTATATGTGTACAGATTTTCACAATTACTGAAGATTATCATTATTGAGGTCATCTCTTTGTGGGAAAAGCTATAGTTTTATTATGCTTTGTAACTAAGCTACTTTTAACCTCCCTGAGCCATCATGTTGACTTTGAAGTTTTGATCTCAGGTTGTTACAGGAGTTCCTTACGAATATTTTTCACTATCAAAAATATTAATCTCCCAGTTATATTTCATATGTTCTAAGACCCATTTAAAAAAAGCAACATTTATATCTTGCCATAGTTTAATATTTTTCTTTTTTTGGTACATGAGATAATGATATATCACCTAATATCATCTCTGGTTCAACTAAATATGGTGATTTCTTCGCCTACCTTTGATTCCCATTCTTGTTTTGTTATGGAATCGTTTAACACATTATGTAACACTTCTCCTCAAAGTTTTATCAGACAAAATCTCTGCCTCATACACATTCTGGGTCTTTGTATGACTTTGTAGGAGAGAAGCTATAAACTCTTTCAATCACAATCTAGTATCATTTAAAAATACATAGTTATTTTAAAATAAATCACTATAACTTTGTTCCTATTTACTCTTCTCTTTAGACAGATTGGCACTTAAGCTTATCATTCATATTTTTCACTCTTAATGATGCCTTTGGAAAGATCTTAAATCTTATTTTTCAGTTCATTAATTTGCTCTATGAGTCCATCTAGTTTGTGATTCCCGTAAATCCCGTTATTATCAATTTAGTAGTTTATCTGTAAGTATTAAAAAAAATTTCATCTTATAGATGGAAAGGAATTTAATGGCATATGCAACTAAAATATAGTCTTCAGTTATATTATGAACATGGCCAGCTCTAATCTGTTTTGTAGGCTTTGTGCTTGGACTTACTTCCATCATGGTAGAAAAAAAATGGTTTTAGGTCTTGTACCACATTGTCCAGAGCAATTCAGAAGCATCTGTTTTTCCCAAATTCCTGCAGGAATCCTGATAGTCACTTTGATTTGACCACCTTAGGTTACATACCAACACACAAATCAATTACTGTGATTAGGGAGCCAACAAATGTTGCTTATTTATTGAAGGCCATATATTCTTTAAGAACCACACAGGTCTCAGTGGAAACTATGGGCCATTGGGAAATTAGGATAATGACGTTAAAGAGACAAACAATTTTTGCTCATGAGTTACTTTGAAAACATTATTTTCATGTCCAATATCTCTACTCGTTTCTTATTTATTCATCAGCTTTTCTTCCTTCATGTTTGCAAATGCTTTTCAAAAAATTCCAAAAATACTAATAATGCTTTTTTTAAATACCTCCCCAAACTGCCACATTGTGCTTCCTTCTATTAGAGATGGGTCTTTTTTGCTTCACCCCACCACAATGTTTGACCTACGTCAATACCTTATGACTGTTTTGCTCCAAGTTTATGTTTGTTCCCTCTAAACCATCTGCTGTCTAGACTTGTTCCTGTGGTAAAATGGGATACTGGAGATTAAGACAAATGTCTGAATTAAGTATTGTGGTATGGACTCAAACACCTCATTTTCCATGACTTATTTGTACCCAAAGCATGTTTCTCCCATGTACCAAGGGATTTCTCTTGTCCGAAGACACCCAACCTTAGTTTTGATTGCCTGGTCCAAAGGAAGATTATGTGGATACACACTTGTTGGTTTATGTACACCTGTTCTTTTCTTTGCCTGATTATGGCATTTTCTTCCTGCCTCCAGGTGGCACCACTGAACTCTTCTTACCAAGGACATGGACATGGTTAATCTTCAGGTGAGGGACACACATATGTACCTGTTTATAAGACTCAATATTGTGAATGTTTATCTGGCCAGCAACGCCAACCAACATTCTCACATAGCATCAGCTCTTGCTCAGAGTGCTCTGTCAGGAGGCAAAAGGTGTAGCTTTTACAGGTGCCCTGCTTCAGCTGGTCTCAGGCTCCGCTTAGGCATGTTGATCCCTAGCTCTGTCCCTCTTCCAGCCACCATTCTCCCTTAAAGAGAGACCCCACCATCATCAGTCTTGTAAGTATTCCTTTAAGTGTTGTTCTAGTTAGTGTCCATTCTAACACCATGTCAGAACAGCACAGGCAGCTACAGCATAATATTGCATCTGGATCCAAATTGGAAGCCTCTTCTATTCATTTTTGATAAATGTGAATCTCTTCTACCATTTGCACCTTCTCTTCTGATTAGATGGATAATCAGGGATTGATTTCTTACCACTCTATGGGAGGTGAGACTTTTAAATAGACTTATTTACTTAGAAAAAGGGAAAAATATAATGGTCTGAAATTTCAGGCACAAAAAGCAATACACATATAATGGTATACATGTAGCTCTCATATATCACGCTACGTGAGAATATGTACAGCACTTGTAAGACTATCCTTCTATAACATAGTAACATCTAATGGTAAAAAAAAAATTGTTCTTGTTCTTTATAGTGGACACTTGAAAAATAAATAAAATCAGGAAGATCTTATGAACTTTGAAAAACATCTGACAAGGGCACAGATCATCAAAGAGTTTTTGTCATAATAGTGAACTGAAATTTGTAGAAAGAAAAAGTTAATATGCTAGTTATATAATACCAGAGACTGTTATACCAATCATAAAAATGTTGTGAATTCCTATTCTCATTGTTGGTTTACTTTGAAAAATTTATTCTCCTTGTTGCTGATAGTTAAAGTCAGTTCTTTAAGTAAACTATTAAAATAAATGTAGTATAGAAATGAATTCAATGCCTTTTTGTTTTAGCAAATCAAGGTCTGTTTGGTTTTCAAGTTTTACATTAGGTTGAAGATGCAAGTAGCATTAATTAAGCTAATAGTACAAAGATTTGTATTATGTTTTTTATTACAATAATTTTGTCAAAATTTCTGTGTTTTCTTCTTTTTTTCTTATACATAAGTGTATACACATACTTAGGATATTATATCAGGCAGTGTAAAATAAGCCATATAAATTACTTTGTTCCACTTTATTTTTCATTTGCAGTTTATCACATAATCTTTTACATAAAATCTTATTCTATCAAATTAGTTTATTCACTAGCTTTCTTTTATGCATGCTTTGTGCTTTCCCATTCCATTAATTTGCTAATGAGAGTTTTGAGCTGAAAAAAAAAACCTCTTTGATCCTATTTATCTACATCTTAGTTGTGTCTGAAACCTCACATTTCTTCATTTCTCAGAAATTTTCCATATCACTCTAAGTCTAATAGACTGTGAGACTGTCTTTATTTCACTCCCATAATTTTTACGTCCATTCAAAGTCTCCATCGCTGATATCACAGAGTCCTATAACTTATGGTAAGAAACCTGTGTCTGAGAGATCAGGTGGTTATATTAAGTAGGGATAGACAGGGAAAGGAAGGAACACACTTTGATTGAATTAAGAAGCCAAAACCAAATCAGTGCACAACCAAATGGAGACTGAGGGACAAGGTCTTGAGACAAAAACTGGAAATGAGAGAAACAAGGAAGAAAAGAAAATACTGGGTTGAGTGTAGGCAAATACAGGTAATGTACATGAATTTAGAAGCTATGATCTAGAATCACATACGTTTTATTTTATAACATTGCTACTTATACATGTAATTGTATGTTCCGTGGTTAACATTCTTGGAGACCATAAACTGCCTGAGGATAAGGATTATGGCTTTTTCTCAGGATTTTTTATTAGAGCATAAAACAGTGCCTGAGTAGGATGGTGTCCATTGAGAAAGCATTAGGACCAGAAAAATAATGTTTAGCTAAAAAGAAAACAAAAGTCTCATATTTAAAAAAATATGGTGTTATTCTGAGAAGAAACTAGTAAGTGCTTAGCAGGCAATGATTCATTGTGGAAAGGAGGAATTCAGCTCTCTTAAAGGCCAAATGATTGCTTTATGCATAAAAACCAAATGAAAAAAACTCAATTCAGACTAAGTTTGAAACTTTTCAGTAAAAATGAATCAGCATATCCATTGACTAAATGCTGTCTATACTTGTGTTGTCAACTCTAGTCTTCTGGCTTTTATTTTTTCCCCCCAAGCACTATCTGTTTTATCCCTACAATAATTTTTAATTTTAATGGGCTTAAACTTCCCATTTTTGCCAATTTCACAAAACACTTTGTAGCTGGGTACAAGTGCTTACTATCCAATAGAGCCACTAACATGACTAGCTGATGACTTGAAACTTGCTCTTTTCTGTTGTTTTTTGGGAGCCATGGCTTTTAGTTTAAGGATACTGACACTTCAGGACTCACCACCTTGTATACTCCCCTCTCTCTCCTGGTCCCACTGTCATGACTCTTTGGGAGTCATGGGGGTGGCCACACAAAAGTATGGACACAGAGAAGAAAAAAGCATATTTTTGTTCAATATGATCAGATGAAAAGCAAGGTCCTATTAGTAGACACTCTGAAACATATGTTAATAGTAAGATTGCAAGACCTTTTGGATTGTCCTTATGAGAATTGGAACAAATGTAAGAATACATTTTTCTTTATGTTTGAAATTTTTGCATCTCATTGTTCAGACTTGAAAATTGAACATTTTCAATTGTAACAATTGAAAAATTGTAAAAATTATAACAATTTTTTAAACCTAATTTCTTCAGTAGCTGTTCATCCTTACTTTTCCAAACTTAATTGAAAATTTCAAACTTTTAAAAATTTTAATTAATAACACATCCAAAAGCTGCATAAAAGATGACAAACAAGAATTAAATTCTATTTTTTTAACTATAAGAGAGCTAAAATATCAAGCCACAAAACAGAGTGAAAAACAATGAAATAAAATCATTGATGATCAAGTACAGGTATATATAGGTGACAGCAGATGGGACAAAACTATTCTGTCTTCTATATATTGTCTCTTCTAGTGCTAGTAACCTCTAAAAGCCTATAATGTTAAGTGGCAGGAACTCTCTTGGACCTTATTTGATTCAAAAAAGCAGAAAAGAGGACCTAAATAAAGATTCAGACATATAATAAAAGAGTTTTAAATATATTTGATATTAAAAGTAAGCACTGAGAAAACCTAAATTATTAGCTTTTGGTGGTGAAATGAGGGAGGAAAAACATCTATATTAATTTCGTCTTATCTCCTGTTAGAAAACTAATAAATAGTGTCTGAAGAAATATAGGTTTATAAATTTATCTATTGCAGCATAGCATAGCAATCCACCCAAACTTTAATGTATTAAAAAAAAAAACAGTTTTTGTTTGTTTGTTTTTGCTTACAGATCTGTCAGCCTTTTGAGCTGGGATTAACTAGGCAGTTCATCTGTTGGTCTTAATCAAAGACTCTGTGTCTACTGTTAGCTATTCCATATGGTCACATCCTCCATTAAGCTACCTCAGGCTTCCTAACATGCCAGCTTTGCATAAAAAAGAAGGCATACACCAATACACAAGTGCTTTTCAAGTCTCTCAGATTGTTTTATGTTTGCTGATGTCCCAGTAGCTGAATAAGTCATATGGTGACCATCAGAATCAATTGATCAGAGTCAATATGGGGGGGGAGGGAAGAGTATGGACACAGGGAAAGATAATTAACATTGTATCACAAGAATATATGAAGTTATAGTTATAAAAATAATCACTGCAACAAAAACACAAATCTTTTTAATTTAGAAGAAATATATGTCCCTCTCACAAAAAAGAGACCAGATTTTGAAACTTTATATATATGTAAATACATGTATATAACAGGATATATGCACATATCCTATAATATCAGAAATTGGAATATAAAATATAATGATAGAACAGAGCTCTTCTTAATCTTAATCTGTCATAGCAATAAATTTAAATGAGCTAAGCTTCCCTACTAAAAGATAAACATTCTCAAACTGCATCATATAATAAAACCCAATTCTATGCTGTGTAAAGAAACTCTAAAAATAACTCAGAAACATTAAAAATATAAAGATGGCAAAAATTTGCTAGTAAAAATAAAAACAAAAAAGATGTTGAAATCCTTTTCAAAGTAAATTGTAATAATAACATTTTAAGAAAGCTAGAATTAAAACAAGACAACAAAAAACATTTCAGCATATTATAGGACTCAATTCACAAAAATTATATCATAGTGTTAATTATTTATGCACCAATAGCATAACTCTTATCAAAATTTTAAGCAAATACTATAAGTGATGCAAAGATAAATCTAGGGGAAAAAATACTGATAAGTGAAATATTTTGATTCATTTCTTGCCAACCATAATGAAGCAGCAGGATAAAAATAAGTAAGGATATAGAAAATCTAATTAAAGCAGATCTTACTGATGTAGATAAAAATCTGTCTCTAAAAGGAGATAGTGTATTTTCCTTTTAAGTGTGTCTCCATCAAATGAATCAACACACACATAGTGGGAGTCCTACAAAGAGAAGAGATACAGAAAGGGGCTGAGAGACTATTTTAAGAAATAATGGTAGAAAAATTCCTAAGTTTGATAAAGACACAAATATAAAATTCTAAGAAGCTCAATGAGCATCAATTAATGTGAAATTAAGAGATCCACACTGAAACACATTATAATCAAACTATCAAAAACCAAAGACAGAGAGTATCTTGAAAGCAGCAGAGAAGTGACTTGTTAAGGGATATTTAATAAGATTACCAGATTTCTCCTCAGAAACTCTGGAGGTCAAATATAGTCAAAGTTCTGAAAGAAAAACAAACCTGTCAACCAATAATACTATATCCAACAAAATTGTCCTTTAATAGTGAGGGAGAAGTTAAGACATTTCCAGATAAAATCTAAGAGTTTGTTATTACTAGAATCACCCTGCAAGAAATGCTAAAAAACAGTCCTACAGGTTGAAATAAAAGGATACCAGACAGTAACTTGAAGTCATATGAAAAAATGAAGATCTAGTAAAGGTAAATGCATGGGAAATAATAAAAGCTAATAATATTGTCATTCTGGTTTGAAATTCCACAGTTTGTTTTTCTACATGATATAAAAAACTAATGCATACACAATCCAATCATTAGTCTGTGTTTTTGGACACACAATGTATAAAGATGTAATTTTGTGACATTAATACCTAAAAGCATGTGGTGATCAACCTGCTTAGGAACAAAGATTTTACATGTTATTAGAATTAAGCTGGTATAAATTTAAATTAGAGTGGTATAATTTTAGGATGCTAAATGTATTCCCCATAGTAATCACAAATATAATAGTTATAGGATATATACAACAGGAATTAAGAAGAGAATAAATATTTCCCTATAATAAATCAACTATACACAAAAGGTGACAGTAGCACAGAAATAAGTGACAAAAAATCTTTAAGCAATACAATAAAATTAGCAAAATGACAGAAAATTCCAAGAATAATTAAATGTAATGAATTAAACTCTGTAATCAAAAATAGAGGTTGTCAGATGTATTAAAAAAGTTATTCAAAAAAATTATTCAACTCTATGCCATCTAGAATAGAATTACTTTAGACCTAAGCATACAAATAGGTTGAAAGTGAAGTGATGGAAAAAGATATTTCATGCAAATAATAACCAAAAAGATAGCTGAGGTAGCTGCAGTGATATCAGACAAAATTGAACTTAAATTTAAAAAAAAATTAAGAGACAAAGTAGGACAATATATATTAATAAAATATTCAATACAGCAAGAAGATACAAGTTACAAACATTTATTCACCTAGGGATAGATGATCAAAATATATGAAGTGAAAATTGACAGAACTGGACAAAACAAAATGCTATGTCAAATATTCTTACTCTTAATAAAGAGCAGAACAACCAAACAGAAGATGAGTAAGGAAATAAGGACTTGACCAATACAATAAACCAAATAAATGTAAAAGCCACATATAAAACACTCTATCCAACAATGGAATACTCACTATTCTCAAGTGCACATGGTAAATCCTCCATAGATTCTAAGTTAGGCCACGGTTCATGTCTCAGAAGAATTAAAAAGATAAATTTTAGGCAAAATATCTTCACTGACAACAGGATGAAGTTAGAAATCAATAACAGAAGGAAGACCACAGCATTCACATATTTGTGGAAATAAAAAAACACACTCAAAATGAATGGTGGATAAACAAAAATCTCAAGGAAAATTAAAAAATACTTAGAGATGAATTAAAACAAAAACACAGCAAACCAAAACTTGTGGGATATAGCAAAAGTGATGTTCAGGGACATATTAATAGCTATAAAAACTTACATTAAAAAAAACAAGAAAAATCTCAAATCAACAACATAGCTTTACAACTTAAGGAACTAAGGAAAGAAAAACAAATTAACCCTTCACTAACAAAAGGAAAGAAATAATAAACATTAGAGCAGAAATAAATAAAATGGAGCAAAAAAAACAATAAGGAAATTCAGGAAAACCAAAGTTGGTTCTCCAAAAATATCAAAAAAATTGACAAATCTATACCTAGTTTCAAAGAAAAAAGAAAGAAGCCTCATTTATTAAAATTAGAAATGAGAGGGGGCACATTAGTATTGATTCTATAGAAATAAAAAGAATTGTAAGAGAATACTGTGAACCAGTTGTACACCAACAAATTGGATAATCTAGGTGAAATGGACAAATTGAAAGAAATGTGAAACCTACTAAAGCCTGCATGCCAAAGTAATAGAAAATCTGAATAGACATATAAATACTAAGGAGATTTAATCAGTAATAAATCATCTTTGACAAAGAAATGTCCTGGACTTGATGGCGTCACTGCTGAATTCTACCAGACATCTAAAGGATAACGAACACCTTTTGAAACTTTCAAAAAACTGAATAGAATGTTTCTTTACTCATTCTATGAAACATTGACCCTGATTCCAAAGCCAGAGAAAGACTCTATCAGAAGACTAAAGACCAATAAAGCTAATGAATTGATGTAAAAATTCTCAACAGAATACTTGCTGAACTGAATCCAAGAGTCTATTGAAAGGATTACTATGATAAAATACAAAAAAAAAAAACCCACACACAACAACTTCAAAAAATTGTAAGTTCTTCCTCTAAGATCTAGACTGTCTGCTTTTGAGTTATATTTAACATAGTACTAGAAGTTCTCATTAGGACAATTAGTCAAAAAAAATTTTAAGTATCCAAATTGGAAAGGAAGAAGTAAAATAATCTTTGTTTACACATGTATGACCTATGTGTATAAAACCTTAAAGAGTCTGTAAAAAAGGGTGCCAGGGTGGCTGAGTTGGTTAAGTGTCTGCCTGCTGCTCAGGTCATGATGCCAGGGTCCTGAGGTGGTCTCCGGCTCCCTGCTCAGTGGGGAGTCTGCTTCTCCCTCTCCCTCTGCCTGCTCTTCCTCCTGCTTATGGTCTCTCTCTCTCTCTCTCTCTCTCTCTCTGTGTCACATGAATAAATAAAATCTTTTAAAAATTCTATAAAAAATACTGATAAAACTAATAAACTGTTCCAGTAAAGTAGCAGGATACAAAATCTACATTCAAAAATTAGTTGCATTTACATACACTAACAATGAACAATCTGAAAAGGAAATTAGGAAAACAGTTTGATTTACAATTGCACTACAAAGTATAAAATACCTAGTAATTAACCAAGTAAGTGGACAACTATACAATGAAAATTACAAACATAGCTGAAAGAAATTAAAGATATAAATAAATGGAAAGACATCCTAAGTTCCTGAATTGGAAGACTAAATATCGTTAGATATTAATACTAGCCAAAGCAACCTACAGATTTCAAGCAATCTGTTTTCAAAACACCCCAAAAGGTTTCTGTTTTTGTTCTTTTTTTTTTTTTTAAGAAATAGAATAATCCACTCTAAAACTCATATGGAATCTCAAGGGACCCAGAATAGTCCAAACTAACACTGAGAAAGCATAATAAAGGAGGATTTACACTTTCTGATTTCAAAACTTGTCACAAAGTCTTAATAATCAAAACATGGTATATGGCATAAAGATAGGCTTACAAACCAATGAAATAAAATAGAGAATCCAGAAATAGATAAATTTTTGCATATATGGTCAAATGATGGTTTTCCTTTTACAATAGAGTAGACCATTTAATGGAACAAGGCAGTCTTTTCAACAAATGGTGATAGGAAAACCAGACATCCACATGTAAAACAATAAAGCTGGATATTTACCTAACACCATATGCAAAAATTAGCTTAAAGTGGATCAAATGTCTAAAACTATGTAATTCTTACAAGAAAAGACAGAAAAAAAGACTCATGATATTGCATTGACAATGCCATCTTGACACCAAAGACAAAAGCAAGAAAAGAAGAAAATAGATGAGCTGGACTTCATAAAAATTAAAAAATGAAACAAAACAAAAAAACCCATACTTTTGTGTATCATAAAAAACCCCAGAGAACAAGAGGGAATGTTTGCAAATCATGTATTTGATAAGAGATTACTATCCAAAACATTCAGAGAAGTCCTAAAACTCAAAACCAAACAACTGAATTTAAAAATGCCCTAAAGCAGGACAGCCCGGGTGGCTCAGTGGTTTAGCGCCACTTTTAGCCCAGGGCCTGATCCTGGAGACCCAGGATCAAGTCTCACGTCAGACTCCCTGCATGGAGCCTGCTTCTGCCTCTCTCTCTGTGTCTCTCATGAATAAATGAATAAAATCTTAAAAAAAAAATAAAAGCAGAAGACATGAGCAGACATTTCATTTTTCTTTTTTCAAAATTTCATTTAAATTCTAATTAGTTAACATACAGTGCAATATGGGTTTCAGGAATGGAATTCAGTGGTTCATCATTTATATACAATACCCAGTGCTCATCACAAGTGCCCTCCTTAATACCCATCACCCATCTGGCCCATCCCCCACCCACATTCCTCCAGCAACCCTCAGTTTGTTCTCTATCATTAAGTATGTTTTATGGTTTGTTTCCCTCTCCCTGTTTTCCCACCTCCCATGTTCACCTCTTTTGTTTCTTAAATTCCACATATGAGTGGAATCATATGGTATTTGTCTTTCTCTGACTTATTTCACTTAGTGTAATATACTAGCTCTCTCCACGTCATTCCAAATGTCAAGATTTCATTCTTTTTGATGGTTGAGTAATATTTCATTGTATATGTGTATATATATATGCCACATCTTTATCCATTCTTCAGTCGATGGACATTTAGGCTCTTTTCATTGTTTGGTCCCTTGTTGATAATGCTGCTTTAAATGTTAAGGTGCATGTATCTCTTCAAATCTATATTTTTATATATAATGGAATATTACTCACCCATTAAAAATAATGTAATTTTGCCATTTGCAACAATATGGCTGGAGCTACAGAGTATAAAGCTAGTCGAAATAAGTCAAAGACAAATACCCATGATTTGGGGTGGTGGATGCAAGCGTGGGTTAAATAGAGGATTAAGGAGGATACTTGTCATGATGAGCACTGGATGATACGTGGAATTGTTAAATCACTAAATTGTACACCTGAAACTTATATCACACTGTATGCTAACTAGCTGGAATTAAAATAAAAACTTGAAAAAAAAAAGAAGTAAATTCTGGCACCTGTTAAAATTGAATGAACCTTGAGGATATTATGGTAAGTGGAATAGCCAATCACAAAAAGACAAATCCTGTGTGATTCCACTTATATGAAGTACTTTGAGTAGTTAAATTCATACAGGCAGAGAGTAGAATGGTGGTTTCCAGGGGCTGGGAAGAGGGGAGAATGGAAGGTGACTGTTTAAGGGGTAGAGAGTGTCAGTTTTGCAAGATGAGCAGAATTCTGGAGATGGATGGCAGTGACGGTTGTACAATAATACCGATGTTCTTAATAGCACTGAATTGTACACTTAAAAATGTTTGAGATGGTATATTTTGCATTTTTTTACTGCAATACAAAATTCTTTTTAAATTAATGCAAATATTTGGAGTTAGGCTAAGCAAATGCAATGATTCAGTTTTGCAAGATGAAATAGTTCCAGGGACGGATGGTGGTGATGGTTTCACAATAATGTGAATGCCCTTAATGCTACTAAGTCGTGGGATCCCTGGGTGGCGCAGCGGTTTGGCGCCTGCCTTTGGCCCAGGGCGTGATCCTGGAGACCCGGGATCGAATCCCACATCGGGCTCCCGGTGCGTGGAGCCTGCTTCTCCCTCTGCCTATGTCTCTGCCTCTCTCTCTTTCTCTCTCTGTGACTATCATAAATAAATAAAAATTAAAAAAAAAAAAAAGAAATTTAAAAAAAAAAAAAATGCTACTAAGTCGTGACTTACCAGTCGTTAGGATGGTACATTTTATGTTATGTGTATTTTATCACAATAAAAAAAATTGTCATGTAAAACCTTATGACATAAAGTTTTCATACGACTGGGTTTTTTTTTTTTTTTGCATTAAACATATGTCTGACATAAGTCCTATAACTGTTAATATACATATTTGCTTTACCCTAAATTCAAGGCTAGTGACTTCAATAAGGAAGCAACAGACACTTTTCTTCCCTTTCACTGTATGGAATATGCAGAGTGAGAAGATTTGGGTTGTTGCCACACATTTCGGCCTTACCAAAAACAGCATTAATCACTCTGTCTCGTATAAAACTCACAGGAAACATGCTTCACATTGCCAGAAGTACAGCATGAGAAAGCTTGTTAGTGCTGAAGCTAGAAATTATGCACAGGGCTTTAAAAACCGTTAATCACTTTATTAAGAATATGAAATTCCCCAAAACAAATTACTAGCACCAAATAAATCTTTTAAAAAATCATGGTAGAGACATACAGAAGTAAAGTCATCTCCAAGTTGAGTAAAACTCCAGAATTTTTTCAAGTTTATTTAAAAATGTATGTTTATTAAAGAAACTTGGGGAAAGCATCCAAAGGAGTAGAAAAGTATTCATAGTTTCACCATCATAGTTACATGTGACTGTATTTGTATCACTTCTTTCCAGAATATTTCTATGCATTTTGAATAGTCTTAAATATACTATAAAGTGTGGAATTATTTCTGGTTTTTCACTTTATTTAGTAAGTGTTTCTCACAAGCATTTGTTTTTGAGACTGTGCCATGTGGTTGGTTAGATTTGTTAATTAAGAAATTATTAAGCACCCAGTTCCAGACCATTCTATAGGCTGAGTTACAAGAAAAATGGAATTCATGAAATTTGGAGTTGAATTTACAATGCAGATGAGCAGGTGAAGGTACAAATCTAAGGGAGTTAATCAATCCTTCCCACTGTACTTCCTAATTCAGGCACTCATTCCTTTATCCTCAATTCTAAAATCCCTGATGCTGTTAACTGATTTGGTGGTTGGTGAAACCTGAGCTGACCTGAACTCTTTTGGGAACAAATATGAACTGAGCAGATGTGATCCTATTTATAGTCTCTAGCACATTTAGCGTGAATGTTCACAGATTCCCTGAAGAATCATCAATGTGTTTGCTTACTGAGTGCTGCCTTAGACAAAGGGCATCATATACTTCAAGTCATATAAGCAATGCATTATCTATTCTTAAAATCAAGAAGTTCCAGGTTCCAAAACAAAACTGTACTAAAGGTTTCAAATAGATTATGGGCCTGCAGTTATTTCTTCCCTGGTTGTACATCAATGGGTTGCAATACTTGTGCATCATCCTTGGTAGACTCTGATCTTCTGGAAAAGTAGACTTATTTCACCTTTGTACCCCCCATACCTTGTGCATAATAGATGTGTAATTAATGATCATTGTGGCCTGCAATGTCTGGCAAGGGAGTCAGGCACTGAAGTATGCACACTAGGAGTAAGGAGAAGAATCCTAGTACCCCATTTTTGAGGGTTTTGATTCACAGGGGCACTTGAGGGCATTCCCATCATTTTATACACATTTTGTACACATTTTAATTCTTTGGAGGTTGAACTACAGCTAAATTTTTAGGTTTTTAATGTTACATATCAACAATGCTGAGGATATGAAATTCTCATACACTTTTATCATTTACTGTGTTTCTAGATGATCATATCACCTGGTTTGACAAATATCGTATGTTGGAGTTTTGTTTTCTTACTATGTCTTGAATTCATGACTAAGTCAGGGACTCATTTTCAGATAATCTTTTATTTTCTTGCTCAGGATCACTGCAGCAAGAGTGTCTTTTCAAAATGTAAACCTGTTTTTTTTGCAAATATAAATACATCTCCTTTGATTAAATCCAAAGTTACCTCTAATTTCAGTTTTTTTTTTCCATTTTCCCAAATTCCAGCAGCTTTGTTTATCTCCTGCAATTGGCAAATCATTTTCTTCAAACTCTGAGCTCCTTGGAGAGAGGCATCTTGCTTTATTCATCTGTGTTCCAGTGTTCAGAATCATATTTTATATATGCAGACACTGAGTGATTTTGTTTTTTTTGTTTTTTTTTTTTTTTAATTTTATTTATTTATTTATGATAGTCAGAGAGAGAGAGAGAGAGAGGCAGAGACACAGGCAGAGGGAGAAGCAGGCTCCATGCACCGGGAGCCCGATGTGGGATTCGATCCTGGGTCTCCAGGATCGCGCCCTGGGCCAAAGGCAGGCGCCAAACCGCTGCGCCACTCAGGGATAGTTTTAAAAATTACCACTATTCTTTTATGCACATTTAGTTTATACTAACAAATCTTCAAACAAAACAAAACAAAACAAACAAAACACCTAAGTGATAGGAATGAGGCAGTACATGTAAAATATTTATAGCCAAAGGACCCCAGGCCCCACTCAGTTCCACTTTGCTCATTGACCACATGGGGAGGAAATGAGTTCAAATGACTGGCAGAAACAAGTACAAAGCTGATATCTGGTACCCATTCTGCTACATGTCAGCTGTAGTCTTGTCTCTAATTAAGCTGCAAATTATAATAGACCTAGATGGATCCCTTGCACAGAGTAGGCACTCCTAAGACATCTATTGATTGAATATTGTCATGAGAAACAGAGCCCTCATAAAAGGAAATGCCTAGGTTAACAGAAAAGACATGCAAAATAAGGCTAACTCTTGCCATTACTATATCCTTTTAGACCATGCTTTGAAAACTGGCTTGGCCCTCATTTCAACTTCTCAAAGAGGTCTTCATTTCTACTCTTTACTTTTAAGGGCCTGCAGGGGAGTAGGGAAGTATCATTCAGACAGAACTGGACTGGAAGTTAAAGTAAGACATCGGAATTCTCAGAAGAAAAGGAGCGAGGAGTCATTCTTATGTTTGTCATGTATGTGATACATAATTTCCTCTGGCAGGTTTTAAGATTCTTCTCTTTATCACTGGTTTTCAGCAAATTGCTTATGATAAGCAATACTATAATTTTTTTTCTTGTTTCTTTTTTGCTTGGGCTTATACTCTTCATTAAATTGAGGAAATGTTTAGCCATTTTTTCTCCCAATATTTTTTCTGCCCACCCTCCTCTCCTTTGGGGACTCCAAATATATTAGGTTGCTCGAAGTTGTCCAATAGTTCATTGATGCTGTCTTTTTTCCCTCCAGTCTTTTTCTTTTGTCTTTGTTTCCTCTTGAGTCATTTCTCCTGTCACATCTTCACATTTATCAGTCTTTTCTTTTGTGGTGTCTAATTTGCTGTGGACTCATCCAGTGTATTTTTAATCTTTGGCATCACAGTTTTAACTTCTAAAAGTTCAAATTTGATCTTTTTAAATATCTTCCTTCTTTTTCTTCACATATTTAACATTTTCTCTAGCTTCTTGAGTATATGTGTTATAGTTTTAATAACATATATTGACCCTGTGTACTAAGTCCATTATCTTAATCATTTCTAGGTTAGTTTTAAGAGATTGATTTTATTCCACAATTGTATATCATGCATAATTTTTTCCTGATTCTGTACATGCCTAGTGATTTTTTATTGATGTCAGACATTGTAAATTTTACCTAGTTTGATGATGGATATTCTGAAGTTCTATAGATACTCTTGTTTTGGAATGCAGTTACATTACTTGGACATGGTTTTGTCTTTGCACATCTTACTCTTGAGTTTTGTTTGACAGGACAAGAGCAGTGTTTAGTCTAGGAATCATTTTTCTCACTCCTGAGACAAAATCTTTCTGAGTATTTTGCCCACTGCCCCTGAAATCATGATTCTACTTTGGCCAGTGGAAACAAGAATTATTGCCAGTTCTGGGTGACCTCCAGGTATTGCTTCCTTTAATTCTTAGGGATGTTTATTTCTTTTGCCTCCGTGATTTCTCCCCACATATACTCTGATCAATATACAGCTGAAGACTTCAGGGTGACCCTTTGTACATTTCTGGAACACTCTGAATGCAGCTCTATCCTTACTGGTACTCCACCTTGTACCTAGTTGCCTTGGCTTCTCCAGCTTCCCAGCTTCATCTCATTTCCAGGATACATTCGGGCTTCACCTGAATTCCCTGTCTCTGTATTGTGACCTTGAAATTCTTTCCAGGTAGTAAAGTGGTGCATATGTTGGCCCATCTCATTTGTTTTCTAGCTTTCAGAGATCACAGTCCTTTGTTGCTTAATATCTACTGTCTTAAAAACCATTGTTGTATATATCATGTCTGGTATTTTAGTTGTCTTCTGGCAGGAGGGTAAATATGGTTCCTGTTACTCCATCTTTTCCAGAATTTGATATCTAAAGGGAATATTTAGAAGAAATCAATGTATCAATTTGGGTGGATCATAGCGAATGCAAAGAAAAACAGGAATTCAGGGGATCCCTGGGTGGCGCAGTGGTTTGGCACCTGCCTTTGGCCCAGGGCGCGATCTTGGAGACCTGGGATCGAATCCCACATCGGGCTCCCGGTGCATGGAGCCTGCTTCTCCCTCTGTCTGTGTCTCTGCCTCTCTCTCTCTCTGTGACTATCATAAATAAATAAAAATAAATAAATAAAATAAAATAAAAAATAAATTGGTCAAATGATGTTTAAAAAAAAAAAAGAAAAACAGGAATTCAGATACACTATTAGAAAGATATTTTGGAACAAGTTTTTAGTTAGTTCTAAATTTATCAATAGAAAGGCATGTTTTTATTTGGTAAAGCCAGAGAAATCTCCTCTCATGTAACTGAACATAACCAGAGCTCTGTACCAGAAGGACAAACTTCCACAAAGCAGTGACCCAGAGAAACTGAACTAAAGAGTCATCCAAGGCAAGGAATCCAGGCCCAAGACACTTTTACAGCCCAGAGGGGAGGTTATAAAAATACCAGTGGAGATGAGAATGTAGAAGCATAGAAGAGGGATCAAGAGAGAACCAAGCCATCAACAGAAAGGCTTGAATAGAGAAGAGATGCAAAGTGAAGATGGCTCTGAGGTCTGACTCCAGCTGTGCAGGAGGATGGCATTCATTCAAAGAAATTTAGGCAGGGTGAAGAATAGGTTTTGAGAAAAGATGAGCTATTAGCAGACCACTTAAATTTAATTATTTAAGGTTTTGAGACCAAAAACAATCAAATGACTTATCCAAAGACACAACTTTCCACTAGTGGGACAAGAGTACAACCACCTTTCCATTAGCCTGCAGTATTTTTCACTTGACACCTTCTTTCTCCTTAGTATTTGTTCTGATTAGCAATTTTTTAAACTTCCTCTTTGTGTCTAACTTGATGTTTTTTTAAGTAAAGCAAACCTACATTTCCATTTTTTTTTCTTGTGTTTCACTCAGCATAGGTATAGGTCCATTACCTAATGATAATTATATAATTGGCACTTTGTATTATTTTCTTTGGATAAACATTTCTATTTATTTGTGTATTTTCCTGTGTATAAGATCTGGTTGCAACTAGTTTAAATTAACTATGCCTTTGTTATCAGTGAGGGCCATTACTGCACTTTGAAATATCATTTCAGAAACTAAATGCTTACAAATTGATTTGCTCTAGTTTCAATGAATTATTACTGATCAGTCTGACTACAAAATACCAATTGCTGGTACCTTATGCGATCCGGCACTGCTAGGTAGTAACCCAGTGCAGCCTGGACGTGGGCATAGGAACTCTTTGCCTTCTCAATTTCTTGGCTGCCACTTCTCTCCTACATCCTGTTTCTCAGAACCATGTCTATTAGAGCCTGTGCTCAAGTTTATTTTAGGTTTTAGAACAAATGGATGAGAGTTCCATTCCACTTGAAATAGAATGTACATTATTTTTAAATTACTTTTGTATACTCTCATTTAGAGCCCACAACAAGAAAAAGATACTGTTCTCATATTGATAACAATGAAAAACCTGAATCTAGGAATATTCCAGCAATTCAACAGAGGTCATACCACTACGTAGTGAAAAAAGAACAATCCATTTAGATTTTTTTTTCAAGGCCTTCCACCACTCCCTTTATTCATTAAATAGCTGATTCCAGAGTCATTTCATTTTGAGTTTATTTGATAATTTTCATCTCCATTTAAATTTTTCCAAATTTTCCATGATTGTCAATATTAAATTTTGGATGTAGTAATGAGCTTGAACACTCTTATGTCTATTTTGCTTTCACACCTCCTTTCAAGCATTTGTGTGGGGCGCATATGTGACTGTGTAGTGTGTGAATGTATGTGTGTGCTAGCACATGTGACTGTGTAAGTGTGTGAATGTGGGCATGTGGGCATATGTGATTGTGTGTATGAATAATGTGCTGGGCATATGCGATTGCATGATGTGTGAATGTGTTCAGTATATATGAGTGTATGAGTGTGTGTGTGAGTGTAAGTGAGTGGAGGTGGAAAATGTGAGTACGTGAATGAATGTGTGTGTCACATATGAAGTTTGAATGTGTCTGTGAACACTTGGGTGTGTGAATGCATGAGTGTGTTTTGGCAAAAAGTGGGCATAGGTGTCATTCTCTTTGTGATTTCTCTCCAATCCTCAGGTTGTGGGAACAATAAAATTGCTCTAGCAGTGCAAAGGGCAATTCACTGACCTGGAGTCCTGTCCATTGGTTTGCACTCATTTTCTTACTAACTGATTGAGCTGAATGATCAAATGACATTATGATCTGCCATTGTCCAGTATCTCCAGACTCCTACAGTATGTCCTTTGGACTTAATAGTCTGGCGTTGCCAAACGTTGTGAGAAACTTCTTATACCAGTCGCACATTTCTTTTTTGCTCTGTGTTTGTCTTGAGCATTTCCCCCTCTCCCTCTATTTACTTAGGAATTCTTATTTACTTCATAATTTTTATTCCTCCTTGTTTTCCTTTTGGAGATTAACTCTTGCTTCACAGGCAGTCATGGTGGGCTATAAGCCAAGATGCTCTATCTTCCTCTAGGCAAGGGGAATGTCTGAGTAGAGGGGGTATAAAAAGAAAAACTGCTAGAGTTCATTCACCCTAATAGAGATTTCCTGGTGAGAGAGCCAGGTTCCCTGGAGTGTTCCATGCTTTCTGTTCTAGTCTTTCCATCAGTTCTCCAAACCACTGAGAGTTAGCGCTCGCCAGTATACCACATGGTCCCCTGCCTCTCCCCTCCTTACTTGCAGTCGTTTTGTGCCATGTGGCTTTTATCTGGCCAATATACTCTGAGCAGAAGTGACATTGTTAGCTTCTGGGCCAAGGAGTTAAAAACCAATGTGTATCCTCTTTCCTTCTCTAAACTTAAAGACAGTCTCTGGCAAAACTAAGGGATGGAAGTAGCTTAAATTACTGGATCACTGGATACTCCACCTGTATTAGAGAGATATAAGCATTAATCAAACCTTTGCAGGATTCAGGCATGGTGATTTAGGGAGGTGGTTGTTCCCATATCTACTGCTAGTTATTCCAACCAGTACAACTGCTTTCTATTTTTTTTAGTCCAATCACTTTCTGTTTTAGCTACCCAGAGTCCATTTCTTTTGCTTGTACCTAAGGAACCTACATTGGTATATTATTCACTGAACATGAAAATTAAGGCATACTTAGAGTTATTTATTTATCACTTTGCTTCCCTTACTAGATAGTGAGCAATTTTAATACAGAGACTGTTTTGTTTTTGTTTTGTATTGCAGGGTAACTACATAGTACTTGGTACAGAAAGAATCTCCCTTCAGGCTTGTTAAAATAAGAAATTATTTTCTCTGTAGTATATTTCACTAGATTTTCATTTGGCCTAATAAAAATGTTTTGGTCCTTTGGAATGAAACCAAGTTGGGATTACTTTCCAGCTCAGCCATTGGTTGATTTTTATAGATTAATTAATTTTTCTGATCTTCTAGTGCCTTCTTTATAAAATGGGAACAAAAATATGATCAACCCTTGGTAAGATTGAATAAGAGAATGTATACAAATGCTTGGCACAGCCCCTGATACACTGTAAGAAATGAGTAAATAGCAACTATGTTTACTATTACTATACTAATGACCAGAATTCTTTTGATTGGTTCACTTGTGTTTTCCCTGCCCATTAATACAGCCCCTAGGTGGCAAGAGAATCCAATGGACTTTCTCCTAGATCTTCCTGTCTGGATCTAATCATTATCTGTTCTTCTTAAGACAGTGCTATTTCTCTCAGCCTCTTCCTTTGTTGTCTACATTGTTGCTATACTCTTCCAAGAGGGTTTCTCTATTGATGTAAAAGTAGTTATCAATTCCTCCGGACCCTTTTTTCATAACAAGTAAGAATTCTTATTATTCGAATGAAGTCTTTCTTATGAAGAGCTTAGAGATATATATTTGGTAAATGAGAAAAAACCAATCTTTTCTATATTTGAGGGTGAAGTGTAGTCTGTTTTTCCACAGATCGGTTCCCGGCAGCCAACCTATTGGCAGCACTCACTGTTGAGTGGTTTACATTCAGCAATGTGAATGTAACGATTCAAATTCAACAGAGGTCAGAAATGATTCGAAGTTATGATTCCTTGGCAGCTACTTGATGTTTAATATTAAGCTGCTTTAGCAAACTTCTCCCTTATTCTTGTGGCCAGATGCCATAGAGCATGAAAAAAAAACAAACAAACAAATTTTTTTAAAAATCCCCCTTTTTCACACCTGCTACCTGCTACCCACCTGAAGTGGAAGTCCCAAAGGAAGGGACTTAAATGAGCTGAGAGACCTGACTGAGCTCTCCTGGGTCAGAGGTGAGTTCCTTTGCACACCTAGGGGAGCTTGCTTTGCTAATGTACCTGTTCCATAAATTACTCTGTAGGAAATCACTTCATTATTCATGACTTAAACATTCCTGTTGCAAAATGGTGATCTATGTCGTGTACCGTTGCATTACCAATTCAATTATTCTTTTGTCATGCAAACTCCCCGAGCTGTGACAAGGGGTGAGGCAAGCTCTTCACAGCTGGCAATCTGTAATGCTGTCCAGCAACAGCTTTCTTCAGGCTGCAGTACACTGGAGAATTTATGAAATGGCTCTCAGGCAAGATGTCTGCCAATGATGGAAAATTGATGATCGCTATCTAAACATTTAGCAGCCCTTCATCAGTTATAACGTGGCCATCTTCAACTTGCCTTCCTTAACTGATAGTATTTCATGATTTTTGGAATGAATTTGGAGGTACAAGAAAGAACAAAGCCTGCCCCACCGAATCTATCACAATAACATTCATTTTCTTGTTGTTTCCTATTTTCTTAGGGTTCTAAAACCAATTTTGCAGGAAGAAATGCCCCAGTGTTTTTGAGGTCTTTCTTATGTTGCTAATATAAAGGATGGACTTTGAGGTTGATATAATAGCCAAACAAAAATATGTGACAAAATTGAATTTTAGTCACTCACATAGTTGTGTTAGCCTCGTGGTGCCAAGCATCCATTTTCTCCAATGATATAGGCAATGGTGAGCCTTTCTGGATGGATTAAAATGGTCAGATGTTCTTGGTGTGACTGGACACAGCCAAAGGGGCATTTTTAAATTTCAGGCACTATAATGCTTTTATATATCTGCATGTTAGAGAATTATTAAAATTTACCAAGTCATTCACTTTAGCAGAGAAACAGAGCCTTCATTTGGAGCTTCATGGCCAGGAATTAAGGGTGGAAGACATGATGCATGTTCTTTTACTTTCTTGTTTTTTGTTTTCTTTCTTTCTCTCTCTCACTATCTTTCTTTTTTCTGTCTGTTTTTTTTTTTTTTTTTTTTTTTCCTCTCATTCAGTTCTCCCTATTGCTGAACTGGCACCTTGGCAGAAGAGGGTTTGAGGAGCAGTGAGTCACTCAGATCTACAGTGGACCTATTTCAGCCTGAGTTTGGGGCAGAGTGGAGAGGAGTATGTTAATATTGAGTCATTATCATGTTTGTGGCGGTTGCATGTAACCCTTAAAATTACCACATGTGTTATTCTTTCTATCTGGCTATTAAGGAAATAGATTTTCAGAGCAATGAATGACTTGTTCAACATCAACAAGGTCAGTCTGTCTCCGAAAAGCCTTTTCCTTACTATAGATATTCATAAAACTCTTAATACCATAGATGTTGTGGCTTTCAAATAAGTATAAGGCAAGTTCTTTTTAATTTAGTACTTCTCCCAGTTCTAGTGCAGAAGTGGATCGAGCTTTTGTAAGGCCTGAAGCTTTCTCAAATTTGGGACCACCTTTAACATCAATAATACAAAAATCTAAATTCAAAATTAGGTTCAAGGCCTTGAAAGGAGCTTATCAGGCCAGGGGCCCTGAAGATTAAGTTTATTAGCTGTATAGTTAAGTCCACCTCCAAGTAAGGGTCAAGAAAAGAGATGAAATATTTCCAAGTGTTTCATGCATCCAGGGCTCCTTGAAGTGAAATAGTGTGATTGCAGGTAGTTCCAACTTTGTGTTCTTACTGGAGCAGTGACTCCTATCAACATGGCTTTTTTTGTGGGTGAACCCTGGCTCTTACATGTTATTAAAGAAGTAGAAGGATGGTAATTGTCCTTGGAAGGAGCCAGTAATTCTTGCTGAAGGGACCTGTATTGCCAATGGATGATGGGAATCCTTTTGGAAGAGTTAATCATCTGCTTACAAACATCCAGCATTTTAGGATCATGTTTCAAAGAAGCTCCAGGACCCAGAGTTGCGTGTCTTTTAAAATGAAGCAACTACTGCCTAGGACAACAACAACAACAATTCATACCAAACTATTAAAAAATTTCTGTTCTGAGTTAATATAAATACTTTAAAAGAGTGGGTTTCAAACTTTTTGATAAACACAGAATGAATATGTTTTGGATCATTGTTCAATTATTATTTTTTTAAGATTTTATTTATTTATTCATGAGAGGCACAGAGAGAGAGATAGAGTCAGAGACACAGGCAGAAGGAGAAGCAGGCTCCAGGCAGGGAGCCTGACGTGGGACTCTGGGCTGAAGGTGGCACTAAACCACTGAGCCACCTGGGCTGCCCTCATCGTTCAATTATATATATACATACATGTGTGTGTGTTTATAATACATAAAATAATTCATGCTAGCTGCATGAACTGAAACCTAGTAAGTTCTAATCTATTTAATTTTATTCTAGTTTGTTAAAAATTCTAATTCTTAAAAATTTCTGATTTAGAATACATAAAATATTAGGACAACTGTAATGGTCTTAATAAAAAAAGATTCATTTTTTCCCCTTCAGCCGTTGGCTTATCACAGAAGCATTTCATATAATCTTCATGCACAAGAACATGTTCTTCTAGTTATCAAGACCAGGAAAGTATAGAATGGGCAATGTGAACGCATTTGATAGTTTTTCTGTCTGGTAACCTTTCTCTCTCCCATCCCTCAATTTCAAACTCTCCTCCCTCCTGTGTCTCAGTGGCTTACTGTTTTCCCAAGGAGGACATATGCTAAACCTTATCTCTGTAGAATGAAAGTCTCTGTCTTTTTCATTACTTTTTTATTTGAGAATGACACATGGTGTTACATTAGTTTCAGGTGTACAACATAGTGATTCAACATCTCATATGTTATGCTGTGCTCACCACAAGTGTAGCTACCATCTGTCACCACACAACATATTATAATACCATGGACTATATTCACTATGCTGTGCCTTTTATCCCTGTGACTTATTCATTCTATTACTGGAAGCCTGTATCTCCTACTCCCCTTCCTGTTTTTCTCTCCCCATCAACTGTCTCCTGTTGGCAACCATATTTGTTCTGTGTATTGTAGATCCGATTCTCCTTTTTCTTTGTTTATTCATTTATTTTGGTTTACATTCCACATGTAAATCAATCATATTGTATTTGTCTTCGTTTGACTCATTTCATTTAGCCTAATGCCCTCTAGTCTTTTTCTTTAACTAAGAGTTCATGGGATGCCTGGGTGGCTCAGCGGGTTAAGTGCCTGCCTTTGGCTCAGGTCATGATCCTGGGGTCCTGAGATGGAGTCCAACATCTGGCTCCCTGCATGGAGCCTGCTTTTCTCTCTGCCTATGTCTCTGCCTTTCTCTCTGTGTCTCTCATGAATAAATAAATAAAATCTTAAAAATAACAAAACAAAACAACTAACAGTTCATGAACCAGGAGGAGAAAGCTAGGGGCTTCCTACAGGAAGAAACTGGGACAGAGGTCTGCTACAGCACACAAAATACCACTAGCTGTGCTGCTACTGAATTTGTGCATGAGAGACCGGGTTAGTTATGCTAATTTTATTTGGGAGACAAAGCGCAAGGATTGGGGCTGCATACTAGTGTACTTTTATTGAGATCAACAAGTAGTAGCTACCAAACATATACAACGACAATGGGTGAGGCATTATGCCAGACATCTACTTGAATTATCTGTAAATATCTATGAAATCTGAAAGGCAGAAATTATTTTCATTTGGTGAAAGCATATTTGACTCTTTTATTATTTTTTTAGATTTTAGATTTATTTATTCATTTATTCATGAAAGACACAGAGAGAGGGAGAGAAGGATAGAGAGAAAGAGAGAGGGAGAGAGGGAGAGAGAGAGGCAGAGACACAGGCAGAGGAAGAAGCAGGCTCCACGCAGGGAGCCTAACGTGGGACTCGATCTGGGGACTCCAGGATCAGGTCCTGGGCCAAAGGCAGGCGCTAAACCGCTTGAGCCACCCAGGGATCTCCCCACTCTTTTAGATGATAAATGCATTATATTCAATGGTCTTTCTCCAAGTAAGACATTAGAGTTGAACCCTTACCCTGCCTTTGAACCAGAGTGAAAATTATTAACTCTATATAGGAAATATTTACTTTGTCCTTCTCCAACTACAATTAAGGAATAAGAATCTGACTCATGCATGAACTAATATGATGTTTTTGGTCAAATTGAGTGAATAACTAAACTAAAAAGCTTATTAAGCTATACTTCAAAACAGTATATCCTTTTTATTTATTCCTTTAGATATGCTTCTTGAGTTTGAGGCATTGACAAAAAGTCCACAGCATATGGCCTCTTCTAAACCTTCTCCACTTTTGCTTTTATTTTTTAATCCTATTTTGGCTAGCTTGTAAATCACTTGACATTAGTTTTTGGTAGCTTTCTATTTGTTATTGGATTTCTAGAATGCTATTATAGTCCTTTAAGAATAAGCAATATTTAAGATCTTTTAAAGTTTCCAAATTAGAAATATAAAAATATATGTTTTTTAAATAAATAAGCATCTTAGCACTTTGTAGTTGCATATGCAAGGATGAAATCTTATCTCTCCATTTCTTTTTTTTTTTTTTTTTTTTAAATATTTTTTTCAATTTTTATTTATTTATGATAGTCACAGAGAGAGAGAGAGAGACATCTCCATGCAACACACCATGACCATAGAAAGAAAATCAGCACAGATAGGCTGTTACCTGGTGAATAGGCTGGTGACAGAGCCCATGCAGCTGTGTCCAATCACTACTTATTTTGCCAAGTGACAGTCACTTCTTTTTTTAATTGTATTCAAATTCAATTAGCCAGTATATAGCACATCATTAGTTTCAGATGCAGTGTTTAATAATTTATCAGTTGTGTATAACACCAGTGCTCATCACATCATGTGTCCTTTTTAATGCCCCTCAACCAATTACCCCATCCTCCCACCTACCACCCCTCCAGCAACCCTCAGTTTGTTTCCTGTAGTTAAGAGTCTCTCATGGTTTTTCTCCCTCTCTGATGACTTACCATTCAGTTTTCCCTCCCTTCTCCTGTGACTTTTTGCTCTGTTTCTTATATTCCACATATGAATGAAACCATTGGATAATTGTCTTTCTCTGATTGACTTATTTCACTTCAGTTCTATCCATGTTGATGTAAATGGTAAGTATTCATCCTTCCTAAGTCACAGTCACTTCTATATAGACTTCTATATACATGAAGTATTTTTTAAGATTATGACTCATAAATACTTTAGCCAAAATATGAATAAAAATGAGATTTCTCAAGGTGTTATTTAAAACTTGCTATAGTGTTAAAATAAAATTTCAATTCTTTTTAATTTGGAAGAGAAACATATCTCTTCATATTCAAGAGCCATTTAAATGAGCAGGTTAATTGGATTTTGAAAAATACCATTTTCTTCAATAAAAAATAATTCATTTAACTTAATTTTAAGCACCTGGAACATTTGTAATAATAACCTGAATGTTTGGCCTAGGAGATTAAAGAGGAATAAAAAGAAGATAAAGAAACAGAGCCGATGTAGGAAAAAAAGTAAATAATGAAAGAAACTTGAAGATTAAAAAGTCTTAAGAATATTTGAAGTAGTGAAATGATAAAGCCATTGAAGAAAGACAAATGATGGATAAGTTATTACATTTTAAACTTTCAAGTCAGAAAGGTCAAAGTGTGACAATAAATATGCATAAGTTATAGAACAAAGTATAGGAAAAAGCTCTTTTCAGATATTAACTAAACAATAATTAAATGAATGCTTATAAACACCAAGTACTCTACCAGTCATTGAAGATGTTAAAATGGAATTCTTAGTCTAGGATTTCAAAAAGTTTACAATTGAATAGGGAAGCAGATATGCAAATAAGCTATTAAAATGCAATGTGTTAAATCCTTCAAAAGATGTATGTAAAATTCAATAGGAACATCATCCTAGTTATTAGTTA
Organism: Canis lupus baileyi; assembly: GCF_048164855.1. NCBI lineage: Eukaryota > Metazoa > Chordata > Mammalia > Carnivora > Canidae > Canis > Canis lupus. The sequence goes on along the minus strand of NC_132857.1, from coordinate 33,038,308 downwards.
CATCAACTTTACAACTGAGCCCTGATGATGAACTGCTATGTGACAGTTCCTGTTGGTTTTCTCATGTTCGTGCAGAGTCCAGTCCTTCTGAGCAAAAGGCACATTTGAATAGCAAATATCTTTGGAAAGGGATACAGAAGCTGTATCCCTCCAGAGAGATATAGAGACTCTCTTTGCCTGGTAAATCCCAAGGTAGGATACATAAAGCCCTCTTCTTCCCCTCTCCAGAGATATTACTTATGTTCAAGAATAAGAACTCTAGGGATGCTTTTCCTTTCTTCCCTGGAGGAGAATTACTTCTATTTCAGGATAATTAGGAATCTCTCTCTGGAGGGTAGAATGGGCACATGTAAAGAGAACAAGCTCAGTCTACTAACAGTATGGTTCATTTCCTGAGGTGTGTACATGTGCACCTAAAATCTTGCCCTTGTTATGTCACCGTGAAGGGATCAGGGGACGGAGAACCTATGCAAGATGCTGCTCTGGCTACTATTTTTCATGTGAGTAATAAACCATGTGTTCTGTGTTACACTACCTAGGAGTCTTAGGGACTTACACACATGCACACTTGCACTTGTGGGTATGTATCAGTCTATGTAAACATATATATGTATGTATGTTTATGTTTATATTTATATCATAGCCAACCATATACTTCAACTTTACTCGCTGTTAGGAGAAGTTCATTGTCAGGGATTAATTAAATAGTGTCCGCCAAAATATCATATGCTATAGTCCCAACCCCCAGTACCTCAGAATGTGACTTTATTTGGAAGGAGAGTTGTTGCAGATATAACCAATTATGATGAGGTCATCAGGATGAACACTAATCCAATATGATTGATGTCTTTATAAAAAGGGAAAATTGGGACACACAGGCACACACAGGGAGAATGTGATGTGATGGAAGATGGAAATTGTAGCGATGCTTCTACACCAAGGGATGCCAAAGATTGCCAGCAAACTCCCAGAAGCTAGCATGGAACAGATTCTCTCACAGTCCTCAGAGGGAACCGACCCCATTGAAACCTTGATTTCAGACCTCCAGCCTCTAGAACAGTGAGACAATATAATTTTGTTGTTTAAACCACTTTGTTTGTGGTACTATGTTGTGGCAGTCCTAGCGAACTAATTCATGTATCAATACCTGTTTCCCATAATTGTTTTGAGCATTTGTAACCCATGGTTCCAAAGGGGACAATGTGATTCACTAAATAGTGGAAGTCCCTCCTCCTACTAGAAATGATAAACATATCTCATTCAACTTGCCTCTGTCCTCAGCTCTCAGTCTCTGGAAGTCTTACTGTATCTGTTGCTGGCTCTCTCCCTACCCAGATGAACATGTGGCAGATGTATGGTTGAAAGAAGTCTCAGGGACACCTGTTCTTCATGTAAGGCAGGGCCTAGAGTACCTGGACTACTATGTACTTAATATATATCTACTTTTCTGTCTTTTTTCCTACTAGGGAACTCTGAATTATTTCACATTGTTGGCAAGATGGTACGTTGTAGTAGAATTTGGGGGCAGTATGGAAAAAGCCCTGGGCTGGGAGTGAGTCAGTTCTGAATTTGACTTCCAGTCTGGTGACTCCATTACCACATGGGTCAAATCTCTTAGGGGATCTATGTGTAGCCATCCCTGTGCAAAGGCGATTTAACAGTAACGATTTTGTCCATTTCTAACCTTTGTCACAAGACTCAAAAGAGACAATGCATGTGAAAAAAGTTTATGCTATACAAATATGAGGATTTTTAAAAATCAAATTCTCATTTTCAATCTTTTTAAATTAAAGAAAAATATTTGGTTCTTAATTTTTTTATTTCTTACAGCATTTGCAACTGTGAATCTCTCCCTCTTTCTTGGAATTCTCTCTTCACTGGGTTTCTGTAGCACAATATACTCTGGTTTCCTTCTGCGTTTTGACTACTCCTCCAAGCCATGTTCACAGACTCATTCTTCTCTATGTGGACATTAAATGTTGAAGTTCTAAAAGCTTGGCTTTAGGCTTTTATATCTGTGAATTTTCTCTGGGTTGGCCCATCCATACCCATGAATTATCAGATAACTTACGAAGGGATAGTGCCACTCCAGATCTCTTCTCTGAACTGTAGACATATATATATAACTGCCCTCTTGAAATCTCTTCTTATATTATTCAAGGCACCTAAAACTCAAAACATTCAAAAGTAAATTTACAATATTCCTAATCAAACCGTATAATCTTCTAGGATTCATGGGTCTACTAAGGTGACCACGTATCCCCTTTGTCACCACCCAGAAATCTAAGTATTCTGTTCTTTGCTCCTCATCTCCAGTCCATCATAGTCCCATAGATTTTCAATTCCGTATCACTTTCGATGCTTTAACTACACCTACCAGATAAATATGTCCATTTAAAATTATTTAAAATGAAATATTTTCTTAAAATGTCAACTAATAAGAAATCTCAGTATGAGAGAACTCCAGGGTTGGTTAAGTCAGAAATGATATGCCAAGAACCAATATTTTTCTTCACTTTTCTCTCTGCTATCATTAGTGCATCTGCCCTGTCCTTAGACTATTTCTATTATAGTTGCAAGATTGCTGAAGCACCTCTCAGTTTCACATATAAATTCAACAATGCCCAGTGGAAAAAAAGGCCATCTCTTCTTCAATATCTCTTTTTAAGAATGCAGAAACATTTCTCCAGAAGCCTCACAGTGGCTTCTCTCTTACATATCATTTGCCTGAATTATATGACATGCCCAGCCTAAATCAATTACTGCCAAGGGAACTGGAACCAGCTTATGCTGAAGCACAGAGGAGGAAAGGTACGTGCACCAAATCCAGCCTTTTATGGCAAAGACAAAGGTACAAACTAGATACAAGGAAAGAGCAAATGTGTTTGCATCATTTCCTGAATGTCTTTCAAAACTGTTTTCATCTCAGTGACGATCACTTGACATAGACAAAGAGTTGGTATTCTCTTGCTATGTGCCCTCCCCAAAAGGGGGCAGTGCTCTTGGGCCTGGAAAGATAACCCCATTCACAAGAGTTAATAGGCTTCACTCTGCAAAAAAATTCACATAGCAGTAAGAAGAGATGTACAAGTTAGGAAAGGTAAGCATGTTTAGCAAAAGCATAGAGAGCATAACCTCCAGACAGTTTCCAATTTCTCAATTTTGCTCTTTGCTGGGCATGACTGTTTCATGACAGAAGATGCGGAGAGGGTGTGGACATCATCATCTCAGGGAAGCCATCAGCTGTGGCATCTTTAACATTTCATACCTTGCAAAGTACGTAGCTCTGTCAGGAATAAGTGATTAGTACCCATAACCCAGTACAGCTACATCTCATCAAGTCTAGGTTACTCATTGAGCCATCTTAAATACAGATGCTTGCTTTAGTACTTAGCAAACTCAGTAGGGTACCATACATTTCTATATAGTCCTTGTGCAAGGAAGATATATATAATCATGCATCAGATTTTCAGTTATCCATGCAACTAGAGTAGGATTTTTCAAATTCAGCACTACTGACATTTAGGATTTAGGTCAGGTAACTTTTTAGGAGGTGGAAGGGGACCATCCTGGGCATTGTAGGATTTTTAGCAGGATCTCTGGTCTCTACTCACTAGATGTCAGGAGCAAACATGCTGTTTTAACAACTTCAACTGTTTTCTAAATTGCAAAATGTTCTCTTCCTGTTCAAATTGCACCCAGTTGAGAACCACTGGGTTAGAGAACAGGCTACAGATCACCTGCCAGCTTATTCCTTCCAGTATAATGCATTCCCTACCCACTGGAGTAAGGCATGGCACAAGAGACTTAATTTTTTCCTAATAAAATGTGGGTAGGAGTTACATGGTCACTTCCCTGAGGAAGTGTACAATTATCCAATCTCTCTGTTTTGACAGGAATTTATGGAAGCACTTGTAGTTGCCATGAGGTCCAAGTGGCCTGAAATACTGTGCCTGGGGACATCTACCCTGGACAGTCACCTGGCCCATGGTAGACACTGAGTTAACTACAGATAAACTTTTGTTTGATTTTTTTTATGTCCTTGAAATTTGGGGGTGGTTTGTTATTTCCACATAAACCAATCTTACCTGGTACAACCCCCTACTCCAAAGTACCATCATTTTAAGTTCAGACAGCTGCTATAGTATCCAAATTGGTCTTCTGTACACAAACTTGCTCTCCTCCAATCCAGTAGTCAGACTGCCAGATGGATACTTTTAAAGACACAAATCCAATCATAACATCCTTCAGATTATAACCCTTTACTCACTTCAAAGACTTGTCATTATATTTAAGAGAAAACCCAAATTCCTAGTATAACATACAAAGCTCTGTATAATCTGGTCTTCTGTTTTGTCTCTGGCCTGATTTTGTTTTCATTAGTCTCTCCATCTCTTTATTCCAGGCATACTGATTTTCAGTTCCAGGAAATTCTCAAACCGTACCACCCTCACCTACTTCCTGAGCTTTATATATGCTGTTTTCTTCTTCCTTCTTTACATAGTTAATCCTAATCCTTTCTTCAGAGCTGGAATCCATTGTCGCTTCTTCAGAGACAGACTCCTTGATTCTTTCCAACTAAACCAAATCTTCCAATTAAATGGTCTCTCTCATAATACTATGCACCTCTCTCTATAGCAAATTTTCTATTGCAATTTTACCTTAATATGTAAGAGTACCTGATTAATGTTTATTGTTGTCCACTAGGTCATAAATCCTGTAAGGCCAGGAGCTATTTTTGCTCATCATGTTTCCCCTTGCACCTGCTTCAAGACTCAGGAGTGACACATAGCAGATTCCTATCTATATTTGATAGTTAAATGCTTTTAAATAACTAATAGTCCCACCAGTTAGAAAGAAATGTTCAAACCTTGATGTTTCATTTAACTTTCCATATAGTTTCTAATTATCCAAATGAGATTGTTTTTAAAGCTATAAATCTGTCATATTGCTTGAATGTCTAAATGGATTTGTGGGCCCATAGACATTTATTGGAACATTCACCTGAAATAATCAACTGGAACCATGAATTCCATTTATTTACAAGAACAAATAAAAGATGACCTTATTCTTATTCTACACTCTATTATATTGGAGTAAATAATATAACAATTCTGAGCTGGTTGACTTATTAATAACCATTACGTATAGCTGGAGAGCATGGGTTAGAAATATATGGTCATGTCCTTTGTCTTTGCTCATTTATTTTGCTTTAGAAATACACTTCCTATCAGTATAATTCCTTTAAAGTGTAAAGTCACTTTCATTTCAGCTGATCCTCATAATATCCTTGGTTGAGTTGGGACAGAAAATACATCGCCATTGTGTAAGAAGTAACTAGGTCATGGAGAATTTAAACAGTTAAAAAGACTACATGAATAGTAAAATGAAGACAGACCCTAAATCACCTGGCTCCCCCTATCCAATAGGATTCCTCACGTACCTGCACATATTTGTGGTAGGAGAAATTTGGGGTTGACAAAAAACGGGTAGGAGTGGTAAGCTGGAAACGAAGTCATGAAAATGCTAAACTTATTATGTGATTTTCCATTTACTAAAACAAAGCTATAAAAACAGTATGGTTAGTAAAATGATGTCATATTTCAATGAAAATGATGTTTACCCATGACTAATTTCCATTTATTAAGCATTCATTAGGTGTTTGCTTAGTTAGTATTATTATTACCATAGTTGTTTACCAAAAGTTAATTCCAAGCACATTTCAAGATCACCTCTGCTGCTTTTCCAATTATCTTCTCACATGATAATTTCATATAAAATATTTTAGATAGAAAGGCAAAATAATAAAAAGAAAAGGCTTTAGTAGTTAGCTCCATGAAAGCAAATTGTTCAGGTTTTATTGTTGCTATGTACGAGACAGAAATTGAGAGGTTGCCCCCTCTTGAGAAGAATCAGTCAGTTGACACAATAACCTTCTACATCCAATTTTAGGATAGTTTGTGATTTGTGCAGATGTGGGATCCAATGCGGGGAAAAGTCAAGTAGAAATAAATAGACATAGTTGAATTCTAGTAACTCTTAATGCTGAGGCTGGACTGTATTAATTTTCCCATGGAGAGCATGGTCTAGTAGAATAATTTTGAGCCACAGTGACTCAAATTTGCCATCCTATGCTGCCATTTATGGCCATTTTCAGGCAAATTGCTTGTGGTGTCTGAGCCTCAGGCTGCATATCTGAAAATGGGACAACAATGAGGCCAAGTATAACTAAAAGGATATGGTACATGTAAGTAGCTGAGCACTGTGCCTGGCACATGTTAAGTATTGCATCTATCACTCTTACTACTACCCCATGCTGCTGCAATAGCATGGGCAATTACCCTGAGTGAGTCAGGTATCAATGAAGACATCCTCTATCCTCTGAAACTTCAGGCTCCCCGGTGCTCCAGTAATGCTTGTGGTAAAGGAATGCACAGGCAGGCACTTAACTCTGTGTAGGAGACCCCTGGCAGCCACAGCAGGCATTACACAGGCCCCAGGTCTGAGGACAGGTACTATGGGTGAGTTGAAGGGCAGAGAGGACTCTGTAGACATGTTATCTAGACTTTCCTTTTGTGGTTGTTTTAGGCTTGTGCTGTACAGAAAGTTTATTTTTCCCCTTTGTCCCACCATTTATGTTTTATAACCTACCCATTTCTGCCCAAACTATTCCATCTCTCTCAACATGGTCTCAGCAGACTTCCAACAATGTGAGCAACATGAAAGCCAGCCAAGTACACTTGCAAGTTCTGAATATATGTAGCATGAGTGTAGAAGGTATTTCTATCAAATGATATCTAGCATTTTCCATTTTCAAGATAGATTTTATACCTAAAGAGCTTGAATCTCTGAGGAAACGTTATCTGGGAATAGGAGAAATACTATTCCGGTGTAGACCAGATAGACAAATGGAATTACAGAAATTGACTGAGGTCATACCCAAAGACCTCATAACCCAAGAAAATAATCAAGGAAGGGGAAGGAGAGGGGAAGTAACTTTAATTTCACTCTTTCCTTGCACCTGGCCTTTTGTCAGACCTTCATATACTTTCTCCCTTAGTTAGAACCACATAACATCATCTAAGTCTTAATGTCTTTTATTTTACAGTAACTGAGGATTCAATAGAGGATATTAGTTTAGCTCAGATTTAGTTTTAAGACTTTTATGTTAATTTGTCATTCCATTTAATCATTTAAGAAAAAGATGAAGTTTTACCCTAATCCCAACATTATTTAGTCAGATCCATGCATGTGTGTTTAACATCAATTTTTAAATAGTTGAATAAAACATACATATTAGGGTTTGGTTGTAGTTTATTAAATTAAAGAGTTTTTATTTGAGATTTTGTTTCATATTTTTGTTCGATTTCAATATACCTTAAAATGAGAATCTTTATGTGTTAAGACAGATCCTATCTATACTTCCTTCTCCCCACAGAAATTCCTTCCACAGTATTCCTGACAGCTAGCACCCAGGAGCTGCTGGATCACTTTTAATGCCTGAGAGCATATCGCTAGTAGAGATAGGTCTGAGCAGTTTTCATTGGTGTCCTGGTTGGTCTTAGTCCTGTCTTCTTGACCTGAAAAGATGCAGTGACTTTCTCTCTCAATACCTGCTAGAGCTAAGAGTGAGAATTCCTTTATTTCAGTGACTATATTGCCTGAAAAATTGGCAGTGTTCAAATGTGCCTCATAACATCACCTGTGTAATCAGAGAAAGATACTCAAGAGAATACCTCTGGTGTGTGGGGGGTTTGGGGGAAAGGGGCATTTATGGATGAACAAAGCAACAAAGAAGCAAAGCAATGCAGCAAAGTAGCCCATGAACTGAATCTTAAGTTTCCAACATTCTGTTATTGCTTTTATTGATTTCAGAACGACCCTCTTATTCCCTTTTGTTTTGTTCCATTTTTCCAAAGTCCTCTTTTCATTATTGTTCTGAATTTGAATTTCCAATGGGAAACAGTCCTTTGCTCGCAATGAGCTGGGTGCCTGGGGAAGGAGGGAGGTAAGCCTTGAATACAATCAGCAAGGCTTCCAACTAGGGAGAATGAAGCACAGAAATTCCTCAACTTCCTGTTAGTGTTAAGAAAGAACAGAATCTGAAAGAAAGGTCAAAACTCCAAACTGGCTGCAGAAACCGATCCTTAGAGAAATTCCTCCCAATGTGGGAAGAATTAAAACTCAAACTGAGAACACTTGCAAAAGCAGCGGTAATCCTCAGAAGGAAGCCAGACCAGAGCCACAAATCAAAGAGCAATATTAGAAAATGGTACCATAATGAGAAGGAAACATAGCAAGACAGCAGAAGGGAGCTGAGGGACTGTGTGTTTTCCTTTTTTTGGACACACAAGCTGGGAGTGTGTGCTTTGAGAACTTCCCAAGAGATCAAGTGAGAAATCACAGAGAAATCACAGCCTGCAGAGCCACTGATTGGGAAAGAGAGGAGAGTGCTAAGGTGAAGAGTAGAGGCACAGTCCAGCTGGGTCTCAGCTTTAATGCCTCCACAGCCTGACCTAAGAGCATCCTCCTTCCCCCGTGATAGCAGGACAACCAGTGCAGTTGCCCACATGCTGTCCTGGGTGCCTCAAAGGGCACTTCTGGGAGTAGAGAAGTAGCTTCTGCATGCCAGGAGCCCAGCGCTGCAACGATGAATACTTTTTTAAGTTGCATACAAATCAAGAAGTTTTTTTTGTTTTTAAAAGAAGTATAATTAACATTCGATGTTATATTAGTTTCAGGTGTACAACCTATTGATTCAACAATTCTGTACATTCCTCCAGGCTCACCAAGATGCATGTAGTCACCATCTTGCCAAACATTACAATGTTATTGACTATATTCCTTCTGCTGTACTTTTCCATACAAGTTATGCCTCTGTAGCCAGGGTACAGGGGTTCAAGAGCTCCTGACTCGGAGGGTCCCAAACAGCGGATTCAGCCAGTTGCTGCTGACAAGATCCAAAGGCAGAGAGACTAGTGGTAGTGAAACCAGAAAGGAATTGATTTCAGTGAGGTCAACAACGAGACTAGTGTGTCTCAAAGACTGTCTCCAAAGTTCCTCAAATGCTTCCAGGTTTATATTAAGGAAACTATGAGGCAAAGGTCTGTAAGTACCTGCAGGTGGGTAGGTACAGATTAGGTAGATCATTGTCCTGGGTCAGTCCTGTGGAGACTTGCTAGCCCAGGGCAGTCTTTATCGCTTGAGGGGGTAGAGTCGGTTCCCACCAAGGGTTAATTTGCCAGCAAATCTTTTGCCCAAAATCAGAGATAAGTTGAAAAGAAGGACTTAATTAACTAGAAAGTACAGACTGAGGTCAAAATGGAGGGAGTCGAAGTTCTCTTTCACTTCTTTGCATTCCAACTACACCTGTCATTGTTCCCCACTTATTGAGTGATGTTGGAGCGACATGGGCATTTTTAGGATCTAACTAAGGGGAAATTGAGTCAGAAATACATTTAGTTTGATATATTTATAATTGTTCAATCAGCATTTTAGTATATAGCATAGAAACATGTTCTAGGAGCAGTCCAACAGTTCACCATGCTGAATCAAACAGCATCATGGCCAAAAGGCACAGAATCCATGGTGTCATTTAGTGCCTGAGAAGTATGTATGTATCTAAGTGAAAACAAGGCTTCATAAGTGAGGAGCTGGAAGCTAGTCTAGGGAAATTCTTGCAAATTGCATATCATATAGCAAATAAGCTTGATATATTTTCCCTAAACTTGAAAGCAATCCTATAAATTTACTTGGCATTACCAATAGCAATGGGTACAGCAGACAGAAACTCTTCTAAACTATCGAAACATAAGAAAAGGTAACCTGGATCTAGTCTCTAGAAGAAATATTGAATTACCTTTCTATTCTCTTTATAGATAATTATGTTACAAAATAAATGTCATACAAAGAGGCAAAGAATTTGCAGCTGAAAACATAGAGAAAAGGTATTATAGAAATATGTCAGTTCTAGATTTTATCATTTTTATTCATTTTTTTACAATTTGTATTTATATTTTTTATCATTGATATTCAAATTTTGTATTTGCAACTTTATCTTGTTTTTTTAGAGAGCACACCCCAAATTATTTAGCTTCTGGCCCTATAGAACCTACCTCCACTTTTGTTTTTGCCATTGTACCTGCTTGACATCTTTTACCTGACTGCACATCCCTGTTATCTCCTGGGTGGCCAGGGATAAATCTGAGTATTCCAAATATTCCCAGCACATAATGAAATAAGACCTAGCAATTGTTCAATACTTTTTTGTTGATTTAAAATCTAATTGATGGTTTTTGGAAAAGAAATGAAGAATGGTGGTATTATTCTTCATAATACAACAACAGGATTACACCAGGACCCGGCCCCATGTCCAAACTGACAGGGATACAGGGGACATTGTAGAGTGCTGAGTAAAGGTGAGAGGATGAGGAACAATATGCAGAAAAAGTAACTAGCTTATAGGAAGGACTACTAGGGACATATTTGGGAACAAATAGTAGAAAGACATAAGGCCTAAAATCTATAGCTTTACTTCCTGTGGAGGGGGGAGATAAATTTCTTGTTAGAATTGAACATGATGACATGTTAAGCATTTAGCTTAATATTAATCTTAGAGCAGGTGATTAGTAAACACCAGTCTCCTCCTTCCTACTAATTTTCCTTCAAGAACATAGGTTGGGGCCCAGAAACTAGACAGGAATAGAAACCAACAACACTTACATAGGATGGTTTGGGGTTTAAACCTTATTTCAGGGAAAGAGAACAAAAGTAAGAATACGTACCTTCTCCTCACATGAGGGGGTGGAGGTTAACAATTAGAACTGATTACATGGGACTGAAGTAGGTGGAGAGGGAGAAAGGGACCTGAATGAAAGGAGAGAGGGGAAGTGAGAGGGCCCAGGATCTCACTCACTTTCAAAGGGTGGTGATTTCTGCTGTCTTTTCCTCCCATCCAAAGCTGGTCCTTTATACCTGTCCAGGAACAAGATGGGGTGCTTGGCTCAGTCACTCTCGAAGCCCATTTTCAAAGGGAGCACTTCAAAGAATAGTCTTTAATTGCACTGCACCTTAATGGATTTTGCATTTAGTCGGGCACATCCTCTCGCCCATAATTCCCTCCCCTCTACTGTGGCAGCTCACCCACTTACCAACATTATGGCAATTTTCCCTTCACTAGAAATCTCCCCTAAGTGTCTACTTAGGAAGCTCTTTGTTTGATGTCGTTGACATGTTAATAGGAGTAGCTCTGGGTTCTCTGCAGTAGTGAACACTGAAAGCAGAAGAAAATCTGAGAGAAGCTGGGAGGAGCATTCCATATCCCAAGCCCTGTTGTTGAATGCTAAGGGGAAAACAAAAGGATTCAGAGAAATAATTAAAGAGGGCTGAACACAAAGTTTGAAACAAGTTAGAATTTGAAGAAACCAGTTGTTCTAAATAAGTAGTTAGAACTGTGGAGGAGCAGCTGGCTCATTCTTGAGAAGTTTGCTCATTTCTACTTTTGCACTAAGGCCGAAACATTGACTAATTTGACTAATGATGAATCAATGAATCACCCTTTATTTGTGAACAAGGGACTTTGGGGAAAAGTAGGCACAGCCCTTTAATACTGAGGAGTTAACAGTCAAGTAAGAACAATTTTGGACACAAATTAATAGATGATGGTTATAATCAGGGTCATGGCTTGAACAAATGAATGGCTGCTAGTGTTCCTATGAGAGCCAGGCCAATTTGGGCTGGAATGGTCTGGAAACGATGTCATAGTGAGCTCTGATTCTAGGCCCCATGAGGATTAGATGTGAGTGACAGAAAGAAATAGAAATTAAATCAAAATGGATGGAGGACGTTTATGTTTTGCCATAATATTGGCTCATCTTCCCTTTATGTCTCTCTAGCTTAGGATTGAAAACAGATGATTGTTTTCTGCATCCTGCTCCAAGGAAGAAGATGTTGTCTAGGCGGAACTTTTTCCCATAAGATATGGTTGGGTTGAGAAGCTGTGAACCCTCATAGCTGCCACCTATTTGCCAGCAGGAAAATCTAGTACAATGTTTGTATTGAGGTCACATTTCATGCTTTTCAACATGGAACCAGATTAAAGGTATTTTAATATCTTTCTTTAAGAAAGAGATCACATGGAGAGTCTCCTCAGAAGACCAAACATCTTCCATGCTCTGAGCCACCTAAAGCCCTGCTGCAGATAAAATAATTCCTTACAGTTTGTTTGTTTGTTTGTTTTTAAGGAGTCTATTTTTCAAAGGGAAAGGCCACATACAAAGAAAATGGAGAGCAATAAATTTATTGAAATGCATGCTTTCTAGGCTGCCCTCACCTGGGGATAAATAGGGTAAAAAATGGTAACAAGATAAAATTTGGTCTCTACCTTCATTCACGCTACAGCATCTCAAGTTCCTTTGATTGCAGACATCCCCATGGGATTTCAATGTGTGTTTGTAACTCCTGTTCTCCCAAGATACATTCCTCAGATTTTCCCTTTTTTGTTGTGGCTACCATCATGATGTCTTCCACTATATCTTTCCTCCAGCCTATGTATTGACACCCAAATGCCCACTGTCCTCTGCCATCAGTTCATGACTAATTTTTCTGGTCTTATTCTATATGTCCACATGCTGCAAAATCCCCTGTTTATGGGGGAAAGTTGTCATCTCCACATGGGGTATCATCTTGTTTTACATGCAACACAATCATGATGTTTCAGAGCTTATAAAGTTTTACAAAAAAAGATCTTCTCAGTTTCCACATAGCTTAATGGTGTTCCTCTCACTGTAGTCTTCTGGTGAGGAACTGTAGAAGCTGGGACAAAGACCAGTTTGGTTAGTAGACAACATATCTTACATTAAGTTTCCAACTGACACTGATCCATAGTCAAGTAGCATTTCCAAACTCTCACTTCCCACTGCTGACTTCTTTTCCAGAAGGAGTCTTGTTTTTTCCTGCAAATAAGCCTCTAATGGCTTATCCCACTGCCTTTTAGGCATGCTTGAAATTTCTAAACTTGTGGCAAGTACAGAGCTTAGAATAGGTCTTTGGACTCAATATAGGATGACATTGGTCTTTGTAACTTGCCCTCAAATAAGTACACTTTGCTGGCAGGCAGAAGGAAAGATACCATTGATTTATTTAATCCATATGTTAAAAATAGAAAAAAAAATCAGTCAACACTTCTGAAATATGGAGTAAATAATGAGAAACACCAGACTCTTTTTGGTCCATTTGCCAGGAGCTCTTGAGCTCTTGTAAGAATCCTGCTGTGAAATCTGGGAGCAAAGAAAGGGAAAAATTATTATAGCTGTAAATGTATTTGGTAATTTAATTATTAAGACACCCCTATAATGTAGTATTATTATTCCCATTAATTTATTTATCAAGACATCCCCTCTTATGAAAGGAGAACAAGGGCTGGCAAATCCAGAACTAAAGGGAGAATTCTGGGAGTAAATATGGGAATTTTTCGGTGTCTTTGTAATTACATTTAATGTGATTTTGGTGCCTGCTCAATGTCCCTACTTGTTGGGCTGACATAACCCCATTAAGACAACTGTGAGCAGTCATCACTGACAGAAATGTTACCCAGAAGCCTGTGTGTCATCAGAAAACTAGGAGAGAAAGGCAAATCCTGTTGACTTCACTGATCAGAAGAACACGAACTTGAGTGTCAAACAGACCCGTTTCAGGTCATGGGTTTGTCCTTATTGACTATTTAACTTTGACCAAGTGGCTTAGCCTTTTTGTATGTTAGTTTCATCAAGAGTACAGCAGGGTAGGAAAAAAAAAAAAAAAAGAGTACGACAGGGTAGGGGTGCCTGGGTGACTCAGTCAGTTAGGGATCTGACTCTTGATCTCAGCTTAGGTATTGATCTCAGGGTTGTGGGTCTAGGCCCTGCACTGGTGCCCTCTGCATTAGGCATAAAAGGCTACTTAATAATAAAAAAAAAGAGTACAATGGGGTATTAACATTTATTTCATAATGTAGGCCTCAAAGTATTTAATATAGTTGTGAAGGGGAGCCATTGATGAGATTTGGCTTTGTATTGTGAAATCTTAATAAACAGTCTGGAAAAATCACCATTTGTAACTGTAAGCAATTTCATTTTCATCAAAGTAGAGGTTTCAATTCTTCCTTCCTTCCTTCCTTCCTTCCTTCCTTCCTTCCTTCCTTCCTTCCTTCCTTCTTTCTACTTGCTATAAGAAAGCCACAGAAAGGACTCACTAGATAGAAAAAGAAATAAAATAGTATTTTACTCAAGGAAAACTCAAAAGTCATCATTAACCAAATGCAGATGTTTTAAGCTAAGAAAATGTTCTGTTTGACAGTAATTGTGGAACACAGGTTAATCAGTAGTCTGTATGTTCAGAATTTTGGTTTTATGGAACATTTTGAGAAAAGCATTTCTTTTCTCTTTTGCTTATGTTAATATAATGTCTATATACATGTTAGCTTTTGTTGTTGGCTTATGAATAGTTTATTGTGGGTCATGAGGAAAATAGAATAGTAGATACTATTTGGTAATAGAAGATCATAGTAGATACTATTATTTATTATTTCATATTTTAGATCTTATTCCATTTAATTATTTTCATAAAGTTCACTTATAGCTTAAAGCCCTAATTGGAAATTTTCTTTAATTCATTGCATTGTGCTTTCATCTAGATTGGGTTTGTCTTTTATTTTTGTATTCTACATTCCTTTTCTTCTCTTTTTTGACTATTTTTTTTCTGTTTTAAGTTTGCACGTTTTTTTTTTTTTTCATTAATGCTCCAAATGGGCAATTTTACTTTCTAGGAATTCTGTTAATGCAAAGCCATTTATATATCTTTCATTCTGAGCTATAATTCATACTTCATCTTATATACTCTTTAATATAAATTCATGGGTGGTTGGAATGTGGGGTAGGGAGAATGTAGCTGCAGCTAAATCCACACTTATTGGAGAATTTGTGCTCTCTTCATGTAAATGTTGCTAATTGTCTGCATGGTGATTTACTCTACTTAGGGATGTGCATGTCTGTGTGCATGTCTGGATATGCATATGTGTACAAGTGGGTGCGTGTCCTTGCATGTGTGTGTGAGTGTGTGTAGTAAAGTTCTGACCTGAGCTTTGCTTGGTTCCCTCAGTGCAACACAGGGCTCTAGAAAATAAACAAAAATTAACTGTAATTTTCTTTACTTTTGATGAGATGATGGGTCAATTAGAAGAGTTTTGCTATGTTTAAAAACTTCTCAAAAAAAAAAAAAAACTTCTCAAATTTTCTCTGAGATGTTTTCTTATGTCTTCAATTTAGGTCTCCCCAAGTTGGAGATATTGGTTAAATTACTCAGGCTTTTCAGCTGTCTCTTCTTTCTGCAATAATCTTCCAGAAGTGCAAGTGATACTAAGATCTGTATCAAGTCTCACTCTCACTTGGATCTCTTTCTTTGTTCATAAAATTTGTTTATGTTATTATTTTTTTTAAGATTCTATTTATTTGTGAGAGAAAGAGGGAGAGAAAACACAAGTTGGGGGAAAAGCCAAGGGACAGGGACAAGCAGACTCCACACTGAGTGCAGAACCTGAGTAGGGGCTCAATCTTAGGACACTGAGATCATGACTTGATCTGAAATCAATAGTCAGATGCTTACCCCACTGAGCCACCCAGGCACCCTAAAATTTCAGAGTTTAAAAAACAATATGGTAGAGCTTTTCTTAGTTAATATTTACTACTGACATTTCTCTAAAGTTTATTTTGTAATTGGAAGAGTTTCCGTCATAGTTTTGTCCTTCAATGTTTACCCATGAATTGCAGTTTTATATATAAAAGCAAATAAGCAAGTTAATAGATAGATGGATATGTAGATAGATGGATGAAATGGTTTAAATATTCCATGAGAAGCTAAGTAAATTATAGTACAACTGTATTATGAAAGAGCATACAACTACCAAAAACATATTTATGGAGATTATTTAAAAATAGCATAGGAAATGCTTAAATTAAAATGTGAAATGTCAAAAAATATGTACAGAGAATAACTTTAACTATGTAAAAAATACAAAGTTTATGGCTCAAGAAGCCTTACTAGACATATGTGTTTATCTCTCTTTCATCCAAAAATCCCACTGAAATGACAGAAAGGATATAATAATAGCAGTAAACCACAAGCAATGTGGCAGTGATATATAGCTAGAAAGAAAGACTCCAACATCTCAAACATCCTAAACTAGTGTAAAAATTTTAGAAATGTTAAAAACATTTGAAATTAGATGACCACTAAAACTCACTTGCTAAATGGCCCATCCTAGTTCCACCAAACTCATTGCGCAAATACAGTTTTTATCCTATAGCTTCCTTTTTTAAGACTTTACAGGAGCTCTGTATATATCTTTCCATCACATATTAGCTCCTCTGTCTGACATTTAAAGTCTTCTTGGATATGGTCCAACTTTCATAAAAATTCTGTTATCACCCTTTTCTCAGTACAAATCCTCGATTTTCGTTAGGCTAGTAACCTATTTGATTTCCTGCTCCTTCGGAACTATTGACTTCCCTCCTTTTATCTCCTGAATCTGCTCCTGTTTTTAACTCAGCCTGAAATGCAGACCTCCACCTTCCTGCC
This sequence comes from Canis lupus baileyi, assembly GCF_048164855.1. Lineage (NCBI taxonomy): Eukaryota > Metazoa > Chordata > Mammalia > Carnivora > Canidae > Canis > Canis lupus. The sequence continues at coordinate 33,021,697 of NC_132857.1, read as the reverse complement.
AGCCATCATTACACAAATCTTTCCTCTATTTAAGGTTCAAAGAATAAAGTTTTCTCTGACCTCTAGGATCCCCAAGTAGTTGATTCCCTTTTGTGAATTCATACCAATTGGGCATAATTGTTGACTATAGATCTTTTTTTTTTTTTTTTTTTCAGAAATCATGTGGAATTTAAATGTGAAGTCTCTTAAGGTCTTATATTTTCTTGTATATTTCATAATGCACAACTGCAGGTCATATCAGATGTTCAACGGGTTCTAAATTCTCAGTGGGAGGCCTAGGAACATCATGCTGTGAACTATCTCTAAGCTTTGGCTCATGCTATCTCTTTTATCATAACTTTCTTAAGCAAATACCATCTTTCCTTATAGAGGAATCTGCTCAACTTTTAGTTAATCACGGCATTACTTCTGTACTATGAATTTTCCTCAAAGCTCAGAATACATCATAATTATTTCTCTCTTTTACTAGTATATGTGTGGTAGACAAAATTCTCAGATGGCTACGAGATTGCTACCTCTAGTATATGATTTCCTTTGAATGTGGATGAGATCTAGGAATACAATGGGTATTACTTTCATGATTAGTTTACTAATAAACTGACTTTGAGTTATTTAAGATGGAGTTTGCTTGAGTTGGCCTGATTTCATTTCAGGAATCCTTAAAAGGGACTGGGCCCTTCCAGAAATCAGAGATACAAAAGTTGAGTGTATGAAAGAGCCTTGAGAGAGGGCCACAGGACAAGGGAGCATAGTCTAGGAACTGAGAGCAGTCCCTGATGGACAGTTATCAAGACAGTGGGACCTCATTCTAGGCCACAAAGAAATGGATTCTGGTGATAACCTGAAACTTTGTACATAGATCACCTCCCAGGTAAACACTCCAGATGAGAACGTGGTAGGCCAACACCTTAATACCAGTCTTGAGAGACCCTGTATGGAGGAACAAGTGCAAACATGCCAGACTACTGACCCACAGAAATTATGAGATTATCAATTTGTCTTGTTTCAAACTATTACGTGTGTAGTGATTTGCTACACAACAACAGAAAAACAAATATAATATGAGTGCTGCAGTTTGGACTTCTTGGTAAACAGATTCTGGAATGGAGATTAGCATGGAGGAAATTGATTGGGGAAGATCTTAACATTAACTGCATGGGAAAATGAAAGGAAGTAGGATTGACTAGAGAGAGAGAAGTTGTGCTATATACTACAGTCACAGTGGTGGCCTCAGTTGATTTCATCAGGAGCTATGAAACTGGGATGGTCCTTCAGAGTAGACCTGATACAAGCTGCCCCTAGGAAGGGGACATGGCCTTGGACAAGATAACTTTCCTCAACTAAGTGCAATTCTAGACTGGACTGATAGGTAAAATTTCTGAGGACAGCAGGAGAAACTTCCTTGGTGGTCTAGCACAGCTGGCCCCACAATGAGCTACCTGGGTGCAAAACCATTCATTCCTCACTTCCATATTCCCTTCCACTAGGACAGTGCCTATTATAGAAAGACTACACAATACATGATTTGATCATCTCACCTGGTTGCAACATCAATAGTTTGTTAATAACAGATATGATACGCATTGGAAGTTTTTTGTTTTTATCCGTTTAAGAAACAATTATTGACCATTTTTTGGCCACTTATGTACCTAACTCGCTTTTAGGAAGTTAGAATGAGAGAGTATACAAAACAGGCAAAGACTCCTGCCTTCATAGAAGAACAAAACAAAAATATGTGTGTGTACATATGTGTATGTGTGTACATGTATATATGCATATATGTGTGTATATACATGCATGAGCTGTTAGAAAGTGATATGGCAATGAGGAAAAGAAACTGATGAGGTAGTAAAGAGTATCAGGATTGTCAGGGTAGGTTGTAATTTTATACAGGGAAGTAAAAGTGAGTCTTATTGAGCAGGTGGTATTTGAGCAAAGACCTGGAGAAGGTGAGGGATAGCCTCTCCAGGAAAAAGAAGAATCAGTGCAGAAGTCATAAAGGAAGATTGTACAAGTGTGTTTAAAAGTATCAAAGAGTCAAGTGTGGTAGAAACAGTAGTGAGAGGAGGGTGGTAGGGGGACAAGGCTGGAGATGCAGTGGGAGGCTAGCTCATTTAAAGCCTTGTGGGCACTGAGGGCTTTGGGCTTTACTCCACATGAATGGGTGGTTTAAGAGAGAACACTCCTCAAATACTCATGGTATGCTATGCACTGTGAACCCTTTATCTGTATCTGTGTTTTTTAGTCCTCACAAGTTCCTTATTATAAGACAGTTTTATTAAGATCCCTATTTCATTAGTGAGCATACTTGGTCTTAAAGAAATTGATTAACTCACCCAAGGTCACAGAGAGGGTAGGATAAGAGAACTGTACGTAGGCTGTATGTATTTAATCATAGCATTATCCTGAGCCCCAATTGCATGGCTTCTATTTGATTCTGTAGCTTCAAACTATATAGAAAGATCTAGGCATACAATTCAAGCTTCCATTTTTGTCAAAAGGTTAATCGATAAGTCTTAACATTTTCTAAGCTGCTAGGAAGTTTATGTATGTTCGACTGTGAAAATCTATTACAAGTCGTATTATCACTATCCGGCAAACAACAATGTTTTGCCATATTATCACAATCTGACAAACAACAAACAGAAGTTACTGTGCTTCCATGTTGTAGGTTGGGTTCTCTGGAAAGGCTTTTGAGGGTAACCCCTGCAAAAGGGATTGGAAAGAAATGGAAGTGGGCAGAGAAGAAGTTAGTAGAGACACAGGTCCTATGACAGCCTTGGTTGATCTCAGCCAGATGACCAGGCCTCTGTTCTCCTACATCAATCCTTCACTGGTTGTGAGCCTCTAAGGGGGAAGGGGAGGGGGGCAAGAGGACAACACCACATGGCTTCCACCAAAATCCATTGTGCTCAAAAAGCCATTCTTGATTAACAGATTTGTTTTAATTGGTACAAGAGAAATACAAGCAAATCTCTAAGTGTGGTCTTGATGATATTGGAGAAGTAGCTTCATCTTTATGGAAAAGAAAAAAGCAGTGGTGATACATAAATCCACTGACATTTCCTCTGTATTTGGAGTGCAGAAACACATTTGGTATGGATCCATAAATTTAAAGCTAATGCAATTTTTATTATCCTACTGCTGCTATAATCTTTTAATAATCTAAGAAAGATCACAAATGATTCTTTTGTGGGAGGAATAACCTAAAATTGTGAAGTTCCACAAATTGGCATGCTTTTGTTTTAGTGGGGTTTTTGTTTGTTTGTTTTTGAAAGAGAGTGTCCAAGCATGCAGGTGGGGCATCGGGTGTAAGGGCAGAGGGAAAGGGAGAGAGAGAATTCTAAGCAGGCTTCACATCTGGTACAGAGACTGACATGGGGCTCGATCTCACAACTCTGAGATCATGACCTGAACTGAAATCAAGAGTCGGATGCTTAACTAACTGAGCCACCCAGGTGCCTCAGTTTTGTTTTGTTTTGTTTTGTTTTTTAAATGAATAGAGACTAGGAGGGTTGGCATAAGAAAATGACATTTTCCCCAGATTTTTCTTCCTCATTCATGGTTGCTGGGCTCCACTTAGTCACTGGCTGCTAGGAGGGTAAATGTTCTAGGGTCAAAGGGCACTATCTCACTGAGGCAGAGCCACTGCAACTGATGAGTAATGGCTGTTGTTTTTGTCAGGTTTGACTCTTGTAAGCTTTGATGAGCAAAAAATGGAGCCCAGCAGAATCATTCTCATCCCCAGAATTTTCTTTCATTCTCTCCCAAAGAGGCAAGAGTGGTATCTTTTGCATTGTATGACTTATTTTTTAATGCTCCCAGATAAGCTGATCTCAAAGCACAAAGAATAAAATTCCTTTGCTTTCCAAAGTTTGTAAGCAAAGAATTTAGAATGTGCTTCACCACCATTTTATCCGTCTCTTCAGCTGGGAAAGTCCCTAACAGAATTCTTGCTCAGTTAATAAGAAAAGAAAGCAACAATTTTGCCTATGCATTAGCATATTAGTATGGATGATCATGTACACATGAAAATAAAGGTGCTTTTTTGCATAATCTTATTTCTAAGAAAGCAGTGACTTGGATTTTTATATAAACACTTGGTGATTTTTATCCATGTTTTGGAAAATTCAGCACACATAATTCCAGGATACTTAAATCTGATAAACCCACATGCCCTACTGTTATATAACCTTCCTTGTGTAAGAACTGTTCATTCAAAAATCCTACAGAGTACTTCTTATCAGTTACTGAATGTGCAGGAATCGGCCTCACTCTTAGCTATACCAAGGACTTGAAAACCACAGTCTTCTGATAATTGCCACTGACACAAGAACCCTCTAAAATATTTTATTTTTTATTTATGTTCTAGATTTTATTTATTTATTTATTTGAGAAAGAGCAGGGAGGTGGGGGTGGGGGAGGAGGAGAGGAAGGAGGACAAGCAGATTCTGTGCTGAGCACAGAGCCTGACACTGGGCTCAAGCTCAGGACTCTGAGATCATGACCTGAGCTAAAATCAAAAGTTAGACACTTAACTGACGGAGGCACCCCCCACCCCAAATATTTTAAAACAAGGACATTCAGGTCAACTTTCTTCACTAACTCCATAGAAGGCAACATGTATTATCCAGTCACTGGGACTGTTTGGGGATAAGATCTTCTGGAAAGTTATCCCCCAACCATAGAATCCAAGAGTACCCACTAAGCTAAAACATGCTGATCAGCAAATTCTTCACTGATGTGTCTGGCAATGTCAGCTCTCAGGAAGCAGAGAAACTACTAGGGGTTACAAAAATCTCTAGATGATTCACAAATAACTAGGAAAAATTTTCTGGATATAAAGAGGTAATAGGTACCTTGGGAGGAGTTTATTACATTTGTTTGCCCATTAACTGAAGCACTTATTTATTTACTTATTTATTCAATAATCAAACATTTGTTGAATGCTTATTGGGCCCCAAGAATCAAGAATACATAAGTTAAAAATTCAGACCCTGCGTTGACTCTACAGACATACAGACAAGTGAATTTATAATGCAATACTATGGGGGCTTCCCTAGAAGTACACTCAGAGGAAAATGAAAGGATATGGGCTGGAAAACAAGTCCAGACTAGCAGATATGGAGGAAGATTTTTTCGTGCAGGAATTCTGTATGACCTCAGGCTTGAAGAACGAGTGTGAATAAGCCAGGAGGCCCAGAGACAGTCATCTGAGGGGTAGTAGTGGAGGTGGATTGGGGTTGCATCATGGAGAGCAGTGGTGTGTGGAGAGCCACCAGGTGGTAGGAGTGCGAAACTGCAAATTAATTCAATATGGTAGGAATAGAAGTAATGAGGCTGGAAACAGTGAAAGGTGATGGGGAGGAAGAAGACAAGGGCCAGAATATAGAAATCTTAAGCACTGCTTAGAGGCTTGTAGTTTATCCTGAAAACAATAGGGGGCCTCGAAGACTAAAGAGGGAACTCCCGTAGACATTTTTGCTTTAGAGCAGGGGGTTACACAAGGCTTGAAACCAATTAAGATCATGAAATTAAACTAGATGCTCAGATCAGAATGTTTCCCAATGAAGTAGAAGCAAGTTGAATAAAAGAGAAAATATTAAAATACATTTTACATACAAGTAAGTATTGCTTTGAGATACGTGGTTGCTAGTTCATAAAGTAAGTTTTTGTTGCTGAGGGTTGTGGTCAAAATAATTTGAGAATCCATGTTTTAGAAAGATCTTTCAGGCAGCTGAAAACAAAGAGACCAGTTAGGACGTCTGACTCTTGATTTTGTCTCAGGTCATGATCTCAGGGTCAGGAGATCAAGCCCTGCCTTGAGCTCCTGACATGGAGCCTGCTTAAGATGCTCTCTCTCCCTCTGCCCCTTCCCCATGTACAATTTCTCTCTAAAAAAAGAGAAAGAGAGAGAGAGAGAGAGAGATGCCTATGCCCTGCAAAATAGAACAACTACCTCCAATAATCCAGTGCTATTAGGGCCCTATTTGTATGTGGAAAACAAACAAAGAATGAACACCCATCATTCAAAGGACAGCTAACATGCTGCTTTTTCCATGTAGTTCCCCATATAGCCCCTTCTAGAAAAAATATTAGCAGCAATCCTCTCTTCATATTTATTGCAGTCATTAATATAGTACATCCCATAAATCACTTTCCATCTTATCAGCCTATTGTCTGGTCTTCACAGTAATTGACACTATTTGAAAATAGCTTAATTGTTGGAATTCTCTCTTCTTCTCTACCTTCCTTCTTCCAGAATATTCAACACTTGGGGGCAGGATTGGGACTTCCTTGTTCACTATCTTTGGAGATAGAAAAGGGCCTGACATCCAGGAGAAATTGAATGAAGTTTTTGAGTGAGATAGTCAATGAACCAGTCTCATGCCAACCTGAGACATCTTGACGCGGAATCAGTGTGTGGCCTGTGCCTCAGATCAGGGATTTATTTTATAGTCACACCTTTGTGATCATCATCCTGGCTCCTGTTTTCCCCCACTGCACCAAACTGCATCTTTAAACTACAGAGCCAATATGAGTGAGATTCAGTGTTACATAGATTTCATCTAGAAACCGGACTAGCAATGAATCAGGATCATATTTTTACTTTCTGCTCAATGGTTATATACATAATGCATATCTCACCTGTACTATATTTAAAAACATCAATGTCTTTTACTCTGTGACTTTAGAAATATCTTCAAATATGAATTGAATCTGCCATTGTCTTCATGAGTCGAGGGAAGAAGTGATGTAGTTTTAGAATATAGGTGAGGTGTGGAGCCAAAGACAAAGAAAGATTTCTTGAGATGTCTTTGGTACAGAATGGTGGTTTGATTAAAGCACAGGGACAGGACCCATGGGCAGAAGAGCTGCTGCCCTGGGCTTGTGAGGGGTGACTGATTATATACCTGAAAGTTGGGGGAGGTAAGGAAAAGGGAGGTTTCAAAAGAACTTTTGTGTGCTAAAGAGGACCTACAAGATATTGGAGGCCTTGCCATTGTCAAGTTAAGGTTGTTTTTTCGTCTAGTAAAGCATTAATATTAAGATAGTTGGGAGTTTCCTTCTGAAAGTTAGGTTATTGATAAGAATGCTTTTTTCTAGTAAATCACTAATACATTTTGTAAACTGAGGGAGACTCATGTCTGTAGAACTATGATCTCCACAAGTTAACTACTTGTTTTTCCTTTCTCTTAGCTTTAGGGCAGCCAAGAGTGACTGAGGAATGTCACACAATCCCACCCAGGAGTGGGGGGTGCAGGGTTGCAGGGTGCAAGTTTGTGCTTTGTCCTCAGCTAGGCTTGTTCCCCACTAGAAGGACACAGGATTTTAGAACTTTCTAAATGGGCAGTGCTGGCAATAAGTCTGTGAGTTTGGTCCCAGTGGTCTTCAGGAATGTCTGCAATCTCCTACCCACTTTTTTTTTTCTTGTTTATTTTTAGGGAGAAAGTCAACAGGAAAATGTGTTAAGCAGAGAACATTTAATTATAGACTGTGGCTTTCTTCTGAATTAAAATAATCAGTAATACATTACCATTTTACCAAACATCTCACGATGCTTTTGTGTTTAAGGCTGACAACACTTTCTAATTTAAAAGTCAAACAAACCTGGTATTTACCCACTGATTAAACAAATTTACTGCTTAACCCTTTGTAATCTCCCTGTTGAGTCCATTTGGAAACCTAGTGTTAAGAGGGCAGGCAGCAGGCTATCTTTGTCTTTCATCCCATTCAACAAGGCATTTAGGAAAACAAAGGAATTCCTGAGGAATCAAATGCATGCTAAAACCTCAGATTTTTTAGCATTAAGATACAGGCATCTAGAGTGTGTGTTTGTGCTAATGGCTAATGGAAAAATTTAAATGATTGCTATAATCTGACCATGGATAATTATCTAGAGCTCACTTGACTGATCACATTATATGTGGTGTCAGAATGTGTAAGGAAGAGGGAACAATTGCTGAAATTGGGAGACGGACTACAATTAGAAGATTCTAAAACAAAACAAAAACAGGACAAATGTAATTTGAATTAGAAAAAATTAAAGGCATATCAGAGGCTAAATACTATTTTCATGGTTTATCATCTTCATAATACTATGTAAGGTCCTGCCCCTCTTAGAGCCTCAGTTTTCTTATCTATGGAGACAGGATGTTAAACCCCAAATCAGGAGTGTTAGAAAGAAAATCACAGGCCCAAAATGGAGTCACTTATGTTAAGGCCCCACTGCAGGAAAGTAAGACTTAATACCTAAGCTAACTGCATTTTCAAAGCTCCCCAGAATGTAACCTCTTACTAGTCAAGATGAATTTCCTGGTCAGCAGTAGGAAACTTACTAATAGGTCCCTTCCTTTCCCCTTAGGAGGAGAACCTTGCTTAAAACAGTGCATTCTAAAAAAAAAACAAAACAAAAAACAAAAAAACAAAAAAAACCAGTGCATTCTTTGCTAATAATTTCCTTTTCCAACTTCCTCTCTGCCTTTAAAGAACTTTCTTTTCCTATAACTGGAAAGGGCTCCTTTCCATTTACCAGTTGGGATGCTGCCCATCCTTGAATTGTTCAATAAAGCCAATTTGATCTTTTAAATCACTCAATTAAATTTTTGTCATTTAATAAGAGATCTTGAGAATTCCCTGAGCTGTGTTGTATAAATCAACTATGAAAAATGTCTACATTCCATCTTTTTTTGTATAAATGAACACAGGTAGGGATGCCTGGGTGGCTCAGTGGTTGATCATTTGCCTTTGGCTCAGGGCATGATCCTGGGATTTGAGATCCAGTCCCAAATCAGGCTCCCTACAGGGAGCCTGCTTCTCCCTCTGCCTGTGTCTCTGCATCTGTGTGTGTCTCTCATGAATAAATAAATAAAATCTTATAAAAAAATTTTTTTAAATGAACACAGGTAAAAGGAAAGACTGCTAGGACTAATTGGAAGAAGGTGACCCAGATCCAGAAGGGGCAGGAAAAGTCTTGAACCACAAATGCTTGGAGGAACTGGGAAGATTCATCCTAGAGAAGAGAAAGTAGCAGACTGGAAAGAGAGGTGAATTGAAAGGTAGAGATTTGATTTATCTATTCAGGGCTGCCACTAAGTATGTATGCGACTATTGTGGGGAATGGGGGAAGTGGTAGTTGGTGAACATACTGTTCTGGACCTAGTTTTTCTTAATTTACAGAACGAGATGATCTTTGAAGCTCCTTCACTCTAATAAGGATCTTTATCTAGGAATAAACTTGTGGACTTTTACAAAAAATATGGGCATATTGTAGGAGGAACAGACTTATTCTGTGCTTCTTTTTTTAAAGACTTTATTTATTTATTCATGAGAGACACAGAGAGAGGCAGAGACACAGGCAGAGGGACAGGCAGGCTCCAATGCAGGGAGCCTGACATGGACTCCATCCTGGGTTTCTAGGATCACACCCTGGGCTGAAGGCAGGCACTAAACTGCTGAGGCCACCCCCACCACCCCCACCACCCCCTACCACCCTACTCCTCCTCACGCCCCCTTCCCCCCAGGCTGCCCATATTTTGTGCTTCAGTGAAAGGGAGAACCAGTCATGAAAGTTCATTGAAAAGGGAATTTGCTCAACATAAGAAAGGGAGCTTCTTTTTTTTTTTTTTTTTTTAGAAAGGGAGCTTCTAACCATAAAAAGTATTTAAGAATATAAAAAACAAAGTTTATAAGGTTTGAAGTTACTAAAAGACTAGATTCTACTTGTTCCTGCCATTAAAATAATAATAATAATAATAATAATTATGTGTCGTGATAGAGGTGTTAACTAACACTAGGATGGTTGATCATATGTCAATAAATAAATGGATCATCAAATCAACACACTGTATGTTTTAAATGTACAGTGTTATATGCCAATTATATTCCAATTTTTTAAAAATTGAAAAAAAAACTTGTAAGCTAATAAGTGTGAAATGAATGTCATTTTTAAGCCTCTGTATTTTCCTCTGATTAGTTATCCCTTCTCTTTAGATTACATTTCCCTCCACTTATCCATCCAGTCAATTATATTAACTTATCATTTCTTTAGGGGAGAATTTCTAGGGCCTCTCCAACTGGTGAAGTCACCCTTTCTCTATTTTTCCTCAAGCTATTGTGCTTATCCCTATTGTTGAGGCCAAACTTGGAGCAATGGTGAAATGATAACATAACTCATCATGATAAGATATTGGAACTTCTGCAAATAGGAATCATGGGAAATCATGTGATGATAAGAAACCTCACAGTCATTCAGAATTTGGTCCTTGAGAAGATTTTTTTTAAGATGCAAAAATTATGTTATTTATGTTACTGGAAAAAGCATGGTACAAAGTTATACATATAAATGTATTTAAACCATTTTCAGTGTGCCTGTAAATACTTAAAGAAAGGGATACACCTTAAAATATTAACTCATTCTTTCAAAGTGGGTAAATATGGGTAAATGTTTATTGTTTCCTCTCTATTTTTCTGTTTCCATATTTTCTAGAATGAGAACTTTTACTTTTATAATCAGAAAAGTTGTTAAAATGGAAAAGTAAATACAGAAAAATATATTTTGTAAATCCATGAAAATAGTCAATATTCATGTTATTCTAGACATCTGGAACATTACCAGATCTCTGGGGTCTGTGCTGCAGGTAGGAATGAACAGGTGTCATATGTGATTTCGTATTAAGTCATTATTTTGGGGAAGCTTCTTTTGCTCTCAGTCCTCATCCAGAATCTAGTGTCACAGACCACCCAATGGAAGGCTGAGACCCATGTACAATAAAATTGGATAGTCTGACTTTGAGAAATGCAGCCTACCTCCATAAAGTAGTTGTGATAGAATGTTTACCCTGTGTAAACGTTCCCTATAGTCTTCCAGATTCTTTCATGTGATGTGCCTGACCATGAAACTGCTAAACTTTTGCACGGACTTGCTGATTTGGACTTTCAGCTCCTTCTCTACCATTTTCTTCAATCTTCATTCTGCCCTGGCCTCAGCTCATAACCCCATCCTTTTAGGGCTTCTGGCATGAAAGGATGAAGGTCCTACTGATTATGAAACAACAAGGCTCTGATGTGGACTCTGGGAGAGAATCAGCCATTCCACATTGGGGTATTAAAATCCAAAGAAAGGGTTTAAATTCTTGAGCAGATGACTCGGGTGAGGTGCCTGGAATAGGCTAGAAAAAGTCAACTGTGTGAAATGAAGGTCCAAGCCATCCATCCATCTAGTTTAGTCTCCTTCAATCAGCAGACACTGGGAAATATTCCAGGCTCAGTGCTAGGCATCAGGGTTCACCAAAGGTAAAGGAGTCTGAAGGAGCTTATCAGGGATGTCAGCAGGCTGAGATCTGAAGAATTGGAATGGTGAGTAATATGTACTATAATATAGCTATACATTAACGTTAGAATACTTTGTATATATAAATTTGCCTTTAAATTTAGGCAGTTATAAAGAGCTGATTTATAAGAATGAGTGAAAACTTATCTTAGAAATCTGGGGAAGGGGGAGAAGATATTTTTAGGTACATGCGTGAAAGTGCCTGTGCAGAGTGTAACACGTGAATAGGTACATGTGGTGGGAAATTAATTCATTCAGTTGGTTAATTCTTAGTAAGAACCTATGTGCATTAGGAGCTCTACTGAGAGCTGTTTTAGACAATGGGAATTATCCTCCTTACTTAAGTGTGTATATGAAGGAGGGAGAAAATCCATCTATTGACTTAAAACTTTAATATGTATTCTGCCCTCAAGGAAGTGAAATATAATTTGATTTCCTTTCAAAGGCTAAAATATGGAGAGGAGTGAGGAAAGAGTGACTTTGCAATGGAGAAACTTGACAAACACTGTCTCGGCCAGGTAATCAAGGTCAACATCCACAGTGATAGGTCGTGCTGACAGTATATATCCTTGATATGAGGGCATGAAAATGGTACTTTAACCTCTGTTGTCTTTTCCTCCCAAAATCTGTAGCCCTAGCCTAATCATGAAAAAACATCAGACAAATTCCAACAGATATTTTACAAAATATGTTATGTACTCCTGAAAACCTTGAAAGTTGCCAAAAGCAAGTAATGTATGAGAAATTATCACAGCTAGGAGGAGCCTGAGGAAACCTGACAAAAAACTGTAATGTGATATCCTAAATGGGATCCTGAAAGTGAAATAAAAGCTAATAAAATATGAATAAAGCATGGACTTCAGGAAATAATAGTATACTAATACTGTTCCATTAATTGTGACAAAGGTACTATACTAATGTAAGATGTTAATAATTGGGGAAAATAGATGTAGAGAGGTATAAAGACTTTCTATATTAGCTTGGCATTTTTCTGTAATCTAAAACTATCCTTAAAATATTAATATAAGGATAACAAATGATAAGTGTTATGAAATAAAGTAAATGAAGGATGTGGCACAAGGAATTGGGGAGGAGAAGGTTTTTGGAAACCGTGTTAAGTGAGGCCACAATGAGCAAATGATATTTGTTAGAGGCTGGAGTGAAAAGGATATGTGTGTCCACTGCAGTGGAAAGAACATACCAGGATAGCAGGTCCAAGGACCTGAGACCATGCTTCGAGTATTTAAAAAACAGAGCACAGGCACATTTGAATAGAGTACAGTGAACTAGTGAGATTGTCATGTGATAAGGTTGGAGAGGAAACTGAGATAGATTAGGTAAAACATTAGGGACCACTGAAGAGGAATTTGAATTTTACTTGGAGTAAGATTAAACAGTGTTACGTGATTTGCCTTATATATTCTTAAAGTTTGGCTGTTGCATGGATGATAGGAGAAAGCAGTGTAGAAACAGGGAAGTATTTAGTAACTTTCTACAGTACAGCTGATAGTGATGGTCACCACTCATGTGGTAGCAACAGCATTGGTAAGAAGTGGTCAGGATTTGGTTGTATACTGAAGAATCATGTTATGCTTATGCATTAGATAGGATGAAGGAAAAAGCAAAAAATAAGGATGCTTCTAAAATTCTTTGAGGAATTGAATGGGTGGTGGTGCCATTTATTAAGTTGAGGAGGACTTGGGGAACAACAGCCTTGAGAGGCAAACCAAGAATCTAAATTTTGAACACATGGAACTTGAGTTGCATAGTAGGCCTTCAATGAGATATTCAAAGAGATCATTGATAATTTTATTTTGAATAGATAATTTTGGAGTGCAAGCATAAAATAAGGGTGAAATAAACACTTAGGGGTCATCAGTTTATATGGATCATTTTTCCAGCACAGCTAGTAGATTCACATAGGTGTGATTGTAAATCAGAAGTGTCTAAACACTGAGCCCTGTGGAACTCCAACATTTCATGTGGAACTCCAACTCTGGTCATATCCTAAATGGGATATGGGATACAAAGAAAATGTAGCAGATGAATCTTCCAAGGAAGTAGAAGTAAAAGCAGGAGGGATTGTACTTCAGAAGCCAACTACAGAAATTGTTTTCAAATGGAGGGAGAGAGCAACTGTGTCAAATCTGTGAGGAGTCCATTAAGAAAGATTAGACCTGAGGGTTGACCACTGAATTAGCAACTTTGACCAAGAGAGTTTAGAGGAATGATGGGAATAAAGGCCTAGTTGGAGTGAGCTCAAGAGATTGAGGGGTAAGACAGTGGAAACAGTGTAAACAACACTTGCTGTGAACTTTGCCACAAAGGGGAGGGAAATGATAGGGTCACTGGTGAAAGCAACATGAAATCAAAGGAATTTTTATTTTTATTTTTTTGGCTGGTATTTATGAGTCAGAATTTCAAGATGATGAGAATGATCCATTAGAGAAAGAATAGTTGATGGAGTAAAAGAAAATGGGAAATTGTAGAAACTAAGTGGTATCTGGGCCACAAGTGGAAAAGTCTATTTATTGTCAGATGTATGAGGACAGATGAATTTAATAGATTTGGTCCCATGAGATTGACGATGTTCTCTGATTGCATCTATTTTCTCTGAAAAGTGAGAAACAAGGCCATCGGCTAAAAATAAGGAGGAGGAAGGAAGGCATTTGGAATTTGGAGGAGTGAAGAAAACTTGAGAAATGGTTGTTTTGGAGAGTGGGAGAGTAAATAGGCAGGCCAAACATAATAGGTTTCTTGGATAGAGTTTAGGTCATAAATTTAAAGTAAGTCTAGGCAGCCTGTGCTATGATTTTTCTCCCGCCTAAGTTGTTTGCATGAGTTCAGGAGAGAGGAGCAAGAGTTGGATTTAAGTGATGGCTGAGGTTTTGCAGGTGATTATGATGGAGGGAATAATAAACCAGGAGAATGGCATATGCTGGAAGTGATGATAATAATAACAGACCAGAGACTGTGAGCTGGATAGGAAAGAAGTGACACCTGAAGGAAGATGGAGGGTAAACGGTGGAAGTATTGATGGATTCAAGATCCCCCTTGGAGAGGTAGAGGGGGAGAGCTAGAAGAAGTGGGGTGGGAGAGTTAGTATTGCTAGCCCGAAGAGTGTGTGTTTGACTGGGGCTTCTGTGTTGCTTCAGTTGTTGGGAAGGTCAAAGTCTGAAAAATGGTGAAGAGGATGGGAATGGCTGAGGAAGGCAGGTGGGGTATAAGACAAGATGCTTGGAGGAGAAAGGAACAAGAAACTGAGGAACCAGAACATTAGATGGATTTTGAGTAGCCAAAATGGTAGCAGAAATAGTAGTGGGGAAACCAACAAGTAATGCAGGTGCTGAAATCTTACAAAAAATGAGAAGATCAGAAAGACAGAAAATTGCAACAAAGAAAAATAGTGCATGGTAAAATCTAAGAGTATATGCATCAAAAGACTGAGAGATATAGGGAGGAGGAGAGTAATTTTCTGGAACTGGCAGCAGAGATCAAGGAGGACATTTATCCCAGGCCCAGAAAAATAAGAAAACTAGCACCTTTTGAGCGAGCTGCAAGAGAAGTATGACCTCAGGGAAGAACCAGCTTTATATAGAAATAAAGAATACAAGGTAAAGGGATTGTTCAGTGAAGGGGTTGAATATATAACATGGAGATTTTACTCTTCCTAAAGTTTAAACTTCAGAGGAAGTATTTTGAGGAGTTTGGTAGGCATTGGAGCTTGAATCTGATTAGGGAACGTACAGAGTAGTGAATGGAGGAACAAGGCTTGGGCTTCCTATGGAAATAGAAATAAAAAGCCATTGTGGGCATTGATTTTGTATCCTGCCACGCTACCGAATTGCTGTATGAGTTCTAGCAATCTTGGGGTGGAGACTTTTGGGTTTTCTATGTAGAGTATCATGTCATCGGCGAAGAGAGAGAGTTTGACTTCTTCTTTGCCAATTTGAATGCCTTTAATGTCTTTTTGTTGTCTGATTGCTGAGGCTAGGACTTCCAGTACTATGTTGAATAGCAGTGGTGAGAGTGGACATCCCTGTCTTGTTCCTGATCTTAGGGGAAAGGCTCCCAGTGCTTCCCCATTGAGAATGATATTTGCTGTGGGCTTTTCATAGATGGCTTTTAAGATGTCGAGGAATGTTCCCTCTATCCCTACACTCTGAAGAGTTTTAATCAGGAATGGATGCTGTATTTTGTCAAATGCTTTCTCTGCATCCAATGAGAGGATCATATGGTTCTTGGTTTTTCTCTTGCTGATATGATGAATCACATTGATTGTTTTACGGGTGTTGAACCAGCCTTGTGTCCCAGGGATAAATCCTACTTGGTCATGGTGAATAATTTTCTTAATGTACTGTTGGATCCTATTGGCCAGGATCTTGTTGAGAATTTTTTTTCTATACACTAACAATGAGACTGAAGAAAGAGAAATTAAGGAGTCAATCCCATTTACAATTGCACCCAAAAGCATAAGATACCTAGGAATAAACCTCACCAAAGATGTAAAGGATCTATACCCTCAAAACTATAGAACACTTCTGAAAGAAATTGAGGAAGACACAAAGAGATGGAAAAATATTCCATGCTCATGGATTGGCAGAATTAATATTGTGAAAATGTCAATGTTACCCAGGGCAATATACACGTTTAATGCAATCCCTATCAAAATACCATGGACTTTCTTCAGAGAGTTAGAACAAATTATTTTAAGATTTGTGTGGAATCAGAAAAGACCCCGAATAGCCAGGGGAATTTTAAAAAAGAAAACCATATCTGGGGGCATCACAATGCCAGATTTCAGGTTGTACTACAAAGCTGTGGTCACCAAGACAGTGTGGTACTGGCACAAAAACAGACACATAGATCAGTGGAACAGAATAGAGAATCCAGAAGTGGACCCTGAACTTTATGGGCAACTAATATTCGATAAAGGAGGAAAGACTATCCATTGGAAGAAAGACAGTCTCTTCAATAAATGGTGCTGGGAAAATTGGACATCCACATGCAGAAGAATGAAACTAGACCACTCTCTTTCACCATACACAAAGATAAACTCAAAATGGATGAAAGATCTAAATGTGAGACAAGATTCCATCAAAATCCTAGAGAAGAACACAGGCAACACCCTTTTTGAACTCGGCCATAGTAACTTCTTGCAAGATACATCCACAAAGGCAAAAGAAACAAAAGCAAAAATGAACTATTGGGACTTCATCAAGATAAGAAGCTTTTGCACAGCAAAGGATACAGTCAACAAAACTCAAAGACAACCTACAGAATGGGAGAAGATATTTGCAAATGACATATCAGATAAAGGGCTAGTTTCCAAGATCTATAAAGAACTTATTAAACTCAACACCAAAGAAACAAACAATCCAATCATGAAATGGGCAAAAGACATGAACAGAAATCTCACAGAGGAAGACATAGACATGGCCAACATGCATATGAGAAAATGCTCTGCATCACTTGCCATCAGGGAAATACAAATCAAAACTACAATGAGATACCACCTCACACCAGTGAGAATGGGGAAAATTAACAAGGCAGGAAACAACAAATGTTGGAGAGGATGCGGAGAAAAGGGAACCCTCTTACACTGTTGGTGGGAATGTGAACTGGTGCAGCCACTCTGGAAAACTGTGTGGAGGTTCCTCAAACAGTTAAAAATAGACCTGCCCTACGACCCAGCAATTGCACTGTTGGGGATTTACCCCAAAGATACAAATGCAATGAAACGCCGGGACACCTGCACCCCGATGTTTCTAGCAGCAATGGCCACTATAGCCAAACTGTGGAAGGAGCCTCGGTGTCCAACGAAAGATGAATGGATAAAGAAGATGTGGTTTATGTATACAATGGAATATTACTCAGCTATTAGAAATGACAAATACCCACCATTTGCTTCAACGTGGATGGAACTGGAGGGTATTATGCTGAGTGAAGTAAGTCAGTCGGAGAAGGACAAACATTATATGTTCTCATTCATTTGGGGAATATAAATAATAGTGAAAGGGAAAATAAGGGAAGGGAGAAGAAATGTGTGGGAAATATCAGAAAGGGAGACAGAACGTAA
The DNA here is from genome assembly GCF_048164855.1 of Canis lupus baileyi. NCBI lineage: Eukaryota > Metazoa > Chordata > Mammalia > Carnivora > Canidae > Canis > Canis lupus. Next base: position 33,004,286 of record NC_132857.1, on the reverse strand, counting down.
AGACTGCTAACTCTGGGAAACGAACTAGGGGTGGTAGAAGGGGAGGAGGGCGGGGGGTGGGAGTGAATGGGTGACGGGCACTGGGTGTTATTCTGTATGTTAGTAAATTGAACACCAATAAAAAAAAAAAAAAATAAATTCAAAAAAAAAAAAAAAAAGCCATTGTGTTAATGGTCTCTTAGGGAGATGGGATCATCAGTTCAATCATGTATCTCCTTCTTGGAAAGAGTCATTTGGGCAATTTGCAGTGATGCAGCAGGCAGTGTTGGATGAAGGGACACTGGAGTTTTGTGTGCTACCCATAAACACAGCTGTGCACATTGTTGACACTAGGAAATGAGGCTGGGACAGCAAGACGAAGTCATGGGAAGAAGTTTGGATTTAGTCTTTTGGCATTTTGAGTACTATAGTGGGTTGAACAGTGATCACCACCTCCTCCCAAATGATATATCCATATCCTAACCTTAGAACCTGTATATGTGGGGCACCTGGATGGCTCAGTGGTTGAGCATCAGCCTTCGGCTCAGGTAGGGACCCTGGAATCCTGTGATTCGAGTCCTACATTAGGCTCCCCACAGGGAGCCTGCTTCTCCCTCTGCCTACATATCTGACTCTTTCTCTGTCTCTCATGAATAAATAAATATAATTTTTAATAAAAAAATAAGAACTTATAAATGTATCCTTACTTAGGGAAAAAAATTTCTTTGCAGATGTAATCAAGATGTACTTCTTTGCAGATCCAGATGATCTCTTGAGTTGAGACCATCCTATATTAGGGTGGGCCCTAAATCCAATGAGAACTTCTTATAACAGAAGGACAAATACAGAGAAAAGAAGGGCATATTGGAATTATGTAGCTACAAGTCAAGGAACTCCAGGGATTGCTAGAAGTCATTGGAAGCTCAGTCACAGACAGATTCCCTGTCAGAATCCCCAGAAAGAACCAACCAAACACTTTGAATTTCATGCCCTAGCCTCTAAAATTGTGAGACAATGAACTTCTATTGTTTTAAGTTGCCAAATTTGTGGCCATTTGTTATGTAAGTACTAAGAAATTAATACAGGTATCCAAGGAAGAAATGTCATGGTGATATACATGAATACTATTCAGACTTTCAAAGCAGTCAATCCTCAGAAACCTATGACCAGCGTTGTGTAGGATCTCCTCAACTTAGAGGCATTTATTGAGCTGATAGAAACAAATCATAATTGCAATACTGAGTGCTATTGTAATACTGTTAAAAATTATTTATGCTAAAAAATGAATGAGGAACGAAATTGGAATGGTTGAGTTGAATGAAAAAAATATTGTGCATGAAAGAGAACCTGCCAAATATTTCAGTAGATCTAACTTGAACTGATAAGACTCCTTCTTCAGCCAGTAAGAAGTGACTGACCAACATGTCTTGGGGGATCAAGTGACAAGGCATTTTGGTCTGACCTAACTTTGTATCTTGCTCTGGGACTGCTCCCAAAATATAGCTCAGAGGACAAAATAATGAATATCTGGGAAAATCTTCCTGAATTCTTTTTTTTTTCTGTGTCTTTATATATACCTTGATAGTTTCCAGTGTTTGCACCTATGACATGAAGAAGCTTCTTTAATTTTGATTCTATAAAATGGATGACATTGATCTCTGGCTCTACATGTTTCTGCCCCACTTGGAGTAGCTCAGTGTTCCCAGCACCCACCTGGTCTTGCCCACCTACCAGATGCTTCCTTTGGCTTCTCCATGCTTGTGATGCTTTACATTATTCATTTGCACATTTATTTGACAAATATTTGACCTCTGACTTTCCAGCAAGCATTGCTTTAGATATGAGTGATAAGGAAAACCCTTCATAAAGCATATATGTAATATTGGATCAAAAGATAACATGTAAATGCATAAATACAATTTAGAAAATAAAGCAAAGTGAAGGGCATGCTATTATTATTGACAGGATGGCCAGGGACAAATTCTGGAGGGGTGATGTCTGAGCAGAGATGTACCTTGTCATGAAAGTGGGAAAGAATATTCTAGACAGAGAGAAGAATAAGTGAAAAGCCCTTAGATGAGATGAATTTGGCATATCTGAATCATGACAAGAAGTGTGGTTGTTACTTATTGAGCAATGGACAGAAATGAGAGCAGAAAGACTGGGTTTTGTTCCAAGTGCTATAATTTTAAATGGGGGTAGAATGGTGAGAAGAGCCTCATAAACTGGTTTATATTTCTAAAGTACCATATTGACTCCAGGGTGGACAAGAGACAGTAGAAAGCCAAGAGTGGACTCTAGGGAACATTTTTTGGAGGCTTTCTCAATAGTTGAGATGACGGACAATTAGTGGTTGGTACTAGAGTGATAACAGGAAGTGCTAGGAAGAGAATTGATTCATGATATATTTGAGGACACAGTCAACAGAATGAGATGATGTATTAAAAAATGGGATGTGGGATCCCTGGGTGGCGCAGCGGTTTGGCGCCTGCCTTTGGCCCAGGGCGCGATCCTGGAGACCCGGGATCGAATCCCACATCGGGCTCCCAGTGCATGGAGCCTGCTTCTCCCTCTGCCTGTGTCTCTGCCTCTCTCTCTCTCTCTGTGACTATCATGAATAAATAAATAAAATCTTTAAAAAAAAAAAAAAAAAAAAAAAAAAAAAAAAAATGGGATGTAAAAAAAAGGAGAAAATCAAAGATGTCTCCTAGGCTACTGATTGAGAAATTGGTTCAAGTTTATAGGAAAACCCAACTTTGTGCCCTGGCCTCTATTCTCTGGTCATGCTTCTCTCTTGGACAAGGTGTCTCCTCTCGTGGTTTTAAAACGCATTTGTACATGGAAGACACCTACATTCATATTCAGCCTTGATCACATTCTTGGGCTTTGACTTAATTTATTGAGAGGAAGAAGACTGGAGAAGAATTATATAGAGAGATGAGATAGAAAACAGAGTTCTGTTTTTAGATATTTAAGTTTGCAGTGAAGTTCAGATGCTTAGTTGAGACATAGTGTAGGCAGATTTTGTATCTGATGCTCAGATGAGAAATTGAAACTGTAGTTAAAGCCATAAATAAGAATGAGTTTAATTAAGGAGTAAGTGGAAGATGGAAAGCATGTAAAAATAATAAGAGGTCTGAAAAATCTGCAAAACAAACTAAATGTTGCTTTAACCCAAAGTATTCTCTTATACAAGAGGAATGGACACAACACTCATGGGATGATATGGAAGGCCAATAAAAACTTCATCAGTATTAAATGGAAACTGTCTTTTGCTTCTTTTCCACTCATATTGGGATGATTACTTATCTTTAGTGATTTGTGGTGTGTATACGCCTATGTGTATTTATATTTATGTAACTATGTGAACTCTTTGGACATGGATGACAGGGTGTGATTAAGAAATATATTAAAAAAGAATAATCTTTTTTTTCCATCATAAAGTCTTATTCCTGACATTCTATGCTAAGAAACATTGAAGCCACAATTCTTTTAAAGAGAGCTTGAGGTTATTGTGTCCTGGCATCAGGTCAGCATCTAACAACACTTTGAATTTGGTATGAGAGACAATCATCTTAATGGGATTTTTTAAAAATATTTTATTTATTTACTCATGAGAGACACACAGAGAGAGAGAGAGAGAGAGAGAGATTGAGAGAAAGGCAGAGACACAGGCAGAGGGAGAAGCAGGCTCCATGCAGGGAGCCCGATGCCAGACTTGATCCCAGTTCTCCAGGACCACCCCCTGGACTGAAGGCGGCGCTAAACTGCTGAGCCACCTGGGCTGCCCGGGATTTTTTTTTTTTAAGTTGAGATGTGGAGTCAAAGCTGAAGAATGTGATCAAGGCTGATTAGGACTCAGGTGTCTTCCACGTATAAGTGAGTTTTAATATCATGAGACTGGACACATTTCCTGAGACAGAAGCATGCGAGGAGGACAGAGAGCAAGGACCAAAGTTGGGTTCTCCTATAAAGTAAATACATTCTTATTTAGCCAGTAAAAGGGTAGGGCACAGAGAAATGTTCCAATAGGGCTTAACATATGTCATTAGTAGATCTCAATAATTATTTTTGCAGCTAATGAAAGAATGGAACGAATGAAGATGCAGTTGAGAGGAACAGAAATAACCTGAGCAGAATCTTAGAAGGAAATTCAGAAATATAGGGGAAGAACCATGGAAGCCAAGATAGTGGAGAATTTTAAGAATTTAGAAATTATTTTCAGTATAAAATGAGGGAAAGTAATTCAGTTAACAGTGCATCAGTATCCATGGTTCATTGTTGCCCTTCACTAGAATATTTTTAAAATCATGCAGTAGAATGCTAGGGAGCACAGATAAGCAATGAATCTAGGAAGCAAAATGAAAATGAGTCTCTGAAGTCTTCCTGGAAGAAATGATATAAGGCTCAACTCTTTTTTTTTTTTTTTAAAGATTTTTTTTTTTTAATTTTTATTTATTTATGATAGTCACAGAGAGAGAGAGAGAGGCGCAGAGACACAGGCAGAGGGAGAAGCAGGCTCCATGCACCGGGAGCCCGATGTGGGATTCGATACCGGGTCTCCAGGATCACGCCCTGGGCCAAAGGCAGGCGCCAAACCGCTGCGCCACCCAGGGATCCCAAGGCTCAACTCTTAACCAGTAAGAGTTTCTCAGGAAAAGTAAGAGAGGGCTCAAGAATACTAGTTAATGTTTTTTAAGAACTTTGTGTCCTCCTTCTAAACTAATCCTTGACAGCTTTATGGAGTATAATCTTCATAAATACTATCTTGGGGCACTTGGTTGGCTCCGTGTTGAGCATCTGCCTTTGGCTCAGGGCTGGACCCCGGGGTCCTGGGATTGAGTCCTGAGTCAGGCTCTCCGCGGGGAGCCTGCTTCTTCCTCTGCCTATGGCTCTGCCTCTCTCTGTGTGTCTCTCATGAATAAATAAAATCTTTTAAATAAATAAATAAATAAATACATACTATTTTACATTGGTCAAATAGTAATAATGTCTACCTAATTCTAGGAGCGCTTAATGTGTACTAGACTTTATGTAAAGTACTACAGTAGACACAAAGGTGCCAGAGACATAGTCCAGTCCTCAAGGTGCTTATGATGTGTTTGTAGACAGAAAAAAAAAAATCGAGGTCCACTTAGAGAGCATGGATTGTGTGTCTGGTCTTATGATCTGCTTTAAGAGCCCAGAAATAAAACCCACAGCTGTGCCTGGGGAACTCATAGTCTAGTGGTGCTGAGACATACAAATAAAAGGGTGATTACTGTTTCTTGTGATAAATAATATGACAGGTGCTGTGGGAGCAAAGAGGAGAGACATGTTACCTAGATCAGGTGAGGGGTCTTCAAAGCATGGAAGAACAAGTGAACTTTGGGGTCAGTCTTACAGGATATATTACAAAGGTTAATGCATATATCTGGGGGATCAAGCTACATTTGAGGATTTGGAATAAATACCTAAAAAGTAAGATGCAAGGATGAAGTGATGAGAAAAAAAGGCTACAGAGAGAGTGAATTTGGGGCTAGAAAGTGATGGCTTTAGATTATTCAGAAAACCATGGCTTTCTAACCTTTTAATAATTTCATATTTCTCAGTGAACCTTCAAATGACATCGTGTTTATTAATAGCTTCTACAAACTTACTAGTATGTTGGAGTTCCGTTTCGGCTCGTCTGGATCCCAAATGGTCATCATTAGTCATTTAGAAGCCTTAGCTTATTTTATTTATGACTTGCTTCAATAAACACAATTTTCCTACATGAAATTTAATGTGAACTTTTGTCAGTGATTACTATTCAACATGTGGCTCCTACTCTTCTCTGCACCCCATAGTACTTAATGAGCACTCATTCAACCAGAATTTATTGAGCACTTGCTACATGGCCAGAATTGTGCCAACGGGACTTAAAGCAGTATTTCTCAATCTCTTGTATTCATATTTCTTTTTACTGAACATCAATATGGCACTTTCTTTCAATATCAATTGAAATTTTAAAATTTTCTAAAATAAAGAACAATGATATTTATGGAATAAATTAATTTTGATCAAGGGAGGTAAAAGGACCTTTCTTGGTTCATAAAATGGCAACAGAAAAACAGGGATAAAACTCCTGTTGTTAAAAGCTTTCCCCTCTAAAATTATATAATCATTTAACAAATATTTACTGAATATCAAGTGTGTACTGAGCACTGACCATATTTGGGACATATCGATGAATTTAGCAGATTAAAAATCCTGAAATGGAGTTTATATTCTAGCAGATTCTGACAGATAATATACACAAACACATTAGATAACTAAATGTAGAATATAGTCTAAGGTGGTAAATACTATGGAAAAAGTGAAAATTAAAGAAGATAGAAGGGTTGGATGGGGGTAGACTTGCAATTTATTTATTTATTTATTTATTTATTTATTTATTTATTTATTTATTTTTATTTTGTGATAGTCACAGAGAGAGAGAGAGAGAGGCAGAGACACAGGCAGAGGGAGAAGCAGGCTCCATGCACCGGGAGCCCGATGTGGGATTCGATCCCGGGTCTCCAGGATCGCACCCTGGGCCAAAGGCAGGCACCAAATCACTGCGCCACCCAGGGATCCCTAGACTTGCAATTTTAAAGAGGGAGGTCAGCATTGCCTTCATTAAGAAGGTAATGTTTGAGCAAAGACTTGAAAGAAGTCAAGAGGAGATATCTGTGGGAATATCCAGGGAAAAGCATTCAAAACACAGCAAACCCTAAAGTAGGATTACACCTGGTGAGTTGAGGAATAGCAACATGTCCAGTAAGCCTGGAGTATGTAGGTCAGCCAGACTAAGAGGAGAAGTTGTCAGAGGTGAAAGGAGATGGTGTGTGTGTGTGTGTGTGTGTGTATGTGTGTTTATGTGTGTGTGTGTGTGTATATGTGTGTGAAGAGAGAGAGAGAGGAAGAGAAAGAAAAGAGAGCAGGGTGAGGGAGAATGATGGAGAGAGTGAGAGAGAGAGAGAGAGGGCCTTTAGTGAATTAGCTAAACAAAAGTTACTTTGCTGTTCAAATGGTGAAGTCTGGGCTGCTACTTAGAGTCATCACCAGTGCAAAATAATGGCTTCAAACATGCATGTGGAAGAATGAGGGACAATAGAATCACATCTTTCAAAAAGCTCAGCTCAAGTTCTTCTGCCAAAGACTGAGCAGTGGTTGATTAAGCTCAGTGGTGGATACAGAAGAGATATAGATACGCCCTGACTATATCCTGAAATCCGAAAATGTAGTTCAAGTCCTGGCTCTACCACTTCCAGATTGAGTCTTTTCTGGCACATTCCCTAACCCGTTTCATTTCCTCCCATGAGAAAAAAGTAACATTAGTCTTTGCATTATAGTGATGCTGTGAGAATTAAGTGAGATAATATGTGTAAGAGACTTAGAGGTTTTGAGAATCCAGATGGTTGATAGCAGGTACTCATGTCTGACACATACTAAGTTCACGTACTAAGTTCACAATAGATAGCACCTATTATTATAGCTGTGAAGAGGGTTTCATTCATATATTTAGCAGAACTTTTTAGCTCCAATGTCAAGAAAATATCTTTTGCAGATAAAGTAGATGAGATTTGATACTTTTCCTTCAAATCATTTTGAAGAGCTTTGTCCTTGAGAATCTCATCAATCGGAGAAGATGAAGAGATGTTTTAGTACCACTTCTCAGTGTCCATAGATATATTTTGGCTATAAATGGTTGAAGTATATCATAATGAGCAAAGGTATTGGTATTTGTCCCCAGGGTTTTTATGTTCAATGTATTTGAAGCTTCAAAAAATATGTCTTTATATGTTGAACATAGCTGTTAAATATAACTTTGGGTAGTTTGGAGCAAATGCTTTTCTTAACAGCTTGCCCTAAATAGTTCATTTCACATTGACCACTAATGACCCTATAATGCAGGAACTTTGTGATTGGTCTTCAAATCTGCACAGAGAAAGGCAAATAGTCTTATTTTTAATATACTTGTCTTCAATGTCATTGATTGAAGGCTGTCACAGTGAGATTGAAAACTTCTTGTACATAGATGGGCAGAGTTTTGGTTGTCACAGTGAGGTAGACAAAGATGGGAAAGACTTTTGAAAATTGAAGTGCACTTTTTTGTTTAAAGTGTTTTGTTTTTATTATCTCTTCCCTCCTTTTCTTTTTTCTTAGTTTTCTTGTCAAAATCCTGACCACCTTGCTAAAGCATGGCTGATGCACAGTTCAAGCACGTATTCATTATTAATTTCCAACTCAACTCATTCATTTCAGGACATTTGAATTTTTTCAGGATCCTTTTTATTTAAAGAAAATAAATCCATCTTTTAAAAAAGTAATATCTTAGGCTACAGAAAGCATCGATTCTTCTCCACATAGTTGAGCACAATTCCAGCTATTAGTGGAGGCAAAAGAGAGTGACAAGCATATATTTAAAAACCATTGTTGATCTCTTTGGCTTTATTACTGATTTGGCACTTAACTGAAATTTCTTTTTAAAATTATAATCCAGGCAATCTTTTCCAAAGAATTTAGTCTATAAATTTTGTAAGTTCTCCAATATTGTGATTTCAAATTTTTAAAAAGTTCTCTACTATTTTAAAAAAATTGCTTTTAGTCTATGGATTCCTGATATTATTTAGTCCTGATATGATTTATTCCTGATATTTTTAGTCCAGTATATAAATCTCTATGTATAGCACAAATGTTCAGTAAAAAAAAAAACAAACAAAAAACAACTAATCAACCAAGAAACAAACAAAAAACCCATCTGTTTAAAAAGTATAATATATAGACATTCTTACTCAAATAATTTTGAAGTCAAGAGAGATTGACTCAGGTTTAAGATATACAACACATGAAGAATTTCTACACTATTCTTTACAATGTAGGTAAATAAACACTCCCTAGGAATGCACTAAAGCTTGGCACTGGCCTTGCTGTTTGACTAGAATCAGGTATTTGATTTCTACTTCAATCCTCAAAAGGCTGAATGTCTACTTCAATGTGATTTTGATGATTCTGTGATCAGATAGATTACAATCAATCTAAATACAATAAAGCCATTTATACTATAAATAACACATACAACTTAGATTTGCTAATACCTAAATATTCTTTTCCATATATAGGAAGACTCCTACCTGTAATTTAAAGTGGGCATGTTTTGGGACCCCTGGGTGTGGCTCAGGGGTTGAGCACTTACCTCTGCCTTTGGCTCAGGGTGTGACCCAGAGACGCAGGATGGAGTCCCGCATTGGGCTTCCCGCATGGAGCCTGCTTCTCCCTCTGCCTATGTCTTTGCCTCTCTCTTTCTGTGTCTATCATGGGTAAATAAATAAAATCTTAAAAAAAAATAAAGTGGAAAATTTTCTACATACTTTATACATAGATAACTTTCATGTAGTTGAAGTATAAATGTGTACTACTACTGCAAATAAAAAATGCTGCATAAATAATTACATTTGATTGTGAAGGCAGTTAATTTTATGTTGAAAACCAATTAAGATCTCATCAATGAGGCCATTTGGTCCTGGCCTTTTCTTTTTAGGGAGGTTTTTGAATACTCATTCAATATTCTCACTTGTTATTGGTCTGTTCAGATTATATGTTTCTTCATGATTTATTCTTGGTAGGTTGTATGTTTCCTGGAATTTTTCCATTTCTCTAGATTATCCAATTTGTTGGTATATAATGGTTCATAATTTTATCACTTATGATCCTTGTTATTTCTCTGGCATCGTTTGTAATGTCTCTTCTTTCATTTACAATTTTATCTGTCTTCTTTTTCCTTTCTTACTCTAGATAAAGGTTTGTCAATTTTATTTATTTTTTCAAAAAAATTGACTCCATTTTATTGATTTTTTTCTATTGTTTTTTCTATTTTATAGACTTTGTTTTGGCTCAAATCTTTATTATTTTTTTCCTTCTGCTAACTTTGGGCTTAGTGTGTTTTCTAGTTTCTTGAATTATAAAATCAAGTTGTTTGAGATCTTTTTTAACATATAGACATTTATTGCCTTAAACATCCCTCTTAACCTTTTTTGGCTGCAGTCCATTTGTTTTGGCATATTGTGTTTTCATTTTCATTTGTCTTAGGCATTTTCTAATTTCCCTCTGAGTCTTTCCTTAATTCACTGGTTGTTCAGGCATTAGCTGCATATTTCCACATATTTGTGAATTTCTCAGTTTTTCTTTTATTATTGATTTCCAGTTTCATTCAATTGTAGTTGGAAAAGATACTTATTATTTTAATCTTCTTAAATTTATTAACACTTATTTTGTGAACCAAACAGTCATCTGTCTTCTACAATGTACCATGTTTTTTTTAATTCTTTTTTTAAAAGGTTTTATTTATTTATTCATGAGAGACACAGAGAGAGAGAGAGAGAGAGAGAGAGGCAGAGACACAGGCAGAGGGAGAAGCAGGCTCCATGCTGGAAGCGCAATGTGGGACTCGATCCCGGGTCTCCAGGATCACACCCCGGGCTGAAGGCAGATGCTTAACTGCTGAGCCACCCAGGCGTCCCAATATACCATGTTCTTGTGAAGAATGCTTTTTATGTCTGCAGATCTGTTTGGTCTATAGCATTATTTAAGAAAAATTAATATGAATGTTTCTTAAAATCTTCCAAAACATTGAAGAAGAAAGAATAGTTACAAACTCATTTTATGGGGCCAGCCTTACCCTGATGCCAAAGGCAGACAAGACTATACAAAAGCAGAAAACTATAGGCCAATATCCTTGATGAAAATAAATGCAAAACTCCTCAATAAAATACTAGCAAACTGGGCAGCCCCGGTGGCGCAGCGGTTTAGCGCCGCCTGCAGCCCAGGGCATGATCTGGAGACTCTGGATCGAGTCCCACGTCAGGCTCCCTGCATAGAGCCTGCTTCTCCCTCTGCCTGTGTCTCTGCCTCTCTCTCTCTCTCTCTCTCTCTCTGCATCTCTATGAATAAATAAATAAAATCTTAAAAAAAATACTAGCAAACTGAACTCAACAACACATTGAAAGGAACACATTGAAAGGAACATACACCATTATCATGTGGGATTTGTCCCTGGGATGGAAGATAGTTCAATATATGCATATCAATTAATGTGATATATTACATTAATAGAATGAAGAATAAAAGTCACATGATCACCTCAATTGATGCAGAAAAGGCTTTTGACAAAATTCACCATTCTTTTTTGATAAAAACGTTCAACCAACTATGTATAGAAGGGATTTATCTCACTATAATTAAGACCAAATTCAAAGGTGAAAACCTGAAAACATTTCCTCTAGGATCAGGAGCAAGGCAAGGATGACCCATCTCACCACTTCTGTTAAACATAGTACTGGAAGTCTTGGACCGAGCAATTAAGTGAGAAATGAAAATAAGAGGCACCAAAATTGGAAAGGAAGAAGTAAAATTATCTGTGTTGGCAGGTGATAATCTTAAATGTAGAAAACTCTAAAGACAAGATAAAAACTGTTAGAATCAATAAATAAATTTAGTAAAGTTGCAGAATATAAAATAGACATACAAATAAACACCCCAGTTGTGTTTCTATATACTAATGACTATCCAAAAAAAAGAAGTTAAGAGAACATCTCATTTCTAATAGCATCAAAAATAATAAAATACTAAAGGATAAAGTCAATCAAGGTGATGAAAGACTTCTACATTAAAAAACACAAGCCATTAATGAAATAAACAAAAGAAGGCATAAATAAAGGAGACACCCCATGTTCATGGATTGGAAGACTTAATAATGTAAAAATGTCAACACTATCTAAAGCAATCTGTAGATGGAAAGCAATCCCTATCAAAAATCCTAATGACCTCTTTTTTTTTTTTCAGAATAGGAAAATCCATCCTAAAATTCATATTGAATCACAAGTCCCTAGATAGACCAAGCAATACTGAAAACAACAAAGCTATAAGCATCACACTTTTGATTTCAAAATATATACAAGCCTCAAGTAATTAAAACAGTATGATACAGGAAAAACAAAGAAACATATATATACCAATAGAATACATAGTACAGAAATAAACCCACACATACATGGTCAACTGAGATTTGACCTTGAGTAAGAAAAATACTTACTATACGAAAAATAAAATAAAAAATTAATATATAAAAAATAAAATTCTGGATTCTTATTTTTTTTAAGATTTTATTTATTTATTCATGAGAGACACAGAGAGAGAGAGGCAGAGACATAGGCAGAGGGAGAAGCAGGCTTCATGCAGGGAGTCTGATGTGGGACTCGATCCTGAGACTCCAGGATCAAGCCCTGAGCCAAAGGCAGGAGCTGAACTGCTGAGCCACCCAGGAGTCCCAGGATTATTCCTTTTTAAAGTATAATTTATTGAGATGAAGCTCACCTAATATAAAATGAACTATTTAAAAGTGAACAATTCAATGATATTCAGTACATTCATAAAATACTCCACAGCCACCATCTTTATATTGTTTTAGAACATTTCCAAAGAGCCAAAGTAAAACCTACTACCCATTTTATAGTTTTTCCACGTTTCCTCCTCTCCTCTACTCCTGGCAACTACCAATCAGTTTGTTTTCTGTCTCTATGGTTTTAACTATTCTTGATATTTCATATAAATAAAATTATACAATATATTGTCTTGTGTTTCCAGCTTCTTTCATTTTTCATAATGTTTTTGAGCTTCATCCACATTGTAACATACATCAGTATTTCCCTTATTTTTGTTTAAATAATATTCCATTGTATGTATATACTACAATTTGTTTATGTATTCATCAGTTGATAGACATTTGGGCAATTTCCATCTTTTGACTAATATATAGTGCTGCTATAAATGTGTGTTTGTATACTTGTTTGAGTAGCTGTTTTTAGTTATTTTGGTTATGTAAATGCATAATTGGGTGGTCATGTGGTAACTGGATGTTAACTTTTTGAAGAAGTGCCAAACTATTTTCCATAGTGACTGAACCATGTTACAGTACATCAGTAATCTATGAAGTTTCTATTTCAGGAACATCCTTGCCAATGTTGTTATTTTCTGGTGTTTTGAATTTAGTCTTCCTAGTGTGTGTGAAGGGGCACTTTATTGTATTTTGATTTGCATTTCTCTAATGATTAATGAGATAGAGTACTTTTTTTAAAAGATTTTTATTTAGATATTCATGAGAGACTCAGAGAGAAAGGGGCAGAGACACAAGCAAAGAGAGAAGCAGGCTCCATGCAGGGAGCCTGATGTGGGACTCGATTCCAGGACTCCAGGATCACACCCTAGGCCAAAGGCAGGCACTAAACTGCTGAGCCACCCAGGTGACCCAAAATTGAGTATTTTTTGATGTGCTTTTTGCTTGTTTACATATCTTTGAGCATATTTTCCTTATTTTTAAATTGAGTTATCTTTTTGTTGTTGACTAGTAAGATTTATTAATATATTATGGATACTAGATCTTATCATAAATATGGTTTTAAAATAATTTTATACTATTCTATAGTTTTTCTTTTTACTTTCTTGATAGTGTCTTTTGATGCATAGACATTTTAAATTTGGATTAAATTCAATTTATGTTGTAGCCTTTTGTTGTTTGTTCTTTGGTGTTATTGGTAAGAATCCAATGGCATTAAGAGCTCCCTCTATTTTCTTACAAGAGTTTTATGATTTTAGCTATTTTATTTGGGTCATTAATCTATTCTGAGATTATTATTGTATATAGCATAAGTTTGGGTCTAAACTTATTCTTTTGTGTGTTGATATCCAGCTTTCCTAGCACTGTTTGTTGAAGAGACTACTCTTTCCCATAAAATTATATAGATACCTTATCAAAAAACAATTATTTTCTACAGTGCTTTCAGTTTTCATGTGTATGAGTTCTGAACCTCTTTAGTTTATTCCTAAGTATTTTATTATTTTTATGCGATTGTAAATTGTCATATAAAATTCTTTTTCATATTGTTTTTTGTTAGCCATTATTTTAGCAACTGATTTTTTTTTCATGTTGACTTATATTCTGCAACTTTACTGAATTTATTAGTTCTAACTGATTTTTTTTGGTGAAATTCTTTGAATTTTCTACATGTAAGATTATGTCTTCTGCAGAGGTAATTTCGTTTTTTTTTTCTTTATAATTTGGATGATTTTTATTACCTTTCTTGTGAGTTACTTTTAGTAGAACTTCCAGTGTTGTGTTGAATAGAAGTGACAAAAGCAGACATTCTTGTCTTGTTCCTGATCTTAGAGAACAATATTTCAGTTTTTCGCTATTAAGTATGATGTCAGCTTAGGTTTCATAACATATGGCCTTTATTAATTTAAGGAAGTTTCCTTCTTTTTTCAGGTTTGCAGTGTGATTTATCATGAATAGATATTGGGTTTTGTCAAATACTTTTCCTACATAAACTTAGATCAACCAATGCTTTTTCCTTCACTTCTTTCTTAATTTCTTTCATTTAATGTATAATCAATGTACATTGCATTGATTGGTTTTCGTATAACAAATGATCCTTGCATTCCAAGAATAAATATTATTGGTTATAGTATATAATCCTTATATGCTCCTGAATTCAGTGTGCTAGTGCTTTGTTGATCATTTTTGCATCTACACCCATAAGAGATACTTTTCTATAATTCCTTTTCTTGTAATGTTTTTATCTGGCTTTGGCATGAGGGCAATGTAGTTTCATGGAATGATTTAATAAGTCTTCTTTTCTGTTTAAAAACAATTGGAAAGTATTGGTTTTAACTCTTTACTTGTTATAATTCACCAGAGGAGCCATCTGGTTCAGGGTTTTTCTTTGTGGGGAAGTTTTTGATTACTGATCCAATCTCATTGCTTGTTATAGGTCTATTCAGATTTTTCTACTTCTTTGTGAGTCAGTTTTGGTATTTTATGTATTTCTAGGAATTTGTCCTCTTGATTTATGGTATCTAATAAGTTGGCAAAGAATTATTCATAGGATTCTTTCATAATCTTTTTTAATTTCCATAAGGTTGGTAGTAGTGTCTCCACTTTCACATCTATATTTGTAACCTCTCTCTCTCTCTCTCTCTCTCTCTTTAAGTTATTCTGGGTAATGGTTATTTCATTCTGTTGATATTTTCAAAGAATCAAACATTTTGTTTCTTTGGCTCTGTTATTTTTGTATTTTTTATTTTGAACATGACTTTCTAAACTTAGCAGTATATATACAGTTACTTTCGCATCTCCTAGTTTACCAAATAAACTGTTTCTTAGATTTTCCTTCTAGACTTTAGGGAGCCAGCAGATGGGTTAGAACTGACAAATGCAATAATTTGCAAATAAGATCTGTTCAGCTCCATCTGGAATTAGGAACCAAAATTCTACAGTGGGAATACAGGGTACCATCTTTAAGACTTGATAGCTGAGAAAGGTGGCTAAGGACAAGTGAAAGTACCACAAAATGTTGCTACCATTCTAATTTGCCTTTTTCTTGACTCAGCATTTATTTGGTTATTATAAATCTTTGATTGTTTTCCAGAGTTTTGACAGAGTAAATTCCAGCAATTGCTGTTGAAGTTTTGATGTTTTTGTGGAGGGACTGGAGTTTGGAACTACCTACTCTATCAGTTTGCTGACTCATTCATTCAGATGTATTCTTGATATCAGAAGTTAATTTTACAATAGTGATAATCAGTTTTAGCCTCAAGGTTCAGCTAGTTTAAAACTACTAGGCTTTTGGGATGTCTGGGTGGCTCAGTGGTTAAGCATCTACCTTTGGCAAGGATCATGATCCTGGGGTCCTATGATCGAGTCCCACATTAGGCTCCCTATGGGGAGCCTGCTTCTCCCTCTGCCTATGTCTCTGCCTCTCTCTCTGTGTGTCCCTTATGAATAAATCAACAAAATCTTTAAAAATAACAACTAGGCTTTTGAATATGGGCAAACATATGTATTTTCGGCACCTTATTATAAACGTTGTAAACTGTTTATTCCTACCAACAACTTTATTTACTCTTACTTCTTCCAAAACATAAATATGAGGTATATTAATGAGATTGTCTTATTTGCCTTTTGGAAAAATGAGTGGTATTGTTCTTGGTTTGACTATCTGCATGGTTTACTCAAGCCTAAGCTCTGAGAAGCAAATTTCTTTTATTTTTAAGTACTTATAAAATGCTTCTTTATTTTTAATCACTTTATTTCTTCTTTTTTCTTTTCTTTTTATTGAGGTATAATTAACATACAGTATTATTTTAGTTTTAGATATATAATAACAGAAAAAAAATCCTACAGAATGGGAGAAGATATTTGCAACTTATACAACTCAACCAAAAAAAAAACAAATACTCTAATTGGAAAATGGACAGAGTTTCTGAATAGAAATTTCTTCAAAGAAGACATACACATGGCCAACAGATAGATGAAAAGATGCTCAATATCACTAATCATTAGGGAAATGTAAATTAAAATCACAATGAAATATCACCTCGCACCTGTCAGAATGGCTAAAATCCGAACCACAAAAAATAACAAGTTTTGATGAGAATGTGGAAAAAAGGAAACCTTATGCACCATTTTTGGGAATGCAAATTGGTGTAACCACTCTGGAAAAGAGTATGGAGGTTCCTCAAAAAATTTAAAAAAAAATAGAATTGCCATATGATTCAATAATTCCACTACTGTGTATTTACACAAAGAAAATGAAAACACTAAATTGAGAAGATAAATGCACCCCTATGTTTATTGCAGCATTATTTACAATAGCCAAGATATGGAAGCGACCCAAGTATCCACCCATAAGTGAATTGATAAAGAATATGTGGTATGTGCACACTCACACACACACACACACGCAGGGATCTTACTCACCCCTGAAAAATAAAATATTGCCATTTGCAACAACATGGATGGGCCTAGAGTGTATAATGCTAAGTGATTAGCAAACTTTTAAAAAAGTTTTAGAACTAGGATCTGCCACTTAACACCTGACTCAATTTAATGATGTCTAAAGGCATATTAAAATGCTCTCACTTTGGGGCGCGTGAGTGGCTCAGTTTGTTAAGTGTCTGCCTTTGGCTCAAGTCACAATCCAGGATCCTGATACTGAGCCCTTGGGGTCCCTGCTCAGTGGGTATTCTGCTTCTCCCTTTCCCCTCCCTTTGCTCCTCCCCCACCCCATGCTTGCTGTCACTCTCACTCTCTCTCTCTCAGATAAATAAATAAAATCTTTAAAAATAAAATAAAATGTTCTTGCTTTGATAAATTCTTCATTTCTAGCATAGGTATTTCAAGGTTTACAGAATGGAAGAGGTAACAAAAATTATTTTTTAGTTCAAATCCAATGTAGCTACTAATACCAATAAACAAGAAATTGTCTGTAACTTAGTTACACTTTACAGAAATCTTATTTACACTGATAGTATACAGCAGCATTCTAAAATAGAACTGCAATGCACAAAAGCCATGACCCAGTTTTAACAGACATATTGCTTCCCCTTGTTAATAGTATTAATAGTTAATAGTCTTACCTAGAAGAATTCCTCACTCATCTCTTCTATTTCCTCAGTATCACATATGTATTTATGGTATTTGTTCTTCAGACAGTAAGTGTATTTTTATCATAAGTATGTTTTTCAGTTATCCCCCAGTTAAATGCACATTTGCACACTGCAATGTAGAATAGGCTTGTTCAAATGGAAAACACCCTTCTCCATCAAAGAAATTTTGATGGATTTCTAGGAGATTGTAGTTTTATCTGTCCTCTTTCCCACCTGCCGTTCTAAATAAGCTGTAGCTCTGTGGAATGTGAAAGTAACTTTATAATATCCCTTTCTACTTCAGAAGACAATTTATATACTAATAGGATTCTGACATTGTAAAATATTAGTGCCAAAAGTCCCTTAGGAATTGAATGATCTTTTACAACACCTCTAAATTTAAAGGCCAAGAAACCGAGGGTTAGTGAGGCATATTGAGTTTTCCAGGAACATATAATGAGGCAGGGCATGGGATGCTTATATGGTAATAATGAGGATGTGAAGGATTAAATGCTGAAATGATACTGTATATAACAAGTGGAAAGAAAGAAGGAAGGAAGGAAGAAAAGAAAGAAAGGGAAAAGGAAGGAAAGAAAGGAAGGAAAGAAGGAGAAGAAAGAAAGAAAGAAAGAAAGAAAGAAAGAAAGAAAGAAAGAAAGAAAGAAAGGAAGGAAGGAAGAAAGAAAGAAGAAAAAGAAAAAGAAAGAAGAAAGAAAGAAAGAAAGAAAGAAAGAAAGAAAGAAAGAAAGAAGAAAAGAAAGAAAGAAAGAAAGAAAGAGGAAGAGAGAGAGAAAAAGGATTTGAGTTATTTAAAGGCTGTTCAACATTGCACAGCACTCAAACTTCCACAACACAGAAAAATAAAGGAAAACATTCCATATAGGGGCACCACAGTCTAAAAATAGGTATGGGTAGCTCATTCTCAAGATCTATTTAGCCATCTCAAAATTAAGTATTAGAAAAGGTAAGGAATTAACACCTATTAAGTTACAGACCCCATGCCTTGTACAACATTTGTTTTCCCATGATTAAAAACAATTAGTGCCATGAAGCCTCTCTGATTTCTACAGGACTTCTACCATAACACACTGCCTTCCAACAGGGGAGTAACAGGGAGACTGCATCTGTCTACACGTGGAGAAAGAACGTTGAATCAAAGCAGTGTTGATTAGAAGAAAAATAAAATAAAAATAATCCAATTTCACCACTCTGATTTATAAAATGTTAATGTTTTTCTGTAATTATTCCATGTTATTTTTGTTATAGGAATGAAAGTTTCAGGTATGCTTGAAAGCCCTCTTCTTTCCATTCCTGTCCTTCCTCCCAAAAGTAACTACTGAGGTTAGTGTGTGGCCTTCTGTAGCTGTATTATTATTTACACAATATATTTATGTCTGTTTAGTACTATTTTATGTGTTTTTTAAATATTCATAACTGACATCATACAATATGTTCTTTTGCAACTTTTCACACAGTGTTATGTTTATGATATATCAATGTTGACACATGTACATCTAACTCATTTATCTATGCTTGCCAGTTTAATTTATTATTTTGAACTGATATACTGAAAGAATAGCAACAAGTTAATTATCTTTCAACTACTGGTGGACGTTTTGATTTCTATGATTATTTTCTGATACCAACAATTCTGAAAATAATGTGTTACATCTCTCCCTGTGCAAATATTTTGAGAATTTCTCTAATGTACTTAATTAATGGTATAAGGTATGTACTTCTTAAAATTATGAGCTATTGCCCCAAAGCTGTCTAGAATGGTTATTGTGTCCTTTGTGTGCCAGATTGGATAGATATTTGTATGTACTTATTAAATTGGCAGCTAGCTGGGTTCCAGATCATAATTCAGAGCTTGGCAGGTGTCAAGTCACATTTTCCAGCAGTGTTCTCTGCCATCCCTGGTTTCTCCTTACTTGATTGGTACAACCATTCAAGTCACAGCACGCTATGAAGTGTATTCATTATTTTTGTGTGCAGCTCTTTGTTTGCTTTTCTTGGTGTCAAAATAAGGGGTAGGAATTTGCTATATGGCTTTGCTCTATGATTATTTGCTACATATGGGTCCCAAGCATACCAGTGATTTTCCACAAGAATGTAGCTAGTACCAGAGGAGGTCTTTCCTCTCAAATCTCCTTAAAGGCTTGATAGAGATTCTTGGGTCACAGTCTTATTGACTGCTTGAACTCACTAATGGACAAGACACAGGGGTCTTTTGAGTAGAATAATTTGTATCATTTCATATGCCAAAGAAATTGGGATGCCTGGGTGGCTAAGTGGTTGGGTGCCTGCCTTCAGCTCAGGTCATGGTCCTGGAGTCCTGGAATTGAGTCCCACATATGGCTTCCTACATGGAGCCTGCTTCTCCTTCTGCCTATGTCTCTGCCTCTCTCTGTGTGTCTCTCATTCATAAATAAATGAAATTATAAAAAAAAAGAAACTAAAAAATATAAATCATAAAAATATAATTGGAGCCACGTAGGCAGAATGCATTCAAGCATCAGGCAACAGTACCTTATTTCCCCAACTTTACCCCAGGCAAATAAGGATGGAAAATGGACCCTGCTGATGATTATGTGAAGCAAACTATATCACAACTGATTGATTCTGATCATATTGCCTCTTGATATATCCCATCTTTACTTTTCTAACCAATTAAGCCCATGCCTGTCAAGAAGGAATTTGAACGATGATTGAGCCACTGGAAGCAAACCTGCTTTTCTAGATGTAGAGCTGATCCATCAGCAGTCATCAGATAATATGGAAAATGAAGACCTATACCTGTAATCCCTCATGTCAACCTCAGGACAGTCAGGACCTCTCAATTGGTGCAACTACTCAAGTCAAAGTACCCTGTGAGTCTGCCATATGCAACCACTTGGGGTCAGTAAGGAAAAGGTGTCACCCCCTACACACACCCGCACCCCCATGTGAATACAGTACTTTTCAGAGTGAATGACTTAGTGGGAAGAACGTTGGCTGGGTTTTGGGCCTTTAATACTCTGATCAAAGCAACTCATTGCCATGAACACCCTATGTGGCCATCTGCTACAGATCTATCTGCTAAGAGTTCCATTTGATAATTGCTATTCCAGAGAGGGGTTTGGGAAGGAGCAGTAGGAAATGTGAACTCAGATTTCCAACTTTTCAGAATCTTCTTCTATATGTTTATACTTTTCCCATAGATACTTCTAATTTACATGGTACTGAAATGGAGTTAAAGTAATTTTATATACAATTTGGTTTGGTGGTATTATATCAATTCTATTTTCTAACATCATTATATTTTAATAACTACAAATCCTTGGCTGTGTATTTTATTGTATATATAAGATGTTAATCATAAGACCTAGTAATGTCCTGTTTTTAAGACCTTTATTTTCAATGGTTTTTATTTCAGTATATGATGCTCTGGTAAACATTTTTATGCATCAATCTTGGTCTGCTTTTCACCATACTTCCTCCTTCACTCATTTCACACATGTATATTATATGTCAGAAGCTGTTCTTAGTACTTTTTTTTTTTAAGATTTTATTTATTTATTCATGAAAGACACAGAGAGAGAGAGAGAGAGAGGCAGAGACATAGGTAGAGGGAGAAGCAGGTTCCATGCAGGGAGCCCTTGACTTGGGTCTCCAGGGTCACACCCTAGGCTGAAGGCAGTGCTAAACCGCTGAGCCACTCGGGCTGCCTCTTAGTACTTCTAAAACATTCGTTGGTTATCAGTAATTGAAAGGAAATCTGGGATTGCAGAAATGTAAAACTTTCAATTCTCTTTATAAGTACTGGCAAATCAGCCCATGGTTTTAAAGTTGTAGATGGTCTTGGAGTACCATGGAGAAGGTTTGCATTCTGAGAAATTGGCCTCTGGTTTGTTGGAGTTTGGCATCCCAATACACATCTTTCTTTTGAGTTCAAAATATTGGAGATACCTTCAAACAACTGATGGCCAAAAGAGGGTAGCGATATCAGCTTTATTGAGATAAAGATGAGAGAGCATGACTCCAGTCTGAGGTCCAAACTGCCTATTTTTTATCCCTCCCCATTTAAAGAAAAGGCCCAATAAGGTACAGTGTACAGATTGGGCCAGAAAGCAGATCCTTAGCTAGCTGAAGTACAGGCCAGAAGTTCAGAAGCACCATGGCAATTCTACTTATTTGTGAAATAAACACCAAAGGACGAGATGCAACTTGTCTTATGCATAGAAATCTTGTGCACTCTTACCAGGGTCCAGGATAGGTAAGACTCTTCTTCCTAGTCAGATTACCCACCTCCCTTTCCAGCTTCCTCTTCTCAAGAAAAGAATAAGTAGGCCTCTGAACAACTGTGAGGGTGGAGATGTAACGGAAGTTCTTTTGAGAACACTTAAGCAGAGTCATAGAGAACAGTATGATTTCCTAGAAAGAGTAAGACAATAGCGCTTTGATTTCTGACACTTAACAACTCTGTAAGTTCCATGAATTCCTTAAATGATTTGAACCTCAAACAGAAAGAATAACACCCATTTAATAGTTTTATTGTGTAAATTAAAGAAGACAATGTGGCTGAATAATTTTTCCTCTCTATGAAGTTGCCAATTCATTGACAGAAAAGTCAAAGGAGTTGTTTAATACATTACCTCATTGAATACTATAATTATAGAGGTCAACATAGTGAAATAAGAAATGCTGCATAGACATTCTCATTATTAAGCCAATATTTATTGAATTTTATGGTTCTTCTAGTTCCAATTCACACAAATCAACTACACGTAATTGTCCACGTATATTCTACAGTCTTACACTAATATGAGCTTGCTTATTTGATTTATATGTAGGATTAACAGATTTATTTCATACTTGACAGACTTTGGAGATGTGTTTTAGTTATGGAGTTCAATACTAGTGTTTGTTTCAGCGTGCAGCAAGTGCACCTGACTTGTACATCTGGGCATGCTCAAAAGACTATAACTCTGAAGATTTATGTAATGGCCTGCCTATATTTACTATAGTTGATTTACTGAAAAATTAAATTCTGTCTTGTGTGGTGTTATGGCAGCTTGCTATAGCAATGGTTTCCCGTGGCTGCCAAACTGGAAACTGTGAGTAGTTTAGGACAGGGTTTTAGTACTAATCCTAATGGTCTTATGACCAGGAACTCCAAAATTTTCAAACCCTTCTTGGGTCATCAACTTTCCTCCCAATAAATTCCAGAGATAGTAGCAAACAGAAGGAAGAACTTCATAGTGAGAATCTGGAATAGTAATTTCTGTGCAGACTTCTGGCAAAAGAATGGCCTAGAGCGCATGGCTAGTCCTAGCAGCTTAACTGAAGCCACCAACTCCCCACTCACTTCCTTGTCTCAACTAAGAGTTCTATATTGAGCAATGCCAGCTTTCAAACATTAACAAGAAAATAAAACATTCTCAGATAAACAAAAATTCAAATAAATTGTGGCTAGAAAATGCATTCTAAAAGAAAATTTGACAGGGTCCTTTAAACTGAAGTGTAAGAATGCTGACTAGTAACTGGCATCCATATGAAGAAATAAAATAGCACTGGTTTAGTTGCATACATAGGTAAGTGAAAAAGACAGTATTGATGTATTTTTATGTTTGTAACTCATTTTTCACTCCTACTCGATTTTAAAAACAATGTATAAAATAATAGTTCTATTGGCAAAGATGTATGCTGTAAGACAACAACAAAATGAAGTAGATAAGAACAGACCTATGAAAGGGTAAACTTTTTATATAATACTGAAAGTGAGTCTGTGTTAATCTGAACTAAATTGCTATAAATCAACATGTTAATTGTAATCCTCAGGGAAACCATGGAGAAAATAACTAATAGATAAATAAATAAATACCTAACAAAGCCTTATGTTATAAAAGTCAGGGCCCAGAAATAAAGTCTTACATTCTACACATCATTGTTGGCAATTTTGGCCTTGAGAATTTTGCAACACAGGATTGAAAACAAATAGATTTGAGTGAGCATGAGAGTGGTAAGGAGAAACTGTGTATGTAAGAGTGTGTGTGTCTGTGAATTTTAAATTAAATGTGGCTAAAGAAACCAACACTCTAGCCATAATCTCAATATTTATTAGACTTAACAGGAATTTAACAAAAAGCAAGCCCTCGAGGACATTTTTATCAGATGCCCAAAATGTGGCCTTGAAGCTTATCTAAAACCTATTTAAAGAAATCTGATGAATAAGGAGTATAAAAAGCTTTCAGTAGGGAAGATAAGAGATGAAGATCACCATCTGTGACTGAAGAGAGCTAAGTCAGCTCCTATGGGAGCCCAAGGAAAGTGACACTCATGAAAAGGCAATTTCAGTGTGAGGATAGTGGGGTTGTTATCACCCCATGTGGAAACTGGCCACCCAGTGGCAATAATATGAAAGGGGTAAAATAAATGAGAGTCAACAAATGTATAAAAACTAATGTTGCAGTAGTTTGCCAACAGTTTGCATATTTAAAACAAACTAATTTGTTTGTTTGCAGTAACACTGTTGGAATGTTAGTAATTACTTGTCCCTATTTTCCCTCTTCTGTTTGTTCAGGGTGTTTTAACTTCAAAGTGGTATAGCTTTTGACAACATGGTAGGGGTTGGAGGTGAAAGAGAATAAAGCCAGACCAGGAAGACCAGAGTTCAGATTTCTGATTTCATCAAAGTGCCAGGCTCCAAATGTGGATGATGGTCAATGTTTTGTAAGCAGAGATGGGTGGTAAGGTTGGTTGTGCTTCACCATCATTTGGTTTATGAAGAGGCTCAATTCTACAGGGTACTCAGTGCAAGAAAAGTATGCACAGGATGCCTGGGAGGCTCAGTGGTTGAGTGTCTGCCTTTGGCTCAGGTCATGATCTTGGGGTCCTGGGATCAAGTACCATATCAGGCTCCCAGGAGAGAGCCTGTTTCTCTGCCTCTATCTGTGTGATTCTCATAAATAAATAAATAAATAAATAAATAAATAAATAAATAATCTTATAGGAAAAAAAAAAAAAGAAGAGTATGTACTATGGAAAGATATTCTATAGAAACCAGAAATGGGGATCCCTGGTTAAAAAAAAAAAAAAAAGTATATTCAAAGAACATACAGAAGCAAGTTCTAGTCATTTGAAAGGATACTCTGTAAGAATTAGATACAGAGGTGCAGTTCCAGCACTATGGAG
Source organism: Canis lupus baileyi (assembly GCF_048164855.1). Lineage (NCBI taxonomy): Eukaryota > Metazoa > Chordata > Mammalia > Carnivora > Canidae > Canis > Canis lupus. The sequence goes on along the minus strand of NC_132857.1, from coordinate 32,979,650 downwards.
TAGGATTAGCCAATCTATTCTCAGTAATGATCTGAAACTAGAAGTGGATATGAAGAAATCTGTAACTCAAACCAAGATATGGAGATTTACCCATGGTAGAGTATAATAGAACAATGTATGATTTGTGGGCATCTGTGTGTCCAGAGCTCTTCCTAACCACAGTAGATAATCTTCATAGATAACCACCTAGATGGGTGAATGAGTTCTAGATGAGACCAGTGAGTGGGACAAGATTTGAGCCTTATAGCTGATCTTATGCAATGCCTTAGTCCAGTGTTTCCCAAACTGATTCTGAAGTTACTAATTGTGGTCAAATAAACTTAAAAGCAATATATGCAATATTTTCATCTGATCTTTTATAAAACATATCATCTTATAGGAAATAAATTAAAAAAAAAACAGAAACTGAATATCCCAGCATTTTCTAATTTTTTTTTTTTTTTTTTTTTAAGAAAGGAATCCTGGGATGTATTTTGAAAAGTCCTGCTTTTAATCCCCTAGATTTTTCTCAGTCCAGAGACCCAGCAATCTACCACGGAGGGTTCACTAGGGCCACACTCCTTGCTATAAGGATTCCCAGCACTCTCTGCCTCTCTAGTCTCTGCACTTGGGCCCTGCAGCCTGTATACAAAGACTATGGAAGTATTTGCTTTTCCAAGAAAGGGGATGCCCAGACTTTCTTCTCTCTGGCTGAGCTTTGCAAATGTGTCCTCACAGCCTACTTTCTCTTCTTGGTTTTTCTTTAGATATCACTCCCTCTCAGAAATGTTTACTTGCTTTCCTGAGCCACCTATCACCAAATCTGCATGCAATGTGCCTCCTAGATGCTCCCTAGTTCTCTTTTGTATGTCTTGAGCACCTAGTTTGTGTGAGATACTAGGTGCTCAAGGTATGTCAGTGAACAAAACAAAATTGCCAGCCCCAGCATCCATCATCAGATGCTTGCCTTACTTGTGTCTCTTTAGGTTATAAAGTATCTACTTTGCTCCTCTGTCTCTCATGCTTCATGTAGCTCTGTAAGAACAGGATCCATCCAATTATTTCAAAGTTTTATTCCCAAGGCCCAGAATAGTTTTGTCATCTGGTCATTCAGTAAATGCTTGCTAATGGATATTAAAAACAATCACAAATTTCTTACTTTTTATTTTGTTTGCTATAGTTTCATACATCAAAATCTTATCTGGGAAGCTCTTTCTACCAGGTCAAAACAATTTATAGTGCAAATCTCGCCAGCAGGTCTCAGCGATAATGGAGAGCAGCTCCTGGGGCTTTGGCAGGTTCCCCCTGGTTTCCCCCTCTGTTTACTGGCACTGAAGTCCTCCACCATCTCCCGCTAATATTCTCCAGAATTAGGAGATTGCAGCTTTGTTAGTGTCTCTAACAACCTTTTCTGCACAATGCATAACGTTAGTAAATTAAATTAAAAGAATTTCATTTTGCGATTTCTGTTGAACCCACTCAAATAGCCTCTGTCACTTTAAATCGTCAGTCACCTTGGGCTGGGACAGATGTAGCAAGATGAAGTCCAGACTTGGACTAATTTATATTTTATTTATTTATTTATTTGACAGAGAGAGAGAGAGGGAGAATAAGAGGAGAGCAGAAGGAGAGGGAGAAGCAGGCTCCCCACTGAGCAGGGAACCCTATGTGGGGCTTGATCCCCAGACCTCAGGATCATGACCTGAGTGAGCCAAAGGCAGACTCTTAGCCAACTGAACCACTAAGGACTTTAACCAATTTGGATGAAATCCTCCCTTTGCTCTGGTGGGGTTGTGTGACTTTGGGAAATTTACTTAACATTCTTGAGCCTTACTATCCTCATTTACAAAACAGAGATGACCGTGCTCATTGCTGACCTCATAGAACTGTGTGAGCATTCAGAGAACAAGGAATATGATAAACCTCACATAGTAGTGGGTCTAACAGAGCACAGAAACTGTCAATGTTAGTTCCTTCCATCTCTCCAGAGGGTGACTTTCCTTTTACTGAAGGGGTGGGGGGAAGAGATATGAGGATGTCACATTTTGGTGAGAATGTTAAATGAAGACATTTGAACTTACAGATTTTAGGTCTCCCTTAGCTCAGCCTTAATTATTCACGGGACTGAGCCAGACCAACTTGAGGCACATGCATCATTTAAAAAAATTACCTACTTCATCTACTCAGGCTCTTCCACTTGCTCCAGGCCATAATTAAAACTTGTCTGAATAAGCACTAGTATTTTTAATCGAGGTATAAGAGGAAGAAGATGAAATGCAGGGAAGATGGAGCTTCCAGCTTTCTTCTGAGTGAAAGATGGCTCACTTTAGAGAACAGAGTGAGCCTTCAAAAAATGCTTACAATGGGGAAATTTTAACATTTCCTTTTAACTACACAAGTAACATCAATGTGCTAATTATTCTAAAATGGGCCCAGAATTTGCTGTACGGTTACACTTTATGAAATACTTGAGCTCCATTACACCAAGAAATAAAACGCTGCAAATTCATTTCTGTTAATTCATGCATAATTGAAGCAGGGGCTGGTGTGAATCCGCCAGAATATGCACATTTTCCTTCCTTTGTTCTCAGTGCATTTGTAGTTAAAGGTTTACAACAACAAAAAGGGGTGAATACATTGGACTCATAACTTTTACGAACTGTTTAAATGCATAATGAAGATGATTCATAAAAGTCTCTAATTGTATAAGCACATCACTAAATATGGATTGTAAAATATCTTGTTTACTTTTTATATAAACCCACCACAGATAAAAGAATATTGCAAACATAGCATGTATTTTGTGTAGGATGGTGATTGGATTTAATTTTCACTTGAGCAAACTGGTCCTATGTCACTGGGGCCGATTTCCCTTCAACTGTATTTTCACCAAAATCAGAAATGTCATTCTGGCAATGTCTTGATAAATACGAATGAAGGCCTTGGCTAGTGGAATTTCTTAGTTAAAGTTTTAAGCTGAATTACTTTAAAAATAATTCCTTCTTGAAAGTCCTATTAAAATGTTGGCATTTAAAAAAAAAAAAAGTTGAAATCAAGCCCCCATTGCTTCTTGCCCCTGCCTCATGGAAAAGTGTGACATGGCCATCATGATTAGATGTTTCTTTGTCTTATTAAGGATTTTATGTGTTACAAAGGAAGTCATGACTACCCGTACATAATGATCAGGTATTACAGGCCAAAATACTTGCAGCTGCTTTTCCCCCTGTTGCTTGCCTCTCCTAACTCCCACTAATCCTGTGTCCCTGTGTCCCCAGGAACCTGGGAATGAAATCCTCCCTTTGCTCTGGTCCGCTTGTGTAGGGCACAACCTCATGGCACCTAAAAGGCGCTCACAACTGTCTGTGACTGATTTTGTGAATTTATTTGTGGATGAGTATATTGTGTATGGATTTTAAAATAAACATCTCCATTTGCAAACTCTTTGTGGCAGTATTACCCAACAGCCCCATTTTACAGGTAAGCAACTGAGGCTAACGGGGTCTAAGTCATATGTAGCCATTATAAGGAATAAAGAGATTGAGTTCCAGGCCAGGTTTTCAAAATCCAACCTGAGTTTTGTCCAGTGTTCAAACTGTGGTGTGGCTTCACCTGCCAGAACAGCCTCACTGGCCTGGATGACAGGAAACTCAAGAATGTACAGGGAAATTTCATGGTGTGGGTCGATCTCTGAAATATGTGCATCTGTATCCACATTTGGACAATCTTTTGTCTGTTTCTAAATTGTTCTGAGCCAACACTTTGGGTTGGCTGAAGCTGTTCCTCTTTGTGTTCTCATTAACTAGTGTTTTCTCTATAATGATGATGCCTAATATTTGTGATTTTATAGCCTGGGGCTGGAAATTCTAGGGCTTATAGGACAACATCCATGTGAGAATCAGCCCCACCTAATACAACCGAGACAGGTAGAAGTCCTGGCCACCCAGTGAGAAACCACCCAGGTGACTGAAATAAAAATCGGTGGTTCTAAGAAAAATGCCTGGAGACTGAAAAGGCAAATTCCCTAGCTTTCTTCACCAAATCATAATGCTTTGAAAGGCAACATGTTCTGGAGGAAACTATACAGGTTTTGGGGTCAGACAAGCCTAGATTCTAATCCTGGTACTTATGAACTGTGTGACTTGGGAGTTCTTCTCAGTCTCAACTTCCTTCTCAATTGTTAAAAAGACGACTGCTAGTCCCAAATGGTGCCCTGTAGATTAAGGCCCCAAGTCAGTAAACTAAGACTTAATACCTACTCTAACTGAAGTTTTAACCTAACCTTTAACTAGTCAACAAGGGAATTTCCTGGACATCACTAGGAAATTGACTGATAGACTCCTTTTCGTTCTCTCAGGAAGGCGGAGCCTTGCCTGAAACAATGGATCTTTGCTAAGAATTTCCATTTTTCAATTCCCTCTATCCCCTTAAAAGTCTTCCCTTTTTGGGACACCTAGGTGGCTCACAGTGGTTGAGCATCTGCCTTTGGCTCAGGTCGTGATCCCAGGGTCCTGGGATTGATTCCCACATCAGGTTCCCCACAGGGAGCCTGCTTCTCCCTCTATGTCTCTGCCTCTCTTTCTGTGTGTCTCAAATAAATAAATAAATAAATAAATAAATAAATAAATAAATAAAATCTTTTCAAAAAAGACTTTAAAAAAGTCCCATTTTCTGTGGCCCTTTGGAGCTCCTGTACTTGTTGGGTAATTCCCATGACTCAAGTAATAAAGCCAATTAGATCTTTAGAATTTACTCAGTAGAATTTTTGTAGCTTAACACTATAAAACACACACATCATTTCTCCGATTGGGATAAAAAAATAAAATTATATGTACGAAATACATAGACGTAGGGTATTTTTGTCTTATTCTCTGGCTTTTTGTATTCATTCTCTTTCTGCAGTCTTGTTTGAACTTACAGAATTATTATCATTTGTGATTACTGTCATCCAAACTATACGTTAAACTAAATTTGGAGGAATCTCGCATGATCTAAAAATTTGTAGCTGGCAACATCAGTGGTATTTGCCAAGACTGGGAGAGATTAAGAGATATCTCTGTCTCCACAGTGTGGCCCCAGGAGCCAGCTAGCAAACTCATTAGGGAGGTTCTGAATGGTTTTGATTTGACAGCTGCAGAAATAGGAAAGCAGGAAACAGAAACCATCACACTGTTACCAGGGATCTCTCTCTGGAAGTCGGAGGTGCTGACCTATTGCTTTAACATTCTTTTCCTTTTTTAGGGTTTTATTTATTTATTCATGAGAGACACACAGAGAGAAGCAGAGATACAGGCAGAGGGAAAAGCAGGCTCCCTGTGGGGAGCAGATGCAGAACTCAATACCAGGACCCTGGGATCACATGAAGGCAGCTGCACGACCACTGAGCCACTCAGGCATCCCTGCTTTAATATTCTTGGACTGAAAAGAGTAGAGAAAACTTTCTAACGCCCTAATCACATTATTATTCAAATATTTTCTTGGAAATTAAAGCACCCCTAATATTCGGCCAATTTATGGATCGGTCTATGACTCAGAAAGCAAAATAGACATGTGTATATAATAGAAAATTTTCAGAAACTTCTCCCATGTTTTCATGGCATTAAGAATATAAAGAAATCCATTAAAAAAGAAATAAATCCATGAAAGTGCCTGTACTGTCTACCTCTCCTTCAAACCTACATTGCAAGAATAACTATAATCAACAACTGTAAAGAATTGAGTGGATTCCCTTCCAGAAATATATATGGAGAAATATATATGCTCACACAAATACAGAGAGATATCAGTCTACACATATTGTGCTGTCACCTGAGTTTCACAAAATAATACATGTGTATCCGTGAAGGCTTTTTCATTCTTTTTATTAGTTGCATAATAGTCTTCACTTGGATACATCATGAATTATTGAAACTTTTTTTTATTGATGTTTATCCAGACTAATTTGAGTTTGTTGTTTTGTCTGATGTTCAACCATCCTGCAATGGATATTTTTGAAGACACATTTTTATGCATTTGCATGAGGAGTTCTGTGGGAAAAATTCCTCAGGTTAGTTACAGGTTAAAGGGTGTGTACAAGTTGCCTTTCAAAAATACATTCTCACCAGGAGAACATGAAAGCACCCATGACCTCCCATTTTTACCAGTTCTGGGTGTTTGTTTAATCATCAGTTTGACAAACAAAATGGCATGTCATTTTATTAAGATTTACATATTCTTAATTACTAATTAGCCTGATATTTTTTAATATCTTTCTGGCCAGGACACGAATCTAGCTCAGAGTGAGCTTTCTTCTGTTCCATGCACACACTCCTGAAATCAGCCGGATATGTAGAAAGCCAGTATTGCTGATCACAGAGACCCACCGTGTTGTGCAAGGCGGTGTATGTGTATGTGTGTGTGTGAGTGACACATACTGCAGACCAACAAGGCCATAGGGACACATTTTTGGTGTTTGTCCTGGATATTGGTCTCTGTAAAAACACACATTAGCCCAGATAGAATTGAATGGGTCCTAGGTCTTTTTTCTGTTTTTAATTTGAGAAACTTTTATTTCTCAAAATTTCTTAAAATAATTTAGAGTTTCCCTAAAACCCTAAACAATGTGGGGAAAGGATGATTATAAAATAAGAGCTTGGAGTCTCTACATTAGACATTTTTAATTATTAGATCATATCTAGTCTTCAATTCCAGGGAGTAGCTAGCCTATGACACAGACAGCATTAAGCCCAGTTATTAAGCATTTGTGACATACCATAAATAGGTTGGTCCTTGGAGTTTTATCCTTTACCTTCTAGGAACTCACAGTCAAGAGAAGGGGGAGTGGTGAAAGGTAAAGATAAAAGCGCAATACAGTGAACTGAATATTTTAGAATGAATAAATATCAAGCACAATGGGGACCCAGAATTTGGGGATGTTTGGGGTCTACTGCTTCTTTTATTGTCTTCATACAAACTATACAATCATCTTCGGAAAGAAATTTGCTGTGTGTACGTGTGTGTGTGTGTGTGCATGCTCACGCCTGTGCACTAAACCTTTATCGAATTCACTGATCTACAAAATGTGGCCATCTCCTACCCAACAATTTTAATGATTGCACCATGCTGAATGCCAGAGAATGAAGAGACAGATTACAGACCATACTGTAATTCAATTATAGAACAACAGAAAAGAAGGAAATTAATAAAGGCTGAAGTTCCACATTTGCAAATGAGTTGATGCAACTGGCAGAAAAATTAAGGTTCTTTCAGATGCTAGTACTCACAGGGGTGAAGGTGCAGGAAATAGCACAGAGGGGTTGTTAGCACAAGAAGGCAGACACCAAGACAGAATGAATCATCAAAGTCTGTAACACCTGAACCCCTGTTCTCCATTCCAGTGATTCTTGGCTTGGATGAAAATAGTTGACATATTGCTCCTCTATTATATTTGTGTTTTCATGCTGCCTTTGCTGTTTCAGACACTGGGAATACAGCTACAAATATAAAAAGGGAAAATGCCCTTTTGCAGCATTTTGCAAAAGTCCTGAAAATTTGCAAAACCTTGTCCTTGATCCATTTGGCACACTCAAGGGTCCCACATAATTTGAGTAAACAAAGAGCACACTTTGTGCTGGTCCTTCTAATTCCTCCTTTACTCTGTCCAGTCACGGTCTGGCCCTTGGGTTCCTGAAAATCTTCCCTGGACTCTGCTCATCCTTTTCTTCACTGATCTATTCCTCTGCTCTATAAACTTCTTAAAGGACCTTTATACCCTCTGAAGGACTGCACACTGCACCTCAGGGAAAAGATGTAGACTTAAATGACCATTGCGGATGGTTTGTGCAGAAAAGCAATGTTTGGAGAAGTAGATTGGGGTCTCAGTATGGGGGCTTGGGATGTTTGGCTATGAAGTTTGGAACTTATTGAATAAGCTCTGGGGCTCCACATGAAAAACGTGATGGTTTGGTGAGATTAATCAGATATAAACCCAAAGGATGGATGGTGGAAAGGGATAGGAAGAGATACTAAAAGCAGGAAGATCATTACAGAAATATAACTGTGAGGTATAAATTTATATTTGAGCTAGCATTGTAGCAATTGAAGCTTAGGGACTTATATAGATTCACCCTTCATTCAATCATCAAATTTTTGTTGGACATTTGTGTTGGATGCTTTGTGAAGATCCAAAGATGTGTCAGACAACTTTCATCCTCTTGCAGCTTCTATAATGAATTGCTCCTTTGTTTTTAAGATTCACTTCAAACATGACCTGCTGAAGAAAACCTTCTCTGGTATCATCCCAATTTGAGTTTGGTACCCGGGTTCAATCTTGGACTGTCCTGATTTCCAAGGTTAAGTGTCTTCACATGGTTGTAATTACCTCTTTACATTCACACCAACCACTTTATACATGAGGTCCTCGAACACAAGGACTGTGTCTCATGCATCATTGTATTCCCCAAAAAACAGGACAGTGTCTGCCATGGAGCAGGCATTAGCACCAGCCTAAGCAATGATGGTTTCAACTAGGGAGAGAAAAAGCATGGTTTGGGCACATAGTGTTGTCATGGATGGTAGGTTTTCTGGGTAGAAATTGAGTTCTTTTAATTACATGTTGCTTGTGATAAGCTATTGCGTGTTCAGAAGGGATATAAAGAAGGCAGTCATAGGATAGTCAAGAAGGGAAGGTTCTGCTCAGATTTGGAAAAAGAAGATTAAGTATTACGTCTGAATACAGAAGAAAGGTAGTAAGTGAGGACAGAAGGAATGGCATTCAAAATCAAAGAGATGGAAAGTATGTAGCAAGTTGAATATAAGATAAATTGTGCTCTACAGTTCAGTTTGGAGACTGAAAACATTAGGAGGGCTCGGGAAGCCAATTTTTATGTAGGGTTGACCCTATGGCATAGGACAAACTTGCTGCTTTAAGATACTGGAGGAACCAAGGCAAGGGACATCAAATATATCAGTACAGAGAGAAGCTTCTTAGGATTTGTCAGATTTGGATTTTGTAGGATTTGCCCTCCAGTGAATGGTCCTGGATGGACTTACAGATGCCATTCATTTATTTCTTCATTAATGCAACCTTGCTGAATGTTCAGTAAGTGACTCACAGTGTGAGGAACAGAGTTGGTACTGAAAGTTGGCTACATAAATGCTAGGTGGTTTCAGGGTTGCTGACCTAAGATAGATACTCTGTAGCTCTAATACTAAGTAGAATCTGAGCATGTCGAGGGACAGAGAGATCTGGATAGACCCCATTGGATAGGTGTCAATTGATTTTAATCTGGGAAGATGAATAAGCAGATGTAAAAGGGGAATGGTGGGAGGAATCTAGACAATGGGGAAAGCAGGCATAGGCATTTATATCAGAAATCAGAAGATATACCCAAGAAAATGTTAGGAACCTCATTTGTTACAAGAGTAGGGCATGGATATAGACACCATTGAATGAAGATGCTCCCACTTCATAGTAAGTGAAAGGTAGATATAATTCAAAATTCTATAAATATGTGTATATATGTAGCCTCTGTTTCCATTGATGTTACCGCACATAAGGTTTATCTGAAAATATCCTTGGCAAATTCATAATTCACTCCTGTGCCATGGCTCATCATCTCCTGTTCATACTGGGCATCTATTTTCTTCACAAAGTTCATGGTAAAAAGCCACCAGACAATAAACCTGGTAAGAGCTGTGGGCCAGGTAGAGAACGAGGAGCCAGTCAAGCTTTATGGCTGCTTAACAGTCTGGTTTTGGGCAATTTGCTTCCATTTCGAGTATCAGCTTCTTCAGATGTTAAAGTCAATATTAAACTCATTGATATCTCCAATTCTGTCTGGCTCTAGGAAGCTTTAAGTTAGTTTCTGTCATCTGTTCATGTTTAGTTAAAGTACAATGAAAGAGAGACTGCATGACCTGGGCAAGGCAATACCTTATGACAATTTAAATTACTATTGTTAAAGAACAAAAATTTGACTGAGTAAATTTAAAGATCAGATTGGCTTTATTCAATGATTCATGAATGAGGCAGCATCCATCTAGCAATAGAAAGAAGCCCTGCCAACCTACAGAAAAGGAAAGTTGTTTTTTTCATACTTTTAAAGCAGAAAGGGGTGGAAAAGGCAAACTACTAGCGAAGAATTCACTGTTTCAGACATGGTTGTCATTCTAAAGGTGACAGAAGGGGTCTATTGGGCAGGTTATCACACTAGTGCTGACCAGGTCATTTCAAGCTGATTGGTTAAAGTTTCCTTTCCCTGGGAGTTGGGACTGCAGTTGGGTTAGGTATTAAGTCTGCATTTGCCGTTGTGGAGTTTAGCCGACACAGAGCCCTGCCATCTCCTTTTTAACACTACATAGTAGGTGGTTTTTTTTTTTTAAATTTTTATTTATTTATGATAGTCACACACACAGAGAGAGAGAGAGAGAGAGAGAGAGAGGCAGAGACATAGGCAGAGAGAGAAGCAGGCTCCATGTACCGGGAGCCCAATGTGGGATTTGATCCCAGGTCTCCAGGATCGCGACCTGGGCCAAAGGCAGGCGCTAAACCACAGCGCCACCCAGGGATCCCATAGTAGGTGTTTTTAAACCCAAAGAAAACCATCAGGAAAAGGTGACTCCAGCATCCTAAAATTCTAGAGCCTAAAATTCTAGAGCCCAGCATCTTAAAAATCTAGAAAACCATCAGGAAAAGGTGATCCCACCACTAAAATTCTAGAATTTAGAACCATCCTAAAATTCTAAATGAAACAGTAACAAACCCCCTGTCACAGAATTGGAATGAGGTTTCCTCTCCCCGCAAATTAAATCAAGTCAAGTCATCAGATCTTTCATTTCCACTGGAGGTGAGATAATACGCAATCATCTAAAATATAATTACAAGTATTAATGAATAAGGCAGGATGTGTGTGCACATGCTGCTGTGTCTTAAATTATGTCTTTCAGAATAAATATTTCTGCAGAATGAGTTTCTCCACTATTGACAAGCCTTTTCTCAAATGTAGTCAAAGTTAGGTGAAAATCAATAAGTAAAAGCACATTTCTCAGTGCCAAAGAAATTGGCAATCAGAGAGAAAGGTAGATCTCAGCCATTATGTTGTTAAAAAAGAGACAATGGGCCCAAAATGAAGTCACTTGTGCTAAGTCCCACATCACTAAACCAAGACTTACTACTTAATTACAGTTTCAGCCTCCCCCAGGAATGGAATCTTAAACCAGTCAATCTAGAATTACCTGATCAGCACTAGTGTGGTAATCTGCCTGATAGAAACCTACCATCTACAAAAGTAAGAATTGTTTGTTGCCACAAACAATCAATGGTTTGCTAAAATAACTTCCTTATATAACTTCCTTGTCCCATCCCTTTCTCCCTATAAAAATCATTCATTTTGTACAGTTCTCTGGAGCTTGTTCCAGTTTGCTAGATGGATGCTGTCCGATTCATAAATCATTCAAGAAAGCCAATACGATCTTTGAAATTTACTCAATTGAGGGGCATCTGAGTGTCTCAGTGGTTGAGCATCTGCCTTTGGCTCAGGTCGTGATCCCGGGGTCTTGGGATCGAATCCCACATCAGGGTCCCTGCAGGTAGCCTGCTTCTCCATTGGCCCATGTCTCTGCCTCTCTCTGTGTGTCTCTCATGAATAAATAAATAAAATCTTTAAAAACATAAAATAAAATAAAATTTACTCCAGTTGAATTTTTTAAAGATTTTATTTAATTATTCATGAGAGACAAAAAGGATAAATTCCTTTACTTGTTCATTTTGCAAATATTTATTTAATAGGTGGTGCAACAGAGAAATGTATCTATCTATACAGCCCTGCTTTCATGGTTTGTATTCTAATGTATCTCTAAAATTTTAGCACTTTTATAATTTTAACATTGTATATGGAGTTTATGCTTACATAGCACACACACATGCGCACGTGTGCGTGCACGAGTGTTTTCATCAGATAGAGTTCTTAATAGAAAGAAGTAAAAGAAAACTAGCAATAACAGAAATTGACTACACTTTGTTTGAATAGCAAACATATTACTGAAAGGGTATTGCGTTGCTCATGAAACTGGGAAATGCTAATGAGCCAGACTTATATACAAGGCAGGAATAAAGTACCACGGCCAATAAACACCACAGACCCAGCATGGTGGGGCATTGCTACTGCTACAGCTAAGTCAAGGAGGTGGTATTTCCCAGCCCTGGAGACTGCGTGTTGCCACTGAAAACCATGATCCCTGCTTTCAGTCTCTCAAAACTATTGCCTCCACTGTCCCCACTAAGGGTCAGAGCTAGTGATGCAAGTCCCAGGCAGGCATCCTAGAGCTTGTCCTAGTGATCTAGAAATTGAGTCCTTGTGAAAAACACACTATACTTAATCTAATATCAATAGCTATATAGTACTTAGCTATTCTGTTCCTCCCATCCCCAGTTTAATGCAAACATCATGAGGACAGGATATGTTTGATTTTGCCTCTGTCATCTTGGTTTCTAGCGCAGGTCACCTAGCAGGTACTGAATACGAATATATTAGATCTGGTGGTTAAGTCAGCTTTTCACTCACTCCACACATTTACATTTTCTTTTTATTCTATCTCCAGCATGAGTCAACTTCTGATGAAAAAAAAAATCAGATGTTTTATGTAAGTTTCTGAAGTTCAATAAAATAGGACTAGTCTTTGGTCTCTCACAGATAATCCTGGTACTCAGGGGCCACTGAGATCCTTTGAAGGATGACTAAGAGTTGAGTGTACCCAGAAAAACATTACTCACCTAGGGCAAGAAGCCCACAGTGGGACCGAGGCAAAGCTGCTTGGCTGCCAAAATGTGGAGAACAACCAACCCTTCCTGAGTCTCCTGTGAGACCAGGCAATGGCTTTGATCCAAACCTTTCTAGTAAATGTTTAGCAACAATAAATTATTCCATTCTGAAAGAGTCACCTTGAGATTCATGGTGGTCCACACAGGAAGAAAAAATGGTGCAGTATTAGTGTCTCATCCATTTAGGAGCTTGATTCTTGGAAGATTCATTATTCAGTGCAAACATTTAATCAGGAGAGTGGAGCATCAAGGTCAAACTCCTTGGGAACCTATGTGAGGAGACCTTTCTACTTCTCAAGCTGATTTTATGTGTGCCATAAGTGTTAGAAAGTTAAAAGGAGGGTGGGATTTGCTAGGTATTAAACTCACTAACATTTTCTTATAGCTGCTAAAACATTTTTTCTTCTTTGCCATTAGAAGACTATTCTGAACATTTAGGAATCTAATTATGCATATAGCCTGGAAGAAATTAAAATACAAACAGAGACTGGGAAACATAAAGTTTGAAACTAGTGCAGTTTACATTTCTAAACAAAAACAACAAAGTACTCTTTCTTGTGCTACACACTCCTTCCCCCTACCTTCTAAATATAATAAACAGCAGCCCTCAGGTCCGTATCTGGCATACTTACGTATATGCACACACACACACACGCACACACACAAATTCAGAGGAACTAAGGAACAGGAGGTGTGCCTATGACATCAGGTAAGGTGGAAAGTTTCTTATTTATTAATCACAATAGAGTTGGTAGTCATGTATTAAAATTACTATTGTTTTTTATTTTACAGATGATACAGCTGAGGTTCTAAGAAGTTACATATATTTATCAAACTAATATAGATAATCAATGGCAGAGTCAAGACTTGAATCAGAATCTCTTAAATCAAAAGCCACTACCCTTTTCCTTATGCCATTTGTGCTAGCTTGAATGTTCTCTGTCATTTGACATCCATGGCCTTTAATATTATTCTCTTATCATGGTTAGGTACACTCAAGTAGAATGAATAGGGTTGTATTTTTTTCTCCAGATTTGTTTTCAACATATTGTGAACAGTGTCCCTGATACAGGCTGTTTTTAATATTGCTATTCTTATCTTTCGGCATTTACTGGATCTCTACTGTGTGCATTCTTCCATTCTGTGGTTGAAGAACTTTACCATACTTATAGAGTGATAGACCATGCATAGGTTTGGGACCTGGACAAGGTGAGCTATACAATTACAGATCAATTCCTTAAGGAATAGCTAAAATTTATCATTCCTATTTTTTACCTTGCTTCAATTTCAGACTTTCCATCAATTCCAGATCACTTTAATCTACTCCTGGAAAATTTCCCCCACCGTTTTACTATGTCCAAGCAATGTGCCACATCTTCCCATCAAAGTGCAAACACTCATCCGTCACTGCTGGTTTCCAATATGTCTGGATGAATAATGAGCAAGCAAGACTGAACCTCTAAGCCCACTCTTTAGGAAAAAAATCACATGGGTTTTCTCAATATCTAGCCAAGAAGTCAAGTTCATTTATTGACTACTGCTAAATCCAGATGAGAGATATTGGTTGGCTAAGATTAAGTTTTTAGCCCTAGAAATGGAGAGTCATTGAACAACTGAAAATACACTTTGTAAATAGAGTTAAAGGGATTAGCCTACAGAATGAATGATTAAACCTATGGACAGAGGTGAATGGTTCCAGAATGAGAAGCATCAGGGAGCTGAGGGTATTTTACCAAATATACAAGAAAACAAGTGTGGAAGAGTCAAAAACAACAAACTCCAGATTGAGGTCCCCTAAGACAACAGATAATGGAATCAAGAGTAGAATTTGCTACTGCATCCATGCAGCAAATATTCTATGATAACTAAAAACAGAATCACTAAATGAGTTAAATGACCATAAACATGATTAAACTAATAAAGAAAATAAATTTTTGGTTTAAAAACTTTAAACAAATCAAACAATGGACTCTCAAGATTTGACAAATGAACCATTTCAAACCTTGAAGAACACATGATTTCAAAACACATAAAAAGTCTTTCAGATATCAAGAAAATAGGAAATGTGCTCTAACTCATTCTATGCAGATAATGGAAATTTGGAAAGAGAGACAAGGGCAATGTAAGAGAAGATGACACTCTCACTCATAAACTTAGGAACCATATCATAATTAAATATCCAAACAAATTCTGCTGTGTTTGTAAATGATAATACATGATGAGAAATCTGTTTTTATCTCAGAAATGCAAGAATGGGCCAGTATTAGAAAATCTCTGGAAGTTATTTTCTGTAATTATAAATTCAATTAGAAAATATTTAAGATGAGGAAAATGATCTGATAAGGTTTAAGATTATGCATACCACCTTAATAATTTAGAAATATAGAAGTACTTCCTTAACTTCATAAACCACATTACAGAAAACCTACAGCAAATATTATTCTAAGTGAAACACACTAGAAGTATTTATCTCCATTGTCTTAACATACATAGTAAAAGAAGAAAAATGATTGAAATGTATAAGGAATAGAAAGGAAAAAATAGAATTATTAGTCATTGATGATTTAATTAACTATATTTTTAAAAACTGAAAAACACTTTAGGCAAATAATTAGAACTAATAAAAGAGGTTAGCAAGGGAGCTAGTAAGAATTTCCATAGACCCCAAAGAAACAGATGATTTACAGGATATCCAAAAACAAAGCAGTAAGAAATAAGGAAGTGTCTCATAAACAAAGGCAAATGACCAGGCTTATTCTAGACATGCTGAAGCAGTGGTTTTGGGGAAAACACTCATAAGGGATCAAATGGTATCACGGTGTATGGTACCCTTATGCCTGCCACATTTCCAGGCAGTGCATTTCAGACTTGCACTTCAGACTAATAGAGAAATCCAAACTGGTGAGCTGTAAGGATGAGAAAATGTACTACTGGGGTGCCTGGGTGGTTCAGTCAGTTAAGACTCTTGTTTTTGACTCAGGCCATAATTTCAGGGTCCTGGGATTGAATCCCTGTCGGGCTCCCACTCAGCAAGGAGTCTACCTGTCTCCCTCTCCCTCTGTTCACTCTCTCTGTCTCTCTCTCTTGAATACATAAATAAATCTTAGGAAAAAAAAAAAAAAAAGAAAAGGAAAACATACCTATTGTATCTGATAATCAGGAGAGTACCAGTTCCTTTGGTGGCTTCGTGAATGACCAGGACACAACTGAAATATGAATTGACTCTAGCTCTATTAAGCCAGTTTAACATTCACAATTAGTAAATCACCTTATGTTATCAAGAATCAGGGGTCCAAGACTATAGTGGGTGATCAGGATGGATTTAGTTTTCAAAATGGATCATTCATTGAAATCCCCTGTAAGGTCTGCCAAATCACAGATTTCCAAGTCCACTTCCCGGTTTCTAATTTACTAGATCTGTTGTGGGGCCTGAGAATTGGTATTCTTAACAAATTTCTAGCTAATATTGAAGCTGCCCATCCTAGGAACATATGCTTTGGAAATGACTGTCTTAAAGCATTGGTCATAGACCAATTTTGATGAACCTTGCAGAATGGCCAAACATTTCTGGGGTAAGAGAGTGAGAGAAAGAGAACATACACAACCAGATAGCAAAAAATGTTATGAAGTCAATATAAAGCGTTAGGATAGTCAGATTGAGCAATACTAGTGATTTTAAATACAAATTCATGCATGTATAAAAATTTAATACATTAGGGAGATGGCATTAAAGATCAATAGAAAATGGACTATCTAATAAATGGAGGGAAAAAATATTACCCGTACAGGAGAAAAACAAAGAAAATGATGTGTACGTTACAACATACACAAAATCAAGATATGTCAAAAGCAAAGGCTTAAATTTTTAAAGTAAATATGGGGAATATCTTGGTGAACTCATGGTATGAATATATTTCTTAAATACAAAAATATAAGTTATAAATAAACAGATTGATATATTTGGTTACATTATAATGAAAAGTCCCTGATTATCAAAATACTCCATTCTAAAAGTTCAGAGAAGCCAAAAAAGTGAGAGGAGATATCTGAACATATACATATATAAAATGAAATTATAAATAATTCCCACAAATCAATTTTAAAAAATAGTAAACAAAATCAGCTATATCTTAAAGCCTTGTCCACAACAATATTAAAATTAGATTTGAGGCATAGATAAAATTTTGAACTTTGAGTTGATGATGATAGGTTATAAGTCTTTTACTTTGAGCTGATGCTGTAATGAGACAAGAGTCCTGGGAACTTTGCAGTGAGACAGATGTACTTTGCGTTTGGGAAGGATGAGACTCGACGGGGACCAGAGAGAGGACTGTAGAAGGAAGAATTTGAAAGATGATCCCCAAGTTTTCCCTGCCCTTGTAATTGTACATATTCTGATAATTCTTCCTTGCATGTGGATGGGAGCTGCGTATATGATGGGATAATACGTTTCTTGAATAGGGTATGTGATACGTCAGTGGTTTTCATTTATCTCAAGATTTTTTTATATTTCTTTCTTTTTAAAGATGTATATATTTATTGTAGAGGGAGAGCAATGGGGCAGAGGGAGAGGGAGAAACTTAACTCTGTGCTGAGCCCAGAGCCTATCACGGGGTTCAATCTCATGACCCTCAGATCATGACCTGAGTGGAAGCCAAGAGTCCGTTGCTTAACAGACAGCACTACCCAGGGGCCTCTATTTCTCTTTTGATTTCTTCTTTGACCGAGTGATTGTCCAGGAACATGTTGTTTAATCTTCACATGTTTGTAAATTTTCCAGTTTTCTTCTTATAATTGAT
Organism: Canis lupus baileyi; assembly: GCF_048164855.1. NCBI lineage: Eukaryota > Metazoa > Chordata > Mammalia > Carnivora > Canidae > Canis > Canis lupus. The sequence goes on along the minus strand of NC_132857.1, from coordinate 32,962,076 downwards.
TTCTAGCTTCATACCATGGTGGTCAGAAAAGATGCCTGATATGACTACAATCTTAAATTTTATAACACTTTTTTGTGGACTACCATATGATCTATCCTGGAGAATTTTTTTTTTTTTTTCTGGAGAATGTTTTATGTGTGTTTGAGAAGAATGTGTATTTAGCTGCTGTTGGATGGAATGTTCTTTAATCACTGCTAAGTCCACTTGGTCTAAAATATAGTTTAAGTCTGATACTTCCCTATTGATTTTCTGTATGAATCATCTATCCATTGTTGAAAGTAGTGTATCCCCTACTATTGCATTGCTGTCTGTTTCCTTCTTCAAATCCGTTAATATTTGCTTTATATATTTATGTGCTCTGCCACTGGGTGCATAAATACTTACAATTGGTATACTCTCTTGATGAATTGACCCCTTCATTGTTACATAATAACTTTCATCTCTTGTTAGTTTTCAGCTTATAGTCTATTTTGTTTTATATCAGTCTAGCTATCCCTGCTTTAAAAAAATAAAATCCTCTTGCATAGAAATATTTTTTTTCCCATCCCTTTGCTTTGAGCTTATATATGCTCTTAATGCTGAAGTGAGGCTCTGTTGGCAGCGTATGGTTGAGTCCTGCTTTTTTATCCATTCAACCACTTATGTCTTTTTATTGGAGAATTTAGTCCATTTTCACTTAAAGTAATTATTGATAGTTATGGACTTACTATTACCATTTTGTTAATTATTTTCTGGTTGTTTTGTAGTTCCTTTCTTCTTTATCTTTTGTGTATTTACTAAAAGTTTTTGTCTGGTAGTTATGCAATGTTTAAATAAAACATAACAGTCTATTTTGGGTTGATAGCAACAACTTCAAGTGTATGTACAAATTACGCATTTTTACATCCCCCCATTTTACTTTTTTCATGTCATAATCTACCTCTCCCGATGGGGAGGATTGCAGTCACATGCACCTAGACATAGGCAAATTAGAAGCCAGACTCATAGACAGTGACTATGAAAATACACATTCACTCCACTTTCAGGGAGAAACGAACGGTAAGATGGGTATTTTGCATGCTCCGTCAATGCTGACCCCAGGTGTAAAGCCATAGGGTCCCATGTGAAACTTCTTTATTTGCTATGTCCTATGGATTTTGTGGATGTAATTGCTCTCAGCCATCAGAGGTAGTTGATTTGGGGCCCATTCCTCAGATGGCAGCCTTAAAAGCTGGGGCACTAGATGCATAGACAAGCTCCTTCTAGGTAGATACTAGTCACTTGGGTTTTTTTCTTAAAGGTTTTATTTATTTATACATGAGAGACGCAAAGAAAGGCAGAGACAGGAGAAGCAGACTCCATGCTAGGAGCCTGATATGGGACTCGATCCGGTACTCTGGGATCAAGCCCTGAGCCGAAGGCAGACGCTCAACCAGTGAGCCACCCAGGCTTCCCTAGTCACTTGGTTTTATTTTTGGACTGACCCAAGGCATTGTGATTTTAGGCTCTGATGATGATTACAGTCAGCACCTGGATACATGCTAATTAGAAGCTGAACCTTCAAGAGCAGCCTGTAAAGTGTGCAGTCAAACCTCTACCAGGCAATAATGAAGATGAGCTGAAGATGAGCATTTCTGCCGGCTGCCTCTGCTCTGAGTCCTGGGAAGATAGCTGCATGGAAATTTTGCACATTCAGTAAGAATGGCTTCTTTGCTAGAGTACTATGGAATTCATGAATTCAATTTCAGTGGGTTTTCAGAGCAAGATGTTTTGGAGGTCCATCCCTTGAGTAGGCATCTCAAAAGTCAGGGCATTAGGTGTACAGTCCAAATCCTTTGCTTCTCTGGAGGAAGGGGAACTCCTTCCTGATTTAAAGGTGCTGTGGCATGTGTGGGCTTTATAGTATGTCTCAGACTTCCTGTTCGTTTTAACGTGGGTATGTTCTCGGTATGTTCTACTACCCAACATGTAGTAGCCACTTAGCTAGTTTCTCTGTTTCTCTCAGAGGGATTTGCTCCATGTGTAGCTACTCATTCAGTGTGTCTGTAGGAAGAGGAAAATTCAAAGGGCTCCTATGTCACCATAATGGCCCATAGTCTCTCATAAATGTTATTAATTCTGAGGTAGTTCAATTTATCTATTTTCATTTTTGTTGCCCACGTGCTTTGATGTCAAATAAAAAAAAAAAATTTCAACTACCATGCCATAACAATTTCCCCCAGGTTTCTTCTTAGAGTTTTATAGTTTTACATTTAGATCTTTTATCTATTTTGGCTAATTGTTTATATGGTGTAAGGTGAGGGTTCAAGTTTATTCTTTTGTTCATGAATATCCAGTCTTTCTAGCACCATTTAATGGAGAGTCTCTTCGTATTGAATTGTCTTGGTATCCTTGTCAAAAACCTTTCAACCATAAAGAAGGATTTATTTCTGGGCTCTCTATTTCATTCCATTGATCTATACGTCCATCTTTATGTCAGTAACACATTCTTGATTGTTGTAGCTTTGTAGTAAGTTTTGAAATCAGGAGATGTGAGGCCTCTACCTGTTCTTCTTTTTCAAGATTGGTTGCCTATTCAGAGAGAATCCCTTGAGATTCCATATGATTTATTTATTTATTTATTTATTTATTTATTTATTTATTTATTTATTTATTATAGTCACAGAGAGAGAGAGAGAGGCAGAGACACAGGCAGAGGGAGAAGCAGGCTCCATGCACCGGGAGCCTGACGTGGGATTCGATCCCGGGTCTCCAGGATCGCGCCCCGGGCCAAAGGCAGGCGCCAAACCGCTGCGCCACCCAGGGATCCCTCCATATGAATTTTTAATGGATTTTTTTCTGTTTCTGCAAAAAAAAGTCATTGGAATTTTGATAGGGATTACATTAAATCTGTAGATGTCTTGGGTTAGTATTAACATCTTCACTATATTAAGTGCGATCTGTGAACACAATATGTCCTTCCATTTATTTGAGCCTCTTAAATTCTCTCAGTGATATTTTGCAGTTTTAGTTTTACAATAGTTTCAGTTCTGTAGTCAGGCTTATTTCCAAGTATTTTATTCTTCTTAATGATATTGTATATGGAATTGTTTTCTTAGTGTCCTGTTTAGCTTGTTCATTTTAGTGAATGCGAATGCAACTAATCATTCATTTGGTTCTAAAATTCTGCGTGTGTGTGTAATGACTCTTAGGGTTTTCTACACAATATGATTATGTCATCTTTCAGCAGAGATAATTTTACTGCTTTCCTTCCAATTTTACGTGCCTTTTTTTTCTTTTTCTTGCCAACTGTCTCTGATGAGGATATCCTATACTATGTTGAATAGAAGCAGCAAAAGTAGCATCCTTGTCTTGTTTCATCTTAGTCATTCAGTATAATTTTCTGTTTTTTTTTTTCAAATATGGCCTTTATTATGTTGAGGTCATTATGCTATTATATCTCCACCTATTCCTAGTTTCTTGAGTGTTGCTACTATGCAAGGCTGTTGAATTTTGCCAAATATTCTTTTCTGAATCAGTTAAAATGATCATTTTTTTCATATGTTCATGTGATATATTACATTGATTGATTTTTATGTATTGAATCATCCTTACATTTCAGAATAAATTCCACTGGGTGATGGTATATTTTCCTTTTAAAAATACTAATGGATTTGGATTGGTAATATTTTGTTATGATTCAAAACAATAATGTATCATATTCATAAGGGGTATTAGGGTTTGACTTCTTTCTTCTTGTGTCTGCGTATGACTTGGTTTCAGGTAATACTGTCCTTATAAAATCAGTTAGAAAGTATTCTCTCTTCTTCAGTGTTTTTAGAAGAGTGAGAGAGGGATGGGTATTACTTCTTCACTAAATATTTGGTAGAATCTACCACTGAAGCCATGTGGTCTCAGGATTTACTTTCTTGAGAGAATTTTGATTAGTGATTCAATCTTTTTACCAGAATAAGTCTATTCAAATTTTCTATTTTTTCATGATTCAGTCCATGCAGACCATACTTTTCTAGGAATTTGTCCATTTCACCTCAGTTCTCCAATTTGTTGATGGATGATTGTCCGTAGTATACTTTTATAATACTTTCTGTTTCTGTGACATTGATACAATATCTCTAATTTTTTAAAGACTTATTTATTTATTTGAGATAGAGAGAAAGAGAGAGAGAGAGCAAACCCAAGCTAGGAGGTGAGTGGCAGAGGGAGATGGAGAAGCAGACTCCCTGCTGAACAGTGAGCCCAATGTGGGACTCTATCCCAGGACCCTGGGATCATGACCTGAGCCAAAGGCAGACACTTAAACAACTGAGCCACTCCCTGTCTTTGTTTTCATTTGTGATTTTAGTTATTTGATTCTTTTCTCCTTTTTTATAATCTAGCTAGATAAAAGTTTGTCAATTTTTGTTGATATTTTTGAAGAAAGGGTTATTGGTTTAGTTGACTTTTTAAATATTTTTCTATTCTCTAGGTTATTCATCTGTGCTCTAGTCTTTATTATTTCCTTTCTTCTACTAGCTTTAGGTTTAATTTCTTCTCCCCCTCCTTCCCTCTGTAAGATTTTTTAATATATTTATTTAACTAAAAATAATGCATAAAGAAAACATGAATAAGTAATAATAAGAACATAAATGTTCACTTTTCAAGCAGTAAATAAAACCTCTGGATCAGTATTAAGGCTTTTGACATATTCTGGCTCATTCCATTCAGGTAGCTATAACAAAAATACTACAGGTGTGGGGATCCCTGAGTGGCTCAGTGGTTTCATGCCTGCCTTTGGCCCAGGGCAAGATCCCGGAGTCCTGGGATTGAGTCCCGTGTCAGGCTCCCAGCGTGGAGCCTGCTTCTCCCTCTTCCTGTGTCTCTGCCTCTCTCTCTCTCTCTATGTCTATCATAAATAAATCAATAAATATTTTTAAAAAATACTACAGGTGACTTCTCAACAAAAGAACATTTATTTCCTACAGCTCTGGAAGATGAATCTCAAATTGCCAGCATGGTCAGCTGTAGACTTGTTGTCCAAGTTGTAGACTTCTCATTGTATCCTCACCTGCCAGAAGGAACAAGGAAGTCTTACCAGGACTCTTTCCTCAGGGCACTAATCCTGTTCATGAGGGCACCACCCTTATAACCTAATCACTACCCAAAGGCCCCGCCCCCCTTCCACCAGCACACTGGGCATTAGGGTTCCAGCATGTGAACTTTGGTAAGACACAAATCAGACCATACCTGGCACTGTGGGCTTAGTTCCTTCTTTAAACACACACTCTTAGGTATGGTCTTATTTTTCTAGTATGGTTCTTTTTTTTCTAGTTCTTAAAGTGCTAAGTTACATTGCTGTTTTGAAATTTTCTTTCTCTTTTAATGGGCGTATTTGCCACTATAGACTTCCTGTTACTACTGCTTTCACTTCATCTCATGAATTTTGGTAGATTGTGTTTTCATTTTGATTTTTCTAGAGATATTTTCTGTCTTTTTTTTTTAATTTTTTATTTATTTATGATAGTCACACAGAGAGAGAGAGAGAGAGGCAGAGACATAGGCAGAGGGAGAAGCAGGCTCCATGCACCGGGAGCCTGACGTGGGATTCGATCCCGGGTCTCCAGGATCGCGCCCCGGGCCAAAGGCAGGCGCCAAACCGCTGCGCCACCCAGGGATCCCTCCATATGAATTTTTAATGGATTTTTTTCTGTTTCTGCAAAAAAAAGTCATTGGAATTTTGATAGGGATTACATTAAATCTGTAGATGTCTTGGGTTAGTATTAACATCTTCACTATATTAAGTGCGATCTGTGAACACAATATGTCCTTCCATTTATTTGAGCCTCTTAAATTCTCTCAGTGATATTTTGCAGTTTTAGTTTTACAATAGTTTCAGTTCTGTAGTCAGGCTTATTTCCAAGTATTTTATTCTTCTTAATGATATTGTATATGGAATTGTTTTCTTAGTGTCCTGTTTAGCTTGTTCATTTTAGTGAATGCGAATGCAACTAATCATTCATTTGGTTCTAAAATTCTGCGTGTGTGTGTAATGACTCTTAGGGTTTTCTACACAATATGATTATGTCATCTTTCAGCAGAGATAATTTTACTGCTTTCCTTCCAATTTTACGTGCCTTTTTTTTCTTTTTCTTGCCAACTGTCTCTGATGAGGATATCCTATACTATGTTGAATAGAAGCAGCAAAAGTAGCATCCTTGTCTTGTTTCATCTTAGTCATTCAGTATAATTTTCTGTTTTTTTTTTTCAAATATGGCCTTTATTATGTTGAGGTTATTATGCTATTATATCTCCACCTATTCCTAGTTTCTTGAGTGTTGCTACTATGCAAGGCTGTTGAATTTTGCCAAATATTCTTTTCTGAATCAGTTAAAATGATCATTTTTTTCATATGTTCATGTGATATATTACATTGATTGATTTTTATGTATTGAATCATCCTTACATTTCAGAATAAATTCCACTGGGTGATGGTATATTTTCCTTTTAAAAATACTAATGGATTTGGATTGGTAATATTTTGTTATGATTCAAAACAATAATGTATCATATTCATAAGGGGTATTAGGGTTTGACTTCTTTCTTCTTGTGTCTGCGTATGACTTGGTTTCAGGTAATACTGTCCTTATAAAATCAGTTAGAAAGTATTCTCTCTTCTTCAGTGTTTTTAGAAGAGTGAGAGAGGGATGGGTATTACTTCTTCACTAAATATTTGGTAGAATCTACCACTGAAGCCATGTGGTCTCAGGATTTACTTTCTTGAGAGAATTTTGATTAGTGATTCAATCTTTTTACCAGAATAAGTCTATTCAAATTTTCTATTTTTTCATGATTCAGTCCATGCAGACCATACTTTTCTAGGAATTTGTCCATTTCACCTCAGTTCTCCAATTTGTTGATGGATGATTGTCCGTAGTATACTTTTATAATACTTTCTGTTTCTGTGACATTGATACAATATCTCTAATTTTTTAAAGACTTATTTATTTATTTGAGATAGAGAGAAAGAGAGAGAGAGAGCAAACCCAAGCTAGGAGGTGAGTGGCAGAGGGAGATGGAGAAGCAGACTCCCTGCTGAACAGTGAGCCCAATGTGGGACTCTATCCCAGGACCCTGGGATCATGACCTGAGCCAAAGGCAGACACTTAAACAACTGAGCCACTCCCTGTCTTTGTTTTCATTTGTGATTTTAGTTATTTGATTCTTTTCTCCTTTTTTATAATCTAGCTAGATAAAAGTTTGTCAATTTTTGTTGATATTTTTGAAGAAAGGGTTATTGGTTTAGTTGACTTTTTAAATATTTTTCTATTCTCTAGGTTATTCATCTGTGCTCTAGTCTTTATTATTTCCTTTCTTCTACTAGCTTTAGGTTTAATTTCTTCTCCCCCTCCTTCCCTCTGTAAGATTTTTTAATATATTTATTTAACTAAAAATAATGCATAAAGAAAACATGAATAAGTAATAATAAGAACATAAATGTTCACTTTTCAAGCAGTAAATAAAACCTCTGGATCAGTATTAAGGCTTTTGACATATTCTGGCTCATTCCATTCAGGTAGCTATAACAAAAATACTACAGGTGTGGGGATCCCTGAGTGGCTCAGTGGTTTCATGCCTGCCTTTGGCCCAGGGCAAGATCCCGGAGTCCTGGGATTGAGTCCCGTGTCAGGCTCCCAGCGTGGAGCCTGCTTCTCCCTCTTCCTGTGTCTCTGCCTCTCTCTCTCTCTCTATGTCTATCATAAATAAATCAATAAATATTTTTAAAAAATACTACAGGTGACTTCTCAACAAAAGAACATTTATTTCCTACAGCTCTGGAAGATGAATCTCAAATTGCCAGCATGGTCAGCTGTAGACTTGTTGTCCAAGTTGTAGACTTCTCATTGTATCCTCACCTGCCAGAAGGAACAAGGAAGTCTTACCAGGACTCTTTCCTCAGGGCACTAATCCTGTTCATGAGGGCACCACCCTTATAACCTAATCACTACCCAAAGGCCCCGCCCCCCTTCCACCAGCACACTGGGCATTAGGGTTCCAGCATGTGAACTTTGGTAAGACACAAATCAGACCATACCTGGCACTGTGGGCTTAGTTCCTTCTTTAAACACACACTCTTAGGTATGGTCTTATTTTTCTAGTATGGTTCTTTTTTTTCTAGTTCTTAAAGTGCTAAGTTACATTGCTGTTTTGAAATTTTCTTTCTCTTTTAATGGGCGTATTTGCCACTATAGACTTCCTGTTACTACTGCTTTCACTTCATCTCATGAATTTTGGTAGATTGTGTTTTCATTTTGATTTTTCTAGAGATATTTTCTGTCTTTTTTTTTTAATTTTTTATTTATTTATGATAGTCACACAGAGAGAGAGAGAGAGAGGCAGAGACATAGGCAGAGGGAGAAGCAGGCTCCATGCACCGGGAGCCTGATGTGGGATTCGATCCCGGGTTTCGAGGATCGCACCCTGGGCCAAAGGCAGGCGCCAAACCGCTGCGCCACCCAGGGATCCCTAGAGATATTTTCTAATTTTTGTTCTACTTTCCTCTTTGACTCATTGGTTGCTTAAGATTGTGGTATTTAAATACCACATACTTGTGGATTTTTGAGTTTTCCACTAGCTCTTGACTTCTAGTTTCAATCCATTATGATTGGAAAGATACTTTCTATGATTTCAATATTTTCGACTTCATTAAGACTTGTTTTGTGGCCTCTTATGTGGTCTATCCCAGGAAATGTTTCAAGTGCACTTGTGAAAATTCTGTTGGGTTGAGAGTTCTGTGTATGTCTGTTACAGTTGGTCTATAGTATGTTGTTGAAATTCTCTGTGCCACCTTTCTTTGTTATTTAATATTTTCTTTCCAATTTTCTGTGTTTGCTCTCATTTTTACTTTCAGTGCCATATAGGTATTAATATAGGGTTGGAATTCAAAGGCTTTTGAATTTCTCTGCTTTCTCTGCTTACAGTCACATTGCTTTATACATGTTACCTCTCTGAAGTCCTCATTTGTAAAAAAAAAAAAAAAAGTTAGCATTACAGTGACATTGGAGATTAGGGTGTCAGCATATGAATTTTGTGGGGACACCATTCAGTCCATTTTAGATGTTTATGCCAATTGCCTATTGGTAATAGATCCTTGTGTATATTTTACTTGTGTATGCCGTTTGTTCTATTTTTGTTTTTGTTTCAGTTTGGCCTGGTTTTACTTTTCCTGAATATGTCACTGTTTTTCCCTCATTCATGAAAGGTTGTTTCACTAGGCATACTATTCTAAGTTGACAGTTATTTTATCCTGTCATTTGATGATCTTTCTTCCACTATTTCCTGATATTCTTTGTTGTTATAGTCATGTCTGATGTTTCTGTCATTGTTGTTTTGGATTTCTGGCTTTTAAAAAAATGTGAATTTCTCTTTCATCATAATATTTAGACTATGTTAGATTTCCTGAAGCTTCAGAGTCACTTCCTTCAGAATTTCTGAGAAATTCCTAGTCATTATATCATTTTGATCCTTTTTTAAAATTCTTATTTTTTATTTTGATGTTCTCCTTCTGGATATCTGAGTAAATGCACATTAACTATCTTTCTTTCTCATCTATTTTCTCAATTTTACTTTCACTTTTATTCCATTAATTTTGTGTTTTGGGTATTTATTCAGATCTTTTTATAGTTTGCTACTTCTCTGTTCAGTTATATATAATCTGCTGTTTAATATATTCACTGTCCTTTTAATATTGTTGGTGATAGTTTCAATTTCTATAAACTTATTTGGTTACTTTAAAAAACTCATTTGGTCCTTTATATAGGTATTTCTCTTTGTACTCTTGATTCTGTCTTTTGTTCAAAAGACCTACTTGTTTGTTTTTTTAAAAAAGATTTTATTTATTTTAGAGAGAGTTAGAGAATGCAAGTGTGGGGAGGGGCAGAGAAAAAGGTAGAGAGAGAACATTTTAAGTTGACTCCATGCTGAGCATGGAGCCTGATATTGGGCTTCATCCCAGGACGCTAAGATCATTACCAGAGCCAAAATCAAGAATTGGACGTTTTACCAACTGAGCCACCCAGGACCTCCCAGAAGAGCTACTTTTAAAGAAATTCTTTCTCCCTTCCTCGCTCCCTCACCAACCTAACCCTCTGGACTAAATTTGTTTATTCCTAATTTCATTTGATACTCATTATTTTAGTAAGAAGTCTGTAGGTATATACTTACTTCGCATTTTATATCTGACATTGTTTTGATTTTGGCCTTACATTGACTGATGGTTTGTCTTAACAGGGAATTCTATGTTGACAGTTGTTTTCTCTAAGCCCTTTGGTTCAATTGTTTCACTTTATCCTGACAATTATTGTTGGTGATAAGGCAGCTATTTGACTTAATGATGCACATTTTAAGTATCATTCACTGGTAAGTAATCTATCTTTTCTCCATAGAATGTCAAATATGTTTTGTTTTTGTTTTATTTTGTAGGGTTTTTTAAAAATATCATTGAAGTTCTTCAGTTTTAGTAATACGTATTTAGGTTTACTTAGATTTATCACTTTTATACTCAGCATGTTCTTTCAATCTAAACCCCATGATTCTTATAAATTCCAGAAAATTCTCAGTCAAAAACTTATTTTGAATACTGATTTTCTGTCATTACCTTCATTATCTACTTCTGGAATTTGTATTAGGGAGATGTAAAGTCTCTTGGTCTATACTTCTGTTTTGTATCTTTCTTTTCATATTTTTTATCTTTTTATCTTTCTTTTTTTTAAGATTTTATTTATTTGAGGGAGAGTGAGTGAAAGGGAGAGAACACAATGGTGGGGTCGGTGCAGAGAGCACAATGAGGGGTTCAATCCTGGGACCCTGGGATAGTGACCTGAGCTGAAGGCAGACATTTAACCAACTGAGCCATCCAGGCGTCCCTCTTGTTAGCTTTCTGATGGGATTTTGCATGGTACTCCAATTTGCTCCCTATAATATACTTTAGATTTTATATCATCTTTTGAAGATTTTAGTTTGAGTCATACTTTTTCTTTTCCAGATTTCTCTTTGGCTGGGTTTCTTCCTTTGTTCTGGTCATTTCTAATGTCACTGTCTCAGGGACACCTTTTCTTAAAGCCTTATTTGAGGACTCTTCTCTCATCTCTCATCATTTTTTTTCTTTATTTCTCTTCATAGCTTTTCCTACTACAGAAAAATTTATTCTTAGTTTCCTTCCCTCCTTCCTTCTTTCTTTTCCTCCTTCCTTTCCTTCCTTTAGTCTTGACTTCCTCCCTCATATAAGTTAGTAGTAGTAGACGTCTCTGTTTTATTCATGGTTACATTTCTAGTACCAAGAACAAGAGTCTGATAGTAGATATTCAGTTTTCCAAGAATACTTGAAGAATGGATAGTTCTCCTTTATTTTCCCTTCCATTGGGTCAAATTTGTCATTTTTGTTTTTAAATTTATTGGTTTTTAAAAAAATAACATTGATTTTTATAACTTTCAGTGATTTACTCTTTAGACTTTTATTTTTCTTCTTAATTAATTAATTAATTAATTTAATTAATTTTCTGACAATCAGTTTGCTGTCTTTCTTTGCCCAACTTTATCCAGTTTGGATACTTGAAATCACAGTTTGTATGCTCCTTATAAGAAGCTGTTCTTTCCTTTTCTCCCTTACTCCCTTTGTGTCCTCCTTTCTCTCTGTTTAGTGCTTTAGTGGTTCAGACATATTCAAGAATCAGGGTTTTTTTTTTTAATTTATTTTTATTTTAAAGATTTTAAAGAGACACAGAGAGAAAGGCAGAGATGTAAGCGGAGGGAGAAGCAGACTCCCTGCAGGGAGCCTGATGTGGGACTGGATCCCAGGACCCCAGGATCACGACCTGAGCCAAAGGCAGACACTCAACCACTGAGCCCCCAGAATCAGGGTTTAGAGTAGCACTTCGGACTTCCATCCTCAGTGCTACCATAGTTAATCACCTGATCCTGCGGGTGTTTTGTAAGGTCCTGATTATCAGGCTTTGTCAGCTATTTTTCACCATCCTAGTTGTGCAGGTTGCATGAAGCAGCCCAGACAGTGGTAACTGATGCAGTTTTGGAATGTAGGTGAGGTTTGGTGGGGTGAGGTCCAGAGCCCACGGCCAAGAAAGATTTTTTTGAGACATTTTTAGTGCATTTGGTGGTTTTATTAAAGCATGCGACAGAAAAGAATTTTCATATGCTAAAGAGGACCTGTGAGATACTGAGGGCCTTGTCATTGTCAAGTTAATGTCAAATAACATTAAGACAGTTGGGAGCTTCCTTGATGAATGTCACACATATCCCACTTAGGAGTGGGGGTGATGGTTTGCAAGATGTCAGCTTGTGCTTTGTTCTCAGTTAGCCTTCTGCTTCCTCCTCAGTAACTACTTTTTTTCCCCCACTTTTTCATAGATGGCAGGGCTGGTCTAGTTCCTCCTTAAGCACTGAGTCTAGATCTCTTCTTCATGCATGGACTCCCAGTTACTTCTACCTATTTTGGGATGAAGAACTCAGAATGTCGGCGTATGGCTTCAACTCATTGACTGACGTGCATTTTAAGAGTAGTTCAGCCTTAAATAAAAAGACCACTTATCAATGTTATATGCTCAGAGAAGTAGGGGAAGCAGGGGATTTAAAGCAAGAATTGATGCAAAGTTTAAAATGTTGAGTATAATACAAATATAGGAGTTCAAAAAAAATATACAGACTAGCAAGTTGCTATAATATGAACACCAAATTAAAGATGAGTCAGAAGATAAAATACTGCCAGCACCCAAAGCCACTCAAGTGCTCCTTCTGTTTTTATATAGAGCTATAATTTGCCTTCACTGCTATCAACTACATCAGGGGAAATTGTGGCTTGTGGGTCAAATATACTCTATTACTTATTTTTGTAAATAAAGTTTTATTGGAACACAACCATGCTTTTTCATTTGTGCATTGTTTATGGCTAAACATGTCAGAGTTGACTACTTTTGACAGAGATCAGGTAGTTCAGAAAGCTGAAAATATTTGATGCCAAATCCTTTGTAGGAAAAGTTCGTCAATCCTTTCATTACATGGTTACACTACAATATTTATCCACTCTGATATTGACAGAGAGACGGATTGTTATTAACTTCTGATGCTTCAAGTAAGGCTGTCGTAAACATTCATCAATAATTCTCCTGGGTCACACATGCATGTCTCTGTAGCGGCTTTTTTAGGAGAATGATTAGGTTTTAGTACATATACCTTCAATGTTATGAGACAATGCAGTTTTCCAATGTGATTTATCGGTTGGAATTTCCACTATCAATGTGTTGGAGTCCTTTTTGTTCTACATATTTTTTAATGATTTTATTTACTCAAGAGACACACAGAGGGGTTGGAGAGAGAGAGAGAGAGAGAGATTGAGACAGAGACACAGGCAGAGGGAGGAGCAGGCTCCATGTAGGGTGCCTGATGTGGGACTCGATCCTGGGACTCCAGGATCACACCCTGGGCTGAAGGCAGGTACTAAACCGCTGAACCACCCAGGCATCCCCAGTTCTATATCTTTATAACACTTGATACTATCAGGCCTTTCACCGTTAGGCATTTTGATGGATGTATAGTTTTAATTTGTGTTTTTCTGATAGCTAATGAGTTTGATCATCTTCTCATGTGTTTATTGGCCATTTGCATTCTCTTCTGAAGTCCATATTTGAATTTCTTACCCACTTCTCATCTGGATCTCATCTGGATTGTTCTTTTGTTTCTAGGTTTTGATGTGTATGTTTTTTGTTAGTTATATATATGACAAATACTGTACTACACTTTTTCCATTGGCCTTTCTTCTTTTGATAGTCTCTTTTGGTGACAAGAAATTTATAATTTTAATATTGCGTAGTTGATTGAGATTTAAGATCATTGCATTCCACTTATTTCCTATTTAAAAAATATTTCTCTAAGTTATGAAAACAGTCTTCTATAATGCTTTAGTTCTAGAAGCTATGTTGCTTCACATCAAAACTTTCCCAGATTATTCCATGATGCTACATTTGTAAAAAATCAAATGAACATAAATTCCTGGGCTCATCCTAGTGCTTTATATTATGCTCCACCATTGTTTTAAATCCTCATATCCAGGGGGAGAAAAATCCTCTTCACTTGCTCTTCTTTATGAGTATCTTGGATGTTATTGAGTCTTTACCTTTCCATTTAATTTTAGAACTAGCTTTTCACTTTACACACACACACACACACACACACACACACATCCTTCTGTGATTTTAATTAGATTATAGACAATCTTGGGGAAAATGATCAAATTTGGGGAATATTTTCATTAACCTTTGTGCTTTAGCTTCCAGGAAGCACTTAAAATATTGTTTGATTTCACGTTGATCCAGATATTTGTTTGAACTTTCTCTCCATCCTTGACCTTTTATTCCAATTTTGCATGTTTCCTTAAATTGTTTTAAATTATGTTTAAAGCAAGGCACATATGTAATTAAAAATGGAACAAAAGGGTGTGGGACAATTCAATACCGTCCATGTTTATCTGATTAGGAAAATAGTACTAAGTCCATGTCATTTTAGAAAATATAGATGTAATTTTTGGATTTGAGGCATAGAGATTCTAATCTATAGAAGCCTGCAATTTGATTCAGCTGTCAATATTTTTATAAGCTTAACAGATATTTTTAATAGATAAATCTAGGTTAAGCATTGCTGGTTTAGGATGCTGTATGGAGAACAAGGCCTCTTTAAATGCTAATAGAGGCATCCTTTCCAGCCTGGAACAATACTCTGAGACTTGTGTCTGGAGTTACACTTAATTGATTTCCAAATAAATGAATCATGAGCATATCGCCTACATCTTTGCGTACCATCATAAAATTCTGCCACCCAATGGAGATGGATTGATGTGAACATGGCACTTTAAGCTTGCTTTGTTTTTCTTTTGTGTGTGCATGAATGTAGTTCTCACAAATAAATTCGGTCCTTGGTGAACAATTTTCCAGGTATGTGTCTGTTCTCACTGAACAAACACGGAAGAAATATGCCAGGCTAAATTAATGAAGAGAAAATGCAACATATTTGATGTCTCCATAAATTTCCAAATATGGATTAAAAACCTTCTTTTCTTCCCTTCATATCTTCAGAGGTATCCGTAGGAGAAAAACTCAAAAATGAAGTTTCAAAGCACTTTTAAACTAAAGTAGTATTTGCTGGGTTTGTGTGTCATGTTGGGCATGTTATCCATTACAATTTAATCCCTTCGAGCAGTCTCTGTATTAAGCATCAGTTTCTAGTTTTTTAAAAAATAAAGATATTGGAATCAGCAAACAAAAGCTTAAATTCATGAAGCAAGTGAGAGCAGAGTCTGGGTTGGCCTCCTAGATTTGGTCTTAGTGTGTGCCTCACATCACGTTCTTTCCACTCCTCATGCTCCAAAGGGACCTTGATGGTGAAGGTGGGGAAGATCAGAACCAATCTATGGTCTTCGACAATTATTTAACTTCAGTGTGAAACAGATAATAATTATTTCTTTTCCCTTTTCTGGAGTGTTATGGCTTAATTAACACTTGTAAAGATGTTATCTATGAAATTACTGTAATGTCTAACAGGCATTTATGTCCAACCATCTCTTTGGGCTTTTTGCCTTTTATCTTCCAACCTGCTATAGCAATGGATCTCCTTGTATTCATGAGCACATCTTGGCTTCTTTTCCCTCTGCTTATTGAGAACACTTATGTAGGAAACTGTCTTCATGCTGAACAAGGTTTGGCTCTTTGGTAGAAGGGTTGTGAATTAAATGAGCCAGAGGCAACTGGTGGCATAGGGAGGAGAAGCAGACCAGCCTTGGTAAATGTATGAGAAAAGCTGTCCTGCTTTTTTTTTTTTTTTTAAGCTGTCCTGCTTATGATTGCAACATTAGACAGGGCTATATCTGACATATTCAACACCTGCAGAGGAGCATTCTTACATTCTCCATTATCTACACAACAGTAGTTTCAGTAATAATTATTTAGCTACCAGTAAAGATAATTTTTTGATTCATTATTTCATTTTAAAATGACTAATAACTTTTTTAAAAGGAGGAACATTTAAAGAGAACATTCAATATAAATATTGCATGTAGACTTAAACTTGCCACTTACCAAACAAAACTATTACACAACAGTTGGCATTCTGCTTGACAGTTTTACCTTTTAAACAGAAACAGGGGATCCCTGGGTGGTGCAGCAGTTTAGAGCCTGCCTTTGGCCCAGGGCGCGATCCTGGAGACCCGGGATCGAATCCCACGTCAGGCTCCCTGTGCATGGAGCCTGCTTCTCCCTCTGCCTATGTCTCTGCCTCTCTCTCTCTCTCTGTGTGGCTATCATAAATAAATGAAAAAAAAATTAAAAAAATAAAATAAAATAAACAGAAACAGAAACTTAAAATGGTCACAAAGAATGGCAGAATGGGAGTCATTGAGGTTCTATCCCTTCCTTTTCATAGTTCCTGGGCTATCTGATTTACTGTTTAAATATAAGAACATGCAGTACTACAGGCATGCAGACATGAACTGCACCCTGAGTGAACTGTGTGCAAAGTGTGCTCAAATTACTCCAAATTTTCCCCATCTTACTCTCAAAATAAAAAAACCACCTGCAACTGAGTACATGTGTGTCAGCTGTTGACTGCATAAGATGAAGTTCTTAAATTAACTTCGTTTTAGAATACAATATTTATTAAAAGATAAATAATATAAAAATATGCTCATTTGATACATATGTAATATCAAAACTTAACAGAAATTGTAAATCATTTTTAGAACAGGCTAAGAAAATATTTTTTTCAAGAGGAATATTTTATCTCTGACATTGTTTATAATCAATGAAGTGTGGTGATAATAAAAAGCAGGCTGATTTTAGGTCAGCATTATTATTATTTTTACTTATATTCAGACAATGCACACATTTATTACCTAATTTGGGGCAGATCACAACCCACCTCTTGGCCTACGTCTGCCAACAGCGTTTTTCTTTTCTATGATAGTTTTGTTACCTCACTCCAGATCTTGGAGAAAAGACATTCCCTACATAAAATCTTCAAAGAAAACAAGCAGAGATACTAAGTGTGTGTGGCATATGACAATTTTAAGCAAAAGTGGACCCATGATTCCTTAGTAAATCGGGAAGATACAGAGTATGCCAGCAAAAGAATCTGAATGAATACAGGGCTAAAAGCAACTTGTGGGGACCCAATGCTCTGCAAGAAGCTGGCGTGTCCACTCTGAAATAAAGTTATGCACAGATGACCGGAAACAGCAGATAACTCAAATTCCCCTCTCTCTGCAGATGCTCTAGGGATAATCCAACTGGATATTGGCTGAGCACTCAGAGTTGAGGTTCAGAGAGTCCTACATGAGGAAGCACAGTACATGGCTATCATAAGCATAAACAGTGGGGAAAGCCAGGCAGACACAGAAGGCAGAGCATTCTGAAGCATGCCAGCCAAGTGGCAGCATGGATTAGTAAAATGATCATAAAATAAGGTATCAAGCAGAGCTGGGCTTGATGCCAAGCTTTACCGTCTATTAGCTATGTCTCCTTGGCCAGTTTACTTAATCTTTCTGACCATCAGAGTCTTTGTCTATAAAATAATGATATCTAATGTTCCTAAATTGTCACAAATATAAGAGAGTAATATATGCAAACCACCTGCCATGTTGAGTATATTCGGATAATGTTACCTATCTAGCTGAAAGCATGAATATAAATGATCATGGTAGGCCAGAGTCAGAACTGAAAAAGGTAGTACAAAATTATGAATGTAGAGCTAGAAGAAGGTGGAAGCTAATAGATAGGGGGCCCTGAATGATCTTTCCTTTGTGCAGAAAAACAGGAACTGGAGTCAGGAGGTTAGATTCCAGGCCCATTTTTGCCAAAGGTTGGCAACATGACCATGGGTCAGACGCCTCTCTTTTCTGGGTCTCAATTTTCTCTAGAGCAAGGTCATTGGGTCATTGTCATGGGCCATCTTGAACAGTCTGTTTTATCACCATTTTTTTAATCACAGATAATTTAAGTACTAATTTTCCTTTGTTTAAGCTGTGATACTAAAAACAGACTTTTTTTAGTTTTTTGCTGGTGTGCTTGCATCACATCCCCAGCCTTAATTATATCTGACCCCTTGCTAACCCAACCTCATTCCACCCATGAGTCTCAGTACACTCTCGTTCTTTCCTCCATGTGGGCTTCAAAGACTGTATTGGACTGTCTTTTGGGCTCTATAGTTAGTAATTAGAGAAAAAAATGGTGCCAATGATTTATTATCTAGATTTTAGGGCCTTTGAGGCTGAGGAATTGGATTTCCTCTGGAAGGTGGCTTCTGGGGATAGAGAAAGTTCAAGGATACTGTCAGGATGCCCCTTGTCCATATTATTTGGTAACAAAAAAATCTCAGAGTCCCAAAGTTAAAGGACTTAAGGTTAAGTTGTTGATTCCCCTGGTGTTCTTCAAAAGGGCACAATCTTATTCTTGAATCTATTCATGTAAATCATTCATTCAACAAATATTCATTCAGTGCCTATTACATCTTTGGTGCTATCATGGGTGTTAGCAATAGAGTAATAAACCAACAGTGAAGAAAGAAAATAAAAAGAGATAACTATATACAGCATGTTACAGATTAGATGTTTCTGAATAAACAAACAGATAAATAGTCAACTATCCCTGTTATAACAAGGTTATGTAGCATCTTCAAATTGTGTGGTTTACACTTTACACTTAACAGACTGTTATTTTGTGCATAGTTATTTTGTGCATAGGTCTGTAGTTGGCTGTAATGAGTGACCTAAGGTTGATTTCCAGGTTCATATTTGCCCCAACCATGTTCCTCCCCCTTGTACTAGCAGCCTTCCAGGGTACATTCTCCTCATGGAGAATGATAGAAACATAAGAAGATGAATGGAAACTCAAAGAGGACTCACAAAACTCTAGCTTGGGTCCACAATCTATTGGCTAAATCAAGCCACATGAGCAAGTCTACAATCATTGGGAATGTGGGGGGTTTACTCGGTCCATGTTGGGTGACATGGCAATGTCACATGGCCAAGGTATTGATGTATTAAGATGTATTATCCTATTAAGGAAAGGGGTAAACAGTTAGAGACCACAATGCAATCTATCACTCAGGGTAAGGGTGCTCAAGGGAATGTCAGAGAGGGAGCATTTTGCCATAGATGTCAGAGAAATCCTCACCTAATATGACATCTGAGCAGACACCTTAAGAAATTGAACTGGGTAAATACTTAGGAGGAGAATGTTTTGGACAGAAAGCCCAGCTCATGAGCAATACTTAAGGCAGATGTTTGTTTTTAAGAGTCCACTGTTGCTGGAGCAGTGTCTGAGCTGGAGAGCTGGAGGAGATAAAGCCCAAGATATGCTGGAACAAGGAGAACATGATGGGGAATCAGAGCAGGTGACAAGGAAACAATATCAAGGTCTCTTAGTCTTTGTTCTGAGTGAGATACAAAACCATTGGAGGACTCCAAGAAGAGAGATGTGATTTGATTTAAGAGGTAAAAATATAACCCTGATGCTTGTATTCAGAAAGAATGTTGGGAGACAGAGTTGGAAGCAAGGAGGCTAATTAAAAGTTTACTGTAGTTGTCCCTACATGGAGTGATGATAGCTCAGTCCATGGTGGTGAAAAGTGATGAGATACTGGATATGTTTCGAAGGTAGAGCTGATAGGGTTTGCAGATAAGTCATATGAGATATGAGATATAAGAGAAAGATGGAGTCAGAGGTGATTCCAAAGCTTTTGGCTTGGGACTAAAGAGTTCATTGTCAATGTCAGCCGTGATGTTTCGGGACTCTGATTTTCACTGGGAATGATGGTGGCCTCTGTCTTCCCCTGATCCTCGATGCTGAGAAACTTCTGTCAAAACAGTGCTGCTAACAGAATAAAATTATCTTTTAGGTTTTTATATGTTCTGCTTAAACCAAACCACTGTATCATATCCTCTGGAATTATATCCACATTGACTTTTGTTGTACTAAGAATTTAAAAGTCATGGGAAAAGGATCCTAGAAATAAATAATTCATGGCAACTGTATTATAAAGTTAATTTTAACCAATAGTGTACCATTAAAATATGAATGTGCAAATAGTTCAATTTTATTTTTTAATTAACTCTTTAGAAGTAATAGCTGACAATTGTCCTTGAACAGGTCAAATGCTATACTGAAATGCCTGACAGCTTTTAAGTCTTTAGTGGAAATCAGTGGGAACAACTTATTAAAAAGTATTATTTACTTTTTCTTTCTAGTCTGTTTTTAATAGAGACCAGGATGTAAAAAATAACTTCCAAAGGACTCTCTCTGGTTAAAATTATATATTGTTTCCCCAATGATGAAGTAAGCACAGTAGGCATTTATACCTCAATATTCAACCCTATTCACCAATTCCTTCTTCCTTTTTTTTCAATATCTATACACTACCTAACATTCAAGAGCCAGCATAAATCTCACTTTCCACAATCAATGTCCCTTCCTCCAGCCCACACTGATCTCATATACTTGATGTGATATTTATGTGTAAATTATTCTTTTTCAAATAATATTGAAATATGCTATGACAAAAATCATTGGTAAGCAATACTTCTATATAAACAATATTTTAAAATTTTGCATATCATTTCTCCTTTTGTGTCCCTTCTTTCCAATGATTCTTAGAATTAGTCTTAGAGTAGAAACACGACAAGCTCTAGTCAACCTCTTACTGGAATATTCTGAATCACTAGACCATCAGAATGCCTGACCCTGGAGTGTGGAGGGAAGGTGGGACTGGAAGGCAAAGTGAGACAGTTGGGGTGGGCAACCATTCCCCTCATTTGGTGGGGCCCTGGTCTGCTATGGGAACAGCTTGAGCTGATTTTACTGGTGTCTGTGGCATCATTGACTATATGAAACTAGCAAGAAGGGGCTGAGATATGCATAAGGAAAAGTTGAGCTCAAACTGGCTCTTCCTTGCTAATGGACTGTGCATGGAGAGGACATAGTAAATACAAATTCATGCATCTCAAGAGATAGTCAATGTTACTGTAGAAAGGAGAGTAGTGTGCCGGTTGCCTGGTCCATGAAGCAAGGATCTATCTCTTCTCTCTTCATGCCTCTGCCCCACACCAGGGTGATAGGTTATGAAGAGAAGGTGAAGAAGCACAAAAAAGAAGCCTCTCTCCCTCCATGCCAAGTTGCTAGAGCCACAAGGCTAATGATATCTGGGATTTTTTTTTAAGATTTTATTTATTTATTCATGAGAGACACAGAGAGAGGCAGAGACATAGGTAGAGGGAGAAGCAGGCTCCCTGCAGGGAGCCCGATGTGGGACTCCATCCCCGGACCCAGGATCATACCCTGAGCCAAAGGCAGATGCTTAACCATTGATCCACCCAGGCATCCCCATATCTGGGACTTTTGAATGGGAAATGAGATCAAAGTTTGTAAGTGAACAACAGTGAGACTTAAGAAGCAATAGCTCTTCAAATAACTGGAAGTCTTAGTTTTTTGAACTCAGGATGTTAAACCCACTATCTGGTGATTACAGAAAGGTTTCACCTAAAGCAGTTAATGGTACTTACTAGGACAAATAAAAACATGGCATGCTTATAACCAAATAATTTGAATTTCCTCACTCAGTTGGCTATTTTCTGAGCCTTGTTTCTCTCTTCAGAAAAGGGGATAATGGGGGTGCCTGGGCAGCTCAGTCCATTAAGTGTCTGCCTTAGGCTCAGGTCATGATCTCAGGGTCCTGGGATCTAGCCCTGCTTTGGGCTCCCTGCTCACTGGGGAATCTGCTTCTTCCTCTTCCTTTTACCCCTCCCCCTGCTTGTGCATGCTCACTCTTTCTCTCCTTCTCAAATAAATAAAATCTTAAAAAGAAAGAAAGAAAAGAAGATAATAATATCAACCTTGCAAGCTACTGAAAAGTACTAAGAGCTACTAATAGTGATGAGAAAATGCTGACTCTCCATACTTAGCAGTTTCAAGGACACATGAGCAATAAAGTGGGATTTTATCTCTCAACATTTGTAATATGCATGTTTTTGTAAATAAATGTCATATCACACTTTCTTTTTTCCTGTAGTATTTCCATAAGCTATCCCTATTCTACAAGTATGGCACACTTATGTGGTCTGATGCTAAAGGAAAACTCTACCGTTGACCTTTGAATAATATGGATTTGAACTACATGGGTCCACGTATACATGGATTTTTTTCAATAAGTACAGCCCAGTGCTGTAAATATATTTTCTCTTCCTTATTATTTTCTTAATAAGATTTTCTTTTCTCCAGCTTATCTGATTGTAAGAATACGGTATACGATACATTTAACATACAAAGTATGTGTGAATTGATTATGTTATCAGCAAGACTTCCAGTAAACAGTAAGCTGTTTGTTAAGTTTTGGGGGAGTCAAAATTGATGCAGGGATTTTTATTTATTTATTTATTTATTTATTTATTTATTTATTTATTTATTTATTTATTTATGATAGTCACACAGGGAGAGAGAGAGAGAGGCAGAGACATAGGCAGAGGGAGAAGCAGGCTCCATGCACCGGGAGCCCGACGTGGGATTCGATCCCGGGTCTCCAGGATCGCGCGCTGGGCCAAAGGCAGGCGCCAAACCACTGTGCCACCCAGGGATCCCGATGCAGGGATTTTTAAATGGGCAGGAAATCAGTGGCCCTAACCTCCACATTGTTCAAGGATCAACCGAACTTCTATCTTTGCATTTATGTTCTTTGTTCTGAACTGTCTCAACACCTCATATCTGTTGCTTATGTTATCAGTGTGCCCAAATTCTCAAATCATTATTCATTCCCAAATTTCGGGCCTTAGTCTTCCTTCACCCTTGGCCCTGACTTCCAGAATAAAACCATGGCTTTTATTCAATCACCATACAGGTTGTCTGAATCCCAGCCTACCTTGGGCTAAGCATCATATCATTCATTGTGTTTAGCAGCACATATCTACCATGCCTGATCAGGCTTGTCGGAAAGTAGCTGGTCATGGATGATTTTCCAATACATTTATATGTGCCAAATCCTCTCATTAACACCTAGAAAAGATGGTCTCAACACTCACAATGAAAAATTGTTTGCTTCTTTTTAATTTGCTTGTGATTATGTCATGAAGCTTTCCATATATATCCTAAACATAAGGAATCAACATCAATTTTGTAACATTAATGAAATGAAGAAAAAGAACATTAAGTCTTGTCATAAGTAAATTAAAAGAAAACCACAAGAAAAGAATATTATCTTCAGCCTTCAAATTTCTTTCTCCTCCATTCTTGTTTGGCAATGCTATTTATAATTTCTCAGATTCAGAAACGGCTACCCTCTGATTACTTTAACATAAGTGGCCTTTCTATCTATCTTTCCCTCCTTTTAAGTAGTTTTTAGGCATGAACAGGATGCATAGGGTAATTCATCATTTAGTCATTCATTTATGGCTGAAACTTCAAATCAAAATGATTAGATGTACTGACTCCAAGTGTATACTTTGATTATTGCTTTTCTCAATTTGTTCTACTGAAAAGAACTTTATTTTATTTCTGATTTTTTTCCCTACTCTTTTAGTTAAAATCTTATAAATTAACAAATATAGATTTAATGGAGATAAAATGTTGTCACAAGGCACAACATTGGCACAAGGGAAAGTTCTCATATAAATTGATAGAAAAAACCTAATCAACATTTACAAACAATATTATTTTGGTTGATTCTCTGGAATTATTTTTACCCAGCTGGTTAGAAAGTAGATTCTTTTGCCTCATACCTGATATTAGACTAATTCTTGTCTCACTATAGAATAAAGAAAGATAAGACATGCTTAGGATGTTTTAAGAGGCAACATGGCGGGGCACCTGGGTGGCTCAGTGGTTGACTTCTGCATTCAGGATCCCAGGATCCTGGGATCGAGTTCCGAATTGGACTCCCTGCATGGAGCCTGCTTTTCCCTCTGCCTATGTCTCTGCCTCTTTATCTTTGTCTCTCATGAATAAATAAATAAAATTCTAAAAAGAGAGAGAGAGAATATGGAATGTGAAAAATTATAATCTTTGGAGTTGACCAAAAATGCATTTGAGTTTATATTTCATTACTTTATAAATGGGTATTTTTTTCTGGGACCTCTTTGAATACAGTTTCTTATTGGTCAAATGGAGCTAATAATGACTACTCTTTGGTAGACATTGTCTACTAAGTGACGAGTCTAGAGCTTTTATATGGTATGGAATCATTTGGGGTATACTTTCAAATATATTCTTGAACACACACAATGAATATATCATATTTTGTCATCACAGTTTTGAAGGAGCTGATTTGATGGAGGCATTTCAATGTAGAATAAATAGAGAAGCCATTACACATTAACCTTGATGGATAATGCAACTAAAACTTATAGAAGTAATGGACTTGCTCAAGGTCATATACTAGCAGAGAACAGGTAACAGAGAACACTAGGTCTCATGGAGTAATATTTTCTTTATCCTGATTTCAGACATTTTTAATGCAGATTATGTATGTCCAAAAATAGTACAAAATTTAGAAAATAAGTCTTGGTCATAGCTGGATGTTTAATTAATTGACTAGCTCTTTGCATCAGATAAAATTAACAATAATCTTTCAAAAATAAAATATTGAAAAACAGGGTCAGAAAACTAAACCATGTGAATAGAGCAGTGTTTATGATTATATTCACAATCTATATGTTATCTTTAATATCTTATATGTAACTTATTTGACATTTTATTTAATCATTAAGTAATATATATCAAACAGAAATAGTAATAAAGTTGATGTGTAGTTATTTCAGCTTGCGGGTCCTTTTTCCCCTTTATATAAAACGGTAGTTTGGGCTATTTGATCTGTAAGGTTTCTTTTAAGTTTCTCAGTCTTGATCAAAATATTTGGGGCATCTGTCTCTGAGTCAGCTGGCAGTCATTGTTGACTGTCCCAGCATGCCCATTTTCTTAGAAATTTCTTCCACCCCACATATTCTTGAAGGCCTGCTACATTTGTGCCACATAAAGTCAATCTTCTGGTCATGACTGATTACTCCAGGATAGAAACCTGACAGAGAGTGGAACTAACCCATGGCATGCACTGAGCCTTTCAGATAATCTTTCTTGAGAAATTGAATTGGATCTATTCACTGGATTGCAATATCATATAGAAATAAATGGATACGGTTGACAGAAACATAAATGAAAGCTGCCGATATTGGTAAGTTATGGGAGGGTAGTTTAGAGACTTAGGAAGAGTCATTCTGAAGAATTGAGATTGGAGTAGTTGTGACAAGAGATGCACAAGTCAGCAGGAATCCTGTACCTTCAGAGATAGAAGAGAGGTCAGGGAAGAAAGAGAGACAGAAAGGTTCTAGTTCCCACTAGACACAGCAGAAATTCCTGCTCTGTGGTTTTTTTGTGTGTATTTGTTTGTTTGTTTGTTTGTTTGTTTTACTTCAGTAAATCTTTCCAATAAATCCTTATCAGGGGGTTAATATGAATCAGTTTTCACTTTTGAAACAAAATTCCAATCCTAAGACAATCCTTGGATTGCCAATTAAACATATGACTATCTTTTAAATTCAGTGATGGAGAGAAAGGTGCTACATAATTCTACAAGTTTCTTCATTTTTGTCACAGAAGCTTGAACTGAGTAGTTTTCCAATAAATATTTGATTTGAATACTCAACATTGTAAAGAAGTGTGTTCTGAAATGATATGGGCGAAGCTTTCATGTAGCAGCCATCTTTCCAAGTCAATTTCTTTGCAACACACAGCAGAGGAGACTTTCGTCAGTTGGTTATTACATCAGTTGGTTAGAGTCATAGAATCATTACCATGATTGGAAAAGAAAAGATGCAGTGAAAAGAATATGAGGTTTTATCTTTGTTTTTGTTTTTTGCTTTAACCGGCTTCAAGGAAATTGGATTTTCTGTTGAGTAAAGAATAGAGTAATTCGAACATAATAGGCTGGGAAAAGGTTGTTTATTAAGAAAAGTAAAAAAAAGAAAAACAACTTTTTTTTTATTTGAAAAATGTCTAGTAGATACTAGAACATCTGGTTCAAAAGTGAAATCTTCAGTGACACATCTGGCTGTTTGCTCCATAAGATGTCAAACATGAGGATAATTGAAAATATGAAGCTAAATTACTTAAATGTTAAGCTTTCATCCAGATGTCTGATGTTATACTAGACCAGAAAAATCTTCGTGTGTCAGACATTAAAGCAATCAGGAATATCTAAGTGCCACTATAAATAAAATAACATTTCTAATATGGTTCAGTGGAGAGAAAGTATTAACCAATGATTAGAGACTACACAAGAAATTTGCTTGTTAGTTATAAGCTTTTTTCATCTGATCAGCAGTAACTAGTAAAACATGGGACTATTAGAATGAATATCCCTGGAGGAAATTTGGCCAGACTGACTGACAAATAAACAAGTATATTTCATTGCCAAACCGATTTTTTGCTATTTTTATACACAGACATATCAATGAGGCAGAGTTTTAGCTATTTATTAAAGAACAAAGGAGTTGATTTTTGCAAAGACATTAGAGAAATGGAACGCAATTTTAAATTTCAATCCTTTGGCAATGTTTATTGGTGAAGAATAAAATGCAAGTAGGTATAACCTGCAGCTATGATTTAGCTACAAGAAATACCCAGTGATATAGCCAGGGTTGGCTCACAAATTATACCCTATGGGAGAATGGGAAGAGCGAGGCCCAGAGAGTCAAGGCTAGCAGAAGGCATTTGGCTGACACTGCAGATTGATACAGATGAGGTGCTAAATCCAGGCAAGAAAGCAAGTGCAGAGAAGGGAGGACTGCACATCTTGGGTGATGTAGGTAGGAATCAAAGTATATAGTCCAGGGAGCTAGAGGATATGTAATGTGCCACCAACTCATTATAATAGATAGAACCAAATACGCCTCCAGGGCAAAGACCCTGTATTTCCTGTTTGTTTGGGGTTTTTTTGTACTGATTTTATTTATTCAGGCTGAATTAAAATATCTCCCATCAAAACAGTTCCATCAAAATGTTGGTAACAAATTATGATACATCCACGTGAGTGTCTACTCATAATGAAAAATAAACATGTTAAGCCCTATTTACCTCAGAGGAAAGAGGGGCTCAGACAAGTCAGTCACACATCCAAGAAGAGCACTCAATTATGTAGCAGCCCAATATAGACACAAATTCAAATCTGGCTAACCCTGAAAAACACTTTTTTTCCTCCACATGTCATACTGCCTCTTAAAATATCAGTTGTCTTTTTTCTGCACAGAGCTGAGAATTGCTATACTGAACCATTTTATGGACTGATGTAGATATATAGATTAAAGATATACATCACAAATTGACTTGAGAAACAAATTTGATTACTGGAAAGATTGAACATGTGCAGGACACTGTGTGTATGAAAAATGGAAAGTAGAGAGTAATGATAAGATGGTAGATTCTATGGTCAGAGACAGAGTTTCAAGCTTCGGGTTTTCCACTCACATTTTTTTTTTTTAATTTTTATTTATTTATGATAGTCACAGAGAGAGAGAGAGAGAGGCAGAGACACAGGCAGAGGGAGAAGCAGGCTCCATGCACCGGGAGCCCGATGTGGGATTCGATCCCGGGTCTCCAGGATCGCGCCCTGGGCCAAAGGCAGGCGCTAAACTGCTGCGCCACCCAGGGATCCCTTCCACTCACATTTTAAACAGATGAACATTTATTTACAAAATGAAGGTAACTAATACTACTTTTTATCTCAATTATTCTCCATTTAAAATTAAAGGTTTTTTTTTTTTTTTAATGTGTACCTTTATAAGCCTGACTCAGTGCGTGCCTCATAAAAACAATAAATATGGAATGAACGCCCAGGTGGGGAGATAATTTTGTATCTCTATTTCTATAGATATTTGTATCTGTTGGCCAATATTTTTCTCAGACGCAAGGTCAGGATCATGTGTGATGTATTAGAGTCCATATAGGTCATTTCATTCAGAAAATTGTTTTAGGCTTAGGTTAAACATCTTGCCAAACAAGACATGGTTTTTCCCATTCTAGATTCTCCTTCTTAGTTTATGAGGCCTTGAGAGGTGTCTACCCAGAGGTTTTTGTTGTCTGGAATCAGTGCTATGCCAAAACACAGAAAGATTTGAAATTGTATCTGCCTGGTTCAGATCCAGGACAGCATAACTCAGACTTCTGAAGCCCCTCAGCCCTTCAGAGCAATATTAGAATATTTTAACATTCAATATTCAATGATATCTTGCCATGTTTTATTTTCCTGTTTGATGGTTAATAATAGAAACTGAAGCGTGGTTGGGAGGGTGGAGTGAGGAGACAATTGTTTTCATGGTGAACTTTGGATGATCAGAATCTGGCTTGTGCCAATTTAAATTTATTAATTGATTTTTTTTTCTCATGATGCTTGAGTTTCGTGCTAGTAAACCCATATGTAAAAAAAAGCCTTTTCTATGATATTGCAAAATATCCTTACAAGCATTTGTATTTTGCTACTTATACTAGAGATATAATAAAAGGAGAAGGTGAAGGAGGTGGTGTTCATACAGAAGACAATCAAAGTCCTCCTAAGTGGTTAATAGAGTCTATTGGCCATGCCCTGCCATTTTATCTGCAGCTTCAGAACATGTGCCTGGGCTGTTCTCTCCCCTTTCGCATTCTCCATCCTCCTTCTTTTCTCTTTTCTTTTCATTTTCTCACGGAGTACTATCTATCCATTCTTTGTGTTCTCTTGGCTGTTATCTTGAGGGTTTTAACTTCTACTTCAAGGGGATTATCAATTATATTCTTATAGAAAGATCTTCCAAAGTAGATTTTTGGTGAAGAAACTATTTTATTATTTTCTCTCTCTGCTTTGGTGTAAATCTTCCCATGTTGATATTCACCCAGATACTTTTCAAATATTTAACACATCAACCCGTGACTTCCAGATTTTCTTTTTTAAAGTGGCTTAATATATATTGCCACAGTCTGAATACTTAATAACATCTAGACCAACCGGTTTCCATAAAGGACAAAGATACAGTGATTTGTGTAATTCCATTATAATTCTATTCTTCCAGTTCTTTTTTTTTTTAAGATTTTATTTATTTATTCATGAGAGACACAGAGAGACAGAGAGAGAGGCAGAGACACAGGCAGAGGGAGGAGCAGGATCCATGCAGGGAGTCTGATGCGGGACAGGATCCCGGGTCTCCAGGATCACACCCCAGGCTGCAGGAGGTGCTAAACCGCTGAGCCACCCAGGGATCCCCTATTCTTCCAGTTCTAGTGCTTTCTAATAAATATTCTCATCAAAGAAGCTATCTATGGGTAAGAATTCTGCCTCTTTTTCATTCTCATTTGAAGTAAAAAGTGAGAAAGTCCCAGCTAGTTTCAGTAATTGGCTGTCATACACTATTTAGAATGCTGCTTTGAAAGAGATCCACTTCTTCCTCTTACTGTTCTCTGTTTGCACCACAAAATATTTGAAATGGACAGATCACAGCAGTCTGTTCAATTGTATTGCTTCTCTCTCATTTCTAAAACCTATTCTAATCTTCCTTGGAGCAAGAACCAAAGATTAGGAGAACTGAAACACACAACAGAATTTGAACAGAGTTAGATTGAGTCTGTTAGTTGACCAGGAGACCAAAGGCAGACTTAAAAGAATGTAATACTAGCAAACACTTATAAAATTTGATTGTCTTCATATTAGCTGAAAGAGGAATCTGTCATCTGAGAGAAGGAAGTGCTTGGTCTAGGGAGGAAAAAGGAGAGAAAGACAGTCTCATGAATTTGTTTCCTGGATGTTTGGTTGTTATTAATTACACACCTATAGTCAAAAATGGAATTCCACTTCTAAGAGATTGTCTTCCCTTGACCTCTGAACACAACTGCCCTTGGAAGGCAAGGATGTGTCTGTAAGAAGACTGGCTTAACTTTGCAGTTGCAAGAAGGAATTAGTTTACATCATAATTATTCTCCTTTAACTAGCATTTCAAACACTTGCCCTTGTTTATAGGTTATTTCACTTGGTATGGCAGAAATAAG
This sequence comes from Canis lupus baileyi, assembly GCF_048164855.1. NCBI lineage: Eukaryota > Metazoa > Chordata > Mammalia > Carnivora > Canidae > Canis > Canis lupus. The sequence continues at coordinate 32,932,020 of NC_132857.1, read as the reverse complement.
GCCCTGTTTTGGCTATTCTTGCTGAGCAAAATGGTTGGTGAGAAGTTTCTCTGTCTCATTCTCTCTTCCCCCACCTTTGCCCCCTTCTCCCTTAATACAATTTCCTTTCTCCAAAACTACTTGGATCTTCTTTTACAATGGCTCAACATAAAATATACATAATTTTGTTTCTCTCTCCTATCATAGATGTAGCTAAAATCTTTTTCCTGATAAGTGACTGCCAGCTGCCAAGCTAGCAGGGATTCGACCTGGAATGAGCCGGCCATCATCTGCTTTCTTTGCTATTCTTTTCTGGACTGGTCTTTCATCTGTCTGGTAGCGGATTAGTTTTTAGTTTTTGCCTACCTGGTAAGCCATGTGGGAGGCATGTCAGGAGGCTCCAGCAACAAGGCAGCATGCAGAATTCCTCATAGAACCAGAAACTGAGCTGACAGGCTAGAGAGAAGCATCTGGTGATTGTCGATGTTGTCAAAAGTTGTCAAAATTGACAGGCTAGAACCACATTCTACTTCTTACCTTAGGGATACATGTGTCATGAACTGGAATGCTAGGAAGGAAATTGGGTGGAGAATATTTCTAAACAATTGCCTGGTTAAGGGGCAGTTGTTCCCAACTGGTTTTTGATCCTTTTTTTTTTTTTTCCTACTTGGAAAACTCCTAGTTGATCTTCAAGATTCTGCCCTATAACCCAGCCTTGCCTGATGTAAGAATTAACTTGATTGCCCCATTCCAGTCACTCCAAGGAAAACTCAGATGAAGTGGGTCTGGGAATGTGCACTTCACATGTCACAAATGCTGCAGTCCATCCTTTTAATCATGACTTGTTGATGCACATTCTCCCCTTGACCCCATCTTGACTCTTCATGCCTGTGGCCTCAGTGCCACCATAGCTTTTGATATCAAGGTTCTTAATAAACATCTGTTGCATGAATGAAAGAACATATAGAGCTAGTACTTATTAGGGTCCAGATTTCATGCTGTGCTTTGAGAAGTCAATAATAAAGAAGTCACAAACTTGCTTCAAAAGATTCTTTGTATAATAAGCTATTTGGTTGTCTGATATGGGTATGGCATTGGTGGTGCTGTGGGGACTACTGGGTGTTTAGAAGTCAAGGATCTTCTTCCTGAGATCAAAAAACCTTAAGAATGGAACCCAGGGGTATCTAGAGAAAAATAACATTGAGGCAATTAGAAAATCTGTTAGAACCAATTTGGGAGAAGAGGGATCTTACATTCTAATTTAACTTCTTAAGGGAAAAGGGGTGAGCTCTGAATGGTGGAGCTAACATTGACCTGCTGTGTTGCAAACCTCCCAAGAGCAGTAGCCCTGGGATTTATGCTAAGCTACAAGGCCAGTGCTCACCACATTTACCAACTTCTCCTGTCTTGGCGAGTCCTAGTTTGGCATGGCATCACCATACTCAAGAACTCAGCTCACAAATTCAAATGGCAACCTGCAAAGCTGATGTGGAATTTCTGTCCATTGATTTCTGTCCATTGCTTATTGTGTTTCTGTTCATTGATGTTCATGTATGAAGATATTACTGGTATCTAGATATTCTGAATATCTCTAATACCCCCTTAGAGACACAGCTTATACCTTTATAAAATAATGAGAAGGTATGCCTACAGAGACAGAAGAATTTAATAATGAAAAAAATAGTTTTAAGAACAAAAATTTCTGAATTAAAGTCCTACATGAATTTAGGCAAAATATGAAACCTCGCTGATCTTCAGCAATTCCCCATCTAAACAATAAGAAAAGAACAAGTATGCAATTATTGATAAAATTAAATAAGATAATGTGTAAATTTTTGGCATATTATATAAAAGCTCAGTAAATATTTGTCCTCCTAAATTTCCATTTTCTTTCCTTATATAACTATGTACTAGGCTAAGTCATCAGAACACCTTTCTAGACACACAGGATGCTAATAACTAGGAAAAGCTGGGATATTGGTAAAAACATTTCTCAGTTTCCTTTTCTCCCTTTTCCTCGGCTCCATCTAATATTACTGGACTACTTCACTCACTCAAAGCATTTTTGAGGAAAGATGATGAGGAAAACCATACAAGCTAAGCTATGATTGATAAAAATGAAGATATTGAAGATGTAAATATTTATTCTCAGACATAAGTGCACAGATGAATCATCTGTGAAGCTTGCTCAAATTTTGTACTAGATTCTACTCCCCCTAGATTCTACTCCCCCTCAAATTCAGCATTAGTTGGTCCCAGTGTTAGAGTTTGAGAAAATCCAGCTCTAAAGTATATTCTCAAGATCAATAGGTGGAAGAATGATAGGTACTTTAAACATGTTACTTGAGTAGTAGAAGAAGCACATGGTTTGGGAACCTATTGTGGAAAAGATTTCTTGTAGGTGAAGAGTGTTTTTTTTTTTTTTTTTAAAGATTTTATTTATTTATTCATGAGAGACACAGAGAGAGAGAGGCAGAGACACAGGCAGAGGGAGAAACAGACTCCATGCAGGGAGCCCGATGTGGGACTCCATCTGAGGACTCTAGGATCACACCCTGAGCTGAAAGCAGACACTCATTTGCTGAGCCACACAGGCGTCCCAGTGAAGGGTCTTCTGGAGCCCTTCACACAACCATACAGACTACTGTCGCGTGATGTGGAATCCCAGAATGGCATTTGCTAATGTGTGTATAGGATTGCATTTTAGAATTGCCTTATACCTAGTAACACTATTCTGAAGTACTCTTAATACTTTCAAAACCAATTAGATTTTGAAGGAAGGTAGAGGAATAGGATTGAGTGATACAGTATGTCATATAATGTTGTATATACATTTTAAGAATACCAATGCCAGTCATCTTAGAAACACATTTATTATCCAAATAATGCTACTGAATAAAAGGAAAATGGGGTTTTCTTGTATCTGAGAGTTTTTGTGTTCTTCACATTCATCGCCCACAGCTTCTTCCTTGTGGTAATGCACCTGTTCATAACTTGTAGATCACTTTTGATGCATTTTTAATCTTCAGTGGGCTACAGCAAACTCAAAGGTGATTAGAAATTCCAAAAAGAACATTTTTTTAAAAACTTCACCAAAATGCATTTTTTCCTTTTTATGCTTTGGGTTTTTTTTTTTTTTTTTTTTTTTTTTTGAAAATAAAAATTCAGATTCCTCCTAGCCACGTCCTTCCAGTGTGCTCTTACTGTGGTACCATTAGCCAACAGGCAGCTGGGGAAATGTTGGCCCACATCCAAGATGATGATTGCTTTTCATGTGGACTGTCTTTGCTGTTGGCTCTCTGACTAATGGCTTCTGTTTTTAATGGATGAAATTTAGTATGATTAACTCTCAGGTGATTAATAGATGGTATTTCTGAGAGCTAAATAATGAAGAAGCAATTAAACAAATCTGATATGTTGTCTTTACCACAAATCAAATAACACTTTTTCTTCCTGTTCCTTGGACTGTGGTTTGGAGGTCAGAAGGCTGTAATAACTCAGGGAGTGGAGCCCTAGACATTCTGGGAAGAATAAGGACAGAAAACACAGTGGAACACTCTCTTCAGCATCAGACTTACCTGGGTTTGAGCTCTTAAAGTGCTATATGTGAAAAAATAGGCAATATATTTAATTCATGAGCCTAATTTCTTCATCTCTAAAACAGAAATGATATACATATTTGTAGGTTTAAATGAAGATTAATGAAGATTAAATGATATAATGTATTTAAAGCAACTTGCAAAAGGCCAAGTACACAATGTTCAGTAAATATATGTTAGTTTTAAAGCCCTTTGTTTCTTCCCATTTTAACCCTCAACATTTTCCCAGGAGTTAAGAGTGTTAGTAGAAGGCTTATGGATTGTAGAAGCCTTCTTTCCTTCTATAACCTTTGGTAATCAAGAAAAGAAAGAGAGTGGTCTCTCCTATCCCCTCAAATATCAAAATAGTCACGATTTCCAGCCATGGTCACCCTTGTAAGTTATTATTTCAAAAAAGCACAAGCCATTGAGCTCCATATTTTCAGTTTCCAACATAGTTTCCACATTCCCTATGATGTGACTTCTCATGTGTAGAATATTATAGTATCACTAGAAAGAATAAAAGAGTTAGTCAACATAACAAGTTAAAAAAAGACATTATAGGTAATTGATTAATTTCATGCTTTAAGTTTTGAACATGATGAGATTTTAAAGATAGCAGAAATGGGAAGGCAATATGTGTTAGAATAAGTTAAGACTTGGTCTGCTTATTGATCACTTGCCCTATTAGGACTCAGCAACAAACAATTCCAAAATATCCATGGTTGGCAGCAACAAGGGTAAATTCTTGCTCATATCACATTGCAGCTTAAAACAGTTTCCAATATTAACTTTTTACCAGATGGAGAAAAGAAATAAATTTACTTATCAAAACTACTATTAATTCTCTAATTCTCAAAAAAGAAAAAAAAAAGCTAATTCTCACCTGCATCTCTTTTTTCTTGTTGTGGTATGAATTACATATCATAAAATGAATAGTTTAGTGTTCTGATTAATGTGTTTTTACAATAGGATACACCTGTGTCATCATCACTTGTAACAATATTTAAAATATTTTCCACCAGCCCCAGAAGTATTCTTTTGTCCTTTTCCAGGCAATCTCTTCTGCTATTGGTTAGTTTCACCTAGTCTAAAGTGTATTTAAGTAAGATTATAAAATATGAACTTTTAAAAAAGATTTTATTTATTTATTCATGAGAGACACAGAGAAGAGGCAGAGACACAGGCAGAGGGAGAAGCAGGCTCCCCACAGGGAACCCAGTGTGGGACTCGATCCCAGGATCCCAGGATCACAACCTAAGCCAAAGGCAGATGCTCAAGGCCTGAGCCACCCAGGTGCCCATGAAATTTTTTTTAGAGATTTATTTATTTATTTTATATAGAGAGACAGACAGAGAGACAGAGAGCATGGTGGGTAGGGCATCTCAGAGCCCAAGACGGGGCTCAATCTCACAACCCCAAGATCACAACCTGAGCTGAAATCAAAAGTTGGATGCTTAATTGACTAAGCCATCCAGGCGCCCCTAAAATATGAACTCTTATGTGTCTGTTTTCAATCAAGAGAATGTCTGCATCTTGCACATTCATGTTTTCACATATGTTGTTAGTTGACAACCTTTTATTGCTAAGAGTTTTCCATCAAATGAATATATAGCAGCAAATTGTGTTTACTCATTCTCTTGTTATGAACATTTGGCTCATTTGTAGGTGGGGCCATTAAGAATAAAGCTCTATTAGTCTTGTAGAAGTTTTTGTGGACATGTTTTTACCTCTCTTGGAAAAATACCTAGGAGTAGAAGCACTGAGTCTTAGGGTAGGTGTGTTTAACTCTGTGAGCAGCTGCCAAACTGTTTTCCAAAGTGGTTGTACCATTTCACAATTTCAACCAGCAATGTAATAAAGTTCTGTTTGCTCCACATTCTTGTCAACATTTGGCTTGGTAAGTAGCCTTATTTATCGAGGAAGGGGAACATTGCAGTGACTAGGAAATCATATCTCATTGGGGATATAATTTGCATTTCTCTGATGATAATAATATTTGTCACTTTTCTATATTATTATTGTCTTATTGTATATATTTTCTTTTGTGAAGTGTTCAAATATTTTTGGCCATTTTGATTGGGAGGGATGTTCATTATTTTATTGTGCATAAGTAGTTCTTTGTATATTCTAGACATTAGTGTTTTGTCAGATATGGTACGTGTACTGCAAATTGTTTTCTGGGTCTGTGGAATGCCTATTAATTATCTTTATGGTTGTTTTTATTGAGCAGGACCTATTAAAATATTTTGCTATTTAAAAAATTAGTTTCATTGTTGCCTGATAATTCTGGATGTAAATCCTAAAATTAATGTCTGCCAGTATTTCAGTTGCTTTTTTATTATCTGAACAGTGTCTTACAAAGAGCAAAATTTTTTAATTTTGATGAATTCCAATTTATCAATTTGTTCTTTTATGAATTGGGCTTTTGGTATCATATCTAAAAAATGTTTGCCTAATTTAAGGCCACAAATATTTTTCTTCATGTTTTCTTCTGGTGTTTTTTTTAGTTTTTTTTTTTTTTTTTTTAATTTTTATTTATTTATGATAGTCACAGAGAGAGAGAGAGAGAGAGAGAGAGAGGCAGAGACATAGGCAGAGGGAGAAGCAGGCTCCATGCACCGGGAGCCCGACGTGGGATTTGATCCCGGGTCTCCAGGATCGCGCCCTGGGCCAAAGGCAGGCGCTAAACTGCTGCGCCACCCAGGGATCCCTAGTTTTTATTTTTATATTTAGAACTACGACTCACTTTGTGTTAATTTTTGTATATAGTACTGGTACTGTTGGTGTGCAATCTCCCTAGGAGTTTTCTGAGTGTCATCTGAAACCTATCCCCATATGAAGAGAGTGGGGAGAGAAGGAGGAAAGAGCAGACCACTTCAGACTGGTATGTGACAGATTTAAAAAGCAGGGAAATGTATATAAAAATCTTGTCTTGGGTTGCCTCTGCACAAGTCCACCAGAATCTTAAAAGTTTCCAAAGAGGTTTTAGGTGAGCCTAGTCTCATACCCAGTCCAGATGGCCTCAACACCACATTTCTATCCTAAGGTTGTATCCTTGGAGCAGCTTCTAGGAGCCAGGAAGGAAAGTAGAACATACATTCCAAGAACAGAGGAGGGCCTGGGGAGCTTCCAATCATCTGGATCCAGCTCTTGGAGCAACTGGTGGTCTCACTTTCTTGATGATACCCTCCAATAGACACAAAGAATAGGTTAGAGTTTTATTTGTGTTTTTGTTTTTCTGGTTTTTGTATTCTTTTGTATACGAGTATCTACTACTACCAGCATCATTTTTTGAAAAGACCATTCTATGCACTGAATAGCCTTTGACTCTTCCCTGAAAATCAATGATGCTAAATGTTTGAGTCTACTTCTACAATCTCCATTCTGTTTCATTGACCTATTTGTCTGCATAGAGACCAATACACAGTCTTGATTACTATGAGTTTTGAAATCAGGTAGTATTAGTTTCTCAAACTTGAGTTTTTAAATTTTTTTCAAAATTGCTTTGGTTATTCTAGTTTCTTTACTTTTCCGTATAAATTTTTTTAAATTTTTATTTATTAATTTTTATTTATTTATGATAGTCACAGAGAGAGAGAGAGAGAGGCAGAGACACAGGCAGAAGGAGAAGCAGGTTCCATGCACCAGGAGCCCAACGTGGAAATCGATCCAGGGTCTCCTGGATCGGGCCCTGGGCCAAAGGCAGGCGCCAAACCAAACCGCTGCGCCACCCAGGGATCCCTTTTTTAAAAAAATTTTTTTTATTAATTTTTATTTATTTATGATAGTCACAGAGAGAGAGAGAGAGGCAGAGACACAGGCAGAGGGAGAAGCAGGCTCCATGCACCAGGAGCCCAACGTGGGAATAAATCCAGGGTCTCCTGGATCGGGTACTTTTCCGTATAAATTTTAAAATTAACTTGGCAATATCTACAATAAAAGCTTCCATGATTTTTATATATAGTTATTCCATATATTCTGTTAGGTCTAACCATAAATATGTGATGTGTTTTGAATGCCAAATGCTACTTTTTAAATTTCCCATTTTCTATTATTTGCTGCTGGTATGTCTGAATAGCATTTTATTTTATATGCTTTGTATTTATAAAACTGAAGCTGTGACAAACTTGCTAATTCTAATAGCTCTTTTACAGAGTACATTACACTTTCTACAAAGTTGAGGTCATCAGTGACTAAAGACAGTTTTATTTCTTCTTTTCATTCATGACATCTGCCATATTGCACTGGCTAGAACTTTCAGCACAGTATTAAATAGAAATGGTGAGAACAGATATCTCTGACTTGTTGCTAATCTTAGGCACAGGGCATTTAGTTTTTATCATTCAATTTGATATTAACTATCATTCGATTTGATTTTCTTAGGTGCCCTTTATCAGGTTGAGGATGTTCTTTTCTGTTCCTAATTTGCTAAGAGGTTTTATGAGGAATGGGTATTAGAATTGCCAAATGGTGTTTCTCCATATGTTGAAATAATTCTTTTTTAGTTTAAGATGTTTAAATATATTGATTGATTTTGAAATGTTAAACCAATTTTGTGTTCCTGGGACAAATTCACTTGGCTATCATGTACTATTCTTGTTATATATTGTTGGATATCATTTTGCAACAATTTTGTTTAGAATTTTGGCATCTGTATTCATGAGGGATACTGGTCTATAGTTCTTTTTTCTAGTAATATCTATTTTTGGTTTTGGTATCAAGGTAATGCTGGCTCATTGGCATATAAGACAGCAGATATCCTTTGACTCTTCAATTTTCTGAAGAGTTTGTACAGATTCGATACTATTTCTTCCTCAAATGTTTGATTTAATTTATCAGTTAAGTCATCTGGGCCTAAGGCATTCTTTATACCAGTACAATTTCTTGAATAAATTTATGGCTGTTCAAATGATCTGTTTCTTTTTGAGTGTGCTTTAGTAATTTGTGTCTTACAAGAAATTTGTGTATTTCATATAACTTGTATCAGCATAGAGGTGACCTATTTTGTAATTATTCTTTTAATATCTTTAGAGTCAATAGTAACATTACTTCTCTTTCTCCTGCTTTGTTAATTTGTACCTTTTTTCTATTTCCTCATCAGTCTGGCTAACATTTTATCAATTTCATTGATGTTAAATAACTAGCCTTTGGAGTTTTTTCACTTTCTCTTATTTTTCTGTTTTATATTTCATTTTCGTTTGTTCTGAAATTTATTGTTTTCTTTCTTCTACTTACTTTGGTTTTAATTAGCTCTTTTGAAAATGCTTTCTCTGGCAAACTCTGAGGACAGAATTTTGAGACCATTCTTTTTTTTTTTAATATAGAGATTTAGGGCTGAAATTTTCTCCAATACTGTATTAGCAGCATACCAGAATTACTTATATGTTGTGTTTCATTTTCAACTCAGTTAAAAGTACTATTTTTCACATTGGTATTTATTCAGAAGTGTGCTATTAATTTCCCATTATTTGGATATATTCCAGAGATTTTTTTCTGATTTTGATTCTAATTTAATTATATTGCAAAAAAAATCAAATTTTTACAACTCGAATCTTTTTAAGTTTATTGGGAACTGTGTTATGGGCCAGAATATGACATAATTTGGAAAAATGTTCCTGTACATTTGAAAATTAAGTGTAATCCACAGTTGCTGGGTGGAGCTTTTGGTATATGTTAATTATAGCAAGGTGACTAATAGCTTTTAATATCTCCTATATTTTTATTAGTTTTCAATCTATCAATAGCAAAAGAAACACATTGGAATCTACAATAATAGTCAGTTTTTCTATTTCTCTGTGTACTTCTATCATTTTTTGCTTCATATGTTTTGTAACCGAGTGCATAAACATAAGCTATTATGTTCTCTTCATTTATTGACTCCTTCATCTTAATGAAACAGCTCTTATTCTTTTGCTCTGAAATCTATTTTTTTGTGATATTAGTATTGGCACTCCAGTATCTTTTGGCCAGTGTTATTATGACATGCTTTTTACCATTATTTTGCCAATATTTACATATTTGTAATTAAAGGGGGTTTCTTGTAGGTGGTTATGTTAGCTTCCTAAGAACGATTACCAAAAGTTGGGAGGCTTAAGACAAGAGAAATTTATTCTCTCACTATTCCGGAGGTTAGAAGTCTGAGATCAAAGTAACAGCAGGGCCATGCTCACTCTGAAGGCCCTAGAAAAGAATCTTTCCTTCCCTCTTCTTGGCTTCTGTTCATTGCTGCCAGTTCTTATCATCTCGTGGTTTATAGCTGCATGGCTCCAATCACTGCTTCAAGTGTTGATCTTAACTAATAACATCTGCAAAGACTCTTTCCAAATAAGATTACATACCTAGGTACTGAGGATGCATCAACATATCTTTTAGGGGGGCATATTCCATCCACAACAGTCTACCTTCTGACCCCCTGAGATTCATGTACCCTAAGCAAGTATGAAACCCAGTGTGGTAAATTCCATTAGGCTTAAATGATTGTGAATTATCTGTGTCTTGGTGCTCTGCCTTTTTTTTTTTTTTTTTTTAAGATTTATTTATTTGTTTATGAGAGAGAGAGAGAGAGAGAGAGGCGCAGAGACACAGGCAGAGGGAGAAGCAGGCTCCATGCCGGGAGCCAGACGCAGACTCGATCCTGGGACTCCAGGATCGCGCCCTGGGCCAAAGGCAGGCGCTAAACCGCTGAGCCACCTGGGGATCCCCCGGGGCTCTGCCTTCTAGGCCCATAGAGGTCTGGCAACCAAGCCCATGGAAGCCTTATCAGCCTTGCCAGCCTCTGAGCCATGCTTGTAGTTGTCAATCCCTCTTCATTCAAGAAAAGTTCAAGTTCCTGATCAATTAATGTTATTAGCATATTTCCTGCTTGCAGAATTCCAGAATTCTTATAGCCTTCCTTTGTTGGTCTCATCTGTGGCCCATGTAGTCCTAATCTTTTTTTTTTTTTTTTAAGATTTTATTTATTTATTCATGAGAGAAAAGAGAGAGAGCCAGAGACATAGGCAGAGGGAGAAGCAGGTTCCCTGGGGGGAGCCCGATGTGAGACCTGATATGGAGATCCCAGGATCACGACCTGAGCCAAAGGCAGACACTCAACCACTGAGCCACACAGGTGTCTCAAATATTATTTATTTACCCATGTCGTTACCAGCTTCAAGGACACCACTTATGCTCCTTTAATTATGAGATTTTCCAGTCAGATTGGTGGGAATAGGTGTTTTTGTTTCTGGCTCCTTATCGGTGCTTGACACTTAATTTATATCCTTTCTCCTGCCTTGAGACTTTCCTCACATGCACTTGCTGGTAAGTACTCTGCTGAATTCTTGAGGGAGGCATTCTGCAGATTTAGAGACCTTCATCTCTGCATAGAGCTTTCTCCTCTCTGACCAACTCTGGGCACCCTGGTCATGTCTCACTCAGCTCTTTCTCCTCAACTTAGGGAATCAGCAGAGCTCCACCTGGATTTCCTCTCCTTGCAGCATGACCTGGACAATTCCTCAAGACAGTAAACTGGGAAAATCTTAGGACTTCTTTCTTTTGTTTCCTGTCCATCAGAGATCACAATCTATTGTTGCTGGATGTCCAGTGTCTTGAATATTGCTCTTTTATGGATTTTTGTCCAACTTTTGTGAGCTTTTTTCATTGGAAGGGAAATCAGTTCCTGTTATTTCTATCTTGGTCATCAGAGGAACTTTATTTCATTTGCATTTCTTTTTAAAGTTCACTTATTATTGTTACTACTTTTTTTTAGTAATGTCTACATCCTACATGGGCTTCAAACCCATGGCTCTGAGATGGAGAGTGGCATGTCCTCCTGACTGAGCCAGCCCGGTGTCCTGGTCCATTTGCATTTTTTATAATTATAGTAATATTGGGTTTAAGTCTAATATCTTGTCATTTGTTTTATGTTTATTTATAAAGTTTCTCCATGTTATTCTGTTCCCTCTTTCTCAGATTATTTTGTGTTGGTTCTTTCTAATATTCAATTTTATAACTTATACTGATTTTTTATATTTGGCTTTTTATGTTTTGTTTTTCTAGTTGCTCTAGAGATTAAGGTACACATCTTTAAATTATCACAGTCTGCTTTCATATAATACTGCTTCGAAATCACACTACTTCATATATATTGTGAAAATCTTACAACTGATTAATTCCATTTATCCCACTGCCAGCCCTTTGTGCAACAGTTATTTATATTTTACTTCTACAAATATTACACATTCCATAATATATTGTTATTATTTTTGTTTTTATGGTCATCGGTCTTTAAAATCTTTCTCTCTCTTTCTGTCACTAAAATCATTAAAAATATTTATTTTATGTTTACACAAATATTTTCTTTATTGATTTTATTTATTCTGCCTTGCAGGTATATGTACCATTTCCCTCTGATGTGAAGATTTCTTTTAACATTTACTGTAATTCAGGTCTTCTGGAGGTAAAAATCTCTCACGTTATTTTTATGAGCATATTTATATTCATGTAGTGTCATTGTTTGGCTTTGGTATAAGGGTAATACTTGCCTCATAGAATGAATAAGGAAACATTTCTCATCCATTTTTTTGATGAATTAGAGAATTTATCAAATTTTTTTTTTCCGGAGAGCCCAGGTAGTTCAGTTGGTTAGGTGTTCAACTCTTGATTTCAGCTCACGTCATGATCTCAGGGTTGTAAGATGGAGCCCCACATCAGTCCTATGCACTGGGCATGGTGCCTGCCTTCTGTCTCCCTTTCCCTTTGCTCCCTCCCCACCAGTCTCTAAATAAATAAATACTTTTTTTCATAAATAATAATTTTTGCTAACTATTCTTTAAATGTTTGGTAGGATTTGATAGCAGAGGCATCTGCTCATAGGCTTTTTTATTTTGGAGGTGTTTTTATTAATGATTCACTCTTATCATAGGTGTGTTGAGATTTTCTACTTCATTTTTAGTCAGCAGTTACTTTGTGTGTTTAGAGGGATATGTCCATTTCATCCAAGACATAAAACTTGTTGGTATACAGCTGTTCCTAGTATTATTTTATACTTTTTATTTCTGTAAGGTTAGTAGTAATGTCCCTCCTTTTATTGCTGATTTTAGTTATGTGTGTCTTCTCTCTTTCATTTGTAAGATTTTCCAGTTTTCAGATCTTCAAAAAAAAAATTCCAACAATTTTTTATTTCACTGATTTATAAAACAAGGAAAGATGAAGAAAATAAGCAGAAAACCAAAGAGAGAGAACCCACCTCTCCCAGTGGCTCAGCACTTAGCTACATTTGTACTGACTAGGCATTAGTCCAAGGTGAAAGCTTAAACTTATCAGGCTTTTACTGATCATGCATCTTGCCCTGGGCATACATGTGACTTTCTAAATTCCCCACCACACACAGCTACTTCTGAATGCTTTAATTTACCAAAGAAAGTCTACCTGGCTTTTGCTTTGGATCTCATGCAGCCTATTGTGTAGCCTGATCATAATCTTTAGCCATAGAAATCTAAGAATTGCTAGTTTGGCTTGCTGGGTTTTTTTTACTTGGTTTGGTTTGGTTTGTGTGTGTGTGTGTGTGTGTGTGTTCCAATACTCACTGCTTTTCTAGTCTGAGTCTGACTTAGGTGAAACAGAGATGAGCCCCTTACATCATCTTTCAAGTAGTCCCAGGAAGGTTAGAAGTTACATAATATTTGCAAATTATCTTTCTCTATCTAGAACCACAGAAAAGGGGCCACAGGGTGAATTCAAGCTACCACTGCTTTAAGACCAAGGCCAGTGCTGCACCAGGGGTGGGGCAGTAGTGAGGCTAAGGGCAAATCAAATTGTCACAAGACATGCCTATCACTTTGAAGTGCCTTTTTTTTTTTGCTTTGATGTTAGTTTGTCTCCTATAAACTTTTGACTGTTTTCCAGAGTTCTAGTAATTTCTGCATGTTCTTCAATGTTGCCATGGGAGATGAGAGGTTAGAGCTGCCACTATTTTGCTCCTGTCTGGGTCAGAATGTTCTTGGTTTTATCCATTCAAATGTTTCTTGGTCTTGCTCTCTCCTTCCTCTCCCTCTGAAACTCTAATTGCACATGTGTTAGGTATTTGATGTTATATCTCAGATCTCTGATGTTGTGTATATTTCACTCTTATCTTCGTGTTTCAATTTTGATAGTTTCCATAGATGTGTTTTCAAGTTCGTTGATATTTTCCTCTCCTCTGTATAGTTGGCTGTTAAGCTCAATACATTAATTCATTTATTATATTTTTCACTTCTAATACTTTCATCTGTTCTATTTTTATTGTTTCCATCTCTCTGCTGAAATTTTCCATTTCTTCATATATTGGTGTCCACACTCTCCACTAGATACTTTAGCATTTTTATGGTAATTATTTCATCATAGTGATTTTTTTAGAGGTTTTATTTATTTATTTGAGAGAGACTGTGAGACAGTGAGTATGTGCAGGGGGAAGGGCAGAGGAAGAGGAAGAGGGAGAAGCAGGCTCCCAACTGAACAGAGAGCAGAGCCCATGCAGGGCTCTATTCCAGGACCCCAGGATCTTGACCTGAGCTGAAGGCACATGCTTAACCAACTGAGCCACTCAGGCACCCTTCATCATAGTGATTTCTGACGGGATATTTTCCCTTGAAATTTATGGCTTGCGTGTGGTCTTTGTCTGTGATGACCAAACTTGGTTTCCCCTATTTTGATCTCTAGTGTTCTGAGGACTTTGGTTTTAACTTGCTGTCAGGCTTTTGTCTTCAAGTTGTTCTGTAAGCCTGTGTGGTGTTCCCAAGTTTAGGGTCTGGGATTTACACTTAGTGAGATTTCCTTCGTGCAACATTATAGATGTGCACCTCAAAACCTTCTCTGACCTGTGTCTTTCCCTATTCCCTGTACACGCAGCCCTTTTAGACTGGTATAGTTTCTTACTTCAGGTAGTAAGACACTTAATTACTATGATATTACTGGATTAGATATACTGGTTCATCCTTTTTATAAGCCCTGGAATAGGAGTACCTGGTTTTAACTCACATCTTTACTTCTAAGAGCTGTTTGATTTGGGGAAGATTACTCCACTCCTTCAAGCTGAGTTTCATTTATAAATAGAAATAAGTTCATCAATCTTGTAGAATCGTTGTGAAGTTTAAATACAGCACAAAGAAACATGAAGCCTGGCATTCACCAGAATCATTAAACTGCGCTTGTTATATTTACTTTGTGACCATAACCTCATTGAGTTTTAATCTTTATATGAAACATGATTATTATGTTGTACAATAATAACATTGCTTCAAGTATCTTTCTGTATCTAATAAGGTGATGATTGAAATTGGCAACACAGTTTACAAATGACAAATGTTATCCTTATGTGGGTAACATTCCCATAAAAACCTGGAGATGGGTGTGGTTTTCCATTCTCTGGATGAAGAAACTGAGCCAGGAGAGAACTACTATCACTAATGAGTAGTCTGGGACAGGTTGTAAACCAGCATCCCTGTCTCTTTAATCCTGGTCCTGTGCTTTTTGCACTGCATGATACTAAATGTAGGAGCCTGTCTAGAGGAACTCGCCCATCTCCATTCTTCAGGCCAATATACACAAATGGTCTCATGATTTCCTTTCATTTCCCTTAATGCATTATAAACATTGCTGATGCGCTGTTTTATGTCCTTCTCAGCTGTATTTCTGAGCATTTTTTCATGCTGCATTTCATTTCATCATCTCTTGTCTCTATTTCCAAATGTAGCTATTTGTTCAGCCTGGTTTTGCTCTGTGAGGTGTTATTTACAATACCTACTAATTTAATCCTTGTTCAGGGAAAACTGAGGAGCAATTTGCATACTTTTGCAGGTCGTTGAGAATTCAAGCCTGGAAGAACTCACTTAGGACTAGAATCCTACTCTTTATTTGATCAGTGTCTCTCTCTCTCTCTCCTCTCTCTCTCTCTCTCTCTATATATATATATACAAACACACACACACTATATATATATATATATATATATATATATATATATATATATCTCCTCAACTACAAAACAGAAATGGGTAAACATCATTCCCCAAATGGTGATTGATTGCAAGCACTATTTGCCATACATCTAACATTAAACATATTCCCTAATCACAGACTCAAAGCCAATAATGTGTGACAGGATTTGAGAATAGCAAAGCTAAAAGGGAAGTGATCCAGCTATCCCTCTGGAAACAGCAGGTAAAACTGACTGAGTGGGTTGCAAGGAGTTATTTTTCACACGTGGCATATGGGCGGAACCGGAACTGGTGGCAGCAGAATCCACGTCCACTGCAACCCATCCGCAGACCTTACAGGAAGACATCCTTTTGGGTTGCTGGGTTTTGACTTCATTCTTGTATGATTTCCCTGCCTGTGTCTCCATCTGGGTGGAGTTGGAGTCTTTATCAAAGAGAGGGACGCTCTCAATACTCATTTCAAGTATTGAATCCCTCAGGACCAATGTCATTTAGAAGCTATACATTGATGAAGTATTTCAATTATTTCAATTATTTCAATTAATTCATAGAATTTAACATTTGATTCAAATATATATTTATTTAATTAGAAATAGGGTACATTTACGGGAAGAGCTTAGCCTTCAGAAAGATTCTGAATTTCTGATTTTTGAAGTTGGCTACTACTAATGAAGCCAGCACTCAAGCATCTGTCTTGTCACTCAGATGAAAAAGAGCGAACTTTAGAAGTAATATCATCCCCAGGCATGGCTGAACCTGCCAAGGGACATGTAGGCCTAGGCTTAAGAGGTAGAATCATTTGCTTATCATCAAAGGAATCTGTGGGACAAGTAGTTCATCAGTACTACCCTAGAGACCTAATGAAATCTTTAAAAGACTAGGGCACCTGGGTGGCTCAGATGGTTAAGCTTCTGCCTGGCTCATGTCATGATCCCAGGGTCCTGGGATGGAGCCCCACATTGGGCTTCTGGCTTGGTGGGGAGTCTTGTCCTTCCCATTCTGCCGGCTGATCCTCCTGCTTGTGTTCTCTCTCTCTCAAATAAAATCTTAAAAAACAAACAAACAAACAAAAAAGAAACCTGAAAAGACTAAACATATTTTTTAGATACCAAGTCTCTTGAGATGGAAAAGACCTCTGGGAAACTTTACCAAGCAGCCTCAGAATGCTAGTATGACCAGTCAAGGGTGTCTACCTTCTCAGGAGACCCCTGCTCCAAATTTGCCAGTAAAAACCCTCACTTACAAACCATCCAGGAGTTTAGGACCTTTTGAGTGTTGGCTCCCGGTTTTCCTGGGTGGTGTCACACCATTAGTAGCTTATCTTCCTTCCCTGCAAAAGCTTGCTGTCCGTTTTTGTTGGCTTGCTGAGCATCAGGAGCATGAATTCTCGTTGGCTCAGTTACACCAAGAAAATCAGTATTTGCTACAATCTTTTGCTCATTAATTATCAGGTATTCTACTAAATAGTCTATATGAGTGAGGTCAGTGAATTGTCAGGATAAGCCTCTAACTTGAGATTTCGGACAAGTTACCCGATTTCTCTGCTATCAGTGCCTCTCAGAAAAGTAGGGATATTAAGATTTGCCTTTCCTTAGTAGGAATTGGTGAAAATAAAATGAAATTATTTTTATATAAAGCTATTGAATGGTATTTGGGTACTTACATAAGACATTTTTATTATTTTTTTACTTCTGTTATTTAAAAAAAAAACATTTTAAAAAAGATTTTATTCATTCATTCATGAGAGACACCGAGAGGCAGAGACACAGGCAGAGAGAGAAGCAGGCTCCTTGCAGGGAGCCCAATGAGGGACTCGATTCCAGGACCCTGGGATCATGACCTGAGCCGAAAGAAGATGTTCAACCCCTGAGCCACTCAGGTGCCCATTTTTAAAAATTTTTATCCAGTAACTGACAAGCCAATTTAGTATATCCTGTTCATTTTACATATTTTCTAGGCTTCATAATTTTGATCATGTTGGATTTTTCTATCTTGAACATTCATCCACTTTTCTATCAAGATGTCTGTGAACCTATTCAATACTTCAAACCCCAATTCAAATGCCTTTAGTCTTGAAGATTTTTTTTGATTTTCCAAACAAAGTAATTTCTTTTTTCCTTTGAACAATCATTGCTTTTTAATCTCTGCTGTGACAATTGTTTTCTACTGTGAATTACTGCTCTTTGTGTTTCTCTTTTATTGGTTCTTGTAGACGTGAACCCCTCAAGGCCAAAATTATGCCAGGTATATATTTTTCTCTCTCTCTCTGGATTAGAAAACAGGACATTATAATTCTCAGTAAGTGTTTGATAGCATTGCTGAATGAGTTCCCATTTATCTAGTACCAGGAAGGGTTATGGGACAGCAAGATTTTTTCTGACTATTGGTTTTGAGATAAAATGGATGAGTATTCAATAAGACTCTCTGATGTTTGTTGAAGCTCTGTAGTTTGGCAGTTGCCTGAGGGCCACAGGAGATGTTTTTGGAATACTTCTTCCCTTGGTCCCGAAAAGGGCTGCATTACAGTCATTTTAGTTATGCAAATGTGTGAGAAAACTGCTTGGAAGGAGAGGTTAAGTATTTTCATTAGTCATGCAAATTGGGTTCATTAGCAAGATGGTGCCCCTGCTGAGTCAGGTAAATTTAGTGTGTGTATTTTGCTTTTTCCCCCTAAATGTGGATTTAGAGAGCAGTGTCTACAAAGTGTTGCTTTTTTTTGGGAAATGTTTCTTTTCTGTCAAAAAATGAACCAGGGAAGCATCTTTAGAAGATGGCAGAAGAAAGTGTAGTCTCAGTTTTGCTCTGGAGCACTTCGGGGTGGCGGGGGGCAGTGGGGGGGGGGTAGTTGGTGGTTCATTCCCGCCTACCCAGATTTGTTCTATCCATAACCTACAGGAGATCTTTTGCAGTGAAACCCCCCCCCCCCAAGGGATACTCTTCAGTGAAAAAAAATCCCTGATGCTGAGAAAAACAAAAACAAAACTATTGAATATTTTGTGTGCTTTATTTGGGCCTGAAGGGAGTGCCAGGGTGGGGTGTGGCCCTTGCCTCCAGCATGAGGGATTGCTTGTTGTTAGTTGTGCGTAGAAGGGAAGCACATTCCCTGACCTGGGAGGCATTTGCGTTGAGGTAAGTGGTATGAAGAAGATATTCTCCAGGCTTTTCCTGAGAGTCAACAAAATGAAATGTTAAATCCTTCATGGGGGTATGTGGGGGTGCATAGAAAAGGTCCAGAGTGATGTGGTTTTGGAATATAGGTGAGGTTTGGTGGGGTGAGATGGCCAAAAAAGAACTCTTGAGACGTCTTTGGTGCACAATGGTTATAATATGGGAGAGCTTGGTTCTTGTCTCATGGAGTCAAAGAATGAATCTCAAAGACAGCAGAGACTGAGCAAAGGCGATACGAAGCTAATTAAGCAGAGATACAGAGAAGCTCTCAGAAGTGACAAGGGTCCTGATAGGGTTGCTATGGAGGGCTTGTAGGTTTGGTTTTTATTGAGAGCCTAATCAGGGAACCTGATCCATTTTGCACCAAATATGTTAAATTCTTTTAACATATCCATCATATCACCTTTGAGTAGGAACTTGTGATAACCTCTTTAATGGCTCTCTTCCATTTTAGTCTGATGATTTTGTTGGTTACCTTAGGGCAAGGTGGTCTGGCTTGCTCCCTTATCTCTGGTTTCCTTAAACCTCAACATTTTGGGGATTTTTGTGAGTCTGCTTCCGTGGCCCCCTACCTAAAGCTGCCAAGCCCTATTTGTCCCCAACTTAGTTTTATGAAAGCATGGGGAAAGGACCCATAGGCAGAAAGAACTGCGTGTGAGATGGTGTTTGGCTGCCCAGGAAAGCTCCAGAATAGAATGAGTTTTAACTCAGCGTCAGAGATTGTGGCTGATGCTCTGGATACTGGAGTCCTGGTAAGATGACACCAAGAAGGACAGAGGAGAAAAGCCAGAGAGCAGACTTCCAGGGAATATGTGGCTTCACACTCCTTCATGGAGTCACCACTGCCAATGCATCTGGGTATTTGTTTTTGCAACTCTGGTCATACTTTCTGGTACTGTGACAGTAATTTATTTCAAGTGTTCTTCAGTAGAGCCTAAGAAGCAAAGGCAAAATCAGTGAATCTTAAGTCTTGTTGTTTCGGATATAGAAACCTTTCATAGAACAGAATAGAACAACAACAACAACAAAAGGAAATAAACAAATAAGACCTCATCACCAGTAACAAAACAACTAAATCCACCAGAAGGATCATGACCTTGAAAGAGAAATGGACTGTTTTCCATATTTGTGCTAGATGTCTGTGATACTCCGTATTAACATTTAACATTTATCTTTTATTCAGCTTTTGTTACATATCTTTCAACTTTCAATAAAGGTGGCATTTTTTTCTGGGAAATACTGTACCCAGCTATTTCTGACGTTTCTCTTATCATTTTTGAACAAGTATCATTTTACAGGAAAGACACCAAGGTTCTAGTCTTAGCCCTGCTATTGTGCCAAGCATTTTATACCCATTTTTTTTCCCATTGAATGTCCCTAATACCCCTGCGAAGTTGGCATTGTTAACGACACTTTATGTTTGAGGTGACTGAAGCTTAATGGTGTTCAGTAACTGGTGCAGACTGAATTCACAGATGGCTAAACTGGACCCAAAGCCCAGTCTATTGGCTGCCACAGTACATGTTTGTAACCCCTGTGCTCTATACCTCCTGGGTAAGAGAACTTCTTACTCCAGCCTTTGTGATCCTAGAACAATCAAGAGACATCTTGGTACTGGAGGGTTATCTACTCTCAACCCAAACTTTGTGTCACATCTTTGGATCTTCAACTAATTATGAATGTTTTGATTCATAAAAGTCATTCATAATGATGAGGGAGCAGAAGGCAAGTTGAGGACAAAGCACAAGCCGATATCCCACAAACCACTCCCCCCCCACACACACACACACACTCCTGGGTGGGATGTGTGTGACATTCCTCCAAGAAGCTCCCAACAATCTTAATGCATTGCTAGAGTGAAAAATAACCTTAGCTTGATTATGACAAGGCCTCCAATATCTTATAGGTCCTCTTTAGCAACTGAAAGTTCTTTTGAAAACTTCCCTTCTCCTTATCTCCCCCAACTCCCAAGTATATAATCAATCACCCCTCACAAGCCAAGGGCAGCAGCTCTTTCTGCCCATGGATCCTGTCCCAATGGTTTAATAAAACCACCATTTTGCACCAAAGACATCTCAAGAATTATTTTTTGGTTGATGGCTCTGGACCTCAATCCACCAAACCTGACTTATTATATTCAAAAACTACATCAATAGTTTTGGCTTTTTAGGAGGAAATTTGTATTTTGAGTAGATACCTCTTGAGGATCATGATTGCGCTGTGATGGGATCTAAAAAATTACAATAGCTTCTTGTGCCCAAGATTGCGAATCCAAGAAACCACCGAGGAGTGAACACCGATGCAAACACACAAGGGTTTATTTACAAGCTTGAGCTTGGGTCCAAGTATACCCGACACAGCGGAGCAGGGACTTGGACCCCGAGGTGGGTTCCAGCTTAGTTTTATGGGCTGGTCTAGGGGACCTCCAGAAGGGGTGGAGGAATTTCTCAAGTTCTGTTTACATTCTGATATGGGGCTTTCAAGGGCATTGAGCTCTGTTCTTATTCTAATATGGGACTTTCTGCCACTGGCATTGAGCTCTGTTCTCATTCTAATATGGGGCTTTCTAGGACATTAAGCTGTAAGCTGTTTTTTTCCTGTAACTGAAGTAAGGTAAATTTCAGCTCTTATTCACTGGGGCCTGGGATGGCTGGACTTGTGCTAATGCTGAACTTAAAGTGGAATGGCCTTAATTTTCTCAGCCTCCACAAGCTAAGCCTTTATACATTAGGAAAGTACATAATTATCTTCAGGAGAATGAGCTAATGTGTTCGGGAAAATCCATATATATCATTAACATTATCCTTTACACCCAGACATTTATTATTATGTAGACACTATTGTGCTTTATTTCTTTGAAGATCATCTTTGAGAAATGTAATGGTGTTTAGAACTAACAATATTTTCCCAAATGTTGTGAACTAAAGGGCCACATTATTTACCTTAAGTCAAAAAGTAAAAATTTTTGTTTTCTGCCAGTTTTTAAAAAAAGATATGACCATTTATTCAGCACCTACTTTATAGTATTCTAAAAAAAAGATCTATTCATTTTAGAGACAGAGCACAAGAGGGAGGGGCAGAAGGAGAGGGAGAAGGAGAGGGTATCTCAAGCAGACTCTATGCTGAGCCTGCCACGGGGCTCAAGTCCACAACCGGAGGTTACAACCTGAGCTGAAACCAAGAGTCTGATTTGTAATCAACTGCAACTGTGCCACTTAGGCACACCTACTTTGTAGTATTTGATAACAGAAAAAGAAGAAAGAATAATAAAATAATACTGAAAACAATACAGCAGTGAACATTTGTTGAAGGCTTATGATATGTCAAGCTTTATATTAATGGTTTATATGTGTTATTTGATTTTACTTTTATAGCATTTCTAAGAGATAGGGGCTATTGGAACCATTTTATAGTTAGACCAAATTTTTAAAGATTATTAGCTTGTCCAAATTCACATAGCTTAGAAGTAACAATTCCACAGCCCATGATTTTAGCCATTAAGCATATTGCCTTCTATAGAGAAAGCAAAAATATGATCAAAGGATTGTGTGGTACTTTATGATTGAGCTGCCATCTTGAAATTTTAAGTGGAAACCTCACTGGGAGATATTTTCAATAATTAAAATACACTTAATACAAATTTGGGATGTGTTAATATCATTGATCATATATTGAGGCTGCTATAAGTATTTGTCAATCAAATAATGAAAAAAATAGGGAAAGACTTTTCCTGTCAATATGAAAAGTGAAGCAAAAGGTAAGAGAAAAGGAAGGAAAGGCATAGAGAGAGAATATTTTCTCCCCTACATTGTATATTATGGGCAATGACATATATATTCAGTTTTTACAAGGTTTGCATTTCATCCTTGGTTTATGTTGTATTATGATCACATGGAATGCCT
Source organism: Canis lupus baileyi (assembly GCF_048164855.1). Lineage (NCBI taxonomy): Eukaryota > Metazoa > Chordata > Mammalia > Carnivora > Canidae > Canis > Canis lupus. The sequence goes on along the minus strand of NC_132857.1, from coordinate 32,909,436 downwards.
GTTTATGTTGTTTGAAATTAATATATAAATCATACCTCCTAATTTGACATCAACTATAGTAATAGTAATAGTTGATGGAAAATAATAACGCTCTGGATGCCTTGTTAAGATTATTTCCAATTATCCAAACCCCTACCAGGGAGCTATGCCTAGTTCTGTTTTACAGATGAGGTTAGCTAATTTGCAGAAGTATCCAGAACAAATGAGTAGTAGAACTGAGCTGGGATTTAACAGCTTTCAAGCAAGCCTAGCCTCCTTCTAGGGCACAATGCCCCTCCACAAGGAAAGCCCAGCATCACCCCTGGGAGGGGGTAGACATCTTCGAAGAGCACCCAGCTCTTTTTTGAACAATTGTGTTAATAATCTGGCAATTCACACTTTTCCAAATTGTTACTCTACTTGGATGCAATCAAAGCTCTTAGGAGGCTTAAGCCTGCGGCTGCCTGCTTTTTGTTGCTGATTACAGAGCTCCATTTTCCCTGGGTTCAGTTTAGCCTTGGATGCTTCATGCTCCCTGGTCATGCCCACCCTTGGCCACTGGGCAGCCTGCCAGGGAGTTGCTGCTGCTTTGCCTTTGTCAACTCTTCTACCAGATTGTACACTGAGATCACTCTTGTGTTTTTAACCTTTTTATGAAGAGGATGATTATTTTTTAGGGCAATAAAATGTATAGAATTGGTACTCTTTGGAAATTAAAAGTCTCATATTTTTCCCTCAAAGAAAATGAACTTTTTAGAGAGGCAAGGACATCCTCATCTCACTGCTCAGACTTTAAGTTGGCTATACGTATAAACAAGCTATGGGGCAAAGGAGAATTCCAATCAAATTCCATGAAATCTAGACATATATTCAATACATTTTTTTTTTTTTTTTTTTTACGTGACAGGCATTATTTAAAGTTCAAGAAACAGCAACTGAACAAAACAAACAGCATCCTGATCTCCATGGAGAGTATGGCTGATGAGGGCAACATACAATAAACACATAAGCAAATAAATTCACAATATAATGTCAGATAATAATAAATACTATAAAAATGTGTCAGAGTTAAGTGGATATGGGAATATGGTTGCAAATGTTACATTGGTGGTCAGAGAATGCCTTACTTTTTGATCAGAAGTTTCCATAGTCAAGATTTATATATGAAATTGTTTTCCAAATGTTAGGTTAAGTATAACATAAAATGAGGGAAGAGAGAATATCTCAGTCTCTGAACCAGTTCCTCACTTCTGACATGATTCTAAGGGCATTTCAGAGCTCTTGCAATTTTTCGTGTCTTCCACCCAGCCTGTTTTCCAGAATACTTTGCGTTAGTGCCGAGTGCAGGGCTTTCTTAGAAATTTTTCTTGGGGGATGGGTCTCATATCTAAAATTATTTCCCTGGACCAAATATGCATTTCAGGGGGAAAGAAAATGAGCTCCAAAGCAGAGAAGTAACTTCGTCAAGGATGCCTGTGCTCCCGGGGCGAAGGAAGCCTCAGGTTGAGGTCCCTTCCATATGTGCTGCACAGTGGGCCCTTGGTCCTGGGGTAGGAGACCGTGCAGCACTGAGAGGGACCCAAAGCAGCTGTGAGGCAATCTAGTGTGTCCTGCCTGGGGAGGGCTGAGTCCCCAGTCCCAGCAGAGTTAACCAGCAGCTGTATCAGGACTTTCTTGCCTAGGGCTCAGCATTCTGCTAGGCCTGGGCTACAGTTCGGGTGCGGCCCAGCGCCCAGCGCACCAGCTTGTGCCTCGGCCAGAGCCAGAGCATAAGCGCAAGCAAATGCCTAACGCAGAGCAAAGCAAGGGGCAGAGGGGAACAGGCCTGGGGCCCATGGCAGATACTTCTAATTTCTGTGATCCCCCAAGTGCCGGAGCTGGCAGACAGAAGACAAGGAGCGAGGGGGAGGCCTCCTTTCGGTGAGGTCGTCCCCCACCCCCAGACCACGACTGGGGCCCCTGCAGGGATCTCAGGGGATCCACCGCAATAGGCAGGCAGAGAATGGTTTTCTTCAGGAGGAGCGCAGGGGAGTAGGCAGGGAGCGTGGAAGGGATGCTGTCGGTATCAAAGCAGCAGATATGAGTGGGAGTTATCCTGGATTTCTTTCCCCTTTCTGTTCTTAATCATCTTTTCTTTTTCCCCTCAGTGAGGATGCTAATATTGTGAATACCTGGGCGTTCCAGAAGATTCAGTGGAGATTCAATAAAAGGAAATGTAATCTGGGGTGAAAAATAGCTTCCCTTCACTCGCGTGTGTGTGTGTGTGTGTGTGTGTGTGTGTGTGTGTGTGTAGGTGAGTTAATGCTTTGCCATCTATGGGGCAGTGTATTAAAAACAGGATAAACACTGAGCTTGGACTACAGCCCATTCCATGAAAGTCTTGGCTCAGCCACTAGCTTGCTGTGGGTCTTGTGTAATTCAGCAGCACCCTGGGGGTTTGAGTGCTTCTGTATAAAATGAAGAATAATTTAACTAATAAGATCTCTAGGCCTCTTTACGGTTTTAAATTTTCACTTATCAATTATAGTTTTAAAAGTCACCTTTCGGGATGGTAGCTGGGAGGTCACATCATAAATCTAGACATAGGAAGGTGGCATGATTTGAAAAGTACTAAAAGCATTGCATTCTCCAAAGTATATATTTTTATATATACATGTACACACATCTTCATACTACAGACAGATTTCATTCTATCATTAAAGCCACTCGTGAATCTCCATTCTAACAGCTTGTGACTGTGGCCTTGTTAGCACTGCTTGATTTCTGCAAGACTCTATTTTTCTTTCTTCTTTTCCTTCATCATGGGAATAAATATTGCCTGCTTTACAGCTTTTTTATAGGATTTAAATGAGAAAACTAATGTGAGAAACAAAGGTAAAAGACAAATTATTAAATTTCCTTACTACCTTGAAACAGGCAGAGCGACATTCCTCTAGGGACTCAGCTGTCTTGATGTTAATAGTTTGCTAAGGGCAACAGGTAACCTTAGCCCAACCCCAGGATCCTGTAAGCCTACTTTAACATATAAAAATTTCTTTAAAAAAAATTTTTTTTCTTTAGAAATTTCCTTTATCTCTCTACTGCCATAAGATGCCTATTGGCATTCATCCCCCAAGCATATGGCCCACAGATATACATCTGAAGGGTCTCATGAAAGGTTTTATTAGATAGTAATAAATGACCTTTTCCCAACAATAGCTAGTCCCCTCAAGGTCCTGGAAACCTTGCTTCCAGAATTCCTTAGAGCTTTACCCTATCCCTAATCCCCTCCCAATTTAAGAGTATATAATGGGCCACTCCTCTTGATCCCAGTGCAGCTCTTTCTGTCCACAGGGTCTGTCCCCGTGCTTTAATAAAACGACCTTTTTGCACCAAAGACATCTCAAGAATTCTTTCTCGTTGGCTTCAAATCCTAACATCTTTTCCTCCATCAAAAACTTAGATAATGCTAGTTCTTTCACTAGCATTATCTAAGTTTTTGATGGAGGAAATCACTGGAAACTGTGATGGGTTATTATGCCATTCTTCCAAAGTCATTAGGAACTGGAAGTGATTTTTTTTTTTTTTAAAGCTTGTCTTTCACACACTGGTGTTGGCTAGATCACAGAACATGAGCTTGTCCTCATGAAGGATGCGTTATCTGTGTCAGCCCTCTTCAATTCCAATTTTATCACCACCTTGAAAATGTTTGTTACTTGCTAACACTGGAAGGTGCACGGCGATGACCCCACTGACTTGAAGCCTTCTGAAGGCTCTATCTTCCCTGCTGGCCTTCCGACATGATTGATATCCAAAGATGTCAGTCCAGGATGTCCTTGCTGAAAGCCTACACAACCGGAAAAAAAAAAAAAAAGAGAGAGAGAATGAGAGAGAGAGATTTCTGGTTTGTTTCCTCAGAGTTAATTTTCTAGATTGAACATCCATAGCTTGGAGTGTCTTGACTTTTTTGGAATTCGGAAGTTAGGAGGAGCAGAATTTAAGGTACACTCAGATATAGTTGGAGGTTTTCTTTAATCTTCCAAATGCAGAGTCTTGAATGTTTCACTCCATACCTCAATTCCTAATTTATGAGGCTTTACTTCTCAGGCAAATGTCCCAAAGCAGAGATGCAGTGGGCTGCTGATTCTTAACAAGATGGAGCTAGTCATAGGGACACATGGACACATGTGGGGGAAAATACTAGCTCAGGAGCCCCCTTGACTTGAATTCTCTCCATTGCTTCCTTTCTGTGTAACCTTGGGCAAGGTTTATATGCAATCAACCCGACTCTCAGTTTTCTCTTTGGTAATATGAAGATAACATCTCTTAATATGATTACTATATTAAATAGAAAAAAAAACCTTATAGAATATACCTAGTGTTCCTCTATCACAGCTATGAGTTGTATATTCTTGGTGCTTTACACCCACTGCTTCCTGATGAATGAAATGGGACCACACATCAGAATACAATGTCAGCCAAGAAATCAGAATCTTAAAAAAAAAATAAAAGAAATCAGAATCTTTCCCATGGTTCAGGAATCAGAGTGAAGGACCATGAACACTCTTTTGTTTGTTTGTTTGTTTTTTGTTTTTTGAGAAAGAGGACATTTGCCTGAGGTTCAGCTGAAATGATTGCATTTGTAATGTTTCCTGCTGCTAGGGCCTCTAACCTCCAGGATCTTATCCTCAAAAAATCAGTTCAACCAGATCAGCCAAATCTGGAACAGAGAAAGTCGCTTTCCTCTTCCTGGAGTGTCCTTTGGACCCGGACGTGCCACAGAATGTTTATTAATCTGTAGCATTTTTAGGAATTACGCTCTTTGTTAAACCCACCATGGTGCTGGGGGCGTGGGGTGGGGCTGGTGATTCATTAATTCATTGCAATGATTGGTCCTAATTATTCTAATTACTGCCTTTTCTTCTCAGACCAGCTGGTGCCTAGAAGTGGAGGGTAAGTCACCAGCCCTGAGCATGGAGGTAGCTACAGAATCCTGGGTGCTGGACCTGCAGAATTCATGGATATGGGGTCAGGAGACCCTCACTGCTGCTGCTAAGTGTGAGTTGCCTGTGCTACTGCTTTAGCTTGAGTGTGGGTCGCTGGAATTTTCCACCGTGCCTCTTCTAACTTTTCTGGGGAGAGAAGAGCCCTGATCCATGTTGCTTTTCCCTGTCTGAATGGCTCTTAAACTTGGTCTGGCCTTCTAACAACTGTTGATAATAAATAGATCTATCACTTAAGAGCACACTACCAAGTGCCATCCTCAGTACGGACCGCTTTGCCTGCACTGCTCTTAGTGTCTCAGTGAGGGAGTGACATAGGGGATTGGATTCCAGGTCACTGACCCTGCAATCCTGGGTCCTTTGCACATCAATCTTTCCCTCTCACACAGGCCTTTCTGCTCATGCAGGCTTCTTATCTGAGATCTCTGCTTCTTGCATCCCTGAACTCTTTTGCTATGATCATTCACATTCTGTCCTGGCTAACTAACAGCCCCTGGTAGCCATCCATGCTGACTTGAATGTGTGAAATGTCTTTTAAGTTATTTATACCTTATTTTTCTGGACAGAAGTACATTCTGGAAAAATGCTGGAACTGTGGCTCATCCCTTAGGGAATGAGCTGGTACTTAACAGGATCTATGGCATCAGAAGTTCTGCAATGAGGCTGGTTGACAGCAAAGCAAGGTGTTGCAATAAGGCAATGCTGATATTGAAAGACTTGACTGAGAAGGAGTCAGTTCATCTTATTATTCAAGTAATTTCTTGAGGAGTTATCACAACCCTGACTGGCTTTTCTTGACCAACTTCCATTCTTATTCACATCTCAGCTTACATGTCATTTCTCCAAAGAAGACCTTCCCAGCTCTATAGACTATGGGATGCCCTGCTTTCTTGCATTCAAAGAATGGTGGAATCACCTCATACTTAAATTTACTTTTCCTAAGGCTTGCTTTGCCAAAGAGGCTGGAAGTTTTGTGAGGTCAGAGGCTCCATCTTGTCCGATACTCTGACATTCTTTTTTTTTTTTAATTTTTATTTATTTATGATAGTCACAGAGAGAGAGAGAGAGGCAGAGACACAGGCAGAGGGAGAAGCAGGCTCCATGCACCGGGAGCCCGACGTGGGATTCGATCCCGGGTCTCCAGAATCACGCCCTGGGCCAAAGGCAGGCGCCAAACTGCTGCGCCACCCAGGGATCCCTACTCTGACATTCTTGGCACCAAGAGAGAGCTGCTCAGGGCAGGCCTCTGTCCAAGTGCTCCACAAGACTGGAAGTTGTGTGCCCACAGACAGGTTCCTCATTTCTAGGTGGCCAGATCCTTTCAGGGATCCCCATCCATAGTTGGAAGTTACCTGTACAGCCTGCACAGAAGGAGTGGAACAGGGCTTCAGGTGGCATGAAGTGAGAAGGTGGGGTGGCATGAAGTAGAAGATTTCTTCTATGAGTAGAAGAAATGCTGGAGAACCCCACTGGACAAACAGAAAAGCTTCAGAAAGAATGACTGATGTGCAGGAATAAAGAAAAAGAAGGCCAAGAGTGAAGGAACCTGTGTTGTTAGAAGGACAGTGGATTCTCTCTTTATGTGGTCTTTGGCTGAACCTACTCATCAGACTGACCAGAGAACTAGAGCCTGATTTCTATATCTGAAGACTTCAGTAGCACCTGGCCTGTTTGCATTTTAAAGATGTTAGATGATTCAAACAAATGCAGAAAACATGAAGAGCTATCTGCGTGTAAAAGGTTTTAGTATTGAGTTGTTCTTCATTTTGCTAACTGAACTGAAGGATGGTTTGCCTGGCTCCATTTCACACGGTGAGCTATTTGCTATGTACATTCATGAGCCAGATGCTAATAAGACCCGGACCGATAGCATATGCAACTTGCAACCTTTAGCCTGGACCGATAAGCATGATGTGTTGTGTTCATGAGGAACAGATGGTTTAAATTTAAATTCAAATTTTAAAGGAAACACAAAGCTGAAATGAAACTCTTTGAGTGCTTGATAAAAACATTTGATATTTATTAATAATGAAATCAAATTTAATGGAATTCAGTTGAACCCTTAAACTGTCCAGAGAGTACAAATTAATGCTGATTTTTTAAAATCTTTTTATGATTACAATAATGATTTAGACTTTTCTAGAATGCAGCTTTTGGGAGAAATACTGATAGAAAAAAATAAACTTTGGGACGTCATTCAGCATGATGTCTGAAAAATTAATACTCTTGGTAGTAATTTGAAATGGAAACAGGAAAAAAAAAAAAAAGAAATGGAAACAGACATTTTGTAAGTGCCAAGGGGGTAATGAATCCATTTTCAACCCCCCATCCCTCCAGGGTTATTTCCTCTCTGCTCTCCAGTAGCTGAGATGCGATGTTTATTTCTTGAAGTAATGGATGTATCGAAACCCAGCTGGGTACAGTGGAACAAGCATGAGACAGAGACCCAGGAGATGTGTTTTCCAGCTAAGGTGATCATGGAATCAGTCCATCTTCCCTTTGAAGATGAGGGGGATTATTTAATAATTATGCTGGCTCAAAATGTGTTGACTGGAACTGCCTTTGGCCAAATCAAGACCCTAGTTCTAGCCCCGAACTTGTCACAATCATTCTCTGATCTCATGAAATTCTCTTAGCCTTCCTGGGTCTGACTTTCCTCACCCTGTCTCGATTCCTGCTGATGAACTAGCAACTGTTTTGAGAATTTGGTGTGAGAATGTGTGTCTGAGAGCTTTGAAACAGAGAAGAGAAAATAGCATTTGGCAGTATTGTCTCTGTGAAGTGGATAGAGATAGCTCCCAGAAGCCACGTATTGGTCCTCCATGATAGAAAAGAAGAATGAGAAGTAATTGAGAAACAAAATTTAAAGTATTAGGTAGCATTATGTGTTCACAAATTCTAAATGTTCAAGCCTTAGATGTAGGTCAGTAGTTTCCACTTTAGCACTGAAGTTCCCTTTTATTATTCCATCTTTAGAGCTTTCAAGATTTAAGCATCATGACAGCTGTCAAATGCCAAAATTAACTTTATCAAAATCACATATGACTACTAATCCTGAACTTTGGGTTTTAATGAAAAACCAGTGTGAATATCTTTAGTACCTGTAATACCAGCTGAATGGAAAGAAAACTAATCAACATATGTAGTATTATTTTGTGACAAATAATCATTTTTGGGGGGGGCTATTGCTGAATACTGAGAAAAGCTGAGGACCTAGAATCCCTCCTCAATCCAGACAAAAATATATTATTGGATTCTCTCTCTCTTGGTTTTCTAAGGGCCTCATGTGAGAGCTTGGTCCCATATGCTATGTTAGCCAAACTTCAGAGCCAACATTTTGAGGGATAGGTGGCTCAGGAGGATTCAGTGATGCATCCAAGGTCAAAGAGCTAACAAGGAAAGAAGTAGAGATTTGAATCAGGCCACAAATCCTCTGTTATCTCTTCTAATTCAATCACTAAATCCCAGTTCTACTAGGAATCTAAGAAAGAGTTAAAAAATCAAGTATTTTTTAAAGTTGATGTGAGACAGGAATTTTCTGAAATTTTAGGGTACTGTGAATGAGTATCAAAAATGAATAAACATTTCATGTGCTGGAGGGTGCTTGAAACCAGAACAAAATGCAGGGAAGAGACAATTAAAACAACAACATTATAACTGAGGGTTTGATTGACTATTTTAATGTTAGCAATGATACCTGCTATCTGTGATTTTGTCAGACTCCTCAAAATTGGCTTAGCTTCAAAAATTTGGATAGCTAAATATGTCTTTTTGTTTTAATAATCTCTAAAATAAAACATCTAATATATGACTTTGAACAGGCTTTACATGCTGATTCTATATATCATCAATATTTAAGTAGACAGAGGTTCCAGTTAAGAATATGCGCAAGATGGGATCCCTGGGTGGTGCAGCGGTTTGGCGCCTGTCTTTGGCCCAGGGCGCGATCCTGGAGACCCGGGATCGAATCCCACGTCGGGCTCCCAGTGCATGGAGTCTGCTTCTCCCTCTGCCTGTGTCTCTGCCTCTCTGCCTCTCTCTGTGTGACTATCATGAATAAATAAATAAAATCTTAAAAAAAAAAAGAATATGCGCAAGAGAAAAATAATGGCATTGCATTTCAAATCATATCCTTTCCACTTTAAACATGACCATCGTCATACTTTGAGACCTGAAATGAGCCAGTTCATTTTATATATGAGATCAGTGAAAGGTGAAGTATGTAACTTCATCTTGCAAACTGCTATGAAGGTGACCATCACCTGGAGATACCCAAGAAGCCTAAAATCACCAGGATGGGCTTGCCTGGAGCGAAGATGCTTAGTGGGAAGGTATGGTGGTGCTTCAGTCAGTAGGAGGCTGGTGTGTCCATCTTGGGTGGAACTGACAGATGACAGATGCTAGCAGACAGAGACAAAGGTGCTCTGCCACAGGTAAGGGGCCCTAGTCAAACCCAGGGAGCCCATAGGTGGTGAATGGCATACATAACACTACATAATAACATGGGCGACTAGAGAGCTTGCTGAGTACTTGCTATAAGCCACGTATTAAGACTTTTCCTATACTTCCTCATTTACTCTTTGCTGCAACCCAAAGAAGTAGGTACTATTTTATAAATGAGGAATTCAGAAAGTCCTGAAATAAGGTGTGATTAAATTCCTTGCTCAAGGTTCCAGTTATAAGTAGACAAGATCTGTCCACTTATGTATGACTTCATGTTCTGAACTGTTAAGCATTCCACAAAGATAAATGTTTAAAACTTAGAAGATTTGGGGATTGTAATAGTTATTAGGGGAAATAGATGAGGAGGAAGGAAACAGGGCAAACACTTATTTTTGAGCACTCATTATATTATATATTTTGTATCATATATTCTAGAGGAGTTTTTAATATATTAAATTATTTCATCAGTTATATATTTTTCTTATGTATGTATATATGTAGGTATTTATTTACTTATTAAGCACGCATGTGCCAGCAGCCAGAGGCTAAGGGTAGAAGGAGAGGGAGAGAGAAAATCTCAAGCAGGTTCCATGTCTAGCCCGAGCCTGACTCAGGGCTTGATCTCATGACCCTGAGATCATGGCTTAAGGTGAAATCAAGAGTTGGATGCTTAACCAACAGCTCAGGTGCCTGAGTAGGCACCCCTGATTATATATGTTTTTCTGAAATGACAACCCAGGGTATCAGATATATAAAACAACTTTTCAATGTCACTCAACTAATATAATGATGAAAGGGATTTTGCATCTCTGATTGCAAAGTCGATATTCTTTACACTATTCCATTCCATTGACATAGAATTCTCCACAAAATAGTAGATTAGAAGACATTGGCCCCAATCTCTCCTTGAAGTCTTGGGGTACTGGCTGGTGCATCACCATCTTTCCATCCTGTTTCAATGAATATCTACTCTAAGGATGTTATTTCAATGCCCCTTTGACTCTGCTCTCCCAGAGTCTTTGAATCTACTCCTCATGTGACCGATAACATGGATCCATGCTATGCCACATTCTGAGGGATTCATTGCCTAAATTTATAGACATACTGGTTTAATAGGATGTGCTGCATCTGGGGCAGTTGGTTTTAAATGACTTCTTCATGAGAGAAATGGCTTATTTATTTAATAACATGGTCAGGTAAATGGGAACCTTCCTTACATGTTGGCATTTCTGATAGTAGAGCCAATTCAGTGGAACATTTATAGTCACATTTACCATTTCAGTGTTTGACAGTATGGATGATACAGCTTCTTTCTACGTGAAATTTTCTCTCCCTCCTATACAACCTGCATACCTCAGATTCTCCAAACATGTCATTCTTGGTTTCTGATTCTTGGCTTTGAAGGCTAATCAGGAAAAAGAAAGTCTGGTCCCAATTCTGCCACTAAGGAGTCTGAGGTCACTTGCAGAAGCCCTCTGACTTAATTATCAATTATTCATTAATAAAATGTGGCTAAATATCTATATTTCTGATTTCCTAGGACTTCCTTGAAGGTTCAAGATAGGGAATGAGAAAACACTGTAAGTACAGCAATGTATCGCAACATATGTAATGTTATTGTTTAATATAATAAATCAAGTCCTCTGTGCTACATCCTTGAAAATGGTTTTAGAACTTGCTTATCTATCAGGGCCTTTCAAAATGTGTGGGGGTAGAAATACACATTTCCTTTAGAAAATAAATAGACAATAGAATAATTTATAATTTGGAGTGCCTGTCTGGCTCAGTTGCCAGAGCATGTGACTCTTGATCTTGGGGTTGTGAGTTCGAGGCCCCATGTTGGGTGTACAGATTACTTAAAAATGAAATATTTTTTTATTTATTTTGTTTATTTTTTTAAGATTTTATTTATTTATTCATGTGAGACATAGAGAGAGAGAGAGAGAGAGAGGCAGAGACACAGGCAGAGGGAGAAGCAGACTCCATGCAGGGAGCCTGAAGTGGGACTCATCCCGGGTCCCCAGGATCATGCCCTGGGCCGAAGGCAGGCACTAAACTGCTGAGTCACCCAGGGATCTCCAATTTTTTTAAAAAGAAAAATATTCTTTTTAAAAAGGAATATATATCTTGTCAATATTTTTTTCCCAACTTGACTATAAAGTGACCATGGTAACCAGCTCCCTGCATATTCCTCCTTCTTGCAGTGGACTTTTCAGTAATCAATGCCAACAGTCCAGCAATGGTGCAGCCAGTATGGCAGGGGAGCTGTTATAGAAAAACATTCAGGATGAAGCTAACAAGAATATCTGAGAAAGAGAAGCAGGTTGAATTGATGTTGAAACTAATTTATTTCATTAGCTGGCACTAGATATAAATTGCAGTATAATGATATTAATCATTTAATATGGATTGTTCACATAGAAGTTATAAAAATACCAACATTCCACTTGGTGCTATTTTTTTCCCCAGCCGAATCAATTTGGTTTTAAAGGATTTGTTTGTATTTAAAGTATAAAAAGAACCAAGGGTTCATGCAGCTCTGCTCAGGAACAGGAGTAGATGGAGAAATAGCTGGAGCCGGAGGATATCAATAAGCCAAAAACCTGAGCAGATTATAAGGGGCAGTCAGTGATTTCTACCTGGAGTAAATGAACATGGCAGAGTAAACACCTTTAAAAGAAAGTCTCTTAAGGATTTAATCCATTCAGAGCCAAGCTGAAAGCAGCAATTCTTAATCCTGGATATACATTATAATCTCCTGAGAAATTTAAGAGATACCATTGCCCAGGCCTCACCCTAATTTAATTAAATCAGAATTGTTGAGAGCTAGTGCCATGGAGCACATATAATGCCATCTTTCTTTAAAAAAAAAAAAAATCAGATGGGGTTTGAATAATAAAAAAAAAAGTATACTAATCAAAGAAAGAAACACTTACAAAACATATATATTCTTTGCATTGTATGAGGATCTGGTGAGTTTAAAGAGGCACTAGATTCTCTTAACAAGGCAATTACCACCAGATTAGGGATATAAAAATATATGTATGTACTCCAAGGATTAATTGTGAATTTGTGATAAGAATTCTGTGTTCCATAGACCTTCAGAGGAAGGAGAAATGATTTTGGACCAGGAGAATTAGGGAAATCTGAGGATCAGTAGGAGATGGGCTAGGATTCTAAAAACAGCATATCACGAAGCTACTGTGGCATAACAAACCATTCCAGTCTTAAAGACCTAAAAACCATCATTTATTATATTTTTTAGAGTTTAAAACCACCTTGATCACTTGGCTGTTCTACGTTGATCTTGACTGGCCTGTGCTTGGGTTCTTTTGCTAATGATCACAAGTTGTTGTGGCACATAATCTATTTGAAAAATAAAGATGCTCAGAAATTCATGTGATGGATATGACCAAAGTGATTTCACAAATGTTACTGTAATGACATGTGAATAGTTTTCTTCAGCAGTTTTAAGGACAATTAAGTATTTGTGAGGATAAGGGTCTCCTATGCTCACATTTTGGCACAACATTAAGATAAATTATTCCACCCGTGATAGTATTTGGTCAATTTAAGACTCAAACCCAAGATTCCTGTCTTTAAGTCTAGTCTTTCTCCTATACAAATACAGATGGTCCATTAGAGAGGGCTTTGTGTACTATTTCCTTCATATAAGAAATTAAAATTAATTAACCTGAATGCAAGAAGAAGTTATCGCCAACATAGAGGAGGGAAGAGAACCAGTATCTCTGAAGAACTCACTAGCCCTCAGTCAATTATAAATCAGCACTTTTAAAAATCTTTAGCACAACCCTTTTCTGTGGGTATCAAACCATTTCATACATAAGGGAAAAAAAGTGATCTCACAGAGATGATTCCATCCAGGCAAAATCACTTAGTAGGTGATGGAGCTGATGTTGGAGTCTGCCTCTTTGTCTTTTCTAGTCCAAGCTCCTGTACAATGTGATTTATTATTATATCATATTATATCTGACATACTTTACATACTTTACATAAGTGAATACCAGGTAAGGGATCAGTGTTGACAGGTAGGAGCATGTAAGGTCATGTAACTGCATTTTATGGATTGATAAATAAGGTATTGCTTTCCTTTGAATTAACCTAAAACTCATTCTAAAAATTAAATGAATTTCAGCGCATGCTCATTTTACATGGTGAAGATTCAGGGGGAATCTGAGAAAGTCATCATGTTGGTGGGGCAGAAGAAAGTCCAATGGTACTCTATCACCTACTAGTCCTGCCAACAATAAGAATGTATCCGGAGTTTTTCAAGACATTTATATCCAAAAGGGACCAACTGGAGGGCAGTACTGCTCTTCTTATCTGTCAGCATTGTCTATACTTCAAACCTCCACCTATGCTGAAGTTGGACCTTCTCAGTCCTTCTTATTTTTGTCCCTGCTGGGTTCCATGTTCCTATTTCTTGATCATGTTGAATCTGTCATGGTCCCTTCACCCTGGTGCCCTGAGTTCTTCAGTGTGCAGACTTTCTGTACAGCATAGAAAAGATACGTTTTTTCCTAAGAGTTTTGAGGGAATGATGAGATGGTATCTTACAGAGCCCACAGCTCCAATGTGGACTCTGGGACAGGCTTGGACAAGTGTGGCCACCAGTCAGGCTGGAGAAGTACAAAGGTCTCCAAGGACAGCAGGAGGGGCTGGCAGGGTCAGGAACCCAAACTGTAGACAACACAGCAGATACATGGCACTGCGCAAAGACAGACCCAGAAGCAAAGATCTCTCCTCCTGCCGAGAGAAGGGGTCTAGGTTTTGGTAGGTGGGGGCCTGCAGGGCACTGCAGGTGAGGTCCAATGGGGACACGTGAATCACTCTGCGTGTTCCACAGAGTGTCTGGAATCAAAGCTAAGATTACAGTATGGAAAATGGCTTTGTACCTGCAGGAGTTTGGATAAGCCTTGCTTACGTAAGATATATGGGATCCAATTTTAGAAGCCTAAACTAGCTTTATAAATAGCATTTCCAGATAAAATACAGAATGCCTATTTAATGTTGCATTTTAAATTAACAATGAATAATTTTTAAATATATGTCCCAAATATTGTACGAGACATACTTATACCAAAAAGTTTATGTCTGAAATTTAAATTGAAATGGGCATGGTATGTTTTTGTTTGCTAAATCTGGAACTGTATTTGCAGAAGTTGGAAATCACCTTCTCTACCAGTTTTAGGAATGAATATTTCTTTCTAAAAGCTAATGGTGGGAAGTACAGAGAAAGAAATCTTGGCCCACGTGTAAAGCATTTTAACCTCAACTTATTCCTCTGGAAAATAGATATAATAATAGTACCTAGGGATGGCTGGGTGGCTCAGTGGTTGAACGTTTGCCTTCGGCTCAGGGCATGATCCTGGAATCCCAAAATTGAGTCTCACATCGGGCTCCTGGCATGGAACCTGCTTCTCCCTCTGCCTGTGTCTCTGCTTCTCTCTCTCTGTGTGTCTCTCATGAATAAATAAATAAAATCTTAAAAGAAAAATAAAAAATAATAGTACCTAAGTACTATTATTGTACTAAGTACAACCTCTCCTAAGATTGTAAGGGGATATATATGGGATAACATGTGAAAAGCTGAGCACAGGGTCTGGCTTAGAGTAAGTCTTCAATAAATTTCAACCATTATTAAAATAAATACTACATGAAGACGTGGATGGGTAATGAATGAATGCATAAATGATCTTGGTAAAGCAGCACACTATGAAAATCCAAGTAATACTCTATAATAGTTCATTGCAATTTATTTTCTATCTGAAGCTCAAGATCCATCCCATTCTGCATGGGAAATAATCAAAACAAAGTGGCATAACAAGAAATCCCGTGACAGTTGTGTGGAAATGCCATCTTTTCTTTTTTAGGTGAAGTGGTAAAATCTTGCAAGTGGCATTTGTGCCTTTGACAAATGGGAGGCTGACAACATTGGGACGTGGTTGACAAGTACAAAATAGCAGTCAGGAGGCAGGCATCATGAAGAGGAAAACAACTCTTGTGTGTAGCTGTCTATATTGAGCCAGATTTTAAAGAAGTGAAAAACTCTCTATATGGGAGTGAAGAACATGAAGATCTCACAGTAAAATCTGTTTTTCTTTTTAAGATAGATAGTTTTCTAAAGCCCTTTTTCCCCTACTGTATAAGACTATATTGGAAAAATATCCCTAGAAAATGTAATTCAGCATATTTTGATGGAAAACATTTTCTTTCGGTTATAAGCATCTAAATAATCCATTGTGAACATCAGAAGTTATTGAAAACTCCAATGTGTCTGCAATATATCCCTTCTTGTAGAATACAGGCATGTTTTCTGAAGGTTTATTGAAAAATGAGAGTCTCATATAAAATGTATTTCAGATCATTTAACTTTTCTATCTTCTTTTATGATCCAATGAATTTTATTCATTTTAGCAACTCATGCTGAACCTAAGTACTTTAGGATTAAGATTAAAATACTGAGTATATGAATTAGGGTTAATAAAAAAATCCAATATATTTTTGCTTATGCAGCTACTGTCACTTAAATGAAATGATACAGCTCAGAGGTGAAGTGTGGGTAAACTAACTGAGTTTCTTTTAATTTGGTGTCCACAGAAATCAAACCCAGATGGTTCTATTGTTATAAATTAAGGTTGATCAAAGTGACAAAACTCCTGAGGGAATCTTTTCTCAAGAATTAAATTGGGTGCCCATAATTGTATTTCTATAGCTCTATCTCATAGTGTAATCAGGGAGAAAAATTAAGACTAATCTCTAGACCATAGCAAATATCTCTCATATAGATTTTAATTTCCATTGGCTGGGTTTGCTAGAGAGTACAGATACAAAGGAGAAATATCTCTGAAATGGATTATGAAAAATTTAAATGACCTAAATTGTAGTGGAATTCCACAATCAGGGTAAGTACTGGTCAATAGGAAAATTCAGACTAAATTTGTAATTTGAGGGCAGCCCTGGTGGCGCAGCGGTTTAGTGCCGCCTGCAGCCCAGGACGTGATCCTGGAGACCCTGGATCGAGTCCCACGTCAGGCTCCCTGCATGGAGCCTGCTTCTCCCTCTGCCTGTGTCTCTGCCTCTCTCTCTCTGTCTCTATGAATAAATAAATAAATCTTTAAAATAAATAAATAAGTAAATTTGTAATTTGAGTTAAGACATTGTGTATATAAAGGTGTATATATAAACCCTGTGTGTGCCCCGGGGACCTACTCTTGTTTGTTTCCAGTGGACAATAAAATTATGGAGTGGAAATGCTTGTGATACGTGCTACTATTCCTCACAATCTTGGAAGAATGGTAGCAACCCACAGAAACAGCATGGTCAGGAAAGGAACCCCGAGGTCAGAGTGAAGGAAGGATAAGTAGAAGCCAAGAGGTTGGGATGCTGTTACAGTGATCTATCAAGAAAGCATCAATACCCAGACTATGATATTCACATCTGAAGTGGAGAGAAGTAAACACAATTATGAAATCTGAGGGCTATAACAGGAATAACAGGATAAAAGGAATCTCTTGTAATAACAGGATCTCATGATGCCTGGACATGGAGAGGGTGGAATTCAAGCATGCTCAGGGACCAGGGGTTTCATGATGCTATTAAACAAGATAAAGAACTGGGAAAAGGGATGATGAGAAAGATGATTACTTCAACCCTTTGTAAACTGAATTTGAGGTACTTTGGGGCATACTATAATAAGTCCTAGTAAATTGATTTGGGAAATGGATTTTGATATTGATGATTATGGATAATCAGATGGAAGTCACTGGGGCAAGCTGGGAGGCTAAATGGGATGGATGCTGAGTGGGAGGCACAGCACGCACCAAAAAGATCTTACCTGACATTTGACATGTTTCCCTAAGTGCTGGCACTTACAGAAGGGCTGAGGATCAGAGTAATAGAGAAGGACAAGCACAGGGGTGTGCTGGAGCCGACAGTTAACTTCTCAGGAATTCTGTAAGCTGCCAGTTGGACACTGCTATCATTAAACATTAAATTGTATATATTTAAAATTACCTGTATAAAAAACAAAGACAGATAAACTTAAAATTCACCTCTTCCAAATTATTTTCTACAATTGATGATGACCTATACTCTTGAGGCTATTTATACCTATTGTATCCATACGGTGGAAAAAGCATAATGATGTGCCACTGTAAGTCTTTCCAACTCTACTTTCAGTGATATCTTGGCTGGTAGCTTGAAACTACAAGGTAATCAGCCAGTACTACAAATTAGGGCTCCTCCCCCCCACCCCGCCCCCCACTCCTCATCCCACCTCCTCAACCCTGAGAACTGGTTGTTTACAAGCACACTGCTGATTAAGTAGGGACTTTTGTATCCAAAGAAAGAGCCATGGAATAAAAATGCTTTTCTTATTGTTAAAAAAAAAAAATTACTCTATAACTTAGTAGCTTAAACCAACGGCTATTATTTTATTATTAAAATTCACAGTTCTATTGGTTAATAGTTCTGGAAAGACATGGCTGTATAATTATGGCTAAGAATCTCTCAGTCAATTTTAGTCATCGGTGGCTAGAGAGGGAGCAGCAGGGTCGGCTGTGCATCTTTGTCTGTCTTTTTAAAAATATTTTATTTATTTGAGAGAGAGAGAGAGAGAGAGTGAACATGAGTGGTGGGGGGAAGGGAACAGAGGGAGTGAGAGAAGCAGACTCCAGGCTGAGCAGGGAGCCCTATGTGGGCTTGACCCCAGTTAGGGCTCCCTGAGTCTGCCGAAGGCCGACGCTTAACTGACTGAGCTACCCAGGGGCCTCCATGTTTCTCTCTTTATGTAATTTTTTTCCAGGTATTCTTTCTGTGTTAACTAGTTTGAACTGCCTCAAAACATGATGGCCCCATGGTAGTTGTACTTCTTATGTGGTATTTCAAGAGCTCCAAAGGCAAGTGTCATAGGGATGAAAGTGGAAGCTACATCACTTTTTATCTCTTGCCTTAAAAAAATCATTAGAATCACTTCTAGCGTATTTTATTGCTTACAAACAAGTCACAAATCTGCCCAGACTCAAGGACAGTGAAAGTCAACTCCATTTCTCAATAAGGGAATGGAAAAGTTTAACAAGAACATGTAGAATGGCAGATATTTGAGCTCTCTGGAGAAAATACAATCTGCCTCAGAGCCCAATCCATAAATGAGTTGGAGAAAGACAATTATATGTAGTTGCCACTGTGGTCAGCAGTCTAGAGGATATTTGAGAAGTGTTGCTTTCATCAATATGAGACAAAATTCACACACATGAGGTAGGATATCATTTCCAAATGATACAGTCTAGGAGCTGAAGAAGTTTAATTTGAGGGAATTTTATAAAATAGGAAAGTCCAACCCTAGATGATGATAAACAATACATTTGTCTATGTTCTTATGGCTTAGGGAGGTTTCCATGTCTATCACCAGGAAGTCACTACTTTTTGTCTCTGTTCTGAACATTTCTACTGATTCTATTACTTGCATGAGATTTTGTCTGCATCTTCTCAGCCTTTCTGTTTGTATTCTCCTGATTGTAACTTTGCTGCCTCCTTTTGATTATGTATAGTTTTTTTTTTTTTTTCCTGCTTTCCTCCATATAACTTTTGTTTCCCTGATGGTAGACAGCAAATTTATTCCTTACCTGATCCATGCTGCTTCAAGTTGTCTGGCAAAAGCTCTGATCCTCTGCAATTTGAACCAGAAATTCAAAAACGAAGATAAAAGAGAAGAAACTATGAGCTGGTGACAAGGGTGCTGGATTGTTGAATAATGAAAGCAGTTACCCCAAGAAAAGTTTAAATTAGTGAATAACTTTCTGAGATAAGTCTATATTTTAAAACTTTGAGGAAATTATTTTAAGGGAAAAGGACCGTATTGTGGTATTTGTTTTATAATAAAGGATGAACAAAGAGAAAATTTAGAGGCAGATGTTAGAATTCATGAAAAGTCTCCGGCTCTATTCTAAATGCAGCAAACATTTACTGGGAGTCTACCAGGTGCCAGATTCCACACTAGGTTCTTGAGACAGAGCAAGAAGCAAGATAGAAACCAGCAGCTGGTAGGCATTTAAAATATATGTTAAAAATGAAATTATACTGTAGACTCTCTCAATTAGAAACTCACCCTCTAAGTTTGGAGACGTGATAACTTTTCATGGAAATTCAAAAGCTAAAGTGAGCTGAAGGTCAGATGTACACACAGGAAGAAAATGAGATCTATTGAAAGGCAGGTTTGTTCAATGGTATCTAGTTGTCTGTTTGCTCATCATTAGGTGAGTAAGTAACTCCTACCCAGGTAAGTACTCTATGTTGTAGTAAGTGCTCTAAACCAGTGTCTTCAATCCTAGCTTTCTCCTAGAAAAACCAGGCAATTAAAAAAAAAAAAAAGCAAAAAACTGATGAATGAGTACTAAACCAGATCGTTCAAATCAGGAACTGGCAGTGGTGCCACAACAGGAGATTTTTGTCCAAAGCTCCCCGTGTTATCTTAATGTGCAACCAGCTTACAAACCCCTGACGTAACCAATTTCTGTCTCCCCTTTGCCTGCCCCTTTGTCTGCCATCCCATCAGCTGTCTTCCTGCTCCTGATAAGGCATTACCTGGTTGTCAAATTCTGTGGAAAAAGGTTTCAGGAGTTTGAAAAGTTTTCAGGAACAATGGTTTTCAACCATAGCTGCATATTGAAATAACTTGGAGAACTCTGAGGAACCCTTATGCCTGAGTGCTATACCCAAGAGGTGGGGGACTTGGTGACTATGAGGCCGAAGTGGCCTCATAGCAGCGTTTAAAGCTCTGTAGGTGATGCTAGTGTGTGCTCAGACTTGGGAACCACTGTCCCAGAATATCCCCACGTTAAAAATCTGACTATCATGTCAGATGCAATTGAAGTGTAGAAAAATTCTTAACTGAGAATCCTAACAGGTGGTGAGTTTGTAAAATGAATTAGAGAAGCAGTTTTGGGGTGGGAGGAACAGAGGTGAACTGAGGAGATCGTGCTCCCCTGCTCCACCCAACGGAAGCCACATGGAACGTGGGACCGGTATGCTAGATTGACCTGTTTTTCAAAGGAAGTCAGAAATAAAGATTGCATTTGTATGTGCAGCCTGCCAATTTTTAAATTTTGGCAACTAGCTCTTGTTATAAAAACACCAAATGAGCTGAATTCAACCTGTCTGTGAGCTGAATTCAGCCAAAGGGCCTGCCAGATTGTGACTTTTCTCTTAGGAGTCCTTCATGTTGGGATATCACATTCTTCCCTGGCATTTGTGGGAGTCTGTTCTCAGAAGTTTCCTTTACCTTTGCCCCTGTAGAAATGTGACAGTACTGTTTCCCAGCCACTTGTGAACATGTGAAGGCAATTTTCCTTTATATTCCTAGTTTTTTGCCCAATGCAAATATAAGGCGAGTATCCGGTAGACATCCTACTTTTAGATCACTGCATTGAGGAATGGGTGTTAGTTCATTAATGCTGTATACAAAACACCCAAACCAAATTTTATAGTACTTGTGGATTCACGATGGGATAATTAGCAATTTCTTCACTTCCCACTGAGCAGGATGAGTTGAGGATTAGCTTCTCTCAGTAGATTACACATTAGAGAGAAAAATGTCAAACAGCTAAGTAAAATGGGATGCTAAGTCTTCCCACACAAGCATCTACAGAGCACTAATGAGCTAGCTTTTCTGTCACATTCACAACTAGCAGGAGGTGACCTAAGAATAAGTCAGAGAAGCTTTCTATTGGAGGATCTTCATTTTACCTCTAAATATGTAGTAAAAAAAGTGAGTCAATTGTTACTTACAGAAGCTATTTTCGTTCAACTGCAGGAAATTAACTATATTTCAGAAATAACCCTTATATTGCACAGAGTACAAGTCATCCTCATATGGCACGGAAATGAAAAAAAAATCCTTTCATTTGAACTAAACATGCTTTCTTTTTTTTAACTGAAGAAATTTACTTTTGTTGTCCTGACTCCGCACATCATCTCTATGTAATGAGGCCTCTGATTCATGACCCCAACTGCTTTTTCACAGCTCATTAACCTGTTTATGCTTCCCTTCTCTCTGACCCACCTAGCATTTCATCTTGTGTTTGGATTCAGATGTTTGTGAGAACAGGCAAGGATGCAATGCCGGGGAGTGGCCAGCACTATGGCTTCTGCTGAATGACGAAGTGTGGAAGGACACCTCTCTGGGCTACTAGGCTGGAGGAGAAAAAGAAGGCACGAATCTGTGTACACTTGCCATTTTCTGTTTCTCATTGATCAAAATTTACCCAAGGGGAGTTCTCTTTCTCCCAGTAGCTCTGGACTGTGTTGCCTGGCTAGGCTGGCAGCTGCCTGGAAAACCAGTTCCCAGGCACCAGAGTGGAGCTCTTCATTCATGTCTCCATGATGACTGGTCACTGCTAAGGCAAAGCAAGAGGGCCTGGTACTAAGAAACAGATGAGTCCAAGAGGGTCTGAAAAGGTAGGCGGACATTTATGTCCAACATATTCAGGCTAAGCAGTCATTTTAACACAGAGTATGAACATATGAGTTTTGAAATGAAGGCAGTGTTTAACATCTAGTTCCTGGTATGAGGCTACAGTCATAACAGATATTCAATCTTGTATAAGTGATAATATTTACATTTGCTAGTAGAATTGATTTAGGGCAAGTGTTTCCTTTTTCAGGATTGTTTTCTTGACTACGTAACATATAGTAATATATTTTTTTAAATAAATTATTTTCAATGTTTTTCACAATTCATTGTAATTCATTACTATAGTATTTATCTCAGAACTCCTATTGCTATTGCTTAGGATTGCTTTCTGCACCATGTATCACAGTGAAATGGGAGACTTTTCTAAAAAGAAATGTAAGACTCTAGCACAGCACTGTCTGATAGAAACATAAAATGGACAAAAAATGTAAACCACATATGAACTTCTAAATTACCTAGTCACCACATTAGGGAAAGATTAAAAAGTAAAGCCAATTTCAATATGGTTTTATATCTAGTCCAACACCTCAGAAATTCAATCATGTCAATATGTAATCAATAAGAAAAAATATTATTGATTAAGAGAATGAGAAGATATGCCAGGTATCTGCAAAAGAAACATCTGATAAAGGACTGCTATCCAAATTATGCAAAGAACTCTTAACACTCGGCAATAAAAAAAATGAACAACCCAATTAAAAATGGGCCACAGACCTGAACGGACTTCTCAACCAAAGAAAATATACAGATAACAAGTAAGCATATGAAAAGATGCTCCACATTATATGTCATTAGGGTATTGCAAATTAAAACAACAAGGAGATACCACTACACACCTATTAGAATGGTCCAGAAGACGGATAATTCCCAGTGCTGGTGAGGATGTGAGTAACAAACTCTTGTACATTGTTGGCCTGAATGCAAAATGATGCAGCTACTTTGGAAGACAGTTTGAAAGTTTCTGACAAAACTAAACATACTCTTAACCACATGACCCAGCGACCTCACTCCTTGGTATTTACCCCAATGGCTTGGAAACGTTATCTACACAAAAACCTTCATAAGAATGTTTATAACAGCCTTATATTTAATTGCTAAAACTTCCAAGCAACAAAATTATTCTTCAGTAGATGAATGGATAAATAAACTATGCTAATCCAGACAATGAAATAGTATTCAGTGCTGGAAAGAGATGAGCTTTGAAGTCATGTAAAGACATTGAAGAACCTTAAATATATATTACTGAGTCTAAAAACCCTATCTGAAAATGCCACATACTCTATGAACTACGGAGAAAGTATAAGGATGAGTGGTTTTCAGGTGTTCAGGGGAAAGGAAGGATGAACAGGTGAAGCCCAGAGGACTTTAGGTCAGTAAAGTTATTCTGTATGGTACTATCATGGTGAATAAATGTCATTTTACAATTGTTCAAATCCATAGAATGTGTGACACCAAAAGCTAACCCTGATGTAAACTCTGGCCTTCAAATAATAATAACGTGTTAATTCATTGATTATAATCAATGTACCACTATGGTGAGGGATATTGTTAATGGGGGTGGGGGGAGGCGATGCATATGTGGGAGCAAAGGGTATATAAAAATCTCTCTACCTTCCTTTTAACTTTACTGTGAACCCAAAACTGCTCTAAAAACTAAAGTTTATTGATCAAAAAATTACTTAGATATATATATTTTTTTAATGAAATATTCGAAGTCTGGACAATTTCTACCCTCATAGTACATTTCAGTTTGGACTAGCCCCATTTCAAAAGCTGCAAAGCCACACTGACTACTAACTACCTCAAGGGACTGTGTAGCTCTAGGAAATGTGAATGACAATCTTGGAAGGATCTCCAGGGGAATGACCTTGGATTGGAATGATGGTTCTCAAGCTTCAGTATGCTTCAAATCACCTGCACAACTTGTTAACACAAATTGCTGGACCCCACACCCAGAGGTTCTGATTTAATAGGTCTGGAATAGGGCCTCAAATTTCTATTTCCAGCAAGTTCCCCGCCAATGCCAGGGCTGCTAGTCCCAGAACCACTCCCTCTTTGAGAGCCACTGGTGAAAATGAGGCTTTAGGAAGTCAGCTTTGACATTTTTAAGTGGCAAAAGAGACAAGTAGTTTCTAAATAAGATGAAGATACCTCCCCCGTCACAATAACAAGGAGTGCTGCAACAGGGAACAGAGGTGATCAGTTTGTGCTGAAGATCACAATTCTAATCCTCAGTGAATGAGACAGGATAGATAATCTTACTGATCTTGTTTACTATTTGTCAGGGAAGGAGCGGCTACACGGATCCCATACTGACAAATGCAGCATATTTAACTTAGTATAACTTGCGCATCACAGTAAGAATGAATCTTGTTTACTAAAGGAATATCTAGGCATGATTAGAATAAACGGTCACTTTGAGACGAGAATTATAACCTGAGCACTACTCGATTTCTTTCACATTAACTGTGATCTCACATTAGCCTGTAAGCCCCTCATAAGATACACTGTTTCTCCTACTTACTGTTGTATTTCCAGTTTTTCACATCTTTGCACACAGTAGGCATCCCTTAAGTAGAGGACTGATGACTGTTTGTACTTGTTTTATACATTTTTGAGAATTTGGTCTTTGCCGATTCTGAAGGTTTAAATATAATTCTGAGGTGGCAATGAAGAGACAAAAATAGACACCTCTCTTAATCCTCTATTCATTTCTGTAAGTATTAGGAATATAAAATAGTTCAGAATAAGAATCCAAATGCCAACAAGCTGTTTTTTACTTGTGATTCTGGATGGCCTGATCGTAGGCAGTCTGCTTCCAAAACTTCTCTCCCTCAATAGGCTCCCAGAGCTGAATTACAAATTACCTGATGCTTTAGATTCACATTTCACAGTGTGTTATCGTAACATATTGTAAGAAGTGATGCTACACATGAATTTTTCAATGATTAAAAAGATATCTCTAGCGATGCAAGAAAGGATCTTTATGAGTCTAACATTTTCTCAAAATTGGCTCACAAATAGAGATCAAAAAACTTTAGTCAAGTGGAAACTAATTTAGAGTTGTTACTGCCTGGCATCTATGCTCTTCTCAAATAATCTGATGCTATTGCTCACACTAGGCACTAGGATTTTATTTTTTACAAGTCAGCTGTGGAGTCCACTTCATTATTGGATTGTCACGTCACCAATATGATAATTCATGTGAGAGAATTCCATAATCTTGTAGTTGGGAGCCTGACTTTGAGAACGCCACAGCTATCGACTGAGCTCTAGCTCTGTTCAGGCCCCCCTTTACTTATGATTTATTTCTCCCCAGATTATTGTGAAATAGCTGACATTTAGTATTGTGTAAATTTAAGGTGTACAATGTGTTGACTTGACACACTTATACGCTGCAAACTCCTTACCACCACAGCATTAGCTAAAACCTCTATCCCTTCACGTAATTACCATTTTTTTTTTTTTTGTGGTGAGAACATTTAAGATCTACTCGCTTAGCAACTTGCAAGTATTGCAAGTATATAATATGGTATTATTAGTTATAATCACCATGTTGTGCATTAGATTCCCAGAATGTATTCATCTTAAAATTGGAAGCTTTACCCTTTGACCAACATCTCATTTTCCCCACTCCCTCATTCCTGTTAACCACCATTCTATTCTCTCTTTCTATATTTAACTTTCCTAGATTCCACACATAAGTGAGATGATAGAGGACATGTCTTTCTCTGTCTGACTTATTTCACTTAGCATAATGCCCTCAAGTTCCATCCATGTCATCCCATGACTTTTTTCTCATGGCTGAATAATGTTCCATTGTATATATAAACCACATCTTCTCAATCCATTTATTTGTTGATAGACACTTAAGGTGTTTTTATATGTTAGCGATTGTAAATAATGTTGCAATGAACGTAGGAGTGCAGATATTTCTTTGCGGTCCTGTTTTCATTTCCTTTAGATACATACCCCAGAGTGGTATTGCTGGATCTTACAATGGTTGCATTTCTAATTTCTTGACAACCTCCATACTATTTTCCATCGTGGCAGTACCAATTTATATTCCTAACAATAGTGTTGAGGGAGATCATTGAGAAGATGTGACTTTTTTTTTTTTTTTGACCTTTGAGCCTGGACCCCAGCAAACAGAGGCTCCTCGCCTCCTTTCCTACTCTTGGAACATGAGTTCCACTTGACTCCCCTACTCAGAGGTTGCCCCAAGGACATAGCCTTGAGGTAGTGATATGTGCTGAGTACACTTGCACAGTATACATGGCTGAACCCAGGTGAAACCTCTATATAAAGTTTGAAGATTTGGCAGATGGGCCCAGAGACCTACTCTTCTTGCAGCCGTCCAAGACAAGGCTTGTGTGTAAGTTTCTTTGGTTATAAAGTCTGCTGCTACCAATCTGGAGTGGCTGCCTCTTTCACTGGTTTCTCTCTGCCCTGTGCACATGGAAGCCAGTTGCAGACCACACCTGGGAAGCTCCCTCAGAGTTTGTAAACCAAACATTCGTGAGCCAGCCAGGAGATCAAAGACACAGTCCGTGGAAATGAGACATCTGAGGGGGAACATCCTGAGTTGGCCATTGACCTCTCTGTGGGGTAGGGTGGCTGGTATAAGCCTCTTAATTAAGTTTCATAGCCTTTGGAAAGAGGCATCCACAGGGGAAATGGTCTGTAACCTCTATGTAAGGAGAGGTGGTCCGTGGTTCACATGCTAGATGCCTGAGGAGTATTGTGTGAGTATGGGGACACCCCAAAAATGTTGACTGATTTAGAGGCTTGTTTGTGGAACTGCGCAGAGTACGCTGAGGTAGAGAAGGGAAGCACAGGGCTGCACAGTTGGCTGGCCGTGGATGTCCAACTAGAGGCTGAAGTTCAAGTTACAAAGTTGGAAGAAGCGCTCAGGTAAGAGAAAAGCTTTTGAGTGTCCACCGCTCTGCTGGCTTTGGGGCTGGCAGACAAGCTGGGAGGGCAGGATAGTAAATTAAAGGCCTTAGCTGCCTTTCTGTAAGACTAGGGGGACGCAAGCTGTCTTAAGATCCAGGTACTTGTGGCAGTCTGATTAGAATCCTGAGAGATGGAATTTCTGGGAAAGTGGTGAAAGAATGAAGAAGAGGATGTTATGGTAATTGATGAGAAAATAGAAAAAATGCCTCATGCTCTTTCTGGGCCCTAATATAAAGGAACATTTGCAATAACAATTCCCCAAAAAGACTTCTGGGAGGAAACTTGCATTCTTTCTCTGTCCCTTGAAATTGTAAATCTTATCACGTCTTTGAAATGTGAACACCCGGGAGATAAACAAAAAAGATTACCCACAGAGAATGAAGACACACCAAAAAAAAAAAAAAAAAAAAAAAAAAAAAGGAGGAGGGGGAGAGACTTTTTAAAATACAGACTGCTGCCAGAATTCCGTTGCCCCAAATTCTGTGCAGAACCTCGAGAAGATCGCAGATAGCAGCGAACAGCATTAGCCACATAGAGGGGAACCTGATTCAGGCTGGAGTATTGAAATAACAGCTGAATGGATATAGAAAGAAAGTTGCAGGTGTGTGGAAGAAGGATATTGAAAAAAGGAATTTTATGTGTAGTCAAGCTAGGATTGGAATGGGTTTATGTAAGCTAAAAGGAGGTGGGTTTTAATGTCAAAAGTACACTGGTGTAAAATTAGAATTTGGCTTTCTCTGTGTTAAAAAGCCAAAGTTTTCTTAGGTTATTTACCTACTCTTAATAAGAAATTGTAAACAAAGATTTCTCTTTCTTTTAATGTAATCTAGAAAACAAAAATTCTGTGTTTTGTCTTTAATGGGTGTTGGATTACTTAAGAAAACTGAGCCTTCTCTACTAAAAGAGCCAAGTTTTTACAATTATGTAGTATATGTTGTATTTCATGAGAAACATTGTCAAATAAGAAGTGATGCTACTTTCATTAGGGCATAACTCTAGGAAATTTCTAAAAATCTGATATACCCTGGCACAGTCTTATCAGTCAATTAAAAACTGTATGTCACAGAAATAACCAAATTCCTATATCAATGGCATTCCAGAGGGCTCTCATCAGATCTTCACTGATGGCCATTTTTTAGTCTTTTGTCATTTGAGACAGTTACTGTTTTACTCTGATGCTTTGGCAAAAAGCGGTCTTGCAAAAAAAGTGTTTCATCTTCAAGGAGATTCATGGAAAAGACTTTGATAGGTTTCTGATAACCAGGATCAATTTCCCTTCGTGTGGGAGGGACAATAATGAACCTTTCAAATGCTTCCGCAAGGCTACCTGCAGAGCCTGACAGTATGTCATGCGATGGTAACTGGATACTTGTCCCTTCCTTGCTTCCCCACATTTTAGTAAAATGGCCCCTTACAATGATACAATGTTAACATGTGAAGATTTGCCTCTGCTCGATGGCATCTTGAACACAAAGTTCAAGGTTCAGGCATCACCATAAGGTTTTAAGAGTCATTTGGTCAGGTAAAGGCGTGTCATTCCAGAAGTTGTGATTGGTACAGTGCAAGCCTGTCCAACCCCTAAGACTGTGAAAGAAGTGCAAGCTTTGTTGAGATTTTGGGAGTTTGAGGACTTTTGATTCCCACCTTATGCAGTGTCTCTCTGTCCTTTATGCCCTGGTTGAAAAACAAAACAAAACAAAGCAAAAAAACAAAACAAAACAAAACAAAACAAAACATGTGTAGGACAGATGATTAGAACAGCCAGAGTCCTTTTTGAGTGACTTAGTGAAACAACTTAAAGTTCTGGGCATCTCCCAAGCAGGGCTGTCATTTGAGTTAGATGTGTCTGTGACTCAGGAAGGTATGGATCAGATGCTGTGACAGAAACAGCACAGGGGAAAATGTCTAAGGATTTTGGTCCCAGCTGTGGAAGAGGGCAGAAACCCAATATACCTCAGTAGAGCTGCAGCTGCTAGCAGTATACACTATTCTCCTCGGGGTAGAGCAGAGCCTCTCACACAGCAAGCAATGCAGCAGCTAGTGGGGGGTCGGGGTGGGGGTAGTAGGTGGGGGATGAGCTCAGACCAGTCTGGCTGGTGGTGACTTATGAACCCAGGATGTTAACCCTTTGCATTGACATTGGGCTTTTCTAAATGGATGAATTCTATGGCTTAGACAATGGGAGGCCAAAGGGTATATGATCTTGAATAAGCCCTTGTGGGGTCAGGATAGGTAGAAAGATATCTTGGTCCATCTGTAAGAGCCTAAGGCAGTCCTCCCTGTCATCCGTGTCCTGGCTCATAAGGCACTGACACCCTCCTGGCAATTAGGAAGCTGGTACCCTAGTTCCCATATGAGCCCTAGCATCTGACCCTTTAGTAGATGCAGCAGATTGGGTGCATAGACATAGTAGCTACCACGGTGCCCAGGGTGAGATGGAATATTGCTAAGAATGCTGGGTTGCCCTTTAAATACTGTGACTTGGTTAGTAGTGACCCCATGTCCGGTGTGTTTTGAACAATTCCCAAGGCAATTGCCAAAGGAGTCTGGGGCCTTCAGCTGGAGTTCTCAACCAGTAAGAGATTAGCAAATTGATTGTATTGGCTGCCTCTTTCCAAGTGAGGGTTCTAAATATGCCCTGACTTATGTGGACACGGCATCTGGCCTAATCCAAGCTGTCTCCTGCTGCTGTACAAACCAGTCTGCCGTCATTGGAGAATTACAGAAGTTGAGTACCACGTGTAGAAATCCTTATCTACTAGACTATGATTGAAGGTCACATTTCAAAGGTTATGATGTGTAAGATTAGGCAAAATAGCATGACATTGAATAAAGGTTCCATCTTTCTTATAACCTGCAAGCACCTGGTTTGGTAGAAAGGGGAATGGAATATTAAAATAGCAGATTAAATTACTAACAGGTAAAACCACCTTGCATGGATGGACTAAAGTACCATTTAGGCCTCAATACATGTAAATAATTAAGCAGTAGGGCCTGTTGCCCCATGTGCCAAACTGTAGATCCCTACTGAGGAGCCTAATGTGGTAAAGGTATGGAAGTCATGGGAAACAGTCATTGCTCCCTCTTTCACTGTGGCTCATGTGCTATGCTGCTGAGAACACCATGCCCCATCACATCTGGGAAAGGAATTCTCTACTGGAAATTGCAGTGGGATGCTCCTTTGGGCTAAGTTACTTTGCATCCCTGAGTGAAGGGGAGACTATGCTGGGAAGCGTTGTCCTGCTATAAGCTGGACCTGTTGGAATGCGCTATATCTGGAATGGAACATGCACCATGAAATAGGGGAGATGGTGGGAGTTCTGGTCTGGCATGTCCTGTCCCCAGTACATTTTCTCATGCCTGACAACACTATGCCTGCTGGCTAACATATATGGTATATACAACCAGGTCAAGTTCCTAACACGACCAACCTCTCCCTTCTCAAGGCCAGATGGACACTGTTTCCCACCAATGCAATCATTTGGCTGTTCTCTTTGTTCTCTCCATTGTCCTAAAAGACATCATAGCATACACAGAAGCTCTTACTAAATTCACTCAGCTAGCATCCGAATCATAGCCAACAAAGCTACACTAAAATATCTCTAATGAGAAAAGCTGTCCTCCAAGATACAATGGACTTTGACATTAATACTGCTTCAGAAGGAGATACCTGTGCCATTATCCAAACAGAATATTGTGTGTCCACACCTGATGGATCTGCTAATGTATCATCTTTTAAATCACATGAGGATATAGGTGAATGTCTTGACGGATCCTGAATCCTGGCTTAAGAGATCTAGTAAATCAGTGGTTCGTATCATGAGGTTCTTACTGGAACAAGCTGTCACTGATTTTTGGGAATCGTTGTCTTAATCTGTGTTTTCTCTTGGATGTGCTTGTATTGTCCTTGTGACATCTGCCTTCAATGCAGCCACATGGCCACCAAAGAACCATGGCCACATGGTTCACCTCCATCCTAGTGAACCCCTTGCTGACCACTCAGGACACACTGGTGAAGAGGGAGATGTGACATTGTAAGAATTGGTCAGAAAAGGTACAGTATTGGGGGCGGTCATGGAGAAGACATTGCCACTGGTTGCCCTGTGAGGTAGACTTGGGTAATCTGAGGCTCCTGCACTTGGAATGTGGTTTCCACTTGCCTTCTCCACTACCAGAAGCTGCCCAAGGGTATAGCTTTGAGATAGTGATGTAGTGCTGAGATCATCTGGACGGTATACATGATTGAACCCAGGTCGAGGTCTGTGTATAAATTTTTACATTTCGGCAGGTAGGTGTAGAGATCTACTCGGGTGTCTTGCAGCCACCCATGACAAGCCTTGTAAATAAGTTCCTTTACTTATTAATTAATATACTGCTACCTACCAATCTCTTTCTCTGGCCTCTCCCTGCCCTCTGAATAAGGGAGCCAATTTCAGATTTCACCTGGTAAACTCCCTAGGAGCTTTTGAACCAACAGACAGTACGTAGGGAAACTCTTTTCTCCACATCCTGGCCATCACTTGTGATCTCTTGTTTTCTCATGACAGCCATTGTAACAGGTGTGAGGTGGTATCTCACTGTGGTTTTGATTTGCATTTCCCTGATGATGAGTACTTTTGAGCATCTTTACACAAGCCTGTTGGCCATTTGGATGTCTTTTTTTGAAAAATGTCTATTTGGGTCCTCTGCCTTTTTTTTTTTTTAAGATTTTGTTTATTTGAGAGAGAAAGAAAGAAAGAGCACATGAGTAAGGGGAAGGAGAGGAGGGAGATCCCTGTATAGACACAGGGAACCTTGAGATCATGACCTGAGCCAAAGACAGACACTTAACTGACTGAGCCACCCAGGTGCCCCCCAGTTGTATTTTTCTGCATGTGGTTATCCAAATTTCCCAGCACCATTTATTGAAGAAATCATCCTTTGTCCCTTGAGTGTTCTTGGCTTCCTTGTCATACTAGTTGAACCTGGAACTTTTCACTCAACTACTTAGCACAACTACCTTATTAAGTAGGAATTATTAATTATTCCTATTCCATAA
Source organism: Canis lupus baileyi (assembly GCF_048164855.1). Lineage (NCBI taxonomy): Eukaryota > Metazoa > Chordata > Mammalia > Carnivora > Canidae > Canis > Canis lupus. The sequence goes on along the minus strand of NC_132857.1, from coordinate 32,877,545 downwards.
GGAGTATACTGAAGCCCAGTGAGTTCAAGTAATTTGTTCAGTGTGACACAGATAGTCACTGGCCAAACCAGGTTTGGGAGGTTTCTCAGACTCTACTACCTGTACTCTCATTGTGGAAATGTTCTAGTTAGGCAGGAGACAGAGGCCTTTGGTGAATGACTTACCTCAGGGAAAAGGTTTCTTATGGATAAACACATGTAAGTGATATCACTATATAACCAAATGGGCCTTAGAGCAAACAAATGATAGCACCATAATACTGCTCTTCCCTTAAGCCATTTCACTTAAAATACCCTGGGTCTTTGAGGGCTGGTCCAGCCTGAATGAGCTGATTGATATCAGAGATTCCTGTTGGGAAGCACGAGTGCCTTGGCTGGACCATAGAGATTTTCAAGTTGGCAAAGAAGCTGTTTCCTTAAAAAAAAAAAAAAAAAAAATCTATAGATGGTGATATTTATGATATTGTCTCTATAATGATAGAAGATAAGGAATCCCTAGTTGCTCTATTTATAACAGTTTTGGGGATCAGAGTACAATTCTTGCTTCCTTCCTTTTAGGCTCTGAAAGGGATTTATCATGAATGCTAATGAATTTAAAAAGTTAGGTTATTTGAGTTCAGATAAGGTTATCTTAGTTTGGATAAGATAAAAGACAGGGAAGTAGAAATCTGTCCCAGAGGAATGAATTCACTATTTTTTTCTTTTTCACTTTAGACATGAAACCTACACCATGATCTTTGGACATGCCATATACTCTCAGTACACATTTTCTGTAGTGTTTGGGCCTCAGGGGAGCCACAGCTGCTGTGCCTCAGACCTGTCATCATTAAATGTTGGGGTTTTTTTTGTTTTCCAAAAACACAGCTAGCTGTTCTTTTGACAGTATCACTGGTGGACCATATTTCTTAAAAGCATTCACCAAGCTCCTCAGAGAGAATAGTTTATTCTGCTTAGAAGTTATGCATCAAGATCTCGCCTCTGCCCTGGACAGACTAATCTCTGTCATTATGACAATTTTCACATACTTATACTTGGTGACAGGTCATAAATTTATGAAGTCAACTGACATATGGCTCAACAACTTGGTCTTTATCTTCTTTGGGGAGAAAGATGACATGAAACCCTGGTAAGTTGAAATTTTTGGAGGAATAAGTGACTCGATTTGAAATAAACATCAGTGAAGGACATAAAGATACCATAAACATTTTCACCCAATTGTTTAATCTCCCCTTTCAGTCAAGCCCAGCCTATGGCATTATCTTCAATTTAAAGAAGTCAGGCTCATACTTAGAATAAGATTAAAAGCAAAAGAATTTTAGACTTGTACAATCCATATTTTCAGTGCTGTTACTAGGGAAATTCATTTAAAAAAAAAACAAAGAAACAACATTTTTCTTTACTTTGAGGCTTCAGGAAAGGCATTGGATTCAGATGAGTAGATAGCACTACATCAATCTAATTTCAGGATTGATACGGATGGCCATTGAAACCCTGAAGTTTCAAATTGCTGCAAAGAATTTTACCATAATGACTATATTGCAATTTTGAAGAGTTACAGATAAATATCAAAACGAATGACAAGCAAATAGATTTTAAAAAGAATCAGTTGCATCCTTTCATTCAATACAATCTTAGCAATTAACAATGCAATTTGGTCATAACACAAACGTTTATTCATTAATTTATCATTGGTCAATCATGTATACAGCACCGTATTAGGCACTAGAAATTTTTATTCATTCAACAAATAATGCTTTTCTGTTTAGAATACTGTTTTGGAGCTGAGGAAACAGCAGTAAAACTCATGTGACATTTCCATCCTCATGGAACTTATATTCTAATGGAGAAGAGGCAAAATAGGTAGGACAAATAATATATAGAGTTTGCTTAAAAGTGTTAAGTGCTAAAGAGAAAAAATATATAAAAAGGGAAAGAGAATAAAGACTACTGTGATGGGATGGCGAAGGGGCCACATTTTAGATGTGTTGAGACCTGATCTGATTTGTGATTTGGGAGGCCCACTCTGACTAGTACTATGAGACAGGCATGCTAAGGTGAATCAGATACGGTCCTAATATCAGTGAACTCACACTTCATTTGAGAGGCTGAGACAGATAGAGGTTCACTGCAAGGAGGTAAACATTACTAGAGAATTCAGAGTGTGATGAGATTTGAGAGTTGCAGTCAGACCTCTGCTTACCCCTTGGCCTACTCCAATTTGGCTTCTACCTCTATAATCCCACTGAGATAATTCTTGCTAAGAATTCTCATGACTTTTGTGTTGCCAAGTTCCATGTCCTTTTTTATATCATCACCACACTTGATGATGTCTCAGCCACCTTTGTAGCTTCTCATCTTGCCTTGCTTAAAATACTCTTTTTTCTTTCCTTCTGCTGCCATAATTGGTCCATGTTTTTCTCTTATTTTTCTTTACATGCACTCACTTGATAAGCTTATCCTTCTCTCCCCTAGTCATTGGGTCCTCAAACTTCTGTCCAGGGCTGTCAAGTTGCATAACTCAGAGGGGCCCATTTACAATATAGTCCAAAGGACCGGTGCTTTTTGTTTTTTGTTTTTTTTTTTTTTTTTTTTTTTAAATTTTATTTATTTATGATAGTCACATAGAGAGAGAGAGAGAGAGAGGCAGAGACACAGGCAGAGGGAGAAGCAGGCTCCATGCACCGGGAGCCTGACGTGGGATTCGATCTGGGGTCTCCAGGATCGCGCCCTGGGCCAAAGGCAGGCGCCAAACCGCTGCGCCACCCAGGGATCCCGACCGGTGCTTTTTGAAGTTGAGTAATGCTCCTCGGCATAACATGTAATAAAGTAACTCATCTCTGTCTTGTCTGTTTTGGTTTCTTTCTTTAAGCAATCTTAATTGTGCAAGAGACTTCAAATAAGAATTGTTTATTAGTAAATGTCTCCATCCTAGGATACTTTGCTGTGTAACAAAAAAAAATTCATGCAGTTGAGTGCTTGCATCACCAGTTGGTTGTCTCAAATGTACTTCAGGTTTGTTATGTCCCAAAGTGAACTCAAGGACTTCCCTTCATACACAATCCTCTTCCCATGGTCCCTGATAAATGGAGAACACTACCAGTCACCCTACTATGCAAGCCAGAACCCTTAGAGTCCTCTCCAATAAGTCTACTTCTGTACCCTCTAAATCCAAATCCATTTTCCAGTCTACTGATTTATTTCCTCGAGCCATTGGTGTAATCCAAGATATCTTCACCTCCTGCCCTTTTTTCCTCCAGGAATCCTTTCTCCACACCGCAGCCATACATAGCTTTCAAAACACTAATTAAGTCATGTTATCAACACCCACCTGTTTAAAATATTGTGATGGATTTCCTTTTTAAACTGGAAAAAATGGTCATAAACCTTAAGTCTCCATATGTTATAATTTTGTCATTGCCTATCTCTCCCCACATATCATGCTCTGATGCTTTTCCTGGTCACTTTGCATTCTTACTACTACTTGCAATTTTAAATGTATCTGACCAGGACTGTTACACACAAGAGCCTTCCACGTAAGATGCTGAGGTAGATATCATCATTTATTTATCTGTAACTTTTTCTGAACAAATATCCCCCAAGACACACAAAATATCCAGAAATATCTGGAACTTAACCTTCCCAACAAAACTACCCCTATGGAGTTTATATGGAGCATTTTAAAATGCAATTGGATCTGAAAAAATTCCAGGCAAGAATTAGAATCTGATATAGATATTTTAAAAGATTTTATTTATTTGATAGAAAGAGCCCACATGTCTAAGCAGGGGGGAGGGGCAGAAGGAAGGAGGAGAAGCAGGCTCCCCACTGAGCAGGGAGCCCAAGGTGGGGCTGATCCAGGGTTCCTGAGATCATGACCCCAGAGGAAGGCAGCTGCTTAACAGACTGAGTGACCCAGGCACTCCTAGAATCTGATGTATTTAGGGAGTTGTACAGAAGGTCCACGCAGACTGCCCGGGTTCTAACCTCAGAATGGCCAGGTTTCAAGTTTTTTTCTAGACAATGTGCACAAGCTCTTCATGCTTCCTTTTTTTTCCATAAACAAAATTTCAGTGAACATTAAAAAAAATGGGAATAAATAAATAATAACTAACATTTATCTGATTTGGTCTATCAGCTATTAGTGCTGTGGCCCTATACTTTCAATAAAATAATAAAACGAATTTTGATTTAATTTCCCTTTCCTCAGATGTCCTCACTGGCTAAGACACTGCTTCTTTGGTTTTAGATACGGTACACATGTGTTTCTATAAAGACTTTCTCTGCCTGTATTAGTAAGCTTAAATGTCATGGAGTGTACACAAATTACACAGATCAAATAGGAAAAACCAGACAGGATTCTCTTTCCCAACAATGAGGAAAAGAAGACATAACACCACTACCTGCAATTAGAAAAAGTGGTTCGAACTACTAGGAGGTATTTCAGTCTACCACAACGTTTTTGGCGTCTGTAGGGACACCTCTCACTGCAAACAAAAGGTTAATAGCCGTGCTTTTCCAGCTGTTTCACTTGGGCCAGCTGTCTGAGTGGCCCAAACTACTTAGCTGCATATTAGCGCCGCAGAAACTGCCGGCTGCTGCTTGCCGGGAGAATTGTTAACTTCTGTAAAATGTTGGGCTGAATGTCATTATGGTTTGAATTAAAATAAATTTGCTAAGTGGCTTGTATATTAGCACTGGTACAAGGATTAGTCTAATGGAAACGAAAATACATGATTCCCTTTCTAGCTGATCTGAGGGCCGCTCTAAGGCTTTAGTATACAGCCCTCTCCACAGTCTGTTTCCTGGCTGGCTTTCAGAGTTCCGCCAGTTGCCTGCACATTGCAGTATGTATACCAACCCCCTCTCTCAAAGCTAATTCCTCTAAAATGGAAAGAAATTGAGACGTCTGGGTTGCTCAGTGGTTGAACGTCTGCCTTTGGCTCAGGGATCAAGTCCCACAACAGGCTTCCTGCAGGGAGCCTGCTTCTTCTGCCTGTCTCTCTGCGTCTCTCTCTGTGTCGCTCATGAATAAGTAAATAATTTTTTTTTTAAACAGAATTTTTGGAAAACCTGTTAGGTGTTTATGCTTATTGAGAATATTGTCGTGTGCTCCCTTTGGTAAGCACGTATACTAAAATTGGGACGATAGGGAGATTAGCATGGTCTCTGCAACGGTGACATGCAACTTAGTGAGAATATTGTAACAGTGAACAATTATATACTGTTCTATAGTTATTAATAACAACATTAGGGGCATGTCTTGGATTTTGCCTATGCTTTAGATTTGGTGCTTAGTTCTCTACGTACTGTTTCGTTTTCTTTTTTTTTTTTTTAAGATTTTATTTATTTATTTGAGAGCAGAGCACATGAGAGAACACAGGGGCCGAGTGGGGGAGGGGCAGAGGGAGAAGCAGACTCCCCACTGAGCAGGGACCCTGATATGGGGCTCCCTCCCAGGAGTCCTGGATCATGACCTGATCTGAAGGCAGAGGCTTAACCCCACTGAGCCACTCAAGAGTGCCCTCTACATACTGCTTCTGCAGGCTGTATCTAGAGGCCACACCTCACATTCTGGCCCATTTGCACACACATTGTCTCATTGATTCTTCATAATTACTACAATAGGTGGTTGGTTATATGTGCTATCTTCATTTTCTTGAAGGGACACTGAGACGAGGCAGGATGTGAGTTTACTGGTGGGTGGTGACACCCAGATTTATCCTGCAGGGCTATAACTCCATAGGCCATGATTTTTGTATTGTTTCATGTTTGGATTGTTACAAATGACCTCTGTGGCAACTATGACAATTGCAGGAATCGAAGTTTTGACGCTGGGGCCAGCAGGGAGGAAGGGGAGCATTTCAGAGTTCAGTTCAAAGCTGAGTGAGTGCCTGGAGGTCTAATGAAGCAGCCTGGCTTTGGGAAGGCTCTTAGGACCACAACTTTCTCTCTTCCCAATGTGCTTGCGTTTGCCACAAGGAGCAGTTCCTGTCATTTTCACCTAAGACATCTTTGAATTCTTCTCATAAGCTATCTGCATGCATTGATGCCATACAACTAGTTACTCTTCAAAAGAGGAAAGTACAAAACTCATAACTTTAAAACAAAATTATTCCTTTAGTACTGAGTTGTAGGAAGCATTTATTTTATTTTTAACAAGAAAAGTGGCATTTCACTGGAGTCCCTGGGTGGCTCAGTCTGTTAAGCGTCTGCCTTTGGCTCAGGTCATGAAGGGAGGGGGGAGGCGGTCTCTGATAGAGCCCAGCATCTGGTTCCTTGCTCAACGGGGAGCCTGCTTCTCCCTCTGCCCCTCCCCCTGCTTGTACTTTCTCTCTCTTTCAAATGAATAAATAATCTTTATTTATTTATTTTTTTTATTAAAAATTTTTATTTATTTATGATAGTCAGAGAGAGAGAGGGACGGAGACATAAGCAGAGGGAGAAGCAGGCTCCATGCACCGGGAGCCTGACGTGGGATTCGATCCCGGGTCTCCAGGATCGCGCCCTGGGCCAAGGGCAGGCGCTAAACCACTGCGCCACCCAGGGTTCCCTCAAATGAATAAATAATCTTTAAAAAATTGCTAGCAAACACAAAAATGTTCTATACATAATTAGTTATCACAGAAATAAAAATTATACTACAACCTGATGCTATTACCTATGTATTAGAATGACTATAGTTGAAAACAAAAGCAAAACAGTGATGATTTTTTAATACTAAAATTCTTTCATATTGCTGGTGGGAGTATAAATTGGTACAGTCCCTTGGAAATCTATCTTATAGTATGCACTAAAGCTAAGTGCTCGCATACTATATGCTGTATGACCAGCAGTTCCATTGCCAAGCATATACCCCAAAGAATGGCATGTACATATTCATGAAAAAATACAGGTAGGTAAATAGGCATATCTATATATTTATACTCATAGTTGCAATGTTTATGTGAATCTAAAGTGGAAACAGCACAAATGTTTAACTGTAGTAGGATAGATAAATTTTGGTATAAATTTTTCTTAATTTCTATTTCTTATATTAACATTTTATAACTTCATTTTGATTAGAATACACCTACTTTTTTCTTTTTAATAAACTTACACAAATAATTTTATTATTTTTATATGCTATTTAAGCAATATATAGCTAATTAATTTTGATTTGGTTTTATTTATTTATTTATTTATTTATTTATTTATTTACAATCTAAGAATCTCCTTTTTAATAGTTGGGTTAGCTCATTTATATGAACTGTGTTTATAGGTACATTTAGTGTTACAAATTAAGAAATATTTACCTGTGGGGATAATCAGTTTCAGAGGATTTGAGGAGGACTTCTGTTTATTATACTGTTCTGTTTTACTATACTGTTCCGTTTTTTGATCAGACTGGTGATAAAATTTTATCAATCTGTAAACTTAATATGTGTCTTTTGGAACACACATTATATGTCAACTAATGCATGTCGGTTTAAATATTTATGTAAATGTATTTTTGTTTTTTCTATTTTGTTTTTGTTTTTTATTTTCTTTTTTTGTGTAACTGTGTTTAATGAAAATTTAAGGATTTAAGGACATCTCCCCAAAATGTATATGGCATGTGCTAAATATACTATTATAATTCTAAATAAAAATATTTACCAACCATGCTACAGGCAAAAATAAAATGAATTAAAGATGGATTTAAAAGCAAAATACGGAAGAGGAAGCATCAAAATTATTGGAATGAATGAAACAGAGTATAATTATGGCATCAGGTAAGGAATATATTCTTCAAGAAAAAAGTCAAAGAAAAAAGTCAAAGAAAGAAAGAAAGATTATGTTATCTGACTTCATAAAAATTAGCATTTTACAACAATGAAAACAATCACAGAAAGATACCATCAACAAAATGACAGGAAGTATGATTAGGAAAATCAATTTAGAATGTATATGATATTTAGAATTTTTGATGGAAATGTAAACTAGTATAAAATCTGAAGGACAAATTTTAATATCTATTAAAATAAAAAAGGATCCAGCAAAGAAAGAATATATATGCAAAGAATACATATATAAAGATCACGTATATATAGAGAATACACATACATACAAAACGTATGTATAAATATAAATTCTGGTACAGGTGCATGAATATTTATTGCAGCAATACTTGTAAACAGAAAAAAATGTGTGGGCTAAACATTCTTTAAAAAGACAAATTAAATATTTAAATATAATACTAAATACAATATAATATTCTATGTATCAGATAATGGGAAAAATTTGTCCCAATGATTGTATAAAGATAGATATCCGAGCATATTTTGAATGCAGCATAATCTGTCCAAGCGATCACATTTATATAAATTTAAAAGGACCATACACATTAAGTATGCTAATTTGTTAAACCAGTGCAATTCATCCTTTTCAAAAATTAGTGTGTGTATGTAAAACTGTAAAAATGAGTTGGACTCATGATAGAGGTTGCTTCTGACCAGGATGGAGAAATAGGAAGGAAATAAAGGAGAATGACACAGGGTATGACACTGAATTAGAATTTACTAAAAATTATTATTTTTAGTTTAAAAAAATTGAAGCAAATATTAAAGAATTTTAAATGCTTAAAATTCTTGGTAGAATAATTCATATTTGATCACTTATTCAATATTTTATAAAATAAAAGTGTTAGAGAAGGATAATTTATTAGATAAACAGGTTGATTTAAGTGGCCATGAGTATTGGCAAAGTGATTTGGAGACCAGATGAAAGGTCAACTCCGGACCCTAAGTAAGGGATGTTAGCATGTCATGCTGGAACAAAGGTATAAAGACCCTAGAGACACACCCCTGAAAATTTCACCTATCTTGTTTTGCATTAGAGATGGTGAAGGGGAACAGAGGAAGGCAAGGTTAGTGACAATCATTCTTTTATTCACCTATTCATTCATTCAGAAAGGATTTATGGAGCAAGAGCTATGTATTGCATACTATCTTAGCTGCCATCAGGTCACACAGGCAAGTTTCATTCCGTCCCAATGAACTGTGCCGAGCCCTCTAAGAATAAGTACAAATGGCCACTGCAGTACAGAAGAAAAGATTTCTTTGTGGGTCCCAGGGAAGATCTCACAGGCTGGAGGGTTTTTGAAAGATGAGGTGTATCGTGAGAGTGGAAGAGAGCTGTGCACCACTCTGTAAAGAAATGGAGGCAGGAAGGATCAGGGACATTGGGTCACTATCATCATCTTGTCCTGCTCAAGCAGAGACTGTCTTGTGGGAACCAGCAGAATGGAGGCTTTAAATCAGCCTGAGGCCTCATTGCCAAGAGCCCTTTTGACTGTTCCTCATTGTTATGGGTGATTGGAAGCCATCTAAGCATTTCCAGACTGGGGATATCACAACAATTACTGTTTTGGAAACGAAATCCTGTTAGCTGGGCAGAGGAAGGTCTCATAGGAACAGGGGCCAGGGACAGAAAGACAAATGAGGTTGCTAAAGAAAAACACAGACTAATAAGACAGAGGCCATGTGGATGGAAAAGGAGGGGGGAGAATTTAAAAATGAAAGTGGTATTATATGGCAAGGTTTGATGGCTATTTGGATATGAGAAGGTAGGGGGAGGACAGATGTGATAATGACTGAATTTTCATAGCTTCAGATAAGCACTTGTAAGTCATCCAATGATGTCCACTTGGCAGGTGGAAATAGGAAAACCAATTATGGGTCTTCTTCTGCCTATGAATTTCAGGAAGGCTGTATTGAAACTAGTTCCTCTTCTACTCAGGAGTCCTGTTTGGGCTAATAAGCTATAGAACCAGTACTTACTTCATGTCATGGCTTTGGCTGTGACAGGAAAGTTTATTTAATAATTGAATTTTCCTGAGGTGCCATCAGTATGGATGCACATCCAAGGGAGAATATTTCTCTTTTGACAACATGCCGTGAAGTGAAAATTTCCAGAGACCTGGAAAAAATATTAACATAGGGAGACATTGAGAAAGGATACTGATTGGTTTGAAAATGATTGTGTTCAGATGAACTCTTAATATGTGTAGTCAGTCTCAAAAATAATCACCTTCTCTACTCTTAGAATGTCATGGTATTAAAATCTTCCATGGCCATTCAGACATTCATCACTTGAACACACAAGGAAAAGGAATACTGAACTCCTTTGATACCTGGAAGCATGACTTTAAATAGTTGAGGAAATTAACAGCTCAGAGCAGGAAAAGTCAGACTGGAAACTAGGTGATAAGTCATTAATTTGGGGAAAGTCAGAAGATGTCACTGAGTATTTGCTGGTCACTTATTTATGTCAAGAAATTGATTACTTCTTTTGCCCAAAGTGAAAAAGTTCTGAAGACACTTTGTCAAGATCTGAATGTTTTGAAAACAGTTATAGTCATGGTCTCAGAAGTGCTTTAACTCATATTCATTGGTTATGCTCTAACTCAGAGCCAGGGCACAGATTTTGAACAATGAAATCCAAATGTCAATTTAAACAATATGCCTACAAGTTGCAAGTTCTTGAATATTCAATTAAATCGCTAGCTCCCTCAGTTATGCTTCCTCTAGCAAAAAGGATTCTCGTTTCCTGAATCCCAATGACATTTTCTTTATCCATTTGTGAGATGCCTTATTTAGAGAAAAACCAGTGTGAACTTATATATTCATCTGTTTTGTAATGGTTCACAAGACTGGGTCACTTTGCTCTAGGAGAGGATATAAAATCAGAAGAAAGTGGATTTTCCCATGCCAATCACTAGAAGAAGAAATTATACTTGAGAACAAGGTAGAAGGAAGCTAGATTAGCTCCGGTTAGGAATCCATGCAGATAGATCCATGCATAACCTCTATCTCTGTCAAAACAGCTATTTTACTTTTGTTGCCAGCATGACAGTACTAAATGCCCAGTGCCAGAGGCTGGCCCATGTCAAGTGGATGAGACATTTTGTCAGCTTATGATTTAGTGCCTTTTCCATGGTGGATGCTCTCTGCTGGGCATTAATGGGCAATACAAAGGTCTTCATACTTTGTGCCCACTCCCATGTCTCCACCTCAGACCACCTTGTCCTTAATCTTCTGATTGTTCTCTATGCAGGCCCTTCACCAATTGACCAGCCCATTGGCCACTGCTCATGAATTCACATATATTCTAATTTAAGGGTATTTCTTTTTTTCAAGATTTTATTTACCCAAAAGAGAGAGAGAGCACAAGTGAGAGAGAGCATGAGTAGGGGGAGGGGCGAAGGGAGATGGACAAGCAGACTCCCCACTGATCAGGGAGCCTCACATAGGGCTAAATCCCAGGACCCCAGGATCATGACCTGAGCCAAAGTCAGATGCTTAACTGACTGTGCCACCCAGGTGTTCCAAGATTTATTTATTTATTTATTTGAGAGAGAGAGAAAATGAGGAAGAGAGAGCAAGCAGGGGAGGGGTAGAGGGAGAAGAAGAGGGAGAGAAGTAGACTTCTGGTTTAGTGTTACTTTCTCAGGCTATCTGCATTGGTCTTTAAGAAGACCAAGATTGTTATAGCCTTGGACTTGAACTTGGGATCAATTTCTGGTCCACTCCCTTGCTTCCTTCTGGTTTCTGCTCTGATATGACCTCCTCCTAGGTCCCTCCTCTGAATAGCTCACCCTATACACTCCCCCAGCTCTTTTTTTTTTTTTTTTTTTCCAAGAGAGACACAGAGAGAGAGAGAGAAAGAAAGAGAGAGAGAGAGAGAGGCAGAGAAATAGGCAGAGAAAGAAGCAGGTTCCATGCAGGGAGCCTGATGTGGGACTCAATCCTAGGACTTCAGGATCATGCCCTGGGCTGAAAGCAGGTGTTCAACCACTATGCCACCCAGGTGTCCCTCTTCTCACTCTTTACAACATTATTCTTTAATGTGTCTTGCTTTCTCTTCATAGTGAGATGGACCCTAAGAGAGAAAAAACTTTTTTTTCCCCATTCTTCTTTTTGGGCTTCTGTTCTTGCTAAGACCTACACTCCCACTGCACTCTATGCATGCCCTGTAATGCAACTCATTTATGTCCTTCTTGTAAGGGTCAAGGAGTTTAATGATTCTCTAGAATAATAGCATCTATGAAGGACCAGATGAGAATGACCAGAGAAAGCTATCATATGCATATTCCAGACCACCGGCACTAGACAACTCCAAGCCAAGGCCTTCTAGCTCCAAGGAATAACACCTGGGACCTCATTTTTGTTTTTTTGGTTTAATGGTTTCCTGGATGCCCAAGAGGACAAGGCACCAGACCACTATACTCATTAAAAAACCCCAGACTCAGAACAAAGATGAGACTCCCTCTTTTCCTTTCTGAGTCTCCTGGATGCTCCATCTCTCTCTCTCTCTCTCTCTCTCTCTCTCTATATATATATATATATATATATAGATAGATAGATAGATATAGATAGATATACACCCTGGGCCCAAGGCAGTGTTAAACCTCTGAGCCACCCTGGGATCCCCTGTAATTCTCCTTTTTGATGGGGTCTTTGTTTGGTTTGGGGGTCAAGGTAAAGCTGGCTTCATAGAATGAATTTGGCAGTTTTCTTCCTATTCCTATCTTTTGAAATAGCTTCAGTAGAATAAGGTATTATTTCTTCTTTAAATGTTTGGTAGAATTCCCCTGGTAAGTGCTCTGGCTGTGGACTCTTGTTTCTTGGGAGGATCTGATGACTGCTTCAATTTCTTTGCTGGTTCTTTGCTGGTCTGTTCAGGTTTTCTATTTCTTCCTGTTTCAGTTTTGGTAATTTATAGGTTTACCAGGAATGGATCCATTTCTTCCAGATTGCCTAATTTTTTTGACATATAATTGCTCATAATATGTTCTCAAAATCATTTGTATTTCCTTAGCGTTGGTTGTGATCTCTCCTTTTTCATTCATAATTTTATTAATTTGAGTCTTTTCTCTTTTCTTTTTAATAAGTCAGCTAGGGGTTTATCTATTGAATAATTCTTTCAAAGAACCAGGTCCTAGTTAGTTTCATTGATCTGTTCCACTATTCTTCTGGTCTCTATTTCATTGACTTCTGCTCCAATCTTTATTATTTCTCTTCTCCTGCTTTATTTAGGCTTTATTTGCTGTTCTTTCTCCAGCTCCTGTAGGTGTAAGGTTAGCTTGTGTATTTGAAATTTTTCTAATTTTTTGAGGAAGGCTTGTATTGAAATGTACTTCCTTCTTGGGACTGCCTTTGCTGTAACCCAAAGATTTTGCACATTGTGCTTTCATTTTTGTTAGTTTGCATAAATGTTCTTAATTCTTCTCTAATTTCCTGGTAAACCTATTCATTTTTTAGTAGGATGCTCTTTAATCTCCAAGTGTTTGAGTTCTTTCCAAATTTCTTCTTATGCTTGAGTTCTAGTTTCAAATCATTGGGGTCTGAAAATATGCAGGGAATAATCATAATCTTATGGAATTGGTTGAGACCTGATTTGTGGGGGCAACCCCAGTGGCTCAGTGGTTTAGTGCCACCTTCAGCCCAGGGTTTGATCCTGGAGATGCAGGATCGAGTCCCACGTCAGGCTCCCTGCATGGAGCCAGCTTCTATCTCTGCCTGTGTCTCTGCCTCTTTCTCTCTGTATAGCTCTCATGCATAAATAAATAAAAAAAAAAATCTTAAAAAAAAAAAAAACCCATAGGAGACTTGAATTGTGACCCAGAATGTGATCTACTCTGGAGAAAGTTCCATGTGCAGTTGAGAAGAATGTGTATTCTGTTGCATTAGGATGGAATGTTCTGTATTTATCTGTGAAGTCCATCTGGTTCAGTGTGTCATTCAAAGCTCTTGTTTCTTTGTTGACCTTTTGGTTAGAAGATCTGTTTGTTTGTTTGTTTTGCTGAGAGTGGATGTTGAAGTCTCCTCTTGTATTATTATCTATGTTTCTTTACTTTGGTTATTAATTACTTGATATAATTGGCTGCTCCCACATTAGGGGCATAAATATTCATAATTGTTAGGTCTTCTTTAAGTATGATATAATGTCCCTCTTCATGTCTTAGTACAGCCTTTGGTTTAAAATCTAATTTATCTGATATGAGAATTGCTACCCCAGCTTTCTTTTGAGAACCATTTGTATTTTAAATGGTTCTTCATCCCCTCATTTTCAGTGGGAAGGTGTCTTTAGGTCTAAAATGAGTCTCTTGTAGACAGCATATAGATGGGTCTTGCTTTTTTATCCAGACTGATACCCCGTGTCTTTTGACTGGAGCATTTAGCCCATTCACATTTAGAATAACAATTGAACAATATGAATTTAGTGCCACTGTATTCCCTGTACAGTCACTGTTTCTGCAGATTGTCTCTGTTTCTTTGGGCTCACTCTTCACTTACAGGATCTCCCTTAATATTTCTTGGAGGGTTGGTTTGTTGGTCACATATTGTTTCAGTTTCTGTCTGTCCTGGAAGATCTTTATCTCTCCTTCCATTCTGAATGACAGCCTTGCTGGATGAAGTATTCTTGGCTGTGTGTTTTTCTCATTTAGTATCCTGAATATATCATGCCAGCTCTTTCTGGCCTCTCATGTCTCTGTGGATAAGTCTGCTGTTAATCTAATAGTTCTCCTGCAATATGTTAGCAATCTTCTGTCCAAGCTGCTTTTAGGATTTTTCTCTTTATCTCTGAAATTTGCAAGCTTTACCATTACATGCTGGGGTGTTGATCAGTTTTTATTGATTTTTAAGAGAGGTCCTATCTCTTGGATATGAATGCCTGTTTCCTTCCCCAGATTAGGGAAGTTCTCAGGTCTGATTTGTTCAACTATACCTTCTGGTCTCTCTCTCTCTCTCCATGCCTTCCAGAATCCCAATAATAACGGATTTTTTTTTTTTTCAAACTATAACTTAATTCTTGGAGCCTCTCCTCTCGTGGGTTCTTAGTTGTTTTTCTCTCTTTTCCTCAGCTTCCTCCCTTTCCATGAACTTGTCTTCTACTTATCTTCTATGTCACTTACTCCGTCTTCTGCCCCATTTAACCTAGCTGTTAGAGCAACTAGTTTAGACTGCATTCTCAGAATATTTTAAATTTCAGCCTGATTAGATTTCATTTTTGCAGTAAGAGATTCTTTGGTCTTTTGTGTTTTTTTCAAATCCAACTAGAAACTTTATAATTATAATCCTGAATTCTATATCCAATATCTTACATAAATCCATATCCATTAGATCCATGGCAGAAAGTATTACTTCTGGTTCTCTCTTTTGTGGTGAATTCTTCTGTCTAGTCATTTTGTCCAGTGGAGAATGGCTGTATGAATGAGCAGAGTCAAAAATATCAACCACAACATGAGCAAAATGCACACTAGACAAATCTGAAGAGGTCAGGGACCAGAAAATAAAAGAAAAAAGACAACGAAAAGAAAAACAAATTAAAAAGGGGGGAGGGCAATGGCGGAGGTGAGAGAATATAATCTCACAGAGTGGATCAAGACAGTGACCCATTTGGTTCTGAGTGTATTTTGGTCTGTATGTTACTAAATCCCCAAATTGTCATTATTTTTTAAAAGCAAAACATATATATACAAAAGTAAAATAGAATACGGTGAAAGGAAGCCAAAAATGAAGAATATATCTATAATATATGTTTGTAAAATATGAAAGTTAAAAGAGAAAGAAAACTTAAATACTTAAAAACAAAGAGTTGATAAAATATCAAACTAGTTGAGGTGGGAAAAAAGAAAGAATATGGGAAAATTTTAACCTGAAAGATAAATGAACCATAAGAGAGACACCTCGAGTTTTATATACTATTTCTCTCAGTCCTGGAGTTTTCCTGCTTGGTCAGTATACTTGTTGTTCAGCTGTTCTTCCAGCTTGTTTTCTAGGAAAGGGGCCTGCTGCACTGATTCTCAGATGTCTTTTGTCTGGGTGGAGTTGTACCACCCCTTGCCAGGTGGCTGGGCTCAGTGTAAGCAGTTTGCCAAGTGAGGTCTTTCTTCCCTGGAGGCTTTCAAGCCTCTTACAAAAAGTGGTCTCTTTTCTATGTGTAGAGTTTCCACTATTCTTTCTTTACTTCTCAGGCTGAATTCATAGATGCTCAGGATGGCCTGATAGTTATCTAGCTAAATTTGGGGACCAGATGAAACAAAGACCCCTTCTCTTCTGCCATCTTGCTTCCTTTTTCTGTTTTTAGGTTTTTAAAAACCATTCTGGCTGTGTGGAGAAAAGAGGGAGGGAGAGGATATAAAAGTTAGTAGGCTAATGCCATGTTGCAGGTAAGGGATCACATCATGATACTCTCACTCGTCACCTGGAAGTAGGGGTAGAAGGAGTACTGCCTGAACTGTGTATTTATAGATGAATCACATGGAATAGAACCTGTATATTCCATACTTAGAATCAAACCGTGTTTATCTTTTATCTGTTCTCAGATGAAAGTTTATTTGTGGGTATTTATTCTTTTTTTTTTTTTTAAACTTAGGCACCTGCTCTCCTATACCAATTAGAATTTCAACATGAAGAAGCAGAGCCACTATCTACATAATGAAGAAGATAATTAAAAGTGATGGGACAATTTCAAAATGACTTTAAAATAGATATTTATGAAATCTTTAAATAGTAGGAAAGAAATAATATCTACAAACATCAATAAGAAGTCAAAATAGAGAGAAATAAGATCTAATTGGAAATTCTAACAATTCCAAAAGTTCTTGAAATTGGAAAAATGTCAATTGATGGGATAAACTCTTGGCTGGACAGAAGGAGTAAATTTGGAAGATGGACAATGGCAGTGAATATTTCTTGAATGCAATATATATTGATAAATCATGACAATCGTGAAAGAGAAGAAAGGTGCATGGAATATCTATTTAGAAGAACCAACACACACCTGTATGTAAATTCCAGAAGGAAAGAGTGTAATAGTATTTTCAAAATGATTGTGATTATTTTCTAGAATTGAAAGACAAGTATCTACAGATGGAAAATACACTCTGAGTACTAAACAATATAAACAAAATTGCCCCTCATTTAGACACATCATGGAAAAACTGATGCATGTTAAAGATTAACAGAAACCATTAAGGTTAAAAACAAAGTTTTCACCAATGGGAAAGAACTAGATCAACAAAGGGTTCATGGGAAGCATTCTTTGGGTCTGTGCTGGTGTGGCAATACCAGTTGTCAGATATTTCCTAGCCAATTGTTAAACTGCCCCAGCCTGGGCCTCAGATTAACCTCACCACTGCCATTTTTTGACTTGCCAACTCCTCCTTTAGGACACAGTGGATCTCCCCAATATACGGTAGTTGAGAGAGCTCCCCTTGTACAGCAGCATGAGCCTCAAGTGCTGTGGCTGGTATACATTGCATGGAAATATTAAAATATCATCTGGGACACATTGCATGGAAATATTAATGTATCATCTGAGAGTAGATGTAAACTATCCCTACCAATAGATGCCCAGTCAGTAGCTCAAGCAAAATAAAGATATCTTCAAATATTGACGAATCTCAACTTCCTGAAAATGAACATGCAAACACTTCATTGGGATTTTAAGTGAATCCAAATACAAGTGGAATGTAAGAGGAAAAAATATGATGAGCAAAGCATGTGGTAAAATTTACTAAAAGAGTTAAAAAGAATTCAAAATAAACATAGTTATTTAGGAAAATAAAAATATTTGAAATAAAATGTGAGGCAAAAATAATAAGGAAAGATTTCATGGGAAAAGAGCAAAGATACTATAATGTTATTTAAAATCTGCTATGCTCCCACTTCATTTAGGTGAATAATCAGTATTTCATGAATTTAGACACAATAAGAAAAAGTTAGGAACAAATTTGTATGAAAAATATATCATAACTTCCATAAGAAGAAATCTGAACCAAATGCATGGACATTTCCCAGAAGCATGAATAATAAATAAATACAGATAAAGCTACACAGTATCTTTAATGAGCTGGGTAATGCAAATTAAGACCACCATGAGAAGCATTTTTCTGCCTATTAAAAAGGCAGAAGTTAAGAATCCTGACAAATGGGAATTTTAATATTTTTATGACTCATTTTATTTTTACTTAACATGAGAAAAATGAGCATGTTGCTGAGCATGTGGCATAGAGAAACTCTTACAGTGTTTTTACTTCTCAGTCTTCAAAAGTCGAACGTAAATGTTTCATGTATCACATCAGCTCCCTTCCTAGAGAAACTTATAATGTTTCTCTAGGAAGAACCACAATATGTACCACAATATATGTATAATAATTTTGGCAGCACCATGGCTTATAATAGGAAAAAGTGGGAAACGTTTGAATGTCCATCAATAATAATGGATAAATAATTTGTGTGTATTAATGTAACAGAATACTATATAGGAGTAAAAATGAATAAAACATAACTTTGTGAGTCAGCATGGCTCACTCTTAAAAATATAAGCAAGAAATAGAAGACTGTACTCCAAATCTTGATTTTTTCTTATAAATTATGGAAAGAAGCAAAACAAAATCATATATGCTTTGAGATACATAGGTACTTAAGCAGCATGGATTGAGACCACAATAAAGGCAGGGAGGAGATAATAAATTTCCAACAGTGAGGCAATGGCTAAATAAACTGATATATTTTTATACCATTTGGTAGTATAGAGCAGTTAAAACAGATAAAAACGTGTCACTATGTATAAACACAAGTTACTAAAATACAGTTTTGAGTTAATAAGTTACAGAATGTAACAATGCACTGCATGATGCCATTAATGTAAATGAGAATCACAACTCAGTTCATGTAGTTCATTGACATATGCATACATATGAAAAACATAAAATGTACTGAGTACACACACCTACATTCATGATAGCAGCTATGTCTGGGGTGGGAAGTATGGCTTGGGATAGAGGATGAGGGGCATTTTGGATGATAAATATATACATATTTTTATATTTTCCTTACACCTTACTGTTTCTTTTTTTAAAGAAAGATTTATTTATTTGTTTGAGATAGAGCACATGTGCACCTATGTGCACATAGGTGGGGGGAGGGAATCCAAAGCAGACTCCTTTCAAAGCACAGAGCTCCATGTGAAGCTCCATCTCATGACCCTGAGATTATGATCTAAGCCAAAATCACGTCGGACACTTAACTGTCTGAGCCATCCAGGCACCTCTCCTGTTTTTTTTTAATATGAAAAATATGAATATTCATTAGAATTAAGATTGTAAATCTGAAAGTCTGAAGGATCTATTCCCAGCTCTGCCTTTGTGCTGAATTACTAGGAGCCATCTATTTGCCTCAAATGTATTCAAAGTCCTCACTTCTAGAAACAAATTACAAAACAATTTCTTAAGATCCCTTCTGGCTCTGACAGCCTTAGTCTGACATATGACTTACAATTTCACTCTGTTTCAGGGGCAGTGCATTTGGACAGGCTATTCTAGTAAGTTTCCATTAGACCAGATAATCTTTGAGAAACCCTAAGAAAGGGATTTCAGTTTAACATGCCCAAATTATTCTGTACCTTTGACTGACCTTGAATCACCCTAGGTATAGGCTTAGACTCAGCAGGATATTGTTGAGGTTCATAAGAAAGAGATGTACACGAAAAGAAATAGTACCTGTAGTCTAGGAGAGGAAGTTTCACTTTGCATAGTTATCCTGAGGGAAAAACAGAATGCTATGAGGGTCAAAAAATCATAAATGTCAAAGCTTTGGGTGAAGTGAGCATTTTTGATCTTGGTTCAGTCCACAGCATATACGGAACTCTGAGGCTGTTAGCTAAATGGAAGGAATTTCAGATGTGAATGAGCCTGGATTCAAATTCTCTGTACTACACAACTATTAGACGTATGTCTCTGAGTACATTACTTCTTTCAGCCTCCACATCCAACCATCCAAGGAAATACAGTGAGATGATGGAGATAAAACATCTAATATATTTCCTGGCACATAAAATACCATTAATAAATGGTAGCTGGGATTATTTTAATGGTGCCCCCACTTAAGTCACTGGCATAATTCATTAATAATAATTTTTAATGTTTTATACATGCATTTATAAGCATTAATTCACTATATATTCACAATATAGATGAATATGTAGTATTCTTGAAACAAAGCCAGGTTACTGCTCCATTTTATCAATAGCAAGAGGTTTCTACAGGCTTAACTCTGTATAAATCATGTACATAGTCCTTGAACATTTTGCATAAAGGATCTCTAGGCAATCAACTTTGGAGTGTGCATAGTTCATAGCTCTCCTCATAATATGTGCAAAGTAATCAGAAAATCCATATTATTTTCTTCCACTAACAACACAGATTTGAGATCATGGTATAAATAATTCTTTAATAATATTCAATAAAATAAATAATAAAAATATTCTTTATGCAAGGGACCATTAAACTTTAAAATTATTAATAATAATACCTTGCCTTTTAATAGGGTTGTAAACTTTTCAAAGTACTTTTAGACTTTTTTTTCACTAGGTAATGGGAATCCAGACCAACATGTCATAAAAGGAAGATAAACTCATGAAGGATGTTCTGTTTTTATTAAATGACTATACAAAATATATATTTGCAAGTTTCTTTCTTCAGCAGTATTCCTGTGATCTCTATAATCTGTAGGAAAGCAAGATGATGTACTTGAAGGTATTGACTATGGAGTTGACTATACTTGAGTCTTATGTGATCTTTGGCAAGCCATTAACTTCCTTGAAATTTCCCATTTGTTAAAAGGGAGATAATAATATCCATCCTCAAGTGTTAAAAATATTAGAATTACTTCTCTATGGAATCATGCCTAGTATCTTATATAATGTTGAATAAATGGTGAATCCTTCTTATTTTATTTTAAGCTCTCATCCTCTTATTACATTGAGGCTCTGAAATATAGAGGTCTTGGGAGATGTTTCCTGTGACCTGTGGAAGCAGCCTGGAATGAGGTAGAGGGGTTCCCAATAAGACATCATGGGTGTCTGCCTCTTGAAAATGGAATAAGTTAGTCTCTGAGTAGAAGATGATTCACAAGAGTTCTGGCAATTTTCATAAAGAGTTATTATCTGATGTCAGTTATCTGTCAGGAAGCAGGTAAAAACCATACTTATGCTTAGGGTAAAACATGATACAGAAAAAAAGAATGTCCCATCTCCAATTTCCAGAGTAGCAGTGACAGTGTAGTCCTCACTGAGAGGATTCTGACCCCAGAGCATTGCTAGATTCATCAACTAGAGGCTGATGGTGGCGGTGCCCACAGGCTGGAGTGGGATACCTGAGGACTTTCTTCCTGAGCCTGTGATACCATTCCCTTCAGCAGTGTCAGAAAAAGATCAGGACATTTTGAGGGGGAAGCTAATTTCTGTTAATAGCATCATAGATTTGTATCAACTTGTCTGAGTTACAAATGTAAGATAATTAGCAAAATATTAACACACAGGATGCTCCATTTAGCATTTTCCTCCCCTTCTTTTTATGGCCATATTTTCACCCAAATAAAAAAGTAAATAGATTTGTCATCTCTGCTTTGAATCCTATATTCAACTATAAGCTCCATTTTTAACTTTATTCTATCAGATTGGTGACATGATTTGGCAAAAGCTGTAGAGTGTTGGTTATACAGAATGAGTTATCCAGGATGGAGAAATGATAGGGCTGTTGGCTTGAGGCTTTGTTGACTATTCAACTGCTCTACAGACCCTCAGGAAAAAGTCTTTATTTTGACACTAAAGACCTATCATAGTGCCTTAAAAAGAGAAGGCTCACTTCCACTTGAATTACAAGACTTAGTCAAAGTAATTCCTCTTGCCTTCAAATAACTATTTTTCTCCCCAAATTAAAATGCACAAGAATAAGAAGACACAACCCCATAAAAATTAACAAACATCCCAGAAAGTTTTTTTAATGTTGCCAAAAAATATTCAAGGAGATGACAATCCAGGTGGTATTTTCCATTTGACTAGCTGATATTTTAGTACTTGGCATTAGTGTGTCCACTCCCATAACAAACTATGTGGTGATTAAAAATCAAATGTTCTGTATTGTTTCAAGAGCTGCTGTTTAGGGCATTGCATTGAAAAACGCTACGTGAAAGGAAAGCCAGTGTTCTGATGGCAGAGGGCAATGACTGATTTCCATTTGCTTTGTGCATGTCACTAGAGAAGTTCTAAGTTAGGATACCTCAGTGTCTACTTATGGGGTTTATGTATGTGGTTTCTACATGAGTTGTCTTTATAAGTGGGACTCAGAAATATCTTTACACTTACCCAACAGCCTTTCCTCATCTCCATCAAGCAGAAATGAACCCTTGGGACTGAAAGTATCTTTTAGGTGTTTGATTTTCCTGGGAAATTTTGAAATGATTTTCTAGCTCCAGAGTTCATAAAAACAAGGTGATTTTTTAAATGTAATGGTATTCTGAGAAACGATTCCTGTATCTTGCAACTTATATGATATAAATTCCAGGGAAAAACATGAGATTTGCAGTTAAATCTAATAGTTCTTGCTTCCCCCTTCTGCTTACTGGCTCAGTAATGGAGGACAAATTATTTAAATTCCAAACTTCAGTTGTCTCATATGTGAAATGGAGATGAAAATTTTTTCCTGAGTTCTGCTTCCAGAGGATATGGCATACTGATCTAAAAGTTGGGATGCTTGATGCAAAAGACAAAAAGGAAAACAGAGGTGAGAGAAACTCATGCAAAATCTATGAGAAAATATTATGAATGCAGAAGGTAATGGAGTCTCATTGAGAGAGAAGGAGCAGCTTTGAGTAAAAATGATCCTGATGGATGCTCAGAGAGTATGTTGGCAAACCCTGCTTATTGTGACTTTTTCTCCCCTAGCATTTCCCAGAATAGACTGTTGCCCAATCTGTGACCCAACATGGTTGGTCAGGAATAGCAGCACTATCCGCATGCTTTTCTGAGGTGGTGAGGGTTATCAACAGAGCAGCCTGTGATAATGGCTGGCAGAAAGTAAATCTCAATCAATTTAGGTAGCAGAGCTGACACTTGAGAAATCCTTGCCCACTCATATAACACATACCTCCAAGGGCTAGGTGATTACACAAACAGCACAAATCAAAGAAGAGGCATAGGCATGTCCCCTGAGGAGCAGGGCTGTGGGTGGGGGGATGTGGCAAAGGTATTAGATTTACACTTTAGGATGTGTCCTTTTACCAATACAGAGATACCCCTTTGCCCAGGCCTGTCCCAAAGTCCAAATATGGTATATGTTAAAGCCTAGGATTTTGCTTCTTCTCCTTGGGAATACAGCAATTTTTAATATGGTTGAAAGCCTCAAGAAATTATGGGATCACAGGGGAAAATAAAGAAACACAGACCCCAAAAGAAGGTTAATAAGCTAACTAACTTCTATCTGATGACCTACTAAAAATGAGAATTAAAATGACACCCATAAATAGAAGGGGTAATATTGATAATGAGAAAAAATTCCAATAGTTCCTTTTAAAAGAATCAAATTAAAATACTAATCAAGAAAATTTTAATAGTTGAAAGAGGAGAATTGATTTATGGTGACGAATTGACTTTACAAAGCAATGATTTGCAGATCCCTTTCCCAGAAAGCATTGAGAAGAAATATAAAATACAAACTAATAAACAGAATAAAAGAAATTTTAAAATAATAGGCCCATTAGACAATATAAGAGAAATGGAGGAAAAAGTAGGTACTTGAGTAAATTATGCTGAAAAAATCATAATTAATGGAGGATGATGATTTTATATTGATGGGGTTTGTAGGGGCCACAGAGTAAATAAGGAAAAGAAACCCCAGAACATTCTTGAAATTATAGTGAAATTTAGATAGATTAAACGATGAAGCAGGATTCCAAATAACTTCTGTAAGAATCAAATTTTATCAGATACCTCAAGAGCAAAACTATTGGCAGGGTATTGAGATTTATTTATTTATTTATTTATTTATTTATTTATTTATTTATTTATTTTAAAGATTTATTTATTTCCTTTAGGGAGAGAAAGAGAGTGTACAAGCAAGGGAAGGGTCAGGGGGAGAGAGAAATGAGAAGCAGACTCCTCACTGAGTGAAGAGCCCCATGTGGGACTGGAACCCATGATTGGGATCCCATGATATCATGGAGCTGAAACCAAGAGTAAGATGCTCAACTGACTGAGTCACCCAGGTGCTCTGTTGAGTTTTGTTTTCAATATATTCAATCTGGAGAATATTTTTAAATTTTTCTCAGTAAAAATAGAAACAAAGTTTAAAAACAGCATAAGAGAACATAATAAGGAACAACAGATCAAGACATAACAGACTTAACTATATAGGAACCTAAGTTTGTAGAATTGAAATGTATGAAACAACTTGCAAAGGTAGAGAACAAATACATAACCTCATAATTGTAGTTGGATAATTGAACACACACATTTCAGAAAATAACAGGTCACACAATCAGATTAAAATAAATTTATTACAAAATCTAAACCAATTAATTTATTACAGATATGCATAATGCATGTGTAGATGGAGGGATTCCACCAAAAATAAATATTTTGAATTCACAAATAATACAAAAATTACCATATGGAGGTTACAAATGGAGTTTCATAAATTTCAAAGATATAAAATCCTGTAGACTAAGCTCTTTGATCCCAATGCAATACAATTTGGAAATCATAATAATAGAGCTACTTCAAAATTCTATTTAAGATATTTAAGTAAGACACTAAAGAGGTTTTGAAAAGTATTAAAGATATTATGAGCTATTCTTTGCTAATACATCGAAAATTTAGATGAAATAGCAAATTCTTACAAAACCTGAAATGTCAAAAACTGTCAGGGAAATAACATGAAGCATTCATGAAGTGTTAAACCAATTAGAGTGGTCAGCAAGGAGTTAACCAATAAGTTCTACAAACTTCCAAGGAGTAGTTATTTATTAACTTAAAAAGTTTTTCCAGGAGAGGTGCCTGGGTGGCTCAGTTGGTTGAGCATTGTCTATTGGTTTCAGCTCAGGTCATGATCTCAGGGTATGAGATCGAGCCCCATTCTATGCTCTGTGCTCAGTCCAGAGTCTGTTTGGGATTCTTTCTCTCCGTCTTCGTCTCCTCTACCCCCACTCATGCTTTTTTTGTCTCTCTCTCTCTCAATAAATAAATGTTTTTGAGGAAGTAGGAACACAGAATGAAGCTTTCTAAGCTCATTTTCTGAAGTCAGAGTAATCTTTATTTATATATTCATATATATATATATTCACATCTATATGCAGTCTAAAGAGCCACTGGAGCTTTATGTGGCCAATATACTACTGATTTGAAATTGAGAGATGAGGATAAAAAGCTCAGAAACATAACCATGTGTGTATGGCAGATGTGATATATGGTAGGCCTGGCATGCCAACCCAGTCATGAAAATGTCAAAAATATAAGCCCACTAAATGGAGCAAAGTGGATTGGATTTCTCTCATTCAATATATAAATGTGAAATCTAGAGTGCTTACAAATCTTTAAAACTATAAAACTAAATAAAGAAAAAGAAGGAGAATATCACTGGGGCGTGGAGGAAAGGTGGAGGAAGGAGATAACATTCCTGACCTTCAAACCAAAAATTCTAAGGAGAAAACGAATGAATGGATTTCATTACATAAACATCAGAAATTCAGTAAAGAAGGAAAATATAGACAATATTAGTAAAAACATGGCAGAGGTATTTGCAACAACTGAAATCAATTAAGGATTAATATCTTGGATATGGAAGACCTACTATAGATCTACCAAAACACAAGGAAACCTAAAGAACAAGCAAAAACATCTAGAGTATATAGGTAGTCAGCAACAATAAACACAGATATCATCTTACTATTATTAGAACATACCTTTTAGAAAATGATTGAGGTTTGAATCACACCAAACATTAGTTTGGATGGGCGCACGTGGTGTGGATGTGGGCAGTGTGGATAAAGCTGGTATAGCTGATCTAGAGAGCAACTGGCAGTAGCAACATTGTATATGTACATATGCTATTACCCTGAGACCCCATTCCAAAAAGTTCATAAAAAAAAATGTATGAAGCTAATTCTTCTCAGCATTGTTTGTGGTAGCTATTGGTTGTAAACATCTCATGTGTTCATCTCTAAATAAATAAAATATGATGGATACATTTACTGTAACAACATTAGAGAGCAATAAATTAGGGGTATATACAACAGCATGAAGAAGACATAAAGCTACAGCATTACACACACACACACACACACACACAATTTCCATAGCACAATATCATTTGCGCAACCTAAAAACACATACAAAGGTACCACTGTATTTTCATACGGTTTTATACATATCCAAGGACATGTGACAAACACAGCAGATTAGGTACCTGTGTGGGAGAGTAGGACAGGACCCAGAATGAGAAGAGTGAAAAGCACATAAGAGAGAATGAGCTTTTCCATGAATTGATGAGAATTATATACCATAAACTGGAAGTTATACTATCAATTCCAAAGCTGAAGCCAATGAAAAAGAAGAAAACGCATGGCAGCAAGATATTTCAGTTACTCATATTCAACTCATAAGTGTGTCTTTGTAGTTTAGAACACTGCCATCTTGAAGGTATTGGTTAATTTAGTATTTCCTATGCTTTTTGTTTGATCAGTCTTTATCTCAATTCCTTTTTGAGGAGAGGAGTTTATTTCTTGCTGTGCATTTCTCTTGTAGTCTTCAGGCAAAAATCCCCAAGTGCTTTAATAAATATATGATCTTTCTTTAGTATCGGATTGATGTTGGTTAATCAGTTTCTTGCATTCAGCTCCTTGCTCTGTCTAACAGACACTGCTGAAGGGTATGATCCTTAGTTAACAGGAAAATACACACTAACAGTAAAAACCGACCACACTTGGGCAGCTCACCTGGTGTTCCCAGCACACCATTTTGCTATGACGCACTAGTGGGCAAACACAGCTAAATGAGTTCTAGTAAAGTAATTCAAAAGGACACTATATGGCCATGAAAATTATGGAAACAATTTTAACAATATGAAGAATATAAATTCCATGGATAGTATTTGTAGTAAAGATAGGTTGAAAGAAAGTGTAAAACAGTTTAAAAGCGATTTTTTCTTTATGGTAGGAAGATTCGTCTTGGCTGTAGCCGACACAGTGAGTGCCCCCCACCCCCATAGTCCCCCAACCCTTCATTGTGCTCTACCAAATTTCAGTTGCCAGTACTGCATCTTTGTGTCTGAGATCTGTTCCCTTAGAAG
Organism: Canis lupus baileyi; assembly: GCF_048164855.1. Lineage (NCBI taxonomy): Eukaryota > Metazoa > Chordata > Mammalia > Carnivora > Canidae > Canis > Canis lupus. Next base: position 32,850,395 of record NC_132857.1, on the reverse strand, counting down.
AGGGGAAAACTGCCCTGCTGTCCCTACTGTTTACATGCCAAGCAATTGCTACCTCCTGGGGGCAAATCTCAAAAGACACACTTTGGGAGTTGTTTAACACCAATAGGAAAAACAATACGACATACAGATCACTTTATAATAAATTAATCACATTGGGGTGATGACTGATAGTCTAGAAATGTTGTCTATTACATGACTTTCTGACTTTCTCGGACTATGCTTAACTGTAAGGTTCATTAAAGCATGCTAACCACTTCTTAGTAGCTCTGTGAAAAAAAAAAAAAACTGAAAAGATCAGAGGAAAAATAGAAAATAAAAATTATATGAAAGACTCAATTGTGGATTATTTTTCCCCTAAGAGCCAATTTATTTTGTTAGGGTACTGCTATGACATAAGTCTTGGATTAACCAAATATCTGGTACCAAGAGATTAGGATATGTGAATTTAAGAACTTCTTAATTTTTATTTCGGTATTTCATTAATTAAAAATGCTTAGTATTCTAAAAGTTTTTGTGTTCATACCTGTCACTCAAGATAGGCAGGCTAGACCATTATCCATGGAAATGTTGTGCTAAAAGTCCAATCCATCTTAAGCTGTACTTGATGTTCCTTTAGGAGAGCTTCATCTAAATGAATTGGACAATAGCACCGCTCTCTCCCATCCAATGGTTCCACATGCCTTATAAAGAAGTCTCTGAATCTTGCATAAGCTTACTTCCTGATATCACTTTGGTTGGCTGTCACACTGAATCTACAAACCATGTATTGCCGGAACACAGAAAAACAAGTTAAAGGCAAAGATTCCTTTTTGGAAACTAACTGCTCAGTAGTCTTCATGATAAGTCTTGGAAAACCAAGTCACATTAAAAAAAAAAAAAATCCCCCACATACTTGCGTATATGCACATGCAGGCAAAAGAAGTGTGCTTTTAATCTAAGACAAAACCCTTTTAACTCATTCAATTAAAAATAATCACTCCATTGAATACCAAAAAAAAAAAAAATTCCTGCACAGTTTAATGTTTCAATTAAAAGAAATTCTAATCAAAATATTTCTCTGACATTTAGAAAATGGTTCTCAAATTTCTCTCTAAGAGAAAACAGAATAGCAGATATCTTTCTTTTTAAAGGGATGTGGGATTAGCTGTGCCTTGTGTGAAAGGGACACCGGTACTTAAAAATGTAGGTGGCTTCTTACCTTCCATACTCAAGCCTTTTGAGAATTTCTTTCACTTCTTGCAATGAGGCGCGTTCAGCCCACCCCTGGACCTTTGAACTGGATCTTGTTTCTTCTGTAAAATTATTTTTCTCCCCACATCTCTCTCCAAGGTTTGTATTTAATCTTTACCTAGTCTCCACACTCAGGGTGTTCCCCATGGTTTTCTATAAATATTTTAGTGAGAATTTATTTAATACTTGTTTCTCTTACTAGAATGTAAGCTGTGTGAGAAAACTAATTTTGTCCATTTTTTCCCCTCATTATTCTATTCTCAGTGCCTGATATTAGGAGTGTCCAATAAATAATCTCAATTTAGAACAAAATGATGAAATCAATAATTTATAATGGGATAATGAGTTAATTGTCTAAAACAAATTACATAGGGCGCTCTGCCTTACATAACTTCAAAATAAATGCCAAATGTTTGTCACCTGGGTAGCTTAATTGGTTAAACGTCTGAGCCTTTGACTCAGGTCATGATCCCGGGGTCCTGAAATCCACTCCCTGCTCAGTGGAGAGTGCTTCTCCTTCTGCCCCTCACCCCTAGCTTCTGTTCATTCTGTCTTACAAAAATAAATAAATAAAATCTTTAAAAAAATAAATAAATGCCAAATGTCCTAAATATTTAAATGTAAATGATGAAATTACAAAATATTTTAGTAATATATCTATAATTTGGGTGGTTGGAGAAAACTTTTCAAAATATAAAACCAAAATTGAAGCCATGCGGAAAATATTAACAGTTTTAATTGCATAAAACTTAAGTGAATTTGAATAACAAAAGAAAGTCTAAAAGTATTAAAAAAATCAATGCTGAGAAATATGTGTAAACCTGCTCCCATCAATAAGGAAGAAGAAGAAAACATTTCATAAGGAGATGATTTTAAACAAGAAATAAGTTCCTCTGATTTATGGTTTATAAGTATATAAGAACATTGAATCTTATTTGAAAATAAAGAAAAGTAAATTGTGTAGCACGGAGATACCACCTTTTTCCTGTCAGATTCTTAAAGAAAATGTAATAGAAATAATGTTTCCAAGTGTGCAGAAGTAGACACTCATCTACACTTTAGTATACATGTAAAACAAATTTACAATACAATAATTTGAAATATGCCTATTTATTGGTATGTGTATTGTCACATTATTTGTAATAATACATTGGACAGAATTAAGTCTCCTATAAGGAGGTTTTTAAAAATGTATAATAGTGCATCCAACAAAGGAAGGAGACACCAAGAGTGATGTCACCGAGTGTTTTTATTAGCATGGAAAAGAATTTCTTTTTTTTTTTTAAGTCTTTTTTTTAATTTATTTATGATACAGAGAGAGAGAGAGAGGCAGAGACATAGGCAGAGGGAGAAGCAGGCTCCATGCACCGGGAGCCCGATGTGGGATTCGATCCTGGGTCTCCAGGATCTCGCCCTGGGCCAAAGGCAGGCGCTAAACCGCTGCGCCACCCAGGGATCCCGGAAAAGAATTTCTGTACCATGTGTGAATCTTGCTCACAAAGAAGAATGTTTCGAATTATTCATCATCCAGTATTAATGGTATCTATATATATGCATATACATGCACATCAATTTATACTTATATGCACTGAAAAAGTTGTATTTTTATCATAAACAGAATAACAGGAGTTATAGGTTCTTTATATATGACTTGTTTTTATTTTAATTTTAATTTTTCTAATATTTCCTCTGTAAATGTCTTACCTTAAATAAAAACAACCTTTCATTGAAAGGTATTTGGAATAACTCCAAAAATGTATTCTGTGTGTCCAGCCCAAACCTGAGAGTCAATAAAGTTTAAGAATGAAAGAAATTGAACACAAAACACTTTTCTCAATTTTTTTCTTTCTCCTTTCTCTGATCCATCCTGCTTCGGCCCTCATTATTTTCTTGGAAATGAGAAGCAGTTTATTTCAGGTGTCTTAACTTTTTTTTTTTTTTTTTTTTTACTATAACTAAAACATAGGCTGATTTGTCCATTCTTATTGAAAGTCTAATGCTCAGAGGACTTTATGTGCACTGCATATATGTCACTTTCTTCATGGCAATATCATTATTTATGAGCATGCTTTCCTTCTACTGGGTTGTAAATTTTATGAGAACTGTGTTCTGACTAATTGATCTAATGTACCTCCCGCAGTGTTGAAATTAAATATGTATTTATTCATAATAGATTCTTAATATAGTTGAGGCAGTAAATATACTTTTCCTTTTCTACTGTTTCTTTTTTAAATATTTATTTATTGATTGATTATTTTTTAAAATTTTTATTTATTCATGAGAGACACAGAGAGACAGGCAGAGACATAGACAGAGGGAAAAGTGGGCTCCATGCAGGGACCCCGATGTGGGACTTGATCCAGGCATTCTAGGATCACGCCCTGAGGGGAAGACAGATACCCAACCACTGAGCCACCCAGGAATACCGTAGTTTTTCTTTTTTTTTTTTTTAATATGGGGCCTGAAATAGATGTACCTGTTCTTTATACTCAAGTCCCCTCCTTTGTCTATTTGAATCATTTTCAGATGTTTTACTATGTCTTAGGAAGATATATAGGGAGGTTTACGTAACATGGTTGTATGTCTAGTTTCCTTGGTATGAAGATCTTATATTTGTAAGCTGGTCTATCTCACTATGGACTGTCAAGACTTACTTTTTTCTTTTCTTTTTTAAAGATTTTATTTATTTGAGAAAGAGAGAGCTCAAGGGAGGGAGAGGGGCAGAGGGAGATAATCTCAAGCAGACTCCCCTGCTGAGCATGGAGCCCTACTTGGGGCTCAATCTCACAACTCTGACATCATGACCTGAGCTGAAACCAAGAGTCAGTTGCTTAACTGACTGAGCAACTCAGGCACACCTAAAATTTTCTTTCTAATAGGTGGACTGAATATTTTATCTGTGAATCTAGCCATTGGTTCCATCTCTGTGCCTTGTAGAAACAAGGTAGTGTGGCCTTTTGTCAACATGGTGGCTTCACATTTGAAGATAGGCACTTCTTTTCTGGGCTAAATGGCTCTACGTCCTCATGTGGCAGTTTCCTGTCACTTATTCCAGGCACTTGTGATGGCTCTTCCTGAATGTTTTGGTAGTTAACCCCTTGTGTTCCTTGGCTCCAGGAATAAAGCAAATGGGTGGAGCCTATCTGTGGAGAGCCCAGCAAAATGTGCACTTCCTGCTTTAGACCCTCAATGTGCTGGAAACAAGATGTCCAAGTAGCTAGTCCTAGCGCCATTTACCTGGTAGATGGTTCCAACATCTAGCTCTTGTTCTCAGTAGGAACATATTCCTGAAGCCAAGCTTGGAAGGCTGCTGGGAGAAGATCACCCAGAGTTGTCCCAGTGAAGCAATTATGCTCTGACTCAGCTGCTAGGAGATTAAATTTTTTTTTTTTTTTTTTTAATTTTTATTTATTTATGATAGTCACAGAGAGAGAGAGAGAGGCAGAGACATAGGCAGAGGGAGAAGCAGGCTCCATGCACCGGGAGCCTGATGTGGGATTCGATCCTGGGTCTCCAGGATCGCGCCCTGGGCCAAAGGCAGGCGCCAAACCGCTGCGCCACCCAGGGATCCCTTTTTTTTAAATTTTTTTTTTTTTTTTTAATTTTTATTTATTTATGATAGTCACAGAGAGAGAGAGAGAGGCAGAGACATAGGCAGAGGGAGAAGCAGGCTCCATGCACCGGGAGCCTGATGTGGGATTCGATCCTGGGTCTCCAGGATCGCGTCAGCTGCTAGGAGAAAATGGTTTTGTGAGTTTGTTAGTTTGGATTTTCAATTTCCATTCGTCTATTGTCCTTGTATCTATGCGAATATAATTTCCTCCCTCTGAAACTGAAAAGGAGTGAGTAGTAGAATTCCTGTAGCAAAAATCCTGTTTTATATTCTTAATATTAACCTTATACTGTCCTGACTTCTACCTGACCTGGGGTTGGAGCTAGCTGATTCAAGTAGGAAGAAACATGGGGTAGCCTCTCAGAAATGTTCTTAGCTGGAAATAGCCAAAAGTACAATCTTCATGGGTGGTAAAGACCTTCTTCTTCTTCCTTAGGACACAGATACCCAGCTTAAGTGCTGTCCCTGTGCCCCTCTGCCACACTCCAAACTTGTTTTTCTCCCCTCTGTAGCATATCATGCCTTTCTTCCTCTTCCTGTCCCCATGTTTTGATGCAGTAGGTTCTTTCTGACTAGACAGCGGAAACAGTCTCTGTGTGACCTCTCCTTCCTCCCCATAAGCCACAGGTCCCTCTGTAAAATGATTGTCTCTTTATACATTTTGTTTTACATTGCATTTCTTATTGGAGCAGAAATCAGTATTAAGCCTGTTCCTGAGGGATGGAGGTGAGCAGCTTACTTGATAAGATGGGAGTGAAGTTAGGGGAGCAATGCCTTCCCTGATGCTTTGGGCTGGATACTCCCTCCATGGGTGCTGAGAGAGTTTGTCATATTGCATCCTGCTACTTACTAACTTTTTAGAGTATGATTTCCTTAACTATTCCTTCCTTTATTTACTCAACAAGTACTATTTAGAGATTGCTCCCTGTGCTTGAGTCATAACTAGATCCCAAGGTAAAAAGAAACAAAACAAGTAAAAGAATATGATACCCTCCAAGTCACTGCTGGTAAGTCACTCACATCAACCCAGACAAGGAAACATGTACAGTAGAGTCACTGCTCAAAGGATCAGCTAATGTCTGTGAATCCTTAGAAGAGGTGCACTGCACTTGGCTGAGACATGAAGAGATCCTGAATGGAGCAGATCACTTTAAATCGAGTCCTGAAAGATGACCAGTTAGTCAAAAGAAAAAGCAAGGCTGGGGCAATGAAGTACAAGCATCCCTCATGCACTGCAGGTGAAACAGTGGCAATGCATTGTTCCTAGTGAAAGCACAGACAAGCTCAGGAGACTGGGAGTGTTGAGAGCAGCTGGAGAGGAGGGTGTGAGAAATGGGGACTGGAAATAGAGTCTTGAGCCAGTTACTCTGATCTTGGCATCTACTCTATGACCCCACAAAGTGTAGCCTTTACTGTCTACTCCATCTATCTATCTATCTATCTATCCATCATCTATCAATCTATCCATCTCTTTTTCTCATTTCCTAATGAACACATGAATGAAGAACAAAGTAGACATTTCAAAGCTATTTCCCCAATGTTATGTAAATATACATGAATAATAGCTGTTGAAATCATCAGAAAAAAAAGAACATTACCGTTTAAGTGTCATTATTTCTTAAGTGCCTGTGTGTGTGTTTGCTTAATTACTTTAAGTGAAAGCATATTTTTAAATTGCTGTGACTTCTACAAAATAAATGAATGACAGGGAGAGACTCAAGCCATGGACCACAAATTGCCTTTCATCCTATGAAGTGATCAATACCAGTCCTTGTTTATTGATTATTTGAGGGATTTATTTCCATCTGGAACATTTTATCACAGATATTTTAGTCTGTGCTAAAGGCTCTGGGAAGGCACACCTGTACAGTTTCTGTGATGTGACACCCTGTTCTTGCATGAAGCTGTTTATGCTGTAAACTCATGGTCATCCAGAAGATTCTAGAATAAAAACTATTGGAAGGAGCAAAATAAGGCTGGAAATAGGCCAGAGAAGAAGTGAGATAGAGCAACCACAGCTGAAGAGCACTCAAGTGTGTTTGTCTCTGAGTGGATCAAGGTGTTATTTGCATTAAGTTAAATAATCAAAACTGAACAAAAAAGTTTTGGGGCACCTACTTTGTTCTTAGTACTGAACCAAAGAAAAAAAATATATATATATCCTGGGATTATAGATCTGTACTCTGTACTTCATTAAATAGCTATCAATCATCTTTCCAGAACACCATAATGACTCCCAGGAAGAAATAAAAATTTCCACAGAAATAAAAGGAACATTGGGTAGGTGGGGGAGGAAACAGAACCCTACGAAGAGCTGGAATAAATGTTAATAGCCAGCTGAATGGAAAGATGATGAGATCTGTAGTTAACATTTGTTAACGGGCCTGTAACTTAATCCCTTATAAAGTAGAAAAGAATGAAACAAGAGACTAATATAATGGGGGAAAGATAGTTTTTTTTCAAAAAGTGGTGCTAGGAAACTGGATAGTTACATGCAAAAGAATGAAACTGGACCACTTTCTTACACTATTACAAAAATAAATGTGAAATGGACTAAGACCTACATATAAGACCTGAAATCACAAAAGGGAAAGTATAGGCAGTAAAGTTTTGCACATCAATCTTAGTTCTAGATTTTTGGAATATTGTCTCCTCAGGAAAAAGCAACAAAAGCAAAAATAAACAATCAGGGCTATGTCAAACTGAAAGGCTTTTACATGAAAAGGCAATCTAGTGAACGGGAAAAGATACTTGCAAATGACATATCTAATAGGGTATGGTATCCAAATTATATAAAGAATGCACACAACTCAATGTGCATAAATACATACACAAACAAGCCAATTGAAAATGAGCAGAGGACTTGAATAGACATTTTTTTCCAAAGAAGGCATACAGATAGCCAAGAGGTACATGAAATCGTGCTCAACATCATTAATCATTAAGGAAATGCAAATCAAGAGCATATTGAAATATCATCTCATACCTGTCAGAATGGCTAGAGTCTCAAAAAGACTAGAAATAATAAGTGTTGGTGAGGATATGGAGATGCACGGTTGGTAGAAATGCAAATTGGTATAGCCACTATGGAAAATAATACAGAATTTTCTCAAACAATTGAAATAGAAATACCATATGATCTAGCAACTTCACTTCTGGATATTGATCTGAAAACAAAAAAGAAGCACTAACTCAAAGAGATATATGTACCCCGATGTTCATGGTAGAATTATTTACAATAGCCAAGATACAGAAGCAAACTGATTGTTCATTGATAGATGAATGGATAAGGAAGAAGTCACACACACACACACATAGGAATATTACTCAGCCATAAAAAAATGAGATCTTGCCATTCGCAAAAACATGGTTGGACCTAGAAGGTATTATTATAAGTGAAATAAGTGAGACAGAGAAAGACAAATACTGTATGATTTCACTTATAAAAAGCAAAACAAACAAGCAAAACAAATCAGAAACAGGCTCATAGCCTCGGTGTCCATCAAAAGATGAATGGATAAAGAAGATGTGGTCTATGTATACAATGGAATATTCCTCAGCCATTAGAAACGACACATACCCACCATTTGCTTCAAGGTGGATGGAACTGGAGGGTATTATGCTGAGTGAAATAAGTCAATCGGAGAAGGACAAACATTATATGGTCTCATCCATTTGGGGAATATAAAAAATAGTGAAAGGGAATAAAGGGGAAAAGAGAAAAAATGAGTGGGAAATATCAGAAAGGGAGACAGAACATGAGAGACTCCTAATTCTGGGAAACGAACTAGGGGTGGTGGAAGGGAAGGTAGGCGGGGGGTGGAGGTGACTGGGTGACGGGCACTGAGGGGTGCACTTGATGGGATGAGCACTGGGTGTTATTCTATATGTTGGCAAATGAACACCAATAAAAAATAAATTTATAAAAAAATAAAATAAAATAAAATTCAGAGAAAAAAGAAAAGAAACAGGCTCATACATACAGACAACACCCTGGTAGTGGCCAGAGAGGAAGAGGTTGGGGTGGTGGGCAAAATAGGTGAAGGACATTAAGAGGTACAAACTTCTAGTTACAAAATAAATAAGTCATGGGGAAGTACAGTACAGAATAGAGAATATAGTCATAATAACTTGGTATAGTGACAGATGGTAACTAGACTTATTCTGGAAATCATTTTATAATGTATATAAACGTTGAATCACTATGTTGTGCATCAGAAACCAATATAATATTGTATGTCAACTATACTTCAATGAAAAAAGAATAGGGAGACTGATACATAATTTTCATGCCTACCATTAAGATTAGGCAATGCATACGAAGTGATAGGCAATTTGTAATTCTTGCTATTTCAACTGATGTAGCTGTTATTACTATTATTAATTTATGTTATTTTATTTATTTTTAAAGATTTTACTTATTTACTTGAGAGAGAGAGATGGGAGAGGAGAGCAGGGAGAGAGAGAAGCAGACTCCCCGCTAAGTATGGAGCCCCACACTGGGCTTGATTCTAGGACCCTAAGATCATGAAAGCCCCCCCAGTGCCTCACCGTTATTATTTTATATATTTTAAAATTGTATATCCTTTGCTCTCAATGAACAGAAAGAAAACTGAGTTCTTATTAAAGGTCATGTAGTAGTTAATGAGAGATGTAGAGTCAGTTCCTCTGACCCATAACCAAATTCTCTATGAAATCACGTGACATGCTCAGTTAAAACATTGTTGCCCTACTCTGTGCTCCGTATGGCCTCTTAGACTCTCTCTACTTGCTCTTCTCCACTTACATGCCTCAATGTAAAGAGAACCCCCCCCCCACCCTTTAATGGAATAATTTGAGGAGTCAGGAAGAGGCACTGCCTCAGTAAAACATGTCTCCTGCTACCCCAGTGATGACTGAAATCTTACCATTGAGAGTTTAGTACTCTGATTTCAACATTGCCTTCTTCCTCTGTTTGTTTTCACAGTTACTTCTAGCCATGCAATAGGAGCATGAGTGACTTCTTCAACACTGAGGCAAAGATTCCTGAATTCATTCAAATGATTACACCATTGGGAATTCCTCTACCCTTTGGGGGAATGCTTTGGTATTTTCATAGGTTCACATTAAAGGAAGTAATTAAAGCAGACACCATTCGTTCTAGGCCCTAGTATGAAAAAAAAAGTTTAAATAAAAGAGACAACATGAAAATAACCCCTCCCAAATTTCTTATGTATAGATCTAGCTCAGATAATTGAGAGACTAATATTATCACCAGGCCCCTCCCTTCATGGCCAGGCATGACAGAAATATATAATGTTCTCTCTGGAATAAGAGAAAAGGGGGAAGATGCTGGCACATGGTAGTGATTACTGGTTGAGAAAATACCTATAACAAAGGTTACTTCAATAACTGGGAGTTAGTGAGAAGGATCTGGGGTTAAGGGCATAGACTCAGACACAACTTTTGTTCAAGTGCTAGCACAGCATGTTGCAAAAGTGACTTACCTTTCAAAGTTTCTCAGTTTCTTTATTTGTGAAATGGAAGTAATAAGATCTGCCTCTTGGGTTGCTGGGAGAATTATGTTACATAAGAAGCTCTCTGTTTTGTCTTTCATAGAGTAGACTTTTAGAAGATGCTAACAATTTTTTAAAAAGATTTTACTTATTTATTCATGAAAGACACAGACAGAGGTAGAGACATAGGCTGAGGGAGAAGCAGGTTCCCTATTGGGAGCCTGGTGTGGGACTCGATCCCAGGATTCCGGGATCACGCCCTGAGCCGAAGGCAGACACTCCAGCACTGAGCCACCCAGGCATCCTGATTCTATCAATTTTAAAAATAACTTTATAAAAAAACATTTAAATTCTATATCTCATGAAACACGTTTTATTGCCTGGATAGAGTGGCCCAGTAATCTCCTCTCATATGTAGGATGCCTCAACCTTTTTACTGACCAAAGATTCTTTAAGAAGCCCAGTGTTTCAGCTACATTATGGGATGCAGGCCAACCGTAATGTTTTATTTGAACAGCATTTCATGAAACTAAAATCACTCCAAAACATTTTAAAATAATGAGATTTCATATTAAAAACCAAACTTAATGTACATCTGTTGAAAAACTGTAAACTCAAGTAAGCTGGGCTTTGTTCTGGTGAGGTGGTGATGAGGGGGGACTCAACTGTGTCAGGCTGTCCCTTCAGAAAGGGCTGTCCCAGCTCCCACTCTGCTGATCACTGATCTGGCCTGTCTGGTTGACCCTCATCTTAAGCTCAGAAGTTTAATAGTCCTGAAAAGTGGTCTGTGTTCATTTGCTGATATCTAAAGTATCATTTTTTTTTCTCGAAAATTGAATAGTTATTATTTGATGCAGATTTTCACCTGGTCTCAGAGCCACCAAACATATCTTTTATCCCATATTTTGAGAATTCTATTTTATCAAGAGTGACAAATAGATGGGACTATCCAGTGTTTTAACGTTCACTATTAGAAAAGGGAGGAAGGGAGGTGGTGATATCAGGCTTGAGAAGGATGATAAAGTCACAGAGGTGAACTCCCACTGAAGCTCAGATAATGAAGACAGATGAACAAATGTTTCCTGTAAACCTCCCTCTAGAAGGTAGTTTCGTGCCTGTTCAAGTAGAGGCCTGCCTGAAGTTTTAAGCTTCCTTGTCCCAATAGGACAGAAAAACACAGATTTGGAATACATCCTGTGTATTGTAGCCAGAAGAAAGTAGGGCCAGGCAAGTCCAGAAATTCTCTAGAACTGTAGCCCCAGGCCTTGGACAGGTGCAAGGTGGGAGCATGCAGAGTGGTGAGGTCAGGATCCTGGAAATACACCTGTACTGCAGCCAGAGAACTATCTTAGAAATAAGACAGGCAAGAAGCAGTTATGTGAACAAATGATTCCAAGCCAGGGGAGGTGGTGAGCCAATGCTTAAACAACAATGTACTTTAAACTACTTCATCTCAGGCCATGTAGTATAAATGTATATATTAGCAAGTTTCCATTGCATGTTTGGGTTGGTCAGTTGCCATAATCATGCCAGGGAGATCTGCTAGCTTTAAATCAGCAAGCTCACACTGCAGAAGTGCCTACCTATGCATTCTATTTGTTTTCTCACCAAATGATATTAGAGGCTCTGCTAATTAACTAGAAAGCTTGATAGATATTAGAAAGGTTGTTGATTAGAAATAGGAGGTGTTAGAAATGTGCTTCCACTGAATAATTTTTGGTATTCAGTATTTGTGGATAAAGTAAGATATTTTGAAAATAATCCTTGCTTTTTAAGGAACAGAGCACTAAAATCTAGTGTCCACCTTACCATATACCCTTTAGAGATAACGTGGATGGCTTGATTCATCAGTGAGCTTGTGTCTAGAGGCTGGTTTAGAAAAGAATTGGTCATAGCATTCCAAGAGATGATTTGCTGAAATACGCACTTTGAATATTATATGATTTATTTTCAAAGAATCTTCCAAGCAAGGCATATTCAGTCTCAAAATAGAATAGTGGGATTTCATTGGGGCTGCACTCTTGCTTGTTAATATTTGTACATGTGACAGAATTTGGTCTGGGACTTGATTTTATAATTTCCTGGTACCTACGTTATGAGAGAGTGCTAAGTTTCACTTATATCCAATCATTGGGCTGTACTAGTATGATTGTTAGAAAGCACCTAGTAACTATGCGTGACTACCATGCCTATGAGCTGTGTAGATAGACAAGCACAAGGATGACCCAAAGATTAAAAGGCAGAGCACTGGTACCAAGGGAGCTTCATGGATCAGTAAAGGCATCTGTGCTCTGGTGGGGCCAGCATAGGGCTTGGTTGTAGCTCTACCTGCTGGGGGCAGTGGGGTAGATACCTTGGTGAGTGGTAAAGCACTAAGACAAGACTTGGGAGGCTTGGTTTGTGAACTTGTGTAAGACTTCTCTCCGCTCTGGGCTTCAGCTTCCTGATACATTAGATGAAGCATTGGAGGAGATATAGTATCAGCTGGACTAGCACAGTGCAGTGAATGAAACAAGATTTCAGAGCCTGTGGTCATGGCTAGGATCCCAGGCTTACTACTGATTAGTTCAGACTCCTCGTGCAAGTTATTTAGCACATTTAAGTTTTCATATTCTTTTTTTAAAATTTTTATTTATTTATGATAGTCACAGAGAGAGAGAGAGGCAGAGACACAGGCAGAGGGAGAAGCAGGCTCCATGCACCGGGAGCCCGACGTGGGATTCGATCCTGGGTCTCCAGGATCTTGCCCTGGGCCAAGGGCAGGCGCCCAACCGCTGCGCCACCCGGGGATCCCAAGTTTTCATATTCTTATCTATCAAACAGAGGCAATGATATTTCATAGAGACTGGTTTTGAACTAAGTGAAATGAGAAATGTGAAGTACTGAAACATGGCATGCCACACGAATGGTGTTCAACAGTGGTGAGCCATCCCCCTCTTCTCTTTCCTTTAGGCTCATTCTATAAATCTATGCTTAAGAGTAAATGAAGGCCAATTAGGACCCAGGTAACGTAATCTTGGGAATGGTGATGTTATGTACTCAGTGTTGGATTTGAGATGATGGTTAAGTGATGACAGTAAAATCTCCTACTTTTGGGGATCCCTGGGTGGCTCAGCAGTTTAGTGCCTGCCTTCGGCCTGGGGCATGATCCTGGAGTCCCGGGATGGAGTCCTGCATCGGGCTCCCTGCATGGAGCCTGCTTCTCCCTCTGCCTGTGTCTCTGCTCCTCTCTCTCTGTGTCTATCTGAATAAATAAATAAATAAACAAACAAACAAACAAATAAATAATAAAAATCTTTAAAAAAATCTCTTACTTTCAAAGTTAAATGGTTAACGTGCTAATGAAGGAATGCATGTTTAATAAGTGAGAGACTCATTTTTAGGCTGAATTCTTCCCCACAGAAAGGGCAAAAGACAGCATGCCACAAACTAAGAAAGCTCTGAAGGGAAACTAGAACACACAAACTATTCCTTCAGCAACATGACCAAGAATACCACCAGAGAGGCAGAATCTCTCTTCCTCCACACATGCATACACACACACACACAAACACACAAATTATATATATACATATATTATACATATACATATATATTCAAGTAGAATTAAAAATATGGAATTATGATTTTAGTCATCACCAATTTCTTCTGTCTTCTTTAAGCCATTAATTAATGACTTTGGCCTTATTAAAAACTCAAATTGCTTGGTTCCTTTATGTGGCATTTCAGTTAAGCAATAATTTACGTTTATTTAAAAATTAAGCAAAATATTGGGGCACCTGGGTGGCTCAGTCAGTTAAGCATCTGACTCTTGATCCTTAGGTCATGAGTTTAAACTCCACATTGGGTTCCACACTGAGGCTAAAGCCTACTTAAAAAAAAAAAATAAGCAAACAGAAAGGAGAAGCAAAACCTTAAAAAGCAAAAAAGGAAGCCCAATTCAATGAAAGAGAATTAAATCAGTTAGTATTCAATAAACAGGAGAGGTAGATATGGATGTGGAGGCAGAGAAGCAGAAGAGTAGTTAGATAGCTAGAGACAGATATGTCTTCTTATTGGAATAGGGAGAGCTTCTGTCCCCTGTCCTAGGAACACAACTCTTTAGGTGTGATTCCAGAGTGAATTGGTGTGGCTCACAGAAACCTTCATGTGAGGATTTTTTTTTTTTTTTTTTTTTTAAGATCTCATGATTTCTGCTCCTTCTTCCCCTTTTCCTCTTCCCAACAGTTTCCCAGCCAGAGGTAGGCTGAAGACGCAAAATGACACCTGGGAATGTTTCCTTCTTCATCTCTACCTATTTTTAAATGAGGTCTGCATGTGAACATCTCCTACTTTTCCTTTGCATCCCTCATTCCTCCTTCCATTGTTACTCCCTCCAATTGTCCCTCTTTTAGGGAGATCTGAATCTTGAAGACCTGAGTTAGCACTTTGAGGCTTCTACCTCATTTTGTGCCCAGTACCATTATATTTGGAAAATGATCTTCAGAGCGTTGGAGTTAGGAACATATCCATACTGTGGTGAAGATAGACCTGTCTCATTGATTTTTTGTGGTTGCTTTTGTAGATTTTAGCAAGTTTCCTAGGGTAAGAAGTGAAACAGGAATGGCTTTATTTAACCTCCTTAGCCAGAAATCCCATACCTGTGAAGATTTGGGTGACCAGATTTAAAACAATCAAGTAAGTATTTCCGAAAGATTTATGCCTTAGCCATTTATTTTCATTTTTGGATGTGTCGTGTTTTATTTCAGTACTATCTATAGAAGAAAACAACTACACAGGTAACAACAAGGGAAAGAATGTCTGAAGGGCCAAAGTAAAAATATTTTAAAATATTTAATATTTAATGTATTCAAAACCTGCAAGTTTTTAAGGGGGAGTTCCAAATGAAAGAAACATGAAACAAAATTAGAGATGAGAAAGAAAAATGTTCTCACATTGCCATGTGTGTTTGATGTCTTATTTCTGCCGTATTTAGGGGGATGTCCAGGGTACATTAAGGCTCCATGTGGCCTCCCTTACCATGAATCCCCCTCCACCACCCCTGGTACAGGATGCTATTTATTCTCTTTGCTTTTCTTCAGGAGTTCTTTATCCCTCTTTTGGATATATATTTGTCCCTGCATGGTAGACCCAAAGCACTAGAACTGAAGCATTAAAACCTTTTGAATTAAATAGTGTTAGGAGATTATTTTCACAGGAACCCTTAAAAATAGATGTATCAAATTACTGTAATTCTAATTTTTCAAATGTTAGTACTTTTGACAAGTTGCAGCTCTGTTTACCCATTCTTATAGGAGCCTCATGATTTCCCCTAAAAGAGCAGCATGAGGCTGGAATTTTCAGTTTATCAGAGAAAATTGCGTGCATTTTCCAAAGGCAAATTGCAGACCAAAGGCATTTGTAGATGAATAGAAACCTATGTGAAAGGGAACACTCCGCTGTGTTTGCCCACTTGTAACTTCAACCACTTCAACCCAAATTACCTTTTGAAACACCGTTTGGAAATCTAAAGAATTTCAAAAGGCACCATTAATAGGTGTGTTGAAAATAGAACCCAACTTCCTCCAAACCCAGGGCTTCACTATTCAACATCTTAACTTCAGCTGAATCTTTCTTTTAAGTTTTTTCAAGTATGTTCAAGTTTAAGTTCATGAAATTCACAGGTCCAAAATACACCAGAATTTACATTGTACTTTCTCAGCATTATGAGATTCACTATTAGGAAGTCCTGGATTTAAACCCCATCCTGCCCTGAAGAAGCATGGCTTATTGCGAATCTTATCACATATATCTGAACAACCCTTTTATTAAAAAAATAGTAAGTAAAAATATTATTGTGAATTGAAGCACAAAGGATTACGGGACTCTTTTGAAGCTTCTCAGCAAACCCACGGCAGGCTTGGTACTTGGACTCTGATCTCCCCTAGTCTTTCAGGAGAATATTGCTTTAAGTGGAAAGTGCTTTATGTTTTCTCTATAATATTTAATTAGATGAAGGCGTCACTCCCTCTGGTATTGGCTTCTCAACATTTACTGTCCATCCCCATTCTCTAGCTTACCCTCTCCTGTTCTGTGTTTCCTGGAGGCTGATGGCCCAGGGTACTGACTGGGATCCTTTCCTCTTTGGCTTCAGCTCTGGTAGCCTGATGGAAAGCATGGAAAAGGGAAGAGGGTGGGAAATGGAAGACCAAGTGCTTATTCTTCTCACTCAGGCCATCTTCAGGTCTGGCAACGTGGCAACCCTGAGACTATAGCCGGGGGGCAGCTCCTGTTTCATACTCTGCTCTTGACCACATTCCACCTCCTCCCTTCACTCTATTAGGTCTAAGGGCGAAACAGCTTCCCACTATTGCTAGTTCCTAGATGTCTGCTTATACCCTTGGGAGTTTCCTCACTCTATCCACATGCTGGTAAATAATTACTTCATTAAGAAGTTTCTTTAGAAGATCCCAACTGAAGATTCCGTGTTTAATGCTGCACTCCGACATGTCATGAACACTTTGCATGTTTAATAAAAAAGAAGTTTGTATCTCTTTCTGCTCCTGCCCACAATTGTGGTGCATAGCCTGTGGTTATAGAAGAGATAAACAAACTCTCTGTAACTAAAAGCAGATGTGCACTGGAATGCTCTAATTCAAAAGCTGCTACCAAAACAATTTCTAAAGTGGGCAAGACATTTCTACTCTGGAGAGATGGATCTACATATGTACCCATGTTATTCTCTTAGCAGGAGCTTCTCATCATGTGATTGGCTTGCTGTATCTCCCTGCTGTGGTTTCTGGGTCTTATTCAGGTGTCTTGATCTCATCAGTCTTTGTATCCCCTAGTGAGCTGTTCCAAGCAGGGTGTTAGGGAAGGACAGCTGACAATGCAGAGAGCACAAAGTGCTGTTTCATGTTATCAGGGAGAGCAGAGTTCTGATATACAAAAGAGAAGATAATTCTTTATTTTTGCTTTTGGGATATGCTTGGCATTTATTAATTAACATGCCTGTGACTCTGAAAACTCTGAAAACTCTAAAAATGTACTTTCTTAAGAAGTGTAAGTTTAAGGGGCACCTGGATAGCTCACTGGTTAACCATCTACCTCCCACTCAGGTTGTGACCTTAGGGCTCTAGGATTGAGTCCTGCATCAGGCTTCCTGCAGGGAACCTCCTTTTCTCTCTGCCTCTCTCTCTCTCTCTCTCTCTGTGTCTCTCATTAATAAATAAGTAAAATCTTATTAAAAAAAAAAAGAAGTAAAGCTTACTTTCCTCATGGTATGCAACTTTCTTCTCCCAACCTAACATTAATTGAATTATCCTACTCTATTTTGAAAATGGCCAGTTTCAAGCTGAATGCAAAACTCACATCAAAATTTACTTCTCTCTCTCTGTCTCTCTCAATTTTATTTCTATCATTGGTCTATCTTATATAACTTCATTTTGCCAATTTTCCTGGTCCATTATGTCAAAGTATTAATTTACTGTTTTACTGTAAAAGGTTTTCCATTGCCACTCAAGCTGCATTCCATAGAATGCATGAGAAAGAAGAAAATTTTGAAGAAAAATAAACAATCAGTAGTCTGATTGAATTTAAGTTTATTAATAGTAAACAATCAAAACTATTTGTTAGGGGAGTTTTCAATATGTAAATTACTCTCCAATGCTCAAAATAATAATAAAAATAAAAATTGGAATAAGAACATGTGAAAAAAAGGTCAATGAACACCCTGTGAAGTATTCGGTTTTGGGGTAATTGGTAATTGCTTATACTTATATGCTTTGCCATCTATCAACTATTCACTTATTCAACAAATATTTCCTACAGCTCTTTTAATATACAAAGCATTTTGGAGTGGCTTTAAGCACAGAATATATTCCCTACCATAAAAAGAACTTAAAGTTTACTTTAGAAGAAAACACAGGCATTTTTAAATACAAAACTAGCAGCAAATAAATATTTCAAGCAGAATGAGGCAGTGCAGTGGAGCATCTACCCTGGGGGTGGAAACAGGATTCTACTCTCGGCCACCAGTCAATAAGAAGTGTCACTGACAGGAACCCCCCAATGTAGCCACATTTTTTTTTACCCCTTCTGGATACAGAGAGATGCTTATAGCAGTTCCATAAGAATTCCTCCTGGAAACTACTCTCTGGAGTCAGTGAACAGTCAATCATGAGAAATTTTCGTCTGCATATTGGGAAATTTGATTAGCAGTCATATTTTAAGGGTTAGGAAAAACACAACTATACTTTCCAGCAGTTTAAGTGACTTCATCAAAGGAAATGTATTTATTTATGTCAGCTGCTCTCCACATTCCCTTTTCTTTGTCCCTCTCTATGTGCATGTGTCTGCACACTACACACACTCATGCACACACACAGCAGGTATTGCACATGAGAACTGGTACATATCACTAGCATTTTAGATATATAATTGGTGCAAAAAGGTACATTTATGACAACTATTTTTTCATGTGGAAATTCTGACAAAAATCTCACTTTATTTTTTCACTACTCAAAATATTTTCTCTTTGTGCTTAGCTAAAAGTCATTTGTCCTTTATGGTTTATTTCAAGGGCCTGTTCTCTTCTTGTCCTATTCAGAAATGATCACCCCCATCTACTCTCCATCTTGCTCCAGAAGACAAGCCAAATAATTATAGATCACATGATCAGTTAGTAGCCTCACCAGGTAAAGAATTAGTCCTCTGTGCCAGCAAATAAGGAAAGAAAAAAAGAAAAGAAAAAGAAAAGCTACTAATATTTCTATTAGTCTGCAGGAGAAATGCACTATTTGAATAGTAGCTTTTAATTGTCATTTTCTGGAACAGCTACTTCATTTAAACTTCTCTGTTATTTAAAATAAACACCCTAATGCTCACATTCCTGCCTGGGACATTTTTAGCAATAACTGCTGGTTGTCAATGACAACAATCATATTTAATTGTTCATCCTGACATGCTCCAGCACTCTATTAGACACAGATTACTCTAGATTGAATAAATGAATAGCAAAGAGGCTGGCCAAGAGGTCTGAACACATTGGTGGAAACAGTGAGTTACATCAGCTCTCATGAAATGCAGGAAGAGTCAGCATGGGTCAAGAGCTTGTTAGAATTTCAGGGTGTCCATTTCTGCCTGAATTTTCAAAAATCAAGCATATTGTTGACTTTATCTTATAAAAGGGAAGAAGATGAAGATCAGATTCTGAGATTGGGTGTTACTTCACTATTTCACTATATCTCCCCAAGTTATAATTCAGGAAGAGAATAAAATGTATCTTGTTCTTAATAGGAATTTTTAGAAGCTACACAATCAATAGTCTTATAACTGAATTATAGTTCAATTTTTCTTTCATTTCAATATTTTTATTATTTTATTAAGAAAGATAACTAAGTAATACCTTTACATACCATATCAGAGCACTGTTGTAATATAAATGGGATTATCACAATGAATGCCTGAAGATAAAATTACAGAACCTCCTTTTCACTCACATAGAGTTTTATTAACATGCCTTTCCTTTGTTTCTATCCTATCTTGAACTTTCCTTAAAATTCTAGAATAAACACTTTTCTGATCATCTTTACATCATTGACAAGTCATAAATGGCTATGTTTTTCTTTTAAATGATAAAGATGAAAAGTTTGGGATATTTAATTGGTCATGTCACTGAACCCAGATGTATGGGAATCACTTTTGTGCCCTAGTTAGGGCTTCATACCAGATCAGGAGTCTGGATCTCATGCTCTGGTATTCGGTTAAACACTGAATCAAAATCATCAAATAATAATAATAATAATCACCATTATTATTTTACACATATGTGTTAACATTGAGTATGTATTATCTTAAAAAATGTTCTCCTTTTAGAAAATATGTGCCATAAATATTTTCTCCACATATGTAAGTAAATGTCTCTATTTGCTACAGAGTAGTCCATTCACTGACAGCACCCTCTTGAATAATTTATTCAAAAATTATTTTGTTACTTCACGTTCACAAGTTTATTGTTTTATAATCTTTTGTATCAACACCCCTGTATGTCTCTATGCACAAGAAAGGCAGAGAATAGATATTTGAAGACCTTTTTAAAAAAGATTTTATTTATTTATTTATTTATTTATTTATTTATTTATTTTTCATGAGAGACACAGAGAAAGAGGTGGAGACATAGGCAGAGGGAGAAGGATGATCCCAGAAGGGAGCCTGATGCAGGACTTGATCCCAGGACCCCAGGATCATGACCTGAGCCAAAGGCAGGCACTCAACCACTGAGCCACCCAGGGGCCCCTGTCAGTTTCCTTTTTTAAAAAGCATATTCAATATAAAAATGCAATATAATTATTAGGGTGATTTAAAAAAAAAGTGTCTTTGGCACCTGAATAACAATGCATTCAAATAAAGAATAAGTGGCTAGAAGGGTATTAAGGAGGTCACTCATGATGAGCACTGAGTGTTTTATGTAAGTGATGAATCACTGAATTCTACACCTGAAACCATTATTGCACTGAATATTTGAAGAAGAAAAAAGAATAAATGTCATGGTGCAATTTTAAAGAATGGGAACTCAGTAGAAATCTGTCCTTACAATGCAGTGAAAGGACTTTGTGAAGACTATTTTCTTCAGCCCAGCTTTACTAGATCTGCATTTTTGAAGGTGTCAGAAATTTTGTCCCAAGATACATGAGTATTGTTCTCTGGTGCTAATTATTATTTTAGTTATCTAAAGATAACACATCTATATACCTACAAGTTAATTGAAAGGGAATTTCTTGGAAGTTAAGGAATGAGAGTTGGTTTCCTACCACTTTGCTTTAAATTTAGATGGTAGTTTTGTTTCTACTCTACATTTATGGTCTATAACCCTGCATCATAACCAGTTGACAAGGGTGAGCCAAACATGCTGAAATATCAGCTTGAGAATTTTAAATGTAGATCTTATAGAAAATAAAAGCAAGCTCGTCTTACTAATACTAACTGCCCAGGAGGACACCTGCATTTTAATAAAGCTAATGAAATGTTTTTTGTTGAATCATGGTTTCCTTATTATCAGATGCTCAATGAGTATTCCGTGTTAAGCCCTGTACTCAGCACTGGTGGATTAAGGATTATCTATCTATCATCATATCTGTCTTTATCATCTATCTAGATATTGATATATACATATAGATATAGTTTTTATCTTTAGGAAAACCAGAATTAAATGAGGATCTCAAGGGGAATGAGGAGTGAAAAGTGGAGACTCTAATTCAAGTGAGTGATTCAAGGAAGGCTTCCTAGAGAAGGGAATCATTACATTGAAGCTCAAAAGGCCAGGACATTATGTGGGTAAATAACTACGGAAGGGCTGTAAAAGACTAAGGAGGAAGAGGTAAGCTTTAATATGGTTATTTAAAAATTGTTCTATAAAACTAAAGGATAAGTAATAAGAAATTACCCTAAGTCAGTGTTTCTCAAGCCTGTCCATAAGAAGGAATAATTCTTGTGAATTTAAAAGGCTCATGAGCATGGAAACTATCCTAGGCCTACTTATAAGAATCTTAAAAGGCCAAAATAGAAATTTTAAATAATGGCAATCTTGAAGACCACAGATAAAGAAAAAGACTGAAGGAATCAGTGCAAATAATCATTTCAAGCACAGAGAAATAAGACAATAAATACTATTCCTAAATATGAAAACCAAACTTCTTACTAATGCACAGAAATATAGAAACTCAAGGCAATATTTGAAATGAAGAAATGAAAAAGATAACACATCTATATACCTACAAGTTAATTTCAAGAAAATAAAACTTGCTTTTGGAGAAAAATGTTAGGAATTAGGCAAATAAAGAGGAAGAAGAAAGTTAAACTCAGTGCCTGATTAGAAATATTAGGTTTCTCAACTTAATCATTTTATTTTCTTTGCTAACTTAATGAAAAGCTTTGGAAACAGCCAAGTCTCAGAAAGTTCTTACCAAAACTCATTTAATACTCTCTCAAATCCAAGAATCTTTCTCTCACACACATATACATATCCATATGAGTATACAGACCCAGTAGATTTTAAACACAAAATCAATAAATATGTCATCCAGGTATTAGATATTTCAACATTTAATATAAAAAGTACCATAATCAATAAATATGCTAGGTGTAAGAAATTTTCAGTTTTTGCAATATTTGCTCCATATTTCTAAAGCCTTCAAAAGGTTCTAGTTGAAGTGTCTTGTGTATTGTCATTCTTGGTCTAACTTTTCTCATTTCCTCTCTTTGCAGAAGATAGCGTATTACTGAGCATTAAACATTTTGATTGAAGTCATCCCATTTAAAATCTGTGTGGTATGAGTCCATCATAATTGTTTTACTCATTCTTTTATTTATGGACTTTTAAGATTATTTCTAATTTTCAATATTACAAAATGTTGCAGTAAGTATCAGTATCTTTATCTCTTAATGCACATGTATCAAAGTTGCCCGGAGTTCTAGACAGAAGTGGGAGTTCACAGTTGCAGTAGAAGTCAGCATGACTAAATCTCATCCTTTTCATCTGTCTTTGATTTTTTTCCTGGCCCTACTTCTACTTAATCACATTCACCAAAAGGGCAATAGGCTTTGAAGGGTATTATCGCCCAGCACTCTGTGATGGCCTGAAGCACATATTCTTTTCAAGAACAGCATGAAGTATACAGACTTAGTCCCATTCTACAGTCGAGGAAGGTAAAGTGAAGATGGACAGAATACATTTCTTAGATCTCAGCTAGCAAATGGCATATCCTGCATTGGAACTCAAAAGCCCGGGCTGTTTTAATCAAACTCAAAAGCCATGATAGAAGATGAATTTATAAGAAAGCTGCTGGAGAATATGTGCATATGTCTGTGTCTATGTTCTTGTATGTCTGTGTATAAAGAAGTACTACACAGCCTATAATCCAAATGGATCAGCCTCCCACTTACTATACACATGTGGGGTGCACACGCCGATACACATGCAAAACACACACACAATATAAAGGTTATTTCCAAAGCACATGACAACATCAGATTATAGATACTGCCTTTATCATAGTCTGAAGGCTGCTTTACGGAAGTCTCTGGTAAGAATTAATTTGAAGGATATAGTTGAAATATCTCCCTGCTGTCAAAATATTTCCTTTGTATACTTCAACAATGCCTGATAGTTCAACACTGAAGGTGCATTAATTTGTTGGCAGGCATTGGGATTTCCAAAGATTCTTCCTTTAAAATAAAATTTTTAGAAATTATAAAAAAGCATATTATGTCACTAAACTTTGAATAAGTAGACATTTCTAAAGCATTTGTAACTACTTTCCTTTTACATTTTGGGAGGAGTATGATGGTGAGGAATATAAAGAACCCTAGCGTGGGTATGTCCCACTAGGGTAGCACACAAAAGGGAATGAAAACCTGAGGCCAAAAACAGAGAAATTATTGCTGCAGGGACAGGCAGGAAAATGCCAGTGGTTACTTTAAAATTTCACCTAGCCTGGCCCCCAAAGTGTAAACACACTGAGTGTGTTCCAAATCTGGGTTGTCCACTGTGGTCAGCGCTAGGATTTCAAAGGCAATAAGACACGACCCATTCCCCAGGAGATCACAAAGCATGCAAATGATTGGTGACTAACTTTAACTCAAACAGAGTTGACCTGATACTTTGTAGTCCATTCCCTGCTTGCCATGGAACTAAAAGGAACAGCAGTGTGTCTCAAGAAACGTTGAAATGCCGAACCCTACAATGTGTTTTGTAAAGAGGAAGACTTCCTACAGAACCTCATTCAGAAACCTTCTCTAAATGTCCTCTTTGAACACCACTCCCCTTCCCTAACACAGCTGGTAAACTCTCCTTGTATCTCTTCTACCCCACAGCTCTCACTGTCAGACTTCCTCATTCTTCCTTTCCCTGCCTTCAGGTGCTTGGGCTTCTCCTGCCATCAGTCCCCATCACACCCACAACCTCAGCAGGGTTGGCCTTTCTGGACTGCTTTCTGCTCTGCTCATGTGGTTCTCTCTTCATTCTTTCAATTCAGAATTTCTCAAACTTGGCACTATTGACAGTCTGGGCTGCATAATTCTTTGTTGAAAGGGTTGTCTTGTGCATTGTAGGGTACATTCACAGCATCCTGGGTCTTTACCCATTGGGTACCAGTAGCACATCTCTAGTGTGAGCATCACAAACGTCTCCAGACACTGCCAAATGTTCTCTGGGGGGACAAATGATTGAGAACCACTCTTCTTTTGTATACATTTTCTCTTGTTACTTTAAAAAATTGCAATACAGAGTAGAAAAAGATGTCATGAGGATATGTTGCCATATACTGGCAAACTCTAAGCCAGGGGTAAATGGTGGTCCAGTAAGACCAAAGAAAAGACCCAGAGACAGTGATGGAAACATGAATTTATTGGAGGAACTCATGTAGAGAGGGGCCAGGAGTGGCCAACTGGACAAAGCATCTGCTGCTAGGATCTACATGAAACAAATAGCATAGCAACTAGCCTCACAACTACCTATAGCCCATCCCCTCTTTTCATGACAGTGTTCCAAGATCAAGGCATGCCAAGATCAATGGCCATCCAGATGTCTTTCACTACAAAGGAGATGTTCTGGGTTGGCCATTCCCAAAGTCTGTGACTTTGATGCTAAGCGATGTATTCTTCTATACATTCTGCCTAATGGGAATATAGAGGGAGGACGGGATCCCTTCTTTCTCAAGATTGTGATTAACAGGGGCATTCAGGGTGTGCTTGTGCAAACCAGCCTTCCAGCACCTACTACAAGGTGGGTACTAAGAAAGCACTTCACCCAAACTGGAGAATTCAGAGAGCTCCCTTTAGGAAATGTCAGAAACACACACAAGAGGTAGAGTTTTCCAGATTGAGATAAAATCAAGTATGAAGCCTGCTAGTAAATGAGAAAGGAAATTAAGGGCATCAATAGGAGAGTAGCAAACTATATAGCCAGGGGAGGTGGGCGGGAGGGAGAGGATGAAGAAGCTTGTGTGACTCCATGAGCAATTTAACATTCTCCTAAGGTCAAGAGGGGACCATGGAAGTACTGCAAACATACAAATAGTTTTATTTTAGAAAGTTATTCTGGTAGCCTTATGGGAGTAAATTAGAGACCAAGAAGAATAGAGAAAATTAGCAATGGCTCTCAAAGAACATTCCTATAATGTTTAGGATGGCGGGGTCACTGAGTGACACTGAACGCCAGTGTCCTTCTATATCAAGATTCTTTTAAAAAGTGTGAATTTTGACTATATACAAAGGAAGTCATAAGGTGCCTGGGTGGCTCAGTGGCTGAGCATCTGCCTTTGGCTCAGGTCATGATCCTGGGATCAAGACCGCATCAGGCTCCCCGCAGGGAATGGCTTCTCCCTCTGCCTGTGTCTCTGCCTCTCTCTCTGTGTCTCTCATGAATAAATAAGTAAAATCTTAAAAAAAAAAAAAAAAAAAAAGGAAGTCTCATTTTCACACACTTGAGTTTGGAAAGAAGAAAATAATATATCTATGAACTCTTAATCACAATTTTTACTATGTTTTATTAGAACTGTTTTTGTCATTTCCTCAATCTCCCAAATCTGAAGTTCCCCAAGGCTTAGCATTTGGACTCTTCTATCTTCACACCCTCCGGGGGCCTTATTTAGTCTCCAGGCTATAAATATAACCTATATTCTAATAAGTCCAATTAACATTTCTAGCAAGGCTCTCCACCCCCACCCCACCCCAATTCTAAACTCAACAACTGTTCAACCTACTCACTTAGATTGTACAAGGCATCGTTTACACAAAAGCAAATTCTGAAAAGCACTACCATTGATATATATTTTACATATATCTCTAACACATACATATTTTACATGTATCTGTAATACACACAACTCGTGGTCATTTAGAGTTTCAAACATGATTCCTTCCCCCTCCCCCCCAACTGGTTGCAAAGTGAGTTCCTATTTTTATAATCAGTCTTTACTCAGCTAATGTCAGCTATAGTGCTATATATACTTGAACATTAGTTATGAGGCTCACCCTTATATCTTAGTATTATGAGAACCAATGTTTCATTTGATACTCTGTGCCTCAAAGCTGCTTATTATTAAATCATGGAAGCACTATTACTTCCCAAATGGGTTGGCTTTAACCTAATCTCCAAATCCTTACAGGCACATGTCCATGGGCATGTTATTAACCGAGAGTACTTACTCATACAGCCTTACCAATGTGAAGAAACAGGAAATCTGGCAGAGAAAAAATATGAAATATTAATGGTCCATATTCTGTTACAAATTCTTCTGTACCAAAGAAACAAATGCAAAAATGATGATATATATAGCTCCCTTACTCTTGTGTAATGATATATCATGAAATGGCATATGTAATTTCCTAGTCTAACTAGTTATTTCAATATTACTTGGTAGAATAATATTTCATGCATATGAAAACCTTAGGTCCCATCCCACAATCCTTGATATTCCATTTTTGAGATGGAAACCATACCACATAATTTCTGTAATTATTATATGATTTTTTCATGGCAAATAATATGGTACAACCTAAGCTAGCAAAATAAAAAGAGAGAACTTACCATGGGATAGAGAATCATCTCAGATAGCCAAAGACAGATGTAGAAGCCTCAGAAATGAACCCGGAGCAAGTACTAGATCCCATGCAGTGTCTTTTGACTTCACTCTGTTTTGCCGTACTCAGCAAAACCATTTCATTCTTCTCTTATGTCTTAGTCTGCTCTCTTCTGATTCATTAGTTTGTGAGGTAGAGTTTGGCCAGTAATAATTCTTGGGCTTATACATCACTCTTTCCATCATGAGATAGAATAATTTTCTCTCATTCCCAATGTCTAATTCCTAGGGAAGGCATCATAATAATCTTGTCAAAGAGGTGAGGTTCTGCTCCACTGAATGATTCCTTGTGCTCAGGTATAGATTGAGGAAGTAGGCAGTTAATGGAAATGATTATAAGAAATTTCAAAATTGTCTGATATGGTACCTTTAATAAATTAAATTATATTATGTCATTTGCTGTTCTGGTTCAAAACACACCAAACAAACAGAGCAAGTCATGTCCTTAGTATTTGATGTTTTGAATTTAGGAAGAACTAAAATAAAAAGGGAGTAAGTGGAACCTCAATCTCTTTAACTCATTATGCTTTGCTAAAATAGTGACACTAAAGAGACTTTATTTTGCCCAAATTTGGGAGTTCTCCTTGATTTGATCCCATTCAATTTATCCAGATTTTATTCAACACATGCTTTCTGTAGAAGATACCTCAGCCCTTTTTCTTGCTTCCCTAATCTTACTCATTCCTCAAGTTTCTCCCCATCCTGTTTTTTATTAAACTTTCACTTTTTAATATACACTGTATGGGGGGCAAAAATTGCAAGAATAAAAACATTAATTTCTATTTTCAAGGAATTTATAATATTTTAATAAAGGGAAGGGAGACTTTCAAAATAAATAAATAATACCCTCTAATATAGGCAAAAAGAGAAGTATTTGGGTATCTGGAGAAGATTCGAAGAGAGGAATGACTAGCTATTTTGGAGTAAGGGAAAGTAGGAGATGGGGAGATGAAGTTCTGGAAGAATCCATATCACTGTAGTGATCCCTCCTCCCTGTGCTCCTGTTCCCCCTTTAGTTGATGCCATGGAATGTCATATCCATTGGATGCACTGTATTGTCTGTGTACTTTGTCTATTTAATGAGGTTATGACTTTGTGTGATGGATAGGAGTTATCCATCTTCTTCATTTCACAAAACACCTGCAAGCTCTCCATCATGGTGTTGTTTTCAATACTATTTATTAATTAATTTTTCACTTTTCGAAGTTTTAGTGCGTTGTGAAATCTGGGATTTTAACAATTTTTTTCAGCAATTGCAAGAAAAAGAATTATTTGATGCCTGAGAATGAAATAACTATTATCAGCCAAAGTGCTCTTTCTCTAATGCAGTAGAAAATGATGGGAAGGGCAGAGAATCCTGTCAAAAGTGTGTACGAGCTGCAAGTGTGTCATTCGAATGATCAGTCTTGTATATGCTTCACATAAAGCAAAGCTCTTCTTGTGCTTCTTCGTGTAGGCAGCTGGTTTGGGACTATTGCACCCTATGGTCTTCAGATGAGTGCTTAATCACAAACAAGGAGATTTTTTAGACACATGACAATAGCTTTTGTTTGAAAAGGACTTCAGAGGTTAGAAAATGCATTATCATCTTTGCATTAGTTAGCTCAGGCTGCCATCACAAGCCAGTACAGATGAGGCGGCTTAAATAACAGAACTTGATTTTCTCACAGATCTGGAGATCAGATCTGGGTATCAGCATGGCCATTCTCTGGTTAGATTTCTTTTCCCGGCTTATAGATGGCTGTTTTCTTTGGTCCCGTTGCCTGGGCCTTTCCTCTGTGTATGCAGGAGGGAGACGGAGAGATAAAAAGAGAAAGAGAGGGAGAGAACTCTCTGGTGTCTTTTCTTATAAGGGCCTTAATCCTATCAGATCAGAGCCCCCCCTTATGACCTCATTTAACCTTAATTACTTCTTTAGAGGCCCCATCTCTAACTATAGCCACACAGGGGTTAAGGCTTCACCATACAAATTTTGGGGGCACACAAACATTAAGTCCAGAATTAATCTGCTACCATCTGTAATCCTCAGATCAGTGAAGGAGGGCAAGGATTTATATCACCATTTGTCAATGAAGACAATGAAGATTCAGGAGCTTGAGGGTTGTTCCAAATCACTGAAACGGGAAAAGGTAAAACTGAGACCTATCATGTCTCAGTACCTTTTTTCCATGTTTCTCTACTTTAAGAGTGCTGGTAGCAACTTTGAGATCAGTAAGGAAGTCCTGTGGAATGCTAGGTAATATGAATTTTAACGTGAAAGAAATCTACCCTTTTATGTTGGCTTTTTTTTTTTTTTTAAAAAAGACTTTTTCAGATGCACCTAGAACCCAGGGGATGGGCAGAGGGTCAGGAAAGGAAAGCAAGAAGAAATGAAACAATAATGAGGCTTCAGGGTACCCCCTACCATCTTCAGATCTAAAGCTGACAACAGTAGAAGTAGGGGAAGCAGTGCAGAAACGTGTTGTGGATCTCAGTGTTTGTTAAGAGGTACTTTAAAGAAACACTCTTCATAGCAATACGGTGGATCATAATGGTAGGATTATATTTACTAGATGTTAAAACTCGTTCTTTAGTCGTTAACCTTTTATAAGTACTCATCAGCAGTGTATTTCTTTAGAGTCTGAGATACAAAAAGGCCATGCCCGTTATTCATTATTTTAAACAACATGATAAAGAGACATGATACAAAGTAGAATTTTGGAGAAGAACGTCTTTTACTATGTGATAAAATTTGTATTTTCAAAGGGAAAAAAAATCCAACGGTAATAACAACAATAGCAACAAAAAGACAAGAAATCAAGCTTCTGGATTTCTAAGGATTCTCATTAATTTTTCCTTAAATGTTTTAGCCTTTTTTTTTTTTTTTTTTTTTTTTTGACAAAGCACGATGCTAGCTTTGGTGTGATGAACGACCAAGGAGATGGAGATGTACACCTTTCTTTGAAGTGAGGATCATTCAGGCTTCCCTGGTCCTTAGAAATGTCTCATGTTGCCCATTGTCTGCTTCCATTGGCTCTGAAGGAGGCCACCATCCACATTCTGTGCACTTTCCTCTTACCCTTCCACTCTGCACATCCATCACCAAAGCACTGTTCTCAGGGACCTGGGCTCATAAGTAAAGAGAATTGGCTTCATATTTTCCTCTGGAGGAAGGACTTTTTCTTAACTGCTTAATGTATCAGTTAACTCCCTCTTGTCTGCTTAAGGTACTCAGTTACTCGCCAGTGTTCACAGGGTCAGTTGTGGACTCTAGAACTCTCCAGGAAGTTCTATGTCCCAGGCCTCTCCTCCAATCCCTCACCCTTCACCATTCACATCCAAGGCCAGGCTGGCTCTTGACTCTCTGCCTTTATTCTTATCATTAGTAATAGTACTGGTATTATTATTATAAAAAAACACATAAAGTTTACCATCTTCACTATTTTTAAGTGTTAACATCCAGTGATGTTAACTATATGGACATTGTTGTGCAATAGGTCTCCAGAACATTTTCATCTTGCAGAAATGAAATTCTACACCCAATAAATAACTTCTCATTTCCCTCCCTTCTGACCCCCTGGAACCATCCTTCTATTTTTTTTTTGTTTGTTTGTTTGTTTCTAAGAGTTTAACTACTTTAGATACTCGTATAAGTGGAATCATGGAGTATTTGCCTTCTTATGCCTAATTTATTTCACTTAATACAATGTTCTCAAGGTTCAATCATGTTGTAGCAGGTGACACAATTACCTTCTCATTTAAGGATAAATCATATTCCGTTGTATGTATATACTACATATTGTCAATCTATTTGCCTTTTGATGGTAGCTTCTACGTTTAGTTATTGTACATAAATGCTGCCAAGTAAATGAAAAGCTGTACAACAAATGAGTGTGTAAATATTTCTCTCAGATCCCATTTTTAATTCGTTTGGATATATATCCAGAAGTAGAATTGTTGGATTGCATGGCAATTAAATTTTTAAAATTTGGGGAAATTCTATATTGTTTTCTGTAGCAGCCACACTGTTTTACATTTCCATCAATCATGTATAGGAGTTCCAATTTTTCCACATCCTCATTAATACTTTTTATCTTCTGTTTTTTTTTTAAGATTTTATTTATTTATTCATGAGACACACACACACACACACACACAGAAGGAGAGAGAGAGAGAGGCAGAGACACAGGCAAAGGGAGAAGCAGGTTCCATGCAGGGAGTCCCACGAGCGACTCAATCTTGGGTCTTCAAGATCACGCCCCAGGCTGAAGGCAGCGCTAAACCACTAAGCCACTAGGGCTGCCCCTATCTTCTGTTTTGTTTTTGATTCTGGCCATACTAATGGGTGCGAGGTGATACCTTATTGTGGTTTTATTTACTTTTTTTTTATTGCAGTATTAATTCATATTTCCCTGATGATTAGTGATACTGAACATCATTGTGTATGCTGGTTGGTCATTTGTATATATTCTGTGGAGAAATTCAAGTCCTTTTCCTATTTGTTTTATTCAGGTAATTTGGGGTTTTTGTTGTTGTATTGTAGGAGATGTTTATATAATTTAGGTGGTAGAAGTGATCTGCAAATATTTTCTTCTATTCCGTATATTGCCTTTTCATTCTTTTTGTTAAAAAAAAAAGATTTTATTTATTTATTCATGACAGACACAGAGAGAGAGGCAGAGACATAAGCAGAGGGAAAAGCAGACTTCCTGCGGGGAGCCTCATGTGGGACTGGATCCCAGGACTCCGGGATCACCACCTGAGCCAAAAGCAGACGCTCAATCATTGAGCCACCCAGGTGCCCCATCCTTTTCATTCTCTTAATTGTTTTCTTTCCTGTGCAGAAGTTTGTTGTTGTTGAAGTTTGATGTAGCCCATTTTGTTTATTTTTCTTTTTGTTGCCGGTGCTGTTGGTGTCATAATAATAAAAAAAAATTATTGCTGAAGTCAATGCCATGGAGCTTTCTCCATTTGTTCTCTCCTAGGAGTTTTAGTTATAATTTCAGATCTCACATCTATATATTTAATTGTTTTTGGGTTGTTTTGTGTCTATGGTGCCCCGTGGGGGTCACAGTCATTCTTCTGCAAATTGAGATCCAGTTTTCCCACCACCATTTATAAAGAGACTCAAATTCCCCACCAGATAGACTTGGCACTCTTGTTGAGGATGATATGACCACATAGGTCTGAGCTTTCTATTCCATCCCTTTGGTTTGTCTTTAATCTAGCACTGGATTTGATCCAAGCACTGATTTGATTACCATAGCTTCAGTTTTATAACAAGTTTTGAAATCAGGAAGTATGATGACTCCAGCTTTGTGTTTCTTTCTCAAGACTGTTTAGGCTATTCATAATATTCAACCATAGAAGTATTTCAAAATTTTCTTGAACATTTCCTAATGTGGGATCATTAACATTTTATTTTTTATTAGTATCAATGACAGAGCCATAAACATCTGTGAACTGAGAAGAGTTCTTGTCGACTAAAAGCATAGGAATAAATTAAGGGTCTGCCACTTACCAGTTGGGTATCTTTGGACAATTTTCTTCATGTCCTGATCTGGCACCTCATCTAGCAAACAGAGTGTACCACTCACAGAGCTGTTGTGAGAGATAAATGAATTTGTATGCATAAAGCAATTAGAACAGCACTTTATACCGTAGGAGCTTGGTAAAGGTTGGTTATAGCCTTTTATTCCTGCTATGGCTTCTGCCATATCCTAGAGATAGAATTGTTGAACTGTTTGTTCCAGTTGTGAAATAATTGACATATATCACTCTATAAGTTTAAGGCATACAATATGATGATTTGATTTACATATATAGTGAAATGATTACCACAGTAAGTTCAGATAACACCCCTTCTCATAGTGATACAATAAAAAAAGGAAAAAGAAGAGAAAATAAAGAAAAGTTCTTGTGATGAGGACTTCTAGGCTTTACTCTGTTAGTAACTTTGCTATATTGTTAGCTGTAGTTATCATGCTGTACATTACATCCCTAGTACTTATTTATCTCACAAGTCTGATCTCTTTTTCTGTGAGTTTGTTTTTGTTTTGTTTGCTTTAGATTCCACATATGAGTGAGATCATTCTATTTCACTTAGCGTAATGCCTTCAAGGTTCATTCATATTGTTGCAAGTGGTAGGATTTCTTCATTTTTTATGGCTGGATAATATTCCTGTGTATGTGTGTGTGTGTGTGTATGTATGACATTTTATATATATATATATAAAATATATCTCACTATATATATATCACAACTACTTTATCCAGTCAGTGGATATTTAGGTTGTTTCTATGTCTTGGCTATTGTAAGTGATGCTGCTATGAATGTAGAGATGTATATATCTCTTCAAGTTAATGCTTTCATTATCTTTGGATGTATATCCATATATATTCTCCACAGCATTCAGATGTTTTCACCAGCCCTTCTGGTCAGATGGGGTTGGCAGACACTCTCTACAGTGGGTAGGGACATGTTTCAGTCTTTATGCCTGGTTGGGAGGGGGAAGGGCTAATCCAGGGTACTCTCAATTTGCCAGTCTCAAGGTTTGGAAGGGTCCAGGATCTATTCATAGTCTTGTGTATGAATCAATCCTTCTGCCGGTGCATAGCTCAGAAAGCCTCCATATCTGCTACATGGGTTGTTCTGGGGATAACCAGTTCTGTCCACCTCTCAGTTCAAACATCCTGGGTTACATGACTTCTTGGAGCCATTTTCAGCCCTTCCAGTCAGAGAAGGCTAGAAGGTACTCTTCACAGCAGGTGGGGCTATGACTCAACATTTTCCTGGGCATGAGTAAACCAGGCTCTAAGACTGGCAGGACCCCTTGTTTGAGTATCCAAATCAGGCAGATTTGCACCCCACCAAATTCCCTGGTCACAGTGTGCTCCCAACCTTGTTCTGCAGATGAGCAAAGCTAGTAGTTGGGATTACTACTTAGGCACTTTAGGTATGAACTTGATTTTCCAAGATCTTGTGCTGGTTGCAACAAGCATCTACCTCCTTCTCTGTTACAGATTCCCAATGGTTGGGCCCTGTAGATTCCCCTGAAATCTTCAGGGTGCAAGAACAGAGTAGGGACTCCCACAAAGTGACCCACAGTGCTGAGGAAGGCAGGTTATTCCCTAGGGTAGTCTTTTCCTACTAGAGGAACCTGAGACTCAGAGGAGACTTCTTTTTGTGGTGCTGAACTGGCCCAGGGGAGGGGAAGTGCTGTCAGTGAATAGGCCCTTCTGTTCCCTTCTAATGAAGCCTGATTTAGTCTCCATGGTACAGAGCATTGCTTCAATTGTACCTCTGTGTTCCAGGATTTTCTTCATGGTGTCTTGATCTCAACTAGATGCAATTTGTTTTTCTTGGAGGATGAAGTCAGAAACAATTTATATTACCATTTTGGTGAGGTCACTCACTTATTGAACACTTTTAAGGCTGTACTGTTTATTGAATTTGGTTGTTTTAGTTGCAATTTTAAAAAATTATCCTCATGGTGAGGTGGATATGTTTTATAAACATTTATACTAAAAAAAAAAATTTTACAGGTTTTCTAAGGTTCTTAATCTGGAGTCTTTTGAAGGTCTGAATCGTAATTATTTCTTAATTTTCATTTCTCCTGAATCAGCCATCCTCGCTGTCAAGTTTGGGTATTGCCAGAACGATAATCACTTAAATAAGAAGAGTCATGTGTAAGCTGTTGTTTTGGAAACTGGCAGGACTCTGCAGTTTGGAACATGAGGAAAATGAATAATCTCCCACATATAGCACATCAACATCACTGTTGGGCATTCTGCTGAAACTAACTTTGCCTTTTCCTTTCTGTTTTGAGCATAAAAAGATAAACTCTAAAACTGAATGTCAACGAGATGGAAAAATGTGGACAAGGAGAGTCGGAATAAGGGTAGTGAAAGAGAGTGAAAAGATCCTTGTTTGTGATTGAAGCCCATTTAACTTATTCTTTTTTCAATCAGTATTTGGGACATTAAGTTCTTTTCAGTTTTTTTTATTCTTCCACACCAGTGAAGAATTGTAGGATGTTGTTAGGAAGTAATGTATATAAGTCAAATTGAACCAAAGAGACAAAACCCTGTATTGTGAATAACATTTTTATGATAGGATAAGACCTTACACAATTGTGACTGAATCTAGAAGGTAAGGAACTGGAGGGGAAATTGAAGAATTGGTGAAATGTTACTATCCTGCTCTTTTGAAAAATTGCACCAGATTAATACCTTTTTTTTTTTTTACCAAGAATAAACTTATATTGATATATCATCATCATCATCACATCATCATCATCATCATCATCCTAAATCCAGAGTTTACCTTAGAATTCACTCTTAGTGTACATTGTCTTGGATTAGGCAAATGCACAATGACATATATCTGTCATTATCATATTTTGTAGAGTATTTTCACAAGTCTAAAATTCCTCTGTGCTTTGCCCACTTACTTGCAGCCCTTCACTCTGTCCATAACTAACATTTTTATTGTCTCCAATGTCTTGCCTTTTCCACAATGCTATTTATTTGGAATCACACAGTGTGTAACTTTTTCAGATTGTCTACTTTCACTTAGTGATACGCACTTAAGTTTCTTCTGTGTCTTCTCATGGCTCTGTGGCTCATCTCTTTTTAGCACTGTATAATATCCCATTGTTTATAAGTACCGCAATTTATTTATCCATTCACTTACTGAAGGACATCATGGTTGCATCAAGTTTTGGCAATCATGAGGAAAACCACTGTAAATGTCTATATGTAAGTTTTTGTGTGGACATGTTTCAAAGTCCTTTGGGTAAATACCAAGTTGTGCAATTTCCAGATTATATGTTAACAGTATGTTTAGTTTTGTATGAAACTGCCTATTTCCCAAAGAGGCAGTGACCTTTTGAATCTTTACCAACAATTTATTAGAATATCTGTTTCTCTGCATCCTCAGAATTGATGATGTTGATGTAGATTTGGGCCATTCTAATAGGTGTGCAGTGGTGTCTAATCATTGTTTTAATTTGTATTTCCCTGATGATATATCATGTGGAACTTATTGCAATAATTTTAAAACTATGTATTACATTTATCATTTTCTATTATTGCCATTAAATTGTTAACTTACACTTTTAGAAATTTATTTTTTTTAATTTATTATTTATGATAGTCGCACACAGAGAGAGAGAGAGAGGCAGAGACACAGGCAGAGGGAGGAGCAGGCTCCATGCACCGGGAGCCCGACATGGGATTCGATCCCGGGTCTCCAGGATCGCGCCCCGGGCCAAAGGCAGGCGCTAAACCGCTGCGCCACCCAGGGATCCCTAACTTACACTTTTAAACGAATATTTTTTCTTACCTTTTACGCCAAACAATTTCTGTAGCCTATCCACAACAAAACAACCCCTCTGAGTGCTCCCTACTATTCATTTCCTTCCAACTGTGACACAGGGATCATCTGTGATTTTTATTCCAAGTAATTACTAGTTTCTATCTTTTACATTATATTTCAACAGCTATTTTGACCTATTACTATTATTTAGTGATACTGTTTTCACAATTTGTTTTATTAAAGAATTTATTTATTCGAGAGAGAGAGAGGGAGTGTGTGAATGAGTGTATGGGCAAAAGAAGAGAATCTTTAAGCAGACTTTCCATTGAGCACAGAGTCCTATACAGGGCTGGATCTCAGGACTTGTGAGATCATGACCTGAACTAAAACCAAGAATTGGACACTTAACTGACTGAACCACCCAGGTGCCCCTGTTCTCACAATTCATTCTGTATTCTACAACTTCCTTTTTCTTAAATATATTACATAACTGTATATATATAATGTATTATGTAATTATATTTAGAAAGGGCCTCTCTAATGGCAGTATTTCTAAGTCTATGTATGCCTGAAAAATATATATATATATTTTAGCTACTTAATACTTCTTTCAATGGACAGGTACCACTCTTATTCTAGTTTATTTTAAATAACATTTTTCCCATTTATTTTATTCTACAACTTAAAAATGATTTTTCTTTACCTTTTCAGTTGTACAATTTCATCACATTATGCCTAGCAATTTTTTTTGCATGCTTTGATTTTTTCTTTGCATTGATTCTGCCTTGAATTTTGTTACTATCACTATTCTGCTCTGAGAACTTACTGTCATTATTTCTTTGATTACTTCCCCTCCTTTATTCTCTCCTTCCTCTTGGTCTAGAATACTATTAGGTTTCTTTTGGAACTTTTATTTTTACTCTTCATGGTTCTTGACCTCCACAAACCATTTTCTACGAAGAGAGAAGCCATCTGCTCCATTCTTCACCACACTAACTCAGTTGTGGTAATTTGGTTACATAGTACAACTTGAATCCTTGGGGAAAAAAATTGATTTCACATTTTAAATTTCTGAATTCTTTATCTTTTTAGGGGTCCTGACAGGGTTGCCACTGAGGGCTTGTAAGGTTGCTCTTTTATTGGAAGTCAACCAGAGAACCTAAATCCTTTTAACATTACCTATTGATATCATCATTGAGTAAAGACTAGTGATAGCATCTTTAATGACTTACTTCTTTGGGGTCTGGTTATCCTTTGTTGGTCACAGATGACTGTCATATAAAAGACACCCTTCCTGCCCTCACCTAGGGCTTGTTCCCTTATGTCTGGTTTCCTTACACTTCAGCATTTTGGGGATTTCTGTGAACCTGATCGCATAGCCCCCTATCTATCTCTCCCTACCTAGCCCTGCCTGGCCTTTACTCACTGTGTTTGTTTGCATTTATTTTACTTCTCTTTCGATGTAGTTCTGATTATAGGAAATACTGGTTCAGATCACTAGAACTGATTTGAATGCATATTCTTAAACCAATAGGTTTTCCAGGAAGCCCCATTCTTCCTCTAAACCAAAAGTGTGCTTCTCATTCTGCAGGCTTTCTCTCCTGCTGGTTTCCCTTATCAATTAATTATCTTTCCTGAATTCTACAAATTGTTTGTGTTTGTGTGTACTTGTGTGTGCTTATACCAAGGCTATTATAGATTAAATATTTAAAATATCATAATGTCTTTCATATTTATTTTAAGGCCTTGAGGTAAGAGGTTTTATATATGTATATATATATATATATATATATATATATATATATATATATATTCCCCATCTTGATTCATCTTTTCTTATTGAATATAAGAAATACTTAGATTTTAAAAAATAGGAAGTATTGGTCTACCCATAGCTGAGAAGGTGATACTTACAATGAGTCTTGGAAAATAGATAAAATTTTATCAAGAAAAAAGTTTGTCACAACCTGAAATCCTAAGGAAATCTCATCTACTTGGATATTGTCAGAGGTTTGTTGCATCAGTCCAGAAACTCCTCTTGGTATTTAAGAAAGAGGAATTTTTATACAGGGACTTAAACACAAAGTATAAGAAGGCTTATGCTGCTATCCAAAAATCAGTAATTACAAAAAGCTGCTATCATCTTTAGGGTAGAGGAGCAGAAGGAAAAGTGGAGTTACACAGAGGCCATGCACGGTGT
Source organism: Canis lupus baileyi (assembly GCF_048164855.1). NCBI lineage: Eukaryota > Metazoa > Chordata > Mammalia > Carnivora > Canidae > Canis > Canis lupus. Next base: position 32,811,940 of record NC_132857.1, on the reverse strand, counting down.
ATTGATCAAGCGTTCAGGATCAGAAGTGGCCCCCGAAAACCCCCTATTGTGGCATAAGATTGTATTTTTCTCAGAATTAATAGAGCCAGAACAAGCCAATTTTCAGACAGGTAATGACAACTACTCTAAGGCTAATATATTTTTATCCTGTATTTTGGTTATAATAATTTTCATTGTATTTTTAATGGATTTAATTTCCCTTTCCATTTATTTGCATATTTTATTAGAAATCTTGGAATTACAAATGTTGAGTCAGATGAATATGTTCCATTGACTATTAAATATAACTCAATATGCAGCACCTTTGCACAACAAGGAGTTGGTGGTGTTTATTTGGAGTCAACATGGAAGATAATATTAGGAAATCTCATTGTATGTAGTTGAGGCAATGTGTAGAAAGTATTTTGAGGAGTAAAAGGAAGAATGAATGTTGCCAGAAAACAAAATGAACTCCTAGGTCTACCCTACACATCAATTAAAGTACAGGAAACTAAAAAAGGACTAGTTGGTACTAATATTTCCAACTTCTGTAAATTTTATGACTATTCAGTCATTATTGATATTTTAGGATGATTGGAGGATACTTTATGGCTTTCAAATTAAGTCCTCACTATTTAAGATAACAAATTACACAAAGAGTCAAAACTGAAAACATATTTTATACATATATAAACTTGTCAGGCACAAAGAGAAAATTAATTGGGAAATGTGCTTTTCCTGAGAAAAATATCAGGCACTGCTGTGTCCCAGCACGTGTGGACAATGCAGGCAGAAAATTCCTCTAGGGGAACAAGATGCTAGAAAGCTTCCTAAATTTACTTTTTGACCCCTTCAATACTAGCATGCTTGCACTTTTTGCCTGCATCATATCCCATATAGTCCAACTTTTCTCACAGGCTGGAGGATCATGTCAGAGTAGGGTCAAGCTTGGAAGGCCAGGAGAATGATTCCCAACAGATTCCATCTGCTGCCTATCTCAGTAATGCCACTTTCTGCAGCCCTGGGAGTTGAGTAAGTTCAACCAGGGAAAGGAGCTCTTGGAAAAGTGCAGCCCTTCTGGTGAAGCACGGGAGGATATCCTAAGGGCTATGAATAACAGCACAACAATGTAAAATGAATGAAATAAATCTCTTTTAAAAAATGAGAGAAGATATTATCCACATTAATCCTGAACACACAGTTTTGAGAAATAACCAGTGGTGCACACTCTGTGTATTTGTCAGCTATTGCTTAATAATGCTGCTACAAATAGATTCCTCATTCAGTGGCTTACCATGACAATTTAAATTTTTATTAGTTGTAACGTGTCTGTGGTTCAACTGGAATTAGCCTCTGGTCTTCTTTACATCTCTCCATATTCTCTTTGGAAGCTACAGTTCCAAAGACATAGTGTTAAGGATCACTGAAGTGCAAGGGTCCACCCAAATGTGCACGTACCTATAACACTGTGCTCATGTCACAACCACTAATATTCCACTGTGCAAGCAACTCAAGGGGTGGAGAAGACAAATCTGTTCACCATGAAGCCACCCCAAAGACCTGATTTTAATTCTTTTAAAGGAATAAGTAAAGAGTTGAGGGATTGATTCAATGTACCATTATCTACCCACTTGAACAAAATTATGTATTACCCTCACCTCTCCCATAAAGCACCCCAAAGTTCCATTTGTTTATGGCATCAGGCCCAAAGCCCAGGAGTTTGGGATCTATATCACATCTTGAAACAAATACTCTAGATTTGGAGACCCAGGAGCTCAAAGGCCACTTCACCTCCTCTAACCAGTCACCTTTGCCAACATTAGAACCACAGCACATAGGATGTAATAGAAACTAGATAGTTGTATGTAGCATTAGGTATGGAGACATGGTGGCTGAAAAAATGAACTCAGTGGATGAGTAGAAGAACTACAAGGATAAATCCAAGGAGTGGATAGTGAGTCTGAATATGACATTTTAGAACTCTCTTGAAGGCACCAGGAAGGGATAAAGAGATGGAAATAAAGACTGAAACACTGAAATAAGAAATATAGAATTAGAAGTCTCAACATCTGTTATAATAGGATTTTTAAGTGCTGAGAAAAAAAATAAATGGAGGGGAGGAAGTATTTTTAAAAATATAATCACAGAAAATTTTAGAATTGTTTAAAAATAGAGAACTTCATTTGACAGAGATGCTAAAGAGCCAAACAAGTAAGTAAGAACTGATATTCATAGCTGACACATTATATTTAAATATTGGAAGATTAGACATTAAGCAACGATTCTAATATGTTCTATGAATGGAAGAAGATTGTTTATAAGGAATACAATTCAGACTGAGTTAACCTTAGAGTTTTCAAAAGAATTACCAAATGCAAAAAGACAATAAACACTTTCAGAAAGATGGGATGAGGACTTCAAATTTGGAATTTCAGATCAAACTAAATTATTGCTTTAAAGTGAAAGATATTAAGGTCATAGGCACTTGAGAAAGTTTATTACAAAATAATTTACTTTGAAAGTTCTCATAGAAGAAGCAGTCTAGGAACTAGAAGGAAAAAGTCAAATCTAGGAGAAATAAAACTGAGATGGCAAATAATTTATTAAATTTATTGTATATATTTTTAAAGTGAAACATTTTTCAAGGTGCATATATATATATTTAAACATCAAATGGTATACTTTAAATATGTGCAGTTTATAGTATGTCATTTATAACTCAATAAAGCTGTAAAAAAACAGGCATACTAATATAAGAATAAATTGTGGCTGAGGATCACATGCCAGTGAGATTGGGTGAAGAAGTCAAGAAGGAGGTAGCAGTATAGGGAAGACATAAATAACCTAGAAGTCAATAAGATTATGAAAGAAAAAAAAAAAAAAAGGTGTTGATTTAATTAGTTAGTAAAAGCAACAGAAAAATTAAAACAATTTTCTTTTTCTTTTTTTTTTTAAGATTTTATTTATTTATTTGAGAGAGAGAGCCAGAGAGAAACACAATATAAATGGAGGGAAGTGGCAGAGGCAGAAGCAGACTTACTGCTAAGCAGAGACCCATGGGATGACGACCCAAGCCAAAAGCAAATGCTCAACCAACTGAGCCACCCAGGCGCCCCCAAAACAATTTTCAAAACAGAAGAAAATGTGATATGTACACTAGTATATAGGAAGAGAGGAAAAAGAAAATAAAAAAACTAAAGTAAAATAAAATGTAAACACATTGAGGTGGCAAATTTAAATCTATATACTTACAATAAATATAAATGACAGAGATGAAACAGGATCCAGCAGAAGGACTACAGATTGAGAACGGTTTCCTACAGAGCTCCATGACAATCTGATGCCACTGAGCATTTAAGGCAATGTGTCCTGTCAGGTGGTAGAATGTGCAGTCTGTCTGTCATACAGCTGCATCCAGAAGGCTGGCTCTCCCATCTCTGATCACACCTTTGGAGGTGCTGGTGTATACACAGCTGACAGTGCAGGTAGCGGCCAGGTAGCACATCACACTACAGTAATTCTAGCTACCCTGTAGAGCCTGAGTAAGGAAAGGGTTAAGGTTTAGGCAGGGAAAGGTAGGGGGCCCCTGACTAGGCTCTGAGACTATTCCTGGTAGGCAAAAGTACTAAGTCACAGTGAACAAGTGATAAGGGAATAGACCAGACCACCTGGCCCTGCCTTTTAGGGAGTATTTTTCTTTGGCAGCTTACAATGTAATCACAGAAAATGGCCAAACCTCAAAGTAAGTCATGAAGGGTGTTATTAATAGTCCTTGCTCAAACCAAGACAGCACAAGAATCTCAAGGCCACAAGCTCCCTGGTCAAGTTCTCAATAAAAGACTGACCCTAAAAACCCTCAGTGGCAACCCATTTGGGACCCGGCTCACTTTAAAGAGTTTTTTCTTTCCTTTCTGTTCTCATCTCCCCTTAATAAACTTTCACTTCACTTCACCCCTTTGTGTCCAAGAGATTCATTCTTCGACTCTGTGAGACAAGAACCCTGCAATCCTGTAACACTGAGATTCTGTACCACCCCACATGCAGGTCTATAGGACAATCTACACATGTTGCTGTTTCTGTCTCTGAAATTCCAAGGAATGTTATTTCCAGCTCTGGCATCACACATTGCTTATCTCAAAGGCCTCTCTAATAGAAACCTTAAGAGGATAGTAAAAAGGAGATTTGCCTTTCAGTAAGATGATGATCTAGGGATTCTGAATGGTCTTCTATTCCCTGAAAAACCTACATATGCTGGATAAATAACAGGAATGTGGTTTTAAGTACATTTTTAGCCCTATAGGAAGGAATGAAACATCTCTCAGGGTTAGAGGGGAAAATAAGGAGGAGTAAATTGACACTTAGCAGGTAGGTGAACATGAATCAGAGGAAAATGCTGCCCTAGGGACCTCCTGTGGCAGATGAACCAGATTGTTTATTAGAGGGATTAAGATCATAAACACATATAGGAAATAATCCAGGAGCAAGAGGGGGAAAAAAAAGCTTAAGAGAAAACAAAATTCAGGTAGTAAGCTATTGAGTATTTTTATTATTAATGTTCCATGCACACTGGACAAATACAGTTATATTCTCTTTCACCTTTGCCATCTCTCTGTGGAGACATGGCTCAGCTAGTCCATTGTTTCAAAGAGGATGAGGAGTATGTGGAACAATCTTGATTCGATCTGTAGCTTAAGATCAAGCTCAGCAGACACAGCTTACATCAGCTTCTCTCTTGGCTCAGTCTTGCCTCCCTTGTTCTTCTTAGGACACAGGCAAATCATGGCCCCAATAAATTGTCTGCAACTAATTTTCTGAAAATCTAGATCAGCCAACCTGAAGACACATGATTGTTGCTTTAAGCTACTGAGTTTTCGAGTAGTTCGTCATATAGGATATTATAGTACTTGCTCACCAGTGCATGACTAACAGACTCTGTACTTGCAGTTTCCCTGGTGGAAAATGAGTATCCAGGATTGGATTTAAGAATGATCACCATGTGCTGGGAAAATTGGACATCCACATGCAGAAGAATGAAACTAGACCACTCCCTTTCACCATACACAAAGATAAACTCAAAATGGATGAAAGATCTAAATGTGAGACAAGATTCCATCAAAATCCTAGAGGAGAACACAGGCAACACCCTTTTTGAACTCGGCCACAGTCACTTCTTGCAAGATACATCCACGAAGGCAAAAGAAACAAAAGCAAAAATGAACTATTGGGACTTCATCAAGATAAGAAGCTTTTGCACAGCAAAGGATACAGTCAACAAAACTAAAAGACAACCTATAGAATGGGAGAAGATATTTGCAAATGATGTATCAGATAAAGGGCTAGTTTCCAAGATCTATAAAGAACTTCTTAAACTCAACACCAAAGAAACAAACAATCCAATCATGAAATGGGCAAAGGACATGAAGAGAAATCTCACAGAGGAAGACATAGATATGGCCAACATGCACATGAGGAAATGCTCCGCATCACTTGCCATCAGGGAAATACAAATCAAAACCACAATGAGATACTACCTCACACCAGTGAGGATGGGGAAAATTAACAAGGCAGGAAACCACAAAAGTTGGAGAGGATGCGGAGAAAAGGGAACCCTCTTGCACTGTTGGTGGGAATGTGAAATGGTGCAGCCAATGTGGAAAACTGTGTGGAGGTTCCTCAAAGAGTTAAAAATAGACCTGCCCTACGACCCAGCAATTGCACTGTGGGGATTTACCCCAAAGATATACAGATGCAATGAAACGTCGGGACACCTGCACCCCGATGTTTCTAGCAGCAATGTCCACGATAGCCAAACTGTGGAAGGAGCCTCGGTGTCCATCGAAAGATGAATGGATAAAGAAGATGTGGTCTATGTATACAATGGAATATTCCTCAGCCATTAGAAACGACAAATACCCACCATTTGCTTCAACGTGGATGGAACTGGAGGGTATTATGCTGAGTGAAGTAAGTCAATCGGAGAAGGACAGTGTATTTTCTCATTCATTTGGGGAATATAAATAATAGTGAAAGGGAATAGAAGGGAAGGACAAAGAAATGTGTGGGAAATATCAGAAAGGAAGACAGAGCATAGAGACTCCTAACTCTGGGAGGCGAACTAGGGGTGGTGGAAGGGGAGGAGGGCGGGGGGTGGGGGTGAATGGGTGACATTCACTGGGGGGGGCACTTGACGGGATGAGCACTGGGTGTTATTCTGTATGTTGGTAAATTGAACACCAATAAAAAATAAATTTATTAAAATAAAGAAAAAATGATCACCATGTTTTCTCAAAATCAGAGAGCTTGCTTTTTCTGTCATACGGTAAAAGGCCCAAGGAAAGACCATTTGAATACACGATGAGAAAGAGGCAAGGATGAGCGCTGTCACCAGAAACCAAATGGCTAGAAACTTGATCTTAAAATTCTGGCCTCTGGGCCTTTAATACACTCTATTGTTTTAACCACACGATCTGTGGTATTTTGTTACAGCAGCGCCCTAAACACTAATATAATGAGGCTCCACCCAGGTTCTCTCTTAAGCTCCACCACATCCCCACAGCTACTGGAAATTTTATTGCTGAAGATTCACGGACTGTCACTGCATATGACCTTCTGCCACAAGGAACTGCCTTGGAATGTGCCTTCTCCTAGGGTGTGGCTCATAGTCAAAGACCAGTTGATATGGAGAATCACAGGCCCCAGCCCCTTATCTCAATTTGGGACAACTTTTCCCTCTGCCCAATTTTGTCATTCTCAATTCTGTCTCCTACAAATTTATCTCACAAGAACATTTCTCCATAAATGTATCCAGTTCTCTTATAGTCAGTCTAGAGATAACCCTATGATAGGTATTTATAGGTTATTTTCTGTATCGTACTTCCATTCCAATATTCCTGGTGTATCTTCTCATTAAATATTATAGGAAGTGACTACCAAGCCATCCAAAAGCAAGGGTTCATCCCATGTTTGGCCCATACTTGTATAAAGGAAATAATTTGAGTCTTGTAAGACTGGTGCCTTGGAAAAAATAAGGGAGCTGCTTGAGATAGTGATAGGTAGGATGGTATAAAACATGGGACAATGTACCAGGCAATCCAGCTGCCTGGGGAAATGAACATGATAAAATACAAGGACTCTTTCAGTAACCTTAGATGAGCACTTGGACAATTGTAATTTGGTGTCAAGGAAATCGTGAGCTGAAAGGACTGTGACTTATGATGTATGTAGGATATCTTTATTTACATACATATATTAGCAAAATTGGGATTATTCTCTCTATAAACTTTGATGTACTATTTTCTCTCAGTATTTAAAATTCTTTAGGTCATAAAATAATGTTCAATAGCATAACTTTTGATGATTTCATAATTTTATATACTAGATATGCACCATAATTTATTTACCTACTTCTGTATTTTTGGACATTTATATTATTTTCTCATTTTTTTGCTATTATAAATAATACTAAAATGACTATCATTGCACATAAATCCCAATGAGTATTTCTGATTATTTTCTGGCGATAAATCTGTGGAAGTGGGATTACTGAGTCAAAAGGAAGACCATTTTGAAAGCTTTTGATATATTGCAGAGCTGTGACCCATAAGTGTAAAATATGCACTCCTTTCAGCCTTTCATTCAGGATATGTTTATTGAGTTGTACAAAACAATGGAAACTCTTTCTAGACGTTGGGGGGAAAAGGCAGAGCAGGGTATTATTCTCAGGTTTCTTATATTTCAGTGGGAAAGCAATGATAACTAGCAGCAAATATAAGATAATGCTAGAGAGTGATAAGTTAGTTCTATGAAGAAAAGCTAAAGCAGGTGGTAGGATATAATGAAGACATTTGTGACATGATCAGAGAGCTCTTGGAGGAAGGAAGTGACTGAAAAATCCAAATGACAGCTGAACTAGCCATGCAAAGAAATAATTGTCTACTCATAGCATGACCAAAAAGTACCCATTTAAAAAAAATCTGATTTTATAGGTGATAGTGGGATCTCATTGTTATGCTCAATTTTATCCTTTAATTATTTTTCAACTCTTTCTTCTTCATGCTTATTGATCATTTGCATTGTTCTCCTTATGATAGTCCCATCACGATTTGTCAATTTATGTATCTACCGGAGTGTTAGAGGTTTCCTTGCTAATCTTTAAGGATTCCTCACATGCTTAATATAATAACTTCTCAAAAGTCAATGTGTGTGCTGGATATTTATTCCCAATTTCCATTTGCCCTTTACTTTCATTTTTAGTATTTCTATGGAACTTCTCTTTCTCTTCAGATTTTTACATAGTCAAATCTATTCGTCTTTTCCTTTGTGATTTTCCATTTGCAACATGGCTTTCAAAATGACTTTCAAACGATCGTTTTTGTAATTTAGAAGTAAAAGTTCTCCTAGAATGATAGAAATTGAATTTGAACCTAGGTATCTCTGATCCCCAAAGCCTCCTTTCTTTTCATTGTAGCACATTACTTTAAAAATGAGCTGGCTTGTATAAATAAAGCCTGTGATTTTAGTTTTTTAACTTGTCCTTTATAGCCAGCCAGCCAGCTAAAGTATTGTTACTATCTAGAACAAATGAAATACAAGAAAAAATAAACTCTGATGTCTTTGGATTGTGAGATCTGGGGCAAGATGTTGTTTGGGCCCAATTAGTATAATCCAAGAAGTCAGGCAAGCCCCAGTGTAAGGGGGAATGCAAGTAGTCCTCAGAGTCCCAAAATGGTATCAAATTATTAGTTCTAGGGTCAGGAGATAAGAAAATAAAGCTATCAGCTAGAGTCAGAGACGTATGAGGCAGAAAGGCTGGAGCTGCAAATATAAAAAATATGGTTTGGTGCTTGATTTCCTCTTAGCCATAGGCTTTTTTTTTTTTTTTTCTTTTTTTTAGATTTTATTTTTATTTATTTGAGAGAGAGCATGAGTGGTGGGGAAGGGCAGAGGGAGAGGGAAAAGCAAACTCCCCGCTGAACAGGGAGTCCTACTTGGAGCTCAATCCTGAGACCCTGAGTCATGACCTGAGCAGAAGGCAGACACGTAACTGATTGAGCTACCCAGGTGCCCCTGAGCCATAGGCTTTTGATGTTAATTAGGACCAGGAACTTGATGTATCTGTCAGGGCAGAAACAGGCCCTAGAGTGGCCTGCTGTGCGTTTTCATTCAGAGGAATTAAAGAATATGTACTCTGCAATACAAAACAGCATAATATAAATACACACATATCCACATGCAATTTTATGTATGAGTCTTCATTAGATTATTAATTGTAACAGACATTATTTCAAGTCTGTTGACTTGAAATATTATTATTATTTCATTATTTCATTATTTCATTTCCTCTCTTCTGGTATGCCCCAAGCAAAGCAAGTTTATGAGGAAAGTGTATCCTTTTCTTGAGCAGCCAGGACTATATGTTTTTTTTTTAAATATTTTATTTATTTGTTTGAGAGAGAGAGTGAGAGTGAACAAGTGGGGGGGAGGGGCAGAGGGACAAGCAGACTCCCTGCTGAGTGGGGAGCTTGACTTGGGGCTTGATCTCAGGACCCCAGGATCATGACCTGAGCTGAAGTCAGACGCTTAACTGACTGAGTCGTCCAGTTGCCCCAGGACAATAGGTTTGATGTAAACTTTTTCCTGGTCTGATAAGAATAGAGAAGATATGTTGCTACTGACCTTTCTTTCCTATATTTTTTAGTTACTTTTTATTTCACATTCTGCATTACACTTGCTACACTCCAGCATCAGTTTATATCCAACTACATCTCAAACTTGGAATCCTTACACTTCCTCCAGAATCTTCTCACAAATCCGTTTCCCATGCTTGTAATTTATATGTACCCTCCAGGTTTTCACCTCATAAAAGGGTAAAGAAAAAAGAGACTTTTGTTTCTACGGTGTAAGGAGTTGAGGTCCCAGCAGTTCTGTCAGTGTGGCAGTTGATGAGCACTGGTCAGCCCGTATAAAACAACTCACAAAAAGAATCAAGACTCTCCTTCGAATGCTGCATTTGAGTCCTCTAATAATTTTTATCCAAGAAAAGACACCATTGTACCAGTCATTTACACCAGCAATGCTACTGTGACTATCAATATTAGCATCCCAGTTATCACTAAATGCTCTTGGTCATTCCCCTTGTGAATAATTGCACATAGCATGATCTACTCTTTCTATAAAGCCTGGAATAACATACTTAAGACTCACACTTGAGAAGCAAAATATAAATGCCCCTCTTTTCTGGTGCTCCTGTTTTCATGGAGCAATAAATGAAGAAGCAGGAATGAAGATACATGCAAACGCATAAAAGTAACTCTGGTTCATAAGAAAATCTATCATTTACAGGAAGGTGGAGTGAAAATGGTACAGGTTTTGGAGACTTTCAGCCCTGAATGAAACTGCAGCTCTACACAAAAGGTTTTTGTGAAATTGATTTATACTCTCTATTTACCACTTCTAGAATGATGCTTGGCCTATGATAGTTGCTCATTACGAAAGTAACAATAAGAGCAAAACAATTTTAGATTTTCTGTTGAGTAAGTGAGGTTCTAAGTAAAAGGACCCACTTTGATGTTTATGGTAATTAGATGTTTTCCTTTGAAATAATATGAAACCAAAATTCCTAGTGTTCTAGTATAATCTCCTTGTTCCTGCCCATGATTCTTTTGAACAGTGAGACAACAATATTCTCTAGGAAGAATCTGTATTTTGACAATTGTGCATTTGCTTGATAGTATTTTCTGAAATAAGTAGTAGTGGTTTAGCTATGTTGCAGATACTACAGTGCTTTTCATGTGTGTCTATATTTTTCCAAACGCAAAATAAAAGTTCAGAAAAATCAATTACAGCATGTGACCCTGTTTTACTAATTATATCAAATCAAAAATCAGTTTTAGCCTCTTTTTCTGAGGCTGTAAATAAAATCCCCAACTGGGTGGCATATTTCCTGTCAAGACAAAGAGAGAGCCAATTAGCAGAAGCAAGTTCATCTGGTAAGGCCTAAAGAGACCCACGCCCCAGTTTGTATTTTGTCTACTTACATGATATGAAAAACTAATTAAACTTTAAAAAATCTCACTGTCCTCATTTGTCAAATGCAGATAGTGACACTGATCTTCCCAATGCATAAAGTTATTAGGAGGGCCACCTAGCACAACAGTGGAAATGTGCTGTAACAATGCAAATGCAGTACAGAATCACACTTTCTTGACAGAACTTGTTGCCAGTCAAGGCTTCTGCTGTGAGTTGCCTTGGGTTATACAATTCAAGGTGAAGGCCCAGAATTCAAACCATCAAATAGAGTATATAGGAACTACAGAATGGAGAATAGGCTGGTCTAGGGTGAAAAACAGATAAGAAGTAAGGAAAGAAATTCCTAGTAAGAAAATAGATTCAGAAGAGAAAGATTTAAAGGCTCTGACTGCAAATAAGTATTGCTGAGCATAACTGCTCCCCAACATACCAGGTTTCGAAGGACCCATTGTGTTTCAACAGCTAATGTTGGACAGATGTAGCTGGACTGGTTGCTATGGAGACACTATGGGGGGACCTCCCACCTCATCATAATGGTTATTAACCCCACACACAACCTTGGAACTTTAGAAGGGTGGAGGCCGGAAGACACCTGTGTCCATGAGTTCCTTCCATTTATATACTGCAGAATATCGTTTGACTCCAGAGAAAAAATGTTTAGCAATGCATTTGGGGAAGGTTATGAGCAAATAAGAAAATATGTGCTTTATCTCTGACTTAAATATGATTTGAAGCATTAGTTGACAGCCTATGAAAGGGATTTCAAAGAGAAGAATCCACCTTCAGCTCTTGGGAAGCGTCATTTGGCTTTTTGGGAAAATATGAATTTTCTGAACTTCATCGCTAATCGAAAATGAAGTTACTGTATTAGTCAGGTTTCCCTAGAGAGTATGTGTGTACAAGAGAGACAGAGAGACAGAGATATTTTAAAGAATTGGCTGACAAGATTATGAGGGCTGGAGAGTCTGAAATCCACAGGGTAAGCTGGCAGGCTGGAAATTCATTGAAGCATTGATGTTTATATTCTTGAGTCTGAAGTTCGCAGAGAGGGCGAGCAGACCTGAAACACAGGCCAGATTTCTATATCAGTCTTGAGGAAGAATTACTTTGAGAAACCTCAGTTTTGCTCTGAAGTCTTACAACTAATTGGCTAAGGCCCACTCATATCATGGAGAGTAATTTGCTCTACATAAAGTCAACTGATTGTAAATGTTAATCACATCCACAACTACTTTTACAGAGACATCTAGACTAGTATTTGACTAAACAATTGGGTACTATAGCCTAGCCAAGTGGACACAGAGAGCTGACTATCACAGATCCTTACCTCATAGGGGTAAAGGTGATAAAATATAGAACATTTAGCAAGGGTGTTGACACAAATTACTTTGTCAGTATTTAGTTTGAGTAACTGGTAGTACTAAGGAATTTAAAGGCAATACATTTCAAATACATACATATATGCCTAAAATCTTTTCCAGTTAGCTAGATAATATATGTATATTAAAGAAATTGATGTGATTTGGGTCAATGAAACCAGAGAAAACAATGTTATGTATGGAAAGGAGCACAGCATTTTTATGTATCAGACACAAGTCTGAATCTAACTTATGCTCTACTTTGGATAAGCTGCTCTCATCCTCAATTTCTTTGTCTGAAAAATGGATCTAATAACGTCACTTCAAAGGGTTTTGGAAATACACAAAGCACCTAGAACATGGAGTTTTTCAGAAAATATAGCCTAATATATAAAAATTAGTATTATTTTTTTTCTATTCTCTATTTTCAGCTTGCTGAGTTGAAGCACATTCTCCCATCTGAGGAAAACATTATAACATTACATAACTTTCTATTTATGATTACTAAATGCAGTCCAGGATAGTGTATAAATTCAACCTCATACAGTAAAGGTTTTGTCTCCTTCCCATTGGCTATAACCAAGGGTGAAAGTCTTTCAGAGGAGACCGGGCATGGCTTGTTCTTTCACTTCTCCTTGCCATCCCTCTTCTGAACTCTGAGTGAAGGGTTATAATGAGCCAGTAATTGTCATTGGCAGCTGCAGGGTGCTGACACGATGCAGAATTGCCCTGGCCTTCCCCTAATGCGTAAGGCATCTGCAGACCTGGTATTATGTGTATAGAGTGTACGGTCTTCCACTGAAGACTACTTTTTTTTTGAGGTATAATTGACATAAAACATTATGTCAGTCTTAGGTGGACAGCATAGTGATTTCATATTGATATGTATTGCAAAAGGATCATCACAATAAGTCTACTTAACATCTTTTACTATATGTAGTCGTAGAAATTTTTCCTGTGATAAGAATTTTTAAAAATCAATTAATTAATTATTTCATTCATTCTCCACACCCAGCATGGAGCCCAAAATGAGGCCTGAACTCATGACCTAGAGATCAAGACTGAACTGAGATCAAGAGTTGGATACTTAACCAACTGAGCCACGCAGGGACCCTTCTATGACGAGAACTTTTAAGATTTATTTTCAAATATGCAATACAGCATCATCAGTTATAGTCTTCATGCTGTGCATTACATTCCATGACTTATTTTATACTGGAAGTTTGTACTGCTTCACTCCCTTCACCAATTTTGACCACCACCCCACATTCTGACTCTAACAACTAAACTACCAATCTGTTCTCTGTATCCACGAGGTCTATTTGTTTTATTTATTTATTTATAGATTCCACATATAACTGAAATCATATGGCATTTGTCTCTCTCTGACTTATTTCACTTAGCATAATGTCCTCAGGGTCCATGCATATTGTTGCAAGTGGCAAGATTCCATTCTTTTTTATGACTGAAAAACATTCCAGTATGTGTGTGTATGAATTATCCATGAATGGACACTTAGGTTGTTTCCATATCTTGGAATTACAATGCTTCAATGAACATAAGGATGCATATACCTGGTGTTTTCATTTTCTTCAGATAAGTACCCCAAAGTGGAATTGCTAGATCATAAGGTAGTTCTATTTTTAATTCTTGGAGGAACCTCCATACTGTCTTCCATGGTGGTTGTACCAATTTACATTTCTATCAACAGTGTACCAGGGTTTTCTTGTATCCACATCCTTACCTGCACTTTTTAGTTCTCTTTTTGATAACAACTATTCTAACACATATAAGGTCATCTCATTAGCGTTTTGATTTGAATTTCCCTAGGGATTAATCATGGTGAGCATCTTTTCATGTGTCTGTTGACCATCTGTATATCTTCTTCAGAAGAATGTATACTCAGATCCTCTGCCAATTTTTAGGTGGAATTTTTAAAATTTTATTTTATTTTTGCTATTGAGTTGTATGTCCTATATTTTTTATATTAACCTTTTATCAGATATATGGTTTGCAAATATTTTCTCCCATTCAGTTGGCTTTTTGTGTTGCTGATGATGTCCTTTGTTATGTAGAAGATTTTAAATTTAAAGTAGTCCCACATGAAGGCTACTTTTAGAGGGGCATATGTGTCTCTTCATTGGCTGCCTTCATCGATAATCCACTTTCAACATTTTCTCTTCAGAAGGAGCCATGAGACTATGAGGTCCTCTTGCTTCTGTCTCCTGGGGGCGTTTGGGAATATGGGAGGGGAGCAGCATACTTATTTCTATTGGTTGGGGCTACTCTTATAAAATTCCCACGTTCAAATATCAACTTGTTTGACAAAAAGCAGATAGTCCTCTTTGTTTGCATTTCTGAGGGCACACACTTCAAGTTCCTAGAGAACTCTCATAATATAATGTTGTCAGGAAGCATTAGGATAGCCCTATAGATTTGTAATGCTGTGAACATCATCTGGTGAGTGAAATGCCCATCTATCTTTCTTGACATACTCAACCTCTGAGGATGGTTTTCTCAGAGCTCCACTACCTATTATCTGTTGGCTTTTGGGGTGAATTGGTGAGGGGGATCATAGGAGAGAGTAACGTCTTTGGTACCATGGGTGTTTTATTCCCTAGGACTGAAAATGTTTTTTAAAAATGACTCTCTTTGTTTCTCCTTACCCCTCCTCAGTCATCCATTACACATCCTGGGTTGAAGTTATCCAGTGGCAATCATTCCAGAAATATTTCCATCTCATCTTTGTATCTGGCCCCATTCATTTATGGCTCTTCTCTGAATGCTGAATTATGGAGCAACTAGGAAAATTTCACTCAGCATCCTATTACAGTAGCTATTATTAGCAGCAGCAGGAACTGTAGCTCCTTTGTGCACACCAAATTGGTAGCCCTCTGTTTTTCTCCTTTATGACCATTGTATAATATATAGTTTCTGGATGGTGGCTTTTTGGGGCATAAATATTGTAACTTTCTTCTACATAGATTTCCAATAGGGACTCCTCTACAATCATTTCATGGTTTTAAAATAGTTCCATACCCTCTTCAAGACCTTGTTTCTTGTTTCAGAGAGAATTATCAGTCTTCCTCAGGCTGAGAAAAATAACATTCAGAAAATAGAATTATAACACATTCCCCAGGGCTTTTTTTTTTCTATCGGGTGACTGTAAAGGAAGCCAACTAAGGCACTTCACCAGGGTTGTCATTTTTCTGCATGCAAATCCTGGCCACATCTTCCTTTAGACTCCACTTTCCTGTGTATGTGGCTCAATTCCCAGTTCAACTAATTATCTAACATTGAAACCAAGAAGCAACAAAATCCTGGGTAATCTAGAAGAACTCCATTCTTATGAGTTGAAATATCATGCTGTACTGCCCTGGGGGTGCTGTTTTAATCATGGCCCATGCTATTCAGGCTTAGTTAAACATAACTGTAGGTATTTCTTAATTAGTACCTTGAAAGAGCTGGCAGTGAAATATTTTGAATAGGCCCATGGTAAGTAAACTAATTTTTATCTACCTGAGGCCAAACAGAACATTAGGATGCCCTTGGCAGGGTCATAATCACCCCTCCCTTCAACCCAACATTCTGTTAAACTGGAACCAGAGAAAAATTAGAGTTTCACTTAATCTAAATTGAATACCTTTTTACTGATGTTTGTCACTCATATAGAAGATGTCCTTTCTTCAAATTTCTCATGGATAATCCCCAAACAAAACTAGACTTTTCTGGGAGCATCAGGGAAAAATGTAGAGCTTGCTGAAGATCCTGTAAGACAGAGATGATGAGTTCCCGTGGCCCAGCGCTGAGCTTTGAAGTAGCAAAATCATTCTCCAGATGGCATTTACTTAGTCTCCATTTTCTCCCCTTCCTATCTTGTGTTTAGATTTCCTGGCTTTTGACTACTTATCTGACATCTCTTTCTCTTCACTCCTTCCCACAGGTTTCTTAGTTTCTCTGCTGGAGTCATTTCAATCTGCTCCAGCTTCTTTATTTTGTGTTCTGTGTCTATTTCCTAAAACTGTTTTCAAGGGCTTCAAATACTTTGATTTTTGAGGATTTTGTGCTCACTAAGGGAAAGACAGTTTCGTTTCTAGGATTCTCCTTTTTCTTAAGGCAACACGTTATAACAAATAACAAATAATGTCTTCTTGTTACATACTAATATTCAAAATAAGGGATTTTTAAAACTTCTACTCAATGCAAGATAAAATGATTTATAATTTACTATTTACCAATTATGTGCTGAAACCAATGTTAAATGGCACCTTATATCCCATTGATATATCTGTTGATATTTTAGCATCCTTTGTAGACTGATACCTCTAGCAGAGGCCTAGATGGCCAGCTCACTAATAGGTGTCTGGGTGATCCTGGCCCTGAGTTCTACCAAGCGTATTAATCCATATATACAATACTAAGGTCAAATAAAACTGAGATTTAAGCACTACAGAATTTTTAAAAATGAATTTTAATAAATGTACATAACATAAAACTTATAATTTTAAACATTTCTTGGTATAGTTCAGTGATATTAGATACATGTATGGTGTTGTGAAACCATCACCACCATCCATCTCTACAGATCTTTCCACCTTGCAAAATGGAAGCTCTATACACATTAAACAATAGCTTCTCATTTCTCCCTCTTCCTGCCCTGAAAGCCACCATTCTACTTTCTGTCTCTATGAGTTTAAGTACCTCATTTATGTAGAATCATATAATGTTTGTTCTTTTGTGACTGGCTTATTACACTTGACCCGATGTCCTCTAATTTCATCCATGTTATAGTGTGTTACAGGATTTCCCTCCTTTTTAAAGCTGAATACTATTCCATTGTATGTACACATCACATTTTGTTTACCTCACCCAACCATGGTTGTGTGGGTTGCTTCCATATTTTAGCTCTTGTGAATAATGCTGCTATGAATATGGGTGTGCAAATAACTTTTCGAGTCCTTGCTGTCATTTCTTTTGAGTATATGCCCAGAAGTGGAATTGCTAGGTGATATGGTAATTCTATTTTTAAGTTTTTGAGGAATGAGCATACCATTGTCCACAATGGATGTACCATACATTCCCACCAAGAGTAAACAAAGGTTCTAATTTCCCCCAAATTCTTACCAACATTTGTTGTTCTCTTTTCTTTTCTTTACTTTTTTTCTTAATAGTAGCTATCCTAATGTGTGAGGTAGTATAGCTTTGATTTGCATTTCACTAGTGATTAGTGATACTGAGCATCTTTTCATGTGCTTGTTGGACATTTGTGGATCCTCTTTGGAGAAATATCTATTCAAATCCTTTGCCCATTTTTATTTTCTAATTAATTAATTTATTTTTAAAGATTTTATTTATTTATTCATGAGAGACACACAGAGAGGCAGAGATAGAGATATAGGCAGAGGGAGAAACAGGCTCCCTGTGGGAGCCTGATGCAGGACTCAATCCAAGGACCCTGGGATCATGACTTGAGCCAAAGACTCAACCACTGAGCCACCCAGGTATCCCATTTTGCCCATTTTTTAAATCATATATGTTTTCTGTTGTTGTCTGGTTTTACAAATTCTCTGTATACTCTGGACATGTATTAGGTATATAATTTTAAAATATTTTCTTCCATTCTATGGGGTACTTTCTTTATTCTATTGTTAATGTTTGTGATGCACAATTTTAAAAAAATTTTTGAGAAGTCCAATTTGCCTATTTATTTATTTATAATTTTATTTTGTTACCCGTGTTTTTGGTGTCATATGTAAGAACTCACTGCCAAATCCAAATGTGATGAAGCTTTTATCCTATGTTTTTTTCCCCCAATGTTTCATAGATTTAGGTCGTACATGTTGGCCTTTCATCCATTTTGAATTAAGTTCTTTGGATAATGTTAGTTAAGGAATCAACTTCAATTTTTTGCATGTGATAATCCAGTTTTCCCAGAATCATTTGTTGAAAAAATTGCCCTTTCCCTATTGGCTTATCCTAGAACCCTTGTCAAAAATAATTTGATCATATCTGTGAAGCTTTGTTTTTGGTCAATACCCAATTCCTTTTGGTTTATATGTCTGTCTTTTGTCAGTATTACATTGCTTTGATTACCATAGCTTTACAGAAAGTTTTGAAATCAGAAAGTGTGAGTCCTGTAGGGTTTTTTGTTTTTGTTTTTGTTTTTTGTTTTTTCTGTTGTTGTTTTTTGTTTTTTTCCAAGATGGTTTTAGCTATTTGGGGACCTTTGAGATTCCAGTTGAATTTCAGAATATGTTTTTCTCTTTCTGCAAACAACATCATTAAGATTTTAATATTAATATTAAGATTACATTGAATCTGTAGAGTGTTTTGGATTGTATGGGCCTTTCAACAATAGTAAGCCTTCCAATTCATGAATATGGGATGCTTTCTCATTTATTGATGTATTTTTTTCATTTCTTTCAGCAAAATTTTGAAGTTTTCATTACACCAGTCTTTCAGCTACTTGGTTAATTTAATTACTAAGTATTTTCTTTCTTTCTTTCTTAATTTTGATGCTATTTAAAGGGATTATTTTTGTAATTTCCTTTTCATATTCAATTTTTGTGCGTAGAAATGCAATCGATTTTTTTGTTGTTGTTGTTGACTGTCTATCCTGCTACTTTCCTGAGTTTGAGCATGATTGTTATTAGTTCTTCTTTAACTATTTGGTTAAATTCATCCATGAAGTCATTGTGTCCAGAGTTTTTCTTTATCAAAATACTTCTGCTTTTGTTTTCTAAAGATTTTATGTATTCATGAGAGACACAGAAAGAGAGAGAGAGAGGCAGAGACATAGGCAGAGGGAGAAGCAGGCTCCATGTGGGGAGCCCGATGTGGCTGGCATTTGATCCTGGGACTCCAGGATTATGCCCTGAGTCAAAGGCAGACGCTCAATCACTGAGCCACCCAGGCGTCCCTGTCAGGATACTTTTGATTACTGATTCAATCATATTAGTTATAGGACTACTCAGATTTTCTATTTCTTCGTGACTTAGTTTTGGTAGGTTTTGTGTTTCTATGAACTCATCCATTTTATATCTTATCCAGCTTGTTGATGTATAATTATTCATGGTACTATTTCTAATCTTTTTTTTTTAATTTGTGTATAATTGGTGGTAAGGTCCCCACTCTCATTTCTAATTTTAGTAATTTAAGTCTTCTTTTGTTCTTAACCCATTTATCTAAAGGTTTATCAATTTTGTTGATCTTTTTAAGAAACAACCTTTGGGTTCATATGTTTATTCTGTTGTTTTTCTATTCTCTTTTATTTATGTCTTCTCTAATTTTTATTACTTTCTTCTGCCAGCTTTTGCTTTAGTTTGCTCTTATTTTTTAGTTCCTTAAATTTTGAAGTTAGATTTAATTTGAGATCTCTTTTTGCATTTTAACATAAGCATTTATAGCTATAAATATGTGCTTTAGTTCCATTTTGCTGGGTATCATAAATTTTGATATGCTGTATTTTCATTTTCTTTCACTCCTAAGTACATTCTAATTTCCCTTATGATTTTTCTGGTTCATTAGTTTTTTTAAAAGAGT
Source organism: Canis lupus baileyi (assembly GCF_048164855.1). Classification (NCBI taxonomy): domain Eukaryota; kingdom Metazoa; phylum Chordata; class Mammalia; order Carnivora; family Canidae; genus Canis; species Canis lupus. Next base: position 32,792,033 of record NC_132857.1, on the reverse strand, counting down.
GTTTTTAAATTTTGATAAGTATGTGAACTTTTCAGTTTTCTTTCTGTCATTGATATCTAATTCCACACCACCGTGATCAGAAAAGATATTTTGTGTGATATCTATCTTTTACAATATATTGATGGGGCACCTGGGTGACTCAGTAGGTTAAGCATCTGCCTTTGGCTCAAGTCATGATCCCAGGATCCTGGGATTGAACACTATAGCGGGTTTTCTGCTAAGTGGGGAGCCTGCTTCTCCATCTCCCTCTGCCTGTCGATCTCCCAGCTTGTGCTCTCGCTATCAAATGAATAAATAAAATCTTTCAAAAAATAAAATAAAATATATTGAGACTAAACTTGTAGCCTAACATATGGCCAATCCTGGAAAACATCTAATTTTTGCTTCTGAAAAATGTGTGTGCACTTGTTGGATATTCTGTACATGTATGTTACATCTAATTGGCTTATCATGTTGCTTAGTCCTCTTTTTTACTTAGTTATCTTCTGTCTGATTGTTCTATCCATTACTGAGCTTGGGGTATGGAAATCTCCAACTATTACTGTACAATTGTCTATTTTCCCTTTCAATTCTGTCCGTTTTTGCTTTATATATATTTTGATGGTATGTCACTAGGTACAAAAGTATTTTTAACTGTCATTTCTTCTTTAGTGAAACTTTGCTAATATATAATTCCTTCTTTATGTCTTTTAATCTTTTTTGATTTAAAGTCTATTTGCCTAATAGTACTATATCCACCCCTGCTTTCTAGTCATTGTTATTCACATGGAGTATGTTTTCTATCCCTTAAATTTCAAGCTACTTGTGTCTTTGGATCTAAAGTGATTTTCTTATACATAGTATATACTTGGATCATATGTTTTTACCCATTCTGCCAATTTCTGTCTTTTAACTGAAGATTTTAGTCCATTTATATTTCCTGTAGTTACTGTTAAGGAGTTATTTGCTTCTAGTGTTTTTCTATTTGCTTTCCATGTGCCTTATAGCTTTTTGTCTCTCATTTCCTGTCCTCTCTGTGTTTAGTTTATGATTTTGTAGTGAACTATTTGAATTCCTTTCTCACTTCCTTTTATATATATTCCATAGTGACTTTTCTTTTTGGTTACCATGAGACTTATATTTAGCATTCTAAAGTTATAATACTCTAATTTGAATTTATCCCAGCTCAATTTCAATAACATACAAAAATTCTGCCATTCATAGTTTTATCTTCATTCATTTTGGTTGTTGATATCACAAAATTAAATCTTTCTACATTCTATGCCCCTAAATTTAAGCTAACAACTCTTTTAAATGCATTGGTCTCTTGAATTATGCAGAAAACAAGACTTAGAGTTATAACCAAATTTATAATAATACTACCTTCTGATCAATGATTTTTTTTAAAGATTTTATTTATTGATTTATGAGAGACACAGAGATAGAGAGGCAGAGACATAGGCAGAGGGAGAAGCAGGCTCCCTGACAGGAGCCTGACAAGATTCAATCCCAGGACTCTGGGATCACAATCTGAGCCAAAGCCAGAAGCTTAGCCACCGATTCATCCAGGTGCTCCTATTGATTGTTTTTTGTTTTTTTTTTAATATATTATTTTCTTAACTCATGTAAAGCAATAAATATATTTATAAACTGTTACAATAATGTTGGTTTTTATAATTGTCCATGTATTTACCTTTACTTTATTTCTCCATGTGGCTTCAACTTCTTGTTTAGTGGTGTTTCATTTCACCTTGCAGGACTCACTTGAGTGTTTCTTGGAGAGGAGGTCTACTGGTAACTAATTCACTCAGCTTTTGTATATCTGGGAATATCCTAAGTTCCTCCTCACTATGAAGGACAGTTATGCTAAATATAGTATTGTTGCTGATATCGTCTTCTTTATTTTTTTTCCTTTTATCATTTTGAATATATTGGTCCACTGCCTGTGGTCTTTAATGTTTGTGATGATAAATCTCTTATTTTCTTTTTAAGAATCCCTTGTGTGTGATGATTTATTTTTCTCTTGCTGCTTTACAGACCCTCTCTTTGTTTTAGTCTTGTGGAAGTTTAATTATAATGTGTCTTTGTATGGATCTCTTTAAGTTTATCTTACTTAGAATTTGTTGACCCTCTTGGATGTTTGTACTCATGTCTTTCATCCCATTAGGATGTTTTCAGTCATTTCTTAAAACATTCTTTCTTCTTCTTTCTCTCTTTTCTCTTTCCAAGAATCCTGCAATGCACATATTGGTTCATTGGATTTTGTTCCATAAATTTCTTAGGTTGTGTTCATTTTCTCCAGCTTTTTTTTTTCCTTTCTATTTCTACTTGAAAATTTCCATTGATGCATCTTCAAGCTTGCAGATTATTTCTTCTGCCTGTTCCAATCCCTTGAGTTCCTCTAGTAAAGTTTTCATTTTAGTTATTTTACTTTTCAATTACAAAATTTCTTTTCGGTTTCTTTTTAGGTTTTCCATCTTTTTATTGACTTTTCCATTTTTTTCATACATTATTTTATCAACCTTATCAACATTTTCCTTTAGTTCTTTGAGCATCTTTAAGGATTTGCTTTTGTCTTCATTTAGTATATCTCCCTTAAGATCTTTTTGGAGAAAGTTTCTGTTGATTTATTTTTCTTCTTTGAATGGATTATACTCTCCTATTTCTTGGTATTTGTCTTGTGTTTTTTGTTGTTGTTGAAAATTGGAAATTTCATTTAATAGTGTGGTAACTCTGGAAATCAGATTTCTTCCTTTCTCAGGTACTGTAGTTTCTGCTTATTGTTATTATTATTACTATTATTATTTTATTGATGTAGGTTGTCTTTACTCTATAACAATAAATCTTGTGCAAAGAATCAGCCTGAGGTGTAAACTTAAGGTCTTCTCAGGTCTTTACTGGGCCTTTGCTTGGGCATGCATAGCCATTTTCTATTTCCCCCATATATATAGTTGTTTTTGAATGTTTTAGTCTTTAATGTCTTTTTACACAAAAAGGTAGAAATAAAAAGGGGTTAAAAGGGTACCAACCCATTAAATCCATGTCTGCATCTCTGTGATCAGAAGTAGCAAACAGCATAAGAACACAGGTGCCCAATATATGGAGGGCAAGGTCCTTTTCACTCACCTTCACTCCCCTTTCAGGAAAATATGCCTGGCTGCCTGCCATGTGGCTGGGATGGCGAATGGGTAGGTGCTAATGTGTAAAAGCTTAAAGTGTCAGAAATTAACCAGAATTTACTGTCTCAGCCTTCCCTTGGCAATTGTAAGCCTCCAACAGATGAGAGTTCCAAAATGGTTACATTGGAACGATTCTGTCATTGCAATTGTTACATGGGTCGGGAGATGGATTTCTTTTTTTTTTTTTTTTTAAGATTTATTTATTTATTCATTTAGAGAGAGCGAAGAGAGAGGCAGAGACACAGGCAGAGGGAGAAGCAGGCTCCCTGAATGGAAGCCCGATATGGGACTCGATCCTGGGTCTCCAGGATCACACCCCCGGCTGCAGGTGGCGCTAAACATCTGCGCCACCAGGGCTGCCCAGAAGATGGATTTCTAATGTTTCCTACTCTGCTATCTTTCCAGAACTCTGAACACTACAGAATTTTTAGAGCATATACTCCTGCATTTATGTTTTAGGCACACTTTCTCAACATATGCAAACTATTCGAAGTAAGATTTTAAAAAATTTTATAGATAAATTAAATTTCAGTAGCATTAAATAGCATATTTATAGATTGTAGAATAGCATTGAAACCTATTCTTGGTAGCTCCGTGGATATAGTGCTTTATATTGTGTCATGAAATATATAATGAATGAGGTCTGAGGAAGGTGAGGCAGAGGCTGCAATATGCTTCTTTGTTAAGGAAAAGAGCGTGGACAATTAAACATCTTGGGTAAAGCCCAGGCCTTCATGTAGAAAATGGAGAATTTCTTAAGGAGATGGCAATTTGGTAAAATTTCAAATAGTACAATATATGCAGATAATATAGAGCAGTTCTCAAGGGTGTGAACTAAATGGATACGAATCCATCATGTATTTGCTGATTTGATCTTAGAACATCATTTAGACTCTCAAAAATTTGGTATTATACCTATAAAATTAGTAATAGTAGTACCAATCTCATAAGAGCATTTTGAGATTTCAATGAGTAAATGTGTGTATATCATTTAGTACAGAGTCTGATACACAGTAAACACCAAAGTTATTATTATCTAGCTCCTATTAATTCAAAAAACACTAAGTGTATAATAATGTGTTGAGAGGTTTGATATTTGACTGTCACTGTCATTTTGAACTTAGCACTTTAAGAGTAAATATTTTAGGTTTTATTTTATTAAATATTAATGCTTTTATCCTAAGGGTCCTTTAGAAGTGATTTTATTCCTTTCTGATTGGAAAGTATTTGCATATCTCATCACATGAATTTGTTAATTTGAACCCTATTTCCAGAAAATGAGCATCTTTGAATAATATGGTATTTGAAGTTCTTCTTGCGTATATACATACATGCAATTTTTGAATCAACAGTTGTTGCTTGTTCTCATTTGAGTGCATGAGTTTTCTAGGGCTGCTGTAACAGTGGTATAAATTGAGTGGCTTCAACAATAGGATGTATTGCCTGATAGCTCTGGAGTCTAGAAGCTGGAGATCAAGGCATTGATATGTCCATATTCCTTTTTATGGATCCAAGGAAAGATCTGTTCCAGAACTCTCCAACTTCTCTGGTGGTTTCCTGGCAATCTTTGGTGTTCTTTGGCTTATAGGCATATTACGCTGATCTCTGTATTCACGTTTATGAGGCATTCTCCCATGTGCATGGTTATGTCTAAATTTATTCTTTTTATATAGACACCAGTCATATTGAATTAGAGACCTATCCTACCCTGGTATGACCTCATATTAATTAATTATATCTAATAATAACCCTACTTCCAAATGAGTTCATATTCTGTGGTACTTGGGGTTTAAGACTTCAATGCATGAATTTGAGGAGATAAAATTCAATCCATATGGGTGGTTTTCCTTTATTTGATATACAGACACCTGAACATGCACATAATGTTAAACACAAACACACACATGTGAGCATATACATTCATAACCTTACCATTGCATTACAGGCTGCTAGACTAAACTCCCTGAAAGTGATTTTCTGCCTTATTCAGGAGTGATCACAGCTCCAGTTTATCATTACTTAGTGGTATCTAGCAGATTGTTCCAAAGCAGCATATGCTGTGAATACCAAAAATCTCAAGAGGATGAGAGGTATGAAGAATAGATATTAACAGGTCCAACTATTAGAGAGAAATATGTAGAGAATAAATAATTGCACTTGTGTAGTTTGGTCCCCTGTAACTAAGGATGACAGTTTTGTTGCTCTTGTTCATTACTAGTGGGGTGGATCCTAAGCATGTGTACATACAATGTAAGAAAGATGTCAGGGAGGATCCCTCTGCTCCAGATCCCTTCTCCTGTTCTGTGCTAAGTCCATATTAGCATGGAAGGACCTGAAGCAGCCTTCTGACAGTTACCCAGTTGAGTTCAGTTCATTTTGGAACCAACTGATGAACAGGTCAGCTACTTGATGGTGGACCTGGAGAAGCCTGGCTGTCTGAACCACCCATTCAACCACAGATATGTTATTTTATTGTCATTGACAACACAAATGCAATTGTGGGCTTGGTCTAGGCTTTCATTCTCATTCTATATTTGGAAATTATGTTATATCAGGAATTCTTAACCCTCTTTATAAACCCAAAGATTTATTTACAGATGACTTGGAAGGCATTCCTTTCTCAAGTATGTCATATTTGCAATGTTGTAGGACAGCCTACTTGGGCCAGTTATATTTAACATTTTGTGTCTTCATTTTCTCAGCTTTAAAATGTCAAGAGTTGACTGTACAAACTTGGCATTATTCTGGTTCAACATTTCCATGTGCTTAGGGCAATCACTACAGCAAATGTACCTTGTGACTCAAGCCAAGAACATAACACATCTTTCATTAACAAACTTTATATTTACATTACTATTTTAAATTATCATATATTTGCAGTGGTTACTGGTTTAATCAACCCTTATATAGGACTGTAAAGAGCTATGATAAGGAAGAGAAATACAATAACAACTAAATATCCTCATTGTATTCTTGTTATTTGATATGTCTTTTCATATACATTATCTCATTTAGCCATTAAAACAACTGGGCAAAATGAGTGCTGTTTGACCTCAGTTCATACAGCAAGAAACTGAGTGTCAGGACTAATTAATGACCCATGGCAGAGATGGGATTAAAATCCACAACTAAAAGCCATTTAAACTTCTTGTGTTATATTACACTTAAGAGTCTTTTTGTTCTGAGTTTTGATCTAGCATATGGTAGATATTGCTAAACCCAGGTTATATGTAAGTAAACAAATATAATTTTAGAGCACATGTTAATAAAGTACTACAGCCCAGACCATATTCTTCTCCTAATTAATATAGGAACAATTCGGTATCTATTGCTAACAGCACTAAATGTAACATAGCTTTTACTGTATTAAGGTAAAATGATGTTTGAAAGAATTGTCTTCAAAGTCCTCAAATAAAGAACATGATTTGTTTTCTTTCTAACAGCCAAAGCTGAAATCAGGCCTATTAACAACAAGAACAAAAAGCTAACAGCAGAGTTTTGGTAAACAATATATTCCTTAAAATGTGTTTATGAGAAGAGATGTGTTTAGAGAGGATAAAGCAACCCAGTTTCATATCTGACATGATGCAAATATGTCACTCTCAACTTAGGCACTTGGATCCAGTTATTGAGAATCATTTAGTTCTCTTTTTATTGGGTTATATAAAAGCAAAGGACCTTGATTTATGTCTGGTTTAAACAAAGAGAAATGGAGGAGGCAGATTGTCAAGAGGGAAAGTTGTTGGAAGAGATGGTACTTGACAGTGAGAGGCTGACCAGGAAGGCAGTTGCCACACCCACAGGAGGCCATCATGCAGAGGGAACAGTAAGTTTAGTTCTAAGTGGCTCATTTTCCATTTGCATAAAAAAGTAAAATAAAAACTTGTCATGTCGTCAGGGACTGTCTGGACTCTGAAAATTGGAAATACATTAGGCTAGGAAGGAACCCAATGAGTGCCCTTGGGGTGTTTTCTGACTGGGTTGCATCTGGGACACAGTTGACCCTTCAGGCTGAGAGCATTGGTCCTTCAACTGAGTCATCTGTCACCTCCTCCCCTGAGCTCTGAACTTTGTGGCTCTGATTTTTACATGTGGTCATCAAATTAATGAGGTCAAGGGCCTGTTGATGCAATCTGGGATACTCCCTTTCCAAGGTATGAGAGCTTGAGTAAATCACTTGATGCCATTGACTTTAGTTTCCATATCAGTAAAACAGGCATAATATCAGAGATCAACTCATATTTTAATTGACTGGGAACATTAAAATTCTTATAAGCTTCCTTGATTGCAGTTGTTGAATGAGAGATATTTCTGGAGTGCCTGGATGGTTCAGTTGGTTAAGTGTCTGACTCTTGGTTTTGGCTCAGGTCATGATCTCAGGGTCCTGGGGTGGAGCTTCATGTTGGGCTCCCACTCAGCAGAGAGTTTGCTTGAGATTCTCTCTCTCCCTCTCCACCTGCCTCTCTCCCCGTGCTTTCTCTTTCTCTCAAATAATAAGTAAATAAATATTTTTTAAAAAGATATTTATGATAATGGTGTAGTCCATAGTCATAGCCATAGTCCAAATACAGGGTGAAACCCTCAGCTGGGTGATGAGCTGCTGGGGAAAATCACATAAGCATTCTCAATAGCTTCACTTTAAAACTGTAGTAGAAGTTAAAATGGGTACTTGTATATGGCATTGTCTGTATTCCTAGAAGGAACATCTTTCATTTCTGGTAAATATTGTATAGCACCTATCTTTATAGGAATGCCATACCATTCCTTCTACCCCCACTCTCAAGTATGATGTTGTTCAAATGGCACTGAGAGGAAAAAAGAATTGACAAAAACAAAATACCTCATTTTCCTATAACCAACCAGTTGTCTCACATCTACTCAGCTTTATTTTCTTAACCCCTATGCAAAGAAAGGATTGTCTCTCTATCAAAGGTCAGTTCCCTCACATCTAGGACCTGTGTTTCAACTCTTCTTGCTGTGCTTTGTTAACCTGTTTCTCTTGAAATACAAGCAACTAAATTTATGCTGAATCATTTCCATTAGCAATAGATATGTTCTGGTACATTCTATATTTAAAATAAAAAAGAAACAAATAATTCTCTTTTCCCCTCTCTCATTTGGTTACTCCTGTATTTGTCTGCTTCAAATTCATGGAAATAGGCTATTTTTTTTAAGATTTATTTATTTATTTATGATAGACAGAGAGAGGGAGAGGCAGAGACACAGGAGGAGGGAAAAACAGGCTCCATGCCAGGAGCCTGACGCGGGACTCGATCCTGGGACTCCAGGATTGCGCCCTGGGCCAAAGGCAGGCACTAAACTGCTGAGCCACCCAGGGACCCCCGGAAATAGTCTTAAAAGTAGTTTATCTTCACACTTTCTACTTCCTGCTAAACCCCCTCCAATAGGCTTCTTCCTTCACCATCGCATCACTTCTCTAAGCAGTAAATGTACAGGCCAAATCTATGGTGGGCTTTGGTGCTACAGTTGTGAGTAACAGAGTCTTTGATTTTCTTTTCATGGCACTTACATTGTCTAGTTTTTAAAAAGACAAAAGCAAGTAATCACACAAGTTACAGAAGATACTAACAGAGAAAAACTGATTAATATGAATAATAATTGAGGTTCTTCTGGGAAAACCTAAAGGGCCTGTGGGAAAAGTTCATGGATCCTCATGGCAAGGAAACATGAGGCTCTCTGAGGAAGTTTAGGACAGACCCTATAGATGGCGTGAGCATTTTGAAAAGCAGGACATATTAATTTCACAGTTTAATTATAAACATTTATATTATTTTCTAAAATGATTTTTGCATAGCATTGGCATGTAAAATTTGAGATGCTTCTGAGATATCTAAGTAGAAATCTCTCCTTGAAGCATACATGATTCCAAAGCACATTATTTCACTTTGATAACAATGATCAGAGTCTTACACTTATAGATTCTATTTAATGGAATGTTTTTGATCATCTAGGGTGATTATATGGAGAGACTAGAAAAAGAAAAAGGAAACAGAACAAGACTGAATTCTGTGGAACATGGTCTGTAGATATCCTTCAGAGAAGGAAATTCTAGGGAAGAAGAGTTGGTGAAGAAGGATAAAACACATGTGTGTGGTTCTAAATGAAAGACAAGAAAGGAAAAGGCTTCATGAAGGGAGCTTATGTTAGCAGTGTTGACATTTGGCATTAGGTTACTACAGGGTTAGAAAAATAACCCTTGGATGTCACCATCTGAGTTTTGGGGTCTCTATCAAGAATAGTTTGGGTTGGGGCAGGAACACTCCATTTTCCTGTCTTAGAGGCTAGAGCATTCTTTCATTACTGCTTCCAATGTCCACTGATGAATTTTAGGAGATATAACAATTCTTTCAAAGTGAAATAAGATCAATATCACTGCATATTCTATGCTTTCATGAAATCTAGGTATCAGTACCCCAATCTAAGAATATAAGATGTAAAGAACTTGAAAACTGAGATTCATCAGGATAAGACAGAACAGTCTAGGAAAAGCCCCTGAGCCCTCACAGCAAGGACACATTTGGTTCCTGGGTTAGGTTCCAGATCATTCTTGAAGATAAGGACAATTCTCAGTTTAGTAGAGAAAATTCAACTCAGACTGTCTCAAGAAAAAAGTGCTCCTAAAACAGAACCTAGCACAGTGCTTGGTTTGTAGTAGATGTGCAATAAACAATAGGTAGTAATTAATTCTCCCTTGTAATTATGCTTAGTCCTAGCTAGTTGGGCACCCTAGGGAACCCTCACCCAAAAGGAGCTATTTTGGTGACTGAGAACTAAGATTTTCTGATAGTAGAAACTAAGACCTAACTCTACCATATTATTATTGACTTTTGTAGAACTCAGGGATGATTTGCCCTATGAGATTATGAATTTTATTATTTATTGAATTACCAAAACACTTAGTTATGGTACTAGGTGTTCTTCATTATAATTTAACAGTTAAAACTACTCCAAATGTATGGAGCATTTACTTATCTTAATTTTTGGACATGGAAATGGAGGCCCTGAAAATTTAAGTAATGGCTTAGTCAATATCGGATATTCACTAATAGATTTTGTATTCTAACTGAGTTCTTCCGAACTTCTAGGTTCTAAGGGAGTGGTGAATTAGCCTTACAATACTGATATTACTTGAGTATCACAGGATAGATATAATAGTGTTTTTCTCCTTGTATTCAAGGTTGTTTCTCTTTTTATCTTCAAATGTCCTCTAATCTTGAATTATGTTAAGGGGCTCAGCTATGGAAGCCCAAGGCACCTTGTTGACCTTCCTGACTACTTCCTACATTACTGGAAGAAGGCAGAGAGGTAAAGTAATAGAATAAGATACTTTTGTAACATTGGACAATTCTGGAAAATTGAGACATGGGATCTGTGATCAGAACAAAATACAATATATGGCCAATGACTAAAATACAACAGTTTTGTAGAAAATGACATCTGAAAACTCAGATTATACCAAAAGAAACCTTTCTTCCATGATGTTAAATGGCTTCACCTTAAATTTCTCCTTGTAGTCCTGTATTGCCTAAAATGGAGGAAATCGTTTAAGGAATCTTTAAACACTTTTAGGTTAATAATCCTTTACATGTTTAGCAGGATCTTTCACAAAGGTAGGAATAGGAATGCCCTATCTGAATGAGGCTATGGAAAACAGGGCCTGCTCAGTTGACATTTCTGGTAGGAGAGGCTGGAGGTAATAATGTTATTAGAGCACATGTTACTGTTATAAAGTGGGATCCACGAGAAGAGAAAGATGACTGGCTGACTGATACAGGTCATGATACTTTTAATAGGCCCTGAAAAAGAGAGTCACAAGACCAATTCACTGTATTATTTTCATAAAAGTGAAACTGTAGAAGGAGGTGAGGCCGGGAAGGTCTGACATAAACTGTTTCTAAAATTAAGAATACTTGCATTAGAAGGGGCTTTATTTGGACTGCATTTTAAACTCATCATTTAGTTGATGTCTACCCCATTTTCTGCATATGCTGAAGAATTCCTGCTGCCCCTCTCTGATAGCTTGAGGAACTTTGTACAAGGTGTAGTGTCTCTCCTGGAAACACAGAACAGTCCAAACCCACTCCATCTGCCAGCATGAAAACTGAAGCTCAGAGAAGTGAACTGATAGGCTCAGAGCATCCTTGCCCATTGTATCAGTTCGTAGGGTGGCCATAAAAATAATGCCACAAATTTGGTGCCTTGAAATAAGAGGAACTTAGTCTCTCATAGTTTTGGAGGCTAGAAGTCCAAGATCAAAATGTGAGCAGTGCCATGCTCCCTGCAGAGCTCTGGGGAATAATCCTTCCTTGTCTTTTCCAGCTTCTGGGCACCTTGACATTCTGTGGCTTGTGACAGCATATGTCCAATCTCTGCCTCCATCTTCATGTGGCCTTGTTTCTGCCTCTACTCTACTTTCTATAAGGTAAGGATAGTGTTCATTGAATTTCATTTCAAGATACTTAACTAATTACATCTGCAAAGACCCTATTTCCAAATAAGGTTACATTCTGCGGTTGTGAGTGAACATGCATTTAGGGGAAACTATGCAACCTCCTATCCCCATCCATGAAGCTGGCAATTGCTAACTTGTAGAATCTTTACCATGACTGAGAAACTTCCATGTAAAATGTTTGATAAAACTTAAGTGGTCACTAAATTATTTGTTTTAGGGATACCACTATAATTATCTTCATTCATGACCAAGATTGGTCATTTTCTTAAATATATGTTTAATGCCTACTCTGTTTTGGACATCGAGTATATAAGGAAGCTGCAATATATAAACAGAAATGATTATTATTCTATCTAGTAGGCTGTGTGTGACCACTTACATGTGGATTATTTTTTATAAATACAGTACAGAACTGTAAATATATTTTCCTTGTAATTTTCTGAATAACATTTTTTTCTAGCTTCCTTTACTATAAGAATACAATCTTAGAATACATATGACATACAAAATATGTATTAATTGACTATTTTATGTCAATTAAAGCTTCTAGTCAACAGTAGGCTATTCATAGTTGAGTTTTGGGGGAGTCAAAATTTATACACAGACTTTTGACTGTGTGTGTGGCGTTGGTGCCCATAACCCTTGCATTGTTCAAGAGTCAACTGTATACAGGTCAATGAACTATACATATTTAGTAACATAGTACATGAAACCTAATGTGTTACATAATAATGTGCTTATATGGTGAGGGTTACAGGAATTTTGCTTCTTTTTTTCCTTTTTCTGATTAATTAAATCAGAATAAATTTTAATAAATTAAATCTGATAATTTAAAGATCATCTATTTGGTTATGAAAAAAAATTAAACTTTCAACCAATGATGAGGAAAGGTGAAAATAATCCTTGAAGATCTGAAAACTATGAATCCTGAAGAATGCAGTTGAGAAATACTTGTAGTGGGGAGACTTTGTCAATTGCCAGGAGACAAAGACAAGAGAAATATCAAGCTCTCTGGGTGCTGTGTTCTCTGAGGGCACCTGCCTTCATAAGCAAGATTGATTCTGGCTTGCTGGCAGTCATCACACTGTCCAATATTGAAAAGCCCCTCCTCCCTGCTCTGCCTCCAGCACCACATCGATTCTGGATATCTTTGGGTGGTCCTGGACTCTTCCCAGCCTCCACTCAGCCTCTGCAACCCTCCCAACTCTACTTTACTTCCACAGGCCACATTAAGTCCAAATTAAGGAAATCCTTTAGGCAGAACTTTTTCAAAGAGTTGAAGCCAAAATAAAAGTCAATGAATTCCAGCAAAGGCAAAAGACCTCCAGATAGATGTTTTGCCCTTTTTTATTCATTGAGCTCATGCAGTTTTTATTTTCCCTTTGTAAAACTCTCTGTTCCACCACTGTTTCAAAATTAATTTTGACCTTCTGGCAACATTTTAATTTCACATGCCCCAGTAGATTCTCTTTGTTCCAATGCATATTCTATATGTTCATTATTCTTTTTAGAAAATGGCGTCATTGTGCTCAACATAAGTATTAATTACATGCCTAATTACACTGACTGCACATCGAGGCAGGAGCCTGGTACAAAGGAAGCAGGGCTGGTCTATGGGGGACAGAGTTGGGTTTAGGATGAACCCTGCTATTACTGGCCTTGACCCAATCTGGAATTCTGTCCCCACCACAGGCTTAGCCAGTCACCTGCCTGTCTCAGTCACATTTTCACATGTCCTTGCAATGAGGTGACAGTGACTTTTAGGGTTTGGGGAAGATTTGGAGATGATATTGCTAGAGTAAGTGCAAAATGCTCACCCAGAATATATAATGAATGGTTGCTATTATTACTAATGATAATACCTCTTGACACTTACTAGAAATAAAGTTCTAGTATTCTCCATACTCAGAATCATTTATGTGTTGTATCTTCAAGAAGGTTCAAGACTGGAAGAGGAGGTGGCTTTTCTCCATCTTCAGTAACAAAATCCAAAGTCCTCCCCATGCTTCAGAGGACACCATGCAATCTGGTCCCAATGTCAGCTCTCAGACCTCCTTCCTGGGCCTCATGGATCACACTTCTGTCTTACTGGCCTGCATGCTGTTCTGTACACATTTCACTGTGCATTTGCTTTTCATTCTGCTTGGACTGCCTGCACATCTAGAATTCCCCACCCTTGCATGACTTACATCTTCCCAATATTCACTGCCTCAGAAAGCCTTTTTCTGACTATATTACTAAGATATCCCTTCATTTCCAGGCGCCGTGTGTCACAATATCACACTCTGTACTCTACAGGACTTGTTTCTATCTGAAATTTCCTTTCCCATTATTTCTTGACTTTCTTCTCCTTCCTCCAACTTGAATGAAAGTTCCACAAAAGTGGAGATCTTGCTGGTCTTCTTTAAAAAGTGTGTGTGGACAAGTGATGCTCAATCATTATTAAATGGATATAAATTGAGTATGAATGAATGAGTGAAAATTATATATATATTTGTATAATGTTTATATATTATATATTATGTTATAATATATAAAATTATATTATTTTTAATTTTATATATTATATATTATTACAGCATGGGAGCTAGAAAAGAGATTTATATAGTATATTTTATATATATCAGATAATAGACATATATAATGCAACACATATATATATCATATATATTATATTTTTATATACATATAAGAATATATGAATATAATATGAATATAAGAATTATATTCTTATAGCAAAGGAAGCTAGAAAAAAGAAAATGTTATCTATGTATTTCATAAATAAATATATATATTTTTTCTATAGACGCGGTGGGTATAAAAGATGGCTTCAAGAAAAATTTTCTTTTTGAGCTGGGCTTTGATGATCGATGATTAGGAAAACAACAAATGTGGAATACAGGGGATTCTAGATGAAGAGAAGAATGTGAGCATGAGGTCAGGGGCCCCCTTATATGGATGTCTTCTGAACATCAAAATCCTAATGTGTCTGAAACTGGTCCTCCAGCAGCTTGTCCTATCTCAGCAGATGTGTGTCTTAATTCTCAGGCCAAAGACCTTGTTCTCACCCTTGGCTTTTCCCTTACAGCTCAAGTCCAAGCAAAATACCTTTAGATCTTGGCGATTGCAAACTACATTCACTGCTACCACTCCAGTTGCCAGTGCTCTCAGATTACTGCAGTAGTTGTTTTTTTACAAATCTCCTGTTCCTACTATCTATTCCCAACAGGGCAACCAGATTGAACCTTTAAAATGAAACTCGTCTCATGGACTCCATGGACCACTCACCTCATTTAGAGTCAGAGTAGATGCTAAGTCTACCAGCCCACTCCTTTCCCATCTTCTCTCTGTCTCACACTTCTCATCCACTTGCTGTACCTTGCACACACCAGTCACATAATAGCCATAGGCATAGATCTTTCCTAAACCTAGAAATTTCTTTCCTCAAAACCTCAGTGACCCCCTTACCTCTGAAGCCTCTACCCCATTATAGCTTCTCAATGAGGTGACCCTATTTAATTCCATCATCTGCCTCCTCTGAGTCCTGAGACCCCCTTGCCTTGTTTCTCATTTTTTGTTTTTTGCCTGGCATACATAGAACTTCCCAGAGTGCCATACATTTTATTCATTTATGAAGTTCATCGTGTTTATTGTCTATCTTTCATAAATAGAACATCATGGACAGGCAGCAAACACATGGTCTTTTTTTTTTTTAAGATTTTATTTATTTATTCATGAGAGACACAGAGAGGCGGAGACATAGGCAGAGGGAGAAGCAGGCCTCTTGCAGGGAGGCCGATGTGGGACACGATCCCAGGACCCGAGATCATGACCTGAGCCAAAGGCAAATATCTGCTCAACCACTGAGCCACCCAGGTGCTCACACATGGTCTTTATCCTCAAGGAGCTCATGGTTTATTAGGGGAGTTAAGACTCATTAATAAGTCATAGTTAGCTGATATGAAAATTGCATTAATAATTATGCACAATTTATTGAGGGACATATTAACTGCTAGGTTTCATGGTAAAGCTTTGCCATAACTAGATGCATGAAAAATGGCCAGCAGTTTGCAAGGCAGTAGAGGATGAGACATCCATTCTAAAAAAAATAAAATAAAAGAAAGAAAGAAAAACAGAAAAAGGAAATGACAACGTCTACAAATGCATGGATGCATGGAGATGAGAGGACTGATCTTGCCAGATGGTACAGTCACTTGTAGGTCTTACTTATGGCCTGTTCCTCAGCCACCAGATGGACCCCTGGGAATTCAGTTCTGTGAGTTTCTCCAACATCACCCTGTGAGGCCTGGGACTTACAAGACCAGAGAAGGGTGGTAATGAGTAGACAAAATCAAGTTCTCCCATTTTATTAGCTGTGTGACTTTGGGTGTATATCCTAACCTCTCTATACCTTAGTATCTACATGCATCTGATAGGAAAATAACACTAACTCTATCATTGGTTTGTCGTGAAGATAAATTGTGTAAATGTATGCAACGTTCTTAGAACAAAGCCTGGTGTATAGTGCCATATGCCATCAGCTATTATGATGATGATGATGTACACTTCAACCACAAAAATCACACTTTTACCAAATTTCTGCCCTGTTTATACATTCAGCTATCATGTATGAGGTCTTTTGAAGAAATGTTTACACAAATCTTATTTAAAATTTGAAGATAACTCTTATAGGTCCATTCCTTCAGCAAATATGTAGTGTCTATTTTGACCCAGGAATTATGTTCAGGATTGAGTGGAAATGAATTTAGCAAATCCCTCTGCCCTCATGGACTTTGCTTTGAATAGAGAAACTAAAAAATTTATACAGCTAAACAAGTGCACATCCATATTGTGTATATATATATATACACATATATACATATTTACATATGATACATTGAATCATGCTAGATACTTCAGTGAAACTATAAAGCAGAACACTAGACTAAAGGATTATTGTGACTGAATTCAGAATGGCAGGATGAGCAAGTGATGTCTGGGAGGAGTTGGGAAGCAGGTGAGAAAATGAAGCTGCAGATTCCTGGGAAAGCAGATCCTGCATGTGTGGGGAGCTGGGAGGGGATCAAGGAAAGCCCAGAGGAATGAGTGAAGAACAGGGTCGGGGAGGGTCTTGTGGTTCAAGGGAAGGAGCTGGGCTGACCAGGTATTACTGGCAGGTTGAAGGACGCAGGCTTCAGTGCTGCAGGACAAAGGCATGGGGCATTTGGCATAGGATGACAAGATCTGACTTATATTTATCTGCCTGCCAGGCTAAGCATGGACAACTAGAGCCACAAAGGCTAGGATGGAAGGTACTCAGCAATCCATGGGAGAGATTGTGGTCACCTCTACTGGGGTAGTAGCAGCAGAGGTAGTGAGAAATGATAGAATTCTGGACAAATGTGCACAGGGCTATACAGAGAGCAAAGCTGTAAGAATGCATCCATTGAAATAATTTGCAATTGATGTCTTTGGAAATCCTGTCATTGAGAAGTTGTTTAGTGGGTTCCTGAGTATCTGGGCAACAAAAGTTTACAGGAGCAGAGGCAGGAGTTGGTGTTCATTCCAGGTGCAGCCATTGGTTTTTCTGTCTTCTGACAAAAATGCTTGGTAATTCCCTTGCTTAAAATGTTCCCCTGTCTCTATCATAGAATAGAATCTGCCCCTGAGTAATGTGACTTAATGAGGGCAATTTAACTGAGCTTACAAAGAACCACAAAATATATATTTATTTTATATTTGGTCTCAGCCATTATCCATAATTATGTTTGAAAGGGCACTGCATGGATAAGTCATAAGCCACAACAGGTGTGATGGGAGAAACACACAGAAGGCACATAAAATTCAGGAGACAGAGCAGATTATATAAACTTCCCATTAGGGCAGGGAGATATAAAGCAAGTTTGAACTTTGAAGTCAGTCAGTGTGCAAGCAAGTAATTACCAGCAGCCTACATCAGGGTGGGACATGCTGGGAGCATGAGCCAAGGGTCCCCTATAAAACTCACTCACCCTCAAGGTGCCCTTGGGCACCTCATCTACCCCAAAAGAGGAAAATATGGAATGGCGGTCTTGGGCTCTGTAGAATTTTATCAGCAACTAAGAGGCCATGGAAAGAATGAATCACATTCCTTGCGATTCAAGCAGACCAGCTGCAGTTTTAGCCCCTCTCCATTCAGCTCCAGTTAACCCTGAGAACTTCTATAGGTAGTATCTTATTAACAAGCACACACCATTGGCGGCACACCATTTTACTAAGAGGTGTTGACAAGAGGGAAGAAATGACTTGCAGGACTACAGGAAATGTACGACTACAAGTCCTAACTATTCTGAAGATTGTGCCTCACACACTCAGCTAAGAAGGGAACTGATTTCCAACACTGACTTCATTCCAGAGATTTACATGCCTTGTGTCCTTCATTTCTCATATCAACCCTGCTCTTTGTAGGTAAAGGAAGATAAACTGAAGAGCCTTAGAGTTGCCTCAGAAGTGGTGAGATCTTTCTAGAATCAAAATTAATGCTACACATGTCAAGCCCCACGTTTCTACCACGTCCTTCACCCTTCTGGAGTGAGCTGTGTTGTCTGGTGTCACATAGTGTTTTGGTGGTGTAACTGTCCCCCGTGCCCTGGTCTTCTGTGTGTGTCACTGTGGCATCATGCCTGCTCCCACGTCCCCAACCTACAGAATCGATACCTGGAGAATTCCAGTTAGGATCTAGATAACCAGGTTTAAGCATACTTCCATCGCTTAGGTGAATGGTGAGAGAGGGGTGGAGGGCACACAGCTGACTTCTCTGTTTTTATTTTTTGTTTTGTAGTGCAAGAGTCAAACATTGGAAGTGGCCAGGTATTTCTGAGTGTAAAGAAAGCTTGCCTTTTTTTAATAGGTCATCTTTCTCTTTTTGGTAAAATTACTTTGTCTCTTCCATCAAATATCCTTTAGGGATGGCCTTAGGCAAGGCTGTGAGATCCATCCTCTGTTCCCAGAACTTCCCCTTGTTTGCCCTTTCCCTCTCTCTGCTCTTTGGAACTCCCATCCTCTTCTGGCACTTATGAAATTTCCCTCCTACAAGCTCAAAAGAGGATACAAATTATTATATGCAGGAAAACTTGTCTCCCTTTTGCAAGCCAACTTTGCTTTTACCTCTTATGTATTGGGAATCCCAGTGAAGATTTTTTTTTAAATAAATGGTTCAAATTGAGGCATAGCCAGGTTCTAAAATCAATGCAGAATGATTTGTGGGACTTTAAAATGTGCTATCCTCTACTATTGCTTCCTATCCAGTTAAGTCTTAGTTCTCAAGCCACCATATATATTTTAAGACATATTCTTAAAAAGAAGCTCCACAAGCTTTTAATCCCATGGCTCAAACAAGTTTAAGAGACATTTAATTGAGTGTTGCTTAATGGACCCAATCGAAGATGTGTTAATAGCTACTAATCTAGTAAGAATTCCCTCTGGAAAACCCATAGGCACAAAGAAACCAAACAAAACCTGAGATTCAGAATCAATGTATCTGCAGTGGGCTAAATGATGGCCTCTCTAAAGACGTCTACGTCTGGATATTTGGAGCCTGTGAATATATTGTCATATAAGTCAAAAGGGACTTTGTAGATGGGATTGGTAAGTACTTTGAGATAGAGAGAAAATCCTGCAATGATGTGATCACAAGGATTCCTATAATCAGGAAGCAGAGTCAGAGTCAAAGAAAAGATGTGCTGAGAAAAGCAGACAAAAGAGTCAGATGTGAAGGTGCCATGCTGCTGGCATTGAATATGGAGTAGGATCCATAGCTAAGACCTGGGGTAACCGCTAAAAGCTGGAAAAGATATGGAATGGATTTTCCCCACAACTTCCAGATGGCACGCAACCCTACTAACACCTTACTGTTAGGGTTTCTGACCTCCAGAAAGGTGAGAGAATAAGCTGGTATTGTGTTAAGCCACCCAATGTGTCGTCATTTGCTGTAGCAGCAGTGGGAAACTAATGTCCCAATTGCATGGCTCACTGTTAATCTTTAACATGATAGGTTTTTGTAGAGTTGCAGCTATTGTAGTGGAGTATTGGAAGATTGTACTAGAAAATGCTTTGGGAGAACACGGTAAAAATGGCCCATGGCATGTACCAGCTGGTCCCACACGGTCTTTGAAAAGAGAAATGGTAGCAGGAAGCCAACTGTGTTTCTTGGAGTAAATATTGGTGTTCTATGAAGTGCCTCAAGTTAAAATTGTAAATTGCTGCATGCCACTGTCACTGTTTCCCTCTCTCTTTTTGAAGGTTTGTCCATTAGAACATAAAACCGTGAAGCTTAAAGCTCCACATTAACTTGATCAGCCTTGAGGTGAGCAGTGATTTCTTTCAGGTGTCAATCTTCACCAGTCACAAGGGAAATGTTAACCTGGGGCAAAATGAGGGCTTTTGTGTGAAAGAAAAGAAGCAGCTCTCTCTGAGGAATCTAATTCTTTTTTCCATATGTTGAATTATATCAGGCTGTGATGAGCAAAAAAATAACAGGGGTATACCTTGGAAATAATAAAACCATTGTTTACTAGAGTAAAACTTAGGCCCTTAGTTGGTTTGTGCCTGAATGTAACTTCTGTTTTCCCTCCTACCACCAACAAAAGTTGAGAAAGTCTTTCTCAGTCCCTTCTCTCTCTCAGTAGAAGGTCTTTTAGTATGTCTTTTTGATCTATTGGGGATGCAACTCAGATTTAAATTCAGTGAGGACAAGGCTATCTGAAGAAATAAAACTGAATGTTCTGTAGAGCGACATAATGTGTTTTACAAGTCATGAGATTCCTATTTCAAAGAGGGCCATGGTTAAGTTATTTGGGGAAATAAATATACCCCTTATCTGGGGTACAGTTGACTAGACACTGCCACAGGCTGCCCAGGATTCCCAGGTCATACCCTTTGTACCCACTCCTCTGAGCTGCCTCATGCACATGTGCTTTTAGGAGTCCCAGCCTCACCATCCTCCAGGATCTCTCCAGGAAGCAGCACAAGGTGGCAGGACTCCTAGGACACACTGTGCTGCATGACATTCCCCCTTTACTATCACTCTCTCCCATTCAAATGTAAATACACGTGGCTACTGGCCACATTACTGGACAGCAGACAGTATATAGTATAGGAGAATAAGGAGGGAAACTAGTACTTACTGTGTTATAACCACTACTATCAAGACTACCATTGGGTGTTATAAATTTATATATACATAAACTTATACTTGTGATCAGTTTTCTTTGGTTGTTCACTGCATTGGGGGAGGTGGAAGAGAGCCTCCATCTCCATGGATTGACAATGCTTTTAAGAAAGGGGGCGGGGATCCCTGGGTGGCTCAGCGGTTTAGCACCTGCCTTTGGCCCGGGGCGTGATCCTGGAGACCCAGGATCGAATCCCACGTCGGGCTCCCGGTGCATGGAGCCTGCTTCTCCCTCTGCCTGTGTCTCTGCCTCTCTCTCTCTCCCTCTGTGACTATCATGAATAAATAAATAAAATTAAAAAAAAAAAAAAAAAGAAAAGAAAGGGGGCGGGGAGATCCCTGGGTGGCTCAGCAGTTTGGCGCCTGCCTTTGGCCCAGGGCGCAGTCCTGGAGTCCTGGGATCGAGTTCCACGTCGGGAACTGCATGGAGCCTGCTTCTCCCTCTGCCTGTGTCTCTGCCTCTCTCTCTCTCTCTTTCTCTGTGTGTGTGTGATATCATAAATAAATAAATAAATCTTTAAAAAAAAAAAAAA
The DNA here is from genome assembly GCF_048164855.1 of Canis lupus baileyi. Classification (NCBI taxonomy): domain Eukaryota; kingdom Metazoa; phylum Chordata; class Mammalia; order Carnivora; family Canidae; genus Canis; species Canis lupus. The sequence continues at coordinate 32,770,661 of NC_132857.1, read as the reverse complement.
AGAAAAGAAAGGGGGCAGGTGGAGGAGGAGGAACAGTTAGCTCTCTCCTACAGCAGTGATACCAAGTTAGAAATGTACAGTTTCCTAGAGAATTCAGCATGAATCCAAATATTCCCAAACCTTCATCGTGTGCCTGTTGGTATGCACACTTTGCAGGCTCCGTAAATGCAGAAGAGCAGAGGGTAATCCAGCTGTGATTATTACCTGAGCTGTGGGGAAGGGTAGAGTATGATCACCATTGCCTGTGAGAAACTTGCCTTACTATCTTCCTCCTACTGTTTTTGTTTCACATTATCTATTGGTTGCCAATTAGGCCTCAAAAGAGTAAAAATCATCAGATCAACTATGGTTATGGCGAGAACTCTTACTTGGGGCACCATAATCTTAAAAGCACACATAATGAAGAAGAAAAGAGACCGCTGTGTTCTTGTGTCCTACCACCTCACTTTGCAGTTGGGGAAGAAAGAAAATTACTTGTTCAAGGTCACACAAGATGATGATATCTGTGTTCCAGAGTGTCCCTGAGTCAAGCAGGATAAATGTCAAATCTGAAAGCTTTCTCTCTCTCTCTCTGCGTGGTCATTTTCTCCAACAATCCTAAAAGGCCATAGGTAATACTCTCAATGAAATATGAAGTGTACAATGGTTTCTTCTGTCATATCCAAAATAAACTTTGTTAAAATATCTTCTGCTAGTACCACTGAATAAGTGCCACCCCTCCTCCAGCCTACTATCAAGTTAAGGAGAAAAAGAAGGGAAATTAGAAATGGTTGTGTCACAACCATGACTACTATAACTACTATCATTTCTGCTAGTGCTCAGCGAAAAGGTCTTCCTATAAATTATAGCATTTAAGTCTCTCAACAACACTAGGAGATAGGTATTATTGTCTCTAATAACCCCAATAAGGAAATAAAGAAAGAGGAAGGTTAAGGTATTTATTCAAGTTTCAACAGCTGATAAGTGGCGATGTGGGGTTTCATCTTTAGGGCAACTGTTTCCAAAGCCCATTGTTTTCCCATAGTGTGTAGCATGTTTCAGTATCTGAAGTACTCTCAATCCAGGTCTCTTACTTCTCCTCCAAGCTCTTTTTAATTTTGTAGTGTCAGTCTATCTTTGGAAACATAGAAAACTAGTTCTTGTTAACATTTTAATGACTGCAACTGATATCATGTGTTTCCAAATTTGAATGATGAATTGAAGATCATTCCTTTAGAAAAACTGGTTTGCAAAGAGCATCAGAATGGGAATCAAGGCACCTGCATTTCCTTTCTAGCTCTGTTACTAACTCATGTTACAGGGCAGTTCTCATGATACAATATCAGGATTTGGCAGGATCGGTGGTCTCCACTGAGTAGGGAAGCAGAATTAGCCACGTAGTAATCAAAGTTACCAGGGATGCTTTTTTCAGATATTATACCAGCATTCTCTCTCATCCTCTTACCCTTAAGTTATGGTTGAATATCAAAAGTGGTGATGTGGAAGCTGACAGGCACATTTCAATATCAGTCCCTAAAGAATTCTGATTTATATCCCTATTCCCCTGGAAAAGATGATTCCCAAGGTTTTGTTTTAAGATCGTACAAGAAAGAGCACACAAGTTGGTGGGGAGGGAAAAGCAGACTCCCCACTGAGTGGGAAGCCCAATGTGGGGCTCAATCCCGGGACCCTGGGATCATGACCTGAGCTGAAGGCAGATGCTTAACTGAGTAAGACACCAGGTGCCCTGATTCCCAAGGTTCTTAAGCTGTAGGTTAGGTGGCTTTTGTAGGCATTCAAGCTCTAAGGCAGAGGATAAAGGCAAATACATAACAGTTGAGACTTTTACCAAGTTATCTTGCTGGTCTATCAGCATGAGCCATCACACATTCATATATTAATCCCTCTCTCACTACTAATTTGTGCCAGGTGCCCAGAGATGGTTCTCTGCACTCAGGTTATACTTGAAGTCTAGGAATTGCTAGATAAAATTATGAAAGGTTCTCAAGACACCTGTAAAACCTTTTTCTTTTTCATCAAAGCAAAGATTATTGGAAAAGGTCACTTAACTGTTTTCTTGCAGAGGAGGCATGAATAAATCTGTAACAGTTCCCAAGGAAATAAATGTCTTGCCTGTTATAATGGAAAAACATGAAATTGAAGTCCAAAGCATATCTTGAATTCAGGTTTTATACTTAAAATCTACATTCAAAATAAAAACATTAGACCAAAATATATGTGTGTTTGGCAGGATATAAAAGTTTTTTTTTTTTTTTAATTTTTTTTATTTATTTATGATAGTCACAGAGGGAGAAAGAGAGAGAGGCAGAGACATAGGCAGAGGGAGAAGCAGGCTCCATGCACCGGAAGCCCGATGTGGGATTCGATCCCAGGTCTCCAGGATTGCGCCCTGGGCCAAAGGCAGGCGCCAAACCGCTGCGCCACCCAGGGATCCCCAGGATATAAAAGTTTTATACAACAAAAAAAGTAATAATAAAAATTAAAAGCAAAAAAAAAAAAATAAAAAAAAAATAAAAAAAAAATTAAAAGCAGTGTAGATTCTCATTCAAAATTTGTGACATAGTAAAAAACGGGACATAAATTAAAAGTTAAATGGAAGATAAGCAAATTATGATAAATATATATGTGGAATATTATATATCCATAAAGTTATTGTTATTATATAACAATATCCAAAACAATGTCACAACAAAAGCTGAAGATTAAATTTTATTTATCATTTGAATAAAATAACTTGAAATATATGTATGAAATTATCATTTAATTATAGCTAATTGCCAATTTATTAAATATGCACTATAAAAAATAAATATGAACTATAGCCTAGAACTACACCTTGCATATTATCTCATTTAGCCTTAAACAACACTTGCATAAACATTATTCCACTTCACAATGAGAAATCTCACTTGCTTAAAATTGTTCAGCTATTTATTTTGATGTTTATTTAATTATTTATTTTGATTTATTTTGACCAGATATTTGGTCAAACACTAGGTATATTTTTGTGAAGACTTTTTTAAGAGAGTAACATTTAAATCAGTGGACTTAGAGTAAAGCAAATTGTCCTTCATAATGTGGATGAATCTTATCAGTTTAAGGTCTTAAAAAAGAGTCTTACCTCCTCTGAAGAAGAGGGAATTCTGCCAATAGACCGTTTTTGAACTCAAATTGTTACTTTTCTCTGGCTCTTTACCTTGCCAGTCTACCCTATGGGGTTTAGATTTGCCAACCTCCACAGCATGTGAGCCAATTCCTTACAAGAAATATTTCTCTGTCTCTTTCTCTCTCTCAATGTAGACTAGATATAGATATAGATGATATAGATATATAGATATACATATAGATGCCTGGACGTATCCATAGTATAGTTATCTATTGCCTATATAGATACATGTGTGTTTTATACACATATCCTATTTGTTTCTCTGGGAAATTTTGACAACTACAGATTTTGGTACAGAGAGTGGTTCTAGGGAAACATCATCTTAAAGACGAGCTTTCTAAATTCATGAGTGTTTCTGGAATTGGTTTTCTCTTTCTCTTTCTTTCTTTCTTTCTTTCTTTCTTTCTTTCTTTCTTTCTTTCTTTCTTTCTTTCTTTCTTTCTTCTTTCCTTTTAAAGATTTTATTTATTTGTTCATGAGAGACACACAGAAAAAGGCAGAGACATAGACAGAGGGAGAAGCAGGCTCCTTGCAGGGAGCACAAGGAGGGACTGGATCCTCGGACCAGGATCATGCCCTGAGCTGAAGGCAGATGCTCAACCAATAAGCCACCCAGGCATCCCTGGAATTGGTTTTCTAATATGATTAAAGGCAATAATGACTCTCTTTCCAGTAACAAAGAGAGCACTGGTAGCCTACAGTGTGGGGTGTGGCAGAAGAGATAAGCAAGATACCACCATTGGACATTCATAATCAAATAAAGTTCTGTGACCACACATGTTACCATGGATACGATACCTTGGAACATTCTTGTCAAACTAACAAGTATAATGAGACTGGTTGGTTGCTCCTATAGCACCAGACCACATGGGGAAAGAAATGGAGCAGCTCAAGGATACCAACTTCCAGCTGAAGTGCCACATAAACGAGCTGAGATTGCTGAAAAACCAAAACCAGAAACTCATTCCAAGTGGCTGAAGTATAGTACAAATTGAATTTCCAACCTCGCTGCATTCTACTCTTAAAGTGAGGACATTGATGGGGGTGGTGGGGATAAGATCCTGGAAGTTGAAATGGGGATATATGGAAAGAATCTGTTGAAACTAGTGACATTGAACCCTTAAATTCTGATGAATCTTCTTTGCCATGAGAAGTAGCCATTCCACTTCTGCCTGAGATTAACCCTATTTGCCTATTTGCATGTGGGAACTTCAGTAGCCTCCCCTGAAATAGTGCCTTGCATACACTCCTGATACTCCTCATTCCCACCACCCTTCTTTGCTTTTAGACTTCTAATGTGACTCAATAGATGAGGCAGAAAATGTGACCCACATACAGGTTTGATATATTCCAAAAGAATTGTTTGATTTTTCCAATTTATTGAGGCAGAAATCTGGTGAATATAGATGGGAATGTATACTCAGGGTATGAGATAATAATGGAAGGAACATAAATTTGGCTGAATTTATTGCTTAGGGGTCACTAAGCAGAGATTCTGGCTTTAATATGGCAGATTGGGGAGTTAGAAAGGGCCCTAATGTTTAGTTGTTTGTGGAAACATGGAGCTAAGGTGGCCCACAGTAAATAAACATGAAATGCTAACCCTGCCTCGATATCCTATAGAGGAAAGGCTTCAAAGGGCTTGGGAGATTAGAATGTTAGAGTGGATTTGTCACATAAGGCCTGCTCACTCCCAGAGGAGGGCCCAAAGGATGTGTCAGTCATCAATACTGTGAGGGGAGCCCCAGGTTTCCTGAAGATCTCTGTAAAGGCTCTTTTCTGTAGGGACTGAAATCACAGTGAGAACTTCTGCTGCTGGACACAATGGAAAATCTAATGCAATGAAGATAATTGGATCCTGGGGTGGCAGGGGCCAAGCATTGGTGTCAACTGCCAAAGGCAAGATGTCCATAGTTACTCTAATGGGCAGCAGAGTCAAAGCAGCAATCAAAATTAGACTGACTCACAAAGACCTATGGTGTTGGCTAGTTGACCATAATGGTCCTAAAAGTGAAATAGGTGGGAAGTCTACTAAATTTATGCTTGATTCTATCAGGGGGAGGGTTCCAGGTCAAGTGAACAAAAGTCTAATTTAAATAATAAAAATAGGGACACATGGCCCCACAAGTTAATCTCTAAACTTGGTCCAGTTTACAGACCCAAAGCCCCTTGTATAAAGAAAAGTTGGGGCCCCCTTGAGGAAGAAGGACCATATACCCTTCAAAATTTTCTCTCGGTCTTACCCAAAAGGAACTATGGCCTTTTACCATGGTGGCTCTGCACTGAGGGTAAGGAAATAATCAGACCTTCCAGAGATTCTGAACTGATAATGATTCCAGGAGATCCAAAACATCACTGTAACCCATCAGTCAGAGTTGGGGCTTTAGAGGTCAGATGATCAATGGAGTTTTAGCTCAGGCTCATCTCACAGCGAGGTCTAGTGAGTCTCTGAGCCCATTCTGTGCTTATTTCCATGGTTCTGGAATACTTACTTGGAGTAGGCATACTCAGCAATTGGCAGAGTCCCACAGTGGTCCCCTGATCTGTGGAGTGAGGGCTGTTATGATGGGAAAGACCAAGTCAGGCCATTAGAACAGTCTCTAACCAGGAAAATAGAGAACCTATAGCAACATATGATTCATGAAGGGATTGCAGAGATTGATGCCAACATCAAGGACCTGAAGGGTCCAGGGGTGGTGATTCTCATGATGTCTCCATTCAGCTCACATGTGTGGCCCATGCACAAGACAGATGGAGCTTGGAGGATGGGAATAGATTACCAAAAGCTAAACCAGGTGATGACTCCAATTGCAGTTACTGTACCAGATGTGGCTTCGTTGCTTGAGTAAATTAACACATCTCTTGGTACCTAGGCAGTAGCTATTGAGCTATTGATCTGGCAAATGCCTTTTTTCCCTCCTTCCATGCTTCTTAGAAAAGACCATCAGAAGCAGTATGCCCAATCTACCAGTAGCAGAAACCAGGGCTAAGCCCCTGATAGGGTACCACTCCGCAGGCTAATCAGTCAGATGTCTGGTTGATTACACTGGGCTGCTTCTGTAATAGAAAGGACAATGTTTTGTTCTTATGCAACAGTCACTAATTCTGTATACAGATTTGTCTTTCCTGCATGCATGCTTATTCACAGTGAGCTGGTAGTTACTAACTGTATTCTCCAGCCAAGGAAAGTAAGGTACAAATAGAATAACTGAACTGCCCTTTGACACCTAAATGTTGATAGTAATATTTTACTTTCTTGTCAGCTTTCCAGTTATTTCACTTATCTGTCTCTTCATGCAAGAACCACACACTTCCTTTTTGAAGGTTTATATAATGTTTAATATCAGTTAGGGTTAATTTTCCTTCACACTCTGATTTCTCAGAATTTCCAAGCCATTCTCCTAAAGATTTTATGAGGATCTTGAGAACAGTCTTTACTTCAAAAGCACTGTATTTTTATTAACTTAGCATCAAATTTATATGTTAACAGAGCTAATTAAAATGATTGTTTTGTTCTTAAATGTGACGAGGCTTCCTATTTGTTGAAGTCTTTGTGTGTTTGTGACTTTCATTTTATTTTAATTTTTTTTAACTTCTAAAAAAGATTTTATTTACTATCCATTAAGAGAGAAAGCACACAAGTGGTCAAGGGGAGGGTCAGAGGGAGAGGGACAAGCAGACTCCCAGCTGAGCAGGGATCCTGATGGGGGGCTTGATCCCAGGACCCCTGGGATCATGACCTGAGCCAAAGACAGATTCTTAACCAACTGAGCCACCCAGGTGCTCCATGACTTCCATTTTAATTTTCAATATAGACAGTTATGGACAGTTATGTCTAGTTCCCCATAATCTCTGCCTTACTGTCAATCCTAATGTAAATGTGGTCTTTTCTTCCATTATTTCTTCCAACAAATTAGTAATTGGTATTTTTATATACAAAATTTATGGCAATTGTCCTGAGTTGTGTTTTTTTTTTTAATTTTTTGAACATCAAAATGAATATTCTCAATTGAATCTGGCAGTGTTTCACATATTAAGTTATACCTCTGCAAATGATTTCGCCATTGTTGTCTTATTTTCATATGTATTGTTTCATTCTTGTGTAATTGTATTATTTGCAATTGCAGAATCTAGTGCAATAATAACGGTGCTAATAAAAACCCATATCTTCTTCCTGCCTCTAATGGGAAGACTTTAAACATCTCCCTATTAAACCCTGAAGGTGGCTTTGGAGTTGATATATTAAGTGTGTTTACACACTCATGTTCATGTATGTATAAAAAGGGGATAGTAATGCCTACCTCATGGGGTGTTGTGAGGATTAAAAGAGATAATATATGTAAAGTACTTAGAACAGTGCCTGGCATCATTGCTCATGATGAATTTATATGGCTGTATTCAGGAGGCTTCCAGCTGTTTATTCCTCTGCAAAAATGGTGGCTGTAAATGATGAAGTGAGAGTAGTACCTGGCATATAGTAAGAGCTCAATAAAGGTATGTCACTAATATATGGTATTGTGAAGGCATTTTATCTTGAACTGATACTGATTTATCAACGGCTTCTGCTGCGTTTTTGAAGACCATTTCCACTTTTGATGTAGAAATCAAATGATTAAGGCTGGTATTTTTTTTAAACAGTAACTCACCTTTTTTTATGGATTCAGCCCCTTTTGGAATTGTTATGTTGTTTTTAAGTGAGCTGCCAGAGTTTGCAACTATTTTGTTTAGGGATTTTTTTAGATCAACATTGAAATAAGAAATTGATCTTAGGTTTCCATTTGATGTCATCTTAATTGAGTTTTAGTATGACTTAGTGAAACTCCCCTGTGAAACATTCTGGCCTGTTTTTATTTGCCTGTCATGCTTTGTTCTTTGACAGAGGCAGCTTTTCACAGCTTGTTCTGTATCTTAATTGTTTTTAATCGATTTTGGTTTTCTATCTCTTTAGGTTCCCTGTCTCCTCTACCATCAGTTTTAGTAGTTTCCATATTCCATAGTGAGCACACATTTGATCCTTTTCCGTTTATTTCCATGGAGATGAATATCGTCACTACTTTCATCTTTTAAATTTATGTTTTTATGGTTGTGGTTGTGGTTTTGCTTTGTTTTTGTTTTGTTTTTTTTCCTTTAACTCTGTTTAGAGTGAGGGATGGTTCATTTTTCAAGGGTTTTACTTATTTATTTTTCCTTTTATTCTTCTCTTTTCTGGTTCATTAATTTATTTTTATTGTTATTGACTCCATTATAGTTCATAAATTTTTATTTTACTTATTCTGATATTTTTGATTTTGGGAACTAGTTTATCATTTGCATTCTTTCTTATTTACTAAATATTTAAGACAGTGTTCCTTTGAGTCCTCTTTATGTCCAATTGCTTTTGATGCATAGTATTTTATAGTCATTGATTTCTGCCATTTGTGTCACTTCAGTTGTGAGCTTTCTCTGACAAAACTTATTCACAAAAGAGTTTTATTTATATTTTGGTTGATTAATTGCTTTAGTTCCAAATCATAAATAATTTTTCATTTTGTTTCTTTTCTTTTTTTCCTCTTTTTAAAAAATTATGTTTCACTACAATGTGATCAGAGACCCGTTTCTTTTTTTTTTCCACTTTTAAATAAATGTACAGAGCTTTTCTATTTGCAAATGTTTCACAGGTCCATGAAAAGTATATATATTCTATGATTTTAGTTACAGAGGTTAGCATGTGTATAGTCATAGGTGCATTATTAATTAAATTAGAAGTAATTTAAATGCTTAGTTATTTCACTTATTTTCAGTTTTATTATTTCACATGCTGTGAAAGATGAAGTCTCCTACTTAAAAATGTTTATATTTCTGCTTCAATGTCTTGTCATATTATTCATTCCTCTTATTTCTAGGTTATTATGTCACTGATATTAAAAATTGTTTCATATTCACTTTAGATTACCTTTAGCTTTCTATCTTGTCTTTCTTTGTCTCATTTGATGCTGTGAACTGTTCTGAAATCACTTTTCTGTATTGAGATCATGGCTGGCCTTTTGTTTCCTTCCTTTTGTTTGACTTTGCCCCAAAACTTTTCCCTATCATTTAATTTTTAATTTTTCTTAGTGACTTTGTCTTGCTTTTTTTTCTTAAAGACAATTTAATTTTGATTTTGTGATACAGTCATTTTTTGTGTGTTTGAATTGACATTATTAGCCATTTTTCTTTATTGGTTGGTGGATAGTTTCAATTTGGTACCATTATATCATTTAATGCTTTTGTTTCTGATTTGATTTGATTTTAGAGCACTGATTTTGTTTTGCTTTATCTCCCACTCTGCTGTCTGTGATTGCTTTGCTAGGGTTATATGTTTCTTATGCTTTTTAACTAATTGCTATCTTTATAAAAAAAAATGTGGCCACATATATACTGCATTTGTTTCCCATTGTTTAAACACTTTCTAGTATTTCCTTTCCATAGATAATAGGGAAGAAAAAGTTAACACTTTGCTTCTACTACTTACTCTCTCACCTCCACATTTTAGATGATTATATTATGTACCTGAATGTGCTTATGCCTTTAAAATATTCTTGGGGTGCCTGGATGGCTCAGTGAATTAAGCCTCTGACTCTTGGTTTCAGCTCAGGTCATCATCTCATGGGTGTTGTGCCCAAGATCGCGAAGCCGAGAAACCGCCAAGGAGCTGACACCGATGCAATCACACGAGGGTTTATTTACAAGCTCAAGCCTGGGTCCAAGTATACCCGACTCAGCGGAGCAGGGACTTGGACCCGGAGACTAAGAGGCTTAGCAACTTTACAGGGGCCGGTGGCCAATGTGGCCAATGGGATATGCAGAAAGTTGCACAATCATGCTGGTCCGCTGAGCCGGATTTCCGATTAGGGTGTGTCCTGGTCTTTGATTAGGGCAGGGCAGTGCCCTAGGTAATAAGCAGGTCAGCACAAGGCGGGTGCAGCCCAAAATAGAGCCAGACCTGCTCTGCTTGTCCAGGGGTAAGGAATTTTGTTCAATTTCCTGGGTCCCACATTCCCCCCTTTTTCAGAGGATCCTGTGCAGGACCCAATCATGGGTCCAGGTTGCTCTCAGAGTGAGCCAGAGGAATGATTAAACCAGGATTTTCACCAACCTTGTTGCTAATCTCGCTCTTATTTACAGTTAAGGCAGCACATAACCCCCCAACCCTTTGTTGTAAGAAGACTAATTCTAATCTCCTTCCATTTTGAAGGCCAACCTCTGACTAGGGAGTCTTGGAGGTGGGAAATAAGTGAGAAAGGCGCAGTCTTAGCTTTAGGGGATTGTCCTTGTCTGGTTGGCTTTTCCATTCTGGAACAAAGTCCCTGCTCCGCTGTGTCCGGTATACTTGGACCCAGGCTCGACCTTGTAAATAAACCCTCGTGTGATTGCATGGGTGTCAGGCTCCTTGGTGGTTTCTCGGATTCACGGTCTTGGGCACAACAATGGGTCATGGAATTGAGTCCAGAGCTGGGCTCCACAGTCAGAGGGGAGTCTGCTTGAAGATTCTCTCATTCTGCTCCTCCCCCTTAAACTCTCTCTGTTTAAAATAAATGAACAAATCTTTAAAAGAAGAAAAGAAATAAAATATTCTCTATTATTCTATCTTCTCCAAATAAAATTTTTTGACCCCTGTCCATGAAGTAAAAGGGAATCTCACACTTATACTACCTTATACCTTCTCTTCCTGGTCTAACTCCTGCTGATTGCAGATTTTCTAAAATACCAGAATTCGTAATCTTCAAATTTTGTATTGAAGTCGGAACACTATATTTGTTGTAGTCTGTATTCTACAGAGAAATGGAGCCATGCTCAGCACTAACCACTCACTATAGTTTCTCCATTTACTTCTCAGTTCAAGTTCCTCCCATCATAATTTCCTTAAGGAGGCTTCACTGGACATCTTCATTCTGTTCCTGGAAATTCCCATCCATGTGTATCTACGGCTATCATTCTTAAACCCCTGTATCCCTAGAATAAAATCATTGGGACTTTTTTGTTCATTTAGGAACCGAAGAACTGCACTCCTGTTTTCTAGCTGTGCTAGAAATGCTGGCTTAAAAGATTCCTTATTTAATTTACTTCTCAGTAACTTTATTAGGAGATGTTTCAGGGCTAATCGTTATGTGTCAATTCTTTCCCAGGACTCAATGCACTCTTTAATATCTAAAATCAGGTTTTCTTTTATACCTGGGAAAATATTAAATTATAGCTCCATTATAGCTCCATTTTCTTTTTTTTTTCTTTTGTCCTCTTCAGAAACAATATTTTTCTTCACAAACAACTATTTTAAGAATCTGTCTTCTATAGCTATTATTATCATTTTGGGTCTGTATCATATTACCATTTCAGTTTGTAACTCACTGATTCCTGTGCTTATTTTTCTCAACCCTGTGCTCCACAAAGCAGCCTCTGTTTCTCTGTAATATTCATTCTCCCTCTATATGATACTTTGAAAATTATCTTTATTTTTGCCTTAGTTTTATTTTTTCATTTCCTTTTTGTTTAGTTTCTTCTTCCTTTTTTTTTTTAAATTCTGCTTTCCATGCTTCTTCTGTTTTATGATTTTCCTCCTTAAATATTGTTTGTCGTCATTGAGTTGGTTTTTTTCTAAGTGATGACTTCATTAAAATGCTTTCTTTTCCTTTTATAGTAATGACAGCAGGTTTCATCTACTTGTTGGCAGTATTTTTTTTTTCTGGCAGGCGTGTATATGTGTGTGTATAAATGGTAATATCTTTTTATAGATCCAGGGATTATTTTTATTATCATTATTCATCTTGTGTCCAGTGAGTTATTCTGAACCACATTTGTAAGAGGTACATAGGAAACTTCAAGGCCAAGGTCAGGTTACAAGATCTCCATGTGTGTGAGGGAGCCCTTGGTTAACTGCACAGAGAAGCTGCAGGGCTCTGTAATTTGCTATTTTTCACTCTCCACTGCATCCCTTCCCCAAAGGCTACCTCTTATTAGTATGGCTTGATTGTGTAATGCATCCTAGGTCCCCACCTTCTGTGCTTATTCCTGGTGTCAAACAGGTTCATGGGAACTCTCAATTGCATCCCCATAATCTTAAAATGAGTGAGTTTATTCCTCAGTGTCTCCACTGAACTTGTAAATGTGTGTCTCCAGACTTTGTGCCACCTGGGCAGCAATGACGGCACTTTTCATCCTGTCCTTTAGTATATTACATAGCTTGTGGTTTCTGGCTTCATGAGAAAGTGACTTTATGTTGTTGCTTGTCTTTCTCCCTATTGTTTAGGTATCATATCAATGCAGAGAAGTAGGGAGAACTGATTTTACTGTTTTAAAATCAGTAGTCCTATTACTATTTTTGTTATCATCTTATCATAATCATACTCTAACAACTTGGCATTCCCAAAATGCATGTTTAGCAAACATACTTCCATGGATTTTATGATTTTGTAAATTCATGGAAATTTAAGGGGCACCTGAGTGGCTCAGTCAGATAAGCTGACTCTTTTTTAAAGATTTTATTTATTTATTTAGAGAGAAAGGGGTGGGGGGAGGGGCAGAGGGGTGAGAACAAGAATCTAAAGTGGACTCCATACAGCACAGAGTCTGATGCTGGGCTTGACCCCACAACCATGAGATCATGACCTGAGCTGAAATCAAGAGTCAGATGCTTAACTGACTGAGCCACCAAGGTGCCCCAGCTACTAACTCTTGATTTTAGCTCATATCATGATCTCAGGGTGGTGAGGTTGAGCCCTGTGTTGACCTCTTCCCTAGGCATGGAGCCTGCATAAGATTCTCTCTCTCCCTCTGCCTCTGCTCCTTTCCACTCAGCTGGTGCACATACTAACACATACTCTCTCCCTTAAAAAAAAAAGAAATCATGGGAATTTGAAGACAGAAAGACAGTGATAAAATACCTAACTTTTTTCTTTTTAAAGACCTTGCTCTGTATCATTTTACCTGCGTAAAGTGATGCCTATTTTTGTAAGTGTAGACTATAAACAAACAAATAAATAAATAAAGCAGCAAAATATCAGGTAGTCATAAGTGCTGGGATGCAAATAAACTCTGATCAAGTGACAAGGTGAATGTGTGTTGGATGGTTTGAGATGGGTGTCATCTAAGAGTGAGTATTTGAAATGGGTATTACACGCAAAGAAAGAAGCAGTTATGTGAGGATCTGGAGAAGGAGCATTCTAGAAATAGAGCACAGCAAATGCAAAGCTCTTATGTTGTGAAGTGTGGCAGAATGGGATAGTAGGTATGATCAACTGTAGCCAGGTAGAATGTTGAAGGGAAGAGCTTGGGTTTCATTAAAGTGCACCATAAAACACTTTATTATTATTACATATAATATTTATTATTATTATTATTATTATTATTGAGGTATAACTGACATATTATATCAGTTTCAGGTACAAGACACGATGCAATATTTGTATATACTGTGAAATGATCACCACAATAAGTCTACTTAACATCTATCACGTAATAGTTACAAATTTTTTTCCTTATAATGAGAACTTTTAAGATCTACTCTTAGCAACTTTCAAACATGCAATACAATATTGTTTACTATAGTCACCATGCTGTACATTATGTCCCCATGACTTATTTATTTTATATCTGCAACCTTGTACCTTTTGACCCCTTTCACCCACTGATAAAAAAAGAATATTTCTTATAATGAAATCAGATGCCCTTGACTCACATTCATCATTTAAATGGTATACTGTGCATGAAAATACAAACCCTCTTAATTCACCAGGTACTAATAAAAGATTTCCCCACATACAGATTTGTAAAATTTGAGATACAATTGAAAACATATGGATGTCCCTGACCTCATGTGTTCTTCCATCTGGAAGAATTTGAATTGTAAACGAGGAATCTAAAACTTGTATTGGTGATGACCTGAGCAAATGATTACTCATGAAGACCTAGGTATATTGTCAAAGGAGACACCCTGGCTTGAGAGAGTACTTCTCTGAGACATATTCTCACAAACACTGTCTGATTTAATTTTTACAGCAACTCATTTGAAATAAGTATAAATTGCTTCTATTTTTTACTTGAATAAATACATATTCAAGGTTTAAGGAATTTGTCCAAGGTTATACAGCTAGTAAATGACAGAGCCCAACAACAACAACAAAAAACCCCACCGTTTTGCTCATCACCCAACAGGGACTTTTCCCCTGAGTTTGCCACCTGCTAGGCTACAGGTTGGGGCAAGAAGTGCCTCACTGATCTTTGGAAATCACTCCCCTATTAGTAGTCCGGTCAGAAACTACTCAAGAGGCTTCTCTGATGAAGCCATTTATTTATCTCTATTAGAGAGCAGGCTTGATTTTCCCATAGCTGTGAGCCTCAGAATTGACAACAGCTGCTGGACACCTGAGTGGTGTTATTTTTGCCAAGAGACAACAGAGTGAATGACTTGTAGCAGCTTTGGAACCCTGATGAGTTCAAGGCCCAGAGTAGAGATTGTAGAAGGTAATTCCCAGATAATTCAAGGGGAAAGGGAAGCTAAACAAAAATCCCTGTTTCACTGTTTGAGATTGTGCTATGAGAAATGAATTTAGAAATCTGAGAAGGAAATTGCCTCATGTGGGGTGCTTTGAAGAATTTCTTACCTTCTCTTTCCTTTACTCTTTGAGAATTGAACTCCCACACAATGCAGTTGTGATACTGGAATTTCTCTTCCATTTGGAGTAAGATTTAACTTAAGATAAAACTGGATGATTCCTTCAAAGAAACCAAGTGTCTTAATACAGGTCAGGGAATTGCTGGCCACTCATGTGCCATGGATATCATTCTTCTTTTTGGCTTTTGTGTGTGTGTGTGTGTGTGTGTGTGTGTGTGTGTGTGTGTGAATTAGTGGTGGAGGTGTAGGGGTCTCAGATCATTCAGATGTGGCATTTTCTTTCCTTCAAAATGCTGAATGCATTCAGCACTTCTGCAAGGGAGAGAGTGCTGCTTATGTCTCAGTTAAGGCAGAAAACTCACATTAAAGAAATTTAATGCAATATGAAGTTAGTGTCTACCATGCAGCAAACCATCTGGTAGGTACTGAAATTCAGATATGACTAGGATGCCAGTCTTGCCCTCACAAGGCTTTTCTTCACCTTGGGGAGAAAGATGTGCAACTGAGTAATTGCAATGTGCAGTGGGCAAGGCTCCACATATTTTCTTGAAACCCTGGGGTCTCCCTACATCATTCATCATTCTTCCATTTCTTTAGGAAGCAGCCAGATATCAGAGAAGAGTCTTGGAAGTAGATGTATGGAGATTTATGTGAAGTTATTCAGGGGTTCTTTCTGAGCCCACATTCGAGACTGGCCTGGAGTTAAATTTTAATCCTTTCACTTCCTGTCCCTGTCACCTGTATGACTCCTTAGGGAGGTGAGGAGGAACTAAAGGGAAAAACAGTCTTTGCGGCTGGTCCTGCCACAACAGTTGTTGGTACCCTTAGTCAGGTGCTTGTCTGGAGGTGGCTTCTCCCTCCCTGGGCACTTTTGTGGCTTTCTCAGTGATCCCACGCTAGAAAATTCCAGTTGTGAGTCAGGTGACATGGATGATGACTTTTCCTAGAGAGTTGCATACGATCTTGTGGGGATCCCATTCACCTCTCCCTCAACTCCCAGATGGCCCTTTTGGGCACAGTCCTTTTACACTAGATTATTTAGGCTAGATATTTCCCACTTGCCTCACATCAAGGTGATTCTTTTCATTACTGTCTATGGGAGTGAATTTTCATCCCAGCCTACCCCCTTATTTCTCTGCTCTGCCATATTCAATCAATATATACAACCTTCAGATTTCTCAAGCTCATTGGATAAAAAACACAGCTGTCAGGTAAAGTGTCAAAGGACTCAAGTCATATTAAAAATGAGCAAACAGAAAATAATAATAAAATAAGAGCAAAATAAAAGGAGGAAAAGATCAATGAAGAGCCAAGACTGTAACAGGAAATCATATTTTCAAAGTGGTTTTAGCCCCACAGGACATTTATCAATGTCTGAGGACATTTTTGGTTGCCATAATTGGAGGGCAGGTTGCACCCCCCTATCTCCCACCCACAACAAATAGTTACCCTGACTAAAATTTTCAGTAGAATCAATGGTGGGAAACCCTGCTCTAAAAGAATTTAATAAGGACATGGGTGAATGAAACAGAAGTCAAATGAAGTATCAAATGAGAATGAAGAAGGGATAACAGAGAGCTAAAGAAGCATGCTAAATATCCAAATAATATCATTTCTTTAACAGAATGGCCCCAGTGGCAAAGTAGATGTCTACTTTTAAAGAAAGCAAGCAAAATCAATGAGCTTAAAACATTTAATGAGATTGTAACTGATATGGAGGACAAAGGCTAGTGCATGTTTCTCATTAGTGTTCTTGAATTAAAGACCTCAGTAAATGGGACAAAGCCATATTCAAAGACATAAAATGAGAACTTTTTTCCCCCTACAATGAAGGAAGAAGTGGATCGGATCATCCAAGAGAGTAACACTGTGTTCCAACCCTACTGGCACAGGTATCTTTCATTTCTGCAAATTGAAGTGTTAAGAGCAAAACTTCTGCTGAAAATGACCATTAATAACTGGACCCAAAATTTCTAAAAACAACTTAAGAAGCTTAAAATTATAGTGACGGTACTGCTAGAACAAGCTTCCTGTGAAAATATTAATCAAAGACATGAACAGTGATATCTTAAAGAGATATAATGTAAAAAGGGCTTTTATTTTTCTTTTCTTATGGTAAGACATGATTAGACCTGATCACACATGGACGCGCCTATTTGTATCACTACCTGGGAACACTGCTCTGATCCTTTTCCTGAAGATCCAGTTCTACAGATTTCTCAATGGCACCTTGGGAACCAGTCTAATCCCCTAGGACATCATCCTGGGAGGCTTCAAAGCCTTGCTGGAACTCTGACAAGTCAAGGGAAGATAATCAGATATTAAAAATTATACTCTTTTTATTCCCAGCAAATAATTCTATTTTCCTCATCTCACGGCTGCTGGGATTTTGCAGCAGCAGGAGACACTCATAAGTTGTAGACAAATCAAGTGAAGGAGAAGTAATGATTATTTCTTCTGAAATAATCTGGTTTCAGAATGGTGATATGTCTGCCTAAGGATGAAAACGTATGTGTTCTTCACTTGTCAACTGGTTTACCACTCTGACTAGAAAACTCTGTCTTTTCACCATGGCACATTGCCTTACTTGGAGAGGCAATTTATGCAAAAGACCTGGCAAAGTTCCTGGAACATAGCTTGTGTCTGATCAATGATCATTACTCGTATACTGTAAACAAGTATACTATATTTCATTATTTGGGAAGAGGCAAGACTCATTTTATAAACAAATCTTGACAGATTTAAAATACTTTTCTCAAATGTCACTCAATGCCTATCTCTTTGATAAGACTAGGTCTCTTTTAAGAAGATAAAAGGAAAAAACATGTGGATAGTTAATCATTAGGAAAGGAAGATACAGGAGGAAGGAAAAAAGATATCTTGAAATGAACCCTTTGTGGATTCTTTCTCTGCCCCCCCTCCACATGAATGCTATGATGTGACTTTTCCTATGATCACACTTAATTTATATTGTGTCACTAATCGCGTGGCAATTCTTTAATTGAATTTATTCAATCTTTTGTTCATGCACTTTGGGAGGTGAAAGAAATACAACAGGGACCTAGGTATATTCATTCAGTCAGGGTACTTAAGGTATAAACAAATAAACAATTATAGTTTGCTTTGACAAACTAAGCTTGAGTAAAGAGTAGCACATGAGAAGAGTTCCAATAAGGTACTGGGCCACAGAGACCACACAATTTCCCAGAGAAATATACATAGTAAGGGAGATCTGAAGGGTAAGTAGGAATGATCTGAAGACAAAGGAGGAAAAACTCTTGTGGACAGAAGACTGGCATATGCAAAACCCAGCAGTAAGAGCATAGGAGAAAATGAATGGGAAATATCAGAGAGGGAGACAGAACAGAGAGACTCCTAACTCTGGGAAACGATCAAGGGGTAGTGGAAGGGGAGGTGGGTGGGGTGATGGGGTGACTGGGTGATGGGCACTAAGGGGGGCACTTGATGGGATGAGCACTGGGTGTTATACTATATGTTGGCAAATCGAACTCCAATAAAAAAATATACAAAATATTTTTTAAAACAAAATTATTCATCCTGTTCAAAGAAAAAAAAAGGATAGCTTTCTAGTATGAAGAAATATAATGCAAATATAAACATGCAAATATAAACATATAAGGGGGCACCTGGGTGGCTCAGTTGGTTTAAGTGTCTGCCTTCTGCTCAGGTCATGATCCTGGAGTCCTGGGATTGAGCCTCATGTCAGGCTCCCTGCTTAACAGGGAGTCTGCCCCTCCCTCTCCCTTGACCCTCCCCCTCCTTATGCTCTCTCTCTCTCTCTCTCAAATAGATAAATAGAATATTTAAAAAAATAATAAAATTTAAACAGATATGTATACACTCTTCCTGCTTATTTAAAAGGTAGCAAAATATCCACACTCCTCTTCCTCATTCCATAAACAATATGTTCTGGAGATCTGCCCATACAGGTTCATTAATTTGTAACTACTTAGGATTCTACTGTATGGCTACAGCTGAACCTAAACAGTCCTGATTGATCCCTTGGAAGATTTTGAATTTTTGCTATTACAAAAATGTTGCTCTGAATAAAATAAAAATGTTTTCTCAACTTGTCATTTGTCTTCCCATGTATTTTGAATCCCATACATAAAGTTTGTTTATATGTAGTCAAAAATTCCTTTTTGACTTGAGATAATTTGTATGATATATATGAAATTTCCATAAATATTTGGGTCTATTTTTGGACTTTCCCATTTCTTTGTTTTGATTTTCTATTTATTTGCCAGTACTACATTTTAAAATGATCGAGGCTTTATACAGCATTTACTATCTCTTAAGGCTATATCTCCATATTGTCTTTCTACTTCAGTGTTCTTATGGCCACATTTACTTCATGTTTTATATAAGGTTAGAATCAGTTTATCTAATTCTGGAAATGAATCTTGTTATTTCCACTGACTTATTTATAAATAACTTAGAATTGACATTTTTATGAGATCGAGTCATTCTGTTAAAAGCATGTTATATATTTCTATTCATCAGGTCTACTTTTGTATCTTTAAGGATTTTTTTTTAGGTTTCTGCATACAGTTATTTCTTATATATTTCTTGTTATATGTATCCTGTGGCTTGTTTTCTTCTGTCATTAAAAGTGAAGTCTTTTCTTCCATTATATTGTATTAGTTGTCTATGTATATGAGGGCTATTGACCTTTGATTATAAACTCTATATCCTGCTATCTCAATGAATGAATTTACTTGTTTTAGTAGTTTGTTTTGTTCTTATAGACTTTAGGGTTTCCTGGGTTGGTTATATGATCACATCGTCCACAAATTGTGTGTATGTGCATGTGTGTGTGTGTGTGTGTGTGTGTGTGTACTAACCACCTTATTATCACTTTTAATTCTCTAATGTCTTTTGCCTGATACATTGGCCAATGTCCCAGTTAAAACTTAAGTAATAATTATAGAAGTAAGAGAGAGTGGACAGCTATGTCTTCTTTCTGACTCTAAAAATTGATAAAGGTCAAAAGGATCTTTCTCTCCATTGAGCTGGATATGGGTTGTGTGTGTGCATATGTGTGTATACACATGATCATGTTTAAGTACATGATCATCAGTTTCTATCATATTACAGTTGGTGTTTTGTCTAGAACATAGTTGAAAGTTATCAAATTTCTTTGTTTCTATGGAGAGGTTTATACAATTTCTATAATTAAATGAAAGAATATATTCAGTTGTACTAACATTTCTTAATATGTTGAATATGAATATGTTGAATTCCTAGAATTGAATTTCATAAACTAATTTATTCTATAGCATTTTCTTTTTTTTCTATAGCATTTTCTTTGTGCAATCATTTTCATATTTTGAGTCAAGATTATATTTTCTTCATTAAAATAATTAAGAAATGTCTCTTTTGTCCCCTATAGTCTGGAAAATTTAAATAATATTAGAATTTCTATTTATATTTGGTAGAGTTCTGCTCTAAAATCATGTGGTTTTGATATTTTCTTAGCAATTTAGTGCTGTGAAAGTTCTCCCCTTGTATGTAAATCAATCTATTTAGTTTCTGCTCTTATAAAGTCAGTTTGGGTAAATAACAATTTAATAAAATGTCATTTATTTCATCCAGTTTCTATTTATTTGCTTAGAGTTTACAAAAAAAAAAAAATCTCCTGTGTTTTTTATTCTGTTCTTCCTGTTTCTGCATTTATTTTCCCCTTGTCATAATCATGTTTATTTATTTTGTGTTTTTCTTTTTCTTAGATAAGTCATTATTTTATCTATTTTCTATTTCCACATATAATCTGTTTGTAAGTTTTTCTGTTGATTTTTTTCCCCCTAAATGATTAATTTGTATTTTATCTTCAAGTCTGTCTTTACTTCAGTTAATTTGGTTGTTATTGTTCAACTTTTTGTGCAAATCTTCAGTGAAATACTTATTCACTTTCATTATTTCTTTTCTGCTCATATGAGTATTTAAAATTGCATTTCCTCTGGGCATTTTCCATCCCAGCATATTGGTTCTAAAATGTAGTGTTTTCATTATCATTGTCTCCTAGAAATTTTGCAATTTGGATCCGTATTTACCTTTTGACCTGAGACTTGCTTATGAGGAGACTGAAGTTTTTTATGAATATCAAACATTATGTTTATCAAGTATAATGTAAATATTATGATTTTGAACACATGGGGAGGTCTACTATCTGCACAGTGAAGATGGATTGGTGGGGAACAGGCTGTAGAGACGTCTCTCTATAGGAGTTTGCTTCTATTCAAAGATAAATTTTAGGTTGCTTGCAGTCGAGCCATGTGGTAGCCCATACAACGAAGATGGCTGTTAGAATGAAACAAGCAGATAGATTTGGGGTCTATGAAGGGAGTGTGATAACATTTTCATGATGATTCATTGAAAGTACTGCCTGTGGCTGAGAAAGGAGCCAATGATGTTGAGTGAGGGTCAAGCTAGGGCCACTGAATTGATGGAGGAGCTATTCACAGAGGCAGGAACTTACCAATGAAGAAAATATTTGGAGAGAAAGACAAGAAGTGTGAGATACAGGCATTTAGGTGCCTGGAAAATCTACATGGAGGAATGTTCTCAAGATAGTGGGATACGGAAAAGGGTGTAGGATTAGAGACAAATTTTAGAGATTCAATACATGGAACTGGCTCAGGGGAAATCTTTCAAATAATAATAAGGAAGGACTGAGGAGGGGACCAGCGAGCTCCAGGCATTTACAGGATGAGCAGAGGATTCATACATAGTGTGTTAAGGAGGCTGAGAAGAAGAAACCAATCTTTCTTTGCACTAAATAGTAACTGCCTTGAAGCAGGCACAGCATCTGAAACATGGAGGGTAGACAGGAAAGGGTTCATTAAATGAGGAAATAATGGAGTGTGTGGGCAAAGCAATTTTCCACAACTAAGGAAAATTATAAATCTGTTGTGCTAATTTAATCAATAAGAAAATTAAATGATGAAATAAATGGTGCTTCAGCTGGCACCTCCAGGAAAGGACTAACTCAATAGAGGACCCATGGTTCCATCAGTGGTGTCCTTACCCAGTGATAAAATACAAGCTTTCTCAGTCACTCTTGCTGTGCTTTACCACCTAGCCAGCATGATCGTTTTGACAGCTAGTTATTTTACTAAGTTATCAGAGAGCAGGTAATAGCCCCTCCATTCAGTCAAAACAGTCAAATTAGGTGTACATGTAGACACAGTCTTCCTTTGCCAAGATTTATGACACAGAAAGGGATGAATTAGAAGATAGAACAATAGCACCCTGTATATAAATGATGTGCTATCTGTCTCCAGTGAAAACACATAGTGTTTATTGAGTAGGAATTGTCACTGACGCTTGGAATAGCTTTCAAAGAAAACCAGAACATGCATTACTTTATTGCAGTAATTGAAACATGCAATTTTCCAAGCTTTTAAGGAAGGGGGGAGGGATAAAATGAACAGGGAAGTTGAAGTCCTTAGTGGGAGATGCAGAAGCCAGCCCATGTCCAAACACTGATTAATTGTATTTACCGCTACACTTTGCTACGGTTTCATTTGATCTAGGAAATCCTCTGCAATGGCCTTTAAAAGAAATAGCAAATACTTTTCCCCCCAAACAATGTAGCAGGAAGCCATCTGGGCAAAATTTTGCATAATTGTGTCCTTAAATGTTTTAAAAATGTATTATATGCATGACCTGACCTGTTGTTCTTAGTTTGGAACGCAGTGCCCTTCTCTTCTGGCAGTCAAATAAACAACCAATCTACTCATTTGAAAAGGCTGCCTGATGAATTCCTGCTGGAGGGACTGCTGCCTCTTTGAAATAGCTGTTAAGCCTAAAAGTCTCTACCATCTATGTGACATTTTAGCGTATTTGGTCTAATGCAATTTATAATACTGTACCACAATTTTTCTCCCAAGCTAAAGCAGTTAAAACTGTTGCATTGTTTGCTCTAGTTTTGCTCTATCACTTGATTTCCCGGTTTAAGTCTGCTCTCTGGGTGAACATGGGCTCTTCACGTTGAAAGGGCCCAGTTATTTGTTGGATGAATAACCGTTGCTTTCTTCCTCGCCTCCCTCTCTCCTCCTTCCCGCCCTCCTTTCTCCAAGCTCTGCACTAAGCAAATGGTTCACCAGATTTTGCCCAGCCCTCTGAATTAGTGACTTCTAAGGGGATTGGCTGTTTCAGATCTTGCGCTCCTACTGCAAGTTTTCCAGCGAAGTCTGCTACTTTATCTTTCCTTCTGTGCCCCGCCCAGAGCTATAGTCAGTTAAACAAAATTCAGAACCAGTGCACATTGGGCTGCTTAGTTTACTGACATGGGAAATTCAATTTCCATGTACATTTCCAGTTTTAATTGCTAATATTAAGTGATTTTTGAATTTCTAATGAATACCTAATTAGGGCAAATGTTCTCCTCACTAACAAGTAATTATAGCATTCCAAACACGTTTACTCTAATTAAACAAAACAGTTTGACTAATTACAATGGCAAGGCAGCACACAGTGGATTTCTATCTTGAAGGTGCTCCCTTAGATACCCTTTCCAGAGAAATAAATTTTCTTTGGGGCCCTCTCAAGGCAGTTCCTGGTGGTACCAGTGACATGAAAGGAAGTCATCCAACTGGAGACTCACTGCATCCTCCATATGATAGAGACATCTCCGTAGGGTGTCTTTTTTTTTTTTTTAAGATTTTATTTATTTATTCATGAGAGAGACAGAGAGAGAGAGGCAGAGACACAGGCAGAGGGAGAAGCAGGCTCCATGCAGGGAGCCCGACGTGGGACTCATTCCCGGGTCTCCAGGATCACGCCTGGGACCGAAGGTGGCGCTAAACCGCTGAGCCACCAGGGCTGCCCTCCTTGGGGTTTCTTGTCTGTTTTTCCCCATTGAAGGGGAACAGATGACTCCAGTGCACATGGGGCAGTTGCCTAGAACAGCTGCTGGAATCTAAAGACTTGGTTTCAGAGTAAATGTTTTAAGTTGTATACATTTTGCATTATACACTATAGTAAGTCTGTTTTGACTTTAATCAAAGAAATAATCGTTTCTTCCAAATCTTTGACACTCTGAAAGATTACCCACTCTCCCCTGAGGCTTCCGGGGCCCCTGGCATGGTGCAGTGGACTCTTGCAGTTGTGAGCTGGGGCAGGAACTATTGCATCTGAATGCAAAGTCCATCCTCTTGAAGCCTCTACCTATGTATATGTTCAATGGTATGGATCTCATTTGAATCAGCATTGAGGATGGCTGAATTTTGGATCCTCTTATAGCTCTTGTTTATTGAGCTGCTACTGAAATTTGAAATTAGAGCCTAAAATGTTACTATTAGCCTATATCTGCAGTACCTGGCAACGTTATTAAGGAAGCAGATCATTTGATCATTTCACCTTTATTTAATTTTTTTTTGAGCTATGTTATTCTAGTATCTTTACTAGAGAACCATTGAAAATAAAATTCACATATAACCCTTTAAGGAGGCCAATCACAGGTCAATGGATCACATGAGTCACACAAAAATGAATAGATGCATACGCATACTTGTGTTACACGGACATTCATCCTGGAGACATCTGCATGAGGGAAGGTGATCATGACATATAGCTATGAGAGAATACTTCTAGACAAGACATGTTTCATCCAAATTCTGAGGATAGGCTCATGGTTTAGTAAGAAAGAGTAATCAGGGATCCCTGGGTGGCGCAGCGGTTTGGCGCCTGCCTTTGGCCCAGGGCGCGATCCTGGTAGACCCGGGATCCAATCCCACATCGGGCTCCCGGTGCATGGAGCCTGCTTCTCCCTCTGCCTGTGTCTCTGCGCCTCTCTCTCTCTCTGTGACTATCATAAATAAATAAAAATTAAAAAAAAAGAAGAAAGAGTAATCACATGTAGGAATAGACTTAGAAGATGACAAAGAAGGAACTGACATAAGAGAACAAGCAGGGAGAATAAAGTAATGCAGAAGATTAAAATCAAAGATGAACATGGTGGAAAAGTAGGACATGCCACTTAATAGAAGGTCCAGGTCTCAGCTTTCAAGGTTGTGGAAAGCCATCCTTGGGTGTTTGACCGTGCTAGTTGAAAGATGCCCATCCATGCATTTAACAAGTATTAACCACTCTTACTCCATCATGTAGGAGCCATGATGTGTCCATACACTGGCATGATGTGAAGTGATCTCTCCCATAAAAAAGAGAAGCAAATAATGTTAAGAGGGGTTCAGAGACCCCAGCCTGGTCTCCTTCCCAGCTTCCTTCCCTACTTGGTTCTCTTTTGTGACTCTGCTCAGGACAGTTTCCCATAGAATACCTTCACTACTCAATCTCTCCCTGTTGTTCATAGCTCACATTTCCATCTCAGACCACTGAAAGCTTACCCTAATAAAACAGGAAAAGCACTGTTCTAAGGGCTTTTCAAGTATAAACCAATTTAACTTGCCCAGAGGTAAACAACTAGTGAGTTACAGAGCCAGTATCTGATAAGGAGGCTGATTCCAGAGCCTAGATTTCTAAAACATAACCACAGTGCCTTTCTGCTGACTTCTTTGTTGTCCTGAGTATCTGTGATGGGTCTTGTTGGGCTGGTGAGACTGGGGACCTCAAAATGGCCCACCCAAGGCCAGCAACCTCCCAATAAGGCCACCTTGCCACCCTACTCTAACTTAACTTAGGAAACCTGTAACCCTTGCCCTAACCTAAAACAAAACAAAACAAAACAAAAAAACAAGACCCAGAAAAGATTGAAAACCTGAAAAACACCACCATATAAGGAAACCTCACCCCGTATTTCCCTACCAACCCTCCCACCAAGAACTCCTTATAAACCTTCCTGAAACCTGCCTGGGCGCGACTTCCCTGCTCCCTCCCTCCCCTGAGAGCCAGGGAACCTTGCCGGAGAGCACATCCCATTAAAAGCCTGTTTCAACCAACTTTTGCCTGGCCTCTCTATTCCATTTCACTACCGAGATCGGATTAAACCTGACAGGTCTCATCAAATACTTGTCTCACTCTCTTCATTTTGGGGGTTCTTGAGAGTAGGACCTAGAGTATGTCCTCTGTTCATATCTTAGAGAAATTTTGGGTAATGATATCAGTCAGGTAATCAGAAAAATGAAGTATTTGTTTAAAAAAAAAAAAAAAGAAAGAGTGATCTATAGCTAACGAAGAAATATCTCAGAGAGTCCCAGATTCCCATTTCATTTTCCCCCTCATTTGTGAATAATTGTTGTCATTTTCTTGCTTCTTGGAATAAGAACTTAAGAATATTTTTCTTTAGCTAGTCTATCTTTGAAGACAAAATTGAAATGCATACTTAAATGTTTTGTGGTTATCTTATTTTAGGTAACTTTGCTTATGTAGACAGGGAAATATCTGAAGGCTTTTTAATCAGTTTATTTGTTTTTTGGCCTTGTAGTAGCCTCCACTCTCCTACCCTATCACAACCTGCCTTTTCTAAAAGGTCTTGTGGTTAATTCCTTTTAAAGTGCCAACTTTTGGGATGCCTGGATGGCTCAGCTGATTAAGCATCCGCCTTCAGCTCAGGTCATACATGATTGCAGGGTTCTGGGATTGAGCCTTAGCAGAGAGCCTGCTTCTCCCTCTCCCTCTGCTGTTCCCCTGCTCGTACTCTCTGGCTCTCTCTTTCTCACTGCGTCAAATAAATAAACAAATAATAATCTTTAAAAAAATAAAATGCCAACTTTTCAGGTTTTATGAATATTTTAACAGAGCAGATGAATTTACACTCAAGTGTGAAAGAATGCCCACTTATCCTTCCTGTTATTAGTGCTTTTATTATAATTGTTATCTTAAAGAGACATCTAACAATGTTTGGACTTTTGCAAATAGTTGTATTCTTTAACACAATGGATATTTCTGTTTGATGCTTGAAGTGCCTTATAAAATTCAAAGAGAATCAAGCATCTGATGCCTTATTTTAATCAATGCAAACAATGCTCACTTAATACACTCATGAATCCTTTCATAGATTCTAACTCAGTGGAACCTGCTTAATGCTCATTAAAACTTTAGCCTCAGTTCTGGTGACCTCTTAGCTGTTTTGGCATATAATGATTTTTGTCCTCTGAGCTCTAAAGTTAGACCATTAATCTAATGTAATCAAGATTTGAGAGACAGGGCATTAGTCTCCTAAGGATTCCTTTTGCCTTTTGATATTATACAATTTGCTTATCAGAATTCTGTTCCCTATAGATGGACTAAATTAAAATGTAACTAGACAAATGTTAAAACAAATAAAAAATATGAATTGTAAAGTGTAGATTTCAAGTAGCACGGAACCCAGTGGTTGGATAGGTTTAACTACTACCTGCATTATAATCAGAGAATCAGAAAAATGAAATTTACTTTAACACTATTTTATTTGAGGACAAAATTTCAGCTCAACCAAACCCCAACGTCTGAAATGTCTTAAACTATCTTATATGGACTAATTACTAGAATGATCTTAAGTAAGACACTTTTCACTCTTCATGCCTCAGTTTTCATGCTGTAAAATGATGATTTTGGTCTGTGAAGCTCTAAGAAACTTTCCAGTTCTGCACATTGGTAATTCCAAGTGAGATTTCCTTCAGCTAGCATGCCTTTTAAATGCTACATTTTATTTGCTTTCTGATTTCCTTTTATTCATTGAATAAAAAAGAGTTTATGAATCATCTTTTCTTACCTATTTGATATTGGAGAACTATGGGCACTTGGAATCAGTTTCAAATTTAACTTATATTTACCTTTTTCTTTTACTCCATTAGGGATATGTGCACATAAATCCATCTTCCATCTATGCTCTGCTGACTCATTCGGAAAAATCAGAAGTGAGATGGTCGTTCTTCTCTGTTAATAATTACACAAGGACCTAATGTAAATAGAAGAAATTATATGGAGATCTTCCCATCTAATACATGGTATTTATTTTCATAATTGTATTATGATACAGGAAGCATCATCACTCATTTTACAAATAAAGTATGTTATAGAATAAGAACTTGAACTTCTCTATTAAACTTAAGGATGTTATGGGTACCAGCAGCCATGGTTGTATGCTTCTTCTGCAATCACTTTTCTTCAACCACCAACTCACAAACATACACACAAACACATCCCTTACAAACATACAAAATAAAAAGCTAAGAACAAGTCTCTATATTTATATAAGTCCCTGCATCCAGAATAATTATAAACTAAAACATTGTGTAAAGTAGTAACATATTAAAAGCTCAACAAATGTAATTACTTATTATTTTGCCTGCTTCCTCTTCTATAAATTATGATAGATCTTACCTCAGTGTAGTTGTAAGAATTATAAATGTAAAAGTGACTAATGCTTCATGCCCAGTACCTTCTCAGTGAATGATAAAACATTCTTCCTTTAAATGATTTCAGAGTCTCAGACTGTTAGGAGTTCTGGATAATTCCTCCATCAAATAAACAAATCCCTGGCATTCCATTAATCATTTAGCTTAGACTCCATTGTGCTTATAGTAAAAACAACCTACAAATCTCAAAGGCTTAAAACAACTAAAGTTTACTTGTTGCCCTCTGTACATTTCCTCTAACATACTGCTCTATATTCTTTATACCCTAGAGACAAACTGAAGGCGAAGCCCTTATCTGGGGCTTACCCATCTCAGGGCACAAGAGGAAAAGATAGATGATTAGGCAACTGTTGTTTTTTTTTTGTTTTTTGTTTTTTAATTTTTATTTATTTATGATAGTCACACAGAGAGAGAGAGAGAGAGGCAGAGACACAGGCAGAGGGAGAAGCAGGCTCCATGCACCGGAAGCCCGACGTGGGATTCGATCCCGGATCTCCAGGATTGCGCCCTGGGCCAAAGGCAGGCGCTAAACCGCTGTGCCACCCAGGGATCCCGGCAACTGTTTTTTAATATTTCTGGTCAATAGTGGGCAAAATCCCTTCTGTTTCATCTTACTGACCAAAACAACTCAAGGGTCTTGGGGATGTGTAATCATCACACAAGCAGAGACAGTCAATATTTGACTTGGACTACCTACCACTTTTCCAAAAAGAAAAAAGAAAAAATTGCTCCCCTGTACATAGATGATTGCAAATGCGTTCATCATTTCTCCATTTGTTTACTTACCTGTGCATCACTCATCAGGCGTTCAGTGAAGAATTACTGTGCTCAATGTACTGTGTTACATCTTGGGAGATGCCAAAGAGTGAAAGAAAATGTGATCTACATGTAGCATTTTTTTTTTTTTTGACAGAGAAAAGAATCTTACCTAATTTAGGGAGATGTCTGTGTGTGTGCAAATGCATGTATATTTGGAAGGTGGGTGTGGTGTTACACACACACACACACACGAGTAGTGGGCATTCATGTGTAGCCTTTTGAAAACCATTAAAGAAAGAAAACAGCATCAGCAAAGGCACACAGACCTAACATGCACCTCACTTTCAGGGAATGTAAGCTTCTTAAAAGCAGAGGTCACATTTTGTTCCGCTCACTTCTCTGTCTGCATTCTTTTCCTTGGAAAAGAGAAAAGCAAGTGATCCAGCACATGGATGTACAGAATGAAGCCAGAAGTGGTGAGTGTGCAGTAACTCATACTGAAGACCTTTACAGCAAAACTCCTCTCAAATAGTGACAGTGATGCCTCTTCTGAGTATCAGGGCATCAGAAGCCATGTGTTTAGCATGAAAGAGAGAGGACTGATTGGAGAGAAAGAGGGACAAGTCTGAGGATTCTGTCTTTCTCCCTTCTATAAAGACTAACTGGAGGGCCAGAGAGAACTTCATGTTGAGAGGGGACTGAATGGTGCCTGGGTTTTGTTGACTAGAGGACAAGGATGTTCTTATACTGGAACAGAAGAAGCAATATATGCTAATCATGGTTAGGTGGGAGTAACCATGCTTATGAGGGAAGCCAATGGTTACTGAAAACTTGAGGTTTACTGGGATTTGTTAGTATCCTACCCAGTCTGCACATTTATATTTAAAGTTTAATGTATCCTCCCCATTAATTTATCTTCCTGGAATGGCTTTATTCTAGAGTGAATGTTAAGAAATTAGGTGCTAAGGAAAATAAGTATTCTGTAGGAAAAAATCCAGTAACTGTATGGATTGCATGCTGTAATGTAACTGCAAACATCCTACTAGGTTCAAAGACCCTTAAGGCAATAGACGTCTTTTATTTCCAGAAATGAGCTTAGTGTCCTGCAAAGATTAGGTCTCTGTAGCTTTGTGAATGGATATATGAATAATATGAATATGAATAAATGACAGTGGTTCTTACTGATGAGGTTTTCCTTGCATTTCATTTTTCTATCATTGGGGTCTGCAAGATGTCTATTCACTGTTCTAAACCCACAGTCTTTGGCACACTGCTGTTGGGATGAGTAAATAGAAATTATGGAGCTTTCCAGAACATACTAAGAAACGTTTTCTACTTTGTAAGCTCAATTCAATTCTATTTCATTAAATCCAACAAGCATGAGTTGAATCACCTCTAAGCATTAGTAACTGTATGAGGCTCTATGGTCTTAGTTATAATGAACACTTGATCCACATTTTCAAAGATCTCACTGCCAAAAAAAAAAAAAAAATCTTAGTATCAACTGAAGAAACACATCATTTAAAAGGAGAGTGTAATTGGTACTTGAATAATTGTACATTTACAGAGCCAAGAAGTATGACTTTCTGGAAAGCTCAGATGAAAGGTTCTCAGGGATGTATTGGGTCAACTGTGTTGACCTAGTTGTAAAGTCAAATTAGCCAGACTGTCAAAATTGAAGATGCAATCTACTTTCAAGGTGTTAGGAAGAATTGAGTTTCCCTTAGGTGGAGGGTTGGGCAAAATAGGTGAAGAAGATTAATGAGTACAAACTTCCAGTTATAAAAATAGATAAATCAGGGAGATAAAAATACAGCATAGGGATGTAGTCAATAATACTGTAATCACTCTCAAAGGTAGTAGACAGTAACTACATGTATCATGGTGAGCATGACACTATGTTGTACACCTGCAACTAATATGATACTGTATGTCAACTATAAAATAAAATAACCAACCTAAAAATAAAAAAAGAACTGAGTCTGTCTCATCATAAAAAGCAATGATCAAGAAACTGATACATGGGTAAAGTTGGAGAAAATATAGGGAATTGTACTGAATATATGTTTTCCCAGGGAGATTGTTTTTTTCTGTAATTATTCCATGATAAAAGTATTTGACTTTACAATTTTATCCAATGCTGTAAAGAGAAAGGAATGAATTCTTAAACATTGTATTTTTTTATACCAAGCCATAAATTTACATAGCTACAATATGAACTGCTTCAAATGATAACTCTAAAACATCAAGAAGAAAACATTATTTATTCTTTTGTTATTGGGTTGTTCTAGAGTTATAATGTAGACTTCATATATTTGTTGTACAGTTTTTATTCTATTATTTCTCAGGCAATTGCATTTTTACTGCCAAATTGGAGGATTTACTTGAAATAATCATTGAGTACAAGCATAGTGCTAAGTATTTCAATGAGAATGTTCTCAAATGAGTTTAATTTTTCTTGTCCTGTTGTAATCAGATTACTTTTAATATGTAAAATTTATTAAAATGTATTTTCAATTATGCTGGGAAATTTAAATCAAGCAACATTTCCCACATAATCTTGCCTCCCAATATGGTTGACATTTACAAGATGGTGAGAAACATTCTGTATGCTTATTTCTTAAGTACTTTTGATTTTGTCAATACAAGATAAATTAGCTAAGTTTAGGCAACTATGTTTAGGTATTTGGATTAATCAGATACTCCATCTTGTCTGCAATATTGATAGGAATGTTTAGTAACTGTACCAAGTAGACTGATTGGCAAAAATGAATACAGATTTTGCTATAAATTGCAAATAACTATAAAATTAATTTGGTTGACTTAATCAGGAATACAGAATAACATTAGCATTTCAAGTACTTTTATTTTGATTTGCAGAATTCATTGGCAATGTAAAATAGCAATTTTATAAATCCTCATTTAGAAAAAATAGCAAAGAGAATTTATTTTGCAAATAATGTTTATGTTACAGAGGCTCATTTCAGACATTGCCTAGTTGGTTATTGTTTAAGAAAAAGCTGAACATTACAATTAAAAATAATGGTTTGTCATTTCAGGAGCCTTTTAAGACATATGCCTTGATGAATGATTATACTAGATTAAAACATTGGATTGTAGGTTAAAGAGGTATTGGTATATGACCTCTTCTATGTGTTCAATTTGGCCAACTTCTTTTACTTGTGCACAATCCATTGCCCCACAAACTTCCTAGTATTTTGAGTTGAGATGCCCCACAACCAGTATCAGCTGCTGTAGGAAAGAGCTTTGTGAAGAAGCATATCCAGAACTAGCATTTGACATTCACATTCCTTTTTTCCTTTTCACTTACTTTGTAGATAAACATGTCCTGCATAAATATTCAGTTTTAATTTATTTCAATCTTCTCAATTATTTTTCTAATTAGCTAGTAATTATTATTGAACTGATTTAGAATTAATCACTTTTTTCTGAACACATTTGTGAGAAGGGACAGATTTAATATTTTTTTTCATTTTCATAGTCTAAATTTATCCAAAGAACTCATTCACCTTCAGGATAGAATCATATATAGTTTTAACACTACTTACTTGAGGGAGTACAGGTGTAGGTAAATCTATTTTAGGAGAATTAATCTAATGTATAGGAGGATATATAGACAGGCCATGATTACCTCTGTTCCGAGCCCAAACTTAGGAGAGGAAACCTAAGATAACTGTAAGAGAAGGGTCATTTCCTAAAATGCCTGTAACCCTAGTACCAAGTAAGGTGCTTACTATGTGGTAGACACTGTACACAGTCATTAAACAGTATTTACTGATTGATTACTATGTGACAGGCTTCGTTCCAGGCAATGGGAATAGAGCAAAAAAACAAAGAAACAATTCCTTCCTTTCCTGGGGCTTATAGTCTGTTACAGAGATGGAGATCTAAAAATTCAAGTCCTTATATAATATTTCAGATGATGATATGTGATATAGAAAAGATAAAGCAAGAGGGAAGATGGTATGTGTGCCATGTGGAGGCTTGCTGTTTCATAGAGAGTGAAGAAGAAAGACTTATCTTTAAGGTTACATTTGAACGGATACCAAGACGGAAAGAGATTCTGCCGGAGAAGAATATCCAATACAGGGAAAAAATAGCAAGTACCAAGTAATAAGGACTGTGCTAGGCTCATTTTAGGAAGAACAAGGAGTTATTGTAGAGAAGTAAAGAGCTAGAGACTGACAGAGCAGAGAAAGCCTATGGACCATGGTAGAGGATCTGGCTCCTCCTCTTAGTGAGAAGGGAAGCCACCTGAGGGTTGTAAGAAGACGAATGGTGCAGAGGCACCTAAATCTTCAAAGGCTGATATTGGCAGAGCAGAAAGCAAAGCATGAAGGTCATATCTGGGAACACAGTTAGGAGCCTCTTGTAGGAATCAAGACAAGAGATATAGGCAAAAGAAGTTTTCACTTTCCAGAATACTTCGCAGAGTCCATGGTTTGGGTTTATTCATTGTCAGCCAGGAAAGACAGAAAGTGAGGGTGCTTCCAAGGATTTTTTTGTCTCTGAAAACCAGAAATGATAAAGTTGTTATTTACTGAGAGAGGGGACAGCTTGGGATGGCGTAGGATCTGGAGTTAGGTTTTGGACTTACTAAATTTGAGATGTCCACTGGCACATGGAGACAGGGACATTTGGTTGACTTCATCGTGAGCAGAGTAAAGGAAGGGAGGAAGGCCGACAGGAGAAGGCAAAGGAAGCAGATGAACCACCAACCAAATTGATAGCAGAAAATCTGAAGTTTATATATAACTGAAAGTATCAAGACATCTTTTCTCAGTGAGTAATTTTCTTTCTGTGTGGGCTAAGGCTAATTAGTAATAAAAGAATTAAATGAGCGGGAGTGGAAAGTATTTCCCCAGCAGTGACATCTGGTTTCTTAAAGGCTATTTTGGCAGCTCCATGGTGCTCTCCAAATGTGGCATATGGCTGAAATTCTGTGTTTTGGCTCATGTGACTTGTGTTCTTGGATTTTTTTATTAGTGCCTTCTATGTGTATTTGAAAAGAAATGATATTGATCATAATCCACTTTTAAGGGAAAACAACCTCAAAAGGATTATATATTTGCAAATATTAAATAATATTTAATAATTATATGGCATATCTAACTATTAAAAGTACTGCCATGTGGATTACTGATCAGTTGGTGATTATTCACTGGGTATGTACTATATACATGGCATTTTTATGATAACCAAGATGAGCAACTATTGCTTATGCACATCAATTAGGAAGGGAGGGTCCCAAAGGAGAGGAGGGATGGGGATAAGCACTAGCAAGGCTTGGACCATAACTATGTATCAGCTGCTATAGTCATAGCACCCTATTTGAACAGCACTTGGTTTCCAGTGTATTCCATATAATATCTACCCAGATTTAAGCATGACATCTCATTCTCTTGTGACAACAAACTTGAGGCTTGTTGTGATTTTCTGTAGATCATCCAGCTTGTTGGTAGCAGTTCTGAAATCATGCCCAGGTGGACTAATGGAGGGGTGACTAAATGGGGTCATGTTTCTAGAATTTCTAAGAGTTGTTAATCTTTAAATCATCTTTCTCAACTTGGTCCTATAATCCCTGATATCATCTCGCCAGCCTAGTAATACTTTCCACCCTCAAGGCCTAAATATCAAACCTTATCAAGGGTATGCATTCACATTTCAACGATATAAAATAAAACAACCTTACTCAAATGCATGGCATAAGCAGTTTCCAACTTATTAAACTCCTTCATAATTGTCAAAATGGAATAGTTTTAATTTTGCCATAGGTTTCATGTGTTATAGCTTTTGGGACATTAATGGTGATGTTATTTTTCAGTGAAAAGCAGAAAGATATGCAACTGTGCTGATATTACAATCTAAAGAAATGAGAAATTAACTCGGTAGGAAATCAACATGATCCAGGATCAATGTGACCACTAAATAGATGAGAGTTGCCAGGGCAACTTTTCATATGCTCCAAGCGATGTGGTGGTTTGTTTTCTTGTTGATGGATATGATACAGGTTTTTGGCTACAATCCAATTCAATTAAAGAAATATTTACTGCACTTTCACTAGATATCCAGCATATTGTACCATTTTCCCTGATACCATTCATGTATCTATTCAAAAACTTATATGAAGTAAACTGGCTTAGACTTTATCTATGTGAGACCAGAAAATTGACTCTTTTGATAAAAATGTCCAGTTCCATCTGCCAGGATGTATACTGAGTTTCTGAGCCAAAAATTTGTTGGAAAATATTTTGACACTAGCCTTTACTTAATCTGTAGTATAAAGCAAGAGCTTCAGAATTATCCACTATCTTTTTTGCACTTCCACGCTAGCGTGTACAGGGTGCTATCACAGCCCCTATAATCACTAGTATGCCCAAAGTAGGTTATTGTGAGTTCAGGCAGTGAGGGGTGCCTTGCCTGTAGAGAGTTTAAGAGAATAGCAAACTAAAAGTTGCTCTGCTTTTTGTTATCAACAAGCATAGCTAATCCAATGCAATGCACTAAGTCTCTAGTGCATTGTCATGAAAAACTTTGCAGCATTTAATTTCAACTTTCTAATTATGCAGGCAGTCACGACAATAATTTAAAAACTTAAGTCAGAGACATCATCAAAATAGAAGATTGGGGTGAGTTACCATCTTCCCCAGTCCTTCCAGGCACTACAGACCAGTCCC
Source organism: Canis lupus baileyi (assembly GCF_048164855.1). Taxonomy (NCBI): domain Eukaryota; kingdom Metazoa; phylum Chordata; class Mammalia; order Carnivora; family Canidae; genus Canis; species Canis lupus. The sequence goes on along the minus strand of NC_132857.1, from coordinate 32,735,090 downwards.
ACTTTGGTTTCACTTCCCTTCTTCCAGACTGGCAAAGCTGAGATGTACAGATATCTCTAGGAACAAGGAAGGAAAGCAGCCATGTGGCAGGAATGACGGCAGTTCACAGTGAGCTATTTTGCAGGCAAAGAAACTAAACTTCCTCCTCAGCCCCTCCACTGTTCTCAGTGGAAACTGAGATGGCATTGACAGCCAGCCCAGGCCTCTGCATCTGTATTAAGATGCCAGTCCAGACACCACAGCTGAACTCCTGTGCAAACACATGGGGCTAACCCCTATAGCTATACCCATCGCTGGCCTCCACTGCAGTAGACTTGCCTGGGAGGTACCATACAATTATAAAATGGCATGTAAGGACTGCTGCATATGCATCTGCATGCCTCTGGCCTGATATCTGTCATCAGCTCTACTGCAATGTGCATGCCCAAGGTAAGTTTTTGCAGCTACAGAAGAGCACATGAACAACCAGGACCCCAGGACACCTGGGTGGCTTAGCTGTTGAGCACCTGCCTTTGGCCGAGAGAGTGATCTGGAGTCCTGGGATCGATTCCCACACTGGGCTCCCTGCATGGAGCCTGCTTCTCTCTCTGCCTATGTCTCTGTCTCTCTCTCTCTGTGTCTCTCATGAATGAATAAACAAAACCTTTAAAAAAAATAGAATGGATCAATTCCTTTAAAAAAAAAAAAAAACCAACCGGGGCTCCTGAAGCTGCCTGTGAAATGGTAGTTGTACCTGCCGTTCCTGCCTGTCCCGGTCCCACCACTATGTATGAATGTGAACCCAGTCCTTGGTACTACATAGGCACCTGCAACTGACCTCATGGCTGAGTGTGTACACAACCCAAACTCTGGTCACCAACACTGCCTCCCCTGGTCCCGAGTCGCTGGACCTGAAGGAGCCACTAAGTTCCCTGACAGTCCTTGCAGCCACTGTGGAACTCCACAGTGCACACCAAAGAACACACAGCTGTTGACACCCCGGACCCTAGCAGTCTAAGCCAAAGAGAGATCATGCTACAACAAATCTGGTGCTGCCACTTCCCCACCTCCCCTATTCCCCTGTCACCAACACACAGTTGATGCCCTGTACCCACTAGACCTGGACTCATAGCATGCTTCACTGTGCTTCCATTCCCAAGGGAAAGTGTTCTCTTACCAGAGTCAGTCCATACTCTCTGAAAGAGGTGATTGCTTTTTCAAATGCACAAACACTGATGCAAGGATATAGGGATCACAGAGAATCAGGAAAACATGAGTTCTCCCCCAAAATACAATAAACATCCCCTAAGTGGGCCCAAAGAAATGAAGGTGCAGGAATTTCCCCTCAAAAATAATGATTGTTGTAAAGATACTCTAAGTGCTATAAAAGAACAGATAAACAGGCAATATCAAGCAAACAATGCAAGAACAAAATGATACAAATGACGAAAAGATAAAAACAAAGTTCAACAAAAAGATAGAAAACATAAAAAAATCAAACAGAAATTTTGGTCTAAAAGAATACAATAAATAACTAAACTGATGGATTCAAAAGAGAGTTTTGGTAACACACTTTACCAAGCAGAAGAAAGACCTAAGAGATAGGAAAAAAAAAAAATAAAATAAAAGAATGTTAAAGGCTTGAAGAAAGCCCTTGGGGATTTAGAAGACACCATTAAGAGAAACAATGTATGCATCACTCCAGTCCCAGCAAGAGAAGAGATGAGGGACAAAATAGAAAATCTATTTAAAGAGATAGTGGATGTGAAATTCCCAAACCTGGGGAGAGATTTGGACTTCTGTGTTCATGAAACTAATAAGTCACCCCAAAATTTCAATCCACAGTGATATTTTCCAAGATATATTGTAATACAACAGTCTAAAGTCAAAGATAGAAACATTTAAAAGCAATAAAGGGAAAAAAAATCTCATATGAAAGAAACCACATAATGCTCAGCAGAGACTTTCAGGCTGGGAGAAATTGGATAATATATTCAAAGTGCTGAAAGAAAGAAACTGCCAATAAAGAATACTTTACCCAGCAATGTTGTCCTTTGGAAAGGAAGTTGAGATAAATTCTTTTCTAACAAACAAAAGCTGAAAGAGTTAATTACCTTACAAGAAATGCAAAAGGATGTCTTCTAGTAGAAACAAAAGGATGCTAATTTGTAATAAGAAAACATATAAAAAATACAACACACTATAAAGATAAACATCTAGTCAGATTCAGAATTGTCTAATATTATAGTATGGTGGTGTGTTAATTACTTAACTCTATTACAAAGAGTGAAGAAAAGTATAAACACAACAATAGCTACAATAACTACTTAATGGAAACACATTAAAAGAGATGTAAATTGTGACATCAAAAAGATAAAATGGAGAGAATAAAAAGAGTTTTTGGATGTAAAGGAAGTTAAAATGTTATCAGTTTATTTTTTTATTTTTAAGATTTTTTATTTATTTACTCATAAGAGACAGAGAGAGAGAGAGAGAGAGAGAGAGAGAGGCAGAAGCAGGCTCCATGCAGGGAGCCCAATATGGGACTTGATCCCAGGTCTCCAGGATTGCCTCCTGGGCCGAAGGCAGGCACTAAACCACTGAGCCACCCAGGCTGCCCAAAATGTCATCAGTTTAGACTGTTATATTTCTAATAAGCTATCTGTAAGCCACATTGTAACCAGAAATTAAAAATCTACAGTAAGTTCACAAAAGATAAAAAGAAGAAAATCAGGGCAATTCAGGTGGCTCAGCGTTTAGTGCCGCCTTTGGCCCAGGGCATGATCCTGGAGACTGGGTATTGAGTCCCACCTCAGGCTTCCTGCATGGAGCCTGCTTCTCTCTCTGCCTGTGTCTCTGCCTCTCTCTCTGTGTCTCTCATTAATAAATAAATAAAATCTTTTCTAAAAAAAATCAAAGCATACAGTAAATTATCAATTCACAAAGGAAGGTGGCAAGAAAGGAAGAAAACAACACAAGAGAAATATTAAATACCAGAAAATAACTATTCAGAGAGCGTTGGTAAGCCCTTGCCTACCAATAATTACTCTAAATATAAATACATTGATTCTCCAATGAAAAGACAAAGAATGATTGAATAGATTTTTTTTTAAAAGTCTTACTATATGCCAAAGCCAAGAGACTCATTTGGCTTTAAGCACTACATTGGCTCAAACTAAAGGCATGGAAAAAGATATTCCATGCAGGTGGAAACCAAAAAAGAGTAGGAATAACTATACTTATATTGAACAAAATAGAATGTAAGACAAAAGCAATAATAGGAAACAAAGAAAGTCATTGTATAATGATAAATATATCAATTTATCAGAAATTACAATAATTATAAATATATATACACTCAAAATTGGAGCACCTAAATGTATTGAGCAAATAGTAATAGATCTGAAGGGACAAATAGACAGCAATACAATAATTGACAGGGGAGTTCAATACCTCACTTTTAACAATGAGTAGGTCATCCAGACAGAAAATCAGTTAGGAAGCAGTAGACTTAAACCATTCTTTAGACTGAATGCATCTAACAGATATATACAGAATGTCCATCCAAAGCATCAGGATACACATTTATCTCAAGCACACATAGACCATTCTCCAGGACAGAGCACATGATAGATCCCAAGTGATCTGCACAAGTATTAGGAAATGTATGAAGATTGGAAGCTCACAAAGTATTCTTTTAGTATAATGATATGAAATTAGAAATAACAGGAGGAAAACTAAAATATTCACAAATATGTGGAAATTAGCAACACACTTCTGAATAACCAATGGGTCAAAGAAGAAATTAAAAGGTAAATTTTTAAAAATCTTGTAAAGGTTACAAAATTACACTAACACAAGCAAAAATGGAAACACAACATATCACAACATGCGGGATGGTGCAAAGGCAGTGCTAATAGTCAATTAAGTGCATTGTGATAAATGCCTACATTATGAAAAAAAAATTCAAATAAACAACCTAATTTTACAACTGAAGAAATTACGACAAGAGAAACAAACTAAGCCCAAAGTAAATGGAAGATAGTAAACAACAAAGATCAGAGCAGAAAATAATAAAGAATAGCCTGGAAAAACAAAATACTAATGATGTTAAGAGGTTTTGTGTTTTGTTTTGTTTTTTGCTTTATTTTTTTTTAAGATAGCATTGACAAAACTTTAGCTAGACTAAGAAAGAGAGGGAGGACAAAAACATAAAATCAGAAAAAGAAGACATTTCACCTGATACCACAGAAATACAAAAATCATAAGAGATTACTGCAAACAATTATACACATTCAATAACCTAGAAATACATAAATTCCTAGAAATGTACAACCTAGCAACTCTAAATCACAAAGAAATAGAAAATATGGAACAAATCAATTATGAGTAAGGAGATTAATTTAGTCATCACAAACCTCCCCCAAAAGAAAAGTCCAGAACCACATGGCTACAATGGTGGCTTCTACCAAACATTGAAAGAGAGACTCTTTCCATCATGTTCTGGGAAATCAACTTAATAAGACTGAGCTAGGTACTTACCCAGGTGTATGCTTGTTAATTCATCAATTAATTAGTTGGGGTATTATTATTCTAATGAATAAGAGTACTAAAATCTCAGATCACTGTGAGTTGGAGCTAGCCCTTCACCAGAAATCTCTCATATTCTTAACAAATGGCCACATAGCTTGGTTCACATATTAAACTACCAATCACAAAGACATTCTCTCTTCTCTCTTTTAATTTATATTATGAGAAATTTCAAATGTATTACAAAAGTAGAATGATAAACACATGTATCTTCTTCCCAAGTACAATGTTCTCCTATTCAGAACTACCTTTCTTTCATCTACACCTGACCTCTCCCTAAACCAGTCCCTGGAACTATTTTTGAAGGATTATATGCACACATAGAGGAGGAACTCTGTCAAAGGCCAAAAAATGAAATAATGAAATAAAGGATGAAAGAAGAGCCTTAGGAATTGGTTAAATGTGATGACTAGGGGTCAAGTGTTTAGTGTGGACACTACCATTGGAAATATTAAGAAGAAAGCTTATTAACATAGAATGTACATGTACAAGACACTGGGATGAGGGCTTTTTTTTTTTTTAATTTCCACAACTCAGTGCACCATTATTAGTTTAATTTACAAATAGAGAAATGGAGGTTAGGCAAGGGTAAGTCATCTGTTGTGGACAACATGATGAATAGAGAATAGAGCAAGAATTGGAGATTTTATTTATTTATTCATGAGGGACATAAAGAGAGGCAGAGACACAGGCAGAGGGAGAAGCAGGCTCCATGTAGGGGTCCCAATGTGAGACTCAATCCCAGGACCCCAGGATCACACCCTGAGCTGAAGGCAGATGCTCAACCACTGAGCCACCCAGGTGTCCCTATTCTCTCATTTCTAAAACTGATATTTAGCGATCACCTTCTATCCTCTCGATGAACTGGGAATACTCCCAGAAATTAGGGCAATGAGGATTCTGTTCTCATGGCTTTCACTTTCAACTGAGGCAAGCAGACCACAAAAAGAATTAAATCAATGATCAAGATGGTTGGGTCCATGCAGTAGAGAATGAGTGAGAGAGCCAGGATGGAATGCTTCCCCTGGTATCTGTGTGTGTGTGTGTGTGTGTGTGTGTGTGTGTGTGTAAGAGAGAAAAAGAAACAGAGAGACTCAAATTGTTACAAATATCATTTGGTATTACAAAATTTAGAAGTAATCTAAGAGTTCAATATAAGTCCTCACAAGAACAGAGAGGCTGACAAAAAGTTATGTAGTCCAGCAACACTCAAGCAAATGATTGTCCCCAGAGGAAAGATAGTACTAGGTTTAGAGAGTACACCTGATATACACAGCAAGAAGGATAGATTCATAGCCAAGGATAAGGGTATCTTCCTATCCCTCCCTACAAAACAGCTTGAGTTGGAAATTAAGATTTGCCCAAAGCAGCTTCTTCCCTTCCTGCCCAGTCAAGGCATCTGAGACATAGACCTACTCACTGTGGCTCTAAGCTCTAAGCTTATGAGAACACCCAGAGATTGTATGGCCCAGTGGCCCAGTGGCATTTGACCCTAGAGAAAAGCATTCAGAGCTGATAATTTACAGAGAAAAGCCATTGAACCTATTTGGCCAAGGGACTTAGGATACAGATTGGTTTGAGTTAAAACAACAAAGAGCTCTAAAGCTTTAGAGTTACTTCTCCCACTGAACCTTGCCAAGGAAACTTAGTCATAGCTCCATTTATTTCTGAATACAACCTTCAGCCTGCACGACCAGTTTACCTAGGCACAAAGGAACCTGTGTAGCACATCTAACAACCATGCTTATGGTGGTAGACAACTAAAAGCACAGCCCATGGTTTTCCCTGTTTACAGAGCAAGACTGGTGGCTTCACTTGACCAGGGAATTCTGTGCATACCGTTGCCTGATGTCTGTCCTAAAATCACAAACCATACAGGCCCATCCTGCTGTGCTGCCAGGGCAGTGAAGATCATATATAGCTCCATATTTAGTGAATATAGTCCCCAGCTCCAACCATCTAGTAAGCCTGACCAGAGAATCCACCCAACCATGGAAACCATCCTACAGTCTAATTTGAGGAGAGGACCAAGCCAGTAGTTCTACCTCACTGTTTTCAGTCAATGGCACAACCTCCTATCCCCAAACTCAGATCTCAAACATTTGCCTTGCCCCAATATAAACTGTAATAACAGGCTCCATCTGCCCAAACACATTACCAGCAGGCATGCCCAGACTCACTTTAGCCTTAAAGGCATACATAGACTAAGAGTAAAGGGATGTAAAAAGATATATATTTTTTTAAATGGTAACCAAAAAAAAGGAAAGGTAGCTATAATTATATCTAAAAATGGTAAGTAAAGACAGAGAAGGTCATTACATAGTGATAAAAGGGTCAAAACATCAAGAAGATAGAACACTGTAAATATTTATGCACCCAACATTGGAGCACCTAAATATATAAAGGCAAAAACTAACAGAGTTAAAAAGATAAGTAAACAATAACACAATGATAGTTGGGGACTTTCACTCCTAACAAGGAATAGATTATCCAGACAGAAAATCATTGACAATTAGACCAAACACCATAAAACAGATGACTACATGCTCTATAAGGAAAAACACTATACACCAAATAGACCTAACAGACATATACAGAACATCATATCCAATAACAACAGAATACGTGTTCTTCTTAAGCACACATTTTCCTAGGATAAGTCATATGTTGGGCTACAAAATAATTCAAAAAGATTGAATTTGCTCTGTGACCATAATGGCATAAACTCGAAATCAATAACAGGAGGAAATCTGGAAAACTTACAAACCTATGTAAATTAAACAAACATTCTCTTAAACAAACAACAGATCAGAGAAAAAATTAAAGGGAAAATGAAAAAGTTCTTAAGACAAATGAAAATGGAAGCAACATTCAAAAAATTATGAATGCTGAAAAAAATAGTTCTGAGAGGGAAGTTCATAGGAATAAGTGCTTACATTAAGAAGCAAGAAAGACCTCAAATGAATAAATTAACACTATGTCTTAAGAAAATTAAAAAAGAAGAATAAACAGATCCTGAGGTTAGCAGAAGAAAGGAAATAATAAAGATTAGAGCAGAAATAAATGAAATAAAAAACCCAGAAAAACAATAATAAATATTAATCAAACTAATAGTTGAAAAGATAATGATAATTGAAAAGACAAATGAAATTGAAAAACTCTTAGGGAGACTAACCAAAGACCCAAATCAACAAAATGTTAAATGAAAAAAGACGACATTACAACAGATACCATAGAAATGCAAAAGATAATACGAGGCTCCTAGGAATAATGATGCAACAAAGAATTGGACAACCTAAAAAATTTGAGAAAAATTTAAGAAACACACAACTTACCAAAATTAAATCAAGAAGAAATAGATATAAAATTATGTAATTGGTAATCAAAAATCTCCCAGAGAAGACTGCCCAGGCTCAGATGGCTTCACTGGTGAATTTTGCAAAAGTATTTAAAGAATTAATACCAACACTCCTCAAACTCTTCCAAAAAATGTAAAAGGGAACACTACCAAACTCATTTTAAAAAGCCAGCATTATCCTGATACTAAAACCATAAAGGGAAATTACTAGAAATGAAAACTACAGGTCATTATCACTGGTTGATATAGGTGTAAACATTTTCAATAAGATACTAGCAAACCAAATTCAGTAGCACTTTAAAAGGATCATATACCATATCAACTGGGATTTATCACTAGAATGCAAGGATGGTTCAACATATCCATATCTACTGATGTGATGCATCACATTAATGAAAGAATTGTATGATCATGTCAATGAATGCAGAAAAACTTTGAAAAAAATTCAACATCCAATCATCATTAAAACCAATAAAACTCTTAACAAATTAGGTATAGAAGGAACATACCTCAACATAATAAGGGGCATATATGACAAGCCCACAGTTAGTATCATACTTAATTATGAAAGGATGAAATTAAATTTTCCTCTAAGCTCAGGAACAAGACAAGAGTGCCCACTTTTGCCACCCCTATGTATCATATAGTAGAAATTTTTCATAGAGCAATCAGGCAAGACAAAAACAAATAAACAAACAAACAAAAACAACATTGGAAAGAAAGTAGTATAATTGCTTTTATTTTTGACAAAATATTTCTATTTTATTATGACAAGACATATATTGAATATTCTAACGTTTCAACCAAAAAACTTTTAGATCTAATTAATGGGTTCCATAAAGTTCCCAGATACAAAATTAACATGCAAAAATTGGTAGCATTTCTGTACACTAACAACATTTCGAAAGAAAGAAAGAAAGAAGAAAGAAAGAAAGAAAGAGAGAAAGAAAGAAAGAAAGAAAGAAAGAAAGAAAGAAAGAAAGAAATTCCATTTATAATATCAAAAACCATAAAATACTTAGGAATAAATTTATCTAAGGAAGTGAAAAATCTCTATGCTGAAAATTAAAAGACATTAATGAAAGAAATAAAAAAGGTCATAAGTAGATGGAAAGATATCCTATGTTCATGGATTGGAAGAATTAGTATTGCTAAACTGTCAATACTACCATCAGCCATCTAGAGAATCAATGTAATCCTTATCAAGGTTTCAGTAGCATTTTTTTTTACAGAAGTTCAAAAAACACCCCTCAAGTTTATACATGGAATCACAATCCTGAGCCACTGCATGGGGTTCTAGGGTACAGAAGAAAACAGGTTCTAGAATCTCCACTGCAGCCAATAAAAGTCTCTCTTCATTGTTTTGTCTGTGCTTCTTATCTCCTTCCCTTTTGGCTTCATGAGCTACAGCTAATGCACTGGACTTGGATGAGGCAATGGTGTCTCCAGTGGCAGTGTGTTTAAGGCCAACAGTCAACATAATGTTACTAGTAGTCAGTGAAGGGATTTCTATATATTGGCCAGTGAATGGCAAAAGATGACTTATTCTGTCTGTGCAGTTTCCAGTAATACTATAGATGGCCAACTGAGGCTTTATCAGGCCTAAAACGACAGAACCTTCATCAATGGCTAAGCAGCCAGATTTGGATTATGTGTTGAAATGCTTTCAGCATGAAGATCCTAGTTTGAAAGTGAAGCTAGATCTGACTCTGGGCAGACTGTGGTATGTGGTATGGGGAAATTACATATTGAGATTATTCGTGACCAAATGAGGAGGGAATATGGAGTGGAAACATATCTAGAGCCTCTCCAAGTAGCATAACAAGAGACCATCTTAAATGCAGTTCATGCCACAGATATCTTATATAGAACTTTAGGAGACAATCATCATTTCGTGGTTATAGAACTGGAAGTAAAACTAATGGAAACATCCTCTGTTATGCCAGTTATTGAGTATGCTAGAAGTGTTAGCAAGGCCTTCTGAAACCCTCTGAAGAGGTCATTGAAAATTGAATTCACAGTCTGTGCCTCCAAGGATCATTGCTTGGATCCTCAATTCAAGCTGTGGCAATTACTTTGCAGTCCCTAATAATCCATCCTGGTACCTCCACAACTATGATTGTCTGTCTGTGTTTCAAGATGCATACAAAAGGCTCTAAAGAAAGCTGATAAGCCAGTTTTAGACACCACCACCCATCCCCCTTCCTCTTCCACCCCTCAGCTCAAGGTCACAATGACTAGAGATCTATAGATTACCTCAGCCCTGTCCTGGAAGATCTGGCTCGAGAAGAGAGACCATTCAGGAAGTCCAGACTCATCAGGAAAACAAAATTAATATTGGATTTGTTCACATAGCAGAAATTATGGTTTATTCAACTGTGATTCAAACACTAACATACGGCTTAGCAACTTTTGCCTCAGAGCTATCTTTTTATCAAGCCATAAATCCTCCAGACCAAACTACACTGCGTAGCTTGTAGGTCTTCAGTGAGCAACTCAGGAGCACCTATTTACTGCATTTTCAGGAAGAAGAATTTTTGTTTTACTGAACTAGATAAATTGACAGGGGCTCCAGAGCTGCCCATTATGCTCTATATAATGAGAATTGAGTTCTGCTGTTGGAAGTCATGTAAATGAACTATTGTGTATCTATCAGTTATTACTTTGGAATTTATTCAGTGTTATTAAAAAAAAAGTTTATATGGAATTACAGAAGACCTCAAATAACCAAAGAAATCCCAAGAAAGAATGAAGCAGGAAGTATCACAGTTCCTGATTTCAAGCTGCATATAAAGACATAATCATCAAAACAGAGTGGTAATGGCATAAAAACAGATGAAACAACAGAACAGAATCAAGGGCCCAGAAATAAACACAAGTATATATGATTAACTAATATTTGACAAGGAAGTCAAGAAAATCTGAATGGAGAAAAGGCAGTCTCTTCAATAAATGGGGCTGGGATAATTGGATATTCAAGTGCAAAGAAATTAAAATGGACCCATATCTTATACCACTTACAAAAATGAACTCAAAATATATTAAAGACTTAAATGTAAGACTTGAAATCATGAAGCTCCTTGAAGAAAACTGGAATAAACCTCCTTGATTTGGGTCTTGATAATGATTTTTTGGCTATGACAAAAAAAAGCACTAGCAACAGACAATTAAAAAGCTTCATATGACAATAGAAATGATCAACAAATTGAAAATATAACCTATGGAATGAGAAAAAGATAGTTTCAAACCATTTATCTGATTAATATCTAAAATGATAAAGTAGTTGTAATCTCAATAGCAAAACACCAAAAAAAAAAAAAAAAAAAAGTTTAAAATGGGTCAAAGACCTGAATAGATATTTCTACAAAAAAGATACATGCAAGGCCAGTAGATTCGTGAAAAGATCTCATTATCACTAGTCATTAAGAAAATGCAAATTAAAACTACAAAGAGATGTCATCTCGCCTGTTAGAATGGCCATCATCAGAAAGACAGATAACAAATGCTGGTGAGGATGTGGAGAAAAAGGAACCCTGTGCCCCATTGTGGGATTGTAAATTGGTACAGCCACTGTGAAGAATGGTAGAGAGGATCCTCAAGGAGTTAAAAATAGAATTACCATATGCTCCAGCAATTTACTTCTGGGAATATATCCAAATGTATGTCTGCATCTCCATGTTTTCATAATAACATTATTTACAATAGGCAAGACATGGAAACAATCTGTGTCTATCAGTGGACAAATGGATAAAGAAGTTGTAAAGTAGGGAATCCTACTGTTTGGCACAACATGGATGAAACTTGAAGTCAATATGATAAGTGAAAAAAGTAAGATAGAGAAAGACAAATATTGTAGGATCTCACTTATATGAGGAATTCAAATGAACAAAAAAGCCCATGGAAAAATAAATCAGATTGCCTCTTAAAAGAGGCAGAAGGTGGAAGGAGGGGACATTGGGGGAAGGTGGTCAAAGGTACAAATTTCCACCTATAAGATAAATGAGTGCTAGAAGATGTAATGTACAGCATGATGTATCACAGCTGTATGGTATATAGGGAAGTTGTTCCGAGAGTAAATCCTTAGAGTTTCTTTTTTTTATAATAAATTTATTTTTTATTGGTGTTCAATTTGCCAACATACAGAATAACACCCAGAATAACACCCAGCTCACCCCGACAAGTGTCACCCATTCACCCCCACCCCCCGCCCTTCTCCTCTTCCACCACCCCTAGTTCGTTTCCCAGAGTTAGGAGTCTTTATGTTCTGTCTCCCTTTCTGATATTTCCCACACACCTCTTCTCCCTTCCCCTATATTCCCTTTCACTATTATTTATATTCTTCAAATGAATGAGAACATATAATGTTTGTCCTTCTCCGATTGACTTACTTCACTCAGCATAATACCCTCCAGTTCCATCCACGTTGAAGCAAATGGTGGGTATTTGTCGTTTCTAATGGCTGAGTAATATTCCATTGTATACATAAACCACATCTTCTTTATCCATTCATCTTTCGATGGACACCGAGGCTCCTTCCATAGTTTGGCTATTGTGGACATTGCTGCTATAAACATCGGGGTGCAGGTGTCCCGATGTTTCATTGCATCTGAATCTTTGGGGTAAATCCCCAGCGGTGCAATTGCTGGGTCGTAGGGCAGGTCTAGTTTTAACTCTTTGAGGAACCTCCACACAGTTTTCCAGAGTGGCTGCACCATTTCACATTCCCACCAACAGTGTAAGAGGGTTCCCCTTTCTCTACATCCTCTCCAACATTTGTGGTTTCCTGCCTTGTTAATTTTCCCCATTCTCACTAGTGTGAGGTGGTATCTCATTGTGGTTTTGATTTGTATTTCCCTGATGGCAAGTGATGCGGAGCATTTCCTTATGTGCATGTTGGCCATGTCTACGTCTTCCTCTGTGAGGTTTCTCTTCATGTCTTTTGCCCATTTCATGATTGGATTGTTTGTGTTGAGTTTAATAAGTTCTTTATAGATCTTGGAAACTAGCCCTTTATCTGATACACATATCTTGCACATATCTTCTCCCATTCTGTAGGTTGTCTTTGAGTTTTGTTGACTGTATCCTTTGCTGTGCAAAAGCTTCTTATCTTGATGAAGTCCCAATAGTTCATTTTTGCTTTTGTTTCTTTTGCCTTCGTGGATGCATCTTGCAAGAAGTTACTGTGGCTGAGTTCAAAAAGGGTGTTGCCTGTGTTCTCCTCTAGCATTTTGATGGACTCTTGTCTCATATTTAGATCTTTCATCCATTTTAAATTTATCTTTGTGTATGGTGAAAGAGAGTGGTCTAGTTTCATTCTTCTGCATGTGGATGTCCAATTTTCCCAGCACCATTGATTGAAGAGACTGTCTTTCTTCCAGTGGAGAGTCTTTCCTCCTTTATCGAATATTAGTTGACCATAAAGTTGAGGGTCCACTTCTGGGTTCTCTATTCTGTTCCATTGATCTATGTGTCTGTTTTTCTGCCAGTTCCACACTGTCTTGATGACCACAGCTTTGTAGTACAACCTGAAATCTGGCATTGTGATGCCCCCAGATATGGTTTTCTTTTTTAAAATTCCCCTGGCTATTCGGGGTCTTTTCTGATTCCACACAAATCTTAAAATAATTTGTTCTAACTCTCTGAAGATAGTCCATGGTATTTTGATAGGGATTGCATTAAACGTGTACATTGCCCTGGGTAACATTGACATTTTCACAATATTAATTCTGCCAATCCATGAGCATGGAATATTTTTCCATCTCTTTGTGTCTTCCTCAATTTCTTTCAGAAGTGTTCTATAGTTTTTAGGGTATAGATCCTTTAGCTCTTTGGTTAGGCTTATTCCTAGGTCTCTTACGCTTTTGGGTGCAATTATAAATGGGATTGACTCCTTAATTTCTCTTTCTTCAGTCTCATTGTTAGTGTATAGAAATGCCACTGGTTTCTGGGCATTGATTTTGTATCCTGCCACGCTACCGAATTGTTGTATGAGTTCTAGCAATCTTGGGGTGGAGACTTTTGGGTTTTCTATGTAGAGTATCATGTCATCGGTGAAGAGGGAGAGTTTGGCTTCTTCTTTGCCAATTTGAATGCCTTTAATGTCTTTTTGTTGTCTGATTGCTGAGGCTAGGACTTCCAGTACTATGTTGAACAGCAGTGGTGAGAGTGTCTTGTTCCTGATCTTAGGGGAAAGGCTCCCAGTGCTTCCCCATTGAGAATGATATTTGCTGTGGGCTTTTCGTAGATGGCTTTTAAGATGTCGAGGAATGTTCCCTCTATCCCTACACTCTGAAGAGTTTTGATCAGGAATGGATGCTGTATTTTGTCAAATGCTTTCTCTGCATCTAATGAGAGGATCATATGGTTCTTGGTTTTTCTCTTGTTGATATGATGAATCACATTGATTGTTTTACGAGTGTTGAACCAGCCTTGTGTCTCGGGGATAAATCCTACTTGGTCATGGTGAATAATTTTCTTAATGTATTGTTGGATCCTATTGGCTAGTATCTTGTTGAGAATTTTTGCATCCATGTTCATCAGGGATATTGGTCTGTAATTCTCCTTTTTGGTGGGGTCTTTGTCTGGTTTTGGAATTAAGGTGATGCTGGCCTCATAGAACGAATTTGGAAGTACTCCATCTCTTTCTATCTTTCCAAACAGCTTTAGTAGAATAGGTATGGTTTCTTCTTTAAACATTTGATAGAACTCCCCTGGGAAGCGATCTGGCCCAATCCTAGAGTTTCTATTACAAGATTTTTTTTTCCTTTTTCTTTTCTTTTTAGCATATCTGTATGATATGATGGATGTTAGTCGGATGAATTTGTAATCATTTCATAGTATATGTAAACCAAATTGTCATGCTGTATTCCTTAAGCTTATACAGTGATGTATATCCATAGTTTTCTCAATAAAACTGGCAGGGAGGGGAAAGGAGGTCAGATGAGCCCAGGACTAGTAAGGACCCCGAAACACAGAAAGAATTCGAAGTCTCTGTTTACTGTTTACAGATACCTCAACAGATACAGATACCACAGAAGCCCTCCTTCCTTCAAACAGTCTGATGCCACAATGATTGTAAATAGGAGAGAAGTGACAGGATCCATGAGGCTGAGCAAGTATGTACAGAAAGACATTTTCTACAGGGAATATAAATCAGATCAGACTAAGTAAATGCTTATGTCAATCAGATCATGAAGAAACACTACATCAGTTTTAGGCAAAATGCATTTTGTGCATTGAGTGGCAGTGCAGTTAAATTGCCATCTGTATTTACACACACAAATTGCCTCATATACAGTATTTGTGTGTGTATGAATTATATTCATATGTAGATGTGTGTGCACATGTATTCACATGTTTTATTGACAGTACAGCTAGCACTCCATGGTTTTCTCCAACTAGAAACCAGATTATTTGATCAGGAATCTATTGATCAGAACCTAGGTCTGCATTACACATGGATTTTGTTGTTTCATATCACCCACAATTCACATTGAGCTGCTAATGTCTTCAAAATATGATTGAAATATTAAATATAGCATATTCTAAATTTTTTGCGAGTCCTCCAATTTAATCTTTACCCAGAATTTTATTAACACTTTTACTATTGCATTAGGCATCTCTTCTCTTATTTTTTTCTTCAACTGGGCAGAACTAAGACTGATACTGTACTTGTTTTATAATTATAACTGTGTTTATAGAAAAGGTTTTCTGTGTTTATCTGAAGAAAAGAGGCCTTTTATAGCCTATTATCTGAAATATATCCCCTATCATTCAAAAGCCTACACTTACTCCTTTTTTTTTAACTCTTACTTTTTTAAATGAATAATTATATGTATAGCAGTTTTGTTAAAATAAACCAGTTATCATTTTAGGATATATGTGGTTTTTTTTTTTAGATATATGTGTTTGTATGAGTGTGTGCATATGTGTATAAACATATTTATATAGAGATATAAAATACAAAATATATGTAACAATATTGCATTATGTGTTATATAATATGTAATATAAATAATATGTATAACATATAGACATCATATTTAGGTATATACACTTTATATACATATTTAGGTATATACATGTCACACACATACATTTAATCAAATGTTTTATATTCAGTCATATGCAATTTTGTGAGTGATGTTAGCAAGACCTATTTATCTACAAAGATTGTCCTTGCAAAAAAATCTCACTGTTAACTTCTTGAATGCCACTCCATCTGTGATTTTTTTTTTTAATTTCTAATGAATATCACACATACTCATAAAGGAGAAAAGAAGGCTCCAGAAAATTAGAACAACAGTACAATTGTTTTTTTTACCAAGTGGATACTTTGAGATTGAGGAACACAGCACTTTAAAAATTATGCCATAATGACAAGTATAAAATAGGAATGTTAGGGACAGCGCAACAAGAATGATCAGCCTACTAAAATTTAGCATATTTGAGTGCAAGGATGGAAGAGGGGCCTGACCTAGCCTGCCTTTGCTTTGGTGCTTGTGCTGATTATGGTTTAGTTGGTGTGCTTGGGGGTTTAGGTTCTGTCAATAACAGCAGGTAGAGCTCATCCTTCTCTCCAGGTGACTTCTCCCTCAGGCACTGAATCCCTTCTCAGCAAATACTACAGATACCTCAATCCTGTTGTCAACATTTCTAACTCCAGCTTCCCCCACTCACCACCCCCAAAACTTAATATAGCCTCAGTTCCACAAGCTGCAATCAATACAAAAGGGAAAACAAATTCTTTCACCCAAGTTTAGTGTGTGACCTAAATCAGTTTTTCATGTTTGACCAACATTTATATCCACAAATGTAACAGGATACTTTCTAAGAAAAGAAGATTAAACCAGATGTTTTCTATTGATAGATATAGGTCTGCTATCTTTGGGTGCATTCTTCTTTGTACATTTTCATTCTGAAACTTTTCCATCTTTATTCTGTATCTCTCATCCTGGAGATTCTCTCTGGAGAAAAATGTCTTTTCTGATCATATTTTCATTTCTCAAGAAAAATCTCATTTTAATACCTCAATCTCAGCACTATTTTTATATATACTTATCTGCTTGGGGAACATATATGTGAAATAAAGTTGGTGGTTTCTTTTCCATAGGCAAAAATAAAATGTTAATTTTAATATTCAAATTTATTTTAGACTGGTATACTCAGGAAAGTGCACCGAGTGAAATTTCTAGTCTCCCCAAAACTCTTTCTAAAATTAAATGATCCTAGATTGTTCAAACCTAACTCAATATCTATTAGATTCTTTTTATCTCTTTTCATGAGTTTCAGATTCTATATTTCATACCTTATATTAGTAGAACACTTTGTTTCTGCTGCCCAAAACTATGTCAAGATAGTGCTTGTGACCTCTAAAATCCTGCCTTTAATTACATCATTTAATGGACTAAAAGAAAAGTGACTTTTAATGAACCACAAATAAGATCAATAAACCATCAAAAATTGGATCCCAAGACAGCTCCTCATCAAATTTTATTTTCTCCATCTCTCTCAAAGGAACTGTGTATTGAAGTTGTCCATCTGCCAATGAACTCCTAGGCTTTATCTACAAGTACTACATCTGATTAGCAATGCAGATAATCAACATTTCCAGAATGGCACTTAGTTTCACAGATGCAAAGGTTGGGATATAAAATCAATCATTCATCCCCAAGGGAAGAAGTCATCTTATTGAAGCAGTCTAATTAGCGCCATCTGTCTAAACTGCATGGTGGCTAAGGATTGACCCAGCCAACATAGGAAGTTCTAGCCTCCAGGAATGCCCACAGTTTTTGGAATTAATTACCTAGATGATACTACCTCATCTCCTATTTTTCCTATCTATCTTGTTCCTCATTTCCTTTATCCTCTTGTTGGTGACATGGCTGCATATATGTCCTTCCTCAGCCCTCCATATACAACCCCACCTTGTCTAAATCTCCCATCTTGATTATCCATCTTTTGCTCAAACTACTTTTGAACAACTCTCAGAATAATATCTTTGTTTCTAGTGAGGCTTGAAATTTTTTCTATTTTCCAAAGATCAAAAACAGATGAGCTTTGGCATGATCTAACCCATCATCACTTATTTTTCAGCCATATAATGTTTGAAGCAGATTTCAATTTGAGTTATTTGGACTCTGGTATATATACAATTTAGTTGTCCACTACTACACTGCATGTTTCTTTGCCTGAATAACCCTCTGAATAATCTTTGATCTTCAAAGTATAAAATTTTCAACATAAATACAAGTATAATAAAAGGTAAAATGAAATTTCATGTATTCAAAAATTGTTAATATATAGCCATATCTATTTTGTTTATATTCCCATCCACTGGACTGTTTGATCCTAATTCCAGACAACATATAATTTTATCTGTAAATAGCTCATATTTATAAAAAGTAAGAGACTTTTCCTTTAAAAATTATACCTGCAAAACCATTATCATACCATGTGCAAAAAAAAAAAACAAAAACAAAAACAGAAACAAAAAAACAACTCAAATAGCTAATTGAATCAGACATCAAGTAAGTGTTCAAATGTCCACAGTTCTCTTTCTTGCTCTTGCCTATCTCCCCCATATTTTAAGGCACATTTTTTTCTGGTTTGACAAGTGTAATTTAGTACCTAAATGAAATTGTTATAAGTTGATGTCAAAGTTTCTTGCAATCTATCATTTCCCCTTCTTTATCTTTTAATTTATTCTTGAAGACTTTGAGTTTATCAAACTTTTCCCTTCCCTTCATCTGTAGCACCCAGCATCTTCTTATATTTGGACCTTCTGCCAGGACTTGAATATGTCCTATACATAGACATGGTACCCATGCCTTAGCAAGAAGACCAGAGTTTTATTGAGAAGACCACTTTACGTAAGGACATATTTCCTAATATCTGCAAGGATCTTAAAAGTAGACCTTCATTCCTTCTGATCCCAAAGGTTTTCGGACAAAGCAAATTTGGGTGCAAGGAGCTATCAAGATGAACTTAAGCATAAAAAAATGTGGGCTGTAGTTACTTATACCATCAGGGTGATATGAAAATTTACAAATCTCTTCCTATCTTATTTTCAGATGACCTAACTTCCTATAATGGTATTATAATTTTATAACAAGATTTTGACCTTGGTTCAAGTTCGAAATTACCCTGAGAAAATACACTTTTTTTTTTAAGATTTTATTTTTATTTATTCATGAGAGACACACAGAGAGAGGTAGAGACATAGGCAGAGGGAGAAGCAGGCTCCCTGCAGGGAACCTGTGTGGGACTCGATCCCAGCACTCTGGGATGAGGACCGAGCTAAAGGCAGATAATCAACCACTGAGTCATGTAGTTGCCCGAGAAAACACACTTTAAGATGTCATGTTTCATGCATACCTTATCATGATGAAAAAAATCCAACAATTGAAAATCTAGATTTGTATGTTTTTCTCTAATTGGTCTTTAATGAAAGCCACCAGAGAGGTGGTGAAGGCCAAATCTTGTGGCCCTTTATTCTGGTTACTGAGGATTTAAGTTTATTATAAAGAGGGCTAAAAAACTTTTTTTTTGAGAATTCTAAGTTGTAGTGTGATATGATCTGATTTATATTTTAAAGGCATGATTCTGACTACTCTGAAAAGAATAAATGTAGACCTGAACAAATGCAGGGAGATCTATGGGAACCTATTCTAGAAACTGAGGTGAGTCAGATTATCTGGGAGTTTGATACGGACTTTGGAGTTCACAGTTCCAACTTTATCACTCTTGGAAAGAAAGGAGGAGCTATTGCAATAAAGTGAATTGGATAAGGTCTGGACCTAAATTTTTAAGAACCCAAATATAAACTTGGCTTAAAAAATCTCTGTCCCAAATATAAATTTGGTTTCAAAAATCTCAGTCTTCAAACATATGAAATAACAAATATTTTTAAATTCTTTAAAAAGAAAACCCTGCAATTAATATTCTGTCTGAAATGCCCAAAGAAGTTGTTTTACTTCTCATATTTAAAATCTTCTCATACACACATGATATAGGAATTCCTCTTGGAGAAATAGATGATTAGTGATAAATGCCAATAATATTTACTACTTCAGATGATACTGAGAATGGGTAAGCACATGCGATACTCCTCCTTGTGCTCCTCTTCACCTAATCAGATTTTTTTCCGAGTCCTTTCCTACTATGAAACCATCCACCCAAGCCCAGAGGATTTATGCTTTATTTAAACTCCTATAAAACTTATTTCATATGCCACCATGTGGATATTGCATTAAAATTTGTTTTCCTCAGTTTTGCCTAATCCAGTGAAGTGTAAAACTCACTGAAAAAAAAATAAGTTGTTTTCCCTTAAAGATAATAAAATGAAACTCATAGAAGTGAAGACTTGGCAAGTACTTAATGAAAAACAATTTACAGGACATCTTTTGTTAAATAAATATTAAAATGAACCAAATCAAATTGCCAATATCTGAGAGTTTTTAACCCCATCACACTATTATTAATTTGACTCATACAAATCAGAACCCAAATGAAGGTGACAAGTTGCATTTGGTTGATATGTCATCAAAGCCTCTTAAAATCTATCATCTTCCCTTTTTTTATCTTGTTATTTATTCTCAAAGCCTTTCAGTTCATCATCTTTGCCATTTGCTTCTATATACATTTTTGTATTACAAATCTCATACTCTTCCCATTCCACCTTGGTAACTTTCTGGAAGATGGGTGTCATCTCAAACATATTTTCAAAACATAAATTCACTTATTTAAACAAAACAAAACAAAACAAAATCAAAAACAACTCATCCATTCCTCCCGCTTCCCACCTCCTGCCTCTAGCAACCATCAATCTATTCTGTATCTTATTTATTTGTTTGTTAATTAGATTTATTTACTGATTTGTTTGCTAGGTTGCACATACAAGAGAGATCGTATGGTATTTGTTTTTTCCTGTCTGACTTTTTTCACATCACATAATGCCCTCAAAGTCCACCTGTTTTGTCACAAATGGCAAGAGTTTACTCTTTTCAGTGGCTGAATAAGAATTTCTCAATAATTTCTGTTGAGAAAGTGAGAGAGAGAGTGCTCAAGTGAGCATTGGAGGAAAGAGGGGCAGAGGCAAAGGGAGAAATAGACTCTTTGCTGAGCAAGGAGCCAGACATGGAACTCCATCCCAGCACCCTGAGATCATGACCTGAACCAAAGGCAGACACTTAAACAACCAAGCCACACAGGCACCCACAGTGTATATTTTAGACCAAATGTCTTTATCCATTCATCCATATGGACATTTAAGTTGTTTCCGTATCTTGGCTAATAACACTGCCGTGAACATGGGTGTGCATATATCTTTTAATTTAGTGTTTTCATTTTCTTCAAATAAATACCCAGAAGTGAAATTCCTGAATCATATTGTAGTTCTATGTTTAATTTTTGGGGGAACTTCCATACTAATTTTCACAGTGGCTTCACTGATTTACATTCCCATCAACAGTGCATAAGGGTTTCCTTTCCTCTGCATCTTTATCGACACTTGTTATTTCTTGTCTTTTTTTTGATAATAGCTATTTTAATAGGCATAAGATGATATCTCAGTGTTTTTGGTTTGTATTTCCCTGATGATTAGTGATATAGAACATTTTTTCATGTATCTGTTAACATTTGTACATCTTTGTAAAAAAGGTTTATGCAGATCTTCTGTCCATTTTTAAACTGATTGTTTTGTTCTCTACTATTGAATTGCTTGATTTTTTTAATATATTTTGAATATTAGCCTTTCATCAAATATATATGATTTGCCATTACTTTCTCTCATTTGTAGGTTTACTATTTTGTTTTGTTTGTTTGTTCTTTTGTTTTTTTCTGTGCAGAAAATTGTTCATAGTAGTCTCTCATGGCCATTTGTATTTCTGTGGTGTTAGTTGTAACATCTCTTCTTTCATTTCTGATTTTATTTATTTGAATCTTCTCTCATTCTTTCTTGGTGAATCTGGCTAAGGATTTGTCAATTTTGTTTCATACATCTTTTCTTTTGTCATTTTAGTCTATATTTCATTTATTTCTGCTCTAATTTACTTCCTTCCTTCTACTAATTTTGGATTTGTTTGTTCTTTTTCTAGTTCCTTGAGGTGTAAAGTTGAGTGCGGTTTTTTGTGTTTTTTTGTTTGTTTGTTTGTTTGTTTGTTTTGGTGACTTTTCTTGTTTCTTGAGGTAGGCATTTATCGCTAGGAATATCCCTCTTAGAATTGCTTTTGCTACATCCCATACATTTGTTATATCCCTTCAATGTCTTTCTATTCTGTCATGACATTTATTTTACTGTCATGGAGCTAGTCATCACTACTGCTGGGTTGGCCTTTGGGATCTGTCATAGCCTTTATTATAATACAAATGATAATGTTATATGCATTAGATGTTATTTTTAATAATTTACTGAATTGAGGTTGGGTGTGTGTGTGTGTGTATGTCTAGTGGAAGTGGTAGTGATAATGATAGAAGGTCCACTTTAGCACTACTTCTAGAAATCTTCAGCATTAAGGTACTAGCCTATGTCTTGGAGAGAATGACTTCTTATTGAATAAAGAGGCCAACATTTGCATGACTTGTTCTTGCTACCCTCTCCAATTTTTAAAACATCCACAGTGAGTCTTACCAAGTAAAGTATTTAGAACTGAGTACTAGTTGCAAACTAACTGAAACTATAAACCAGAAGAAAAGGAAAGAAGATAATCATCATCCTTGAGATCCCACACAGAGGCACTATATCCTGTGCTCAATTTTCACAGAGGCCTGAAAACAAATCAGGCAGTCATATGCAGGCGCTATTGGGATTCTGCTTCATGGAGATTCCAGGGACTAAATCTTACAGCAGGAGCAAAAATAGCCTGCTGGTAGATCCCAGACCTGAGCACTTCCATGAACAAGAGCTCAAGTCCTTTGATTCAAGTATGAGCCCTGGGCATTTGCTACTGCTGAGGCCTCAAGGAAGGAGATAGGAGTTGAGTAGAGGCCATCTGTGTCAGAATGCAGTCTGTACAGATACTATCCAAGGTGGAAACCAAGTCAGTCCTTGAAGAGTGACATGAGACCAAAGATGCAGGTCTAAGGGCAACTGCAGTGAATAACACAAGAGGTCCTAACAGAAAAATCTGGAACAGGCAAGATATATAGTGAAGAGAACAAGGTACAATAGAAACTGTGAATAATGCAAGGGTTTAAGATCATAACTGTCTTGTTTACTACTGTAGCCTCAGTGCCTGGCACAGACACAGAAAAGACTTTTAAATATTAAATAAAAACATGACTGAATTATTGAATGAAGATGAGACTGCCCAACCTATTAAAAGATTGAATCTTGTCAGATTGGTACAGTCTTACAGAAACATCAAATAGGATGAGGAAACCAGAGGATGTAAGGCATTGTTACATTGCTCAATTTTTAAAATGATCTCCAACAAGATTTTAATGATCAATTATCTTGTATTATTATCATATTTCCTGAAGGTTTTGGGATTCAAATCTAGCCCTTTGGTCCTAATGTTCAAGGAGTCTGTGATTTGATGAATGGGACAAACATAATACAGGGAGAATGTGATATAGCTAAGGTGTATCTTAGGCAAAAAGTACAATTGGTCAAGTCAAGATGGGGGAAGTAAAGCATATACATGGATATCAGACTTAATCTGTGTCAACCAGCAAGATTATTAACTCTACCTGAATCCCAGGCTGAAAGGTAGGACATGTAACATCCAAATGCATCCATTTAAGTAAAAAAATCTTATTTTATTTGAAATAGATTCTTAGCCTCTTAGTTTGGGTGGTTGTAATGAAATACCATAGACTAGGAGCATTATAAATAATAAAAGTTTTTTTCTCATGGTTCTGTAAGCTAAAAGTCTATGATCAGGGTGCCAGCATGGTTGGGTTCTGGTGAGAGCTCTGTTTTGGGTTACCACCTGTCCTCTTCTTATATATTCACTTGGTGGAAACAGAACAAAGCTGATCTTGGGAGTCTTTTACAAGAGCACTTAACCAAAGATTCCACCCCTTGACATCATCACACTGGGGCTTAGGATTTCAACATCTGAACCTTAAAAAGACATAAACTTTCAGCCCATTGCATTTAGCTTTGATAACAAGTTTTGTAAAATGGGAACATGGTTGTGAGGTAATGGAGTCATTGCTTCATCCCTTCCTTAGGAAACCAACATTATTTACATTCAGGATCAAACTGAATAAAACTGCTTGATTTAAATTCATATACCTTGTGAATCTCAGCTCTCTCAGTATGAAAACAAAATGTTGCAACCTATTTTAAATAACAGAAAGGAAATATCTTTTTTTTCACCACTACTTCCAGTTTTGATGAGTTTCTGAAAAGAGAGCTCTGAGTGCTGAATGAGTAGGCAAGAGGTTTGGCATGATACAACATCATCTTGGCCTTAAGGGAGGCTGAAAAGTTTCACAGACTACCACCACTTTGCTTTAGAATTTTCCTCACTATTTCCCTCTAGAAGTTTGCTGAAATCTCTTCTTTTTTTTTTTTTTTGTAATTAATATGTTTCTGCTTTCAGAAATGATAGGCTAAAGTTCTACTTATCCAGATGGAAGCAAACTGTTTTGTTGGCTTCTCTCCTTGAGCAGCAGCCAATGTAACCCTGGGTTTCTGGTTGAAATTCCAATGCAGAGATTCCCAAGCCACCGGCTGGAAGGCAAAACACTCAGCATCTATCCTATTTGTGCCAATCAGGAAGAAGGATTAAGAAATATAAAAATATGTATCAACACATTCAGTATTTCCAGACCAGTTTAGAGAGGTTATTTGACAGAGGTTGTGATTATTTTAAAAAATATTAAGAATTTGCTACATTAAATAAACCTCCCTTCTTTCTCTGTCTCTCTCTCAAAATGTGTGTATGTGTGTATCATATTGAGGGGAGTATCACTGAATACTAAGATCAACTGAATCTGAGTAGTGAGAAAAGAAACTCAATAATTAGTCATAGTTGAGAAGAATATATAGATTTCTTTTTGCATGAAACTTTATATTTGTCATAAATTGTAGAGAGTGCAGAAGTTTGATTTAAAAGGAACATGGAACATACTCTTTCACAACTTGGAAATATGATTCTGGTAAAGTAAATGCCCCTGATAGAAGCCAGAATGTAGAAATCACTTCAGCATTGTGCTCCATAATGAAAACAGTATGGTTATTCTTATTTCAGCGAAATTATTTGCAGAGGGTACAAAGAATAGCAAGAAGCAAAGAAAGAGGGGGATACTTCTTAGTAGCAGAAACCAATTGCAAGACACAAGTCCTCCTGAAATACAAATGTATGGGTCATTTAACTAGCAAAAAGTAGAAGCCAGAAGCAGTACACCTGAGAACTGAGAAGGAGCTTAGATATCAGAACTTGAACTGAAGGGATGATGGAACAATAACGTTTTCAGGGGAAAGGCAGAGGAGAGGCATTGATTTTTACTAAGTCTACTTTACAGTGTTTAACAGACATGATCTCACTATAATCCACACTACAGCCTTTTACAGTGTTGTCATCTACATGTTACACATGTGGAAATGGAATTGATTTAGATAATTTATCCATGGCCACACCGGTACTAAAGACTGGAACCAGAATTCAAACCTAGGATGCCATCCAAAGCCAGAGATCTCTAAAGTTTGTAGAAGGGCTCTGTATTTTACCTATATATATATTGATACTCTGAAAGGAAAGTTAAATAATATGCTGAACAGAGAAAATTTAATTATGTCTGAACAACCCCTTTCAGCCCGTTTAGATTATTTGTAAAGACAAAGATGATATGTTTTTTCCCTATATATTAAAGAGTAAAAGAAAATGTATTTACCAAAGTTTGCAGTATTTTAAATTAATAGTTCTTAAAGAAATTAATTACTACATGCTAAAATGTCTTGGGAATTTAGGTTATACAATTTTATTTTTATAAATGTATATTTAAATATCATTAGTCTTTGTGTATCTGTGTATATACAGCATAGAGAATATTTTCACCAAATGTAGGCATGATAGGTATGGCAGTTCATAGAGGTTTTCTTCCAATACATCTCAATACTTCTCTTTGTTTTGATGATCTTAAGATCTTAGGGAATTGTTCTTTTGGAGACAACTTCAAGTACTTTCTCAAATCAGCTTTCTGGGAAGGTCTGATATGAAGAAGAAGAAGAAGAAGAAGAAGAAGAAGAAGAAGAAGAAGAAGAAGACAGAGGAGGAGAAGGGAGAGGAGAGGAAGGGGGAAGGGGAGGCAGAGGAGGAAGAGAGGAAGAAGAAGAAGAAGAAGAAGAAGAAGAAGAAGAAGAAGAAGAAGAAGAGAAGAAGGAGGGGGAGTGGGAGGGGGAGTGGGAGGGGGAGGGGGGAGGGGAAGGAGGGGAGAGGAGGAGGGGGAGGAGGGGAGAGGAGGAGGGGGAGGAAGGGGAGAGGAGAAAACAAAAGAGAAAAAATATCTCATGATGTCTTGAGAAAATGGTAGATTTTCAGGTCTCTGTGAATATATATTATTGGCACTAACTTCATCATCATTATTTGTTTAGACATTTCTAAGGAGATAGGGCTCTATCTCCTGGGAATTTCTTATAAGTCCAACTCCAAACAAGGAAGCCCTGTGCAGTAGTTTAAGTGAAAAGCCATGGCCCCCACTAAAGACCCAGATCAAGAAGAGGATAATTTGGAGTTAGGACCTGTGAGTAAATCACAAAGCACCAAAGCAAGAGGAATTAAAACATCTGGAACACAACAGATGGAGGTCAAAGGCATGGCACTTGGAGACTGCAACTCTGTACCAATAGGGTTGGATGGTTCAAAAGCAAAGCCCTGTCAAGCTAGATGTACAGGCTTAAGAAAACTGAGGTTGATGGGGTCACCATGAAGGTGGACTCTGAGTGATGTTTTATCATTATTATTCCCACATATGAATCTTTTTAAATGACTCTCTATTAAAGACATGTTTGTGTTTCCAAACCTAGCAACATATTGTCTGGCTCTGACTCTTCTTCCAATTCCTGTCCTTCTAAATCATTTTTGAGAGCTAATTAGGTTGAGTGCCATTTTCAACTTCTACTTTGGAAGATAAGGTACATGCCTGCATATTGTGCACTTACTGCTGTGCACATCTGTGCTCCATATCAATCTGCAGGGATTTTGAAAATTAACATCCTTTTAAAGGGAAAAAAAGGTTATAATCAAAGCCATGTATTGCTAATTGGTCTTTGGTCTTGCAGATATGGCCTGGGCTGCAACCGAAAATGTATAGTAACAGAATTAGAACATTCTTTTCTTTTTGGAAATATTCCTCTTCTGCACAAATACATACAGATAGAAAAACATAACTGGAAAAAAATCTATACCTTAAAAGGAAAATGTGTTTTTTTTTTAAATGAGTAAATTCAGTTTTATAAAGATGTGCCCTGTCAATAGAATGAAAATCCTTTTCTATCACCCAAAATGAGTTACTAGAATTTTCTACCAATTTTGAGATGCTTGGCATTGGGAGATAAAACAAACAAACAAACAAACAAACAAACAACCCCCCCCCCCCAAATTTAGATTGGAATTATGATCTTTGAAGCTTGTAAGGTAGAAAAACCAAGCCAACTTTTTTCTCCATGTCCATCACAAGCACAGATTTGTTTCTTCCCCACCCCCACCACATTCTGTTTTATATTCTGGGTCTTAGACCCCTGGAATCTGAGAACATTTGTTCTTAGGGGAAAAATAATGCCTTGGAGAAACATGTGTTTGTGATCAAGTCTTATCAGAGTATAAATGATACAACTGCTTCCCCAAGAAGAAAGATCGGGTAACATTATCGTCAATGGTAAGCTTGGAAGGGTGAAGGAATTGCCAGGGTTTATTGTTTACTGAAATGGATGTTTAATGCTTTTAAGAGAAAGAAAAAAAGCAAGATTGGTGGCTAGAAACACCCAGAAAATCAAGCTCACAGTGTATTTAAAACTCTCCAGGGCTGTAGGGGACACATGGAAAAGAGAAAGAAAATTATATGAAAACCAAAATGGATAAACCTTGAGTGTTCTCTGTTTGTCCCATGCTTCATTTCATTTTTTCCAGAAGTAACAAATATGGTATAGATAGAAATCAAGGAATAGGATACATGGGTGAGTGAAAAGGAAGATGATATAAAAGAATAAGGAAATCAAAGAGGAATTATCCTGTGGTCCTACTAGATTTGTACCTTAGCATAGGATTAGGCAAACATTTTCTGTAGTAACTATCATAGCCTTAGTAACTACTCAGTTTTGCTAGTGTAGTGGGAAAGCCACCATACCTACTATGTCAACAAATGAACCTGGTTGTGTTCCAATAACATTTTATTTATGCAGACATAAATTTGAATTTTACATAATTTTCATATGTCACCAAATAGTCTTCTTTCTTTTTTTTCCTTCCAACTTATAAAACACATGAAAACTTAGACTCATGGCTCATACAAAAGTAAGCCCCTGGCTGGATTTGGCCCACAGGATGTGGTTCATGATCTGAGACTTAGAGCCTTGTGCTTAGAACATGGCTTCATATATTGACATTGGGTATAATAGGAGGCCCACTGCAGCAGTCTCAAGTTTTTTTCTGACTGCTCTGATTTTTAAAACATCCTCCTTTTGAATGACTATTTATTTTCTTTAAGTTATACCCTGTGAATTTAGAAACACAGACTTTAGAGGATCTGGCAAATGAAAGAGAATTGTGGATTACTTTTCCATTGAATGTTTTAAAAATAAGTAAAAACAGCTTTGGTTGGCATTATTGAACATCATCAAAACTTATTTCTGGCAGATTAAAAATTCAAGTGCCATTTCCTCCAGAATAAAGAGACTGACATATATGTCAGACTCACTTGGCATTTTTGATGTGGAAAAAACCCAAGCCAAGAGAAACCCAAATGAACAAACAGATAAACAAAACAAAACAGAAAACACAAAAAACAAAACCCACAAAGCCTTCAACAAGACCAATTAATTTAGTTCTCTTTAGCTTTATGGCAAGTGACCTAACTCATCTGTCTGTGTGTAGGCAAATACATTTTCCACTGTTCCATGCTAGGATGATATTAAACATTGCCATTTCTTTAGTTATCCTTTATTACATTGACAGGAAAATAGAATAACATGAAGGCTAAATAAAAGTCATTTTCCCAAGGCAAATTTACAGTGGTGGTTCATTTACAGTTTAGTAATCTTGAAAGTAAAGGAATATTTTGTATTTTTGATTTAGTTTGTTATGGATACTTTTCTTCAGTATTAGTTTCAAATATAATAGACATATCTGTTCTAAGAATGGTTGTAGGTCACATAACGTCTACTCGGGTATGTTGAACAATGAGAAATATCCTTGTTACCTATGATATCCTTTGAATAAAAAGATGAATAATAAGTAGTTCTACCCTGAGAGTGTACTGTTTCAGAACATTGAATAGTACGGTCTGTAAGAGGATTGGGATCTACAGCTCTGCCTATAGATAGCGGGGAAGCCACCTTCCCTCCCCACCCCTTTACTGACATATTCAGCTGCTGCTTTATTTTCCAAATTGTATTTCTTGGATGCTCATGGTTTCTATGGAGTTGCCTCAAGATCTCCCACAAGCAGAGAAGAGACGAGACGTCAGAAATCCACAGAGTGTCTCCCCTCTATTTCAAGAAAAGGAAGTTCTGTTTTGAACTGTTTTATATGTATGAAACCTCAGCATAATACTTCATTTAAAATAATGTTTCTGTAGTTTAAGAAGTGTGAAAGTCAGAGAGATAGACATTGAAACAGTTTGGGTAGATGATTCCCAAATTACTTGCGAATTATTAATTGTATTGATTACCTATTGGGTTCTCTCCTGAATATAAGTGTGTGGAAATCCTTCAGGATTTAGAAAATACCCCCATTTGAATTCTGGTTAATGATAAAAGTCCCAAATAAGATCAGTGGGGATGATGGGGTAAGGATCTCTAAAAATCCATTCTTCTTTGAAAGCAAAGAGAACACTAACAAAAACTGTTAAAATCAATTTGTTTTAGAAACTGGTGAATTGGCCAAAGGCTTGAAAAAATAAGAGGCACATTTATTCAAAAAAAATAGCTGAATCTCAATGAGAGCAGAAAGCTTTGTCACATTTTTCTTGCCTTTTTCTTATCATCCTTCCCTTACTTCTATGGTAGCCGTGAAAACCAACATTCACACAATCACACAGAAAGCCAGCAATGTAGTTTGCACCAGAGGAGCCAGAATGGATTTGGAGCTCCCTAAAAGCACCACCCCTAAAAAATTGTCATTATCTGACTATGAGTGTAATGGCTACATTAAAAAACCTCAAATGACTAAGTGAACCTTTCTGCCTTAATAAACTAAAAAAAGAAAAGAAAAGTAAACTAAAGAAACAGAAGGAAGGAAATAATAAAGAATAGAGTGAAAATAAAAGACTGAGAATAAGGACAAAACCACATTTGGTTCTTTGAAAAGATTTAAAAAATTGACAAACATCTAGTTGGAATTTCCAGAAAAAAAAGAAGAAAAATTCTGTTTACTAAAATCAGGAATTATAATGAGTCATTACTATTGATATTGCAGAAATAAAAGGGGGAAAAAGGATTATAAAGGAATATTATAAACCACTGTGTGCCAACAAAGTAGATAATCTAGATAAAATAGACCAATTAATAGAAAGATATAAACTCCTGAAACCGAGTTAAGAAAAAATAAACATGTGAATAGATTTACAAGAGATGGCATTAGTAATCGAGGACGTTCCAACCAAAATAATAGAGCCTCAGTTGACTCAACGGTCAGTTCTAAGAAATATTCAAAGAATTAACACCCGTATTTCTCACAGATCTTTTCTAAAAACAGAGGAGAAAGGAGCATTTTCCAACTAATACTATAAAGCCAGTGAGTATGCTGACACCAAAACCCAAAAAAGATGCTACAAGAAAAGAAAATTGCAGTCCAATACCTCTTAAGAATAAAAATACAAAAAAATCCACAAGTAGCAAAGTGAATCTAGAACTACATAAAAAGGATGATATTGGGACAGCCTGGGTGGCTCAGTGGCTTAGCGCTGCCTTCAGCCCAGGGTGTGATCCTGGAGAACCGGGATCCAGTCCCACATCAGGCTCCCTGCATGGAGCCTGTTTCTCCCTCTACTGGTGTCTCTGCCTCTCTGTGTGTGTGTGTGTGTGTGTGTGTCCCTGATGAATAAACAAAATCTTTTTAAAAAAGGATGATATTACAAACCACATATCCGATAAAGAATTAAGATCCGAAATACACAAGCAAGTCATACAACTCAATAACAAAGCAAAAATAACCCTATTTAAAAATGACATTGTACATACTCTATTCTGACTGTTATCAGTAAAATTGTAAGCTTCACAGTCTCCTCATCTTCCACCTACTTCTCTGGTTGCTGTTCTGTGGTTTTTTTTTTACTTCCTCATCTCTTGGACATGTCAAGTTAGGATGGCAAAGAGTTCAGACCTTAGACTTATTTGCTCCCCCAACATTCTCTCCTTTGAGTTGACTTAAATGTTTTCCCCTATATCAGACTACTCTTACCTTTGTGTTTGTATATCCAACAGAATCCTCAATGTGCTCACATGTATAACTAACAAACCCAACTTCTAGTTTCTGCTATCTCAATTAATGATGAATTGAACTGTTTTGGTCAAGAACTCTGGAGTCATTTTTGTCTCTAATCATTGTCTCAAATCTGTTAACAAATTATGTTGGAGTTTACTTCAAAATATGTCCAGGGATGCCTCGCTGGTTCAATCCAAAGAGTATGCAACTCTTGATCTCAGAGTTGTGAATTCAAACCCCACATTGAGTATAGATTACTTATTTATTTGCTTAATTTATCGAAAAAATTTCTAGATGTGACTGCTTCTTGCCATTTATACTACCACTCAGGCTGAAGCCATCATCCTGTTTTTCTCTGACTTATTGTTAAAACCTCCTGATGCATCTTTATGTTTTTGTCCTTGCTCTCATTCATTCAGTGGACAAATTTTCCCCAGTAGCCAGTTTTCCTACTAAAAGAGAAACTGCATTTCTCTGAAACTACGTTTCTCTGATTAAAATTCTATAATGGCTCCCAATCTTACTCAAAATAATATCTAAAGTTTTTTTGTTTGTTTGTTTGTTTTAGATCTTATTTATTTATTCATGAGAGACACACAGAGAGAGAGGCAGTGACATAGGCAAAGGGAGAAGCAGGCTCCCTGTAGGGAGTCCTATATGGGACTGGATCCCAAGACTCCAGGATCATGACCTGAGCCAAAAGCAGATGCTCAACCACTGAGCCACCCGTGTGCCCCTATCCAAAGTTTTTATACAAGTTTTTATAAAATCTGCACCTGCAATCTCTCTGATCTCACCTCTTAATACTCTCCCTTTTATTCACTTTGCTCCAGTCCTCCACTCTATATTGATTTCCTTCTCTTCCCTGTTTCAGTTTCCCAGTAGTGTTTCCTGTGATAACTTTTCAAATAAACTAATTGTACCAGAATCCTTATCCTAGAGATTCCTTTATTTTTTAAGAAGGAAACCTTAGGAGTCTTTTTAGATTTTTAGATCACTTGCCATTCAAATGGCTACAATGAGTTTATTGCTGGTCGTAGGATAAAAGCTGACAAGTCCTGACATGTTACATCATCAAAATTTCTATGACTTTTTATGGTGTAAATTGAGATGGGATAGAGGTAGAAGTGGATACACTGGTATATGGGATAGTTTCAGTACTTAAGAGGTAGAAAGTCAATGGTGGTTATAAGAAGGTGGTTTAGTTGACTATTGTCAGTAGTCATTGAAAGTCTGGAAGAAAAAATTTACAGAGTTGGGTGAGTCAACTTGCAGCTCAAGTTTAGTAGTAAATCCAGAATTTGAAGTTACTAATTCTCTAAAACTGGAGGGTAGATTGTCCTGAAATCCCAGTCCAGGATGGGATCGTTGCAGACTTACAAAGGTGGCTGAATGCACACTGCCAAGAAGTCTCTTATGCTGGACTCTGGACCCAGACAGGGAACAAATGGAATCTTGAGGAATGGAATGGGGATATTTGGTGGGTTGAGAGCTAGAGGCAGCCAGGTTCCTCTGAATCTTCTGAGGAGGCAGAAATGAGCACCTCCTCCTTACTAGATATTAGCACCCTTCTCTTACTTGTGGTAGATTCCTCATAACATTATGGTTGCCCTCATGCCCTTA
The DNA here is from genome assembly GCF_048164855.1 of Canis lupus baileyi. NCBI lineage: Eukaryota > Metazoa > Chordata > Mammalia > Carnivora > Canidae > Canis > Canis lupus. The sequence goes on along the minus strand of NC_132857.1, from coordinate 32,701,949 downwards.
TCAAGAATTTTACCCTCGTACTATTTTCTGAGCAATAATTAAGATCAGTCTCAGTGTGTCTCATTGTGAATGTCCTGGCAAGGATATCTAAAGGAAGTCCCAGTATAGTACTGGCATGGAATGGATCATCAAAGCTTAAAGAAAGTTATGGCATATTGAAAATGAAGTGAAGATGACAGAACTGTCCTAGAAGAATACTTATGAGTGGATAAAAGGCTCAAAGAACTGAGCATGTTAAAACTGATATATAACAACCGAGAATCTACCAGCTGACAATGTTCCCTGGGGAAGCCTATAGAATCTTCCTTCACTGGCAATAAGGAATGTGTTAGTGAGGAGCATACTGGCATTGCTGAGAATTTCAGTGTAGGCTTCTGTAGACCTAGATAGATAATGACAAATTCTGTTATGGAAATAGGTTCCTTTGAGTCATTGGGAATGACAGGATTCTAGAAGAGCAGAGGGCAATTAATGACACTAAACTTTTAGAGCCTAGGTGAACCTAAGCAATGTAATGTGCCAAAAAGATAGAATATTAATCAAGATTAAATTAATTGATTAATCAATTAATCAAGCACATTGACTCACAGGGACCAGGTCATTAGTAGACATTCAGATAGCAACCATTGGTGGAATTGTTTTACCTGTATAACCAATAGATCAAGAGCAGAGGAGAAGACTACTCTATCACCTATTATAAAGGAAAAATATGGCTGTTACTGAGTTTCCATACTGGAGAGAGCTCCCAGAGCCAGAGCCCATGAATTGAAGTCCACAGCCAGCACATCAAATAGAAATTTCCCCAATTTACTCAAGGTATCTATAGCAATGTGCCAGAATAACTACTGTATGCCAAGGAGAGGGAATATCCATATCTACAGCCATGGTGATAAATCAGGAACCTGCATAGAATGGCAGATTAGTGCCATCTTCAAAGGTTAAGTAGTGCAAGAGTTGTCACTGTCATATCCTTACATAATCTTCCAGTTCAGTGCCTGCAACACACAGAAGGGCCATAATGGATGATGGTGATGATTATAAACTGTACTATGTGGCAGCGCCACCTAAAGCAGCATTACTGGATATGGTGTCTTTCTAGAGAAGGTCAACACATTTTCCGTAACTTGATATGCAATTATTTACCTGGTTTCACTTGGTGAAATAGTCTTTAAAATATCCACTGAACAGAAGGTCCAGAAGCAGTCCATCGTAACCCAGGATGGACAGCAGTACAAAATCATATTCTTGCCCCAAGTTTATGTGCCTTTGTCACAATATAGTCTGAAGGGACCTTGATTATCTGGAAATTCCCCAGAATATCGCTGTGGTCTACTCTTTTAATGATATCATGCTAATTGGGAATGGTGAGATAAAAGTGGCCAGTATTCTAGTAAGATTTATTTGCATCAAAGCCTGGGAGATAAATCCTGAAAAAGTTTAAAGGCTGTCACATCAATGAACATTTTAGGGATCTAGTGAAATCAATGCCAAGACAACTCGTTCAAGTTAAAGGACAGGATTTTGTACACTGTACTCCATAATACTAAAAAAGAGAGGCTCTGCACTTGCCAGACCCCTTTGAATTCTGAACATAGCACACATTAAACATAGGAATAAAACTTTGATCTATTTATTGGGAGCCTGAGAAGTTTGGGTGGGAATGGCAGTAAATCCATCATAAGTTGGAGACTAAACATTCAGGAATGAACTTGAGCAGATCCAGAGGGCGTTTTATTTGTACCTGTGGGATTTTAATTTACGGAGGTGACTGAATGATGACATGGAGAGGCCAATACCAGTGAAGGAAGATTTATTACTTACATTTCTCAAGAGAGCATAGTGGGAGAGCATCAGGTTTTGATCAAGATGTGGAAGCAGGAGCATTGGGAAAGCCTATGGAAGAGTTTTATTTGGGTTTCCATGGGAACAGCAAAGTGGGACAGAGTAAATAGTTTAGGATTGGCCAGTTTGAATCATTCTGGCTAGGGGCTAAGAGGTGGTCTCTAGTTGCCTGGTGCCTGGCTTTGGTGATTTAGGGAAGTGGAAATATTGGCTTGGTGTGTGAAAGTTAGATAAGGAGGTGGTTGGGAAATGTGGGCTTGGGATTATTGGTTTGAATATGAAAAGCATGTTTATAGGCAGGCTGTTATTATCTTTGGGAATTAGCTAGCCCTGGGAGGGCAGTCTCTCTCCAAACATAAGATCAAGTCATCCCCAAACATAAGATACAGAAAATTGAAAACAGGATTAATACAGAGATACAGAGGACATGAATAAGTTGCACAAGCAGGTAGTTCAGACCCTATGTCACCTACCTCAGATGCATGAACACTACTCCCTTAGTTTTCATAGGTGAACTCACTGGGGCTGCCTAAACTAGCCAAAAGAATTAGATAAAACTGATGCCTGGGCCATGGATGATGAGTTGGCCAGATGTGTTGATGCAGCCAAAAACACTGCTGAAGCTCACAGTTTCAATCAGGGTTGGCCCTGAGAAACAGTAGGGAGGAGTAGTTCTCCTCACATAAAGAGATTCTAGCAATACTAGACCCAAGGTTAGCGAACTTTCTCTTAACGTCAGAAAATTTGTGGGGCTTGTGGGCTATTGGGTCTCTTTTGTAACTGTTCAACTGTGTCCATGTAAAATGGAAGTAGCTATAGACAATACTTAAACAAGTGGGTTCAGCTGTGTTGTAATGAAATTTTATCTATGAAAACAAATGGCTGGGCCATTGACCATAGTCTGCTGACACTTACACAAAGTTATCAGTATAATATGGAGATAAAATTGGCTGAAATTAGATTCTATGGCAATGGCAAATGTCTTGGCTAGCTGAGGGGAACACAGAAGCAGTAAGTTTGGTATTTTAGAGATAGGAAGTTCTACGGATCTATAGGCATAAAGTGTGTGGATCTCTGAAAGTTATATCAATGCTACTAAGGAGCATCTATCAAGAGATGGCACAAAACAACAAGGTGAATACAATAATTCATCCAGGGGAGCTTGACCGTTTTCTATCTTTGCTCACCCTGAGGACAGAAGCAAGACCAGTGTCACAGTGGGTCTATGAACAAGGTAGCTATTGTGATTAGAATGGAGACTATGAATAGGTGCAACTACATGAGTTCCCTTTCACCAATGGAAATACAGCTACTACTGGAGCTGAACAGTCAACCTGTTACCAGCAGAGACTAATGCTGAGCTCTCCTTATGCTTCTGACTCTTAAAAAGGCCAGTAAGCTACTCAGTGGTAAACAAGTTAGATCTGTCTCCTTTTACTACTAAAAGCAATAGCTGCTGCTTGGTCAGTTTGGGCTTTTCATGCTGTGTGGAATTAGTGGGCAAAGGAAGGAGGGACCAGGCTGGAAAATATGAGACCCTCATTCATGAAGAGATAGACTTTGATGGAGATAGAGTTCAAATAAAATACTCAGGAACAAAGGCCTGGATTACTCTAGTACACAGGCAACCTTGGCCAGAAGAAATAACAGTCCTGGGTGATGGGAGTGTAGAATGAGTGGTTAGGGAATAGAAAAGAATAGAATCAGTTATAGCTTTAGGAACACTTGGACCATCAGTGACTATAACTGATCCCCTTGAAACTGCTATCATAGAACTTTTTTGTTGTTGTTGTTAAGTATTTGTGACTGACCATCCCTTGAAAAATAAGTACACTGACAGAATGAACTTGCAAGTGGTGAAATGTAACAGTGCCTTGCCCTTATTCCCCGAGCCTGTACCGCTACATGCTGAAAGCTGCTTAACTGGGAATATGTGAGTATATTCGTTGGGGCACCTTTCTGGCTGTAGGGTCATGCTGTCTTTGCACAGGGCAAACAGACATGCCAAAGCATTAAGTATGCCAGTCACAGCCCTCAACCACTGAGGAGAATGGAGCTGATATATACACATCAGAGCTTCCTCAGGTCATCCCCACTGGGTCTCAGCTCCAATTCTCATAGTAGTAACTAGCTCGATTACACACCATACTTTTATCAGCTTACTTCTGTTCTAGGTCTAGGCCTCAGACTCTTCTTCTTCTTTTTCTTCTTCTTCTTTTAAAGACACACTTGTTTATTTGAGAGAAAGAATATACAGGGGGAGGGACAGAGGAAGAGGGAGACAAGCAGGCTGGGCTTGATCCCAGGACCCCGAGATCACAAGCTGAGCTGAAATCATTTCCCAAATAAGCTATTGCAACTTAAATCTTATTTTTATTTTTATTTTTTTTTTAGAAACACACTAAGATAGTGATCTGTCAAGAATGGAGAAGCCTTTTGAAGGAACCACTGCAATTAGAGAAACAGAATTCCAGAAGATTATAGTTGGCTGAGACTCTAGAACTCTTTAAATCTTGAATTCTGAAAAATGTAAACAATATAATTAGTCTCTTTACATTTTATAGGTGAAACAAGTCACAGTTTGCATTAGCTAGTGGTTAAGTCTAAATTATTCTCCTAATTTCCAGTTAATTGCAATAGTCTGCCCACCTAACTCTCATTTTTAATTCACTGAGGTCTCTAGGAGCATCTATGGAAAATCTACAGAAGCCACAATTATTCCCAGTAAGATAGAAAAGGATAAAATTCCCATAATTTTGATGAATTGTATATTGTCAGGAATTATTCAGCAATGGTTGGAACGTGAAGTTTTTTCCATTAGTCTGTATAAATACTTTCATTATAGCAGTCTATGATATATTTACCAAAAAGAGTAATAACAGAAACAAAAATCTCTCTTCTCTATAAAATTAGGTCTCCTACTCTCAGAGGTTTTAAAGTCATCTCCTTTCAAATAACTACCTATTTCACTTGTTTGCTTTTGAGATCGTTGTGTTTTCTTTTCCCCTCAAAGTGAAACATGGTCTTTATAATGAATATGGAAATAACAGGCATATAAAACATAAAGTACCTGCTCTCCTCCCCCCTTCTCAGTCTTTTTCTTCATTTTCATAAAGTGGCTTCTGTTTCTCACTACTTGAATTATTTTTTTCTGATATTTGTCTGCAGGTGTACACACACAAATAGCTTGATACACTTGTGCAAACATGCCTTCAGACCGGGCACATAGGCATGCACACACGTTTACGTATTTATACACATGAGTTTATACTACCACTACCCTATACCTAGCAGCTTGCATTATTGATATAATGGTTTTCAGAGATGATTTATGTCATTGTATCAAGAGCACCTCTTTTTTATTTATCATTTTCATTGTATTAGATCATATGGTCATACCCTAACTTTTAACTATTTGAATACTGATAAATTTTAAATCTTTCTGATTTATTTCCTACTATAAGCAATAACACTGTCATCAACATTCTTATATGGTTATCTTGCAATATTTCAAAGGACAGATTATTAGAAATGAGATTTTAATGGTATAGCCATTTTGAATTTAGATAACGAAAAATTGTTTTTCCTGAAGCTTATTGTAACACTCAATACCATTACTTACTACATTTGAGATTTCCTATTTACCTGTACTTACTTAACACTATTATAAATATTTTACTTGTTCTGTCAAATGAGATAAAATTGTATTACTGGTAATATTGATCATCTTCTAATACACTTGTTCATTATTTTTTTTCTACTGTGAATTATATATTTAAATATTTTATTTTATTTCTATTTTATTATATATATTGAAATCTGTGATTCAATTTCTCTGATAGAATGTCATATTTTTATACATTCAAATCACTCACAATCAAAATCAAATTAAAATATTTGGAGTATTTACTTTATTAACCGAATTTAAGATTGTTAGTTTCCTTTAAAGAATCCTTTTGGTAATAATTATGTAAATATTGGTGGGTAAATGAGATTTCAATTTACATTTGCATGCATTCTTAAATCATTACAAAACTATCATTCAGTTAGTTCACACATACTTACCGTATTTCAGGCATAATATTAGGCATTGTCAATAGAGCCACAAACAAGTAATTCACATTTCCCTTTTTCCTCTGGGTAATATTTTAAGATGCCAAGATCAACACAGATAAAGAAATAATCTTACCATCCAAAATTAGTCATTTCTCTTAGATCTGATTCTTATTAGGAGAGATTCTGAGTTCTCAATTACTTAGATTAAAGCTTATGGCCCCACCTTTTCTAATTTCCTTTTCCTTTTCATTGCATAAATAATTGGTCAATACTCGCTTGGTCTGCATCTACAAGTCTCCTCTTTTTCCTTTCTCCATTTTAGTAACCTTATGCTAGTTCGTAAGTCAGGCTGCTATGACTGCACCTGCTGTCTCATTCTCTATATTCCCTGTTGTGCAATGGGAAATTTCAGACTATAGCCCTGATCATAGCCCAACCCAGATCAAGTCCTTCAAGTCTTTCCCCCCCATCCAAACTTTCAAGAATAAAAGTCTGGCCTGGAATTCAAGGGTGGCACTGAAAAATACATAGCAAAATGTAATTGATTTCTGGAAAGTAATACAACCTTTATAAAAAACATGTGTAAGAGAAAAGAGCATGGCATCAGCAGATGATGGACAAAAGGAGGGCAGGTAGAACAGAGGAAAGGTTACTAGAATAAAAGCTTCATGAACACAAGTAATATTTTTGCTATTGTCTATTTTTATCACTGTCATAGCCACAGTTCCTAGAATAGTATCTCATGCACAGCATGCCCTCAGTAATTTTTTTTTTTAATGAATGTTAAAGACAGAGACACAGACATTGATGTGGATTATTTGTTTCAGAATTGGTAACAAAAAGTATGGATTAGGGTCTTTCTTTATGAGTAGTGATGCTATTGATCAAAATGACTCAGGGATAAAACCTCATGTGGCAATAACTGATAATAATTTTTCAATGTCTATCAGTTGCAATGCCTTTCTAAATGGTTTACATTCATTATATTATGTAGTTCCCATACAGCCATATGATTCATGATATGAATGTATTAGTTCTCATTTTAAAGATAAAGGAGCTGACCGATAGGTCAGATACTGAGGTTAAATGTATGACTGAAGCAGAATTTGAATGTACAGAGATACGACCTTATTAGGTACTATAGCCTGAAAGGACCTAAGATTATATGTGGGCTACAAAATAAATAGAGAAAACATTTATCATAAGAAGTAGAAAACATAGGGCGCCTAGTTAAGCATTTGACCCTTAGTTTTGGCTCAGGTCATGATCTCAGTGTTGTGAGATTGAGCCCCAGGTGGAGCTCTATGCTGGGTGTGGAAACTACTTAAGTTTCTCTCTCTGTCTCTCTGCCCCTGCCTCCCTCCACATGCATACTCTCTTTCTCTGGAAAAAAAAAAAAAAAAAAAAAAAAAAAGAAGAAGAAGAAGAAGAAAAGAAGTAGAAAACTTAAATACATAAATATTAAGTACTATAGGTTTAAAAAAATGCCAAAGAATTAGAAAAAAAACCCCACAAACTCCTGATTATTCTATTCTTTTAGATTTTTAGTGTTGACATATTCTAATGCTACAAAAGTTTTTCTAGGGCAGAGAAAATTATAGAAAGTTTTATCATTTATTTTGGAAAATTAATTATTTTTCCAAAAGAGAAAACTACAGAGTGAGCACATGCAAGTATAGACATAATAATCTTACACAAATTGTCATGCATAGAATCCAATAGTATATTAAACTTATAATTTACTTTGTCGAAATAGAGTTTCCAGGTTAATTTAATATTAGGAAAATATTTCCATAATTAGATCATTATGTAGAAGGAAAAAAAAATGTATGCTCATATTTTTGATAAGCAAGCACATGGAAAAGTAGAACAATTATCTCTGGTAAAAGCTGAAAACTAGTATCATAAGGATATGTTCTTGATATAATAAAGATTGTCTATCCTAAACCAATAGTTCATCTCACAGTGGAAAGTAAAAAAAATAAAAATAAATAAAAATAAAAAAAACAGAGGAATTCCTATCACATTTAGGGACATGGCAAGAAGTGTGATTACTCCAGTATTGTTCAATATTATTCTTAGTAAAGAAAAGAAAAAAATATATATATATACATATAAAGTAAGAAAAGACTAAGAAAACTAGTTTTATTTTTATTTGATATATTTATTGTACTTGGAGTAGAGAGGGCTACTTGAAGAGATAAGCTATATGGGAAACTGATCTTATATCTGGTTTTTTAATTTATTTTGAAGAAATTAGTGGTCACACAAATGGTGTCACAGAAGAAGGATGAAAAAACTCTTTCTGGTTCAGTGATGACAGTATGATGCTGCGGTTGTCCTGATCAATAGAACCTTCATGAAGATCTACAAGCCCCACCCCAAGGTGTAGGCTCAACATCATATATATATGTGTGTGTGTTGGATGGAGTATGATCAGAATCCTTTGTGGAGAGCTCTAAATTGTACATTTTCTGACAGCCTCTGAGTAAAAGTAAGGCCCAGGTTTTGATGTAGCAATATAGTCAAGCTATTAACTAATTGAGGTAAAGCAAATGACTGGATTTGAAATGTGTTTTACCCATCTCATTTCAGAATTATGCAAAACCAGTTCTCATTTTTACTTTCTTCATTGACAAAATGGTGAAGTACAACATAGGAAAGAGGTATGTGGTAATCCCAGGGTTTAACTCTTATTTTGACATTCCATGGTTTTTAGGAGCTCAGATGAATAAGTTGAGATTCAGACATCTCTGCCAGTCTCAGACTTTGCTACAGCAGCATGGTATTCTAAATCTTTGGATACTTCCACTTTTCCAACTCCATATATCAAAAATCCTAAAATGGTAAGCTTTAAATACTGAAGTACAAACCATAGGAGAAGTGATTCTAAAAGTAACAAGTATATGCCAAGGTATCATGCTAAGAAAAAATGGTAAATTTAGAACATTTTATACTCTTTGAGTTCAGGTTTTCAGAAACCATATCTTGATTTTGAATGAACATTTTGTTTCTGAGGAAGGCATTGCATGAAATACTCCTGGATTAATACCACCCACATCTATCTAGAAACTGAACATCTAAATCATAATCCAACTAAGTTTGCATCAGAATTAAATACACTGATGTAGAAAATTGAAACAGGGGCCACTGGATGGCACAGGTGGTTAAATATCCAACTCTTGGTATCAACTCAGGTCATGATCTCAGGATAGTGAGATAAAGCCCTGTATCAGGCTCTGCACTTAGCATGGAGTCTCTTTGAGATCCTGTCTCTGTCCCTCTCCCTCTGTCCCTCCTACCTGTGCTCTCTCTATCTCAAATAAATAAATAAAACCTTTAAAAAAAAGAAAATTAAGACAAAAAGATTCCTATCGAGTCATTTTCATGAAATTAGCACATAACTAGATATAAAAGTACACAGGCAGACTACATGTTCTAAGACAAATTAGCTTGCAGGGTAACAATTTCCTGCTGAGAACAATTATGAAAGCTGGACACAATACCTCATCCCACCCCCAAAAATTTGTATTTGAATGCATAGAAGAACTATCAAGAGAGCCAGAACTTGAGTAGTCAAGCTTCTATAAAGCAAGAATGGAAGATAATTCTATACTGAAACAAGCACAAAATTTTGCACTGTTTCAGAAGTAGCATATGGCAAAAGATAGAGAACTCAATCAGAAAGTAGAATCTAGGAAATATAAAGATATTAGCAGGGCTTTTGGTAGCTTCATGGTACCAGGGAGATGAAGACTGAGGTCACAACCAGCCAAGAAAGAAGGCTCCTGGAATAAGTCCCAGGAGTAAGGATAAGTGAAGGATAAGAAAAAACTGAGTTCATGTAAAGGCTGGTAAATTAGGTCTACTTAACTCAAGGCCTAATTAGATTAACATGATGTACCTATATTCAAACTACCTGCCAGAAGCTAAGGGGCTTTTGGAATCTCTACAATTTTTCAGTCTAAATGTCCTGCGTTCACTAAACAAACAAGCAAATGAAACAGCCCCATCAATAGCAAAAAAACCCAAAAAACAAAAAACGAACAACAACTATATAATAGAAACGGATTCACAGGTGACCTAGACATTAAAGTTTATATGATAAAATTATGTATCATAACTTTAATATAACCATAATTAAAATAATAAGATAATAGATGGAGTGATTGACATTTTAAATGGAGAATTGCAATCTATACAAAGGGAACAAATACAAATCATCGGATCCATTGAGTCAGTACTCTAAACTATGACTGTACTAGATGGGTATAATGGCAGATTGGATACTATGGAATGGAGGATTGGCAAATAAGATGGACTCACAGGAAAATAATCCAGACTGAAACTCTAAAAGAAAAATGGAAAACACATTGGAAGAGGGTGAAAAAAAAAGGGGGGCATGTAATTGACTTCCCAGAAAGAGAGTAGAAGGAAGAGACTAGAACACAAATACTATTTGAAGAGATAATGGCCAAATATTTTCAAAATCTGAGGAAAGATATGGACAAGAGCTACCAAATGAAATAGGATAGACACAGAAAGAATAAAGAAATAGGCACCTCGTGCCTCCAAAACGGAGGAAAGCCAATGAGAAAGTGAAAATCTTAAAAGCACCCACAGAAAAAAAGCACATCTTTTAAAAAGCAACAGTGAAATGACAACTAACTTCTTAGAAAGATGGATCCTTGAAGATAATGGAATGGCATTTAAAATGCTCAGGTTTTCTACATTCTGAAATTTTTCTTAAAGATAGTCCCCCCGAAGCTAGTTGTATCATGATTAGATAACGATTACATGTAGAGAAAAGAGTGCCTTGCATTGATAGAATTCATCAGACCAATCCTTAGAAGCTAATAAATTTCTGAGAAAAGCCACAGAACAGACAATGCCTAAATTTAGGCAATGATTAGAAGGGAGAGAGGTGTGTGAAGCTCAAGATTGGATCCAGAGAAAGCATTCAATGTGTAGCAATCCCAGACAGCATAAATACACGTTAATATGCCTTTTAAAGATGCAGCGCTTACACACTCTGGGCACTCTATAGGTCCATTTCTTCGGCCTTAGCCCTTATAATTAACTAAGAGGTCTTAGATTTCCTCAGTCTCCAAAGTATGAGCCTAATCAATATCTGTGTCTGTCTATCTATCTGTCTATCTATCTATCTATCTATCTATCTATCTATCATCTATCATCTAACTATCTATTTATTCTTACTGTATACTTGTTTTTCTCACAGATGCTGTTTGGAATGTTAACCTCCTCTTCTTTTGGTTAATGGGAGTGACTCTGTGGGACTGAGGCTCCATGCCTCTGCCTCACTTCCATTTTTGTGGTCTATGCTTAGGTTTTTTTGTGACTGGCAGCTCTCAGGGATCAGTAAACTCTGTGACATGTGGTGAACAGAGGACACTCTAAACCCCTTTCACCTAGAGGAGTCCCTTCAGTGTTCAATTCTGACCCAAAAATAGATTCCCCCCACTTTTCTTGCTGGTTGCTTCCTGGGTAGAACTTCAAATACTACCCTAGCAGCAATACTACAGAATGCCATCATCTAACCACTAGATGCTTTATACCAGCCTTCACAACTGAGGAAGGTGTAGTAAAGAAAGAAAGACACAAAAAGGAAAAGGGTCATAATAAAAAATGAAGAGAGGGAGATTTTATGGAGACCAATTCGTGGCAAATTTTATTGATCAGCCAGGTGTACAAGGTACTGTTCTGATATTCACAAAATGTCTGCAATATAGGTATTTACATTTGATTTCTATCTTACCCAATGAGAAAATGGATTTGTTGGAATCTGAACACAGTATTATTTGAATTTAAAACATTCTGCTCTGAAACTAAAATGACTATAATACAGACTTGCTATTTTTTCTTTCTCTTTGGTTACTGAACATATGGCTATATCTTATTTCTAATAAGCACATATATATCACTGAGACACTTACAGACTGTCTCTCTTAGATAACTTATTAAAAGATAAACCCTAATATTGTTGTCACCACGTTTTGCCTTCAAAAAGGTAAGATTGTTCTGATGTTGAATTATAGTAGATGTTCATCTCTAGTTTTAAATCATCCATGATCACAAGATAGGTAGGTCATGATTTTCTTTCTTTCTTCCTAATTCCAGAAAATTCTTTTCAAGACAGCCATATGTACCAAAGCTGGGTTATTATTATTGTGTTTGTTTCACTAGCCATGTGTCCCGCTATATTTTGTATAGATTTTCAGCACCCCCCCCCCATTACTTTGACCCAGTAGACACTCTTCTCAACCCAGTACTTAAAACTTCTCACATAAGTGAACAGAGCTGTCCCTTCAAGGCCAGCATATTGTCTAGTACATAGAAAGCTTCCAGAAAATAGTATTGATCATTTTTATTATGTTTTCTTTATTTACTAATCCCTATGTACTTAAGGTTTTAAGTGCTGGCCAAAATCCTGACCAAATTTAATTTTTATTCTTTTAGAATGAAAAATGAAGAAGAATTTTATGGCAGAAGATACTTCAGCACAGGTTAGATACATACCTATTGGCCTTTGCCCTTTACCAAATGATATTAAAAATAATCAGATAATACTTATATTAAATCTAGCTCTCCACTGACATGTTTCAGTTTTTTGCTTTGTGAGGGTTCCAAAAGTTTGAGCAGTCCTTGACTCTCAGTTTTGGAGAGAAACAAAGATGAAAGTTTGTTGTTTTTTTTTTTCTTTCATACTGAAGGCTATTTTTCAAAGGGAAGGCCCATTTTATAATTCAATCTCATAACCATATTAGGCCATTTGAGGTTAGTTGAGAGGACAGTTTCTTGTTTAACCTTATTGCTGCAGTAACAGTGAGCAAGCACACATTGAAACAAGTTTTTGTTTCTCTTTCTTTCTCTCTTTCTTCCTTCCTATCTCCCTTCCTCCCTTCCTCTCTTTCTTTCTTTCTTTCTTTCTTTTATTTTTTTCCTTTTTTCACAGGAGCTCTGCAAGTGTTATGTTTTGTGTAGTGAGTGCAGCATATGAGAAATCCACCTTCCAAAGAAAGGAACAGACACATCTTAGTACAACTTTCTTAACAGACATGATTTTCCTTTTCTTTTATTTAGTTGTTGGTTTATTTATTTTTGAGTAAAGGAGTATCGTTAATTATAGACTGGGTATCGGGAGACCTATGCAAGGAAAAATTACCAAGGTTCTTCTAGAACAGTCCATCAGTTAATTGGTTTTGAACTGATTGAATTTGTCTTAATTACTGTAGATAAAACAGTGAACAGAACAGTTGTCACCACCAACATGGAATTTGTAGTTAAGTGGAGACAGCTGAAAATTAAAATGTTTGTTTTACAGATGACTACAAGGGCACAATGCACTGATGAAGGCTGTTAGTAGAATTTGTCTGGGGTTTCATGGAAATATAGACATGAAAGTAACTTTATGGAAGTTTATGAATGATTCAGAACTTTATCTAGATTCTTAACCACCTGATTAACTACCATTCATCCTTCACAACACAGCTCATGTGAAGTGTTCCTTGCATGACTACTGCTGTACCCTCCTATAGAGACATGGCTGACTGTATATGCTCATTGTGAGGATTTACTACATTGACTTGTCATGGGTTATTTTTCTCCATGTGCTAGACTGAGAGCTCCCTGAAGGCAGGCATGTGCCTGTGGGGCCCAACACAGATCCTGCCACAGAAAACATCCCAAAACATACTGAGTTGAATGGTAGTATGTGTCAAGTAGCTCCCTGTTTTTTATTTCTTAATCTTCAAGACTGTTGAATATTATATGTGCACAGGAACCATATTTAATGAGTGTCAGAGGACAAATCAAGATATTAGCTGAATGCAGAGAGGAAATATTAAACATTAGGAGGCGTGATCCCTTAACAGAAGTAGGAGTAACTTGTTTGGACGGAAATATTTTTATACAGAATATTCTCATGTGCTTGTTTTCATTAACAGTAGTCTCAGGTGTTTCCTTCAAACTCATCATTTTTTTCTTTGACTCTCTTTTCCCTGAGCTGTTGAAATATTAGCCAGCTCTTCTGATGGGCATTGGCATTACCAGCTTTATCAAGCATGACATGTCCCCCTAGTTTCTAATATTCTTCACAGATGGTGTTTCTCAACATGAACTACTTTGTCAAACATGACATTTACTTACAAGGTTTCTGAGGGGTGGATTAGAGGCTTCCTCATTATTTTTACTGGTGCAGGTTTTTTTTTTTTTTTTCATAATTCCCATTGATAATTTATTAGCCACACCACTTTGCTTCTCTGGAAGTCTGCTGTGAAGCGGTTTACAATTTTTGCATCATAGGTTAGCTTAAATAAACCACTTATGTTTTGACTTCATTCATTTCCATCTAGAAAGAAATCTGACAGTTCCTAAAAATCAAACAAAAGAATCAATTCTTCCTCAACATTACTATGTGTGTGTACACATGTATGTGCTTGCCTATATGTCTAATTATATACTTCAAATATTTAGTTATCATGTATGATTGGCTATGTTGAGCACAAAAGTGTTATGTTATGGGAACTGAAAAGTTAGAAAAACATAGAACACAAAAAACTATGTGTGTCTTTGTGTGTCCGTACATTTGCTTTAACAAAACTGAGAAAAACAGAAAAATCAAAATTGTTTTTGTCTGCATTCTGTTAACTATAAAGTTATTTGGAAATACCCATTTAAAAGATTAATTTTTAAACAGATGTTTAATGTCATGTTGAGAGAGCTTCTTGCATTGTTAAAGATTTTTTGGTTGCACTCTGTGGGTGTAGCACTAATCCCTAAATCCTTTTTTTTTTTTTTTTCTGTGCTGAAATCTGACATCATTACCATATGGGAGAGGCCCTTCTGGGTTCTGGTTTTAGTTTTGTCTATTTTCTTTTCATTTCTCGCTGGGGAGCAATAGATCATGGCCCCTGGTCTGTTAATTCCTCCTCTTCACTGCCCTGGCCCTACAAACTTCCTCTCATTGTCATCTGAAAGAGCACTAACACTGCTTTCTAGACTTTCCCGGAGCCACAGAGAAGTGAGCTGTGTCATTGTTCTTGAGGCATTAGCACTCCATTGAGTCACACATGGCTGGGTTAGCATTTAGAAAATATTATTTGGAGAGAAAAAGTAATTGTAAGGATAGAAAAGAGATAAAAGGCTTCTTGGACAGCCAGTGATCCTTCACACATTGGATAATAAGATACAATACATACTTTGTCCTTGCAAATCTACAGAGAAAAGGAAAATGTGCTTAGAAAAATAGAATGTTGAGAGTTCAAAGTAATATGAAATATTATGAAGTAAACTCATAATCTGAAACCCTAAGTTCAGCAGCCATTAGAAAAACCAGAGCACATTTGTTCACAAAAAGAAAAGTATGAAAAGTAAATTGCCAGTATATTAATAATTTAAACTCAGGCCACACCAAAAGAAAATGTAATGGCAATTTTAGAAATTAAATTACTTAATTATAATTTTAAAGACTAACACCAACGATGGTATAAGAAGTTAGACACTAACTAGAAATTATTACAAATGGGTTTTACATGAGTAGTTAGAACAGGCCAATTCCAGGGCTGAATGTTAACTGTTTTAATCATTTGAACTTGTTATTTTTTCTCATGTCCTTAATTTTCCTCTTTATTATTCTCAGGATCAAAAATCTAGAGTGTGTTTATCAGAAAGTATCTGAAAGATTATGTCTTTCTCTCTGGATCTTATGTGTCTGTGCTAGCAGCATGCTGAGGTAGAAATAACTTTGTGTTTCAAGTAAATTTTAATTGGCTGAACTCCATAGTGTTATCATAGACAGAATAGAAAATTACTTCTTTTCTTGGTCCCCAGTATTGTTTTTTTCTTTTTTTCTAGTGAGGGCAAAGATAAGAAAAACTCATCCACGGAAGGGTCTGTGTCTCAGTCATCACTCATGGCAATCATCCTATGCTCTTTGTCTTCCTCTTCTGTCTTCCACAGAAGGAAAGAACTAAAGTTCCTTCAAGAAATAACATGAAGGGGCACCTGGGTGGCTCAGTTGGTTAAGTGTCTGCCTCTGACTCAGGTCATGATCCCAGTGTCCTGGGGTGGAGGCCTGTGTCGGCCTCTGCTCATTAGGGAGTCTGTTTCTCTGACCCTCCCCAGGCTTGTGCTTTCTCTCTTTCTCTCTCTTGCTCACTCTTTCTCTCTCAAGAATATAAATAAAGTCTTTAAAAAAAGTTAAGGAAAGCTGGTATTTATTTAGCCTGGAAGTACTTCCTGTCTCAATATTTTTTATATTCATTTTTTTTGTATCCATGACGATTGATAGTATCCTATTGTATATTTATTTATTTATTGATTGATTGATAATATCCTATTTTAAATAATCACCTTTTTTTTTACTTTTGAAATATTTTGTTAATTTTCAGATAGTTTCCCTGAATTCAGATAGTCCCTTGCACATAAAAATCAAAACTACACATTTTCATCAGGTTAACCTTGCTTGCTCTTCATTATGATTATGTGTTCAAAAATTAAAAAAACAAAACTTTAAGAATTCTTTTTTATTGTCTAGTAAACAAATTCGGGGTTATTAGCTTGACATTGAATGTTCTTTAAGACTGGGCCCCAACTTACCTTTTTGGCCTTGTTTCCAAATACTCTCCCTTAGCATAATATTTTTCCAAAAAAGGTTAGTAGATATCCTAGCTACAAAATAACATTTAAGGTTGCATAGGCAGCTAAAGGTGATTTCTACAGAGGAAATAAATAGAAAGAATGAAACCTATCCTCTGAGGGAAGGTCCAACATCCAAAGACCAAATCCTCAGAAAAAAAAAAAATGTTTTTTTATTCCTATATATGCCGGGTAGATAGAAAGTAGAAGGAAAATGTAACCAAAGATGGATGTTAGAAACTTAGCTTCTAAATTCCTGCTGTGATTGGATATAAGAACTGTATCTGAGCTTGGTCATATCTAGAGGAAAATATAGGTCAAGATGAATTCAGATTCTAGAAGTTTGGGAGCTGATAGGCAACTGCCTTAAAGTTAGACACATCATTCTTTTTGTAACATTTGTAATACATGGTGCTTATCAAATACATAATAAATGAGTAAATGAATGACTTAATATACTATAAAATGTGCATGTTCTTGCCAATTGCCTAGGGTATTAGATTGGATCTTTCTTGGGAATCCAAGATATATGGAAGCCACAAATGGAGACTATGTATTTGGGGCAAGATGGGTCTGGTGGCAATCTGGTAACTTTGGGCATGAGAACCAGGAGTTGCTACCTTAGGACTGTAGGCAGAGCCTGAAAGTTAGATAGGTCTATGATTTTAATGTAATCCAAAGGCAAACATAAGTCACCAGAAGGGGGAAGAGTTCTCAATAAAATGTAAATGTAACAAAGGAGCGTCAGAAGCAATCTTTAAGTGTGTCTGGGTGGCTCAGTTGGTTAAGCATCTGCCTTCAGCGTGGGTCATGATCTCAGGGTCCTGGAATTGAGCCAGGCATGGGGCTCCCTGCTCATCTCAGCAGGGAGTCTGCTTCTCCCTCTCCCTATGCTTTCTTCTCCCCGTGCTTGTACTCTATCAAATAAATAAATACAATATTTTTTTTAAAGGAACAATCTTTGATCATTCAGAAAAACAATGAAAACAAGATGGTTTAGTAAGTCAGAAATCATAGCCTTGTTAATATTTTAGGATTGTTTACCTTCCCCTGCTCAAGTTTCAGGCTCCACAGTTGCATTTCTCATGCCCAAAATGCTGGTGAGAAAATTGGTGCCAGGAACAGGATGCCCTGCAAAAAAGGCACACACAAATTATTTTGATTGGAGGGCACCTGGGTGGCTCAGTGGTTGAGCATCTGCCTTTGACTCAGGTTGTGATCCTGGGATCCTAGGATGGAGTCCTGTATCAGGCTCCCCACAGGGAGCCTGCTTCTCTGTATACCTATGTCTCTGCCTCTCTCTGTGTTTCTCATTAATAAATAAATAAAGCTTTAAAAAAATTATTTTGGTTGGAGAAGTAACATGTCTACCATTATAAATATAATACATTTAACATATTAGGAACAATTTTATTCACTCGGGTCTACTAACATAATCCTTTCTTTTTTTTCTGGATTTAATTCTGGATCTGCAAATTTCATGTAAGAGTGCAGGGATACATCATGGCCGGTCAAAGGGTCATGCGATTCATTAAAGCCTCCCAACAGCCTCCTCCCCAACGTTGTCCCTGGGCCTCCCTCCACCTAACCACCCATACTTCAGGATATTTCTATTTCCCACTGTCTCTTCCTTGTTTCATACAATATTAGAGGCAATGACTGCTCCTTAAGTCAATTTGGAGAGGCTTCTCATAAGGTGAGTAATGAGCACTGAGAAGAAAGCAAATCTTTAGGGCACCTCACCCCAGGAAGATCTGGAAGGAAAAATATAGCTGTTTCAGGAAGAAATATTGGATGGGGCTTGGGGCCACAGCTGCAGTAGTGCACAATTGGCCAATTTAATTTTCTCTTGTGTAGGGCTCTGTTAGCAAAGTGACCTAACAGGCCTGGATTAAAAATAACAGAGACATTAATTTTCAGTTATAATTGTCTTGGTTTGCATTTTATGATGTTGTGGGTTTTTTTTTTTTTTTAATTAAAGGTAGTGTTTTGTTCCCTTCTAAGGGGTTGGTTGCAATTTAATGCTGTGCCAAGACATATTTCCATTGCCTTTAGCTGTTCTATCTCCTCACAGATAGGGATCAAGTAATTGTAGAGCCAAAGAGAAGAGCCAGGGCTACTTCAGAGCACTGGCAAATCTGACTATCAGAGCTACAACCATCTGGAGTAAGGTCCTGCTGTTTCAGACCACAGTGAGTCCTGGAATGCATTAGGCTGAGCCGTAAGCAGATCTACTTGCTGAGTTTTGTAACTGGGAGACGTGGTTATTGGGTTTATGTTTGGGTCAGCAAGAGTTTCTGTAGACTTAGACTGCCATATTCTAGAGCATTTTGGCTGGACTGGTGATGAGCTATCCAGAGAGATTACTAACTTTAATGTTACTTTACTTTTGTTTTCTTTATAGTGTCTTTCTCCTGAACTATGTGGGCCAGATTAATCTTTTGCTTACCACATACTTTTTTTTTTAATTTAAATTTAATTTAGTTAACATATACTGTATTATTAATCTCAGAGGTAGAATTCAGTGATTTATCATTTGCATATGACAAATACCCTCTGACTTCACTCACACGTGGAACTTAAGAAACAAAAATAGATGAGCCTACTGCATTCTAATTATAACTAATACTATAAGATTCAAATAAAAGACAGGGTGGGGAAGGGGTGGAGTGAGAGGGTCTATTGCTGGTGGCTGCAGAAACAACAACTACAACAACAACAACAACAGGATGCCGTCTCACATGAATGACAAGGGCCAGGGATAGTATAGCTCCATAAAAGGTGTCATGGGTCAGTATAGCTGGGGAAATCTATAAAGTTGATACAATCCCAACCCAAATCCTGCCAAGATTTTCTTTGTAGCTATTAACAATCTAATTTTTAAATTTATGTGGGAAAGAAAACATTATATTGAAAAATAGCAAAGTTGGAAGACTCACACTACCTCATTTAAGTCTTGTAAACTATAGTGATTAAGACAGTTGGAATTGGTGAAAGAATGGACACAAAAACCAGTGGAAAAGAATGGAGAGTGCAGAAATAGGCCCTCATTAATAAAGACTATTTATTTTTGACAAAGGCACAAAAACAATTCCATGAAAAAATAAGAATGTACAAGTCCTCTGTCAATTATAATTTGCAAATATTTTCTCCCAGTCTGTAACTTTCTCTCTTTAGTCTCTGAATACAGTTGTTTGCACAGCAAAAGATTCAAAATTTGGAAAAGTGTAACTTGTTTTTTTTTTTTTAAGATTTTATTATTTATTCATGAGAGACACAGAGAGAGAGAGAAAGGCAGAGATACAGGCAGAGGCAGAAGCAGGCTCTGTGCAGGGATACTGACGCGGGACTCCATCCTGGATCTCCAGGATCATGCCCTGGGCTGAAGTCGGTACTAAACCACTGAGCCATCTGGGCTGCCCTAATTTGTTATTTTTAAAAAGTTTTATGGATCATGCTTTGGAGTCATATAGAAGAACTCTTTGCCAAACTTGAGTCACAGATATTTTATCCATTTTTTTCTAGGATTTTCATAGTTTTATAGTTTATTTGTATGTCCATGATGCATTGAGTTAATTTTATACACGATGTGAGAAATGGGCTTAAGTCCTTCTATTTCTGAAATCGATGTTTAATCTTTCCAGCACCATTTGTTGAAAAGACTCTGGCTTTTTTCATGAAGAGTAGCAGTACTCATCAATATGAAGATAAATCATACATGTTAAGAGCGTAAAAAGTGCCCCAGGTATGTTAGTGCTTAATACATATCAATATTTGCAGGCCCTCTCCTTCCCTCCCAACAATTCCATGGACCCTGTAAATCCTTAACGATACGTATACAGAACCATCAGTTGATCCAGACAACATACCTGTAGGCATTCGTAGTTAAACCAAACTAAAATAGACATTGTCATTTGCCAAACCAATCCATTATGTTTTATAATTGTTTTATTTTATCTTTTAATTGGCAAAGTTTAAAATTAACTCTTCATGGTAGATAGCTCTATAGGAACAAGTAAACACTTGAAATTCAGCAGGGATCAATATAAAGACATGTATTTTAGTTCAAAAAATTGTAAACATAGTGTGCTGCTAACATTTTGCGAGAAGGATTGTTGTGCTCGAGATTGCGAATCCAAGAAATCACCAAGGAGCTGACACCCATGCAAGTGGAAGAGGGTTTATTTGCAAGCTCCAGGTGGGGTCCAAGTATACCCGACACAGGACACAGCGGAACAGGGACTTGGACCCCAGGCTAAGAGGTGTAGCAGCTTTATAGGGGCCAGTGGCCCATGGGATTGTAACACACATAGAAAGTTGCACAGTCATGTCGTTCTGCACGCAGGTGGCCAATTGAATCACAATTTACCCTATAGTGACCATTTGCACTGACCTATCACCCTGTCAGAATCGGCGCACAGTTTTGGCGGGCACAAGGCGGGGTTACATTGTTATGAGCCCATTTCCCATTAGGGTGTGCTCAGCGGCTTGACTAGGGTGGGGCAGCGCCCTAAGCAATAAGCAGGTCATGTGGGGGTCATACAGGAGGTGGCGGGTGCAGCAGAAAATGGAGTTAGTCCTGCTCTGCTTGTCCAGGGGTAAGGGATATTTTTTTTTTTAATAATAAATTTATTTTTTATTGGTGTTCAATTTGCCATCATACAGAATAACACCCAGTGCTCATCCCGTCAAGTGCCCCCCTCAGTGCCCGTCACCCATTCACTCCCACCCCCCACACTCCTCCCCTTCCACCACCCCTAGTTCGTTTCCCAGAGTTAGGAGTCTTCATGTTCTGTCTTCCTTTCTGATATTTCCTACCCATTTCTTCTCCCTTCCCTTCTATTCCCTTTCACTATTATTTATATTCCCCAAATGAATGAGACCATATAATATTTGTCCTCCGATTGACTTATTTCACTCAGCATAATACCCTAGGGGTAGGGGATTTTTGTTAAATTTTCTGGGTCCCACAGGATGAGATAAAATAGAACATGTTTTTTGGGGTGCTGGTCTGTACCTTTTAACTTTCCCAAAATTATATAGAAAATAAATAGAGGATGACAAATCTTGACTTTATAGCCAGTTTTAGGAACACAAATATGAATATTTTTGTTGGTCCGATTGTAATCTAATTAACGATGCGACTACCAACTATGCTTCATCTCAGGCTGTGTTAATGAAGGTGTAGAATAGAATTGGCATCGTTGGAGACGCTGGGTCAGTTTCTCTGCTCTGCTCCAATCATATTTGAAGCTGGCTTTTGGCTTTACTGTGTGTGTTTGCTCACGCCTGTGAGTGCGTGTGCCTGTTGGCAGCTGTTGAGATCTAGTGGCCAAATAGTAGCATTCTTGATGGAAGAGAGAAATTGGCAGTGAGATAGTGAACCTCAGTTTTCCTATCGGTTAAATAATTAATTTTTAAAATTGAGGGTGTACTGTGTCTGCCTGACACTGTTCCCAGGGCTACAGTTATCACAGTGAATTTAAAACAACAACAACAAAAATGAAGATCATAAGATCTGCCACTTTGCACTATTGTCAGGATTTAAGACAGCTGGTTATTATACGTGTTCAGTCATTGCTGGGGTGATGGTTATTGGCAGAGTGAACACGTTCGGATAAGTATACATTTTATATCCTGATGGCTTTTAGAAACTTCTTACAAAGGTGTTGATTTGCCAAGACAGAATTAAATAATTTGGCTGGTCTAGGCCGTTCCTTCAAAAATCACTCTGGGCATTTTAGTGAAAACCCCATTAAAATATCTCCTTCTGATCATTGATTCATTCTAACCATATTGCATGCCTGGCAAATTTGATATTTTAAAACTGTTTGAAACTGACAGGAAAAAAAAAAAAAAACAGCATAGGAAAAAAAGGGCCTGTTTGTAATGTCAGGCCTCTGGGGATGGCTGTATTGTATGGGATGGGGAGGAACAGTCCCATTGGCAAGCAGCCACCGAGCACCAAAGCATGGAGCCCCCCTGGAAAGCTGATAATCTGAGCAGCTGAGAGCAGAGACAAACTCAGCCAGTACAGAAGCCTCCTAGGGGGTAATTAGAATCTCTTCTACCAGACTCAGAAGTCCTAAAATATAAGGGCCCCGGTGGGCCATGCTCAAACACTGGCCAGGATAGAGTCACTTACAAAGGTAAGAAAGATGGCTTTAGTCCCACTAGGAAGAATAAGAGGGGATTATATTAATTACCTCCAATTACAAAAGGAGAGAAGGAACCACCTTTTAAAGGGGAGAAGGCAAATTGAAATTCTATTTGTGTAACTTTCACTCGGAGGGAAACAATGTAATGGCCCTATTGCTTCCTTCCTTGCCATGTCAAGTTGCTCCTCTGGCCTGATCCACCAGCTAGTGGCCAACCCAAGGCTGTATCTGGATATTTGTCTTTCATTAAGGTTTATTTTCAAGATGTCTAGGAATACGTTAGTACATTTATCATGGAGTCAGAAAACCATACCATGAATTCTTGCTGAAGTACAATAAGAATGAGGTGATTGAGACAGATATTCCATAATAAATAACTGTCTCACTGCTGTTTGTTTGGCATCTAGAAACAGTTTTTACAGATCGGGGCCCATATATAGCTTAAGCACACTGGGACTGTGAGCAGAAGAGGTCTTTGGGTCACCAGCACTGGCTACAAATGTTTAGATGAGTTTTTCCATTAATCAGTGACTTACTGAGAATCTACTGTTGGCAGCTGCAAAACCCTTCTTGTTGAGAGTCTATCACCGCTGCCTTCAAACTATTTCCTCGTTAATGGATGAGAAGAAATCCAGTGTGCGATTGTAAATTTTATGGTCAGTTTTATCTCAAACTGAGTAATGGCAGCAGAGAGCCATCAGAAGGCCTTCTCAGAGGTTAAGTTCAGAATCAAATCTCCAAAAACAGATATATCTTACCCAGGTGAATGTGGATGGAGGTGAGGTGGAATAGGAAATACTAAATGGGAGAAACAGTATGAGGACTGCAAGATGCTTCAGAGAACTTTACCTAAAAGACCTGGGAAATAGGTTTATAGTCAGACAGCCACAAAAAAATGACCCTGAAACAGTAGTAAGAATCACAGAACGAGTGGTTTGTCTAAGAAGCATTATCCGGAAGGCAAAACAGACTCCAGTGAACCACAGTGTTTCCTTTTCTCCAGGGTGTGGTTGTGTCAAAATAATTTAGGGCATTTTGGTTAGATTACAGAGAGTCCTCCAGCTCAGAGGTGTATGCAGAACAGTTGAGAACACTCAGCAGGATGTTCGTTGGTGGGAGGGAGACAAAAAGGTGGCATCTGGCATCAAGGAACAGCTGACCCTGAAGAGCCTCTGTTTGGGGATTCTGCAAAACAACGCATGTAGGATTGACTATGGGAATTGAGTCTCCCCTTAATTGACACTTTTATACCAGTACTAGCTATAAATGTTTAGATGTGTCTTTTTCTTTTCTTTCTTTCTTTCTTTTTCTTTCTTTCTTTCTTCTTTCTTTCTTTCTTTCTTTCTTTCTTTCTTTCTTTCTTTCTTTCTTTCTTTCTTTCTTCTTTCTTTCTCTTTCTTTCTTTCTTTTTCTTTCTTTCTTTCTTTCTTTCTTTCTTTCTTTCTTTCTTTTTCTCTTTCTTTCTTTCTTTCTTTCTTTCTTTCTTTCTTTCTTTCTTTCCTTCCTATTTCTTTTTTCTTTTAAAGATTTTATTTATTTATTCACGAGAGACACAGAGAGAGAGGCAGAGACATAGGCAGAGGGAGAAGTAGGCTCCACGCGGGGAGCCTGATGTGGGACTTGATCCCAGGACCCCAGGATCACGCTCTGAGCTGAAGACAGATGCTCAACTGCTGAGCTACCTAGTTGTCCCTAGATGTGTTTTTCTATGAATATGTTAAAAGTTAGGAAGTTCTTTGGAATTGGTCATAAATAAAATATAGGATGATAATGACGTAAGTGATTGAATCACACCAATTTCTGTGATATTGGTAATTCTGCAGAGTAGATTAAGCTGTAACATCAGAGGCACTGCAAGCATGGAGCAAGCAAGCCTTCTGGTGAATGTTTCATGTCTAGAGCACATCAGGCTGGTGAGGAAGACTCTGGGATGTGGGCTTGAATGAGTTGAAAACAATTCTTTAGAAGCTTTCATGGAATGCTTTTCCCTTTTGTAAGTAAAAGTTGACAGCATTTGAAATTCTCAAAGGCACAACAGGAGGGGATCCCTGGGTGGCTCAGTGGTTTAGCGCCTGCCTTTGGCCCAGGGTGGGATCCTTGGACTGCTTCTCCCTTTGCCTGTGTCTCTGCCTCTTCTCTCTCTCTCTCTCTCTCTCTCTCTCTCTCTCTCTGTGTCTATCATGAATAAATAAAAAAATAAATCTTAAAAAAAAAAAGCACGACAGGAGAGTTGTGTTTTGTGAACCATGCCCGTCCCTTGCGCAGGAACAAATCATCCTGTCCTGCTCACTCCTGGCTCTCCAGTACATTAATGTCCACCCCATACCATTTCCCCTCTAGCAGTCTGTTATGCATGCTCTTCTGAGGTTCCACAAGGGAGGTTATTCCTCTTTATACTTGAACCTGCTCCTGTGGAATTGCTCCAGCACACTAGATGACATGCTCTGATCTCGGGTTTGACTGTCACAACGGAGATGGGCTTCGGTGCACATGAGACGAAGGGCATGCAATTTAAAGCTTCATTAGGTGCAAGTTCAGCTTCAGCTTTTCTCCCAAAGGCTTTTGTGCTTTTGAGTGACTCCCATTCTTTAGTTTTTCATGAAAAAAATGAATATTAGTCCAATTTTGATCTAAGATTTTGCATGTCCCCAGATATAATGACCTCCTCTGACTTGAAAGAAGGAGAGCAGTTGGAGTGTGGCCTCTGTACTTCATCTGGAGCCTCCTAAACCTTGCTTCCACAGAGGATCTAAAATGGTTACAAGCTCAGTGATGTGCTGATTCATGACTCAGATCACCAAGTGACCATGCCCTGTGTCAGTGCTGTAATTCCCACTTCCAGCAGAAGGGACCTGAACTCAAATCTAATTTAAAATTTTATTTTGTTGCAATCCTCCAGATATCTGCTCTACTCTTTCTTGGAAACAGGCTGTTCCTAAGCAAAGCAGGTCTCTTGATACAGGATGTTATAAGCTTCCAGAGGGACTCTTTGCTCTAAAATGCATCTCTCACAGACCTTACCAAAATTTCTGCATTAGAAAGCTTAATATTAATAACTTTATGTAGTTATTATAAAGGACATTTCTCACCATTACTAAATAAAAAATAGGCAGTATAAGACATGGGTGAGAGATGTTTTTCCCAATACATATAAGGAAGACATAACAATTAAAATAAATCATATCCATTCATGTAAAACTCCAAATCATTTTACAAACACTAAGTTGTAACATAGCTACTAGTATTTAATCCTTACATTGTGCTAAGGATCAGGGGTAAAATAATAAATTGATATAATTTCTATTGTCAAGGATTTCAGAATATAGTAAGGAGTAGAGACAGAGAGATAGAATATTGTGACTTGATGTCAGCATTTCTGTGATGAAGAAGAGTCCAGAGAATCTTTTAAGTGCAAAAGGAGAGCATTCAATAGAGCATTCCACATGGCAGGCCTGTGTTGGAGAGGAACTAGCTGGGGTGTTTGGGAAGGGGTGTGCATAGGCAATGCTTAGATGACAAAGAAAGGGTCTCCCAAGAAGAACAACATGAATAGTCTGGATTCCAGAAAAGGCATGGGATGAGCAAGAAGTCAGATAGCATTTACATTGCTACAGTAAAGAGTGGGATCAGAGCGTGTTGAGAAAGAGGTAAGATTGGATGCCAGGAAGTCAGCTTGTGCTGGAGTGAAAGTGATGGGGTGAAAGGGATGAATCTTATATTCAAAGCAGGACATTTTTAAAGGAATGTTAGAAATCAGTCTGGCAAGTAAAAACCACTACTGAATGAGGAACACAAAGAGGGAGGGAAATGGAAAAAAACCTCTGTAAATGGCAACATGCGGAGGCTTTTGGAGTGCAAGACTGTCAAAGAATAAATATTGGGCTGACTTTTCCACCTGGTAGAGGCAAGCTCGTTGCAAGGGCAGAGTGTATGTTGAGGTGCATGTTGAGGCAGAGAGGATTGGTAGGCTGCCAGGTGTTCTGTGGTTGTGGACAGGGGACCTTGAGAGTTGGCTTTCTGGAGATTGAGTCTAATCTTCCTACTAGCTGATCCTTTTTAGAGACTTCTGTAATATTTCTTAGTCTCCAGGAAGAATTTCTTCCAGAGCTGGGATCATGTCTTTCTACTCTTACATGTGATCATAGGTAAGGCCTTTGCTTTTCAGATTTAATTTTCTAATCTCTAAAATGGGACAAATGTTCTGAGGATCAGTTGATAGTAAGTGTCTGAAAAAACCTCTCCTGGTGACACGTGCTCACTGCAGGAGGTCACTCTTTGTTTTTTTTTTTTGTTTTTTTTTTTTTATTTCATTTGCTTTATTTGATAATTAAGGTGACTTCATGAAAGGCTGATTGGTGACTTCATGAAAGGCTGATTGGCACAAGCTTTTGTGGTTTGGAAATGGGACTAGGAAAACTAAATGGACTTCTGACTTATCTCAATGACAGTGTCAAATAATTCTGGGTGTGGACCTTCATTGTATTTGAAGTTACTATAGACAGTTCTGTGCTTCAATGTGACAAAGTGACAAAAGGGAGCCCAGGGTAAGACATCTTCAGTTGCCCATTAACCCAGATACTGGCCATAATAACTCCTGCTAACACACCCTATTAGTCTATTATAACACTAATAATAAGGCCGGGAAATGCAAATCAAACCTCATTTACTTGGACCTGTAACAGGTCAATCCAGAAGGTGCTGCTGAATCCCTAAACCTGTATCCTTGTTAACCCTGGAAGACACATCTTCAGACCAATCTGGAGGGCAATTTGTGAAAAGCTTAGGTTTGAGATAGTTCATTTGCCTTTTCAGTAGCTCTTTTGTATCCTTGTGGTCACACAATCAGATGATGGTAAAGATTCACAAATGGAGTGAAGTGCAAAGTAAAACCTATTCCTCAGAAATATTTTATGTTGGTCAGGGAAGTGAAGCTGATCTTCCATTTATTAAAATTGTGTATGTGTCAGTAATTGTGCCAAGTATTTTATATACATTATTTAAGTTAATATCCCCCCAAAACTTATAATATGAAAGGTTATTGTCTTATTTTAGAGATTAAACTAATTGGGCTTAAGAGAAAAATCAATTGCCTAAGGTTACACTGCCAGTTAAGAAACAAGCTGGATACCCAATTCCTGGTTTACCTGCAGCCAATGCTCATGGAAATTGTTAGACCCTCCTTTGTCAGACGATGAAAAAGATATTTCCACTAAATGAAACTCACAGGGCAAACATGGGAAATCACATAAGTGAGTAGATATGGAGGTTGGTTTTTTTTTTAAGTCGTATTTGCTTGTCATGAGAACTATAGCTGTTGTGTTTCTACCACATCCAAAGCTGTGTACCATACAAAGATGTCAAATAAGTTCTTGTGCATGAAGTTGACCTGTCAGTGTGAATTAGAAAAAAAGTGCAGTTGGAAACAAGCAAGTGGGATAAAGTAGGGGGGACGGGGCACTGGTTAGTGGAATTGCCATGACCTACATGTGGATTACCCATTTCTTCAAACTTAGTAAGCAGAAGATGCTTCTCACCCCACCATATATCCTGAACAGAATGACATCTTATTCTTATTATTCCAGCAGAATCTGCACTTCTTTCTTACCCTCCAGAAGTCTCTGAAATTGCCTTCTACAGAAAACTTTTCCAGCTATATCTACAGTTGGAAATCACTTTTCTTTGAGAAACAAAGCAGTATAATAATAGATTCTAGAAAACATCATATCTGACCTCTTTATTTTAAATGTATTTTCTGGGTTTTATATATATTTCTATGCTAACAGTATGTAGCTGATAGCAAGGACAATCATTTTTGTTCACTGCATTTATTTAAATTGCCATAAATTCCAATTATGCTTCTCTCCTAGAGATGCATCAACATCTAGTAAATGAAAACCTACAGCTGATACATTCTGGTTTTCCAGTGGTCCAGTCAGAGTGCCATCTGTGCCTTTAGTAACCAGTTGACGTGCATTTGCCATTGTTGCGCTTCTAGAATAAAATTTCCAGCCAGGAATGTCTTGTGAGGCATTAATCCATGTATGTGTGCTCTGAAAACTAGGCAAACTGGCCCCAAAAAGAGTTGGTTCTGCAGACTTCATGAATTCGCTCAATGAGATTAATTAGGCAGAGGAATCCCTTGCCACTGGGAATGACCAAGTCACCAGACCAAAACTGCACACTTCCTTGGCAGCAGGGGATGCCACTGGCAAAGGCAAGTAGGTGTTCTGTGGTCCCTGAATATCCAAAATTTCGCGTACCTGCCTTAAGAAAAAAAAAATATAGGGTAATACAAGTAAAGAACCCCAGAGATAAGATGAAAATGGTGTCATGAATTTTGTTAGGAACAAAAATGATACTCGCTCATACCTTGCAAGGCACTGAAAGAGAAGCATAAAATAGGGACTGCTTATGCCTTAGATGTTTTTCCACAGTGTTCATTAAAGGCTTTATTTCCATTCTCTGCTGTTACCATCATAGGTGTACATCTGGATGTGAATTCAACATGGATAAAGCTGAGATACCAACCCAAGGGTCAGAAAATATCCTTTAATCAGATTTTTTTCCTATGTCAGGTTACTTGTGCCTGGTTTCTTGCTTCCATGAGGGAGGGATATGATAATCATGAATGATGTTTATCAAATATGGCCAGTATACCAGTAACTAAACTTCTTAGCTTCTTGTAGTTGAGTGAGTCTGTAGGACTAAGTTCTGGCCAAGGATTTGTGAGCAGAATTTATTTGTGTAAATTCTGAGCGTGAGAACTTACCTGATGGCCCAAGTGTGCAAAATACAGCCCCACTGTGCCCCCAAGGGCTCTTTCTCTCATCCATTCTTAGTGATAATACCAGAATGTGACTTCTTTGTCATCCTGGCTGGAGTAAGAGACATAGAGCAATGTCCCTTAGGCTGATCATGATGGACAAGAAGCTTAACAATATATGTTTATTATTATAGGTCAGTAGTTTGGGAGGTTATTACCACAGAAGAGGTCATTACCACTATAAGAAAGTTGTCTATAATATATGGAGCTTCAGGGGCCTTCATGAAAACAAACTTTTGGTAGTCCTAAAATGTCAGTTCACTTATTGAACAAGTAATTTATTGAATGCTGCTTTGAGACAGACATTATCCAGGCACCAGAAACATTGCATTGAATAATGATATCATCTTTATGCTGCCTCAAACTAATGGGAGGAATGAGAGGCTGGTCAACAAGACATTTCCAGATAAGACTACATCTCATCACTGGGTGCATATTGGGCTCAAGGTGTATCTTCAAAGTGTAGACATGAAAAAATAATAAAAGGTAGACAAATGTATTCATCCAAAAAAATTGTATTGCATTCCTCTTCTATGCTAAATATAAGATTTTATCCTGAAGACTGGAAAAATTCATATATTTTAGAGCTGTGAAGTTGGCATTACTCGGGGGAAATTTTTTATGGTGAGAGGAGAATTTCCCTTTTTTTCTCTTTTCTTCTGGATATTCTGAGGTTGAGGATATTACATGCTTGTGGACAGTATTGGGTTGAGAGAAATAAGAGGAATTAAGACATGGTCAGGGAAAAGTGGCTCTCAAACAAAGAGCTTTCAGACAGAGATGTTATGGAGACTTTGAATTTGGTTTATGGTCCAGCCATATTTACCACACTAAGGCGCTTCATATGAAATTAGGAATATAGAGTGCTAATCTGATGAAGCATCTTCAGTTTTGCATCTTTTAGAGAAACCCAGCCTATAAGTTCTATCCAGGGCAGGAAATTGAAACAGGATATTTGGAACAGGAGTATTTTCTGGGGGATGCTCTTCAGCTCTGTGATGTAAATAAAAATTGTTGTTCATTCAAACTCAAGGTAGCTTTTCAACTGTAATATAGACTTTTTTTTCCCCTGGCAATTCACAAAACCCTTAAATGGAATGATGTATCTTTACTTTTGGGCAAATTGTAAATTTTTTTTTTCCTGAACTTACACTGACCCTCTGCCTGCTGATACCAAGAAACTAACAGCTCCCTTTAAATTCATTCTTTGAGTCAACTATTCTTAGCTCTGGATGTAAGTTTCCATGGGATTGCAATGCCTGGCACAGCAAAACTCACCAGACACAAAGGGGAGGTTTGGGCCTTTCTATTTCTTTTCCTATCAAGTCCCTATCACGGGTCCTGTCTGGAGGATACTCTCTGAAACATTGTTTCTATTGCAACAGCCTAAATAAAGCACCCATTCCCATGTAGTTTGGTTCCAGGAGAATTTTTTAAAGTTTGACAGTTTCTAAGACAGGTAACATCCTAGCAGTGTTAAAAAAAAATAATAATAAAGGGCTTGTGACCAGACAGAATGTGGGCTGGGGAATCTTTCAGAATAGCTGAGTGACTCTTTACTCAAAAAAGTTTGTTATATTATAATGAAGTCACACCTTTTACACAACAGAAAACATTTTATTGGACTTCAATTTTAAAAATGACATGAAAGTAGACTTTCTGAGATCTTTAGAACAAAACAACAGTAATAGTTTTCACATTCATTTATTGAGCACTTATAATAGGACATTCATTTGAATACATACCAATTTTCTAGATTATGCATGCACGTGGAAAAAAAGTTGTATTAGTTTTCTCTTGTCACGTAACAAATTGCTATAAATTTAGCAGCTTAAAACAGCAGCTATGCTCTGTTTCTGTAGGTCAGAAGCCCAGAAGAGCTTGGTAGATCTGTGCTCAGGTGTCACGAAGCTGAAGTCAAAATGTCAGCCAGACTGAGTGCTTACCTGGAGAACAGGATGGAGGAGAGGGCAGCAAGGATCCATTTCTAAGCTTAAGCATGTTGCATCTCTTTGTGGTTGTAGAACCTAGATCCCCATTTCCTTGCTGGCTGCAGAGTCACTCTCTGATCCCAGAGGGCACCTACCTTGCTATCTCCATCTTTAAACCATCAATTGCATTTTGAGTACTTTTTGT
Organism: Canis lupus baileyi; assembly: GCF_048164855.1. Lineage (NCBI taxonomy): Eukaryota > Metazoa > Chordata > Mammalia > Carnivora > Canidae > Canis > Canis lupus. The sequence goes on along the minus strand of NC_132857.1, from coordinate 32,670,278 downwards.
CCTTCAGATCTCTCTGGCTTTCTGTCTGGGGTCTCTTTCTGCATTTTACTAGGCTTATATAATTAGATCAGGCTTACCTGGAAAGTCTCCAAATTGTAAGGTCGACTGATTTGAATTACAATTTGCAAAGTCCCTTCACAGTGATACCGATAGTTTGAATAACCAGGAAAGGGGTGAGAGGACAATCCTTGGAATTCTACTACCGTACAATTGCATTCTCAAAGTCCTAGAATTTCTTAAAATCGAACATTTTTTTAAAAGATTTTAATTAGTTGAGAGAGACACAAAGAGTGATCATGAACAGGAAGAGGAGCAGAGGGAGAGGGAGAAGCAGACTCCGTTGAGCATGGAGTCCCTCACTCCTGAGGCTCAATCCCTGCACTCCAGGATCAATGACCTGAGTCGAGGGCAGATGTTTAACTGACCGACCCACTAGGCGCCCCAAAACTGAGCATGTAGAGGTCATGCTAACCTACCCAAATTCCTACTCTGATAATTTTTCCAACTCTGTGTTGACTTCACTCTGTTCCATGAATCTAAGAAGCTGGCAAAGAGCTCTTTATTTTTATTATTAATAAATAACACCCTCATCACCCTTTCACCTCTAATAATACAATCTGCATACACACTTTTAGTTCTAAGGTAACTCAGAATGAATTGACTTTTGCTTTGATAGTGAAGAAAAATTTGCCACAGCCACCTGTTAAGCCTGAAAGATCACCACCAACACCACAAAAAATAGGGAAATGCCACGGCATTAATTTGGGATTATAGCTAATTTGTAAAGTGAAGTAGCGACATTAATGCCTGCAAACAAGCTCTAGACACATTGTCACGCCCCCAGTTTGAACTCAGAATCAGCTGTAGATCACCTCAGCTTCACAATGTGCCTTTGTTATGAATCCTGTATCAAAGTGCCAAAGCCATTCAGTGTACTCTTTGTAAGTGCTGACTTCTTTGTATTTTTACCAACTCATAGTATCCCACTGGATCGCAGATGTCACAGGTTTCAAAAAAAAAAAAAAAAAAAGGTTTTGGTCTCTCTTTTCTCTTGTCAGATTGCCAAGAAGCCACAAATCAACCGAGGCAGGTTACCCTGGGGAACATCTCATGCTGGCAACTATGAAGTGTCCTCTAGAGAGACCCCTGGCCTATAATTCCGGAGCTCCGTGGAGGAGGAAATCACTTCCTGGCATCTGTTAGCAAATAGAGACCTTCCTTGAGTGTTAATAATTCCCCCTATATCTCCCCTGTGTTCTCATCAGACAGCATTTTACATCTTCCAGTTAATTTCCGTCCCAGGGTCTTTCTCCTGGTTCCCTATTGGAACACCTCCTTCCTTTCTCCTTATTTGGAGATTATACATTCTTGGCTCAATTTCTTTAATAGATGTAGACATATTCGGATTATTCATTTCTTCTTGTGTGAGTTTTGGTAGTTTGCCTCTTCCAAGGAATTGGTCCATTTTACCTATTACCAGTCAAGTGTATGGATATTTGTTATTCCTGGTTGATAACATTTCTTTGTGGATTTTTAAAATTACCTTTCATTATTTTAATGTACATGGGATCAGTGTGGTGACCCTTATTTCATTTTGATGTAATTGGTGTCTTCTCTGTTTCTTGGTTCCAAATAAAAACAAATCCAGACTTAGTTAAAGAGATTTTTTTTTTTTTTGCAAAGACTATTGCAATAGGAAGAATACTCCAAACACAGGATCTACCAGCCTTTCAAAACTCAAACAGAAAAAAAAGTCTTTCTTTTATAGGAAGGCTAAGTAAGACAGTCAGGAACTTTTGAGAGGAAATTGAGCAGGGATGAACAGACAACATAATTCAGCTGGTCTGACAGGAAATGTTTCCATTTCCTGATTCTCTGGATGGCCAGCTGATTCTCAGGATGAGCCAGACGTTAGGGAAGATGTTCTGTTTTACTGCTTGCTCAGACTTAGAGACAAACCAAAGTTCAGGGACTAGTGGATAAAAGAGAAGCCAACCTAAAGATTGGCTAAACTAATACAGAGGGTAAGTTATGGACAATTATAGACACAAGGTAATCGCTCAGCTGGACCAGAGATTTATAGGTTTCAATGACCTTTTCAAAGAATCAGCTTTGGTTCATGAGTTCTTTCTATTGTTTTCTAGTTTTCAATATCATTCATTTCATTGTTTTCAGTGTCATTCATTTCTGCTAATAAAATAAAATTTTGTATTTTAATAAATAACAATGCTAATTATTATTTTTTCTTCTACTTGCTTTAGGCTTAAATTACTCTTTACTTTTCTTAGGTGGAAGCTGATATTACTCTAATGTAAGTAAGGTCTTTTCTTTTTTCTAATGGACAAAGTTAGTGCTATAAATTTCCATTTGAATACTCCTTTCACAGCATCCTCACATTTTGATAGGACATTTAAATTTCCAGTTAGCTCAAAATAATGTACAGTTTTTTCTTTGAGACTCCTTTGGCCTACGTGTTATTTAGGAGTGTGTGTTTGGGCAGCTTGGGTGGCTCCGTGGTTTAGCTCTTGCCTTCAGCCCAGGGTGTGATCCTGGAGACCCGGGATTGAGTCCCATGTCGGGCTCCCTGCATGGAGCCTGCTTCTCTCTCTGCTCGTTTCTCTGCCTCTCTCTCTCTGTTTCTCTCATGAATAAATAAATAACAATTTTTAAAAAGGAGTGTGTGTTTAATCACCAAATACTGGGGATTTCCCAACTCTATTTCTGTTATTGACTTCTAGTTTAGGACGATAGTGGTCTGATAACACATTTTAAATTATTTCTATTTTAAAACATTTTTTTTAGTTTGTTTTATACCCTTGAATGCTGCTTTCTGCTGAATGTTTCATGTGAGCTTGGGAAGAACATGTATTCTGCTGTTTTTGAAGGTAATATTCTAGAAATATCAATTAGATCAAGTGGGTTGGAGTGCTGTTCAGGTCTCAGCTACATCCTTGGTGATTTTCTGCCTACTTGAACTATCAAATACTGATAGAGTGTCGGAAAGTCTCCAACTATAATAGTGGATTTGTCTATATCTCCAAGCACTTCTGTCAGGTTTTGCCTCATGTATTTTAATGCTCTATTAGGTATATACATGTTTGCGTTTGTCATGTCATCTAGGAAGAGTGACAGCTCTTTGCTCCTGATATATTTCCCTGTTCTGAAGTCTGCTTATTCAGAAATTGATATCACTATTCAGTTTCCTTTTCATTCATGTTAGCAAAGTACATTTTCTTCTTACCCTTTCTTTTTAACCTGATCTTTTCATTTTTATTTTATTTTATTTTTATTTTATTTTATTTTTTTATTTTATTTTATTTTATTTTATTTTATTTTATTTTATTTTATTTTATTTTTTTAATTTTTTTCTTAAGGTGGGTTTCTTGTAGACAACATTCAGTTGGGTCTTTGTTTTTTTCCTTTACTCCAACTGTCTGTCTTTCATTGGTATCTTCCCTCTACATATTTAGATATTCCCTCTACATATTGTGGTAGGCAAAATAATGTCCTGCAAAGATGTTCATGCCCTACTCTGGAACCTGTGAACATGGTATAGTTCATGACAAAAAGGACTTTGCAGATGTGATTAAAGTTGAGATGAGGGAGATTATTCTGGATTTTCTGGGTAGACCTAATCTAAACCACAGTGAAAGAAGAAGGCAAATGAGTAGGTCAGAGTGAGGTAATGGGAGAACTACTTAATCTGCTATCACTGGCTTTGAAAGTGGAAGAAGGGGATGAAGACCTTAGGAATACAGGTCATTTCTAGAAAGTGGAAAGACCTACAAATGAAACCTACCAACACCTTATAGAAAGCAACACAGCCCTCTGACACCTTGATGTTAGCCCCGTGGGACTGTCTCAGATTTCTGACCTGGAAAACTATAAGACGATAAGTTTATGTTGTTTAACCCTCTAACTTTGCAGTAATGTATTATGGCAGCAATAGAAAATTAATTCAGGGCACCTAGGTGGCTCAGTGGGTGAGCATCTGCCTTTGGCTCAGGTTGTGATCCCAGAGTCGGGATCCACTCCCACATCAGGCTTCTCACAGGGAACCTGCTTCTTCCTCTGCCTGTGCCTCTGTCTCTCTGTGTCTCTCATGAATAAATAAATAAAATTCTTTAAAAAAATAAAACTAATAGACTCTATCTCAGGATTAAATCCAGGCTAAATGTTTCCGATAAATGTGGCACTTTCATACCATTCTGACCTTGGCTTCCATTCCTTTTGTGCTAAAACACTCTCCTAACCACTCTTAACTGTTCTTGGTTCATTCATTCATATTAGTGTACATAAGACACAGTTAGTGTGTGTGTCTCTGTTGTTGCTATTATTCTTCACCAATCCCACACTCAGTTAAACTAATATTTGTTCCTAAACATTTTCAGATTTTATATAGTACCTAGAAGCAGGCTGGAAATAGAAAAGTATAAGGCCAGTTTGAAGAAGAGAGGCTATGTGCAGATGTCAGATAATCACAGAGTCTAACTGCATGTTGTTTAACATGACATCCAAACCTCAGTTTCCTTGTCTGTATAACATAAAAATAAAAATACATTCCTCAGGGAATATTTGTAAAGACAAAAGTCAGAAGCATGTAAGTTGTTTGCCACTGAGTAGGTGTTTAGATGTTAGATATTCTCTGTACTTGATTTTCTTAATGGAAACAATAAGATTATTGTGAGCATGAAATTTTCACTTGTTATTCTATTTAAAAAATTGCAGATAGAGACAAGAAAAGTTTATAGTTAGCATTTTTTTTGAGTGATTACACACAAATACAGTAATTCTTGAGGGTCAATTGTCCTGTTCATTACATGACCTATGTTTAATCCAATAATATGTAAGTAAATATGACACTTGTGTATACATCATTCATTTCCATGGTCTGAAAGATAACAATTAAATTGTTTTCCCTTCATTTAACTTGTACTCATTAACTAATTGGACATGCATTACATTATTTCAAAATTCAATCTTGTCCACAAAAACAGGTCCTTATATGATCATTTTCATTTTAATGCATTTCTGAAGTGAGAGGCATATGACAATTCACTAAAATGGATTTTGTTTTCACAGCACACACACAAAAAATGGTTTATTAATCTGAGTGTAGTGGGCTTTTGAAAATAACCTAATTAAATATAATTGATATAATTGTTATTTGACAAGACTAAGAACAGATGCACAGAGAATACTCAGAAAGGAATAAAAAGAAAAAACACTAGCACATCTCTGAATCTAATCTAACTTATGTGTATATATACATAGATATTATGTGTTTATATTTCATTCCCTTTATACATGATATATATCATACATATATGATTATATATACATACACACAAAAATATGACATATACATATATGTTATATATGTTTAAATTCATGAATAGGGCTGTTTTAAATTTCTCACATGCTATGTAGTCACAGAAAGGGGCTGCTTTGTCTGACACTCTCCAGTTTGCCTTCTGGTAGGCCATGTTGAGAGGTAATTCTCCATGGGTCTGTCATATTTCTCCACATCTAGGGAACAGAGGTACTGAGGCCTTTTATAAGGATTACCTTTTCAAGGATATTTTAACCCAAACAGTCTTGGAAGATAGAGATTGTATCTTCCTCCAGAGCAGAAAGAAGACTCCTTTATTAGCAGGTCTAGTAAATTTAATGTTTACCTCTATGACACATTTTGCAGGTGTGCTTGCAGTCCATTATAAAACATTTGGATTTCCAAAACCTGAGGTTTCTCTCCTGGAATAACACTTTGCACTGTAGGTGTCCCCTGGTCCTCATTGTGCACCATATAGGAATTGGGGTTTGGGAAAACTGAGTAAAAATAAAGACATGCTGACTACTGTTATTTCTGTGATTAATAAACTGACCTTTGACTCTGACCTAGGACTCATGTTTTTCTATCAACATCCATAAAACTGTGGAAGGTTTATTTGTTAGTTTGTAAGTAGAGTAAAATCTCAGACCCACTGCAGTTCTTGACAGAATGAATTATTAGTACGTTACAAAAAAAATATTTCATGTCAACAAAATAAATCAGTGATGTGTATGCTCATTTTCAAGAAGTCTAGGAACATAATTTTCACATAGATGCAGAAGTGGCTTAGTATAATGAGACTACTTGTGGTAGAGACACTGGACCTTATTCCAGCTTCTCCTTTATTTTAGTTTGTGCACTGAACAGATTTACTTTTGTTCAATATGTTTCTCATATATTAAATCATTTATTCACAGAAGCAAAATACAGTAGGTTTTAAATTACATGCTTCTTTATAAAAGAATTTTTTCCCCTGTTTCCCCTAGTTGACATTTATAATCTGTGCAAATTTAGTGTAGTATGATATATTTATTCTGGATTCCGGAGGTTAAAAGGACATAGGATGTTGAAGAGCACCATATACAATTCTTGGTCCATGATTTTAAGTATACTTCAGGTGTTACTGGAAAACTTTTAGTGTTCATGGGTATTTCCCAAGGGTCATAAGACTCCAAGAATTCAATAGAAGAGGCCATGACATCTTTAATGTCATATGGGGTGCAAAGGTCACATTGACCCATGCATGCATCTCCTGAAAGGAACCTATTCTGTGTCATGGGACATGGAATATGATAAAGTTAGTTTTGAAGTTGGACCACAAAGCACAGTGACTGTGAGATGTCACAACTGTAGAAAAAACATTCATATTGTCTACTCTGAAAACTAAACAATAAAGGTTATTACAAAGCAAATGGGTTTACTAAGAAATAACAGAGGAATTGCAATTTGGGACATGCCAAAGTAAGTCTGGAGAACATCTTTTTAGCAAGGAAAGGAGGAAGCTGGGAGGGGTTGTTTTGAATAAAAGTTCATTTTTGGAAAATGAGAGTTTGAAGTGATGGCAGCACCTCATTGGCTGCAAGTGACAGCAGCTCGCTGTTAGCATGCTGAGAGAAAATTTCTTCTTGCTCTGGACTGTATAAGCTGTAATGCATGGTAGTGCATGAGAGCTCTCCCTTCATGACTTCCTGACTCCATTTTGAGTGAGATTCCCTTTATTCATTTTCACTTTTTCTCCTTTTGAACAGGTCCTCAAAAGCATAACTGATCAAGAATCAGATTTTCCATAGTTAGTGGTTTTGTCCTTTAGTGCCAGAAAAGACTTTCTTTGGTTATCGTGCCCCACATCAAAGGGAAGGTACATAGTGATTGGAAGCTATTTAAGATCATTTTGAGTAACAAGGGAGGGTATGAAGGAGGTCCCTAGGCATTTCCCATTTAAAGTCTATATTTTATCAAGTCCTAAGTATTAGAGATTGTCTTGAAGCATTGAGCCAGCATCATCCTATTGGGTACATCATTTCTGCAGAGGTTTGACAAACAGGCACAAAGCTTAAAAATGATTAAACAAAACAAAAATGAGGGACAGAATAATAAATCTAGTTTGTATGATGGTTTTAAACCAGGAATCCAAAAAAAAAAAAATTAAACCAGGAATCCAAACTTGAAGATAACCAACTAAAAATAGATAAAAAGATTAGGGGTCAGTTAGGTTTTCTCCTTGCCTGAAATTCTAATAAAAAAAAAAAGAAGTTCTAAATTCCAGACATCATCTCTCTTTGCAGGGCCCTAGGAGATACAAATACTGGCATGATCTTTCCAGGTCAGTGCCAGGGTAACAGAAAGAAAAGGAAGAAGAAAGGGTTTTTAAGTTTTGTTAAAGTATGAAGTCTTGATCTAGCATCCAGGATGTCAGTTACTCCTCTTCCTCATCAATTTGGTATGAGGTCCCCAGCATTTGTAGGGGATCAGATGTCAGATGCAGCCTTCTTTAGCTGTGAGGTTTATGTTCAAGGTTCAAGTCCTTGGAGTCTGTCTCCCATCTGGGCTGTGAGAAAGACATGATAGAGTCCCTTTCAAGGACATACAAAGGGAATCTTTGTTCTTATTGATTCTAAATCAGAAAGATGGAAAAAATTGGAAATGTTACTTTGGAGAATCACACTCATATTTGAAGAAACCATGAGAATTTAGGATCCAGCCCAGTTTGTAGGTATGTAACAAAACCTAAAGACAATTAATGGGATTAAAATCTACAAAGGTGCAAATATAATTTTTCTTTCTATAATTATTCACAATTTTTTTCCCCAAAGATAATCTCAGTAAAATTGATTTATCCTTGGGCTGATTATTTGCATAAGGGTAGCAAGAATAGTGACTGACCATATAAGCTCTTTAAGACTGCTTGGCTGAAACTTTTTACAAGGAATCTTAGGTTAAACTTTTAAAAGACTCTAAGGCTGGGATTTTATTGGCTTCATAAAAGTCAATCTTAATTTCTTAAAGCTGTCTGATCATGTCTGAGTCTATGCACATGTCTCTTAAATATAGACAATACAGTTAAAGTCTCGGTAACACTGCCAATATTTTTAACTGTGTTTTGTTTCAAGGAGAATAGATTTTTATTGAACTTATGTGAACAATGATATTGCCATGAGAAAAAGTACTCAACAGTTTCCAATTTCTGGAGGGATCAGGTAGGAAGAAAAAGATAAATGTTTCTCCATGGTTCACCAAAAGTACATTTTACTAACTTGCTGTAAGTCATAGATGGCTCTGGAGCAAAGATTTCCTCATATCTAGAAAACAAAGATTAAAGAACCAGTTATATATTTTTTTAAAATTCATAGAAATTGTGTTCATCTTCATCAGTTCATTATATCCATATTGTTAATTTTTGTTCTGTTTTAGTACAATTTTTCCATTACTTCTGTAAATTATTATCCAGTTCAATTTTATGATCTCAGTTATCAGAAACCTGCACTTTACCAGAGCTCCTTTAGTGAATCTCTTTGAAAATCACTTTTGTAGGTACATTTTTGCAAAAAGCATCAGAGTAAAACAACAACTGTAAATGAGAGAAGACTTAAAAACATCCATTTTTAAAAGATCTGATGAGAGTTTATCACAATGGAATTGACAGGGAAATTTGGTGGTGTCTGTAACATGCAATATTTTAAGGTACTAATTAGAGTTATGACTGGTAACATTATACGAAGGCATATCAAATTTCCATGAATTTCATATAATTTCTAGAATATTTATATAAATAGCATTCACCTATACAATATAACCTAAGAAAGTTTATCATCACTTATGATGTTTCCCATGTAATTTACCATATCAAATAAGACTAATTAGTTGAGCATCTCTTTAAAAAGAGAGAGAACAAATCCTTTGAGATATTCCAGGACCTTTTTCAAAACCTCAAAGGGCAAAAAGATTTATTTAGAAATTGATCTGGGGAAGTCTGTTAAAAATATTGGAAGGTTTTAAAACAGTGAGTTAAATATCATTGGTCTCCATGAAATAATATTTCATTATCCATTCATTAACTATGGCGATAATAGAAGATATTAAAGGAAAATATAGAAAGCCATATAGTTCTGAGCAAAACTTAACTCTTTTAATATCAAGAAGGCTTGGTTTACTTAAGTAATCAAAGACCTTATAAAGACAACAAACACAGAAAATTATTTTAATGAAACCCAGGTTTCTTTTTCTTTTTCTTTTTCTTTCTCTTTTTTTTTAAGATGTTATTTACTTAGTCATGAGAGACACAGAGAGAGAGGCAGAGACACAGGCAGAGGGAGAAGCAGGCTCCCTGCAGGGAGCCTGCTGCAGAACTTGATCCCAGGACCCCAGGATCAGGACCTGAGCCAAAGGCAGACACTCAACCACTGAGCCACCTCTGATTCCCTAAACCCAGGTTTTTTGTTTTTGTTTTGAGGCAAAGTACTTTAAAAGGTAAAGAAGAACCTTTTATAATCTCTTATCGGAAAACAGTCCAGGAATACTTTGTTAATTTGGAAGCAATTTTTAGAGTCTTTCATGCATTTGTTCAGGAGCAAAAGAAATTTCTCCAATGTGACAAATGGTAAAGTATACCTAGCTCATGGACTCTGGCAGGTCTGATAATCTGTTATGACCATTACAAGCTTGATAGCAGATTCCTATGGTTGAGAAGTAAGGAGATTCCTCTTAAGTAAAACTGTTCTGTTCTGTGAGGAACGCAGAGACTGATATAGACCGCTTGATATTGACTTATGGTAAAACTGGAAGAGGTGCCATTTTGACTCAAGATGACTTTGTCATATGAAACATCTATCATGAACCAGGAGCCATCTGGTTAGAATAACCATATATCTCAATTTGACCAATACAGACATGAGTTAAAATAAATGCCTCAGGATAGTTATTAATCATCCCATCTCCCCCTTTACTTTCAAAAGTGTCTTGATTAGATAATAAGTATATAACCACCCTATGTGTTATGCATCAAACTGTAGAGTTGAGTTTGATACTATCAGGTTGAAGAAATACATTAAAAAATTGACCTGACACATCCTGCAGGTCTGGAGAATTTTTGAACAAGTTTCCCCTACACGTTATGAGTATCTCAGCACTTATTCTTTGTACAGTATCCCATACAATCTTTCTTTGAACAAAGTATTCCACATTACATTTAAGGAGGACAATGGACTAACACCCTTAAGAAGTCCTTGATAGTATCACAATATAGAGAAGGAGAAAAAAGTGGTGGTTAAAAGCCTTTCTGGATATAGATTACTTGGATTCAAATCCTCAGCCTCGTAAGCTCTTAATTCTTAACTCAGCCTTATAAGCTAATCTAACATTTATAAGATATATAGTCCAGACAACTTGTTTCACCTCTCTAAACCTTCTTTTCTTCATCTGCAAGAGAATATGATGATGATACTATATATAGGGTTATTGTGAAGAGTAAATAAATTAACGTCTGTGAAGGTCTTGGAACTGTGCTTGGCATATAATTAGCATTTGATTTTTTTAAACCATTATCATCATTTGTTAGTCTTCTGGAAAATTGAAATTGTTTATTGAACATCCAGCTATAGTGCCAACTGGAAAACAAACTAATGGTTCCCACTGTTTTGGAAGATGGTGCCTTCTAAATTGCGCAATAGCTCCGGCTTAGCAAACCATACATAGCAAAAATAGGTGGGTCTATGAAAAAAGAAATGGAATTAAGAGCCAAAGGAAAGATATCTCTCTACTACATCTTATTGACCTATTCTCAAAATGATTTTTCTCAGTCCTATGCATCTGTGCTGTGTTTAGGTAGATGTTTTATTAACCCAAGGGAGAAATGCTTTCACCACCAGACTCAATAAATTATACCACTCAACCCAGAAGCTGAACCTGTCACAGGGCTATTTCAGGCTTTTTATGACATTCAGAGAAGCAAGTAAAAAGGGGGTCTATGGGGAAGCAAGGTTTATAACACACACTGGGGAAATGTGCGTCTTTTGAAATCCTTTGTCCAGTGTTAAAAATAATAGGCACTACAGTGTTTATAGGCAGGGTATTGACCTCTTAAAAATGAAGCTTTGTTGCACCTGAATAGCAAAATATGGACCAGCTGGGCAATGTCTAAGGGCAAAAACAGCAATACTGCAGATGTAACAAATTTATAATGGGTTTATATACTTCTCAAAACGATTTCAACTCTATAGTTAAGATATGTGCCTTTCATGGTATAAACATTGCATCTGTGTATAATGTATGTAAATATAGCTTTATCATATACACATATGCATATTTGTTCTATATGTTCATCATGATATACATACATATATAAATAACAAAAGTTGAGAAAAGGTGAAATGAAAATCTACAATCATCAAAGTCTAACACTTTGATAAATCTCTCAATATAATGACCAACTTTTTTAGTCAATGAAATCCATTCATGTATAAAATGGATAAAAAATCATGATTGAGTGGGATTATTTCAGGTTTTCAAGATGATCTGCCATTCAGAAATCTATTAAGCTTAGCATTTTATTATCAATTAAGTTAACATAAATGAGAATTCCTATTACATAGAAAAATCAAATAATCTGAAAACAAAATGCAATCACTAGTGTTGTCCTTTTTTTAAAGAAATTTGTATAACATAAAAACCACTGTAAAATGTAAAATTCAGTGATATTCAGTGCATTAACAACTTTGTCAATTCCAAAAAATTTTCCATCATGCCAAAGAGAAGTGCTCTGAAATAATGTCCCTTTACTCATAGGACATACATTCTAAGACCCCCAGTAGGGGCCTGAAACTGCAGATAGTACCAAACCCTATATATCCTATGCTTTTTTCCTATGCATACAAATCTGTGACATAGGGTCATTTGTAAATTAGGTAGAGTAAGAGATCAACAGTGATAGCTAATAACTGAACAACTAAAATAATATATCATAATAAAAATTGAATGTGGTATCTCTATGATTCAAAGTAATTTATGGTACTGTACTCACCCTTTCTCTTGTGATGATGTGACATGATAAAATGCCATGTGATGAGATGAAGTTAGGTGAATGATTGATGTAGGCATTGTGAAATCATCCTAGGCTACTACTGACCTTCTTAAAATACATTGGAAGGAGGATTACCTACTTCTGGACTATGGTTAATGGTAGGCAATGAAACCACAGAAAATGAAACTATAGGTAATTTAATGGGGGAGATAATAATAGGGACTAATGTACCCATTAAGCAATGACTGCTATTCTCCATTCTTCTAGCCCCTAGCAACCATTATTCTGCTTTTTGTGTCTGTAGATTGACTATTCTGAATATTTCAGACACTGGGATAATAAATATGTGATGTTCTGTGTCTGGCTGCTTCTTCTTCTTCTTCTTCTTCTTCTTCTTGATTGATTGATTGATTGATTGATTTTTTATTTATTTATTTTTTTATGAGACAGAAGGAGAGAGAGCAAGAGGAGGGGCAGAGGAGGAAGAAGAGGGTGAGAGAGAATCTCAAACAGACTTTTGTTGGGCTTGGAGCCCAAGGCAGGGCTTGATCTCAGGACCCTGAGATCATGACCCAAGCTAAAGTCAAAAGTCCAAAAGCTCAACTAACTGAACCACCCAGCTGCCCCTTTGTCTGGTCTCTTTTACTTTTAGCATAATGTTTTTGAGAATCATACACAGTATAGCATGTATCACTACATCATTCCTTTCATTGCAAGGTTATACCATATTTGGTTCTCTATTCTGCTGCTGCCAACTTCTAACTATTGTGAATGGTGATGCTATGAATATTTATTTATGATTATTTATTTGAATTACCTATTTTCAGTTCTTTTCTGTATTTTTACCTCCAAGAGAAATTGCTGGGTCATATGGTAGATATATGTTTTACTTTTTTAAGAAACTGCCAAACTCTTTTCTAAAGCAGCTATACCACATTATATTTTCCCTGAGAAAATAGAAATTTCTCTAGTTTCTCCATATCCCCACCAGCACTTGCAATTATCTACTTGTTTTTTTTTTTTGTTTTTTTTTTTTTCCATTATAAATGCTGTAGTTGGTGTGCGGTGGTATTTCATTGTGGTTGTGGTTTTTACTTGCATTTCCTTAATGGTTTGTGATATTCAACATTATTTCATGTAAAGGCCATTTGTAAACTTTAGAGAAATATCTATTGAAGAACTTTGTTTATTTTTTTAAATTGGATGTTTGTCTTCTGTTGTTGATTTGGTTTCATAAATTGAGTTAGGAACTATTCCTTCACATATTTTTTTTTTTTTTTTTTTTTGAGGACTTGGGCAGAATTGGTGTTAATTTTTGTTAAATGTTTGGTAGAATTCACCAGTGAATCCACTTGACCCTAGACTTTGTTAAGAGTTTTTTTTTTTTTTAGTACTAATTTAATTTCTTTACTTATTATAGATCTGTTAATATTTTCTATTGCTTTCTGAGTCACTTTTTGCAGTTTGTATATTTCTAGGAATCTTTTCATTTCATCAGGGTTATCTAATTTGTTGGCATAAAAATGTTCATATATTCTCTTTTAATCCCTTCTTAATTCTATAAGATCTGTAATAATGTCTTCACCCTCATTTTTAATTTTTATAATTTGAATCTTTTTTTAATTATCTAAGTTACAATTTGTAAATTTTATTGATCTTTTCAAAAAACCAACATTTGATTTTGCTGACTTTCTCTGTTCTCTTTTCCTCTATTTTGTTCATCTCTGCTCTTTAGTATGACCTTCCTTCTACCACTTTGAATTTCATGTACTTTTTTTTCTAGTTTATTAGAGTATAAAGTTGTTACTTATTTGAGAGATTTCTTTAATGTATGAATCTAGAGCTACACATTTCTCCCTAACATTTGCCCTCAATGCATCCTATAAGTACTGTTATATTGTGTTTTATTTTATTTATCTCAAAATACTTTCTAATTTGGCTTGGGATTAATTGTTGACCTATTGATCATTTTAGCCTGATGGAATTTTCCAGTTTTCCTTTGTATATTAATTTCTAGCTTCATTCCATTGTTGTCACAAGAGATAGTATAATTTTAATCTTTTAAAAAGATTTTCATTCCATTGTAGCCTAACACATGTTGTATGCTCAAAAAAGTACCATGTGCACTTGAGAATAATATATATTCTGATATTTATGGGTGGGGTATAAAAATCTATCTTTCAGGTTTACCTGGCTTATAGCATTGCTCAAGTCCTTTAGAGTCTTGATCTTATGTCTGGTTGATTTATCCATTATTGAAAGTTAGGTATTGAAGACTCCAACTACAATTGTAGAACTACCATTTTCTCCCTTCTCATTTCCTTGTGTTATGTATGTTTATAAATATTATATCTTCTTGATGAGTTGATTCTTTTCTCAACATATAAATGCCCTTGTAACTTTAATAATTTTTTAGTAAAAGTTGTTTTGTCTGATGTTCATATAGTCATCTCATCTTAGATATGGAGATTCGTGTTTTTCATCAAATTTGAGAAATTTCAGCAAGTATTTCTTTAAATATTTATTCTGTTTTGTTATCTCCCAACTCTCCTTCGGAGACTTCCATTAAGCTTATGTGGGCATACTTGATGGTATCCCAGAGGTCTCTTAGTTTCATTCATTTTTCTTAAGTCTTTTTTCCTTTCTATTCCTCAGACTGGATAGTTTCAATGGACATATTTTCAATTTCTTTTTTTTTCAAGGATTTTATTTATTAATTTGAGAGAAACAGCAGAGCGAGTGAGAGAGAGCAAGAGTGGGGGTGAGGGGCAGAGGGAGATGGACAAGCATATGCCCTGCTAAGCAGGGAGTTCAATGTGGGCTCAATCCCAGGACTCTGAGATCATGACTTGAACCAAAGGCAGACACTTAACCAACTGAGCCACCCAGGTGCCCTGACATATTTTCAATTTCACTGAATATAGCTTTTGCCTGCTCAAATCTGATGTTCAAATCCTCTATTGAATTTTTAATTTCAGTTAATATACTTTTCATCACTAGAATTTCTATTTGGTTTATTTTTATCTCTTTATTTATATTGTCTATTTGTTGAGACATCATTCTCCTGGTTTTCTTTAGTTATTTGTTCATATTTTCCTTTAGCTCTTAGAATCTATTTAAGAGAGTTGATGTAAGGTCTTTGTCTAGTAAATCAAATGTCTAGTCTATTTGGGAAGTTTCTGACAATTTATTTTTCCCCTCTATGGATGGACCAGGCATTACTGTTCTTCATATGCCTCATAATTTTATTTTTTATAAAGTAGACATTGTGAATATTATAATATGATAACATTTCTAATCAGATTCTTCCACTACTAAGTGTTTGGTATTGCTTGTTGTCATGGTCTCCAAAGCCTCTATCTCTTTCTCTTGGAGTCAGATAGGGATTAGACAAAGGTTTCCTTAAATGCATAGAGCTGGAAGAAGGAAAGAAAGAAAAAGAAAGAAATGGATGGGAAGGGAAAGCAAGGCAAAGTTACTCAGTTTTTGAAGATTGACTGTGTTGAGGTACTTTGTCAACACTTAAAAAGAAACATTTAAAACTGCCTTAGCATTTCCTTCCTATGGACAGGGAAACTAATCTTTAGTTAGGCAGAGGCAAAAGCATAAGTTCTTTTCAAATCTTTTCTTTTCTTTTTTTGTATATTTTTTATTGGATTTCAATTTGCAAACATATAACATAACACCCAGTGCTCATCCCACCAAGTGCCTCCCTCAGTGCCCATCACCCAGTCACCCCATCCCCCTCGCCCACCTCCCCTTTCACTACCCCTTGTTCATTTCCCAGAGTTTGGAGTATCTCATGTTCTGTCACCCTCACTGATATTTCCCACTAATTTTCTCTCCTTTCCCCTTTATTCCTTTTCACTATTTTTTATATTCCCTAAATGAATGAAACCATATAATGTTTGTCCTTCTCCGATTGACTTATCTCACTCAGCATAATACCCTCCAGTTCTATCCACGTGGAAGCAGATGGTAGGTATTTGTCATTTCTAATGGCTGAGTAATATTCCATTGCATACATAGACCACATCTTCTTTATCCATTCATCTGTCTATGGACACCGAGGCTCCTTCCACAGTTTAGCTATTGTGGCCATTGCTGCTATAAACATTGGGGTGCAGGTGTCCCGGCATTTCATTGCATCTGTATCTTTGGGGTAAATCCCCAGCAGTGTAATTGCTGGGTCGTAGGGCAGGTCTAGTTTTAACTCTTTGAGGAACCTCCACACAGTTTTCCAGAGTGGCTGCACCAGTTCACATTCCCACCAACAGTGCAAGAGGATTCCCCTTTCTCCACAACCTCTCCAACATTTGTGGTTTCCTGTCTTGTTAATTTTCCCCATTCTCACTGGTGTGAGGTGGTATCTCACTGTGGTTTTGATTTGTATTTCCCTGATGGCAAGTGATGCAGAGCATTTCCTCATGTGCATGTTGGCCATGTCTATGTCTTCCTCTGTGAGATTTTTGTTCATGTCTTTTGCCCATTTCATGATTGGATTGTTTGTTTCTTTGCTGTTGAGTTTAATCAGTTCTTTATAGATCTTGGATACTAGCCCTTTATCTGATATATCATTTGCAAATATCTTTTCCCATTCTGTAGGTTGTCTTTGAGTTTTGTTGACTGTTTCTTTTGCTGTGCAGAAGCTTTTTATCTTGATTAAGTCCCAATAGTTCATTTTTGCTTTTGTTTCCCTTGCCTTCATAGATGTATCTTGCAAGAAGTTGCTGTGGCCAAGTTCAAAAAGGGTGTTGCCTGTGTTCTCCTCTAGGAATTTGATGGATTCTTGTCTCACATTTAGATCTTTGATCCATTTTGAGTTTATCTTTGTGTATGGTATAAGAGAATGGTCTAGTTTCATTCTTCTGCATTTGGCTGTCCAATTTTCCCAGCACCATTTATTGAAGAGACTGTCCTTTTTCCAGGGGATAGTCTTTCCTGCTTTGTCAAATATTAGTTGATCATAGAATTGAGGGCCCATTTTTGGTTTCTCTATTCTGTTCCATTGATCTATGTGTCTGTTTTTGTGCCAGTACCACACTGTCTTGATGATCACAGCTTTGTAGTACAACTTGAAATCCGGCATTATGATGCCCCCAGCTCTGATTTTCTTTTTCAATATTCCCCTGGCTATTCAGGATCTTTTTTTTTTTTTTTTTTTTCAAGTATTTTCTGAGCGTGAATCACTTCTCAGCTTTTCATCTCAGGATTTTGCCCTCTCAATTGTTTTTCACAACTCTAATCTTTTGCTACTCTTGGAAATGGCTTTGTCATTTGCTTATCCATATCTTCTTGGAGTGTCCTATGCTTAGTCCTTTTTGTGTCCTGATAAAGTTCTAATGTTAGCTAAAACATATTCTACTGAGAAAAGCCAAACATGATCTCATCCCTGACAAATTGTGTGGAGAAATAGACACCAACTGTTAATGGGAAGAGTCCTACTCCTGGAATGACAATGGCTCCTGAGTGGGGAAGCCCTACTTCCACACCAATCTGACAGGAATTAAAAGTAGCCTCTCCTCTCTCTGCTGGAACTATGTCAGAGAAGCCCATTAAAATAGAAAGGTTAAATAAGATATGCAGTTTTATAGCATAATATCCAAATGTCTGGGTTTCAATTGAAAATCAACCATCAAATCAAGAAGCAGGAAAATATGGAACTGAATGAAAAACAGAAAATCAATGATGCCAATACTAATATAACAAAAATATTAGACTATCAGATAAAAATTTTCAAAGATCCATTATAAAAATGCTTCAGTAAACTATTATGAAAATGCTAGGAACAAATTAAGAAAAAAGAACACTTAGAAAAGAAACTCAGCAGAGAAACAAAAGATATGCAAATGAACCAAATGCAAATGTTAGAACTAAAAAAGCTAATAACAATAAAATCCAACCAACCTGGTGAACTTGATGACAGAACAAAAGAATTCTTATCTGAATAACAAAGAGAAAATAGACTGAAAGAAAGAAAAATCAGTGATCTGTCGGCCTATAGAAAAATATTTAACGTTTTCTGAGATCTAGAAGGAAAGGGGGGAAAGAGCTTGGGCTTGGGGCTAAAAAAATATTCAAAGAAATATTGCTGAAAACATATAATTTGGCAAAAAAATAATAAATTATCATTCATATTTAAGAGTTGAGCAAACCACAAAAAGGATAATTACAAACAAATCCACATGAGTACACATTGTATCAATACATATGATATGTATTTGATAAACATTGTAGGCATTTTTTCTCCTTTGAGTTTTCTAAACTCAGTGGAAGCAAAAATTATAACATTGTCTCAGGGTTGTAAAGTAAACTGATAGAATAGTTAACATAATTATCCTACAAATTAGGACAATAAGATAAAGAAATGTAAAGGGAGATGAAGTTTCTACACTTCAGCTGAACTGGTAAAAATAAGACACCAGAAGACTGTGATATGTTATATACATGTCGTGTAATACTTGGAGCCACCAGGAAAAAAAGATATACAAAGAAATATATTCAAAAAGACTATTGATAAAGCTGAAATTCTAAAAAAGTAACCCACAGTAAGGCAAAAAAAGTAAAGAGAACTAACTGCATAACAAAGAGAACAAAAAAAAATAAAATGCATACTTAATATTCCTTACATATCAGCAATTACTTTAATTGCAAATGATTGTTTACCAATTAAAAAGAATGGCAAAACTAAAGAGAACAAAACCCACCACAAACAAAAAATCCCAGAAGGGCAGTTTAAAAAAACATGACCCAGGGGCACCTGGGTGGCTCAGTGGGCTAAGTGTCTGCCTTCAGCTCAGGACATGATCTCTGGGTTCTGGGATTGAGTCCCATGTTGGGGTATCTCCTCAGTGGGGAGTCTGCTTCTCCCTCCACCTCTGCCCCTCCACCTGCTCATGCCCCCCTCTCTGAATAAATAAATAAAATCTTAAAAAAATAAAAAATAAAGAACACCAACCAAATGCATATCACATCAAACATTAAGGTTGAGAGTAAAAGGATGCAAAAGTTACATTATGCAAATGTTAATCAAAAGAAATCATGAATTACTATATTAATATCAAGTAAAGTAGACCTCAGAGCAAATAAATTTACCTGAGACAGAAATGGATAATATGTAATGATTAAACAGTTAGTCCATCAAGAAGACATAGTACATACATGAACCAATCAATGAGTCTGCAAAATATATGAAGCAAAAGCTGATAGAACTAAGATGAGAAGCAGACAAATACACAGTTATATTTGGAGAATTTAGTACATGTCCCTATCCACAACTAATGAAACAGCTAGACAGAAAATCAGGAAGGATACAGAAGAACATAACAACACCATCAAGCAACAGAATCTAATTGACATTTATAAGACACTTCACCCAACAACAGCAGAGTACATGTTCCTTGCAAGTACTCATAAAACATATAACAAAATAAATCATATCTTGAGTCATAAAATAAACTGCAACAAATTTAAAAGAACTGAATTCATACAGCGTGTATTCTTTTAACTATAGTAGAATCCAACGAGAAATTAATTGCATAAAGATAGCAGGAAAAACTCAAGACACATGAGAACTAAAAACTACATTTGTAAATACTTCATGGATCTAACAGAAAGTCTTTTTTTTTTTAAGATTTTATTCATTTATTCATAAGAGACACAGAGAGACAGGCAGAGAGAGAGGCAGAGGGAAAAGCAGGCTCCCTGCAGGGAGCCCGATGTGGGATTCAATCTCTGGACTGTGGGATCACACCTGAGTCAAAGGCAGACACTCAACCGCTGAGCCACCCAAGTGCCCCTCTAACAGAAAGTCTTAAGGAAACATATTTTAAATACAGAAAATGTAATGAAGATGAAAATGCAACACATTCCATTTGTAGGACACTGACAAGGTAGTGCCATGAGAGAAATTTTTAGCACTAAATGCACACTTTAGGTAAGGGAAAAACACTTAAATCAATTTGAATTCCACTTCAAGATTGTGGAAAGAGCAGAGAAAAATAAACCAAGAGCAAGCAGAAGGAAGGGAATAATAAAGAGTAAAAATCAATGAAATTGATGAGAATGGAGAAAACCCAATAAAACAAAGAGCTAGTTCTTTGAAAAGATCAATAATATTGACAAATCCTTGGCAAACTGCGTGTGAGAGGGAGCAGAAATTACTAATATTGGGGATGAAACGGGGAATCTACTGAAGACCCTGTGTATATCAAACAGATAATAAGGTAATACCAAGGGTAATTCTACAAACAAATTAGATCACTTAGGTGAAAAAGACCAATTTGTCCTACAGCACAAATTACCACAACTAGCCCAATATGAAATAGATCATTTAAGTAGTGGTATTACTATTTAGGAAATTGAAATCACAACTAAAAACTCACACAAGTAATTTCCAGACAGAGTAATTCTATATTCACATTTCAATCAATGTAATCCTTATGTTAATAGCATACAAAACAAAAATCATATGATCATGTGAATCAGTATAGAGAGAATTCAACACTGATTTCTGACAAACTCTCAGAAAAAAAAAATAGAAGTAGTGTGGAACTTCCTCAAGGTGATAAAAAGGTTGTTATATATAAAAAAGCCTTCCGATCACATTATACTGTATGGTGAAAGACTGAACGCTTAACCTCTAAGATAAAAATCAGAGGAAGGATGTCTATTCTCACCATTTTGATATAATCTAGTGCTTTAAGCTCTTGACAGTGCAATAAGAAAAAGAAACAAAAGGCATGCATATTAGAAAAGAAAAAAATAAATAAAATTATTTCCAGATGATATCACTATGTAGAAAATCCCCTGGAAATTTACCAAAAAAAGAAAAAAAAAACAATAAAAAAACAAAACAAAACAAAACCCTCCTGCAATTAATGTATGAGTTTCCAGTTTGCAGGACACAATGTAAATATGCAAAAACAAATTATGTTTCTGTATACTAGCCACGAGCATGTACAAACTAAGCAGACTTTTTAACTTTTTAACTCATTTAAAAAATACTTAGGTAAATACAACAAAACATGAGCAGGACTTGTATGCTGAAAACTGCAAAACATTGATGAAAGAAATAAGAGAATAAATGGAGAATCAGAGCATTTATAAATTGAACATCTCTAGTAAAAATTTTCTCTAAAGTGATATTCGGGCTTATCTCAGTTCCCATCAAAATGCCAGCAAGAATTTTCTAGACATAAGTAAGATTATTGTAAGTTCAAATTTAAAGATTAACTATAAGAGCTAAAACAATTTTTGAAAAGGAGACTGAAATGTGAGGAATAGTCTATATATTTCAAGACTTATTACATAGTCACAATAATCAAGATATGGTGATTTTCAGGTGCCTGGATGGCTCATTTGGTTGAGTGTTCAACTCTTGGTTTTCTGTTCAGGTTGTGACTTCAGGGTTTTAAGATTGAGCCTGGTAGCTGGCTCTGAACTTACTGGGGAGCCTGCTTGAGGTTCTCTCACTCTCCTTCTGTCCCTCTCCCCCATTCTCTCTCTCTCTCAAATGAATAAATAAATCTTTAAAACAAAGATATGGAAGTTTTTGTAGGACAGACACATAAAACAATAGAAAAGCTTAGGAATCTAGAAATAAACCCACATATACATATTAATTGGTTTTTGACATTGTTGCAAAAAAGTTCAATTGAACAAAGATATTGTTTTCAACAAAGTGACCGGAACAATTATATATTTATAGACAACCCAAGTAACCTTGAGCTAAATCTCACATCTTCTCCAAAATTGACTCAAATTGGATCATGGATTTAAAATATAAACTATAAATTAAAATCTTAGAAAAAAACAGAATAAAATCAATTTTAAAAACCCATGATCTATTAAAGAAAATATAGATTAATAGACTGTCAAAGTTTAAAAAAACAATTTGTTCTGTGAAAGATTCTTTTAGGAAGATAAGAAAAGCTACAGATTTGGATAGAATATTTGGCTTCATATATCCAACAAAGGATTAAGATTTGAGACATACAATGAGCTCTCAAAATCTCAAAGCATAAAAACAATCCAATTAGAAAATAAGAAAAAAACACGGAACATTTCACCAAAGGAAATACACCAATGGCAAATAAGCACATGAGAAGTTGCTTAATGTCATTAGCCATTAGGGTAATACAAATGAAAACTGCCACAAGGTAACACTACCCACCCATCCAAATGGGAAAATATAAAATAGTGACAATACCAAAGGCAAGTGAGAATGTTAATAAACTGAATGATTCATACATTGTTCCCCAGAATGTCAAATGATATGGTCACTCAGGAAAACAGCTTGGAAGTTTCCAAAAAAACACAACCAGCATACAATAGCCATACAAGCCAGCAACTGTCCACTGGGCATTTATCCCAAATGAATGAAAACCTATGTTATTAGAAAAAAAAATATTTATAACAGTTAAAACTTGGAAGCAGCCTAAGCATCCTACCACATTTAATAAACTGTGGTGTGCACATACCATGGGAAACAAACTATTGATATAAGTAACAACAAATCTCTAGAGCATTATGTTAATTTAAAAAAACACCCCAATTTCATTCATATAACACTCATGAAATAACAAAATTATGAGAATGGAAAACATATTATGGTTGTCAGAGGTCAAGGAGGAGGAGGGAGGCTGCAGGGAAGTGCACATGGTTATAAAGGGCAACATGAGATACAGTGGTGGAGATGAACTGTATCCTGTCTTCAATGTATCAGGGCCAAAGTCCTGCATGTAATACTGTTATTATAGTTTTGCAAGATGTTCCAGTTAGAATAAGCTGGGTGAAGAGTACTCAGGCTCTAATTTCTTACAACAGAATGTGAATCTAAAATTATCTCAGAATACAAAAAAAAAGTTTAATAAAAGGAATCTGACAAATACATATTGAATTAATATATATTTTATAAAGAGCTCCTATATAGATAAGAAAATGACTAAGCACAGAAGAATGAACAAAAAAATTAAACTAAAACTTCACAAAAAAGCTTATCCCATTGACCAATAGATATGAACAGAATTGCTCAACCTCACTTTTTGTCAGGAAATATTAATATAACACCACAATGCTAGCCTATTCACACTCCTCAGAAGATATAAGATTTAAAAGGCACACAATACCAAGTATTTTTTAGAATGTGGAACAACCAGAGTTCTCATAATTTACCTCTAGGAATACAAATGAGGGCAAGACTATTTGTTGTCTTTAATAAAACAGAACATATTTATAGAGTAGAACCCCACAATTCCATCCTAGGTGTATATCTAAGACGAATGCATCCATATAGTCACTAATATCATATATAAGAATGTTTATAATAGCTTCATACTGGCAACTGTGCAAATTACCATCAACATTAGAGTAATGAATTGTGGTATATTCCCACCAAAGAATACATACAAATTTGAGAACATAAACTCCACAGTTACACAGAAGTATTTGGATACAGACCACAAACATTATGGTGGGGAGCAGAAGAAACCAAACAAAAAAGAGTTCTTGTTATGGGATGGATTGTGTCTGCCTTCAAGATTTATGTTTAAATCCTAATCCCCAGTACCTTAGAAAGTGACTGTTTGGAAAATAGTCTCAAAAGAGTTAATGAAGTTCAAATGAGGATCATGAGTGTGGAACTTAATCTAATATGACTGGATCTGTATAGGAAGAAGAAGTTAGGGCACAAATACATACAGAGGGAAGACCATGTGAAGACACAGGGAGAAGACAACCATCTTACAAGTCAAGGAGGGGAGCTTCAGAAGAAACCTACTCTGCCAATACCTTGGTCTTGGATTTCTAGCTTCCAGAATAGTGAGAAAACAAATATCCTTTTCTGAAGCTGCCCAGTGTGTGGCAGTTTATTATGGTAGCCCTAGAAAACTAATATAGATATATACTATGTCCACATATTTGGAAACTATTTAAAATATCCCATAATTGTTATTGATCAGAATAGTGATTCTTCTTGGAGAATAATAACTGAAAGAGAATATTATGATAGTCTCTGACAAGCTGGTAATATTCTATTTCTTGAGCTCCAGATGCCAGTTAAACAGGTATGTTTTGTTAGTGGAAATTCATCAAGCTGTGTACTTATAAGATGTATTTTTCCATATAGTAATTATATTTCCAAAAAATTTTAAAGTATACAAGTTGAAAAATATTGAGATAGGATAGTGTCAGGTTTAATCTGATCATTAGTGAAATGAAATAGAGAGGCCAGGCAAAAGTTAGTCCAAACAGGCTTATAATGGGACCCACTCTCTGGCAAGGTTCCACAGCCCGCAGGGGAGGGAGAGAGCTGGGAAATCACCCAGGCAAACCGCAGGGGGTCTATAAAGAGTTTTCTGTGGAAAGATGGGGGCAGGGCGGCACTCCAGTTAGGGCAAGGGTTACAGGTCTTTGTGTGCTAAGTTAGGGTAGGGCGGCAAGGAGGCCTTATTGGGAGGTTGCTGGCCCGGGGTCGGTGGTTTTGAGGTCCCCAGTCTCACCAGCGCAATAGATAGCAGTGTGACTTTAGAAGTAAGAGACAGCATCCATAGCTTTTGGATTTGGGGAGCACTGGCCTTATATCACTAGTTTGGGTGAAGATATAGCTTCATATTCTCTCCCATGAGAAAGAGCGGCAAAAGCTTGTGTGGTGATGATGTTAATCTATTTTCCCTAATTAGATGATATCACTGTGTATATGGAAAGAATAATGTGTGTGTGGTCAGTGAAGAGGGTAGAAGATACATGTGCTTGGGCAGCCAAGATGAAATGCATCTGGCTGGCTGAAGAGCTTGTCTGACTCTCCCTTCTCCTGTAAAATGTCGCTGAATACATTGGCTGGCCATGGTCCCATAGGTGACAATTCCCTCCGTTCTCTCTGTGTAGAACTGATTAGTCCAGGACTCATGTACGATAAGCACACTTTTATCTTCTTCCTCTTCCTCTTATTCTTCTCTTCTTCCTCCTTCTTCTTAACTCCAGAAACTTGACATACCATACTAAGGACACAAATATTGAGGCATTAATGCTGAGCAATGTAATGGCACCATAGTGACAGAGCAAATGAGCTCATGTTGCTTAGATTTCTTGAACTGTCCTGCTTCCTCCATTTTTAAGGATTGATTATTTAATCTTTCTAGGAGTCCATAAACTAGTAATTTTCCAATCAATTGACCCTTTTTGCTTCATTGAGCCAGAATCTATTTCTGTTTTACCACAAAGAACTAGAAGTAGTATATACCCTGTTGCAAAGTAGTTTGGAGAACTAAAATAAATGTGTATAAATAAATTCATAAAGTTCTGAACACATAGGTGTTGTGTAAGGTGTACCTACTTGCATAATAAAACTTGGCTCTTCTCATAATTTGCCATATTATCAACAATGAGCCATAGAGAACACAGAGGATTTTTAGTGTAGTGAGACTATTCTGTGTACTACTATAATAGTGCATATATATACATTATATATGTATATATATGTATATATATAATGTATATCATTATACATTTGTCAAAACCCACGGGATATACATACCAAGAGGGAACTCCAATATATAAAGTATGGACTTTGGATGATAACTATGTGTCAATACAAGATCATCAATTATAACAAATAGATCACCCTGCACAGAATGTCGATAGTTTAAGAGGCTGTGTGTGAGGGCAAAGATTATATAAAAACTCTCTAGTTCGGTTGTACTTTTTTTTTATGATCCTAAAATTACTTAAAAAAATAAAGTTGTTTTATAAGGGTTAAATAATATAATAGCAAAAAAAAAAAACCCATTAAACTCACTATTTGTTTTTCTAGTAATTGTAATCAGGTGGTATTGATTCAATCCCTGTCTTCTCTACAGACTTTATGTAAATAATACAAGAAACTCAATATATAAATGGGAGGGAAAAATACACCTAAAAATCTATAATATGAAAAGGCATGTTATTTAAGTTTTGGTTATTTGATATAGTTTTTTCTTGCATTTTTCATATACAAAAAATATTTTCATATTTTCATGTTTCTAACATATCATATATTATATATCATATAATATGTTGCATTGTAATAAAAACCAATATAAAATAACATTGTATTCGTTGAATTATAATTAGCATAAATTATTTTATTAAAAAATAAAATTCCATTTAAATTATCTAATTATGTATTTAATTCTAGAAAAAGTATGTAAATTAATTGATAACAGAAAATATTAGGGACTAATTTTGTAATTAATATTAATACAATAATATTTAAGAAATATTTATTGCCCACATTATGCTGAGCTCTGTGGTAAGGCAAACAATACAATAAAAAATAATATATATTCCCTTACCGACTCAAGTGATAAATTCTATAACTAAAATATATGCAAAAATACTCACTATGTGAGTCCTGAGAAGGGGTAAATATATAGGCCTGGGAGAAGAAAAATGCTTCATAGCAAAGATGGCATTTAAATTAACTCCTGATGAATTCACGGATCTCATTGGGGAAGAAGCTGACTAAAGACTTTTTGGGCAGACAGAGCATCGCTGGAAAAATCACAAAGATATGTAGGAGCATGCTTTTGGCGCAGGTGGATAATTAAGTGTGCCCTGAACGCTGTTGCACTGCCAACGACAGCAGAAATGGAACAAGGAAGGGTATGCAGAGAAGTGATCATAAGGGACCTAAGTAGCCCATATTAATGTATTTGGACAATGTCAGTAAGGAGTCATTGTTTATTTTTAAGACTAGAATTGACATGATCCTATATGGCTTTTAGGTTCAGCACTTTGGCAATAGTAATGGTGTCATAATTTCTGAGGGAAAAAAGGACAGAGGCCTGGATTAATCATGTAAACAAATAAAGAAATGGGATTTAGGAAGTTTTAAGACAAATTTTTTTTTTTCAAAATTTTGATCACTTGTTTGCTTGCTGAGGGAAGAAGTCAGCAATGACTTAGAGTTTAGTGGGTATATGTTAATAATATCATGTGAATATTAAAATGTTAAAGAGAGGGACGCCTGAGTGGCTCAGCAGTTGAGCATCTGCCTTCTGCTCAAGGATACCGGGGTCCTTGGATCGAGTCCGCAGGGAGCCTGCTTCTCCCTCTGCCTATGTCTCTGCCTCTTTCTCTGTGTCTCTCATGAATAAATAAATAAAATATTTAAAAATAAAAAATAAAATGTTAAAAAGAAATTGTTACTAAAATGGTAAATATTCAAGGACATGTAGAGTGTCTGTGAAGCAATGCCTGAAGAAACAGCTAGGAGGTAGGACTGGCTATATAATTCAGGAGGTCCAGTAGAAAATGAAAATGCAGGAACCCCTGCATTTTGAGATAGTGACAGCAAATCATTAAACCAGGCATAGGATTGTTCTGTACTGAAGAAACAGAAGGGCTTAGTGATCATACAGAAGAGGAAGCAGGATGGGTCCTAGAAAGGTGGCATTTCAAGGAAACTAAAAACAGTAAAGGAGACACGTAACTAACAGTCAGAATATGAGAAGGGAAATCTAAAAAAAGAAAACGAAAAAAGCTATCAGAATGTGGAAATCCAGAAAGAGAAAACCTGTACTGCAGGGAAATGGACTAAAATGGAAATTCAGAAGTAAGCTTGAACAGACAATTAGAGGCAATTGGTGATCTTAGAGGTGCCTGAATGGCTTAGTCAGTTAAGTATCTGCCTTAGGCTCAGGTTATGAGGTCTGGATCCTGGAATCCAGTCCCACATCAGGCTCTCCTTCAGTGGGAGAGCTTCTCCCTTTTCCTCTGTCCCTGCCCGTTTGTGCTCTCTTTCTCAAAAAATAAACAAAATCTTAAAAAAAAAAAAAGTTATTGGTGATCTTAGATCAAAATCAGTAGATGGTGGAAAAAATGTCCAATGGTCACAAGATCAATGTACTATTGTAATTGCCTTCATGATATTGATTCGGTAAAAGTGTCACCATAGTGTGTTTTTAAAAAGAAAAATATCAAATTTTGGATTCCAATAAACATCAGGATGCTTCCTTCTAAGACATAGTAGACATGTTCCTTTTGACAAGAATATTAATTTGTACCTGAAAAAGTAACGATAGGATGTTAAGTCATTTCCAAATCTTTGCCCACACTCCATTTTTCAGTGACAGGAAGACATGTGAAAATTTAAATTCTTGTACTAGAATATAAAGCTGATGTTTCATGTTATTTGCCATTGTAATATACATTTTACTTAAAAAAAGGCATTTTGTCACATAAAATTTTATGAGTACTTTACTGTTGACAGGAAGACTGGATATGTCTTATTATTTTAATTTTATAGAAGAGGGGGTGAAGCACAGAGTCAAATGCCAAAGGGTATATGAATAAAAATCAAGAATCCAAGCTTTACCTTTTGGTCAAATGTTCTATTGTCTTTAGAATTCTCCCTCTGGCACCTTTTCTTTTTTTCTTTTTTCTTTCTTTTTTTTTTTTTTTTTTAACATTCTCCCTTATCAACTTCTTCAGCAGAATAATCTCCTTTCTTCCCCTAATTCACTGCTTGGAGAAAATGTTTAATAGTCTGATGGCAAAAATAAAGAAAAATGGGACTTGATAATTTTCCAACTTAACAGCTTGATGTCTTGATTTTTAAGGAGGTAACTAAGTTAAGGATTCTAATCTAGTCACATGCTTTATTTTACTTTCACCACCTGGACTATGTAAAAGCAAAGTCTGAACCCAGTTTCTGATTATTGCTATATAACAGGAAACTGACACTTTTGAGGGAGGTGCATGAGACCTTAATAAATAGCCAAATTGGAGATGCAGAGACTTAGTGGTCTGAAAGAGGCTTCCTCATTAGTTAAGTGACTGACATTTGTAATTCAGCCTAGAAATATGCATGATGAGAATGCATGCTAGATGCCTAATTTATGTAAATCCTGGGATTGCTCTGATCAACTTGCCCTAAATATCTGGAGGAAATAGGCTCAAACTTCCACTCCATTATATGTGGCCTATAATTTTTTTTTCCAAGATTTTTCATCTGTTTCTGGGATGTTCACTTTCTAATGGTTGCTAATATCTTAAATATATTATTTTCATTTAGTTACCAAATTTTTAAATTGTTGTACCATTCTGGATGGGCTATTCTTTTCTCCTATGTTGATTGAGCTAAGCATTCCTTACTACCCCCCCCCCCCTAAAAAAAAAGTCACAGTTGGCCTTTATGCATAGTAGACTTCAGGAAAAGCTTTGAAGAATGGAGGGATTTATGTCCCATAAGACAAATGCTACCACATGGATTATTAGATGCTAGTGTTTTCAGAGTTCTTGTCAATTTTACCACTTTTATTCTTTTCCAGCTTTATTGAAATATAATTTAAAAAATGGAAATATATTTAAAGTATACAATGTGATAATTTGATATAAATGTGTATTTGTAAAGGATTCTCACCAAGTCAATTAACACATTCAGCCCTCATATGGTTAACTTTGTGTGTATGTGTGTGTGAGAGAGAAAGAACATTTAAGATCTATTGTCTTACTAAATTTCAATTACTCAATGCACAATTATCAACCATAGTCACCATGCTGTACACTAGATCCTCAGAACTTACTTACCGTGTAGTTGAAAGTTTATATTATTTGATCAACCTCTATTTTCCTTACAACCTAGCCCACAACAATTACTTTCCACTCTCTTTTTTCTATGAGTTCAACATTTTTTTTTTAAGTGATTCAATATGTAAGAAACACCATACAGTATCTGTCTTTCCCTGTCTTGCCTATTTTGCTTAGCATAATGTCCTTCAGTTTCATCTAAGTTTTGGTAAATGCAAGAAATTTCTTCTTTTTAAAATCTGAATAATATTCCATTTTGTGTATATGTATAGATATTTATGAATATATATATGTGTGTGTGTGTGTGTACCCATATATATATATGGATTTCTTTTTCTTCATCAGTTTATCTGTTAGTAGATACTTAAGTTGTTTTCATGTCTTGGCAATTATATAATACCCCCAAAACTTGTTGGTACAAATATATTTTTGAGATCGTGATTTCATTTCCTTTGGATGTATACTGGGATTGTATACTGGGATGTATAGTGGGATTGCTGGGTCATGTGGCAGTTTTATTTTTCATTCCTTGAGAAACCTTCATATTGTGTCTATAGTGGCTATATCAGTTTGCATCCCCACCAACAATGTACAAAATTCACTTTTTTCCACATCCTCAGCAGCATTTTTAATCTTTTATCTTTTTGATACTAGCCATCTCAACAGTTGTGAGGTGATATTGTGTTTTTGATTCTCATTTTCCTGATGATAGCACCTTTTCATATACCTATTACCCATTTATATGTCTTTGCAATAATGCTTATTCAGTTCCTTTGCCCATTTTCTTAGGTTTTATGTATAATATGAATATATATATTGCCATTGTGAAAACCTGTAGCTAGACTAAGAAAAAGTGAGGACTCAAATAAAAGCAGAAGAGAAAAAGGAGACATTAGAATTGATAACACAGAAATACTAAGGATCATAAGAAACTACTATGAATAGTTATTTACCAACAAGTTGGATAATCTAGAGGAAGAGGATAAATTCCTAGAAGTATAGAAATGGTCAAGATTAAATCATGAAGAAATGCAAAATCTGAAAGACCAATTATGAATAAGGGGATTGTATCAATATTCAAAATCCCCCAACCAATAAAAGTCCAGGCAGAACCAGATGGTAGATGGCTTCACTGGTGAATTCTACTTTTTTTTTTTTTTTTCTTTTTTGAGAGAGAAAGAGAGAGAGTGCACACACATGTGAGTGTGTGCACAGGAGCCAGGGAGAGGCAGAGGAGAAAGAATCTTAAGCAGACTCCAGCCTCACCATGGAGCCTGATGCAGGGCTTGATTTCATGACCCAGGGCTCCATCTCACAACACTGAGACCACCACCTGGGCCAAAATCAAGGGTCAGATGCTTAACTGATTCAGTCACCCAGGCACCCCAAATTTTACTCAACTTTTAAAGAAGAATTAATACCAGTTCTTCACAAACTCATCTTATAAGGCCAGTATTACTCTGAGACTGAAACCAGATAAGAACACTATGAGAAGAGAAACTTACAAGCCAATATCCCTGATGAACAGAAATATTCCTGATGCAAAAATCCTGAGCAGAATATTAGCAAACCAAATTCAAAACACATTAAAAGGTCATACAGCATGATCAAATGGGATTTATTCCTGGGATGCAAAGATAGTTAAACATATGCAAATCAGTAAATACATGACAGAGTAACAAAATCTAACAACATCTTCATGATTAAAAAAATGATCTCTCAGTCAAGTGGGTACAGACGGGATGTACCTCAAAATAACAAAGGCCACATATAACAAGCCCACAGCTAACATCATACTCAAATGTGAAAAACTAAAATTTGTTTTTCTTTAAGATCAGGAACAAGACAAAAATCCCACTCTTGCCACTTTATTCAGTGTGATACTGGAAGACCTGGCCAAAGCAATGAGGTAATAAAAAAGAAGCAAAAAGCATCCAAATCAGAAAGGAAGAAGGAAAACTAATGCTTTTGCAATTAACTTGATATTATATGTAGAAAACCCTTAATGACTCCACTAAAAAACTGTTGGAACAAATAGATGAATTCCATGAGATTGCAGGATATAAAATTCATACGCAGAATTTTGTTGCATTTCTATGCACTAATAACAAACTTGCAGAAAGAGAAATTAGAAAACAATCTCATTTTACAATTGCATCAAAGATAATATCTAGGAATAAATTTAACAAAGAGGTGAAAGACTTGTACACTGGAAGCTATCAGAAGTTGATGAAAGAAATTGAAGAAGCATGAAAATATATTGTATGCTTATGGATTAGAAGAATGAATATTGTTAAGATGTCTATACTAGCCAAAGCTATCTACAAATTCAATGCAGTCCTTATCAAAATTCCAATGGCATTTTACACAGAAATAGAACAAACAACCTAAACTTTGTGTAGCATCACAAAAGTTCCTGAATAGCCAAAGTGATCTTGAGAAAGAACTAAGTTGGAGACATCACATTTCCTCATTTCAAGCTATACTACAAAGCTATAGTAATCAAAACAGTATGATATTAGCAGAAAAAGAAACACATAGATCAGTCTAACAGATTAGAATAGGTACATATATATATAGCATGTACAATGGGGAAAGGATAGTATCTTCAACAAGTGGTTCTAGGATAACTGGATAGTCACATGTAAAAGAATGAAACTGAATATCTATCACAACACACCCAATTATAGATGGACTAAAGACTTGAACAAAAGACTGGAAGCCATAAGATTCCTAGAAGGCCACATTGGGGGTAAACTCCTTGACATCAGTTTTGGTAATTATTTTTTTGATTTGATACAAATGCATTAGACAAAAAAGCAAAAATTAAAAAGGGATTATTTCAGGATTTATTTATTTACTTATTTGAGAGAGCGAGTTGGGTAGAGGGAGAGAGAATCTCAAGCTGACTCTATGCTGAGCCTGGAGCCTGACATGGGGCTTGATTCCACCTCCTTGATATCATGACCTGAGCTGAAACCGAGAGTCAGAAGCTTAACCAGCAATGCCACCCAGGTGCCACAAAACGGAGATTTTTAAACTAAAATGTTTGTGTGCCTTTTCATTTAAAACATCAACAGAATGAAAAGTCAATCTACAGAATAGAGAAGATATTTGCAAATCATATATTTGACAAGGGGTTAATATGTAAAATTCACATGACTCAATAGAAAAAATACTCATTAAAATGGATAGAAAATATGAATAGCATTTTTGCAAAGACACATAATTAGTGAATAGATACACAATAAAGTGCTCAACATCACAAATCATCAGGGAAATTCAAATCAAATCCACAATAAGATTTTACCTCACACCTGCTGGAATGGCTATTAATCAAAAAGACAGGAAGTAACCAGTGTTGGTGAGGATATGAGAAAAAGGGATCTCTTGTTCACTGTTGGTGGGGAAATGAATTGATGTAGCCACTGTGGGACACAATATGGAGGTTCCACAAAAAATTAAAAATGGAAATACCATATGATCCAGCAATTCCATATCCAGGTATTTATTGGAAGAAAATGAAACACTAACTCAAAAAAAAATATATGCACCCCTATGTTCATTGCGGCATTATTTACACTAGCTAAGATATGGAAACAACCTAAGTGTCCCTTGATGGATAAATGCATAAAGAAAATGTGACACATACACACACATGCATACACACACAATGGAATATTTTATGATAATCAGCCATAAAAAAAGGAATTCCTGCCTTTTACAACAATATGGATGGAGTGTGAAGTCATTATGCTCAGTGAAATAAGTCAGACAGAGAAAGATAACTACTGTATGATATCACTTATATGTGGAACAAAAAAAATTTAACTCATAAATATAGAGAACAGATTAGTGGTTGCCAGAAGTGGAGGGTAGGGTTCACCAAAATAAGTCTCAGGGATATAATTTACAGCATGGTAACTGTAGCTCACAATACTGCATTGCATATTTGAAATTTGCTAAGAGAGTAGATCTTAGTTGTTCTCACCCCAAGAATGAGAAATTTGTAGCTATGCATAATGATAAGAGAGAAACTAATTTATTGCGGTGATCGTCTTCCAGTAGATACATATATCACAGCATTATGTTTTATGCCTAAAGCTAATACAGCACTATATGTGTACTATGTTTCAATTAAAACATTAAAAATAAATTTAATAAGAATCACTTCTGAAGAAATATGTAACATCTATTGAGTATTTACTATTAATATATGACAGATACTGTGCTAAGTTCCATCTGTGTTTTATTTTTTTAAATCCTTAGCTTATTTTTAACAAAAGAAAATTTCATCTGTACTTTCAAATTTCCTCAACTCCTCACCCTACAACAGTACAGAGTACCTCAGCCTATTTCTCTCTATAATAGGTTTATTAAGATAATTTAGATGAGCTCTGCGACTTAGTTCATCAGTCTCTCGCCTGTAGCAGAGACCCTCATTCTGAATATCAGTGCGTCCTAAGATTCTGTTATTCACTTCCTTCTTCTCATTTGGTGCATGTGTGCTATAGATCTCTTGTCTTCTTGACCATCCCTTCTTCTCTGAAAACCTAATTTCTCTTTACTGTTCTGTTAACACTGAACAGAATTTATGTAACACTTTACACTAACAGAGAATTCCATTTTTAGTATTAAATGTATATTTTTATGTGCAATTCTCCTATAAGAAGTCACCATTGAGTCAGATAATCTTCATCTCCATCAGATTCCATGTGACTGTACTCATGTTTTTTAGTATAATATTCTTTTGCTTTTTAAAACCTGTTTGCCAATTTCTCTTACACTTTTATAGTGATTTTTTTTTCATTTTTTGGACTATACTTACTAGTAATTAATTCATGAAATGTGTGTAAATAATAGTGTTTCTTAAGTTCTTGCCCTATCAAAATCCTGTTAGTTTAATTCTTCAATACAAATCTGACTTTGCATTGGCATAGAATTATAGATTGAAAGTGTTATCCTACAGAAATTCATAGACAATGTTTGATTATTTTTAACATGAAATACCTCAATATGTTTTGAAATTTCACTTAAATATGCATCTTCTAATTTGTATTCATTATGTTTTATATTCAGCGGATATTCTCAGTATGAAGTCTTTTTATTTCTTTTTTAGTGATGGGCAATATTATCCCATTGGATCTTAGCTTTTTGTCTTCTGCTCTATGATATAACTGGTCAGATTCATTTTCTAGTCTTCCTTCCAGTGGAGTGTGAGTGTGGGCATTAAGTTCTTTCCAGTGAAATGTGAGCAGCAAAGATGTGTACCCACTCTATAATCAAAGGGATAGCTGCCAAACCTAGTAGCCACATGCATTCGTTCATGGTGTTCTTTCCTCTCTTGGGCTTCTGGTGATGCCTAGGGAGATCCTGCCAGCCTGGATCTCTGAATGAATACATGAAGAACCTTCCACTGATACCATGGTACCATATATGGTACCACATACCAACCATGATACCACATGCGTTGGAAGACTTGAGCAAGAAATAGCCTTCTGCTTGATTAAATCACTGAAGTACTGAACAATATTTTTTCCCATATTCTAGCCTATCCTAAAAATATACTATTCTTATGCTAAATAAATTTCCTATTTCTTATTTTGTAATTGCCTATGAAAAATGTTTTTCATATTTTACTTTTATATTTTTTGGAGTACCACTCCTGTGGTAAGTCTTTGAGTTAATGTCTTTGCTTACTATTTTCTTTTTTTTTTTTTTTTTTAAGATTTTATTTATTTATTCATGAGAGACCAGAATGAGAGAGAGAGAGGCAGAGACACAGGCAGAGGGAGAGGCAGGCTCCATGCAGGGAGCAGATGAGGGACTCAATCCCAGGTCCCCAGAATCAGGCCCTGGGCTGAAGGTGGCGCTAAACCACTGAGCCACCAGGGCTGCCCTACTTACTATTTTCTAGTTCTTTTTTTTTTTTTTTTTTAAGATTTATTTATTTAGTCATTCAGAGAGCGCAAAGAGAGAGGCAGAGACACAGGTAGAGGGAGAAGCAGGCTCCACGCAGGAAGCACGACATGGGACTCGATTCAATCCTGGGTCTCCAGGATCACACCCCGGGCTGCAGGCAGCACCAAACCGCTGGGCTACTGGAGCTGCTCACTATTTTCTAGTTCTGTTCATTCTTTTCTTTTTCTTTGACGGTGATAATTTTCATTCATAAGTGTTTTAATTGATTTTTTCAAAGCAATCTGTTCTTATTTCTGAGATATGATATGATATCTTGCCTTATAACTGTAAATATTGATTATATATTGTGAAGTCTTCTATTTATTAATGACAATTATTTACTAATTTGTATTTT
This sequence comes from Canis lupus baileyi, assembly GCF_048164855.1. Lineage (NCBI taxonomy): Eukaryota > Metazoa > Chordata > Mammalia > Carnivora > Canidae > Canis > Canis lupus. The sequence continues at coordinate 32,634,047 of NC_132857.1, read as the reverse complement.
TTGGTGGGGGTAACTGTTCATATTTTTATTGTTTTTCTTTTTTAAAAAATATTTGTTTATTTTAGTGAGAGAGAGAGAGAGAAAGCAGGGGAAGGGGTGTAGGGAAAGAGAGAACTTCAAGCAGACTCCCTGCTGAGCCTGACATGGAGCTGGATCCCAACCTGAGTCAAAATCAAGAGATGACTGCTTAACCAACTGAGCCACCTGGGCACCCCTATTGCTTTTCTTAATTGCTTTTCTGTGAATATTTGGTCATTTCTGTTTGTTCATTTTTCTATCAGAGACTTTTTTTTTTTTAAGATTTTTAAATGTATTTATTCATGAGAGACACACAGAGAGAAAGGCAGACACACAGTCTCCATGCAGGGAGATGGATGTGGTACTTGATCCCAGGACTCCAGGATCATGCCCTGGGCTTGAAGGCAGATGCTCAACCACTGAGCCACCCAGGTGTCCCTAGAGACTCTCTTTTAACCTGTCTGTGCATGCATTTTAAAAGGTTACTTCTATGGATTCCATTGAGGGGAATTTATGTGCTGCCAATAGTCATGTACCATTCTTGGATCTTCAAGGTTTGGACATTTTTCATCATGCTACTTTTCCCCTCTCATTTCCTGGAAAACTGATCTGCCACTCTGTCCCCAAAACCTACACTCTCTCTTCCAGCCTGAGGGTAAACACCTCTAATGTTCACTGCTAGCATAAATAGAAGCCACAATTTCATGTAAGAATGATCCCCACATATGAAAATTAATGTCCAGGCATCTGAGTGTCTCAGTTTGCTAAGCATCTGCCTTCAGCTCAGGTCATGATCCCAGGGTTCTGGGATCCAGTCCCTGTTCATCAGGGAGTCTGCTTTTCCCTCTGTCTCTGCTGCTGATACTCTCTCTCATGTTCTCTTCCTCTCAAATAAATTTTAAAACTATTTTTTAAAAAAAAGAAAAATAATGTCCATCAACATTGGATGCCAGCAGAGCCCCTTCTGCCATGATATCTTTTATCTCGCAGCTTGATGCACCTGTTGACCAAATCATACCTTTTCTAGCAGGCCTCCTCTGCCTACCCCACATATTTGGTGATTTCTGATATTCCTATTTTTTTTTATCTGCAGATCGGTTTTGTCCCTTTTTCCCACAGATTTTATGACATTCTCTTTTCATATCATATTTCCTGCAATTCCTGAAAATTTTGGTGAGGGCTTTGAGATGGATATTTGTTTTTGCTCAGCTTTCCTTTGTTTTACACAATTCTCTTTTGGGAACTTTTCTGTATCAAAGTCAGGCAGTGGTAATTCCAAAATTTCCCTGCTTTTTCTTTTCAGTTGGTAAGAAGATCGAGCACTTAGAAACAGAAGGAACAAACACATATCCACCAATGGCTGTGTAGGAGGGACTAATCTTAAATGGCAGTGTGTCTCCTATGACCTAGGACATTAAAAATCATTCAAAAGAAGTTGTGGGTTTAAGAAAATGAAGTCTACATATTATTTGACCAGCTGCAGTCAGAGCACTGATCTCTGTGTATGTCTTTATTCTAGTAGACAAATGACATGGACACTTAACTCTGGCAAATCAAGAATATTTGTAGATTTCCTGAGAGTTTTCGATTAATACACTGAGCATGTGAGCATGTTATATTTCAAAAACAGTGATATCTTTTGTTAAAGTAATAATAACTAATATTTGCTAGCCCTTATGTTTCTAATTCTATGCTAATTATGTATATAGTTTCATTTAACTGTCACTACATCTCTATTAGTCAGGTACTCCTATCTTTATTCAAAAGAGCATACTGAGGCACCAAGAGAATAAGTAACCCATCCAAGGTCATCCATGTCAGTGATAGCTTTAAACTCAGGTCCCCTGACCTCAAAGTACATGCTTTTGATCACCGTGCTATGTTACTGTATCGTTCTATGCTACAAAACACGACCCTCTAATGCTGTACTGTTCCCCTATTGTCCATCCACTATTCTGATAAATCTAATAAATGTTCTTTCATTTTAATTATAATGAGTTATATTTTTAAATTCCATTTCAACCTGAAATGGCAAAATCAACTAGCACATTCAAAGAGAACGAATACGATGACATATTTAAAACACTTTAGCCTAGGAGCTTACAGATAATACACACTTAGTAGTTGTTGGATAATTGAAAGCCTTTTATGTGCTTTATTCCAAAAGGCCCAGTTCTCAACTATTAACAAGTCACACATTCAGGCTCAGCATCTCAATGAGATGCAATTACAGCGAAAGAGCAATCTCTTCACTACCCTTTCTTTTCCCAAAAGAATAATCCTTCTTAGTGGTAAAATTTTTTGGTATGATTTTTACTTTGTTGTCCTTTAACATATAGCAGTGAAAACTTAGAATTCAAATTTCTGGAATAAATATTTGTCTGTTTTCTGATAATCTTGGCCTTTCCTAATACCAAGATATACATATTTTATGATACACATTCTCTACTATACCTTTTAGTGGATAAACTCTGTGTGTGTGTGTGTGTGCTTGCTCACCTGCTGATTTGTTTTCAAAAGGAACCAAATGTACATTACTTTAGTGGTTTTAAATAATTTCAGGTACATTTTACTGCATTTATTGCTAACGAGGGAAAGTTGGAGGCAATAATCAAATGAATATTTAATACCTTTTAATTTTGTTGTCTCTGAATATCCACCACTTTGCTGTTTTGACAACTCAGCAGCTCTTCCCCAGCTACCCTTCCCTTTGCCTGAATTCCATGCTGCCTGGAGAATGAGAAAACACAAAGGGACAGATTGTAGGTTTAGATCATAAACTGATAATCACCTGCAACATCCCATAATTTCCTTGAATGTGGGGAAAAGATATTTCTTAAGTCATGTAATTATGGTTTTATGTGGTATCCTTTCCATTTTTATTTGTGTGGATTGCAGATCTCAATTGCCTGCCATTTCCTCCTAAAATTGAAATGTAAATCTAATTGGAAGCTAATGTGGGATTATCACTGTTGCCATGTTAGCTATTTATATGTATATATTGCATGTATAAATAGCTATTTTGAATTTAAGCATTTCTGGCAGAACTTGCTAGCAACATAGAGGTAATCTTAAAGGTAGAATGGGAAATATGTCAAAATACAGTTTACTTCAGGCCCTCAAACTTTTGCTTGTGAAATAAGGATATATTATATACAATACCATATTTGATGTCAGGGAGTTTTTGAACACTTAGTGTTGTACAAATCATAAAATATTTCTTCCCCATAATTCTATCAGATTGTTACACATGGTATCATCAAGAATGCTGACTTTTTTGAGGAGCTACCATGGCCAAAGCTGAGGGACAGTGTGATTATTTTTCTTAATAATAAGCCCATTGATTGGTGCACTCCAAACATTTCCTTAATAATTAATCAGAGTTCTGTTATTACCAAATACAGTTTAGCTTTTCTGAAGTTTCATTTTTCACATTTGCCTCTCAAAGGCTCACGGTTTTTTGGAACCCAAATCAAAAGCAAAAAAATATATATCTATTTGATTAGATGTTAATTAATAAGTTCTTTCCTATATTGAATCCAGTTGGTTGCTGGTTTGCTTGTTTTTTGTTGTTGTTGTTGTTTATTTGAAGTTCTAGTCCACTCTCATTTATTTTAAGATCTGGACCTGCACTGGGTTTTATTTTTGGAGAGTGAAAGAAACAAAATCATTACCTTTTCTAAACAAAATACAAAGACTAGAGAAGAGAGATTATCAAAAGTCATATTTATTAGCTTCTTGGACCAGGTCCCTGGCAAAGGAAGAATTCCAGTCTCAGATATCCATTCCCTTGCTTTTGTTCCATGGCACAATTGTTGATTGTGAATATTAGTTTTTCCATACGAAGGTGATCCCTTTTATTAAATTTTAGTTTTTTATTAGTTTTCAAGCATTTTTTATATATGTTACCTCTGTTTATCCACTATCATCTCTGTGAAATGGGTAAAGAAAAGAAATTGTCCCCATTAGACATGGAAATTGAAGACCAACAAGCAAAGTTAGAGCCGTCAGCTCTATCTAATCACTTGAGCTCGGGAAGGCACAAGTGGATCTGCCTTATTGATCATCATGTGGCCAGCAGGTAACATAGTGCCTGAGATATAGCTCTTATTTCTTAAATAAAGGCAAATGAATGGCTAGATGAACAGGTCTTAGCTTAAGACCACTACTGTACCCCTCCCCACCTCAATCCACAGCTTTTTGTTTGTGTCCCATCACCAAGAAGATTCATTCCCTCAACTTTTCTGAGTTCTTCAGGTTTTGCTTTTATTATCTTCTGCTCTTTTTCCAGGCCTCACCACAGATTCTGATAGTGGTGGACTTAAATGAACTTACTAGATGATAATAGTTTATAATCATGATCTTTTCCTCGTAGATTTAAAAGCTGACTCCAATTACAATCAATGTCCTTGTAATTAATATTTCTTAACATTTATGCTGTGCTTAATATTTTCCAAGCACTTCAGAGTTAGTGAATAGCCCAACATTCTCATGAACGATGACATTATTATTTTCTGCAGGTTCTGTAAATGAATGTCCTGCTTAAGTGAAGAAATTTGCCTAAGGCAGTGGGCACATTTGTAAGGGGAAGAAATCTGTCTGAACCTCTGGGTACAGAAGAGCACCCTGTTGCAAAGGGCAGAACACTTTTTGCTGGAAGTCAGGAGCTGTGTTTAGAAAACTCTCTGTCTTTTGCATCATGAGCTGGGTATGGCACTCAAGCCTTGTGTCTTCTTTCATTTCAAATCTACCTTCACTTAAAAGCCTTTTATTTCATTTCCATGCCTAATTCAGGAAAAATCTCTACCTCTAATGAGGTTGTATGGAGATTTGAGTCATGCAGGAATGGAAGAAAGAAGATGAATTTTTCAAGACACTCTATCTACTAGGGACTACCTCTGCATCCTTTCACTTATTGCTGCTCTTTGAGTTTAGGGTATTTGTCTCATTTGATCACCGGGAGTGTCCAAGGCTGAAAGGGATGAGGAGCCTTGCCAAGGTGTGGCTGACTCCAGAGGACCTGCTCCCTCCCCTGTGCTAAGTCTAGAGTCAACTGTCTTACTGAAAGTCATTCTAGTTACCTTGGGTATTTCACTCCAATGTCAGGAGAGTGTTTTTTTGTTTGTTTGTTTTCTTTTTTAGAGATTTTATTCATGAGAGACACAGAGAGAGGCAGAGACACAGGCAGAGGGAGAAGCAGGCTCCATGCAGAGATCCCGATGTGGGACTTGATCCGGGGAACCAGGATCACGCATTGAGCCAAAGACAGGCACTCAACCCTTGAGCCCTCCAGGTGTCCCAGGAGAGTTATCTGGAGGAAAGATTTCATTTCTCTGTAATTAATAAAGCAACTCTAAAATTGTTTATTAGAATTCTGCCATATGTTGAGTTCTAGAGTACCAGGAATAGCATAAGGAGCATAAAAGATCACCTCTGCCCTTGACCCTAGTCTAATAATTGATCTTATTCTAAGAACCTAAAAAGTTGAAAGTAAAAAAATTATAAAAATGAAAACAATGCACGCTTAAAACATGTGAGAACCTTTTCATACTTATGTGAATGTCAGAAAAATACCTCTTTAGAATTTCAAAGCCATCAGTGTGTATTTTTTGTCAAAAATTCCTATTAATTAGGTCTGAGAGATCCAATGTTACTTTTCATTGACCAGGTGATAAAACAGCTTAAATATCAATTTGAAAAAAGAAAAAGGCCCTTTTTGTCACAATTCTAAGAAAGCAATATTTCTTTTCACACATAATCTAGTTCTAATTCTCTTTCATAGAGATTGGTATATGGACACAAAGCATATATAGCATTTAGGACCATCTTGTTTTTCACTGACTGGTATTTTAGATGTTTTCCACACTTCTGTAGTCAAGACCAATATTTATTTTTTTTATTTTGACTCCATCTCATTTAAACATCACTAGGGCAGTTTCTAACAAGTACTTATAAGGCAATGAGAATATATTTAGTATAGAGGTAAGATTGAGGGCAGTGGATCCAAATGATCTGAGTTCAAGTCCCCAGTCCACCACCTAATAAATATATAGCATTGGGCAAATTATTTAATGTCCAAAGTGCCCATGATCCCAGGGTATTGAGCCCCATGCCAGGCTCCCAGTTCATTAGGAGCCTGCTTGTCCCTCTCCCCACTCTCCCCCCTACTCGTGCTGTTTGTCTCTCTCTGAAATAAATAAATAAAATCTTTAAAAAATAATAATGTCCAAAGTGCCTTATTAATTACTTTATAAAATAAAACTAATGTATTACCTCAGAGTTCTGAGCAGTCAATAAGGTAGTGTATTAGAATTCTTGGATCACTATCTGACTGACATAAAGTAAACATTAACATATGGTGTTATTAATAAAGAAATATTTCACAAAATAGAAATACATAATGATAGAACATTAAGGTGAAATCATAAAAGTCTTTGGCACAAAATACTGAACTCTAGAATGTTTTGTACTAAACATTAGTAAAATAGCAGCATAATGTGGTAATTTATGTCTTTAAATGTATGGTATACAGACATATAATCTATTAAATTGTTATGCTTTTTTGATACTGTTTTATATTTTCAGTTATTTTATATGTTTTTGTAATAAATCACTTAAAAGAGTGTTTTTTAGATGTATTTATTTGGGATAAGACAGTCAAAATGTATTAATACAACTTAAAATAGATATTAAAAATGTGTTATCAGAATAAAATATAACCAATTTTTTTAATTCAATTTTATCAAACACTGGATTTAGATACTTCAGCATTTAAGGTCATCATATGAAGTAGAAAACACAAAAACATAAGAAAAATATAACATGGCTGTTCTACTAGAAATGCCTGGTACTTACCATATGATCCAGCAATTCCACTCCATAGTAATTACCCAAAGGAATCAAAAATTTATGTCCACACAAAAACCTACACATGGGTAGTTATTGAGGCCATATTGACTATTGTCAAAACTTGGAAGTAACCAAGATAACCTTAGTAGGCAAATCGAAAAACTATGGTACATCCAGACGATGGAATATTACTCCGTGCTCAAAGAAATAAGTTTTTGAAGAATGAAAAGACATAGAGGAAACTTAAATACCTACTACTTAGTGAAAGAAGTCAATCTGGTAAGGATACTTACTGTAGTATTCCAACTAATGATTCTGAAAATGACAAAATCCTGGAGACAGAGGATCAGTGGTTACCAGTATTGTGGTGAGGGAAGGATGAATAGGCCAAGCAAAGAGGATTTTTAGGGCAGTGAAATTATTCTGTATACTACAACATTGGTGAATACATATCATTATACATTTATCAAAACCCATAGAATGTGTCATTAAGAGTTAAGTCCTAAGGTAAGCCATGGACTTTGGGTTATTGTGATGTGTCAGTGTAGGTTAATTGATTATAGCAAAGGTACTCCTCTGGCACAAGATGTTGATAGCAGGATAAGTTGTGTTTATATGGAGGCAGGAAGTATGCGAGTAACCTTTATACCTTCTTCCCGATTTTGCTGGGAACCTAAAACTTCTCTAAAATAACAAAGTATATTTCTTAAAATAAAATAATGCATAATGAAGGAATGCCAAAGCTATGAAGTTTTTCATCAATATGACCTATCTCAGTGGTGATGATCATTCCTTCAGACCAATGATTTCAAATAATTTATCCATTATCCTTCAAATTCACTATGTTAAGCAAAAGAGATTGTGTACATCAAATCCCAGACTTCAAAACCATCCCATAAAGTGTTTATGTTCCAAAGCCATACATAACATTCACACACAGACACACACATATCCATATATACATATATATGTACATATCACTTTGAAGAAATTTATTTATACGTATGTAAATTTTTAAAAGCTTGCTGATCTAAAGAAATCTAAAGCAAGAAAAGCTTGCTGATCATGGTGCGTTGTAACCATGTAATCAGAGATGTACTGATCATATGATATGTATAAAACACTATCCTAGGCAGTGGAAATAGAAACAGATATAAAAGAAAGGCTCGCTTTCAGGAATCTCAAGATTCCTAGAGTATCTTGAGACTAGAGAAACAATATAATGGGGCAGATTTCTATTAGCAGTGGGAATGGGCTGCAGCAGTAATAGGAAGAGGTGAAGCACCCCCCACATGCTCCAGAGCCACCATTTCAGAAAATTTGGTGAAGATGGTGTTCACATGATTAAAGAGTGATGCATTTTAGTGATCCTCTTCTCTGTCTAGGAATTTACAACCCCTACAGGGCGATACAATCTCATTTCGATCTTGTTTTCCATACAACTTGCCATTCCATTATCATATTACTTAGAGTGTGTCGGTCGCTTTGTTCATACTGCCTGCGCCTCATTTGTAAATGACATTGTCAAGACTATTATTGCAGCTGTTTGCAGAATGTCGGAAAGCTGTCAAACCTGGCAGAGTCAAACTGTTTGCAGCAAACAGCAAATGAAACGTACTCATAAATGATTAAAGGCACTTCATAAGTGATCCTTACCAAGGAAATGGAAATGTTGTCAGACCAAGTCATCTGTTTTCTGCACCTGGGATCAAACCAAAGACAGTTGCTGCTAATAACCAATGAGGGGAATGCCTAGCTCTAGAAAGGCAAAGAAAGCTCTGGAGGAAGAGCCTTGCAATTTAGAGGCAGCATTGTCATATCAGCTAGGGTTACTTCCTTGTTTTTATACTCATTACATTAATTCTGTTCATTTTGGTAACATCCATTAAGAGTATAAAGATTCTGAAAAAGACATAAAATGAGGAAATATCAAAATAACAATGAAACACACAAGCACATCTCCAACATTTATTCAAAAGGGACTCATCCACATGGATATATTTTTTTCTTTATTGACAAAATAGCCACCTCTACGAAGGAGAATATTATATATGCTTATTGAGAATGGAAGGTCAGAATCCCAAATGATAATAGAATTTCACCTTTTCACTTTTACCATCTGGAAGAATCAAGGCCTTGAGGTAGCTGGCCATGATCACATACAATTTAATAAAGTTGATAGAATATTTGGTGGTACACTGATCATCCCATGAAACAAGATCTTATATAAATTTAACTTTATGCCAACAAAATGAGGAAAGTAACTCTTTGGAGATGTGTGTCCACATGACTCAAGGAGATAGGTCCAAATCACATGTACTTAAAAAAAATAATCAGTTCTGTTCAGGTCTAATTTGCATACAATAAAATTTGCCAATTCTAAGTGCATAGTTCAGTGAGTTTTAACAAATATATATCACTACAAGCATGAATACAGAGAATTTTCAGAAGCCCTTAAACACTCCACTCCCATTTTCAACAAGTTCCTTCTCCCTGCACCCTGGCCTCTGACAACCTGTTTCTCTCATTGCAGTTTTCCTGTTCTAGAGTCCCATATAAAGGGATTAACTTTGTGCCTGGCTCCTTTCACTCAGTCTAAATCTTTGGCGACTCCTGTCGTCAATATGTTGTGGCATGTATCGGTGGTTCTTAATATAGTCTAAACAGCAATGTTATTCTCCTCTACACTATCAGAGTTTGTCAAGTATTGTAGACAATGGACATGCTGAGGGGCTTACCGTGAAATCAAGAAAAGCTTTTGAAGGGGAAGTGCTGGAGCGCTGGGTGTGTTCTACACATTATTTCATTGGATTCCCTTAATAACCTTCAAGGTGGAGTTTTATTAAGGAAACAAAAACTGAAGCTCATCACATGCTAAAGGATGCCATAAGGATCTCACAGCTAATTAGGACACAGGAAGTGGAGGGAAAATTGTGTTTCAGTGGAAAACTATACAGTGTCTAGAGCCTAATTTCCAGGTTATCTGCTTGTAGATAACGGATAACAATGCAAGTAATTCTTGTCTATAGTCATGCAAATTTCGTCCAGTGGACGTTCATTTTACTTGTCTCTTGTTGTGAAAAAAAAAAAAAATGCCAGGTTTGCCTTTCATTTGTGCATTCATTTTAATATTCTTTATCAAACAACATCTTTGCTCTTTGGAGTCTCCTTTGAATTGTCTTAACTTCTTTCCAGAGTTCTCCCTAGTGAGTAAAATAGAATACTTAACACATGTTCATTCTTGTGCATGCACTAGAATTACGATTTTTACCTTTTTTGGGGGAAAATTATCTTTTAATAGAAAGGAAATAAACTCAGGTTTTTACACCATAAACTCTGTGCTTCTTTCCACTGCACTATGATATGATCAGCTCACATATCTCCAGGATACTTTGCTTCAGTCATTATCAATTCCCTTAACACATCAAAAACTATATTTACATTCTGAACTCTCTTTTGTCAAGGATATAACAATCTCCCAGGATAGATTTATCTTCTCTACAACAGGTCAGTCTTATGAATGACATACGTGGGGTTTAAGAGAACTAGATAGCTTTGTTTCATGAAGATCAGGCTTCATCAGGTTGTAGCATCAGCAAGAAGACTGTAACCTTGAAGAAGAGGTCTTGCCAGACTATTTCCCGTAAGACATGCATCTGAGGCCTCTCTGAGCTCTGACTTTTCTAGCTGCCAAGATTTAAGGAAGCATAGTAGTGGTAATATCTGCTGTCGAAGGAATCCAGAGAAGAAATTTTTTTTTCATTTTTTCTGCTCTATTATCCATATAGGTAAAATCTGCACTTTGTTCTCATAGGAAACACTGATTAGTACAGATCAACTACCCTAAGTTTGTTTAGATCTTGGAATTAGAAACAAAATCCAAGTGTTATGAGGGCTCTTGATCTGAACCAATCTAAATCTGATGTTCCAATCTCATCTATAAAATATTTTTCAGATGAATACCCTGGCTGTATTTAATACTGCCAATGAAAGAAGTTCACCACTATCCAAGAAACCCAATCTATTAGGAACTCTGTCAGAAACTTCCCTCAGACTGAGGTACAGCTTTACCTTTGAATTTATAATGTGTACATTTACTAAGGATTTGTTCTGAGCTAGGCACTGCATTAGACATGTAAATATATCCTGATATTTGCAACAACTCTAAGGTGGTGTTATCCTATTTTTTTGGAGAGGGAAATTCAGGCTCAAGGAGATAAGGAACTTTCCCAAAGAGCCAAAAATTTGCCTCTCCTAAATGTCAACAGTAGCATTCAAATTCAGGGTTACATGCCTCCAAACTCTTCCTGCCTCCTATTTTTTTAAATACAGAGTTTTTAATGCAGAGTTTGCAGTATTCAGTAAGGGGCCAGTATTCTATTTCTGAGTTGTGACATTAGGATGCTCACGTTTTTATTCTTGCAGATAAAATGATCGCTATTATGGAAGCCTTGACTATGCCCTAGTTTTTGAAACAAGAATCAATCATGGGCCATTTATAGTTCTCTTTTGGAACATTTGTTGTTACAAGACACAGAATCTACTCTTAACAAGTTTAAGTGAAAAAAAAAATTATTAAGGGATATCTGATAGATTTCAGAATCTTCAGGAGGGCCAGAGGGTCAAGCTCTGAATCTTGGCCGTCAAGATTAGCACTCCTTAACCACCATGTCATTCTTGCGTCAAATGCACTGCCTATGCTGCCGATTGGCACAATAACTCACTTTGATGGTGATGGTACTTGCCCCTGAAGCCCTCCAACTGTGGTCCTCCCAAAACCATTCACCTTAACTCTCCACCTCTCCTGTCAAAAGATGAGTTTAGGTGATAGGTACTTCCTCAAATTGCTTTCTTCCAAATAAAATATAACACAGATGTAGATAAGTGCTATAACCTAATTCATGTGTCTCAGACCTAAGGGAAAAGACTTTGGTGAAAGGAAAAGTATGTCTTCTACCATTGAGGGATGGGAATGACACATCAGGTTATAGGAAATTTTCCAACATGGGAAGAGTGTTTCCAATTAAGAAGATATATGATGGGGACGCCTGGGTGGCTCAGCAGTTGAGTGTCTGCCTTCACCTCAGGGCATCATCCCCGTGTTCTGGGATCCAGTCCCACATCCGGTTTCCTGCAGGGAGCCTGTTTCTCTGTCTGCTTGTATCTCTGGCTCTCTCTGTGTCTCTCATGAATAAATTTAAAAAAAAAAAAAGAAGATATATAATGTATGTCCACCAAAGGAAATGTAGAGTGTGAAGAAGCAGATTTTGTGATAATGAGAAAAAGAATTATTTGCACATTTGTGCAGTCATCTGACATATTGGTGTTTCTATTTGTGTTCTGTAAATATACTTTAATCTCAAAATGATATTTTTTTTTTCCAGTGACTTAAGTTTCTTATCATTTGGAACCTTGGAGATAGCAACTGGATTTATCAATTTTTTTTTTCTCTACTTTTTCATATGAAGAGAGTGGGCTTTGCCCTACTAAGTCCAGGCCCTTTCAATTTTTCTGTGGGCTATTTCAATGGTCATTTTTCTATTTTTCCTGTAAAATTCCATAGCTTGTAACATATTTTACACATAATATATCCTCTGTGAAGATATTTTAAATGCATGAAGGATTGTTCATAAGACCTCAATCTATGCTATTCAGTTTTTTAATTAAAGTTTGGGTTAATTCAGGTTTTATGAAGAAATATTTTCATCTTTATTTTTTGTGTGGGAAAGATCATTGTTTTCTTCTCATTTTAAAATTAAGCTGGGCCCAGAGACACAGGCAGAGGGAGAAGCAGGCTCCACGCAGGGAGCCCGATGTGGGACTCGATCCCGGGACTCCAGGATCATGCCCTGGGCGGAAGGCAGGCATCAAACCACTGAACCACCCAGGGATCCCCCCAGTGAACCATTTCTGACCAATTTACCTTGACATGACATCTCTCATTTCTCTGAATTTTTGAAGCAAGGGATATCTGAGACAGTTATCTAGCCATTATGAACATGTTTTTTTGTGACTTAAAAAATAAAAAGCCTGTACATTGGCAGAAGGACCATGCGACCAAGGACAAAGAAATAGTTCCAGAAATCTGTAAGAATATCAAGTTGTGACTATATAATGAGTTTTTATATAAAATAGTGCTAGTGTCCTACCTATAGTTTGCATTGTTAAACATTTTCTGTGCTATTTTATCTTTTTATATTTCTTCTTTACTTTAGAGATATTTTACTGTGCTTCAGAGAAATGACATTGTGATTGAGATTGGAATTACATCAAATAAATCAATTACTGTGAGAAGACTTCATATCCTTTTTTGAGGGATATTCTGTATTTCTCCATTTGTTCTTTCTATTATAATGGTTAATTTATTCACATCTTAAAATATCTGATTTGGGGCCCTACTTTATCACCTTCATATTTCTGATGAAAGCACCTAACAGCGGTTAACACAAGTATAATTGGCAGACCTCACTTTAATGGGAGGTTCAATCTGGGAGAGCAGAATGAGCCCAGGGCTTTCATAAGGAAGCCCCAAGGCCAAGTGCACTAACCACTACTCCTCTGGGAGAGCAGAGGGGAACACCTGAGGAGTTCCACCCAACCCAACTGGCCATACCCCCTACTCTGTGGGTTGCTGCACCTTTAGCTCTTCATGGTCCTTGCTGAGGCTGGTGCACAGGTCTGTAACCTGAGGAAAAGACTGTACCAGGCCTGGGCCATCTAAAGAAACTATTTCAGGGTCTTTGGGCTGGTCCCTTCAGTTGCCCCTGGAAATGATAGGGGACAACCTTTACCCAGCTGCTCCAGTAGCTACTTCTCTCACCCCTCTTTACCCTGCTGTGACTCTCTGATTTGCTATGAATTACTTATCACTCCTTGTTTGGTCCCAGCCCATCTCCAAATAAGGGCACTGCATCCTGGGAAGATCACAGAGGGTAGGATGTTCATTTATCTTAAGTTTTCTGAAAGTCTTTGGGTCTGAAGTGACAAAAAATGAACAGGATCTACCACTCTTAACAACTATTTCCCTTCCTGAAGACTGAAAATTTTATTTCCCAGAGAACCTGCATCCATGTCCTTATTCCCAGGTCAGAAACAGCTGAATGATGAGTTTTAGTAATGCATGAGTACAATAAGATCAATGGGTGGTATGCTAAATAAATATTTTTAAAGTATGTAATTATTAATAATTTTAGCAGTCCCTTAATTTTTAAAAGTATTCACGATTGGATGATAAATTGTATAGTCAAATCCTTGCCTTTGTCACCATTTGAACCCATCTTAGTTTCAGTGAAACCATTCTTGCTAAGGGATCAATGACCTCTATGCTATTAAATCCAACAGATATTTTCTTTTCCTCTTTTCCTTGATCTTTCTGAAGTATTCAATACAGTCAGGAATCACACTATTTCTGGCATACACTCTTTGCTTTCAGTTTCCAGTATATCACACTTCTTAGGCTTTATTTCTATTCCCTCTGGTGGCCCTCATAACATCCAATGCTTAACTGTGCTATCTATAATTTTGTTTTGTTTTTAATGGTGGTAAAAAACCCACATAACATAAAATTTGCCATCTTAACCATTTTTAAGTGTCCAGTACAATAGCGTTTAAAACTCTGCACACTGTTGAACAACAGATATCTAGAACTTATTCATCTTACAAATTGAAATTCTATGCCTTATGAACAATCATTCCTCTTTTCTGTACCTCTAGCACCTGGCAACCTACGAGTTTCTACTTTCTGTTTATAGGAGTTTGACTGTTGAGGTACCTCATATAGGTGAAGTCATACAGTATTTATGTGCCTTTTTGTGACTGGCTTATTTTAGACATTACTCCTTGTTGTGGCATGTGACAGTATTACCTTCCTTTTAAAAGCAGAATAATATCACACTGCATGTATGTACCTCATTTTGTTTATTTATGTGTCCATCAATGGATATTTAAGTTGTCTCTGCTTCTTGGGCTTTGTGAATAATGCTGCAATTAACATGAGTATGCAAATATTTCTCATCAGGATCCTGCTTCAGTTTTTTTAGGTCTATACCCAGAAGTGGGATTGCTGGATTATATATGGTAATTCTATTTTTAATTCTTTTGAAGAAACTCCATATTGCTTTCTATAATGGCTACACCATTTTACATTATTTCCAACAGTGCACAAAGGTTCCATTTTCTTCCCATCCTTGCCAATATTTGATATTTTCTTTATTTTAATATTTAGTATTTTTTTTTTCTTTTCTGGTAGTGGCTATTCTAAAGGATGTAAGGTGTTACCTCAATGTAGTTTTGATTTACATTTCCCTAATTATCAGTGATCCTGAAAATCTTTTCGTATGTTTGTTGGACATTTGTATGTTTTCTTTGGGGAAATATCTATTCAAGTCCTTTGCTTACTTTTAAATGAAGTTACTTGTTTATTTTTGTTGTACAGTTGTAGGAGTTCTTCGTGTATTCTGGATATTCGCCTTGGTCAGACGTAGGGTTTGCAAATATTATCTGTTATTCTGGATGTTGCCTTTCATTCTGTTGATTATGTTTTTGATGCATAATTTTTAAGTGTGATAGAGTCCCTTTTTTTTTCTATTGTTACCTCTGCTTCCAGTGTCATATCCAAGAAATCATTGCTCAATCCAATGTTGTGAAGCTTACCACTGTTTTCTTCTAGTAGTTTTATAGTTTATCTTAAATTTAGGTCTTTTAACTTAGTTTCAGTTAATTTTCATATATGATATAAGGTAAGCATCCAACTTCATTCTTTTTAATGTGAAAAAGACCTAGGCTATCCCCATTGGGTATTCTTGGCACCCATGTCAAAGATCATTTGGTTATAAACACAATACTTAATTTAAGGGTTTTCTATTCTGTCCCATTGGTCAATATATCTGTTTTCATGCTAGTACCATACTGTTTTGATTACTATTTCTTTGTAAAAAATTTGAAATCAGAAAGATGATCTGATAAGTTTGCTTTTTCAAGATTTTTTTTTTTCATGGTTTAGGGTCTTTTGAGATTCCATATAAAATTTAGCATTTTTTTTTTCCATTTCTGAAAAGAAGGTCATTAGAATTTTGATAAGGATTGCATTGATTCTGTATATCACATTGAGTAGTATGAGCATTTCTACAATTTATTACAATATTTAGTTTTCTAACCCATGAACTCAGGACTTCTTTCTATTTATTTGTTTCTTCTTTAATTTGTTTTCATAATATTTTGTAATTTCCAGAGTAGAAGTTTCTGGCCAACTTGGTTAAGTTTATTTCTAAATATTTTATTCCTTTTGATGCAGTTGTATATGAAATTGTTTCCTTAATTTTCTTTTTGGATTTTCATCATTAAATCAGTTGTATTTCTATACAGCAATAATGAAATAGATGTATAGAAATACCACTGAGTTTTGCATTCTGATTTGGTATCATGCAACTTTATTGAATTTGTTTATTAGTTCTGGCAGTTTTATTGTGGATCCTTTAAGGTTTTCTACATATAAGGTAATATCATCTGCAAACATAATTTTCCTTCCTCCTTTCCTATTTTGATATCCTTTATTTCTTTTTCTTATCTAATTTCTCTGGCTAGAATTTTATGTTGAGGAATTTTCTTTCTATTACAACTTCATTCAGTGTTTTTTATCATGAAATTGTGTTATGTCAAATGCTTCTCTTAAGTCAGGATGATCATGTAGTTTTTCTCCTTCATTATGTTAGTGTGACATATTACATTGATTGACTTTTGTGTGTGGAACCATCCTTGCATTTCAAGAACAAATCTCACTTAATCATGGTGTGCAATCTCTTTAGTGTTCCATTAGATTTGGCTCCCTGGTGTTTTGTTGAGGATTTTTACATCAATATTCATCAGTAGTATAGAGTTGTAGCTTTTTTTGTTTTATTGTATTTATTTATTTTAAATGAGCTTTTTTAAAAATTTTTATTTATTTATGATAGTCACAGAGAGAGAGAGAGAGAGAGAGAGAGAGGGAGAGAGGCAGAGACAGGCAGAGGGGGAAGCAGGCTCCATGCACCAGGAGCCCGATGTGGGATTTGATCTTGGGTCTCCAGGATCGTGCCCTGGGTCAAAGGCAGGCGCCAAACCACTGCGCCACCCAGGGATCCCTGTATTTATTTATTTTAATATCTCTCTTGTTTTGGAACCAAGGCTATACTAGTTTCACTAAATGACTTTGGAACTATTCTGTCCTCTTCAATTTTTTGGACATGTTTGAGAAGGATTAGTGATTAATTCTTATTCAATGTGTGATCGAATTCATCAGGATGTCAAAGATCTTGGAATTATTTTGTTTAGAACTGCTTGATTACTGATTCAATCTCCTTGATACTTTTAGATCTATTCAGATTTTTAATTTTTTCATGACTCAGTCTTGGTAGGTTGTATGCTTGTAGAAATTTATCCAATTCTTCTAGATTATCCTTTTTGTTGGCATATAATTGTTCATAGATTTCTCCTCTTTCATTTATGATTATTAAGTCTTTTTGTAGTTAGTAGTCTAGCTAGAATATATTTATTTTGTTAATCTTTAAAAAAATCCTCTGTTTTATTTACTTTCCCAATTTTTTATATTCCCTATTTCTTTTATTTCTGCTATATTAGTTATTATTTCCTTCCATCTGTTCACTTTAAAAAATAAATATTTTATTTATTTATTTGAGAGAGATAGAGAATGAGTGGAGGGAGGGACAGAGGGAAAGGGAGAAGCAGACTTCCTGCTGAGCAGGGATCCCAATGCAGAGCTCTATCTCAAGACCCTGGGAACATGACCTAAGGTGAAGGCAGACACTTAACCAAGTGAGCCACCCAGGTGCCCCTCCTTATAGCATTTCCTATAGAACAGATTTAGTCATTGTGAATTCCTCTGCTTTTGTTTATCTGGGAAAGTCTTTATTCCTTCATCATTTTGGAAAGAATTTTTTGCTGAAATTATATTCTTGATTGGCAGGTTTTCTTTTCAGTATTTTGGATATATAATCCTTTTTCTTTTGTAGTCTATAACATTTCTGGTGGTAAATCCACTGATAATCTTATGAATGAATGTTCCCTTGCACAGGACAAGTTGCTTTTTTCTTGTTGCTTTCAAAATTCCCTGTCTTTGATATTCATTAGTTTAGTTATAATGTGTCTTAGTGTGGGCTTCCTTCAGGTTTTGCTTCCTATATTTGGATTTTCATTTGCCTCCTATTTTGGAAATTTTGGGATTTGACTTCTTCAAATAAACTCTCTACCATTCTTTCTCTCTTTCTTCTTTCTGGGACTCACACAATATAGACATTAGTTCCTTGATGGTATCCCATGAGTCTCTTAGGCTTTCTTCCCTTTTCTTTGTCCCTCCTTCTTTTTGCTCTTCTTAGTTTAAATGAGCTATCTTTTTGTTCATTGATTCTTTCTTCTGCTTGATCAAGTCTGTTACTGAACCCCTCTAGTGAGTTTTTAATTTAATTGTATTCTTCAAATCCACAATTTCTGTTTGATTATTTATAGACTTTCTATATCTTTATATTCTCATTTTGTTCATGCATCATTTTCCTTATTTTGTTTTTTGTCTATCTATATTTTTTTGTATTCACTGAGCTCCTTCAAAATGATTATTTTTAATTCATTGTTAAGTAATTAATAGATCTTTGTTTCTTTAGGGTTGGTCTCTGGAAATGTATGTTTTTCTCAGATTGGACTGTGTTTTCAAATTTCTTTATATGCCTTTTAATTTTTTTCAGACCTCTCCCAGTTTTTATGCACTAGCTTCATATAGAGAAGCACCTTCACTAATAAGCCTAGCTAAAGGTTCTGCTATCCTTTCAAATTCTTTTTTTGCATTTGTCTTTGGGCTTGTGCATGTAATTCTCTAATTATGCTGGTTTCTCTTTTAGGAGATTGTAATATCTTCCTCCCTCTGTGTCTGTCTGTGGCACTGCTATTCTCAGTTGTACAAGCCCTTGGGTTCTCCTGGGCTCTCTTTTGCTCTCAGTGTTCCTCAGCCATCTAAAAAATGTCAATTCCTCATCAACACTCTGAATTAAGGGACACAGAAACCAGTTCCATGGGAAACTCCCCCAAAAGCCAGAACATTGAATATGTGTCCCACTCTTCTTTTTCCTTTCCAATAAAGAAGCCACAAATTAAACATTTTCTCTTGTTTGCACCAACTATGCTGGTCTGGTAAAAACAGTTGTTGTGGTCAAAATGCATTGACTTTTCTTACCATTTCAATGCAGCTATTGTGGCTTTGTGCCTGTCTAGGGTACTATGATTTCTTAACTGGTTCCTGGAATTTTCATAAAGTTCTTTTGAACTATATATTGTTTAAGACAGAGTGTATGTGGGGAATGAGATACGAGAATCCTTGTCCTACCATTCTGCTCATGTTCTATTATAATTTAATATAATTTTATTTGTTATAATTTAACATATTAGTCACTAAATATAATAATCAACTAATATTTATTTTCCATGTTGACTATAAGAATCTTTGAGAATAACAACTGTATGTGAGTTTATGTCTATGTGTCTATCCATATAATTCTCTTTGTATTTATATTTGTGCTTGTATGTGTGCACATATGTGCATGAGTATATTATATAAATATATTAATATTTGTAATCCCAATTTCTCCCTCTATGCTAGTACTAGTACACATTCAAGAAATGTTTTTATATTGTTAAGCTCTAAAAATATGCAACAGAGAATAATCTTAGCATTTCATTTTAGACAGGATCAAGAAATCCATGCTTAATTATTAGAATTAATGCTTTATTCAAAAGTGGTTGAATTATTTGTGTGTTTAATAGATTAAGTGTAAGTCTAGACAATGTTTTTCAGGAACATTTACCTAAGACAGCTACCTGGCCTTGTCAGATGTACTATGCTTATTGCTCATTTTCTAGGGTTTCTTGGGCTTACACTGGGCTTATACTGGTCAATTCCACTCCTTATGCTTATTCTTGTGATATGGTTACATAATAGAGAAGCTTCTAAGAGATCACGATTTATAAAGTGGGTTCCTATAAAGTACCCAGGGAAGCTGACTTGAAAGAAAGAAAACATAGAAAGTGCTTTCTACCTCTGATAGATTTGATTTGATTGAATAAAACAATGACTCATTTCATCAGCATCCTTTACCCTCAGTATTTATGATTGCTGATAAACCAAATATATTAAGCTTATCATTGTTGCAATACTGAGCATGGTTCCTCTCAACATTGCTACCAACTCCCTGGTTTATTCTGTTCCCTGTCACTATTATCACCACTATCATCACCACTGTCATTCTCTTTATCAATTATCATTCCCAAGTTCTGGATACTCTTAAACTCCAGACATTGTATTGGGAACATCATACACTTTTCACCAAATCCTCACAACCAAAGTATGACTATGTATGATAACCATCACCTTTATTTTACAGATAAGGCAGTTCATTTGAGAGATGATAAATAATTTGATTAGGGAAAAACAGAAAAGAAATTTAAGACCAACTTGGGAAAGAGAAGAAATTATCCTTATAATATATTTTGTTCTATCAAGTGAGATACAACAATTGCCCTCCCCTTTTTTGAGGCACATCTGTCTCTTTAATGGCCTAACATCAGAGCACTCCATTTCCATAGTTTGTGTGTATACAGACAAGCTACCTCTTGAAGGATCGAATCTAGAAACATCAAAGGGGCTTACTTTCTTGGGCATTGTCCAAGCTCTAAAAATGTTAAATCTCTTTCCCTAATAGAGAACCCCCCAGGGATTGCTCAACCTTAGGACTTCACTTTCTCACTTTCTTCAATTTTATTGCAGAGCATTTTGATTCTTGTGAACCTGACCATGTTTTATCCTCATAAGTACATCTTAAGTCATTCAGATAGGACATCTTTCAAATATTTTAGGTTGCAAGCTGTTTATACCTTCAGGTTATACATTTAAGTGAGAAGTAAATGTCTATCTAAGCCCCCAGGCTCCCTATTCCTATTCAACGTATTTGTATTTCAATATTCAGTAAGTACATAATTTTTTTTTATTGTAGTGATGGTAGTGATGTCATTATGAGTTTATTTTATATTTTTCCTCTCAGGAAAATTGGTGCAGTGACAAGGCCTTAGTGTTAGATGGATTTATATGTAAATATAGATCTGCTACTCAGTGACTGTAAAACCTGAGTTGCTTTTCCCTATTTGAGACTCAGTTTCTTCACCTGTAAAATGAGGATAATAAAACCTACTTTATATTTAACTTGTCAGAATGAAATAAGAAACAGAAAGAGCTAGATTTATCACAAGAAATAACTCAAGTGGAGATCCTTGGGTGGCTCAGCAGGTTAGCACCTGCCTTCAGCCTAGGGTGTGATCCTGGAGTCCTGGGATCGAGTCCCACATTGGGCTCCTTGCATGGAGCCTGCTTCTCCCTCTGCCTGTGTCTCTGCCTCTTTCTCTCTCGCTCTCTGTGTCTCTCATGAATGGACAAATAAAACCTTTTAAAAAAAGATTTACTTATTTGAGAGAGGAAGAGAGCAGCAGAGAGGGACAGAAGGAGAAAATCTTTAAGCAGACTCTGCCCCGAGCACAGAGACTAACACAGGACTCATCCCACCACCACGAGATCATGACCCAAGCTGAAACCAAGAGTTGATGCTTAACTGACTGAGCCACCCAGGCATCCCACTCAAGCTTATTTTTGTCTGATCGTGGCAGCACTGGGAATTTAAGCCACAGTGCAAGTGTTTCTTCAAAACTCTCCTGAAGTACCTCAGTGGGAGTTGTGGCTGCCTCTCAAGAAGTTCTGTCATATGTCTCTCTTCTTCCTTCAGTCGTTTTGTGCCCTAGCCTCCCCATATATCTGAGGTTTCTGATTGAGCTTTAACGTATGGCAACCCTTTTGAAGCTACATAATTCTTTATGGTAGAACACCCATAGGAAAAGCAGTCTCACTCTTGAACATATTGATCACATTTAATGGAAAAACTTTGATACATTAGTTTGCTAAAAAGCTAGACGAAACAGAATCTAATACCCAATATCTCAGTTAAGATGAGAGTGGAGGGCAGCCCAAGAGGCTCAGTGGTTTAGCCCCACCTTCAGTCCAGGGCCTGATCCTGGAGACCTGGGATCCGGTCCCACATTGGGCTCCCTGCATGGAGCCTGCTTCTCCCTCTGCCTGTGTTTCTGTCTCTCTCTCTCTCTCTCTCTCTCTCTCTCTCTCTGTGTGTTTCTCAAGAATAAATAAATAAAATATTTTTTTAAAAAAAGATGAGAATGGAGAGAAGCATAGGTGGTGAGGTTGCAGAGACTACCATCATGCCATATAAAGCCAGTGCCTCATAGGATGCTTCCTTAGAACAAGTCAGGCATGTGAAATCATTAGAGGCTTCTTAATATTGACCTTGAAATCACTTCTCAGAAAGAATGGTTGCACTGTCAAGATCAGAATGAGTATAGAACACATATAAACATACCCACAAACACACACACACAGACATACCATTCAATGGGTGAGCCTAGGATGCAAAACAAAATCATGTCTATATGAGAAACATTACAATACAGGTAAATGAACTGTGAACCAAGAAGCACCTCCTCTTTTGACAATGACTTCTTAAATAAAATGAGAGTTTATCACCTGTGGAAAGTTACCCTGTACCAAGATGAAGATGAACTTCATGTCTTGTGTAGATTTGGTTTTTCAGGCTGCTTTAATGGGTCTGGGAGGGGACTACAGGTGTGAGAGACTGGGTTTCAGCAGCAAGGTGATTACATTGGGACACAGTCTTGGCTACTGAGGGAAGCTGGAAGCTGTTGCTAGAGTCAAATATTGCTTTTGCTTAAGTATTTTGTTAAGTATTATTGTTTTCATGACCTGAATTTCTAACTAGAAATATTTTGAAAATATTACATATTTTGTGTACCACCAGACTCATTTTAATCTCAATTGTGTTGTTATTAGTGTTTTTTTTTTTTTTAATTCTCCAGTGAATCCAACTGCTCAAATCTTAATACTTAAGGACCCATCCTGAATTTTTGATGCACTTGGTATAATTTGTTCCCTGGGATACAAGAAGCATTTTCTTTTTGTGTTCTCAGTTTTTCACCCCCAAGTGCTGTTTTATTTTTTTTTCCCACAACTTAAAGAAGCCAGAAATAAATTTCAGCCTTCTTAATGTGAGTAGGTTGAGAGAAGGGCTTAAAACCTTCTTACCCATCCAAGAGTAGGAGTTTCAGTATTGAGACACAGCTGGTAATGGAAATCTGGTGGATCCCTAGAGAAGAACCTGCCTCGGCTGAGATCCCAAAGGTTCTGAGTATTTGAAAGGTACTTAACATGCTCTACTGAGGTGTGGAACAGATGCTGGAAGCCCACAGAATCTGTGAGGGTTATTTAACAGAACTGTGATATCTATCCTTATTTAGGGACTCAAAATATATAATTCTGTGCCCCGATTTTGCTTATGAAAAATAAACACTGGGTGTTCAAAGCTGCCCAAATAATAATGATAACATATTTAACAAATTTGTGCAAGGGCTGACTTTCAAATCTATAAAAGTAAAATCTAAATGGAAAACTCACGAAGGTTTAAGTTTCCCATATAAAATTCATTTTAGATATGTTATCTTTGCTACCACAATGACTAATTGTCAAGCTTCATCTCTCCTTCTAGAAATATATTTTCATTCACTTAAAGGGCTAATTCCTCTGATGTGTCATCAGAGTGCTGCCATCAGATATGTATCATTCCATACTGTAGTATGCTACAGATATTTCAGTGATTTTCCTTTATTCACAAGAGATTTCATCATCTCACTTTTTGTAATTTATTTATTTATTTATTTATTTATTTATTTATTTATTTATTTATTACTTGTACATACTTCAGCCTCTTTTTTTTGTGACAATGACATTCATGCTGTCCCATTTGGTGTGCTTACTTCTCAGGTCTTCATCTTCCTCAAGTCCACTTTTCCATCTTTGAAACTCTGATCTCCATTATCTTGCATTCTGAATATCATACTCTATATTTAAATCTCACATATGATTTTATCTCAACTCCAACAAATTTTAGCCACACTGGGATATCTCTGGTTTTTCACTGCTATCATCACTTTGTGTTATCATTTCCTTTCTAACTCAGATTTAGTAGTCTGACATGAAAGTTGTTTTCTTATTGCAGATTCTCAACTCCCTTGAATCTTCTTCATTGGCCACACACACATGACCAAAATCAGCCCATTAAAAGAACACATTTACTAATCCACATTTACACAAATTTAGTTGAATAATTGAATAGATTTTACATATATATACAATATGCTATATATATATGCACACATTATATTTTATACAAATATAATTTTGGTATATAACTGTATGTACAGTAAATTGTATAATTGTCTAATATCATTATATTTGAGAGAAAGAGAGAGAGAGAGAGAGTGAGAAGGGGAGAGGAAAGAATCTCAATCAGACTCTGCGCTGAGTACAGACGCAGACATGGGCTCCATCTGATGACCTGCAGATCACAACCCTGAAACCAAGAGTCCCACGCTCAACTGCCTTAGCCATCCAGGTGTCCTGTATGGTTATATTTTCTGACCGGACTGTTATAAAAAATTTCAAGTATGCTTTCAGCACTGCGTGGTGATGTCTCAATATTTTTTCCAGTTCTTTCCATTTGTAATAACCTAAAATGACTACTTTATACACTTCAATCTCTCCTCAGAAATTAAACACACCTTCTGCCTTGCACAGTCTCACTGATGCCTTATATACACTTGATTGGAAAAATAAATATATCAAATAAATCAAATAAATATATGCCATATTCCCACTACCAATTATGGCAAATTATCTACACACACACACACACACACACACACACACATTCTCCTGCTACAATATATGTGCTATCTCTGTGCTTACCTCCAGTCAAAACTTCCATTTGTGTACTGTACTCCACTGGCTCTTAATGATTAAAAAATATCCTGTAACTTGTCTCACAGTTCCTGCATTACCAATGTATAAGGGGAAAAAGCACTGTAAAACTTTCATTTCTGAAGCTGTAGCATTTATCTTTAAAAATATCTCTTAATCAAAAATAAATTTGATAGAAATTGTGGGTTGATATAGTCGGGATAATTTTATAAGGATAATTGACTTTCATAAAATATTAAACTGAATCCCTAGGCACAAAAAATGAAGAAAGACTGGAAAATTTTACTGACACACTGGCATCACAACTATGGCTGCATTCAAGGCATTTGGTCATCTCAGTCACTGGGACATAGTGAGTCTGAATGCATTCATGTGGGGAAGAAAAAACACCTCTCACTTCAAAATTTTATTATCTCTTTTAAATATATATTTTACTTTATAGTAATGTGTACATTATTTTAAAATTAAAAATATATCAAAGATTGAAAAAGGGGAGAGGTGTAACATACAAGGAAAAAGAATAAAGCCAGAATCCTCAAAAGTTCATACGTTTCGTGAAGAGTAGGACTAAGAAAAAAGTTGGGTTGAATTTAATTTAACTTCAACTCAGTGATTTAATTCAAAATTTTTAAAGAGCGAGACCATCCTAGAACTCCTGGAAGAGTAACTGTAAATAATCTCTGTTGTTATACCTTCTTACAATATTCCATTAATGTCTGTCTTTTAAAATTGAGTATACGACCCAAAATGATGAAATATAAAGGACAAGCCATCAATAAGAGTCTAGGGAAAAAAAGCTCAGAGAAGTATAGACATTGGATAATGTATATATTCAAAGTATTTAGAAAAGTAAAAGAGGGGTTTGTAAATATGGACCAGAAAAGATAACACAAATCAGAGAAATATTTTAAAAAATTAAATTACATGATCATAATTTTTATAGTTATAATTGAATGAGTGAAACAAGGTTAGCCAAAGTAGGATTTTGTCAGAATAAGAGCCTATAGAAAAAAGCGCAGAGGAATATAGACATTGGATAATGCATAATTTCAAAGTATTTAGAAAGATAAAAGAGATTTGTAAATATGGGCCAGAAATAAGATAACACAAATCAGGGAAATGTTTTTAAAAATAAATTACATGATCATAATTTTTATAATTATAACCAAAAGGATAAAGCAATGTTAGACAAAGTAAGATTTTTTTTCTAAGGAAATTAGCTAGAATGGAAACAGAGACAAAGAGAAGGAACAAAGATAAAAGAATAGAAGGTACTGTAGCTAAAAATAGAAAGTTTATGACAAGACAAATTCAGAGAAAGGAATAAGAGGGTGAACATCTGGGCTCTTTCCATACTTTGGCTATGTGGACATTACTTCTGTAAATGTTGGGGTGAAGGTGCCCCTTCGAATCACTATTTTTGTATCCAGGGTTGCTGGAGGAGAAGTGAGGAAGATGGGGTAACTGGGTGATGTGCATTAAGGAGGGCACATGATGGAATGAGTACTGGGTGTTATATGCAACTGATGAATCACTAAATTCTACCCCTGAAACTAATAACATACTATATGTTACCTAAATGTTATTTGAATAAAGACTCTTAAAAAAGAAAAAGGATGAAAAAAATTGAAAGAAAAGAATACCTTAAAATGATCCAGATTTAAAGAAGAAAAAAAAAATAAATTCTCAGATTTGGAAACAATACCATGTTCACACAGAAAAACTAAAAAGAAACCCAGAGCCTGAGTACACTGTGGAGAAAGAATCAGAGACAGTACGATTTTAAATCAGCCAAGCAGAAAGCACAGATTATCTTTTAAAGTATAGAATTCAGACTGATAGCACCCATCCCATCAGCAAAAATGGAACCACTAGGCAAAAATATAAATCCTCGAAGGGACTGAGAAAAATAATTCTCCAACCAAAATTAACTAGCTAACTAACTGAACATTTAATAAGTAAGTATATTAAACACATTTTCCTATGCACGTACACATACACACATACACAGAAACACATTTTAAAAAATTACCAGCAAAAGATCCTTTCCAAAAGAACTTTTTATATGGCATGCTTCAGGACCAGGACATCTCAGAAAGGAGGACAGATTTGGGTGGGTAGTTTTGCTTGCTCCCCCGTTATAGTTCCATATGATCTATTCTGGAGGCCTGATTGCTCAAGGGTGACTCACATTGTATGGCTTATGAAAGGACAGTTAATGAGTTCATAATACTGTCATCACAGTCAGATTAGTTTACATCTGGAAAGGACTTCAGTGGTTACATCGTTAGTTTTGATTGATCTGTCCATCTTTCCATTTTTTTTCCTAAGCCTCCACTAGGGATCAGGCATTAAGTACAGAGGGGTGACCAGAGAGCAGTGGCACTTGCCCTAAGAGGCTCAAAGCTAGAGGGCAAACTTGAGTTAGACAAACAAGCATGTATAATAAACACACCTATTAAATCATCCTATTTGGGAATTTATTTATTTATTTATTTATTTATTTATTTATTTATTTATTTATAAGATTTTATTTATTTATTCAGGATAGACACAAAGAGAGAGAGAGGCAGAGACACAGGCAGAGCAGAGGGAGAAGCAGGCTCCACGCAGGGTGCCCAACATGGGACTCGATGCCGGGTCTCCAGGATCAGCCCTGGGCCGAAGGCAAGCGCTTAAACCACGGAGCCATCCAGGCTGCCCTACATTTTTATTTTTAGCAGCATTATACAAGTACATAGTTCGAGACGCACTATTAATAAAAAGCTTATGATGAAATTCCTTGCCCTGTACTCAACTTCAGCCCACTGTCCAATTTTATTATATAAACTTTCCTACACCCCCACCTACATTATTTAAGAAACTTCTTAAATTATAGTTTTGGACAATTGAATAATTATGGTTTATGTTACTCATGAATAATATAAATATTCTTCATTGATAACCAATATACAGTTATACTTTTTAATTCAGTTTTTATTTTCCCTAGAGTTAATGATTACTCAGTTTTTCTTTTTGTTTTCCTATGGCATTTGAGTCTGAATAAAGGTAAGAAATATATCCAACTTCACACAGATGTAAGAGAATTAACCCAAACTTCTGACCCACGTTTTTATTGCAAAAATTATAGCCATCCTATTCTATAACATGTGGAAGCTTCTGGTATCATCAGTGCTATAGGTAGACAGAAGTTTTCAGCTGAATCCTGCTGTAACCTGAAGCCATGTGATGGTGGTAAATGAGGAAAATGGTGAAAGTCAAATTCCTAGACTGGCTTTCCTCAAGAAGTTGTAAGGATGAAGTTTTGTTCTTTTATTTAGAATTTAATAGTCATGACTATATGCAATTACTCATTTCCTAAAATAAATGATGAGTCTGTAAGAAAATTACAATGAGCAAAACAAATGATGCTCTTTTTCTTTTCACGCTAGTGAAGTAAAATCATGTAAAAATAGCTTAAAATTTGACATCAAATTCTAAGGTAAGTTAAAATGCAACTGATAATGTGAAAAAAATTGTGATTGGGCAATGCTATCTGCTAACAGGTGATAATACTAAGTATTCTTTTATTCCCCATTTATCATGTGTCAGGCATTGTGATAGATTCATATGTACAGCTCTAACCTTTTCATTAATTCATGCAAATAGATACATTTAGTTCCATTTACTGATAAGGAAAATTAGATAATAGTTAAATGAATTTTCTGTAATAAGATAATTGATGAAGGGCAAGCGGACCTGCCAAATACCAGACCTGCTCGATTCTAATGCCACTTTCCTCATTCTCTGCCTCACCTGATTGTCTGTGGGTGAGCAAAATCCTTATAAGCTCATCTGGACCTTGAGGCAAAACATTTTTTGCTTGTTGGCTATGTATAAGGTACTCACAATACAAGTTCTATTCAGGGCACAAGGAAATACAAAATATAGCCATTATAAGAGGCCATAAAAAAAAAGTTAACAAACTAAGTTTCAAAATAACACAAAGCAATGATATAAAGAGAAGCACGGTGGGGGGGGGGGGAGTTCATGATTTACTGTCCATAATCATTATCGGTTACATTTTTAATTACTATTTTTAAAGTAGTACAAATGAAAACATAAAGATTCCATTCCTCTATTAGTTTATAGAGAATCTAATTCTTTTTAAATTATTTATTTATTCGTGAGAGACACAGAGAGAGGCAGAGACATAGAGGGAGAAGCAGGCTTCCTGGGGGAGCCTGATGCCAGACTCTATCCCAGGACCCCAGGATCAACCTGAGTTAAAGGCAGATGCTCAACCACTGAGACACCCAGGTGCCCCAGAATCTTTCTAATTCTTAATAAAAAGTTACTTGACACCAAATACTATCTGCATTGATTTCAAAACACTACAAAGAACCCAATAACATTGCCTACTTTATTTTATTAGTTTAGTTTAGTTTTTAAAATCACAGAACATAGCATCACTGGGCTTCTTGCGATTTTCTCTTTTATGTTCTACATGTACTCAGGTTATAAACTTCCTTAAAATAACCACGCTTTGTTTTCAGCAACACTTCTTGCCTATTCTTATTGTCTCAACAATCTATCCTTTTCTAACCTGTTTGTTACCTTCTTGAGACACATCATAATCCTCATAGCCAGCATCTGCTCCTAGTGCTCATGAAGAGTTTATAGGTATGATGGGAAATGTGCCTAATGTTTCTAAAGCTGTTGCTCATTTTGTCCCTTGAGGTATATCTCCACAACCAGCAGGTGTGCTCTGGGACTTACCGAGAAGAAATGATGGCCCTGAGGCCACAGGGACACTGTCTGGCTGCAGGAAAGCACTCCACCTCCCTCGCTTCCCTATGGCAGCAGCTGGGTGCAAGCTGCCTGCCAAGGAGAGCAGTGCACCTGTGAGTAGCGTGGGATCACTGTGTTAGCTCAGGGTGTCCCATGACACCCCAGAGCCATCTGGAGAACCAAGTGAGTGCCAGGGAATTAGCAAATTTGGACACAAACCAAATCAAGCAACTTACTTAAAAGAAGACCAAACTTTCTCAGTGCTCTTTTCTGTAATAGAAAAATTACAGATTTGGAGTCAAACATAGCTAAATTAAAATGATCACTTTATTTCTTAAAAGCTTTGTTACTGTAGACTTAATTAACTTGCACAATCTCACTCTTGTTACCTATAAAATGTAAGAGAATAAAATGTATGTAAAGCTTCCAACTTTATATATGTTACAATTAATATTTCATTAAGTGTGTGACTTAACCTTCCTCATCACATAGCAGTATCTCCAGGTCAGTCCCAGCTGCAGTGCTTATTTTTTTGCAAATAATTTTGGTAAATTCTCCCTCTCAGGGAAGGTGTATACTCCTCTTTTTTAAAAAAAAGATCATTTTTTTAAAGGTTTTATTTATTTATTTTGAGAGAGAGAGAGAGAGCAAGCAGGCGGAGTGGCAGAGGGAGAGAGAATCTCAAGCAGACTTCCACACTCAGCACAGAACCTGATGCAGAGCTCAGTCTCACAAGCCTGAGATCATGACCTGAACTGAAATCAAGAATCGCATGCTCAAACAACTGAACCACCCAGGTGCTCCTATTACTCCCCTTATGTGAGGGCTGTGCCTAGTGACTTCTTTCCAGAGAGAACAGTGTGGAAAGGGAGGAGGGGTAAGCCTTGACAATGAAGAAACCTGATAAACACTACCTCAAGACAGTGACAAGTCATCTTGATATCATGTAGCATTGATATGATGTGTTGAAAATGACACTGTACCTGTTATCTTGCTCCCCCAAACCCCTAATTACAGTTTAACCATGACAGAAACCACAAACTGAGCTAAATTGATGAATATTCTACAAAATACTCAAAACTGTGAAAGTCATCAAAAAACAAGGAAGGGGGCAGCCCAGGTGGCTCAGCAGTTTAGCACCGCCTTCGGCCCAGGGCGTGATCCTGGAGACCCGGGATCGAGTCCCACGTCAGGCTCCCTGCATGGAGCCTGCTTCTCCCTCTGCCTGTGTCTCTGCCTCTCTCCCTCTTTCTGTGTCTCTCATGAATAAATAAATAAAATAATTAAAAAAAGGAAGGTTTGAGAAATGGCCACTGTTTAGAGAAGCATATTATATTCTGAGTGGACTCTCAGAACAGAAAAAGGACATTATGTAGAAATTGAGGGCATCCAAATGAGATGTGAAATTTAGTCCATCATTATGTATCAATATCAAATGTCATAGCTGAGATTCACATGCCACAGTAATGTTAGATGCTAATAATAAGGAAAACTGCCTATCATATATACAGGAACACTCTGTACCACTCCTTGCAACTGTTCTAAAATCTAACGCTATTATAAAATAAAATGCTTACTTAAAAAGTCAAATGCATAGTAATTCACAGTAAGAGAAGTTGGTAGATGGCATGTTCCCATTTTCTTTTCTTACTTACCATGCCTGTTTCTTCATGGACATTATATCAGAAAGAAAATATTTAGACATTCATAATTTATAATCAATTCTGTCTAAAGATCTTTCAGTAAAAGTAATTTTTAAAATTGAAACACTTTTTAAAACTTCCTTTTAGTTAAAACTAAAAGTTTTAAATCAGTTAAAACTGATTCTGCATAGGCATAGTTTACAATGCTCTTTGGCAAAATAAATCTAGGAATACTTTGTGCACATTCTTGGTTAAATTTGGATTCTGCATCATGCAAAATTCAGTGAACTTCTTAGATGAAGGGATAATAGAATCATAAAATCACACTGACAGGTAATTTAGAGTTGATGAATTTATTCTCATGAAACTTTGTAACACAAAATAATTAAACCTGGAAAAAGTGTGCCAAAGCAAATGTGTATTGTATCTGAATAATGTAGGTTAAAAAAGGCCTCTGAGCCAAATGAATTCTGGCCAAAGGAATTTGGGGGAAGATGTGAGGAATATGATTTATCTAATTTGTGCAATGTGCTAATATTTACTCTTGGGATTTTTAAAAGAAAATTGACTCTAATATGAAATAAAATTTACCTTTCTCTTCACTAAGTCTACATTCAGACCACAGAGAACCCTATAATTACTTCTGAGTCGGAGCACTTAGGTACCTCAGTTCTTGTTTATGTCCATTCAAATGACAGAGGAGGTCAGATGCTAAGAGTCAGAAATACCTGCTTTTAAGTCAAACTCAATATCTGAATGACATTGTCAATTTGTCCAACTTTGAAAAGTCTTTTTTATTATTATTATTAGCATGGAGCTATAGTAATGGCTTAATTCACCAGGCACCTGGTACTTTTGAAACAAATATTAGTTTCTTTCCTTTATTTTCCACTTTCCATAACTCTCTTCCTTGTCTTTCTAAAACAACAACAACAAAAACAAATGGAAATCCATTTCACCCACAAAACGTTTACTGGTTCTTAATTAATTTGCCCAGTGTTCCCACTCCCAAGAAAACTATTTGCCACAACCAAACCTTTTTAAAATTACGATGGTTATGGGAATTTTTGTCTCAACTTCTTTTAACTAAAATATTATCCTGTCTTCAGATTTACAGGGCAAGTTGTCACATGGAGCCAAACTAGAAGAAATCAGAGGGATTATACTTACTAATATGTTGATACAAGGGAGATTATTCAGTAAATATTTGTTAATGAGTTTGGCATACTTAGCTTGAGATTTTATTTAATTCAATTTCAATTTTAAACCACAAAGAAATGACTATTAATCCTCAAAAAGGGTGTAGTATGACCTGGATTACATAGTTTCCCTTTATGATATCATCTTCTAATCCCCACACTAATTGATTTATTTAAAAGAAAAAAAGTACTTCATTTATTTCAACACAACATCCAAAATTTTGTAAGTCTCTCCATAATCCTTACTCCTTTGAATTTGCTTCCATAAAAATATTCCCTCTCATCTTCTCTTCCTTAAGATTTTTTATTAGCTCTTCATGGTCTGTACAAGATAAGTTCAAGCATTTCACCATGACCTACAAGGTCTCCTGTCACCTGCTTTCTTCCCAAATGTCACCTCCTGACACTTACTTATTTGCAATTCATACTCAAACAATGGTGAACTATGTAAATGTTCCCAGTGTTCTATGCTGTTTCATGATTCTATTCACTGGCTTGTCTTGTTCTATTTGTCTTTAATGAGCCCTGTCTCCTGTTTAATGAACTTAAACTTAATAACTTTTGTTCAGTTCGAGTGTCTTCTTCTTCAGAAAACTTTAAACTTCAAAATTCAGATTGAGGCACTTTTTTTTTCTATACTCACAGAACATTTCTCTTTTATGCTAATCTACTCTTAAATTATTGGCTGAGAATATTTAACTGTCTCAACCAATTAATGGAGCATGGGAATTGTGTCTTTCTTACCCTTTTATTTACAATGATCCTTCACATAGTTTCATATTTAGTATATGACCGATATTTGTATGTTTTTCAATGGACAACTGATCATTCATAACAGCTACTACATCATTTGATTGTCATAATAATTCTGCAATTATTATTATGATTATTGTTTTATAGAAAAAGGAAACTGAAGCTCAGGGATGTTAATTATGTTGCACAAGAAAGCATCATTATAACAATTATTCTACCTCAAAATCCATGCTTTTTCAATTGTGTCACTTCATCTCTCTTTCTGCCTGCACATCTTTCAAATAACACAATTTTTCTGAAGAATTTTTTCTTCTTGCTGTGGGAATGAAAATTCTAGCTACTTAAACAAAAAGAGAAAAGACCTCAGGGATTAGCAAAGAAGGTTTTCACAAAGGAAAACAGAACTTGAAGTACACTTTGATATAGGACAGAATTCATAGAGGCAGGAAAGTTGGTTGGAGAAGATTCCAGATGAGCCCATGCCACTGGTGTGAACATGTGAGATTCATGTTCATTTGGAGCATTAAGTTTGCCATCAGGAGAATATAGAGAAGGAAGTTGTTATTTAAGATGAAACAATAATGCTTATTTAACGAAAACCATCTGGACAGATAAGAGATTGATGGAGAAATAATTTTTTTTAACTGTTAGTTGATTTTTTCAGGACACTTCAACAATTACAGAATGATCGAAAAGACATCCAGTTTCCTCTATTAGTAATATCTTACGTTGGCAAAATACATTTGTTAGAATTAATGAGCCAATATTGATATATTATTTTTTTCAATATTGATATATTATTAATTAAATTTCATAGACTATGTAGATTACTCAGTTTTTCTTAGTTTTTACCTAGGATCTCATCCAGAAAACCACTTGACATTAAGGTGGCATTTCTCTTTAGATTCCTCCTGGCTATGGCAGTTTCTCAGACTTTTTTTATTTTTAATGACCTTGACGGTTTTGCAGAGTACTGGAGAAGAATTCTGAATTCTGTAGCATGCCCTGCTTTTAGACTTTGTCTGATATATCACAATTTATATCCTGCTAGACAACTGTCTAGTGGAGATATTATAGTGTATCAAAGCTTGTTTAGAAGAAGTGTGCTACACATTATGAACATAGTTGATGTTGTAGTTATAAGCCTGGGACCAGCCAAAGCAAGAAACATTTGGTAGAGCAATGGAATATTGAAAAACTGACTCCCCAAATGTTATTGACACAACCTACCGATGACACCAAACTGAGTATATTGCTACCTCAGTGATGGAGAACACCACCTTGCAAATTTTAGCAACGTCAGTCAGGGTTGGGGGGCAGTGGTCTTGATTAGGATTGGGTAAACACCAGTGTACAGGAATCCAGAACTAAGAAAAACCTCTAGGGAGGGATTTTGAGATGAGGGATACAAAGAATCTTAGGGCACAAACTATATATTTATATTTTCCATTGAAGAATTGGTGGGTTCTTTGGAAAGTTTCTGTAATGAACAATTAAATGATTTACCTGGGCAGGAGACCTGAAGTCATGGTAATGAGACTAGGGAAAGAGCACAAAGTCATATTACTCTAAACAATAAACTATCCTAACATTCTTATTGTCCAGGCTGCATGTGGTGGGAGATGGTTTTACTCCTCAGGGTACTTAAAGTTCTGAAGGGAAGTGAGAAGAGGAAAGGACTAGCACAACCTAGCCCGG
Organism: Canis lupus baileyi; assembly: GCF_048164855.1. NCBI lineage: Eukaryota > Metazoa > Chordata > Mammalia > Carnivora > Canidae > Canis > Canis lupus. Next base: position 32,599,191 of record NC_132857.1, on the reverse strand, counting down.
ATCACTAGAGTTACACAAGTCACAGTGTTTAGTAAAGGTCTCTATTGTATCTTCAACCTGTTTCAATTATAAAGTCACTGTTTAAGATGATGAAATAAAAGTACTGAGCTTCCTTTACCTCTAAGTAATCACCTAACCCAAAAAGGAAAATGAGAAAGGAAGTATGAATTTATATTTAATGCATCTAAGCGATATCTGTGGAAATATTTAATGTCCACTCTAAAATGATTGCTATTAAATCAATAAAAATGGTATTAGGTAAATTTCCATCAGATAAGAAGGCATAATGAAACAACTAGCTTCTTAAAAGAAGATCCCAAAGCAGATATATAAAAAATTCAAGGAAGACATGGAGGAGCAAATGAAAAAATAAAATCAAATGTATAAATTTAAAACCTGGGCAGCCCCGGTGGCTCAGCGGTTTAGCACCGCCTTCAGTCCAGGACGTGATCCTGGAAACCCAGGATCAAGTCCCATGTCAGGCTCCCTGCGTGGAGCCTGCTCCTTCCTCTGCCTGTGTCTCTGCCTCTCTCTCCCTCTGTGTCTCTCATGAATAAATAAATAAAAATCCTTAAAAAAAAACCAAAACCCTAAGACATAATCAGAAGCATGAAGAAATTAAATAAACTGTAAAAGTATTCTAACAAATAAAAATTGAAAATACCAGGTTAAATGAAATAATATGATTTTATAGAAAAAAATAAATTAGCAAAACTAATAAAAAGATATAAGTGGAACAAAAGCCATGTATGAAAAAGAAAGTTTTCTTTTTTTTTTTTTTTAATTTTTTTTTTAATTTTTTTTTTAATTTATTTATGATAGTTACAGAGAGAGAGAGAGGGAGGCAGAGACACAGGCAGAGGGAGAAGCAGGCTCCATGCACCGGGAGCCCGATGTGGGATTCGATCCCGGGTCTCCGGGATCACGCCCTGGGCCAAAGGCAGGCGCCAAACCGCTGCGCCACCCAGGGATCCCAGAAAAAGAAAGTTTTCAAAGTCCAAACTCCCCCAAAACACCATGCTCAGAAGATTCACAGATGTATTCTTTTTTTAACGAATGATTTTATTTATTTATTTATTTATTTATTTATTTATTTATTTGAGAGAGAGAGAGAGAGGGAGAGAGAGAGAACATCGAGGGGAGAAGGAGAAGCAGACTTCACACTGAGCAGGGAACCTGACATAGGGATTTATCCAAGGACCCCAAGATCATGACTTGAGCTGAAGTCAGACACTTAACCAACTGAGCCACCCAGATGCCCCAAGAGGTATTCTTTCAAATGTTCATAAATAGATGACTTCAAAGCCTGTTAAAGTTTCAAAAGCGTGAAAAAGAAAGAATTCTCTTTAATATATCTTATGATGTTCCCCATGTTCTGACTTGGTGAAAATATCCTAAAGAAAATATTAGTAGACTTAATTTTATGGCATATTTAGAGAATAATATGAATTCAAGAGGGGACTGTTTCCCTTTTTGGCACTTCATTATCACCTTCTACCACTGAAGTTGGACAAAACAGAAGAAATAATCATATGCTCATCTCACTAAACATTAAAAAGTCATTGATATATTGTAACTTAATTCCTTGATATAGAAGCCTCAGTAGTATATGAATATTATAAAATAGAAATAAATACTAAATATGATTTAGTATAGATCTACTAAACATATCTTGTAGCTCATATCCCAAAAGAAACATTAGATATAATCCAGCTCTGTTAGAAGAGCCTGATAATATCTGATGCCTGAGCAGGGAGACAGGCATGAATGAAGCTTTCTTGAGAACTTCTCCAATAAAAAACTATCCTTGAAAGTTCATGTGACTGAATGGCCTCCCCATTGCCACACTTGGAGCCATCCTAAGCTACGAAGATGGTGTAAATTGATAGTCCCCACTGTGTATCTGCAACCCAAGTGTGTTACCACTACTCAGACGGACAAATCTTCACTCCTTGCTCTGACTCTCACTTTGGAAAGCTAAATAAAAATCTTTTGAACACTGCTTATGGAATGTAGAAATGTATTGGTAAATATGTCTTTTCAAAGCAGTACAAGAAATCTTTGTGAACAGGGAATTCAGAGGCTTCATAGGCAACTCACCTTATGGCCTTGAATAAAATTATTTAACTCTGAAGACAAAAGGAAGATAATTTGAGTTTGGAAATGACTCTACATCTTCCCACTCCCCATTTATGCTAGCAGTATCAGACAGCTTCATTATTTTGCTGAGTAATTCAGAGAGGAGTGGTCAATGTGAATGAGTGAGAAGCCTGAGTTCCAAGAGAATACTGTTTCATGATTTGCAAACACTAGGGGCATTCTAATTCTCAATTCTTCTGCAATTATGCAGCCCATTTGACCCAGTTTAAGGAAGAATACTTCAGAAGTTAGCATGAATAGTGCAAAAGCAGAGTGCACAGAAAATCAGTCTGAGGGATTCATTGTCCCCTTAGACATGGTCATCCACCTTCATGAATTTTGGCTTCCTCTGTCAGATTCCTCCTCTGTGCTTGTGGAAATGGTGGGGACTAGACGTGGAAATGGTGGGGACTAGCAGAAGGTAGAATTCACAGAGGAGGTACCAAGTGACAATATTAATGGCTGCCAAAATTGGAAGGAAGTAGGTTACAGATTAGGAATTTGGGGTCAGGATGGTGGGATGAGAGCACATTGTGTGGGTGAAGGGATTTGGGCCCCTATCTAGAGAACACATTTTGAAATCAGGCTGTCTGAGATTGGTCCTTAGCTCTGTCACTTATCAACTCTGAGAGATTGAACACATTGTTCAACTTCTCTAAGCATGATTCCTCTTCTGCAATGTGAGTGATAGCCACAGAGAGGTGTTAAGATTATAAAATGAGATAAACAGGTAAAACAGCTAGCACAATCAATGTATTAGGGATGTTGATAATGATGTTGTGTACAGCTCCTTTTAAGGACTGGGTGGCTTCAAATGTGAGTAGGTCAGCTAATGGAAGGCATTGGGGATAGGACCAAGAAACTCAGGATAAAAGTGCATCTGATGATATGTATGCTTCTCATACATTCCTTTTTACAGGTTCAAATAACATGGCCTATGTAAAAGCATAATAGAAATGATCAAAACCATTATAAATAAAATATGTTATATAGTTAATCACATTCATCTGCAAATATGCTTAAAACATTTGGATACAGTGTTTTTTTTTTTCATTAATTGAGTACCTTGCAATAGCATTTACTATAAAGCTTTTTAACCATATCATTTCTTCAAAAGAATAAATTTTACCTCGACTGAAGTTGAATTGTCAAGAAATTGAATTAGTGAATTCTAGATAAACAAATTTCAACTTCATTTGCTTCTTCTTTGGATATAATTTTGAAGCTCAGAAAGCTTAAGGTTGGAGTTCCTCATTTACAATAGTCTTTGTATATTAGAGTCTAGTTTGCTACCCCAGCCAGCTAATCCCTCAGCCCAAAGATCATAGCCTCAGGACTATGCGGAGTATCTGACACCTCTCTTTGGCCCCAAGGAGAAGACTCTGAAACTTAATGTTGACATGGGGCACTTTGACCATCCTGTGGTGGGGGTTGGGTGTAGTTGGGAAGACCAGGAGCTAACTCACTCTGCTGACCCTGCACTGTGGCAGAGGCCCTCTGGTGCCGATCAACTAAGATCAAAGCCCTGTAGTCTACTGACTACTTGTCTCTTAAAAAGAAGCTTTTCTGAGCAAGAAACTATGGAGCTATATCGAATGTGGCATTACCAAAATTGGGTTGTGAAGCTGTAGGAAACTTTAGTATCATTAATGGTAATTAAAAAAAAATCAAATCAGGATGCCTGGGTGGCTCAGTGGTTGAGCATCTGCCTTTAGCTCAGGTCGTGATCCTGGGGTCCTGGGATCAAGTTCCACATCGGGTTCCCCATAGGGAGCCTGCTTCTCCCTCTGCTTATGTCTCTGTCTCTCTCTGTGTGTCTCTCACGAATAAATAAATAAAATCTTTAAGAAAATTGAATCAACCATGTTAAAAGAAAGACTGAATTTGCTACATTGTTTTAGTAGAAGATATTGAAAACTTACTGGCATAGGAAGAAGTGTTTAAAAAATAAGTAGTCAGAAATTTCCTCTCCTAGGAATAAAGACATTATTTCCCTATTCTTGTTATGAAGAACAACTAAAACCCCGGGATATTATATTATAACAAACCAACAAAAGAAAACAAGCAGCAAAAGAAAATATACAAAGACCTAAAAGATGCAGAGGAGATGGTAGACCACCCAGGAAATCAGGAAATGACACACAGTGGTGAGATATCTGGGTTTTCTTTTTGCCTTATATGGTCTGGCCCTGGAGCTAAAGAATCTGACAACCCAATAACATCAATAGGTGCAGACAACAAAAGCCTCCCTCAAAATTCTGCTGTTTTTAGACAGAAGACCAGATTTGCAGTCTAGCAAGACATGAAAATGTTTAGACAGCAACAATGTTTGTTCTTCAACCAAATACTACAGAAAAAGCATAACTTCTACTCCAGCCCATGTCAGCAGTGCTGAGTGGAGAGCCTAGATTTCCACTCTTGCCAGACTGTGGAGATGCCCAAACTCCCCAGATAGGGTAGCTGAGTAGGAAGCCAGGATTTTAACTTTACTGAGCAGTAACAACTAGCTTCCCTCCCACTTTTTGGTGTCAATGGATACCATGTGGGTAGCATTAATAAAGCAGCTCTATCCTACCCATCCAGAAAGGTACCAGTGAAGGCCTGGTAGGGAGCTGGGAGTCCCATCCATGTCCAATGGTATCAAGGAGCTCCCTAGCTCAGGTTGCAAGGGAAGCTGAATGGGAAATTTGGACTTGTTCCCCCACCTGCCAGTAAGGAGATCAAATCAGAGTCATAGATCTAGTCAAAATACCTTCCTGTAAAAAACAAAAACAAAAAACCAAGAGATATCAGATGAGGAAAAACTAAGGAGACATTTCTAGCAGAACTACTCTAAAACAATGGCCAAAGAAATTTTGCAACCAGAAAGGAAATGATAAATAAGGAATTCTAGAATATCAAGAAGAAAAAAAGGACACAGAAAAAAAAAAAGGGTAAATATATTTGATTTTCCTATGATTCTTGAGTTTTCTAAGTTATGTTGGACCATGGAAGCAAACAAAATATAACACTATCTGATGTGGTTATAATTAATGTAGAGGAAATACTTAAGACAATTAAACTATAAATGGAGAACATGGCAAACACTGTGATACGAAGGTGGCAGAAATTCTATAGTTCATTTGAACCTTTAAATGTTGACAGAAGGAGACTGTGGTAAGTTATATAAATATACAAAATGGCAGATTTATACTCTGATGTATGGATAATTACATTACCTTTAAATGATCTAAGTATGCCATTAAAATACAGAGATTAGAAGGATGGATTACAAAATGGGAACTGAAATATAGATTGCCTAAAATAAGCTCTTTTCAAACATAACAATATGGATTGGTTGAAACTAAGTAAAAGGATGAAAAAAGTTACACCATGAAGGTGCGTTAATCAAAAGAAAGCAGGAATGGCTATATTAATATCAGATAAAGTAAACCTTAGAGACAGACATTTATAATGGCTAAGGGGTGATCAATCAAGAAGATGTAGCCATCCTACATGTGTATATATTAAACAAAAGAGCTGTAAAATCTATGAAGCCAAAATTCATAGAATTGAAATGGGAAATAGACAAATACATGATTATACATATATATCAACATGCTTGTGTCAATAATGAATACCATATCAAGACAGAAAATCAGCAAGGATGTAGAAGAACTGAATAATACCATTAACCAACAGTATCAAATTGTTATTTATAGGAAATTCCACCCTAATAAGAACACTATAAATTTTTTCAGGTGTCCATGGAACATACACGAGGATAGATCATAACCTGGGTCATAAGACCAATCTTAACAAATTCAAAATAATTGAAATCATAGAGTGCATTCTCCAACCACAGTGGAATCAAACTAAAGATTAATAATATAACTGAAAAATCTCCAAATACTTAAAAACTAAAAAATATGCATCTAAATATTCTATGCAACTAAGAGGAAGTCACTTCAGAAAGGTCTCAAGACAAAAGATAAAGACAAGAATCAGCTGTACTTCTATATACTGGTGATGAACAACATGGACACCAAAATTTAAAATATCAGCCATTTACAAGAAGATTCCCTAAAAAATACAAATGTCCCAGTTGAAGGAAATATTTCTAAAAGTTCATTAATAATTGTTTTATAATATTTAATACTCTTTTGTTTTATAATATTGGTTTTACATGTGTTATATAAAATTATAATACTTTATTACAATATAGTATTAATATTTTATTAGTTTATAATTATTGCATCAAGAATTTATTAAAAAAATGCTTGGTGTCAGCAGAATTTTATTGGAAGGAAGTTTGAAGGAACATCAGGGTGTTTATCTTCTGGTATCAATTCCATCATTTCCAAACCACATGACCTCAAGTGAATTACTTAAAATCAGCAGGTTGGACTTTATGACTTAAATCCTATCTCTCATGACCTTGTAAAAGTTACATAGCCTCCCTGGGATTCAGTTTCCTTATCTGCAAAAAATGAGCTAATCATAGTTACTTCATCATGGGGCAGCTGTCATAATTAAAGTCTCCATCATTGGTAAATTACTTAGAGTCGCATCTCATGCAGTAGGTGTGATATAACCTTTGTCTTTTACTATTATAACTATTAAATTGAGTTACATGATTGGAGAATTGTTTCTTGCATTTAGGAGAACACAAAGATTAATTAAAGAATCTTTGTGGTGCTTGAAATTTCTGTTAAAGGCTCATCTGTATGTTGTGCAAATATTATCAGTGTCACAACAGGAGTGGATCCTAGGTCAGAACACTTCAAAAGCATTGTTCTTTCTACAAATATTTTCAGTGTACCTTTCTTCATGAACTAAACAAATAAATATATTATGTGAAAGGTGATAAGCGACACTTCTGCGCAGGAAATTGAATGCGTTGGTTGATACAAAGCAAGCTAGCCCAGTGGGCACCATGCAGCAAGTGTCACCCAAATTAAGATGCTCAAACCACACAGCTTTTTAAAATCACACAGTGTATTAAGTCACATCGCAGAGTGAGAAACACTGGTAAATGTCAAGACGCTCAGAAAAAGGTGCAAGTGAGGGTCCTCACTCCCTGAATTCTGGGCACTACAATGTTTACATGTCCTGATGCTCTATCTGCTATGTCGGCCTTCTTGTTAATAATGCAGATACGAAGACAGACCTTAGGTTCAAACAAGGGGACCCACAGCTAGAAAGTGCCATAGACTAATAACGTATTTGCTCTGTTTGAGACCCACAGGGACAAGTAGTTTGGCATGGCAGTAGCTTGACAATCAGCTCAATGAAGAGCCACGGGATTTGTGTTTTACTGAGCAGAGAACATATGGGGTGTCACTGACATGTGGCTGAATTAAAACTTCATGAAAATTAAGTACCCATGTCTATTGGGGGTATACTGAACATTTAGTGACTCTTGTAGACTTATATACCATGGCTATTTAGCTCATAAATATCTCTGAGTCCTCCATTCCCTTCCTCTGTTTGAAACACATGCTCTACTTCCTCACCACATGTCATACTGACACATCATAGGACTTCTGCCCATATATATAATAGTAGTTTTGCTTACCAGCAACATATCTGTCTAAAATATCTTAAAGGTTTTGTGTTTGATAGACAACAAATTTATTCATGAAAGCAAAAGCTTATTATAAGTAGGAAGAAAAATAAAGTGGCTTGGGTGATGATGATTTAGCCCCAAGTCAGCCAGGACAATATCCCTGCCTCCCAAGCTTAGTGTGGAGCTCACCCCTTCTCCTTTCTAGTAGCTCTCTTAAGGGCCCAACGAGAAGAATCCCCCATGTCTCTGCACCAACCCTGTTGTCTCTGCCTTCCTGCCCTGCTGGCTGCTTTTCTCCCGTGCCTTTAGGCCACAGTTCCATCTCTTTCTAGTTGGTGTTTAGAGTCTGCTTGCTGGTCTGTCACTGCCACTCCCTCTGTCCCTTTTGCCCTGAGACTCTTGGCACAGCTTCTCTTTCTGCTACTGCTTGTGGGAATTCTTTACCAACCTTCTCACCTGGCCATCTCAAGGTGCACCTCAATGTGCAGGGTGGCAAAAAGATGTTTTTTTTCTTCACATAGAATGTTTTGGTTTTAGCAATATCATAGCAGAATCATGAATTTCTATCTCCCTATATCTGTATCTGTATCTCTCTCTCTTGATCTATTATCTATCTATCTATCGATCTATCTATCTATCATCATCTATCATCTATCTATCTTCCTATCTATCATCTATCATCTAGTTTTGACACAACCTATCCTCCAGAATGCTGGTCACAGAATGCTTACATTTTTTTCTTCCAGTATTTAGACCTTGACCTTTCTGTCAGTGACCTCCATGTCCATTTCCACATTTTGGATTTCAATGAGAAACTCCAAGTGCATAAAATTGGTTTGTAGATACCAAATTCCAACTGTGATAAGACTCGCAATCATTCCAACAGCCTTTGAGGACTCCATATAGATCAAAATTTGCACTGAGTTGCCAATGGGAATAGGTTATCATTTAAAATCATAGATGTGCAACTACAAAAGTTTCTATATCAGGCAGATTTTAATGGGCATTGTAAGCCAAACATTGGCAAATCATTTTTGCAAAGGGCCAAATGGCAAATATTTTAGGCTTTCCAGGCCTTTTCATCTATCCTTCTTCCTCCTCCTCCTCCTCCTCCTCCTCCTCCTCCCCCTCCCCCTCCTCCTCCTCCTCCTCCTCCTCCTCCTCCTCCTCCTCCTCCTCCTCCTTCTTCTTCTTCTTCTTCTTCTTCTTCTTCTTCTTCTTCTTCTTCTTCTTCCTCTTCTTCTTTTCCTCCTCTTCCTTCTCCTTCTTTTCTTCTCCTTCTTCTCTTCTTCTTCTTCTTCTTCTTCTTCTTCTTCTTCTTCTTCCTCTTCCTCTCCTTCTCCTTCTTTTTTTTCTTAAGAGAGATATAGTGTGCATATGGGCAGGAGTGTGGGGGAAGGGGCAGAGGAAAAGGGAGGGAGAGAATCTTAAGTAGGCTCTACCTCAGTGCAGACTGACATAGGGCTCCATCTCAAAACCCTGAGATCATGATCTGAGCTGAAATTAAGAGTAAGTTAATCAAGCTTAACTGACTGAGCCACCCATGCACCCTCTCTTCTTTCACTTAAGACTTTTTTCTTTTTCCTCCTCTTAAAACTATTTCAGCTGTATTCTTTTGCATTTCATCAAACCTTATTGCTCTTGCACATGCCGTGCCTCATGTGCTCTTCTCCCAGGTAGTCACTTGGTCTGCTATCTCACTTTGTTCAAGATTTTGTTCAAGTTTCACCTTGAAGCACACACCCCAACAGATCCCATATCTGCTTTTGTCATTTATCATTGTAAGATATGCTAATTTTATTTAGTTTTACATTTTCTACCATTGGAGTGTAAATGCCATGGAAGAAGGGATCTTTCTCTAATTTTTCTCCCAGTGTATCCCGGTTCTGGAAGATTAATTCATTGACTCTGAGACCCTCACATGTATCACTTGAAGAAATGTTGACTCTATTCTTCCAAGAGAAGTGTGACTTAGACCAGAGGTTGGCAACTTCTATCTGCCCCCCTTTTTTAAATAATTGGAACACATCTATACCTATTTATGTATTATTTATGTCTGTTTTTGTCTTATAACAGAAGATTTGGGCAGTTGTGGCAGAAACTGGATGGCCTGGAAAGCCTCAAATATTCACCATTCAATCCTGGGACTCCAGAATCACACCCTGAGCCAAAGGCAGATGCTCAAACACTGAGCCACCCAGTCATCCCAAATTTTGGAAGTTTTAAATAGTTTTGCATGTATTTCATTTAGGTTCTATTAACTTGGTAATCTCATGATTTTTAGCACATTGAGCTTTTCAGTACAAAACTAAATTGAAACAAAATTTCCCTTGACAATTAGGAAATTCTAAGATTAAAATTAATAAGGTATCTCTTAGTTAAGTAATTCTGCAAAACACTAGATATAACTAAATTGAACAGGTTTCTCAATAAATTTAATAGACCACACCTTGGGTTAAAAATTGCCATGGGAGGGGGCAAAAATCAGAGAATTATTTTATCCACATAGCATCTGTCAGGGCTTTTCAAATCACAGAATAAAATTTAGTATATTTTTAAAACACAGTAAAATTTTAGGCAAGTATGATATACAAGAAAAGCATTAGATTCAAGACTTCATTATGCATCAATCTCGTTTTGAAGTAATATTGATATTTTAGGAATAAGAAAGATGATGGAAAATAAGACATGTTCCAAATATTTGAAACCACTTTATGAACTTGAAAATACATGGTAATGGCACAGTGTAATAAGATCTTTTAAAAAGAAATTTGAAAACCAAACTCATATCTCTGAGTGTGGAGCCCCACACAGGGCTTGATCTCAGGACCCTGAGACCATGACCTGAGCTGAAACTAAGAGTCCAAAGCCCAACTGACTGAGCCACCCAGGTGCCCAGATGACTTCTTTTTTTAAGGTTTTATTTATTTAACAGAGAGAGAAATAGCACAAGCAGAGGAAGCAGCAGGTAGAGAGGGAGGAGGAGGGAGAGAGAGAGAAGCAGACTCCCCATTGAGCAAGGAGCCCAACGTGGGGCTTGATCCCCAGACCCTGGGATCATGACCTGAGCCGAAAGTAGATGCTTAACTGACTGAGCCAGCCAGGTGTCCCCCACTTTTTATATAGAAAATATTTACAATAAATGTTTATTATATTTATTTGTGAACACTTTCCATTTTCTCCTTGCTGTACTTATTCATTCATTCATCATCTAAAGAATTTTTTGAATCATTGATTTCTTTCTTGATTGAACCATTTTCCTCGAAGACTCTTTATTCTAAGGTTTAGTAACTATCCATCTACATTTCCATCTGTACTTCATTCTCTAAGCTCTTAATATAATGTCATGAGATCAACTATTTATTCCATAATTTATTGTTAAAATCTATGTCGTTCAATTGTTCCATTTTTTCTCATAGACACAAACACACATTTTGCAAGAATATGATAGTTGGCCAATTGGCTCATATTTTTAAGCACTGAAGTGCTTAAATGGGAAAAATGGGAAAATTATTGCATTTTCTCACACTCATTTCATAATTTATTCTTGCTTTTATTTTGAATAGCCATAAAAAGTAATTTAAACTTCTCAGTCCCTGAGGCTACTTAATCAAAATGTGTTCTGATGTAACTGGAATATATCTGTTCTCCCCATTTCTCCTCCTATCAGGGACAAATGCTTCATCTTCTTCACACCCACAGATACTTTTATCTCCTAGGGAAAGAAGAAGTCCACTCACTTGTAGACCTTAATTCAGGAAGCTTCATTTATAAATAAACTATTATAATCTCTTCTGAGGAAGAGTTTCCTCCTTGCATATTGATGGCACATTTGAACCTGTCAATTGTTAAGCTAAAGACTTCTTAAAAAAAAAAAAAACTTTTATTTAAATTCATTTTAGGTAACATATACTGTATTATTAGTTTCAGGGGTAGAATTTAGTGATTCATCAGTTGCATACAACACCCAGTGCTCATTCTATCAAGTGCCCTTCTTAATGTCCATCACCTAATTACCACCACCTAATTACTTCCCCTTAACCACCTTCCCTCCAGCGACCATCAGTTTGTTTCCTATACTTAAGAGTTTCTTATGGTTTGCTTCTCTCTAAAGAGCTCTTTAGATACTCTTTACGCTACTACTTACCAGGTACTGTTTTATAAATAATATCCCATTAATCCTTACCAGCTTTCTGACATTGTTTTTTCTTCTCTTCAGTCTATATAAAAAAAGAATCAATACCACTACTTGCTTAATAGCCCAAATTGATAGGTAGAAGTGTGAAGACTCAAATACAGCTCTCCTAAAAGCAAAGTTTACCACACCAGGAGCTGTCCTAAATCTATCGGCATTGGCTCACTTATTTCAAATATATAGAAAAGAATTCATTATATCCAAGAATACATGGCTAATACTCAAGAATTCAAGGCTGTCAAAATGCCAGGCCATTTTGATACAGCAGAACACAATCTGATTAACTCGCCAGAAACTGTTGGGTGTCTTTAATCCCCATTGCTTCATTCTGGGCATGGCTCTAAAGGCTCAGGGTACCTATGTTAAATGGAAATACTTCTTCAGTTCTGGAGATTATGTTCAAGCAGAAAATGAGCAAGCCAAAGGGAAAATGAACATGTGCCCTCAGGTGGGGGTTTGGCAGGCTTTTCTCATGGATATTCATACTGCAAGGAGGCAATGAAGCCCCCCTCCACACAAGACTGGTCCTGGTGGTCACTCTGTTTTTTGGAATTTGTAAGCATTTTACTACTTATTCCTGTATACAGTGGCATAGATTTCACTTAGGTTTCCTGCCTTCCTTCCTCCTAACAGAGTTTGATATGGCTGCTGCACCATACCTCAGCCACACCAGCAAAGCCTCTCATCTTTCTTTATCCACTCTTAAATCAGCTACTGTATTGCTACTATTAATAATAGCAGCCACTATATAGTGGCTTTTTTTTTGTACTAAGTGCTTTTCTATTATTTATTTGATTCAATTCTCTCAATTACCCTATTAAATAGGCAGTATAATTTCCATTTAGCAGGTGGGGAAACAAAAGGAGGGAAGAATACAGAGAGAGAGAGAAGGAGCAGACTTGGAACACTCATTGGGATTTGTCCGACCCAAAACCCACTCTTTTTATGCTAGGCTTAGGATGAAATTACCATTCCTTGACAAAATGCCTTCACCTGGTTAAAGTGTACATGGTTCTTTAAGAAAGAATCTTTTAAATTCTCTTTTTATTAAATCATACTCCATATTGGAAACAATTTTAGATCTTGATGAGCTTCTGCAGAATGAGTACCACCACCACCATAACCAATAGCCAGATCAAAGATATAAGTAGTACCCTGGAAGTCTCTATCATACTTCTCTCTAGACTTCCATTCCATGGGTAACCACTACTCTGGGAAGAAAAAGAGTCATAGTGAAATCCGTTTTGGAGACCAAAGCAAGCTAGTATTGAGAGGGGTTTTGGACAGAAAGGCTTTCCTTAGACAGCATAATGCAGGCAGAATCTGGTAACAATCATTCCAGAGGACAGTCCTTGGCTAAATAGGTGGCACAGGGATCCATTGTATATACTACAGAGGATAGAGATGCAGATACTTTTCAAGAATAGTATTTGGAGCTTTTACAAGCTGCACAAAGTCCAAGTCAAACAACCTGGCTCTGGGGTCACAAGTTGAAGGGCATGTTGTGGTGTGTTCCCCGACATCAGTCAGTGCTGTCATAAGTCCTAAGCCGTCACTCAAGGCTTCAAGGCTAGTCTCTGATAGAAACCTGGACATTTTTGTATCACTGAGTACACGCTCAGTTTCTATGCTATGAAGTATTTTTTTTAAAGATTTATTTATTTATGATAGACAGAGAGAGAGAGAGAGAGAGAGAGGCAGAGACACAGGCAGAGGGAGTAGCAGGCTCCATGCCGGGAGCCCGACGCGGGACTCGATCCCGGGACTCCAGGATCGCACCCTGGGCCAAAGGCAGGTGCCGAACCACTGAGCCACCCAGGGATCCCCTGCTGTGAAGTATTTAACTTGTGCAGCATCAGAAGCAATTTTGGGGATAGATAAATATTTCTGAATAAAGAGCAAAATTATGATTGTAAAGAGGCTGGACACAACAGATAAAGTTTTAGGAAATTATAAGGTATTCTCACAAGGCAATCTCTTAAAGTGAAAATATTGGTTTGATGCATCTCTCTCTCTCTCTCTTTGTCAAGCTAAACTCCATTTATAACTACTTGTGCTTTGATTCAATTAGATTTGACAAGATTGATGTCTTAGGGGTGCAGAGAGCTGGTTGTGACTATACACTGCTATTGGAGCGTAAAGTATAAAGATCACCAATAAAAAAATGTAGGATGTAGAGAAAAATGCCATTCCATGTCAGTGCTTCCAAGTTCAGTTTGAAAACAACAATGATCTCATTTACATGACTTTGTGCCTGTGCTCACAGTGATAGCATGAGAAAAAGATCTCTGTGTGTGTGAAAGAGAGAGAGAGAGAGAGAGAGAGAGAGAGAATACACACAAGGATGGAGAGGTAGTGTGGGATTCAGTTTAATAAATCTTTCTAGTGTGCATTCTATACTCTTGGCCTTATGCCACACCCTGGATGAAAAGGCCCTTTCAAGTTATTGGAAAAACCAGGAGGACATACATTTTTACACTACAGAAAATTAACTATTATGAGAAGTGATGATGCAAGGTGTACAAGGAGGAAGGTTATCTAAAATAGTAAGTTGGCTCAGATTTTTTCTAGAGGAGAGAGCACCTGAAAGTCAGTCAAGGGAAGAAGAAGTAAAAAGCCATTCTAGACAGATGGAGTAGCCCAAGCAAGGGCTCGAAACGAAAAGAAAAAAAAAATGCATTCAAGAAGCTCTCTACAAAGCAATGGGTTCACTGGAAGCTAGGGAGGTCCTCCACACAAAGGTCTTGAGGACTTTTCACACCAACATGAGAGATATGGATTTTATTCCACGGCTGAGGTAGAGCCTCTGAGGGCCACACTACTAAGATTTAAGGCCTTGTTCTTGAATAAAGTATCTCTTGCAGGTGTGGAGAGTTAGGGATTGAGGGGAATTGAGATTTGAGTTAGAGAGCAAAGGGTGACTCTATCTTATACCCTCGTGAGTCATAGTATAAGATTATATCTTATCCTCAGAGTTCTGTGGTAAACAAAACTATTAAAAAATTTTAAAATATTAATTAAAGTCTCATTAGGTTAACTTGTCTCACCAAATCTTTTCCAAATATATTTGAACAAAGAAATGTTTCTCTCTCTCTCATCTTTTTCAGACTTAAACCCATAAAATTCTGAAAAAAAAAAAAAGGAAAAATTTCTTTGACATTAATTTTGGTGATGATTTTTGGATATGATACCAAAAAGCCCAGCCAACAAAAGCAAAAGTAAATGAGTGGGACTACATCAAACTAAAAACTTCTGCACAGCAAAGGAAATGATCAACAACAACAACAAAAAGAAAGAAAGAAAGAAAGAAAGAAAGAAAGAAAGAAAGAAAGAAAGAAACGAGCTATGGAATGGAAGAAAATATTTGCAAACCCTATATCCAATAAGGGGTTGATTGCCAAAAGTATAAAGAAATCATAAAACTCAATAGCAAAAAAACAAAATAATCTGATTAAAAATGGGCTAAGGATCTGAATAGATACATTTACAAAGAAGCTGTATTAGCCAGAAGGAAAATGTGCTCAATGTTTTTAAGTATCAGGAAAACACAAATCGAGACTATAATGAGGTATTAACATGACACCTGTTAGGATGGCTCTTATCAAAAAACAAGAGATATGAAGTGTTGGTGAGGGTGTGAAGAAAACTAAACCCTCCTATTCTGTTGGTGGGAATGTAAATTGGAGCAGCTATTATGGGACACAGTACAGAATTTCCTCAAAAAAATTAAAAATAGAACTGCCATATGTTTCAGCAATCCCACTTCTGGGTATATATCCAAAGGAAATAAAGTTACTGTCTTGAAGAGATATCTGCACCCCCATGTTTATTGTAGTATTATTCACAACAGCCAGGAAATGGACATAGCATAAGTGCCCATTGACAGATGAATTGATTTTAAAAATGTGGTATAAACACACAATGGAATATTATTCAGCCATAATAAGAAGGAAATCCTGTCATTTCAAGCAGCGTGGTTAGATCTTGAGAGAATTAGTCTGAGTAATGTAAGTCAGAAAGAGAAAGACAAATACTGTGTGATGTCACTTATAATGTGGAATCTAAAAAATGCCAATCTCACAAAAGCAGAGAGTAAAATGCTGGTTGCTAGGGGCTGGGGGTGGGAGAAATGGGAGGATGTTGGTCAAGTGGTACAAAACTTTCAGTTAATTAGATGAAGAAGTTCTGGGGATCTAATGTATAGCGTCATGACTGTAGTTAACAATACTATATTGTATACTTGAAACCTGCTAAAAGAGTAGATCTTGTATTCTCACCCACAGAGAGAGATAACTGTGAGATAACGGATATGTTAACTAACTTGATTATGGTGATCCTTTTCAATGTACAGGTATAGGAAATCGTCACATTGTATACCTTAAATATGTACTTTTACTTCACTGATTAAAACTGGAAAAAAACCAGGAAAGACTTTATGGATGCTGATATATTATAGGACCAGTTATAAAACCCATATAATACTATGGAGTCTAAATTCTGTGCAGAGGGAAATTCCTGTTACCATCGGACTCATGGTTCACAAGAACATGTCCTATGAAAAGGACACTGAGTCAGAGTCATACAAGCAGATTTCTCAGTTATAACTCAGTCACCACCAGCTAGCTCTTTGCTTCGCGGTGAGTCTCTCAAACTTGCTATTCCTTAATTGCTTATATGAAAAATGATACAGAAAATAGCATCTGTATCATGGAGTTGTATTAATAACTAAATGACATCTTCTGTGTCAACCCCTACAGGAGGACCTATGGCTCATTCATTAGAAAGAAAGAAAGCAAATGGATTAAAACACAGAGGATTTGATCCTGTCATTGAAAGTGGTACTCGCCCTCAGCAGACACTTGCAATAATTATGCATCTTGCACCAAGTATTTGGAAAGCATATCTTAAAATTGTGAATGATAGGGACAACACATTTGAAATAGTGGCAAGTGCCCCCTAATTGAGGGCCTATTATCGCTACCTTTATTGGCAAATAAGGTATATCAATATAAGGTAAACAATATATCATTTGTTTACATGATATAATTTGACAGATCAGAAGAACAGGCTGATTATACAGTGATCTTTAGCAACACCAAACATTTCTTTAACAGGAAACAGAACTTTCCAAATAGAGATGTGTAGAATATTTACTATGTACCTGAGTGGCATCTTCTGCATGTCCGTTAACCTTCCAAAAACCTTATGAATTGCATATCACGATTGACATAAATATTTATTATCATTTTAATAGATATTTCTTATAACTTATTAAGTAAATCTAAGCAAGTTTAAATAAATGGTCTAAGGCCAACCAGGTCATAAACAGTGAAGTCAAAATTAGAATGCCATTTGATTTGATTTGAAATCAAATATAATTTGATCCCACAGAATTTGCAAAGAAAAAAAAAGACCAGTCATTGTAATAAGACGATTGAGAATAAAACAAAACAAAACAAAATAGAGGGAATTCCAGACTTGATTCCATAGAAGCGTAGAACCCAGGAATCAGCATGTATAATAAGCATGTTTTGTCACCACATCTAACAAGTTTGGGACTCACTGTTACAGATTATATTTTTTATTTACTTTTCTTAGCCTACATTGAGTATTGTATTTATTTTAGTGACATATTGACTGCTGAAGAACTTTCCTGAACTTATCAGAGTCAGATTTCAACTAATCAAATATTCAACTGCTTTTCTTAATAATTATTGTGACAAGTATTTTACCCTCTGCTTTGGTTGTTGGAAAAGTCAAGATAGAGTTACTGACTCACCGTAGACATGCAATGTTACAAATCCCCCCTGATTCCATTCTAATATTTTAATTTTGTGTTTATATCTTTATTTTATATCTTATATATTTATTTAATCTAATGTCATCTTCTATGTATGTTTGTATAGTATATTTAGATAATGTATATAATTATATGTGATTATATACTTATATATAAATATATCTTAAATATATTAATATATACTATATAATAAATTTATTGTATATATATTTTAAAACTATATCATTTACCTTCTGATCATAAAAGAACAATGTAAATGCACACAAACATCTTATAACTAACAAAAGCCTCAGCAAATCACAATTCTGACAGTGTCAGATTCATTTGGGAGTAGCTCTATTTACACTGAGTACATCTGGAGGCAAGCAGAGTAGGGAAAGAAGAAAGTAGAATGGGAAACCTAAGGAGGCAGAAGTAAACTTCTCTCTGCCAGTTACTTAGAATCAACTAGCTGATGAGATAGATGTTGTCTGTTTAAGTGGTATAATTTGTCAGAGGCATTCATTTTAATATATAACTGGAAGCAAATACTCTCCAGAGTGTATTGTGTTCTGAAACGCTTGATTTATCCCTAGCATATCAGCTGAAGGCAACTGATTTCTATGTCATTCTGATTATTTTTTACCGAGAGAGAAAAAGAATGGGCAATGTAATCAACATTTGCTTTCCATGAACTCTTCTTTATTGTCAAGATAGTCCTGCTGCTTGAAGAAATTTTGACCAAAGTATAACATTTGTCTGGTTGTCTCCTTCCCTGTGGTTACAATGAAGCTAATTTTTGTTTTAAATTCTTTTTTTTTTTCTTATAAGCAACTGTTTCCATGGTATGCTTGGGGACATGGGGATTTTGCTTTCCAGTTTAGATTAATAAAGTCTGACTGAATACACACTTTTTTTTTTCCAGATAAGTTCAGAAGTATTTGGGTACATTTTAAAAATTTCTCCAATAGCAGAAAAATAAAAAAATAATCTGTTTTATAGTAATAAACTCATTATAATCAAGACCAATAGGGCCTACCATTAAAACCATAAAGCCTACCAGTTTTAAGGGTCTTTTGCATGAATATGATATTGGTTAAATGGCACATTATCCATCTAAACTCTGCAGATGTTTTGAACCAACAAGGAGAAGGCAGATGTAATTTAAATGTGCATTTTTCTTTTAGTGTTTCTGGGTCTCTGGTGAATGGTCTGGTCTTTTAGCCGGTGCCTAGGATATCAGCAGTTTTTCTTTGGGTTAGTAAGAACACTTATTATAGGGAGAGATGACAAGAGTTGAAAAAATTTGTGATAGAAAGAAACACAATAAAGAAATGCTTTGTAAAGTATTTATTCCATTAATTAGCCATTTATAATAAAGAATAACATTTGTAACAGAAGAGAAATTTTTCTCTGTTGCTTGGGATCAATTGTGTACCAAATTCACCATAAGGAGATTGGCTAAATACCTTTATCCAGGATATCTGCCAGTGATATAGACTTGGCTTAATTATACAGAGAGAAGAGAAATTAACATTTCATTGAGATCTTATTGGCCGTACACTATACCCGATGATTTCAAATATCTTGCCTTACAAGTGCAGTTAACCTCAGTTTTTCAGAAGATTACATAAATTATCAAGGAGATTTTCAAGTAACTCCATGCTGCAAAGCTAGTTGTTGGTAAATCTGGAATTTGACTCTGCCCAAGCCTTGTCCCCACCGTGTGTCAGGCTGGCTTTGACTAAATGAAGACTGACAAATACCCACCATTTGCTTCAACGTGGATGGAACTGGAGGGTATTATGCTGAGTGAAATAAGTCAATCGGAGAAAGACAAACATTATATGGTCTCATTCATTTGAATCTTTTCAGTTCTTAAAAAAAGGAACTTAGGAGTGCAGATAATAATAATCTTATACTATTGAATTACAACTATCCCCCACTGGTCCAAGATTCTTACCAGAATTTGTATCACTGTTGTCTACAAAATTGTTTAAAACCTACCACTGCTTTGACTCTAGTTACTAATTTATTTAGTATCATTTCAATGTTGAAAATCTTGTAATATATCCACTAACTGCTCTTACTAAATGATCCAGAAATAGTACAACATGAAATATATTCTGCCCTTTAGGATTTGATGTCCACTTCTACCAAATGCCAAATGTGGGTCATTGTTCCTTTTAGTGCCAACACAACAATGGTCTCATCTCCTAACAATTTCAGAAGTATGAGCAAAAAGCAGGCAGCCTCTTGTCATATAGGTCAGGATACAAAAACTGCTTAGCTCCTCTCTTGGTAAATGCTCAAGAGCTGGTCAGTTTAATCAAAAGGATAAGTTAATTTTAAAGATAAATGGCAACTCTGCATTATTTTGTGCTTACTTGGAGAGGCCACACCATAAAATGTAGCAAAGACTATAGTCTTTGGCACCAACAAACTGGACTAAAATACCTGTTCAATCATTATTTTGGCCCTTGGTTTCCTCCACTGTAAAATGAAAATAATAACTCGGGGGAGCAATTTTGAAGGTCATATATGATAACTTATGCAAAACTCCTGATATGTTTTAGAATCCAGTTATTATTATTTACCATCTCTTTTTAAAATCTTTTTTTAAATGTATTTTTTATTGGTGTTCAATTTGCCAACATAAAGAATAACACTCAGTGCTCATCCCATCAAGTGCCCCCCCTCAGTGCCCGTCACCCAGTCAACTCCCTTTCTACTACCCCTGCCCACCTCCCTTTCTACTACCCCTTGTTCATTTCCCAGAGTTAGGAGTCTCTCATGTTCTGTCTCCCTTTCTAATATTTCCCACTCATTTTTTCTCCTTTCCCCTTTATTCCCTTTCACTATTATTTATATTCCCCAAATGAATGAGACCATATAATTTTTGTCCTTCTCCAATTGACTTATTTCACTCAGCATAATACCCTCCAGTTCCATCCACGTTGAAGCAAATGGTGGGTATTTGTCGTTTCTAATGGCTGAGGAATATTCCATTGTATACATAGACCACATCTTCTTTATCCATTCATCTTTCGATGGACACCGAGGCTCCTTCCACAGTTTGGCTATTGTGGACATTGCTGCTAGAAAATCGGGGTGAAAGTGCCCGGCGTTTCATTGCATCTGTATCTTTGGGGTAAATCCCCAACAGTGCAATTGCTGGGTCTAGGGCAGGTCTATTTTTAACTCTTTGAGGAACCTCCACACAGTTTTCCCGAGTGGCTGCACCAGTTCACAACCCACCAACAGTACAAGAGGGTTCCCTTTTCTCCGCATCCTCTCCAACATTTGTGATTTCCTGCCCTGTTAATTTTCCCCATTCTCACTGGCGTGAGGTGTATTTACCATCTCTTTACCAAATACTTCCTATGATCTTCACCTTCTCCTTGCCCTAACCTCCATTATAGTTAAGGAACAGGCTGATTCTCTACATATTTGCTGAATATAATTTAAACATTTTTTTTAATGAAACACTACAAACAAAAGGATTTTTTCCCCCACATATTCAATCTTATGGCCACCTTCTACCTGCTTGACTATGTGAATACAACCATTGTTTCCCTTCTTTTGTTGAACTTAAGAGTAAACATATAGGAGATTTTCCAGAACTGCCTATATAGAACTCTAAGCGGTAAGAGGAGTATGCCTCCCTAAATCAATGATCAAAACTTTAAAAAGCAGTATGCCTATGACCTTTCTCAAATGACAGAAAATAAGCTGATAGTAATTGGAAAGCTGGTTTGGGTTTTCAATGTTCACATTTTTGTGTCTATCATAAAGTGGTTGCAGACACAAATTGAATCCATTCACTCTTGGGGGGAAGGTCATCAGGAAAAACCAGCTCAGAGCTGTGGCGGCTGGTGGCTGATAAGGCTTGCTACCAATCCTGAAAATAACTACTGGTGATGGCGCAAGGTTCAGGGAAGATGAATTTTGAAACTGGTCCTATTCATCTGCGAAGAGCCAAAGTCAGAGTTGTAAGCTTGTGTGAAACCCCCAAATAGCAATCATAGTGCATTTATCACCAGCCTGATTGACTTGATGCTTACTAAATAGGTCTTATTTCTTAATTTAATGTATCTCCAGTGTTCCTTACTTTTTGTTTGATGTTTATTTAGTTTTTGACAAATAACATTTGTCATTTTTGAAGATGCAATAAAAATGTCGATCCTCTTTCAAGCCTGGAGTGAGGGCAAAATTAGATACTACACAGGGTCCCAGCCACCTTTTGGTTAGACTTGCCTTTGTTCCTGACTCAGGCTACCTTCAGCCAGGCATTGATTTGTCAGAGTTCTTTTCCTGATGTGAGATAAGAAAATAACTCCCATAATAAGGAGTCTGGTTCCAGGGTAACTGAATGCTTCAGCACTTCAGATTGACTGTTACTCTATTCCCCCTAAATACATTTTAATTCTTTCATAAAATATCCATTTATTTATTTATTTATATTTATTATTTATGAGAGATAGACAAAAAGGCAGGCAGAGAGAGAAGCAGGCTCCATGCAGGGAGCCTTATGCGGGACTCGATCCTGGGACTCCAAGATCACACCCTGGGCCAAAGGCAGACGCTCAACTGCTGAGCCACCCAGGGATCCAAAATACACATTTTCAAAGCGACACTTATTAGCCAATCAAACGAGCCTGAGATCCCCCTCACAGTAAACAGCATGAAAGACATATATTTGAAATGATCCGCTTTATACAGTAAAATGTAAAAAATCATTTTAACACAAGAACAACACAATTTCATTATTTTACTGCAGTAGAAACACTGAGTGTTACAAGGTAGCCATCAATGGAAAATCAAATATATAAATATTATTAAAATCAGAACAAGTCATACAGCATACTTGGAATTTACATTGAAATTAGAATGAAATTATGTGGCCGGCTCCTTTGTAACAAAATGGAACATGGAACACTTGAGTTGTAAATTTTCTTATAAACAAACAACTATAAAATAATTCTGCAAGTACTATTAGAATTAGGAATAAATGTGTAGAAACAGACGGAAAGAAGGCGTTTCTTCATGTTTTATGTCAATGCCCTTTATTCTTGTCATTGCCATGCATTTTCTCATCAGGCCTAAGTCATCATCACAGCCTTCAAAGGCAAATGAATAAATAATGTTTAAACTCCAGTTGTAATTGTGCCAACCTCTCCTCTTGCTGCTAAGCCAGATGGTGACTTGCAATTCAAAGCAAGAGTGCATGATCGAAAGAGCACAAATTGGGAAAAAAAAAAAAAAAAATTGACCTTGGTGCCAATCCCACTTTCACCACTTATTAACTGTGTAACCCTGGACAAATTCTTGACTTCAGGATTCACATCTCTAAGATGCGATAGCAGTGATCTCATAGGATTGTTGTAAGCTATCATGGGAGAAAAGTTACCTAAAACAAACCAGTGCAGAGCCACACCTAAAACTGGGGCTCTGACTGACCTCTCCTATAGGAAATGAAGAGATGACTATGCAGCATTGGCAGCGAGAACGCAAACATCATTGTGCATACAGCCTGGGCACTACACAACTGGCCATCTCTCTCAGTTCACAAAATCAAAGAAGGGAATTTCTCCTGTAATTTGCAAAGCTTCTCAACCTTAAAGTTCCTCCTCCTATTGTAAATGACATGTCCTCCTTGGTGAAACACACTTTCTCATCTCTCCCTTTAGGCAATGGATGGTTCTTTCTTTCCTGCTCTTACTTGATGATGAATATAATACAACTTCTTTCTTTCTGCCTTACAAGATTAGTATATAGGTTACAAACTTTTTTTGAGGTCATACATTAGACACTTGAGAGAAAGACCTTGTCTGCATCTCCACTGGATCTCCAAAATGGTGTATACCTACCTGTATGTACCCTTAATGCGCTTGGTACACTCTCTTAATAGCCAGTGGAGTGATAAACTAACAGAATTTGTCCACAGAGGTATATAATAAATGCTGAAAAACATGAAACCAGTATGTCTCCCTCATAAGACAAGACATAAATATTATCTTCATGAAACTAGAGGGGCAACCCTTCAAACTAAGAATCTCTTGGGAAGTATTCACTGTTTGGGTGATTTTCTCTATATCTACAGCCTTCTTCCACCCTGTGTTGGTGCATATTGTATCAAATTATAAGAAAGGAATCTAGTTCTCAAAAGTAGATACTTTTCAGGTCCCATGGGGAGTGGCTCAGTGAGTTAAGTGTCTGCCATCTGCTCAAGTTGTGAACCTGGGGTCATGGGATCCAGTCCGGCATCAGGCTCCCTGCTCAGCAGGGAGTCTACTTCTCCCTCAGTCCTTCCCTCAGCTGTTCTCTCTCTCTTTCAAATAAATGAATCTTAAGAAAAAAAAAAAAAGAGTAGATACATTTTAACAAGTTTCATCCAAATACAAAAGAGCAGGATGCTAATTTACTCACTTACCATAAGACATATTATCATGAAGACCCAGGATTTGAAGTCCTCACCATCAGTAACTTTTCCTCCTCTCTTCTTTCACTATGAGGAATTACTATCATGTGCAAAACAAAAGAAAATGTTCTATAATTAATGGATAATTCTCTTCTCCAAGTATTCTACAACCTTCTGTATCACACCGGGCGGAGAAAGCAGAGATCCCACCCAGAGTGTTTTGTTGTTCAGTGTTTGTTGAATTGATTTAATAAGCAGGACAACTCCTTCTCCTATTTTTTCAAAAAATTATTTTGTAGTTGATCTTTCTGAATTGCAACTATTGTGCATTTTTTGAGTAATCACTCATAAACATTGTTAGTGCTTGTAGCTATTTTCTTTACTCAAGCTAAAGGAATTTTGATGAGGAGGCCTTATTAGTGACTTCAGGAGTAAAGTGGGATAGACCACCAACTGTAGACTTGCATACCGTGAGGGTTATAATTCTGCCTTTATGTGCATTTTGATACATTCCTTCATTTTAGGATCTGACAATACACATACACTCATATATGTATATATGTAGCATTATTCAATAAAGGATAGTTACTAATACATATGCATTTACAATATATTCAAGATAATATAAATTATCAAATATAAGGCACACATTGCAGGAATTTCCAGCTGTAGCTAATACTTGCCTTTCAAGCATTATGTATCACACCATTGCTCACCTTCACTCCCAGAATGTCTTTCCAACACCTGCTGATATTTTCATGTCAGTTTATGTTTCCCTAAATAGTAAAAGTAAGAGGACAGATATCAAATAGGTAGAGAAATAAATTAGCAATGAACTAAAAAAAAAAAAAATTACATTTATTTGGCTTCTATTGGCATTCTATTCAATGTAGAAGCATCCATAGGAAAGCTAGTTAGAGTAGCTCCAGTATCTAGGGCAGAGTCAGAGACTCCAAAGACAGTTGTCACTCAGTCTATAAAGTACTGAGAGATGCAAATCACAGCCAGGGGTTAAGAATCACTCCATCTTGATTGCATTGTGCTCACGATTGAATTTAAAGGCTGTGCTGGAAGGAGGTAACTGGCCCAGGTGTTTTGATGAGCTCTTTTCTTCAAATCCTATTCTTAGCAAGAAGTCAGGACAATATAGATGAAATATTTGTGCAGGTACAAAGCCTGTTTGCCATGTTCTCTCCTGACGCTGCTGCTCCCTGGATTGTTTACCATGCTGTTGGAAACAAAACAAACAAAACAAAACACATTGAAACCAGAGAGGTTCTAAGTCTTTGCTGACTCTAAGGCATATAGATAGCACAGAACAACTGACATAGTGCTCAATATCTACATATAAAATGGCATTAAAGCTCTAAGGTCTAGAATGTATGCAAGTTGTGTCGACTCTCTTCTTGCCCAACATGATATATGTAGCTACCTCTTCAATGCAGGAAACTTCCTCAAACTGCAACTGGTCCTGCATACTCAGTATTGCTCTAGTCATAATTCCAAGTTTTGATCTGGTTATTCACCCACCTCTGTCTAATGCCTTCTAAATTGCTTATTCAGAAGATTCCTGGATTTTCACTTGGTTGTGGGTCAGTCAGAACAGAGTGGTTGATGCAAGTGTGTGAACGCCTGAGAGGGAGGCTGTGTCCCCAGGGGGCATGTGATAAGGAATGATAAATCTCCTTAAGCAGATTGAGCTAGAGATGCTCCATGTTTTTTTATTTTATTTTTTCCTCACAGAAGACTCCAGAGATAAACTTGAGTTTCATCAGATTTATTGTTATGGTAGTTTTCAAACTTTCAAAATGCCATGATATTTTCCCAGGTCAAACATGTTCCTAGGGGAAAGTTCTGAACATTCTGGTAAAATTATTGTTAGAATAGTCCTAGTAGGCTTATCCCTGGAAACCCTACATAAAGAGCACAGGGCCTTCTTCATTCAAAATATTGCTTTAACTTTCTACTTAATTGACAGTGAACTGCATGAAGGACCAACCAGTTTCCCATGTGATTAGCAGCAAAATTTTCCTGAGAGGCCTATTTTCTGGCTTTTGAATACCTCAGATTCTACAAAACTCAATTCCCTAATGGAGAAAGGGAGTATCAGTGGAAATATGAAGGAAAAAGAAAGGGATTTGTTTTTCCATTTTGGGTATCATATTCACATTCAAAGCACTTTCTAACACATTTACTTTCAGAAATCTTCACATTTTCCTGAGGGGCAGGTAAGTGTTTTTATCCCAATTTTACAGATGAAAAACTTGAAACCCAAGGTTAAGTGACTTGCTTGCAGCAACACTGGGAGCCAATGTCAAGATCAGTCTTCCAACATCAATGTTTGATTGCTTAGACCACTCGACCATGACTCTAAGTATAACACAAATGTTTGGAAAATGGTTTTAACTGCTCTTAAGAACATAAACATTCTGAACTGTGTTCTGGGTCAGAATACACTTTCCAGATGCCTGCCATGTTTCCAAACATGGAAATAGTAAAGGCAGAATGATGGCTGCTATATTTAACTAAGATGGCTATAAATGTAAATAAATTGGTAGGTTAATTCATTCATCATTTATATTTTCATGCATCAATTCCACAAACATTTATTTAGCAACCAATAGCACAATTATGAGCTAAATCACAAACATATACACATGTAAATGTGACAAATGCATAACATCTACTTTTCCAGCTATTATGTATAGTAATTATTCAGTGTCATGTTATCTGGTGACTCTTATATGTTATTATATATATTCAAACATATACTATCTCATTTAAAAATTAAACAACATTGCATGATAGATGTTATTGCCCCAATTTTGTAAGTGAGAAAGCTCACAAGTTACACAGTAAGTCACTTATTAAGCTAACATTCCTACCTAGGTTGGTGTTGGAAAGAACATGGGCTTTTGTATCAGATAGACTTGAATTCCAATTCTAGTTTCACCACTTACTAAATAAGTTATAGTTGTATTATTTAAACTCTATGAGTTTAAGTTTCCTTGCCTTGAACATGGGAATGTTAATAAATAATATTACTGCCCAGCAATATAGGATTCTTGTGAGGACTAAGAAAAATAAATGTGTTTTCAGTATCTAAAACTTTTTATTTTTTTCCCCAAGAAGGTTAAGGGTCTCTTTCTAAAAATAACTTAAAAATACTCTGAATAAAACTATTTTAAAACATGTTAAAAATGTAAGCGATTAGGTCCCCTTTCATTCCTGAGAGCTTTCTCAGTATCTTAGCTTAATAAACTATTGTTTTACTCACTGTCTGTTGTCTGAGAAATTTATTCTTCAACTCCACGAGACAAGAACCAAGCTCTCCCATATCAGACCTGAGCTTTGATCTTTGTTGACTCATAAGGAAATGAGTGAATAGGTGACAAAATCTAGATCCTATACAAAGTGGACTGTCTAATAGGAAATCCTCTCACATACAATGGGAATGCCGAAAAGTTATATTTCATTGAAATAATGGACTAGATATGTTTCCCAATGAAAGCAAGCAACAGAAAAAATATAGTATTTTGATAAAGAATGGGGGTTAAAATGTGACTGGGCATTTGAAATAAGTTCAACCATCAGTTTATGTTTACAACTTGGATGGTTCAAAAATTTCCAAGCTGAGAATTTAATTTAGAGTAACCTAAATTAGTAATGTCCCCCTAGACACTAAGAAGAAGCAAAAACAGGCATATTTTGCATCAAAGTAACTTCAATCCATTAAAAAAAATGATATTGGAAAATAGCATACAGTAAAAAGTAGCTACTTTCACAATAAACTAAGACACCATGAATGAGAGCCAGTACAGACAAAGGAAAGCCAAATAGAACCAGAAAGACCAGATATGGATCTGTTAAATATATGCAATTTTTAAAAGTTGAACTTGAAAGTAGTTTCAACAAGAAACTGTAAATTATAGAGAAGTTGGCTGGAGAAATAACCAGTATAATTATTAGAAATAAACTAAAAACATAAATAAAATTAAGATTTTTTAATTTAAATTCTGTTAACATACTTGAGCTGTAAATGTTAAGTAGGTTAGATCATCTTCTCACAGATAATAATTATAGATAATAATTATAAAATTTGGACAAACATTTTAAAGCACTATTTGATTAAACTGGAAAGTAACCACAGTAGGCATGGAAGAAAAAATTAGGCAGGTGAGATTTACAACTGTGACTTTTACTTGAAGATGTAGATTTTTTTTCCCATGGATTAGTAGTATCTGAGGATAGAATTTAAGACTTTCAGAGTAGTAAGAAAGTCAGAGGGAAATCTTAGAGGGGAATGAGCTATAAAGGGTTGAGCCTCAAATTTCACTTATAAAATCTGCCTCAATCCTTTGCTGATTGCTAAATTATGCCTGGGATGACCCCTCAGAGCCCAACACAAAAGGCACCTGGAGAGTGCAAAGACAAGAAAAAAGATCAGAGCTGAAGGCCACTGCAGGTAAGACAGAGTTTAAATTTAAATCAAGTCAAATTAGTTACCTTGTAGAACAACAACCACAAAATTACTTTTAGAGAAAGTTAGAATAATACAGAATCTCTAAAACGTGTATAATATGCCATTGAAAATCTAGATGAAGAGGAAGAAAGGACCAATCAATTCAAAGACAGAATAGTAGTACTCATTCAATTGGAGCAGCAACAAAACAAAAGAATGAACAAGAGTGAAAATAGCTTAAGGGATGTCTGGGACGTCAAGTTGACTAACATTTACATTATAGGGATCCCAAAAGATGAGGGAGAAAGAAAGAGGTAAGAAATTTAATTGAAGAGATAATGGTTGAAATTCTTTTCCTTTAGTGCCCACAGTTCTTGGTCATGTAACTTTGAAGAATGAAGAGGTAGACTAGTTCACAGCAAAGCAAAGTTTATTAAGCGATATAGTACAAAACTCCCAAAGAGGGAGGGGACCCAAGAGGGTTTCTGTTTTGGTGTTTTAATCTAGGGTTTTTATTGGCTTGTTGGCAGACTCTTTTAATCTGATTAACCCTCCATGCACCTGTTTCCCAATCAGATTTTTGTCTACATGCTCATCTACCTATCAGGTAGTTGTTCAGGCGGGAAAGGGTGGAGGGCTCTTTCCAGGGCGGTGTAGGAAAGAGTCCCTTGTCCCTGCCTGCCTTTCTTCCAATTATGATTATCCTCCATTAAAAGGCCCCTTACCATGGAAAATAAACAGATGAGGGACTGCTAATTCATTCTGTGAGTCTAACATTTCTTGGTACCAAGGTCAAAGATACCACAAAAAAATAAAACTGTAGACTCCTAACTCATCCAGTCTGCTGTTGAACCCTTCTATTGTATGTTTCAGTTCAGTTACTGCATCTTCATCTCTGTGTCTTCTGTTTGGTATTTCCTTCTATTTTCTATTTTTTAAAATTCTTGCCTTGTTCATGCGTTGTTTTGCATTTAGTGATCATAATTTTTAATATCTTTTTTGGGTAAATTTCTTATCTCTGTTTCATTAAGGTCTTTTTTGAGGTTTTATGTTGTCCTTTTGTTTGGAACGTAACCCTCTATTTCTTCATTTCCTTTGGCTCTCTATATAAGTTTCTAAGCATTAGATAAAATAGCCACCTCTCCCAGTCCTGAAGGAATGGTAACATGTAGGAGATGAAACGTGCCATCAACCTTGCTCTAACTCTTCCTTGTCTTTCAAACTTTTGTGATTGTCCAATCAGCCTACTTTATTTTTAATGTCTCTCCATAGTTAAGGGTGTGCCAAGACATGTCAGTGTCAATGGGGCAAAGGATCTCAGTCAACAGCTAGATTCAGCATGATTGGAAGCCAGATCTTCAGGCAGTAGCATTTAAAGTATGTAAATATGCCTCTTTCAAAGGAAGACAAGAAGATCAGCATTTATGTCTAGTCAGCTAAGAATTCTTTCGTTGTTGTTGTTTGCTACTGTTCCATTGAAGCTATAAATGTAAGTGCAACTGGCCACCAGAGCCAGCTATCAACTGATTTTCCCTGTGAGCAGGGCCCCAAAAGCTGGGGTCCCAGATATGTACACAATATCCTGTCTTAGAGACACTGGTAACCTGGGGTGGGACAGAGGAATAGCAGAAAGAGCCTGTTCTCTGAGATCTCCAGGGAGGATTACACCTGGCCCTTGGATTTGTGCTCAATTATGTTTAATTTGTATGTAATTATGAGAGAAGTTAATAGGCCTTGTTCATAGAAAAATGGGTGTTTCAGGCATTTGCCTCTTCCTTGTATCCTGGGGTATAGCCAGTTAAGAACTCTTTCTCCACTTGTTACAATCCCATGGGACCCAGGGATATAAGCCCCTCTGGCAGCCTGAGATAGGCAATTACATGGCATCTTTGGGTGGCAAACACAAAGCCTGGGACACTTGATACCAATGCTCAACAAGCACCTGGAGAAAAATGTAATATCCATAGGCATTAGAAAAATGTAAAGCAAAATCATGAGACACAACTTCACACACACTGGGATGGCTATAAACAAATAACCAGAAAATAACAAGTGTTATGGATGTGAAAAAAATTGGAGCTCTTGCACACTGATGGAAATGTAAATGGTTCAATCACTGTGGAAAACAGTTTGGTGTCTGCTTGGAAAGTTAGAATAGAGTGGAAGAAGAGATGAATAGATGGAGCCAACAGGATTTTTAGGGCAGTGAAGTTATTCTGTATGATATTATGATGGTAGATACATGTCACACACATTTCTCAGAATCCACAGATGTGAAATACCAAGAATGAACCCTAACGTAAACTATGAACTTGGGTTGATAACCATGTGTCACTATTGGTTGATTAATTGTACAAAGATACTGCCCTGGCGCAGAACGTTCACAGTTGGGGAAGCTACACATATGGGGGGATGGTGGGTATATGGAGACTCTCCCTGTGCTTTCTCCTCAACTTTGCTATGACCTAAAAGTGCTACAAAAAATAAAGTCTATTTTAAAAAGATTAAACAACATTACCATATGACCCAGTATTCTACTCCCAGATATATATCCAAAAGAAATGAAAACAAGTACTTAAACTCACACCTATATACAAATATTCATAGTAGCATTATTCTCAAGAGCTGAAGGTGGAAATTACCTAAATGCTCATCAGGGCATGAATGAGTAAACAAATTGTGGTGTGTACATATAATGGAATATTATCAATGAAAAAATGAAGTATCAATAACATACCACAACATGGATGACCTTCAAAAACATGCTGAATGAAAGAAGCCAGACACAAAATGTCACATAATTATAAAATAGCTATAAAATAGCTCCTTTTGCTATTTATCTGATTCCAGTTGGAATGGAATATCCAGACTAGGTAAATTCTTAGGGACAGAAAGCAAATTGGTGATTTTCAGGGACTGGGGAGAGGGTGAAATGGGGAACCATTTTATGCTTATGGAGTTTTCTTTTTGAGCGGGAAAATTGTTTTAAAACTAGAAAAAGGTATTGATTGTATACAACACTGTGAATATACTTTATGCCACTGAATTGTACACTATAAAATGGTTGCTTTTATTGTATGTGGATTTACATTTAAAAAATAACTTATTATTTTTTGGTGACACAGTTGGTTAAGAATCTGACTCTTGGTTTTTGCTCATGTTGCGATATCACGGTCATGAGATGGAGCCCTATGCCAGGTTCCATATTGAGCATAGAGTTTGCTGGAGACTTTCTTTCCCTTATCCTCTGCCCCTCTCACCCATACTCTTTCTCTTTATCTCTCAAATAAATAAATAAATCTTAAAAAAAACTCATCATAGATTTGTTAGGCAAAAAGGAAAGAAAGAAAGAAAGAAAAAGAAAGAAAGAAAGAAAGAAAGAAAGAAAGAAAGAAAGAGAAAGAAAGAAAGAAAGAAAGAAAGAAAGAAAGAAAGAAAGAAAGAAAGAAAGAAAGAAGAAAGAAAGAAAGAAAAAGAAAGAGACAGACAGACAAGATGTGTCTGCTATTGAACAAATTATAGCTTGTCAAATCAGGAAATTTAGAGACAGATTTTTAGATGATACGCATTTAAATGACATCCTCTTATACTTCATATGGGTTGTTTAAAAGAAATATTGAAATCATGCTTCTATTCTGCTTATTTACATTGAAAAATTGGAAATTATTAAGATAAAAGAAATATTGAAATCATGCTTCTATTCTGCTTATTTACATTGAAAAATGGGAAATTATTAAGATGGAGTTTATTTACAAATAATTTTATAAATGCTGCAAAACTTATTTTAATTTGTTTGAGGTTAGTCTGATTTCGGATTAGGGTAAGAAGTTCTATAATTTTTTGTGAAATATGCTTTTTATAAGTAAATATTTTAAGCATACCTAATATTAGGATAAATCCTAGTTAGGTTCCATAGAAACTGCATCATTCAAATCATTTTAATATTACTAAACACAGGGATGATAGGCATAGTGATAGTAATAATCATGTCAATTTTAGAAAAATGTTTCTAATTCCCTCGTTGCTTCTCAAAGGTTGACTATGTAATATAGGGCCTTACTGTATCAATATAAAACTTGATGTAGTACCAAATTCTGTCATGTTTCCATCTATGATAAACCCCCATGCAGTGATGCAATGTATATGTAAAGGTCTTATATCAGTTTATCTATTTCCAAGAATATTTTAATAATTAAATAAGATCACTTTTTTCCTATGCTAAAGTTCTGATAGGAAATTAATTAAAAACATCTTCTTTCCTTGCTAGTTCATGTTAAAATTTCCAAAGGAATACCAAACACTATTTCAATTTCCATGGTAAAACATTTGAGTTTATGTTGAATTAAATTGAGAATGGTTTGATGTTCATTTGACATTACTCAACTATTTCTTCTTATTTATAAAATAGCTCCTATTTGCTTTGTATTTCCTATATGCTAACCATTCTTAATATTTACATTATTTTTACATCGAATCAAGGAAATTGGTTTTATTGTCCCTTTTTACTGATAAGAAAATTGAAGTCTAAAGAAGTTAATTAAATGTGCTCATGACCATAAAAGAGGTTTTTCAGGACTTAAAATCCATGCTTTTAAGTACCACATAATATAGCTTAATCTCTCATTAGCATATATATTTGAAGATTAAAAAGAAAGATTCTTCTGTCATTGAGAAGCTTTCAGCGTAGTTGGGGACATAATATTGATACCCATGTATTATTAGGTCATAGATGACCCTTATCATCCATGAGCCTTGATTTGCTTATTAGTAAAATATATTTAAATATTTAAATATCTTGTCAGCTTCTGGGGTACCTGAGTGGTTCAATTGGTTAAATGTCTGCCTTCAACTCCAGTCATGATCCCAGGTTCCTGCATTGGGCTCCCTGCTCAATGGGAAGCCTGCTTCTCCTCTTCCTCTGCTACTCCCTCTACTTAGGCTTTCTTGCCCTCTTTCACTCACTCTCTCTCTCAAATAAATAAAATCTTTTTTTTTTTTTTTAAATCTTGCCTGCTTCATCCACAAATTTGTGTTTGCCAGTTTATAATACATCGCAAAATTAAAGCTATTGATTATTAATTTAAAAGGGACTAGAAGGCCATTCTTTTTAACTGAGATAAGTAATAAAATTA
The DNA here is from genome assembly GCF_048164855.1 of Canis lupus baileyi. NCBI lineage: Eukaryota > Metazoa > Chordata > Mammalia > Carnivora > Canidae > Canis > Canis lupus. The sequence continues at coordinate 32,565,515 of NC_132857.1, read as the reverse complement.
TTCATTAAACATCTCCTGGTACCAGGCAATATGCTAATATTAGCATCAATCTTCAAAATGATCATAGAAGGTAAGTATTAAAATATTAACTTATAGATACAACAACTACTAAGAGATGTGAAGTAACTTGCTCTGAGTGGAAAAATAAATGGAGATGGTGATATTAAAAGTCATGTCTGTCTGGCCAAGATTCCCAAGCTCCTTCCACAGGCTTGTCTCCAATAGACCAAATATGCTTGAATCCGTGTTAGTCATTTTGGTGCTCTGTGTGCTCAGGCATTTACTGGGTTTCTTAAAGCCTCAGTTCCTGCATCTCTCTTAGCTGAATCTAATGCCATTTTATTGCAAATTAAAACCTGTCAAATACAATGTTTGTTTGTTTGTTTGTTTATGATTTTATTTATTTTTTTGAGAGAGAGCATGAGAGACAGAAAACTTGTAGAGGGAAGGAGTAGAGGGAGAAGCAGACTCCTCACTGAACAGGGAGCCCAACATGGGACTCAATCCCAGGACTCTGAGATCATGACCTGAGCCGAAGGTAGATATTTCAGTGACTGAGCCACCAAGGTGCACTCAAACACAATGTTCAAATTGTTTTTCTTTCACTGATAACAAAACGTAGATTGGAGCAGTGAGATGTTGAAGATGGAGTAGTTAATTATAAGACTGTTGAAGTTACACATGAGCCTGAACTCAGGGGTGCGAATGTGAGCTCAGGGGCATGAATGTGAGATTGGGGCTATACTAGCAAATGACATGTAGAATATGAGAGAAGAAATGTACAACAAATACAACAGGATTCAGTCAAGTAAGAATTTGTATGGGGAATAAAAGAAAAATATGTTTTTAAGCTTAATCCCAAACCATTTTATTTAAGGAACGAGTTTAATGGTGAGAGGTCTGAAAGAAAATGTTAGGATGAAAAGAAATCTCAGTTTGAAACATGAAAGATCATTTCTAACTTCACAGAACTCACCAGTTTGTGGGGAAGACAGAATCAAGCAGTTAAGAGAATGTGATAATGCTGTTGTTATAGAAAGGCTGGTTATGACGCCACTTCGTACGCTGCGTATCATCCCCCCCTCAGCTGAGGAAAGGTCCATTAGCATGGTCCCTATTTGGTTACCCATTGGAACTGTGACCCACATGTAGGATATGGGAGCCCACATACTTTTGTTCACAGATGATTCTAACAAAGTAGACTGGGCCAATCAGCACCTCTTCCTCATTTTCAAGATTGCTTATTAAGTAATACATAATGGTTATCAGTGATGGACTGATCATTAATGAGATGCAACCTCACCAGAGAATGGGTCTAGCATGACCAGCAAATGAAAACTGTAGAGATCTCATAGCTGATGACTTGTGTAGCATGAGGTAATTTGCACACATTCAGGTTCATCCCTCGTGACTTGTGTGACTGCCAGATGAGCAACACTCAGCCTACCATGCTGGTCATGAGTGGGGCTGAAGTCTTTTATATTCTGTGAGTTGTTGATTGAGCTCAAGGCCGCTGCTGCAGGTTAGGTAGAACAGGCATTGCAGACTCTTCTCATGGGTTTGCTGAAAAGCAATTATTGAAGATAGATTTATTCTCCATGATTAAAAACTCAAATAGTCTGATCACACTTAATCATGAATGGATTGCTATCCATTCATCTCAATAATTTTTGGAATTTTTCATAAATTTAGTTTCAAGGGGGGGTGATGAACTTAATTCTCTGAGTTAAATGGGTATGGTCTCTGAATCTGGCTAGGAAATTTTGTTATACAAACTGTCAGTCTCAAGCACAAGGAAAATCAGCTCTCAAATCCTCCATTCCTCCATCTATAAAATATAAATGATACAAATAACTACCCTTAAAATTGTTATGTAGATTAAACGAGATACCATTAGTCAATGCCGAGCATAATGTCTAAAATGTAATAGGCTTTTTGATTAATCTATTTTTCTTCCCATCCCTTTTCCCACCGAAACTTAGTTAAGTCATAATCTCTTTTTCTTCTATTTATAAATTTTGTGGTAACTTTCCTTCTGAAACTAGTATTTCTTCTTTGAGGTACATAAGTAAAGAACACTTTTGTGTAGTCAAAAAAAAAAAAAAGGAAGGCAGTAGGTGAATAATCTGAATTGGAGACCCAGCTATGACACTTAGCAAGTTTATAGTCATATTTAAGGCAACCTATATAGCTCGATATGGGGAACAGTAATGCTTTCTTCACTGGGTTATTTGTGACTTCCCAGCTATGCAAGCTTTAGCAAGCAGAGAAAGGAAAGCATATGCTTATTCTCTGATTCTTAAAGCACACCAGTCTCATTTCCCTCATGAAAACAGGTTTAGTCGTGTGATATTACAGTGGGAATGTGCCTAAAAATCCCCTGCTTTGATTTCTTTCATTTTTCAAATAAGGGAAATCACAGGAATTTAGCCATTTACTTGAAGTAATATAACATTTGCTTCAGAGGCTCTGACTACTCCAGAGCTCACCTCCTCTAATGTCCATGGAAGTGTTCATGTGACCTCTTCTTTCAGAGGGAAGAACAATGTGCCCAATATTTACAACCCCGGAAATCAAGTCTATAGTGTTGGAAGATTTTTTTTTAAAATTTTATTATTATTTATTTATTCATGAGAAACAGAGACACAGAGAGGTAGAGACACAGGCAGAGGGAGAAGCAGGCTTCATGCAGGGAGCCTGACATGGGACTCGATCCCGGGTCTCCAGGATCATGCTCTGGGCAGAAGGTGGCACTAAACCGCTGAGCTACCCAGGCTGCCCTATAGTGTTGGAATATTTAAGGAAGAAACATGTTTATTTTACATTTCTTTCTTGAAAATCATTGTTAAACCTTTCCTATATACAAAAAAAACTGTATAATATGAATATGAATTAAACATTTTATAAAACAAATCCATGTAAGGACTACTACAATTAAGGAAAACTATGTTACCAGTGTAAGTCACCAGCCTCGACATGCCCTTATTCTAATAAGTACTGCATATATAACCACTCTCTGAGGTTATACATCTTGTTTAGTAAGTAATGGGTTCTTTGTTATCTATCCCTAAATGGCATATTATGTAACTTATTTTTTTTTAATTTGTAAGAATGGAATTATAATGTACATATCTTCATTCAGGTTACAGTATCTACTCACAATTATATGTTAAAATATATTCATAATGATACTAGTTTCTAAACCTTTTCTGTTGCAATGCTGTATTTAATTGTATAAAGGTAGTATGATTTATTTAGCTATTATTCTGTGAGTATACATTTGAGTAGTTTCCAAATTGTGCTGTTATGAATATCGTTGCTGTACACATTCTTCCGTATGTTTCCTGGTTCATGGGTGCAAGAGTTTTTCTAGCATATATTCTTGGAATAAAGTTGCTGTGACATAGGTAATGTACTTATTCAAAATGGTAACTTTGATATGCATTACTAGAAAGCATGAATTCGTTCCTACTTATTTACAAGCTATTTAAATATCCTCTTTTGTTAAATGCCATCTGTTCTTTTGCTCATTTTTTTTTCTGTCATGCTATTTGTCTTTTTCTTATGGATCTATATGATATATATTATATATGTATGTATGTATGTGAGAGAGACAGTCTTATTCCAGAGGGTGGTGTTCTAAATAGTTATAGCCCAGAGATCTATCTAGTCCATATTGTTGAAAGGTTTCAGGTACAACATATTGCTCATAAATGAAGATCAGTGATGCCATTTTCATGTATGTGACTTCATATGAGAAATAATATTGTGACCTCATAGTAGGCAATATGCCTATACCAAAATTTCCCAGACCTTTTGAAATTAAGTGTGGCCACATGACTTGCTTTGAACAATGAATGACATGTAGAAAAAATTTGTTACTTCACAGATGAAGTTTGAAGAACAAATGAATGATTTTCCATCCTTTATCCTTGCTGAAGGGATAGTGGTTGAATGTGTCAGGGTAAAACTCCTTCCTTCTTGATTTCTGAGTAACTATAGTGAGGAAATTCCCCGGACAACCCAAACTAATTATGCAAGAAATAAACTGTGGTTTTGTTAAACTAGTAAGATTTTGGAATTGCTTGACTTATGTTTAAATTTTTGCCTTTTTTGTGGACTTGATATATAGTATTTCATTAAAATTAGAAAATTTGCTTTTGAAAAGACACCATTAAAAAAGCAATGTGAGCCACATAGTGGGAGAAAACATTGATAACATGTATATCAGAAAAACAATTTTTATCCAGGGGGTATAAATAACTCTTAGAAATAATAAGAGATGAATGACCTAGTATATTTTTTGAATGTAAGAATATTTGAACAGATGATTTATAACAAAAATACAAAAGACCATTTTAAACACATGAAAAGATTCATAACATTCATAAATAGAAATGTAAATTAGAATCATAATGAGATATCACCACACACACATTAGAATGGGTAAAATTAAAGAATAAAATGACCGTACCTCACATTGGCAAGGATGTGAAACAACTGGAATTCTCATAACTGCTAGTGGGAATGTAAAATTTTATAACCATGTTAGAAAACAGCTTGCAGTTTCTTAAAAAGCTAATAACATACCCATCAGAAGGTCATAGGAATAGCAATTCCACCCCTAGGGAGATACCTCAAATAAATGAAAATATATACATGCAAATACTTGTACGTAAATGTTCATAGTGGCTTTCTTTATATTAGCATAACTGGAAAAAACTCAAATCTCCATCAACATGTGAACAGATAAACAGACTGTGTTATATCCATACAATAGAAATATTACTAAGTAATATAAAGGGTAAAACTAGTGATACAGGCAGCAACATAGATGGGTTTAACAATCATTACACTATACTGAAAGAAACCAGGCCAATGAACAATATTTATTCAGTAATATTGTTTATAACGTCTAAGAGTAGCACAGTAATTTATAATGACACAAAATACATCTATGGTTTCCTGAGTAGGAAAGGGAATGCCATTCTGGTTACAAAAAGGCATGAAGAACTTTTAGCAGCAATTGAAATGCATGCTATTTTGATTTTGGTGACTGATCCAAGGTTATACACATTTGTCAAAACTTACATATATTTTCAATTTCTTATAATTTAATTATATCTAAAGTTACAAAGAAAACAAACAAAATAGTTAAAATGTCTCATCAAGTTTATTGAAAACCCTTTTAAGATATTGTTTGGAATTTCTTTGAATATTTAAATAAATCCAAGGTGTCTTAACATCATCAATGATATTAATTCTTCCTGTCCTGACTCATTCCTCTTCTTCAATGTCTTTTAGAATTTTTATAATTTTCTAATGAAATGGTTGCACACATTTGTTAAATTTTTTACATTGAATTCTTCCTATTATAAATTAAATATTTAAATTTCTGCTTCTTTGCTTTTATTATTGGCATACATGGACTGTAGCAACTTGTACATGTGAATAGTAGTGCTATTTTAGATAAAAAAAGCTATTACTGCAACTCTTTATATATTCTTTTGGCTTTTCTATGTGAACTATCTTATGAGAAAATGACATCTTTATGTAATCTACCTCACCATTCTTGTAGAACATTTTTCCTCTTTTGTTGTACAGGTTAGTGCCTCTAGTACAATATGGACAGATATGTTACATCACTGCTTGTTATTCATTTTCATAAGAATAGTTTCAATGTTTTACTGTTGAGAATAATGATTGATACAGACTTTCTGAAAATAAGCTTTATCAAATTAAGAAAGGTGTTTTATGTTTGTTTTTAAAGATTTTATTTATTTATTCATGAAAGACACAGAGAGAGAGAGAGGCAGAGACATAGGCAGAGGGAGAAGCAGGCCCCATGCAGGGAGCGTGACATGGGACTCCATCCTGGGACTCCAGGATCACACCCTGGGCCAAAGGCAGGTGCTGAACTGCTGAGCCACCCAGAGATCCAGTCTTTTATGTTTGTACAGCATTTGTTGTGTTTTATTTTCATCATGAATGGTTGTCCAATTTTATCTAATATTACCTTCTGCACACCAATTCATATAATTATATAGGTTTTTCCTTTTTTTTTTATAAGTGACAATGTATTTTAATACCAAAGAAACTTGCCTTTTTAAAATAAGCTGTATTGATAATAATGTCTTATATTTTAAAACACTATAAACTGAAAAATGGTTAGGATGGTAAATAATAGGTTATGCCTATTTTATGACAATCAAAAAAGTAGTTTGGTTACAACTAGTATCTGCTATTTGAATGTTTTATAGGACTTCCCTATAAAAATACCTGTTCCTGATATATTTTTATATACATAATTTTATTTAGCAATAGAATAATTTAAAATTTCAATATTTTCTTGGTTAATTCTGCTCCTTGGTATTATTCTGTAAAGTTATTTATTTCTCCAGTTTTTATTTTTTTTACACAATGTTGTCATATCTCTACTATCTCTCTATTGAAATAGTGCCATCCTCAGAATATGTGCTGCCAAAACAAGCACTAAAGATTGCTGTCTTTAAATTTCTAATATTTATCTAAGTTTCTCTTTGTTCTTGAACAATTCTGCCAGTGTTTTGTAAGTTTCTTTTAAGAACTAGCTTTGATTTTCCTGAATGTATTTAATACTTGTTTTCTATTTCTTTGTTTTCTGTTTCAACTTTCTTGTTCCTGATGTTATTTTCCCATTAAAAAAAAAAAATCGATTTTCCCTGCATTGATTTTCAGCGTTTCTTTTATCTCAATACAAGTTCTGAAAAGGCAAAATCCTGTAAGGTTAGAAGTATACTTTCAAACTCAAAAAAACTTGCAGATATCCATAGTAACTTATGGTCCAGTGTGTTTTGAGCTTTCCCAACATATATAGAAAATTCAATTTACATTTTGTTATCCTTTTTTCTTAATTGAATTCCTTGGCATCTGAAAGTATAATCTATTTGCTAAAAAGTCTCTATTATTTTCTTTTTTCTTTTAGAGAGGATTGCAGACAGAGAGAGAGAGAGAGAGAATCTCAAGCAGATTCCTCGCTGAGCATGGAGCCCAACACAGGGCTTTAGCTCACATCCTGAGATCATGAATGAGCCAAAACCAAGAATCGGAGGCTTAACTAACTGAGCCACTCAGGCACCCCAGTACAAATGCTTTAAATTTGTACAGAATTGTCATATACCTTAGAAAGATGTCAATTGTCATCTATTTTACATTCTTTTGAGAGTGATGTATATTTTTCACTTGTGGTGACAGTGTAATATACAACATTTGTTAGATAACATATGCTAATTGTCTTATTTAAGTATTTTATTATTTATTCATAATATTTTATAATTTATAATTTTTTATAATATTTTATTCATGAGAGACACAGAGAGAGAGGCAGAGACATAGGCAGAGGGAGAACAGGTTCCCAGTGGGGAGCCCCCTGCCGAACTCGATCCCAGGACCCTGGGATCTCAACCTGAGCCAAAGGTAGATTCTCAACCACTGAGCCACCCAGGTGCTCCTATTGATAAACTCCAGGTATGTGATATTCAAGTGGTTAATACTTGTAAATAATTTCCCACATTATTCCTCTTAATCTTTGAGTTTCTTTTACATATGTCACTATAATCAGCATTTGGCTTCATTTGCCGTTCTGAATCACACAGATTTCTATTTTCCTTATAACATTTAATATGCATATTAGTTGAAATATGAATTCAGATATATACTCTTCCTTTTTTTTAATTGCAGATTTTCATGACTCCATTTTTTTTAGTCTGCTAATTTGTAAATCATGAACTGTTTCATTTTAGCAATTATATGTGGTTCATCAAATTCTAAAGTTAATCACCACCTTTATTTTTTTCCCAACCAATAGAAGTGTCATAAAATAAAATGAATTATTTCCTTCTCATGTCGCATGATATGTGGAGTCTATCACTTCTTTTCTAATATAAGTGATTTAATAATTTTATATATTCTTTCATAATTACGTTTAAGCATTTTTTTGGAAGACTTCAGCTTTCATTCTTTCTGCTGAAAAACTGAAGATATTAAAATGGGAATATATTTCTTCAACATGAGATTGATTTTTCGGACTCTACTTATTGCAGCTAAGGTAGCGTCAAACTTAGATTCTGATTTGTCTGAAAATGTGGGGGTTTTTTTACATTCAATCTTAAAATATATTTTTACTGCCTATGAAATTCTAAATTAACATACTTTTCTATGTTGAATTGGATTATTCCACTCTCCTTTGAGTTCCACAATTGCTGGTATCTTTCATCAAGCCCTAATTCTAAAAATCCAAATTTCTTTGTTTATTTGTTTTTCTGGTTCCTCTCAAAATATTTCTTGTCCTTAATGTGTCTTGTAGAAATTGTGATCACTGGACTTTAAAACTTGCAGACCAGTGTATTTTTTTTTTTATCAGTTTTAAATATTTCTTAGGTATTTTTCTTTTTAAATTTCTAGTTCTTTTTTTTCAAGTCAGAATATAAATTTTACTATTTCTTATGTCTTTGTCATAAATTAAGCTACCATCTATCTTGTTATTAGTTTATTTAATGTTATATATATAATTTTAACCTATAATCTTTGTGAATCTGAGTTTGTAGTAGATTATTCTTGTTAATCCATATCTGAAATATTTTTTTTTCTCTCCAGAGTTAAATGATTTTTAAATTATTTGCTCTTGTTCCTTGGGAAAAGGTCTGTGTTTAAAGAGAATTCTTTCATACAAGATTTCAGTTTATTTTTCTCAGGTGCCAGGGTTTAAACAAACCAAGTCCAAAAGATATTTTAGATAACATATATAGTGTAGTTATGGCCCTATACATCTACACATCTGTAAATGCCAGCTCATAATAAAAAATATTCTTAGGGAAGAGTTTCACTTTTTAGCTCTCCATAAAGAATGAACGTCCAGATAGGCAATATAGTGCTTAGTCTTAGTTTCTGGTCTCCTGTTGTATTCATTGCCTTATCCCATCTTAATTACACTTTAAAAAATTGGGTTACGTATTATCCAATGTATTTAAGTATTTCCTGACAGAAGTTGTATCTCTACTTATTTGTACCATCAGACACAGCAGCCATATGTAATTATATGGGTCTGCTAAGGCTGCTGTAACAAGATACCACAGACTGGGTGGCTCAAATAACATATATTTATTTTCTTACAGCTCTGGAGGCTAGAAGTCCAAGCTAAGGTACCAGAAGGTCTGGTTTCTTCTGTCCTTGGCTTAAAAATAGCCACCTTCTCAGTGTGCCCTCATATGTATTTTCCTCTCTGAGTATGCATCCCTGGTATCTGTTCTTCTCCCAAGGACACTATTCATATGGGATTAGAGGCCCATGCATGCAACCTCATTTAACCTGAATTCCTCCTTAAAGGCCCTATCTCCAAATACAGTCAAATTGGCGTTTAGTGCTTCAACATGTAGATTTCGTGGATGAGACACAATTCAGTCCATAAGAGTAATTAAAATGCTTTTTACTGTAGTTCCCTCAGGCTTGGATTACTTCAATTATTATTACTCATGCTCACTTCCAAGTTAAGCATGTAAATACTTTGGCAGTTGTCTCAATTTCATTAAAGATATTTTACTTTTATATTAAAAACTATTAATGAATAAGGGAATATGGATATGTCATCAAATATTTACTGTCTGGAATGGTCAAAAGGTATCTTTGTAAAAATATAAGATCGATTTCTTTGTTAATACCACCTTAAGGAGTTTGTCAGTTACAATGACAGCCTTGCCACCAAGTGATGCTAACCGTGTGTCCTCTAAGCCCACATACAATTTGTTGCTTGAATTTCAACAAGAGATTCAGGATTATAATTTTCCAAATGAGCCCACCCTCATAACCAGTAAGTTTCAAGTTATATTTAATTAGAAAATATACCAGTGAATACAACTTTATCCCATATACTTTATCCAAATTTGAACAACAAAATATTCTTTGAAATCATAAACTTATTAAACACTTGAAGGAAAAGTTGAGAGTTGTAGAAGTGAGAAGTCCCTGAAAATAAAGAAAGCCTCTGTAGTTTATTCTGAATTCTACCTTTTTGGTCAGACACTCTTAGCTTGCACCTTCCCTAAACACTGATTTTACTTATACTTTTACTTCTGAGTTGTTTAAATATCAGGTACATATTAAAGCAGACTCTATTCCCTCATCACCAATCTTGTTCTCTCACCAATCCATTTGAAGGCTTGATGGGATGGAACCTGCTAATGAAGAAAGAAACAAAATATGTGTCCTTCTAAGGCTGAGGGCACCAACTAGGTAGCACAAAATAATTCAACTTTCCCCCATATCAGCCAAAACATTTATTTTCACCTTTCAACTCTGCCTTTGGAAAATTTGTCCTACATATTCCCTCCCAACAGCCCTCTGATTTTCAAGGATTTTTTTTTTTTAAGATTTTCTTTATTTATTCATGAGAGACAGAGAGAGAGAGAGGCAGAGACACAGGCAGAGGGGGAAGCAGGCTCCCTGGTGGGAGCCTGATATGAGACTGGATCCCAGGACCCTGGCATCATGACCTGAGCTGAAGGCAGACGCTCAATCACTGAGCCACCTTGGTGTCCCTGATTTCCAAGTATTTTAACAATCAACTAATATATACTTAGTTTTGTCCCATGGTTAATTTCAATTAGCATTAGTTTTCAAGGCTGCATTTGGTTAACAAAAAAAAAAAAATTATGACAAACATCTCCTCCTTTATTTTTACCATCACTTAATAGTCTCTGTCCATGAATAAATAATTCACTGCATGTGATGTTCTTTCTATTCATTTAATACAGTATCCAATCTACGTTGCTGACTTAAGAATTAATGGTATGTACAAAGGATATCATAGTCACTATGTACACATTGGATACTCAATATAAAGTTTTACTTTATTTTATTCATGAGTTTTGTTTTGTTCATACTTCCATCTCCAGTACCTCAAGGAGTGCTGGCACATAGTGTGAACACAGGATATATTTTTTTGAATAAAAAATAAATTGCAATTATTTTTAAGCCAATAATATTCTCTGTTTCTTTTTAAGGCCAAAAATCAAGGCTCACCTCCTCCATAAAAATTTTCTCATCAGTCTGGTTTCATATACAACTTAACATGTCATTGTAGATTCTGTTTAATTTCCTTCTCGTTTTTTGTTTATAATAAACTTCTTTGAGTGCAAGTAATATCTTTTATATTATAGATGTACTATATCATATACAGTACTTAACCAAGGACTGGGTATGTGGTAGATCCTCAAGAAAACAAAGCCTTGGAGTTAGAAGGAGATTTAGAGGTTATTATGCTAATAACCACCTAACGCAAACACACCACATGAATTTGAGTATCTTTTTGCCCCCAGTCCCATGTTCTAGCTGGCCAAATAAAGCAAGAACTCATATGAGTCCCCTTAATCAGTACCAAAATTTGCATTCACTTCATCAGTGATGGTCAGACAAGGTTAGGCTCCATCGACATTGATAGATACCTTGCAGGATGTTTGGACAGACCATGCATTAATCTGATTTCCCCTCCCATATTTAGCTTCAATGAATGGAATTGTAAAAAGAACATATCCCCTCCCATATTTAGCCTCGATGAATGGAATTGTAAAAAGTTAGATAGCCACAGGATCCCCTGAAATCTGAAAGGCAATATGATATGAAAAATATGATATGACATATTTATTTCAAAATTATCTGAAAACCTTACATGCACCAATATTATTATTTTTCTTTTTCATCATATATGAAATTCGAAGATTCATAGAGAAATATGGAATGGAAATATTCATCTCCTTTTTGTGGCTTTCCTCTCTTGTGGGGCACCCTTCTACATTTCTAGCATGAGTAGTTACGTATTTAGTGCTTGGTTCACCTGAGTACTTGCAAGTTGGTATTTTTGTGCCTTTCAGATCTTCCTCCTCATCCCCTACATAACCAGCACTAAATCAATACATTTGATCCTTATTATTTACATAGTTCATATTTGCAAGTTCATCTAATCACTAAAGTTTATTTGTAAACCCCAAATCAAAATTCAGGTTGCTTTTGCAGTCATTCCCAGATGTGCAGAGCCTCAAAAATTGGAGCTGTCCTATGAACATGTTCCCAAAGGAGGTCAAACCAGGTGATGCTCTGCCCATTTTAGCTCTTGCACTATTAAAACAAGTGTCCTTTTCTTAACATATTTAGTGCTATTCTTTTCCCAACATTTTTGTGCTTTTTGTTAATGATTTTGCTGTTTAAAATGGCCTGCAAACTTACCTAGTATTGAATGCTGCCTCATGTTCCTAAATATAAGAGAGCTGTGGTGTGCCTTATGGAAAAAAAATACATGTGTCAGGTCAATTTTCATGCTTTTAGTACTCATGGTAGTGAGTTCAATGCTAATTAATCACAGTATACATTAAATAAGATGTTTTAAAAATAAATAGATGTAAAACAAGATGGTGTTGATCAGTTGGTGAAAATGCATGCCCAGTGGCTCATAGGAATCCTGTCTTTTCCCTATAAGCAATGCTTCAGTTTTCATAATTCAGGGTGTGGCAAATTTGTAGAGCATGACTGGTACAGATAATCAGAATTGACCTTTTGTACTTTTGTTTCCTTTGACAAGTATGGTGGACATAGCTGGATGCCTTATGTGTCATTTACTTCTATGTCTTCCTTTTTTAAATTTCTTCCTTAATAACAAAACTGGAATATGCACACATTCATATTGACCTCTAGAAACCCATTTTCTCAATAGATAGTGCATCTATGGTAAAATGCGACACAGTTCTGGTGAATGTGTATATTTGGTATAGGTGGTAATTCTTGGAGTGGTCTTCTTTGTCTTCCCGACCCTTCCCACTTTCCATTTCTGGTTTGCATGAAACAGAACAGCTGGGGTTAGAAATGGCACAAACCATCCTGTAAATGAGAAGCAATGAGTGGAATGGTCAATTCTCACAATGAATCTTAGAGCAGAACATTCAGCTCTCTGGAGCTCAGCCTCTGTCTCTAATTTGATTGCTTCCTTTAGGGTATGTATTTGTGTAAGGCAAATGATTTTACATTTTTCACTGGACATGCTATTAGTGACATATTCATCTGTCACTCTACTTCCTGAACACTCTTTTTTTCCCCCTGAAATCTTGTACTATCCTTTTCCCTCTGTGTCTTCAAACCTACAAATATATGATATAAAGGTTGCCACCACTTTCCTCCTACATTGCAACTAGCCTTTGATATTTGGATAAATGATTTTTCATTGCCTTGAGGAAATGATCTGACGTTTTAGGCCATCTTAGAATCCTATTCTGCTATAGCACCTCAAAGCCTTACATTACACATGCATTTATCCTACTCCCTGGGAGTAGAAACCAAACGTGTAATATCTCTTCTTCCAAGTAGAAGGTATTTTAGAAAAAGCAGAGCTTTTCCCATAAATTAGGGGAAGTAAGGGCAACTTGCATTTATTAATTATTGCTATGTAGCAGGTCTTATTAATATACCAGGATATTTAATCTTTAAAATTTTTTTTTTTTATTTATTTATGATAGTCACAGAGAGAGAGAGAGAGAGAGGCAGAGACACAGGCAGAGGGAGAAGCAGGCTCCATGCACCGGGAGCCCGACGTGGGATTCGATCCCGGGTCTCCAGGATCGCGCCCTGGGCCAAAGGCAGGCGCCAAACCGCTGCGCCACCCAGGGATCCCCAGGATATTTAATCTTAAAACAAAACAAAATAAAGCAAAATTTGTGAAGTATTACCTTGTCCATTTTGCAAGGACACTGAGTTAAAAAAAAAAAAAAAAGAGAAAACCATATGCCAAAGTTCCCAGAGGTTGTATTAATTTTCTGATGTCTAGCAAATCACTCAGAAAAGTAGTAACTTTAGAGGCACCTGGGGGCTCAGTGGGTTAAGTATCCAACTCTTGGTTTTGAGTCAGGTTGTGATCTCAGGGGTTGTGATATGGAGCCACATTTGGGGCTCTACACTCAGTGCAGAGAGTCTGCTTGAGGCTGTCTCTCCCTCTCCTTCCACTCCACCCCTCCTGCTTTCTCTTTCTCAAATAAATAAATTAATTAAAAAAATAAAATAAAAGTAGTGACATTCAATAATAATATATATAATAATAATATATTATAATATTAATGATAATATAAAAACCAAAACATAATGGTTCACTTGCTGGATCTTGCAGGATAATGTCCTTACTCCTTTAGGCATTTTCACATATCAAATCTATAGGAAAATTTACCATTTAGGTGGCAATCCTTTTATGAAGGTTGGTATATCTTCTGTCCATACTTTACACGTCAAATGTTCTACTTCCCTTAATTTTCTTGTGGTGATAGGACAGTATGATAAAATTGAAACAGGGAAATTTGGGACAAATAAATTAGATCTCTTTCAACTTTTACTGGTTATGCTAAAGGCATGTTTACTGGGAATTACGTTATGATAACACTGATTGGAATAAGATTAAAAATGAAAAAAAAAGATTAAAAATGATAATAGTTATTGATTTCTACTGTCACACCATTTATTTAATGAGAGTTTAAAAAGTGCAACTCTGTTTTACATCTGTTATATGTTTCAAACATTTATCCTCATAGAAAATACAGCTTATGAATTAAGTATTCTTGCTCCTATTATATGGGCAAAACTTTGAAATATTAAGGAATTCAGCTTACACAAGATAGTTGAAGCACAAAGCCGAGGATTTCAAAGCCAGAACCATTCTATTATATCCAAATGCTTCTCTCATCCATTGTTCATGCCCATATGGTCAGAGTAATTTTCTAAAGCAATTAATTCATTTTTCTTCATCATGTAAGCAAACTAGTACCTTGTTCATATGCCCTTACTGAAGACTAAGATAGTCCGCATAAAAGAATTTTCCAGATGGCTGAAAGTTGAAGTGCACAAAATTTATTTTAACCACTTTGGATAGAAGTCTTTCTCAGACATACTTCACACTTTCCTGACTCTTGAATGAGTATATGAAACCCACATAACCCTTTCTTGATTAGGTAGAGCTGACTGCAATTTCTACTCTTGCTCCAGCCTGTCATACTGGGATACTATTAGGGGTAACCAAGGTATTTTTAAGATCGCTTATCCCCATATTTAGGGACTCCAGGTAAGTTTTTTATATGTTCCACACCTGGATAAAAATACAGAACAAAATGTTTTGTTTTCCTTTTGTTTTGAATGGCAGTCCCTTAATCTATCTCAGCTCTATCCTCTCCTACACAGTCCCATATACACACCACAGAGTGGACTAGAAATATACCACACAAAGGCAATGCGGTTACTAGTAAGAGAAAGTATATGAGGGGCACCTGGGTGGCTCAGTCAGTTAAGTATCTGCCTTCAACTCAGGTCATGATCCCAGGGTCCTGGGATCCAGCCCCTTCTCATCCAGCTCCCTATTCAGCAGTGAGTCTGCTTCTCCTTCTTTCTCTGCCTCTCCCCTGCTGGTTCTCTCTTTCAAATAAATAAATAAAATCTTTTTTTTAATCTTTTTTTTTAAAGAGTAAGTATTAAAATCTCTTCTACTGGAAAAGTGAAAGTGGGTTGGTACTAGCATATGAATTGATTACATCATCTGTAATTTCTCAGATGCAATTTGCATATCCCTCATTGTTCTCTGCAGTATTTTCAGATGTGTTTGATACTTAAATAATCAGGCTTATATTGTGGTTAGTAATATCACTGCTGGACACCCATAATACGGAATATAAGACAAGTATTAAACATGCACTGGGCTTGTAAGGGACTGATTAACTTGTCCTCTGAGCATAAGGAAGGGGAATCATCATGTTTGCACATGACATTGTTCAATGCTCAAAACAATGTTCTGAATTAGTTAACTTGAGTTCCCAGCTTACATATGGATTTAAGGAAAGTGTTCAAGGACATAGAACCTGGATTCAACCAAAGCTTTCTTTGATTTAAAAACCTGTGCCCTTGTGAATTCACTATTATTTCTTCAATCAATATGATGGAGTAGAAAGCATTAAACAAAAACAAAAGAAGCATGAACCGTCTTGATTCTGAAGGGTTATCGGTTTTAAAGCTCATCAATAATTTGGCAACATTACAGTGGGAGATAAATGAGTTGGTAAGGTATCCGTTGATAGTAAGAGGCACCATAGATTTTAAAATATGTTAACATGAAAATACACCTCAGAATGGGAAATTTCACATTGTGGAAACATCATTGACATAAGACCATTATTTTTTTTTTAAGCAGTAATTAGAATAAAGCATGTATTCTATGACTTCAGAGCAGAGAATAAAGGAGGAACGAGTGCTTGGAGATAAATTTAATTCGAGAGGCAATCCTGGAGTTAAGTAACTTTAGGACCAGAACCTGACAAAAGTCTGATAACAAATGGTTGTAAAGATGAAATCAGAAAAACTCCACTCATTTTCACGTATGTGGTTATCTCCTACTCCTGTGTCAAGGCAAAGGGCAAGGTCAGAGGCTCTGGGAACTTTCTTATATTACTATGCCTCTCTTTTTGAGCTACAGGGACTTCAAAAATAATCTTTGGACTGTCCCCCTGATTCTCATATGTTGATCAATTCAAGGTGAGGACATGTGCTATGGGGATCATTGCTGGAAGGCAATGGAGCATGGATGAACATATGCATGTTTCCATCCCTCCCCCCACACCAACACAGATACCTTTCTCAGACACTATCAGTAGAATTTCCAATTTGCTGTGCAGACAATAGAATCTCTAGAGTTAGTGAAGTTCAAACAGCTAGATGTTACACAGGTGGGATTATTTTAACAAGGCACAGTAAAGCCTGAAAAGATCTTCAGATACTTTCCAAATATACCCTGATGTGTGGGTAGAGGAAAAAAGCTTTACCAAAATAACAAAATGTGTCAAGCAAACTGAAACTTAGAATCAGCTGAGCAAATGGTAACTTTTAATTATCTGCTAGTTTTCTATGGTTCAAAACTAGTAATTTACCATTCTCTCTGATGACTTTCTGGAAACCAGTCCTTGTGGGGGATGTTTTCCTCTCTTTTTAGTAGAGATCTAGCAGCCAAGGTTTTGGACATGTATACTTGAACATGTGTGAAGTCCATACTTTAGTTTCTAAAAACAGATTTTCCAATCCTGGAGAGAGGAGATTTAACCATTCACCCAGCAACAGACCAGATGTTATTGTTTGTTTTTACTGATAGATCAAGAATAACAGCTGAGAAAGAAAAGAAGGAAGAAAAAAGAAAGAAAAAGAAAAAAAAGAAAAAGAAAGAAAGAAAGAAAGAAAGAAAAAGAAAGAAAGAAAGAAAAGAAAGAAAGAGAGAAAGAAAGAGGCAAAATGATGAACTTCTTTGTCATTGAGCCATGCTACGAAATGGTTGCAAAAAATAAAGATACTGTGAGGCATTATGGAGAATAGTAAATGCTTTATTCTGAGGTAGGAAAAATTTGCCAAAGTCAAGGCATCCACTTAGAAAGGCCAAAACAATCTGATTCATTTTATGGAAGTTTTAAGTCTTTTATTGTGTATAGGGGGGAAAAGTTAATATTTTAATTTAGAATCACTTTTACAGCTACTGCTAGCATAGATAAAAATTTATAGTTTCACAGCTGTAGAGTTTTTAGATTTAATTAGAGGAACTGTTCCCTTTATGCAACAACTTTCTCACGGAGGTAGGCTGTGCTGATTTGAATTAATGTGCTTTAAATAATTTTTACTGAGTTTCCTGCTGTGAATAGCTAAATAGAAGTTTTGTGGTGAGTGATTTTTAAAGGAGAATTTTCTCCCCCTTAACTGAGTTTGGGATATTTTCCTGCCCTTAGCAACAATAGTTGGTAAACAAACACTTCTTTATAAGGAGAGGAGAGGTCAATAGGACCCTGTTTATTAGTCAGTGCTTGGCTTTTTGAGATATGTGTGCTTTGTAATTGAAGACTAAGAGAGAAATTTCTTATGAGGCCTCACCTTTGAATTTATAAATCCCACAGATTAACTCTAAAAACAAAGGAAGGTAACAAAAATAGATGATTCATGTTAACATGATAAATTTTGCAAAATAATCTGGAAATCCATAAATTAGAAGTGAAAGAGATGCCTATGAGGTGGAGGAGTCAAGAAGTCAGAAACCCATTTGGAAATACCACTCAGTCTGTAAGAAAGCTGTTCTAATCATGGTGGATGGGGAGGATGGCCCAGCTTGTCTGTGCATGAGAACCCATTAGACTCTTGAACTTTATAGAAACATCACTTTCAAATTCACATCTTTAAATGTGAAATGCAATTAGACAACCATGGTATATAATTTCTCTTGGTCAAACATTTCACATGTAAAATTGAATTTCTACCAAACAGTATGAGCAAGAGGGAATAGAGACATGTTTTGTAATTTGACATTACGGAAGATTTCTATTCTATTTTATTTTTTAAAGATTTTATTTATTCATCTGAGAGAGAACATGAGCAAATGGGAGGGGGAGCAAAAGGAGAAGCAGACTCCCTGCTGAGCAGGGAGCCCAACACAGGGCTTGATCCCAGGACCCTGAGATCATGACCTGAGGTAACCAACCAAGCCACCCAGGCACACACACAAAAATTTGTTTTTAACTGGGCTTTGTATTTTATTATGAAAGCCTTCTACATTGTTGTTCCTTTCTTTAGCATAATGATGCATGTCTGTCCATAGACATTCAAAAGTTCTATGGGACATGCAAAAGAAAAGCTATCATGTATTTCTGGGTTATTATAATCGATAAACTACTACTCTGTATTACAGTATGGTATGCAATCTGGCCTTTATACTCTTATTTCACACTTCTAGTTAGTTACTGTATTTTCTATCAAGTCGATATATGGAGTTATCATCCACTATTTTAAGACCGTTTTAAGTAGAAATTAAAATGAATTTAAATGATTAAAAGTAAGTCATTTTACTTTATTCCAGTTAACTGACACACTTAGATATACTATAAACAAAGAATTTTAAAAACAAAGTAAACATATGAATGTTTTATTATTGTTACACCAAGTCCATCCCTCTTTATTTCAAACTCATTCTTTGTCCTAATTCACCAACATCTTTCTCCTCAATCCTTTCTCTCAGCTAGAGGGTCAGTTGTTACTTCTCTGAGAAAACAGAAACCTTACATGAGAAATCCCACAAGTTTCCGCTACCAGGTTCATCCACCTGCATGTACGAGGCCAATGTTCTCTGTCTTCTCACCAATTATTATGTTTATCTTCATGTGTCTAAATAATACATTGGTATTGTTGCTGATTTGTAAGTTTTATTCACCAGTTTTCTTCCCAATATGAAAAGCTATATATATATATATTTTTTTCTGCCTCATTATACATATAGTTTATATTCATTCCCATACCTAAGTGTCATATTGTTAATTGTGTAGAAAAGTAAATATACCAATTTTAATATTTTATGTCTATTATGTTCTATTTACCACTGAGCTCAGAATTGAACTATGATTACATTCGCTTAATTTCATTTGTATTATGGTGGGTTCCTTTTATGCTGTTTCATAATTTAGATTTCTACATTCACAAATTCAACATGATTTCTCTGACAAATATCAGAATCTCCTCAAAAGACTTTCAGATGCTTCAAGTATTACATTCACATTGTCTTTCTGAAGAGATAAGCCCCATAACTTCTGACCTTCTTCAGCTATGCAGGATGTCATTTGCTCCTTGCCCATAGCAGGCTTGCAGAAATGTGGCCCGATGCTCTCCTGCAAGTATTCTCTCTAATGCCTATGTTGGATCTCCAGCTTCCAGAATCTCAGGTCTCCACCAATTTTATTAATTTTATCCTCCCTTTTATAAATTTTTGAATACTAACTCATTTAGTTATTCAATAACTCAATAGTTACTCAATAGTAACCCAATAACTTGCTAGAAAAGAATGCATTGGAGAGAGTTGTGGTTTTTTGTTTTGTATTGCATGTTAATTTTATGTTTATTGGAACTTCATATTTGATTACTTCTTCACTCATTAAATACTAACTCCCACTTTCCTCAGGTCCTCTATTCTCTGCCTCTATGAATTTCATTACCACCTTTTATAAGTGGAATTGTGCAATATTGGTTCTTTTCTGAGTGTCTTATTTCACTTGGGAGAATGTGTTCATGATTCAACCATGTAGTGTATGTCAGAATTATGTTTATGTATCTATGGATGGGCACTTAGGTTGTTTCTACTTTTTGGCTATATGGAATTATGCAGCTATGAATAAACATGGACAAATATATATCAAGTCCCTTCTTTCATTTCTTTTGGGTACATTTCCAGAAGTGGACTTGCTAATCGTATAGTAATTCCAAGGTTAATTCTTTTAGAAAGTGCCATACCAATTTCCATAGTGGTCACACCATTTCACATTTCTGCCAGCAATGCCCAAGGGCTCTAATTTCTCTTATGAATGTTTATTTCTGCTTTTGTTGTTTATATGTTCTTTGTTTCATAATCGCCATCCTAATGCATGTAGAGTGGCCTCTCATTGTGGTTTAAATATGCATTTTCCTATTAATTAATGACTTTGAATATATTTTCATGAGGTTTTTGTCAATTTATACATCTTTAAAGATATGTCTGTTGAGTTCTCTGGTAAAGGCAAATGTATGGGCAAATATAAAAAAATGTAACATTGTAGTTTTGATTGGTAACTCCGCTTTTATTACAAAACATTTAAAAGATAACTGAATAAAAAGAATTATAAATTTATGTTCATGTGTACACAATATACAAAGATGCAATCTGTGACAATAACATAAGGAGAAAGTATAAAGGTACTGAGCTTTTGTATGTGACTGAAATCAAGTTGATATCAATTTAGGGTAGATTATTACAACTTTTGGGTGTCATATGTAATCTCCATCATAACCACAAAGAAAATATCTAAATATATATAAAATGAAATGAGGGGGAGGATCAAAATATGTCACTACAAAAAATCAACTAAACACAGCTACTGTAATGTGACACTATAGTAATGAGGGACAGAAACATATAAGACATATAGCAAACAAAAAATGGCAGGGGTTTGTGCTTCCCTATCAGTAATTACTTAGACATACATAGATTTAACTTCCCAAGCAAACAAACAACTGATTGGCAGGATAGATTTAAACACAAAAACAGGATCCAGGTATATACTGTTTAAAGGGTCTCACTTTAGACCTAAAGACATGCATAGGTTGAAAATGGAAGAATGGAAAAAGATATTTCATGCAAATAATAGAAAACAGTAACCTAAAGAAAATTTGTATTCGTATATGAGGCTATACTAATAATATCTGATAGACTTTAGATCAAACACCCATGCAAAGACAAGATTTTATATAATGGTTAAAGAATCAATTCATCAAGAAGATACAGCACTTGTAAATTATATATGCACCAAACCTTAAAATCCCAAAATATATGAAATGCAGACAAAATTAAAGGGAGAAATAGATATAGTTCCATAAAGTACTAGGAGACTTTAATGCCCCACATTGAATAATGATGATGATGATGATGATGATGATGATGATGATGATGTCTGGTAGAAAAACCAGACAAAAGATCAGTAAGGAAATAAAAGTTCGAGCAACTCTATAGACATATTGGACCTAACAACTGTAGATAGAACATTCTGCCAAATAACTGCATAATTCACATTTTTCTAAGAGCATATAGAAACTCTCCAGGACAGCTCATATGTTAGGCTACTAGGTAAGCCATAATGCCTTTAAAAAGATTGAATTCATAAACTCTATTTCCAACAATAATGGAATGATAGTAGAAATCAGCATAAGAAAGAAAACTAGAAAATTCCAAAAATGTAGAAATTGAATTACACACTCTTAAACAGCCAATGAATCAAAGAGGAAATCAAAGTGGAAACCAGTACACACCTTGAACCAAATGCAAATGAGAATACAACAGACCAAAACATATGAGATGAAGCAAAAGGAGAGCCAAGAGAAGAGTTTATAGCTTACACTATAAAAAAAATAAAGTTATGGGGGCACTTTGGTGGCTCAGCGGTTGAGCGTCTGCCTTCGGCCTAGGGCATGATCTCAGGATCTGGGATCCAGTCCCTTTTCAGGCTCCTTACATAGAGTGTGCTTCTCCCTCTGCCTGTGTCTCTGTCTCTGTTCTGTCTCGGTCTCTCTCTCATGAATAAATAAATAAAATATTTTAAAAAATAAAGGTCTCAAATCAAAAAGTACACTTTATACATTAGGGAACCGAAAAGGAACAAATTAAACCCAAAATTAGCAGAGGAAAGATAACAAAAAAAATTATAGTGGAGATAAATAAAATAGAGTCTAGAAATCATAAAAACAAACAACAAAAGAACGGGTTGGAGAAGAGAGCAACAAAATGGGAAAATCATTAGCTAGGCTGACCAAGAAAATTCCTGAAGAGTCAAATAACTAAAATCAGAAGTGAAAGGGAGAGCCAAACTGATTTTACAGAAATGGAAAGGAATATAAAAGTGTAACATTTCAATGCTAACAAACTGAATAACAGATGAATGGGCAAATTTATAGAAACATACAATCTGTCAAGACTGAGTCAAAGAAATAGAAAATCGGAGTAAACCTGTAATTAGTAGTAAGATGAGTCTAGTGATCAAATCTCTCCCAAGGAAGAAAAGCCTAGGACCAGAGTGCTGCATTGGTGCGTTTGTACCAAACATTGAAAGGAGAATTAGCCTTCACTCTTATCAAGCTCTTCAAAAAAATAAAGGGAGGGAACCACTTTCAAATTCATTCATGAGACCAAGATTGCTCTGATAACAGAGCCAGACAAAGATGTTACAAGGTAAGAAAACAACAAAACCAATAATCCCTATGAATACTGAGGAAAAAACCCAAACAAAAGACTAATAAGTTGAATTCAACAACAAATTAAAAGGATTATGTACCATGCCCAAGTGATCTTCCTAGTATACCTTCTTTCTGACTAGATTCTTTCCCTTCATTTTTGAAAGAATACACTAGATTCTAGTGTTTTGACATGATTGAAATCAATCTAATTTCTGTTAAAATTCCTAATGTAATTTTTTTAAAAAAAGATTTGACTTATTTATTTGAGAGAGAGAACACCCACAAGCGTGGGGGAGTGGCAGAGGGTGAAGCAGACTCCCCACAGAGCAGGGAGTCCTAGCGGGGCTCCATCCCAGGACCCTGAGATCAGGACCTGCCAATGGCAGATGCTTAATCAACTGAGCCACATAGGTGCTCCCCAATATAATTGTTATTTAGTATTTATTTTTGTTTCCTTCTGAAAAGATTAACAGATTTAGTTGTTGTTGTTACCTAGTACTATAAAGTTGCAGAATAATCATCACTGGCATGGGCCGGTTAATCAACCATATTGAATACTTTGCATATTTTTTAGTCCAGAAACTTGTCAATCTTAAAATGTTTTAAGTAGTGGGATTGATAACCCACTCTGCTCTTTGTTTCTGATCTTTCTTTCTGGGATGCTATCATATTGAATTATGATTTCCTGGATAATTAGATGATTTCTTTGAATGCATGTTTATTCGTTTACATAAATACCTATTCTTATCTTATCCCTTTTTCTCTCTTATTTTCCATTTTTTCATTTAGAATTTGTCCTCATTTTAAAGGACTTAAAGTTTTCATTTTATCCTGCTGTATTTTTAAATTTTAAAAACAATTTTCCTGTTTCTTGGATATTTCATTTTCTTATTCAGCTGTTCATTTTGCATAGCTTCATATTGTTTCTTATCTATTTAAAAATAGTAATTTTTTTAAAGGTCTTCTGCGACATGGAAATTGCATTTATTTTGTTTCTTTCACTTTTCACATTAGGGAGTATTCATTATATATCTATCATGTTATACACATACAAACATGAGATAACTGACAGTGGAACATGTTCAATATTACCATGTAGATTTGGGCTGGTCAGAATCATCAGAGGACCTGTAATCTTTACACCTCCTGCGGGAAAGTGAAGGCATGATGTTGTGCCCAAGATTGCGAATCCGAGAAACCACCAAGGAGCCGTCACGGATGCAAACACACGAGGGTTTATTTACAGGCTCCAGCTTGGGTCCAAGTATGCCCGACACAGCAGAGCAGGGACTTGGACCCCGAGGTGGGTTCCAGCTTAGTTTTAAGGGCTGGTCTAGGGGACCTCCGGAAGGGGTGGAGGAATTTCTCAAGTTCTGTTTACATTCTGATATGGGGCTTTCAAGGGCATTGGGCTCTGTTCTCATTCTAATATGGGGCTTTCTAGGGCGTTAAGCTGTAAGCTGTTTTTTTTGTTTTTTTTTTGTTTTTTTTTTTTTCCTGTAACTGAAGTAATGTAAATTTCAGCTCTTATTCACTGGGGCCTGGGATGGCTGTACTTGTAATAACGCTGAACTTAAAGTGGAATGGCCTTAATTTTCGGCCTCCACACATGACATCCTTCCAAATTTTGAGGCTAACTGAAGGAGATGACTGAAGTTTCTGGTATGTCTTACATGCATGTCTGTTTAGTCCTTCAGACTTTCAAAACATCACTCCTACCTTGAACCATATATGGAGTTATATGTCTGGGCATACTCCCAGAAAATGAACCTGTATCTGAATGGATCTGTTATTAAGTAACATTTCAACTAGGTCCCCTTCTTTTTGTTTTTTGATATTTCTAGCATCCTGTGTCAGAGTATCATTGCCTTTTCCAAAGAGTATGACACATAAATTGTTTCTCAGTTATCCCTACAGGTTCCATTTCTTTTCTTTTCTTTTTTTATTTTTTTCAGGTTCCATTTCTTATGTGTCTGTTTTGTCTTTTACCACAGGTTCATTTACTTTTCAGATTAACAGTTGCTCCAGACCTGTTGCTTCCCTTTCAGTTCTTATCTTTGTGTGATTATGTCTTTTAAAAAATTCCTTTATTGCCATGAGTGATGCCTGGGGAGACAATGATTATAGATAAATATTTTCTATCTACAATCTCTAAACAAGAGACTTGCTTCTATTTTTTTCACTTATATATCCAAGAAGGCTTTCATCCCTGCAACTCCATCAGAATTTTTACTTGCACAACTCCACAGGGTTACCAAAGACTTTCACCTTGCCAAAACCAAGGGTTAATATAATGCCCTTCAGAGTAATGTGTTAGACTCATTTCTGAAGCGTAAATTTGGCACAACTTTGGGCCTGAAAGATGTGTAACACAAGAGCCCATTGTGGACAGTTGGAGTTCATTATGAACACACAAAATTGCAAACATTAGATATATAATTTTTCGGAGTTGTGCAATAGAAAGAAAAAGCCAAAGTCATTCAATTTTATAACCAATTTTAAGAGCCTGTTATTTCAGATAAGTTGCTATCTATTAAGGACACACAGATGTGTACATTTCTGAAATTCACAACCTTGAGGAGAAACACCTATAAAAATATAAAATTAGATAGTATCATAGAAACCTGGAAAATATGTCAAAAAAAATCAAAATTCAGGAAGAATTTATCATTATCTGGAAGTTAAAGAAAACTTCCTTAAGATGATTCTGGGGATGAGTCTTGAAGCAAGAGAAGCCATTTGTTGGGTATACCAGAAGGAAAGAAAGCACATATGCATTAGCAGCAACTCTAAAGAGAGGGGAGCACTTGTGGCACCATTGTGTGAGAATCACACAAATTATCTCGTGAGCTGACATCATGCAAAGAGATCCTAATACTCAATGGGGCAATTTATTAATCTTATATGACCTTTAAAAATGCTATGTCAAACCCTTGAAAACTTTACTGTTGGTTATACATGTAAAAGGGGATTTAGAAAAAATTAAAACTAATATTCATTTAGTGCACTGATTTAAAACATTAGAAACATTGAGAATTAAACAGTTTATTTCTTCATAAAATCTTTATAAATAGTACTTGCCTTTTTCTAGTCATATAACTTAGGATACAGAATAAGCATCTTTTCTGTGCCTGTGCAAATTGTTATACTTTCAATGTTTGGATCAGCTTCCAGATTTTTATCCTTCCTTCTTTAATTTTGTGAAATAACTCTGAGAGTTCCTTCGATGTGAAGTTTTTTGGCATCACCACTTTTTTGAGATATCTTCAACCTTTTAATTATAATCACTTTCCTCATTTCTGTTGATAAATACATTTCACTAAACTCTAGCTAAATCTCTAGAATCTTTCAATAATTTTATGGTTAGCTATTTCTTCTATAATGGATTTTATGTTTGTTTCAAATTTCTGTTCTAGTATTACCACTTTTTTTTTTCTGCACGCTCATCTTTACTGGTCAATTTTTCTTTCAGTGATATATTTTTATAAAATATTCCATGAGGCTATCACTGAGATACAAAGAGGCAACACAACAACGTGCTTTGTTGTACATGTATTAACTGAGGAACAATGTGCAGCAACCAATCACCACAGACTTTAAAAGATGTTATATGGTTAGTCACTGACTGTGATGTAGGTCTGTTATTTACATAGTGATTTATGGACTAAAGAGCTCGCAGCAGTTTGTACTTCACATGCTTACTGTTATTATGTAATAGTACTATGTAATTGAAATTTGAACTGTGTAGTTGGGGATTGATGTTATTTAAATAAAGTGTTGTGAAGAAAATTCATGCCCATTAGTACTATATCAAGGGCAGACTGCCTGTAAGAATAGTCAAATGAATGAGATAGAAGTCTGGTACAGAAGAGAAGAGGTGAGGGAGGGTGTACTTACAGAAGTACCAGCCCTCTGCTTATTGGGTCACTGCTCTAACCACTTATCTTGCTCTTAACATGTGGATACACATCCTCTCATGGACCTTTGGATATTCACTTTATACAATATTCTGGTAGATATAATCTACAGTATTCCATAACTTTTTAAAAATTCATTTGAGAGAGAGAGACAGAGACTGAAAGCACAAGGAAGAGGTGCACAGGGGGAGGGAGAAGCAGTCTCCCCACTGAGTAGGGAGCCTGATGGACTCCATCCCAGAACCCTGGGATCATGACCTGAGCCGAAGGCAGATGCTTAACCATCTGATCCATCCAGGTGCCCCTAT
Organism: Canis lupus baileyi; assembly: GCF_048164855.1. NCBI lineage: Eukaryota > Metazoa > Chordata > Mammalia > Carnivora > Canidae > Canis > Canis lupus. The sequence continues at coordinate 32,538,472 of NC_132857.1, read as the reverse complement.
TTCATAACTTCTTTTTTGCTATTAAATACAGTTCTCTGCAACTGGCTCTTCTATAAATGATGGTTATTAATGGTTTTAAACCAGTAAAATTGTGTAACACATCAGAATAGTTGTAATACTAAAATATGCCAACTATAAAAAATAAAAATATTATATTTTATGTTAGATTACATTACTTTAAATATCCAGTATATTTATCTGTCAGAGAGAAAACATGGGTATGAAACTACCCACTTCATAGTGGACATCCCTCACAATTGACATCCCATTGCTATTTCTTAAGAATCTACTGGTCATTGAAAGTCCCTTCTAATTTCTTGCTTTTAAGGGGCTCCCCCCATATAAAAAGTCAGTGGACCACCTGGAGGAATATGCCTTTTTCCTGAGCTTCTCCCTTCAATAGACAGTGGCATATTTCTGAGGTTGTGATTGTTGTTGCTGATTTAGGCTTTTTGAGGTGAGAGTTTTGAAGCACTGCAGGACACATATTCTTGTCTAAGGAACTCTGCAGGCTTCTTAAATTCCAAGCAAGGCAAAGCATTGAATGATATATGAGATCAAGAGCTTGCCCATCAGTCAGAAGATCTAGCCCAAAGCTAACAAAAGCAAGTGAGATAGACAAGGGTGCCTGTGGCTGTTTCTGTGTCTGCCTGTCAATCATTGATCTAGCCCAGCAAGTTGAGACAGGATCAGAGACAAACCCAGAGCCGGTATTCTTCATGATTTTGAATTTACAGTTTAGAAAGCAAACAAATCCATTTCCTCTTATACTATCAATTGGGAAAGAAGATGAACCCAATGTGTCAGTGCAGAATGATTATAAAGAAAAAATGAGATCAATACACAGAGGATTTTGGTGTTTGTTCACTTCCCTAAAGGTTTAGAAATAGCTTCTAGAGAGACAGAAAAAAGAAAACTGAAAAAAAAAAAAAAAAAAAAAAAAGCCCAATCCCCCAAGGGTAAGGGTAAAATGAATGGGTTTTGATGGCCCCTTCACAAACAAGTGTACTTTTATGATTTTTCATTATTCACACTATTTTTCATATCATTTTTAGCCATATCCCAATACTTATTAGTTATGTGTTCCTGATCTGAATCTCCATGCAGGTATGAAGAAGGAGAGGAGTAAAATGATAACATTTGCCTAACCAATGGCCTGGAAACCTTCGCCTCGGCCAGACTGTTAAAATTATGAAATAAATGATGTGTTTTATATTTCCATTCATATGTGTGGTGTCCTGTCATCTTTTTCATCAGAGGTTCTCTTTAAGCAGCTAGTCCTGGCATTTCTATATATCTTCTTACCAAATGAGCATTCATCTTTTTGTATCACTTGCAAGAAAGTAACAAATCAGCATTTCTCTCTAAATAAATTGTAGCTGAGAATGTAATGCGATTATCTTTTTTTTTCTCCTTCCATCTCCTCATTGTGATAGCACCTAACAGATACCATTCTGTGCAAAGTTTTCAGGTTTTTTTTAAAGATTTTTATTTATTTATTCATGAGAGAAACAGAGAAAGAGTTAGAGACATAGACAGAGGGAGAAGCAAACTCCTCACAGGAGCCTGATGTGGGACTCATCCCCTGACCCAGGATCACTCCCTGAGCCCAAGGCAGATGCTCAACTGCTGAGCCACTCAAGCATCCCCAGTTATTTTTAAGAGGCATTTTTCTATTTTTAATCAAACTTTTCAATGCTACCAAAGACTGTTGTATATAGTAGGACATCCCTAAAACTTAGACTAGCATCCCTTCTTATCTTTTCTAGTCTTTTATACAAGCATACATTTTATCTAACTTTCAGATATTATTTCCAAGACTATGTGGTTAAATAAGAGTATTGATAGGAGATCATTAAGTGTTTTTAGAGTTCTCCCCCCGCCCCCAGTTTTAAGATTTTTTTCATTTATTATAGTAATGAAATGGGGGGCATTTTGTGTTTTTTTTTTCCTTTCATACCTATGTAGAAAGTTTATATTGTGATATGGATATGCCTCCTTAGATGATTCCAAATGGATCATGGTCATTAATGAGGGAACAAAAGTGCCTTCCAAGTACAAGGACTTCTCAAGCCCTCTTCACTGTTTGCTAAGGGAAAGGTGGACTGAAAATTATTCCCTGAAAATGTGGTGATCAAACTCAAAGAGACCAGAGTTTCATTTTGATTCCAGAAACACTAATTTGTCAACAACACTGCACCAAGGCTTGAGGAAATTCCTGGAGACTGGAAGGGAAGTAAGACACAAGCTGTTCACAGGAAAAGCTACTTAACAGACAATCATAGATCAGAGTGAGACGTGTTATCAGTGGAAGACCAGGAAAGACACCACAGATAAGAACCCCTTTCTCTTCCACTTTTCTATCACAGATTAGTTTTACCTGTTCTAGAACTTCATGCAAATAGAAACATACAGGATGTACTCTGTACAGGATGCCCTCTGGTACATAGCTTATTTTGTAGAACATTATGATTTTGAGGTTTATTCATATTGTCATGTTATAACTATAACTTGGTTCCTTTTCACTGCTGAGGAATTCATGTATCAATTCCCTCTGGCTTTATACTTTGATTGTTTCTAGTTTGGGGCTAAGAACTACAGAATTCTTGGCTCATAAAGACTCCATCCACACCTTTGCATTCAGAGATGACCAACTTCCAGCATGGCTTCAAGCAGCATAAGGCCGTTGTCCCTAGAATGACCCGAGTTCCCCTATTAAGACACTTGCCTGAGAAAGTTGAAAGCTTCCAGAAGAATTTACTCTTCCTTCCAGTCAACACCTGATAATAGATGACCTCTTTTTCTTAAAGCATTTACTAAAATTACAATCGTAAATCCTTCTTTTCCTTTGTGGTGTGTATGTGTCTCCTGCCACTCTCAAGGAGTTGAAAGCCGTTCTTTTAAAATGTAATCATCACTCAGCTATATGAAAAACAATCAACCATAGTAGTGTGGAGTCATTTCTAGATCCTCTAGTATGTTCCAGTGATCTACTAATTTATCTGCCCTTAAAGTAACACCATACTGCGTTCATTACGGTAGCTCAATAATAAGTATAGAAATCAGGTTGTATAGTTTTCCAAATTTGTTCTTTTTTTTCCCTAAGGTTAGTTTGGCAACACAAGGTCACCTGTACCTCCATAAAAATTTTGAGGGTTATTTTGTAATTTTTTACAAGTATTCTGACTGGGATTTTTATTCTGATTTCGTAGAGTTTAGTGGATGTATTAACAATATGGATGTTTCTGACCCATGTCATGAACTAAGAAATGTCTGAAGGCTTAGAATCATTCTGTTCAGAACCTAGAAGAAGCAGAAAGAATTCTTCCCCAGAGCCTACTGAGGGCTGCCAACAAGTGGATTTCATATTTCTAGCCTCCCGATGTATGCCAGGAAAATTTTCTGGAGTTTTAAGCCACAAAGCTTGGGGTAATTTCTTATAGCAGTCCTAGGATATTATCATGAAGTATAATCCTAAGAAATAGGACAGCCTAGAAAGAACAGACTAAATGTGTAATGTGTTTTCCTTTTTAGATATCAGTTCCCTCATTTGTAAAGTGAGGGGCATAACTAGGTCCTATCTAATGTGCTTTGGCATATTCTCTAATTTCCAGCATAATGGTGAAAATGGGATTTCAGTTCTTCATCAAATGTAATCTGAATAACAGTTACTAGACTTTCAATTACAGTCCTGTTTTTTTCTAATTTGGAGAATAATGAATCCCAACCTTTGTCCTATATCTAATCATATGGCCAGATATGAGATTCCTTCCTAGCTCACCTATTTCCATTTGTGTTTGGACAATGAACAGGTAGCAAGGACATCTTAAATTATAAATAGTTTATATATTTGCTAGTCCAGGATCAAGGCCAATCCTATAAGTCATAGTTCTGTTAAGAAAATTAAAGCTCATGAATAACAAAGAAAATTATAGAATTTAGTTCATCTTTGGTGAACATTCTTAGAGCCAAATGTTCACATTGTTTTCTATGGTACCGCAATGGAGAGATGCCTGTAGAGGAACTTTCCCTTTATCTCTTATAAAACAACCACCAGCAGCACTTGTAAACAAAAAGAAATATATTAAAGGTCAAGGATTACACAGAGACATATCCAGTCATGCTCATTTGGAAACAGACATTTGTACTGCTATGTAAACAGTTCTCATAATTACACTTTTTTTAACTTCTAAAAAAATGATTACCTTTCAGAGTAGCATTATAAACTAAATTCTATTAATAAAATGATTAGATTTAATGCCTATTTTTTTAAAGATCTTATTTATTTACTTGAGAGAGAGTAAGTGAGAGAGAGAGAGAGAAAAAGAAAGCACAAGCAGGGACAGAGGGAGAGGGAGAAGCAGACTCCCCAATGAGTGGGGAGCCCAATGCAGGGCTGATCCCAGGACCCCAAGATCATTATCTGAGCTGAAAGCAGATGCTTAACTGATTGAGCCACCCAGGCACCCCTAATGATTATGGTTTATATATGTTTGTGCATAGAGTGTATATGTACCTATATATTTTGAAATTGACCTTTCACGACTCATACTGAGAAACAAGAGACAATAGAGCAATATTCAAGGGGCTGTGAAGTTATGTCCATTGGAATTCAAAGTCTCTGTTTTTGTCTTTACAGCAAGCTGCTCAATTGGTTTATTTATTTTTTATTTATTTATTTAAGAAAGTTTGCGCAAGAGCACAAGCAGAGCAGGACAGGTGGAGGGAGAGAGAAAGACAATCTCAAGCAGACTCCATGCTGAGCATTCAGAGCCTGACTTGGGTCTGGATCTCACAATCAAGATTATGACCTGAGCCAAAACCAAGAGTGGGGTCTTTAACTGACAGAGCCACCCAGTGCACCAAGCTGCTTAGTTGGTTTAAGGGAAACCTATGAGTATACATATAATTTTAAACCCAGTTCCTCAGACTGAGCCAACACAGGATAAAAGAGAAGATTGGCTTTAATTTTCATTGTACATCAGAATCTTGAGGAAACCTGCTAAAACACAGATAGTCAAGCCCCACCTCTATAGTTTCTGAAATCTGGAGACAGATTCAAGAATTTGTATTTCTGATACATTTCCAACTCTAATTGGTGTTGACAGTCTGGGTGCTTCCCTCTGAGAACTAGCGATAATGATGTGCTCCTGAGCATGTTCAAGATCCTAAGATGTCAAGAGGCTAGTGGCTTTGACTTGGACATGGCATCCAAAATATAAAATAACTGCTATGTATTACCCATCTGGAAGGTAGAGTTGAGACAATTGGTATCTCTGTCTCCATCAAGTACCATGTAAGAAACTGGAAATGGATACCATCTGTAAGCAGTGGGGTGAAGGGCACTGATTTGAAATCCAGCTGTGGGATCTTGCAGAGGGAAGAGGTGTTTGAAGCAAGCCCAGTAGCTTGAAGGATTGTACTCCTTGATTTGTAGGGTAAGAGTGACACATGGTTCTTTATATATACAAACTTCAGAAACACTGCCAACACACAAACTTGAAGACTCACTAAGCCAGAGAGATTATTAACTACAACAAACGAAATCTGCAGTAAGAAAATACAGCTTTCCTATGAATGATGTAACAGGAAGGCTTAACTTGCAGGGGTGTATCCTGATGTCACTTGTGAAAAAGCTAGGAATTAGAGACAGAGGGTGGGTGACGAAGTCAATGTTTCCACTCTATCAGTTGGGTGGTCTCGGGCAAGTTGCTTGATCAGTCTAGTTTTTCAATGTTAAGTGAAAACTCTTTGTACAATGCAATTTACAGATTATAGGAATAATGAAACATAGTAAAGAAGGTGAAGATAGTTTAAAGTTCAGTAGGAGTAACTAAAACGTTTCCTTATTATTTGCCCATATTGCCATGTAGTATTTTTAAATGTCAGGAGTTAGGGTAAGTAGCCATAGCTACAACTACCCTGTGATTATATTAGTTCTTCTTCCCTTCTTAACACTGAGAAGAGAGAAGATTAAGGACATTTTACAGTTTATCTTTCTCCATTCCCAATTTTCATAAGGAGTCAATACCATCCTTTAGTGGAGTAATAAAAAGAAAATCAACATGACATCCACAATTTACTAAGCAAGCCAAAATACCTTCCTAGAGGGGTTTCAATAATGAAATACTGTCATTCACTTCATCCATTTCAAAATCAAATTGAAGGCCCAAGGGAAAAACTCCCTGAAGAATTAACATTTTTCATGTTGCATAAATGTATAATACAATAATTTTTAGAGTGGAAGCAGTTTTTTTCCTGAGTGTCAAAAAAGGGGAAGAGGGTAATATGGTGATTTAGAATGAGCCTGAAGAGCCCTATGTTCATATTTGCATTTTCTGAGGTCTATTTACAATAGTTTGTAATCCCTCACTACAAGATGATTGGCTTTTTCTTTTACTTATATGGTGGTTATTGGTTCTTCTAAATGATTCTTATCTTGTTGAAAATAGGCTCAAAAACAGGTGCTTTCATTTTTTTCTTTCATTTGGTTGGGATCCTACACATAGTAGGCATTTGATACGTAACAGCCCGAGTCACAAGACTAGAAACAACAGCAGATAACAAATGAGAATGCTGTACTATTTCATTCAGTCTGTTTTGTGAGAGATTCTGATCAAATAAATAGCCCCTTAAATAGCCTGTTTTCATGTCCTTTGGAAAAGGGGAAATTCTTTTGTTTTTTAAAAATAAAAAATTATTGCAGCTGATGTTGGAGTGCCTCATATTAACAGAGTGAGGAAGGGACACTGCTATTTTTTTTTTTTCTTTTCTGGATTTGTCTACAGCTGATCTGTGAGGAAAGTTTCCATTTCAGAAATTTTAGTTGTCTTAGAGTATAATGAAAGAAAGAAGACATGACATCTGCCCATGAGATACTCACAGATATTATGAAATCCTCTGGGAAATCCATCGGTTATACTATAGTATCTCACGCACACACACACACAAACACACATGCACACACACACACGAGCACGTGCCTGGCATTCTACAGAGTGCTCCTTTCTTTTGTGTAGAAAGAGAATAAAACTTGTCTAAATTACAAATTACAATTATCTCTTCACTTACGGTAATATCTAATTTGTATTTCAGGTAGCTTTCCTTCATATGCATTCATTATAACCTTCCCTAAAAAGACCATCACTGTCAAAAACACTATCTCTCCTCTGATCCATGTCTTCTTACACCTGTAGTGCCATTTCAGACTCCTTTTCAACTCTACAGTCAGAGAAACTATCTTCTTCATGTAAAAGACTCTTTCTTGCTCACATTTTAGTGGTAAAAAATTAAGCAATAATAAAAGACTATAATGAAAGGCAGGCCCTTTTTCATCCATCTGCTCTTCCAGTCCCATCCCTCCCCCCTGCCCCACTCCCTGGGAGGAAGCCAATTTTTAATTTGTGAACACTCAATAAATATTCATTAATATTCATTAACTAACGTTTGAACCTTCCTTCCTTCACTTAAAATATTGCTTGAGTTGCAGGTGTGTGGCAGCCATCATTCTAGGCACTAATGATTTGAACTTGAAGTAAACCAAAGACAGATGGTAGCTAAATGCTGCAAAGCAGTGCTTTCCAAGCTACATATGATGATGGACAAGATCTTTTGCCTCCATTCCATCATAGGCTGATACTTCTATCCATACAGCACTAGAAAGATAAATGAAGACCATAAAACTTACAAACATTTCATAATTTCATTCAACAAATATGAAATTACTCTGTCAAAGTGCTATGCAAGAATCTAAAACCTTATTCTCCATTTCTTCAAAGATGCCAACGTGCCATTTTGGTACTGGCAAAGTAATTCTCTTGAATTGAATTGTAATTCTCTTTAATTGAAGAGGCATTTGTATTGGTTACAGGACACAAATACAGGAGGAGCCATTTTCCTCTAATTTGTCTTACCTATGAGTACCAAGGATATTTCTTCCACCACTCTCCAGGGTGTTGGGGGTGCCTTCTCTTTAGGGGCAGAGGTGATAAACTTCCTTGTGATTGTCCTGGGTCATTAAATGAGAGGGTATATTCAAACGGAGTGTTTCAAATGGGGCTCACAGGAATCCCTAGCAGAGCTTGGCATCCTTCTTCTAGCGATTCATGGGCAATGAATTGAAGCCTTTTAATTAACTGCAAATAATATCTTGTATGGCTTTTTAAAAATTCATTAACTTTAGCAATTGTTATGGCTTTTCATATGAAAGTTGAAGATATAACCTGCTAAAACATCCTCATCTCCTTTTCTCTACTTTCCAAATGTGTAGCTATATCTCTACCTTTTCTTCCTTTGGCTATCTTCATTACATAGCACACACACGTGCACATACACTCCAACTGTACATATATGTAATTAAGTCTATATTTTCTATTTCATCAGTTTTTAAATATTCCTTTACTCTTTCCATTATAAATTGGCATATTACCATCCTGACATACATAAAACCCTCTCATTCCATTTATACCTGTTAACGCTTGTGATCTGCATTTTTAAAAAAGATTTCATTTATTTATTTGAGAGAGAGAGAGCACAAGCAGGAGCAGAGGGAGAGGGAGAAGCAGACTCCCACTGAGCAGGGAGCCCAATGCGGGAGTCCATTCCAGGTCCCTGGAATCATGACCTGAGCTGAAGGCAGATGCTTAACCCACTGAGCTACCTAGGTGCCCCAGTCATCTGCATTTTTATAAGGATGACATTATTTACATTCTTCTGCTCTGTAATCATAATTAAGTTTTCTGCACATTATTACATATTTTATTTATAATGGAAATCTCCTAGTGGTGACTTATTGTCAGTTTTATATCAATAATGCTCATGATAAAGCAGATGGATTCCTAGGATTACATTTCTTTTCTTATAATTCCACTGGGAAAACTCTGTGATAATCAGTGGAGAAAATTGCAAGTATTTTAGATAGTCCTTTCACTCCATCAAATACTCAAAATATGACACTGTTCAGTTTACTTTATTTGTGGAACAATTTCTGGTGGCTTTCTTTTATTTGCTAGTTTCCCTCTGAGTTTTTTAAAATTATTTTTCACTTTTATTATTTTTCTTGTACTCACCATATTAAGGATATCATACAACATTCTTTATGTTATATGCTTTATTGAAATCTTTCCATTTTTATCCTGAAAAATATGTTCCATGTAGGTCTCCGATTTGGTATCCTTATTCAGACCAAATAAAAAACTTGCCAGAGTTATTGGCATTCTGAGATTTCTCGACTGAACTGATATTATAAATTACATGTTTCACTTTTGGGGTAGCTACTCTTCATAGCTGAAATACATCTTCAAGTATCTTCCTCAGAATGAGTGTATGAAACACAAATACATTGATTCTTCCCAATGGCAACATTTTGACTACCTATTTTAGTAATGCTTAAGCTGAAGCACATGTTCAAAACTATTTTTACTCAGAATCTTCTGTGCCCTTTTCTGCTCATGGGTATTAGGGAGTGGAGACAGAAACTCTTAGCTCTTACTATTTATCTTAATACCAATCTTAATGTTACTGATAAGATATAACAAAATAATTCACATTCCTTTTTTTAAAAAAAAAAGAGATTTATTGGGGATCCCTGGGTCGCTCAGCAGTTTGGCTCCTGCCTTTGGTCTAGGGCGTGATCCTGGAGTCCTGGGATCGAGTCCTGCGTCGGCCTCCCGACATGGAGCCTACTTCTCCCTCCTCCTGTGTCTCTGCCTCTCTCTCTCTATGTCTATCATCAATCAATCAATAAATAAATCTTTAAAAAAAGAGAGAGATTTATTTATTTAATTGAGAGAGAGAGAGAGCATGTATAAATAGGGGGAGATGCAGAAGGAGAAAGAGAGAGAATCTTCAAGCAGATGCTCCACTGAGTGTGGAGCCCCACTCAGGGCTGGATCTCACAACCCTAAAATCATGACCTGAGCCAAAACACTTAACCTATGCCTGGGATGCCTAACTAACAGACTCCCCATCCATTCCTATTTTATCCTATTTTATCTAGAAGCCTTTAGAACATTGTTTTAAATTGTGTTAATTATAAGTTTCATAACAGTATGTCTAACTGTGGCTCATTAAATTATTTTTATATATCCTCGTTGGTATTCAGCCTTTGCAATCTGAAGGGTCATATCTCTTTCAGTTGATAAAAACTTACTTGTATTTTTTGTATAAATTTACTACATCTGAGTTATTTTAACCACATAAGAATTGTTGTTACTGCATGTTAATTATTTTCTTTGTGTCTTTTCTCTTACCACCACTTCCTTTAAATTCACATGTTGGAATCATTCCTGGTCCTGGAGGTGTTCCTTTTCTCTCGTATTCTGTCCTGTTCTCCATCTTCTTCTTCTTTTTTCCTATTTTTTGGAAAGAATGTTCTTTGTTGTATGTTCTCACTAAAGTCTCTGTTTCCTTAGCTTGTGTTCGAGCAATGTTTTGACAGAGACTTCATTTGTTGTGCTAAACAGTTCAAAGGGTGTTGACCAGTGGATAATGTCAGATGCCCACACTTACAAACTATGCAAATATAGACTCTATTTCCTAATTACAGGTCATACAGATGAGTTCCATTTCCCTAAAAATCCTTTACATAGTCGTGTTTTTTAAACTCTTGTGTTCCTTCATTGCTGTCTAGCCTCTGGAACAAGTTTTCCATTCTTTTATCTTAACATTTTCTCTTTAATGATTTATGCAGTAACCTGGCTGAACTAATTCAGTAAAGTTTATATCCCCTGCAATGTCATTCCCCAGAGGTTTGTATGGTCTCTAGCCATCAGGGAATACTGTGGTCTGTCAACTTCTTGGATTATCTCTGCCTGAATTCCCTTTTAAGCTTAAATTTCTGAGCTGGTCTGCCTCTTTTGGTACCATATCCAGCTGTTCCCCTCCACTAATTACTAGCTGATTGTTCTATTGTTTTTAACAATATCCTGGGGGCACAAATTGCCCCACAATGTTATTCATTTAAAGTGGGCAAGAGCAAGCATTGTCTTTCTCAAGCTTCTTCCAGTCTCAGGAGGGGTCTTCCCAGTTGTCTCTTTCCTTAGTTATCTCTACTAAACTTTGAGTCAATCTATTGTTTTGCTTGTTGCTACTACTATAATTGATCTACTAGCCTCCTCGTACTTGCTTACTACCAAGGTGTTCTTCACGCATAAACTTTGCACGCTATGTACCAAATAAAGGCAGTCCCCTTAGGGAAAGCTGCAGAAATCTCTGTTCTTACAGGGTAACTCATCCCTGGGCAGAACATTCATGCCATTGCACTGGGCCTGGGTACAATGGCCTACTCCCAGATGGAAGTAGGAAGTAGGAAGTAGGAAGTAGGACACACCTACTCCATGGGTTGGAAGTTATATGGGGATGGTAACCCTTGGTCTTCTTGATTTGGCTCTGTCATCATGGAGCCAGCAACCTGTAAGCAAGGAGGAGAAAGCCAAAGAATTCCCAGTATTCTCAACCTTCTGTGACTGGGGTATAGCTTCTGCACTATGAATGGGGATTTGGTAGAAGAGGAAACTCCAATTATCTTGGCCATAGCTACCTGGAATAGAACTTCTGCAACATACTGCTAAGGAGTAGGATGAGAGACTCTGGCTGTCTACACCTACTAGACTAAAAGCATAGCTTCAGATAGGGCACTAGGAGAAGAAAATACTCATCATCTTGGCCATAGATATGTAGTGTAGAGTTTTCTTCACACTGAGTTGGGTATGAAGTTGATGCAGGAGCAGATCATGGATCATTTGCCATACACACACAAATGTACACAAATGTACACACACTAACACCCACACATACACATGCATACACGTAAGAAGATTCTTGCTGTTCTTAGTAATATTGATTTATAGTAATCTTAGTAATATAGATCTATAATAATAGGTTTTCTTGAATAAACATTTCTTCATTTTCTATATGCTCTTAGGAAAAATTCCAGATACATTTATTTTTTAAATATATTTTCTATTTTACCAATGAAATGTTTGCTTCACTGGGGAAAAGTTCTGCTGAAGTCCTCACATGGTCATTTGGGAAGTGAGAACACAAATTTTTGCCTGTAAAATTTATTGTAAGTGCAGGGAGACTTTAGTAAAAATAAAACCAATCTTTGCAGCCTTTAATACAACATGTAGCAACCAAATGATTTATAAAGGGCTTAGGACTAGAGCAGGGCTTTGAAATATGAGGGAGATTATGATATAAAGATGCCTATGGCATCAATATATGTAGGGGTCATTAAAGTACTGACTGAATAGAGCTCCTAAACCTTTCTCTTATTGGAAATCATTTATTTAATTTATATGAAACACTTGTGATACATGCAGAGGTAACACTTAATACTACTAGAAATTTCAGGAAGAAATTAGCTATTATTATTTTTCTAGGGTCTGAGCAGAAAGGACATATATTTAGACAGTAGAGAATGGGTAAGTACTTATTTCATTCACATTGGTGCTTGAGGATGGTTCATTTAAATAAAAAGAGATGATGATGTGTGATCACAATCCTGAGAGCTTATTGTATTGTGTAGAGGGCACAATAGACAGTCTCTTGGATAAAAATGAACGCAGATTAATTCCTTAACACTTCATGATAAAATATGTGAAATAAACTTCTTTTATTTCCTTTTGTTTGCAATTCTTAGGATATATCATCTATTATTTTAGAAACACAGGTGCTTTCACTATAGTTTTGTAGTTGGAGTTTATTGTTTGGAATCATAGCAATCTTTTTTTTAGCAGGTTGATAGACTGTTTTTCTGAGATTTTTCTTCTCTAATTATTACCACTGATTCATCACGAGAAAAGCTGATTTTTCCACTATCATGATTTCTTCTCCACTTTTATGGTGGCCCAGCCATTGACATTGCCATCTTTGTGACAGCACCGAAAAACTCTCAGGTGACAGTTATCTAGTAAACTGGAATTGGGCTACTAGTGGCTAAGTCATGCCATTTTTCAGAGCTCCCACTGTGCTTCCTCAAGCTCTTCTCCCTTAGGCAATCACAGTTATTGATTCTAAAATACTCAGTTTTATGGATTAAGATCAATACTTGATTCTTCATCACGAACTCTGACTCTCGACTAACTCCTATTGACTACTTTATTGCCTTCACTTGCCACTATTCTAACAACAATAACAAAAACCTTGTCTCTTGTAGCTACCTTTGAACACACTGAAAATTGGATAAATAAATGCATTCTTTTTGTAGTTTCTTTGCCTACTCTGGGTAGAATTCTCCATCATGTTCTAGCTATAACTTGTCTGAATTTATTGAAACTGTGAAGTGGAAGTTGGGCAACTATAACCTCTCAAAGAACAATTCTCTTTAGATTCATGACAACTGGAGAAAATATTTCTTTCTACACTAAGATACAGGTGACAGATAAGGCTTTAGGCCCTCATAAGTCCCTAACTGATCAGGAGAAAGGCTTTAGAATTAAGTGGGTCTGAAATATATATTCTGATATGCCATATTAAAATTCATTTTGTATGTAGATGAATTTTTGTCATACCTTCAATAGTGAGGTCAAGGCAATGACTAGATTGGTTATCTTTGTTATACAAACTATGTTACTCTAAATTGGCTTTTAGGTAACCCTTTTTATTTTTTTTATTATTATTTTTTTTAGGTAACCCTTTTTAATAACTACTATACTTTATACTATGTGTCTTCTTTCTTACCTGGCACCATGTTTTTTTTGTTTTGTTTTGTTTTGTTTTGTTTCATGCTAGGAGTCAATGTCACTGTCCTGCTTAAGGCTCCCCTGGAAAACCTCTGGCTCAGTCTTTATAATTTTACATTATTTCTATTTCCTACTAAAGGCCTTATTATCTCTTGATCATCTGACAAAGTCAATATAAAACCCAGCTTATAGCAAGTCTATAAGCTTCCAAAACAAACAAACAAACAAAAAAATAGTGTGAACATAGACCTGAACCAAGATAATTTTCTGCTAACAGGTTAATTTATTTTCTAGTTACAGAAATGGGTGCACTGATTAAAAAAACGAAACACATAAATTTGTAGGTACCCTAGAAAGGAACTGATCTCCCAATGTTAAGCCTAATCTTGACAAGATTTCTGGCAATAATGAGACTTTATCAGCAAAAAACCAGTAATCTGTCCCCTAATTGAACTCACAGGATTAGCAGACAGGAAAGTGTCTTTTAGATTTGTTAATATTCTGGAGAGTCTTTACAATTTACTCCTGGAATTATTCACATTATATAGAAGGTCAAATCTTCTGCCAGAGGCAAAATTTCCCCCCATACTTGCAAGAGGAGACCAGCCTCACATTTAATCTCTAGCTGGGCTGTCACTTAGCCATTCTAAATAGCTGTGCCTGGAATCACTTCTAACCTCTCTTTTTGGGGACTGCACTAGACAGCTCAGGCTGTCATAACAAAATACCATTCTGTGGCTTACCTAACAGAAATTTATTTCTTACCATTCTGAGGGCTAAAAGTTCAACATGAAGCTACAGTCAAGGGTCCTGGTGATCTATTCCTGGTTTGTGGGTGGCCATCCCCTTGCTTTGTCCTCACGTGGACTTTCATGAGGAGAGAGAGAATCTTTGGTGTATCTTCCTCTTGTTATAAAGACATCAATCCCATCAGATTAGGCCCCCATCTTTGTGATCTCATTTAACCTTAATTACCTCTTCAAAGGCCCTATCTCCAAATACAGTCCCATTGGGGGTTATAGCTTCAATTATGGATTTGGGGGCACAGAGTTCAGTCCCTAATAAGATCCCCGGCTGTACATGGAGAATGGCTCTCTTCCCCAATTCTCTAGTTTTTGGTCAGGTAGAAAATAATCTAAATTCATTTTCCTTTGATTAGGCAAATAATTAAATGATCCCCAAGTGACCCTTAATTTCTCCTTCCCCAACCTTTATCTGATTCCTATTGCTAGGGCTCAGTAGGCAAGTAGAGAAGGCTGGGGAAGCTTACCAATTAAAAACAGCATGGTAACCTATTTATAATCTGTAGTTAGACTCAGCCACAGAGTTAAATTTTAAATCACTTGGTGCCAAAATTTCACATTATATTGCAAACAGATTGTATATGCTACCACAACTTATAGAGTCTCTAGGCTCCAAGAATGTATGTAACCAAAGGAAGATGGTAATACTACAGAGTGTTGTTTACTTTGGAGCACTACCTGGGGTGGTCAAAAGATAACTCTTGGTGAGAATGGTGCCTCCTATTACAGCATCTGCAATGAAGAAACAAGAACTGTAGTTCAGATGAGAATGGCTTGGTGTGATTAAACTGGGATGCACCAATCGCTCATTCATTCAAATGTTTATTCAACACTTGGAAATTGATTTTATTCCACCCACTAAATATGCCTATTTAGTTTCACATATAGCTGGTAATACAGTTTATTACTTGAAGTAATCGTTAGTATTCTATAAATTGTGATTATCCTTAGTTTTAAATTTGCTCTGAAATCCACCACAGTTCAGTGGTTAAAGATGGGAAGTATTAGTAATACAAATGCAAGAAATTAAAGATGAGCAAAAAGTTGATACTTGTGCAAACTCACTTCAAGTTATTCTAAAGATATGCCGCACTCATTCATTTGATCAAAGTCATTTACTCCTTAGGATGACTCCAGTACTACAAAAACCTCTGCTAAACAGTGAACATAGACTGATGATTATAGCTAATCTTTTTTAGTGAGAATACAATTATCAAACCCATAATATGTTAAGTAACTTCTTATAAACATTAATCAGAAAATATTTATTTTCAATATTCACGATTTATAAAAAGAACTCAAAAAGTTAAAAGAACTAAAAAGACTGAAGGCAGTTTTTGCTCTATTGGATTAACATTAAACATCTATAGTTTAACATGTTTTGGATCATCATGGCAAAATAATATTTTATAGTTAAATTTATTTCTTGACAATATATGTTCCTAGAAAAAGAAATAATTTAAAATAGTGCTTATAATTAAATAGCATATGCTACTTCTTAAAAAGGGAGCATGTAGTTTTTGCATTATGAATATCAGAAATAATTTTATTTAAGTGAACTTTCTAGAAAAATTGTTGGTCTTATAGTTAGCTTAAATGCTATTTATTTATTTAACTCTGTGTTAGACACTATATCAAATGCTTTGAAATTTAACAAAATGCATACACTTAACAGTATTGTGAGATATTATTTTAGCCCCATTTTACAGTTGTAAAAAAGAAGAGATCTTTACAAATTCAATCCTTTCTGTTCCTGCAATAATAATATTGTTAAATCCATGAGATATTTATATGTAAGATGTTACAGTGAGAGGGGCTTTGGAGACAAAATTATTAGGGAAAGTTGGATTTAGATGATCTCAAATGCTCATTTATTCTAGCCAGGAAATTTCATTATGCATGGATTCTCTGAACATCTCAAACCAAATAAAATAATGGCGGGTGGGGGGGGGACTACTCAGATATGGCATTCTCTGCTTTCTTTCTTTTTTTTTTGATTTGATCATTCTCTGCTTTCTTCTAAAATGTTAGATTTCAGATGGTGGGTACTCTGTTTCTAAGAATAGGTTCCTGTCCTTTATTTTTAATAGACATTAAATGTGTAAGTAATGCTTTTAACCAGAAGAGAGATAGAGAGATTTGTGACTTTCCCAGGAGGAAAAGAAATAACTATCATGCTACAGAAGAGTTTAACTCTAACTTGGGGGGCACACATAGGATCCATATTTAATAAAAACCCTCAAGTTGAGATCCAAGGAATTAAAAAAAATATAATAGGATGCACAAAAAAATACATTACATACAGAAAATTAGAGATGGCACTTATTCCTAGAGGACAATAGTCCAAAGTTTTAGTTCTCCACTGTCCTAGGAGGATTGATTTTCCACTAAACACATCATCTAGTCTTGGTGCTTTAAAAAAGACTTTTTACCACACCACCGCCACTGACAGCAACAACAATCAGCATCAACAAAAAAATAGAACAAAGCAAAAAGGACAAATAAATATTTGGGTTTTATTTTGGCTGTATTTCATTTAACCTAAAGAGAGCACACAACACATTTAGCTACCAATGTATAGAGTTAGTAGGCATGTTACTGAGTGATGAGATGCTGTAAAAGTGTGTTTGATCATATCTATCCCTTCAATTGGCTAACTGCTCTTTTGCCTATACTACTTAACTTCATGAGCTTGGTTTCTATCTCTCACATAATTATATGAAAAATTTACCTCTACTTTTTGGTGATTTTATGTGGATACAGAACAATTTGGAAATTACAATGTTTTTGTTTTTTTTTTTTTTTTTAAAAACCTTAACAAGGAGTATCACTTAATAAGTACAAGCACTAATTTCTCTTCAGTCTTGTTAAATCAGCTTTTGTTTTAATTGAAACCTGTTTGGTACTAGTTGAAATTTGTACAGGGAGATGGACATGTTTTTGTCTACGATATGTAATCAACCACCATAGCACATGGATATATATACAGGAAATATTTTAAATCTCATATCTACAAACATATGAGTCTCCTTATATTCATCCATTTTGAACGAATAGTTAGGGCTATCCATTTTCCTCACTATTCCTAGTCAAATCAGAAAGTCTCCAGCTTCTGAGAATTTACAAACATGAAAGTCCCAGAGATGAGTTGCTCTAGTATGGGTCAGTACATAACAGGCAATATATGATATACAGAAGGCCTGTCTTGTTCACTGTCTAAAATAGGAGTCAAATGATGACTGTAAATATGTCTAGCGATCCATACTTACAGAAGAAGAAACAGGAATTTTGAAAATCCTCATGAGATAGGTGAGTATTGGGCTGTAGAACTATTCCTTGAAGGATGGGGAAAATTTAATAAGACACGTGTGAGGGGGCAGTTATGTCATGCATAGGCAAATTTGAGTGAAGACACAGGCATATATAGAGCACTGTAATGTTACAAAATCTTTGAATTTGCTTTTATATATGTAGGCCTCTCTCTCTCTCTCTCTCTGCCACTCGTCTTTCTGTGTATATATGTTTGTGTGTCTGTGTCCTTGAATTTGTCGTAATCTACTCATGTTGGAACACATTTTATGTTAATATCCACTATCCAATTTGACTATCAAAGCATAAGATTCTCAGAATCCTTCAAGGTAAACCTCTTGTTTGCTTCATCTACTCAACCTGTATCTTCTATACATTAACCTCAAAGGGAATTATTTCTTTAAGGTCTACATATGTAGACCTGACAAGAATCAAAATTAGATCTACCATGAGAAGTGAAGGTGTGGAATTAATATCAGCATCAGCATTAGTATACATGTAGTATTTTGTGAGAAGTGGCAAGAAAGTATAAGATCAATTAATTCAGAAATTTATATTTATTAATTAATGCTACATCTTATTTTTATATATAAAAATATTATACCAATTGGCTTAGTTTTTCAAGAATTAAGTTCCTGTTCTTTCCAACATATAGTCCTGTAACTGTCAGAAACCAGATAACATTATAGATCTTTGCTAACACACATCAATTTATTTTTTTGTAAATGATGCCATAGATAATAAAAATTATTGTCTAGGAGTCACTTATAATATGTGGAAGAGAAATGTAGAAGTCTCTAATGGTTTTCTGAAGAGTTAAAAGTTAATAGCATGGCTTTACTATGCTATCCTGGGTTTAAATTTTTGTTCTGATAAATTCTAGCTATGTGACATTGGGTAACTTCATTTTACTTATCTCAGTTTCCATATTGAATTCCCATCAGAAATGAGAATTTTTGTGACATTTGAATAGAATTATGGAGATGTATGAAATCTTTGGCTTAAAACCTGTATATAGTAATGACTTCAAAGGCTGTGGGCTGTGTGTGTGTGCATGCATGTGTATGCACACACAAACATGTGTCCTTATCCATAATATATTTAGGACAGAAAAAAGTGTGGAAAACTATAGAGAACACAAAAGAGGTCCTCACAAAGAAATCAACTAATGTATGTAGCAGAAATGAAAAATTTAATATAAGTTTACAATTAAAGTAAGTAAAATGAATGTGAAAAAATAAATGGATTAGTGTCTTATAAAGAGAAATAACAAGAGCCTGATCTATTGTAATCTATGTGTCCTCCCTTTCTTTACTTTTTCTTTAATCTCACTAATCAAAATTCCACATTAACATTATCATTCATGCAAAAAGGTCTCACTAAAAATTGTGATGAAGAAGAAACAGTTGAGAAATAGGGAAATGTAGGTTGGGACCACAAGCTATGTTAAGTTCATAGAAAGTTTTCAAATTTTGAGTTACCTGTGGTTTCTCAGTTAGCAGATGCAATTTTATTATTACTACATTACTCTATTAATGGGAGTATTTAGATATGACCAAGGACTCTGTATTTTTAAGAGTTTTTCCAAAGGATTCGCTACAAATCACCAAAGTACTGCATTTTGAAAACAATGATGTAAATCTCATCCAGAAAAGTAATCTGTAATATAAAGTCCAAGTACTACTGAGAAAAATTATTTTCACAATGCATATGCACCTGTTTGGTTGCAGACTCTGTACCTCACCAGACAGAGATTATTAGATGCAAGTTGTAGTAAAATAATTGCAGGTATCTGAGCTGATCCATTGTAATAGAGGACAATTCAGAAATCATGAAGCTAGGAGAGGAACTGAGACAGATACATTAAAGAATACACAGTGAGAGAAATATTACAAATTATAAAGATATAATTCAGTGGAAATACTCAATGCAGGAATAAACACTATATAAATTTGGAGCCCTTTAGTGTCTTCAGTGTCTTTGAACAAGCATGCTTTAGTTTTAAAAACATAGCAGCAACTTTTATCAGTAAACTTTGAGTTTACTAGATTTGTTAAAACTTTGTTGGCTAGACAAAATCTTAAGAGACAATCCCAGCTTTTAAGATGCTTACAAATTAACAGGTAAAGAAAGTTATCAACAGTTAATTTGAAAATCAAGCTGCTGATTAGCAGTACAAGAAAACAAGTGATGTCATAAGGCAGGAAGTGATTAATTGCCACTTGAATTACATTGACAGTAATTGATAGAGGACTTCAAAGAAAAGGGGGGTTTTCTGATGACCCTGAGTAATCCAGAGGTGAATCTGTGCCAGGTGCCTCTTAGTTAAGAAAAAAAAAAATGATAAGGCACTGCAAAGACCCTTGGAGAGCTTTCATAAAAATAAAATAGACAAAGAAAGTTGATCCTTTCTTCACTCAGTTGAAATGTAGTAGGTGTTCTATGTACATTAGTTTTTTAAAAATTTTATATCCTGGGAATTAGGATGTTAGGGCCTATTTATGAGCAAATAATTGATCCAAAGTCATTTAACAACTGAATACAGGATTTAAATCATGGTTGATGATTACAAATCTTGTTCATGTCATATTACATCATACTAATAATATCTGGTATACTTGCTTATTGGGTAGAGATGATAATGTAAAATAGGTGATGATGTGAGACCAATAAATTTTAACTATAACTAGTCCCAGTTGTGATATACTTTGATGCTATCAATTTCAATACTTTAGAAGTTTGAATTTTTCTCTTTCCATATTCTGTCCTCAAATGACTGGCTTAGTTTTTCTTTTGGGTCACCGATCTAACTGTTGTTGCAATTGCCTACAACTTTCACTTCTGATTATGATCTTGTTGAGATGATTAAGAACTATTTTGCTTTGGAACACCTGGATGGCTCAATTTGGTTAAGCATTCGACTTTGGCTCAGGTCATGATCTCAAAGTCCTAAGACTGAAACCCACATCAGGTTCTTCACTCAGCAGGGAGTCTGCTTGTCTCTCTCCCTCTGCCCCTCCCCTTGCTCATGCTCTCTCCCTCTCTCTTCTCCGATAAATAAATAAAATATTTTAAAAAATGAACAAAAAAGAATTATTTTCAGTTTTCTTCATTTCTCTATTGTGGCATTGTTCACTATGATTGAGGAGACAAGAATGTATTTTCCATTGAGGTTCTATTTAGCTTCTAATGTTAATAAACAGTATTTAGTTTAAGCAAGCCAATTTTCTCTAATGTAAGATAGATGGACATTTTGTAATTACTAGCACTAGGGATTTACATAAAAGTTAAAAATGTTTCCAAGGTTCATCCATGTTGAGGACATTATGTTAAATGATAATAAACCAGTCACAGAAGGATAAATACTGTATGATCCACTTATATGATGTATTAAAAGTAGTGTAACTCATACAAACAAGAAGTAGAAGTGCAGTTTCCCAGAGATGGCCATGAGGGAAATAGGGAGTTGCTTTTCTTTTTTAAAATTTATATTCAATCAGCCAACGTATAGTACATCATTAATTTCAGATGTAGTGTTTAGTAATTCATCAGTTGCATACAACACCCAGTGCTCATCACATCACGGGCACTCCTTAATGCCCATTGCTCAGTTATCCCACCCCCCCACCGATATTTCCTCCAACAATCCTCAGTTTGTTTCCTAAAGAGTCTCTCATAGTTTTTTTTTCCCTCTCTGATGAATTCCCACTCAGTTTTCTCCCTTCCCCTATGATTCATTGTGCTGTTTTTATATAACATGTATGAGTGAAACCCTATGATAATTGCCTTTCTCTGACTGACTCATTTCATTCAACATAATACCCTCTAGTTCCATCTATTTCAATGTAAATGGCAAGTATTCATCCTTTCTGGTGGCTGAGTAATATTCCATTGTTTGTGTATATATATAGATATATATAGATATATATAGATATATATAGATATATATAGATATATAGATATATAGATATGTATATACACACATTTTCTTTATCCATTCAACTGTTGATGGACATCTGAGCTCTTTCCACAGTTTGCTATTGTGGACATTGATGCTATAAACATTGGAGTGTAGGTGCCCCCTTGGATCACTACATTTGTATTTTTGGAGTAAATACCTAGTAGTGCAATTCCTGGGTCATAGGGTAGCTCAATACAAATCAAAACCATGATGAGATACCACACTGCACCAGTCAGAATGGCTAAAATTAACAAGTCAGGAGACAAAAAATGTTGGTGAGGATGTAGAGAAAGGGGAACCCTCTTATACTATTGGTAGGATGCAAACTGGTACAGCCACTTTGGAAAACAGTATTGGAGGTTCCTCAAGAAGTTAAAAACAGGGTATTTCTTTTCATTTGGTATACAGTTTTGGTCATGCAAGATAAAAAAAAATTCTAGAAATCCAGTGTAAAACTATAATCCTTGATTATAGTTAGCAATAATGTACTGCACACTTAAAAATTGTTAGAAGGGTAGGTGTCATTCTACTTTTACTACACTAAAAAGAAAGTTAAAAAATAGAAATTCACATAAGAGAAGTATTCCCTTCAAGAATTTATGTGACAATAAGTATAATCAGAGTTGTCTTTAAAGCATTCTTTATTATCTTTGCAAGTTAATGGACCTGATGAGTATTTAAAAGTAATTTCAGGGAAACAAGTAGGATTCTCCTCAATTGTCTTAACTTAGAAAAATGCCAGTCATGCTCTACCAGAGGAGTCAGTGACATTAGAGGATCTTAACCTCCTTGTCATCGCAGACAAATACGATCCTTTCACTCTGACCAATACAGAACACCTCTGCATAAATTCTGGCTCTTTTCCAAGAAGTGGATTTTCATTCAAAGTTTTTTATCTGTCCAACAAGACAGTAGAAGATAGCAAACTTCAAGGTTTTTGAGATTCTTATTAGAGTATCATTAGAGTATATGAAGAAAGAAAATTCATCAGTTTCTAATTAATTTTATATTTATGTGATTTTGATAAGTTCCAATAAAAGTATGATAAACTCTAAAAAAAAAAAAGGAGGTGTCACTGACTCCTCTGGTAGATCCTCTAATGTCACTGACTCCTCTGGTAGAGCTAACCTGAAACAGAAATCCAAAAATTAATAAATAGTATGTATTTATTTTATTTTATTTTATTTTATTTTATTATTATTTTTTTTAATAGTATGTATTTTTGAACTTCCATTTGTTTATTTATAAATGGAGATATTTTAGAAGTTAAAAGTTGACCTATTTTATTTTTCTGGAATTTACACCAAAAAACTTCAATATAGAGTTGTAGTGCTGCCTATAATCTAGAAATCCACAATTTTGTTCCTATCCTATCCATGAGAAAAGTCTTAATTTTTTCTTAAGTCCATTAGGAAGTTGAGCCTGCAGGGCAACCAATGAATTAACTCCTAAAGAGTGAGGATGCTCCACACAGAGAGATGGGATACCAAATAGTTTTCTGGTGCCTCAGCACAGGAGAAAGAATTGGCCTCTGTAAAATTAAGTGAGAATAAAGTAGCTATTGTCCTAATGATTTCTTGTAGGCTGAGTATGAGCTAGCATGACATTTTGAATAACTGAGAATTCCCAGTCCAAGAGTTGTCTGTATTTACACATGAGCTGTTTTCCATAGGCTTCCACTGAGTATTCAAGGGAAAGTTTGGGGACAGGGCTGAAGATTATTGAGGGTCCTCTTTGGTGATTCAGAGAACCAAAATCCCAACCATTGCCATGGCCTTCATTTATAATAACTGAAAGACTTATGCTAGTGGGGAAGAAGCAGAAAACTTGCAACCCTAGGGCTCAGGCAAAATTATACTACTAAAGAAAAGGAAGAGAAAAAGAATCTCTTTGGCACTGGGAGTCTGGATGAGAAACCCTACTAGGGACATGATTATAAATAATACAAAGAAGTCAACAACAACCTATCACTGGCTGAGGGGTAGAAAACTCCCTTCAAAACTTCTCTCCCCTTCACAAACATAAGGCAGTCTTTAGCTGAAATAAAGTGGGAGAAACACTGAAAAATTCTCACTCCGGAATATCCAGTTCACAAAGCCTCCATAAGACTGACACTGTACCTATAGAGCCAAGCAAGGACACCTCCTCCGTATAAGGAAGTGATACAAAGTAATAAGCAAAAGCAGGCTGGTGCTAGTAAAGGAGCAATCACGCGAAGGGAATACCCAAGGGTCAAGCATGAAAAGTCAGCTGAAAGCTTGGATGATACTGACATTCTAATATATACAAATAAAATGGAATCCTGCTTCCCACCCTAAGCATTATATACCAGGATCCTACTGCTAGAGATGTTTGGAGTCTATGGTATCTTGAATATAACCATAGCAACAACAAATTCAGAAAGCAGCTAAAGTATTGACAAGGGAAGTTCAATTCCCCACACAGAAGATGCCTATTTCCAGATGTAAAACAATCTGCCTCAGTCTTTATTATTCTTCTAAACAAAAAATCCAGAATTCACATACATAGCCTTCACTATTTTACCCCCTCCATGTTTTATGATCTTGGTATCACAATTTACATCTTTTTATATTGTGTATTCAAAACCAAATTGTAGCTATAGTTCTTTTTAATATTTCTGTCACTTACCTTTTATAATAGAGTTAGTGAATTAGTATTTGGAGTATTCTGAATTTGACTACATATTTACTTTTTATCAGTACATTTCATATTTTCAGTTTTTGTGTTTCCGATTAGCATCTGTTACTTCAGCCTGAAAAACTCCTTTCAGCATTTCTTGTAAGACAGGTTTAGTGGTGATGAACTTCATTGGCTTTTGTTTGTCTGCAAAAGCCATTATTTCTTCTTTATTTCTGAAAAATACCTTTGCCAGAAAAAGTATTCTTGTTGGCAATTTTTGTTTTCATTTCATCACATTGAGTACATCATCCATTCTCTTCTGGCCTATAAAGTTTCTGTCGAGAAATCATCTGATAGCTCTTATACATGACAGGCTTCGTTCCTCTTGCTGCTTTCAAGATTCTTTCTTTGACTTTGAAAAAAGAAAATCTTTGGAGAAAATCTTTGAGTTTAATTTGTTTGGGGACCTATGGACTTTATGAAGTTGAGAAACCACACCTCTACTCATATTTGGGAAATCATCAAATAAGCTTTCTGGCTATTTTTCTTTTTCTGGGACTTAAATAATGCACATATTCTCTCTCTGAATGGTGTCCTATAAGTCACATAGGCTTTCTTTATTCCTTTTTTACCTTTTCCTTTTTTTTTCTCCTCTAACTGCTTAATTTCAAATGACCTCAGTTCACTGATTCTGTCTTCTGCTTGATCATATCACATGTTGAAGCTTTCTACTGAATTATTCAATTTAATTGTTATATCTTTCAGCTCCAAAATTTTGTTTCTTCATTGTTTTCTCTTTGTTGCCTTCTCATTTTCTTCTTGTATTGTTTTCCTGATTTCATTATATACATATTTTTTTCTGTGTTTTCCTGTTGTTCTGTGATTAGCTTTAGAACAATTATTTTGAATTAGTTGTCAGGCAATTCATGTATCCCATTTCTTTGTGGTTAATTACTGGAAGTTTACTGTTTTCTTTGGTGATATTATTTTTCCTTGGTTCTTCATGATCTCTGCAGCCTTGTGTAAGCATCTATGCCTTTGAAGATGCAGTCACTTCTACTTTCTGAGCTTATAAGAAAAGATCTTCATCTGTGGGTGGGGCATGCTGGAGAGTGCTGTGATCCCGATTCTAGTGGTATGGGGTACTTGTGTGGGGGCATGTACTAGCTGTGGGCACAAGGCCTTGGTGTTTCATTGGCCCAGGTTGCTAGAATCCATGACGTCAATTGTATGATTCTTGGCAAAAGTTGTAGAGCACCTGTAGTAGAAGCAAAGGCCATCGGTGACTCTAACGGCACCTCCTGCTCCAGTGACTAGAGACTAGAGCAAGCAGCAGTAGTAGCCAGAGATCATGCTTGGCTCCGGGAGCTGGGTTTAGGTGACTATGTAGTCAGGGCTAGCTGCGGACACTATGTAACAATGAGAGCTGGGACAGAAGCAAGAGCCAGGACAGACTGTGGGTATACTAGCAGCTTTGAGGTTCCTGGATGATAGTGTGCACTTTTTGTGGCTTCAGGGGCCAGCCGTAAGTACACACACATCAATGGAGGCCGATGGTAGAAGTCAGGTGATTGTGTTTATAATACTTACACATTCAAAGATCACTGAACTATCTAACTAAAAACTGGTGTTTTTTTCTCAATGTAAAGTATGTCTCAATAAACTTAATTGAAAAAATGACACAAGACTCTTTGTCACACTCAGAGCCTCAGTTGGGACCCAGCTGCTCTTTCTTCCAAGGTTCCTGAGGGAGACTGTTTATTTCCCAACCAGTTTTTATTAAAAATGATAAGTCTTCTTCAGGGACTTGATATTAATATAGATGGATATCATAATAGAATTTCCATTAACTTTCAGATTACCAAAAGACCTACCTAATAATTGCATGTGTTGCACTTTAACCTAGGAAAAAAAAAAAACTTAACATCACTCCCTTCCTGAGATACCTTAATATCTATGCAAATTATTTATATGAATCCCTGTCTCAGTCCTCTGTCCTTACAGCTGCCATTTTCAAACACACTAGTTCACAAAATGCTCATCTTGAAATTTCATGACCTTTAGTCACTATTGAAAGCTGCTTCATATTTGTGTAGGTCTGACCTGTGTATATGATTTTCTTAACTATACTCTAAGCTACTAACAGGACAGGATGTAACTAGAATATTTTATATGTATATATATACATATATATAGTTATTTTCTATACCACCTTACTTTCTCAAAAACAGTAATTTTTTCCAGATGCTAAAACACTGATTTAGAAAACAAATTTGCTTCTTATTCACACTTTTGTGAAAGAAGACTCAAAATCAAGTAACAACTGCTAAGAGAGTTACTCAAAACAGGGACTTAAGGACATTGAGGCAGTAGAGCCTATGCATCCTTCCTGTTTCAATTCTCAGAACACCATGAGCTTTTGACTTCATGAATTGCCAATGGACCATCCCTGGATAGAGATAAGATAAACTGTTAGCTAAATAGTCAACTGTGTATTAGGTAGTTAGTTTAAACTCTTCTAGCACCAATCATAATCCTTTCAAAATGAGTTATGACCTTGTAGATTTTGCTTTATAAGCCTCCCTTCCCCACTGCAATTCAGAGCACACTTTGATTCCTATCAGCTCTGTATCTCCCAGGCTACAACCCCTAAGATCACAAATAAATGCTTGATTAATACTCTCAACAAAAGATAAGTTATGGGAGAAGTAAAGTAATGTTAAATCCACTCAAGTTTGACCATGTTTGGGTTATTTAATAAGTGTGTTATATGATTAAGAGGTAAAACAGTTTAGTCTATGGAAACAAAACATAATTTTACTAGTTTTTCTAATTTGTGGTATCTGGTCTAAGGTGAAGATTTTTGACTCCTAAAATTTTAAACATGATACAAAAATATTAAGAGAAACCACAGAATTTATGATCAGGATGAGGTTGGTTATAAGAATGAATACAAATCACCATTTGCTTATTGGTGTTAGCATACCTTCATATGTTTTTGCCATTTAAATGTGTTTTCTATAAAATTTCCATTTATTTAAAAAATTGTTTTCTAATTGAGCTGATTATTTGAAATAATTTGCAACACTGCAAAATGTATAGACATGTATTACCAAAATGTTTCTAAAAATTTTGCTATGGAGAGTTATATTTTTCATAAATATATATATTCCATTTTTTCTCAGTCTCTTATTTTAGTTGAGATGTTCTTCCCTTTATGCATTGTTAAACTTTCACCTTTTTAAATTTCATATATTCTTATTTCTAATTTTTTTAAAGATTTATTTACTTATTTTAGAAAAAGAGAGAGACTGTGAGAGCTAGAGGGTGGTCAGAGAAGGAGGGAGAGAGAGAACCTTAAGCAGACTCCCTGCTGAGTGCAGGGCTGGATCTCATAACCCTGAGATCGTGACCTAAGCTGAAATCAAGAGTTGAATGGTTAACCAATTGAGCCATTCAGGTTTCCCTTATTTCTAATTTTTAATTGAAATAGATTTAATGATTTAACTAACACGAGAAAATCATTGGTCGTGATCTTCATGAAATAGTCTCTTTTTTTGTGCATTTATCTTATATTTTCAACTTATGCTATTTTTTTTCTTTTTAGTGTGATCTACTGGGTTTTAGTGAATACTTTCCAGCATATATCAGTATGGATTTTTTGTTGCTGTTGTTTTATATTTGCTGATGTTAACCTTGGAATCCATGTTGGTAGTATTTTATTTACCTAGTTTCATAAAGTAGATTCTGTATGTAAGAACAATAAATAAAATATGACCAAGAAAATGAAGTGTTGTGTGCATTCCTCCCTATTGATATCCAATCCCTGTTCTACCCATATTTTTTTTAACAAATTACATATATATGTATGTGTAGGTGTACAATTTCCAGTTTACTTGAACTATCAATTTTGTATAAATAGAACAGTGCTATATGTATGCTCATGTGACTTAAATGTTTTGCTCAACATAATGGGCTTAATCCGTGTTAATAGAGTCAACATCTTCTCTTATGTTTATGAACCATTGATGTGTGCTCCTCTCTGATGTTTTTTCCATCTCATTTTATGTACTTATTCTTTTATGGGGTTGTGTAGCAATTCTGAACATTTCATAGGAATTCTGTTTTGTATTTCCAGTATTATTCCTCTGTTGGTTATTATATTGCAAATATCTTCCATAAATGTGCTGCTTCCCTTTTGGTTCAATGGAATTGTTCTTCCGCCATTGTTCAAATTTGATGTTAACAGTTATGTCTACAATCCAGCTAGATTGATTTGAAAAATTATATGTAAGGATTTTGAGGTGAGGTAGCAGTTGAAGTGTATTTTATTTTTAAATATGAGTATCAAATACCAAGCATGATTCATTGAAATGTCTATCTTTTCACCCTAATCTACAATGTTAAAATTCTGGGCTTTCTTTCTGGATACCCTGTTTTGTCTCATAGGTTTTTTTGTGTCTGTTCTTGTGCCAGTATCTTACTCTTTTAAGTGCTATAGCTTAATAATTATATTTTGTGTATATTAAGGCATATATTCACAGTTTGTTTTGTCTTTGTCCACAAAAATTAGAGAATCATCTGGTTAAATTAAATACACAGACCTATATACATACATGTGTGATACCTGCACACACACATAAAACATCATACCTCTATCATCTTTTCTTAAAAACTACAATTTCACTAAATGTTTTCATATGCATTTGGGGAACTCAACATCTTTATACATTGAGTCATCCAACCTATATATTATATAGATAGAGTATCTTATAAATGTTTTCTTTAAAAAAAATCTCAATTTTCTACATGTAGCTACATTGCATAGCTTTTGATAGATCTATTGGTAGATATCTTAATGCCTTAGAAGCTAGTGTAGGTACCATTATTTTATTTTATAAATATATTTAAAGTAATGGATAAAATATATTTGATTTGATGATATATATTTTAATTTTTAGGACACTTTTAGATTTATAGAGAAAGTGAGCAGATAGTACAGAGTTCCTATGTATTCCTGAGCCATGGCTTATCTTAGCATTAATACTAGAATATTTACATATTGACCATATTTACATATGGTAGCCATTTGTTACAGTTAATGAACCAAAAATAGTAGATTATTATTAACTAAAGTTGTTTTTATTTAGATTTCTTTAGTTCTCACCTAATGCTCTTTTTCTGTTTTAAGATCCTACTTAAGATACATTATGACAATTAGTTGTCATATCTTCTTAGGCTATGACAGTTTTTCAGACTCCTTGTTTTTGATGACCTTGATATTTGTGAAGAAAACTTTGTCAGATATGTTGTAGGATGTCCCTGTACTGCAATGTGTGTGGCTTTTCTCATTTTTATACAGAGTTATCAGTTATTGAGAATAAGGTGCCAGAGATTAGGTGCCATTTTCATCACCATAGATCAAGGAAACATACTATTTACATAATTTATGGCTGTTGACATAAATCATGATAGCATGATCACCAGTAGTGTTGGTCGGGTTTATCTGCTGTAGGTTACTCTTCCCTGTGCCCCTCTCACCTTGCTTTTTATATAGGACTCTTCGGAAGGAAATCACTGTGTATAATTACATATAGCCTGCACAAGAAGTGGGGGGTTATGCTCCACCTCTTTGAGACCACACTATCTATATAAATTATTTGGAACCCTTTCTTTTTTCTTTTAGATTTTATTTATTTATTCATGAGAGACAGAGACAGAGACAGAGAGACAGAGACACAGGCAGAGGAAGAAGCAGGCTCCACGCAGGGAGCCTGACGCGGGACTCAATGCTGGGACTTCAGGATCAGGCCCTGGGCTGAAGGCTGCACTAAACCGCTGAGCCACCCGGGCTACCCTATTTGGAACCCTTTGGGTAGAGATTTGTCTTTTCTCTCCCAATTATTATTTGTTTACTTAATAATTTATTTGTATTAACATGGACTCATGGGTATTTATTTTGCATTTTAGGTTATAAATTGATATTAGTTTATTTTCTTGCTTAAGTTGTTACAGCTTTGTCCATTGGGAGCTCTTTCAATTGGCTCCTGTGTCCTGTTGGCATGGCTCCATTATAGAGACCTGTAGGGTTTTTTTAAGAGTACTTTCTTCCATCATGGCTCTACAAGATGCTAGAGGTTCATCTTGTATATTTCCTTTCTCAGTCTGGAAATAAATCATTTCTTTAAGGACTTCTGGTTACTTTTTGAATGTTTTTAGAAACTAACAACTAGGAAAGTAGGTACTTGCTCCCACTGAGAAGTCATTTCTTCTCTACCCACTCAGTTGACAGAGAAAGAAAATGTATGTCTGTGCACTAACTTGTGTACATATACCTATTTATAAATATTTTCTCATGTAAGCAACAGTATGTACATTAAAGTAAAAGTGTGTTCATATAAATATCACCAACTGTAACCCATTACCATATGGATCATTTTTAGCTTTCTTTCTCTGCTAATCTCTTTCTTTTTCAAGAATGATATATCTGGCTTTGGTCAACATTATATATTTACTAATTATTCAACTCCACTAAATATGTATAGCAGGACCAAATTGTTAATCAATACCCTAATGGAGAGTAATTTTAAACTGGATAACAGTGTTTAGCATTTTCTTTTTTCTTTGGTCTTGCAGATGCCACTCACTTTCAAAGTTATTTAGGTCAGCTCTTTTCCATTATTCCCTTTATAAATCTGTGGATAATATTGATATTTTCCTGTCACATTCTGCATTTTCTACTAGAATTCTATAACTTCTGAGATAAATTTATTATAAATTTTCATATATTAAGGTTCACTCATTTTGTTTTATAATTCTATGGGATTTATGAAATGTGTAATATCACATCTTCCATTATCATATAAAATCTTTTCACCACCCTAAATATTCCCTGTGCATTATCTATTCTTACTCAAATCATCTCCCCAAATGTAGCCAATCATTAATTTTTTAATCTCTATAGTTTTGTATTTTGTATAAATATATATATAATGAATATGTATTATATATAATTAATATGTATGTATGAGTATATGTATATACTTATACAATGTGTAGTCTTTTTGATCTAACTTCTTTCATGAAGAAATATGCATTTAACTCTATGACTGTTCATGGCTTGATAGCTCATTTCATTTTAATGCTGATTAATACTCCATTATATAGATAGATCATTGTTTGATAGATCATTCATTTACCTCTTGAGGGCCATCTTTGTTGCTTCTAATTTTTTTTGGTGATTATAAATAAAGCTGCTGTGAACATTTGTGTGCAGGTTTTTAGTAAGATATACATTTCCAACCAATTGAATAAATACCTATGAGCAAGATTGTTGTATCATATACTAATACTATGCATAGCTTTGTAGGAAACTGACAAACTGTCTTCTTAACAGGCTATATTATGTTTTGCATTACCAAGAGCAATGGATTATACCTTCTGTTGCTCTTCATTCTCAGCACAATTTTGCAATGTCAGTTTTGAGGATTTGAGCCATTCTAATAGTTGTGTAGTATATTTCATAATTGTTTCAATTTGTAATCCCCTAATGTCAAATGCCATTGAGTGTTTTTTATATGCTTATATGTCATCTGTATATTTTCTTTATTTAGGTATCTGCTCTGATATTTTCCTATTTTTAGTGGGTGCTTGTTTTCCTATTATTGGGTTTTAGGATTCCATTGTATAGTTTGGGTACCAGTATTTTTTTTTAAAGATTTTATTTATTTATTCATGAGAAACACACACACACACAGAGGCAGAGACACAGGCAGTGGGAGAAGCAGGCTCCATGCAGGGAGCCCGATGCGGGACTTGATCTTGGGACTCCAGAATCACACCTTGGGCCAAAGGCAGGTGCTAAACCACTGAGCCACCCAGGGATCCCCTGGGTACCAGTATTTTATCAGCTATATGTTCTGGAAAGATTTTCTCCCACACTTGGATTTTTCTTTTTATTCTTTAATCATTATCTTGTGGAATAGAAGTTTTTAATAAAAGTTTTTAATAATTCCAACTTATCAATTTCTTTACTCATTGGTCTTAGTTTGGTATCATACCTAAAAATGCATTGCCAAACCTAAAGTCACCTAAATTTTCTCTGTTCTCTTCTAGGACTTTTAAGTTTTATATTTTACATTTAGGCCTACAATCCATTTTGAGTTAATTTTTGTGAAAAGTGTAAGTTGTTTGTTCCAGTTCATTCTTTTGAATATGGATGTCCATGTTTTTTCCCCAGCATTATTTGGTGAAAGAAAACCTCTCCTTTCTTCATTGAATTACCTTTGCTCCTCTGTCTAAGATTAGTTAACAATATTTTTGTGAATCTATTTCTGGATTTTTGTATTCTATTCCTTTAATCTATGTGTTTCTTTCACTAATAGAATCCTGTCTTGATGATTGTAGCTTTATAGTAAGTATTAAAGTTAGATAATGCTGGTCCTCCAATTGTGTTTTAATCGGTATTGTGCTTGCCCTTCTGAGTCTGCATATAGAATCAGTACATACTTCGATTTCTACTACCTCTTTCTTTCTTTCTCTTTCTTTCTTTCTTTCTTTCTTTCTTTCTTTCTTTCTTTCTTTCTTTTTCTTCTTCTTCTTCTTCTTCTTCCTTCCTTCCTTCCTTCCTTCCTTCCTTCCTTCCTTCCTTCCTTCCTTCCTTCCTCTTTCCTTCTTTCTTTTCCTTCCTTCCTTTCTTTTTCTTTCTTTCTTTCTTTCTTTCTTTCTTTCTTTCTTTCTTTCTTTCTTTCCTTTCTCTTTCTTTCTTCTTTCTACTTTTTCCTTCCTTCCTTCCTTCCTTCCTTCCTTCCTTCCTTCCTTCCTTCCTTCCTTTCTTCCTTCCTTCCTTCTTCTTTCTTCTTCTGGTGTTAATGTAAATACTATGGTGTTTTTAATTTAATTTAAATTTTTTAAAGAGCTATTTATTTATTCATGAGGGACACAGAGAGTGAGGGGCAGAGACATAGGCAGAGGGAGAAGCAGGCTCCCCACAGGGAGCCCGATGTGGGACTCAATACCGGGATCACACTTTGAGCTGAAGGCAGACACTCAACTGCTGAGCCACTCAGGCATCCCATGTGTTTTAAATTTTAAATTTTAAATTTTCCTTATTGGTGTACGTGAAAGCAACTAGTTTTTATATATTAACTTCTTAACTGCAACTTTGCTATCATTGTTTATTAGTTATAGGAAGTTTATGTTGTTGCTATTTCTTTCTCTCTGAGAGTATTTATTTCTCTTTGACTTTTCGAAGGGTAGTTTTGCTGGATATAGAATTCTGTTTTTGTTTTGTTTTACTTCTCTCCAAACTTTAAATACTTTACTCCATTTTTTTTGTTTGCATGGTTACTGACAAGAAGTCTTAATGTAACTCTTTTTGTTCCTCTATACATATGATGCTTCTCCTCCATTCCACCCTGGCTTTTCTGACAATTTTTTGTTTGTCTTTGATTTTCTGCAGTTTGAATATGATAGGCCGAGGTGTAGACACTTAAATATTTATCCTGCTTAATATTCTCTGGGCTTCCTGGATCTATGGCTGGTGCCATCATTAATTTCAGAGATTCTCAAGCAATATTACTTTTTTTTTCAATATTACTTTAAATATATCTTCTCCTTTTTATTCTTATCCTTCATATAGTCCCATTACATGTATATCACAACTTTTATAGTTATCCCAGTTTTGGACTATTTTGTTCAGTTTTTATTTTCATTCTTTTTTCTCCTTGCATTTCAGTTAGTGGCATTTCTCTTGACACATCTACAAGCTTTCTAATTTTTTCCCATGTTCAGTTTACTGATGAATCTACAAATAGCCTTTTTTATTTTCATTATTTTGATTTCTAGCGTTTCCATTTGATTCTTTCCTATTTGCCATTTCTCTGCTTACACTATCCATCTGTTTCTGTCATTGTCTACTTTTTCCATTTTACTTTTTATGTATTAGTCATAGTATTTTAGATATCTTGTCTAATAATTCCAATATTTGTGCTCCACCTGAGTCTAGCTTTGATGCCTACTCTGTCTCTTTCAATATTTCCTTGCCTTTAGCACACCTTATAATCTTTGTTT
Source organism: Canis lupus baileyi (assembly GCF_048164855.1). Classification (NCBI taxonomy): domain Eukaryota; kingdom Metazoa; phylum Chordata; class Mammalia; order Carnivora; family Canidae; genus Canis; species Canis lupus. The sequence goes on along the minus strand of NC_132857.1, from coordinate 32,504,003 downwards.
AGATATAGATATGATGAAATGGGTAATTGAATATAAAGTTAATAGGTCTTTACCATGGAGTTTTATATGAATCTAGCTAGAAGCTGGGTTGGTGTTTGCTGTAGTTATGAGTGCAATAGAGTTAATTTTTCTGTAGTGTCTTTTCTCCTCTCTCTCCTATTATTTTGGGTTTCCTTAACTCTTTCTTAAATAAAATCTGTGTTTTGTAGCTCTTTTAGTTCTAATTTACTGTTATTATACCAATGCCCTACTGATATGATAGTGAGGTATTGAGAGAAGGAAAGTGGTCTTTCAGCGAGTCTGATTTCTTCACCTGTGCCCTTCAGAAGTGATCCTCTGTCTTCATTTCTCCTCATGGGGGAGATAGGAAACCTGGGGGAATAGGGAGTTCTGGATAATTGCCCTTCCCCAGATATATAACCTCTGATAAAGGAACTTCTTTTGTAAAGTATTTTCTTTGCAAAGCAGGCCATTGTTATGGAAAACATTTCAGACATTATTTTTTAATGGTTATTTTTTTCTTTCCCTTGCATGAGATAAAAAATTTTTCTCAGAACTTTACTGTAAGAATCAGGAGTAATTCTGGAAGTGTGAGGACCCTGCTCAGACTAGACTCCTGGAATTTTTTCACTCTCATGCTAATCTACATTCCATCTCCAGTGCTTCATCATGGCTCCTGCTTCAGGTAAACTATCTCAGTTGTTTTTCTCTTTAGATTTTAGAATATGATCCATTGTCTGATAGATTCAGTAAAAGTGTTGATCCTCAGTAGCCTCCCTTCTTTTTTTTTTTTGGCTTTGAGGAAGTAAGAGATATTTTGCAGCCTCTTTACCTGTCAGAGTTCCGTAGTTGCCAATACTGATTTTGCATGTTGCAAAATGTTACCTTCTCAAAATAAAACCGGTAACTTATCTTTAAATTCATTCAAAGTTTCTTTATATATGACCATATAACTTTTCAATGATGGCAAATAGAATTAGTGATTGTATTAGCTTTCTATTGCTACTGTAAAAGATTGTCACAAATTTGGTGGCTTAAAAGAGCACAAATTTATTATCCTACACTTCTGTAAGTCAAAGGTCCTATGCAGACTTCACTGGGCTAAAATGATGGTTTTGGAAGATTGTGTTCCTTTTCAAAATTTCTAGAGAGAGAATTGACATCCATATTGGGCTATGACAGAATTCAGTTTCTTGTGGTTGTAGAAATAGCTTCCATTTTTTTCTTAGAAGCTATAAAATGAGAGCTGTTTTCAGCTTTTAGCTTTCAGTTTTTCTACATTCCTTCTCTAAGGCCCCCTTCCTCCATCTTTAAAGCCAGAAAAGGCAGGTCCAGTCCTCATGTTACATCTCTGACTCACCCATTCTTCTGCCTTCCTCTTTCAGTTTTAAGTATTCATTACTGATTACTTTGGGTTTACCCATATACTCCAGAATAATCTCCCCATATCAATATTCTCAAACTTAATCAACTCTGTAAAGTCCCTTTTGCCATATAAAGTAAAATACTCAGGTTCAGATAATTAGGGCATGGAAATCTTTGGAATCACACTATTCTGCCTACCACAGTGGTAATGGTCATTCTTCTTTTATTATGAGTATATATATATGTGTGTGTGTGTGTATATATATATATATATATATATATATATAAAGATTTTTTATTTCAGAGAGAGAAAGCAGGTAAAGGGGCAGAGTGAGAGACAGAGAGAGCGAGCGAGTGAGAGAGAGAAAAAATATCCAAGAGACCCCGACTGAGCATGGAGCCCAAAGTGGGGCTCAATCCCTTTACCCAAAGATCATGACCTGAGCCAAAATTAAGAGTTGGTGGTTCAGCTGATTGATCTATCTAAGCACCCTTTTTACTAATAATTTTAATGCTCCTTTTTAATATTAAAGAAGACTTTCTATTCCTGTTTGCTTTTTTTAAATCACAAATTAATGTTTACTTATATTGCATAGTAGTTTTGGTATCAATTGAGATAGCTTTCTATTAATCTGTCATTATGGTGAATGTTCTTGAATTGTTTTTCTAATTTTAAATAAAATATGTATTCTATATGTCTTAAATTAATCTATGAATATAGTGTATTATATGTATATTTTATATAGTGTACTTTTAATAACTTAAGCATACAGCTATATCCATTAGCTTTTTTTTCTTTTCTTTTTCAAATTTTTATTGAAATTCCTGTTCATTAATATACAATGTAATATTAGTTTCAGGAGTAGAATTTAGTGATTCATTACTTGCATATAACACCCAGTGCTCATCACAAGTGCCCTCCTTAATGCCCATCACCCATTTAACCCATCCTCCCACCCACCTTCCCTCCATCAACCCTCAGTTTGTCTCTGTAGTTAAGGATCTGTTTGTTTGCCTTTCTCCTTCCTACTGCATGTTCACTGGTTTTGTTTCTTAAATTCTCCAAAATAGTTTCACCATAGTTTGTGACCACAGCAATATCTATGCACTCTAGTTGTTCCACATTCTCAAAATTTTAATTGTCAGTCTTTTTGGTTTTAGGCATGACAGTGAATGTTGTTTTAATTTACATTAACTAATGGAATGTGAACTAACATTTCTTATTTTAAAAAATGTGTTCTTTTTGAGTAAAATATATTTTCAAAAATTTCCCCCTCATTTTTATTCAGTTGTCTTTTTATTTTCCAGTTGTAGGAGTTGTCTATAAATTTTTTCCCATGCTAACATTTGCCTGTTTATTTTTTCACTAGTATTTTCTAATGAGCTAAAGTTTTTAATTTTGGTTAAGTCCAGTTTGCCATATTTTTTCTTGTATGGTCAGGTTTATGTTTTTTGCACTCCCTTTAGGAAATCTTTCCTTACTGAAAGTAATAATGTATGCCAGCATTGGGATTACTGTCCTTTTTGATTAATCATACCACTGGGAGAGTAGTGGTATCTTATTTTGATTTTTATCTGTATTTCCCTGTTAATTAATCATATTAATTATATTAATTTATTATATTAAGCATATTTTATATGTTTATTAAACATTTATATGTCTGCCATGGTGACCTCTATACATTCAAATCTTTGTCCATTTTTTTATTGGATTTTTATGCTGCTTAATATTGAGTTGTAAGAGTTCTGTATATTTGTTGGGTTTTTAAAAGATTTTATTTATTTATTCATGAGAGACACAGAGAGAGGCAGAAACACAGGCAGAGGGAGAAGCAGGCTCCATGCATGAAGCCCGATGTGGGACACATCCTGGAACTCCAGGATCATGCCCTGAGCCGAAGGCAAACGCTCAACTGCTGAGCCACTGAGGAGTCCCAAGTTCTATATATTTGCTGAAAAAAAGCTCATTACTATAATATGTATCGCAAATATTTCTCTCCAGGGTGTGACTTGTTCTTAAATTTTAATGGTACCTTTGAATAGAAAGCTATTTTAAGTTTGATGAAGTACATTTTACCTAGTTTTATTCTTTTTTTTTTTTTTTTTCCCTGGGTCATGCTTTGAACTCATAGCTAAGAAATCTTTAACCAATCCAAGGTCAAAAATAATTTATTCTGTGTTTTCTTTAAGTAGCTTCAGGATTGTAGTTCTTACATGTGGCTCTACAATATATTTTTAGTTATTATTTGTATATTTAGGTGAGAATATAGCCATTCATTCATTCACTGATTTATTTAGTCTTTATTTTGTATATGGATATCCTATGTTCCATTACTTTGTTAAAAAATAGTTCCATTACAGTTTGTTAAAAATAGTAATCTTTTCTTTCATTTCATTACCTTGGCAGCAGTGTAAAAAAACCTATTGACCATGAATCTAAGGGATTATTTCTGGGCTCTTTATCCTTTTTCTTTATGAAGAGTTAGTACTTTCTGTCTGGGAAATAGCAAGAATTTCTCTTCCTCTTTGAAGCTCAAAATATTTATGCAGCAATGTCTAAGTATATGTCTTTTGTCATCAATCCTACCTTGAACTCCATGATTTTCTTATAACAACAGAACCATGTCTCTAACTCAGGGAAATTATCACCTCTTCATTTATATTTTTTCTCTTCTTTTCAATTCCACTGTTACTCTGGAATTCTTGTTGATTGCACACCTCTACTCTAGTTTCTAAGAACAAAAGAAAGTTTTTCTTCCTCATATCTCCTCTTTGAGACCAGTAAGAGTGCTGCAAGAAAAGAAAAAGAATATGAGCTTTGGGCTCAGTGAAAAACTGTAGTCTCTGTAGCTTAGTAATGAAGTTGACAGTTTTAAGAAAAAAAAATTCCATGTGGCAGATCCATATGTAGCAAAACATTCCCAGAGTTGTCCGAAACTGTTTTGGAGTTGTCCCACAGGTTGATTTAAAAAGGGACTTCATTGTTTTCATGTTAATATAAAATATAGTTTTGTGTATCAAGTAGATCATTTAATCAAGTAGGAAAAAAATGCTGACACTCAAAAAAACATTTGAAGACAAAATATTTTTCTTCTTGATAGAAAAAGTAGCATAAAGGAAAATGTACAAACTCATTAAGAGTTGTAAAGCTTGTTATTTGGAATGGGTGGGGGACATATGAGACAATGATTAGCCCTACACTTTTAATTAGTTTAATCTTAAAAATGGTTTCTGATTTACCAATTACTCACTTCCAGAATACATATATATATATATTTCAAGTTGCAATAATGTAAAATAAATCATCTTAAGCCAGTCTGGTATACAAACAAGAGGTGGGAGATTTTCTTCTCTACAACTGATGCAGATTTATAGTTCAACTGGTAATAGCTGCTTATAAAGATTTTCTTTAAATAGTTAATGATATTCTTGGGGAATTTTCAAATAGCATGATGAACTGTATTTGATTATGTGTTGTGATGGTTAATTTTATATGTCAAATTGATTGGGCCACAGGGTGCCAAGACATTTGGTCAAACAGTTGGATGTGACTGTGAGGGTGTTTCTGGATGAGATGAAAATTTTGAGCCAATAGAGTTAAGGAGATTGCCTTCCTTAATGTGAGTGAGTCTCATTTGATCAAGATCATCTGAATAGAACAAAAAAGATAAGTATGCAAGGAACTCTTTCTGCCTGACTTCCTGGAACTGCAAAATTGGCCCTTTCCTGCCTTTGGATTTGAACTAAGGCATTGACTTTTCTCTTGTTAGATCTCCAGACAGTCAACTGTCAGACAGGAATTTATACCATCAACTATCTTGGTTCTCCAACGTGGTATTGCAAATCTTGTTACTTCTCAGTTTTCATATTCACGTGAGTCAATTCCTGATATAAAAATATTTGTAAACTATAAATATAATAATAATTTATTATATTATTTAATTTTGTAATATAATCATACATTTATGACATAATTAATAATAAATATAATATGATTCTATAATTATACATGTAATATAATTATAATTTATATTATAATATTATAATTCATATTATATATAATTGTTTCTGTTTCTCTGAAGGGCCCTAATACATGTGTGGATTCATTTAAAATGAAATATATGTATTTAAGTACATACAGATATTTAGTTACACATTCATATATACAGTGTATTATGCATACTGTAATGAACATTAAAAGAAGATCATGTATTATTTGTAGAGGACAAAACAATAAAGAAAGAGTTATTAAAAGGTATTGACTAAAACATCGTCAGAAGTTACAAGAAAAAGCAGAGGAGGAGCATATACTTTGGAAAGTTACAGTTTAGATTCCATTACTAATTTAACATTTAGTAGTAATCAGATCGTGGGTATGTTGTGGGAAGGATTGGCAATTTGTGCAAAATCATCCCTTTCAATATTGTATCAAAATAGGACATTTAGAGGAATTGTAATGTTGGATGGTGCCAGCATAGTGAATCTTGGGCAGTCAACCTCAGTCATCATTACCCATACATGATAATCTGCAGGTGGAAACCCACATAAAGAATATGGGCAAAGAGAAATGAGAGTAAAAAGCTCCACCATCAATCACTGACTAAGGTTTCGATTCAACAGGAAACCAAGTTGACCATAAAAGTTAATTATGCTACCTCATATGAAGGCCAGTCCTGAACCCCGGAGTCCATGTTTGAGTAAATGGGAATATATTCAAAAATTGCAAAGATCACCAGATTCCAAGCATGGCCAATTTCAGGTTGTGATTTGGCTCTTAAGTATCAATTTTTCCAAGAAGAAATCTTTCTTCTAGTTAGAATGGATTATTTCTTTTTATTTTTCTTAAGAAATATTTTACAATTATTTTTATTCTTAGTTAAAATGTACATAACTGAAAATCCTTAGGTATGAATTTTATAATATAGAGTAATGAATGTGATAACAGTACGTATATATTCCATTACATTTCTCATACTTTGAAAATTTTATTTTGCATTTGTTTTCCTACTCTTTCCTATTATTAAAGCATAGGTTGCTGAGCCCCACCTCCAAAGTTTCTGATTCAGTGGGTCTGGGATGGGGCTGTGGAACTGACATTTCTGACAATTTCCCAGGTCATCTCAGCAACTATGTATTAAGAACATGAGCCCTAGCACAATACGTGGCAATTAGTAAGGCAGAGATTAAATTCTTAATGAATGCATAGAGAAGTGATAATTCCTGATAAAACTTCTTTGTTGAAACTCAGCTCAGAAACCAAGATTAGCTTTAGCTCTGGAGTGGAAGGTCTTTGAACATTTATTTGATGGAGTTTACATGGGACAGGAAGTTAGGGGGAACTGCTTAAAGTTTGAAGCAGTCATAAATAAAAACATTTTAGTATGAATATGATGAGTAGTTATATAAACACCTTAAATTTGTGCTGTCCCTTTTAAACAATTAATTAGCAAATATATTTGTTGAAAACCTGCTTTGATAAGTCACTAGTAGCACATTCACTGCAGGTTATGGGCTAATTTTGTACTGGTCAAATAGCTTTTGTATTGTTTTTTCTTGCACATTAACTCCCTTGCATCTTCTAACATTGACTCCTCTGGCTACATACCTCTGCAGACAAAAATAATCATATTTCCAAAATCGTGCTGATAATGTAGTGGTTGTAATGTAATTAATAGCCTCTGATTTAAGCATGTAGAGCATTAAATGGACAAATAAAAATTCACATGCTAGGGGATCACTGTAGAAAAAGCAGGAGAAAAAATTAAAACAGAATTAGGTAATAGAAATTGCCTTTGGTGTGTGACTATCCCAAGGAAAGATGGGGTTGGGGAGGTGCCTACTTATCAGAAGATATTCTACATGCTTTATAAACATGTGCATGCATTGCTTTGATTATAAAAATACAAAAATAAGGGTGTCGGGGGAGGGGGCTCATTCAGTTAAGCAACTGCCTTCGGCTCAAGTCATGAGCTCAGGGTCCTGGAATCGAGCCCTGCATTGGGCTCCCTGCTTAGTGGAGAGTCTGCTTCTCTCTCTTTTTTTTTTTTTTAAGATTTATTTATTTATTCATGATAGACCTAGAGAGAGAGAAAGAGGCAGAGACACAGGAGGAGGGAGAAGCAGGCTCCATGCACCGGGAACCTGACGTGGGATTCGATCCAGGGTCTCCAGGATCGCGCCCTGGGCCAAAGGCAGGCGCCAAACCGCTGCGCCACCCAGGGATCCCCTGCTTCTCTCTCTTGTCCCTAGCTCACGCTCTCTCTCACTGTCTCTGTCTCTCAAATAAATAAAATCTTTAAAAAAGTATAAAAATAGATACATTCAAAAACATTAGACATATATAAATAATTATGCCAATTTTCACCTACTTTGGAGGTTCTATGACCACTTTCTTTGTGGAAAACCGATATGTTCATTAGTATTTACCACTTAATCACAATTTATCTTGTCATTTCATTTTCACTAATGTACATTTTTAAGATTTTTAGCTCCTTTATTAATATAGAGAAATATTTAGAAATCTTTATTAATATAGAAATTCTAAAGAATAGGACAACAAATACCCATTTAGAGCAGCTCGGGTGGCTCAGTGGTATAGTACCGCCTTCAGCACAGGGCATGATCCTGGCGACCCCAGATCGAGTCCCACATCCGGTCTCTTCATGGAGCCTGCTTCTCCCTCTGCCTGTGTACCTGCCTCTCTCTCTTCCTGTGTCTCTCATGAATAAATAAATAAAATCTTAAAAACAAAAAACAAATACCCATTTATCAGTAACCTAGATTCACCAATTGTAAAGTTTTACCACACTTAATTTTCTTCCCCTTCTTGGGATCCCTGGGTGGCTCAGTGGTTTAGTGCCTGCCTTTGGCCCAGGGCATGATCCTGGAGTCCTGGGATCAAGTCCCACATCAGGCTTCCTGCATGAAGCCTGCTTCTCCCTCTGCCTCTCTCTCTGTGTCTCTCATGAATAAATAAATAAAATCTTAAAAAAAAATTCTTCCCCATCTTTACACATATAATTTGGTTTTGGTGTGTGTGTATGTGTGTATGGTGCTTTTTCTAAGTCATAGATAATTACAATTCACCTTTCATACTTTCTCATGTGCCTTTTAAGAATAATTTTCTACATAACCACAATAGTATTATACCTCTGACATTACAGTAAAATTCTGTTATCACCAAATAGAAAGTTCATGTTCAAATCCCCTCAATTGCTCCTTTCAGAGCTTTTATTATCTTTTTTATTTCGAAAATTCATCCAGTTAGGTTTACATATTGTACTTGATTATTTTCTGTTTAATATCATTAAATCTAGAACTCTCCTCATAACCTTTCTCTTAATATTGACTCTTTTAAGGTATTTAGGACCATTATTTTGTGTAACTGATCATTTTCTGAGTTTTCTATGAATATTAATTTCATAGAAAATCATTTCATATTAAACATTTTTTGGCCAGAAAACTATACCAATGATAAAGAATGCTTTTTTTGTTTTGTGCCGGAGATATGTAATTTGAAAATGTCCCAAAACTATGATGCTAAATTTAATGTCAGTTAACTTAGTAAACACCAAATATCTTCATTTTATTTTGTTTTATTTATTTTATTTTTTTAAAGATTTTATTTATTCATTCATGAGGGACACACAGAGAGAGAGGCAGAGACACAGGCAGAGGAAGAAGCAGGCTCCTTGCAGGGAGGCCAATGTGGGCCTTGATCATGGGTCTCCAGGATCATGCCCTGGGCTGAAGGCAGGCACTAAACCACTGAGCCACCCAGGGATCTCCTTCATTTTAAAAGTATATTGTCCCTTTATCATACAATTTGTTAGCAATTTGTGATGTGACATTTTGAGACAATGTGTATTATTCCCTATTTTCACCAAATGATTTTGCATATATTATGATTCTTGCTAAAATATTACTTTAGTGATACCAAAATGATGATTTTCTTATGACAGTATGTTTTCCTTTTAGGCATAACTTCATCAGTCTTTGAGAACCTCCTTGCTTTCTCATAAAACAATGTCCTTTCAGCTGATATTGTATTTTTCCAAACCCAGACTCAAAATAAGTTATCTTTGTAATAGTTCAGTGACTTTTTTTTTTTAGTTCAGTGACTTTTAAAGGGAGTGGTATTCAGAATAAGCATCTCTGTTAGATGATTGTTCTAAGATGTTTCACTGCTTAGAATTAGAAAAAAACTATGTATTTATATTTATACTTATAAATATTTGAGTTCATGTTGACATTCCCAATTTAGATTTACCACTGAGAAAGTTTCTTTCTTTACTTTAAAAAAAATATTTGCAGTGCTTTTCTCTTACAGAGGAAATCTAGGTTCCTACTACTATTAAAATATTTACTTACTTATTTCACATTATAATGCTCATAAAATAATTTCATAATTATAATACCAATATTCTAAAAATAAACAAATTAAAGTTTAATATTTCTTTCTAATTGTGTTTGCCCTTAGAGTATATCCCTCTAAAGATATGAAATTATTTTGCTATTTTAAAATTTTAGTGGAGAGAATGTTTTCACCCCAGAGATGTAGAGAGAATAAGTGAAAGTATTCCTCTCAACTTACAATAAGAAAAAAGCTGGACAAAATGCAAATCAGTTTCCTTTCTAGAATCCATCAGAAAACTAAGGTTGAAGTATAAACCAGTAACATGAATTCTGGGGAGAATCACTAACCTGCAGGGAGATATAGGGTCTAAGGATTTGTTTTGCTGGGGCAGAATTACATAAGCTAATAAGAAGATTAAGCAGCAATTTTTAATGAGTTGCCAAAGGCCTATTATTCGCTGGCTAGAGACCCTGGACACAGAAGACTCTGACTCTCTAAGCTTTACCTCATCGGGAAAATTGGTGAAAATGTTGAGAAAGTTTCTCCCATGATGAGGGTTGGGAGAGGATTATAGCCCCAAATAATCTTCTCTTTTTTATCTACATAGCAAAAGCCTTACTCTGCCGAGAAAATAAATAAAAACAGTAGCTTTGGAATCTGGTGGAAACCCATTGCAGTTAAGGCATGGGGGATAGGGAAATAAAAATTTTAAAAACTCTACCCATGGGAGCTACAGGAATATATGTTAAGACCAGCACCCCAAACAAAAGGAGGGATGGAACACAAAGAAGTGCCTGCTTCATTCTAAGACTTCATCAAAATACCAAAGAAGTTTTCCCTGTGCCACATCACTATGTGGACAAGGAATACAGAGAATAATAAGAAAAATTTACAGCAAATGCCACATGGAGGGTTAAAAAAGGATAGATTTCATTTGAAAAGAAATACAAAAGAAAAATTATATTACATAATTTTTCAAATGTTTTTTCAATTTGAGTTTCCAAAGCAAAGCTAAGGTGCTCAAAGGCAAAAAGGAAAAAACTTTCATAAAAATTTGTAGACCAATTGTCCAGAAACTAAACACAAAGTGAGCATAAGCAGAATCTGACTTGTGGTGCACCCAAGGTAATGTTACCAACCTCAAACTTTATACTCAGCTCAACTACTGATTATATAAACATAAATTCCCACATAAAGCCCTAAGAGAAAGAAATCCTTGCTCATCTTCAATCATAAAGGTATCTAATGCTCTATACAACATATCCAGCTTTCAATAAGGAAAGAAATAAAGAAACATTGGGAAAGAAAAACAATGGAAAGCAGAATGTAAAAAATAGCACAATCATCAGAATCAAATTTATAAGAGGAATAGTATTAGAAGGGATAAAAAGTATAAGAAAGTATATATATGTGTATATATATGTGTATATATATACAAAGCCCTATAATGTGATGGTCCTATGACAGGGTTTTAGTAGACTCAAGACAGTCAAGAATAGAATTGTTGAACTTTTGGTAGGTCTTTAGAAATAACCCAGCTTGAAAAATAAAGGTAACATTGGTGAAAACAACACACAAGAGCTATTGGACAATAGAAACCATTTTAGAATGCATGTGTTGGAATCCCAAAAGTAGAAAAGGAAATGGAGAAGAAGAAATATTTAAAGAAATTATGGCCAATTTTTTCCCCAAAAGTTAATGACAGGTTTTAAACCAAAAATTCAGTAAGCTAATAAAACACCAAACAAAATAAAGTTTTATTTATTTATTTGTTTGTTTATTTTCACATAGACATATTCAAACTACTGGAAAACATAGAGATTCATGAAAGATAATGGGAGTGGGCCCATGAGCTTCATAGGAAAGAAATAAGAGATGACTCACAGTTATAATTCATGCAAGCGAGAGGAACAAAATAAATGCAGAAAAATACTGTCAATCAGGAATTATATATTCAAAGAAACTAGCCTTCAAAAATGAAGGAAAAATAAGGATTTTATAAGTTAAAAAGAAAAAAAAAGACTTCAGGTGTCCTCTGCTAACAGGCTACAAAGAATGCCAGAGGAAGTTCTACAATGAGAAGAAATGTGATATAGTTCAGACACTTAAATTCACAGAATGGAATGAAATGAAATGAAATGAAATGATACATTGACAAGGAAGTAAATTCTCCAGGAATAGGTGACAATACTACGTTATTCTTTATACCTAACAACAAAGCTTTATATATGAGACATACAGATATTAAAAGTGTTATAGATATATGCACAGCTATAGTTGGAGATTTCTATAGTCTTCTCTGTGATTGACAGAACATCTAGGGAGATGTACAATAGATTATAGAGACCCACACAAAACTGTTAGCAAAACTGATAGGTATAGAACACTCTACAAAGAACAGAAGAATATAAAATCTCCTTATTTGTACAAGGAACATTGACCCAAATAGCCCATATTGTGGGCCATAAAACAAATCTTAGCAAATTTTAAATGAATATTAGTCATATTAATTACCTTCCAGTTCATAACTATTATTTTTTAATATTTTATTTATTTATTCGTGAGAGACACAGAGAGAGGCAGAGACATAGGCAGAGGGAGAAGCAGGCTCCATGCAGGAGCCCAAAGAGGGACTTGATCCTGGACCCCAGGATCATGCCCTGAGTTCCTAACAATATTAAAATAGAAATCTGTTAACAGAAATATTTCTGGAAAGTGCCAAGATAGTTGGAAATTAGGTTACCATACTCCCAAATAACTCCTAGATCAAAGGGGATGTCTTTTAGGAACTAAAACTTAGTTTGAACTGAATAGGAATGAAAATGCAACATTTCGAGCATTTCAGGAAAAGCAGTGCTTTGGGAAACATAATGTCACTAAGTTATTATAAAAAAAAATAAAATAAACGATGTCTTTAACAAACAAATGAAAGAAGAACAAATTAAACTCAGAGCAAGCAAAAAATAAAGACAAGCATAAATAAATAAAATTTAAAACAAAACTATATATAAAATCAATGAAGCAAAGATCTGCTTCTTAATGAGAGTTACAGTACAGAGAATATAGTCCATGGTATTGTAATAGCCTTGCGTGGTAACAGAGGGTAGCTACACATATGTTGAACATAGCACAATGTAGAGTTGTTGAATCACTATGCTGTATACCTGAAACTAATGTAACATCTTCTGTCAAATATACTTAAAAAATGGATTCTTTGAAAGAACCAATACCATGTATGAACTCCTATCAATATTGGCCATGAAAAAAGATAAAGACATAAATTTCAAATAGTAGAGAAGAAAGGAAGTGCTATCTTATCTTTCCAATGTCTGAACCCACAGACATTGGAAAGATAAGAAGTGAATAATGAAACAACTCTTATGTCCATAAATACAATAAGTTCAATGCAATGGACCAAGTCCTTAACATACATGAGCTAAAAAGACTTAGTCAAGAAGAAACAGGTAGGGAAGCCTGGGTGGCTCAGTGGTTGAGTGTCTGCCTTTGGCTCAGGTCATAATCCCGGGGTCCCAGGATCAAGTCCCACATTGGGCTCCCTGCAGGGAGCCTGCTTCTCTCTCTGCCTATGTCTCTGCCTCCCTCTCTGTGTCTCTCGTGAATAAATAAAATCTTCTTTAAAACAACAAAAAAAAAAGAAGAAACAGGTAACCTGAATCGCCCTATAATTATTTTCAAAAGTTGATTTGTAGTTTAAAACATAGCCAAGCCCATATGTTTCACTATCAATTCTACCAAACATGTAAAAACATAATAACATTCCATGCAATATTTGAAAATAACAAAGAGGTTTTTTTTTTTTTTTTTTTTTTAATGGAGAAATGTACCATATCTATGGAATGGGAGACACAATATTATTACTAGGTCAATTATCTCCAATTTGATCAAGGGAATTAATAGATTCCTATTTAAAGTCTAAAAATGTATCTGTTTTAAAAGGCAAATAAACTACAATTACCAAATAATTATGTAAAGAAATATAAATATTTAGGACTCACACTGTCCTGCCACAGATCTCAATATAAAGCTACCATTGTCAAGACTATGTTTTTGGTGAGAGGGTAGACCCAGAGGTCAAATGGTACAGAATAATGAGCCCAGAAATATACCCATGAAAATATAGTGAATGGATTTATGACAAAGGTACAAAGACAATTTAACAAAGAAAAGGTACTATTTTCACCAACTAGAATACAATAATCAAACATCTACAGGCAATGAGCTAATACAAATAAAACAAATATCATTGGCTTATGTCTCACACTTGTGCAAAATGTAACTCATAAATGATCATAGACATAAGTGCAGGACACACAACTATTAAAACTCTCTGAGGAACTATAAGAAATAGTCTGATGATCTTGAGTTTGACAATAAGTTATTACACTAAAGGCATTATCCGTAAAAGAAAAAAATTGTAAGCTAGATTTATCAAACCCAGGAGCTTTTACTCCTTAAAAGAAATTGCTCTAATTGAAAAGAAAAGCTGCAGAATGGGAGAAAATATTTGCAAATCACATATCTTCTAAAAGACATTAAACGGAATAGTTTTTAATCCCTTACATTCCAATAGGAAAGTAAACAACTCAATAAGAAATAGAATATTGGAACAAACAACTTACCAACAATAATATTGGTGCAGAAAATAAGTATGTTAAATGATTCTCAGCATCATCTGTCATTAGAGAAATGCAAATTTAAACCACAATAAGATGCCATATACATCTATTAAATGGCAAAAATAAAAGCAAATAAAGCAGACAACAACAACAACAACAAAACACTGACAATGTCAAATGCTGGGAAGAATGCAGGGCATCAAAAACTCTCATTCATTTCTGATTCCAGTGAAAAATGTCACTGTCAACTTAAAAAAATAATCATATATGCACTTACCATAGGATTCAGTAATACTGTCAGTAGATTTTTATCCAAGTGAACTAAAATCCATGACACCAAAGCCTATATAAAAATATTTCTAGTATTCATGATCAAAAACTGCAAACAACCTAAATGTCCTTTGATAGTTGTGTAAACAAACTATGATACACCCATACAATGCAACGCCACTTAGCAATATAAAGGAACACATTATTGATTTTTATTCGTCCACATGATGGATTATAAATGCATTTTAATAGGTGAAAGAGCAAGACCCAAAAGCTGTTTACTGTGTGACTCCTTTGATCTCCTGTTCTGAAAAGGTAAGGCCATAAGCAACAGAAACAAAGATCAGTTGTCACCCAGGGTTGGGACACTGGAAGCTCAGCTGACAAAGAGGGAGGCCACATAAGGAGATGTTAGTGTGATCGAACCATTTTTATGATACCATGGAGGAGGATACATGACCGTTTTTTCCAAACCCATAGAACTGTATATGGAAGGGTGCAGAAAATGTATGCAGATAATTTTAAAACAGGAGCATGCTGTGGAAATCCAGAATGAAATGTGAACTCTGACAAAAGAATGCACTCTTTTGCAAATGTATAGCTTTTCTGCTCCAAAGGAGATAAGTAAAAAGGAGATGGCCTAATGACTTTGGAAAGCTGCATGTTGGGTCTATTCTGTAAGGCCCACAGTAAAAATAACTGTACATACTCTGCTTAATTAATAACTTAGTTTGCCCCAGGGATTTAATTTAGCAATTTTAGAAATACTTTGCACGATGCTAGAATAGAACACACAAGTAAATAGATTACAGATAAAAAGGAGGCAGATTTCTTACTACATAGAAAGAAGTTACAAATCAGCATGGAGGAAAAGACTAGAAGAAATACTGTGGTACTGGATTGGAGTTAGACATCAATATGAACTCCAGTTTATTTTATCCATACAGATAGAGAAATAAATATAGATGAGCATCTACACGGGTTATGATACCTGCATATATTTCGTAGTTCTCTCTGCTCAGATAAACTAGAAACAGGGATGCCACAGTATCAGTGAGCAAAACCCAGTGCACAGATCCAATTTCTGAGCACCATTCAACAATAACAGGAACTGTATATATGTATACATCCTGTTTGATACAATGAGAAGGGTATTTCACATTTGTGGTGTTCTTCCCCAAGTCCATACTCCCAGTTGTATCGTGAAAAGATCTCAGACAAATCTAAATTGAGGCTTATTATAAGGACGAGCTGACTGGTACTTTCAAACCCAACAGGGTCCTGGAACACAGGGCAAGACAAAGAAACTGCCATATGTTAGTGTCCAATAAATATAGAATTGTGAAGACTATCTGCAATGATATCATGCATTGGATTTTGAGAGAAAAAGGACATTAGCAGAAAAGCCTATGATATTGGAACAAATTTGTGAATAGTGCTGGGCCACTATGAATTACATGGGCTTTATATATAAAATAGTTTGGGGCTACTGTGAATTTCATGGGCTTTATACATGTACCATAGTTAGGTAACATTAGGGAAAGTGGGGGACAAATAGTACTGGCTTTGCAACTTTCTTATAATACCTAAAATTATTTTTAATTTTTGTGTTTAAAATATCAGGGAGACAATGTGGTTGAATTGCTTTTATATTCAGTAGTTCTTTGTCAGCCTTACAGATACAGGTCACCATTTGTAATGTAAGAGTACATTCTAGCTAGAGATTCATTATTTTCATCTTCATGATTATTTATTTATTTTAAAGATTTTATTTATTCATGACAGACAGAGAGAGAGGGAGAGAGGTGAAGACACAGGCAGAGGGAAAAAGCAGGCTCCCTGCAGGGAGCCCTATGCAGGACCCAATACCAGGACTCCAGGAACAAGCCCTGAGCCAAAGGCTGATGCTCAGCCGTTGAGCCACCCGTTTTATAATTTTGAAATTATAAATAATTTGCAGGCTTCAAAACCCAAAGCTATAAAAAGTAATATTGGATAAATCTTATGTCTAGTTCTCTTTCACCCTGTTTCTACTTGTCCCTGAATGTAATGATTTTTATTACTTTTCAGTTGACCTTTCAAGTATTACTTAAAAAAAAAAAGACTATTTTGTTTTCTGGTGTTTATTTTGGTATTTAGAAAATCTAAGTTTATAGGCTCATGTTTAATGTTATACTGAACCCCTTATATTATAAAACTAAAGTTTCCCTTGGCCACCTGCTGATGGGAAAGGCCTCTTCTGTTACATTTCTCAGAATGGGTTAATGAATATAATATCTCACAAGTTCTTTCTTGCATGTTTGAAATTGTTTTTCTATAACCTGGATGACTTAACTCAATTTGCCTGGATGTGACATGTATTTTTAATTAACTTCATTTCTTATGCATCTTTCCTCCCAATTTCTTGCTGGTCCTTTAATAGGCAGATCATAAAGTAACACAGTGCAGAGCAATCATTTTCTCCCTGAAAATCATTGAGCTAATTGCCTGCATTTCACTTTTGTTGTACTGAATCATGTGCTGCAGGATGATCTTTTATGTTATTACATGAAAGCATTACATTATGCAAAAAGTTATTATAGACAACTACCATGAGGGGAGGCATTACACCATGTGTCCACCACTCTATCTCTTGTAGTTTGTTTGTTTTTTTTTCTTTCCTTCCTATTTCTCCACATTCTTACTTTAAAAATATATACTTTCCCGGGGCACCTGGGTATCTCAGTAGGTTAAGCCTCCAACTCAATCTCAAACTCCAGTCTTAATCTCATGAGTTCAAGCCCTACATTGGGCTTCACACTGGGCATGGCATAAATATATATATACATACATATATATGTATATATGTTACACATATATATGTGTATATATGTAATAAATTTATTTATATATATATCAATATATATTTATATTCCTTTTGTGTCATTCTCACTTTTTCCTCCTGAATTCCATGGTTAGAAATTTATGTCACCATAGTTTTGTAATGAATTATAATGTTCAAATTCTGTTGTTTGATTAATCAGTATTAGTTGTCCTCTGGATGTTTGCTATAGGGATCAAGCAAATGCACAATGATTCAGTTAATCATTCAGTGAATTACTTAATTAAGAAACAAAGGTGGTGGTTAAATAATTCACCTTGTTTTTACTTTAACACATGGATATCCTCCACAGGGACCCAATATGTAGCATCTTACACTTCATTGGTAACCATCAAAAATATCTAGCTAATCTCTTAATTAGTTGATGCATATTTATTCATCTAGTCAATGAAAATTTTATTTTGATTTCTTAATATGTTCTAGACCCAGGAGATATAGCAGCAAACGAAAAGAAAAAAACAGAACAAAACAACTCTTACTCTACATAGAGAAGCAGCACATCTCAAGAATGGAGCCAGGTGAAGTTGGCATTGAGAAGAGATTTAGAGGCACAGACTATATATTAAGTTCCCATACAGGTTCTTGTACACAAAAGAAGTGAAGAGGAGAAATCTCAGAAAAAAAGGACTGGGATTCTGAAATATGAGTGTGTGTGGAAAGTAGACACCATATAGCATAGCACCTTAAAAAAGGATGTAGACATCATGAAGAATTACATGCACTGATTGGACAATAAACAAATATTTAATTACACACTTCTATCTTTATTGATAAGCCAGTGTACTTTAGGTGGGCCCACTGTTTTTGTGTATACACACATATATTCATAAAATTATACGAATTATGACAAATTCATAGAAAGTTACAAATACAGTATAGAGAGTTCTCATGTACTCTTGACCCAATCTCTCCCAAGGGTTACATCCTTCATAATTACAATACAATTTTAAGTACAGGAATTTGACTTTTATATATTGTATATACTTAATTCTATTTTTTATTACATTTGATGTATAGTCACATGACCCCCACCACACTATGCAAATATGCAGAGTTATTTTATCACCAGAAATGTTTCTCTAACTATCTCTTTATTGTCATATGCACATCTCTTCCCAAATCATCCCACAACTCTGGCAACAACTAATCTTTTTCCATCTTATAATTTTGTTGTTTTGAGACTATTAAATAAATTGAATTATGCAGTATATGACCACTTTGAGACTGGATTTTTTTCACTCATCACAATGTCTTTCAGATGCTAAGTTGGTAGGTGCGTCAAAAGTTCAGTCTAAAAAAAAAAAGTTCAGTCTATTTTGGGGAGCCTGGGTAGCTCAGTTGGTTAAGTATTGCTCAGGCCATGATCCCAGGGTCCTGGGATTGAACTGTGGGTTGGAGTCCGTGCTAGACAGGAAGCCTGCTTCTCCCTCTCCCTTTACTCCTCCTCCACCCCACTATGTAAAACTCAAAGCAATCTAACTATTTTTCTACCTGAGATCAAAACAAATTTCTTTTTTTCTTATCTAAACATAATTCTTGGCATTGAGGTAAATCTGAAATTCTCATGTTACTCATACATATTTACACATTATTCTTCAAAGATTAATGACAAATTTATGAGGTCAATAGGCATGTAACAGGACCAGGATACCACTAATATTGTGTGGGGAAAAAAGCCATGCATTTATACAAAGAGTTCCTGGTCAGAGCAATATGAAATGGGATCACAGAATCTATGTACATACATGAATCACCAGAAGTTCAGCAATTAAGCTCACTTTAAGAAAATTTATTCTATTATTTAGAGCGGAGGTTGCCAAGTTGTTATACATAACAAAAATATTGTATATAACAGCTCTGAGGCCAAGTATTAGCCTAAATTGACAATAACAGCAACTTAAAAACTAAACCCAACTAGCTTAGCTCCTTATTGTGGTAATACCCATTTTACTTTGTGGCCTATAGGCTTTCTTGAAGGAACAACCTCTTATCTCTTGCCTCTCCTCCTTGTGCTCCCCCTGCCTCCAGCTCCCTTTTGCATGGCTGTCTTTGGCAATACTTCTAAAGAGCAAAAGAACCTGCTGAAGAAAATGAAGAGGATGAAAAATTTCACTATATACAACGTACAAAAACCAATCTAAAGTCCAAACTGAGAAAAACAAACACTAGAAGGAAAGCAGAGCAGTAGTATATCCTCAAGGGAAAAGAGAACATACAAAAATAAGGTGTGTGTACTACAAGCCCATCTTGCACATTATCTCCTGGTTCAAAGAGCATGAGGTCAAAACATCAAACTCTGAAAGAATAATGACTTTGATGGGGCAACTGGAGAAATGAATACATGATAAGCACAGCTGCAGCTTTAGCTATCTATGAATTTCTTTGCTCTGGCACTGGCAAAGTCAATACGATCTTTGTTGATACCAGCCTTTTGTGTGATCCAGTCTATTTGTGGATCTGTAGCCTCAACCCCATTGCCCATGTCCAGAGCCTTATTTTTCCAATGTCCTAGGATACTGCCCACTTGAGTCAGGTTCTCTTCTATTTCATCATCTCTGGCATCATTAGTTTTAAGTTGAATGGATCTGCTGTTGGCTGTTCCAGTAGTTGCTTGTTGAAGCTGACCATTTGTCACTCGACCTGGCTGGCTACATACCACATTACTAAGAGTGTTGTCTTTGCCATCTCCCCATGTTGCCTTGTAGACATTACTGGACTCTGAGTTCTTTGTTCAAGCATTCCAGGTACTCCTCTTGTCCCCAGCAGTTCAGATATCCCCAGACCCGACCCAGAGCTAACTGGGTCCTCCTAACTCCTGTATGAGCCCTGGTATTGCACATTTTCTTTTTTTTTTTTTTTTTAAGATTTTATTCATTCATTCATGAGAGAGGCAGAGAGAGAGTGAGAGCCAGAGACACAGGCAGAGGGAGAAGCAGGCTCCATGCAGGGAGCCCGATGTGGGACTTGACCCGGGGACTCCAGGATCATGACCTGGGCCGAAGGCAGGCGCTAAACCGCTAAGCCACCCAGGCACCCCCCTGGTATTGTATCTTTTTTCTAGATTCCATATGTTCATTGCTAGCATATAGCAATATAATTAATATTTCTATATTTATTTTATAACTTGGGGCTTTTGCCAGACTCAGTTAATATTCCTTGAGGTCTTTTTCTAAAAATATAGATTCTTTAGGGATTCTTATGTAGACCACTTTCCAATTTTAGGTCACCACTGATAAAATCCTTACCAGGAAGGGCAGAAACACCTCATTATTGCTCCCCGTATAGCCTCCATTGATACCATGGGGAAAGTAGCATTTTCCCCATAAAGCGTTAGCGAAAATTTGGACTCTCCACTAGTTCTCCTCTGATACCACCCTAAGCATCTCTCTGAGCACACAAGCTTCTTGTTCACCATCAAGGACCCTTTTGTGGAATCCACTTCTCTGGACAGAGGGGCAGACACCTAACTACTCATCAGTGATGAAAGTACTGGCTCCCTCCTATGTCTTCTCTGACATGACCCTGACTGTGAATTTGGGGGGCCTCGTTGCACCTTGGTAAAGGTGTAATTTCAGCTTTCTACTTAGTTTTTGCTGGTGGAATTGAGAGTGGGGCCTCAATTTTTTCCTGTGGTATTTGAAATAGGGTGGTTATTCCCAGAAATTTCTGTCCTGCTAGGCTGCCTCTTTTCTGGTCCTTTGGATAAGAAAGCAGTCTTTTTGTTTGTTATTTATTTATTTGTTTGTTTGTTTGTTTATATTTTTGCTCGTATCTCTGCCCAGTGATGTATCTGGATTGCTGGCTTCTCCAGTATTTAGTCTGAGACATATGAGACAAAAAGGGAAACCCAGGATACTTACTACCATGCCATCCTTCAGTTACCAATGTTACTAGCCAGGCTGTCTACTTTTCTCACCATTTAGAGGTTATAAGTTTGTTGTGTATATACTATTCAAGACTTGTGCTGCATTTGCCAGGAGAAAGAGGGAAAAACATGTCCAATGCATCTCACCAGAAATAGAAGTCTCTAATATATTTTTAATCAAACTATTTATATAGACAGAGATCCCAGAAAAAAAAAATTTGCCTGGAGCCCTGAACAAAGTGAGAGATGGCCTTGTCCAGAACTGTGCAATACTGCCATACCTAGCAGCCAGATGGGCTAGAAGAAAATATATTTTTAGCAGAGCATAATGCCGCCCCAATTAGAATTAGGGCTCTCTTAGTACAAAGAGAAAAAACGAGATTTTAATAGGCAACCTGCTGTG
The DNA here is from genome assembly GCF_048164855.1 of Canis lupus baileyi. Classification (NCBI taxonomy): domain Eukaryota; kingdom Metazoa; phylum Chordata; class Mammalia; order Carnivora; family Canidae; genus Canis; species Canis lupus. Next base: position 32,482,226 of record NC_132857.1, on the reverse strand, counting down.
TCTACTATACATTTCTATTGTTTAACAACTTATTTTAAGATAATCAGTGCTGTGGGAGACCCCAATGAATTTTCAGTTGAAATTAAAAAAATAAATATATATTTGTGACTAAATATGCTTATATAAAACAGGTTAATGATATGCTGTCATGTGGAAGAAGCCAAACCAAAAATGTTGGGGAAGTTCAACAGGCCTGTTGCTTCTAAGAGAGATCGAAGCAACAGATGATCTCAGTCCCAGAGTCCAGATGAGTTAGATGGAGAGATACACATGCTCTGTGCAAGGTCAGTTGGCCTGATAAGCCCCAGAAATCCCCACTTCGTTCAGGTGCAAAAAAGTCACAAAGGAAGCAGAGGATATCATTCTATGGGCTTAGCAAACTATGGGGGAAAATTAAAGAATGTTGGGAATGTCAGAAGGTTGGAAAGCTTGATAAATATATTGGCTTGATTTATGTCAGTAAATTTTTCTGAAACCCTAACAAAGTTCTGAAAATTGTACTGGGAAAAGGAGAAAAAGAGGAGAGAAAGAAGGAAAGAAAAGAGAAAGAGAAAAAAAAGGAAGAAAAAAAACGAAAAAAAAAAAAAGAAAAAGAGAAAGAAAAAGAAAGAAAGGAGAAAAAAGGGGGGTGGGGGAAGGAAACAAATCAAAAAGCAAAAAAAAAAAAAAAAAAAAAGGAACCACGGGGGAGTATCTTCTGATTCTGTGTACTTTAAGTCCCTTGGCTTCCCCTGGAAGTTGTCAGTCCGTCCAGCTGGTCTTCTGGGGGAGGGGCCTGCTGTGCTGATTTTCAGGTGTTAGCAGTTGGGGGAGCTGCTGTGCCCCTGCCTGGTGCAGGGCTCAGTGGGGGTTGTTTACCCCGTGAGGCCCCAGGAGCAACAGCCCTAGTGGCGGGGCCAGCTCTGGAAACCTGGATTCAGCCCCCGCAGGAACTCCGGAGCTTTCCGTCTGCAGGGCCTGGAGGCTCCGGGCGGGGCCGCTGATCTGCTCAGCTCCGGGCAGGAGCGTCCTCGCTGTCCTGGGCCCTCCCGGCCTCTGCCTGTCCCGGGGGAGGCCGGATCCTGGGCTGTGTCCCGGCGCCCTGTGCTCCGGAGCCTGCGCTGTTGGATTCGCTCCCGCCCCGCAGCCCCCTCCGCGGAGCCGCCCCCGAGCCCCCCCGAGCTGCTCCGGGTCCCGCCGTGCGCGCTGCAGCCCTTAGGGAGCTCGGCGCACTCTCCCGGGGCGCAGGTGCCTGTTAGTGTCCCCGGGAGCCCGAGGGCATCCCCGCCCTCCTGGGTCCTGCTCCACCTCCCTGGAGCCCCTTTCCGCCCGGGAAGGTCGGTGCAGCTCCTGCGTCTCCGGGACGGGGCTCTCCTGTCCTGGGGACACTCGCCCCGGCCTCAGCCCGGCTCCTCGCGGGGCCCCTCCCCCTTGGAGGCCTTTGTTTCTTTACTTCTTTTTCCCCGTCTTCCTACCTTGATAGAAGCGCGAACTCTTCTCACTGTTGCGTTCCAGCTGGTCTCTCTTTAAATCTCAGGCCGAATTCATAGATTTTCAGGATGATTGGAAGGTTTTCTAGGTAATTTGGTGGAGACAGGTGATTTGGGGACCCTACTCTTCTGCCATCTTGCCCCTCCCTACAAAGTTCTGAAAATTCACCAAGGATTTTGGAAGGCTGATGACAAGATTAATTGACTAATCTTTGGAAAGACCTCCTTAACTAAATGGTATTAACGATCAACTATGTTGCTCAAAAAAAAAAAAAAAAAAAAGATTGGATTACTACTATTATATTACATTTTACACCAAAATATTATGTCAGTAACATTTTCCCACATTATGCTTTCAATCTCTAAATATGTTATTAAAATTCTAAATAGACAATGTCTATAAGGGGTGGAAAATATTTTTTAAAATTTACAAATATCCCTTTTATTTATGTACCCTGGCAATTCAGTATCCTTCCTCAAGGGTAAACAATGTTTATTTTTTTCACTATTCACTAACTTTCCAGAAAAATCATGTATGTGTGTTATGAGTGTGTATTTCATTTACCCAAATAGCAGTATAATCAGTATGATCATTTGTGTCTCTTATAACTTCATAAACAATGTATCTTGAAGGTTTTTTCTTACCACGACAATGATAAAGTCTTATTTTTTTAGTACATATCTAAGATAAACTTCTTTACGTAGGTAGTGTAAGATAATACACACAGGGAAATTGCTTTTACTTTCTTTTACAACTAGTTGTTTCTGTTATCATACTAATGTTTTAACAATTATTGTGTCATAATTCAATAACCTGGTTATCATGTGATTACATATCATTTTTCCACTAAACTGTCTTTCTACTCAGTTCTTTGAGTGTCAGTACAGTGCTTTTATTGCAGTTTATTTCCCTAGCATCTGACATAATACCTAGAATATAATAATGACATCAATTTCCATTTATTGAGATCATGCACTAGAAACATGGTTATGTGTTTTGTGAATGTTATTGTATGTAACTTGCTGAATACATCTCACAGAAAAGCAAAGCTATTGTTTTTAGAGCTGATGAAAATAAGAGTTTACATGGGTCAAATCATTCTTTGTATAAATGATGAGTATTTGCATGATGTAGCTTTTTTCTGTGAAAGTTTAATCCTAAACCCTGATCTATCTGGAATTACACTGCATATGCTTCCTGCATCATTTAAAAAACAAATGAATAATAAAATAGATTTGTGGAATGGATAAAATGTGGAAGGTCTAGAATCAGTTGTTATCAAATAATAAACATACTATTTAAAACATGGCCTTCATTTATCATATGTATTTTTTAGTAAAGATAATTTAAAAAGGTTATATGTCTTAAATATTATGATAGTAAAATTTACTCTGAAAGTTCAAATAGAAAGTTTTTCCATAGATTCTCATAATATCTAGTTTATCTGTGTCCTAATAATATCATTTCCCAAAAGATTTCCATTTTCTCCAGCACAATGCATTTAAATTTAAATCTCATGTTTTACATTAAATTTATGGAAAGCTTATGTATTTAGTTTACTGCATAAGTACAAAATCTTGTATGGAACCAAACATGGCATGGACATGAGTTCACAGTTTTTCATTTTGTCACGAGTTTCCTTATCACTACAGGAAAAAGTCACAAAATTATGTTCCTTTCAGCCAGGTATGTCCTCTTCAGCCATCTCTCTTACAAAATTGACAAGATTAGCTAAATAGACAAAATGCAAAAAATAAACTACCTGAGAGCCTCAAAGCAAGTTCTAGGGAAGAGTGAAAACTCAGAGAGTCAACCTGGATGTGGATACAATTCTCATATTTTGTTCATTTGTTTCTCTTGCAGCTTTATCTTGAAAAAAAAAAAAAAAAACCCTCAAGTCATGAGCCTATGTTAGCTGTAGTTGTGCTCCCAGCTAATCTCCAACTGAAACCCCTAGCAATAGGAATCAGAAAAAGAATGCTGCATACTCCCAGAGGCAGGAAGTATCCACGTATGTTTTCTCTAGCAATAGGAATCAGAAAAAGAAGGCTGCATACTCCCAGGGGCAGGAAGTATCCATGTATGTTTTCTCTGTCTTCTCCAGGGCATTTCCAAGGGTAAGACTCAGACATAGAACTCTATGACTTGAGTGGCACAGGTTTGAGTAAATATAAATTTACATAATATTGAATATATAAATAAATATACATATAATAATTATATAAATATAAATATAAATATAATAAATATAAATTGAGTATTGTTTTTGTAGGTTCCTTAACATGTACATGAATATTAACAACAAAAATCGCCACATTGTCAGAGGGTTTTTGTTGTATATAAATTTAATATATGACAACTACAAAATAAAGGAGCATGGGGATGGTAAAGTCTTAGGTGTTTTAAAGACAGCTAGGTTCAATGTGAAGTACATAAACATTAAACCAAATAGGCTGTAATAGACAAGGCATATACAATTGCAATTCCTAGAGCAACCACTAAAATGATAACACAAAGAAAATAGCCAAAAAGCCAACATATAAATTGAAATGAAATTCTAAAGCTTATTCATATAATCCAAAAGAAGAGGGAACAGAGGGATAAAAACTAGACAGCACAAATAGAAATTGAATAATAAAATGATAGACCTAACTACAATTACATAAATAATTGCATGATATATAAATGACCTAAAGAGCAGTCTAAAGAGAGATATCTGGTTTGATAAAGAATAAAAACAGTTTAGGGCACCAGGGTGGCTCAGTTGGTTAAGCATCCAACTCTTGGTTTTGGCTTTGGTCATGATCTCAGCATTGTGAGATGGAGCCAGCCCTACCTTGGGCTCCCTGCTCAGCATGGAGCCTACTTGTTTCTCTCCCTCTGCTCCTTTCCTTGTGTGCACTCTCTCTCTCTCTCTCTCTCTCTGATAAATAAAATGTTTAAAAAAATAAAAATAATTTGACTACATGCTGTATGAAAGAAACTCCATTACAATTAAAGGCTTACTGGGTTAGGAGCAAAAAAATTGTAAAGATATATAAATAATAATCAAAAGAAAGCTAGAATGGTTATATTAATATGAGACACAGTAGCTTCAAATTAATACTGTCAACCAGTTGAACTAAAAATACAAGAAAAAAATCTAATGTACATGGGACATTTACTAATATAAGTCATATTCTGTACCATAAAACAAAGACTAATAAATTATAAAAACTAGAAACTGTGTAAATTATTTTATAAAATCACGAAGACATTCATGTAAAAATCAATAAAAAATGGTATCTGCTATGTACCAAAATATTTGGGAATTAAACAATTCACTTCTAAATCACTGCAAGGTTGAAATGGAGGTCACAAGAGAAATTATAAAGCTTTTTAGAATGAACAAAAATGAAAATTTCCTATTTCAAATACATAGAACATAACAAGAGATCAAAAGGAAATTTATAGCATTAAATGCTTTACTTAGAAAAGAAAAATGAGGTTAAATCAATGATTTAAGCTCCCACCTTAAGAAACTAAGAAAAAACTAAATACAAGGAACATAAAAAGAAAAGAAAAGAAAATATTAAAATAACAGAAAGTAATGAAATTTAAAAAATAGAGAAAACTGATGAAATATAAATATGATACTTTGAAAACTAGGATAAACCAAAACTTTTTTATTTTTATTAAAGACACACACTTTAAATAAATTGTTCTCTCAACTTCTATTATCTAAAAAATGTAAAATATTTTTAAAAATTAGACTTATTGTTAACATTTGCTCATTTTTCTCATATTCTCTGTCATACACACACAGGCAGACACACAAATATACACATGCTCACACTTCATTCATCCATTCATCTTTGCTGAACCATTAGAAGTAAGTTGTAGGCATTAGGATGCTTAAAAATGAAACACATCAGTGTATGTCTACTAAATATAAGGCTATCTACATAACTGCAGTTACACTATCACAGTAAAATTTAATTTTAGGTAAAATATTATCTGTATTTAAATAGATATTTATATGTAGATAAAATATTACATATATATATAATTCATATTCAAGCACTTTTAATTTCCCAATCTTGTCCTTTACAGCTAGTTTATTGGAAGTTCAAAATTTAATCCAGCTTCCCACCCCATAGGCTTAATGAGGTTGAGACTAACAAGACATTGCAAGCTTAATTTTCAGAGACCTATTGCACCCAATCAGCTCTTATTTCTCTTCAGATCCCACTAACAAATCCATCAGTGATCTCCACAGAAAATTAGACCAACACAGATGAAGGTCACTGATAATGGTTCCAGCCTATGAACACACAAGGTCCTGCATTCCTTATCTGAGATAACCCCCAGGCCCCATCCAGTTTGTACCAGCTCTCAGAACATACCATAGCCTTCTTTCTTGTCCTACAGATACCTCCTCATGTCGGAGCCCAAAATAATAAGTCTCCACCCCAAAGTGAGCATGGGATGTATGTTACTATATGTTTGCTCAATGTGCATGCTTCATCTTTCCTCATGAATAGTCATAAGCTTCCCCACCCTTTTATTCAGTATGTATGTAATTTCAACCCCTATGATCATAAAAACTTGTAACCTCATTTGGATGAGGCAGATTTGAGGTGACTGGCTTTGCTTTGTGTTGGGCATACAAACTTGGGTTCAGTTACAGCCACACGAATGCACCATTGTTCACGCAGCCAGTCTCTCTACATAGCTATTTAGGTTGTTTCCAATATTTTGGATTTTTTATTTTTATTTTTATGGGGATATATCATGATAAATTCCCAAAAGTGGATATGGTGGGCCAAAGTGTCCTTTGTAAGTGTTGTTAGGTTTTGCCAAATCCTCTCAAATGTATTATATCACTTTGTACCTTCACCAATAATGTGGAAGAGGTTTTTACTCAGAATCGCCAAAAGAATGTGTGGTCAAGGTTTTGATTGGTGAGAAAGGGTGCCAAATTGTAGTTTCAGTTTATAATTCTCCTATTATCAATAAAGTTCAGCAATGTTTTATATTTTTAAGATTCATTTTTCTCATTGACTAATGAGCTCTGGTTTGTTCTAAGTTCAGAATTTTTGCAGCTATTTTTAAAAGTCTATTCCTCTGAATGAATAGGAGAATCATTTTGTCTCTAGAAACAAACAAAAAATCCTCATTAAAAAAATATTTTATTCCTAATTTAGACAAAATGGCATCTCTGTAATGTTTGCTCATCATATTCAAGATTAAAATAGTGTCCTTCCATTTAAGTCTCCTTTTGTGTCTTTCAGTAGAGAATGTTCTAAAGTTTTCCTCATATAAATTTAGCAAACTTCTTGTTCAGTTTATTCTACAATACTATATATTTTTTCTTTTCATGTAGCTATCTTAAATGACACTTAATGTTTCATTATGTTCTTTAATTGGTTGTATATATGAATGGTATTGATTTTTGTTAATTTTATGTTCCTTTTTTTCTTAAGATTTTATTCATTTATTCATGAGAGACACACAGAGGGAGAGGCAGAGATACAGATTGAGAGAGAAGCAAGCTCCCCACAGGGAGCCCGATGTGGGACTCCATCTTGGACTCCAGGGTCACTCCCTGTGCCTCTGCTGAGCCACCCAGGCATCCCAGTTTTATGTTCTGTTATCCAACTGAATTGTTTCATTATTGATATCATTCACAAGTGGAGATCATTTTACTTCTCCTTTCCACATTTTAATGTCACCAGTTGTTTTCTCTGGTTTAATTGCTCTAATTCATCCAAGAAAAAGTCAAATAGTAATGGCAATATGTGCATCCTTATCATTTTCTTGACTTATTGGGGATGGTTTTGGGGATTCCACATTAGGTAAGATAAATGCCACATATTTTTAATGATTGCTTAATATTTCATGATATGTAGATATAATTTTTTAATCAACCATATCCTTGGAAGCCTGAGGAATTTTTATTCCTAGTTATTGTGGAAATTGCTAAAAGGAAATATTTTCTCATAAGCCATTGCATATTATATGAATATGTATATAGAAGATATAGCTGAAGTGCTGGAACAAGCAATGTCTTGTAAATTTTGGCTAAAGTTTCCAAATTGGTCTCAATATAATTTTGATTTTTTCAAGCAATGTATGAGATTCTCTGTTTTCTCACACTTGCCTACATGTTGTATTATCCAGTGCTGCTTTTTTCTTTTTTTTATTTATTGATTTTAGAGAGGAAGAATGAGAGAGAGAGAGTGAGAGAGAGAGAGAGAGAGTGAGTGGAGGGGAGAGGCAGAGGGAGAGGGAGAGAATCTCAAGTAGACTCCCCACTGAGTGCAGAGCCCCATGCAGAGCTGGGTCCCAGGACCCTGAGATATTTACCTGAGCTGAAATTAAAAGCTGGACACTTAACCAACTGAGACACTTATGCACTCCTACAGTTTTTTTTCTTTTACCTTTGATTAAGTGATAGATAAAAAATATAGTATTTTGTTGTAATTTCTCTTTTAATTTAATAGAAAATGTGCAAAGAATGTGAACAGTTTACAATAAAAGAAATTGACATGGAGCAAATACCAAAAAAGCATAGTCAATGATCTTCATTAAAATAATGCTTATTTATTTGAGGAAGCACTATATTTATTAAATACTTTTTTGCCCTTTACAAAGTATTATCAGTTTAACTTTTTAAAACTTTTTTGTGGTTATTTTGTGATGTGCAAAACTTTTTTATTGTGTAATACATTTTGTCATTTTATGCCTGGGTTTTATGACATAATGGGAACTGTTTTCTACATGCCAAGTTTATTAAAAATAAATAAATAAATAATTCAAATATTTCTACTTGGGAAATTTTTGATTTATAAACATTTCCTTTTCTCTATATATCCTCCAGTAATTTAAACAGTGTTATAATATTGTGTTCAGAAAAAGAGTAATAGCTTTTATATATCACTTACTATGTGCCGTAGACTCTTCTAAGACCTCTCATCTAAACACCCATCATGATAAGCTCTGTTATTATCCTTGTTTCACAGATGAGGAAAGTAAGGCACAGAGTGATTAACAATGTGTCCACGTTCATCCAATCAGTAGGGATGGTGCTAGGATGGAAACTCAGGCACTTCCAGCCTAAAATCTCTAGGTAGGCTTTTTGCTACAAGGTAATCACCGAAAGAATTTCCCTATAAATTTGCTAATGTGCCACTTAGTTTGGAAAGCTGTATTATATAGACTTTCTCTGTGATTTGTAGTTGTAGGATCCTCCCACAGGATTTTTCTTAACCCTCTTTGAATACTGCTTTATTTAGAACTCTTCCGAACATTTCATCAGGGCTGATGTCATGGGCACTGTGCCTGTCGGAGAGCACAGGTCCCTGAGCTTAAAAGGGTTGGTGTTTGGTTTAGTGCTATTCTGTCATCACAGGGATAATCATTTTCAAAAAGGGTCTCACATTTTCATCTTGCCCTGGACCTCACAAATTATTTAACTGGACTTGCATATTATGTCTCATGGGTACTCCCAGGTCTTCGTTTTGTGAATGCTAGGAATCTGGTTTTCCACTTTCTTGTTTCTTATAGATAATTATGGAGATAAAACAAAATCAATGCCCAGAAATTAGTGGCATTTCTATACACTAACAATGAGACTGAAGAAAGAGAAATTAAGGAGTCAATCCCATTTACAATTGCACCCAAAAGCATAAGATACCTAGGAATAAACCTAACCAAATAGGTAAAGGATCTATACCCTAAAAACTATAGAACACCTCTGAAAGAAATTGAGGAAGAGATGGAAAAATATTCCATGCTCATGGATTGGCAGAATTAATATTGTGAAAATGTCAATGTTACCCAGGGCAATGTACACGTTTAATGCAATCCCTATCAAAATACCATGGACTTTCTTCAGAGAGTTAGAACAAATTATTTTAAGATTTGTGTGGAATCAGAAAAGACCCCGAATAGCCAGGGGAATTTTAAAAAAGAAAACCATATCTGGGGGCATCACAATGCCAGATTTCAGGTTGTACTACAAAGCTGTGGTCATCAAGACAGTGTGGTACTGGCACAAAAACAGACACATAGATTAATGGAACAGAATAGAGAACCCAGAAGTGGACCCTCAACTTTATGGTCAACTAATATTCAATAAAGGAGGAAAGACTATCCATTGGAAGAAAGACAGTCTCTTCAATAAATGGGAGACTGGGAAAATTGGACATCCACATGCAGAAGAATGAAACTAGACCACTCTCTTGCACCATACACAAAGATAAACTCAAAATGGATGAAAGATCTAAATGTGAGACAAGATTCCATCAAAATCCTAGAGGAGAACACAGGCAACACCCTTTTTGAACTCGGCCACAGTAACTTCTTGCAAGATACATCCACGAAGGCAAAAGAAACAAAAGCAGAAATGAACTATTGGGACTTCATCAAGATAAGAAGCTTTTGCACAGCAAAGGATACAGTCAACAAAACTCAAAGACAACCTACAGAATGGGAGAAGATATTTGCAAATGATGTATCAGATAAAGGGCTAGTTTCCAAGATCTATAAAGAACTTATTAAACTCAACACCAAAGAAATAAACAATCCAATCATGAAATGGGCAAAAGACATGAAGAGAAATCTCACAGAGGAAGACATAGACATGGCCAACATGCACATGAGAAAATGCTCTGCATCACTTGCCATCAGGGAAATACAAATCAAAACCACAATGAGATCCCACCTCACACCAGTGAGAATGGGGAAAATTAACAAGGCAGGAAACCACAAATGTTGGAGAGGATGCGGAGAAAAGGGAACCAACCCTCTTACACTGTTAGAGGGAATGTGAACTGGTGCAGCCACTCTGGAAAACTGTGTGGAGGTTCCTCAAAGAGCTAAAAATAGACCTGCCCTATGACCCAGCAATTGCACTGTTGGGGATTTACCCCAAAGATACAGATGCAATGAAACGCTGGGGCACTTTCACCCCGATGTTTCTAGCAGCAATGGCCACAATAGCCAAACTGTGGAAGGAGCCTCGGTGTCCAACGAAAGATGAATGGATAAAGAAGATGTGGTTTATGTATACAATGGAATATTACTCAGCCATTAGAAATGACAAATACCCACCATTTGCTTCAACGTGGATGGAACTAGAGGGTGTTATCCTGAGTGAAGTAAGTCAATCGGAGAAGGACAAACATTATATGTTCTCATTCATTTGGGGAATATAAATAATAGTGAAAGGGAACATAGGGAAGGGAGGAGAAATGTGTGGGAAATATCAGAAAGGGAGACAGAACATAAAGACTCCTAACTCTGGGAAACGAACTAGGGGTGGTAGAAGGGGAGGAGGACAGGGGTGGGAGTGAATGGGTGACGGGCACTGGGGGTTATTCTGTATGTTGGTAAATTGAACAGCAATAAAAAATAAATTTAAAAAAAAGCTGGTAATTCTGCCTTACCATTTTAAATCAAATCCAAAAAGTTTAAATAGTTTTTCTACAGTCGCAAAATCTTAAGTGATAATTCAAGCCAGAGTGCTTTATTCCAGAGGCCTTGCTCTTTCCACTTCACTATGAAGCTGCTCTAAGAATAAAGATCTTATAGAATTTTAATAAATGGCCTTTTGGAAACATTAGCCAAATCAAAATAATATATAAAATGGAGTCATGATTTTGGGTCATATGACAGGCTGAATAAACATAGATGTCTTTCTGCCCCACAAAACTGAAATATTGAATACATTAAAAGGTCAGAAATGATTACGCTTCTGAGCTTGAAATATAGACAGACAAAATCTTTCTATACTAGAGAACAGAAGAACTAGCAGCTATGCAAGTAAGTGATACCTGACACTGCCCAGGTTCAGGATGTTGTCAGAATACATAATGAGGCCAGGGAGAGAGACTGGGATCCTACCCCTGGGAGAAGAATCTCAGATGGACTACTTAACATGAGGAAGCTCAGGTGCCTTCTCAGCAGCTGGAACCTCAAACAATATTCAGTTCTCATGGACCACAAAATCCTCATCTTAAAGTTAGGGAATTGGCAAGGAATCTTAACCCTGTTCTAGAGCTTTGTGTAGAAAAACAAAATGCTATCAATAAGAAACCGAAATCTCGAGCAATTTTACATTAAAGTTTGTAATCCCAATTTACAATGATTTTATTATGCATGAATCCTCAGGTCTCCAAATACCCTTAACAGATTTGGTTTAGAAGGAACATATTTCAACATAAGAAAGGTCATATATGACAAACACACAGCTAACATACTTAATGAAGAAAAATAGGAAGCGTTTTTTGTTTTTTATTTTTTTTATTATTATTATTTTTTTTACAATCAAGAACAAGACAAGGGTGCCCACTCTCACCACTCCTACTCAACAAATAGTGGAAGTCCCAGTCAGCACAATTAGGCAAGACAAAGAAATAAAATGCATCCAAATTGCAAAGGAAGAAATAAAAATATCACTATTTGCTTATAATTGGATCCAATGTATAGAAAAATCCCAAAGAACCAGTCAAAAATCTGTTGGATTTAATTAAAATATTTTAGTAAAGTGTCAGGACACACACAGAAAAACTGAAGAAATGCAAGCAGAAAAATTAAATTGGATCCCTTTCTCACACCACTCACAAAATTTAACTTGAAATAGACCAAAGACTTACTTAAGCAAGGAGACCTGAGAAACAAAAACCAACCTAGAATTTCACATTTAGCAGTTATCCTCATATGTGAAAGAAACATAAAGATAGGGTGGCGCAGCGGTTTAGCGCCTGCCTTTGGCCAGAGTGCAATCCTGGAGACCCGGGATCGAATCCCACGTCAGGCTCCCTGCATGGAGCCTGCTTCTCCCTCTACCTATGTCTCTGCCTCTGTCTCTCTCTGGACTATCATAAATAAATTTTAAAAAAAAATTAAAAAAAACATAAAGATAGCTTTAAAAATTAACCAAAAAACTGAGGAAATTTGTTACTAGTGTAATTCTTTTATAAGAAATATTAAAAGAAGTTCTTCTTAGAAAAGGAAATTGTATACAGGTGAGAAATTTGTATATACATACAGAAAGGAGGAGCGTTAGAGAAGGAATAAATAAAGGTAAAATAAAATCTTATTTTTCTTATTCTTCATTAATATGAAAATAAAGTTTTTTCAAATAACAATTATAACAATGTATTTGGTGATTACAGCTTGTGGGCAAGTGAAATGTTTGACAGCAGTGTTATAAAGGATGGGAGAAAGAAATTGGGAATAACATGACATGTATACACTACCTGCGAATTTGTGTAGTGTTATTTGAAAGTGGTTTTAGGTTAGTTATAAATAGATATTGTAAAATCCATGCCAACCACTAAATATTTTTCTTTCTTTCTTTTTAAAAATATTTTATTCACTTATTCATGAGAGACACGGAGAAAGAGGCAGAGTAAATGTTTTATTCACTTATTCATGAGAGACACGGAGAAAGAGGCAGAGACATAGGCAGAGGGAGAAGGAGGCTCCCTCCAGGGAGCCTGATGTGGGATTTGATCCCAGGACACGGGGATTACAACCTAAGCCAAAGGCAGATGCTCAACCACTGAGCAACGCAGGTGTCCCAAATAGTTTTCTTACATGAGAAAAATTTTTATGACAGGAAAGGGAAGAATATTAAATTATATTAAATGGCCAATTAATACTATAGATGGCATAAAAAAGTGGAAAAGGAAGATGAAGAACAGGGACAACAAACAAAAAATAGTTGTAAATATGATAGACACTATTTATGAATAATCACTTGAATGTAGCTAGCCTAAATGCATTAATTAAAAGACAGAAACAGTCAAAGTGAATATAAAAAAAATACAAGTTTAACTTTTTCCACTTTAAAGATAGAGACACAGGGACATCTGGGTGTCTCAGTGGTTGAGCTTCTGTCTTTGGCTCACAGTCTGATCCCAGGTGCAGCATCCGGTGCAGGATCCAGTCCTGCATTGGGCTCCCTCTGCCTATGTCTCTGCCTCTCTCTCTCTTGGTGTCTCATGATTAAATAAATAAAATATTTTTTTTAAAGAGAGAGACACAGAAAAATTAAAAATAAATTGATGTAGAAAGATATACTACACTGTTAATTAAAGGAAAATTGGAATTACTATTTCAGATGAAACTGACTTCTGAGCAAGGAAAAATATCAAGGATAAGGAGGGACATTATCGTGATAGTAAGGTCAATTTTCCATGAAGATACACATCTTTGATGTCTATGTGTTAAACAACAGTATCAAAACATATGGGACAAAAACTGATAGAATTTCAAGATGATGTATACAAATCTAATATGATTAGAGACTTCAACACCCTTCTATCACTAATAGAGGGATTCAGCAGTCAGTAAGGAGAAAATCAGAAGAGATATAGCTGAAATGAATGACATCCTCAATCAATTGAATTTATTTTATATTCATTATATTTTATCTAACTACAGTTGACACTCTCATACTCACCAAAATAGACCATAATCTGGCCATTAAAAATAACAACAACAAGACCTTAACAAATCTAAAAGAAAATAATTCATGAAAGTACTCTTAGACTACAGTGGAATGAAACTAGAAATTAATAACAGAAAGATAACAGGAAATTCCCAAAATATTTAGAAATTAAATAACACATTTATAAATGATAACAAATGGGGCAAGAAAGAAGTCTCAAAGATCATTTCAAAATGCATAGAACTTAATAAAAATGAAAATAGATTGAACTAAAATCTGTGAGATGCACTGAAATAAGGCTTGGAGGGAAATTTATAGCATAATTACATATATTAGAAAAGAAGAAGATCTAAAATCAATAATCCCGGCTCTCACCTTGGGAAGCTAGACAAAATAGCTAGTAATATTTTAATCCAAAGTAAGCAGAAGAAAGGAAATAATACACAGTAGGCATGAAATCAATAAAATTAAAATAATAAACAATAGAGAAAAGAATCAAAATAAAAACTAGTTCTCAAAAAATCAGTAGAAGTGGTGAATCTCTAATCAGCCTAACCAACAGAAAAAGAGAGAAGACAAAAATTACCAATACTGCCATTGATAGAGGGGTACCACTACTGATGTCATTGACATTAAAATGACAATGAAAATTCAACATTTGAAAATCAATTCATGTAATCTATCAAATAAACAGAAAAAAGAAGAAAATTCATATAAGCATATCAATAAATGTGGAAAATGCATTTGACAAAGTCAAAAGCATTGATTCATGTCAAAAAAACGCTCTCAGTAAACTAGAAATAAGGTGTAAATTCAGCAACTTGATAAAAAAAAATCTACAAAATCTGTATAGCTAGCATATTATCTAATGGTGAAAAACTAGATTTTTTTTCTTCAAAAGGTCAAGAACAAGGCAAGCTATTCCCTCTCACAACCCGTATTCTGTATCATACTGGAATGTTAGCTAACGTAATAAGAGGAGAAAGAAAATATAATTTATACAGATTTAGAAGGAAAAAATAAAATGGTCTTTGTTCACAGATCACATGGTTGTCTATGTAGAAAATCTGAAAGAATTATCAATGATAATAACCACAACTCTTGGAACTAATACCAATCATAGTAAGGTTAAAAAATGAAAGGTTAATATATAAAAATCTATTGTTATCCTATATTTACTAGCAATATGCAATTGGAATTTGAAATTGAAATATACACCATTTACATTAGCACCAAAAAGTAAAATATTAGGTACAAATCCAATGAAATATGTGTAAAAACTATATGATGAACACTATACAACTCTGAAAATCTGAAAAAAGAAACCAAAGAACCAAATAAATAGATAGTCCATATTCAGTGATAGGGGGGCTCAAAATTGTTTAGTTGTCTGGCCTCCCAGCTTGAGCTATAAATTCAACACAATCCTAGTCAAAATGCCAGAAAGTTTTGTGAATATTGACAAGCTAAATCTAAACATTATACATAAATGCAAAAACCCTGAATAATCAACATAATATTGAAGCAGAACAAAAATGAAGGATGTAATTAATCTAAAGACTTATTATAGTGTGTTACTAGTGAAAGAATCAACAAATCGATCAATAGAACAGAATGGAAAGCTCAGAAGTAGACCCACACAAATATACTCAATGAATCTTTGACAAAGGAGCAAAGGAATTTCAATAGAGAAATAATAGTCTTCCTTAAAAAAAAAAAAAAGATTTTATTTTTCCTTACTCATGATAGACAAAGAAAGAGTCAGAGACTAGGCATAGGGAGAAGTAGGCTCCTTGTGGGGAGCCTGATGTGGGACTTGATCCCAGGACCCTGGGATCATGACCTGAACCAAAGGCAGGTGCTCAACCATTGGGCCACCCAGGTGCCCCCCAAATAACACTTTTAAGTAACAATAGTATAATATTTTAGATATTCTAGAATACTAGGATATTTTTCTACAAAAAAAAATTGATCTAAGCACTGACCTAAAATCTCTCAAAAAATTAATTTAAATGGGTCATAAACCTAAATGTAAAATGTAAAACTAAGAAAAATACTGGAGACAACATATAAGAAAACTTGGGTATAACTTTTAGATACAGCAACCAAAACATTCTCCACAGAAGGAAAAGAATAGTAAGAGTTAATTATAGTTAAAATCTTCTGCTCTGCAAATGTCACTGCTAATGGAATGAAAAGACAAGTTATAGACATGGTAAAATATATGCAAAATACATATCTGATAAAGGTTTTTTAAAAAGATTATATTTATTTATTTGAGAGAGAGAGAAAGAACTGGGCAGAGGGGCAGAGAGAGAGAGAGAGAAGCTGACTCTGCTCAGTGGAGAATCCCACAGGACCATGAGATCATGACCTGAGCTGAAGACAGATGCTTAATTGACTGAACCACCCAGGCTCCCCTCTGATAAAGACTTTATCTATAATAGCAAAACAAACAGTCACAAAACCTCTTAGAATATACACTGATAGGAAAAACTGACTAAAAAATGGACAAAAGATCTACCCACCCATTTCACCAAAGGGGAGGGATAGATTGTAAGTAAATATAAAAAGAGGCTAAATTGTCCATGCCATTAGAAAATCGCAAATTATAACAAAACTTGATATGACTACTCATCTATTAAGATGCCTAAATCCAAAACATTGAACTAACCAAAGCTTGAGAGGATGTGGAGCCACAGGAACTCCCATCATTGCTGATGGGACTGCAAAAGGTACAGCCACTTTGGAAGGGAGTTTGGTAGTTTTTTTACAAAGCTAAACAATCTAAATACCTGTTATACATTGAATTGCACACTTCCCCCCAAATTACGTTGAAATCTGAAACCTCAGTACCTCAAAATGTGGCCTTATTGTGAAATACAGTGTTTATAGAGATAATAAAGTTAAAAGGAGGTCACTGTATTAGGATCTAACCCAATATGAGTAGTTTCTTTATAAAAGGGAGTTTGACTAACAGACAGAACACATTAAGAGGACAGTGGAGCTGGAGGGTCGGAGTGGCTCTTTTACAAACCATGGAGCATCAAAGACTGCAGACAAACTACCAGAAATTCAGAAAAGCCAACAAAGGATCTTTCCCCTGAAGGTTTCAGAGAGAGTGCATCCCTGACCCACCATGATTTCAGACTTGGAGCTCCCAGAATTGTGTAATAATAAATTTCTCTTGTCCTATACCACCTGTTTCATTAAAATAGAATTCAAGAGCAAGTGTAAATAAAGACATATTCTGGAAAAGACTGTATGTAGGTTTACCTCAGATAGACTCTTCCTGAAAGAATTACTAAAAGATATATATTTCAATCAGAAGTGAATTGAACCCAGTAGGCAGGAGTGGGATGCATGGAGAAATGTGCCTAAATATTAGAAACTCTCTAAATCAAAAGTCTCAATGTTTCAAGCTTGTTTTCTTAACATAACAGTAGGAGCCCCCCTCTTTTTATTGTTCTTGTTCTTTCAAAGTAATAAATCCAGTGTTTCATTATTTAAAAAAAAAGGGCAACACAAAATTTTACAGGTCTAGAATTTATTGGTCCTTGGACATGTGAATATAAAAACTTGATAAACCAGTGGTTAGTTTCCTATATGACTAGATACTATCAAGTTTATATTAAATTTATTTGAAAAATAGAAACTATCCAGGACATTTTGTTTGAGAAGTTTTATAAAGCCCAACATTGGTGTCTCATTTTGTGATAAATCCCAGTTGCATTTGATTTAATCTAGAACGGGGAGATATCGAAGAAGGCAAAATATCATTCAAATATGTGTGTCCATTCATGGATAGTGTCACATCATGCCTGCAATTTCCGTCCCGACTGGCTTAATGTGACAAACTAGGGATGGGTCCTAATTGTCTGGGCATACTAATGATAGCAGACAAGGTACTCAACTTGGGTCAATTGGGCAGCGTGTTGACTCATTTTCTTTGGCACAACAAAAGACTTGTCAAGAATAAACAGAAGGCAGTCATAAAGAGGCTTCTTCACAGATGTGCTTGCATATGGGTTGAACAGCACACATTTAAAATACTTTAATTATTATCTAGCACAGCAAATTAATTGCTCTGGAGCCATGAGGACATCTTGGAGGCGGAAAATGCATGGTGAGTTGTAAAATAATTTGCAGTCCCCTCCAGCGCTTCCCTAATGAAGATGCTTTCGCAGGTGCCCCTATAAATCTCCTCTTCCTAGTGGTTACTTCAAAATCAGCCCTGGTCTGAAAAGGGTCATATGCTCATGTGCCAGAGATTTGTTTTTAATCTAATTTATTTTAAACCAATTTAGCCATTGTAAGCTCACATTATCAAGATTTATCTTCAAAGTCTGAATGAGGCACTATAAATTATCTCTTAAAGGTCTAGGAAGAAAGAAAATTAGGAACAAAAACACGAGAGAAAGAAGAGGAAAAAGTGCGATGGGTTTTGCAAAGGTCACCTGTTTGGAGACATGATTAGTTCTGGCTCCACTATTAAGTCTGTAGTAACAGTTCCCTGGAAATATCTCCAAATTTCTTTCTATTCAGTCTTTGTATGATGTGTCATGAATGAATAATACCACTCCCTTAGCCATTCCATAGCAGGGAGTTAGTAATCAAAGAAAAACACTCTGAACGTACACAGTATCACATGAAGATTATCATTGTAATTATTTTGCTAATTAATATATCTCTTAAGTGTTTAAGTTTTCCAGTGGTTTCATAGCAATAACAGCCATCATTTTTCATTATTTGATTTTAGTGAATGCCTTTCCATTGTTTGCACAAATGCAAACACACAACACACACAACACACACAATAACATACACAATAGCTTCCCACTCTCACCAACCCATTAACTTGTCTCCTATCTTGCTCTGTAGAGAAAGTTGGTATTTAGAAGGCAGAAAGGGAGAAGTTTCTTTAACCAATCAGATGGGAAAAGGCAGAATTGGAATAACTGTACAGAAGGCAGAAAAGTCAGAGAATAAGACAAGCTGAAAAGCTGATGGTACCTAGTGAAGAATTGCATGCCTCCTTCACTTCGATATCAGCAAGGTTTCATAGAGTAGAAGTCATGACTCAAAAGACAGAAAAAATGGGGACCTGGTGGCTCAGTCGGTTAAGCATTTGCCTTTGGCTCAGGTCAGGATCCCAGGGTCCTGGGATGGAGCCCCATGTCTGGCTACCTACTCAACAGAGAGTCTGCTTCTCCTTCTCCCTCTGCCCCTGCCTCCTACTCCTGTTCTCATTCACTCTGCTCTCTCTCTCTCTCTCTCTCTCTGTATTCCTGTTCTCATTTACTCTGCTCTCTCTCTTTCTCTCTTTCTCAAAAAACATAAATAAAAAAAATTTTTTTAAATGGCAGAAAAATTATCCTATACTGACTTATTCTTGGCCTTAAAAGGTTCAGAAAAATACAACTGTATCAGATCTTAGCAAAAGTACTTAGTGAGCTGACTGTGGCAGTGGTCAGTGGTGGAAGCAGAATTTCTGCAGGAGTGTGGGTTTGGGTGTTGGGGAATGGAGTTGTGAGGTAGGGCTTTGGTGGTAGGAGTTGAAACAGTTTTTATTAGAATGTTAGATAAGATATAGAAAACATAATCTGTCAATGTTAAAGAAAAGATGCATCTCAAAATCTGAGATATATATGTGCAGGGCAAGGGGGTTTAGGAGGTGGACAGGACATTTCAGAGCCCTGGAATCGCACAGAACCATATCTATGTTTCCCTGTAGTTTGCATGTTTTGCTTTTGTCAAAATGATTAAAGAAGACAATTTAGATACTACAAACATGGATGCTTCATGAAATGTCAGTCTCATAGAACTGTGTGGCAAGCTTTTCTAGAAAAAATGAATAAGGAATAAGGAAAAGAAAAACAGAAAGTGAATAAGACACATGGAAGAGAAAAATGGAAAAGAAATAAGGGACAAGGGAATAAGTATGAAGCTGAGAGTCAGCTTGGCCTTCAGGGATTGGCTGATGGGATATACCATGTGTCAGGTCAAGCATAGCATTTATAGGGGCATGAAAATTATATAAGTTGCAGTTTACTGATGTAGCATCCTGGGCAGGAGGGCTTCCATCTAGAGTCTAGAAATTTATTTTTTTTTGTTTTTTTTTTTTTTTTTGTTTTGTTTTTGTGGGGGAAAGAGAAAAAAAAAACATCCAAAATTTATTCTCCAACAAGACAGACAGCATCAGCAGGTAAAAACTACAGGGGTTTCTCCACAGATCATACATTCACACGGGCATGATTTGCTTAACAGGGAGAAAGGCTCTGGTGTGTTCTCTGTAACAATATCCACTTCACAGTGTAAACAGGTACTAGCATTGTGTTCTCAACTTACAATTCCAGAAGGAAAGGCACAACGTGGCAAAAAAATTTTTGGATCCTAAAGTCAGGTGCAATAACACAGACCAACTTTTGTTAACAGTCTTGATCTACTTTTCCACAAAGAAGGAGATTCTCCACTTGGAAATTAAGGTCTTTCTTTCTCCTTCCTTGTTCAACCATCAGAGCATGTTTCATCATTACATATACAAAAAAGGGGGGGGGGGTGAGAGTCAACACTTCCAAAGTCCTTATACCTGGAACTCTTCCTTGAAGGAAGCCTTTTGTCTCAGGAGGCCTCTGCCAATGTGTGCAGAGATTGGAAACTGACCAAGAGTATATGTCCCCGGGGAGCAATCCTTAGCCAATGACTGATCAGCAGCAAGAAAAAAGCCCACTGATCATGCCTTACATCAGGTCACACACAGCAGAGCTGGAGCTACCTCTGTACACATCAACCAACATCTACCCTGGCTTGACTTCTTTCTCTTCCCTGTTCTGCTCTCCTGGTCCCCCAAGAGTTTCTCCTTCAAAAATTCCACTAGCAAATCTCTTGCACAAGGATTGTCCTTCTGAGCATCTCCTTCTAGGTATCTGAACCTAAGACAGAGGTGACATTGCTCAGTTTCTCTCCTTGTAGCCTCTACTGTTCTATACAGGGGATCTCCTAACCACATCCAAGATCACACTCCATGTGCTAGCCACACTAGTGTCACATCATCTATGGAACTGGCAGCAGACAGGACCTGTGATGATAATCTTTATGTGTCAACTTGGCTGCACCACAGTATCCAGATATATGGTTGAATGCTATTATGAATGTTTCCATGAGGGCATTTTAGGCGAGATTAAGGTTTAAATTGAGGCATTTTGTGTCAAGCATATTGCTGTCTCCAATGTGGGTGGGCCTCATCCAATCAGTTGAAACCCTAGATAGAACAAAGACTGACCCTCCTAAAGCAAGAAAAAATTCTGGCAGTAGCCTGCTTTTGGATTTGACCTATAACATTGGTTCTTCCAAACTCTTACAAAATGCCAAACTGCTTTGTAGATTTTGAACTCTGGATTTTAGATTTCTTTATCTTGAAGGGCCCTATTACAGAGCATATAACTGTTCAGTAACTTCGAAATTAGTGATGCCTCATGGATTCTTTTCAGTAGGAAATAATTTATTAATGGGCAACACAAACAATATTTTCTCCCTACAATGAAATCTGACCTTCTGTAGAGAATGCTTGTTTTGTATTTTAAATATTTTGAAGAATTCTAGAAAATCAGAAATCAGCAGCCCTGGGTCTGGTTGTCTGCGGGAAGTTCATGAAGGTTAAAAAAGAGTTTATACCTATAGATGTATCTTCTTAACTATGAGATTGGCTTTTCAAATACTTTTTGAGGCTTATTCTTCCAGGGCTTTCTTAATATCTTAACACCTTAGATATATCCACATGTAAGATTCCTCTTCTAAGAGCTTCTCCTGAAATTACTAGTAAATTGGGGAAATCTTTCTTAGCCTTATTGCTTCTTCTCAGCATCTTCCAAAACCCATTACCTTCTGGAAGCACCAGGGGCTAGATTCCCCCCAGGAATGTCCACTATAGGTAGAACACAGATTAAAGGAAATTCCGAGCTTTTGTCCCTACAAGGATTTCCTTACCTCTTATTCAGTTATACAGAATCATTCATTTTACATCATCAGAGTTTATCTTAAAACAAAGGCAAACAAATATATCATTAAGTGTTAAAGTTCTAACACTGCCTCACTTCCATTCCATACCACACTTCCCAATACAAGCATTGTCATTCAGTCTTCTTGAGCAGGATGTATAAAATCCTTAAATTGTAGTATTTTAAAGGTCACTAAATATCATTAAAACTGACTCCTTCATTTAAAAAGGAAGCTCAGGGGATCCCTGGGTGGCTCAGCGGTTTAACGCTTGCCTTCAGCCCAGGGTGTGATCCTGGAGTCCCAGGATCAAGTCCCACATCAGGCTCTTTGCATGGAGCCTGCTTCTCCCTCTGCCTATGTCTCTGCCTCTTTCTCTCTGTGCCTCTCTTGAATAAGTAAATAAAATCTTTAAAAAAATAAAAATAAATAAAAAGGAGGCTCAGAAGTGTTCCCTGACTGGAAATTACCTAGCTAATTAGTGGAAATTACCTACCTAATAAGTGGAAAAACCAGTAGAACTAAAGTGATTATCTTTCCAAGAAAAATTTACTTTTTTCTAAAATTTCTGACTTGCTGAGGTATAGTTGATATATAATAGGAAATTCCAGTGTCCTAACCTATCAAAATGTCAGCTATGCTTGTTTGCTTTTCTTTTAAGTGTATTTTATTCTTCTATAAAAGGATAATTATCTTACATCGAATAGTGGGAACATTTTAGGCTGCACCCCCCACCCCATTACAACCATCATGAACCTTCATGCTTCGGTGTGATGTTTCATAACAATGAGTAGAAATAAAGCATCTTATATCAAAAAAATTCTCAAAGGATTCACTTTCAGTGATTTAAAAAAACACAAGTTAATCTCTGGCAATTAAGAGACCTTTAAAGTACAGTTAATTGAATGATAAGCTTTGTGGCAAATTAACTGTTCACAGGTATTTAGGCAAATTGCCATTTTAATGTCCTTCAGGTTCTAATACGTAGTCACCCACCCCATGTACACACAGGAACCGTGGTGATCAAAGTCTATTTCAGCATTTTGGACAGTCTTGCTCTTTAAGAATTGCTAGTTCTTTGAAAAAGGAGTGAAGAATTTATCTCACTGTTTTGTTTTCCAGACATAGCCCTCAGTCTGATCTCTTACATACTGAGGTGACAGCCACCCACAAAATACGGAGATGAGTGATTGATTAGCTATAGAGACTGCTCCCCAGAGTGAGCAAGGCAGCTAAAGAAACTGAACTAGACGGAATCCGTGATGAATGCCAGACATGAAAAATATCCATATCTCTTTTCTGGCTGATAAATCTAAAAACTGTCCACAGGGGGAAAAAAGTGCAAAGATTTAAAAAAATAATGTCTTAAGAATGTAAATTTACAAGAAGAGAAATATTACCACACAACTAAATGTATTAATTTCATGTCGTTCCTTCATATCTGCTTATGTTTTTTGGGGGGATGACTTGACAATATCCCCTGCAGTCCCCAGGCATCACAGATGGTAATGGGAAGGGATCTTGTTATGTGGTTCCCACATCAAAGCTCTGTGTTTGGTGAATATCAATTTTCTTTCACAGGATGGAGGTAAAGATTTAAGCAGAAAGATGTTTTATTTTGATCATCAACACCTGCATTGTGGGTATAATACACTCCAACCAGACCTAACTGAAGCTGTGCTAGACCTGACAAGTGGATCTTTTGAACTGTGAAGATCATAATTTGGGGAGATTTAAAAATACTGTTACCACATGGCAAAGATGCATACCAATTTGTAGCAATTGATGCCAAATCTACAGATGACAAAACTCATCTGTTCCAAGTTAAAATTTAATCTGATTTTATCATCTAAGGTCTATTTGGGAAAAAAGGTGATGAAATACAACCACTAACTTACTGTTTGTTAATGAAACCCCATGATTTATTCTAAAAGAATACATATTTCATCTTTTCGTTACGTATTTACTATAGGTCTAGACAGCAAAGACATTAATAAAATCCAGTGCTACTAAGTGCCAATTCTAACCCCTCTCTACACTGGGTACAAGAGACAAATACAAGGGCACGCTACATCTGAAAGGGGACTTTCAGAAACTATTGTGTTAACAGGAGAAAATGATCAAAGAGCTCATCTGAATAAATTTTCAATTTTCTCCAAGTATTATATATTTTTTCAAACTGAGACTTCATTAAATTATCCTATTAACTGAAATCTTTAAGGTTAAATATGATAGACCTAAAGAGAAGCAAGTGTGATATTTTCCTAAGGATTGCCATTATTAAACCAATATTTTACAGAAGAAAAATTAATTTTAAGAAACAAGTCCTGGATTATCTTAAAATTTTATGTTATTAGAGAATCATAAAATAGTGTAATTAATAAATATGCATTAAGGAGGCCAATTCATTAATAGACATGTTTTCCTTAAATCCTTCATAGTAGGCAAACAGTGCATATTTCTTGAATGTTAATATATATTAACTGTCTTTACCATTAAGACTTCGGCTGTGTGGTCGGGAGGCATATTTCACAAGCTATATAAAATATTGTCAAATGAGGGGGAAAAATGAATTGGGAGAGCAGAAATGAGTGTGCATTCTTTACCAGATGATGTAATATAAGCCCTATGGACAAGACGTAATTTGAGTTGGACTAGAACCCTCCCATTACAACTAAAATAGCTATTAAGAAATGAAGGGAAATCAGAGAATATTCCATAAATTAAGATATAAAAACATATTTCAAATTTATTCATTTATAAATATGAATACTTAGAAATAATGGATTAATTAAAAATGCTTCCTAGAAATTCACACACTGCTATGTATATACAAACATATTAAATTACATGTGTGAAATGTAAAAGAATAATATCGTTCTGTAGCTTTCCTCTGAATACACATTCATTTTCCTACAAGTAATACCCTGAATGAATGTAAATAAATGACACTTTCATCCATCTGCTAATTTGAGCATTCATAGGAAAAGGAAAGAAAATTAAATTTTATAGAACTAGTGCCAATGAATTTCTGTTGCCGTTCCCATTTCAGTAGATGGCTGACAGTCCCCTCAGCCAGCTACTCTGGGCTGAGGATACTAATCCTCTAAACACCTGCATTTTTCACACTTAAGTTAGCTGAAAGATCTAAATTTGAAAATTATTATTCCTGAGCAGAGAAAATATTATTTCTCTATTTTAAAAGCCAATGATTTTTTTAAGGTAAGGATATGGATACTGTTCTTTCAACTGCCCTTAAATTTAATGCTGACCCTATACTTACCTAATAAATAAAAGGTATTTATTTAGTGGCTGAGCTGATGGCCCCTGAATCATGGATAAAGTAGGTGATAACATGTGCAAACATCATCATTGATACAGCCCCAGTTATAGCACTAGCTGGGCTGAATCGCAAATAAAGCCTTCTGAATTTAAAAGATCCTAGTGACCCTTCACAAAACACACTAACATATTCAATTCAGTGTATTGTTAGTAATACCTACCATGTGCCTGGACCATGCAAATTCTGGTACAAGGAAAGGTTACAACACAGGACTGATGCACTTCACATTTATAGAGAAATGGTGAACTTAGGAAAGAATCATATATCTTCCATTGCTCTGTCCCTCCCTACATATGCACAGCATCTGTTAAGTATAGAAATGGTGCTTGCCACAATCATGAAAAATAATATATAAAAATACATATGTGTAGATATATGTATTATCTATATTAAATATGTATTAAGCAGTATGTATGTATATATATATATACACACCTCCTCACCTGTGTGAGGTGTGTGTGTGTGTGTGTGTGTGTGTGTGTGTGTGTGTGTGTGTATGTATCCTCACCCTCTATTATTCCTCTGGATCCTGCTGCCCTCCAAAATCTAGGCTTCAGAGGAGCTGAATAGCATGTACTTTTTGAAAGTGCAAAATGTTCTATGTGTTCTGTCTTTGGCATGAACTGCTTTTAGTAGGAGCAGCAGGAGCAGCAGAAGCAGCAGCAGAGTTTATTGATACACCTCTCCACTCCCTCTGCTTCACTTGAGTAACTGCTGCTCTCATCTTTCAATTCGACTAAGGTCTAGGTTTTATTTTTGTCCAATGTGATTCTCACCCAGAAACAGGTCAGCATCCTTAATGGAGCATGTGAAAATTCAAGGATACATTATTTGTTGGCCCAATGATTGGGGAATGCCATTGCCATTTAGTAAGCATGGAGCAGAGCTGCTAAATGCATTGTACTGTCCTGTACAACAAAGAACGGCCTCTGGATGTGGCCGTTCCACAGAAGGACCAGCATCCACAGACCTCTCTCGGGCTGAGACATCAAAATGAATTTATCCTGATCTGCTTTACTTCCTGGCATTTAGTTGACTTTCACTAAATATGTGTAGAATAACCCAGTAAATGGAGACATTTTTGGCCAACCCAGTCCTTCATAGTGTGCTGGGTGTCTTAGACTCTACAGGCATGAGGTGTTTATCCTTGTAGTTATCTCTCTCTCTCTCTCTCTCTCTCTGTCTGTCTCTGTCTGTCTCTCTCTCTCTCTTTCTCATCTATCTATTAAGAGAGACTCCAGAGAAAAAGCAGATGCATTTAGGGATGCATGTACTTTGTACCTTAAATTCAGAAATGTTTCTTCAGCACTAATTCTGGGACAGACACTTTTTCTAAGTGCATGGGAGAGCCAATGACAAAGCAGAGAACATTTGAGATCAGTATTTATGCATCTCGTTTGATTGCTGGGCACCATAAAAAGCCAAATATTACAGTACTGCCTGAGCTTCACTGAACTCTAATTATTCAAGTTTGTTGTAAATATCTCACTTTTGAGTGCCCACAGCACCTCATGCATTCTCCTGTCACAGAGTTTCATATTTAAACTGTTTCATAGCAGAACTTCTTTATCTGATGAAATCCACCCTTATATCTTGCTGTGCTAAGCCAGTCCTCAGACATTTCAACCAGTGGGAGAATAATGAGTTCTTTACGTATGGCAAGGATGGGGGGTGGGGGGAAGAGAGGTTTGGTTCTGTCTTGTACAATTGACTGCAACTGTATTAAAATCTTCACTTATGAGTCCAATAAATACTTTGTTGACCATCAGTGACCTAAACTAAACTGGATTTTGCCCAATAGATTTTCAGAACATTCCCTACTTTTGACAGAAATAATTAGAGGTCAATGTGATTTTAAAAGATTTCTGGATTAGTAGACTTTAGAGTTTCCCAAACATGTTTTCTGATATACTCTGTAGACATTAGAATTTAGAGTCAAGTAGATTTGGGTATAAATTATGATTCAGATCTTGGCTTTGTGATCTTGAACATATGATTCAACCCAACCAATGAGTTTCTGTTTATGTAAAAAATGTGAATAATGTTTCATCATTGAAGTAGGCTGGAGGTAGTTCTTGGCTTTAGGTTTTAGTCAAGCTAAGACTTCACAGAAAATATAAACTTGTGCATTAATATCTGACATGCCACGTTATTCTTAAGGCTGTGATTGATTGATAGAAATAACTATGAGCTGCCTTGAAATTCTAAAATGATATTTATATCATTTTATATAGCTAAATGACAAAAATATCTAAAATGATAAAATAATATTAGCATTATATTTAAGTCATGCTGTGGAATAAGTCATGAAATAGCTGTTTAGGAGCTCAATTTCTTGCTTCACTTTGTTTTTTTATGAAATACTATAAGATCAGTTCCTTATATGCCTTTGAGATACACAATGGCCATAATTGCTGATTTCACTGACCATTAGAAAACACATTTAATTAAATATGACTACCTATGTATCCTAGTACCTGAGTTAACTTCTTCATGAAAAACGGAAGCAATTGTGTGTATATATATATATTTTCCATATATATATCCTAGTCTGACCAAGTCTGAGTCATGGCTCTGTTAATCCTAGTTCTGTGATGCTGAACAAGACATTTACTCTCTTTGTGCCTCAGTTTCCCTCTCTGTCAATTGAGGTAATGACAGTAAGTAGCTAAATCATAGTATGCTGTTAGAATAAAATACAGAGTACTTAAAAGAGTACCTGACACATAGTAAATTCTCATTACTTTCTAATGACCCCTCATTTTGTGGTCTTTCTGCAAATGTTTTAGAATGATCCACAAATGCATTTTGGAAATCCACAGTCCTCATAGCCTTTACTTTGCCCTGATTTGACTTGCTTTGGTCTAGGTGCAAGTTATCGTCATCAAAAATAAAGAATACATGCTTTATTTGTGTGCTCTCAAGATCTAATGAAAACATTATTTGAAGCACATAAAATAGTGCTTTATGCATCAGGATTATATACTTTAAAAAAAAAAAGAAAGAACAGAAAACCAATTTCATCAATCCCCTCTTTCTTGCTTGCTTTCCACATTTTCTCTTTAGACTGGCACAGCCTCACCACTGAATGTCGTTCCATTTTTCTATTATTCATTTTTGACCATGCCCAGTGGCGGATACTGATATCTACCCAGTTTATTTAAGAAAGGAGACAGAGGTCAGGAAAGCGCTGTGCTCAATAGCATAGCTGGATTATTCTGAGGGCCCACCAGCACCCAGTTACTTTTAGGATAAAAGGTTTCTCTCCACTTACATGTTCTCTCTTAGTCTTCCAAAACAACAATACAACATGGGCAGGAAAGGGTAGGGAAGAAACAATAGGAACAGATGGGTCCATGTTCCTCTGTTTTCAGTTTTTGCCTTGGTTGATTTTCAGCGTTCCAAATCTAGAAGTTGTTGGGTCAAATTTTTCATTTAAACCATTGAGAAAAATTATATTGAATAACTTTACCCTCCTACTATGCCTGCCTATAAGACTGATGAGGAGTGGGTGAACTGAATGCAGAACTTTCTGGCAAGCATATACCTGTGTATATTCAAGCTCAGAGTGGAGAAGCTACATGATTGACTTCCACTAGCAATTCATACGGTGGAGCAGTAGGTTGATTTGCTGTGATGTGGTCAAATAAAACATGTGTGATTTAGATAGGCAGACCTGTCAAGAGAGAAAACTAGTTTGAAGAGATTTAATTGCTGTCAGGATTGAGTGAAAGAACAGAAATGAGCAGGTGTTTCACTGGCTTAGAGAATGCTTTAAGACATGCTATCTTTACTGCCTGTTTTCTGGAAAGAGGAAAGTAGGTCCCATGGGTTAATTGACTGGGTAATCTATCAGCTGCTAATCCTACTTCTTTTATCATCACCCTTTTTGCATAAATCCCTGGTTAGAGATAATTGAAGTGGACCAGGCAGGCACTTGACAAAAACTAGAAAGGAGAATTCCAAGTGCATTAGTCAGGGCTGTTCTAGTTTGCAAGTGATAGAAACCCAACTTGAACTAATATAAGCAAAAGGGGGAATTTACTGGCTCATTGGGTCTGTGCTGGACATCTTATATGTGCCACACTTGGTTCATTCCTGCCTTTTTCTATCTGCTCTGTCTTTAGGATGCTGACCCATGTGAATTGTATCAATGATACTCCGTGTTCTTTGGCCTCTTGTTTCGACACTGGCAGGATATTATAAAGATAAGGAGAGTGAGGTCAGAGTACTCCTTGCATCACCTGGTTTTGGCTATATTCCCCTGTGCAAAGGTTATAGCTACTGCCATAAAGCTTTCTCTATAAAATTTTCTTTCTGCTTTCTGGTGATCTTTCCCTCCTTTTTCTCCTTCAGGACTGAATAAGAGAAGCAATGGTTTTCCTTGCTTACTATTCCATGCCTTGTGCTTTCCCTAGTCCCTTTGTAAATAGCCCCTTGATAAAGATTTCCTCAATTACCTACCTTGAAGGAAGGATATTTTACCTGTTTGTATCTTAACTGGTATTACCTTCAAGTAAGAATCAAACAACTCGAACAATTAAAAGTCAAGGATATAGTTGTGCTTTGGAATATCTACAGCCAGAGACCAAAAGTTACCAAAAATTGTTTGAATTGTTATTTCTCTTTGTGGTGCAGGCTTCATTATATTTCACTGGAAAAAAAGATAAAGCTGGGCTTTCCCAAGAAGGAGAAAAAAGAAACACCAATGTTAATACTGGGGTCCCAAAGTCTTGCAGCTTCCTTTACTAGTGTGAGTGGCTCTATTTCTGAGCTCCATTTTGAAAAATACTGAGTGACAGAGTGTGAGGTGACCTCTCTATCTTTCTTGATGAATCAAATTTGACATGGCTCCAGATAGATCCAAATAGGACTCTTCCCAGACCTAACGACTGGAGTAGTGGCAAAAGCAATACTCAAAAGAAAGTAGATGTTTTTCACAAAATGAAAATAGCATATAAAACAAAAGACAACCATTATATCAAGGGTACATATTTTTCTCCTATTTGGGGAAGAAGTCAAACGTAATAAATAAGCTTTACTAACAGGAAAAAGTTTACAGGGAAAGGTGTATCATGCTCCAAGTTGCAGGGCCTTTTGTTCTTGGGCCAAGAAATAAACAAACAAACAAACAAATAAATAAATAAAACTTATCTTTCCACTACTATATATATTTATAATGCCAAAGATACAGTGGAAATGATCAATATCAAAGTTCTCTATGTGGCTAAAGTACAGCCAATAGGTGACTTTACTCTTCCTTTATTTTTTCTTTACAGTTATCAGAGAAGCTAATATCTAAATTAGCCAATGAATAGATGGCTAGAGGCCATTATGAATTATAGTATATTGCAAGTACGGGAAATACAAACCAATAAGCGACTGTTGATGGATTCTGTTCTCACCTGGAGAGCACAAATGGAGATTCCATCCTTACTTATACTTGCACAGTCATATACTTCTGACTAGTGTAACAAAAGTGGCCATTGGTAGGTATTTGATGAGACCTGAGAATCTGCCAAAACAACACCTCAGGGATTCCCATATCTAATGGCTAGACACCAGTGTTATTATGAGGGGTAATATAGACTCTCTTTTTTATGGAACAGTAATATTTGCTTTTAGCAAAACCATAAAGAGAGAAGTGATCACATCATGTATGGGGAAAATATATAAATGATGATATCTGTCTTATTGAATAAAGATGGGTCCCTGTGCTAACACATAGGAAGGTACAGAAATCCATACTAAAGCTCTGCATTATCATTTTAGTAAGTCCCTGCAACTCAGCTGGGTCCTGTGCTCATCTTAGAAATGCACTAGGGAAGACCAACCAAATATTAGTTCCTCTTTTGAGAACTTATAGGAGACATCTTATTAGTCCTTATAGTAGTCCTGGAATTTGAGTATTATAACTATGTTCATTTTCTATATGGGGAACCCGAGGCTTTGAAAAATTAATAGTCAAGTTCATATAGACAGTGGTGGAGCTGGGTTTGGACTCATTCTTTTTGATTAAAGAATCTATTTAAGAGTCATACCACTTAAATGCTATATATGATTCACACCATGCATAGCAAATTAGTTTTAGGCTAAAATTACCAAGATGTTGCCTCTCTTGGGATACTTTATGGTAAATAGATAATACACTCACCTAAAACGATTTATGCAGCCCCAGAAATCTGATTTTGCTCATTCACCTGGTGCAGATGCACCTTTCTCTATTATGCTAATAATATCTTAGATTCTGTGATTAATATATAAATTCAGAGTGCCAATACATTCGTTTACAATGAAAAAAATATTGTGTTACGTGACCTTGAAGATACACAGCCAAATAGTAATAAGAAAAGTGATGTTGACCATGGAATTAGAATTATATAAATTATAAAGAAAATAGAATGTTTATTGATACACAGATAAAATAGTCTGATTAATCTATTTACCTAGTAAAGAGATTTTTCCAATGACACTATTTTTCTATAAGCTTATTGGATAGATTTGGTCAATATTCACATATGTGGCTCTTTTTCACAGTTCCTATGGTTAAACAATCCTTTACTATTGATCTATTTTATATTATTACTGTATTAATTAATGTTTAATCAATCCAAGAGATGAAACCATTCAATGTCTTAAAGAATTCTTTTTTTTTTTAAATTTTTATTTATTTATGATAGGCACACAGTGAGAGAGAGAGAGGCAGAGACACAGGCAGAGGGAAAAGCA
The DNA here is from genome assembly GCF_048164855.1 of Canis lupus baileyi. NCBI lineage: Eukaryota > Metazoa > Chordata > Mammalia > Carnivora > Canidae > Canis > Canis lupus. The sequence continues at coordinate 32,450,247 of NC_132857.1, read as the reverse complement.
GGCTCCATGCACCGGGAGCCCGACGTGGGATTCGATCCCAGATCTCCAGGATCGCGCCCTGGGCCAAAGGCAGGCGCTAAACTGCTGCACCACCCAGGGATCCCTGTCTTAAAGAATTCTAAGCAATTACATTTTCTGTCTTTCTTTCAGTGTATATTTTAACATTTCAAGTTCCAAGTACAGATTTCTTGTTAAAATCAGTGGATTGGGAAGATGAGTGAGAACATAGCCTCCATGTACACCTCTAAGTGATGATTAAGTGTTTTAGACTCTAAGAGTATTAGGGAAATTAAGATGAGAGAATTGAGGGTCATAAAGGAATGTTTGACACATAAGGAGGCTCTTAAATTTGTGACTTGAAGTTTGGCTAAGTCTCAGAAAACAGAGATTTACTGTTATGCAATTTGTGTTTAACATCCCCCACTCAGATATTCAACCTTAATTTATCAACACTTACTATGTTCTGGGCACTGTGCCAGGTTTGGGGAATATAAGCTGGATCAAATGTGGCCTCTGTGACCTCTTGGTTCACAGAGTAGAGACAATTATAAGTCAATGCAGTAAATGTAGTGATAAAGATACACAGAGTGTGTTTGGGGACATGGAGAAAGCACTAAATCTAGGACGTGAAGAAAGGATTAGTAGAGAAAATTAGGCTCTGCAGAATAACAAGTAGGAAGACTCAAAATAAGGAAATCAATCAATGAAATATACCATATCCATAAAATGGAAAGTGAAAAAACAATTACATGATCATCTTAATTGGCATAGGAAAGGTGCTTGACAAAATCCAACACTCAGAAATCTAGGAAAAAAATGTCCTAACCCCAGGTAACTATGAATGTGAACTTATTTGGAAATGAGGTCTTTGAAAGTGTGATTAGGTAAGTGAAGGTGAGGTCATAATATATTAGAGTTGAGCCCTAAATCCAATGACTTTGGTTCTTATGAAAAGGCCGTATGAAGATGTAGATATAGGGAGGACATACAACACAGGCATGGTGAGGGTAGATGCAGAAATTGTAGTGATGCAGCTATAATCCCAAGAATGCTAAGGATGGCCAGCAATCACCAGAAACTAGAAAGAGGCAAAATAGGATGCTTCCCTGAGGGTTCTCTGAAAGAGTATTGTCTTTCTGAAACTTTGATATGGAGCTTTGAGCTTCCAGAAGAGAACAAACATCTGTTGTTTTAAACTAGTTTGTGTTATTTTGTTATGGCAGCCCTAGGACACTAATATATACCATGACATATTATTAAACTGTACAACGGAAGGGATTACTGATAAATGCTTCAGTGTGGATGAGCCCCAAAACATTGTGCTAAGTGAAAGAAACCAGATATCACAGGTCATCAATCACATGGTTCTATTTATATGAAATATCCACAGAAAGTAAATCTATAGGGACAAAAACCAGTTTAGTGATTGCCAATGGCTAGGGGACAAGAGCAATGAAAAGTAACCACTTAATGGGTACACAGTTTTATTTGAGTGATGCAATATTTTGAAATAGAGAGAGATGGTATTTGCACAATGATATGAAGGTAGTAAATACTAGTGAATTGTTGTTCACTTTAAAATGATTGTTTTTATGTTATGTGAATGTCACGTCAATAAAAGTCAAGGTGTTGGTTTTACATTGCAACTATAAGGAGTTAAAGAGGAATAAGCAAATTGCAGACAAGAGTTGTTTGGTAGGTGAGTTACCAGGTACATACGTGAGTTCTGTCTTGATTCCCCCCACATGATATATATTTTCTATATTTAATTTGGATGTATCTAAAAGCATTCCTCTTTTTAAAATATATGAATACTAGAATATATTATAAATGGTCTTTAAGTTTCAATCAATATCTAGAGACAGACATCACCTGTAAACTTATATTCTACTCTTTGGTGGAATCCATCGGATTCCAAAATAGCATGGATTCACAGCCTGACATTGGGTATCCTCAAAGACTGTGATAAATGATCATTCTATGTTTTCAGGTGAAAGTTTTCTGAAATATATCAAGTTATTTAACACAATCTAAAGTAACATAACTAATCAATGGAGATGTATATGTTTGTTTTAGTTCAAGAGCTTATACATGTGAATTCATGCTGATTATTGATGAATATTAAATAGCTTAAAAAAGAGGTTTAGTCTAGAGGAAGAAACTTCAGCATATCCCTCATGATTGACTTGATTCCTTCAACAGGTTTAATGGGTAAGTGTTGTCTCTTTTCTTTTAGTCTGACAACAAATATTGTAGTGGGCAAGGACTCACAGGTAGCTTTATTTGTAACTATGGGAAGGGATGTTCAAAGCTGGAGGTAGACTCTCCTTGTTCCAATGGTAGATGTGATCAAGAGCATAGGATTTAGACTTCTTACCAAGTGCACTTCCTCTTAGATAATATTCTTCTGGATATTTGGTATTCCATACATCCAACCTCAACAATTGGATATATATCAGAATCAGCAGCAATGTCCACAATAGCCAAACTGTGGAAGGAGCCTCGGTGTCCATCGAAAGATGAATGGATAAAGAAGATGTGGTCTACATATACAATGGAATATTACTCAGCCATTAGAAATGACAAATACCCACCATTTGCTTCAACATGGATGGAACCGGAGGGTATTATGCTGAGTAAAATAAGTCAATCGGAGAAGGACAAACATTATATGTTCTCATTCATTTGGGGAATATAAATAACAGTGAAAGGGAATATAAGGGAAGGGAGAAGAAATGTGTGGGAAATATCAGAAAGGGAGACAGAACATAAAGACTCCTAACTCTGGGAAATGAACTAGGGGTGGTGGAAAGGGAGGAGGGCGGGGGGTGGGGATGAATGGGTGACGGGCACTGAGGGGGGGCACTTGACGGGATGAGCACTGGGTGTTATTCTGTATGTTGGCAAATTAAACACCAATAAATGAAATGGTAAAAAAAAAAAAAAGAATCAGATAAAAGCTTGGAAAACTTGATGCTTTTGTTATATTTGATTTCATGTAATTAAACAGAAAGAAATTTCTGGGTGAATGGGGAAACAATTCAGGACTTAGAAATGTCAAACATTTTATATTTTCTTAAAAAGGATATAAAACTTATCTCAATTAACAAATGATCTTTCTTTGTGTATTGAAATAGGAAAAAGAATATCCATAAAGATCATATGAATCCCTCTCTGGGTAGAAACTCATTACACCAACCAACACTTCAGTATTTAGAGATCAAATATTTTTGTCTATGTATAATATAGCAGGGATGAGAACTACCAAGAGAACATCTTCTGGGATGAGAGAATCAAGTGCAATATCAAATCAAGGCTGGGGAAGACAGAATGAGATGCATAGGAATTAGAGGGCTGCTTTACCATTGCACATAGTGTCAGTAGGTCAGGGACCATCTAAAGGGAACTAAGCCTCTGGCTCTATTTTGAAATGTGTCTACTCAGGAAGGATGTCTGTTTAAGCTATCCCTGCTTTTATTGCTTTACCCATGTGTCTTGGGAGAGATGTGCTTTCTATATCCCTCACTTATCCCCACAGATTAAGTTTATCAGAAAATCTTGAGACCTTTTAAGTTATAGCACCTTGTGTGAGAGCAGAGGTTATTAACATCATTCAATGAATTAAAACATGTGAAACATAAAGAATGGTAATAGCATAAAATATAAACTTAAGAAATCTTAGTTATTTAATATTAACTCATGAATTATCCAGGGCTTCACATTCAGCAAGAAAATGGACCCAATGCCTGCATCTGTCATTCAAAACATTCTCATATCTAACACTGTTCTGTTTTTCCAAATTATTTCTCATATTAATTATAAGAGTTCATCTCATCAGCTGTATTTGTTTATAAGAAAACAGAAATACATAGTATCCTTCATCACAGCCTCACCTTTGCCTATGTCATGTCACCTTTGGCTCTGTGGCCCTGCTTCCTTCAACACTCCTTATTAACTGTTATCTATTGTCCCTGGACTGGGTTGGATCCAACATTTACTTGACCATTCAAATCACAGTGTTGCCTCCTGCTGAGATTTTTCCCACACTTGTTACATGGACAGGTAAATTTCCACCAATGCTATGCTTTGAATTATCCATCTCTTTATTTTCATCTGCAAAGCTAAGATATTTGGGTATTTGAGTAGAAATTAGCTATTTGTATTTTTGTCATATTAAACCTTCCTTATATTATACATCTCTTAATATCTACTGATATGTATTAGTGATCCATCAATATTTACTGACATGACTTGGAAAATTGATGCATGTGACAGGAAAAAAAAAAGTTATGTAGGATCCTAGTCTATGCACTACTCCAGATTCCCAGTGAGAAGCCTTGGCGGCTGCTGTTATTCCTCACTTTCATTATGCTGGTATCCCACTACATCATCAGAGTCAGCTCACTCGCCCTTTCTTCTAGACCATGAGTTGATGCCTCCCCCTTCTTCAATCAACTAGCACAAACACCCCCCTTCTCATCCTCAGCTGACAACCTTGTTCCTATCTCAAAATGGAAGCTGTCTGAAGACTTTTCACAAGCCCCCACAAGAACACCTCTCCAGTTTCCCCAATAAGATTCCCCAAAGTTACATTTGAGGCAAGAACCTCAGCAATTGCAGAAATAGGGAAGTTCTGGCTTCTCTCTACTCCTGAAATCAGATAAAGCAGGTGGCTCCGATAAAACTACAGCCTTGGGAGTGGACTTTCTGGAAGGTATCTGAAGAGTCTGGGTGACCCACCCTCACAATGTGGGGCATCCGTCTCTTGGGAAGGAGTGTTGTCAGAGGAAAGATAGGAGGTGTGAGGGAGCCTGAAGATGCATCCTGATCCTGTCCCCTCTTTAAACAGTTATATCTCTCAGTGGATTCACAGGGCCTGTCTGAAGGACTTGCCATGGAAACAAGCAAAGGTGTGTGTTGTCTCAAGACTGTACCCAAATTGCTTGTGAACCACTTTGCATTTGTATTTGTTCTTTTTACTTCCCCGACTTCATGTCCCATTTTCCCTCCTGCTGCTATCCTGAGATTGCTGGACTCATGAAGCCTTGGCATGAAGGACATGCCTCGAGCTCTATTTTCTACAGCTCCTGCTCTATGACTTTCTAGTCTATTACCAGCATTACTGGGACATGAAATGGAAAAACTAAAATAAGTAACTTTAATAGAGAATTGACAGCATACGGATTGTTCCATACATTGACAGAATTTAATGTTGGCAGTACTCTCTATGGTGTTATTGCCTTTTGTATATGAGAAAAAAAGTCTAAGAGAGGTAAAGGGATTTCCTCAAACACCATAATTTGAATCCAAGTCTCACTAGTCTCTGACACACTTCATTGCAAACACTATTTCCATGATGCAGAAGATAAAACTCTCTCATTACTCACATCACCACGGATGGCATTTTCAGGGCACAGAACACTCATATTCTCTCAGTGAGGCAGGCCTCCTGGATTACATTCTTTTCCAGGGGGCCAGAGGGCAGCAGAGGCCATTTTATACAGCCTTACATGTGTAAGCTATTGTCTAGCAGTTGGGTAGGGTATCCTGATATCACCCTTCCCAGCGCCCTAAGTTTCCTGATTTTGGGCCACACTTACAAACTGGTTGATCTGCATGCTACATGGCAAATCTAGAGGTCTGCAAAAATCTGGATATAATGTAGCATATAAGTTCAGAGTTATCTCTACTCTCCCCTCCAGACCGTTAAAAATTTCCAAATCGTCACAGGCGTACTTAGCCCTTTATGTAAGATCTCAGGGGAAGATGACTTCAAAGCTTTTTTAGTAGCTAATTCAGAGGCTAATAACTTTTCTAGTCAGTTTTTCCTCAAGCTGAAACTGAATTTGTGACAATCAAAACTCATTTCTCTTTAGCATCTCTGCTGGGACACAGCACAAACTTGCAAAGTATTATAATAGATTATCTGGCAGATGGATTTCAAAAACACCAATAGTAATAGACTTATAATTTAATAATAAGACCAAGAAAAAATAAGTACTTGAAGCAACAGTTTATGAAAAGCTGCTAATTGAAGCTTTTGTGCCCCAGAAGGAATCAGTCAAAATGGAAAATGTGCATCACTGAGCAACAGAACATGGATGGGGGAGGGAAAGAGAAAATAGAAGAGAAATATTGCTACAAATAACAAGAGTTCATAGCAGCTCTGGGGCTGACACAAAAGATCATAGAGAGTAAAAAATTTGTCCAAGATACCTCTACTATATATACACAGAAACACTAAGACTCTCTTCCCAGCAAGAGTGCCAAGGTGAAGTACTCCATGACCATGCCCTCAGCAATTCATGATGAAGAAAAAACAAGAAAGTTAATTAGGTCAATGAAGAATGAAGAACTTGGGGTCAATTGATCATTTTTTGGTGACATATACCACTCCAGACATGACAGGACCATGGCAGACACTGTTGGGTACCTGGGTAACAGTTCTTCTTCCTTTGAAATAGAACCTTAATTGTTTACAAGTATTGGGGAGAGAATGCATATGCTTCAGGTAAGGCTGTATCCATGCACGACCCCAGGAAGTAGACTTTGATTAATCTATACTACAACTATAGTAATTCTACCCCTCACCCCCCATGGCAGTGAAAGGATTTGGAATTGATTTGGGGTAAAATTCTGGCCAATAAGACAAAAACTGTAGCCTGTCCCTCTTAAAAGCCAGTTGAGGGAGACACTTTCTCTTCCTGATCTTGCTCCTGCACTTGGTTTTATGAGGATATGATTACTGGGAGAGTAATAGCAATCATGCAACCATAAGAACACAAACTTGGATATCATGCCAACAAGCTAAGTAGGTGGGGTGAAAATATGGTAGTACACTTGCAGGTTTATGAATTAAGTACCCTGGAAATCACTGACCTCCAAACTGAGGAAAAACTACTTTGAGTGTTGGGTCTGTGACACATGCTTTCGTAAATAAAGCTAATGGGAAAATTAGCTATTTTTTTCTTTTCCTCTTTTTCTTTCTTTCTTTCTTTCTTTCTTTCTTTCTTTCTTTCTTTCTTCTTTCTTTCTTTCTTCTTTCTTTCTTTTCCTTCCTTCCTTCCTTCCTTCCTTCCTTCCTTCCTTCCTTCCATCCATCCTTTTAGTGGCAGATAAATGGTAGGGCAAGGAATGTGAATATACTGCGGCAGCTCATCCAACCCAAAATATACTTTCTAACAGTGAGAAAGAGAGATAATTCAAATAAAGAAGCAGAAAGAAAAAGTTAGCCAGTGGTTGAGCATCAATAGAGTAGAAGAAAGATCCAGATGAAGCGAGCTTCTTTTACATAGAATTTATGCTTATTGACATGGAGACTTGAGAATCCTTGAGGGACACACAAAAGCACACTCAATGAGATGAAACACAACTCACTTATGAATCAATATGTAGGAAGACAGAAAGATGGGGTGAGAAAAAGAACCAAACTAGGAGGAAGGAGTGATCAACACTTGTCCTGTTTCTTTCATGCAATCGTAGTACAAGGAGGACAGAGCCTCCTCTCTGATCAAGGGGATAATAATGCATGTTCTAGTCATTCTCAAAGTATTCTTGTTGTTAAAATAAAATAATGAATGTGAAAGAGCTTAGAGAAGCATAAAATAAATCATCACCATCATAATAACATGGTTATAGCAAGAAGTATATTTATGAAATACTTAGTTCATGACATTGAAACTTACATTTCTGCAAGAAGATATTATGCACATCATTTCGGATAAGAAAATTGAGGCTTAGACAAATTCTTATTTGTATAAATGTACATAGCTACTCAATGGGAGAACCATTTCCAATCCACAATTTCATATATATATGCAAACTTAGTGATAGCATCATCTTTCTTTTTATTCGCTCTTTCCACTTATGTTAGATTTGCCCCAAATAGCTGTCTATTTCTTCCATTTACAATAAGGTAGAGACTGGACATAGAACTTACTTCAACCTATCCCTTGCTAAAAATCAAGAGTGATTGACTCAATGGAGGTTCATAACCACCAACATGTATTTATTCTTTTATCCCTCAAGAGTAATGAGAGATCAGAACTTTCAAGCACACCAGATACATTGCATGTTCAAGTAGATCAGAGTTGTCTTCTGCATGAACTCCTCCATACATTTGTAGAAATGTAAGTCTGTTCATTATTAATCTTATTATATGGAAAGTAGTTCATTTGTATGGAAATAGCTGCATTTGGATGATGTGTTCCGTGTTCAAAATGAAACACAAATTTCTGATTAAAAGCCAAATCATTCTTTGAAAAGGTCGAAAACAGTGGCTTCCAGTGAAATTATTTCAGCTCCATTTTATGTGTGGGTCACTGATGAAACACCCTGCCAAAATATGAACACTAGCTCTCTGGTGTTTCTAGGTGATTGCAGATTAAGAAAATCCTCTTCCACTTAAAGTTTTAAAGGTAGATACATGTTGAATACTAGATATTTTATATGTGCATATTTTATGTTTTATAAATATATATAATTTAAATACATCAAATACTACAAAATAAATTACATGTGAAATTGTGATCATAAACTATCAGCTTTAGGGGCAGCCCAGGTGGCTCAGCGGTTTAGCTCTTGCCTTCACTCCAGGGCATGATCCTGGAGACCCGGGCTCCTTTCATGAAGCCTGCTTCTCCCTTTTGCCCGTGTCTCAGTCTCTCATGAATAAATAAATAAAATATTAAAAAATAAAGTATCAGCATTATAGAACAAAGGATTGTGTAGTTCAGAGTCTTTTTTTTTTTTTTTAAGATTTTATTCATCCATCCATGAGAAACAGAGAGAGGCAGAAACAGGCTCCATGCAAGGAGGCTGATGTGGGACTCAATCCTGGGTCTCCAAGATCAGGCCCTGGCTTAAGGTGGCACTAAACCACTGAGCCACCCAGGCTGCCCTGTAAATCAGAGTCTTGATGGGCATTATATACATCACCTAGTAAAGCTGAACATGTTACTTTATAATCCAGTATTTCTTCTCAAAATGTATGGGTGCATATCTATAAAAAAGAATATATATACCCTCAAAAATGTGTACAAAAATGCATGTTAAAACAATTTTCAAAACTAAATGATAAAAACAATCCAAATGCCCTTTAACAGTAGAGTGAGAAAATAAAGATGGATCTCACAGACATGATATTGTAAAAACAAGTCAAAAAACAAGAGAGAACATATATATTATTTCATTTATATAAAGTTTAAGAACAATTTTTACTTATAATGTTAGAAATTAGAAAGTATTTTGGAGGAGGCTTTGGAAATATTACCTGATAGAGGTAAAGAGGAAATGTCTGGGCTGCCAGAAATGCCCCTTTTATTGATCTCTGTACTGCATATATTTGTAAGAATTCACAAAGTAGTGAATTTTAGATTTGTGTGTATTACTGTATTAACTGAACACCTAATAAAGATAACTCGACCAGAACTCCTGATTGCATAATTCTATGTTTGAGAGAAGAATTGTACAAATTTTGTTTTAACCAGATCTTTTAAAAAGCTTATGCATGGGCAATCCCGAGTGGTCTGGTTTATGTTTTCTGTGACTAGCTCTGCAGTGACTAGTAGAACTGGAGTTTTTAGCTTCCTGTTAATTGCAATAGATAGCCAGCAGTCAGTTTGAAACTAATGTTTATTCAGATTTATAATATGAACTCTTTTTATATTTCACTTCAATAGTTTTCCTATTGAACAAAATACACATTTACCATCGACTGCATTAGAAAAACTCTATCAAGTTATTTCTGTTACTATAGGTCTTCTGTATCTGGAATGGGTTTCCAATCTACAATTATACTCCCGCAATAATAATGATTAAAATAAGACTATTTATGTATAATTAGTGTTACATAGCTGGCTTCTTTTGTAAATTTTATAGAGAGAAAAACATGAATCCTTTATGACCATTTATGGAAACATTGGCTTTTATGCACATTATTTTGTATTCTTGGTTTGTCATGCACAGTGTGCACACAGATCTTTGAACCAAGCAGTGTTTCACAGTTTCCTTTAAATAGCTCTGCTTTGAGGGATAATGGTTTTATTTAGGAAGCTATTTTTAAATTATTCCTTTTACTTTCACACCAATGTCCTTAACTGTTTTTTTAATGATTTTGATTTCCAGACAATGATATTCATTCTCACATACCAGAGAGCTCCAATTTCAACCAAATATTTTATTCATTCACCACGTCTCATTGCATTATCTTTTGATTAAGAAAGAGGGTTTTTTTGTTTGTTTGTTTGCTGTTGTTTGTTTGTTTGTTTTTTAAGCCAAAGAACGTGGACTCTTGATAATCTAAGGGCAGTCAAACTAGCTTAGTTGACTGGAGTGTGTACTAATGAAGTTAAGTTTAGAAGTTCCATTACTGAAGGGGAAAGAATTTTTTCTCATAAGTCAGATGAGCTGTCCTATAACTACCTCTCAGGAGCCCACGGACCTAGATGTCTGGATTCCTTCATCTATAAATGAATGGAGGGGTAGATAGATAAAATTTAACTCATTTCTCAGTTGATGAGAGGCCTCCCTGCGGATACCTGACTTTTCAGAATTTCAGTGACATTGACAACATATCTCTTGCCATTGCAATACGTATTATATACTTTTCAACCTATCATTCCAAAAAGAAAGTCCAAACTAAGAGCCTAAAATATGGCAGGAAGTGTGCATGGTGCTTAACAGGTAGGGACAAATATGACACAGTTGAATACCTCGGGTAATTCATAGCTAATTGAGGAAGGGGGCTGTGTGTGTGAAGATGCATTAATCTAGAATTAACATTTAGAGTACTCTAGAAAAAATTACACGCAAGAAGAGATGACAGAAAGGAGGAAGGGAATAACTTTATAGGTATATGCATGGGCAGGTGGGGAAGTCAGACAAAGCTTTTTGAGAAACTCAATCTTTTCATGACAGAACATGTTCCAATTTCTCCACTTACCCTTTCCATACTGCTTTCTGCACGGAAGAAGTATGTTTATAATCTCCTTACATTCTTTAGTGTCTCCTCTCTTTCCCACTCTCTTTTTTAAGACTTTATTTATTCATTTGAGACGGAGAGATACAGAGAGAGAGAGAGAGAGAGAAGGAGAACATGAAGGAGCAAGGGAAAGAAGAGGAAGAAGAAACAGACTCCCCACTGAGCTAGGAGCCTGATGTGGCTTGATCCCAGGATGTGGAGACCATGACCTGAGCCGAAGGCAGACGCTTAATCATCTGAGCCACCCAACTGGTTCTGCAGTGACTAGTCGAACTGGAGTTTTTAGCTTCCTGTTAATTGCAATAGATAGCCAGCAGTCAGTTTGAAACTAATGTTTATTCAGATTTATAATAATGAGCTCTTTTTACATTTCACTTCAATAGTTTTCCTATTGAACAAAATACACATTTACCATCCTTTCTACATGCCTCATTTCTATATGCCTACAGTCCACCTTCCTTTTTCAAAATGTACTGGATTTTCCTTTAATCTGGAAAATTCTGTTTTCTCATACCCTTAAAATAATAGCAAAACACTCTCTTATATCGGCTCTTGACTTTATCCTTTGTTCTCTTTAATTCTTTCTTTCCCAATAAGTTAAAATTAGTCTGTACATTCAGTCTGCATCTTCACCTGTATTGTGGTACAGATGCTGCCTTTACTAAGGTCACCAGTACACCAGTACACTGCATTTCCAAAGTCCTTGAGACTTGCCAAAGCTTGTGCATTTTAGCCTTTTCAGAACCTCTCTGCTTTTTGCCAGGGCTCGCTCATTCCCTCTTTCTTCAAAGAATCCTTTTCTTGGGCTGCCTGGGTGGGTCAGGTGGTTGAATCTCTTACCTTTGGCTCAGGTCAGATCTCTGGGTCCTGGGACTGATCCCCATGTCAGGCTCCCTGCTCAGCCAGGAGTCTGCTTCCCCCTCTCCCTCAGGGTCTCCCCCTGTTTGTGCTCTCTCTCTCTCTCATTATTATTTTTTTTAAGATTTTATTTATTTACTCATGAGAGACACAGAGAGAGAGGCACAGACACAGGCAGAGGGAGACACAGGCAGAGGGAGACACAGGCAGAGGGAGAAACAGGCCCCACACAGGGAGCCCCACATGGGACTCAATCCTGGGTCTCCAGGATCACACCTGGACTGAAGGCAGCGTTAAACCTCTGAGCCACCAGGGCTGCCCTCTCTGTCTCTTAAATAGGTAAATAATATCTTCAAACAAACAAACAAACAAAAAAACCCCACAAAGAATCCCTTCCTTTAGCTTCTAAGCCAAGAACATTTCTTGGATTTTTTTCTTCTGCCTGAGAAATTCCTGTCATTTTCTCCTAATGTTTTTCTGTGTTTCTTCCTAAATACTAGTAAAACACTTTCTCCTTTTCTCTTCTCAATCTATATATTCTCAACTTAAATTACCATCTCTATGAGTCTCAAAATTTGTCTTCAATTTATGCATCTCCACTTATCTCAGACTTACTTTGCAAAATGTTTTTGAAGTGCGCACACGCACACACACCTATACGGTGGAGGAATGTTGAAACCAAGTTTTGAAAGGTAAGTACGAAGTGACAGAGGAATGACGAAAGAGAAGTATATTTAGCAAAGAGACAGCATATGAAAATGGAGTCAGCCTGGAAGCATGGAATGGCATTTTGCATTGAAGGACTGCAGTTTGCTTATTAGGGTCAAAAAATTAGGGGATATGGCAAGAAAAATATAATCGAGACGAGGAGAATCAAAATTAAAACAAAGCAAAACAAAACAAAATGTGGATAGTATCCTTAAGAATTTTTTTTTTTTTTTTTTTTTTTTTTTTCCCCTGCAGGGGACACCATTTGTGAATACAATTTTAGGAAGAAAACAAATGCACTGGTAAGCTATATATGCTCTGGTAAGCTATATGTGCCAGGAGGTGAGATGTGTGCTAGATGGAAAAAAGACAAGTATGAGTGAGTCTAGAAACAGTTGCAAGGTCTCTGCCTCCAATGCTATCTTGTTCTGCCCAACAACCTCCTTGTGAGGACCATGGTGTTGTCTTCTGAGTCTTTTATACAGTTCATACGGGGTTTCAGTCTCAGCAACCTTTCCCTATTTTGAGAATAGTTACTAATCCCCCAAATAAATGGTCTCCAGACTTTTGGATAGCATGCTTGTTAGTAAAACAAACCAACAAATACAACTTTAGGATATTCCACGAGAGGCATATTTATTTTATATTATATTGTGAAAGAACATTCCCCAATGCAGTAAGCATTGGTAGGAGAGTCCTTCAAAACAGCACCAGGAGGCAGTTGAGAAAGCAGGGCCTCTGCACAGCTTCTGTTTCAATTCTCAGAACACCATGAACTTTTTGACTTTTGTCAATTGCGATTTGTCAATTGCGATTTGTCAATTGCAACCACCTCCTTGAACATCTCCTTCTACTTTGGACTAAAATAGAGATAATGTAACATCTGTTAGCTAAGTAGCTAATCCTGTATTAGTTAGTTTAATTTTGCCAGCACCAATCATAAGTCTTTTGAAACAATTTATGTAACCTTGTGGGTTTTGCCTTGTAAGATTACACCGTATACTTGCAATTCAGAGCACACTTTCGATTTCAATGGATTCTGTGTCTCCTAGATTGCAATCCCTAAAATCCCAAATAAATGTTTTTGGTGGCCTTACCACCTTATAGTCTTCTTGGTCAATAATATGCATGACCTTTTACACTAATACACAATAAAACTTACAAAGTATACACAAGAAAAATTTTAAAATGATAAAGTCAAAATTAAATGTTTTAAAATGATTAACGTCTTATAGTTCAAAAGTCCTTTCAGGTGGAATGTATATGTGTATACACAGTGATTTCATATATATTTGAATAAATATGATTATTCACATACATGTGACACATATGCATATGTACATATACATCACTGCTTATGCTCAATTATTTTTGAAAATATTAGTTTCACGTTTTTAGTGCAGCATTTCAAAGAGCTGGTTCTAAACTCAATTTATTTTGATATTGCTTTTAATGATTGTCAAATATGAAAAATACACCTCACCAAGGCATAATTTATACAATATCCTCTTAGGCAAAGTTCTTGTTAATAATGGTGGCTATGGATTTGTAACCATCTTTCAAGTCAACTTTATTATTTTAAATACTTTTGTTCAGTTATAGAATATAAATTTTTATTAAATTGCCCCCCCTTTTTAGCCTTTATGTTTCAAGTGGCAAGTTCACATTAGAATTAGAAGTGTCAGCTCAGCCAATTTTTATTGTTGGCTTAGCTTGGATTATGAATATGATGTTTAACTTACAGTTTCCTGGCAGTTATCTTTTGCAGTTATATGTCTATTTTGTAAGAGTTATTTTAGTTGAAATTATATTTTATAATTATACATTTATTTAGCCAGACATATAAAAGCTGCACTATATTGCAACATGCTAAAAATAGATACATGAATGAACACTGTTTGGAACCCTTTGTCCTTTGTCCTTCTGATTAATAGACCCCAGGTAAAATGAGTTATTAATTAATTAATTTGAGAGAGAGAGAAACAGAGAAAGAGAGAGAGAGCAGGGGGAAAGGCAGAGAGGAAGGAAAGAATCTCAAGCAGATGCCCCCCTCATCACGCTGATCCTGAAGGGGTGCTCGACCTCACAACCCTGAAATCATGACCTGAGCCAAAATCAAAAGTTTGATGCTCAACTGAGTCAGCCAAGCGCCCCAAAATAAGAAATTATAAAGTATAATTTCAAATGTTAAAAAAAAAAGCTTCTACGAGTGCAAAATAAAACTGGTCAAAGATGTTATTCAACTCATTAATTAATGATGTAAATAGCAGAAAGGAAAGGAATTTCAAAGAACAGTTAAAGAGCTGAACATTTATAGGCAATTTAATGAAGTGTGAAAATAATATAAAATCACTCGGTTACATATCTTATAGGATGATAAGCCATGTCCCTCAGAATTATCTCTTGTACCTGGCATCTGCATTTGTAACAGAAAAAGTTGGGACACCTGAGTGGCTCAGTGGTTGAGTGACCTTCAGCTCAGGTCATGATCATGGGGTCCTAGGATTGAGTCCCACACTGGGCTCCCCACAGGGAGCCTGCTTCTCCCTCTGCCTGTGTCTCTGCCTCTCTGTCTCTCAGGAATAAATAAAACCTTTTTAAAAAAGAAAAAGCTAACAAATTAACATGTGAATCCACTAAGTTTTGGACCTCTGATGAAAAATAGTGATTTGAACAAAGTAAATTCCAGTAAATGATAATTCATATGTGTACCTATGTCCCAAGCTAAATTTCCGAGCTAAAATTATTTTTCTTAACACTCTGAAATGTGTTATTTTCAACACTTTCATAATAAGGATAGACTGCATGAACAAAACTGACCTAATCTAAAATACCAATGCACAGTATGGCACAATCAGAATCACTAAAGATCAGTGTTCTATTTCCCTTAGGGGCTGTTATCTGCATCAGCATGGTTACAAAAGATACTCTGTAGCATGTGTTCTTGAGACAGACAGAAAGAAATGCAGTGTGCAATTGTTTTTATTACAACAGTCATAAGATTTGACTATGTGCCCTATATAAAGCCAACACCTTTATCTTCTGTACAGAAATATAAAGACAACAGACAAATGAACAAAAGAAACTCCACATAACTCCCTAGAAAACAAAGCAGGAAGCACAACGAAGAAAAGTTGAGACAGTGTATAGAATTCTTTCTGATTTCTGTCGTTTTATCAACAATTTCTTGTAGACCTATTTTTTTTTTTTTAGGAAACATTTTTCTGTGTCCTTAATATGTGTCATTACTAGTTTTATTTGTATTGGGGTGGGGAGAGGAACAAAGGAAAAAAGGTGTAGAGGGGACACAATACAAGTCTGTAAGTTTCCAATGTGGCACACAGTAGAACATGGGCAAATCTTCCTGGGTGTGATGTGTTACGAATGGGTTCACAAAAGAGAGGACAGTTAAACTTTCAATCTTGAGGGTTTAGAAAACATTTTCCAGGTGGACAAGATGGAGAAAGGCATGCTGACTGGACCTGGCTGTGTAGACAAGTGTGGGATTCTAAAGAGCATTATGAGTTTGGGGAAGTGGATATGGATGTGGGTGTGAGATGGAGTTCACAGAGGACAGAATAATGAAGATTTTCTAAACCACAAAAAATATTTTGTACTTTATCAATGATGAACCCATTGTAACATACTTCATGCATTGGTTGTGAAAAAATGGAGAAGCAAAAGTAGCTACTTCCATTAAAATCACTGGTAGATTTCCATTATAATGCCCTCATTGACCTTCGGCATATAGGTCACTGACAATGCTTTTACTTTGGATCTTTCTACCTTCCTATCAATTTTAATCAGTAATGATCTTCATTATTGCTGTAAGCTGCTGGGCAGGTTAAAAATTGAGCTCAACAATTTCTACATTTCATGCCCTTAATAGCTGAAAATTGGTATTACATGCTCTCGAGGGGTTGCTATGGGACAGTGTGAGAACAGTGCTTAAAAAAGCATCACTTAAAAAAAGCTGGATTATACTCCACACTTAACACTTTGCATGAATCATTCCATCTCCTGTAGTCAGTTTCTTCATCAACGAAATGGAAGTTAGTAGCTGTGCATGGAGGACATCTTTCAAAGCCCTTAGAAGTTAAGGGAGTTAATGTGAAGGGAAAGTGCCTGTGGAGAGTCAAGGTGGACTTTATTTAATTTTTTTCGGGGTCGACTTCAACTTAATGGATAACAGCTAGCTATTTTTTTATTTTTTTAAAAAAGGTTTTATTTATTTATTCATGAGAGACACACAGAGAGAGAGAGAGGCAGAGACACAGGCAGATGGAGAAGCAGGCTCCATCAGGGAGCCCGATGTGGGACACGATCCCAGGACTCCAGGATCACGCCCTGGGTGAAACGCAGGTGCTAAACTGCTGAGCCACCCAGGGATACCCCCCTTTAAAAAAAAAGTTTTATTTATTTTTTCATGAGAGACTCACAGAGAGAGAAGCAGAGACACAGGCAGAGGGAGAACAGGTAGCTATTTAGCTAAAAGCAAACCCATTTCAAAATCAAAAGAAAAGGCAAACAAAGGGTAAATCAATTTTAAGAAGCCAAGTTGCCAAGTACCTCTCCAAAGACCATCCAGGAAAGATGAGGTCCCCAGGGTGAGTGGAGGCATCAGGCCCGCACAGACTGAGGCAGGCAAATATTTTAAACATATATCCATTAGCTTTTGTTCCAAAGCCTCGCTTATACAACTTTGAATTGTAATGTGACTTCTCAACTCTCATTCTCCATGTGGAGAGAAAAAGTATAAGCCCAGGGATAGACTTTTAAATTTCCAAAAGTTACATTTCTAGTGTGCAGTGACAAAAGTGGCAGTTTGACCTTAAATGGTGGCCCCTTGTAAGCCTAGTTATGTCTGCCCTCCTTTGAGTCCACATTGTGAAACTGATCTCATCTTGCTATATTATTGAGGTAACATCTGTGTGCTGGTTATTGAAGGCTAGACCATTCTTGGTAAATTTAAACCACATAAATTTTGCCATGAATTACCTTGATGGCAGGCTTACCCCAAAGACTGCAGAGACATTTTCTTTCATATTTCACATCTGTGTTCATTATTTCACATAATTGATATGAGGTATAAATATATTGAAAAGTAACATATAAATGAAATATTACTCCCACTGGCTTTCAAATGTCACCTAAGATATTATAATTAGTGCATTACAATTAGTGCATCTATAGCCTCTAACGTCTAGGCATCCATTACAATTTAAAAGAATGAATGATTATCCTACTACTTTAATGAATATTTATTTATTAAAGAAGTTTCCAGAAACTAAAATTAAAAGAAATAATTCTTCTTTAGAAGAATAGACTAGTAGACTAGTAATCACCAGATTTGGAATTGATATGAGAAAAATAAGTCACAGGACGCCTGGGTGGCTCAGTGGTTGAGCATCAACCTACAGCTCAGGTCGTGACCCCAGGGTCCTAGGATCAAGTCCTCCAATGGGTTCCCTGCAGGGAGTCTGCTTCTCTCTCTGCCTGTGTATCTGCCTCTCTCTCTGTGTGTCTCTCATGAATAAATAAATAAAATCTTAAAGAAAAGAAAAAAAATAAGTTACAAGTTCAATACAAACTTGATATAGTTAATAGTTTAACCCAAATTCCATCCAAGTTCTGCAATCTTTTTCTTTCTTTCTTTCTTTCTTCTTTCTTTCTTTCTTTCTTTCTTTCTTTCTTTCTTTCTTTCTTTCTTCTTTCTTTCTTCTTTCTTTCTTTCTTTCTTTCTTTCTTTCTTTCTTTCTTTCTTTCTTTCTTTCTTTCTTTTTCTTTCTTTATTCTTTCTTTATTCTTTCTTCTTTCCTTCCTTCCTTCCTTCCTTCCTTCCTTCCTTCCTTCCTTCCTTCCCTCCTTCCTTCCTTTCTCCCTTTCTTTCTTTCTTTTTTTTTTTTTAGAGAAAAAAAGTCAGTTAAGCATCTGACTTCGGGTTTCAGCTCAGGTCATGATATCAGGGACATGAGATCATACAGTGTCTCAGGCTCTGAGCTAAGCCAGGAGTCTGCTTAAAATTCTCTCCTTCTCTCTCACTCTGTCCCATCTCCCCACTTGTGCTCTCTCTGTCTTTCAAAAATAAGAAAGTAAGTAAATAAATTAGAAATAAATAAGAAATATAAATAAAATAAAAAATAAAAAGATTATATCCCTTGGTAATTCAATTTGGGGATTAAGGATTTGGGTTTTAGAGTAAGATATATTAGATAAAAATCCTAGCTTGGGTCTCTTTAATCATGTCAATTTGGGTGGTTCCCATAACCTCACCAAATTCCCAGGCCTAAATATGACACATAGTGAGAACAAATACCTCCTTTGTTTGTTGTGAGGGTTAAATGACGTGAAGCATTCAAAGTTCTTGGCAAACACTCACACTTGTTCTTAGAATGTACATGTAATAAACAATTGCTATGATGGATTGAGCTGTTCCATAATTGCAAAAGGGTGGGAGAGGACAAAGCACCCACTTATACATCTATTGCTATAATAAGTAGAATAAAATTGTCTGTGTTTTACTGGAGGATTCCCCCATCCAATGGCAGTGAAATTGGTAAAGAAACATTTCCTGTTCCTTTAATGTGCGAATTGTTGAAATGGATTTTCTTAAGTGAAAGATTTCTACTCCTAAATCCTTTTAAGTATGTCCTAGTTCCCAGAAGACTGGCTGGAAATTGCTCCCAGGCACCAGACACACATTTCAAAGTGCAATATTCAGTGAACCCTTCAGAATCTACTTAATAATGAACCCTTGTGTGTTGGCATGAGGCTAATATAGGTGATATATTGATTATAGTCCTGCTGAAATATGAACTTTTTCTGCATAACCAAGTGTCCTCAAGTAAGAAATGTAGACTCTCTGCCTGGACCAATTAGCAGGTGCATGAATTTGACTTGTCCTATTACCTCCCAAAGTTAATATTAATAAAAGAACTGGAGATGCTCACTGAATTTTCCTTCCTTTCTCTGTCTCTCCCTCTCTCTCTTTTTTGCTTTGCCCTTGTGAAAATCAAGTAAAGAATAAGTCACCAAAGGCCAGTAGCCGTGCCTGTGATTAATGGGTGACCAATACTTAGAAGGGCAGTGCTAATCAAAGTAGGGGCAGAGCTCAAAAAATAATTTTTGACCCAGAATAGAACAGATTATGGTCAGGAAGAGGGACAGAAAGAAGGAAAGAGCAAAGAATCATTTGTAGAGACTGTCATCTCCACACATAGAGAGGTTTTTTAACCTAAAATGGTTTTCATTTACTACCCAGCATGTTCCTAGGCTTCCTTCTTTTACTGCCAGCTGGTGTATGTGCAAAAATTGCTAACTCTAGCCTTATCCTAAGATGAGAGCAATTAGAAAGGTTAGCCTACCATTGAACATGCGCACGTGTGTGGCAGTGAGGGCATACACCACTGAAGATACTCCAATAAAAAAAGTGCTGTATGATATAAAAAAAAAATTGCCAGAGTGTGAATGGGAATTAAAAGAGACAGACACTATTTTATACCATATACTGCTCTATACACTCTATATGATCTGTGTTACCTTAAGGATCTCTTTAGACTACCTAGGCACAGTTCCCTCATCGGTAAAATGTGAATGCTACTAGCAAAATGTGCAGGGATGTTGCTGGGACTATGTAAGAGCAGAAGAGTTGAGATGAGTCAGTAAGCTAATGGATATGAAAGCACAGCTCCTGACACTGAGTATATAGCTAATTGATGTCAGTTTCTATTCCTTAATCTAAGTGAGTGCTCCCTTCTAATTAATCTTAATTAACCCACATTATTGTTCCCTAATAATTAGCATAGACCATACTGCAGTCTTTTGTTGCATATTTGCTCCTTGTAAAAAGTCTCCCAAGATGTTTGGGTATCTGAAATACCGAATTCTGCCTTAGAGACTCTCAACAAGGAAATATTTCATAAGGCAGTAATGAGTCTCTCTAATATTGATGACATTCTTGCCTCTTCTAAAACAGGAATGTTTCTGGAAGTACCATCATCAAGTTTATAACAGCTATAGTTTCTAAAATCCCTAGCCTCAGATGGATATAATTTTTGCTTTTAAGGAAAAAATTTAAGCTCAATGTTACATGAGGAATTGAGAACCAAGTAGGGTATGGCCCATTGGAGAATGCTCCACCAAGCAAATTCCCTGGCTCATCAATGAAAAAGGAATGGTACATTTTACAAAGTCTTCTGCTAGACGTACAGAATGCTGGGTAAAGATTATTCGTTCTACTAGAATATATCTGTCATGAATTAGAAAAAAAAATCACTTTCCTCTAGAGGGCAGAGTTATATCCATACCAAGGCACATGATTTGGTGAGCAGAACCTAGGCTGTCTTTACTACCATGTGCTCTGGGCTGGCATCTCTGCGCAGGGCACGGTGCACAAATCATTTGATAAAGAGTCTCTGGTTTAGTGTTGCTGTTTCACTGAGAAGTCACCTATTTGACCACATTCCCCTTTCTTTTGAAGTGTTTGTATTAATTGGCCTGGAGAATAATAAAATAAAATCATCTCAGATATGGGAAATCCATTTCCAATGAATGTTATTTCCTTTTTTTCATGAATACAATACAATGAACATACCTTTTGAATTACACTAGTATGCTTCCCTTTGAAGTGAACTCAATGTTTGTTGTTTTTCTCTTTCTTCTGTTATGCCTACTTATGGAATATAAAGCAGAACTCTTCTTATTGAAATTTAATTTTCTTTCCAAAATTTGTTTATATCATAATTATAAGTATCAATGAATTTCACTGAGTGAACACACCTGTGTAACCAGCTCTCTTTGCCCCATACAGATCAGTCATTTCTTGCAATTCTTGAGTGAGTAATATGTTTCTTGATGCAAGCCTGAGGGATTTTTGGCTTGTTTGTATTGCAGTTTTATTAGAGAAAAACATGACTAATACACTAGTTAGAGAATACAGATGTTCTGTCTGAATGAAATGCTGGTAGCAGCTAGAAGAGCATATCTTCTACATGTCTACAACTCTATTCATGGATGGTCCTTAAAGATAGTAATGGAAGCGTGAATGGAAAATCAGGCAATAAATCTGTTTGTCTACTTTTCAAGGAAGGAAATAGGGTCTGGGTACATGGATCTACCATGATTCATAATTGTCTACTGGATCAGGAAAAACAAGATTGGAAAATAGCTGACAAGTGATTCTGAGGGAATGGTATGTAAATAGACTACTTAAAGTGAACATAGTTTCTAAAGGTATGCATGCTCCTTGTAAATGTCCATCAGAAGGCATTCGCTATAGCAGAGGGTCCCACTTCCAGAAGATGAGCCATCTTGTGAATGTCTATTGGCATTTATTTATTCATTTCCAATTTTAATGAGATGTAATTGACATCTAACATCATGCAAGTTTAAGGTATGCAACATGTTGATTTGATATGCTGATATATCACAAAATAATATCCATGACAGCATTAGCTAATACCTCTATCACATCACATAATTATTATTTCTTTTTTTTTGTGAAAACATTTAAGATCTACTCTTTCAGCAACTTTCAACTATATACTAGAGTATTATTAACTCTAAATGAATACCCTGGTGCTTGCTGACAGGGTCCATGGATAAAATGGCCAAGGCATCTAAAGTGGAGTTTTTCATGAGCTCAACAGCTTGGATTCCCTACACTGCAGTTGCTCTGCTAGACTCTACTGAGTGCCTAAACTCCCAAAAATAGAAGGCCAACACTGAGCCCCCCAGCTGATCCTATCCTGTTATAAAACTACAAAAGCCACTTGAGAGAAGTTGACTATTTTGGTTACCCCCTTTTTTATGGAGAAGACATTAATTTGTCTTTAGGGAAATATGAATTTATTTTAAAAGTGATTTTGTGTTCATGATGCAGGACTTCTGCCATTCTGTACTAACATTCTGTTTCATGAATTGTCATGGAATTCTACATATGATCACCTCTTTCTAAGGTATTCATTTTATGGACAAGGAGGCTTAACAATGGAATCAAATCTATGGAATTCTTGGATATGTTCTTGTCATGAACTGATCAGTGAATAGGAATCAAATTGGAAGACAACATCCCGAGATAGTAAGAGGTTTCCCAAGTTACAATATAAATTTTAAATCAGCATCCAGAAGACTGGAACTGTTTCTCCACACACTAGAAGGTGCAGGTGGGAGTTCTACATCTCACTATTAAATCTTTTTTTTTTTAATTTTTATTTATTTATGATAGTCACAGAGAGAGAGAGAGAGGCAGGCAGAAACACAGGCAGAGGGAGAAGCAGGCTCCATGCACTGGGAGCCCGATGTGGGATTCGATCCCGGGTCTCCAGGATCACGCCCTGGGCCAAAGGCAGGCACCAAACCGCTGTGCCACCCAGGGATCCCTCACTATTAAATCTTATACAACATGTTGGAAACTGTTTTGTTTTTTGTTTCCTCAAACATTGGTTTGATGAGTTCAAAGTCCTGATCCCTAAGAAGTAATCCTGCCACAATTTGAACATAGTCATGGTTTCAATAAATTGAATTTGGGGACCGAGATATGACCATTTGGAGTTCTTTGTGCTGCTGAATTGAGAGGCAGAGAAGGAGGTGTCTGAAGTGGTTGAGACGATTGATCATGATTATTATGGAGAAAGTGGTTGAGTGCTACACAATGGGTACAAGAAGGAATATGTACATATCCTGAAAGGTTTGTTTCAGCACCTTTGAGTGCACTCATATTAGTAAAAAAGGCCAATTGGGAGAACAACTGCAAAACACTTCTGAGAACTTGTATCTTACCAAAGTAGAATCGCCAGGAAAAACTTCTAAGGAGCCAAGTTTTTGGAAGAGGATAACGGTAGAGGTTATTCAGTTCAATTCTAATAAGATATTATTAGATACTTATCTATATACTAATTAATCACATCAGTATGACTGACCTGACTTTGCATGTCAGTGTGTCTGTGTGTGTGCGCATGCATGCACTTGCATGTGTTTGTACCTTAGATTTTTCTTCTAAAATCAAGAAGGAGATTTGAGCACTTTCTAAATGCCTAGGAGAAATTCTGTATTCAGTCACTCACATTTAAAGAAAAAGTCAGGGGCACCTGGGAGGCTCAGTTGCTTAAGCATCTGCCTTCAACTCTGGTTATGATCTCGGGGTCCTGAGATTGAACCTCATGTCAGGCTCTCTGCTCAGTAAGGAGTCTGCTTCTTCCTCTCCCTCTGCATCCCACCTTGCTCCTTCTCTCTTTCAAATAAATAAATAAAATTTAAAAAATAAAGAAAAAGTCAATCCTCCATCCTATTTTCACAAGATCAAGTCTTGAGTTGCTCTCAACTGTTAGACATTAGATATCCCTCTGTTCACACCACAGTTCCAAGCAATACTAAGATAAGAATAATAGGCCTGAACTTTCTTCTTCAAGTTGCAAGGATAAAGAAGTGATTCAGGTAGTCGGCTATAACAGAGATACACTTTGGTGAGGGTCCTAATATAAACAATGAGTGCTTCATGTTGACAAAGAGAATATTTTCCTGATAGAGGGATATATCACCAGAAACTTCATTGTAGTATCTAAAGCACATCAAAAAAGAGGTCATAATATAGGAAAGGAGTTTAGGAAGAAGAAGGGCCAACTGCTCAGAGAGAAAGGGCAGCAAGTGTTCTAGGAACAGTAAATAGGCCCTCGTCTGGAGCCTCACTGAATGTGTGGAGCTGGCAGGGGAAGGAAAATGACTCCAGGTCTTGGAGAACTCCGTTTGTTCAAAAGAACGGTCTTGGTTTTTAGAGTTAAAGCATCAAAGACCAGATAGACGTGATAGTAGACAAATGACATCATCTAAGTAAGGTCTGAGGGTTTACAGACTCATTTCTGTTGGTATTCTTTAAGCAACATGTGCACTGTAATAGCTAATTCCCTGTTCTTCTGATTGGCTGTTGACATTCAACCAGGGAAAACACAATTATCTGTTCTATTGTGAATACGGATTCTCAAAGAGGAGAGGAATTTACCCCCAGCTACACTCTGAAATTCTTGTGTTCAAAGCAATTATAATTATTATTGTTATTTTGCATTTATACGGCTGTATTTTATTTACAAAGAGCTTTACAACTGTGTTTGTCTGTGTCTTTCTGTTTGCTTTCTTGCTCATCAGCCCTGTGAAGTATGTCAGGGTTATTGGCCTTATTGTGTAGATTAAACATTTGAAGCAATTAAGATTTGAAGAGAGTTTCAATTTATTTTTGGCTTTGGAAGAACAGTTCACAGGTAACAAAAGGTCCATTTTAAAGTGCAAAGGATGGGTTTACAGAAAAGAAAAACAGATACATTTTGTTCCTAGTATATTAGGATAAGCCCATTTCACATTAAAGGCATTTTTAAGCACTGAAGCTTCTTTTCCATTAATCAGGAGAATATAATGCACTTGTTTAGACCAAAGACTTTAAATGTTAGATGTGCTCAAATTCTAACACCGTCTTTTACTCGCTGTGCAGTTCTGGCAAATTTACTAATCTCATTGAATATCAAAGTAAAAAACAGGGCACATAACCTGTTTTTAATTGGCTTTTCATTAATAGTAATATCTTATTTACACAATATCTAATGGGTATATGGAACATTGTAAAGAAAGAATGCATAGGATTCACTACTACATAATTGTTATCTTGACCAAATGTTTATACAATTTTAGCTTTAGTTTCCTTATCAGGATAATACAGGCAGTTATGCAAGAAAATATTCTATAACATTTTAAGAGATTATGTGATATCTTTTTATTTAAGATTGGTCATTAGGATTTGTCAATAGCTAATATATCTTAATAATATGTACACAAATATATATATATATATACATATATATACAGTTGTCTCACTTTTAATACTTGATTCATCAAAACTTCAGAACACAATATAATGATACACATCAAATTATACAAATACACACAACAAATATGATAAAAATCTACTAAGATTTTTTTTGTGTAATCAATAAAAGGCCTCAGATATCCCAATTTTAGGGAAATGGAGCTATTAAATATCTAGTTCTCAGAAGAAATGCATATATCAATAACTTGGACAACGTGGAAAATAAGACTACAGACTTAGCGCTTAAGTATCAGACTTTGTCATGTCCATGAACTGTACTATGAGGAATGGGTGGAGATGGTAGGTGGCCAGTTATCACTGCATTGCATGCCAGGATTAAGGAGTTTCATTAGTACTGACTACATTTTTCATTGCTTGCCCAAACTGATGGGTAGCCCAGAGGAGCAGCTGAGACCCCTCTGAGGAAATGAGACTTCATGACATTAGAAAGGAGTTACTAAACCCACTCCAGGTAAGCAACTTAAATCCAAATTTTCAAACACATTCTCTACAAGCCAAACATATTCACAGGACGGAAAATAAAATGGCACATAAACAACCACTAGAGCTAAGCCAGGAGACACAGAAAGCTACAGACTCCAATTCACTTGCAAATAAGTGAATAAAAATCTGAAATTACTGGAATTAGGTTGAAAACACTGCCAGAGGAGAGTGGAGACAGGACTTCCATGAAGCAGGGACATGCTGTGGGGTCTGAGACATGCCCTGATACCAATAACCTCATGCACAGGAAAGGTTCCACTGAAAACATTTCTGAGACCTGATAGATGGAGCATCATCTACAAAGGTTTAGGAAGTGTAATGGAATGGAGGAGGCCCTCTTAGAAGGCAGAGCTTCTGGGAGAAAGGGATTCAAACTAAGGAGAAAGTTAGAACTACAGGCTTGTCAGAAAAGGGCAAAAAGAAAAAAAGAGGTAGAAATTAAAGGATCTACAAAAACAAGCACACAATAGCAACAACAATACAAATGTGAGCCCTCACCCCTGGGAAAAAAATCACAAAGTCCCATATCCCTCCAAAAACAACACAAAAAATAATTCAGTACATAAACTCCCCTTCGTGATTCCAACACAAGAGGTTGGATCTCAGCTAAGAAAATAAGTTGGGGATCCCTGGGTGGCTCAGTGGTTTAGTGCCTGCCTTCAGCTCAGGGCATGATCCTGGAGATCTGGGATCAAGTCTTGCAACAGGCTCCCTGCGTGGAGCCTGCTTCTCCCTCTGCCTATGTCTCTGCCTCTCTCTCTCTCTCTCTCTCTCTCTGTCTCTCATGAATGAATAAATAAAATCTTTAAATAAAAGAAAAAGAAAATAATAATAAGCCATTTCATATTTTTAGCAATTGCTGTAAATGTATCAGTTAGTGCTAACCCAGAATATTTCAAGCATCTATGAAAACAAAGAGAAAAAGACAGGCAAATTTGATAACTAGCCTATCCTAAGAAGAAAAAAAAGAAAATAAGAAACAAAGTATTCATGGATGAAAATACCATTTCCAATGATCAACCACAAACTACACAAAGGCATAATAAAATGGGAATTAAATGTCACTAAAAAGCCAATTGAAGAATATATAAATGTAATATAAATTTAACATAATTTATTACAAGCAAAATTTAAGGAATATTTAAATTTAGAAATTCAAGAACTCAATGGAAATGAACAAAGAAAATTACAAAATAAAATTGACGGACCTAAGAAAAACTGAAGAAAAGGGCTATAACATCTGAGGCATAAAGTCTGAATTACAAAGTGTTCAAACAAAGAATGACTTTAAGTGAAAGCATAGGTTGAAATTGAGAGGATAAATGAAAACATCCAAGGATTTAAAAACAAAAGTATAAGAGGAGTAATCAGAATTGAGAAAGATAGAAAAGAGAAAATGGGCCTGCACATACACAAAAATAAATAAAAGTATCTGGAGAAGGATAGTACAACAATAATATGTAAGGGGATTATTTAAAATTTTAACATAAAAATAAACTCTCTGGAAAAAAGAAGGGGGTGGATTCAGACCTACAAATTAAAGGGCTCTACAATATACCTGAGAAAATGGAACTATACTATTTAACTATAAGACACATTTTAGGAGAACTAATAGACTTTGAAGATATATTTTAAAAAGATATCTAGGACCCCACACAAAAGGAACAAGTTATGTACAAGTTAAAAAAAAGTAAATTAGAAGTGATTTTGCTAGAGCATCACAGAAAACATATTTTTAAGAAACTCAAACAAAAGTGTGAGATAAGAACTCATGAATCTAGAAATACACCAATCATGTCATGGGTTCTTCCTCTCAGTCATTACCCCTGCAAAGTTAGCCACTCTCTTGATTTCTATCCCCAGAGATTACTTTTGTATTTTTTGAGTTTTATATAAATGGAATCATACAGTAACATTTTATTTATTTATTTATTTATTTATTTATTTATTTATTTATTTATCTTTTTAAAGTAGGCTCTATGGCCAGCTTGGAGCTGGAACTCATGACCCTGAAATCAAGACCTGAACTGAGATAGGGTAGGACCTTTAACCCATTGAGCCAGCCAGGTGTCCCAAAAATTATTTATTTCTGTCTTCTTCTGCACAACACTGTATTTGCAAGATTCAATTATGGTTTTAGTAGCAATCATGTATTTCATCGTGTTTGTTATATGGCAACAGCTGTGTGAATTTATAATAATTGATTCACTGTACTGTTTATGAGTATTTAGGTAGTTTTAAGTTTTGGGGTATCCTGAATAGTGCTATTATTCTTGTATGTGTCTTTTTTTCTTGTATGTGTCTTTTCATGAACATACATATCTATTTTTGCTGGGATATAGTTAAAATGGAATTGCTGGGTCACAGAAGATTCTGCTGGATAAATTTCTACAGGAGTTTGATCATTTGTACACTTCCACTGAGAGTGCATGAGAGGTTTGCTTGCTCCACTTTCTTGCCCAAATTTGGTATTTTGTTTTGGCCACTTTGGTGATTGTGCCAGTTATAGCTCATTCAAGTTTTCCTTTGCATCTCCCTGATGACTAAGGAAATTGAACAGCTTTTCATTTAGTCACTTTTTATTTTGAGTTCCTCTTTTTGAAGTAGATGTTCAGTACTTACTCACTTTCAATCTGGTTGTCTGCTTTTTTTTTTTAATTTAGGAGTTATTTATGTATTCTATATACAAAATATTGACAAATGTTTATCACAGATATATTTATTTTAAGCCACATATACATATATGTAGTTCAACAATCTGTGGCTTGTCAGTCTGTGGCTTAGTTTTTCACAATCTTAGTGTTTTTTTATGATCATATGTTCTTAATGTTAATAAATCAATGTCTACTTCATTTTTTCACTTTCAGTTAGTATCCTTTTTTAAGAAAACTTTGTTAGTTCATGGTCATGATGATGTTCTCCCTATATTTATATCTAAGAGCTTTATTTTCTGACTTTACATTCACATTTAGACTCTATGACACACTAACTCCACTCTTAAGTATATACACAAAGTAATTGGAAACAGGAACTAAGTAGATATTTATATACAAACTTTCATTGTAGCCTTATTCACAATAGCCAAAGGTGGAAACAATTTAAGTGTCCTTCAACAGATGAGTAGATAAGCAAAATAGGGTATGTACACAAGACATGATATTATGAGGCTATAAAAAGAAATGAAGTTCTGATAGATGCTACAAAATGGAGGAACTTTGCAAACATTATACTAACTGAAATAAGTCAGATCAGAAAACAACAAATATTGTAGACCTCTTCTTGGTATGAAATACATGGTACAGTAAATTCATAAAAGCAAATAATAAATTAGAAGTACCAGGGACTCGAGGGAATAGAGAGTTGTTGCTTAATAGGTACAGGATTTCTGTTTAAAGTGAAGACAATGTCTAAGAAATAGAAGGTGGTAATGATTGCCCAACATCATGAATATCAATATTACTTAATCATACATTTAAACGTGGTTAAAACAACAAATAACATATGTATTTTAACACACGTCATACACTAAAATGCTCAACAGATAATGAAATCTGTGTTGTCAACTGCACTTAGTTTTCCTTTTCTTTTTCCTGTTTTTGAAGTTGCCACCGAAACTTTTTGTTACTTGTATTTGCATTATATAGTTACAATTAAGAGAAGATACAATTATGTGTGAGGTATAATTGACAGAGAAAACTGTAAGATGTCTAAAGTGTATACAGTGATCATTTGATATACATATCAATTGTGAAAGGATTCCTTCCATCTAGTTAATGATCACATTCATCACCTCACATATTTCTCTTCTCATTTTGTATGAGAACATTAAAATTCTACTCTAGTAACAAATTTCAATTGTGCAATACAGTGCTATTAACTACTGTCACCATACTATAGACTAGATCCATAGACTGTATTCATTTTATACCTGAAAGTTTATATCTTTTCCTAACCTCTTCCTATTTTCTCCATCTCCCAGTTCCTGCCAATTACTTTTCTGTGTTTCTTGATAAACTAAGAGTTTCACTTTTTATTTAGATTCTGTACATAAGTGATACCATATAGCATAGTGGTAGTTATGTCTTTCTCTGTCTGGCTTATTTTGCTTAGTATATTGACCTCAAAGTTCATCCATGTTTTCATAAATGACAGAATTTCCTTTCTAATGACTGAACAATGTTCCATTGTGTGTGTATATATGCATGTGTGTGTGTATATATATGTGTCACCTTCTTTATCCATTCACCTGTTGATGTACTCTTAGGTACAATATCTTTTTTCTTTTTGCTTTTTTTGCAATTCTATTTTTAAATATTTGGGGAAACTCCATACTCTTTTCCATAGAGGCTGCACCAATTTACATTCCCATAGAGGAGGCATAAGTATTCCCCATTCTCCATATTTTCATCAACACTTGCCATCTCTTGTCTTTTTGATAACAATTTTTAACAGGTATGAGGTGATATCTCATTGTGGTTTGATTTGCATTTCCCAGATGATTAATGATGTTGAGCATCTTTCAGTACCTGTTGGCTATCTCTTGGTCTTCTTTGAAAAAGATGACTATTCAGTTTCACTACCCATTTTTAAATCTGACTGTATAGTTGTTATTGAGTTGTATGAATTCTTTATATATTTTGGATAGTATCCCCTTATCAGATGTATGATTTGCAAATATTTTCTCCAATTCCATAGGATGGACGTCTTTTATTTTGTTAACAACTTTCTTTGCCCTACAGAAGTTTTCATTTAATGTAGTCATGCTTTTTTTGTTTTATTTCATTTATTTTATTTTATTTTATTTTATTTTAATTATTTTATTTAGTTATCTGAGAGAGAGTGAGAGCAAGAGAGATCACAAGGGTAGAGGGAGAAACAGATTTGCTGCTGAAAGAGAGTCTGTTGGAAGGCTTGATCTCAGGATGCTAAGATCATGACCCAAGCTGAAGGCAGACACTTAACTGAGCCACCCAAGCACCCCAGTTCTGCTTTTTTATTTTTTCTATTATTGCCCTTGCTTTTGGGTGTCAAATCCAAAAAATCATTGTCAAGATAGATGTCCAGAAACTTAATCTTTATGTTTTCTTCTAAGAATTTTATATTTTAGGTCTTAAATTTAAATCTTCATTTTGATTTAAAATTTTTGTATATGATGGAAAAGAGAGGTCCAGCTTCATTTGTTGGATGTGGCTGTCCAGTTTCTTTAGCATCATTTACGGAGGAGACTATCCTTTCCCCAGTGTATATTCTTGACATCTTTGTCATATTTAAATTGGCCACCTAGGCCAAATAAATAAAATTATAAATAAAAGTGGTGCTACAACTGATACCACAGAAATACAAAGAATCATGATTACTACAAATGATTATACACCAGAAAATTGGATGACCTATAATAAATGTATATATTCCTCAAAATATACAATCTACCAAGACTGAATCATTAAGAAAGAGACAATCTGAGCAGATTAATTGCTAATAAGGAGACTGAAGCAGTACCCAAAAACTTCCTGATAAAGGGAAGTCCAGGACCAGATAGCATCATAATGAATTTTATTTTTAAAAAAATAAATTAGTACCAATTGTTTTCAACCCTTCCAAAGAGTAGAAGAGAGGGAACTCTTCTAAACTTATTTTCACATGTCAGCATTACCCTGCTATAAAACCAGAGGCATAACGAAAAAGAAAATTACTGCCAAATTCCCTGATGAACACACATGAAAAAATCCCTAACAAAACAAACATTAGCAAAATGAATTAATACATTCCAAGATCATATGCCATGATCAAGTGGAATTTATCTCATGACTGCAAGAACAGTTTAACATTCACAAATCAGTTCATACCATACACCACATGAACAAAAAGAAAGATAACAACCATATGATCATCTCAATAGACAGTGAAAAAGCACTTGACAAAATTCAACATTCATTAATGATAAACACTCTCAATAACGTGGACATACACGGAATGTACCACATATGAAAAAGCATAAAGCATCATACCTACTATGTAGAAGATGTTAAATGTTAGTTTATGCAAGTTTTCTTCACATATTACTACATAAATAAGCACTCAAGACACACCTATAAATTATTTATAAAGTGTAAGTCTTCCTCATGTAACTTGATCTTTATATAAATTTTATTTTGTATAGTGACTTCAAAATAGAGTAGTTAAGTAGGCTTTCCAAAAGCATTTACTGAAGAAGTTTAAAATGTTGTCATGGATCTTGGAAATTCGCTTTTCCTGATTAGGGTTTTGTCAATAGTAAACTTCTGTTTGTTGAACACATTTTACAGAAAGTCAGTATTCCACCTCAAAGTAAATTATAAATTCTCAACAGTTTAAAACTGCTCCAAGAAATTCAATTTGTTTATTCACATATTATTTAATACAATTAAAATATAGATAAAATAAGAACTGCATTTTAAAACTTACCTTTGAAAGCTAAAAAAATTAATTGATCCATGCAACCTTTACAAGTAGAAAATAAGATCAGTTTAGATATTATAATGAAATTAAGGATCAACAGAAATAACGCAATCATCAATATTACACAGAAAAATGAATTTAGAAATGTGAAAAAAAAAGCAATCTATTTTGGAGAGACTACTTGCTATTACTTTTCATTTAAATTGGAAGTTTTAACATTGATAAAATTACTTGATGACCATTTTCTACTATATGCCAGATATTTTACAGAGGAGTATTTCAATATTAAAAGTAACATTAAGAAGTGTCTATTTTTACATTTATTTTACCTCATATATTCATGAGGAAACTAAAACTTGAAGAAATTAATTAAATTGCCTAGATGACACAGTTGAAAGTGTCAGAGTAAAAATTGCAGTGGCATTTGACTTTCCTGAAACTTGTGTTTTCTGTATTCTACTTCACTGTCATTCATTCTTAGAATTTGAAAAAAAGATAAGCTTAATATTACAACCTAAAGAAATAAATTATGCTTATATCCATACATTCTTTAAAAAATAGGATTTCTGCTGATGGGAAGAGTGAGTAGACATACTTTTCCTTACTCTTCCCACAAAGTGAAACTTAAAATCCTAAATATTATACAGAAAGCAAATATAAGAATACTGAAAGGTTGAGATAAGAAAACACATGAATACTTCATGAAGAGCCTGGAATTCTTCTTCTTGCAATAATGAAGTATGCCTTTCCTTCTTATGTAGGGTGGTATCAGAGGAGATCTAATTGAAGTTTTACAATTGCCCATTGGTAAGAAAGCCATTATTACCACTTTGTCAGTGGTGACCACTTGGAGGGCCAGAAGTTTAAATCCAGCCAAGCAGCAATGAGGAACATCGTTCTTAGTTATCAACAAATGTTGAGGAAGAACCTAGACTTCTAACTTCAGGTAATGAGGCAGTACTTCCTCCTTTCCCCTTCCAGAGTTGTGTCACTAAAACCAATTAAAATAGAAGATGTAAAGAAGAATTAGAGTTTAATAATATGATATGAAATGTCCAAATTTCAATAGAAAATCTTTTGTCAATACCAAGGACCAAGAATTTCTCCAACTGAATGAAAAAAGACCATCAACAAATACCAATATAAAGATGATAGCAATGTTAGAATTATCTAAAAAACATTTTAAAGCAGCCATAATAAAAATGCTTCAATGAGAAAACATGAATGAACTGCAAATAAAAAATTAGAAAGCCTCAGCAAAGAAACAGAGGATACAAAGAACGAAATGGACATATCAGAACTAAAAATTATCAAAATAAAGAGTTCAGTGGATGGTTTTAATAGCAGAATAAGAAAAGAAAGCCTTAACAAATGATCTAAGCATCTCTGAAAATCATAGAAAATATAAAGGAGCACCAAACAGAAAATATGAAATTTAATATATAACTAAAATATAAAGCATAGTGAGTGAACTCAGCAGTAGTAGGAGTAAAAATAGGAAAGAATCAGTGAGCTAGCTGGATGACGAAGAACAAAATTACACAAGTTGACCAACAGAGATCTATCATACTAAAGAAATGTGCAGAGACTCAAGGACCTGCTCCATTCATATTTTAGGGTTCTAAAGAAAAAAAAAGAAAGAGGATAAGGCTAAATACGTACTCAAAGAAATAATAGCTGACAACCTTAGAAGTTTGGAAAGACATAGTGTTAAGTGTCTCCAAAGAAACAGAACTAATAAGACAGATATATTGGAAAGGTAGATAGATAGATGATAGATAGATAGATGATAGATAGATAGATAGATAGATGATAGATAGATAGATAGATAGATAGATAGATAGACACAAATGGAGACATATAGGAATAGTTTCACATGGTTACAGAGACTGAGACATTTTCTGAAAACTAGATAACCAAGAATGACAGTGGTATAATTTAGTCTAATGTCCTGAGACCAATGGCATGAGATCTAAGGAAAAAAACTGTACGAATCCCTGAGAATGGGAGACCTAAAAGCTACAATGCCACTGTTGTAAGTCCTGAAGTCTGAAGGCCTAAGAATCAGGAATGCTGATGTCCAAGGCAGAAGAAGATGGATGTCCTAACTCAAGAAGCAAATATTTGCCCTTCCTTGACCTTTTCCATTCTATTTGAGTGCTTAGTTGATTAGATGATGCCCACTCACATTGCAGTGGGCATTTCTTCCTTACTCAGTTTACTGATTCAAATGTTAATCTCTTCTGGAAATGCTCTCACAGACATGCCTAAAAATAATGTTTGCCAGTTATCTGGGCATCCCTTAGCCCAGTTAAGTTGACACATAAAATTAGCCATCACAGACATGAACCTACAGATTCAAGAAGCTGATTAAATTCTAAATGGAAAACTCAAAGTCATACTGAGACACATCATAATTAATAATAAGTATGTGGCTGTACCAGTTCACATTCCCACCAACGGTGCAACAGGGTTCCCCTTTCTCCACATCCTCTCCAACATTTGTTGTTTTCTGTTTTGCTAATTTTAACCATTCACACTGGTGTGAGGTGGTATCTCATTGTGGTTTTGATTTGTATTTCCGTGCTCTTTGGGTGAAATCCAAAGTCTATTCAAAGCCTTTAAGATCCCACATGCCATAATTAATTATTTAGACAAATGCACCTGTATGAGACTTCACTGATAACTATATTTGATTAAAGCACAGACATTATCAAGTTAAACGTTTACTTGTAGATTTCAGTCCAGGAGAAACAATAACTTGCATTTCCTAATCCTTGAATCTTTTGGCTTGCTGAGGACTGTCATTACACACTGATCTCTGCTCAAGGAGGGGAAATAGATCTATCTGACAATAAATCTTTCACGAAGCAGGTGCCATGCTCACCCCTGGCGTGACAGCCATGCTCTCTGAGGCTTGGAGGACACGCCCAGAATTTACTCAGCAATGGGTTTCTGCTACAAAGAAAAAAACCTTGAAACAGTCAAAGAAAAATAACACTTCACATAAAAAAAATAAGAATAAAGGGGATTTCTCATCAGAAACTATGGAAACCAGAAGAAAATGGAATGATATATTTCAAGTACTGAAAGAAAAGTACTGTTAGCATAAATTCTATATACCATAAACATGTGCTTCAGAAATGAATTAAATAATTCTAAGAAAAGGAAAACTAAAAGATTTTGCCTCTAGTAGACCTATCCTTAAAGATTAGCTAAAAGAAGCAGTAGAATAGACATTCTTCTCAAATGTGCATGGAACATTCTCCAGGACAGATCATATTCAAGGCCCCAGAATAAGTATCAATATATATATAAGAAGATTTATGTCATATCAAGCATCTTTTCTGACTACAATAATATGAATCTAGAAATCAGTTACAAGAAGGAAACTGGAAAAATAACAAATACGTGGATATTAAACCACATACTAGTGAAAACCCAATGTGTCAATAAAGAAATCAAAGAAGAAATCAATAAATGACTTGAGACACATGAAAACAAAATTGGACATAGCAATATCTGTGGGAAGGAGTAAAGGCAGTCCTAAGAGGGAAGTTTATAATGATGATGGCTTATCTCAAGAAACAAACAAAACATCTCAAATAAGCAATCTAATGTAAATCTCAAGGAATTAAGAAAAAAATGAACAAACAAAGCCCCAAGTTAGCTGAAGGAAGGAAATAATAAATATCAAAGAGGAAATAAATGAAACAGAAACTAGAAAGACCATAGATGGATCAAGGAAGTTCTTTGAAAAGATAACCAAAATTGACAAACTTTAGTAGACTCATTAAGAAAAAAGAGAGAGAGGGCTCAAATAAATAAAATTGGAAATAAAAGAGAACTTATAAATGATATGAAAGAAATACAAATGATCAATGACTACTATCAACAATTATAAGCCAAAAAATTGGGCAACCTAGAAGAAATCAAACATTTGTAGGCAAAAACCTAAGATTTGATCTAAGTGTTAAATATTAAAAAGAACAACTCAAA
This sequence comes from Canis lupus baileyi, assembly GCF_048164855.1. Lineage (NCBI taxonomy): Eukaryota > Metazoa > Chordata > Mammalia > Carnivora > Canidae > Canis > Canis lupus. Next base: position 32,413,909 of record NC_132857.1, on the reverse strand, counting down.
ATGAACCAAAGATTTAAATGTAAAATATAAAAACATAAAACTTTGAGTATATAAATGGGAGAAAAACTTCTAAAATATAAGTAGGCAAAGATTTTTCAGACTTCTCAACAAAATCATGATCTATAAGGGGAAGTTCAAAAATCTAATATTATAAAAATTAAAAACTATTTTCCTACAAAAAAATCTTGCAACAAGGATGAAAAGGCAAGTTACAGAATGAGAGAAAATATTTGCAAACCACACATCAAAACAAATATTATCCAGAATATATATAAAAACTCAAAACTTAAAAGAAAATCCAATTAGAAAGTGAGAAGACGTGAAGGGATATTTCCTTAAAGAGAATATGCAATTAAGCAAATAATCACATGAAAAGATGTTCAACCTCATTAGACATTAGAGAAATGCAAACAAAAGCCATAATATGATATCACTACATACTTCTCAAATGGTTAAAATAAAAATAGTGGGACGCCTGTGTGGCTCAGCGATTGAGCATCTGTATTCATTCAGCTCAGGGCGTGATCCTGGAATCCGGGATTGAGTCCCACATCAGGCTCCTTGCAGGAAGCCTGCTTCTCCCTCTGCCTGTCTCTCTGCCTCTCTCTCTCTCTCTCTCTGTGTGTGTGTCTGCCATGAATAAATAAATAAAATCTTTTAAAAAATAGTGACAACACTCATCATTGGGAATTTAATATATTACACCTCACTGTAAAACAGTTAACAGTTTCTTAAAAAAACTAAACATGCAAATATTGATCCATTCATCAATTATACTCAGGAGTTTATCAAAAGTCAATGAAGACATGCTCATACTAAAATCTGCATATGAATGTTTATAGCAGCTTTATTCTTAAAAGCCCCAAACTGGATACCTCCCAGTGCTTTAATGGGTAAATAAACTATAGAGCTTCCATACCATGGGTTACTATTCACCAATAAAAAGGAATAAATTGCTGATACACAAAACAATCTGATAAAGCTGAGAATTACTGTGAGTGAAACAAGCAAATGCAAAAATGTTATGCATTGTATGCTTTTGTTTATGTAACATTATGAAATGACAAAATTATAGAAATGAAGAACTGTTACTGGTTTCTAGGGTTGAGGAGGAGGAGTAGGGGGCTAGAGAGAAGCAGGTATGGCTATAAAAAAGCAACATAGCAGATCTTTTTCTGTAATGTAAATGTTCCATTTAGAGGATGTATCAGTTAGCATTTTGGCAGTGATAGTGTACTATAGTTTTACAACATGTTACCATGGGGCAATATAGGATCTCTCTGTATTGTTTCTTGCAATTGCATGTGAATCTACATTCTCTGAAAAAATCTCAGTGAAAAAAAAAAGAAAATTAAAAAAAAAAAAAAAAAGCACGAAAATGAGAAAGCTCCAAGGGAGCCTGAGGAGGTGACGTAACTAGTAGAAGCAAGAATTCTAACAAACATGAAGGTAGAAAAGAATCATCAAATCCCCATAATCTCAAACCCTCCAAAAGACAAAAATAACATAAATTTATTCCAAGTTGAGTTGTATTGAGTTAATCAATACATCATCATCAATGGAACCTTTGTTTTACTGTGGCAAAACTACAGAGAAAGCCATTTCCTTCCATTTTGCTCACTCTTGAACTAAATAATTTTTTTTAGATTTTTATTTATATATTCATGAGAGACAGAGAGAGAGAGAGAGAGAGAGAGAGACAGGCAGAGGGAGAAGCAGGCTCCCTGCAGGGAGCCCCATGTGGGACTCAATCCCAGAACCACAGGATCACGACCTGAGCCAAAGGCAGATGTTCAACTACTGAGCCACCCAGGTGCCCCTTGAGCTAAATAAATTAGCGAATTGAACTCTCATGTGGCCATCTTCATGAGATCTCCAAGATCCGTTAGCAGAGAAAAGGGAAAGATAAGTGTAAGCCTAAACTTTACCCGACAGCTGCTTCAGCACTGAGACTCTGATTTATTTTATGTGTCAAATGTGGAACAAAACAATACCCTTCATAATGAAATGTGAAATTACCTGTAAAAGATAAAATTATTGATGTAGATGAAATTATAAGTGTAAAATCATTAAAGCATTGGAGCAATGTGATATATTATAAACATCTAAATTTTTGCATCATACTTTTTTTCATACATTTCATACGTATCTGGCTGTGTTTCTTTAGGTGATGGTGTTAAAATAATCGAAGAAATTAATTACCACATTTGCACCTGAACCTTTTATTTGACATCACTGTGACAATTGAGAGCAAATTGTATTGACAGGCCCTTCTAAAACATCATTATGCAAAAATGTACCATCCAGAATCAATTAATGTTGGATATCATATTCAATTTTATGGAAATCCAAAGCTCAGTAAAACATGCATTCAAGCTACCCAAACGATAAAGCTCATGTAGTAACAGGCAATGTTTTCTTGTATGCTCGTATTTATGGTTAAAGGGTAGAAAGTTTGTAAAGATTTGAAGGTTGCTCATAGAATATTGGTACCATAAAATTTAATTACGTATTATATTTATATATTATTAATTATACATGATTATATTTAATTATATTTAATCATATTTAATTATAATTAAGTATGTGTGTTTGTGTGTGTGTGCATGTGTTTATATGTGATTGATTAGTAACTGCAGTCATACCATTGTGACTATTCATACATGGTTATGAATACTAGGATGTGAAGAATTCCTCTTTTAACACAATAACAGCTACACATAGCATGTGTGCTTGAGAAATCCAACCTGAAATGCTGACAAAATAAGAAAGAATTTTTCCTCAGCAACTCACACACAAATACTCTGTAAAAATAAAGATGTTATTTGAACAATATCAGATTAAAAAAATGACATAATATTTCCCCAAGGAGAGAACAATAAGAGTTCCAAAGACCAAATTCAAATGTTTAAACTGTGTGTATGCATGTGAATGATAATTAATTAAATTATATAAGTCTAAACTCTATTCTTGGGTTTCAGATTACTCATTAGCAAATTGAGGCAACTTTTCCAATATTCTAATCCTTTGCTATTTATTGTAACTTTACAACAATTTGTTCCTATTCCCATTTTGAATAGTTACATCTATGCTCTAAACTCTAATCCACTGAATTAATTTTAAGCATCCCAAACTTCATCTGTTTCTACACAGTTGAAAGTTACATATTCCTAATATAAACAATAAACTTTAAAAATCTGATCATTAAAGTAAAGGTTTCTATTTTATGCTTTCAAATTCTCTAAATGGAATTTTAGGAGGATGATATTTGTTCAGTTTGGGGGGTTTTTCTTGTAACATTTCTTATCACCTTATTATATAATATTATTTGGATATATTCAAGATAATGAGGAATGATATATATATAACACATTAAGTTCCCACTTCCTCTTTGTGAGCTTTAAAAGTCACAGAGGACCCAGTATTTTAATTCTTTTTCCACTGCCTTTTACTTAGCATATATCCCTGTCTTTAGTCTCTTAGAATTTCTGGCCCAATTATACTAAGTCACAGAATCATCTTCCCTGTCTTCAAATTGACAGTTTCAAGCCCAAAGTCCCCTAGTGTTTTCACAGCCTTAAAAAAAAAAAAATAGCCTCAAATGATAACCTAGACATCAATGTTTTTTGTGTGTGTGTGTGTGATTTGATTAACTAATGTGGAAGAAATTTTTATTAATTCATTAGTTCATACTGTGCTTTTCAAGATTCTTGTTGCTGAAATTGAAAGTAGACATTTTTTTCTAATATTTCTATTGATTTGTCCTGTTTGACCTGGAATTCAAGTTCAGTTCAAATCAGAAATCTTTCTTAAGACTTTTGTCTCAGTTTTAATTAATCTTTGTCACACCGATTCTATTATTTCTCTTTCTGTCTTTGGTATAATTGTTGTTAAAACGTACATCAGTATATATCATTTTCTTCCTCTCCTTTTATATTTTTAGAGTCTGGGAAGCAGAGGTTATATATGATCCATTGAAATGACCTTTTAAGTATCAGGTAGACAAGGGCAAATAATGTATTTGATTCTGGCTCACTCAGTTCAACTCCAAAGTCCAAAGTATACCAAAGAGAGATCTCAGAAAATTGCTTACCTCTTTGCAAATGAAGTGACAAAATTCTTGGGGTGCCTGGGTGGTTCAGTCAGTTAAGCATCTGACTCTTGGTTTTCTCTCAGGTCATGATCTCAGGGTCATGGGATTGAGCCCTGTGTCTGGCTCCAGACTCAGTGGAGACTCTGTTTTCTCTCTCTCCCTTTTCCCCCCTCTCTCTAAAAGACACAAATCTTTAAATAAAAGATCTTTTTTAAAAAAGAAAATGAATAAATTCTTATTTGGAAGGGAGCTTATTATATTAGTTCTAGTGAAAGAAAAAAATATCAGATATAGATTGGAAAGAAACTAGAGTAAGAAAAGTCAGCTGTTATAACTTGGACATCACTGGCTTCAGCAGCAGACATGAGGATATGTATAAATAATGGTGATCAAATTCATCATTCTTTTTTGGGCTTGGTAAGACTCATTTCAAAAAAAAAACAAAAAAAAAAACAAAAAAAAACAAAAAACAACAAAAAACAAACGAAAACAACAACAACAACAACAACAACAACAACAAAAGATTCATTTCAAGTAGCTTAGGCTGGCTGTAGACCCCATGCAATAGCTGGAACCAAAGAAAGCCAGCTATTCATGACTGAACAATATTAAATAGCAATATATCATCTGATGACTAGTTTTCTGATAATTTGAAATAGTCATTTGGATATCATTGTATTGAATAGTGACACAATAGTTAAGATCTCATGAGGATGGAAGATCTGTCTTTTTAAACATTTCATTGAGTAGGGTGTCACAGTGTTGCCAGACAATAAGTTCTCAAAATATGAAATATGATTAATGTTTGCATTTCTGATATAGCAGACCAGCTGTTTCTCTCTATCCCAATTTATCATTTAAAGAAACTTTGTTTATACATTTTTTTTAAAGATTTTATTTATCTATTCATGAGAAACACAGAGAAAGGCAGAGACATAGGCAGAAAGAGAAGCAAGCTCCATGCAGGGAACCCGATGTCAGATTTGATCCTGGGACTCCGAGATCATGCCCTGAGCCAAAGGCAGACACTCAACCACTGAGCCACCCAGGTGTCCTGAAAGTGAATATATATACAATTCTATAGAACTTTTGCAAAAGTAAGACTTTCTTCATCTACTTGTTGTATGCCCCAAATTAATATATTACTTTTTGCTTTTCAAAGTGTTTTTATCTCTTTATGATCCACACAGAGATTATGAGCTAATTATTTTTGGAATGCAAGTTATTCTTTTTAGTTTTTTTTTTTTTTTTTTTTAAATAAAACTGGCCTGGTGCCATGTACTTTGTCTACTGCCAATAAAAAAATCAGAACTATTTTCTCATCCTGAATTCTACTTTCTTTTTTTTTTTTATTTTACTTTAAAGCAGGGTTTTAGAAGAAGTTTTAATAATATTCCTAATATTATACTATCCTCTTGAAAATTTGCATTTATTTGAATTTTCTTCTACATGAAAAATTACAATCAAGTGTTGTATGAGAATAATGAGCCACTTTTTATTATACCATAATGTAATAATCAGAGTTTCTAAGTTTTCAAATAAATAAATGCATTGCGAATTCAAATGAAAAACAAGAGAGGTGCTTATTTCTAATGCATATTACCTCCAAGAAAGCAAAACATTTACAAGCATCCTGGGAAATTTTTATCAAATAGAGGATGGGAAATAGGAAGCAATCTGCACTATTTCTTTTTACTAATTTAAGCTATGTAACTGTGCATGAAATTCTCTATAGGATGTTGTCATAATTGATTTAATAAACATTAATTTCACTACTGACTAGTGACCATTCCACTCTTATTTAGCTTAGAGAACTTTAAGTTTCTCATTTGTTAGAGAAACAGAATAAATACACCTTAAGTAAGAATAGCATACTTCCAAAATGGTAGACATGTCTTTGAGTAAACAACGAAACATTAGCAGAACTGCATTCACAGTTTAACAACCTATTTGAACTCTCTTTGTTAACAATTTTGTAATTCACCAGCATTCTCCTACCAGTATGGTTCTTGGGGAAAATGTCAGGGTGTAGTGACATGCCTTTTAAGGTTTAGTGGTGAGTGTGCCTATTTGACCTAGTTATTATACTATATTTTTATCCATATTTAAAAGCAGTAAATACAAAGTAAGAAAATAATTCCAACAAAATTACTATAATTCTGAACATTTTTAACAAAATTATTCCAATAATGAAATTAAACAAAACTTGTTATATTTAACATTTTATGTGCATTTAACAACCCTTATGATTGTATTTGTTTGGCATTTCTTAATTTATCCTGACAACTCAGCATATATGACATTATTTTCTGAGTAAAAGATCTGACTGTTATGGCCGAGAGCTAAGTATTGGAGTGGCTGGCATGAGACAGTTGGAATTGGCTATGAAAGGTAAATGACTCATGAAAGGAACAAAATAACAAGAGCAATAAACTATGCCAAAGTTACTTTGACCACCCATCAGATACAAAATTAGTCTGAGAATATGCATCTTAATTATATAAAAAACCTGTTTTTCTCAACTCATGCCAGCCTGGAGGTAAAACTAGCATCACAAGAATAGTTTTTTCATAAAGTGTTTTCATAATGAAGAGTTATATAACATAAAAATCTCTAAATAGGAAAAACATCTCTAAAAACTGGGCAGAGGATATATGTAATTCATTCATGAAAGAGTAAGGCAAATGTCCAATAAATGTATTTAAATTATTTGCAATCTGATTTATAATTATATAAACAAAGTGAGATACATTCATAATGCAGGAGTGATATCAGAATGTCACTAGGAGTTCTGAAAACTAAATTTCATACATGACTGGTGGCATTTGGAAAACATGAATCAAAAATCTGAACTTTGCACACCCTGACTTAATAATTATATTTTTTATATTTATTAGAAGAAAATAATCAAGCCATACACACAGACTTATTTAAAATAATAAATATATTTTGAGATAATGACAACTTGAGAAAACATCCATAACTTTCCAATAGCAGAGAATGGGTTATATAAATTATGTTATACACATATGTATTTATGTATATAGTAACTATTTTATCTATTTTATACTTTAGATTATAGTATAATGTATATTATACATATACACATACATATAGTATAGTATAATGAAACATCACTTAATATTGCTGGAATTATTCCAAATTTGGACTTGAATGACTCCTTTCTTCTTGATGCATACCCATCAACAAAGGCCTCCCCCCACCCCACAACATTTCTTTACCTTCTGGAAGGCACTCTAAGATGCTCCATGGTCATCTTATATATTTCCTGCCCCAATCTCAGAATCAGCCATTTCCCAAGAAGACTTGGCAATTGTCGTTGGAGAATGGTAGGAGAAACCAAGATCTGGGTAATAGGAGTACTTGTTGCATTTGAGGTGTCTTTGCTTCTAGAGCTTCCAGATGACAGAATAAAGAAATATCTGTGTCTTAATTATCTAGATAAGCAGATCTATACATATTTTTATATTTATGCATCTTTATATAATGGAAAATGAGTTCAAAATGGTACTTCTAACAGTAATTTATTACCAAATGTATCATTCTATGTAAGATTCAACAGTGAGAAACCTGTCTCCATCCAGCATTCATTTGCCTAATGGTTCAGTTCCAATAACAGTGGCATCAGAATTATTAACCTGTACCTTCACGACAAACATCTTTATTGACTATGTTCAATTTTGTTTGTCTTTAGGGTTGCATACCTCATTCATTTCCAGTTACTCAAGTCAGCACTTTTTCCATCATCTCTTCAGTGAGATTGGTTTACACATCTATAATACTATTAGATTATTTTGTCACATTCTGCATTCCATCCTTGATTCTCTGACCTAGAGAAATATATTTTAAATTTGCTTACATTAAGATTCACTGTCTGAGCTGTAAAGTTCTATGGATTAAAAAAAAATGCCTGGTATCATGGATCTACCACTGCAATATTATACAGAATACTCTTACCACCGTACAAAATATCATATATTTCAACTATTCAGTCCACCCTCTTCGACACAAAGCCCTAGAAATCACTGGTATTTTTTTTCTACCATCTCTATAGTTTTGATTTGTTTTGTTTTTCCCAGAATATCATAGCGTTGTGAGATTTCTGGAAGTAAAAATCCATAAAGCGTTGATGCTGCTCAAATCTGTGGACTTCAGGAGTTTCTTAATCTCAAGGTAGTCCATTTTTAACCTCCAAAAATTTGCCAAACTTTCCCTTAAACTACTCATATCCAGCAGCTCATTTCTAGGGAAGTGGGGTGCCATTGTGACTCTGGCTTTGCATAGTGTTCCAGACTTTGGGGACAGTAGTTTGCTTGAAACTTCAGTTTTTCTCAAGGTTCCAAGAATAGTTATTTTTTGTTTGTTCAACCTTATTTTGATGTAAATGTGGAGGTGAAGAGTTCCAAATTCTTTACATGTTAGAATTACAACTATAAGTATTAAAGAGCTTTTCGAACTTTTAAGGAAAAATACTTGGTAAGATATGTGGATTTGAAACTTTTGAAGACATCTTAATTATTACTATATTTGTGTGTCTCTTGTGCATGGATGGCAATTAAAGCTAATGGCATGAATAAGATTGCTTGGGGAGAACTATCAAATAGGAACCAGGCTCAAGCCTGACAAGCGTCAACATTTAATAGACATGTAGAAAATGAAACAGCAGAGGTGCTGGGGTATGAAGAACGTTAAAAGAAGATACAGAACATTGTGATAGCACAAAACACAATTTTGTAAAAATCAAATGAGGACTAAAGAATTAGCCATTTGATTAGTAACACAGTGTTGATAATATTAGAATTATTTCAGTAATGTGGGATGCTGGTTAATTTTACATAGTTAATAAGTGAAAAATAGTAAATGATGAAATTTTTGAACTGGACCACATATTATTAATGATTGGAAATAATTTATATACTTAAATTTTTGGAAAGTATATAGTTGAGAAAAGATCTTATGGAAGAGAAAAATAGTATCACTAACTTAGGCAGGCACTGATAAAAGTGGTTTTTTTTTTTTTAAAGATTTTATTTATTTATTCATGAGAGACACAGAGGGAGGCAGAGACACAGGCAGAGGGAGAAGCAAAGCAGGCTCCATGCAAGGAGCCCAATGTGGGCCTTGATCCCACGACTCCAGGATCATTCCCTGAGCTGAAGGCAGGCACTTTAACCACTGAACCACTCAGGAATCCCAGATAAAAGAATTTGTAAAATTAGGCCTATGAATCACAAATGATGAGGGAGGAATGCATATCTGGGAGATTATTTCTGGTTGGTAAGATCTGATTTTTTTCTAGAGCTTTTCCCCCCAGCTCATGTGGTATTGATCATATGTTTATAAGTTAGAAAGGAAAAAAATTCATAAAAACAATTGCAGCAAAATATATAACTACTTAGCCAAGACTCATGTCTAGCTTTTTTTCTTACTTAAAATTAGACGAATGATAGTTCCAGTTCCTATTTTATACTGTCTGCATCCTGTAAGAGAAAATAGTAGTGTATATAGAAAATCTTAATATAGGATGATAAATATTAATTAAAGTTTGCATTAGAGGCTATGAAAACAGCCTGATTATTCAAATACAAGAATTTTGGGGCATAATTTAAGTATCCTATCTGTGACAAAAATAGATTTACTCTAGTAGTTGAAGTTTTGGTTAAACATCTTTTTTATCAATATCCAGGGAATGAGGCTGTCCTCATTTTACCTTGTCTAATAATTTGTTCCTTAGTCATCTCAAGACATACTAACTGACAAGAAGGCCAATGAGACTCTAAACACTATGAAAGAATCATTTTATTTCTTCATTGTGAATTGAATTGATGGTGGCAGAAATGCAGGTGTTATTCACAGTGCTATATTCACATAGTTGTTTACTATAGAGTTGCTGCATAGTTGCTTACCCCTTTTCCTCTTTCAACACAAGATCCAGTATTTAGAGCTTCCTGAGAGACAAAGTTATGAGACTACGAGATTAGAATTTCCTTCTGACAGAAGGAAGCATGAATAAACACATTTTTGTCATATATGATGTTTTAATAAACATGATTTTTAACAACAACAGAAAATATTGGCTGTCTTTCTTTGATTCTTGGTTTGCTTAATTTGTATATTCATTAAAATAGCAAATTATATCTATATATATTTTATATGTGTTATATATATACATACAAAAATAAGAAAAGCGTAAGACTTCTGGACACTATCAGTTGTTAGGCATATATATGTACCCCTGATAGTGTCCAGGAGTCTTACGCTTTTCTTATTTTTGAGCTTATTATGTCTACATGGATTGCATTTTTTCACCTTCAAATTATTTTCTAATACACTTTCATATGTGTTCCAGTCATAATTTAATCGGTAATTATGACACGGAATGTAGACAAGTATTTTTCATACATGAATATCTTTCATCCGCAGCTAGAAACTGGTATATCCAACACGGTTTTGTTGACAGATTTTTATTTTTATTTTTATTTTTATTTTTATTTTTATTTTTATTTTTATTTTTATTTTTATTTTTATTTTTATTTTTTGTTGTTGTTGACAGATTTTTATTATGAATATTTGAAAAGTCATGATTTGATCAAAAATCCTTTTAATATGACCTCTCCTTTCCAAAATAAGCCAACTCCCTAGCCTGTAATTAGAGATGCTTTATAATTTGAAAAGAAATTTCCATCCCAGCATTCTCACTCTCTTCTTTCACGTGATATTAATGCCAAATTGAACTCCATCTCAGGCCCTATGGGAGTTATCACACATATTGTGATAATAAGTTGCAATTGATGCAATTTTAGCACACAAAGAAGACTCGGATGTCAAGCTTCAAGCCATAGCAGTCTCATCTCAAAACTAACATGTAAACAGAATGAGAGTGCAGCGGGAAGCACGAACAACTTAATCAATCAGTGCTATCCTCATTTAATTCTCTTATAAGTGTCCCTGTTAAATAACATTCCCTCTCTGGTGCTCCTCACAATCTTGGATGATTAAAAAGCATTTGGATAATATCTGTAATAAAATTAAGCTCACTGAGTGATGTATACCACTGAGTTCTGGGGACCAAATGAGACAAAGTTTCCAACTGTCAAATTAAGTAGAGTAAGTTATAGGAAATTAAAAATGTGCTTCCCCAGAGATGCAATAGATACGCTCTATTGTCATTTTCTTTTCCTTATTTCATTTCTGAAGACAGATGCTGACAGCTGTTTGTGAACAGGCATTGAAAGGTGTCTTTGAAATAGAAGAGTAGAAAACAAATACAAATAGAATATGTATTCCTTTTTGTATTACATATTTCATTAAATATCAATTCCCAAGCTGCTTAAGCTAGAGTTAACATTATTTTTCTTTGTTGTGTATTTCTCTTGGCTTCAAAAAAACAGAATTTTATCATGTGGGCATTCACATTATTGAAATCAAAGTATTGAATAAATATGTTTGAATATGTTATATCCTGTTTTTCAAAAGTGTAGGCATTAATTTTCATTGGACTGTGCCCAGAAAGCAACAAGCTTCTTAGATTCAAAATTCACAAAATTCATCTGGGACTTTGTTGGTAGGGCCAGAGTTTACATCAATCAAACAGTTTGTTTCTCTTTAGCAGTACAAGAATAAGATAGGATCTAAATTACAAAATAATAATAATTAATAATAATAGTAATACAAGATTTAAAGAGATCTCACACAATTGTTCTTTGTTTATAATATACTGCTCTATGAGTATTTACAAAATAAATAGTAATAATAGTAATGTAATATTTAAAGAGATCTCACATAATTGTGTTCTGCTTTGTAATATCATACTACCCTAGGAGCAGGGAGAAAAGAATCCTGAAGCCAAGGATCTCAATTCACGGTTCATGAGGAGATTTAATTTTAGAAAGGGTCATTTGCTTGAAGAGTGGTCATGTAGGTGTGTCATAGAACAAATACATCTAATATCATGGAAAGAACACAATCTGGAAGTCAGACATATGCCTGTGTCTAATGCATTACATATTAGTTAATTTTGAAGATGCTTAAAGGCAGATTCAAATCCCAGCATGACCATAGACTATCTTTCTGCATGTGACACTAGACAGGATGCCCAAACTCTCAAAGCTTCATTTTTTTCTCTTGAAAAATAAGCAGGAAAATAATCCTACCCCGTGGAGTTATTGCGAGGAGTAAACGAGCTAATGATCTTAGCACATCTAGGATAATCTCTGAATAGGCTCCCAACAGATACTATTCTTTCTTTCCATCCTCTTCTTGTTTTCTTTCATTCTTTAAATTTTTCCTATGATGATTTAAATGGCAATGAAACTGCTGCGAGTATCCAAAAAAGTTAAAGATTATGGTATGTGATACAGCTTAATAGGGTCAAGGTTACAGTATAACGAATTGTAAAGCAATCCTATTACAACAGTGAGTGCAGGTAGAGAAAAGATCTAAATCAACTGCAATATATTTCCAGCTTTGGGACATAATTATTTAGGACATATTACCATTGTGTGTGTTTGGTAAATATCTGCAGATTTCATTGTTATTTATCTCCACTCAGTCTCCTTCCATCCAGACCCACAGTCCATCTGTCCCCAACTGTTTGGAGCCTAAAGGGATAGCTATTGAAATTGCCTCTGGCCTCATTATTATCTTCTACAACTCAGCTTGGGAGGCAGATTACATTTTGGCATTAGCAAAATAGACATTTGCTTACCAGGGATTGCCCAAAATATCTTTCCTACTGGTATTCCTAAGTATCAGTGTTTATATTTTTGTCATTTAAAAAAATGCCAGTATTTCTGGGGAAAAATAAGAGTTTAATGTAGCAATTATATATTTTTCTTAGCATGTAGCAATTATATATTTTTTCTTAGCATTAATTCATTTGTTCAAATGAATTCATTTGAAATAGATGGTGTTAGTGTAGAGAGGAGAGGTTTGGAACATGAGACCTGAACTTTATGTGTGTGTGTGTGTGTGTGTGTGTGTGTGTGTGCATGTATATGCACGATTCATATTTATATGTAATATGATCTGTGTGTCTATATCCTATCCATATAGATGTATATATACATAACGATGTAAGGCTATATATGATATATAATACCTATTTATCATCTCTCCATGTATTATAATGAATATGCAAGGAGACAACTTGTCCAAGGTCACATATTTAAAGTGATCAACAAACAGAGGGTAAATTCCATCTCAAAACTGTTTGACTACAAAACCCAGACTTGAGATGGAATTGCTTTTTTTTAAAAGGAAGTCTCTGCATAGTTTTGATAGTTGATACATAAGATCTCTGTTTTCATAAAAGAGAGGAAGAAAAAGAACAGGAATTTTAAAACACCCAGGTGTGGGAATTTCTTTTAAGCTTTTAAAGACAAGCCAGGAGAAGGAAGCAGGCCACAGATGTTTATTATTTCCAGATACTGTTTACAAACTCACCAATCAAAAAGATTTTCACTTTGGAATGCTTTGGCACTGCATGGCAGGCTACATAAGACCAGCTAAATATTTTCTACTGAATGTTTTCTTTAAATGAATTTTTAGGGATCCCTGGGTGGCGCAGCGGTTTGGCGCCTGCCTTTGGCCCAGGGCGCGATCCTGGAGACCCGGGATCGAATCCCACATCGGGCTCCCGGTGCATGGAGCCTGCTTCTCCCTCTGCCTGTGTCTCTGCCTCTCTCTCTCTCTCTCTCTGTGACTATCATGAATAAATAAATAAAAAATCTTTAAAAAAATAAAAAATAAATAAATAAATGATTTTTTAGCTTTATATATCCAAACTGTCTCTATTTGTGGCTCTTTAACTGTTTATGAGCTGCAGAACATTTAAAAAATGTTTTTTCATTAAAAAAGAGAAAAGAAAATTCAAACAGCACAGAGAATATGCAGCTGGACACATACAACAAAAGAGTTTGCAATTACTACCCAGAAGAGGATGGTTCCAGGTAACGCATGTTGCCAATATAAGGGTTTATGGCAGATACTAGACCTACTGGTTTCATAAGATCTTACTCAAGTTTCAACTACATGTCAGAGAGCATTTTTGTTACCTAAACACACACACAAAACATGAAGACAGTGAAGGGGAAAAGAAAACTCTATTTTACTAGCATGACTTTTGAAAAATGCTAACTGGGTCAGTTCTATTTTATTTTATTTTATTTTATTTTATTTTATATTAATTAATTAAATGAAATTGACAATCTAATTAATTAATTAATTAACCAGTTCTAGAGTTAGCCTTTGATGTGCACATGAGGCACGCTGAAAGATAATGAATCAGAAGTCCTGAAAGTCCAGATCTGCGCTTCCTGCAGGCCTCAGTTTACAGCCAGGCTCCATTCTTAGGGAGGGTTCTTAAAACTTCACGTCTCCACCAGCTACTCCAGACAGTGTTGCAGTTAAAAATTAAATGAGATAATCCCACAGAGGTCTTTGCACAGAATTTGACACTTATTGCTCAACAACATTTAATGGTGATGAAGGTGATGGTGGTGGTGATGATGATGATGATGATGATGATGATGATGATGATAAGTTGTAGGTGATGGTGACCAACTGCAGTGACGGTGGAGGTAGTTGTAATCTAGCCCAGAGTCTTGGAAGATCGCTATCTTGTTGTTAAAGGAACCGCAGTTTTATATTTCTTAATGCAAGAAAATTCAGGACTGATGTCCACCTACCATGTATTTTGTTATATCTGTGACTGTGTATGGCCATGAGTGAAGATCAGAAAGGACTGGCCTTGGCCACGGAAACTGAACATATCCCAATTCCCAGTGTTTGAGTCAGACATGTATTCTGATCATATTAGGGCCAATGGAGAGCAAGCACTGATAAAAGGAAAAGTGAAAGGTCAGAGTAACATCAGAATGACTGAGCATACCATGAAAGTGGATATGGAAATAAAGGTCTGTGGGTATCTAAGTTGGGAATGGGGAAGGGGGGTGAATGCAGCTGGACTGTCCACTCTTGCTCCAGACCTCACTGACTTGTCATGTGAGCTGTGAGTTCACACTCAGCATGCCATGGACCTTGGAAGGAGATTGTTGTCTTAGGTTTTCTTTCCTAGTGGCATCTTTGAAAATTAACATGACTGAAAAATTCTATGATTTGATTATTGTGTGACTGTATCATTTAGGACTTGTTTATATTTACAATCCAACAGTGAGTTTAAAATTGTTGCTATTCTTATGTAAGTATTCATCATGGGAATGTATATTTTACTTAATTCTGAGTCTATTAGTAAAGTTTCCATCCATTCCGACTTTACAGAATTGTATTTTTACATAATATCTTGATGAATTTAAGATTAGTCATGCTCCTTGAATGATTAAGTTGCTTCTTCCTAATGGATTTAGAAAGATTGAGTTAACTACCTACAATGTATCAGTATTATGTTAAGGATTTTACATTCATTTTGACTCTGGGAATTGCAGAAATCTTGGCACATGACTCCATCCACACCTCTGCATTAAGAGATGAACAAACGCCAGCCTGCCTTCTAGAAGCGTAAAGCTGTGTAACCTCAGGCTCACCTTAACGCCTCCTTGAGAGCTCAGCACATGGAGGAGAATTGACTTTTTGTTGTATCCAACACTGGAGGATAGGCCCTTGAATTCTCATTTTTTAAGGCAATTGCTAAAAGAGACATACAACTGTGAATATGTATCTCTGTCTTTCCCAAAGATCTCGAAGCCGTTCCTTTGGAAAATAATCACAGGAGGAATAGAGCCCCTGTTTCCCGGTCTTTATGGGGAGAAGAAATCCTAACTTCTCTGATGGCTGACCAGCAGACATAGCTGGCTTAATTGCATTTACACTACATAATCCTTTATAACTTTCACTTCTCTGACTCTCCTGAGCCCTTTCACCCCCTTCCTACTCTTTTATTCTCTTCCAAGTGTTCAAAGTGTTTTTTTGCCTTAAGAAAAATTAATAGCTTTATTTTTCCTCAATATACACTTAGAAAATAGGTCTAAGAAAAGGTTCCATGAAATAGACCAGAGGACTATATACAAAGTGAAGAGTTCCAAATCAGCAAGGCAAAGTGCACGGACGAAGCATTCTCCCCCCAGGGCCACGGCAGCATAGGACCGTCCTATCAGAGGCGAGGCAAGCTCTTGGATGGCTTTTGAGTTCAGCTGAGGAATTGTGCTGATCTTCAGGAGTTTGCTGCTTGCAAACTTATTCTTGATGGCGATGAAAGAATGGAGCTCAGTAGTTTCCCCTAAGGTTGGCAGTTACTGAATGAAATCTTCTTATTCTTTTAATTAATGTCTGGCAAGGTTTAATCTTTGACTACTCTTAATACTTAAAAGAATTTTTTCTGGCAGCTTTGCCATTTTATAGATGAAAAAGCAGAGGCTTAAAAAAATTGGTTATCTCAAGACCACCATATCTAGCCTTTGGCAGAGCCATGGTTATAATCTAAGTTTGTGTTGGTCCCAAATTTTGTCTTTTTTTTTTTTTTTTCATTCTCCTGTAGCACACAGGCATTAAAATGCATCTTAAAGTGACAGTAGAGAAGATACATTTCCACTCCACCTATGCATTTAGTAACTGTCTGGGAAACCTCATATAAGTCCTCATCCCAGACATAATAAATAGCAAACAAAAATAAACAATCATTGACTTTAAAAGAGTTTGTTTTCTGTCTAGGATTCAACAAGCCAAAAATTACAAGGAGGTATTTTCAATTATTCCAACTGGGGAAATTGATTTATTCAAAGTGACAGAATTTTGGGCTTGGGAAATGAGAAAAATCCAAAAAAAGCCATTAAAAAATTGCATTTGCTTTTGCTAATTAACCAAATATAGTGAGAGTTTAGAGTATTCATCACTTTTAGTCAAACTGTGAGTTTCCTGGCTCTAGTCAAACCTGAGTTTGATCTCCTTGAACCAATTTTTACTTCTCCTATCTTCCATCTGTTTAAATATCCTTAGCATATTTTCCACTCGTCAAAAATAATCTTCGTAAAAAATGCCACTTGTTTATTCCTTAAGGTGAATAAATCCCCATGCTTCTTTTTCCTGTGGAATCATTACTTCAAATGTTTTCTGAAATGTGTAAGGAAGCCTGTGTAAAACCCCTCTCTACACAGAATTTGCGGCATCAGCACAGTTCAGAGAGAATGAAGCAGATGCAGGAAAGACAATAGAAGAGAACAAGGCACAGTCCAGAACTCTAGGATTATTGACCATGTTTCTATCTTACTTCCCTGGAATGAATGAAATCCAAGCCTAGCCTTTCTCTTAAATAAGTTTATCTTCTTATCCTATCCACCTCTCACTGGTACAATGTAACTTAAAATTACAGGGATAGTTTTATTAGTCATTTCAAAGCAATCTCAAATCAGAACACCCAGAACATTCCTCCTTAAAGAATTTACTAGTTCCATCCTGTGGTACCAATAAACTAATCACCCAACTATTAAGTAATACAATAAGGACAGTCAACTCTGATGGTTTAGCATTCATTACAAATCTGTCACGAAGAACTGCCTCAGACTTAGAAACAAATAGCTTAGTCCCATCTGGCTCTATTTTCCTCTACTGCAGAAACAATACAATTAACCTCATTCTTATTGTTTTACCTGTAATGATAAAAGCACTCTACATATTATGATTCCAAAACATGTGTTTAATTACTTAATTAGAGAATGGAGAACTGCAGTAGTTAGTTAACAGCAAGGCAAAGAGAGAAAAAAGCAGAAGATGAGCATGTTCAGTGAAATATCCCCACATTGGTGTGAAATCGTTTACTGTCATCATTTAATGTCAAGAAAGTAGTTTACTTCCATAAGAGAGAACCAAAAATTTGATTCCAGTTTGAAAAGGGGATTAAAAGGACTCCTGGAATTTTAAAGTATGAGTTAATGACCTATGGCTTATCTGAATTATCAGGTAAAATGCCTGGCACTCTAACCTCATAGTAAGGAAGTATTGAAGGTAAATGTAAAGTAAGATTTAAAAAGGAAGTAATAATCCCACACAGAAATACAAAAGAATGTTTTCAGTTTAGTGAAGAATCAATTTACAGTAATCACTCTGCATCATTTCTAAAGTGTGTAAATAACTGTTAGTCCTTCACTTGCTACTCTGAACATCCCCAGGGCAACAAGAAATCACTATTAGTTGGAGCTTGAAGGAGATGTAGTCTTTTAAGCTCCACCTAGAAATCCTCAATCAAATATGCATTTTAATAAGAGAATTTGAATTCATAATTACGTTTAAGGAGCACTTGTGTGGACTTCTTTCTTCCCCACTTCTTTTGTTTGCAAAAAGGTGTAAAACGTATTGCAAAACAGTTAAATGATGAACACTCTTGCACTAGGACATTACATATATGTCATATGGCATGGCATTCATGACATTGATTTCTCTTCCTAGTGGAGGTCTATCATCAGCATCAAAACAAAACAGATTTTCTTTTTTCACTATAGAAGAACAGCAAATGCTATTGCATAAATCACTAAGTTAAATGTTCATAAGGTAAATACTTCAGAGTAGATGAAAAGGTGTAACACCAGAAAAAGGAAAAAAAAATCCATTTAAAGTAAATTATTTTATTTCACATTTTTTTTGGCCCAGAATATTTCTTGTACTTGTCATCACCTATTTGGATTTAATTTTTTTCCACCTTATATGAATCTTTTGGTAAATATTTAGCAAATAGGTATGTGCAACAAGCTCTTGTGCTTTGTTTTTCTGAAGAATCATTCTCATTATTGAATGACAGTTTAGTTGAAATGTATTTTCTGTTGTCTATGAAGTACATTGCAACAGTCAAAAAAGCAACTTCTTTATTGTGTTTTTAGGAAAAAAATGTTTTCCTTTTTTCTGATCCTTTTTTTAAACTTTCTTTTTGGACATTATTTTTGTAACCGTGATTTTAGTTTCAAATTTCAGGTTCTTTAATTGATCCTGAAAAATATCCAGTCATCATCTTATCAAATATTGCCTTTAATATGTAATAATAGGATATATTAGTTTCCTAGGATTTAGTTTAGGCTGAAGTTGAAAATCTTGTGCTGTCTTCTGTATTTATGACTTCTCTCCTGTGGTTTTTGACTTTGTAAGTTGAGAGTTGCATTTGGGGCTAATTTCCTCATATTTATCTTAAAGGTTACTAATCCTTTTCTAATTACACAAATATACTGTTTATTACATTATTTTTTCAAATATGCCTATTTTTTCAAAGTATGTATTCTTGTATATTTCCACTGTATATACACAAGTTTAATTCATTATTTCTGGTTATTGTATTAGCTTCTGATTTAGAAATGCTAATCATCCTCTCTGATTATAGCTCTTCACTCATTCATGATAAATCATTTCTTCATATTTTTTATTTTGACTGTGAGCTTATATTTAGTATATATTAAGCCCCTGGCACACCTGGGAAAATCATGTCCTTGAGTTATGAATATGCCTTTTGGAGCATTTTTAAAGTTTTGTTTTTGCCAAGTGAGTCATGCTATACCTGGCCTAGAACAATTTTTATGTTAATATTTAAATTTTATAATTCATATACTATATAAGTATGTAGATTTGAGCTTGAAGCCTCTTCAAGTATAGTTTCCTTGTCCATGAAAAGAAAAAAATGGTTCTTTCCTGAAGAGAAGGTGAATGGTATGTTTTTTCAGTCTCTGTTATCACCAGAGTCCTGGCAGAGAGTACGTGGTACATTTCTTTGAGATATCTGAGAAGAATTAATAAAGGATTGTTAGAAGATGTAGACAAGCTGTAGGGAAATCAAAACTTGGGATGCCTGGGTGGCTCAGCCATTGAGCATATGCCTTTAACTCAGGGGGTGATCCCAGGTCTGGGGAACAAGTCCCACATCAGGCTCCCTGGGAGGAGCCTGCTTCTCTCTCTGCCTGTGTCTCCGCCAGTCTCTCTCTCATGAATAAATAAATAAATCTTAAGACACACAAAACTATGACCCCTCAGAGATGGTAATAGGAGTAAAGACTGAGTGACTGAAACTGAGTCTGAAGGAGTGAGAAGACAGAGCCATTCCTTAGAACCTGGAGGCTGGGGCAGCCCTGGGTGGCCCAGTGGTTTAGCGCCACCTTCAGCCCAGGGCGTGATCCTGGGGACCCGGGATGGAGTCCCACATCAGGCTCCCTGCATGGAGCCTGCTTCTCCTTCTGCCTGTGTCTCTGCCTCTTTCTCTCTCTGTGTCTCTCATGAATAAATAAATAAAATCTTAAAAAAAAAAAAAAACCTGGAGGCTGATAAAACTATTGGTTGGTCTCCCAACCGTATATGTCAGGAAGTGCCTGTATGTGACAAGCTGGAAATAAGAAGCTAGGGAAGTAAATATTCAAACCTCACCTACCTTCTTTCATTTTCTCACTGTATTCCCCAATGGCATACCCCAACCAAAATCCAGAAGATGGGTGTTGTTCCCGCAGGTCAGGATTCCAGAGCCCAGCAGTATCCATAGCAGTTTCCCTGGTGCCCTTTTATATTGATTGATTGATTAATTGATTGATTGATTCAAGTTTTTATTTAAATTCCAGTTAGTTAACATATTAATATTGGTTTCAGAAGTAGAGGTTAGTGATTCATAACTTCCATATACCCAATGCTCATTTTAGAGAATTCCTTTCACTAGGAGTGCAAAACTCTTTCAAGTACCATGATCTTATTGTGTCTTCCAACCACGCTATTATGTTTCCTCTCAAATCTTCATATGCACATAAACAACTGATCCTGAGTATGTTGCTGCATAATTAAAAATTTAAATATATTTCCCCCCAATACATACATTCTCAAAAACATAAACAACTTAGAGTCCCTTTATTTATCTTTGTTTCTGGCATTTAGAGACTTTTCTCTCTCTTAGTTGCATATCCATGCACAGACATTATATTTTTATCCAACACTTTTAGGAAGTGTTCCATTTTAGTTCAGATTGCCTATTCCTGGATTTGGAAGGCCAGAAAAACTTAGCTCATGGACTTGTGTCCTAACTATTTTATATCACAAATGGTACAAGACAACAATGCTGTTTAATATTGTGTGTATTGGTGCATTTTTATATTTGAATTGATTGTGGAAGGGCAATGAAGATAAATGATGTTCTTTGTTGTTTTTCAGCTCTGACTTCATGAATTTTGTAAGAAATTATTCTAATATGATGTGTTTAAAATTTCTTCTCCATGCTGTTCTTCTCCTCCTCAAACCTGAAAGAGAATGGAGCTGCCAATATAAGCAAACACTCAAGTCAAAAAGGCCCATAAGATAAAACCACTCACAAACATCATTTCAGGGGGAAAAAAAAGGTAGGTAGCTAGAGCATTGCAGATATAGAAACAAATCTCTTGTGATGTTATAATGAAGATTTAGTACTTACATTGAGGTTTAATTATTTGAAGATGTAATTTCCTTAAAAAATTGCAGATAATAACAGGGATCCTCACAAAAAGAAGCAGTCAATAAACTCGAGGATGCAATATACTAAATCTGAACTATAAGAAAAAAAATGCTAACCTGAAGTGGCTCAGAAAATAATGTTTAGTGGAAGAAAAGATTAACACAAGTTATAAATAATGTATGTTATAGATTGAGGTGCTATTGACTCATGTTATCATTTATTGACCAAAAGTATATAAAAACATACTACAAGTCACTTAAACTATTTTCAGCATTTATCAGTTCTGAAGTTAAAAGAAAGTCCTAATAACATTATAGACATATCTGTGGCCCGTGTAATCCTATGTATTTCAGCAAAGATTGTGTTGATGATGATTAGAGTGAACAAAAAAAAAACAGTTCTTATAAAATACTTCAGCAAGTATCTTAGGAGGATTCATTACTCTTCCCACATAGGTATGTGATGTTATATAGGCATATGTTTTTTAACTCGCATCAACAATATATAGTGAATAAGTGTTTGGCATAATAATGGAATTCGGAGAACCAAAAGGTATCAAATAATACAGTGAGGTATTAAGAGTGGAGAAGAGAATTTATTATTCAGATTTGGGTAGAAGAATTCTGAGACACTGATGAAAATATTAAGGGAAAACACATTCTGATTTCCAAAATTTATCTAGAAAACCTAGCCTCAGCATATTGCCCCTTTAGGACTAAATTAAATCCACACAGGGTCTCTACTTCCCCCTCATAGCAAAATTAAACTTGGGTTTCTTTGCATAGAAGAAATATTGCTCTAGATCAGAAACTCTACCAGTGTGACTCATGTAGCAGGTTATTAGGGGCCACTTCCTCCTGGCAGCACTATGGGTGACCCAACTATGGAAACTCCTCCATTAATAGGATCCTTGCCTCTTTCCATGCAATTTAGCAGACTTCTGTTGCCCAATAGACCTTACCCTGGTCCTCCAGGGTGTGGCATCACTCATTTCTAGATGAAACAAGTTTTGTCTCCTGGATTTAATAAAATTCAGCAAACACTTATGATGTACCATTTATATTATAGGCTCCAAGCTAGATGTTGAAGGTACACAGAAAAAAAAAATAGATAAGACACTTATTTCTTGGGATTTATAGTCTAATGGGAACAGAGATTAGGTAGCTAATTAAACACATTTATGATCCCCAATATGATAGTTGCAATGAAAAAAACAGATAAGACTAATACAATTATAGGGGATTCATTGGAGGTAGGGATGGTCATTTAATTGGCCTTATACTGGAGCATGTTAGTTAAAAGGTGGTCTGGTAAGAATCAAAAAATGAAAAAAATATGAGAAAAAGAGAGCTAAATCATCAGGAAGTAAAGATAAATAAGTTATTGTATATGTAATTGACAAGTGTGACCCTTTGATGATATTTAATTAACCCATATGACCCTGAATTCTGTGTCCTCTATCCTTATTTATCTAAAGATGAAATGCTAGTCTATAAAGGTGTGTGTAGTCGCAATACTTGTATACAAAGGAATTCTTCCCGGTGTCATTCTTGAGAGGATTCCAGAAAAGTGGTTGATTTTCAGTCCTGCCATAATGGACACCAAACACTCCAGACCATGAAATGTCATATACTAAAAAGTCCAGCTGCACCCCAAAGAGACAAAAGTGGGATATAGCAGAATTAATTAGACTCAAGGAAGTTTTTCCTTAAATTTTTAGTGCAGTATATATAACATTTTTAACCAAGATCCCTAAACAAAGTCTCTATACTTAGATTAATGTAAATTGGCAAGTTATTTACCAAAGTGAGGCATAAAACTAAGTGTGATTATCACTTAGAAATTCCTATGAACTGTTGTGTTGGATGAACATCACCTATGCCATAAGAAACCTGTGGCTTTTCACACTGATGCCGCAGGAACAAGTATTTTGCAAATGTAGAAGGAAGAAAGAGTGCAAATTAGAACCGTCATTTTAACTCAACAAAAAGTCACTATTTTTCTAAGCAGCAACCTTAACTCTCTTATTAACTAATGATAGGAAAAGGCCTGGTATTTTGTTGTTGAGGAACTACTGGAAACAGTCCTTAATTATTCAGCAGCCCTAGGGGCAACCTCCAATGTTAAGATAAAAATAAACTTCTATCAGCTGCAAGACTGAAGCTAGCAGAATGGGGGAACAAATCATACCTTTATTTCATTTGTGTGTTGCAAAATGTGCCTGGGAAATGATCTAAAGAAAGACTATTATAATCAGAACCTTGCTGCAGGCTGACTTTCCACGAAGTGACAAATTATACTTTCCTGTATCACATGCCAGTGTACTAGGTTTAAAAGGGAGAATGCCACCAAGGACTTCATTCTTTCATTTCATCTGTCTTCAGGGGATTTCTTAGTACTGGTCCTACATAGGAATCAATGTAAGGTACATATGTGCAGATCATACCTCCAGAATCCCAAGGAGAAGAAGGTTTCCAATTTTTACTTGCTACTGCCTTTCATCATAAGAATGTGAATTTGTGAAATTACTCAAGGCAGAAAATGGTGATTCTACTAGAGAAACTCTGCAATGAAGACAGACTTTGTAGTCACTTGATTGCCTACAGTCGTATCTTCTCAAACTGTGATGTACAAATAAAGTCAACATGGACCTCCAATCAAAAAAGTTGAGTTTTAGCTCTCTGTTTTTCAACAGTTATGTGGCTTTAGGCCAGTATTGTGAAACAGAAATAAAAAGTGAGTTGCAAAGGCAAACCACATATGTAATTTTAAATTTTCTAATAAACTTATTTAAAAAGTAAATGGCAATAGCTGAAATTAATTTAATAAAATGTTATATTTAAATCAATATATCTAAGCTATTATCATTTTAACATATAAGCAAAAAAAATTATTAGGGATAAATTTTACATCTTTTAACTATTTGAAATTCAGTGTGTATTTTATAGTACATCCTGACTCAGATTAGCCACATTTCAAGTGCTCAGTAGCCACCTGTTCCTACTTGCTACATTTTAGACAAACGACTTTGAACAAATCTCCAGTTCTCCAAGTTATCAGATCTTCATCATAAATGACATGGAAAGAATTAACATTGTGAGTCTTTCCCAGAGACCAATGATTGAATAATCACAACAAAAGTAAAATATAGCACTGTGAAAGAGCTACTAATATTTTAATGAACATGGGATTAGGATATGAAATTGTAACATGAGCGTAGGATATGAAAGATTTGGATTGGCAGTTGACATAGAAATGTAATGAAATGAGATGAAAATGAAAAAAAAAATTATGACTCAATCAGTAGAAAGACCTAAATGTGAGACAGGAAAACATCAAAATTCTGGAAGGGAACATAAGTAGTAACCTCTTTGACCTTGACCACAGCAATTTATTACTAGACACGTCTCCAGAGGCAAGGGAAACAAAAGTAAAAATGAACTGTTGGGACTTCATCAAGATAAAAAGCTTCTGCACAGTGAAGGAAACAATCAACAAGACTATAGCAGCCTATAGAAAGGGAGAAGATATTTACAAATGATACATCTGATAAAGGGTTAGTATCCAAAATCTATAAAGAATTTATCAAACTCAATACCCCAAAGCCAAATAATCCAGTTAAGAAATGGGCAGAAGACATGAATAGGCGTTTTTCCAAAGAAGATCCAGATGGCTAAAAGACACATTAAGAGATGATCAACATCACTCATCAGGGAAATACAAATCAAACCACTGTGAGATACCACCTCACACAGCTCAGAATGGCTAAAATTAACAAATAATCCTGTTAAGAAATGGGCAGAAGACATGAATAGACATTTTTCCAAAGAAGACATCCAGATAGCTAACAGACATATAAAAAGATATTCAATATCACCTAGCATCAGGGAAATGCAAATCGAAACCACCATGAGATATCATCTCACACCTGTCAGAATGGCTAAAATTGACACAGGAAACAGCAGATGTTGGCAAGGATGCAGAGAAAGGGGATCCCTCTCATAATGTTGGCAGGAATGCAAACTGGTGCAGCCACTCTGGAAAAACACGCGGAGGTTCCTCAAAAAGTTAAAAATAGAGCTATCCTACAACCCAGCAATTCCACTATTACTATTTACCTAAAGGATACAAAAATTTGATTTGAAGAGGCACATGCCAGCTGATATTTATAGCAGCATTATCAACAATAGCCAAACTATGGAGAGAGCCCAAAATGTCCATTGATTGATGAATGGATAAAGAAGATATGACATATACATGCAATGGAATATTACTCAGCCATGAAAAAGAATGAAATGCTGGAGCTAGAGTATATTATGCTAAGCAAAAGGAGTCAATCAGGGGAAGACAGATGCCATTTGATTTCACTCATATTTGGAATTTAAGAAACAAAATAGAAAAATATTAAGGGAAAGGAAAAAAGATGAGGGCAAACTATGAGACTCTTAACTATAGAGGACAAACTGAGGGGTGCTAGAGGGGAGGTAAGTGAGGGGGTAAGGTAGTTGGGTGATGGGTATTAAGGAGAGCAATTCTTGTGATGATCACTGGGTGTTATATATAACTGATGAATCACTAAATTCTATTCCTGAAACCAATATCATGCTACATATTAACTAACTAAAATTTAAATAAAAAGTTGAAATAAAAAAGGAAAAAAGAGTTACCTTGTGAAACACCATGGAAGGCACTGGGAACATTTAACTTGTAAAGAAACAATAGTGGTGAAAATAACACCTACCTTCAAATTATTAGAAAGACCATTGCAGAGGGAGGTGAAGCTTTTCTCAAATAACTGAAGAGACATATTTAAGACCAAATTATGGCCATTTTGTTGTACATCAACTAATTTCAACAGACATATATTGTGTGCCTGCTATAGAAATCCAATGTGCTGGCTGCTAGGATGCAAAGATACGAATAATTTTAGAAGAGGATGGGCTTGAAAAATTGGACAGCTACATAGGTAATCCTATTCTTCATTGTGGAAGTTGCTTCAAAATGGGCTGGAGGGTGACGTGGTAAATGTGGAATTTTAGTTTTAAGTAACATATATACAATATTGCCACTGCTAATCAGGATGGATTGGGCTATTTCAAACCATTCACATTGCCAATAAATACCTAAAATGTAGGATAACTTTTTAAACAAATTTTAAATCATAAACAAAGTTTATGACTGAGGACATCAGAGAAATTCCCAGACTGTAAAGATTTGTGGATCTGAATTCAGATGAAAGAAGGGTAATTTAAAATGGTAAACAAGACATTTCTTGCTATTTTTTTCTTTGAGGCAACTGTCAAATGAGTGGCTGAGAGGCTGAGAAGGAAAACAACATTCTAGACATTCAGATAATTGATTAGGAGCATATAAATATTCTTACTCTTTATAGATCTAATAACAAAGAAAAAGGTAATAAATTCAAAGGAAAATTTTCCTCATTATACTTGGTGATAATATTTGACTTTTAAAAATTTCTTAATGTCATTATTTTATTTTTTTCCAGTTTTGGCAAGATATAATTGACATACAGCACTGTATTAAAGTGAAAACAAAATTCGTTATATGTTTTAGCTATTGTAAATAATGCATGCAGGAGCAAATCTCTTGGAGATGGTAATTTCATTTCCTTCAGTACATACTCAGAGGTGGAATTGTTGGATTCTATGTTAGTTATATTTTTAATTTTTAAAGGAATCTCCATACTGTTTTTTTATAGTGGCTGAATCAATTTATATTTCCACCAACAGTTCATAAGGGCTGCTTTTTCTCCACATCCTCACCAAAACTTCTTATCTCTTCGTTTTTTGATGACAACCTTTCTAACAATTGTGAGTTGTTACATCATTGTGTATTTTATTTGCTATTCCCTGATGACTAGTAATGTTGAATGAATACTTTAACATGTACTCGTTGGCCATTTGCATGTCTTCTTCAGAAAAATGTCTATTTAGTTTCTCTGCCCTATTTTTGATCAGATTATTTGCTATATGAGTTAACATATATATGTTAATATATATATTTAACTCCTAATTATACACTTAGTTTGCACATTCTTCTTTGATTTCATATTAGATTTTTTTATTAATATGAAGAAGATTTTTAGTTTAATGTAGTCCCACTTGCTTATTTTTGCTTTTGTTGCCCTTGCTTTTGGTGTCAAATTAAAATATATATACACATATTGGCAAGACTTTTGTCAAGGATCACACTCCCTCTACTTTCTTCTAGGTATTTTATAGTTTCCAGTTTTATTAATTTTTATTTATTTATTTATTTATTTATTTATTTATTTATTTATTTATTTATATTTTTATTTATTTATTGACAGAGAGAGAGGGAGCACAAGCAGGGGAAATGGCAGGCAGAGGGAGAGGGAGAAGCAGGCTCACCATTGACCAGAGAGCCTGATGTGGAGGGGCTCAATTCCAGGACCCTGGGATCATGACCTCAACCAAAGGCAGACACTTAACTGACTGAACCATCCAGGCACCCGAGTTTCCAGTTTTATATTCAAGTGTTTAATCAATTTTGAGTTGATTTTTGTATATTGTGCAAGAAGGAGCCCAGTGTCATTCTTTCTGCATCCTTTCCAACAATTATTGAGGGAACTATCCTTTCCCCATTGTATATTCTTGGCTCCATTGTCATGAATTAATTGATCATATATGTGTGAGTTTTTTTTTTGTTGTTGTTGTTTTTAGGGTGGCCTTTCTATTCAGTTTCATTAATCTGGGTATCTGTATATTTTGATTACTAGAGCTTTACTATAGTTTGGAATTGTGATGCACCACATTTATTCTTCTTTCTTAAGATTGTTTTTGCTATTTGGGGTCTTTTGAGATTCCACACAAATTTTAGAATTGTTTGTTTTATTTCTGTGAAAAAAACATTGAGATTTTGGTAGGGATTACATTGAATCTATAGGTTGCTTTGGGCAGAATGGATATTTTAATATTATTAATTCTTTCAATCCATGAGCATTGGCTATATTTCCATTTATTTGTGTCTTCAATTTCTTTCATTAATGTGGTTTTTAATATACAGGTCTTTTCCCTTCTTAATTACATTTATTTTGGAAGTATTTAATTTTTTCTAATGCAATTGTAAATCAGATTGTCTTATTAATTTCTCTTTCTGCTAGTTTGTTATTAGTGTATAGAACTGCAACTATTTTTTTGCATATTGATTTTGTATCCTGCAACATTACAGAATTTATTCATTAGGTCTAAAAGTTTTTTGATTGAATCTTTATGATTTTCTATATGTAACATCATGTCATTTGCAACTTAGTCAGAGTTTTATTTCTTCCTTTCCAAATTGAATGTTTTTCCCGCCTTGCTTACTATGGCTAGAATATCCAACACTACATTGAATAAAAGAGGCAAAGTTGGGCATTCTTGCCTTTTCCCTGATCTTAGAAGAAAAGTTTTCAGCTTTTCACCACCTAGTGTAATGTTAACTGTGGGATTGTCATATATGGCCTTTATTATGTTAAGATATATTACCTTGATTCACATTTATTTTTTATCATAAGTGCAACATTTTGAGAAATCAGTGGACATTATCACTGTTGTTCTATATAAGATTTGTTTTCTGGTTAATTTTAGGATTTCCTATTTATCTTTGATATTAGAAATTTGACAATCATGGCTAAGTGTATTTTCTCTTGGAGATGGTTGAGCATCTTATATCTGTGGTTTCATATTTTTTATTATATTTAGGGAAAGAAACAACTGTTATTGCTTTGTACATGTTGTGTCCCAATTTCTATCTCTCCTCTGTTTTGGCTAGTTCTCTTACTCATATATTTCAGCTCTTTAATATTGACCCAGCAGGCACTGATGTTCTGTTTATTTTTTTACCCTTTTCCTCCTATATTTAAAAGTGGGTCTTTATTGCTTTGCTCATTTTTTTCTGCAATTTCCATCTATTGTTAATACCTTCAGTGTTTTTTTTTTATTGTAGGCATTTTCTTTTTAAATCCATAATTTTTAGTTCCTTATGCTTTCAATTTTCTCCTAGTAGCTACCCATCTATTCACTCGTGGTGTATATATTTTTGTTTCTATCCTTAAACATTTACCTTCATAGCAACTGTTTTAAAGATTTTGTTTGCTAATTTCAGGTATTGTGTCATTTCTGTTTGTTTCTACTGACTTTTTTCTTCCTAGTTATTGTAATTTAAAAAAAGTGTCCTTACATATCTAGTTTAAAAAATTATGCTGGGCATTATTACATTATTAAAATTAGAATTTTGTTCCCTTTTCTTTAAAGAGCGTTAAGTTTGCCAATCAGTGGTTGGTAATGATTTGTTGGATTATAAGTGTGTCAAGGCTTGTTTTCTGGCATTATTCAGATGGATGCTCTTAAAGTGAGATTTTTCTGGGATCTTACATTAAGTGCTTAAGATGATTGGTGAGATCCCTTTTCTCTAACTGAATGTAACACCATTAATTGACAGCACTGATTGTTCTCCAGTATATCCACACATCTCAGAGCCTTTTACCATGTCTTCTATGCCAGGCCTCAATAAAACTTGACTTGGACATGAATATGCTTGTATTCAGGCTAAGATTCAGGTGACTCAATACAGATTTTTGGTCTTCTTTCTCTATTCAAAAAATTATACCTGTGTCGGACGCCTAAACTCTAATTTCTATTTCTATCAATCTGCAAGGTTATTGGTCTCTATTTGTGCTCTATTTCTCCATGTTATGAAAAGTGTCCCTGGGCATTTACTCTGAAAGAATGTGGTACTTATCTTCTGTAATTGTCTTGTCTCAGGAACACTGTCTTGCACTGCCTTATAACCAATGCCTGAAAACTGTTGTTTCATAAATTTTGTAAAATATTAGGGTTGTTTAAAACAGGGGAATAAATCTAATATCTCTTAATTTGTCATGATCATTCAACCAGAAATCTTCCTTATATATATTTTTCAATACCTTTATAATCTCTAGTCTAATTTCTTTCATTCTAGAAACTTCTCTCCTAATCCTTAGATTTTGTTACTTTTTACTAACTGCAGAAGAAGATACATAAAGCCTTCCCACCAAATTTATGGAAAAAAGGGAGCTAGAAACAAGGCCAAAGGGAAGAAAATCCCTTCACAGTGATTTAAAAATCAGTTATATTTATTATGAAACAATATAAATTTCCCACATATATATCAGAAATATAGATTAAGAAAAAATATGAGTTTTGTGGTAGAACTCGACTAGATATTAATTGTATTTCCTATTATTGCAGTACTCTGTCACTTACATAAATTTATTTGAGTTGACGGATATCTATATACCCATGTCCATATCCATATCCATATTCTATCATTATTCCTTTTATCATTCTATTTTAAGACTTGGTTAGTTGTACTTTCTTTCTTGGTAACTCTAATCATGTAATGATCTCTGACAATCTCACTCTTATCATTTTTTTTCTCTTCCTCTCTAACCTTATATTTTACACTCAATTTTCTTTTAATAGGTTTAGATATCTGAGGAGAGAATGACTGAATTGTACTAGTTTCCTAGTGTTAGGAATATAATTTTTGAGTATGATGAGTTGTAAGAGGAGTATGGAAAGGGACACGTGGTCACTTCATTTTCTGCCTAAATTATTCTTCTCAAAAGAAAAAGAAGTAGGAGGAGTAAATAAAATGAAATAAAATAAAATTATTAATGTCTTCTATCTACAGATATTATGATTCTAGTTTCATCAAGAAAATTTGTTATGTTGGGTAAAATAAAAATCTTTCTGAAGACAAATAAATTTATTCTGTTATTTCCCCACTGCTACATTGTTTAGCATTGTATCATAAGAGAAAATTAAAATTGCTTACAAAATACACCTTTCAGAGATAAGTGATGACTGTTCTTTAATATGTAATACTTTATTACAAGTTTGTGCAATGATGTATATTTTCAAGAGACATTTACCAAAATATGAATATCAGAAAGATTGGATTGTAAATTTTATTGTTACTTTACTTTTCTTGTGTAAGAATATCACCCTCAAAAGGTTGTAATAAACTATTATAGGAATATATTCTCAAGAGAGGCTTTGTACACTTTAAGCAGTGGTGGAGATTTGGTAAGTGAAGTTGTAAAATGGACTTTGCTGGGTTTATGGTCTGACATCTGCTAGAAAGTTTTAGAGTTTATTTCATCAAATTGTTCAAGTTTAGCAACATATTATAACATGAAGAAACTACACTGGAGGACAAGAAGCTATACTGGACACCCCTTTCCCAATAGTTCCTGGATTAGTATCATTTTTATCATTGTAAAATATCATTAAATTTACAAGCCATGATATCCCTTCATGATCCTAGTGTTCTGGAAAATTTATTTACAACTGGTTAACTTGCCAATGCAGTTTTATAAAGCAGACTTTTAAAAATATTTAAACAGACATTCTTTTCTTTCAAATTTTCATTTAAATTCCAGTTAGTTAACATATAGTGTAATAGTGGTTTCAGTAGAATTTAGAGATTCATCACTTACATACAACCCCAGTGCTCATCATAACAAGTGCCCTACTTAATACCTATCACTCATTTAGCCCACCCCCCACACCACCTTCCCTCCAACAAACCTGTTTTCTATCATTAAGACTTTCTTATGATTTGCTTACCTCTATTTTTTAAAAAAAATTTTCCCTTCCCATATGTTCATCTGTTTTGTTTACTAAATTCCACATATGGTCGAAATCATAAGGTATTAGTCTGTTTCTGACTGACTTCTTTCACTTAGCATAATACACTTTAGCCCCAACTACGTCATCGCAAATGTCGAGATTTCATTCTTTTAGATGGCTGAGTAAAATTCCATTGTATCTATATGCTACATCTTCATTATCCATTCATCAGTGAATGGACATTTGGACTCTTTCCATAGTTTGGTTACTGTTGATAATGCTGCTATAAACATCAGGCCGCATGTACCACTCCAAATCTATGTTTGCATCCTTTGGACAAATACCTAGTAGCGCAATTGCTGGGTCATAGGGTAGCTTTATTTTTAACTTTTTGAGGAAACTCCATACTGTTTTCCATAGTGGCTGCACCAGTTTGCATTCCCAAAAACAGTGTAAGAGGGTTCCCCTTTCTCTGCATCCTTGCCAACATCTGTTGTTTCCTGTGTCAATTTTAGCCATTCTGACAGGTGTGAGGTGATATCTCATGGTGGTTTTGATTTGCATTTCCCTGATGCTAAGTGATATTGAGTATCTTTTTATGTCTGTTAGCTATCTGGATGTCATCTTTGGAAAACTGCCTATTCATGTCTTCTGCCCATTTCTTAACTGGATTATTTGGTTTTTGGGTGTTGAGTTTGATAAGTTCTTTACAGATTTTGGATACTAACCTTTTGTCAGATATGTCATTTGCAAATATCTTCTCCCATACCCCAGGCAGCCTTTTAGTTTTGTCAATTGTTTCCTTCACTAAACAGACTTATTCTTTAATTTACCCTGGATAATCTGGCTATGCTAGAATATGCTTGTTGATAATTCTAATAAAATTCTCAGGTTTAATGTTCCTAGACAAATGATTAAAAAATAGTGTAAAAAATAGCATTATGACATATCAATCTGAAAAACCATCCCAACTGTACTATGAACTATAACATTTCTACCTCACCTACCCATGCCTAGGTAAGTGTATTAGTAATATTCAATGTTACATCACAAACTATAGATTTTTTAAAGTAAACATTTGTTGAGATACTTGTAGATCCACAGAGTCCATTATTAAGTTTCCCCTAATGGTAATAACTTTTAAACACCATACTATAGCACAAGTGGAATATTGATAGTGACAATGTCAATATGCAGAATAATTCTATCACAAAATGATTTCTTGTGATATCCATTTATAGCTATGACTGTTATAATTGCCAGGCCCACCATGAATCTCTCAATCTTCACTCCTAAACTTAGGCAATAAGACACACACACACACACACACACACACACACACACACACAATTGTCAATTAAAAAATATTAAGCAAATGAAATGATAAAGCAGGTAACCTTTCGAACTTTTTTTTTTTCCACATGATTCTCAGGATATCCATTCAATTCATGGTGTGCATCAATATTTCATTATTTTTTAAATTACTATATAGGATGTATGTACCAAAGTTTGTTTAACCACTCCCTAGTGAATGTCATCTGAGTTGTAACATGTTTTTGGCTATTAAAAATAAAGCAGATACAAACTTTCAAGTAGAAATTTTATGTAAACAGCTGTTTTCATGTCTCTGGGATAAGTATCCAAGAGTAAAATTCCTGAGACATGTTGTAGTTGCATGTTTAGTTTTATAAGAATCTGGGAAATCATTTCCCAGTGTGACTATACCATTTTAAATTCCCACCAACATTGTATATATAATCCAGTTTCTCCACATCCTCCACCAATTTTTGGTGTTGTCATTTTTATTTTAGTTCTAATGGGTATATATTAATACCTCATTGTGACTTTAATTTGCGTTTTTCTAATGGCTAATAATATTGAACATCTTTTCATGAGCTTGTTTGCCATCTGTATATCCTACTTAGTGAAATGTATCTTCATGCCTTTGGCCTATTTTTTAATTGGATTTATTTTTAAATAGGCTCAAAACTCAGTTTTTACTATTGAGGTTTTTACTCTCAAACTATTGAGTAAAAACTGAGTTTTGAGCCTATTTTATATGCTCTACATGAGGTTTCATTGCCAGGTATGTGGTTTATAACTATTTCCTCCCAGCATGTAGCTTGTATTTTCATCTGTTAACAGTGTCTGCTGCAGAAAAAAAAATATTTTATTTTTCATGAAGTCAAATTTATCAATTTTTCCTTATTAGAGAGTATGTTTTTGGATTAAAATCTAAGAAGTCTTTGCCTAGCCTTAGATAGAAAAGATTATCTTCAATTTTTTTCTAAAAGTTTTCTAGTTTTATGTATTACATTTAACTGTGATTTATTTAAATTAATTTTTTTATAAGCTATGAAGTTTAGGTTGAGATTCATTATTTTGCTCATGGAATCTCAATTACTCTAGCACTATTTATTGAAAAAAAATATCTTTCCTCCATTGAATTGCTTTTGCAATCTTATAAAAATTTATTTGAGCATATTTGTGTGGATGTAATTTTGGGCACTCTGTTTTATTTTTATCTATGCGTCTATACCTCTACAAACACTACACTGTCTTGATTATTACTATATATAGCTATATAATAAGTGAATAAGTGTTAATATAGGGTTCAGTGATTTCTTCTACTTTATATATATTTTTCTAAAGGTAGTTTTAACTATCATAAGGTGTGTTCCTTTTCATATTAATTCTAGACTAAGCCTACTTGTGACTACAAAAAAAAAAAAATCTGTGCTTGAATTTTGATAGAAATTTCATTAAACCTGTGCATCACTTTAAGGACAATGGATATTTTTACTATATTGAGTTTTTCAGTTCATATATCCCCATTTGATAAGTCTTACTTGATTTTTTTAAATCAGCATTTTTGTAGTTTTTCCCAACAGATCCTGTACATTTTTTTCTAAAGTGTATATCAAAGTATTTCATATTCTTTTGTATGATTATACTCTTTTTATTTATTTATTTATTTATTTATTTATTTATTTATTTATTTATTTTGTATGATTATACTCTTAATTTTGGTTTCTGTAAGGTCATTGTATGGAAGTGTAATTAAATTTTGCATCCTGATTTTCTATCCTGTGACTTTATTGAACTCATTTATTAGTTCTGGAATTGTTTTTTGAAAATTCCTTGGGATTTTCTATAAAGACAGTGAGGTTTTGCAGAAAATAAATAGAATGCTTTTACAATGTTCTTTTCTGCCTTTCACTTATTTTTCTTGCTTTCTTGCATGATTAGAAATAACAGTATTAAATTAAGTATAAGCAAAGTGGTGACAGTGGACATCTTGCTCATTTATAATCTTAGGGGGCTTGCATTCAGTCTTTCACTGTTAAGTATAATATAAACTCAATGCTTTTTTGTGTATGTATCTTATGAAACAGTTCTAATTTCCCACTATTTATATTTTATGAGAGATTTTATAATGAATGTATATGCTTTTGGTAAGTACATTTATGGTACAATTGGTATAGCCATATGATTTTCCTTTTTTAGCATACTGATACTGTGCATTACCTTGATTGGTTTTCAAATGTTGAACCAGGCTTGCACACCTTGAGTAAATTCTACTTGGTTATTCAATTTTTATTCATTGTTGGATTAATTTAAAAAAAAATTTTGCATATAAATTTACAAGATTTAGCCTGTGTTTCTCTTTTTGTCTTTCATTTTCTTCTGTTTCTTATTGTTTTGCACTGTCTTTATCTGATTTTGTTGTCAGGAGAAGTATGGCTTCAAAAAATATATTGGGAAGTCTTCTCTCTTCCACTTTCTGGAAGAGATTGTGTAAATTGGGTGTCAATTCTACTTTAAATGTTTGGTAATGTTATCTAATAAAATCTTGTCAGGCTGGGGGTTTGTTTTTTAGAAGTTTGAAATCATGAATTCAATTTTATTATTTCATATTAGTTGAGTTTTGTTAATGCACTTCTTTAAGAATTTGTCTATTTTTTCAGTTATCTAACTCGTGAAAATAAATATATTTTTAGTATTGTCTTATTACTTTTAATAAGTAACTGACTTTTAAAACTAACTGCATAATCTATACTGATATTTTCTGTTTCATTCTTGATATTGGTAATTGTGTCTTCTTTTTATTCTTGTCACTATTACTGAGGATTTATTAATGAGATTTTTAAGTACCTGAATTTGTTTTATACATTCTGTTTTTTCTTAATTTTGATTTTATTGATTTATTTTTCCTTCTGTTTTCTTCAAGTTTATTTTGATATTTTTGTTGTTGTTTATGTATGTAGACATTTAGATTATTGACTTAAGAAATTTCTTCTACTTTTCCTCTAATAAGCATACATGACAAGTTTTCCCTTTATTACTGTTTTAGCTATATTTCACATATATTGATATGATGGAGATATATATATATAGATAGATGCATAGATATGCTATGCATTTTGTATTTAATGTGTGTATACACACATATATATATTTGGATGCATAGATGTATTTTATATTTAATAAATATGTCTATAATATAATTTTTATATTTGATAGTTTTTTTGATATCTGGTTTGAAAAGATGTTCCAATCCTTGATTCATTTTAATGAGATAGTATTTAGAGTGCAAAATATGGATTTAGTCAGTCCTCATTGAAAACAGGATTAGTCATTGTTTTTATGCCTTTCAGTAAAGAGAATTAGGAAATATATACTGCTGCTTTTCTTTTTTTTTTTTTTTAACCTTTTGAAGGCATTTATCCATTTCCTCCACCAACAATCCCCTACTATGGCAATCACCAACCTGTTCTCTATGAGTTTGGATTTGTTTTAAAGATTTTATTTATTTATTCATGAGAGACACATACAGAGAGAGAGACAGAGAGAGAGAGAAAGAGAGAGAGATAGCCAGAGGGAGAAGCAGGCTCCATGAAGGGAGCCCAACATGGGATTTGATCCCAGGACTCCAGGATCACACCCTGGGCTGAAGGCGGCCCTAAACCACTAATCCACCCAGATATATATATATATATATATATATATATATATATATATATATATAGTTAACATCTCTCTGTAAGAGAGATTATACAGTTTCATCTTTGTCTGATTTATTTCACTTAGCTTAATGCTCTCTAGGTCCATCCATGTTGTCATGAATGGCAAGATTTCATTCTTTTTTATGGCTGAATAATATTCCATTGTATACATATATCACAATTTCTTCATTCTTTAATCTACTGATGGACTCTTGGGTCATTTCCATATTTTGGCTATCGCAAATAATTCTGCAATGAATATGGGGGTTCACATTTCTTTTTAAAGTTAGTGTTGCTGATTTCTTTGGATAAGTACCCAGTGTAGCCCTATTTTTAATTTTTAAAAGTCTTAATTCATTTTGACTTAATTTTTGTGTATGATATGATACAAGAGCTGAGCACTTTGGTATATGACTGTTCAATTTCCCCAAAACAATTTATTGAAGTGATTGTCCTTTAACCATTTTATATTTTCAGATCCTTCACTGAAAATTAGTTGACATATACGTGTGGGTTTATTTCTGAGCTTTTTATTTTGTTCCATTGATGTATGTGTCTGTTTATTTTGTTTATTTTGTTTTGTTTGCCAACTCTATACTGTTTTGATTTTTATAGCCTTACAACTGAGTTTGAAATCAAGGAGCATAATTCTCCTAGCTTTCTCAAGATTACTTTGACTATTACTTTTGAGGTTCTATACAAGTTTTAGGACTATTTTTCCTATTTCTGTGAAAAATACCACTTGAACTTTGATAGGGATAATTCTGAATCTGTATATTGCTTTGGTTAATATGTATATTTTAGCAATATTAATTCTTCTAATCCATGATCGTGAAATATGTATGTGTCCATTTTTATGTATCTCATCAATTTATTTCCATAATGCCATACTTTTCAGTGTATGGGACTTTCAGCTCCTTGGTTAAATTTATTCTCAGATATTTGATTCTTTTTTGATGCAATGGTAAATGGGATTTTTTTCTTTTTAAATTTGTTTAATTTAAATTCAATTTACTTAACAGATAGTGTATTATGAGTTCCAGAGGTAGAATTAGTGATTCATCAGTTGCATATTGCACCCAGTGCTCATTACATCAAATGCTCTCCTTAATGCTCATAACCCCATTACCCCATCCCCCTATCCACCTCCCCTCCAGCAACCCTCACTTTCTTTCCTAGAGTTAAGAGCCTTTTATGAGGGCACCTGGGTGGCTAAGTGGTTGAGAGTCTGCCTTCAGCTCAGGTCGTGGCCCTGGGGTCCTGGGAAGGAGTCCTGAATCAGGCTGCCTGCAGAGAGCCTGCTTCACCCTCTGCCTATGTCTCTGCCTCTCTCTCTGCATCTCTCTTGAATAAATAAATAAAATCTTTTTTTTTTTAAAGAGGCTTTTATGGTTTGCTTCCCTCTGTTTTCATCTTATTTTATTTTTCCTTCCCGTCTTCCCTATTCAGGTGTTTTG
This sequence comes from Canis lupus baileyi, assembly GCF_048164855.1. Classification (NCBI taxonomy): domain Eukaryota; kingdom Metazoa; phylum Chordata; class Mammalia; order Carnivora; family Canidae; genus Canis; species Canis lupus. The sequence goes on along the minus strand of NC_132857.1, from coordinate 32,375,303 downwards.
TTTCTTAAATTCCACATATGAATGAAATTATATGCTATTGGTCCATTCATTTGTCAATGAACATCTGGGCTTTTTCCATGTTTAGGCTATTGTGGATATTGTTGCTATAAACATTGGGGTGCTTGTGTCCCTTTCAATCACTGTGTTTATATCATTTGGATAAGCACTTAGTAGTGCAATTGCTGGGCCACAGGGTAGTTTTATTTTTAACTTTTTAAAGGAACCTCCACATGGTTTTCCAGAGTGGTTTCATCAGTTTGCATTTCCACCAACAGTATAAGAGGGTTCTCTTTCTCTGCCTCCTTGCCAACATCTGTTGTTTTTTGCCTTAATTTTAGCCATTCTGACCTGTGTGAAGTGGTTTCTCACAGTGGTTTATTTGTATTTCCTGATGATGCATGATGTTGAGCATTTTTTGATGTGTCTGTTGGCCATGTGTATGTCTTCTTTAGAGAAATATCCTATTTGTGTCTTCTGCCCATTTCTTGACTGGATATTTTTGTTTTATGGGTGTTGGGTTTGATAGGTTCTTTATAGAATTTGGATACTAACCCTTTATCTGATATGTAATTTATGAATATCTTCTTCCATTCTGTAGGTTGCCTTTTAGTTTTGTTGACTGTTTCCTTTGATGTGTAAAAGATCTTATCCTGATAAAATCCCAATAGTTCATTTTTGCTTTCCTTTCTTTGCTTTTCTTTCTTTGCTTTTTGAAGACATGTCAGCCTGTGTTCTCCTCTAGGATTTTGATGGATTCCTGTCTCACATTTAGGTCTTTCAACCATTTTGAGGTTTTTTTTGTGTAACTGTAAAAAAATGGTCTAGTTTCATTCTTCTGCATGTGGCTACCCAATTTTCCCAACACCATTTGTTGAAGAAACTCATTTTCCCTATTGCATATTCTTTCCTGATTTGTCAAACATTAGTTGACCATAGACTGGAGAGTCCATTTCTAGGTTCTCTATTTTGTTCTATTGGTTTATGAGTCTATTTTTATGCCAGTATCATACTGTCTTTATGATTATAGTTTTGTAGTACAGCTTGAAGTCTGGAATTGTGGTGCTTCCAGCTTTGGTTTTCTTTTTCAGCATTATTTTGTCTAATGGGGGTCTTTCTGGCTCCATAAAAATTTTAGAATTGTTTGTTCCAGCTCTTTGAAAGAATGCTGGTGGTATTTTGATAGGTTTTACATTAAATGCATAGACTGCTTTGAGTAGCTTAGACATTTTAACAATATTTGTTACTCCAATCCATGAGTATGGTATGTTTTTCTCATTTCTTTGTGTCTTCCTCAGTTTCTTTCATAAGTGTTCTATACTTTTCAGAGTATAAATCTTTTATAACTTTGGTTATTCCTAAGTATCTATGTTTTTTGGTGCAATTGTAAATGAGAACATACAATGTTTGTCCTTTTCCGATTGACTTACTTCACTCAGCATAATATCTTCCAGTTCCATCCACGTTGAAGCAAATGGTGGGTATTTGTCATTTCTAATGGCTGAGTAATATTCCATAAACCACATCTTCTTTATCCATTCATCTTTCTATGGACACCGAGGCTCCTTCCACAGTTTGGCTATTGTGACCATTGCTGCTAGAAACATCGGGGTGCAGGTGTCCCGACGTTTCATTGCATCTGAAACTTTGGGGTAAATCCCCCACAGTGCAATTGCTGGGTCGTAGGGCAGGTCTATTTTTAACTCTTTGAGGAACCTCTACAAAGTTTTCCAGAGTAATGTGTACCAGTTCACATTCCCACCAACAGTGTAAGAGGGTTCCCTTTTCTCCGCATCCTCTCCAACATTTGTGGTTTCCTGCCTTGTTAATGTTCCCCATTCTCACTGGTGTGAGGTGGTATCTCATTGTGGTTTTGATTTGTATCTCCCTGTTGGCAAGTGATGCAGAGCATTTTCTCATGTGCATGTTGGCCATGTCTATGTCTTCCTCTGTGAGATTTCTGTTCATGTCTTTTGCCCATTTCATGATTGGATTGTTTGTTTCTTTGGTGTTGAGTTTAAGAAGTTCTTTATAGATCTTGGAAACTAGCCCTTTATCTGACACGTCATTTGCAAATATCTTCTCCCATTCTGTAGTTTGTCTTTGAGTTTTGTTGACTGTATCCTTTGCTGTGCAAAAGCTTCTTATCTTGATGAAGTCCCAATAGTTCATTTTTGCTTTTGTTTCTTTTGCCTTCATGGATGTATCTTGCAAGAAGCTACTATGGCTGAGTTCAAAAACGGTGTTGCCTGTGTTCTCCTCTAGGATTTTGATGGAATCTTGCCTCACATTTAGATCTTTCATCCATTTTGAGTTTATCTTTGTGTATGGTGCAAGAGAGTGGTCTACTTTCATTCTTCTGCATGTGGATGTCCAATTTTCCCAGCACCATTTATTAAAGAGACTGTCTTTCTTCCAATGGATAGTCAGTCTTTCCTCCTTTATCGAATATTAGTTGACCATAAAGTTGACGGTCCACTTCTGGGTTCTCTATTCTGTTCCATTGATCTATGTGTCTGTGTTTGTGCCAGTACCACACTGTCTTGATGACCACAGCTTTGTAGTACAACCTGAAATCTGGCATTGTGATGCCCCCAGATATGGTTTTCTTTTTTAAAATTCCCCTGGCTATTTGGGGTCTTTTCTGATTCCACACAAATCTTAAAATAATTTGTTCTAACTCTCTGAAGAAAGTCCATGGTATTTTGATAGGGATTGCATTAAACGTGTACATTGCCCTGGGTAACATTGACATTTTCACAATATTAATTCTGCCAATCCATGAGCATGGAATATTTTTCCATCTCTTTGTGTCTTCCTCAATTTCTTTCAGAAGTGCTCTATAGTTTTTAGGCTATAGATCCTTTACCTCTTTGGTTAGGTTTATTCCTAGGTATCTTATGCTTTTGGATGCAATTGTAAATGGGATTGACTCCTTAATTTCTCTTTCTTCAGTCTCATTGTTAGTGTATAGAAATGCCATTGATTTCTGGGCATTGATTTTGTATCCTGCCACGCTGCCAAATTGCTGTATGAGTTCTAGCAATCTTGGGGTGGAGGCTTCTGGATTTTCTATGTAGAGTATCATGTCATCGGTGAAGAGGGAGAGTTTGACTTCTTCTTTGCCAATTTAAATGCCTTTAATGTCTTTTTGTTGTCTGATTGCTGAGGCTAGGACTTCCAGTACTATGTTGAATAGCAGTGGTGAGAGTGAACATCCCTGTCTTGTTCCTGATCTTAGGGGAAAGGCTCCCTGTGCTTCCCCATTGAGAATGATATTTGCTGTGGGCTTTTCGTAGATGGCTTTTAAAATGTCGAGGAATGTTCCCTCTATCTCTACATTCCGAAGAGTTTTGATCAGGAATGGATGCTGTATTTTGTCAAATGCTTTCTCTGCATCTAATGAGAGGATCATATGGTTCTTGGTTTTTCTCTTGCTGATATGATGAATCACATTGATTGTTTTACAAGTGTTGAACCAGCCTTGTGTCCCAGGGATAAATCCTACTTGGTCATGATGAATAATTTTCTTAATGTACTGTTGGATCCTATTGGCTAGTATCTTGTTGAGAATTTTTGCTTCCATGTTCATCAGGGATATTAGTCTGTAATTCTCCTTTTTGGTGGGGTCTTTGGTTTTGGAATTAAGGTGATGCTGGCCTCACAGAACGAATTTGGAAGTACTCCATCTCTTTCTATTTTTCCAAACAGCTTTAGTAGAATAGGTATGGTTTCTTCTTTAAACGTTTGATGGAATTCCCCTGGGAAGCCATCTGGCCCTGGACTTTTTTGTCGTGGGAGGTTTTTGATGATTGCTTCAATTTCCTCCCTGGTTATTGGTCTGTTCAGCTTTTCTATTTTTTCCTGTTCCAGTTTTGGTAGTTTGTGGCTTTCCAGGAATGTGTCCGTTTCTTCTAGATTGCCTAATGTATTGGCGTATAGCTGTTCATAATATGTTTTTAAAATCGTTTGTATTTCCTTGGTGTTGGTAGTGATCTCTCCTTTCTCATTCATGATTTTATTAATTTGAGTCTTCTCTCTCTTCTTTTTAATAAGGCTGGTTAATGGTTTATCTATCTTATTAATTCTTTCAAAGAACCAACTCCTGGTTTTGTTGATCTGTTCCACAGTTCTTCTGGTCTTGATTTCGTTGAGTTCTGCTCGAATCTTTATTAACTCTCTTCTTCTGCTGGGTGTAGGATCTATTTGCTGTTTTTTCTCCAGCTCCTTTAGGTGTAAGGTTAGTCATTTTGCTCAGTGCAGAGTGGCCAAAAACAAGTTGTATTGGGAAAAGGAAAAAAAGAGAGAAGAGAAAAAAGACAAGAAAAAGAAAAAAGAAGAAAAAAAAAAGAGAGAAGAAAAGGGGGGGGTTGAAGCAAACAGAAAACAAAAAGAAGGCGAGTATCCTCTGATTCTATATACTTTAAATCCCTCGACTTTCCCTGGAACTTTCCAGTGCTGCTTGCTCAATAACTTGTTTTTCCTCTGTCCTTCCAGCTGGTCTTCTGGGGAGGGGCCTGCTGTACTGATTCTCAGGTGTGACCACCTTGGGGAGCTGCTCAGCTCCCTGCCTGGTGCAGGGCTCATTGGGAGTTGTTTATCTTGTTTATCCTGTGAGGCCACTGTGAAGCTTAGTGGGGTTGTTTATCCTGTGAGGCCCCAGAAGGAACAACACCTCTGGCGGCGGCCAGCTCTCCAGCCCTGGAGTCATCTCCCGCAGTAACTACCGTGGCTCCCAGTCCACAGAGGCCTGGATCCTGGGGGTAGGGGGGGCGTTGCTGACCTGCATAGCTCGGGGCTGCCTGGAGGCAGGAGCTTCCTTGCTGTCCTGGGCCCTCCTGGCCTCTCCGTGTCCCGGGGGGAGGCCAGATCCTGAGCTGTGTCCCGGCGCCCTGGGCTCCCGGTCCTGCGCTATTGGATTCGCGCTCCCGCCCCGCAGCCCCCTCGGTCCAAGCAGCCTCCGAGCTGCTCCCGGGTCCAGCCATGCGCCGCTGCAGCCCTTTATGGAGCTCGGCCCATGGTGTGTCACACTCTCTCCGGGGCGCAGGTGTCTGTTAGTGTCCCAGGGAGCCCGAGGGCATCCCCGCCCTCCTGGGTCCTGCTCCAACTCCCTGCCAGCGCCTTTCCACCTGGGAAGGTTGGTGCAGCTCCTGCTTCTCTGGGCCGGAGCTTTCCTGTCCTGGGGACACTTGCTGGGGCCTTAGCCTGCTCCTCGCGGGGCCCCTCCCCCTTGGATGCTTTTTTATTTATTTATTTATTTATTTATTTATTTATTTATTTATTTATTTATTTATTTTCCGTCTTCCTACCTTGATAGAAGCACGAACTCGGGGATCCCTGGGTGGCTCAGTGGTTTAGCCCCTGCCTTTGGCCCAGGGCATGATCCTGGAGACCCGGGATCAAATCCCACGTCAGGCTCCTGGTGCATGGAGCCTGCTTCTCCCTCTGCCTATCTCTCTCTCTCTCTCTCTCTCTGATTATCATAAAAAAATAAAAAAATAAAAAAGCACGAACTCTTCTCAATGTAGCATTCCAGCTGTTCTCTCTTTAAATCTCGGGATGAATTTGTAGCTTTTCAGGATGATTTGAAAGTTATCTAGGTAATTTGGTGGGGCCAGGTGACTAGGGGACCCTACTCTTCTGCCATCTTGCCCCCTCCCCTATTCTGTTCTTTCATTTAGAACATAGTCTTCTGATTTTTTTCATTTTGCTCATTCTTTTGGTTTCTATACCACTTGGTGATGATAAAACAACTACTTCTCCTAGTCTTGAAAGATCCTCATATGAATGACCATTGCCATTGAACCCTTGTGTTCTATGTCAATTTTTAGTTCCTTATAGGTTGCTCTCAGTGATATCTATGTGACATGACAGTCCACTTTAATTGTATTGTGAAAACTTTTCTTCTCTCAGGTCTGTTTATACGTCACAGTTTCAAATACCATTGCTTTGAATATCAGATTGTTTTATAAATTGTGTGTCAATCCTCATATATGATTTACCAAACTCATTAGGAGGTTTGTTTAATATGATTCTCCATATTTCTGTTTCCTGTTCTTTCTTCTTTGCTGCTGCTCCAGTATTCCTTCTTTTATCATTTCCTATGTTTTTGAAGAACTTATTTTTTAAATTCTCTTATAGTAACAAATTATTTTAATTATATTTTGCTGGGCACTGTCTTTATTTCTTCCTCCTTCCTGAAAGAAAGTCTTGACAGCTGTAGTTAATGTGATTGGCATTTCTTTATTTTCAGCACCTAAAAGACCTAATGCCACTTCCCTCTAACCTCCATGGTTTCAGGGAAAAAATGTAATAAATCAACTTGATGTTCCTCAGCAGGGCATACATTATTTATCTCTGGCCAATTTTGTGACTTCTTTTTTGTGTATGGTTTTCAGAATTTTAATTTTGACATACTTTAGAATAGACTTATTTGTTTCTATTCTATTTGACATTGTTCTGTTTGTTGAATCTGTGATTTTGTGATTTTTTCTTTTAATACGTACTGAATTTTTATTTATATTTCTTCAGACACTTTTTCAACCCTATTGTATTCCTCCTCTTTTTATGAAACTCCAATCATATGAATTTTGAATATTTTATACTTGTACCACAGGTCTCTAATACTCTGTTGATTTTTATTTTCAGTTTATTTTCCTTCTGTTGATCAAATTAGGTAAATTCTTTTGACCCATCCTTACCTTCACTGTTTCTGTCTTCTGTCATCTGCACTCTACTATCAAGCGCATTTGATTTTTTAAAACATTTTTATTTTTTTCAGTTTTATAATTTCCACTGTGTTCTTTTTTTAAGTTTTAAAAATTTATTTTAGAGAGAGAGAGCAAAAAGAAAGAGAGAAAGAGAGAAAGGGAGAGAGGATATGCTTCACACATGGGTAAAGGGAGGGGATGAGAGAGAATTTTCAAGCAGACTTTCTACTGAGCACAGAACCAGACAAAGGCTCATCTCATGACCCTGAGATAATTACCTTAGCCGAAGCTGAGAGTTATGATAGTTCCTTAAAATCCTTGTTAAAAAACCCAAACATCTAATTAATCTTGTTTTTTTACATAACTTTTTATGTCTTTTCTCATTCATGTTGCTATTTTTCAAGTTCTTCATATGATGGATATTTGTCCATTTTATACTGGGCATTTTGGCTTTTACATTAAGCAGTTCCAGGCCCCATTTAAATAGTTAATTTTAGAATGAAATCACTCTGTTGAGGTTTAGAACACAAGTTCTGACCTTTTCTGTGGGCTGTTTCATATGAGATTTAATTTTCAAAGAATTTTTCGTGTAATTTGGTGTGGTTAATTTATCTTATGCTACTAGTGCTCCTACTGTTTTCTACTGATGTTGCCTGCAGAGACACTGCCTGGTGTCATCTAAGGGAAAAAGGAGGTTTCTGGCCCCAAACTGCTAAGGCTAATTTAATACACAGGTTTTTGTGAGTCTGTGATGGTGAAATCTTCATTCTTGGAGACTCCTGGCTGCCTGGTATCTCTTTGTCAGGTAGAGTCCTTTTACACCTGAAATGACAGAGACTCCCTGGACTAGGTGCTTGTTGGCATGACATCCCATTGACCATTATCCCCAGTTGTGCAGTTTCCCCAGGTGTGGGGAGACAGTCTCAGGCCTGTCAGTCAAAGAGAGGACTTTCCATTTATTTTCAATTATTATTAGTGTGGTTTCCATTGCATCATCCTTGGTCTTTTTGAGGGACTCACTTTGTGTTGATGATAGTCCTATTCATAGTGGAGTAAGAATAATTCTATATAGGTTGCCTTGGATGCTCAACTGGGAGCCACCAAACTCCAAGCCTGGGTCGCCTTTTCCTGATGGATGTGGAGGTTTTAAAGCATATGATGAACATTATGTTCTTCCATTGGCTAAAAGGGCTTCTTTTTTTCACCTTTTATATTTCCCCTTTGGTTGTCTCTTGCATTATTTCCAGGGTTTATATCTGGGGAGAAGTAGGAACAGATCAGTCTATTCCATCTTGACTGTAATAGAAGTCCCTGTGACAAATATATTTGAAGTTTATTTCTCATGAATTTAGTAAAAAGTAATTTAAGAAGTAATCACTTTTTCCTCTAGACATTTGACATGCATTTTAACTCTGCTCTCAGAGGATCAAATAGTTTCATATTCATAGTCTTGTTTCCCTGTGTGAAAACTGACTGGATATTTAATTTTTCTAAAAAAATATCATCACTTTTAAAACTCACCAGTTTATTCATTCTTATCTTGAACTCACACACATTCCAATTACCTGAACACATTTTGATGTATTTTTAAAATCTAAGAATGTGTATTTCTCCTACTTTCATGAAGCTTTTAAGGGATGATAAAAAAAATAAAGTATTTCTGTTTTCAAAAGAGATAATGTTTTGGTCTTATTATTTGGTTTCTGTTTTTCCACTTAAAAGGAGTAATTCAGATATATGGGCTACATATCAAGAACCATTTGATAGTTACCTGCATATATTTTATTTATAACATGTATAATAAGTATAATTATAAGTATATGTATAAGTATAAGTATATTATAAGTATAAAGTATAATAATGTATAATAAGTATAATTATAATATATTTATTTGTTTAATCTAACATAGAATACTACAACAAAAATTCAGAAGAAAACATCTTTTATTCAGAAATAAAAGAAAAAGAAATATAAAATTATTATATTGAAGTGTATGAATTATTAGATTGATTATTATATTGAACACTAAATTTTCTATGTTGTCTTTATAGTGCTATTTAGTAGGGATAGAAGGACTAATGGAAATGAGAAATTTTAAATGATCAAAATATATACACTTGTAGTTTAGAAAGAATAGAAAGAAGATTCATGTTATAATGGTAGGAATTGAAAAGTAGAAACTAGATAATACTAATTTTTGTACTGCTATCTAAATCACTGAAGGGCTTTAGGCATGTCACTGGTATTTAAACTGCAAAAAAAAAGTGGAATAGTGTATATACATCATATCTTTAGAATTGATATATTTAATAAAACAGCATTGAAAGATACTACATGGGATCCCTGGGTGGCGCAGGGGTTTGGCGCCTGCCTTTGGCCCAGGGCGCAATCCTGGAGACCCAGCTTCGAATCCCACGTCGGGCTCCCGGTGCATGGAGCCTGCTTCTCCCTCTGTCTGTGTCTCTGCCTCTCTCTCTCTCTCTCTGTGTGTGACTATCATGAATAAAAATCTTAAAAAAAAAAAAAAGATACTACACACAAAGCAAAAAAAAAAAAAAAATTAAAAATAAAAAAATTGAGAGAAAATGAGTATAAGAAAGTAAATACTCCAAGAAGTCAAATAGACCAAATAATGTACACAATGAACAACAACAGCTGTAACATCAACAAGATCAAGACAATGACTCAAAATGAGCAAAAATTTTAAAAATGAGAGAGATAGTGTATAAAAAATATTTAGAAAACAATTCATATGTTTTTAGACCACTTAAAGAGTGAGGATTTATATTCTACCACTTTGAGGACCAGGTATGTACATAAATTATTTGAAATTATTCTTCAGAGAAGTCTTGTATATTTTTACCCCTTTTAGTTATGTATTCTATATTCAGGTGTCCAGATTCAGTGATATTTATCTTATAATTTGATTGTTATTTTATCACTAAAATTGGCCAAGATTTGGCCATTGGAAGCTCTTCTGGTAGTTTCTACATCTTTTTGGCATACCTCATCACTTTTTTGCTATGTTTTGCTTTGTTAAAAAATATTAAAAAAAAAAAGTTCTTGTTTACTTTCTTTCACTCCAGGCCTATATACTTGCTGCCTTGACACTAAAATCCAGCCATTTCTCCAAGGAGCTCTGGTTCCTTTTATTGGAGAATGGCTGCAGTGTGTGGTGAATGTTGCTACCAAGGAATTTAATATTCTCTGTCTCTTATGTTTTATCATATTGTGTCTTCATTTTCAGTCATCTCAAATATTTCATAATTTCCTTTTGAGTTTTTCCTTGACTTGTTTATTATTAATGATGTGTTGCTTAATTTCCTCATATTTGTGATTTTCTCACATTTTTTCTTACTGTTGACTTCTAGATCTATGTCACTGTCTTCAGAGAACATACTTCTTTCCTGAAAAATGTTCCATGTGCACTTGAGAAGAATATGTATACTATTTTGTTAGGTTAATTGCTCGCTATACTTATTAGGTTTATTTAGTTTATATTGTTAATCTGTTATTCAAGCCTTTCATTTCCTTCTTGATCTTCTGTCTATTGGTTCTATTCATTTTGAAAGTGAGGTATTGAAGTCTACAACTATTACTGTTGAATTACTATTTTCCTCCTTATTTCTGTCAGTATTTGCTTTATTTTATTGGAACTCTATTATATATTATATATGTATCTATGTATTATATATATACATATATAATATATAATTTGTTGTAACTTCCTAAAGGATTGTTTATTTGCCACTTACAATGTCTCTATTTTTCTCTATTGACATTTTCTTACTGAAGTCTACTTTGTGCAGTATTATTATAGCTTTTCCACCTTTCTTGTGGTTGATCTTTTTATAATATATTTTTTATGTCATTTTATTTTCAATCTCTCTCAATCTTTGATCTAAAGTGAATCTCCTGGGGGTGTCTGGGTAGCTCAGTTGTGTGTCCAACTCTTGATTTCAGCTCAGGTCATTATCTCATGGGTCCTGAGATTGGGCCCCAACTTGTGAGTTTGCTTTGAGTCTCTCCCCCTATTCCTTTCTTCATTTGTGTACCCACATTTGTGTGCATGTATTCTCTCTAAAATAAATAATCTTAAGAAAAATACAGCGAGTCTCCTGTAAACAGCATATATTACAACTTTTAAAAAATTCAACCTGATAAACTGGACGGTTTTATATGTTTACATTTGCTATTATTATTGCTATACTTAAATGTATATCTGTTGTTGGTTATATTCTTTTATTTTCCTTTTTGCTTTTGGACTCAGTAGTGATGATGTCTTTTTCATGTATAATTTTGTTAATTTGTGTCTTATCTCCTTTTTTCTTGATTGAATTGAAAGTTTATTAATTTCATTGATCTTTTTAAAGGTTTTGTTTTAATCACTTTTCTACATTTTCCTGTTTTCAATTTTATTGAACTCTGCTCTATTTTTTATTATTTGTTTTTGACTCAATTTAGGCTTAAATTATTCTCTTCTCCCTAGATACCTAGAGAGAAACTTATGTTCTCAAATTTATATATTGCTTTTTAAAATAATATATGGATTTAATGCTATGTGCTTTCCTCATGTTACTGCTTTTGCTGTCTATCAAAAATATTGATATTTTATTTTCACTTTTATTAGTATCAAAACATTTTTTAAAAGTCCTCTTTAAACTTCTCTCACCACATGCTTATTTAATGGTGTGCTGTTTAATCATACAAAGGTACTTTGTATGATTTCTATTTCCTTTATATGTGTTAAAGTATGTTTTATAGCATACAGTGAATCTTTGTGAATATTCTATTTGAACATGAGAAGAATGTATATTATGCCATTGGTGGATCTGTTGGATGTTGTTGTAGTTATAAATGTTAACTTTAAGTTGGTTAATTTATGCTATCTATATTCTTACTGATTTTCCACCTGCTTTATATCTTAATTATGGAAAGAAACATGTTCAAGTCTCTGATTATCATAGTTTTCTCTATTTTTCCTAATAGTTCTATCAGTTTGTATCAGTTACTGCCTTTTAAGTTTTGATATTCTCTTTTATACATTTAGGATTGCTATTTTTTTTATGTAGGGGGGTGGTGTTTTTTCTTTTTTGTTTTCTTTTTCTTTTAGTTGTATTGGATAATTGTCCTTTCATATTATGAAATGTTCATATTTATCCATAATAATTTGTCTTTATCTGAATTAAACTTTGTCTGGATTGAATACAGCTACTTCAACTTTCTTTTGACTAGGGCTAGCATGACTTACCATTCTCTACCTCTTTACTTTTAGCCTCTCTCTTTCTTCATATTTTTAAAAAATATTTTATTTATTTGTTCATGAAAGACAGAGAGAGAGAGAGAGAGAGAGAGAGGCAGAGACACAGGCAGAGAGACCAAGCAGGCTCCATGCAGGGAGCCCGATATGGGACTCCATCCTGGGACTCCAGGATCACAACGTGGGCACAAGGCAGGTGCTAAACCACTGAGCCACCAAGGGATCCCCAACTTTCTTCATTTTTAAATTTGGTCTCATTTATTCCTTTTCTAATGGTTTTCCTTTTTAATGTACAACCACATTTTTGACATATATACATATTTTTTCCTCTGCTTGAAGTTCTTTCCACATTTTTTCCAGAGCTTGTACAACCATGATGAATTCCCTCAGTTTTCTTTGTATGATAAAATCTTTATTTCTCCTTCACTTTGCAAAGATCTTTCATCTATCATCTTCTATCTATCATCTATCTATCTATCTATCTATCTATCTATCTATCTATCTATCATCTATCATCTATCTATCTATCATCTATCTATCTATCATCTATCTATCTATCATCTATTTATCTATCTATAATCTATCATCTATCTATCATCTATCATAATCATCAAAATCATCTATCTAATCTGTTTATTTATCATCTATTATTATCATCATCATCTATCATCTATCATTATCTATCTGTGTACATTTTTAATGACAAAATCTAGGTTGGTGGGAATTTTTTTTTCCTCCAACATTTTACTCTACTCTTTTCTTGTATACATGGTTTCTGTTGAAAGGTATTTTATAATTGTTATTTTTATTCATCTGCTGGAAAGGTTTTTTACATTTTCTTTTGCCTTTAAAGACTTTTTATTTTCTGTTGTTTTTCTGTAGTTTGAATTAAATAATCCTGAATGTGTGTAGTGTTTATTCTTCTTCTGTGCTTTTAATACTTGGTATTTTGTGAACTTTCAGGATTTGTAGTTGATGTCTGCAATTGATTTTGGAAAATTCTTCATCATTATTACTTCAAACACTTTTTTTCCAGTCCATTTGTCTGTTTTTCTTCTGTTATACCAAATATCTGTTATATCTTTTGAAATTGATATTGTTTCTTTCATTTTCATTTTTTTTTTATTTATTCCAGTTTAGGAAATTCCTATTATCTTTCAATTCACTGATTCTTTCCTTAGCTAAATCAAGTTTACTATTGGGCCCATGGAAAGCATTTGTATTTGTCATATTGTTTTTGTATTTCACTTATGATTTTTAGTGGTTTTTATTGTTTGTTTGTTTCTATTTTTTTGCTTGTCCATTTGTTTTTGTATATTCTTTTTTACCAAAACTCTTAACATATTAATTATAGATTTTAACAATTCCCTATCTGATAATTCCATCATCTGTTCATGCTTTAATCTGGTTCTGATACTTTTGTTGCCTTTACAGACTAATGATTATTTCTTGCATGCCTTATGATTTATTGCTTTTGTTGAAAATGTATAATGTCTAGGGCTCTAGGAATTACTATAGATAAGGTTTCAGTGTGAACATTTATGTGAACTGGTTAGACTTGGACTGTGTTTAGTGTTTTATGTAGACCTTGGTGTGAGATGCTTCAAATTTCTCTATTTTCCTTGTTTTGTCTCCCCTTTGACTTTGGGCTTTCCTAAATATTTTCAGGGTATTAGTCTTAAACCTTTTTTTGAAGCTTCAGCCTACTCTTCTTTATTATACCAGATACCTACAGGTGTGCTGGTGTAGAGGAGTAGCATTCTATAACACTTTTTTTTTCATTAAGTTATTACTTCCTAACACCTGTTAGCAATGTCTTATCTCCTTAGGTGAAATAGGAAGGATAGAGGCAGATAGAATAAGATAAATGTTTCTCCCAGGCTGAGAATATGCTTGCAAAAATTATTTCCCTAGAGTATAGGCATTTGTTGTGATACTGAGTGCATTGTATGATTATTTTTTCTCTCTTCATAACAGAGCCATGCAAGGATCTTTTATCAGATCTTTATCATGGGAACCAGGAGAGGTTACTAGAAGTATGTAGAAGTTACAAAAGTTTAATGATCTCTCTAACACTGCAACCACCAAGGAGCATCTTGCTCTCATGTTAAAACTATCTTAGTTCCCACCAATGCATCAAAATGGCCACTAATATTCCTACTAGATTATGCTTTTATAGCTTCATTCCAGGTAAAGCATATCTCAGTTCTTGTATCCCTCCAAATGTACCTTTCTCTCTAGATTCTTAAGCGATAGTTTTCTTTTGAATTGAAGATTTTCCTTGCAACCTCAGTTCTCTTATGGACCCAAGAAAAAGAACTGATTTTCAGTTTGCCCAGTTTTTTTCTTGTTATAAACATAGGAGTGACAACTTCCAAGCTCTAGGCAGGTTGGAGATAAATCTGGAAGTCCTAGTCAAACTATTTTTTAATATAAGTCTTATATTTTACTCTATGTCAACCTCCATCTGTAATATATCACAGATATTTATTGATTTAATGACTATGGAATAATAGGTCTAAGTCTATGCAAGGGAACAACTAGTCTTCCATTTCTTGTACATAAGATATGACTTTCCTTCACAGATTCTTTCAGTTGTCATTTTGAAGTCACCCTCCATTAATGTGCTCTTTTCAAGAAATTATACGGATCACACTACACTTCTCCCATATTGATTTTTCCTATCCCTCTTCCTTACTTTACTTATTTAATTCTCCATGTATCCTACTTTTACAACTGTTTTGAGTACTTTTGGAGACATCTTTCTCAAAATTATACATTTTGAATTGACTGGTATGTACTGTTTAACAGATTTCAATATTCTTTATAGCTTTAAATAAAAGTCAATATTTTCCAATACTCTAGTCACTGAAGTCGTTGAATCAGATTAATGAGTTAGCCTTCATGACAACTAGGGAAGAGGATTCATACATTCTTTAATTTTATAGAAAGATGACTTGTCTTAGATCCTCAAATAGTGAAGTTCAATGCCTCTTTGGAGTTTAAAGCGAATGTGAATAGATGTCTTCTTTATGCCCTTGAATAAAGAAGAGTCACTCTCTTCTAATTGGAGGCTGTATTCTTTGGTGATGTTCACAAATTTGAGAAGAATATGCCCAAAGTCAGAATAAATACACAAAGAAAATAAAGGAAAGAAAAGAACTTCAGCTGGTTGTCAGGTTAGTCTGTACTGGTTCTCAATGGGATGAGACATGTGACAGCATGATCACCCTTACATCTCACAGTGATTTATTGGCATCTCTCTGTAGGATCATGTTGACATCTCTGGGCTCTTTTTAGCTGAAGCAGACCCTTTTTAGAATATTTGCCATGAGCATGATGATCCCCTTTATCTGAGATATTTTCCATTGTCCATGAAATGGACCAGGACATAATTTTGGCAAAAGTTAATTACACTCAAATTGGGCCAATAAGATTCTACTTTTTAGAAATGGACTGGGAATTAATTCCTCTCCATTTTTTAAACGAGCAACTAGTGTAATGGTAATGTGAGTGACTCCAAGTTTGGAGATGCAAGTGGACAAAAACAAGAACAGAAATTCAATAAGCAGAAATTAAAGGGTGGATCAGATACTCAGACAGAAGCAGAAGTGAGAGATGAGAGAAAGGAGAGCAAGAGAAACAGAGGCTGAGACAGACTGAGTGAGAATGACATGAGGAAATGATGACAGTGATTCCTGCCTGCAGCTGGTTCTGGCTTGAGTTCCCAGTGTGGCCTTGCTGCATTCTATTTCTCCAGTGAAAGGGTAATCTTCCTCATCTAACACAACTCCCTTTTGGCTTAAGCTGGCTGTATGTTTTTCTGTTGTCAGTGATCAAGAAAATATTGATTAATATGCCTCTGTTATTTTACTTGTCCTGTATATTGACTAGCAAATATTTACCCTCTTGTGCCATCAGTGTTCCCAAAGAGGGTCAGTGGAGGAACCAGGAACCATCTCAGAGTGGGGCATTCCAACCATGCTGATGTGTAAAATGTTCCACAATCATAAAGATATTAGGGATTCTAGGTAGAACTATTTCTGCTTCACTTCTGAAATAGTTAGACCACAAATATTTAATAAAATTCCAAGTTAGTAGGTTTTAAGAAATCCTCTTCCTCAATTTTAGAAGAGATAGACATACAACCAAGGGACCTAATTATTCACAGCAAATGTTAGATGTATAATCTATATTCTCTCTGAGGACATATGTTTTAAAGGAGGAAAATATAAAATACATCTTTGCCTCTTAAAATTATTGAAATAGAACCTAAGATCAGTGACATATGATGATATCAGGAGATTTTTCCAAATTGTGCAAGATTTGTTAATTCCATCATGAATCTTAGGCTGTCAACACCAATGAGTTTATGAGATACTTCCAGTTTATAGGGTACAAATTCTTTTTGCTAAATTAATTTCTTCAAACTCATTTCTTTGTTAGGCAGCCACAGATGGCATAGTTGTAAAAATGTATATGATACAAAGGTGCGCCTAGTCAGAAAATGTTCTCTGGCATTTTCCCTATAAGAGGCTTCCTCCTTCCCTGTCAGATTTAAAGTGTCTTCTCTTTCACCCTATGAGATATAGTTTTAAAAGATTTCTAGAATGCATGTATCTGAAAGCATAGATTCATTTTAAGCTCAAAGAAATGCAATTCTTCCAAGTGTTGGTGAGTGATTAAAAAGTGACTTAGATCTGAATGCTTATTTTTTCTCCCACATGCCCAACATAGAAATCTAGAGCAATACTTGAGGGAGAAAGCCCTTAGGCATGACGATCCTTCTTTTTTTTTCTCTGATTTTTATTTGTCTATGTTTATGATGAGGTTTTAAAATCTGTCTCCAAACAAGTCGATTAATGGGACTTTAAGGGTCTTTATACTTGATAGGATTTATTACTTAACATTTTGCTTAAAATTTCTGCTTGCTTTCCCCCCAAAATGTAAAGGTTTTCACATCTACTTCAGCCCTAAGCAACAAGGCAAGGAGAATTACAATCTTACCCTTAGGAAAAGAGGTATCTTTGAATAAAAGTATTTTCAGGAGTTCTGGGAGAATCATGAAATAAATCTACTCTAATAACCTTCCTCGACACCTGAACTACCTAACTACATATTTATTTTCTAAAATCAATATTTTGAGGCATACTTTATTTAAATAAAAAAGCAATATCTCCTTAGGCAGACATCATGTAATATCTCAGTAGAGATTAGTAGCTAATTACCTAAAGCAATGTATTTAGGGAGGAGAGAAAGCACAGTGCCTGGCAAAACATCATGGAATGACCTAAAGGAACCTAGGAAAGCGCCAAACAAGCTCTTTCCACCCCATATCCTCTCTGACAATGATTCTAGGTACAAGCCAGCCAAGCAATCAATGTAGCATATCAATGAAGAGAAGCCTTTTCCCTAATCTGTTTGATTCAGTGTCTGCATGCTAACCATTTGGTCTTTCTCTAGTTCAACACATAGTTGTGTGTGTGTGTGTGTGTGTGTGTGTTTTAGCTTCAAATGTATTAAAGGCATTCAAAGCATACCATTTTCAAATATGCCACTTTGGCATATTACTTATCTTGAGTTAAGGGCATTTCAGAAACAGCAGATGCAGATCAAGCACTCTGACCCTCCTTCATATTTCCTAAAGCAGGAGATAAAATTTTTCTATGAAAGATGCTTCATTCTCTTCCAGGAGGGGAGTAACAGTCTTAGCATCAAGGATACAAAGTGGAGACCTAGAGAATTCTATATAAACAGACTTGTTAAAATAATTACTATCTTCCTTTAGCCTTCTCCTGTTGTTTCCTTACTTTTTCAGTTTCCCCTTTTTGTTCAACCTACTACAAAAGCATATAGATTTCATCATCTATTTGAATCTTCATTCTTGGTGAGGACTTCCATGGCAAGATCAATTTATATACTTGCATACTTATGTACTTTCTCCCATTGGTCTGTCTTATGTGAGCTTACTTCTCTAAAAGTGTAAAGGTAATGTGTTGCTTCTCCTACAATATGAAAGTGTTTAAGTTGAACAAACATACTCATCTGCCTTACTTTTAAAAAATACACTTCAAAATAATATAACAAATATGATTATGTAACTATTAAATGAAATTTAACATATGAAATAGATCAAATAAGTTCACTTTCAAATTCAGCTGTAATCCCATCATTCAAAATCAGAATAGAGCAGTTCCTTCTGGTCTGTTTCTACTCTAACATCCTATTGCATTGTATTGTATTAAAAGCAGTGTCTTGATTTTTCATATGCTATTATATTCCAAATGATGTCCAATGATTATATAGTTGTATGGATAACATTTCTAATGCATGCATTCTGTTTTATTAAGTGAAATTACCAGTTTTATTCTAACACTCTTGTTAAAATTTTATCTTCTTTCTAATAGCCCTGTCTTAAAGAATACATTAAAAAAATGACCTTAAATGAATATTCTACTTTTCATGACATTTTCAGCTTGACATATTCCTTCAAATGGAACCATTGTATTAAAAATAGTAAAACACTATATACATGTGTTTGTGTGTAGTGTTTGCTAAATTTTGTCTAATTCTTTGCCCAAATTGTTGATGATTTTGTACTCTGTCTTTTGTTAACGTATATAGCAATTTAATTATGACTAGGAAACTTCAAGGAATTATGATTTTTTGAGAATATTTTTGAAAAACCTTGATGGGCAAAATTTAGTTTTATTTTGATTTGAATTTTTCTTATTATATTTTGTATGTTTGTGAATTATCTATCCCTGTCCTTTGTCTCTGCTTCTTTGGGATACCATCAACTAGAATTTAGAAATTTTGTTTGTATACCATACTAAGGTATCTGCTATGCAAAAGGATGAGACCATTCCTGAGGAACACACTCACTGGACCTAAGAGTTTGGCATATGCTGAAGAAAACTTACAAATGACAGGTATGATGGTCCCCTTGTCTATTGCATCTCCTAAGGGCACTTCTAAGAGTCCTAGCAGTATTTCAGGGCAGACTGCAGGGAAGAAACCTCAACCATTGGGCTCTGAAGCTTCTAATCTGTACAATTATGGAAATACCAGCCCTTCCCACACTGTTATCAGGGGCAGAGGTGCCGGGACAGAATATTGCAATACTGACATGGCTATCTCCTTATCTTTTCAGCTCAGCTTTATTGTGGACTTCAGTGTTAGGTTGTAACTGATTCTGATGTATTTCTGTTTGAGGCCAACTCCTTTGTGGGGCGTATATGATGAAGAGTTGACAGTTACCTTTCTGTAGTCCAATTTTAACTTTATTATCAATTAATTGACTCAATTGTGTAGGTAGCTTGATTTTTGTTCGTTAGTGTTTTTTTTAAATAAATGATATTGATATGAAAAATGCCTATATACATAGCACACAGAAATCATTTTATGCAGCTTAGAAAATTTTTATGAACTTTAATCAAGTTTTTTTTTAAAGTGTCTTTTGTCAGACCGGTACTAAACTCAGAGTGAAATTCATTCTAAAGTTATTGTCTGTGTTATATTTAATTGTATTTATTACCTCTGATAGTAGACCCACAATATGAAAATGGGCATCCAGTGACCATGACATCGGCTTAAGGTTATCACCCTGGGTGTGGGTAATTGATCCAAGTTGGGCCAATTAGATTCTTTCATTTTAGGATGTGGAATGCAAGCTAATGGAGATGGAATCTGGGAATCATTGATGTTACATAATGTGTATAATCTACCCAGAGGCCTGCACATGCACCCCTGCTGCTGTCTCCTAGATACCTTTATGCCTTTTTTCCTGAGTCTTAATTGTTCATCTCCTCCTTTGAGAACAGTAACCTATCTCTTTGTTGTCCATTATATTTTCCTCATCTAATAAAGCTAGCTTGAGTCTGAGCCAGAGTCAGAATCATTTGCATATCAAAGGAGAATAATTGCTGTGGTATATATTGTTACCCATTTTACTATAAATTTGAGCTCATAAGGGACATAACACAAGCACATGAGTCTACATTGCTCACTTTGTCTTGATGTTTCCTTTGAAAAATCTACTTGATTAAACACATACTAATTATAAGACCTCGTGCTAAATGATTTGATGTATATACATTTTTCTCTTTTCAGTTTTACAACTTTTTCAACTAAGGATATTTCTTCCACTTTCATTTTTCAGGTTTCCATATAAATAAAGATATATAATTAGTAACTCTATAAAAAGCTCATAGATAATGACTATTTTATTTTGGGTTCCCAAGGAACAGACACTGAGATAGAGAATAGTGTGAACAAATTTTCTTAGGAATTATTCTCAGAAAATACACCTATGTAGATTGAAGAATGTAGGACTATGAGAGGGAGGAGTAGAACATTACAGTCAAAATAAAAAGATGAATGGATTCCATCAAGAGCCCAGGATCTGGAATGGCTCTTAATATTTGTCTCACTTGGAGGCAAGGGAAGAGGTCTTTGTAACCCCAAGTGAAGCAGACATTGGCTTAGGCTGTGAACAGGGAGAGGAAATGATCTTAGGTGAAACAGCATTTTTTTTTTTTTCTGACTGAGGGTAACTCTTCAGGTGGCACACCATGGTATGCACTACAATTCACTTCTTGTGCTGTTTAGATTCACTCATTTGCATAACAGACTTTAAGAACATCTCTTGAAGAATTCTGGCTGGGCCTATTTTCATGAAGGAACTTGTAAAAAGACAAAATTAGTTGGACATGTGTACTTTGTCATGAGCTGAATTATGTCCCACAAAAGTCACATGAAGTTGAAGTCCTAACTCTCACTACCTCTGGATGTAAACTTGTAAGGAGATACAGACTTTAAATATAATATCAAGTTATATTGAGTTTCTTCAGGTAGGGCCCTAACTCAATATGCCTGGTATCCTTCTATGAAAAAGAAGAAACACCAGGGGTGTACACAAACAGAGAAAAAAAACCTGTGAAGACGTAGAGAGAGAGAAGATTTCTGCCTGCAAGCCAAGGTGAGAGGCCTTAGGAAAAACTAACAGTGCCTACACCTTGATCATGTACTTCTAGCTTCCAGAACTGTGAGAAAATAAATTTTTGTGTTTAAACCACTTAATCTGTGATATTTTGTTATGGTGGCCTGAGTAAACTAATATCAACTACGTGGCTGCAGCAGATGTCAAAGCTGTACATGATAATTCATTGTGTCTCTACTATAGGATCTAGACATCCTCTACCTTTGGCTACCAACAATGCTGAGGTAGGTAGCTTACTCTGTAGAGTAATTAGCATACTGTGACTAATATAGATTCTTCTACCACCATACCATGATAACTTAGAGCAGTAACAAATTTGCAAAAGCTTGGGGTATAGGGCAGCCCGGGTGGCCCAGCGGTTTAGCGCTGCCTTCAGCCCGGGGTGTGATCCTGGAGACCTGGGGCCGAGTCCCACGTCGGGCTCCTTGCATGGAGCCTGCTTCTCCCTCTGCCTGTGTCTCTGCCTCTCTCTCTCTGTCTCTCTCATGAATAAATAAATAAAATCTTAAAAAAAAAAAAAGCTTGGGGTATGCTGTTAAAAATATAGTTTAAATAATAACCAAATATCATCACAGTTATCTTTGATAATGGTTATTTATAACCACTTAAATATATGATTAAATATGGTTATTTATAACCAATATTTATAATGGACTAAAAGCAGAAAATTACCATATAGCTATTCATTCTCAATTAATCTAGAGGGGATATATGTATTGTTTTTAAGGGAAACAAACAGCAGAGCTAAGAAATGTAATATATTGGCTTCTGTTTAACTACTTTTTCACCTATTAACTGACAGAATTCAATGAGAGGGAAAGCAGTGTGCAAAAGATTTTCTAATTTTATTTAAAGATGACTAATGCATATAACTTAATTACATGATTGTCCTCTCATACACTGTCACATCTTAAAAGCAACATTCTGAGTTCTGTAATTGTAAATAACTCAGTTTAGTTTTGTTTAACATTAAGTTTTGTATTGTTGCAATGTTTTGCAAAAAGAAACATGAATGTTCTGTATTCTTGAAGAAGAAAGAACTTTGATTCATATAGAAGTAATTGTCCTTTCAAAGTTAAAAATGGCTACAGGATATTTAAGTGCCTTTTGTAAAATACCAATTAAAATGAGAAAGAAGTGAAAAAGAGGCCAGAATAGTTTTGACAAAGATCCATAACAAGGAATAGTAACATCCATTCACCCAGAGAACACTCTACACGTGTACAGGTACGAGGAACTCTTAGGACAGCGTCATTAGGGAAAATTAAAAATGTGTGAATTAGAGACTTCAGCAGGACTAAAATGTCCCCATTTTAAATAGTAGCTAGATGATGTTTAATTCAGATAGATTCATTAAAATTAATGAATACCTTTTATTGATGCATTGATTCATTAAATATTTGTTTTATGTATCCAAATGCATTCCAAGAACTATGAACTTGGAGTGCTGCATGAATAAAGGCAAAATCACTGTATTCATTGGAATTATAATGTAGTGTCAGAGTCCAACAAGTATATTTTAAAAGTATAAATTTTTTTTAAAGTATAGTGTTGAATTTCAATGAACACACTTTAAAAATAGGCGTTATTGGAGCCTAACCAAAGAAAGCATGAGTGACTTAGGTTAGCCTCTAAGAAGAGGGAATATTTGAAATACAGAGAATAAAGTAGCACTTGTCACAATCTGCTGATGAATATATTTCAGAGTATTTTCTTTTTAATTAAATACCAACTCTAATTGGAATATTTAACAGTGTACAAAAGTGAATTTAATTAAAGATGCTGCAGCTTAAATAAACCTTTTTATGCGTACATATTCGTGAGTTTCTGAGACAGAAACCTACTTGTCAGATACTCATTTCTTAAGAAATTCAAACAACTTTTTACATCATATAAATTAGCCTCTGGAGTCTGGAGAGACAAAAATGTCTGCTCCATTACCCCCAAAATGGGAATAGTAATACTCTCCTTGCTCAACTGATTACAATATTAAACATGCATGGGAAAGACTTTTCCAGGTGTTGCTTTCTTTGCCTTAAAGTTTGACACTTCTTATGGTTACATTTTTTTAAAGAATTTATTTATTTATTCATGAGAGACACAGAGAGAGTCAGAGATACAGATGGAGGGAGAAACAGGCTCCCTGTGAGGAGCCTGATGCCAGACTCTATCATAAGACCCCGGGATCACATCTGAGCCAAAGGCAGATGCTCAACCACTGAGCCACCCAGGCGTCCTTATAGTTACATTCTTAACCTTATCTTCACTATCTATTCACTTCCTTAGGTTATACTATCCACTATATGCCCATTTGATGATGGCCAAAGATGTCTGTTTCGGGTCTCTCTTCTGAGCTCCAGGCACATCTCTAGATATTCTTGAATATCCTGTATGTCTTCAAAACTGGCATGTTGAAAAAATTGGCTTTCCTTTTCCAAACCCACCTTCCCAAATTTGATCTTCCTTTTAGAACCCTTAGTAGCTCTAATTCTGTGGAAGACATGTAGGAATCATCCCTCTTGCTAGGTTTCAATGTGACACATGCACAAGATATATAATGACATGAACTGAGAAAAAAATTCCTTGTCACAATATAGAACTGGTATCCCTGAACAAAACGCAACTTTACTCTCTATGGTTATTTAAGGAGCCAGTTTTCACTCAACCATTAGGATGATCCCTTACATTATTTGCATCTGCCTAATAATGGGAAGCAGAAGGTATAGAGGAAGCACAAACTCTGTGAAGGGCCCCACATTATGTCTGCTCACATGTCACTGTCAAGAATTAGACACATCTATTCCTTCACAGCTTCAGGTTGAACCACAATCTTCTAATTGTTTTATGCACTCTCAGTCTCCCCACTTGACAGCAAACTCAGATTAAAAGCTGCATTACATTTTATTGCACACATATTGCCAGCACAATGTCTAGAATACAAAGTTTAAGTATCTTGATACATAAATATGTAGATTTTTTTCCATTCATTCATTGGTTCTATAACTATGATTTGAAAATTCTATCCAGACAACGCCTTAGAAGCTAGGGACCTATTAGGGAATAAGACAAACTTTTTCCCACTGGATCTTATGCATTAAAGGATGGAGACAAGAAATATACAAATAAACAGATTTATGTCACGCAGTAATGTTATGTATAAGGGTAAAAGAGATAGAGAATGACATTATTGTTTTGTTTTCTGTGTAGATTTTATTGAAAAGGTCACTTTTTTGGGGGGTGGAGAGGAGACGGGGTAGAGGGAGAAAAAAATCTTAAGCAGGCTCCATTCCCAGTGCAGAGCCTGATGCAGGATTCAATCTTACAAAGCTGAGTTATGACCTGACTGAGCTGAAATCAAAAGGCTGCAGTTGAATAAAGGCTATGACAGGAGGCAATGAGCCAAACAGATATCCTATGGAAGAGCACCGTCTGTAGAGAGAACAGCAAGTGCAAACAGCCTGAGGAGGAAATGCACTTTCTGAATTCATGCTATATGGGGTGTATGGGCTGGTGCATGGTTATAGAATAAGGAAGGTGGAAAGTGAGTAAAAGATCCAAGAAATTGCATGGATCTATAGATTTTCTGGGCTAGAATGAAAGCATGTATTTCTGAATGAGGTGAGAGGATTTGAGTTTGAGAGATGAGTATGGTGATCAGACCAATTTTAAAGTGTTAATACATTGTGGTGTGAAGAACAAATTATAGAAGTATAAAAGCAGAGAAGGAAGATCTATTATGAAGTCACTGTAGTAACCCAGGCAAGAGGTGATGGTGGCTTAAACTGGGGTGGTGGCCTTGGAGGATATAATATGGTTAGGTTCTGGATATATTTTGAAAGTAGAGCCAAGGAACTTTGCCAGAGGGCTGGAAAAACATTGTGGCTGTGATTTGAAAGAGAGAAAGGAGACAATAGTGTCTTTAATATTTTAGGGCTGATCATGTAGTCATTAATTCAGCTTACCAAATATTTCTGGTTGTCCTTGAACCAGCAGAATATATTTCCTCTTCTAAGTATATTAGAGGAATATACTCCATGCCCTGTTGCATTTGGATACGGCCACATGATTTTCTTTGGCCATTGAAACGTGACATATGATACTATTTGCTGACATTTCTGACAATATTTGATTTCCCAGACACTTCTGATCTCCCTACTAATACTGGCAATGCTATGGATATTGGTTACTTCATCAGCCTAGATTCTGTAGTGAGGACAACAAGGGGTAGGCTACCTCAGCCTACCCCAAAGTTGATGTAGCATGTAAAAGAAAAACAAATGTTTTAATTCATTGAAATTCTAGAGAATAGTTGTAATAAATAGATTTCAGCAACTAGGGCAGCCCCGGTGGCCCAGGGGTTTAGCATTGCCTTCAGCCCAGGGCGTGATTCTGGAGACCCGGGATCGAGTCCCACGTTGGGCTCCTTGCATGGAGCCTGCTTTTCCCTCTGCCTGTGTCTCTGCCTCTCTCTCTCTCTCTCTCTCATGAATAAATAAATAAAATATTTAAAAAAAAAGATTTGAGCAACTAGAAGGATAGGATTTGGACTCACTGAGATTAGATTGAACAGGATAGGAGGGACAATCAGAAATCAGGGCTGATTAAATTTTAGTTAAGTCTATCAGAAATTCAAGTCCAGGGGCACCTCAGTGGCTCAGTCAGTTAAGTGTCTGCCTTTGGCTCAGGTCATGATCTGAGGATCCTGGAATCAAGCCCCATGGCAGGCTTTCTGCTCAGCAGGGAGTCTGCTTCTCCCTTTCCTTCTGCCTGCCGCTCTCCTTGCTTGTGCTCTCATTCTCTGTCAAATAAATAAACAAAATCTTTTTTTTTTAATTCGAGTCCAGATGTCACATAAACAATCTGATATAAAACTGTAGAGCTCTAGGTAGAGATATTGGCTGAGGATAGAAATTTGAAATTGTAAAGCCATAAGATCATGTGAGATCACTAAATAATCAAGTGCAAGGAGATAAGAATAGAACTTTTAAGGATGAAGCCTGAGGCATGTAGTCATTGAGAAGTCAGAGGGAGATGAGGAGGAAGCAGAAATGAAAACTGGAAAGGATTACCCATAATGAAGAATGAGCAATGTCGTAGAACTCAAATTTTAAAGAAAAAAGTATTAAAATGGAGAACATTATCAACTGTGCTAAGTGCTGCTGAAAGTTTAGAAATGACAAAATTTAAAAATTTACCATTGGAGGGGTGCCTGCATGGCCCAGTCAGTTAAGCATCTGACTCTCGATTTCTGATCTGGTCATGATCTCAGGGTTCCGAGATTGAGCCCTGCATTGGGCTCTGCACTGGGTGTGGAGCTTGCCTAAGACTCTCTCTCCCTCTGCTCCTCCTGCTGCTCTAAAAAAAAGTTACTGTATTATCTAATGATTTGAACATCATCAGAGACATTAAAAAAACTCTGTCCTTGGGGGGCGGTCAAGCAAAAATCTAGTAGAGGTGGTTTCCAGGGTCAAGGGGGAAGAGGGATTGAAGGCACGAAGGTTAGACACTTTTGGGGAACAATTTGTCTTAAGTGTTATCTCTTTAAAATGGGAGTAAAATCTAGGATGGAATATAGAATATTTTTTAAGTGAGGGATATTATAGCAGTTGAAGCAGTTGGGAATTATCTTGCAGAAAGGCAAATATTGACAATGGAGTAGGGGATAATTGTGCAAACGATGACATCCAGCAGACAAAAATGGTACTACTTAATATACAAGTAAAAAGCTTAGCTTATTTCAGTACATGTATTCTTCGTCCATAATAAATCAAGGAAATTCAGAGTAAATGAGTATAGGTATAGCTATGGGTTCTTAGAGGGAGTGTAAAACATACAGGGACAGATGCAAGAAGGTGGATGTACATACTAGGGAGTGTATCAGGACATTCTTTTCTGATTGCCTCATGAAAACAGGAAGCAGCACAATCAGCTTAGAGTGAGGATGAGGCAGGATTGATGAGAAGATGTGAAAGTTATCTAGAAATGCAGGAGAATGAATGGATGAAGGAAATGAGTATGTCAGGCAAAATTTGAAATTAGTGATCATGAATTGAAGTCAGAATCATCATCATAATCGCATGGTTTTTAAATTTTGTTTTGTTTTGCCTTTTTTTCTAAGTTAGATAGCTAAATGGTACAGATGGGGAGTAGATGGAGAGCTAAATGCTGCTAGGGTTTGTGTATCAGCATGTATTATGAAGGGCAAAAGGGTCAGGAGAGAGTGAATACAAGAGAGTGGTGGACCCACCTGGGGAAGTAGGAAAGAGACACCTAAAGCTGAGAAAGACATGAAAATCAGTGAGATCAATGGATTTTTAGCTCAAGATGGGTGACTGCATTGCTTGGTAAATGTCATTAGAGGCAGTAAAGAGAAATAAATTAGTAATTAATAGTCTGGCAGTTGGAAGAGTAGTCATTGTTTTTGATGATTTTTCTTCTTATCATTATTACTATTGATAATGAAAAGGCAGAGAATTTTGGTGACAGTATGACATTACTGCAGACTTGATCAGCAATCAGAGACCCCTGCCAAAGAGAGAAATAGCTGCACAAGTGTTAAGTAGGTCATGATGACTTGGTCCTTGTGGTTAAATGTACTCATGGACTATTTTCCTTCATAATTCTTCAATTCAGCTCTCATTTTAAGTGCAAAAGTGATTGCTGTTGGTAACGGTAAAAAAAGCCCTAGGGGAAGAAAATAATCTTTTTCATGCCTATTTAATTCTAAGCTATATATGTTTTAAAGAGGAATAAACCAATACACACAAAACAGCTATTTAAATTAATGAGCCCTGCCAACTATGGTCTAAATACTTGTAACTAAATATATATTCTTTTATTCATAAAAACTCAGAAATAATTATCCCAGAAACCTTAAAAATAAATTGCTAATTTCCAACATGGTTACAATTTCCTTTTGAATCTTATCATTTAAATTGTAAAATGTTTCCCTATTTATACAAATGTATATGCATATTTTTTAGGAGAAACTATTTCAGAAGAAGGCATATTCTGATATGACAAGTATTTTTATATGTAATGAGAACACAGAGCACAAACTGAAATATAAAGCTGAGTGGAATATAAGAGAATGAATTTATTCAATGTGTGGACAATTAGGCTCACTATTTTTTCTCTCACAAAAAGATAAATTTAAGTGAACTTAAAAATGGAAACCATATTAATGCAATTAAAAGAATGAAATGGACCTGAGATTAAATTATCTTCAACCATTCTATGGGATAGTTCCATAAGCCTTTATTTTTTCATTTACTAAATAAGAAAGCCCCTCTCTCTTTTGCCCATCTCTGAAAGTGCTTACATTTTATAGAGAATTAATCAATATCTTTTAAATTTTATTTATTTTTTTCACGATTTTTGTTTATTTATTCATGAGAGACACAGAGAGAGAGGCAGAAACATAGGCAGAGGGAGAAGCAGGTTCCCCATGGGGAACCCAATGTGGAACTTGATCCCAGGACCCCAGATCACATCCTGAGCTGAAAGCAGATGCTCAACTACTGAGCCACTCAGGCGTCCCAATCAAAATCTTTAGGTATAAATTCACTGCATGTAAATAAAGTTTAAGTAAGAGTTTTGAAAATATCCAGTATTTAATTTAGTCTTGGGCCAACTCTTATTCTACTAAAACTTCTTATTCTACTAATTCTGAAACATTTTGTTAAAGTAAAAGTTTCAATATTCAAATAATCTCAAAAAGGAGCAAAATTGTTTTAGATATATACATAAAAGTATACTAAAAGGGTATTGCTAGATGAATCTTCTAATCAAAATACCCATGAAATCAGAAATTAGAGCATCCCAAAGTAATTCCCTTCAACAGCCCCCCCACCACCGCATGTGTGTGCACGCACACACACACACACACACACACACACACACCTGACATACTGTGGAACCACTGGAATGATGCAGAATCATTTGTGTGTTCTTGAAATTTACACAAATGGTATCATATTATTATATGCAAACTTCCATGTCTGGCTTTTTTGCCTTAATATTTTCTTTGTGTTTCACCCATGTCGTTGCATAATGCAATTTGCTTATCCTTTTGATTCATATTTTTTCATTGGATGGATATGCCAAATATTATTTATGCTTTTTGATTTTAATGCTGATTTGGGTTATTTTGAATGGTCTGCTACTATATATTGTCATTCACATTTAGATCTACTATTGTTTTAATTACCTTCTAGTCATCTCATTGCTGAGGAAGGAATTTTTGCTGAAGGTTATGAGGATAGCTGAACACATGACACTCAACAATAAACTGATAAGACAGGCAGAAGTTTGTTAGTCATATATACTCACCGCATGAAGGGGGAGGACATGCCACAGAGTTTTATGTGGGGTTTTATTCAGAAACAGAGTGAACAATTAGGGGCTATGGGAAGTAGGTTTAGTTAAGTGTCAAGAGGGGGAAGTGACCTATAGCTTCTGCAAAAGATGTCATTAAGTTGTGTGCAAAGTTTTATGGGCTGGTAGTTAACTGGGAACTACTACTCAAGGATAAACAGAAACTATGCCTAGTCCCCTCATAAAGAAGTTTTGGGGGCAGCCCTGATGGTGCAGCGTTTAGCGCTGCCTGCAGCCCGGGGTGTGATCCTGGAGACCCGGGATGGAGTCCCAATCTCGGGATCCCTCCATGGAGCCTGTTTCTCAATCTCTCTCTCTCTCTCTCTCTCTCTCTCTGTCTCTTATGAATAAATAAATAAATAATTTTTTTAAAAAGAAGGTTTGGGGGCCAGAACATTTTTCAAGGGAGCGGAGTAAGTAAGGGAACTTATGATTAGGCTGCTTGAAGTCCTCCTATTTTCACCAGATGTCAAGGCAACAATGATGTTGGCCTTTAATTTGAGTCCTTACACCGCAGTTATCCATCTGAAATTTTTTTCTTCCCATATGGGAAATTAATTAATTTAAATTTTTATTGGGAAATAATATCTTTTGCACAGCCCTGTCATTAGTTTCACAAGTCATTCTTATATACGTATATCCATCTTGGAATCCATTCTTTTTCGTTACTGCAGTTGCTAACTCATATAATTTTATTGCTTCAAAATAGGTCTTGATATTTCATTAACCCTCCAGTTTTTATTTCCTTATTCAAGAATACCTTGATCATACTTTGCATATAAATTTGATTACTCCTTCCACTTTCAAATGCTGGGAAACTCATAAACCTACCTGGATTTTTATTGTGATCAAATCCAATTTATAGATTAATTGTGAGAATATTAACATCTTTACAATAACAACCTTCCAACTCATAAATTTGATATATGATCCCTTAATTCTCTTTATTTTTCTCAATAATATGTGTGTGTTTCCCATAAATATATTTCATGTATCATTTGTTTGATTTATTTCTTAGTGTTTGTTTTTTTGATGGAAGTGCATGTGAGCATACTTTTTTATGATTCAGATGAAATTCACAACACATAGAGTTAACCGCTTTAAAGTGTGCAATCCAATGGCATTTAGTGCATTCTAATGTTGCACAATCATTAACTCTTAGTTTCAAAACTTTTCATCATATTTATATAACTTTTCTCAGATCCTCTATCCCTCCATCCTCTGTTAATAACTAACTGGCTTTCTGTCTCTAGATTTGTCTACTGGGGATATTTCTTAAAAAGAGAATCATAAAATTGATAACATTTGTGTCTAGTATCTTTCAATTAGCATAATGTTTTAAAATGTATCCCAGTTGTAGCATATGTCAGTATCTTATTCTTTCTGTGACTGAATAATATTTGTTTGTATGTACCACACTTCATTTATTTATTTTACTCTTTGATGAATATTTGAAAACCAAATTGTTTCTGACTTTTGGTTATTAGGAATGATACAACTACAAACAGGCATATGCAAGTATCTGTGAATACACGTTTTCAATTTTCTTGAATATATACCTAAGAAAGGAATTGTTAGATCATATGATAATTCTACATTTAACTTTCTGTGAAACTGCCAGACTATTTTGCCCTGGAGATGCACCATTTTACCTTGCCCCAACTAATGGACAAGAATTCCAAATTTTTGGGATGCCTGGGTGGCTCAGCGGTTGAGCGTCTGCCTTTGGCTCGGGGTGTGATCCTGGTCCTGGGATTGAGTCCCACATCAGGCTCCCTGTGAGGAGCCTGCTTCTCCCTCTGCCTATGTCTCTGCCTTTCTCTCTATATCTCATGAATAAATAAATAAAATCTTTAAAAAAAAAAAGAATTCCAAATTTTGTGCATCTTACCAATATTATTTATTTTCCCATTATTTTTTTATTCCTTATATATGTGAAGTGGCACTTCATCATTATTGACTTAATAATCGATGATATCAGACAACTTTTCCCGTGTATATCTTCCTTGAAGAAACATCTATTAAAAAGCCCTTTGCTCATTTTTTAACATGGTTCTTTGTCATATCATTGAGATCATTGAGTTGTAAGACTTTTTTATATAATCTACATGTTACACTAGATTTATTATTTGCAAATATTTTCCCCTGTTATCTAGCTTCTCTTTCCATTTTATTGATAATGTTCCTTGATGCATAAAAATTTTTAATTGTGATAAAGTCCAATTGATCTTTATTTTTCTTTTCATGCTAGAACTTTTTGTGTGAGATCTAAGAATCCATTGTTAAGTATGAGATTCTAAAAATGTACTTCCATCATTTCTTTTAATAGTTTTATGGTTTTAGCTGTTACATTTAAAATTTTTGTCCATTCTACATTTTATACGGATGGCAGTAGGGTGTCAACTTCATTTTTTACATGTTGTTATCCAGTTGTTAGGGCCCCATCTATTGAAGACGTTATTCTTTTGACCAGTGAATAGTCTTGGCACACTTATCAGCAATCAATTGACCATAAACATTTGAGTTTATTTCTGGATTCTTAATTCTATTTTATCTCTCTATATTTTGCTCCCTAGACCAGTATCAGACTGTTTAGATTACCTTAGCCTTAAAGTAAGTTTTGAAATTGAGAATCACGAGTCCTCCAACTCTATTTTATTTTGCAATAATATTTTGGTTATTCAGTTCCCTTCCCAATTTTATATGAATTTGAAGACCGTCTTTTCCATTTCTGTAAAAGACAAGAAGAGTTTTTTAGAATAATTGTTTTGAATATGTCCATTGTTTTTGTGTTATTTTTATTTCAATAATGGTAAGTTTATCTATCCATGAACATGGGATATCATTTGATTTACTTAGGTCTTATTTAATTTATTGCAGGAATGTTTTACAGTTTTCAGCCCAAAGACCTTTCACTTCCTTGGTTAAATTTATTCCTAGATACTTTTTAAAATTGCAAATGCAATTTTTTAATTAAAGTTCCATTTGGAAAGTTTATTGCTGATGTGGAGAAACACAGCTGATTTCTCTGTTTATCTTGTCCAGTAATTTTGCTGAGTTCACTTATTAACTCTGGTACTTTCTTTTTGGATATTTGGAAGTTTTAATATTTAGAGGTCTATTATCTGCAAATAAAAATAGTTTTACTACTTCCTTTCTACTTTGGATGTCATTTATGTATTTGTTTGTTTGTTTGGCTCATTTTCCTGCTTAGAACTTACAGTAAAATATTGAATTTTTACTGTTAAAAAAAATCACAGTTAAAGTGATGTCTTGTCTTGTTCTTGATGTAGGAGGATAATTTTTAGTTTTCCCCAGTGGAATCTGATGCTAGCTGTGGGTTGTTGATGGATGCCATTTATCATGCTAAGGAATTATTCTTTTGTTCCTAGATTTCTGAGGATATTTATGATGAAAGGTGATGGGTTTTGTCAAATGTTTTTTTCAGTGTCAATTGAGATTTTTTTGTTGTTGTTGTTTATCCTTTGATCCCTTTAATGTAATATATATTGATTGATTTTATTGTGTTTAACTGTTTTTACCTTCCTGGGATAAATTCCACTTTTTTGTGGTGTATAATTCCTTAATGTGCTATTGAATTTAGTTTGTAAATGTTTTATTGAGGATTTTTGTGTCCTCAGAATAGAAGATATTGGTCTGTAGTTTTCTTTACTTGTGGTATTTTTGTCAGACTTTCATATCAGCATAATTCCAGTCTCCTAGAATAAGCTAAGATGTGTTATCCTTTCTATTTACTGAAAAAGTTTGAGTGGAATTGGTATTAATTTTTAAAATGTTTGGTAGAATTCAGTATTAGAGACACATGCTATTAAATTTTTCTTAGTTACTAGTTTGTGGTTACTGATTCAAACTCTTGTTATAGGACTATTGAAGTTTTCTATTTATTTAGTTTTGGGAATTTATGTTTTTCTTGAAATTTACCCATATAATTTAGATTATCTAATTATTTTAGTACACAGTTATTCATAGTGTTTTCCTGATACTTGTCATTACTGTAAGGTTCATAGTAATGCTCCATTTTTATTTTTGATTTTAGTTATTGGCTTATCTTTATAAGTTTGACCAAAAGTTCATCAATTTTTGTTGGTCTTTTAAAGAAACAATTTTTGATTTTGTTGGTTCTATCTATTGTTTTTATATTCTTTATTTCATTTACCCCCATTTCAACCTATATTTTTTTTCCAACCTTATACTGAGTGTGTGTTTATTTGCTATTCTTTACTAGTTCTTTAAGGTTTAATATTAGGTTGCTGATTTGAGATCTGTCTTATTTTTCATGTAGGTACTTACAGCTCTAAATTTCCCTTTGAACACTACTTTTGTTGCACCACATAAGTTTTTACTGTTTTCATGTAGTATTGTTTCCATCCTCACATTTTCAAACAATTTGTATTATTGGAACTAATATGTGTGTCTTATAAGCATATATATTTGGATCATGTTTTCTTAGGCCTTTCTGCAAATCTCTTTTAATAGAAGAGTTTAATTTGCATTAAAAGTGTTACTGCTGATGGGAAATTTCTGCCATTTTTTATATTTCTATGTTTCTTTCCTTAATTCCTCCAAATTGCCTTCTTCTATGTTTGCTAAAAGATTTTCTATTATATAATTTTTATTCCTTCTTCAATTTCATTGGGTATATAATTTAGTCATCGTAATTATTATCATGGGAATATTAATATTTTCAACTTTTATAAATCTAGTTTGAATTGATAGTAACATTAGTAGCATACACTTTGCTCACATTAAACTCAGTGAGTCTTATTTTGTCATAAATTACATCTTCACACACCTTATGCCTATTAACATAGATTGTAATTATTATTTCATGAAAAGTAAAATCATATGGATAAAAGAAGAGCTAAAACAAAGCTATAGTAATATAGTTTTTATATTGTTAAGTATAAATACCTTTATAAAAGATCTTTCTTTGTATGGCTTTAAGTTGCTGTGTATTGTCCTTTTATTTCAGCCTGAAGGATTCTCATTAGCATTTCTTGTAGGACAGATCTATTAGTGATAAACTTTCCTACCTTCTGTTTATCTGAAAAAAAAAAAAAACTTATTTTTTTTCTTTTTGAGAGTTTTTCTGTATATAAAATTCTTGATTGAGATCTTTTTCTTTCAGAACATTAAATACATTATTCCACTGTTTTCTAGCCTCCATGGTTTCAAAGGGGAAATCACTTGTTAATTTTTTTCAGGATATTTGTGTATGACAAGTCATTTGTCTCCATTTCTTTTTCAAGAATTTTCTTTTATCTTTGGCTTTCAACAGTTTCATTATAATGTGTTTTGGTGTGAGTCATTTTGGATTTACTATATATAGAGTTTGTTGAACTTCGTGGGTGTGTAGATTCATACCTTTCATCAAATTGGGACATTTTGATCATTACTTTTTCAAATGTTTTTTCTTCTAGGACGCTCAGAATACACACACTGATATGCTTTATGGAACTCTATAGTCCCCCTAGTTCTGTTAATCTTTCTTAATTCTCTTTATTTCTTTTTTTTTTTAAGATTTATTTATTTATTTATTTATTTATTTATTTATTTATTTATTTATGATAGACACACAGAGAGAGAGAGGCAGAGACACAGGAGGAGGGAGAAGCAGGCTCCATGCCAGGAGCCCGATGCGGGACTCGATCCCGGGACTCCAGGACCGCGCCCTGGACCAAAGGCAGGTGCTAAACCCCTGAGCCACCCAGGGATCCCCAATTCTCTTTATTTCCTTTCTCAGACAGGTTAATTTCAATTTGCCTTATTTTCAAGTAACTGATTCTCCTTCCTGGCTGCTCAAACCTTTATTCAACACCTCTACTGAATTTTATAATCATAATTATACTTTTGGGCTCTGGAATTTATGCTTGATTCTCTTTTATAATTTTTATCTTTTATTGAAATTTCTTACTTATTTCAATATTATCCTCCTGATTTTCTTTCTTTCTTATTATGTCCTTCAGCTTTTTGAGCATATATAACTGATGTATTTATTTATATATTTGAGAAAGAGTAAGAGAGAAGATGAGGAGGGGCAGAAGAAGAGAGGAGAGAAAAATCTCAATCAGACTCTGCCACAAGCATGGAGTCCAACATGGAGCTTGATATCATTATCCACGAGTTGATGACCTGAGCCAAAATCAGGGATTAGATGCTTAACTTACTGAGCCAGCAAGGCACCCCTATATAACACGTTAAAAACATTTTTTAAAGTAAATCTAATCTTTGACTTATCTCAACAATAGTTTATATTAATTATTTCTTTTTAAAAATCTTCCCCAAAGATTACTGTAGTTGATTCTTGAGAACTGCAGTCATCCATTTGTTTAGTGACTTTACCAAACTATTTTTGTCTTGACCATAATCCTTGTATGTGGTCACTGAAATCTGTTCTGTCACCTTCATACTCATGCAGTAACCTGACAGAGATGTCCTAGAATGCTAGATTCAATAATAAAAGAAAACAAGAGGAAATAAAGGTATTTGTCTTTTCAAGTTCTTTCAACAAAACTCATGCCAAGGAAGAAATTTTAGCCTGACAAACTTAAAACAATGGTCAATCTCTGAAAAGATCCTCAATGAACCACCAGTGTGATCAAAGCATACAACCTCATTTTTTTTTTTTTTTTGAGGACAAAATTCTTTTTACCTACTCTTTCATCAGGAAACTGTACAGGTATGTGAGATATCACATAACTTCTATATGAAATGTCAAAATTCATAAAAATGCACCTGCCTATTTCTTCTTCAATCTGACGCTTGGATGCTTAGGATGTTACCTAGACTGCAAAGTTTTAAATAATGGATTCTCACAGTTCTTGCCAGCTTGATAGTTATTTCAGAGAAATGTCTGATTCCTGGAGCTTTGTATTTTCCATCTTTCACAACATCAGTATAATTTTTCATACTTTCATTCTCTATTATATTTCTGGTACAAAATATATATTTTTTAAGATTATTTATTTATTCATGAGCTACACAGAGAGAGGGAGAGAGAGGCAGAGACACAGGCAGAGGGAGAAGCAGGTTCCACACAGAGAGTCCAACGTGGGACTCGACCCCAGGACTCCAGGATCATGCTGTGGGCCAAAGGCAGGTGCTAAACTGCTGAGCCACTCAGGGATCCCCAAAGAAATATAATTTTTAAGGATAAGTGACTGAGTGGCTCAGCAGTTGAGCATGTGCCTTTGGCTCAGGGCATGATCCCAGGTCTGGGGATCAAGTCATGCATTGGGCTCCTTCAGGGGAGCCTGCTTCTCCCTCTATCTATGTCTCTGCCTCTCTGTGTGTGTCTCTCATGAATAAATAAATAAAATCTTTAAAATATATATATATAATTTTTAAATTGTTGTTATATTCAGCAGCCATTCTAAATTCACATATTGGTTGTAAAAATATATACCATTTCTCTTCACTTTCATATTATTTTCTTTAAAATCATAAATTGTATTTTTTCAACTGAGGTATGATTTGCACACAGTGAAATGTAGAGAGTTTTTTTAAAAGCCTAAACTTCTCAAAATAAAGAATATATTTGCATAATCACAACTCCAATCAAGTTTTTTTTTTTAAAGATTTTATTTACTAATTCACGAGAGACACACAGAGAGGGAGAGAGACACAGACACAAGCAGAAGCAAGCTCTATGCAGGGAGTCTGACGTGGGACTCAATCCCAGGTCTCCAGGATCATACCCTGGGCAAAAGGTGGAGCTAAACCGCTGAGCCACCCAGGCGGTCCTCCAAACAGGTTTTAAAACATTACTTCAGCAGATTTCATCCCTTCCCCTACTTCAGGAAAAACATCATTTTAATTTTTAGAAACAACATAGTTTAGTTGTACTTGAACTTGATGGTCTTTGACTTACTCAAAATAAAGGGATTTTGTTTTGTTTTATTTTGTTTTTAGATTTGTCTGTCACTACATATATTAGAAGTTCACCTCTTTTATTGATTAGTAGTATTGCATTATATAGCTTCATGAGACATTATCTATGCACTTCTGATAAATATCTCTAATTTTGATTTACTATTTATTTAGCTACTGTAGCTATTCTAGTCTGTGTGTGTCCTTATGTATGGATTGCCTATTTAATCTTTTTTAATATTTTATTTATTTATTTTAGAGAGAGAGAGAGGGAGAGTGTATATCTACAAGCAGGGGGACGGAGAAGGACAAACAGAATCTATGCTGAGCATAGAGCCTGACACAGGGCTTGATCCCATGGCCTTTAGATCATGATCTGAGCCCAAATCAAGAGTTGGATGATCAACTGAGCCAGCCAGGCACCTCTTATAGCATCTTTTCGTAACAAAAGTTTTAATTTTTATGAAGTCTAATTTATAATTTGTCTTTTGCTTTTTGTGTCCTGTTTAAGAATATATCATATGCTTTAAAGTCAAAAATATTTTAAAATTTTTTAGAAGCCATACTTGTACTTTTGTGTTTGATACCCATACAAAATTATATTTTGTATCAAATTTGAAATCGAGTTGACTTTTTCATGTATGGATATCCAGTTTTTCCAGAACCATTTCTGAAATAGCTCTCTTTTCTTCTTAAATTATTCTACTACTTTAGTGAAAAAAATCATTTGACAACATATGTATCAATCTATTTCTGGACTTCTTTTTTTTAAAGGCTTTATTTATTCATGAGACACACACACACACACAGAGGCAGAGACATAGGCAGAGAGAGAATCAGAGAGTTGTATTTTTGTATTTACCTTAGAAATTTCTAAAGAAATAATTCCATATGAAAATATAAACAACTTTGTTTTCCTTATTTCTCTTATTTATGTTTCTTATCACATTGCACTGCTAAGATCCTCTAGTGAATAAGAACAGACATCAGTCATGATGTAATATTTTTCTATATTTTAAAATTCTATTTCCTAATGTACAACCTCTATAGGCCCTCTATGCTCAATTTAGGAACACAAAAGGGAAAGAAAGGAAATCTATAATAAATGGAATTTGAGACACTTGGATTTATGTGTCTATGATTCTTATCTTGGAAGTCTTAGAAACCCTTGACCTGACTGATATAGGAAAACAATTTTCCTTCATGTATGGATTATATCAAAGTATAACTTGAGGCATTATTCTTCAATATTCTTTATCAATATTTTCTTTGTCTTTCTCTTTGACTTCAGACAAAAGGTTAGGTCTCAACATATCCCAACTGAATTCAGGTACCTCTTAGCAGTAGTGTATATACTCAAAAAATTGTGATTTGTGGTCAGAAACTAGGGAAGCATATGTGAAAGTTGAAAGTGAGTCTTGAGGTTGTGAAACCACAGAGGGCATGATATTAGGCTAGTTAGGGAAGGTTTTGTTGGTTACAACACTCCCTTATGACTTGGCTTAACACACTCCAAGGATATCTGAAATTGGTAGTAACATGCTCTAGAATGGTTTCTTGATATTTAACCTCAGTAAACTAGATGGGGTGCCAGAACTGACTTTATAGAATATTCAGAAAAGAATTAGTAGTTATAAGGAGTAAAAGCCTATAGAATGGAATAATAAAACAATGAATCTGTGACTTGATTGCTTCCTGGGAGTGACCAGAGGACATTTACTACATTAATACGTTAAGGAATTCATTATGAAGCAGTTATGGCAACTTTCAGCTCTGTTATGGCTGAATGCTATAGACCAGGATTAATGATAGAGATGCTTCGGTAAAACTGGAATTCCTGATATCAAATGGGATTATAAAGCTACAGAATAACTAAAATTAGGTAGTACTTTTGTATCCCCTCTCCCCCCCAAAAAAACATTGCAAGACAGCAACAATAGGGGATCAATCATAGTATCTTGACCTAAAAAGTTCTGGAATTCTTAGTAATCAATCGTAGAGATGAATTGATAGTTTCAATATTGAATTAATTAAAATTACTGGGTTGCAACCAGGACAATTAAAATCTGGTAAGCCAAAAGCTAGCATCAGTTGTCACAACGGAAGAATAAAATTCCTCACCCAATTTTCAGGTCAAAGTTGGTTCTGAGAACCCAGTAGCTAGATGAGACTCCAAGTCATTTTTAGGAAGGAGACTTCAATATCAAATTATATGATAATTATTCCCCCAATTCTTATCAAAAGGTATTCAAAAATATAGGTACAATGGAGAAATGAGATATCCAGATGGTTTGAAGGCTGTTTGAAGGAGCTGACACCGAATTCAGTGTATGCAAATACCCTCACCACTGATTTGAGATCTACTGGAGACTAGGTGATGATGGAGCCCTGGACATCTGTAATGGACTCCATCTCATAATTGGTCCAGTGTTATTAACTAATCCCTAAATGCCTAACTGAGATAGCTGTACTTAGCAGCTGACACAGTCCTCACATTATAAGTGGGTATAAAATATGCATGTCACTATTCTCCTGTTAGCCTATACCACAGAGACATATTCAACAATTTGCTAGGACGACTTGTTATGTGATGTCAGTCCATCCATTTCCTTAATGACTTGAGGGGCTTATACAATGAGATCTGTGGCAGAATGGCCATAGTTTTTGTTTTAAACTTGATTTTACCAGAATATCACTAGAATATGGCCAATGTTCAAGCATGTTGTTCAGACTTATTAAAGTCAACTTACTGAAATCATGTAGTATAAGCTTTGACAATTGGGTTTTCTCTTTTTTTGTTATGCAGGTGCTTTACTTAAGCTTTGACTGCAGAGACATTTGCTTCAACACATTGCCAGACACACTAGGTAAAGATTCGGGTTGCCTCCTGCTGCTAAGAATCCTTTGTTTTAGAGATCTTGGTTGAATCCAATAACTGACCATTTGGGCCATTTACTTTTTATTCTTCCTGAATTTTGAATTCCCACTTTTATGTTTTAAATTCACCAATAAAAAGTGAGCCTGTGAAAATCTATGGCCCTACCTTTGATCCCAATAAAAACAGACCCCTAGGACCATGAGTGTTTTCTCTATCAATATACCTTGCTATGTGGCCTCAGGTGTGCTGTATGGCCCAAGGTCCTATAAGGAATAAATCTGATTTTTTAAAGGTTTCCTGGAGGTTACTGCAAAAAGGATTCTTGAAATCATAATAAGAACCACAAGGGGTGGTCCAAACACAACAATGCTTATTGACAGGCTAAGACCAGCACAAAACAAATCATTAATAGCCAGAATACCAATTAGCCAGAATACCAATACCAAGAGTCAACATTTTGAATATAGATGTCAATGACTTCCAAAATACTATTTTAATTGAGGTAGAGTCAGTTAAATTTATAAATGACTAAATATTCATTGATTTGTCTATTTATTCATATTTTTATTAGAAAACCAATTTTTAATCTTGGGATATACTGAGGTGATGATGCATTATCCTTTCACTTAAACTTAGCATCTTCTTTAGAGGAGTTCCAAACACATTGCTATCTGAATAAGATATTTCATTTGGTCAATCGAATTGTTTTCACCAGCTAAGTTACCCTAATCATCAGAGTCTGGGATAAGGTCTTACATTCCAGTGGTTTACTTTTAAAGTGATCCAAAGAAACAGAGGCAGGGAACTGGGTGGCATGAAATGGGGGAAGAAGTTCAGGCAGTGGTTACATTATCAAGCTGGTCCTTGCTGTGGGCTACTGGCACTTGATCCAGTTCTCATGAACTCTGTAGAAAACAAACAAACAAACAAACCTTAGAACTATTTATTCCCACTTTCAATTGTTTAAAGTCTGTGTTATATAAGCATTCTCCACACATGTACTTCCATATCTGCACATGAGCCAAATTGGAAGAGCAGGTTTCCACTAGACAAGGTATTGGTCAACCACAAAATGTATAAAATAATACAGGATAGATAGTAGAACAAGCTACAGTTCTTTTGCTTTTTTTTTTTTTTCACAGAATATTTTTTATTACTCTACTCCTTGTACCATGCATGGAAACAGTGTGTTTCATTTTTAAGTCCAAGAGAAAAGATAATTCCCAGATAGCTGGAATTCACGGACAGAATGAAACATCCAAATTTCTTCATTTGAAGTTAAAAAGTTCTTTAACTGTAGGCAGCATCAGGCAGAGCAGACTCCCATGCTGCACCCCTGTGAAACTAGGTTTTCCCCGAGCAGAGAGGTCTCTTCTTGCCAGAACTGGTTTCCCTGCTCAGAAGGTTCAGAAGCCGGTTACCATACTGCTCGCTGGACCCCGGACAGCTGCCCTGGTCTGCTAAGTGACGGAAGACAATACGACTAAGCCTCCAGCGCCATAACACACCGATTTCGGATTCTGACAGGACAGCTATCTCAGGGAAGGGTGGCAATTTCTCCATCAGCCACTTCCTGAAGATCTTTTGGAAAGATGGTATTCTTTCTGAGTGAATTGATCCGTAGCCTCTCATCAATTGTTCCATCCATAGCTTAATTATTTTCTTTGCCTTCTAGTCTATTGACAAATCACATAGCTCAAATGGCTGTATGATTGTCATAGCTTCAGGTTCAGTAAACCTCTTATTCTGTGCCCCGATGAAAGATGACTTCCTCTAGGAGTAATTACTTCCAATTTGGTATAACCCAAATTGTTCATACAGAATGCATAAATTCTACAATAATTGTAGGAAAGATGGTGTAAAGTTTGCACCCTTTGCTTGTTAGACCCATGTATTCTTACTATGTTGGACACAGCTCCATATATAAGTTGTTGGTACAGTGCAAATATTATACCTAAAAGGACAACACCATAATTTCAAGATGTGCACCAAATGAGTGCTTTAGTCTACTTTTAGTAGAACATTCCAGCATTCTATTGGTCTAGCTATTTTATGACACAGTATATAAGACGACAAGGGTCCCTATGGCCATGTACCTACACCTGCTCCTCCTTGCTAGTGAACAGTTTCTCGGGCTGGGATGACTTTATTCAGGGTTTCATGTTGTTATATTGGACAGCCTACAACCATCTGAATGTTCACACCAGCAGACACACAGCAAACAGGATAGACAAATCCACATTAAGAGTAATTGCCAATTCTGATAAACAAAAAAGTACTAACCCCTCAAAATGTCTGTTTGGATTCCTAAGGGGACAGTGAAAGAATGAGTGTTCAGTTCAGGTCCTTACTACTGGCACACTGGGCTATCAGCAAACAAGTAGGTGTATTAACCTTAGTGAAAAGGAGATAATCTTTGGGGCCAGTGCTGCAGGTTGAGAAACATGGCTTTAGAGGCTTCATTGGCCTTATGAATGGATCACTGTCACTAGGTGAGCTATTCCATCAATAAGTAATCACATCATATTGAAGAGTTTATGAGGACTAAGTAATTTACATGCATTGTTTTATTTTCACATGTATTAAATAGGATATTGCCATTTCAAATCGAAGAATCTAAATGAGTTTTCACTAAAGCAGCAAAGGAAAAACATCTTTTATGAAGCCTATCCTGTTAGAATATACATGTATTTAATGTATACATAAAAGTTTCTTGCTTACATGAAGTAAAGAAAAAGGGTTCAGGGGAAGTATTATATGAAAATGTTGAAAGAAATCCATATTTTTAAAAGTATTTTTCTTAGAATTTGAACACAAAA
Organism: Canis lupus baileyi; assembly: GCF_048164855.1. NCBI lineage: Eukaryota > Metazoa > Chordata > Mammalia > Carnivora > Canidae > Canis > Canis lupus. Next base: position 32,332,371 of record NC_132857.1, on the reverse strand, counting down.
TACAATGATGGAAAAGATTATTCTTTTCCAGGCATTTAGAGACCATTATCCTTTAGGATATGTACAAAGAGCTGAGAGACTGATCAAAGCAAATACAGATAAGTTATTAAGTAAGTATATACATGGACAGATGGTGTAAGAGGGAGGTGTTTCTAAACAGGAAGGAAAATGAAAAAAATCCTTTGCACTAAATCATGCCCTGTGTGTCAAATAAAATACTTTCATGTGTTGACAAAGGGTCTTTTGACTGATGAATTCTGTCGTGGTTTATATGTTGCTACCTAACTCTGTCATTCAGCTAATACTCATCACCTATCAGCAAAATTAGAGTTTCTGCACTCAGTTGACCCTTCTTTTTCAAATTTAGTGGTTTATTTGTATCATTGTTGATTCCAGTTTCTATGAAGGACAATTTGATAAATCTGGGAAAAATGATAGATTGTGTTTATCTCTCCTCATCTATCTCAAAATCAATCCTTAATTTTTGTACTGTTATTTTTTATCCCTTTTGAAAAGAGCAACCCCAATATATGTTTCCAAAGTGTGTGAGCTGTAAACTAATCCATGTAAGGATTCTTTATTAAGTGTCTACTATATGCTAGATACTTCATTGACATCAATGAACAAAACAACAAGCTCTATTTTAGATTTTTATAATACGTAACAAGTGGCACAAGTATAAGAAAAAATATTTAGAAAAATGAAGAGCAGGGGAAAGGTTATCTGGAGTTCAGAGAGAATAGAGAGTTGCAATTTTATATAGTTAAAGCAGGTTGGGGTAGTAACACAAAGAGAAAACAAAGTTCAATTGTTAAGTATATTTGAAAAGAACTGCTATCATTTGTTCTTGTCAGAGATCCAAAATGTCATTAGTGAAATTACACATTTGAGAATTACCATAGTGAGAAATGTATTTCACACCTTAAAATCCAATTGTTCACAAACATCTGACTCTATTTCAAGAACTTTTTTATTACTGTGCATGTGATAAAAATTATTCATTATCTTATCAGTTTTCCCCATGCTTCCCTGGCTCTCCATGTTTTTTTTCCAGCTGCACTTTTCACTGATTCCTAAAGATAGTACAGTGATGGTCTAGTTCTTCAATTATTGTGGAAAATAAAATAAGCGAACATGTAGAGAGAAGTCATATACAACATGACTGCAAGAGAAATAAGTTAGGTCCCCCCCACAGTAGAAATGAAGAAGAGGAAGGAATGTGAGACAAATGTGGTCAAAGTGAATTTACCAAGAACCTCCAGGTTTGTCAATGTGTTTAGTGAGTAGTCCCTAATTCAAAGAATATATAAGAATAGTCATTGCATGAGTGGATAAAATGTCCTGAAAACTTCAGCACACAATAAAAGAAATTTGATAGAATTCTTTTCAAATTTTACAGTGATCAGAATTTTCTTTTTTTTTTTTAAGGGCTGTTTTATATTCACAGCAAAATTGGGGGAAGGTACAGAGATTTGCCATATAGCACTTGCTCCCATACATGCATACCCTCTCCTATTAACATTTCACAGTTTACATTAGGAATCACTCTTGGTATATTCTATGGGTTTAGACAAATAGATAAGGACATGTATTGACTACTATAGTGTCATACAGAATAGTTTTACTAACCAAGAAATCCTCTACACTCTGCCTATCCATGTTTCCCTCCCCGCTAACTCTGGAAACCACTGATCATTTTACTGTCCCCATAGTTTTGTCTTTCCTAGACTGTCCTATAGTTAGAATCACACAGCATGCAGCCTTTTTAGATTGGTTTATTTCACTTAGTGATATGCATTTAAGGTTTTCCCATATCTTGGTAGCTCATCTGTTTTTGACACTGAATAATATTCTATTGTCTGGATGTACCAAAGTTCACTCATGTTTTCACTTACTGAAGGACATCTTGGTTGCTTCCAAGTTTTGGTAATTTTGAAAAAAAGCTACTATAAAAATTTGTAGGCAGATTTTGGTGTGGACATAAGTTTCCAGCTCGTTTGAGTAAAACCAGAGTGTGATTACTGGATCTTATCATAAGGGTTTGTTTAATTTTGTAAAGAATTACTGTACATACTGTGGTCTTTCAAAATGAATTTACCATTTTGCACTTCTGACAGCAATGGGCGAGAACTCACGTCACTTTCCATCCTTTTGTTTTCAGGGTTCTGGATTTGGACTATTCTAAAAGGTGTACAGTGCGATCTCTTTGTTTTAAAATGCATTTCTCTGGTGACATACAGTGTAGAGCATCTTTCCGTGTGTTTATTTGCCATTGTATACCTTCTTTGGCGAGGTATCTAATAAGGTCTTTGTCCCACTTCTTAATAAGGCTGTTTGTTTTCTTGTTAAAGAGTTCTTTGTATATTTTGCGTGGCAGGGTCTTTTTTTTTTTAATTAAATAATTATTTTGTAAATATTTTTTTCCTAGTCTGCGGTTTGTCTTCTCATTCTCTTGGCTGTCTTTATTAGAGAATTAAAAAAAAATTAATGGAGTCCAGTTTACCAATTCTTTCTTTCGTGGGTTGTGTCTTTGATGTATCTAAAAAATGACGACCAACCCAGTCATCTGGATATTCTGTTATCTTCTAAAGTTTTATGGATGGTGTTTTACATTTACATCATCAACCCATTTTTAGTTAATCTTTGTTTCTAACTTCATTTTATAACATGATATCCAATAGTTCAACACAATTTGTTGAAAAAACTTATCTTTATATATTACATTGCCTTTGTTCCTTTGTCATAGACTAGTTGACTATATTAATGGGGGTCTATTTCTGGGCTCTCTATTCTGTCCCATTGATATATTTATCTATCTTTACTTCAATACCACCATCTTGAATGGTGTAGCTTTATAGTAATTTTTGAATTCAGGTAATGTCGCTCCTTATTTTGTTCTTCTCTTTCAATACTGCATTGACTATTGTAGGGTTTTTGCCCCTTCATATAAACTTTGGAATCTGTATGTGAATCAGATCAGATTCATCTCACCATATAAACTTTATAATCCTTGACAAGTTACTTTGTGAATATTGGCCACAAAACAATTTGCTGGGATTTTGTATAGGACTGTTTTGGATCTGTAGATCAAAGATCTCTTCATTTATTTAGTTCTTTGATTTCATTCATAAAAATTTATAATTTTCCTCATATAGATTTTTAATTTAATCTGAGATTTTTAATGACATTACCAAAAACAAGTTGTCACACTGAAGGAATATTTATTAAAAAATTATTCATAAAAGAAAGGCAGAGAAAAGATGACAAAATCTTTTACCCCAGCTATGGAAAATTATGTTATCAAATTTTTGTTATGTTACTATCAAAAAGAATGAAATTTTACCATTTGCAATGATAGTATAATTATTTTAAATTAACCCTTTATATACCTTCCTTCTGTGTTGGCAACACTTTCACACTTTATTATTTGATTTTTCTTTACATGATGAAAATTTGATAGCATAATTTTCTATAGCTGGAATAAAAGAACTAGAGGGTATTTTTTTTTTTAAGAACTAGAGGGTATTATGCTAAGTGAAATAATTCAGTTAGAGGAAGACAAATAACATATGATTTCACCCATATCTAAAATTTAAGAAACAAAAAAGATGAACATAAGGGAAGGGAAAAATAAAATAAGATGAAAATAGAGAAAGACAAACCATAAGAGACATTGACTTCTAGGAAACAGACTGAAGATCACTGGAGAGGAGGTGAGTGGGGGATGGGGTCAGTGGGTGACAGGTGTTATGGAGGGCACATGATGTGATGAGTACTGGGTGTTACATGCAACTGATGACTCACTAAATTCTACCTCTGCAACTAATAATACAGTACATATTAACTAAATTGAATTTAAATTAAAAATTTATACTATCTGTACATTGTAAGATAATCTTTTTTATTTGACAAATTTTAAATATTGTGTATATTTGTGATTTTTTTTCCTAAATAAGTATCCACTTATATAACTAATTACATATTTTTCCCCAAAAGAAAGCTCCTAAAAATGGTATAGCTCAGGCCTAGCAAGATTTATATCTATCCTTATTAAGCAGATAGCATCTATGAGGCCCACTCACTGATGATGTATGGAGGCATCACTCAAATTTCATCAGCAAAATAAAATAATTTAGCTGATAATATGCATGCTATTTGGACCCTCTACACACCATTTGAACCAACTATTACATAGTTAGCCATAACTTTCAGGCTTTGTGTAACATAAACATCTTGTAAATACAGAGATTCTAGGCAGAAATTGAACACAGACCATATGACATGCATTAGCCTAGTTATACCATTACCCACAGGCCATGCTTTTCCTTGACCCTACAAGTTCTTCCAAAATCTTGATCTGTCTAAAAGCAATTAAGGACTCTTCTATTGAATCTGTATTTTTCAAAATGAAATCTAACAGGTAATCATAGTTGGAAATCTAAAAGTATTTAAGGTATTTATTTTTTAAGATTAAAAGGAACTATATGTAATGATAGTCATTCTATACTTCTGTTTTATTTTTTTATTTCCCCCCAAACTCAAAGAAATTAACTGTTCTATACTGGTACATTAATAGTTTCAAATATTCAATTTACTCAACTGACTTTTAATTGTTTCTCTCTCTCTTTTTTTTAAATTTTTTATTTATTTATGATAGTCACACATTGAGAGAGAGAGAGAGGCAGAGACACAGGCAGAGGGAGGAGCAGGCTCCATGCACCGGGAGCCCGATGTGGGATTCGATCCCAGGTCTCCAGGATCGCGCCCTGGGCCAAAGACAGGCACTAAACCGCTGCACCACCCAGGGATCCCTAATTGTCTCTCTCTTTTTCTCATGACATTCATTGTGTGAGAAAACTAATCATTGAAAAGCATTATGCATTTAAAGGTGGTTGAGTCAAATTCTGTATATTATGAACAAGGCATAGTAGGGTAGTTAGTAGCTCTAGCTGGGAACAGCTTTTTGGAAATTAACTAATTAAAGATTTTTTTTTGTACTTCCTCAGAAAAATGTATCAATTTTAAGTGATTGTATATCCTTGAATTTGAAATTAATGTAAGGACACTAATTGGTAAACCTTAATTTGAATAATTAAAAGTATTTACATATAATTTATAAATGATAATATAACAAATATAATCAGATATAGTTATAAATTAAAAATTATTATACCAGAAATTTTCATGCTGAATAAGACATAATTCTACATCATATAATATTCTGTGTCATATAACAATAAATAGTGGTAGTAAATAGTAATAGTAAGTTGTTAGTTATACTGTTATGAAGAATGATATTAGCATTTATAAGTTCAATCTCTAAAATTTCTAAATATTTTAGTAACTCGTTAATATAATTCTCAAAGACCACTTATATTTCTTTTATTTCTAGGTTTCTTCTTTATTTCAAACAAATAGACATTTACTGAGCTCTAATATTTGGCCAAGGACATCAGCAGGCCATTTTGGTTGGAAAATGAATGAGAGTGACAATGTTTGAGAATTACACCTGAGTTATGCACTAAAAGTTTGAAGTACATGGTGTGTTGAGCAAGGAGAAGGTAGATACAAGAAAATGTTTTTTACTGCAATAATGCATTTTATTAAAGTCCATTCTATCCGATATTAAATTTATCACCTCTAATTTCTATTAGCTATCAGTTGCATGTATTTGTTATTTATTTTTTATGCAGTTAGGGAAAAATTTACTTTTATACTTCATCCTATTTAGCTCTACAGCTATTGAAACACTTGGAGTCATGCAAAGCATTGCATATTTTTACTTTCTTTTTATCCAACTTTCCTAACAGTCTTTGCTTGCTGCTTTAAATTGTATTGATGGTGCTTTGTTTAGTCCTATCCTTCACCTTACTGACTTGCCAATATGATAATACAAATAATATTAATAATAGATCACAGTGGATCATACTATGCATTGAGCACAATTCCAAGATATTTACATAGATTAAGAATTTAATTATCAGAATAACTCTGTGAAGTTGGGACTGCTATGATCTTCCCTCATTTTGCAAATGAGAAAGGAAGCAGTTTTCAGGGCTAAATTACTCCTGTAAAAAAGTCTGCTCCTTACCTGAGCTAACAAAGTTTAAAAACACCTCAAAAGGTTCCAGCCTCTGTAAATAACAAAAATATCTGCCAGGAGAAAGTCTGTTACTCTTTAAAAAAATTGAAATATCAACCAACATATCAACCAACCAGTAACCATCATCCGGTCATTCATTGCTGGATATACAAAAAAGCTAAACAATTCTACCTAGAATCAGAAATTGAATCAGTCAATAGAAACAAACATAAGAATTGAAGAGATGAGAGAATTAGCAGAGGATAAGTTTAAAAGGGTTTTCTTAAATATGCTCAAACATCTTAAAGGTATTATTTTGGAGATTTCAGGTCAAAGCACACATTTACCATCCTTTTGGATTGGTAAATCCAATCCCTTTGGATTATGAAGAGTTGTCAAATGCCTTCCCACTTCTGTTCTGGAATCTACTTGCTAAAGGGGTATAAATATAACTCCTACACATGTGGGAATCTGCTTCTCCTGAATCAAATTCCCAGAATTCTTTTCTGCTTTGGTAGCTCAAGATATGCTTAAATAAATCCTGTAAATCCAATAAATGATATTGCCCATTTTATAGAGTTCTTATTGGTAGAAACGATTTGGATTACCATTATCATTCCTAAAAATGGAGATCTACCCTTAAATATTAATAGACACGTGATTTTATTTTTTTTAAGGATTTTGTTTATTTATTCATAGAGACAGAGAGAGAGAGAAGAGAGAAAGAGGCAGAGACACAGGCAGAGGGAGAAGCAGGCTCCATACAGGGACTGTGGGACTGGATCCCAGGTCTCCAGGATCACACGCCAGGCTGCAGGCCGCACTAAATCGCTGCGCCACCGGGGTTGCCCTAGCCATGTGATTTTAGAAGGCTTGATATTGATATTTTAGTCACCCACAACTGCCAAACTAAAGAAACTTAGGATTCTGTAAATCTAATAACCCTTTCTGTGTTTCTATGTTGTTTATTCTTTTATTGCTATGTTGTTTCTTTATACTTCCAAAATCTTTAACTGTTTGTATATTGTTTATATTATTTATATTTTCCTTTTTAATTATAAATAAATGTTAAGTGATTTGGTTGCCATTATTTCTACCATCTTATCAGTATCCTAGATTTAATTAGTTTTTTCAGTTACATGTTTCCTGTTTATTAAAAATGAGGAATGACAAATAGCTACAAAGTGCATAAAGTATAATATCCTTAATATACAGTTTAATGATGTTATCATGTGTTTACTTCCATGTGTCAACCACTGAGACAACATATGGAATATATAAGAATCTCATGAGGTGCCTTATATCTTTTCCCCATCTATAACCCTAAGGTATCCACTATTATAACTTCTATCATCACTGATTAATCAAGTAATTTATGTTAGTAAATATTGTCAATTAAATCACATACACTTACTGATTTTTTTACCTATCCTATCACTTACAAAGAGACATATGTGAGGGACATCTGGGTGATGCAATTGGGTGAATTTCAAACCCTTGGTTTCAGCTCAGGTCATGAACGCAGTGTCATGAGATCAAGTCCCCCATCAGGCTTTACACTCAGCTTGAGGTCTGCTTGGGATTCTCTCTCCCTCTCTCCCTGACTCTCCTGCTCATGTACTTTCCCTTAACAAATAAGTAAGTAAGTAAGTAAATAAATAAATAAATAAATATCTTTAAAAAGAGAGACATATGCAAAAAATATCCACCATGGATATGTGTATTGGAAGAAAATATTTATCACTTTATGTCATATATTTTGTTATATTTTTAGATTAATACTTAGCATTTTAGATTAATACTTAGCATTGTTTTCTTTCTATCGAATGCCTATTAATATGTTCCTTTTCTGAATGATTTAAAGATTTTTCTCTTTGTTTTGGTTTCAGCATTATAACTGTGGTGTATTTGTTTTGGTTTTGTATTTGTTTTGTATATTTGCATTAATCTTCCTTTTTGGGGTGTTTTTTTGATGTCACTAGGTTTTCTATATGTGTAGATAGATACTTTTTTGCAATTTTAAAAAATCTTAACTTTTATCTTTCAAATATTGATTCTGCTCCAATTTTTCTCTCCATTTTTCAGTCAATGTGTTTATTCAATATACTATATTTATTTGTCTTAATAGCTCTCTCCATTTGGATAATTTATATTAATATATCTCTGAGTTTACTAACTTATCTTCTACTGTGTTCAGTCTGCTGTTAAATACAGCAAATGAGTTGAAAAATTCAATAATTGAAATTCCAAAAAAAAAAAGTCACTACAAAGTTGCAATAGTAAATTTCAACCAGCAAGAAAAGGAATAAGTAAAATTGAAGAAATATTAATAAAGATTACACAATCTGAAGATAGAGGTCATACAAACTAAAGAACAGAGAGAAACAAGAATAGAGAAGCGGAGACCCAGAGAATAGTAAGATACCAATGTATACAAACATATGCATAACTGGAGGACAAGAAGGAAGAAAGAGAAAGGAAAAGAAAATATCTTCAAAGAAATAACACTGAACACTTCATGAATTTACTGAAAAACATAACCTACATATCCAGAAAGCTTAGTGGGTTCCAAGTAGGATAAACACAAGAGAGTCACAAACATTAAAATAAAGTAGGATAAACACAAGAGAGTCACAAACATTAAAATAAAGTGCTAAAACTCAAGTACTAGGAAAAAATATCTTGAATAAAACAAAAGGAAAAAAAAAAACAACAACTCTTTTCTTACAAGGGAATTCCAATAAGATAAACAGTAATTTTCTCAGCAGAAACAATAGATTCCAGAAATCCATGAGATAACCTATCCATAGTGCTCAGAGAAGAAACTGTCAACCTTGCAAGTATCTTATATCCAGAAAGGACATTTTTCAAAAATGAAGGTAAAGTAAAGACTTTCTTATATCAACAACAGCAGAAAACTTATTGCTAACAGATCTGCCTTAAGATAAGTAGTAAGGGAAGTTCTGCAGGCAAAAAGCAAGAGATCCTAGATAGTAATTCAAGTCCAAATAAATAAATAAATAAACAACCACCAGCAAATGTTATCATGTAAGTATAAAAGTCAAATGAATTTTTACCCTTTCTACTTAATATTAAATTGTAGAGAATAATATATACTTAATTTATTGTTGGGCTCATAATATAAGTGCAATATATGTGAGATATATTGCAAACAATAGCACAAAGGAGGTGAGTGGGAGCAAATCTTTACTGAGGCAAAGAAATGACAAAAATACATGGTGTATGTTGAATTTGAAACATTAAAACTGTAATACATATAATAATAATACATAAGAGGGAAAAGGAATAGTAGTGCATAAGAGTAATGTTTCTATATATTTCTGGATTGAGCCACTATGAGTCTGAAGCTTATTCTGATTAAGTTAGGATGTATATGGTTAACCATACAACCACCAGTAAGAAACAAAACAAAACAAACAAACAAAAATAAAACAGAAGGAAAAGTCTCAATAGTGGAGTGAAAAAATCAGCAATAAAAAATATATATATATACATTAGAAAATTATTTAATGCAGATAGCAGTAAAGGAAGAATAGAGAAATATAAATCACATAGAAAACAAAGTATAGAATAGCAGATGTGAATCTAACAATATCACTAACATTACAAATGGAGGAAACAACCACATTAAAAGCCAGATATTGTCAGACTGGATTTAAAAAATAATTCAACAGTAGGCTGTCTTTAGGAGGCACAGTAAAGTTTCAAAGATACAGATACAGTCATACCTTGCAAGTTTAGTTCCACTGCCATAAAATGAATATTGCAATAAAGTGAGTCAAATGAAGATTTTTGGTTTTCCAGTGCATGTAAAAATTATGTTTACATTACACTGTAGTCTATTAAGTATGCAAAAGCATTATGTCTAAAAATAAGCATTTATATACCTTAATTAAAAATACTTGAAAAAATATTTGATTGCTAAAAATTTCTAACAATTGTATGTGCCTTTGTCAAGTCATAATCACTGATCACAGTAAAAGATGTAATTAAAAAATTTGAAATGTGAACATTACCAAAATGTGACACAGAAATAGGAAGTGAGAAAATGTTGGAAAAATGGTTTTGATAGACTTACCACAAACCTTCAATTTGTAAAAACCATATCTGTGAAGCTCAGTAAAGCAAAGGACACTAAAAGAAGTATGCTTTGTACATAGATGGAAACATATATATCATGCAAACAGTAAACACAAGAAAGCTGGAGTGGCTGAACTAAAATCAAAATAAGCTTGTTTTGGGCTAAATTTTGTTCTCCTGAAATCCATATATTGAAGTTCTAACCTTTATTATCTCCGAATATGACTTTTTAACTAGAGGTAATTGGACATACAGGCAGACACCAAGGTCACACCAGGACAGAGGAAAGATTGTGTGAGGACCCAGATAGAAGGAAGCCATCAGCAAGCCAAGGAAGAGGGCTTTGAAAGAAACTAAACCTGCTAACATCTTGGTCTGGCCTCTAGAGCTGTGAGAAAATTAATTTCTGCAGTAAAAGCCACCCAGTGCAGTGATGGATTTTTTTAGCACAGGCCTAGAATTAAAACAAATAATTAAAACAAAATATTATTAGAGATTGGTACATTTTACAATGATAAAATGGCCAACTTACAATAAGGATTTAACAATTACACATATGTAAGTATCTAATAAAAGCTGCAAAACATATAAAGCAAGAACTGACAGAAATAAGGAGGGAAAATAGAAAATTTAATAATAGTTGGAGATTTCAATAACCCACTTCCAATAATTGGTAGAACAACTAGAAAGATCAAGAGGAAAATAGAAGATTTGAAGAACACTATAAACCAAGTTGACCTGACATCTATACAACACTCCACCCAACAACAGAACAGACTATTTTCAAGTGCACAAAGAATATTTTTCAATATATTCCATCTGTTAGGTCATAAAACAGACTTCAATAAACATAAGGATAGAAATTATAAAAGTATGCTCTTTGACCACAATGAAATTAAACTAGAAATGAATGGCAGGAAAATTTTTAAGAAACACAAAAATTTGAAAATTAAAGCACATACTTCTAAGTATCCAAGGGGAGAAAGATGAAATCAAAGGGAGAATCAAAAATATTTGCAGATGAATGAAAATGCCACAGCATATCAAAATGTAAGGGGCACAGCTTAGTAATGCTTAATGGAAAATTTATAGATGTCAATACCTACCATAAGAAAGGAGAATGATTTCAAAGCACACACACACACAACACACACACAGAAAACCAAGAGCAAACTAAACCTAAAGCAAGCATAAGGAGGAAATAATAAAAACTAGAGTGAAAATCAATGATACAGAGAATAGTGAATATCAATGAAACCAAAAAATCTGTTCTTTGAAAAGATCAACAAACTGATGAAACTTTAGCTAGATTAACCAATTTAAGAAGGTAGACTCAAATTTACTAGAAACAATAATAAAAGAGGCAATGTTACTAAACTTAAAGAAATAAAAAGTACAGAGTTACCATATGACTTAGAAATTTCATTACTAGATGTATTCTCCAAATAAACTGAAATGTATGCCCATACAAAACCTTGTACTCAAATGATGAGAGCAGCATTATAGTTAAAACGTGTAAGTAACTCAAATGTTCCCTAACAGATAAATGGGTTAAATTAGTGTATAATTTTCATACTGCCATGTATTATTCATCTATAAAAAAGCAAGAAAATACTGCTGCATGCTGTAACATTTATAAACCTTGAAACATTATGCTTACTCAAAGAAGTCCGGCACAATGGCCTCACACTGTATGAGTCCATTTATATGAAATTTCCAGAATAAAATAATCTACACAGACAAAAGTTTAGTAGTTGCTTAGGGGTGTAGGGATATATGGTAAGACATGCTACAGAAAAAAAAAATGTACAAGGTTTCTCTCTGAAGTGATAAAAATGTTCTGCTTTACTGTGGTAATGGGTGCACATATCTATGAAATGGGTAAATTATATACTACTATGTGAACTATATATCAATAGTGCTGTTAAATTTTTCCACTTAATTCTTTAATAACAATCTGCCTGCAAGCTTTTAATTGTGCCGTTTTTCTTATTTTTAAAAATTATTTTAAAAATATTTTAATCTATTTGTTTTGTAGTCAAAATTTCATATTTTTGAATTTGTGATTGAATTTATCCTTCCTTCCTTCCTTCCTTCCTTCCTTCCTTCCTTCCTTCCTTCCTTTCTTTTTTTTTTCCAAGATTTTATTTATTTATTCATGAGAGACACATGGAGAGAGGGACAGAGACATAGGCAGAAGGGGAAGCAGGCTCCATGCAGGGAGCCCAATGTGGGACTTGATCCTGGGACTCCAGGATCACGCCCTGAGCCTAAAGCAGACGTTCAACTGCTGAGCCACCCAGATGTCCCCCTTCCTTCCTTTCTTATGACCTTCACTCATAATAAATTATTTCTCTGTATGTCTTTTGAATTTACATTTCAAGTTTATATTAATAGGAATTTATAGATATGTATTCTGGGTTAAAAGTATAATCCTCCACATTAGATTGTAGTGTCTTTCACTAGGTGCCTCATAGGTGTGCCAGAGGTATTAAGATCCAGGACTCAATACAAATATTAAAAGGTGCTCAAATTAAGTAGCAATCATGGGAATGCTATTTAATTTTTTGTTGTTATTTCAAGTTGTTACTTAAATTTTTGTTAATTAACATATAATTTAATATTGGTTTCAGGAGTAGAATTTAGTAATTCATCACTTACGTACAATACCCAGTGCTCATCACAAATGCCCTCCTTAATCCCCCTCACCCATTTAGCTCATCCCTGGCCCACCTCCGCTCCAGCAACCCTCAGTTTGTTTTCTATAGTTAATAGTCTCATTTGGCTCCCTCTCTTTTCTTCTTCTCTCTCCTATGTTCATCTGTTCTGTTTCTTAAATTCCACATGTGAGTAAAATTATATGTTATTTGTCTTTCTCTGACTTATTTCATTTAGCATAATACACTGTAGCTCCATCCTACCTTGTTGCAAATGACAATTTGTTCATTTTGATGTCTGAGATATTCCCATTATGTGTGTCATATATACACATACATACCTATATACCACATCTTCTTTATTTATTCATTGGTCGATGGTCATTTGGGCTCTTTCCATGAGTTGGTTATTGTTGATAATGCTGCTATAAATATCAGCGTGCATGTGCCACATCACATCTGTATTTTTGTATCCTTTGAATAAACACTCTTGTACAATTGCTGGATCATAGGGTAGCTCTATTTTTAACTTTTTGAGGAACCTCCATACTGTTTTCAGAGTGGTGTACCAGTTTGCAAGAAAAGTAAAACCCTAACTTACCATTTCAAACCCATGATGGCCAGTTTTTTTCTTTTTTCTCGAATTCTAATAACATTAAGTGTTGATAGGGATGTAGGGAAATGATATAATTCAATCCTCACTAGTTGGAGTATAAATTTTTACAACCACATGTTTCAACATACATTAACCAGAAATTCATTTGGGGAGCTTACATTAGAGAATAGCTATTGCCTATGAGTAATTTTCTGTAACTCAGAAACACTGAAACAACTTAAGAGACTTGGCACATATAATGATTTTTATACACGGGATGGAAATATTACAAAGCCCTTAAAATGAGTGAATCAGATATAAATACATTAGAATGGATTGGAAAATTCCCAAAACAATGATTTTCAAGGAAAATGGAAAATTGTAAAAAATGATGTACAATATGATACCATTTTATTATTTTAGGGAAATTGTGTGTATACATACACATAAGTTTAAATTATTAATTGCAATAATGGGAACCAAATTCCACTCAAGAGATAAGAGATTATGGTGGGAGTTATATCTGAACTATGCAAAGATAGAAAGCAAATAATACAAACATATTATTTCAATATAATCAAATATATATCTGGCAAAATATTAAACTCAGGTAATAGGCAGCCAAGAGTTTTTTGTTTTTTTTTTTCTTTTTAAGGATTTATTTATTTATCTTAGAGGAAGCAAGAGTGGGAGAGTCAGAGGGAGAGGGAGAGAGAGAGCCTCCCTCACTGCTTAGCGTAGAGCCTGATATCAGGTGAGATCTCAGGACTCTGAGATCATAACCTGAGCTGAAACGAAGAGTCGGATGTTTATTTTGTTTTGTTTTTAAATATTTTATTTATTTATTCATGAGAGAGAGAGAGAGAGAGAGAGGCAGAAACACAGGCAGAGGGAGAAGCAGGCCCCAAGCAAGCCCCATGCAGGGAGCCTGACACGGGACTGGATCATGAGTCTCCAGGATCAGGCCCTGGGCTGAAGGTGGCGCTAAACCGCTGAGGCACCCGGGCTGCCCAAGAGTTCGATGTTTGCACCACCCAGGCACCCCAGGCAGCCAGCTGTTCTATTTTATTTTCTCTAAATGTTTCTCTAAAAAATGGACAAGAAAGGATTTTCAGTTTGAAAGGTATTAAATATTAAATTTATTTGGAATGTAATCAACTTTTGTAGAAACACAAATTTTTATAGATATGATTTTAAAGAGTAACAATAAAATTACTTTCAAAGGGAGTTCTTAAACATTTAGCAATTAAAGAAAACAGAATTGCTTTCAATAATCAAAATCCAGAATTCTCAGTAATTCAAAATGTCATGGAAAAATAAAGTTTTCTCAGACTTGAAATATCTACTCTGCAGTTAGTCCAAGACTTTATTATATCTCGAGATTTCAGTACCCTATAAAAAAGCTAATGAAGAGACAAGTTTACCTATGTTTCACTTAACTAATTTTAAGTTGCTTTAATTTCAGTTGTTAAAATACGAGGGTCTGACAAAATATATAGCCTATTTCCTCCTACTACTACATTAAAATAAAATAATAATATTGACAACTAATATTTGCCCCAGTACATGGATCACTTTTGTCTTATTTTTGAAATTTCATTAAATACTTAGAATTGCAGAATATGACTAGATGAAGATCTATTCAAAAGACAATGTGTGTTCATTCTTTATCACACTTAAAATAATAATTCCAAGGATGTTAAATGCATATAGTAAAAGGCAAGGTGCTGTAATATACATGTGTGAGGAGATATGGAAATGCTTCTTTTAGCAAGTGGGAAAAGTCAGAAAGATTTGTCTCATACACATGTAGAGGAAAATACAGATGCATTTGACTGTATTAAAGGTACACAAGCTGAAATATATGCCATGGAATAAAGGTAAATATTTACAACATTCTTAAAAACTAGTATCCAGGGATCCCTGGGTGGCACAGGGGGTTAGCGCCTACCTTTGGCCCAGGGCGCGATCCTGGAGACCCGGGATTGAATCCCACGTCGGGCTCTGGGTGCATGGAGCCTGCTTCTCCCTCTGCCTGTGTCTCTGCCTCTCTCTCTCTCTCTCTCTCTGTGACTATCATAAATAAATAAATAAACTAAAAAAAAAATGAAAAAAAAAACTAGTAACCAGATTTTATATATATATATATATTTGTTGTTGTTATAAAAAATTTTGAAAAAAATAAAATAAAAAGGTTGGTGAATAGTAAAACATGTACCAAGAACATGAAAACTCAGTTTTTAAAAATCTGGACTTCCTATAAATTTTCAAAAAGTTTATATCCTTATATATTAAAGAAATCCCATTTCAGAGCCTTTTAAATTCAATCAAAAATCTCTGATAATGCAAAACATTATTTGAGGATATGACAATGTAAAAATACATACATATGTGAAATTATAAACCATTACAATCACTTTTCAGGACTAATTGTGTTTCACTATTTTAATCAATTAGAAGTATAAACTTCATACCCAGTACCTTCATTTGCATTCCTATGGGCGTGAATTTAATAATATCCCAACTACTGTTTGCAATTAAGAACATGGACTAGCAGGAGTGTCCATTAAAAGGGGAATAAATACATTTTAAATTAAAAAAAATCCTAAAATAACCAAATAATATTCAGCATTATATTGAATAAAACACATACACATGAATCTTGAAAAGATAATATTGCCAAAAATAAGCAATTTCTTTGAAAATATGTACAGTGCGACTCTGGTAACTATAATGTTAAAATATGATATATTTAAAATATGAGTGGGAATAATATAATTAACTTTGCTATTTTTACTTGGGGAGAAAAATATTGAGAAAGGGATTGAAAGAGATGCTTTGCTCTTACCTATAGTTTCCACGTTTAAAATTAAAAAGGTTTAAATTAAATGTGGTATAACATGAACATTTGTTAAACTCATTACTGAGTATGTATTTTTTGTAATGTTAAGTAAGTGTGAATTAACTCATAATTTAAAATATAAGAAAACACAAAGCTAGGCCTACCTTTTATTCTCTTTTTTTTAAAGATGTTTTAAAAATTTATTTATTCATGAGAATAGAGAGAAAGAGGCAGAGACATAAGCAAAGGGAGAAGGAGGCTCCCTGTGGGGACTTGATCCAGGGACCCTAGGATCATGCCCTGAGCTGAAGGCAGATGCTTAACCACTGAGCCACCCACGCATCCCTACCTTTTATTCTCTATACAGAAAACTCTTCTTATGCTTTTTCTTTTTATACTCTTTGCAAATATATGAAAAAATGCATTGGCAGCTTCATAGAGTCAGAATTTGTAATGTGCTTGAAATTATTTTCCTTATAAACAAATTTCACAGTGGGCCAGGATCATGTTACTTATATACCATCTTCTGTCTTCAGGGAACTAAACCAAGAAAATGACAGATAAAGTTTCGTGCATAAATATGACATTTTCAAATAAAAATTCTGCATCTTTTTAAATAGTGAAAAGATAGAATAAACAACTTACATTTTTGAAATAAAATGTGTGATTTTTAGGATATGTGTGGGGGGAGGCTATATTTAATTTCAAGAGATGATTCAAAGCAACAGATCATCTTGTAACATAATTGAACTGCTTGTACCTTAATTCTTTAATCTATGTGTTTTATCTAAATTTATAATCAATTTAAGTTTAAATTGTAATTTAAGTTTATTATCCTTATTGGAACTTAAATAAGAATTTAAAAATAATTGATAGCCAACATGTATTTAAATGGTTTACCTTCCAAGAATAATTTATATTGTCCATGTAGCTGAATTTTTTACCTTATAATGAGACTTTGAAATGAACATATAAACGGTTTCATATCAGTATTAGGATAGGACACATTTGCATAAGAGCCAAAGTGTGAGCTTCTCTACTCGCCAATGCTCCTAGATATGCAAGATACCCAATTGTTTATAAACATGAACTTTGGAATCAGACTGGCCAGGGTTCATTTTTTAGTACTATTGCACGTCCTGTCATTTAGTCTCTTGAAGACCTATATTAACTATGAAATGGGAACAATAATAATATTTTTATAGGTTATCAAGAATGACTAAAAAGATAAGGATAAAGTGGTTAGAATGGGACTAAAACGCCTTATTGTTAATAATATTACTAATATCATTATTATTTATTCCATAAAATCCTTGATTGAAATGCTTTCTGATCTTTGAAATCTAAAAAAAAATAATAATAATTAACCCCCCCATACTTTCTTCTACCAGTCATCTATTAAGAATTTAATGTTCTAGTTCAAATCCTAATAATTATCTAGATTGATTAAATTCCTTTCTGAATTCTGAAAACTGCGGGCTGACTTCAGTTTATTTCTACTGTGGGTTTCCTTGGTCTCTCCCATTTTGGGTTCATGCCGTAGGTCTCTCTGCCTTTCTTCTTAAGGACAGGTGTCTTAGTGTTAGGCTGTGTATAAACACTCTGACCTAGACTTTCTTTGTGGTGTCAATGATGGCATTTCATGGCTCTCAGGGGTTTATTAAATGCAATAATTAATTAATGAAGTTGAAAAAAAAGTCCTGACAAAAGTTCTATATATTTATAGAACAGGCAATGTTATTTATCTCTTGCACTATTCAGAATTCTCCAGATAAACAGAACCAACAGAAATAAAATATGAAAGATATTTAAAATACACATTATATATGTTTATTTTTATTCATTTATTATGAGATGTTGGCTGCCACAATTATGGAGGCTGAGAAGTCCCATGATCTTCTGTTTGAAAACTAGAAGTCCTGGAAAGCCAGGAATGTAGTTCAATCTGAGGCCAAAGGCCTGGAAACTAGGGGTAAACGTCTTTGTATGAGGGCAGGAGAAGACCAATATCCCAGCTCAATCAATCAGGCATAAGTGATGAATCCTCCCTTCCCTCACCTTTTGTTCTCAATGAACCTCAAATGATTGGTTAAGGGCAGCCCCGGTGGCCCAGTGGTTTAGCGCCACCTCAGCCCAGGGTGTGATCCTGGAGACCTGGGATCGAGTCCCACATCGGGCTCCCTGCATGGAGCCTGCTTCTCCCTCTGCCTGGGTCTCTACCTCACTCTCTCTGTGAATCTGTCATGAATAAATAAATAAAATATTTAAAAAAAAAAAAGATTGGTTAATTTCTGGCTCCATTGGGAAGAGCAATTTGTTCTGCTGAGTCAGCCAATTCAAATGTTAACCTCATGTGGAAACATTCTCTTAGGCATACTCTAAATAATTTTCAGCCAAATATCTTGGTACCCCATGATTCAGTTGATTGATGTACAAAATTAGTCATCCCAAATCCACTCATTGTCAACTTGGCACTCACACCCATCTCCTTAAACCATATTTAATCTCCCAATAAAGTCAACAACATGGTAGTGAATTCACTTAACATGCTAATAATCATCCTGTCTTCAAGTAAAACCACACTAACCCTTCCTAAAAGAGGAAGTAAAGCTCTTAAGTGATGTTTACTATTGTTAATATACTATAACTTAAATACTATGATGTAGAATTAAGAGTACTTAAACAGTATGATATAATGTTGATAGATCTTATGTTACATTATAGAGTAAGAAAGAAAAGAAAGTAGATTTATATATCTATATACATATATAAAGGTATTCAAAACAAAGAAGGCATATTCATGACAATTAGAGTCCTCATTTTTGTAACTAGTCATGTGGTTGTAGTTGGTATTTATAACTATCTTCTTCTCCTACCCATTCTATATATCTTTACCTTCAAGCAAATGCCTTAGCTAGTTCTTTACCTGGTAGGGTAACTAAACTTTCATAACTGAAGGGTCTGAGCCATTAGTAGTCATGGTTGGATTGGAAAGTTATAGTTTCCCATTAACCTTTATCACAGGGCACGATAATATTGAGATACTCTAAGCAATCTCCGGTATTCTAGACATATTCTTCTTTAACTCTAATGTGGAAGAGAAGTCAGGATCAATCACTCCAGTTAGAATAGTAACTCCTTTCTTTTTTATTTTATTTTATTTATTTATTCATGAGAGACACAGAGAGAGAGAGAGAGAGAGAGAGGCAGAGATACAGGCAGAGGGAGAAGTAGGCTCCATGCAAAGAGCCTGATGTTGGACTCCATCCCCGGACTCCAAGATCACGCCTTGGGCCGAAGGCAGGCACCAAACTGCTGAGTCACCCAGGGATCCCTGTAACTCCTTTCATTTACCTGTGGATTCAGAGTCATGAGGAGTCCAAAATGGCCAAGTGGCAGTCTAAATTTCCAGTTCAATTAAATCATTGTTATGCTTCCTAACTGGAGCATTCTTTTTGTTGTTGTTGTTGTTAGTTTTTTTCAGTAAGATGCACCCAGTGCTGGACTTGAACTCACAACTCCAAAATCAAGCATCCATGCCCTAAGGACTGAGCCATCCAGGTGCCCCAAAGCACTCCTTTTTTGAGGGAACAAAACTCTCTAAGCTAGCAAAACATAAAATCACTGGAACAAGAAGCCAATTTTCCTACAAGTTTATTGGGTACAATAGTGAGCATGTAATAACTCTTTTTTTTTTTAATTTTTATTTATTTATGATAGTCACCCAGAGAGAGAGAGAGAGAGAGAGGCAGAGACATAGGCAGAGGGAGAAGCAGGCTCCATGCACCGGGAGCCCGATGTGGGATTCGATCCCGGGTCTCCAGGATCGCGCCCTGGGCCAAAGGCAGGCGCCAAACCGCTGCGCCACCCAGGGATCCCCATAACTCTTAATTCCTGTACCTATGAATCCTGGCTATGAGAGAAACAGCATCATATTTTATTTTATTTGTTTTAATTTTTTTATAAATTTATTTTTATTGGTGTTCAATTTGCCAACATATAGAATAACACCCAGTGCTCATCCCATCAAGTGCCCCCCTCAGTGCCTGTCACCCAGTCACCCCCACTCCCCATTCACCTCCCCTTCCACCACCCCTAATTTGTTTCCCAGAGTTAGGAGTCTCTCATGTTCTGTCTCCCTCCCTGATATAAAAAATAGTGAAAGGGAATAAAGGGGAAAAGAGAAAAAATGAGTGGGAAATATCAGCATCATATTTTAGACATTGATTCAGAACATATATAAACTTATGAATAACCTTACCCCAACCCTACAAAGTATGGCCACCAAGCTGTCACTGTAACTGAGTTTTCAGAAAATCTGAAGCAATTCTGTGTGAAATGCCATGACAGTGGTATGACTAAAAAATGACTATAAAATTTGTACCCCAAATTAATCAATTATATGTGCGGTATCAGGAAACCATGTCAAAAGTACACATTTCTACAAGGTTTGATGCAGCTACGAGTAGTCATATGCTACAACTCTGGGCCAAGAGACTTCTTTGTCCTATAAGACAAAATCTATTGACAAAGATTCTCCCCTTGACCAAACTCTGGATAGGCTCCCTGAGCTTTCTTCTTCTTCTTTTTTTTTTTTAATTTTTATTTATTTATGATAATCACACAGAGAGAGAGAGAGAGAGACAGAGACATAGGCAGAGGGAGAAGCAGGCTCCATGCACCGGGAGCCCGATGTGGGATTAGATCCCGGGTCTCCAGGATCACGCCCTGGGCCAAAGGCAGGCGCTAAACCGCTGTTCCACCCAGGGATCCCCCTGAGCTTTCTTCTTAACTAGACTTCAACCATGACTTATAAAACTGTGGATGCTTTTATCCACTCCTCACTTCTCCCACCCAATTAAAATACTTGAACAAATCCTAGCACAGTTTCTAAGAGCTCAACACCACATCTCCAGGATAACAATTCCAGCACTTTTGAGTTCTTTCTTGGAGAAGCTCAAAGCTGCCAAAAGAAAAATACTGTTAGTTCTAGCCAACATCTGATTATAGGACCCCTGTCTCCCAGTCACTGTGGGAAGGTAGGAGCCTAACTTTAATAATTAGCAGAGAGCAAATTCAGATGTGTTTCACATGGACCAATATTCATTCCTACTTTTTATAAATTTCCACTTCCCTGACCCTTACTGAGTCTCACTTACCTCTCCAGGCCAGGTGTTCCCAATGGGTCACATTGGGAATGAACCAGACAGAACATAGTTTTCAAATAGTGAATAATGTGTGAATGTCCTTATTTTCATGTTAATATTTTATTTCTTTTCTCATTACCCCAGCACTTACTCTCCCCATCATGGCCTAAGGGAATTTAGAAGATTTAAACCTTGTAATAAATGCTTGAAGAATTCTTGTGAAAGAGATTAAAGAACATGTAGATGAAAAACAGAGATGGTCTCTCCCAACCAAGATGTCAGGCAGAGTGGGGGCGGGGGGAGAATGCAGGTGACAGGAAGAGAGTAAAGATATGGTACGATTTAGACAAAGGGTCCCAAAAATGCCAGGTTTAGATTGTTAGTGGTCTCAGCAATTAAAAAGTGATGAAGCGTTTACCTATATTGAATTCAAAACAGTAACAACATAAATCCCTAAAATAAATAAGAAACTTGAATAAAATTTTAATTGTTCATGACCACTGTTTCAAACTTGTCACTAGTCTGTAATACTAAAATGAAATAGTTTTAAACTATTATTTTTGTATTTATGTATTTTTTTGTGGTCTTGCTTTATTGGTGACCTAAACACTCCCTTACCTGCTGATGCTTCTGGGTCTCATTCATGGTCCTTCACAGGCAGCTCTGTGGAAGCAGTAGGTGCTGAGAGGGAAAAGCTGGGCCTTGAAATGTGGAAGACACAGCTAGGACTTGGCTGCATGAGAACTTGAACTCAGACCTTCTGATTCTAAATTCCACACTTTTCCATTCTTTTCTAGCAAAGCATTGCAACATCAAAGGTCCATGATAAAGGCAATTTAGAAATAGAAAGTAAATTCATTTCTTTTTTTTTTTTTTAATTCATTTCTTTTTAAGGAGGAAACAAACAGGAAAAGCATATGCTGGACTCTCAAGTTTGAAAGCAGAAGAATTTGGGTAAAAGAATGTAAAAGGCTTTAGAGGATGATAGAAGAGAAGGAAAAACCAATGCAAGAACCCCAAGTTCCAGTTTTCAGCCAAGGACTTTCTTCTATGTTATATCATATCCCAGGAAATAGCGAAGCAAAGTTTCATTCATCTACAAATCAAAATCCTTCTAGATCAGCATTTAAATATCCTTCTGTGAACACTATCTTCACAAAATACTCCATCACCAACATTATTGAAAAACAGTACAACACACAAGCATGCATCTTATAAATTTCTAGTGTATTGGAAATACAATGTTCTGAGCCAACACATACTAATCTGTATACTTGTTTTGTTAACAGTCTTTCAAAGTTATTTAATCATGGGATACTTTATTCTTTGGAATAATTATTAATAAAGCACAGAACTAGTGTGTCATGAAGAATAGTGTGAGAAATACTGCATTAGCTTACTTTCCAAATACAATTTCTAGGTCACCATGGGAGGAGTTAATGCTACATAATAAATTTAAAATACAATCGAGCTGAGTAATATATGTTACATAGTATAAGGATAGTTCAGGAAACATGATTAGAATGCAAATGACATAAAGGTATCCAAGTAAAAATATTAAGTCTAGATCTGGGAGAAAGAAAAGCTATTGGAAATAATAAAATATAATGGCTAAAAGGTAATCTGCTATAATTGGCATTAAAAAAATAAAAACCTGTTAGCATTTCATGTTTAGCACATGTTCTAAAATAAATTTGCCTTGAGTGAGATAATTAGAATGTTTTGTATGGTAATACTATTTTCCAGTGGTTCAAATTGTTCAGGGTAATTTATATTTCCTTTTCATTTCTATTTATGCAGCTGAATTGCTCACTGGTGGTAGATTGCCCTTTTGCTGATTTTGAAAGTGTAAATCACTAATCAGAGTCGGTCTGCACAGCCATTAGATTGTATTTAGTAAACTCTATTTACCCACATGACTAATATATAAAGTAATTTTTAGTTAATGAAATACAGCAATATGTCCTCCAAAACTGTTAGTTATCTAAGACTCTGAACTGCTAATAATCAAAGCAACTGACTTAGTAACATTAATTTAATAGCAATAATATTTCCTTTAGGATTAAGAAATTGTTTTGGCACCTTTCCGTGGTTTAGAGTTATTCATAAAGACAAATTTTAAAGTTACATTTCCCATGTGTAAAGTTCAAGACCAAAAATTTTGTTTGGCAGACTACAAACCAATCTTCAAAAGTACCATCTTCCTCCACCATATCTCATAAATACATAGTCCTCTAAATTACTTTCTATAAGTTGCTCTTATCCAGCTAATTTCTAATCCATGAGATTTTATATTTAACAAAAAATTATCTGTATAATCATTAATGCATAATCATCTTTTGCAAATTTCATAATGAATAGAGACAAGATATAATTCAAAAAATAATAATTCTAGGAATATCAGATCCTCATAAACATACAGTAATTTATTGAAGAGACTTTACTATTGACTGCTCAGTATTAAAGCTATAGTCAGTAAAATAAGAATTTCTGTCTATTTAGTTTTTAATAATTTATCAAAAGCCTGTCATATACATTATTTAAATGTCTAGTCAATGAAACTCCTTGTCCACTGTCTTAAAGATATCGATTAAGACCCTAGGATGTGCAAATCACTGTGGTAGGTAAG
This sequence comes from Canis lupus baileyi, assembly GCF_048164855.1. Taxonomy (NCBI): domain Eukaryota; kingdom Metazoa; phylum Chordata; class Mammalia; order Carnivora; family Canidae; genus Canis; species Canis lupus. The sequence goes on along the minus strand of NC_132857.1, from coordinate 32,308,318 downwards.
TGATTAAAAGCTTTACTTGAAGAAATAAAATGGCCATGGTCTACACTGGAAAAAAAGTAAATACTAGTGGAAGAAACTGAAGTATACATGAATATTAACCAAAAAAAACCCAAAAAACCCAAAACAATTTGACAGAGAGAGTTTAATAATAATGATAGTAAAAACAACCTGTATCTAGTCTACATTTGTGCATTTGTTTTTATTCTAGGAAGCTTTCACATATTAACTCTTTTACTCTTTTCACAACACTGTGATTTAGGCAAAATTATTAGCTCCATTTTACATGGAAAAAAACTGAGCCACAAAGAAATAACTTGCCTATGGTAGGTAAAGTGACCAAGTTCAAATCCCAAGAAGCAGGGCTCCAAAGCCTATACAATTAATGGTATTGTTTTATTACATTTGGAAATTTGAATGGAAGAGATTTTAAAAACAAAAAACCTGGTTGCCTTTAGAGTTTTTTAAAGATTTTATTTATTTATTTATTCATGAGAGATACAGAGAGAGAGAGAGAGAGAGAGAGAGGCAGAGACATAGGCAGAGGGAGAAGTAGGCTCCAGGTGGAGACCCTGATGTGGGACTCCATCCCAGGACCTGGGATCAAGACCTGAGCTGAACGCAGATGCTCAACTGCTGAACCACCTAGGCGATATTTCTTTTTGTTTGTTTGTTTTAAAGATTTTATTTATTTATTTATTCATTTGAGACACAGAGAGAGAGAGGCAGAGACACAGGTAGAGGAAGATGCAGGCTCCATGCAGGGAGCCTGATGTGGGATTCGATCCTGGGTCTCCAGGATCAGGCCCTGGGCTGAAGGCAGACCTAAACTGCTGAGGCACCTGGGCTGCCCTAGATATTTCTTAAAAGGTATTTATACTGGTGAATTTACAAACTACCAGGGCTGCTTTGCAAAACAAAATAGTTTTTGAGTTAACCAACTAGAATTAATGTATTTTTTCAGGAGCATTTGACCTCCCCCTATCCATTTAGTTCATAAACAATGACATATAAAGCCTAAATGACAATAATTTATATAAGACAATGTATCAAAGAACTGCCACATAAACCATGATCGCTTTCTGTAAGTATATCTAAATTGGAAGCTAGATTATAATCACAAAATTGGTGAATGAAAAATCAGATTAAGTAAAATTAATTGGTGATGGGAATGGTTGATGGCACTAGGACATGATGTCCAGGTTATATATCCATATTGCATATGGAAACATTAGGAGTATAGGTGCGATTAAAAGCATTGGGACACCTGGGTAGCTCAGTGGTTTGGCCATCTGCATTTGGTCCAGGGCATGATCCTAGAGACCCAGAATGGAGTCCCACATCCAGCTTCCTATGTGGAGCCTGCTTCTCTCTCTCTCTGCCTGTGTCTCTGCCTCTCTCTCTGTATCTATCTCTCATGAATAAATAAATAAAGTCTTTTAAAAAAATAAAAAGCATATATGAATGTGTTGTCTAGTACATCATACATCTGAGAGAGATTAGATGGGAGAGTCTTAACTGGATACCTTCTTTCTGAATGTATGTATGTATATAAAGTTTAAAGCAATAAATACTATTTTTCCAGGAAAGAATTGAGAATGTAGGGAATTTTATTTTTAAGCAATCTCTACACCCAAAATGGGATTTGAACTTACAGTTCTGAGATCAAGAATTGCATGCTTTATTGGCTGAGCCAGCCAGGCACACCTGAAAATGTAGGAAATTTTGTACAAGAAAAAAATTATTGATAATCATACAACTGAAGATTTTCTTTCACCATATGCACACTCTGTTTGCCCTTTTAAAAAATATTTTATTTTTATTTATTCATGAGAGACACACAGAGAGAGAAAGAGAGGCAGAGACGCAGGCAGAGGGAGAAGCAGGCTCCTTGCAGGGAGCCTGATGTGGGACTCAATCCCAGGTCTCCAGGATCAGGCCCTGGGCTGAAGGCAGTGCTAAACTGCTGAGCCACCCAGGCTGCCCTGTTTGCCCTTTTTTTTTTTTTTAATTTTTTTTAATTTATTTTTTATTGGTGTTCAATTTACTAACATACAGAATAAACCCCAGTGCCCGTCACCCATTCACTCCCACCCCCCGCCCTTCTCCCCTTCTACCACCCCTAGTTCATTTCCCAGAGTTAGCAGTCTTTACGTTCTGTCTCCCTTTCTGATATTTCCCACACATTTCTTCTCCCTTCCCTTATATTCCCTTTCACTATTATTTATATTCCCCAAATGAATGAGAACATATAATGTTTGTCCTTCTCCGACTGACTTACTTCACTCAGCATAATACCCTCCAGTTCCATCCACGTTGAAGCAAATGGTGGGTATTTGTCATTTCTAATAGCTGAGTAATATTCCATTGTATACATAAACCACATCTTCTTTATCCATTCATCTTTCGTTGGACACCGAGGCTCCTTCCACAGTTTGGCTATCGTGGCCATTGCTGCTAGAAACATCGGGGTGCAGGTGTCCCGGCGTTTCATTGCATTTGTATCTTTGGGGTTTGCCCTTTTTAAAAAAAAAGATTTTATTTATTCATTTGAGAGAGAGAGAGAGCAAGAGAAAGGGGAGGGGCAATGGGAGAAGAAAAAGTAAATTTCCCACTGAGCAGGAAGCCAGGCACCAGGCTTGATCCCAAGACTCTGGGATCATGACCTAAGCCTAAGGCAGATGCTTAACAGACTAAACCACCCAGATGCCCTTACCTCTTTTTAAAATATGAAGTAAAAAAATGAACATTTATTAAGGTCAATTAAAGTCTTTGACATTCTTATTTTATAAAAAGGAGACATAGAATCTCCAGAAGACTCTCCACTGAGAGTAGAGCCATACATGGCCTTGATCTCAACCCTGAGATCATGAACTATGCTGAAATCAAGAGTCCAATGCTTAACCCATTGAGCCACCCAGGTGCCCCTGTATTCCTTCGTATTTAGACATTTAGATTGTATCCAGTTTTTCACTTCTATAAAACGATCTATAATAAGCATTACTCTACATAAATTTTAACCCAAACTTCAGAGTTTTCACTTAGATTGTGATCTTAAATATGGAACCAATGGAATAAAATATGTGTATGACCTTTTAATAAAAAGATATTTTTTCAGAAGGAAATTGTATCCAGTGTATATTTCTTTTTTTTCTGTTTCTTTAATTTCTAGTAAGGTTAAATTTTATCTTTATGTGTATATTAAGCATTGGCCATTTCTATTATTTGAAATGTATTTTCTAAAAAAAAAATGTATTGAAGTCAATTTGTATAAACTCTATACATTAAAAATTAGCTTTTGCTCAGATTTGTTTTTCTACATATTTCCTCCAGCACATGGTTTACATTCAATATGTTTCGTGATATAGATTGATGTGTCCTCCAAAGAACTTAGTATATCCAAGAAGATTTCAGTAGATAAGATTTCAGAAAGCTAGACTGAGCTTTATTTTACAAAACACTGAACTCTGTGGTATAAATCTGAAAGGAAATAAGATAATGGTGAAGAGAAAGATCAATGTAGCTTGAAGACTTAGTGAGGTACATGAGAAATTCCATTTTTCTATTCAATATATACTTAAAACCTGGGAACCACAGTTAGGCACTGACTGGATCCTGGGAATGTAGGTTGGGAATGGAATAAGAAAACCAATGACTCTTCCCTCAAGAAATTTATACTTTATTTCAGGAAACCAAGTTTAAACAAGTAAAACTAAGCCTAAGTGCATTGCATATAATAGGTGCTGTTCTGGTTACTTAGGTGTTAAGTATGGGAAAAATTTGACACTATAAAAACAATGTAATAGAGTAATTTTTATTTGGTAAAAAACATAGCCGGGGGAGATGCAGACATCAATGTGATGTGATTTGCGCAATAAGAAGTCTTTTAAGCAAAAGGAATAGAAAATATCAGGCACATGGCATCAGGTATAGAAAGAAAGATTTGAAATTACTTTGAAAATTAGATAGAAAACATAATGTTAAGTATACAGAGGTATTAGTATAAATTAGTATAAATTTATTATTCCTTTTCCTAACAAAGGTTACCTTTGAAATTAGCCACTGAATTATAAAGTATGACTCATTTTTTTCAATTTGTATTTTTATGATCATTTTCTATTATACAGTTGATTTAATCAATTAATAGATTGTGTTGGTTTGCTGATTAAAATATGTTATGAGATTAAATTATAAATTTATTTTTAATATTATAAATGTAATTTGTATTTTGGAAATGATACCACAAAATTTTATTTAAACAACTCTTTATAAATAATCTTACCAGTTAATTTTTTTTATTATAAGAATACACTTTTAACGGTTTGGTATAGATATTTTCTGATTAGTTTCTATGCAAACAAATATCTGTAAGTTGAATATACACATATCTATTTTTTCTTTCATTACTACAGCCATAATACATGCATATGAAAATAAGTCAAGTCTAAAATGATATAAGATATTTAAATAATTTTTCTGTCAAAACTCCCAATTTTGTTTCAATTTTAAGCATTATAATTTTAAAATTTTGCTACTTATTTATTGACTTCAATAACCAATTAGTGAATATGTAGTATAATATTATTATTCGAATACTTTCTTCCCCAATCTTATCACAAAAAATTCACTATTTGTCAAAAATTCACAAATTTTTTTTCTGTTTCTATGTTTGAGACTCATGTTTTTGTTCCTATTAATAATTATTTATTTAAAAGATTTTATTTATTTATTCATGAGAGACACAGAGAGAGGCAGACACATAGGCCGAGGGAGAAGCAGGCTTCCCATGCGGAGCTCGAATCGGGACTTAATCCTGGGATTCCAGGATCATGCCCTGAGCCAAAGGCAGATGCTTACCTGCTGAGGTGCTTAGGAGTCCCAACAGACTCCTATAATTTTTGAATAAATAAGAAAATGAATGAAAAATATTAATCAACTTATACAAGAAGTTTAATAAAATCTATATAGAATAAAATCAAAGGGGCTGCCTGGATGGAGTTCAGTCAGTTAAGTGTCTTCCTTTGGCTCAAATTATGATCCCAGGGTCCTGGACTGAGCCCCACATTAGGCTCGCTGCTTCGCGGCGAGCCTGCTTCTCCCTCTGCTGCTCCCCCTGCTTGTGTTATCTCTCTCACTCACGCTCTTTCTCTCAAATAAATAAATAAATAAAACTTTAAAAGAAAATAAAGGAAATCCATACCTGGACACACCATAGTCAAACTGTCAGAAGCTAAAGACAGAATCTTGAAAGAAGCAAGAAAAAAAATGATGCATTACATACAAGGAATCCTCAACAACATTAACAGATGACTCTACATCCAAATCTTTGAGGTCAGAAAACAGCGTGATGGCAATCTGAAAGAAAAAGATAATCAAGAAGGAACTTTATTTTCTGGAAAACCATCTTTCAAACATTAAGCAGAAATTAAAACATTCTTGTTTTAATGAAAACTGAGAGAACTGCCACTATCAAGTTTTCCTATAATAAATAAAGTCCTTCAGACAGAGAGAAAAGGACATAAGAAGTAACTCAAATCCACATCAAGATGATTGCTCCAGTAAAGGCAATGATATAAGTAAATATAAAGGACAGTGAGAAATGCATTTTTGTAATATTCTTCTCCTTTATTATTTAAAATATAGCTGCATAAAACAATAATTATAAAATTGTTTTGCTGGACATGCCATTATATATATAATATATATATATATAATATACATGGCATAATAACAATATATATATATATATAATTTACATGGCAAAAATAGCACGAGGGATAAGAAAAATATGGAACTATATTTGAGAAAAGTTTCTATATATTAGTGAAATACAGTTAGGAATAATATGACTAGTGAACAGGAAAGAAGTAAAATAGCTATAGTGATATACAAAAAATAACCTTAAGACAAAAATTGTTACTAGAGACAAAGAGGAACATTTGAGAATGATAAAAGTATAAATCCATCAAGAAAATATAAACATAGGGACACCTGGGTGTCTCAGTGGTTGAGCATCTGCCTTTGGCTCAAGGGCATGATCCTGGAATCCGGGGATTGAGTCCCACATCGAGCTCTCCATGGGGAGACTGCTTCTCCCTCTGCCTATGTCTTTGCCTCTCTCTCTGTGTCTCTTATAAATAAATAAATAAATAAATAAATAAATAAATAAATAAATAAATAAACATTTTCTTTTAAAAAAAAATATAAACATATGCATTTGACAACTTATATACATGATGAAAAATAAAAATCAGGGGAGAAATAGATAATTAAAGTATAATAGCTATAGACTTCAATACTCCACATTCAGTAATGGATAGAACTGGCATTAGATTTGTCAAAGCTTCTTTAGCAACTCTTAGAATCTGCAAAGACTGATTCGAACTGTGTTATTACTGAAGTGAAATTGGTATATAATATTATTAAAGTGTGAAATATATGTTATAATTCAACATACATATACACCTCACTGCCAAAAGCTAGTTACCATCTATCACACTAGATTTCAAAGACTTAGTATGAAAAAATAATGTACTATATATTAATAATTTGCATTGATTTCTTATTGAAATTTTTTGGATATTTTGGGTTAAATACAATATATTATTAAAATTTAAAAATAATGGACAGAACTAGTCAGAAAACACACAGGAAAGTAGAAAGTTTGAACAATAGTGTAAACAAACTAGATTGAAGCAAAATCTATAGAATATCTCAGACAGTAAGAGCAAACACACTCTTCTCCTGAATGCTTGAAATGTTCACCAGGATAAACCCTAAGCTAGGCAATAAAACCATAAAATGAAAATGACTAAAATCATGTAAAGTATGTGGTACAAAAATGATGTAATTCATTAGAAATTTATAAGCTAAGGAAAGTTAGTAAATTTAAAAATGAGAACTAATGAGGGAAATTAGAAAATAATTGAGCTGAAAGAAAATAAAAACAATAAATTATTTATGGGTTGTAACTAAGCACTTGTAGAAGATTTAAAGTGTAAACAACTAATTTTAAAAAATCTCAAATCAATAATCTAACTTTTTACTTATGAAACTAAAAAGTAAAGAGCAAACTAAGGAAGGAAAAAAAGAATGGAAATTAATGCTACAAAAACAATAAGAAAGTCAATAGATAAAACCTTAGTTCTTTGAAAAGATCATTATAATTGATCTTTAGTTATACTGACCAATAAATAAATGAAAGATGACTCAAATTACTGAAATCAAAAATAAAAGTAGGATATTACTGACCTTAGACAAATAGAAAGGATTATAATGAACTACTATGAACAGTGCACACCAACAAATTAGATAACCCAGAAAAAAAACAAAAAAATCCTATAATGTCAGTAACTGCTAGAACTCATTCAAGAAAAAACATGGTATCTGAATGGACTATAACAATGAAAATATTTGATCAGTTATTTTATTTTATTTTTTTCAAAGATTGTATTTATTCATGATAGACATAGAGAGAGAGAGAGATGGACAGAGACACAGGCAGAGGGAGAAGCAGGCGCCATGCAGGGAGCTTGATGTGGGATTCGATTCCAGGACTCCAGAATCACACCCTGGACCAAAGGCAGGAGCCAAACCACTGAGCCACCCAGGGATCCCCTGATCAGTTATTCTAATCACCTAAGAATTAGCTCACACCCTGGATTCACTATTACGTTTTTTAAAGAAAAATTGACATCGATTCCTCACAAGCTTTTCTGAAAATAGAAGGAATTCTTTCAACTCATTCTATGAAGCCAGAATTACTCTGATGCCTAAGTGAGCAAAGACATAGCAAGAAAGCTACAGACTAATTTCTTGTAAGGATGTCGACATAAAACTTCTCAAAATGATACCAACAAATGGATCCAAGCAATACATAAAGTGGATTATGTACCATGACTAGGTGGGATTTATCTTCTGAATGCAAGTTTGGTTATATGCAAAGATAAACTCAAAATGGATGAAAGATCTAAATGTGAGACAGGAGTTCATCAAAATTCTAGAGGATAACACAGGTAGCAACCTTTTTGACCTCAGCCACAGCAACTTCTTGCAAGTCACGTCTCTAAAAGCCAGGGAAACAGAAGCAAAACTGAACTATTGGGACTTCATCAAGATAAAAACTTCTGCACAGCAAAGGAAACAGTAAAAAAAACTAAAAGGTAACCTATGGAATGTGAGAAGATATTTGCAAATGACATATCAGAAAGGGCTATTATCCACTATCTATAAAGAACTTATCAAACTCAACATCCAAAACCAAAAATCCAGTCAAGAAATAGACAAAAGACATGAACAGACATTTCTCCAAAAAAGGTATACAAATAACTAACAAAAGCATGAAAAAAATGTTCTTCATCACTTGGCATCAGGGAAATACAGATGAAAACTACAATGACATACCACTATACACCAGTGAGAATGGTTAAAATTAACAAGATAGGAAACAACAAATGCTGGCAAGGATGTGGAGAAGGGGGAACCCTCTTACACTGTTGGTGGGAATGTGAACTGGTGCAGCCACTCTGAAAAACAGTGTGGAGGTTCCTCAAGAAGTTAAAAACAGAGCTACCCTATGACCCAGCAATTGCACTACTGGGTATATATCCCAAAGATAAGGATGTAGAGAAACAAAGGGGCACTGGCACCCCGGTGTTCATAGTAGCAATGTCCACAATAGCTAAACTGTGGAAGGAGCCATGATCTCCTTCAATGGATGAATGGATGAAGAAGGTGTGGTATATGTGTGTGTGTGTATAAATATATATACATATAAAATATATAAAATATTACTCAGCTATCAGAAAGAATAAATACCTAACATTTACCTCAACATGGATGGAACTTGAGGGTATTATCCTGAGTGAAATAAGTCAATTGGAGAAGGACAATCATCATATAGTTTCACTCATATGTGGAATATAAGAAATAATTCAGAGGACCAAAGGGATGGAGGGAAAACTGAATGGGAAGAAATCAGAGAGGGAGACAAACCATGAGAGACTCTTAAATCAAACTGAGGGTTGCTGAAAGGTAGGTGGGTGGGAGTATGAGGCAACTGGGTGATGGGCATTAAAGAGGGCACATGATGTGATGAACCCTGGGTGCTATATGCAACTGATGAATTATTGAAAACTACATCTGAAACGAATGTATGTTGGCTAATTGAACTTAAGTTAAAAAATCAATATTAATATCAATCAATAGGACAAAAGGCAGAAACCAGATGATTATCTCAATAGATGCAGAAAAAGTACGTGACAAAATCTAAAACTTTCTCATGGTAGAAACACATGGTAGAACATGGTAGAACACATGGTAGAAACACATGGTAGAACACACTAGAAATAGAGGTGAATGTCCTCACCTATATAAAGGGCATCTATCAAAAACCAGAGTTAACATCATACTCAATGATGAAAACCTGAATTCTTTTCCATTAATATTGGGATAACAAGGGTGTCTGCTCTTGCCACTTCTAGTCAACATTGTACTTGAAATTCTAGCCAAAGAAATCAGAAAAGAAGAAATTTAAAAAGGCATCCATATTGGAAAGGAAGAAATAAAATTGCCTTTATTTGCAAATGATATGATCTTGAGCACGAAAAATTAGAAAATATTCACAGAAACTTATTATAACTACTAATATCATTGAGAAAGTTCATAGAAAACAATATTTTAAAAAAATCAGTTGCTTTTCTGTATACAAGCAATGTATAATCTAAAACTAGAAAATCTCTTTAGCTATCAAACAACAAAATAATTAGGAATTATTTTAACAAATGCACTATATTTTTACATTAAGATCTACAGAACACATTTGAAAGAAACTAAAGATAAATATAAATAGGAAAACATCCAATGTCTAGGAGTCAGATTTAATATTATTTATTTATTTTTAAAGATTTACTTATTTATTCATGACAGACACAGAGAGATAGAGAGAGGCAGAGACACAGGCAGAGGGAGAAGCAGGCTCCACGAAGGGAGCCCGATGTTGGACTCAATCCCGGGACTCTGGGATCACACCCAGACGCTCAACCACTGAGTCACCCAGGTGCCCCTGATTTAACCTTTTTTAGATGGTTGTTCTCCCCAAATTGAGCAGGGATTGAACACCAACTCTACCAAATCGTCGCAGTTTTTTTGTGTTTGAAGAAATGATGCTAAAATTCACATGGAAGTGCAAGACACCTAGAAGAGCAAAACAATCTTATAAAGAACATATCTGGAGGACTTACACCATTTGATTTCAAGACTTAGTACAAAGCTAAAGTAGTCAAGACTGTGATAAGATTTTCTTTGTGCTTATTCTGCTTTCTGTTTGATGAGCTAGTGTCTTTATATCTTTTATTAGCAATGCAATTTTTTTGCCATCATTTCAACCAATATTTCTTCTGCTCCATTGTGTGTCTTTTCTTTGGGAATCCAGTTACACATCAGACCTCTGAGTTTTTCCCATATTTCAGTTGTACTATCCCTTGTTTTCTCTCTTCTGTATTTTCTATTTTTTGTTTGTTTTAGAGTGAATTGCCCCTATCTTATTCTTCACTCAATATATTGTTGAAACTATCCAATGAGGTTTTAGATTTAACTTTCTAAGTTTGAATTATTCGAATTTAAATTTGATTATCTTTATATTCCAATACCCTGTTCAAATTATCCATTTTTACATATTAAGTCTCTATTTTCTGATCAACTTGGTATCACAGCATTTAATCCCAAATCATGCAAAATTAGAACTTTGTGTCTTTGAAGATACATTATCATTCCCTTTTATCCTCCATATTTTATTAGTTATGTCATGATACTTACCCTATTATCATTATGTAACATATTAACTCTTTTAGTTTTGGACAGTATTTTTAACTATTTTGGAGAAATTCTTCTCCATTTACTCTCAGAAGAAATGAAAATTACAGTTTCTTTCCCTTTCTGATCTCTGGGTTCAGAATGTGCCTTCTATATTAGGTCAATCATTTTACGTCATGCTCAGGGTAATAGAAATCACAAAAGACACATGCAACAGATTTTTCCTGGATAAATGCTGTGTTAGAACAACATTCATAGAATAACCTCCTGGAGTTATGAAATTTGGAGACTAGATCAGCTGGTGAAAGCCACCTTTCACATTATTTTGAGGAAGCATAATAGTAGAATGGCACCAATGATACTATATTATGGTAAACAGATGAATAAACAGGAACTGAAGACATACTATGGATTCTTGCATGCAATAATTCATAAATACAAATCAAGTCCTGGGCTTCCAAGCTATTTGTGTCAAGAGATTCCTTTTTTTCTGAATGTAATTTGAGTTTTGTCTGTTATTTACCATCAGAGTGATCCAACTAAAATAAATATCAAGATAATAAAGATGATTCAGTTTAATGTTCTTTAAATTGGTTATCCTTGGGCAGCCTGGGTGGCTCAGCGGTTTAGCACCTGCCTTCAGCCCAGGGCGTGATCCTGGAGACCCAGAATCGAGTCCCACGTTGAGCTCCCTACATGGAGCCTGCTTCTCCCTCTGCCTTTGTCTCTGCCTCTCTTTGTGTGTCTCTCATGAATAAATAAATAAAACCTTTAAGAAAAAATTGGGTATCCTCATATATATTGATTGTCATAATTGTGTAAATATTATTCACTGCAGAACCAAATAATGAGAAAGAATTCTGTAATCTTCTCATTCAGTTTGTGCTATTCAAAGATCTGACAAGTAACACAAAATGAGTAAGTTAAATTAACAACATGATAAATTGATCAAATGATGTCACACATTTGTTTTCCTCACACTTGGATAATTATTTTTCCTTTTTTTCACTGAAAATAAATATTAAGACTTCACTTTTTAAATCATACTTTTTTTTTTAAATCATACTGTTTTGGAAGATATGTTTTCTGCTTTCTTTTGGAAGATATGTGTTTTGGTTTGTTTTACTTTGCTTTTTGTCTAAGAGCCCTTAGATTTTATTTTTTATATAATAATTGCTTTTTGTATCTGCTACATAGATATTGTGCTAAGATTTCTGCTCCTACTTTTTGGACTTGTTTTCTGAATTTTATATTTAACTTTTTTCAAACTTTTAAACTTTAAATGAAGAAATACTTTCATTTCAAAGAAAAGTGGTAAAGTACCTGAATTCTTACAAAAAATTAAGTAATATTTCATTTGTTGATATTTTATTTACATAAATATTTATATGTAATATTTATTTTAATTTGTAATTCTCTAAATGTAAGACATTTAAATGCTTAGAAGCCACTGGTGTGAATATAGTCACTTGGCTATGAATAATCTATTCATAGTCCTTTTTTTTTTTTTTTTTTTTTTTTTTTTTAAATTTTTATTTATTTATGATAGTCACACAGAGAGAGAGAGAGAGAGGCAGAGACACAGGCAGAGGGAGAAGCAGGCTCCATGCATCGGGAGCCCGACGTGGGATTCGATCCTGGGTCTCCAGGATCGCGCCCTGGGCCAAAGGCAGGCGCCAAACCGCTGCGCCACCCAGGGATTCCCTCTATTCATAGTCCTATGGGATTACATTTCTTACTGATCTAGGAAAATAGATTGGTCATATAGCATTATTTGGTTAAGCGATTTATTAGCCACAAAACACAAAACATTTATTAGCCACTATGAGGCTGTCTATACACACATTTGTACCTATTTGCATATTTTGTTTTTAATGCTTTTTATCCAATAATCTATGTATATTTATAAATTATTTTTATTTTATATACATTTTGGGTTGTGTGTGGTTATTAAGGAAGATATCTGAATTTTCCAGAAGCACTTTCAGTGAAGATTTAGATAGCTCTTGTGTGTCAAGCACTGCTCTAGGCACAGGTAGAAGTGTTTAACAAGACAGATCTCTCAGGATGTTTACTTTTTGGTAATTGTGTATATAATTTAGATTAAGAATTTTTCCTTTTTACAAAAAAATAAAAGATAAATGTAGGTATAACTTTAAGCAAATTTTGTGGAAATACTATTTTCCTATTTACTACTAGAAAAAAATGTCCAAGTTGAAGGAGACGGGGCCAATTTGCAACCACCTATATAATGCTAGAGAGTATAGTGCTAAGCGAAATAAGTCAGAGAAAGATAAATGCCATAAGATACTACTCATATGTGGAATTTAAGAAACGACACAAATGATCATTGTGGGGAATAAGAGAGAGGCAACCAAGAAACAGAGAACAAACAGGGTTACTGGAGGGAAGGTGTTCAAGGAAAGGGTTAAAGAAGTGATGAGGATTAAGGAGGGCACTTGTTATGAGCACTGGATGTTATATGTAAGTGATGAATCACTAAATTCTACCCCTGAAACTGCTATTACATTGTATTTTAACTAACTAGAATTTAAATAAAAACTTGAAAAAATGTTTAAAAAAATGGGGGCAGTAGGGCCAGAAGATTGTGGAACATCTGTTATTTGTACTTATTCTATTAGTCATAAGAATCTTTAAGGTATGCATTGTCACATTTATATTTATATGTAAAGAACCTATGTATTAAGTATGCTATTCCTTATCTAGGTTATCCAATGTCAACACTGTGATTCTATTCAATGTCTCTGCGACTCTAAACATATAGTAATTAATATAGTCTAGTTTGTTGAGTAGAAGTGAACTGAAGTTTCAATTTTTTAACTAAGTTTGAAACTTGAAACCATGCTAAATATTTGGAATTGTTGATTATGTCATCATATTTCCTGCTTTCTGCTTATACCTAGATTAAAACATGAATCAATTTATGTAATTCTTCTGGGTAAATAATTTTATTAGCTCTCATATTTTTAGGATAAATGTTAAGCTAAAATATAATTTAATGTGTTCCATTTGATTTGTACCCTATCTCTGTTTAGTCTCAGTTTTGTTATTCCCCTATTTGTACTCAAAGGTCTGGCTATATTAAGATTTTCTCTTTTTCTTGAACTTGTCATGCTCCTTCCCCATTTGCAGGAAGTCTTTTAAAATTTAATTTTATTTAAATTTAATTAATTAACATACAATGTATCATTATTTTCAGAAGTAGAGTTCAGTTATTCAACAGATGCATATACTATCCAGTGCTCAGGACATTACATGCCCTCCTTAATGCCCATCACCCAGCTACCCCATTCCCCTCACCTTCCCTCAAGCAACCTCAGTTTGTTTCCTATAGTTCAGTTTCTCATAGTTTGTCTCCCTCATCTGATTTCATCTTATTTTATGTTTCCTTCCCTTCCCCTATGTTCCTCTGTTTTGTTTCTCTAAATTCCACATATGAGTGAAACCATATGATAATTGTCTTTCTCTGATTGACTTATTTTGCTTAGCATAATACCTTCTAGTTCCATCCTTGTTGTTGAAAATAGTAAGATTTCATTATTTTTGATGGTTGAGTAATATCCTATTGTACATCTTCCTTATCCATTCATCTGTTGTAGAACACCTCAACTCTTTCCATAGTTTGTCTATTGTGGATATTGCTGCTATAGACATTAGGGTGCAGTTACCCCTTTGGATCACTATGTTTGTATCCTTTGAGTAAATACCCAGTAGTGCAATTGCTGGGTATTAGGGTAGCTCTATTTTTAACTTTTTGAGGAAATGCCATACTGTTTCCCACCAACAGTGTAAGACTGTTCCCCTTTCTCTGCATCCTTGCCAACATTTGTTTTCTTTCCCCCAACTTGTTAATTTTAGCCATTCTGACTAGTGTGAGATGGTATCTCTTTGTGGTTTTGATTTGTATTTCCCTGATGCTGAATGACATTGAGTATCTTTTTATATGTCTTTTAGCTATCTGGATGTCTTCTTTGGAGAAATGTCTGTTCATGTCTTCTGCCTATTTCTTGACTGGCAGGAGGTTTTACATGGTGTTATTTTTGCCTGAAACATTCATTCACCTCTTTACAAAGCTAACTCTTAACTGACTATTCAGTCTTGGCTCAACCACTACCTGTGTCAAAATTTTTTTCTGAATCCCTAAGATCTGTCATTTGTCTTTTAGTCAAATAAAATGAATTAATTTCTGACCAAGGAAAAAATGAACATGGTCATGTGATAGAGTGCAGGAGGTCAACTGAGATGAGGGAAGTGGAGAAAGGCTTCTTTGTGAAATGAGAGTAATAAATGGATGTGTTGGATTGTGGTAGTGTCCATTCTCACTTTCAAAGTCAGAATACATCACAGCTAGGTGTTCCAGCTTGAGCAGGCTCTGAGCCACAGTTTCTTCACTGTTGCACAGGTTGAGGGAGAATGTGGAATAACCTGATTCAGGAACATTGGGGGACTTTGTTCCCTACTCTCTGGTTGGTTGGAATGGCCTGGAAAGTTTACCTACTAGGTCAAGTAATCTGTTGGTCAGTTCATCTGCGGCAAGGGAAGTGAGAAGGTGCCATTCCCCACCTGAGAAGGGCACTAGTGGTCCTTGCAGGAACCAGATCCTGGGATACCCATTCTCTATACAGGTTCAGCAGCACACTGTACTTTCTTTTTTACTTTTTACACTGCATTGTGATTATTAATTTTGTTTTTGTTTCACCTGCTTAATTCATAATTCTATAAGGCTAAAACCTGCCAATTTTGTTCAACCCAAGCACTGAGTCTGCCATCTGGTTTCAATAAATACTTACAGAATAAATGCTTTCTTTAATAACTCCAAATAATTTATTTCAAACAAAAATCAGATGAGTTCCCAGTTTCTGAATGAAATAGGAAAATAGCAATGATTTCTATTCTAAAAGCATGATCTGAAGAGGAGATTTATAAGGAATTTTAATTGTAGGATTCTATAAGTTTGTAGTGTGAATTTATTTTATTATTCAATAATAAACATGATATTTAAATGAATGCTGTATATTTGTCTCTCTCTATATATTAAACATACCTGGATATTATGCTGAATAGCATAGGATATGTTATAACTGTACATTATAAAATCAGTAAGGTTTTGAAGGTAGAGTATCAATTTATTTTAGAATTAAATTGTAGATATCTAAATATGTTCTTATCTTTTTCACATTGTGTAAATATGGGGAATCTGTTGGCCTGAATGGACACAAAACAATTATAGGCAAAAGAAGCAAAATGTATAAATTTTACAGCAAAAAATTAAAGTAGGTTTCCTTCTCATTTAATCAAGGGTTATCTTACGTCAGTGACTGGAAATTCAGAGAAAGCAGATGGCTTGCTTGCACTATACTTGTTGCGACCTCATTAAGAAGAGTCAATTCTAAAATGTGCATGTTTCTCAAAAGATAAAATTATTTCTGTGCTTGGTCAACACATTCAAGAGGCAAGTGAATGTATTTGAAATTTCAATGAGCAGAGGGAATTTTCCTAATTAACAAGATCACGCAAGAGTAAAAAAAAAATCAGTTAATGTAGTATGCCATTAATGAACTAATTTCAATACAAGTGGCTCAGTCATTGATTCTTGTCCCTCATCGTTCAGGTCTCCAACATTGACAAACTGTAGTGAACTAAAACTCTAATTTATAGCATCCACCTAGAATTCATGACTTTCAGCTCTACTGAAGCAAGTCTACTTTTCCAATTGAAGGACTTATTTTCAGTTTGTAAATATATTAATGTTGTTGCCATCAGTCTATGATACACAGAGGATAAATCCAGTATACAAGTAGATTCAAAAGAAAAACATTGTACTCTTTCTTTGTTAAGAACTTTTATTTAGGGCAGCCTGGGTGGCTCAGTCATTTAGCTCCACCTTTGGCCCAGGGAGTGATCCTGGAGACCTGGGATTGAGTCCCACATCCGGCTCCCTGCATGGAGCCTGCTTCTTTCTCCCTCTGCCTGTGTCTCTGCCTCTCTCTCTCTCTCTGTGTCTCTCATGAATGAATAAATAAAATCTTAAAAAAATGCAAGTTTTCAATAATATTTCATAAAAGAGAACTTTTATTTAAACATAAATTTTCTTAAACATATAAAATATATCTGGTCAAACAGAATCAACATTATGGAAATTAATTTAAGTATTCTTGATCACTGGAATTATTTACTGAATTTCAGTGTATGCTACTTTCTTTTTAAATCTCCCAAATGTTTAATTTCATAATCTGCAGGACGGGAAAAATAACAACAGTAATTTACTATACTGAGAACTGGATGAAATAATGAAGGCAAGTACTTACCATATGTTTTACATATAGCAAACTACCAACACATGCTAGCTATAACTAATATTAAGTATTAGTATTATTATATTATTAGTATTAACATTAACTTTGTTCTTCTTTTGAGAGAATTAATAATTTAGTATTTTCATGCTTGGGTTTGTCATAACCTCATAATTGAAAGTATCAGTCATTAAATGAATATACAAAATTTAATACCTGGAAGTCTAAGTATGATATCTCTTATTGCCCAAGGGTAATGATAATTCAAATGTCTGCTCCTTTTTTTTTAACCTTCGTTTGTAACCTGTAACCGTATCTCTTCAGCTTAGCAGTAGTTGATTTCATTACAACAGTGACAACTCAATTTTCACCTATATATATATTGCTAATTAACTTAATCTTTTGCTATGCAGGAAACCCCTGAGCTCTGAGTCACATTTGGTGCTTCCTTAATGAAAAAATTTTATAACCATAGTTGTCGGCAGGGGTAATAAGATCCTTCTCTCAGAACGTGTAACATAGTTAGATGTAGAAAAATAAGGAAAAGAAAGATTAAAGAACAGGAAATGGAATAATAGGAGTAAATTGACATACACAGCTAAGAATTTTAGAATTTCTTGAAAGACTGGGTCCCAAGCTACTAGAACATGATAATCATTTGGTAGATTTCTTAAGATAGTTTTATTTGGTGATTCCTGGACTCTTCCTTTCCCATTCCAACAAGTCATAATGTGCAGAGAATATCTCTGGAATTTTTAAATTCATCACTTTTTGTATTCTAATTTTTCTGCTTGGAAAACTTCACCCTGGCCACCCCTGGGAGTTCTTGTTAAAAGCTTTTCCCAGCAGACTTTAGAGCAGACCCTCTTGCCCTGTTAAAAAATGTTACATGGTAATGGTAAGTTGTATCATAATTGTTTACTTTTTGTCTTTCCATCAAACCACTGTTCCCTTAAAATCTATATCTAATTGCTGTGTCCCTAAACTCTACTATGTTTGTTGATTGAACTGTCTTGCTATAGGAGCATCAATATCCACCCCACCATTATACATTTATACACTATAAATTTATACATATATTTATACATTATAAATATAGAGATTTGTACATTTATACATATATTTATACATTATAAGTATAAAGTAGTAATTATTGGGGAGGAATTTACAAGCATTGACATAAAGGATGACACACCACTCTTTTTGCTCTCAATCTGCAGAATTGCGCTTAGGTCAGATACAATGCGGCTGATATAACATGAAATGAATTTACCAGAGCATAAGAATTTACCAGACTTCTTAATACTGTGTGTTATACAAAAAAGGAAGAGTTGAACTCCTAGGCAACTCTGTAATGATTGGAGCTTCCTGGTTGCAAAAGTAGACTAATTAGAAAGAGAAGTCGCCTGGTTTTAGGTTTAGATTGCACCAATTCTTGGATTGGCTTCAGATAAGTATCTCTGTGTTACCTTATAAAATGAGGGAAGAACTGATTTCCATGACCAGCTTTTTTTTTTCCCCTCATGAACATTCCCTGTTTCAAGAATACATCTTTCCCTTGCTTTCTTCTGAGCATGTTTTCCTGAATTAATTTAGAATAAGCTGCTGGTAAACTCAGATTTAGAGGATTGCTTAAAATATTCAGTAAGAAAAAAAAAGTGATAGAAATTTAGCACTGTCTTCCAGTGAGAACTTTTACGGAACACTTCAAAATATTACCTGCAATTAAGTTCCTAAGCCTAGGTACATGGCAATTTTGTTTGATTTGGTTTTCTAAAGAAATGATGTACATATGTGTGTGTGTGTGTGTGTGTGTGTGTGTGTGTGTATTCATTCTTCTCTGTAATGTGGAAGTACAAAAAAAGTAAGTTGTGTAATCTTATAAGAAACAGTTTGGGTGTAGGATTTCCATCAAAAGAAGAGTAGGCAAGAAAGCCTACTATACTATAATATTGATATTTGTGGGGGCTTCCTTAGTTTCTAAGGTCTCTTGATTTTTTTAAAGATTTTATTTATTCATGAGAGACCAAGGGAGAGAGGCAGAGACACAGGCAGAGGGAGAAGCAGACTCCCTGCAGGGAACCTGATGCTGGACTCCATCCAGGACCCCAGGATCACTCCTAGAGCCAAAGGCAGATGCTCATTCACTGAGCCACCCAGGTGCCCCTAAGATCTCTTGATTTTTTTATTTGTAATTTTTCTTCATATTAAATCCAAAATATATTTTTCTCCACCACAATACACTAGCATTGAAGCTCTTTATTTAATCTCACGAAGCTTCTGTTTACTAGAATTTCAAAAGCAAATAATACTATCAGCCTGTTAACAATTTCATGGTTACTTTATGAAATAATATTTTAAAGCATGTAATGCATTTCCTGAAGCATATTGATAATAAGCATTAAATAAATGGTGGATGGTATATTAATATATTTTTGGCAAATAAAAATCAGATCAGAGTTTAGAAAGACGTAGGTGTGATGTGAGAGTAAATTAAAAAACATGTTTCAAAGACATTCATTAGTACATAAATATGTAACCAAGAAATACAATAGAATTTCATGAGAATGAAAGTAGTTCAGATTTAGTCAGTTTACACTGTGGATAAACCCGGATCAGAAGTTAGCCACTGAGATAATAGAAATGTGATTGATGGAGATGGTGGGGAAAGAGGGAATCAGATGTTGAAGTGGTAAGAAAAGGTAGGATTTTTATGATGACTCCTATATTCAAGAAGAAATCAGTATTACTGTATATTAATTTGAAAAAAATAAGTAATTTATTGAACTGAAAAGTCTGAAAATTGTAGGAATCTTTTGAAAATGTTGACAGTGCCTAGGGGCGCCTGGATAGTTCAGACAGTTAAGCATCTGCCTTCAGCTCAGGTCATGATCTCAGGGCCCTGGGATGGAGCTTAGAGTCATGCTCCCTGCTCAGTGGAGGTGTCTGCTTCTCTCTCTGCCTCTGCTCTCCCCACCCACTCTCAAAAATAAATAAATAAAAATCTTCAAAAACAAAATGCTGACAGTGCCTCATAGTCCCAAGTGATGTTGGAAGAGATTGACTTTCACTACCACTGGTAATGTATTTTTCTCTTATTGGCCAACACCACTTCCATGAACTTGAGGTATTCAGATGAGATCTATGCATCTCAAAATTTAGTTGAAACTTGGACATCGCTACTTTAATAAATTTGGAAAATAAGGGGCACCTGGGTGGCTCAGTCATTTAAGCACCTGCCTTTGGCTCAGGTAATAATCTTAGGGTCCTAGGATCAATCCCCACATCTGGCTCCCTGCTCAGCAGGGAGTCTATTCCTTCGTCTCTCCATCTGCCCCTCCCCTTGCTTGTGCTCTCACTCTCTCAAATAAATAGGTAAAATATTTTAAAATTTGGAAAATAATTTTATGTATACTTTGTACTCTATTTTATTGACTACTATAACTTGCACATACTTTCCAAGTCATTAAACATTTTTCTACAGTATCTTTTTGAGTGAAAACCTGGTATTTGTTATGTAAAATGTCTAATTTAACCCATTAGACATCTAGATGGCTACAAAATGTTCACTTTAATGCAGAGAGGTCACAGTTTATTTTTAGAAATATTTGTTGGGATCCTAGAAAATATAAATTTAGAGAGGGCATAATCACACCTCCACTGGCAACAGATTCTTTTCTTTATGTTCCTAGAGTTTTGGTCAAATCTGATAGGATCAAAGCTAGGCAGTTCTTCATGTGGCAAGATTTTAGGATCTATCACCCTTTTAAAACTTTCTGCAATTCATAGAACATTCTTGAAAGTCACTCTGCTAGTATTTCATCATTTGTTCTTGTTAATAATCAAACACCCTTTAGGAGAGTAGAATAAAGCTCTTAATGGTTACACATAAATAATAATATCAGCAAGACAATATGATTAGGAAAATGAGGGCTTGATTTAGATTCGGTGCAGTGGCTCCAAGGGGTTATGTAACTAGGAACATGATTCCCCTGAAAGGAAATTTTGAACAATCAATGGAGGGCATTCCTATTAAAATCAGCCCAAGTAGAATCCAGAGCCAATTAAACAGCTTTCCATTTCCCTACACACATGCAGCTCAAATGCCACTTTGGCTCTGGAATTTAGATTTGTGGTCTCACACATTGTCATTGTGAAGTTGATACTTTGTTTCTGAACAAACTTAGGAACTAGCAGGAAATATTTTCTTAAGTTATATTATGTTTTAATGATTTCCAAGTGATATTAGAAAGAGTATGCTATCCCTTTTCAGAAGAAAAAAAATAACACAGACATATAACAAGATTTATCTTTGCATAAAATAATGAAATCAGCTTTTTGGATTAGGAAATGCAATAATTCAGCCAAACTCTGGCACAAGAGATGTTCCCCTGTTGAATCCCCTTCTGTTTCAGGCTGAAAAGTAAAAGAATTGAAAAAGGGTTGACATATTTAATGCGTGTAAAACTGTAAAGATAATATATTTTTAATAAGCCTCTGTCTTTCCTGTCACTTTTTAGAATGATGGTGTTATATCACATCCATCTCAAAACAAGAATGAAGTAGAACTGATTGTGTTCAATTTTATATATATATATATATATCTTTTATTTTTTTCTTATAGATATCCAATTCAACAAGCATGAAAACATCACAGAGGGATAAAAAAAGAAGAAAATTATGATTGGGTAGTTGAACCAGGTTCTAAAATCATATTAATTTTCAAAATTGTAGTAAGTAGGCAGTATTGACCTTTTACTTCAAAAAACCATCTCTTTCAAAAATCTAGTTTTCTAAACTCTCTACATTATGCCTTTATAATAAAAGTGTTCAAGAACAAAGATTCATCTGAGTAAATTTGAAGGTCAAGTTGGCTTTATTCAACAATTCATGAATTAGGCAGCATCCCATATAGGAACTAGACAGGTCCTTCATGGAGTTGTGCAAGATGGAAGGTTTTTATAAGCAGAAGAAGGGTGGGGAAGGGATGTTATGAGCAAAAGAAAATGAAGTGTTGTGTCAGAACAGATCATCTTTTGGGGAGAAGGGAATGACAGGGTTCATATCATGCTGGTGACCTCACTAGGACAGATCAAGAAAGTGCATATTGGCTATCTAAAGGTCACATTTCTGGGGGAGATTGAAACATTAGTCCTATTTTACTGTATTGGGGACATTTGAGTCCATTTGGGCCCGTTTTTTTTCTTTTCCAGTAATAGGAAAAGCAAATCTCTGTGACAAGTTCAGATCCTTCTAGTATGTTTACCCTGCCATATGAAATAATCATTATAATTCTGGCAATCACTTATTTGTAAATTTCTGATATTCCTTATCAGAGGATTTAGGTAGCTTATATGAGACAGAAAAACATCAGTTAAAAGGAAAGATCAGGGAAATAATAATGAAATGGGATATTAAATCTTTTTTGAAATTGATACTAGAACCCTAACACAATGATATACAAGCTGTAAAGAAACTTACAGTTTTTCAAACTAAATCATAAATTTAACTCTGATGTCTAGAAGGTCAATGCAAAAGTGAAAGCAGTGATTACATGATGCATAAGTTCTGAAAAGAAAACATAACAAACTTCTCAGGAAACCAGATGTTTTCTTGGCTTTTAAATATGACAGTGTAGCAGAGGAAAAATAATTTTCTCTCCACTCTTTCCAAATTCTGGTCTGAGACCCACTACACTAAAAGAGATTATCAAGAAAAAAACAATCAAGTGTATCATGTGTAATCTATGTACACATGGGAGGTAACCAAGACAACTAAAAATCTCTGAAATGGCTCAATCTACCACTTTAAATATCAACTTCAAAATACATAAATAAATAAATAAATAAATAAATAAATAAATAAATATCAACTTCGGCTAAAAGAAAAAGAAGACATGTTGGGGAAATGAGAGTTTACTAGGAAAAGCAGAGTAAACAAGGGTAAAGCCCTAGGTAGGCTCAAGTCAATGCCTCCTCCATGGATAATACTTTATTGTGATTTGCAGTCATCCTCTTCTTCCTGGTACTGAGGGAAAGAACCTTTACAAGTGGAGATTTCCCCTGTACGCATAAATGTTCCTCCCAAAAGGGTGTCTTCTACTGTTTTCCATCAGTTCTAAATAATCCCTATGCCAAAGAGGCATATTTTGGAGTGTCACATTCTGCTACCCTTCAAATGTTATATTTTCCTTTCTTTATGGACTTTCCATAGAGGACTCTGAGTGAAGAAATTAGTATTTTTTTGTGATTTTTCTAAAGAATTGGAATAAAATCTTTCATACAATCCCTCCACACTCAACACAAGATAAAGGGAAATTCTCTTATAACTAACTCAGGGAGAATCATGTATTGAGAGGTCAAATGGCCCTGGTGTAAAGAATTTTGGTTATATTAATTGGTTCAATAACAATACCTAATGACACAAAGGAGTGTCAGTAGTCTTTTACAAATGTAGGCAAGCCGTATTCCAGAAAGGAAATGTGGTATGACTTAAAATGCATGTTAAATTATTTAAACAAGGAAACCATTGGATCATCGTGGCTCTAGTGCTTTGGCAGCAAATGTAAGCAAGCCAAAATCTAAGCTTGTAAATACCTCATGGTTACAAAATCAAAACCGGAAGACAACCTATCACAGCCAACTATATTTTAAGCTGTAGCCAATTAGTAATTTCCTTATTTTTCCTCTGCCGCATCTCTATAAAAGTTTCTTCCAAACACCTATGTGTGAAGTGCTCCTAACCGCTTTTGATTTGATGCTGCCCAATTCAAAAATCAGTTTTTGTTTAAATAAACTCAATATTTAAAAATGTATTTGCCTCAGTTTATCTTTTAACACAAGCCACACTGTATTCTTGCCAAAATCCAGATCTGGTACTAATAAATCTCATTATTTCTATGAAGTACAAATAATTCTGTTTCTAGTCTATATTTGTTATAAAGTAATTGCATGACCTTGATTAAGCCATGATCTTAGAGATTTAAGCCACGCACAGAAAGTTAACATTTTTTTTTTAAATGGTGGAATGTTCTAAACAAATAGTATGTATTAGCCCCTAGTATCTTGCTAATGAAGTTTCCTAATGTAGAACCAATAGTGACTAGAAAGAGCGGTATATGAATAAGAGGGATCTATGTTTATTTAGATATACATATATACTAGTTATCAAAAATATAACTAAAGTTGAACCATATAATTTACCTTAATGGAGTAGTCAAAGTTAGAGTCACTTATAGCATATTATTATATTACTCCTTATACACTTTTCACATATTGGTGTCACATGCCTAATTATTTTGTGAACTACCTGAGGTCTAGACTTTTGTTTGCTTCATAGACTTCAAAATTTGTGGGTTTTTTTGTTTTCTTTATTTTTCTTTCCTTAATTTTTTCTTTTTTTCAAGCTTTTATTTAAATTCCAGTTGGTTAACATACAATGCAATATTAGTTTCAGGTATAGGATTTAGTAATTCATCACTTCATATAGTACCCAGTGCTCATCACTACTAGTACCCTCCTTAGCCCATCACTCACATACCCACTCTGAAAATCTTAGCACATATTAGATATTCAATCCTGTTTAAAAGAGTTTGAGCAAGTTGCTTCATCTAACCTAGTATGTATTTTCTTACTTTTTCTTGAAGTTTTCCTTGTATTTGGTTGTGCCATAAGAAATTGCCTTAGCCCTAGTCACATGAGAATTTGTATGTGAAATTTAGCCATATGGAACACTAAAAAGAAAATTAGTCCTCCTGCCCTTACAGAACGGGTTCATATTTAACTTCTGTGCTGTAGATAGAAATTCAGTTTTATGAACCAGTTAAAGGAGAAAGTGCATGGTGTGCTTTTTGCAGCACTTAGATATTGATATGTGATTTTTTTTCTTTTCCCAAGGCTAAGCAGAGGAAGCCACAGCAATTCGACTTTTTAAATGTGAGTGAAACACTCATTTGAAACCTTTCCACTACATAAGTCCAGTCAATTGACTTGATGACTCAAATAGACACAGGCTATAGGTTAAAATAGGAACAGAGGACTGAAAAGTCTTATAATAACACTAAAGTTGAGGCAGAATATTATATATACAGCTTTCTATTTCAGAATTCTCCTTATGCAACCTTCACACTGCTTAGTCCTACGATGTTCCCATTACTATTGGACCCAAGAGCTCTTGGGCATGGGAAGGAATCAAGAATCTTCCTAGTACACACCTGTGTGCATAGTTCACATGGTCGAGATAGCTAAATCTTGCCTGGAATGTATATCGTCTAACACCTACAGCCCCACAGAGAGTAAATGTGATTTATCAAATGTTTGGCTCAGTGTTTGTAATAAATGTGTGCAATTTTCTCTACTTAAAATGAAAAGCCACCTCTTTCCAGAAAAGTTACATAAATATGCTAGTCTACACATACTTTTCTTGATATGTCAAAATTAAATAAAAATCATTATGTACCTACTGTATTCCATTCACTATGCTATATGCTAAAGAATAATGGATCAATTATAATAATTTATGTATTAAAAATAACTGTGCCTATTATTAATTAAAATATTAGACAATAATATACATTACATTGGACATTACACTCTACCAGACATTGAGGGAGATATTCAGGGTAGAGCTATAAAAAATACAGATAGTGTGTTTCCTGCCTTCAATGGGCAAGTAGCTCATAGTCTAATGGAAAGCAGAACAGTAACAAGATAATTAACATCAGTATGATAAATGACTAATGGACACATAAGAACCAATCTTACAAGATTTGAGGAATAGAGTAGAAGAATATCATATAGTTGGGGAGTGGGATGTATTTCATTTCCCTGGAAATCTGAAATCCTCTAATTTTCATTATCCTTTCCTTCATAGGCTATAATTTATTATATAAATATTTATTTTATTATTCATCATATTTCTTAGGTTTCTAGGAAGTTTCCTCTCTCTAAGCCCCTCTTCTCTGTATAACCTCCATTAAATTGAAAGTATTAAGAACAGATTTTTTTTTGAAAATAGTTTTTATATGAATATGGTAACTGACTTCTTCTGGGAATTATGCTCCCTATAATTCTGGGGACCATCTGCACCCCACTGTAATTATCTGTTGCCC
This sequence comes from Canis lupus baileyi, assembly GCF_048164855.1. Classification (NCBI taxonomy): domain Eukaryota; kingdom Metazoa; phylum Chordata; class Mammalia; order Carnivora; family Canidae; genus Canis; species Canis lupus. The sequence continues at coordinate 32,282,086 of NC_132857.1, read as the reverse complement.
ATTTTTTATATGACATCCTGAAACTATTAAATCAAAGCTTGACAAATAGACCAATATAGGCCCATCAGATTCTTTTTTTTTTTTTCCATCAGATTCTTTTTAGCAGAAACAGAGAATCAATGATTCTCTAATGATGCAAACATGGAGATAAAGAACTTCTGAGAGCAACAAGACCTAGCTTTTAAAGAAAGCAGAGACAACATGAGGAAAGAAGCAAAGACGAAGTCTAAATTATTTAGTCTGAAAAAATTGGGAGTCTGAACCAACTTATTTCTAAGATCAAGAAAAGTACATTCTTTTTTTTTTTTTTAAGATTTTATTTATTTATTCATGAGAGACAAAGAGAGAGAGAGGCAGAGACACAGGCAGAGGGAGAAGAAGGCGCCGTGCAGGGAGCCCAATGTGGGACTCAATCCTGGAGCTCCAGGATCACACCCTGGGAGGAAAGCAGGCACTCAACCACTCAGCCACCCAGGCGTCCCAAGAAAGGTACATTCTTTTTTCAATATTTGATTCTTCTAATTCTCCTTGCAATTTATGAAACAATAAATGCTACTTGAATAACAAGCTAATTCACATTGGATTTCTTTCACTTGCAAACAAAGAATCCTAGATAATACATCTACACTAGGTTTTATTTTATTTTTTCTTCTTCACAACAGAGTCTTTAAGGTAAATCTCTTAATAATACTCTATATTTAAAATTATTATTTATGTTATTGATATTATTAGTATAGTGTTATTATAAGAACTGCATAATTCCTTCATTTCATTAAAATTATTCTTGGAAAAAATCTATATGGCTCATTATACTTTATCACCTACTCTCCTGACATTTTAGAAACACAAATTATTTTATGTGTTTATTGTCATGAAGGTTCATTTTTTTCTTCATTATGACCCCAGATGGGACTTCTAGTTCATATTCAAGAGATGAGGGCTTGGTATAGAAGTAAACACTTTTAGGTTCCCTTTCCACTTGTGTATGTCCCCTCCTTCAAGAAGAGACATTGATAATTAGTTGGTTAGGATCATAGTCCATTTAATATATAAAAATCTTGAGTAAATTCACTCCTTTAAAAAGGTAATGCATGCCCATTCTGTTTCACTTGATTCTGTTTGGATATGCTGTTGTTTTCACAGTAGCCTGTATTTCAGTAAAACCTGAGTAAAAAGTAAGGAGATACCAAGGAATTGGTTTTCCCTAAGGCTTAGAGACTAAACTAGCTACTGCAGGCTGTTTCTTCTGGATTCCACACAAGTACCTGTATTTAAAAGAAAAAATAATATTTTGTGAGAAAAAGTGGGGAGAGAACCAGTTTCTAAAGGAATTTTATATTTGTAAGCCATGTAAGTGGCCAGGGATGCTAACAACTAAAGAAAGAAAGAAAGAAAATAAAGAAACTAAATTTCTCTGAACCAATTTAGAGACCATGTGATTGATTATGGAACATCAACCACATTACTTCTCCAATGAAATGTTTGGAATCATAGATTCTGGCTGGGCCCATCCATATTTTAAATGGGACTGAAGGATGAAAATAAGAATTTTGAGATTAACAAGTTAGTGGGTTTTGCAGTCAGTGGAATTTTAACAAACATAGTATACCTTGCATAAAGATTTGTGTATTGGTCTCCCATTGCTTCTGTAATAAATTATCAAATTAAGAAATAACATGTTTATACATAACTTTAGTCAAAGAAAAATTGCAAATATACTGAAAAAATTGAATTAAATGTTATTGAGCATATGAGGTGTGAAATATTTTACTCGATATCAATAATTATTAAGAAATGTAAATCAAAATTACAATGAGATACCATTGTAAGCCCAATGCAATGACTATTATTAAAATAATAATAACAGTATTGATGAGCACGTAGAGACATCAGAATCCTAGGTATATTACTAAAACAATTTAGAATGGGTACTGAAAGAGCTATCTGCACAGTTTCATAGCAGATTATAGATATAGACCAAAAAACCCACTAGAAATAATTTATAGCTTAAATGTCCATATTAGTGAGGAAAAATGCATTAAAGTCAATGACCTGCATTCCCACATTAAAAATTTCTAATAAGGGCAGCCCAGGTGGCTCAGCAATTTAGCACGATCTTCAGCCCAGGGTGTGATCCTGCAGTCCCGGGATGGAGTCCCACATCAGGTTCCCTGCATGGAGCCTGCTTCTCCCTCTGCCTGTGTCTCTGCCAATCTCTCTGTGTCTCTCATGAATAAATAAATAAAATCTTTAAAAAAATCTCTAACAAGAGAAGAAATATAAACCCAAGGTAGGTAGAAAAAAATGAAATGGAATATATGTCTCTTTATACTCATTAAAGAAGTTGATATTAGCTTATTAAATGCATACACACACAAAAAAAAACACATACTGACCATATAGATCAGATGTCTTTATCAGTCAGTGCTATCAAATATTTAAAAGTAAGGTAATACCAATATTATACCAACTCTTTCTGGAAAATAAAGAAGGAAACAGCTTTTCTCAATTCATTTTATGGAGTTAGCATAAACTTCATCTAAAATGGGAGTGATATGGAAGAGAGTATTCAGAGTAGGAAGCTTCAGAAAACGTCCCCTCTGCCAAAACAACTATTGAGCTATCAAGAGCTGTCTAAAGACACTATGGAACTCTGGAGTCTTTATTTATTTATTTTTTTGAGTCTTTTTGAATACTTGTAGAGCCCATTTCTTATTTAGATGAAGGAAGGCTGGAAATTTTAGTGAATTTTACTGTTTTGCATTGTGGCTATTATATTCCACTCCCCAGTTCTATGGTAGACAGCCATAGGGATCATGGCCCTCAATCCTGAATGGCTTGTTGGTGATATGCTGGACAGTAGAGACTTTGTACAACATAAATTGAGGTTATGTGTTTTTATCACTTATTTTGATTATTGAGACCCTGGTACAGGGACTAGTCATTGTTTCAACAACCTAACCCTTAAATAGATAAACTGGTTGAATTGTCTTCCCTAGTAGCATTAGTCAGAAGAGATATAACAGATATTTTTTTTTCTTTTCTTATTGGACCCAAGTAATTAAGGAAAGACACTGCTGCCGTGAAGTAACATAATAGAGATATCATTGATTATATATAATAAGGAAGATAGTTTTTATGGAATAGTTAAGAAATTTCACTAAATAGGGAGTCCTGGGTGACTCAGTTGGTTAAGAACCCAACTTTTGATTTCAGCTCAAGTCATGATCTCAGGGTCATGTGATCAAGCCCTATGTTGGCCTCCCGACTCAAGGGGGAGTCTGCTTGAGATTTCTGTCCCTCTCCCTGTGCCCCTGCCACCATTCATGTTTTCTCTCGTTCTCTCTCTCTCCATTTATTTATTTATTTATTTATTTATTTATTTATTTATTTATTTAATGTCAGTAATAAAAAGAAGGAACCAAACCATTATTTTACACCGTGCAAAAATATCAACCCCCAATGGATTGAAAAATTGAATGTAAGCCCTGAAAATATAAAACTCCTACAAAGAATATAGGAGTAAACTCCTTGATATCAGTCTTGATAGTAAAATTTTTTGGATTTGACACCAAAAACATACCAAAAAACAAAAGCTAAAATCAACAAGTGGAACTACATCAAACTAAAAAGCCTCCCTGACCCCACCAAAAAAAAAAAAAAGAAAGAAAGAAAGAAAGAAAGAAAGAAAGAAAGAAGAAAGAAAGAAAGAAAGAAAGAAAGAAAGAAAGAAAAAAGAAAGAAAAAAAGAAAGAAAGAAAGAAAAAGAAAGAAAGAAAGAAAGAAAGAAAGAAAGAAAGAAAGAAAGAAAGAAGAAAGAAAGAAAGAGGAAAAGGCAGGTTACTGAAGAAAAGAAAATATTTGCAAGTCAAATACCTAATAAGGGGCTAAAAAAATAAATAAAAAATAAATAACAACACAGACAATCCAATTTAAAAATGGGCAGAGGATCTGAATAGACAGTTTTCCAGACAGGCAAATGCCCAACAGGTATGTGACAAAGTGCTCAACATCACTAACCGTGAGGGAAATGCAAATCAAAATTACAATGAAACGTCACATAACATCTGATAGAATGACTATTATCAAAAACACAAAAAATAACATGTTGGCAAAGTGTTGAGTAAAAGGGGTTCCTGGGTGGCTCAGTTGGTTAAGCCTCTGTGTCTGTCTTCTGTTCAGGTCAGGATTCTGGAGTCCTGGGATTAAGCACTGCATCAGGCTCCCTGCTCAGCGGGGAGTCTGCTTCTCCCTCTGCCATTCCTCTCCCTTCTGCTCTCTGGTTCTGTCAGATAAATAGACAAATAAAATCTTTTTTAAAATATAGAGAAAAAGGAACCCTTTTGCACTACTGTTGAGAATGTAAACTGTCTCAGTCACTATGCAACAGAGTATGGAGGTTTCTAAAAAATTAAGACTACACACACACACACACACACACACACACACAATGGAATATTTTTCAGCCACAAAAAGGGAATCCTGTCATTTTTAACAACATGTATAGACTTTGAGGCATTATGCTAAGAGCAATAATTCAGATAAAAAAAACAATAAATACTGCATAGTGTCATTTACATGTAGAATTTAAAAACATCACATTTATAGAAATAGAGTATAATGGGGGCAACTGGATGGTTCACTATGTTCAGCATCTGCCTTCAGCTCAGGTCATGATCCCAAGGCCCTAGGATTGAGCCCCACTTTGGGCTCCCTGCTCAGTGGTGAGCCTGCTTCTCCCTCTGATCCTCTCATTCTGCCCCACTCCCCTGCCTGTGTGCCTTCTTCCACTGTCTCAAATATATAAATAAAATCTAAAAAAGAAATAGAGTAGAATGATGGCTGTCAGGGACTAGAGGGGTGGTGAGGGAAATGGAGAATTGTTGGCCAAAGATACATACCCCCAATTATAAGATTATAAATTCTGGAAACCTAATGTACAGCATGGTGACTATAATTAATACTATATTATGTAGGTGAAATTGCTATGAGAGTGTATCTTAAATGTTCTCCACAGCAACAACAACAACAACAGCATAGTAATTTTGTGAGGAAACAATGTGCTAACTAACCTATCCCAATAGGGACATTTTCAATATTTATGTATTGAATCATCACATTGTACTTTGTAATTTTACACAATGTTGAATGTCAATTATATTGCAATAAGGCAGGAGGAAAATCCAAATTAAACCTTAAAAATCCAAGGAACCATTTTTGAAATATATTGTTAAATTGATTTTAAAGTTGGTATGGATAAGCAAATGATATAGGATAGCCATACTATCCTGAAAATGAACAAGACTGGGATACACTATGAAAGTACTATAATAAGACAGTATGGTATAGGTGATAACGTAAATAATTTGTTAGAATAGAGTTCAGAAATAAAACCATACATAAATGTTGTTATTTTACAAGAACAACAAAGCAAATTAAGGGTTAAAGGAAAGTCTTTTCAACAAACAGTACTGCTATAGTGTGTACCTATTTGGAAAAAAGAAAAGAACATTAATACTTATCTCACATAGTTTACACATATTAATTCAGGAGGGATCACACATCTACACTATGGACTCTAAACTACGGGGTTCCTAGCAGTACAATAATATATCTACTCATAAAGATACATTTGTACACATTTTGGTAGGTAAAAAATTTGTTAAACAGCATATGGAAAGCATTAATTGCTAAAAATGAATAAATTGGACTTCATCATAATTTATAAATTTCCACTCACCAAAACATACAGTTAAGGAAGATATATGAGCAGACTAATGATTGGGAGAAAATGTTCAAAATACATCACAATACACATATCTATTAAAGAGCTTTTATCAAGAATATATAAAGTTTTCCTACAACTCAATAATAGACAAAATCAGCAAAATATTTAAAAAAAAACTTTATATAATAAAAATATATGTATGGCCAATGAGTCAATATTATTAGTCATCAGAGAAATGCAAACTGAACTCAAAATGCAGTATCATAATACATCAATTAGAATAATTAAAAGTCAATGTCTGACAACAGAAAACATTGGTGAAAATACAGAGTAGCTCAACTCATAAATCACATGCAAGAGTGTAGAACAATACCATCATTTTGGAAGATCATCTGATAGATTCTTTTTAAAAAATTAAACAAGCATCTACTCTATGATGCAACAATTTTACTCCTAGGATTTTAATGATGAGAAATAACATATCTAAAAACTTGTATAAAAATATTTATAGTAGTTTTACTCTTAAAAGCCAAGCTTGTCCATTAACACATAAAATGATAAATATACTGTGGTAGAGCCAAAAAATGGAATTACTTAGTAAAAAAAAAAAAAGGAGCAGATAATATGTGTTAGAGGTAAGTAATTCAGCAAGTAAAATTGAGTTTATTTGAGAATAGCAGAGGAATTGCAATTGAGGACAAGGAAACTATGGTGAAACTTAGACAAGTCTGGAGAACAAAGAAGAGCATTCTTTTATAAGAAAAGGAGAAAGCTCATAGATGTTTTGAACAAAAGTTTATTGGAGAAAAATGAGAGTTCAAAATGATAATGGGGGCACCTGGGTGGCTCAGCGGTTTAGTGCCTGCCTTCAGCCTAGGGCGTGATCCTGGAGTCCCAGGATCCAGTCCCACATCAGGCTCCCTGTATGGAGCCTGCTTCTCCCTCTGCCTGTGTCTCTGCTTCTCTCTCTGTCTCTCATGAATAAATAAAAAAATCTTAAAAAACAAAAAGATCTGTCTTAAAAAAAAATGATGATGGGTTTCCATTGTTTGCAGGTGATGAAAGTGGTAGTGAGCTCTCATTGGCTGCAGGCAAGGGCAGCTTGCTGTTGCCAAACCCCTTCAGCTTGTTGTTGCCAATCTGAGAGAAAAATCTTTCTTCCTGCTGGGCTATCCAAGCCACAATGAGAGTTATATGCATGAGAGTCTTCCCTTTGTGGCTTTCTTTTTTAATTTTTTTTTTAATTTTTATTTATTTATGATAGTCACAGAGAGAGAGAGAGAGAGGCAGAGGGAGAAGCAGGCTCCATGCACCGGGAGCCCGATGTGGGATTCGATTCCGGGTCTCCACGATCACGCCCTGGGCCAAAGGCAGGCGCCAAACCGCTGTGCCACCCAGGGATCCAACTTTGCGGCTTTCTGATTCCAATTTTGAGTTAGGATTTCTAATACATTTTCATATTTCTTCTGATCAAGATCTTTTTGCAGAAGCATTGCTGATCAAAAGTTAGGTTATGTGTTCCTTATTAAAGTTATTTTTGTTTCTTGGCCCCAGGAAGGATATTTCTTGGCTGTCATATTCCATGTTGGAGGGAATTATGCAGATTGGAAACCACTGAGGACATGTTTGAGTAACAAAGTAGGAAGGTGAATACTCAGCCATTTTCCAACTAGACACTATATCTTATCAAGGTTGAGACATTTGGGGATTGTCTTGAAACATTGAGCCAGCATCACCCTTTTGGGTGCATCATTTCTAGAAAGGTTTGACAGGCAACAGGTGCATATCTTTAGAAATGATTATATAAGATGAGAAGCAGAATAATAATCCTAGTTTGTATAGTCTTAATTTTTTTTTTTTTTTTTTTTTTGGTGGGGAGCAGAGGGAGAAAGAGGATCTTGAGAAGGCTCCACACCCAGCCTGTAACCTAATGTAGGGATTAGTCTCACAACTCTAAGATCATGACCTACGCCCAAATCAAGAACTGGGGACTTAAACAACTGAGCCACACAGGTGCTCCCCTAGTTTGTGTAGTCTTAAACCCGAAGCCTAAATCTGGTCACCAGCTAAAGATATCAAAGGATCATATATCATCAGGTGGAATTTGTTGTGGCCAATGTGTTTTTTTCCTAATTTTATGTAATTGGGTTTCTACTTTTATGAAAAAATGTATTCATGTGCATCAAATGTTTGATATCACACAAATGCCTCCTTGTTCAGCAAACAGCTAATCAAGGACTATATGGTTGGCCAAAATGACTTAAGCCAACAGGTGATCATTGTTGGGCTGCTATTGCCTTAGAGATGGAATTGGCAAGTTTTCTCAGTTCCAGAAAGAGATTTCTAGTCATTTACTCATTGACATGAATGTTCACAAAAAGGATAGGTGACCTTCCAATGGAGGCAAATAGAGCCATATATACCTCCTGGGATTTCCTGTGAAGACCAGGGATGAAGATTTAATGGGGAAAACCAATGGCAGGACAAAAGGGAGGTTTTAGATTTATTGTAGATGTCCACAGAAACAGAAATCCTAGCAATAATTTCCCTCCAGTCTGCCAGTTGTCTGAACATTTATAGGCTCATTGAGAGGCCCATTCACCACAGACAAATATAAAACCAAATGGTACACATAAGACTCCTGCTAGGGTTTGATTACTAGTAGTGCCATTAATGGGGATTATTCAATTGGTCCTTTGGAGCCAAATGTTGGTGGTATTTGAAAAATATTTAGGGAGAAACCATCTTGTTCTGTGGACTTTATTTTCTAATGCTGTACAGAGGGAGTTAATACTATAACAAGCAGATCTAAGGTGGTATGAGAGCAGGGAACCATATAGGTGGAATAGATATGATTAGTTACATTAAGACTTATGGCAAAGGAGGGGTTAAATTAAAGCACAGGAAAACTTGATTGTAGATGTTTGACTTGATAAGAAAAATCTAAAGGCATTTAAGTGTAGTTAATGATTGCATTGGAGATGAAAAAGCTACAGGAAAGACAAAAGGGTCATAGCTATGAGAGATCAGGGTTTCTGATTACAGATCTAGCAGTCAGAAAGGTTTCCCCTTTTGAGGGATTGGAAAATGCAAACAAGGGCATTATTGTCTCTTCAGGATAGAGAAGGAGAAAACAAGGTAATAAAAAGCAGAAAGGAGTGAACATATCAAACCTCATCCCCTCATCTTGGGAAAGCTGTTTTCTTCACTCCTGAAAAAAAATTTTTTTTTAAGATTTTATTTATTTATTCATAGAGATGCAGAGAGAGAGAGAGGCAGAGACACAGGCAGAGGAAGAAGCAGGCCCCATGCAGGGAGCCTGACGTGGGACTCGATCCAGGGTCTCCAGATCACGCCCCAGGCTGTAGACGGCGCTAAACCGCTGCACCACAGGGGCTGCCCAGTCCTGAAAATTTTTAATTTGAAATCATCAATTTAGCTAGTGAAGAGGTAGTAGCTTGTCTACATGAAAGGCTTCAACTTATTATTATAAATATATAAATTATTACCAAGACATATTTGAATCCATGAGATGTAGATAAATAAAGTCCATCTGCCAAACCTCAAATGGTCCATTAAGCAATTTAATGTGCCCAGGAGCAGTGTAGACAGGTTTTCTTGGATTGTATTTGGGCAGATGGAGCAAGAAAAGTAGGCATTTTTTGAGGCATTTTTAATATGTCCCCACCAGTGTCAATTCAAAACATCATTTTATCCATAGACTAATGGTTTAATGTACATATAGTAGTCAGTGAGAATTTTCCAATTTCTGCTGTACTGGGTTTTTATTTGGTCCAAATCAAAATTTTTTCTTTTTATCATACCAACAACCATTTGATTGCCAATATTGTTTTTCCGATTCTGATACCGATTGTTAAGTGTCTAGTTAATTTCTCCAAATTATCATATAGAAGTGAGTTCCTTTAGGCAATAACAGAGGTTTTACTTTAGACCTTTTGAAGGCAGCACTTTTTTTTGTAGTAATGTCAGCAAGATGATTTCCTTCATCTTCTGGAGATTCAAGCTTCAAATACCTCAGATATCTTAATAATAGGCAAAGCAGCGGGTAAGAATATGGCATCCAGTAATGTAAATAATGTAATGACCATTTATAATTTTATCTTTACTGGAAATAAGGAGTCACATTGTTTGCATAACATTCCAAAATTGTAAGCCACTTGAAAGGCATATCCACTGTCAGTATAGAAGTAGTTTTGCCCTTGATTAGAATGCAGACATGTGTATATAAAATTTGGCTAGTTGGGTCTAAATAGTCAAAGGAAAAGGTGCCACTTCAATGCTTCTAAAGATCCAGCAGATCCACCACAATATATACCATTTTCATTTTTCAAATAAGAACCATCAGTGAAGCATGAAAAGTCAGCATTTTCCAATGGAGTTTTCTGTAAGTCATTATAGGGGGTCAGTAGGTAATCTGTGAGTATTAAGTAGTTATGGAGGGTTTCATCAGTAGAGGAGGGGAGAAGATTGCAGAGTTAAGATTATTACCATGAAAAAGAGTGATATAAGAGGTAGTGAAATAGAAAATGAGATGGTTTACTGAAAGGTATGGAGTACAATGAAAGTTAAGATCTTCAGCAGCATATGTCACAAAGTTAAAGGGGATCCCATGACTATTTTCTCTGTGACCTTTACAAAAATGGTGGTAATAGGTATCTCTCGGAGGCATGGAGGTGGAGCAGGTGGTTAATCCTCAGGCTATGGAATATAGTTGCTGGCTATAATTTCCTGTGGGCCAGTACCCAATGGACACTTCCATCATTTCATATAGAAAAGAGAAGAAAGTAGGGTATATTTGAAATGTTCAGGAGGGGCAGTGTGGTTTATTAAACTTTAAGATAAGCAAGGTCATGTCATCAGAATCTTCACAGACCAGGGTCAGGGTCAGGTTTGGTAGTTTTTAAAAAGGAATGTAAAGGTTAGGCCATAAGGAGAAGATTTGGGATCCAATTGTAACAATAGCTTGCTAACCTGAAAGAACCTCACAGTAGACATTGGGTTTTGAGCTCTGGGAATTACAAAATGCCATAAAAACTCTCGTATCTAGATGTGGTCCTTGTTATTAGATTATATGTCCTAAATATTAAACTTAAGTTTTAAAAAAATTATAAATTTTCCTTAGAGATTTTATGTCCCTTTTTGGCTAGGAGGTTTAGCAAATAGGTGTTATTTTCCTGTGAGGAGGCTTGGGAAAAGGGCAGAGAAGGAAGTCATTCACATATAGTATTAAAGTGGAGCTTTCAGGGAACTTGATATCATTTATGTCAGTTTTTATAATTTATTAGAAGAAGGGCTCTGAGTGAAATCCTGGTGTGTTACTATCCAGGTGTATTGATATCCTTCCCAAGTAAAGTAAAAAAAAAAAATTAACTAGTTTTATCTACTGGGATATTAAAGCAAACATTACATAAATGAATCATGGAAAAAATAGGCTTTCAGTTAGGATGAAGGCTAATAAAGTGTGGGGACTGTGGACAACAGAGTAGCAAGAGATGATAATATTGTTTATAACTCAGAGGTCCTGGACAGCCTCCATCCATAGCCATTTGGTTTCTTTACAGGTAAAGTAGAAGTGTTACAGGGACTGTTCCCAGAATGAGACCCTGGACATTGTGTTCTTCTATTAATGACTTATTTCATTTAAAAAGTTTCTTTATTTATAGGATATTGATTAATCCTGTAAAGAGGTTTTCAGAGATCTATTTGGATCTTAATAAGAGATACATTATGGATTTTGTCAATATAAGATGATGATTTTGCCCATAAGGAGCAAGAGGTGACTGATTTAATAAGAACAATTGATTAGTGTCCTTGGAATTAGCTCTAGTGCTTATCAAGAATGGAGCAAATAAAAGATGTTGAAGAGTTATCTGATTCACCTAATTGGCTATTTTGGTTGATACTGTCAAATCCTAGAATTATTTCCCCCTTTTAAAAGAAATTTCATTATATTTTTTCAAGAAATCTTGCCCAATAAATAAGTGTGGAGGAACTAAAGAAAAATAATAGCTCATATATCTTAGAGGGTCTAAGTAAAAGAATAGTTTTAGAACTAGAGACATGTTGAGATATATTAAAACACCCTGTTATTAGAATTGTTTTATTACTCTGAAGCAGACTCTGTTTAGTGATAGTAGAATTCAGCACCAAGAGTGTAGCTCCAGTGTCAATAAGGACAGAGGGAGATTTATTCCTAATCTAGTGAGTGATTTCTCCAAATTGATTAAGCAGAAGGATTGGGAAAAGCCCCTGTAATTCCTCAGAGTCCCATCTTTGGAGATTAGGAGGACATTAGAAAAGTTGGTTAGAAGGCTAAAGGTACTTGGAATGCTTCAATTTGTAGAAGGCTTTCTTCCCATGTCCTGGCATTTTGCATAAATGACCAGGAGGATTTTGGTTATCGTTAGGAACCTTCATTCATTAGAGTTGAAAATGAAGACTCTTAGTGGAAAAAAAAAATCTTAGTAGTCTTCCTTTGGTTGTGGGCAAGCTGGTTTAATAAATTAAATCTGACCTGTAGTGGACAAAATATTTCCCACTTCATCCTGAGAATTTAAACTTGAGGAGAATGATCCCATTTCAGCCTGTTAATGAATATAGATTTAAAAGTAGGGATCCCTGGGTGGCGCAGCGGTTTGGCGCCTGCCTTTGGCCCAGGGCGCGATCCTGGAGACCCGGGATCGAATCCCACATCAGGCTCCCGGTGCATGGAGCCTGCTTCTCCCTCTGCCTGTGTCTCTGCCTCTCTCTCTCTCTCTGTGACTATCATAAATAAATAAAAACTTAAAAAAAATTAAAAATAAAAGCTACCTAAGTGAAGTCAACATCCAAAAAACTTGAATATTCTCTTAAGACAACTCTTAAGTGAGCTATAATAACCATTCATGGGCTTATTTGGTTTCTGAGTATAGGCCTACATCTTATTCTAATTCACTGGCTTTGGGAAAGCCCTAGGAATTGCCAAATATAGTCACTTGGTGACTCCCCAAGTCTGATCATATAATGATATTTCTTTGTCCACTGGTTACAATTCTGTAGACTTCTCAAGATTATTCCAATCAATTAGCAGTTTCATTCAATATTGGGTCAAGCTTTAACCAACAAGCATGTGGACTAGCTGATATAAGTCAGAGAAGCCAGGCTGATAAGTTTGAATGACTATAATAAATTCCTCAGCAAATCTGTAGGGACCCTCAGTTATTTTGGGGAGCACAGGAGGCTCAGGTGAGTTCTGTGCATGGTTCCAGAGGTTATTATCTCCTCAGGATGTTTTCACCATTAGATCCCCTTATGACACCATGGAAGGTCAACTGTTTAAAATAAAAAGGTAAATAGTCACCAGCAAAATTGAGTTTATTCAGAAATAAAAAAAAAATTACATTTCAGGTCAAGTAAACTATACCAAAACATAGACAAGTCCAGAGAACAAAGGAGGAAAATGTTTTTATAGAGAAAAGAGGGAAATTAGAAAGAGTTGTTTCAAACAAAAGTTTATTAGAGAAAATGAGAGTTCAGAGTGGTGATGGCTTCTTATTGCCAGTAAGTAATGGAAGTGGGATTGATTTCTCATTGGTTGCATTGAGTGCAGCTTGCTTTTGCCAGATGCCAGCCAGGTGCCTGAAGCAAGATGGCCAAGAGGAAATCTTTCCTCCTGCTGGGCTATGGGAGTTGCAATGAGTGGTACATGCTTCAGAGTCTTGTCTTTATGGATTTTCAATTTCAATTTTGAATTAGATTTTCTTAATACATTTTACACTCATACAGCAATACATAAAAACCTGAAATACATTATTTTTTTAAAAAAGGTAAATACTAAAACATGTACGTACTGTTTAATTACATGAAATTCTAGAACAGATACAGCTCATATATGGCAATTTTAATCAGAATAGCAATTGCTTGTAAAGAGGTTAATGGACCATGAAGGAGAACAAGGGACCCTTCTTGGAATATGGAAATGTTCTATAGCTTGAAACAGTTATGAATTACAGTAGCAAATATATTTATCAAAATGATAAAACTCTAGGCACAATTGCGCATTTTATTGTATGGAAAGCATACTATAAAAAAGTCTCTCCCTTAACCAGTTTCATTTATTCCTAAAAGATTGATGTTTACCTAACATATGAAACAGGGTAAAATTAGGATGAAGAAGTTCAGATTAAAAGTATACAAAGTGTATAAAAGAGGGATCCCTGGGTGGCGCAGCGGTTTGGCGCCTGCCTCTGGCCCAGGGCGCGATCCTGGAGACCCAGGATCGAATCCCATGTCGGGCTCCCAGTGCATGGAGCCTGCTTCTCCCTCTGCCTGTGTCTCTGCCTCTCTCTCTCTCTCTGTGTGACTATCATAAATAAATAAAAAAAATTAAAAAAAAAAAAACAAAGTGTATAAAAGAACAGAAGGTGAAGAGTGACATTTTTCTCCTGTAAACTATAACTATAAGGAAAAAAGGAATTGCTAGAGATGAACTCTGGATTTGAAATTAGATCTCCTTTTTTTTTTTTTCATTTTTCTTCATGTGGACATTGATGAACTATTAATAAAGATCTTTGGTGATTCAGATCCAACAGGGCAGTACATATATAAGCCTTTTATATTCTTAATATCAGTAGGTATCACTAATGAATAATCCTCATTTACATTAGGGATCTTCTTAACTCTTCTCTATTCTTCATTTCTTACATTTAGTCTATAGCCTGTTTAGTTTTTTTTTTCTTTTTCTACCTCAAAAACATAACCTCATTATTTCTGTAACTGCATGTGATGCTAAACCTCCCATTTTTCTTGCCTTGAATAATGCCCTAAGTTCTGACTTGACCTTGTAGCTTTAAGACTTGAGTCTATAAAATTCATCTATTATTCTCACCAGAGTACTTGATAAAATTAATAACAATGTGATTAGAGAAAGCAATATTGGTTGGGTGAAAAGTGAGGGCTTTGGAGCTTGAATTTCTGTGTTTGAATCTCGGCTCTACCATTTATCAATCTTGTGAAACAAGTCAAATTAAATAACCCCACTCTTATATTTTAATAGCTCAAACTGAGCTATTTAATAAGTTATTATATGAAAGCACCTAGAAGACACACCTTTTCTGTATTTTAGAAAACCAAAGGGATAGCAAACGTTATTTTTACTAATTTTGTCAAAAATAAATGAATTCCCTCAATATCTGTTTAAAATATACAAGACATTCTGCGACCTATTGTCTTCTCTATGTTTCCAGTTTTATCTTTGCCATCTTCTGCCTAATGCAATTTATATATTTAAATGTGTTACAGTTTTCTTTGTATAGAATGTTATTTTAAGACATTCCTTTGTTCATATTTTATATGTTCCACTGTAATTATTTATAAGTAGTTTATCATATATCTGTTTTCTTGGTATATAAACAAGGGCAGGGTAACTCTATAATTCTTGATATATCACAATTTTTAGCATGTGTTACATACATACTCAGGAATTGCTTAATTGAATA
This sequence comes from Canis lupus baileyi, assembly GCF_048164855.1. Classification (NCBI taxonomy): domain Eukaryota; kingdom Metazoa; phylum Chordata; class Mammalia; order Carnivora; family Canidae; genus Canis; species Canis lupus. The sequence goes on along the minus strand of NC_132857.1, from coordinate 32,266,861 downwards.
AACAGCTTTAAAAATCCAACATTACAAAAAAATAGATTAAATGAAGTAATCAAAACCAGTATTTAGGAGAATTAAATATTAAATACAAAATCACTTCTAAAATTATATTCAAAAGGCAAATTATAACCTGGATATTGGGAAAAAATTTAAAGCATATGAAAAATAAAACAAGATATAATTTTGTTCAAATTGAGTTTAAGAAAAACTAAATGTGTTATTCAAAGTTTTGGAGAAAATGATTATTTTCCAATTATATTTAAAATAGTGGCTTCTTTGGATAAAGTGTGAGGATTATGAAATCAAAAATCAGATAACAAAGAGGTTCTTGCTATGTAGCATCATGATGAAGTATACAGACTTTGGAGCTAAGCACCAGAGGTCTGAAACCTGGATATTCTGTTCACTAGCTATACTACCTTGAACAATTACCTGAAGACATACTTTTCTCTATCTGGAAAATGATGATAATAAAGGAGAGAAAAAGAGCTTCCAAGATAGGCAGAAACTGAAAGAATATGTGATCAACAAACTAGCTCTGCAAAAAATGTTAAGGGGGACTCTGTAAAAGAAAGAGGATGCCCAAAGAAATAATCCACAAAAACAGGGACTGAATAGGTATTATGATGACACTAAATTCATATCTTTCGATAGTAACTCTGAACCTGAATGGGCTTAATGATCCCATCAAAAGATGCAGGATTTCAGAATGGATAAAAAAACGAGACCCAACTATATGCTGTCTACAAGAGACTCATTTGAGACCTAAGGACACCTACAGCCTGAAAATGAAAGGTTGGAGAACCATTTACCATTCAGATGGTCCTCAAAAGAAAGCAGGGTTAGCAATCCCCATAGCAGATAAATTAAATTTTATCCCAAAGACTGTAGTAAGAGATGTAGAGGAACACTATATCATACTTAAAGGATCTATGCAACAAGAGGACTTAACAATCATGGATATTTATGTCCCTAATGTGGGAGCTGCCAAGTATATCAATCAATTAATAACCAAAGTAAACACTTACTTAGATATTACACTAATATTGGAGACTTCAACACAGCACATTCTGCAAATGACAGATCTTCTAAGCACAACATCTCCCAAGAAAAAAGAGCCTTAAATGATACATTGACCAGATGGATTTCACAGGTATTTACAGAACTTTACATCCAAAAGCAAATGAATACACATTCTTCTCAAGTGCACATGGAACTTTCTCCAGAACAGACCACATACTGGGTCACGAATCGGGTCTCAACTGATACCAAAAGATTGGGATTGTCCCCTGCATATTTTCAGACCATAATGCTTTGAAACTTGAACTCAATCACAAGAAGAAATTTGGAAGAAACTCAAAAACGTGGAGGTTAAAGAGCATCCTGCTAAAAGATGAAATGGTCAACTAGGAAATTAGAGAAGAATTTAAAAAATTCATGGAAACTAATGAGAATGAAGATACAACTGTTCAAAATCTTTGGGATACAACAAAAGCAGTCCTAAGAAGGAAATACATCACAATACAAGCATCCCTAAAAAAAATTGGAAAAAACTCAAATACACAAGCTTACCTTGCACCTAAGGGAACTGGAGAAAGAACAGCAAATAAAACCTACACCCAGCAGAAGAAGAGAGATAATGAAGATTTGAGCAGAATTCAATGAGATAGAGACCAGAAAAACTGTGGAACAGATCAACAAAATCAGGAGTTGGTTCTTTGAAAGCATTAATAAGATAGATAAACCATTAGCCAGCCTTATTAAAAACAGAAGAGAAAAGACTCAAATTGATAAAATCATGAATGAAAAAGGAGAGATCATAACCAATACCAAGGAAATAAAAACATCTTAAAAACTTATTATGAGCAGCTTTACACCAATAAATTAGTCAATCTAGAAGAAATGGATGCATTTCTTAAAACCACAAACTTCCAAAACTGGAACAGGAAGAAATAGAAAACCTGAACAGGACAATAACCAGGGAGGAATTTGAAGCCATCATCAAAAACCTCCCAAGACACAAAAGTCCAGGGCCAGATGGCTTCTCAGGGGAATTCTATCAAACGTTTAAAGAAGAAACAATATCTATTCTACTGAAGCTGTTCCGAAATATAGAAAGGGACAGAATACTTCCAAACTCGTTTTATGAGGCCAGCATCACCTTACTTCCAAAACTAAAGACCCCACCAAAAAGGAAAATTATAGACCAATATCCCTGATGAACACAGATGCAAACATTCTCAACAAGATACTAGGCAATAGGATCTAACAGTACATTAATAAAATTATTCACTGTGACCAAGTGGGATTTATCCCCAGGATGCAAGGCAGGTTCAACACTTGTAAAGCAATCAACGTGATAGATCATAACAAGAGAAAAAATAAGAACCATATGATCCTCTCAATAGATGCAGAGAAAGCATTTGACAAAATACAGCATCCATTCCTGATCAAACTCTTCAGAGTGTAGGGATAGAGGGAACATTCCTCAGCATCTGAAAAGCCCACAGCAAATATCATTCTCAATGGGGAAACACTGCGAGCCTTTCCCCTGAGATCAGGAAGGAGACAGGGATGTCCACTCTCACCTCTGTTATTCAACATAGTCCTAGAAGTCCTAGCTTCAGCAATCAGGCAACAAAAAGAAATAAAAGGCATTCAAATTAGCAAAGAAGAGGTCAAACTCTCCCTCTTTGCAGATAACATGATACTGTACATAGAAAACCCAAAGGACTCCACCCCAAGATTGCTAGAACTCATACAGCAATTCGGCAGTGTGGCAGGATACAAAATCTATGCCCCCAAATCAGTGGCATTTTTATATACTAACAATTAAATGGAAGTAAGAGAAATTAAGGAGTCAATCCCATTTACAATTGCACCCAAAAGCATAAGATACCTAGGAATAAACCTAACCAATGAGGTAAAGGATCTACACCCTAAAAACTACAGAACACTTCTGAAAGAAATTGAGGAATACACAAAGAGATGGAAAAATATTCCATGCTCATGGATTAGAAGAATCAATATTGTGAAACTGTCAATGCTACCCAGGGCAATTTACACATTCGATGCAATCTCTATCAAAATACCATGGACTTTCTTCAGAGAGTTGGAACAAATCATCTTAAGATTTGTGTGGAATCAGAAAAGACCCCGAATAGCCAGGGGAATTTTAAAAAAGAAAACCATATCTGGGGGCATCACAATGCCAGATTTCAGGTTGTACTACAAAGCTGTGGTCATCAAGACAGTGTGATACTGGCACAAAAACAGACACATAGATCAATGGAACAGAATAGAGAATCCAGAAATGGGCCCTCAACTCTATGGTCAACTAATATTCGACACAGCAGGAAAGACTATCTACTGGAAAAAGGACATTCTCTTCAATAAATGGTGTTGGGAAAATTGGACAGGCACGTGCAGAAGATGAAACTAGACCATTTTCTTACACCATACACAAAGATAAACTCAACATCGATGAAAAATCTAAACCTGAGACAAGAATCCATCAAAATTCTAGAAGAGAACACTGGCAACACCCTTTTTGAACTTGGCCACAGCAACTTCTTGCAAGATACATCTATGAAGGCAAGGGAAACAAAAGCAAAAATGAACTATTGGGACTTAATCAAAATAAAAAGCTTCTGCACAGCAAAAGAAACAGTCAACAAAACTCAAAGACAACCTACAGAATGGGAGAAGATATTTGCAAATGATCTATCAGATAAAGGGCTACCATCCAAGATCTATAAAGAACTTATTAAACTCAACAGCAAAGAAACAAACAATCCAATCATGAAATGGGAAAAAGACATGAAGAGAAATCTCACAGAGGAAGACATAGACATGGCCAACATGCACATGAGAAAATGCTCTGGATCACTTGCCATCAGGGAAATACAAATCAAAACCACAATGAGATACCACCTCACACCAGTGAGAATGGGGCAAATTAACAAGGCAGGAAACCACAAATGTTGGAGAGAATGTGGAGAAAGGGGAACCCTCTTACACTGTTGGTGGGAATGTGAACTGGTGCAGTCACTGAAAAACTGGGTGGAGGTTCCTCAAAGAGTTAATAACAGAGCTACCCTATGACCCAGCCATTGCAGTGCTGGGGATTTACTCCAAAGATACAGATACAGTGAAATGGCAGGACAGCTGCACCCCAATGATTATAGCAGCAATGTCCACAATATCCAAACTGTGGAAGGAGCCTCAGTGTCCATCGAAAGATGAATGGATAAAGAAGATGTGGTCTATGTATACAATGGAATATTACTCAGCCATTAGAATCAACGAATATCCACCATTTGGGTCAACATGGATGGAACTGGATGGTATTATGCTGAGTGAAGTAAACCCATCGGAGAAGGACAAACATTATATGGTCTCATTCATTTGGGGAATATAAAAAATAGTGAAAGGGAATAAAGGGGAAAGGAGAGAAAATGAGTGGGATATATCAGTGAGGGTGACAGAGCATGAGAGAGTCCTAACTCTCGGAAACGAACAAGGAGCAGTGGAAAGGGAGGTGAGCAGGGGAGCAGGGGGATTGGGTGACTGGTTGATGGGCACTGGGGGGGCACTTGAAGGGATGAGCACTGGGTATTATGCTATATGTTGGCAAATCGAACTCCAATAAAAATATACAAAAAAAAGAAAAAATAATAATTCCTATCACTGGGAAAAGTTAACAATTAAAATAATTAAAATGTAGAGCACTGGTATTTTGCATCTTTTATCATAACAGAACATATACAATGTCAAATTTACCGTTTTAAATGTACAGTTCAGTGGTATTAATCTCTTTACAAAACTATGCACCAGTTATCCATTATCCATTTCCCAGATGCTTTTCATCATCCACAATAGAAACTCTATATCCATTAAATAATAACTTCCTATTTTCCTAACCCAAATTCCAGAATCTACCATGCTTACTGTCTCTATGTATTTGCCAATTTTAGGTACCTCATACAAGTGGAATCATGAAACATTTGTTCTTTTGTGTCTGGATTATTTCTTTTTATTACTTTTTTATTTTATTTTATTTATTTTATTTTAATTTTATTATTTTATTTTTGTGTGTGTGTGTGTCTGGATTATTTCAATTAGCATAATGTTTTCAGGGTTCATCAAGTTGTAGAGTATATCAAGTTTTCTTTCTTTTTAAGCTAACATATCCCATTATAAGTATACATTGCTCTTCCTTTATTCATTCTGTTGATGGACTTTGGACTGTTTCCAATATCTGCCATGGTCAATAATGTTGATAGGAACATTGATGTGCAATGAGTCTTGCTGAGTCTTGCTTTTAATTCTTTTGTGTATTTACCTATAAGTGGAACTGATGGTTCAAATGGTAATTATATATTTAACTTTTGAGGAACTGCCATACTATTTTCCATGGTGGCTGTATCATTTTACATTCTTGACAGCAATGCACCAGGATTTTAATCCTTCCACAGCTTCCTCAATACTTGTTATTTACTTTCTTTTTCTTTTTTTTTTTTTCAGTTTTGTTTTGTTTAATAGGAATGATCCTAATAGGTGTGAAGTAATATCTCATTGGTAGTTTTGGTTTACATATTCTTAATGGCTTGTGATATTGAACACATTTTTATGTGATTTTTTTGGTCATTTGTATTAATTTTGGGGGGCAAGATGTTTTTTCAAAATCTGCCCATTTTTAAAAATTGGGTCGTTTGGAGTTTTTTGTTATTGCTGAGTGATGAGAATTATTTACACATGCTGGATATTAATCTCTTATCAGATATATTATTTGTAATCATTTACTTCCATTCTGTAAATTGTCTTTTTATTTACCTGGTAGTGTTGATTGATTGGCAAAAGTTTTTAATTTTGATGAAATCAAATTTATCAAATATTTGTTGTTGCTTGTGCTTCTAGTGTCATGTTCAATAAATCCTGGTCAATATTTCATGGACATATTCTTTTATTATTTTTTCTAATAGTTTTTATTTGGCTCCGACACCTAAGTGTTTGACAATTTTGAAGTAATTATTGTAAGTTTTGAAACACAAAGTGTGAGTCTTCTGCATTTGTTCTTTTCCAAGTTTTTTTGGCTTAATGGATTTCCTTGGTATTCTATATAAGTTATAGGATGGATTTTCTATATTTGAAAAAAATAAGTCATTGGATTTTGATAGGAAGTGTGTTAAACCTGTAGATCTCTTTGGATAATACTGTTATCTAGGCAATATTAAGTCTTTTAGTCCATGAGCATGGAATGATTTTCTATTCATTTGTCTCCTTTATTTCTATTCATTTGTCTCCTTTATTTCAGCAATGTTTAGTAGTTTTCAATGTAGAAAGTCTTTCATGTTCTTACCTAAATTTATTCCTAAGTATTTTATTCTTTTTGAGACTATTGTAAATGAAATTTTTTTCTTTACGTTTCTTTCCAGATGATTTATTGTTAGTGAATAAGAAATGTTATTAGTATTTTTATGTTGATTTTATATCTTGAAACTTTTCCAAGTTAGTTGATTAGATATAATCATTCTTTTGAGTTCAGAATATTTATAACTTCCTATATGTATATCATCTGTGAACAGAGATAATTTAATATCTGTTTTTTGATATTATGGGTAAGAACTTCAAATTTTTATATTTGAATATAAAATAAAATATAACCCAACAGTTATATTTTTTCTATATATGGCTTTTATCATGGTAGAGAAGTTTCTCTATATTTCTAGTTTATTGAGTGTTTTATAAAGCAAGAGTGTTGAATTTTGTCAAAATGTTTTATGCATTAATTTAATTAATTGTGACTTTGTTTCTTTTATTCTATTAACGTAGTATTTCACTTTGCTTTTTGCATGTTGAACGATGCTTATATTTGAGAAATAAATCCTACTTGGTCATGTTGTATAATTCTCTTAATAGCTGATAATTTGATTTGCCAGTATTTAGTTGAAGATTTTTGCATCAATATTTATAACAAATCTTGACCACCATGTGCTCCTGAAAAAAAATGTGTATTCTCCATTCTTGGGTAGATTGTTCTACAAATTTCTGTTACATATAATTGGGATATGGTGTTGTTCAGGTCCTCTATTTCCCTAATGATTTGTTTGTCTATGCATTTTTAAAAAAAATATTTATTTATTCATGAGAGACAGGAAGAAAGAGAGAGACAGAGACAGAGACAGAGACATAGGCAGAGGGAGAAGCAGGCTCCTCGCAGGAGCCCGATGGGGGACTCAATTCCCGGATCTCCGGATCACGACCCGAGCCAAAGGCAGCCGCCCAACCGCTGAGCCACCCAGGCATCCCTGCATTTTTGTCAGTGTTGTAGTAATATCTCCAATTACTATAAAACTGTCCATTTCTCTCTTCAGTTCTGTCAATACTTGTTTCATAGTTTTGCCTCTAATGTTGGTGTATGTAAGTTTACAGTTTTTAGACCTTCTTGATGAAACAACTCTTTACCAATATAAAATGTCCTTCTTTGTCCTTTGTATCAGTTTTTGACCTAAATTCTATTTTGTCTGATATTGGTATAACCACTCCAGCTCTCTCAATGTTTCCATTCAATATCTTTTTCTATCCTTTCTCTTTCAACCAATGTATGTTCTAAATCTAAAGTGAGTTTCTTGTGGACAGTAAATAGCATATACTTGAGTCTCATTTTTTTTTTAAAGATTCTTCTAATGTGTACTTTTTGTTTGGAATCTAATACTGTTACATATAAACTCATTACTTACAAAGAATGGCTTATTTCTGCCATTTTGCTATTTGTTTTCTGTTTGTTTTATAGCTTTTTCTCCCTGTCATCTTATACATCACTGCCTTCTTTTGTGTTTAGTTGATTTCCTTTAGTGACATATTTTGATTTTCTCCTCAACTCCTTTTGTATATATTTCATCAATGTTTTCTTTGTCATTACTATTAGGATTATCAATAATATTAAAATTATAGCAATATATCTTAAATTAATGCCACTTTATTTTTTTTAAGATTTAATTTATTTGGGGATCCCTGGGTGGCTCAGCGGTTTGGCGTCTGCCTTCGGCCCAGGGCATGATCCTGGGGACCCGGGATCAACTCCCACATCGGGCTCCCTGCATGGAGCCTGCTTCTCCCTCTGCCTGTGTCTCTGCCTCTCTCTCTCTCTCTGTGTCTCTCATGAATAAATAAATAAAATATTTAAAAAAGATTTTATTTATTTATTCATGAGAGACAGCGAGAGGCACAGATACAGGCAGAGGGAGAAGCAGGCTCTCTTCAGCAAGCCTGATGTGAGACTTGATCCCAGGACCTCAGGATCATGACCTGAGAAAAAAGCAGATGTTTAACCACTGAGCCACCCAGGTGCCCTTAAATTAATGTCACCTTAACTTTGGTTTCACTAATTGTATTTTTCTTATAGCTCTCCCCTTCCCATATATGTTACTGATATTGTAAATTACATCATAATATATTTTGTACCCATTATTTTTATGCATTTCTTTGTTTTGCATATATATATCAAGTTTAGTGGTTTTCCTTTAGTTCTTTAGGTTTCCCCTTAGTTGAGCATATTTACAACAGTTTTTTAAAGATTTTATTTATTTGTTTGAAAAAGAGAGAAAACAAGCAGGGGGGGCAGCAGAGAGAGAGAGAGAGAAAGAAGCAGACTCCCTGCTGAGCTGGGAGCCCAATGCAAGGCTGGATCCCAAGACCCTGGGATCATGACCTGAAGTGAAGGCAGATGCTTAACTGACTGAGCTACTGACCCAGATACCGTCAACAGCTGTTTTTTTTTTTTTTTAATGCCTTGTTTAATAAGGATAGTTACTTTAAATTGTTCCTTTGAATCAGCTGTGTATTCTGTTTATATGTACAGCTTGTGTGTTTTTTTTTAGAAGTGGACATCTGATTATTATGTGATTATCTCTGGAAATCATAATCCTTTCCTTTTCCATGTTGTTTATATTAATTGTTGAAACTGCAGCAGTCTATTTGAGACCCTTCCAGACTCTCTATACACAAAGACTATTCTTTAGTAGGTGTATGTTCACTGAAGTGGTCCTTTAGCTTATGTGTGACTAATGATTTCACAGAGATTTCCTTGAATTCCAGGGGTTGAAACTGATTTTTTAAAAAAAGCACATATAGAAACAAACAAATATAGAAATCATTCACCACTTTCAGTTTTTGCATTCTGAATCTGTGCTGAGGAGTCCTTTACCAATTAGCTGAGTTTGCTCTGAGCTTATGGAGCAGCCTGAGATGAAAGTTTAAGGTCTTCTCAGAATTTTCTTCAGCATGTGTCTTCTTTGGACATGCATGTGGCTAAATAAATTCCCCCATTATACATGGCTGCCTTGGAATGTCCTAATTTTCTAATGAGCCTCAACTCATCTTTCAGGCCTCATACAGTATGTTGTATGTCTCTGCACTTATTCTCTTTCCCAGATGCCTGTAAGTTTGTAGTTCCCTTGTGGTTTTCACAAGAAATGTGCAGTGCTTTTCCAGACTATGTTCCAAATTTTGCAAAGAAGAGACAAGTGATTCCATCCTGTAGGTAGCCCCCAGGAAGGTTAGAACAGACATAAAACAATATTTTGCAAATTAAGATTGTTTTCTCCCTCTTCTTGAAGAAATGACTCAAAAACCAGGTTGCTACTGCTCAAGATTAAGACTCCTGTTCTACTTTGGAAGTGGTGGGGCAAAGATGATTAAAAAAGAAATGATATTTCTTTTAAAAAAGAAAAAAATTCTTATCATTTTAAAGATTTTTTTTTCTTCCTTCACTGGGCCTTTGCTGCATTGCTGTAATCCTATATTGCTTTCTACAACCTTTAAGGAGTTGGTTCAGACAGCTTCTGGTTGTTCCTTGATGTTTCTATGAGAGTATGAGAACTTGGAGTTTTTCTCCAAGGAGAAAGGAAAAGGCGAAAGGAGAGGAGAAGAATAGGAGGAAAGAGAAGTTTAGGAGGTAAAGGAGAAAAACTAAGCAACAAGTACTAAACTATTCAAAAAAAGAATAACTTTTTAGTTTTTTTCTCAGAAGTGTATTTAAATTGGCAAATCCCAAATTACTCAGACTAAACTATTAAGCACCAATTATTAACAAAGTAAATATAATCTAAACATGTCTAGTCCCCCTAGACATTCATTTTATGTGAAAATCATTGGGATTCTTTTGCTACTTTTATTCGAATTGTCAGAAGAAGTACTGCAAACAGCTTTGATCACTCTCCAAATTTTACGGCTTGACCAATGGAGGAAACATTAACAGTTAAAAACTAACTCACGTTAACAAATTAACCAAATGCTAAAAATGCCTATGAAAGTAGCTTGCTTGTGATAATAAATGATGTTGAGAAATAATTTCCCCTAGAAAAGTGCTAGCCCTTTCATGTCTCAAGCCACCAAGAATTTAAGAGCAAAAACTGATAATAAAAATTACATTTCTGCTCCACATATACAAATAAAAGCCTGGAAGATGTGAAATCTATGATTGGATGATATTAATTTCTGTCTGTCACTTACGATCAATTCAAATTCTGACCTATATGTTCTTTTCTTCTGCTTTAAACCTTTTTGGCCACAATTTCATAATCCATTCCCAAGTGCCTTCTCCTTCCTGCATTGCACTTGAGTTCTGAATTAGATTTTATATTTATGAAAGATATTGAGTTGAAAGGGGTCAATCAGAATTCCTTATGGTAGAAGAATTATGGGCTAGAGTTAACATTAAGTTAGCCACCTCTGACATTTTGGGCAATTGCTTTTATATCGAACTTGAGAAAAGGGCCTGCAAACTTCATTTCACCAAGTTCCAGATTACCTCTTATGAACCATCTAATTAATATTCTATAAAGAAGGCTTCTAAAGATGGCGTTATGTTTATCTATGATAAATGGGTTTTTGTGTGGCTTTAGTTGTTTCCTGTTGCAAAAGTCAATGAAATTCCAGTTCTCATATAGCTTTCTTTTTGTCTCTCTCTAAGATGCTTCACATAAAGCATTTTGATCAGTTGAATTCACCATTAAGTAGACCAAGTCTTGCTTAGGTTCCCAGCAATTCTCTGCCAGGTTGACTTAGAGCTGCCATGACCAGATGATAAATCAAGATAGAAGCAATTCTTCACTCTTGTTCCCTGATAACAAGGAATTATATATGATCCCTTATACTCCATGGAGAATCAGCATTTATAACATGGCCTCAAACAAATACTAAGTATGCTTTTATTGTCCATTACAAATAAATAAATAAATATATATATATATATATATATATATATATATATATATATATATTTATATGGCCTACTCATAGTGGACAATAAAAGCATACTTGATACTTCCTAAAGGCTATGTATAAATATATGCATATATGCATATATATTCATGCATTTATATATATATATGTATGTATATGTGTGAATATGTGTTTGTGTGTATAGTGTGTGTGTGCACCAATTATTTCAAGAAAATCTATTTACTATTTGCTGTGTAATGCTCAAGCAAACATGCTCCACAAATTCAACTTGTATCTTTAGCAGATAAAATGGCATAATTGTAAAAAAAGAAAAAAATATATAAATACATCTACTCACAATATACATACATATATACAGATTTTTTGTTTGGGTTTTGCAGATCCTGCATTGCAGTTTTATTAACATTCATGAAGTATTGTGTTTTTTATTCATACTGTAATCCAATTGTGACTCAGGTATAGCAATTGCATTATAGTGTGATTAAAGAAACACAATACTTCCTGAATGATACATGATTAAATCAATGGGCATTCAAAAGAGGAAGTGATGCCCATAAATCCAGGGAAAGCTCTATGTATGAGATGGAATATGAGTTACAATGAAAAGAGAAGGCTTCGTCTAATCTTAAGGTAAGAAAAGGGTTGTATGGGAGGGAATGTCATCATATAAAGGCAGAATGTTCACAGTGTGTTTAGAGATTAATGAATGAGTAATTCCTCTGGATTAGATCATTGATAGATGAGAGAGGCAAATACAATAGTGAAGGTGAGTAGAAACAAATCTCTAATATTTAGAACTTTTCCTATTAGAAAATTTCAAGCTATTTTTTATTTAGAGCCATAGTTAGATATACAGAATGTAGGGGTTAACATAAACTAGATTTACCACTTGTAAAGAAAAATGCTTTAAAATATTATATATCTGATTTATGTAAATAAACCCATCAATAAATAGGTGTGTATGTATGTATACACCTTTGAAATTTCACTCTATCTTTTTAACTTCAAAATATTATTGGGACAAACTTACTCTGAATGTTTAATTTTGCAAAGTTGTAAAACTAGCACAAAATGATTTTTTCTAAATGAAATATTGTATTTTTATTAAAGATTATGTTTCAAATATCTGGAGCTTACACAAATTTAAAAATGAACTTGCAGAACAAATATCATGCTCAGATTCTCACTTCAAAAAAATCATACCGTAAGGAGCAAACATTTGTTTTACAAATGTAATTTGTAAATCCTATGTAATTCACTTCATAGTTTGGTGCACTAAGTGTAAGACAGTCAAGACCTCGCTCTGGATATTGAATTAAATAATAATAAATCCATAATGATTTATGGATAATGAATCAGCCTGGACCAGTTTCCCTTTCCCAGAGTAAAAGGCTTCCCCCCAGAATAGCTTTCTTCAGCTACCAGGGGGAAAACTCCATGAACTATAAGGTATTTAGACAAGTAATAAAATAGAGGCGGAGCCCTATCTCAAAGTACAAGAACCAAATAGTATGTATAATCTCCCTACTTGCTATTTAAGAAAGTAATGCCTCAGGGAAAAGGGTACCCTCCACTGAACTGAAATCCACACTGTGTCCAGGGGATGTCCCTGGATTCTGTCCAGCTCTTTATGAATGAATATAAGAGTAGGTAACTGCATTTAGACAAGAAAAAGAAATAAAAAGCATCCAAACTGCAAAGAAAAAAGTAAAACTACCTCTATTTACAGGTAGCACGATCTTGTATGTATGTAGAAAATTTTCTATAAATCCCCTAAAAATCTATAAGAATTAGTCAATGAATTAAATAAACCTTCTTGTGTTTTTCGGTTTCCTTTTATGCACATATTAACTTTAAAAAAATAAATTTTTAAAAAACCTAAAAAAATACAAAAACCAATTGTATTCTTTTACAACTACAATGAAAAATTTCAAAATGAAATTAACAAAACAATTCCATCTACTGTACCATATCGAAAATAACAAAATACTCAGGAATAAGTTCACAAAAGAAATGCAAATGTCTACTCTAAAAGCTACAAAACTTTTTTGAAATAAGGAAATTATCTAAATAAGTGGGAAAAAAACAGCCTATGTTTATAGGTGAGAAAATTTAATATTTTTAAGATAGCAATACTCTCCAAATTGATACACTTATTTGATGCATTCTCTATCTGAATCCCAGGTGAACTCTGTTTGAAATGGTCAAGCTGATTCTAAAATTCATATAAAATTGCATGAGACCCAGAATAGACAGAATGATCTTACAAAGAACAAAGAAGATATATTCACACTTCTCAATTTCAAAACTTAGTATAAAGCAATGGTAATCAAAACAATGTGGTACTGGCATAAGGACAGAAATATACATAAATGAAATGGAATTGATAGCTGAAAAATAAACCTGTGTCTATAGTCAACTGATCTTTTATAAAGATTCCACTGACCACTCAATTGGGAAAGAACAGTCTTCTACAAATGGTGTTGAAACAACTGGATAGCCACATACATAAGAATGAAGTATGCCCTTATCTCATACTCTATAAAGTATACCCTAGAATAGCTAAAATTTAAAAAAAAGTATTGGCAACAATATAGAGAAACTGGAGTACTCCTACACTGCTGATAAGAAAGTCAAATGGTGCAGTCAACGTTGGAAAAGACTCTGACAGCTCATCAAATGATTAAATATCAAATAACCATAAGAGTCAAGCAATCTCACTCCTAGGTATATATCCAGTAAAAATGAAATATATGGGGTACCTGGGTGAGTCAGTGGTTGAGTGTCTGCCTTTGGCTTAGGTCATGATCCTGAGGTTCTGGGATCAAGTCCCGCATCAAGCTCCCCACAGGGAGCCTACTTCTCCCTCTGCCTATGTCTCGGCCTCTCTGTGTCTCTCATGAGTAAATAAATAAAATATTTTATTTTTAATTTTTTAATAAATCAAATCTTTAAAAAAATGAAAATATATGTTCACATAAACATTTATATGGATATCAATAATATCATCATTTATAACACTCAAAAGGTAGAAACATACAAATATTCATTAACTGATGAAGGACATACAAAACATGGTATATCCATTTAATGGAATATTATTTACCAGAACAATTAATGAAGTAATGATACATAATACATGTCAAAACATGGATGAACTTCAAAGAAATATGTTTAGTGTAAGAAGCCAGTCACAGAAGGCCAGATATTTTATGATTCCATTTATGGAATGTCCACAATAGAGGAATCTATAGAGACAGAAAGAGGATTATTGGTGGCTTAAGGGCTGTAATGGGTGGGCAACTATAGATATATACACATACACATATACACATTACATATGTATGTATGTGAAATCATAACTAACTCAATTTACATCGCCTCAGAAAGAACCCTATACCCTTTAACTATCTATCATCTATCTATCTATCTATCTATCTATCTATCTATCTATCTATCTATCATCACACATAGATAGATGATAGGTAGATGATACATAGACACATTTATTTTTATACTTAATATGGATTAATTTTACATCTGAATATACAATATATAAAATTTATTTTGATAAACTTGAGGATCGTGTGACCTTGTGTTTTGCCAATCTGACTTTTTGAATTTCCCCTTTTCTCAATAAAGCCCAATTACTAACCAGCACTTTGAAAAAGTGTGAGTGAAATCCATCCAACTCCTTAGAGATACTGTCCTAGAATCATCAAGATGGAGACATTGGTTGTTCCTGACTTCAGTCCCCAGCAGCTGAATAATCAATAGCTATTGATTGACATACAACATTGAGAAAATTCCAGAACTCGGGAGTGAGGCTGAAGAAATGTCCTGAATTACAGAAACCAAGAAGGGTAAGAAGAATAGTTTCACTTTGACCACATTACCCCCCATTAGGTTGGCACATTGCCAGTTTATCTAGTGGAACAAAGAGAGCCCAAGGTAGACATCCAGCCTTTCCACCATTGCACGTTGCTTCTTGGGAGCCCTACTTGGGTCACACCACACATAGATCACTGGGGGAACCCATGAGGCTGGATTACTAGAGATCAGAAAAAAATGAAAAAGTGTGATGGTGCTTACAGCCACCAGTGCTCAGATCTTGGCAGATCTCCTTCTTCCTTTCAGAGGTACCCAAGCAGAGATCTTATATAGTGGCTCTGCCTCTCTGAAGAGCTAATACAGTCACTCTATTTGCCCAGGGAGCCCAGTGGGCAGTTTTGCCTGATTTGGATCCTCGATAAATGAGCCCTACTGACCATTGAGCATAATCTCACCTAGGCAGGGAAGTAAATCTGAATTCCCACCAAACTCCTGAATATAGGCAACAGTTTTGACAAACAAAAACCTGATCAGAGAACATGGGCAACTATATAACCCCTTATACAGTCATGATTGCAGCAATGCCTGAGCAGTGGTCTGAGCCAGGGGCTCTACCCACCTGCAGAGACTTGCTAGTGGCTCTGTCATGGCTGGAGACCTTGGAGGGAAATTTGCTGATTTTTCAGTCAATGAGCTGTACTGTGCATTGAACCTGCTCTATGACCTCATCTGGGCAAGTAACTATATTCAACGACCCTCCTAATGGCTGAGTAGAGCCTTTAGTGCCTTCCCCCAGCCCAGAAGACTAGCCAGTGAACACAGGCATCCATAGAGCTCATTATAAAGCCTTAGAAAGCAGGGACTCTAACCAGTGGCTCTGCTCATCTACCAAGCAGAACGTTTTTAAAAGATTTTATTTATTTATTCATGATAGACACACGGGGGCGGGGAGGCAAAGACACAGGCAGAGGAAGAAGCAGGCTCCATGCCGGGAGACCGACACGGGACTTGATCTGGGACTCCAGGATCGTGCCCTGGGCCAAAGGCAGGCGCCAAACCACTGAGCCACCCAGGGATCTCCTACCAAACAGAATTTGTGTCCCTGTTTGGCCAAGTACTCTGTTGTCAGTTCTCCCTGATTTGAGTCTTCAGCCAATAAGTTGAATTGGCTGTGGACCCTGTCCTACAGCTCCACCTAGGTAGGAAAGCAAATTTTCAGCCTCACCAAACTTCTGAGTGTAGTCTCCAATCTTGTTTTTCTAAGAACCCATGCCAGAAAACCTGGGCAGTTATAGAGATCATTCAACAGCTTCATGTGTGCAGGGAGGCAATACTGTCCAACTGTTAAGTATTGCCTCTTGTTCCAAATAACCAGGACGACTTAACAGTGATCTTGGACAGTCTTAGAGCCAAGTCTACAGCCCTCTCCCACACCAGAGCTTTATTCAGTTGCTGACCATATCTGTGGCTCTGCCCAATTAATCTTGCTGAAGAGCCCAGCCAGTGAATTTGTCTAAATACAGAGGAGTCTCTAAACCCACCCAAATATTAAACAAAGCTTAAGTTCCCTCCCAACCAAACAGTCCAGCCAATGACTTTGCCCAATGGCAGAACACAGCTAGTGGCCTATTCTGATTTTGAATTCCAGTCTGAGGCCCCACCCAACTTTGGGGCAGAGTATGCATCCTTGCCTGATTGCTGAGCACAGATTTGTCTGACCACAAAGATCTGCCTATAGCTCTGACTGAACAAAAATTCCAGCTAATAGAGCCATATGGTCAAGGAGTAGGCCTGAGACCTGAACAGGAGTTGTGGATCCTGGCCAACAGCTCTTCTCAATCATGGAATCCAACTCATGGCACCACATTGCCAGGGGACACAGACTGCAATCTGGCTTGATGTGAGGCAATTACAGAAACCAGCTAGTGGACCCACCTGACTGTAAAGTCAGCAGCTAGCAGACCTGTAAAATTGGTGAGTCCACCCACAGCCCTATTAAAATGTGGATCCCAGACAGCAGCATCCACTATAACCTCAGAGCACAGGGTGTGGGCATGTCAAAATAGAGACCCAATTGCAAGCCCACTGGCTAATGGTCATTATCAGATGATTCATTCATAAACCCAAATGGAGCTGGCTGGTAAAGGTCTGTCACTGCTGTAGTAAGCCTGTAATGTCTGGAAGAGGAGATTACATACTTAAATGTACAGATAACAATGCAATGAATAAATAATCACAAAGAATCAGGTAAACATGACACCACCAAAGGAAACTAATAAAGCTCTAATAAATTAGCCAAAGGAAAGAGAAATCTATGAACTATCTGACCAAGAATTCAGGATAATTATTTTAAACAGGTTTACTGAATTACAAGAACAGTCAGAGAAATATTTAAACAAAATAGGAAAAAACATAAACAAAATGCAGTTCAACTGAAATATGCAAATGATCCCAAACAAATAAACAGACAAATCCTAGAGATGAAGAATATAATGACTGAACAAAGAACTAAACAGAGGGTTTCCATAGCAATTTAAACAAAGTAGAAGGAATAATCTAAAAATTAAAAGATAGATCACTTGAAATTATTTAAGTTGGAGAAGCAAAATGAGAAAAAAAATGAGGAGTGAAGAAAGCCTATAGGATTTATGATAAACTATCAAGTAAAACAGCATACACACTATGGGGAAACTCAGAAGGAAAAGATAAAAAAGAAAGGGACAGAAAGTCAATTTAAAGTAACCATGGCTAGAAACTTCCCAAACTTGAAGAGACAAATGGACATCCAGATTCAAGAGATCTATAATATCTCAATATGTTGAACACAAAGGGAACTACACTAAGATACATTTCAATTAAATTGTTGCAAGTCTTAGACAAAAAGAGATTTTGAAAAGAGCAAGAGAAAATAACATTCATCACATATAATAGAATCCCCTAGGATTATAAGCCTATTTATCAAGAAACTTTTTAGGGAAGAACTGACTGAAAAGACATATTTAAACCATGGAAATATGAGGCACCTGGGTGGCTCAGTTGGTTAAGTATCTACCTTTGGTTCAGGTCACGATCTCGGGGTCCTGGGATTCAATCAAGCCCTGCATCATCAGGCTCCCTGCTCAGTTGGGAGTCTGCTTCTCCCTCTCCCTCTGCTCCTCCACTCCACTTTGCTTGAGCTCTCTCTCTTTTTCTGTCTCAAATAAATAAATAAAATCTTTTATTTTAATAAAATGAACTATGGAAAAGAAAAAAGATACAGTCAACCAAGAATACTATACCCAGAGAAACTATTTTTCAGAATGAAGAAGCAATAAAGACATTCATGACAAAAAAAACCTGAGGGAATTCATCACGCTAATCCTACCATAAAAGAAATTCTAAAGTATGTTGTGCAAATGGAAATGAAAGACACTAATTAACATCATAAAAACATACAAATGTGTAAAACTCAGTTTTACTCAAATTCATATTCAGTAATATTATAGACATAATTTAAAAGTCATAAGACAAACATGTTAAAAATAACTATAATATTTATTATTGTACCTGCATAATTAAAAAATGTAAATTGTATCACCAATAACCTAAGATATGAGGGAAAGTGAAGAAAAATTATAATGTTTCAGATGCTACCAAATTTGTTATCAGCTTAAAATAGGGTAAGTCTCATGATAACACAAAGAAAAAACCTTTAGTAGTTATGTAAAAGATTATTATAATAGAGTCAAATCACACTGTTACAAAAGTTATCAAATCACAAAGAAAGTTAACAAAAAACAAAATATACAGAAAACATTCAGAAAACAAGAAAAATGGCAATAGTGTATTCACCCATCATAATAATTTTAAGTATAAATGAATTAAATTCTCGAATCAAATGATATGAAATGCTTGAATGGAAAGAAAACAAGATCCAATGATGACCTGCCTACAAGAGACTCACTTTTATTCAAGGATACACATAGTCCAAAAATGAAGGGATAGAAAAAGATATGTCAAGGAAGTGGTAATCAAAAGAAAGCAATTACCTATACATACACCACATAAAATAGACTTTATTAAGCTAAAGAAATGCTCAAAAAGAGACAAAGGAGATCATTATATAATGATAAAGGGCCAAATCCATCAAAAATATACTACAACTATAAATATGTATGCATCCAATATTAGAGAATCTAATGTATGAAGCAAATACTAGCACAGCTAAAAAAAATAACTAAACTGCAAGTTTTTGGAGTCTCTAATACCCCACTCTCAACAATATATAGATCAGGGACTCCTGGGTGGCTCATTGGTTGAGCATCTGCCTTTGGCTCAGGGCATGATCCCAGGATCTGGGATCGAGTCCCACATCAGGCTCTTTGCAGGGAGCCTGCTTCTCCCTCTGCCTGTGTCTCTACCTCTCCCTCTCCCTCTGTGTATGTGTGTGTGTGTGTGTGTCTGTCATGAATAAATAAGTAAAATCTTAAAAAAACAACAACAACAATATATAGATCAACCAGACAGAGAATCAATAGAAAACACTATTTAAACAATAGTATAAACCAAATGGCATAACATTCATTTATGGAACATGTCATCTAGAAGCAACAGAATATGTATTCTTCTTAAATGCACATGGAACATTTTTCAAGATATGTCATATGGTAGGCCATGTAACAAGTTTCACCAAAATCAGGAAGACATAATGTATCTTTCTGAACATGATGTTATATAAATAAAAATCAATAACAAATAGAAATCTGGAAAATATGCAAATATGTGGAAATTAAATGACACATTCCTGAACAACCAATGGATCAAAGAAGAAATTACTTAGAAATAAAAAAAAAAAAATGTCTTGAGACAAATGAAAATGGAAACGCAACACACAAAAACTTGTAAGCAGCAAAAGCATTTCTAAGAAGGGAGTTTATAGCAATAAATGCATACATCAAGGAAAAGAAAGATCTCAAATAAACAACCAACTTTACACTTTCAGAAAACTAGAGAATGAAAAAGTTAGCAGAATAAAAAATAAATAGTAGGGTAGAAATACAGGATAAGGAATAGGAAAATAATGGAAAAGATCAACAAAACTGAGTGGTTCTTTGGATGATCCATAAAATTCACAAAGCTTCAACTAAACTAACCAAGAGAAAAAAGGAGAGAACCCAAATGAATAAAACTATAATGAAAGAGGAGACTAATGCAACTGATGATACCATAGAAATGCAAATGATCATAAGCCCCTATTATGAACAACTATATGCCAACAAACTGGATAACCTAGAATAAAAGGCTAAATTCCTAGAATCATACAACTTATTATGCTTGAATTATGAAGAAATAGAATATGTGAACAAATCAATTATAAATAAGGAGAATGAATGAGTAAAAAATATTCCAAACAGAAAAAAATCCCAGGACCAGGTGGACTTACTGGTGAATTCTACTAAACATTTAAGGAATTAATGCTAATCTTTCTCAAACTCCTCTGAAAAACAAGAAAGGACACCCTTAAAATCATTTTACATGGCTAGCATTGCCTTAATTCCAAAGTCAGATATAGACACTGCATCAAAAAAAAAAAAAAAAAATCCCCCCCAAAACCCAAAAACTATAGGCCAATATCCTTGATGAATATACCTATAAAGCTCTCAACAAAATACTATCAAACTGAATTCAGTAGTGTATTAAAAGGATCATTCACCATTATCAAATGAGATTTATCCCTGGGATGCAAGGATGATTCAAAATACAAAAATAAATAAATATGGTTAATCACATGAATAGAATTAATGAAATAAACCAAATGATCATAATAGAGGTAGAAAAAAATATTTGACAAAATTCTACTTCCTTTCATGACAGAGCTCTCAAAATTGGGTATACAGGAAATGCACCTCAACATAATAAAATCACAAATGACAAACCCACAGCTAACATTACTCTCAATGGCGAAAGTTTGAAAGTTTTTTCTTTAAGATCGTGAACAAGACAAGGGAATTACCCTTAACGCTCCTATTCAATATACTACCAATGGTACTACAGTACAAATAGTCAGGGCAACTATGTTTTTAATTGTTGATGGCAGAGTTTTTTGTATAGAAAATCTTAATACTCTACCAAAAAAAAAAAAAACCTGTTATAATTAATAAAGATTAAAGACACAAAATCAACATACAAAATAAGTTGTCTATACACTAACGAATTATCT
Organism: Canis lupus baileyi; assembly: GCF_048164855.1. Lineage (NCBI taxonomy): Eukaryota > Metazoa > Chordata > Mammalia > Carnivora > Canidae > Canis > Canis lupus. The sequence continues at coordinate 32,245,587 of NC_132857.1, read as the reverse complement.
GACAAAGAACTAAAGAAAATCCTACTTAGGATAGAATCAAAATAGTAAAAAGAATGATAAATTAATTTAATTTAGGATTTGAAAGATCTACACCATTGAAAACTATAAATCATCGATGAAAAAATTGAGGAAGTCATAAAAGGAAAACTATCTTGTTTTCATTGATTGGAAGATTTAATATGCTTAAAATGTCCTTCTACCCCAAACAACTTATGAAGCCAATACACTCCCAGTTAAGATTCCAATGGCATTTTTTACAGAAATAGAAAAAAAAATAATTCTAAAATTCTTATAAAATTACAAGATCCTGGAAAGCTAATGCAATCTTCAGAAAGAAGAACAAAGCTGGAGGCATCACAACTTACTAATTTCAAACTACATTATAAAGCCAATCAAAACAATATGATATTGTTATTAAAACAGTCATATCAATGAAACACAATCCAGAGCCTAGAAATAAGTCTATGCATATATGGTCAATAAATATTTAACATGGGAGCCAAGATTACTCAAAGGAGATAAGGTAATGTCTATAATAAATGACTTAGGAAAATTGAATATTCACATGTAAAAGAAAAAATAAAACAGCTAGACCCTTATTTTACAACTCACAAAAAAACTCAAAGATACTAAAGACTTAAATGTTAAAATCTGAAACCATTCAACTCCTAGAAGAAAACATAGGAAAAGAGATCCTTGATATTGGTCTTAGCAATAATTCTTTGAAAATGACACCAAAAGTAAAAGTAATGAAAGCAACTGCCAGAGTTGGGGAGGGGGGTGAGTTGTAGGGAATATGTGTGAAGATGGTCAAAGTTTGCAAACTTCAAGTTGTAAGATCAGTAAATTTTGGGAATATAATGTACAGCATGGTTATTATAGTTAAAAATACCATCTTATGTATTTGAAAGTTTCTAAGAGAGTCCATCTTCAAAGTTTTCACCACACAGAAACATAAAAATTGTATCTATGTCAGATGATAAATATGCTAACATTATTTTGATAATCATTTCACAGAAACACATCAGATTATTATGTTGTATACCTTGAACATACACAATGTTGTCAATTTTGTCTCAGTAAAGTAGGAGCAAAAAGAAGTGATGTCCCAAATGGAGCATACCCAACATAACACATCCTTACAGTTTTGAAAATATGATTAAAATATTTTTAGATTTATCCCAAACTTACAGACTGCTAATCAAAATAAGTAGTGTTTTTTATTTTAAAATAAAGGGAAAAATAAACATTTATGTTCTTCTCCCCTCAAACCATTTTGTTCTTAGAGTGAAATACAGTATTTGATTAAAAATAAATGAGTGCTATTTGTACTCTTTGCTTTTATGAGTTTGACTATTTTAGATACCTTATAAATGTGGAGACACACAATTTTATTTCCTTCAGTAACTGGCTTATTTCACCTAGGATAAAGTTATTCAGTTTCATTCACATTGTTATAACGTTCAATAATGTTCCATTGTAAGCATATACGACATTTTTAATCCACTTACCTATTGATGGACACAGAATTCAGTAGTGGTTGTCAGAGTCTTGGTGGCGGAGGTAAAGGAAAACCATTTTCAGTGGTTATAAAGTTTTAATTGTGCAAGATAAATAAGTTTCAGAGATCTAACACTGTGCCTATGGATAACAGTATGAATTGTGTGCTTCCAAGTTTGTTAAAAGGGTGGATCTTGAATTCATTGTTACCACAAAACACAAACAAAACAAAAACAAAAGTAAAAAGCCAATGTGGTACAAGAAAACTTTGGGAAGTATTGGATATATCCTTAACTTCATTATGATAATGGTATCATGGGTGTTTACATATGTCCAAACTCTTGTACACATTGATTATGTGCAGTTCTCTGGATATCAATTCTACCTTAGTAAAGGTGTCCAAAACAAACAATGAGCATAAAAAGGCAAATGGAAACAGGGATTTCCCCCTGTAGCAAAGAGAATCAATAAATATACAAAAGTAAAAAAAAAAAAAAAGTGTAAGAAGCCTGAGAATCACACTGGACAGAGGAAGCCGTCTTTAAACACCTGTACTGGGTCTGCATACAATGGTAGTATTGCCTGTTTGGCCTGTGCAACTCCCAGGATGCTCTGGGCTCTGGGAAGCATAGAAAGATGGATGAAATGTGGAAGTAAGAAGTGGTCAAGAAAAAAACAATCATTAATGCGATGGCTTTATATGAAACAGTAAAACTCAACATGCCCCTTACTCACCTTCAGCCACAAAACCCCAAACCCAAATGACCCCTTGGCAAATACAACAAAATTTTATTCTCAGAACTTTTTAAAAGCTGAAGCAAGTGGAGAAGCCAGTGATCATTACTATCAGAGAGCTCTTTCCTCCCATCCCACAGAGGGAGGTGACAGCTTACTGTCTCGTTCCCTCTGGGCTCACCCTCAAAAGAATCCTACCAATTGGCAAGAACATAGAACTCCTGTAAGCATTTCAATCACCTGTCTGAAATATCAGTACAAAGCTAAGAATCCTCAGACATTTGATAAGTATGAGAGAAACAGAGGTTAGCAAATAAAAAAGCTAATATGGAAAGACACTATTTTCTGGAGAAGAAAAATGACAATAAAGTGCATTATTATAATATTAGTACAAACACATTTTATTGTAAAATGTTCACGGTAAATATTAGCATAAAAAGTCTTTAATTTTCTTACATTTTTATCTATTCCATGTGTGAAGAAATGATTTTTATGTGTGTATTTGTATCTTTAAAAATTATTTCTTGCAATCAGGCTACATAGACCCAACTAGCTGAGAATATGAGATTTTTTTTTTTAAGATTTTATTTATTTATTCATGAGAGACATAGAGAGAGAGAGGCAGAGACACAGGCAGAGGGAGAAGCAGAGGCTCCATGCAGAAGCCTGACGTGGGACTTGATTCCGGGTCTCCAGGATCAGGCCCTGGGCTGAAGGCGGCCCTAAACTGCTGAGTCCCTGGGCTGCCCAGAATATGAGATTTTGTGTCCTTTTTCCTCTCACTAAAAAAATCATACTAATTAATTAACATACTAATTAAAATGTTTCTTCCGGAAACATTTTTAATATTTGAAAATGTAATTTGCACTGTATATTTCAGACACTAAAGTGCTTAGCTTTGTATTTAAGTGCTTTTTGCTTATTAGCTCATTTAATTCTCCCAATCACCTAATGACATGCGTGCTACTTAAACCGCTTTTATAGATAGAGCAACCAAGCAAAATAAGGCCAAGTAATGTGACCTTAGGCAGAGCCAGGATTAATGTCAGGTGTATGGGTCCCAGAGATTCTAGTCTCAGGCAGCTCTGATACCCTGCCTCTAATGGCAAACATCTCACTTTAAATCTTCAGATGATCCACATTGATTTCTTTTACCAAAATTCCTGCATATCAGTCTTACACCTAATAGATACAATCTCCAGGTTCTTAATGCTTATTATTTCTTCTAGGCACACCTGCTCCAATGTTACATGTTCTTTTTTTCCCTCTGAATATGTTTCTCCAGAGATCATTTTATGAGCTATGCAGTTTTGCTCTGTAAGGCAATAGAGCAGAGTGTTGTGATAACAGTCTCCAGAGTCATATTAGCTTAGTTCAATCCCTGCTTCCACCACTTGCAAAGTGTTTTTCATCTTGGGGAAAATCACTTAGCTTCCCTTGTAAATCACTAGGTCAGGTGAAAAATGTGATTCAGATTTTAGTAAGCTTATTGACTTAGTGGGTAATTAAATTATATAGTTCTTTTAAAGCAATGAAAATAATGTCTGACATGAGGTAAACATTCTGTAAATATTAATTATTAATTTTACTATTAATACAATTATCATTGTTATTGCTTTTTTGATATTTTATTTAAATTCAGTTTGCCAACTTATAGTATAACACCGAGTACTCATCTCATCATGTGCCCTCCATCATCTCATCATGCCCATCACCCAGTTAACCCATCTTCCCACCCACCTCTCCTTCTGCAACCCTTTGTTTGTTTCCCAAAATTTGGAGTCTCTCAAGGTTTGTCTTCCTCTCTAATTTTTCCCCACTCAGTTTCCCTCCTTTCTCTTATGGTTCCTTTCACTATTTCTTATATTCCACATATGAGAGAAACTGTATGATAATTGTCTTTCTCCAATTGACTTATTTCACTCAGTGTAATACCCTCCAGTTCCGACGTAAATGGTTATTGCTGTTTCAAGAAAAATTCTATGGGGGAACTTTGGCAAAAGCCTTATGAACAGATACTTCAGCTTTCAAAGATTGGGCACTGGTAATGGGCTACTTTGAATACAGGCAGCCTAATTATATCTAACAGAGGAACCAAGTGAAAAACTTGCCTTGTTGACATAGCAGAGATGATTTCATCTTCTATTCAAAGAGACCATGTGAAGTTGGCTGTCCTCATATTCTCTGGATATTATCTACCAGGTTACTTGGACCACATGATAAACTATAAATAATGCTTTGTTACTTAGTGTATAATTAGCCATGAAATTTTCACTTAATGTCAACCTGAGTTTGACAAAGAGCACTATGCGAAGACTGCATTCTCCTCTGTATTTTTTAATTAAACTTTTATTTTGAGATCATTATAAACTCACATGTAGTTGTAAGAAATAATTCAGAGAAACTATGACACTGTACCCAGCTTCCCTGAATCATAACATTTTACAAAACTATGTGACAATATTACACACAGGATACTGACATTTTCTGTCAAGATACTGAGCCCACCACCACGAGGACTGCTAACATTGACCTTCTGTAGTCACACCTACTACCCTCCTTGTCTGTGATCCCTGGCAAATAATAATCTATTCACCACTTCTATACTTTTGTCACTTAAGGAATTATATATGAATGGAATTATACAGTAGTTGACCTTTTAAAACGGACTTTTTTCCCCAGCATAATTCATCCAAGGTATTATGTGTACTGTTCATTAGTTCTGCTGCTGAAAAGTATTACATAATATGAATGTACCATGGTTTGTTTAACAATTTACACATTGAAGTACATCTGGATTGTTTCCAGGTTTTGGTTATTAAAAATCAAACTGCTATAAACATTCATAAGGAGGTTTTTGTGCACATGAATTTTCATTTCTCTGGAAAATATAAGAAAAAGTTCATCGGTGAGTTGTATGATAGTTGAATATTTGATAGTTGAAACAACTGCCAAATTGTCCTCAGGAGTGACTGTGATTCTTTATTTCCACCGGCAACGAAGGAGAGTTCCTATTGCTACACATTCTCATCAACATGTGATACTGTCAGTTTTTTTGAGCGTAGCCAAAAGTGTGGGCAGTAGTACCTCATTATTGTTTTAAATTCCAAGTACCTAATGACATATAATAACAAGAATCTTTTCATATACTTGTCACCCATGTATCTTCTTTGATAAGGTGTCTGTACAGATATATTACCCATGTTTTTTTCTCTTAAAATTTTAGTTTTCCTTGTGATAGAATTTTATGACTTCTTTGTATATTTTGGATGGAAGTCCTTTATCAGATAGGTGATTTGTAAATATCTTCTCCTACTATGTAGCTTCATTTTTCATCTCTTAACAATGTTCTTCACAGAACATTTCATTTTAATCATTGTTATCTTTTATGGATTATACTGTTGGCATTGTCAAAATCATTGTCAAAAAGCAGTCTCAACTAGATTATCTTCTACACTATTCTCTAGTATTTTCTTGTTTTACGTTTTACATGCAGGTCTTTGATCCATTTTGAGTTAATTTTGTAACAAGACTCAAATTGTTGTATAGGGTTTTTTTGTTTTGTTTTGTTTTGTCTTGGTTTAGTTTGATTTGTTTTTTGCCTGCAGATGTCAAATTGTTAAAGTATCATTTTTGAAAAGTTTACTTTTTCTACACCGATTTGCCTTTGCTTCTCTATCAAATGTCAGTAGATCATAATTGCACACTGTAGTTGACTATTTTTGGGTATTCTATTCTATTCCATTGTTATATTTGTTTGCTATTTTGCCAGTATCAGACTGTCTTGATTACTGTGGCTTATTAGTAAATCTTGAAAACTTGAAGTATCAGTCCTTTGATTGTTTTCTTCTTCAAGATTGTGTTAGCTATTCTATGATTTTTGCCTTTTCACATAAATTTTAGGATCAGTTTGCTGACATGCACAAAATGGCTTGATGGGATTTTGATTGGATTGTATTAAATCTATAGAAAAAGTTGAAAAGAACTGACATCTTAATGATATTTATTCTATCAACAAATATGGACTATCTCTTCACTTTTATAGATCTTACCTGATTTGTTTTATCATAGTTTGTAGTTTTTCTCATATAGACCCTGTATGTATTTTGTTAGATTTATACTAAGTGTTTCATTTTGGGGGTGCTAATGGAAATGTGTTTTTAATGTCAAATTCCAATTATTGATTACTAATATGTAGGAAGGGAATTGACTGTTATCTAACCTTATGTCCTGCAAAGTCATTATCATCACTTATTTATTTCAGGAGGTTTCTTTTTTTTTATTCTTTACATGGATAGTCAGATAGTCATGCCCTCTGTAAACAAAGTCAGTATTATTTTTCCTTCCCAAACTATACCTTTTATTTATTTTTCTTGTCTTATTGCATTATCTAGGATTTTTCATTAAAATGTTAAATAGGAATAGTGACAGGAGACATCCTTGTTGTCAGTCTTAGGGGGGAAAACTTGTTTCTCACCATTTGATAAGATGTTATAGAGTTTTGCATATGTTGTTTGTAAGTTTGAGGAACTTCCCTTCTATTCCTAAATTGTTGAGAGTTGTTCTCATAAATGAATGCCAGATTTTTTTCAGATTGTTTTTCTACATCTATTGATATGATCAGTTGAGTTTTCTCCTTTAGCCTACTGATGTATTATATTAATTAATGTTCAAATGTTGAACTAAACCTGAAAAACTAAGATAACTCCCACTTGATTGAGGTTTATAATTATTTGTATACACTATTGAATTTGGTTTCTCACAGTTTGGGTGTGAATTTTTGCATATATATTTGTAAGAGATTATTGTCTCTAGTTTTTTCTTTCTTATAATATCTCCATTTAGTTTTATAGTAATACAGATCTTATATGATGAATTAGGAAGTGTTGCTTCTGCTTCTACTTTCTGAAAAAGATTCAAGAAAATCGATAGGTTCTTATTTAAATATTTGGCAGATTTTACTGGTGAAACCATTTGTGTCTGGCACTTTCTTTTTTGAAAAGTGATTATTGATTCAATTTCTTTAATAGATTCAAGCCTGTTCATGTGATCTATCTTTCTGTGTGTGAGATCTGTTAGATTGTGTTATTCAAAGAATTGTTCCATTTTTAAGTCAAATTTTTGGGGATACAGTTGTCAATTATATTTCTTTATTATGCTTCTAATGTCTATGGATCAGTGGTTCTTACCTGTCTTTCAATAGCTGTATTAGTAATTTGTGTCTTTTTCTTCCTTATTTAGTTTGGTTAGAAGTTTATCAATTTTACTGATTTTTTTTAAACCTTTGGTTTCATTGATTTCCCTATTTACCTTTGTTTTCAATTTCATTGATTTCTGTTTTTTTATATATTTTTAAAGATTTTATCTATTTATTTATGAGAGAGAGAGAGAGAGAGAGAGAGAGGCAGAGACATGGGCAGAGGGAGAGACAGGCTCCATGCAGGGAGCCCGACGTGGGAATTGATCCCAGGACTCCAGGATCATGCCCTGAGCTGAAGGCAGGCGCTAAACCGCTGGGCCACCCAGCTATTGAAAATTTCTCTGTGTGTGTTTTTTTAAATGCTTGCTTTATGTTTATATTCTTCATTCTCTAGTTTTTTAAAGTGGAAGCTTAGATGAATGAGTTTAGCTCTTTTTTTTTTTTTTTAAAGATTTTATCTATTTATTCATGAGAGACACAGAGTGAGGCAGAGACACAGGCAGAGGGAGAAGCAGACTCCATACAGGGAGCTAGACATGGGACTCCAGGATCACGTCCCAGGCAGAAGGCAGGCGCTAAACCCTGAGCGACCCAGGCGTCCCAAGTTTAGCTCTTTCTTTTTACTTAATTGATACATTAAATATTACAAACTTCTCTCTAGGCAGTGCTTCCACTGCATCTCACAACTTTTTGCTGAGTTGTATTTTCATTTTCATTTAATTCATTTTTTTTTAAATTCACTTGAGAGTTCTTTCCTTGATGCAGGTGTTACTTAGAATTTTTTAATCTCGGGGATCCCTGGGTGGCGCAGCGGTTTGGCGCCTGCCTTTGGCCCAGGGTGCAATCCTGGAGACCCGGGATCGAATCCCACATCGGGCTCTCGGTGCATGGAGCCTGCTTCTCCCTCTGCCTGTGTCTCTGCCTCTCTCTCTCTCTCTCTGTGTGACTATCATAAATAAATAAAAATTAAAAAAAAAAAAAAAAGAATTGTTTAATCTCCAAATAGTTTGAGATTTCCAGGTTTCTTTCTGTTATTGATTTCTAGTTTAATTTCATTGTAGTTTTAAAGCCTATATTATATGATTTTAATTATTTTGAATTTGTCAATATGTGTTTTAAGATCCAGAATGTTGCAACTATTTTGGTAACAATTTTATATGAGCTTATGAAGAATGCATATTCTGCTGTTCTTGGATGAATAATTCTATAAATGTTCATTAGGTCCAGTTGATTAATGGAGCTGCCCAATACATCTATATGTCTATTATTTTGCTTATTAGATACATCAATTACTAATAGAGATGTGTTACAATTTCCAACTATAAAAGTGGATTTGTCTATTTCTTCAGAAATGTGTGGGCCTTCTATCTATTCTCTGGGATTCACTCCATTAGGCAAAAAATTCCTCATAGACAATGCCATCTAGATTTTTTGGTTTCTCCTTAAACAGCTAAGAAGGTCTATGATCATATGTTTAATTTCTTCAAAGAGCATTTTGTACACTTGAATACTCTAACTTTAAAAAATCTCTTGCAAGATACATCCATGAAGGCAACAGAAACAAAAGCAAAAATGAATTATTGGGACTTCATCAAGATAAGAAACTTCTGCACAGCAAAAGAAACAGTCAACAAAACTAAAAGACAACCTACACAATGAGAGAAGATATTTGCAAATGATCTATCAGATAAAGGGCTAGTATCCAAGATCTATAAAGAACTTATTAAACTCAACAGCAAAGAAACAAACAATCCAATCATGAAATGGGAAAAAGACATGAAGAGAAATCTCACAGAGGAAGACATAGACATGGCCAACATGCACATGAGAAAATGCTCTGCATCACTTGCCATCAGGGAAATACAAATCAAAACCACAATGAGATACCACCTCACACCAGTGAGAATGGGGAAAATTAACAAGACAGGAAACAATAAATGTTGGAGAGACTGTGGAGAAAGAGGAACCCTCTTGCACTGTTGGTGGGAATGTGAACTGGTGCAGCCACTCTGGAAAACTGTGTGGAGGCTCCTCAAAGAGTTAAAAATAGATCTGCCCTACAATCTTGCAATTGCACTGCTGGGATTTACCCCAAAGATACAGATGCAGTGAAACACCGGGACACCTGCACCCCAATGTTAAAGCAGCCATGGCCACAATAGCCAAACTGTGGGAGAAGCCTCCGTGTCCAGAAAGATGAATGGATAAAGAAGCTGTGGTCTATGTATACAATGGAATATTCCTCAGCCATTAGAAACGACAAATACCCACCATTTGCTTCGATGTGGTTGGAACTGGAGGGTATTATGCTGAGTGAAATAAGTCAATCAGAGAAGGACAAACATTACATGGTCTCATTCATTTGGGGAATATAAAAAATAGTGAAAGGGAATAAAGGGGGAGGGAGAGAAAGTGAGTGGGAAATGTCAGAGAGGGTGACAGAACATGAGGGACTCCTAACTCTGGGAAACAAACAAGGGGTGGTAGAAAGGGAGGTGGGCAAGGGGTGGGGGTGACTGGGTGATGGGCACTGAGGGGGGCACTTGATGGGATGAGCACTGGGTGTTATGCTATATGTTGGCAAATTGAACTCCAATAAAAATAAATTTTTAAAAAATCTCTTTGAGGTATAGAAGCTAAAAATTGTCCAGCCATATCTTTGGCTTTTTCTCTAGAGCAGGTTTTCTGACAATGAACCTTCCAATTATAAGATCTTTACAATCTGGATAGGCTGAGAATTTCCCAAATCATCAATTTCTGCATAATGTTTCTTATCTCTTTCCTCGCACATTTTTTACATAAATGGCAAGAAGAAACCAGGCTATAAGATTGCTTAGAAATCTTCCCTGCTGAATGTCCAGTTTCACCCTTTATAAGTTTTGTTTTATACAATTCTGCTCAGGTTTCTCCTATTGAGAAATATAACAATAATCAGCTTTTTTCAATTACTGTTTTCTTTGTATTTTCTTCTGAGCTGTCACCAGGAATGATTTTAATGTACTCATTTCTACCAATAATCTGTTAATCACAATTTAGGAACTCTTTAAAGCAGTATATGCTTTATCTACCATTCTTCTCAAATTTTTGACCCCTGATCAGCATATTTTAACTTTCATATTTTTATTAACATCTGGTCAAGTGAATCTAAGCCTTTTCTATCATGTTCAGTCTGACATTTTCCAGCCTTTGCCCAATTCCATAGCCACTCCCACATTTTTAGGTATCTGTTCAACAGTACTCTAGTTTAGTTAGAAAAATCTGTATTAAAGTCCTATTACTGCTGTAGCAAATTACCACAAATTTAGTGGCTTAATACAGCCAAACAAAACTATTATCCTATAGTTCCTAAAGCAGAAGTCTGACATTGGTTTTTCTAAGTTAAAAACAAGTGTATAAGGCTTTATTCCCTCACAGAAGCCTTAGAGTAAAATCTGTGTCTTTTTCTTTATTTTTCAGTTTCTAAAGGTCACTCACATTCCTTGGCTGATGACTCCTTCCTCCATCTTCATCAGTAACTTCATGCTGAGGCTTTCTAGTACTGCCATCTGTTTGATGCTCTTCTGGTTCCCCACCAACTCTAAAGACCATTGTGATTATTGGACCCACCCAGATAACTCAGGATATGAATTTTAGTAAGTAAAGATTAGCAAGCTTGCTTATAGCTTCAACTTTAAACCCTCTTTTCCATATGGACAATCATATTTACAGATTTCCAAGATTATGATGTTGACATCTTTAAGAGCATTAATATGTTTGCCACTAGCACTAGAGACAAAAAAAAAATGAGCATATGTTCAAAGCTGCTAATATAGTTCTCAGATTCCCACAAGGTGCTCAGACTCTAGGAAATTTAGGGGCAAACTGAACCGAAGAAATACAGATTTAAATTGGCAGGCATTTTCTCTACTCTGGAAGTATATGTATCTGCTGGGCATGTCCTCTGGTACAGTCTGGAAAATTTGCCTTTTGTTTTGCCAAGCTATAAACATTGATAACATATATTAACCCAGAGCTCAACAACTCAACAAGCCATATTCAAAGGTCTTAGCTTCTGTGTTTCTCTCTCTGGCACTAAGTCAGCATCAACTAGATTCATTTCATTTTATTATTTTTAAAGATTCATATCATTTTAAACAATCATGTTTTTTAAAGATCTTTTTAAATTACAAAGAGCTTGATTTGAGTTGTTTTATCCCAAGGTCATTTTTTTTTTTTACATTTTTTAAAAGATTTTATTTATTTATTCATGAGAGACAGAGAGAGAGAGAGAGAGGCAGAGACACAGGCAGAGGGAGAAGCAGGCTCCATGCAGGGAGCCCAATGTGGGACTCGATCCCAGGTCTCCAGGATCACACCCTGGGCTGAAGGCGGCACTAAACCTCTGAGCTACCCAGGCTGCCCATTTTTCTCCCAAGGTCTTATTAAAGAGATTTGGATATCTATCCAGAGCTTTGCGTAAACCTTAAGTTTATATTAATTAGTTAATTCAGTTCAAGTAAAATTGTGCAGACCAAACAAAGCACATTTCCTGGTAGAATCCAGCCTGCAGGCCATAAGACATCTACCTTGAAAACTCAAACATTTTTAAAGCTTTTTAGAGGACGCAAGGAAGGCAGTATTCTTGTAGGCAAATGTGATTTTTGTGATGAGGGTTTTACTCATATGTTTTATGATTCTTAAATTCAAATGTCTATAAAGAAGAAAAATAAATACATAATATTACCTGATGATTTTCTTAAATTTCAATTTTCTTTTCAAATTCAGAAAGCTAGAAAAAATAGGTCTTTTTAAAGTGTTTCCTACATAGTTCCTGTTTACTATCCACACTGACATTTCTCAGGGCATCATAGAGTAGATCAGAGATAAAGCGAAAGGCAGAAGTTATGTAAATTACTAAACTCACATTCCTTCTTCCCCAGTTCCCATTACCTGAAAATGATTACATTTTATTACAGAAACTATTGCAAGTAACTTTTAACTTACTACAAAAAATTTTACATATAAATAACTTGCCAATCCAATAAGGGAATAGGAACCACATATTATGGTAATGGATGATAAAACATGAACTAGTCAATGAAAATATGATCTTTTCTGAAACATACAGATAATGATAGACAATGGGATAGCATGGTATTGAATTCTCTCTCATAGTACAGATTATTAGAGCAGGACTCAATAAAAAGACAGAGCCTTGTTACAGTTATCAGAATTTTATGCTTTTGATTTCCTTTGAATTGGATACTTTTCCAGTAAAATTAGAAACTGTTACTACAAAAACACATTCATAGAAATATACTTCAGATAGATAATTATCTGTTTAGAGTGCTTTGTACAACCAATCTTCATCTCTTTGCCACTCTTAACTAATTTCTTTACTGAAATCATACTATCATCCCAGCCAGGCCAATTCCCATCAACTCTTGGGTAGACTTTTAACTAAATTTCTCATAAAACATACTATTTTTACCCTTTGTTCCAGAAATTATTTCCACCACCAAACTCCTAAACATTTCTCTTATGGGGGACACTAATTGTTATGTGGTGAAGGGGTACCTCAGGAAATTTGATCAACCAGAACGCCATCCCAACATTGCCACTTAAATGAATTTGTGACTATAGCAGTTTTCTCATGTAAAATGGAGATGCCAATGATTTCTCCTAGGGTTATTGAGAGATTGAGTAGATTAAATAAGAGGCATCTGTATTTTTATTTTTTTATATTTTTTGTTTTTAGAGAGAATTTTACAAGCAGGGGAGCAGGAAAGGGCAGAGATAGAGGGAGAGGGAGAATTAAATAAAGGGCATCTTTATATTTTTATTTTATTTTATTTTTAAGATTTTATTTATTTGAGACAGAGAGAGAGAGCAGGAACAGGGAGGAGCGGCAGAGGGAGGGGAAGAAGCAGGTACCCTGCTGAGCAGGGAGCCAAAGCTGGGCTCAATCCCAGGACCCTAGGATCATGACCTGAGCTGAAGGCAGATAGATGCTTAACTGAGTGAGCCTCTCAGGACCCCTGATAAAGGGTATCTTTAAAGTGCCTGCATCGTACCTAGCTTAGAGCAGTTACTCAGAAAACGTCATTTTCTCTTGTCCTCTCCAACTCTAATATCCAACTTCAGATTAACCTATTTCCACATGTAATTCCTGGCTAATATTTCTGATTAATTTAACATTGTGCTAATTTCTATGTATTTATTGATCACTGCATTATACACATATTCTATTTATTGTTTTTAGTGTCCTTTAATATCTAATCTGGAACAGGTGTTGTATTCCATATCTCCCTATTTCACAACTTGAAGACTAGAAAGTGATACATTTGATGGATGTGAATTATGAAAAGAATTAGCAAGACCAAGAAGCTAACTCATTTTGTATTCCTCATTTGCAATTTCCAGTGTCACTATGTGAAAAAAATACAATATGTATGGCCTTTCTTACTGGGTGGAATAAAAATTAGTAGTATGCTTACTAGTTACATTCTATAAGCCTTTGACATCCATGTATAACAAGGGACATTAATGAGCTCAAAACAAGCAGTTTCCTTAGGTTCAGAGGGCAAAGTGATATGCAATTTTTATATTTTCTGAAATTTCTGTACATAAAATTTTGCTTTTGCTTACTTCTTGTGGACTTGCCCAAATGATAATAGAAATTGACTTGCATTTAAGAGAAAACACAGGCTGTTCAAGAAGTTTGCTTTTCACTGCATCCTTTTTCTTTTATGGCAACAGATGATATTTGCTCATTTCTTTTAAAGATGAGAGAACTGAGACTCAAAATAGTGAAATAAAATTGGCAAAGTTCAGAAGCCAGAAAATAAGAAAAGTAGGCTTTCCTTCCAAATCTATTTTGGATCCCAAAGTCATACCCTTCTATCAATTTCAGGTTCTTCCCCTTGGATTCATCTTTTCCTCTTGGTTTTAGGGCCTTTGTTATAACTCATTGTTTAAAACAACCCCTTGACTAGATTGTTATTATCTGCCAGATATTTCACAATTACATAAATTTCTAGATTATTCCTCTCTAGGCTTGCCTGATGCTATTGCTGTCTATGCTTCGGCTCATGAAACAAAATCTCATGGGAGTAACCACAAAAACAGATTCTAAGAGAGCAATGGCAATGGTGGTTGTAACAGCTTAGATATATAGCCCCATTGCTGGGGAATTGTTATTTGACTGCCAGTCACACATTGCAACAGATTTTAGTTAAATCAAGCTCTGACATGATTGGAACAAAAACCAAATGAAACATCTGCCAAAACAGAAATTTTGTCAAACTCCTAAAACAAGGAAGAATGTCTTTAATGGATATAACATCTGAATAAGGTTAAAACTAGTTATTATGAAGTTTTATGAAATTTCCAATGCATGTTTTGGTGCCATTGGACAATATTTTCCATATTCCTTTTTATTTCTTATTCACAAATTATTTTCCAAATGCACAAGAAAGAAGTAAGTTGAAGTATCAGAATATGGAGTAAAATTAAATTCCATTTATTCAGTAAACATGCAGTGTCATTCTAGAAGAAATGGAAACCACCTGCTAGGCATCTGGAATGCATCCCAGACCAGCTAAGTTGTGTCTAGATCGCATTATACTTCTGAATGAAAATGGAAGCTCATACATATCCAAATGCCAGATGATTTACTGAATCTTCCCATTTAATCTTAATGTTTGTGATTATATAGACAGATCCTGCAAAAGTCAAATGGGCCTCACTTCACATTACTTTATATTTCTAAATAGCAATAGAGTGAATTTTTACTTGTTTGTATAACAAGAAAACAATATCATATGATAAGAAGTTCATAAGGGCTAGCCGTAATGCTCATTGTTCTTAGGTTAACCTTATGTTTGTATAATGTCCTTCAAATTTTTGGGTGTAATATGCAGACACAGCAATGTTTAGACCAGAAAGAGGGTCCATCTCCTTCTTTTGTCTCTATTTTTAGGATTCAGGGAAACTTTCTTTGCAGTTTTCCCTTTATGTCATCTTGGGCCACTTGGCCACCTAAAATCAAGCACTAATAAGGGGAATGAAATTACATAGGTTGTGTTAGACTCACCATTCTAGGTCAATCTATGTTGCGGGGAATCAACCACCATAACCATCACAGGCACATGGTACTGTGTGTCCTCTATGTCCTTAGGATCACCACTATAGGATGTAATCAAGAGCACTAAAGGGCAAAAAGTTGAAAGTAGTAGTTACAGTTAATGAAAACAACAATAACAGCAAATGCTCTAGGCAAAAGCTTTCCTTTTCTTCAGATTGATTTACTTAGATGTCCAAGCAATTAATTAGGAAGGAAGGAGGTGGGCACCCCGGGTGGCTCAGCGGTTTAGCGCTGCCGTCGGCCCAGGGTGTGATTCTGCACACGGGATCGAGTCCCACGTCGGGCTCCCTGCATGGAGCCTGCTTCTCCCTCTGCCTGTGTCTCTGCCTCTCTCTCTGTCTCGAATGAATGAATGAATGAATGAATGAATGAATAAACAAATAAATAACATTTTTTTAAAAAAGGAAGGAAGTTGGAAATCATTCTAGGTTTGTCTTTAATAGAATACATTTGGTTTATATTGTCTCATCTGTGATTTCAAGCAAGGTTATTATTATACCATTATTATAATCATCTATGCCTCAGTTTCCTTGTTTGAAAACTGAGAGCCATGGTAATAATTGTTCTAAGTATGTTACATACATTTACAAGATTTTATTATAGTCAGATGAGCCATTATTGTGAATTTAGTGAGCTTTTTTCAAGCCCTTCCTATGTGCACTGAATATAAAAGTGCATGAATGCAGATTGTTTTATACTTTTGCACATTATTATTTTTACTATATTAATTTTTTATTGAATGCCATAATCAAATTGATCTTATACACTCAACTATAAAAATGAAAATATGGACACATAGTTTATGTTTGCCGCTTTTTCAATTTCTGTTTTACTGAAAATTTGCTATATATATATATACACACACACACACAAATTATATATATATACACACACACACACACACAACATACTTTGGATTCTTCCCAAATATAATACCCCATACCTGCAAACATACAAAAGAAAAAACAAAACAAAACAAAACATAAAGCAAAAACAAGGAAAAGGCAATCAAGCAATACACTGTATTAAAATAAACTTCATTTTCCTCCTCTTTTGACTTTATTTTACACTTGTAATTTCCTTTTGTAAATAATTCTGCTTCCCCAACTGAAAAATTTCAGAATCAGAAGACAACATTTACAGCTCCTTTTTATGGACTTGAGAGGTTACACAGAGCATATTAAGTCCTGAAGTTTTTGGACAAATCACCACTGCTGTTATTGTGAAGGCTTTTTTATGAGTAGAATGTAACAGCTCATAAAATTCTCTTGCAGTTATGTTCATTTGGATTACAGACAGGTGCTCTTTGTTCAGCAAGGTTAATGCTTGAAGACTACTCCTCAAGCTGAATAATTATTTACCCACAAAATTAGCGAACACACTTCACTTTTCTGATGCAACCTTATCAGAATGGGCTTAGGGTGTAAATATATGCCAAGAGGAAGTTGCCTATTGCTGTGTATACTGACAAGACATAAAAATATGCAAACTGAAAAAGATAAAAAGAGA
Organism: Canis lupus baileyi; assembly: GCF_048164855.1. NCBI lineage: Eukaryota > Metazoa > Chordata > Mammalia > Carnivora > Canidae > Canis > Canis lupus. The sequence goes on along the minus strand of NC_132857.1, from coordinate 32,228,518 downwards.
AACTAAGTATAAAGAAGTAGATCTTTGCATTTTTAGGGTAGGTACTGCTGATCACACTTTTAGGTGTGGCTGAGCACTTCCTTGGAAGTAAATACTTCAGCATGTATCTCCTTAGCATTCACAGAGATACTGTGAATTTTCATGCCACTCAACACCACCTGGTCAGACTTCAACTCCACCCAGCATCCAATTATCACTAAGATAATAGGAAAAGCTTTTCCTCATAGGAAAAGCTTAGGGAAAACTAATTGCATAACTCCATCATTATATTTTTTTATTACTAAATGATGTTCATAATGTATTTCACGATATATCTCAAATGTGTGCTATCATCTCATTATCACTGAGATATCATCTTCTAGCATTCTCCCTACAGCCAATGTCCCTTCCCCTAATCTATTCTGCACAAAAGCAGATTGATCCTCAACCATTTATCATGAACTTCATAATAGTCATTTACATTGAGCATGCATTCCATAGTAAGGAGCTTCCCATGAGATTTCACTGCACCAACCATAAATTGGTAGATTGTTAAAAAAAAGTCTCAGAGAATAATATTAAGTCATCCAAGAAAACACAATTGAAAGATGGCAGAGCCAAGACTGATATCCAAGTCATTGTGACTCTAAGTCCAGTTCTTAGCTGTGATCCTGAAGATGGTTCATTGAAATTCAGAAGAGGAGCACATTTCTTTCAGATTAATTCCTTTAGATGAATATAACCATAATATCTGTCATTGAAAAGTAATGTAGGTGTCTTTTCTTAACAAAGTTTTGTCTATGACTCTGTCAGTCACAAAGAATAAATTGAGAAGTCATAAACAGAAGTCCTATGTTGGTTAATATACTTTTCTTACACACACAAAAAAACATTCGTATATCTGAGGTATGATCATTCATTATGTTAGTTCATCTGGCACATGGTAAGAACACAATAAATGTGAACTAATTGAAATAAAAATGATTATTGGTGAATTCCTCAACCAAGATTATGAGAGCTACTTTATTATAATTTATAGGCTCAATTAAACTCTGGTGCCCCTTTTACGACATTCTACATTGATCAGTTATGAATATAGGATCACATGATAATATAAAATTGCTTAGAATTCTGCATAATGGGAATATAGTTGCTTAAAGTGTAGTTTTTGTTCACAATTCAGAAAATCTTCTGTTGTTAGTTCAGGTCCAAATTGTAAATATACAAATATTAGAAAAGCAGTATGTGTTGGAATGATGAGGTTCTCAGCTATTAATTTCCAAATTGAAGTTATTTAGGATGCAAGGAGGAAAAGGTGTTCAAAGAAGAAAGAATGGTGTATTCAAATGTGTTTTAGAAATCCCACATAAAAAAAAAAAAAGAAATCCCACATAAAATATCTCTATCTTGAAGATACACAATGAACATTAATATATTGTAGGCCCTGGGAAATCTAAGAAAATGGTTTCCTTAAACAGCAGTTTCTAAAATATATTAAACCACAGAATATTTTGTATTTGTTGTGGATGTTTTTTCATTTTTTTCTCATATGCTTTTAATATCTCATGATACATATTTTAGGAAGTATTTTTTCTGTGCATTTCTTTAAAGGTGAATGCCCTCTCCAAATGTGTGCCATCTGTGAATATTGAAATAGTAGAATGGGATGTGTTCAGTCCTCTCAAAAATAGAACTAATCTATTTTAGCTTGAAAGCCCCTCTCTATTTTTTTAAATGTATTTTCATCTATAACCACCTTGTAGCTTTATCAATTGTATTTCAGCTGCAATATCTCAGGTTGAAGTATCATCCAGGCATTTCATGAATCTTAGTGTTGAACTACTTATTTCTATCAAATTAGAGTTTTTCCTATAAAATACTACTGCTTGAATTACAACCATGAAATGTTCATTGCTGTTTGTCATGTATCTGCATCTACTGTAATTTGATACCGTGAGATTACTCTACCTTAGCTATATAATCTTATTTTCCATTGGTCTCTGATAAATTTATTCCAAGTTGTACTGGTGTGAAATGATTAAATAGCACCACCCCCAAGAAACTATTTCTAAAATAAAAATATAGTAGCTTTGCAATGGGAGATTCAAGGCATATATGTTTCTAAATATGATACATCTCTACCTCAGACTCCAGTTACAAAGTGACACATCTCTCTAAGAGTAGCAAAATATTCCTTGTACATTAGCAGATAAAATAGAACACAGAAGGAGAGAGGCACAGCTATACTACTGGAAAACAGAAAGAGAATGGTCTCAAGTTCACACATAACATAAGCTTCTACCTCCAACCCTGGAATTCTTTGGATTGACACTGTCTAGCATGTTTGACTATAGAGTCTAGGATTAAGGATTTCACCTTTTGTCTTTTTTAACAGAAGACATAGCACTGGGCAAATGAGGTGGAACAGTAAAAACTAGACCATAAATCTTCATAGGATAACATTAGAAATTTTCCCTGGCTAAGGGTCTTTACTACTTCAGTAATCCATTGTTGATTTGAATTCAGTATATGTCTACATCTAGTATCTAAAATATATATATTTGCACAGTGTGACTCATTCTTTTTTTTTTTTTTTAAAGATTTTATTTATTTATTCATGATAGTCACGCAGAGAGAGACAGAGAGGCAGAGACACAGGCAGAGGGAGAAGCAGGCTCCATGCACTGGGAGCCCGACGTGGGATTCGATCCCGGGTCTCCAGGATCGCGCCCTGGGCCAAAGCCAGGTGCCAAACCGCTGCGCCACCCAGGGATCCCCTGACTCATTCTTAATATACAGTTTTATCATCTGTATTAGTCAAGGTTCTTCAGAGAAACAAAACCAGAAGTGTGTGTGTGTATGTGTGTGTGTTTAGGCTGATCTTCTTTTTTTTTTTTTTTTTTTTTTTTTTCAAAATTTTTTTTATTTATTTATGATAGTCACAGAGAGAGAGAGAGAGGCAGAGACACAGGCAGAGGGAGAAGCAGGCTCCATGCACTGGGAGCCTGATGTGGGATTCGATCCCGGGTCTCCAGGATCACGCCCTGGGCCAAAGGCAGGCGCCAAACAGCTGCGCCACCCAGGGATCCCTAGGCTGATCTTCAATTAGCAACTGGAGACCTAGGACAGCTAGTGGGCCAGTGGTCATTTCAGCTGAATCCAAAGGCCTTTGCCTGAGAACTACGTGAACTGATAATGTAAGTTCTAGTCTGCAAACCAGCAGGTGTGAGATCTAAGAAGAGCTAATGTTTCAGTCTGAGTCCAAAGGCCAGAAGAAAGCTAAGGTCCAGTGCAATCAGCCAGGCAGAAGGCACTACCTCTTACTCTGTTTTTTTTTTGTTCTGTTCAGGTCTTCATTTGAGTGGATGAGCCCACCCACAATAGAGAGGACAATCTGCTTTACTAGATCTACTGATTCAAGTATTGATCTCATCCATAAACACCTTCACACACCCAGAATAAGTTTTAAGTAGATGTCTGAGTACCCTGTGGCCCAGTCAAGTTGACACATAAAATTAGTCATCACTACCTGTTTGGGGGCCTCAATTTTTGTGGCTACTACCAGGGGATACATTGCCTAGTTCTGGATGCCCATGGGGCTTATGCTTGTGGGTCCCATAGGATATGACCAATAGAGAAAGTGTTTTTAAACAGCTACTCACCCCCAGGGTGCAGCAAGAAGCAGCAGACCCAGGAACCTGATCTTTCTGTGAAGGTCTACTAGATAATCACCAAGGCCACAGTCTTAGGAGTAGGCTTCTAATTAAACACACAACCACCTGACTGTAATTCTTTCCAGAGACCTCTGCTGGGCTCCAGAACACCACTGTTACATGCAGGGGCATTTAACATAGCACGTTACCTTTATAAAATTTAGAATAAAGTAACCCCTCTGAAGTTTATTATATATAGATAACTGATTTTACCATTCCAGACTAGGGAAGGTAAGATTTTATTGGCAAGACTGGGTAAGAAAACATCTTTCGAGAGCCTCAAGGGTCATTCTATGATGTTATGGATACTAAAAGGATGCATACAACAGCAGGCAGGGGAAAGGCAGGGATTCCATCCTACTCTATTCAATACGTCTGCCTCTTAGAATAGAGCCTGAATATGGTGAATTCTTAGCATACGCTTCTGAAATGAATGTATGTGTCAACTGTTAAGTGAATGAATAAATGATTGTAGAATCAAATGAGTGAATGTATGAAATACAGATCATGAATGTTGGCTGTATATCTTTTTCTTCCTCATTAGAATGTTCTTCCTTGTGTTTTGTGTTGAGCTGGTAGATTGGACAGAGTGGCTTAACTTATCCTAAAAGGATAATACATGTTCATTATTTGTCAACATTTCTGTTGTAAATTCAATGAGATTAAACATATATCTTTATGTGATGCCATTTTACTAATTTTCATATTGAATAGAGTCACATTAATACAAGTAAATTATTTATAAGATGATGTAGATTTTATGTTGAAATGTTGGTTATTCGTAATAAAATTAAGAATAAGGTTCACAGGTAGCTTTATTTCTTTAGAGGATTATCCTGAATTTCCTTCTTTTGGGTATTGGTTTGATAAAATGGTAATGAGTCATTTGACAGATAAAATAAATGTTTGCTACAAAGTAATATTCAAAGCAATTACCAAAAATGAGTCACTGATACATTTTCTTCTAAAGGTGCATGAAAGCTGTTCTAACTGCCTGATTTATATCAATCTACTTTCCCTGAAAGTGTGTTTCTTTTGAAAGATCTCTGTTCCTAAGTCCATAATTCATATTTCTAGCTCTGTATTGCTAGTTATATTAATTTCTTATTTTCATCTTGTTAAGGAAGAAAATCATCTTTTTAAAATCCCTTTTATGTGCATTTAGAAATAAATGGTTTATATAACATTAATTGTATTATATAATGGCACAAGGCACCAAACTCTCTCTTAGATTCCATGGATATTGTAGTGAAAATGGAAATCAAACATTGAAATAGTTAGCTTGCAGTCTACCACAACAGTTTCTTGACTAATTTGATTGTAGATAATGGTACATTGAGATTCTTGGTTGTTGGAAAACCTTCACACTATTGGACCTAAATATTTTTATGTTCTCCTTAAGGAAAAGATGCCCCCCCATTAGGAAATACTAAATCACATTCCCTCCTAGAGGCTTTTCTTCAAAAAGGCTCTTATCTAATTATACCTAAAGTGATAGCTTGTCCACATATTGCCAATGAAACTCATATATAAGGAGGGAAATGTTAATATTGTGAGTGTATATGTGTAGAGCCAGGAGGCAGGCAGGTTACAATCAGTTCCACTCTCCCCAGCAGTGTGGGAGACAAGGGTCCTAAAACCCTGGTGAGAAAGAATGACTTGCAGCCTTGAAATCATCAGAAGGATGAGGGTAAAACTGTGGATAGTAGAGTAAGCATTGAGATGGGGAGGGGACGTCATTCTGAGTCAACAATGACGAAGGGGAAGAGATGCAGGTTTCTGTTGTTAATTACCTTCCACTCAAGTCAGGTTCTACATGGTGGGATTTGGCAGTGCTGGAATCTGGGAGACTTACTTGGCAACTAAGGATAAATAACATAAGGATAAACTGTAATGTTGACACTAAAAGAGTTGTGGCAATCATGACTATGAAGTAGGGAGTATCAAACATAAAGGCACAAACCAAGGAGCAACCAGACATCAGGTATTTCTAAACAACAGCACAGGATATACTTTTATGTTCCCCAGATGAACCCTACAATTCACTTGGGGTGCTCTGTCTTTTCTTTGTATGCAATAGCACCTGCTTATTTTTAAAATGCAGGAGAATCCTTTGAAAACTCTAGGCAGATAATCTTGAATAAGAGATTCCATCTCACAGATATATTAATAAAAAAAAGAAATTACAGTCTCATTTAGAAAGTTTGTTTGTAAAATATACACTTGAGTATCAACTAGTCAAATGAGGTGTTGGTAAACAAGATGGTATATTACAGACTTATATGGAACAGCAAGATTTATTATCTAATTTTTGTAAATAAAAAGATTTCAATGTAACCATCAAGAAACCAGTTCAACAATGTGGGCCAGTGGGCACATGAATTAAAACATAATTATTTGGAAAACAAAAGACTGAGCTTTATAAGGTATAAGTGATAAGCTTGTTGGTGAAGGTAAGATGTACTCTGGTGCAACAAAGTCTGATGAGCATCTTACCCTAATACAATTGCACAATGTTACCTTTTCAACCTTATCAGAAGCAATTTCAGAGTCACATCCCATAATTTACTGAGATCTACTAATGAATTTTGTTTTATAAATTTTGATAAAAATAATTAAGCAGCAACCAATGCATAATTTGAAAGCTGCCAAGAAGCAGCAACCCTTATTTAAATAGTTTTTTGTTCCATTGAATGAAATTCTTTTTTTTTTCTTTTGAGAGGGAGAGAGAGAGAGAGAGAGAGAGAGAGAATCCCAAACAACTCCACACTCAGCCCAGAACCTGACAAGGGATTCAGTCACAAACCCAAGATCATGAACTGAGCTGAAATCAAGAGTCAGACACTAGACAGACTGAGCCACCTGGATGCCTCAATTCCTCCTTCTCTTCTTCTTCTTCTTCTTCTTCTTCTTCTTCTTCTTCTTCAACATTTATTCTCCTATGCTTCTAATATTTTTCAGTTGCTAAGAGAAGTAACCCCACCATTACACATCACCAATTTTGAAAGGCTAATATTGAATACAACAGAAGCCCAAGAGCAGAGGACACAAAGGAGAGAGCATGGAATAGGTGGAAGAGTGGACTGCAAAGGAAAAACTTCACAAATGTTTAAATGGGTCTTGGGAAGAGCTTGTGTGCAAATCTCCTTAGGTATAAAACAGTGGCAGAATGTGGGACAGGGGAGTATATTCCCTTTGTCCCTTTAAATAACCTATGCTAATTTCAAATCAACAGTCCCGAAAATCTTGCTCATGGATTTGACATGTAATTATATTATATTTAACTCCACTGAGGTGCTAGGTTTTGAATTCTTTCCCCACATTGATCTCTTTGTCATTCAATTATTAAAAACCTTCATTTGCAAACCAAGAAGTGAACAAGTCCAGCTTTGGGATTGCTACTTTGCCTATTTAATGAAGTCTTATCTGGATTTGAATTTTAAATATTTTCTTTCTTCATCAGACTGATTTTCACCTACATTATTCTTCATTATCTTCAAAGATGACTAAAAATGTAATGACCCAATATAATGTGAAATCCACTATATTTAGGGGTTAGTGATCAATTTCAGAATGAGTTTAATTCAAATACTCAAAGGAAAACAAGTTTTTTAATGATTTATATTTCCCCTTTGTCCTCCCTAGATTATTTAAAGGAAAACAGATTATTTCCCCTTTGTCCTCTTTCCCACTGGCCAGAACAAAAGCTCACTGTATTGTTAATGAATTCTAGTTGCTTTCTAAATAAATCAAGGTTTGCCTTGCCAAATTAGAGTAGTAAACTCCCACTTCCAAAACCATGTCCATGATTGCTTAGCATAGAGTGGTAGAAATAACAGTGATTTTGGAATTAAAAATAATCTTTTAAATTCTAGGTCTACCACTTCCTTGTCCTTAGGCAACTTACTTAACTTGAGGGATTGCTACATCTAATAGAATTTCAGTCTCCTTATATAAAAAAGAGAATACAATACCACTATTGTGAGGATTAAATGATATTATTTATAAAAGATTTGGTAGATAGGAACGTGAGTTCCAGTAAAAAACAGTGGTGCAAACTTATCAGTGATGAGGGAAATGCAAACTAAATGCATGTTTTAATAAAAGTATACCATAGGTAGTAAAAAAAAAAAAATGAGCTATTGCTATACAGATAGAGAAAGCATGTCATTCTGAGTCAAAAAAAGAGACAGAATCAGAAAGTAATTTGAACAAAGAAAATTTAATATAAAGAATTATCAACCATAACAGGGGATTGGAGTAATAAGGTTTTATCTAATAGGCAGAGAATTGTAATAAGAAGAGTCATCATACCTAGAGAAGAAGAGAGGAGCCATGTTAGAAACACCTGCCAGGGTTGAGTTTCAGCCCTTGTAGGTGAGTCTATGGCCATGGTCCCTGAATGGCAGAGAAGTTGCTATGTCCCCATTTTGCAGAATTTCCTAGAAACCTGCCTCTTGGGACTTGATGGAAATTTGCATTCCAGATTACCAAGTAAAAGTGTACTTAAAGAAGGGGACCCTCAACTTTATGGTCAACTAATATTTGACACAACAGGAAAGACTATCCACTGGAAAAAGACAGTCTCTTCAATAAATGGTGCTGGGAAAATTGGACAGCCACATGCAGAAGAATGAGACTAGACCATTCTCTCACACCATACACAAAGATAAACTCAAAACGGATGAAAGATCTAAATGTGAGACAAGATTCTATCAAAATCCTAGAGGAGAAACACAGGCAACACCCTTTTTGAACTTGACCACAGCAACTTCTTGTAAGATACATCAATGAAGGCAAGAGAAACAAAAGCAAAAATGAATTACTGGGACTTCATCAAGATAAAAAACTTCTGCACAGCAAAAGAAACAGTCAACAAAACTAAAAGACAACCTACAGAATGGGAGAAAATATTTGCAAATGACCTATCAGATAAAGGGCTAGTATCCAAGATCTATAAAGAACTTATTAAATTCAATAGCAAAGAAACAATCCAATCATGAAATGGGCAAAAGACATGAACAGAAATTTCACAGAGGAAGACATAGACATGGCCAACAAGCCCATGAGAAAATGCTCCACATCACTGGCCATCAGGGAAATACAAATCAAAACCACAATGAGATACCACCTCATACCCGTGAGAATGGTGAAAATGAACAAGACAGGAAAAAACATATGTTGGAGAGGATGTGGAGAAAGAGGAACCCTCTTGCACTGTTGGTGGGAATATGAACTGGTACAGCCACTCTGGAAAACTGTGTGGAGGTTCCTCAAAGAGTTAAAAATAGAACTGCCATAAGACCCAGCAATTGCACTGCTGGGGATTTACCCCAAAGATACAGATGCAGTGAAACGCTGGGAGACTTGCACCCCAATGTTTATAGCAGCAATGTCCACAATAGCCAAACTATGGAAGGAGCCTCGGTGTCCATCCAAAGATGAAAGAATAAAGAAGATGTGGTCTATGTATACAATGGAATATTCCTCAGCCATTAGATATGACAAATACCCACTATTTGCTTTGACGTGGAGGGAACTGGAGGGTATTATGCTGAGTGAAGTAAGTCAATCGGAAAAGGACAAACATTGTATGGTCTCATTCATTTGGGGAATATAAATAATAGTGAAAGGGAATAAAGGGAAAGGAGAGAAAATGAGTGAAAATATCAGTGAGGGTGACAGAACATGAGAGACACCTAACTCTGGGAAATGAACAAGGGGTACTGGAAGGGGAAGTGGTGGGGGGTTGGGGTGACTGGGTGATGGGCATTGAGGGGGGCACTTGGTGTGATAAGCACTGGGTGTTATTCTATATGTTGGCAAATTGAACTCCAATAAAAAAATTTAAAAAAAAGGAAGTGACTCACCAGAGATAATCTACCGCAATACTATTTGCAGAGGAGTTGCCAGGGAAAGCTGTTGGTTTTTGCTGTTGACTTCCATGAACTGCAGGAGGGGAGCACTGGAGAAGCTCTGGCTGCTGTAGAAGCCAGGCTCTGGAAAATCATTATGTACTGCTGGAGGCTGCCTAGAAAAGGATGCTGGAACCAGGAAGCAAAACCCTTTCTTTCTCTCAGACTGTCTACTGACAAAGCTTAATATCATGCCAGCTGACTAAGAACAAAAGGAATGAAGGGTCTAGATTCATTTTCACAGAGCAGACAGAAAAGATGATTGTGGAACTGAGTGGCAATAAATCATCAGGCTCACAAATATCACTTTGAACAGAAAGTATATAAGTTATAGATGAATAAATACAACCATTTTTCTTTATAAAATTTAAATATAATTCAAAAAGATTAGAGAGAGATGATAGATATAGATAGATAGATAAATAGGTAATAAAAATGTAAATGAAAGCAGACATAGAATTCAGGTTTGTATGAGGAAAGGGATATATCTGAGAGTTGAGGACAGATCCTAAAGGACTTCTGAGTTCCTGATAATGATGACAAGTGATGAAATGTGATGAGAAGTGGAACTGATTTTCCTTGTAAGACCCCAAGGATTCAGAAAATACATTGGCACCAAGAATGAAGAGGTTAACATTGAAATATAAACCACAGAACCCATTCTTAGGTGAAAGTAGTCTGAAAGTTTATGAGATATTTTGATCCCCTTTACTTTATTCACTGACCTAACACCTACAGAGAAGTGCCTGATTCCAAGGCAGAACACCAACTAGATATTTTCTGGAAATAATGGTCTAGATGTTCTGTGGCTTCAATGACACTAGGCACATGAAGGGCAGAAGTGAGATGTGAGATGAACACAGGAGTGAATTAGTTTGTACATAGATTAGTATGAGCATAAAACAGAATTCATGGTTTGAGTTCCAGATTGTCTCAGCCTAGTGTCTTCTACTTTTTTCAATTTATAGAATAGTTCCAGGCAAGTCTTCTGTGGAAAAGCTAACATTCTGGGAAAAAAGACCTCCACATATTAACAGTTCTTCTAGATAAAAGGACACAGCTCAAGTACACAAACATGAGAGCATTTATCAATAAATAAACCAAGAACATGAGTTTTCAACAAGAATCAATTTTAAATATGAATATTCAATAAAATATTGACAACCATTTGTAAGAGAAATGAAGGCACATAAAATTGGAAAATGATAAAATTGAGGTAATTTTTGAAAAATAAATGTATCAGGATTACACATATTCTGGTATTATACCCTTAAAACAAGAAAATGTATACCACTACAAAAAACCAGAGCTTGTTTAGGAAAAGGAAAAAATCCAACTGTATTAATGATCTCTAGAAAATTAAAAACATTATAGAAAGATAAAATATTTGAATATACAAATGGTGTGCAGGTAAAATACCTCTAAGAAAGTATAATCAAAATGACAAGAAGAGAATAAAAGAAGCAAAAATCTTCAATAATCAATCCAAAAATTATACTACTCAACTAAAAATTCATCTTCCAGAATGAGGGACTAGATATTATAGACGACAGGTTAATTTTTAACGATTTTTTTTCAAATGTTGATACACTCTATCTTTTCCCACAATTAGATCTTGACATTGTTCCCACCCAGAAGTGAGAGCCATATCCTTCCTTTTTTTTAACTGAGTGGGCTTGTGATTTCCCTGTAACTAATAGAGTGTGGCAGATGTGACACCATGTGATTTCTCAGATTAAGTTAGGAGAGGCAAGGCAGCATCTTCTTTGTTCACTGGAAGACTCAGTCTTGAACCCTTGAACCCCAGTCTCAGAAATAAGAAATAGGACTATTCTGAAGTTGCCGGCTGTGAGAAAATCACATCATATAGAACATGGTACATGGTGATGCTCTATTGGGCAGTCCTACTCTTTCAGTCTTCCCAATCCAGATTTCATTGTAATTAGCAGCTTCTTCTCTTGCTCCTGTGCTTCCAAGTTGCTTAATTGCTGAGGACTCTGCTCCTTAACAACAAAATGTCGGATTTTAACTCCCCTAGCTTCTCCCTTATTTCTCTATCCATAAAATACCACACTACCTCCTTGAGAACTATATTTTTTTGTAGTGACTCTAACTAAGCCATAAAGGTATAACACTCCTTTTCAGATTAAGAAAGTTCATTGTTTTAAGGTTATTCCTGCTTATTGAAATTGTTATTAATTCATGAGGAAATTTTTCTAATTCTATTCCTGTATCTACTGAGTTAATCATGATCTTTTCCTTCCTATTCTTTTAATGTAATGCATTACATTGATTGATTTTAGAAAGTGAACCCTGGGGCACCTGGGTGGCTCAGTGGTTAAGCATCTGCCATTTGCTCAGGTGGTGATCCTGGGGTCCTGGGATCGAGTCCCTCATCAGTCTCCTCACAGGGAGCTTGCTTCTCCCTCTGCCTATGTCTTTGTCTCTCTCTCTCTGTGTCTCTCATGAATAAATAAATAAAATCTTTGAAAAAAAAAAGCGAAACCTTTTTGTATTACTGAATTAAACTTTATTTTGACATGATATACTTTTATGTATTGTTGAATTTGGTTTGATAAGATTTTAAGACTTTTGCATCTGTATTTAGAAAAGTAACATACTATTTTCCTTTCTTGTACTAGTGAATCAGATTTTGGTATCTATGTCAAAGTGACCTTATAAAATAAGGTAATAATTATTTTCCTTTCTCTTCTCTGTAAATAAGCTGTATACCATGTGTGTTAATTTGATACTCAATGCATGAAAAATTTACCAGTGAATGCATCTGTATCTAAATTTACTTTCTAGATTTTAATTAAAAATTCAATTTCTTTAAGAGATTTGGAACTATTCACTTTTCCCACTTCCTCTACAGTTTTAATAAATTTTATTTTTCTAATAATTTATCAGTTTTATCTAAATTTCCCAATTTACTGACAAAAATATTCACAAAGACATTATCCATTAATACATACATGTAAGATCTTCGGTGAGATCTCTATTTTTCATTCTTAATATCAATAGTTAGTGTCTTCTCTTTTGCTCTCTCTCTCTCTCACTTTGTCAACAAACCTGGGAATTTATCGATTTTATAAGGTTTTTAAAATCAGATTTTGGGGGCGGGGCAAGATGGCGGAAGACTAGGGTCCCCAAGTCACCCATCCCCACCAACTTACCTAGAAAACTTTCAAATCATCCTGAAAAACTACAAATTCGACCTGAGATTTAAAGAGAGAACAGCTGGAATGCTACAGAGAGATGAGGTTTTGCTTCTAACAAGGTAGGAAGGCAGAAAAACAATAAAAAATTAATCAAGTCGGGGAGGGGCCCCACGAGGAGCCGGGCTAAGGGGGGTGGCAGCGAAACCGGCAGTGTCCCTCCAGGACAGGGGAGCCCAGCCCCGAGAAGCAGGATTCACCGGATTCTTCCTGGACAGAAAGATGCTTGGCAGGGAAACTGGGCAGGACCGCAGGAGGGGCGGTGGAGCCTCCAATCTCCCGGGGTCATTAGCAAAAACAGGCATTCAGATCCAGGAGATAGAGAGGTCCCCCCCTAAAATCAAAAAAACCATTCAACATCTCAGCATTTAATACTGAAACTTGCAAATTCCAAAGACAAATAGAACATCCTTAAAGCAAGACACAAGAGATCCCTAATTTATATGGGAGAAATATGAGATTAGCAGCAGACTTCACCACACTAAATTCATATCTTTCAATAGTAACTCTGAATGTGAATGGGTTTAATGATCCCATCAAAAGATGCAGGATTTCAGACTGGATAAAAAAACGAGACCCAAGTATTTGCTGTCTACAAGAGACTCATTTGAGACCTAAGGATACCTCAAGCCTGAAAATGAAAGGTTGGAGAACCATTTACCATTCAGATGGTCCTCAAAAGAAAGTAGGGTTAGAAATCCTCATATCAGATAAATTAAAGTTTATCCCAAAGACTATAGTATGAGATGAAGAGGGACACTATATCATACTTAAAGGATCTATGCAACAAGAGGACTTAACAATCATGAATATTTATGCCCCTAATACGGGAGCTGCCAAGTGTATCAATTAATAAAGTAAACACATAAATAGATAATAATACACTAATACTAGAAGACTTCAACACAGCACATTCTGCAAATGACAGATTTTCTAAGCACAACATCTCCAAAGAAACAAGAGCTTTAAATGATACACTGGACCAGATGGATTTCACAGGTATTTACAGAACTTTACATCCGAATGCAACTGAATACACATTCTTCTCAAGTGCACATGAAACTTTCTCTAGAATAGACCACATACTGGGTCACAAATCGGGTCTCAACCAATACCAAAAGATTAGGATTGCCCCCTGTGTATTTTCAGACTATAATGATTTGAAACTTGAACTCAATCACAAGAAGAAATTTGGAAGAAACTCAAACACGTGGAGGTTAAAGAGTTTCCTGCTAAAAGATGAAAGGGTCAACCAGGAAATTAGAGAAGAATTAAAAATATTCATGGAAACTAATGAGAATGAAGATACAACCATTCAAAATCTTTGGGATACAGCAAAAGCAGTCCTAAGAGGGAAATACATTGCCACACAAGCATCCCTCAAAAAATTGGAAAAAACTCAAATACACAAGCTAACCTTGCACATAAAGGAAGCGGGGAAAGAACAGCAAATAACCTACACCCAGCAGAAGAAGAGAGATAATAAAGATTCGAGCAGAATTCAATGAGATAGAGACCAGAAAAACTGTAGAACAGATCAACAAAACCAGGAGTTGGTTCTTCGAAAGCATTAATAAGATAGATAAACCATTAGTGAGCCTTATGAAAACAAAAGAGAAAATAATCAAATTAATAAAATCACTAATGAAAAGGAGAGATCACAATCCATACCAAGGAAATACAAATGATTTTTAAAGCATATTATGACAGCTATCCACCAAAAAATTAGGCTATCTAGAAGAAATGGACACATTTCTGGAAAACTACTAACTACCAAAACTGGAACAGGAAGAAATAGAAAACCTGAACAGACCAATAACCAGGGAGGAAATTGAAGCAGTCATTAAAAACCTCCCAAGACACAAAAGTCCAGGGCCAGATGACTTCCCAGGGGAATTCTATCAAACGTTTAAAGAAGTAACAATATCTATTCTACTGAAGCTGTTCTGAAATATAGAAAAGGACAGAATGCTTCCAAACTCATTGTATGAGGCCAGCATCACCTTACTTCCAAAACCAGACAAAGACCCCACCAAAAAAGGAAAATTATAGACCAATATCCCTGATGAACACAGATGCAAAAATTCTCAACAAGATATTAGCCTATAGGATCCAACAATACATTAAGAAGACTATTCACCATGACCAAGTGGGATTTATCCCTGGGATGCAAGGCTGGTTCAACACTCATAAAGTAATCAAAGTGATTGATCATAACAAGTGAAAAAGCAAGAACCACATGATCCTCTCAATGGAGGCAGAGAAAGCATTTGACAAAATACAACAACCATTCCTGATCAAAACTCTTCAGAGTTTAGGGATAGAGGGAACATTCCTCAGCATCTGAAAAGCTCACAGCAAATATCATTCTCAATGGGGAAACACTGCGAGCCTTTCCCCTGAGATCAGGAAGGAGACAGGGATGTCCACTCTCACCACTGCTATTCAACATAGTCCTAGAAGTCCTAGCCTCAGCGATCAGGCAACAAAAAGAAATAAAAGGCATTCAAATTGGCAAAGAAGTAGTCAAACTCTCCCTCTTTGCAGATAACATGATACTGTACTTAGAAAACCCAAAGGACTCCACCCCAAGATTGCTAGATCTCATACAGCAATTCAGCAGGGTGGCAGGATACAAAATCTATGCCCCCAAATCAGTGGCATTTCTATATACTAACAATGAAATGGAAGTAAGAGAAATTAAGGAGTCAATCCCATTTACAATTGCATGCAAAAGCATAAGATACCTAGGAATAAACCTAACCAGTGAAGCAAAGGATCTATACCCTAAAAACTACAGAACACTTCTGAAAGAAATTGAGGAAGACACAAAGAGATGGAAAAATATTCTGTGCTCATGGATTAGAAGAATTAATACTGTGAAAATGTCAATGCAACCCAGGGCAATTTACACATTCAATGCAATCTCTATCAAAATACCATGGACTTTCTTCAGAGAGTTAGAACAAATCATCTAAGATTTGTGTGGAATCACAAAAGACCCCGAATAGCCAGGGGAGTATTGAAAAACAAAACCAGAGCCAGAGGCATCACAGCGCTGGATTTCAGGTTGTACTACAAAGCTGTAATCATCAAGACAGTGTGGTACTGGCACAAAAACAGACACATAGATCACTGGAACAGAATAGAGAATCCAGAAATGGGCCCTCAACTCTATGGTCAACTAATATTCGATACAGCAGGAAAGACTATCCACTGGAAAAAGAAAAAGACAGTCTCTTCAATAAATGGTGCTGAGAAAATTGGACAGCCACATGCAGAAGAATGAAGCTAGACCATTCTCTTGCACCATACACAAAGATAAACTCAAAATGGATAAAAGATCTAAATGTGAGACAAGATTCCATCAAAATCCTAGAGGAGAACACAGGCAACACCCTTTTTGAACTTGGCCATAGCAACTTTGCAAGATACATTTATGAAGGCAATGGAAAGAAAAGCAAAAATGAATTATTGGGACTTAATCAAGATAAAAAGCTTCTGTACAGCAAAAGAAACAGTCAACAAAACTAAAAGACAACGTACAGAATGGGAGAAGATATTTGCAAATGACCTATTAGGTAAAGAGCTAGTAGCCAAGATCTATAAAGAACTTATTAAACTCAACAGCAAAGAAACAAACAATACAATCATGAAATGGGCAAAAGACTTGAACAGAAATTTCACAGAGGAAGACATAGACATGGCCAACAAGCCCATGAGAAAATGCTCCACATCACTTGACATCAGGGAAATACACATCAAAACCGCAATGAGATCCCACCTCATACCAGTGAGAATGGGGAAAATGAACAAGACAGGAAACAACAAATGGAGACAATGTGGAGAAAGAGGAACCCTCTTGCACTGTTGGTGGGAATGTGAACCGGTGCAGCCACTCTGGAAAACTGTGTGGAGGTTCCTCAAAGAGTTAAAAATAGACCTGCCCTACGACCCAGCAATTGCACTGTTGGGGATTTACCCCAAAGATTCAGATGCAATGAAACGCCGGGACACCTGCACCCCGATGTTTCTAGCAGCAATGTCCACAACAGCCAAAATGTGGACGGAGCCTCGGTGTCCATCGAAAGATGAATGGATAAAGAAGATGTGGTCTATGTATACAATGGAATATTACTCAGCCATTAGAAACGATGAACACCCACCATTTGCTTCAATATGGATAGAACTAGAGAGTATTTTGCTGAGTGAAATAAATCCATCAGAGAAGGACAAACATTGCAAGGTCTCATTCATTCGGGGAATGTAAAAAATAATGAAAGGGAATAAAGGGAAAAGGAGAGAAAATGAGTAGGAAATATCAGTGAGGGTGACAGAACATGAGAGAGTCCTAACTCTGGGAAACAAACCAGGGGTAGTGGAAAGGGAGGCTGCATGAGGATGGCGTGACTGGATGATGGGCCTTGCAGGGGGCAATTGACAGGATGAGCACTGGGTGTTATGCTATATGTTCGCAAATCGAACTCCGGTAAAAAAATATACCAATAAAATAAAATAAAATCACTTTTTTGATATTGTTGATATATGTTATATATGTGTCTTTGTTATGCTTTTTTTGCTCTAGTTTTTCCCTTCTTAATTTTTTGAAAGAAGTATTTAATCATTTGCTTATATTATATTTATTTAGTGTTTCAAAATTTTGTTTAATAGCTTCAACCCAAAGCTTGGTATATTTTATTTTCACTATCTTTAAATTCCAAATATGCTCTTTTACAGTGTGATTATTTCCCTCAATTCCTGTTGTAGGTATTTCTGTAATGACAAATGGATAATTAATAACTGTTACTGAAAGTAAAAACAGCCATATCTAGAACCTATTTGATGGCACTCTTCTATGTATCTTACATACATTAGTTCATTTAACCTCATAACATCCATGCAGCTTAATCAAATTTAAATAGTTAATAAGTATCAAAATTTTATACAATCCTGAGTTGTCAGGTTCTTAAAAATATTCTTATTCAATATAGTATGCTCCATATGAATAGAAAGGTTTCTGGAAGTTAAATATTCATTTTTCATAGCAGAAATCTAATAAATGATTTCTAAGTTTTCAAAGACTTCAAAAGAAAAGAAACATAAACACATAAAACTATTATTGTAACTGGCAAAAGAAAACTTAAATTCCACACTTGTATCTCAGGAATAGAATGAGCCATTTGGTACATATGGAATGAGGACTATGCTTATCAAAGGAAAGGAACTTGACAAAATTTTATTTTTTAATTATGTATTACTTTTGACTTTACAAAATTTAATTAAAAATATAGTGATACTATTACTGCATTTAATCTTTTTCCTAAGTGTTGCATCACATTACTTATCACTGCAAGTACTTATCAATACTTGTTCTTTTACTGATTTCATTTTATTGAGTATTTGCATTTAGTATTTGTATTTTATTAATTTTAGAATATTTTATTTTTGTCACAACTCATTCTTCTCTCTGCAAGCTGTTTATTATTGTTGTGAATTAGTGTTTGCACACCATGTTTATTCCATGTTTTCATTTTTAATTAGCAATTTATTAATATCTTCATAAAATTTACCTAAGGTGTTAGTGATGTTATATTAGTGATCTTATAACATATACATCTTTTGAAAATGTAAATTTTTAAAGTGGAAGAAAATAAATACTTTATTTTTTGAGATATTATTTTATATATAATAAATTCATCATCTAAAGTATACACTTCAGTAGCTATTAATACATTTAACTATTATAAAATTATTATCTCTATCTCATTCCAGAACTTTTTCATTAACCCAAAATGAAATTCTGTATGCAAAACAATGAATTTGGGCTACTACTCAGCACAATGTATTAAAAAAAGTAAACTCAAAATGTATCAAAGACCTAAACATTAGGATAAATAAATAATAAATATTAGGATTAAATTTTTAAAATTCTTGGAAAGAAGTATTGGAATAAGTTTTCATGTCCCTAAGTTATGGTTCTTTAAATATGATGCCCAAATCATAAGCAATTGAAGAAAAAAAAATCGGCCTTCATCAATAGGATTTAAGTATGTACAAAGGACACTACCAAGATAGTGAAAAGACAGTCCACAGAATGATAGTATATCTCCACAAATTATACATGTGATAAAGGTTTACTGTCCAGAATATATGAAGAACTCTTGTAACTCAGCAACAACAACAACACACCTGATAAAAAATTGGACAAAGCTTTTGAATAGACAATTCTCCAAAGGAGGTATAGAAAATGATGATGAAGTGTATGAAAAGATGCTCAACATTATTAGTCATTAGAGAAGTGCAAATCAAAATCACAAGAGACACTGCAACATGCATTTTAGGAGAGTTATTTTAAAAAGCTTAAAACTAACTCTTCTCAAGCATGTAGAGAAATCGAAACCCTCATAGACTGCTGGTGAGAGTGTGAAAGGTGCAATCACTGTGGAAAGGGTTTTGTAATTCCTGAACAAGTTAAACACAGAGTTACCATATGCTCTAATAATTCTACTTCTAAACATATGCTTAGGAAAATAAAAAAAAAATGTTTAACACAAACTAGCGTGAGTGTCCACAGCACTGTTATTCCACTAAAAAGTGAAAACAACTCAAACAAATTGAGGAATGAATAAACAAAATGTGGCATATCAATACAATGGAATATTATTCGGCCATATAAAAGAATGGAGCTGATACATACTAGTTCACGGATTCCTCCTTCTGCCTGGACCAAATTTGCTATGGAACATCATCAGTGTATTTTTCATTTCAGATATAGTTCTCAACTCCAGAATTTCTAATAGCTAGATAATGATAGATGATCAATAGATGCGTAGATATAAATCTATCTTTGTTGATATTTACTATGTAGTAAGACATTGCTCTCATGTGTTCCTTCAGTTTTTTAAGCCTATTTGAAATAGCTTGTTTAAATCATTTTATAGAAAGTCCAACATCTGAGCATCCTCAAGAAAAATTTCTATTGGTTACATTTTCCTTATTTAGAAGTCAGTTCTTAGAAATTTACTTTCTGCTTTTATGATTCAATAAAGTTTTAAGAGGTCTTTATTTCACCATTTTTGTTGATGTTTTCAACACTTTCTTATGTATATAATCTTATAAATAATTTTATTCAGTAAATTAAATTAAAAATGTCATGCTTAAATTCATGTCATGCAAAAATTCTTAGCTTAAGTTAAAAAAAAGAATAAATTAAATCACATTCAGGAAACACAGCCATTAATTACAGCCATTTTGTAAATTTTAATTCTAAGAACCTTTAGGATCAAGTTTATATGTGTGGTTTTCATATGACCACTGAATGAATCCATGTTTATTGCAGTAACAGTTTGACAACTATCACCAGCTAATTATTACAAAACATAACCATTGCACACAAATATTCAGATAAGAAATATATCATTCTAATAGTAAAAACATAATATTGGATTTTCTATTTGTTTCTGTCTAGACCACTGAATATTTCTTTATTCTCCCATTAGCAGAATTTTATAGATGAAGTTCTTTCATCATCAATTTTTACATATTTATTTATTTATTTTAACATTTTTTGAAGATATTACTTATCATCAATTTTTAAAGGGATACTCAGTATCTAAAAGTATCCAAGCAGTTCTGAGAGATTACAGTCACTAAGGCAGCTAAAAATGCCCCTTCAGGAATATATATAAAGCAAACAAATCATTTGTGTTTACAGTCTTGAGTTACAGATATGGAACGTGGAGGAGGAGAAATACGGGGAATAGTAATCCAGGTGTGGGTTATGTAAATTGGTTTCCACTTCATTCCAACTCCAATCTAGATGTGTCATGCACATGCCCCCACAATTTATTTTCACTATGATGTGGTCAATTGTGCCAAAGTTTGAGAGAGCACTGGACCTTGAACTACACTGACCCACCTTCTCTAGTATCTGCCATCCTCTTTATACCAGAAAGGGACTTCATGACTAGAAATGGACAGAGGATTGTTTTGCAAGCAGATGACAAAATAGCTTCAGAAAGATTCATTTATTATAGAATAACTCAACTTTCCAATATCCATTTAAATTTCCAGTAGGTATTTGGTGTTCCATATTGACTATCAATTATAGAGAAAGCAAGAAAGCAAGAAAGCAGAAAGCAAGAAAGCAAGAAAGCAAGAAAGAAAAAAGCGAGGGAGGGAAGAAGAAAGAAAAGAGAGAGAAAGGAAGGAAAGAAAGAATATAATGTATTTGGGGGGGTGTTCAGTTGAGCATAGTTTCCATGTACTCACATCATCATTCAGTGAACATTGAATCATCCATGAATATTCACATTTCTAATAGAAATGTAAGTGTAAACAGAAAGGGGAAACAATACCATGTTAAGCTTAGGGATGTCTGTATAAACCTATAAAGTCTCTGTATAAATTGAAACATATATGAAAAAAATGAATCCAAACCAAACAATAGGTGAAAATGTTTTATATTTAAATTTAAAACTGGAAGGATATAATTGGATGTGCATAACATTAACAGTGCAATATTGGAAAAATCAATTATATATAGCTCAGATAATTTTTCCTTTAAATAGACTTTATTAGGAAAAGACTTAGTGGCATTTTTAGTGATAAGTATCCATTGATCCCCCAGTCATAATTTCTTGAGTCTCCACTTATCCTACATATTATTTGAGTGTTTAAGATTGCGTATGTTGAGATATTTGATGTTTAATTGATAGGAACATATTCACTTGCCTAATAATTTGCTTCCCACCCTTTGGTCTGCTTAAGAAACTACAAACTAAATTTGTAGATCCTGCCCTTCCTTTGCTTGGTTTGGAAGGGTGTTTTCATCCACTTACCCCAAACAGGCATGAGCATTAAGAATCACAGTGGAGTTTAAGTTTTCGCTTGGAGGTTTATTTGATAATTTCTTTATTATGATCACAGAGCTAAAACCTCCTAATTTTACTCCACGCATCATCATCATCATTTAACTCTTCTATCATTTATATTTTTTCTTAATATATAACAACTATATAAGTTAAAGAACCATTATTACTAAATGTTGTCAGGTTTCCCAATGATCCTTAATGCAAGATTTTACTAAAAGCTGGGTTGGGGTTTAAATTCTTTGCCTTAATGTGTTTTTGTCTTCTTCGCCAATATTTCCCAATTTAATTTTAATTTGGAGGACTGTCATCCTCTGGCCTGTCAAGGTCTGGGTAGAAAGTTGATGTGAGAGTGGTGTGCAAGCATGCAGGTATGCAGTGCAGGCTGTGGATGGGAGTACCAGCCCAGATACATCCATGAAAGGAGAGCCTGGGCAGAGATACTGAGCTATTTAGCTATTAGTGAGGATGACTCCTTGTTCCATAAAGGGTGGAGAAAGATTGATATGGAATAAAGAATAGATCTGGAGTAAAGAAAGAGTTTGAACAATCTCTTGCTTTAACTTTGAATAGGTGTGTGTGTGTGTTTGTGTGACAACTCTGAAACCAGTACAAATTTCTATCTTAGCCCTAATGCAAGTTTTGCACTCATTTGTTTAAGTGCTCATTTCTCCAACTGGACATTAAGTTTTAGGTGAATAGAGATTTGTACCTAGCAGTTATCATCATGGTGAACTCGTTTACTGATTACAACATTGGTGAACCCTTTTACTGATTACAACATTTATATATATATATATATATATATATATATATATATATATAATTTTATTATGTACATATATAATTATATATATAATTTACTGATATATATATATACACACATCCAAAAAAATTACAGAGAAGGAGGAGGCCTGGGTGGCTCAGTTGGTTAAGCATCTGCTTGACTCAGGTCATGATCTCAGTGTCCTGGGATCTAGCCCTACATCAGGCTCCCTGCTCAGTGAGAAGTCTGCTTCTCTCTTTCCTCCCCAGCCCGTGCTCTCTCCTACTACCTTCTGTCTCTCTTTCAAATAAACAAATAAAATCTTTAAAAAATAAAATTCCTTTGGAAATTTAATACATATACCAACATATGTATCTGTCTATGTCTATAGAAATTTTGAATAAATGAGTGGACCTATCAATCTTATTTTATTTCAATTCCTTACTGACTCATTTTTTCTTTATTATAGAAATCATTTCTTTCTTACATTGTAAAGTTTTAAGACCATGTCATGAAAAAATACACGGAATGTATACATAAAAAATGTATTAAATAACTTATTTTTAAGTATGTTTTTTTAAATAAAAGGTCGTTTGCTTTGCTTTTTGATGCATCTATAATTTGTCAAAATATTCTTTAACAATCATAAGAATTTTTACTTTGTAAGCCCATTTTTTTTGGTAAACGCTAAGACTACCCAAGAGATATTTATCAAATACCAACTGTGCCAGCTCTGCTGTAGATGCTATAGAAATAAGACAGTTGTGGAAAATGATGGTCCTGCCCTCATAAAACTTACATTGTAGAGGGAGAAAGACAATATGTTAATCAGGCATAACATAGATAAATAACTTAAGAAATTGATAAGTGCTTAAAAGAAAAATAAAGTGGGATAAAGGAAGATTCAGCGATGGGAGTGTGGCTATTTTATGTAGGATAGTCAGTAAATATCTCTCTAAGAAGGTGAACATTTGAATAGAGACTTCATTTGTGTGATGGTCCAGGCCATCCATGAAAAAATCTGTGGTGAATTGGAACAAAGCTATATCTTTAAATACAGAGAATACTATTTGATAATCATACGTGTGTGCGTGCATGTGTGTGTGCAATTTAGGGTGCTTTTGCTTTAGGCAAAACACTCAACTAAAAGCCCATTGGAAATTTGTCATTTATTACATCTCAAATAGTTCAGAGATGAGTGGGTCAAGAATAAGCTTATCTATCCAGCAATATCATCATGAGCTGGAGATCTTTCTGTTTTTAGTTCTGACATTTTTGGATAGGCACTTTTGTCTCCCTCAAGGTGTTGACACAGTGGCAGACTCTCCAAGTGACAGATAGAGGCACAACAGATCTAGCAAAGAACAGAGACATTTTACCCCCATGCTTTCCATTTTATTAGCAGAGGGAAGCTTTCTTAGACTTCCAACTTCAGACTTTTTAGATCCCACCAACCAGGAATGAAACTTATAGCCATTCTCTAGATGGAGAGGACATGACTGTGATGATAAGTGTCATCTGGTATTTTCAGCTTCTTTAGAACAAAATAGACTCTATAAGCAGCCAAAAGGTTTATGTGTGTGTGTATGTGTGAGTTTAAGTATTGGGTAGCCAGCAACAATGTCTGTCACAATGAAATATATATACATATATATTTCATATCTAGCATACAGAAAACCTTATAAACCACCTATAATTCACCTTAGAAATCCATCAACCTTTATTTCACAGCAAAGAAAGTAAGACAGAAATTAAGTGAATGTCTTGCTCCAGATCACCAAATAATAGAATGACAAGAAGTCTTAGCATCCAGAAGAATGTATTTCCATTAAATCCTGTTGCTTCCCATAGTTGAATACTTAGGAACAAATTCCCCCCAAGGGCAAGAAAACATTAATTTATGTGATTTCATTATACAACTTCCAGGACTTTTTGCATTGTCAGAAAAACTTTCTGAAACTAAAAAAAAAAAAAACAAAAAAACAAAAAAGAACTTTCTGAAACTGATTGTACTTAATAAATTAAAGCTTAATGATAAAAATGTATGCAGGTATTGTTTTCCACTCCCAATAGCATTTTGAAAATGAGAACTTTTAGGTATATAAAGTTTGAATGAATCATGCTAATAATAGTGCCTTTTGGAGGTTCAGAATGAAACTTTGGTAACATGGAGTCAAGTGGGAGTAATAAATTCACACTTTAAGGAGTTGTACTTTGTTAATATGCTAACTGATTTTAAGATGAAAATTTACACATTAGACCAATATTTATATGTTTCAAGTATTTGGATGTCTGGAAGCACATTGATCTAGGATTACTCGAATCATAAAAGCCTTAATGGAAAAGCACATAAATAAAGAACATTAGCAATCATTTTAGTAGAGAATAAGTAGTTGGGAATAGTTTTTCCATGAGCATCCGATACTCTCTCTGTTCTCCCTGGAAGCTGCTTGCTGGTGAAGTAGGTGAAGTATTTCTGGTATGAGGAAGAATATATTACTTTCTGATAATCAGTTGTAAGCTGTAAGCTCTTAATGAATCATTTTCATACATAGAGTAAAGATGAAGCTTGAATATTTCATAATAGTGTTTTAGGTAAATGTTTAATCTATTTTTAATATGGATCACAAATGTAATGCATTATTGGCTTTTTAAATAGACCTTACTCCTACAAAAACCTTTCCTCTATAATTACTATCAGGTAAGCTTAAAGATGAAAAAACCCTCAGACTGATCATCCCCAGTTTTATAGAAAAAGCAGAAGTCCACAGGCAAAACTATGCTTCATTCCATCATTTCAACATTGACTAGTTCTTTCTTCCTCCTTTTGTTATCCACCTATGTGTACTGTGAAATTTTGTTCTGGGATATAGAGCTTAAAGGGAGAAAAGAATAAAATAAATGAGCTGTAACTGTCTCAAAAATATGTAAATAGATCATTATGCTTCAGTGGACATATGATAGAAGAAGGGAGCATGAAATTCAGTGGTAGCAGAAGATAGGAAACCATCTCAGGGAGGTAGACATTGAGAGAACTGACTAGATAAAATTACATTTCACCTAAATAATAGAACATCAGCAAAGTTTAAATAACTGCAAGATAGAGTGGAAGCATGAATAAGTCCTGGCAAAAATAAGAGCAAATGTAAAATTGTACCCTGTGCTTGGAAAAACATAAGCAAGTCCACTGGTCAATCATTGTGACTCTCACACCTATGGACAAATGGAGCTCATTCCAGTCAATGTTTTGCAGATGAAATTTGAAAATACTGTACTAAATAATCCACTACAATACTAGTCCATGCCAAAGGATCTAAAAAAAAAAAAAAAAAAAAAAAAAAAAAAAAAAAAACATTTGAAAGGGAGACTGGTATAAAAGACAAAAGGGAGATTTTGTTGGGGAGCTCACCTGACTAAGGGCAAGACACAGATTCCTCAGAGAGATGCTTGCCAGAGCTCGGGCAGGGGCTTTAATGAATGGTGAACATGGGCATGAACATTGTTTATTCTTCAATAAAGAAACAAACAAGGTGCAGAAAACATGCACTGAGTAACTAGAAGTAGGTCCATGAGAGGGAATAGGAGGTACCAATGCTTGTAGACTAGGGTCCATTTTCTCTTTCTGTAGTGGTGCTTCTTTAGAACTTTGAGAATAGTTTTTAAAGGATCCCATTGTTGGTGACAATAATAGAGAACTAGCTGTTTGACACTCCTGGATGTTAAAGTGCCTAATAGGTACCTCACTCCAGAACAGTCTAAAAAGAGGTTGCTTTCTATGTGGTGTCATAAACCCATTTTCAAAATCCTCTTCCTTCCAATACCTCTTACTATCCTTTTGGTCAAGATATTAATGAGCTTCAGATGTTAACTGACAAGGAGAACATATGAAACTTTTTTTCCTGTCGAAGATCATAGAGTGATTCTCCTCCTCCTTCTTCTTTTTCAAATGTTTTTGTTAGTACAGTGGTAAGATTTCAAATGAGATAAAGACATGATGATAAGGTGAAAACTTAAAACAACAAAAAAATGAGTCCAGTTTTCTTCTGGTTATAAAATATTTTTGTCAGAAATATAGTAGTGACATCAAAAAAAGAAATGCATATAGGTGCACACACTCAAACACATAAACATACTAACAGCAGTCTCAAATATAACCTATTGGTCCAAACCCTTCTAGGTTTATATGTTTATATTTTCACTGAACTCACAGTTTGCATAAATTCCATCTTGCTTTATGAGTGAATGATTATAAGTAAATCCCTTGGCACAGCTCATGGGACAAGCAAGTGTCCCATTAATATTTGCTCTAGTTAGCACTTCATCCTGGGTCAGGCCAGGGTTTTACCTAAAATCTTTCATCTGTCCCTCTTGATGACCATAAAAGGTAAATTCTGGGATTGTTCCACTTCTGGAAATGATAAGATGAGCTATAGAGAAAATAAATAACTTACCTAGTGCCACACTGTAGGCCCTTGATGGAGCCAGGAAGGTGACTCTAGGTGGTAGTCACCTCTGCATTATTCTGGAAGAAGGCAGTAAATAACACCCCTGTTGATACTGTTGTTGGACCTCATTGTCTTTTCTTTTCTAGCATTCTTAACTCTTCTCTGAGTTACAAAAGGCCAATTTTCTCTGAGCATCTGTAACTCTGCTTTGGATGCAGACTTAGTCAACCTGTCAATCTCAATGCTGTCCAGGTTGTCCTTGGACACCAGTCCAGGAGAAAGCTGTATGGGAGTAAAGTGGGTATGGATGCATTGTTAAGTTTTCACAGGTTCTGCGCTCCCATCAAGGGATGTATGGAATTCAGTCAATTGACATGGCATAGGAAAAGACTTCCTTCATCACACTTTCTTCATTAGAGTGGCAGGGACACAGAGCTTTTGTTCAAATATTATACAGCAAGCCCCTCAAGAGCTTCCAGGTTGTTTACATTTTGCCAGGCACTGAATATGTTTTGAATATTTGACCCATTATAAAACTCAGAGGACCTCTGTGAGGCACATGTTATCATGCTAATTTCACAGCAGAAGAACCTCAGGCCCTGGAAGGCTTACATGCCCGAATTTAGGAAGAAATCAAACGAGAGTCAGGATTTAAAGCACATGTGCTTGCAGTCTTTTCATTCTGCTGCCTTGCCTTCCACTTTATGATGTGAGAGCAGCCCTGCACAGGTTATCAAGGAGGACATATGGCCACTGACTATTTCCTTTTTGCTCTCACTAAACTTACATTATAGAGATGAGAAAACTAGCCCATGAAAATGCAATTGTACAAAAACAATTATACAAAAGTCATTCAGCAGTACAAGTGCTAAATATATCACACAAAGATTACAGAAGAGAGGAGAGTTATCCAGCTCATGAAGGTTTATGCCCTAGCTACAAAACCTACTGGTTGAATAGCTAAATAATCTTAATGAAATCATTTTAATGAATTTTCATCGAGTACAATGCCTGTCAAAGGGTGGACTCAAGACCTACAGTAAGGACATCACTTAGGAACATGCTAGAAATGGACCACACTTGCCAAATTAGAACCTCTGGAGTGAGACCCAGTGATCTATATTGAACAAGTCGGATGATTCTAATGCATACTCAACTTGGAGAACTGTTGGTCTAGTGGTGGGGTCTGCAAAGCTTTTTCCTATAAAAAGCAAGGTACCAAATAGTTTATTTAGTCTTTGAAAGCCATTTGATTTCTGCTGGAAATCTCAGCTCTGCTATCGTAGTATGAAAATAGCCATGAACAGTCCATAAGTGAACAGTCATGACTATGTTGAGTAAAACATTCTTCTAGGACACCAAGATCTGAGTTTCAAATAATTTTTGTGAATCACAAAATATTTTCCTTTTGATTTTTTAACTATTAAAAATTATACAAAAACATGGGGTGCCTAAGGGGCTCAGTCAGTTACAAATCTGTCTTTGGCTCAGGTCAGAATCCCAGGGTCCCCAAGTCCCTGCTCAGCGAGGAGCCTTCTTCTCCCTCTCACTCTGCCTCTGCTCCTCCCTCTGCTCATGTTCTCTCTTATGAGTGCTGTCTCTCTTGCAAATAAATAATGTAATTTTTTTTAAATTAAAGAACATAAAACATAAAAAAACATAAGAAACATTTTTAGCTTTTGAATTATAAGCAAAATGAGGTGGCAGGCTGGATTTGGCTTATGGTTGCCAACTCCTGCTTTACCGTAAAAACATCATGGCCTTTTCTTCCAGAGGGAGCTTAATTTACTGTATTAGTTCTGCCGTATTTTAGCTCTGGGCCTGGAGAACTCAACCCAATCTCAGTTCCATTATCTGTAAAATGGACTTAACAATATTTTCTCTACGGCTTTTGTGAAACAGCAGAAGTAGTATAACTGGTGCATAGTCGGTCTCAATACAGGCGAGTTCTCTCCAGTCTTTTCACGATCATACCTTTTCCAAGTAAAATTTGAAACCCTACCTTCTAGAAAAATCAATATCTTCTTATTTTTATATTCCCTTCAAACAGTAGTTACTCGTGTAATATTTTTTCATTAACAGGTGATCTTCAAAACAATGTCCCTGCATATAGGGCACGTTGCCTTCCGTTAGGAGATTGCTATCTGTTCCAAAGTTTACAGACCCAGATTTCCCTGTCAGACCCAGGCCCTGGATTACAGCTTCTTTAGAGACAAAGGGTAACAGATGGTTCCAATTAAGAAACAGCAGGAATAAAGCCTCCCCACCCCCTCCGTTCTTTTAAGCCACAACAACAGCTAAGCAAACTGGGTCAATTGTAGACGAGGTTTGCATTTAGTCATGAGTGACTATGGACAATTTCCCATATCCAAGCGTGGAGTTGGAGATGGGCTGCTCACCTGTGCTAAAGATAAAGGCCTGGCAGTCAGCAGAGCACCTGGGCACACAAAAATGCTCCAATATCCATGAACTGTTTGGTCACTTATTCAGCAGAGAGAATACCTTGACTGGCTGTTTGTTTATGAGAGACCTAACCCCTGACAAAACTGTGAATGTAGTGAAATGTATCTTCCATCTTCTGTTCCATGCTGTGTGTATGCACCTCTTTGAAGCAATCTTAATTGTAACCAGAGTCAGCAAAAGAGAGTCCTTTAGGAAAATTTGATATTTATTCATTTTATAGGTTGGTATATTTTTAAGTTACTTGACTCCTTTTGTAATGGAGGTTTTGCAAATGTACTGTACTGAGAGCAGAGGCTAACACCACACGCCATTTATTTGCTGTGTGACCTTAAACAAGAAACTTAATGATTTGGCATTTTCCTCATTTTTAAAAGTAATTAGACTATGGTTCAGGAGGGTGATGTGAAATGTTGTTAGAAAGTCTCACACAGAAGATGCTCCAGAAGAGTGTCAGTCCCCCTTGCTATGCTTGAGCTGGCCTCCCACAATGCACTCAGTCCTTTTCTTCCCAACTCTGCCTCAGTGGCTTGCAATGAGCCACCAAAAAATCAGAGCTTGTTTCTGTTTTATTTAATTTTGGAGTAGTTCATAGCTATCTGCTAACATACTATGGATGTTAGTCCAAATGTCAGTTCAAATCCTTGCCCCAGCTCACTCCCTATACTTGACTCAACTGGCAAAAGAAAAGTGCTTTCCCTGATATTTCAGGTTTTAGCCAGAAGTTATAGGGAAGCTATTTTCAGGAAAGGATGGCCTTATAGATATGAAATTCTTTTTTGGATTCCATTTAACAATGCAGCTTGATGTCTTCAGGAAAGAGATATCAATGACGAAACTAAATCCGAGATGAAATTAACAAAGGTTGCTTATTCATAAAACTTGCAGCGTGTGATTCATCAACCTTTGAGCAGAAGCTCAATAGAGTTAGAAAAGAGAGATTAATAGAGTAAAAGGAGGAAAAAACTGAGACAATCTGATTGGCAAGTGTTCTATTAAGGAGAGTTTTGCAACTGGAGAGGACTTTTCAGTTTCTTTTAAAGATTTCATTTATTTATTCATGAGAGACACAGAGAGAGAGACAGAGACCTAGGCAGATGGAGAAGCAGGCTCTCTGCTTTTAGCCTGATCCAGGATTTGATCCTGGCACCCCAGGATAACACCCTGAGCCAAAGCCAGACGCTCAACCACTGAGCCACTCAGGCGTCCCTCCATTGTTTTACAGGTACATTTGGCAGTCCTTTGTTGGATAGACAAGGGGTGGAGGTGGGGGCAAGTGAGAAGTCTGGGGACATCTCAAAAGATAAAAGATCATACAGTATTAGAGGAAGAGGGCTTTCTGTGGTAGAGGACGAGAGGCTTTTCTATGGTCATATCATCATAGTAGTTCATAAGAGAAGTGGCTGGCATGCAAGGAATTTCTTAGAGAAAGCAACACTGTATAATACATGTCATAGACTATATAGAACTACATGTACCACACTGCTGGGTAAAAATATCTGGCAAGCTCTTTTTGGAATCACAGCAAAATCTTGTGAATTTAGCTAACCAGACAGGACAAAAGCATGCTTTCATATAAATGGAATGGTAGAACTATGGAAAATTGACTTTATAATTTGAATTAAATATTGATATATATTAACATAATTCCCATTAATTTACAGATTCTATTCACTAACTCTGTACAGAGGCCAAAATTATCCTCATTTTATAAATTATTAAGTAGTCAGTCGTCCTTTAATGTCACTGTGTCGCAGAGTATTTGAATACATTCCCTAAATTGGGGGTTCCTGCCTCTGCTTGAGCACCTCCAGTATTAGGAAGCTAACTGCTCTGAGAAGAAAGTAGCTTTGATGTTGGAGAATCATTCTTTGGGTTGAGTCAAGATCTTCTGTTTCACCTTATTCTGTTTCCTACAAGTTTATCTCCAGAGCAACAAAGCTTCTTCCGCACACTCAGCCTCCAGTAGAGGTAGGCAGGCAGCTATTAATGTTCAAATTTATGTTATGTATATGTCACCACAATAAAAAAAATGTATCAAAAACACTGCTTTTTGGGAAGCCTGGGTGGCTCAGGGGTTTAGCGCCTGCCTTCGGCCAAGTGTGTGATCCTGGAGGTCCAGGATCGAGTCCCACATCAGGCTTCCTGCATGGAGCCTGCTTCCCTCTCTGCCTGTGTCTCTGCCTATCTCTGTGTGTCTCTCATGAATAAATACATAAGAAATGTTAAAAAAAAAAAAACAAAACACAACACTGATTTTAAGAGAAGGAGACTTCTTGCAAATTATCTGAATATTTAGGATCCCTTGAGTTGCTCCATTCTGATACTTTTCTCTTCCTTATCAAAGCAGTCCATATCCTCAGCCCCTACCATGGCATCTTTGTTGCCCTCTTTCTTTATTACTCCCCTAATGAATTTCATGATAGCTGCATGATGGCATTAATCTCCCTTTGGGTAAATGATTAAAATGCTTGCAGAGAAGGTTTAAAAATAAAAACAGGGGTCCTGGATGGCTCAGTCAGGTAAGCATCCAACTCTTGATTTCAACTCAGGTCATGATCTCAGGGTCCTGAGATTGAACCTATTTTGGGTTCTGTGCTGTGCATGGAGCCTGCTTAAGATTCTCTCTCTTCCTCTTCTTCTGCCCCCCTTCTTTCACCACTCCCTCCTGCTTATGCTCTCTCTCAAAAAAACAAACAAAAACAAACACCAAAAAACCACATCAGACCAGAAATCCTACCGTCTTACTTTTTAACGACATGCTAATTTTGGAGAAAATTATTACTACCTCATTTGTGTCAGCCTTTTATTCACCTTGGTGTAGTTTTTGCTTTCTTTCTTCAATATTTCAATAGGGTAATTTATTTAAAGAATATAATCCATGCATTAAAAAAAGCCCTCTCCAAAATTGAAGCTGTAATTGGCTCAATTGTGTCATTGTAGAGAGAGAAATGTTAATTGAATATTTATAGCTCTATGTGTGTGGTTAAAAAAAAGAGTGCCTTTAATTTGAGGTACAGTTTATATATACTTAAATGTTAGATACTTATCATATGGGGAATGCTGTGTAAAGAATACTAAATACAAATCAAGCTTTATTTCTCCCCCAAGATTTATAATTGTGAGTATTTATTTTCATTTGTAATGTATATTAAATATAATACCCTCCAATAAAATACTAAATGTAAATTGCTTCTCAATTTAATTCTACATAAAAAGTTTAACTCAGCAAATGAAAACAATCCCTTTCTCTCCAAATAGCAAATGATGTGATTAAATAAAATTAACAAGCCAGCATGCAAATTGTAAAATTAAATATGTATCTTGATAATATTTTTAATAATGTTTACTGTAATATTTTCACTTTGTAATGTACTTACTTTGTTTATTGTTTTCCGTCTGTTTCTTATAAATATTTCATTGCTTTGTTAATTATAGTTTGCTTAGTGATTTCTAAGTACATGCATTAATTAATTCTCTGTGAGCAGAAACACTGTCTACATTATTAAAGATTGCTGAGGCATTCTCTACTGTATAATAGTGTCTAATTCTTAAAAAAGTCTATATAAAAAACAAAAATAGTTAACTATATTTACTGACTCATATGTGACTTAGTATGAGTATGGCATTCCTCACCAACTTCTGTGTCTACTAGCTGGTACCCTTGAGAGTCAGCATCACATTGTTGAAGGTATTGGCAAACTTTAATTGTAAAAGGTAAGACAGTAAATATTTTTGGCTTTGTTGGCTAGATCACTTTTGTCACAACTAATTATTTCTGCCTTTGTTGCATGGAAGCGGCCACAGACAATATGTAAATATGTAAATATATTGTAAAATTTACAATATGTAAATTCATGAATGCAGCTGTGCTCCAATGAAACTTTATTTATGGACATTGCAATATGAATTTCATATAATTTTCATGTATCATGTATCATGAAAATTATTCTTTTGTTTTTTTCAAGCATTTAAAAAACTCACAGTCAAAAAACACTAAATTCAATGATGGTTTTAGAGTGATGATAACAGTGATAAGATTTTTTTTATAGGATAGGATCATGTCCTCATTAATCATCTAGGGTCCTCTTTATGTTTATAAACCATGTTCTTGAATTTAGAACACAAAAGGCATAAACATTCCCAGGATATTCATTGGTCTTTATTCATATCCACATTAATATTTATGTCCATAGGACATCTTGTGCTCAAGAGAATAGATGTCTTAACTTCTCTGGTATTCCTGTTTTCTATATGAGAGAGATGGAACACTGGTATCACAAATTTTCTACATATATATTTTTTCAATATTAATGCATGTATTCATGTGTTTCCATATATATATGTATATATTGTATACATTCAAAATTTCTATCCTTGTGTTTGTGAAGCATGTATTTTTGCATATATTTGTGGAATATAGATATAGATACATAGATGTCTTTATATTTCTATATATCAAGAGAGAAAGGCTGGCATATGAACACCTAATGATAGATGCTTAATGGGTACTAGTGGTAGTGTGACTAATGATTATTAATATTTTGTTCATAGCCACTGCCTCTCCTCCATCTCCTACCATGACTACTGATACAAGAATATGGTCTCTCCGTTGTATATATAGTAGGCAAAGAGCCCTGAAGAGACTGTCCGAACTTGTAAATCATCCCGCAAAATCATTAACTTTAGAGTACAAAGATTGTCCAGCCAGTTTTATCTGGGAGGGGTTTCAGAGCCACCACATAACATTTTTCTTAGCCGAAAGAAGAGTTAAGAAATAACCATTCCTTACAGGACCGTGTTTCAGTGATAGGATGTGATAGAGCAGGTGGGGAATGAAGGGTGGTAGATCATTATTAATTCAGCATAATCTATGACTCAGTTGTCTTCTGGCTCATCTCCTACATATGTTTTTGAACCCAAGATTCTTGAGACAGAACAGTGATTTATCTTAAATCTCTATAAGAATAGGGTGTGTGGGTGGCTCAGGCAGTTAAGCGTCCAACCCTTGATTTTGGCTCAGGTCATTATTTTGGGGTCTTAGGATCTAGCCCCACATCTGGCTCTGTGTTCAGAGAGGAGTCTGCTTAAGATTCTCTCTCAACTTCTCTAAATAAATAAATAAATAAATAAATAAATAAATAAATAAATAAATTCTAAAAAAAAATTAAAGAGAGAACATGAGTTAGAGAACTTCTTCTTGGCCTATTTGTCAAAATGTAGTGGAAAGAACAGTAAATTCTATTATTTATCACATTAAGTAACAGAAACTATGGAGAAAAAAGGTGATCTGAAACACAAGACAAATAGGAGCTATATTTGTTGACATCATGCTACAGAGGGCATCAGAAGTATCTTGATAAACTTTAGAATTTTTGGTCTCCACCAGAAATGTTCTCACCAGCAGGGACTCAACATGTTGTTAGAGGAGTCTAGAGGAAAATGGCAGCCACCACTGAGTAGCCTATCAGACTGCCTCATAAAGGCATGATCTCCTCCTGAAGACTCCCAGAACTATTTAAACAATCTCAGAGATGTATAAGGGTCTTAGTTGTAAAGCAATTTTTATTAGAAGCTAATTTTTGACACTAACAAGTAAATGAACATGAATTCTAGACATACGGAATTGTGGCTATTTAGGCCAATATATTACAGAAGATAAAACTAAAATCCAGGAAACCATGTGATTTTCTCAATGTACCAAATTAGTTAGATTCAAAGTTGAGGTAAAAAAAGAAAAAAAAAAAAAAAAAAACGAGTTTTTATTCAGCTTTCTTCCCATTCTGTGATACATGCTTATTAAGATATTCTCTTTTCCTTCACGTATTCTAATTTAATATTAATACCTATGTATTTTTCCTCTTAGTTCCATTTTAGTGAGGAGGACATGTGGGCTCTGTGTGTGTGTCTGCATATATATATACGTATATACAAGTATATACAATATATTCTCTGTGTATATAGATTATATGTAATTTATATTATAAGCACCCGTATTATAAGCATACATATATAACTGTGGATATTTACATACACATACTTATATATGTATATCAAGAGAAAATTAAATTGAATAATTTCAGTATGTAAAGAGAATAAAGGAAATGAGTTATTTTTTATTTTTCATTATTAAGGAAAAAAAATCTTGGGCTACTTAAAAGAGGATTGCCAAAGAGATCATTAATATGGAGACTAATAAGTTGTTTTTCCTTTGCCACTTAAGATAAAACTGAAGGACATAACCTTACAATATCTAAGAAAGTATACTCCCTAGGACAAATGTCAATATGACATAGAACACCAAAAAACAACAAAACACAAAAAAGTAGCTATTTGTTGCTTTGTTTTGTCTGCCTCTATTGTTTCTAGGGAGAGGAAAAATTTTGTGGGCTGTTAAGTTTGTTCATGCTTATTTTTAAGACTTCACGTGACCCAACAGAGAATATTATGGCCATTTGTCTTATAAAAGAAGAGAATGATATTGGTGAATTGCAAAATGCCTCACGGAAACCTATGTGTAAATCACCTTAGAAGGCAGACCTTGGCTTATCTTGCTTATAACTTCCATGGACAGATACCTACACTAGAGTATCAGATATTCCAAAATAATGTATAAGTCCTTAAATAATCTA
Source organism: Canis lupus baileyi (assembly GCF_048164855.1). Classification (NCBI taxonomy): domain Eukaryota; kingdom Metazoa; phylum Chordata; class Mammalia; order Carnivora; family Canidae; genus Canis; species Canis lupus. Next base: position 32,192,520 of record NC_132857.1, on the reverse strand, counting down.
TTTGCACTGAAATAGGAACCCCAAAACAATCCTTTAAGCATTATCTTCTTAGACTCAGTTTAGAAGAATTATGTTCTAAAATATTTCAATGAATTCATTATAGAACATTAAGTGTTTAAGGATAAACAGTTACATAATACAATGATACTCTTATAAAGGCAATTTGTGAAAATAGAGTGACCAGTACAAAAGCACCTTTGGATTATTTTCCATGCAGTGAACTTACCAAACCATCACAATTTTAAACTTTTCGCTAAAGAAATTCTCAGTATTGCTAAACCAAAGAGGGACCTTAAATCCATAATCTTTGACCTTCGCTGGGCACAATTCAATGCATATGGTGGGATTATATCCTTCTGAGAAAAACAAGAGAAAACAATAATCTTCAGAAAAATAGAAATTATTTTCTTCAAAAATGTGTTAGGTTGGGACGCCTGGGTGGCTCAGTGGTTGGGCACCTGCCTTCAACTCAGGGTGTGAACCTGGAGTCCCAGGATCAAGTCCCATGTCAGGCTCCCTCCAAGGACCCTGCTTCTCCCTCTGCCTATTCCTCTGCCTCTCTCTTTCTCTCTCTGTGTCTCTCATGAATAAATAAATAAAATCTTTTTAAAAAAATGTGTTAGGTCATAATAGCCAAAACTTCCAGGATACAACTGAAAATCACCCAGAACACCAAGAACTGAGAAAATCACAACTTTAGTGAAAAAAAAAAAAAAAAAACCAACCCTGACCATGATTGAAACAAATCACATGTTGGAATTGTCTGACAAGGAATTGAAAACAGTCATCATAAAAATTGTTTTGACACCTATTTACAAATTGTATTTTAAAAAGAAAATATAAAAAATTATAAATAAAAGTTATAAAAAGAAGCCAATGAAAATTATAGAACTGAAAAATAGTGAAAATAAAAACTCACTGGATGCAGTCAATATTAGATTGGATATAAAAGAAGATAAACACAGTGAGCTTGAGGAAAGAACAATAGAATTCACACAGACCAAGGGAAAATGCAGTAAAAAATATTTGTGCCAATATTATATCATCAGGGTACCAGAAGGAGAACAGAATGAGCATGGGCTGACATGATTATTTGAAGAAATAATAGCTTAAAATTTCCCAAATTTGGCAATACACAAATTTATAGATCCAAGTTGCAGAATGAGCTACATAGAAGCCCTGCCAGGACACATCATAATTAAACTCTTGAAGAGTAAATATAAAGGAAAAAATTTGAAAGCAGTTAAAGAGAAATATCATATTATTAATAAAGGCTCATCAATTAAATGATAGAGAATTTCTCATTTAAACTAGGAGGCCAGGGCAGCCCAGGTAGCTCAGCAGTTTAGTGCTGCATTCTGCCCAGGGTGTGATCCTGGAGACCCGGGATCGAGTCCTGCCTCAGGCTCCCTGCATGGAGTCTGCTTCTTCCTCTACCTGTGTCTCTGTCTCTCTGTGTGTGTGTGTGTATGTCTCTCATGAGTAAGTAAATAAAATCTTTAAAAAAAATAAAAAATAAACTAGGAGGCCAGAAGGAATTAACACACATTTTTCGAATGCAGAAAGAAAAATGCTGCCACCTAGGAATTCTATGTCCACTAAAAATATACTTCAGAGATGAAGGAGAAATTGAAGCATTCTCAGAGAGAAGAAAACTTTAAAAAGGCAGGAAAAAAAGTCTCTAGCAGACCTATTCTTAACTATTAGCTAAAAGAAATTATTCAAACCAAAAATAAATAAAAACAAATGGTAAAAATAAAGAACAAATGAAAGTACAAAAATAGGAATAAATATAATACACTATCCTATTCCTTAGAACATATTGGAAGAAAATATTTGCAAATTATATTCCTGACGGAGGATTAGTATTTACAATATATTAAGATCTCTCAAAACTCAGCAGTAAAAACAATCCAGTGAGAAAGTGGGCAAAAGAGACATTTCATTGAAAAGAAGATACCAGCGATAAATAAGAACATGAGATGTTTGATTAGCCATCAGGGTATTGTGAACTAAAACCACAGTGAGTTATCACTATATATATCTCCCCCAAAATGGCAAAAGATAAAAATGAAAATAAAAGGTGGTCAACACCAAATGACAAGAATTCTTAAAAACTAGATCATTCATACATTGCTGATGGAAACATAAAATGGTAAACTACTCTGGAAAACTGAATAGCAGTTTGTCCTAAAACTGTACCTGTAATGACTATATGATACAGAAATTTTGCACTAGGGCATTTATCCCAGAGAAATAAAAACTCATATTCATAAAAAAGCTTGAATTCTCATGACAGTTTTATCCATAATAGCCCCAAACTGGAAAGTATTCTGTAGTCCTTCAATGGATGAATAGTATGGTACATCCATACAATGGAATATTACTTAGTAATATGAATGAGAAAAAATGACATGTATATCAATTTAGATGAGTCCCCAGGGAACCTAGCTGCTTCTTGGTTTTGTTTTGTTTTGTTTTTTAAGGCCAATTCTGAAATTTTACTTACTTCTGAAAATTTTACATATTGTATGATTTTATTTTTAGAAAATTTGGAAAAAAAAAGAACAAATTACTGACTCTGAGTGTTAATGAACAGGCAGGTCAGGGACAGGAGGGGAGCATGGCTATAAAAAGGGCAATATCCTTTTTATAGGCTCTATGACCATCCTTGTGGTGATAGAACTATTCTATATGTTGACTGTGTCAATGGATAAACCTACAGGTATTAAAAAATATAGGAAATTAAATATATATATATACAGACACAGAGACACATGAATGAGTACAGTTAAAACTGGGGAAAGCTGAATAAGGTGAATGGATTTATCAATATCAGTATCGTGTCTGTACATTGCATTATTGGGTTTTATATGATGGTACCATTGAGGAAGCTTGTTAAAGGTTATGTAAAATCTCTCTGTATCATTTATTACAGCTGCATGGAAATCCATTATCTCACTAAAAATTTTAGTTTAAAAAAGTATATGTTATAAAAAAAAACAACTACTGCCATGCTTGCAAGTCTTAGAGATTTAGAACTATTATCAACTCCATATATTATAGAATGAAGGGGAAAAAACTAATGAAAGAAATGTGTGTAGCCACTATTAAAAGTAGATTAGAATGACTCTGATGAAATGTTCATACTTCATTACCCAGATGAATGATGATAATGATCGCTTATAACAGGTAGGGCATTGTCCTGTTACTTTTCTTTATAACAAGTTGAGGTAGGCTCTACTATCAACTTCATTTTACAAATAAGGAAAATGAAAAATAAATTGATTAAGGAGCTTCCCAAGATCAAAAGACTGTAAGCTTTTGTGTTAAAAGGGAGATGAAACAAAACTTAATAATTCCTTACAAATGAACAGGTCTACCAGCTATCATTTCAAGTAATGCCTTTTCAGTATGAAATTTTGATTCAATAAATAATCTTGATTTAATATGGTACCTGATTCCACAGCTCAGCTGTCTCTAGGGGATGTTAAACACTAGATTTAATTTCACTATAGAAATGATTGATTATATCCTCAGCTTCCAAAATCAGTGTCAATATATGATGATATTCTTTTACCAGAAATAATTACAAATGAGACAATGGTAAGATATGCAATCTATATAATGTAAATACAGGCAAGTGAACAATTTGATATGTTCTCGAGTCTCTTTATGCAAAAAGCTGACAGCTTGAAAGATACGTGATTCTCTCTTCTTTCTCTTTGTCTTTCAATCTCTCTCCATTTTTCCCTCTCTCTCTCCTTCTCTCTCTCTGTCACATCCGGTTTCATTTTTCAACCTGCAAAGGAAATCTACTTGGAACACAAATGCATGTCTACCTTTCACTACCTTTTCAACTTTCTTGCATTCTCTTTTACTTTACCTTTGATTCCTGTACACCAGAGATGGCAGCCAGTGTGAGGCTAGTGCCCAGAAATCACCCTCCTGAATGTCAGTTAACAAAAGAGCAGCAAGAGGTAAGAGACAGACACAGGCTTAGGCAGAGGCGGGGAGAGCTGACATTTGAAAAGGTGGAGACCAATTGGCCTTGTCCACCCAAGGCAACCCGTAAGAACCCTAATAGACTAGGATAGGGTACCTGGATGGCTCAGTCCATTATGTGTCTGCCTTTGGCTCAGTTCATGATCCCAGAGCCCCAAGGTAGAGCCCCGCATCAGGCTCCCAGCTCAGTGGGGAGAGTTGGCTTCTCCCTCTGACCCTCCCCCTCTTGTTCTCTCTCTTTCTCATATAAATAAATAAAAACATTTTTTAAAAATAGAATAGTATATTTTTTAAGATAACTTGCCAGGGGTTTCGTTATAAAATCATGGGTCAGGGACACCTGGGTGGCTCAGCAGTTGAGCGTCTGTCTTTGGCTCAGGGCATGATCCTGGTCCTGGGATTGAGTCCCACATCAGGCTTCTAGAGAGGAGCCTACCTCTCCCTCGGCCTGTGTCTCTGCCTTTCTCTGTGTCTCTCATGAATAAATAAATAAAATCTTTTAAAAAAATCATGGGTCAGAGAGGGGCTTTATTAGTTAAAGCCAGTCAGATAAAAGTTTATAAAAGCCAATGGGTAATTTAAAAAGTACTAGAATGATATATATATGTGTGTGTAAAAAGAGAGATAGATAAAAAGATTAAGATGTAGAACTTGGAATATAAAATACAGTATTGTTGACTATAATCACAGTAGATATCTAGAACTTATTCATCTTCTCACAAGTTCATACTCTTTGATCAACATCTCTCCAATTCCTCCCCTTTCAGGTTAATTACCACATTCCAGTATCTACAAGTTTGGCTTTTAGATTCCACATATAAGTGATATCATATAAGATTTGTCTTTATTTATTTCACTTGGCATAATTTCCTCAAGCTCCTATATATTTGTTGCAGATGGCAGAATTTTCTTCTTTTGTGGCTGAATAATATTCCACTGTATGTGTGTATGTGTGTGTGAGTGTGTGTGTGTATCTTCATTATCCATTGATCCATTGACAGTCATGTAGGTAGTTCCCGTATCTTGGCTATTGTGAATAATGCCGCAATAAACATGACAGTGCAAATATCTCTTCAATATTCTGTTGTCATTTCTTTGGGATATATACCCAGAAGTAGAAATGCTGCATTATACATTGGTTCCATTTAAAAATTTTTGAGAACCTCCATATTGTTTTCTAGAGTAGCTATGTGATTTACATTTCTACTACCAGTGCATAAAGGTTTCCTTTCTCCACATCTTTGCCAACACTTATCTCTTGACTTCTTGATAGTCATTGGTAAGAGGTGTTAGGTGATTTTTGATTTGCCTTTCCCTGATGATTATGTTCAGCATCTTGTCATAAACCTATTGATCATATTGATGTCTTTTTTGAAAAAGAAAAGCCTATTCTTTTCTTCTGCCCATTTTAATTGGGTTACTTGTTTTTTTTTTAATTGATTTGTGTGAGTTCCTTATATATTTCAGCTATTAACTGTGTATCCAATATAAGGTTTGAAAATTCATTCTTCCATTTCATCAGTTGCCTTTCCATTTTGATTTTTTCCTTCACAGAGTAGGAGTTTTCATCAGCGCTACTTGATGATTTTTACTTTTGTTGCTTATGGTTTTAGTGTCATATGCAAAATTTCACTGCTAAGACCAATGTCAAGGAGTTATTTACCTATATTTTTTCTAGTAGTTTCATAGTTTCAGGTCTTACATTTGTCTATAACCCAAGGACACCCGGGTGGCTCAGCAGTTGAGTGTCTGCCTTCAGCTCAGGGCATGATCGAGTCCTGAATTGGGCTCCTTGTGAAGAGCCTGCTTCTCCCTCTGCCTATGTCTCTGCTTCTCTATGTGTCTTTTATGAATAAATAAAATCTTAAAAAAAGGTTTATAACCCATTTTGAATGAATTTTTTTGTAAGTAGTAATATATAGAGGACCAATTTCCTTTTTCTGCATATTGTTATCAAGTTTCCCCAACACCAATTATTGAAGAGACTATCCTTTCCACATTGAGTACTCTTGGCACCCTTCTCAAATATCATATAACCATATATCTGGGGGTTATGTCACTTTCTATTTTCTCCATTGGTCTGTGTCTCATTTTTATATTGGTAACATACTGTTTTAATTACTATAGATTTGTGGTATATTTTAAAATCAGGAAGTGTAATAATTTTGGCTTTGTTCTTTTCTTTCTCAATACTGCTCTGACTTTTCAGAGTCTTTGTGGCTGCATACATATTTTAGGATTGATTTTCCTATTTCTGTGGAAAATGCCATGAGAATTTTGATAGGGATAGCATTGAATCTTTAATTATTTAAGTAGTATGAACATTTCAACAATATAATTCTTCTGATTCAAGAGTGCCAAATATCTTTCCATTTATTTGTGTCTTCTTCAATGTCTTTCATCAGTGCCTTACAGTTTTTATTGCACAGATCCTTGGTTAAATACATTTCAAAGTGTTTTAGTATTTTTGATTCTATTACGAATGGAATTTTTTTTTCAACTATTTCATTTGTAGTGCATAAAAATACAACTTATTTCTCTATTCTGATTTTATATCCAACAACTTTACTGAATTAACGGATTAGTTCAAATAGTTTTTTACGGAATTCTTATAATTTTATATATGTTAGATTATGTAACCCACAAATAATGACAATTTCATTTCTTCCTTACCATTTTGGACCACTATAATGTCCTTATCTTGCTGATTGCTCTGATTAGGATTTTCAGCACTATGTTTAATAAGAATAGTGATTATGGGTACTCTTCTCTGATTCCTAATTTTTAAGGAAAATCTTTTGAACTTTCTTCATTAAAACTGATGTTAACTGTGGATTTGCCATATGTTGCCTTTGAGGGAAACTGGGAAAAATTAGAGATGGAGACAAACCATGAGAGACTCCTAACTCTGGGAAACAAAGAGTTGTGGAAGGGGAAGTAGATGGGGGATAGGGTAGCTCAGTGACGGACACTGAGCAGGGCACTTGATGGGATGAGCACTGGGTGTTATACTATATGTTGGCAAATTACATTTAAATTTAAAAATCTGAAATAAAAATAAGAGGAGAGGGTTACAGATGAATGGTTTAGGTAACTCAGATGAGCTGTCATTGAGGCAAACAAACCTTCTAGAGACCAGAGTGGAAAGCAGCGCTTTGATAGGAAGAAGTGTCATAGATTCTGCAAGAAAGGAAACATGTGAGTCTGAAATACTTTTTGGAATGAATTAAAAAGAAGGTTATAAGGAACCTATATCTCATTCTTAGAAATAAATTGTGCTCAGTTGCAGTCAGTAGCTGCAATGCAACCTTCTAATTGAAGCTCTGGTTTCAAATAACTCATGGGCTTTGAAAGAATAGAATGACCTTTATGGTCCTTAAATGAGTTATTGTTTGGTATACTGGAAATATCAGAGTCTTAGAAGATAGATATCACTTGTTCAGTCTAAGACTGGACATTAAATGTCACCTCATTTAAATTCTCTGCATTTCAGTTTTGTCATCTGCAAAGGAAAAGCAATATCTTCCAAGGTAGGTGAGGAGTGGTAACAATGCAGATAAACCACAGGCATGATGTGATGCACACACAAGGATGAAGGCAAGAATGGATGTGGTGATTGTTATTTAAATAATACATAGGACTCAGATGTTCAGTCACTTGTAGATCTGGACTCTCTTATCCAATATATTTCATGAGGATATATTTGTTTTATGATGTGGAAAGAGGACAGATCTATACGTTATGTAAGATAAATACTCAACAAAAATAAAAAACCATGAACCTACATTAATCTGAGAAATACTAAAGGTGAGATATGTGGGGGGAAAAAGAAATTTATTTGACCAGGAATTTCTATATCTATATCTATCTATCTCTCTATACCTATATCATCTATGTTATATACTATAAATAATTAGCAGGATTCCAGAGAAAGCTAGCATAAAAAGAACTCATGGAAGACTATCATTTATTTAGGTCATTTTTCAAAAGAAAAATATTTAGGCCGTTTTTCTATTCTTCAGACAAGTCTGGAAGCTCCATGAAAGATTCAGGTTTCTATTTTCTTAAAATGGCCAAGAACATATAGATTAGTGGCCAGACTTTCAGTATATTCTAACTTTTCAACAATTTTTAATTAACAACTATTTAAATGTTTAATGTCTATAGACTCAGTTTAGGGATGAACTGTTAAAACAGTTTTTGCAGCAGGATCCTTCATAGATAATGGTTCCATCGGACATCAGAAATATGAAGGAGACAATTTCAGGAATTTTTTAAGAAAGACGCTGATGCAGGACTCCTGGGTGGCGCAGTCGGTTAAGTGTCTGACTCTTGGTTTCATCTCAGATCATGATCTCAGGATCCTGAGGTTGAGCCTATCTCAAGCCCCTCAATAGGCTCAGCACTTAGTGTGGAGTCTGCTTAAGAATCTACTTCTGCCTTTGCTTCTGCCCCTCCTCCACACTGTGTGTGCATGTGTTCTCTCTCTCTCCCCACCCTCTCTCAACTAAACAAATCTTTTTCATTTTATTTTTTTTTAAGATTTTATTTATTTATACATGAGACACACACACACACACACACACACACACACACACACACACACACAGAGGCAAAGACACAGGCAGAGAGAGAAGCAGGCCCCATGTAGGGAGCCTGATGTGGGACTTGGTCCTGGGACTCTAGGATCATGCCCTGGGCCAAAGGCAGGCGCTAAACCACTGAGCCACCCAGGGATCCCCAACAAATCTTTTTTAAAAAGACACTGATACACACACCATAAATTGCATTATTTCCTAGGACAAACACTATTATTGCGAAGAAAATTAATATATAATTACTTCCACTCTCACATTCAGGCTGCATTTGGCAGAAAAGAATGAGAATGGGAATTCAGTTTTGATTCTACATTTACTTGTTGAAGGGCAAGTGACTTAACTTCTGTCCCTCTGGAATTTTGTCTATTAAGTGGAGAAAGCAACACCTCATGGAGATGTGTGTGCATGTGTGTGCATGCACGTGCATGAATGTGCATGCTTTTTAAACACGCATTTTCCTTATTTAATGGAAATGCAAATATAGTGGTAAGACTGCAAAGTTAGAGCTTGTTGGCTCATTCAGCTAATAATTAGCATTACTTCTGTGCCAGGCCTTGTATGGGGAGTTGGAGTTTGAAGATAAGGGAAATGCAGCCCTGCCTTCAGGGAATACCTGTTTGAGGTTGAATTGTTGGCATTCAGGATACATAAAGATTCCTTTTCTATCATTAATTTGCATCCATGCCCTCAGGTTTCTGTTTTTAGTGAACACTGGAGTTCTTCCCTTGGTTTACTTTAGAGATGGCTTTGTGTCCTTTCGTCTTTCAGTTTCTTGTCTGCTTCTCCATCTAGGTCCAGGACATTCTTTGATGACTTAGCTTGGCTGTAAGACCTCTCGTGGTGGTGGCAATAATTTCATTTATGGTGGGCACAGCAGGCACATTTGTAAACATTTTACCTGTTTTGACCATTGACTTGTAGTAACAATTTATAAGGTAGTAATTACCGTTAATCCCTTTTTAAGATGAAACGCTCAAGGTTACACAGGTACTTAATGCTAGAGTTGGGATTCAAACTTCACTAGACTGACCTCAGAGTTCGCACTGGACCAGGGTTACCCAAGGTGAGGTCCTTGAATCAGTAGTTCAGTCATCCAGGAACCTGACAGAAATGTATTCGTAAACTCAATCCAACATAGTGAGCAAGCAGCATCGCTGGGAGTTGGTGTTCAGAAAAGGGATAGTTGGTAAGTGGGCCATACAATTTCCAGGCATGTCAAAACCCCAGGGTCATTGCTGTTAAACACCAGAGAGCCTTGCTCATCAGTAGCTGAGTCAGCTTTGAATCCAGGTCCCTGTGACTCTGTCCTCAATACCCCACAGGTGCTCTGCAAACAGAAAGATCATTTTTAATCAGGACTGCATGGACAAGTCCAGACCTCACAAATGGCAAGGTAAAAGGCTCTAACAGTGTTTCTCAAACTCAAGAGGTTTTGTGATTATTTGAGTTAACATGCTTACCCTGGTTAGCTTTATATCTTATAGATATATCTTTAGATAGTAGAAAAAATGTAATAGAATTGCATGCTTATAGTATTGTTACAGATTTTTAATATAGGTGATTATTACTTGCAATTAGGCTTAAGAAGAGGGGGGACCTAGCTTAAAAACATCTTCTCCACTATTCGGAAACTCTGTCCTAGGGGCTCTTCTTTATAGTTTGTCCTCTTTTGACAATAACTTCTAAAAAACTCATTGGCAGTTGCCCTCATGTGACGTTTAAATATATACTGCTTTAGATTTGTTTTTGTGTATGTAGCTTCTTCTACTGGATTGTAATTCTCTTGAGATCTCTTTAAGAGTTAGTATAGTACTTTCTAAATGCTTACAAAAGTGGATATGAATAATAAATAAGAAAATAAAATGATTAAAATGTGCCTTAGACATTAAAGTGATGCCGTTTTTTTAATACTCCTTGATCTGTTTCTGTGATGGTAGAATTAATGAATTAGGGCTGAAGGAAGCTGGCTGTAGACCATTCAGTGGTAGTAAAGTAGAAAGGTCCATGGTCAACTGAACTTTGTCTTTCAGAGCCTATTAAATATGACAAAGTCATTTTCAAATTCATTTATAAAACTCCTAAGAGGGTGACATTGCAGCACATCTACTTTCATTTCTAATATGAGGCATGTTTTCTCAACAGTGGTCTAATAACTCAAATTGTGATGTTAGCAATTTTTAGTCTCAGTGTGGTAGGAAACATTACCGTCAAGCCCCAAAGAGTCATGAAGTTCTTAGCTGAGTAGAAGATTCTCAGAGAATGCCTCTGACAATAGTTTATGCCTCTTGTTATTATTTAACTGAGGATTATTAAAATGTTTAGAGTTGATTACTTTTAGGATTTAGGTACCCCTACTGCAGCTAAGCTCTTGAATAGTGCTGATAGTACTGAAGAAATGCTTTGTATCATACGAATATTTGATATAAAAGTTGCTAAATATTTGGTTATTTGGTCTTAAACTTGCTAGATGTCAAAGTGGAAGAACTCATAGGAACAAGCCAGTCTAATTCTATTATATTTCACGTGAGGCGACCCAGGTTAAAGAGCTGGTGGACTAGCCCAATGTCTCAAAGTTACCTAAGACTAATCATTTACTAATCATATAATGAACAAATATTCATTGTTTTTTCAGGCACCTACTGTGTGCCTTAAAGGTAAGCTACAGACAGAACTGAGATGCATTTTCTTAAAAGGAGATAAGGATAGAGCTATGATTTAGATACCCCAAATTGTGAGTCACAAGCTTATTAAAGGTAAACTAATAATACTGTTAGGTTGCTGTTGTTGAAGACTTCTACTTTTGAACTTAAACCACACGCAACATTAAAACCACAAGTACGATTTTCACAAAAATGAAGACTGCTTCATTTAAAGAAATCTACTGTGTCCTTAAATGCATAAAGGATATCTTAGAAAGTAAGACCAGTGTTTTAAAAGCTATAGCATCAGGGTTACAGAGGTTGCTTAGGAACATGGGAGGACAGAACGTCATTCAGGTGTCATGGATGAGTGGTTAAGACATGTGGAGGAAGAGTGATGGATGGCGCAGTGCCCCAGCTCACTGCCTCACTGACAGAGCTGGAGAAACCTCCCCATTTCCACTTTGGCTAACAGTTTGTAAGTCTGGCACTCCTGCTCTTCCACCGGAGCCAGCAATAGAGATGCTGACATCAATTGATTTGATTTGATTTGATTTATAGGGAAGTGTGAGTATAAAACAAGAAAAAATAAATAAAGGACAATGCCTGAAAGCATGTCAACATTTAAGGGGTGGAAAGGAAAGAGACTCAGAGAAATATATTTTCTGGGGTGCTTGGGTGGCTCAGTCAGTTAAGTAGCTACCTTAGGCTCAGGTCATCTCAGGGCGCTGGGATAGAGTCAGTGTCAGGCTCCCTGTTGAGTGCGAAGTCTGCTTCCAGTCTCCTGCTCCTCCCCTACCATTCGTGTACTCTCTCTCTCTCAAATAAATGAAAATAGTTTTTTAGAAAAAAAAAGAAAGAAATATGTTTTCTGATTATCATTCTTATTATTCTCTGCCACTGTCACACCATGTTAACTAAAATATTCAAAGAATTATAATTTTTATGCATTTTGTAATTGTATATATTGGTTTTATTTATATAAATTAACCCAAACCATATATTTGATGAGCCTTTAATTTGTAGTAAAATTCTTCAGATTCTCAATAAATGCTTGTCAGTTAACTTTAACTTTTTCTCTGTAACATGAAGTTAAACACCAAGTTTTTGTAAGTTAGCCACAAGGGTAGAATTTTATTTTCTTGAAGGAATTGTAGTCTGCTAGAATGCCATAATGATTTTCAGAAGTCACTATATTTAAGGCTCCTTTAATTGACATTTTGTCAACAAAATACACATATTTATAATTTACCCAACTATAAATTCCTTGAAGATGTTCAGAGGTGATACACAATCATCCCAATTAACTAGTGAAGTTTGGCGCTGATATTTTGGTTCTCTGAGGACAGTTAGTCTGCATTGTTCAACCCATGCACTTAGAGGTGTAACAACAATTTCAAATTTCCTTCAAGGATGGATTCAGGCTTTCATCGCTGCAGAATGGTGTGAAAAGTCACCTAATATACAAAGGTCACTAGCGTCTAAGATGAACCATGAAAATCACTTTGTAACTCTGACTTCTGGCAACTCAAGATAGGCCAAATGGTTTTTAAGCAGGAGATTAGAAAGTGGGAGGTTTTTAAGTCATTTTTCTTTATTCTACTACTTGGACATTTCATTTCCAGAAGGGGAAAAATATACATGTTTAGTTGAGGGAATTTGCTTTTGAATTGATCTAGTCTCTAACACAGAGTGTGACCTAGCAACATTCAAACTCTATCGCTATATCTAAGCTCTCCATATATTGATTTACTTACTCATACAATGAGAATGAATACTAGTGTCTGCTATTAGGAACTCCTGCAAAGACTAGATTCCACAGTAACACTGATATTTTATTACAGAGCTGGACACGTGATAAGAATATGGCAAATGGTCATATTTCTATTGCACTTGTTTTATTTTCTTTATTTTTACTGTCTTTATCAGGAAATTTTATCAATTAGCCATAACTATGGTTGGCAATGGTCAGGAGAGTAAGGGATGTGTGGAGTTTTTGAACTTATTATGAGAACTACAAAAATAAAGTATTCAATCTAAGCAGTGATGGATTTCAGCTTGCCAGCCTTTTTCTATTTTTAGACTTTGCAAAAAATGCTGTGGTCAGATCCTTTATCCCACAGCGGCACAGAGCACAATTTTCAGGCCAGACAGATATGGGTTTGGCCTAGCTTTACTTGTGTGATAGTGTGTTTTCTAAAAATTGAGGAAATCTGAATAGACAGGAGTATTATGTAAGTATGACCATTGAGGTTATGATGTTGGACGATTATTTTGAAGATGATCCCATTGGAAGAAACTGCGTAAAGAACACATAGGATCTTTCTGTATTATTTCTTAGAACTACATGAGAAACTGGAATCATCTCAATAAGATTTAAATAAGAAATGTATAAAACACTCTTTTTGGTCTTGAACACAGCAGAAGAGACACTGTGTGATGAGGGTTCATAAAGCAGTACAGACTCTACCTTACTCTCCCTCAACTTTGTTTCCCTTGAAGCCAGTCACTGTGATGTGAGAAATCTCAAATGGCCCACATCGAGATGAATCAAGGCCTCTAACCAATAGCCAGCATTGACTGCCAGACATACAAATGAGCACTCAGATGATTTCATCTGAGCTTCCAGACACTGTGGGCCACAGAAAAACCACCCCCACTATGCCTTGGGCTAATCTTGGCCCACAGAATGTGAATCTGTAAGCATAATAAAGGCTTTGCTATGATTTGGGGTAAGATGTTACATAGCCATAGTAGGTCTAATGACTAGACAATCTGAGTTTACTTGGTAAATGTATTGACTTCACACCTCAGTATTCTTATAGGAAACATTATAGGAACAATGTTAAGTTCATATTGTTAGCATGAGGATGAATAAGATGATATACATAGAATTTGGTGGCTGACACATAGAAATCCTGAAGAAACTTGGTACTCTATTTATATGATTGTCATTGATGTTAACAAGTATAAGATGTCCACCCCCTACTGAACACAACTGTAGGCAGTTGTAAGTATTCATAAGTGGTTTGTAAATATTGATTTGTTTCACTTGTACAACAACACTCTGAGATAGGTAATTGTATTAGTGTGGCCATTTAATTTAGGTAGCTGAATTTTGGAGACTTGGGGTTCCTTAAGCTAGAAATTTCCATTAATCTCTTTAAAGTGGATGTTTTATCATTTCCTGACTATATATGGCAAAATTCTATCTTCATACTCTCAAGAGTATCACATGAGACAATCCTTGATGAGTTCCATTTTGAAAGACTAATCAGTCCAGGTTTTCTGGAGTGTTTTAGGACTGAATTTATCTTTGCAAGAGTTTGGTAAAATGGGAACTATAGAATTTTGGCTCTACCAAAATCACTTACGGTATACAGATGAGCTTCTCAAGCAGCCATGCATAAACACCCAAGCGGTGTGTGAAGGAGGCATCATCAATTAAATTAAGCAGGAATCTTTGCAGTCCTAATACGTGCCATCTCCTGTGCCAATCAGGCACTAGGGAAGAAGCAGAGCGACGTGGGCAAGAAATATCTTTGAAGCTCAGCTGTCTCGGTGTGAAGCACAGCTCTGCCACTTTCTAGTTGTGTGACCTGTTTGTTTTTTTCACCTGCGTCAAAGATTCTGTTCTTTGCCTGAATGACATTTTAGTATGTAAACTCTAATTGTTAATTAATTTAAGACCGAGTAACATTCCTTCAATGAGTTCACTATCAAGCAAGAAGGGCAAGCTTTATCCAGCATCACAGACATGGAAATAAACCATCCTATCTCAGTTTAAGGAAGGACTTGTTGCCCAGCTGTATGCAGTGTAAATGGCAGGCCAACTCCCACTGTTACCTGATCCAGGGTACCTGCCTCTGCCACAGTCATTCCCTTCCTAAGGCAGCAGCATCCAGTGACAGATCAAAATGGGGTTTGAAGGTCCTACATCAAAAAAAAAAAAAAAAAAAAAAGCAAGGTAACAAGCAATAGAGCTCTTTACTCTCCACAGAGTTGGCATCAGAGTTTGCTCAATTCTGCTTTCACCTCATTTCTTCCATGGAGGTTGAGTCCTAATAACCACCTTGCACCCTGACTCCTCAGCATATGTTTCTAGAGAACCCATCTTGTAATATCCGGCCTGTGGTCCAATAAGGAAATTTACTCCAAGGAAAAGTGGAGGGGAATTGATTTATTGAGTCTCTCGTATGTCACTGGTCTAGTGTTTCACAAAACATTACAATCAATGCCTATCTCTCTCTGATGAAATAACATTTTTCTTCTCTCCATTCTTGTGAGGCTTAGAAGGTCTAGAATTTTTACATTCTGAGTCACAAAGCTGATTAGCTGTAGGGGTAAAGACAAACTCAAAGTAGCTAGCTCCAAAGCTTGTGTTTGCTGCTTTGCGGTTATGAGTTTTGTTTTAAAATTATAATAAATCCATCCAATTAGCACCTGGTCACTCATCATTTCTGTAGTTATGTTGGCACATTGGGTTCTTTTTCGGCCAATCTCACCTAACTTCACCTCTAATTTCAACTCTCTCAGTCTCAGTCCCTTCTCTTTCTCAAATATTCTCTGATTTGATGTTTCCAAACACAGTCAAGGAATCTGCCCATAGATGCCTGGTCAATAGGCTACCCAAATGCGGTATTTTGAACAGGAATCACTGTCTTGCTCTTCACTTTTACTGACTTCTTTCATGTTCCTGGAGCCCATTCGTAGCGCTGACAGCCACAGAGGCTTGAAAAGCCCTTCTCTTGGGAACACAATGGGTCTGTGCTGCTAAACTACAGTCCTGCCAACATCCTAATGCCATCTTCAATGCATTACCACTGGCCCTACTCCTTCAGTTTCTCACCGGGTCTTACCGCGGCTCATGTGATCACCTCTGCACACCTCTTTTTGATCCATCCCACACATCATTTTTTCCCCTTTAAATCAGGATGTGTATTTTGAAGCCCAGCTTCTGCTCTATTGTCAAGTGTTCTCATGATATCAGGTAGAATCCAGATTCTTCGGACTCCCCTGGGATCACCCCCTGCAGGATAAAGATCAAATAACAGGTAGGAAACCACACCCCGCCCATCAGCGCTGGCGGAGGTCATCTCGAACAGGCTTTGTAAACAGGAAAATCTTAAATGAATCAAAGATTTCACTTAAAACGATTCAGATTTCTGGCTTCATTTTTTGAAGTATTGAAAAATAGAGGGGATCCCTGGGTGGCTCGGCTGTTTAGCGCTGCCTTCGGCCCAGGGCGTCAGCCTGGGGGCCCAGGATCGAGTCCCGCGTCGGGCCCACTGCGTGGAGCCTGCTTCTCCCTCTGCCTGTGTCTCTGCCTCTCTCTCTCTCTCTCTCTCTCACGAATAAATAAATATTATAAAAGAAAAAAAAGAAAGAAAAATGGAGTAATGCCTAGCCCAGAGTTCCCATGGCCTGATCCAGCGGTCGCTGAGGTGCCCCTCCATTCAGAAAGCCTGTTACTCTCCAGTTCAAACGTCTGGTCAGCCACCCAGGCCATGCACCGACGCGTAGGCATGGCCACCTTCTCCCCTTCCCTTACTCCATTTGCCCTGGACGATAGGACGATAATACATTTAAACACCACTTGTTTAAATGTATTATCTGATATTTGAGTGCTGTCACTGTCTGGCCCAAACCTGCTCTTCATTAAGTTATTTTAAAGTGATGAAATATAGTGTACATACATGCTAATGAAGACACACAGACAAGAACAAAATGACCAATTAACATTTCTATGCTTGCCACTTTCAAGAACAAGAATTTTGTATAAATTTCTGAGGTCCCTTGTGCACCTGTAACTTTCAAATTTCCCTGCTTGCTCCCTAACATCATCTTAGACTCCAAGCACCATCTTAGACTAACACCATCTTAGACTCTGTGTCAATTATGCCCCAGCTACTAGTTAGGTGTAACTATTTTGAATGGAATTATATTGTGTATATATTATTCTGTAACCAGATTTTTTTCATTCACTCAGCATTATGTTCCTGTGATTTATCTGTATTGACATGTATAGTTCAGCCAATTCTGACTGATGCATAGTACTATATACAAACCATAAATTAGTTCTTTGTTCTACTTTTAATGGCACTTTGGACACCCTCTAACTTTTCAAAAAATCATGAACCATGAACATATCTAAACATGTCTTTCTATGTATGAATGCAAGACTTTCTCTAAAGATACAAAGTAGTGAAATGTGCCTATATAGGACATTACATTATGGGGCACATGCGCTTTACAAAGTCAGACCAAACTATGTGTAACATCAAGTTTATTTAATTTTTTTCCAAAGATTTTATTTATTTTTTCATGAGAGACACAGAGACAGAGGCAGAGGCAGAGGGAGAAGCAGGCTCCCTGCAGGGAGCCCAATGCAGAACTGGATCCCAGGACCCCGTAATCACACCCTGAGCGGAAGGCACTCAGCCACGTAGCCATCCAGGCATCCCTTGAGTCTGATTTTAATCTATGGATGTCCTTTATGCTTGGATCTGTTCAAATTTTCTGCCAAAAAAGTCTAGTGTCTGTTGGTAAAGAAATCCATTGTCTAGCCACTTCAACCTCCCATGTCTAAGTTTGGGAGTCTCAGACTTATTTTCCTTCACCAACTATTATTTCAAGGATAAATAGCTCCATAATTTGTGTCTTGAAAATCTAGTTCCACAGCAAAATAATTCCCTGCTGCTTGCTTATTCAGGCCAATTTTCTATAACACTCTCCCAGCCTCTCTGACTGGATACAGCCATTCCCTTCTGGTCCTAGTACTGCTGCTCTGACTTTCTGACACCTATGATCCAGTTAGTTCTGGCTCTGGTAAATCCCAACTGGATCATCTTCATTTGTTTGGGTTTTAGATGGTCCATGGAGAAAAATCCTAACTTAGTAAGTCCTGCTATTTCTGATGAGTTTGTTGTATCTGAGTTGGGTTGTTGTGGCACAAGAACTTTTCCTCAGTCTCTAATCACTCATTCACCATAATTACATGCTGTTTAAGACTTTTACATATATGTCTACGAGTAATCTTGTATTATAATTTGATACTCCTCATGCTGTCCTTTCCTGATTTAGATATCAAGGTTATACTAGTTTACAAAATGAGTTGGGGATTTTCTTATGAGTATGTGAAACTGAAATTATCTTTTTCTTGAATATTTAACAAAGATTATCTACCCATGACTGTATACTATTGATCATATCTTTAGTGTCCATATGATGTTTTAGTTTTAAGATTTCAAATGTATTAGCATAAACAACTGAATGCAGAATAAATATGTAATTAGCATCTTCTTTGTATCTGACATTATTCTAGGTTCTTGGGCTAACTCAGTGATCATAATCATCTAAGATTCTGTTATTCATGACACACACACATCCCAGTGGTCACAAATACAGTAACCATTCCCTCAATTTACCTCCAGTAAACAAGAAGACACACATGCAATTCTTGGTCTAAATGTTGCTTTTTGGTTTTATAATTTCCCATTTCTTATTAGTAAAGTTTTGCAACCCTTTTGGTTCTTGTGGATCTCATGACTTCTGAACCTTTGTCTAACTGTTTGACTATCTGTCGTTCATCTTTTTCCTTCAGTTCCTGTAAGTATACTGAATGTTGACATCTCATGGCGTTTTGGTAGCTTTTCTGAAATAGAATATTTTCTAACCACAAGTATTTATTTTTATTCTTTTGTTATCTTGTTATCCACTTTGATAATATCTGCCTGAATATGAGTATTTTTACTGTTAGTAAAATCAGTCATTTAGTAATATCAGTTGGTTCAATCAATTTACATTTATGAGAATAACTGATCATAATAATTGTGGATTTCTTAAAGTATAAACATAATGATATAAAGCCTCTTTTATAGTCACTTATCATTTGCTGTTTATTCACTATTTTAATACATATTGTTGTAGGGAAAAAAAGTGTTTAGACCACTCTTAGAACTAGGTTCGAATCTTAGCCTTTCCACTCACAAGAATGCTGCATTTCATGTTCTTCATCTGTAATATGTGAGACATAGTCATGAGATTGCTATAATTAGGATCCTGGCCTTCTATTTTTTTAAAGGTTTTTTTAAAGATTTTATTTATTTATTCATGAGAGACAGAGAAAGAGAGAGAGAGAGGAGCAGAGGGAGAAGCAGGCTCCATTCAGGGAGCCTGACGTGGGACTTGATCCCGAGTCTCCAGGATCAGGCCCTGGGCTGAAGGCTGAGTTAAACTGCTGAGCCACCCAGGCTGCCCAATCCTGGCCTTCTAAACTGCACTATTGTCTATGTAATAAATGCAAAAGGAGTGCCCCAAAAATATCTGTTATTATTCCAACCAATCTGCAGACTCCTTTGCTTTCACTGTTCCCAGCCTCTCTGGTTTCAATTCTCACTGGTTCTTGGAGACCCCTATGCCCTACAGTGGGCCACTAGAGAAAAGGGATACCAGTGACATTGGGAGCTGCTTTTCAGAGCATGGCAGAGAATAAAGGAAGGCTCAGAGGCTAAATAAACTTGTTCCATTTAGAAACACAATTATAAACTGTAACTTCAGTATGTAAAAATCTTGTGCCCCTGATTTTCAAGGCAAACTAACCAACCAAACAGCTCTCAAAAAGTTTATGAAAAAAGAAAATAAATTATTTATATTTAATATCTCAATATTGGCTTGATTTGCAAAAGTTAAAATACATCTGAAAACAAATTTTGTAATTTCTTTTTAATACCAAGTGCTTGAAAATTAAGTAAATCCATTTGTTTCTACCAAAATGAAGTAACCATGAACTTATGTGAATCTAGACTCCAAATTAGATCTAAACTAGAGATAAATAAGCATAGGCAGATGACCCAGGAAATGTTCTGATATTACAGCAGTCACTGGATTTATAGCTCTCTCTTCCAGGATGATTTCAACTCAAGATCCACAAAGACCTTATTAAGGTCTTAAAAACTTTTATTAAAACACATTATATACAGACTGAGAAATACTGAGTTAAACTTCTTTTCTTATAATAGTTTCCTGTACATCTTCCATATGTTTTCAAAAGAGTTTAGACTCAGACAAGTGTAAATTTCTTTAGCTCAGGTTCACTAGAGGAGTTCCTGTTCCTTCTCTGAGTACTTAGATAATGGAGTAAATTAGTCAAGAAATATGATTCCCAATGGAACAAATACTTAAAAAATCAGGCCAAACAAATGCCTGTCAAAAGAAAAAAGTATACGAGGGTTTTCAATAGAAAATACATAATATTGGGGATGCCTGAGTGGCTCAGCAGTTGAGCGTCTGCCTTCTGCTTAGGATGTGATCTCGGAGTCCCGGGATTGAGTCCCACATTGGGCTCCTGCACGGAGCCTGCTTCTCCCTCTGCCTATGTTTCTGCCTCTCTCTGTGTCTCTCATGAATAAATAAATAAAACCTTTAAAAATATCAAAAAATGAAAATATATAATATTGGACTAATTCTTTCATTTACAAATAAGAGCCTATTGACTCCATGTTATTTGCAGAAGCACATTATCCTCTTTCAATGCCTGGTATAAATCCTACTGGTGCAGCTCATATTTATGACATGTTTGACTCAGTTTCAGCATGAATCTCTGACCTTGGCAGGAAAACTAATTGGTGGATATAACACTAAACAGTAGTGGTAGAACTCAGATATTAAGAACTGATATGTATCAACAATTGTAACTGTCATTTTATAAAAGTTCACTTGTCCTCACAATCAATACAGTGTATTGAAACTTTTATAATTGAAGAAAACTCAAGTTTACATAAGTTAATTAATTTATGTAACATCAAACAGCCAGTCAAGGGTAGAGTTCAAAGTTACTTCCAGCCTTATATGATTTCAAAGTCCATATTGTTTGGGCCTATTATAAATACTCACTTCGGTCTCTGTACCATTTTGTTCTGATTAAAGACCAAATTTTAGAATTTTGAAGAGAAATATTTTGTTTTTGTTTTTTTTTTTTAATTGAAGAAAATGTAAGAAAATTGTAGCTAAGCTCAATAAAAGGCACTGAAAAGAAGATCTTAGGATTCATAAGGTAGGAATTCTATTTCCACACCTACCTGACACTTTTTTTCCTGAGGAAATTTGCAAATATGGCTTTCCCTTGACTTGCTTCAATTTCCTTTATCAAGCTGAACAGAGTTTTAATTTCTGCCCTACATTTGCAACAGGGTTTAGGATTAAATAAACAAGGTTAGAGTCCATGATTCAGACTCCACAAATATAAAGTCAACAGCAAGATTAAATAGCTGAGCTGTTTGCTTGCCTGTTATATTTGATCCTGGAGCAGTTGAACTTACTTCAATCATTCCATTTTTTCAATCAACAATTTTGTTTTGAATGCCAGAAAAAAATCACAAAAGATTCTGTCCTTGTGGAGATTATAATCTAGCAATCTCCAAGATATTATTTAAATAATTGCAGGTCTAAAATAAAATAACAGCAGTAATAAATTCTATAAAGAAGAAAGATATGATACCATGAGATCATCTAATAGAGATCTGCTCTAAACTGGGGGACACAGCAGGAGTGAAGATTGAGATGACATGTTCAGAATTAGTTTCCAAATGAGGAAGATGCAAGGAATTCTCTCTGGAAGTTATCATCTTACGTAGTAGTTGCCCTGTGACTGGGGTAAATCTAAAAATATTTTGAAAGGGCCAGCAGAACTCAAGTGTGTATGAATATACAGTGTGTGTGTGTGTGTGTGTGTGTGTGTGTGTGTGAGAGAGAGAGAGAGAGAGATGTTAGGGCAAGAAGATTGAGTGGCAGATAGAAGGCAGATCATGTAGGGCCTTGTATACCATTATACTTATTTTGGCAGTTTCATGAAAGTGTTTTATGAGCAGTGAAGCCATATCATTTTCATTTCAAACATCCCTCTGGCTCTCATATAGAGAACAAATTGCAGTTCAAGAAGAACAAAATTGGATGGAGATGACCATCAGGTAGGTTGGTCATCTTTTTAACTGGAAGCTCTATTTTATCCAAAACAGGTTGTTATTATATGCTGTTAGTAGTGTCACAATTACAATAGAAAGATTTGCTGTACTATTAGTTATCTTTACTTTATGGATTTGATATCTGAAGAGTAAGTTTGTTTGGCTTCTCTCTACTTATGATACCTTTAAATGTCTCTTCAGAAAAATGGAGCAATTTTTTTTCATCACTATTTTGATCTAGAGTAGCCGTAAAAGGACTTCAGGATTTCTGTTACAGGCAATTTATTTCTAATATTTTTCACCTTTCCTCTTGTGAACCACAGAAGTACATATAAAGTTCAATTTTCCTCACACATTTAATCTTGAGCTCTCAAGAAAGGACTGTGAAGGGTAATATAATGGGGCTCACCCAGACCCCCAACTCTGCCTTCTAGTAGCTCTTATTTCTTCTACATCAACACATCAGTGTTGCCTAATAAAAAGTGAC
The DNA here is from genome assembly GCF_048164855.1 of Canis lupus baileyi. Lineage (NCBI taxonomy): Eukaryota > Metazoa > Chordata > Mammalia > Carnivora > Canidae > Canis > Canis lupus. Next base: position 32,169,830 of record NC_132857.1, on the reverse strand, counting down.
TAACATTTTTTGCACATATTTTGGTGCTTAAGGTATATTTCAGAGAAAATGCTCATTTTAAATTTCAAGTCATGTTTAAAACATTCCAGGTATTTCCCTTAGTGAACTGATAGCAGAATTGAACATATCTGAAAGGGCTCAGAAAGATCAGATGGATGCTCACTGGATGCCCAGCGCTGCCCCAGGAGAGTTTTATTTATGTCTTACACTTCTGCATTTTTGAACTTTGTTTTCCCTTGTACTCCCAGCACTGAGGAAATATTCCAGCTACCCTGATTGTCTTTTTATTCTCCTAATGAGCTTTATTATTCATTCACATCCCTGCAACTGTGCTCTCATTGTTTCAGCTCAAATGGCGCCCCCTTAAAGAAACCAGTCTTAACATCCCTCACCCTTAATATAACACCTCTCTCCTCTGAGCTTCACTCTGTTCCAGCCAAATTATCATTATGTAACTTTTTATTTTATTAGGTTATCCATCTTTATCTAGAAGATTTAAGTCCCCTGGAGCCAGTATCTCCCAATTATCTGATTTTTCCCTGCTTCCTACCAATTTGCTCTCTGATACCTTCTTCCCTATTTAATATCAATTGCCTTTTTACTCATCAGAATCCTGAACATTACTGAGGGCCCACCCAATGGCTTCCTTCTAATTTCATACTTATCTGAACAGGGCAATGTATAACTGATATCTTTTCATCCTCCATTTCTGATTTATATTGATGTGTCACTACCTCTCAATTTATTGTTTTAAAATTGCCATTTTATCTTTGCTCACTCCTTCATGGTCCCAGAATTTAGGCTCTGCGGTGGTTCATCTCTGGTCCATATAGCATCAGTTGAGGCAGCAAAGTCTGGGGGATCCATTTCCTAAAGAAAGTCTTCATTCACATGTTTAATTATCAGTGCTCCTTGTTCTTTCTCTCTGTCTTCATATGGCATCTCATTCTCCAGAGTCTATAACAGCATGATAGTCTCACAAGGATAGGATTTCTTACATCGAATTTAGTGTCCTCTGGAATGAATTCCCTGAAGATCCAGGAGAATACTAAAGAATCTTCTGATCTAACTCTGAAGTCATGCAGTGTAATTTCTGCCTCACCCCACTGGTCAGAATATGAGTAATATACACAGTTATTATTCATAGAAAAGAGAACTGTATAAGAGAGTAAATACTGACCACCATGTTTGTTGAGGATAGGGGAAGGTATCTTTAGAGACAAGATGCCAAATCTGCATGCCCTGTACCATTCCATGAAGACTATGTGGGGTTTCTATCAAGAGAGTTCAACTCTTTTTCTTTGGTTGACTGAAGCCTAAACTCTCTGGAATCACTATTTTCTACCAAGTTTATAACCTTTAATTGAATAAGGACATAGAAAACAGGCATTCATTGGCCAGGTTAGCCTAATCAAATCTGGTGATCATTGGAGGATCCAATCAGTGGCTCAGTTGCTCACATAATTCTATGTGGATTGTAAATATTTTTAAGACTGAGATCTCACAATTGTAGTTTTGATTTAGTTTCCTACAGTACCTAGCAGTGTATTATGGATATATTATAGTCCTGGCACATCCTAGTTGAATAAACCTGTGAGTGAATAAATAACATAAATATTCTACATCTTTTCTGAAGATATGATCTAAAATAAATGGACTGATACATGAAAAAATATTGAAGTTTGACACATAGAATATAATTGAGAACTCAGACCTCTAAACACATTCAGTAGTCACATGAATGATAAGCTGTCTATCATAGTTAAAGAAACATGAGGTGACCTTTGCTTCCTTTAAAATGCTACTTTCTGTCTTTCCCTTTCAGTGTCACTCAATGATGCTAAGTATGCAGGACATGTTAAAAATGGAAAAAATAAATCAAGCAGTCATTTGTCTGCCAAGTGCCAAAAGTATCATTTTGTTGTTGAATTTTTTCCCCACAAAGTTGACTACTTCAAGAGTTGGCAACTTTTTCTTAAGGGAGCAGATGGTAATATTTCAGGCTTTGAGGACCATATTGCCTCTGTCACAACTACTTAATGTTTCTATTGTAGTACAAAAACAGTTGTGGACAGTATGTAAATCAACGAGTGTGGCTGTGATCCAATAAAACTTTATTTACAAAAAATGGACTATGATCCCATAGGTCATAGTTTGCTGACTTCTGTAATAGCTTAGTTATAACAGATTAGACTAATGTAATACTTAATTTGTGTGGGTTTTTTTTATTATCTGGAAAAAGGAAGGCATATCTTTTAGGCCTAAGAGCAGATTTAAAAAATATATCTGGGCTGACAGAAATGCCAACCCTAAAGAGCCTGTGCTAGAGTTTCAATCCTAAAAGAACAATAGTAGGATATATTACCTGAGGTAGACAGGATTTGGAGAGGTCATAAAGCTTGCAACTGCTTTGGTTCAAAATAAGACATATACATTTAAAACACCAAGTCCAAGAGTTAAAGTCACAAGTCACCAAAATCTATCAAGATAAGAGAGATAGCTAAATAGATTCAAAAAAGAGGACGGGTCCGATGAAATGAGATGAATTTGGAGCTATTGCCATGCTCAACCCTCAGTTGTCTATCTTGCATCTTTATCTCTCACAAATGTGGTACAGGTGTTTTGGGTTAACAGATGACAGATACTGAGCAACTTTATTTTAGATGAAGGATTTATATTTAATTTCTGTGTACATTGATGTTTGCTAGTTCATCTAGAAAAATATACCAGTGCAATATCTCAGGATGTAATCTCTACCACTCAACTGCTTAAAGTATAACTGCTGAGATATCTCATATCAATACAAATAGACAAACACAAAATCTGAATTCAGATAAGGCAGAATGATGTTATATACCTGTGTTTCTCAAATTTTAATGCATATAGAAACCACTGGGGATCTTGTTATAGTGTAGGTTGTGATTTGATAGGTTTGGAGAGGGGCCTGTGATACTGTGCCTTTTTCAAGCTTCCATGTGATGATGATTCTCTTTGTTCAGGGACCACACATGAAATAGCAATACTCTATGCAATTTTAGAATAGATAGTCAGTTGGGTGGCTCAGTGGTTGGGGGATTGTCTTTGGCTCGGGTCATGATCCCAGGAAACGGGATGGAGTCCCGCATCAGGCTCCTGTGGGAAGCCTGCTTCTCCCTCTGCCTGTGACTCTACCTCTCTCTCTCTCTCTCTTTCTCCCTCTCTCTCTCTCTCTGACTCTCATGAGTGAATAAATAAATCTTTGAAAAAAATAAATAAAAAAAAGAGAGAGAGAGAGAGTCAGGGATAGTGTAGTCAAGGATTCCTGGATGAAATGGGATTAGAACTATGCCTGGATGCAGGAATTCAAGTTCAAATGCCTTACAACAGGCATGCGGTATAAATGGCTGCATCAGGATTGGTGTAAAATAACAGGGAGTGGTCTAAGACTGAGCCAAATGTTGTATCCATTGTTGAAACAATTAGATGTAGAGACTCATTTAGAACAAGGAGCCAAACTAAAAGTTACAATCAACCTTTCACTCACTCAACAGTGCAAGCAAGAGGCAATAAGAGAGGTAGGCTCCAAGTGCTCCATTTTCACTATGGAATAGCCCTGGGTCAGAGTCAGGTAGAGTGGCACAGATAGGGGGAATCATCTGACTGTCAAAGATGTCACTAAGCAAGAGACCCTACCTCTTTTTGGACCCATGGGCAAAAGGGCTTGGGTTGGGAAGGTAGAATGTCAAAGTAGAGAAAAGTGCCTGATCTGAGACCCCTTGAGGAAGCTTCCACAGGGAGGTATCTGGGCTATGAATGCAAACCTGTGTATAAGGATGGCAGCCTGGGAGTGAGGGAGCCTGAGACCTTGAATGCAACTTTCACTAAAAAACCCTGCAATGCACTGTTTGTGAACCAAGTCTGGTGTTGGGAGAGCAGCTTCCCTACTTAAGGCTTGACAAAGCCTTGTGATTGCCTCCATCATGTTTGAAACATCACAGACGGGGTTTTGGTCTGGATCTGAACTCCTCACTTTCTACGCTGAATCTCCAAGTGGCAGCCGCTGCTTAAGATCAAGAATTGTTTCTAGGAGGGAATCCAGACTGATGCCAGATCTTCAATTTTTTTCAAGGGAAACCACACATTTCTGTTTACACATGAAATTCTCTGATTTTCAAATATTGGCAACCAGTTTATGAAATGATTATTCTTATTTTTTAGTTTGAATCCAAAGCAAAAGATGTTTTGTTATCCTGATCCAGCCTGAAAGCCGAGTTTGTTACTTCTGCTTGAGAGGAGGCTACCATTTGGCTGAAAGTTACAGTAGAAATGTAAAGTAAGGATGAAACAGAACAAAATTGTTCCTGAGCTGGAGCTTGATGGAGTTTTATATCAGGCTTTGATATAATTTTTACTTTAAATACATTTATTTCTCAATGGACATTTAGGTTCCTTCCATATCTTGGCTGTAGTGAATAAGCACTGCCATGGACAGAAGAGTACAGTTATCACTCCAAGATCTTGATTTCAGTTCTCTTTCTACCTCAGAGATGGGATTGCTGAATCATAGGATAGTTCTATTTTTCATTTTTAGAGTAACTTCCATACTATTTTTCACAGGGGCTCTACCTACATTGTAGGTAGGAACATTGTCCCTACGAACAGTGAGGAAAGGTTCCAATTTTTGTACATCATTGCAAATACTTTTATGGCAGTATGTATGTATGTATATATTTTTTTTATAATAGTCATCCTGACAAGGATGAGGTGATATATCTCATTGGGGTTTTGATTTGCTGATATACACATACAATGAGCTACTCCTATTCAGCCTTAGAGAAAGAAATTCTGCAGTATGCAACAGCATAGATCAAACTTGACATTATGCTAAGTGATGTAAGCCAATTACTCAAAGACAAATACTGCATGATTCCACTTCTGTGAGATATCTAAAATAGCCAAGTGCTTAGAATCAAAAGGCACAAGGGTGGTTTCCAGGGGCTGGAGAAAGAGGGAAGTAAGGAGTTACTAGCCAATGGGCATACATTTTCAGTCAAGCAATGTGAATAAGCTCCAGAGATCTGCTGTGCGTAGTCCCCAGAATCCACGAAAATGTACGGTGCACTTAAAAATTCAAGACGGTAGGTCTCATGTTGTGCTCTTAGCACAATAAGATTTTTTTAAGTTTTTAAAATGTACTTAATCTCCTAATTGACTCCCTATTATAGACCTCAGGACGTTCTCAAAAGCCATCACGTTTTCAAAACCTGAGCTCTACACGTCGGAGCGTTGTTCTAAGGCAAACAATTGCTGAACTGTTTCTTGTTAAAATGTCACCATTTTCAGAGCTACAGTTTAGCACATTCAAGCACCCTAGGAAACAATTGTCCACACCACGAGCTCACAGACTCAAAGAAAAAATGTTTTTCTCTGACATAATAAACATCTCCTTGTGGAGTTGAAGATTACAGGGAGACATTTATTTTACTGGCCTATTGACTTTATTACAGGGTACCTGAAATTCCCAGGGTGGCTCACAATGGAAGTGACAGTGATATGTTTGTGTGTCTTTAAATATGTACCATTGTGAGTGCCAAGCTGCAAAGATAAATCTTTCTGAGGAATAATAGAAGACTTTCTGCTTTGGAAATGAATGGACCTCTGGATAACTATTTCCCAGGCTCCAAATCTAAGAGAGTTTTGTCTGCTCATCCCCTCCCCACACATAGAGGTTTGCCAAGGCTTCTACTGTAAGGTTGTTCATATCAGCCTCTCCCTTAGGGGCCCTGTTGTACCACCCAAGCTCAGGCATGCTATGCCACATTTGGTAGTTATGGCATCAGCCTTCAAATCGGTCTCTGTCTCAATGGTTCCCACTTCAGATTATATCTACACATTACCTAAAATCATATTTTCAAACATTTTAGCTCTAATTTCACCTTCAGTGTATTCAATTGACCCAATTACCAAAAAGAACACAAAAAAATGAAATTTTAAAAGGGAAAAAGAAATAAATTGATATGCAAAGCTGCTTACATGTACCACTGTATTAACAATTATTCCCCATTTTTCACTACTTACATATTTTGGGCATATATTCTCAAGAAATAGGCCTTTTAATGTTATATCCCTAACTTCCTGCCTATATATTCTTCCTTTTTCTTTTCTGCCTCTTATTCAGTTTTAGCATCAAATCCATACAATAATTCCACTGTCTTCCTCTGCCCAATTAAGATTTTTTTAATTGTTCAGGCTCTTTTATGTCTGAGGGGTTTTTGTGTGTGAAGAAACGTCGCACAACATGCATTTGGTTTAATTACCTTAGAAATCTACTTAACAGCTAACCATAATTGGTGTATTCAACTATTAAAAATATAATATTTACTCATATATAAAATAATCAAAATCTAAATACTATCCTGTACTGTAATCATCATCAATCAAATTTAACATTGAATTTTCTTGAACTTAAAAGATTACTATAGACATATTTAATCAATTTTTTCTAAGCAAATTTATAAAAATAAATGTTTTCTTACATTTAAACATACAAAAGAAACAAATATTGGGACTAATGCACTTACAGTTAAACAAATTATAAAATTTACATATTTTCTCTGTAATTTCTAACTTCATCATTCTTCCTACATTTATGCTTTTTAAGGTTGCAGTATTCATAACAGGTGCTCATTTCTACACTTTTTTTAGAATTTCAGTAACCCATCTAATATCAAAAGAAAAAAATAGAGTAAAATGTCCAATTAGCCTAGTTATGGATTTGGGGGATGTCAATGGATTAAAAACTTTTGTCCTGACAGAAGTCTTGGTGCACAGTAGAACATGGTTCAGAGTTGAGCTATTGATCATTATAATTAGGTTTTTGTAATATTAAGTAAATTTTAGTCACATATTCCATACAGATTTTAGTTTTTGAAGCTTGGAATTGTTACCATGATTAATTACTAATTCGTGGTGGTGGTATTGTATATGGTGATATATTGACTTATTTGTTCATGTAATTGGAAATTCTAGAAAGCCTTATCACTATGAAGACGAAGCTCTTATGGATGTGTCATCTATTAGGAGACGAAGGTTCGCCTCTTTTTGGGCAACTCCCACTTAAAAGAAAATTGCAAATTAACTTCGGAACTTACTGTCAGATCTTTTTAGTATATCACCATCAGTGGTGGTCACACACCCACTTTTCAACTCTCTTTCTTTGTGTTATCATTGGTGCTGATAGATTCTATTCTTCACTGAGAGTTGACTCACTCATTTTATGTTCACTTTTTTCTAATTGCATGCACATGCACAAATACCCGACTTTAAAAGGAAAAATGTAAATTATCACACTCTCATATTCATTATTATTAAATATTTGTGTATATATATGTAATATTCAATCATCCTCTTATAATAATTACTGTTTTATATACTCCATATTGAATTTACCTTTTGCATATTATTTTAAACTCATGATATTTCATAAATAGCTACTATTATTATCCTCAGTTATAATTAATGATGCACAGATTGCCATAGCCCGAACATCACAATCTCCTTTGTCTTTTTAGTGTTCTCCTGACAGTGTTGAGGGTGTTTTTGAATTTTGTTAATTGATAGGATAGTATATGCCCATTCAAAGACTTTGAGCTACTCTCCATAAATCCTTGCTTCCACGTGCATTATAATCCACAGGGGTCATTTGTGAATTTTATAAAAAGGTGATTGTTTTTTTCCCGGTGAACAGAGCTTCCTGTCAAATCTCAGGGCTTGGTGAGTGAGCAGCGCTGTGACTTTAAATAGTGCACAAACTGCACATATGTGCAGAGCAGCTCAGCCTTCTCCCTTTCTGTAAAGATCAGTATTTGAGAATGATATCTCATTGAAAGTCATTCACTTACATGTACACATTGGACAGTAGTACTACTGTAATTTTAGTATAGTGGTTAAAAACACGAGTGCATTTGAATCCTGGCTCTGCTTCTATGTGACTTTGGGTGGTTCATGAATCATGTCCACAGTTTTGTTTTCTTATGCATAAAAATGGGAACAATAATAATATCTATTCCAAAGAGTTATGATGACAGTAGGATAAGTCAACATACATAAAGCTCTTAAAACAGTGCCTGGCACATTAAAGGTGCTATAAAAGTGTTTTCTGCTTTCAATATCATTGCTTTTAGTGATAGTACTGGAAAGAGAGTTCTCTTTTGCTCCTGAAGTTTACGTTGCTATTTTCAATGTATCCTACCATGCACCTATGCTCTATTCTTAAAACATAAAGGTTTAATTTATTATTATATCTTTTTCCTATGATGGCCATTAAGACATGAAGGGCAAAAGAGCATGCTCCTATAAACAAAGGGAAATAAAATTAGCTGCTGAGAATCAAACCAGGAAATTAACACACCATGCATGCAAATCAGATGGGGAACGTCATCTTGAAGAAGTGTATATAAGGGGTCTAAGACATATATCACTTTGCTTAACTTATGCTAAACCATAAAAATGGCAGATATTAGTATTTGACAGGTAGATATTTCACTATTTCTAAAAATCTATGTAAAAAATTTTTTTAAATGTGTAAATTATAACTGGCCATAAAAATAGGATTGGGATTTCTAAGAGAAATGATACATTTCAAACTACTTCAGCCTTGTTCAGGATGCCTTCTCTCCTGTACACTCCACATTGTTTGTTCTGATCTTTTTTGGAAGGATTTTCACAAACTTGTACCTTTTATAATCTCCCTTAGCTTCTGTTTGGAGTATTTGCTAGGTGCCAGTAATTTTACTTAGTACAAATTTTTACTAAATTTGTCACATTTAATTCAGAAAAGAAGCATATGTGCTCCATATTTATTTCATTTCTCAAGATGAAGGAGTTTAAGGTGAAAGCAGTTAATCAAATTGGTAACTCTGAAGATCAGGTAAATGGCAAGGCTGGGATTAGAACTTGGCTTTGTCTGATTAAATGATTAGGGTGCAGCCCCCTATGAGTCAGCTCATATTTAAGGTTAATATTGCTGGTGGATTAATATTTCAATTGTCTTGACTAAAGTGTTAGAATTGGAGAGGTTTAATAAAATTATTAATTTTCTAACTTTTAAAATATGACTTGTTTTATTTTACTTTCCTTTCCTCTATGTTCATCTGTTTTGTTTTGTTTTGTTTTTTTTTCTTAAATAAGAAAAACAAAAAACAGAGAAGGAGGCAAACCATAAGAAACTCTGAACTATAGGGAACAAACTGAGGGGTGCTGGAGGGGAGGTGGTTACAGGATGGAGTAATTGGGTGATGAGCATCAAGGAGAGCACGTCATGGAATGAGCACTGGGTGTTATATGCAACTGATGAATCACTAAATTCTATCCCTAAAACTAGTAATGTAATACATGTTAAATACAAAATTAAAAATAAATAAAATATAAGACTTACTTTGGAGAATTAAGGTATATTATTTTCTTGCTCTTTGTATGCCTCAATTTCTATTATGGAAAAATGAATATGATAATAGTATTGCTTCATAGATTATTGTGGATTAAAATATATATACATGCAAAGTTTCTTTCAAGTAGAAAAGACTTAATTAGGGTTAGCTGCTATTATTATTATTATTATTATTATTATTATTATTATTATCATTATTCCAATTATATGCTCTTCCTCATGTAGACGAAACCAGTAAGCTCTGGAGTGAACAATTCCCTGGCAGCTTTTCACGTAGGAGTAGGCCAAAGCTCCCTGTGGACTCAACTGACATACCCAAAAGCATTATAATTTTGTATCTATCCTATCTCCTTGCTTCGAATGAAGCTAAGTCCATCCCTGAGATTTTGAAATATTATTTTATTTTTTTAAAGATTTTATTTATTTACTTGAGAGGGAAAGTGAGAGATAGAGACCGAGAAAGAGAAGGAGGAAAAGCAAAGGTAAAGGGACAAGCAGACACCACACAGAGTATGGAGCTTCATGCAGGGCTCCATTTTGAGTCCCTGAGATCATGACCTGAGCTGAAATCAAGAGTCAGATGTTCAACCTACTGAGTCACCCATGGAAGTCTGAAACATCTTAGATAAGAACCATCTTGTGGAGTTTTCTCTACAATTTCAGATGCAGTTTTCCCAGAAACCCAAAGCCTTCTCTCCAGAATATTTCTTAACACCACTTCCTCCATAGTTGGTGATAGTAGGACTAGACTCCCCTGAGGTTTAGGGGTGTGGCTCCCATACATGATGTAAATTTAGTGGTGTCTGGAAATCTCTTGTTAAAGAGATTTTATTCATCTGTTGACTGAATCCTTAAAAATTTAATTCTACATAACTTTGTTTGTCATTTGCATATGATATTTAAAATGCAAGTATATCTGAAGGATAATAAATGCATATACATATTCCTTATCACACTTATTTCCCTCTTTTCACAAATATAAATTGGACCAGGTGTCAAGGCTCTAGAAGTGTAAAGACAATCTTCGTAACCTCTGTGAACATGGAGCACAATGACAGAGAAGAAAAATTATTGACATAGGCTGTGATACTTTCTAAAATACGGCTATGCAGAGTGGGGCAAAGAAAAGAGTATGGAAAGGAGAATCACAGAGAAATTTTTGATTGCATTGATGATTGAGGGGTAAGTAGAATTTCATCAAGCAGCTAAGGTAGAGGGTATTCTATGCAGAACAAATGATAAGTACAGAATACAGAAGTATGAAAGGCCAGAACGTGCTCTCCAACCACAAATAAATAGGAATGACCAATTTATAAAATGTGCATGGTGTGTGTGTGTGTGTGTGTGTGTGTGTGTGTTGGGGGAGGTGGGGTGCCAGAAAACTAGTTAACAGGAGCCTCTGCAGGCCTTGTGAAAGAATTTGAACTTGATCCTGAAAGATATGGAGAGATATTGATGTATTGTTATAATATGGAGTTCTGCATGAAATAAGATCTGTATCTTAAAATATTCTGGAGGCAGATTAAATTATTTATTTATTTATCCTATTTTTCTTACAGCAGTGGGTAATAGCTAGAGATAGCCACCAAGTGAATATAAAGTCTAGGCAGAAATGTGAAAGCATCAAACACACTAATCAAATCTAGTCTTGGACTTGAAATTATAAAAAAGGCATTACAGTTAATTGATAAGATAGACATGGAATAGATATACAATATTATGTTAGAAGAACTAGAATAGAAATATATTTCAGTATATAATAGAGCTTTTAGGAGAATATTTCTAATTCTACCACATTTGGATGTGGCAATCTGGAGACTATTTCTAAATTTTGTTTAATGAGAAAATAATTCCCTTTACAATTACACTACAAATGAATAAGTTTGCCAAGAAGGTGAAAAATTTATACTATGAAAACTGTAACACATTAATGAAAGACATTGGACACAAACAAATGGAAAGACATACGATGCTCATGGATTGGAAGAATTAATATTGTTAAAATTTCCATACTACCCAACACAATCTACAAATTCAATGCAATATCATTCTTCACAGGCCTAGAACAAATAATCCTAAAATTTGTATGGAACCACAAAAGACCCTAAAAAGTCAAAGCAATCTTGAGAAAGAACAAAGATGATGTATCATAGTTCCAGATTTTGAGATATACTACAAAACTGTAGTAATCAAAACAGTACAATACTTGCAAAAAATAGACACATAGATCAATAGAATAAGATAGAGAGCCCCAAAAATATTTCTATGTTTGTTTTTCAGATAATCTAAGACAAGTGAAGTAGGAATGGGGCAAAGGGAGTCTCTTCAACAAATGGTGGTGGGTAAACTGGACAGCTACATGCAAAAGAATGAAACTGGACCACAGATTTATACCATTCATGCATATGTCTCTTCAGGCAAAGGAAACAACAGCAAAAATAAACTATTGTGACTACATGAAAATAAAAAGCTTTTATATAGCAAAAGAAATCATCAACAAAATGAAAACCAACCTACTGAACGGGAGAAGATACTTGCAAGTGATATATTCAATAAAGTGTTAATATCCAAAGTATAACTTAAATGCCACAATACCTCCCAAAAAAATTCAGTTAAAAAATGGGCAAAGGACCTGAATAGATATATTTTATGGAAGATATACAAATGGTAAATGGACACATGAAAAAATGCTCAACCTTTTTAAAATCACATAAAAATTACAAGGAAACATCATCTCATACTGGTTAGAATGACTAGTATAAAAAGACAAGAAATAATAAGGGTTGGTAAGGATATAGAGTGAAAAAAAAAACTTTATGCACTGTTGGTAAGAATTTAAATTGGAGATGGAGAAATTGGAGAAATCACGGTGGAAAAGAGTATGGATGTTTCTTCAAAAAAAAAAAAACATGGAAGGAAGAAAAAGAAATTAAAAAAAGAAATGCCATACAATCTAGGAATTCTATTACTGGATATTTACCTAAGGAAAACAAAAACTCTAATTTGAAAAGTTACATTCATACCTGTGCTTATTGCAGTTTTATTTACAATAGCCAAGATGTGATGACAACTCGAGTTTCCATTGATAGACAAACGGATAAAGAAGAAGTGATACACAGATACATATGTACACACACACAATAGACTACTACTGAGTCATAAAAAAGAATGATATCTTGCCTTTTGTGGCAACATGAATAGATCACGAGGGTATTATGTCAAGTGATGTAAGTCATAAAGAGATAGACAAATACCATATGATTTCATATATACATGGAATCTAAAAAAACAAAACAAATAAAGAGAAGAAATAGACTCATAAATGTGGACCACAAACTGGTGGCTACCAGAGGGAAGGAAGATGGGGGATGGGAAAAATAGGTAAAGGAAATTAAGAAGTACAAATTCCAGTTATAAGTTACAGAGATGAAGAGTACAGCATAGAGAATATATGTAACAACGTTGTGTAGTGACAGATCACAACTACACTTATCATTACTCAGAACACTGAGTAATGTATACAATTGTCGAATCATTATGTTGTGCACACAAAACTAATACAACATTTCATGTCATCTATGTTTTAATAAAAATTAAAACAAAACAAAAAAAACAAAAACAAATATTAGATGCCTTTGTTTACCTCATGTGTATCTCCTTTCTGGTAACAATGGTCTCTCATCTTTACTGATAACTGAGTAAAAGTCTAATTGCTCTGCTTATTACATTGGTTGGTTTGGTTGATTTGCTATAAGAACATAGACTCCTCACTTTAAAAAATATCAAGTGTAAAAAAAATAAAAAGTATCAAGTGTAAAGAGAAATACTCTGGGGCATTTTTAAAAGATTTTATTCATTTATTCATGAGACAGAGAGAGACAGAGAGAGAGAGAGAGAGAGAGAGAGAGGCAGAGACACAGGCAGAGGGAGAAGCAGGCTCCATGCGGGAAGCCCGACGTGGGACTCGTGGGACTCGATCCCGGGTCTCCAGGATCACGCCTTAGACTGAATGTGGCGACAAACCACTGAGCCACCCGAGCTGCCCTACTCTGGGGCTTTTAAGAGTTATTTAAAACCACACTTTAATATCACATTCTTCACTTGGCCCTTCTCATGAAATAATACTATCAAATAAATAACAATTTGGTCAGCAAATAGATTTTTTAAATATTTTAACTTTTTGAGGAACTTACATACTGTTTTTCCACAGTGGCTGCACCAGTTTGCATTCCCACCAGCAGTGCAAAAGGTTTCCCCTTTCTCCACATCCTAGCCAACAACTGCTGTTTCTTATGTTGTTGATTTTAGCCATTCTGACTGGTGTGAGGTGTTATTTCATTGTAGTTTTGATTTGCATTTCCCTGATGATTACTGATGTTTAAAGCCTGTTTATCATTTCTATTAAGTAGATTGTTATTATTGCTAATATTATTATAAGAATAAATGATGTTTAGATGAGGAATATGGGTTAAGACTGGAGAAAGGCAAATCAATGAAGGTCTTATGATTGAGAGGAATGCCTTTGTTGATTTTAGGTATATGAACTTTCTGGTATTTTTGTTGTTGTTGCTGGAAGAAGGATAGCACAAGTTGTTACTATTAATTTATTTTCCCTGCTTCGTTGTTAATCTGAGCTAGCAATGTTGAAAGGGTAAGGGGCATAATTTTGATTCCTTATTACCTGAGTTGACAGAGCTGTGATTCTAAAATTCAGTGTGCATTAGAATCGTTTGAGAAACAGTTCTGTGCTTAAAAAAACATGAGAAATGGTGTAGACTTTCTATAGAAAGTGATAGATGGGTTGTTAGAGATCAGCAGTCTACTCAGCTAAAACAAAAAGAAATTCAGGAACAAAACATCTCAAGGATTTGCTTAATAGTACGTATTATGTTACTATAAGAATCAGATCCAGGACCCAAGTCTCCTGTCTCCTATCTGGTTCTCATTCCATTTTACCAATTATCTTAATTGTCTTGAAACTTCATTTACTCATACAGCCAGTTACTGCTCCCTGGCTGTGAGACTGACACAGATCCCTTCTGGCATCATTGAAGAGAGAAGAGCATTAGACATTCAATGACATTGAAGACATTAGAAGAGCATTTTGGAGACATCTAAGTCAGAAATATGTTAGGGAAGAGCCTGCATGATGTGGAAAAAGAAATACACTAAAAATTAAGTACTCTGCCTTTCTGTCTTAGGAGAAGAAAAGCCAATGTCCCAAGATTGCTTTATTTTGCAGGGAAGGAAGAACACTTGCATGTCTTTGCACTGCATAAATTGTGGAGGTCATAGTACTAAGAAATCTCAGAAATTCTGGCTTACATCACTTTCAGTGTCTTCTGTAGCCAGCCAACCTGGGGCATTTTGACAGCCACACTGAGCCATGGAAAGAAAATTGTTTAGAAAGAAATCTCCATGGTATTGTTGCAAAGCTCATATTGCAGTATCCATGGCAGATTTTCTATGAGCATCTGATCAAATAGTGCAAAAGACACAGCATTCCCTCACTCTTGTGGTTTTCAAAATAGTTCTCCAGCTTCATACTACAAGCCAGTTACCATTACTCACAACAAAATTGGTCATACACTTGACCTTCACTATGTCCCAAGTCTGCCTACCAACTCTCCACAACATTCCTTTATACAATTGGTTATTGTGAAAAGATGAAGTCAATCTCTTAACTTATATTCACATAATTTAATATTTCCACTAAAAAATATATTCACATAATTTAATATTTCCACTAAAAAAAGACATTGATTCTCTGTTTAAAAGCTCTGGGCAATGTGTTTTATATGTATTATTGCATTTAATTCTCACAAAACCTCTGAAGTAGGGGTTAAGAGAAGCTGGTTAGTTAAATAATTGCGCAAGGTCCACAGCCAATAACTACAATTAATATAATTTGCCTTCTTTGCCCGATATCAACATGAATAAAATCATTTAAGAGAGAAGTGTACCTCAAAGCTGACCCTTGCCAAAGTTGGAAAGTAGGCAGGGAATTTGGTAGATGAAACCATTAAAATACTGTTTATTTCTTAGAATTAATTATCTAGTCCTGACTCGTTTATTTGGTAAGAGTTGATGGTTGACTCATGACTATTCACGGATCTAAAACGAGACCCCCAGGTCCTACCCAAAGAACAATAAAAAAGGAAACAGAAAATGTGGTAGGCATGAATTTTGAAACAAAATTTTGAAAGTCACTTCGCTTCAAATTTGCTGCTTTTGTATTAGATTTTTAGAGCCAAACATTAAACAAAAACCCTGCCTATAACTCTGTGAACTTCAGTCCTAAGAGCATTACATTTCTTTTTTCTCTTTTCCTGTATTTTTTTTCTTTTTTGCATAATGGGACACTTTCTTTTCCACCTATTCTTCCCTGACATCTTTATTATTATATATTCCTTTAGAAACAACATTATCATTTCACAGCACTGTATAGAAGGTATTTATTGAAAATTATAATATCAGTAGTCAGGAACCTTAATGCTGAGATATTAGCATTTATAACTATCCAATGCCGTGTTCAAGAAATATGATAAAACAAACAACTATTTCACAAATGATTATCTACTGTTGTTTGAATTCTGTGCTAGCTTTTGGGTTTATGCAAAGAAATTATTTTCATGCTCTAGGACAATATTTTACCTGAATTATTTTGTAGTCATATTGATTCAGCTGTTGTATCAAAAATGTGCTTCAGTTTTAATATTAAAACTTAATTATACATTCCAAAACCACTGACAATATAAAAGTTTTCTTGCTTGTCAAAGCACCAGATATGAGTATTTTAAAAGGTTTATTTCTATTATGTATATAATCCTGTTTATATTTTGAGGTTTCAAATTATAGGTGTAATGGAAGGCATTTTTATTACTCTGTGCTTTGAGAATTCTGAATATTGTAATACACCCTATTAGAATCGATGTACTGTATCATTACATATTATAGATAAACTCATATACCACTAATGTGAGAGGGGTTATAAAATTGAAATAGAATAACAATTTTTTTTCTGGTTTCTCTGGTGCTTTATGCACTTCATTTACTAAAAAACATAAAATGGTCAGTAAAATATTTACTAGGACTTTGAATATCTCTAAAGGCATAAACTGAATTGTGCAGTATCTCCAGTTTTCTATAAAGTACCTTGCCTTCAGAATACAACACTCTGGCAATTTTTTTTTTTTAATTTGAGGATATGTGTCTTCAGAGGCCAATCTACACCTTTACAGCAGAAGAGAATATTTTCTCTCTTTTTAAGATTTTATTTATTTATTCATGAGAGACACACACAGAGAGAGAGAGAGAGGCAGAGACACAGGCAGAGGGAGAAGCAGGCTCCATGCAGGGAGTCCAATGTGGGACTCGATCCCAAGATTTCAGGATCACGCCCTGGGCTGAAGACAGACGCTAAACCGCTGAGCCATCCAGGGATCCCCAGAAGAGAATATTTTCATTTTTCATTGAAATTCTTAGAATTTCTGTAAGGTTTACTGATAAAATAATTACAAGATATGTGGTAGCTTTGCAATTATTTTATACAAAAGTTTACAATATTGGCTAAACATAGCCAATATTAACATATTTGACTAAATCAGAGCATCTGAACCAATGTGTTTAAAAGCTAGCCTTTATAAACTTGAAATTTTCTAATAATTTTTCTATTAGTAGCTTCTCCTTTGTGCCATTATTTTAATTGTGTGCTTCCCAATTGCTGTGATCTGAATGTTTGTATCCTGCACAATTCATGTATGGAGTCATAACCACCAAAGGGCCTTTGAGGGGCAATTAGATCATGAAGGGGGATTCCTCATGAATGGCATCAGTGCCCCTATAAGGTGATCCAGAGAGAGCCCCAGATCCTGGTGCCAAGTGAAGATTCAGTGAGACAGTTCCCGCTATGAACAAGGAAGAGGGCCCTCACTAGATAGCATGACCACACTAATGACTTGATCTTGGATTCCCTAGTCTCTAGAACTGTGAAGAATAAATTTTTGTGACAGCAGCCTAAAAGGACTAAGATACCATTTCTCTGCCTTTTTGTGCTACAGTATACATAGAACATTATTTAGCAAAGTGAGGACTTAAAGCTTAATATATATTATGGCTCTCAGAAAATATAACCTGAAAGAGGCACCAGAGAAGAGCAGTGTGTAATCCAATGGAAAATACTGCATTTCCAATCATATGGTTTTCTGGTACCATTTGGAAAATGACCAAACAGTGCTTGGAAGTCTTCTATCCTTTATGCTCCTACTGCATGTCTGGTCTTCTATCCCACTAAGGTAAAAAGCTGGTCTTGGTGCCTAATGCTTTTGGCACCATCACTATAAATCTAGTATGAATTACTTTGATTTTGTTAAATAAATAAGGTGCACACATTTAACAGTAGGAAAATGTCTATCTACATTTTCTTTTTTTTCTGAATTTCTTTTTTTTTAATAATAAATTTATTTTTTATTGGTGTTCATTAAAGGCATTCAAATTGGCAAAGAAGAAGTCAAACTCTCCCTCTTCACTGATGACATGATACTCTACATAGAAAACCCAAAAGCCTTGACCCCAAGATTGCTAGAACTCATACAGCAATTTGGTAGCATGGCAGGATACAAAATCAATGCCCAGAAACCAGTGGCATTTCTATACATTAACAATGAGACTGAAGAAAGAGAAATTAAAGAGTCAATCCCATTTACAATTGCACCCAAAAGCATAAGATACCTAGGAATAAACCTAACCAAAGAGATAAAGGATCTATACCCTAAAAACTATAGATCACTTCTGAAAGAAATTGAGGAAGACACAAAGAGATGGAAAAATATTCCATGCTCATGGATTGGCAGAATTAATATTGTGAAAATGTCAATGTTACCCAGGGCAATTTACACGTTTAATGCAATCCCTATCAAAATACCGTGGACTTTCTTCAGAGAGTTAGAACAAATTATTTTAAGATTTGTATGGAATCAGAAAAGACCCCGAATAGCCAGGGGAATTTTAAAAAAGAAAACCATATCTGGGGGCATCACAATGCCAGATTTCAGGTTGTACTACAAAGCTGTGGTCATCAAGACAGTGTGGTACTGGCACAAACACAGACACATAGATCAATGGAACAGAATAGAGAACCCAGAAGTGGACCCTCAACTTTATGGTCAACTAATATTCGATAAAGGAAGAAAGACTATCCATTGGAAGAAAGACAGTCTCTTCAATAAATGGTGCTGGGAAAATTGGACATCCACATGCAGAAGAATGAAACTCGACACTCTCTTGCACCATACACAAAGATAAACTCAAAATGGATGAAAGATCTAAATGTGAGACAAGACTCCATCAAAATCCTAGAGGAGAACACAGGCAACACCCTTTTTGAACTCGGCCACAGTAACTTCTTGCAAGATACATCCATGAAGGCAAAAGAAACAAAAGCAAAAATGAACTATTGGGACTTCATCAAGATAAGAAGCTTCTACACAGCAAAGGATACAGTCAACAAAACTAAAAGACAACCTACATTTTCAAGATAAAATGTTTCTTCTTTCTCTTTCTAGTTCCATCTTTTAATGTAATCTCTACAACCATATATGTGGGCATCTGCAAGGTTAAGTTATATTTCCTATTTTAACAACTTTTTCAATGTACTTCACTCTAATCCAATTTGTGATGAAAAATCAATTAGTAATATTAAGTTATTAACACTTATGCATTTTTGTGGCCCTTTTCCCATTGTATTTTATTCTTATTATGTGAGCTATGATTTCCAGAAACAATAACTTATTTTGATATGGCTTTTTCCAAGAAATCTGACCATTTAGCTTTTAAAATGGATCTGCTTTACCCATCACATAATTTAATCTCTTCCACGAATTCATGTGAGAGATTCTAGTAACTGGCAGTTGCTAGGAAATGCACTACTTAATAAGTGACATAATCTGTAACTCAATGAAATTTTCAGTGACACCAGTGGATATTTTCAGACTGAGAGATAAGAGGGAAACATAATTATCTCTTTAAATAATGATTATTTGGAATCATATTCTCCAGGGACAGATGTCCAACAAAGGTCCAAAAGGTTCTTCCGTGTAATCAAAATATGTCCTAGAGCGGGTCTAGTTTCTTGAAAAAGAAAAATCTGCAAAAACCAAAGACATGTTTGTGTGACAACTTCAGCAAAGTACAAAAATCCTTTAATCCTTTACTTACCTCATTCTGTATACCTCATGGACTAGTTGCATTTTCAGAATGTTTCATGCTTTCTCTAGCCTGTGAAACTCTGCATATGTTGCTTTGCCCAGAATGGCTTATTTTCCAGTATGTGTCCGCCAAACCTCATTAATCCTTTAAAACTGAAAATGGGTTTTACATCATTTGGGAAGATATTTTTGAACCCTATTTTCTGACTTCTGATCAGAATGAGGTCCCTCTCTACCTCCATAGCACCTTGTGATTATAACTACAATAACATTTATATTATAAGTATAAATATAACCTATTTGGTTGTTTATTTTTGTTTCCTCTGTTGGATTATATGATCCTTGATGACAAAAAAAATCTATGTCGTTCATATGTGTACCTTTGATTTCTTGAGCATATTTGCTGAATCAATAATCATATGGATAGATATGTAAAGTAATGCTAATCCATAAGTAGTTTTAGTGAACTGACTCAACCTGCAATGACACTTCTTTAAAATTAGAGTATAACTTAAGTGAAAATGGGAGAAATTCTTCAGGATCTGGATAAACTTAAAATAGGCAATATATGCATCAGGATCATGAGTCATTATCTAATTTCTTATTATGTGATACAGCTCTGTGTACTCATTGTTTGATAAATAGAAATTTTAGAAGGAGAAAATAGAGTATATTTAAGAAAAACTGTGGGGGCAATTGTTATGTTAAAGTAGGTCATTACTTGAACAGACTTCCCTTTGCTACATTTTTAAGCAAGGGTCTATAGAAATTCTAAGGATAAAATAATGAAAGGATTCTCTCCTTGCCTTTAAGTCTTGTGTACTAGGATAAAGGGGTACAAATAATAATTTACAATGAAATACCTGTTACAATAGTAATATATTAGCTTCCTATGGCTGCTTTAAAAATTACCACAAATTAATGGTCTAAAGAAACAGAAATTTACTCTGGTCACATTTCTGGAATGTTCAAAATCAAGGTATTGGCCAGGCTGTACTACTTGGGCACAGATGCTGGAGGAAAAATACAAAATCCATTTTTTGCTTCTTCCAGCTTCTAGTAGCTACTGCCCTACCTTAGCATTCCCTGGTTTGTGGCTGCATAATGTGAATCTCTGCCTCTGTTTTCATATTGCCTCCTCCTCTTCTATCCTGTAATCTCCTTCTATGTCTTTTTTATAATGCCATTTACGATAGCATTTAGGGTTTATTCAGATACTGCAAAATATTTGACTATTCTTAATTTTCTCAAATCCTTAATTTAATTGCATCTGCAAAGACCCTTTTTCAGAATAAGGTAACACTGAAAGGTTCTTGGGATTAGATTCTAAATGTATCTGTCCCATCCATTATCAGCCTATCACAATGATATGCACTATACAGAGGGAGAGCATGGCAGAAGGAGCACCACATGTGCTTGAAGAGATAAAGAAATCCATAAAAGAACTCTTGAGGTTAAAAAAGAAAAAAAATATATAGATGCAGATGTATGAGAGAACATGCAAAGAGCATTATTCAAGTCAGAGCCAAGAAAATTAGGATAGTCAACAGAGACTCAGAGACTATTTTAGCACCAAAATTAACTTCACACAAACCTTCCCAGGATATACTTTCAACCCAATTCTTAAGGCCTTTGTATTTGTTACCTACTGTCACAATAATGCTATGTAACAAACCACTCCAAATCTCCTAGGTTGAAAAAAAAGGAAACATTTATTGTGTTCACTTATGTGTAAATTGGCTGCGTTCAGCAGGGCTCACTCATTTTTCTGGAGTCAGCTGCAGATGATGAGGGATCTCTGCAAATTTTATCTTGGCTCCTTCTAATATCTGGAGGTTAGTTGGCTGTTAGGTATTTTAGCATGCTTGTTCTGGGAAAAGGGAAAACTTGGCTCTGCCCATGTGTCTCATTCTGCAGAAGACTAGCCCAGACATTTTCTCATGGCAAAGGCAGGAAAGAAAACAAAGCAGAAACATGTCAACACTTTTGCAATTCTTTCCATAGTCACAACTGCTAAAATCCCATTGCCCAAAGCAAAACACATGGCTAAACTCAGTAACAAAAGACATAGTCATAGGCTAAATCTTGAAGGATGGATTTACAAAGTCATACAGCAAACATATGGATACAGGGAAGGGTAAAGAATCAGAGCCATTAGTGTAATTGATAGACCACAGTCTGTCTACTGTTTATGATTATTTACATCTCTCTCCTATGCTCTCTCTTCTCCCAGAATCCCCCAAAATCTCATCCAGGCACATGACCAGGCTTTAAGTCTAGGACTCTCTGATTTACCAAAGATCCAGATGGTGTTCCTCTTGATTTGGAGACTATGAATAAAAGACAGATTATTTGTATACCACTGCCCTCACCAAACACACACACACACACACACACACACACACACACATCTACTCAAGTAAGTACTAAAATAATGATTGAACAGAGATAGGATGATTGCAATAAATGCTTCCATTCCCAAAAGAGGAAGAAAGGGAAGCACAGAGAAGTTACAGGTCATAATTCTGAAATCATGCAAATGTAGGCAAATCCTCCACTCTAGGATGTGCTTGTTTTGGTCTGTTCCCTGTGAGTGGCTACAGTTCGTTGTTTGCCATGTCTGTTGGTTCTACCCTTGGAACATTCTTATTTGTGACTTTTGTGGCTGCGTTTGAGGAAGAAATTGGAAACTATGCTCTTTGGATAGAATTCTTAGCCCGTTTTCTGATAGAATAACATTGAGACCCCAGGAATTTTTTTTTTACTTTTTGAATATTTTCAGTCTGTTTTCCTCCAAGCTGATGGCACTTTTACAGAAAATTGTTTCAGAAACTTTGTGTTTCTTATGAATTTGAGTCTATTTCATTTTTAATGGGTCAGAAAACCACATCAATACTTCCTTTCTGTATAGGCCTTTCTCATTTGCTTTATTCGTTACTATTTTAGGTATCTAAAGCTTCTGTAGAAAAATGCTTTTAAATTATTAGAAGCCCTTACTTACACTGAGAGAGGAGTAGGCACCACTTTGATCCATCAGTGATCTTAACAAGGGGCCAACAGTCACACCTTGATTTTGCCTGTCTTCCCTGGAAGCATCATACTTTAAGAACCTTTTGTTACCAAAGAAACTGAAAATGAAGAAGCATTATGTTCCACCACAATAGTTCTGACCTCTGCATATGTCATCTAATTCTGATTTTCAAAACATCAGTTTATCTCCCAATTTCATCTCTTTCTCGTAGTACATAGCTAGTAAAAGATGGATGCACTTTGAATACACCATTTGGAAATGTCTTGGAAAAACCCAGGACATCTATGGCTATGTTTTTATTTTTTAAGTTGTCATCAGCAGAAGTGCAACCAAATATTTTTCCGCTATGTAACATGGGGTGCTATTTTTCCAGCCCCCTATAGTTTCCTTATCAGTCTTCAACCACTATAAGACTTTGCTAACCAACTAGTCCCCAAACTAGTGTCACTTATGGTAGGTTTCCATAATGACAAAATCTCATTTCTAATGTCAATGTATGTATTATCCATTGTCACAATGTTATTGCACATCAACTAGCCCAAAACTCACTGCATAAGACCAAAGCAAATAAGTAAGCCCTAGGTTATAAGTCTGTAGCTTCTTTTAGTTCCTAAGCCTGGGTGTTTGTTTCTATGATTGATGGTTGTTTTTAGTACTTGTTGGGGTTTCTTATGCATCTAAGTTCAGCTGAAATTCATTTAGGCAGCTCTGCTGCTCTTGGCTGGCCTTTCTTACATATTCACAGGTCAATAGACTGCAGGATGATCTAGGATGGCTTCTGTTAAGACAAATGAGATGACTTGGCTCTGCTTCATGTGTTTTATCCTCCAGTAGGTAAACTAGCTATAGTCTCATGGTGGAGACAGAAGAACAGGAGAAGAACTTTGAACTTAGGCCTCTATAACATCACAACTGTCAACATCCTATTGGCCAAAGAAAGTCGTATGACTGAATTCAGAATCAAGTAGTATATAACTAAATCCCACCTTTTGATGAGAGGAACTTCAATGTTGTATTACAAAGAGCGTACACAGAGAAAGGCAAAAAAAAAAAAAAAAAGATCATTGATGCATTAAAGCACCACAGCTTTATTATTTCTTTCTACTCCTAGAATTCGCTAGTTAGACGGACTATTAAAGGAGGATTATTTATCCCTTAAAGTAAGCTCTCTCACTTTATCTATTAGGAAAATATAACTCATAATGTATTGAGGAAGAAAAAAGCAAATCCATTATCTAGTATTGATGGAAAGTTCAGAGGTGTTATAAGTTTTAGATTAATTTTAGTAATTCATCAATGTCATCTAGGATCTTTTGTTCATTTTTCTTCTGTATACCTCTGCTTTGTTAGTTTCAGCCTAAAATCAGCTTCCATATTGGTCATGATATCAAATCACTGAAAATTTAAATGACAGTTTTCCCTGTTCATACCCAGGAGGAGAGAGATTCTTCTAAACAATACTCAAAGCAAGGGAATTACAATTTACCTAGAGTGCTCTGGTTTTTGTTCCTTGTTCACTCTTAAATGTAGCCAGAAATATACCCCAATTGTATGCCCTGTAGGGAGCTTTAAGTAGAGTTAGATTTCCCCCAAGTACATAAAAGAGTGAATAACCAAACTAATTCTGAAATGAACTAAGAGGGAAAAGAAGAAAGTAAATATAGGGTGGTGAACTAACACTAGTGCATTACAGTTTATACAGCAAGATTTCCACAACTGAAATTCTTCATTCTTCATAGAAAGTAAATCTCAGAATGCATTCTCTACCAGGTGTGTGTGTGTGTGTGTGTGTGTGTGTGTGTGAATTTATTTCTCATAGGCTTGAGTTTATCAAGAAAGATACAAGTTATCAAGAGAACTACAAGTCTGAGAATAATCTATATGTGTAAATATTGAAAGTCTTAGCCAATCTTAGCGAGAGTGAATTTGCTGCCCTTTGCTTTACTGTATGTTCTGTTAAAATGTGTGTATATGCATATATTTTTATGACTGAATGTCAGAATATAAAGCATGGTAATATGCTGGGGATAGTTAATTAAAATACAGAATCCTGAGGCCAATAGTCCCACTCAGTTGGAAACTGATGATAGGGGCTGAGGAATATTTTTAACAAGCACACCAAGAGATACTTCTATACCCCAAAGTTTTAAAATCCACTGATTTTGTGATTTAATCTAGAAGAAGCTGGACTCATTTGCCCAGAAAATTAGGGGATAGCTTTTAGCTTATTGGGGAGACCCAACAATTTCCTTAAATAAATGATAATATATTTATTCTAGCTCATTAAAAGTTTTTCTCTTCCATACTTAAAAAAAATGTTGCTAAGAAAACATTTTTTCTTTAAGGTAGCCTTGTCATTTTTTTTCTACTCCATAATGCTTTTTTTCGGCCATGGAGAACAATTATAGTAAAACCCTCCTTCCAAAAAAATAAAAATAAAAATAAAATCCTCCTTCCACTGCAAATCATTTATGAAACCTGCTTAAGTACTGTCATGTGTGGATTTATGGACTGCTAAGTCATTCTGTGGTTTCTGTAAAACTCAGGATAGATTTGACCATATCCGATTATAACAGTATTTCAAAGATCTAATTGCTTTATATATTTTACAACAGGATATTGCCATGATTTTTCCAGCAGCTTAACAATTTTGTTATTTTTATAACATCAACATTTAGTTATTACATCACTCATTATTGTTCTGAATAAATCTGTCCCTAATAAAAATGGAAGATATGTTGTATTTATTACATATCTTGGGGTTTATAATTTTCCTCTGTAAATATATAAATTACCCACATGGGCACACACTCAGAGATATACACATACCACTTGAAATATTCTCACATGAACACTTTTTGAGTAAACAATGTAGGAACTCTTAATGGCAAGTGTCCTAGTAGGGCATGCATTTTTTCCTTTTTTCTTTGAGTACTAATTAACATTCACCTTTACCCTATAATTTAAAAAGATTTTCAGAAATATTTTCCACTTGTTCTCCACTTTAATCCTATCAATTTTATAAAATGATCTCCACTTTTCTTGTTTAAAATCTGAGATTTTAAAATAAATAACTTCCCTAGGATCCTAAAGCCAATAATTAATCATTTTATTTGAAAAAGAATTCTTGTATTTTAGCAGAGTTTGAGATTTACAAAAAAATCAGCAAGAGTATTACAGAATTCCTCTATACTTCACACCACTTTTCCTTTGTTAACATACATTAGTGCATTTGTCACAAATAATAAATCAATAATGATATATGAATGAAAGCTCACATTTCTTTTATAGTTCTTAATTTTTACCTCATATTCTTTTCCTCTTCCAAAATCCTGTCCATAATTTTCTACAATTAGATTCCTTCGGTTTATATAGATTTGTATCAGTTTCTCAGATGTTCCTTGGTTTGATGACCTTTACAGGTTTGATGAATAATACTCAGGCATTTTGAAGAATAGCCTTCAACTGGGATTTTTCTAATATTTTTCTCATGATTATGGGGATTTTGGGTTATTGGGAGGAAGACCCCAAAAGTGCCACTCTTACTGCATCGCATCATGGACATGCACATATTAAGCTAAAACTGAGCTAATAGTCCCATCTCCAACTTCACCTAGTAAATAGGACTCATTCCAACCTTCCCTGATTGCTTCTGACCAGCTTCCCATCACAACAGAGAGAAACCCGGTTCCCACCAACCACCATGCATTTACTCATTATTCAATCCCAGTGTGCATATACACCTGCTGTGAGAATTGTTAACCTGTATCCCCAGGGGGAGTTACTTCACCGACTCCAGTGCTTATATAGTATTCCTCTTGTCATTAATCTAACAGTTTCCACTTCTTCCCAAAGTTACTTAGGTAGCAGTCCCTTCGCCCTTCACCTCACACTCTTTAGTAAAATATGCCACGTGTTTGCAATCAAGTCCACTCATTTTTCTATGAGATTATCATTTTGACAGATCCTTAGTGCCATGTATCTGCTACTATAATATCATACAAAATAGTCTCACCACTCTAAATATTCCTATTTCACCTATTTAATCAACTCCAAGCCTCTAGCAACCACTGATCTGTTTTTCGTTGTATTTTATTTTATTACTTTTTAGTTTCAAACATGAGAACTTGAAGGCTTAATCTTGCTTTATAACCGATATTTAAAATATGAAAATATTAATAAAGGGATCCCTGGTGGCTCAGAGGTTAGCGCCTGCCTTTGGCCAGGGGCATAATCCTGGAGTCCAGGGATCGAGTCCCGCGTTGGGCTCCTTGCGTGGAGCCTGCTTCTCACTCTGCCTGTGTCTCTTCCTCTCTCTCTCTCCTCTCTTTGTCTCTCATGAATAAATAAATAAAATCTTTAAAAAAAAGAAAATATTAATAAAATTATGCCTTTTCATTTGCTTCTGTAGATACTTATATCAAAGTAGGGAACATACAGCAAACCTGATACAGTGTTTTGGGCTTTTTCTTTTAAATCTGATTGAGTTCTACATAGTGAATCCTTAATAAACAACTTATGACAATAGCACTCTGAGGACTATATAATTCGCATTTCCAGAGTCTGATAACTTTTGTCTCTTTCCAAGATATCCTAAAGCTATACTGGGATTTTGATAAAGATTGTTGAATCTTTAGATAAAGTTAGAAATAATTGGCATTTTAATAAAATAAAATACATTGAAGGAGTTTGCACCTAGGGATTAGGATTTTAATAATATTCACTAATGAAATATGTTAACATGCCAATTGTGTTTCTTATATAGTGTTGTGTTCTATATTACATGCTTAAAATAATTCCTGTGAATTAATTAATTTCATTAGGTTATCCTATCCTTATATGTTCTTGATACAATTTGCTTAAAGCAAAAAAAAAAAAAAAGTTTTCGTTTACACCTTTGGTCCACTAGCATTAAAGTCAATGATCTCATTAGAATAGATTTTTTAAAATCTATTCATGAGAGACAGAGAGAGCGAGGCAGAGACATAGGCAGAGGGAGAAGCAGGCTTCCTCTGTGGAGCCTGATGTGGGACTCGATCCCAGTACCCTGGGATCACTGACCTGAGCCGAAGGCAGACACTCAACCATTGAGCTACCCATGCTTCCCTAGAATGGATTTTGATGTCAACTAATTTCAATAAGTCCACATGCAAGGTTCTTTCATGCTAATCTCACTGACAGCTCACAATAAATGAGAGAGCTTAACTTAGGTTAAGAGTCCAACATTCTTTGAGTCTTAAATCTCTAATAGATTCTACTTGTTTCTATATTTACCACTCACCCCACTTAAACTAATTAAGAAAGGTAGACAATAGGAGTGTGGGTAGTGCAGTTGATTGAGTGTTGGAATCTTGGTTTGGGCTCAGGTCATGATCTCAGGGTCATGAGGTTAAGCCCCATGTCTGGCTCCACAATCAGAGCGTAACCTGCTTGAGATGCTTCTACCTCTCCCCCTCTCATTCAAGCTTGCTCTCTTTCTCTCTAAAATAAATAAATAAATCTTTAAAAAAGAATGTAGACAATAGCTCCAAATTTGCCAATCTAAAATCTTTTCCTTGATTTGTGCCTTTCAGAAAAGTCTCAAAGATATCCAATAGTCAATTGCATTCTACTCCTGCTTTTGTTTTTGTTTTTAATTCCAGGAAATAAAACTCCATCTTAATCCTTCTGCTCCACTGGACAGTATCTCCTTATTCCTTTAAACCTCTTCCTTCTCAAAATTAATTTTTAAGGGTCCATGTAAAACATTTAATTTAACAATAGATATTTATTAAAAAGAATCTTGTTTTGCATCTATATATAATTTGTGGGAAAATTTGGGAGAAAATTACTTTCAAAGATCACTTCTTGTTTATTGTAATTTTTAAACATTCAAAACAAATATAGAATATATAAATATTCATATATGTATATATATAGTTGGAGAGATATGTGTGTATATTCATATGTAACCATATGAAAAGTATTTAATTTTTACAAATTAGCATTCTCTTGTAAGTAGCACCCAGTTAAAGAAACTAATTTTTTTTTTTAAGAAACTAAATATTGCTCATATTTGGGATGCCCGTATGGCTCAGCAGTTGACCATCTGCCTTCGGCTCAGGGCATGATCCTGGAGTCCTTGGATCAAGTCCCACATCGGGCTCCCTGCATGGAGCCTACTTCTCCCTCTGCCTGTGTCTCTGCCTCTCTCTGTGTCTCTCATGAATAAATAAATAAAATCTTTAAAAAAAATTGCTTACATTTAAAATGTCCTTTTCAGATCCTTACTATCTCAAAACATAACAGTATCCTTGCTTCTATAATCATAAGTATGTTTTTCTTGTTTTTCACTTTTATATAAATGGAATCACAAAGTATGAACTTTAAGGGAGCAGATGTGTGTGACTACTTTCATTAAACATTAGGAGATTCATTCATGTTGCTGAATGTATCAATAGTTTATTCATCATTGTTGTTGTATAGTACCTTAATGCATAACACAATATATCTTTTGGTAAACATTCAAATATTGTTTTTCATAAATGGTGCTACTCTATGCATACTTGTAGATTTTCAGGGGAATGCAAATGTGCATATATTCTTGCTACTTATATACTAATAAAAGAAACTGAAAAGATGTTTGGCACAGGTTCACTTTAGTAAATATCATCAAAGAATTTTCCAGAATGGTTGTGCAAAATACATATTTTCAACATTGCATCAGAATTCCAGTTTCCCTATATATATGTAGAAACATAGGTCTTTTTGAAAACTCACATTGAAGAATTTTCTCCTTTTTATATTGTGTTGTCTCTTTCCTTCCTATAGATTTTAAATGTGTAGAGGAAAATGTTTAAGATGCTTTGTCTCTATTCCCCAGAATCTATTGTGTCCATGTAAACTTTACTACTTAAACTTTTTTACTACTTAAAAGTTTATCAGTGATGTCAGTTGGGCCTACAATTATTTCTTAACCTTATTAAATATGGATTTGATATCCTTAATAGTTATGACTATTCAAGTTTTCTGTATCTCTTAACATCATTTTGTGTAAATTTTGGTTTTATATGGATTCATCTTTTTATTTAAATTTTCATTGCCATAATATTGTTTCTAATATCTTTCTATCTTTTCAATAGCTAGAGGGCTTACACTTCTCTCTATTTTTATTGCCTACTTTGGGTATTTGTGTCCAATTGCTTTTTCTTTTGTTCAATTATTTAAAGCTTTTTTAATTATGCCTTTTTCCCAAAGAATCAACTTTTTATTATGCTATGTGTAGTTTTCTATTTTACTAATTTATTTTCTTCTGTTTGCTATAAGCATTGATTCATTATCTTAAAAATTAACTTACTACTAAGTTTCTATGTTGCTATAATAGATACCCAGGTCATTGATATTGTAAATTTTTTTTCTAAAATGTGTTTAACACTACACAATTTCTTTATAAACATGACTTAAGGTGCACTAGATATATTTTGTATCATTGTATTTTTATTATCATTCAGTTATAGTTTTTTTATTTTTATTTTTTCTTTATCTCATAGATTATTTAGAAAAAAACATTCAACTTTGTTGTCTCTATCCTCCATTTTTTGTTGTTGTTGAAACATGAACTATCATTATATTGGTGCTTTTTCAAAAACAATATTATTTACAGTTTTTTTCTGATCTTTTTAAAAATTTCTATTTGTTTATTATTTTTAAGTTTTCAATAACTTTACTATAAGATGTCTATAGAATTTATTGTTTCTTTGCCTTGATTTCTTACATCAGTTTTGCAAAATTTTGACTTGTACAACTTTAAATTATAGTTGCAGAAGAAACCACAATTGACTAATTTCATAAAGAGGATGAAAAGTTTCTGGATGGATATACAGAGTATATACTTTTGGTCTCTACCATGTCTTGAACTTATGCTTTTCTTTCTGTATTTTCATCCTTTTATTTTCTATCCTGTTTCAATCTGAAGGTTATTTTTCTTATTTACTTGCTGGCTAACATCTCCTGTTTTTTTTTACATTGTCCAATCAGCTGTCTAAACTATCAATTAAGATGTTACTTAAATTGTTGTATTTTGGGGATGCCTGGGTGGCTCAATGGTGGAGGATCTGCCTTTGGCTCAGGTTCTGATCCCGGGGTCCTGGGATCGAGTTCCGCATCAGGCTCCCTGCAAGGAGTCGGCTCCTCTCTCTGCCTGTGTCTCTGTCTCTCTCTCTGTGTTTCTCATGAGTAAATAAAAAAAAAATCTTTAAAAAATAATTGTATTTTTGTGGTTCTTAGATATACATTTGAAGTTTTAGATAATATGCACTCCTCTGATATGGTCACCCATTTTGTCAGCTAATTTAGTGACAAATTAATCACAGATTTTTTAAAAGTTCATTTCTTATAAGTTCAGGGTGTGGCTATTCTGTAGTATCTTCTCATTGTTATCATTTTTTATTTTTAAAGACTTTTTGCATTAGATTTTATCTTTTTACATTCCTGGAGTTGAAATTTCTTTCTTGGTGCATGATGGAGCTGCTCTTGCCCTGGATGCCACATCAGCAAACTGAACTTTCATCTTTTTCTCAATGCTCTACATGACTAGAAAAGTAGTGTATCCAGTCATTGAATCCCCCGACACCAAGCCAGCTCTGTGTTTCATATTTTTCATTGTTTTTTGATCTTTCCAAATAAGGTCGGATATGCATCCCCAGCCAATCATACATCGTCTCCATGCTGCTGCTTTTAATATTCTAATACTCTCTCTTGCCCAAAGTCTCTTGGATGGAAAAGTGCACCACTGCTTATGAGGCACTGCAAAGAATGTCTGGATTGTTGTTCATTCAGTAAAGGATGTCAAGCTCACTATTAAATTGTCGTATTTTTGTCATTTGATGACTATCTTTGTGAATGAAATATTGTGTGGATGATTTAAGAAATGGAAAGGTCTATAAATGACTTAACTTTTGCTTGTAGCAGCCTGTTAAGATGAGGAGAGATATTCATACCCCAACCTGAACTTGAGAATAGAGTGCTGGCTATCTTTAAGAAAGCTTCCCAGTGAGAACTTAAAGCCTGAGAGAATCTGTTCTTCAGTGTTTGTCTCCTGTAAAAGTTCTGCTTTAAATCCAGGATCTCTCCATCTCGGATTTCTTCTCAGCTTGTCATTCTCTAAGCATCAACTTTAGATTCAGTAAGTAGTAGATTTAAAGAAAAAGTAGTTGAAACAAAGCAAAACAAAACAATTATTCTCTTAGACCTCTTAGACCTTTATTAGTATTCTCTTTATTCTATTAAACCTCTGCCTTTGGCTCAGGTCATGATCCCAGGGTCCTGGGATTGAGCCCTGCATGGGGCTCCCTGCTCAGGGAGCAGGGAGGCAGCTTCTCCTCCTCCCTGCTTGTACTATCTCTTGCTATCTCTTTCACTATCTCTCTCTCTTTCAAATAAAAAAAAAAATCTTTAAAGAAAAAGTAAAACTCCTTGCTTTCAGAGGCATATTTGCATACAGAGAAACTTTGGTGAATTCAATAAATAAAATATATTAGAAATAATTTACAAGGTTGCAGAATACAAGGTCAATATTTTTAAAACATCAACTACATTCCCACATCTGAGTAACAATCAGAAAATGAAAGTTAAAAAATAATTTATAAGACATCAGCTCCAGCTCTGACATTAACCTGGGCTGAAGAACAATTTTTCTTGGATGCATTTGAAAGGTGACAGAAGATGTCACTTCAAAATATGACTCTTTGGCATAAGGGTTGTTTGAACTGATTATTTTGAGAAACTGCAAGCACAGGAGAAGCTCTAAAAACATACCCTTTTGTAAGGGAAATCTACCTTTATATAAGGCAATTTATATTAGATAGGGGCCTGTACCAGGAAGAGAGCTTTCACCAGAGATAAACTGCTCACCTGAGACACTGCAGAGCTTGACAGGGCAAACTTTGTTTACCAAACATTTCCTCCCCTCAACTTCTAGTGACTTTGCCTTCCTCCTGACCCACTCCCACCCCCATCAATTTTCTTTTGTCTTTACCTTAAATTGGTATTTAAGGTAGTGGCTTGGACCACATCAAGGAAATACTGGGTTTCCCTGGGTCTCTCCTATACAAATATGACTAACAAAGTTAATAAGCATCTGTATGTTTTTCTCTTGTTAATGTCTTTTTTATTATAGGGGGATTTCAGTCAAGAACTCAGAAAGGTAGAGGGAAAATTATTTTCATACTCAGACTTTATTGACTGCTTTTATTTTTATCTTGACTATCTAGAATTAATTCCCATTTCTTTGTATGTCTAATGATTTTTCTACTGGATATTGTGTTGATATTCTCCTAAGGTCTCTAAGTTCCTCATGTTCCTTGAAAGAGGTTTGATTCTTGGTTTAGCAGACAATTAAATTATTAGTTTATCATCTGAACCTTAATAGGCTTGGTTTCATGCCATTTAGTCTGGGTGTGTGGAAATTCCAATGTGTTTGGCATGTTCCTTCAACTAGGCACTACTCAAACTCCAAACTCTATTTCCCTGGTTACAAGTAGGTTTGTAGATTTTACTCCATGTTGTGGTTTTTGCTTTTAAGATTCTGGCTTTTGCCTTGTTCTTGCTGGACGTTAATGGAATGTTAAAAAAAAATCTGTCTATTCTGGATGAGTCAGAACAAGTGTGCCTAGTTCTTCCTCTAAGAATGCTTGATCTCTGTTTTCTTATGATTCTCAACTCCACAGTAGCTGCTGTTTGGAAAGCCTCACTTTGGAAAGCTTCAGCTTTGAACTTATAATGGCCCAGTAATGAACTTCTGAGGCTGCCACTCGACTCAGCTTCATTATTTGATGGCTATTTCAGCTTTCTTTGGTTCTAATTTCTTCATCCTCAGCTCCCAGTAATCTCATAAAATGCAGACTAGCTGTCTATTACAGTCAGAAATTGCTCCAAAGGACAGAGTTGAGTGATTATAGAACAGTTTTTTCCTTCCTTCCCTCCTTCTTTCCTTCCTTGTTTTCCTTTCTTTCTTCTGTCCTATTTTCATAAGAAGTTTAATGTAACTCCTTAAGCATAAAACAGCATAATTCCTAAAATTTATTAACATTAAATAAATTAATGTGGATTAACTAAATAAAACACCTTGTTAAATTTCATTGCATCATTTTCAATTAATAATTAGAATTCATAGAAAATTATTTTAAAACATTAATGTGAGTTGCATTTTTTATGAAAAAAATTTACAGATGAAACAGAATGAGATAATCCTTTAGGTCAGTGATACTTTCAATAAAAGATGCAGACAAACTTAATTGAATTCTGTTTTATTGATGGGGAGTTGTGTTGACTTCACTTGGAGATTGGGTTTTTAGATATCTTAGGGAAACAAAGACAAAGGAAGATTCAATCCAACAATGAACAAAGCATATTGTGACAAAAAGTCTGGGTAAATCAGCTCAGATTAGATAGATTTCTGAACAGTACTAGCAGTTTGGACTCCATTTGCAAACTTGTAAAGAACCTTTACAAGATATTAAATAATAAAGTAAAAATATAGAGAATACCACTTAAGATTATTCTTTCATTAGGGATTGAATGTGAAAAACCATATTGTTTGAGATTAAAAAATAATATGCATTTTCTGCAGAAATTATAAAATTAGTAGGGAGAAAGCTGTCCCATTGCTGTCACCCACACAGGGATAGCCATGGTTAAAATATTGGCATTTATTAACTTTAAATATTTTCTAATTTTCCAGCAGAGAATTTTCATAATCTTTGAAAAAGTCCATCTAGCAATCAAGTATATTTTTTTGATCACGTTAACTTTTATTTTTTTATTTTTTAATTTTTTTTACATTAACTTTTAAAATCATTTAATAACTACAGCAAATGTCCTTATAGTGTTAGCATTGCATTCAGTCAGTACAATTACATACAATAAACATAATTAAAAGAAGTACACCCTAAAGACTAGTACAGTGCTTAGTTGAAGACTTTCAGTTCAGTCCATTTTAAAATGTCTACATCTGAAGGGCTATATTTAGCTGAGTGAAAAACCCATATACCCATCTGGTCTTTGATCTCTTCATGACTTGAAGCATTTGCCAAATGGTTCTTAAATATACATACAATATACTTTTTGTAGAAAACACATATTAGAAGGATCAAACCCAGAAAAGTTGCAAGAGGAACAGTACAGAGCAACACTAGCTACTTTATTTATAGCTGTGAACAATGTAAAAAACTAGAAAGGAAGGAAATAGGGTATGAAACTTCTTTGCTGGGGGATGGAATGTCGGGGAATGAGAAGGAATGTGGCAGAAACAGATAACAGCCTAGTCATTTCAAACAGTTGGAAGGGAATTACCAAGAATAGAATACATTTCAAATGTAAGTTTCACAATTATTTAAGTATCCAGGTCTAGGAAGGCTGAGAGTTTTTTCATATAATGAAATAATTCATTTTCAAGATATTTGCTTTTGCTAAACATTCTCAACCTGCTCTTTAGTATTTTTTATAGTGTGGTAGCTAAAGGCAATGAAAATAAGATCTTCCCCACATATGTTCAGCTGTTATTAAATAATTATTTAAAATGTGTAGGAATGCTTCTTTTTATAAAAAAAAAAAAAATGTATATATGATAGTCACACAGAGAGAGAGAGGCAGAGACACAGGCAGAGGGAGAAGCACCGGGAGCCCGACGTGGGATTCAATCCCGGGTCTCCAGGATCATGCCTTGGGCCAGAGGCAGGCGCTAAACCGCTGCACCACCCAGGGATCCCGATAGGAATGCTTCTTAAAAATTTCTAAAGTAGAATTCTTTCTGTGTAAGAAGAATACATTGCTCTCTTTGTGAGAAGAAAAAGGATACGCAATAAAAGTCAATTACTTTTTTATTAAAAAAAGTAATACAAGTCAAACAACTAAATTACTAAACAACTAACCTACTGGATTAGAAAATAGATATTCTTATCTTCTTAGACAAATAGTCCTCGACATTCACCAAGTGATGAAGTAGTAGAGACCCAGGCACCCAGGGCAAGCCTGCTCCAAAATGGATCTCAGTGGCATATGGATTATTTTTGATTGGAACTACTTGGGAACAGCCAGTGCAAGGACACTCAGACCCTCCTTTGTCTCCCTGAAAGCAGAAAACCAATCTCCCATATGAAAGGTACCCTGCTTGTACTAAGAAGTAAAAAGACATTCTTATTGCCAGAGATAGGTTGAGAAAACTGTAGGCTGTAGGAAAAAAAAAAAAAAAAAAAAAAAAACGAAAACCTTGTTACTTTTTACTAATCATTTCTTGAGCCTGGATTCCACTTAGAATTGTTCACTAATTAAATTCTTTTTTTTTTTTTAATTTTTATTTATTTATGATAGTCACACAGAGAGAGAGAGAGGCAGAAACACAGGCAGAGGGAGAAGCAGGCTCCATGCACCAGGAGCCCGATGTGGGATTCGATCCCGGGTCTCCAGGATCACGCCCTGGGCCAAAGGCAGGCACCAAACCGCTGCGCCACCCGGGGATCCCCTTGTTCACTAATTGAAACTCCCAAACACTTGTTTCTCTTACCCTATAAATTCCTCACAAATTGGTTGTCTCTTTGTCTAAAATGTATAAACCTGCCTGTCTTGGTCATTTTTTTGAGGTTTTAATTTCATTATTGGACCTCTGTGAGCACATAACAAAACTTTTTTTTCTTCTGTTTTCTCATGTATATTTAATTATAAGTCCAGTTGGAAGATCTTGAAGGATAAATAATTTTTCCTTCCTGATATCTTCAGTTTGGAAAATATAATCCAAACCAACCAAAAATCAGTTAATTCCAATTCATAAAAAAATATATTTTTTTAAAGAAGGAATATAAGGAAGTGTTAAGCAAGGGTGTAGTAGTTCTTTGTTTAAATGAATGTCTTCATTAGCCACTCAAACATTTCACAGAGAAGTGTTTCCTAAGACCAATCATCTACATGCTATAGGAATGAATGCTTAAAAGCAAAACTGAAAACAAACAAAACAAAGTACAAAAAAACATGCAAATAAGAAACAACATCACAGGACAGATTCCTTGTGTCTAAAAGTAGGTTATGTTTCTTTTCCTTTTTTTATTTTTTTTAAGATTTTATTTATTTATTCATGAGAGACACAGAGAGAGAGGCAGAGACACAGGAGAGGGAGAAGCAGGCTCCATGCAGGGAGCCCGATGTGGTTCTCCTGGTCTCCAGGATCACACTCTGGGCTGAAGGCATCGCTTAACCACTGAGCCACCCAGGCTGCCTGGCTATGTTTCTATTTTAAAGAAAATATCATTTATTTCCATTTCTATGGGTATGCAGGGTTTAATTTACTCCCACTGTTATCACTAATCTTTTAGTACTACTAAAAGTAGATTTATCTACCAAATCTCAGGAAGTTTTGTTGCTTGCATGCTCCTCTATCTGGGTATCTAATATTGACTCTTCACATACAAACATGGAAGGTCCCAGAAGGCATCTATACATCATTAATCATGCTCTAATAATAGAGCTGAGTCCAACATCTTGCTTTGTCGATGTTTTTGTTTAACTCAACCACAATGTAAAGATAACTTTCTTGGAAAGAATCCATTTGGACCATTAATATTTAAAATAATAGTAGCTCTCCCTGTGGACCAATGAGAGCATATTACAAAAGTCATATAGACTAACTGAGCAGAAGTGACTTACAAATAAGTCTTGTCACATGACTGAAGTATTAAGCGATTGGAAAATTCTGGGACTGAAAACCAATTTGGACTAGAACACTAATCAATACCTTCTAGTCTACTGCTCCATTTATAATGGGGGTTGACAAATTATAGCTCACAGGCCAAACTGGGCATCACTGTTTCTCTAAATATAATTTCTTTGGAACATGTCTACACCCATCATTTACATATTGTCTATGGCTTATTTTGCACAGTAACAGAGCTAAGTGGTTATAACAGAGACCATATGACCCACAAAGCTTAAAATATTTATTTTTCTGGCCTTTGATAGAAAAAAACAATTGCCAGTCTCTGACATGATATTACCATCTCACAAACGAGATGATTAAAGTCTCATGGAGTCCACAAATGTATTTTGTTTGGCTGAATAATTCTGTTACAATTTTTGTTTTTATTTTTATTGTCACCATTCTCTGTATTTCTTTGATAGGGCATCCATTCTTTGAGTCCCCATGGTCGCTCATCCTTTCTCTTGTCTCATACATGCTTGCCTCTCCCATTTGCCCACCACTTTAGTCACTTGCCTTAATTCTCTAGCTCATGAAGGAATTTCAATGGAAAAATCGTGATGTAAAAAAATAAGTGTATCAGTATATAATCAGTATATAATTAATATATTTATATTAATTAATAAGTATATATGACATGTTCACATATAGGACTTAACAAGTAAACATGTGCCATTTAAGAAATGAAACCTAGATGAAAAGCCGTATTGATGGAACTTCAAATTATAGTTTAGGCACTGATCAATGAAGACTGAGTGTAATTTGGTTTAGCTAATGCTATATTGGCTATATTTACTATTGGCTGCAATTACTATATTTCATGTTCATCAGATATTATCTAAATATCAATTCTTTTTTACTTCCTACATCTGTTTATACCAGCCAGGACAGCAGCAATAGCAGATAAATCCATTGCGAGATAGCTCTATGCCTACTGCCAAGATATGATTTCACTATTGATGTTCTCTCATGCTGGCTAGAAGAGAATGCATCATATCAAATGGTTAGTCTGACAAAAGAAAATACAAACAATAGCCAATATAATGGTAGCCTTGAAGTTCCAAAGAAATAAGATATCCAAAGTCGTGGACCATATGTCTGCAAGATGCATTATTATCAAAAGACAACAACATCAATTGTGACATTATGTTCTATTGTAATTTATGGCACTTTATTTATAATAATATATACTCATATACTCTGAAACAATCTTTTCATCTGTCTCTCATGAGGGTGCATCTGCTATTACATAATATATAATCAATATAATGTGACATTATATAACTTAACATAATATCATATGATGTATTATATGATATGTTTATACTATAAAAGTAGTATCTCATGTTACTAGGATTATTCTTATGTCCACAAAGTAAACCAAACTTTTGAAAATTAAGAAAAAAATAGAAGTTCTCAACAGGGAAATAGAAAACATAAAACCAAAGTAAATGGATGTCTTATATCTGAAAAATATAATAGCTTAAATAAGATAAATCACTGGATGTGCTAAAATAGCAGAATGGATGTCATAGAAAAATGAATAAATGAATTTGAATATGGATTTACAAAAATAATCTGATATGAAAAACAAAGATAATAGAAAAAAAATAGCCTCAAGGACTGATGGGCAATGTCAGAAGTCTGGCATTCCTGTGAATGGAGTCCAAAAATGGAGAAAGGAACAGACAGGTGCAGGAAAAAAAAAAAAAAAAAAAAAAAAGAATAGTGTCTTAAAACTTCTCAAATTAGAAAAAGCTATAAATTTACAGATTCAAGATGCATAGAAAAAAAAAGGAATAAAATTAAAGATCGCCACATTCAAACACATGATAATCAAACTAGTAAAAACCAAAGATGAAGAAAAAAAACAAACAATTCCCCCACCCCTAAAAAAAACCCTTGAAGCATCCAGAGAAGAACAACACATGACATGGAAGTGAATGCTGAATCAGTATCCGCTGGTAGGTTTTTTTCAAACATTGTGTCACATCTTGGTAACCCACAAGTGAATAAAATTTAATTTCAAGTCTGAGTTATTCACTCTTTTAGGGATTTGCCATTTTAGGATCTATGTGCAGCAGACACCAAGACTAAATGAGATGTGTAAGAGGTCTACTGGGGGAAGGTCCATGGAGGGAAAGAAGGAGGGGCAGGAGATAAATGGAACCCTTAGACCAGATGCAGAGATGACATCTATGAAAAGAAGCAGAGTTGGTGAAGATGGAGTAGAAGGGCTTCAAACTGCTCTCAGTTCTGTAATGCTTGGCCAGGCTGATGGGGTATTCCTGTGCAAACATCACCTGATGCATTGTTCCACTTGAGGCAGAAATGGTTTGGCTCTGGGACTTCCACCATGCTCAGTTGCTGATGGGGAGTGGCCCTGGGGCCATGTGGCCCTGGGGCTATTGCAGATCTGAAGATGGAGCAGTGGGTAGCTACTGATACAGAAGTATTTGGCTCTTATCTCACAGAGTCAAAGAATGAATTTTATTAAAGAATGAAGTTTATTAAATACACAGAGAAAGCTCTCAGGAGTGAGAGGGGTCCCCACAGGGTTGCCACTGAGGGCTTGTAGGGTTGGTCTTTTATTGAGAGCCTAATCAGAGAATCTAAATCCTTTTTTAACATATCCATCAATATCACCATTGAGTAGGGACTAGTGATAGCATTGTCAATGGCTTACTTCCATTCTAGAGTCTAATGATTTTGTTGGTTACCTTAGGGTAGGGTGGTCTGGCTTGTTCCCTTATCTCTGCTTTCCTTACACCTCAGCATTTTGGGGATTTTTGTGAGCCTACTTCTGTGGCCCTCTACCTATTCTTGCCTAGCCCTAACTCCCTACCAACTCTTTCCCCTACAGTGGCTTTCTTGGAAGGAGATTTGTGCAGCATGACTCCATAGTCACCACAATGGATTTCTTTCAAATTCATGCTTCTTGTTGACAAATATTGACAAACTATCATATGCTACACATCAATCATCAAATTGTGTCTTCATTGATATCTGAGCTTTTAGGCTTCTCCATCATAAAATTGTAGATAGAGGGAAAAGCCAAAGGAGTAGCAGATGGGTATCAATGAGAACAAAATGGAGTATTTTTACTTTCTTTACTTACTTGCATTTACTTTATTCAAATATTTATTCATTTATTGTTCTTTGTCTGCCTTTTATTATAAAATATAAGCACCATGAGGGCAAAGAGTGTGTCTTTTGGTCACTGTTGTATCTCAGTATATAAAATGTAGCCTGGATCATATGAAGGACATTACTATTTTACTATTTATCAAGGGAATAGGTGACTAAATAAACAAAAACCCGAAATAAAGTTTCTGGGAGGCATCTTAAAATCCAGAATGTAGTAGGATTAAAACTATGTTTGATTTGGTGTTCCTGAACTCTTACTTCTGGAGGAGCAATAGTGTATGATAGCAAGGAATACTAACTTTTATAAGTTATTATTTTAGGAATCAAGTAGAGATTGAGAGGTCCACAACTGATCCAAAGTTGGAGGAATCCTCCAAACTGCTTACCATTTCTCCAAATACAAACCATGAGCAGGTTACTCTTGACTGAGGATGATGATAGAAGCTAGAGAAGAGGACCCAGACTCCATGGATAGGCTTGGCCCAGACTTTAGGTGAGCTTTAACCACTAACATTTTAGTCACCCTGGTGCAACACACATGTTCTACTTGAAAAACTCGTGTTATACCTTCTCCAAACCGTTTATTGCCTTACATCAAGGAGACCCTTTGGGTCACTTTTTTCAGGCATACTTTAAAGAGAGTTAGGAGAAGTTCAAGGAGTTCCTTCTCTACCAATTCAGACTCTTCAAAGTTACTGAGAATAGAAAGAACCTAAACTCAAAGGTAACATATTGTCAATTTAATGTAGTTTTCCGCTAGTCTGAGAATAACAGTGGTGGCTAAGGCAACCCTTCTTAGGAAGCTGAACAATCTCTGGTCTAGCTCCTCAGCCTCACTACTTCTTCCCCACATTCCCTAGGCTAGTATCTGGTTTCTCTATTCCTGAAGCTAGCCACAGAGCACCTTTTGCTGACTTAGACCACTGAGTTTGAAACAAGCCAGAGGGGATCCCTGGGTGGCGCAGCGGTTTGGCGCCTGCCTTTGGCCCAGGGCGTGATCCTGGAGACCCGGGATCGAATCCCACGTCAGGCTCCCGGTGCATGGAGCCTGCTTCTCCCTCTGCCTATGTCTCTGCCTCTCTCTCTCTCTGTGTGACTATCATAAATAAATAAAAATTTAAAAAAAAAAAAAAAAAAAAAAAAAAAAGAAACAAGCCAGAGGCACTTAGGGAATTCAGTGACCCCAGAAACTTCTGCTATAGAAGTTAAGTTAAGCTACATGCTTAAGTTTGCCCAGGACAGTTCCAGCTTATATCTACTGTTCTGGAGTTACTTATTAAT
This sequence comes from Canis lupus baileyi, assembly GCF_048164855.1. Classification (NCBI taxonomy): domain Eukaryota; kingdom Metazoa; phylum Chordata; class Mammalia; order Carnivora; family Canidae; genus Canis; species Canis lupus. The sequence continues at coordinate 32,128,017 of NC_132857.1, read as the reverse complement.
AGTTTCCCCAAAAGAATATCAAAAGTAATCAGTTCAAATGATAAATTATGCAGATCTCTAAAGATAAGTCATGCCTAATGCTTGTCTGCATCTGGAGGAGGAATTCAGATAGTGGAGTAGTACAATGAATTCTTTTAAAAGATACCCTGGTTAGCATTATAAATTTTTATATTGGATATTGATAAATAGCCTTAAAAGGAATTAAATATTATTAAATTATAAATGTGCTTTATAAAATGTATAATTTAATCAATATTTCAATTCTGGTCTTCTAATACAAAGAGTATACTAGGAAATGGGTTAAACATTATAATGATCATTTGCTAAGTAAAGTAGCCCTCTTCCCTTTTTACACACACAGTTACAGTGCTATGGAATTTTTTTAATATTTTAATGTGTTGATTTTATGTGAAAAAGTGATGCTACAGAGGCATTTAGGGCCATGTGTTTTTAAAATTCATTGCTAAATATAACTGACTTTATCTGGAAAGCCGTAATTTCTCACCTCTTCTGTCTGGGTTCTGGTTCATTGATTATTGTTTAGGGGCAGCTGAATGCAGTTTTAGATAAGAGCATGTCTATAAACACAGGTGTTCAAGGCTAACAAATCTCTAGACAAGCAAACACTTGACCTTGATCTCAATAGATAACTAATCTGATCAACTGAGATAACTGCTCCAGCTGGATTAATCATACTACTTTGCATCTATGAAGGGCTTTTCTTCAAAGTTCAAAGCTCCAGTTAGCATGGCAAATCATGCTTGGAATTTGGGAACTACAAACACACATACACATATGCACACACATACACATATAACTTTCGCTTCTCTGCAAAGAGACTTAGCTATAGGACTTTAATTAAATTAAATACATCTAGTATCTGCCAGTAGGAAAATAAAACTAAAATTTTTAGCACTTTGAAAGCATTCATGTTAGTAATCATAAGTAATCTCAGGGCACCCTGTGGTACTTAATAACCAGTAAGTGGGCTTAGAAAACACAGTAAATAAACCCTTAAATTAATATGGGAATTTTACTTTTTCAAAACCCTTTTGAACACACTATTTCATTTCATTCATAAAATTCCCTCATGATAATTTGTGGGGCTGTTATCATTTCCATTTTACAGAGAAATCCAAAGAAAATTTTCTTACATTTTATACAGTGTTCTGAAATTAATAAAGTAATTTCGTATATATCATTTCCATGATTTTCACAGTTGGCTAGATTGGAAACTTTTCTGTAAATACTCTTACTTGGAGTCTCATTACGAGTAATCTGAAAGCAGAGGTGCTGAAGTACAGGGTGAAGAGGTATTTATCCAAACCTCATCTTCTGGGACTGCACCCCACCCCCCGCCCCCATCTCAGCACAAACCTCCTGAAGCATCTCCATGGAATACCCAGAACAAATATCCTAGTAACATTTTAAAAGAGAGTTTCTTTACATTTTATTAGTTTTGTGAGAGAATCATAAGATTTAAGAAGACAACAACTTAAGAAATGGAAATTTAGTGATGACAATCCTTTTGTTTAAAAGCAGAGTGTTAATATGAAAAAAATAGAGGAACTTGAACCTTGGATTTATGGTTCTCATCAATTATTTTTCACTGTTGAAGAAGTGATAAGCTTGGAGTTCCAAATAATCAGGCTGTTTTATTAATCTGGAGCAGAGCAGATCTCCCTGTTCTGACAGTCTCCATGTCACAATTTGAATATATGACTAGATTGATCAGTATACCACTATCCTGGCTAAGATTTCTAACAGTTGGCTTAGTCCCACTTTAGAGTCTTTCTTTTCTTTTACTACCTGAAATTCCAAATGTTCAGGCCCTGGACTCTATTATATGGTAATTTAATATGTCTTTGGCTATTAAAGAGGAGGCTTGTCCATTGGGGTGAGTCTTGGTTAACAGAGGAGACTCAATCCTTTCTGCAAAGTTCCCAGTAGATCAACCGGCTGCTATTGCCTAGTGTCCTCATCCAATAGCATCCAGAAAGAACAGCTCACTGGCACTACTGGTGGAATCTCCACATATACCCCATGCAGTCTTATTTGTGTGAATTCCTTTTTTTCTTGATCATTTTTTAAAAGCTTTTTATTTATTCATTTGAGAGAGAGAAAAGGCACAAGCAGGGGGAGAAGAAGAGGAAGAAGGAAAAGCAGACTCCCCACTGAGTTGGGCCTAGGAGAAGCAGACTCCTCACTGAGCTGGACCTGACATTGGGCTCAATCCCAGGGCCTGGGATCATGACCTGAGCCAAAGGCAAAAACTTAACCATCTGAGCCACCCAGGTGCCTCCTTGATCCCCTTTCTACAGTTTATATTGAGATAGAAGATTGAAGGAAAAAAAATATCTTCCCACATAAGCATCCAAATTTTGGTCATTACATAAACCACGCTTTTAAATTAGGTTGAAAGAAATAAAATAAAATACAACTTAGGTTGAAGTATGTCTCGTTTATTTTCTGGTCCTATTATGGCCTCTTTCATTAAAAATAAGTGGTTAATTCATGTCTAGCATTTGGGGAATGGTAAAAAGGAGAAAAATGAGGAATTTAATAAGTGAGGTAGCATAAGAATTAATATTTTGAAGTATTATTTTTCCAAATATCTATTTATCATCTACCTACATCTATCTATCTATCTATCTATCTATCTATCTATCTATCTATCTATCTATCATCTATCTATCTCTATCTAATCCATGAAAACAGCTAAGTGAAACATGTAAGATAGACAAGTACTGCATATTTCACTTATATGAGGTATCTAAAAGAGTCAAATTCATGAATTGAAAGACTGAAATGTTAGCCACCAGGAGCTGGGGAAGAAGTTAGGAGTCATAATCAATAGGCATAAAGTTTCAACTAAGTAAGATGAAAAAAGAAGATAAACTACACATGGAGCATTTTTAGAAAGGGGGGAAAAGTGTTGACAAGACCTGAAGACACCCAGAGATCTGGTCTCCAGATGAATAATTATAACTGGTGAATATCTTGAAAAATAAAGTCTTTGACACTGTCCCAGAGGCATACAGCAAATGAATAAATATTTATTCAAGAAAGACTATTATAAGTAGGTGAGGGCAGACAGACTCTGTAGCATTTAAACCACAACATTCTCTGTCCCTAACTCCTTGTTTAACACGATTGAAGCCCCATTCCAGGCAAGTACAGCCAATAAAATGGGGCCACCTCTGCCTCCTGCTCTTCTCAAGGGCTTGTATTTCCACTCAGGAAGGTTGCCAGCATTTCCCATTGCCTACAGCTATGTGTTGCCCAAGCTAAATTCCAGGTGAATGTGACTGAGAGGTTTGATGTCTCCTCATGAACCTCCTTCATAAAATAGAGGCTCTACTTCAGGCACAACATTATGAGACTACTTGGACCCTGATTACTCTGGTCCCAGTCTGTTGAAGAACAAAAGTCCCACACTAAGAAAGGCAAATTGAAAATGCACAGTACTGTATGCATGGATGTCATTCCAAGAGAAGCAGTCTAATGTTCCTATTTCTCTCTCTCTTTTTTTTTAAGATTTTATTTACTTATTTATTATTCATCACAGACACACAGAGAGGCAGAGAGACAGAGGAGAAGCAAGCTCCTTGCAGGGAGCCCGATGTGGGACTCCATACCCGGACCAGGATCACTCCCTGAGCCAAAGGCAGACAGATGCTCAACCACTGAGCCACCAGGCATCCCCCTGTTTCTAGTTCCAGAACTGTGCCTCAGAGATTTTGGCCATAGAAGCATCTCAGAAGAACAGAAAGCTCTGAAGCTCTCCCTGTAGGAAATTATGTAATTTGAAACAGAGTGTAAAGAAATTCAAGCCTAAGGGCACTCTCAAAACTATGGTCATTATGATGGTAAGCAATTAACTGGAGACTATTTGCTTAAGGAAAGCCAAAAGTTAAACTGTTGACCAGTCAGTTTATCAGAGAGAACCATGGAAATAACAAATCAGTTCTAAAATGATCAAAATAGCTGAATAGAGATTTTTTTCAAAGAATATGTATAAATTTAATTAGTACGTGAAATTTGCTCAGCATCATTAGTAATCAAATATTTTGAGATTAAATCATAATGAGATATTACTTAATACCCACTAAGATGACTAATAAAGTTTCTAGATGTGTTGTCAAGGATATGGAGAATTTGCAATCTCCAAAATTGATGATGAGAATGCAACAGGTTGAATCTGTTTTGGAAATAGTTCTGCAAAAAGGCTAAACAAAGAGTTTGCATATTACCCCCTAATGCCTATACTAGTTACATATCCAAACAATGAAAACACATAGCCAAAAAACTTGTACATATGTTTTCAAAGCAGCATTATTCATAACTCCTAAATGGAAACAGTCTTGCTCTCTAAAAACTGATAAATAAATAAATGTAATATATCCATACAATAGAATATCATCCAATACTTAAAAAATATTCAAGTACTGACACATGCTACAACATAGATTAACCTTGAGAATATTACTCTACATGGTGGAAACCAGTCACAAAAGAAATCTGTGTTTTTTTAATTATTTCTTCTATATGATATGTCCAGGATATGAAAATCTATAGAGACATAAGTTACTGATTGCTTAGAGTTGAAGGGAATGGGGAGAAATAGAAGACAGTGACAGCCAGAATATTAGCTTTTCTTTTTGTATTAATGAACATGTTCTATAATTGACTATGGCAATAGTTACACAACTGTCTGAGTACATAAAAATATTAATTATATACTTTAAGTGATGAATTATGTGATAATATATGAATTATATCTCAGTAAAGCTGTTATCAGAGAGAGATAGAGATGAGCATAGAGAACGATATACACATTACTTGTCTTTCTGTGTCTGGCCTATTTCCCTTAACGTAATATCCTCAAAGTCCACCCAAGTTGTCACATATTGCAGAATTGTTCTTTAAACAAAGGCTGAATAATGTTCCATTGTATGCATATACCCCATTTACTTTATTCTTTAATTGGTTGCTGGATATTTAGGTTGTTTCCACATATTGACTGTTGCGAATACTGCTACAATGAACACAGGAGTCATAGTATCTCTTCAAGATCCTGATTTTAATTATTTTGGAAACATACACAGACATGGGATCCCTGGATCATATGCTGGTTTAATTTTTAATTTTTTGAGAAACCTCTTTACTATTTTCCATAGAAGCTGCGCTATTTTACATACTCAACAATGTCAAGGATTCCATTTTCTCCACGTCTTTGCCAAGATGTCTACTTTTTTTGTAATAGCCATTATGACATACGTGAGGTGATATCTCATTGTGGTTTTAATTTATTATTTCTTTATTTTTTTAAAGATTTCATTTATTTATTTATAAGAGACACAGAGAGAGAGAGGCAGAGACACACAAGCAGAGGGAGAAGCAGGCTTCCCTTGGGGAATCTCAGGACCCTGGGATCATGACCGGAGCCAAAGCAGATGCTCAACCACTGAGCCACACAGTTGTCCCTGTGGTTTTGATTTAAATACCACTGATGATTACCTCTGATCAGTGATTCAGTGATAATGGATGATGAATATTTTTTTTTCACATACTTGTTGGCCATTTGTATGCCTTCTTTGGATAATTATCTATTCAGGTTCTTAGTGCATTTTTTAGATCTAGTTACTTGGGTTATTGTTATTTAGTTGTAGGAGTTCCTTATATATTTTGGAGATTAGCCTTTTGTTAGATGTATGGTTGGTAATTATTTTCTTCCATTCCATAAGTTGGCATTTCACTCTGTTGATTGTTTCTTTTTTATGCAGAAGCATTTTAGTTTGGTGTAACCCCATTTGTTTATTTTTTTGTTGCCTATGCTGTTGGTGTCATATCCATGGAATCAATTCCAAAATCAATGCCGTAAGTATTCTCCTGTGTTTACTTCTTGTATTTTCAGAGTTTTAGATCTTATATTTCATTTGCTAGAACATTTTGACTTGATTTTTGTTTAGTGCAAGATAGGATCCAAATTCATTTTTTTTTACATATTAATATCCACTTTTCCCAAAACTATTTGTGGAAGAGACTAGTCTTTCCCCATTGTTTACTCCTGGCATCATTTTGGAAAATCGATTGACCATATGTGTGCATATTTATTTCTGGGCCTTTCATTCTGTTCTATTGGCCTGTATGTTTATGTCTGTTTTGACTACTAGAGCTTCATAATATATTTTGAAATCAGAAAGTGTAGTACCTACAGCTTTGTTCTTTGACAGGACTGTTTTGGCTCTTTATGATCCTTTTGTGGTTCAATATGAATTCTAGAATTGCTTTTTTTGTATTTTAATAAAAAATATATATTTGGTATTTCCATAGAGAATATGTTGAATCTACAAATCTCTTTTGGTAGTATAGATATTTTAAAATATTAAATCTCTGAATGTCTTTCCATTTGTTTGTGTCTAATTTAATTTCCTTCATGCATGTATTGTATTTTCCAGTATACAAATCTTTCAACTCCTCAGTTTGTTTATATTTATTTATTTATAAACATTTATTTGTTTATATATTACATAAAATATTGTAAATGGGATTGTTAATTAGTAATTAAAACCTCCCAACAAAGAAAAGCCAGATGGCCACATTGGTGAATTCTACCAAACACAAAGAAGAATTAATGACAATCCTTCTGAAACTTCCAAAAAATTGGAAAGGAGGATCCATCTCCAAATGTATTTAACAAGGATTACCCTGATACCAAAGCCAGATAAAGATTTCAAAAGAAAAGAAAACTAGAGGACAATATCTGAAGAATATAGTGCAATAATCCTCAATAAAATATTATCAAACAGATTTGAATAGTATATTACAAGGTTCACATATCATGACCAAGTACTATTTATTGCTGGGAATCAAAATTGGCTTAACATACAAAAAATGAATTAATATGATACGCCATATCAAAAAAATAAGAAAATAAAAAACCCATATATGATTGTGTCAATACTTTTTTTAAATAAAATATTTTTATTGGAGTTCAATTTACCAACATACAGAATAACACCCAGTGCTCATCCCGTCAAGTGCCCCCCTCAGTGCCCGTCACCCATTCACCCCCAACCCCCACCCTCCTCCCTTTCCACCACCCCTAGTTCGTTTCCCAGAGTTAGGAGTCTTTATGTTCTGTCTCCCTTTCTGATATTTCCCACACATTTCTTCTCCCTTCCCTTCTATTCCCTTTCACTATTATTTATATTCCCCAAATGAATGAGACCATATAATGTTTGTCCTTCTCCGATTGACTTATTTCACTCAGCATAACACTGTCCAGTTCCATCCACTTTGAAGTAAATGGTGGGTATTTGTCGTTTCTAATGGCTGAGTAATATTCCATTGTATACATAAACCACATCTTCCTTATCCATTCATCTTTCGATGGACACCGAGGCTCCTTCCACAGTTTGGCTATTGTGGCCATTGCTGCTAGAAACATCGGGGTGCAGGTGTCCCGGCGTTTCATTACATCTGAATCATTGGGGTAAATCCCCAACATCAATACTTGCAGAAAAAGCATTCAACAAAATTCAACAACTTTTCATGATAAAAACTCTTAACAAACTATTAATAGAAGGAAAATACCACAATATAATAAGGACCATATGGGTAAAGCCCATAGTTAAGATGATATTCAATGGTGAAAAATGAATTTTTTTAAAAATCAGGAACAAGGTACGAATGCCTACTCTTACTTCCCTCATACTTAAATTCCTACTTAGAACAATTAAACAAAAGAAAGAAATAAAAGCATCCAAACTAGTAAAGACAAAGTAAAATTATCTCTTTTGGCTGATGATATAATATTCTATATAGAAAATTCTATTAAAAATTGTTAAAACTAATATATTCAATAAACCTGTGGGATACAAAATCAACATACAAAAATCAGTTGTGTTTCTATACACTAACTACAAACTATCTGAAAGGGGAATGAGAAAAATAATCCCCAACACTTTTTTTTTAAGATTTTACTTATTTATTCATGAGAAACATAGAGAGAAAGGCAGAGACATAGGCGGAGGGAGAGGCTGGCTCCTTGCAGATAACCCAATATGGGACTCAATACCCAGACCCTGGGATCAGACCCTGAGCCCAAGGCAGACCCTCAACCACTGAGCCACCCAGGCATCCCCCAAAACTTTTTAATCTATTTAACATGTATTCCTTTTACATTGCTTGATTTCATTGATAACAAAAGCAGTGATAGTGACAATTTTAACAATCATTGAAAATATTTTTACATACAAGAAGAACACTTTGACTATTTGCATAGAATGTTTTATTCCCTTTTAAAAATTTTTGTTGGGGATAGATGAACATATAAAAATAATCATATTGCTTTTAAAAATAAGAAGTAGCAGAAAATAAATTTTTAGCCAGATACCATTTGTGAAGTGATAACAAACATAAAGTACCTACAAATAAATTTTAAAATATATGTCCACAAAGCTTAATGAAAACTTATAAGACATTACTCAAAACATTAAAGACAATTCAAATAACTGAAGAGATATAACGTTTATCATTAAGAAAAATTGATTCTATGAAACTGTTAGTTATTTCAAAAATAACATATCTCTTGGAAAGAAATTGGATGAATTTCCTAAAACAGTTTGACAATTGACTAGCTAATTCTAATACATAGAAGAGATATGGGCAATATTAGTTAATATAAATTTATTTTTTTATTTTTATTTTTTTTAAGATTTTATTTATTTATTCATGAGAGACACAGAGAGAGTGAGGCAGAGACACAGGCAGAGGGAGAAGCAGGCTCCATGAAGGGAGCCCGATGTGGGACTGGATCCCGGGACTCCAGGATCCCACCCTGGATGGAAGACAGGCACTAAACCACTGAGCCACCCAGGGATCCCCAGTTAATATAAATTTAAGTAAGAAAAATATGGTATCAAACAATAACAAACCATAGTAATACTATTGTTAAAAGTATAGTTTCATAAAATAGTGGCATAGGAATGTATTAAGTAGAAATTTGATATTTAGAAGATATGGCAATTAGAACAAAAGGAAAGGGTGGATCATTCAATATATTATACTGCTGTAGTTATCCATATGGAAAAAATCTCAGATCCCTTTATCCTACCAGACAAAATCAATTTTAGCTGAGTTAAAATATAAATATGAAAGATGAAATTTTTAAAGTCTTAGAAATAAAATCTTGGAGAAAATGTTTATAACTTCTGAAAAGAAAACATTTTTATAAGATATCTACACATATAAATTATATGGTTAGTAAACTTGACTATATTAAAGGATTTATGTTTTCAAAATATGTGAGCCAAAACAGTACATTTTTGAAGTAATATAATTGAAAGAAATACATCTGGTAAAGGATTAGCCTCATGAATAAATAGTGATCCTCTTTATATTTATCAAAAATAACTGAAGGCCTTCTAAAAATCATTTTTAAAAAGATAAAAATTCCAATAGAGAACATGGCTGAAAGAAATAAGCAAATCAACTCAACTTTTAATTTCTAAATAATTAGAAATGTGAATTAAAACCACTATTATATACTATTACTCACTAACTAGATAACCATAAATGACTTAAATTAAGCAAAATAGGTGTCCTGACAAAATCAAGTATTTTTTAGGAAGTAAAATAACAAGGATGGTAATATATTTTTGTAAGAAGTGAGCGAGTAAAGACATTTTAAGAAAAACAATGGCACTAAGTAACAAGTTTGAAGTAGCACACATCCTAAGTATAATTCTATTTTTAAATCTATATACCAAGAAATTCACGCACAATTAGAGGGAAATATTTAAAAATATTTATAATGGAAAAAAGGCCAAAGACAAACAACTACCGATGATAATTAAGTTATACTATTTTAATACTTGTGAGGTAAATCTTAAGCAGTTTTAGAAGTTGATTTGTAGTTTCAAACACATATATTAGACAAAAATAAAGTTGGAAATTTATAATGACTTAGGTATCTGTCTCAGTAAAGTGAAAAAAAAGAACAAGGACAAGAGAAGTAAGTAAGGTAGAGACCCATATTTTACAAAGTGCAGAAATCAACAAAATAGAAAACAGATGTGAAATGGAAAATGTATAAGCAAATCTAAAAGTTGTTTTGGGGGAATATATTTAAGAAGCTGATAAATGCTGAGAGAAAATAAAAATATTATTAGAATAATATAATATAAATATAATATAAAATAATATTAGAAATGCATAAAATGGTACTGCTATTGATCTTATAACCAAAATTTAAAATAAAATAATAATATCAAAACTCCACACCAAAATTTTAATTACAAAAATTCATTAGAGGAAATCAAATTAGTTCTATCTATGAAGAAATTAGCAGATAAATTGCAAAACATAATATATAGACATATAGATAATTTGGTAGATTAAGACATTTTAAAAATATCTCCCCCAAATATTAATATAAGCTTACATACACAGTAGGCCCAGGTAACTATTAAATAAACTTCCAAGTAGTTAAGAAAAGATGGGGTGTGATCCTGGAGACCCAGGATCGAGTGCCACATCAGGCTCCCTGCATGGAGCCTGCTTCTCCTTCTGCCTGTGTCTCTGCCTCTGTGTGTGTGTGTGTGTGTGTGTGTGTGTCTCATGAATAAATAAATAAAATCTTAAAAAAAAAGAGAAGAAATAACACAGGTCTTTAGCAAACTCATCAGTAAATATAGAGAGAAAAATTACTTTTTGAATCTTTTTATAAGGTCAGCAGAACTCCAATACCAAAATCTCACAATGATATTAAAAGAAAGACAATCGGGCAGCCTGAGTGGCTCAGTGGTTTAGCACCTGCCTTCAGCTCAGGGCGTGATCCTGGAGACCTTGGATCAAGTCCCACATCGGGCTCCCTGCATGGAGCCTGCTTCTTCTCCCTCTGCCTGGGACTCTGCCTCTCAAACGGTCTCTCATAAATAAATAAATAAATAAATAAATAAATAAATAAATAAAAATAAATAAATAAATAAATAAATAAATAAATAAATAAATAAATAAATAAATACAATCTGTCAGAACAAGTTCTCTTATGGACATAGATGCTAAATTCCTAAATAAAATATTAGCACATCAAACATGTGACATACAAAAATAAAGATTATATGCTCTGTTCAATTAGGATATATACAAATAACATAAGCTTGGTTTAGAATTAAAAAATGAGTCAAGGTAATTCACTTCATTAAAAGGAGAATACAAAAAAATTTTAAGTATATCTTGATTGATACAGAAAGAGCCTTTGATAAAGTTTAAAAAATATTCATGATACAATTCTTAATAAACTAACAATAGAAGGAAATTCTCTTAATGTGATAAAAAATATCCAAAGTAATTATAGCTTGTATACTGAGTGATGATACATTGAAAATTTCTTGCTGAAATTGAGAGCCAACTATGTGTCCCAGCTCCTTCTCTAGTATTTAGTCCTAGACCTTGCAATAAGATGAGAAAAGAAAAAAGGAAAGTTATAGTAACTGGAAATGCTTTAATAAAACTTCAATTTATCTGCAGATGGTAATATTGTAAATGGAGGAAATTTAAAGTGGAACCAATTGAATCATTAAGGGAATTAGTAAGATCCCAAGCACAAAGTTTATATGCTAATAATAAGCAAATATGAAATAAAATGTAAATATTGGTACAATAAATAAATAAATAAATAAATAAATAAATAAATAAAATGATGAATGAATAATGAATGAATGACTGAATATATAATAAATACTGGAATAAATACAGTGGCATAAAACTTCAAATATTAAAAAATAAATTTAAGAATAGTATACAATGCCTCTACATTAAAACCTTCCAAACATTATTAAAAACGATTGAGAAAAACATACATAAAACAGAAAGATGTAGTATGTAAGCCATTTGGAACACTCAATACTCTAAAGAGGTTACTTCTTCTGGAATGAATTCATAGATTCATTAAGATTCCAGCAAAAGGAAACAACTAATTTGGCACACTTATTCAAAAATTAATATGCAATGCAAAATGTCATGATTATCTAATTCACTCTTACAAAACAACGTGAGAGGTCTTTCTCTACCAGATATCCATGAAAATCATAAACCATAGTAATCACACACTGTGGTATTGTTACAAGAACATAGATGGTGGAAGACCAGAATAGGGCCAAGCGCCGAGAAATGACTCCAGCATCTGATGCATATACAGTTTTCACAGTGGTGACTATGGAGATGCCTCTTCACAAAACAGTGCTGGATTCATGTGATAGCCCTGTGGAAAATAAAAGTAGGGAGTACTAGAAAATATGTTATCTATATTTTCTTTTATTGTTTATATTGTAAAGTCCTAATAGTCTTTTGAAATACTGTGCAGGGCAGCCCCGGTGGCCCAGCGGTTTAGTGCCACCTTCAGTCCAGGGCCTGATCCTGGAGACCTGGGATGGAGTCCCACTCAGTCTCCCTGCATGGGGCCTGCTTCTCCCTCTGCCTGTGTCTCTGTCTCTGTCTCTCTCTCTCTCTCATGTCTCATGAACAAATAAAATCTTTAAAAAAATAAAATAAAATACCATGCAACAGATTAGGTAAGAAATAAAAATAAATCAGGGCTCCTGGATGATTCAGACAGTAGAGCACGCAACTCTTGATCTCACAGTTGTGAGTTCGAGCCCCATGTTGAGTGTAGAAATTACTTAAAAAATAATTTTTTTAAAAAGAAGAAATAAAAATAAATCCACACTAAAGAACTGAAATGTAAATGAAGTGTAAAAAGAGATAAAAGTCAATGTTAAAAATGATCTCCTTTTTGTTTCTCCTGTTAGTGGTATGCTGACACATCATTGACAACAGACTGAAGGGAAAATGCTTATAAATACATCCAAGTTCGTTCTAAATTTCACTGACTTAGAAGATGTGTAGGACACTGTATACAAATAATAAGCCCTTCAAAGTTTATTCTAAATTCCATATAGCTTATTGATTCTCATAAAATGCTTTCGTTGATTTTTGCGAAACTCTTGTACCTGTAACCAACCTGTGGTTGCAATTCATGATTTGACAAAAAAAGTTGCACCCCCCAAAACAAACAAACAAAAAAGTTGCATCCCAGTCCACTATTCCCGATAAATTTATTAACATCAGATCTGATATGTGATCTACTATTACAGTATTTCTCATTAAACTTTATACTATTTAGGGGCAGCCCCAGTGGCCCAGTGGTTTAGCGCTGCCTTCGGCCCAGGGTGTGATCCTGGAGATGGGATGGAGTCCCGCACCCCGGCTCAGGCTCCCTGCGTGGAGCCTGCTTCTTCCTCTGCCTGTGTCTTGCCTCTCTCTCTCTCTCTCTCTCTCTCTCTCTCTCTGTCTGTCATGAATAAATAAATAAAATCTTAAAAAAAAAAACTTTATACTATTTGTTAAACTGAAACCAATTTTGGTATCAGTACTAGAGACAAGATTTTACTGTTATTTTTTATTAACATCTTCACCATTGGGGCGCCTGGGTTGCTTGGTGGGTTAAGTGTCTGCTTTCAGCTCAGGTCATGATCTCAGGGTTCTGGGATGGAGCCCTGGGTCAGGCTCCCTACTCAGCGAGGAGCCTGCTTTTCCCTGTCTCTCTCCCTGATTATGCTTGCTCTATCTCTCTCTTTCTCTCTGAAATAAAGTCTCTAAAATTCTTCACCATCAATTGAAGTCTAGACAATCAAAAAGCAATAAATCAGGCCCTGATTTGCAGCATTTGCCAATTTCTTCAGTGTAAATGCTCTCACCTTGGCTGAATGTCACTGAGTGTGGAGCTGGGCACAGATGTGCAGTAACACAGCACCATGTGGTACATCTGGCAGAGATATAATAGATGCCAACAACCTCAAAAGTAGAGAGAATAGTAAAATGCAGTAAATAACCTGGGCATGATAAGCTGTAAATAGCATTTTTGTTACAATTTAATTTAATCATAAGTGTGCAATTTATTTTCTAATGATGGCTATTTTTAAGGTCCAGCCCTCAAAATGCCTACAAATTTAACAAACTAGATGTAGTGTACCAAAACTTGGGGAAGTCTCCTTTGGCCATGACATTTTACAGTAAATTCACTAGCCTTTATCTCATTACTTATTTTTTAAGGGCCAATCATTGCTTTCCTGTGCTATTTTAATGTTTTTTTTTTCATATGTTCCTTTCATTACCTTATTATCAGTTGTTTGGTGCACATATTTTTATTCTCTAATCAGTTCATCAATACATATTTTCCATATCTGAAGCTCATAAGGCAAATATTTCTTTCTTTCTAGTATATTCAGTTTCCAAAGAAGCTGCTTAAAACCAAAATTCTTGGGTTGCCTGGGTGGCTCAGCGGTTGAGTGTCTGCCCTTGACTCAGGGCGTGATACCAGGGTCTGGGGATAGAGTCCCGCATCTGGCTCCCTGCATGGAGCCTGCTTCTCCCCTGCCTGTGTCTCTGCCTCTCTCTCTCTCTCTCTGTGTCCCTCATGAATAAATAAATAAAAATCTTAAAAATTAAAAAAACAAACACAATTCTTTCTACACACACTGAATGCATATAGAGCCAGAAAAGTTATTAACAGTAACCATGTGATCATTGTCTATTAATATATCAATTACATTCTCCTATTTTTCCAATTATAAATGAATAAATAAGTACTGAGAATATTTTCTATTAACAGTAATAGCTGTAATTTATTAAACACTATGTGCTGGCCCTTTATTAAATATATATCTCCATCTCATTCTCACAGCAGACCTCCAAGTTAGGTACTTTATTTTACCATTTTGCCAGATCGTTTCAAATACATTGACTCCCCTAAGTTTACATATTAAATCAGTAACAGAGCCAATATTTAAACTATGGTCCATCTGATTGAAAAATCTATGCTTTTCACTACTTTACCACACAGCCTCCCTGTTATGTTTTATGGACATCTTACTGATCTTCCCAAAGGGTTTAAAAGACCCCATTCACCTGTTCATCCCAAGGAGTCGGTGTGGGATAGGCAGAAATATATATGAAGTGAAGGCTGAGAGGAGAGAGAAGAGGCGCATAGGGTACTATTTCTTACCCAAAGCTGTGGTACCATGCGGATAGGAAAACAGAGAAGCAAATGAGCGACAAAGGGAATATAAACACAGGTTGTGTCCTGGTGAAGGAATTACTTCTATCTGGCTGGCGAAACCCAAATGGATGGTCACTTACGTGTATGAGTGGAGAGGAGGGCACAAAGTGGTGGGGTCAGCGAGGGATGATGCAAGAAAGAATAATGCAATTTTAAACTTAAGAGCAACTGGCAGTTGTTTGGATAAACTCAATTCTATTGTATATCTAAAGTGTCCATTTTGAGTGATCAAGCTCCATCTCCTGGGTCTTAACAGGATGGAAATGTTACTTTACTTCTTTATGGATCAAAAAGCAATAGGTTTGGATGCTCAGCAGCTCTGGGGTATAGGAAGCCATGAGCAATGTTTGCCCTCTTCTCGCAGTTGCATTAGGTCGTTTAGAGGAGAGGAAGGCATGGAGCAGTAGAATTAAAAAGGTAGGTGATGTCAGTGGAAGAAGGTAAAATACATTTGCAGTCATGGCAGCACCTCAAGAAAATGGCAATGATTTTACTTTCAATTATTGAGAAATCATTGGGAGCTTTTTATTGCCATTTTCCCAATTATTAGATATATATGCAATATTTAGGTAATTCCAAAATAAATCTGAGAAAATTTATTCTCTCTAGATATCATAAAATTAGAAAATATCAGAGAGAATTATTAGAATGAAAAGAAGAGGGGAAGAGAAATAAGAAAAGACACAAATGGACCACATGTGAAAAGGTCTACACACAGGCATTTGGTATGAATCTTGTGCCAGAATCTAAACTGTTCTGGTGTCTATGAAAATGAGCTGCTTGGATCCTCCTTTGTGGGGAGCATAATTAACTGACCATCCCAAGATGTTCCCCTAAGATTCCAGCACCATTTTCACATGAAGCCTACCATTTCCACAGGTGATTCTTAAGCAGGGACTGAGCAGAGTGTGGTTACTAATGCAGACCAATCAATGAGGAGACTCAGAATTCACCTAGCAAGAATCTCTGTTTCAAGAACTTCCCATTGATTTGAGTCTATCTTTCTTGGAACTGTGCTGCAGTTCGAGATTCTTCCTACCCAATCTTCCTTCCTTTCCTCCTCACACATATCTCCTACCTGCATCTAGGTGTGACAGCTCTCAGTGCTTTCACTACCTCTCTCCCACCTTGAATAGGTCTCTTACATGTCTAATTTATTCTTAGTATCTGCTTCTTGGAAGTCATGAAAAATTGTCATTGAGTATTTCACATGTTATCTTAATTTTATAACCTCAAATTCCTGAAAAGACAAGAATAATACATCTTTAGGAAATTCTCAAAAATTTTTCCATAATTGCAATACACATCCAGACCAAAACAATCTGCCTCTTGTCAAAATTAAACAATCTCTCTTCTCATCTTTTCTTTCTGTCTAGTTGTTATGCATCTAATAGCAAAGAAAATCGAGTCAAAAAAAGACCAAAAAGTATGTTTATGTGTGTGACCATTTAACTGTCTCTACAAGTGAAGTTTTTTATTATACAATAAGTGATATTATACTTTATCACTCTCTAACTTAATCTCACTTAACATAATGCTGTCAAGATCCATCCCTGTTGTTGCAAATGGCAGGATTTTCTTCTTTTCTAAATCTCAGTAATACTCAATTCTATGTATATACCATATCTCCTTTACCCATCCATTCACTGATAAGTTATTCACATATTGTGGCTGTTGTAAAATGTGTTACATTAAACATGGGAGTGCAGGTATCTTTTTAATATCATATTTTATTTCATTTCCATTCATATCCCAGAATTAGGATAGCTGGATCATGTGATGGTTCTATTTTTTTTTTTTTTGAGGAATCTCCATACTATTTTCCATAGTGGCAAATCAATTTGCATTCCTACTAACAAGCACAGGGTTCCTTTTCCTCAATATCCTTGCCAAAGCTTGTCTCTTATCATTTTGATACTGTCCATTCTTAAAGATATGAGGTGATATCTTATTGTGGTTTTGGTTTCTATTCCTCTGATGACATCAAGCATATTTTTATGTGCCTGTACCGTTTATGCATCTTGTTGAGAAAAATGACTATTAAGTTTCACTAGCCATTTTTTAAACAGACTGTGTGTTTTTATTATTGAGTTGTATGAGTTCTTTATTCTGGATATTAATTTCATATGAGATATATGGTTTGCAAATAGTTTCTTCTATTCCATAGGTTTTCATTTCATTGATCATTCTTCGGCTGTGCAGAAACTTTTTAGTTTGATGTAGCTTCACTTGTTGATCTTTTGCCTTTGTTGCTCGTGCTTTAGTTGTCATATCCAAACTCTTGTTGCCAAGGCCAATGTTAAGGAGCTTTTCCTCCATGTTTTCTTCCAGGAGTTTTTTGGCTTCAAATCTTGTATTTAAGCCTCTACTCTATTTTGAGTTAATTATTGTGAGTGTTGTAAGATATAGGTCCAGTTTCATTTTTCTGCATGTGGTTATCCAGTTTTCCCAACACTGTTTACTAAAGAGACGATCCTCTCTCCATTGAAAATTTTTGGCTCTCTTTTCAAATATCAGTTGACCATATGTTGGTGGTTTATTTCTGGGCTCGCGATTCAGTCCATTGCTTTCTTTGTCTACCTTTAGGACAGCACCATATCTTGATTACTATAGCTTTGTGGCACAGTTTGTACTGTGTGCTACTGTGATGTAGCACATCAGGAAATGTAATGGCTTCAGCTTTATTTATCACTGTCAATATTGCTTTGGCAAATCAGCAATTAATGTCTTTTTTGGTTCCATACAAAGTGTTTTTCCTGCGCATTCAGATATTCTGTACCTTTGATTGGAGAATTTAATCTACTTATATTTAGAATAATTACTGATATGCAAGGTCTTCTTAATGTCATCTTCTTAATTGTTTTCTGACTGTTTTGTAGTTCTGTTGTGAATTATTGCCTTTCTTTTTGCTACTTTTTTGAATTGGTGATTTTCCACGGTGGAATGTTCTGATTCCCTTCTTTTTGTCTTTTGTGAATCTACTACGCTTTGTGGTTACCATGAGGTATCCATAAACCATTTTATAGGTATGACAATCTGTTTTATACTAAAAGCAATTTGACTTCAATCACATACAAAATTCTATCCTTTCTCTCCCTCTCTTTAGGTTTTTAATGTCACAATTTACCTCTCTTTCTATTGTGTATTTACAAACAAATAGTAGCTATAGCTATTTTTAATATTATTTTCCTTTAATCTTTCTACTATAGTTAAGTAATCTTTATACTATATTACAGAATTAGAGTTTTTTTTTAAAATGGCTATATATTTACCTTTACCCATGTGTTGTGTATTTTCATATTTTCATTTTAGTAATTGACATCTTATTTCAGCTTGAAGAGCTCCTTTCTGTATCTCTGTAAAGACACATCTAGTGATGATGAGCTCATTCAGCTTTTGTTTGTCTGGTAAAATAGTTATTTCTCCTTAATTTTTGAAGGATGGCTTTCCAGGACGGAATACTCTTGGCTGGCATTTTTCTTTCCTTTCATCACTTTGAATAAATCTTCCCATTCCCTGCTGGTCTACAGTGTTTCTGCTAAGAAATCCACCAATAGCTCAATAGGGTTCCTTGGTAGATTACAGTGTTTTGTTTTGTTTTGTTTCTCTTGTTCCTTTTAGGAATCTCTCTTATTCTTTACTTTTTGATAATTTAATTGCAATGTGGTTGGAAAAGATCATTTGGATTTAAATAATAATGTGATCTATTAGTTTCATGTGCTTGAATGTCTAAGTATCTCCTTAGGTTTGGGAAATTTTCAGATATTATTATTATTATTATTATTATTATTATTATTTTTAGATATTATTTCTTAAACTGTGTTCTGTCCTTCTCTTCTCTAGGATCAGCAATAATTTTGATACTGGGTCTTTTGATGTAGTCCCATAGATCACATAGTCTTTTTATATTCTTTTTTACTTTTTTCATTTTATTGTATTTTGACTAGATTACTCCAAAGTTCCTATCCTCTGGGTCATTGGTTCTATCTTCAGTTTGGTCTATTATGCTGTTAGTGTCTATTGCATTCTTAATTTTATTCATTGAATTCTTCAGCTTCAAAATTTCCATTTATTTTTTTATTTAATGATTTCTCCTGCTTTGTTAAATTTTTCATTTATTTCATGTATTTTTCCTATTTTTATTGAATTCTCTTTCTCTGTTGTTGTTGTTTTTATAGATCATTTCATTTCCTCAAAGTAGCTATTTTGAATTCTTTATTGGGTAAATCACAGATCTCCATGTATTCTGTATGGTTACTCAATGATTATTGTGATATTTTGGTGATGTCCTGTTTCCTTAACTTTTCATTTTCCTTGGAGTTCTGCATTCCTATATTTTGCGTTTAAAGTAGTGGTTAAGAGGTGCCTGGGTGGCACAGTCAGTTAAGTGTCTGACTCTTGGTTTCGGCTCAGGTCATGATCTCAGGGTGGGTCATGAGATCAAGCAACGTGTCAGGTTCTGCCCTCAGTGTGGAGTCTGCTTTAGTTACTCTCTCCCTCTCCCTCTACCCTTTTTCATGTCAACTCTTGCTCTCTCTCTCTATCTCTCTAAAATAAATAAATAAGTCTTAAAAAATAAACAAAGTAGCAATTACTTCTCCCAGAGTTTTACCAGCTACCTTCAGGTGTGATATATTTTTTATTGTTTTGGCTTCATAGTCAGGATTTCTCTAGCCTTAAATGGATACACCTGCTTCACACTACTTGCTCCCTCTTTTGGAAGAATTCTTAAGCTTTTATATCTTCTCTCCATCTTACAAGGCACCAGACTATCTGCTAGAAATTGTGATTGTGGTTTCTATTTTGCCTGTAGACCTGGCCTGTTTTCTATACAGACATTTTACTTACCTGAGCTCAATCTTTTTTTCCATTCTCAGGAGCATACATAAAGAATCAACCACAAAGTAAAGAGATGTGTGGATTTGGCACTTGGGGTGTTAAGGGATGTGCCATTTGGTGGGGTCCTTGGGTGATGTTTTCCCAGCATCTGGGGGTGGGTTTCCTGCTGTCATCAGGAACCACATATCTTTAATACCCTCTGATAGTCTATTTTAGTCTATCTGCTTATGTCTCACTCTTCTTCCCAATTGTGGAGATCCTCCTGCTTTAGTACTCTGGGTTCTATTGAGTAAAGATGTGTTTCTTTAGCAATCTTCTTTTTTTTTTTTTTTTTTTGTTTTTTTTCTTTAGCAATCTTCTGCTAGTTTGAAGAAGTCTATCAGTCACTCACATCTCTCTCTTTCCCCCACTGGAGAGACTGCCAAGGTCTTCTGGACTAAGATGTGTTCTTTTGGGGTGGGGACTAATGCTGGTAAAGTTCCTCTTACCCATTTACCCTCTTACCTACTTCAATTCAAACCTTTTTTTTTTTTTTTTTTCTTCAACAGAGTGCTAAATCTTCTCTGGGAACCTGAGTGTCTACAAAAACTCTCTTGTCTGTGGGTGTGCACCCCAAGTAGCCTTCTTCAGGTGCTTCTAAAAGTGGTGGAGACAAACTGAAGCCACTTCATAGGCTCCTGCCAGTTCTATAATACTATATTGAGGTTGTTTTGCCTACTACATGATGCAAAGGTGGGTGAGATTCTTCCTGGGTCCTTCATATATTTTTCTGAGCCCCACAACTCTCAGAGAAGTACTTTATCTATGGATGATGCTGATTTTAATTTTCAAAGGAGGGGCAAGTGAGGGATGTCTTATATCACCACAATGCTGGCATGAATTCTGTCAAAGCACTCTTAATGGACTTGAAGCAAAGACTTTTAAGGGTAATAGTATTTGGTCTGTAGGAGCTTATATAAATTAGGGTTCATCTACATATTCCTTCACACCTTTGTGAAGAATTAGTTTATTGCCTTCTGAATTCTCTGCCTCTACTAACTGCTGAGGACACACACACACACACACACACACACACACACACACACACATACAATATCATAGTCCCTGATCTCAAGGATCGCAATATCTCTTCCAACTGGTTTATAAACAAGTAATCCCCATATTGTGATGGTCCATATTGTCCTTGGATGCAGAAAGTTTCAAAGAACAATCTACTTATTCTAACAACCAAACTAGGATGGATATTACAAAACCGATTTTGAAAAATCCTGTTATAATAGGATTTTTTGTAAGGATTTTTTATTTTTTATTTTTATGTAAGGATAAAAAGAAACTCCCAAGACCAAACTCTAGAAAAGTAGTATCTTTATTGAGAGAAGTGACTTACTCCTGCTTTTACTTATGTGGTGATGTGTGACAAGGAAATTTTTGTAAAAAGGAAGAAATGAATACAATTTTAAATAAACTTTAAGCAGTCATGTGAACACTGGTATGAGAGATCTGAAGAGCCCCAAGATACTGATCATGTGTCTACACCCCCACCACCTCTTTTACATTGTAACT
Source organism: Canis lupus baileyi (assembly GCF_048164855.1). Classification (NCBI taxonomy): domain Eukaryota; kingdom Metazoa; phylum Chordata; class Mammalia; order Carnivora; family Canidae; genus Canis; species Canis lupus. Next base: position 32,106,488 of record NC_132857.1, on the reverse strand, counting down.
AAAAGATCACTGGCAGGGGACATGACAGATTACTCATCAAAAAAGAAAAAAAGGAAAGAAAACAAAAAGTGGGAAGATGAGAAAATCACTCTAATAATTGTGGTTTTTAGATGCCACTTCTGAAAAGGGGCAGAGGCAGGGGAGAGAAACTTCTCCAAGTAACTTAGGGCTTTTCCAAAGGGGAGGGGAGTCTCTCTCAGAAGCCAGGCCGAAGGTATAAGAGCTGAAAGAGTTCTTCCAAGGCTCATAAACTTGGGGATAGAATCTGAGAACAAAGAGAACTGCCAAGTGATTCAAAATTAAAAAGATGAGCTGTAAACCTGAGAGACATATTTCATGGTTCAAAAAGTTGGTGGTTCAACTTTGAGGTTCAAGAATATCTCAGAAATATTGACAGTGTTCAGTCACCTGTCTGTTAAAGAGAACATCCTGACCTCACCTTCAAAGTCTTTGAAGCTAAAGTGAAATGCATCAAGTCAACGTTGTAACAGTTCCAAACCTAGCCAAACTGCAGTTCAGATTCTTGATCTGTTTCCACTTCAGCAGCATGGTATGAAATAGAGAATATTATTTATTGAGATAAATAATAGTTTTTTTCTTCTATTGTTTTACAGAAAATGTCCAATATATAATAAAAATCAAGAGATGCAGGGAACAAATATTAGAAGACACATGGACTTAATAGAGGGATCCCTGGGTAGCGCAGCGGTTTGGCGCCTGCCTTTGGCCCAGGGCACGATCCTGGAGACCCGGGATCGAATCCCACGTCAGGCTCCCGGTGCATGGAGCCTGCTTCTCCCTCTGCCTGTGTCTCTGCCTCTCTCTCTCTCCCTCTGTGACTGTCATAAATAAATAAAAAAAAATATTAAAAAAAAAAGAAGACACATGGACTTAATAGAAATAAAGTTAAATAAAATTTAAAAATGGAAAAATATTACATAGGATGGATAACAATGTACATAGCAAAGAAAAAAATCAATGAAGACACAGGACAAATGAAAATATTATAATAAACACACACACACCAAAAAAAGATGTGAAAAGATATGACAGAGCATCATCTCAGGTCTATGGGAAAATGTCAAATAATATCCTATATACGTAATTAAAATTAGAAGAAAAAAAGAGAAAATGGTGCAGAAGAAATATTTCAGCAGCAAATGGTTGAGAAATGTCCAAAAGTGTGGAATGACATCAATCTACACATCCAAGAATCTCAGTAAATCCTATGTGGGCTAAACACAAATATCAATAATTAGGAAACTAAGGAGAAACAGAAAATGTGTAAAAGCAACTAGAAGAAAAAAGGGACTTTAAATATAAAAGAAAAATAATGTAAATAATAGATGACATCTCAGCAGAATTAATATAAATAGAAAAACCTATTGAATTTTAAAGTACATAATGAAAAAAAAAAAACACAACAAACTAGCTGACCTTTAAGTTCTATATCCAGTGAAACACATTTTAAAAGTGAAAGTGAAATAATTATATCCTCAAACAAGTAGGGACCAAAACTTTTTGTTAGTAGGTCGACAATATCTAAAAGACTAAAAGTTGTACTTTAAAGTGCAAATATAAATTACCAGATGAAAATCCATACTTTTTGGGAAAAAAACAAGGCCAGTAGAAGTGTACTGTCTATATAAATATAAAAAGCATTTAAAAACCTTTATCATGTGTATAAATTCATAGATCCATATATACATATCTACATGAACATTTACTAAATTTTGTAAAAGTATTCACTTTTAAAGTAGAATAATAACAATATATTATGGAGTTGATGGTATATGTTTAAAATATAAGAACAAAAATGCAAAGTGTGGAAGATATAGAGTTTCAATGCCTGATACTACACTTTGAAAAAAATTAGTACAGTTAACATATAATGTTATGTTAGTTTCAGGTATACGATATAGTGATTGAACACTTCCACACAATATCCAGCGCTCATCACAAGTGCACTCCTTAATCCTCATCACCTATTTCCTCCTCCTCCCACCCTCCTCTCCTTTGGTAACCATCAATTTGTTTTCTATAGTTAAGAGTCTATTTTTTGATTTGTCTCTTTTTTCTTTGTTCATTTGTTTTGTTTCTTAAATTCCACATATGAGTGAAACTATGTGGTATTTGTCTTTCTTTGACTTATTTTGCTTAATATTATACCCTCTAGATCCATTCATGTTGTTGCAAATGGAAAGACTTCATTAATTTTTTTAAGATTTTACTTATTTGAGAGAGAGAGAGAGATCACAGGAAGAGGAGGAAGGGGCAGAGGGAGAGGGAGAAGCATACTCCTCACTGAGCAGGGAGCCAGATACAAAGAGAGACTCAAATCTAGGCCCTGAGATCATAACTTAAGCCTAAGGGAGATGCTTAACCTTCTGAACCACACTGGAGCCTCTCATTCTTTTTATATATATATATATATATATATATATATATATATATATAGCTTGTTAATATCCATTGTGTATGTGTATATATATATATATCACATTTTTTAATCCATTCATCTATTGATGGACATTTGGGCTGCTTCCATCATTTGGATTTCTAAATAATGCTACAATAAATATATTGGTGCATATATCTTTCAAAATAATGTTTTCATATTCTTTGGATAAATACCCAGTACTGGAATTATTAAATCATATGGTAGTTCTATTTTTAATTTTTTTGAGAAACTTCCATACTGTTTTCCACAGTGACTGTACCAGTTTACATTCCTACCAACAGTGCATGAAGGTTCCTCTTCTCCGCATCCCTGTCAGCACTTGTTTCTTGTGTTTTCAATTTTAGCCATTCTGACAAGTGTAACATTTCATTGTGGTTTTGATTTGAATTTCCCTGATGAATGAATGCTGAATAACTGATCTTTTGAGTGACACTGCCTGCATTCTCCCATACCTATTTCCTCTCTTATGAGGAACTTTATAAACTTTAACTAAAATTAAATAAACTTATAGTTTTAATTTCCCAGTTATGTTGGATAGAACTTTTCCATCATAATAGAAAGTTTATTATGAGTCAATAATGAGTGATCATAAAGCCTCAGACACTCCACTCTTGTACTCTAATAAAGGCAGAGTCCCAGGTCCACACTTTCTCTTTTTTCTGTCTGTCTCTGTCTCTCCACTTGCTACCTCACTGTGGCTCCTGGACATGCCCCTTCAAGACCTTTGAGTAGTAAATCTCATTCCTCAAAGTTCCCTGATGTTTTTTGCTTAAATGTATTCTTGATCCTAATAAGAACCACAAGGGATGGCCCACCCACAACAGTGGTCCCAGGAGAAATGTTGGTAGGGGTTTACTACAAATAATAGAGGCCCTGGGAAATGCCTCAGGTACTCCTAGCCAAAAGCATTACCATTTGTAGGTTAGGACTGACACAACAAGGAGTTGATGGAGTTATACTCTCCTAAGACTTATATTGTGTTCAAGAAATAGCTTTTTTTTTTTTTTTAAAGAAGAGTGGAATAAATTATAATGTCTATCTTAACTTCTAGAGCAGTTCTGTTTAATGGAACTTTCTATTATGATGGAAAAGTTCTATCCAACATAACTGGGAAATTAAAACTATAAGTTTATTTAATTTTAGTTAAAGTTTATATAACCACATGTGGCTAGTGGCTATAGCATTAGAGATTGCATCAAAAAAGAACTATTAAGATATAAGATGATGAGTCAATTCACCTTATAGAAGAAAAAGAAGGGAAAATAGGAACCAAAAACATATAGAATAAATATAAAAGGTATGCTGAAAAGGAGAAATTTAATCATATCTATATGTACATTACATGTAAATGTAAGTTGACTACACATTCCAATAAAAAGGCAGGTATTTCACAATGAATTAAGAAATGCAAAATCTGACTATAATATGCTCTTTATAAGAAACATACTTTAATTGTAAATACATACAAATCATTATAAATACAATACATACTTTAATTGTAAATACAGATTGACAGTAAAAAGGTACAAGAGGTACAGTATGAAAGCACTAAAGATCAGCTGAAGATGCTGTTAATATCAGTCTATTTCAACTTGTGGCCAGAGAATAGTGCTAGAAAGAAAGATTGATGAATATTGATGAAAGAAACAGTTCATAAGGAAGACATTTTTTAAATGTATATACACTTAACAAAAATGAATGAAGCAAAATCTAATAAAAATAAAAGAAGACATATAGGCAAATCCACTGTTAAAGCTGGAGGCTTAAGTGCCTTTTTCAGTAATTGAGAGAACACTTGGAAATCTAGAAAGAATACAAAAGGCAAGAAAAATTATCAATCTACTTGTCCTAGTTGCTATTTCTATAACACTACTGAATCCTCTCCCCCCGCAAAATTCATATATTGAAGCCCTAATCTCCCATATGACTGTATTTGAAGATTTGTCCCTTAAGAAAGTAATTAAGGTAAAAGAGGTAATAAAGGTACGACCCTAGTCCAACAAGACTGGTGTTTTTATAAGAAGATGAAATTTGGACATAGACCCAGGAGGAAGAACATGCAGAGACATAGGGGAAAGGCAAGCATCTGTAAGCCAAGGAGAGAGGCTCAGTTGGAGCTATACTTGACAACAGCTTGGTCTGCGACCTTCAAGGTATGAAGAACTGTGAGAAATTAATTTTCTGTTGTTTAGGCCACCCAGACTATGGGACTTGGTTATGGCAGACTAGCAAATTAATACAAAGACTATACCAAAAATAGCAGAAATTATAAGTGGACATGTAACACGCATTGAAATATATCATATTCTAGGCCAAGAAGCAAAACTTACACATTTAGAAGGATTGAAATCCCGAAGTATTTAATTAACTGACCCATATCTAAATAACACATAGGTTAAAAAGGAAGTATCAAGGGGCATTAAAAACTTTCTGAATTGAAGAAAATAGAACTACTTGTATCAGTAGTTATAAGATGAAGCTAAGATAGCTCAAGTAGGAAAATTTATATCACTAAATTTATACCATTTTTAAAAAGTAGTTTTAAAATAAGATTTGGATTGATGAACCTTAAAAAAGGAAGAGAAAAATTAAACTCAAAACTAGCAGATAAATAAGAATGAAAATCAATGAAATTGAGAATAGAAAAAGAAAGCGTAATATTGAAAGTAAAACAAGTATGTTGGGGAGATCAATAAAATCAAAAACTCTAGCCTGACTTAACAATAAAAAAGAAAAGACAGAATATGAATATCAAAAATGAAAAAATGTACATCATAAGTACAAAATTAAGTAAAAGAAGAGTCAGAGATTAATATAGACAACAACAAGCAAATTTCTAGACCCAGATGATTTCAGTGGGCCATTTTATCAAACATTTAAGGATGAAATAACCCCAATATACACAACTTTTCTAGAGATGAAGTCAGCAACATTTTTCTGATACTTAAATGATGATGTTAAGTCCTTATGAAAAAAGATGCAAAATCTTTAACAGAATATAAGCAAATTTTATCTAATTCTATATGATAATAGATCATGACTCAATGAGATTTATCCCAGAAATATAAAGCTAACTCAACACTAAAAAATCAATGAATGATGTGCTGAAACCAACATATATCATATCATGAGCCATAAAGCAAATCTTGACCCACATAAAAGAATTGAAATTATACATAGTATATTTTATGACAACTGTACCATCTAGAAACTAGGAATCAATAACAGAGAGACAACAGGAATATCTTAAATATTAGAAAATAAAGAACACACTTTTAAACAAACAGGAATTCTCAAAGGACACAAAAAATACACAGAACTCAATGAACATGTAAATACAACTCATAGAACAATGTGGGTAGCACTCTATAAATGTATCAAGATGGAGTATTTTAAAATGTTTATGTAACCCACAGACAGGTAAGAAAACAAATTGGATAAATAAGAAATCATTTTTATATGAAACAAAAACAATGAAATGGCAAATATGACTAATGTAACAATAATTACCTTAATGTAAATTACCTTAAATATAAGTTTAAGGTAATTATCTTATATATTTACATATAAGGCAATTATCTAATATATTTATATTTTATATATAATAAAATATATAAAAATTATATATAAGATATCTTATATAAGTTAAGTTAAAATTACCTTAAATGTAAATAGTCTAGATGTACTTATCCAAAATAGTAACTGATAGATTGGATTAAAGGATTAAAAACCTTGGCTTTATTATATTATGTGCAAATAAGATTTTGTGTAGATATGGAAGGCTGGTTTAACATCTGAAAATCAATAAATAGGGATCCCTGGGTGGTGCAGCGGTTTGGCGCCTGCCTTTGGCCCAGGGCGCGATCCTGGAGACCCGGGATCGAATCCCACGTTGGGCTCCCGGTGCATGGAGCCTGCTTCTCCCCCTGCCTATGTCTCTGCCTCTCTCTCTCTCTCTCTGTGACTATCATAAATAAATAAAAATTTAAAAAAAAAGTAATAAAAAAAAGAAAATCAATAAATATAATCTACCATATAAAATGTTAAGGAAGAAATATCATATCAATTGGCACAGAAAAATCATTTGACAAAATCCAAAACACATGCATGAGAAAACTGTATAAGACTAGAGTTTCATAAAATAAGAGAGGATTTACTTCATCTTGATAAAGAGTATTTATAAAAAATCAACAGTCAACATGATACTTAATAGTAAAAAGAATGAACATTTTTCTCAAAAAAAAAAAAAAAAAAAAAAGACCAAACAGGGATGCTCACTCACTTCTATTCAACATATTATGGAAGTTCTAACCACCATAAGAAGGCAATTTAAAAAATACATCAGGCTTAAAGATTTAAGAAGAAATAAAATGATCTCTATTGGCAGATGGCAAGATACATGCATGTGGAAAAGCTCAAGAAAAAAGATCCTCCTAGGAATAATATATATGTTAAGCAATAATATAAGATATAAGAAGATTAACACAAAAATCAATCACATTTTTATATACCAAAAATACACATGTGGACACCAAAATTGAAAACAAAGTATCATTTACAAATGTTTCAAAGATAGTAAAATACTTAGGTCTACTCCTAATAAACATGCAAACAGGATCAATATATTGAAAAATTTTAAATACTGATGAAAGAAATAAAAAAAGACCTAAATAAATGAAGGTATATTACCATCTTGGATTCAAAGATTATGTAGCTGAGATGCGATATTGATGGAAGGATACAATCTTAGATAAATGGAATATACTGATGAAAAGACCCTCCATACGTGTGATCAACTGACCTCTGACAAAGGAACAAAACCCACCCAACCTCAACAAATGGTGCTTGAGCCATTAAAAATCCATTGGAAGAGGACAAAATAACTCTTGGTCTAAATCTCATATGTTATACAAAATTAAGTCAAAATAGACTTAAGTGTAGAGCATAAAACTTTAATACCTTTAGGAAAAAAAACATAGAAACAAAATTAAATAAAAAGAAGAAGAAAATCTTCAGTATTTAAGACTAAGTATAGAGTTTCTTAGATTTGACAGCAAAGCATGATGAAAAAAATGGAAAAATTAGACCAAATCAAAATTAAAAACTTTTGCTGTGTGAAAGGCCATGCAAAGTGGATGAAAACACAAACTACATATCATGAGAAAATGTTTGTGAACAAAGTACTAATATCTACATGATATAAAGAACTTTGTGATCTAAAAGAACTTTCAAAAGTCAATAGTAGAAATATCCAAATCATTGACAATATCAAGCCCTGGTGAGGATTCAGAACAATTGGGACTTTTATATATCACTGATAATGACTGCACCATTTTGCATTCATTTTTGAAATCAGATGGAAAATTTCTTATCAAAGTTAAGTGAACATTTACTATGTTCATAACAGCAATGTTATTATTGCTGGTTATTTATCTTACTGAAGAAAACTTGCACATGAATAAGGGCTTTACTGAGAATCACCTAAATTTGGAAACAACATAAGCATCCTTTAATTGGTAACTGCTAAACAAATTATAATACATCCATACAGTGACTTATACTCAGCAACCAAAAGGAAAAAATAGTGATACACATAAAAACATTGAAGGGTATCAAATGTATCATTCTAATCAAAAGAAGTCAGGCTTCAAGGCTGTATAGGTTTCAATCTTTTTACATGGCATTCTTGTATAGGTGAAACTATGGATTATTACTTGGGGATAGGTGTTAGAGGAAAGATAGACTACAAGGGAGCACAGAAGGAATATTTGAAGATATGTTCTACATCTTGATAATGCTTATTGTTAAATGACTATATATCTTGTGAAAATTCTCAGGATTGCACATAAAATGGTTGAATTGAGTACTTAATTTTTATTTAATAAAAATAAATAGTATTGGGGGCACCTGGGTGGCTCAGTCAGTTCAGCATCCAGCTCTTGATTTTGGCACAGGTTATGGTCTCATGGGTCTTGAGATCCAGCCCTGCATCAAGCTTTGTGCTCAGTGGGGAGTCTGCTTGAAAATTCTCTCCCTCTGCCCCTCCCCTTACTCACACAGGTGCTTTCTCTCTCTGTCTAAAATAAGTAAATCATAAATGGATAGATGATAGATAGATCGATAGATCGATAGATAGAGGATAGATAGATACATAGATAGATGATAGATGATCGATCGATCGATCGATAGAGGTGTCTGGGTGCCTTAGTCTTAAGTATCTGCCTTCAGCTTTGGTCATGATCTCAGGATCTTGAGATCAAGCCCCACCTTGGACTTCTTGCTCAGGTTTCTCCCTCTCTCTCTCTGTCCTGTTCCTCTGCTCATGCACTTTCTCTCTTGCTCTCTCTCTCTATTTCAAATAAATTAACAAATAAATCTTTAAAAAATAAATAGCATCAAAAACAAGGAAATACTTACAGATAAAGCTAACAAAATATATGAAAAACCAGACAACTATAAAACTTTGTTAAAAAAAAAAACTTTGTTGAGAGAAATTACATAAATAGGGAGATATAATATGCTCAGGAACAGGGAGATTGAAATTGTTATGTGTTCACACTCTAAAATGACCCATAGACTTAACTGAATCCCTATTAAAATTCTAACAGCTTTTACTTTTAAATAAATTCTAAATTTTATGTAGAAAGGCTAAGGTATCAACTAGCAGAGACAATCTTCAATACAAAGAATGAATTTGGAAAATTTATACTACTTGATTTCAAAGCTTACTGTAAAGCTGTAATAAATCAGTTTTTGATACTAGTATGATAGACAAATATATTGTTATAAGAGAATAAAAAGCCTAGATATACACATACGGTCAATTCATTTTCAATCGTTATGCCAGAATAATTCAAAGGGAAAAAAATGAAAACATTTTTATAAATATTGCTAGAAAAATTATGTTTGTGTTTTCATATGAACACTGACACTTTCCCCCCTAAAGATAAAATCCAAAATCATAAAGCTTCTAAATATTGAAATACAATTATAATTTTATGTTAAGTAAAAATTTCATTTACAGGACCCAAAAAAGACAAACCATAAAGGAAGAAAAAAGTTACATTGGATTTTACTAAAATGAGAAAATTCTGCTTATCAGAAGATACTAGTAAGAGTATGAATAGAAAAGCTACACAGTGGGAAAAGATTTGCAGGTAAATATGAAAAATGACTTTTATCCACACTATATAAAGAATCCTTATAAGTCAATAAGTAACAATATAAAAATTAATTGCAAAATTCTTATACATTGTTTTATTTTAAAAATAAAGCTATACAAATGGTCATTAAGCACATGAATATACTTAACCTCACTAGTAATCAGAGAATGCAAATAAGGATCACACTGATCTTCTACTTCACATCCACCAGAATGAATATTTTTTTTAAACCTAATGACAAATATTTCTAAAGGTATGGAGTCATTGGAACTCATACCTTGCTAATGGAGCTGAAAACAGTTCAATCATTTTGGAGCACTATATAGAATACTCTTATGAAGTTAAGCATAAATCTACCTTGTGAGACTGATTTTCCTCCCAATTTTGACTCAAAGAGAGTAAAAACATACATTTACAAAAAGATTGGTCTGAGAACATTCACAGCAAATTTATTTGTAACTGACTAAAACTGGAAAAAAAAATATTCTTCTGTTTGTGAATAGGTGAATAATGTGCCCTATCCGTACAATTGAATACTTCATAACAATTCAAAAAATTACCAAGTCAACTCAGCACACAGATGAGTATGAAAATATTTATTGAGAATAGCCTGTTCAGCACATAGAATACATATGATATGATCTCATTCATGTTAAATACAACTACAAGCAAAACTAATCTATGGTGATAAATATCAGTCGTGGGACAAAGAAGATTACTATTGACTGGAAAGAATATGTAAATTTGAAAGAATTTACAATGTTCTATTTACTATTTTTTGGTAGTGTCTATAGAGTTTTATACAATTGACTAAACTCTAAAGAGGAAACATTTAAGATCTGTGCAACAGGGCAGCCCGGGTGGCTCAGCGGCTTAGCGCCGCCTGCAGCCCAGGGCGTGATCCGGAAGTCCGGGGATCGAGTCCTGCGGCAGGCTTCCTTCAGGGAGCCTGCTTCTCCCTCTGCCTGTGTCTCTCCCTCTCCCTCTCTCTCTCCCTCTCTCTCTCTCTCCCTGTCTCCCATGAATAAATAAATAAAATCTTAAAAAAGAAAGATGTGTGCAATTTAGTTTGTTAGTTCCATATCAATGACAAAAAAAAAAAATACAGCATGTTAAGTACAATGAAGTTAAGAACAGCGAGCTGAAGCAAATTTTGAAGAGGCACTCAGTTCAGGCATGGAGGTTCAGAGCACACCTGGAGCTGCCAGCTTCCATGGAAGACATGGACTATTTTTAAAGAGTGTAGGCCAGAAGCTAAGCTGAGTGTCCACACACTGCTTGGAAACTGAACCAGAAATGGGAAAGCCAAGTTATTGTGCTTCTCTTTTGCTTTTTTCCTCCTTCCTCCCTTCCTTCCTCCCTTCCTTCTTCCCTTCCTTCCTGTCTTGATCTTTTAAATGGTTCCAGTCTATTCTCAATTATGCCAAAGGGAAATGGACAAGGTTTTTCATCCTCACTTCCCCCAGGCCAGCTAGCAGGTCCACTGAAGCCTGAATGAGTGTTGGGAGATGCACCCTGTGAGGAAGAGCCCCTAGGGCTATATTCTCCAAGTGTGGTTCTAGAACTAAAAGATCAGTTATCACCCTGGAGCTTTTTAGAAATTCAAATTCTCAATAGCCTCAGACCTAATGAATCTGAAATCCTGGGCCCCTCATGTGCTTTAAACATAAGGCTTCAAGGTGATCCTGTTGTTGCACACAGTTTTGAGAATCTGTGCTTAAAGGGAAAGCCTATTATCAGGGGAAAAAATAGTCAAGGCCACAGGTTTCAGTGCCTCCCTCTAGGGAGTTGGCTTCTTTCATGTTCCATCCTGGAAGATTAGGAGCCCATTCTGTGGCATTGGTCTGGGGCAGCATTTAGTATTTATGTTCTGATAAGTCCGAGTGGAATGCTAATGCCACTGGAGAGAAGGGGGGCACTCCCCTTTGAGGACCAAATATTATATAATTAGAGACAAAGAATGTCTTTATAGGAGATCAGGGAAGTTTTCTAGAGGCACCTGCAGGAGCCTTTAGAGAGGAAAGATTTGAGCCACAGGATTCAGAACTTTTTTAAAAAAGAAATAATAGGTAACAAGAGGATTGCAAGCAAGCCTGTTAAAAACTGCATGACAAGAGTTGAGAAAGTGTAAATTATTCAGATCATGGGAAGACCCATGAGAATAATAAAGAGGCATACTGTTCTGATATCAAGACACTATTCACTATTGGGCATCAATAGAAAATAAAAGCTATGGTGGGAAATGGGTAGTTTATCCCTCATTCAGTGGAGTGCATGTGATGGCCTGTCTTCCAGCCACTTGTTTCATGAAATGACTCTAAACTCTGGAATTGATTTCCTGATGTGCTTCCATGTAAAGTGATATTAATCCACATCTTGCTAATCTTTCAAGCTTTCACTCTAGACTCTTCATGTCTTATGCATATACCTTGTTCTAATCTCCTCACCTGATTTTCTTTTACCAGTGAAGGAATTTGCTTAGTATAATACACATTTCAAAGCCATTTTACATATCTTAGCAAATTTCGTCCTCACAACTGCTGGTGACACATTACTCCACTTTCCAAATGGGGAAATTGAGACTCAGAATGCTCAATAGTCCCACCCAAGGTCATATGGCCTGTTAGAGACAGAGCTAACCCCCTGGGGACATGTTTTTTTTACATTCTTGGAGGATGAATACCTTTGATTTGTCCTGGCTTCTGGACTGCTTTCTGGGAAGTCAGCATAAGAGAGATCATTCTTAGATTCTTCCCAAAACATAACTCTTACTGTTTGTCACTGCCTTTTAATTTTCCCCTGCTGCCTCTTATTATTCTCCTTAGTACTGCATTATTTAACTGTATTAAATATTTAGGAGTGCAGTATGAGAGATGTCATACAAAATAAAGTTTTATTATCCACTGGATTCAGGTACATATGTATATTATGTGCAGAGACAGATGCACGATCCAGAGAAAGATGATGCCCCAGGGGGTCTTTTATCATCTGCTGGAGCTCATATTTTTTCCCTTCTTTCCTCTCTGGCTTGGGGTCTCCCCATGGCTATTTATGTCTTTCTGACCTTCAAGTACAATGGCTTCACTTCTGCTTTCTGCTGGGAGATAGAGTCAGGGCTGTTGAGAGAGCTGCATCACTGGGTCCAAAAGGAGTAAAGGTCAGGAATCCTCACTCTTTTCCAGTTCTGCAGCTGCAGACTATATCTCTTTTTAGAGTGGTTAGCTGCTAACCCATATCCAAAATTGGAAAGTGTTAGAGTTAACAGTAGAACTCTATATTTGCTAATCTCTGGTTGAAGTTTCTTTGATGTCACCTCCTGGCTCAGGAGATAATTTTGCCTTCTCCATTATTAAATGTATAATAAGGCATTCTATGTGGTCATTTTTGGCCAGTAATGATGGGGTGACTCTGGGCCAAGGATAATAGATCATACTGATTTTCTGTATATAATTTATGTAGCAAGAGCATCAAAGATGCATATTTTCTGTCCTCTTGATGATCTGTCCACCTGTCTGTCTTCATATATATAGAAGTGAGCCCTGGCAAATTGTTGTTGTGCAGCCAATATTTGCTTAACCATTCATTCCCTTTTTTTTTTTTTTTTTTGGATGAATCTAAATATTCATTCATTTGGCACTTGATATTATTTTAACTGCTCAAGATAAAAAATTAAATGAGAGAAAAAAAGGTTTTATACGCCGGATCCTAGTGGAGGAGACAGATATTAATTAAATGTGTAAATGAATGAACATTGCTGTGTGCAATGAGAGCATAAATGGGAAGTTTGCAACATGTCATTTATTAAATATCTAAATAAGTGAATATATCTCTGAATGAAATACAAAGGCTACCCTTCAAGTCTTAGTAGGCAATAAAAATGATAATAAATGTAGGTTATAAAGTCAATATGATGCCAAATGAAGGAATACAGTGGTAATGTCACTGCAGTGGGCAGAATAATGGTCCCCAAAGGTGTCCAGGTTCTAATCCTTGGGTCTTGTAAATATATTAAATAACATGGCAAAAAGGACTTTGCAGATAGGATTTAGGGTTAAGAACTTTGAGATTGAAAGATTATCCCGGTTAACTTGGGGCCCAATCTAAAAGCATGAGTTGTTAAAAGCAAAAAATATTCTTGGTTGTCAAAATTAGAGATGTGATAACAGAATCAGGGTCATATAAATGCTGTACTAAAAAAGACTGTTCTTGCTGCTTTTGAAAATGGAGGGAAGGGTCCATAAGACAAGAAATGTGGGCAGCCTTTAGAATCTAAAATAAGTGAGTAAACAGATTCCCCCCTAGAATCATTTTTTTTTATATTAAGATTTATTGCCCTTATGCACTGTTTTTCCAAATGATTTTTTTTAATTCATTTTTTATTGGTGTTCAATTTACTAACATACAGAATAACCCCCCGTGCCCGTCACCCATTCACTCCCACCCCCCGCCCTTCTCCCCTTTCACCACCCCTAGTTCGTTTCCCAGAGTTAGCAGTCTTTACGTTCTGTCTCCCTTTCTGGTATTTCCCACACATTTCTTCTCCTTTCCCTTATATTCCCTTTCACTATTATTTATATTCCCCAAATGAATGAGAACATATAATGTTTGTCCTTCACCGACTGACTTACTTCACTCAGCATAATACCCTCCAGTTCCATCCACGTTGAAGCAAATGGTGGGTATTTGTCATTTCTAATGGCTGAGTAATATTCCATTGTATACATAAACCACATCTTCTTTATCCACTCATCTTTTGTTGGACACCGAGGCTCCTTCCACAGTTTGGCTATCGTGGCCATTGCTGCTATAAACATTGGGGTGCAGGTGTCCCGGCGTTTCACTGCATCTGTATCTTTGGGGTAAATCCCCAGCAGTGCAATTGCTGGGTCGTAGGGCAGGTTTATTTTTAACTGTTTGAGGAACCTCCACACAGTTTTCCAGAGTGGCTGCACCAGTTCACATTCCCACCAACAGTGTAAGAGGGTTCCCTTTTCTCCGCATCCTCTCCAACATTTGTTGTATCCTGCCTTGTTAATTTTCCCCATTCTCGCTGGTGTGAGGTGGTATCTCAATGTGATTTTGATTTGTATTTCCCTGATGGCAAGTGATGCAGAGCATTTTCTCATATGCATGTTGGCCATGTCTATGTCTTCCTCTGTGAGATTTCTGTTCATGTCTTTTGCCCATTTCATGATTGGATTGTTTGTTTCTTTGGTGTTGAGTTTAATAACTTGTTTATAGATCTTGGAAACTAGCCCTTTATCTGATATGTCATTTTCAAATATCTTCTCCCATTCTGTAGGTTGTCTTTGAGTTTTGTTGACTGTATCCTTTGCTGTGCAAAAGCTTCTTATCTTGATGAAGTCCCAATAGTTCATTTTTGCTTTTGTTTCTTTTGCCTTCGTGGATGTATCTTGCAAGAAGTTACTATGGCCGAGTTCAAAAAGGGTGTTGCCTGTGTTCTTCTCTAGGATTTTGATGAAATCTTGTCTCACATTTAGATCTTTCATCCATTTTGAGTTTATCTTTGTGTATGGTGAAAGAGAGTGGTCTAGTTTCATTTTTCTGCATGTGGATGTCCAATTTTCCCAGCACCATTTATTGAAGAGACTGTCTTTCTTCCAATGGATAGTCTTTCCTCCTTTATCGAATATTAGTTGACCATAAAGTTCAGGGTCCACTTCTGGATTCTCTATTCTGTTCCATTGATCTATGTGTCTGTTTTTGTGCCAGTACCACACTGTCTTGATGACCACAGCTTTGTAGTACAACCTGAAATCTGGCATTGTGATGCCCCCAGATATGGTTTTCTTTCTTAAAATTCCCCTGGCTATTCGGGGTCTTTTCTGATTCCACACAAATCTTAAAATAATTTGTTCTAACTCTCTGAAGAAAGTCCATGGTATTTTGATAGGGATTGCATTAAACGTGTATATTGCCCTGGGTAACATTGACATTTTCACAATATTGATTCTTCTAATCCATGAGCATGGAATATTTTTCCATTTCTTTGTGTCTTCCTCAATTTCTTTCAGAAGTGTTCTATAGTTTTGAGGGTATAGATCCTTTACATCTTTGGTTAGGTTTATTCCTAGGTATCTTATGCTTTTGGATGCAATTGTAAATGGGATCGACTCCTTAATTTCTCTTTCTTCAGTCTCATTGTTAGTGTATAGAAATGCCATTGATTTCTGGGCACTGATTTTGTATCCTGCCACACTACCGAATTGCTGTATGAGTTCTAGCTATCTTGGGGTGGAGACTTTTGGGTTTTCTATGTAGAGTATCATGTCATCGGCGAAGAGGGAGAGTTTGACTTCTTCTTTGCCAATTTGAATGCCTTTAATGTCTTTTTGTTGTCTGATTGCTGAGGCTAGGACTTCCAGTACTATGTTGAACAGCAGTGGTGAGAGTGGACATCCTGTCTCGTTCCTGATCTTAGGGGAAAGGCTCCCAGTGCTTCCCCACTGAGAATGATATTTGCTGTGGGCTTTTCATAGATGGCTTTTAAGATGTCGAGGAATATTCCCTCTATCCCTACACTCTGAAGAGTTTTTATCAGGAATGGATGCTGTATTTTGTCAAATGCTTTCTCTGCATCCAATGAGAGGATCATATGGTTCTTGGTTTTTCTCTTGCTGATATGATGAATCACATTGATTGTTTTACGGGTGTTGAACCAGCCTTGTGTCCCAGGGATAAATCCTACTTGGTCATGGTGAATAATTTTCTTAATGTACTGTTGGATCCTATTGGCCAGTATCTTGTTGAGAATTTTTGCATCTGCGTTCATCAGGGATATTGGTCTGTAATTCTCCTTTTTGGTGGGGTCTTTGTCTGGTTTTGGAATTAAGGTGATGCTGGCCTCATAGAACGAATTTGGAAGTACTCCATCTCATTCTATCTTTCCAAACAGCTTTAGGAGAATAGGTATGGTTTCTTCTTTAAACGTTTGATAAAATTCCCCAGGGAAGCCATCTGGCCCTGGACTCTTGTGTCTTGGGAGGTTTTTGATGACTGCTTCAATTTCCTCCCTGGTTATTGGCCTGTTCAGGTTTTCTATTTCTTCCTGTTCCAGTTTTGGTAGTTTGTGGCTTTCCAGGAATGCGTCCATTTCTCCTAGATTGCCTAATTTATTGGCATATAGCTGTTCATAATATGTTTTTAAAATCGTTTGTATTTCCGTGGTGTTGGTAGTGATCTCTCCTTTCTCATTCATGATTTTATTAATTTGAGTCTTCTCTCTCTTCTTTTTAATAAGGCTGGCTAATGGTTTATCTATCTTATTAGTTCTTTCAAAGAACCAACTCCTGGTTCTGTTGATCTGTTCCACAGTTCTTCTGGTCTCGATTTCGTTGAGTTCTGCTCGAATCTTTATTAACTCCCTTCTTCTCTTGGGTGTAGGATCTATTTGCTGTTTTTTCTCTAGCTCCTTTAGGTGTAAGGTTAGCTTTTGTATTTGAGTTCTTTCCAGTTTTTGAATGGATGCTTGTATTGCGATGTATTTCCCCCTTAGGACTGCTTTTGCTGCATCCCAAAGATTTTGGATGGTTGTATCTTCATTCTCATTAGTTTCCATGAATGTTTTTAATTCTCCTTAATTTCCTGGTTGACCCTTTCATCTTTTAGCAGGATGGTCCTTAACCTCCACGTGTTTGAGGTCCTTCCAAACTTCTTGTTGTGATTTAGTTCTAATTTCAAGGCATTATGGTCTGAGAATATGCAGGGGACGATCCCAATCTTTTGGTATCGTTTCAGACCCGATTTGTGACCCAATATGTGGTCTATTCTGGAGAAAGTTCCATGTACACTTGAGAAGAATGTGTATTCAGTTGAGTTTGGATGTAAAGTTCTGTAGATATCAGTGAAATCCATCTGGTCCAGTGTATCATTTAAAGCTCTCGTTTCTTTGG
This sequence comes from Canis lupus baileyi, assembly GCF_048164855.1. Classification (NCBI taxonomy): domain Eukaryota; kingdom Metazoa; phylum Chordata; class Mammalia; order Carnivora; family Canidae; genus Canis; species Canis lupus. The sequence continues at coordinate 32,088,951 of NC_132857.1, read as the reverse complement.
AGATGTTGTGCTTAGAAGACCTATCGAGTATAGAAAGAGCTAGATTGAAGTCACCAAGTATAAGTGTATTATTATCTAAGTATTTCTTCACTTTGGTTAATAATTGATTGATATATTTGGCAGCTCCCACATTCGGGGCATATATATTGAGGATTGTTAAGTCCTCTTGTTGAATAGATCCTTTAAGTATGATATAGTGTCCCTCTTCATCTCTCACTACAGTCTTTGGGGTAAATTTTAGTTTATCTGATATAAGGATGTCTTCTCCTGCTTTCTTTTGAGGACCATTCGAATGGTAAATGGTTCTCCAACCTTTTATTTTCAGGCTGTAGGTGTCCTTCTGTCTAAAATGAGTCTCTTGTAGACAGCAAATAGATGGGTCCTGCTTTTTTATCCAGTCTGAAACCCTGCGCCTTTTGATGGGGTCATTAAGCCCGTTCACATTCAGAGTTACTATTGAGAGATACGAATTTAGTGTCATCATGATAACTATTCAGTCCTTGTTTTTGTGGAATGTTCCACTGAACTTTTTCTTAAAGGGGAATTTTAAGAGTCCCCCTTAAAATTTCTTGCAGAGCTGGTTTGGAGGTCACATATTCTTTTAGTTGCTGCCTGTCTTGGAAGCTCTTTATCTCTCCTTCCATTTTGAATGAGAGCCTTGCTGGATAAAGTATTCTTGGTTGCATGTTCTTCTCATTTAGGACCCTGAATATATCCTGCCAACCCTTTCTGGCCTGCCAGGTCTCTGTGGAGAGGTCTGCTGTTACCCTAATACTCCTCCCCATAAAAGTCAGGGATTTCTTGTCTCTTGCTGCTTTAAGGATCTTCTCTTTATCTTTGGAATTTGCAAGCTTCACTATTAAATGTCGAGGTGTTGAACGGTTTTTATTGATTTTAGGAGGGGATCTCTCTATTTCCTGGATCTGAATGCCTGTTTCCCTTCCCAGATTAGGAAAATTTTCAGCTAGAATTTGTTCAAATACATATTCTGGCCCTCTGTCCCTTTCGGCACCCTTGGGAACACCATTTAAACGTAGGTTTTTCTTCCTCAGGCTGTCGTTTATTTCCCTTATTCTATCTTCATGGTCTTTTAATTGTTTGTCTCTTTTTTCCTCAGTTTCCCTCTTTGCTATCAACTTGTCTTCTATGTCACTCACTCGTTCTTCCACCTCGTTAACCCTCGTTGTTAGGACTTCTATTTTGGATTGCATCTCATTCAATTGATTTTTACTTTCTGCCTGATTGGATCTAAATTCTGCAGTCATGAAGTCTCTTGAGTCCTTTATGCTTTTTTTCTAGAGCCACCAGTAGCTGTATAATAGTGCTTCTGAATTGGCTTTCTGACATTGAATTGTAATCCAGATTTTGTAACTCTGTGGGAGAGAGGACTGTTTCTGATTCTTTCTTTTGAGGTGAGGTTTTCCTTCTAGTCATTTTGCTCAGTGCAAAGTGGCCAAAAGCAAGTTGTACTGGGAAAAGGAGAAAAAGAGGAGAGTAAGAAGGAAAGAAAAGAGAAAGAGAAAAAAAAGGAAGAAAAAAAAACGAAAAAAAAAAAAAAGAAAAAGAGAAAGAAAAAGAAAGAAAGGAGAAAAAGGGGGGGTGGGGGAAGGAAACAAATCAAAAAGCAAAACAAAAAAAAAAAAAAAAAAAAAGAACCACGGGGGAGTATCTTCTGATTCTGTGTACTTTAAGTCCCTTGGGTTCCCCTGGAAGTTGTCAGTCAGTCCAGCTGGTCTTCTGGGGGAGGGGCCTGTTGTGCTGATTTTCAGGTGTTAGCAGTTGGGGGAGCTGCTGTGCCCCTGCCTGGTGCAGGGCTCGGTGGGGGTTGTTTACCCCGTGAGGCCCCAGGAGGATCAGCCCCAGGGGCGGGGCAGCTCTGGAAACCTGGATTCAGCTCCGGCAGGAACTCTGTCTGCAGGGCCTGGAGGCTCCGGGCGGGGCCGCTGATCTGCTCAGCTGGGGCAGGAGCGTCCTCGCTGTCCTGGGCCCTCCCGGCCTCTGCCTGTCCCGGGGGAGGCGGGATCCTGGGCTGTGTCCCGGCGGCCTGTGCCCTGGAGCCTGCGCTGGTGGATTCGTGCCCCCGCCCCGCAGCCCCCTCCGCGGAGCCGCCCCCGAGCCCCCCCGAGCTGCTCCCGCCCCGCAGCCCCCTCCGCGGAGCCGTCCCCGAGCCCCCCGAGCTGCTCCCGCCCCGCAGCCCCCTCCGCCGAGCCGCCCCCGAGCCCCCCGAGCTGCTCCCGCCCCGCAGCCCCCTCCGCCGAGCCGCCCCCGAGCCCCCCCGAGCTGCTCCGGGTCCCCCGTGCGCGCTGCAGCCCTTAGGGAGCTCGGCGCACTCTCCTGGGCGCGCAGTTGCTGTTACTGTCCCCGGGAGCCCGAGGGCATCCCCGCCCTCCTGGGTCCTGCTCCACCTCCCTGGAGCCCCTTTCCCCCGGGAAAGTCGGTGCAGCTCCTGCTCCTCCGGGACGGGGCTCTCCTGTCCTGGGGACACTCGCCCCGGCCTCAGCCCGGCTCCTCGCGGGGCCCCTCCCCCTTGGAGGCCTTTTGCTTCTTTATTTCTTTTTCCCCGTCTTCCTACCTTGATAGAAGCGCGAACTCTTCTCACTGTAGCATTCCAGCTGGTCTCTCATTAAATCTCAGGCCGAATTCATAGATTCTCAGGATAATTGGAAGGTTTTCTAGGTAATTTGGTGGGGACAGGTGACTTGGGGACCCTACTCTCCCGCCATCTTGCCCCTCCCCTCCCCCCTTAGAATCTTAAAGGAAGAACATGGTCCAGTACAACACAGTGGACCATGACTTTGGTTTAGTCCAATGACTTTGGTGTTGGATTTCTGACATCCATGACTAAAGGATAGTATATTTGTTTTGCTTCAAATCAATAAATTAGTGGTAATTTATTTCAGTAGCAATAAGAAATGAATGCTGTCACCATCCAGGTGACTATGAGGTCAGTAAAATCAGAGCATCATTATCTTCACTTACTCCCATTGGTCTTGATTTTTTTTTCCTGGTAACATCATATTCTTTCTCTTCCAGAAGGTTTTAGCTTTGTAGACCTGCAATCCTTTTGAAAAGCACTGGGGTTAAGGTGTGTTGAACAACAGATGTGTTGACTCATTATGTTCCTCTTCTTGCTGGAAACAAAGTTCTTTTTGAATACAAAATTTCTGCCATGAGATCTTGAAGAGCCCCTGAGAATACTTTTATTTGGGGGACTAAACTGTTTGCATTTAGTGGTCATCCTGTCCCATGTTTTTGGAGCATATTCACCAAATACTGATACTTTAAGGGGCTAATACATTGATTGCACTTGAAAGGTCACATCTTAGTGATTGTATACCCCCCAAATTATATACTTCCAAAAAGTATGAAGTAATAGTGTGCCTTGTTTCACTTAAAATTGTTTCTTTCTCTATATTTTACACAACAAATTTGACTTTGGTCTTGCTAAATGTAATAAACGAAAACTTTGTGACACATTTTATGAGTGCTTTACATGTACTATTTATTGCTAAAACTAAACTTTTCATTGATTCTTAGAGGAACATGTAGAATTGTTTTAGTTTTTAACTTTAATTGGGCTATAGTCTTATATAAAGATACCATTTGAATCCAAGACTACTTCTCGTCAACCCAGAATATAATTATGTGGTCCTTCTTATCTTTTCATATACCTTGGTAGACAAACATATATTTTATACCTATGAGGAGATTGATAAAACTATTTATGACATTTCTCTCATTTATGTATGTATCTATCCATCTATTATACTTGGATGCCCAACACTTTTGTGTACCCTTTTTCTATTTTGTTGAGCATTGCTGAGATAAATCCCTTTCCAGGGTCCAGATCTTTGGAAGCAATAGATAGTTTATAAGAAGATTTTTTTTTCCTTAGGCAAGATTCTTTCCTAAAGCAATTAAAGGCTAACGGGGTTAGTGTTATTGTTGGCTAATACAAGTTATTTGGAGCAATGAAACGGAAGCACTTCTAGTTTGAGCACGACTGTTTGTCTCTCCTTTGGAAGTTGAGCAAACCTTTCCTGAATAGGAGAATACTCTGAGATTAGGCTGTTTGGTCCTACTTGTCTGGTAACTCCAGAAAAAAGCCCCATGTGTGATTTTTTGGTCACCATTTAGATAAATGGACAAGCAAAATTCATAAGCTTTTATATCCTCTTGGCATACCCTAGGAAGTGCTGGCTGGTGAACATTCTCAGACTTCTGAAGAATGCATTTCTCTACCTTCAACCCTTCTAAAACCTGCCTGGAATGGGTGAGCATCTGAAAACCTTAATGCTGTTCCCTGGTACTTCTTCATTTTCTGGTGAGAAACAGAAGGCAGTTTTAGTGTGAGTTTTTAATTCTTTTTTTTTAGAAATGTTCATTTATCATGACAGAAAAGTAACTGCTTTAGTTTCCACTTCTGGAAATTAGAAGTAGAGAGAGAGAGAGATGATAGGTATATTATAGGCATGCAATACATATTTTATATACATAATAATTTCTTGAAAAGATCAATGAAATAATCTTAAAAAGAAAGAATATTCTTTCCATATATTTTTAATGTTCTTGTCTTTTGTACACAGCATTCCCCTGCCTGATAGAGGCACAATTCTGTTTTGTCCCTGGTAGGTTCATAGACATCCATCAAGATCCTGTCCAGATACCTCCTTGTTGATTGAAATATCACTGGCAAAACAGTAGCTGCCTCCCTGTGCTGCAACAGCTCTTTGTGCATATATAGTATCTCCTTAGTGGCATTGTATCACTATTGGCTCATCTGGCTTTCTTACCATCAGAGCCTGTGTATACCTGGCATACAGTTTTTAAAGTTTTATTTATTTATTTTAGAGAGAGAGAGAGAGAGAGTAGAGGTAGGGGCAGAGGGAAAGAATCTCAAGTAGACTCCCTGCTGAGCAAAGAGCTCAATATGGGGCTCAATCCCATCACCCATGAGATCATCATCTGAGCTGAAACCAAGAGTCAGTCGCTCAACCAAGGAGCCACCCAGTTGCCTCTTTGGCATACAGTTTTTAGCACAAAGCAGGTGCTAAATGAAAGAATGCTAAATATTGGTATATGTAGCTACATTCCACTTTTGAACCTATAGCTTTAGTCTCCCATTCACTGTGCCAAGGACGAGTTGTCTCAGTCCTCAGTAGTTCAATAGTGATTCTATATGAAGAGCCAAAATTGCATGGGAATGTGTGTCCCAATGGAAAAGTCATATTGAAGAAATAGCCGGAGTTTTGTAAATAATTTACATTTGTTAAGTTAACCCACGATTGTTTGTTTCCCTTTGTTGAACTTATTTTTTTTAGATTATAATAGCAATATAGTCACATGTTAGCAAAGTTAGACATGAGTTAAAAAAATCAACCAAATTGCAACTTCTTAAAATTGTTGTTCTCAGTGATTTGAATACATTATATTATACAGATATAGATATAGATATGCGTATATAGGGATGCCTGGGCAGCTCAGTTGGTTAAGCATCTGCCTTCAGCTCAGGTCATGATCTGTGGGACTAGATCCCAAGACCCCTCCCCCTACTTGTGCAGGCACTCTCTCTCTCTCTTTCAAATAAATAAAATCATTTTTAAAAAGATATGCTTATACATGTACGTATCTATATTTTTGCTTTGAAAAGGGTTGGCTGTTTTCTTTCTTTTTTTAAAAAAGATTTTATTTATTTATTTATTCATGAGAGTTACAGAAAGAAAGACAGAGACACAGAGGGAGAAGTAGGCTCCTCCCAGGGACTCAATACCGATCCAGGTTCACGCCCTGAGCCAAAGGCAGATACTCAACCACTGAGCCACCCAGAAGTCCCAAGGCTATATTCTTTGACTGTATAAATAATGGATGTTCATTGCAAAATATTTATGGAATGAAGAAAATTATGTAAAATAAAACACAACTCACTTTTATTTAAATCTCTAAAAGAAGATATCATTATTACCATTTTGTTCTATTTCCTTTTAGATTTATTTAGATCCAAGGAAAATATTTATACACACATGGGCAAACACACACACATACATATTCACTAAAATTTTCTTTGGTTCTTGGATTCCATTTATAAACTTACAATGTTGCAGCACTTTAGTATTAATTTTTCTTTTTTTTTTTTTTTTGGAGTGGAGAGAGGAGTGGTCTCATATTAGTCATTTGAAATTATTAGCATATGGGGGCATGTGGGTTGCTTAGCAGGTTAAGTGTCTACCTTTGGCTCAGGTCATGATCTTAGGTCCTGGGATGGAGCCTTGCATTGGGCTCCCTGCTCAGGGGGACTTGCTTCTTCCCCTCCCTCTGCCCCTCCTACCTTGTGCTGTCTCTTAAATAAATAAATAAAATATTTAATAAATATTATTAGCAGATGCTAAACTCCTCATAAATTCCCTATATATGTAATAGCTGAAAGCCTAGGTGAGTCCAGTAATTGAAGAACAGAGTAAGATGTGATTGTTGGTGAGAATTTGGGATATTTGTGCTAAGGATTAATTGACAACATGCTTACATAGTGATAGAATATAGTGAATCATTTGATTCTTTCTCTTACTATGGTTTACCCCAGCATGGGACTGCAGATATAGGCCACATTAAAGATATTAATAGGGTTAGTGACCTTGAGAAAGTTCTTTCTCCTCTGGGTTGATGCATAGAATAAAAGTAGGCTCATGCCAGAACCAATGAAAGGCATCATTAGAAATCAGATTAAAGGATAGAGGGGGACCCACGGGTTTAAATTAAAGTGAATGTTTTGAGAATGTTAATGAGTATTAACCTTCCAGAGGCCTAATAGGAACCATAAGAAAATCTGATACTCAATTTTGGATAACTGTTGAAGGTCAGGTAGCTTTTGTAATATTCTTTCTCCTGTTTTTTCTGACTTCTATCAATAGATCTTAAAATGTTGAGAAATCATACTGATTTCACTGGTCACATAAAATGTGACATGCATCCACCCCCCACCCCTTGCAACTTTATGATATCTGTAGAACCTCCTACATTATCAATTCCAGGTGCTAGCATATTTTCTGATCATTGATGAACTCCTAATTATTTTCCTCAATATCATGAGAAGTATATGTAATTTTTAACCTTACTAGGACATTTTGATCCAGGAGGATAATAAAAGGCTTTGATATGTTCATGGTGGACACTGAAGAAAATGGAGTGTTTGGTGATGTGAGGTGAATCCTCTGAAAATCCACATTTGTTTCTTTATGATTAACTCTATACTATAGAATGTGAGATGTTCTTACTTTAAGTAAAAGTTAAACTATCAGGGATGCCTGGATGGCTCAGCTGTTGGGCATCTGCCTTTGGCCCAGGGTGTCATCCTGGAGTCCTGGGATTGAGTCCCATATCAAGCTCCCTGCATGGAGCCTGCTTCTCCCTCTGCCTGTGTCTCTGCCTCTGTGTGTGTGTGTCTCTCATGAATAAATAAATATTTTTTTAAAGTTAAAATATCATTTTTTCTTTGCACATTTAGAATCACAAAGATAAATTATCCTATTCCAAGTGAAAACTGCAGGTATTTTAAGATGTACCATATTCCCCAGAAACTTCCTACAGAGGTAAACATTTCCAATTCCTTTAACCTTTCTTTACTTTGACATATTATGAACACTTCCATTATCATATTTACAATTCCTTGAACATATTCCAATTTAACTATATTTATTTTAAGGTGGGAAAATATGTCATTTGAGAGATACTCTTCTGTTATGATCTAAAAGTATGTCTGTAATATGAAATAAAATAATAATAGCTACAGGTGGACATATTACAATTATAATATTTTTAAAAAATATATTTTCTGGCTCTTCTAAATATTTTTATGAAATTTAGGTTTCTCTGGCTCCTATCTCTCCTAGACTCTCTGCTAATAGAAATATATATAACAATATGAACTAAAAATTACATTTGTTTGGGGGCATGCCTATGACCCCATTCCAGTATATTTTATGTATTATTGACATATATGTTATTGATATATATTGCACACACACTTTATTTTTTATTTTTTAAAGATTTTATTTATTTATTCATGAGAGACACAGAGAGAGGCAGAGATATAGGCAGAGAGAGAAGCAGGCTCCATGCAGGGAGCCCGATGTGGAACTCGATCCTAGGACTCCAGGATCACGTGCTGGGCCAAAGGCGGCACCAAACCGCTGAGGCCACCCAGGCATCCCTGAACATGCACTTTAAACTGGAGTTCCCATGGAGCCCATATCTCCTATTTTTTGCTAATAAAGCTGAGTTTTGGTCGCAAGTGTGTTATTTCTCTTATCCTTCATGATTGTTATTGTATTAGATTTATCTCATTACACCAATTTTTCAGCATCTATAGAGATTAATGCATTTTGTGCAAAACATTTGATGTCCCTTATATGTTAATGTCATTCCCTCATTTGTTTCATGAGTGACAGAACTAAAGTCGGAGAGTTGTCATTTATCACTTATAATTTCACTATAAATCCATTAACTATTAACACCAAATTCTGGATTTGATTAAAAATTATCATAAAAGTGCAAATAAAAATCACAATAAGATATCGCTTCACACCTGTCAGAATGGATGGCTAGAATCAAAAAGAAAAGAAATAACAACTATTGGAGAGCATGTGGACTAAAAGGAACCCTCATGCATTGTTGGGAATGTAAATTGATGCAGCCATTGTGGAAAACAGTGTAGAGGTTCCTCAAAAAATTAAAAGTAGAAATACTTTTATGGTCCAGTAATACCAAGTATTTACCCAAAGAAAACAAAAACATTGATTCAAAAAGATATATGCAGCACTATGTTTATTGTAGCATTATTTCCAATAGCCATAATATGGAAGCAACACCCAGCAATACCCAGAATGGAATCTTACTTGGCCCTAAAAAAGAATGAGATCCTATCATTTGTGACAACATGGATGGACCTAGAGAGTATATGCTAAGTGAAATAAGACAGGCAGGGAAAGACAAATACTATGTATTTCACTCATAGGTGGAATCTAAAAGACAAAACAAATGAGTAAACAAACAAGAAGCAAAATCAGATCTACAAATATTGAAAGCAAACTGACGGGTTGCTAGAGGGGAGGGGAATGGAAGGATGGGCAAAAATGGGTGAAGGGGAGTGAAGGAGTACTGGTGCCCAGTCATGGAATGACTAAGCCATGGGGATGAAAGGCACAGCATAGGGAATATAGTCAATGGTATATTAATAACGCTGTCTGGGTAGTTACACTTGTGGTGAGCACAGCATAACATAAGAGTTGTCAAATCACTGTTGTACACCTGAAACTACTGCAACATTGTGTATCAACTATACTTCAATACAAAACATGAAGATATATATGTGTATATATATCACATTAATGAGAGTACCCATGTTGAGAGATAAGTGGGAGGCTGGTGGTCTGAAAAAAAAATATCATAAAAGATTTTGTCTAATTCTGTAAAACTGAAAAATATTCTATATATGACCTTTGTTCAAGGGCATCAGAGTTCAGTTGACCCTGCCAAGGGATTCACTGACCTTCATTTGTTCTTCATGTGATCCTTGTCATTGACCCCAGTTGTCCTGGTAACTGTTCCAACTTTTGAGTGTTCATACATTTTGATGCCTTGTTTCTCCTATCGATTCTCTTCTAGATTTTAATACTTTCTAAACTTGCTGTTTAAATTCCTGGCCTTGTTTCTAGGTTTGTTTTTTTTTTTTTCTTCCTTGAATCTAATGTACAGGTCTATCTTTGCAAATTATCTTGTGACTCATCATCATCATCATCATCATCATCATCACACTTGCAGATCTGCACTCCTCCAGCATCATTTCTTAAAAATTTGATTTTTTTGAGCAGTGTAAGGTTTACAGAATAATTGAGTGTGAAGAACAGAATCCCCAAATACTCACCGTTCCATTTCCCCTATTATTAACATTAACATTAATGTGGTATATTTGCTACAATTGAAGATGTAATATTGGTCCATTATTATTAACTAAAGTCGAACAGTTCACATTAGGGCATATTCTTCATGTTGTGCATTCTATGAGATTTGACAAATGTATAAATGGCATGTTTCTACCATTACACTATGATATAAAATAATTCCACTACCTTAAAAATTCTCTATGCTCCCTCCACCTAAGTCTCTCACCCTCCTCTGGCATCCCTGAGAATCACCAATCTCTTTACTGTCTCCATAAATTTTCCTTTTCTAGAATTTTATATAGTATGTAGCCCTTTCAGATTGACTTCTGTCACTTAGACATATGCATTTAAGATTCCTGTGTGTCTTTTGTGACTTGAGAGCTCAATTTAACATCTCTTCATCTTCACAATTCCTGCAAAACAATGAATTGTAATTCAATTACTTTAAAAGCGCATTTTCTCAACCTTTTGATAATTATGTCAGCCATCTTCTTTTTTTTAAAGATTTTATTTATTTATTCATGAGAGACACAGAGAGAGAGAGAGAGCACGGCAGAGACACAGGCTCCATGCAGGGAGCCTGCTGTGGGACTGGATGGCACCACTCCAGGATCACTTCCTGAGCCAAAGGCAGGGGCTAAACCGCTGAACTCTCCAAGGATCCCCTGTCAACAATCTTCTATAACGTTATTCTCCTGGAATAACTTTACCTTCTTCGATATTCATTCTCAATTTTTTTCCATATTTTTTTCTTATGGAACAATTAGACTGGGTATATATACGCTGGTACCCATATACGCTGGATATTTTCAACCACTAGTTTCTATTTGATACCATGGAAATTGGATTAATCTATCTCCTCTTTGAAAACCTGTTTAAAGGTTATCAGATGCTGGAGAATCTCTTTGACCTTTCCTAATAAGCTTTAACTCCTTTCCTCACAAGACAGTAACACTTTGCTGGGAATAAACCAGGCCAAAGTTCAGCTCTGTTGGCAAAACAATTCCTCTACTCCCAAGGGCTTCACTGCAGCAGCCTGCCAGAAGCCTCTGTTGTGTGTTCAGTCAGCATGGTAACCAAAAAGCCCTACCTTCATGGCTACCAGAAACGAAGTGTGCAGAGCTTGTTTAATTAATTAGAGAACAGAATGTCATTTATCCCACCAGCATCAGTGACTCACAAAAAACCAGACATTGCCTTCTTAGAGCATCAGACTAGAGAGACGTGTTGTATGAAAGGTTTTCTCAAGAGACATTTAGAGACAACCTTAAGTAGAGCAGTTCTTTAGCATGAAAACAAAAATAAGTGATTAGATAATAAAACAACAAAACAGATCAGCAGAGCAATTAAATTACAACATTCTTTTGCTCAGGTCTAAATTAGACCTGGTAGCAGTGATTGAAGAACACAAAGTCAGGATGCTATCTAAGATGCGTAACATGTGTTATCTCATGTAATCCTTAAGTAATACAAACAACAGCATTGTTAGTGTCACTTTACTTGTGAGGAAACACACAAGAGATTATGAATTTTCTTCTGGTCACAAGGCTTATAAATGGGTAAACATTTATTCTTTTTATTTTTTTTTATTTTTTTTTATTCTTTTTATTGTATCTTCTACAATCTCCTTTATAAAAATCTCTACTTTGCTCGAATATGCTTCCTAACTGAAATCAGTACCACATAGCAAGTAAGTGGTCCAAAAGCAAGATTTAAAGCCAAATTAATCTCTTCTTAGCCTTTTCACTACGTAACACATACCAGCAGGGTGTTATTGGGCATCTCATGTCTACATACCTTTAAAATAATTTCCATTTATGTTAAACTGCATAGTTTTACTTAGAAGGACATTTTGAAATTGAATTCTACATTAGGTGGTTGGACGGTATTTATGGAGCACCTTGGATTCACCACGTTTTTGTGCCTGGCACAGAGGGCAGATGTTTATGCCCCCAAAGAGGTTCACCATCAAGCAGAAAATAGAGGCATGGGAATAAATTACCGAAATGAAATGGGATAAGTGTTGGAATGGATATTTATTTTAAATTCTGTTTTAGTAGAAAAATGACCGATCTACATGTTAAGATGGAAGCAAAGCATTCTCCAATGCTTCTAGGGGGCAATAACTTTCCACTCCTGGGAGCAGTCTCATCACTAGCCAAGATGAATGACTTGGAATTTTTTGAATAATTTATCCCATAGACTCATGCCTTTAAAAAAATGCAACTTAACCCTGAGCTCTCTTTCTACACTGAAATCAATTCCCTCCAGGAATCACATTACAGACTACCTCTTTTTTCTAAGACAAGTTCATTGTGGACACCCCCAATCCTAGTTGAGTGTTGATTGCCATGCTTCTGCTGCATTCCGTAAATAACTTTATCATGATGCAATGACACTATTTCAAAGTTTATTTTACATAAAATGGCAGCCTAATAGCACACTGCTTGGAAATAAGATCCAGCTGTTTGGATACTCCCTTACCTATAGCAGTTCTCAGTAAATTATTTGAAGAATCAGTCATTTTCATTACATGAAAATCTTTTAACTAGCTTCTTTAACTTTCTTTTTTAGGCTTTTCCATGTATGTTTCTCTTTACCATGCTCTTATTTTTTAAGATTTTTTTTTTTTAACTCCAGAAAGTCCATAAAACAATGTCACAGAAACCTAGGAATAAAATACTATTTTTCATATTCCTTATGGGTTTCTACTACCTCTAAGTAAAAATATTTCAATTTGCATATTTTTTCACACATTATTTTTGCATCAAGTAAGTGTAAAATAATAGATTAAGTTAAAATTACTGTGGATTCCTATCATAATATCTCACTCTCAGAACCAATGACTGGGATTAATTTGGTTTGTATTTTCATATACATTTTATATATCCATGAAACACTAGAGTCAATTGTACATATTTGATCAACACTTTATCAGCTCATCTATTTATTTAATTTTTATAGATTGCATGCATCTATAACATTCTTTATATTTTGTCTTTGATATATAAATATACTACATTTAATTTATATTTCATTCTCTTCTTGGACATTTAGGTGTATTAAGGAAGATAATCCTAGTTCTGCAGCAATATTATGAACCTAGAAATAACACTTAGCGTAACAGAGGTTTGCTGGTGGCTTATCTAAACTGGAATGCAGGGCAAATCTCATCTCTTAACTCCTTAGTCTGGAAGCTGCTGCTTCCAAATTTACTATGGTAAAGCAAGAAAGGGATAAAGGAAGCACATATTTTTACCACTTTTCTCATATTTGATGGCCAAATTAGTCACATGAACCTCATTTACCTGTAAAGGGATTCTGGAAAATGTAAATATGTACGTGCATTTTTTGGGCTCAGCTATAAGGTGCTTCTAAATTGTCATTTAATGGAGCTATGAACATTCTTGCTCTTTTATGTTTGGGCTAACATGTAAGAATGTCTCTGGGATAGAAGTAGGATTTGTTGGTAGGGTTTTTATATGTTCTGTTTTGCTGGAGCAAACATATTCTTCTTCTATATGACTGTGACAAGTTGTGTTCTTTTATTAGGTCCAAAGCAACTAAGCTGGCATTTTGGTGTCCATCTCTTTATGTTCGCTGTCATATGTCTCAATTGTACTCAAATCAGTAACTGAAGATTATTTGGTTTTGTTTTGTTTTCAATGGGAGTTTCTAAAACTCCTTTAGTCTCCACAGATTTATGATTTGGAGGGGGTGCCTCTTTTGTTATTTTATTCATCTATTTCTATGTCAGTACTATGATCATTTAAATCACTACATCTTTTTAATTTCTGACCCCTTTCTGTGTCCTTAGTTTTCAGAATCGTTTATGCTGTTTTAAATATTCAAAAATCTTTTGGAATTTTAAATCAGTGGTGTTATATGGATTTTATAGATTTACTTTTTGATTTTAATCTATTAATTAGTAATCTTTGTATCTAGTAAGGTGTATTTCCTTCAACTGAGGGTTAAATTTTTCTTGAAGTCATTTCTTAAATCATTTGTCTTTTATTTCATAATATGTATATTTAAAACAATAAATTTACTTCAAAAAAGCAGTTTAGATGTGTGAGATTATTATGTGTTGATTTTATAATCATTCAGTTCTGAATCTACTACTTCTACTATAAGTTCCTCATTAATCTATGAAGTATTTAAAGTGGCATTAGTTATTATCCAAATATATTAGCACTTCTTTTCTCTCTTTCATTATTTATTTATAATTCCATTGCATTATAACCAACAAATGTGCCATTTTTGATTCATATTCTTGAATTATTTGAACTTTCCATTTGATAATCATGTTTTGTAAAAGTAATTTGTATTTTTTTTGGACATTTTTTATCACTTTCTTAAAAAGAAATGTGATTATTACATGTGCTTTAGTATGGATTTTTACATCTTTTCTTGTGTGTGTGTGTTTGTGTTTGGGTGTGTGTGTATGTGTATGTGTGCTTGAACTTTAATCTATGATGCGATAGCTTTCTTCAAATTTGGGAAAGTTTCACTCATTATTCTCTCATTAATAAGTAGGTAGATACAGCTATAGATCCAGATTCAGATATAGATCTACAGAGATACAAAGCCATTTCTCATACTGCCTTATCTTTTGAGGACTCCCATTATATATATATATATATATGTTAGTGTCTTAGTTTGGGATCCTATAACAAAATGCCACAGACTGAGGCAGTTTACACGGCAGACATTTATGTCTCACAGTTCTGGAGGCTGAGAAGTCCAGGATCAAGGTACAAATTGATCCAGTATCTGGTTGGGTCTACTTCCTAGTTTGCAGACCATCCTCTGCTCTTATATCCTCATATGGTGGAGGTACGCAGTTCAGGCTCTTCATTCACTCTCTGGACCCGATTACCTTTCATAGGCTTCACCCACCTCCAAATCACAAATCCCGATGGGAATTTAGACTTCCACATGTGAATTTTGGGAGGATAAACTTTCAGCCCATAGCAGTTAGATAGGTCACCTGTTAATGTCCAAAGGTCAAGAAAGCTGCCTTCATCCTTCCTCCTTTTCCTCCTCCTCCTCCCCTTCCTTCCTCTCCTTCTCCTTCTGCTCCTTTCCCCCATTCTTTGTTTCTCTCTGGTCTTCATGTAAATACTTTGTATTGTTACCATATGAGGTAACAGATGAGAATATAACAAAAAAGAGGAAACTCAAAGTTCACTTTTCTTTCCTGATAGTTTCTAATCTACTATTAATCACTTCCAGTGACATTTTTTTCAGCTACTGTGTTTTCATGTCCAAAGTCTCATTCAGTTATATTTTACACTTGTTTTTCACATTCCTCTTTCATTACATCGTTGAACATATGGATCGTCCTCAGAATACATGGCTAATTCTGTCATCTCTGTGATTTCTAAGTCAATTTCTATTAATTTCTATTAATAAATAAATAAACTTCTGGTTTCTTTTTTTTTAATGTTTTATTTATTTATTCATCAGAGACACAGAGAAAGAGAAGCTGAGACATAGTCAGAGGGAGAAGCAGGCTCCCTGCAGGAGCCTGTTGTAGGACTCCATTCCAGATCCTGGGATCACACCCTGAGCCAAAGGCAGACGCTCAACCACTGAGCCACCAGGTATCCCAAACTTCTGGTTTCAAGTGATATTTCTTGATTCTTGATTCTAGCACTTTGATATTAAATATTGAATATTGGGAATTTTTTAGTTTTTGAATCCTATATTTTTTTGTGTTCCTCTTAAGAGTGAAAGAATGTGGCAATTTCTCTGGCAGGCAGTCACATTACTTTAAGATTAGCTTAATCCTCTTGAGATCTGTTTTTAAACTTGTGGGTAGAACTAGAATAGGTTGTATTCTAGAGCTAATTTAGAGCCATTTTAAAGGCAGGAACCAAAGGCCAGTACATTAAATACACTGTGGCTGAAGGACACTGAAACAATTCCCGGCCCTGTGTGACCTCTGAGAATTGTTTCTTATCCTCTGTGTAATTATTTCTTTCTTGAAATTTGTTTTGTTCAGTTGTACAGAATTTTATGCTGTGCATGTGTGTACTATATTAAGGGAAAAACTCCTGGACCCCTATCTAGATTTCTGGAGCTTTATTCTCTACCTCTTTTTTTTTTTTTTTAATCCTCTCTGAATATTTCCTAGTTGTCTTGACCTCTGCAAATACCAAATTATGTTTCCCCAACTCAGTAAAATTTCCAAATGTGATTTGAGTTCCTCCTGCACTGTAATGTAGTGTGGGCATTACCTCCAGCCAGAATGTCTAGGCAGCAGTGTTGCTCATTCAGTTTATTTCCCTCTCTTTTGTGAATTAAAGTGCATACTACATGTGGTATAGTGTCTGGAAATAGTAATTTCCTATATTTCTTCATTGCCTAGTTGTTATAGTACAAGGATAATTTTAGAATATCTTATTTCTTCATGGCTAAAGAGCAGAAATCCACACCCCTCAAGTGTTTTCCTTTTCTTTTTAATCATAGTTATAAATTCCGTTAAGTATACTTTAAAAATTTTACTCCCATTCTGTGTGTAGAGCTGTGTAGGACTGTGATGCTCACTCTCCCATTTTCCTTGGGAGTCCCAGACTACTTACATTAATTTTCTTCTTCCAAAGTGTCTTAAAATACATACTAGACTCATACAATTAGAACTATGTTTTCATGAAACAGGACATTTAGGAGCACCTGGGTGGCTAAGTTGTGCAATGTCTTCCTTTGGCTCAGGTCATGATCATTAAAATTTGTCATGCTTTTATATTACAATGTCTGATGAACTCTTATTGCAATGACAGAAATATTCTGTCATTATTTACTATTAAATAAATAAATTTATTAAATAGAGATCAAAGTTGTATAAATTCATTTTTCCTAGGTGTGGGGTCAAGTCCTACATCAGGCTCCCTGCTTATAGGGAGCCTGATTCTTTCTCTCCTACCCACCTGTGCTCTCTCTCTCTCAAATAAATGAATAAATTCTTTTTTAAATAAAGAAGTAGGACATTTCTAACTACAAGATGAAGAACAGAAACCCAACTCAAACCATATCATAGGGAAAAATGAAAACTTTTATGTAAGTATTTGATTTTTTTGGTTTTCAGAGCTGCAGGGCTCCTAAGAGACATATATATTTCTCTGTCTCTTTGTGTGTATGTCTCTCTCCTTCTCACAGTGTTATCTTTGACTCTGCTTCTCCACTTCCCTCTTATTGACATCATTTCTCTTCTCCTATAATTACACTTTCTTTGTATGACCAACAGCAGGCTTGATGGATAGAGCATTTCCACTATACATAGCAGTTCTGTGGAGGTCATTTTATTGAATATGCTTATTTCCTGTAGCCAATCCATGATAAGCATTTATTTAAAAGAATGGACATTATGATTAGCCTGGCACAACCATATGACACAACCACCATATGCAATAGGTTTGGAGGCTGTCATAACAAGGGGCAAATCCTGACCACACAGGAACAAATCGTCATGAGGTGCTTTGTATTTGTGTTTCTTGTTTTAGTAATATTTGATTTTTGAAATAAATCATACACTTTTTGAAGACTCAGACAATAACTATTATGTCAGAGAATAATCCTTAAAAGGCCTAAAATAAAAATAGGAACATTATAGTCATGCTTCTGTTTCTGACCTTATCGTTATTTTGTTTTACTAGTTTCTCAAGTTTCTCAAGCTGTTGCAATCAAATTATTGTATTCACAGTCTACTGAAACCTGTCTTGTGCTTTCCTTGGCCTCATTTCTCCAACCACTTCCCCCACCTGCACTGCTTCTACACCCTATATCTTCTGACAATAAAAAAAATCCTACACAATCTGTTTCTTTGTCCTCTGAAATACCCTAAGTGTCCATGCCATTCCTTTGGAGCCTAGTGAGGCTAAGTAACTTTTTTTGTGTATATATTGCATCTAACCTATTAGTTGATAAACTTCTTTAGGGCAGGTATTTTACTTTATAGCTGAAGTGTGAGTAGTTGGAATAAGAGAGCTAAGTATATAGTCAGATAATTCTGGATCTGAACTCAAGAGCAGCCTCTCGTTCTGTGCCAGACATTCCCTGGTCATGTTACTGGGACTACATATTTATACTTGTCATATGGGGATAATGATACCTAACTTTATTATGTGAAATATCCTAGGCCTTATTGCAGGGGCATTTTCTGGCAATATTTTTTTAATCCCCTCTGGCAGCCATCATTATGCCTCACACCCAGCCAGAGATGAACAAATACTTGCTGAATGATTGCATAGTTCAGCTGAAGTAAGATTCTTACTTTATAGATTTAACTTCAACATTTATTTAATTTAGCACCATCAGACAAGAAATGAAAATGCTAGGAAAAAACAGATTATACTCTGCTTGACTTTCCCTAATGGACAGAAAACTGGAGTAATGGATTTTTAGCAGGACTGTGGTGATCTTATTACTTTCTTTTTCTTTTTTAAAAATAATATCTTGCCATGATGGTTTTATGTTTATTGCTAGACAACAAAATCACTAACTAAAAGTAACAGTGCTAGGTTATGACTTATGATCATCTTTGCTTGAAATTGAGAGAGAGAAAAAATACAGTTATTTTACCAATGGATCTATGGAAAGAATGAATCCTGTTCATAAAAGCCACCATTTATTAAGGTACTTTACTTACATTGACATCTCAATGAAATAGTAAGGAGTTTAGTAATTCCATAATTCAGGTGATGTAATTGGGACTCAGAACCTAGACAATTCAAATAAGCATGTCATGGAATTGGAACCCAAACATTTTGGATTCTGACATGTTATTCATACCAATATCATACTACCTCTTGAGTAGCTTCAAGAGTGTATCAAAGCCAAAGACTCTATAAGCTACCTTACCCTGAAATGACTTTGACAGACTATCCAAAAGATAGCCTCACAATTTTTAATAGAGAACATTCCATGCCTAAAAGATTCTTTGCTTTTTAGTGTTTATCCTCAACTGTTTCTGCTTTTTTTTTTTTTACTCATCTGAATTCCCCATCTTGTGTTTGCAACATCAAAACCTTTTCTTCAACAGCTGTAGTGTTGTCTCAAATGCAAGATTACACATTGAGGATTGAATGGGGTAGCAGGAGAAAATAAGCTCTAAGGGAACAAAGATCTTTTTTCATAGTAACTCACCATGCAATGTCTAACAAAGCAGTAGAAAGGCAAAGTATATGACCCAGCCCTGTGATGTGTCCCTTAGAAAATATTGTCTCATTATTTACTACTGTGTGTGATGTCAGCCATTTTTTTTTGACATCACTTAGACTATCAATGAAGCATCTCTTACTAATATTTTCCCTGTCTTTGGAAATCAAACCCTGGGCAGGTATTAGTCTGACAGCTGAAGCAGTGAAGAAAATGTTATTATATGTTTATGTTTATATGTAACCAAATATTTGGTGAATACTTAGAGTTAAGCTTCTTCTTTACATTTATATTATGCAGAAATTATTTACTTATCTTTTGCTCTCCACAGAGTAACAAACTCTTTTGACATAGAAATATTATTTTATAGAAACTGAAATTCTAATAGCCAAGTATTGGCTATAATACTCACTATGTTTGTTGGAGTGATCTTAATTATAGGTATTTATTCCTTTATTTGTTCTTCTTAAGTACATTTTTATAAAATGTCCCAAAACACTCATTTAAGATTATTTTGTTATGCAATAATTCCAAGTTGAGAAAGACTGATTTTTTTAAGATTTTATTTATGTATTTATGAGAGACACACAGAGAGAGGCAGAGACATAGGCAGAGGTAGAAGCAGGCTCCCAGTGGGGAGCCCGATGTGAGACTCCATCCTGGATCTCAGGGTTCATGCCCTGAGCCAAAGGCAGACGTTCAATCACTGAGCCACCCAGGGGTCCTGAGACAGGTTGATTTTTATTAGTCCTTATTACATACCTATATATATATAACATAAATGCAATATTAAATGGGTAAAGTATTTATGGCTTCAGTCATAAAAAACTAGAGCTAAGCAGTTTTAATTTCTTTTAATTGAGGCACACTATTATTTTCCTTTATATGGAAAGTCCATAAAAAGAAGCTTTTCCAACTGAAGTCCTGATAAATTTACTTCACAACCAATTTTCTAAAATAGGGAAAAATGTAATGCAATGTAATTTTTTCATTGAGGTTCTCCTCATTAAGATGTAAAATACAATCAAATGAACACAAAGTAAAGTAAAAAACCAAATATTTGGGTTTCTATGGCACTCAGACAAATAGTAATTTAGATGAATTAATCAACTACAAGATTCAATCAATGAAAGAAGTCAAATCAGCTGATCTATACTATATTGACTGTTGACTGATTGTGTGTGTGTGTGTGTGTGTGTGTTAATGGAAATCTTGAAGTCTATTGGTGCACATCTGAAGCTCACGAGGCAGTTGGGAAAATATAAAAAAGCTAACATATTGGAGTCCCTTAAGCTAAATTTTCCCCCACTAAGATTTCATATATGCAAAGTGTAAACAAAGATAATTTTTCTAAATGAGAAAGGGGAGGAAGAAGACTGCTACAAGTGTAGAGGAAGGGGTTTTGACTTGTTTGCTTCTGTATGATTTGGGGGAAATTCTCATTGTAGCATAAATCCCTAAATCTCAATAGACATGGATTATACTTCTTAATCACATAAGAATTCATCTCATATATACTCCTGGTCTTGTAGTATTTTAGGATCCCATCTTCCTTCTATTTTGTGGCCCATGCCTTATGGTTTTATGGTTTTAGAGTCTCCTGATTTATGTGCTGTTTTTGAAAGAATTAGTAGAGAAATTACACTCACATCTAATCAGTTCAGCCCAGAAATGACACACATTATATCCCTTACATTCCATTGGCTAAAAGTCAGTCATATGTCCACACTGTTCAAAAAGCTGAAAAATATCTAGCCTTCTGATCAATCAACCAAAAATAGCAACAACAAGAAAAAACACACAAACAGATAAATAAACTAATGATTTGGACAAAAATACAGTAATTCTCTGTCAAAAGTAATAATTCATTCTCATTTGGGGGGCCATTTGTAAAAAAGAAAAAAAGAAAAATTCTAAAAGAAAGTAAGAATAAAAAAAGACAAAAGTTCTGAGAGGAGGCAGTGAAGAAATATCAGCTGGAAATTAGAGGGAATGTGGAACAGATATAAAATATGGCCACTTTAGATTTTTCAACTCTTCTTTATAATTTCTCTTTTCTTCACTCTTTTTTTTTTAAAAAAAGATTTTATTTATTTACTCATAGAGACACACAGAGAGAGAGAGAGAGAGAGAGAGGCAGAGACACAGGCAGAGGGAGAAGCAGGCTCCATGCAGGGAGCCCGATGTGGGACTTGATCACAGGTCTTCAGGATCACAGCCCGGACTTCAGGCAGCGCTAAACCACTGCACCACCAGGGCCGCCCTTCTTGACTCTTTTAAACAGTTCCTTTCTTTTTTGTGATTTTCTCACTTAATTCCCACTCATGTCCTCTTCTCAAACCCTGTGTTTTCTGTTTTTATTAGTTTATTTTACTTTTTAATTATTATTTTTTTAAATTTATTCATGAAAGATACGGAGAGAGAGGCAGAGACATAGGCAGAGGGAGAAGCAGGCTCCCTGCAAGGATCCTGGGATCACGACCTGAACCAAAAGCAGATGCTCAATCGCTGAGCCACCCAGGTACTCCTCTGTTTTTATTTTTAACTCTATCTTGACTGTCTTATCTCACCTTTTACTCCTACAGCCACTCACCCTTTGTAAAAATGGTCCTTGCACGTAACTTCATGGATCCTCTGAGGCAAAAGAAAAACACCTCTGTTGATTAATTCAGCTAAACAACTTTTATAGTTAAAATTCCAAGTCAGGAAGAAGAACAGGTTGCAGTTGAGGACAGCCCCTACGAATGTCCATTGCCTGCCTTTGAAGGCATCATAAGTTGTGCCTAAAACATGAACTTTAATATAAACTCAGAAGCATTCTGTCCCTTCTTCCTTTCAAATAGAACAACACTATCTCATTCCAAAAATGTGTCAGCTACCTATAAACTGAGAAATGGAAACTGAACAGTATGAGACAAAAAGAAACCTTTGATTCTATGTGTACATAAAAAATAATCAAAAACATCACAAGTATGAGCACACTGTGGTATATAAGCATTTTTATCCAGAATAAGCTATCTGATAAGGAAGCAGTAGAAACTTGTTTGAAGTGAAAGAATTACTTTTTCCCCTCCCTATGAATTGCACTGTATGCAAATACAGCAAATGAAAAAGAAGAATGACTTTTGATTTTCCTGGTTCAAGTTGATGTATTACTTTAGTAATTCATCCGTAGCTATCCCTCCTTTCTATTGTCAGTCATTTTGTAGTCATCTTAAATCTATAAACCTAAATAAATTTAGGCTAGATTGCTCAGAAAGTGATGTGTATATGTATATGTGTGTGTGTTCTTGACAGATCTCAATAATTTTTTACACAATTTGCTGACTTGATTTCTAATATATATCTGCACAAGCAGGGGAAAATGTTAAGTAGAATTCAATTTGAGATTATACTTGATAAACTGTGAGAATCCCTATTGAGCTCAACTGTTTAGATTATCAGACATGATCCAGAACACTCATTTCATTTTCTAGATGATAAAATTAAGATAAAGATACTCAATGCATCAGAGGTAAGTAACATGTATGCTCCAAATAAATTTTGTTTGGTGTCTATGATAGGTTGGTACAAGAATCCTTACTCTGATTATAGATTGTATTTTTTTCCTCAAATAGATTTTCCTGCATAGTATCTAAAAAGTAAAATACAAGGATCACAGCTCTTTTCATTTAACCGAAATACACTTAAGTTTAGTAAAGCAGAACAAAAATACATAAAGCTGTTTTTAAGCCAATTTAATTATTGTATTCCTATATGTTACAGAGTGCAGTTTAGTTAAAACCTTCTTTTCTGTTGTTTAATCTCAAAACATATTTACCTGTTTCTGAGTATAAAATGAATAGAGAATCATTATACAAATTACCAAGAAATACAGAAAGAGGAGACAAAGTATTCTTACTCCCACTATCTGACATGTTAATATTCTGTAGGAGGTCTGATTGCTGTTGGTATATAATATTCCACATTTTGAAATAAAAGATCTAATTTATAGAATAGGGATTATAGTTCATGGAATAAAATGCACTATAAACCCAAAATGGAGCCTCAGATTATAAGAATATAAATTTATGCTGGTGTCCAAAATAGGTCATGAGATGAACTTTCTTTCCATTACTGTAAGAACAGCTGTAATGCCTTCATATTTACATAAAAATTTACTTGTGAAGTTGTTAATCTATTATTAGTTATCAGTGCATTAAATACTACATAATTTAATTATTTAAATCAAAATATCACTGTAACTTCACTTGTACTCACTATTTAAAGATCTAAAATGATGGGACAGTTGGGTGGCTCAGGGGGTGAGTGTTTGCCTTTGGCTCAGGGCATGGTCCCAGAGTCCCCGATCGAGTCTCACATTGGGCTCCCTTGGGAAGAGCCTGCTTCTCCCTCTACCTATCTCTCTGCCTCTCTCTGTATATCTTCATAAATAAATAAAATCTTTAAAAATAAATAAATAAATAAATATACTTTATTGAAATAAATAGATTTTAAGCATAGTAAGGATTTTTGTACTGTATCAGAAAATCATTTGTGTGTATGTGTGTAATTTTTTCAGCACACTTTCTAGGTATCCTGCCTCCTTTGTTCCCATATTTTTGTAGCATTATTGCTATTACAAGGCTACCATATTCATACAGTGTTTCAATTTTGATGAAAATATCGCATACAAATCCCTCGCTAGGTGCGAGGATCTATTTTTTTGAACTCCACATTAATTTATTTAACCTTCCCAATAATTAGGAAACTCATGTACTGAGAGGTAAAAAGAATTGGCACAGGTCACAAAGCTGGTAAATGGAAGACAGAGACCTGGCTGTTCAGCTCCAGATCTCTGCTACAAATCTGACTACAATCTATAATGTACAGTCTCTCTCACACGCTAATGTAAAATGTCACAGATATTTCTCTTTCTACCTGTGGCATAGATGTATATTACATATTACATACGTATGGCATATATATGTGTGTGCACACACATACCTACAGATAGATGGATGTTAGATAGCTAACTAGATAGATGATAGATAGATAAGTAGATAGGTAGACAATAGATATTTCAAATAATCTGACATATATTCTCACCATTTAAAACTCACAATCCTTCCTCAAATAGAGGAGGTAAGTATATGAGTTTGTATTTTATCCAGGTCATTGCACATTTTCCATTCACTTAGTTAACAAATCAACTGTCCCTTGCCCAGGCCAAAATGTTGGGAATCATCTCAAACTTCTCTTGTCCTTTTGTGACCCTCATTCAATAACCCTTCAACAAATCCTGTCACTTTTTGTCCAACTAATGGTATTATCTGTGACCTTTATGGTCTATCATCTCTCTCTCTTAGATTATTGGAAAAGCCTCCCAACTGGTCTTCCTCCTCTATCCTTGCCAACCTTCAAAGTGTTGTCAACACAACATCCAGTGTAATACCATCCACACAGAAGTCAAACCCAGTCATTTTTTTTCCCCTTGCTTAAACACCTTTGGTGCCATTTATAGTAAAATGGCATCAGTATGCCTTACAAGGTTCTATGCATTCTGGCTTCCAGCTACTTCTCCAACTTCATCTACTCTCTTCTCCCCATGCTTTCACCCTGCCACAGCCATACTGTCCTCCTCGCTTGCATCAGAACATGTCAGCAAGGCCTTTGTCTTTGCCATTCCTTCAGACTGGAATCTTCTTCCTAAGTTATGTGAATATTCCACTCATGCCCTCACTTGGTTCAGGCACCCATTCAAACGCTATCTACTTAATGAGTCTGTCTCTTCTGCTGTCTCCCTTATAAACTCTCAATATCAAACTTATTACCAAATTTTGAAACTTTAGGTTTTCTTTAAAGTTATTGCCACCCAACATTCTATAGACTTTACTTATTTTTTTTCTTTATTGTGTTTCCTTTCCATTATGAACATGTTCTCCATGGCTACAAAGGTTTGTATCAGTTTCTTTCACTTCTACATCTCTGTCAATGAGATTGGACCTAGTAGGTACTTTAAATAAGTTAACACCTATTGAGTTAACTTAAGACTCCTGAAAGCCATGTAACTCAGATAAGAGCATACAATTAAGTATAATTCACATTTACAAGTGGAGAAATTAGGCTCTAAACGTCAACTCTTCTACATTTACACTTTTATTTATAACATATTTAAGTAAAGCCTCAGCTTTTCATCACTGTTTTAACACACCAAAATTTATAAATGTATTGTCATATGTCTAAATTATTATTTTTTTCACTTTAAAAACAATATGGAGGTGAAATTCATGTCATAAAATCCAGCATTTTAAAAAATTTTATTTATTTATTTGACAGAGACTGAGCGAGCACAAGCAGGGAGAGTGGCAGGTAGAGGGAAAGGGAGAAGCAGACTCCCCATTAAGCAGGGAGCCCAATTTGATGCTCAATTCTGGGACCCTGGGATCATGACCTGAGCCAAAAGCAGATACCCAACTGACTGAGCCACCCAGGTGCCCCAAAGTTCAGCTTTTTTAAGTGGACACTTCATGAAATTTAGAATATTCTCAATATTGTACAACAGCCACCTGTAGCTAATTCCGAAATATTTCCATCACTCGAAAGTAACATTCCCTACCCATAAACAGTTCCTGTCTATTACTCCTTTCTCTGAGCCTTGGCAACCACTAATTTGCATTCTGTCTCTATGGGACTTACCTATTTTGGATATTTCCTATAAATAGAACTATACAAAATGTGACCTTTTGTTTCTGGCTCTTTCACTTACTATAATGTTTCAGAAGTATATCAAAACTATAGCATATATCGATCTTCATTTTGATTATGAAATAATATTCATTTTATGTATATAACATAATTTCTTTATCCATTCATTCATTGATGGGCTTTGAGGCATTTTCTACCTTTTAACTATCGTGTATAGCGCTGATACAAACAAATGTGTACATATACTTGTTTAAAAACCTGTTTCAACTTTGGGTGGTATGTACTTAGGAGTGTACTTAAGAGCTCATAGGGTACTTTTATGTTGAACTTTTTAAAGAACTGCCAAACTGTTATCCACAGCAGCTGAACAAATTTTATTCTATTTCTCCACATGCTCATGAATACTTGTTATTTTCCATTTTTTAAATTTGTAACCATCTTAGTGAGTGTGAAAGGTGGTTTTTGTGTTTCCCTGATGACTAATGATGTTGAGCCTCTTTCCATGTGCTTGTTGGCCATTTTTATATCTTCTTTGGAGAAATGTCTTTGAATAGAATGTTTTTTGCATTATTTTGGATTTGAATATTCTTTCCATTTTCACTTGGGTTTTTTGTCTTTCATTGAATTGTCCAATACCTGGTTTGCAAATATTTTCAACCATTTGGTATGGTGTCTTACTTTCTTGATAATTTCATTCGATGTACAAAAGTTTTTAATATTGATGAAGTCCAAATTATCCATTTTTTTTCTTTTGTTGTTCCCACTGCCAAATCTAAGTTTATAAACATCATGTATTTTCTTGTGAGACTTTTTTTTTTTTTTTTTAGTTTAGCTCTATATTTAAGTTGTTTATCTACACGGAGTTATTTTTGTATGTGATATAAGGTAAGGATTTAACTTCATTCTTTTGCAGGTGGGTATCTGGTTGTCCATGCACCGTTTGTTTAGGAGACTATCCTTTGCTGTCTTGGAATCCTCATTGAAAATGAATTGTCCATAGATGCATGGCTTTATTTCTGAACTCTCAATTCTAGTCCAGAATTGGCGTATATGTCTATCTGAATAATAACACCCACTGTTTTGATTACCCTAGCTTGGTAGCAAATTTTGAAATTGTAATGTATGAGTCTTCAATTTTGTTCTTTTTCAGGATTGTTTTGGATATTTGGGACATTTTAAAATTCATATGAATTTTGGGGATCCCTGGGTGTCTCAGCAGTTTGGTGCCTTCCTTTGGCCCAGGGCGCTATCCTGGAGTTCCGGGACCAAGTCCCGTGTCGGGCTCCCAGCATAGAGCCTGCTTCTCCCTCTGCCTGTGTTTCTGCCACTCTCTCTCTCTCTCTCTCTCTCTCATAAATAAATAAATATTTTTTAAAAAATTAAAAAATAAAATTAATATGAATTCAAGGATTGGCTTTTCACTTCTGCAAAAAAAACCCGAAGGCCATTGTAATTTTGGTAGAAATTGTATTAAGTCTGTACATTGATTAACATATTAACAATGTTAAGTCTTCCAATCCATGAATACAAGATTTTATTTGAGTATTACTTAATTTCATTCAGCAATGTTTTGTAGTTTTCAGTGAGCAAGTCTATCATTTATTTATTATAGTTAAATATATTCCTTGGAATTTTTCTTATTTTTTTAAGATTTTATTTATTTATTTGAGAGAGAGAGAGAGAGAGAGAGAGAGTGAGAGCATGAGTGGAGGAGGGGCAGAGGGAGAGGGAGACACAGGCTCCCTGATGAATAGAGAGCCCAACACAGGGCTCAATCTCAGGACCCTGAGATCATGACCCCTTTAAGCAGATTTTTAATTGACTGAGCCACACAGGTACCTCACTATTTTATGTTACTGTAAATGGAATTGCCTTCTTAATCTCCTTTTCAGATTGTTCATTTTAAGTATAGAAACTCAAATGATTTTTGCATGTGAATCTAGTACCTTGCAAATCTGCTGACTTTTGTAAATTTATTGTTTGTTTGTTTGTTTTACCATTTAGTTTGTTTTAATATTTCTTCACAAATGGTAGAAAATACTAAAGTACAGACAAGGAATAATCATAATGTTGTAGCCAACATTATAAATATGGAATTATAAATTTAAAACATTTTCTGGTTTAAAAAATAAATCTGGTAGTCAATGCAGCTCTGCGGGGTCTCTGCATCTAGTAGGGCCGGTCTCTGCGCTCCTGACAGTCCTCGCCTTTATCCATTTTTCCAGGTCCTCCACACCCGCCTCTTCTTCCTCTCATCTGTTCCATCAAAGGTCCAGGGAGCCCACCAGGACCGCCTTGTCTTCCTCCTCCAAAGCCATCTCAGTCCATACCCCAGCCACCGCGGAAGCCCCCTCTGTGTCCACCGTGGCCACCTCTGACATCCCACCGGGACCACTGTGGTCCATGAGGCCACCTCTTCCTCCCCGCATGCCACCAGGGCCGCCTCTGCCACGGTCACTGCCTGGGGGCAGGAAGGGTGGTAGAAGGAAGCCTTCAGGCTTCGGGGCCTAACACTGGCTGCATTCTGTTCTCCAGGTTAAGTTCTGGTTTCCACCCCGGATTGGGGCACTGCCAGTCCCCAGCTCGGTGCTGGACGTTTCCTCCTCTGGGTGGGTTTCCTGGGGAACCCCAGGGTCCTCTTGGGGGAAAGCCACCTCTGTCTCCTCCATGGCCTCCTATGTGACCCATGGGGCCCCCAGGACCTCCTGCGTCCCCTGGACCTCCACGGAGTGGCAGTGGCATCCCTCTGCCCTCACAGGGAGGCATACCACCCCACATGCTGTTCATTGGAGGTTTCTTTCGAGCAAGAGAAGCCTTAAGTTTGCTTCCTTGAAAATCTTTCCCATAAAACCACTCCACAGCAGCCTTGGCAGTTGGTGGGTCTTCTTTATTTTATTTTATTTTATTTTATTTTATTTTATTTTATTATTTTATTATTTTATTTTATTTTATTTTATTTTATATTTTATTTTATTTTATTTATTTTATTATTTTATTTTATTTTATTTTATTATTTTATTTTATTTATTTATTTTTATTTTATTATTTTATTTTTGGTGGGTCTTCATAGGACACTGTGGCTTCACCTTTGGGCTTTCCTGTTTCTTGAAGCCACCTCGCTCTCCAGTGCTGCCCATTCCACAGGGCCCTCCTGCCCACCCACCTCTGCTCGTGCCTCCATGATCAAAATCCCCTTCTTCCCTTGCCCAGGTTATCAGGGCTACTCATACTCTGGTTCTCTCCTGGTCTGGAAAATCATCCAGTCTCCTTCCCATAAACACCCATGCTACTGGGGTGGTCCTGTCAGAATGAAATCTGCTGCCTGCTCTGTTGGCTATATTGACTTGGAGCCTGGTTGTAGGATCCGGTTTGGAGGGGATAGCTCGTGGGCAGCTGCTATCCATAGCTGCTTTGTTGACCATAGCTACTCTGTTGTCCATTGCTACTCGGCTGCCCATAGGTGTTCTGCTGAGAGTAATTGCTCTGATCATACATAGTCGGCTATGTAGAGAAGTAAATCGTAGGAGGATAATATGGTGGTGCTGTGACTGGCTGCATGGGGTAGCTCCCAGGTGCCTGGGGATAACTGTAGTTACTCTGTCCATATCCTAGGCTGGGCTGGTTGTAATCCCCTGTGCTAGATTTTTTTTTTTTTTTTTTTCCTGTGCTAGATTAAGGTTGACTAGTCTCAGTGGGTTTGTTACCATCCTGTGGTCTTGCAGGTGCAGTGGCTGCTGGCTGCTGCCCATAGGCTGAGTAAGCAGGCTGAGTGCCATATGCAGACTGAGCTGCATAGGAAGCCTGTGTAGTAATGACTGTAGCAGTGGTGGCATCAAAAGCACCAGTGCTGTACCCCCGGACAGGCTGAATATATGCCTGGGGTATAGTTGGAGTAGTATAACCAGCAGGAGGCTGTCCATAGAAGTTGCATTGGCAGTCTGCCCATAGGTCGCAGTGGTCTGAGCCTGGGTATAGCTGACATCAGTGGGCTGTCCATAGGTTCCATAACTTTGCTGCCCATATGCCTGGGTGGTCTGTGCATATCCTTGAGTTGGTTGGGCAGTGTATGCACTGTAGCCTTGCTGGTCTGCAGCTTGGCTGTAGGTACTGTGATTCATGGATGCCACTTTCTCTCCTTCCAATGTCCTCTCAATGTCCTCTCAATGTCCCTCTCGCTTTCCCCTGTAAATTTATTTTGGATTTTCTATATCGAGCATCATGATATCTATGAATAGAAATAGTTTTGTCTTCATTTCCATTTCAAATGCCTTTATTCTTTTTCACGTCTAATCACTATGGTTAAAACTGCCAGTAAAATAATGAATATCATTGTGGAAGTAAGCATTCTTGTCTTGTTTTTAATCTTGGAATTAGTTCAGTTTTTTACCATAGAGTATGATTTTAGCTGTGGATTTTTCATAAATGAACTTAATGATGTTGGTAAGGTTCTCTTCTGTTACTAATTTAGTATTTTTATCAAAATAGAGTTTTGAATTTTTTCAAATACTTTGGTTCTATTGAAATGGTCACGTGTCTTTTTGTTGTTTTTTTGTTTGACTAATGTATATCACTTTGATTGATTTTCTCATATTAAATCAGACTTCTATAGTGGTATAAATAGCTGCTATTTTTTGATTTGATACTATTTTGTAATTGCATCTGTAATTATTTAGTATAAAGATAATGCTGATTTCATTGAACGAGGTAGGGAGTGTTCTTTCCTCTCATATTTTTAAAAAGATTTTGAAAAGAATGGATGTTAACTCTTTAAGTTATTAGTAGAATTCGCCAGTGAAGACATATGGACCTGAGTTTTAGTTTTTTGAAACTTTGTTGTTTTGATTTTTTTTCTGATTCCATCACTTCACTTGTTATAGTTTTAAGATTTTTTATTTCTTTTTATTTAATTTTTGTAATTTTTGTGTTTCTAAGAATATTCCCATTCCATAAGCTTATTTGATCTGTTAACATAGAGTTGTTCATAGTGTTCTCCCAGATTTTTTTTTTCTTGTAAAATCAGTAGTAACATCTCCACTTTTATTTCTGATTTTAATTATCATGTCTTCTCTCATTGTCTGGTAGTCATCCTAAAGCCTTGTCAACTTTGTTGATCTTCTCAGAGTCAACTTTTTGTCTTATTTATTCTCTTTTTTGGCTTTTAAATTTCTATTTCATTAATGTCTGCTCTGATCTTTATTATTATCTTCCTTTTGTTACCTTTTAGTTTAGTCTTCTTTTTCTAGTTCCTAAGATTTAGTCTCATTATTGATTTAATATTTCTTCCTAAGTGTAGGTCTTTACTGCTCTAAATTTCATTCTGATACTGCTTTCACTGTATAAGTTTTAATATGTTATGTTTTCATTTTCATTCCTCTCTAAGAATTGTTTAATTTACCATGTATTTGACCTATTGGGTAAGAATGTATTATTTAAATTCTACAATTTTGTGAATTTTCCAGTTTTATTTCTTGTTTCGTACCCCCCTAGGTTTATTACATTGTTGTTGGAAAAGATACTTTGTATGATTTTACTGTTCTTAAATTTATTTATTTATTTATTTATTTATTTATTTATTTATTTATTTTTTTGTTCTTAAATTTATTGACATTTATTTTGTTGCCTAACACCTGGTCTATCCTGGAGAATTTCCTGTCACTAAAGTAGAATGTGCTACTGTTGTTTGGTAGAGTGTTCTGTTTATGTCTTGGTGTATATTGTTGTTTATATCCATTCTTATTTAACTCAATTTCAGTGTAGATATTGTACTCATTGAAAGTAGAGAAGTGTGGGGCAAATGCCACAAAATATTTTCTAGTGTTTTTAAGTTGCTTTTTCTTGATTTAACATTTGCTTATTGGCTAATAAGTTTTGGTTATTTTCCAGAGTTTTGACATTTACTTCTATC
Source organism: Canis lupus baileyi (assembly GCF_048164855.1). Lineage (NCBI taxonomy): Eukaryota > Metazoa > Chordata > Mammalia > Carnivora > Canidae > Canis > Canis lupus. The sequence goes on along the minus strand of NC_132857.1, from coordinate 32,057,265 downwards.
AATTTTGCTTGTTTTTGATGTTTCTGTGGAAGAATGGGCATTGGGAGCTACTTATTACATCATTTTTCTAATGTCACTTTCTAAACTGTTTTTAAATCATTCTTTTAAAATGATTATCATTTTAAAAATCATTTTAAAATAATGATGATTTTAAAAGAATCACATATCCTCTGGAAAATGTGCTTTAAGATTTCAATGTGGCAGTAGGGCTTTCCACATATCTGCATCATTATTTTATAAATAACTGCATACAGGTATATTGATATATAGATATAATTTTTAAAAATATTTTACATAAAAAACAGGAGCCACCAAATTATAATCCACCAAATTCACCATGATGATTTTTAATGCTCACTGCATCTGTTTATTTTCATAACAGAGGCAGTTTGCTTTATGTGAGAACAGATGTATGTGTGATTATTTGCACTGAAACACCCAAACATTGGAGTAAAGCAGCAATTTACAATAGCTGCCTGGGACTTCTCTTAAGTAAACAATTAGTGAACAATGAAGAACTTATTTCCTCTTATATCTTTACGGTCCGAGAAACAGACAAACTTGGTGGTGTGAAAACACATGCAGATAAACTGACATCCACATAAACACACATCACACTATTTTGAATTTTCTGAAACTGGAAAACATCTGCTCTCTTATTAGAAACTCTCCTGCAGATTAAAATTTACCCAGAAGTTGGTTTTGTCTTGGCATTCCCTTGACTTTTTGATATTGATTTCAATTATTTATTTAATAATCTATTAATTTTTGATTAAAAAAAAAAGCAGGGGAATTAGAAGGAAAAGGGTCATGAGAAAACCATTCATTCATGATCTAGTAAATCTTTGTCAGATTAATCTCTATATAGTTACCATTACCTTGCTGACAATTGGGACAATTACTCATGAACAATTCCTCTAATTGAGATGTTACTCTTTCAATACCTTTATCCATTTTTGGCAAATTAAAGATCCATGCATTTATAATATCCTTCTTCAAGTTATTTATTTTATCTTAAGTACATAGATTCTGTCAGCAAGCAGACCTTTTGGTGCCTTACAGCAATCCTCTTACACTCATTGTGTTCATCAAAATCAGGTTCTCATAGGAAACTTTTGATACCTCTTCCTCTATCAAACCCTAATTCACTTTTTGATGATGATCTTCCTCCCTCCACTGAGACACTTGAACCATCATAAGAGAACATTCCTTTCATCCATCCTGCACAAGCCAACTGATACATATTCTGCCTTTGTTCCCATTGCTATGCATGTGCCTTTCTGAGCCTAACTCAGTTTCTTTTAAGTTTTTATTTTAATTCTAGTTAATTAACATACAATGTTCTATTGGTTTCAAGTGTACAAAATAGAGATTCAACAATTCCATACATGATTTGGTGCTCATCACAAGTGCACTCCTGAATCACCATCATCTATTTTACTCATTGCCCCATGCACTCTCCTCTGGTAACCCTCAGTTTGTTCTCCATAGTTAACAATCTGTTTTTCTCTCTCTCTCCCTCTCTCTTTACTCATTTGTTTTTATTTTAAATTTTACATATGAGTGAAATCATATGGTACTTGTCATTCTCTGACTGACTTATCTGATAAAAGGTTAGTATCCAAAATATATAAAGAATTTATACAAATACCAATAAATAGTCCAATTAAAAAATGGACAGAAGGGGATCCCTGGGTGGCTCAGCAGTTTGGCGCCTGCCTTTGGCCCAGGGCGTGATCCTGGAGTCCCGGAATTGAGTCCCACATCGGGCTCCCGGCATGGAGCCTGCTTCTCCCTCTGCCTGTGTGTGTGTCTCTCTCTGTGTGTCTATCATAAATGAATAAATAAAAAATCTTTTAAAAAATGGACAGAAGACATGAACAGACATTTTCTCAAGAAGACATCCAGGTGGCCCATAAGTACATGAAAAGACGCTCAACATCACTCATCATTAGGGAAATGCAAATCAAAACCACACTGAGATTACACTTCACACCTGTCAGAATGGCTACAATCAACAACTCAAGAAATAACAGGTGTTGAGGTTATGGAGAAAAAGGAATCCTCTTGCACTGCTAGTGGGAATGCAAACTGCTTCAGCCACTGTGACAAACAGTATGAGATTTCCTCAAAAAAGTTAAAAATAGAATTACCCTATGATCCAGCAATCACACTGCTGGGTATTTACCCAAAGGATTAAAAAAAAAAAACCACTAATTCAAAGGGATACATGCACTGCTATGTTTATAACAACTTTATTTACAATAGCCAAATTGTGGCAGCAGCCCAGTGTCCCTTGATTGATGAATAGATAGGGAAAATGTGGTATGTGAATACAATGGAATATTATTCAACCAAAAAAAAGGTGTCATCTTGCCATATGCAACAACATAGATGGAGCTAGAGAGTATTATGCTAAGTGAAATAAGCTAGTCAGAGAAAGGCAAATGTCCAATTTCATATATAGCCCAGACCTTCCTTAAAACTCGTGCTCATATATGCAACTGGCTATTCATCATCTCTATTTGAAAGTAAAGTAGGTATCTCAAAAATGATTTTAAAATTTTTATTGGATTAAAACATAAATATTAAGAGTATATAAAATATCATTGTACAGTTCAGTGAATTTCTAAAAAGATAATACAGTATGTACCAGCATCACAGAGGTCACTCTTTTGTCCTTTGCCTATAAGTTCTAATCCCCAAGTTACCAATATCCGAATTTCTTAACACTATAAGGTAGTTTTGTGTGTTTTTATGCTGTTTTATAAGTGGAATCACATAGAGTATACTTTTTTGCATCTATTTTGTCCTAACATTTGTTGGATGAATTCCTGATGTTGCAAATAACTACACTGTGATATAATATTGTTTCAGTATAAATATATCATAAATTGTCATTGACAATTATTTAGTTTGCTTCTAGTTTTTGGGTATTATAATGGTGCTGTTCTGAAACTTCTTGTACATGTTTTTGGGGTAATTTGCATGTACCTCTATTTGGTATCTATCTTTGAATGGAATTCCTAGATATGTGCACATTTTACTTCAGTAGACACTGCTACACAGCTTTCCAGTATGGCACCAATTTATACTCTCTTTAGCAATTTTTGAGAGTAATCTTGAATATAATTTATCCAAAACCACACTCCTTTTTGCCTCCCACAAACCAGTTTCTTTTAAAGTCATCTGCCATGTAAGTGGCAAATTTAATTTTCTGTTTGATCACTTATACCAAAACACAATCTTGACATCATCCTTCATGCTTATATTTCTCTGTGCTGTATTTCCAAACCATCAGCAAATTCTGAAGCTCCTTTTGACAAAAATATTAAAAATATATATTCATACAATTGGTAAAATATATGTGTATTAATTTTATATAAAATATATATCCATTATACATATAAAATATGTACCCATTTATATTATATTAGCACAACCACTTGGTCTAAGCTGCCATTACTTCTTGCCTAGTTTTTAATTTGCCTACATATTTCCATTCCATCTTTAATAATACTCCATTGAGCAGCCAGGGTATTATAAAGCATAAGCCACACTTTGTCCTCATTGTTGCCTCATCTCACTCAAAGTAAAAGACGCATAACTTACAATGGTCTATAAGCCTGTCACTACCTTGCCCTTTATCTTGCTCTACCTGCCATGTTCCTGCTGGTCAACCATACCCAGCCACATTGCTTTCTTTGCTCAAGTATCTTCAGTCCTAGTTTTTATTTCTAGTTCTTGATGCATGCTCTTATTCCCACCCAGGTGTTCTTCCTTTGGTAGCCAAGCTCTTTCCACATGTCACCTCGTTAAAAAGTAAATATTTGTTCTGCACTCCCTGGGCACTCCCCTTTCCTATACTTTCATTGGTCTGTGTAGCAGTTATTGAAATTGTATCTATTTATTTATAAACCTATCAGCACTAGAAAATATGCATGGCAAGTGTATGGCTTTGTTTTATTCAATCTGTTTCCCAATTGCACTCAACAATGCCTGGTATAGAGCAGGTACTGAAATGAAGTGTATTTGTGAATAAATGTATTTGTCAATAGCTCCTCCATTACTAAATAAGTTTCAAAAGATAGTGATAACCCAAAGGTATCTTTGGGAATTGAAAAACATTTAAAAGATTGTTCAGTCCAAATTTTTCTTTTCAAATGGAAAATCACGAGAGATACTCAAAGATATTAAGCAATATAGATGCATTAATCAATGTAGAATAACTAGATTTTCTTCAGGACTAAAATATATGTATTTTTAAAAAGTGAATTATTGGTATGAATCCATTATAAATAAAACAGTATAAATATCTAATTATTTATTAAACTATATTGTATTATTCAGTATTTCCAAATATTCATTGGTTATTTAATATTGTCATTAGACATATGAATGATAAACTCTAAACTGTGATAAAATTATGGATTCTAAGACTTTATATTTGCATAGATCAATGCCCAAATGTAGGTGATCAGAGATTTTCTGAAATAATATGGATGCCTCAATTATGTAATTTAAAAAAAATTCTCACTGTGACCCACAAGAGCACACTTAAGTTTTAAAATATTCAGTTCAATTTTGGCATCAATAAGAAAAATCATTGGAGATTAAATATTATTTCTGCAGGGTTGTCATTAATAAATATACATGTTAGGTGTTCATTCAATACAAGTTGGAAAAACTGGTTTAAGAAAATCAAGAAGACCTTTCCCTCAACTTCCTCCTTCACTGATTTTCTAATCCAAGATATTACATTTCTTAGCAATGAATTTCTGCCCCACCCCTTAACAAATACACATATGAGGGACACCTGGCTGGCTCAGCAGTTTAGGGCCTGCCTTCGGCCCAGGTAGTGATCCTGGAGTCCTGGGATCAAGTCCCGCATCGGCCTCCCCACAGGGAGCCTGCTTCTCCCTTTGCCTATGTCTCTGCCTCTCTCTCAGTCTGTATCTCATGAATAAATAAATAAAATCTTTAAAAAACCAATAAAAAAACAAATACAACATATGAAATCATAGGAAGTATATATTAGTCTCAGAATCCAGTCCCTGGCACAGGGCTCCTACAACCCTTGTAAATTCCTAAGTGATAAGAACACTAGGTGCATCTTTTGTTCTATTGAGGTGACTCTAGGTGAGCTTCTGTATGGCTCCAGGATAGGGGCTGGTAATTAGAATGACAAAAGCATGATTGGAAGCTTAAAATTTGGGGAGTACCTGAGTGGTGCAGTATGTTGAGCATCTAACTCTTGGTTTCAGCTCAGGTCCTGATCTCAGGGTCTTAAGATAGCCTCACATTGGGCTTGCAAGACTGCTTAAACTCTATCTCCCTTTGCACCCTCACTCTGATATAAATAAATAAATCTTTAAAAAATTGTTTTTTCAATCCATCCATCATTCTTCAGAAAGGGGAGAGGGAATAGAAATGAAATTAATTATGCCTAGTTGGAGAAGACTCCCTAAAATCCCAATAGCACAGTGTTCAGGGCACTTCCAGTCTGTGAACACATCCACATACTGGGAGGGTGATGACCTTAATTTCATGGGAACAAAATCTCCTGCATTCAGCACTCTCCCAGATCTTGCCTTATGTATCTCTTCATCTGGCTGTTCATTTATATCCTTTATAATATCCTTTAAAAATTGGTAAATGTAAGATAAGTGTTTCCCTGAGTTTTGTGAGGTATTCCAGCAAATAAATCCAGGGGGGAAGAGGTCATGGGTACCTCTGATTTGTAGCCAAGTTAGACAGAAGTTGTGGATAATCCAGGAACTATCATTTGCAATTGTCATCTGAAGTGTTTGTGTGTGGGAAGTCTTATGGGACTGAACCCTTAACCTGTGGGGTTGGATGCTATCTCTAGGTAGATAATGTCAGAATTGAGTTAAATTGTAAGACACCAAGCTGGTGTTATAGAATTGTTCAGTGTGGGAGTCATGCTGCTCCATCATATTAGAAGGCCAGAGTTGTCAGAAGTGAAGTGTTCTATGTGAAAATAAAGGAAAAATATACAGGACAACTGTAAGTTTTTACAACACAACACATTAAGATGGGATGATGTTAAATCCTATTCTGAGCTCAAGCTTCAATGAGGTAAGTGGGACAGATTCCTGGTCTGTAGTTGTAAGAGAAGACCTCTGATGGGAAGGATAGAATATCATGGATATCAGGATATTTAAAGGAGAATGAGACAGAAAAGAGACCTTTTCTTCAGGTAGTTTGATGATAGGAAGGACGATGATATAATTCAAAGTGATCATTAGGTATGCAGAACTGACTCATAATCAACATTGTCTCCATCATTTCTGAACATATCGACTTTGAGAAAGTTACATCACTCCTATAGCTTAAAATTCTTCATCTGTAAGGATAATGATTCTTATTTTGTACTAGGATAAAATAGGCAATGTATTAAAGCTCTGGTTTACATGGTTTACATTAAATAAACAAGAGGCTTCTGCTTATCTTCTACAGAAGTTCTTAGAAACAAGTCCTGTGACATATTTTATTTTTTTGAGGGGGGGAAATTATAGTTCCAAAATCAGGATATTCTGTATCAAGCAGACACAGTTTTAGTATGCTATTCCTCCTCTCTCATGACATTTAACAGAATAGTGAAGGGCATGGGAGTAAAACAATAAATTTACATATTAAAGTTACTTTGGACTCTGAGGATGAATAACCTGGTTGAAATTCTAAGTACCACACACCAGTTGGATGAAAATGGACAGATGTGAGTGTACCAACCAACTCCACCTAAATTAAAACATTTAAGACCCATTGAACCATTAAGAACATTGCAAATGCATTTCACTTAACTTTCTTTTTTTTTTTTAAGCAAAGATGATTTAAAGAAAGAAACAGAGCTATGTAGAGGGTGATTCAAGATGGTGGCAAAGGAATATGCTGAACTAATCTCCTACCATGGACACACCAAATCTATAGCTACATATGGATTATTTTCTTCTGAAAAGTATCTGAAAACTAGATTAACTACTTACTCTCTATTACAAAGGATAAAATGACCACATTGGGACAGGTAGAAGAGGTAGAGAAAAGGTCTTGCAAAAACCACATCCCCTGTGCAGTGACACACAGTATAGAGGGATCTCACCAGATAGGTGGTCCTTCTGAAGGAGAGAGGGGTTGGGGCCCCACATTGGGCACCCCAGTCCCTGTTATCTATACCAGAGAGATGAGCACCAGAGTGTCTGATTTAGTAAACCAATGGGACTGATTTCTTGGGGAGAGTCCCAAAGTGGTATAGGAAACTGAGATTCTCCTACTGGAGGGCTTGCATATGCTCTCACCCCAGAGGAAACAGCAGTTTGAAAAACACCCAGACTAGAAGTGAGGGAGATTCATTTTCTAGCCTACAGGAAACAGGTGGAGGAGTAGGAAGTTGAGGCACTGGCGGATGCCATTGTGATGTATTGTTGCACTGTTCTAGCTTGCTGGCACAGATGGTTGAATTCATACATGGCACCTTCTCCCCACATTGCTGGTATTGCTAAGAGTGAGTGGTCAAGGCACATACTGAGGCCAGAAGGCATGTATGGTTGCAGCACTCCTCAGGTCCTTGGCTAGGGCTGGTGAGCCTGAACAAACAGTAGCAGAGCTCTCCCACCTCTAGCTAAAGTCTGTGAGTTCTGGCAGTAGTGACCTTTGCCTAACCCCTGGCTGGGACTGGAGGGTATGAAAATCTTAGCATTTTCCTGCCCCCAGCCAAAAGCCAGGGCATGCACACAGACAAAGCATTCTCGTGCTGCATTGCTGAAGCAAGCAGATGTGTGCAATTCTCAGGGAACACTGCTTGATCATCTGGCCCTGGTGGTCAAGAGGGCTGGAGTTCAGAGCTCCAGGGGACTGTAACAATTGGGAAGACAGTTATTGGCAGGGCATTGCACAGACAGCAGATTAAAACAAAACCCCATTCTTCATGAAATGAAAAAAAAAAAAGCCTATTTACTTAGCCTGCAGCTTCAGACTGAAGAGCCAGGCTTCAGGCTTCTCACACATCTCAAGGTTAAGGGGGTGTTTCTTTGTGCACTCCTTTGGTCTGTCTACAGATCATGTAAAGATATCCCAGAAAGGAGCTTTATAAACTCTTCTCCAGCCCTGTTTTTTGCACTTGTAGCCTGAGGGCCATCTCCAGAACTCCTGGTTTGGAAGCCAGTAGAGATTACAACTTCAGCCCCATAGACTGTATATATTTGCATACTGCTCTCTGAGGGTCTGGCTCCCACTCAACCGGAAACTGGGTGCTACATAAATTCCTCCCCTTGGATCACTGACAGCTCTTGGCACACCCTCAACAAAAGGGCATGTCAAGAATAAATCAGGCAGTTTAGATCACAAAAGTTTGAGAAACAACCAAAGGCTAGTGCAAAGTTAAGGATCTCCACCTATACAAGGTCATTCCTTAAAGACTGGGAGAGGTAGCTCTTTTGCCTAGTACCTAGAAACAGACAGAGAATCAAACAAAATGAGGAGAAAGAAAAATACATTCCAAAAGAAAGAACAAGGCAGAACCTCAGAAGAAGACCTTAATGATACAGAGATAAATAATCAACATTGTGGATTAGTAACCTAAATATATTCTTCAAGTAATCTATCTAAATAAAATAGATTTATTCAATCTATCTTTGAATAAATAATTCAAAGTAGTGGTCATAAAGATACTCATTAAACTTAGGAGGAGAATGGATGAACGCAGGATTTTAACAAAAAGCTAGAAAATATACAGTACTAGATCTCAAAAATACACTTGAGGGTTTAACAGCGGATGAGATGAAGCAGAACAGACCAGCGAGTTCACAGCACCAAAGCAGTGGAACTCACCCAGACAGGATGGCAGAAAGAAAAAACATTTTGAAAAAAACAAAGATACTGTAAGGGACCTCCCACTTACTAAAATTCACATTATTGGGGCCCTATAGGAGAAGAAAGAACAGAAAGAGCAGAAAGCTTACTTAAAGAAAAAATAGCTGAAAAATTCCCTGAAGGAAGGAAAAAGATCTTCACACAGAGGGAGGATCCAGAATCATTTTGAAAACATAGGTTTCAGCTTTTTTTTCCAACAAGATTTTGTATTTCCAGAGAGAAGAAAGCACCATTTTACATCAATATCAAAATTCATTTTTTTCTTTGAGAATTAAATAACTCTGTGATGATAAAAAACATGACAACAAAATTTAATGGCATTCATTCATCTAATAACATGTTCTAATATACTGAAACATAATTATAGAGCCCTAAAAAAGGTATAGAGGCATATTCCTAAAGACTTTGTCTTGATAAAGTAAGTTGCCAGAACACAGAATTCAGTGTTCTGTGACACTGAGGAATAAAACGAACAGTGAATGATCACAGTAGTGAAACTCAGTAGCTAATCTTTCTAGTTTCTAGTGTCACTGGTGGAAGTAAGGAGACCAAATTCCCACAGCAGTGTTCCTATCACTGACTGAATTTTACTAGTTAATTGTAGGACTAATACATGGGCAGGAATAATAAGAATATAGAACAAATTGTGTGGTCTCATGGAAAGGACCTGGTTCGAGACTGAAATGGAATCTCAGTTCTGTCTCTTCATACCTGTAGGGGTGTGATATCTAATAGATCTAATCCATATTTTCCTCAGTTACATGAGGATGATACACACTTCACAAGGTAAAAGCAGAGCCCAGTGAAAAATTCTTTCAATGTTTGGCACAGGAATAGATTCAGTGAAGGACAATGAAAATGAATCACATAGAACTTAGGCTCAAAATTTTGGAGATGGAGTTTTCTAGAAGCCAAATGATAGAAAAATGATAGAAAAATATGAATGTTCTAATTTGAGAATGAAAAGCACCAGCATATGTAGATGTGGTAAACTTTATTTGGGAAAACAGAAAAATCATGAAAACATAATATAAATGTCACTAAGTGGTCAAATATATATATATATATATATATATATATATATATATATATATATATATATATATACAAATTAGTGCTAAACTTATTTTTCTTTAAGCTTTTACAGTGATAACCTGCAAATATTATCTCAACTTGCATTAGAATTGCATCCACCATGTTATAGCCTTTGTCTTTTTTTTTTTTTTTAAGATTTTATTTATTCATGAGAGACACACAGAGAGAGAGGCAGAGACACAGGCAGGAGGAGAAGTAGGCTCCACACAGGGAGCCTGATGTGGCACTCGATCCCGGGTCTCAAGGATCAGGCCCTGAACTGAAGGCAGCGTTAAACTGCTGATCCACCCCAGCTGTCCCTATATCCTTGGTCTTAATGAGGATCAGTTCAAGAAAGCCATAAGAGAATTTGAAAGTTTAGGTCATGTTCCAAATTTGGGTAGAGTTCGGTGACATAGAATCTATCAACATTATTGCTAAGAATAAGTGTAAAAATATTTCATTCATTCATTCAATTATGCTTACTGTGTTCTAACAAGTATGCTAAAAACTAGGGATAAAAAAATAAAATCTTGAAGCAAACTTCATTGAAAGCAGTTAGGAAATATCTTCTAACATCAGAAATAAACATATTTTTCAACAAAGCAACTATACTGATAGAATTTAAATTGTCTCAAGATAATTATAGAAAGATGTTCAGTATAGCTTTATTTGTAACATAAAAAATAAAATTAGTTTCATGTTTATTCACAGTAGTAGATGCTGTAACTACCATATGCTACAGCTATGAAGACAGAATAGTCTATACAGTTACAAGAATTAGGCAGATTTTATTATGGAAACAAAATAATGAACTCTATATTGTTATCCTGTAATTCAAATATCCATGCATCTTTGCCATGTGTGTATTATAAACTTTTATCCGAAAATTTATATGAGAAACTTTTAATAATTCATGAAATTAGGTGCATAGGTCCAAGTAGGGAGATAGACTTTTATTTATCACAACTCTTACTACGATTTGTTAAAATCTATTCTCCTGTTATCAGAATTATTTTTAAAAAATATATGAACATCAAAAAAGATATTTAAGGACTGAAAACCCTGCCCATTGTGTACCATATGTCCTCCTTATTAGGATAGGAAGAAAATGATCAATCTCTTCTAGAATCTGCATGAGATAAAACATGGGTACAAACCATATGCTTGTCACTGCCTTTGTCCTCAAGTGTCCTGTTGAAATGGTGTAATCCATGTGAGAGAGAAATCTTTCTACCAATGCTGGAAATAAACAGCCTCCTCAAAGTCATTTACCAGGAAGTGGCAGAGGTGAGGATGGGGAAAGAACTGGAGGCTTACTTACCTATTAGCCACCATTCCCCAAACTTATGTGAGAACTGCATGGGGTTTTCTTTCCATCTAGGTCTCCATCCACATGATTTCCTTATTCTCCTTGTACTAACATTTTCTGAGTTAAATGTGCGTGTCAAAAAGAAGAAATTCCAAATTTTTTTTTTCCAAAATTTTTTATTCCATGAGGTTTTCTGTTTTGACCTCAATACGAAAATTTAGATTCAAGTACATAATTAAGCCATAGCAGAATAAACATAGGGTTTATATCTTTCAAATAAATAAGGGAGTGAAGGGAAACGTGATTGATAAAGCCAGAAGGGAAAAATTGCAAGAAAATGTAATAAACAGAGAACAAAAAATACAGAAAAAATAACTCTAACATATGAGTTTTTCATTTCATAAGATATATATATCTATATATGATCTTGTAAAAAATCTAGCTCAATCTCTTTTATGAATGTAGATGTAAAATTCTGAAATAAAATATCACCAAATCGAATACAGCATGTCATGATCAATTACAGTGTCATATGGGAATGTAATTTCCTTCTGAAAAACATGAAATTTATTAATGTAACCCATAATGTTAATATATTAAAAAAGAAAAAAATAAGCTGGATCAGTGTTTCTCAACAGGGACACAGATTTTCAGTTGAACAGGATATTGCTGTGCACCACAGAACTTTTCACATTTTTGGTTTCTCCCCAGTAAATGCCAGTAGCATTTTCCAGTTATTGGAACAACCAAAAAATGATGACTATCCCCTTTCACACCATGGTAAAATGCATCTCATGGGACACAGCTATCTCTAGTTGAACATCAAACTTAAATAGAAGCTAAAAAACTTCCATAAGATCTAAAACCCAATCTTTTTTTTTTTTATTTTCTTTTTCTTGTTAAAGTTGTAATAGCAAGAATGGTTAAGATTATTTTGGAAAACCACAAATACCCTCCTTAAAAGTAAAATGGTAGAATCCATTGCATTCAAGTCAGAAACAAAAAACCTGGTGTCATCACTGTAATTCATTGTTGTTGGAAGTTTATGTGTATGTCAGTATAAGTGATGGGGGATAAAAGAGAAGTAAGTAGATGCCTGGGTGGCTCAGTGGCTGAGCACTGCCTTTGGCTCAGGTCATGATCCTGGAGCCCTGGGATCAGTTACCTCATCTGTTTCCCCGCAGGGAACCTGCTTCTCCCTCTGCCTGCGTGTCTGCCTCTCTCTCAGTGCCTCTTGTGAATAAATAAATAAAACCTCAAAAAGAGAGAGAGAGAGAAATAAGTCTTAATGGCAGCAGGTGTGATTGTGTCCCTACAAATCAAAGAGATATAAAAGTATTAAAAACAAATAATTGCATGAGTGTGCAAATGTGCACCTGTGATCTAAGGAGGAAAGGTAGCTAAATAGAACTGTATAAACAGATAATGGTTGCTGTACATCAGCAGTAAATAATTTCAAATGCAATGAAAAGGAAAGTGCCAGTTGCAGTAATAAGATCCATGTAATATGTGAAACAAACAATAATGTTGAGACCTGCATGAAGAAAATCTTACACTTTACTTATGTACATAAAGAAAATTGAAAAAAAATGGAGAAATATGCTACATTCTTGAATTATCTCCTAAATTAGTAAAAAAATGTAAGCAGAATTCCTGCAGATGGGAATTTAGTGTACAATAAAACTGCTATTTGAATTAAGTCATGATGGACATATAAATAAGAAAAGGTTTTAGATCCAATTTTCTATGGAGTTTTAATGTTATTTGATATTTTGACAAAAATCACCCTAAAATTCACCAGGAAGAACAAATTCTGTAGACATAATAATTTTAAAAGAAAAAAATTAGGCAGTATGTATGTTACCAAGATTTATTAATTATATCAGTGTGATACTGATACAAGGAAAGGACAGATTATAAAATTGAGAATTAGATTCAAGCAAAAGAATTTAAAATATGATAAACATACAAATTTAATTTAGTAGGGAAAGGAAATGTTATTTTTAAATATTTAGGTAAATATTTTGAAAAAAATGAGTTCTAGGCTATTATATAATTTTCACCAAAATACACTGTAGATGGACTACATATTTAAAAATATTATATCATATTCCAAATCTACCAGGGCAAAACTTAGAGTGGAAATACACAAACACACAAACATACAAGTTTATGGTATCAGAGAAATTTCTCTTAAAATGACATTAAAAGAAAAAGCTCAAAGGAAAATAAAAGACTAATAGATATAAATATCTATAAAGGTGACATTTCATAATGGGAAGCATAGACAGCAAAATAAAGATCAAAAGTGAAATAATTAATAGATAATCGAGTCACATAATGTGAATAAATCAATAAGAAAAGAAATCAATGTTAGTAAAAGTTGGCTGAGAGTATCAACAGACTAATCACAAAAATGAAATACAAAAGACGTAAGTGCAAAGACATTCATTTACACAAATGCAAATGAAATACAAATACCATGATGCCTTGCTTTGCAAAGAGAGTAGATAATTTGTATTAACTGGTATTTATGAAAATAATGGAAAAACCTTTCAAGTGATTCTTTTGTTAGGGAGGGATTAAAGTGTATGCCTCTATCCAGAAATTTTTGTCACTGGTAGAGAATTCTAAGAAACACTAGGAGGAAAAGAGAAGCACTATCTATCTATCTATCTATCTATCTATCTATCTATCTATCATCTATCTAGATGCATATCTTTACAAAAATGCTATGCCATCATTAAAATGATAAATGGATACTTTTACTTACTAATACTAAAAAATGTCCATGACATGTTGTTACGAGGAAAGGTACTTTCAAAACACTGTGAATATAATTACATCCAATCTTTATAAAAATGGATGTATGGAAACAATTTTGAAAATACAATGCATACGCTATGTTAATGCTTAGTATCTCTGAGTTTTGATATTATGAGTGCTTTTTATTTTCTTTTTAATAATTTTCTATATTGTAAGTTTTGAGATGAAAATGCCTTATTTTTATAATTATTAAACAGTAAATTATCAATAATTATTATTTTTCTAATTAGGAAACAGTAAAGCAATTTCTCTAAGCCTCTACAAATGTGTAATGTGCTCATCTTGAAGAACTTTTTCATATTTTTTCCATTCATATTATGAGTCAAAATTTTCCTTTTTTATTCAGGTTGACAAGAAGCTCAGAGGCAATTGTCATTTTCAATTTAAAAAGATTATTTTAGTTCTCATGTTTTACTTCTCTTTTTAAAAATGTGATATCTTTAAATTTTTATTATATCTTTTGATGATTAACATTAATTTAATCACCTTATTTAATATATATTTTACTACATATTTTTATTATAAGTCAAATTCTATTTTTAAGGAATCAGAATGTTAAGACAAAGATAAGCAGTGCAATAGGAAATGGCAGACACTTTATATTATTCCACATATATCATTTCATAATTGAATTTCACCTTCTTTGTATCCCTCCCAACTAAATAAATAAATAAATAAATAAATAAATAAATAAATAAATAAAATAAAGGGAAATAGAGTCATGGTAGCCAGAAAACTAAGAGAGAAAAATCCATTGTTTGATCAGAAACAAGTTTGAGTTTATCAGCCCTGCATTAGTGCTTCAGAGATGAAGTTCCCAAAAAGTGAAATGATATGAGAAAAATATAGAATAACACATCCTATGAGTGAAGGTAGATTTTTAGAATTCTGCAGAGGTGGTAATCTCTCTATCCAAGTGTTCCTCCCAGCCCTTTCTGATGATGGATATTACCTACATCATAATTATTTTATATGTCTTATGACAGTTTAAAATACTTCAAATGTTTCCACCTTTTCTAAAAATTAATATACTCATAATCCTTATGAGGTAGTAGTCATTGTTATATCCATTTTACACATTAGGAAAGAAATTAGAGTAGGCCAAGCAACTTGCCCAACATCAAATAGCTAGTCAAATTGGCTCCACTTGGTTTTGATTTTGGTTTTCTGAAAATTTTTAACCACAGCCCACTTACCATCTCTCATGACTCATCCGCATCATTGTCAGTGAGCAGGCTTTAAGTGTTCTAAAGAGTTCCTAACTTGGCATGGTTCTAACTACATTTCCAGGTTTAAAGGATTTATGAAGCACACACTGTTAGCTTATCCTTACAGTCTCTTCTGACTTAAAATTTTAAATGACTTGATGCAGGATTAGTCTCAAAGAAAAAGTCTTTCGGTCTGCCTCCTAAATTTTACTGTCTGTCAGACCCTTATTTTGTCTTTACTCTTTGAGATTTCTTAATATCAGTTAATTCCTCATCACATTTTTTGATGATATTTGCCATATGTTAAGGGTCATTTGGGAGAACTACTTATTTTTTAATGAAATATTATGGATTAAAAAGTTTTCTCCAGAAATTTATATAGTTGGAATATAGGTTTTGAGGACACAGATACCTGGGTTAGCATTTTATTTTATACAAGTAATGTCTCCTTTACTGTGGCTAAATACTATGGTATCTTCATATATCAGTTTCCTCATCTATGAAGTGGAGAATATTCCCATTCACACAACTGTTGTCCTGATCCAAAGGGACAATGTATATAAAGCCTTTAGTCTAATATCTGGTGCACAGTTGGTACAAAACAGATGATAATCTAAAAAGATCCAAATGAATTTGATAAGAACATTTGATAGAAATATTCTACCTACATCAAGTTATACCTCTTTTACTTATTTGTGATATAGTTTGACCACGCTATGGAATAATATGATGAGAGAGATGAAGATCCTATAGGTCAGGATCACAAGTAGGAAGAGATGGCTCACCTAAAAAGTAAATCCAAAGGTTTAATAAAGGGACTATTTACAAAGATGTGCACAGACATGAGAAAGCCCACAAGAGGAAGTATCTCTTGATTGCATTAAGTCATGGCTACCCCTGTCTGAAGGAGCAAGAAAACACATGGTTACCACTAAGAACTGCAGCTGAACAAGAGGATTATCCAATAAGAGTTGTGACAATGACAGACTTCTGAAAATCCATGCCCAGAGGAAGGAAAATAAGAGTGATCACTCCGTTTTATACTATGATCTGGATGAAACCAATTGGAAATGAAATGGCAAGCAGCCTGGTTTTATAGGTCCATACAGGACAACTTTCTGGACAACAAACAAGGGAAAAAATAAATCTTAGGAGTGAAATGGACAATGCATAATGTAAAGACCTAAAAAAAAAAAATCCCTAAGTAAAAATAAGGCATAGAGTTTGAAAGGAGGAAGAAGAGTTGCTTACATGTCCTTCTCTGTTCAGTGTTGCCCTTGAAAGCTTTGAGGGTAGAAAAGGTAAAGAATTATAAGAAGAATATAAAAAAATGAAACCATAAGTTATGAAAAAATATCTTAAAGGTGACTTGTAACAGTGAAGAGAATGAAGAAAAAATAAAGAGAAATGAAAAATGAATTAGAAATTGACAGAGAAGGCAACCGATGGAAGAAACAAAAAAGGAAGATGATGGTTAGGGCCTCAGTGGAACTGAGAAAATGATAGATTTGGGATGGATTGTACTTGGAAAAAAATAAGTTAGAATTACCATGAACTTAATGTTTGGTCTGTCTTCCTCTAGTGTATTTCCTGTCAACACCCTCCCATCCAATCCACCTTCTTCAGTTTTTGGCCATTGGTTTTCCTCCCAGTGTATTCTGTTCTGATCACTGTTTCAAATTTCACCCCTGAACCACTATACTTTAACTTTTGCCACTAAATGTTTACATCCTATATAATTTATTTCTTCATCTGTATTGCTCACGGTCTGTTAAGCCATATAAAAAAGAAGATCTAAAGGGCCAAAGATTTTGTTTGTTTTATTCATGGATGTATCTTAAAGGTCTAGTACAGTGCCAGGCACATAATAGGTACTTACTAAATTTTCTTAAATGAATGAATAAATATATAAATGGCTCAGAGACTACCTTTATAGTAGCACAACTTAAGCAAGGTCTGTTTCACCAGATCATCCCATTTTGCAAATTGATTGGCTTACTTTCCTTCTGACAAAGTATCCATAAGAATGATCCCCACTTCCTTATACAGGCATTTTTTTTTTTTTTAGATTTTATTTATTTATTCATGAGAGACACAGAGAGAGAGAGGGGCAGAGACACAGGCAGAGAGAGAAGCAGGCTCCATGCAGGGAGCCCAATGTGGGACTCGATCCCGGGTCTCCAGGATCACACCCTGGGCCAAAGGCAGGCTTTAAACCGCTGAGCCATCCAGGGATCCCCTACAGGCATTTTTTTATTGTGAACCATGTGGTCAGATATAACTGATGTTGTTTAGACACTTACAACTTTGGGTAAGTCATGTAGCATCTCTAAGCTTCTGGAAAATTAAAGTAACAATTCTTTATTTCTGGTATTGAGAAGGATACCAGGAAGAGAGTAGGTATCAAATAAGTTGTTATTATTTCTTATTTGTCTTTCTCTTACTTTCATACTCTTCCTTCAAATGGATCACAGAGAGGCAGCCCTGGTGACTCAGCAGTTTAGTGCTGCTTTCCGCCCGGGTGTTATCCTGGAGACCCGGGATCGAGTCCCACATTGGGCTCCCTGCATGGAGCCTGCTTTTCCCTCTGCCTGTGTCTCTGCCTCTCTCTCTCTCTCTTGTCTCTCATGAATAAATAAATTAAAATCTTTAAAAGAAAAAGGATCACAGCGTGAAAAAATTATGAAATCATTTTTGTCTTAAATGAAGCAAACTTTGGAAACATCCCTAAAGGCAACCTGTACCTAGGAAATTTTCCTCTTGGCTTCGCAGCTCTGATATGTGAAAACTTTGGTAAAAGATCAGACATGCAGCCATGGGTTTAGATACTTATCCAAAATTACCTCCTGAACATTCTGAAATTTGCTAATTGTTAATTGCCAATCAAGAGCTGTTTTGTAAGACTTAATTCCTGCCCAGCTCCCACAAATGTCAGTAGACTTAATTTAAATCTAGAAATGCAAAACAGTCTCATTTTTGGTCTGAGATCAGCCTTTAACAGTTGCCATTTTGTTCCTTTTTTTTTTTTTTTTCAAAATGGATTTTAGGGATGAGCACTGGGTGTTATACTATATGTTGGCAAATCAAACTTCAATAAAAAATGTATAAAAAAATTTCAAAAAAGTAAAAAAAAAAAAGATTTTACTGGCAAGAAAATTTTGTCAAGGCTTATAACACCCTCTTGTTACTATTCATTCCCTACCAGATGCCAAACTTTCAAATTCATATTGGCTTTATAATCTTTATCCTGTAAAATGAACAAATGAAAAAAGTGAAGTCTTCAAAATTTTGAAGTTTTAAGTCAAAATAAATTCAATTCTTTGCATCTAGGGGAAAAAAAATTAACAACTATAGTATTCATTACCCAATGGAAAAAGCAGCACTAATTTTAAATAAATCATCCATGAGGTGGTTAAGTTATCAAATGGCAAGAAATAGTCTCTCGTTTCTATTCAGGACATACAATTCAAAAAGGTATATAGCACATAAATGTATTTTTTTCTAATTTTGCAAAGGAGAAAACAAAGACTTAAAATCTTAGGTAAGGACTAAGTAAGTTGGATGGATATTTAGACAGTAAATTCCAGAGACAATATCTGAAGTCAAGATATCTGATTCAAAACATCTACTCTTAAGTATTTTTTTGTCTACTAACCTATCAAGAGGAAATATAAAAACTTATGACTATGATAGAATATCACTTTCTTGGTTAGCTGTGATATTATAAAGAGAGAGTGATGCAAATGCAGTTAAGATCTCCAATCAGTTAACTCTGAAGGAAGAATATCTTGGGTAGGTCTATCTCATCAGATAAACTCTAAACTGAAGCACCTAGAAGCTTAAGAAGATCTCCAGCTCTCCTGGAAAAAGCTAGTCCCCGTGATTTCTATAATCCCAAGGAAATGGATCGCCCAATAGCCGTGTGATCTTGGAAGAGGACTCTAAAGTTTAGATGAAACCCGAGCCCTGGATACCATGTTGATCTCAACCTTCATGAGAATCTGTGCAGAGGACTCAGCTAAGCTGTGACAGACATGTGACCTATGGGACCTGGGAGATAAAATGATTATGTATAAAATAAAATAATGCAATGATTCGATATGCCTCACAGATGCAATGCTCTGTATTTATTTGACCTAGACTATTTGTTTAAAAGATTTTATTTATTAACTCATGAGAGACACAGAAAGAGGCAAAGACACAGGCAGAGGAAGAAGCAGGCTCCCTGTGGGAAGCCCGATGTGCTGAGCTGAAAGCAGGTGCTCAACCACCGAGTCACCCAGGCGTCCCTAACTTAGACTATTTTGAATGTGTCCTTTCTACCCTCAGCTCTTCTCACCTTACCAAAATGAAAAGCTTAATTTATTTTTTAAGCTTTCATTTATTATTTGCTTACAATTAAAAATTCTGATAATAGAAGTTTTAAATCTTGAATTCAATGAACTATAAAAAATAACATTTTCTTCTAATCTCCTAAATTTCAGGATTAAAGGCCTTTTAAGAGTTGCCCTGTTGCTACTTGGCTTTGCTTCCTTTTGTTGCATACCCGTATTTAAAGCAAGCCTTCACAAATGCTATAGTGTATTGATGAGTATTGCTTTAGGAGGCCCTAAACTTACAACTAGGACAAAAATGCAGTACTTCCCTTTTTATAAGATAACTGTGTCTATTAATAACTGTTAAAAATTGCAGAAATCACACTTGAATCAATTAAAGCAAGTAATACACTCAAAACACCTAGGGAGAATGACCCTAATTCCAAGAACTATAAACTTGAGAATGAAACATTGTGTGAGCTCATTTTCAAATTATCTCTGGTGAGTATTCAAATACCCAATAAGTTTTTATACTTACTAACTAAATTACAATTTGTCTTAGGTTGGGATTTAATGTTCCCCTCCTCCCCTTGATTTCCCTCATTTTCCTCGATTCCAGAAAATACTGAAGCTCCAAATGGTTAGAGAGGGCATTTGATAATATGTTTTACATCACAAGGAGAGAAGTTACTCTTTTAGCACAATTTAGCTCTGAGGGCACCAATACTGGCAGTGCAAAAACCCTGATTTACTGGCACTTACACCAAAAATAACATATACATGTTTATATTTTAGTGATAGAATTCTGATTGCAGCATAAGGACTATACAGGAAAGGTGGACAGGGCAGGAGGGAGACCAGCTAAGGGAATTTTTCAATGATCCTTAATAAATATGATGGTGAGTTAATTAAACAGAATTAAACCAAAGCATTAGGGGTGGGGAAAGGCATATAATTCAAAGGGTAGCAGACAGATCAGACTGGCAAGACTTGAGATTGATTAGCTAAGAATGATAGAGAGGAAGAGTGAAGGTGGGGCTCAGCTTCTTCTCTTGAGAGGAAAAAAACAAAACATCTCAGGAAGGGAGTGCAGCTAGTGATGTGGGAAAGAGATGACCTTTATTTCTCCATTTTTAAAAATGTGATTGCCCATGGAACACCCCAGATTTGTTTTCTACTGAATTGGAGACATGCATCTAAAACTCAGGAGGTATGTCTGAGTTGAGGAGTATTTAAAAATCATCAGGATTTGGACAAGAATTGAAATTAAAAGAGTTGATTGGATTTTCCAGGGCGAATGGGTTATATGAAAAAAGAATGCTGGGACCAGAATCCAACATCTGATGGATGGGCAGAGGAAGAAGAGCCTGCCAAAGACCTGAAAAACAGGAAAGTAGGACAGTACTGTGTTACAGAAGTCAAAAGAAGGGAATGTTCTAAGGAAAAGGAAAGATTGAAAGTTTCAAATACTGCTGAAGGACTTAGCAAGGGCAGGAATGTTGTTGCATTTGGCATCTGGGTTAATTTGCAAATTTTGCTGTTATAAATGCTGCTGCAATACATGTATACATTATCTCCTACCAGTACCTCTCTGACTTATATGGCAGAGCTATCTAGCTTCTGACTGAATTGGTTTTCTCTACTTTATAAACATAGCTAGAAAACACATTCAGGACAAAAATAAAGCCAAGTATCAGATGAAATTAGCAAAGGCCACTTATGCATGGGTTTGTGCTCTATGAACCCATCTGCCTATCACTAGTTTCAATAGAGTTTCACAGATGTTTGAAGGAAAGGTGAAGCTTACTGTGTGCCTTAGCTTAGGATTTTATAATAAAATACCAGACTAGATGGCTTAAATGACAGATATTTTTTTCTCACAGTTCTAGAGGATTGGAAATCCAAAATCAAAGTGCTGACAGATTTGATGGCTGCTGAAGGCCCGCTTCTGGTTTGTCGGCTGTTGCCTTCTCACATTGTGCTCATGCGACAGTGTGTGCTCTTGGTGAGAGGAAGAGAAAGCAAGCTCTCCTCTCTCTCTCTGTATCTCTCTCATTTGGGTACTTTTTAAAAATTAGTGTAGTTGACAACAATAAGTTCAGATGTAGTGAACTTAGTGTAGTGTAGTGTAGTGTAGTTGACAACAATAAGTTCAGTTTCAGATGTACGACATTATGATTCCATGAATCAGTGCACTATTCTTGGTTGCAAAATATTAGCAAATAGTTTGGGGGGATTTCAAAACAAGAAAGATTGCTTAATTTAAGAGGCAAATAGTTCTCTGTGGCTGATCATTTTCTGGATAGAATGAGGATCTCTGTGCTGGTTTTCTTTTCTTTTTTAAAGATTTTCTTTATTTATTCATGAGAGACACAGAGAGAGGCAGAGACACAGGCAGAGGGAGAAGCAATCCCCTCGCAGGGAGCCCGACGAGGGACGTGATCCCCATACAGCATCAGCCCTGAGCCAAAGACATACGCTCAGCCACTGAGCCATCCAGGCGTCCCTGTGCTGGTTTTCCGTAGGCAAACTACATGATGGTCCTCAAGGTGGTGGGGAGTTAATTATAAAATAAGCAAGATCTTAGTTCTGACCAATAACAGGACATGAACTAAAACAAGTACTGCTTAAAGGTTGGCTCATGAAATATCCCAGGCATCTTCTTCCACGTTCTTTTGTTGGTGTTTTGCTTTTGCTCTATTTCCTTGAAATCACAGAACAAGACAGGTCCAGTTCGGTCTCTGAATCGACACTTGGAAGACAGCCCGATTAGGAATATCATTTTGAGATTTCCATAAAAGGGATATAAGCTTCTGTTTTATCTTTCAGGATTGGAGGTTTATCTATTTACATCAGATAAATTTTAGTAAAATATTTTTATAGTACTTTCCCCTGTCTTTAGTTTTTCTTTACTTTTAAAATTTCTACAGTATGCATGTATTTTATAATGAGGAAAAATTGTTTATAAAATCTGAAAATGGTTTGCAAAGAAACATCTAATGTTATTAAGCTTTAATTTCATCGTTTTTCATCTCTTAAAATGAGGACATTTTATGTGATGTCTCACATTTCTTTTTCTAGAATAGTGTATGAATTATAAGACCAGTTAGCAGAATCAAGGTGCAGAGTGAGCAGAGCATTTATAGGGAGGCTGGTAAATGCATCCATGAATGAGTTGAAACTTATTTTTATTTTTCAGAATGACTGTAGAGCTTAAATGAAAAGTTGTAAAAGAGATTGTGTCAAATGGAAAATGCTATAAAAGGGGTTGCTGTTGTGTTGACTGACTGTGTCACATTTCCATTTCTCAGTGACTAATCTTCCTCTGCCGTGGGTAGAGTTAGCCTGAAAAAAAAAAAAAAAAAGAATCAGTGTAAGGGGGTTAATTGCTGTCTTTGTTCTGCACGTTAAACTTCCATTTTAAAAAAAATAAAAAATAAAAATAAACTTCCATTTTCACTTTTCCTAAGCTTTGGGAGCAGCAAGTCATTTGATTTTTTGTTGCAATAAATTTGCAGATTACTAGGTAGCAGTATCTCTCATATTTTTCCTTGCATCTCCTGAAACATCTGGCACATTTCCATATATACATGAGCACCTTAATAAACGTTGTCCAAATAATTTGAATTGAAACATATCTATGACTCAGGGGCAGTTTTCAGTTGCTATAAATATCTACATTACTCATCCCATAACTAAACTATCAATCTTCTTTCAGATCAAAGATTAAATTCTGGAAATCCCATTTATCTTCCAAACATTTTAGTAGGCATTATACTAGTCATGAGAATCTATCATAACAATAAATTGTACAGGTCATGTAATGTTAGCAATCATAGAGAGAGCATCTATCTATTAATTTTTTTAAAAAATTATTTATTTATTTATGAGAGACAGAGAGAGAGAGGCAGAGACACAGGCAGAGGGAGAAGCAGGCTCCATGCAGGAAGCCTGATGTGGGATTCGATCCTGGATGTCCAGGATCACGCCCTGGGCCAAAGGCAGGCACTAAACCACTGAGCCACCCAGGGATCCATCTACTATTTATTAATTATATAAAACTTATGAGATACATCAAAAACACTAATATGGAAACTGGGACTATAGCTATGAACAAAAATGAACAAGTCTGGCCTCCACCCCATTTAACTTGAAATGTATGGGAACAATATGTGCTACCTAAAAGATACCATCAAACCTTTTCATACTGTGGAGAAGGTATCACCCTCTCGGTAGGACATGTGAATATACCGAGGCTTAGAGGAGTGACATAACTTGTTCAGTGCCAGTCTCTAAAGGACAAAGTTGTGAGTCTATCCCAGGCATACCCTAGTTTCAGAGCCAGCACTCCCTGTACTATGTCCATTGTCTATACACAAAGTTGACTGAAAGTTATAAAGAAGACTAACAATAGCAATTGCTCCCTATTCGTTGGCAGTATTTACTAGTGAATGCTCTAATCACCTTGAAACTATTGTTTCCTGTTTTCATAGATATATGGGTCTACACCCCTGGCTACGGTTACTGACTCCATTCATTTCTTGAGGTTCTTCACAACACATCTTTCCTTTTTCATTCTATACAATTTCTTCCTGATGGAGGTCATCTCCCTGTACAGCATTAATCTCTATGTGTAGTATCTACACTCCTAAATTTTAGAACCATGTATTTAAAAAACTACTGGACATAACTAGCTAGATCTTTCTGAGACACATATAACATATTTTATAAAAATAGGCTTGCAATAACTCACTTGTCTCACTCCCTTGCCAGACACACATAAGAACCACAACCCTTTCTGTAGTCTCTAAAAGAATGCCATCACTATCCATTCAATTATTGAAGGCAAAAACAAATTATAACTTGGCCATAGTTTTCCTTTCTGCTAGCCATTCCATTTCCAAGTCATGTCAATATTACTACTTAAACAGTTCTTAAACACCTTACTCTCTCCAACCGCATTCCTACCTCGGACTTAATGTTCTGTGAACTATGGAGCTATAGGCAAAGACCTGGCTCTAGCTTTTCAGCAAATCTAAGCTTCACTCAGATAGTGATTTCACTGTGGTTTTCCTGGGTGTCTGCAGTGGTCTGACAATATCTCAGAATCTGGTCTGTGACTGTGTTTGTGGTCAGATTTGATGAGGCTCTCACATGTGGCAAAGGGGGCTGAAAAGACTGAGGCCAACCGGAACTGATAAATGGCCTAACAATTCTGGTACCAGGAGGTTCTTAATGAGGTGTTTTGTGGTGGGGAGATGTGCAGTCACCAAAAATATCTTAATTAATGATGGCAAAGTGGAAGCAAACAATACAAACAAGCAAACAATACAGCAATTTATTGATGATAATAAATGGAGGAATATTGGACATGCTATTATGAGTCTAACATTTAAAATGGTTTTATGAGATTAGATAAAAATTTAAAAAATTATTCACCTCTCATATTTGCAATGAAACATGTTCTGAAAAACTGGTTATAACATTATGTAATGCAGATCCCCAGAGTGAGACATTCAAAAGAACAAGTATGAATATTTTAATTTTGTCTGATTTTTCAACTAATCATCACACCATTTAATTTTTTTCCAGAACAAATAGAGATGAAAATAACAGTGGCTCAGGAAGTTATATTAAAGTCATAGCTATTAAGTGGCAGAGGGTGGTACTAAAATATTGATTGCTTAATTAATGTCTACCATTATTACTCATAATAACAAGTCCAGAGGGAACAACGTAGAAAAACCAAAGGCCCAATATTTTGATTGTCTCTTACATAGAGCACTGTACCTAGTACTGTGCATTCAGCATTTCAGATGAAGTCCCTTTTTCTGAACTGCTGAGGTACAGTGAGTTTCCTGGTGATCACAAGAGAACCACATGAATTCAATTGGCAGAATAAGGTCCCCCACCAAAGATGCCTATATCCAAATCCCCAGAACCTGTGAGTATGTTAAGCTACATACCAATAGGAATTTTGCAGATGGGATTAAGGTTATAGACTTTAAGATGAGAAGATTTTCCTGGATTATTCAAGCAGATCCAAAAGAATCATATGGGCACTTAAAAGCAGACAACTTTCTGAGACTGCAGTGAGACAAGTGTAGATAAGTAGAATGTGGACTTACCCCACCACACCATGGCTGGCTAGGGGCCACAAGCTAAGGAATGTGAGTAGCCTCCAGAAGTTGGTTATGAGCCCCAGGTGACAGAAAACTCTTAAAAAGAAGAATAAATCCTGTCAGCAACCTGATTGAACCTGGACATGGATTCTCTCCCAGAGCTCCTGGTAATGAAGATAGCCCTGCCCTACAGCTGTGGATCAGCCCAGGAGACTCTCCGTGGAAGAGGTGGCCAGGCCAGGCTGTACGTGGACTTGGCACCTCCACAACTGCAAAATCATAAATAGGTGCTATGTTTAGTCACTAAGTTTGTAAAAGTGTTATGGCGATGTTCAGCAACTAGGACATTGAACCAAAGAAATAAGATAATAAATGGAAATTTGGATATAGAAGAATTGCCACCTAGTCATCCATATACAGATTAGAAACCTGCAGAGGCTCAATGTCCATTCATTTATAAGTGTTGGGACTTATACTTTTTTTAAATTATCATTTTAATGACAAAAATATTATATGTCTTGGACAAGTTCTGAAAATAGAGAAATGTGCAAATTTAAAGTCAAAGTTTTCCTGTTACCTACACTCTTAATTTACAGAGTAAGTCATGTTATTTTATCCAGATATTTTTCTATATACTTATATCCCTATATTCTTTTATTTATTCATTCAGCAGGTAACCTATTATTATAGTTAGAATTCAAGACACATGAAAAAAATATCTCCCATATCTGTCCCTATGTGACCAGATTTTCTCCATTCCAAATGGGGAATCACATGTTTATTTATATTCATTTGTGTTCACCTAGAGATTGTATGCAGGTAGAAGTAAATACTAAAATATATTCAACTTTTTTACTGTTTTAAACATTCTATTCTTATAATTCTGTACTTTGCCTTTTTTTTTTTCACTTAAAATACATATTTTGGAGAATTTCCCCATCAAGCAATATGATTCAGAACAATTTCTGTGCACAGAGAAAATTACAAATGTATATAAAACGCTTATCTCTAATAAGTGGTCTTTTTCATCAATAAGCAGTTAATTTAGTAAGAAACACATGACTATGAAGAGAGGAACCTTCTAAGAGATTTCTTATAATTCCCGCAAGGTGACTGTACATGCTAAGAAGGCATGGGAGATCTTAAGTGGGAATGGTCCCTTCCAAACAGAAAGTTTTCAGATGAGTTCAACAATTAATTTATGGTGGTAAAGAAAACAGAAGTCTTCTAAAGGTCCTTGATATATCTGAGAAGATGGCTTCGAATAAAGACTTAATTATGTCAAATCCCATGGAAGAGCATTCCAGGCGAGTGTGACGAATGTAGCAAAATGGAATCGAGAGGCCAGTGTAGTGGAAACACAGGGAACAGAAAGAAGAAAGAAACGAGATGTGGTGGGAGAAAGGACGATGAGCCAGTTCCTGTGGATTGTGTCCGCCAGGGTAAGGGGTGTGTATTTAATAACACATGAGATGGAAATCCATCAGCATGCCTCAGAGTAAATATGACACGTACAATGACGTTAGCACTGTGTCTGGCTCATGGTTAGTGACAAAAATGATGGCTATTATTCCTGTATTTATCTAGATAGCAGGGTTGGCAAGAAAGCCTCTCTTTTAGGGGATTATTTTCATGAGATCTTGATAGGTAAGGATAGGTACATAAGGACAGATCACAAATTGTTTTATGGTATATGAGACTCAAACCAAGTTTAAATCTGGTTAGTTTAGCTGTTGGTGCTGCTATACCACTTCTAACCTCAACTGATGAGCTCTCTCAGTAAAACATACATCAGACATAGTGATGTCACCAGAGTCTGGCATCTCCCTGGGGCTCCATTGCCCCCCAACCCAGGAAATGTCTACAAGAGATGTCTGTTAACATTTGAACAGAATTGCCTTCTTGTAAGTGGATGAGAAAAAAAGGGTGGGTTGTAAGTGTGAACTGTTAGACCTGGACCAGGACAATGCAAGGACTAGATCACACAGGACCCTGCAGACCATTATGGAGTTCAGGACCTTTACTGTGAGTAAGATGGGAATTCACTGAAGTCTTTAAATTGAGGAGTGAAATAAATTCACTTACATTTTTAGAAACTTGCTCTGGCTTCTCTGTGGGGGGAGAGGTGAAAGAAGGGAGACCAATTAAGAAGCTACTAAAATCATCCAAGAGAAAGATGTTGATAACACAGACCAGGGTGGTAGTTGTGGAGTGTTGCTAATCGGTTTGTTTCTGGAAATATGCCAGTGGAAAAGCCATGGGATTTGCTACTAGATTGACTGGGCACTGAGAAAGAAGAGTCAAGAATATGGTGTACAAAAATAGTACGCTACCTCTGTGTCTTCCTTGCCAAGACCCATAATCACCCCAGTTTAATCAGGAGAAAAATATCAGACAAATTCTAATAGAGAGACATCCTACAAAATACCTAACCATGACTCCTCAAAACTGTCAAAGGCATCAAACACAAGGCAAGTCTGAGAAACACACACAGTCAAGAAGAGCTGGAGAAGGCAGGACAAGTAAATAAATTGTGCTTTCCCGATTGAGATCCTGCAACAGAGAAAGGACAGTAGGTATAAGCAGAGGAATACTGAAGGAAGAATGGACTTTAGCCAGTTAAAAATGTATCAGTATTGGTTCAGTAGCTGTTACAAATTGGCCATACTGATGTAAGATGTTAATATAGGGGAAACTGGGTACAGGACAGATGGGAATGGTCTGTGATGTCTTCAGTTTTTTGCTTTGTTTTGTTTTTGTAAATGTAAAACCCTCTAAAAATTAAAGTCTATTAAAAAAAAAAAGCCCAATATGACTTCAACTTCTATTCCCAAGCAACTGACTTAGGAGTGCAATTGCTATTCCATAGAAGGAGACGTGGGTTTCCCTGAAGTAATAAATATGAATTCCTTCTCCCTTCCTCTCCGCTCCATCCTTAAGACATGCAGAACACAGGATTTATTCCCACAAAAGTGACCCAGGCAACAGCTGCTGATGTCAATTTCTTGGGAAGGCTTCCTGGAAGAAGAGGGGCTCGAGAAAGGTTTTGAAGATAGGACAGGATTTGCAAATGTCTCGAGGAAAATTCCTTCACTGAGAGGGACTTAATTCCTTCTCCTGTAATCCCTACATTTTTATTCTACGTATTTCCTTGCCTCTTTAGTTGATATCTTTTGCCATTTAGTACAGTTGTTTGGATAGATTTTTGCCCTTATTGATATTCATTTCCTTTCATTTTTCTGTGTTTATTATTAAGTAGTGAACAGCCTTTTGAGGACACATTAATATTCTTAGGAATCCGTCTCCCCATGCTACACTGGTGTCCTTTATCTCCTCGTTCCATTTGGCTGCAGTCAGCACTTTTTTCTGTCTCATGAAACATCTCTGATAAATTGCATTCCCCTCAATGCTATTATCACAAATAGGAGATGTGACTCCCCACCATCTGCAGTAACACTGTGTCCAGAGACACATTAACTGTATTTAAAACAGTTCTTTCATGGTATTCTAAATAATCCCTTTAACTCAAAAGGAGTAGAAGTGAACTCTGAGGTCACTCACCCCCATTGGTATTTTATTCAAGTAACACTGAACTAAATAACTAAAAACACAGATACATGCACATATGTAACATATGTATAATTTCTTACTCATTTTTAGAGATTAGTCAGTTTCTCTCTTAGCATGAATAAGTTGAAAGAAACACAATTGGCAAACTAATATTTTATAATTATGATTATGATTTAACTTTATGAGGCCTGATTCTTTCTTCTTTAAATTTCCATATTCTATCAATTGCCAATGACAATGGGAAAAAAAAATCCATTCCCTTTTTTGCAAATTTTACATATTATTAACAACGTTCTTCTTTTCCTCCTGCCAACTGATTTCTCCCAATAGGTAGGGCTAGGCAGTTTGCTAACACATGCTGTCATGGAAGGAGGAAAGTGATTTAATGAGTAAAAATAATCATTATAGGAAAGCCTGGGTGGCTCAGTGGTTGAGCGCCGCCTTCAGCCCAGGGCGTGATCCTGGAGACCCAGGATCGAGTCCCACGTTGGGCTCCCTGCATGGAGCCTGCTTCTCCCTCTGCCTGTGTCTCTGCCTCTCTCTCTCTCTCTCTCTCTCTGTCTCTCATTAGTAAATGAATAAAATCTTTTAAAAAAAAAAGAATAACAAGAATTGCAGTTCAGGACAGAGAAACTATTGCAAGCTGCAGAAGAGTCTATTGAGGGTTTGAAGCAGGTCATTTTTATTCATCAGGGAATGAAGGAGGAGAGGATTTAGTTACAGTCTGTTAAAATAAAAAACACGGGATCCCTGGGTGGCACAGCGGTTTGGCGCCTGCCTTTGGCCCAGGGCGCGATCCTGGAGACCCGGGATCGAATCCCACATCGGGCTCCCGGTGCATGGAGCCTGCTTCTCCCTCTGCCTGTGTCTCTGCCTCTCTCTCTCTCTGTGACTATCATAAATAAATAAAAAATAAAATAAAATAAAAACACAAAAAAAACACAAAAGGATGCCAGCCCTGAAAATTCCAAGCAGACAAAACCTGTCCAGTCACACAAATAAAGCTCAATTCAGCCTACTTTGCCAGATCAACTCGACCTGAGTCATTTCTTCTTTCTATGTCTAGAAACCATAAGCAAAAAATTTCCTAAGGTTGATCTGAGGAAACCTCCAACTAACTCCCTGTGATTTAAGGAAATTCCAGCATTAACAGTTTTCTGTAAATCAGACATTGGTGGGAAATCAGTCTCTCAGTCCTTAAGTTTTGTTTTCCTCATGGCACATGCATAAGATTTTCCATTTTATGTACTCTGGTTCCATTCTAGATGGAAATTCTCTCACATTATCTAAATATCAATTCAGGTTGTAATGGCTTAGAAGCTGCCCTTAGCTACACATCAGTTCTGGATTCTACCTTTTGGTTCTGCCTAATGATAGAGAACTGGCACTTTCTTATAAGCAAGATTTCTTTTTTAATTTCAGTTTTATTGAGATATATTTGACATAGAAAATTGGAAGATATGTAAGGTGTACATTGTAGTCATTTGATACAAATGCATAATTGTAAAATAATTCCTTTCATTTTAGTTTAATTATTTAGTATAATTATTTAGTATAATTTAATTATTTAGTAATTATTTAGTATAATTTAATTATTTAAAATTTAATTATTTAGTATAATTTACATTTTAGCAAATGTAAATTATATGACACAATGTTATCACCAAATTTATGTGGATTTTCAGGTCTTTTTCATTTTATAGGCGATCATTTTATGTTTTTACCATCCTTTCTTTGTTTCCTCTACACGATAAACCCTGAAGACCACTTTTAGTCTGTTTCTGAACTTTGACCTTTTCTTTTAAAGATTACACATTTAAGTGATATCAAGTATTGTCTTCATCTGGCTTGTTTCCCTTAGCATAATGTTCCAGCTTTTCTACTGCTGCCTCCTGCCTACCTTGGATCAAATAGACAAGAAAAATATGGCATCTAGTTGAAGGGTATTCTAGCCACCTCGTCCAACACTTTGCTGTGGATGCATGTTAATGGAGGAGAATAAAATGGAAATACTACAGCAGCCCATGGGCATAGGGCACTGATCATTCTTGTTCACTCAAAGTCAGAGACCAGATTTCTGTCTGGAAGTCCTAAGGGCAGTCATGGTGGCAAGGCTACAGAGTTTGGTCCCTTTGTCTGAAAAAGAAACTGGAAGGCACTTGCTTACAGAGAGCTGAGTGGATGTATTTGTGGTGTTCACTGGTACAATCCAGGCTGCTCCAGATGTTAGTACGATACCTAATTCAATGAAGACATTAAATTCCCATACACGCATCATCATAACACTTTCTTATCCTTATGAAAGGAGCCATACTGCATAGTGAATTGCTTTGAAAAAGATAGAGCCAAGAGAGTCTGCTGCAATTCTTCTTCAATTATCCTCTCTATCGACCATTCAGTAAAAATAAATGCAATAGTTGACATTAGGGGCAGCTTTGAAATCTGTTCTCTGTATCTATGAGTTTGGTTTTGTTTTGGTTTGTTTCTGTTGGTTTGGTTTCTTTTGCTGTGCAGAAATCTTTCAGTTTGATGTGGTCCCTTTGTTTTATTTGGTTTTGTTTTCCCTGCCTTGGGAGCCACATTCAAAAATATATCACTAAGACCTAGATAAAGAAGCTAACCCTCTATAGGTCTTGAGGTGAGTGAAGCTACATGCAAGTCTTCCAAGAGGGAAATCTCAGTTTCCTGTAGTATTTTGGAACTCCTGGATGACTCCTTTTGGTTTTCCAAGCTAGCTATTCTAGGCGGTCATGTCTCCATTGCAGACCCCAGGAGCAGAGGCGTCCAATGTTGGACATGAACTCCTTGCTCCTCTGGGAGAAGCACCTGTCCATTTTTTTGTCACTGTGTCAGGTGTGCGTTTTTATTGAGATTGTGTCTCTGCCCCCCCCCCCCCATCTTGAGTGAACCTTTGTCCTCTGTTTTGGGAGCAGTTCATCTAGTTTTCAGACCTTTTCCTGAGGGAAGAGATTTGTATGCGGCTGTCAATTGGGCATGTCTGTGGAAGGAATTGAACTGAGGATCTACCTACATTGCCAATTTGTGCTTCTTTTTTCCTCATGTTCTTATTTTAGGTTATTGAATCAGGGAGTGTCTGTAGCTATGAACCTGGTTTTGAGATCTACCTCACTTACTTATTACCTTTGTAGCCTTGTCAAGTTCACTTAACCTTGTAAATTTCAGTTTTCTAACATGTAAAATTGGGACAATATTTTATGCAATAGATACGTAGATAGATGGATACAGGATAGATGTATCAGATATATACATAGATATAATTACCTATATGAGGTATAGATAAAAACATATCTATATAGACATATATAGTACATAAACATACACAGATATCTATCTGTAGGCTTCTATATCTATATCAAAAAAGTTTCAACTATAAGTGCTTATGATTTGTTTATACAGTCCTCAAAGGAATCTGATGGTCAACTTTACTGTTTTCCTTTGCGATGGGAGTAAGGTAACAATGACCTCACACATATAGCTTCAGACAGTGACTTCCTTATGTGTCTTTAAACCTCCCCATGATTTTTCCTATCATAGTACACTTCTTGTCTAGAATCCACCCTTGTAGATGTCTCCCCACTAGACTTCAAACTCCTAGAGAAAATGAATGGTGTCCTAGTTACCTTGTATATTTGTTATCTGGCACAAATCTTAGAACTTCATAAGAGCTAAGAAAATATAACACAAATAAGTAAGTGAGGTCATATGCTATGACAATTCCAGTTATAAGGATTTTAAATGGTGTCATACAAAAGTCAGTGTGCCCTTTATGGCCAAAGCCTGAAATAATGCAAATTTCTTCAAATTAAAAATTAATCAAGAATAGCATCATTGCAAAGGACATTTTTAAAAGTGTATTCATGACTACCGGTTTGGTTTGGTTATGTTTTAGAAACACCCGTGGGACTCTAAACTCAAAGACCAGGTGGTTTAGTAAGGCCAGTGTTCTTTGGAAGATCTTGTTACAATTTGTGACACACATATGTCCCAGCTCTGCCCTCAGCAGCTTTAGACTGCCCAAATCCCTGGTAGATTCCTTAGACTCTCAGGTACCACTTCCTGCCTGATTTTTCAGATTCTGTGCCAGTGACTACAACTCAGTTGCTTCCCAAGAAGAAACACTGTACCAAATTCTGGGCTCACCTCTTTATGTTTTGTTCTGTTTAGGTTCTCTGAATCTTCAAGTCTTGGCTTAGTTGCTCTGAATTCTAATTTTTGTACTCCAAGAAGTATAAGGTTGCTACCAGCTTTGCACCATTTTTCATTTTTATTTTAAAGATTTATTTATTTTAGAGAGAGATTGTGCACGTGAGAGCAAGCATGGTGTTGGGGGTGCATGGGGAGGGGTAGAGGGAGAGGCAGATTCTTAAGGAGAAGCCCAACCCAGGGCTCAATCTCACAACCCTGAGATCAGGGCCTGAGCTGAAACCAAGAGTCCATTGCTTATCCAACTTCCCCACACCAGGCGCCCTGATTTTTAGCCTTTTAAATGCTACTTTCTTTCAACTCCTCAACCTCTGAAACCTAAGAATCTGCAAATGACTCATGAGTGTAAATGAGAAGGATGGAAGACTTATAGTTGTATATTTTCCTTTCTGCCAGGATCCTTGTTTCTAAATACCATATAATTTTGATAGCTTTCCAGTGTCCAAAAAGAGATTTTAAAAATTAATTATTTGAGAGAGAGAGAGAGAATGAGAGCACACAATCAGGGAGGAGGGTCAGAGGGAGAGGGAGAAGTAGACTGTTCTCTGAGCAGAGAGCCCTATGTGGGGCTCGATCCCCGGACCCTGGGATAATGATCTGAGCCGAAGGCAGATACCACCGAGCCACCCAGGTGCTCCCAAAAAGAGATTTTAAAAGGTGTATTTGTTTTGCATTCTTCTATTTTTTAAAGACTTAAATTACAGGGTGTGTGTGTGGGTGTGTGTGTTCTTCAATATACTCTCTCCCATATTCTGGTAAGACTCTAATCTATTGGGTCAAATCCCTATTTTGTGCTACTAATGTCCTGTAAAGTTCTTTTCAATTATGGTTCTCAAATATCCTTTATTCTTTGCTTCCTCCCCATCTGTTCACTCAGGGCTCACTCCTTTGTTCATTGATGCTACAGGGAGACCTGAATGGGAAGATCATGCTCTTACCCTGATTGTTGCCCTGGGTTGTTTTACCCAAATATTTACCATATTCTCAAACCTCTAAGATCAGTTTTAAAATGTTCTTCACTGAAAAAAACAATTAAAAAAATGTTCTTCACTGAGCATGAAGCCAGTGTGACATATTTCAGGGCTAATTTTTTGACAACACTTCACTTTCAGGGCTGATTTCTGTAGAAGCCACAGTAATTAACAGGAACTACCACAAGGCATAGACCCCCACATCTTCAGGAATTGATTTTATAAGGGCTAAGTTCTTGCTCACATCATACTCGGAGGGAACTAGAAAACTGTCCTGGGCTGCCATTCTACACAGTGTGCCAGGAATCGAGGATGCTTCCCCCCTAGGTCGTACCTTCTAAAATCTAGGACCTTCCATGTTCTGGCAGGAAAAGTGAGAGCTAGAGGATCCCATGAATTATTTTTTAAAAGTAGTGATTTATGCAACTTTCTTCTATAAACTCTTGTCAAGAATCATTCACAGGACTGTAACTAAGCACATAAAGGCTTAGGAATGAGGGGAACACATTCTCCACCACAGACAGACCATGTAAGTAACAAGTCCGTGAACACAAAGCCTGGAAAGAATATTCACCTTTTTAAATTTAATTTTAATTTTTAAAGATTTTATTTATTTATTCATGAGAGACACAGAGAGAGAGGCAGAGACACAGAAAGCAGGCTCCATGCAGGGAGCACAATGTGGGACTCAGTCCCAGGACCCCGGAATCATGCCCTGAGCCAAAGGCAGATGCTCAACCACTGAGCCACCCAGGCATCCCAAGAGCATTCACTTTAATGGAGAAAGTATTACGATAGAAAGATGGCTTAAAAATGCTTTTGAGCTTTATGATTTTGTCTTTTCACTCACCTCTGTCTTCCGTTTAACATGCAATTTTACTGAAAGCCATAGAGTCCAAGAAAAACAATTGATATTATTAAGAAGAATCTCAGTTTCTAACAATTGATAGATTATTCAACTCTGGTTTTATTTTTACTGTATATTAATGCAAAACATTTAATTTGTTCTGATGCATTCCCTATAATTAAACACTTAATTTCCTCAGGTTTTTCAATATTACATTTAGACCTTGAATAATTATGATGAACAGAACCATCTGAAAAATTATATGTGCTTGATGAATATGTTTAAGGATTCATAAATGAGAACTGAATCACTTTATTTTATAACATAATTAGTAATAGTTGAAAAAAAATGGGTATGTTTAATACACATTTTTGACCAGATGGCTAATTATTTAAAACAAATTATTAGATCAATTTGCTATCGATGTAATTGTAGTGACCAAATTGCCCTCAGGGCCCTAGCTTTCAGCCTAAGAATTTAGAGTATGACCTTTGCCTATTGTGACACACCAACTCTTATATCAAAGTTTAGTTTCATATGCATTTTGATGTTATCCCAGATTTCTAATTAAAGAATATTATTGGGAGATTAACTTGTATGTTTCATCATGTGCACATTTATTCTTTTTTCCCCCTTCATGTAGTGTTCCTTCTGTTTTTATTCAACCTGAAAGTATCAGCTTAGTTCTTCATAGCTTTGTCTTTGGAGCATGTCTATGTTGTACTCCCTCTATCAGTGAATTTGTATATAGCTTCCCTCATGGGCACATTCACATTGAGCTTCTTTTGTAGTTCTTTAGCTTCAGAAGCACAAGTATTTGACTCAAGATATCTATCTATCTATCTATCTATCTATCTATCTATCTATGTATCTATCATCTATCTATCTATCATCATCTATCATCTATCATCTATCTATCCACACAGATAAACACACTCACATGTCAGCCAAGAAAGAATTCACTGAAAATTAAGGTAAATAGATGTTTATTTAGGCAATCAGAAATACAATTTGGGAGACACAAATTCATAGAAACCCAAATTGTGTACTGAAGAAGACAAAATATAGAGGACAGAATTATAAAAATAAAAAATTGCAAGTATAATTCCCATTTAGGTCCTCTATGCAAAACAAAGATTGAAATTAGGTTAATTGAAATTGGTTGGCTTATTCTGCAAATGAGGTATTGAAGCTTATTAAACTAGTTTGGCTCCTTTTGAAATGGATAGTGAGTTGTCATGTTGAGGAGGACATTAGTCCAGGTTGGGGGCTTAAGGCTGGCTTAAAATTTCAAAAAGTTCATAGTTCCTCCCATGAGGATATACATAAACTCCTCCTCCCTTTTGGTTTTCCAAACCCCCCCTTTTTTTTAAGATTTGATTTATTTATTCATGAGAGACACGGAGGGAGAGAGAGAGAGAGAGAGAGAGAGAGAGACAGAGGGAGAGGCAGGCTCCTTGCAGGAAGCCCAATATGGGACTCGATCCCAAGACCAAAATCATGCCCTGAACCAAAGGCAAATGTTCAACTGCTGAGCCACCCAGGCATCCCTTCCAACCACCTTTTAAGAGAGTCTTAGCAAGGCTTGTTTCCTCAATTTTGAAATCTTCTTTTAGATAAGAAATATGCTATACATTGAAAAGGAAGAGATTGATAATCTTTATTCTTATATGTTTTCTCTTTTCATGTTAATGTGTGATGTGACAACATCATGGTCATGGGTAATGATTGGCAGTGGTAAGATTGTGCAAGAAGGATAAAGAATGTAGACTAGAATGAGTGATGCACTATGCAGTTAACGGAAACTGACATCTCTGGCTACCCTTATTAGGATCTTATTGAAGGAGGAGGCTGACAGGGATCAGCCTGTAAGTTAATTTAAATGCAGAAGAGCAAGAAGAAATCTACAGAAAAGGTAAACCCTCCAACTATAAAACTTAACAGATTCATGCTTCTCATTTGGGTACTCATTGTATGTTTTGTAAAGAGAAACTAAGAAACAAAGAGTAGAGAGAAAGGCATTCCATATAGCTATTTTTCTACCTCTAGTCTTCTCGTGTCAAGTTCTATCTTAATTATTTGGGAGGCTGTACCATGTCTGTTTTCACAAAAAAACACCAGAGTTAAATTATAGGTGTGATGTAATTATTAAAGTGCATGCAATTTATTCCAAATATTTCATGTCCTGAATTTCATAATGTCAAAGTGGTTTGATATGTATTTCTCTTCATGGCAAATATATCCATGTGATATATTGGAACAAATACCTTAGAAGGATCACTTAGCACAGACTAAGTTTCAGGAAGTCAGTTTGAGTGATAAGTTAAGACAGAATACTATTCAGTTGGTTCTAGTAACATCTGAACACACAGGGTTCTATATGCGAAAGGCAGCCTTTCCTAAAGTCCTGTTTTTATTATTCCTGATAGCCTTTTTGTAAAATCCATTAATACGTATCAACACAGGGAGGAGGAGTAAGGTTGGGGAGGAGGAAGGAGTATTTAGTCCAGGTGTCTATGTTGTCAGAAGAATCAGAAGAAGAAACAAGCCACAGAAATGTTGTGTGGCTCAGGTAATTAAGACTAACCTCTGTATAAGTGAACTCAGGACTCAGGACTATTTTTTATCTACACAAGAAGTCACTTCCCCAGAAACAACCTCTGAGTACTAAAAGATATTCCTAGGAGCTCTCTTTCTTAAGTTTATTTATCCAAGTAATCTCTGCACTTGACACGGGGCTCAAACTCATGACCCTGAGATCAAAAGCCACACACTCGCCTGACTGAGCCAGCCAGATGTCCCTAGGATCTCTTTTTAGATATCAAAAAGAGTGATCCCATCAAAAAAAAATTTTTATGATGCCCAAATTAAGTGCTTCCTATGAGACCAAATGAGTTTGAAAATACCTTGAATTCAGTGACTTATTAGTTAGTGTAAATGATTTACTGAAAACATTAAAGAAAAAAAATCAAGACTGCAAAATTAAGTAGTTTAAGTAGAAGTTTATTTCTCTGACAGGGCAGTCTAGTTCATCAAACACCACTGGGTAGTTTTGTTTCACAAAGCTATCCAGGGTCGCAAGGTCCTCTTCCTATCTTGTTGCTGCAAAACCCTCCCTATTCTCCTACTCATCTGCATGGTGGAAAGTCAAGGATTTCAACATCTATGTTTCAGATCATGGTAAGGGGAACAATGCAAAGTCTAAGGAGAGAGGCCTTTTTTTTTTTTTTTTTTTTTTTTTGAGAGAGAGAGAGAGACCTTTTTTAAATCTTAAGATGGCTGGGAAGTTGCTTGTGTTCTTTCCCCTCACTTTTCATTGTTCAAACCTAGTTACATCGTCCTATCAAGTTGCAGGATAAATAGGGAAAAGAAAGCTATGCATCTTAGAATGGACAAACCTTTTTTGAGGGACCCTAGCTGCCACAGCACTGTATCTGTATATTACTTCTCCATCTCCAATCTCTTTCATCCCATCTAAATGTCTATCACCATCTGAGACACATATTCAGCACTAATGGTCTCACATGAATGGATTAATTTACAAGAAAACTGTGGAGTCACAGAGTTCCTATCTGCCTCTCTGTGTCTCAGTGCCTAGAATCAGTGAGAATGTTAGCTTCTTTTCCCTCGTCAAAGCCAATAAATCTACAAAATAGCAGCACAAAATTTTAGCCACAGACTAGACACATTTTTCATAAAGTAAGAGTTTGCCTTCCTATCAAACAATGGGATGTGGAATACTGTCATGACCACGGAGAGTTGTGGGCTTGAAGGCTAACAGCAAACGTTACACACTGAACTGTATTTCAAAATTCACAGTGTAATAGACTTAAAAACAGAATTCTTGAGTAAAATAATAAACCAAGTGTTTAAAAAGATTAATGACAAAATCTCTAAAACTACTCAAGCAGCAAGCCAAATAGCTCAATTTGTATCAAATTCTTGTCAAAGACTGTGATGTGATCATTTTTACCAAAAATGTCCCTGTAAATTGCCATGTGATTAAACCAGAATCATTTATTTACAAATTCTAATTTGGAAGACATCTAACATATGTTTTCCAGTCTATTTAATTTCCCTAAGTACTCTCTTGGACGTTTTAGTATTAACAAGACTTTTTTCTTTCATTATATCTTATAGCCTTGAATAATTTGGCCATAATAAAAATGATTAATGAGTCCAAACGGAAATTGTGTGCATATGTCCTATATGAGTATCACCTACTCAGGAGCTGTTTTTCACACGAGATAAAGGCTTCCCCAAAGAACAGAGAGATTTCCTACAGAGGTTACTTGAAAAGTCAAAGTAGAATTAGTGTGTGTCCATTGAGCTCTGTGCAAGGATATACAGTATATTAAACATCCTGTGAAGAATACCTCAACCAGTCTCTCCACACTCACATATGTCTTCTCAGCTGTCAGAAAAATCTTTTGATTGCTTGCCAGTCTTTTTCTTATGGTCCCTGGGTAACCAGAACAAATAATGATAAAATACCTGTGTCAGATATCTAACTCAACTCTGTCTTATAGCCCTGCTGCCAGGTCAAGCTTGTAAATCCTCCTTCTGTAAACATCCCTGGTTTGGCTTCCTCCTTTGTGGACCCGCTGTCTCATCCAGCTGATGAGTCAGTCTACTGTCCCAGGGAAATGACAGCTTTAGAAAGGATGGGTAGGTGGAGGAAGCATTGCAGTTTATCTGCCATGGAATCTCATTGGTCCATGTGCTTTGAGACTACTTGGCTGGTCCAGAGAAAACTTGATGTGGAAGCAAAGAAACATGACTTGGGAGGGTGGAGGTGGGCAGGGTAGAAAAAGAAACTGGTCACTTCAGGTATGACCCATTGGGCTTTACTATTATTATTATCATTATCATTATTATTAATGAATTAAGCTTTTTGTTTGGAGTTAGAGTAATAACATAACTGCAAAAATTAAGCCAAGAGAAAAAGTAAACTATCTGAATGTAAATAATTTTCTGTATTGAGTCACATTTTGTTATTTATTTTGGCCAGTGGTAAAATATGGGGACAGGATAACCAAGATCATCTTTAGTGCTGTTATACCAAGTGTTTTCATATTTCCCCGTTTCAGACACATGCACTTCTTTACTCTCTTCAAATTTTGCAAGGCTAACATGACTTGCTTTTGTCAGTGAAAGAAGCCAAGCAATAGGATTCTCTGATATAAGATGCTTTAAAGAATCATTGTTAGGCTCACATAGAAGCTTTTTATTTCCTCCCTGTTCTGTTTCTGTAGACAAAAGGGACAGAATCTAAGCTCCCCTTCTCTTATAAATCCCTGGTAGACACATGCACCAGCCTGAAAGATTTCCTTATTTATCCCAGTTGCCCTCCCCCTCGCCGCCCCATCTCTGGAATATTAGAGAATCCATGACTCAGAGAGCAGCTCAGTTGGTTTTACACCAAGTTCTGCCAATAAAGGTAAAAGACATTCACTTTAGTCAAAGTTTTAAATAATGCACATCCCATAACACTGGTTTCCTGTGACTTAGTGTGTTATTACCTGCAAAGAAATGGCTGTGATTCCAATTCAAGTCTTTATAGCCATTTTGAAAGAGAAGGAGAAATAAAGCAACCTGATGGGATACACAGAAAAATGTAGGCACCCGGTCCATGAGAGAATAAACTGCAATGCAAAATGTGTAAATTTGCTGAATGATTATAAATAGTAGGCAGCAAATGGCACTATTTGATATCCTATGATATAGGATATATCATATGAGGTCGGGAAATGAGGGTGATTTAAGTGCCCAGGAAGTGCATTTAAAAAATAGAGTTTGAATATTTAAATGTGACACCATTACAGAGGATTATAATGTGCCCTGGAGCATGTATATAGCACAAAAGGCAGATAATTTTTTTTTTTTAAAGAAAGGACTGACAAGTTATTTACTAAGTTTTCTAGTTCTAAGGTCAAATATAATAGATCAGGCAAGAAAGTTCCAGGATGTCTTCACAAAGGAGAGGAATTTCCTTGGTTCTTGAAAGACAGAAAGGCTGATATAGACAAAAAATCAAGAGGTAGAGTAATCAGACTGTAGTAGTTGAAATGCACAAGATATATTTGTGGTAAAATAGCAACAGCCAGCATTGATTGAGTGTTCTCTACATGTGGAACAAAGCAGTCAGCATTTCACATGGATTAATCCACTTGTTTCTCAACTCAATGAGATAGGTTCTTTGCTCTCATTCTATAGATTTGAAAACTAAGACAGGGGTTAAGTAATGTGAGCAGAGGTGGAGTTGTAACTGGAATTCCCAACTTAACCTAGTATGTTATAGTTGCTTAGACAAACTTAACTGAAAGGACGTTTCCTGTAAACAATCTAGAAAGAAGGATGGAAAGCTAAAGTGAAGTTAGCATATGGGAAAACCTCACATGCCAGGTTAAAGGGTTTGGGTAAATTCAAAAGTATTGAGTGTACTTTCAAAGACATGTAAATTCTTATTGAGAGAGGTAAGCACTAATGTATGTTAAAAAAGACAGTGTGCCCCAGAAGATCTTTTGTACACAAACATAAGTATACAGACCACCTTGAAATTGAATTAAAGATATTCCACCCAAGTTTAGAAGGACTGAAATTTTGAAATGAGTTTTCAGTACTCTAAACCAATTTAGGTTACAAATAACTGAGGGAAGCTTATTTCTGACTGCAAAGAGAATACATTAAACTCACTCTGGCAGCATTTAGGTATTAGTAGCTCAATGTCCACTGGCTGGTTTGGATATGTTGCATTATATTTGAGTTTAACTAGAGTACCCCCTTTCTGATCTTAATTTTTTTCTCTACTTGTTGGAAGAAACTAAATTTATATCTAGGTATGAGAAAGAGATAACTGCATGTTATAATAAAAATGCAACCCTACTTCCTGGTTGCTCAAAACCTCAACCTTCAGAGCAAATGGACTTTGTGGATTAGTTTTATAATATATGGTTCTCAGTCCTTGGAGCTTTCCATGCAACCATGATTATGATAATCCTTTACTGCTCTTCTCATAAAGACATTAGACAGAATAGTGAAGTATTTTGTGTGACCTTGTTTCTTTATTCTAAAAGCATGTATCCCTCTGAGATAGGTGAAAGGGAAATCTCGAGTCTTGGTTTCCTTCTGTTCATTTGCTTTTCAGGCAGTCTCCTCTCATATCCACATGTACCTGACCACGTATGGGTGATTCTTGCAGGAAGTTTCTGATAGTAGCTCTTAAACTGAGCTGGGAGGGGCATGTAAGTCCTTTCTGCAGGGCCATTCCCAGAATGTTCTCTCCTAATGGGGAGTGTGATGGTGTTTCCCTTCTGTGGATTTTTTGTTGTTGTTGTTGGCTTTTTAAAATCCCCTGTGGCATCTTGAAAAAAAAAAAAAAAACAGCCTCTAACTTATTGAATTTAGAAACTCAAAATAGTATGGTGAGAAGATTCGTAATTATACCTATCTCTCAGGGCATAATGACTTAATTAATATACCCTTCATGAGACTTTGCACTGTGGGAAGCACACAGCTGCACAAGCTGATGGAAATTAAGGTGTCGTGAAGTGCAGAAACCTGAATGTTTTGATTGTGTGTTTTAAATGTTTAATATAGATTTTTTTTCCTTCTTTTGGTTTAATTTGTGCACAGGCATCAGCTCTTGCCTTTCTTTAGTCTGTAGATGATAAATGTGGAGAAGGACAAAAGTATGTAGAGTTGAAGCTACTAATGTTGATAATGACAAAAATCAGTCTTGTCTGGATATCTCCAGCTCAATGCAGTTTCAAAACATGCATTTTATTATGTTCTATTTTTCTTAGCTATTAACCTAAGAGTGTTTAAAAATGGTTTAAGGGTAGGTGTTTTATTTTCAGTCTCACCACCTGCATGGATTCTTAGGGGCCATGTTTTCATTTTTTAAGTCCCTTAACTCATGTGAATTTATACTTTCCTCTCTTTAAAAAAAAGTCACTCTATTACATTGCACCACTAAATGTCTTTCCCTTATTAGAAGTAAGAGTTGAATTTGTTTGAGTCATTTGAGCTCCCTCCTAAAAACC
Source organism: Canis lupus baileyi (assembly GCF_048164855.1). Classification (NCBI taxonomy): domain Eukaryota; kingdom Metazoa; phylum Chordata; class Mammalia; order Carnivora; family Canidae; genus Canis; species Canis lupus. The sequence continues at coordinate 32,013,861 of NC_132857.1, read as the reverse complement.
TCAAATGACAGTGAAGCTCAACCAGGCCCCTGAGCATTTCTTATGGGGGGAAATTGAGCTAAAGCAACTTTATCAAGGCTAACATTTGAGCAGAGGCCAGGTGTTCTAGGTCTCAGGCTCTCTCTCTCTCCCTCCTGCTCCCTCCCATCCCCTTCCCCCAAGCTTCCACAGCCCTCAGGTTCATTCTCTCTCTCTCTCTCTCTCTCTCTCTCCCTCTCTCTCTCTCTCTCTCTTTTCATGCAAACCTTTGGGAAGAGAGAATCCTATATGTGTGTGGATGATTTTGTCTATGAAGCTAAGTTTATATGCTGGGAGCCTGGGTGACAGGAAGCCAGGAAAAGTTCAATCTAATAATGTGATAAAACTGAAAGAAGAGTGGTCAAATACTCAAACGTGTGTGCTGAATTCCCACTCTAATGTAAGAACTGCCCATAAATTTAGAAAAGTATAAAGAAGGGAAATTCCCAAGTGTAGTTCTATAACCTCAGGAACATCCAAGCCAGCTGCTATGCAGATACTGCACCAAAATGTGAAACCATAATGCAGCCGCTAACTCTAAAATGAGTTTCTGAAATTTGGGAATCCCAGTGCTCACAGAAGATAACTTATTACTAGACACCATTTGATAATTCAGATAGTTTGCAAAAACACTATCCCCCCAACTTTTTAGCACCAATTCCTCGTGTTTTGCAGGCATCATACATCTTTGTGCATCTTCTGTTCAAGATATTTCAGATAATATGAAAATCTAGGCAAATAGCCTTTAATCCATTCTGTGCAGTGATGATAAGTGTCCATGTATAATGGGAAATAAATATTTATTCATAATATTTACCCTAGATACAGCGATGAACCCAGTATATTTATAGCCAACAAATATATATTAAAGGAAAATTAAAAGAATTATAGAGTATGCAATATTTTGATTAAAGAGAGAAAGTAGTGCAGTGATAACAAGCACAGGCTTTATATTTAAACATACCTTCATTTGAAGATTCCTCCACGTACTCTTGGAAGTGTATCACTTTGTAACCTTATTATCTTCATCTGAAGGCTTGAAGTACTGATGGACAAACCATAGGAACTTTCTGACAATTATTAAATTAGATAATATAGTTATTATCTTTAATTTTTAAATTTATTTTTTAAATATTTATTTATCTGAGAGAGAGAGGGAACAGGGGCAGAATAGGGAGAGAGGGAAAGAAAGAAAGAGAGAATCTCCAGCAGATTCCTTGCTAAGCACTGGATCCCAACATGGCACTGGATCTCACGATCCTGAGATCATGACCCAAGCCAAAACCATGAGTCAGACACTCAACTAACTGACCCACCTAGGCACCTCCAATTATTATCTTTAATACTCACTATATGGTATATAATTTATTACATACTGGTCATATGCAAAAGCTATAAATAAAATATTCAAATCATAAGTACTAATTGATAACTATTAACAATCCAGTTTATAGAAAGAATTCTTTCCTAAAGAAGCTTACAATGTATCTGAAAAGATGAGACATACATTACTAAAATAACATTTCTTATTTTAAAATTCATATAAGCAGCGAAAGTCAACTCAGCACTTTTCCATGATTATTGGTCTTATTATGGTAGAACACAGGTATGTTGGGGAAGAAGTGACATGTAATGGGTTCCCAAACATATTTGCTATCAAAATGCCTTAGTGTGTTTGGAGTCCAATAAACTGCATGAAAAAACCACACTAGCTCTGAAGATTAAATGAGAAATCAAGACTCTGTTTTTTTCAGTGGGGCATATGCCCTTGGAACTGGCTTTGTTGGAGTATGATTGAGTACACATATGTCTGGAAAAGAGAATTACAAGTTGAAATAGGTTCTCTTGGCACATGGCCTGGCAGAGGTATGTTGTCTAGAAGAGGCTGACTGGTTGGGTAGCAAGGCAAACAGTGAAGTGGCAGCTCCCATGGTGAAATCTGTCATTTGCTGGCCCCCAGCTCTACAGGTTCTGGAACTTGACTTGTCAGAACCCCATTTGATGGAATTTGAAGATGCCAGGTCATGCTAACAAAGCTCACATGACCAAAGTTTGAGAAAAGGGTGCCAACTGAATAATTTACAATAAGCAGAAAGACCTGCAAAATATGCTGGAATCTTGCACAGAAGACACTAAAACATTCTCTCCCTAGTGGCAGATTACATTGATGGGAAAACAAATGGAATTTCAATATCTATTTCCCCTATGTCTTTATATATTCAGAACCCCAAATTCAGCTGGATGGATGGATATACAACTGCAGACTTCCATGTAGTTTGGTTTGGCCATGCATTCAAGTTCTTACCAATGCTCATATGGATGGACATGGTGCGTAACTCCCAAAGAAGGTGTTATACCATGTAATACCTGCTGGGTTGAACATGTGGTGGCAGGAGCCAGACTAGCCACTTTACTCCAAAAGATGAAAGTCACACGCTGAGGCTGGCAGAGTAATGCATTTGAAGAATTATGGAATCCTAATGCATGGAGTCTCCTTGTTAGCATTATATTTTTATGGTGGGACTGCTTTGATTCAGAGACAAATAAACATCTATCCTTAAACTGCTGATATTTTGCCCTTTGTTACAAACAACTAAATTGATTCCCTAACTAATAACCATGTTGACATCATCCCATGTTCTTGAGGTGATCACCTCTTGCCCAATCCATGTAGCATCTGCATCAATTTAAAGTGCTATATAAGTTGAGAGAAGTTTTCAGCCAATGAGTTTTGGAGGGATGAGAGTTATATATAGAAGGATTTGGCAAGAGAGCCATGCTGAGCAGAGTCCAAAGAGGGAATGAATATGGCATAGAGAGAGCAATGTGGAGCCTATTGTGCCTGAAGCGGTGAAGTTAACTTGGCAAATAAAGTCAGATAAATGAGGGAGGAGCACCCTAATTATTAGCTGGATGATTTGATTAACTGAAGTATTCTGTTTTTCCATAATTCTGAAACATTTCCAGGAAGCATATGCAATGAAGAAATTGAGAAATCTATTACAGATCTCCATATTCTTGTGACCTGTTTCATTTACCTGTTATCATATTTAACTATTTTGATGATTTTACAAAATAAACTCAGAAAGAGCATGTAAAAGTGCAAAGAACAATTACAGGAATACAGACTCTAACTGCTCTTTTCCTTTAAGCTTCTAAGCGGAAACCTGTTATATAAATCTAATCTCTCCCTTCCCAATACACACAAAACAGCAAAATACAACAGCAGTAAAGTACATATGTGAGCTTCATGTTCAACGTTTGGTAATGATTCACAACTTCAGATAGTTTTAGCCTGCCAATTGTCTAAAATAAAATTCTGTTACCCCACTGATGATTAATCATATTCAAAAATAGGAGAGCTTAAAGCAGTGGATAAAAATAGGAAAAGGAAATGAAGAACGAAAAGATCAAAGATGAAATGTAATTTTTGTGAAAGAATTAGTTACCTTCCTTGTTGGGATTTTTAAAGTTATTCTCTAAAGCGAAGCCATCTGGGCTAAAAGGATTTAGTTTTTCTCTGTCTCTGCCTTTTTAAAGCCAATACCTTATGACATGGTTAGTCATGCCCACTCAAGTCTCCACTTAATCTACTTGTGCCAGACAGAGAATGGTGATGTTGGGGAGAGGTTGATTCTGTCTTTCCTCTCTCTACATTATTGTTGTAAGTTTGCTTTAAGATCAGCTCCTAATGGAAACATTGGCTCTGTTTTATACATGTAAGATTTAATGCATTTGATAGTAATTAAAAAGAGCTTAAAGCGGGGGGGGGGGGGCAAATATTTGTTGGACTTGTACTGATGACCTTACCTTGTTTTACTCAATTTTTGTGAGGTTTTATTTTCATATCAAGTAATAGTCCCAGGATCTCTCAGCTGGAATGTGATACTGCTAGATTATATATGTGTCTGCCCTCAAAGCTATGTCCCTTGATTCTGCTATGTCTGTGGCCTGGCATCCATGTACTTCCATTTTCCTCCACTTTGATATGTATCACTGGAGGCAAGAATCTACAGTCAACTGTTAAGGATATTTACATATGAATCTTCTGCATTCCCTACCTCTAAAAACATACACATTCTCTTTTAGGATGATCTAACCTTTATTTAAATAGGATCACTCTGACTGCTGGCTTGAGAATAGGCTTGAGGGAAATAAGGAAAGAGAAAGGAAGATGTATTAAGAAACCACTTCAGTGTCTCATGTATAAAAATAGAGGCAAGGAAAAAAACAGAGGCAGGGAAAAGTGGTAGGAACATGGATATCTTTTGAAAGTAGAATTAATAGTATCTCCTAAAGGATTATAAATTTTGGTATGAGAGAGAAAGAGAAGCAAAGACAGAATTCAGCTTTTGGCCTGGATAAGTGGAAGACTTCCATTGATTGAGATGGAAAAGACCCACAGTGAAGGATGTTAGTGAATGCATGGCGGCCAGTGTAAATCAGAGACTCCATTTTGAAAATATTGGATTTAAGATACGATTTGCACAGGTAAGTGGAGATGTTGAGTGGAAAGGTAGATATATAGTCTGCAGTTCAGTTGGGTGGTCTAGGATGGCTATATAGATATAGGAGCCCATATACAAAGATAATATTTAAAGTCATGGGACCAAATGGAATCATTTAGGATATAAGCATAGTTAAAATTGAGAAGAGAATCAATCAATGGTAAAACATAAGATATACCAATATTAGAATACTGGGGAGAACAGGAGGAGGTAGCAAAGGCGACAGTTGTGGGATGTATCTTATACGAAAGCAAATCCAATAAAGTTTCACCAAAGGGCTTTATATGCACGGCATCCACTTCAAATAAACAGTGCTTTAGATAAACTTTATTTTGTCAATGGAACAAAACTTCTATGTTTAATTATTATTTCAGGCAGCAAACAATAATTGAACAGTTACTCAGTGCCATGTAATGTCCTGCATGTTTGCAAAATAAAGATGAATTTTTAAAATCTTTACCCTCAAATAATTCAGTTCAGAAATTTTTTAAAAAGCTAACATAGGAAAAATGCAATTAAAATTATTAAAGCATTATATCATAAATGTAAGTCAAGTGCTGTGCTCCAAGACTCCCAACTAAAACACCCTTCAAGTTTGTCAAGTTCAAGGAGAGAAGTCATGTTTGCTAATGGAAAAGGGGGACTTGTAATCAGAGTTTAGAATTCCTTTTTTTTTTTCTTTATTTAAAGGGCTTCTTGGCTAGCTCTGATGGTTCTGCAAAGTTCATATGTCATATGCAGGCATTTGACTTTTTTAATATGGCAGAGTCCAGGAGGACACCTTAACTACTTTCTTTTCTGAAACCAAGTGACCTTCAACCCCTCTCTCCTAGATGGAACAGAGTGAAATTATCTTAAATGATACTAAAATGAAACCTCATACAATGAAATAGGTGGAGTATTTTCCAAATTCTGGAGAGTTTCAGTAAAATGGTAAATAGAAACTATACTTTTAAATATATCTAGCAATAAGCTGAAATCTTCAAAAAGAGGAGGCTTATTCTGAAGGCCCAAAAAAGTTATTTTCTTTAGACACCCCAGTCTGGAGTGTCAGGGGTGCATGTATGCTTCTCACCACATTACATGCCTTGGAAACATAGTAGACAAGCCTAAATGAAGCATCAGGCCAAATTGTCCTCTGTTCAGATTCAGGCTGCATCTGAGGCTGCATGCAGAACAGATCTTCAGTGGAAAAGGGATAAGCAGCTATTGATTTCAACAACCTAAGTAGACTAAACAAAAAATAGGGACACATAAATACACTATGCCATATAGAGTTACACAATTAGCTATTGAGACATTTTTATTACCCCAAAAAGATGAAGAACATATGGATACATGCTCCCTACAATATGCTACATGGAGAATTCACCAGAGAGTGACCTGAAAATGGAGAATTCCTGCTGTCTACCTCACCAGCTCATATCCCAAGTTCTTCTCTAAAAGATTCTTTAGCAAATATCTATTCTACAGAACACATGCTTAATTCAAAGATGAGTAATTATCATAAGAGTACCAGAGTGAAGTCTTATGGCTACAAATTATGGGGAAAGAAAAAGAGAGAGAGAGAGAGAGAGAATCTTAAGTCAAGCATAAAATGGATATAAATGAAAAGAAGAAACATGTCATAAAATAGATGTCAAAGAAATATTTCTATATTATATATATATATATATATATATACACATTTCTATATAAAATAAATTAATGAATTAAGACTTAGGGTCCTGTCTGGCTCAGTCAGCAGAGCATATAACTCTTGATCTCAGGGTCATGAGGTCAAGCCCAGTGTTGGATGAGAGATTACTTAAATAAATAAATCCTTTTTTAAAAATAAAATTAATTAAAAAAAATAAAATTAATTAATTAAGCCCTTTAAAAAATATCTATATATACAACATAATAATATAAATATGACAATTGATGCAATCCAGGAAATAATTAAATAGAAAAATCAATCCAGTGATATGAATGTCTACCTTACAACCAAAATATGTAAGAAGCCAGCTGAAGACACATTAGGGGTAGGAAAAAACAGTCCTATTAGCATCTAGTAGATACATTTGAACAAAAAAAAAGAGTTTTAAAAAATAATAATAAATGAGAAAACTATAGTATTAAAAATGAAGATGTTAATTCAACATATTTGTTATCCCTGCAACAAATAAAACATACACCTAATGAAAAGTATAGTAGAAACTGTCTTGAAATAAAGAATACGTGAATCTATAGATGAAAAACGTGTACAATATCCAGGAAAAATTTTACAGAGAATGATTAATCTAAGATATATCCACTTGAAGCTACAACGATTATAACAAAAAGATAATGTTAGTTTTGAATCCAAATCCAAAGTACTTACACCAAATAACTTAGAAGAGGGGATAGCTAGCTATATAGACTTTCCAGCAACAATGGAACATAATGCAGGAAACAATGGAAAAAAGTTCCCAAAATATTCAAGAGAAAGAAGTATGAACCAAAAATTGAATACTCAAAAAAAAAAAAAATTGAATACTCACCAGAAAAAAATATAGAAAAGAAAGAAACTGAAAGAAAGGATTTGATACTTAGAACTTTGTTGTTCTAATGTAAAGGCAAAAACAAACAACAGAACTTTTATTCAAAAATGTGATTTATTAAAAAATGTGAGAATTAAAAAAATACAGCATCCTTCTTTTCTCAAATTTTTCCTTTAAAAAAATCTAGACAGTTATGTTTTATCTAGAGAAGTGCATTGTCAATTAAATGGATTTAAATACATATTAAAGCACAATAAAATGCTGTGGGATTGAATGCTGTTGATTGAATACAATGTATTTTTTAATACTAGTCAAACCAAGAAGTAAAAAAGATGAATCTAGTCTAAGTTTGCTATTTCTTCATTATTCATTCCAAAGTCAAATAAATATTACTTAAACATAAATCAACAGAGATATGCTTAGCATATAAAGTTATAAAAGAACTAACTTAAAAGTGAAAGGAATAGACTGTCAATCTCCAAAGTATAAAATATGACAAAGTTTAAAAAGGGAAATCTTGATAAAGTGTAAACAAAAATATTTAAAATGTATTGGAAATTAGGTAAGATAATTATGCAAATGAAATACAATTTTGCCTTTCAATTCAAGTGCAGTATTGAATGGTAGTTACAGTAACCATATGGCCCCAAGAGATTAAAGTATTTACTGTCTGGCCCTTTACAAAAAATGTTTTCAACCACTGCCTTATTCTAGAAAAACATATTATAACCATTAAAGATCTAAATGCCATGAAACTTTATTCCCCATATATCATTGCATCAAAATAGATGAATAAAAAACTAATAAATTAAATTTAAAAATGGTAAAAAACACAACTTAATAATAAATAATTAGCCTGCCTATCTACTTCGTGACTATTCAAGTGGCAGAGCATAAGTAAGCGTATAGCAGATTTAAATAACATAACTGACAAAGCCACCTACCAGCCCAAACTATGACACAATATGAATACAGGCATATCGTATATTGTTAGCGAATGTGGGTGTAGACTCAATGAAGAGTCATCTGGCATTACCCACCAACAGCAGCAATTGCATTTCTAAGAATTGGTTCTGAATTATGATACATGCACTTTCATGTGATACAAAAATTTGTGTACAAGAATGTCTTTTGAAGCATTGCTTATGATCATAAATTCAACAAACACAAATTCAAAACAATAAAACAAAACTGGAAATAACAAAAGCATTAACCAAGAAAAGAGTAGTTAATATATAAACTTTATGATAGGTATGATGTAGTCATTAAAAAGAATGAGGTGAATTTATATGCTGCAGAGAAATACAAAGTGAGATGTATAAGCCAGAAGCAAAATAAAATTATAATACTCCTATGTATGTAAGTACATGCATGGAAAATTTGTGAGCAATCACATAAAAATATTAAATGAGCTTATCTTTCAGAATTAGACTTAGGAATCAGGGCTGTGGGGATTGATTCTTTTTATTTTTTTTCATTATTTTTGACAATATTTTTATAATAGTGAATCACTTGACTTAAAAATGTAGATGTCAAAACAATTTTAAAATAAAAATTAAAAAATGTAGATGTCACAGTTAAATGGTAGTGGTATTGGGTTTTGTTTTTTTTTTTATGAACATGGACTGTATTAAAACCAAGAGAATGGCTGAGGTTTATTCTAGGATTTCACATGCTTGACTATGGACACATTCCTGCCTTCCCTGGATCCTGGTAAGACTGTTATTATGAATATTTGTGTAATGTAAATGTATCATCTGCTCTCTTAGAGAAGTTGTGTGGACAGAGCTGAAAGCTTCAATTTCCTGCTTTGCTCCTGGGATATTATGACAACCTGCCTGTATAATTTTGCAATATCCAAGCAATTCATCTCCAAAGACAGTGGGCTACAGGACGTTACTTTCCCTCATTTCCCTTTAATGAGACATCCAATTTGGACAACTCATTTCACACTTGTTTTGTCTCTCTGCAGGTGATGTGGTGCTCATTGCTTGCTCATATTCCTAAATGTAAACACATCAGCACCTACTGACTATTCTTACACAACGTTTTCTGGGAACTGATTCAATGAGTTTTTTATGTGTTGTGGAATTTCTTTTTCTCTCCCAATGCTGAATCAGTTCTCTCTCTCTCTCTCTCTCTCTCTCTCTCTCTGTCTCTCTTTCTTCCTCCCTTTCTCTCTCTCTCCTTTCCTAAGGGAACCTATAAGTAGAACAAGTCTTTACTTAATAACCCAATGAAGAAACTATTTAGTTCTTATTAAAAAAACAACAACAACAACAAAATTTGGCCTTAGTGTTATATTTTTGGACACAAATGGAGACTCAACATCTAGAAACTATAATTTTGCTGGGTTTCCTTTATTTTTGCCCACTAGACTTCCAGTACTAAAGACATATGAGTGACAGGCAGAATGACTTCAATCATCTGGAAGTAACTGGACCAACATGCATGATCAAAGCTGATGAGAACCCCAGTGCGACTTCTCCCACTTGGCTGGTGATGAGCTAGTCATCAGCACAAGTGCCTTTCACATGTATAAGGTTTTGTTTTCCACCTCGGCTCAAGCTTTTCTAGCTATAGGGTTGATTTTCCAGAAGGATGATCTTCTGTGACTCCACAGCTCCCAAGACTAAGGTGGACTCCTTAAAAATTTTACTTAATGAGATTTTATATTTAGAACATTTGGAATAGGGACATTGAAGTTTGGGCTCAGTTGGTTATTGATTTGGAGACCAATTTGCAGATCAAAATCCTGGAGCTTTGCAGCTACAACTATGCACGAAAGAGAAAATAAGACAAGAAGCAGAGAGAAAAGTATGAAGTGGATAGGCAGAAAGAAAGGAAGGGAGAAATTATATGTCTAAGGAGAGGCAGAGAAGGGTTCCTGATGACTTTTTAGTAGAATCTTGGTTGCCAATGAATTCTTTATTTATAAGGGACAGAAAACCTAATTTTGGAATTAGGTTTGGAATTTTCTCAAGCCAAAATAGGAATTATTTATTCATTGGGATGAAAATATCAGAGGGAGCCAAATATTTTTTCAACCATTTTTTTTCTTCTTTTTCCATTTCCTCACTCGACTTCCTTAAAATCTACTTCTCCATTCTGAGACCATCTCCTTCCTGATAGTGTCAAATTGGTTGCCAGTATTTCCTGATGACAAATTCAGGTTAAAGTCAAAGAAAGAAAGAGAGAGAGAGACAGAGAGAGAGAGACAGAGAGAGAAGAAGAAAGAAAGAAGAAAGAAAGAAGAAAGAAAGAAAGAAAGAAAGAAAGAAAGAAAGAAAGAAAGAAAGAGAAAGGAGGAAGGAAGGAAGGAAGGAAGGAAGGAAGGAAGGAAGGAAGGAAGGAAGGAAGGAAGAAGAAAGAAGAAAGAAAAAGAAAGAAAGAAAGAAAGAAAGAAAGAAAGAAAGAAAGAAAGAAGAAAGAAAGAAAGAAAGAAAGAAAGAAAGAAAGAAAGAAAGAAAGAGAAAGAAAGAAGAGAAAGAAAGAAAAAGAAAGAAAAAGAAAGAAGGAAAGAAAGAAAGAAAGAAAGAAAGAAAGAAAGAAAGAAAAAAGAAAGAAAGAAAGAGAGGAAGGAAGGAAGTCCTTTGTCCAGATGTCCACTGAAATTCTTTTTTTTTTAATTTTTTTATTGGAATTCAATTTGCCAACATATAGCATAACACCCAGTGCTCATCCTGCCAAGTGCCCCCCTCAGTGCCCATCACCCAGTCACCCCAACCCCACCACCCACTTCCCCTTCCACTACCCCTTGTTCATTTCCCAGAGTTAGGTGTCTCTCATGTTTTGTCACCCTCACTGATATTTTCACTCATTTTCTCCACTGAAATTCGTATGTGTTTTAGCAGCTCAGACTGAGTCCTCAGACCCAAATTCTGCACCCAGGCTATCTATGGACTCAATTATGTCCCTATGTTGAAGCCCTTAACCCCAAATGTGAATATATTGGGAGGAAGAGCCTGTAAAGAGGTAATTAATGTTAAGTGAGGTCATAAGTATGGAGCAGTAATCTGATAGCTCTGGTGTCTCTATAAAATGAGGAAGAGACGCTAGATACCTTTCTCTCTCTCCCTCTCACCTTCCCCCTCTTTCCCTCTCTCCATCTTTCTCCCTATCTCTTCAACCTCTCTCCATGGGGAGAAAATGCCATATGAACACACAGGGAGAAAGTGGCTTTCTACAATCTATGAGGAAAGCTTTGAAACTAACCCTGATGACACTTTAGACTCCCAGCTACAGAACTGCAAGCAAACGCATTTCTGCTGTTTAAGCCACCTAGTGTGTGGTATTTTGTTTTGGGACCCCAAGCAGGTGAATATACAAGGGTCTAGGTCTGCTAGGTGTGTTTTCTAAATGTCATTGGATAAGTTACAGCTTTCCATAAACTCCTGGTATTAAATACAAATATTTGTTTCCTGAAGTAACCTGACCCCATCCACAAGAAAGTGCATAAATTTCATCAAACATTCAAAATATCCACAGCCCCAAACCCCCAAATTCTCACATTTTAATGTATATCAGAATGGCTTAGAAGCCTTATTATAAAGCACAGAATCTCTGATTTTATTGGTCTGCACTGGGGCCAGAAATATTGCATTTCTAACAAGTTCCCAGATGCTACTGCTATTGCCTGTCCAGACACATAGTTTGAGAGTTCGAAATATATCTTTCCCGTTTGCATTTCCTGAGAATCAGCTCCGGCTTCTGAACAACTACTTAGATACCCCAAAGGAACCAAAAACACAATACATGGACAACTGAAGTCTGCATTTCCCCTATGAACCTCTTTTCTCAATTAACTCTTCTGTGCCCTCCTTTCCACCACCTTCTAAGCCTGCAATCTAGAAACAGCCTTGAGATTCCTTCAAGGTCACATCAACCTATCTCCTTAATAGGTTTGCATTCAAGTTGTGGGTTTTTCATCCTTTTTGACACTGTTTAAATTCAGGCACTTGCCTATCTTACATGTAAGCTTACGGAAGCTGCTCTCATAGATAGCATTAAAATATCAGAAACTTTTGACTGTCATTTCTATGCTGAATTCTTTTGATGATTCCATGTTGCTTACCAAATGCAGATTCCTAACTATGCACACAAATCTCTTTATGATTTGATCCTAATGGCCTTTTATTTTCTGCTTCTGCTCACTACATACTCTGTGCTCTACCAAAAGATTATGCCCTTGGATCAAGGCCTATTTTTCAGAACTGATCTCAAATGTGATTTCCTTCTGGAGGCTTCTTTGGCTATATTCCCCTACAAGTCTGGATTAATGAAACCTCCACTGTGCACACAGACCCCAGTAATGCCACATACCATACTGCATCACATACCAACTCGCATTTTGCCTTGTCTTCCCACTAATGAAACAGCATCAGAGGCCACAAATGGTGTGATTGTGGATGCTTTTGTTAGTATTTTAAATTTTGTGTCCTTCCTACCTCACACACTAAATGGCACACAGCAGCGGCTCAGTAAAAAGAGCTTCCTCCTCCTATATCCTCAATCCGTGAAAGGGAAATAATAGCCATGTCTGGGGGAAGCTTTGCTACCTAGTGACTAATGCCCTATAGCATCACGAGGAGCATGCACCTATGTATAACCTATTGGTCAATCTCCCTATAGTTTGTCTTCTCAGCTCTCAAGATGGACTGTGCAGACAGCAATTTGAAAGAGAATCCACCTGAATGCTCTTCGTAAGATCTTGTTACTATAATAATATAGGATGCTTTGTAACACATGCAAATTGATGACTTCCAAAGTGTAAAAAATAACTTGAATTTATGCATACTTAGTTCAATTATAGTAGCTTATTCTTGAGGCTAGTTTGGGAGGGAAGATAATCATCTGTAGACAAATGCAATTTTGCAGTGAATAAGCCTCTTAAGATTAGAGAATTAAGACTGACATTAATTATACATAAGTCATTATTGTATTTAACTCCTTGGTTAGGGAGAAAAAGACATATATAATGATGGTGAAAATTACCAGTATTTATTCAGGTTACAGTTAGAAATCTCCTTTCTCACATCCTTGAGGAATACCATCTGGCTTGAAATATTGGAGCTTGCTAAATGCTCTCTAATTATAAGAGTACATTGAATTGATTTGAAGAGTGTTTTAATTTTTTTTCTTTCCTGAAAGCAGGAATGAAAGTATTCTTTGTAATTCTAATTATTCTATTACATTTTGGTAAAAGGGACAGTTTTCTTTTAATTCTCTCTCTCTCTCTCTCTCTCTCTCTCTAAATTCTTTGAGAATACCTATTCCAACCAAAGTGGAAATCTAGGATTGACTGCTGGAATCAACTTTTTCCTGCCCTTGTTGTTTAATTTTTCTGACACTCTGTCATATTTTACGTTGACTTGTTAATATACCATAATCGTTTTAAAATGTCCACATAATTGTATGGGTAAAAGTTAAATTCCTCTTTCCCTGTAATTGGTTATGGTGCTATGATAGAATGGAAAGGGACTGACTTGAGATAGATAAGGCTTGCTTCACATTTGTGATACCTTGGCAAGCCCCTAAATCTCCATGAGGCTGAATTATTTGATAGCCAAAAAACAATAAAACCATCTTTTTTTTTTTTTTTTGCTTTCTGCGACAAATTATAAACTTTGGGAAATATAATACATCACATGAAATATTTTCTGTTTTCCCTTCTGAGAACTTGCAACAGTTTCAAATTTTATACTTGTTCTGTGATTATTTTGTAAATAACTGACCCACCATTTGGCTATGGTCTCCATGGCAGTACAGACATATCCGCTTTGTTTGTGTCGTAGTTTTGACATCTAGCAGAGTGCCTGGCACATGGTGGCAGCTTGGCAAATATTTCTTGAACAGTTAATGTAAAATTACAGTTTTAATCAACAACAATAGACCAATGTTTGCCTTCACCAATAAATGAAGAAAGTACCCTTAAAGTTTTCTGAGGACAGAAAGTGCAAGAAAGTGTGGTTAAAGGTGTGTTCCTCAGTTCTAGCTAATGCAATGCACAAAAATATTAAAAATACTTACAATGAAAAATCATATTTACAGTTGGTGCTCATTGCATAGTATTTACATTCTGGGAACTCCTTGAGCTGAAACCACCAGGAAATGTTGGAATCAGAACTTAAATACATTTAGATTGTCCTGAACAAATGTCCCTACAATAATGGATTATCAGACTTTTAAAATTAAAATGAACCTGAAGCTTTTTCTAGTTGAATTCTTTCCTTTAGGGGTCTTTCCTTTAGGGGACTGGATACCCAAAGTTCTAATACATGAAGAGACTTGCTTATCACAAAGTAGTAATTGAAATGGGCCCTGGTGATCTCAGAGGGCTAGATATCTCCAAAGATTGTCCTCCCTGAGAGCATCAGTCAATTTAAAATGATATTTGAAGCAGAGGAAATATGCTAAGTTAGGTGCTGTGGAGCCAAAATAGTCGAGTAAGTTACATGGATGGCATTTGCAAGATGAATGGAAAGGTGGTAGTTTCATTGATAATATGAACTTAAATGTGACACCTTAACCTTAAAAATCTAGTACTTTTCCCCACTTCCTTTTAAAAAAGAAATTGAAAAAAAAAAAAAAAAGAAATTGAGATATTCTCCTTGGCTCCATAGTTCTTTATGCAAACCTCTGACCTAGGACCCGTAATTTTGAAAAGTTTATTTTAGACAGAGTAAAACATTCTGAAAATTTTAAATTTTGTCTTTAAATTTTTTAAAAAAGTAAAATTTACCTCTTTGTGGTATGCAGTTCCACAAATTTTGCAAGTGTGTGGATGCTGGTAATGCCATCATAATCAAAGCAGTGCAGTTCCATCACTATATGTCACACTATACCCCCGTCCACTCCTAATCCTAGCAACACTGAGATGTTCTCTTTCTATACAACTGGATCTTTGTGACAATCAAAAATAGCATCACATAACATGCGAACTCTTGAGACTGGCTTCCTTCATTCAGTAGAATGCCACTGAAAATGTCTTTGAGAGTCATCTAAGTTATTTCCTATTTCAAGAGTTCACTCCTTTTTGCTGTAAAGTAGTATTCCTTGCTATAGATGTGCCATAGTTTGCTTATCCTTTCACCTGTTGAAGGATATTTGGGTGATCTCCAATTTTGGCAATTATGGATAGAGCTGCTATATATATATATATATATATATATATATATATATATATATACAGATTATTTATGTGAATATAAATTTTCATTTTTCTACGACAGAGATTAGAAAGCTAAGGCCTCCAGGCCAAATCCAACCTACTGCTTTTTTTTTTTTTTTTTTAAGTAAAATCTTATTGGAACACAGCCATACTCATTTGTTTGCCCATGGCTGCCTTCAGGCTATAGTTGAGTAGCTGTAATCAGGTCTTATGGTCCACAAATACAAAAACTAAAATATTTATTACATGTTTTAAAGTTTTCTTACCTTTGCTCTATGATAAATATTCAGGAATGTGCTAGGTAGTTTTTGTTTGTTTGTTTGTTTGTTTGTTTGTTTTTTGTTGTTTTTTTGGTGTGGTGGATAGGCTGAGGTGGATCTCAGCAATCTCTGCCTATGGGTTTTCACTCCTTCACGAATCCCCTGGAGCATGGGCAGGACATCCACCTTGCTTCTAACTAACACAATAGGACAAAGATCTCACTCTTGTGATTATATTATGCCATAAGACTCTCTGCTGATTTAGTGAAGCAGCCATCTATGGAAATCCCATGTGGCAAGGAATTGCCCCAACAGCTGTCATCTGATGACAAGCCAAAAACTAGTCCTACAGCTACAAGGAAACAAATTCTGCCAAAGAAACCTAGAAAGCTTGGAAGTAAATTATTTTCCAATAAACCTCCAAATGAGAACACAGCCTGACACCTTGATTTCAGCTTTGTGAGGCCCTAGACTAAAGACCCGCTGGTTGTCCCTAGACTCAACCCAGAAACCATACAATATGTGTTATTTTAAGCCAATAAATTTAGGGTAATTTGTTATATACCAATGGATACATACAGTAAATGTATGTGACACTTTATAGAAGTCTACCAAATTGTTTTCCAATGTGGTTCTACCATTTTGAATTCTCATCAGTCATGTATGAGATTGCTTTCCTGCCTTTACCTGCAGGTGTATGTGTGAATATGTTTGTATGTGTCTAATAGAAAGGTAAGAATATCTAAGTGTAGCTATAATTTGAATTACTCTAGTGGTTAATGATGCTATCATTTCATTTGTATATTTATCATCCATATATTGTCTTGATGAAATATCTGTTCAAATATTTTATTCATTTTTAATTGCATTTTTTTGAATTCTGAATTTTTTATGTAGTGTAGATACAAGTCTTTTAACAGATGTATGATTTACAATTTTAAAAAAATTCATTCTCTCAATAGTGTACTTTGCAGAGCAAACGTGTAATTTAATGAAATATTGTTTCTTACCTTTTATATTATGTTTTGGTATTATCCCAAAATTCTTTACCTAAACCAAATCACAAAGGGTTTCTCTTATTTTCTTTTATACTTTATGTTTAGATCTATAGTCAATTGTGAGTTGGCACTTGTATGAGTTTACGATATCTATCAAAATATATATCTTCATATTTGGATGTCTAATTATTCCAACACCATTTGTTAAAATACCCCCTGGCCTCACTGACTTGTCTTTGCATCTTTGCCAAAGCCAATGGGCCATATTTGTGCAGGACTTTTCTTCATTACTTGTTCACTGCCATCAATCTATCTTCATCTCTTTGCAAATACCACAATATCTTGATTGCTGTACTTTCATAGTAAGCCTTAAGATCATGCTGCATAAGTGCTTCTATTTTTTTTTCTTCTTTTTCAAAACTGGTTTACCTACTCTATTTGTTTGTTTTTTCTGCATAAGATTTAGAACTACCTTGTCTATATTTACAATAAATCCTTCAAGGATTTTGACTGGAATTGCATTAATCTATAGATAATTTGGGCAAAACTGACATATTTAAAAGATTGATTCTCCCAGCAGATAAACATGATATATTCTGACTATTTAAATCTGATTTCTTTCCTTAGCCTCTTACAGTTTTCGGCATAAAGAATCTGAATATGTTCTCTTGGGTTTATTGTTAAGTATCAAGTTTATTTTTTTTAATTTTTTCATTTGTTTTTATTGAAGTTCAATTTGCCAACATATAACACCCAGTGCTCATCCCATCAAGTGCCCTCCTCAGTGCCTGTCACCCAGTCACCCCAACCCCTCGCCACCTCTCCTTCCACAATACTTTCTTTGTTTCCCAGAGTTAGGAGTCTCTCATAGTTTGTCTCCCTCTCTAATTTTTCCCACTCAGTTCCCCTCCTTTCGCTTATAATTCCTTTTTAGCTTATAGTCAAAAATATTCCTCAATCTATTAAAAGTGGTATTATTTCTTCTTATTTCTAGTTGCTCATTTCTAGTAAATATAAATACAACAGATCTTGGTCTGTTGACTTTCAATCCTGTGAAGTATATTTTTAAATGCTTCATTAGATATCCTATATACACAATCTTATTGTGTGCTAATGGGGACAGTTATTTTAGTTATCATTTTAACATGCATGTCACTTATTTTATTTTCTTGTCTCATGGCAAAGCAAACATCTTTGCCTTTGTTCTCTGTCAGGGTATACACTGAAGATACTTTATACATGCGTGAGTGTCAGATTCAAAATCTTTATGTTTTTCCTACTGTGGCAAGCTTGACTGACAGCTTTGGAATCTTCAATGACTTCCTCTGCCCTTCCCACACCCATAAACCAAGCCCATGCCCAGATGACTGATACCTCAACCCTTCTCCCTTGGAGTTGTTACCATGGCTTCTCTGAGTCATTCTTGATTGAAGAAAGAAAATAAGAAAGAAGAAAAGAAAGAAAGAAAGAAGAAAAAAGAAAGAAAGAAAGAAAGAAAGAAAGAAAGAAAGAAAGAAAGAAAGAAGAAAGAAACAAAGAAAGAAGAAAGAAAGAAAGAAAGAAAGAAAGAAAGAAAGAAAGAAAGAAAGAAGAAAGAAAGGAGAAGAAAAAAAAGAAAAGAAAAGAAAAGAAAAGAAAAAAAGAAGAAAAGAAAAAAGAAAGAAAAGAAAAGAGACCCTTTCTCCACATTCACACAACAAGAAAAGGCAGAAAGATGCATTTGATGACCTGCTTTTCTCCTTGATTCTTCCAGGAGCTCCTTCTCTGAATGGCGATGTGGGGCAACAGAGGCAATGATGCAGTCACAAGGATGGGAGTGAGGAGAGCAGGGTGCATGTGAAGCAAATGCAGTCATCAAGCAAAAGCCCAGGATCATATCTCAATTTTTGTAATTCAAACTGCTTCATCTTTTTCCTTTCTTCATTTTGTTTCGGCTTCCTTGGCAGTTACAAAGAAAATTGATTGCTCTCTCCATCCCTGCCAACTAAACATGGTTTCCTATGAATCACTCTCCTAATGAATAAATCAATAGATTATTGCTGAATAGTCACTCAACTCTGGCCGCACACTAGAATCATCCAGGGGACCCCGGAACCTACTATACAGATTCTGATTTAATTGTCTGAAAGAAGCTCAAGCATTGTTATCTGCTAGGAGCTTCCCAAATGAGATTAACATGTAGGCAGGCTTGAATACTACAGACCTGCATCATGCCTGGCAGGGTGTAGTCTCAAAGGAGTAAAAGTTGGGAACCCACTCATAGGTTCTAACAGCCCATTTAAGTGGTGTTACCAAATCTGTAACTGAATAGACAACACAGGAAATGCTTACCTGACATACAGAGTTCAGGTCCCAAATGAAAACTTCTACAGTTGTTGGAGAAGGTTGGTGAGACATGAATGAACCTTGGCCAAATATATTTGACTGTATTCTCTTCTTTTCTAACAAGATTTTTATCTATACTTATAGTAAGTTCCAGGCAATTCCATATATTTGACCAATGTTTGAGAACGATTGGTAACTAACATGGTAGTGTGTCACAAAACATAGACGTGAGGTTCAAGATGGGACAGGGGGCTGAGGCCACAGGTAATGAAGGCCTATGGGGAGAATGGGGGCTGAACTAAGACCTGAAGTTATTGTAGGCATTTAATAGGCAAAAACGGATGAGGTTTGGGAGGTACAAGCCATATTCCAGGAGTAATGAAAGACAACTACCGTTCTCCTTCTGGCTACATCAAGCCTCACACTGATACATACAACAGAAGACTTTTTACTCACCCAACATCATGCTTATTTACAGAGAACAGAAAGTTCTGCATTTATCTTTTCTTTTCTTTTTTTTTTTTAAGATTTTATTTATTTATTCTTGAGAGACAGAGACAGAGAGACAGAGAGACAGAGACACAGGCAGAGGGAGAAGCAGGCTCCATGCAGGGAACCTTATGTGGGACTCAATCCCGGATCTCCAGTATCAGGCCCTGGGCAGAAGGCGGCGCTAAACCGCCGAGCCACCCGGGCTGCCCTGAATTTATCTTTTCACACTCTTTTCACATTCTCTCTGAAAAGTGAACATTAACATCTCATATATGCATTTTTTTCTAAAGAAAAATATTTTTTCTAAGAGTAATTCTTTTTTTAAAAATATTTTATTTATTTATTCATGAAAGACACACAGAGAGAGGCAGAGACATAAGCAGAGGGAAAAACAGGCTCCCTTTAGGGAGCCCAATATGGGACTAGATCCCAGCACCCCAGGATTACAACCTGAGCCAAAGGCAGATTCTCAACCACTAAGCCACTCAGGCATCCCATAAAGAATAATTCTTTATGCCAAGGTACTATGGTGCTTTAAATTATTAGGTCATTTTATTTTTATTCCAGATCTATGAAACATTCCTCCAGAGAAACAAATCTAAAACAGAGAAAATATGTAATTTGCTTAATATTCTGCAGCAAATAATAAGCTAGGTGAAGATCTAGACCATCATGTGATTGGTTTTAACGTCAAAGGAAAACCAAATATTTTCTTTAAGTGGGAAACAACCAAATCATTTATTTGAATGCTAATGAAATTTTGAAAGCATATGATGCTCTTACCAGTGGAGAATATCTTCAATTAATTTGGCACAATGCAATTATGTCAAAAGATAGGGATGTACTTAAAAGCATAAATGGAGAGATATGATGAAACAGAAAAAGGGGATAAATAGGTGTTGGTCTGGTTGCACTTCACTCCTTTTACTGTCAAACTTTGAGGGTTAACTGACCAAACATCTATGAAAAGAGAAAAAACAAACTATCACTAACAACCTCAACAAACAAAAGCTATGTGGGACTTCCTGCATCTGAGGAAGTGATTAATGAGGTACATCATGGCGAAGAGAGGGATGTAGCATAATATATTGTCACACATGGTCAGCTAAGGTCAAGTAAATGGGTACAGTGCAAAAGATAGATGCCCATCAACGCAGGAAAATGAAAAGCACTCTTTCCATTCTCTATTTATATAGATACATTTTTTCCCCTCAATTCCATGCCTTTAAGTCGTCTGATATGTCCAGTGAAGGATCTCGCCTCCCTTCCCCCCCAGATTTGGGGCTGCGCCATTCCTACGGACATAAATGACTATGACTTGACTGGTTTGGCCAGCCTTGAAGTCTATGTGAGGACATTGACTCTTGGCCTTTACCTTTTCCCATTCATGGCCTCACCAGCAAGGATGCCCCATCCTAACTTTAGCCCCCAGGACTCAAGCTCCAAGGCAGACTCAGTTGAGGCAGAGTTACTATGATATTTATAATAATAACTTCTTTGATCTGTGTATCATTCAACGAATTCCTTTGATCTGTGTATCATTCAACGAATTCCTATGGTAGGAAGATCTAATGGGTTAGCTCACCTTCTGCATGAGAAAACTTTGGTATAAAGGACTGATGTTTATGGCTATTAAGTGACTCCTAATAGCCGGTCACTGCTATTGACGTGATGACAGACTGCAAAATAAGATTAGAAATACATACCACTGCCAACTCATTCCCTCAGTGGATGTTGAGGTTCCTTTGGGGGAGAAAAAAATGCCACTGTTACCTTCAGCTCATATTCATTACAACTTCCAGGTTTGGCGAAACTGCTGGAGAATTTATAAAATGACAATTAATTGTACATTCAGAACGAGCTCTTTTCCTCCCCCACGGAACATGTACTTCAATTATAATAACACTTTTAACAATAATGCAGCACTTTAATGTGAGATTATTTTGCCATCATTAATTAATGCATTCTGTCAAGGATATGCATCTTTTGCCTCAAATTCCTCCAGCCTGTCTCTTGCAGTTTAAAGAAAACCACTCAGCAGAGCCATCCTTCTTGGTACATCATGGCTCAGAGCGTGGAGTCTAGTTAGCTTGTTTCTTCTGTCAGTATTTGCCACAAATCTCACAATCATTGTCAAACACACAGCTTAGGTTGACGGTTTTTTTCCCCCTAAATCTATTTTCTATACCTCCCTTTTAATTGGAGATTAAAAGTCAGTGAAAAGATTAAGTTTAATTCCATTCAGATGTGAACAGTTACTTGCTCAATCAGCTCTGGCTGCTGAATTCTTGTGTCCCAGGCTAGTACACATTAACCAAATCCACTTTATTTTTAGTTCCTGTCTTCTGTTCTGAAAATATAAAATGTTTCATCACCTTCAACAACGTCCCAGGGTACAGAAATCTCTTGGGAGCTTTATGTTCACACTGAGAGAGATCTACATAGGTAATTCAGTGACCAGGGAAAGTAAAAATATACATGATTAAAAAAATGTTAATGTAAAGAGAGGAAGGTAAAAAAGAGTCCTTTTAATTGATTAGTGGACTTAATCTTCTTATATAAAAAAAATGGAATGCTGCTATGAATTTATTGATGTTGAGAATATCTCAAGATGTGTTTCCCCCTCCCCCCCCATATAATATTCATCAAGGACCCTGTCTGCCAAGCACTGTGCTGGGTACTGCAAAGCTAATAATTCCCAAAGCCACTGAGCATTAAAATCACTAGATACCTTTGGGTTTTTGGTTGGTAGGTTGTTGACAAAACAGATATCCAAGTTCCTTTCCATTAGAATATATCAGAATCTGAGTAGGAGGTGGGGTAGCCAAGATGGGAATTATCAATATAATCTTCTCAGATGATTCTGATGCAACCCAGTTGGTCCTTAGACACTTGTGCTATCAAGGACAACAGAGCAAGGCTTCATTATCTGCTTATCTGTATACTGGTAAGACAAGATAAAAGCATCTTACTTATCATTTGATGCACTAGGTGCAAGGATTTATGCTTGGGATAAGCGAGGTGAGACCTATGGGCTAACCCTGGCCCTATTCCCTACTTTTTTATGTCCTGATAATTAAAGAATCTTTTTCTATTTTTACACAGAGAAACAAACAAAAACAAAAAAAAAAACAAGAGCACTATTTCATGTCACATAAGATATATGTGAAATTCAAATGTCAGCCTCTGTAAATAAAATTTTATTGGAACACAGACACCCATTTGTGTACATATTGTCGATGACTGTGTTCATGCCACAATGGCTGAGTTAAATATTTCCAACAGAGACTGTATGTGAACCACAAAGCCTTATCATTAATATCTAATACTTTACAGAAAAAAATTTACCAGTTCTTTATGTATCCCTTATTCTGAACAAAAAATTCCAAATGCATGCTCTACCAAAAAAAGCGCGTTTTAGTGAGAAATTGAAGGTGCAAATGCATCCAGAATCCAGTATGGGATTTGTTGCATGCCAGGAAAGAAAACTCTGACACTTTATCCTCTGTTTCTAGAAATCTGCAGCAAGAAAGATGCCCCCTAGGACAGTGGTTCTCAAAGTTTCTTGTTAGAACAAGCAACACTGCTTAAAAACATGCTGGAAATGCACATTCTCAGGCCCCACCCCAGACCTACCAAATCAGCCATTCTGGGGTTGAGGTCCAACCATCCTTGTTTTAACAAGCCCTCCAGAGGATCCTGCTACACATTGACAATAAATGGGGGCCACTGTTTGGGAATCAATGTGCTAAGAATGATTCAGAAAGAAATCAGAAAATACTTATCAAGAAGTAGAGAAAATGCTGCGTAACCAAATGTGTAAGTCCATATTTTTGGTAATTGCTTGAATGTTGGCAGAAAAAAGATATTTCTAGACAAACATGAAAAAAAAAGAAAATAAAATTCTATTCTGTGTGGTAGAACACAAACTTAGAAAGTTTCTTAGCTGAGCCTTCAAGATAACAATGGTCCTAAATTTTATGTTGACAGGAGGTTTCTGATAGAGATCAAACACTGAGTAAAATTGAACATGTTTCTGACATTTGACATAAAAAGGCAATTTATGGGAGGTGAACTATATTCATCCTATATGCAAAAGACAGAATGTCATTAACCTAACCACTCCTCTGCAAATATTCTCTCCTCTCACATTCTCAAGAAATTTAAATAATTCACTGTGAAGATTCACACCTGTTCCAAACACATTCCTTTCAAGTTATCATACCTCCCTTTCAGAAATATAATCCTGAAAATACTTAAAAGGACAGAAATCTTGAAAGATGAGATCATAACACTGAAGAGGCTCTCCAGGGGCAGTGGGAACATTTCCAGACGATGACAGACCACAGCTTTTTCCCCAGGATTCTTGACTATGTCATGTTTTGCTTTCTAACTATAAATCCAAACCAAACAAAAACAAAAGCAAAGGAACCCACTAAAGTATTTCTTGGTGGCAATGATAATCCTAAAAACAATGATAAGAACGTGTCTCGCATTTCTGGAGCACTCTCTATGTGCCATACACTGTTCCAGAAATTCTCCATAGAGTATCACACTTTATCTTAGCAGAAATTCAGTGAGGTATGTATTGTGTCTACTTGTTAGAGGTAAGAAATTTGAGTTGTTTTCAACTTTTTGGTGGAAGAGAGGTTTGAAGGAGATATTCAGAAATATTAAAGTCTCTGGCTATAAAGAAATTCTTCTGGGAGCAAACTCTCCTACCCACCCTCAACCTCTCCAACAGAGAACACAGCATAACATTGTCCTGAATCTCATATTTCCATCCTCTACCAAGGCTCAGAAGCCATGAAGTGGCCTAGAAACTTGTTCTTGACATTAATAGGCCTTTCCTTCAGGATGGCACTGCCAGTAGCACATGGGGACAAGCAGTGGCTAAAGGAGGGGCTGTAAGGCAGATCAGCGTCAGTGTGAAAAAAGTGCTGGCCGACAAGGGAGCCATCACTGGACAGCCTCCCTGAACTCCTTGGGAGTCTAGGGAGCTAGTCTTCCTCCTATCCAGTTGAGAGTCAATGGATATATGGGATATGGTGTGTCTTTCAGAATTACAGTATTATTATTTTCAAAATCGAAGGTGGTCCTGCTAGGTCCTTTTGCACCATGATTTAGAAGTTTAACATACACTAGGATTGAAATTGATAGTAGCATTTATGTCAGTCACAAAGACCAAAAGCTTAAAATATTATCTCTGGGAGTAGAAAGAAGACTTACAACCCTTGCCCCTGGGTCAGCTCAAAAGGCTGAAAAGTAGATGTCCCACTTCTACCACTGACTTGCAGCACCTCCATCAGAGGTTGGACCTAAGGGAGCCAAGGATGGGTCAGGAGGAGAAAGCCAGCTCACATTTGAATCCAACTCAAACAGTGTGTTGACAAGATAGCTCATCATTTTCTCTACCGGGGAGAAGTTCTTATTCTCACACACTCTTTCCCATTCTCTTCTTTTTGCCTCTCTCTCACAAACACTCACACTTAGAGGTAACTACACACACACTAACATTCAAATCTACAAAGACAGTGTACTCCTGAAATCAGTGTATTTTACTGTTAGTAAACTGCTTTGGATTGTCCATGCATCATTAGTCACAAATAAGTGACTTTGTGTCCTGTACATGAACCATCATATTTAATCAGCAATGAATCTCAGTAAATGTTATCACTACTATTTAAAGCAGAAAACCAAGTTCACAAAGTCAAAACACTTTGCTCAAAGTCACACCTAAATTTGACTTTGGGTCTTTTGAACATATATGCTCATGATGAAAAGTCTCTTGGCTATAAATAGGCATCCTGAAAGCACTACTGAAATAAATGCTATGTTACCCCCGCATGCTACTTCCACTTCACTGCAGGCATTTGAGTGGTTTTAATTCTTCCCAAAGTATTTTCGACCTGGTCCTGTCATTTGAAATTCTACAATACATTCTTCCTTTGAGCAAACCACAGACCCAAATAGCATGAATAACCAAACAATTTTGCATCTAAGACTTTATTGTCATTGGCTTTTAACCATATTATTAATGGTGACGTTTTAAAGAAAGAAAGCACACTTTGGAATATGCAGCGAAATTTGAACTCTGAATGTCTAGATACTGTTTCTGTGTCTCCCTCTAGGTCTTTTGTAATTATGGAAGGTGAGTTCATCTTGTTTTGAGACCCATCATTTCTGCCCCAGGGCACCTTTTGGAAATAGCTATTTCATCAAAGAAATAATCGTCAGACTGATTATTTAAATAAATACAATAAAATTCTGTTGACCTTTGACCTTAGGAAAATATCATGGCAGAAAAGCCTTGGAAAGGGTTGTGCTTTCAATGGCAGGCTGCCAATCCCAGAACAGGGCCTTCCCTGTAAATTGAACTTAAAAGTAAATCTACTTTTTTTGTTTTCATGCATTAATCTCTTAAGTTAATTTTAATGTCCCCAAGATGTAAATCTTTTACAATGTGAAGATGAACTAATATAAAATATTCATTGGTTCTGAATAGAACTGGACAATTTCAGCTCTGTCCTACAAGCTTTTACAAATGAAAGATAATCTCCATGAAGAATTTAGGTGCCAGTTTGAGTTATGACTCTTGAAACAAAATAACCTCATGCATATTTAGATCTTGTATATTCATGACTGTTTTTTGTAGGAACATTTATTGCTGGTTACAATAGTATTCAGCTAACAAATCAGCCCTGAACTGTGACTTACCAGACTCCTTGCTGTCAGTTACAATGATAATCTTACAGAAGTCTGTCCATTTGCAAGAGTTTTTAAGTAGACAAGCCCTTTATTTGAATTGTATTGTATATACTGACTCATTGCTGTTTTTATCAAGAAATGGATCAAAATTAACATGGCTTTTTTTCCAATGGAAGAAGACACATAATTTTTATATATCTTTACATAAGATATAATTTAGCTTATTTTCAAAACTTAGGGCTAGAAACATCTCCAGTGATGAAATCCTTGAATCATCTTTAACTCCACTTAAAATGGTACACAGATATATTATAATTATTCTGCCAAACACCTCTATGATTTAAGTATTATTGTGTCTGTTTTACAAAGAGCAGTCAAGGCTCCAGGTCTTGTCTGCCTACTACAGGATAATATAGCTATAGTTTCCCTAATATCTTAACAACCCCCAAAGTTGATGCTTTTTAGTCACATTTTATAAAAGAGAATCTTCTTTTCAGGTTTTCATACCTCTGTGACACAGTTCTCAAATAGAATGTGATGACCAATAGTTATTCCTCTTTCAAAAAAAAAAAAAAGCCTATTCTGTTGCTAGAGACGTCTCATTTGTAAGCAAGTTTCTCTAAGAGACACACACAAAGCAAGGTGATGTTTTCCAAACAATTTTAGTCACAGACTCCTCTTCTTGGCACAACTCCTTATTAAACTCATTAGAACACAGCTTTACACTCCATGGAGCTATGAGAAATTTCTAGAGATATTAAGAAAGCAAAACAAAACATGATTTCCAAAAATCTTATTTCCTTTTAAATCTTTTATGTTTTATTTTTAAAAAAGGAAAGAAAACATGCTCTTGAGAAATGTTCATTGAGGAGAAGGTCTTAATGTTTACCATGGATTTAGTTGTCCAAGTCAGTTTTAGGGTTTTACGGGGATTACACAACACCTATCAGCATTTTCCAATAATCATGACCACATAT
Source organism: Canis lupus baileyi (assembly GCF_048164855.1). Classification (NCBI taxonomy): domain Eukaryota; kingdom Metazoa; phylum Chordata; class Mammalia; order Carnivora; family Canidae; genus Canis; species Canis lupus. The sequence continues at coordinate 31,986,883 of NC_132857.1, read as the reverse complement.
CCAAATGCATTGATCTAGATGTTTTAAAAACTGAGCCAAACATTTATGTTTTGCTCTTCTATATGATACCAAATAATTTATTTGACTATAATTGATCATTTACAACTTGTTTGTCTCTTCTTAGTCATCATGTAGAGGTGTCTCAACAAACTTTTTTTTTTTTTAAGATTTTATTTATTTATTCATGAGAGACACAGAGAGAGAGAGAGAGAGAGGCAGAGATACAGGCCAAGGGAGAAGTAGGCTCCCTGCAAGGAGCCTGATGAGGGACTCAATCCTAGATCCTGGGATCATGCCCTGGGCGAAAGGCAGATGCTCAACCACTGAGCCACCCAGGCGTCCCTCTCAACAAACTTTAAAACTAAGTCTGTGCTTCCCTTGTCACATCAGCATCTATCTTGCTGGACATCACAGAACATAAGCTATTATTCTTAGGCAATCCCCATAGCCTGTTTCAGTGGTTGGTATGTTTAAAAATAAGGAAAGGAAGTAGAAAAAAGGAGACAATGATAAAAAAAATAATGAGAGGATAGACTTCACAGAACATAGAAATAGGATCTAACTATCTCCTGGAACCAATTTCCTAAACTTGACACAAGTATTTGCTCTGTTACTTCCCCTGACAGTGCCCCTGTAAATCATGCTCCCTCCTTGGTGCTGGCACTCTTCAAGTGCCATATGTTGTGCTCATTATTGTAACTTGCCTGGGGCTGTTATGACAAGTGCCAGATACATGCAGAAATGGAAAGGAATAAGAATGCTTAAAGATACTTTCCCCCTAGCTATTGCTAGGTCATAATAAACATGCTAATTCTTTCAATTTTGCTTCATAAACTCCATCCTCCCAGCTTCTACTCAATCATTTTTTGGTGTGAGTGATCATCAATGCCATTATCATCCAGAAGCACTTACTGGATGTATGCATGTAAATGCAATTTGTTATTCAAAGCAAATTATACAGCCTGTATCCATTCACCTGGCATTTTAATGTTAGGAGGGGGACTAAGAACAGAAATGTGCATCTTTCAAGCCCTCTTCCATCTCAAAAGAAAGAAGAGCTTTGAGGTGGTACAAGTTAAGATGATAGACTCGCATCTCACCCTCTGCCCTTTAGGTTAGCTGAGGTGGTATGAAGTTGTACAAGCAATCCTTTGTAATTTTAAACAGGGGTTGGAGTAGTGGAGTAAGTTACTGATTGATTTATTGAGCTTTTTTTTTTTCTTAGAACTACAGTCACACTTTAAATGGCCAAGAGAAAAACTTCCTTCCCTCAAAAACTACTATATAAGTGTAATGTAGCATATATCCATGAACATGCAGATAAAACCCTATGTCACCTATTCATCATAATCCACGTGCCATCCATATGCTTTCCCATTTTGGAGATGAGAAATTTAGGCCTGGAAAGCAAATTAGAAGTGGAAATACAATGTAGTAAAAAATCTCCGGATTTTAAATTATGTTTCCTCTGCATTGTTTCTGTGCAGAAGACAATTCTAGATGGTAAATACGTAAGTCCTTAAAGGAGAAGAGCAGACTTTAAAAGTGATGTTGGAAAACAAAGGAGGAAGAAATCACAGAAGGACAGAAGAAATAAAAAGAGGAGACAAAACTTGAGAAGGCTTAGGATAATGTCTTTGGAGGGAGAAGCCACAGGATTGAGGAACCAGCCCACACAAACACACGTATCAGAAGGAACAGGTCCCTAAGGAAAAAAGGTGTGTGTGTTTTGATCCATTCTGTGTGAGGAAAAATGGTAATGACAAATAAGTACGATTTTTTAAATTCAAATTTTAATTAATTTTTTGCCAAGGAAGACTTTGAATACTGCCCTTGTTTACAGCTTCAAACAGGGAGTTGTTGCTGCCTGCAGAGCACTCAGGGCAGAAAGTAATGTTGGAATTTCACGTGTCTTAAGTCACATTAAGATTGAAGTTCGTGGCTTTCACTCTGCTTGAAAAACGAGGAAGTTTAATTCACAGAAATTCTCTTCTTATCCTAGGTGTTACCACACTTTGTGGGTAACTCAAGTATCTCTCAGTTTACCTAAAAGCTGCACAATTTGGGGTGTGTGTTTCTGAATGTGACACAATGCAGAGTCCGGAGCCCATAAACATCCTTTATGGATCAGGAAAGAAAATGAGAATAACAGCCTGAGCGGATCTCAGAAGATGTAGACTAAGTCCACGCATCGGCTACCAGAGCCTCCCCTCTGCCTTTTAGCATTACACAGCACTTTAAATTGCTATTTGTTTTCTTCTGTTTTTTTTCTTAGTATGAAAGAGACAGCTCAATTAAAACTTGGATGGACTTAACACTCTTTTGGAAAACAAAGTAAATATTGAGACCCAGTTGGCAAAAACATGTCAGTGAGCCTGTCCTCTGTTTAGCTAGCAAATGACCCATGGGCCCAGGGACTTAAAACTCATGGCAGTATGATAACAACAAATATTCTTTCTTCTGAAAGCAGGGCTCACTACGGTACCAGCTGGTTAGCTGTCATCATCTAGTGTTGCTCAAATAGATTCAAGTCTCATGGGCTTTGAATTTCATCTGATAAGTCCTCCTTCCTCATCTGCTCCTTACAATTTTGGTTACTTCTCTGACTTTCAGATGACATAGAATGATCTAGGGCACTGGGTAAGGAGTAAGTGATCTATAGACTCGGCCATTGATTAGTTGTACATTGCTCTCTGTTTCTTTGCCCCGCAAGTCCTCTGTGGCCTCAGTTTCCTCCCCTGTACCATTCCAGAAGATCCATTTGGTTTTGAGATCCTGTGAAATAAAACTTTAGAAAACAAAATGTCTAGAAGCAAGACATTTAGCCTTACAGAGGTAAGACATTTAGTATCAAAGATGATGTGAAACTTAGATAGTATCTCCACAATCAATCCTTTTTTTACTATTTCTGGTAAAATGTTAATTACCAGTCCCATTGACAAATCTGAATGATGTCTTCCCTCTTCCCAGGACTAAAAAATTCTGAAAAACTCCTAGGATACCAAATAGCCAGATTGAAAGGAGGCGGGGGGAGTTGAACATATAGCTATCCATTTGTGGACCATGTGTTTTACCATATTATCACAAATACTATGATATAGCCAGAATTATCCCTAACTTTTAAATAAGCTATTAGAATGCAGAAACCATATCTTATTTGACTTTGGAATCCTAGTACCTCAATGCTGGCACATATCAGTACTCAAAAAAAAAATTTTTTTTTTTTTTAATAAGGGAAGGGAGAGAGGAAGAGAGAAGAATCAGTCAGTAAGTCACTTTCTCTAGGCTAGCAGGAACCAGAGTCAGGGTAGGTAATCCAAAGCCCTCAGCCTTTGACCAAAGCCTTCCAAGTGTGGCACTGTCCCATCAGACTTTAGTCAGAGCTAGGCAGTAAAGCTAAGCATCATCCTGAACAAAAGATAAAACAAACAAAACTATAGTGTCTTAAATCTTTTAAACACACTCCATAACCAAACATCCCATTCATTAAGAAACAGCTCTGGCCACACTGTTTTTGCTGACAGTAGACCAAGTGAAAACATGACATATGATGAGCATACAACCAACTCCTATTGTCTCACCTCTGTGTAGTCATATTGATCTATTTTTCAGTGAACTCTACTGAAATTAAAACTCAATTATATAAAATGCACTGCATTTTAATGGAGACGATTGTTCTTCAGAGTATTTGGGGAGACAAATGACTTTCTGGGTGGTGCTGATGGTTTCAGGTAGCAGAATCCCATTAATACCAGCTGGCTATTTGTTCTAAAGAAATATTTCTGTGAGAAAGCTATTGCCAATATAAGCTACTTTTAAAACTATAAACACATGGATGATTCAGGGACTTGGCTGTTGTGTAAATTAGGCATTTTGAGCAGGTAACATGTTGATGATCCCATTGTAAAGTTTGGTAATTAATATCGCCCGAATGACTCAAGAATCCTTGGGTGGGGTGACCTTTGCACACTAGCGAAGACATTGCTTCTGTTCATGTTTTCTCACAGTTGAGAAAATCACAAGATCTTCCACTGCAGTAAGCCCATGTATTTACTAATTCCGTCATTTGCTCATTTATTTTTTTTTCTTATGCTTCTTTGTTTCCTCTCAACAATGAACATCTTTTAAATATCATCGTTTATTTTTAAAAACTGAGGGATTCAAAGATGAGAACGGTATAATTATTTTTCCTAAGGACTCAATCTGGACAGGAAAAAGTAATATAAACAAAAATGTATGAGACAATGAGGTGTATGCTCTTATAGAGATTATAAGTAAGATGGTAAAGGATCACAGAACAGAGACCAGGACACTGAAGTTAGCTGGGTCCCTATGTGTGTAGAGGTGGGTGTGAGTGTGTGGGTGGGAGGAGCAGTGGAATGAATGGCTGAATGGCAAGGTATTCTGTTAGAGCAGTTACTGGAAGCAGTGACATCTGGATGAGCCTTAAAATATGTATGAAGTGACATAGATGAGGGGAAAATGAAAGATAGGATTGTCAATCCAAATAAAGCCAATCAAAGGAAGTGACGAAAAGTTTGGTATTTCCTTGGAAATATAAGGAGTCAACTCATACAGGGGGAAACGAGGGCCTTCTTAGTGCTAGAATGTAAACTTCAAAGTAAGAATAGGTCAAAGATAATTCTGGCTCAATAAGATGAGATCAGAGCACAGATAATCTTTGGTATCATTTTACAAGTTTTGATTATCCATCATGCAGTAATTTGGAAGCACCCACTGAAATATCAGAAGCAGGGGAGTGGTAGGATCACATGAAGTATGTAGAAAAATAAATCTAAAATACTTTATTACTTATATTTGCGAAATCAAAAAAATAATAATTTTTAAAAATCTGAAAACTATTTGCTGCTAACTCATTTTATGGTAACACCTGACCTGAAATGATGCAAGTTATTTGTAGTCTTTATTTATTCCACACGGAATGAATGTTAATGTGTTTTGCTATTGAAATATTAACAGGTTCTAATATGAGATGTGGCTCCAGAACTTTCTGGCTGTCATAAAATTAAAGATATAACACTCCTTTGTGAACTACTAAAGATTCTGAATTCTGAAATTATCTGGCCTATGAGTATGGGATAAAGGAAGTATAAGTGGACCACCCTGGAAGCTGTGTAGCTGGTGGGAGGCAAAATAGTCAGCAGTTAATAATATCTAAAAAGATCTCTCTCTCTCATAAAGATTCAACAAATTATAGACTGAAACTTATGGAATATTAAATGAATCCAAAAACAGATGAGTTGGCCCTAAGAAAACTATGGAGTATCTTTGGAGTGGGGAATCTCTCATTAAAAGTGATACAGTCCTAGGGATGCCTGGGTAGCTCAGTGGTTGAGCATCTGCCTTTGGCTCAGGTCATGATCCTGGGGTCCTGGGATGAAGTCCAACATCCAGCTCCGTGCAGGGAGCCTGCTTCTCCCTCTGCCTATGTCTCTGCCTCTCTCTCAGTGTCTCTCATGAATAAATAAATAAACTCTTTTAAAAAAATTTTAAGGGATACAGATATTAATACATGGTCAGGACATTTGGGGAAAAATGGGTCATGGAGAACTAATTCTTCGTGTGCTAAGTGAGACTATCTTATCAGAGAAATGTCCATGCTTATAAAGACTTTAAATTCTCTTTGGTTCCTATCTTTTAAATACTTAATAATAATTTTTTAAAGATTTTATTTATTCATGAGAGACAGAAAGAGAGAGGTAGAGACATAGGTAGAGAGAGAAGCAGGCTCCCTTCGGGGAGCCTGATGTGGGACTCAATCCCAGAACCCCAGGATCACACCCTGAGCCAAAGGCAGGCGCTCAACCACTTAGCCACCCAGGTGTCCCAATACTTTTTTTCCCCCAATACTTAATAATAATTAAATTTTGTTCAAACTGCCCAGAGAGTTGAAATTTCTTTATGTATATTGATCCCACTCAAACTGAGCTTGATCATGTGGCAAATGTAAACCCAAGTCGTATGTACATTAATACCTGACAATCAAAGCAGACAACAGTGATCCATGTTTTATCTATTTTCACTGTTAGTGTCCTAATTTAGGATGAATCAGGATAATTTAAACTTTCTCCTAACTGGGCTTTTTGCCTCCAGTATGGCCTGTCTCCAAATAATTCTTTAGTTACAGGCAAATTTGGTGAAGCAACACTATTATGCTTTGACTTGATTGTATAATTTATCTTGTTCATTTTATGTGGTCTTTTTTGCTCAATCGCCCTTTTTTCCAATATCTTTACATGGGTCCCATGCTGATACATTTCTTTTCATTATACATCTTGGGAGCCTTTTATGCCCCACTCATTTACTGACAGGCAGTGAAGAAAGGCAAAGGAATGAGTTGGGCCCAGGTATTATCGGATTCTGTTGCACCATCTCTGAACCTTGTCACTAAGAGTTAGCTCCATGAGCTTGGCTCCTCTCTGAGCCAACAGGAAATTACTTGGGTAGAAATGATGCCTTATGTATCACAGATCCTTTTTTTTTTTTTTTTTTTTTTTAAATCACAGGTCCTTTATGAGACCATTTAGTATCCTAGCATGTATTTCTCTTTGGTAAAGTAAGATCCTCAACTGATTGCTATGTTCTATTCTGACAACTTTCTTTTGCAAAAATGGAGTGGCTGTCTGTTTCTTTATTCAGCTTTACCTTCTATGTGACTCAGCAGTGTCAAGAGAGAGCTGTGGAACACTGAAAACTTTTCCACTTACCCAGAGCCTGTCGATCCTCACAATGGATTTTTAATAAGCATATAAACTTGGAAGATCTGTGTTGTCAATGCCTGTCTGGCATGAATTTGTCTTCAACATCCTTACTTGAGCAATTTTCACTACAGTTGACAGAGCTTTATTGATTATAGTTTGCAATTAGGTAGTTTTACATAGTTTTTATGCATGGTATTTTTCATTTCTTATTCATTTGGTTTTGATTTGAATGCAGAGAGAAAAGTCCTTAGTTCCCTTTTACTTGAAGTGCAGAGTGAACTTTCTGAAGCAAAATCTTGACTCCTTTGTTTAAAATTCTCCAGTGACTCTACTATCTTCATGGCTTATCTAAAGTTCTTATGGTAGCCTTCAGTGGTCTTCATGATCTGATCCCTGCCAACTCTCCAACAATATTGCTAAAAACTCTCCTTTCATATTCCAGGCTCAAGACATCCTGAGTCATAATCACTCAAAAAGTCCTGCAAATATCCCAATTCTGTTTACTTCGAGGCCCCTACCATTCTTCTGGAATTTCCTTTAAAGTGAGACAGACAATTTTTAAGTTGCTCATGGGTAGAATGTTGAGATAACTATTCTAAATAGTAATTTCTATTTATAATGGGATGCATGATAGATTGAAAGTTGTATTTTTATTCTCCAAGGACTTAGTTTTAAAAATTGGATTCATTTCCATTTCAAAGGGAAAAATATTATAAAAAGAAATAAGGTCCATCTACTTAATCATTTTCCCAGTAATGTGCTAAATAGGATATATACAGTGATACTTAGAAATAGCTGGTGTAAAAATTATTCCATCTTCATTTGATTTTGTATCAATTGGAGTACCAGCAGCTAGCCAATAATCAAACCTCAAATTTTCAGAAATTTCTTTCTTTCTTATGTATTAGTCCATTGCTGGTGTTTCTGGCTGTGGCACTTTACTGTCACATGGTGATTCAGGAACTCAGGGTGCCTCCATTTCAAAGCTTTGAAATCTTTTAGTTCTTTAGAATTTTCCACATCCAGATGGCAGATTAAGAAAGAGTAGGGATAGCCCAAACTTTTGTTAAAAGCCCTGACCACAGTAGCATATATAACTTGGGATACATTCATAGGCAACATCTAATTACAGAGCCAAACCTACATGCAAGGAAAGAGTTGGGAAATTGATCTTATGTGAATCTTCTTCTCAGGGGCAACTCAATAAATACTGAAGAGGAAAGATGAATGTAATCATTTCTGGCATAGTTACATACTAGGTCATATATGTCCTATAACTTCATTTTTCAATAGATTTTTCTTTGAAAGTTTATGTCACCAAATTAATACTTTGCTTAATCCATCAAGGTCAAAAAGTTAGCTGGAAAGGAAAAAAGCAAGTGTGATTATAGGGAGCATTTTTTTTTTTCTTTTCAACGTAGCAAAACAGTGTGCCAATGTCCATTCTCTTAAGCCAGGGGTGGGGTAATTAGTAATAGCCTTCTCCAGTCTGCAGGTATAGGCCCTGACTGGCTTATACCAATTGTCACGTCTTATATTCCAGGCAATTGCAACTAGCCAAGAATGGTCACAGGCACCATTTTAAATCAGGAAGAATCAAGGACATACTTTTTTTTTTTTTTTTTTAATTTTTACAGACAGTCAAAGCTTGCATTTTTTTCATTGATCTTGAAGATGAGAAACTATATGGTGTGGAACTGATGTCCTTTTTTCTGTCAGAAGGAGAGAATTTTTCTAAAAGTAAAGTTGATATTGAGGAGGCGGGGCTAAGGGAAAGGGAGGGAAGGAGAAAGAAGTTAGATTCTCTTGACATTTTTTGGACATCTGAATCAATCACGCTGAGTCTACTACTAGGATTTTTTTTTTCCTGAGAAAATAAATTCTACTTATGTTTATTTTTAATCCTTTTTTTTTCTATCAGTTGAAATGGAATTAAGTGCTACAAATTCCAAATAAATATTGTAGAGTTTAAAAGATCTGGGTTGTATTCTGAAATCTAATTAAGAAATACAAGTTACCACGATGCCTGGGTGGCTCAGAGATTGAGTGTCTGCCTTTGGCTCAGGGCGTCATCCCGGGGTCCTGGGATCTAGTCAAGTCCCACATTGGGCTCCCTGCAAGGAGTGTGCTTCTCCCTTTGCCTATGTCTCTGCCTCTCTCTCTGTGTCTCTCATGAATAAATAAATAAAATCTATTAAAAAAAGAAGTACAAGGTACCAGCAAAAACCTGAAGAAATGCCAACAAACTAGCAACATTCCAGATAAGATAAGAATATAAGCTTATGGACTTTTATTCATTGATAAAGATCTTCTATCTGAATAAGATATTGATTATGCTACCCAATATCTGATTAAAAAAATAACTGGAAAGAAGATAATGAATCATAATCTATTTGAATTTGAGAGGAATGAAGGGAGTATTTGATCATTGTTTTCTGGTGCAGAATAATAAAGCTGGAAAATATCTATAAATTTCTTACTTAAACCTAGTTTGTCTAGACAAGAACTTACAGGCACACAATTAATTGAAACAAGATCAAATAAGAAATTGCACTTTATGCAAGATATCAAGATATGAATTTTGTATGTCTATGTGCATTAAATATTTATATATTAGATTATATATAACAAAATGTATTTTATATATATGTGTATATATACATATATACGTGTGTGTGTGCATATATACATATGTATATAAATAAGAACAAGTGAGAGTCTTTTATATCAGTCAATAATATACATGCTAACATTCTACAATCTTTGTTGACTCTCATCTGGTGTGGAAAAAAGAAGTTGATAGACAACATGAAAACATTTTAATACATCACAAAGTATTAAATACATGACAAGTATCATTACCCTGGCTATGATTATGCAAGAAAAAAATTAATGTCCACCAAAATTCAAGTGTGGGAATACTAACAACATTTTAAATAGATTAAAGAAAAGGAAGTCATTTATGTAAAAGCATTGAAAACTAACATCCAAATTCTTTAAAAATGAAATTGTTTGCATTAAATGCAAATACAAGCTTTCAAGAGGCACTTAAGCCTATAAAAGAAATTTGCCAGAAAGCATTATCTTGTAGACCCTGAGAATTGTAAATGTGAATATATAATTGCATAATTAACATTATAATGTCTTTATTTTTTTAAATCACCCAGCATTTATGCAAAACACTCAAAAAATGGCATAAAATCATACAGAAGATATGGTGCTGCTGGACCACTGCAGAAATTAGAAAGAATCGAAACTTGAAAAAGGATCACTGTTTAAGAGGTACATAAATATATTTAAATATAAAGCAGAAGAAGATGATGTTGAACCATCTCAGATTGCCTCTCTGTGATTCATATTATGTGTGAGAATTTTCAGTCATCTTTGTTTAGGATCAGCTTCTGAGTTTCTTTTATTTCAAACCGTTATGCGGTAACTAAGGCAATTTGGCAAGCAATTTTAGAGGTGGTTGCAACATATCCTGCTAAATTGTCTTTTTTCTCCCCCCACAAAACACCTAAATAGCACAAATACTTTGTCGGATCAATAGTAAAATACTCTCTAAATGGAAGACTGAAGACCATTAATCAAACCTAAATCAAAGTGAACGGCTTAACTTTGCTCCATTTGGAGATTAAATGTCAGCATTTAAATACACACTCCATAAAAATATATAGTTTTCAAAATTTTTCATCCATTCACTTTTTATATGACAGGAATAGTGCCAAATTTGAAGCTTTATTTTACTCAAGAACTGTCTTACAAATTACTTTGCAAAACACTTTATATACTTTAATAGTGGAGAACCAGCTTTAGAAATAATTCTAGAAGAGGTAGGAATGGAAATCTAGAAACCTGAGGGGAGTAAGACACAATCAAACTGAGGTACGTGTTTTGATTGGAGGCTTTAGGAGTTCCCCAACTACTAGACCCTCCATAGGAACTGCACAATTCACTGTTTTGCTTTTATTTGTATTTTTATGCTCTTAGGACCACATCACTTAAAATTAGATCCTCTTCAAATAAAAGCCCAAGAAGGAAAACTATGGCTCAGAAATCCACCTTGTATTTTTCTTAACATGGGCTCTGTATTCCTTTCCTTTCTGTGAAGTTTAGGGCTATTTGGCACCTGCCCTCCCCTTTCCTTCCAGACCTTTTGGTTTTGTCATCCCTTTCTAAGTACGTTATATTTTTTAGCTGAGAAAGGATTGATTGACCATCCATTGCCCAGAGTTTTTCTCTAGCTCTGACTTGGTTGGTCATATTCTCCTCTGGGTGGACCCCTCTGGTTAGGGCTGATCCCCAGTCTGATCTGTGCTTGTTGCACAATTCCTGGCTCCTTCTTCCTTTTATTTAAAATCTACAGCCTAGAAAGAGGTCCCCAGAGCAAACCCTTCCCAATAGGATAGAAACATCTTCACTTTCTACTAATGATTAAAGGACGTTTGCCATTTTTTATTTACTCAAATTGGAAGAAAGCCAAGTAACAAACAGATCTTTTACTTTAAAATAAGATGATAATATCTGCCATCATTTTGTTCAAATAAAGACTTGTTCCCAAAAATTTGTGTTACAAACTTTCCAAATAATGTTGCTAAATATTATATAAAAGTTTATCAGCCTGAAACTAAGAGCCAAGTTTTAACTGAAATATATATAAGTAGATTATGGTAGAGTTAAAAATGGTGCATAAGACCTATAAGCAGTTTCTATCTAGTAAGCAGTGAAACTAAATTTAAACTTGGAAGAATTTTTCTTTAGCTAGGATTGGGGCCAACTTGAAATAGATCTTTTGGTAACAAAAATGTCAAACATGTACTCGCATACTCATTGTTACTGAGGAAAAATATGAAGTAATCTTGAATGTGTGTTGTTGACTGAGGAGTCCAATGTGGTTTGATAGGTACATAATTTTAGCTGTCACAGGTAAGTCTTGTTCTACTTGGTAGGGATTTTTGTTTGTTTTTGTCTGATGTATATACATAATGTGCAATGTGTCCTGTACACTATTGAAGGATCTTGACATGTGTGTGTTCTTATTTAAGCAGTTACTCCTAGGAAATGAGAAACTGAGGTAGAAATTGCTGGAGAAGGCTATGAAGGATACTTCTTCCTTTCTGCAGGAGGAAAGGTTGTAACAAAGAGATCAAAAGAGTTTGCCATGATTAAACCTGGGTTGGAATTAGAATGCCTTACACATGGCATTATTAAGGAAAGTAATCATATTGGGCTGTGTATTTTGATGTTATCGTATTGGGACAGTATAGGAGGACATGATTTACAGGTGAGGTATTCTCTGAAGGAGACTGATGTTTCCAAAGTGAGTACACTGAGATGAGAATTTGGATGGGAGGTGAGAAATGGGGAAGCCAACCATAGATTAAGTGAAAAGAGAAAAAAATTCCCCTTTTAGGAATTTAACGGTAGTTGAATTACTAGACAGCAAGTATTCTTAAAAGGATTCACATTGGTAGGCAATAGCTGATTCTCCAAAAACTGGAAATAACTTGTCCTAAATGATTCCAGATACTTTTTGCTCCAAAACTTGATTGGAAATAAGGGGAACTAATCCTTCTAGTTGCTTAGGCCAAAAACTTGAAGCCACCCTGGATCCCTTTCTTTTGCTCACATCACATCACAGTCTTCAGGAAGACTTTCTGGGTTTTATATATCCAAAGTATAAACACTTCACAACATTGTCTCTGGTACCACCTGAGCTTGATTGCATGAGTTATTACAATGGCTTGCTAACTGCTTCCACCTTGCTCACAGACAACCTATTGTACTCACAAGTCAGTCAGTGCATTACTGCTAATTTTAATTTGACCAATGTGACTATGCTTCCTCTACACCCGTGGTGGCTCCCCATTTCTCTTCAAAGTAAGAAGAAATAATGTCCTTTATTGTCTGAAAGGCCTAAGGTGCCCTATATTATCTTATTCATTGGCTCTCATTATCTCTCTAAATGTAAAGCCCATTTTTCTTCCGTTTTGTTCATTCTGCTTTTACCACTTTTGGCACATATTTTTTAAATGCCAAGCCAGGAATGATGTCTGCAAACAAGGTAGATTAAGGAACATCAGGCTCTTGTTCTCCCATGGAGACATAAAATAGGGAACTAGACAGGAACTAACATCATAGGAGCTTTGGGAATCATCAAAAGAACTACAGAAACCATGAAAATGCCCAGTCAAAAACAAAATTCAAATGATAGGAAGTTTTGTTGTTTTTACATGCCTTTGTTCCCCCTCTCTGACACAGCATGGCATGGTTTGGGGATAGCAGGGGCCTGGCTCCAATTCCCATCCATGAGCAACAGAGAACAGAACAAGTAGAATTTACAAATACAACCCCTGTGCACAGTTGTCTCTGCATCAACTAACTCAGAGCTCAAGTGGCCAAGAACTGTGGGTAGCAGTGGGCATGGGTTGTGAAAGCCAGAATTGGACTATGACCTGCAGATATGGTGTAGAAAGAGAGTACACTTCACTCAACAAAGGCAGAATACACATTTTTCTTAAGTGAGCATAGAATATTATTCAGGACAGACCACATTTTAGGCCACACACAAACAAATATTAACAAATTTATAAGGATTCAAGTCATACAAAGTATCTTTTCCAATCACAATGGAATGAAACTCAAAGTCAATAGCAGCAGGAAAAGTGGGAAATCCACAAACATGTGGAAACAAACAGCACACACTTAATCAAAGAAGAAACAATGAAGGAATGGGATGCAATGAAAATAGTGCTAAGGGAAACTCAGAACTGTAAATGTTTACATTAAAAAAAAAAGAGAGACCCAATTCAAATCAACAATGTGACTTTACACCTTGAGGAACTAGAAAAAAAAAAGAAGTTAAAACCAAAGCTACTGAAAGAAGGAAATAATAAAAGCTAGAATAGAGAGAAATGAAATAGAGAATATAAAATAGATAAAATCAACAAAATCGAAATCGTTAGCTCATTGAAAATAACAATAAAATTGACAAATCTTTAGCTAGAGTGACACAGAAATAGAGGACAAGAAAAAAACATCAGAAATGAAAGAGGGGATATCACTACCAATTTTACAGAAACTTCACTATCTATGATAGCTATAGCCTTACAAAATGCATTTTTAAAAAATAATAAGACATGAAAGTCGAAATTACTCCTTGATTCATGGACTTTGAAAATGATGATGCATTAGCATGCATGAAAACAACATAAATCTCGTTGTACATCTCCATTAGAACTCTTAGGTGAAAAAAAAAAAAAAAAAAAGAACTCTTAGGTGACCAGGAACGTTATCAATGAACAGTCATGTTTTTTTCTGAGCAGTATGTCTGGACAGATCTATCCACTCCTTTATTTATTGCAGGTTATTCACAAGGGCCAAGATATTGAAGCAATTGAAGTATCCATTCATAAATATGAATGAATAAAGAAGATGTGGCATATATTTATATGCATAATAGGATATTAGCCATAAAAAAGATAATATCTTGCCATTTGCAATAACATGAATGGGCTTAGAAGATGCATGCAAAGTGAAATAAGTCCATCTGAGAAAGAGAAAAATACCTTATGATTTCACTCATATGTGGAATTTAAGAAAAAAAAAAACACAAGTGAACAAAGGAAAAAAAAACAGAACAAACAAACCCCCCCCCAAGATTCTTAGATACAGAGAGCAAATGAGTAGTTGACAGAGGGGAGGTGGTTGGGGAATAGGTGAAATAGGTGAAGGGGATTCAAAGTACACTTATCTGAATGAAGACCAAAAAATGTATAGAATTGTTTAATCATTATATTATAAACCTGAAACTAATATAATATAATAAATATGATAAAATATAAAATATAATAAAAACCTACTGAATTGCACACTTAAGAATGGTTTAAGTTGAAAATTTTATGTTATATATATTTTGCCACAATAAAAACAATGCTTTAAATGTAAAAAACAAAAAGGGTGCATGGCTGGCTTATTCAGTAGAAGATGTGACTTTTGTTTGATCTTGGGGTTGTGAGTTCAAGGCCAAGTTGGATATAGAGATTATTTAAGAAAAAAAGTATTAACAATGTAAAAAATATATACATCAAGCATGATTTCACCTCAAAGTCTGAATTGCCTGTTTCCTCTACATGGAATATTTTTTCCCAATTTACCTACAGAATTAATTTTCTTAGCTCTTCCAGTCTTCTCTCAAATGTTATTTTTAAATGAATCTATTCTCTGAGTATCCTGTACAAAACTATACCACCCAGAAACCCCCAAACTACCTGAACCCAATATAATTTTTAATAATACTTACCACATTATACTTAACTATTTACTTATTACTTCTACCATTTTTATGTTTTCCCATCAGACAGTAGTCTTCATGAGAGCAAAAGGTTTTTTTTTTTTTTTTAAGATTTTATTTATCTATTCATGAGGGACACAGAGAGAAAGAGAGGCAAAGACAGGCAGAGGGAGAAGCAGGCTCCATGCAGGAAGCCCAATCAATCACGCAACTCTGTGATATCGCCCCGAGTCAAAGGCAGGCACTCAATTGCTGAGCCACTCAAGAGCCCCAAAAGTAAGGATTTTTATCTGTTTGCTTCCACATGATCCATGACAGTGCTTGACCCAAAATAGATGATCCATAAACCTTAATCCTGAAAAATGAAAGGATATTTCCATACAACTAAGTACATGTATGATGTCCTACCTGGGCCCATGAGTACTGAGACATACCAAGTCTAACTATAAGCTGCTGTGTAGGTTTTACCTTTCATTAACACTGGTCATAGAGATATCAAAGGCGCACCGTGATCTCAGCTGATATTTTTGGGAAAAAGACAGATAATATCCATCTAAGCTTGGAAAAAATACGGGGGAAAAATATCCTAGGGAAAGTTCAATACAGAACTTGTAGATATGATCACAAAAGAGCAAACTGGGAAATGACAAGAGGAAATAGATCAGCCCTCAGAACCAGATGAATGGTCACGGTGCGAAGAATAATTAGATTTTATTTATGGTTATCTCCAGAGTTTTCCCAGAAATATCTGGTGTTGTAGAACCTAGTGGAAAACTGGTTTCCAGCAGTCGAGGGAGATGGCATTCCAAAGCCATTGTGTTTTGTAATATTACCAGAAATATTAATTCATAACCTGGTGAAGGATAGAATAGTCCACTAATCTTCTAAAATGATGCTACTCTAAAATAGATGTTAATATATTTTAATTTTATGAATGGGAAACCTTAAGCCCAGAATGTCCTACAATTTTCTTAATTACATTGTACCCTCATCAATCTGATTACAACATAAAACACTCTCAGAACCAAGAAAGTAGTTTTCTTGAACAATTTTTCAAGAAATCATACAATTTAGTTCTAAGATTTAATTCTATTTTCAAGATAGCTAAGAATTAAAGAGAAAAAATTATGACATGAATCAAAGGTTTTCTGATAAACCAATTTATATACTCTTCCATACTGAAAGTGTAAATGTTGAAACAAGACAGCCAAGAAAATAAATAATAATATAGAAAAATATGTAAAAAGATATTAAAAAGGACATAGGAAATTAGTAACATAATTCATGAGTTTTATCCTTCAGAATATATGATATTTTAATGAATATCTTTTGAATATAGTCATGTCATAAAGCATTTTCCCTTTGAAATTGCAATAAACTTTTGGAGATAACGTCACCAAATATCTATTTCAACTGCAGAACACAATGCACCTGGGTATAACTTAATGGTTTACATATTAATTTTCTCATCTCACTCTGATGAGCAGAAAAATTCTTTAATATAAATGCAGTTAGGTTTGTCATTTTCTATCTACTCGGTATAGTTCTCCATATTTATTATGAGTATCATCAAATTGTTCCTAGTATTTTCAAAGCATTCAGGGAAGAACAATGTGTCAAATTGAAAAAGAAGTAGAACTTTCCTGAGCATAATTAATTTCCATTTTTATTTTTATTGTCTGATCAACTGTTTTAAAAGGTTAGAAGATAATGCAATAAAATTTTGATTGATACACATAACCAATATCTTAGCACTTCAGGAGGTAAAACAAATTTCAATAAAAACAATCATAATAAATTCTACCAGAAAAGAGAAAATAATTAGTTCAACTGAGATTTCTCACTGGGCTTAAAAAAGTATGAAATTAAGGGCAGACGGAAAACCATTACAATCTCTGGCTACAGGATGCCCCAAAATGTGATTGATTTACTCTATTTCAGGACAGATTTTCAAGCCAATTACTTCACCTTGTGTTACACAAAGCAATTATTTTATTTGAAGGTTTCTGGTGATTGTCTAATGGATTGTGTGTAAAAGTACCTCTTCTGGCTGAAGACTCACCCTTGACTCAGGTACAAAAACTGTATGCAAATCTTAATCCTAATTCAAGTGCTTGTTTGTAGTTATGTTCTTGTAAATAAGACTTCGCTAATTTAATCTGAGATCCTGGGAATTCCCAGATATAATAATTCTTAAAAATTCTAAGTTATGTTTTAAACAGTCAGATGTGTGGAATCCATACATAAATGTGTATATCTATACATAAATACTTTAAGTATCCCTGACAGTCCACCAAACCTGATTCAAATAATGAAAGGCTTCCTGTTTTACAAATTTTAAAAAGAACAAAACTGTGTATCATTAATTACAAAGCATAATAAATAAATACTTTTCTGAATACTTAGGTCATTTTGCTAGGCCCTGGAGATAAATCAGTCTGTGATATCAAGTGGAAGAATCATCAATCTCGGGCAAAATGTCCTATGGAGGGCAGTCTTGTATATTAAGGGGATGGTAAGAGTTCATTGTTTGGGGCAAAGGTCAGGGCTAAAAGATAGTGAATATGATTCCTAGCAAAGTCACTGAAAATGAAAATTGCTTAACATACACAGAGAACTAATAGTATGGTTTTGAATTGTTAGCCAATAAAAATGTAAGGCAGGAGAAAGATAAAAAAGGAGATGTAGGAAGGAACCAGAGAATCATAACTACAGAGGGAGCTTGACTTATATCATATGGGTGATGCAGAGCCTTTGAAAGGTTTTAACTAGGGGACATCATTGGACATAAAGAATTAATGTTGTTAGGGGAAGCAAAACAACAAGTAGGGACCAAGGATTCCTAAAACAACCATTATAAAATAATAGGGACACGTTTTTAGGGGTTTTTTTTGGACATATTTTATGCTGTAATTTTATAATTCTTAGGATTTTTTTTCTTTCATCTATTGCTGTTTCATGTGGCTATAATTGATAGCTGTCATCAACCAAATCAACATGGAATCAGGGAAAGTTCTATGGAATACTTAAAATCTCAACTGCACCTTAAAATATGCAAAGGATAAAATATACAGAAGGACTACAATGAGATTAAACTGAGTTTATTTCAGCAACCATTTATCCATCTAATCTTTCATCCATCCATCCATCCATCCATCCATTCATTTCTCCTCATCTTTTTGCCTTGTACATGTTTTCACTTTCCAGTATGTTTGACACCATCTTCATTTTGAGTTATAAGTCATTTCAGGTTCATCTAATACATTTCTTGCTCCAAATCTGGAATTGGCTATTTATCTAAGAGCTCTTGGTTGCTTTACATACCATATGATATTATCTGGATGCAAGAGATGTTCTTTGTTACTGACTTGGTCATTATTTTTAGGACTTGTGAGTGCACAGAGCTAATATGTCATATATATATATATATATATATATATATACACACACACACACACACACATATGTCTTTGAATATATATATATATATGTTCAAAGAGAAAATACATCATGAATCAATAGTGATATTTTAAATTTTTAATATTGATTAAAATATATAAATATACATGTAGCATCACTCCATTTATATAAAACTCAAGAACATATAAAACTAAATGGTTTCATTCATGGATGCATAAGGTGGTAAAACAAGGCAAGTAAGTGATTTCTTTCCCAGACAAGGTATGGTTATCTCCAGAGGAGGAGAAGTTGGATAAAGGGGTGTTCAGAAGCTTCTGGGAGCGCCGACAATGCCTTTTCCCTTGATGGAGGTGGTTATATAAAGTGTCTGTTAACTTTAGTTTGCTAAGTTAAACATATGTTCATACAACTTACTGTATATGTTAAAATTCACAGTATAAAGTTAATTTTTAAAAAATTGCTGTGGCCTGCTCTTCTCAACTTTTCTTGAGCATCCTAATTTTACTCTCCCAACTTTCTTTTCCCAATTATTTTAGTGCTATTTTTGATACTCCATGCCTTAAAAATTTCATGCACAGCATTTGAAGGTTTTTGGAAGAATAACACCAAAGACTCCTAATAAATACACTTTGGCTTGTTAGATTAGCTTTACTAGGACTTTTTTTTTTTCTGCCTTGTACTATTGGTCCACAATAGGTTATAACTCCATTTTTTTTTCTCATTGACTAAATTATCAAAGTCCACCATCCTGGCCTCTACATCTTTAATTTGTGATTAATATATTTCAAACCAAAAACATTTGCTGAGCATTTAGTAGTTGCCAAGAACTGTGCCATACACAAACATTTGCATTATGTTGATGAAATATACTGTTAGAATATTAAATGATTGGAAATTGCTTTTACACTCAAAATCTATAATCAGTTAAAAAACAAATGCTATTTTTATTTACTCAGATTTAAAATTATAAGAAATAAATCTGATCTCTGAAATATGTTGATAATAGGTGCATGGTCTTATAAAGGAAAGGTAAATATTATTTTTTATTCACATTAAATAGGCTCAGGTACCAGATTAATTTTTTATATTTGTGGTTTAGTTTGTTTTGTGGTTATTGTTTAGAAATAATTGGTAATTGGTAGAGCTGGGATTTGAACTCTGGTCACAGGTCTTTTACTTTCTTCCAAAAAAGTTCATTCCAACTTCTTCAATCAAACATACTTGATTCATCAGCCCTACTAATTACTGCAAACATGACCCAATCCTATATGCAAGCCAAGCTTTCATTGCATCTATTTGGTGTCTCTGAACCTTCTGAATCCCAGAACACTGGGAAAACTGGGCTCTCATACAAACATACTGACTGAATCTGAAAATATCACTTACTTATAAAACTGGGAAGCTTTTATGGAAGACTCTTTTAGCATTAAAAATGGGATAAGTACTAAATTCAATGACTTTTGAGGCCTGCCAAGCAGGAGAAAGAATCTTGGTTTGGAAGCTGGGAAACATGGATTTATATCCAATCTCTGTTGCTAGTGTGAGGTAGTAAGGAGGCCAGCAAACTGGCAGCTCCCTATTATTTCATAGCTCCAAATTTCACTACATTCTTGCTTCAGCCTAGCTTTCTAGGCTAAACACCTCAGTGCTCTCTTTCTCCCTTCCTTTTTGTCCAACACGTGCATGCATGCCCACACACATCATTCTGTTTTGCACTCAGCATGCCATGAACCTTTCAACCTCATGGCTGACATGTGGGCAGTTCTCAGGAACTGTTATTTGATTTTTTTCCTGAATCAGCAAAGTAGTGTTCTATTATCTTTGTCAAGGTTACACACGCATGAAATAAACTGACCTAAATAAAAATGGGAACATATTATAAGGGGCTTTCAAAGAAACCAAAGAAACAAAACACAGCTGAATCTCTTGAGAACATAGGCTGAAGATGTCAGATACTGAAGTAGGATCTGATCCCTGAGGTAATGCTAGGGTGGGAAAACCTAAAGTGTAATTTGCTGGAGGCTTAGTGTGGATGAATCTGGGAGTTTAAAGTTCCAGAGGGGAGTTTATCTTCTAGAGCTCTACAGAGTTCTCATATTTTAAGATTAGAGAAAAATCCTTCCATGCCTCTGGAAGGGAAAGGGGAAATTTTGAAATATGGTGGAATATTCTGTTCTTTATAACCAGGTCTACCTTAAAAGGAGTTTTGTCAGGGCCTAATTGACTGGGAGAAGGGAAATACCCAACTCCAGCCCATTCTAGCTTTCGACATAGTTATGAAAATTACTGCAGCTCTCTCCAGTCATTCTGTTCCATTAAAGTGGGAGGAAAAAAACTCAGTCACTTGCAAGCTTCACAGCTGAGAAGCGTAGGCTCCTTAAAAGACTGTAGCCTAATCATAGGACTACAGAACATTTCCCTGCTCCACACATCTAACCACATCACCAAAGACCCATTTACCAGAGTTACTTTGGCCCACGACATTATATTGAGCTCTCAACAAGATACTAATAGGCATAGTAAAAGGAAAAATACACAGTGTAAAGAGATAGGGCAAGCATCAGAACCAGACTCAGATATGACAGTGATTTTGGTATTATCAGATGAAGAACTTTAAGACGTTATGATTAATAGACTAAGAACTCTAACATAAAAAGTAGGCAACATGCACAAACATGGATAGTGAAAGCAGAGAGAACGAAATTGTAAGAAAGAACCCCCCCCCCCCAAAAAAAATGCTAGAGATAAAAAACACTGTAGTGGAAATGTAGAATCCTTTAGATGAGCTCATTAGTACACTGCACGAGGCTGAGCAAAGGACCTCTGAACTTGAGAATACATGCATAGGAACTTCCAGTACTGAAAATCAAAGAGAAAAATACTACAAGGGATTATAAAGGAAAGGAAGAAAAATGAGTGGGAAAAATTAGAGAGGGAAACTAAACATTAGAGACTCCTAACTCTGGGAAAGGAACAAAGGGTAGTGGAAGGGGAAGTGGGCAGGAGGATGGGGTAACTGGATGACAGGCACTGAGGGGGGCACTTGACAGGATGAGCACTCGGTGTTATACTATATGTTGGCAAATCGAACTCCAATTAAAAAAAAGAGAGAGAGAGAAGGAAAGTAAAAGAAATATAAAATCCCAGAACTGAGGGAGAGCTACCTAAGACTCATGTAATGGGAAAACCAGAAGAAGAATAAGAAAGAGGAGGAGGAGGAGGAACATAAGAAATATTTGAAGCAATAATTACAGAGCATTTACCCAATTCAATGTCACAAACCAAACCAGAGATTCAGAAAGCCCAGCGACCATCAAACACAATATATTTAAAAAACAAACAAACGAAAAACAAAAACCAAAAACAGAACAAACAAATAATAATAATAAAAAAAAGACACATAGGTGTGACATATCCAACTTGCAGAACATCAAAGATAAAAAATTCTGAAAGAAGCCACTGGTTAAATGACAACTTTATCTATACAGGAGTATAGATAACAATTATATTTGACTTCTCCTCAGAAACCATACAAGCAAGATGAGAGTGGAGATAAACTGTTTAGAGAAAAATTCACCAACCTAGAATTGCACACTGCAAAATTATCCTTCAAAAGTAAATGAGGGGACACCTGGCTGGCTCAGTTGGTAGAGCATACAACTCTTGATCTCATAGTTGTGAGTTCAAGCCCCATTTGGTGTATAGAGCTTACTTAAAAAGAAAAGCAAATGATAACTATAAACTGAGGAATTATACTGAAATACTGAGAAATAAAATTGAAATAATTTGTTGCACATAGACCCAACTTGCATAAAATGTTAAAAAGAAATTCTTCAGGGAGAAGGAAATTAATATGTGTCAGAAACTCAGAACTATGCAAATAAAGGAATAATATTAGAGAAAAAATATGTGTTTTTCTTTTTCTTAATTGATAAAACAGAAAACAATTTGTTTAAAACATTTATATCCTTATATGTATGTTAATGTTTGTTTCTATGACTTATATATATATGTATATATATTTACTTACATAAATATAAATTAAATGAAAGAAAGCAGTGATTTAAGGGATGGGAGAAAAGAATTGGAATATTTTATTATTATAAAGTACTTGCATTATCCATGAAGTGGCATAGTGTTATCTGAAAATGGATGACTAGGCAAAGTCCAGAGGATTTTTAGAGCAGTAAAACTATTCTATATGATGCTATAATGTGAATACATACCATACATATATTTGTCAAAACCCATAGAATGTATAAACAGCAGGAGTTAACCCTGTTGTAAACTATGGAATTTCAGTGATAGTGATGTGACAAAGTAGGTTCATCAATTAAAACAAATGTACCACTCTGGTAGTGAGTGAGGAGTGAGGCTTTGCATATGTGGGGTCAGGGGGCATATTAGAATTTTGTAGCTCTGCTCAATTTTGCTGTTTTTGTGCTAAAACTGCTCCCCCCCCCCAAAAAAAATAAACTCTATATAAGAAGGAAAATGTTGAGGAAGAACAACTATGGGGCTTTTCATTTTTGGTGAGATGTCAGGCCAGGTGCCTTCTACTGCTGCTGGAGCTCTGGCTGGGATCTAATCTGATCTTGTCTGATCCAATCACTGGAGTTGCAATCAATGATGATGTTTGAAAATTATTTAGTTGTTTTAAGTTGTAAGAATAGTAAGAGTAAAGGTTAATCTTTTAGGTTAAGGCTAGGTGCCTGAGTTGGCTTGACTTAAGTCCCATAGCTGGCAGGCAGGTTCATTAGAGCAAATGACCATTGATTCATTCTTTCATTCTTTCAAGCAAATTTATTTGGTGCCTATGTATCAGACTTGGCTTTGGGAGAAAACAAGACATATGGATTAGTAGTACCTTCTAGGGCTAAGCTATTCAACTTTAGACAAATCCATTTCTCTCTCTGGGTACCGACACAGGACTACACTGCTTAGATTCAAATTCTACTTTGTTTCTGTCTGTTAGGTGATTGTGTGAAAGTTAATTTGATCTCCCTGAGCCTCAATTCCCTTCTCTGTATAAAGGAGATAATATAACCCATTTCCTTGGGTTGTATTGAGGCTAAAATTAAGATAACCACTGGCACATAGTCTCAAACTAGAGTGGTCATGATTGACTGGTTGATCTTTCTGGAGTGAGAGTGGGTCAGCCAGCCTAGGGACCACTGACAGGTGTCAATTAGGGCATGACTCACAGCTCCTTTGCAGAGGTGGAGGGAATATGTGGTTAGGATTTGTAAGTTCAGGATCTGGTGCTGGGTTTTCTTCAGTCTTGGGTGACATACTGGCAGTTGTTCCAGGGATAAGTGTGGATGCCCAAAGTCCAGCAAGGAGCCAACAGGCCCAGAGTGTTTCCCAGGGGCATGCATACCCAGGCCCAGGTGTGAAGCCCACATAAGGTCAGTAGCACCTCAGCCCCCTCTGAGGATGCATGGAGAGCAGAGCTGCAATCATAGGACCAAACCAGCCCACTTCCATTGAGGAGGCATTGCTGGAACAGTCATAGTGCTGGCGACAGGATTGGTACTCCAAATTGTGGCACCTACAGCTTGGCTGCAAACTTGAACCCTAAGAAACAAAGAGAATAAAGAAACTTTCCATTTTACCCATTACTGTAACCATTGTTGTGGAGAACAGTCATGAGAACAGAAAATACTTTGTGAAAACATGAGCACGTTGCTAGCTTTGCCAGGGACTTAGTGGCCCAGTGAAAAAAGTTGATTTTTATATAACAGAACATTGAGACTGATGGAAAAGTCTTGAAAAAGAACGATTGTTGAAAGTGCCCCAGGGAGGAGCTTCAGAAGGAGGAAAAAATGGAGAAAGACTACCAAGAAAATTGGACAGCTTCCAGAGGCCTATCAACATCCTTAACCACAGACAAGGGATAAAACAAAACAAAATTTGGAAAATTCAGAGCTGGAGAGACCTCACAAAGTATCTCATAATTGTGAGAGCAGAGATGAGAGAAAGAGGTACCCCAGAATTTCATCAGCTTATTTTTATTCTTATTCCTCAGACCAAGAATCTTCTGATGACCGCCATGCTCTGACATCTCTATCACCTCCCTGTCCTCATCAGATGTCTATGGACCATTACAGATCTCCAGTGTAGCAACACCAGCCCACACTTCCACACCAGAGACCTAGCCACATAATGGCTCCCAGAACAGTCTAGGGCTCAGTTAATAATGACACCTCACTGAGCAGAAGAGGAAATGGGCTCTGAGTCAAAACAAGGAGCACAAAGGTGCCCACAAAGAAAAACTTTTGGAGGATACCCAGGGTGATGAGAATTCATCTGCTTTGATCAGCAAGAAACCACACAAGGTAATCTCCAATGAGGAAAGCCAAAGGCAACTCTCTGGGATAGAATGAAGGAGAAACCATTCCCTAGTGGTGTGAAGAAAGAGAAGGAAGGAGAAGGCAGCAGCATCAAGAAGTTTTTACTCCCCTGGGAGATTTCTTTAGACAACCATTTTAAGAAGTCAAACTACAGTATTAGAGAAAACCAAACCAAACTAAATAAGCCAAATCAAGAGAGTAAAAACCCAAGAAAGGGGCCCAGGGTATAAGAAGCTTCTAATAACCTAAAGCCTTAAGAAGGGAAACTAAAAACTTCTAAATTGAATAAAAAGTCAGTGGGTTCTCTTCCTGAAGTGGAAGTGGAAGATATTGATAATGAATTCGAGAAGCCCATCATGTCTTTGGAGTCGTACCTTAGCTATGACCAGCCCTGGGAGAAAAAGACAATATCCTGTTTGTGAACACGTTAATCACTGCACTTGGAGAGGAAAAAAAAAAAAAAGACAAAAAAAATTTCTAAAAGCACTAGTTAAACATGGACTCCATTCAGAAATTATCTAGAGTGAAGGAAAATTATTCAGAGAAGGTACAGCCAAGTGGAGTTGATTCTGCCAAGCTTGGAAAGGTCCTCATTGATGCATTACCATTGTTAGACCTCCTATTATCAAGGTTAGAGGTCCATTACCACATACTGCCTCTCCTTGAATTGATGTTCTCCTTCCAATAAAACACAAAGACCCTCTTCACCCCAGGAAAAAGAAGCTGACTAACTGAACTCAGAATGAATTCTAAGATGCAGGTATATTCTGGTTCAGTGAGTGCTTATCTCCCCAAAACAAATAAGAGTAGACAATAGGGGATCCTAGGGTGGCTCAGCAGTTTAGTGCCTGCCTTCAGCCCAGGGCGTGATCCCCGGGGGGCCTGGGATCGAGTCTGCATCGGGCTCCCTCTGCGTGTGTCTCTGCCTCTCTCTCTCCCTCTCTGTGTGTCTCTCATGAATAAATAAATAAAATCTTAAAAAAAAAAGAGTAGACATTTGGAATAAAGTTAAATTAATCAGATAAGTAAAGAAATCTGTATTCTTGTATATCTGGTAGTGGAATGAGATTCATACCAGTTACAAATACCTGCTGGTGACTTTCTTGTGTCTTCCCTTAACAGCCAGATAGTCAACATTTATGGAGTCCCTATTTTTAATGGGTATGGTATTAGTAATTGCAAAATGAAATGCCATGTTTCCTTTAAAACCTGGAAATCTATACAGGAAGATATGCTAATAAGAAATTTAGACATGTGATTCTTCAGTAATAACTTTTCAAGGATATTTTGGAAAAAAGTGCTTCTTGGGTCCGAATTCACTTTTAATCAGCAATTTTCTTTAACGGGATTGCTTAAAATGGCATTTCACACATACCATTTGTGAGTTCAGTGGCATACATACAAAACAATCAGTAAGTGTTCTTTAATTATTTTTTCCTTTTTATAAAAAAAGGATTTTATTTATTTATTCATGAGAGACAGACAGAGAGAGGCAGACACGGGCATAGGGAGAAGCAGGCTCCATGCAGGGAACCTGATGTGGGACTTGATCCCAGGACCCCGGGATCATGACCCCGAGCCAAAGGCAGACGCCCAACTGCTGAGCCACCCAGGAATCCCTAATTATTTTTTTCCATTTAGGGAATCATAGGTACATTTCACATTAGTTCTTAGTAAAGGACAGAGGTTTTAAAATTACTAAAGTTTCAAAAACATTTATTTAAGTAAAAACTTTAGTCAAAGTAGGCTACAATAAAATCCTAAGAATGCCCATTCTTATGGCTAATAACCTACCTGTGTTTGAAAGCAGTCTGAAAATATTATTTATTTTAATAAGCCTTGAAAATAGTAGACATGAAAAATGGCTATTGAATAAAAAGATGAACAGATAAAAATGAAAATGAGTTAATACTAGGAATCATATTTGCTAATTGAAGTGTGGAGATTTAATGAATGGACTTTCCTCAAATCATAGTTAGGCAAATGCAAATAATTTCTCACTTGTAAGTGGCAACACATGTATAGTCCTCCTCCAGGCTAATACTTGAATATACATCACAATAAAAACTGGAAGAGGGATCCCTGGGGTGGCGCAGTGGTTTAGCGCCTGCCTTAGGCCCAGGGCGCGATCCTGGAGTCCCAGGATTGAATCCCACGTCGGGCTCCCGGTGCATGGAGCCTGCTTCTCCCTCTGCCTGTGTCTCTGCCTCTCTCTCTCTCTCTATGTGACTATCATAAATAAATAAAAAATTTTTTAAAATCCTTTAAAAAAAAAAACTGGAAGAAACTTAGAATGGAAGAAGTTACATAAAAAATATGTGAAGAGTGTTTAGAATAATGTGTAATACACAATAAGTGTTTTATGTTTTAACTATTATTACTTGCTACTAATACCATTAACACTATAACTTTAGATAAAATAGAAATGTGAAATATCAACAATTTAAAGTTAAAACTGTCAAACATTACTTGGATTGTGTGCCTGGCTGGCTCAGCCAATAGAATATACAATTCTTCATCTCAGGGTCATGAGTTTGAGCCCCACATTAAGTATAGCACTTAATTAATTAATTAATTAATTGATTAACACTATAACATGATTATCTATCTAGAAAAAATTATACAAATATTTGAACTAATCCACAAGTGTAACAAGGCCACTAAGTAGAAGGTTAGTATAGAAAATTCAATTGCTTTCCTATAAACCAGAAATGAATATTTTGAATTGGCATTAAAAAATAATATTTATAATAAGACCCAAAATGGAAGTGCATGAGTATAAATATTATAAAAAAATATATGGAATCTTCATGCTGAAAACTACAAAACACTGATGGAAAATCACAGATTTTGTTCCCACTGATGGGTAGATTCAATATTATTAAGATACCAATTCCTCTCAGTCTATAGATTCAGTGCAATCTCAATCATTCTAAATGGAGGAGGGCAAAAATAACTACTCATTGCTCATGAGTGGATAAAATGGTACAGCCACTTTGGAAGAAACTGAGAAAGTTTTGGAAGAAAGATGAATCATATTCAGAATAAAGAAGAATAGTATTGCTGTAAGAACTATCAATCATGCTTCTAGTTATATACCCAAATGATTTGAAAACATCTGTTTACATAAAAACCTGCATGCAAATTTTTATAACAAAATTATTCATAATAGCCAATAAATGAAAGCAATGAAGTTGTCATTCAACAGTTGAATTGAAAACCAAAGGGGCATGACTGTACAAGGAAATGCTATGCACTGATAAAAAGGAATATCTCATTAAGCCATGCAAATACATGGATGATTTTTAAATGCATATGACTATAAATGTCAACATATCAACTGCATGAAACCAGGCTGCTACCATCTGCCATTTATTACGTAACTTTTCATTTCTAACATAAATAACTAGTGGTTTTAGAATTGTTGACTCAATATTTGGGACATTCTAAAGAATAAGTCTGAAGTCTATATAATGTATGATTCCATTTATATGACATTTTGTAAATGCCAAAATTAAAGAGATTATTACACAGATCAGCATTTAACACACTTTTCGCAATGTGACATTTAAAAAAAATAGGTGAAGCACAGAGAAAATTTTAAGACAGTAGACATTATTTGTGATATATAGATGCAAAAATTTTCAACTATTTGCAAACTATATTAAACAGTACATTAAAAGATCATATACCATGATTAAGTGGAATTTATTTCAGGATGCAAAGATGATTCAATATCTGCAAATCAAACAATGTGATACACCACATTAACAAAATAAAGTTCAAAAACCATGTAATCTAATGGATGAAGAAAAAGCATTTGAAAAAACTCAGTATCCATTTATGATAAAAACTCTCAACAAAATGGGTATAGACAGAATATATTTCAGCATAATAAAGGCCATATATGAAAGATAACATAATACTTAATGATGAAAAGATAGTACATTTCCTTTGAGATCAGAAATAAGAAAAGAATGCTCTTTCATGTACCTTTATTCAACATAGTGTTGGAAGTCTTTGCCAGGGCAATTAGACAGAATAAATAAATAAAAAGCATGTAAATTCGAAAGGAAGAAGTAAAATTATTTGCAGACCACGAATTTATCTATGAAATGCCATGAGATCCCACCAAAAAAACTCTTAGAACTAATAAGCTAATTCAGTAAAGTTGCAGGATACAAAATCAATATATAATACTCAGTTGCATTCTTATACACTGACATGAACTATTAGAAAGAAAAACTGAGAAAACAACCACAGTTACAATTGCATCAAAAAAACAAAAACAAAAACAAAAAACTAGTAATGAGGGATCCCTGGGTGGCGCAGCGGTTTGGCGCCTGCCTTTGGCCCAGGGCGCGATCCTGGAGACCCGGGATTGAATCCCACGTCGGGCTCCCGGTGCATGGAGCCTGCTTCTCCCTCTGCCTGTGTCTTTGCCTCTCTCTCTCTCTCTCTCTCTCTCTCTCTGTGACTATCATAAATAAAAAATAAATAAAAAATAAAAAAATAAAAAACTAGTAATGAATTTAACATAGTAGATGAAAAATCTGTATACTGAAAACTATGACATTGATTTAAAAAAATGAGGAAGACACACATAAATGGAAAGATATTTTGTGCTTATGGAGTAGGATAATTAATATCATTAAAATATCCATACTACCCAAAGCAATTGGCAGATTCAGTGTGATCCCTATCAAAATTCCAATGGAATCATACACAAACAGAACAAATAATCCTAAAATTTGTATGGAACCACAAAAGATCCTGAAGAGTTAACCCAATCTTGAGAAAAAAGAACAAAGCTGAAGACATCATATTCCTTGATTGCAAACTATACTACAAAGCGATAACAATCAAAAATAGTATGATTTTTGTCATAAAATATAGACATATAAATCAATGAAACAGAGTGAATATCCCAGAAATAAATTCACATGTATTAGGTTAGTTAATTTATGACAAAGGAGGCAAGACTACACAATGGGGAAAATTAATCACTTCAATAAAGAGTGTTGGGTAAAGTAGACTGTCCTATGCAAAAGAATGGACTACTAACTTAGAGCATACACAAAAATTAACTCAAAATGGATCGCCCAAAATGGACCAAACATTGAATCTAAGTCCTGAAACCATAAGACTCCTGGAAGAAAAGTTAAGGAGTAAACTCATTGACATCAGTCTTGACAATGAAGTTGAATCTGACTCCAAAGGCAAGGACAATAAAAGAAAAAAAAATGGAATTACATTAAACTAAAACCTTCTCTACAGTGAAAAAAAACATCAACCAAATGAAAAGGCAACCTATTGAATGGGAGAAGTTATTTTCAGATTATATATTTGATAAGGGATTAATATCTAAAACATGAAAAAATTATACAACTCAATAAAAATCCATTTAACTCTGGGAAATGAACTAGGGGTGGTAGAAGGGGAGAAGGGCAGGGGGTGGGAGTGAATGGGTGACGGGCACTGGGGGTTATTCTGTATGTTAGTAAATTGAACACCAATAAAAAATAAATTAAAAAAATAAATAAATAAATAAAAACAAACAAATAAATAAATAAATAAATAAAAAACAGAAAAAAAAAATCCATTTAAAAAATGGGTGGAAAATCTGAATGCACACTTTTCCAAAGGAGACATACAGATGGCCAATGCTACTAATCAGTAGAAAAATGCAAATCAAAGCCATAATGAGATATCACCTCACACCTATCAGAATGGCTAGAATCAAAAAACAAGAAATAAGGGTTAGCAAGGACGTGGAAAAAATAACACTTGTGCACTATTCAAGGGGATGTAAATTGGTACAGCCACTATGAAAACTGGTATGAAGCTTCCTCAAATTTTTTTTAAATGATAGAAATATGCTATGATCCAGAAATTCCACTTCTAGGTATTTATCCAAATAAAATGAAAATGCCAAATAACAAAGATATATGCACCTCTCTGTTCATTGCAGCATTATTTAAAATAACCAAGCTAGAAAAGCAACCTATCTATCAATGGATAAATGGATAAAGATGCAGTATATATAAACTCTACTCAACCATAAAAACCAGTGAGCTCCTGCCATTTGTGACAACATGGGTGGATCTTGAGGGTAACATGCTAAGTGAAATAAGTCAGATAAAATTGACATTACTGTATGATTTCACGTACATGTGGAATCTAAAAAACAAAACAAAATAAACAAAATAAAACTCCAGGACGCTGAGAACACATTGGTGGTTTTCAGAAGGGAGGAGATTTGGGGGTAGGTGAAACAGGTGAAGGAAATCAAGAAGTTATAAGATAGATCATACACATGTAGTGTACAGCATGGTGACTATAGTCAATAATATTGCACTGCATATTTGAAAGCTGTTAAGAAAGTAAATCTTAAAAGGTCTCATCACCAGAAGAAAAAAAACTGTAGCATCACGTGGTGATAGATGGTAACTAGACTTATTGCATTGTTTATAATATGTACAAATATTAAATCAATATGTTGTACAACAGAAACTAATGTTATGTCAATTATACGTCAACAACAAAAAAATAAAGAGTACAGGATATAAATGGTTCAAAACAGACTTTACAGTGGATAAATCTAACAAACACTACCTCCACCGCATGATCAAGGTTAACATCAACTATACGGGTCATGCTGATAATATGCACCATTGATACCATGTAATGAAAATTACATTTTTGATATTTTCTTCTCTTGAATCCCAAACTCTAATATAATCATGAAAAAAAAACGTCTGATGAATTCCAATAAATAGGTTAACATCCTACGAAATATCTGACCATTACTTCTCAAAACTATCAATGTCATCAAGAAGATGGGGTGATGAAGAAGGTGTTACAGTCAAGGGGAGTCTAAATAGACAACATGAGTGAATGATGTTATATGGTATATTGAATGGAATCCTGCAACAAAAAAGGATAGTAGGTAAAAACTAAATAAATCTAACTGAAATATAAATTTCAGTTGATAATAATAAATTGATATTAATCTCTTAACTGTAACAAATGTACTATGCTAATATGACATTAATAATAGTGGAAACTGGATGTGGGTACAGGAACTCTCCACTTCTTTCTTAAAAATCAAAAACTATTCCAAAACAACAAAGACCTGGGATCCCTGGGTGGCTCAGCAGTTTAGGGCCTGCCTTTGGCCCAAGGCGAGATCCTGGAGTCCCAGGATGGAGTCCTGCATCAGGCTCCCTGCATGGAGCCTGCTTCTCCCTTGCCTGTGTCTCTGCTGCTCTCTCTGTGTCTCTCATGAATATATAAAATCTTTAAACAAAACAAAACAAACAAACAAAAAAACAAAGATCTTATCTAAAAATATAACCAGACATTTGCCTGAATCATTTTGTAAAAACAAATTTTCTAATTCACACAGAAAGATAATAGTGCTAAAGTAAGGAAAGAAAAGAAGGAAAATTGGAACATTCAATATGTGCAAGTACCCCTGTAGACACATTGCATATTCCATGTAATTTACTTTATTGTTATAATAGCATGTAGGAGGACATTGTTATTGCCAATTTTTAAATAGATAAACTAAACAATTTCAAATGGCCTAATATCAAAAATGCAACAAAGAACATTAAGAGTTTAAACCTAAGCTTGTCTATTTGTTTAAATATTTTGTTGTGTGTATGTGTGCGCGCGCGCGTGTATGTGTGTGTTTCCATTTTAACCAGTTTTTAAGTGAACGATTCTGGGACATTAATTACAATCAATGTTGTATTAACCTCACCACCAATTCCAAACATTTCATCCTACCAAACATAAACTCTGTATATATTTTCCCATTTTACCAGTTACACGTAACCCCTAATCTCTATGAATTTCTTCATTCCATATATTTTATTTAAATGAAATCACACAGTATATATTATTTTGTGAATGGCCAATTTTATTTAGCATAATGTTTTTAAGGTTTATCTATGTGAAAATGTGTATCAGAACTTCATTAATTTGTATAGCTGAATAATACCCATTGAATAGTCTATTTTTGTCAATTGATATATACTTTGTTTATAATTTTATGGGAATTTAAGGAATTCCTGTTTCCATTTCGGAAAAAAATAATGGCTGTGTCATAACTATAAATACCACTTTAGGTAGTTTTGGCATCTTTAAAATATTAAATCTTACCTGTGAACAGTAGGATAT
Source organism: Canis lupus baileyi (assembly GCF_048164855.1). Lineage (NCBI taxonomy): Eukaryota > Metazoa > Chordata > Mammalia > Carnivora > Canidae > Canis > Canis lupus. Next base: position 31,953,908 of record NC_132857.1, on the reverse strand, counting down.
CTTTCAATTAATTTTAGGTCTTCTCTGATTTCTTTCAACAATGTTTTGTAGTTTTCATTATAGAGTATTTCACTTTTTAGTTACATTGATTCCTCAATATTTTATGCTATTATAAATGGAATTGCTTTTAAATTTCCTTTTATGATTGTTCATTGTTAGAGTGTGGAAACAACTGATTTTTTTTTTCATTTTGCTCTTGTATCACTCCACCTTGCTGAATTAATTTGGGGGGGTCCTTAGGGTTTTCCATATTTAGAGTCATGCCATCTGTGAATTGAGATAGCTTTACTTCTTTCTTTCCAATTTGGATGCTTTTGTCTGTTTTCTAACTGCCCTGGCTAGAATTTCCAGTACAATGTTGAATAGCAATGATGAAATTGAATATCCTTGTCTTGTTCCTGATCTTAGCCGACAAGATTGCCATTTTTTTTTTACCAATGAGCATAATGCTAGTTGTAGGGTTTTCAATAATGCTTCTTATTATATTGTGGAAGTTCACTTCTATTCCTAGTAGTCTAAATGTTTTTATCATAAAAAGGTATTTGATTTTGTCAAATGCATTCTCTGCATCAGTTGAAGTGATCATGAGTGTTTGTGTTTTCATTAATTCCATTTAAAATGGTGTGTTACATTGATTAATTTTTTTTTATTTTGAACCCCCTTGGTCCTTGGGATCAATTACACCTGGCCATGATATATAATTCTGTTAATATGTTACTGGATTCATTTTGCTAGTCATTTCTAAGAATTTGTGCATCTATATCTATAAGGGGTATTGGTCTGCAATATTCTCTCTTTTGATGTCTTTTTATGGCTTCTGAGTAACTCTGGGCTTCTAGAATCAGTTAGGAAGTGTTGCCTCCTTTTCTGTTTCTGGGAAGAGTTTGAGACAGATTGGTGTTAATTCTTCTTTAAATGTACTTAAAAATATAGTGTATTAATGGAACATTTGAGGTATAGTAAGACCAACAGAGCAGGAGATGTTTTCCACTGAAAAGATAATTTGTGATTTCAACAGAATAGGGAGTGACAGGACACAGTGGAGGCACATGGTATTTTAAGGTGGAGGGAGGTCAGTAATTTATCTTCCCGGCTGAGAAGACACTTTAATGCTAAAAAATGAAGCAAGGCTCTCCATATCATTTACACAGTTTTATTCAGGGTAACTTATTGATTGGGGCACTCAGGCAAACAGACAATATAGGGGCGTTTTCTATCCCTATTCTCCACCCCTATCCAGAACTTAATCCCCAGATTTTATGGGATGAAGAGCATCATGGTGAGGTCACAGGGTAGTTATCTAAAGTGGGGCAGCAGAGGCTCCCTTCTATTTACATAAAGTGGCATCACCTTTAGGCCAGAGGGGAGAACAGGATGGAGGATTCAAGATGCAGTCAGTGTTGCCAGCGCTTCTACACATAATAAAGCAATAAGGACTATCACAAGGCAAAGAGAGGGACAAGATCCACAGATAAGAGAATTTATTGTAGATTCTTCAGGAAAGGGAAAGGCAGGATTAAGAGGTTTAGGATCCGCTAGTTTAAATCATTTCCATGGGCTTTGGGGATCAGAGGCTGTCCTAGTTGTTTGGAACCTGGTCCTGGGGTGGTTAGGGCAAGTTAATAGTAGTCCAGAATGTGAGAGCCTGATCAAGATACTGGTAAGAGTGTGGGTTCTGGATGGTTTATATTTATGTCAATGATCCATTCTGAGTCTTTTTTTTTTTTTTTTTTTTGGTCAGAAATGAAAGACTTGCACTTGAGATATATATATATATATATATATTTTTTTTTAAGATGTTGTCCAGTTGTTCCAACACCTTGTGTTGAAAATACAGTCTGCCGAATTGCATTCTCTTTACTCCTTTTTCAAAGATCAGTTGATTATATTTTTTTGGTCCTACTTTTGGATTCTAGTCTGTGAAATTTAGCTATTTCCCATTCTTTTTTTTTTTTTTTTTTTTCCTATACTACAGTGCCTTTATAACAAGCCTTGAGGTCAAGTTCTTTCAGTACTCTGACTTTCTTTTCTTTCAGTACTGTGATGGCTATTATGGGTCTTTTGCCTCTCCGTATTAGTTTTAGGATCAGTTTATGAATATGTACAAAATGACTTGGTAAGATTAGAGTTGAGATTATATTGGAACTATAGATCAAGTTGGAAATAAGTGACATCTTGAAAATATTGAGTCTTCCAATTTATGAACATAGAATATTTCTGCATTTATTTAGTCCTTTTTACTTTATTTCATTAGAGTTTTGTAGAAACTAGGTCTTTATCTAGATCTTGTACATATTTTTTAGATTTATATATAAATATTTGATTTCAGAGGTGCTAATATAAATGGCATTGCATTTTTAATTTCAAATTCTACTTGTTCATTGCTGGTATATAAGACAGTGATTGAATTTCATATAGTAACCTTGCATTCTAAAACCTTGCTGTAATTACTGATTAGTTCTAACAGTTCTTTTTTCCTCCAATTATTTTGGATTTTCTACATAGGCAATCATGTCATCTATGAAAAATTTTGCTTTTAATTTCCCTATCTGTACACATTGTTTCTCTTCTTTTAATTTTCCTCTCATTATTCCCATTCTTTTTCTGTCCCTTCCCGCCCTTCCTCTTCCTTCCCCTCCCCTCCCTTGTTCTCCCTCCCTCCCTTCTCCCTCCTTCACCTTTATTTCCCTTTGTGCATTAGTTAGGACTTCCACTACAATACTATAATATTGACAAGGCACATTTTTTCCTTGTTCCTGATTTTGATGAGAGAATCTCTTACCACAGTTATGATATTACCAATGGTTTTATGTAGATGTATCAAATTGAGGAAATTCCCTTCTATTCCTAGTTTACTAAGAGATTTTATCATGAATAGGTGTTGGATTTAGTCACATGCTTTTTCTTCATTCATTGAGATGATATTTTAGTTTTTTCTTCTATTGATTTGAGACATTACATTAATGAGTTTCAAATACTTAACCATCTTTGCATACCTTAAATAAATATCACAACTAGTCTGTAATTTTTGGTTTCATTTTGTTTATAATGTCTGGTTTTATTTTATTTTTTTATATTATTTTTTTAATTTATTTTTTATTGGTGTTCAATTTACCAACATACAGAATAACCCCCAGTGCCCGTCGCCAATTCAGTCCCACCCCCCGCCCTCCTCCCCTTCTACCACCCCTAGTTCGTTTCCCAGAGTTAGGAGTCTTTACGTTCTGTCTCCCTTTTTGATATTTCCCACATATTTCTTCTCCCTTCCCTTATATTCCCTTTCACTATTATTTATATTCCCCACAAATGAGAACATATAATGTTTGTCCTTCTCCGATTGACTTCCTTCACTCAGCATAATACCCTCCAGTTCCATCCACGTTGAAGCAAATGGTGGGTATTTGTCATTTCTAATAGCTGAGTAATATTCCATTGTATACATAGACCACATCTTCTTTATCCATTCATCTGTCGATGGACACCGAGGCTCCTTCCACAGTTTGGCTATGGTGGCCATTGCCGCTAGAAACATCGGGGTGCAGGTGTCCCGGCGTTTCATTGCATCTGTATCTTTGGGGTAAATCCCCAACAGGGCAATTGCTGGGTCGTAAGGCAGGTCTATTTTTAACTCTTTGAGGAACCTCCACACAGTTTTCCAGAGTGGCTGCACCAGTTCACATTCCCACCAACAGTGCAAGAGGGTTCCCTTTTCTCCACATCCTCTCCAACATTTGTGGTTTCCTGCCTTATTAATTTTCCCCATTCTCACTGGTGTGAGGTGGGATCTCATTGTGGTTTTGATTTGTATTTCCCTGATGGCAAGTGATGCAGAGCATTTTCTCATGTGCTTGTTGGTCATGTCTATGTCTTCCTCTGTGAGATTTCTGTTCATGTCTTTTGCCCATTTCATGATGGGATTGTTTGTTTCTTTGGTGTTGAGTTTAATAAGTTCTTTATAGATCTTGGAAACTAGCCCTTTATCTGATATGTCATTTGCAAATATCTTCTCCCATTCTGTAGGTTGTCTTTGAGTTTTGTTGACTGTATCCTTTGCTGTGCAAAAGCTTCTTATCTTGATGAAGTCCCAATAGTTCATTTTTGCTTTTGTTTCTTTTGCCTTCGTGGATGTATCTTGCAAGATTACTGTGGCCGAGTTCAAGAAGGGTGTTGGCTGTGTTCTCCTCTAGCATTTTGATGGACTCTTGTCTCACATTTAGATCTTTCATCCATTTTGAGTTTATCTTTGTGTATGGTGCAAGAGAGTGGTCGAGTTTCATTCTTCTGCATGTGGATGTCCAATTTTACCAGCACCATTTATTGAAGAGACTGTCTTTCTTCCAGTGGAGAGTCCTTCCTCCTTTATCGAATATTAGTTGACCATAAAGTTGAGGGTCCACTTCTGGGTTCTCTATTCTGTTCCATTGATCTATGTGTCTGTGTTTGTGCCAGTACCACACTGTCTTGATGACCCCAGCTTTGTAGTACAACCTGAAATCTGGCAGTGTGATGCCCCCAGATATGGTTTTCTTTTTTAAAATTCCCCTGGCTATTCGGGGTCTTTTCTGATTCCACACAAATCTTAAAATAATTTGTTCTAACTCTCTGAAGAAAGTCCATGGTATTTTGATAAGGATTGCATTAAACGTGTATATTGCCCTGGGTAACATTGACATTTTCACAATATTAATTCTGCCAATCCATGAGCATGGAATATTTTTCCATCTCTTTGTGTCTTCCTCAATTTCTTTCAGAAGTGTTCTATAGTTTTTAGGGTATAGATCCTTTACATCTTTGGTTAGGTTTATTCCTAGGTATCTTATGCTTTTGGGTGCAATTGTAAATGGGATTGACTCCTTAATTTCTCTTTCTTCAGTCTCATTGTTAGTGTATAGAAATGCCACTGATTTCTGGGCATTGATTTTCTATCCTGCCACACTGCCCAATTGCTGTATGAGTTCTAGCAATCTTGGGGTGGAGACTTTTGGTTTTTCTATGTAGAGTATCATGTCATCGGTGAAGAGGGAGAGTTTGACTTCTTCTTTGCCAATTTGAATGCCTTTAATGTCTTTTAGTTGTCTGATTGCTGAGGCTAGGACTTCCAGTACTATGCTGAATAGCAGTGGTGAGAGTGGACATCCCTGTCTTGTTCCTGATCTTAGGGGAAAGGCTCCCAGTGCTTCCCCATTGAGAATGATATTTGCTGTGGGCTTTTCGTAGATGGCTTTTAAGATGTTGAGGAATGTTCCCTCTATCCCTACACTCTGAAGAGTTTTGATCAGGAATGGATGCTGTATTTTGTCAAATGCTTTCTCTGCATCTAATGAGAGGATCATATGATTCTTGGTTTTTCTCTTGCTGATATGATGAATCACATTGATTGTTTTATGGGTGTTGAACCAGCCTTGTGTCCCAGGGATAAATCCTACTTGGTCATGGTGAATAATTTTCTTAACGTATTGTTGGATCCTATTGGCCAGTATCTTGTTGAGAATTTTTGCATCCATGTTCATCAGGATATTGGTCTGTAATTCTCCTTTTTGGTGCGGTCTTTGTCTGGTTTTGGAATTAAGGTGATGCTGGACTCATAGAATGAATTTGGAAATCTTCCATCTCTTTCTATCTTTCCAAACAGCTTTAGGAGAATAGGTATGGTTTCTTCTTTAAACGTTTGATAGAATTCCCCTGGGAAGCCATCTGGCCCTGGACTCTTGTGTCTTGGGAGGTTTCTGATGACTGCTTCAATTTCCTCCCTGGTTATTGGCCTGTTCAGGTTTTCTATTTCTTCCTGTTCCAGTTTTGGTAGTTTGTGGCTTTCTAGGAATGCATCCATTTCTTCTAGATTGCCTAGTTTATTGGCATATAGCTGTTCATAATATGTTTTTAAAATCGTTTGTATTTCCTTGGTGTTGGTAGTGATCTCTCCTTTCTCATTCATGATTTTATTAATTTGAGTCTTCTCTCTCTTCTTTTTAATAAGGCTGGCTAATGGTTTATCTATCTTATTAATTCTTTCAAAGAACCAACTCCTGGTTCTGTTGATCTGTTCCACAGTTCTTCTGGTCTCGATTTCCTTGTGTTCTGCTCGAATCTTTATTAACTCTCTTCTTCTGCTGGGTGTAGGATCTATTTGCTGTTTTTTCTCTAGCTCCTTTAGGTGGAAGGTTAGCTTGTATTTGAGTTCTTTCCAGTTTTCGGATGGATGCTTGTATTGCAATGTATTTCCCCCTTAGGACTGCTTTTGCTGCATCCGAAAGATTTTGAACGGTTGCATCTTCATTCTCATTAGTTTCCATGAATCTTTTTAATTCTTCCTTAATTTCCTGGTTGACCCTTTCATCTTTTAGCAGGATGGTCCTTAACCTCCCCGTGTTTGAGGTCCTTCCAAACTTCTTGTTGTGATTTAGTTCTAATTTCAAGGCATTATGGTCTGAGAATATGCATGGGACGATCCCAATCTTTTGGTATCATTTCAGACCCGATTTGTGACCCAGTATGTGGTCTATTCTGGAGAAAGTTCCATGTGCGCTTGAGAAGAATGTGTATTCAGTTGAGTTTGGATGTAAAGTTCTGTAGATATCTGTGAAATCCATCTGGTCCAGTGTATCATTTAAAGCTCTCGTTTCTTTGGAGATGTTGTGCTTAGAAGACCTATCGAGTATAGAAAGAGCTAGATTGAAGTCACCAAGTATAAGTGTATTATTATCTAAGTATTTCTTCACTTTGATTAATAATTGATTTATATATTTGGCAGCTCCCACATTCGGGGCATATATATTGAGGATTGTTAAGTCCTCTTGTTGAATAGATCCTTTAAGTATGATATAGTGTCCCTCTTCATCTCTCACTACAGTCTTTGGGGTAAATTTTAGTTTATCTGATATAAGGATGGCTACCCCTGCTTTCTTTTGAGGACCATTTGAATGGTAAATGGTTCTCCAACCTTTTATTTTCAGGCTGTAGGTGTCCTTCTGTCTAAAATGAGTCTCTTGTAGACAGCAAATAGATGGGTCCTGCTTTTTTATCCAGTCTGAAACCCTGCGCCTTTTGATGGGGTCATGAAGCCCGTTCACGTTCAGAGTTACTATTGAGAGATTTGAGTTTAGTGTCATCATGATATCTATTCAGTCCTTGTTTTTGTGGATTGTTCCACTGGAATTCTTCTTAAAGGGGAATTTTAAGAGTCCCCCTTAAAATTTCTTGCAGAGCTTGTTTGGAGGTCACATATTCTTTAGTTGCTGCCTGTCTTGGAAGCTCTTTATCTCTCCTTCCATTTTGAATGAGAGCCTTGCTGGATAAAGTATTCTTGGTTGCATGTTCTTCTCATTTAGGACCCTGAATATATCCTGCCAGCCCTTTCTGGCCTGCCAGGTCTCTGTGGAGAGGTCTGCTGTTACCCTAATACTCTTCCCCATAAAAGTCAGGGATTTCTTGTCTCTTGCTCCTTTAAGGATCTTCTCTTTATCTTTGGAATTTGCAAGCTTCACTATTAAATGTCGAGGTGTTGAACGGTTTTTATTGATTTTAGGGGGGGATCTCTCTATTTCCTGGATCTGAATGCCTGTTTCCCTTCCCAGATTAGGAAAGTTTTCAGCTAGAATTTGTTCAAATACATATTCTGGCCCTCTCTCCCTTTCGGTGCCCTCGGGAACCCCAGTTAAATGAAGGTTTTTCTTCCTCAGGCTGTCGTTTATTTCCCTTAATCTGTCTTCACGGTCTTTTAATTGTCTGTCTCTTTTTTCCTCAGTTTCCCTCTTTGCCACCAACTAGTCTTCTATGTCACTCACTCGTTCTTCCACCTCGTTAACCCTCGTCGTTAGGACTTCTAGTTTGGATTGCATCTCATTCAATTAATTTTTAATATGTGCCTGATTAGCTCTAAATTCTGCAGTCATGAAGTCTCTTGAGTCCTTTGTGCTTTTTTCTAGAGCCACCAGTAGCTGTATAATAGTGCTTCTGAATTGGCTTTCTGACATTGAATTGTAATCCAGATTTTGTAACATTGTGGGAGAGGACTGTTTCTGATTCTTTCTTTTGAGGTGAGGTTTTCCTTCTAGTCATTTTGCTCAGTGCAGAGTGCCAAAAACAAGTTGTATTGGGAAAAGGAGAAAAAAAGAGGAGAGAAAGAAGGAAAGAAAAGAGAAAGAGAAAAAAAAGGAAGAAAAAAAGAAAAAAAAGAAGAAAAAGAGCAAGAAAAAGAAAGAAAGGAAAAAAAGGGGTGGGGGAAGGAAACAAATCAAAAAACAAAACAAAACAAAACAGCAACAACAACAAAAAAAGAAAGAAAAAAAGAATCACGGGGGAGTATCTTCTGATTCTGTGTACTTTAAGTCCCTTGGCTTCCCCTGGAACTTGTCCGTCCAGCTGGTCTTCTGGGGGAGGGGCCTGTTGTGCTGATTTTCAGGTGTTAGCCCTTGGGGGAGCTGCTCTGCCCCAGCCTGGTGCAGGGCTCAGTGGGGTTGTTTACCCCGTGACCCCAGGAGGAACAACCGCAGTGGTGGGGCCAGCTCTGCAGCCCTGGAGTCAGCTCCTGCAGTAGCTCTGGAGCTCTCCGTCTGCAGGGCCTGGAGGCTCCGGGACGGGGCCACTGATCTGCTCAGCTCGGGGCAGGAGCGTCCTCGCTGTCCTGGGTCCTCCCAGCCTCTGCCTGTCCCGGGGGGTGGCCGGATCCTGGGCTGTGTCCCGGCGCCCTGTGCTCCGGGGCCTGCACTGTTGGATTTGCGCTCCTGCCCCGCAGCCCTCTCCGCGGAGCCGCCCGCGAGGCCCTCCAGCTGCTCCCGCCCCGCAGCCCCCTCCGCAGAGCCGCCCACGAGCCCCCCGAGCTGCTCCCACCCCGCAACCCCCTCCGCGGAGCCGCCCCCGAGCCCCCCGAGCTGCTCCGGGTCCCGCCGTGCGCGCTGCAGCCCTTAGGGAGCTCGGCGCACTCTCCCGGGGCGCAGGTGCCTGTTAGTGTCCCCGGGAGCCCGAGGGCATCCCCGCCCTCCTGGGTCCTGCTCCACCTCCCTGCGAGCCCCTTTCCGCCCGGGAAGGTTGGTGCAGCTCCTGCTCCTCCGGGACGGGGCTCTCCTGTCCTGGGGACACTCGCCCCGGCCTCAGCCCGGCTCCTCGCGGGCCCCTCCCCCTTGGAGGCCTTTTGTGTCTTTATTTCTTTTTCCCCGTCTTCCTACCTTGAGAGAAGCGCGAACTCTTCTCACTGTAGCATTCCAGCTGGTCTCTCCTTAAATCTCAGGCCGAATTCGTAGATTTTCAGGATAATTTGAAGGTTATCTAGGTAAGTTGGTGGGGACAGGTGACTTGGGGACCCTACTCTCCCGCCCTCTTTCTCCTCCCCCATAATGTCTGGTTTTAGTGTTAGGGTAAAAAGCTGGTTCCATAAAATAAGTTAGGGAGTATTCCCTCTGCTTCTATCTTTCTAAGAGAGATTATACAGAATTTGTATAATTTCTTCATTAAATATTTGATTGAATTTGTTAATAAACCTAGTTGAGTCTGATGTTTTCTAGTATTGGAAAGTGATTTATTAAATTTCATTAATACATATTAGCCTATTTAAATAATATATTTCTTCTTATGCAAGTTTTGGCAGATTGTGTCTTTCAAGGAGTTGATTCGTTTCATCTGGGCTATCAAAATTGTGGCTATTGGGTTGCATAATATTCCTTTACTATCATTATAATGTCCATAGCCTCTTTAGTAGTGTCCCTCTTTCATTTCTGATATTAGTAATATGTGTTTCTCTCTTCTTAGTCCTGTTAGAAGGTTTTCAACTTTATTTTTCCAAAGAACTAACTATGGGCTTTATTGATCTGCTCTATTGCTTTTCTGCTTTAAATTTCATTGCTTTCTGTTATAATTTAAACCATTTCTTTAGCTTACTCTGGATTTAATTTAATTTTCTTTGTCTAGTTTCCTAGGATAGAAGTTTATTTATTTTTTATTTTTTTAATAATAAATTTATTTTTTATTGGTGTTCAATTTGTCAACATACAGAATAACACCCAGTGCTCATCCCGTCAAGTGCCCCCCTCAGTGCCCATCACCCATTCACCCCCACTACAGCCCTCCTCCCCTTCTACCACTCCTAGGTCGTTTCCCAGAGTTAGGAGTCTTCATGTTCTGTCTCCCTTTCTGATATTTCCTACCCATTTCTTCTTCCTTCCCTTCTATTCCCTTTCACTATTATTTATATTCCCTAAATGAATGAGACCATATAATGTTTGTCCTTCTCCGATTGACTTACTTCACTCAGCATAATACCGTCCAGTTCCGTCCACATTGAAGCAAATGGTGGGTATTTGTCGTTTCTAATGGCTGAGTAATATTCCATTGTATACAAAAACCATATCTTCTTTATCCATCCATCTTTCGATGGACACCGAGGCTCCTTCCACAGTTTGCCTATTGTGGACATTGCTGCTAGAAACATCGGGGTGCAGGTGTCCCGGCGTTTCATTGCATCTGTATCTTTAGGGTGAATCTCCAGCAGCGCAATTGCTGGGTCATAGGGCAGATCTATTTTTAACTCTTTGAAGACCCTCCACACAGTTTTCCAGAGTGGCTGCACCAGTTCACATTCCCACCAACAGTGCAAGAGGGTTCCCTTTTCTCCACATCCTCTCCAACGTTTGTGGTTTTCTGCCTTGTTGATTTTCCCCATTCTCACTGGTGTGAGGTGGGATCTCATTGTGGTTTTGATTTGTATTTCCCTGATGGCAAGTGATGCAGAGCATTTTCTCATGTGCATGTTGGCCATGTCTAGGTCTTCCTCTGTGAGATTTCTCTTCATGTCTTTTGCCCATTTCATGATGGGATTGTTTGTTTCTTTGGTGTTGAGTTTAATAAGTTCTTTATAGATCTTGGAAACTAGCCCTTTATCTGATATGTCATTTGCAAATATCTTCTCCCATTCTGTAGGTTGTCTTTGAGTTTTGTTGACTGTATCCTTTGCTGTGCAAAAGCTTCTTATCTTGATGAAGTCCCAATAGTTCATTTTTGCTTTTGTTTCTTTTGCCTTCGTGGATGTATCTTGCAAGATTACTGTGGCCGAGTTCAAGAAGGGTGTTGGCTGTGTTCTCCTCTAGCATTTTGATGGACTCTTGTCTCACATTTAGATCTTTCATCCATTTTGAGTTTATCTTTGTGTATGGTGCAAGAGAGTGGTCGAGTTTCATTCTTCTGCATGTGGATGTCCAATTTTACCAGCACCATTTATTGAAGAGACTGTCTTTCTTCCAGTGGAGAGTCCTTCCTCCTTTATCGAATATTAGTTGACCATAAAGTTGAGGGTCCACTTCTGGGTTCTCTATTCTGTTCCATTGATCTATGTGTCTGTGTTTGTGCCAGTACCACACTGTCTTGATGACCCCAGCTTTGTAGTACAACCTGAAATCTGGCAGTGTGATGCCCCCAGATATGGTTTTCTTTTTTAAAATTCCCCTGGCTATTCGGGGTCTTTTCTGATTCCACACAAATCTTAAAATAATTTGTTCTAACTCTCTGAAGAAAGTCCATGGTATTTTGATAAGGATTGCATTAAACGTGTATATTGCCCTGGGTAACATTGACATTTTCACAATATTAATTCTGCCAATCCATGAGCATGGAATATTTTTCCATCTCTTTGTGTCTTCCTCAATTTCTTTCAGAAGTGTTCTATAGTTTTTAGGGTATAGATCCTTTACATCTTTGGTTAGGTTTATTCCTAGGTATCTTATGCTTTTGGGTGCAATTGTAAATGGGATTGACTCCTTAATTTCTCTTTCTTCAGTCTCATTGTTAGTGTATAGAAATGCCACTGATTTCTGGGCATTGATTTTCTATCCTGCCACACTGCCCAATTGCTGTATGAGTTCTAGCAATCTTGGGGTGGAGACTTTTGGTTTTTCTATGTAGAGTATCATGTCATCGGTGAAGAGGGAGAGTTTGACTTCTTCTTTGCCAATTTGAATGCCTTTAATGTCTTTTAGTTGTCTGATTGCTGAGGCTAGGACTTCCAGTACTATGCTGAATAGCAGTGGTGAGAGTGGACATCCCTGTCTTGTTCCTGATCTTAGGGGAAAGGCTCCCAGTGCTTCCCCATTGAGAATGATATTTGCTGTGGGCTTTTCGTAGATGGCTTTTAAGATGTTGAGGAATGTTCCCTCTATCCCTACACTCTGAAGAGTTTTGATCAGGAATGGATGCTGTATTTTGTCAAATGCTTTCTCTGCATCTAATGAGAGGATCATATGATTCTTGGTTTTTCTCTTGCTGATATGATGAATCACATTGATTGTTTTATGGGTGTTGAACCAGCCTTGTGTCCCAGGGATAAATCCTACTTGGTCATGGTGAATAATTTTCTTAACGTATTGTTGGATCCTATTGGCCAGTATCTTGTTGAGAATTTTTGCATCCATGTTCATCAGGATATTGGTCTGTAATTCTCCTTTTTGGTGCGGTCTTTGTCTGGTTTTGGAATTAAGGTGATGCTGGACTCATAGAATGAATTTGGAAATCTTCCATCTCTTTCTATCTTTCCAAACAGCTTTAGGAGAATAGGTATGGTTTCTTCTTTAAACGTTTGATAGAATTCCCCTGGGAAGCCATCTGGCCCTGGACTCTTGTGTCTTGGGAGGTTTCTGATGACTGCTTCAATTTCCTCCCTGGTTATTGGCCTGTTCAGGTTTTCTATTTCTTCCTGTTCCAGTTTTGGTAGTTTGTGGCTTTCTAGGAATGCATCCATTTCTTCTAGATTGCCTAGTTTATTGGCATATAGCTGTTCATAATATGTTTTTAAAATCGTTTGTATTTCCTTGGTGTTGGTAGTGATCTCTCCTTTCTCATTCATGATTTTATTAATTTGAGTCTTCTCTCTCTTCTTTTTAATAAGGCTGGCTAATGGTTTATCTATCTTATTAATTCTTTCAAAGAACCAACTCCTGGTTCTGTTGATCTGTTCCACAGTTCTTCTGGTCTCGATTTCCTTGTGTTCTGCTCGAATCTTTATTAACTCTCTTCTTCTGCTGGGTGTAGGATCTATTTGCTGTTTTTTCTCTAGCTCCTTTAGGTGGAAGGTTAGCTTGTATTTGAGTTCTTTCCAGTTTTCGGATGGATGCTTGTATTGCAATGTATTTCCCCCTTAGGACTGCTTTTGCTGCATCCGAAAGATTTTGAACGGTTGCATCTTCATTCTCATTAGTTTCCATGAATCTTTTTAATTCTTCCTTAATTTCCTGGTTGACCCTTTCATCTTTTAGCAGGATGGTCCTTAACCTCCCCGTGTTTGAGGTCCTTCCAAACTTCTTGTTGTGATTTAGTTCTAATTTCAAGGCATTATGGTCTGAGAATATGCATGGGACGATCCCAATCTTTTGGTATCATTTCAGACCCGATTTGTGACCCAGTATGTGGTCTATTCTGGAGAAAGTTCCATGTGCGCTTGAGAAGAATGTGTATTCAGTTGAGTTTGGATGTAAAGTTCTGTAGATATCTGTGAAATCCATCTGGTCCAGTGTATCATTTAAAGCTCTCGTTTCTTTGGAGATGTTGTGCTTAGAAGACCTATCGAGTATAGAAAGAGCTAGATTGAAGTCACCAAGTATAAGTGTATTATTATCTAAGTATTTCTTCACTTTGATTAATAATTGATTTATATATTTGGCAGCTCCCACATTCGGGGCATATATATTGAGGATTGTTAAGTCCTCTTGTTGAATAGATCCTTTAAGTATGATATAGTGTCCCTCTTCATCTCTCACTACAGTCTTTGGGGTAAATTTTAGTTTATCTGATATAAGGATGGCTACCCCTGCTTTCTTTTGAGGACCATTTGAATGGTAAATGGTTCTCCAACCTTTTATTTTCAGGCTGTAGGTGTCCTTCTGTCTAAAATGAGTCTCTTGTAGACAGCAAATAGATGGGTCCTGCTTTTTTATCCAGTCTGAAACCCTGCGCCTTTTGATGGGGTCATGAAGCCCGTTCACGTTCAGAGTTACTATTGAGAGATTTGAGTTTAGTGTCATCATGATATCTATTCAGTCCTTGTTTTTGTGGATTGTTCCACTGGAATTCTTCTTAAAGGGGAATTTTAAGAGTCCCCCTTAAAATTTCTTGCAGAGCTTGTTTGGAGGTCACATATTCTTTAGTTGCTGCCTGTCTTGGAAGCTCTTTATCTCTCCTTCCATTTTGAATGAGAGCCTTGCTGGATAAAGTATTCTTGGTTGCATGTTCTTCTCATTTAGGACCCTGAATATATCCTGCCAGCCCTTTCTGGCCTGCCAGGTCTCTGTGGAGAGGTCTGCTGTTACCCTAATACTCTTCCCCATAAAAGTCAGGGATTTCTTGTCTCTTGCTCCTTTAAGGATCTTCTCTTTATCTTTGGAATTTGCAAGCTTCACTATTAAATGTCGAGGTGTTGAACGGTTTTTATTGATTTTAGGGGGGGATCTCTCTATTTCCTGGATCTGAATGCCTGTTTCCCTTCCCAGATTAGGAAAGTTTTCAGCTAGAATTTGTTCAAATACATATTCTGGCCCTCTCTCCCTTTCGGTGCCCTCGGGAACCCCAGTTAAATGAAGGTTTTTCTTCCTCAGGCTGTCGTTTATTTCCCTTAATCTGTCTTCACGGTCTTTTAATTGTCTGTCTCTTTTTTCCTCAGTTTCCCTCTTTGCCACCAACTAGTCTTCTATGTCACTCACTCGTTCTTCCACCTCGTTAACCCTCGTCGTTAGGACTTCTAGTTTGGATTGCATCTCATTCAATTAATTTTTAATATGTGCCTGATTAGCTCTAAATTCTGCAGTCATGAAGTCTCTTGAGTCCTTTGTGCTTTTTTCTAGAGCCACCAGTAGCTGTATAATAGTGCTTCTGAATTGGCTTTCTGACATTGAATTGTAATCCAGATTTTGTAACATTGTGGGAGAGGACTGTTTCTGATTCTTTCTTTTGAGGTGAGGTTTTCCTTCTAGTCATTTTGCTCAGTGCAGAGTGCCAAAAACAAGTTGTATTGGGAAAAGGAGAAAAAAAGAGGAGAGAAAGAAGGAAAGAAAAGAGAAAGAGAAAAAAAAGGAAGAAAAAAAGAAAAAAAAGAAGAAAAAGAGCAAGAAAAAGAAAGAAAGGAAAAAAAGGGGTGGGGGAAGGAAACAAATCAAAAAACAAAACAAAACAAAACAGCAACAACAACAAAAAAAGAAAGAAAAAAAGAATCACGGGGGAGTATCTTCTGATTCTGTGTACTTTAAGTCCCTTGGCTTCCCCTGGAACTTGTCCGTCCAGCTGGTCTTCTGGGGGAGGGGCCTGTTGTGCTGATTTTCAGGTGTTAGCCCTTGGGGGAGCTGCTCTGCCCCAGCCTGGTGCAGGGCTCAGTGGGGTTGTTTACCCCGTGACCCCAGGAGGAACAACCGCAGTGGTGGGGCCAGCTCTGCAGCCCTGGAGTCAGCTCCTGCAGTAGCTCTGGAGCTCTCCGTCTGCAGGGCCTGGAGGCTCCGGGACGGGGCCACTGATCTGCTCAGCTCGGGGCAGGAGCGTCCTCGCTGTCCTGGGTCCTCCCAGCCTCTGCCTGTCCCGGGGGGTGGCCGGATCCTGGGCTGTGTCCCGGCGCCCTGTGCTCCGGGGCCTGCACTGTTGGATTTGCGCTCCTGCCCCGCAGCCCTCTCCGCGGAGCCGCCCGCGAGGCCCTCCAGCTGCTCCCGCCCCGCAGCCCCCTCCGCAGAGCCGCCCACGAGCCCCCCGAGCTGCTCCCACCCCGCAACCCCCTCCGCGGAGCCGCCCCCGAGCCCCCCGAGCTGCTCCGGGTCCCGCCGTGCGCGCTGCAGCCCTTAGGGAGCTCGGCGCACTCTCCCGGGGCGCAGGTGCCTGTTAGTGTCCCCGGGAGCCCGAGGGCATCCCCGCCCTCCTGGGTCCTGCTCCACCTCCCTGCGAGCCCCTTTCCGCCCGGGAAGGTTGGTGCAGCTCCTGCTCCTCCGGGACGGGGCTCTCCTGTCCTGGGGACACTCGCCCCGGCCTCAGCCCGGCTCCTCGCGGGCCCCTCCCCCTTGGAGGCCTTTTGTGTCTTTATTTCTTTTTCCCCGTCTTCCTACCTTGAGAGAAGCGCGAACTCTTCTCACTGTAGCATTCCAGCTGGTCTCTCCTTAAATCTCAGGCCGAATTCGTAGATTTTCAGGATAATTTGAAGGTTATCTAGGTAAGTTGGTGGGGACAGGTGACTTGGGGACCCTACTCTCCCGCCCTCTTTCTCCTCCCCCATAATGTCTGGTTTTAGTGTTAGGGTAAAAAGCTGGTTCCATAAAATAAGTTAGGGAGTATTCCCTCTGCTTCTATCTTTCTAAGAGAGATTATACAGAATTTGTATAATTTCTTCATTAAATATTTGATTGAATTTGTTAATAAACCTAGTTGAGTCTGATGTTTTCTAGTATTGGAAAGTGATTTATTAAATTTCATTAATACATATTAGCCTATTTAAATAATATATTTCTTCTTATGCAAGTTTTGGCAGATTGTGTCTTTCAAGGAGTTGATTCGTTTCATCTGGGCTATCAAAATTGTGGCTATTGGGTTGCATAATATTCCTTTACTATCATTATAATGTCCATAGCCTCTTTAGTAGTGTCCCTCTTTCATTTCTGATATTAGTAATATGTGTTTCTCTCTTCTTAGTCCTGTTAGAAGGTTTTCAACTTTATTTTTCCAAAGAACTAACTATGGGCTTTATTGATCTGCTCTATTGCTTTTCTGCTTTAAATTTCATTGCTTTCTGTTATAATTTAAACCATTTCTTTAGCTTACTCTGGATTTAATTTAATTTTCTTTGTCTAGTTTCCTAGGATAGAAGTTTATTTATTTTTTATTTTTTTAATAATAAATTTATTTTTTATTGGTGTTCAATTTGTCAACATACAGAATAACACCCAGTGCTCATCCCGTCAAGTGCCCCCCTCAGTGCCCATCACCCATTCACCCCCACTACAGCCCTCCTCCCCTTCTACCACTCCTAGGTCGTTTCCCAGAGTTAGGAGTCTTCATGTTCTGTCTCCCTTTCTGATATTTCCTACCCATTTCTTCTTCCTTCCCTTCTATTCCCTTTCACTATTATTTATATTCCCTAAATGAATGAGACCATATAATGTTTGTCCTTCTCCGATTGACTTACTTCACTCAGCATAATACCCTCCAGTTCCGTCCACATTGAAGCAAATGGTGGGTATTTGTCGTTTCTAATGGCTGAGTAATATTCCATTGTATACAAAAACCATATCTTCTTTATCCATCCATCTTTCGATGGACACCGAGGCTCCTTCCACAGTTTGCCTATTGTGGACATTGCTGCTAGAAACATCGGGGTGCAGGTGTCCCGGCGTTTC
The DNA here is from genome assembly GCF_048164855.1 of Canis lupus baileyi. Classification (NCBI taxonomy): domain Eukaryota; kingdom Metazoa; phylum Chordata; class Mammalia; order Carnivora; family Canidae; genus Canis; species Canis lupus. Next base: position 31,936,569 of record NC_132857.1, on the reverse strand, counting down.
ATTGCATCTGTATCTTTAGGGTGAATCTCCAGCAGCGCAATTGCTGGGTCATAGGGCAGATCTATTTTTAACTCTTTGAAGACCCTCCACACAGTTTTCCAGAGTGGCTGCACCAGTTCACATTCCCACCAACAGTGCAAGAGGGTTCCCTTTTCTCCACATCCTCTCCAACGTTTGTGGTTTTCTGCCTTGTTGATTTTCCCCATTCTCACTGGTGTGAGGTGGGATCTCATTGTGGTTTTGATTTGTATTTCCCTGATGGCAAGTGATGCAGAGCATTTTCTCATGTGCATGTTGGCCATGTCTAGGTCTTCCTCTGTGAGATTTCTCTTCATGTCTTTTGCCCATTTCATGATGGGATTGTTTGTTTCTTTGGTGTTGAGTTTAATAAGTTCTTTATAGATCTTGGAAACTAGCCCTTTATCTGATATGTCATTTGCAAATATCTTCTCCCATTCTGTAGGTTGTCTTTGAGTTTTGTTGATTGTATCCTTTGCTGTGCAAAAGCTTCTTATCTTGATGAAGTCCCAATAGTTCATTTTTGCTTTTGTTTCTTTTGCCTTCGTGGATGTATCTTGCAAGAAGTTATTGTGGCCGAGTTCAAAAAGGGTGTTGCCTGTGTTCTTCTCTAGGATTTTGATGGACTCTTGTCTCACATTTAGATCTTTCATCCATTTTGAGTTTATCTTTGTGTATGGTGAAAGAGAGTGGTCGAGTTTCATTCTTCTGCATGTGGATGTCTTATTTTACCAGCACCATTTATTGAAGAGACTGTCTTTCTTCCAGTGGAGAGTCTTTCCTCCTTTATCGAATATTAGTTGACCATAAAGTTGAGGGTCCACTTCTGGGTTCTCTATTCTGTTCCATTGATCTATGTGTCTGTGTTTGTGCCAGTACCACACTGTCTTGATGACCCCAGCTTTGTAGTACAACCTGAAATCTGGCATTATGATGCCCCCAGATATGGTTTTCTTTTTTAAAATTCCCCTGGCTATTCGGGGTCTTTTCTGATTCCACACAAATCTTAAAATAATTTGTTCTAACTCTCTGAAGAAAGTCCATGGTAATTTGATAGGGATTGCATTAAACGTGTAAATTGCCCTGCGTGGAAGTTTAGATTGGTGATTTTAGATCTTTCTTTCTAACATGCATTCAGTGCTATCAATTTCCCTCTAAGCACTGCTTTTGCTTCATCCTACAAATTTTCATAAGTAATGTTTCATTTAGTTCAAAATATTTTAAAAAATTATTTCTATGGTTCATTTTAGACTCATGTTTTATTTATAACAAATTGGTTAACCCCATATTTTGAGATTTTCCAACTCTCTGTTATTGATTTCAAAATAGGTAATTCTCCTCCATTCTGCCAGAAGCATAGGGAATTTTTTTCAGGTCTCCAGTATGAGAACCTTTTTGGATAACTAGATGTTAAACTTATAAAAGTATGAAGGCTCCCTAATAACGAGTCATCATGGAGTTTTTACTCTTATATTTGTTCACACCAAGGATCCAACCATTCCTCAATTACAGTTCCAGGTTGCCTTCTATCCTAAGGGATCCCATGATGTTTCTGCTCATGTATTTTTGCATTAGGAAGTCATCATTGTCTTTATTCCCCTATCTGTCCCTATTTTTGTGGCAATTGTTTGTCCAGTGACCTCACTTTTATGATAAATCCAAGAAGTATTGTTAATTTTTTTCAGGTTATTCAATTTTCTACTTGTTAGATTCTAGTAGCCAATTTCATGCTCCTTACATGCTGGACGAGAAACTGGCAACTTTTGCTTTTGATAGGAGAAGTAATCCATTTACATTTAAAGAAACTATTGATAATAGAGGACTTATATCTCCATTTAGATTTTTAAAATATTTTTCTGTATATTATGCCATTCTCGTGTTTCTTATTTTCTCTATTATTGAATTCTTTTGCATTCATTTGATTGATTTTTTTTTTTTTTTTTTTTTTTTGTCTTTGGTAGGGGATCCTTTTGTTTCCCTTCTTATCTAGTTCACGGATATATTTTAGTGTATTTTCTTCATGGTTACCATGGGGTTACACTTAACATCTTAGCTTCATAGCAGTCTAGTTAAGGTTGATATCAACTCAATTTCAGCAGCATACAAAAACTCTACTCATATACATTTTTACCATCCCCCACAAATATTGTTGTCACAAATTACATCTTTAAACCTTGTGCCCAATAACATATTGATTATTCTTATGCATTTGTCTTTTAAATCCTATAGAAAAATAAAAAAAGTGTAGTTACAATCTAAATATATAATACTGACTTTTATACTTGCCTATGTATTTATCTTTACTGAAGACCTTTATTTCTTCATGTGCCTTTGAGTATCTTCATATGGCTGGCATCATTGCATTTCAATCTGAAGGACTCTTTTTTCACATTTTTTGTAGGGCAAGTATGGTGAAAACTACCTTATCTTTTGTTCATCTGTGAATGTCTTAATTTCTCATTCATTTTTAAAATATTATTTTTTCAGGTCATAGGATAGTTTTTCAGGTTATAGATTTCTTAGTTGTTTTATTTTCCTGTCAGCACTTCATATATTTCATTCTACTAACCTCTATCCTTCAAGTTTTCTTATTTTCTTTTCTATTTTTTTAAGATTTTATTTATTTATTCATGAGAGACACAGAGAGAGAGGCAGAGATATAGACAGAGGGAGAAGTAGGCTCCTCGAGGGGAACTTGATATGGAACTCAATCCCAGGACTCTGGGACCATGCCCCGAGCAGAAGGCAGATGCTCAACCACTGAGCCACCCAGGCATCCCAATCCTTCAAGTTTTCTGATAAGAAATCAGCTGCTATTAATTTTATTGAGAATCTCACATACATGATAAGTTGCTTCTCCTTTGCTTCTTTGAAAGATTTCTAAAAAAAAAAAAAAAATCCCCCAATTTTGAAAACTAAATAACACATTTCTAAATTACCCACAGGACAAAAAATAAGTCAAAAGAGAAATTAAAATATATTTTAAATTGAATCAAAATGAAAACATATTGCATGATGTCAATAATTAATGGGTCACTGCTGAAGCAATTCAGAGGAGAATTTACATCACTGAATGGAAATATTAGAAAATAGAAAAGGTCACAAAATTAGAACATCATCTAATTAAACTGAAAGAAAGCAGAAGAAATAACAGGAAAAATCACAGGATATTATTGAAACAAAAAAGTAAAATTGTAAGAACATCCATGAAACAAAAAGCTAGGTCTTTGAGAAGATAAATAAAGTTGATAAATCTCTAGGCGGGTTGATCAGGAAAAAGAGATGAAACAATTGGCCAATATCAGGAATGAAAGAGGTGATATACTGTAGATTTTAAAGATATAAAAGATACTAAATCAATATTATTAACAAATTCATGCCAATAAACAGAAAGTTAGATAAAATGTACAAGTTACTTTTTAAAAACAAACTGCTAAAAAAAAATAAAAACAAACTGCTAAACTCACTCAAGAAGAAATTGAATGGCCCTGAATCTATTAAAGACACTAAATATATAATTTAAAACTTTGCTACAAAAAACAAATATATCAATTAAGCAAGAAATAATATCAATTATATACAAACTCTTCTAAGAAATGAAGAGAAATAATATTTCTTATTCCATTCTTTGAGATCAGAATTACCCTAAAATTAATACCAAATAAAGGAAAATAGAGATCAGTAATCCTTCTGAACATGCAAAAATCCCAAATAAAATTTTAGTAAATCAAATCCAACAAAATATGAAGAGCTAAGGTATAATAACCTTGTGCCATTTATTTTAGGAACATAAGATCGATTTGCCATTTGAAAATCAGTCCACATACCAGAAAATTAATACATATGAAAAAGACAAAATCTTATGCCTAGCCCAATAGATGCAGAAAAACCATTTGTCACTACCCATCACATTTACCCAATAACAACATTTAGCAAATAGAAATGGAAGTGAACTTCCTCAGGGTTTCATGATCTGATTATGTGGGACCTCATATACTAAGATGGAGATTTTGGCTCCTGCATTGGGAATATAAGAGGTCATTGTGTAGTTAGAAATAGAGTAATGTTTCAAATCTAGCCTGCTTGATTACATAACCAGTATCCCTTTTGGTCAGGCCAGGGATAGCAGGATCCTAAGCTGATAGAGAGCCCTCTCCTGTGATTCATACTTTAAACATTTGTGGAAGGGGAGTGAATAATGCAGGAACAAGTTTTTAGAGACCAAACATAATTGCACCTTACCTCAAGCTCTTTGTATTTCTCAAACTTCATTAGGAGGAAGGGTATGTGCTCATTCATTCTCCTTTTTTCTCTTTCTCCTCTCCCCTCTCTTTTTTCCTCTCTCTCCCTTCACCTGTCCCCTCACATCTCTTTCATCAAGTTTCTTTACATACTGCGATTTCTCCAGCATTTACCTCTTTAAAATGCCCCTGACCATTCTCCTTACTCCCTGGCCTTGTCTCTCTCCCTCTTGATGGCCAACAGAAATTCACCTTCTTATTTCTGGCTACCTGGTGTTTCTGGACTGATGGGCACCAGGTGGTCCTAGTTCTTATCCATCCACCCTGCCACAGAATGTATTCCCTGACTAGAGAATGAATATATTCAGGTCTTGTTTTATTTGAGAGGAATAGGCTTCTCTGTTTCTATCTGTGCCACCCCTTACCCTCTTCTTTCCAGCTCTGTAGGTGTGAGATACTGTGAATGTGTATGTTTAATATGTGTGTGTGTGTGTGTGTGTGTGTGTGTATGTTTATGTACTGACATGGAGTGAGGAGGAACCAGCCAGACTTAATGGCCCAGATAAATGGCTGATCAATCAGAACAGCTAAGCATCTGCTCCATATATATACCTATGTATATTCACTGTCTAACCATATATTTACTAAAATAATTCTCATGTATATTTGACTTTATTATTGACACAGACTTTGAAAAATATTTTATTGGGATAAAAATGCATAACATCAAATTTACTATCCTAACAATTTCTAAGTATACAGTTCAATAGTGCTAAGCATATTCACATTGTTGTACAACTAATCTCCTGAACTTTTTTTGTCTTATAAAACTGAAACTGTATTGATTAACAGCTCTCCACTTCCCTCAACCTCAACCCTTGGCCCCTATCATTCACCTTTCTATTGCTATGAGCTTGATTACTCTAGATACCTCATATAAAAAGCATCATATAGTTTATCATCTTGTGATTGGCTTATTTCACTTATCACAATATCCTCAAGTTTCATCTGTGTTGTAGCATGTGTCACAGTTTCCTTCCTTTCAATACTAAATAATATCCCATTGTGTGTATATACTACACTTTGTTATCCATTCAACTCTAGGTGAACAATCTGGTTGTTTCTACCTCTTGGCTATTGTAAATAATGCTGCTATGAATGTGATTGTACAAATATCTCTTTGAGATCTTACTTCAATTATTTTGGAAGCATACTAAGAAGTGGAATTGCTGTATTATGTTATAATTCTATTTTTTAATTTTTTAAATGACTTTCATACCATTTTCTTCAGCAGCTGCACTGTTTTACATTCCCAACACCAGTGCACAGGAATCCAATTTCTCCATATCTTCACTGACATTTGTTATTTTCCATTTTGTTTGTTTTTTTGACAGTAGCCATCCTAATGTTTTTCAAACTGACATATAAGCTTTAGGTTTCTTAAGGATTGAAGAGTGATTCTCGCTTGTTTGCTTGCTTTTTGCTTGACACAGTCTTGGGCACATAGTAGGTATTCAACTTATAATAAGTCATTCATAGAAGATTATATTGGTGGGGAAATATCCCTTTGCTGATAAATAATTTCTACAAAAATATTGAAATGTAAAATTTTAAAGGACAGAGTCTTGTTTTATTACAAACATATTGGGAGTTTCATACAGACCACTAGTTCACATCATCTGCATATGACCAAGGAACTACAGAATGAATTTCTGATGCATTATTCATCCCTTATGGATGTAGTTTTGCTTTTGTATGCTGATCCATAAATGCATGAGTGCTTAATTTAATCTGATGTCACTCTTCAAAGCTGGTGCAGATCTACCATTTTTTGCTGTCCCAGTTAAGGGGGGGTCAAGTTGTATCAACTAGGGAGGCCTGAACACTAGGATATATTTATGATTTAGATATAATTACTATGGTGCAGTCAAATTAATATTGAATTTATAAAAGCTATGTTCTCCAAATAATCTATGTATAATTTAAAGCCATCCCTGGGTTCTCTCAAGCCAGGACTGCTGCTCTGGAGGGCTGAAGCATGCCAGGAACAGAGAGCAGACAAATTGTTCAGTGAGGTTTAATTTTTTATGCATGTTTTATACATAAGTAAATTGGAACATGGAGATTAGATCACACTCCAGCTGTTTCCTTTTAAACTGTGTTGTCCCTTTTATGCTACTCCAAGGTAATAAGCACTTTCTTTTCCCCAGGGTTATACATGAACATAGTACAAAAGCAATGTTCACCTGAGTCATGTGCAGACCATTGCATGTCCGTTGTTTAGGCAGTGGTCACTATCAAAGGGATGCTTCCCTTTGCTCATGCCATTAAATTGTTCTTTAGGTTTTTAAGGAGTTCATTGATAAATAGGAGAATCATTGAGATTAAACCAGTCACCCAAGTTCACTCACTCTGTTAACACATGAGGTGTAACTGTTATTAATTAGGCCCTACTGAATGTAGTGAAACATGCTTTTCTCCTAGATAAACCTTGATTTCAATTCACTAAGTGTATCTTCCAGGCACTTTCTCTAGGTAAAGTATGTACTGAAAGAGATGGATGGTAAAACTATAGCCTCATTATAAAAACTTTTTAAAATTGCATATGAAGACTAGTTTATATAGGCTAAATGTATTACATCGTGTAGCAGGTGTTCATTGATTATTACATCTAAGGTATCAAGTGATCTCAGAGTTTAAAAAATACTAAGTAAATGCATGGTCTTTATGTGAAAGGAATGTGTTTACTGGTTACAGGGAGAAGATACAGAATAGTCCCTGTTGTCCACAAAATATGAACACCCTGTACGAAATGTACATCCTCCACAATAGTGTGCATTCAAGGACCACGCTACACAGTATGCCTGGCTTGTTCTGGCTTATTCTTCCCCTTCCTAAATGTAGTTTTGGAACATCTTTCCTTCTCAAAATATCCCTTTCCAGTAAGAAGGACCAGCCTGAGGAATGTAGATTGACTGACTCTGGAGAGGCTTAAATATGATGTGACAACTCTGTAAAACTGACCCTGGTCAGCTTTCCCGTGCCAAAGAGCTGCATAGGAACGGAACAAGAATGGTGAACTGAGCTCCTTGAATAGATGAGATTCAAGATGTTTTGACATGTTATCAAAACCCAATAAAGTGACTATGTTATATCAATAATGTAGATCAATTCCATAATTTACAAGTACTCCTTAGTAAGGTAATGATCACACCCCCTTAAGTGAGTGAGGAAGCCACTTAAATATGTTTCTTCAATTTCCTTGGCAGTTATCATAGGAAGCTGCCATCTATATGTTATTTTTCCTCTTGAAATGTTAATAGATTTCTGTGTCTCCTACTTATGACTGTGAGGCACTTAGATCACCTTCAGAAAGGTCAAACTTTCTCTATTTTTAAATGCTGTTTATTTCTCTACAACTGTAACTGGTGTTTTTACTCTGTAATCTTCCTAATCTGTTGTGTGGTTCCCTCTTTGTGTATCAGATAATATTTCAAATGTCTGTCCTTAAGGAGTTGCCATTATATTACTGGGCATACACTAAATTAGACATTCATCAAATACCTTCGTTCAAAGGAACAAGGAATTCTCTGAAAAATCCCACTTTTTACTGTTAAATTGGCCTTGATAAAGAGCAAAATGCCTTTGAATTATTCCTATCCTCATCCAGAAATTTTTAAACAAAGCTATTTAATTCATATGTGAATTTTACAATGAGAGAATTTAAAAAGAAGTAAAGCATTTGCCATTATCTTCAAGATTTTAGACTTTTTGACTGGAGAACCAAAATATTTGAGCCAGTTAGAAAAAAAAAAAAACAAATAATACTATTGTCAAGCAACACAAACAATATATTCTATTAGATGTTTAGTTTAAAGAGAGATTGTCATACGGACAGGAATGAACTAAATTCTATTTATAAATAACAAAAGCATATAAAGAGATTATTTTATGCACAAGATCTGACATGTCAAACTTAAATTCTGAGGTAGTAAATTTTGCGAGAATTAATTACCAGAAAACTGCCCCTGCCCTAGGCACTGTGTTATGTGATGATAACAAAATGATAGCCAAGAGTAATTGATATACAAACAAATATTGCTAAAATTGGAAAAAAGCTAAAGTAACAAAAGCATGACCCACATATGAGATAATCAAAATGAGAGATTAAGATTTGTTTGTAGTGTTTAGGTGATAGAAATGTGTGCTGATGGATGTATTTGCCAGGATCGTGTGATGTTGATAGGATCAGGGTATAACAGGGTTTGTGTAAAATACCAAGAATGAGGGTATACTAGTTTCCTATTGGCACTGTAATAAATTACCACAAACTTAGTAGCTTAACACAACCATAATTTACTTTCTTACCGTTCTGGAGAAGTACAACACAGATCTCACTGGACTAAAATCAGGAAATAGGCAGGGTTGTATTCTTTTCCAGAAGATATAGAGGCAAATCTGCTTCCTCACCAATTCCAGCTTTTAGAGGTCACCTGGATTCCTTGGCTCATCATATATCCTTCCTCCATCTTCAAAGCCACCAAATATTCCATTGTTTCCTGTGCTTACAGTTCTCTCTGACCACAGGAAAGAAAAGTTCTCTATTTTTAAGGAGTGGATTGATTAAATTGGCCTCACAGTGATAATCTACCATAATCTCACCTCAAGGTCCTAACTTTAATTACATTTGCCAAATGCCTTTTGCCATGCAAAGTTACCTATTCACAGATTCTTTGGCCTAGGATGTGGAGATCTTTGTGGATTTACCATAGATAGTATTTTATGTGTGCAGTCATTTTCTGTCTGTTTGCCTTGTTTTATCAACCAATGTTTTTCTACTGACCGTTATGTGACAAGCTTTTTTTAAATACTGATGACAAGAAATCCCTACTTTAAAGAAACAGACAGAAAGAAAGATAGAAGGATAAATTCTTAGGTAGTTGTAGATACAGCTATGACACATATGTGTGTAGGTAATGTATATATAGATATGATTTATATTTTATTTATATATAATTATACATTTAAATATATGTGTATATATATTTATAAATTCATATAATGCACATATATGTATATAATCTTTATGTCCTATCTCCTGTTTCCACATTTCCTGCAGCATCTAAAACAGGGCTGTGTACAGGAGAGATATTTGGGAAATACCTACTGATAAATAAAATGAGCATTTTCTCTTTTGCTCTATATGATTTTTGAACTCCTGAAACTTTAGAAAGTGGCCTCCATGGGTGTTCAGGTCTCTAACAAAGCACTAAGATGGTCCTGTTGCACTGATAAAATCATAGACAAAGCATAAATCAACCAACCTATAACATCATATTCATCACTCTCTCCTATCTTGAGCACAGATATAAAATACAGGCACCAATCTGCCAACCCTAATTTCTCAGAGTTGAACCCAAAGGAGGACATTCTTTCACTATGCCCTACCTTGCAGTACCAAGGAATGCGTAACAACCACATTGTGTCCTTATATTCCCGTCACTGCGTATACATGTAGGTAACTCACTTGAGTTATGTTTATAACAGCATCAATAGCTAGTTGGTTTTTGCAATGGAGCCTCACAGGCAAGAGCTGATAGAATGGGAGATGTCCCTATTTGAGTTATAGAGCTGTGCCAAAGCGACAAAAAAAGCAGCAGACCCTGCAGCCACTGTCATTACCTCAAATAAATACTTGTTGAATAGATGCCCTTGCTATGCAATCTTTTTCCTTAAGGGCACCACAAGAGGGAGTTAACTATTGATGATAAAGTGAGTCTTTCCTAGCAGTGAACTTACTACATCGATTGGACTTTAAATAATCAAAATAAGTCAGAAAAAAAGTGACCAAGTTTAACTGAGTTCAACAAACCTGCAACAAACAAGCCTTTCAAGCCAGGTACAGTGCCAGGTGCAGTTAAACACAGTTAAATGAGGACTTAGATTTGGGCTCTGTTTTCGAAGAGCTAATAACTTAGTTGACAGAGTGACATAAAAGCATGTGCAGTACATTGATATGTCTATGAGATACAAAGAGAACAAAGAAAAGAAACTACACCCAGGGTATTGTAAGAGAAACTTTCATAAAGAAGGAGATTTATAGATAACTTTATTACATCCTTCATTTCTTTGTTGTGTAGAACAGTCTCTAATTTTTTGGTTTCAAGTCCTCACTTATGATCCATTAAATTTTGAGGACCCTGAAGAGTGTTTATATGAGTTATGGCAATCAATATTATTATAATAAATTAAAATTTAATTTAAGTATTAATTTGATTCATTTACAAATTATAGGAAAGATATTTTATTAATATTTTCTGAAAAATAGCTATATTTTTTAAAAGAACAATTTATTAAAGAGTGTCATTGGCTCACATTTTTATATCTCTTTAAAATCTGGTTGGAAAGAAGACAGCCATATTCTCATACCTACATTCAGTAAATTACAATATGTTCCTTTGGTTTAAGTATATGAGGAAAATTAAATGGACATAGGTATATCATTGGAAAAGAGAATTTATTTGAACAGGCATTTCAGTTCATGTGGATAACTTTTTGCTAATACATTAGAACTCAACATCTGATATTTTCTTGAGATTAGTTACAATGTGCCATTAGGAAACATTACAAAAAACGTTTGAAGTCTGTTACACTAAAATTAATTGGAGTATCTTGAATTTTGAATAAATCTTTTATCCATGTATGATTTTGTTGCATTGTGATTTGTTCACTTAGAACATATCAATTCACTAATTCATGCATATCTGCCAAATATTGACACATTTCATTATATAATATCAAAAAATCCATATCATTAGTAATATAACTGATCTCATCAGGAAAACTTTTAATATTGTGAGGCTATCATATTCATATTGGCCAATACTGGTTTTCTAAGATCTAACTTTCATTTGAGAATTTAATACTTATCATTGGCAAAAATACTTACAGTTATTGTCTTTGAGGTGACAAGTTCACTATATTTTCTTCAAAATGCCTGCCAAATATCCAAATTTGAATAACCATTGTGTCATTCTTTTGGGAACTTCCTTGTATTTACATTTAACTCTTAGAGGATTTTCCACAGAATATCTTTATTTCAATTTTTCCACTGAGTATATGTGTTTAGAGAAAAGATTAAGATTTTGGGAGCCTAAAGGTCATATAGAGTTTCTCTATTCTGTCACCGCTACTAACTAATCAAATTTCTGATTAATACATATATAGCTACATATATACATATACATGTGTGTATATAAAAATATATATAAATTATTTAATCAATATTATGAAAGCCTTCAATATCTTTACATATGTTTCTCTGAGTTTGGCTTCACTTTAAATCCATAGATTTGAAATTTTTGGGTCATAGTGCTATGCATTGTTTGGAATTACTAACATATTTCTAAACTATATCCCAAAACACCTACAACTTTTTAAATCTCCACTAGTATTGTGTGAATATGTTCATACTATATACCAATTGAACTTTATACATCTATTTAAAATCGTCCTAATCAATGTGATTAAAACATGCTGTTCTGTAATGTTAATTTGCATCATTGGTTTGATTTCCTTGAACAGAACTTAAAAAAAAAAAAAAAAAGAAGATTGGACATGTGCACCTGGCTGGTTCAGTCAGAAAAGCATGTGACTCTTCATCTTGGGATCACGAGTTTAAGCCCCAATTGGGTGTAGAGATTACTTAAATAAATACAACTTTTAAAAAATGGAGGACATAATACTCTAGTTCCATCCATGTCCACAAATGGCAAGATCCCATTCTTTTTATGGCTGAGTAATATTCCATTGTGTGTATATACCACATCTTCTTTATCCATTCATCAGTTGATGGACTTGTGCTGCTTTCATAATTTGGTTATTATAAATAATGTTGCTATAAACATTGGGTTGCATGTATCCCTTTCAATTAAGTATTTTTATATTCTTTGGGTAAATACTTAGTAGTGCAATTGCTGGATTGTAGGATAGTTCTATTTTTAACTTTTTGAGGAACCTCCATACTGTTTTGCAGAGTGGCTGTACCAGTGGGAAGGATGGGGGGATGGGTAATACAGGTGATGGGGCTTAACGAGGGCACTTGTGATGAGCACCAAGTGTTGTATGGAAGTGTTGAATCACTATATTGTAAACCATAAACTAATACTGTATAATAACTAACTGGAATTTAAATAAAATTTTTTTCAGAAAAGGAAGAAGATTGGACAATCCATACATTATAAGATTCAGGGGAGAAAAGGGATGAAAGGAGGGCTTTCATACAGGTAAAATACAGACATTTGCTATAATCATTCAATTGAAGAGTGTTTCTTTCCAGTATTTAATAGTTAACCAAATAAATTTCAGATGTATATGTATGTGTTATGTCATCCTGCAAAAGCAGGGGACCTGCTCTCAAAATTTGTCAAGACTAATGACACCACACACATAATAAGAAGCTATGAAGGGTTTATTCCTTACATAAGTGAGGTCTTTGGGGAGAGCAGGGCAAGCCTGTCAACTGTTCCAGAATGGCTAGAGAGGGCACGGGAAAGAGAGTGGCCTGGGTGCTTGCTGTGGTTGCGGTGGGGCTGGGTTCTCAGGTGCAGCCAGGGACCTGTGTAGCTAGAATCATCCACTGGCACCAAAGGAGAGAGCACCCAGGTTTTCTTATCAACTTGCCCAGAAGTGGGGCACAAGGAGATGAGGAAGGGGTGAGAGTAAAAGCTGACAGCAGTCATGTTGAAATTTGGGGTCAGACCACTCAGTGTGGTGTGTTTGTGTGTGTTTGATTATCCTCAATTGCTCCTGTTTTTGTGCATGTAAGGCTCTTCTATATACCCCCAAGTAATGCTCATCTTCATGAAAAGGCCCTATTTGCTCTTGGCTTCTGTTTCTGTAGCCTTAGCAGCGAGTTCTTGGTTTGCTTTCTCTTTCTAATATCCTTTGTTCACAAGCATCAATGATGCCCTTTAGAACTACTTTTTCATTTGCTTGGTTTAATTTAGCCTGGCGATTCTCAAAAATTTTGTGATGTTTCGAGTATTTCTAAAGCTCATCTCCAAACAACCTAATGAAAAGTGCTCTGACTTTAGAAAATAAATCAATCATTTTTGAGTAACACAGAGAAGTTCCCAACTCTGGCTTCTGTTCTTGGTCCTAGCGATGGCCACCTCTTGGAGAGGAAAGTGATAGTGTCCACTGAAGGCAATCCTAGGTGTCCAGAGTGTGGAAGGCATAATTCTAAGAGAGCACCTAAGGTTCCTGCCCTGTAGGATACACACCCTGCATAATCCTTAAGGTTTGCCAGTATGATCGATGGTCATTCCTATGAGGAGGTTTGTTAAATGATACAGCTGACATCAAGAAAAGGAAATCATCCTGGGTTGACGTGACCTAATTAGATAAGCCCTCAAAGTGGACTAGAGTTTTCCTAAAGAAGCAGATTCTCCATTGCTGGCTTCTGGGATGGAAAGGCCAACTTTCTTATGGCTGCAAGTGTCTAAGAAGTCTCTACCGGCAGCCTGCTGGATTCCCACCAATTCTTCCTACTGCTCATCCTCCTCTAACTGTGACTCCCATGACTCAGAATAGTTCATGTTAACCTAGAACCCCTACTACATGCCATGCACTGTTTTCCAGATAGCCACAAGAGAAGACTGAGCTCTTAGTGAAATATTTCTGTTATGGTTGAAATTGTCCTCAATTTCCTTAAATAACTTCAGTCAAGTAAACCCATGCATATATTGTCCCCTTTATTTTAGTCACAAACTCATTTTTTTACCCTAAATGATATGACTCAGCTGATTATTTACCGTATCTCTCAAACTTGTCCTCTAGGGCAAGAGCTGGGATGCAGAAATTTGCCAGAGCAAAGGATCTGTCCGATCCTATGAAAGATAAGTTATCCAGAATAGCTTCCAGCATCTGGATATTTTAAAAACTGGCCACACTCCTTAAGTCACTGGCTTTCAAATATATGCTTCCTTGGATTAGTGAAAAATATTGATTTCATGTCTTGAGATTGGTTAAAAAGGTATGTGGTTTATTTAGCATAGTTCCCCTCTAAACTGCTGAAAAAGCAAGAGCCAACCACCAGAAAATATAAAATTAAATGCCAGCTAACATTTTATGCTTGTAACACATTTTTAGCTGTATCTCTGATTCTGAAAAGAAAATGTGTTTAACTTTACTCCTTTCTGCTGTATAATTGTCCTAGCCATTTCCATCCAGTTAAAGTAATGTTTGTGTCCTTTTCCCCAGCCTGAACTCTTCTCTGGACAAGAAGGTCAGTGTTTCTTAGGTTATCATGGAAAGAAGATTAAACCAGAATACATTTGCATTGTCAGCCAAGCACTGTGCCTCTGACATTCAAAGCCACATATCAATACTCACCAAAAATGTTATAAGATAGAATACCATTTCACAGGGGATGAAAAAAAGATGAAAGAGGGAAATCACGTACTCTGCTTTGATTACCCTCTTCTCCCAAATTATCCATTACTAAATGGCAGTTGTAAGTAGCTATGGGAAGGTATTTGGTACTCCTTCAACTTTGGCAGTTACAAGTACGCCTGGTTTCCTAAAAGAGGGAAGAAATTACCTTGATAATCCCAGGGATTTCTTCTTATGGATTGTGCATCTGAATTGAGGTCACTACAGAAAACCCCAGAAGGGAAAAGTTATCATCATAACCATAACAATCTACTCACTTTCCAAATAAATTAATATCTAAGAAGCACTGAAATAGCAAAAGAAGAAAGTCATAAGTTATTGTCAAGCACTGATGAGAATAAACAAAGAGGAAAGAAGATGAGTTTAGCATTATCGGTTTCCCAAACTGAGATCACATGATTGAGGTACACAGAAGACTTACCGATAAGACACGATGTGAAACTGGAATGCAATGTCAGTCAAACTGTTCACGAAGGCAGGCAAGGTCAGTGCTCTTTCCTTAATGTGGTGGAAATAGAGCCAGAGCTGAGCAATCTCTACAGAACTTTTGCAATATTTACTCATGAGATATGACTAGATAGTACAGTATAACATCTTAACATAAGGGCGAGGGATTTTTTTTTCTTCTCCAAACTTTGCAGAAGTTTCCAAATCTCATTTTAGCATAAATTAAGTCAATTGTATATTAATCACTAATTTGGGACTTTTTAAAATTGCAATTAGTAGAAAAATGGAATTTTGCATGTGTAAAAAGGTATCTCCTGACCTTTGGAAACCTTTGTTCTTTAGTTAACTAATTGTATGCAAATGAAAAAAATCAGTGAGCATATTTAAATGTTAATTTTACATCTTTTCTCTCATTTTTAAAAAAGTAGGTCTAGTTCTTTCACTGGTTTTGTGCCAACAGCTCAAGAATGTGGGTTATTTATGTTTCTATTTCTGCTGTGTACCTAAGATGTGAAAACAGTTTGTACCTTCATTAAAAAGTCATTTTAACAAATGACCATAGAAAGCCTCACTACTTCCATCCACCCTCCCGCTCTCTCAAATGAGCCAGAAGCACTTGGGTTCACACGTCCATGGAAGCCAAAGCACCCTGCATCCAAATCTGAGATGCTAATAGCACCATCTTTAGCCTGCCCTCACCACCAAGAAAGATTGATGAGGCCCCCATGTACTCATACCATTGAACCTGTCCCGGTTTGATGTTAGCTGAACAGTTCTCAGTAAAGTCAGTTATTAGGCTGATACCAATGTGATGGATACACAGGGGCACAGGGGAAAGAAAGTGAGGACAAATTCCTACTGAACATGTTGTCTGTGCCCCACACTGTGCAAGGCATTTTACATATTCCACATCATTAAATATTCATAACCTTGCAAAGTCAAGCAAACTAGGCATCATTGTACTCTTTCCAAGTGAGAAATACTAGAATCACATTGAGAAAAAAATAGCCCAAAGTAAAATAACTAAAAAGTAAGAGAATTTACATCTAGGTTTTTCTGAATCCGATTCCTTAAGGTTATATGATTTATTTTGTTTTATTTGCTTGTTTCACCTCCCTCCTACCACCATGCTCTCCCCCAGACACATACAGCCAAATAGATCCTTATCCATAAATTCAGTGAGTATTGCTCATGCACTATGACAGAGGGGCTTTGTCAAGAGTTTTTATACAATAATAATTCCCCAAGGCATTTCTTTGCCAGTGTCTGAAATTCCCTCCATTGAGATACGAGAGTAGTAGGGACTTCACCTACATGTCAATCTACTCCTCAGAAGCATTCACCTTGCTTCAACTGTGTCTGTTCCTTATTCTAATGATCAACTCAGATCAGATAAATGAAAGATATTAAAGGTGAACCACCTGAAGCAAATGTATGATCTAACGAAAAACCAAGCCCAGGCTGGTAAGTAGGAACACACAATACAGAGCACACAGGAGCCTGTTTGTTCTGTGCTCTTGCCAGGAACTACAAAGTAGCCAACAGTGGAGCAATGCTCATCATCAATATATCTTCTTTGGTCCTGTCTAATGCTGCAGAGACATAAGCTTCCCTTTGCAACCAGACTCACCTAGCCCAGGCCTTACCATTCATATGGGGGAGAAGAGGTACAAAGTTATTAAAGAAGAGTAGACCTTTTCCATTCTCCCAACCAAGATTCCATGACACCTCAGAGCATTGTCAAAGTTACATAGAAAATACTTCTCTTCACGTTCAGGGTGTATTTATTGAATTTAGACGTTGTATCATTGTTAGAGTACAAATTCCACTTTAGTATTAAAAATTGGCCACCATAACCCCTAGGATTAGACAATATCTATCTAATCCCTCAAATAATGAAACACATAAGAAACAATTAGTAAACCAACAGACATATACTCACTTGTTAAATGTTTTAACAGTGCTTTGCACATAGCAACCATTTTGCGCATGTATATATATATTTAAACTGTCTACCTATCCAAATATCTAATGAATGATCTAATCTACCTATCAAATATCTAGTGAATGATATATTCACTAGTCTGTTTTCTATGTCTTTATTTATATTTTTATCTGTGCAGAAAGATAAAAAAGAGCAAATCTATTCTTTGATGGGGGAGTGACCCATCAAGGAGAGAGCATACAGGGATTTATGAAGACAGGTAAAACAAGCTCTTTAGGAATTTGTAATTAAAAACTACATACTCAAAAGTTCAACAAATACTCCAGAAAAAAATATATAAAGCAAAGTTGTGATGTGGTTGGAACATGTTCAGAGAAGCATCTGTGATATGGAGTTTGAAAGATGAGTAAGGGAGACTATTACTGTTTGCCAGGCACTAAAGATGGGTGGTAAGTATTTTGCATGACTTCTTTCATTTAATTTTCATAACATGGTAAGCTGGATGTTATTTGTCATCATTGTACAGATGAGGAATTTAAGATGAAGGTCACAGTGTTACTGTGAAGTAGAGCAGGGTTTTTGGACTCGTATTCCTTTAATCTTCATGAAAGCCTGCCCCTTCAAAGAAGAAAAAAAATCCTAGGTTATTTTAGGTGGAGAAAATGGCAAGCCCAAAGATGTGGTATGCGGAAAAGGAGGGGGAGAACAAAACATTTTATGAAAGTAAAAAGAAGCTAAAAAGTGTTTAGAATTTTAATGTTTATTTTACATTAAAGGAAGCAAAGAAACAGTAAAACCAGTGTAAACTGTAGCAAAATTCAGCATTTTGAAACATTTTGTACATAAATGATTCACCAAAATACAAATCTGATCATCCTGATATTTATGTGGTTAAATTGCTTCTGTGACTTACCACTGGAAGAAAGATAGGGTCTCAATGCTTAGGTGGCTTTACAAATTGCCCACTCTCCACCACCTCACCTCACAACACACACAAACTCTCACACATTCACTCACCTTTCTGCCCTTTTACTCTCTGGCCATTGCCTCATCAGTTTCAATTCCTGCCATATATTTGCTCCTCCAACAACTCTGTAAAGCTTGGAGTTGTTTTCAACTTGGAATTCTCCATACCACATTTTGGTGTTTTCACATCCATGTCTTTGCCTATTCCCTTTCTCTTTCTCTCTCTCTCTCTCTCTCTAATGAATTTTTCTCAAATTATTAGGTTTTCAAAGTCTAGGACATGCTCTAGCACTTCTATCTGGAAAACAAAAACAAAAACTATTACTTGTAGTTGACAGCTTTTGATACAGCTCCTAATGATCCCTTCCTCCTGGTCTTCTCACCCTTGTGTCATCATGTGAGTATGGACCACACCATATGACTTCCTTCTTTAACCAATAGAATAAGACAAAAGTGATCAGATGCCACTTTTAAGTTGGCTTATAAAAGATTGTGAATTTTGTCTGTCACTCTCTTTAAGCTTCTGGCTTGCCAGTTCTAATGCAGCTAGGTGCTATATGGAGAGACTCATGTGGTAAAGATCTGAAGGCAGCTTTTGGTTGGCAGCCAAAGAAATAAAACCTTCAGTGCAATAGCTCAGAACAAACTTCATCCTGCCAATAACCACATGAGTAAGCTGGAAAGCAGATCCTTTCCCAGTTAAGCCTTAAGATGAGACTGCAGCCTACTGGCATCTTGACCACAGCCTAGGAAAGATCCTGAAGCAGAGGATCACAGCTCAACCACGCCTTCTGTACAGAACCATGTACAGAAACCATGAAAATATAAATGCTGTTGTTTCCAGTCGCTACATTTTTGGACAATCATATGCATAGCAATAGATGACTAGTACAACATACTATGAGAGTTTAAACTTTATTGAGTTTGTTTTACACAGGCACACAAGCACAAACACACACACACACACACACAGTTTAGCCATCTCATTATTTTTCATGATTTGGACAGACCTAATCAAATATAGATACATACTGATGAAATCAGACATGCCCTTTGTTGTTAAAATGAGTTAGATACTCTTAAAAATTAAAACAGAGCCTGGATATAAAATAACCTTCATGTCTCATAAACATTAAAAGGCAGAAACTTATAAAATTCTAATTCTCACAAGAAAGAGAACTCCTGAAAATCAGACAAATAATCTTTTAAAGACATTATTTTGTATTTCATCTGGTAATTGTAATCCCATTAAATAGCCAATCTCAAATATAGATTGGGATTCTGTTCAAAGTTTGGCTAACTCAGGCATTGGAAATGAATTACATTTTGAAGATTGTACAATACACAATCAAAATATCTTTTAATAACATTTCAAGGCTGATTCAGTTTATTCCAGAGCAATCAAATGACATTTATTGTTATTCATTCACCTAGAGGCAGTGACAATATTTTGTTTTTCGTCTCAAAATGCCCAGAGGTAACACTCAATATCTTCAGTTAAGGAGATTCAAGAACCATCAACTGGGCATCTCTGAGAAGACATAAAAATAACAAAAAGAACAATGAAACTGGTCAAACAATGCAAAGAGAAGGTAAAGTGTCAGGGAAACTTCCCCAGCATAGTATGCTTTAAAGACATGTTTATTTTAACAATCCAATTTGATTTTTATCTCCAACTCAAGATTCTAAGTTGAATTAGAGCTGAGAAATGAAACTTAAAACCATATAAAATATAATTATTAAGCTAAATACTTCAAGAGGGTCAAACTCACTCATGTCTTCCCAGAGCATGAAGCACAGACAAGGTAGGAAGTGAGATGTTTCCAACTGCACAGCAGTAGGAGAACAACAAAGGGATTTTCTTGCAAAAGGCAAAGGCAATGGAATTGCTAAAGCCAAGACAATAAGTACATTAAAGAAATACATTTTAAAAATACGTCTTATTTGAACTGATTGCAAGGATTGTTATCACTGACCAAAGTTCATTCTTTACATAATTCTCAGAAAACATGAGAAAATGCAATAATATTACATATGCAATAGCATAAACACCATAAAAATAAAGGCAGTGGAATATAAAATGATGACACTGTTGGGGTGTAGGTGTTTTTATGTTTCAGTGTATCTTTTTTTTATATTTAGCAGAACTTACAACTTGAAACAAGGGTTGTGTTTTCCTTTTTGAAGAAACCATGAATATTGTAGTACCACCAAAAGTGCTTCAGTAATTCTCAGAGTGCATCCTTAAAGACCCTTCAGAGACAGTTGGCAAGCAAATGCTCACAGAGAGGCAGATAATACAATTAATTTTAGCAGATTGGCTGAAGTAAGGTAAATGTGATGGAATCAAAATGAACTGGAAAATATGGATTCCGGTTATAAGGGACAACCTCCACTCAGCTCTGACCAATTGTTGCCATAAGGGCTCTCTGTAACTATATTTTCTCAGTTTCAAGAGAAGCCGGACATACGTATTTAATGTGAGCTCCCTGAATTTTATGTTGGTAATTAATTTAAATGCAAAATTATTTTGCAAGCTAAAAATGCTCAAATGAAACAAAATAGATCCATAAGTCAGATTCAGTTTAGGATAACTGGTTGGTTGTTCATCATCTATTCCATTGGCAACCCAATGGGTCTGGTTGGAAACAGTGACTGGTTATTATATAATGATGGAGGAGGGGAAACATGCAATGTTGACAATCTTTCAGTGAAAAGCATTTGCGAAATAAACTTAGGACCAGAAAAAAAAATAATACTGAAGGAAGTTTCCAAGGACTATAACCTAAGAGTAGAGATATATCAAACCAAATGTTTTCATTTAAGAGGAAGAGTTACACAATAAGGAAAATCTAAACAACTGAATTTGAACTAACCCTTAAATAGAAAAAGCCTCCTTATATAACCTCTTGAGAATGCCTATTGGACTAAGAAACCTATGTATGTAGTTCTGCTGCTTAGACAGAAGTCTTGTGAAATTGCTTTAAGGCTACTTGTTTGTGAGTGATAGCTTCCCAAAAAAGGATATATATTTTATGGAATAAAAAGCCAGTTGTTAAAATGATCCCATTATCTCTACTTTACATAAATATTATCTATCAGAATAAATAGGTAGACCAAATAGAAAGCTTTTAATCCCTTCCAAAATATTTGCTACAGATGTCCTTGGGATTTTGGTAGGAGTTATACTAAATCTATAGAAAATTTTGAGTTATATTGCCATCTTAGCAATATTGTTTTCCAGTAAATGAACATGATATATATGTCCATTTATTTATGTCTTCTTTAGTTTTTTTAACAAGATTTTGAATTTTCAGTGTACAAGTCTGTGAGGTTAAGTTTATTTATATATATTTCACTTTTTAGTATTCTATTGTAAATGAATTATTTTCTTAACTTCCTTTGTGGTTTGCTTATTGTTAGTGTATAGAAACCCAATTAATTTTTGTGTTGGGTTTATATATTGCAAATTTGCTAAATTCATAGTTCTAGTGGGGTTTTTTTTGGTTGGTTGTTTTGGTGTATAATCTTTAGAGTTTTCTACATAAAAGATCGTGTCATATGTAAACAAGGATAATTTTACTTCTTCCTTTGTCATTTGGGTGACTTTTATTTCTTTTTCTTGCCTAATTGCTCTAGCTAGCCTTTCTAGAACTATATAAAATAGAAGTGAGAAAAGCAGACACTCTTTTCTTATTCCTAATCAGAGAGGAACACTTTTATCTTACATCACTGAGTATGATGTCAGCTGTGAGTTTTTCATATGTGGCCTTTATCATGTTGAGGAACTTTCCTTTTATTTCTAGTTTATTTGATGTTTTTATCATGAAAGTGTTGAATGTTGTCAAATATTTTTCTTCCTTTCATGGAGATGAACATTTTTCCTTTACATTCTATTAATGTAATGTCTTAGATCAATTCATTTTGATATGTTGAAACTTCCTTTGAATAGGTAATAAGTTCTGCTTGCTTCAGGTTTATAATACTCTTATTACTGTGCTCTAAATTTGGTTTGCTAGTTTTCTGTTGATGCTCTTTGCATCAATAGTCATAAGGGGTATTGATTGGTCTATCATCTTCCTTTAGCATCTTTGTCTAGATTTGGTATGAGGGTAAAGTTGGCTTTAATAAATGAAGGAGTATTTCTTCATCTTCAGTTTTGTAAAAAGATTTTATTTATTCATTCATGAGAGACATAGAGAGAGAGGCAGAGACACAGGCAGAGGGAGAAGCAGGCTCCATGCAGGGAGCCCGACGTGGGACTCGATCCCAGGCTCCAGGATCATGCCCTGGGCTGAAGGCAGCGCTAAACCACTGAACCACCTGGGCTGCTCTTCATCTTCAGTTTTTGAGGACAGTTTGAGTACCATTGGCATTAGGTCTTTTTAAACATTTGGTAACTTATAAAGTTATCAAACTTTACTAGTGACGCATCTGTTCCAGGGCTTACTTTGTTAGTATTTTATTGTTAATTTAATCAACTTACTATTTATAGATATATTCAGATTTTCCCTCAATCATGATTTAGTCCTGATAGGTTCTGTGTTTCTCAGAATTTGTGCATTTCATGTAGGCTATTTAATTTATTGATATATATTCTTTTATAACATAATAATAGCATTATTTCATATATATTTATATACTCATATCTCTGTAAATATAATTTTTATTATCCTTTTATTTCTGTAAAAATAAAGGGTTTGTAGTAACATCCTTATTTCCATTTCTTACTTAGTAATTGGAATCTTTTTTTTTTCTCTTGACAAACTGTTTGTTCATTTTCTGGAATTTTTCCAAGAGCCAATTTTTGGGTTTGGGTTTATTGTTTTATTATTTTACTGCTTTTCTACTTTCTATTTTATTTGTCTCTGCTATATTCCATATATATATATATATATATATATATATATATATATACTTGTTTTGATTAGTGGATAGATATTTTGTACCTTGAATTTCCCACTTTATGTATTAAAATTTTTCTATTAAAGTTGGCTACAATTTACTGAGTAAAAATATTAGTCTTTCTTATTCTATTTTTTCTTATAATTTTAAGCTTTCAGGAATGAGTGTAGTTTTATTGTCTAAAATTTATGATATGGCATATATGATAAAGACTGATTATAATTTAATAGAAACGTATTATCCTAAAAGTCTATATTTTAAGGCAATACTTCCAGACTATTTATATAGATTTTCAAGTTTTCTTTACTCATCCTAGAGAATATTAGACTTTGCTTTGGTTTCTCTGTTCCTATTTTCTCCATTCTTCTACTGAAGAAGTATACAAATTTATTTGTAAAGTTGTGGAAGTACATTTGCATGTTTATTTTTTTCTCCTCTCCAATCATTACAAATAAATGGATCACTTTCATACAAGCAGCATTGGTTCTTGCCAAGGCTGATAATACATTCCTCAGTAGAACTGGTCTGGGCCAAGTTTGTTGCCTAGCATACTGACCTCCTGATCTGATTACTCTTTGTGACATCCTGACCTACTGAGTTAAGAGATTTTGAAACTGTAACCCCAAACATTTAATTCATTCAGATGATGTTCATATAATCATATTTTTATACAGCCAATTTCTACCTCTATTTAGATAAAAAAAGGGACGTTTTAAGATCCTCAGAAATTTGAAATTATATACAGTTTCAAAATATTCTTGGATCAGAAGATTTTGGAAGAAAAGAGGAACAGAGTCAGAATGCTCTTACCAAATTAGTGCTGGTCAGACCTACCACCTATACACACCAAGAGTTTTGGAGACTGGAGGAATAAGGAGTAGGGTAGTTGAAGGATACTGAGTTTATGCTGATCAGAAATAAATTTTCTGAAGGTATTGTTGTAGCTGCCTTAATCACATAAACGTGCTCACTTATACTTTTATTTATTTCATGTATTTATGAGAAGTTCTTCCTCTGTCACTGGCTTGCCTTTCTCCAGAACCACCACTCAACCACTAACTAGCTTAAAGCAACTTAACAAATGGTCTCTTATGTCACCTGTTGATTAGACTAGAACATATTAGAAATCTAATACGTTTCCTGAATACGAACTTTTGATCTGAAGTACAAATGAGTGTGGACAGATGGGCAACTAAGGCTTATGATAGACTTCTTCGATAATGTTATACTAATAAGCATATCTACATTTTGAAATAATTTGAAGTTTATAACACATTTTGATATATGTCACATCATTTACAACCTCATGGAATATATGCTAATGATTTTATTATTTTCATTTATGATTAAGATTAATGAATTTATGTTATCTGATCAAGGTTTGGCAGATAATAAATCATACAGGAAGGCCTTAAAGCATACTTTTTAATCTAAATTCAGATTTTTAAAAAAGATTTTATTTATTTATTCATGAGAGACACACAGAGAGAGAGAGGCAGAGGGAGAAGCAGGTTCCACTCAAGGAGCCTGATGTGGGACTGGATCTTGGGTCTCCAGGATCACAACCCAGACTGCAGGTGACACTAAACCGCTACGCCACCGGGGCTGCCCAAAATTCAATTTTTTTTTTCAAAACAGCATAGGTTCCTGACAGAAACGTTTGTGTAGAGAATCCATGATGGAAGGCTTACCCATAAATACTGGAAGTAAACTGTGGCTACAATAATCAAAAATTTCTATTAAAAAATCTTATTCTATGTTCTTGCCATTATTTGATGCATTTTGAGCAGCAAAACTTTTTGCCATAGGCAAAAATAGGGGGATACAGTAGGCTGGATAGGATAAAGAAAAATTAAACTCTAATATTTTGATCAAAATTTAAACCTTTCATAACCAGGATATGTGTCATTTTTGATAAAATATGAAATTAAACTCTGTAATGATATAAATAGCATCTTGGATAAAATTGTGCTGATACCTAAGTGAAAGTAGCAGTAGATTTTGTAACCTAGCTTGGAAAGTGACAATTTTTATGTAATAGCATTTTCTCTGTAAATGACAAAACTACATAAACATAAAGAAAAAATGGTGTTTAAAAAGCCAGAGTACAATATTTAGTAGATATAGTCCATTGCAATAAATAAAATATTTATATGCAGAATCTGTTTTCTTATTTAACTCAAATACATATTTGTAGCATATACTGTTTTTAATGCTCTTATTACCTTTATTATAATTTAGAACTTGCTTTGCAGGTCAAATGGCAATGTTGTGTTCTTGAGTTTTTCTCTCCATCATACCCTCAAAATAAAATATGGAATTTCTGATGTTAAATGCCTCAGTCCACCATTTAGAAATTTTCCCTAAGGAGTGACAAGAAAAGACACCAAACAGAGAAAAAGTCAAATTTTTATGGAAGTGTGTATATATTTTCCCCTGAAATCTAATGGAATAACACTGGCAATATGTATATATGAGATAACTCTGATCTCTTAAGGTATAATTATCCATGTATTTGTATACTGTTTAAACAGATTTATTATTCTGATTTCCAGTTCCTAAAACTTGCAGCACCTTCACAGTTATATCTAACACCTTCCAATTTAGATGCTGTTGCATGTGAAGAATTTGCATCCACTATGTATTAAATAAAGCCTGATAAAATATGATAAAGCGTATCAAACCTCCCACTATCCATCTCTGCAAAATCACATAATCTCATTAGATATGTTTAAAGGTTAATCATTGATATTGTCTCTGCCTTAAAATTCCAACTGATAGTTACCAAAAATAGATTTTTATAAAAATAATATTTCATATGCCTACTTTATTCTTTTTCAAATTCTTTTGTATCTAATTCACTTCCACAAACCAGTATATAGGAACTAGAGAAAGTATCTCAATTCCATTTGATACATGCAGAAACTGAGGCTAGGAAAGGGGGCCACATTTATGGCAAAATTAATAACAAGCATCCTGATATCAAGTTCAATGTATGGCAAATAGTTTATGTCTAAACTATTAGAATGATAAAGTTGGGAGAAATATTGAAAAGGGCAAAGGCTGAAGTGGATGAAATGATGATGAAAATTAATTGGAAATCTCATAAATGACCTGTAACAAAATGAATTGTCACAGCCACTATAGAAATCCAATGGCTGGGATCCCTGGGTGGCGCAGTGGTTTGGCGCCTGCCTTTGGCCTAGGGCGCGATCCTGTAGACCCAGGATCGATTCCCACATCGGGCTCCCGGTGCATGGAGCCTGCTTCTCTCTGCCTGTGTCTCTGCCTCTCTTTCTCTCTCTGTGACTATCATAAATAAATAAAAATTAAAAAAATAAATAAAAGTTTAAAAAAAAAAAAAAAAAGAAATCCAATGGCTTTCTCTTATAATGTTTGACATACAGTGACCATATGATCCAGCAAGCCTACTCCTGGTTTTACTCAAGAGAAACGACTTACCTTCACACAAAAACGTGTACGTGAATTTGTGAAGCAGCTCTATTCATAATCATCCTAAAATAGAAGTAATGTAAATGTCTTTTGATTGTTGAAAGGATGAAGTATGGTGCATTTATACAATGGAATACTATCAAAGAATAACATCAGAACAAACTACTGTTGCATACAACTTAACTGAATATCAAAGCTCAGTGAAAGAAGTCCATTTCAAACAGTTACACATTGTATGTTTTCAATCATGTAATAGTGCCCCCCCCAAAAAATTACTAGTGTGACAGAAAACACATCAGTAGTTTTCAGGGGTTATGAATGGGAAGATTAGTGCAACTATTGAGATAACCAGGGAAGGACTTTGGGTTGATGAAAATGTTTTTATTCCTGACTATGCTGGTGGCTACAAGAAACTAAAGGTATGCTGAAACTTGTCAAAGTATATAAAAAAAAAACCTCAGTTTTACCATAAGATAATTTAAAAACTATAATTTAAAAATCAGTAAATGAAAAATAAATAAATAAATAAAAATCAATAAATGTTTTTAAAACTGTGTATGGCCAAAAAAATAAAAAAAATAAAACTGTATATGGCCAATGTAGGTCAAGGCAAATTTAATTGATTTTCTAGTATACTTTGCTAGATTAAATATATCTACAGTATAAATTACAAAAACAAATTAAAGGCTTTCTTTGTCAAATTTGGATTCAAAAAAAAAAAAAAACAGGTAAAGGAAAATTACCTAAATGATATAATCAAAGAAGTATCATTTCTAATTACAGCCAATATTTTCTTGATATCTTATGAGACTCCAAATATATCTTTTTAACCTACATGGCTGTCAATGTTGGTGTTATGCATTCAAAATAACTCACATTTGGAGAGACTATGCCTTTTTCTTTTGAAAACCCATACCTGAAGAGTTTTAAGGCAGTTTATTTGTCACCGATGCTCGGGAATAAACTAGAAATAATATTCTCGAGGAAGCTGGATCAAAATAATAATAGAAATGCTCTGAAAGATTGTGGACTGATTAAAGAAGAATTATCTTCTGCTCTCCCCTCTAGGATTCTGAAATTTGCAGCAGGTGCCCATAAATATTGAAGACAGATTCATGAATTCCTCTGGGGTTTCCATTCACAGTTCTATATTATTTCTGATTAACATGCTAATGAAGAGTGATCTAATTCAATAGTAATATGTTAACATTCAGAAAGCAAGCTGATAATACTCTGTGGATAAATTCAGATTTCATTTAAACGGTTTCCTTTCTATCAGATTATTTTGGGTCAACAAATTCAGATAGAAGTTGCTTCATTTGTGGCTTTTAAATTATAGTTTTTAAATGCATAAATAATTGAGGTGAACAAAATCTACATAATAATATCAGGGATTCAATAGGATAGATATTTAATGAATAGATTTACTAATAAATGATAGAAAGGAGTATCCTACCAATAAGAAAACCTCTGCGGACTTAATAGTTTTATTAAAATATAAATTATGTGCCTTACAATTTACTGTTTTAATATACAGTAGACTTTAGCATATTTACACACTTGGGCCTCCATCACTATAATCAAATTTTAGAACATTTTTAAAGCTCAAAAAAAATCTTATGTTCATTTGCAGTAACTTTCCATGTCCCCCACCTCAAGGAAATAATTAATTTACTTTTCATCTCTATAGACTTGTCTGTTCCAGGCATTTCATAGAAATGAAATTGCACAATGTGTGAACTTGCATTTTGTATGAATATGTTTTTTCATCTTGTACAGATACTTAGTAGTGGAATTTCTGGGTCTTATTGTAACTCCGTGTTTAACATTTTGGGAAAATATCAAACTGTTTTCCAATGTACCTTTAAAAATGGTACTAATTTATGTATGTACCAGCAAATTCTAAGGATTATAATTTTTCTGTATCTTCCAACACTTATTATTTTTAAAATTATAGCCATTTTAATGGGTGTGAAATGGTATCTCATTGTGGGTTTGATTTTCAGTTCTGTAATAATAACTAATCATATTGGATTACCATTTCCTTTGCTAAGTGACCACTCATATGGCCATTTTTAAAAATTGTGTTACATGCTTTCACATTATTAAATTTCACAGTACACATTTTCATATCCTAAGGATATAAGTAGCCTCTTAGATAAATGATTTCCAAATATTTTCTCCCTGTGTGTATTGACTTTTCACTTTCTTATGCTGGACTCTGGACCACAAAAGTTTTACATTTTGATGATCAAGAAACTAAGGTGTATGCAGAAAATGCACATTATGAGGGTCCTGTAAATTCTAGTATTCCTTGTAATTTCATATTAGACTGAATTATGAACACAAATGTCTATTCTTCAATATGAATTTTGCGCTGAGCTAAAATGTAGTTGTGAGCAGTAGTGAGCTGCAGTTGCTATAGACATGCTGATGAGGTTTAGGTCCAGCCTTTCTGGCAGCTGTAACTTCCACCTGTGTTAACTGTGTGACTGTCTTACTGAGACTCCTAAAATCAGGGGATGGTGGACAAAAGAGATGTGGACATATTCATAGCTCTTCCAGTATTCCAGTTCTCTCCCTTCTAGGTACATGTTAAGATTGCACTCCTTCATCCTTCTAAAGCTGTGCCCATGTCTTGTGAACCAAAGCACTAACAGCATTCCTACTGTTGGTTAATAGTGATTATCATGTATTTTTCCTTTTTGCCTGGAGCCTAGCAGTGTTTGAGAGAGACACTATCTTCACAGGCTGTGCTCTAGAATGAAGATGACATGGAGCAGAGCCCCCAGCTCACTCTCAATGGACATGATCCTTGAGTAAGAAGTAATCCTTTGTGGCTTCAGGAAACTGAAATTTCATAGTTGCTCATTTCTGTAGCATCACCTAGCTTCCCTGACTTGGCAATTACAAATGTATTAAGCACACATCTCCTATGGCCATGGATCATATATTTTCTTAGTATTAAACTGGTATTTTATCTCCATTTAGCAAATAAGAAAACTGGTTTTCTGTAGGTTATAATGCCTTGGGCATTTTAGTTAATTCCCATGAACCTCAGAGTTGTCTGAATTTAAAGCTCATGTTCTAGAAAACTCTGCTTTCTTGGTCCATGAGTACATATAAAAAACAACAGCAATACCATTTAGAATCACCATAATTATAAATTCAAGTGCTGCGACTAATAGGTTTTGTTTTATCTACTTCCATCTCCTAAAATAACATCTCTGTTACAAATTCCTTAGTTGATTTGCATCTAGATATTTATAAAACTGGATTTTATATACTAGAGTTACAATCCCTTATCCAGAAAACAAACAAAAAACAGCAAAATGAAATAAAAGCTGCATTTTGTGGTCTCTTTTTTGATTAAAATATATAGACTTAAATGGAAAAGACATGAAGACAACTATTTTGCCAAATATTTCATTTGCAGACAAATAAAATAATATAGAAATGTAGATATCAGACTCCAGAACAAGGAATTAGAGACACTTGAACTTCATGAGGATATAGAAGGCAAAGCAGAGAGAGTAGGAAATCAGTCACACTTAAAGCACTGAAGCCAAGTCTTCTGCCCCAAGAAACCAAGTGCAGGATTTCTAACAGTTATGCCTTATGATTTGATGAAATAGTATGTACTATCAAAGAAAATTCTGTTACCTGTGTCATGAGACTTTACCATAACAAGAAATAGATTGTAGGGGTAGTGTTGTTGTTTGGTTGGTTTTGCTTGTTTATTTTACGCAAGTTGAAAGAAGCTATGGGACTGTCTGTGAGACTCCTATAAATTCAATAACTAAGCTATGTGGGAAAGGAGGAAAACATTCTGTGTGTACATATGTGTGCATGTTGTATGTCCACGTGTGTACATGTTTTCTTAGAGATACATTTGCAGGCAGAAAGAATTGGAAACACAGAGTGAACATAAATCTAAAACCACCACTAACAGTGTTCATTTAAGGGTGGAACAGATGTGGGAAGCAAGGTGGGAGCAGTTGCCTTAATCCCATTAATTTCCTGTTAAGGAGAAGCATGAAACAGGGAAAGAACATGAGTTGGAAATTAGGCTTACTCATTTTGAATCGTTTTTGTTTTTAATTCATCTGGCAAAGTAGTTTACCTCCTTTGCAAGTTCGTTGTGCAAATTAAAGGAGTTCATCTTGTAATATGCCTGGCATTATGCCTGGCACGCAGACACTCACACAAGCACTTGGGCAACAATGGCTATTATTATAGATGAGAGGAGAGTTGCACTAAAATTTTCATTTCCTCTCCTGTAAACTAATAATAGAAATATTCTGCTGGTTGTAGTGAATACACTGACTAATAAGTGTAAAATGGCAAACAGTATTAGCCACTCTCCCGTTACAAACACACACACACACACACACACACACACACACACACAGAATGTTTTACTTTTTTCCCACATGGCTTGATCATTAAATTTTACTTATCTTACATAGCCATATAATTTCTTCCAGTTTATGTAAATCAAATGTTGCTCTTTCATAAAACAGGAAAAATCCTTTCCAAGCATCATATTAAACTTTATGTGACAAATAAATAAATTTAGGTCTTTTTTCAGTTTATTGCTAAATTCATATTTTCTGACAAAAGCAAAACAATACAAAAACTACTAGGCCTTCTTAGAATAATCCTGACATTAAGAGTTTTATACAAATCCAACTGTAGCAATCTGTTCTCCTTCTTTCATGTGTGCTTAAACTCTTGTGTGAGCTTTTAATACTACCAGTTGTATCTATTTACCTTTTTTATACATGAATAACACATTGAACTTCTGAATGCAAGGCCCTGTTGTACTCTACCCTCTGTGCTTGTGAGTTCTCATATATTTCTGTTTCTTATTCATTTAACTATGCCTTATTTCCCTAACCAAGGAGGGAATAAGCAACAGCAGGAATGCAGTCACCATTATATCCTCCAAAGAATAAAGCACAGTAATTGACATAACCTACATGATAAACATATGTTTCACTATAATTTAATTTTATCTTTGGCTAGGAATTCAAATATGTTAGTTCTTGTAAAGTCCTGATTAAAAGGACTTTGTAATCAGAATCAACCGGTTTTAATCCCAGCTCTGTCACATTTTATATAGGTGACTGTGAGGAGAGTTCTGTAAGCCTCAATTTATTAATCTATAAAAAGGGGACACTAGTCTTTAGCTGACAGTCTATTATGAGAGTTAAAGCATGATTTTCTAACATGCCTAACATATAAAGTGCCATTCAGTAATGAGGACTTTATGTTTTACAGATGAAGGAACAATGCTTAGGTAAAATGATTTGGCCAAGGTCACATAACTTGTTAATTGCAAGGTCAGGAGATACAATATCTAATTCCCTTTATAAGATACATCTTGCTGTTCAGTTTATGTAAACCTGCAGCTTTTCCTCATGTGAAAGCCTATTTTGTGCTGCCAGTTCAAGTTTATTTATAGTCTGAGCTAGAGAACCCTTATTTTAAAATTGCTAGTTATTTGACATATTATGTTTACAAGATTTAACTAATAACTTAGGTGTCAGAATTTGTGATTTGAATTACATGTTATTGTCATAGGATGACCATACATAACTATGGTCCAAAAGAGGACACCCTGAATAGTGAAAGATGGTGAGACTAATAGCCAGAAGGAATGCCAGGACAACTAATGAGAAATGAAATTGCCCTGAGCAAGGTAGGACACATAATTACTCCATTTTCAGAATAAGTATAAGATCAAGGTGGCAGTTTTAGAAAGTAATGAATACTACAACTTTAAATAAATCTGTTGTATCTACTTAATAAATTTACTTATTATTTATTTATTTATTTATTTATTTATTCATTCATTCATTCATTTATTCATTCAATACCTAAAATGAATGGAAAATGTAAGTAAAAGAAATACCTTGGATGAATCATTAACTCATAGCTATGATTATTATTCTGAGTTTTGGGAAATATCCTAGCAAACATATTTGATAATATTATCAAAGAACAATGTCTGTGTCAATTTCTAAGTAACAAATGGATAAGCTGTTTCTTCAAAATGTACTGATGAATCTCCGAGCCATAAACTTATGCAAGTTAATTCTCTGAGGTCGATATCTAGGGAGTGTGTATATATGGGTTGGGGAATCCACGCTGTTTAAGAAATGAGCAGAAAATTCATCTTAGCCCTTACTTCCCTTCAAGTTTCCAGACCTTACAATGGGCTTATAAAATGACTACATTTCTCTATATTTTTTTTAAGTTAAAAAAAAAAAGTACATCCATGCCTCTCAAAGTCTGACTTTTACAGGGCATATGTACTCATGTGCTCAATATCTTGGACACTGATTTGCCATGAGAGTGAGTTTTCTTAGCTCTCTTCTAGTAACCTATGTGGCTATCACTGACTTTATAAAAGCAAGAAAAAAATTTATTTATTTTAATTTTTTTAAAAGATTTTATTTATTTATGAGAGACACAGAGAGAGAGAGAGAGGCAGAGACACAGGTAGAGAGAGAAGCAGGTTCCCTGCAAGGAGCCTGATGAGGGATTCAATCCCGGATCCTGGGATCACAACCTGAGCTGAAGGCAGATGCTCAACTGCTGAGCCACCCAGGTGTCCCAAGAAAAAATATTTTAAAAGCCAAATAGTTAAGAGTTAAATTTTGAGATTTAAAATCATAATTCTGATACATAATAAAACTGAGGATTAGTAAGGATGACCTAAAATAAATATTGTTTCAAAATTATATCAGCAAGTTTATTAACTAACAGACTCACATCCACCATTGAGTGATATATACCTTTTCATAGAAATTGGGTAGATATAGTTTTCTGCTTATGTTCCTCCATGATGAGGACTGATCCAAAGTCTGTCTTATTCACTGTCATCCAAGGCCTTAATCTTGATAGGCACCTATTTGTATTCGTTGAACATGTGAAGAATTAGTACATGAAGTGGGTAAATTACAAAGCCCCATTTGGAATGGCTGTAGTTGCAAACCAACTCCCTTTCCTGTATAGAACTTGAACAGGAGTTGGTTGGTGAGTCAGGCCTGAGTTTTCTCACTGTTTTAATAACTCACTAACCACAGTTTTTATTCTTTTCCTGAATGAGTTATGCCACACCCATAACAATCTATCCCCTAGGCTCTGGGTCATGATCTACTACAGTTGATACTTGTCAATTAAGCAAAAATATTATATGTGTATATAATCTGTGTTCTAGACATTTTTAGTTGATCTTTGTTGGAGAGAAAGAAAAATTAAAGAAATAGTAGTAAAACAATAGAGAAAACAAAAAGGGTAAATTCTGATGTTACAGGACTTTTGTATATGTCACTTCACAAAATACCATGTACTCTTATAATCCGTTATTATGTATTATATATTAATGTTATAAAATGTGAATAATAAATGCAATATTAAAATACTAGAGATCCAGTAACTTCCACCTTACACATGAAAAAACGGGGACTCAAAAATATTAAGTGATTTGCCTAAGGTTATATGCAAGTTTACAATATGCAGAAACTGTATCTGTCTCGTTCATATAGTCATGCTTTTGTCAAAATGCCACTTTACTTTTCCTAGGAAAAGGCAAATTGTGGATTAGAAGTTCTGCAAGCTTTGAAAAAAACAGATGTTAAATTGAAGTGACTAAAAGAACAAATGGTATTTATTAATCTGTCCCACTTGATTTCTCATCTTGTCACTGATAGCACAGAACTTGGAAGATCAAGCAAGATCACTCAAAAAAAAATTCCATATGTAACTTTGGGAAGTAATCTCTTAGCTCTCTTTTGTATACATGCT
This sequence comes from Canis lupus baileyi, assembly GCF_048164855.1. Taxonomy (NCBI): domain Eukaryota; kingdom Metazoa; phylum Chordata; class Mammalia; order Carnivora; family Canidae; genus Canis; species Canis lupus. The sequence continues at coordinate 31,902,324 of NC_132857.1, read as the reverse complement.
TTGGTAATGTGTTTGTAGCCTCAACAACTAGATTTTAAGTTTTATCAAGCTTTGCCTACACCAAAAATAAAGGAGGGGGGGGGGAGAGAAAGAGAAAGAAAGAGAAGGGAGAAAAAAAGAAAAGGAAGGAAGGAGGGAAGGAATGAAGGAAGGGAGACCAGATAGGAGGAAGGATAGGAGGGAGAGAGGAAGGATGGAAAGAGGAAGTGCTTCCATTCTGGTGTTCCCTGGTTTCCTGCAGAGCTTGGAAGCATTATTTTTTCCAACATCTTATGCTTTTATGTTTTCTGCAAAGATCTATATTCTTTATTTGTTAAATGTCTAAGAACATTTGCTTATATAAAGGGAGCCTTAAAGTATTAGATATTAAATGTTTGCCTGGTTTAGAGAAACATGGATCTTTTGGAATAAGTAGTCATGCCACCAGCAAAAAAACGTATTGAATAATAAAATGTTCACAGTGCCCAGTATTTTTTGTAACTCTAAATTTATTTATAGATTTTGACTTTCTAATAGTAATCTGTGCATCTCTGTTTTATGGTGTGCAAAGGCACCCAGAGGGAGAATTCATTCTAATCATATTTAGCATCTCAGAAATAACCGCACAAACAAATCAGCCAACCCCTCATATTGTAAACACTGGGTAGACAGATGATTACATTGCTAAGTTATTTTACCTTGAAACAAATTCTCACTGGTTGAAATGCTGATTTCCTTTTTACAAACTGCATTTTTTTTCAGTGTAAGATACATTTTGAAAATCTACTAAGTTTCTGACAAAGTTTAAATATTCTTTCTCTTTTTTACATTATTGATTGACCTATACAATTTGTCTAAGAAAGGACCATTTTATGATAAAATTTCAGGTAGTCCAAAAAATGTTAATGCATGTAAGAATAAAATAGAATAAAAATAAGGAATTAAGGTGAAAATTGTGTATAAATTAAATCACATACATACATATTTAGTTTTTTGCCATGTCAAAAAAGAAACCCAAGGCGTTACATTGTTCTGTAGGAAAAGTAGATAACGCAGTAAGAGCCTGTAATTGAAATCCCTCACAATCTTCTGTACTTCAGCATTATTTTTTTTTGTAGTTTGTACCAAACACCAAGTTTTAAGCATACTTTTAATTCTCAAAATTAACTTTCTTAAACAAGAATCATAAAGATAGTGGAAGATGGCATGTTAATTTATATATGTATTTCTACTACCAGATAGAAGGCTGAAGCTGTGCCTTTTTTAATTTGCTGTTGTCATTATATCCCCATTACAGTTTCTTGAAAGGCCAAGGAGTGAAAACTGTCATTGAACCAACCCCCAAATAGGTAATTATATGAGAGAGATCCTCATTAGAAACCAAGGCCATAGGTAGGGCAATGTGGCCAAAATACTAAAAACTGGAAAATGAGGAAGCCAGGGAAAATGAAGGAACCTAATTTCACCACCTGCACTCTAATTGGCTATATCTCCAAGTAACTAAACCTAACTAGAATTTAGGTTTCATTAGGATGACCTAGAACCTTCTGCTACAGTCCATAGAAATCAGCCCACCAAGATACATAACAGAATTATCAAGGATGGAATGTGGATCCAGTAAATACATAAGAACACAGTTATAAGAATAGACAAGGCATTCATTAAGAATTTCTAATTGGAAAGATTTGTCCTATCAAATGTAATGATTTCTTATAAAGCTACAATAATTAAGACAGAATGGCACTGGCATAAATTAAGTGATTAGAGCAATGAAACAGAATTAAGAGATTAGAAACAAGTTCATGCATAGGTACCTTTTCAGAGCAGTAAAAATAGGGTAATATTTTCAACAAATGGTGTTGCTACCACTGGATATAGTATAGAAAAAATGAAACTTTCATACAATGTATAGTTCAAAAAGACTGGAAAGGCTGAAAAAATATTCATATCCAGAGTATATAAAGAATATTTATATATCAGTGAGAAATAGACAATCTAATTAAAAACAGCCAATGTACTTAAAAATATACTTTATAAAATTGGTTGTTCAATTGGCCAAGCAATGTATGAAAAACATATATAGGAGCAAGGGTCATTTCCCCACAGGAACAGGATGGAATGGAGATTTTAAGGATCAAGATACATGTTGGTGATTACATGTTTGGGGGGAGTCTCATAGTTATCTTGTGATAACTTCTATTTTCTCATTGACATAAGAAACAAGGTTAATGACTAATGATAGTGAGAGGAAGTGCTGGACAACCTAAAGATATGGACAATTTCCTAGAAAAATAACAGCCCATCAAAACTGAATGAGGAAGAAACAGGAAATCTGAATAGACAAATAACAAGTAAAGTGAGTGAATAGGCAACAAAACTTCCAAACCAAGAAAACCCCAGAACCAGGTCCTTTTACAGATGAATTTTACCAAACATTTAAAGAAGAGATAAAAGGAATCTAAATCAGAAAGATGCAAAATCATCTCTGCCTTCACATGACATGATCATACTGTAGAAAACCCTTAAAATTCTTTAATAAAACTGTTAATATTAATAAGTAAATTCAGTGAAGTTTCAAGATACAGAATCAGCATACATAAATCAGTTGTATTTATATACATTAATAACAAACTATCTGGAAAAGAAATAACGAAAATAATCTCCCTCACTATAGCATTGAAAACAATAAAGTACCTAAAAGTAAACTTATCCGGGGATCCCTGGGTGGCTCAGCGGTTTAGCATCTGCCTTTGGTCCAGGGCGCGATCCTGGAGTCCCGGGATCAAGTTCCATGTCAGGCTCCCGGCATGGGCCTCCTCTTCCCTCCTCCTGTGTCTCTGCCTCTCTCTCTCTCTCTCTATCATAAATAAATGAAAATTGAAAAAAAAAATTAAAATAAATAAATAAATAAATAAATAAATCTTTAAAAAAAAGTAAACTTCTCCAAAATGGTAAAAGAACTGAAATGAAACCTATAGAACATCATCGAAAGAAATTGAAGAAAAAGATATGCATAAATAAAATATGAACAAAAATAAATGGAAAGATATCCCATGTTCATAGATTGGAAGAATGAGTACTGCTAAAATATCCATACTACACAAAGCCATTTGCAGAGCCAGTGTGATCTCTATCATGATTCAATAGCGTTTTTTTAAGAAACAGAAAAAATAATTCTAAAATCTGTACAGAACCACAAAATGTGCCAAACAGCAAAAGGAATCATAAGAAAGAGAAACAAAACTGGAGTCATTATGCTTCTTGAATTCACACAAAGCAATAGAAATCAAAATAGTATGGTACTGACATTAATATAGACACATAGATCAATACAACAAAATATAAAGCCCAGAAATAAACCCATGAAGGAATATACAGTAAAAAATGCTCAACAAAGTTGTCAAGAATATATGATGAGAAATGTCAGTCTCTTCAATAAATAGTCTTTGGGAAACTAGTTAGCCATATAGTGATAGAGTGAAACTTGACCCTTATTTGTGCCACTTACAAAAAAAAAAAAAAAACAAACAAACAAACAAACAAAAAAAAAAACCACTCTAAACAGGTTAAATACTTAAAAGGAAGACCTGAAACCATAAAACTCCTAGAAGAAAACATAGGGGAAAAACCCTTGGCATGGGTCTTGGCAATGATTTTTGGATGTGACACTAAACACAAGCAACAAAAATGAAAAATATGAAAGACTACATCAAACAAAAAGCTTCTGCACAGCAAAAGAAATGATCGACAGAATGAAAAGGCAACCTATAGAATGAGAAAAATAGTTGAAAATCATATTTCTGTTAAGGGGTAAATATCTAAAATATATTTTAAAAAGTCATACCATTCGATAGCCCAATTAAAAATGAGAAAAATACCTGGATATACACTTGTCCCAAAAAGATAACTTAATGGCTAACAAGTACATTAAAAAAGGTGTTTGACATGACTGATCATAAGGGAAATGCAAACCAAAACCACAATGCAATATCAACTCACACCTGTTAGAATTGCTATGATCAAAATACAAGAGACAACGAGTGGCGATGAGGATGTGGAGAAATAAGAATTCTTGTTCACTATTCCTGGGAATGTAAATTAATGCAGTCATTATGGAAATCTGTATGAAGTTTCCTAAAGAACTTAAACACAGAACTACCATATGATCCAGAAATTCTACTTCTGGGTTTATATCTGAGGAGTTGAAATCAGTTTCTTGAAGAGATATATGCTCCCCCACATTCATTGCAGCATTATGTGCATGCAGCCAAGACATGGAAACAAGCTAAGTGCCCATTGACAGATGAATGGGATGACCAGAACTTATTCATCTTATAACCAGAATTTTAAACCCTTTAACCACATTCAATCATTTCTTCCTTGCCCTTACTCCTGATAGTCACCAATCTACTATTTATTTCTGTGACTTACTTTCCACATATAAGTGAGATCATGTAGTAATTATTTTTCTCTGATTCTTTTCACTTAGCACAATATCTAAAAAGCATTCAGTTTTTGAGGCTAAAGGAGATGTAGTTTCTTTTTTAAAAAAGATTTTATTTATTTATTCATGAGAGAACAGAGAGAGGCAAAGACATAGGCAGAGGGAGAAGCATACTCCTCGTAGGGAGCCTGATGTGGTACTCCACCCCAGGACGCCAGGATCATACTCTGAGACTAAGGCAGACCCTCACCTGCTGAGCTACCCAGGCATCCCAGAGATGTAGTTTCTTCAAGGGAAAGCAATGTCAAGCTTCAGGAAATGTTCAGAGAAGTGAATAAAAAGATATTGTGTGCTGATAACTCACTGGATAAAATGCAGTCACAAAAGAACAAGTGAGTGTGGGAGGAGGGGCAAGAGGGCGGAAGAGTAGGGTCCCCAAGTCACCTGTCCCCACCATATTACCTAGAAAACCTTCAAATTATCCTGAAAATCTATGAATTCGGCCTGAGATTTAAAGAGAGACCAGCTGAAATGCTACAGTGAGAAGAGTTCGCGCTTCTATCAAGGTAGGAAGACAGAGAAAAAGAAATAAAGACACAAAAGGCCTCCAAGGGGGAGGCCCGCGAGGAGCCGGGCTGAGGCCGGGGCGAGTGTCCCCAGGACAGGAGAGCCCCGTCCCGGAGAAGCAGGAGCTGCACCAACCTTCCCGGGCGGAAAGGGGCTCCAGGGAGGTGGAGCAGGACCCAGGAGGCCAGGGATGCCCTCGGGCTCCCGGGGACACTAACAGACACCTGCACCCCGGGAGAGTGCGCTGAGCTCCCTAAGGGCTGCAGCGCGCACGGCGGGGCCCGGAGCAGCTCGGGGGGTGCTCGGGGGCAGCTCCGCGGAAGGGGCTGCGGGGCGGGAGCAGCTCGGAGGGGCTCGGGCAGAGGAAGAGGCTCCGGCAGAGGAATAGGCTCCACAGAGGGGGCTGCGGGGCGAGAGCGCGAATCCAACAGCCCAGGCCCCGGAGCACTGGGCGCCGGGACACAGCCCAGGATCCGGCCTCCCCCAGGACAGGCAGAGGCCGGGGGGCCAGGACAGCAAGGACGCTCCTGCCCCAAGCTGAGCAGATCAGTGGCCCCGCCCCAGAGCCTTCAGGACCTGCAGACCGAGAGCTCTGGAGCTACTGCGGGAGCTGACTCCAGGGCTGCAGAGCTGGCCCCGCCACTGCAGTTGTTCCTCCTGGGGCCTCACGGGGTAGACAACCCCCCCAAGCCCTGCACCAGGCAGGGGGCAGAGCAGCTCCCCCAAGTGCTAACACCTGAAAATCAGCACAACAGGCCCCTCTCCCAGAAGACCAGCTGGACGGACAAGTTACAGGGGAAGTCAAGGGACTTAAAGTACACAGAATCAGAGGATACCCCACCCTGTGGTTTTTGCTTTTTTTTTTTTTTTTTGCTTTTTTCTTTTCTTTTCTTTTTTTTTTTTTTTTTTTTTTTTTTGCTTTTTGATTTCTGTTTGCTTCCCCCACCCCGTTTTTTTTCCTTTCTTTCTTTTTCTTTCTCTTTTTCTTCTTTTTTTTCATTTATTTCTTCCTTTTTTTTCCTCTTTCTCTTTTCTTTCCTTCTTTCTCTCCTCTCTTTTTCTCCTTTTCCCAATACAACTTGCTTTTGGCCACTCTGCACTGAGCAAAATGACTAGAAGGAAAACCTCACCTCAAAAGAAAGAATCAGAAACAGTCCTCTCTCCCACAGAGTTACAAAATCTGGATTACAATTCAATGTCAGAAAGCCAATTCAGAAGCACTATTATACAGCTACTGGTGGCTCTAGAAAAAAGCATAAAGGACTCAAGAGACTTCATGAATGCAGAATTTAGAGCTAATCAGGCACATATTAAAAATTAATTGAATGAGATGCAATCCAAACCAGAAGTCCTAACGACGAGGGTTAAAGGGGTTAACGAGGTGGAAGAACGAGTGAGTGACATAGAAGACAAGTTGATAGCAAAGAGGGAAACTGAGGAAAAAAGAGACAAACAATTAAAAGACCATGAAGATAGATTAAGGGAAATAAACGACAGCCTGAGGAAGAAAAACTTACGTTTAATTGGTGTTCCCAAGGGCGCCGAAAGGGAGAGAGGGCCAGAATATGTATTTGAACAAATTCTAGCTGAAAACTTTCCTAATCTGGGAAGGGAAACAGGCATTCAGATCCAGGAAATAGAGAGATCCCCCCCTAAAATCAATAAAAACCGTTCAACACCTCGACATTTAATAGTGAAGCTTGCAAATTCCAAAGATAAAGAGAAGATCCTTAAAGGAGCAAGAGACAAGAAATCCCTGACTTTTATGGGGAGGAGTATTAGGGTAACAGCAGACCTCTCCACAGAGACCTGGCAGGCCAGAAAGGGCTGGCAGGATATATTCAGGGTCCTAAATGAGAAGAACATGCAACCAAGAATACTTTATCCAGCAAGGCTCTCATTCAAAATAGAAGGAGAGATAAAGAGCTTCCAAGACAGGCAGCAACTGAAAGAATATGTGACCTCCAAACCAGCTCTGCAAGAAATTTTAAGGGGAACTCTTAAAATTCCCCTTTAAGAAGAAGTTCAGTGGAACAATCCACAAAAACAAGGACTGAATAGGTATCATGACGACACTAAACTCATATCTCTCAATAGTAACTCTGAATGTAAACGGGCTTAATGACCCCATCAAAAGGCGCAGGGTTTCAGACTGGATAAAAAAGCAGGACCCATCTATTTGCTGTCTACAAGAGACTCATTTTAGACAGAAGGACACCTACAGCCTGAAAATAAAAGGTTGGAGAACCATTTACCATTCAAATGGTCCTCAAAAGAAAGCAGGGGTAGCCATCCTTATATCAGATAAACTAAAATTTACCCCAAAGACTGTAGTGAGAGATGAAGAGGGACACTATATCATACTTAAAGGATCTATTCAACAAGAGGACTTAACAATCCTCAATATATATGCCCTGAATGTGGGAGCTGCCAAATATATAAATCAATTATTAACCAAAGTGAAGAAATATTTAGATAATAATACACTTATACTTGGTGACATCAATCTAGCTCTTTCTATACTCGATAGGTCTTCTAAGCAAAACATCTCTAAAGAAACGAGAGCTTTAAATGATACACTGGACCAGATGGATTTCACTGATATCTACAGAACTTTACATCCAAACTCAACTGAATATACATTCTTCTCAAGTGTACATGGAACTTTCTCCAGAAGAGACCACATACTGGGTCATAAATCAGGTCTGAACCGATATCAAAAGATTGGGATCGTCCCCTGCATATTCTCAGACCATAATGCCTTGAAATTAGAACTAAATCACAACAAGAAGTTTGGAAGGACCTCAAACACGGGGAGGTTAAGGACCATCCTGCTAAAAGATGAAAGGCTCAACCAGGAAATTAAAGAGGAATTAAAAAGATTCATGGAAACTAATGAGAATGAAGATACAACCGTTCAAAATCTTTGGGATGCAACAAAAGCAGTCCTAAGGGGAAATACATCGCAATACAAGCATCCATTCAAAAACTGGAAAGAACTCAAATACAAAAGCTAACCTTACACATAAATGAGCTAGAGAAAAAACAGCAAATAGATCCTACACCCAGGAGAAGAAGAGAGTTAATAAAGATTCGAGCAGAACTCAACGAAATCGAGACCAGAAGAACTTTGGAACAGATCAACAGAACCAGGAGTTGGTTCTTTGAAAGAATCAATAAGATAGATAAACCATTAGCCAGCCTTATTAAAAAGAAGAGAGAGAAGACTCAAATTAATAAAACCATGAATGAGAAAGGAGAGATCACTACCAACACCAAGGAAATACAAACGATTTTAAAAACATATGAACAGCTATACGCCAATAAATTATGCAATCTAGAAGAAATGGATGCATTCCTGGAAAGACACAAACTACCAAAACTGGAACAGGAAGAAATAGAAAACCTGAACAGGCCAATAACCAGGGAGGAAATTGAAGCAGTCATCAAAAACCTCCCAAGACACAAGAGTCCAGGGCCAGATGGCTTCCCAGGGGAATTCTATCAAACGTTTAAAGAAGAAACCATACCTATTCTCCTAAAGCTGTTTGGAAAGATAGAAAGAGTTGCAGTACTTCCAAATTCGTGCTATGAGGCCAGCATCACCTTAATTCCAAAACCAGACAAAGATCCCACCAAAAAGGAGAATTACAGACCAATATGCCTGATGAACATGGATGCAAAAATTCTCAACAAGATACTGGCCAATAGGATCCAACAATACATTAAGAAAATTATTCACCATGACCAAGTAGGATTTATCCCTGGGACACAAGGCTGGTTCAATACCCATAAAACAATCAATGTGACTCATCATATCAGCGAGAGAAAAACCAAGAATCATATGATCCTCTCATTAGATGCAGAGAAAGCATTTGACAAAATACAGCATCCATTCCTGATCAAAACTCTTCAGAGTGTAGGGATAGAGGGAACATTCCTCGACATCTTAAAAGCCATCTATGAAAAGCCCACAGCAAATATCATTCTCAATGGGGAAGCACTGGGAGCCTTTCCCCTAAGATCAGGAACAAGACAGGGATGTCCACTCTCACCACTGCTATTCAACATAGTACTGGAAGTCCTAGCCTCAGCAATCAGACAATAAAAAGACATTAAAGGCATTCAAATTGGCAAAGAAGAAGCCAAACTCTCCCTCTTCATCGATGACATGATACTCTACATAGAAAACCCAAAAGTCTCCACCCCAAGATTGCTAGAACTCATACAGCAATTCGGTAGCGTGGAAGGATACAAAATCAATGCCCAGAAATCAGTGGCATTTCTATACACTAACAATGAGCCTGAAGAAAGAGAAATTAAGGAGTCAATCCCATTTACAATTGCACCCAAAAGCATAAGACACCTAGGAATAAGCCTAACCAAAGAGGTCAAGGATCTATACCCTAAAAACTATAGAACACTTCTGAAAGAAATTGAGGAAGACACAAAGAGATGGAAAAATATTCCATGCTCATGGATTGGCAGAATTAATATTGTGAAAATGTCAATGTTACCCAGGGCAATTTACACGTTTAATGCAATCCCTATCAAAATACCATGGACTTTCTTCAGAGAGTTAGAACAAATTATTTTAAGATTTGTGTGGAATCAGAAAAGACCCCGAATAGCCAGGGGAATTTTAAGAAAGAAAACCGTATCTGGGGGCATCACAATGCCAGATTTCAGGTTGTACTACAAAGCTGTGGTCATCAAGACAGTGTGGTACTGGCACAAACACAGACACATAGATCAATGGAACAGAATAGAGAACCCAGAAGTGGACCCTCAACTTTATGGTCAACTAATATTCGATAAAGGAGGAAAGACTATCCATTGGAAGAAAGATAGTCTCTTCAATAAATGGTGCTGAGAAAATTGGACATCCACATGCAGAAGAATGAAACTAGACCACTCTCTTGCACCATACACAAAGATAAACTCAAAATGGATGAAAGATCTAAATGTGAGACAAGAATCCATCAAAATCCTAGAGAAGAACACAGGTAACACCCTTTTTGAACTCGGCCACAGCAACTTCTTGCAAGATGCATCTATGAAGGCAAGGGAAACAAAAGCAAAAATGAACTATTGGGACTTCATCAATATAAAAAGCTTCTGCACAGCAAAAGAAACAGTCAACAAAACCAAAAGACAACCTACAGAATGGGAGAAGATATTTGCAAATGACATATCAGATAATGGGCTAGTTTCCAAGATCTATAAAGAACTTCTTAAACTCAACAGCAAAGAAACAAACAATCCAATCATGAAATGGGCAAAAGACATGAAGAGAAATTTCACCAAAGAAGACATACACATGGTCAACAAGTACGTGAGAAAATGATCTGCGTCACTTGCCATCAGGGAAATACAAATCAAAACCACAATGAGATCCCACCTCACACCAGTGAGAATGGGGAAAATTAACAAGACAGGAAACAACAAATGTTGGAAAGGATGTAGAGAAAGGGGAACCCTCTTGCACTGTTGGTGGTAATGTGAACTGGTGCAGCCACTCTGGAAAACTGTGTGGAGGTTCCTCAAAGAGTTAAAAATAGAGGTACCCTATGACCCAGCCATTGCACTATTGGGGATTTACCCCAAAGCTACAGATGCAGTGAAAAGCCGAGACACCTGTACCCAAATATTTATAGCAGCAATGTCCACAATAGCCAAACTGTGGAATGAGCCTCAGTGTCCATCGAAAGATGAATGGATAAAGAAGATGTGGTTTATGTATACAATGGAATATTACTCAGCCAATAGAAATGACAAATACCCAACATTTGCTTTGACATGGATGGATCTGGAGAGTATTATGCTGAGCGAAGTAAGTCAGAGAAGGACAATCATTATATGGTTTCACTCATACGGGGAATATAAACAAAACTGTGAAAGGGATTAAAGGGGAAAGGAGAGAAAATGAGTGGGAAAAATCAGAGAGGGTGACAAAACGTGAGACTCCTAACTCTGGGAAACAAAGTTTTGTTTGGATGGGAGGATGGTGACTGGGTAACAGGCACTGAGGGGGGCACTTGACAGAATGAGCATTGGGTGTTATACAATATGTTGGCAAATTGAACTCCAACAAAAAACATACCAAATAAAAAATATACCAAAAAAAAAAAGATACAAGATCAACATACAAACTCATTATATTTCTATGTGCTAGCAACAAACAATCTAAAAAGGAGATCAAAAAAACAGTATCATTTAATGGCAATAAAAAATAAAATAAATTTAGGCATAAATTTAAGGAAGTAAAATACTTGTACACTGAAAATGTCAAAACATCACCAAAATAAATTAATGATGACCCAAGTAAATAGAAAGGCATTAATATTCATGGATTGGAAGGGAATAAATATTGCTATAATGGCAGTGCTGTCCAAGTTGATTGAAAGATTCAACACAATCCTTATAAAATCCTACTGAGCTTTTGTAGAAATAGACAAGCTCTTCCTAAAATTTATACAAAATTGTTTGGGACACTGAAATTCAGGAAAAAATATTTTAAAATTAAAACAGAGTTGGAGGGTTCAACTTCCCAATTTCTATATATATTTTTTAAAGCAACAATAATCATGGAAGATTGATACTAGCCTAAGAATGGATATATAAATAAGTGGAGTAGAATTGACTGTCCATAAATAAGCCAATATATCCATGGTCAATTGATTTTCAACAGGTGTGCCAAAACCATACAATGGAGCATGAATAAACTTCTCAGCAAATGGTACTGGAAAAATTAGATGATCCTCATGAAAATGATTGAAGTTGGACCATTACCTGGCATTTATACATTAATTGACTCAACATGGACCAATGACTTAAATATAAAGGCTTAAATTACAAAACCCCAGAAGAAAACATGGTAAATCTTTATAACCTTGAGTTTCAAATCTTGTGATTATTAGATGTTACTTGAAGCATGAGCAAAAAATGAAAAAGTTAGATAAATTAGACTTCATAAAAAATAAAAACCTTGTATGTCAAAAGCTACTATCATAAAAAAATAAGACAGCCCACAAAATGGGAGAAAATGCTTGAAAAAGAGATGTAACAACTTCATACCCCAAAACACAGACACTCCAATTAAAAAATAAGGCACAGAAGCCAATTAGACATTTCTCCCAAGAAGATGCACATAAACACATAAAAAATACTATCATTAGGTAAGTGCTGATCAAAACCACATGATTAAAAAAATAAAATAATGGCAAGGATTATGGAGGAAATGGAACCCTCTAACATTGTTCTTAGGAATGTAATATGATTCAGTCATTGCAGACAAGTTCGGTGGCTTCTCAAAAAGTTACACAGAATCACCATATAACCTTATAGGTCTACTCCAAGGAATATAACTAGGAGAATTAAAAACTTATATTCAAATACTTCACACATGTTTATGGCAACACCATTCACAATAGCTACAAAATGGAAACAATCCAAATGTCCCAAAACTTGATAATTGGATAAACTAAATGTATTATATTTATTCAATGGAATATTAACCATAAATATAGGAATACATGCCATAAATAGATGAATCTCAAAAACATTATGCTAATTCAAAGAAATCAGATATCATATATATTGTATAAATCCATACATATGAAATGTCAGGCAAATGAAGAGACAGTAAAGTAATGCTTGCTAGGATTTGGTCAGGGTGGTACTGGAAGGGAGCTGTGGTTTTCTCTTTTTTGGGAGATGAAAATGTTCTGGATAGTGGTGATGGTTGCTCAATGTTGAAAATGTACTGAAAGCCAATTATTTGTACAATTTTAAATATTCAAAGTGAAAAAATAAATAAATAAATAAATAAATATTCAAAGTGTTGAGCTTTATATTGTGTGAATTACACCATAATAAAAATCACGTTTCAACATATTATCCTTATTCATGTATTATGTTTCCTATACATTTATAACTGAGGTTTGCTTGAGTTTTCTCCTCTACTTATATGGTTTTGATATTACAATCATGCTAGCCTCATTTTGTGACTTGAGAAATTGTCTCCTTTATTATTTTTTCTGTATTCTCTGAAAGAATGTATGTATGACAGGAATTGTTTTTTCCTAGAATGCTTGATGGAATTCATCAGGGAAATCACTTGATCAAGGAGATTGTTTTGTCAGGAAATTTCTACTCTGAAATAAAGATATTTAATGATTATAGCAAAGCTGATTTATGATTTTTTTGTGTCCAATTTAGTAGCTTTCATTTTTGTGATGTCTATTTTATCTATATATTTTTTTAAATTAGTTTTTATTTAAATTCCAGTTTGCTAATATACAGTGTAATATTAGTTTCAGGTACATAATATAGTGGTTCAGCACTTCCATACAACACCCAGTGCTCGTCACAAAGTGCAATCCTTAATCCACATCACCTGTTTAAGCCACCCACACACCTCCCCTCTGGGAAGCATCAGTTTGTTTTCTGTTTCTTGGTTTCCCTCTCTATCTTCCTTTTTCCCTTTGCTTGTTTGTTTCTAAAATTCCACATATAAGTGAAATCACATGGTATTTTTCTTTCTCTGATGGACTGGTTTTGCTTAGTATAATACAAGCTATCTCCACCATGTCTTTGTGAATGACAAAATTTCATTCTTTTTTTTTTAATTTTTTTGTTTTTATTTATTTATGATAGTCATCACACACACAGAGAGAGAGAGAGAGAGAGAGGCAGAGACACAGGCAGAGGGAGAAGCAGGCTCCATGCACCGGGAGCCCAACGTGGGATTCGATCCCAAGTCTCCAGGATCGCACCCTGGGCCAAAGGCAGGCGCCAAACCGCTGCGCCACCCAGGGATCCCTCATTCTTTTTTTATTATATACATAGAATAGAATATTACTCAGCCATAAAAAGAATGATATATCAGATATATATATATCTGATTTTTACACTTTATCCATTCACACTTAGGCTGTTTCCATAATTTGGCTATTGTAGGTGATGCTACTGTAAATGGGTGCATGTATCCCTTTGAATTAGTACTCTTTTGTGTTCTTTGGGTAAATAACAAGCAGTGCAATTGCTGGATAATAGGGTAGTCTTTTTTAACTTTTTGAGGAAACTCCATACTGTTTTTCAGAGTGACTGTACCAGTTTGCATTCTCACCAACAGTGTGAGAAGTTTTCCCTTTTCCACATCATCACCAACATCTATGGTTCTTTGTGTTGTTGATTTTAGCCATTCAGACATGTGAGTTGATAGCTCATTGTAGTTTTGATTTGCATTTCCCTGATGAGAAGCAATGTCAACCATCTTTTCATGTGTTTTTTGGCCATCTGGATGTCTTCCTGGAGAACTATCTGTTCATGTCTTCTGACCATTTTTAATTGGATTATTTATTTTGGGGTGTTGACATTTTTAAAATTTTATATTTTGTATTTCATTTATATTTTCAAATCAAGTTCAAAATATTAGTAACACACTTATTTTAATATGCCAACCATTCTTGTCAATATCCTGATTTTTCATTCCTGGCATTGCTTATTTCTGTCTCATTTCTTTTTTATAGAACCTTGAAATTTAATATCCCTTTTAAATACTTCTACTTTCGTCTTTATTGATCCACTCCGTTGTATTTGTTTTCCATGTCATTAATTTATATTTTTAACTTTATTAATCTCTTACATATAATTTGTGTTCATATTGCAGTTCTTTTTAAAGCTTTAGGAATGGATATTTAGCTCATTAATTTCAATACTTCTTTTCAGGTAAATACATATAAGCCTGATTATTTCTTCTAATTACTTTTAGTTGTAGCATATAAATTTTTATTCACAATATTTTATCATTCACTTAAACATTATTTATAAAATATGTCTTTGACACATCACTTATTTAGAATTTTATTTAAAAATTTCCAAATATATGAATCTTCCTAGTTATTTTTAGTTTTTTCTTTCTGTGTTAATCACATTGTGGTTGATAATATGTTCTATATGATTTAAAGTAGTTGAACTTTACTGAGACCCTATGACCAGTGTAATACTCAATTTTTGTAAATGTTTAGTGTGTGCTTGAAAATAATGTGTTTTCTACACATTTTTGAGAAACAAGAAAAAAATAGGAAGACAGCACCCCCTATAACTTTTCTGGGCAATAAGTATTTAGAAGGGAGGCAACTGATAGCAAATATGCATATTGATTGCCAGATTCAAGGAGCAGTTCACAGGGATCTACCAAGGCCAGATGTCAGACTACAGGAAAGGAAGTGTATATTATATCTATATTTATTATTATATTTAATTTGTAGGGGTTTTAGGCTGCATCACTCATAAATAATCAGAGATGGAGTCCAAGTTGGCAGACCTTCAGTACAAGACAGCTAACCTCAGGTTCCAGTTTTGCGCCACCACTTAAACATTTATGATTTACATGATCCTTGACATAATCAGGAAGCTGACGTTCAAGGCTTGCCTTTATAAATCTTTGATATATTGAACCAATGCCTTGAGAATTCAACCTTAGAATTCTACCAGGATCAGTTGCTTTAGCACTTCAGTTATACTTTATTTTCATGGGGCTGGGCAGAAGATTAATTGTCTTTAGGCCAACCTAAAGAACTCAGTCTTGAACGAATTGACCCACATGAATCCACACATGGTATGCCAACTTTAAATTTATCCTCTATATTAATTTTTTTTATACTGGGTGATTATTTTCTGCTTATTCTATGTGTCAGTAAAAGGAGTTTCTTTTTAAGATTTAATTTATTTATTTGAGAAAGATAGAGCACACACATGAGCACAAGCTGAGGCAGGGGCAGAGGGAGCAGGAGAAACAAACTCCCTACTGAGCATGGAGCCTGACACTAGGCTTGATCCCAGGACCCTGAGAGCATGACCTGAACCCAAGTCAGGCACTTAACTAAATATGCCACCCAGGCAACCCTGAAAGGAGTTTAATGAACTCCTTCAGTATGGTAATAGATTAGTCTATTTCCTCTTGCAGTTTTGTTAAGTATTGGATTAAAATTTTCTGACTATATAATTAAGTACATAGAAATTTAAATGTTAATATTTTTGTATTAAGTGAATGTTTATAAAAAAGTGACACTTTTTATATTTAGTGTTACTTTTTTTACCTTAAAGTCTAATTTTATTTGAATTAATAAATCTATATAGGTTTCTCTTGATTCATATTTGCACAATTTATCTTTTCTCAATATTTTTCTTTCAAACTTTTAGTCTACTTTATTTTTTAGATATATTGTTTTTAAGTAGCACATAGGTGGCATTTCAAAAATCTAACTTTTGTCATTTACTACATAATTTGCGTTTACTGTTAACTCAGAACAACTTGGGTTTGAACTGCATAGGTCTACTTATATGTGAATTTTTACAGTATAATACTGTAAATATATTGCCTCTTATGATTTTCTTAATAACATTTTCTTTTTTTATCTTACTTTATCATAAGATGAAAGTAGTATGTAACATATAAACATACATAATATGTATTAACTGATTATTTATATTCTTGGTAATGCTTCCAATCAATAGTAGACTAGTAGTAGTTAAGTTTTGGGGGATTCAAAAATTATTTGCAAATGTTTGACTGTGCAAGATGTTGTTGTCCCTATCCTCTGGATTGCTCAAGGTCGACTGTAGTATCATTATTGATACAAAAATTAAGCCTAGTATTTTAAAACATTTGTTCTGTTTCTTTTAAATTTTCCATGTTTCCTGTTTTCTTTGTTGACTTAATTTTTCTTTTTTTTTAATTTATTTTTTATTGGTGTTCAATTTACTAACATACAGAATAACACCCAGTGCCCGTCACCCATTCACTCCCACCCCCCGCCCTCCTCCCCTTCTACCACCCCTAGTTCGTTTCCCAGAGTTAGCAGTCTTTACGTTCTGTCTCCCTTTCTGATATTTCCCACACATTTCTTCTCCCTTCCCTTATTTTCCCTTTCACTATTATTTATATTCCCCAAATGAATGAGAACATATAATGTTTGTCCTTCTCCGACTGACTTAATTTTTCATTAAAGGTTTTACCACTATTCCCCCCCCCCCCCCGCTATCTTGGAGATTATAAACTGTATATTTTCAGGGGTTGTCTTAGAATATTCAACACACATATTTAAATTACGTGTGTAATTTAGTTTAACCAATACTTTAAACATCTTCCAGACAGATCAGGGATTTTAAACAATTTTATTTTTCTCACTCCCAAATTACATTATTATGCCCATGGTATTTTCATTATTTTATTTAATTCCTTTGAAACAATCCACATGACATTATTTTTACTGTTTTTCGACTCAACATTTATTAAGATTTAATCATAAGATTAGCTTTTCCCCAAATCATTATTTATTTTTACCTCATGCATTTTGCACTTGGAATCACAATCTGTCTGCCTAGGGTATCTAATTGAGAATCTCCTTTAAGGATCTGATGCTCTTTTTTTTTTTTTTTTGGATCTGATGTTCTCAAACACTTTGGTTTTGTTCTTTGAAAAAATGTCTTTAATTTGTCACTTATCATAAAGGGAATATTCCTTGAACATAAAATCCTATGTTGGCAGTTCTTTGTAAAATAGTAAAGATATTTTCTATTACTTGCCAGCTCTCATAAATTCTGGTATTCTATTATAACATTAATATGAATGTGTTTTTTCTCCCCATGTCTAGCTCCTTTTAAAATTTTCTATGTCTTTACTGTTGGTTTGTTTGTTTTTCTCCCTCAGATGTGCCTCATTATAGTTCTCTTCCTACCTTTCTTGGTTCATTTGGGTTGTGTCAATTGAAATTTTAGATTAATTTCTTAGATTACTTATAGAAAATTTTATCCCATTATATATTCAGATATTGCTTCGATCTGGTTCCTTTTCTACTCCAATCATTTTACACCTCCTCCTGCATGTTTCTTAATCTTCATCCCAACTTTTTATCTCTGTGCCTCATTCTGGAAAATTCTTCTGATTTATCTTCAGAAATTCTCTTGAGCATTATCTATTCTGCTATTCAACCTATCTATTCGGTTTTAAATGTTATCAATTGTATTTTTCAAAGATCAATTGTATTTTTTTTAAATTTACCTAGTCATATTTTATAGTTTCCTGGTCCCTGGGGAACTTTTCAAAATAGAAGTCTTTCTTTCATTTCTCTAAACAGAGTAAGCAGGCTTGCTGTATAATCCATGTGTCTGCAATGCTCATTCTACTATATGTCTGTCTGTCTGTATATGTTAATTTCTTCTTATTTTCTCTCATAATGTCTTTCCTGTGTCTGCCTAGATTTTTTTTTTTTTGTCCCATGTGTCCTCATTATCAAAAGTTTAAATGTGGAGACCAAGAATGAAATTCCTTCTTCTAACTTATAAAATATCTGAGGCCTCTGAAATGAAGTTGAAATTTTGAGTTATTCTCTAGGAACAGCTATTTCCTTCCTATTCAATTCTGGGCCACAGTATGTATACTTTCTAATCCTTGTAATGTGGTAGAGGGAAGTTTATATGAGTCTATCTTAACCCTTCTATTATCATCTCTTTGTGTCTTTAGCCTCCCGTAGATGGGTCTCCAGGTGGCTAACTTCCTTGGCCTGAAATGTTTCTGATTCTTTTTTTTTTTTTTTAAGATCTTGTTTATTTTTTCATGAAAGACACAGAGAGCAGGCAGAGACACAGGCAGAGGGAGAAGCAGGTTCTTCTCAGGGAGCCTGATGTGGGACTCGATCCTGGAACTCCAGGATCACTCCCTGAGCTGAAGGCAGATGCTCAACTGCTTAGCCACCCAGGAATCCTAAATTACTGATTCTTTCATATATATATACACACACATATACACACACGTAATATATATGTATATTATGTAATGTAATATTATATATAATACACAAACACATATATAATAATATATATAATATATGATAATATATATATATATTAATTTTGGTTGCTTTTGACTGAGATTTAGTTCAAATAACCTGCCCTGTATTAGTTTAAAAAAATCACTTTAGGAATAGTATTATGACACAGCTTATATCCACATATTAATATCACAAGGTAACTTCAGATTAGAACTGCTAGATCTTTTTTTTTTTTCCTCTTAAGAGCCAAAATAGTAAGCTATTTGGGTTATCAGTGTTTGTTTAGTTGGTGGAGTGTCAGTGGTCCAAAACTCCCAACTATTTAGAAAAAAATATATGAACAAAAAATACTAAGTAATTTATTTAAGTAAATAGGAAGTCAAAACCACAGCTTCAGAATATATAGAACCTAAATTAGAGCATTGCATATTGCAAATTATAGAAATGTTTATAATAACAGTAAACCCCCTCAAAAAAATACTGTTAGAAAATAAATAAATAAATAAAAAACAAAAAAAAACAAAACAAAACAAAAAATACTGTTAGTTTAATTTTTAAAAATCAGAGGACTTCTATTTCTGGGGATGTGCACTAGATGTACTTTTCCTCTACCCCCCCCCCCATTAAGGACAATAAAACCCCATGGCACTGTATATAAAACAAATAAATGGATAAAACAGTGATTGTCTAGAGATCCTAGGAGCCAAGTAACCAATAACAGTAAGTTTTCTTATTCATCCTTTAGCCCATCTTTTATCCCACACTGTATACTGGAGAAGCTGGCAACCCAGAAATCTGATGGCATAGATGGCAAAAAAATTAAAATTAAATTAAATTAAGCCCCCCCCCCCCCCCCCCCCGCCCAAAGTCTGTTCTTTATAGCCAAAGGACCAGGAAGGGGAAGAAAACTTTTAGAAAATTAGCATTTTACTCCAGTTGAATTCTATATGCATACACTCACACATACAAATGTTGCCTCCCTCCCACTTATATTAGCTAAGTGGGGACCCTAGATTCCTACCCTTGCCAAGTTGTAATGAGATACTTTTCCCACCACTGTCTGTGGAAACCAGATGGGGAGCCTGGCTCCAGTTAAAATAACAATACCAAGGGGCCCTTCCATGTCCTTGTAGAGGTGGTTCCAGAAAAAAACCTACTGTAGACCCAGGACTTTCAACACCACTCAGAAATGAGATCAACCACTCTACATTGTCAGCCATGTGGGGATGATGTATGTCCATCTCCACAAAGAACTAGTGAGATAACCTTCATCCTCCCCACTGTGGTAGTATGAGAAGAAGCCCGAGAAAATAAGGATTTATACCACCTTTCAGTGGTAACAAGGCCACACCTACATGGTAGCAGAGAAAATCAGTTGGTAGGCAGTAACAAGGAGCCCCTGGCCTTCTGAGCCAGGATGCAGGTACAGTAAGATACCTGAACCTCTTCATCAGCAGTAGTAAGGAGCCCACTTCCTGATGTCAATGGAAGTTAATTATAAAATCTGGTAATTCACCATTTGTCTGGAAATAGAGAAGTAAACCCCCCTAAACATATTTGACATTAGACCCTTCTTAAAATATGATTTTTTTTTCAAAGATTCAGTCTTAATAATCCCCCTAATGTCCAGGTTTCAATAAAATATCACATATTATACCAAGAACCAGGAAGATCTAAAACTCAAGGAGAAAAGAGAATCTTAAAATGCTATCACTGAGATGACAGAGACAGTAGAATTATCTGGAATTTTTTAAGCAGCCACCATCAAATCTTGTAGTGAGACATTCCAAACATGTTTGAAACAAATGAAAATGTTTTAACTGTCAGCAAATAAATAGAAAATTTCAGGAAATACAAAGAAGATATATAAAAAGTGAAAGTTTTAGGATTAAAAACTAAAATAATGAAAATTAAAAAGCTAAATGGGTTTAACATCAAATTGGAGAGCACAGAGGAGTGACTCCATGAACTTGAAGATAGAATAATGAAAATTACACACTCTGAAATACAAGGAGAAAATAGACTGGGGCCAAATTAACAAAGCTTCAGCGATCTATGAATCTATGAGAAAAGATGCCACATTTTAGTCATCCCAGTCAAGAAAGGGGGCAAGTCTGTACAGGAACTTAAAAAAATAGTGGCTGAAAACTTCCCCAATTTGGCAAAAGGCATAAATCTACCAATACAAGGAGTTGCTAAAACTTTAAAACATAATAAGCTAAAGAAATAAACACCAGGACATTTCCTAGTCAAATATATGAAAACTAAAGATGAAAATAAAATTTGAAAACAGCCAGATAAACAACACATTAGTATGGGAGAAACTATTTGAATGACAGCAGATTTTTTAACAGAAACCATGGAGGTTGGGGTGAAGTGGAACATTTTTCAATTGATAAAAGATAACCACTGTCAGCCTCCAATTCTATAATCAGTGAAAATACCTGCAAGTAGACTTCTAAAAAAAGTGTTGTAAAATGAAAAAGGCTCCTCCCCAACATGGGTATGTTGTAATCCTTGGAACCTGTTAATTTTATCTTAACTGGAAGAAGGGTCTTTCCAGATGTGATAAAGGAAGGGATTGTAAGAGGAAGAGATTATCCTGGGTTATTTGAGTGATTGATAAATGCCACAAGTGTCTTTTTGAGACAGGCAGAGACAGTGTAGAGACAATGTAATTCTGGGACAATGTAACTACAGAAACAGGGAGTGACACAACCACAGGTCCAGGAATGCTGACAGCCACCAGAATGTAGGAGAGGCAAGTGACAGATTTTCCTCTAAAGGCAGAAGTGTAATCCTGCCTAATTTCAATTTAAGCTTGAAGATATGGATTTTTGAACTTTGGTCTCTAGAATTGTGAAAATAAATTTCAATTATTTTAAATTATATAATCTAAAAAAAATAATAAATAAATAAATTATATAATCTAGTAATTTGCTACAGCAGCTGCAGAAAAATAATATAGAATCTATGGTAATCAGGGCTGTGTGATATTGACAGAGGAACAAATACATAGATCTGTGCAACAGAGGAAAATAAACTTCAAAATGAACTTTCACAGCTAGTTGTTTGTTGCAATTTGCTGTTGACAAAAGTATAAAAGCAATATAATCAAAGAAAAATATTTTTTTAAAATAAATAGTGCTGGATCAATTGGATATACATAGATGAAACAAAACAAACAAAAAACTAAACAAAACTTCAACCTGTCTCACGCATGATATAAATGTTAACTCAAAATGGATCATGAAGTTAAATATAAAATGTAAAACTATGTAACCTTTAGAAAAAAATGAGAGAAAATATTTAGGATCTAAGGCTAGACAAAGCATTCTTTGACTTAGTAGCAAAAGTATAATACATAAAAGAAAAATATATAAGTAAGACTTCAAAGTTTAGAATTGTTCTCTATGACAGAGACCCTGTTAAGAGCATGAAAAGAAAAGCTGGGAAACCAGAAATTTGAAAACCAATATCTTTAAAGGACTAGTATTTAATATAAAGCTGGGAAACCAGAAATATTTGAAAACCAATATCTTTAAAGGACTAGTATTTAATATATAAAATAACTATCAAAATCTAAAAATTAAAACATAAAACTTAAAAAACAGTATAAATAGAAAAGTGCAAAAAAATGAATAGAATATCTAAATGAAGAGAATATGCTGATGAAAATTAAGCTCATGAAATGAGTTTCAATGACATTGGCTGACAGGGTATGCAAATTAAACTACAATCAGATAACATTACACACCTTTTAGTAAGGCTAAAATAAAATAGTGACCACAACAAATAACCTAAGATTGTGGAAAAACTACATCACTCATACATTGATTATTGGAACGTAAAATGTTAAAGCCATTCTGAAAAACAGTCTGATAGTTTCTTATAAAAGACATAATTGGCATTCATCTCAGAGAAAAGAAAACTTTTTCATATGACTTGTACTTGAATATCTGTAGGAGCTTTATTTTTAATTACTCCAAATAGGAAATAATCTAGTTTTCCAATACATGAATCCTGTTTAAATTATTATTTAAGCCTGTAGTACATTCATACCTTGTAATACTATTAAGAAATAAAAGGGAATAGATTATTGATACATGAAATAATCTGAATAAATGGACAGAAAATTATGTTGAGTGAAAAAAGTCAATCCCAAGATATCACATATTATTTCATTTATGTAACATTCTTTTTACATTTGTATTTATTTATTTCTTAATTCAAGTATAATTAACTTACAGTGTTATATTAGTTTTAGGTGTACCATATAATGATTTGGCAATTCTATAGATTACTCAGTGCTCATCATGATAAGTATACTCTTTTTCCCCTTCACCTATTTCACCAACTTCCAACAGCCTCTCCCCGCTGGCAAGAGGCTATATAACATTTCTGAAATTATAAGATTATAGGAAGGCAGATTTGGTTAGTGGTTGCCAGGTCTCAAGAAGGGGTGATAGCAGAAAAGTAGTGAGTTTGGCTAAAGAAGAGAACTTGTGGTAATGGAAATGTCCTATATCTTGACTGTATTAATGGGAATATCTTGATTATAATATAGTGCAATAATTTTGTAATATAGTAACATTAAGTAAACCTAGATAAAGGGTACATGGGATCTCTGTATTATTTCTTGCTTCAAGTGAACCTATAAGTATCTCTAAATAAAAAGTTTAATTAAAAAGAAACTGTAGGAAAACAGAAGGGAGGAACTGAGAAAGATTAAAAAGCATTTTAAAATAGCAGAGAGCAAAAGAAATGATTAATACACTCAAGAACCCTATCTCTGAAAATGACAACATATTTATTTGATAGAACATATTTCAGTTGATCTTCAAATGTATATGGACTCCAGATGATCAATAGAATCTTGAAAAAGAACAAAGTTGAATTGCTCATAGTTCCTAATTTCAAAATTACTACAAAGCTTTCGGAAACACAATAATGTGACAATGATATAAGGATAGACATATAAAACAATGGAATGTAATTAAGTGTTCAAAAATAAATCCATACATCTCTGATGTATGGCTTTTTATGAGGGTGCTAAGACTCTTCAGTGATGAAACCCAGTCTATTCAACAAGTGCTGGGACAACTGAATATCCACATTGAGAAGAATGAAATTGAACTTCCTCTCATACCATATACAAAAAAATAACTCAACATGGATTAACAATCAAATGCAAGAGCTAAAAATAGGAGACTTTTAGAGGAGAGCCTAGGAATGCATCTTCATGACTTCACATTTGGCAATGGAATAATGGATTTGACCAAAAGCATGATCTATCAATTAAAGAAAATAAAAGATAAATTAGACTTCATGAAATTTAAAAACTTCTGGGCATCAAAGGACACTTCAAGGAAGTGAAAAGACAGCCTTGTGAAATGGGAGAGGATGATTTGCAAATCCTATATTTGACAAACATCTTACTCTGGACTGAATGTTGTGTCCAGAAAATTCATATGTTGAAACCGCAATGCCCATTACATGATATTTGCAGTTGCAGCTTTTAGATCTTTAGGTTTAAATGAGGTCATGAGGATGGGTGGGCCCCAGAGATAAGATTAGTGTCCTTATCAGAATAGAAAGAGACCAGAGCTGTCTCTCTTCTTCCTGTGAGGATAGAGAAAGAAGGCAGCATCTGAGAACCAGAAAAAGGACCCTTACCAGACATAGAACCTGCTGGTGCCTGGAATTTAGACATCCAGGTCTCCAGAATTATGATAAATAAATGTGTATTGCTTAAGTCACCCAGTCTGTAGCATTTTGTTATCATAGCCCAAACTAACTAAGACAGCTCTAGTATCTAGAATCTATAAAGAAATTGTACAGCTGAAGAAGAAAAAATACATATTTAAAAATTGAACAATTAGCATAGGTATTAAATATTTCCCCAAAGAAAATATACAAATAGCTGATAAGTTCATGAAAATATGTTCAGCATTATTAGTCAGTACGGAAATGCAAATCAAAATCACAGTATGCTAACACTTCACACCCACCAGAGTAGTTATAGTAATATTAAAAAGAAATAAAATCAGAAAATAAGAAAATTTTGGTTAGAACCTGGAGAAATTGGAACCCTGTGCACTCCTGATAGGGTTGTAAAATTGATTCAGTGCTATGGAAAATAATTTGGTGGTTCTTCAGAAAGTTAGACACAGAATTATCATATGGCCTAACAATTTCATCCCTAGCTATTAAGCTAAGGAATTCAAAACATTTATGCAAGTAAATACATGTACACATATGTTCATTGCAGTACTATTCACAATAACCGAAAAATGGAAATGGCCCAAATGGAGATAAACTTCATGGATGGATAAATCAATCATACTATATTCATACAATGAGTTATTATTCAGCCATGAAAAGGAATAAAGTACTGATGCATGTAATAACATAAATGAATCTTGAAAACATTTTGAGTAAATGAAGCCAGACACAAAAGATCACATATAGTATAATTCCATTTTCATGAAATATTCAGAATAAGTCAATCTGTATATAATACACATTGGTGGTTGCCAGATGCTGGGGGAAGAGTGGAATGGTGAGCAGGTGCTTGCTGACTGTGGTGTTTCAGTGTAATAAAAATCTGGTAATAAATACAGGTGATGGTTATACAACATTGTAAATGTACTAAAGACCACTGAATTGTTGACTCTAAAATGTCTAATTTTATGTTATGCACATCTCAACTTAATAATTTTTTATATTTTTTTATTTTTTATTTTTCCTTCAACTTAATAATTTTTAAAATATTTATATGGCATTTACCAACAAAAAGATATTTCTAATGCAATTTAACTTTTGGGGAGAGAGATCCTCTGAATAGATTGTGAAAAATAAAAAAAATAAAACATACTACAAGAAAACTACAAACCAATCTAATTTATGACTATTAATACAATAAAAACAAATACAAAATTACCCTACAGAGTCTAGCTATGTATTAAAACCATATTAGCCCATGACCAAGTGAGATTATCTTGAGAAATTCCTGAAAATACAGGAAAACTCTTAAAAATAATTAATCAGTTTACCTCAAAGCAAAATACAACAATATGCTTAATACTGAGAATAAATGGGACACCATTGTGGCTTAGGGGTTGAGCGTCTGCCTTCAGCTCAGGGTGTGATCCCAGAGTCCTGGGATCGAGTCCCATAAACTGGCTTCCTGCATGGAGCCTGCTTCTCCTGTTTCTGCCTCTCTCTCTGCCTCTGTGTCTCTCATGAATGAGTACAAAAATCTTTTAAAAATATATTGAGAATAAAAGTAATTATATTAATCATTCAAAATAAGGACATATTCTCTCCATCTTCATAATAAGAAAATAAAATGAAAGTTTATGTACAGAATAGGAAAAGAGGAACAACAATCTAATTATTCTCTGCTAACATGATAATATAGAAAAGTCTAAGTAAAGCAGCTGAAAAATTATTACAAGAAACAAGATATATTATAAAGTTCAGATTTATAAGGATGGCCATATTTTATGTAATACTTTTCTTTACACTAAATATTGAAGAACATAAACCTTAAAGTCCAGCAAAACACATCTGTGGGCAAGATTTCTTTTTTTTTCTTCTTTTTTTTTTTAATGTTTTATTTATTTATTCATGAGAGACAGAGAGAGAGGCAGAGACACAGACAGAGGGGAAGCAGGCTCCATGCAGGGAGCCCAATGTGGGACTTGATCCCAGGACTCCAGGATCACACCCTGAGCCAAAGGCAGAGAGAGGCCCAACCACTGAACCACCCAGGCATCCCGTGGGCAAGATTTAATTCTCAATCTGATAGTTGTTGATTTTTGGCCACATGATAATTAACATTTTTCCTACATTATATCTTACAAAATAGAGATCTAAAAATATTATGCAATGTTGATAAATCTATATTGTGTTAGAATCTGTATTTATATCCTTATCTTCCTGAAACGAAATCATAATATACAATCACTAATCTATACTCTAGTAATAAAGGATTAAAAAGGACTGAATGGGTATTCATTCCTGTGTACCTATGTAATTTTAAGAGAAAATAAACATTTGGAACCCTACAGAAAAAAGTTCACATTAGTGGCAGTGTTTACTAACTGAATTCCCCCCTCCTTTGGGTCCTTTGTTCCTTTATTCCCTCCTCCCTCCTCTCTCTCTCCTCACTCCTTTCCTCTTTTCCTCCGTCCTCTCTCTCTCTCTCTCTCTCTCTCTCTCTTTCTCTCTCTCTTTTACTATCTATGTCTCTCTCTCTCTCTCTCTCTTCCTTTGTTTTTGGTGAGGTAGGAGTTCTTCAGAAGAACTGCTCTTATCTAGGCTAATGAAAGTATACTCCCCAGCATTACAGAGTCACACAGAGCCTAAAGTCATGCAAAAATCCAGAGGTGATCAAGGAAGAATGATAACAATTGGAACAAATGTAGCAAAAGATTATGGTGGATTGTTGCTCAAAGCCAAGAAATGAAACGGAGAATCTGAAGCATAAGCACTTTCTGAGACTTTGAAGAAATAACAAGAATGTGATCCCAGGGTGTGCTAAATAGCTTAAAAGTCCAAGAACCAAGTTGAATGGTGCAGGCAAGTCATGCCTTTAATGTTCATGCTTTTCCTTAACTTCTTTCCAGTTGCTATGAGACTTTACTTTAATGAGGCTAGGTTCAAAAATTTGTGAACTTAATGCAATTTATCAAGAGATGGAAAAGAGCCACTAAAAAAAAGTGTAATTACCTAAATATTTGCCAGCGATATCATTTTTGCTACAGCAGTATTGAGCAAGGAGATGGAAAGGGCCTTAAGTGAGTTCCACAAAATCTGTGACAAAGAGAAAATTCAGGCTATAATTCATTCTATTCTAATCAACTGATCTCATCTACATTAAATTAAATCTACAAGCAAATAAGTAATTTTGTAATGCCATTTATCAAAACAATTCTAAAAGAAGATAATTCAAAATTTCTTCACAAAGTTTGCCAAGCATGTAGCCAAAGCATTATTTTTTTTCAAGACTCTTTTAAATATGTTTTTGTGATGAAGAAGTTTTACATTTATCTTTCTACATGTATCCATCTCAGAAATGGAACAGGAGTGGTTTGCTCCTCATCATGAAAGATGAAGACATTAACATATTAGCATTCTTTTCACACTGTCCACCCTCCACACCTGTTCCTTTCATGGGCATCCAATGAGATTGTTTTTCCCCAAGGGAATAATTTTTAAATTCTGTTTATGTCATATGGCTATTATTTTAAGAATTATAATGTGTTTTTATTATGCATTATATTGTATCATAGTTGATATAAACTTGATTTCATTTTTAAGTGGACAACATATTCTCTGTAAGTCATTTCACATGCAAATTCCTGCTTCCTCTGAAGATATTTCATGATCAAGTTGAAGTGATTGTTTGCTTGTTTTTCTCCATTAAAAATCAGTGATAATAAAGCTATTGGATAATTTTCATATCTGAATATGTCTTTGGGATTGGAATTCACATTGTACAACTTAAATGCATGTGGAAAACTCAGTTCAAGCTGTACATTCTATTCTATTTCATTCTGGAATGTAAATATGATGCAGTTGAATAGAAGGCTGTTAAAAGCCTTTTTTTTTTCCTTTTGTACTTTAGCCCCAGTGTTTGCAGGATTTTGTTTTCATCATGCTTAAAATTAAATACTTTCTCAAAAATATAACTTCATATGTGTTACTCCTACTTATCCTGAGGAATTACTAGATAATACTGATCAACAAATTCTGTTAGCATATGACTTTTTCTCCTATTTTTTTGTGGAAAAATTGCTCTGTTCATTATTATGTTCTCTATTGGAGAAACTCAAATCATAAATTTAACTTTCTATTGTTTTTTTTCCCTTAAGATACTTTCCTTGAGATCTCAAGTGCTGATGCTGTATTAAATTCTATGATCATATTATCCGTATATGTGAAATGCTCTATTTTCTCACATAGATACTTTTTCCCCAAGATTTATTTATTTATTTATTTATTTACTTATTTACTTATTTATGAGAGGGGGGTGCAAGTGAGGGGAAAGGCAGAGGGAGAGAATCTTTAAGCAAACTCCCCTCTGAACACTTAGCCAGATGTGGAACTCAATCCCATCACCCTGAGATCATGACCCAAGCTGAAACCAAGAGTCAGACATTTACCCAGTTTAGCCCCCCAGGTGCCCCTCACATAGGTACATTTTTAATCTACATTCTTAATTGTAACTTTTGTTTCACAGTGTTAACACTTTTGTTGTTTCCCTTTAGAGAGTAGCGTATTTTCTGCCTAAAGTTGTATTTTTTTTCTAGAGCTGAATTGTCCCAAGCTCTGTATGGTTCTCTGAAAACACACACTGTCTTAAAATTTTCTTTTTTGAAGTGATTTTTACAGCTCCTGTGCTTTTTTTATATTGTTTGTTCATCTCTGAGTAGAAATATATCTAACCAAGTCTTCCTTTTTAAACCTGAAAAGATTCCTCTTGGCAACTTTGTTTACCATCCTATCACTTCAGTCACCTGGGTGGGAATAAATTTAAAAGGATTGTGTCACAGATTTCTAAATTATATAGGGTAACTCTATCAGCTACAAAGCGGAAAGCTCAACATTTCAGTAGTTTACCACAACAAAAGTTTGTCATCCATCCAGTGTTGGTATTCCTAGTCTCAGGTAATTAAGGAATCTAGGCCTCTTTCATCTTGTAGCCATAGGATTCTCTAGGGCCCTGGCTTTTGTTTTCAACCAGCTAGCGTCCAAAGAAGAGGATATGAAGAAAATATCCTGGTCAAGAATAACACTCTGCATTTGCTAGCATCTAATTGGCTAACTTAACCTGTTAGTCATTCTTAGAAATGGGTGAGAGTGGCTGATAATTGTGCTGTCCTTCTGGGCATCTTCTCTGTATTTCTCTATACCAATATTATGGAAGGGAGGAGTACACATGCTGATGGACAGCTTCCACCTCTACAATGCCTCTCCAGGGAATATAAGCCAAAGCGCTCTCCAGTCACAAGAGCCGGCTCAGAGTTCAGGCTCTCTGGGTGATGTGCAGTCCTCTCCTTCAGTTCTGGATGTGGCTTGAAGACAAGTCATCTTATCCCTTACTATCAAGGTACTAAAATGACAAGATAAACTGCAATAAAACCCCCCATTGAGGGGCACCTGGGTGGCTCAGTGGTTGAGTGTCTGAACCTTGGCTCAGGGTGTGATCCCGGCATCCTGGGATCCAGTACTGCATCGGGCTTCCTGCATGGAGCCTGCTTCTACCTCTGCCTGTGTCTCTGCCTCTCTCTCTGAATAAATTTTTTAAAAATGTTTTGAAAAAAAAGCCCATTAAAAGAAGGGAAGAACGTCTCCATAGTGAGAAAAAATACATGCCGGTCACCTGTTATGAAGACCCCTGCCCTGGCAATAGATGCAGTTCCTTGTTTGGACGCTGCTTCTGCTCCCTGGGAATAACTATTTTGTCCAGGTTTCTCCAGATGCCCTTGGCACTGCCTTCTGGGTTGAAATTCCTTGTCTTTCCTCTAGCTCTTTCCAAGGTGGTCACTGAGAGTATGCATTCCTTGGAGGACATACAGCTCCCTCCTTGTGCCAGTTATTATGCAACTGTTTTCAGCTCCAAACACACCCTTCTACCTTCTGCTTGGTGATACTGATGCTAGTGCTATGCAAGTCACACTTCTGCTTTGCCAGCTGGCTCCTCGTTCATTTCTACCCTTAGGGGCACTGAAAGAAAACTGTGAGGCAGAAGTAGTGAGAAGAAATGTGTTCTTTCCTGTCTGCACCCCAGAAGTATTTCTTTACCATAGCTATACTAGTTCCTTCTTCCAGTTGAATCCCTGGAGTTTGGCATTTGTCCAACATTTGCAGATACAGCTAGGTTCATATCCCTCAGAGACAAGCATCAGCCCAGCAGTTCCTCAGCCTCATAGGTATGGATCCCCTCCTCAAAATACCTAAGATTTAATTATTTCAAACTCTTTGCTTTGTTCCTTCAGCTCTAGGGATAATAACTGCCTCCTGAAGTGACCGCCTCTAAAAATATCTTATTCTTGTCTCTTTTTAGCCTCTTTATTCATCTAGTTAACTATTTTATATCAGATGAGCAACTCTTTCTATTACATTATCTCTGTTAAAATGGCCCTCATGATTTCAGCCTCCTGACTGGATGGTAGCTGATGGAGACATGGGTACCAGAATAGGTACTTAGAAGTTGAAACTCGAAGATGGGGTTTGGGCATATTAGCTGAGTAGTATCCTTGGGTTTGAACACAGCTGGCTTCTTGCCAATGGGTAATGAGATTCTCCTTAATGCGTGGAATATCAATGGAGCCAGGATTCACCAAAATTTCACTCGTGGCTATTATGATAACTGAGAACTAAAGGAATTGCCTTGGGTAACCAAGGGGTTGCTGTTATTAACTCATGGCATTTATGATGACTGCAGGACTGTGATATGGGACAGATTTTTATAATTATTGTGGAACATCTACAGATAGATTACAAACCAAGGCCATTAGACTCTCAGCTCCAGCCACAGAGAATGAGAGTGCTTCTAAGGAAACCTTAAATTCCCTCTGTTTTCTTAGAGCAACAGAAATAGTATATCTGAAAATAAAACCAAAATTGAATTGTGTGGTTTTAGACTTACAGTGTAATCTGAATTCACAGGATCACCAATCTTTAGTGTAGAAATTAGAGCACGTCTGAAACATAGAACAAGGACTTGTGGTTCAATTCAGATAAAGCTAAGAATCTTGGAAGTTCAAGTCACTGTGAGTTTCCACTGACATAAAAGCACTTTTCCCTACCAAGTCTGAGAAAACTAATCTGCTTCTTCTTGAAAATCTTATAGCAAATTTATCTAGGGAAGATGTTTTATATAGAGATACCAATTATCCTCAAGAGCCCACCCCAACCAAACTTTGTTGCTGCTGGCCCCATGATTATGGTAACATATTAACATGTTCCAAGAGTCAATTACAAATCTTATCCAGTAAGAAGTAACTTATACACCCAAAGTATTGCAAGATATTATGGATTTAATTAAGCAGAAACTTGAAGGATTGTCATTCAAAATATGCTAGACGAAGAAGTACAGAATACAACACTGGATCAAATATTTTGTTCTGTTGTTTATTTGTTTTGGGTTTGGTTTTGGTTTTACTTTTGGGTTTTTATATGCATACACTTGCTAGAGAGTCTAGGAATGAATCCTCCATTTCATTTGGTTAATTGACTGAACTTGGTTTAGTAATGATTTATATTCAATGAGGCTGAGTGAGATGTCAGAATTTCCTTTGCAGGAAATATTTCCTGGAGGAAAATATCTAACAGCTTAGGGAAATAGAAATGTCAGAGAGGATTTATCATATGTATACCCTTACCTCATAGGCCAAGACAGCCCAGAGACCACTCTCCTCAGTAAGGCATTGAAAAATCTACTAGTGAAGGGAAACTTTATGGTGCTGTCCTGTCTTGGCCAGGAATGATGACAGCAAAGGCCACCATTGAACTTTCTGAATTCAATGGGAATTATAAAATCTCAGAGTAGCAGAGGCCAAATGATAATGTTTGATTATTAAAGATGAGGCAGGTACATTTATCTGAATGGTTAGCAGGTACCAAATAGTTATCAAAATGCTTAACTGCAGGATCTTGATCAGTAGCTCATTTATGACAATGTTCCTAGGAATGAAATAGATGGGTGTTTCCTTCTATAATAGGAAAAAACTCCATTGGTGGCCAGAAATATGAACTGATCACAATGAAGCATCACACCTTTTCACTGTATTTTCAAATCTAAGCCAAAAAAGAAGAAGGTGATTCCCCTTGAGTAAAACCTCTGTAGCTCTGTCACTGTAAATCATCCTCTGAGCTTTCTTCTGAGAAATTTATAACTAATTACTTGAGTAACTACGCTTGGGGAAAAGGGATATGAAGATTTTTCAGAGATTACTAGATACTAGTCTGTGTCACTAATACCTGGGTACTGAGTCCTTAGCCATGGTGGTCTCTAGTTTAAAATGGAGTTTTTGGTGGAGTCTTGACCCAAGTTCAAAAGAGAGTGTGCCATGTACCTAGTAGATCTACACATCCCTATGGTTAATTCCATACTTGCTATACTTGAAAGGGCCATTCTTAGAAGATGGTAGAATGCCTCCATTAAATCACAGGATTTCTCACCAGGCTCATGTTCTTTTTGGTAACCCATTTCCTTCAGGAACAATATAGGTCTGATCTGTTTGCATCCTATCTGTTCAAAATCCCAGGAATCACATTGAAAGTTACCACTTAGATCTAAACAAAGCTCTCAAACACTTCTGTGCTTCCTTGCCTTATTTATGGGGCTGAAATAACTTAATAGGTGCTATCACCAGATCATCTAAAACAAATAGTCTATAATAAGGAGGCAATACCCTAATCTAATCTGGCCTTCTGAGTTGTACTAGGAAATTATTTTACCAAATATTTTGCCTATTTATTATTAGAGGCTTCTAACTTTTTTTTCTCTCTACCTAAGGAGAAGTTATGAGGAGCAGAGATTTCGGGTATTTATCTCCACTACCCAGGCTTTCTGGCCATGCCATCATTGCCTTGGCCAGGAGCTGGTCAAGTGTGTAGTGTCTAAAAACCAAAGAAAGCTGAGGCATCTCAGTGACTCAGTCAGTTAAGTGTCTGCCTTCATCTCAGGTCTTCATCCAAGGGTCCTGGAAGTGAGTCCCTGTGTTGGGCTCCCTGTTCGGTGGAGAGTCTGCTCTTCCCTCTCCCTCTACCCCTCATGCCTACTTGTTCTCTCTCTCTCTCTCTCATAAATAAATATAAATAAATAAATAAATAAATAAATAAATAAATAAATAAATAAATAAATTCTTTAAAAAAAATAAAAATAAATTAAACCAAAGAAAGCAATGGCCTAAAAGAACCTAGAACTGCAAGGAGTCAACCAGGGGAGAAAATGGGCTCTTCAGCAGCCTAGTGGTCTAGAACCATGAAGAGACAACCTTTTCTTCTTCCACTGTTCCGCCTGTGCCTTCTACTACAAGACCTGACATTGTGCCACTGGCAAAAAGAAATTATCTGCAGGACCCAGCTGCATTACAACAAAGAGAGCAAAAGCATGAATTTATAGTTGAGAGCCAATATGTTGATCAGTGGCACAGATGGTAATAACACATTCCCTCTGTTCACCCAGCACTGGGAAAAAGTGGTTGGTCATGTGGTCACATTTAGATAGAAAGGAGCTGAAAAAATGTACTACCTCAATGAGCAGCCTTCTCTCAATACTATGCCCTGGGACTGAGAAATGGAATTTTTCTGGAAGCAACTATTTCTGGCACAATTCAGGTTATCCATGCATTCCTCAGCTTGTTGGCAATTGAGAGAATATTAGAGGGTTTTATTTATATTCATTCATTGAAATATTTGATAAATCCACTGTGGGTCAGCTTGCTGATACTAAGGAGTTTCAGAATTTCACTGGTATTCATTTCCTTCTTTGGTGTGAGCCAGTCTATTTAGTGAGAAGTCAAGAGAGTCAAAAATCAGATTATCTGTCCTTTCTGATTTGAGGATGGTATATATTACCTAGCATGTATATCTCTTTGTTTCTTCTAGTGTGCATTTGTGAAAGTGGTTCCCACTACATTATTTTCTGATCTACAAGAGTTTGCCACTGACACTGGACTCCTCCATGTACCATCCTTGATGCCAGTTTTTGTACTTTCATACTGGGGATATTAGTCATTTTCCTTAAATCCCTATACTGAATTTCTGGATGATATAATCCTTCTAAGAAGAGGAATTATACTCCTTTTTTAAAAAAGATTTTATTTATTTATTCATGAGAGACACAAAGAGAAAGAGAGGCAGAGATATAGGCAGAGGGAGAAGCAGCTCCATACAGGGAACCTGATTGGGACTTGATCCCGGGACCCCAAGATCACACCCTGAGCCAAAGGCAGGTGCTAAACCATTGAACCACTCTGGGATCCCCCGAGGAATAATATTCCTAATCAGGTTTTGGTTCTATTTTTCCTTACGTTTGGTTACATATTCAGATTCTTAGGGATTTCCTATTTTAAAAGTTAGTTTAATTATTGCATTATTGCTAGGAATTATTTACTTACCTTTAACTAAGTTAATTCAATGAAATGCTGATTGCAGGACAGACATGTATTAATTGTCAAATTTGTATAAAGAAGAAAAGTAATCCTCAATGATCTTATAATTCAGAAGGATCTACCATTAGTTTTAGTGGGTATGTCTTTATAGTTCCTTTTTTGTACAAGTTTAATATATTTTAATTTATGCTAAAATGAAGTTTATCCTTTTAAAAGTAGGATATAATATTAAGTCCTTGTAAATATAGTTTGTAACATTTGCAAAACACTACTAATATTAGTATGCCATGTTTGAAGTAGTCACTCTGCTACATTTGGAATTTGTATTGGATTTAATTTTTCTTTATTATGCCTAACATTGTGACAGATAGGTTTACAAATAAAGCAAAAACAAAAAATTATTCCCCTAAATTTAAATTGTCTAGAAACAGATTTACAAAGGTCAAATTTCAAATGAAAAAAATATGAAATGTTTAGGTCTTGATATATATTGACAATTGTTGTCTAAAATATTTTTTCAACTCAGGACACCTGGATGGCTCAGTCAGTTAAGTGTCCATCTCTTGATTTTTGGATAAAGTCAGGATCTCAGGGTCATAGATCAAGTCCTACATCAGCCTCCACTCCCTGTGCTCAGCAGGGAGTCTACTTGAAATTCTCTCTCTCTCTGCCGCTTCTGCCCCTCCCCCCAGGCAGACTCTCTCTCTCTCTCTCTCTCTCTCTCTCTCTCTCTCATAAATCCTTAAAAAATATTAATGATAACTTGTCATCTTAACAAGAATCATGACATCATTTTAATGAAATTCTCACCAACACCAACACACATTTTTCATGTCCACCTACTTGAACTGATATTGTCCCCTTTGTAATCCCTTTGCACCCAATATCATCCTAAACACCTGCTGTTAGAAATTTCTGTCATGTGATACTGCAGATATGTGTCTCTGAAAGTCCCCATCTGTCCCCATTTGTTTGGGGGATTATCTCAATTCTTTTTTAATATTGAATTTGTTATTTCCTCCCTGAGAAGTAACTAGGAAAGTAAAACTAACACTTCTGATATTAGGTGTTTTTGTTTTGTTCACATGTAAGGAATCTTCTGATATTCTTGATATTTATAGATAACAATACTTCCTATCTGAAGTCCTATGTAATAATAAAAGAATTAGTTATGTCTTAAAACAATGTAGGACTCATGGTAATGACATTGAGTTTGGTGAGCACCCATTTGCCAAATACCTAGCAGAAATGATCACATTCAAGTTTGAAAGCAACTTTGAAATAGTGTTAACTTGGGTACTGCATATATACTGATTTCACACAGATACCAACATTCAATGGATTCAACATAGTGTAGTTGTCATCAACCTCTTTATGTCCACAGTTGGCTCACATGCCTACCATTGACTCACCAGAATACCTCTTGTAACCCTCAGTGACTCTCAGACAGGGAATGATGCCACCTTCTTCAGGAAATCATCTCAACTGCATAATGTCATACCCATCCCCCCACAAAAAAAATAAAACAAAACAAAAACAAAAACCTTATAATTCTGTCAGCGGCCTACATGGATCCTCTGTAAGTTCCTCCTGGTTTACTCTGCAGCTAATGGAAGGTCACTTTGGAAAGATGACCTCATTCACATATCCAAAAGTTGCTGCTGGCTGTTGGCCAGGGAGTCTTGGTTTCTCCTTCACGTGGTCTCTCATACTCAATAGGTTATATTGGCTTCTATTCATGAAGGTTGTAAGACAGCATTCCAAGAAATTGAGAATAGAAGATGTAAGGTCACTTAAAGTCTAGTCTCAGAAACTGTGTAATATCACTTTTGTTAAATTGTATTGGTCAGTCAAGGTAAGTCACAAAATCACCCCACATCTAATGAGTGGGAAATCCAGTCCTCCACCCCTGGATTGGAAAAGTGGCAAAGTCACATTGAAATGGCCATGCATATCTGATTGGAAATAATTTGTGGCCATATTTTGCAATCTATCTTAGACCTTGTCCAACCACAACTATTTACATTCCTCCTTCGTGAAAAACTCACTCACAGGATCCATATGATTCATCCAATTATGGTATTGGGCTCAAAATCCGGTACCTCATGATCTGAATCTGGCTCATATACAGATGAGGCTTCTTGGGTATAGTTCCTCTTGATCCAGAAAACAACAAAACAAGTTATAAAAACACAATGATGGGATGGAACTGGATAAACATTAGACATTCACATTAAAAAGAAAGAAGAATGGAAGAACCTAGTAATTACCACTTTATAGTAATTTGTAAATTCAGTCAGACACATATTGCCAGGCCTCTTTACTCTAAAGAGCAGGGTCTGATCCTTGATAAAAACCTTTTTTTGTTTTTAATTTTTCTTTTCTTTTCTTTTCTTTCCTTTTTTTTTTTTCTTGTCTCTTCTAGGAGTACTTTTCTAGTGTATTTTTCTAAACACCTTTTGCCTATTCCCTCTTGAATCATCTAAGAAAATTTTTTTAACAAGAAAAATAGTTTAAGTTTATGACTGCATTATTCTCTCAGCCTGCTTTCTGACCATATAAATTTGGTGAAAAAGGTCTCTTTTCATTTTGAACTATCTCAGTTATTTTAATATAAACTGACACTATTTTCAATAATACAACTCTATTCTAAAGTCTGTGGGTTTCCTAGAAATCTGATTGTTATTTCCTCATGTTCAACAGACAAATGTATAATTGTTTTGAAAACAATCATTCTACATTGGGTCATATGTGATTTTGCTATGTGGTTGCACACTCTGTTTCTTTCTATTTTTATAAACACTTTTTTTTTAAATGTAAAGTTTTACTATGTGTTTCTTAAATTTTTCAGAATGCTTAATAAAGAGTTTTCTGCTTTGTTTTCAAATTTCCTTTTTTTGCCTCAGGGTTAATTCTTATTTTGGGACTCTCTTCTGGGCTGACATGAGATGAGAAACAGCTTTATTTCCAATTCAACCATATGCTGGATTTTCTCGATTTTTTTTTCTATATTCTGCTTGAGAACTAAACATTTCCTTCATAAGTTCATTTCTGTTTCACATGCCTTATAATAGCAATCCAAAAATATTCAACCACCACTTTCAGAGGCATGCCTGGAAATCTCTATAGCCAGTTTCAGATATTCGTTAATTACATGACTAATATTCCACACTACTGTAGGAGAAAATTCACCAATTTTTCTGCCACTACTGAACAACAGTTTCCCTTTTTCCAGTCTCAGAGAACAAATTTCTCACCACTCTTCCAGCTTTGATGTACTCTCTGGTCCCACGGCCAATGCCACATTTGAGGTTTCTGTTCAGGCAGCATCACATTTCCTGATACCAACTACGGTAATGTATGTAAAAACACCTCAAAACTCAGTGACTTAAAATTGTAACTACCATTTATGTCTTCACAATTTTCCATTTGGTCTTAGGCTTAGCTGGATGCCTTATTTCTGTTCCATTTGGCTCATTCATGCATTCCTAGTGATTGGCTAGAGCACAAATCTGCTATCTCAGTTATCCTAGATGACTGGCATGCTAGGATCTGGTTGTTCCTTTCTCTACTCTTGTGTCCTTTTACTCCTCAAGAGTTTCTCTTTCCATGTTCCTTTTCATCTTCAAGGATATTCTTTTTTTTTTCTTCTGCCAATTTTAAATACAGTTTTATTTAAGACATTGCATTTTCCACTTAACAATACAGTGCTTATAAAGTGCAATGTTTATTTCCTTTCCCTGTGCACATATTCCTTATTCAAATATCAAGAATATCCAGTATATTTACTATAGCAGCTTGGCTTTAAAACTGCCATGGAATTTGCTATAAATTTGGGTCCTTCAAATGTGTGGAACAATGCTAGACCTGTCATCAGGTTGGCTCAATCTCTTCAATAGTAGGCCCAGAGGAGGCACCACCAGAGGGAGGAGCTCCACCACCAGGGAAGCCTCCAGGCATTCCTCCTGCCTGGCATGCCTCCTGCACTCTTGTATAGTTTTGTAATGATGGGGTTGCAGACTTTCTCCAGCTCTTTCTGCTGATGTTCAAATTCTTCCTTCTCTGCAGTCTGGTTCTTATCGAGCCAGTTGATGATTTCATTGCACTTGTCAAGAATCTTCTGTTTGTCTTCGTCATTGATTTTGCCCTGAAGTTTTTCATCTTCAACAGTTGCTTTCATGCTGAATGCATAAGGCTCAAGCGAATTCTTGGAAGACACCTTGTCTCGCTGCTTCTCATCTTCAGCTTTGTACTTCTCAGCTTCCTGGACCATGTGCTCAATGTCCTCCTTGCTCAAGAGGTCTTTGTCATTAGTGATGGTAATCTTGTTCTCTTTTCCTGTGCTCTTATCCACAGCAGACACATTGAGGATACCATTAGCATCAATATCAAAAGTGATTTCAACTCAAGGAACGCCATGAGGGGCGGGAGGTATGGCTGTGAGTTCAAACTTGCCAAGTAGGTTGTTATCCTTGGTCATAGCATGCTCACCTTCATTGACCTGAATAAGCACACCAGGCTGGTTGTCAGAGTAGGTAGTAAAGGTTTGTGCCTATTTGGTAGGAATGGTAGTATTGCACTTGATGAGCACAGCCATGACTCCTCCAGCAGTTTCAATGCCAAGAGAAAGTGGGGTGACATCCAACAGCAGCAAATCTTGGACATTTTCAAATTTGTCATCAGAAAGAATGGGTGTCTGGACAGCTGTACCATAAGCAACAGCCTCATCAGGGTTGATGCTCTTATTCAGTTCCTTTCCATTGAAGAAATCTTACAGAAGTTTGTGAATCTTGGGGATACCAGTAGAACCACCTACCAGGACAATATAGTGGATCTGAGACTTGTCCAGCTTGGCATCCCGAAGAGCTTTCTCTACAGGGTCCACGGTGGCACAAAACAGGTCAGCATTTAATCCTTCAAATTGGGCATGAGTAATAGAGGTAGAGAAGTTAATTCCTTCATACAGATAATCAATCTCAATACTGGCCTGGGTGCTGGAAGAAAGTGTACACTTAGCACATTCAGAAGCAGTATGGAGACGATGGACTGCCCTCTTGTTTTTGTTGCTGTCCTTCTTGTGTTTGCGCTTGAATTCTGCAATAAAATGGTTGACCATTCGATTGTCAAAGTCTTCTCCACCTAAGTGGGTGTCTCCAGCTGTGGACTTGACCTCAAAGATCCCATCTTCAATAGTAAGGATTGACACATCAAAAGTGCCACCTCCTAAATCAAAGATCAACATGACTTTCAGCTCCAACCTTCTTGTCTAAGCCATAAGCAATAGCAGCAGCAGTCGGCTCATTGATGATTCGAAGTACCTTGAGACCAACAATAGTTTCAGCATCTTTGGTAGCCTGACGCTGAGAGTCATTGAAGTATGCAGGTACCATGACAACTGCATTGGTAATAGTCTTCCCAGGGTAGGCCTCTGCGATTTCCTTCATGTTTGTCAAAACCATAGAGGACACCTCCTCTGGATAGAAACTTTTTGTCCCCCCCCTTGTAGTCTACTTGGACCTTAGGCCTGTCAGCATCATTCACCTTAGGCCTGTCAGCATCATTCACCACCACGAAGGGCCAATGCTTCATATCAGATTGGACGACAGCATCATCAAATCTACGTCCAGTCAGGCATTTGGCATCAAAACCAGGTTGGTAGGGTTCATCACAACTTTATTTTTCGCAGCATCACCGATCAATTGTTCAGTATCAGTGACTTGGGCTGGTTCGGTTTCCCTGATCATTGGCAATTATTTTCACTTTCCCGTGCTGGAAGACACCCACACGAGAGTAGGTGGTGCCAGGATCAATTCCAACTGCAGATCCCTTTGACATAGTTGCTTCTGTGTGGGCTGGGCTTGGTTCGAGGAGAGAACAGTTGTCTGCAGATCTGGCGCTGTGTTCAATCAAGGAGATTCCTTTAAATGGCATCTCAGAGCAGCAAGAGAGCAAAAGCAGTAGCTGGAAAGCCTTGTAAGGCCCAGTATTGGAATCTTCACAATGATATTATAATATTCTAGTATGGAAAAAAGTCAAGGATCAAGCCAGCTTCATTGTGCAACGGTAATATACAAGAGGTAAATTCAGCAAGATGTTATTCATTGATAATCTTATGACAATCCATTACATTGCCTTGGAACAAGGGATATTATATCTATACATTTATACATCTATATCTATATATCTATCTCTGTAAAGATTGAAACATCATTCTAAAGCTTACATAAATAGGAATAATCTCATTATAACCAAGTCCTACTCTGGTTAAGAATATTAACCAAGTAACTAAATATTTGTGGAGGAGCATAGCATAGTGGTTAAAGTCATAAATTAGAGATAGAATACACAGCATCCTGGGTTGGCTACCTGTTGTTACAGGATTATGCATATTGCTTTGAGTCTTAATATTTTTTTATCTGTGCAATGGGATTAGGAAGCTAATAGCTATAACCTATCTTATAGGTGAAATGAAAAAGTTTGTACAATAGTTTCTGCCTTAAGGTAGCCTTCCTCAGCTATACATGTAAAAGTGATGAATAAAATTGGAGGTAGATGAGAGGAAGCAAAAACACAATTATAGCTGAGGATTTGAATGTTTTGAAAAATGTATATTCAAGATCCTAGGGAAGCTCAGAAGTGGGGTTTGCAAGGAAGATTCAAGACACCATTTTAAAATATGAGTGGGAATGAAAGGAAGGAGATGTGGCACCATGGAACCCTGAGAGAAAAACAAGCATGTGGAAATGCAGGATAGGGAAACTGAGTGGGGGCAGTGGCAGGGTCATGGTTCAGCAGCAGGAGAAGATCAGAGATGAAGGCAAGGGTCAAAAGAGTCCCGTGATCTTGATAAGATGTTTCCCTTCCTACTCGTATTTGTGGGGAGCTATGGACATACCTTATGTTGAGTAATTTCATGCATGTAATTTAGCGCTTGTCAGCAAAGTGATAAAAGTTTTAAAAGACCCTCAGAGAGAATCTCTATAACCTGGTGCCTCGTTGGATGGTACCATTTGCAAGTGAGAAGAAAGAATTGACGCTTTAATGTATAAGAAAAGATTTTTATATACATACTATTTCTTGGTAACACAGCTGCTGCATAAAATGAGGTGTATATGTACACTTATGAATATGAAAGAGTTTTCCAAAAAGTAATACAGGCCTGCAGCCATTTATACAAAATCCTGAAATCTATAAAGCTCAAAAAACAAAAAAACTTTCTTTTGGCAACAGAAACTCACTCTACTTGACATTTGTGGTAAAATTGACTGTAACCGATATGTAGTATTTATTATGAAATTTTCCCACTTAAGTATATGTATATTCTTGTGATTTATTTTTAATACAAGGTGGATATAAAATATATTATATATACACCATATTACCATTCTAAAACAATATATGTGTTTATATATATAGGAATTCTGAAATACTTATGGTCTCAGGAGTTTCAAAGATTATGTCTCTGTGCTATATAATTATAAGAATTTAATAGCATTATTATCCAAGTCAGAGCAAGAAAAGCAGTCAAAATATCTAATTAAATGCATTTCAAACAGAGAAAAGGAATTATTTCTATACACCTTACATCATCTAGAGCCAAATATTGTTAACTTCCAATCTGGTTGACAACACCAAATTCTACCTAACCTTGTTACATTCAATCATGACTCCAGCAAAGCAGTTTGAATAAACAAGTGTGTTATGACTGTCATATCTTGTTAAAAGGAGATAAAAACACAGAGCTGGGGGAGACCACTGCATATGGCCAGGAGATTGTAAAAGCAAGTACTAACTAGAAACCAGAAGAAGAGCCCACAGCGTTGTTCTCAAACCATCTGCTTACAAACTGGCACTCCAGTGCTTGCAAGATCATTATTTTATAAATTTAGAAAGATCTCTATGTATTTCCATATCATTTAAAATAGTTAAGATGTCAAATATAGGGAAGCATTTGCAATGATTTTATGCAGCCTCTGACTCTTCTGAAGTTTATTTATTTATTTAAACATTTTATCTATTTATTTGAGAAAGAGCATAAGCGAGAAAGGGGCAGAGGGAGAGGGAGAAACAAACTCCCTGCTGAGCACAGAGCCTGACATGGGGTTCATTCCTAGGACCCCTAGATCATCACCTGAACTGAAGCAGATGCTTAGCTAACTGAACCATCCAGGCACCCCTGACTTCTGAAATTTAAAAGGTCTCAGGGGAATGAATCTGAATAGCCTTCAACCCATTTTATATTTTCCATGGCACCCAGTAGAATGTGACTTTCAGGTTTGGCCTCAGCAAACCCTTACTGGTTGCATTAATTTTCAGCTTTCTTCTAGACTTTCTAGGGATTAATGAAGTCATA
This sequence comes from Canis lupus baileyi, assembly GCF_048164855.1. Taxonomy (NCBI): domain Eukaryota; kingdom Metazoa; phylum Chordata; class Mammalia; order Carnivora; family Canidae; genus Canis; species Canis lupus. The sequence goes on along the minus strand of NC_132857.1, from coordinate 31,859,010 downwards.
CATACACTACTATAATAATATATTGTGTTAGCTCATATATCATCTTGGTCACTCATGACCACGTGAGCATATTGTCCAACTTTTATTTTGTCCAACTTTTCTAAGTGTACATGAAATTTAGGAGTTCATGAGCCCTCTGTTGATGTCCCAAAACATTTCTAATTTCCCTATTACTGTAGCATATATTTAGTCCTATAACACATTGTAATTTTATCTCATTACATTAAGGATTTTTTTGGCAGGGCACTGGGGTGGCTTAGTCGGTAAAGCGTCCTACTCTTGGTTTTGGTTCAGGCCATGATCTCAGGGTTGTGAGTTGGAGCCCTATGTTGGACTCCACATTCAGCAGGGAGTCTGCTTTAGACTCTCTCTCCATCTGCCCCTGCCCCATAAATAAATAAACCTTTAAAAAATTTCTTTAGCTATTTAGAATTAATTGAACATATCTTTCATAGACAAGCAAAAATAAGGCACGGCAGTTGCATATTATACTATCAGAAACTAGTCAAATCTGAGAATCTCCTTACGTAACTTTCTCATATGAATGACAACTTGGTTAGATAGATAGAGTTTTTTTTTTTTAAGATTTTATTTATTTATTCATGAGAAACACAGAGAGGAGAGAGAGAGAGGCAGAGACACAGGCAGAGGCAGAAGCAGGCTCCATGCAGGGAGCCCGACATGAGACTCGATCCATGGTCTCCAGGATCACGCCCTGGGCCGAAGGCGGTGCTAAACTGCTCAGCCACTCGGGCTGCCCTAGATAGAGCATTTTTGAGACATCATTTTGCTCTCAACATTTATAAATGGATTCATTGCTCTCCTGGAAATAATGATGTAGAGAAGTCTACCATCACAGTGATGTTTTCTCTCTGAGTTTCTGTTTGTGCCTCAAGCTTGAAGAACTCATTACTTAACCTTGAAGTTCACGGCTTTCACCCGGATATATCTGTTTGCACATTTGCTGATGTGTGCAGTGAAACAATACTCCTAGGAAAAAAATTTTCACGGTCTCATGATTTGATAAATGGATTATTCTGTATCACCATTCCTGAAGAACTATGGTACACACTAACTTGTCAAGTTGTAAGAAATCCACAGTCTGGAAACCCAGTGAATCCTGGCTCTATCCAATGTTCTCCAAACTCTTTTAAATATTCAAACACTTGTTTCCTATCCCTTTTAGCTACATCCATGGACCATTCTTTTAAGAAATGTTTTATAGATATTAGTACCTTTTGAGTAATTTTTGGTACCTTGTAAGCTTTTACAATATATAAGTCCCCATATTATATTTCAATGGGAAAGCTTTGTTTTATTACATTATCAATTATTGTTCCCATTTTTTTCTTTTTTTTTAAGCAACATTTGACATCCTTTTCCTGTCCTTTATTTCAATCATTATTTCCTCCTTGTATGTTTCCATAACTTTCTGAATGAAGTTCATTCCCCAAAATCACATGAATTAGATTTCTTGGTTTTAGATAACAGAAATGAACTTTTCACAGAATTCAGCAGAAAAGGTATTTGTAGAAAGCATATTCAAATACTAAATTTGTTCCCTGAATCAGTGAGTGAGTGGGCTGCAGGACTAGACACAAACAGTTTGCAGAGACAGAGGTGGCAAAGCATGGATGAGAGCACCACCAGAGATCATCTGACTTCGATGATGCATGGCCACCATGGTTTCTGGACACCCACCTGGCTCAATGTTTCCAATGCTTCTGGACATGCAAAAGAGTCCTCTGTGGCTCTACTCTCCAGAACTTTTGCTGCCACACTGCTGAATGCTGGATTTGAAATCTCTCCAAAAATCCCCTAACTTATCTATGCAACAGTATTCCATTCAAATTCCTGAACCATGCTTTCAACTAGGCCAACTTCAGCCACATTACTTCACTATGTGGCAGAGACACAAAGGGGAAAATACGGGCCTTTCTTTAAGAGGAGCAAAGCTTTGTGTCTTTCTCATCTTCGGATTTCCCCCAAATTAAAGAGTGCTTTTTGACTAGGCAACTGAAGAAGACACACACAGCAATGTTCATTAAATCACTAATTTGCCTTTTGAATTATCTTTTTTAAGGGTATGCGTAATGTGAAATGTTTATAATTATGTTGATGCATATTTGATTTTATAGCATTCTTTATATTATCTAGTTTATTTGTTTTAAATTTCTGCTTGCCTTTCAATTAACTTTTCACCTCACACTGTTATCCTATCTTATCTCTCATTTTGTAAAATCCATGCTCTATAAATTTGACTAAGATAACAGCAGATGCTGTTTAAAGTTTACTTCTCTTCCCTACAGTGAAGCTCTTGAAAAATATGTACTTCTGCCTTTATTGTTATTTTTTGTCTATTTGACATAATAGAAGATTTCCTTTGGTTTAATATTATTTTTTCCATCTTTATTCATCCTTTTAAAATGAGATAACTGTTAAGATTTAGTGTCTGCTCCTAAAACAAAATAAGGATAATTGTCTTTGATATGTCACATTTACATTTAGATGCCTTCTCTCGTATCTGTGTCTGGGAAGCTGATTCAGCAGCTCAGAACATGTACAAAGGGCCAGAGTCATAGGGAATTGAACAGGGGAAATTCATGACCCCTGCCAGGCACCAAATCTCATGAAGCTTATATGTTATCTTGCTACTATCACCTTTAGTATTAATGAATAGCATTTAGACTTTCTGAAGAAACTTTTGTTATTTCTCCAACCCCCCATCAAGTGTGTTTGGTGGCTTCCTCCCTGTGCTAAAACCTGTCTCACCAGAAAAGAACACTGTCATGTCTCCAAAGATGCCACAGGGGGGCATTCCATCATTCATGGATTCATGACTTAGTGAATCCTGAGTTCACTGGATTATTTTGCACACATTTTTCAGTGCCATCTGTGAACTGCCCCCTGCCATCTAAAGAACAAGGATATCCTACTTTTTCTCCATCAAGAGCTAAAGCTAATACCCTCCTTTTAGCTGGGGCCCATTCCTTGGACCTCCAAGGTCTAATCCCCCTCAAATCTGTCATTGGTCCAAGTGCTACTGCCTGTTCACTAGGGCAGCACATTTCTACTCTGGGGAAAATCGTTCCCTTGATTCCACAGCCCACCATTTCCATGGCTTTTATTATTTATATATTTTTTAAATTATTTATTTATTCATGTGAGACATAGAGAGAGAGGCAGAGACACAGGTAGAGGGGGAAGCAGACTCCATGCAGGGACCCCAATGTGGGACTTGATCCCAGGATCCTAGGATCAGGCCCTGAGCCAAAGGCAGATGCTCAACCACTGAGCTACCCAGGTGTCCCTCTATGGCTTTTATTCACTGTATCCAAGTGGCACATTCTTTAGATATCTCAGCCTCCTCTTTTCATTACAAACTCTAGAGAACTCATGGAATTCAGATTTTTTTTTTTTTTTTTTTTTTTTTTTTTAGTTAATTCCTGCCTTTGTAAAAAAGAATTTCAGTCTTGTCCTCTCTCAGAAGTAGTGGTACAGGAGCATCACCTATTTTTATTTTCCAGTAGAAAGCAGTATTATTTTCATATTCTTATTTTTTATTGCTGGAATCTACTTCCTCCCAAGCTTTTCCCACATCTGGATCTGTATGAACTTCTCAGCATTCTCTTTGGATCTCATACGTTTCCTTCCTTATAAATAAATTGCAATTTTCAGGGATTTGGTCCTGATATTACTAGTTTTATATTTTTTTTAAAGTGGCATTTATTTATACATCAATATTTATGCTAATTCAGGAAGTTACCATTTTGCTATTTTACTTGATTGTAATTCATTAGGTTGACTTAGCTCAGTCTTACAGACCATTGTGACAATTTCTTCAGTTATTCTGGTAATTTTTTTAAACAACCTCTACCCTTGTGTTTTGCATTTCAGGCTTTCTATACATCCTTTTAGCTTCTTGATTAAAGTGCTAAATATAAAAGTGACAATGACAAAAGTGCAGTCCATGATATAAGACAGCACTTCTTCCATGAATTACATTTCTACTCACCATCATTACCACCTTTCTTCACCTTATTTCTAAGGGTGGTTTGTGATGTGATAGGTTTTGGTTATTAATAACTTTGGTTAAAGCACAATAGAATTTTCCAAAATATCTCCCTAATGCAAATTAAAGTATCTCATCACAAAGGGAAAAAATATTCTATGATTTTCCTTAGGGAATTTAACTTTATTAGTGCATAAAAAGCATTATCAATAATTTATCTAGAATTCTATTGTTTCTACATTCTAATTTGTGCCATTTGTTCCTTCCATCTGACTTTCATCATGATATTTTATTGAAGTATAATTGATACAAAATGTCACATTAGTTTCAGGTGTGCAATATAGTATTTTAAGAACTCAATGCATTTATGCATGCTCACCACACGTGTTTTCATGATTTCTTTAAAGATTAAACCTATAATAATATTTACTACTTTCTTTGAAGTAATCTGGTATAGAAGCACCTGGGCAGCCCAGTTGGTTAAGCATCTGACTTTTGATCTTAGCTCAAGTGTCGATCTTAGGGTTGTGAGTTCAAGCCCCCTTTTGGGCTCCAAGCTGGGCATGGAGCCTACTAAAATAACTAACTAACTAACTAACTAACTAACTAACTAAATAAATAAATAAATAAATAAATAAATATTCAAAAAATAAAGTAACCTGGTACAAAAAAACAGGTTCATATTTTGCAACTGTTGCAATATGATGTCTAGATTATGTGAATACCAGGGATTGGTTGGTTTTTAATTGAACAAAATCTTCTCTGAATGGAAATTACCTCATCTAGAAATAAGCTTTTTTTTTTTTCCCAATAGAATACAATACTGCTGAAAAAACAAATTCAGTAGTTGTTTTCATGGCAAAATGGGGTAAATTCTAATGATTCCAAAATTTGACCTAATCATTTTGAACACAATTGTATAATGAAAGATCAGTTTAGCGCCTCTTGACATTTTAGAAAATATACAATATCTGTACATCTTATTCTAATAACCTCTTGTCCCTAAGACCCAAGCTACCATTTCTACTTTGGCAGAAAGCTTCTTCCATGAATAGAATCATTGCGAAGAATTAATCCTTTGAAAGAAATCTGTGTTAAATTCTAGGTCATATTGGGAAGAAGGAAGAGAAACAGAATGATTGAGAAGGCCATTTAGCAAAGGTGTCATTTCTAAGACTTTAGGGAAAAATAACTTCATGCATTACTTAGTTGGTTGATCCATTAGTGTTCATTTTAAATTGGCCAGTAAATTAATACGAGGCTTATTATAAATTGCAGTCAAACTTCACCACACTTTATGGAGTGTGCTTTTTGGAAACTTATTTTTGTTCATTTTATTTTCAGTGAAAGTAAACTTGCAAAAAGGCATGGCCATGAACAGCCACAATACACAGGGTGCCTTAGCAGTAAGCATTTCTGGAGTGATTTAAAAGCAGTCCGTGCTTGTCCTGCCTTCTGCAAAATTCCCAAACTAAGACAGTTGTGTACTGATGTACACAGGAAAGTGAAGCTTATCTCACTTTCTCATTCTTGTAGAAAATTAAACATACTAAAATATTTAGGAAAATGTATGTGCTCTCTTAGGCTACTAGATCTTTCTTTCAAAAAGAGAGAAGATCTTCCAAACTATATGAATTTAGCATGTAAGTAACAAAAACTTAAGGATCTACAAAAAAATACTTAACATATCAAATGCTGAAAACAATTATTAAGTACAGAAAAAACCCTATCAAAACCATTGTTAAAACACTAACATTGAAAAATCAAAGTTGAAAATGTCTTTGGGAGTGAAACATAATCATTAAATCAGACACATCACTGGAAACATACTGATGGGCTAGGTGTGAAGAATGGGCAGAAAACCAGGAATTTCTGAAAGTGGACTTTTCATATAGGTGTAGATAACGTGAGGAGAGAATGACACACACCCAAGGAAATAATTCTGAAGGACAGGGGACCTCCATCCTCATCATTATCACTCATTCCACCAGTGAGAGTCTGAAACCTAAGCTAACATATCCCCAGTAAGAGATGCTTTAATTACGTTTTATTTTCATACACCTACATTTACTTATTCATATCCACAAATATGTATTACTTTTTTAAAAATCCCATGAGTATTGACAAGATTATTGGTAATTGTATAAAATAAGAAAGAAACTAAGTGTCTAACAACAAAAATGTATTTCAGCATATATATCAGTGAACTATCAGGTTGTTGATTCAAGTGATTGTTCACATCTGATAATAATTACATGTGAAAGTAATTATGATGTATAATTACATAGAGTTAAAGTGGTTGTGTTTAGATATCAAATTATGATCTTATTTGGTTTGAGGATTCTTATCTAATTGTATTAACAAATATTTAATAAAGTATGTAGTAGCAATACAGACAACACATTGAATATATATTATTAAATAAAAGAAGCCAATCTGAACAAGTTATATGTTGTATGATTCCAACTATATGACATTCTGGAAAAGGCTAATAACCTGTGGAGGCAGTAAAAAGATCAGTGATTGCAGGGATGGGAACAGGGCTAGGAAGGGAAGGATGAAAAATCCAAGCTCAGTGCATTTTCAGGTCACTAAAAATACCCTGTATTATACAACAGCAATGGAGACATGACATTATATGCTTGTCCAAACCCATAGAATGTAAAACAGCAAGAGTGAACTACATTGTAAATTATGGACTTTGAGGGATCCCTGGGTGGCGCAGCGGTTTAGCGCCTGCCTTTGGCCCAGGGCGCGATCCTGCAGACCCAGGATCAAATCCCACGTCGGGCTCCCGGTGCATGGAGCCTGCTTCTCCCTCTGCCTGTGTCTCTGCCTCTCTCTCTCTGTGTGTGTGTGTGTGTGACTATCATAAATAAAAATAAATAAATAAATAAATAAATAAATAAATAAATAAATAAATTATGGACTTTGAGTGATTTTCATAGGTCACTGTAAATCCTTCACTTGTAACAATGTACTACTTTGGTGGGGAATGTTGATAATGAGGGAGGCTATGCATGCACCGAGGCAGGGCAGATATGAGAAAGCTTTGTATCATCCTTCTAATTTTGCTGTGAACCTAAAACTTCTCTAAAAAAATATTTAATTTAAAATGTTAATATGGATTTTGTTAAAGCACATTAGTTAAAGTAATAACTTCAGGTACTGTTCCAAATAAGCCCTCAAGCCCTAGGGTTTAAATAATAAAACATTACAATAATTTTAAACTATTTTTAGCAATAAATAATATATTTACAAGACAGGTAGCAAGCAACACTATCATATATTTAGAGCCCAGCATATTATAAGTCCTCTACATATTCTATCTCTAATTTCAATCACTCATACCAATATGCATTATTATATATTCTTCATAAATATGAAAACTAAAGGTTGACAAACTTAAGTAACTTGCCCAAGATCATATTGCAATTAAATAGAAAAACCTGGATTCAAATCTATGTCTGTGTGACTCCATCTTCACTTCATTGTCCACGTGGAACGTTCATCCATTCATAAGCCAGTATCTTCATAGTAACAATGAGGAAACTCAAGGTGACATTGCTCAAGACTTCGTTCATGACACCTTTAGAAAGAAGACAATCTATTTTTACTTTGTCCTATATTGGGAATTGTTTTCACAGAACTTCAAGTCCCCACTATGAGAAGGTCTCCATTTGATTAGCTATCACCATCCCCTGATTTACAATAGCCATTAGTTAGGGCAAGTCACTTTTACAGGCATCATGCTCCACTGAGGTGATTTGTCCATGGTCGTATATAATTATAGTCCAATTGGATCAGGCAGGGACTGTCCAACTACTCAGACATTCATTTTATTATCAACCTTGATTTGAGCTTTAATTAAATAATAATTTATTCAGTACCTCCTTCAAAACAGCCTGCCACAATTAATACTCATACATCACTTCAAGTGTCTATACATACTGTGGAAACTCAATAAGTGGCGCCGACTAACTTCATGCCTGGCGGAAAGAGAAATATTGTTGAGGCAGTTGAGGTGGAAACAAACCCAGTAGTGCCATATATAAAATCGAATCAGTTGATCTTTTCATTAGTTAACACAGGGACACAGCCAGGCATCTGGTGAGAGCCAAGAGTTTAAAGCCAACAGAATCAGCTGCATACCCTTTCCTGCTGTGCCCACTGGCTTATTTCTTGTGTCCTTAGAAAGATCAGGTATGGCATTTTCACCAACCTATTAGCATTTGACATAGCAGGCTTCCCCGGGAGTTAGTTGCATGGTGGGCTGAAGCCCCATCAGCTACTACAAGATAGCACTCTTTCACCTAAGCACTGGGATCCACACAGGAATGGCAAATGCATGCTGTTGACATATAATAAGACCATGCTGTTTATTTCTAGGAGAAGGAGTTAAGATGCATTTGCAATGGAGGGAGTTCACCAGTTCTGTGCACACCATCTGCATTATACAGATAAGAATATAAACACCCAATTATAAATAAAACATAAATAAAACAAATGAAGGTAGTCAGATCACATGCACACCACACATACAAAGGCACAAAGCATTAACTATTATAATGAGGAGTATAAACGGCAAAGCCATCTCTACATGTACCTCTGAATCTCTTGCTTCTAGGAGAAACAGGGATTACTCTGTTCTCTCATCTTCCATTCCCAAGATCTCCCTTACACTCTCTGTCAGCCGAAGACAACTATGATTCCTTTTCTTGTGGACACACATCTCATGTTTCTGCTCTCAGGGTAACTGTCAACTTTATTTAATCATAGAATTTCACGAGCAATGAGGCTAAGGGATAATGGGAGTAACATTGGATTCCTTTTTTATGTGAAGATTTTTTTTCTTTTTTCATAAACAGAGCCCAATTCTTCTCCTGACTACACAGATTTTATAAGCTCCTGAGGTTTATCCAGAATTGCAAAGCTGTGAAGGTCATTGTAAACTACAGAGACTAAGCAGGATGTATAATAATGACCATGTCTTGCCAAGCTTCATGACAGAAGGAACTGCAACAAAGGATATTTTGGAATCCAGAACACCAGTAGATAATATTTTACAAGAACAGGGGTTCTCAAAAGTCCACCTTTACTGGTTTTTTCCATTTTGGCAAAGGAAAACTTTAGTTCACCAGCTGTTTAAGGCCAAAAACTTGGAATTATTTTGATTCCTTTTCTTCACTCCTGCTATACATTGAAACCATCAGCAAATGCTGGGAGCTTTGCCTTCAGATTGTGTTTTCTGTCTGCCAACTGCTCCCTATGTTCTCTGTTACCAGCCTAATTGGAGCCTCCATAATTCTTTGCCAGAATGTTGGCAATAACATCTAAACTTATCTCTGTTCCCAGCATGGCAGCCCTACCCTCCTTCTCAATGGATGACCTAGCACTATTCTTTTAAAACATGAAAGCATATTTTATGTGATCCTTTTGCTTAAAAGCCCCTAAGAACTTTGATTTCATTTAGAGTAAACACAAAAACCCTATTATGGTAAAAAAGACTCTAAACAGCATGGCCCCTGCCTATCTTTCTGTCTCTGTTTATGTGGCCTTAATTCTTCTTTGCTACCCCATTCAGACTGGATTCCAATCACAGGCAATCTCCCACCTGAGTGCTTGTTTGTATTTTATTTTCTCCAGTGGGGCTTTACTAGAAGGGTAATCTGCACATTCATAATGTTGTGCAACTATTTATTTCCAGACAGTTTTCATCATTCCAAGCAGAAATTTTATACCCATTACACAATATTCTCCTCCCTCCAGGACCTCATAACCTCTATTCTGTTTTATACTTCTTTGAATTTACCCCAACTAAGTGGACTTATATAATACTCATCCTATTGTGTCTAGCTTATTTCACTTAGCAAACCTTTTCATGATTTATATAGGTAATTGCAAGTATCAGAGTCTTATACCCTTTTAGGCTGAATAATGTTTCCTTATATGCATATTTCACATTTTGCTTATCTATGTATCTATTGCTGGGCATTTTAATTGTTTTCAACTTTGGGCTATAGTGAGTAATGCTGCTATGAGCATTGGCATACAAGCATCTCATCAAGTTCCTGCTTTCAGTTTCTTTGAAGCTGAATCACACGGTTATTAAATGTTGTGCTTGTTGAGAAAGAGCAGAACTATGATACCACAGACATTCCATTTTCTCCATATCTTTACTAACACTTGGCATTATCCATTTTATTGATCATAGTCATCCAAGGGTGCCTGAGTGGCACATTTGGTGAGGCATCAGACTCTTGGTTTTGGCTAAGGTCATGATCTCAGGGTCATGAAATAAAATCAAGCCCTGCCTGAGTTGGGGGGGGGGGGGGGGCGGTTTCCTGTGCTTAGTGGGGAGTCTACTTGGGATTCTCTCTCTCCTTCTTCTTCTGCCCCTCTCCCCACTCACTTTCATTCTCTCTAAAATAAATAAATAAATATTTTTTAAAAGAAAAGATAATAGTCATTGTAATAGGTATGTTATGGTATCATATCATGGTTTTTATTTGCATTTTCCTAATGACTAGTGATATGGAGCATCTTTTCATGAGCTTATTGGTCATTTGCATATTATATTTAGAGAAATGTCTGTTTAAGTCCTTTGCCTATTTTTAATTTGGGTTCTTTGCTTTTGCTGTTGAATTTGAGTTTTTATATAGCCTAGATAATAATGTTTATTATATGTAGGATTGGAAATATTTTCTCCCATTCCATGGATTGTTTTTTTCCAATATTGACAGTGCCCTTTGATGCCCTTTGATGCACAAACTCTTTAATTTTGATGTGGTCCACTTTATCTTTTATTTTTCTCTTGTTGCCCATGCTTTTGGTGTCAAAGCCAAGAAATCATTGGCAAATTCAATTTTATAAATGTTTTCCCCTGTGTATGTATAAGAAATTTATTCTTTTAGTTTTTATTCTATGGCTTAGATCTATTTTCATCTAAATTTTTTGTGTGCCATCATGTAAGTGTTCAAATGTGAGCTTTTATATGTGGGTATCTAACTTTCTAAGCACCATTTGTTGAATATTATCCTTTCCTTATTGAATGATTTGGCATCCTTGTTGAAAATAATTTTCCCATATATATGAGGTTTATTTCTGGTTTCCCTATTCTATTTCCTTCGTATATACGTGTTCTTATACGTGTACCACACTGTATTAACTACTGCAGCTTTCTAGTAGGTTTTGAAATTTAGAAAGTATGAATCCTCCAAATTTGTTCTTTTTTCTAGATTTTTTTGGCTACTGTAGGTCGCTTGAGATTCCATGTGAGTTTTAGGATGGTTTTCTTGATTTCTATTAAAAAAATGCCAATGGGATTTTGATAAAAATTGAATTGAGTGTGTATATCACTTGGGGCAGTAATTTCATTGTAAAATTATTAAATCTTCCAATCTATGAGCATAGGATATCTTCTTATTTACATCTTCTTTAATTTCTTTCAGCAGTAGTTTATAGCTTTTAGTGGTATGTACCTTTCGATTCCTTAAATTTATTCCTACAGATTTTATTCTTTTTGGTGCTATGTTAAATTGAATTGCTTTCTTAATTTACTTTCAGATTATTTATTGTTGGTGATTAGAAACAGAACTGACTTTTCTGTTTATATTTAATATCCTGAAAAGTTTCTGAATTTATATACTAACTCCCACATTTTTTAATGGAATCTTTAGGATTTTCCACATATGAGAACTGATTATCTGCAACATAATTTTAATTACTTAATTTCAGCTTGAAAGTTTCTTTTTCTTTTCTTTTTCTTTTCTTTTTTTCTCTTTTCTTTTTTCAGCTAAGTGCTCTGGATAAAACTTCCAATGCTATGTTGAATAGAAATGGTGGAAGTGGACATCCTCTTATTCCTAAACTAGAATGAAATAACTTTCATTCTTTCACCACTGGGCATGACAGTATCTATCAATTTTTCATATATGATCTTTATCATGTTTAGGCAGTTTTCTTCTATTCCTAGTTCGTTGAAAAGTTTTATCAAAAAAAAAAAAAAAAAAAAAAAAAACCTGTTGAGATGCCTGGGTGGCTCATTGGTTGAGCGTCTGCCTTCAGCTCAGGGCATGGTCCCGGAGTCCCAGGATCGTGTTCCACATCAGGCTGCCCTCGAGGAGCCTGCTGCTCTCTCTGCCTATGTCTCTGCCTCTCTGTGTCTTTCATGAATAAATTAATAAAATTTTTTTTTAAAAGATGTTGAATTTTATCAAAGGTCTTTTTTTTTTCTTTATCGATTTAGAGTATCATGTAGGATTTTTGTCTTTAATCCATTAATGTGATATATTACATCTATTGAATTCCATATGTAGAACCATCTCTGAATTATAGGAATAAATTCAACTTGACCATGATTATAATCCTTTCAACACACTGCTGAATTGGTATGCTAACATTTTACTAATTTTTAAAATCAACATTCTTTTTAAAAGTTTTTATTTAAATTTCAGTTAGCTAATGTACAGTGTAATATTAGTTTCAGGTGTACAATATAGTGATTCAATACTCACTGTCCATCACAGCAAGTACATTCCTTAATCCTCATCACTTGTATCACCCATCTCTACCCCTCACCCTCACCCATCTCCCCTCTGCTAACCATCAGCTTTTTCTCTATAGGTAAGAGTCTATTTCTTGGTTCGCCTCTCTCTCTCTTTTTTTTCCCTTTGCTCATTTGTTTTGTTTCTTAAATTCCACACTTGAGTGAAATGATAAGGTATTTAAGGTATTTTGTCTTTTTCTGACTGCCTTATTTTGCTTAGTGTAATACTCTCTAGCTCCATCCGTGTCCTTCAAATGGTAAGATTTCATTCATTCTATGGCTAAGTAATATTCCATTGTGTGTGTATATATGTATATATATGTGTGTAAATATATATACACACATATATCCAAACATATGTGTGTGTGTGTGTGTGTATCTTCTTTATCCATTCATCAGTTCATAGACACTTGACCTCTTTCCAAAATTTGGCTATTGTAGGTAATGCTGCTAGAAACATCAGGGTGCATGTATCCCTTTGAATTAGTATTTTTGCATCCTTTGAATAGATACCTCATAGTGCAATTGCTGGATTGTAGGTACTTCTATTTTTAATTTCAGAATGGCTGCACTAGTTTGCATTCCCATCAACAGTAGAAAAGTGTTCCCCTTTCTCAGCATTCTTGTCAACACTTCTTGTTCCTTGTTTTGTTAATTTTAGCCATTCTGACAGGTGTGAGGTGATATCTCATTGTAGTTTTGCTTTGTATTTCCCTAATGGTCAGTGAATTTTAAGCATCTTTTCATGTGTCTGTTGGCTATCTGGATCTCTTCTTTGGAAAAATGTTTATTCATATTTCCTTCCCATTTTTAATTGGATTATTCTTTTTGGACACTGAGTTTTATAAGTCCTTTATATTTGAGATGCTAACCTTTTATCAGATACATCATTTGCAAATCTCTTCTCCCATATTGTAGGTTGCCTTTTAGTTTTGTTGATTGTTTCCTATGCAGAAGCTTTTTATTTTCAACAAATGGTACTGGGAAAAGTGGACAACAACATGCAAAAAGAATGAAACTAGACCACTTTCTTACACCAAACACAAAAATAAATTCAAAATAGAATTAGAGACCTAAATGTGAGACCTGAACCATAAAAATCCTACTGGAGACCAAAGCTGGCAAACTCTTTGACATTAACCATAGCAAATTCTTTCTAGTTATCACCTCCCGAAGAAAAGGGATACAAAAGCAAAAATAAACTATTAGGACTTCATCAAAATAAATCAACATTCTTAATGATATTGCTCTATGTTTTTTTGTTTACTTGTTTTTCATGAAATGCCTTTGTGTAACTTTGGGATCAGGGTAATACAGGCCTTGTAGAATGAGTGAAAAAGTGTTTTACTTCATTCAATACTGTGGAAGAGTTTGAGGAGGATTGTGGTTAATTCTTTAAATGAAGTAAGACTATTTAAAGACTTTATTGAGAGGTTTTGATTACTCATTTCATCTCCTTACTATTTATAAATCTATTAAAATTTTGTATTTCTTTAAAGTTTAGTTTTGGTATATAGCATTCCTTTTTATTTTTCTAGGAACATGTCCATTTCATCTTTCTTATCCAATGTTTTGGGGTAAAATTTGTTTATAGTATATTCTTAAAATCCCTGTCATTTCTCTAAATTCAGTAGTGAAGTATTCACTTTCATTTCTGATTTTAAAAATTTAAGTCTTGTCTCCTTTTTATTAGTCAATCCAGCTAATAATTTTTAAAATATTGTTGATCTCTTCACTAGACAACTTTGATTGTATTGATTTTTCTCTATTGTTTTTTTATCTCAATTATATTTATCTTTGGACTAAGTTTTATTGTTTTCTTTCTTCTGCAAGCTTTGGGTGTAGTTGGCTCTTTTTCCCCCTAGTTTTAGTGTATGTGTTTGCAGGTATAAATTTCCTTCTTATCACTATGCTCACTGCATTCCATAAATTTTGGCATGTGTTGTGTTTTCACTTTATTTGTCTCCAGATATGTTCTAATTTTTCTTATGATTTTGTCTCTGACAAAATAGTTGTATAAGGTGTGCTATTTAATATTCATGTATTTGTGAATTGTCCAGTATTTTTCTGTTGTTAAATTTACTTTTATTCCATTGCGGTCAGAAAAGATACAATGTAAGATTTCAATGTTGGTAAATTTTTTTGAGATGTGTTTTGTGGCCTAACAAACATTAGACTTCTTTGTGGTCTAACTTGTTTTTTGGTCTTCCTGGAGAATATTTATGTGCATTTGGAAAAAAAAAACATATTGTTGGATGAGTGTTTTATGTATGCCCACTAGTTCAACTTTGTTCATAGATTTTGTTTGGTCTTCTGTTTTTTTATTGATCTTCTGACTAGATATTCTATCAATTTTTGAAAGTAGTGTATGGAAGTTTTTAAAATATTACTGTAGAATTAATTCTCTCAATTCTGTCTATTTTGCTTTAAATATTTTTTGTTTTGATATCTGATGCATATATACCTATCATTATTATATCTTCTAGGTGAATTGACAATTTTTTATTATAAAATATCCTTTTGTTTCTTAAAAATATTTGATATAAGGTCTATTTTGTCTGATACTACTATAGCCACCACATCTGTCTTTTGGTTACTATTTTAGTACAATATCTTTTTTCATACTCTCACTTTCGATGTGTTTTATCTATTTTGATCATTTTGACCTATTAAGGTCTACTGCAGTTTCTTGTAGATAAGAGAATTAGATCATGAGCATTTGCCTATTTGAGCAATCTTTGCATTTTTATTGAAAAAAAAATACAGTTACATTTCAAGCTATTACCAATATGGAAGGAGTTATTCTGTCATTTTACTGTTTGTTTTATGTATGCTTTATAGTTTTTGTCCTTCATTAACTCCATTACTGCTTTTCATGTTTAGGTTGTTTATTGTTTTTTTGTTTTAATAGTGATACATCTTGATCTCCTTATCATTTTATTCTGTGGATATTCTATAGATATTTACTTTCTTGCTACTGTGAAGATTACAAATAACATCCTGAAATAATATCTATTTCAAATTGATGCCAACTTAACTTCAATTGCATACAAAACTATAATCCCCATTCAAATATGTCCCCTACCCATTTGTGGTTTTGGTGTCAGAAATTACATTTCATACATTGTGTGTCTAATAACAGATTTATAATTATTTTATATATTTTATTGTAAATTCTATAGTACATAAAAAGTGGAGTTATAAAACAAAATTGCAACAATATCTACTTTTTAATTTCCCTATGTATTTATTTTTATAATAGATCCTTATATTTTTATGTGGGTTTGATATCCTTTTATTTGAAGCTGAAAGACTTCCTTATCCTTCTTATCAGGTAGGTCTAGTGGTAATGAACTCACACAGCTTTTGTTTATCTAGAATTATCTTAACTTCTCTTTCAGTTTTGAAGGACATCTTTGCTGGATATATGATTCTCAGTGACAGGTTTTATTTGTTTGGTTTTGGTTTTGATCATTTTCCCCTTCAGCACTTTACCTATATTATTCCACCAAATTTCTGCCTCCAAGTTTTCTGATGAGAAAGTGAAAACATTATTGACAATCCTTTTTATGTGAGTTACTTATCTCTTGCTGTTTTCAAATTTCTTTCTTTATCTTTGATGTTTGAAATTTGGGTTGTAATGTATCTTGGTATGGGTATCTTCGAGTATTCAACTTCGGATTTCTTGAGTTTGTGGAATTGTGTCTTTCATATAATTTGGAATGTATTCAGACGTTATTTTTTGAAAATGCTTCTGCCACCTTTTCTCTCTCTTTTCTTCTGAGATTCCTACAATGGGTATATTGCTCTGCTCCACAGAATTCCACAAGTCCCTTAGGCTCTCTTCACTTCTTTATTATTATTATTTTTTCTTTTTGTTGCTCAGACTTGATAATTCCAGTTGTCATCCTATTTCGTGTTTACTGATTCTTTCTTCTGCTTGCTCTAATCTTCTTTTGAATCCTTCTGTATAATTTCCATTTCAGTTATTTTACTTTTCTGTTCCAAAATTACTTGTGGCTTTTTCTTATAGTTTTTATCCCTTTACTGATATTATAATTTTGTTCATACATATTTTCACCCTTGTCCATGTCAACCTTTAGCTCTCTGAACATTTTTAAGACAGTTGTTTTGAAGTCTTTGTTTAGTAATTCCAGCACTTCAGCTTTCTCAAGTATATTTTCCATAGATTTACTACCTTCCTTTGAATGGATCAAAGTTTCTTGTTTTTTTTTTTTCTATGCATTGTAATTTTATGTTGAAAAGTGGACATTTGAATCAGATTCTTCCTATTCCCATGGGTTTGCTGCTTTTTTCTAATTTATTTTTATTTATTTATGGTAGACATAGAGAGAGAGAAAAAGAGAGAGAGAGAGAGAGAGGCAGAGATGCAGGCAGAGAGAGAAGCAGGCTCCATGCCGGGAGCCCGACGCAGGACTCGATCCGAGACTCCAGGATCGCGCCCTGGGCCAAAGGCAGGCGCAAAACTGCTGAGCCACCCAGGGATCCCAGGTTTGCTGTTTTAATAGTCATATGAATCAGCATGAGATGAAAGCTTCTTGGGTTAAATAGAAAAAATATCAATTCCTATGTTACCTATATTCAGTTTAAATCATGGATGGATTAAAAATCTGATGTAAAATATAGAATCAGGGGATCCCTGGGTAGCCAACGGTTTGGCTCCTGCCTTTGGCCCAGGGCGCGATCCTTGAGACCCGGGATCGAATCCCACGTCGGGCTCCCGGTGCATGGAGCCTGCTTCTCCCTCTGCCTATGTCTCTGCCTCTCTCTCTCTCTCTGTGACTATCATAAATAAATCAAAATTAAAAAATAAATAAATAAATAAAATAAAATATAGAATCACAAAAGCATCAAAAAAATTTTAATAAATTGCATTGAGCTTATAAATAAATAAGATATTAGCGGACAAGATAAAAATTCAGAAGCTATAATTTGAGTATATAAAAAAACTAATGGTAAACAGCAAAAGATGCAATAAATAAATAAGTAAACAAACAAAAACTATATACTGGAAGATATATTCCTTCTGATATAGCTAACAAATACTAGAATTAATATATAAAATTTAGGAGTTCTACCAATAATATAGAAAGGCAAATAAACCAAAATATAAATTTGCAAAGGATAAAAACTGACAATTCCACAAAATAAGACATACATAAGGCCTGAATATGTGAAAATATGCCCCACTTTTCTAGTAATTAAAGAAAAGCAAATTAAAATAACAGTGTCTGTCCAGATTGGTGAAAGTTTTCCAAGTTTGATAATGTTGAGTGTTGTCATGGGGATGTGGAAATAGAGTGGCTATTTCATAAATTGTAGATGCAGAGTAAAGATTACTTCAGTCACTTTGGGTTTTCAACATGCATAGCCTTTGACTTAGAAATTTTATTTTTAAGAGTTAATGAAAAGAAATATATATGCAGGTAAAAATGTAAATGATCTATGTAGGAACAAATTGAACATAGTAAAATAAATAATATATCTATTAGGAATAGTAAGGAGTCATTAAAAAGAATATATGAAGTCTGTATATTTTGAAAAATAAGTTAGGTAAACTTTATGTTAAAAGCAGAGTGATAGTGCAATAAAAATACTGAGATTCATATGTTCTTAGAACAGAAAAGTTTGGGAAGATGTAGTCCTATTAACAGTAGGTATCTCTAAAATTAGTGTTTGTGTTTGAAGAGAGAAAATGGGCTTGAGAGAATAGGAAGGGAGCTGATAAATTATTATTATTTTTGCTCCACAGTTTTCTGTATCATTCTTAACATAAGCATATGTCTACCCTGTAAAAAAATTTTAAAAAGATCAATAATCATAAAACAATATTATCCAATAATAGGCAGGTACTGCACATTATGAAAGGACAGAGGTGATCTCAAACTAGCAGAAAATAAGTTCTTAGTAAAGTTGGTTGGTTTATTTTTTTTAAGATTTTTTTTGTTCATGAGAGACACAAGGAGAGAGGCAGAGACATAGGCAGAGGGATAAGCAGGCTTCCTGTAGGGAGCCTGATGCAGGACTCAATCCTAGAACCCCAGGATCACAACCTGAGGTAAGCCACCCAGGTGCCCCTGATAGAAAATTTGGTTTAAATAAAAAGAGCAGAGAGGAAACATTTTCTGAGAAGTCTGTGCTCTACAAACAGACTTTAAATCACTTTTTATTACTATTGTTAAATACCTGTAGATGAGTAAATCTTAAGATCATGCTTGCCTGTATCCTTGAATTTTATCAGAAATTTCCATATGAAATCCAGAATTTGTCTATGAACATACATATGTGTGGTTATTGCGTATTCATGAATTTAAGATTAAAGACTTAAAAAATATATTGCTTATCTGTCACTTATTGTTTTAAGGCATCAGTTAGGCAGAACTTCAAAGTATTTCCTGATTAACTTGTGTCTCTTTACCTGACTATTGCTTGAGACCTGCAGATATTTATTTCCAAATAAATTGTGGATATAAAACAACAAAGGAATGATGTTTCCCCTAGATATGCAGTGATAGAAAAAGAAGTTTTTGATCATTTTGGAAAAACTAAAATTCTTCTGTCTCCATTAAACGTGAATTTTTTTTCCTCTAAAGCCTTTTACAGTGTAGTTGCAAGATTGACTACCAATAGCTTTCCCTAGGTATATTTATTGAATTTAGTAGTTTCATTTTGTTGCCAGAAATGTCATAATTGTGAAAAAATAGCAAAAGATAATAAAATATAGATAGAATCAGCCTGATCCTGTCACCTCTGGAAATGTTTTTTGTGGGCCTTAAATTTGGATCCTGACTATTTTATTCTGTTCAGTGTTGATGGAAGAATGAAATGCAGACCTTACTAGCCAAGTAAAATACTACCTGAATCATCAGGTAGGTGTGTGGCAAGCAGCCATACAGGAATTTAGACTCAATAAATCTAAAAATCCATGCAAAGGGAGAGGCAGAGATCCTCAGAACACCATTGCTGTAGACAGCATCTGTTCATTTTGCCAATCACCCAAGGCAAGTTCAGAGCCCTACAGCTCTTGAGAGAACTGGATACACAAGATTTTTCATTTAATTCAATAGATCTAGTCTAGAAGTGCTATCTGTCTCCTAAACTCAGTTTCTAACCAAACCACTTCTCTGTGGCTGGAAAAGTAGTTGCTCATAATAACTCCTTTTTTGTTAAATATTTTTCAAAGTACTGACATATCAGATCTATGCCATATCTGGAAAGATTCAAAATTTATCTTCTGTATTTTAGAGATGGGAACACCTACATGCAGTAGAGGTTAACTGACTTGCCTAGATTCATAGCAAATTTGTGGCAAACATGAGACTATGCTCAGGATGTTTTCTCTCACAATCCAGGGCTTTTTTTCTGAACCATACTATTTTATCAGCATGAAATGTGAATTCCAGAAACCATTGACAAAAAGAGGGCAAAAGAAGATTTTATATGAAAAAAAGACATGAACAAAGAAGAAAGAAATGTCAAATCCATGTCATCAAGTCTTTCCAAATAATTCAAGTTAGTTTTCATAACATAAAAAGGCAAAAATGGGGATGGGGTAGAGAGAGAGAGAGAGAAATGGAAAGAGAGAGAGAGGAATATGGAAGGAAAGAAAGCTGGGGTTTGTTTGTTTTTGCTTTTGTTTTTTTGGACCCATTTGGAATTTTTCACGTAATATTAAATTATGTAAAGCACAGAAAATTTTGGAAACAACCACATCCAGTAGGAGGAGCATGGTACAGCCATATTAGACAAGGACTTACTAGCAGGGAGTATTCCGGATTCCATTAACATCAGTCTGTAAGGTTTATGGAGTGTAGATTAATGCAGTGCATTATTAAGTGGAAGTCAGTTCAGAGAGCTTCTACTGCAAATGACCAATAACCATATGTTGCCCTTTCAGCTCTAGCTTTCTGAAATTGTTCTGGAAATGAACTCAGTTGGGAGGCATTCCTCTAAGTGATTTAAAAGAATGAATTTAGAAGCCTCAAATGTATTCTGACTGTGAATAAACCTTGTTCTAAATCCAGAAAGGATAATTTTCTCCTCTCGGGATGATACCTCAGTGTGGGAAACCCCATCTTCCAGCAGCCAGAGTGATTTCAGCACATCATCAGCACACAACTAGGATGATAGGCCCTACATGTGGCATTCTATTTTGTGTGTGTGTGGCATTCTTTCATATGATATCTGTAAGATGTGAGCCACGCTTTTCATAATGTTTTTCTCCAAGTTTAAGGCAGAGTAGCTGAGTCAGATGTGAGATAAGTTGGCCAAAATTATTCTTTTGAATTATTGAGTATTCTTGGTGATAGAAAACATAAATCTGATACAAATTAGGTCAAAGTTTCTGAGGAAAGGAGGAGGGGCAAGATGACTGAAGAGTAGGGTCCCCAAGTCACCTGTCCCCACCAAATTACCTAGATAACCTGCAAATCATCCTGAAAATCTACAAATTCGGCCTGAGATTTAAGGAGAGACCAGCTGGAATGCTACAGTGAGAAGAGTTCACGCTTCTATCAAGGTAGGAAGACGGGAAAAAGAAATAAAGGAACAAAAAGCCTCCAAGGGGGAGGGGCCCAG
Organism: Canis lupus baileyi; assembly: GCF_048164855.1. NCBI lineage: Eukaryota > Metazoa > Chordata > Mammalia > Carnivora > Canidae > Canis > Canis lupus. The sequence goes on along the minus strand of NC_132857.1, from coordinate 31,837,852 downwards.
GAGGAGCCGGGCTGAGGCTGGGGCGAGGGTCCCCAGGACAGGAGAGCCCCGTCCCGGAGGAGCAGGAGCTGCACCAACCTTCCCGGGCGGAAAGGGGCTCCAGGGAGGTGGAGCAGGACCCAGGAGGGCGGGGATGCCCTCGGGCTCCCGGGGACACTAACAGGCACCTGCGCCCCGGGAGAGTGCGCTGAGCTCCCTAAGGGCTGCAGCGCGCACGGGGGACCCGGAGAAGCTCGGGGGGGGGGGGGGCTCGGGGGCGGCTCCGCGGAGGGGGCTGCGGGGCGGGAGCAGCTCGGGGGGCTCGGGCGGAGGAAGAGGCTCCGCGGAGGGGGCTGCGGGGCGGGAGCGAGTCCAAAAGCGCAGGCTCCGGAGCACAGAGCGCCGGACACAGCCCAGGATCCGGCCTCCCCCGGGTCAGGCAGAGGCCGGGAGGGCCCAGGACAGCGAGGACGCTCCTGCCCGGAGCTGAGCAGATCAGCGGCCCCGCCCGGAGCCTCCAGGCCCTGCAGACCGAGAGCTCCGGAACTACTGCAGGAGCTGACTCCAGGGCTGCAGAGCTGGCCCCGCCACTGCGGTTGTTCCTACTGGGGCCTCACGGGGTGAACAACCCCCCTGAGCCCTGCACCAGGCAGGGGCGGAGCAGCTCCCCCAAGTGCTAACACCTGAGAATCAGCACAACAGGCCCCTCCCCCAAAGACCAGCTGGACGGACAAGTTCCAGGGGAAGTCAAGGGACTTAAAATATACAGAATCAGAAGACACTCCCCCGTGTTTTTTTTTCTTTTTTTTTCCTGTTTGATTTCTGATTGCTTCCCCAACCCCCTTTTTTTCCCCTTTCTTTCTTTTTCTCTTTTTCTTCCTCTTTTTTTCTTTTTTCTTCCTTTTTTCTTTTTTCTTTTTCTCTTTTCTTTCCTTCTTTCTCTCCTCTCTTTTTCTCCTTTTCCCAATATAACTTGTTTTTGGCCATTCTGCATTGAGCAAAATGACTAGAAGGAAAACCTCACCTCAAAAGGAAGAATCAGAAACATTCCTCTCTTCCAGAGTTACAAAATCTGGATTACAATTCAATGTCAGAAAGCCAATTCAGAAGCACTATTATACAGCTACTGGTGGCTCTAGAAAAAAGCATAAAGGACTCAAGAGACTTCATGACTGCAGAAATTAGACTAGTCTAATCAGGCAGAAATTAAAAATCAATTGAATGAGATGCAATCCAACCTAGAAGTCCTAACGACGAGGGTTAATGAGGTGGAAGAACGAGTGAGTGACATAGAAGACAAGTTGATGGCAAGGAGGGAAACTGAGGAAAAAAGAGACAAACAATTAAAAGACCATGAAGATAGATTAAGGGAAATAAACAACAGCCTGAGGAAGAAACACCTACATTTAACTGGGGTTCCCAAGGGCGCTGAAAGGGACAGAGGACCAGAATATGTATTTGAAAAAATCATTGCTGAAAACTTTCCTAATAAATAATAAAGATTTGAGCAGAACAACGAAATCAAGACCAGAAGAACTGTGGAACAGATCAACAGAACCAGGAGTTGGTTCTTTGAAAGAATTAATAAGACAGATAAACCATTAGCCAGCCTTATTAAAAGAAGAGAGAAAAGACTCAAATTAATAAAATCATGAATGAGAAAGGAGAGATCACTACCAACACCAAGGAAATACAAACGATTTTAAAAACATATTTTAAAAACGATTTTAAAAACATATTATGAACAGCTATACACCAATAAATTAGGCAATCTAGAAGAAATGGACGCATTCCTGGAAAGCCACAAACTACCAAAATGGAACAGGAAGAAATAGAAAACCTGAACAGACCAATAACCAGGGAGGAAATTGAAGCAGTCATCAAAAACCTCCCAAGACACAAGAGTCCAGGGCCAGATGGCTTCCCTTGGGAATTCTATGAAATGTTTAAAGAAGAAACCATACCTATTCTACTAAAGCTCTTTGGAAAGATAGAAAGAGCTGGAGTACTTCCAAATTCGTTCTGTGAGGCAAGCATCACCTTAATTGCAAAACCAGATAAAGACCCCACCAAAAAGGAGAATTACAGACCAATATCCCTGATGAACATGGATGCAAAAATTTTAAACAAGGTACTAACCAATAGGATCCAACAGCACATTAAGAAAATTATTCATCATGACCAAGTAGGATTTATCCCCGGGACACAAGGTTGGTTCAACACTCGTAAAACAATCAATGTGATTCATCATCTCAGCAAGAAAAAAACCAATAACCATATGATCCTCTCATTAGATGCAGAGAAAGCATTTGACAAAATACAGCATCCATTCCTGATCAAAACTCTTCAGAGTGTAGGGATAGAAGGAACATTCCTCGACATCTTAAAAGCCATTTACGAAATGCCCACAGCAAATATCATTCTCAACGGGGAAGCACTGGGAGCCTTTCCCCTAAGATCAGGAACAAGACAGGGATGTCCACTCTCACCATTGCTATTCAACATAGTACTGGAAGTCCTAGCCTCAGCAATCAGACAACAAAAAGACATTAAAGGCATTCAAATTGGCAAAGAAGAAGTCAAACTCTCCCTCTTCGCCGATGACATGATACTCTACATAGAAAACCCAAAAGACTCCACCCCAAGATTGCTAGAACTCATACAGCAATTTGGCAGCGTGGCAGGATACAAAATCAATGCCCAGAAATCAATGGCATTTCTATATACTAACAATGAGACTGAAGAAAGAGAAATTAAGGAGTCAATCCCATTTACAGGGATCCCTGGGTGGCGCAGCGGTTTGGCGCCTGCCTTTGGCCCAGGGCGCGATCCTGGAGACCCGGGATCGAGTCCCACATCGGGCTCCCGGTGCATGGAGCCTGTTTTCCCTCTGCCTGTGTCTCTGCGCCTCTCTCTCTCTCTGTGACTATCATAAATAAATAAAAAAATTTAAAAAAAAAATCCCATTTACAATTGCACCCAAAAGCATAAGATACCTAGGAATAAGCCTAACCAAAGAGGTCAAGGATCTATACCCTAAAAACTACACAACTCTTCTGAAAGAAATTGAGGAAGACACAAAGAGATGGAAAGATATTCCATGCTCATGGATTGGCAGAATTAATATTGTGAAAATGTCAGTTACCCAGGGCAATTTACACGTCTAATGCAATCCCTATCAAAATACCATGGACTGTCTTCAGAGAGTTAGAACAAATTATTTTAAGATTTGTGTGGAATCAGAAAAGACCCCGAATAGCCAGGGGAATTTTAAAAAAGAAAACCGTATCTGGGGGCATCACAATGCCAGATTTCAGGTTGTACTACAAAGCTGTGGTCATCAAGACAGTGTGGTACTGGCACAAAAACAGACACATAGATCAATGGAACAGAATAGAGAACCCAGAGGTGGACCCTGAACTTTATGGTCAACTAATATTCGATAAAGGAGGAAAGACTATCCATTGGAAGAAAGACAGTCTCTTCAATAAATGGTGCTGGGAAAATTGGACATCCACATGCAGAAGAATGAAACTCGACCACTCTCTTGCACCATACACAAAGATAAACTCAAAATGGATGAAAGATCTAAATGTGAGACAAGATTCCATCAAAATCCTAGAGAAGAACACAGGCAACACCCTTTTTGAACTCGGCCACAGTAACTTCTTGCAAGATACATCCACGAAGGCAAAAGAAACAAAAGCAAAAATGAACTATTGGGACTTCATCAAGATAAGAAGCTTTTGCACAGCAAAGGATACAGTCAACAAAACTCAAAGACAACCTACAGAATGGGAGAAGATATTTGCAAATGACGTACCAGATAAAGGGCTAGTTTCCAAGATCTATAAAGAACTTATTAAACTGAACACCAAAGAAACAAACAATCCAATCATGAAATGGGCAAAAGACATGAACAGAAATCTCACAGAGGAAGACATAGACATGGCCAAAAAGCACATGAGAAAATACTCTGCATCACTTGCCATCAGGGAAATACAAATCAAAACCACCATGAGATCCCACCTCACACCAGTGAGAATGGGGAAAATTAACAAGGCAGGAAACCGCAAATGTTGGAGAGGATGCAGAGTAAAGGGAACCCTCTTGCACTGTTGGTGGGAATGTGAACTGGTTCAGCCACTCTGGAAAACTGTGTGGAGGTTCCTCAAAGAGTTAAAAATAGACCTGCCCTACGACCCAGCAATTGCACTGTTGGGGATTTACCCCAAAGATTCAGACGCAATGAAACACCGGGACACCTGCACCCCGATGTTTCTAGCAGCAATGTCCACAATAGCCAAACTGTGGAAGGAGCCTCGGTGTCCATCGAAAGATCAATGGATAAAGAAGATGTGGTTTATGTATACAATGGAATATTCCTCAGCCATTAGAAATGACAAATACCCACCATTTGCTTCAACGTGGATGGAACTGGAGGGTATTATGCTGAGTGAAGTAAGTCAATCGGAGAAGGACAAACATTATATGTTCTCATTCATTTGGGGGAATATAAATAATAGTGAAAGGGAATATACGGGAAGGGAGAAGAGGTGTGTGGGAAATATCAGAAAGGGAGACAGAACATAAAGACTCCTAACTCTGGGAAACGAACTAGGGGTGGTGGAAAGGGAGAAGGGCGGGGGGTGGGGGTGAATGGGTGACGGGCACTGAGGGGGGCACTTGACGGGATGAGCACTGGGTGTTATTCTGTATGTTGGCAAATTGAACACCAATAAAACATAAATTTATTTTTAAAAAAAGTTTCTGAAGAAAGAGGTAAAAACTGATTTTTTTTTTTTAGGATCTGATTACTATGTCCAACTTTGTATGCATTTGTGTTCACATATATGTGTGTTCATGTGCACATTGCCTGTTTCCATTTCTTTATAAAAGCCCACTCTGTAACAATCCAAAGAAGCTAAGCAGTAATTGGGACAAGTACTCATTTTATTAAAATGTCTTTTAAATATTTATTGAAATAAAAGCTTCGTATGTGTACTTACTGTTCCACTGAAACATACATAGCTCTCTAGGACCACATTAGTGTAAATAACTTGGGATTGATGCCCACCATTAATCTTGTCTCATCATCCACAGGTAATATAATTGAAGGACAATAAAGCTTAATAGGACGCATCACCTTACAGTTATTTGTCCTGGACCCTTCTTACTTTGCTCGTAATCTTTTTCTTCTCTGATTCAGCTCCACCTGCATTTAAATGAGATTATTTTGCTACTATCAATAATACATATGCCTTTTAATTTTTAAAGCATTTTTGATACATTTCTTATTTTCTAGATAAGAAAAAAAATCAACTTGACTCCTGTCACATACAACCATGCTTGGAAACATCTACTAACTTGAAATCCACGGTTTCCCAGATTGATCCTTAGCTTCCCAGGGGACATGGGATTTCCACTCACTATTTATTTTATCTAATTTAATGCATATGAGTAACTTAACTTAATGCTAGCCTTTTGGAAGAAAAAACCCTAGCTCTACTACTATCTTTCTTAGTTCTGTAGAACTAGATTAGTAATATACAAAATACATATGCAATTGAACTTTAGTAAATTTAAACTTTCTGCTCTGAGAAAGAATACTATTAAGGAAATGGAAGGACAAACCAGAGAATCAGATAAATTATCTGCAAATATATACTTGAAAAAGAATTTGTTTCCAAAATATAGGATTGTAGGAACAACTCTTATAACTTAATAATAAGAACATAGTACAAAATCGGCAAAAATACTTCACTAAAAGTGTTAAATAGATAGGAAATAAATATAAGAAGAAATGTTCAATATTGTCAGCCATTAAGTAATTGCAAATTAAAATAACAATGGGATACCACTACACCCCTATTAGAATGACTAAATAGGCAAACAAACATTATTATTGCTATACATCAGCAATATTAATTGCTAGCAAGGATGAGGAGGAACAGTGACTCTCATTCACTGCTAGCAGGAATGAAAATGAAAAATGATACAGCCACTTAAGAAGATATTTTGACATGTAAGATATTTCTCACAAAGCTAAATGTAGACATACTATATAATTTAGCAATTGTCTTCTTATTGATTTGTCCTCATCCGATTTGAAATCTTGTGCCCAAAATGAAAGAAAAATCCGCATACAAATTTTTATAGCAGCTTTATTTATTACTGCCCAAACTGGAAGCTACCAAAATGTCCTTTGGCATTTTGGTTACTGATTCAATCTTACTAGACATATGCACATTCCATTTCTTCATGATGGGTTCTTCTTGATGGGTTTTGTGATTCTAGAAACATGTCCATTTCATCCAGGTTACCTAATTCATTGACAAATAATTACTCATAGTGCAGTCTTGTTTCTTTTTTTTATTCTGTAAAATTGGTATTAATATCTCTAATTTCACTTCTGATTTTATCAATTTGAGTCTTCTTTTTATCTCAATAAATCTACTTAAGTTTGCCAATTTTGTTAATCTTTTCAAAGAACCAATTTTTGGTTTCCTTGATTTTCCTTACTGTTTTCTATTCTCTATTTTATTTACCTCTCATCTGTTATTTCTTCCATTCTGTTACTTTGGTTTTAGTTTGATCCTATTTTTCTACTTTGTGAAGTTTTAATTTAAGTTCCTAAATTGAGATATTTCTTACACATTTCCTTCTTAGAACTATTTTCACTGGCTTCAATAAGTTGATATGTTGTCTTTTATTTTCACTTGTCTTAAAGTATTTTTTAATCTTCATATAATTTTTCTTTGATTTATTTGTTGTTTGAATGTGTTGTATAACTTCCACATATTTGTGAATTTTCCAGTATTCCTACTGTTTGATCTCTATTTTATGCTATTGTGATATGGAAAGATAGTTTGAAAAATATCAATCTTTTCAAATGTATTAAGATTCATTTGTGACATAACACATGGTCTATTCAAAAAAAATTATCAATGTACACATGAGAGAAATACACTTGTTGTTTTGTGGAATATTCTTTATGTGTCTGTTAGATTCAATTAGTTTATAGTGTGGTTCAAGTCCTCTATTTCCCTTTTGATCTTCTATTTGGTAATTCTATCCATTATTAAAAGTGGGATTTTTTTTAATTTATTTATGATAGTCACAGAGAGAGAGAGAGAGAGAGAGAGGCAGAGACACAGGCAGAGGGAGCAGCAGGCTCCATGCACCGGGAGCCCGACGTGGGATTCGATCCCGGGTCTCCAGGATCGCGCCCTGGGCCAAAGGCAGGCGCTAAACCGCTGCGCCACCCAGGGATCCCTAAAAGTGGGATATTCAATGGTCTTGCAGAAATGTCCGTTTCTCCATTAAATTCTCAATATATTTTTATACTCTAATGTTGGGTGTATCTATTTTTATAATTCTTACATCTTATTGATTACTGTCCCTTTTATCAATATACAGTGTCTTTCTTTGTCTCTTCTAATAGTTTCTGACGTAACATCTATTTCATCTAATATTAGAATAGAGGCCTAGTTCCTTTGTGCACTCTCTCTCTTACTATTTACGTGATGTGTCTTTTTCCATTCCTTCAGTTTTAACCTAATTGTGTCTTTAGATATAAAATTATTCCCTTATGTAGTCATCATAGCATTGAATTTTTTTATATATATATACCATCAATTTAAGACCTTTGGAGATTATAATCCATGTACTTTTAAAGTAATTACTAACGAGGAGAAGTTACTTTTGTCATTTTATTATTTTTTGTTTGTCTTACAAAATTTGTCCTTTATTTTCCTTATTACTGCCTTCTTTTGTATGTAGTTTTTTTTCTAGTGACAAAGTTTTTATCAAAGAATGTCTTAAATTATTCATCATTTTTAAAGAAAGTTTTCCTGGATATAGAATTATTTTTTCCCTCAATACTTTAAACATAATATCACATGGCCCTAAGGCCTTTGGTATGAAATCTACTGATGCTGCCCTCAAGATCCTCTCCTTATCTTTATCTTTGAAAGCTAGATTATAATGTATCTCAGCGTGAGGAACTTTAGGTTTTTCCCACTTAGATTTCATTGAGTGTCTTGAATTTTTAGATCCATATCTTTCCTTAATTTGAAGATGGTTTCTGCCATTATTTTCTCAAATAATGTTTGCCCACCTCTCCCTCATCTATTTGTGAGACTTCAATAATGCATATATTGATCTGTTTGATAGTATCCCTTAAGTCCATTTGTTCTCTTCACTCTTTTTTCTTTCTGTCCTTAGCCTCAATAATTTTATTTTCCTATCCTCAAGTTTACTAATTCTGCCTTGCCCACCAATCAAAATATTCAGTTATTATTATTACTTTAGCTTCAGATTTTCTGTTTGGTTCATTTTATCAATTCTATTTTTTTTGTTGTTGACACATTATTTTCCTGATTCCTGTAGTTCTTTTCTATGTTTCCTTTAGCTCTTTAAATAAAGTTAAGACAATTGTTTTAAAGTCTTTGTCTAGTAAATTTAATGTCTATGTTTCCTCAGTGATGATTTCTACAAACTTATTTTGTCCCTTTGAATGAATCATTTTGTTTCTTTGTAGTGTGTAAGTGTATGTGTGTTTAGTGAAAATGGTTGGTTTGAGAAAACAGTAGCCACAATTCCTAGTTTTTGCAGACTGGTTCCATGCCAATCCAGTACATGTCTGATTAGCTGGGACTCCTCTAGGCTTAGGGATCAACCCAAAATGAGAACTTGAAACATTCCCAAATATGTTCTGAACATATTTCTTGACTGAGTCTGCATGTAGCTTTCTTAATTTCCCCACATATATGACTGCTTTTGAACAACATAACTTTAAGATGTCTCAGTCCAGCATCTCACAGCATCAGATGGTCAACTATATGCCTCTAACCATTATCTCTTGGTCTTTTGTTCTAGGTGTCTGTAGTGCTCCTACCACTTTCATGCCAGGGATGTCTGCTTTTCTTTGCCTGAGACTTGAGTTAAGCATGCCAGAAATCTGTCTTTCGGGAGGTCCCCAGACATGATAAAACCTTGAAAATAAAGTCTGGCTCAATAATGTAGAAAGGAACTGGGTTATCAGATTCTCTTCCTTACCACACTGAGAAGTTGTGGGGCAAAAACAAATAAAGATGTCAAAAATTTCCTGTTCTTTTTAAGGTGGCTTTTCTTTATTGGGCATTTGGTTGGTTGGTTGTTATATACATTTCACTGTTTGCCAGAATGTCTATTGGGTTGCTTCAGTCAGTTTCTTATTATTTTGTGATGTTTTAATGGGAGAATAAAGCTTTAGAGCTTCCCTGTCTGGCATTTTGCTGATATCACTTCCCCAACTAGCCTAAACATATGTCTTGTTACTGAAATAATTATGAGGAAGGCATTTGCCAAAACATGTTGCTACTGCTGTGTGTGTGTGTGTGTGTGTGTATGTGTCTATATTTCTAGCAATAGCACATATGGAGTTGCAACAAATTGTACCTATGAATGGAAAGATGTGATCTTTTGTTGTACTTCTTATTGCAATGTTGTAAGATGGATTGGTTTAAGTCAACAGCCATTTTTTTGAGTACCAGAGAATTGGCCAGGTATTGTGCTGAGAATTAAGTATATAAGGGGAGATAGGATAATACTAACGTCTAAAGTGTTTCACAGATTAAAATTAACATCTGAAGTTTTCACAGACAGGTAAACACATTTTATTATAGTTTGAGAGCTGCCATAGAAAAAAGTATACAGGAGATGGGCATGAGGGGGTAGTAAAGAAGTCAGTATGTGTTTTGGTGATGTCAGGAAAGAGTCCCAGAAAAGCATTATCTCCACCAAGTTTGAAATATAAATCACTGTTTTTTTTTCAGAAAGCTGATATAAGGTCTGCAGATAAGAAACAGAATTGTAAAGGTTATCTGTGTTGAATTTAGGAAGATTCACTCATTTATTCAAAAAGTGTTTATTGAGTAGCTACCACATTTTAGGCACTGCTTTGGGTGTTTGAAAGGCAGCAGTAGAAAAAAGCAAAATACTCAAACTATAAAATTTAAACTCTGTTTGAATAGAAGACAAAAGTCAATGATGATATTCTCCTTTGGTTATCAGGAAAGGTTTTACTGAGGAAGTAATATTGAGCAAAGTCTTGCAAAAAGTGAGGAAAGAAGCTACGTGAATAACTGGAGGGAAATCACAACTGGTAGTACCTAACTATAACAATGTTGTAGGTGAAGTACACTTGGCTCATTAAAGGGACAACAAAAATTTTAGGTGCCAGAAATAGCTAGAAAGTGGAAGGAAATTAAATCACTGAGGTAAGCAGATCACATAGCACCTTGTTGACCTTGTTGTGTTATAACTCTGAAAGTAGACCATAATCGTGCCATAGTCCCATGGGATTGGATGGGGAATTGGTGGTAAGAGCAACAGAGTGGAGAGCTGGATGAAACTCACAAAGCAATAACTGAGTGGCTGGTAGTCATTCTGAATTTTATATGGAAAAATACACAACTTTAGAAATATAATGTGGACAGAGGACAGCTAGAAGCAAGCATGTCAGCCAGCAAGATATGTGTATATACATATTTATCTATCTTTTTAAATTTTTATATTTTATATATATTGATATTCATATTGATATTTATATACATACAGAACTTTCTCTCTATCTCACCCCACACACACACACTCAGCAATATGTAAAGATGGTTTGAGAATAGAGCCTTTGCCTCCCAAAGTGTTATTTTCTCCACCCCCCCCTTTCTCTTTTTGGAGCTTTTGGAGGTTCCTAAATTTCTATGAGAATTTCCAAACTCTTTTTTTTTATCAAGATGAAACCTTAAGTAGTAATACTGTTTTTGCTATATAAATTTAGGTTTAAAGCAGATACCTAATTGCACCATCCAAATATATTGCCACCTATTTCTCTTGGATAGAAGTCCACCATGAACTGGCATTTGTTTTACTGTGAGCCTAAATGGATAATGCTAAGGATGTGAGATACAGAGTAGTATGCATTTTTGATTGGCAGACTAAGCACATAGTTAGGATACCAGCTGAGCAGAGGTACCAAAGAAGTGAGAATTTTGCTATTGAAACTTCCCGGGGAAAAATACTTTTTAAATATGATTTAGTCTTATTCTATTTATTTAGGTATTTTGGGAATATGTGGGAGAAAGATTAGAGTATCAGTCTTTTTGGAACTTGCAGCCTCTAGAGTTCTTCCATTGATCTGATATGGCAATAATGGGGACATGAGGGCAACAGTCTTGAGTAATAATACAGGATGAACAAAAAAGTGGTCTGAAGAATATAAAAACAAATATATTCTTTAGAATACTTGTTAGAAGGAAGAGAAAATTCCTGCTGAAGGAGAAAGAGATGAACCTAAAGCATCTGGCCCAAGCCAATGTCCCCATGAATATTATTCAAAAGAATACTAAAGGCATATACTAAAAAAATTAAAAGCATGTTCATGTCAGTTTGAGACACTCTGGATATAATAGAATCATTCAGAATTATTTATTTTACTTCTTACTAAAGGTGCTTCTCAGCACTTATGCTATGCTAATCCAGTTCATTTGAATAGGCAAGTTGGGGTACAGAACACAGCATTTCCTCTGATAAAAAATGCCGTCATCCTGATTTCCTGGGAGCATTCATTAGCACCTCTCAAAAGTTGTGTTTGCAATGCCAAATTTGAGAAATTTTTGGACAGATAGTGTTTTTTTCTAGAAATGGAGAGCTAGTTTTAGCCTCTCAATCCTCTATAAGGATGAGGATTCCTTTGGAAGAGACTCTTTAGAGCAATTTACCATTAAGTTCTTTTTCTTTCCCCAGCTTCATTGAGATATAATTAACACATACCATTGTGTAAGTTTAAAGTGTGCAATGTGTTGATTTCATGAACTTATATATTGCAAAATGATTACCACAGTGGGGTTGGTTAACACCCCTATCACCTCCCATAATTACCAATTCCTTTTGTGGTGAGAACATTTATGTTGCTGCTCTCTTAGCAACCTTCAAGTATATAAGACAGTGTTGTTAACTATAATTACCCTGCTATGTATCAGTAATCCAGAACTTATTTCTCTGACAGTTGGAAGTTTATATCATTTGACCAACATTAACATCTTAAGCTGGTTTTTCTAAAATTTGGTATTTATTAAACAAAACTTATAATATTTCTAGAAATGAAGGTCAAAATTATGTGTTTTATTGAGAACCCTAATTTTTTGATAAGTTCATGCTTCCTTTTGTTTGTACAGATTTATAAATAAAATTACTGCAGTTTATGAAAATATACATTGTTAATGTTGGTTTAAAGAAGTCATGGTTATCAAGTCATAGAGCTATATGTAAATACATTTTAAAATATTTTTGCAGAGTTAGATTTCCTATTGTTCAGTATAATTGCTATCCTATAAATATTTAGATTTTTAAAAATTCTCTTACATCAATGAATTCTTACTTCCCTAAAATATAAGTGTAGGGGAGTAAATGGACCTGGAGTCTTTTACCTGGCTTTAGGAGGGCTGCCAAGAGAACAAACAAGCAACAACAAAACAAAACAAAACAAAACAAAACAAAACAAAAACACACCTAAAAAAAAAAAAAACAAAATACACACACACAACAACAACAACAACAACAACAGAAAACTAGTCAAAAACCACTCGTTCACACTTACCATAGCCATGCTGGGGAATATTCCTGAAATTCAAAGAGGTCTTTCTCAACTGTCTTACCCATAAAGTTGCACCTATTTGTCATCATGTTTGCTTTTACCCTTCTTTTTTTTTTACTTTTCAAAATATATGTCAGTACCTGAAATTTGCTTATTTGGTTTTTAAATTAATTTATTTTCTCATCTCCCTTGAGATGGCAAACTTTATATGGATGCTTTACTTAGTTGCATTTATCACTAAATTCCTAGTGTCTAGGACAGTGACTGGCACAGAATGGAAAATAATTATATACATATTTTGCAGGAAGGATAAAAGAGAAAGATGAAGAAAATTTTTTTTAAAAGGTGGAAGATGAGAAGGGAAATTAGAAATAGAAGAGAAAATGGGACACCTGAGTGTCTCAGTGGTTGAACGTCTGCCTTTGGCTCAGGGCATGATCTCGGGGTCCTGGGATCCAGTCCCACATCAGACTCCCAGCAGGGAATTTGCTTCTCTCTCTAAAACTAGCTCTCCATTTCTAGTCTGTGTCTCTGCCTCTCTCTTTCTGCATCTCTCTGCATCAAATAAATAAAATCTTAAAAAAAAAGAAAGAAAAAAAGACTAGAGGAAGAAAGGGATGAATACAAATAAAGGAGAGAGGGGAAGAAGGCAAAAATTTTCAGTGTCTCATACTTTCTGTACACTGGTAATGCCTACCATAATATTTAGTACTGCATCTTTCTTATATAGGCCAATAATCTGAAAATAACCTGAAAGCAAAACTTCAATATCTTGCCCATTGCATTTCTCCCTTGTATTCTGCACTCAACATGTGCCAACTCTTCAAGGCTCTTCAATGCTATGATGTGTTTCCCCTTTGCCCTCCAATCCTTTTGCTATCCTCCTCTTGTAGGTCTCTTTGTACCACCTAAGCCCTAGAGAGATAGCCTTTTTACAAGTACCCCTTCTTTCTCAAAATATTATCAGGTTATTCTTCCTAAAGCACAGATCAATTCATGCCCATTCAAAAACCAAAAATTAAAAGTCCTTAATTATGTAGAGAACAGGGCTGAGTCTTGTCAGCCTCATATTCAAATAGATTTTCTCATAAAACTCCCCCCCAGATTTTCTACTTGATTTCTTACCAATAGCAGTAAAACATGGTGTCTCAGAACACAAACCAAAACAAACAAACAAACAAAAAGCCTACTCTGAGGTCATGTGGTCATGTGGGGCTAATTATTTGTTTTCTGTGCTTCCAACCTTGACATAGAAAAATAATGTATATAAAAGATGTGCCTATGTTATAAAGTTGTTGCTGTGACCATGTGCTATATATAAAGTACCTGGATCTTTGGGTTCAAATCCCAGCCTCTCCATACTTACTATGTAATTCAGTTTCTTAAGTATGAAATTGGAATAATACCTACTTCATAGGCTTCTTCTAAGGATTCAATGAGTTTAAAATTTCAAAGTCTTCTAAACCACACAATAATGTTCATGTCTGCTAATTCGTAATATGCTTTCACATAAACTATCCCTTTAAAAAATAGATTTCCCTGTTTTCTTCTTCCTTTTTTTTGTACTTTTTTTAATGGGAAGCCTCTTGACAAGTCTGTCAATAAAAATTATTTTCACTTCAATACTTCTTTCTGAACCTTCCCTGCTCCCTTCATTGAAGTCCTGGTCTACCTGCAAATCCTTGTTTCTTTCTTCTTTAAGGCTTCACTGATGCATGGCTTTCTCACAGTATTGTTCTTGCTCTTCATTTACTGACTAATTTAAAAAATAATTCCTACTTAATTGAAATGTACTTTTTTTCAGACACTATATTTTTGTTACATAGACAACTTTTAAAAATGTAACTACAATGGGACATCAGCAAGATGGCAGACTAAGAAGCTCCAGGTCCTCCTTCTCCAAAGGAAACATAAAAGCAAACAAACAAAAACAGCTAAAGAATGGTAAAATATAGCTATTACAGAAGTCAAAGATTGCAATAACCACACAAATGCTCAGCCAAGAAAAAAGCTATATGCTAGGGCACTTGGGTAGCTCAGTCTAAGTGTCTGACTCTTGGTTTTGGCTCAGGTCATGATCTCAGGGGTGTGAAATCCAGCTCCACATAGGGTTCCATGCTCAGTGCAGGTCTGCTTTAAATTTTCTTTTTCCCTCTGTCCCTCCTCCTGTTCATGCACTTTCTCTATCTCTTCCTAAAAATAAATAAATAAAATCTTTAAAAAAAAAGTAAGAAAGAAAAGTCTACATGCAAATGATAGGAAAGATTGTGGCAATTTTATTCACCCTTATTGCATGGCCTCCCTCCTGTTGTGTGATGAAGAAGAAGCCCGGTTCCTGGTTCACTCTCTTTAACAGGAAGGAGTAAAGCAGAATTTATTTGCAAAAATCTAAACTTTCCATGGTGTGTACCTTAGGGACTGGTCTGTTTTGCCTGACTGAGAGCTCAGATGAGGAAAGACAGCATAGCTCAGATTTCAGGCGGAAAGGCCACAGAGAGAAACGGTTTACTCTACCATTTGTGACAGCTTCAGGAGGACTGAACAGGTGTTCTCAAAAAAAGAACAAGAGATTGTGGCTAGAGAAATACAATCAAGCCCCTAAGGCCCTGAGAAGGAACTGAAGTTAGTCTTTGGGAAATTAAGCTCTTTAAAAGCCACTGTGTATATGAGAGGTTTTTTTTGTTTTTGTTTTTGTTTTTGTTTTAAAGCACACGCACAGTTCCATGAAAGACTTTTCTGGAAAAGAGACATGAGACTATATTAAACATTCTCCCAAAACTGATCCCAAGGTCAGAACATGCCCAGTTAATTACTGAAATTCTTTCCTGCCAATCTGTTAAGACTCTGAGAAGTAACTGTTTTTCCTACTTCAAAACAAAATATCTTCAGACATACAAAGAAGTAGGAAATTAGAAACTATTAAAAAAAAAAAAATCTCCAGAAACCATCTCTGAAGAAACACAGGCATCAGACTTGTTAGACAATTACTGTAAAACAACTGTTTTAATATGCTTAAATAGCTAAAGGAATGCATTGATAAAGAACTAAAAAAAAAATTATGAGAATGACATATGAAGAAAATAGAAATATCAACAAAAATAAATATTTGGGGGGATTCCTGGGTAGCTCAGAAGTTTAGCACCTGCCTTCAGCCCACGGTGTGATCCTGGAGTCCGGTGATTGAGTCCCATGGCAGGCTCCCTGCATGGAGCCTGCTTCTCCCTCTGCCTGTGTCTCTGCCTCTCTCTCTCTCTGGGTTTCTCATGAATAAATAAATAAAATCTTTAAAAAATAATAAATAAATAAATATTTGGAAAAAGAAGCTAAATAGAAATTCTGGAACTGAAAAATATAATAACTGAATTTAAAAATTCATGAGAGAGAAATCAAATAGGCTGAAAAAAGAATCAGAAAACCTGGGGATAGAAAAATTAAAATTACTGAGCCTCAGACAGAAAAAAAGAAAAAAGAACAGTAAAATGGGCCTAAGCGATTGTGAGATATGATCAAGTCAACCAATACATACATTATGATAGCAAAAGAAGAGAGACTATTTGAAGAAGTGATAGGTAGAAACATCCCAAATTTGAGGGAAGGCATGAGTTTGCAAATCCAAGAAGCTCAATGAAATTCAAATAGGATAAACCCAAAGAGATCCACATAGAAAACATACTAAAAGCAAACAATTTGAAAGACAAAGGAAAGAGAGAATCTTGAAAGTAGTATAAGAATAGTAACTTGTCACTTAAAAAAATGATCTTTAAGAAGCTTATCAGAGATTTCTCAGCAAAATCTGCAGAGGCCAGAATGCAGTGAGATGATCTGTTAAGAGGGTTAAAGAAAAAGTATAAACCTAGAATTCTGCTTCTGCCAAAACTGTCCTTCAAAAATGATAGAGCAATTAAAGCATTTCAAAATGAAGTTGAGAGTTTTCATTACCATTACACCTGTACTACTAGAAGTACTAAATGTAGTCCTTCAAGTTGAAATGAAGTAAAACTAAACTCTTGTTCAGTCACATGAAAATATGAGTTCTCTGTTAGAGTTATACACACATGGACAAATACAAAAACCAGTGCAATCAGAATTTTGATTTATAACTCCACTTTTTATTTTATGCAGAATTTTAAAGACAAACATATAAAATATGCAAAATCTATGTTAATGGGTACATATATATAATGATTTAATTTGTGACATCAACATCATAAAGTGCAGGAGAGGTTTAATTTTAAGTAGAGTTTTTATTTTTTTATTTTTTTATTTTTTTTAAACTTGCCTCAAATTATTTCTTTTTTTTTTTTTTTTATTTATTTTATTTTTTTTTTATTGGTGTTCAATTTACTAACATACAGAATAACACCCAGTGCCCGTCACCCATTCACTCCCACCCCCCGCCCTCCTCCCCTTCTACCACCCCTAGTTCGTTTCCCAGAGTTAGCAGTCTTTATGTTCTGTCTCCCTTTCTGATATTTCCCACACATTTCTTCTCCCTTCCCTTATTTTCCCTTTCACTATTATTTATATTCCCCAAATGAATGAGAACATATAATGTTTGTCCTTCTCCGACTGACTTACTTCACTCAGCAAGTAGAGTTTTTATATGCAATTAAATTAATTTGGTATCAATTTAAAATAGGATTTAACACTTTAGGAAGTTATATGAAATCTCTGTGCTAATATTTATGATATGAAGAATATATCTATAGACTATATGCAAAAGAAACGAAAATGGAATCAAAATATGCCATTACAAAAAAATTGAAATGAATAGGAAAACAGTAATAGAGGAAATGAAGGACAAGAAGCTAAAAGATACAGAGCAAATAACAAATACCAAAAGTAAGTCATTACCTATCAGTAATTAATGTAAATATGTTAAATTCTCTAATCAAAGGATGTAACTGGATGAATGAATGAGAAAACAAGATTCAACTACAGCTGTCTGCAAGAGTCTAACTTTAGAACTAAGGACATGAGTAGTTTGAAATTTTTAAAAAATGAAAAAAAAATTTCCACGCAAATATTAATTAAGGGAGAGCAGGGATGACTATGCTAACATCAAAGAGCCTTTTAGTCAAAAACTGTAGTAAGAGAAAAAAAAATTATATAATGATGAAAGTGTAAGTTAACCAAAAAGATATAGCAATTAAAATCATACTTATACTAAATATTAGAGTTCCAAAATATATAAAGTAAATGCTGACAGAATTGAAGAGATAAATAAATAGCTCTACAATAATAGAAAAGACTTCAATACCCTACTTTCAATAATGGCTAGACCAATTAGAGGGCGTATGAATAAAAAGATGTTACATAATACTTTTACAACATAATGTTATTATGTTTATAAGTGTTCAGAAAAAATTGTCTACCTATGTATTAACAATGGCTATACTATTCAAATTTCTCTATTTTCTAAGTTTTTGCAGTGAATGTGTATTATTTATGAAATGAACAAAATTAATGTTAAAAAATAAGGACATAGAGGATTTGAATAACACTAAAATCAATTGGAACTAAGAGCATTTTACAGAATTCAACATCCTATTCTAATTAAGAAAAAAAAAAAGCAAAACAAAAAACAAGAAGACATTCAGTATACTGTAAATAAAAGGAAACTTCTCCAACATGATATAAGGAAATTTATAAAAACCCAGTTATCAGAGTTGAATGATGTTTTCCCTAAGATAAAGAACAATGTAAATGTGACTACTTTTGAGTTCTATTCGACATAGTACTATAAATTCTAGCCAGGTCATTTAGGTAAATAAATAAATAAATAATAAATAAATAAATAAATAAATATTCAAATTGGAAAGGAAGAAGTAAAATTATCTCAGTTTGCAAACTACACAATCTTACGTGCAGAAAATTAAATATTCTACACATAACACACAACAGGGAAAAAATGAATTCTGTGAAATTCAACACACAAAATTCAGTTGCATTTCTATACGCTAACAGTGAATAATCTGAAAATGAAATTAAATAAACAACTACATTCATAAGAATGTCAACAGGAATAACTTAGAAGTAAACTTAATCAAGGAGCATACCTACACTAAAAATGACAAAATGTTATTGAAAAAATTTTAAGGAAAATACTAATAAATGGAAAGACATCTTATGTTCATGGGTTGAAATACTTAATATTGTTAAGATGTCAATAGTACCCAAATGATCACAGATTCTATACTAAACCTATCAAAAATTATAATTTTTTTCTTTTGCAGGATTAGAAATATCCACCTGAAAATTCATATAAAGCCTTGAGGAATTCTGAATAGCCAAAACAATCTTGAAAAAGAGCAATGTTGGAGGCTTCACACATCCTGATTTGTTTACTTACTACACAGCTATGGTCATCAAAACTGTGCAGTGCTGGAATAAAAAATATGGACCAATGGACTAGAATAGATTGCCCAGAAATAAAGCCTTACATTTATGGACAAATGATTCTCTTCAGTAGTTCCAAGACCATTCCATGGGGAAAAAAACATGTTTGTAATAAATGATGCTGAGAAAACTGGATAGCCACATGCAAAAAAATTAAATTGAGCCTTTATCTTACACTATACACAAAATGAATTAAAGACATAAATGTAAGACCTAAAACTAAAACCGTCAGACTGAAACAAGGGGAAATCTTCATGACACTGGATTTGGTAATAATTTCTCAAGTATGAAAATAAGAGCACAGAAAACAAAAGAAAAAATAGGCAAATTGGACCTCATCAAAATGTAAAACTTTCCCACATTAGAAGACACTATAAACCAACTAAAAAGATGACTCATAGAATTTGAGAAAACATTTACAAACCACATGTATTTTAAGAATCAATATCCAGCATATATAGAGAACTTCTAAAACTCAACAACAACAACAAAACAATTTCAAAGTGAACAAAAGGCTTAGATAGCCATTTCTCCAAAGAAGACCTATTCATGGCTGATAAGCACATGAGAAGGTGCTCAATATCACTAATCATTAGGGAAACGTAAATCAAAACTACAGCAAGATATCACTTCACACACACTGGGATTGATGGCTATTATAAGAACAAGAAAATAAGAGAAAATAAGTCTTGTTGAGTCTGTGTAATCAGAAATTTTGTGTACAGCTGGTGGGAATGTAAAATGGTGCAGCTGCTATGGAAAACTGTGTGGCAGTTTTTCATAAAATTAAACATAGAATTAACATATTACCCAGTAATTTCATTTTGGAGCACATACCTAAAAATACTTAAAAGTATGTATTCAAAGAGATAGTTGTACATTCATGTTTATAGCAGCATTATTCTTAATAGCCAAAAGGTAGAAATAACCCACATGTTCACCAATATGTGAGTAGATTTTTAAAAAGATGGTATATAAAACAATGGAATTTTATTCAACCTTAAAACATAAAAAAAATCTAATATATTCCACAACATCAATGAACCTTAAGGATATCATGCTACGTGAAACAAATTAATCACAATGGTACAATATTCCTCTTATTTGAGATATCTAAAGTAATAATAACTGTATAGAAAGAAAATAGAATGATGGTTGCCAGGAGCAAGAGAAAGGAGAGAGTTATTAGTGTTTAATGGGTATTAAAAAAAATTCTGGAGATGGATGGTGGTGATGGTTGCACAACAAGGTGAATATACTTAATGCCTTTGAGCATTTAAAAATGGAAAACCTAAAATCACAATCCAAAAATGTAACTCCTATAAAGTTTATAATCTATTCGGAATTGCAAACTCGCAGACATTCAGCACTGGGCAACAAAAGACAATGGGATAGTAGGGATGATGTTATAAACAAAGAATGGGTTTCCCACCTACTAGCATTCAAATTTAAACAAACAAATACATAAACAAAACAAGTCCATTATTATACTTAACTCACAAGTCTTACATTTAACCCTTCTAGTTTAGATTTACATTTTTTAAAAAGACCAAAAAAAAAATGTTGTGAAAGGTATGGTATGTAGGTAATTAGAAGGAAAACTGCAATGATAAAATACTGATTGCATTCAGAGGGAAGGGAGGTCCCTCCAGGGAAGGAATCCAGGTTTTCCAGGCAGGCTGAGTTCCACTACTGTGGTCTACTGGATTGTCCAATCCTGCTCCCCTCCATATCTGATGCAATGCAGATCAGTCTTTTGCTAGATGGTCAAGTAATAGGTGTTAGATTGTATATATTGAATTTCATCTGTATAATCACTTCTTGGCATTCCTGATTCAATTCCTTGACAGCTAGCCCATCCTGCTTCTCAGTAGCTAAAGACCTAAGCTTTAAATTGACAATTCCCCAAATTAGCCTGAAATCTTTTAATGTGAAAAAATTTCAACCTAAACACTGCTCTCTTGTGCTCCATTCTGGGCTCACATGGACATCTCTCTAGGGTTAATAATGTGACATAAAGAGACATTTTATTCAGTCTTTATAATTTAAAGGGTCACTGTGTAAAAGCAGTAAAATTAAACTCCCAAAGGTACAATTCAGGCATGAACAGAGCTGTACCATTATTCATTCAGTTCTACCATTCCTTAAGAAGAAATTTTAAACTTGCTCTTCCTATTTCTTTGTCTACTAATAAAGAAAATTATAGAATTCCCTCTATAGTTGATACTTCACTATAATGACATTTGAAATATACTGATTAGGCCATTATAGAAAGTAACTTAGCAATCTTGCCTCCTGTCTGCTTCAGAAAAAAAAAAATAAGTCAAGGCTATCAATGTGCTGTTAGAAATGATGTCCAAGAGGTACATATAAGAGCTTTCTGCCTCTCACATTTTATCTTCATTTGAGAAAAACCTTTAGAGGAACAGCATGCCCATGACTCCTTCCCATCCCATCTTGTCCATCAGAATCAATATAAAATTCATTTCTTGATTGACCCACATCTCTCTGGGGTCTTTTGCATCACTCATTCCTAGAGAGAGTCCTTCTTCCCCTCAATCCTGTACTTGCTTACCCTCATCACCTGTACCGACATTCTAATTCAAGTAAGAGGTAGTTTGAGCTTGTAGACAATGCTTTGCTTGCACTGAGTTCTTTGACAAGTTTTATATACCATGTGCCATCCTTGCTGTGTTCTTAGGGGTCTAATCTGCTAATTCATAGGAATATACTTTTTACCCATAGATAGTTCTTGAAAAATATGTTCCTATTTAAGAAGAACAAGAATATAGAAATCTAATAACTGAGTGTTTAGAATTATAGACAGCATAAATTTGGAGAGATTTTGTAGCAAAGAAGCCTTCACAAAGTGATATGCTAAAGCTAGCACTTCTTTTCCCTAGAATTCAACGTGGCTTCAATATTAGTTTTGGAGTGAGATTGATTGGGATTAACTCCCTGAGCTATCATTTCTAACTATGTGACCTTGGGAATGTTGCTTGCCTCCTCCAGTGTCTTATTTTCTTCATCTATAAAGCAATCTATAATAATAATAGTAATTAGATCAAGTTTTTTTTTACAAGAGGCCAATGAGTAATTCATGTAAAATGCTAAAAAAGAGGATGTTTGACAGAAAAGAAATACTCAGTAAATTTCTAACTGCAGGAATCATACTTATTCTGGAATCAGGCAGATGTGGTTCAAATTCCAAACCTACTTCCTAATTTAACTGCAGAGAACTTTACTCATCTGAAAAGAACAGACAAAAAGGTTATATAGGTAATCAATGGGACAATGTATATAAAAATCTTATTAAAATGATGGTAATCCAATATTAAATAACTTGGTAAACATGATGATAATGTATTTAAAATAAGAAGTTGCTATGAAGTCAATAAGGAATAAATATTAGTTTTCTGTCTCTAATATTCTAACCTCCCACTTTGTCAAGGCCTTCAGTCTGTGTAAAAGATGTGACAGATAGAAGGAAAAACAAATCATTTGACCCAAATTAGCTAAGATATTTTGCACTTCAAAATCAACCCATGTTTGAAATTAATGACTATAATAGTCTTCATTTACTGATTATCTTCTTACTGCTTCACACATCATCTTGGTGCTCTGTAGAGTCTTAAAGGCCCATTATTATGTAATTATTACACCTGCTTCTCTGATGGATAAACCATTGCTCACACAATGAACCAAGCCAGGTACAGACATCACAGATAATACAAAGCAGAAATTGACTTTGAAAGCAGAAATGTCCATGCTCTTTTTGTGACACCTGCCTTAAAATCAAAGTAAATGGCTTCTTTAAATATCAAAGATTTAAGTTTTATGAAGTCAGTATTCATTTTCAGGGAAATTCCTATAAATTGTTCTCAAATATCGAGACTATTAAAAATAAAAATAGAAAATTATTTCTGTTCTGAAACACAAAACAGAATACCTAGAAAGCAAATGAGCCTATTCAAAGACATGGTGAATGAGAAAGGATTATAGAACCACCAGGGCTGGTAATTAGCTCTGGAATAGCCAGCTAGCCAGCTTTTTTTAAGCAAACAGACTGGGTGGAGATCATTATATAGTGATGCCCAACTCAAAAAAAAAAAAAATCATACTTGTTGAACACTTAAAAGAGACTCCAGGACTGGCCTTTCCACTTTGAAATTTGAAATGTCTTGGGCTTAGAGTGCATAGGTGGAATGCATTTAGTGTCTGTTTCTTTCTAATGCTGAAACTTATTAATGAAGTGAATTGTACATAAAACACTGATAATCCCCCTTCATACGCTAAAAAGGGCTAGGTTGTAAAATTTTAAAATTACAGTCATAATTTATAATAATTACAGTCTATTTTGTAATAACTACTGTAATTACATAATTATAGTCAAATAATTGTAATTGTTTATTTGAATTAAATTAAATTTAAAAAATAAAAGTTTTGAGGAATAGAGGGTTTGGCCTATTTTGTTTTTTATTTGTTTAAATGTTTATTTATTTCTGATTGGGGGGGATGGGCAGAAGAAAAGGGAGAGAGAATCACAGCAGATTCCCCACTACGCACAGAGCCAGATATGGGACCTGATCCCATGACACTGAGATCATGACCTGATACCAAGAGTCAAATGCTTAACCGACTGAGCCAGCTTGGCATCCCTGGCCTGTTTTCAAATAAGCTTCAAAGTGGTCCTCCAAATAAAAGTTCCAGAGAAGAAAAACAAGTGTTGGATGTTTATACTTAGCTAACTCAGAACGAATTTAATTCTATCTTTGACTTCCCCCTTTAATTTGGTCACTTTGTCAAATCTACCCAACCCCAACATAATTCAGTTCAACACCATTTGGTGTTGGTGCCTTTGCCAGGCATCTGCCATTCTGCTTGGCAGTGAGGGTTCAGCAAATGACCAACCAGACAGCTTGCTTCTGGCAGAACCTCTCGTCTAGTAGAGATAAGCATGATTTTCCTTGCAATTGATATTTGTCTTAGTGTAGAGGATGGAAATATTTGCAGGCCAGTTTTGGAACCAGGATGGGCTGCTGAAATGAGCTAGAATTCCATATTGTACCCTCAATAGTTCCTTTCATATAATGTTTAGGTATTGGAGAAACTTGGCAGGGCAGAGAAAACTGAAGAACTTAATTTATCTGAAGCATTCAAAATTCAGGATAGAATTTGTGGACTATATTGTTAAGGTTATGGTGGAATAGGTTGACCCTGATGTCAGTTTCTCCATCATTACAGTCTATAGAGCATTCTTTGCACTCTCATTTCATCCCCTGTAGAAATGTTCTGAATTTCTGTATATTCTGAACAATGTTATAGTTTTATGTTTATTCAGGTTCTGAGTTGTTGTGTTTTTTTAATTATTTTTTTTCCACTGAACCCATTACTAATGTGTCAACTCAAAGTTATCTTCTCAGTGGCCCCTTTCAATTGGCCCTGCTGTTAGGCTGTTTCTTCTGACTGCCACTGAACTCAAAACTTAAAAATGTTGTAGCAATGCAAACAACTTTAAATTCGGTATTAGACATTTCTATAGTTAAAAAATCACTCTTAGAAATGGTTTAAGATGGTGGAATAGGAAGATCCTGAACTTAGCTCCTTCAGTGGACACAACAAATTCACAGCTACATATGGAATAATTCACTCCAAAAAAACCTTGAGAACTTGCTGAACACCTGTTCCACAACAAAGGATGGAAAGACCACACTGAGATAGGTAGGAGAAACAGAGAAACATTTGTGCCCAAAACTCCACCCCTGGGGTGGCAGCTCACAATTTCCAGGAATCTCAACAAAACAAAGCAAATATTCAAAAGAATACATAAATATATACATATATAAATGGAGTCTCATATTACTCTATATTACAGAGTAATGCGACACTACGCACTCCAACGCTCAATTCTGGCATTAGAGAAAAGCCCCCAAAACATCTGGCTTTGAGAATCTATAATTATTACATTCAAAGTAAATATAGAGCTGTAGAGTATGAAGATTCTCTTCTTTGAGGGCTTGTGTGCAGACCCATTTACCTCAGGACTCAGCACAAAAAGCATCAGTTTGAAAAGAGCCAAGACTGTAAGTGAAGAAGATTCACTTACTAAGTTTAAAGCATCTGCCAGAGGGGCAGAAGTCTGTTGGCACTCTCTCCAGGGACAGAATGCTGGAAGATGACACTTTTTCTGGGCCCCCTCTGCATTACCAACACTGGTGCTGGTGGGTACCATTTGTCCACCTTTTCTCTTATGACCTAACAGCAGCAGGTGAATCCTCCTGTTCCCCCACCACTCACACAGTACTGCCAGGCATGGAGAGTGAGCTGTTTCACACCTCCATGCTGCTTGTATTGCTCCAACAGGCACAGCAAGTGAGGAGACATGTGGATCCCCAACCACATAACACTCATGCAGCTCTGATAGATGTAGCAGGTGAGAATTTCTGCCTCCCTGTGCTGCTCTTGCAACCTCAACAGAGTCAAGTATTCCAGTGCTCATAGAAGACTCCCCTTCAGGATCAGACTCAGGGAGAATTGTATTGCTGGGCCACACAAGTCTGAAACAAGCAGAGTGAACACAAGAGATAACAAAGCACTATGGAAAGGTTAAATGATAAGGTACATCTTTGACACAAAGCCATTCCTTTAAGACAGGGAGGGACAGCTATTTCACCTACTACAGAAACACAGAGAATCAAGAAAAATAAAGAATTGGAGAAATATGTTCCCAATAGCACGTATGTGATACAATAGAATGGATCAGTGACCTAGAAGACAGGGTAATGGAAATCACCCAAACGGAACAAGAAAAAATAATAATAATAACAATTGAAAAAGTGAGAATAGCTTCAGGGATTGGTGAGACATCATCAAGTGTATTTACATATACTTTATAGGAGTCTCAGAAGGAGAAAAGAGAGACAAATGGGCAGAAATCTTATTTGACAGAATAATGACTAAAAGCTTTCCTACTCTGAGGAAGGAAACAGACACCTACCTTCATAAGGCACAGAGAGAGTACTAAGTAAGATGAATCCGAAGAGATCCACAGCAAGACATATTATAATTAAAATATCAAAAGCTAAGGATAAAGAAAGAACTTTAAAAGCATCAAGTGAAAGATCATGAATACAAGGGAAACCCTGCAAGAATATCAGCAAATTTTTCAGTACTTTGCAGACCAGAAGAGAATGGCACGATATATTCAAAGTGCCAAAGGAAAAACAATCCAACCAAAAATTATATATACAGCAATATTATCTATGATCATTCAGTATTGAAGGAGAGGTTAAAGAGTTTCTCAGAAAAGAGAGTTTATTGCTATCAAACCAGACTTACACGAATTGTTAAAGGAACTTTTTAAAGCTAAAATGAAAAGACCATAACTTGAAATAAGAAAATATATGAAAGAAAAGAATGTCACTGGTAAAGCAAATATATGGTAAGAGTATTGATTCAACCACTTACATAGCTAGTATGAAGGCTGAAAGCAGATATAGTGACATCAACTATAACCACAAAATTAAATAAGGGATAAACAAATAAAGAGATTTAAATATGTCACCAAAACCATGAAACGTAGGCGGAAGAAGTAAAAAGTCATGCTTTTATAATGTGGTCCAACTTAAAATAGACTGAATATATGTATATATTTTCACGTTATTATACATGTTATTATATATGAACCTTGTGGTAAATACAAACCAAAAGCCTAGAATAAATACACAAAAAATTAAGCCAGAAATCTAAACATGACACTAAAGAAGGTCATTAAACTGCAAGGGAAGACAGTAAGACAAGAATAAAGGGAAAAACCCAGAAAACAATTAAAACATATATATTCCATATTTTATATCTATATATAATATGTACATTCCTCATCCATGAAAAATAATGAAATATTGCCATTTGCAGCAATATGGATGGACTTGGAGCATATTGTTTTGAGTCAAATAAGTCACACAAAGAAAGATAAATATCACATGATTTTCTTGATATATGGAATCTATAAAACAAAACAAATAAGCACAACAAAACAAGAACAGAAACATTGACAGATACAGAGAACAGAGGTTCAAGTAGAAACTTTTAGTTATAAAATAAATTAGTCATGAGGATGTAATGTGCAGCATGGGGAACATAAACAATAATATCGTATTAAATTTGTATGTTATAGATGGTAACTAGACTTGTAAGGGTGATCGTTTTGTAATGTATATTACTGTCAAATCACTATATTGTATACCTGAAACTGATATCATATTGCATGTCCATTATACTTCAATAAAAATTTACTGTCATTTCCCAAATTTAGACAATAGATTCTTGCATGTCCTTTACACTCCTTCCTTGTTTCAACCCTCTCTTCTAATCCCCAGGTTCCACTATCCATTTCCAGTCAAATGATTTGTTCACATATGAATCTTTGTTCCTTTGTCTAGACTAGAGATAAATTAAGCTCCTAGAGTTTTATTTGTTCCCCCAAGCATCATTTAATAATATTTCTAAAAGAAAGAAAAATTTTAGACATGAACTTCAAGATGATATACAGTTTTACTTTTCCATGGTATGTAAATAAACAGATGATTTAACAATAAAAGTCATATATATACCTTGTCTCCCAGATGGACTCTATATTCTTTATGAATGATATTCATATTTTAAATTCCTTTGAATCGTATATTTCATTTAAAATAGCACTTTAAACACACTACTCTTGGTAGGCAGGGACTGTTCTGCATGCTAAGAGAACATATGTTGTCCTTTTGGTTGCAGCAGCAGAATGTAGGAGGCAGAATGCAATGGAAAAACAAGCTTTTGATCTAGATTCTATTAGCTGCCTACTGTATGAATTTGGAGTAAATCGTTTAACTATTCTGCACTTTAGTATCTTCATTGGCCAAATTTATTCTATATGTCTCAATAATGAGAGGATTAAATAAGGTAAGAAATCAAAATGCAATTATGTTTCTTCTTTCTCTTCAATGTATATAGTTTATGAATAAAAAAAGTATAAGATGGAAAGTTTTAGGTGCTCCTTGTAGCCATCAAGTCAATGTACAGGGAAAATTTTGATTTATTGAGAGTCTGAGTATTC
Organism: Canis lupus baileyi; assembly: GCF_048164855.1. NCBI lineage: Eukaryota > Metazoa > Chordata > Mammalia > Carnivora > Canidae > Canis > Canis lupus. The sequence continues at coordinate 31,809,740 of NC_132857.1, read as the reverse complement.
TGTCTTTGTTACCCTTCAGCCAACTTGCTTTCACTTCTAGTGGAAAACAATGTGTTGATTTTGTTTCTAGCTTCTGTAAATATGTGTTTTAACATCTGCCCTGCATACGTATGCTGGATACACTTGCTCTGGGACAATATGATAATATGCCTGAGTTATCTGCCCTTGACCTCCTGTCTTCCATATGGCTCCTTTCCTCCTCAGGAGAAGCCCCCCTCCAAAAGGCATAATTTTCAAAAACAAACCAACCAATCCAGAGTTCACACTCCAACCTCCTCCTTTATCAGGCTCTCAAACTCTAGCTACTATATATCAGTACTATTACCCTGAGGTTAGGTACCAGACAACAAGGAACATCCCCTAGGCTTCAGAGCCTGTTGAAATTATTCAAAGTAGCCAATCCTAAGACTACTCACCCTGCCTTCCTGTTTTTCTTTCATAAATAATGACTAAGACTCTTACCCACAGTTCTCCCCTTTCCCTCTGACTTATAATCAATCCTGGTGATTCGCTGATTGCTCTATGATCCCCTCTCACATCCATGCCATGATATGTACACTTCCTCTTGGAATCTGTGATAAGTAAACTATTTTTTCAATGACAATCCTCTCATAATCTATTGTTCTTGCTATACTTCAATTTTCTAGTAACACACTTTATTTTATAACATAACATCAGCATTAATCAGTGAGGTACCAATAGGAGCTTCTGGTTCCCATTGTGCCAATAAGTTGATATTTTATCTTCACTAGATTTCAGAAAATGAATTATATTGGTGTAAGAGTTATATGATTTATTTCATTTATGAAGAACACTCAGTATTTGGTTTCTTGTTGGAACTAATTATGTTATTTTTATTATTTTTGAATATATGATGAACACACAGGCTCTAATGGAACTCAAATGTCAGTAAAGGAGACACACACACACAAACTGAACAAATGTGAGTATATGACATTTCAACCACATGTCAGAGAGTTGGTAAAAGAAGAGCTTTGTCACTACTCTCTCATCAAACAGAGTCTTCTGGAAAAAAAATAGAAAGCCATAGAACATGTATATTCTTTAAAAATCTACAGAACTTAGCTCAACTGGCATAGTTTTGTTGTGAAATTTGATAATAGACACATTTACATTGATTAGTGACCAATCACCCATGTTAAACATATTTGGAAAGAAAAAAAAAAACTAACTCAGCAATAATACAATACAATATTAGGAGACTGAAGTTGAAAATGGAACTAACTGGAAATGTAATAAAATATTTCTTCTTTAATGTATTGAAGAGATAATACAATGCATGTAATATATGTTCAATGCATAGCAAACACCGTATCCTTCATTTGTTCATCTATGAAGTATTTACTAAGAAGCTACTGTGTTATACATACACAAGATGTAATGAAGAGTCAGATTTATTGTATGAAAGGTTTTACTACAGAAGTGAGGGTGCCATATAAAGACAGACACATCATTACCACACAAAGACAGCTACACATAAAACTTCCATAAGACACCTAAGAGGGAAACTATAGTAGACAGAGTCCTGAAGGCTTTATAAAGAAAAAGACACTTAAAAGGAGTCTAAAAGAAGTAGATGGCATTATTCTCACTGAGATTCTTGCCACACCTAACACCTAAGCAAAAAAAGACAGGCTGGGAACACAAGGAAATGAGAAGATTAGGAACATCTTCCATAGAAATTTTCATATAATTTCATAATCAGAATCTCAGCAACGTGTTCTTCATTTTATGACAAAAATTTGCTGAGACCTCGGGAGGTCAAGTGACTTGCTAAGGGCTACACAACTAATTAGCTCCTTAGCCAGAACCAGACTTTCTGCCTCCTAACTCCACAGCATGTGGCAGTAACTGAAGCCATACAGAAAAAGTAAAAGGACTATAACATAATGGTGAGGTATTTTAGGGACATGTTCTTATCCTAGAGTCTTTTTCAAGGCTTTGTGCTGCCAAATGTGTTTGGGAATAGATTCATTTCCCTGTCCCCATGTATCCTCAGAAGGTTACACTACAATTGACCCTACTAGGAAAAACCCACAGGTGACAGGAAAACCTCAATGCAAAGAAGTCAGTTCACCTCTGGGGTCACTAAATAGAGAAAACAAAACTTTAAATCAAGGTTGGAAGAATTTTTTAAATAGAAACTTAGACAAAAAGTATATTGACGTATTAGTTTTTTCTCTCATTCTTTCCAGAATATATGTTAGCACAATAGAGGAACAAAATATTTTTTTCTTTCTGTTTTTGATGAAAGGACCCACATATTGGATCGGAAGTATAGTTTTAGTTTTGTTAGTTGTGTCTTCAAAAAGCTAAGGCTACTACCTTGCATAATACATAGTTTTCCCTTACCTAAATGGCATTCGTATAAGCAGTTAAAGTAGTCATTCAGAAAATAGTAATTGAGTACTTAGCAGTAAGTCTTATATTGTGTTACTATTTTGGATAGACCATTAAGCTCTCTCTTCATTTAGAGCCTAATATCTCTTAAGGTTGGAGGGGGGAAAACCTAAAAACCAAATACCAGCCTATCTCTCAGCCTGTAAAATACCCCACCTCAATTAGCCTTAGTTGTGTTTATTCTTACGATTTTTTTAAAGATTCAACTCAGGTATCATCTTCTCTGCCTTTCTTGGCCTAACCTTCCCCAAATGGATACTATGTTCTTCCTCTGTGCCCTTGATGTCACTCTTACATACTTCCATAGTACTGACTACATCAGACTGAAATCATACGTGTCTTTCTCTCTCACCTGATTGTGAACTTCTGAAGGTCAAGGAATATATTTTATTTTACACTCTTTACATTCTGAATGAAAGAATGTAGAGTGCTGTAAATGTCCACACAATAAATAACTGAAGAAAATTAAATTCGTGCCCAATTGTTGCCCTATTTATCATTTAAATTCCAATAATTATCATATAATGTATTATTGGTTTTTCAGAGGTAGAGGTGAGTGACTCATCAATCTTATATAATTTCCAGTGTTCATTAAATCATGCAACCTCCTTAATGCTCATCTCCCAGTTAGCCCATCAGGCACCCCCTTCCCCTCCAGTGACCCTGTTTGTTTCCTATGATTAAGAGTTTCTTATGGTTTGTCTCCCTCTTTGATTTCATCTTACTTTATTTTTTCCTTTCCTCCCATATGATCTTCTGTTTTGTTTCTTAAATTCCATTTATGAGTGAGATCACATATTTGTCTTTCTCTGATTGACTCATCATTTAGCATAATAGTTACTAGTTCCATCCACATTGTTGCAAATGTCAAAATAACATTTTTGATGGCTGAGTAGTATTCCACTGTATATACATACACACCACATCTTCTTTATCCATTCATCTGTCAATGGACATTTGGGCTCTTTCCATAGTTTGGGTATTGTGAACATTGCTGCTATAAACATTGGGGTGTAGGTGCCTCTTCAGATTAATACATATGTATCTTTGGGGTAAATAGCTCGTAATACAATTGCTGGGTCATAGGGTACCTCTATTTTCAACTTTTTGAAGAAAGAACCTCCATACTGTTTTCTAGAGTGGCTGTACCAGTTTGCATTCTTACCAATAGTGAATGAGGGTTCCCCTTTCCCACATCCTCACCAATATCCATAATGACTTGTTAATTTAAGCCATTCTGACCGGTGTAAGGTGGTATCTCATCATGGTTTTGATTTGTATTTCCCTGAAGCTAAGTATTGTTGAGCATTTTTTCATGTGTCTGTTGTATGTCTTCTTTGGAGAAATGTCTGTTCATGTCTTCTGCCCATTTCTTGATTGGATTGTTTGTTCTTTGGGTGTTGAGTTTGATTAAGTTCTTTATAAATTTTGGATACTAGCCCTTTATCTAATATGTCATTTGCAAATATTTTCTCCCATTCTGTTGGTTGCTTTTAGTTCTGCCAACTGTTTACTTTGCTGTGAAAATGCTTATTATCTTGATGGAGTTCCAGTAGTTCATTTTTGCCTTTGTTTCCCTTTCTTTTGAAGACATGTCTAGTAAGAAGCTGCTGTGTCTGAGGTCACAAAAGTTGTTGCCTGTGTTCTCCTTTGGGATTTTGATGGATTTCTGTCTCACATTTAGGTCTTTCATCCATTTTGAGTCTATTTTGGTGTATAGTGTGAGGAGATGATCCAGTTTCATTCTTCTGCATGTGGCTGCCCAATTTTCCCAACACCATTTATTGAAGAGGTGTTCTTTTTTCTATTGAATATTCTTTCCTGCTTTATCAAAGATTAGTTGACCATAGAGTTGAGGGTCAATTTTTGAGTTCTTTATTCTGTTTCATTGATTTATGTGTCTATTTTTGTGCCAGTACCATACTGTCTTGATGATTACAACTTTGTAATGTAGCTTGAAGACTGGAATTGTGGTGCCACTAATTTTGTTTTTCTTTTTCAACATTCCTTTGGTTATTTGGGATCTTTCCTGGTTCCATACAAATTTCAGGATTATTTGTTCCAACTCTGAAATAAATAGTATTTTGAAAGAGATTGCATTGAATGTATAGGTTGCTCTATGTAGCATAGACATTTTAAAAATGTCTCTTCTTCCAATCCTTGACATGGAAACTTTTTTCCATTTCTTTGTGTCTTCCACAATTTCTTTCATGAGTGTTCTATAGCTTTCTGAGTACAGGTCCTTTGCCTCTTTGGTTAAGTTTATTCCTGGTCATCTTATGGTTTTGGATGAAACTGTAAGTGAGATTGACTCAATTTCTCTTTTTGCTATCTTATTGCTAGTGTATAGGAATGCAACTGATTTCTGTGCATTGATTAAAATCATGCACATTGATTAAATTCTGCAACTTTGCTGAATTCTTATATGACTTCTAGTAATTTGGGGGTGAAATCTTTTGGGTTTTTAATATAGAGTATCATGCCATCTGCAAAGAGTCAGAGTTTGACTCTTCTTTGGTGATTCAGATGCTTTTTATTTCTTTTTGTAGTCTGCTTTCTGAGGCTAGGATTTCTAGTACTACATTGAACAGCAATGATAGTGGACACCCCTGCTCTATTCCTGACCTTAGGGGAAAAGCTCTCAGTTTTTCTCCATTAAGAATGATTCATTATGGGCTTTTTGTAGATGACATTTATGATATTGAGATATGTCTCCTCTATCCATATACTGTGAATAATTTTAATCAAGAAAGGATGCTGTACTTTGTCAAATGTTTTCTCTGCATCTATTGAAAGGATCGTATGTTTTTTTTTTCCCTTTCTTTTACTAATGTAGTATAGCATATGGGTTGATTTGTGGACATTGAAAACCCTTGCAGCCCAGGAATAAATCCCACTCAGTTGTGGTGAATAAACCTTTTAGTGTACTGTTGGATTCTATTGGCTAGTATCTTGATTAAAATTTTTGCTTCCATGTTATCAGGGATAATCATCTGTAATTCTCCTTTTTTATGGGCTCTTTGTCTAGTTTTGGGATCAAGGTAATGCTGACCTCATGGAAAGGCTTTGGACGTTTTCTTTACAGTTCTATTTTTTGAAACAGCTTCAGAAGAATAGGTATTAATTCTTTAAGTGTTTGGTGTAATTCCCCTGAGAAGTTATCTCACCCTGGGCTCTTATTTGATTGGGTGATGTTTGATTACTGCTTCAATTTCCTTGCTGTCATGCTCCTGTTTGGGTTTTCTATTTCTTCTTTTTTACAGTTTTGGTAGTTTATATGTCTCTAGGAATGCATTCATTTCTTCCAGATTGCTTAATTTTTTGGCATATAGTTGCTCATAATTTGTTCTTATAATTGTTTGTATTTCTTCAGTCTTGGCTATGATATCCTCTTTCATTCATGATTTTATTTATTTGGGTCCTTTCTCTTTTCTTTTTGATAAATCTGGCTAGGGATTTATCAATCTCATTAATTCTTTCAAAGAACTGCCTCTTAGTATTATTAATCTGTTCTGCTGTTCTTTTGGTTTCTATTTCATTAATTTCAGCTCTAATCTTTATTATTTCTTTTCTCCTACTGGGTTAAGCTTTATTTGCTGTTCTTTCTCCAGTTCCTTTATGTGTAAGGTCAGTTTATGTATGTGAGATCTTTCTTGTTTCTTGAGAAAGGCTTGTATTGCTGTATATATGTCCTTTTTAGGACCACATTTGCTGAATTCCAAAGGTTTTGAACAGTTTTTTTTTTCATTTTAATTTGTTTCCATGAATTTTTAAAAATTATTCTTTAATTTTCTGGTTGACTCATTCATTCTTTAGTGGGATTCTCTTTAGCCTCCATGTATGTGAGTTCTTTCCAAATTTAGCCTTGTGATTGAGTTCTAGTTTCAAAGCATAATATGCATAAGCATTGAAAATATGCAGGGAATGATCCTTTTCTTTTGGTACTGGTTGAGACCTGATTTGTGACCCAGTATGTGATCTATTTTGGAGAATGTTCCATGTACACCTGAAAAGAATGTGTATTTTATTGCTTTAGGAAGGAATATCCTGAATATATCTGTGAAGTCTGTTTGATCCAGTGTGTCATTCAAAGCCCTTGTTTCCTTGTTGATATTCTTAGATAATCTGTCTATTGCAGTGAGTGGGGTGTCAAAGTCACCTATTATTAATGTATTATTATCTATCTGTTTTCCTTAATTTTGTTATTAATTAGCTTATATAGTTGGCTGCTCCCATGTTAGGTGCATACATATTTATAATTGTTAGATCTTCTCGTTGGATAGATCCTTTAATTGTAATATATTGTTCTTCCTCATCTCTTATTACAGTCTTTGGTTTAAAATCTAATTTTTCTGATTTAAGGATTGCCACCCCAGCTTTCTTTTGATGTCCATTAGCATGATAAATGTAGCTTATCATTTTAAATCTGGAGGTGTCTTTGGGTCTAAAATGAGTCTCTTACAGACAGCATATCAATGGGTCTTGCTTTTTTATCCAATCTGATACCCTCTGTCTTTTGATTGGGGCATTTAGCCCATTTACATTCAGAGTATATATTGAAAGATATGAATTTATTGTCATTATATTACCTATAAAATCACTGTTTCTGTATATTGTCTCTGTTCCTTTCTAGTCTATGTTACTTTTGGGCTCTCTTTGCTTAAAGGATCCCTTTTAATATTTCTTATAGGGGTGGTTTGGTGGTCACAAATTCTTTTAGTTTCTGTTTGTTTTGGAAGCTATTTATCTGTCCTTCTATTGTGAATGACATCATAGTTGTATAAAGTATTCTTGGCTGCATATTTTTCTCATTTAGCACCTTGAATATATCATGCCAGTCCTCTTCAGCCTGCCAGGTCTCTGCGGATAGTTCTGCTGCCTATGGATAGACAGGCAGAAACACTACGTTCTACAAGAGGTTGCAGACCTCTTGCCCTGAGTTGCTTTCAGGGTTTTCTCTTTGTTGCGGAGTTCTGCAAGTTTCACTATCCTATGTCAAGGTGTTGACCTATTTTTATTTATTTTGAGGGGGGTGTTCTGTGCCTCCTGGACTTGGATGCCTGTTTCCTTCCCCAGACAGGGGAAGCTCTCCACTATAATTTGCTATAATATACCTTCTGTCTCCCCCTCTTTAAATTTCTTCTGGGATCCCAATTATTCTAATATTATCTCACCTTGTGGTGTCACTTATCTCTCAAGTTCTCTCCTTGTGATCCAGTAGTTGTTTCTCTCTTTTTCTCAGCTTCTTTATTGTCCATTCCTTTGTGTTCCATATCACTAATTCTCTCTTCTGTCTCATTTATCCTAGCAGTTAAAGCCTCCATTTTTTGTTGCATCACATTAATAGCCTTTTTTACTTCTATTTGATTAGATTTTAGTCTTTTATTTCTTCAGAAATTGATTCTCTAGTGTCTTCTATGATTTTTTCAGGCCTAGCTAGTATCTTTATAATCATTATTCTGAACTTTAGTTCCAACTGATTAGGTCCTGGCAGTCAATACTGTCACTTGTTCTCTTTTTTGAGGTGAGTTTTTCTATCTTGTCATTCTGTCTAGGAAAGAATAGATGAACGAGTTACTAAAATGGCAACAACTCCAGGAAAATATATAATAAACAAACCAGAAGAGACCAGAAAAAAAAGGACTATAATCAGATAGCTGAACAGAATAAAGCAATACAATGAATCCTGTGTATATTTTGGTCCATTTATTAGAAAACTAGATCCCAAAATTGTAATGAAGTAAAAGCTTATATATGTACAAAAAAAATTAAATGCAATAAAACGGGACACCTGGGTGGCTTAATGGTTGAATGTCTGCCTTCAGCTCAGGGCATGATCCTGGGGTCCTGGGATCAAATCCCACATCAGGCTTCCTGCACGGAGCCTGCTTCTCTCTCTGTCTCTCTCTCTGTGTCTCTCATGAATGAATAAATAAGATCTTAAAAAAATACAATTAAAGGTAGAATGTAACTGTAAAAATTAAAATTAAAAGAAGGAATATAAATAGGTTAAGAGAACAGAGCTATACACTATATCCTGAGTGTATTTTGGCCAGTTTGTTAGAAGAAACTACATCTCAAAATTGTAAAGCGAGAAAAACATATATACAAAAATAAAATTAAATATGTTGACAGAATAGAATGTAACTGTAAAGATGAAGATTTAAAAAAGATTTAAGCAAAACAGAAAAATAAAGAAGAAAAAAAAAGCAAGTATGATGAGACAGATGAAGAGAACAAGAACAGAGCCATACACTAGATTTTGAGTGTATTTTGGTTGGTTTGTTAGAAGAAACTACATTTCAAAATTGTAAAGAGAGAAAAACGTTTTTACAAAAATAAAATTAAATATGTTGACAGAATAGACCATAACTGTAAAATGACAATTTAAAAAAAGACTTAAAACAGAAAAAATAAAGAAGAAAAAGAAGGGAAAAAGCAAGTAGGATCATACAGATGAAGAGAACAGAGCCATACGCTAGATTCTGAGTGTATTTTGGTCTGTTAAAAGAAACTGCATCCCAAAATTGCATAAAAAGAAACACACACATGCGTACACACACAAACACACACATATAATTAAATACAATGAAAGGATAACATGTAACTGTAAAAATGAAAATTAAAAAAAGACTTTTTAAAAAGAGTTGATAAAATAAGAAATGGTTTGGAAAAAGAAAGAGAAAAAAACCCTAAAATTGAAAGACGAATGGATGGGGTGGGAACCCATGAAATCTATATGCTACATTCTCCTAGCTCTGGAGTTTTGCACTTCTAAATGATCCAGTAAACTTGGTCTTTGCCGAATGTTTTTGCTGATCTTCAGTGGGAGGGTCTTGTTGCCTGATTCTCAAATGTCTTTGCCCCCTGGGGTGGAACTGCACCACCCTTACCAGTGGGCCAGGCTAACCAATCTGCTCTGGATTGCTCTAAGTGGCTTTTGTTCCCTAAAGGCTTTCGAGACTACTTTAGAGGATGAGAGTGAAAATGGTAGCCTCCTAATCCTCCTAATCTCCAGCCCGGGAGGTGAGAGCTCAGGGCCCCCCTTTTCAGTGCGCCCTCAGAGGAAAGCCATCAATCACTCCCGTCTCCCTGGTCTCTGCTGGCACTCCATGCTCACCCAGCCTGTGACTCAGCATTTCTTTCTCAGGCACATGACCCCATTTTGAGCCTCCAAACCCTGCAGACCCCTATGATGTGCACTAGGGCGCTTGTCCTGGGGAATGATGGGGGTTCTCCATGATTCTGCCTGTTTGTTGGGCCACTGCTTTGAGAGCAGTCACATGAGCTGTGCTAGGGTTCATGACTTATGTCATCCCTGATCTGAAAGCCCAATCTTTGGATCGCTGATTGCAACTGGCTTCCCTGCTCCCAATTTCTGGGAACTCTGCTGCACTCAGGCACCCCCAATCTTCCTATCACCCTGAGAAACCTGAGACCACCTAGGATTCTGCACCCATTTCATTGCCTGAGCACCTTTCAGGCAGGAACATCCCTCATGGTAGCAGGCTTCTAAAAGTTCCAATTTTGTGCTCTACCGCTATATCACTTTCCAGGATACTTCTGCCCAGGGTTTATCTTCCTGTATATCTTTTGAATTCATGTCTCTGCACCTCCTACCTTGCAGAAAGTGGTCTCTTTTCTATTTGTAGAGTTGCAGCGTCCTTTTTCCTAGATCTCTGGTTGAGTTTGCAGGTGTTCAGAATGATTTAATAGCTATCTAACTGAATTCCTGAGAGCAGACACACTAAGGTCTCCTACTCCTCTGCCATCTTGGACTTAACTTGTACAATTTATATAGGTGGGGATTGTGTCATATTCATGTTGGCATTAGAGAATTTTGAGCTTGATACAGAGTGGAACTCAATAATTTTGATGAATGAATGTGAATGAATGGAAGGTAAATTGGAGGGGAACCATTAATGTAATAATAAAGAAGAAAAATATTAACATTAACTAAAACAACAACAACAAAGGATGTTTTTAGATAATGAGAAGGTATTAACTGGACCTTGGAAGACCCTAAATTTGGATGGACATCAAGGAAAGGGCTAAGAACTTCAAGTGGGAGACAACTAATACAATGATATATTGGTGAGAATAAACCTGGAATATTTGAAGATCCATCTTTTGGGATATTACCATATGGGTTGGGCAAGTCTGAACAGGGAAACCTACGTGTGATTCACATGCCATATCTTATAGGCTCTTGATGGTTTATTATGAGAAACATTAAATAGATATAGGTTATAATACTCACATTTTAATCAATCAAGCACAGTCATTGCCTAGTGATGCAATGACAAATTTCTACAACAGTCTTTACACAAGGTTAATCTTTACTTGTCTAATTAGTGCTAAATGGGAATACAGATTTGTTAATAGACTTTTCACACTCCACAAGATGTAGCAATGAGGAAAATTAGCAGTTAATAAAATTCCTTTGGCAATATTATCTAGAAATACATAAGGTTTCATAAACATGACTTAGACAATGATAATTGAGTTCAATTTATGTAATCTCTACCAAAGCCAATAAAAGAAATTTACCAAATAAGAAGATTTAGAACTTGTCTACCCATTACTATATGATCTGACTAGGAAATTTCCAAGGATATTAGAGATAACTTCCTCCAGAAAAGCCAGAATATGCATTGGAAGCAGATGGTCTTTCAAATAGCTGCTTTACTACTTACTATTTCAGAAGGTACTTAACATATTTGAGCCTGATTCTCATCTGTAAATGCCTACCTTGTGATACTTACCTCAAAGAATTACTATTAAGATCAAAAGAAATAATTTTTAAGGTGTCGAGTATAGTATCCAGCATATATTAGCACCAATAAATGCATTTTTTCATAATTCATATATTTTATTTATTATACTTCAGTTATGCATTGACATTCAAGTATTTCCCATTCATATATTGTGTGATAACTATGTGTGTTTAGTTCTATTGTTATGTGCTAGCAATATATCAATAAATTAAAGAGAAAAAAAACAATCCCTACTCTCCTTTGCTTATATTCTGTTGGAGAGAAGGAGAGGAAATAACAACCACAGTGAAATAAAGAAGTAAACCATATAATATCTAATATAAATGGTAATTACTGGGGAAAGGAAATAAAGCAGGGGAAAGCACAGGAGTGTCAGAGGCAGAGGGCTTATAATTCTAAATAAGGTAGTCAGGGAGTGACCCCCTAAAAACTAACAGTAAGCCCACACTTTTAAGAGGATGAAAGGCAGACTCCACCCCAAGATTGCTAGAACTCATACAGCAATTTGGCAGCGTGGCAGGATACAAAATCAATGCCCAGAAATCAGTGGCATTTCTATACACTAATAATGAGACTGAAGAAAGAGAAATTAAGGAGTCAATCCCATTTACAATTGCACCCAAAAGCATAAGATACCTAGGAATAAACCTAACCAAAGGGGTAAAGGATCTATACCCTAAAAACTACAGAACACTTCTGAAAGAAATTGAGGAAGACACAAAGAGATGGAAAAATATTCCATGCTCATGGATTGGCAGAATTAATATTGTGAAAATGTCCATGCTACCCAGGGAAATTTACACATTTAATGCAATCTCTATCAAAATACCATGGACTTTCTTCAGAGAGTTGGAACAAATCATCTTAAGATTTGTGTGGAATCAGAAAAGACCCTTAAGATTTGTGTGGAATCAGAAAAGCCAGAGGAATATTAAAAAAGAAAACCATAGCTGGGGGCATCACAATGGCAGATTTCAGGTTGTACTACAAAGCTGTGGTCATCAAGACGGTGTGGTACTGGCACAAAAACAGACACATAGATCAATGGAACAGAATAGAGGACCCAGAAATAGGCCCTCAACTCTATGGTCAACTAATATTCAACAAAGCAGGAATGACTATCCACTGGAAAAAGGACAGTCTCTTCAATAAATGGTGTTGGGAAAATTGGACAGCCGCGTGCAGAATAATGAAACTAGACCATTCTCATATACCATACACAAAGATAAACTCAAAATGGATGAAAGATCTAAATGTGAGACAAGATTCCATCAAAATCCTAGAGGAGAACACAGGCAACACCCTTTTTGAACTCGGCCACAGTAACTTCTTGCAAGATACATCTATGAAGGCAAGAGAAACAAAAGCAAAAATGAACTATTGGGACTTCATCAATATAAAAAGCTTCTGCACAGCAAAAGAAACAGTCAACAAAACTCAACCTACAGAATGAGAGAAGATATTTGCAAAATGACCTATCAGATAAAGGACTAGTATCCAAGATCTACAAAGAACTTATTAAACTCAACACCAAAGAAACAAACAATCCAATCATGAAATGGGCAAAAGACATGAACAGAAATTTCACAGAGGAAGACATAGACATGGCCAAAAAGCACATGAGAAAATGCTCTGCATCACTGGCCATCAGGGAAATACAACTTAAAACTACAATGAGATACCACCTCACACCAGTGAGAATGGGGAAAATTAAGAAGACAGGAAACAACAAATGTTGGAGAGGATGTGGAGAAAGGGGAACCCTCCTGCACTGTTGGTGGGAATGTGAACTGGTGCAGCCACTCTGGGAAGCTGTGTGGAGGTTCCTCAAAGAGTTAAAAACAGACCTGCCCTATGACCAGCAATTGAACCGTTGGGGATTTACCCCAAAGATACAGATGCAGTGAAATGCCGGGACACCTGCACCCCGATGTTTATAGCAACCATAGCCAAACTGTGGAAGGAGCCTCAGTGTCCATCAAAAGATGAATGGATAAAGATGTGGTCTATATATACAATGGAATATTACTCAGCCATTAGAAATGACAAATACCCACCGTTTGCTTTGACGTGGATGGAACTGGAGGGTATTATGCTGAGTGAAATAAATCAATCGGAAAAGGACAAACATTATATGGTCTCATTCATTTGGGGCATATAAAAATTAGTGAAAGGAAATAAAGGGAAAGGAGAGAAAATGAGTGAAAATATCAGTGAGAGTGACAAAACATGAGAGATGCCTAACTCTGGGAAATGAACAAGGGGTAGTAGAAAGGGAGGTGGGTGGGGGGTTGGGGTGACTGGGTGATGGGCACTGAGGGGGACACTTGGCGGGATGAGCAGTGGGTGTTATGCTAAATGTTGGCAAATTGAACTCCAATTTAAAAAAAAAAAAAAAGAGGATGAAAGGCTGAGCCATTCAAGGTCAGAGAGAACATTCCAGTCAGAGAAAAGAAGAGTGCTATTGCATGAGGTGGGTTTGGCCAGACTTCATCTAAAAACAGCAAAGAAAATGGCATTGTCAGAAAACAGGAAGCTGGGGAAAGCTAAAGGTGATTTCAGAAAGGGAGTGTGGCCAACCAGTTAAAATTTAATGTTTTTCGGATGCCTGGGTGGCTCAATAGTCAAATGTCTGCCTTGGCTCAGGTCCTGATCCCAGGGTCCTGGGATTCAGTCCTGCATCAGGCTCCCCATGGGGAGCCTGTTTCTCCCTCTGCCTAAGTCTTTGCCTCTCTGTGTCTTGCATTAACAAATAAATAAAAGTCTTTTAAAAAATTTAATGGCTTTGGCTTTATTTCTAGGTAAGATGGGAAGAGTGAAGGGAACTAAGCAGAGAGAGAGGTGTTGTCACCTGACAGGTGATAGGTTTAATAAGGCAGTTTTGGCTGTCTTGTGAGAACAGACTAGCAAGAACACTAGTTAGGATGGGGCGGGGGTGGGCAGTAGAAGGATTAGAATGGGTCAGAATCTGGATACAGTGCAGATACACTAGACATAAAATGTGAGTATTCAACTCTTGGTTTTGGCACTTATCATGATCTCAGGGTCCTGAGATGGAGCCTTGCATGGGGCTCTACCCTCACCAGGGAGTCAGATTCTCCCTTTCTCTCTGCCCTTCCTCCCGGTTGCATGCTCTCTTTCTAAAATAAATAAATAAATAAATAAATAAATAAATAAATAAATAAATAAATAAATAAAAGAGTGACACAGGTCTTTGGTCAAAACCATCAAGAGAAAGGAATTGCTTTAATAGGTATACAGAAAACAGTGGAAGAAATGATTCTGCCGCCCTCATGCCTCCTTCCCAAAATTGCAAATTCTGCAAAGGCCATATCATATCTATATTCTACTTGTATCTCTAAAATGTCCCGATAAAAGTACTAGTCTCATATAGCCAGTGGTCAATAAGTACTTGAACAGAAAAAACTAACTCTTGTTATAGTGTCTCTATGACAGATACTATGTTAAGAATCTCATATAAATTATTTCATTGAATGCTTGAAGAGTTTTGTGACGTTGTTTTATTATTGAGTAAAACTTGAGGCTTTGGATGGTCTGTCTACACATTCCACTAAAATTGTCAGTGACCTTTGGCATTTGAAGCATATCATGTTATTTTTTTTTAATTTTTATTTATTTATGATAATCACAGAGAGAGAAAGAGAGGCAGAGACACAGGCAGAGAGAAGCAGACTCCATGCACCGGGAGCCCGACGTGGGAATCGATCCTGGGTCTCCAGGATCGCGCCCTAGGCCAAAGGCAGGCGCCAAACCGCTGCGCCACCCAGGGATCCCGCATATCATGTTATTGATGAAATGTTTCCAAAACCTATAGAATCAGAATTTTTTGCTTTGAGCCCTAAGAATTTTAACAAGGGCATATGATTTTAATGCACTCCCAATTTTTGGAATCATTATTTCAAAGCAAAGCTGGGTGACTGATGGATGATTATAAAGGAATAAGGTGATAGAACAGATGATCCTCCATGGTAACTATAATGGGCCTCCATTACTGCTAGGGTTCTAGCCACCACTTTATTTTCATTTCAGATGTTTGAATATGGATGTCTACAGAACATATCTGCATATAGCTTATTATGTCATCATTGTAAGTTTGTGTCGATATAGGTAAGTCACAATCTCTTTCCAAATAAGCAAGAATAATACATTCTAGATTTTATAAGTTTATATGCAAAATATCCAAACCACACCTCTATTTACAGTTACTTAAAGTAATTGGTTTACCAGGTAAGATACTGTTCTTTTAGAACCGACAGATGATATCTGTTCTTAATATTAAACCCTTAAGTGAAGTCTGTTCTTGATATCTTAAACCCACAAGTTATATCTGTTTTTATATTATGCTATAATAATCAGTGTTTAATAGATAACACTGATAGTTTTTTTCTTTAAACCCACAAGTGATATCTGTTTTTGATATCATTCTATAATACTCAGTGTTTAATTGATAACACTGGTAGGTTTTTTTTTAATAACAAAAACTTTTGACAACTTCAACCCAAGCATGCATGTATTTTCTTTTTTAAAATATCAGAATTAAAGATTAACTTTTGGGGAAAAAAGAATTCATGATGAGGAAACAGAAGGGAATTATTACTTAAAATAAAAAACAGGAACTATATTTAGGTTTGTTATTCAAACTGCTTTGTTAGTCACTCTCTGTCTACCACCCACCATGCTCACTCACTGTTGAATTAGAAAACCATAGGTGTATCCTGGCTGGAGATTTAGTTCTGCAAATAATCCAGGTAGTTTTGATAAAGTTTGGAATTTAATGCTAGTTTTTCTATTACGCTCACTGATGGCACACTAATATTAGAAAATTGAGTACAGTTTGTGCCTGTGGTGTCTTTTTTTAGAGTCAGATCAACTTCGGCAATGATGTAAGTCCTTTCTTGTACATTATAGTTTCCATGGAACTACATCATTATATATTCATGAAAGCAGACTTTTCTAATTTGTGTTCTATGGGACACTAGTTCCAGATAATGCCCTGAGGTCAAGAGGATATAGGAAATATGTTTTCTCTTAGAGCATACCATAAACCCTAGCAAATTAAGGGTCTCAGATGTCCTGTTGTAAATGAACATGCTTGATTTTGTTTAACTTGTTGTTACCGATGTTATTGTAGCATGGAACCATTTGCCACCCAACAGGGCAGCGAAATGGAATATCATGAAATGCACTTGGGAAGCACCACTCTTTTAGCTTAATATATAGGTAATTTTGACTGCTAACTGTCCGAAGTATGCTTGAGTATATACAGTTGCCATATCATTTAACAACTCCAGGCATTTCCCAAATATTAATTCTCAAGACTATAAGTTCTGTAAACTTATCATACTACCTATATGATAGGTACCGATCACACTATGTTCCAACCACTTTGGTAGGCACTGGGGATGCAGTAGAAAATATAATCTCTCAGCAAGTCACAACAGTAGGGGAAGGGTGACAAACAGTTAACAACTAGAGCTATGATAAGGTTTTATTTGGGGGGTGTAACATTCTTTTTTAAAAAAATTAAGTTCAATTATTAATATATGGTGCATTATGAATTTCAGAGGTAGAGGTCAGTGATTCATAAGTCTTATATAATACCCAATGCTTATTGCATCATTTGCCCTTCTTAATGCCCATCATTCTATTACTCCATCCCCCTACCTCTACAGCAACCTTCAGTTTGTTTCCTATAATAAAGAGCTTCTTATGGTTTGTCTCCCTCTGATTTCATCCTGTTTTATTTTTCCCTCTCCTGTGATCCTCTGTTTTGTTTCTTAAATTCCACCTGGGAGTGAGATCATATGATAATTGCCTTGCTCTGATTGACTTATTTCACTTAGCATAATACCCTCTGGCAAATAATGTATATGAAGAGCAGGGCCTGGAAGTTGGTATATGCCTTACTGTCATTTTCTCTCCTTTCTCCTTCCCTCAATTTTGAGAAGTAGCATAGCAGTACATGAAGAGGTGAACAGTAGATATTAAGAGTAGGTCTTGGTAAGAGTTTAGCACCAACTCTCAGAAGTCTGCCTATGGAAAATAAACAGAGAATTCAAACCAGAGGTGGATGCTTAGTAGACTCAGGAGCATAGATATTTGCATAGGAATGTGGTCCCAAAGAAGACTGTGAGTAGCAATTTGGGCGCAGAAGGAAGCTCTGTCATCCTCATTCCCTGCCCCCTCAATATTAGAAAAAAATGACACTCCTAGTCAATGATACTAATATGTGAAAAAAAAAGGAACTAATTTTGTGAAAATGTAGCAACTGAACTGGGAAAGGCAATCTTCCATTTACTGAAGGAAGAGAAGATGATTAGTGTGTGATCCACATGGGCTGACTTGATATGGAGACTCTGGGTACTAACTTGCCATTTCCTAAAAGGACTCCTTCAGCCTCATCCCTGGGATAGAACTCCAAGTAGGGGACCAAAGGACTTCCAGAAAACTCTAATACCTCCAAGGCCATTTTGCTGATATTGATTTACTGAGCTTATTAATTGGCTCTAAGAGCTGTGATTGTCAACCTGTCAAGAGAAAAGGGAAGTCAAACCAAGTTGAGAACAATGAGCTTTAACCTTTTAGACTCTAAACCTGATGGGGGAGTGGTTAAGGTTATAAAGAAAAATCAGGAATAAAACCAAAATGTTATAGTGCCCTGGAACAGCCTCTTGGGCCTGGTTTCTGCATTTTCTCCCTAGGAGTCCTGGGTACATACCTGCATGTGTGTGCACATGTACACTCCCACACATACATACACATTCTGAAACCAAATGAGGGGCTTTCTGGGACACTTTTAGCTAGACCCCCATGGTAAACTTTGAGCAAAGTACCCAAACTGCCCTAGATACAGTGTCCCATGAAGTAGTTATTTGGTGACTTAGTCATGTGAAGAATTATTTTTTAACCTATAGATTGTTGGCAAATTGTTCTACTTCTACCAAAGCAAGGGGGCAAGACAGATCTTTCCACATCCTTTTTTTTTCTTTTAAGACATGTAAAACAAAACAGATCTTTCCACATCCTTTTTTTTTTTTCTTTTAAGACATGTAAAACAAAACATCAGCAGAAAACTCTTGTTTGCTAGTTTTGTAAAGTAAATATGTTTGACACTGATACATTTCAATTATTCTCTCTCTTCTAGTTGCTATATGTCTAGCTCAGGTTGGGGAGAGGGGACCTAGCTACTATCCCCAATCCCTAAATCCCTCTGCTCTGTATGTCTACTCAGGCATCTCCTCTTCACTGATGTGTCTGTTTTAAAAATTATCTTCCCCTTTCCTCATTCTCAAATGCTCATTTTTTGGTAAAGTGTTATAGAGAAAGATGGTTGATTAAAATAGTTTGTGTTAAGGTGTGAATGACTCATAACTCACTTGATGCACCAATGGGTGCTGAATCTTAATGAACACCTTTCTGACAATGATAGTGGAAGTAAAAAATTTTATCTGAGAAAGGAGAAGACAGTACCTGCCTAGAATTTTCTAAATTTCATTATTTAATGCAAGTGTTCATTTTGAGTCTAGGTCTTCATAGCAGATATGAAATTTGAGGTAACTTTAAGGGAAAAGAGAAGGGGGATAGAATTTAGGTCTAAATGATCTATATAATTGGTTCAATTCTGTTTTATTTGGGCTTCCTATAACTGACTTTACCAAGAAAAACTTCTGCAAGAAGCCAACATTAACAATTCCAACAGAGCAGTGAAATTCTAAGAAGTATAGCTAATGGAGAAGCCATACAGAAATAATGAGCTATGAGTTTCAATTGTTGTCAAGCTAATGCTGCATTCTTATGACAGAAACACTAATCAAGTTTAGAACATCCGGTTCATTTCCAATTTTTTTCTTAAGTAACCAAATTAGTCACCCATACAATATTAAATTCCTTGTTCATTATCCATAAAATGTTTTGCTTTATTTTTGGATAGAAGTTGCTGAAATTAAACAGAGAGTGACACATAAAGCTATAACTAGTTTTCCTGTAAATGAATGTCTTAGTGTTGCATATATTTTCCTTTCTCTAATGCAGTTAGCTTCATGCACATCATAATTCCTGCAGGAAATTCAACTTTGATACTCAAAACAAACATTCCTGCAAGTTTTATTGTCCTGTATTATCTGGTATAATTCTCATCTTCCTGAAAGTTCAGCTACTTTGGTAGAAAAAAGACCAACTGAATTGGTTATTCCCTTGTTAAATTTAAGCATGAGTGTGCATGTGTGTGTTGGATATTTAATAGAGGATCAGACTTAGAGCTGGGTCAGAGTCAAAACTGTAAATCCACATCACTGAAACTGTATCAGGATCTGGTTCTTTGGGCTATCACAGAGCATACTGGAGATTAAGGAAAAGGAGATGAAGTGGATGGCAGAGTAGGAAACTATGTTTTTTTAAAAGGCTTGAGATAGATGAAGGAAGATTACAAGTCAACCTATGCTGCAAATAGAGGGCAGGTGGCTGACCTGGTTAGTTCAAGGGATATAGTCAAGAGAGAGTGTCTTTTCTGCAGGGCTGTACAATGGTGAGGTCATCCTGGAGAAAGAGCCAGGTAACCCTGTGTGTCTGATAATGAAGCAAGATTGCTGCTCAGAGTCATGCTTGTTGCACGTTTGCAAGCAATATACGCAAATGAAAGGTGTAAACTTCCATTGCATATCTATGATGACTTTCCAAATGATTCTCTCTGAGGCTGTACTTCCTGAGAAAAGGAATGATTAGTTATAAAGAGAATTTCATACAAGCTCCAGGTAGCATATCAACTACCTGGAGAAGAACTATTTGTTGACTCGACAGCTCGTATTGGCCACATTTAGCATCTCTCTTCATGGTGTAGGATACTGGGCTGCCTTTGTTCTTTTTGCTTATTTGTTCTTAATGTTCCATGTCCCTACCAGATACAGTCTTTCTTCAGTTCCATTAAGCTTACTTAAGCTATAATCAAGTAGCTGTCTATCCATTTAGGAAATGCTCTGACTCTTCCTAGGTATTAGGAATTCACTTTGGAGAAATGGCAACAATATTTACTTTGTCTCCAAGAGTTTTAAAAGCACCTACTTTTATCTCCAGATGTTGCCTTCAGTGGCTCAAATCCTCTAGTTACTAACCAACATTATGGACGCTCAGATTTCCAGTAGAGAGTGGCCAAATCTATTGACAGACTTCAGAGTGTTCCATTTTGGACACAGACGTTTAATGAGCAACATCATACACTGCCCACTGACCTCATAAAAGCATCCAATATTATTAGGCTTTCATTTGGCAGCCCTTCTGCAGGGTTGATTGCCATGAGAAGTTCAGAGAGAACCTCAGGCTATTGGATTATGCTGGAAAATGTCATCCACAACTGGTAACACCATAAAATTGTGCTAACCACAGCTGGGCCCCACTGAACCTTAGTATCCCTTTATTCATCTCCAGTTGGCTTCTCAACATACCTCTGGCAAAGGGGTTTCACTATTTCCAATGATAAAATCCTTTCACTTGCCACAGATGAAAATGTACTAGTGCTTCCCAAAGACTACCAAGGCCTTTCTATATACCTTTTCTATTTCAAAATGATCTTCCTTGCCTATTTTATGTTTTCTTCAATCCTTCTTTTCTCTACCCTACTCAGTTTCTCCTCTGTGTTTCCTTCTATTTTTGTTTAAATTTAACAAGCATCTGTTCTGAGGTTTATTAATCCCGGGGTTTATAATCTAATGCAAATTCCCTTCTATCTTGAAGTAAATGTCGCTCTTCTTCCTAAAATGAGAATTAAAGTCTTAATCAGGTAATTTTTTTTTTCTGAGAAGTGTCCTCTGAACTTTCTAGGCTGACTTGGATTCTCCCTTTCTGTGCAGTCAGAGACCACATGCTGACCCTTAGCAAACTCAACTGTAATTACCACTCACTGTTACACTGCTGGTTGCACTCACTTGTGATCTTTTTGAAGAGAATAGTTGGCTGCCTTTGGTCTTTCTTATGCTTTTTATAGTATCAGGCACAGAGGAAGTTCTCAATAAATATGTGTTGGATCATGCACACAAGCAAGCAAAATTATTTCTTATCCTTCTCTATGCTTATTCATGGACAAATTATTCCCTGTCTTTGTCTGGAACACATCCTATCTTCTATCATTCTTTTTTTTTTATAGCTTAATATGTCCTTAATCTCCCTTATTCAACAGACATCTTCTTGATCCTCCTAATAACTCAAAATATCTTTCATCACTTGGGAGAATAATTTCTATTTGTTCTCTTCACTTTATCACCTTGAATTCACCATTCTACTCCAGTGGCTTCTCACATTGTGGTTCCCATATAGGCATCACTGATATCTCCTGTGAACATGTTATACATGCAAATTCTTCGTCTCTATCCAAGAACTAGTGGATCAGAAACTCTAGGGTGAGACCCAATCATCTACAATTTAATAAGTTCTCCCTATGACACCACACCATGCCAGTATTTGAGAATTATTGTCTTTGAATTGTTTTTCCCATACAATTAAAGACCTTGAGTTTGAGGTCAAATTAAAAACAACTCTTTAGTTTTCTTCCTAATGGATATTTAGAAAGCATTCATAAAGCTCCATAATGTATCACATACTACAAACAATGACATACAGCTAAAATAGTACTTAGAAGAAAAATTATACCATTAATTGAAATTATTAAAAGATTGCTTCTTATTTTTCTCCATAAGTATTTAGAAAATCTTTGTTTCTAAATATTTCAGAGAAGTTCTTATTGTTTTCTAATTTTATTTCATTGTGATTAGAAAACAAGATCGATATGAATAACTATCCTTTATTATTTTTGGATATTTTCTTTGTGACCTAGTACGTGATCATTTTTCCCTTTGTGTTTGAAAAGAATGTGTATTCTATAAATTAATTGTTGGTTATAATTCACTATCTATGCTATATTAGGCTTGATATTAGGGTTATTAAAATCTTCTACTAGCCCTACTTGGTTGAATAGATTGTTGTCATATGGAAATTAATATTACTGAAATAATATTAATTGTGGGTTTGTTAATTTCTACTTCAAATTTTGTTACTTTTTACTTTGTGTAATTTGATATTATATTGTTATACATATATAATTTTACATTTCTTTTTATTTTATTTATCCATTATTTTCAGCATTTAGTCCTCTTCTTTGTAAATACATTTTGCCTTACTATCATTAATGTAGCTATACTAATATCTTGGTCATTATTGGCTTGTTAGATTTTTTCCACCTTTTATTTGTGTGTGTGTGCGCGCACTTCAGAAGAAATTAGTAACGTGAATTTAGTCAAAAAGTGCTTAACATAAAAATGTTAATTTTTTTTAAAACTAGTTTCTCTTTTGGAAGAGGTGATCTAAAGTGAAAAACAAGGCATTATTGCGGCAAGAGGAATAACAGTTAAAAGTAGTAAGGAAAGATGAGGCCCCTGGGAGGCTCAGTCCACTAAGCTCAGCTCATGATTTCAGGGTCCTGGGATCCAGCTCCCACACAGGCTCCACCCTATGCATGGAACCTGCTTAAGATTCTCTCTCTCCCTCTCCCACTACCCTTCCCCACTCATGCATGCCCCTGTGAATGCTCTTTCTCTCTTTAAAAAAAAAAAAAAGTAAGGGAAGAGATGTGCGCAAAAAATGGAAATGTTGAAATAGAAAGAGTCTTTAAACAAAGTAAATGCAGAGGAAAAAGACCAAGAGATTAATAAAAATAGACTGTAACAGATGTCAGGACAAGGAAGAACTGTATCCCTAGCTCCTGGCACTTCAAATATAATAAGCACTGAGTTTGATCCTTGGATGTGCTGAGGGGATGACCAATGACCAGAGCTGTTCCTCTAGAGCAGGGTGGGGAGAACACCATAATGGACAGCAGCTACAAGAGAACGAGCAAAGTGAAGAAAGCAAGTATAGGCAACTTTTGTGAGCAGTTTCATTTCTAAAATAATAATGATAAAGAAATGTTTGAAACAGTCACTTATAAGAGGAAACACAAGTGTAGTTTGCAGGAAGAAAGTGGAATGACAGGAGAGAAAATTGTAGGCAAAAATACTCCCAATCTTTTATTGATTGACAGTGGACATGAAAGTTATAATTAATGTGTAAGAACTTGGAAATATATAGTATGCATGTAACTTTCTTTAAAAGAAATGAAAATTGGCAAAATCCAAACAACCTAAATGGCTGTGGTAAAAGTGCTATCTTAACTACAGAGCATAAGAAGCCACACCTCCAAGTGTCCAAGCAATTGTAAATGGCTGAATAAACTTATATTTAGCCAGCTTTTCCTCATATATAAAAACAACATGCAGACAAAGCCAATAACACAAGAAATTAGAATATGCCAGATCTAATCTATTTTTATAATAGCTATATTGTGATGAACTAGGAAAAATATAAGCCAAAATAAATGACTGAAGAGTGAAAAACCTATGGCAAACAAGCAGGCAGTGAATATTTCATCCTCTGAGACATTGAAATAGGATTAAAACCATCTGGTAATTATACTTACAGAAACAAATGCAAATGTTCTGAACTCTAACAGAGTTAATTTTTTTTCTTTTTAGTTAACTAAAAAAATATGGAGGTCAGAGGGTGGAAGAGGTGAGAAATCTTACGGTGATTATTTTCTCAAGTTCTGAAGTAGGGAAAAATCGCTATATGTAAAATTGAAATATGTAATTAATGTGAAATTATTGTAAATGTGAGATACTAATGTTTTTATAATAGTTTTATGATAATTTTTATGATAGTGAGGTATTTTAGAAATCAATATTTCTTGTTTTGTTTTTTGTTCTTTTAATATTTCTTGTTTTGATTAAATATTTATATTTATCCATTATTTAAAAATCACCTTTGTTTTATTTTCAAATTTGATGATGTATATGAAGTGATATAATTTTATTCTTTTATAAAATTATTTCTAAATACCTATTAAGCTATTTATGAATACTTATAGATCCCTTTCAGTGTATACCTATGACAAGATTTTTGGAATGTTAATACTAATTTATGCTAGATGACAAAATTTTTTTTCTCTTTTTCTTTTTTAGACTTTTCAATACTGTTGAGATTTTGTTATTGTTGTTAATAAGGATCAGGAGTCATCTTTATAAAACTATAGTATCTTTATTTGTATGAAATATAATACCTTTAAAAAAAAGAAATATAATACCTTTACTTTAAAATACATTTTGAAAACAGAAAAGAATATAGGTCTTTTGTATTCATTCCACCTGGCATCTGATTTACTTACTTAGGAAATCCTTAGCTCCCCCCACTGTCTTCAGTATGGAACTCAGGTGACTTCCTAAGTCACAGGCAAGGCTGTCAAACCCACTTAATCTCTCCTGGTACTAAAATATGCCAATCTGCTTTGAGCTGGCAAAATTAGAATATACATATTGAAGTGACTGCATAGCTGCAAATTCTCGTCCATTCATTTCTTTAAAACAAAATGAGGCTCTCACTGACACAAGTCAATTAGTCATGAGATGAGCTCACATTGGCAGAGAAGATAGAAGAATGATGTAAGTTTCTGACTCAGTGTGCTTGAGGTGATGGTAAAGAAGTTAATGGATGTGATGTAAGCAATAGAAAATGCAGGATTGGGTGGAACCTTAGGGCTGGCACTATACATTAGAGAATGTGAGAGCAATGGATTCTCCAAAGCTATCCAAGTGGTATGTGGGGGTTAGGCAGGGTGCAGAGAGTTCTAGGGGCCACCAGCATGGGCAGGTATCACAGGATGATATCATTATTTCCTGTTAGTAGCTTCTCTCCCACAGTCATTGAAGGATATCACTGTATGTGCATGCTAGGGAGATGATCACATCAAGACTGTCATTTGCAGTCTTTAAGACAATATGGAATACTGTGTGTAACTAGCACATAGAAATTAATTCCAATGGAAAGCAACTGTATCTCTACAAGAAATTTTAAATGTTAAGTTATTCTTTTATGTGCTGTGGTATATATATAATGTTTTAATGTTTCTTTCGAGCTCCAGAGATCTGTCTCGGGATAATCAAAGAAGAAAGCAAGAATGTATACTTTGTTCCATTAAATACATGTGTATGAAGGTCTTAGACATTCTTGGATGATGATTGAAAGTTTCATATTTACTAGGAAATCAGAATGATAAAATCAAAATTGGTGAAGCAAAAAGTTTCCCAGATGATCCTTTTATAGACCAAAATGCTATTAAAAATAATTACTAAATAATTCAGTGGTTTTGTCTGCATTTTTTTTCTTTCATCACTCCTGCTTAACATTTTGCTATACTTTATAGTACTTAGTAATGTCGGCTCCAAAAATAATAGCAGAAAATAACACTACCATTTGGTGGAGCAAACATGGACATTAAGAGAAAAAAAAAAAACTGAATGAGATTCAAATACCAGTTCTACCATTTAATGGCTGTGTGACCTTGGGAAGGAAACTCACCTTTCCTGTTATAGTTTCCTGTATAGCAATATGGGGTCATGCTTATCACACACAGGGGTTGTGAGGATGATATGGAACGATGTGTGCCAAGAGCTTAGAATGTAGTAAGGGCTCAATGACAGCTACTGTTGCAATAGACTGCAGAAAAAATATATTTTGAAAGTTTTGTGCCTTTAGAGGATGTATAATTTGACATCACAAAATCCTTATAAATTTTCAGGGTTTTTTTATTAGCATCCTCGTTTAATTAGCAGATGTACTGTTATTGGCACATGCTGCTATTTCTTAGGTAGGAACATTTGCTTTCAGCTTATTTGGCTGACATTCTCAGTTATATCCTAACTAACTATGATCTCACATTCTGTCCCTGAAGTACTGAGCACTCAAAAGCACATTCATTTTTTTTTGCTTGAAACAGACATGAATATGATTGCACAGTTGTTGATGACATAAAACAGTCATCAATATGGTTTACTCATCTAATCCAAATAAGTTATGTATCCTGGATCAGATTCAACTAGATAAATCCCCCTTTCAAGCCCAGATACTTAAAACAATTTGGATAAAGAGTAAAGCATGGGTTGGACCATGTGTTCTCCCTGCTTGCAATTTCTCCTCTGCTGTAGCTCAGCTTATACTTTGAACACCAATGCTTCCATTCAATAATATCTTAAAAGTTTAAAAAATACCCATGTGTGAGGCAATGTATTAAATGATTTATATATATTTAACACATTAATTCCTTATAACAATCTTGAAAGGTTATTTTCAAATGAGAAAATTGAGGTTCAAAGGGTATATATAATTTGTCAATACTTCACACCCAGAAACCAACAGAGCTAGACTTTAAGTTTGTTTTCCTAACCCCTAGACTCAGAGGTTTCATAGAACACAGCACTGCAAAATTATGGTCACTAAAACATTCTTTCTCCCCCATCCAATTTTCCAATAAAATATCCATCCCTGACTCCTCACTGCCTAATAGGTGAAGGTCACATGTTTAGGTCATTCATAATCTCAACTTGAGCTTTGTTTCATTTTAATTAAATTACCTCCTATACCAAAGAAAGCAACCTGCCTTCTGGCAACCCTGTGTCCCTCACTCTAGTGAGCACCTGGTGTTCTGAACCCACTCTGGAAAGAAATATTTAAATCAAATCCATTTCAAGCCAGGATGACTCAGATGATTCCACAGGGAGAAGTGGAGACCTACAGAAAATGTTAGGGGGCAATCATTTAGGACATCTTTAGAATACCCTATAGCTCTTTATCTTATTTCTTTGTTTGTTTGTTTGTTTGTTTGTTTTCTTAAGGTAAGTACTTCCAGTGTTCTTTTCATCTATAACAGCTAAGGGATTTTCTTGATATGGAACATGATACAAAATAGATAACACAGTGTTTGGCTCTGGTAACTTTCGATTCATTTCAAATTTTCATTAAGTACACAGTATAGCAGTATACTAGGTTTGGTAGACGGTATAGGCATATACTGTATATGGTAGAGTGCACAGTTAAATTAAATAGTCCCTTTTATTTAAAGAGTAGAATACAGGGCAGCCCCGGTGGCTCAGCGGTTTAGCGCTGCCTTCAGCCCAGGGCGGTTTCCCCGTCAGGCTCCCTGCATGGAGCTTGCTTCTCCCTTCGCCTGTGTCTCTGTCTCTGACTCTCTCTGTCTCTCTGTCTCTGTCTCTGTCTCTCTCTCTCTCTCTGTCTCTCATGAATAAATAAATATTTTTTTTTAAAAGAAAGAAAATAGTAGGATACAAAGGCAATGCCATTATTTAGACAAACAGTTTTCAATTATGGGTATGCTTGCTTGTTGTTAAATGCTCCCTTAACCACAGTAAAAAGGCTGAGAAGGAGACATGACATCCAAAAGTGAATTGACCATACAGGCATAGATTCACTTCTAGTCACCCCCCGGCTGGGTCATACATTCATTCCAATTATGAGTTTCAATTTTGGAATTGCATAAGTTGACTTCATCAGAGAAATTAATGATTGGATTCAAGTGTACTTATGTGAACTGAACTTACTTTTTTTTAAGATTTTATTTATTTATTCATGAGAGACACACAGAGAGAGGCAGAAAAGCAGACAGAGGGAGAAGCAGGCTCCATGCAGGGAGCTGGATGTGGGACTCCATCCAGGGACTCCAGGATCACGCCCTGAGCCAAAGGCAGACGCTCAACTGCTGAGCCACCCACCCAGGCGTCGGAAACTGAACTTACTTGACTCGCATATATAAATTACATTTCAGGGTGACTTTTATAATTGGGTTTTTTTCCTTTCCTATGACTGAAATATTTGACCCTTCCTTTTTGAAGTTAGGGCCAAGGAAAATGGATAGTCTCAGTAATATTTACCAGATCTAAGCTTTGTTGAAAAAGTTTTCCCCACAATAGGATATACGACCATAGGGTTTGGAATATTTAGGGCAAGACAATCCTCTGCATTTTTATAAATAATTGCCTCTGTAATGATAACACTGCTCGAGAATCATTTTACTCATTTCTATTTTTTTTTCTTTGCAGAAGATTTCTGCGACTGACTGTATCTCACTCCCTGTGGAAGGAGTCTGTAGGCATCCATGCAGTTGCCCTGACCTACAGGGGTGCTGATTGGATGGGTGTTCCATGGGACGATGCCCCTGACACTCTCTTGTTCCCACTAAGAGAATCCAGACCTGTTCTACAGCAGTTCCTGTCTCTCCAGACTTTGTGACATTGACTCTTAAACTTTTGCCATGAAAAATAGAGTGAAAATAGAGAAGGTAGCAGGTCGCTGGGAGTGCGTGAGAGCCAGGGCTGGGGGCAGTTTTTCAAGAACACTGAGGAAAGTAGCCCAAGTGAAACCACCCTGTAAGAACTTGCTTAGCATGTAGCATGTATTGGCTTTATTTTAAGGGGGAAGCAATTGGATTTTTAAAAGCTTACAAAACAGGACTATTTTTGTTGTTGTTGTGAAATTGTGCATCTTTTCTATGAAGAAACACAAATAGAACACATAAATTTAAAATTCCATTTGATTGCATAGGCTTAACCTTCCATTCCTTTTTAGCCTGATATTACCTTACCAATGCATTTGTTCAGTATAGCCCACTTTTTCAGTGTGCTTAATACGTTGTTTTGTTGTTATATATTAATACAAAATGCATATGTTGTTTGCATACTCTTTAATTTACTTAATGGTATATGGTTATATAGTACATTATTTCTTCAATGTTTTTATTAATCACTTAGATTTTAAGATTCATCCTTATTCCTATGTATATTCCTAATGTAGTGCTTTCATTAGTTATGCTAATGTAATGCTGCAAAAAAACTCCAAATGTTTACCTGCCCACTCTCCTGTTTTAGCCACACAGATTGCCCCCAACTCTCAGACACTATAGAGACTACTGCAATTAGCATTTTTGTATATATTCCTTTATGGACCTGGGTGAAAATTTATTTGGTGTATATTTATTGGGATATATTTGAGATACCCAGAAGCAGAACTGTCAAGTCAAAATATATGCATATATTTAATGAAACTGTCCGTAACCACTGCAAACACTGGGGTTTCACCATCTTTATAATCTTTGTCAAATTAATAGGTTACAACCTAGTATTTCAATGGTATTGCAATTCTAGATGATATTATTTAGATGGTATTATTTTAACTATCTCAAAATGTTTTAATTGAGTTATGCAGGTTATAGTTTCTTAAGGACCACAACTCTATGGTTCCAGTTAAAATAAAGCAGATAAGGACTATTCTAGCCAAGGGGAAGGTTGAAGTCTGCATTTAATTCATTTTGGTTTGGAAGATAAAAAGAAGGCAAAAGTCAAAGACCTCTAGCAAGCAATTGAGAGCTTAGCATAGTGGCTTCCAACCCTACAATGACCAATATACCGCTTCATAATAAATGTTGCATAATGCTCCTTTATTATTTTCAAGTGAAATTTATAGATAATGTAACTTACCAACAGAATATTTTTAAACTATGCTCTAAGACTAATATAAAAGAGAAACTAAAGGAAAGTAATTTATAATGAAATAGTATGCTTTTCAACTTGCAAATGACCAGGAAACTCTAGTAAAGAAGACATAAAGTAATAAATGCTCCCATCTGTGCATAGAATGATAATGAAACAACAGCTATAGAAGCTGCCTGAAACAGGTGTATTTTGTTAGCAATTCAAATATTACAGCATTGTTCCTCATGATGTGCTTTTCCAAAAGAGTGAACGATTCCTGGCAGCATTCTTAACAAAAGAAAGTAAAACCTTGCCTCAATTTACAGGTTAGTTACATTATTGAAAAAACTAGTAATATTGAAACCATGAAAAAAAACCTGTTTTCTAAATGTAAAAAGGATTTAGTTTCTAGGATCAAAAATTTTTAATGAGTTTTTCCTCCTGTATGAATGTCCATTCAGTTGTTTGAAAATGATGCAGAATGCAGGGTAATTCATTTTGGGGGATCTCCCCCATGCTCCACTATGTTTGTCTCTGTCCATGAAACCACCAGCAACACCCCTCAATAAACCAAAACATCTCCCAGATCTGGAAAACTATTGGCTTGGCTAAATGATCCTTGAAATCAAATCTAAACATGTCACTACTATTTTAAGTATAGTTAAATCTTAACCTTACAAGTCACTAACCAGTTACTGTTCAAGCTGAGTAAATACCAACATCTAATTGCTCAGTCCAAATAAATCACGTAGACAAAACCATGATGTGTGTATAAGAATAAACAACTAAATTTGATAAAGCTAGGGTCAATATCTCTCACATCATCTATGATAGAAGCAGTAGTTGCCAAGAATAAGGAATATAGGTTTTTGATCTATTCGTTTGGTTTTTAATCTGATTCTCGCAGTAGGATATAAAATCAATCAAGTTACATATCCTCCCTAAGCCTCTGACCTAACTTGATAGACTGGGTTGTTGAATTTTGGTACACTACATTTTTGTTTTTGTTTAGTATATATGTGTATATATACACTACCATGCCCCAGAGCAGACAGCCAATGAAGGTCACTGTACTTCCAATGATGGATAATTTTCTGTAAATGAACTTCATGTCATTGACTGTAGGAATTGTGTCTGTGTGGCTTCATCTCAGTAAGTACACAATAAGTTCTTTAGATTGATCCACTTCTAGCTAATTATAGACAGAATCATTTAAGGTGAAATCTGCTCTATAAGCTCTACTTTGTATTAACACAAAAGAGAAAAAGAAAGATTAGTGAGAGGAAATATTAGTGAGAAGGCAGATGAAACTTTTTGAACATTGGGGTTAGGTCTTTGCTTCCAGATTCATTCTGTAGCATTCCATAAGTCTTTGGAAGGCAGAGCAGGTTGAGTTCCATATTGGATGTCTAACACACCTTGAAACACTGCACAAGAAGGGTGACATTCTCGCCTTGTTATTTATTCTCTAAAGAATCCACTGCGTGTGTGTGTGTGTGTGTGCACGTGTGTGTGTACATTTAAAGTGCATCTGTCTATTCAACCTCATGATGGGCTTTAGATTCTTAATGTATTTAGGTCTCTTGACTCCCTTCTGTGGATTCTGTTATAACGTGCTTTTTAAGAATTGATTTTTTTAAGTAATCATTCCATCTATCATATTTCATTTATCATATATAGTTGGTCTTAAAGTTTCATCCTCCAAGAGCCCTTTTAAAACACTACTCTTACACAGAAACTACATTTTAATATTTACCTACAATGCCATTTAAACAATTCATGCATTTTAAAGAAACAGGAACAGCTCCAGCAAGCACATGGACTCTTTCCATTAGTCTAGAATCCATTCAGGCAATGCAATATCATAAAGAGAGTGGCTTGCATCCAATTTCCCCTTTGGGAACGAAGGACAATAGCAAGTTTTGTAAAGCATTTATGGAGTGGTTGGAGATCCTGAGATGAAACCTGTAGGAAAAGAGGAAAGCATTATAAATGGAGTACGGTGGCTTTTATCTTTTAAAAGAACAGTCTGATCTTTGCTTTCTGCATCTCTTCATCCAGACACAATGAGATAGGGGAGGAGTGTGAGAGTGCACAGGCACACAGTGTGGGGAAGGGAAATGGGCCCAGAGAGATGAAAAGAGAAGTGGAGGCTCAGAAGCTTCTTTCCAGAGTGTGAAACAAGAAGCTTCTTGCCAGCAGACAAATTTACGAATGATTTTGATGCTCTTTTATCTTGCTGTTGTTTTTCAATAGTTGAAAGTGGTTAGGGGCAGGCATAGCTGTCTGCATTGAGACAGTCTGTTTGTTTTAACAGAACACTGCATTCAAAGTCTGTCCAACAGTGAGAGTTCAGATGATCTTCCGCATTTACCTGGAGCAGAAAATAACCCAGGCTCACACCTCCACTACTGCAAAGGTGTGTGACTAATTATGGGACTGAGTTTCTGAGGTGAGGCTGCATGTAGCTGAAAATGTAGAAAAACAGAGAGGATAGTAAGAGTCTGTGGATAAAGAAGCCATACTATCAAAGAAATGCACTGCAATAGGACCAGACTAGTCATAAGGATAAAGAATAAAAATGGAATGTACGTTTGAACTGGTAAAGTAGGAATGTCAAATTTAGAGAAATCGAGTTAAGCAAACCTTGGGACAAGGAAGTTTAGAAAGATCTATCCAAATCATAAAGACCAGAAGGATCAGTCAAAATAGAAAGGAAGAGAGGGAAATCAAATGTTTACACTCTACAGATGGTTAGACCCTGTGCTAAGGCCTTTGTTTTTATCAGGTTAGGGGCTCTCAAAACATGATCTCTGGACCAGCTGTGTGAGCATTGCTACATTTTTAGCATAATTGCAAATTCTCATGGTCTACCCCGCACCTGGATTCAGAACCTCTAGGGCAAGCCTGGAAATTTCTGCTTTAACAAATCTTCAGGAGATTCTGATGTGTCCCTAATTCGAGAAACTCAGTGTTAATTTATATAATCTTTATAACAGCTCTGCGGGCTGAGGATTGTTTAGATTGACTTTTAAGATAAGGAAGCAACTCAGTGAGATTATGGAACATGTAAAATGTTAACTCTGGGCTAATATTTACACCCAGATCTGGATTGCTTTAGAACCTGCTTCCTGTCTGATTTTTCCCACACTGATTCCCAATAGGCACTATAAATATCTGGTATGGATGTAAGGGGTGGAGAGGTATTACATAACCCACCAAGGTGTGAAGGCTCAGTGAAGAGTTAGTATGAGTTAAGCAGGGAGTTATAAAGGTCAAGACTGCAAGTGTTTTGGATTCTGACAACAGAATCCTTAAAAGTGGTTTACCCATAGCAAAAGATTAGAGTAGGTTACCCACAACAAACAGTCGAACAGTGAGCCCAAAGCCCTTCTGAGCCAGCATCTCCCTGGCCAGGGCAATGATTTTCAGTGTGCCCTGAACCACAGCATCACTTAGGAACTTGTCATAAATTGCAAACTCTGGGCTCAAGAAAGAGGATCTCATGGAGCAGAGCAGCCTTTATCTTAGCAAACTCCAGGAGACCAAGATGCACGCTGAAGTTAAACTACTGAACTGGAGACAAAATTGGGCTCTGAGGGAGGACAGGAGAGAGGTCATAAAGGAAGTAATTAGTAATTAAGTGGATTGGGTGAGCAAGGGAAATGCAGGGAGCAAGCCAGGCTAAAATGTGGGGCTGCAGGAAAGTAAAACGAGGGACCTATAGAAAATCAAGACAGGCTTAGGGAAAATAGTTGTGGGTACATCGGTTTTCTTTTCCTCTAGCATCTTCTTTCTGCTTGATCAATGGAAACTACGTGTCAAAAGGTAATTTATTCACTGTTAGTGAAGCAGTTAATGGTGGTGTAATTTTGTTCTGAATAAGATATTATACACTTATTATTTTATGTATTTAACAGAGCTTGAAATTAACACTGTCGTCAGACCGAGACTCACAGACGGTGCCTCCAGCCCTGGCAGAAAGTGTCCTTTTACAGAGTATCCTCATGCTCCTCTGTCAGTGGTGATGCTGCCAGAGTAGCTGCGTGATAGACTCAGAAACAATTAGGTTCCTAACATCATTATCCTTTTTTGTTATTAGTGCTTGTTTTCAAGGTCTGTAATGATCACTTTTCAGCTTATGAGTTTATTTTACTGGTTAGTGTTAGGAAAGGGAACACATCTGAATCATCTAGCTTGTTATGGAGTAAAATAAATGTAAGAGCTCCACCTTGGATCCTTTTCTATATATTCAGGGAGGGCCACTTCCCCCCCCCCCCAGAGAACCCAGTCACACTTTCCCATTTAAAAGATGATGTAAAATAAAAAAGCAATGAGATTTGGCATCAGGGAAATAGAGGTCTTTAGTCCATTAATGAGGCTCCTTGGAGCCTCTCTTATCAAATATGTACATCAGGAATAATGAATCCTAACAAAACTATTGCTTGTGGGAGTCAAACATGATAACAGATATAAACAGCATGGAACAAAATCATAACTAGGTTTATTGAGCACCTACTCTACACTAGTTATTTTTTAAATTTTTTTGCTCTAGAGCTTCTCAAACATTTCCACTGTAATAACTTTAATAGCAAAGGGGATAAAAAAGATACCACAACAATCCAGAGACAGAGTCCAGTGAGACCTATAAATAGCATTAGGTTTATATGAATACATGTTTCTTGTGTTAATTTTTATGTGAATTATAACTCTGAAATATGATTCTATTTGTTTTTATTAAAATATATTTTTGGGATCCCTGGGTGATGCAGCGGTTGGCGCCTGCCTTTGGCCCAGGGCGTGATCCTGGAGACCAGGGATCGAATCCCACGTCAGGCTCCCGGTGCATGGAGCCTGCTTCTCCAACTGCCTATGTCTCTGCCTCTCTCTCTCTCTGGGTGACTATCATAAATAAATAAAAATTTTAAAAAAAGAATATGGCATAAATAAAAATAAATAAATAAATAAAATATATTTTTAAAATTACTTAACTCAAGTAAATAGGTAATAAAAAATATGTTGCCTTTACCCCCTGGCTTCAATTACAATGAATGGTAACAAAAACTAATCGGAAAGCAGAGTGTGTCATTCCTCCCAGGGACCAGGTGAAGTGCTTTCCTTGCATTATCTTGTTCAGTAATCACAATAATTTCATGTGGTGGATTCCACTGTTATTTTCACTTTCTAGTTAAGAACAATGCACTCTGAGAGCTTAAGTAAACTCAAGATTGGAAATGTTGCAAGGGGTCAGAATTTGAACCCAGGTTGTCAGCCTACACATGCCAGGCTCCATTTCACATCCCAGTGGAGGTTTTATTTTCCTTTGATTTCTCTCCTCACCTATACATGTTTGTTTCTGAGTTCTCCTTTGAACTCAATTGTTTTTCTAGTCTCTATTCCATTTATTTCTGTTCTATTTTTGCCATTTCCTTCCTTCTGCTACCTTTGGTCTTATTTTGTTCTTTCTCTAGTTCCTTGAGTTACAAGATTGGGTTGTTTATTTGAGTTCTGTCTTGTTTCTTAATATAGGCACTTATTTTTTTTTTTTTTACGATTTTACTTATTTATTCATGAGAGACAGACAGAGAGGCAGATACATATTCAGAGGGAAAAGCAGGGTCCTCGAAGGGAGCCTGATGCAGGACTCAATCTCCAGACCCAAGATCACACCCTGAGCCAGAGACAGATGCTCAACAACTGAGCCACCCAGGCATCCCAATATAGGCATTTATAGATGTAATCTTCCCTCTTAGAATTGTTTTTGCTGCATTTTATCAATTTTGGTATGTTGTTTCCATCTTCATTTGTCTTAAGATTATTTTTTCTACTTCATAAGGAGTGTATTGTTCAATTTTTATATAAATTTGAATTTTCCCATTAAAAAAAAATAAAGTTAGTAACCTTGTAGCTACACCCAGAAAAAAAAAAGAGAGAGAGAGAGAAGCCTCAAATAAATAAAACTACAAGTGAAAAAGGAGACATTACACCTGATACCATAGAAATACAAAGGATGATAAAAGATTGCTATAAAAAATTACATGCCAGCAAATCAAATAACCTAGAAGAAATGAATACATCCTTAGAAACATACTGAATCTGAATCAGGAAGTAATAGAAAATCTGAAAGACAATACCAAATTAGATTAAAGTAATAATCAAAAACTTCCAAATGAACAGCTAAGGATCTAATGGCTTCACTGGTGAATTCTACTAAGAATTTATAAAAGAATTAACACCAATCCTTCCCAAATTCCTCCAAAAAATGAAGTGCAGGGAATACTTCTAAACTCATTTAATGAGGCCAGAGTTACCCTAAAAACAAAGGCAGGCAAGGTTATAAGAACACTACATGTCAATATCCCTGATAACTACAGGTACAAAAATCCTCACCAAAAAAGCAACAAACTACATTGAAATACACGTTAAAATGATCATACATCATGATCAAGTGGGATTTATCCTGGGAATACAAAGATGGTTCAACATATTCAAATCAATAAATATCATTCTTGACGAAATGAAGGATAAAAATCACATGATCATCTTAATAGTTGCAGAGAATGTATTTGACAAAACTCAACATGCTTTCATGATAAAAACTCTCAACAAATTAGATATAGGAGTAATGTACCTCAACATAATAACGCCATATATGACAAACCCACAGTTAGCATCATAGTGAAAGGTGAAAAGCTAAACAATCCAATCATGAAGTGGGCAAAAAACATGAACAGAAATCTCACAGAGGAAGACATAGATATGGCCAACATGCACATGAGAAAATGCTCTGCATCACTTGCCATCAGGGAAATACAAATCAAAACCACAATGAGATACCACCTCACACCAGTGAGAATGGGGAAAATTAACAAGGCAGGAAACCACAAATGTTGGAGAGGATGTGGAGGAAAGGGAACCCTCTTGCACTATTGGTGGGAATGTGAACTGGTGCAGCCACTCTGGAAAACTGTGTGGAGGTTTCTCAAAGAGTTAAAAATAGACCTGCCCTACGACCCAGCAATTGCACTCTTGGGGATTTACCCCAAAGATACAGATGCAATGAAACGCCGGGACACCTGCACCCCGATGTTTCTAGCAGCAATGTCCACAATAGCCAAACTGTGGAAGGAGCCTCGGTGTCCATCGAAAGATGAATGGATAAAGAAGCTGTGGTCTATGTATGCAATGGAATATTCCTCAGCCATTAGAAACGACAAATACCCACCATTTGCTTCAAGGTGGATGGAACTGGAGGGTATTATGCTGAGTGAAATAAGTCAATTGGAGAAGGACAAACATTATATGGTCTCATTCGTTTGGGGAATATAAATAATAGTGAAAGGGAATAGAGGGGAAGGGAGAAGAAATGGGTAGGAAATATCAGAAAGGGAGACAGAACATGAAGACTCCTAACTCTGGGAAATGAACTAGGGGTCGTGGAAGGGGAGGAGCGCAGGGGGTGGAAGTGACTGGGTGGCAGGCACTGAGGGGGGCACTTGATGGGATGAGCACTGGGTGTTTTTCTGTATGTTGGCAAATTGAACACCATCAAAAAATAAATTTATTATTAAAAATAATAAAAATAAAAGAAAGTTAAACGTAAAAAAAAAAAGAAAAAAAAAAGAAAAGTGAAAAGCTCAAAGCTTTTCCTCTAAGACTGGAAATAAGACAAGTGCTACTCATCATAGCACTAGAAATCCTGGCCAGAGCAATTAGACAGGAAAGATAAATAAAAGGCATCCAAATGGAAAAGGAAGAAGTAAAATTGTGCCTGTTTGTAGATGATGTCATATTATAAATGGAAAACTGTAAAAGCTCTGCTAATAAAAGTTAGCAATAAAACAATTTTAGTAGTGTTGCAGAATAAAAAAGTTGATACTCAAAAATCAACTATACTTCCATACACTAACAAGAAAATATCCAAAAAAGAAATTTAGAAAATAATGCTATTTATAATAGTATGAAAATAGTAAAATAGAAATAAATTTAACCAAGGAGGTGAAAAATCCATTCACTGGAGGCTATAAAACACTGGAAACCAAATAAATAAATAAATAAATAAATAAATAAATAAATAAATAAATAAGTAAAATTTAAAAAACCACTGAAAACCATAGAACACTGTTCACTGGAATGAAATTAGAGATGATACAAATAAATGGAAAGATATCTTGTGTTCATAGATTGGAATAAGTAATATTGTTAAAATATCATACTACGCAAAGAAACCTACAGGCTTAATGTAATCCCTATCAAAACTCCAATGTCATTTTAAACAAAATGGCAAAAAAAATAATATCATAATTGATGTAGAATCATAAAAGACCCTGAATAGCCAAAAGGATCTTAAGCATAAAAAATAAAGCTGGAGTCATTCTGCTACCTGATTTCAAAATATACTACAAAGCTATAGTAATCAAAATAGCATGGTACTGACATAGGAACAGACATATAGACCAATAGAACAGAATAGAGAACCCAGAAATATATCCACACCTTTATGGACAATTTGTTTTCAAAAAAGTTGCCAAGAACACACAAGGGATAAAGACAGTCTCCTTAATAATAAATGATGTTGGGAAAACTGGTTATCAACATACAGAAGAATGCAATCATTTCTCATCTCATACATACATAAAAATTGGCTCAAATGTGTTAGAGAGTTACATATAAGACCTAAACATTTAATACTATTAGAATAAAACATTTGGGAAAACCTTTTTTTTCCTGTGACAACACGGATATGACCCTACAAAAGCAAAAATAGACAAGTAGTATTGTATCAAACTAGGACACTTCTGCATAGTAAAGAAAATAATCAACAGAGTAAAGAGACAACCTACAGTAGGGAAGAAACTATTTTCAAATCATACATCTCATAAAATATATAAGAAATTAAAAAAAGAAATTCATATAACTCAATAGCAATAATAATAAAAATTTAAAAATAGGTAAAGGACTTGAAGAGTCATTTCTTAAAAGAAGACATATAAATGGCCAACAAGTGTATGAAAAACTCCTCAACTATCACTAATCCTCAGGAAATGCAAATTAAAAACTAAGAGATCACCCCACACCTGTTAGAAACATTAAAGATAACTATTGGCAAGGATGTGGACAAAAGGGAACCCTTTCAAACTGTTAGTGAGGATGTGAATTAGTATATCCATTGTGGAAAACACTATACTAAATTTAAAAAAGAATTCCTCAGAAAATTTAAAAGAATTACAACTTTTATGATCCAGTGATACTACTTCTGGACATGTAATTGGTATCTTGAGATAAAAGCACTGCCATGTTCATTGCAGCATTATTTACAATAGCCAAGACATGGAGCTCAACCTAAGTGTCTATCACATTTGCAACCATATGGGTGAAATTTGAGCACATTATGCTAAGTGAAATAATCCAGGCACAGGAAAACACAAAGAAATAAACAAAAACACTGCATGATCTTACTCATGCTTGGAATCTAAAAAAAACAATTTCATAGAAGACAGCAGAATGGCTCTTTTCAGGGGCTGTGGGGGAAATGAGAGATGATCAAAATATACAATGTTTTTGTTATGCAAGATGAATAAATTCTGTAGGCTTAATTTACAGCATGATGACTGTATAAAACCATAGTTATATATAGTTAATATAACTACATTGTATACTCAAAATTTACTGAGAATAGACTTTAAAAGTCCTCACCACACACACAAAAATAGCTACGTGAAGTGATGAAAATGTTAATTAGCTTGATTGTGGTAATCATTTCAGGATGCACACGTACATCAAAATATTTTGCAAAGTAAATATATATAATTTTTATCAGTTCTATCATAATAAAACTGGAAAAATAGTTTTTCAAAATCTTTCCATACCCTCCGTTTCACTACTCCTGCTTTTGTTTAGGATTTCGTTACTCTGCAATGAATTACAAGTAACCAGATATTATGAAGTAATTATTTCTATAATCGAAGATGGTAAAATTTGCCGCAAAATTCATAACAAATAACGTGGAAGGTAATAAATAGTGTAGCCTAACACCAAGATAAACACTTTATACATAAAAAGACCTTCAATAAATGTTTGCTGAATTTAATAAAAGCTTGTAAGGAAAGCAAGTGACTAAACTAAATTAGTTATCTTAGAAGAAACTACCATATAGAATTATCATGGTAACTGACTATAATGCAAATATATTTTTTTAAATAACTTCCCAAAGTGCTTTAAATTCCATCAGTTTAATTCAAGCTGTTCATTCACTCCACCATTTATTCATTCATTTATCTGCTGTTTACAGTGTTACAGAAACTGCCGAATCCAGGAAATATAAAGGAGAATCCAACACAGCATTTGCCTTTCAGAAATCACAACTTGGTGAGACTACTGATATACTGTGTTTAATTGTTATATTATCAGAAACTAACAAGGCTATCTATCTTTACAGTCTTTCCACACAAGGATTTTACCGATTCACACTGACAACTAATCAAGTTTGTTAAATAAGGAGGATCTGAGGTAGGCTTGCCAAATTTAGCAAATAAAAATTGCACACAATAGATTTGAGTATCACGTAAGTAATGAATTTTTTAGTGTATGTCTCATGTAATACCTGGGCTATACTTATATAAAATATTATTTGTTGTTTATCTGGAACTCAAATGTATCTGTGTGTCCTGTATTTTTATCTGGCAACCCTAGCTTGGGGGCTTTTTATAATCTCTTTCTCTCTTCTGGTTTTAATAGAGTTGTAAAGGTACACAGAAAAGAGCAGAGCCCACTGAGGCCTCTTACCACCGTGCACAAACCACAGAGTCTCAGTACCTTAAACAAAGCTAATGAGGTTTTGAGACCCTTGTATGAATGGCATTTTTCTCCAGGAAAACTATGTACCCTGTCAGACATATTTTCCACTCAGAGAGCAATAGTTTTCTCATTTAAGTCTGCCTGTCAGGGAATATTTTGAGTGTGGTGATATTTTTAATATCATATTTCACTCAAGGATTTCAAAGTACTTTAGAAATAATTACATTATTAATGCCTCTGTGACCCCTGTGAAGTAGTAAGGGAGCATGTATTATTTATAATCACATTATGGATGGAGAAACTGAGATAAAGAAAGGCTTAGTGGTTCAATCAAGGTTGTGGAATGAATCACCAGGGAAGCCAAGCACAGAACTTACAACTGGTGACCAATACAGTTCTGTGCATTTAGGGTATGTGTGTTGGGGCAGGGGAGTGGAGTTCACCAGGAATAAATTTTGGTGGAGTCTTTGAAATAGAGGGGGATCACAATTACAATAAACTAGGATTATTATTTATGATCTTTCCTTGTCCCTGCTCATCTCTCCTGCCTCGTCCTGTCACATGGCAGGTGACATGGGAAATGAAGAACTTTAGGGTGTGACATGATCTGTGTTCTGCTCGTGATTCTAATCCGATGAGGCAAATATTAGAACCAAACAAGGTCAGTGTCAATACCAGCCTTGTCATTGCAGTAGATGTGTAACATTGGGCTAGGTGTGCAACCCTGAGACAGCCACCAATGTTTTCCAGCTTCAGGGCCTTTATCTCCATTATAAAGATATTAGTATCAATCTTGACATGTTGTGGCACTATAAATGTGATTCATAAAAGACTTAGCAAATTGTAAGTACATATTTTGACCAAATGGGCTGAAATAAAATATTCTACATAATTTCTCCTTCTTTCTGGTTCTTGGTTTCATCAGCAGGGGAAAATTATGGCATTATGAAGAGGTGACCTCAGAGGTCTTCTCTGGCTTTAAGATGATATGATTTTTGTGGATTGGAAGCTTTTAAAAAATCATGAAGTTTCACCTTAAAACAATGCTAGGCTTATAAACTGTCTCTTAAACAGACTTCGATTCTGTATGGTTCTGGTGCAATGATGCTGCTACTGATAATCCATGTGCAGGGGGCAGGTAACATTTTTTGCACACACATAAGTACCCTCTAATAGCTGAAGGTTTATTTTTGACATTAAATAGAACCTTTTTTTTTTTTTAAATCTCAAAAAGCCCTGAAGTTATGGTATTTACATTCAAGCTGTGGCTGTAAAAAGCAGGGTATCTCTGCCTGAAACCAATTTCTCTGCATGTTGGGCAACACAGAAATACTCCTGGACTTTGGAGATAGATCTTCATTTGACCTTAGGTAGGACAGTTAATTTCCCTGGGCCTTCCTCAATTACTTTATATATGAAGTAGATATAACATGATCTGACTTACAAATGTGTTAGAAGTTTGTTATAAGAATGAAATGACATAGTAAAAATATTCTCTTACATAAGTTTCCATTTTAATTAAATTTCCAACAAGTTGAGGTTGGAAAGCTTCATTCATTCCTATATGCAGGTCTTTTCGGGGCACTCTGCAATGAACAAACAAAGAAGTGCATTTTTTAAAAGATTCAACCATCCATTCATTCCATTTACTCATTCATTCATTCCTAAGAATATTCTTTTTTATTTAAAAACAGTAGCAGGTTATTACAAAGAAGGACATTTTACTCATATTAACTAAAAGACCTTTTTTTTCTTAACGATTCAACATTTGAAAACATGTGCTTATAAGATAAAATATCCTTTAATTTTTCTATTTCAGTCAACTGATCGTCCACCCACAATTTGAAACATCTACTCAATTTTATAGTGATGTGCCAAATGAGAATAAGAGAAAAAAAAAGTAGAAAACTACAAAATTGGTAGCAAGTTGTCACACACTCACACAATTAAAAAGAAAACATTTCAGTGAAACAACATATTCTTCTAAGTAACTGCTTATGAAATCCCAGATAATGATTCACCTTTCAAATCCCATTTCTGTAATCTTACCTACCTTTAACCATGCTATTTCAGCACCTCCCACATCAGGTAGAAGTCATGTCTCCTGGGGGATTATAGCCCTGACTGTTTACCAGGGCAGCAAAACACAAAATTGCATAAGATGATCAGCTCCCATGTGGCACCATGATCCCTGGACAACGCTGCTTGCCACATTTCCAGGCCACCTCTCTCCATTTGTCAGTTTCCTAGCTGTGACAGCCAGGTCTATCTATCAGTCCACCTCCATCAGGCACCACTCTCCTCCATTTATGCTCCTTCCCACTGCATGTCCCCCTTTCTCACTCCATGACCAAGAAACTACTAGGACTTCTACGTGAGGCTGACTCATGCCTCTATATATTTGTAGTGCTTCTGTCTCTATTCCAGACACCACCGCCAACACACTTCATTTCCCTTGATGCTTCTCTACTCAGATTCTGTTGCTTACATAAAGACTTCTGTGGCCATTCAGTCTGGCCTAGACACACTTTCTATCATGAGCTTTGATCCGTGAAGCTTCATTCAGAGCACCTATTACCATATTGATTGCCTATGAGCTTAGGAAGGCCATGACTATGAGAGACCAATTTTTTCATTTCTGAATTCCCACTGCCTGTCATGCACAAGCTAAATATATGGCATATTAGTGAAACAGTGCGTAAATGGAAGAACATATTCATGGATGTCTTCCATAGATAACTCTGTAGCCAATCTGTAGGTTGGAAAGGAGCTTATGAAAAGGTCCTGCATGAAGAACTTGGCCCAACATAGGTAAAAGCAAGAAGATTGTGTTTAAAAGAACCAAAAAATCTTTCTCAGGAGTCTGGGTGTAAGATATATGGAGAGTAAGTGCTTGGTGTTTGAGGCAGAAGCCGGATAGATACAAGAAGAAAAAGCAGTATGTGAGCTTACAAGAAATCATCTACAGGGTGCCCGGGTGGCTCAGTCAGTTAAGTGACTGACTCTTGGTTTCAGCTCAGGTCATGATCTCATGGACTGTGGGATCCAGCCCCATGGACTCTACACTCAGCAGGGAGTCTGGTTGATATTCTCTCCCTCGGCCTCCCCTCCCCCATTCTTTCTCTCAAATAAATAAATGAATCTAAAAAAAAAAAAAAAAGGAAATCATCTGCAGTATGGGTGTGATACATGTACTTGCCTCACAGGTATTTTGCAAAAATTTAAGAAGTGCATTTATGACACTTAGAATTGTGCTTGGTTCCAAGGACAAAGTCAGAAAATGCTAATGAAAATAATCATTATTATATTTTTAATTATAGGCTTTCATGAAGATGCTCTCTGTGCCTAAACTTTCATGATACTCTACTATATCTGTAATTAGTGATGCCTGGATCTATTGATCCAAAAAATGCACTTGCCACATCCATATTGAGTGCTATATGATAGCACAAGCTCTCTTCTTGGTATTTATTTTACCCCTATGTGGTAAGCTTTTGGTGACTATATTTCTTATTGAAGCTAACTGACCTATTTCATTATATTAGTTTCAGGTGTACAATATAGTTTATTTATATACATAATGAACTGATCACTACTATAAATCTAGCTACCATCTGTTACGAAAGGTATTAGAATATTATTAACTATATTCCCTATGCTGTACACTGCATCCTTGTGTCTTATTGTATAATAGGAAGTTTGTACCTTCTGCTTCCCTATTTCCCCCACCACCTCACCCTCCTTTCCCTCTGGCAACCATCATGTTCTCTATATCTATGAGTCTTTCTCTGTCTTGCCTGTTTGTTTTCTAGATTCTGCATATAACTGAAAATATGTGTCTATTTCTGTCAGACTTATTTCACTTAGCATAATAAC
The DNA here is from genome assembly GCF_048164855.1 of Canis lupus baileyi. Taxonomy (NCBI): domain Eukaryota; kingdom Metazoa; phylum Chordata; class Mammalia; order Carnivora; family Canidae; genus Canis; species Canis lupus. Next base: position 31,765,453 of record NC_132857.1, on the reverse strand, counting down.
CTCTGACTCCATCCATGTTGTTCAAATGGTAGGATTTCATTCCTTTTATGGCTGAGTAATATTCCATAGTATTTATACACACCACATCTTTATCATTTATCTATTGATGGACAATAGAGAATATGAAGTACGATTAACAACTTTTTTCCCCCACCATGTGTACAGATATTTTAGCTTAAACAAAGTTCGAGCTCCTTATGGAGATTCTTTATAAGTTTCCCAAGAGGCTCCTAGTTTTCCTGAAGTTGCAAGCAGATGACTAGACTCTCTGACATCTCCAGAGCAATTATTAGAAAAGGATCTCAGTCTTTGCTTTTGAGGGAAAACAGGATCATATTGGATAAAAGATGTGTGTGGCCTTTCGTGAATATTAATTCACAAATTTGTGTTAGTATCTACTATATGCTAGGCAATTTTTCAATCACAAGAGATAATTTTTTTAAAAATCTTAGGCTTTTAGGAGCTCAGTTATGAAAACCAATCATGACAAAACAATTTGAAAATATCCATCATACAGAAGTATAAGCTATAAGAGCATATAAAAGGGATACCAAACAGTAGGGGAAGGAGACGCCAGGGACACCTTCCTAGAGGAGGTGCTATTTAAAATAAATTTTGAAAAAATTCAGTATTAATGAGATAGTAAAGGAGAAGATTTCAGGAATAAAGAATAGTGTTTTGAAGGCAAAAGATATAAACAGCAAAAGGTACCCAAGTGATTATCTATGCATAATTTAGACGTGTTTAACTACAATATGCAACATTGAAGTACACATTCATCTATGTATTTTAGGCAATTAGATTTAAGAGAAGTGAAAAATCAAAAGAATATATTTTGATGCATAAAGCCAGATTTATTATAAGTCCAAATTTCTTGATGAAGAAATTGACCTTTGATAACTTCACTTATTTCTCTTCTTCCTACTTCCCTCTTCCCTAATGATAGTCTTTAATTGGGTGTGGACACATTTTTTTCTATGAAGGACCAGATAGTAAATATTTTAGAGCTTGTGGGCCAAATAATCTCTGTTGTGACTACTCAACTCTATTGTTGCATGAAAGCAGTCATAGGCAATACATAAACATATGGGCATGGCTGCGTTCCAAGAACACTTTTCTCATGAACTCTGATATTTGAATTTCATGTAACTTTCACGTTATGAAATTTTATTTTCTTTTGACTTGTTTTTCAATTACTTATAAATGTAGAAAAGTCTGTTAGCTTGTAGGTTGTAAAAAACAGTGGTGGGCTGGATTTGGTCCTCAGAACATAGTTTACCAACTCCTGTTTTAGAAAATCATGACAACTTAGTGGTTGAAAGCTAATGCAGAAGGCTGATGGCCTGGGATTTACTCACAACACAGTCACTTTATTATCTTTGTAATCTTGAGCTCAATAGAGAGAGCTTAAGTAGCTTGCTCAAGATCATCTGCCCTGTAGGTGATAGGGAGTCATTCAAAGATTTTAAACAAAACAGTGGAGTAGTATGATTTGTATTTTAGAAAAATCTTTTTAACTAAGGGGTTGAACTTAACCAAGAGGGAGCCAGTTGGATAAACAAAGGACAATTAGGAAGAATTATAGAACAGATTTTATAGAACAGATTTTAGTCATTTCATTAGCTTTTTCTCACTGTAAGACCTGAAATCAGAATACTCCATATTTAATTGTTGTATGTATCAATACTGAACTTACTGAGTTATTTTCTAATGTCACTTACAAATATGTTGGATTTTCCATTGCAGAGTAATTAAAGGTCAACTGTAGGTGACCTTGTGAGTATCACATTTGCTAGGAACGGATTCAGAACCTACGAACTGCAGATAGGAATGCCTTTAAAAAGCATTTTTGCCAGGAACAGAGACCATCTGTTTCCTTGGGTGATACTGTATCTCAGTCCACAAAGTGGTTCCAAATGAATAATGGAGATTGGTTTTTACAAGTCAGCTTTATCTGTTGTAGCAATGATTAATGGCCCCATGGTCCACCTTGCTTACAAAAGGGAGAAAACATTGTGAAAGCAATCTTGTATCTAAGTGAGATGAATCCAAATTTTGCAAATAAAATTAAAGTCAACAGACAGGTGCCATTGAGTGTAGAGCTTTTCCTTATTGTTGTGTTTAAGGGAAAGAATGTGGGCATAGGATACTGTATATCTTGGGTTAGGAACCAGGTTATGCCTTTATGTGGCCTCTGACAAATCACCTGACATCAGTGAGCATTTCATTTCATCTCTGTGAAATGGGGATTCCAAAACATGCCTTGTACTATTTGTGTAAACATTTGTCATTTTTGCATGTAGAGCATCTAGAACATACTAAACCACATAATATTCAATAAAGTATTTAGACTTGTTTATGCAATGATATATGTGTGGTGGTGATGGGGAGCATACCCCTAAATAAATTCCAATCCAAAAAGCTCTCATTCCAAATTAGTTCTGTTTTTTAAAATTGGTACAACTTTTATTTTATTTTTAATTAAATTATTTATTTTTCTTTGTTTTTATTGGAGTTCGATGTGCCAACATATAGTATAACACCCAGTGCTCATCCCATCAAGTGACCCCCTCAGTGCCCATCACCCAGTCACCCCAACCCCCCAACCACCTCCCCTTCCACCACCCCTTGATCATTTTCAAGAGTTAGGAGTCTCTCATGTTCTGTCTCCTTCACTGATATTTCCCACTCATTTTCTCTCCTTTCCCCTTTATTCCCTTTCACTATTTTTTATATTCCCCAAATGAATGAGAACATATAATGCTTGTACTTCTCTGATTGACTAATTCACTCAGCATAATACCCTCAATTCCATCCACCTTGAAGCAAATGGCGGGTATTTGTCGTTTCTAACGGCTGAGGAATATTCCATTGTATATGTAGACCACATCTTCTTCATCCATTCATCTCTCGATGGACACCGAGGCTCCTTCCACAGTTTGGCTATTCTGACCATTGCTGCTAGAAACATCGGGGTGCAGGTGTCCCAGCGCTTCACTGCATCTGTATCTTTGGGGTAAAACCCCAGCAGTGCAATTGCTGGGTCGTAGGGCAGGTTTATTTTTAACTCTTTGAGGAACCTCCACACAGTTTTCCAGAGTGGCTGCACCAGTTCACATTCCCACCAACAGTGTAAGAGGATTCCCTTTTCTCCTCATCCTCTCCAACATTTGTTGTTTCCTGCCTTGTTAATTTTCCCCATTCTCACTGGTGTGAGATGGTATCTCATTGTGGTTTTGATTTGTATTTCCCTGATGGCAAGTGATGCAGAGCATTTTCTCATGTGCTTTTTGGCCATGTCTATGTCTTCCTTTGTGAAATTTCTGTTCATGTCTTTTGCCCATTTCATGATTGGATTGTTTGTTTCTTTGCTGTTGAGTTTAATAAGTTCTTTATAGATCTTGGATACTAGCCCTTTACCTGATAGGTCATTAGCAAATATCTTCTCCCATTCTGTAGGTTGTCTTTGAGTTTTGTTGATTGTTTCTTTTGCTGTGCAGAAGCTTCTTATATTGATGAAGTCCCAATAGTTCATTTTTGCTTTTGTTTCTCTTGCCTTCATTGATGTATCTTGCAAGAAGTTGCTGTGGCCAAGTTCAAAAAGGGTGTTGCCTGTGTTCTTCTCTAGGATTTTGATGGAATCTTGTCTCACATTTAGATCTTTCATCCATTTTGAGTTTATCTTTGTGTATGGTGTAAGAGAATGGTCTAGTTTCATTCTTCTGCATGTGGCTGTCCAATTTTCCCAGCACCATTTATTGAAGAGACTGTCCTTTTTCCAGTCGATGGTCTTTCCTGCTTTGTCAAATATTAGTTGATCATAGAGTTGAGGGCCCATTTCTGGGTCCTCTATTCTGTTCCATTGATCTATGTGTCTGGTTTTGTACCAGTATCATACTGTCTTGATGATCACGGCTTTGTAGTACAACCTGAAATCTGCCATTGTGATGCCCCCAGCTACGGTTTTCTTTTTTAATATTCCCCTGGCTATTCGGGGTCTTTTCTGATTCCACACAAATCTTAAGATGATTTGTTCCAACTCTCTGAAGAAAGTCCATGGTATTTTTATAGAGATTGAATTAAATGTGTAAATTGCCCTGGGTAGCATTGACATTTTCACAATATTAATTCCTCCAATCCATGAGCATGGAATATTTTTCCATCTCTTTGTGTCTTCCTCAATTTCTTTCAGAAGTGTTATGTAGTTTTTAGGGTATAGATCCTTTACCTCTTTGGTTAGGTTTATTCCTAGGTATCTTATGCTTTTGGGTGCAATTGTAAATAGGATTGATTCCTTAATTTCTCTTTCTTCAGTCTCATTGTTATTGTATAGAAATGCCACTGATTTCTGGGCATTTTGTATCCTGCTATGCTGCCAAATTGCTGTATGAGTTATAGCAACCTTGGGGTGGAGTCTTTTGGGTTTTCTATGTACAGTATCATGTCATCTGCAAAGAGGGAGAATTGGACTTCTTCTTTGCCAATTTGAATGCCTTTTATTTCTTTTTGTTGTCTGATTGCTGAGGTAGGACTTCTAGTACTGTTTTGAATAGCAGGGGTGAGAGTGGACATCCCTGTTGTGGTCCTTATCTTAGGAGAAAGGTTCTCAGTGTTTCCCTATTGAGAATGATATTTGCTGTGGGCTTTTCGTAGATGGCTTTTAAGAGGAATGTTCCCTCTATCCCTACACTCTGAAGAATTTTGATCAGGAATGGATGCTGTATTTTGTCAAATGCTTTTTCTGCATCTATTGAGAGGATCATATGGTTCTTGTTTTTTTTTCCTCTTGTTGATCTATCATGTTGATTGCCTTATGAATGTTGAACCAGCCTTTCATCCCAGGGATAAATCTCACTTGATTATGGTGGATAATCTTCTTAATGTACTGTTGGATCCTATTGTCTAGTATCTTGTTGACAATTTTTGCATCTGTGTTCATCAGGAATATTGGTCTATAATTCTCCTTTTTGGTGGGATCTTTGTCTGGTTTTGGAATTAAAGTGATTCTGGCCTCATAAAACAAGTTTGGAAGTAGTCCATTCCTTTCCATCTTTCCGAACAGCTTTAGTAGAATAGGTATTGTTTCTTCTTTAAACGTTTAATAGAAGTCCCCTGGAAAGCCATCTGGCCCTGGATTTTTGTGTCTTGGGAGGTTTTTGATGACTGCTTCAATTTCCTCCCTGGTTATTGGCCTGTTCAGGTTTTCTATTTCTTCCTGTTCCAGTTTTGGTAGTCTGTGGTTTTCCAGAAATGCATCCATTTCTTCTAGATTGCCTAATTTATTGGCATATAGCTGCTCTAATATGTTTTTAAAATTGTTTGTATTTCCTTGGTATTGGTTGTGATCTCTCCTTTTTCATTCGTGATTTTTATCAATTTGTGACTTTTTTTCTTTTTAACAGGTTGGCTAATGGTTTATCTATCTTATTATTTCTTTTAAAGAGCCAATTCCTGGTTTGTTGATCTTTTCTACAGTTCTTCTGGTCTCTATTTCATTGAGTTCTACTTGAATCTTTATTAACTCTCTTCTTTTGGTTGGTGTAGGTTTTATTTGCTGTTCTTTCTCCAGTTCCTTTAGGTGCAAGGTTAGCTTGGGTATTTGAGTTTTTTCCAATTTTTTGAGGGATGCTTGTATTGTGATGTATTTCCCTCTTAGGACTGCTTTTGCTGCATCTCAAAGATTTTGAACAGTTTTATCTTCATTTTCATTAGTTTCCATGAATCTTTTTAATTCTTCTCTAATTTCATGATTGGCCCTTTCATCTTTTAGCAGGATGCTCTTTAACCTCCAAGTGTTTGAGTTTCTTCCAAATTTTTTCTTGTGATTGAGTTCAAGTTTCAAAGCATTATGGTCTGAAAATATACAGGGGACAATCGCAATCTTTTGGTATCTGTTAAGACCTGATTTGTGACCCAATATGTGGTCTATTCTGGAGAAAGTTCCATGTGCACTTAAGAAGAATGTGTATTCAGTTGTGTTTGGATGTAAAGTTCTGTAAATACCTGTGAAATCCATCTGGCCCAGTGTATCATTTAAAGCTATTGTTTCTTTGGAGATGTTGTGCTTAGAATATCTGTCATTTTCAGAAAGTGCCATGTTGAAGTCTCCCAGTATTAGTGTATTATTATCAGTATGTCTTTACTTTGGTTATTAATTGATTGATATACTTGGCAGCTCCCACATTAGGGGCATAAATATTCATGATTGTTAGGTCCTCTTGTTGGATAGATCCTTTAAGTGTGATATAGTGTCCCTCTTCATCTCTTACTACGGTCTTTGGATAAACTTTAATTTATCTGATATGAGGACGGCTACCTCAGCTTTCTTTTGAGGACCATTTGAATGGTAAATGGTTCTCCAACCATTCATTTTCAGGCTTGAGGTGTCCTTACGTCTCAAATGAGTCTCTTGTAGACAGTAAATAGATGGGTCCTGCTTTTTTATCCAGTCTGAAACCCTGCGCCTTTTGATGGGATCATTTAGCTCATTCATGTTCAGAGTTACTATTGAAAGATATGAATTTAGTGTCATAATGATGCCTATTCAGTCCCTGTTTTTGTGGATTGTTCCCTTGGACTTCCTCTATTACAGAATCCCCCTTAATATTTCTTGCAGAGCTGGCTTCGTGGTCACATATTCTTTCAGTTTCTATCTTGGAAGCTATTTCTCTCTCCTTCTATTCTGAATGAGAGCCTTGCTGGATAAAGTATTCTTGGCTGCATGTTCTTCTCATTTAGGACCCTGAATAGATCCTGCCAACCCTTTCTGGCCTGCCAGGTCTCTGTGGAGAGGTCTCCTGTTAATCTAATATTTCTCCCCTTATAATTTAGGGATCTCTTGTCTCTTGCTGCTTTAAGAATTTTCTCCTTATCTTTGGAAAGTGCAAGTTTCACTATTAAATGTTGAGGTGTTGAACGATTTCTATGATTTTTAGAGGAGGACGTCTCTATCTCCTGGATCTGAATGCCTGTTTCCCTCCCCAAATTAAGGAAGTCCTCAGCTATGATTTGTTCAAATATGTTTTCTGTCCCTCTATCCCTCTCAGCACCATCTGGAATCCCAATTATATGTAAATTTTTCCTTCTGAGGCTGTCATTTATTTCCCTTAACCTTTCCTCATGATCTTTTAATCGTTTTTCTCTTTTTTCTTCAGCTTCCTTCCTTGCCATCAACTTACCTTCTATGTCACTCTCTCTACCTCATTAACCCTCATCCTTAGGACCTTAAGTTTGGATTGCATCTCATTTAGTTGATTTTTAATTTCAGCCTGATTAGATCTAAATTGTGCAGTCATGAAGTCTCTTGATTCCTTTATTCTTTTTTCCAGAGCCACCAGTAGCTTTATAATTGTGCTTCTGAATTGGTTTTCTGACATTGAATTATTATCCAAATTCTGCAACTCTGTGGCAGAGGGTACTGTTTCTTTTCTTTTGTGGTGAGTTCTTCTTTCTAGTCATTTTGCTCAGTGCAGAACAGTTGTATGAGTGGGCTGCATCAAGTATATCAACTACGACCTAAGTAAATTTCACCCTAGATGATTCTGCCAAGGTCAGAGACCAGAAATTGAAAACAAAGATCAGAATGAAATAAAACAAAAGGAGCACTAAAGTGAAAAACAAATTTTAAAACAAAGTAGTAAAAAATAAAAGGCCAGGAATCCTAAAGAAGAAGAGAGAGGAAAAAAAGAAAAGAAAATGAAAAAAGAAAAGAGGAAAAAAAAAGGTAGGCAGGGGACTGGGAGATGGTGATGGTGACGAAGTTGTAGTGGAGGGAGAATGCAGTCCACCTGAGAGGTTCTAGAGGGTGACCTTCTTGTTTCTGAGTATATTAAGTTCTGTATGTTAGAAGATGCTCAGTCCCAAATTTATATAAACCAGAAATACTTGTAGAGGTCCCAAACATTGACCACCAAAACATAAATGAAACAAAAGACGGGGCAGGGGGATCCCTGGGTGGCTCAGCGGTTTGGCACCTGCCTTTGGCCCAGGGCGCGATCCTGGAGAACCAGGATAGAGTCCCGCGTGGGGCTCCCTGCATGGAGCCTGCTTCTCCCTCTGCCTGTGTCTCTGCCCCTCTCTCTCTCTATGTCTATCATGAATAAATAAATAAAATCTTAAAAAAAAAAAAAAAAGACAGGGGCAGAATGGGAATGAGGAATCTCACAGAATGAACCAACACAGTACAGTATACCACTTGGTTCTGGGTGAATGCAGGTCATGTTTTAGAAGGTATTAACTTCCACTACTGTAGAACAAAATAAGGCAGAGAGAACAAAAAACACAAAACAAAAAAACATATCTTGTATATCTCCCAAAATTAAGTTGAGTATGTTGAAGGGAATCTAGATGTGGAAAATGTATCTAGGATTTATAATTGTAGAAATATGAAAGTCAAAAAGGAAGAATCTTAAAAGTGAAGAGGTGGTAAAATATTTTAGTTAAGGTGGGAAAAGAGAAAAGAAAATTGGAAATTTACAGTCTGATATAAAAACGAATTGTGCTGGAAAAAGGAAGGAAAAAAAAATAAAAAGGAAGGGTACCCTCTGGTTCTATATACTGTAAATCCCTTGACTCCCCCTGGAGCTTTCCAGTGCTGCCTGGTCAAGAACTTGCTCTTCCCCTGGTCCTTCCATCTGGTCTTCTGGGGAGGGGCCTGCTGTGCTGATTCTCAGGTGTGTGCACCTGCGGGAGCTGCCCTGCCCCTTGCACAGTGCTGGGCTCAGTGGGAGCTGTTGACTCCGTGAAGCCCCTGTTCTCTGGCGGCCGCTCCGTCCCAGGCACAGGGTGACACCAGGAAGAACAGTAACACTGGCGGAGGCCAGCTCTCCAGCCCTGGAGTCAGCTCCCGTAACAACTCCCGCAGCTCCCAGTCCGCACTGGCCTGGATGTTCCCGGGGTGGCAGGGGGCACTGATTTGCACAGCTTGGGGGTGTCCAGCGGCAGGAGCATCTTCACTGTCCTGTGTCCTCCCCGCCTCCGGCTGTGGGGGGCGGTGGGGCACAGGATCCTGGGTTGTGTCCCCTGGCGTCCTGGGCTCCGGTGCCTGCGCCGCTGGTATCGTGCTCACCAGGGCTGAGCAGCCCCCTCCCCGCGCTCCAGCCCTTTACCCGCTCCACGGCCCTCGGGGTGCGGGGCGCCCTCCCCCGGGGCACACCTCCTCTGGTCTTGACCCTGGGAACCTGGAGGCTCCACTGCCCCTCCTGCGATCCTGCCCAAGTTCCCTGCTAAGCGCCTTTCTGTCCGGGAAGAATACGGTGCAAATTTTTTAAAGTTCCCGCTTCTCGGGGCCTGCGTTCCCCTGTCCTGGAGGCCGTCGCCACCCCCTTAGCCCGGCTCCTCGTAGGGCTCCTCCCCCACTGGATTCTTTTTTATTTTATTTTTCCACCTTCCTACCTTGTTATAAGCAAAAACCCTTCTCTCTGTAGCATTCCAGCTGTTCTCTCTTTAAATCTCAGGTCGAATTCATAGGTTTTCAGGATGATTTGAAAGTTATCTAGGTAAGTTGGTGGAGCTGGGTGAGTTGGGGACCCTACTCCTCCGCTATCTTGCCCTGCCCCTTCCAAATTCTTTTGTTTTTATTCCTATTCCTCTGATCTCTCTCTCTCTCTCTCTCTCTCTCTCTCTCTCTCTCTCTCTCTCTCTCCTTTTGCTCTCTCTTTCTTGCACTTCTTTTTTCCTTCATTAAAAGGCCACTAAGCATCGGACCTCTTTAACGATTAGTCCTAAGGCATTATTTTCTTTTACCTCATGTTCTACTCCTAAGAGACATAATTTGTGCTCATGATTTCAAATGCTGTCTATACTCGCATGACTTACAATATATGTTTTTAATGCAGAATTTTCTTTTGTGCTCTACAATTCATTAAAACTTACTGATCACATGACACCTCTCTTTGATTGGCTAATTCAGCAATTTAAATTCCTTCAAACCCAGTATGTTTGGTGTGTTCCCTATAGTGTTATGACAGTCTTTCTTTTACACAAAATCCCTGATACCTCTTCCTTTGTCATCTCACATACCCCATCCACCATCAAGTTTTATCAATTTTTCACCTAAAATATTTTTATGCCAGGGTTTTCAACCTTAACACCATTGATCTTTGGGCTGGATGATTCTATATTTGGGGCACTTTCTTATGCATTATAGGCTTAGCATCATCCCTGAGGTTTACCACTAGAGGTCCTCCCAAGTTCTGACAACCAAAATTACGTTGGTTGCCAAATGTCCTGGGATGGAAGTATAGAGCAAAATTGCTTCTGGTTGAGAATCATAGTGTATCCATCCATTTCTATCCAACTCACTTTGGTCACATAGCCCAAGCTTGCATCTCCCTTCTCTGGATGGCAGAAATAGACTTCTAACTGGGTTCCCACATCTACTGTTATACACTCTCCCTCTTCTCACACTGTAGAGGAAGTTTAGTTTGGGAGTTCACAGTGTGAGTGATGAAGTCTGACAGCTGGGATCTGTTCTGCCACACTTTGTGTGAACTTGAACAAGATAAATACTCTTTAATTTTAATAAATTTCCTCACTCTTACAAATCCTGTAGGGAAGTCACAAGCATCAAAAGTGTAATACGTTCATAGTGCTCAGAACAGTGTCTGGCATAGGGTAAACTCTTACTGAGTATTAGCCATAATAGAATAGTCTTTTGAAAACAGAAATCTATAATTTCAACTCTTTACTAAAGAATATGCTTCAATTAATTCCATGGCTCTTAAGATTTAAAAAAAAGTCATTAACATAGCCCACAGGATCACCTGGCATTGTCCCTATTTATATCCTTAATATTCCATTGCACAAAGCTTCCTCTTGATACATAGCCTCAGATGCTATGTTTGTTTATTTTTGCTTGTTTCATATTTTGTGTGTTCATGATATGTATATCATTAATCCTTCAGCCTCCAAGTCTTTGCACCTGCTGTTCTTTCTGCAATGTCTTTTCTTCCCCTAATCTTACATTCAGTCTCAATAACCTCTACTCTTCCTTGGGCTTCTGTCCAACCAATCACCACTTCTTCAGAGAAGTCTTCCTTGGTCTCCACGACTAGATCTGTTATCTTTATTTTACCAGTCTATAGCCCCTCATATTTACTTTTCACATTTACTAATTTGTTTTGTGTGATTCTTTGTTAAAAGTGCACTTTCTCCACTAGATTTACACTCTTTCAAAACAAAGTTTCCTTGTTGTTTTTTAGTTTTGCTTACTACTATATCCATATGTCACATAATTCTGGACTTGCATTTAAGAAATATTTTGTGTTGAATGAAATACAGATACATATATAGATATAGATATATAATTTTATAGCTGATTAAATGACTTTATAGTTACAAAATTAATGTATGTCGCTTTATAATAAAGACAGATGTCTTTGCTCAGTTTCCTGAAAAAAGCAAAAACAGAGAAATAGCCTTATGTATAGGAAATTTATCCAAAGATATGTTATACAGCTGATTACCACTGTGGACAGCTATGACTAGATCCTGCTAGAGAACCTATAGAGAAAGCAGCTGAGCATTGTCTGAGAAGTTAACAGGAAAGGGAGTCATTTATTTACCAGTTCCTATTACCCATGTTCATGTGTCCTCTAGGTCAGCAAACACTTTCTCATACAACCATCCATTTTTTCACATGCACTAAGAACTGAGTGGATGTCCATGTGGCAAAATCAAAGAATATATAGAATAGAAAGCTAAATAGCTGAAAAGCAAACATCGATGTTTATTTATTTTTATTTATATTTCTAGTGCTTCTGTGAAATCACATTTTCATTTTTTATTGGCTCCTTTCTTGTTTATGCAAGGTACAAATAAGGGGTGCCTGGGTGGCTCAGTTGGTTAAGCCTCTGCCTTGGGTCATGATTTCAGGGTCCAGGATCTGATTGAGCTCCACATTGGGCTCCCTGCTCAGCAGAGAGTCTGCTGCTTCCTCTCCTTGTGCCTGCCACCCTTTCTCTCCTTGCTTGTGCTCTCTCTCTGTGTCAAATGAATAACTAAAATCTTAAACACATGCACACAAAAGAAAAAACAATATGCAAATGAGCTGCTTGTCTTGTCTAGTCACAATTTTAAGGGGTCTTTTGTAGAGAGAGCATGCAAACTCTTTGTCTTTCATTTTAATGTAGTCGAATCTGATAGTTTATGCTCTATATATCTCCAATTTCTTCTCTTTTTTCCTGATACCAAGGGATCAAAATAATTAGAAATTTTTTTCTAAACATCTTATACAAGATATGTTATTTTTATGCAAATATTTGAGCCATAAAGATTTTATTTTGGTGCATTTAAGAAATGCATGAGTGATTCAGATTTTCCTCATCTTTGGCAACATTTGGTTATCACTATTTTTTAAAAGCCATTTTGATAGGTGTGTAGTGATATCTCATTGTAATTTTAATTTGCATTTCTCTAATGGCCAACAGTGTTGAACGTTTTTTATGTGTTTATTCATCAGCTGTATTTCCTCTTCCATGAAATGTCTGTTTATGTTGTTTTATTTTTTCATTTCCTAATTGGATTATTTGTGGATTTTTTTTTCTTTTTTCACACTGTTGAGTTTGGGGAGTTCTTTATATGTTTTAATTGCTAAATATTTTTGCAAATATTTTCTTCTACTCTTTAAGCCTATCTTTGTCTGCTTAATCATTTACAGAGCAAGAATTTTTAATTTTTTGAGGTCTAATTTATCACTTTTTCCTCGGATTGATCTTACTCTGCCCTGAAGTACTCTCTCTTCATTCACTGTTTAGATTCTCATCAACCATCTAAAAAATACAAACATATAGCTCATAAATGCCATTAGTTACTATGTAGACCTAGTTAGCCCTTGTTTTGTTTCCTTTGTCTATCAATCAACAGTAAACAAAAGTTTATCTATAAACAATCCAATCACAGTCATTGAGATATGCTGTCCCTAGAAAGAATTCTATGCCATTGTTAGTCTATGGGCTTAAACAGCCCACAGCTATTTCTACTCAATCAGAGGCATGTGGATAGGGACAAGAAAAAGAAAAAAAAAAGACTATATTAACACTACATATCTTCACCAGATTATAAGTAGCTATTAAAAATGTTATGTGAATATTAAGTGAATGATCTAGTGAAGATAAGCTGTAGACATATAGAGCAAAAAAAAAAAAATTATTGCTAAGATAAATTATCCAAAAAAAGGAGTCTATTTCATTAGACTCATGGCTTGGAATGTTATGTTCTCCCACCATTTCACCATAGAGTCAAATATCTAGTACGTGAATGGAATAACCACAACATTGATTTCATTTTTGATGAAACACTGAAGAAAGGATGAACACAAAGAAACCAAGGAAATAGGATATTCATATTTCCTTTCTGGGAAGATAAAATTTAGCTCAGCCAACAATATCTAAGGGCTGTGGGAACTCTCAGGCAGTTCTAGGGATGTTATATAAGTTGGAGAGATAAGTACTACATTTTACAGAGAAAATCATGCAGTGAACCTTGTTAGTAACTACAAGAGATGAATTTGAAAGAGTTAAGTTGAACTTGTCTGCAGATAGCAAAGAAGACCTATAGCTGAAGTCAGATTCAGTTGGACAGAGTCCTGGAGAAAATTGCTTAAGTAAAGTTGTCAGGGGTAAAGGGAACAAGAGCAATGGCTTTAAAACTGAAATCAAGCCATTTAGTAACTTGGCTTCATTTAGTTTAAATGCATTTAATGAATATTTCTCCAATTCCAGCTATGTGCTTGGTAGTTACTAGACATTAGAACTATGAAGAAGAAAACCACAGTAAAGGTTGTTAAATAATATTTTAGTATATCAGAGGAGACAATCAGCTAAAAGTAGTAAAAATCCAATTATAATGACAATGTGCAATAACAGAAATTGGTAGGAGCAAATAGCTTCTATTAATTAAATGGATTATAAGCATGACTTTTAATGAGTACAAGAGCCTGGTATCTATAATCCCTTTTCTAAATGAGAACAAAAGTCGTGTTAGTGTTACTTTCTCGATCTGACATGTTTTTCATGCCATTCCTATAATTCTTTCTGGTCCTTATGATAAATATGTTCCAAACATAATTTTGTTCATTTGGTTTTCAAATGTCTTTCCCCTGTTCTCTCTTGCAGCCACTGCAGTTAGGCTTTTGGCCCAACCTCTCCACAAAAGCTTCTCCCTGTTGGTTTCTTTCCTAAGGAGCTCTGATTGCTCCAGCATCACTTCCTGAGAAGGATGTCTTTCCTCCACTGAATTGCCTGTGTACCTGTGTCAAAACTCAACTGAGCGTTCTTGGGCAGGTCTCTTGTTGGGTTCTCTTTTCTGTCTCACTGACCTCAATGCCTCTCCCTCTACCAAACCTACACTGTGTTAATTAGTCTAGATAAATATTAGCTCTTTCATAAGGGGAGAGTTATTTTTTCCACTTTACTCTCCTTTTACAAGAATTTCTTTTTAGTTACCCTAGTGCCTTGTCATATAGATTTCATATAAATTCTAATGCCTTTTCATATAAACACAATCAAAAACTTGGTTTTGTCTGCAAAAGAAAAACATCTTGCTGGGATTTTAGTAGGAATTGTATTAAACTTATAGATAATGTTGGGAAGAATTAGCATATTTACTATATCAAGTCTCTTCACCTATGAACATAATGATCATTTATTTGTCCATTTATTTAGGTCTTTTATTTCTTTTATCAACATTTCATATTTTTTAGTATTTATTTATTTATTTATTTATTTATTTATTTATTTATTTATCTACACAGGTTTTGTTAAGGGTATACCTGGCTATTCCATTTTCCTATGATCGCAAACATTTTTTTAAAATATTTTATTTATTTATTTAACAGAGAGAAAGAAAGAGAGAGAGCACAAGCAGGGGGAGCAACAGAGGAAGAGGGAGAAGCAGCTCCCCAATGAGCAGGAGCCTGATGCAGGGCTTCAGTCCAGGACCCTGAGATCATGACCCAAGCCTGAGGCAGACACTTAACCAAATGAACCACTGAGGTGCCCTGGTATTTTGTTTAATTTGATTTCCACATGTTCATTTTTAGTATACAGAAATGTGTCTGATTTTAGTGTACTGGTCTTGGATCATATGACCTGGCCAGCCTCATGTATTCATTCTAGGATTTATTTTCTACAGATTCTTTGGGATCTTTTACACAGACTTTGAAGTCATCTATAAATAGAAGTAGTTTTTTTCTCTTCCTTTCTAATCTGTATGTTTTTAACTTTTATTACCTTAATGCAGTGGCTAGAAATGTCAATACTGTGTTGAATGAGAATGGTGAGAACAAACATCCTCACTGTGTTTCCAATCTCAAGAGAGAAAGCATTCAATCTTTTGTTATTGAGGGGGATGCTATCTTTCTTTCTTTCTTTCTTTATTTATTTATTTATTTATTTATTTATTTTTGTGGGGGGATGCTATCTTTAGAATTTTTGTAGACACTCTTCAAGAAAATGGAGTTATTTTCTCTTTATTCCTAATTTGTGGAGAGTTGCTCATTATCAATAGGTTTTTAATTTTGTTAAATGCTTTTCTACATTAATTTGTATGAATGTATTTATCTTCATTAGCCTGAAAATTAGTTTATTTGGCTTTTGTCTGTCATAAAATAATTTTATATCACCTTTTGAAATTTTTGAAAGACATGTCCATTGTATATACATTGAGTGTTTCTTACCTTAGGTAAAAATTCCATGCCACTGCCTTTTGGCGTCTACTATTTCTGAGTAGATATAGTATTTTGTTTATTTTTATTATTTATTTTTGTTTTATTTTTGTTTTCCTGAATGTCACGTGTCTGATTCCTTGGCTGATTTATAGGTTTTCGTTTTATCATAGGTTTTTCAAAGTTCATCTCTAATGTGCTTAAGTGTGGTTTGGAGTTTATTGCTGTTCTTGGATCTGTGGGTTTATTTCCTTCCTCATTAAAAAAGAAATTTATATCTCTATTCTTTTCACATCTTCTACTAGGATTTCAGTTACATGTGTGTTAGACCATTTAATGTTCTCACACAAGTCTCAGATGGTCAGTTCAGGTGGGTTTGTTTTTGTTTTTTTTCTTTTGAATTGTTTTTATTTTTTAAATTTTTTAAAATTTTGATTCATGAGAGACACAGAGAGAGAGGCAGAGACACAGAGGCAGAGGGAAAAGCAGGCTTCCCACTGGAAGCCCGATGTGGGACTCGATCCCAGGACCCCAGGACTACGACCTGAGTCAAAGGCAGATGCTCAACCACTGGGCCATCCAGGTGCCCCTCGGGTTTTTAAAATTCTATTTTGGTATTTGCATGCCAGTTGCCTGATCTTTTTCTTTGTTGTGTCCTGCCTATTGTCAAGTGTATCAAAGGACTATTCATTTCTAATGTATTTTTTTTAATTCTATTACTTCCTTTTGTGGTTTCCCTTGACTTTCTGAAATTCTTCATCTGATCTCATATATCCCTTTTCTTTTCCACTTGGATTTATTATATATTTACCATAGTCATTATAAAACCCTTCATTAGCCTGCTGCCTAGTACCAAGCAATGATCTTAGATGTTCTATCAACTTTATTGCTTACTCCTAAGTCTCTTCTGTACTGCTGCCCACAGTGGAAGGCCCAGGGGACAAATGAAAGTGCTGATTATTATAGACTCACTCTGTGGTCAGGATATTTGGGAACCCTATTCTTCATGCCAGGCCACTGGGTCATTTGAAGGTGGGTTTTTTCTTCAAATCCTCTGTTGTGATTGCTCTATCTAGCTCTGGACCAATGATAAAAACATCCATGGGTCTCTACACTCCTACAAACAACCTAGTCCCTTCAGAAAATTAGCTTATGTATGTTTCTTTGTGTCTTCTGATTAAGTATCTTTTTATCATTATAAGATCAGTGGGCCAGTCTTTTGCCACTTTTTATAAATTAGGGGAAAAAAAGGTCCAGAGTGATCTTTTAAAATAAAAATCCTATCATATGATTCTTCTCAAAGGCTTTACTAGATAATCTATTACTAGGTAGCTTATCTTCTCTAAGCGGAAACCAAAATCTTTAGAAATGTCCTCCAGACCAGTAAGAGCTGGGCTTCTATTAACTGTCTGATCTCATTTGTTCCTAGTCTCCTCACCAGTAACTCATTCTGCCCCACTGATCTCTCTGCTAGTCCTCTGACACACCAGGCACATTCCCTACTTTTACAATCATTTTTCCTGCCAGGAATACTCCTGGCCAATATCAGCATAGATAACACTTTGACCTCCTTCAAATTTTAAAAACACTAAAACAAACATAAGACAAGAGCAACAAAAAAGCGGGGGGAGGAGGGAGGAAAGAAAGGGAAAAAACTTAAAAGGAAGCATCTTCTCAGTGTTTTTTCCTGACCACGCTATTTAAAATTAGACCTCTCTGTCTTTGAAATATATTTGCTCTTCTTCCCTGCTTTCATTTTCTCCATAGCATTTAATCACCTTTATACATAAGGTGGTATGGTGTATGGGAGGTGTGTGTGTGTGTGTGTGTGTGTGTAATTTACCAATTTATTATCCTCTTCCCCCTATTGAATGTAAGTTTCACACATGCAGGGATTTTTGCCTACTGTGTCCTCTGCTGTATCTATAATCCTTCAAACAATGTCTGCACGTAATAGGTGTTTGGTAACTATTGTAAAATGTGTAAATAAGTAACACATCGTTTGAAAACATGATAGTCTCTTCTATGTCCAAACCTGATTCATTATAATCTGTTTAATGATACGTGACCACTAAAGAAGGCCTGAGTTTTAGATATGGAATCAAGAACAAGGAAATACCCTTGTCAACTTGACAGATTAAAGCTTCTACTAATATCAATTCTTACTGAGCCCAGTGTACCTGATTTGTATGTACAACTGGATACTTCCTTAGAAATTCTAGGAGTACTGAGGAGATTAATGAGGTAAAATATGAAATACTTTATTTCTTCTTATGAAAATGCTGGCAGCCCAGATGGCTCAGTGGTTTAGTGCCGCCTTCAGCCCAGGGCCTGATCCTGAAGCCTCAGGATCAAGTCCCACGTTGGGCTCTCTGCATGGAGCCTGCTTCTCCCTCTGTGTCTCTCTGTCTCTCTCTCTCTCTCTGTCTCTCATAAATAAATAAATAAATAAATAAATAAATAAATAAATAAATAAAATGTTTAAAAAAAAGAAAATGTGCTAATATGCATATGTCTGTGCAGTCTCACATAACGAGTAACACAACCAAGTAAGTGAGCCTCATGGTCAAACCAAGACATACAATTGATTTATGGGGAGAACTTAGAAAGATTTTTTTCAAAACTCTAATGAATAGAAAATCAGGAAAATAATCCTTAGTAATTTTTCTCACATTGCACATTAAACCTACAGGATGGCATGAAGTATTCAGATTCATTGGGATAAGTCCTGCCTCCATGTTTTGCTGCCCTTAATTTGGTTGGTGTGCCTCTGTTGCCTTGCCACCTAGACTCTCCTTGTGAGAGATGGCTGGACTGGATTTCAGAGCTCCTATGGCTGCAGTGGGGAGCTTGACATCAGTAAGTCCTAGTTTAAACTCAAGTTTCATATATTACTAGCTGTGGAACTTCCTCTGGCCCCAGTTTCTTTAACTGAAAGTGAAGTTATTGACCTATTATAGGACTAATATGAGGATTAGAAATAGCAAGTGTAAAGAATCGTGCACATCACATGGACTGCGTTGATGGTAGCAGATGCTGTGCTAAATGCTTCCTAAGGAGACACATGCTTGGACTCATTCTCAGAACAGCACATAGAGGCTAAATATGCAAAGATTCTGGCTGCAAGACTTCTTCAACTCTGGAAAGACCTCTGAACCTTGAAGGCATGATAGAGAGATTTTATAGAACTAAAGATACATACTTAATGTTTATTTGTTACAACAATGAAAATAAAAACTAAATAACTCAGAGATGTTTTTAAATTTAATTATTTTTTTAAAAATATTTTATTTATTCATGAGAGACACAGAGAGGCAGAGACATAGGCAGAGGAAAAAGCAGGCTCCCTACCGGGAGCCTGATGTGGGACTCAATCCCAGGACTGCAGGATCATGAACTGAGCCAAAGGCAGATGCTCAACAACTGAGCCACCCAGTTGCCCCTAAATCTAATTATCTTAAAAATTATTTCATTTATGAAATATTTATGCCATATATAATTATAATAAAATATAAATATTTATGCCATATATAATTATAACAAAATATAAATATTAAATATGTGTTATAATGTGTAAATTATAATACATAACAAATTATAATAGTATACTAACATATAAATAAATATACATATTTAAATAATGTTATATATAATTACAATACATATAAAGTGTATATATGAGAAAAAGAAATCATGTGTACATTAGCTAATATTCACTGAGTATATTTCTAGGCTCTTCTATAAATAAGAATCATCAAAACAACCTAATTCCGTCTAGCAAAAGAGGAGGAGGGCACACTTGAAAAGTCAGTGGAAAGCAGTAAAAAGGGGAAGGAGTCTGCCAAGTTAATGCACACACCACACA
Organism: Canis lupus baileyi; assembly: GCF_048164855.1. NCBI lineage: Eukaryota > Metazoa > Chordata > Mammalia > Carnivora > Canidae > Canis > Canis lupus. The sequence goes on along the minus strand of NC_132857.1, from coordinate 31,745,924 downwards.
TATGTTCATGTGAGAAGAGGAAAAATGAATTGGAATGTGAAAAATGTGCACCTATAGCCTCTAAATGCATGTACCATTGTAATTTGTCTTTATAGCAAGCCTGTAGTATGGGTTCTAACATTATCCTTATTTTTTCTATGAGTAAACCAAAGAACAGAAAGCTAAATTATTTATTCTAGTTCACACAACTAGTAAGTGGTAGAGCTGGGTACAAACCCAAGCAGCAAGATAAAATTAAATATGCATTTAAGACTATCTATATGCTTACATTTTTATTTTTTAGAATATGAATAAGTAAAGTGACTTAATCACCTCTGATGTGTCTTAGTATTTCACAGACTGATTTTTGGGGCACTATTACCAGGAAGTTTCATCTTTGGCCATAGAAGCTAGAGATGGACTGATCATCGTCTTTCTTTCTTTGAGACTGACAGTGTTTATTAACATATTCAGGCCATCTGTAATAAAGAAAACTGTAATAAAAATAAACCATTTAGCTTTAACAGTTAAAGAAACCAACTTATTTATGTAAGGAGAGGATAAATATTGCTTTGTGGGTCTTTGAGATGGTATTTCTTTAACAGTACCTTGGGGAGTATGACTTGATGTCATTCTTAAATTAGGACCCAGGGGTGATACCAGCAAATTTCCTTCTATGGGAAGATTCAGCATGCTAATTGGCTTTGTGGCACTTGGTAATATCTTCATTCATTTCAGACCTTCCTTGGCACGGTTTCTGACATAGTCCTGATGCAGATGTAATTTTTTGTTTCCTTTTCCACATTGGTCAAACTGGGGAACTTTAACTTGTGGGCTTTGGGGATTATGGAACAATATTTTCCATTAAGTAAACCCTGTCCCAAGCATTACTTGCAATAAGAAATTTGCAGAAAATATTTCAAATTCAAAGTTTAATATTTGGCATATTTTAATATTCCTAGTTGAAATTTTACAAAAGAAAAGTCGAACTCAAATATAAGTCAGCCTGTTTTCTAACTGGAAACACACTGGGTGTCTGGGAGGACAGTCTAAGCTAGGTCAACAATCTTCCTCTGTCTCTTTGCAGCTTCTGTTGCAAACAGGGTGGAGGGCACAGCTGAGGACAGAGTGGGAAGCAGTGAAGGGGAAACTGCAAGTTTGTGAGTGCTTGTCACATGTCACTGTGAGAAGAGGAAAATGAATGGGACTGTGAAGACTCCTGCAACTACAGTTTAGAAATCTGTGTTGTCCTTAGGTCATGTTATGGTTCAATGCCTCAGGTTCTTTATCTGTAAAACGGGTTCCCACATTTTTCTGTTTCTACTTTTAACTTGATAGCTTATACTAGAGAACACTTTCTCTGCATGTCTTCTGAACCAGTTCCTCCCAAGAACTTGTAGGCAATTTACCAAAAACATGAAAAATTAAGATCAAACATATTTTTTAACTCAAAGTAAAATCAAAGTGAAGTATTCGACCACAGTGAAAGTGAGTACATAGAAGCATCTGCATGCAGCAAGGACTGCATAATTCTTAATGACGGAATATTAAGTTAGTTCAGAATTTCCTAGAAGCTAATGCCAATAGAACAACTGGAGGTCACAAGTTTTGTGTTGTCAATAAGTACCACTTTCTGGTGCTTCAAAGCAAGAAGGCATTTTTAGTGACAATGTGTGGAATAAACCAAGTGCAGGCTCCCTGCAAGGAGCTGTATATATTGTTTTGGCAACAGCAGGAAACTGGAGTATGATCCTGCATCACATCTGTGTGAAGAGCTCTTCAACCTATATTCTTTTACAGTCATTGTAAACATATGTGGCAGATTTGATGACATCTCCACAATTAATATGAAAAGGCTTTCAAAGTAGCTATTTCTAATAACATTGATCACAAAAGTCAGCACAATGTTTAGTCATTATAATTTTTTAGGGTCACTGGTTGAAGCTCCCTAACTACAGGCATATTAATTCGTGCTCATTGCTCGAATCAACGCAGACAGCATTGCCTCTCCAGCAAAAGTTTCTGATTTGGAGGAAAATAAACTATTTGATTTCAAGTCCCATTATGTACACTTAAGAGAATGCTTGGGACACCTGGGTGGCTCAGCGGTTGAGCGCCTGCCTTTGGCTCAGGGTATGATCCCGGAGACCCGGGATCGAGTTCCACATCGGGCTCCCTGCATGGAGCCTGCTTCTCCCTCTGCCTGTGTCTCTGCCTCTCTCTGTCTCTCATGAATAATAAATAAATAAAATCTTTTTTTTTTTAAAGGGAATGCTTAAGTGACTTTTATAGCCTAGTATACTCTTCATTACCTATGTTTGGTAGGCAATGTGCCTTCTCCACTCCCTGTTTTAGTAGGGAAGCTGTAGAAGAAAGAACGTTCCATTTGCTGGTCTTGTGACTGATGTTTCCTGTTCCCGTATCAGGATACTTTTTTTTAATTTTTTTTTAATTTTTATTTATTTATGATAGTCACAGAGAGAGAGAGAGAGGCAGAGACACAGGCAGAGGGAGAAACAGGCTCCATGCACCGGGAGCCTGATGTGGGATTCGATCCTGGGTCTCCAGGATCGCGCCCTGGGCCAAAGGCAGGCGCCAAACCGCTGCGCCACCCAGGGATCCCCAGGATACTTAACTGTATGAAAAAATCAATGTTGTCTGACTTGTATATGTAGTGATAATAAATATTGAGTTTATTTTATTCCTTTAAGATATATTTCCTGGGTGGCTACTATTCCAGGTACCAACCTAGGTATCAAAGAAGAAAATGGAAAGGACACACTTATTATCCAATGATGATGACCTTAAAGCTATAAAATAGCCTTTAAAAACTAGTTACTATTGTTATCACTCTTAGACTATGCTTATGTTTTAGCTAGAACAAGAATAATGGAAATATCAGGTCTGAGTATGAATAAAGGTTATGGTGATTACTATCTTCCAAACTCTTCTCATCTGCTCACTGGTGTTTGGAAAAGTAGACGGTAAAGTCTCTGCGGCTACAATTTGCTTGAAATATAAGAATCTCTCTCAGGGATGCTCCTGAGATTTCATTTCCTTATAAGGCATATCTGAATTGTGCATATCTGTTCATAAACAATTCATGTGGCATTGTGCTAGGTGATCTGTTATATACAAAAAATTTTAGAACACACTCCATATCCTAATTTGATGGAATAGTTATAATACATTTAAAATAATTATGAGGAACTATGAAATCATTTGTTTATCAGAACATCCTGTGGAGTACATAAGGGTGCAGTCTTTGGACAGATTATAATTGCAACAGGACTTCCTCTATAGATGGAAATCTTTTAAAATAGTCTTTACTTTCTCTGGGTAGATGCAACTTTATACTAGGACACACAGCTTGAATAGCTAATATGTGCTGTATATCTTTGCCCACTCACCCTATTGGCTGGGCAGCCTTGGACAGGTCCCAAAACACAGGGGAGTATGTGCAATCCTCAGTTAGTGCCACTGAAATGGATGCCAGAGTAGTAAAATATTAATTAGAAAATTAGTAAAGCAATATTGGCTTTAAGATATTCAAAGAAAAACTCCTTTAGCCACCCCCCTCCCCCCGCCCCGGGAAGACTTTATAAAAGATGAAGAAAGAGTAATTGCATTTTGAAGGATAAGTAGGATTCGCATAGGTAGAAAAAATCATAGAGATACTTTCAGCTGGGCAGATGAAACAGAGTGAAAAAAAGTACTAAGATAGGAGAGGGAAAACTGTGGGAACAGCTGGTAAAAACATTTGGTTGGAACTGTTGCATTGAGTGTGAGAATTAGGGAAAGAGAGGGAATGCAGCTTGCTGCCAGCTGACAGAGGACTTTGAATATCAGAATAAAGAATTTAAACTCTACCCTTTAGGCAACAACAAATCATTGAAGTATTTTGAGAAAATGATTGATATAATTAAAAGAAATCATTTTGGAAAATATCAGTACAACAACACAAAAGAATTTTTTTCCACTTAAAATAAAAATCAGTAATGGTTGCTCCTGAGAAATGTTAAATTGAGATAAGAGGTAAATAAAATCATCTCTAATTCAACTACAGCAAAGTAATGAGTACTAATGCTTTCATGTACTTAAATCGAGATTCTTTTCATGTGTATAGTACATTGTACTATTACACAAGTGTGTATGTTATAAAAATGATGTCCCACTGTGCATAAGATTTTAAGGATATTTTGTCATTGAAACAGATAATATAGATTTATAGCTAATAAAGAGCACATCTCCTATTGAACTCCACAGTTGTACACACACACACACACACACACACGTTATACAACACAGAAGCTATACACAAACACAAGTTATATGCATATAGAAGTTAAACAGTAAACTGTCATTTGTACACTGATAGATGTATGAAGCCCGGAAGAAGACTGAAGACCTGCACACAGACAAACTCCTATTAGAACTGACTAAAAAATAGTAGGTTTGAAAATTGTAAATAATTTGGGATTTTTGGTTGAGATTTAAAAATCAGAAGAAAAAATTATGATTAACTTCAAATGATATATAAAAAAGTAAAAATGACAGTTTCTATTGAAATATATGGATATAGGGATTCCTGTGTGGCTCAGCGGTTGAGTATCTGCCTTTGGCTCAGAGCATGGTCTTGGGGTCCCGGGATCGAGTCCCACATCAGGCTGCTGCATGGAGCCTACTTCTCCCCTCTCTTTCTCTCTGTGTCTCTCATGAAAAAATAAATAAAATCTTAAAGAAAAATATCTAAAAAAGGATTATAACTTAATTAGACAAAAAATATAAAATCTAAACATATCCGAGCCTTAAAAAAAAATTACATCAGCAAGTGAAAGTTACCAGTAAATGTTATTTACAAGTTCAAAAATGTTTTATAAACAAGTGTTAGGAAAACAAGAAAAGTAGCAATTCCTATATGATACATTTTTTCAGAGAAACACTGTTTGAGTATTTAATAAATAATAGGAAATAGCTACCAAACCTTATAAGGATAGAATATGATCTAAACCAACAAAATAAAAAAAATAGTTAAAAAATATAAATATTAGACCAACTCTCTTCCTGAAAAAATGCATTAATAATAATTAATTACAGAAATAGAAAACACATAACATTTCATCTATATTAGTTTATTCAATCCTTAAAAACCCACTGTGAGTTAAATATATTATTTTACTTTTTATAAAGGAGAGACCTATGTGACAAGGAGATTAAATACTTTTGTTGTCCCACCTACTTTTGATAAAACCAGGTAATCTAAGAAAAATGTTTGTTTTTACTTATTATATTTCAACTCCATATTAAACAAAATATTCTAAACCAAAGACAACAGAATATTTAGAAAAAAAAATATTATATGACCAAATAGGCTTTATCCCAAGTATATAATGTATTTCAAGCAAAGATAATATATTTATGTAATACATATTATTAATAGATTAGGGGAGAAAATGTAATTGTATCAATGCATAATGATAAATCACTTGATAAAGTGAATAGCTAACATCATACTCAATGGTGACAGATTTAGAATTTCCCACTAAATTCAAAAACAACAGTAGGATGGCCACTCTCATTAATTATATTTAATACTTTACAAAGATTATAGATAAGGCAATTATCCAAGAACAGAAAAAAAGACATTAAGATAAGAAAGGAAGAAATAAAACTATCTCTATTTTCATATGACATGATCTTGTGTATAGAAAGTCCTCAGAAACATATAAAAATATATAAAAAAACATTTAGAGCTAATAAGTAAGTTTTCAGGATACTATATCAATATACAAAAATTATTTGTGATTTTATACACTAACAATGAATAATCTGGAAATGAAATTAAGAAAACAATTTACAATAGCAAAAAATAATAAATTAAGTAGAAATCAACTTAAAAGATATACAAAACTTGTACAGTAAAAATTACCAAACATCAGTAAGATAAATTTTTAAAATACTGAATACATAAAAAAGATATACTATATTCATAGATTGGAAGATTTAATATTATTAAAATGGCAATCCTGTTCAAATTGATATACAGATACAATATAATTTCTATCAATCCCATATGTAGTTTGTTTTGTGGGTCTCTTTTTAAGTTTTAAGAACTTAATAAGCTAGTCTTCAAAATTTATATAGAAAGGCAAAGGATCTAGAATAGTCAAAACAATAGTGAAAAAAAAAAAAGAGTTGGAATCCTACCTTACATCATTTACAAAATTTAACTAAAGTTGGAATCCTACCTTACATCATTTACAAAAATTAACTAAAAATTAAAAAAAAAACAATTAGAGTTAAAGCTATAAAACTCTTAAAATAAAACATATGTGTAAATATTTTTTCCTTGAATTAGATAATGGATTCTGAGATATGATTCCTAAAGCCCAAACAAACAAAAGACAGGTAAATTAGATTGTGCCAAAACTAAAAACTTCCCCACTATCAAGGAAATGAAAACTATCCACAGAAAGGGTGAAAATATTTGCAATTCATATATCTAATGAATTTCACATTCAGAATATATTAAGAATTCTTACAAGACAGCAAAAATGACCCAATTAGAAAATGAGGAAAGGACTTGAATAGACATTTCTCAAAAAAATACATACAAATAGCCAATAAGGGGATGCAAAGAGGCACATCACAAGCCATTAGGTAAATACTTACACAAGCCACAATGAAATGTCACTTAATACCCATTAAGCTGGCAATCATCAATAAAGTCAGCAAATAAAAAGTGTGGCCACGTATGTAGAGAAATTAGAATCCTCATCTATTCGTTGTTAAAACATAAAATGGTGAAGCTCCTCTATAAAACAAATTGTCAATTCCTCAAATAGTCAAATATAGAGTTTTCATATGACACAACAATTCTACTAGGTGTATATTTCAAAAGGAATTGAAAACACATGTTCACATACAAAAAAACCACATGTTCATAGTAACATTATTCATAATAGCTTCAAATGGAAACAACACAAACGTCCATCAACTTAGAAATGGCTTAACAATTGTTGTACATCCATACAATGGAATACTATTCTACCATTAAAAGAAATAAAATATTGATATGCACTACAACATAGATTAATTTTTAAACATTATGCTAAGAGAAAGAGGTTGGACAGAAAAGGCCACAAATGGTATAATTTCATATAAATGAGTTGTCCAGAATAGGCAGGTCTAAGAGATTGAAATCAAAATAGCGGCTGCCAGGGCTGGGGGAGGGGAGAAGGAAACATGACCGCTAGTGGATATGGGTTTTCTCTTTGGGACTAATAAAAATATTCTGAGCATTAAATAGTGGTGATGGTTACACAACCCTGTGAATATACTAAAAACATAAAAAATGCAAAACCATATACTTTAAAATGGTGAATGTCATCGTATATGAATTACATATCTATAAAAAGATGCCAAATCTTAAATGTGAGGTGTAATTCCTGATTGGATCCTGGAGCAGAAATATAAATTGCTGTAGGAGACCTTATTGAGACATTAACAAAACTTGAAATCTGTACTGTAGCCAATAGTATTATATCAATATTAAATTTTCAGTTTTGGAATAGTTTGGGTAGTTGCACTGACATACTTAATTAGAAGGGAGTCCAGTGATTCCTGCCTGCTCTCTAATGAATCAGAGAGTAAAATCAAATGTGATGAAATGTCAGCAATTGCTGAATCCAGGTGAAGGGCATAAAAAAATTCTTGATACTTTTCTTGTCATTTTTATGTAAGCTTAAAGTTGTTTCAAAATAAAAATGCTTGCCATAAAGTCAGAAAACAAGTGGAAAAAAAAGGAAAGGAAAACTTAATTTATCTAGCAGCATGTGGATATTATGGTCCTTTTTAAAAAGAGGAGATGTTGAATTCAATTACCCTTAAAGGTTGCTGAAAGCTTCCTCAGCCTATTAGCAGTGAACTTATATCTGGGTAAAAAAATAAAATAAAATAAAATAAAATAAAATAAAATAAAATAAAATAAAATAAAATAGACATTTATCTGATGTACTTACAAATTTAATTTTACTATCAATATTTGCATTTGTATACATTAGTGAAGCTTATAAAAGATAGATGAGAATTTTGTAGTTCAAATAAATTTCGATCAGAATTCAAGAAAAAGGAAAAGAATTATGGATTCATAAAATATTATGATTAAATATTGATACAGAGATTATGTTCACATTTCCTGAATTTGCTTTATTTTAATCATTAGTAGTGTACTAAATCTCCAAACTTTAATTTTTTGTTTTCAAATCTCAGGTTTTTGGGTTTTTTTCCTACCTCTATGACTTATTGCATGATTGTTGATATAATTTATAAATTTGAGTTTTTCACTACTAGATTATAGTAGATATTTTTTTTTAAAAAAACTTATTTTATTTTTTTAAATTTATTTATGATAGTCACAGAGAGAGAGAGGGAGAGGCAGAGACACAGGAGGAGGGAGAAGCAGGCTCCATGCCGGGAGCCTGACGTGGGACTCGATCCTGGGACTCCAGGATCGCGCCCTGGGCCAAAGGCAGGCGCCAAACCGCTGCGCCACCCAGGGTTCCCCTATAGTAGATATTTTGGATGTGAGTTTGTGCAATAAGAAAGTGCAAATGTTTAAAATAATTCGTTTTTATTTACCCTCAGATGAAAATAAAAACTCATCTTCACTTTCTTCTCATTAGCCATTAGCTTCCATTGCAAAATATCTGATGTCAGGGAAGTGAATTAACACTCAAAGACAAGATAGAGGCCTGTCCAGTCCTGCCCAGCACTTTCCAGTCACCAGATGTACTCTGGTTCTGAGTATCTGGTACCACAACGGGGAGGCCTCTGTCACCTCAATCCCTTACAGCTTTAACCTGCACTGCATACCCTGGCTTTCCTTGCTCTCTCTCCATTTTTCTCATTTCTTCCCCACCCTTCTTGTTTTTGAATTTATTTCTCACCAAAGTCTTTAGGAGACCTCTGAGAGCTCACACCGTATATTTATAATATTCCAGGCTTTGAGTTGAGCATCACATCATGTAATCCTCACAAACATTATCTCGTTTTTTTTGTTTTTTGTTTTGTTTTTCTCACAAAAATAGGCAGAAGCAGATGGGTTTCTAGTTCTTTTTTTTTTTTTTTTTTTGGTTTCTAGTTCTGTCAGAGTGGAGTAGTCCCATTCCTCAGGGGTCTTCCTCCGTACAACTAGAAAGCCCTGCGCATAAAGCAACAAACACACATAGGAATTCTCTGAAAGGTGGGAAGGGGAAAGTATGCTGCTTTGAGAATGGAGGACTTGAGGAATAGCATGGCAGGGAGTTCCCTGGGTTCCTTATTGCCCTTCAGAAGCATCCAATCCTGAACCACCACCAATTACAAACTGAAAAGTCTCCAAGAAAGCCTGCTACCCCTAGCCAAGTGGCCCAAAACAGGACAACCCAGCAATAGGAGGTGTTTTAATGGTAATCTACTTCCTACTCCAGTTAAATATCAGCAGAAAAACTGGGATGTGGCCCTCCCTCCCCACTGTGGTTTCATTGGGACTAAGCAAGAAGCTGATGGTTTTTCTCCCACTTCTCCTTCCCCTTCTCTCACCCTCCCAAGCAAGCAAAGTCTTTCTCACATTACCTCCATTTAATTTAAAGTTCCTGAAAAAGAAGTCTTTGGGCCCAGATAGTTTCCCTGGAGAATTTTACGAGACATTTAAAGAAAAATAATACCCATTTTATACAATTACCTCCAGAAAATAGGAGAGGAGGAAACACTTCTCAATTCATTTTCATGAGGCTAGTATTATTTTGTTACCCAAACCAGACTAAAGCGGTACAAATAGAAAAAAACAAAACAAAACAAAAAAAAAACAGAGATAATATCTCTTATGAACTTAGATGCAGAAGTTCTCAACAAAATGTAGCAATTTCAATACAGTGATGTCTACAAAAACATATGTGTTCCATTATCAAGCAGGATTTATTCCAGTTATGCTTAAGTGTTTTAACATTCAAATACCAATCTTTGTAATCTACCATATACATGAACAGTCTTAAAAAATCATATTATGATATTAGTTGATGTAGGAGTAGTATTTTATAAAATCCAAAATCCATTCATGTGAAAACTTTTACCAAACTTGACACAGGTGGGAGCTTCTTCAGCTTAATAAACTATCTATGAAAACCTCCTATAAGCCACATTACACTTAATAGTGGAAGGACTGAGTGCTTCTAACAAGATTGGCAACATGGAAAAGATCCATTCACCACATTCTTTTTTTTTTCAGAATTTATTTATTCATTTTTCATAGAGAGAGAGAAGCAGAGACATAGGCAGAGGGAGGAGCAGGCTCCATTCAAGGAGCCGGATGTGGGACTCGATTCTGGGACTCCGGGATCACTCCCTGAGCCAAAGGCAGATGCTCAACCACTGAGCCACCCAGGCGTCCCTATTCACCCATTCTTATTCAGCAAAGTATGGAGGCTCTAGCCACTGCAATGAAATAAAAAAGAAAGAAATATATAAATTGGAAACAAGTAAATAAAACTCCTATGTGCTGATGGTATTATTGTCTATTAAAAATTCATAGAGGGGTCACATGGGTGTCTCAGTCTTTGAGCCTTTGCCTTCAGCTCAGGTCATGATCCCCGGGTCCTGGGATCAAGTCCCACATCGGGCTCCGTGCAGGGAGCCTGCTTCTCCATCTGCCTGTGTCTCTGCCTTTCTGTGTGTGTCTCTCATGAATAAACAAATAAAATATTTAAAAAAAACATAAAAATCCATAGGGAACTAACAACAACAACAACAAAACCCTAAAACTAATTAGTAGTTCAGCAAGGTCATAAGATACAAGACCAACACAAAAAAATAATCACATTTGTTTATACTAACAATGAATGTGAAAACCAAAATTAAGCACACACAATACCATTTGTAATTCTGCATAGCAAATTAAAAACATAGTTATAAACTTAATGAAACATGTATAGAATGTATATGCTAAAAATTAGAAAATGCTGATGATAAAAAAAGTAAATCTAAACAAATATGTGTCCAAGATTCAATGATCCTGTTGATTCTCCCCAAATTGTTCATTATATTTGATGCAATTCTTATCAAAATCTCAGCAAGCATTTTTGCAAGGATAAACTCATAATAAAATTACATGGAAAGGCACACATCCTGTAATAGCTAAAACAAACTTAACAAACAAAAATATAGTGATAGGAATCACTGTACCAAATATAAGGCGTGATATGTATCTATAGTTATATATCAAGGCAATGTGATGTTGGAAGAATGAAAAACATATAGATCAATGAAATAAAACAAGATAACCCCAAAACAGACCCACACAGGTATGCTCAAATGATATGTTGTCAAAAATGCAAAGAAAAAACAAACAAACAAAATACAATTTAGTGGAGGAGATTTTTTTCAGCAATTGGCACTGGAGTAGTCGGGCATCCATAAGCAAAATTTTTACTTTTATTTTTATCTTTATGAAATTCTTTAGAGAGGGAGGGAGAGGGGCAGAAAGAGAAGGAGAGAGAGAGAGAGAGACTCTCAAGCAGGTTCCACTCCCAGTGTGGAGCCCAACGTGGGACATGATCTCACAACCCTGAGATCATGACCTGAATCAAATCAAGAGTTGAACACTTACTTGCTGAGCCACCCAGGTGCCCACATAAGCAAAATTTTTAAAAGAACCACAGCCTAAATCTCAACATTACAAAAAAACTAGTGCAAACTGTATCCCCAAATTTAAAACTATAAAAGTCTTAGACAAAACTAGAAAAGTATTCTAGGATCCAAGATCTAGGCAAAGGCTTCTTAGATTTGACACCAAAAGCATGATCCATAAAAGTAAGAATTGAACAATTGTACTTCCTCATACTTAAAAATATTTGTTCTACAAAAGACCGTGTTAACGGGGGAAAAATAAGTGGAGCTACAGAATGGGATAAATCATTGGCAAATCACATATCTGACAAAGGATTGTTGTCTAAAATATTTAAAAAATTTCAAATCTCAACAATATGGAAAGAATTCATTTAGAAAATGGGCAAAAGATATGAATAGACATTTCACCAAAGAATATAAATATAAAATAAACACAAAAATATTCAACTAAAATCACAATGAATTTTCACTTTGCATGTACCACAAAGGCTGAAATTGAAAACAGTTGTCTTTACACCAAATATTCATGAGGATATAGGAAAACTGGATCATTCATACATTGTTGGTGGTATTATACAATTGTCCAGTGATTTTAAAAACAGATCATTAGTTCCTTTTTTTTTAATATTTTATTTATTTATCCATGAGAGACCCAGAGAGAGAGAGAGGCAGAGACATAGGCAGAGGGAGGAGCAGGCTCCCTGTGGATAGCCCAATGTGGGACTCGATCCCGGAACTCTAGGATCATGCCCTGAGCCAAAGGCAGACCCTCAACCACTGAGCACCCTGATGTATCAGATTGTTAGTTTCTTATAAAACTAATTATGTAACAACCATTTGACCCAATTGCATAATTGAACATTTATCCCCAAGAAGTGAAAACTTAGGTTTACCCCAAAATTTGTACACAATTACTCAAAGCAGATCCATTTGTTATACAACATTCTTTAGTGGGTGATAATACAAACATTCTTTAACGGCTGGTTGGTTACATATCCTGGGGTTCAACCATATCAGGGAATATTACTCAGCAACAAACTGTTGATGCACACAATGCTTGGGTAAATTTCTATGCAATTTCTGAGCAGGGACCAAAAAAACAAAAAACAAGATCCCAAAAGTTTATATATCCTATGATTTATTTATATGACATTCTTACAAATTAGTAGTTGCAGGCATTCAGGGACCAGAAGAGGTGGGAAGAAGATGGATGTACTGCTAACAAAGCAAGAGGAAAAACCCTTGTGGTAATGGATCTGTTCTGTGTCTTGACTCCGTCAGTGTTAATATTGCAGTTGTGGTATTTTACTGCACTGCTGCATGATGTTACCATAAGGGGAGACTGGGCGTGTTTGTTTTCTAGGGCTACCATAACAAAATACTGCAGACTCGATGACTGAAACAACAGAAATGTATCTCGTTGCAGTTCCGAAGGCTAAAGGTCTGAGATGAAGGTGTCAGCAGGTGTGGTTTGGCCAGGGACGGTTCTGCCTCCTGTCCTTGGCTTGCAGATGACCACCTTGTCCCTCTGAGTTCACATGATCCTTCCTTTAAGTCTCTGCCCTAGTGTCCTCTTCTTATAAAGATGCCAATCAGATTGGGTTAGGGCCTACCCAAGTGATCTCAGCTTACCTTAATTACCTGTTTAATAATCCTATCTTCAAAACAGACACATTTTGAGGCACCGAGTTTTAGGGCTTCAACATAGGAATTCTGAGGGACACAGCCCAGCCCATAACACTGGGTAAAGGGTACATGTGCTTTTGTGAATGATTTCCTGTATTATTTCTTATAACTGCATGTGAATTTATAATTATCTCAAAATAGTTTTATTTAAAAAAAATAATGTTATTTTTTAATAATTATTATACCTCGTTCTATTAAGGAAAATGACTAAAACACAGAACATTGCAGTTACTTTGAAGTTACAGGCATTGCAAGGTAGCAACAGGCTATAATTAATTTATTCCATTCTATTGGAATAAATTTTAATAGGAATCTAATAAGTATCCAGTGTGCCAAGTGGTATAGTCTTTTTTTAAGATAGAGATAAGTAAGATCTAAGTAGCTGTGATGGTTAATTTTTCATGTGTCATCTTGAGTGGGCCAGGTATTTGGTCACACATTGTTCTAGATGTTTTTGTTCTTAGAGATCCATGAGAATGTTTTAGATGAGATTTACATTTCAATTAGTAGATTGAGTAAATCAGATTGCCCTCGCTAATGTGGCTAGTCCTCATCTAATCAGTTGAAGGCCGGATTTGAACAACAACAAAAAAAATCTGATCCTCTCCCAAGTAATAAAGAATTCTTTCTGCCTGCCTAACTTCAGACTAGTATATCTGCTTGTTGTTTTTTGATTTTGCCTTTGGCCTCAAACTGAAACAAGATCTTTCCTGGCTTATAGCTGGTGCCTTCAGACTAGAACTATACCATCAGCTCTCCTGGGCCTCCAGCTTGCTGATCCACTCTGCGGATCTTGGGGCTTGCCAGCCTCTATAACTGTGAGTCAATTCCTTATAATAAATCTTTTTATACACATATCCACACACATGCATGCGTACATACACACACACACACACACACACACACACACACACCTCCTATTGGTTCTGTTTCTCTCTAGGACCCTAGGTAATACACTAATTCAATGCCTATAATATTCTCTTTAAATGAAGATTGATTTTCCGACCTTCAGTTCTCCAGGGGTTATCTCTTTATCTCTTTACAGGGATAACTGTCTTGCTTAAGCATACCTGGGCAGTGGAGTGCTATAAGTTTCTCACAAGAGTTAGCTGTCAGAGGAATTGCATGCTGCTCTTAGCGGCCCTAAGCACCTGAGATGCACCTTTCTCCTGGCTTTGACATTATTCCTGGAGTGTCCCACTTCCTGGCTGGAATGAACATCACTGGAAACATGTGATTCAAGCTAAATTCTCCCCTGTCAGAGCCTGGTTTCACTGAAGCTCTCTGATAGGACAGATATCGTGAGCATGTTTATGCTGTATTGCTAATACCTAGAACAGCATGTGTTCGGAAGTCACTGATAGAGAAAAATGGTAGATAGATAGATAGATAGATAGATAGATAGATAGATAGATAGTAGATGATAGATATAATAGATAAATAAATGATATATACAATGATAGATCAAGTAATAGGTTCTATCTATATTTTCAACGAATAAATCTTTTTGCTTTATATAAGCAAATTTATATCTAGAATGAGTTTGTGAGTCATAATGAGTCTTATCTAGAAGTAGGTAGGTCAGAAAAAATTTGCAGGTAGCAGATAAATACTTTCTTTCGTAAACTGTGTCATGATGGTGGTTCCAAAAGGACCAATGATCATCCTCACATCCAAAGCCTTTCTTCTCTAGTCAGTGATACATGCTGGCTTTGAAAATAGGACAATTGTTGGCCTCAAACAATTTGGTTCCATGTGTCATGACTGCCTCGATACTTGCTAGATGTTATTTTTTATTAATGAAAGGTTTGTTCAAGTTAATTTGTCTAGAGATGAGTTGTCAATATTCACAAAAGTCTTAAGAGGAGGAAGTTAGAAGCAGCACATGGTGGCACTACACTAGGAAACCAAGCGCCCTAGAGGGACATACGTACATGGAATGTTGGAACGGCACACTTCATCTTTCCTGGTGCACTCAGACCTCCATTTCTTAATAACCATGGGGTACCTCATCCATCATCCATATAACATTCTTCAAGTAAAAGACACATTGGCTTGCTTGCTGAGAGCTATGATTGCTCTTTTTACTATTCCAGCACTAAAATCAGAGTAGCTGGATTCTTCGATTGGACTCAGGTAATCAGTCTCTAATATACATTTAAGAAATTAAGCCCACGATCTTATTTAGAAATCTCCTGAGGCAGACAAATAATCAATAGATAGATCTATCTGTCCTTGCCTTTCCCTTAACAATCAAAATTGCCATCATTCCAGGATTCCTTACAACAGAATGAGTGAATGTCAATATTCTTTTTGCCACAATGTTGCTGTATTATTAATAATTGCTTCCTGTGTTCTGGGGCTGGACCAGGCATGAAATCTATGAGTTGTTCCAATGAGAACACAAAATGAGAGTGGGATGGGGAGGTTGTCATTTTCTTAGAAAATGTAGCTGTCCAGAGTTGAGTCCATGGACACTGGAGGGATAGATTAGGATTCAGAAGACAAGTTGATGCAACAGGAACTGAGGAGTTACATTCACAGCAGTAACTGTGGCAGTCAGTGTGGAAAGATACTGCGTCTTCATTTTTCTTTTCTGTCCCAAACCATGAACTCCTATAATCGCCTTCTACTTTTTTCAAGTGCTTTAAATTTCACTGTCCTATCCCCTAAACCTAATCCAGTGTATACACTTCCTCTTTGATATAGAAACGTTTTTTTTTTTAAGAATTGGCATATTATTTCAAATATAAAGTTATAGGAAATAATATAACAAGTACATATCAGGCAGATATGACACGTGTTTGCCTTTAGTAATAGTGTTTCTGATTCTTCTTTTAAAGTAACACACCAGGGCAGCCTGGGTGGCTCAGCGGCTTAGCACCACCTTTGGTCCAGGGCGGGATGCTGGAGACCCGGGATCGAGGGCCATGCAGGCTCCCTGCATGGAGCCAGCTCCTCCCTCTGCCTGTGTCTCTGCCTTTCTCTCTCTCTCTCTCTCTCTCTCTCTCTCTCTCTGTATCTATAATAAATAAATAAAATCTTAAAAAAAATAAAAGAAACACACCAGTGGAAGTGCTTTTTAACTCTTGGAATTGACATTTCCCTCCCATCCTCTCCAGAAATAGCAGGTGTATGAAGCTGGTGCTGCTGTGTCTCTCTGTATGTTTAACTAAGTTTACTCCATGTACAAGAGTCACAATCACTATAGTATTCTTTGGTGTGTTTGGAAAAATATAGTAGTGGTAACTCCCTCTACTTGTTCATTTGCATCTTCTTTTCTATAATGTTTCAAATATATTTTTAAAGGTGAAAGATCTTGCAGTTCTAGCCTTCTAAAATGCTAGCCCTAGTGGCACATGGGTGGCTCAGTGGTTGAGCGTCTGCCTTTGGCTCAGGTCATGATCCCAAGGTCCCGGGATGAGGTCTCACATCGGGCTCCTCGCAGGGAACCTGCTTCTCCCTCTGCCTGTGTCACTGCCTCTCTCTCTCTGTGTCTCTCATGAATAAATAAAAATAAAATCTTAAAAAAAAAAGTGCTAGCCCTATCATATAAATCCCTGCATGTAACTATTCGGAAATCTCCTTTCTCACAACATAAACTTAAGTCTTTCTAACATAGCATAAAACACAAGGACAGGAATTACATAATTGATATTTACCTCTTTGGCTCTGGGATATAGTGTTGAAATGCATTTTGTAAATGGATAAATGATCTTCTGTATCCAACTTGCATAGTTAAGTCAAGGAGTCAGTGAAGCAATGGAAGTGGAATTGCTTTAAAAGGCTCAAAGTTAAAAGTAAAAATGAGGTCATATTTGTACTCTCAGTGGCCAAAATAATAATAATAATAGTAATAATAATAATAATAATAATAGTGCTGAAATCATATATTCTTATTGCACTGAGAATTGCTCCCGGCTTTCCTATCCTCTGCAGTCCAGAAATGTGGTGCTACAAAAATACATCCAGGAGGAGAAGCATATCTACATTGATGTTTCATAGCTGCACTGCAATATCACTCATTGGCTCTCTGATTGTGAGGACAATCCCTGGTAAAGTTGGCACTATTTTCTTGTACTTTAAAAACAGTGCTATACATCCTTTAATTCTGTTTAGATGTTTGTTTCGAAACACTTCTCACTTTGGAATGCTTATAAATCTTATGGTATTCTCATATAATTCTCATTAATTGTGAGAAAGAATAGTCACAAATTACATATTCCCTGTTGCTATGGGCTCCTGGGAAACCCATATTTGCACCATCTAATTTTATAGCTGGACCATGTTTTGAATGTTTGCACTTTTGCAACCAGTCCCCCTGCCAGCAACTTGTCTTCTTCTGGCAGACATACTTCACTTTCCAGGGCTTACTTTTCATTCCATATGAGTTTTATTTTCATTTTGTAGTGATTATGGCTTTGAAATAAATATGTGCTTCCTCCTCCCTGTAGCTCTTTTGCACAGATTATACCTTCCTTTAAGTAGCTCTTTTTTTTTTTTTTTTTTCCCTCTTGGGTACCTCTCCTCAAGCTGATCCTATGATCTATTCCATGAAATGTGTGCTAGTTTTAAGCTCTTCTCTCTCAGCTTAAAGCCTGCAGTTTATACTCTGCTATGTGATGTTGGAACTGAGACTCAAAACTACATTGACACTTTCCCAGCTGCTTTCTGTTTGGCTCTGCCTGTGGAGAACGTAGAGGACCTGACAAGGTCTAGAGAGAGAAGGGGCTTATTCAACCTCTTCTCTTCTTAGTCTGTGAGGAATACACCAGCCTTGTTTCTTTGCTTTGGTGGCTGTGATTTACACTAGGAGCCTCTGTTTAATTCAATTTTCCAACAGTTTCAAGACTAGTGTTGTGGAATCCCCTCAGGCTCTCTCCTCAGATGTCTCATCCCCAGGGAACCTGCAGAGACATCAGCCCCAATCCAGCCCATTCATAGAAACCAGTTTCATCACTGTAGAGTTCCTACTCCACATTTCTAAGTTTAAATGATCCTAGCTTCATCTGCTTTGCTTAGCCAGCCCTAGAGGTGGTAACTACCTTATCAAAATCTCAGTGCTATCTTTCTATATTTTTAATCTTTATACTTAGTTAATTCTTTATAATTACTTTTTTCCCCTCTGATAAAATATCTAATATGGTTTCTGTCTCTAACCTAGGTCCTGCTTGATTAGGGAAATTAGTAACAAGAGTAATCTCAGGAAATAGACCAACAAAAATGAGATTCCGGAAGAGTTTAATGTGAACATGGGTAACTATTTCTGTAAAAAGCCAGATAGTAGTAAACATTTTTAGCCTTTTGGGCCACAAAAATCACTGTCACAAAAAATTACTTTTGTTATCATGTGAAGGAAGTTCTACATAATATGCAAACAAGTAGGTGGCCAGATTTAACCTATTGACTATCATTTGGAAAATCTTGGTTAATGGGAGGAGATCCAGAGTAGATTCTGGAGACAGGAGTTCCAAGCCTGGGATGGTGGCAAATAAGCTCTATGTCTATGGAAAACTTATATAGTAGATCCTTTACCTCAAGTTCCTCCTCTTGAAAAGCAGACTTTGGAGATCAAATATCTAAAAAGTCTTCTTGATCTCTATTTCTATGAGTCAGAATTATTCATTTAACTCAATTATTTATCTGTGGGTAAGATTTGGCACAAAAAACAGCTGTAGCACTAGACTTGAGGAATGACAGCGAGAGGAGCTCCACTGGCCTGCTCACCAGTAAAACTAGAAAAATAATGACAAAAAAAGCAACCATTTAAAGTCTTTGGAAACAGTCCTAAAGGTATACAGCAAATGAAAAAAATGCATCTATTCAAGAAAAGCTACTGAAATTCAGTAAGGACAGCAAGAGTCTGTGGTTTAAAAAAAAAAAAAGACATCAAGGGAGAAATTTGGGAAACCCAAGAATATATGGAAATTGAAGAACACACTTCTAAATAACCGATGAATCAAAGAAGAAATAAAAATGGAAATAAGAGAGGAGCCTGGGTGGCTACATTTATTTGACTCTTGATTTCGGGTCAGCTTGTGATCAGAGTCAGGGTCAGATCCAGCACTGCTCTGGGCTCCAGGCTCCATGGGGAGTCAGCTTGAGGATTTTTTCCCTCTCTCTCCCTCTGACTCTTCCCCTGATCATGCTCATGTATGCACTTTCTCTATGTCAATAAATAAATAAATCTTTCAAAAAAGTGAAATAAGAAAATACTTTGAGATAAATGAAAATGAAGACACAAGCTCCTAAAACTTATAAAGATATAGATAAGTCAATGTAAATGTCTATGGTAAAAAAAGAAGAAAGATCTCAAATTAATAACCTAACATTTCATCTAAACATTAGAGAAAAGAAGAGCAATTTAAAACCTAAAACAAGCATACAGAAAAAAAATAAAAATTAGGGCAAAAATTAATGATGAAGAGAATAGAAAAACAATAGATAATAATCAATTTAAAGACAGTTGGTTCTTTGAAAAGATCCACAAATTGATAACCCTTTAGCTGTATTGACCTAGATAGAAATAGACAAGACTCAAAAAACTAGAAACAGAAATGAAAGAGGGACTATTACTAATGATTTTATAGAAATAAAAAGAATTATGAAGGAATACTGTATATAGTTGTATGCCTATAATTAGATAATTTAAATGAAATGGACAAATTTCTGGAAATACTTGTTACTGAAACTTGACTGAAGGAGAAGTAGACAATCTGAGTAGATTTATTTTTAAAAAGCATTGATTAATAATAATAAAAATTTACACCAGCACACCCAAAAGAGCCACCCAAATGGTTTCACTGGTGAGTTATTTCAAACATTTAAAGTAGAGGGAGGGGGAAAGATGGCTGAGGAGTTGAGTCCCCAAGTCACCTGTCCCCACAAAATTACTTAGATAACTTTGAAATCATCCTGAAAACCTATGAATTCGGCTTGAGATTTAAAGAGAGAACAGCTGGAATGCTACAGTGAGAAGAGTTCGTGCTTCTATCAAGGTAGGAAGATGGGAAAAAGAAAATAAAGATATAAAAAGCATCCAAGAGGAAGGGGCCCCAGGGAGGAGCCAGGCTAAGGCTGGGCGAGTGTCCCCAGGACAGGAGAGCCCCGTCCTGGAGGAGCAGGAGCTTCACCAATCTTCCCGGGTGGAAAGGCACTCGCAGGGAGTTAGAGCAGGACCCCAGGAGGGCGGGGGTGCCCTCAGGCTCCCTGGGACACTAACAGACACCTGCGCCCAGGGAGAGTGCACCACACCCCCCGGCCGAACTCCCTAAAGGGCTGCAGCGCGGCGCACAGCTGGACCCGGGAGCAGTTCGGAGGTGGCTTGGACCGAGGAGGCTGCGCAGCGAGGAGCGCCAATCCAGCAGTGCAGGCCCAGGAGCTCAGGTCGCCAGGGGACACAGCCCAGGATCTGGCGCTTTCCCCGGGACAGGCAGAGGCCAGGAAGGCACAGGACAGCAAGGACGCTCCTGCAGCAGGGGAGCTCGAGCTGTGCAGGTCAGCGCCCCACCCCACCCCCAACCCAGCATCCAGGCCCCTGCAGACTGAGAGCTGCGGTAGTTACTGCAGGAGCTGACTCCAGGGCTGGAGAGCTGGCCGCTGCCACTGTTGTTATTCCTCCTGGGGCCTCACAGGATAAATAGCCTCCACTAAGCCTCACAGTGGCCTCACAGGACAAACAGGATAAACAGCTCTCACTGAGCCTAGCACCAGGCAGGGGGCTGAGCACCTCCCCCAGGTGCACACACCTGAGAATCAGCACAGCAGGCCCGTCCCCCAGAAGACCAGCTAGATGGACAGGGGAAAAGCAAGTTATTGACCAAGAGGCACTGGAAAGTTCCAGGGGAAGTCGAGGGATTTAAAGTATATAGAATCAGAGGACACTCCTCCTTCTGTTTGTTTTTTGTTTGCTTCCCCCCCCCCTTTTTTTCTTTTCTTCTCTTTTTTTTTTTCTTCTTCTTCTTGTCTTTTTTCTCTTCCCTCTTTTTCTCCTTTTCCCAATACAACTTGTTTTTGGCCACTCTGCACTGAGCAAAATGACTAGAAGGAAAACCTCACCTCAAAAGAAAGAATCAGAAACAGTCCTCTCTCCCACAGAGTTACAAAATTTGGATTACAATTCAATGTCAGAAAGCCAATTCAGAAGCACAATTATAAACTACTGGTGGCTGTAGAAAAAAGCATAAAAGATTCAAGAGACTTCATGACTGCATAATTTAGATCTAATCAGGCAGAAATTAAAAATCAATTAAATGACATGCGATCCAAACTAAAGGTCCTAACAACGAGGGTTAACAAGGTAGAAGAACGAGTGAGTGACACAGAAGACAAGTTGATGGTAAAGAGGGAAACTGAAGAAAACAAGAGAAAAACAATTAAAAGATCATGAGGATAGATTAAGGGAAATAAATGACAGCCTTAGAAAGAAAAATCTACGTTTAATTGGGGTTACTGAGGGTGCCAAAAGGAACAGAGGTCTAGAATATGTATTTAAACAAATCATAGCTGGAACTTTCCTAATCTGGGAAGGGAAACAGGCATTCAGATCCAGGAAATAGAGAGATCCCCCCCTAAAATCAATAAAATCTGCTCAACACCTCGACATTTAATACTGAAGCTTGCAAATTCCAAAGATAAACAGAAGATCCTTAAAGCATCAAGAGAAAAGAAATCTCTAACTTTTATGGGGAGAAATATTAGATTAACAGGAGACCTCTCCACAGAGACCTGGCAGGCCAGAAAGGGCTGGCAGGATCTATTCAGGGTCCTAAATGAGAAGAACATGCAGCCAAGAATACTTTATCCAGCAAGGCTCTCATTCAGAATAGAAGGAGAGAGAAATAGCTTCCAAGATAGAAACTGAAAGAATATGTGACCACGAAGCCAGCTCTGCAAGAAATATTAAGGGGGATTCTGTAATAGAGGAAGTCCAAGGGAACAATCCACAAAAACAGGGACTGAATAGGTATCGTTATGACACTAAATTCATATCTTTCAATAGTAACTCTGAACGTGAATGGGCTCAATGACCCCATCAAAAGGTGCAGGGTTTCAGACTGGATAAAAAAGCAGGACCCATCCATTTACTGTCTACAAGAGACTCATTTGAGACATAAGGACACCTACAGCCTGAAAATAAAAGGTTGGAGAACCATTTACCATTCAAATGGTCCTCAAAAGAAAGCAGGGGTAGCCATCATTATTAGCCATCCTCATTCAGATTAACTAAAATTTATCCCAAAGACTGTAGTGAGACATTAAAAGGGAAACTATATCATACTTAAAGGATCTATCCAACATGAGGACCTAAAAATCATCAATATTTATACCCCAAATGTGGAAGCTGCCAAGTATATCAATCAATTAATAACCAAAGTTAAGACATACTTAGATAATAATACACTTATACTTGGTGACTTGAATATAGCGCTTTCTACAATCGACAGGTCTTCTAAGCACAACATCACCAAAGAAACAAGAGCTTTAAATGATACACTGGACCAGATGGATTTCACAGATATTTACAGAACTTTACATCCAAATGCAACTGAATACACATTCTTCTTAAGTGCACATGGAACTTTCTCCAGAATAGACAACATACTGGGTGACAAATCAGGTCTTAACCAATACCAAAAGATTGGGATTGTCCCCTGCATATTTTCAGACCATAATGCTTTGAAATTAGAACTAAATCACAAGAATAAGTTTGGAAGGATTTCAAACACGTGGAGGTCAAGGACCATCTTGCTAAAAGATGAAAGGGTCAACCAGGAAATTAGAGAAGAATTAAAAAGATTCATGGAAACTAATGAAAATGAAGATAAAACTGTTCAAAATCTTTCAAATACAGCAAAAGCAGTCCTGAAGGGCAGAAATACATTGCAATACAAGCTCCATCCAAAAACTGGAAAGAGCTCAAATGCAAAAGCTAACCTTCCACCTAAAGGAGCTGGAGAAAAAACAGCAAATAGATCCTACACCCAGCAGAAGAAGAGAGTTAATAAAGAGTCGAGCAGAACTCAATGAAATAGAGACCAGAAGAACTGTGGAACAGATCAACAAAACCAGGAGTTGGTTCTTGGAAAGAAGATAGATAAACCATTAGCCAGCCTTACTAAAAAGAAGAGAGAAAAGACTCAATAAAATCATGAATGAGAAAGGAGAGATCACTACCAACACCAAGGAAATACCAACGATTTTAAAGACATATTATGAGCAGCCATACGCCAATAAATTAGGCAATCTAGAAGAAATGAACACATTTCTGGAAAACCACAAACTACCAAAACTGGAACAGGAAGAAATAGAAAACCTAAACAGGCCAATAGCCAGGCAGGAAATTGAAACAGTAATAAAAAACTTCCCAAGACACAAAAGTCCAGGGCCAGATGGCTTCCCAGGGGAATTCTATCAAACGTTTAAAGAAGAAACCATACCTATTCTACCAAAGCTTTTTGAAAAGATACAAAGAGATGGAATACTTCCAAACTCGTTCTATGAGGCCAGCATCACCTTAATTCTAAAACCAGACAAAGACCCCACCAAAAAGGAGAATTATAGACCAATATCCCTGATGAACATGGATGCAAAAATTCTCAGCAAGATACTAGCCAATAGGATCCAACAATACATTAAGAATATTATTCACCATGACCAAGTGGGATTTAACCCTGGGATGCAAGGCTGGTTCAACACTCATAAAACAATCAAAGTGATTAATCATATCAGCAAGAGAAAAAACAAAAACCATATGATCCTCTCAATAGATGCAGAGAAAGCATTTGATAAAATACAGCTTCCATTTTTTTATCAAAATTCTTCAGGGTGTAGGGATAGAGGGTACATTCTTCAGCATCTTAAAAGTCATCTATGAAAATCCCACAGCAAATATCATTCTCAATGGGGAAACACTGGGAGCCTTTCCCCTAAGATCAGGAACAAGGCAGGGATGTCCACTCTCATCACTGCTATTCAACATGGTACTAGAAGTCCTAGCCTCAGCAATCAGGCAACAAAAAGAAATAAAAGGCATTCAAATGGGCAAAGAAGAAGTCCAATTCTCCCTCTTTGCAGATGACATAATACTGTGCATAGAAAACCCAAAAGACTCCACCCCAAGATTGCTGTAACTCATACAGCAATTTGGCAGCATGGCAGGATACAAAATCAATGCCCAGAAGTCAGTGGCATTTCTATACAATAGCAATGAGACTGAAGAAAGAGAAATTAAGGAGTCAATCCCATTTACAATTGCACCCAAAAGCATAAGATACCTAGAAATAAACCTAACCAAAGATGTAAAGGATCTATACCCTAAAAACTATAGAACACTTCTGAAAGAAGTTGAGGAAGACACAAAGAGATGGAAAAATATTCCATGCTCATGGATTGGCAGAATTAATATTGTGAAAATGTCAATGTTACCCAGGGCAATATACACGTTTAATGCAATCCCTATCAAAATACCATGGACTTTCTTCAGAGAGTTAGAACAAATTATTTTAAGATTTGTGTGGAATCAGAAAAGACCCCGAATAGCCAGCGGAATTTTAAAAAAGAAAACCATATCTGGGGGCATCACAATGCCAGATTTCAGGTTGTACTACAAAGCTGTGGTCATCAAGACAGTGTGGTACTGGCACAAACACAGACACATAGATCAATGGAACAGAATAGAGAATCCAGAAGTGGACCCTGAACTTTATGGTCAACTAATATTCGACAAAGTAGGAAAGACTATCCACTGGAAAAAAGACAGTCTCTTCAATAAATGGTGCTGGGAAAACTGGACATCCACATGCAGAAGAATGAAACTAGACCACTCTCTTTCACCATACACAAAGATAAACTCAAAATGGATGAAAGATCTAAATGTGAGACAAGATTCCATCAAAATCCTAGAGGAGAACACAGGCAACATCTTTTTGAACTTGGCCGCAGTAACTTCTTGCAAGATACATCCACGAAGGTAAAAGAAACAAAAGCAAAAATGAACTATTGGGACTTCATCAATATAAGAAGTTTTTGCACAGCAAAAGAAACAGTCAACAAAACTCAAAGACAACCTACAGAATGGGAGAAGATATTTGCAAATGACGTATCAGATAAAGAACTAGTATCCAAGATCTATAAAGAAGTTATTAAACTCAAGAGCAAAGAAAGAAACAAACAATCCAATCATGAAATGGGCAAAAGACGTGAAGAGAAATCTCGCAGAGGAAGACACAGACATGGCCAACAAGCACTTGAGAAAATGCTCCACATCACCTGCCATCAGGGAAATACAAATCAAAACCACAATGAGATACCACCTCAAGCCAGTGAGAATGGGGAAAATTAACAAGGCAGGAAACCACAAATGTTGGAGAGAATGCAGAGAAAAGGGAACCCTCTTGCACTGTTGGTGGGAATGTGAACTGGTGCAGCCACTCTGGAAAACTGTGTGGCAGTTCC
The DNA here is from genome assembly GCF_048164855.1 of Canis lupus baileyi. Taxonomy (NCBI): domain Eukaryota; kingdom Metazoa; phylum Chordata; class Mammalia; order Carnivora; family Canidae; genus Canis; species Canis lupus. The sequence goes on along the minus strand of NC_132857.1, from coordinate 31,720,139 downwards.
TAAAAGAGTTAAAAATAGACCTGCCCTATGACCCAGCAATTGCACTCCTGGGGATTTACCCCAAAGAGACAGATGCAGTGAAACGCTGGGATATCTGCAGCCCAATGTTTCTAGCAGCAATGTCCACAATAGCCAAACTGTGGAAGGAGCCTCGGTGTCCATTGAAAGACGAATGGATAAAGAAGATGTGGTCTACATATGCAATGGAATATTACTCAGCCTTTAGAAACAACAAATACCCACCATTTGCTTCAAGGATGGAACTGGAGAGTATTATGTGGAGTGAAAATAGTCAATCGGAGAAATACAAACATTATATGGTCTCATTCATTTGGGGAATATAAAAAATAGTGAAAGGAAATAAAGGGGAAAGGAGTAAAAATGAGTGGGAAGTATCAGAAAGGGAGACAGAACATGGGAGACTCCTGACTCTGGGAAATGAACAAGGGCTGGTAGAAAGGGAGGTGGGTGAGGGGTGGGGGTGACTGGGTGAGGGGCACTGAGGGGGGCACTTGATGAGATTAGCACTGGGTGTTATTTCTATATGTTGGCAAATTGAACTCATATATATATATATATATATATATATATTAAACATTTAAAGTAGAACTACTACAATTTTCTCATAATATCTTTTTCAAGATTTTATTTATTTATTTGAGAGAGATAGATAGTGACAGACCACAAGCAGGGGGAACAGCGGAGGGAGAGGGACAAGTAGGCTCCCCCTAAGCAAGGAGCCTGACTCAGGGCTTGGTCCCAGGACCTAACATCATGATCTGAACCAAAGGAAGACATTTAACTGACTGAGCCACCCAGGGCCCTTCTCATAATACCTTTCAAAAAGACAGAAGAGGAGAAAATATTTACTATCATTTTACAAGGCTACTTCTACCTTGCTATCAAAACTAAACAATGACATTACACGGAAAGAAAATGACAGATTGCTACCACTTCTAATGCAGTCTCAAAATTCTCAATAAAATATTAAGAAACCAAAGCTAGTTGCCTACAAAAATAATTATATACCATAACTAAGTAGGAATTCAAGATGTTTTAACACCTAAAAATCAATTAATATCATATACCATATCAATAGAATACAAAACAGAAGGCACATGATCTTCTCAATAGATTCAGAAAAGCCATTTAATAAAATCCAGTATCTGTTTATGATAAAAACTCAAAAAAAAAATCCTTAACCTGGTAAACAACATGTATTAAAAAAAAAAAAAAACAGCAAAAATCTTACTTAATGCTGGAAGACTGGCTTTCCCCCATAAGTTTTAGAAATAAGACAAGAATATTTTCTCTCATTATTTCTATTCAATCCACCCAGTGTTTTAGCTAAGCAAATTGAGCAATAAAAAGTGCTAAAAGGCATACAGAATGGAAAAGAAGTAAAGCCATTTCATCTGCAAGTGATAGAATCTCATATGAAGAAAATCCAAAGGCACCCACTAAAACATCATTAGAATTAGTAGATGAGTTCCATGAGGTTGAAGGACATGATAATTATACAAAAATCAATTTTCTTTCTATAAACCTGCAATGAACACTGTGAAAAAATAATTCCGTTTACAATAGGGTTAAAGGAAATAAAATAATTAGAAGTAAATTTTACAAAAGAAACTCAAAACTAATACTCTGAAAACCATAAACCTTTGTTTAAAGATATTTTTAAAATATCTAAATAAATGGAAAACTATTCTATATTCATGAATCAGAACACAACAATATTAAGATTATGGTAGTTCCCAACTGCCTTTTTTGTAGAAATCAACAAGTTGATTCTAAAATTCATATAGAACTGTAAAGGACCTAGAATAGCCAAAACAGTATTTTAAAAAATAACAAATTTGGGTGATTCGCACTTTCCAATTTTAAGATTTACTACAAAGCTACAATAATCACAAACCTGTGACACTGGCCTAAAAATAGACATATGGAACAATGAAATTAGAAGTGAATGTCCTATTCTAACACATTTATCATCAACTTATTTTTGACAAAAGGGCCAAGAGCTTTCAATAGGGAAAGAGCAATCTTTTCAACAAATGATACTGAGACAACTGGATAGCCACATGCAAAAGAATACAGTTAGATCCTTACTTCATCCCACGCTATTAACTCTAATGGATCAATGAGCAAACTATAAGATCTAAAATTATAAAATTATTAGAATAAATCATAGTATTTAATCATCATGACCTTTGGTTGAACATTAGATATAATACCAAAAGCAGGAGAAAAAAAAGGAAAAATAAACAAATTGAACTTCATTATAGTTAAAAACATTAATGTTTCAAAGGACACTATGCAGAAAGTGTAAAACTAGCCAATAGAACAGAAGGAAATATTTATAAATCATTTCTGAAAAGAGACATATCGAGAACATGTAAAGAACTCATACAACTCCCAACCAAATCCATGGTGAAGGGGAGTGGGAGATGCAGGTTTTCAGTTATGGAATGAAGAAGTCACGGAATAAAACATACTGCATAGGGAATATAGTCGATGGTATTGTAATAGCCTTGTATATTGACAGACAGTGGTACACTTGTGGTGAGCACAGCACAACACATACAGTTGTTGAATCACTATATTATATACCTGAAACTAACATAACACCATGTGTCAAGTATAATCAAATAAACATTTAAAAAATAATATATATTTCACCACAAACACACAAAATATGCAGAGGATCTAAATAAATGTTCCTCTGAAGCTATAGAAATTTCCGGAAAGCACGCAAAAAAATGTTTGACATTATTTGCCATAAGAAGATACTATTTCATATAGACTAGGATGACTAGAATCAAGAAGATGACAGCAGGTATTGGCAAGGATGTGCCTTACTCACTGCTGGTGGAAATACAAAATGATACAGCTGCTTTTGCAAGTAGTTGGCAGTTCCTCAAACAATTAAACACTGAGTTGCCATGTGACCCACCAATTTCCCTCCTACAGAACTCTATACCCAAAGGGAATGAAATATGTCTACACAAAAACTTTTATATAAATGATGATAGCATCCAAATGTTAGAAATCATTTAAATGCCTGCTGAGTAATGAATGGATTCAAGAAATGTGGTATATTCACGTAAAGGTATATTTTTGCTCATCAAAAGGAGCACAGTCCTGATGCATGCTATACATTGATGAACCTTGACAATATTATTCTAAATGAGAGAAGCCAGTCACAAAAGACCACATACTATGTGATTCTATTTATATGAAATTCATATGAGATATGAAACCTATAGATAAAGAAAGTGCATGAGTGATTATTTAAGACCAGGGCAGGGTAAGATAAGGAAGTGATAGCTAGAGTGTATGGGATTTCTTTTTGAGGTGATAAAAATGTCCTGAAACTTAACTGTGATCATAGTTGAATATCTCTGTGAATGTACCAAAATCATTGATTTGTATACTTTAAATGGATGCAATATATGGCATGTGAATCACAGCTTGATAAATGTGTTAAAATATTAGCTGTGACGGGACTCTGAACAGAGGCCTAAGGAAAGGGAGATACCTTAAATCATTGCACATTCGGTTAGCTTATGTGGTTAGTTGTAGTCTTTGAATACAGATGACTTTTGCAGTTCGGAAGACTAAGAGTGGAAAAAGAGGTGAGGATATCTAGGAGGTGTCATTTTGATCCACTTGAGGGACACTGGATCTTTTCGGTGATTGATAGGGGCAGAGGTTGTGGGGAGGAGAACCTGCTTTTTTAACCTAGAGCACTTGAAACCGTTGACTGCCTCCTGGCTTGTGTTCTGTGAAATGAGGGACCCATGGTCCATTTATGTGGGCTTTAGAGGTCTGCATGACAAGGAACTTTTTGCAGAGGCTGGACCAGAAGCCTCCACAAACTGCCAGAGGACATGCTGGCTGCTGTCCCTCATCTTTTCCTTCTATTCAGAAAACCACCATTGCCTTTTTCTGTAGTTAACTCCCTGTCAAGTTTTAATAGACTGCAATATTTGTGAGGTCTCATGAGCTGAGTCATTTCTCCCTGGGAGTTAGATAAATACCGTCCATTTTGCTTCTCTTCCCTGTTTGTGTCTCCACTCTGCCAGTCATTTCCATTAACTCTGACTTATAAGGCATCCACTGCTTTGCTTCAGGCTTAAATTTTCCTACAATTTAGTAATATTTGGGCCCCATTCTGGAAACCTACCTGGTATGTAAAATGCACTCTGAGACACTTTAAACAAAGCAGTCTATGAGTGGGAGCCAGTGGACCGGAAGGATGGGGACTTCGTCTGAATGATTACCTCTGCAGTCCTCAGGGGAATGACCGGGCTCATGGCAGGCTTTGAATACATGCATGTTGAACAGAGACTTGACAAGAGGAGTGAGGCAGTTGTTTTTAGGCTAGTAAGTGTTGACAAGATGCTCAAGGGTTACATCCCTGCTGCATCATTATATGAATAGGTAAATTTGACTGTGCTACTCCTGGATATAATTACAAAAGGATTCCCAGACTAAAATTTTGTTGTTTACCTTTTTTTGAAACATTAGAGTTACCTGCAACTGCATGGTTCCATACATGATATGTTTTACTTTGTGTTATTTCTGAATGTTAATTTCTTTTCCTATTGTGGAGTCTTGGATTGCATAGCTATGGGCATTCTAAAAATCAATCCATCAATGAATAAAAATGCTGACTTTTTTTTTTTTTTTTTACCAAAATTGCTTTTATAATTAAAGGGCGTATGTTTTGCCTCAAATGTTTCCAAACCAAGGAAATAGCCTGTGGGGTAAACTGGGACATGGGTTGCTTTTTCTCCACCAAATAAATTAGTATAAATGAGAAATTGATAAAGTAATTCATTAAAAGTCAACTCTAAAATTCCTAATGTTCCTTGTGACTATGAATCCAAATGTTCACAGTCTCTTTTCTCAACCTACATAAGAGTGATTAAAATTAGTTCCTATAAGCTGTGACCTGCTAGGTTTTATGACTCTGTGGCTAGACAGGCAGGCTATTTAATGGTAAAGAGCCCACTTTGGAATTAAACACACTTTGAGTTGAGTTCTGGATCCACCATTTACTAGCTTAATGAACTTGAAAAGTCGTCTTACTTTTCTGGATCTCAGTAGCTTAATTTATAAAATGAAAGGAAGAACAAAGACCTCAGTATAAAGTAGTTATATGAATAGAACAGAGAAAAAATATAAAGGATTTAGCACAATCCCTGGCATGCGTAAAGTATTCCTGAAATGTCTGTCATTATTATCATTCCTTGGACAATGTGCAAAAGGGTATTTGGCTTATGGCATAAAATGACATGACTAATGCAGATCGTGAGAAGTGGGGCCATGAATGAGGACTTTGCCTGATCACCATTATTTTGGTTTCAAAAATAATAATTTTAATTATGAAACATATTCATTTCTCACTAAATAATTTGCTTAATAAATATACAAATGCAGAAGAAAATATATAAATAAAACTTTAAAAAGAAGAGCCCCACAATTTGAAGAATGTGACTGTTAATTAACATTTTGGTATAAGACTTTTTTCAGTCTTTTGAGTGTGTGTATGTATGTGTGTGTTATAGTTTCATTTTGCTTTTCTTTAAGACTTAATGTTTTTAGAGATGTTTTGGGCTTAGAACAAAATTGAGAGGAAAGTACAGAGACTCCCCGTATATCCTCTGCCCCCATGAAGGCCTCTCCCATCATCAACATCAGAGTGGTACATTTGTTATGATTGATGAACCTACCTTGACATATTACAATCTCCCAAAGTCCAGAGTTTATGTTACAGTTCACTCTTGGTGTTGTATTTTGTATGAGTTTGGGCAAATGTATAATGTTATACACCCATCATTCTGGTATCTTGTAAAGTATTTTCACTGCTTTAAATATCCTCTATGTTCTTCCTATTCATCCCTTCCTGTTCCAGTTCCAACCCCTGCCAACCACTGACCTTTTATGGTTTCCATAGTCTTATATTTTATAGACTATCATACTGTTGGAATCATACAGTATGTGGCCTTTTCAAAGTAGCTTCTTCACTTAATGGTATGTATTTAATTGTCCTCCATGTCTTTGCACAGCTTGATAGTTCTATTCTTTTTAGGGCTGAATAATATTCCATTGTTTGAATGAACCACAGTTTATCTATTTACCAACAAAAGGATATCTTGGTTGCTTCCAAGTTTGGGCAATTATTACTAAGGCTGCTATAAGCATCCACTTGTAGATTTTTGTGTGGACATAAGTTTTCAACTACAATAGGTAAATACCAAGGAGTATAACTGGTAGACTGTGTGATAAGAATCTGTTTCGTTTTGTAAGAAACCACAAAACTGTTCTTCAAAGTGCTTGTACCATTTTGCTTTTGCCCCAGCGATGAATGAGAATTCCTGTTGCTCTACATCCTTGCCAATATTTGCTCTTGTCCCTGTTCTTGATTTTGGCCATTCTAAATAGATGTGTAGGAGTATTTCATTGTTTTAATTTGCATTTCCCTGAATACATATGATATGGCTGTTTAAAACTTTTTTTTTTTTTGGCTGTTTTAAACTTTTGATCACACTAGAGAGATAGGTAGATACATAGATTTTTTTTTTTTTACTTAATTTTCCAGGATTTTTTTACAAATTCCTCACAAAGATTTTTTTTAAGAACTATTTGTGATTAAAATAAGTAGAAGAGCATAAAGCATTGTGATTAAAGATGCTGACTTTGGACTCAGGCAAACCTGAGATTAAATCCTGACTCTGAAGCCTTCTGTGAATGAAGGTATCCATTACTTTTACCTCTCTGAAGTGAAGTCTTCTCAGATTAAAATGTGGATAGCATATAATTCTAAATTAAAGATTCATGGGATATTTAAATGAAATAGTGTATTTAAAATACATAGTAACATTGCTGACTCAAAGGACTTTTCCAGTAAATAACAGCCATAATTATTATAATGATTTAAACAGTTGTGCCCTATCTCATACATCCATTGCCTCGTCTTCCCTTCCCAGGACTTTTGTATTATTTAGTTAGCAATATGATAAGTACTTTTGTACATGAGGCCTTTTTTTTTACTGTCACAGTAGCAAAGACCAAATAAAGGTGTGGTTTTATTCTCATTATCACATAGTCAGTATGATATCACAGACAGACATGATAAAGTGTGGTCTAGAACCCAAGCCTCTTGGTTTCCAATTCTTAGCTTATTCTCTTAAACTCTTTCTGTATAGCCCTTGCAAAGAGGAAGATGATTTTTCATATCTTCCTGTATGACTCATAGCAACCAAAGTAATTTTTTTTGGACTGAATTTATTCACACATGCACTCAAATATCTCACACCCACATCAATGATCAAATAATGTAAACATTTGCCATTTTCATTCAGAGTCAAAATTTTAGGGAAAATGCGTTTACTACTAATGGTGAGCTGCCATTCCTGGTCTTGGTCACAAGATATGACATGTTTCCTTTGTTTTGTCCACTTACAGCAGAGAATAAAACTCTAAATTAGGTCAATGAAGAAAATAGGGATTCAAGGAGAATGAGGGAAAAGAGGGAAGAAACAGCTAAGTCTAAGAATCCAGGCCATTTGTCTAGTTTTTATATTTCTGACCAAACAACCTTACAATTTAGTGAAAGAACAAGTTAGTTAATCTGGATTTACAACTAAAATGGTTGATTTTTGTTTGCTTGGCAGTCATAGTGGCAGTATATGATTAGAAAAGTACTCAAAGGGGTTGAAGAGTCCCCCAGGACCAGAGATAAGGAGTCAAGAAAAGGAATCCACTGGGGAAAAAAAAATCAGGCCCTGGAAAACAAGATGGACAATGTCAAGATGGACTGGTCAGTATAAGATATTTATCTAGCAGTTCTCAGTGATGGAGATTCCTGCAAAGGCCACAGGTTCACTAGTCAGTTATTTTCTTCTGGGATAAAAGCCAACCAAATTAATTCAAGAGCTACAGAAAGAAGTTGCCTGAATGGGAGACTCCATAATAACCACTAATGTCCATTCATTTCATGCTCATTTTTTTTCCACCAATGGATACTTTTCTATTTACTACTGATCAATTGAATTAAGTAATTAGCTTAAAGATGCAATTTTTATCAGAATTGCCATAAAAATCATGTTACTCTCACAGCTGTAGCATTTCGTCTGGACATGGGGTAAGATAAACATGGCATGAACTATGGCATCGTATAAAAAACTGGCTGTACGTCTCATGATGAATGAACATTAGTTTAGTTAACCAATAAAATAAAATAAAATAAACAATTATCAGCCTCCCAATATGGCTGCAAAAGTTAAATAAAATGTAATATATAAACTTCCTTATGTACTGGACATATTTTAAAAATATTAAAGTATCAAGTAAATTCCTTTGGAGAAATAAAAAAGTACATTTTTCAAAACTTTAACACAAACAAATTTATACCTTGAAGCCAAATTGATTTCATTTAAAATTATGTATATAATAATATAATAATAACAGTAATAACAATAAATTACTTGATTACATGTTAGGTGCACAGTAGGTGCTAGGCATTGCTTTAAGTGTTTCACATATATTAACACAGTTTATGTTCTCAACAACCCAACAACCCCAAGGGGTAGATATTACCCTGACCATCATTTTTCAAATGAGAAGGTCATAACACATATGGGTCAAGTATCTTGCTCAACATCACAGAGTTCTTGCAGGCAAAGTCAGAATTATAACTCAGGCAGTCAGACATTAGAGTGTGTCCTCTTATCCACTTTGCCATCTGTGTCGATCAGGATACATTAAGTTAGGCTTCAATAATAACTAGTGTCAAAATGTCAGTGGACTAAAGCAAAACGTATTATTTCTCACTCATACATGTCTATCTCAACGCACATAAAGATATATCTGGTCTACAATTGCCTCATTCAAGGCCTGCACCTTCTTGAACTGGTAGCCATTAAAATAAGAAAATGTGATAAATATTTTAATGCCACCCAGAAGTGACAAATATCATGTCAGCTTATATTTCACTGACCAAGTCATATGGTCATATGTAACTTCAAAGGAAGGGTTTATGCAAATTAACCATGGCAACAACTAGAATACTGGTGAAGAGCCCTACTGAATAAAAAACTAGGTATCAAACATACACAAGCATACTTGCATGCACATGTATGTACACACACAAGCCTATTGCAAAACAGTGTGTATATTATTTCAATATATAGAACCAAACTAAAAATTTCTGTAAACCATTCCTCCCTTCCTATCTTCTTTCCTTCCTTCCTTCCTTCCTTCCTTCCTTCCTTCCTTCCTTCCTTCCTTCCTTTCTTCCTTCTTTCCTTCCTTCCTTCCTTCCCTCTTTCTTTCTTTCTTTATTCTCTTTCCAAAATGTGATCTTTATTGAGGATCATGTTGTGCTAGTTACTCTAAGAAGTATATGGTAAACTACTAATAACAGGATGTCTTTAAAAAAAAAAAACAATGAATTTGGACATGAAACAGGTCAAATCCCTACAGTATGAAGTGGAATTACTTTGACATCAAACTCTGATATTCTAATTAGTCTGTGACCTTTAAGCCATATTCTATTAAGTAGCATTATGAATTACTTTGTCAATAGTTGGTCTACAGATATTCAAATGTAGTTGCATACATTTGTCTAATTTTCATCCATTTAGGAATGTTAATCTCATTTTCTTATTGGTCATTTATTAAGTATGCATATTTATACATAAGTTTCATTATATGAAACTTGACAGCTGCATGTAAACCAGCTGTCTATTGCATGGTAGCTCCCAGTTTCCAGTGTGTCTTACAACATTTTTAAGGAGTGTCCCATCATAGATATACCAGGAAAAATCCAGCATACCATCAAATATTTCCAGAGATTTAGGGTATGAGTGAATAATTACAATCTACCAGGGACCTTTTCACTCTAATTTTCTACCTCAGATTTTTAAAATCTTTCTTTTGTTTTACTTCCTGCAGTTGATGCTTTTAAGCACGAACATGGTTCCTGGCCGTTTTTCTATAATCACTTGCAAATAACATGTATTAGTCTCCTTGGGTTGCCATAACAAAATATCACAGACTAGACAGTTTAAACAAAATAAATTTATTTTCTCATAGTTCTGAAGCCTGGAAGTCCAAGATCAAGGTGTTGGCAGATTTGATGTCTTCTGAACCCTCTCTGCATGACGTGCAGATAGCTTTCTTCTTATTGTGTCCTCACATGGCCATTTCTTTGTGCAAAAACATTCCTGAGATCTCTCCCTCTTCCTGTAAGGAAACCACTCATATTAGATTAGGGTCCCACTCTTATGACCTCATTTAATCTTACTTACCTACTCCAGGTGCTATCCCCAAATGTAGTCACACAGGGGGATAAACCTTCATTACATACACTTTAGAAAGGACACAATTCAGTTCATAACACATCACTACATAAGACTCAGGAGTATTCTAAACTTCTACTGAAAACAAAGTAAAAATAGAGTCAGTACATTATGACACAATCAGAAAACTATATTGTTTTATTTATTTATTTATTTATTTTTTAAATATTTAATTTATTTATTTAGGATAGTCACAGAGAGAGAGAGAGAGAGAGGCAGGGACACAGGCAGAGGGAGAAGCAGGCTCCATGCACCGGGAGCCCGACGTGGGATTCGATCCCGGGTCTCCAGGATCGCGCCCTGGGCCAAAGGCAGGCGCCAAACCGCTGCGCCACCCAGGGATCCCGAAAACTATATTGTTTTAAATTAATTAGATTATATTTAGCTTTCATTTTTGCTTTTCGGCAATGTGTATAGAGCTCATAAAATAAATAATACCAGAAACTAAATCTTAGACACCAGAGTTCTAGAAACTCTCTTGGCCATTCTTTCCATTGGGAATTCCTCATAGTTGCCTCTCTATGCACAACCCTGATTTTCATCATCCCTGGGCTCCTCCTTTCTCTCTCCTCCCAGCCTAGCTGTCAGTCTTCCACTACTACTGACCTTTCCCAAGTCTTGTCTCCGTCTCTGATGTAGTAAAAGTTAGCTGTGTCCTGCTCTCCACCAGACAATTTTTCATCTTCCATCCACTACACAGCTTCTCAGAGCATTTTCCTCAACAAAGAGCCAAATACTAGCAGAGGGAAGATGATATAGTCGACTTTGATTTTCTATGGATTTTAAGTTATTAAGGTGGTAATTAGAGACAATAAAATCAAGGCTTAGGGTATTGTTTTAAAAATACTTGAGAAACTCTGGGGGCGCCTTGGTGGCACAGCCAGTTAAACATGGGACTCCTGGTTTGGGCTCAGGTTGTGATCTCAGGTTGTGAGATTGAGCCCCCAGTCAGGCTCTTCTCTCTCAGTACAGAATCTGCTTGAGATTCTCTCTCTCCCTCCCCCTTCTTGCTCTCTCTCTCTCTCAAAAAAAAAAAAAAAATCTTTAAAATAAAAACAACTTGAGAAACTCTGAAACACAAAGGAATATATCATTTTTTGTAGAAATAAAACTAAAGTTTCCTTTTTTAAAAAAGATTTTAATTATTTATTCAGGAGACACACAGAGAGAGACAGAGACACAAGCAGAGGGAGAAGCAGACTCCTTGTGAGGAGCGTAATGTGGGACTCGATCCTGGGACTCGGGGATCATGCCCTGAGCCAAAGGCAGATGCCCATCCACTGAGCCACCCAGGTATCCTGAAATAAAACATGAGTTTTATTCTTAAAGCATATGATAAACTCTGATATTTTTTATTCTATTGCATATGCTGTTTGACCATTAAATGATTTTACAACCATTAATGGGTTGTGACCTGCAGATTGTAAAACACTAACTTAAGGAGGTTAAATTAATTAACAAAAATTCAAGAGCTACTTAGTGTTGGAGACAGAATTCCAACACTAGCCTGTCCAGATTGAAAGCTTGTACAAGCACTATTAAAAATATGAAAAGTTTATGTCTTCTCCAGGGGCTGAACAATGTATTCATGAGTCTGCAGGAGTTCTCAGTGGAAGCAGTTCACAGAGAAGTGAAGAAAGAGTTTCCACCTTTTACCCAGAATTTCTCATGCCTGCCTGGGAGGGTGACTGGCTTCTCCTTGAAATGAGAATGCAGCCTCAGTTAGGCAGTTCACTTTGAAGATGTTTTCACAACTGCTGTTTTAAAGCATTTTTATAAAACTCAATGCTGTCATTAGAACTGTGATCCTTGCACAGGGGTGATATCATACCTCATTAGGGCTGTGTGAGTTTTAATAAAAAGAGGAAGAACTGCATGGTGTACTTAATGCAGTGAGTTTAATACCATGATAAGTACCTACAGTAGATTTTTTTTTCTCTCCATTAGAACTGCACTGATTTTGGATTAAGTACACATGCATACATACATATACACACAAAAAAAAAACTATCTCACAGCCACTAAAATATAAAAATATTTTATCCTCAATGTCCAAAAGACAAATGGAAATATGTAGGAATAAAGCAGAAGTAGAATAGGAGCCAAGAATTTAGGATGAAAATGGCAAACAGAAATAGCTCCTTTGCTTTGTCCATACTTCTAAACTAAGAGCTGCTTCTAGGGCCTGGCTCCAACAGTGACAGAGGAAGCACTCACTTATGGAGATAACAAGGAGATGGACTCCAGCTTCACTTGCACATCTCCCACTGCCCCATCACTCAAGTGTGAAGGGCCACCTATAGTGGTTTATTCTCCTGGATTAGATTAGCTGTTGACCCTGAAAGGAGTTGGTACTTAAGTCACAACAGCCACCTGGAAAAGTGGACTCAAGGCATCATGAACACCATTTGGCAAGAATGGGATGACAGATGGGATAGGCAGGAGGACATGAAGGAAAACATATACGTATATAAAATTTCATATATATATAACATATATATGTTATTTCAATATATATTTCAATATATATATTTCAATTATATATATATAATTTCAAATATCAAGAATAGGCTGTTCTGTTTTGTTTTGTCTCATCACAATAAAATGAGAGAAACTCAACAAGTTATCCCATGTGACTCCTCAAATGATGTTTGAAATTTCTCCACCACATCACCTCAAACCAGCTAGCACACTAGATGTGATAAAGAACCCCCACTGTTTAAAACAAATTCAATCCTTGCATACAGATACTTGTGTAAAACACAAAACAACCTGGATAATTTGTTCATTTCAATTTCTATAAGAATATCTAAGCACTTTTCTCACTTTCTCTATTTATCTCATCTTGGACTGTAATAAATTACAGCACTCATATAACTTATGTTTGAACTTCTCCAGTGTTACCACAAAGATAATTCTGTCTTGAGACCAGGTGATTCCATTTCTGCACCCTAACATGGTGAAGATGGTGTGTCAGGCATTCAGCTGGGTGAAGGAGATACAAATGTGAGTAAACAGGATCTGTGTGTGGAGGGGCTCTTGGCCCTGCCCAGAAACGTGAGGGTTTGGCAAAAGCTTCCAGAAGAGAGGGTCCAGAGCTGTCTTGGTAGAATAGGAATTAATCAGAAATGATAGAGTAGAAGACTGTTTTGAGCAGAACAAACAGCAAAATTAAACATACGAAAACACAAATCAGTAAGCACAAAACTACAAGCGGTTTGGTGTATAGGAATTTAAGCTTCGGTTCCCTGCCCCCCTCCCCCCCTCTGTCGCTGTCTCTCTTTTTGTCTCTCTCATATAGAGCTACATTTATCTCTCTGTAGCTTCTACTCACTGATCCTAGCTATACTTGTGAGCACCAATATCAGTTAGGGAATTTATCATCACTAATGGCCAAAAGAAAACGGAGAAAAAGAAGGAGAAATGGGGTGGGGGGCAACAGGGGAGGGAGAGAGGAAGGCAAAAAGGAAGCAAGAAATCTCAAATTAAATTGCTCTAAGAAAGGAAAGTGAATTGTGTTAAATCTCACAGAAAGGGCAATATTTTCCATTTCGTAAATCTCTAGTCAATTTCTCATTGGTTTTATTAGCTACATTTCCTTAATCTAATCACTCTGCCAGAGCAATGTAGGATATGCACACAATTGGAACTTTGCACATTTTACTGCTAGAGCTGTCTCCAGTGAATACCACCTAAATCTCATGGATGCTAATTAGGAAATAGTGAATCCTCTGAACAAAAATCAGGATACATCCTGGAAAAAAGGAGAATGAATATGGGTCAGGGCCAAGTGAGGGCCACAGTAGGCCTCCCAGCATGTTCTTTTTTTTTTTTTTTTTTAATTAAGCATTTTTTAAAAGATTTTGATTTATTTGAGAGAGACACAGAGAGATCAAAGAAGCGGGGAGGGGTAGAGGGAGAAACAGACTCCCCACGAAGCAGGAACCCTGATGTGGGACTCAATCCCAGGACCCTGGGATCATGGCCTGAGCCAAAGGCAGATGCTTAGCCAACTGAGTCACCCACATGCCCTGACATGTTCTAACCCTTCATACACATGGCAGGATTGCAAATCTTTCAAGCATTTTTGAGCATTCCTTACAGTTACACTAACAGTGTCATTAAACATGCCCTATATTTCAGGTTCCCTGAATACCTTGGTGACCAAATTTGGGAAGATAAATATACCAAAATATTTCATTTTTAAAAAATAAAATATGGAAACTCTTTGGTAACTTTCTGGTAGTCCTTAGACTCATGCTCTCAAGGTCTAGTGTGACCTAAAAGTCTCCCAATATTAAGTCTTGTCTCCAAATCCAGACTCTCCTCTGCCTTACTGCCTCTCAGGTCAGACTTTTCCCACTATTCTCACTTGGCTATCCAGGTCCAATCCCTCCCCTGCCCTGGACCTTTGCATATGTGTCTTTCTGTACTCAAAATACTTCTTGCTCCTCTATTTGCCTACCTCCCCCACCCCTGACTTGAACCACACCTTGGATTCAATGTCCCTTCTTTAGATAGAGTACCTCTCTCCCCCTCCAGTCAAGGTTAAATCTCTCTAGTACATGTTCACGCTGAGCTCGCTCTCACTCTTCTGCTTTCCTCCTTCATAAAGTACTTGATAAGAATTGCAATTGCCTAATAACTGTGATATCTTACTTCCCCCCTAGGATGAAAGCTCTCTGCAGCTAGGGAACTGGTCTGTTTTATCTTTCTAGAATAGTACACTGCTTCTCCTTATTTGTCATGTAACAAATATTTCAAATGAGTATGAGAATATGTCAACTAACATTAATAAGAATTATAATTTCCAGAGTACTTACTATGTGAATCTTTAGAGACCAATATTATGGATAAGGGAAAGCAGGAAGAGGTTAAATGACTTGTCTAGGGTAAGACAGCTTAGCAAGCAGCAGAACCGGAATTTGAAGAGTGACAGCTTGACCACAGAGTGCATGTGCTTACCTACCATACTTTTCTACCTCTCATCTATTAATTGTAATAAAAACCCAACACCTTCAGAAAACTAGAATTATGGCTCTCTTTTCTCCAATCAGGACTTAAGTCTCTTTGACTCTCACACTGTCCCAATTTATTTAACTCTTTCAGAGCCTTTACTGGAAAAGGAAGGATGAGGTTTGGATCAGAAAATTGGAAGTCTATGCCCTAGAAAGTTTTGGCAATGAACTCACCTGTGGAAACAGTACTCCATCACTTACCTGGCTATGTGGACCCTTGATCCTGGGGACAAAGTCCATGAGAAAAGCAGTTCTGTAACCTCTTGTTATATGGAGGAAAAAGCAGGGAAGGCAAGGTTCTACAATCTCTGGCATTGATGGCTTGAACAGAGAGGTATAATGAAACTTCAGTCCCTCCACATGGTCCACCATCATCATTGCCAGCTTCTGCACTGAGGATTTTGCATCAACCCTCGGCTTATGGGGTAGGAGAGAAAAGGTATTCTACAAAATGGCCACTTGATCCCCACTGGGAGAAATGACCCTCATGCAGCTCTGCTAATCCCCTAATGCCACAGGTGAGACACTTAAAAATTTCATTTTGTTATTATTCTTTTCACCATGATCAGTGTACTCTTTAATCCCCATCAACTATTTCACCCACCCACCCTTCCCACCTCCCCTCTGGTAACCATCAGTTTGTTCTCTATAGTTAAGAGAGACACTTCTTTTATTTTTCATTTTTTTAAAACCAATGGATTATGCCAGAAACAGCAGAGCATACATATGTTAGGAGGAAAGTCTGAAACGTTCTCTTGCCTGTGGGAAATACAGTTTCTTAGGAAAGGAAATGGTTTTGTTTGGGAAAATGCCTTGATGAGCTTTGGGGGAGGAAAGGAGAAGCCTGAAGGTGTGAATGTTGGCAGGAAGCAAATAAGAACAGGAAAAGCTCAAGAGCTCTGCTCCACAGCATTGGCAGACTTGGTTTGTGCTCAGTGAGTGAAGGACAAAGGTCAAGGCTGGGGTGGGGAGGCTGACAAAGAAGCATGTGCGCAGTGGTGAGAACAGAGGCCACTTAAAGCTGGGTACTCTTCAGGAAGAGGCAAGCAGGAAAAGGCTAAGTGGAAGGCTGACCAAAGGCCATTTTAAACCAGAGGATACTTAACATTGCATTTGGGGAGTTTTGCACAGCTATGATGGACATCTGTCCCCTCCTATACTCTACCTCATCTCAATTCCAATAAAGTCTATTGCACACACATATATCTTTCTTTGTTTCTTTGTTTCTTTCTTTCCTTCTTTCTTTCTTTTTGCATTTGTCTTTTCTGTTGTGTCATTTTATCTGTTATGAAACATGGCAAGGGGCAGTTGCCTACCTGGAGTGAAGTGGTGCAGGAAGAAGCAGCATGTACAAGAGAACAAGGCATAGAGATTTAATTAGAAGAAAGTGGGATTTTGAGTCCCAGGGGTCTTGGAATTCTAAGAAATTACAGAGGAAAATTTAGAATTGTTTAGGCTTGGGAGTGGTCCATATGATTCTATTTAGATGTCAAAGTGACTCGGACAAACATACAAGTGAATCTCTGCCATACAAGTGAATTAAAATAAATGATGGTTTTATGCACATTGACATTGATTTGTCCTACTTTGTTTACCCACACTAGGAACACACGATAAGATTTAGGGCTCAGAAGAGACATACCACATTTACACATTCTGATATTCAGGTGAAATTCTGATTACCATTAAATCCTGTTGTGAATAAAAGTGTCAACTGAAGCATTCTCTATCAACATACTGATAATTGGTGAACAGTTTTAGACAAACACATATGCAGGGTGGTGCAGCTACTAGAGGATAGATATAAATTTTGAGCCTAAGTATGTCATCCAAAACTCCATTCACTATGTACCAACTGCATCTCAAAGGTGATCTAAAAATAAATTTTTAAAAATGAAAACCTTAAAAGTATCATTTGAATCACTCACTTTGAAAAGAGAGATGAGACTTAGTCACATTCACCAGCCCGGGAGCATTAGCAGCCAGTAGGTCCTACAGATAGATCCAAAGGGCCTTTCATACCAACACAAAGCTAAACATAGTGAGAAAGAAGGAAACCAACTTGGAAATCTTTTTTTCTCTTTTTCCTTCTAGGAAAAAGGAAGTTAGGAAATATATCTTCTTTAACTTTTTACTCACCTCTACCTTCCATCCTTGTGACTAACTTGACAAAAGTTTATTTCTGAAAATAAGTGTGCTGCTGTTGTAGCATGGGGCTTCAAGGTCTGCAAGGTCTGCATTTTGGTAGTGAGGAAGGAAGGAAGGAAGGAAGGAAGGAAGGAAGGAAGGAAGGAAGGAAGGAAGGAAGGAAAGGAAGACTGGGAGGAGACAAGGGAGAGGGAGGAAAGAAAGAGAAGGAAGGAAAGGGAGAAGGGAGGAAGGGAAGAGAGAAGGAGTAAGGAGGGAGTAATCAGCACTCAGATTGAGAATATCAACAGTACCTCAGAAGTCCCCTCAACCCACCTCTCAGTTACTGTATTCCCCCCAAAGTAATAGGCAATTTTGCCTGTCTTTGAACTTAAAAAGATAAAAGCATACGGTCTATCTTTGTATTCAAAATTACTTTCTTGAGATTCAAATGTACAGTAAAGTGTGATTGTAGTTCATTTATTTTCATTGTAATAGGCTGCTTCATAAATATAAAATTTATTAATCCAGTTTACAGTTAACAGGCATTTCAGCTGGCCTGTCTCTCTCCTCTCCTCAGCTACTATGATTAATGCTGCTATAAATATTTTTGCATATGTTGGGGAACTATTTTATTCCTTACCTGGAGTTATATGACATTATCAATTATAACTTCATCTCTTTTTCCATAACACAGTGGCTTCACAAATACATTATTATTTGATGATTTGGCTTTAGCATATGATGCCTTCAAAAATTTGTTATCAGCTATATTTTTGGAAAACAAAATTTGTGCCCTTCTCAAAAGATGTGATTTCTGGCAACTCTTTTGTTCTTAAAGATTCTCTAAAAGGTGGCAGAATGCTATTCTTACATAAAGATAATTGGCAGCTAAAGAGTATTACGAAAGATGAGTCCCATAATGAGTGATTTAGTTACTTAGGCTTCGCTAAAAATTAAAACACTATGGAAGAATGAATACTATCATTCCAAAGGGAGATGTTAGTTAGAAATAACAGGAATAATGTGATACTAAAATCATATAATAATAATGATGATGATGATGCAAGCTATGATTTATTGAAGTAGGTAGCATGGCAGAGTGGTTAATAGAAAGGGATCTGGTCCCAAACTGCTTGGTTAGAATCTCAAATATCAGCTCTGCCACTTTCTAGCTATATGAATTTGTTGTATGTCAGTTTTATCATCTGTCATATATGAAGAATCATAATAGCACCTATTTCAGAAGCTGTTGGTTAAATGAGACACCATGTACAAAGGACAAGAACAATATTTGAAATAGAGGGAACATTGTGCATGTATTAAGAGATATTATCATTGGGGCACCTGGGTAACTCGGTTTAGTATCCAACTCTTGATTTTGGCTTAGGTCATGATCTCGGGGTCATGAAATCAAGCCCTGTGTTAGTCTCCCTGCCCAGAGGGAAGTCAGCTTGAGATTCTCTCTCTTCCTCTCCCTCTGGCCCTCCCTCTGCGCGCTCTCTCTCTCTCTCTCTCTCTCTCTCCCAAATAAATAAATAAAATCTTTAAAAACAAGAGTTGGGTGGCTCAGTTAATCATATGCCTTCAGCTCAGGTCATGATCCCAGGGTCCTGGGATTGGGCCCTGCATCTGGCTCCCTGCTCAGCAGGAAGTCTGCTTCTCCCTCTACTCCTCCCTCTGTTCATGGGTGCACTCACCCTCTCCCTCTCTCTCCCTCAAATAAAATCTTAAAAAAAAAGAAAGCAAACAAACCAACCAAAACACCAAAGGAGTTATATTATTGTGATTTTTGATCATGTACATACATTATTTCTAACTCCTTTTACAACCTCTCAAGATAGCTATCACTATCTCTAAACTTATATAATCTGCCTTTTTTCTGATGTCATATTTAATTTTCTAGTCTTGTGTGCTTCATGTGGTTTCTTTTCTTTAAAAAAAGTATCTTGTAACATATGTCATTAACTTGCCTTTTTGAGTGCCTCTCTTTACTGGGTATTTACCATCTGTGTTGTCTCAGTGCATCGAGGGCAAATCTAAGCAGAATTTTCTTCTAGCCTGGATTCAGTTATGAAAGCCCATATAAGTTAAATAACTTACCCAAGGCTTTACAGCTTATTAGGTAACCAAACTGGAGTCTTCTTTCCTGCAGGCCCAGTGGTCTCTTCCTATTTCTTGCTGCCCCCTGTGGCTTAATGGAAAAATTAAGTCTTCCATGACTTTGACTATTATGTGCTAGCCTTAATACTCTGAGTTAGTTGGATACTGATGTTCTAGATCATTTCTGGACTGCCACAACAAAAAAGTCTTGCCCAAATTGTCGGGCCAAATTTTGATTTCTAATTTTGGTGATTTGAAATGCCATAACTAGTAGATAAAAAAATTAAAGGAATGCATATGATGACATGAATATTTCTGTCTTTTCTATGCAGGACTTTTAAGCTATATTGAAGCTCATGTCAGTTATAATTTAAAAATAGTTAATAGTGAATTAAGAGGTTCTATTTCTGGTAAAGATGAGTAAGTGAGATGTCGATGTGTTTCCCACTAAATGCAACCAAAAATCTGAACAGAAGGTATCAAGAAACCATCTGAGAAATAAATAATGGCAGAAAGATTATGGTAAAAAATGTGATTTTTGGAGCTATTATTGAACTGACAATAAGTTTCCCTTTTTATTTCCTTCAGTTATTCCTAGCCTGGAATCAAAGACAGCATGCTACTAAGAGTGTAGTCTCAAGGTGGATGTAATGTGGATTTCAGAAGAATCTCTCTGTATAAGTAGTGGCACAGGGAGTCTGTATAGGTCATATACAATAGGAAAAAGCCCACTAATTTTTTGCTGTTGTTCTCTCCTAAGTTGGCCCTTGGGCAATCTCACAGTGGCACAGAAGCAGCAGCAACTTGGAAGATATCTAAAATTCAAAGACAGAAGTATCTGTGGTCAAAAGGGGGCAGGGGATCTCCACTGTCTAGAGACAGAAATAGTCACAGAAAGCTCATAACAGAATAAGAAGATGATGTCCAGTTTTTGCTGGTAGGAGGTCATAACATGGATCCTCTGGTGCAGGAAATTTTCAAGAAAATCAGAGAAGAGAGATATTTCAAGAAAATGATCTCGTACAATTATGTATGACTCACTGAACTCATTCTCAACCTGTGCATGCACCAATCTATACATCACACCCGATAGTCTGGGAACTGAACTAAAGCCCTGATCACCACTCAGGTCCTAGACTGGCCATTGAGTGATCAAATGGAAAAGACCTAAATAAAACTACAAAAGCTCTGAAAACTGACCTGACATTGGCACTGGAGCCCTTAGGTGTGGAGGGACTTGGCTGCTGAATGTGATGCAGTCAATTGCTTGCTAAGACAGAAAGATCAACATTGCCAATATGACTCTGAGACTCATAGCATCCAATAATACACTGATGTAATCCATAACTTCTCAATATATGACAGCATAGGAAATCTTGACATCTTGCAAGGGAAAACAAAACCAAAACATGTCAACTCTGTGATGATATAGATATTGGAATTATCAGGAAAAGATCTTGGAGCAGCTATTATTAACAAGATCCAAGAAGACAGGCTGAATGCTTTTGAGACAACTGAAAAAATACAAAGTCTCAGAATAAAAAATAGAAAATCACAAAAGAAATAAAATTTACAAATTAAAAACATAATAACACATTTAGAAAAAAAATGACTGGATAGGCTCAGTAGTGGATGGAGACTCCAGAGGAAATGATTTATAAATTTGAAGATATATCCATAAAAATGATCTAATATGAAAGAAAGAGGTGAGGAAGAATGAAAAAGTTAATAGAGCCTTAGGGACCTGTGAGATAAATTCAAAGATCTAGGGGCACCTGGGTGGTTCAGTTGGTTAAGCCTCTGCCTTAAACTCAGGTCATAATTCCGGGTCCTGGGATCCATCCCCTTGTCCGGCTCCCTGCTCAGCAATGAGTCTGTTTCTGCCTCTCTCTTTTCCTCTGCCCCTCTGTCTGCTTGTGCTCACTCTCTTTCTCTCTTAAAAATAAATAAATAAAACCTTAAAAAAAAAAGATCTAATATTTATGTCATCAGAGTCCCAGAAGCAAGGCAGTAAAAGCAGGAAAGCAGGCTCAGAGGAAAAATAAATAAATAAAAAGTAAAGGAATAACGTCTGACATAAGATAGCAAAACATATGAATTAAAAGATGCAAAAATCTCAGTTAATCCCAAACAGGATAAATTTAAAAATATCCATACTCTGATACATCATGAGACAACTGAACATTTTTTTAAATATTCAAAAATATGAAAAAACTAAAGAAAAAGAAAGCATTAACTTATGAGGGGACAGTAATTCAAATGATTGTGGATTTCTAAAAGAAATAAAAGCTAAGAAGGGCTGACAACGTTTTAACATTTTTAAAGTGGTAACAGGGAAGAGCTGTGAACTCAGAATCTATATCTCTCAAAAAATATCTTCAAGGAATAAAGGGGTAATAAAGTAATTTTTAGATAAAGGAGAAGTGATAACATTTGTTAACATCAGATCTGCTTTACAAGAAATCCTAAAGGGGTTGGGGGCACCTGGGTAGTTCAGTCCATTGAGCGTCTGACTCTTGATTTATGCTCAGGTCATGATCTCAGGGTTGAAAGATCAAGCCTCCTGCTGGTTCCTCACTAGGCAAGGAGAGTCTCTCCCTTTGCCCCTCTCTCCCTTCTCTCTCCCTCTCAAAGGAAAAAAAAAAGTGGCCTAAACACCAAATAATATTTATAGTAGATAAATAAAAAGATGAAATTATACACTGTTTCCAAGAAACTGACTATAAATGTAATAGTAAAAGTAAAGGACAGAAAATGATACTCAATGCAAACACAATGAGAAGGAAACAAGTGATAGGAGACAATCTCTCCAGGTGTCTTGCATTTCTTTGCCTCTTGCAAGTCAGGTACTGACTGATCTTTGTTTCAAGCTACTTTTTCTATAGTGAATGGTCTTGGGAGATAGAAATAGTATCTTACTCCGAGTCAAAGACAGACATTACTGTTAATTTTGAAAAATGAGCGCAGTTGCCACTCAGACTTCCTTACCTGGAACACAATCTGCTGCTTATGCATACACCCTCTGGTTCTCCTCATGTGTTTCCCTTGTGGGGCTTGGGAACCTGAACCTAATAGTCTGGATACTGAAATTTCTGTGAGACACAAATTGCTCTTAGTCTCTGACTCAATACTGTGTCTTCCATCAACATTCATGGAACTGTGGCAGGCTATTAGCTTGCAAGTAAAATAAAGTCTCAGACTCTCAGAGCTCTTGACATGGAGTGGCTACATTAGTAAGAAATAAAGTATACTTCAGAACAAGAAAAATTAGGGATAAAGAGACATATTACATAATGAAAAACATGTCAGTTCACCAAGAGGACATACTGATCCTGAATGCCTAGATACAGAATAACAGCCTCAAAATACACGAAAAAGAGCTGATAAAACAAAAAAAAAGAGAAAGTGGACAGATGTATAAGTACAGTTGGAAACATCAATATTCTCCTCTCATTAATAAAAACGAATTAGAAAAGATATCTATCAACTAAACATAATCAACCATTTGGAATCTAATTGACATTCATAGAACACTCCATATAACAGTAGTAAAACACAAATTATTTTCAAGTGTACATGGAACCTTCACAAAGATAAACCATATCTCGGGTTACAAAATATCCTTACTACATTTAAAATACTTAAAATCATATCTCACATATATCACCTGATTATA
Organism: Canis lupus baileyi; assembly: GCF_048164855.1. Taxonomy (NCBI): domain Eukaryota; kingdom Metazoa; phylum Chordata; class Mammalia; order Carnivora; family Canidae; genus Canis; species Canis lupus. The sequence continues at coordinate 31,696,842 of NC_132857.1, read as the reverse complement.
ACAAAATTAAGCTGGATATTAATAACAAAGAGATACGGAAAATCCCCAAATATTTGGAAATGAAACAATATACATCTCAAAGATCCATTGGTCAGGAGGAGGAGTTAGGGCAAGGGTAGATGTGACTGAAACTCTATAGCCTAAAAAGATGACAAATTTTGTTGTATAGAAACAAACATTTATAACAGAAAGGTTAGAAACCATAGCTAGTGTAGACCAAGAGGCAAAAAATATATCCATTGTCGACAAATTTATTTTTAGCCAGTAGTCATATCACCTGGATATGGAATTTTGAATCTCTGTAAGAGCATAGAACACAGGTATCTCCCCCCTGGAAATGGCCAGAGGAGCAGTGACTCCATGGCTATAATGCAGCTTTAACTGATTACAAGAGAGCCTGAAGGCCTAAGGCAAATTGAAAATGGCAATGTTAATCATCAAAATATCGGTACATTGAATACACTTGTGAAAGCACCCATTATTCTCACTGCAAAGACCTTATTTATGTATAAAATAAGAAGAACGGAGGCTCTGGAGAAAACAGAATACACTACTTACCAGCTTATGATCCTGAACTGTTACATAAAATCCCTGAGCCTTTGCTTCTTCATTTTACAAATGAGGCTAATAGTAGTAACTATTTCACTGAGCTGTAGGAAAGAGAAAATTAAATCTGTATCAAGTGCTTAGAACAGGGCCTGACACAGTAGAAAGTCAATGTGTGTTAGCTATTACGGTAAGCTGAATATCAAATATATCTCCACATCCCAATCTCCAGTACCCAAGAATATGCTACTTTTCATGGAAGAAGGGATTCTGCAGATGTGTTTGAGTTCAGGATTGTCCAATTACTGAATTACTCAGATGGGCCCACTGGGAAGACAAGAGTCTGTTCCTGTAAGTGGAAGAGGCAGGTCTAAGGGTCAGAGTCAGAGAGTTCAGAGATGTTCTGCTCTATACTTTGAAGTAAGGGCAAGAGCAAAGGAATGAGGTCACCCCTAAAGTTGGAAAAAGCAAGGAAATGGATTTTCCCCTGTAGATTCCAGAAGGAGCACAGCACATCAACACCTTGATTTTAGCTCTGTGAAACTCATTTCAGACTTCTGAATGCCAGTCCTGCAAAATAATACATTTGAGTTGTGTTCAGCCATTGTCTGCAGTAATTCGTTGCAGCATCGATAGGGAACTCAAACAATTGTTTAAAGCAAATAAGTTCTTGTTTTCTTCAGTTTATAACACTGCTATTTTACCACTTTCCAAAAACTCTTTCAGATCCTCTGTTATTTTCTTCGCAGGAAATAGATTCTTTGAGATCATCCATAAATACATGCTGTGTGGTGTTAGAAACTCAGACTTGGAGTTGACCAAACCTGGATTCAAATCCCAAATCCAACATTTACGGGCTCTTCTTATCTAACTTCAGGTTCCTGTTTCCTTATAATCAATACAGGGATTAAACTTCGTCAACCTGTAGGGTTGTTATGAAAAACACTTAAGATAATTGAGATATTGTCACAAATCATTTAGCACAAAATCTGGCTCTTAAGTAGTGGTCATTAATGAGAATTATTAATACAATTTTTATCCAACAGCCTCACTTTCTAGATGAGAAAACTGAAACCCAGAGAAGGCAAAAGTCTTTCCTGAGGCATATGTAGAACTGAAATGTATATCATTTTGCTTTAAGACAACTGCAAGCTTTCATAAGTTGTCTGTTTCTAAATATCTTTATTTTTCCTTTAGGAAAATTTGAAAGGTAAGCAGAGGTTGACACTGGTAGATTATGGATCCTACCCTTCTTCTTATAGAAATAACTGTTCTGGGTTCTCATGGAAAGCTCACATTTCCCTTTTCCAATCTCCTTTACCCCATGACAAAGCATTCTTAAAAAAAAAAAAAAGATTTTATTTATTTATTCATGAGAGACACAGTGAGAGAGGCAGAGACATAAGCAGAGGGAGAAGCAGGCTCCATGCAGGGAGCCCGACGTGGGACTCAATCCCCATCCCAGGACTCCAGGATTACTGAGCCAAAGGCAGACTCTTTTTTTTTTTTTTTTAATGTTTATTTATTTATGATAGTCACAGAGAGAGAAAGAGAGAGAGGCAGAGACACAGACAGAGGGAGAAGCAGGCTCCATGCACCGGAAGCCCGATGTGGGATTCGATCCTGGGTCTCCAGGATCGCGCCCTGGGCCAAAGGCAGGCGCCAAACCGCTGCGCCACCCAGGGATCCCCCAAAGGCAGACTCTTAACTGCGGAGTCACCCAAGTGTCCCAATGACAAAGCATTCTTTTCAAAAGTATCCTTTTAAAATTCCAATTAAAAACCAGCTCCAAGTACAACTGCCTCCTTTACCCTTACAAAACCAAAGGTCTCCCATTTTCTTCCCCTTCAAGTGTCTTCTCCTGAAGTAAAATGGGTCAAATGACAAATGACAACATCATAACTTCCCAGGTATGGAAGCTTGCGCTTCCCTAGACATTTTTGCTAAAGAGGTAGTAGGAAGATCAGGGAGTCCGGCCCAGTTGGACCAGGATTCACTGCTGTTTGCCACCTGGTGGACATTTGCTCTCACTGCAAAATAATCTCAAATCCCTGCGTTTAAAAGCATCTCTGATCAATAACCTGAACTCCTTGGTTGTGTTTTCTGCCAGTGAGTAGAGATCTACTGATAGGAGGACAGCCATACGTGTACTTTATTATCCTTACTTTGGGAGAAAAAAAGATCTATATTCAGTAAGTAATTAGTTGCCTGGCAGTTACAATTTCTTAGATGTTCTCCAAGAAATACTCATAAACACTACCCTGTGGATCAGTATCATTGAAACCTGCATTTCTCATGACTTTAAATAAAAATGTTACTACCGTTGATCATTTTTCCAAAAATGATTTCCTTTTCTCCAGTAGAGCTGAAGTGTTCCGGGTCTATATATTTCAGTTTCCTTAAACCCAAACAAGCCCCTTCGCCCCAACTTTTGACCTAAATCCTCTTGATGTGTCCATCTTTGTCTTTGATCATTTTTTCAAACTTTATTACATCCTTCCTTCATAGGATCCTTTAGCCATAGTATATAATTTGTAATTGCCTCTATGGACTGAATGTTTACAATCCCCCCAAAATTCACAGGTCGAAATTTAATCCTGAATGTGATGGTTTGGGGAAACAGGGTCTTTCCCATTTAATTCTATGGAGGTAATTAGGTAACAAGAGTGAAATAATCATGAGGGAATGAGTGCCCTTAGAAGAAGATATACCAAGCAAGAGTATTTGCTTCCTCTCTCTCTGCTTTCAACCATACAGCAATGTGTCCATCTGCAAAGCAGGAAGTGGGTCTCACCAGGAACTGACCCAGCCAGCACCTTGGTCTTGAACTTTCCCAGCTTTCAGAAATGTGAGAACTAAATATGTGTTTGAAGCCACCCAGTCTCTGGTCTCTGGTATCTTGCTCTAACAGCCCCAGCTGAGCAGGAGAGTTTCTGTGTATGCCATGCTCTCTCACGCTACCCTTCCTTTGTGTGTGCCATCTCCTCTTCAAGGCATGAACTTTCACCCACTTGTTTTAATGCCAATTTTATTTAGTCCAATATATCCTTCAACCTGTAATCAATATACAAGAATAATAATAATCGGCTATTTTGCATTTGCTTTTTCAGACTAATTCAAAATTCAATATAAAGTTTACACTTTAAAAAAAATAAAGTTTACACTTACAGAGGATTTCAATACAATTAAAAATTTAGCTTCTTGGGATCCCTGGGTGGCGCAGCGGTTTGGCGCCTGCCTTTGGCCCAGGGCGCGATCCTGGAGACCTGGGATCGAATCCCACATCAGGCTCCTGGTGCATGGAGCCTGCTTCTCCCTCTGCCTATGTCTCTGCCTCTCTCTCTCTCTCTCCGTGACTATCATAAATAAATAAAAAATTAAAAAAAAAAGATTTAAAAATTTAGCTTCTTGGTCATATGAGACACATTTCAAATAGCCACATATGGATGGCCACATTGGACAGAGCAGCTCTATATAACCTGGGACAACTCACCTGGACACAGCCATCATTGAAACAAAGATTGTCATGTAGAAATGGGCATTATGGGTTTCTGTGTCAAAAGAATTATTTTACTCAATTTGTTGGGCACCACAGTAGATACAGTCAGCCAGAGTTGAGACAATATCGTCTTCCTCCAAAAATCCCTTACTTTTAAATCTAGCTATTTCTATGAGTTTTTTTTTTCTTCCCACTTAGCTCCAACTTTGTTTTTTTGGAGGAAGCAGAAAGCAGGTCCTGATCTCACAATCTGGTCTGGAGGGCCCCCTTGGTGTCTCCATACATCTCTCATAACAGTATGGCATCAGTGGTTTCATTGCTCCATGTTCTAACTACCTGTTTGCTTGGCAGTTTTTCCCCATTTGATGGTGTGCTCTTTACTGTGGGACTAGCTGTTCCTTCCCTGTACACTCAGGCCCACTCCTGGCACAGAGTAGTGCTAATGACCATTGGTTGAATGGATGGATGTCAATCCCTTTAATAGGCCTAAGTTAGGTAATAGTCACTAAAAAGTGTCCAATTGGATGTGATTTGAATTCAAGTAACTGGGGAAAAAATACTGCTGCTTTAACCCCAACTGAAACTCATTGTTTTATTAACCATACTTTTTGAAAATACAACTTTTGAGACTTCTGTAATACATCTTAAAGGCATTTTTGCCACATCCCTTTGAAATTCTAACCTCTTTGGAATGTGGGACAGTGCTTTTCAACACATTAGTTATTGTGAAATGTGCTTATCAACAGTGACAGGCAGCTGAAGGTAAGTTCTTTGGGAGAAGAACAACGTGGGGAGAAGGGAGTCAAAAATAGAACAGAATATGAAAATCAAAAGTAGCAAAACAGTAAAACAACTATTTCTAACATCACAGCTTTGCCCATCAGTAGATCTTTCTCCTGCTCAAGGACCTACCATGAATTTTTTGTTAAAATACCGACATGGATTCCATCAAATCTAAATTCAAATCCAGTATCTTCTACTTTTGAAGCCTCTGAATGAGGGAAAGTTATTCATACACTCTGAGCTTCACCTTTCGTAATAGAAAAAGGGAGGATGTAATGTGTATTTTACAGGGGTTCCTTGGGGGTATGATACACACATGATGCATGCCTTACACGACGCTGTAGTTACAGCAGAAACTCAATAAACGGTAAAATATAAATCCCTTCTGCCATGTCCTCAGGCTGTTCACAATGTGTCAGTAATCTATCTGATATTTTGTACAACTTCTTGTCAACGACAGAGGCTAATATCCATTTCTGTGCATTCTTCATGCATCTGACCATTGTGACTTTTCCACATGCCATTCCTATATCAAATGTGTCAAGGAGATTACCTTCAAGCTTTCCAATTAACATAGAATCATGCATGGACTTTAGAGAAAGTGTGTGGGTTGGGGTATTCATTACATGTTGGGGTGAAGAAACAGGAACATTTCTGCATTAATTGGATTTTGGAAACCACTTACTTTGCCAACTAAAAAGTCTGGCTAAATATATGCACAGGGAGTTTAGACTATTTCACTGTTATTGCATGTCTTCAATGTATGTGGCTCAGAGCTGTTTTGTCTATCATCTCTAGCATTACAGGGAGGAAAGTTAACAGTCAAACGTTATACTATGTTTTTCTACAATACCTTTCCATTTCAATGGATATAAGCTCTAATTGCACGTAAATGGTATGGGTAGCCTCAGCCTAAGGATTTATCTGTTGCCCAAAAGAAGTAGACTACATTCCAAGAAACTCTGACATCAACCCATAGGAAGAAAATGTCCCCAAGGTTGAATTACAATTTCCAGATATAAGGCTGAAGCACAGAGATCCTGCAAAAGCCTTGCTTTTTCCACTAAGAAATTTGCTGATGGAGTTTGGTTTGGCCTGAGTGTGAGCTCAGCGCTCATAATATCCTGTTCCACCTCAAAATCAAATACAAGTCAATCAAAAATTATTTTGGGCCTGCACTATGTGCAATTGCTAGCAAGGCATGATGGGGATGCTGTTAAGTTCTGATAATGTGTCTGCCAAGCTGCCTCCATTCCCACAACACAACTAAAAGGGCAACTCCATCCATGACAACTATTTATCCCCATTTGGGGTATTCATGCACTCCGGGTTGTCTACCACAATTATCATCCAAGGACAATAGCCATATAGTAACATGGACACATTCTTTTCCATCATCATTTATATTTATTAAATCAATAGCCCACTAGCAAAACATGTTTCCTAACTTCTGTAGGATTTTGGCTATTACTGCCATTGGAAAAAATAGACTTTAAGGATTTACTAAAATACATTTCTAGTTTCTGAGTCAAACCTTTGATGAGTTTAACTTTATCTTAGAAAAATACTAAATAGCTGAAGAAATCATCAGCTGAAATAGATAATCTCTCTCTCAAAATATACTGAGTTCATACAAAAATACAAGGAAATCTATTCACCAAACTCCAGTACATAAGACACGTACACACACACACATACACGTGCACGCACACAATACATATTCAAGTGGAAAGTTTTTGAGGGGTGCCTGGGTGGCTCTGTGACTTAAGTGTTGAACTATTGGTTTCAGCTCACGTCATGATCTGAGGGTCCTGAGATGGGCCCTGCATGGGGCTCCACACACAGTGTGGAGTCCGCTTGTCCCTCTCTTTCTGCTCCTCCCTCCACTCATTCTTTCTCTCTGTCTCAAATAAATAAATAAATACATACATAAATACATAAATAAATAGAATCTTATTAAAAAATCCTTCATGTGAGATATTATTATGACAATATTGGATTCATCTCTAAAAACTGTTCCGAGTCCTCTGTAGGGGCTAAAGTCTTGTATGCTAGTGTTTCCTAAGCATTCTGTGCCTTTTTCTATCAAAAAAAAAAAAAGACATTATATTTAATTATTATTTATTTTAGTGTAAATCTGCATAGGCTCCTACTTTTTTGAGTTATGCTTTATTCACCTGAAGTTTTCCTCAGCAAATCACACAACATTTGGCATACAGGTTATGCTTAAGAAATATAAGTAAAACTACAAGTGAAAAAATAAATTCAAGGTTGAATAGATGTTAGAGACATTAACCACTCATGAAATTTTGAGAATAAGGTAATCAGTGTGCAATGAACTTAAGAAGGGCATATGAAGGAGATGAGAATAGGATTGGCTGTTAAGGATTTGTAAGGAATTTATATTCATCCATGTTAAGTTTAAATGGTGTTTGAGTTCCATTTTTAATTCTGAATTTATCCATTCACTCAAACATATATATTAAGTTTCTTTTCCATACCAAATCTCATAGTGAGTCGTAGGGTTACAGAAAGGAATAAGGGAGTCTCTTGAGGACAGGAATCTATCCTCAAGGATTGTACAAGCTAACAATTGTATTTAATAGACAATGACATATTAATTTAAATAGGTTCCTATTTAAAGACACAAAGAAGAAAAAGTATTATCTTCAATTGATGGGTGAAAACACTAAGGTTTGGAGCTTAAGTGATAAATCCTATACCTGAAAGGGCTGGATTTGGTATTCAAACCCAAGACTTCCCTGCCCTGAAACTGTTTATTTTTTTTCTACTGTACCATAGAGTCTTCCATAAACAGGAAGTTGCGGGTAGGTAAAGGGAACTGAACTGAAAGCCAGTGAGAAACATGCCCTTTCTATAATAGGGTGCGTAGTAGCCAGCACCAGTTTTGTTTCAGGAGTGATACATTAGGGATATACTTATTGACCAAGCTGAGCAGCTCCTCCTGAACAGCGAGTTTAGGCGCCAATGCAGTTAAAAATAGGTTCTCTAGACATTTTCCTTTGCTCTAGCTCTAGGAGCTGACCACATTACCTCGGCTCACCCCCAATTAGTTCTCAATACAAAAGCACTTTGGCTACCAGCCATTTCTAGAACCAGGGAAGCAGACTTCAGACCCAGCCTGAGCATAATTCCAAAAACAACACCATAAGGGGAATGATATGGAGTGGAGAACGTGGGCCGGAAGGAGAGAGGTCATCCAACAGCATCATCCACAGTTCATTTGCCATTAATAACAAGGCAGCCTGCTTTCCTGGGCCTGCTCCAACCTGCTAATAGGTACTCTCAGGGGATGGCCTCAGCCTTCCTCCTCCGGCAGAGTGGAGCCACAGCCGAGGCATCTAAAGACTCAAATTCTCATTTCTAACAACAACAGGACCCTACAGAGTTCTAACCTTTGGACACTCCTCCATTCCTGGTGGAAGAATTCTGGCTTCCTGGCCCTTCTTGTCTTCTGTATTCCTCATAAATAAGGGCATTTAATATGTCATCCTAATTCTCTTCTGTTTTCCATTTAAACACTCTCTTTATTAGAAGCACAAGCAATTGATTTAATTAAAAGGTTAATACCAGAGCAATCTAATCTTCACTCCCCACCCTTCTCATCTGATTTATCCGGGGTTGTAGCATACATGAGAAATCACACAGAAGGAAAAGGGGAAAAAAGAATCAGGCTAGTTTTATAACTAGATAAATCAAAGGACAGCTGGGGAGGGCTTAGTATAGTGAACACTGCTCTTTGAATGGAGATTTTTAGACTTATAACTCAGCAAGACTCAAATCACAAGGTATTTTGGGCAAGTCCCTTCCCTTTCTAGAATTCAGTTTTCTGATCTGTTAAATGAGTGGGGTTTCCCAAACTTGCCTAATTATGAGGATCATATAAGACATTTGTCAAAAATAGATTTCCAGGACCCACCTCAGATGAACTAAATTTGAATGTTCAAAGAAGAGGAGATCACCCTAGATGTTATTCATGGTCAGATGAGTTCAGAACACTTTTTAAAAAATATTCTATTTATTTATAAGAGAGAGAGTGAGAGAGAGAGAGGCAGAGACACAGGCAGAGGGAGAAGCAGGCTCTATGCAGGGAGCCTGACGTGAGACTCGATCCAGGGTCTCCAGGATCAGGCCCTGGGCTGAAGGCAGCACTAAACCGCTGAGCCACCTGGGCTGCCTGAGTTCAGAACACTTGGGGCAAATTGTCCCTGTGTTCCTGTCCATCTCGATATCTTGTCTACAATCTAATCATGATTCTAAAGTACTGCTACATTTGGGGTATAGACAGAAACAAAATCAAGGATTCGAGGGGTTTTTTTTCCCCAAAACTCCTTTGAAGATGTTAAAATACAGCAGCCAGAATGCTTACGTAGGTCATGATCAGCCCTATAAAAATTCAGACCAAGAAGTTTACTGTATATCCTGCCCAAATTTCCCTTTATATATCCCCACTCTGTCTTGATTGCTCACCTCTTTGGCCAAGATGTTATTTGGCCCAAAGCTGACTTCTACGCTTTATCTACACTTCCCATCAAGTCTGCTCCAAGGACTAGCACTCTATTCTCTTAGCCATCCCTCCTTTTCTGTCTCCTACAAAACTATTCTCAACTCTGTCTCACCAGACAATATCTGAGAACCAATTAATATTTATGTGTTAATGACTATTTTGGGTATAATGTATTTCCTCAGGCAGAGTATTTGCATTTTAACTAGATGTATCACCTAAACTTGAAAGAATTATTCTCTGTTGGAATTTTGAACAACATACACAATCTGGTGTGGAGATATTTGGGGCCAATGGGTTGCTTCTGACACGCTAAATCACATCATATCATCATGGAAGAAAGTGCATTAATGGGGCTTTATTTTTTAATACTTTGATGTGTATAGAAGATTTAGCTACTAGGCTAAAAATCTTTCTTCCTCATCCACATGAAAAGGAATTTTGAAAATTTAATCAAAAATCCATTTAGCCCTTTCTGATATTACCAAGCAAGCTTCTCTTGCCCTCCCTCCTCACTCCAGTGAGGAGCATCTCTACCCCTTAGCTTTTTCCGACAATGAAGTCTGATTTTCCACCATAAAAATCTAAAAATAAATTAGAATCTTATGAAATATGTGCATCTTTGAAAGGTTTAGAAAGGAAATATGATTGTAAGTTTCAAAACCACAGGTAACCACGTTTGAAAATAATGTGGTGCACTTTTTTTCCATAAAGCTGAATGGACACTCTTGATTTTTTAAACAATGTTTGCAACATTAAGACCGAATGCCTGAGGATTTTTCTGTGTGCAGAATAGAAAACAATGGGAGGATAATGTTAGTGGAAGAGACAAAATTTAAAAGAAGATATTTTCACCAGTATTCATCTTACAAAATTCACATAAAACCTGACAGGGAGGCCATGCACAAGTGTTTTTGGTTCTGTAAAGAACTGCACAATGGTTCAGTGCCTAAGTTCTAAACATAGACTCCCTGAACTGGAACGGTCGTCTGCCACTTTTAAACTCTGAGTCTGTAGACAAGTAGATTGATTCCCTATGCTTTCACATCTTTTTTTTTTTTTTTAATTTTTTTTTTAATTTTTTATTTATTTATGATAGTCACAGAGAGAGAGAGAGAGAGAGAGGCAGAGACACAGGCAGAGGGAGAAGCAGGCTCCATGCACCGGGAGCCTGACGTGGGATTCGATTCCGGGTCTCCAGGATCGCGCCCTGGGCCAAAGGCAGGCGCTAAACCACTGCGCCACCCAGGGATCCCTTTTCACATCTTTATTTATAAAACATTAACATATTACCTACTCAATAGGATTCCTATGAAGAATCAATGAGATCATGCATACAGCAAGCTCAGAAATAGTGCCTTGGCACTCAATTATCATGGAATGTTAGTGACAAGTGCATTATCATAACTCAACAGGTTTTTACCCAGAGGATTTACTGGGAACAATCTTTACAAATCCAAGCTCTTAATTCCTGTCTATCACTTTGGTCTCAATCATGACCAACTTCCTAACAGCATGTTGAAAAATAAAGGAAATCTCAGAAACCCTTTTCACCCTTAAGAGTTAAACCTGGCAGAGTCTTGTCCTGAGCCACCTGCTCTAGGCTTCCTCTCCCTTCAGCCTCCGCCCAGGCTGACAGGATCATTCCTGATCTTCCCCCAACAGCTCCCTACAAAGTAATAAGAGAAGCCTCAGAAGAAGAGCAAGAAAACTCTGTCTCCTTATCCCCTACAGCTTCCACCAGTGAAGACTGAGGAATGACATATTCACTGGTGGTACAAATTTGACTTTCATTCTCCATGTGTCCATTTTCATTCATCTGCTATTGATTTTAATGTGAGTTAAATGTGTATCCCTTGAGAAATCAATAACTATTTATTGAAAGCCAACTTTGTGGCAAGCACCATCCTAGGGATTAAAGATATATTGATGAAAAAGACAAATAGGATTCTCGCTCACTGACCATGATAGTCAAGAGACAATATACATCTTTTTCCAAAAAAATACAAATGATTAAACAATCAAAAGTATGATAAGTGCCATGAAGGAAAAATAGAGGTGGTCTAATTTAGTTAAGGGAGTTGGGAAAAGGGCATATAAATTGGACGTGGTAAAGATAAGTTGCAGTTGACAGGTTGAGATAAAGAAAAAAGACATTCCATTCAGAAGAGAATATATAAGGAGGCCATATAAAGGAGGACATAACAAGCAAAAGTGTGATGCATAAAACGAATGGAGGACAGAGCAAACAGTTTCCAGAGAGAAGCAGAGCCAGGTCCTTCCTGGCCTGGGAGAATTGATTATAGATTTGATTATCTTATGATAGCAATGAAAATCACTGAAAAGTTTTTACAAAAGTAATTGAAAGTTCAGAATTTTTTTTAAGAGATCAGTCTGGCTGCCGTATAGAGGTGTCTGGCTAGAGGACAAAGAGATGTGAGTCTATTTAGGAGACTACTTAAGTGTAATAGGTAACATACTACTGTGTGTCTTACAAAGTGCTGAAAGAGGAGCTAGAAATAAGTCAATAGTTTCCGGACATAGATAGGGGTTAGAGTTCTTGGGATGTGTGTGGGAAAGAGGAGGTAAAGGAGATTCTGAAAAATTCAGGAAAAGGTATTGTTTCTTGTGTGGGCAACACTGAAGTAAGATAACTGAGGTGTGCTGAATTTGAGGGTATCAAGGACATCCTGGGAGACATGTCAGGTGGGCAGCTGACTATGTGCACCTGGAATTCAGAGGGGTAGTCTTGGCTTTGGATGTAATTTTCAGCATGGAGGTATAAAAATTCACCTAGGGAAAGAGTATCTGGAGGAAAAAAATGAAACAATTAAAAATTGAACCTTGAGGAACTCCAAAGTTGAGACTCAAGAGCAGAAATTAAACTCTATAAAAAGGAGCTACCAGCAAAGCAGGAGACACTGAGTAATCTGTAGATGCCAAGAGGAAAGAGTGCTTCAAAATGAAACAATGGTAGAGTGTGAGATGCTTGTGAGGGGTCAAGTATGCTAGGAGTAGCAGTTCAGTGGTTCTACCATCAGGGAGCATTGGTGATCATACCTGGAGCCATTCCAATGACTTGACATAGTTGGCATGTGACTAGAAAGTAAGGAAACCTAGATGGTAAATCTGGGGAATTCTTCATGGTTTTCAGTGAAAGAGAGGAGAAAGAATGTGAGAGTTTGATAAAGAATAGAGGTCAAGGTAATGATATATAAGGTTGTACATTGAATAGCTAAAGGAGGATATCTAATATAAAGGAAAAAGAAAGAGGTTAATCTGTCTCAGAATTCAAGAGAAAAAGTCAGGTTGATGTTCTAGAGTTTCGTCACTAGTTGCAAATATAACTTGTCTTTCTTAGACTGGAGACCTATAAAGCAAAAATACAAATCATCTACACTACCTGTACTTAAATTATACTATGGAACAGAGACAAGGTAACCATATTCAGAAAAAGAAACAAAGAGATAGCGATAGCCAGCAGACAGAGATCTATAGAAATTTGAACTTTCATTGGATGAATATTGTGCAGACTTCCTGCTCTGGATCAGAGAACATTTTTTTGGCTATGCCTGATTCTGTGTCCAAAAACTCAAAGCCCCTAGTTCTAGACTCTGGAGTGTTCTTGCTTTTCCCTTATCATTCTTGGACAAATCTGAAGTCACTATTTAGAAATAGCTCATCTTTCTGGAGGCTGCACAGCTCTGGTAGAAAATGAAAGACTTCAAAATTGTTGTGAATTTCAAAGAGTTTATAATTTAGCTCATGCTCCTGGTTCCCTAACAATACAATTTTCTCAAAAAATTGGTATATTTCTAGTGTATTTGATATCAATTAGTTTAAAGTCAATGTCTATATTTGCTGTTTTATTCCCCACTCTCCATTTGATAGAGGAATTTCTGAAACTAAACATAGTTTATTTAAAAATCTATTGCTTTAATAATCCTTGCCTAGGTCAGTTAATTCCATTTTTCGGAAAGATTTTGCTATGGGGTACATCCTTATCTTTGCCCTTTGAGATCTTTTTAATTTGAGAAGTTTTATCAACAGGTGTGAATGCCATACCTATGTGATATTTGTCAAGAAACTAGTTTAAATTAATCCCTGTCTCTTAAAGTATCCTCGACTTTATTTTTTAGTGTTTAGGATCTCAAGAATATCTGCTCTTCTTCCAGTATTGTAAGGCTGAATTTCTGGAATCACTCTATTCTGTTTCATTTCTGCTTGATACCTGAACCATTTTTTCCTGAGATGATGTTTTGCTTGTAATACCTTTCCAAATGCTCTCTGTAAATATTATTTCCCCTCTGATATTTATTAGCTCATATATGGATCATTAAAAATGCCTCTTGACTTTTCTCCCAGTAACTAATCTCTCCTGCTGTAATGCAACTTCCATTTTCTTACCTGATTAAGATCATGAAAGCACAATTCTGTTCCCATTTATTTTTTAAAGTATCCTTAGATATAACAAGAAGAGCATTTATGTAATGAGTATCCATTCTATGCCTGACATGGTTTCATGTGTTATCTCATATAATCCTCGTAGCAATATGATAAATGATCACCCCATCCAATCCATAAGCCTCTCCGACATAGGGAAGCTGAGCAACTTTTCCCAAGTTAGATAGTATTAACTGGCAGACCTAGCCTTGAGACTATGGACTGCCTTGATTCCAAATCTTATCTCATTCTTTCCCATGCTTATCCCTGAAAGAGTTAAATGATGGATGCAAACTTTAAACTCTAGGCAATTAAACCAGCTGGAGTCCTGTGAATGGTTCAGATTTTGCACATTGCAGATAAGGTTTGTCTGAATTAAAATGTCTGAGTCTCAGGCACCTTGGTATCCTTAAGAAGTCACTCTAATTTAACACATCTTCTAGATATATTTAGAATGTCAAATTGTACGTTTTTTTTTTTTTCTGCTAGCTTTTTTTCACTTTCTCCTTAATAGAAATCTGGCAAGGATAAGTGTGGGTGAAATGAGGGAAACCTCTTTCAAGTTCAAAAAATGACACCACACCTCACACTACAACCTGATGACCACATTATCAAAAGCCTTAATTTAAAGAACTGGTAGGAAAAGCACTTAGGCGTGTGTGTGTGTGTGTGTGTGTGTGTGTGTGCGTGTTAAAGATTTTATTCATTTGAGAGACAGAGAAAGAGAGCATGAGTGGGGAGAGGGGCAGAGGGAGAGAGAATCCTCAAACTGACTCCGTACAGAGTGTAGAGCCCCTACTGAGAGAGCAGTGCCCAACACAGCTCGATCCTAAAACCCTGAGATTATAACCTGAGCAGAAGTCCGAGGCTTAACTGACTGAGCCACCCCCCCCCCTTTTTTTACTGTAGCAATTTTGTCTCACTCCTTTTCTCATTTCTTAATTCACACTGTGACAGTTTTAGATTTATTTTTTTTAACAGGCAGTGCTGTTGTTTGGAACACTCAATTCACACTCTATCTTTTCCAGTTCTTTCACACTTCCAGAAAAATATTGCTTAAAACTGCCATTTATATGTCTTAGATCTTAATGTACTACACCACATCTTCTGAATTTTAATCTCTCAGTGATTACCTTTCTGAAAAAGAATAGCCCAAAATAAAAATTAAAAAATTATCCACCAGTCTATGCTCACTCACAGTGCCTGAGATATAGTAGATACGTGTGATATTCATAAACGAAACAAAAAATATGAGCTATGATTTTTCTCAGTGATCACACCACTGACCCAGTCACCCTTTATTTTGCAAACTAATGAGAACTGGTCATTTCAGGTTAAAATAGTAATGGGTATCATATTCTAATTCATCATGCCTTAATTTACTTAATCAGCCTGCTATGGTTAAACATTTATCTGTCTTTTATACTCTTGTAGGGTAAATACAACTCTGGCATGGATAGCTTTCTAATATTATTTCCTTAGAATTGATCCCAAAATTGGTATTTCTGTGTCAAAATTTAGTGATGCTTTCAAGCCTCAAGTACACATTGTGGGATTGCGTTCCAAAATGGTTGTAGAGTTTTATGATTTCAACAGTGAATGACTAATAGTCATTTCACTCTAGCAAATGCTGAGATTGATTAGAACATATAATATCTTTCATTGATAACTAGTTTGTAGTAAGCATATCTGGTGTATTTAGCACTCTGTTAAGTGCTGATATATTTAATGTGCTTACACATACAATATTTCATTCAGGAAATCTTACCAAAAAAAAAAAAGACAGAGAAGTTATTATTAGATTCTTGTATAGGTGGAGCATTTGAGGCCAATTACAATCAAATAAATTGCCTAAGGTCACTCAACGGAGATGCTGAGAGTATAGATCACATTCTTCACCCCTCAGGCTGGTATTTTTCTTTCTATTCCAACTGGCCTTGTCTGAATGAGCCCCTCTGTGCACCCATGCAGATAAGAGTCACACATCTCTATAGTACTAAGACAGGTGTATGGCCTCCATTCAGCTACCATTTTTTCTGTCAAACACATATATTATGATTGGTCACACTAAATCCTTTTAGATTATGTCTAGGGC
This sequence comes from Canis lupus baileyi, assembly GCF_048164855.1. NCBI lineage: Eukaryota > Metazoa > Chordata > Mammalia > Carnivora > Canidae > Canis > Canis lupus. The sequence continues at coordinate 31,680,951 of NC_132857.1, read as the reverse complement.
CTTATTGATATAAAATACTGCCAAGACCTGAGATAACCCTATATATTATTGGGTCATTTACAGAAAGAGAAAACTGAGGAAGAGACACGTACCAGATTCATGATCACCCAGGATACTAGTTCATGTTTGTCACTGTTAGTAAACCTTGTGTGTATGTGAAGGAAGGATAACACAAACCACATGTGTGCCTAGTACACAGAACAAAGCCAATCATATTGATTTTCTGTTTTCCCCCATATTGTCTTCCTTGGCCACCGGTTGTTACTTTGAACTCAGAAAAATGAAATAAAATCTCACTTCTACCTCTCACTTCTCACAACAGTCTACCTCTTTTGTAGATTGATTTTATACCATGAACCTGTGATGATTAGAATGCTAACATTTTAATTAATGTGGTCGTCATCAGTTCTTTTCTTCGGCTCCATGATATCCATTGCTATATTCTGAAATTATTTTTTAGACCACTAATGGATATAACAAAACTTAAGAAAAGATTCTAAAAGGAAAATCTCACAATGCTTCATACTAGCATGTCTATTTCAATAATTACTTATCCTATTATATCATTTATCCATATGTACAAAACATGTACAAAATGTCTAATTACTTATCCTATTATATCATTTATCCATATGTACAAAATGTGCACATATTCATTAAATTTTAAATCTATATTGTATGCTAATTTCCCTTTATATGTCATGCAATTTAGGGTTTGTATTTTCTCTATAATTATGGCTTGTAATGGTTATGTAAAATTTCATCGTATGTTAGGTAGCTCAGTTGGTTAAGCATTGGATTCATGATTTTGGCTCTGGTTATGATCTCAGCATAGTGAAATTGAGCCCCAAACCCCATCAGGCTCTCCTCTGGGCATGGAACCTGCTTGGAATTTTCTCTCTCCCTTTCCCTCTGCCTCTACCGTCTGGGTTGCTCTCTCTCTTTCTCTCTCTCAAAAAGAAAGAACAAAACAAAAACAGCATTGTATGTGGTGCTTGCCTCGGCAGCACATATACTAAAATTTCATTGATTATTTCAAGATTATTTGCTATACATCATATTGAAAAGGCAGACTATTTTTTTTACTCTTAAGAAGAAAGCTTTAATAAATATACTTGTGTATTTTTAGGATTTTGTATTTAGGAAAACTTCTTCATGATAAGTTCTATATTTAGAAGAAACTCCCTAAGGCCACTCAACAAAAGTGACATCACAGGGTGACAAAGTATATACATTTGGCAATTCTTGATATGTATATCATAATTACCTTCCCAGATGACAGTGCTCTTTCTATTGATTTTTTCCTCCAAGTTTTATTTAAATTCCAGCTAGTTATCTTATGGTGTGATATTATTTTTAGTTACAGAATTTACTGATTCGACACTTACAACACCCAGTGCTCATCACAAGTGCCTTCCTTAATCCCCATCACCCATTTCCCCCATCCCCACCCACCTCCTCATCCACCTCCCCTCCCCACCAACTGAACTAACCATCAGCTTGTTCTCTGTAGTTAAGAGTCTGTTTCCTGATTTGCCTCTTTTTCCCTCCTATGTTCACCTGCTTTGTTTCTTAGATTCCACATATTAGTGAAATCATATGGTATTTGTCTTTCCCTGACTGACTTATTTTGCTTAGCAAAATACAGTCTAGCTTCATCCAAGTCATTGCAAATGGTAATATTTCATTCTTTTTTATGGCTGAGTAATATTCCCTTTTCTATCTACTTATCATCTCTCTTTTGTAGATATATATACACATATCTGTATCTATCTATATCTATCTGTATATCTCACATCTTTTTTTATCCATTCATCAGTCAATGGATAGAAATGGACTCAAAACTATATGGTCCATTAATCTTGGCAAAGCAGGAAAGAATGTCCAATGGAAAAAAGATAGTCTCTTCAACAAATGGTGTTGGGAAAACTTGAAAACAACATACAAAAAAACTTGGAAACTTTCTTACATCATACACAGAAATAAATTCAAAATGAATTAAAATGTGAGTCAGGAAACCATTAAAATCCTAGAGGGGAAGACAGGCAGCAACCGCTTTGACCTCAGCCATAGCAATTTCTTACTAGATATGTCTCTTGAGGCCAGGGAAACAAAACCAAAAAATAAGCTACTGGGACTTCGGCAAAATATTTCTATTGATTCTTATAAATATTTCTGAAGTTGGAGACCCTAGTTAACCCATTATTGTAGATTTTTAAAGTTGTGAGCTTTCTAACATAATAAGGAAAGCCAACTGAGATATGTGTGAGACGAACACAAGTCCCTGTGATAGGGTATGTCTTGCAGGATGTGATTCTTCTCCTCAAGAAGTTCTTAAGGAAGGAAGAAGAGCTGATATTTGGTCTCTCTTTTCCAGTTCTAAATGGCAAAGTGGAGAATGATCGAATGATCAGAATAGACCAAAGTTTTAAGTCCACTCAGAGATTACAAGAGGTTGCTGTTCCAACATTGTTTCACTAGACTGATCCCTCAGGCTGCTAGGACTCAAAAGAGAACGGTATCTGAAACAATGTGTTTTCCTAACCTCTCCTACTCTGGACAGGAGACTGGAGAATGCCTGATAAGTAGGAGAATGCCTTCAAGAAACAATAAACCCTCTTTCTATGAAGATTCTAGAATCTGGAGCACATGTCAAATCTTGACAATTTGATTACAGCTACATACATAGTCCATTATTCCTATAGTGGGTTTTGAAGAAGACATATCTGTAGCTATGGTTCCACTCACATAATCCTTTAACATTTCAATATCCAGTCTATTTAGAATTCTGTAACATGTTAACTATCATGGGGCTTTAGGGACAATAAGTGTTTGCCTAGTTCTTGTGTAAGAGATCATGTCCTAAGTCACTTCAGTTCAAAAGAATATTCTGTGAAAATTAATCAGGGGAAACCTCACTAAAGTGGACTCAGGAAGCTGAAAGGAAAAGCAGAGCTTACTCAATGCCAATTACAGGAAGTACTGTCAATTAGATCCCAATAGAAGAATCACCAACAAGGAAGAATAAGCAATCAGGTCCCAACAGGACAGATGTACATTGAATCTTCTATAAGAAACCAACTACCTCTGCAATTCAGTCAGTGAGAAACCATCATCCCTCTTAATTTTTGCTTTTCTCTACAAGCTTCCATTCAAAACAACACCTACCAACTTTCTCCTTTTTCTCCATAAAATAATATTCCTCTCCAGTGTCTGTTGGACTTGCTTTTGCTTGCATGCTCCAAATTGAATTTCTCTGTTATTCCCAGCAGGGGAAAGAATATGCTTGCACAATAAGTCACTTATTTTTAAAGGTTAATAGTTTTATGTAGTTATAAACACTGAAAAGTCCTGTAGATTGTTCTTTAAAGTTTAAAATTTCTTCAAAGAGGGCAGCCCCGGTGGTGGTTTAGCACCACCTGCAGCCCAGGGGGTGATCCTGGAGACCCGGGATCGAATCCCACATCAGGCTCCCTGCAGAGAGCTTGCTTCTCCCTCTGTCTGTGTCTCTGCCTCTCTCTGTGTCTCTATGAATAAATAAAATAAAAAATATTTTTTAAAAAAATAAAATCTCTTCAAAGAAATTACTTGATTGTTTGCAAAATCATTTTCATATTTGCCCAATATCTACTTCTGTTGCTTTGAGAATTTAAGACATTAGGGAAAATATGACTGGAATTACTTTTTTTTTTTTTTTTAAGTAGCACACTGAACTAGCCAAACATTGGTTGCTCCCTTCCCATCTAGGCTAAAACTACTATAAGCATATTTGAAGAGAGGAAACCAAAAATGTTATTACAAATAATTAAAAGTTAAGACATTCAAACAAACTTTTTTTCTATTTCTCTACAAAAATGCCATTGGAATATTGATAAGGTTTGAATTAGTCTGTAAACTGATTTGAGACACTTTAACAATATTCAGTTTTCCAAACCATAAAAACAGTGTATCATATATATTTGTCTGTGTTTTATTTAATTTTTGTAGTCAATGTTTTGTGGATTTCAGTGTACTAGTATTTTACGTCCATAAAATAGGTTTATTCCTAAGTATTTTATTCTTTTTTGGTGTTATTGTAAATGAGGTTATTTTCCTAATCTTATTTTCAGATAATTCATTGTTAGTGTATAAAAATGCCAACTGATTTTGTTTGTATTTTGATTTGTATCTTGCATTACTATTGAATTCGTTTATTAGTTCTAACTCCCCCATCCCAGAATCTTTAGGGTTTTCTCTTTCTTTCTTTCTTTCTTTCTTTCTTTCTTTCTTTCTTTCTTTCTTTCTTTCTTTCTTTTTTCTTTCTTTTTCTTTCTTTCTTTCTTTCTTTCTTTCTTTCTTTCTTTCTTTCTTTCTTTCTTTCTTTCTTTCTTTCTTTCTTTCTTTCTTTCTTTCTTTCTTTCTTTCTTTCTTTCTTTCTTTCTTTCTTTCTTTCTTTCTTTCTTTCTTTCTTCTTTCTTTCTTCTTCTTTTTCTTTCTCTTTCTTTCTCCTTCCTTCCTTCCTTCCTTCCTTCCTTCCTTCCTTCCTTCCTTCCTTCCTTCCTTCCTTCTTGGGTTTTCTGTATATAAGACCATATTATCTGCAAATAGGGAGAATGTTATTTCTTCCTTTCTGACTTGAATGCTTTTTTGTTTGTTTGTTTGTTTTTCTTGCCTAATTGCTCTGGCTAGGACTTCTTGTACTATGTTAGATAAAAAGTGATGAGAGTAGGCATTTTTGTATTATTCCAGATCTTAGAAGAAAACCTTCCAGTTTTTCACTATTGAGTATGATGTTAGCTGTGGGCTTTCATATGTGGCCTTTATTATGTTGAGGTAATTTCCTTTTGTTTCTAGTTTTTGAAACTTTATCATGAAAGGATGTTGAATTTTGTTCATGCCCCTTCTGTATCTATTTAGATAATCATGAAGATTTTATCCTTTATTATTTCAATGAGGTATATCACATGAATTGGTTTTTGTATGTTGAAACATCTCTGCATCCCAGGGATAGATCCTACTTAGTTATGCTCTCTGATCATTTTATTGTGTAGTTGAATTCAGTTTGGCAGTATTTTGTTAAGAACTTTTTCATCTACATTTATTAGGATATTGGCCTGTAGTATTATTATTTTGTGATATCTTTGGCTTTGGTGTCAGGATAATGCTAGCTTCATAAAATGAGTTCAAATGAGAAAAAAATTGCTGTTAATTCCTTTTTAAATATTTGGTAGAATTTACCAGTAAAGCCATCTAGTCCTGAGCTTTTATTTGTATAACCTTTTAAAAAACACTGATTAAAAAATAAATAAATAATAAATAATAAATAATAAAAATAATAAAAATACTGATTTAGTCTCCTTATTAGCTTTGGGTCTATTTAAACTTTCTTGCTTTAGAAATCGATCTTGGTAGGTTGTATGTTTCTAAAATTTATTTATTTATTTTAGGTTATCCAGTGTCTTGGTATATTATTGTTAATATCAGTTTTTTATTGTTAATCAGTTTTTTTCTGATCCTTTTTATTTCTATGATGTCAGATTTAATGTCTCCTCTTCATTTCTGATTGTATTTATTTTAGTCTTCCCTCTTATTTTTCTGCATCTAGCTAAAGTTTTGCTAATTTTGGTTATCTTTTTCTAAAAAGCTCAGTTTTACTGATTTTTTAATCTAGTCTCTATTTTGTTTATTTCTTCTTTTGCCCTTTTATTTTTGCTCTTCCTTTTTTCTACATTTCTACAATTTACAGGGAAATCAAAGGAACTTAATAGCCAAATCAACTTGAGAAAGAACAAAACTGAAGTTCTCACACTTTCTGATTTCATAATATATTACAAAGCTAAAGTAATCAAAACAGTCTGGTAGTGGCATAATGATAAACATATAGGCCAATAAAACAGAATATAGAGCACAGAATAAGTATGCATATATGTGGCCAACTGATTTTTGACAAGGATGCCAATACTATACAATAGAGAAAAGATAGTCTCTTCAACAAATGATGCTGGGAAAACTAGATATATACAAGAAAACAAAAGAAGCCAAAAACAAAACAAAACAAAAACAACAGAAAAAGAAAAGAAAGAAAGAGAAAAATAAATCCTTATTTTACACCACACACAAAAACAACTCAAAATAAATCAAAGACCTAAATGTTAGACTCCTAGAAAAAACTGCAAAACTCTTATAAGAAAGCATATGAGGGACAGTTTCATGACATTAACAATGATTTTATGGATATGACACCAAAAGTAGAGCCAACAAAAGCAAAAACAGATGAGTAGAACTAAATCAAGAAAAAGCTTCTGCATAGCAAAGGAAACACTCAAGAGGACTAACAGGCTTCCTGTAGAGTGAAAAAAAAATATTTTTAAACTGTCTATCTCATAAAGAGTTAATTTCCAAAATATATAAGGAATTCCTACATCTCAACAGCAAAAAAAAAAAAAAAAAAAAAAAAAACCCAAAACAAACAAACTAACAACCCAATTTTAAAAATGGGATAAATACATGAATGGATACTTCTCCAAAGAAGACATACAAATAGCCAACAGATATATGAAGATTCTCAATGTCACTAATTATCTAATTCAAATCAAAACCTCAATGAGATATCATGTCATACCTATTAAGATGAATATTATCAAAAAATATCCAAAGACAATAATTTTGATAAAGATATAAGAAAATTGGAACACTTGCACACTATATGTGTTGATGAAACTGTATAACGGTATAGCCTCTATGGAAAACTGTATGAAGATTCTTCAAAAACCTAAAAATAGAGCTACCATATGATTTAGCAATCCCACTTTGGAGTATTTATCCAGAGGAATTAAAATCACAATCTTGAAGAAATATTAGTACTCCATGCTCACTGCAGTGCCATTCATTCAAATCCCCTTTCTGACAAAATGAAATATAGACAACATTGACACGTTTACTACTACATATACTATTATTCTTCTCATTGTGTCTGTATGCATCCCAGGCACACAACATTTATTCTAGTTTACTAGAAAGGTTCAAAATTTCCCCAACATATGGCACACAGACATAACTTTGGGCTTTTGCTTTCTCCTGAAATTCCCTCCTTTGTTTCCACAACAGATGAACTTTGCTCATCAGCTCATCAGATTAAAAATTTTAAAAAATCTGTGTTCTTGAATTTCAGGAAGGCAGAAGGCAGAGTCCATTTCTTTCTGCTCTAGTTTTTTCTGATACATTCATCATTTAATATATATTCAGTGAAAAAATATATTTAGTGGTTATGGTGTCTGCCTTATCATCCACGTGAGGGAGCATTCTGGGAGCAGAGAATACAGCTTATTCATTCTACAGCTAGTGCAGCTCACATGCTGACCTGGCACCTGGTAGGTGTTCCATATGGTTGTTGAATGTATAAACTCCAAATTGTTTGAGTCCTCCTATCACAAACTAAACTCCACAGCGAAAGGTCTAGAACAACATTCCTATATAGAGTCCTCAGGGCTCTAATGACACATCAAGAACATCAAACATATCTACGGAAATTGTCCAAAAAGAAAATATTTATCATTTTTTATCAATGGCCCCAGTGACCTGCTGTGCAGAATCAACCCATGTAAGCAGAAATGGGTATAATTTCAAGCCATGATTGAAAGTCTTGATAATGGAAGCAAATAGCCCGCATTCCTAAATCAGTCCAAGTAGGGAAATTTGATCTTTGATAAATTTAACCAAAGTTACCAAAGTCTTTAATTTCCTTCTTAGTAATAAAACATTATTAAGTGATGCTGTCATCTTCCTCTGTTTCACTTTAACATATTTGGTCTGGGCTGGCTTTATTTTCTGCTTATTTATTTATTTTTAATATTTTCTTCATTTATTCATGAGAGACAGAGAGAGAGAGAGAGAGAGAGAGAGAGAGAGACAAAGACATAGGCAGAGGGAGAAGCAGGCAGGCTCCATGCAGGGAGCCCAATGTGGGACTTGATCCCGGGTCTCCAGGATCATGACCTGAGCCAAAGGCAGAAGCTCAACCACCGAGCCACCCAGACGCCCTATTTTCTATTTAAAGCAGAACAAATGTCATTACAGAGTTATGCAAGTTGTTCAAAGATGGTGAACTGAAATAGTTAACATCCCCCATATGAAAAGCTTGATCAAGATTAAATTGTATATATACTTTATTCATAAACGCCCTTTCCCCAAAATCTAATTGAATTCTATCCAATCCTATAAATCTAAAGTTGTACACTAGCAATTCATAGACTCACACTGAATCAAGTTCTCATTTTCATCCAGGGAAAAATTGCTAGAAAACTATGATGTGGATTTTGAAACCCATTAATCAGGTTTTCTTACAAATAAAGGGAAAAAGATGGTAATACAATTTTTTATAGAATTTCAAGTCTATAGTAAGAACATTCCTAAGAAGCCAACTGAAATGTCCCCATTCTCAATACAGTATGGAAAAAATGCTTTCTGTAGTTGTAAAGGTAAGATGAATCTTTCCTAAACCAGGAAATAATATCATATCAAGAAGATAGAGTTATGCACTGTGAAGTAGAGATAGAGTCATTCAGTAAATTCCTAGCAATGGAATTTCCTTGAGAAGCATTTGTCTAGTAAATTTAGCACCAAATTTTCAAACTTCACCATCTGTAAATCTAATCTTCCCCAATTTCTAATCATTGTGACCAAAATCACTGAGCTACAACTTTTTGCTTTTACTCTAAAGTCCTCTTTTAAAAAAATAAAATAAAAAGTCCTCTTTAAATAAATTGCTCTCCATCTGTCTTTTTCCCATTATAAATTTTTAAGACAGGCTTTATTATGCCAACTCGTTCTCACTGTATTGAAAACAAATTCTCTTTTGAGGGTGAGGTATCATCATTTAGATTCTGAAACTTGCTATTAATTCTTCAGAAAATAAGTAATTGTCCACCAGAAATGAATCTCAGACAAACATCACACAGAAAATTTGCATTGACCACATTCTAAAGTCTCATTTTCCCAGGGCAATATAATTATTGCTGATAATTATCACCTTACCACCCCTATGAAGCTTTTTTTTTTCACTTGGAGTCACACAGGGACCCACAAAAGTCTTTATTTACAAATGAGTTGAGGTGAACTTCCCTCGTGTGTTACAAAAAAAAAAAAAAAAAACCAAACAGACACACACACACACACACACACACTGCACCTACAAAGTTCCTCGGAGGTACACGTACTGCTGGAAGAGGGCTCTCCCTATGAAGCTTTTCTATGTGAAAGACATAGAATGGTCCCAAACAGGACTTGCTGGAAGTTGCGTATTTAATGGCACTTAATTGTGAATAACAGTAACCATTTTATGAGCACTTCAAGCACTAAGCATTGCATTTCATTTGTGATTCTCACAATCACCTCATTTGGCGCCATTCCATTTTACAGTTAAAAATAATTTAAATAATTTGCCCTTTCTATCATGTGTCTCAAGTGAGATGAAAACTTAATATATGACCAATACTCTGGACACCAAATCTCAAATCCATAAGCTGTTATTTCTTTGAGCAAGGTGTTAGAGACATCTAAAGTGAAAACAGATGTTGAAAGGAGGAGTACACATTATTTCCTTGTAACTACAAATGCATCTCTAAGAAATGACCTGACATCTGGAGCCCAAAACTACAAAATATGAAACCATAAGTCACTTACTTCCTTTAAAAAATAATTAAAAACCCCTACAATACCTTTATTATTTCCCACAACAGATAGCAAACTCATAACAATCTTTCTACAAGCTGAGTCTCAGCTAAATCACTTCTCCATTAGGAGGCCACTAGTAGTTCTGGTTGTCTTCCTCCTGGCCATTCTACTCCCTCCACTCAAGTTCCTTAAATACACCCTCCTCATCCATGTCTCTCACCTTGTAAATTACTTTTCCTAGGAAACTCCCTGGCTTTGAGAGAGGTCAAGTCCTCTTCCAAGTGTGAGTTCCTAGTGTTTTGGATTTTTCTCCTTGGCATGTGATACAATTGTAATTACTTGTCAGGGACAAAATGCAGATCTCTCTTGACATATGATGGGGTTATGTCCTAATAAATCCATGACAAATTGAAAATATTGCAAGTCAAAAATGTCTTTAGTACACCTATACCGTAGCTGAGCCCAGCCTACCTTAAGGACGCTCAGGGCACTTATATTTGCCTACAGTTGGGCCAAACCATCTAACACAGAAGCTACTTTATAATAAAGTATAATATATAAAGTTGAATATCTCATGTAACTTATTGAATGCTATAATTTAAGTGAAAAGCAGAATGGTTTTATAGGTACAGAATGTATCAGTTGTTTACCCTCATGAGGAAGAAATGGTTCACTGTTGCTCCCCAGCATCATGAGAGATGATTAGTGCCACATTATCACTAGCCCAGAAAAAGATCCAAATTCAAAATTTGAAGTATCATTTCAACTTAATATGTATTAATTTCAGACTATCATAAAGTAAAATACATATTTTATGCAAATTGAACCAACTGAAGGTAGGAACTGTCTGTATATTAAAACAAGAGTTTTCATGAGCTTTCAGTGCTATTCTATGCCTGCCACTTTCTGGACCTTTCCTTACATTGATCCAGATGTTGGATGAGTCTGATAACTTGAGGAACTATATAGAAGGTTATGGCCATAGAAAGGAAGGAAAGAGAGACAAGGAGTATATATTATTAAGTAAACAGGGTAAATTTTTTTAAAAGATGCTAAAAGTAAATATATATATAGGAGTTTTGCCATTATATAAGTTTGAAAATGTGCCTCAATAAATACAAAATGTAAGCATACATGAAAACATACCATCAACGAGTTGGAAGATAATCAGAATTGCTCAATAATTTCAAAAGATCAAAAAAATGAGAACCGATGCATTTTATATTTTTAAGAGAAGTGAAATAATGTGGATTCAAACTCAACACACTTAACAGAAATATATTTAATCCAATCCAACTAGCACAGATAAATCTATATATCCAGCCTAAATTTTCCTTATTTTCTTAGTTTATTATATGGTATCTGATATATCAAAGGGTCTTGATTAAAAAAAAAATCTGAATGGATGAACGAACCATATCATGTCCTTCATTGTACAATACTTTTATACTTTGTATTCTGCTTCAGTGTTGCACCTAGTAGACTCTACCAGGAGTCAGTAAAGAGTCATCCAGTAAATAATTTAGGCTTTGCAGGTCATATAATTTCTATGAAAACTTTTCAACTCTGCGACCATAATGCAAAGGTAACCATAGTAACATGGAAACAAATTATTATGGCTGTATTGAGAGAGAGAGAGAGAGAGAGAGAAGGGAGGGAGGGAAGGGAGGGAGGGAAGGAGGGAAAAAAAGAAAGAAAAGAAAAAGAAAAAGAAAGAAAGAAAGAAAGAAAGAAAGAAAGAAAGAAAGAAAGAAAGAAAGAAAGAAAGAAAGAGAAAGAAAGAAAGAAAGAAAGAAAGAAAGAAAGAAAGAAAGAAAAGAAAAGAGAAAGAAAGAAGTTATTTGTAGACACTGTTTATAGACTAAAACTTTATAGACGCTGAAATTTGCATTTCATGTCATTTGAAGTGTCATGATACATTATCCTTTGTTTGATTTTCTTCAGCCATTAAAAAATGTGAAAAAACCATTCATAGCTTGTGTAGTATTCAAACAAAAACAACAGGCCAGATCTGATCTATGGGCTAAGGTTTCCCAAACCCTTGTCTCTATCTTTTTTGTTGCTGTTGTTTGTATACCAATCCTCTTTCTTAAATTTTATAAAGCTTTTGAGCCGTTACTATCTATGTAACCCAATAATCTAATTATGCATCGATAGATTTATAATAGAATCTCAAATAGAGATCTTATGTGAATTAAATCAAGACATATTCCACTTAAATGAATTCACCTGACTCTTACTGCAAACATCCCTACTTTAACAATTTGAATAGAAAATGTCTTAAGTCATACTTACATATTATTTTGACCTTTAAGATAGAGTTTCTTTTATGCTAAAACAAAGGAAAAATTGTATTTACCACGTAGCAAGTTTTCCTGCAATTTGAAGGCATTTATCTTCATAACTATGCCACAATTTTCTCGAACCCACAGATTATCCCTAATTAAGCTAAAATGTGCAGTTTCTCAAACAGGGCTAGAAGAGAGAAGACACTTAGTAGATAGTGACTGACGTGACTTGTAAAGAAAATAAAATGGGGTTATACAAAAAAATACAGAAAAAATACATAGTCAAATATCTATATCATACATAAATGAGACACGGAAAACATTTTTCTACATTGTACAACTTCAAGTGATTAAAAACTTTAAGTTTTTCATCGAAAGAGACAGGTAGGTAGCATATTTATTTTTAATACAAATAAAAATAATTAAGATAATATATTTTATTCATTATGTTTGATCATAATCTTGGTCATGCATGATTTCTCAATGGACATAATGCCGGAGTTGTAAGGAAAAATTTAAAGTAAGTCATCAACAGATTTGGTTTTATTCCATTACCCTCTTCAGCATCCTCTCTCCACCTTCCCCTAAATGAACAATAATTCAGCAACCTACAAAGTTTCCCACGCTGCTGCTTCAAATCTGCTCGGGTTTTTTTTTTTTTTTTTCTTCCCAATAGTCAACACACCCCCTGCTGGCTCTAGGCTAACATTCATTCCACCTTATTAAAAATGCCAATAAAAAGCAAATTGTAGATGTTTTCACTGTGTTTCCTATGCTGATTCAAATGCAAAGAGGACAAAAGGATATAAATGCTAGGGATTAGGTTACATAATGAAATAATCCTTTGAAATAAGCTCTTTCTCCTTTCAAACAATTTATTTCTGGAAAAATATACCTTTGGAAAATGCTAAAATTTTGTAGAAGAGTTTTCATAATAGTGGTTACCACAGATCTTATGTTCAGATGTCAGCCTGACTTAAAGATCAGGTGTGTACCTGGCATTGAAGAGATTACTGCTGCTCTTCATTAATTTTCGTAAACCAAGTTAATAACAGCAAGTTGGCTTTAGAGACAGCTATTCCCTGAGAGACAGAAGCAGGGCAGCAGTAACCCAAAGAGAGTTTTTATCATAGAAATCAAGTTGTTGGTAATATTGGAGATCAAATGAGCAAGTTAAATATACACACACACAGAAGATTAATAGATGTATTTCATTTCTGAGTATTGTGGCACTAGAAATGGCATGATAAACCAAAACTCTGGAATCAGAACCTCTGCATTTCTGCTTAATAGCTTTGTGCTTTGGGCAATGTCACTTAAATTTCACGAGCCTCAGTATCCTTATCTGCCAAATGTAGCAAATGATACTTCCCTCAGAATTTTGTCATGAATTCTAACGAGAAAACAAAGTCACAATGCTTACTGCAAGTTGATATTTAATAAACGTTCTGTTTTCCTCTAGAGAACCTAACTAGCAGTGGCTTAAACAACACAGACATTTATTTTTCCAGAGTAGAAGTAACTCAATACTGTCATTAATGCCCATGAAATGTCTCTGTTTTTGGCCATGTCATTGTCCTGTCCATCCCCTCATATTCTCAAGCTGGCTACTGGCAGTACAAATTTTATGCCCTCATGAGATATTGACTGTACTGTGGGGAAAGCTGCAGGGACAACAAGATTTTTATTTATGCTCCTATGCCTTTTCTGAGAAGAAAATTTCTCCTTCCCCTTGAGTCTTATTGGTCAGAACTGGGCCACAAGGCAAGCAGCAGATAATCACTCTCAAAGGGAAATGTAATTGTAAGGGCTTAGTCAGATCATGATTCTTTCACCAGCCTATTCTGCAATCAAGGAGGAAGTTGCAAATGGTTATTGGTCAAGAACCCAATAATGTTTGTCACTTCAATGAATTTGGAAATCTTAGATTTAGTGGTTTCTCTCCTATCAGCATTCATTACTTATGTTTGCATACACTATCTCATCTAGAAATCGAGAGCAATCTAAGAACCTTGAAGATAGGACTAGGCCAACTCTTTCTATGGCACCTATTTAACCAAAAGGAAAGGATACATGCCTAGGTACCTTAGTGTTGCTCAATCAATTAATGTTGGTTGATTGAATTATTGTGATGTCTTTAAGTAATGGATTATGTATAATTCCCATAGAATAGGTAATGTTTTTAGATACTTTCTCCACAGATGAACTGGCAAATAAAATGTATGAGAAATCTAGTGATTAGAGAGAGACTGGATAAATTGTCTTCTTTGGACTAAGGCATAATCCTGTGCCTCCATAGCAAAAACTCTTTTAGTATGATTCTATTCACTATGCCAAAATACCTAAGCCAGAAATTATCACAATTTACAGATGTGGAAGCTGAATCTCAAAAGACCAAATTATTTACTCAAGGTCTCATTCCTGGTAAGTTGCAAAGTCAAGGCTAATGCTCAGGGTTGGTTTCTGATTCTAAACTCAGAACACTTTTCATTAAACCCCAAACAGCTTTGTCCTGAAACATAGTATATATCACAAATGCCTTCTCAGTGATTGTAAGGAGGACCTCAGAAAAAGTCAGAAATACGTGAAAAAGAGAGATCCTTTTCTTGACATATGTTTCTGGACTTCATATGGCTGGGATTGTACAAATATAATTACATAAATACTTTAGAGGGTGAATTCTCCCCAAAAATAAATCCAAGTATTTGAGAAATATCTACTTAGGAAAAAATGAACTATAGAAATATTAACCTAAACTGCATTTCCATTGGTTTTCCATGTAATTGACACCTTGATTTAAAAGGTAAATAAGAGTAAACGCCCTCAAAGGAGCCTCTGAATTCTGGTGCAATGAGTGAACAGGGGTGAAAGTGGGGGGTGGGGGGTAGATGAAGCCCTGTAAAAAGTTGATAAAGTCTTTTTGTATCTAAAACTATTCATTCATCACATATTTTTTGAAAGCCTACATGTGTATGCTGAAGACTCACAATTGAATGTTAATTGATAAATTACTCCTGAGAAACTACTCAAAGTTCGCAAAACATATGTGAACAGAAGCACCACACAGGAATCAGTAAAGACTTCAAGAGAGATGTGGTAGCTGACTTTGGAGTGGAATGGCGAGTGAAAATTAGTCATTCGGGAAGAAGTAGTCCATAGAAGGAAGAACGAGTAGTATGTATAAACAGCATGACATATTACCAGCTAAGAAATACGTGTTTCTGGTAAAGGTATATGAAGGGTTGTTCTATTTGCAGGAGATTGATGTTAGAAGATGACTAGTTTTGACGTCAAAGATGAGTATGGTGGTGACAGGATTGAGTTTGAGGTGAAACAAGGAGAGAAAAATAGTGGAGAAAGGCTCATGTGAAAAGTTCTGTTTGGCTGAAGTCCATTTCCCTGAATAGAAAAGCCCATTTTTCTGTAAAAGTAGAATTTTGCCTGCATAACCCTAAAATGTGACTTCTTGTTAAGGCAAAGATACCTGATCTAACTTGACTTGAAAACAATCTTCATGGCCAGGGTGACTTAAATCCCTTTACCCCCAAAGAGATAACCACTTCATTATGCCAACTGCAAGTTTTCCTTCCCAGAGGAAGCAATCTTTGTCAACTTAAAAAATCCTATAGCACTTATTATCTGAGCCATTTGGCACTTAATCACATGCTACCTTGTATTATTACCTTAACTTTTTAATGTGTTTACATCATACTTTCCCAAATCATTTTTAGCTCCACAAGAGAAGCATTTCCAATGCCCTACAGGTATAGCATGTTACTGGCCACATGCTCCAAAGAGGAAAAAAAAAAAAAAGAAAACATTTTTTAAAAGAAGGATGAAAGGAAAAATATTAAATTAACTTTCTGCCACATGAATATTTTTAAAAACTGTATTTTAAAGATATGAATGGCTGCAGAACCATCCTTCCATCTTTACAACAAACTTTGAGGCACTTGGGTGACTCAGTCAGTTAAGTGTCTGCTTTTGGCACAGATTATGATCTGTGGGTCCTGGGAGAGAGCTTGCATCATCAGGCTCCCTGCTCAGCAGGGAATCTGCTTCTTTCTCCCTCTCCCTCTGCCCCTCCTCCCTGCTTGTTCTCTCTCTCTCTCTCTCTCTCTAATAAATAAATAAAATCTTAAAAAAACCATAAATATATGAAGCTGAAATAATCCAAAAGCACTAATACAACAGAGTAGCCTATTGTGACCAATGCTGACTCTTCTTCCATACAGGCCAGGTACCCATATGTTACAGTGAATTTTATCTATTAGCTCTCTAAATATAAAGGAAAAAGATTGGGGGGGAGGGGTTCATTTAAAAGTGCCAAATGGGTTGAGCCATTAATTCTGTATGATACTTAACATGTCGATATCTGTCTCCTCTTAGGATCTCATCTGGAGAGACCAAATGCAGATTACCATACATACCTACTACATACCTCACAGAAGGATTACAAAATCAATGAGGCAAACCACATGTTGAATAGTCCAAGGCTAAGATTCCAGCTGATGAATGATTCTTTCCCTCCTGCTCTATTAAAGGGAAAGAAGTAGAAGGGCCTGAGGGAAAATTAAAGGGACATGAACACTGAATCCTGTCCACTTCATTCCCTTTTTTAAAGATTTCAGACATAAGTTTGTCTTGAGAAGATGTTCAGATTTATCATTCTAAATATGCAGGGATTTGAGGATTTCAATTATCCATTTTCCCCCATTTCCTGTTAGCAATCAATCTGCTCTATCTATGCATAATTTTTAAGCTTCTTCAAAGTAAGGCACTCTGCAAGGATGAGTTCTTCTAAATAAAGCAACATGGGGGGAAATGCGGAGATTATTCAGCTTCTACTTCAGCATTTGAAAGGTGGATTTATCAGACTAAAAGGTTTACAAAAGAATTTCTAAAGGTAAATATCAATCTGGCTGGGAACAGTTTTAACAGTGATTAATATTCTACAGCTAATAAAAACTTGTTGGCAAAATGCCCCCAGAAGATGGCATTGTTTACACTATTGTCTAAGAAGAACAGCTGTTTACCCCTCACTCTATTCAGAGCTGCAGTATTCTTACTGAAATGTTAACAAATCTTAGACAAATGTCTGCTGTTTAAGGCTCAAAGTTGCTCTGAGAACAGGTGTATTTGAGAGAGAGGGAAAAAAAGCTACAACTGTAAATAGGACTTTAAATTAGGTGCAATTTATATAGTATACACTAGGTTTGCATATGGGCATCTAAACTCTGAATTCCAATATTTACTAATATCTAGAAGATTATTCACAGTTTGGGGGCTTTGTGTAACAATTTCTCTGATTGTCTTTTAATATATATTTCAAGCACATTTTATTGACACAAATACATGCAATTTAAGTCATTGTGAAAGGAAATTAAGCCCACATCTTCCATAATTATATATAATATATAATAAATATTTTATTTATCTAAATATTTTTGGATTGGTGCAGAAGGTGGGATGATATTGTAGAGCATTAAACTCAGTGAACAAAAACTTGTATTCCCTGGATATCATTTTCCCATATGTAAAAGAGAGGCCTTTATTGGTAAGGCTGTGGAGCTGGGAGGAATCTCACACACTGCTAGTGGGGGAAGGGGTGTGAATTGCTAACATCATTTGATAGAGCAATTGGAGAGACATACTAAAAGCTGAGGATAAGCATTCCTTATGACCCAGAAATCCTACTCCTAAGTTCATATTTGAGAAATACTAAGGGACAGGTATAAGAGTTTATGTTGAGAAAAAAAAAAAAAAACCAAAAAAAAACCTGGAGGGATGTCTGGGTGGCTCAGTCAGTTAAGCCTCCAGCTCTTGATTTTGGCCCAGGTCATAATGTCAGGGTTGTGAGATCCAGCACTGCATAGGGCTCTGCCCAGGGCATGGAGTCTGCTTAAGGTTCTCTCTCTCCCTCTCTCTCTGTCAGCCACTCCCCCCTCCCCCCATTGCCAAGTCCCCGCTTAAAAAAAGGCAAAGAAAAGCAAATCTGGAAAAAGTCTGTAGATTCATAAGCAGTAGAATTAATGAATAAATTGTGGCATATTTATAAAATGAAATATAATACAGCAGTTAAAAATGAAAGAATCAGCACTACATGTATCCAAACACATAAATTTGAAAAATATAATATTAAGTAAATTGCAAGGTGCAAAATGAAACAATATGCTATCATTTATATATTGATTAAAGATAGTCAAAGTGATACCATATATTGTTTAGGTATGTAAATATGTGTGGATGTATAAATGTATAAAAACATGATGTATCAGAATGAAAAAAAAGTACTTCTAGATACGGTAGGAGATAAATGGGATTAGAAAGAATGTAAAAGTAACAAATTATACTCGTAATTTATAATTCATAAAAACGGCAGGGATGCAACGTTAAACAGCTATTTTATTTCTTCTAAAGAATGTCTAAGTGTTAAAGAACATACAAAGATGGATACTGGTGCATATTTTTCCTACACTCTCTCGTATGATTAAACTACCACATAGGTGTTTTTAAACCCGAAATGCTCAGAGGCCACAAGATGAGTGGCAGCCACTTGGGGCCCTCAGTAGGAAAAGCAGGCCTGATCAGCTTGACTTTGAACACTAGGCCCCTCCTTACTCAGACCCCTGCCAAGGGTCAGTTTTTTGAATCACCTCTGCTTTAATCCGTTGTAGTTCACCATCTCCTGGGATGGCCTTTCTTCCACAGGTAAAGCCTATGCTCGAGAAGTCTTCTGGTTGCGCAAGAGGCTAGTAGCTAACATAATTTTTTCGGTGTGAAGCTTATAGGCAAGCACCGCTCCCTCCACCCCACCCCCCCAAACCCCCAATCAGGTCAGGATCCCAGGGTTTGGGGATTGAGCTCCACCTCCCTGTTCACCGTCTCTCTTCCCCTCCCTTTTCCAGTATCCCCCCACCCCGCTGGTTCTCTCTCTCAAATAAAATCTTTTAAAAAAAAGAAAAAAAGAAGAAGCAGCTTACAGGCAAGAGAGAGGGTCATTGTAAATTACGGGTGAAAGGCCCCTCCGAATTCTTTTTTTTTTTTTTTTTCCTCTAATAAGATAATGGTCTCGCAAATCCAACAGTCACTCAACTCCCTTTTAGTATTCCAATGCCCTGAGTCCAACCCTAACCAAAACCACGAGGTTCAGCTCAGGGTTCCTGCAGCAGCTCCCCCTGCGGTCCCCGTGCAGCTGAGAGCTGAAGGCCGGGACCGCTGTCCGGAGCCTGCAGCGTGAGCTCAGTGTGCCCGGGCGCTGCTGCCGGGTGGTGGGGAGGGCAGAGGGGGCGTCAACAGCCTCTGAGGGGATTCTGAGCCTAACTTGATTGTGAGCCTCACGGAAGAGAAGTCATTATGGCCCTTCATTTTGTTGAGGTTTGGCAGCTCTCTGACAGCTTCCAATAAGAACAAAATAAATTGATTTATGGTAAAGCAGGAGAGTCCCCAGATGTGAACCAGAAGCCAAAGACAGAACCAGAGTTTCCAAAGGAAGCTTCTAGGAAGAAGCCACAACTCCCCCCTCCACCCCCCCCCCCCCTTTAAACTGAAATCCCTCCGCAGGAGCGGGAAGAGGGGTGTGCGGGGGGCGGGGGGCGGGTCTCCGGCCTCAGAAGCCAACCAGACCCCACCCTGGTTCGCACCGTTACCTCCCCTGATCCGTGCCCCCTCCCTTGGGAACCGAGAGCCCCCGGTGCCCGCCCAAGCTGCGCGCCGACCGCGGGGAGGGCGCCTGGATGCGGCCGCCCTGGGAGTGCGAGCGGCGGGCGCGGGGCGGGGGCGCGGGCCGGGCCGAGCGGAGCCAGAACCCCGGTGCCGCCGGCGCCCGCCGACCCTCCAGGCTGGGGGCAAACGCGGAGGGAGGCCGCGCGCGTCATTCAGTGATTCAAGTCTTCCCTCTCGTCTCAAAAAAAAAAAAAAAAAAAAAAAAAAAAAAAAAGAGCCTCTCGTTAGCTCGCTGCCAAGCCTTCCCTGGGAAATTCGCTCCTGCTGATGCGTGGTGTCTTCCAAGTCGGGCAGCAGCGTCCCCGAGGCCCGGGCGCAGGCGTCGGTGCCTCTCGGCGGCCCCCGGGCGGGGCGGGGGGAGGCGGGGCGGGGGGAGAGGGCCCGGCCCGGGCAGCCGGGGCGCAGGGCAGCGGCGCGGGGCCTGGAGCCGGGGCGCCCGAGCGCGCCGAGGACCCGCCCAGGCCGCTCTCATAGGCGAGCGCGGGGCGGGCCTGGCCGGGGGCGGTGCCGCGCGCCCCGCTCGCCTATAAGGAGCGGCCGGCGCGGGTGCGGATCGCAGCGCCGGGGGCCGGGGTGCAGGGGCCGCCCGCTCGCTCGCTCGCTCGCCGCCCGGGGTTGGCGCGGGGCTCGGATCCGCACCGGGAGGCGGGCGCGGGGCGCGGCGGGCGCGGGGCGCGGCGGGCGCGGGGCAGGTGCGCCCCGACCGTAGCTTCAGCCGCAGCTCCGAGGCAGAGCCCGCCAGGCTTTCGGTGGCCCGCCCGGACACGGGATGGAGTGAAGCCGAGAGTCTCCTCGGGGGGGCGGGAGGGGGTCAGGCGGCGCCGAGGACGGAGGGACGGACACACAGACACGCGCGCACACAAGAAGCCGCGGCTGGCGCCTGCAGATCCGGGACTCGGTGGGGGGACCGCTCGCTCGCTCGCTCGGGGAAATGGATTCTGTGCCACGGCTGACCGGCGTCTTCACTTTGCTGCTCTCCGGCTTGTGGCATTTGGGATCGTCGGCGACCAACTGTGAGTGCCCGGGGCGGGGGCGGGGGCCGGGGCCGGGGCCGGCGGGGCGGGGAGCGCCGGCGCCGGGAGGGACTCGCCACCGTCCGAGCAGCCTCGCCGGTGTCCGCTCCGAGCGGAGGAGAAGGGAAGGGGGGTGCTGGCCGCCGTGGTTCTGTCGCGCAAACCATCCCAAAAGTTGGCCGGGCTCGGGGGAGCCGGCCCCGCTGAATTCCCCCCCTCCTCCCGGAATCGCAAAGTTCGGGGAGAAGGGAAGGTTCTCTCCCCTGAGCCTCACGCCTGTCTGGTCTCCGCCGAGCCGTTCCGGAGCGGGGCCCGGCGTTCGGCTTGCTCGCGCCGAGGGCTGTGCTCCAGAGCCAGGGATGCTCCCAGCCGCTGCACTCGGTGGCAGAGGCTCTTCCCCGAATGCGGCCGCCCGGGGTCTGCGCTACGCCCAGTTCCTCGAGGCAGGGCTCTCCGCTCTCCCCCAGGCCGAGGGCTCCAGGTGGGGCATCGTGCAACCAACTGGCACCGGTTTAACAGGATTGGGAGTTTTGGCCTAAGAGTCATGGCCCAGGGTAGTCAAACCACAAGATCAATGGCTGCCCCTGTTACAGGAGGAAGAGCTTTGATGCACACTCCACCCCCAAAATCTTTGTGCCAAAGAACCCATAATGAGCATGCACTAAGTGTGCACTCCGTCGTCCAAGCCCTAACCTCAGCAAGTGCAGGGCATTTAATTTAATAGGCAGGAAGGCTGGACACCTGGGGATCCGCCACCTGCACTGTGTATTTAAAGAACCGAGTTCGTCAAAGTTGAATAAATCGCTAGAGCCATCGGAGGTTCAAGCTCAATTGCTCAGCTGCCTCTCTAGGCGGAGAGAGGGAAGTTTTTTCCAGCTTGGAAACTCCTAAATGAGAAAGAACGCAATTAAGCCATCTGTGTTCTTTCCAAAGATGGTTTATCAAGGTTCCTTGAGTTTCTAGGCTTAACTCCCCTGTCTGCTACCCACCCACCCACCCACCCAGGAACCTCAGAAACGCTTATCTATATTGGAACATAGCATCATTCTTAGAGAAAGATAGGAAGACTACTTAGTACTTGTGGGTCCTCCTATCTCTTACCTTGAGTAAGAGATACTCAACTCAGAGTTGCACCTCAAGGGAAGACAATTAGACAAATGTTGTTTACTGAAAATGATCCAAAGCAGAGCCAGTGTTTCTGTCTGTGATTGGAAGTTTTGGAGATTCAGAATCTGTAGTTAGTGGTAATGCCTTATCAAGATTTTATCAAAGTTAGTATTCTACTAAAGGAGTGCTGAAGAGGTCATCCTCTCAAAAAGGGAGGAGCCAGAGGGACTTAGTGTAGAAATCATTTCAGAGAATAGGTAGGAAAAGGTTACAATCTGATGTTTCTCTCCTCCTCCTCCTCCTCCTCCTCCTCCTCCTCCTCCTCCTCCTCCTCCCTCCCTCCCTCCCTCCCTCCTCCCCTCCTCCTCCTTCTTCTTTTAAGTGAAATTGTTCCCATGGTGCTTTAGAAAAACATCTAAGTGGTTTAGTTAGAGGAAGTTAGGCATGGTGCTGAGCTAGCCTCTCTACCTCCTAAAACACTAGAGGTCAGTATTGTCCTAATGATGCAAAGGTGCAGCAGCCAAAGAGCTGTTTTTCCCTTAGCGCATTTACCTATCTGGAAATAGTGAATATTTTGAAGATCCACAAAGGTGGGGAGAGGAGTAAGGGTAAAATAGATAGAACATACTCTATAGGAATATGGTTGGGGCTTCCTGATGTAGCATCTTTTCTTAAGAGTAAGGGAAAAAATAAATTGTAGAATGCCAATTTCTGTAAATTAATTGAATTATGGTTAATATGTTGTAATAATGCTCATAAAACCCAAATGGCGTGGATTTAAGGCTCATGCTTATCATTACTGATGCAGCAATAAAGCTAATTCTCAACATTTAAAATGGAACTTTGTGATAATGAGCTTTAGTATTTCATCAGTGACAGTTTAATTTCCCCAGTTTCCAATCAACATTTCAATTGAATGCACGCTCCTTGCTAGATATTTTGGGGTCCATGTTCTTAAAGAATAATGATAATTTTTTTTATTATGCTGAACAAAATGTGTTAATACAATAGCATGACAGCAGAAAATTACTTCTCAACTAAGTTTATCTTGGTGGTCTTTAGAACCTGTGATGCAGAACTACTAAGGAAAAAAAAAATTAATATTGCGCAATTCTTCCAGACTTCAACTGTCCACATACTTTATCCATTAAATTTAGGGATCTGGTTTACTATTTATCTACAATCCGTTAACATTTATATGTATGTATTGAGGAAGGTAAATCTCTTTTCAAATAGTCAATTTGTGGAAGTTTATAGATTATTTGGATAAATTTTTTCAAGATTTTTATTTTTTAGAGATAACATTTTATGTCATTTGTGAAAGTAGCCCTATAAATGGGTTATTTGCCTGAGACGCTCCATGGTATCAAAGTATGCTTGTGAACTTTGTTCAAATAAAACAACTTTTAACTGATCGTATTATTCCAATAATAATATTTTATTATTACATTGTTGCGTGTGGAATGTATGTGTGTGTGTGTTTAATTTTCTCATAATCTGACCAAAACTTGGGCATTTGTCTGCAAGAGAGAAATGAATGCTTACCCGATTATAGATTTTATAAGTTTCTAATTAAACAAAATTAAAGTCAGGTTAGGAGGCCAGCTACAGAATAGCTATTATGAATCTGTGCAGAGAACATAATTACCAACCAGTAATAAAAAGTCTGGAAATTCCCCCATTCCAGATTTTCAGGATATTAAGTAGCTACAACATTTCCTTTGGGTTTACCCTCAGGGAATTAGTTAATTTTGAATGTAGCTCTGATAGGCCAGTGTTAAATGAAAAACCATTTTACATATAATATCAACTCCGTTGACGCAAGAAGAAACAATGTGGCTTGAGAGCTGGTTCAAGTGAAACTGAGAGTTTGAAATGCTGACCGGTTTTAGCCCTAGTTATGCCACAGCTAACATGTCAAATGCCCGTACAGTTATGGAACTTTGCCGTGCTCGCAGGCTTGGGTATAAAGCAGCAATTGAGATATGTATCTTCTCCCAAACAGAATAGCAGCTCAGTATTTGACTGAGGAGATTCTTCAAATATTAAGTGTGTTGGAAGACTGTGATAATGGAAGAAATTGCATTCAGAAGATCAGAGCAATGCATGGGGTACTTACAGGGTCACTCTTTATTTTGGCCAATACTCAGATGCTATGTGGTTATGACAGCCTTAATTTTGACCCAGCAAGTCACTTTGAATGATCTCCAAGCATCTTAACTGTTTGGTGGTGCATGTCAGGTTCACAGAGATAACAGCCTTGAGAAAGAAAGAAAAAACTCTTTATTCTCTGACGATGCCTTTCATCACAGACAGAACTTCATCTAAAATATACGAGGATGTCCATCATATTCATAAACACCGTTAAATAAAGAGATGCAGTATACCCGGAGTTATCTGAAGCTTAGGCACAAACCCAATCAATAGGTAATATTATAAATAAACAAAGATCAGGCTGATTTTTTTTTTTTCAGCAGGAAAGTGCGGTGTGCTTTTGTGGCATTTACCATCAGCAGAAGTGAAGGAAGCACTATAATGCTCATTTGAAAGAGTCCTAAAGGTTTTCCCATGGTTGAACAGGCTCATCTTTGACAATCCATGTGAACTCTCTTTCGCTTCGATCCCTCATAGCCCTCATCTCCAGACCAGATTGGTATTTCCACAGTCGGAACAGGTAAATGAAAAACTAGAACAGTGTCCACACTAGGGTACAGAATTGTGAGAAAATTAGTTTCCATTAGAATAACCTCACTCCAGCCCCTATTCTCATTCAAATGGTAGCTGTATTCTAACTTGAAGTTTTCTTTTTTCCCCCTGCTCTTCCCAGTAGCCTCTCCTTTCTTTTATTTGACCTAGTTTGCCTTACCTACATCACTTTACTTTTCTGTGCCCATTTGTTACGAAACAAAATAATGTTACATCATTTGAAATTTTCCTAAAAGCTTTAGTTGGTGATCCAGAGCTCTTTAGTTTGTATGCCAGAACTCTGCTGAAATATGGCTTGCATGTACAAAGCTAATTATCCTCGTTAGTTAGGAAGGTGGGGAGAAAGTCTAGTTACCACAAAGATCATAATACAGTAGTCATTCACTCAACGGAATTTTGTTTGGAAGATTCAGTGTACTCATTTGGAGCCAATAATGGCATTTTTAATACATAAGGGAAGCTGTCTTCATTCATCAAAACTCTGACACTTTCCAGAAAGTATCCTTGTAGAGGTTATCGACTTATCTTAATGATCATGGTGTGTTAATTGAAGGAGTTGGATCAAATAGTTATTCAAGGCCCTATCGAGTCCTAATGTAGTTTTGCCTTTCCTGATGTTGCCTACTGGTCATTCCATTTGGATACTTCTGGGATGGTCGTATTCTAAATTGTTAAGCAATTATATTTAGAATAACAACATAATAGGGTTTGAATTCCTACTAACTGCTGTGCTCTTTATATCTCTCACTTCATATACCATGTCTACATAATTTGGCAAGGCAGTACAGCTAGGTAGACTTTATTAAATTCAGTTTACAGATGAGTAAATTTAAGGTTAATAGAAGTTAATAATTTCCCAGGATCATAAAGCTATGCAATGGAAAAAAAAAATCAGGATCTGGGCCTCTACCTATGTCCAAAGATCAGACTCTGCAAGATATGAAATTAATTCCCATGCATGCAATTGGGGGCTTTTTGAGCCTGCAAGTTGTCTTAGGATCCCTAAGGTTAGTCTCTATACCTCAATCCATAACAAAGGGCAGGGAGGTAGCAGTTTCCACCAGAGCCAACTCCTGAGTTAACCCTTGGAAAGGAAAGGAAAGGAAAGGAAAGGAAAGGAAAGGAAAGGAAAGGAAAGGAAAGGGAAGGAAAGGAAGAAGGAAAGGAAAAAAAAGGAAAAAGGAAAAAGGAAAAAGGAAAGGAAAGGAGAAAAGATAGATTTGATGTAAGATGCCTGACATCACTATGGTCAAAGATAAGGGGCCTCACATCGAGATGAGCGCCAGATACTTTAGTTTTCTTTTACAAGTTTCAGTAAAATACTAGATTATGGAAGAGCATAGCCTTGATGAGGACTTGTGACCACACACACACACACACACACACACTACGGAAGCTACCTCTGTTGGCATCATGTCTTCTAAGTCTCTAGATGTTAGGCCAAATGTATTAATTAAATAGCAGGTATGAGCCCCATCTCCCTGTACAGGGCTATTTCTGATCTGGCCCTGCCTAATGCTCTAAATTGCATGTCCACAATTCCTGCTCTGTCCCCTAATTTCCAATTTAGGGAACTCCACATTCTACAAGCAAGCCATACTATCCTGCATCCCACTTGCATTTTTTTGTGTATTCTTTCTGCATGGTCTAGTTATCCTTTTCCATTTTTTACCTGCCCTCACTTTCTCCAGTTACAGAGGTATGTGCATGAGCACACGCGCATGCGCGCGCACACACACACACACACACACGCGTGCGCATTCCCCGCATTAGGCTAAGTGCCTCTATGCATGACTTACGGTATGTCCATAGCACTTTCTTATAATCCTTTTCTCCCCAAGTAGATGCAAAGCTCCCTGATTATCATATTTCATTTCAGTGTCTATATTCAATACCTAAAACATTGAATGAATGAATGGATGAATCAGTGAATGGTTTCCAACTAAGAATTTCCATTTCTAAACAACAAAAAAATCTTTTTATGGCCCTGTTGTAGACTTTTTAAGTATATTTGATTTATTTTTTTAACTAGAAAGTATTACTTATTATTGTCTTAGAAATGCTAAGAAGATCTGACCTCAGTACTGCGTTTGATCTCATTTTATTAAATTGCTTTTGCAATTTTAACAATCACTTCCTATGTAGCTGAAAATACACAAATATATAGCTATGAAAATCTTTCTTCATAGCCCAGAGTTCAGTATAAAAAGGAAAAGTTTGAATGCTGTTTAATATGGCTTTAATAGTAAATTACTGGAAAGACTGTATTTTATTGCAAACCGATAACCTGACCCCAATGACACTATCCTGAACCTCTGGTATTCTCTCTCTAAGCTGTGGTTGGAAGTTTTATATATCAATAGTTTGTGCGTGTTATCCATTTGAAAAACTTATTGAAAAAATGTGTCCCAAATGAAGGCTCTCTTTCCTAAACTCCAGTTTTTCTAGAAACAGGAGAAATACAGATAAGAAGAGATCATGGACTATCCATGATCTCAAGAACTTTAAACACGGATAACCAGAAAAATAAATCTTTAATCATGTCAAAGTGATAAATGCTCTAACAAAGATAAGTGCAAGGTGTAATGTGAGGCACAAAATGAGCATCTCAAACTGGCTGGGGTGTCACTGCAGGCTCTCCAAGGGAAGCAAGATGGAAGGCAAGTCTTGAACAAAGTCACACTTCACTCATTGGAGGAATGGGGGGAGACTATCACAGGTTTTTTGTGTGAAGGCTTGAGAGTGAGGAGTGTCGTAGTGACTACTTTTGGGAGGGGCTAGGAAGCAGAAGTTTAGAAAAAGAAATGAGGGAAATTGGTAAGGAGGGGGTGTCTTATTTTTACTGTTCAAGCTATGAAGTTTCATTGAAGGATTTTTGTGTATATAATTGATAATACAGAATAAGATACTTGTTTTTAAAAAAATCACTGTGTGAAGGATAGACTGGACCGGACCAACCCTAGTAGCTGGAAAACTAGTTAAGAGCTTATCACAGTAACTTAGGTAATAATAAATAAGAGCCTGAAGAAGGAAGTTTCAGAATCTGCAAAGGTCACAAAGAACCAGAAGGAAAATAATGGCCAGGAACATTGAAAATGTAGGGATATATGAACTAGTAAACTCATAGAAGGCACAGATTTGTGGTTAAAATGTATTCTATAGCTGCTACCATTGTTTTTGACAAATGAGAGCTATAGATGCTAGAAAAGGTGCTCTGTTCTCTGAAATGAAGTTCTTCTCTGGGAATACCAAACGACCATATTCTCAGAGCAGTATATTTCATATTTGCATGACACTATATAGCATACGCTGTCTGTATCCATCATTCTGATGCATCTTCTAGTCTGTAAATTATACCGATTTTTGTCAGCAGAGTGAGAACTAGTCATTAAGAAATGTGTAATTAAACCTCAGTGTTTCTGTTCTGGATCCCCTTCTGGCGGGGGGTGGGGGGGGGGTGGGGGGGTGCGGTAAGCCAGGGATCATTTCTACTATCAGTGGTTGCTCTTTGGAAAGAGAAACAAGGGGCAGTTGGGTGTGCCACGTTGATTTGCTATCATTGGTAATCGATTTGCTGGCATAAATTCCATGTCTCTACATTTCTAATTGCTTTTGTGCATATTCTTGGGGGTTGATTAATGCCATCTGTTCACTGGATCAGCTGAATTGATTGAGTTTTAAAGGATGACAACAGTAATGTTGAAGTTAGGGGGGAAAATGAAAGGGAAATGCCAAAACACACTCATGATGTATATTATTTTTAACTATCCACCTTTGGAAGCAGAAATATCCCTTTGAAGACAGTCCAAGGCAAATAGCAGTTTAACGAAATTCGCCTAACAGACAGATGCTTGTAGGTGTTAGTCTAGGCTAGGCCACTGTTTGCTGAATATACATGTTCAGTTCTCCCCCTCTCCACCCCCTGCCCTGTCCTCTCTCCCTCCCTGTGACTCTCCCTCCCTCTCTTTCCCACTTCTCTCTCTGTCACGTGGCCGTGTATTTTTGGTATTGCCATTGGCTGTTCCCTGAGCTCATGATTGTGTTCAGATGTGAGAGGAGGGGAAGAAAAAAAAAGTCTGTTGGATTCTAGTGTTTCCTTGTTATAAAGTATGTGGGCACAGTCACCAAATGTGAAACCTCCCATCGAGGCCTATTCTAAGGGTAGGCCTGACAGGGATCTGCCACCCACAGGACACTTGGGAAAGCCCACTTGATTCCAACACCCCCTATCCATCTGTCCCCAAACAGCTCTTCCGCCAACTTCATCAGTGCCCTGAATCTGTAAATATGGGGGAAAGCATGGAGATAAACCTGGACACAAAGCCCCACTGGGAGAGAAAATACAGGGATGTATAGGCATGTGGAAGTATTCTTTTTTTTTTTTTAATTTTTTTATTTATTTATGATAGTCACACAGAGAGAGAGAGAGGCAGAGACATAGGCAGAGGGAGAAGCAGGCTCCATGCACTGGGAGCCCGATGTGGGATTCGATCCCGGGCCTCCAGGATCGCGCCCCGGGCCAAAGGCAGGCGCCAAACCGCTGCACCACCCAGGGATCCCTGGAAGTATTCTTGACTGAGGAACAGACCTTTTCCAGAAAAAAAAAAAAAAAAAAGTTAATGGAAGAGATAGTGCTGGGTATCTGAAGGAAAAGAAGAGAATATTTTCAATGGGGGAACGGCAAAGAATAGGGATGTTCAAAGTGTCTAAGACAAGTGTTGCCAACTTCTTGATTTCACCCAGGACCCTCCATATTCCAAGCAGGTGGGCAATGAGTTGATGAAGAAGAGCCAAAAGGGCATATGTCACACGGTTGTGGGTTGATTTCATTCTCACTCAGCAAACATTCCCTATGGGTACTAACATGGACCTTGTAAACATAGTATGAGGAGAACATGAATTACTCTGTATACATAAAATACATATGATGTAGGAATTAATAGTTAAGCCTATTACTATAATTACTATGAACCTCACCATGAATTCTCTCAAAATCAGTTATGATACAAGTTAGGGCAAAGACGTTTCGATTCTCAAGCAAAAGGAGAACTCACTCTCCCTTCAACTGGGTGAGCAGACAGCTGAGTGATTGCCACGACAAACAGAAATTTGTTCTCATTTTAATTCCAATTTCAGGGGGACTGTGGGCAGAATCAGTCTCCACCTGACAGAAATATGATTGTCTGCATACCTCACTTGATTCCTGAGCTCTGTGAGAGTATGACCCCCGCTTCTGGGCTGTGGACCCACTCGCTGTAAAGCTCACAAAGGGAGCCTCATAAGTGGAACAGTGGTGGTATTCTAGAAGAATAAGCTCCAGAAAAGTGAGCAGACCCTTGCAGATAACATCAGCATTCTGGGGGCAGCATCCTTGGTCAGACCTTGAGAAAATCCAGAGAACCTGGGCAGGAATATGTGTGCAGTGTTCCCTGTGTCTAAAGCCCTCCATTTGCAGGAGGCTCAGGCAAGAGTTTGGGAGAAGGTTTCTCTTTTGCACCGCTGACCCTATGTTGTATAGATAAATAATAGACATGCTCTCGTTAATGTTGAGTTAAAAATCAGGTGCTTGTACAATGATTAGTGTATTATAAGTGTCTTGTCCATTTGCAAGTGAATCATTCATTCATTCATTGCTTCGAAAATATTTGTGAAATGCCTGCTGTGCATTCATGTCTGTGTGCATTCCTGAAGACTGGTTCAGTGACTATCCATTGTTGGGGGATTCGGGATCCCTGTCCACATAGCCCCAGGAACAACAATAAAGCAGAACAGTATCTCTTCAAAACATTGCCAAGGCACCATGGCCCCTCCACTCTGTTCTTGATCAATTTCTTAAGCAGCCTTTCCTGTTTCAATATATTTTCTCTCTGCTTCCTTGTCTTCAGTGTTTCTTTACCTTTGCATCAACTTGCCTGCTTCCTAATGCTCCCTCCTTTTCTTTCCCCTTGTTCCATCCCTCTCTTCAAGTTCTTCTACCTTTTCCTCTTTCTCAGTTCCTTCTCTAGCTCTGTCTCTCTTCCTTCACTTGGCCTGCCTCAATCAACATTTCATAAGTGACTTGGTTTTGTGTGTTATGGCCAATGCTAATACTTTTCTTTTTTAAGAGATTTTATTTATTTGAGGGGCGGGGTGGAGAGAGCACTCCTGCTTGCACAGGAGCAGGAGAAGGGGAAGGAGCAATGGGAGAGGGAGAAGCGACTCCCCCCTGAGCAGGGAGTGCAACTCCAGGCTCATTCCCAGGACCCTGAGATCATGACCTGAGCCAAAGGCAGATCTTAACCAACTGAGCCACCCAGGCACCTCCTGAAATTAACCCTTTTCAAACATTTTTATTGAAATGCCTCTCACCAGGAAAAAAAAAAAAAGAAAGTTCAGGAAAGCCCAGAGGATTCTCAATTCTCCCTCAAGTAGCTACTGAAGCATGTAATTTCTTGAATTTTTGTCTTAAGCTCTCAGGCAAATTTACATTCTGCTCTGCATTATAGCCATGTTTATATTATGATAAGAAAAAAAGCTTCCCAGGATCTCCAATTAAAAATTGATGAGCAAAGTTCATTCACTTAACCCATGGCAGAGGGCCACATAGGCCTGGAGGTGCAGGTCTGAGCTTTTTGGCTCTGTCTCCCTGCCTATGCCTTCTAGGGTTCCTGTGTGAAGGAGAACAACTTCCCTGTTCTCCTCTCACCTTGGAACAACAGCTGCTTCATTTGCCATCAACTGTGACTGCTCTGTGAGCTGCACATTACAGTTAATCAATAATGGGAGGTGAGGGTTGCTTATCAATTCGCAGGAGAGAAGGAAACCCACAAGCCTGCGAAGTGACTAGAAATGTCGCTGTTTGCAGGGGCTGTGGGCAAGAAGTGCCCGCAGCCCCCTCCAGGTCCGTGCTGCACCCCACTGCAGTCCCCGGGCTATGTGTGGCCACATGTATGAGGTTTACCTTCGAGTGAATGAGCTCTGCCGGGTGACAGGATTGGGGTCAACAGGGCAGATTCTTTCTGATTGGAGACGGGCTGAGCTCACCAGGATATTGAAAGAGAGATTAATGCCTCTCATTCTACAACAATCAGGAGCCTTTTGACACAATCAAAAGAAATGAATCCAGCAGATTAGAATGTTGGAACACTGGAGATTAGAGATAAAGTTAAGTAATGTGTTTCTTCATTGTCAGGGCTTCCAAACCTCCACCTGGTGCCAGGGGTGGTACCTGATAAGGTCTCAGTCTATTCCTAACCACAACCATCCTCCTCTCCATTGGCGACTGAGGATGTACTGGCTTGGATGGTCAGGTTATTTACCCAATATCAAAGAGTGAGGAGGTAATCACACTGGCATTATAGTCCATGTTTTGCTGGCTGCAAAGTCTGTCCTTGTTTTCCCTCTGCTTGCTGTTTCCTTGAACCCACAGCTAAGGCCAAGCCATCCTTGAACTCAAGCTGATGTTTAACCTTGCAGGCCATGTCTTCTCTCTGATCCAGGGTGACAAAACCCTTGTCTGGCTAGACCTACCAATTCCTCCCAGTCTGGAGGTAAGCTTTTCCTAACTTCTCAGTCCTTTCCCCCACATATACAAGTCTCTGTGGCAATTAGCTCCTGTACATCAAGCTATATGTAAAAGTTGATTGTGTTACTCCTTAAAGCTTGCACCATCGAATCCCTGTGGCCAGGCTCCACTATCACTAACAGCCTTGTGGATTCCATGATCAATGCCCACTGTCAGTGTGTCTGCTCCTATTTCAAGCTCCTTTGGGATCTTCCTCTGTAAGTGCAGTATTCTTTTTTTTTCTCATCTGCATCATACTGCACTGCTTCTAGAATTTTCTAGATGTGTGTTCTTTTTTTTTTTTTTTAAGTTTGTGGTAATAAGAAAAACCCTATTTGCAATACTTAGTCACAGGTTCAAATAAAACAAAGATTGGATGGCCTTCAGATCTGTTCTGCATCTTTGGGCTACAGAGTTCATCCCCCACATGGCCCCAAACCTCCTTTCATCCAGTGGGTATAGATGGGAGGGCGAGTTTAACAAGTGTGTACCACATACCATTATTCTTTGCCATGAACTAGATGAGGTGATGAGCATCTGCCCTGCTGTCCTTGCGGTGTTTACTTGATCGAAGAGGACCAGCCCATGTGTGAACTTATGTTTATCACATGCTGTGTGGAAAGCCAGGCCACGCAATGTTTTGCTTTCTTCCTCAGCTCTGCTGTGCTTGTCCTTGTGATCTGGGCTATTGCTAGGCTCAGCTGTAAGGTATGTCTTCGTGTGTCTCCTTTGTCCTCTTTTTCAGATATTTTCTTGTCTCAGTGGACCTTCTTGCTAGGGTTTAGAGAGGCTAAGTAACTTGGTTGTCGGCTGGCACCCTGACAAGAGACTCTTGCCTTTCTTTCTCTAGCAATGGCTGTCCAGAAAGGAAACAGAGAATCTCAAAGGAACTCACGTGGAGGCAATTCACAGATGCTGTGTTCTAGCTCTCAGAAAGAATCAGTGTTTCAAAGAATAAGGCCTTAAATATTAAAATGTATTTCAGGAGCAGAAATTTTTTGCTTCCCAAATGAACTCTTACATTGAATTTCTGTATGCGAAAGAAATGATTGCTGTTTTGGAGAAATGGGACGCTCAATCTCCTCTTCTCTTTCTGATTCTTCGTGGAAGTACCATGTGAATGAAGCCTAAGACTTAATTGCAAGAATTTCTAAGTTTATAATTTTATGCAAAAAAGTGATTAGGCAGAGGAAAGTTTTGAGGAAGAGGGGGATGGTGCCCTCCATGGTGGCCAACATTTGGCTGTGTGCCTGCAGCAAGTCCACCTGGGTGCTTACCACCTGCACCTGCTTTGCAACACTTAATTTGTTGTTGAGGTTATGAAATATGTTAAATATTATCTCTACCCAAGTGCCTACTTTTAACCCCTTAAAATCTATTTTCTGTCCTGATGCTATTTTATATAAGTCTTTGGACAAGAGAATCTTACTGGCATCTACGGATTATAAAACAGAGTAGCTTATCCAGGGTGTGTCTCTTCATTTGGGTCTCTTCAGTGAACAGTCAGTTGCTCTTCTTAACGAAATATTATGTTGTAAAGGCCTTTGAGCTATCCACCTTCATCCCTTCTATCCCAGATATTCCCTTGGGACCTTCTCAAAAGAAGGTATTTCATGTTAGCCACACAATGAATAGCAAAGTAAACTACTTGCAGGACTGAATTAAAGCACAGATACTTTACGTAAAACCCAAGTGCAGCAGTGCCTCAGTGGCTTAGGCAGTTAAGCATCTACCTTTGGCTCAGATCATGATCCTGGGGTCCTGGGTTCGAGCCTCACATCAGGCTCCCTTCTCAGCAGGAGCCTGTTTCTTTCTCCCTGTTCTTGCTCTCTCTATCTCTGTCTCTCTCAAATAAATAAAATCTTAAAGCAAAAGGAAGTGCAGATAGCAAGCCTGCATAAGGGACAGGATGGAGGCAAACCCCTGAACGCTGGCACGCATTTTACCATGTGTTAAAGGAGGCATAAGCTCATGCCTCCACCTCTTAACTTTTGTGAGAAAAATAGACCTTCTGCCTCCATCAGTGAAGTCCTCTCCATGTGCTCCCTCATGTTAATTAACGTGGCTAGCAGTGGTAAAGGTGTACCAATTAAATAAAACTGTTGCATGTCTCCGATTCAGCCTTGGTTCCTGATGCTGATGCAGGCTAGACAGTCAATTGTAATCACATGCTTATAGGTTTGCTTACAGTTCCATGCATTAGAAAATCATATTGCATTTAGATCTGCACTGTACTTTTATAAGAAAATAAAACGCCTAGTGAACTCCAAATGCTCTTGCTCTGCATTCTTAATAGAATTTAATATAATAAATAATTTAAGATAATATATGCATACACATATATATTATATATTTGAGTTTTCCTTCATGGTTAATATACCAGGTAGAGTTTTACATGTGTATACACTCTTTGCGAACTGCTTATTCTGGCAAATGTCAAAATTTATTATCCCCCAAGGTCAATATTGACTTGGGTGTCACCTTTGTGAATATTTACCTCTGTAGATAATGAATTGAAATGGGCATTTGGATGGAAATTAATATCTATTTATTTTCTGAAATCGAATATGTTTTGCCAAGAAGTTGGATAAATGCTGGGGGAGGCACACAGACATGTCCTACTGTGGCTGCTCTGTTTCAGGGTAACGTTCAAGCAAGCATCTTTTGCATCCCAATTTAATGTCGTTATTTTTTTATAGTTCTTTCACGAGTTCTTTTACCTAGTGGACAGAATGCAAATCTTCTAATATATTCAGCTTGACATTTCAGTAATGTAATTGGGAGATGATGATACTTGAGCATATGGATGAGTATACATGGGATTAATAAGCACCTTGGCCTTGGAATTTATTTAGGCCAAGATACTACTACGTCAAAAACACAAAGCTCCTTCAACAATGATCTAATTACATGAAGAATATAGGAAGAGACATAAAATCACAAAGTGGTTCTTTTGGTTTTGAGCCATTGAATTTTTGTCTTGAAATAACCTTATGGCATGTGTTTTGAAGCCTCTCTGTGTGTGTGTGTGTGTGTGTGTGTGTGTGAAGCGCTTGCTTCTTTATTTAGAAAAGTTAGTATCACATGTTTTGGCACTTTTTAACTATATCAAACCAGCTTAATATTTTTTCTAAAATTGTGAGTCTACAATATAAATATTTCCTGTTGTCCTTGTCATCGCTGTTTTATTAATCTGGGGTACTGAGTTATCAAATATATGCTTATATTTATACACACACATGCACACACACACAAAGTAATGTTCTGCCTTAAAATGAATTGATAAGACGCTTAAATGAAAGTATAATTGTGACAGGTGCTATGTGCTGTCATATATGTATGGAATGTAGATATGCTTTTCTGTACAAATATTCACACACATTGCATTCCTGATTTTGTCCTTTATAAATAAGATGGATTAGTTTAGCTGTCATGTCAGCAAATCTTTTCCTGCTGTTAACGGTCTGATAAAAGATCTGCACTTAGGAAAGAATATCATAATTAAACACAGGCCATGGCTTAGTAGTCAAGGGAATAGACCACTGTGAAAATTCATTAGTAAAGTTAATCCAAGACATTGGAGCAAGTGAAACAAAATCAATTTAAGTGGAGAATGTATAACTCTATTGATGTTCTCAACCTTGTTGATACATTGTTTGGGCTAAAGATTTCTATGTTTTCTGTATAAGTATCAACTTTATTGGAAAATTCAATTTGATTTATTGGGTTCCTATAGCTAAGCATTTTGTGGCTTCATTGGGAAAATCATGTCATTTTGTAAATGGGGAAATAAAAATACCTCACTTGGTGTCCAGTGAAACTCTCATGTTACACACCTTCCAATTCTTGTTCCAGATTAGCAACCAAAGCCAAGGTATCACTTCTGCTTTTTTGTGCTAGGAAGATTTATTTTATTTTTTTTAAATTTTTATTTATTTATGATAGTCACAGAGAGAGAGAGAGAGAGAGAGAGAGAGAGAGAGAGAGGCAGAGACACAGGCAGAGGGAGAAGCAGGCTCCATGCACTGGGAGCCCGATGTGGGATTCGATCCCGGGTCTCCAGGATCGCGCCCTAGGCCGAAGGCAGGTGCCAAACCGCTGCGCCACCTAGGGATCCCTTGTGCTAGGAAGATTTAATTCCTAGAAGAAGCCAAAGGCATTGGGAAGTTCCTTTGTCATTGTTTACATGTGTTTGTTGTGCATACATGCCTATACAAGACACATATGTGCTCAATGTCAATTAACTTAGTTTGTGCTTCTCTTAAAAAAAAAAAAAATCAACCTGGTAGTATTAGATCAGTAGTTCTCAACTGGAGGTGATTTTGCCTTAGGAGACATTTGTCAATGTCTGGAGACATTTTCAGTTGTCACATCTGGAGTCTTGCTACTGTATCTAGTGGGTAGAGGAGCCAGGGATATTAGTAAGCATGCAATAAGGCACAGGAGCATACACCACAATAGACAAGCAGATTAGTATTTAGCCCAAAATGTCATGGTAGCCAAAGTCTGAGAAACTCTGTTTAGATCTGTCGGTTATTTATGGGACATCATGTGTTAATTGAAAAGACAACACACACACACACACACACACCACGCCTTTCTTCTAACATCTAGTCCTTAGGAAGATCCTTAGAATAGAAGAAGAAATATCCTGGTCCTAGTGGCACCTGGGTGGCTCAGTGGTTTAGCATTTGCCTTTGGCTCAGGTCATGATTCCCGGGTCCTGGGATCGAGTCTCATATCAGGCTCCCCACAGGGAGCCTGCTTCTCCCTCTGTCTGTGTCTCTGCCTCTCTCTCTGTGTGTCTTTAGGAATAAATACATAAAATCTTAAGAAAAAAAAGAAGTATCTTGGTCCTGATTTCACTACTTGCTGGCAATATGACTTTTTGCCCATCATTCCATATTTTTCCCAAATAAGGGTGATGATACCTGCCCTTGACTACCTGCTGTTGCAAATAACAAATGAGATAAGGAGTGTCTTTGGAGAAGCTGCACACACATTTTGATACATTGATATTTATTGTATTTTTAATTAATTAATTAATTTTTAGTTTTTGGAGAAATAATGATCTGGCTATACTGTCCTGGTAGACTTTCAGCAAACAAAGGCTAACGGGGAGATGTAAACACAATGTGGAGAGGGATGAAGGAGATGTATCTTGGACTTGGAATGGCAAGATAAATTTCACACTGTGTTTCTAGTTACTTTGTGGTTCAACTTTCAGTCTTGTTTTGAAAGTCACTTGGTCATGCCACCTTAGAGTGCCATGGTGCTCACATGCAGTAGTGAAAATCTGCTCATAGGAAAGCCTTTTATCATTACCTGTCTTTTTTTTTTTTTCTTTTTATAGCACCCTCTTCTAGCATACGTATATATTTGGGACATTCTGGGAAGAAACAAAAGATGCCAAAGTGGTATATGCAAGTGCTTCCTGACATTCAACGAAGGCCATGAACCAGTCTATTCAGATGGCATCTTCTACTTCATCTAGCAACTCAGAGATCAGTTAGATAAGGATTCTGGCTTTGATTGCTTATCTGATCCAATTCAATCTTTAATTTTTAGAAGCAATTAAAGCAGATATACAGTATTTAATTTGTCTTCTCAATGGAAATGGGGTGATTGGCCTTGGCCTCTACTGGAGTTCACTTTCTGAAAAAGGCAGGTTATAAAAGTCAGAAAACGCAGAATTGGCAGAGACCTTTGAAGTTAGGTAACCCAGACATAACTGTGTAACCTATGTAGATCTCCACATTCCTCAAAAGCATTCCGGACAGTTGGACTCCATCATACTTCTTATAAGCACAGAAATATGATTTCACATTTCCTCTAACTAAATCATTTTCTCACTTTCCTTCTCCAGAACTTTAACTAATAGGTTAAGCTTTCTTCAAGCTTGCCTCCACACACCACCAAACCACTGTCCTTAGCTCTGCTCACTGGGACATCTCAAACCCAGTGCCCTCCCTCTTCATCATGAATTTTCTGCAAATCCATAAGGACAGCACCTCCATTTGTCTTGGTTTTCTAATCTCTTCTTTTCCTTTATTTTTCCTATGACATGATTCCCCCTCCTTGTACTTCCCACCATTCACACTCCCTTATTTTGTACATATTCTACTTTGTCAGTGCTTATACTTACAATATAATGTCCCGGGGAAAAATAAAATATAATGTCCAGAATAGAATGCAGTCACTCCTCCAGACTTATCTTACTGATATGTGAGAGCCATGGTATGATGGCCATTAGGAAACCTGGAATGCAAAAATTCAGCAAGGTTTGGCAACAGCATAAGGCTTTTAGTAAAAAATGAGTCAAGATGGCAAGCACCAAGTAGCTGTGTTGTCTAAAGGACATTGGTGTCATTTCTTTCTCTCTCTCACTGCTTTTACTTAATTAACACTTCATTGATATAAATGGCTCTCTTCATTCTGTTCAAGGGTATCTTGGAAAAGTCTTCTTGTCAGTTTCTCCTAAACTGAGTAAACTAGAAACTCTCATCTTAACTCCTATCTTCAGAGATCTCCATAGTTCAGTCCTTGGCCTCTCTCCTCTGTACTTCATTACTATTGCTTTCTTCTAAACCTTTAAAACCTATATGATATATATTACATCCTTAAGCTCTTAATTATATGCTGCCTTTTATTGGCCTTAGTATTTTCTATTTATTCAGAATTTCTCTGATTTCAATTCAATTTTATGTAGTCTCTGCTTATAGTGTTAGTAGCTACCATGATTGACTGCTTACTGTCTGCCAGGCCTCGTCATTAGCATGCATCACCACTAATTGGCCCTACAACTTTATGTGGTTAATGTTTGCTAAGAAACTTAAAGAGACGGCTGAGTAATCTATCCATATAACCATTAATCAATTGACCTAAAATCCAGTGCTGGTCTGTAATTCCTTTTTTTTTTTTTTTTTTTAAAGATTTTATTTATTTAATCATAGGAGACACAGAGAGAGAGAGAGAGAGAGAGGCAGAGACAGGGAGAGGGAGAAGCAGGCTCCCTGTGGGGAGCCAGATGCGGGACTCCTTCTGAGGACCATGGTATCACAACCTA
Source organism: Canis lupus baileyi (assembly GCF_048164855.1). Classification (NCBI taxonomy): domain Eukaryota; kingdom Metazoa; phylum Chordata; class Mammalia; order Carnivora; family Canidae; genus Canis; species Canis lupus. The sequence continues at coordinate 31,641,852 of NC_132857.1, read as the reverse complement.
AGCCAAAGGCAGCTGCTCAACCTCTGAGCCATCCAGGCATCCCTGGCCTGTGATTCCATAGCACTGTGTTTTTTCCACTGAGAAAAGAATTTTAGACACTTGGTAGGAGCTGAGGTTCTAACAGATTCTCAATATATCATTCTGGTTTACTGGAGGAAATTACATTTATTTCCCCCTAGTTTTTGGAATACAGTTCCAAACTAGAAACTGCTTTTAGCTTTTGGTGAAGAAACACATTCAACTTCTGAATATAAACCATGGCTACTTTGGCAATGGAAGACAGAAAGTCCCACCAGCCTGGGGTTCTGCTCTCCCAAGGCCATCTTTATGAAGATGGTATCTATATCGGCCCCTAGGCAGTAGCCCCACCATGATTTTACTCCTGCTGAAATTTTTCCTAAAGCCGTATGGTTGTTCCCATCTCCTCTACTGTCATGATGATGGATGCTGGGAAATGATCACAGCATGTTTGGGGAGACATATCATTCGGGGTCACCTCATCTCTGAATCCAAGCTTTTTAATTGTAGCTTTAGCACTATTCACACCACAGAAGGAAGCAATGATAATGAAGTAATACACTGACATGGACACACATCAATTCATTCCTGGAGAATCAATTCATGCAAAGGTTAAGAAATGTACATTATTTTAATATTAAAGAAAATACAGATATGTTCTGGAGTATGATATAAAATATCATGGAATTTTCAAATGAAACCTAAGATGGCAAACATGTTTCTGGTTTCAAAATGTGTATCCAGTCAAGGCTTATCGATTGGTTCACTCTTCTCTGACTTTTGGACTCCTCAGGAAAAAACTTGATAGAGTTTCCCTGAGTCCATTTCTCTGGACTAACATTAAGCCTTTCAGTTTGGCCTCCAGTTGAAAATGTCTTTCTTGAAACACTTTCCCGCTTTTGAGACAGAGTTATTAGTTTGTGTTTACTTTCTGTTACCAAAAAAAATGATATTATAGTGTGTGTGTCTGATTTCTCCTCACTCTGATAAAAAGGCACTGTATGGGTAATAATGTTAAAACTCACTTTTTATTCTAATATCAATTTATTATTATTATTATTTAAATTTTTTGAATATTTTATTTATTTGAGAGGAGCGGGAAGAGCGTGAGCCCAGGGTGGGGGGTGGAGCAGAGGGAGAGGGAGAAGCAGACTCTTTGCCAGCAGGGAGCCAGACTCAGGGCTCAATCTCAGGATCCTAAGGCAGATACTCAACTGAGTTACCCAGGTACCCCTCTAATATCAATTCTTAAACATACCTCCACTACTGGCTTTTGTGCTGGGAAAGAAAGTGGAACAAAGTGATATTACTAAAAGCCCATATTTCTGCCCCAGTTCCCCACCAATCCTAACCTTCTCACAGAAAGTCTGGCCTAGACTCTGCATTAGCACTCTTCAGGATTTCCATTTTGCGTTTAAGAGGTGCTGCGAATCCCCTGAAATTGTGCAAGAATTGCTGTGTTTGTATATGCATCTGTGCATTTTTCTTGGATAAAGGGTTTATATTTCACCTGATTTCAAAACACGCCCATGACCCAGAAAAGATGAAGAGAAAAAGATTTTGAGAGCCTCATTACCCTGCATGTCCTCAGGGAGGGGAGGAGGGGAAGGTCTTATTCTAGATGCCAGTGATTGTGAATTTTTTCTAAATGTACATGAGTGAAATGTTCTTTCCCAGCTTCTGACAGGATGAGTATGAGCTCTGGTGGAGGGTGACAAGTGGTCTGAGAAGAAGCCCCTCAAAGGGGAAAAGCCATACAGAAACTAAAAGACAAAGACAAGAAAGGGAAACTTTGAGATTTCACAATTTTACCAGTGGCCCAATATACACATGGCAAACAAGCGGAATTTATACAGATGAACATTTTTATTACAAAGAAAGGAGATTTTAAAAAGAACTTATTCAGAGCCTGTCCCTTTGTCTTTTCCAACCCCTCCCCTATTATCCCTTCATAAAAGAGGAAAAGACAGACAAAACAGCTTAATGTCTAGCATTTGCAAGTCTCTGAATATCCACCTGAAAACAGCTACCCCCCACAGAGAAATCACTGAACCTTAATCATTTTCCATTGCTTGAGAAGAAAGATGGCTGAGGTATCCATTTTTTCCTTCAAATGTCAGGTGCCCACAGCAATTAACTAATCACACTCCTACTAGGTCAAGTTACAGGGTGAGGTACATTTCATACAGGAAAAGAAGACATTTGGGTCGCTATGCTAAGGGAACTTTCTGGAGAGAGAGAAATGAAGAAAGATTTTTACAGTAGGCGAAGGCTCCCCGGGAGTGGCTTGACATCCCCTGAGTAATCCTGTGCCTTGAGACTCAGAAGCCAGGAAATAAGGGTGAGGTTGGGTGTAGCCTTAGGCACACATTTTTATTAGGTTAATAACTGGAATGGCCTTTAAAATCTCCAATGTCAGAGACTTCTTTGATATGGAAATCTCAAAAATCCCTAAGACTAAGCATGGGAGAGCCTGCTGTTCAAGTCATCCTTCCACAGTATCTACTGTGGCTGAAAAATTGAGTGTTATTATGTGCCAGCGGTAATAAGAACAAAGAGGGTGAGGATGGCCTAACATTTATGAGACACTTACAAGACCCAAACAGTCCTGTCCTTTACATTTGTTAGCACATGATCTTTGTAATAACCCTGCATGCTAAGTATATGTCTAACCCGAGTTTATAAGTAGGGAAACAGAGGCACAGAGAGGTTAAATCCCTTGTCTGAGATCACATAGCTGGAAAGTGAAAAATGTCAGCTCAGGGAGTCTGGCTCCAGGGCTCAAATCTTTTTGTCGGAGGTTGGCGTTATGATCCTCATTTAAGGAAGGAGAAAATGAAGCTAGGTCAGGTGAAGAAGCTTACCCAAGGTTTATCACTGCTTCACACAGAGCTTGGCTTTGACCTAGGTCTGTCTGACTGCCCGTGCCTTTTTCCACATATTCCTTCATAGAACCTGCTTCTTGCTTATCATTATATGGGAGTTCAGCCCTAGATGAGATACTGGGCCCTAACTGCTAGCGCCTGATTATGGCCAAGCAGACAGGCTGTAGCTTAACTGGACTCTGTTAAGCCTATCACTGTGGAACTCCTGAGTCTTTTGTACATACAAGTGCAGTCAGGGACTCTGCTATAAAAGGTTTAAGATAGAGGCTTCTTATTCAGAAATGTGAAGTCTTCCACAAGCCCCAGCTACTCTTCCTTTTCAGCCGTATCTTCCCATGTACGTGGAATCTATCTACTAAGAGTCTATGGTGTGCAGTAGTGGTAAAGAACCAGCCCTTGCTGTATAACACTGTAAATAAGACAAAATAATATTTCCTCTATCTGTCTAGGTTTTTGGCTAACCCCTACACCCCATAAAACAAGATTAACATGAGTAAAAAAATGCAGAAGTCTAATAACATAACCTCGTGTACCCATGGGAGATAGTGGGGAAAACTGAGTAACTCCCCGAAATGGCCAAGCCTTCACCTTAAATACTTTCTTTAGCTAAAGATAAAAGAAAGGTATTTGGGTGGAAGAAGCCAATTATGGGGGGGGGGGGGGCACCAGGAAAAGCACAGTAAACAAGGGTAAGATGGTGGTGCAGATTTAAATCTTTGCTGTCTTCATTGATAAAAGTTCCTAGAATTTTAGTTCTCTTCCTCTTCTTGGGACAGAGAGGGAGACACCCTTACAAATGGGGATTTTCATTATGAATCTGACTATCTCTTGCAAGGGGGTAACCTCTATTGGGTTTCCAGAGCTTCTCTTGTGTCTGATGTTTTCTTAAAAATAACCAGCTCAATATAATCCTTATGCCAAATGATGCATTTTGGGGTAGGCATGTTCTGCTCCCTTTAAGCATGTACGAGTCAGGATCAGAGAGGCCCAATGGGGCTGTTTCTCATGCTGTCATTGCTTTCATACTACTTACTGGCCCTGCCTAAGGTGAGTGCATGCACACATGTGTGTGGGCCGCCTATACTGATCTAAGTCATAGCCACTCCCGGGATCCCTGGTTGGTGCAGCGGTTTGGCGCCTGCCTTTGGCTCAGGGCGCGGTCCTGGAGACCGGGGATCGGGTCCCACGTCGGGCTCCCGGTGCATGGAGCCTGCTTCTCTCTCTGCCTGTTTCTCTGCCTCTCTCTCTCACTGTGTGCCTATCATAAATAAAAATTAAAAAAAAATCATAGCCACTCCCAAGCCTATGCTGAAACCTTCATTTCTCTGTTTCTGGGTCCCTTATGCATTTTTCTGTCTGTGTTTCTAGTTTTCCTGTCTTGCATATCTCTAATCTTCCCACCCAATAGATTGTTCCTTGAAGCTAGAGACACTTATTCATCTTTGTAGTAGTGGTCATTGGCTCCCATTAAACTGGCAGCATGGGATAGTGAAGGCATGCTTTACAGTCAGACAGAACTGGGGTCAAAACCTAGCTATTGTCACCTTGGGTAAAACCTCTTAACTACCCTTTTCCCGTCAGTAAAATGAGAATTCTCTCCCCCCTTATATTTATTGAGCACATTCTTGCCAGATATAATATTCATATGTCATTTAATGATAATTCTTTCTCTATCTAATAAGTGTTCAATAAAGACTTTTATTGATTCTTCCTAAGGTACTGATAATGAAAGTTTGCCTTTAATTTCTATTTAGGGGCCTGTTAGCTGGGTCAGCATACAGAGATCCATTGGGCGGGGGGTAGATGTAAACTTCCTTAAATTATGTGTGAAGTTATTTGTGTGTACTGTTGAATTCATAATACTTTCTAATGTGGAGAAGTTAAAAAATGGTGAGGCTAATAAGCCTTTTTCTGGAACCACCACAGACTTCTGGGTTTATCTGTTCATTCCCTTTGAATGTCCTGTAGTGACATAGAGGGAACACAGTAGTACATTTATTATCACCAAGAAACCCTCATCTTGTTCTTTGGAAGCAAACAATGCCAAAGATTTCAGAAGATACGTTGCTTTGTTTGCATCTCATGAAACAAGCAGAAGTGGTGAGAGTTCATAGGTAAATCTTAAGCTAATGTTCAAAGAATGACTCGGTACTTATTTTTAACCTGGTCAAAAGCTTGGTGTGTAGTGTTCACCCTTCAATGTATAGACCTGTATTTTTCAAACCAGAATAAAATAAGTCAGGCCTGCTGTCCTTTCTGCTAGAGGAAACATAATTATAAACAACAACAAAAAAATGTTTGGAGATGAGTTGAATCTGAGTTTAAATGTAGGCTGTTAGATTCTCTAGACTGGGAACTCCCTGAGCTTCATCTGTAAGATGATAATAATATCTATCCAATAGAACTACGGAGAGAGTTAAAGAAACTACCTTTTACATTATACTTTAAGTATGGTGCTTAACATCTGGTAGGTGTTCACATAGTGAGAGATATTATTGGCTTAAAGTTCTGTGGGCTCAACCGTTAGGCGGAACTGCCTTGCTTTGAGAGAATTTGAAAAAAAAACTGATTATCAAGAATAAATAATTAAATTTTGTTAGTAAGATCTTGGTAAAGAAGGTAGGTTGGGGGTCACAATAATAAATATGTTTGTGAGTTTGCTGGGCCTGTCCTGACAAACTCCCTAGTGCATTTGATCACCTTCCATCTCCCCTACCTTTATGCACTGCTCTTTCTCCTGATATGAGGCCTTTGACAAGACTGGTGAGAATGTTTTTTTTTTTTTTTTTTTTTTTTTTTTTTTTTTTTTTTTTTTTTTTTTTAAGACTGGTGAGAATGTTAAAGAGTTTTGGGTCCCAGGTTTTTCCCAGGATTTTAAGGCACAGCTCTGGGCTTTGATGAAGACTATTTTTGAATTAGTTTCAATGTTTCTGAAATATCAGTCAAAATGTCTGCACCTTTGGTTATAGTTGGCACCCTCTGCTCAGGCACTGCCAAATACTGAAATAAAATTTATAGAAGGAATCATCTCAGAGACACAGTCTCTCTTCAGAGTGTGTTATTTATGAATGAAATAGGCAACAGGAGTAAATCAACAGTGTTTAATCTTAGACATGTGGAAAGTTCTCCCAAACTGTAGCATGTTAAATGTCCATGGTCAAAACCTGAAAGAGAAGTGTACACAATTTTTCAGTTAATCTAACATTACAGATAGCTAAGGTGGTATAGGAACACATATAATGGCTTGTCACAAAGTGTTTCCTGGTGACATTACAGCCTATGTGTACATCTACAATAGTTGGAGGCCTTAACAATTACAAAACCTAGTTTTCTTTCTCTCTTCTCTCTTCTCAAAACAAATGTGCACACAAACACAGTCCTTGTAGATATAAATGAAGGTCCCATTAGACGCAAAGACATGATTTGAAATATAATTGTTTCTTTTTTTATAATAAATTAATTTTTTATTGGTGTTCAATTTACCAACATACAGAATAACACCCAGTGCTCATCCCGTCAAGTGCCCCCCTCAGTGCCCGTCACCCATACACCCCCACCCCCTGCCCTCCTCCCCTTCCACCACCCCTAGTAATTGTTTCTTGATAAAGACTTGATGCAAACACTACCCTTAGTAGAAGCTTTGGCCTTCTTCTGAAAGAGTCCTTCACTTTGTTCCTCCAGAGTACTTGGTAATGCCTTTCCTTTACCTCTAAAGCAAGGGCAATTCTAGGGTGGTACCAGTTAACCAGAATATATTGAAAATCATTATTGCCTCTGGTGCTGTGCTCTGGATTATGGACATTCTTTTTGGGTTCTTGGACTCAATTCCAGATTTCTCTGCTGGAAATAGCATCAGACCCTGTGGGTTAAGGGTTCAGTTTTACAAGACTGCCCTCCATTCCCTTCAGATACCAGTTGCAAGCCTGAGACTGTTACCTGTGTTTCTGGCTGATGGTTACAGGTTGGCAGTTCCAGTGGCTTCCTTCTCTGGTTTGCTTGGCTTACTTAACTAGAGTGGCTCACCAAACTCAGGAAAACACATACTTAGGCTTATCAATATATTAAAAGGTATGAATCAACTTCCAGATGAAGAGATGCATGGGGTAAGGTATGGGAGGAGGTCACAGGGCTTCCATGCTTTCTCCAGGAACACTACTCTCCACTATGTCCATGTGTCCACAATTTGGAAGCTCTCTGAGCCCAATCCTCTTGAGTTTTTATAGATATATCATTATATAGCTATGATTGAGTGTCACTAGCCATTGGTTGATTCAACGCCAGCCCCAGTCCCTTCCCTGGAGAAGGAGATTAGGACCCAAAATTCCATCTCTGACCACATGGTTGACCCTCCTGGCAATCAGCCCCTGTCCTTGGGTAGGGTCTAGAATTCCCCTTCATTGGTAATAAGACACACATTTTACCTTCATAAGGCTCTGAAATGTTTTTCAAGGGCTGTGGGTGAACACCAAATATAAATTAATGTGCAAATATATATTTCATATAAATCACTGTATCATAGCTATTTAAAATGGTGTGTCATGTGGGCCCTGGTCTTAATGACCTTTCTATATCTTGAAGAAGCTAAGCCTAATTTTAGCAATAAATTATATACTTTGTAACAAGGGAGCAAGGGGTAATAAAAAGAATATTGATTTGGGGATTGTATAGATTTGAGGTTGAATTCCAATCCACGTAATCTGCATAAATGCTGCCAGCTATGGTGGTTTCATTTGCAAAACGATTATAATAATGTCCATCTCACAGAGCCTTGGGAAAGGTCAAATGAGACATCCAGTTTACCTGCCTGACACATAGTCACTCAGAAATGTTAGGACTGTTTTTGCTTTATTTTATTTCCTTATGGCATTTATTTTGCAACAGAAAGTAGAACAAGGTTTCTCAGACTACCTGTGATGAAGGACAAGTTCCTCCTACATCTCTCCCTCTGGTGCCATCCATAAGAGACTGATACTTTTGTAAAACACAACAAAATGGATTACTGAAAAAGTAGAATGAAGAAAATATCAAAGATATAAAAAAAATACAAGCCAAGTTTTTACCATTAGATTCTACGTAGATAAAATTATATAGCCAGGTTCCTATAGGTTTCTAAATGCTTACAGTGAAGTTCTGCACCTATCCCATCTTGGACTGGTGGCAGAGAGTCCCTGGGCCTGACATGGTCAGCAGTGTCGTCTGCAGATCACACTTTGAATAGCCCAAACTGAAAGACAAAGATGCTGTCCTTAATGTGATTAAGAGTAGAAATCACTGAGTTACTCTGATTGAAGGTTTTTTGTCCTGCCAATATCTACAGAGACCAATCTTCATTTGAAAGTGAAAAGAAAAAACCTGACCCAAGGAAGTAACCATGCACACACAGATATCAAGGACTGAAGCAGGAAACTCCTCAGGAGGACAGTCATCAGGCACAGTACAAGAAATGAAGGCATTAGAGGCAACCTGGCCATTCCTCTTAGTCCCTTTCACCCAAGCTTCCCAGTATTCATAGCACAGAGGAAGTAAAAACTAATGAATGTGTTTTGATGTGTAGAACTTTTCTTGTCTTATAGATTTTTCATTCTAAAGTTTCCATTCAGTAATTACTAATGATCCTTTTGCTTTCTGGAGAGGGTGGAGATCACTGGGCCTGTAGTGTGAGCTTCCACTTCCAGCCTCTTCCACTTGAATTCAAATGATCTAAATTCACATTGATCTATACCACTCTCCTTTGTGCAGCTTCAAGAACCTGAGGCCTGATTTCCGGCTAACCTCAGCTTTCCTCCCTACCTCTGCACTAGCCTGGCATTCAGTGTTCTAATTGTTCTGAATTCTTGGCAGTTCCCTGTCTGTACCTCGTGCCTGCATTCCTTTGTGCCTTCTTTTGTTCATGTTTTTTCCACCGTGTAGCCCGGCCTCACCCTCCTTGTCTGGCTGACTTCTAGTTATCCTTCAAGAATAACTTCAGATGTCCTCCAGAATGTCTGCCCTGACTCTCCCTCCCTCATTCTGAGTGAGATGTCCCTGCTCTGTGGGCCTCTACTTTCCTCTGCGTACCTTGACCGCTGAACCAACCACATTATTCTGCAACCATCTGTTTGTCCTCATTTCTTATTCATCGACAAATGCCCAATAAATGTTTGAGAAGTGACCATAACTGAGGTAGCTGTCATGGCCATGTTGAGAGGCACTCAAGGATAGACCTGCATACTGATAAGCCAAAAGCCGAATTTTATTGCACAAATTTGGCTGAGGCAAAGCAGAACTGAAGATCATCAGTTTCACTCATCAGTTAAATATATAATCAAGGCAATCTCTGGATACAGCCCTTCGTTTCTTTGCCCTGATTCCCCTTTGATATAAACTCAAAACATGTACATACATTTTAAGCCCAATTAACTGAGCACCATCAGCCATGAGTACAAAGGTCTCCACTTTGGGGTAGCAAAGAGCATGAGTGATGTTATGCTCTGTCTAGAATAATGGAGAGAACCCCTGGGTTTGTTTGGAATTTTGACCTTGCTGCTTTCAAACGCAACAGATTGTTGACCTTCCTGAATCCTATGTCATAGGATTATTTTGAGGGTTAAGTGGCATAATTTACATAAACACCTGGTACTGTGTCAGCACAATAAATTGTAGCCATTATGATTACAGGTAACTATTTGTTTATAATTTATTTTACAGTTTGATTTATGCTACTCTTCTATGTAATTTCTTATAGTCTAACGTTGCATTGCCAGAAACAAAGTTTAGGGGGAATAAACTCTAGAAGACCCATCACAGCATATCTTTACTCTTCTTAAAATCTTCCCTATAAATTATAACATAGAAGCTTAGGAAGTATTTCCTAGCCTTTCTCCTATAATGAAAATGTTGGAGAACCTGAGTTTTACTAAACGTGGAACTCCTCTGGAGGAACAAGGATGAAATGAAACGAAGGCAAAAAAAAAAAAAAAAAAGAGAGAGAGATGCCAAATGACTTCCTGGAGGAAAATGGCTTCATATTGGCATCAGAGAGCAGTATAAATTAGACAGGGATCATGGCTATAGATACAGATACAGATGTCTCATCTAGCTTAGAGGACACTAAAGAAGCAAGAGGACCAGTAAAACTTCTCCATTCGTACATAAAAAAAGAAACATGTACCCTTCGCCATCTCCCATGAAACTATGTGCTCTTGGCTTTTTGTTCAGGTGCTTGGATTGGTTATCTTTTTTAAGCTATGTATCTAGGGGGAGAAGGGATATGGACATTTGGAAGTGGGAAAGTAGGGATGCCTGGGTGGCTTGGCGGGTAAGCGTCTGCCTTTGGCCCAGGGCATGATCCTGGAATCCAGGATCGAGTCCCATATCAGGATCCTTGCAGGGAGCTTGCTTTTCCCTCTGCCCGTGTCTCTGCCTCTCTCTGTGTGTCTCTCATGAACAAATAAAATCTTTAAAAAAAGGAAGTGGGAAGGTACCTTTGGTTTTTCCAGTAATGTGATGGGGTAAAAATATTAAACAGGGTTAAAGGTATTAAAGAACATGTTATAGCTGATGCAGTAGAGTCCTTGGGCTCCTGGGGCCCTGTTCTCCAGACACAAAAAAGGGTGAGCCTATATCATGCTTCAAAAGGAGCAAGGATCACAATGACCTGTCCAAGTAGAGCAGCTGGCTGGAAGAGTGCAGACAGCTCCAATAGCCTGACTGGAAGTTGCTGGAAGCAAGACTCAAAAAAGAAGAGGCAGACAAAAAATATAAAAACACTAATTTGTTTTTTTTTCATTCAATTTTTATTTATTTATTTATTTTTATTTATTTATTTTTTTTAAATTTTATTTATTTATGATAGTCACACACACAGAGAGAGAGAGAGAGAGAGAGGCAGAGACACAGGCAGAGACACAGGCAGAGAGAGAAGCAGGCCCCATGCAGGGAGCCCGACGTGGGATTCGATCCCGGGTCTCCAGGATCACGCCCTGGGCCAAAGGCAGGCGCCAAACCGCTGCGCCACCCAGGGATCCCAATTTTTATTTTTTTATAATAATTTATTTTTTATTGGTGTTCAATTTACCAACATACAGAATAACACCCAGTGCTCATCCTGTCAAGTGCCCCCCTCAGTGCCCGTCACCCATTCACCCCCAACCCCCGCCCTCCTCCCCTTCCACCACCCCTTGTTCGTTTCCCAGAGTTAGGAGTCTTTACGTTCTGTATCCTTTTCTGATATTTCCCACACATTTCTTCTCCCTTCCCTTATATTCCCTTTCACTATTATTTATATTCCCCAAATGAATGAGAACATACACTGTTTGTCCTTCTCCAATTGACTTACTTCACTCAGCATAATACCCTCCAGTTCCATCCACGTTGAAGCAAATGGTGGGTATTTGTCGTTTCTAATATTAATATTAATATTCTATTAAATATTAATATTCTAATATTAGTAATATTCCATTGTATACATAAACCACATCTTCTTTATCCATTCATCTTTCGATGGACACCGAGGCTCCTTCCACAGTTTGGCTATCGTGGCCATTGCTGCTACAAACATCGGGGTGCAGGTGTCCCGGCGTTTCATTGCATCTGTATCTTTGGGGAAAATCCCCAATAGTGCAATTGCTGGGTCGTAGGGCAGGTCTATTTTTAACTCTTTGAGGAACCTCCACACAGTTTTCCAGAGTGGCTGCACCAGTTCACATTCCCACCAACAGTGTAGGAGGGTTCCCTTTTCTCCGCATCCTCTCCAACATTTGTGGTTTCCTGCCTTGTTAATTTTCCCCATTCTCACTGGTGTGAGGTGGTATCTCATTAAAACACTAATTTGAAAAGACATATGCACCCTATGTTTGTTGTAGCGGTATTTAAAATAGCCAAATATGGCAACAAACCAAATGTCCATTTATATAGATAAAAGGATAAAGAAGAGTGAATATACATACAGACATATATAATTCAGATATTAAAATGTATGAGATTTTTGTCATTCGCAACAACATGGATGAACCTAGAGAGTATAATGCTAAGTGAAGTCAGAGAAAGACAAATACCATATGATCTCATTCATATGTGGAATTTAAGAAACAAAACAAATGAAGAAAGACAAGAAGAGACAAGCCAAAAAATGGATTCTGAAATATAGGGTACAAACTGTTGGTTGACAGAGGGGAGGTGAGTGGGGAAAATGGATGAAATAGGTGAAGAGGATTAAGAGTACATATCATTATGAGCACTGAGTAATGTATGGAATGTTGAATCTGTATTTTGTACATCTGAAATAATATAACATTGTATGTTAACTATAGTGGAATTAAAATTTTTAAAAAAGGGGCAGAGTGGATAGAAAGCCCAAGGAGAGAAGGATACACAAAAGAAATTTAAATATCTTGGGACTTTATTGTCGCTCAAATCTCAGAATTATTGCAGTCGATTCTGGCCTCAGGTGCCTTGGTAGTCTGTGACTGTTCCTTATAGCTCTCAGGGCTATGGAGACTACATAACACATTTCACCAAAGTTCTTTCTTTCCCTTGGTTCATTGGTAAAATTACCTTCCCACATCTAGGTGAAAGAAATATTTGACTTTTCTATTTTCCTCCCTACAACTTCCCCCAGGATTTATTCCTTTATTTTCAGAAATCATTTCTGGCATTAGAACAAAGAGAGTAGCTCTTCTTGTTGTATCCAAAAGGGCTCTAATTAGAAAGTGACTATTGATGCTTTCTCACTAATTATGTAGCTAAGAGAGTTTATGGACTGGAACCAAATTGGTGGGTGGGAGTGTGGACTTGGAAGCCTCTGCTTCCTACCTGTGTGACCTTGACCAAAATGGGCATAATCACTACCTATGTGAAGCCTAGATATAGTGTGTATAAAGTATCTTTCCAGCTCGGACAAGGAGTTAACCACTTTTTTCTCCTTTCCATGACATCATGGGATACGCCCGAATATGAACCTCTCTAAACCTAAAGCAGTGAAGCCAATGGTGATTTTCTACTTTGGAAATACTTGACAAGGATGAAGTTCAACTTCTTCCGCTAGACTGGAGGTCTTTTCAGAAACTAAGAATCATCTAACTTTACTCTCCAACATCCCCCAACAGTGTCCCTCTCATCCTCAAATCTCCTTCAACACTTTCATGTTAATCTATAGCCTTCAAACAATGCCTTTCCACATCTTGTGGTTGCCCGTTCCTCTTGCAGTGTTTTTCTCCAGCGCCCCCCAACCAGTCCATATTCTATTCAACTTTTAAAGTTTCACCCCAAGCCTCACCCTTTCATGAACCCTCTCCAAAATGTCCTCATGCAGCTATTCTTAACCAGTGGTATGTGATCCTTCTGCTGGAACACAGAACTTGTCTAAAGTGGACATCAGGTTTTGCCACAATTTGTTGACCGTGGAAAGTGAGCGCAATCCCGGTCCTTTGGCCACTTCCAGAACTGGACCATTTAAACTCCTCGGCCTTATCTATATGTCCTTGCTAAACCAGCACTCTGTGTCCTCTAAGGGGTTATTCACATTTTTATTTCATTTTATTCCAGCTCCTATTTTTACCATCAGATCTCATTATGTTCAGCAAATGTCTCCTAAGTCAGTAAGAAAATGGAAAAATAAAGGCCATCTCTTTCAGGAGAACTTGCTGAATTCTTCCTCTCCCCATCTAATAACATACTGATTTGTATCCTTTATTCCTTCTCCTTCACCACTCAAATGTCTACTGCCATAGCTCTGAATTCCACTCCCCCTGTGACTGTAAAAATAAGACACTATGTATCTCTCCTATACCTTCATCTCCTCCTTTTCTACTGGCTCTTCCTCTTTGAATGGAAACATACTTTTATCTTTCTTTCTCAATTTTACATCCCTTCATCTCATGTTACTTTCCCTTTGTTTTCAGACACAAAGTTTTAGGAAAAATCACTGATGAGCAATGCCTCTTGTCTATCACTTGTTATTCACCCTTCTTATTTGACATGAGTCTCCTGACATTTCCTTCACTCAAACTTCTAGGAGGGTAGCATGTGATAGAAGATAAGCTTCCAGACTGAGCAGAGGTGAGGCTGAAGTGAGCCTTCCCCTCTCACAGGCCATGTGAATGTGAGCAATTTATGAAGTCTCTTTTGTGTCTCAGCATCTTCCATAAATCTGGTGCAAGTGTCCTACCATGTAGTCGAGGTGAGAATGATGATAACATCATCAAGTAGAACATGGAGGCTCTGGGCACTCTGAGTCTTTATGAATCTGCCATCCCCCAAGGATTTTCACACTTTAGAAAATCTCTCTTAGAATTCATTTTACTTTTTCGTTTTTTTTTTCAGTGATACCTTTCTCCTAAGTTTTTTCCTTTCTTTTCTTGGTTATTCTCTCCATCTTTTTTCCAAGTTACTATCTTCTATCAAACATTGCCTTCTCCAAAATTCTGTGGATGCCTTTGTTTTCCTTGCTTTTTTGTGTTCTTTACTCATCCAGACTCTGACTTTAACAACTATTAATAGTTTGACAATTAATAGGTGCTCAAGTCCAATGCGTTGTGCCCAAGATTGCGAATCCGAGAAACCACCAAGGAGCCGACACCGATGCAAACACACGAGGGTTTATTACAAGCTCGAGCTGGGGTCCAAGTGTACCCGACACAGCAGAGCAGGGACTTGGACCCCGAGGCTAAGAGGCCTAGCAGCTTTATAGGGGCCAGTGGCCCATGGGAGACGCAGATAGTTGCAGTCGTGTCGGTCCACACGCAGGTGGCCGATTGACTTACATCTCACCCTATAGTATCCACTTGACCTGGCCTATTACTTCGGTCGGCGGGGCACAGTTTGGGCGGGCACAAGGCGGGGTTACATCGTTATGAGCCGATTTCCAATTAGGGTGTGCCCAGCGGCTCGACTAGGGTGGGGCAGCGCCTTAAGCAATAAGCAGGTCATGTGGGGGTCATACAGGTCATACAGGAGGTGGCGGGTGCAGCACAAAATGGAATCAGTCCTGCTCTGCTTGTCCAGGGGTAGGGGATTTTTGTTAAATTTCCTGGGTCCCACACAATGCTGATTTCCTAAACTCTGTTACATGAACTGACATCACAATCCGGAAGAAGCACAGGCAAAGAATGCTGACTCTGTGCTCATCTTTCCCTAATCAAGCTCACACATTGTCCTGTCTTCTCGGTCTTCTCTCACTGCAGAATAGCACCAGTTTTCAAGAGTTATCCTTGAATCTTTCCTTTTCCTTATCTCCTACATAAATGAACAAGTTCAGCCTTACTTATGCATGTGTCACTTCTTTCCTGGATTATAGCAATAACCTATTAAGGAGTCACTCTCCCTCCCATTTGCCTCATGTTTTTTTGGGTGTCCAAACCAATCTGGAATTTACTTAACCAGAATGAAACTTCAGGTGGATGAACTTGGTCAATTCTCCCAGTTAAAAACTTTTCAGTAATTCCTGCTCAATAGAGGAGTATGACGTTGGAAGAAATGTCATTGGAAGAAATAATATAACCTGGAGTGATTGTTTATAATGCTGACTTCTAAATTTAAACTCAGAGTATTTCCTGGCTGGGTGATATTTATGCACATTAAAATTTGGGAACAACTAACTCCAGGATAAAGATCAAATCCCATAGAAAGTTTAAAAAGGCTTTGGATAATCTAGCCTCTGACTGCCTCTCCAACCTCACTGCCAACCATCCAGCCACATCATTTGCATGCTCATCACCTGGTCTGATCCTTCATATCACTATATCTTCGCATAATGCCAGAGTCCTGCCACTCCTGGTTCACCTTCCACACGTGTTTATCTTTATAAGACTAGCTTACATCAAGTATCTCCCCCTTAGAAAGACTTCCCAGAAACTCTTTACTCACCACCCATTCAATCTGAGATAAATGTCCATTTTCCATGCTTCCATAATCCAGGGCATTATTAAGTCACAATCCTTTTCCTTCTTGTGCTATCCCGTAAGTCAACAATATTTTTACACATATATCATTGTCATTAATTGTTTATTTGCCTGTTTTTCTCACCAGCCTATAAACTTCCTAGCACTTGAAAAAGATGCATGGCATGTATTAGGCCCTAAGATATTATTCATTAATGAAGAATTTTCCCTTTAAATCATTCTGTCTACCGGCTGCTCCTCCCAGTCCTGTGGGCTAAATCTTGTCTATCAATGACCTTCTGAAATTCAAGTAGTAACCTTGCATGGAAGGTTTTCATCCTCCTGTCCAGTCCTGCTACTTCTAAGCAAGTGCTTTTGCAAGCTGCTTCCCGCTGACCCAATCTGCCAGGGATATTTAATTGGCCTTGTGCCTATTCCCCTGGTATTCTGAAAAGTAAATTATTGTCCCACCTGGTGATGGAATTATTTCTTATTTCACAGGGTTTTTTTAAGTTATAGAACTAAATTATTATCAGCAATATTATTGCCAACAATGTTATTGAAATTTTAGTTACTAATGTATTTATTGTTCCTTGTTTATGTGATAAGTCATGGAAATAAAATGTATTTTCAATAACACTAGTGCATTTTTTATTTATTATATTCATTCTTTACTCTTACCTTAAGCAGTAAAAGTTGCCCTTAGCAGTGTTATTAACATTTTCGAAAACTAATGGACTCATTAGGTTTGTTTGTTTGTATTTTAAAGGCATGACTATAAAATGGATTCACTGGTTATTAAAATGATGTATATACATCACATCCCTGTGAGCAATAAATAAAATAATGGAAAGCTTCTAATCCTATGAATGTCCTCAGAAAATTATGCTTTTGCTTTTTTCTACCCAAAGGAAAGCCATGCTACACTTAAATGAGCAGAGCCTTTCAAATCAGACTAAGTTTGGGTCCTGGCTCTGTAAGTTATTAGCATGATCTTCAGAGTTTCCTTTTATAAAATGGGGGTAATGATATGAACTTTGTAGGGATAGGCTAGTAGAGGTAAAAATAACCTGGAGTGCTTATTGTGATACCTGGCACATGTCAGGCAGTCAATAAGTATATTTTGTGTCTTTTTATCTGTTTTCCATCATGGTGAGGGGCAGAGGTGTTTTTCATAGATGCATTGGGAAGGAGTTGAGAAACCACTATTCTCATGGTTCTGGCACTGCTTTGTCACTCTGGATTATCCTCTGACATCCCTGTAAAATTATTCAATGTCCATGTGACTCTGGTCTCTCAACAAGATACAAGTTTGTCAAGGACAAGAGCCTATGAATGCCACAACAGAGTGTGCTCAGTAATAAAAATATCAGATGAATGCAATTTTAAAAGTGCAAGAATGGCATTACATAAGGGAAGCAACATTGTGCTTAAAAAAATCTTTTTTACAAATATGGTTTCCTTAAAATATTGAAGTTACAAATGAAGATGCTTCAGATATTTTCTAATTCTAATGGTCAGTTACTTGTAGGACTTTTTCTGCAGTTGACTGAAGTCCATAATGTTTAAGGCTCAACACATACGTGTAGCTGAAGGAGAGTTTTATTGTGTGTAGGGTGGCCCTTTTACCTTTCCTGAACTTAAGCACAAAGTGGAATTAAAGGCTGAGAGATGCTGGCACCAGAAATCCATCCATTATGAAGACATCTGTCATGATTAATCAGGCTAAGCAATTCTCAATAAGGAAAGCATGAGTGAGTTTGTTTTGCTGCAAAGGCATGCCCTGATCACATTAATTTGGGAGGCAGCTGGAGGTGGCAACCTACCAGGGAAAAACAGATTGGGGGACCTATGAAATTATTCAGATGCTCATGGGAAACTCCTGTAATCCTTAGGTAAGCCTATTCTTACAGCTGAGAAGCAGAGTTACAGAAAAGTCCTGTCAGAAATTATAACCCCAGGTGGTCAAAAGCATAAACTGTAAGGAGCCTATGTGTGAGACACCTATGTAAGTGCCTGCTTTATGGGCTCATGTGGATAGGGAATGGCCTTCAGAGGACAGGAAAAAAATAATAAAATTTAGCATAGGGCAGATTTTGGTTTGAATCCTGACTCTGCCACTTCCTGGCTATGTGAGCTTCTGGAAGTCATGTGAATTTGGTATTTATATCTCTAAAATAGAAACAATAAGCCATACTTCATATTATAAGGATTAAGTGAGACCAAGTTCTTTCACATGTAGTTAATAAAAAGTCCTCACCCTACCCACTCCTATTTCTAGATGGTTAGGAATATGATTTAATAAACATTTAAAAGTTATTTACAAAATCATCTCCTTCATAATCTTACAAAGTGCCAGAAATTTTCACCATGGTCATTTTACTCTTATGGTTAAAACAATGAAGCTCCTTGTTAAAATGCAACACTCCCCTGAGGGGAGAGATGACATATTATAACATAATAATCTTTAAATTCAGATAAACATTTTGGTGGCATCTGGACCTCCACTGGTTCTTCAAAGGCTTGATCTCAGTGATGAGATCATGTGATAAGGTGATGAGGGAAGAAAGGGCACCTTTGTAACATAGGGGATTCTCTGGATGCTGCCCCAAAAGTCAAGACTCCAAAAACCATAGAGATTTTTCATCCAAGATGTGAGAGTAATGAGATTTGTCTTGCTACACTGGAGGTCTTGCTGGTGTGTATGCCATATGCCACCCTCTATATCTCCAGATTAGGAGTTCATCAAAAGCATGAAAAATTTCCTTTTCATCTTTATTGCCAGTGTCTAGAAGAAAGCCTGATACAGAGTAAGTCTTCAATCACTATTTATAAAATTAGGTCAAAGTGAGACTTCTATCTAGAAGAAGAGTCCAGCAGAGATCCAAGGACCTTTATTTACTTCAGAAAATGAAAATCACAATTGAATGTAGTATTCCTCAGAGACTACAGCAATAGACTTTCATCTGGAATCTCATGGATGACGTTTTTCCATTCCTTTTATGGACTCATTTTCTCTGATATTATTGTCGCAGATGTTTTTTAGTGCCAGGACCTTCAGGTCCATATTTTTCTTCGTGGAACTCAAGACCTTTTAAATATGACTCCTCTAGCCAGTTTTGTCTGTTAGGCTTTGTTCTAGTCATTCTGGTGTCCTCATCTACTGCTCCCCCTCTTGGTCCCATAGTTCAAATCTATTGTGTCTTTCCTTCTCCCAAAATGTCCTTCTTCCCCAACCACTGGTCCAGCCTAGCCAAATCATTCTCTTCAGCTACAATTGTTCCTCCAGGCCTCGGTTTTTCCAAGGGACAGCCTCCTTATGGCAGGGCACTCAGTACAGCTGACTTCTCTCTTCTCCTCCTGCACTTAACCAACCCCATGCCATTTCACAGTTCCTTAACTTACTGCTTCCCTAATTGATTTGTGTGCAACCACTCTATCTCTCCAAATAGATTAGAGAGAAATAATGCCTACCTGTGGAACTGTGGTGAAGATTAAGTGAGGCAACAAATGAGACAAAGATTCGCTCAATAGGAGTTCTGATCTTCCTCTTTCCCTTCTTTACTCTTTACATACTCTTAAAATCCTCTAGACTTTGGAAATCATGTATTTTAATATACATCAAGAAATACATCCTACAGCAGTACTTCACACAATGGTTCACATCATAGAACACAGAAAATAAAAATATGAGTATGGCCCCTTAGGTAAAGGCAAAGGCAGCTCTTGGTCATAAACAACTGGCTAGAGACATGGTTCATCCAGGCCCTGCCTTTCTACTCAAAAAATCAAAGAATCAATGCTTTGGTCCCTCTGTGACCCAGTGGGGGCATATTGACTGCAAGAGTGCTCAATGGCTGTGAGATATATCTCCCTGAGAAAGAACACTGCTATTGGGAATGCTGGATTTTACTTTAAGTTGAACAGAGTCTTCCTCGAATATCCTGAATCCTTGTTTGGACTTTCTGAAATAATAATAGGAATTAAGTTTAAAGCCCTCCTCTTACAAAAATATATTTTTTAACTTAAAAATGAATGATCCCTTATCCTACAGTTGGATGCCTACTATGACTCTGTAGTCCCTCAGCTGACTCAGGAATTCCACAGTTAGTACAGAATCCCATGTTCACTCTAAGAACCCTGCATTTACTCCAGACCCCAGAGTTACTCCAGAATCCCACAGACACTACAGTTTCACAGCTACTCCAGCCTTATAAAATTCAATTTTCAGACCTCTCACAACCCTGGCCCATTTTCCTATGTTTACCATGCATACTGCTTTCTCATTGAATAGAAGATTTATTGATATAAGCAATTATTATATGGTCCAGGAGTCTATCTGGCACTACAGTAACTTCTCTGTAACTTCCTAGAACTGTGTATACAGTATACAAAAATGACCTGCCTTCAATGTGAGTCTCTATCCAAGTATCACGTCACTGATAGGTGGAACCCCATTTTAATCAATTGTTTTCACTAGAGTACTGATTATAGTCTCTAGCACACAGCAGATGCTCAACAAATGCTTTCCAAACACAACTGAAAGACTTCTTATAGCATGTGACATGGCTAAAGATGAGGTGGGGACCGTGGATTTAGAGCTAGAGATGCAGAAAGTTCTACCCTGTCCATGTAGGAAATCTTAATACTGAATTGAGGCCAAGCTGAGTAAAATCCAAAAAAATATAGAGACTTCTTTCTTCTGTGGAGATTTTTGTTTTTGTTTTGAAAAAACACACAGAAGGTTCTTCTGGCATTTTTCCATTGGGGAACTAGCATTCATATTTATATCTTCACATTGGCAGGAAGGTCTCTGGGAGGATGTATCACATTTACTTATTTGTGAATCCATCTAACTAATGACTAAAAAGAGTTCTAATCTTAATGATGGGAGATGTAGGTTGTTTTGGTGTTTTGTTTGTTTTGTGATGCTTTTGTTTCTTTTTCTGGGTTCTGATGATTTTCTCTTGATGGTTGTGTTGTAGTAAAAAGGTCAAGAGAAGCTTGAGATCAATCATATCTGGTTTTTTAAATTCCTCATAAAGCCTGGGAAAATGATACAGCCAAAGTATGAGCTCAGAAGTATTAATTTATAAATCAATAGAAATCACAACACATAATAAAGGGTACTATGACATTCATTGTATTTGGAGTTAGAAAATCAAGTTATATTTCCAGCTTGGTCATACCCAATTATGTCATCTTAGACTAGTTAGTGTACATCTCCAAGTGTAACTTTCCTCTGTCTTAAGTAGGAATATTGATTTAGATAATTCCTAATATTTCTTACAACTTTGGGATTCTGATTCTAAATTTTATAATTCCAGTTTAGTAATTTCAAAGTTATTTACTGAAACCTTTATGTTTAACAAAACCAGCCACAAAATAAGAAGTTCTAGTTCTTGTTCTTACTGAGTTATCATCTGGAAAGGGAAATCTAAAGCGCAAGAAACGTTAAATGAGAATTATGAAAGTACTTAGACTCAATTTGATTTACAGTACTCAACACATATTTCTCACATTCAGCAAACACCCTTTAAGTCCTTTTATATGCCAGGCACTACAATAAGTGACTGAAATACAAATGAAAAAAAAAAAAAGGCAAAGTCTTTGTGTATAGTAACACAGACAATTATTCAAATAATTGTTCATTTCAGGGACACCTGGGTGGCTCAGCAGTTGAGTGTCAGCCTTTGGCTCAGGGCATGATCCTGGCATCCTGGGATTGAGTCCCACATTAGGCTCTTTGCGTGGAGCCTGCTTCTCCCTCTGCCTTTCTCTCTGTCTCTATCATGAATAAATAAATAAAATCTTTATAAAAAAATAATTGTTGGGATCCCTGGGTGGCGCAGCGGTTTGGCGCCTGCCTTTGGCCCAGGGCGTGATCCTGGAGACCCGGGATCGAATCCCACATCGGGCTCTCGGTGCATGGAGCCTGCTTCTCCCTCTGCCTGTGTCTCTGCCTCTCTCTCTCTCTCTCTCTGTGTGACTATCATAAATAAATAAAAATTAAAAAAAAAAAATAATTGTTCATTTCAATATAAGCCACTCAAAATTATAGAATTCATAATAAGTATAAGATATAACAGGATTATTAAGATAAGGCTGTCAAGGTTACCCCTGTTGTACCTTGTGTGATAGGATGGCTTCTTTTCAATAAGGTGAACTAAAAATCACAACGAAAAAAATAATCAATTTATGCTTCTTTTCCATTGGCTGCAACTTCGTCTCATGCTCACTTCTAGCTATAATATAGACTTTAGTTGTGTAAGCCATGTGCCCAGATGAAACTAAACGAAATCTACTGTAGGTTTGGAGAGTTAATTATATCACTGACACAAAATGGTCTTGGGAGTCTCCATGAATAAAATCTGGGGCTATGCAGGATTCACTGGCTGAATAGAATAGGGATAGAGGTGGGAGATATGTAGACAAATGAGTTTGAGGATAACATACTAGTTAGGGAGCTATCAAAATCATCTAGCTAAGAGATAATAACCTTTGTTATATGAAAGCCATTAGGATAGAGAGCAAGGTCAAGATGCAGATTCTGATCCAAGAAAGAGTGAGACATAAATGGACTCAGAGGTCTAGGTTGAGCAGAAAGTATGGGAAACCCTCATTTCCAAGGTTGTTAGACCTCACATCTCAAGATGTAAGTGAAGCTATTGAAGTAGTAGGATAAATCTGGGCATAGGGCATTCTACCCTGGGTGAATAGTTTAAGGCAAGCATACTATTTCCATACAAGTGCTAGAGATTTTGTTCAGGAATGAGTAGTACTATTGTTCATTTGGGCCAGTAAGATGTGAAGTAAAATCTGCCATGTTTTCTGGGAAAGAGAAGTCAGGAACTTTCTCTTTCTGGAAGTGACAAGAAAATATGTTGCTCCCACTGCTGCAAGAAACCATCTTACAAACACTTACAAAACCAGATTTAGGATGAAGCTGATGCTTATAGAAAGAAGGAGAGCATGGAAAGAAACTACATCTCTGATGATATAATGGAGTGGCTAAATGAATTAGCCTTAAGACTATTCTCCCTTTGGATTTCTGGATATCTAAGATGAATTCCTCTGCATTGTTTAAGCATTCGAATTTGGGTTTCTACTACTTAAAGTGGAAAGAATAAAACTGACACTGTAAATAGGCCCCAAATTGATATTAAAGGCCAAAAATTAAGAATACTATCTGATAAAGATCTGTAGGGTTAAATAATTTGTTTTAGTTGAAGAATCCAGGCAAGGATCCATAGGCCTTCCTTTCTTTCATTCAACATGTCTAATCAGTCACAAATCCTGTCAATTCTGTGACCCTCCTGTGTCTTACATACTTTGCTCTGTATCTAATGAGGTCAACCAGTGCAAACTGCCATCTTTGCACACCAGGATCACTACTCTGCTACAGGCTCCTTACTGGTCTTGTACATCCATTTACTTTTCACTCCTCTACCTTATTCTCTACCATACAAATCTGATATTATCATTGCCTGGCTTAAAGAACATTTTCAGGAGTAGCTCATTGCTCATTGATAAAGTCAAAACCCTTTAAAATAGCTTATGATGATGTAAATTATCAGGTTTCTGTCTACTAATCCTGCATCATTATTCACCATTCTTCTATCTTCCATGACCAGATTCTGTGTTTCAGCCATCTTGAATCTCTCAAAGTCCTATTAATGCATGTATGTCCTCACATGCCACTAATCCTCAGGCATGGTTTTCGCAGTGAAATTCAAGCATGTCATGCCTTTTTGGCAGCCTGACTCCTGCCATTCTTCAGGTTTTGGCTGCAATGTCAGTTTTTTGTGAAAGTTCTCTTCTAACCCTAGTTTAGATTACTTCCTTCTGCTGGACATTCTCATAGTACTTTATACATTTTGTCCCATTCTAGTATAATTGGTTGTTTGTTTCTATTCATTCTTGTAGATTCTCGTCTGTCGTGTTCACAGTTGTAATCTCTAGTGCCCACCTATAGTGAGTATTCTATATTTATTGAAGAGATGAATCATATGAGGCTGTGGATAATTAGGTGGACAGTCCTTAAGAAGGCAGTCAGGTTAGGGGAAACACAGACACTGATGATAAGTAAAATTATATTTCAGCTAAAGAGTAACAAATTACTCAATATTCTGTCCTAGATTGAGCAAATGACAAGCCATATATATATATATATATATATATAAAATAGTTTCTTTCCCTGATGCAGACCTTGAGCCATGTCATTACTCGTAGCCAATTTCACTCCAGTGGTCTAACCTGGTCCTTGTGTGAAGCAGAGGTAATTATTCAACCTAATAATGTGGGTACTAAGAACAGGAGATCTGCCCAAAGTCAAAGATGAACCCACAGTGTCAGTATAGAAATGAATGAATCACAAAGAGCTGGGATCAGAAGCCAACATGACCAATTTCAAGCTCTGTTACTTTGGTCAAGTTCTAAATCCCTCTAAGTGTCTGGTTCCACATCTTGAAAGTGAAAGAATATTAATTCTTCAAAGAGTTGTACAAATGCAGACTTTGTATGCATAACAGAAACTATAATGCGCTGAAAAATGAAACTTGTCATTATAATAACACAAAGGATCCAAATTTAGAACACTAGAAGAATGGCAGTAGCAACCAACAGAAAATAGGAATTCAAGTGCTGAGCAATAGCCACTTCATCTCATGGTTGGTGTTCTCAGTTTAACATGGTTGAGCTACAATCCACAAACTAGATGACTCATGATCAAAAGTAAAAAAATCCAATTTAGTTCACAGTGTTGATACTAATGTTAGTCTCCCGTCTGGAAGTTTATCAGCTTAAAGTCCATCTGCTTTATAACACTAAAAAAGGACAATGTGTTCATAGCCTGATTTCAGTTTCAAATTGAAAAATACTTTCTGGGCTATGAACAGTAAGTGGATATGCTCTCGAGGTAGAATATCAAAGTAGCCACTGCAACAGTTAGAGGAATGTTTCTCTTTTGCTGCCTCAGAGCTTAGATTCCAAAAATCTAAACTCAGCTACCATGGGAACTGCAGCAGGCAGCATGTGTGACCAGATGCTGGTAGGGGAATCCCCTGAGAGGTGGGGAGCAGCGCAAAAGACAGCCTTTCTTCTCCTCCTATTCCTTGAAGAGGGTTATGGACAATAGACACTCTTGCTAAACTTCTCGAATGCTTATGTTTAACCCCAGTGATTTCACTTTAGCTTTGAACGGAGGATGAAACCAATTTACTTTTGGAAAATTATCACATTTCTTGAAATTTAAGAGAGGCTTTGTTGTAATATCTCATTGTATTTCATTGACATTATGATACACATTTTTAATCTAGTGATGAGGTTTTTTTTTTCCTCTTTGGATACTATTATTAAATTAGTGACACCCCATTTAATCAATGGCATCTGAGCATTGAATGAAAATGGCATATATTCTTCTGGGTGGCCAAATCTCCCAACATTAGGAGAAGATACAATCCTTTTATTGTGCTTGGGGCCTTCAATGAGAAAATATGTCACGTGTTCAGTGTTCCAACATCCTTCCTCTCTCTTACCTTTTCATCCCAAAAGTA
Organism: Canis lupus baileyi; assembly: GCF_048164855.1. NCBI lineage: Eukaryota > Metazoa > Chordata > Mammalia > Carnivora > Canidae > Canis > Canis lupus. The sequence goes on along the minus strand of NC_132857.1, from coordinate 31,616,538 downwards.
CCTTCTAATGCACTCAACCAAGACAATTTTTAATAAAAATTGTTTTATAATTATTAAAAAGTCCGTGCATTGGCAGATGAAAATAAACACTAGAAACCCACTACCCAGTGAAAACTATGAATCATGCCTTGGACCATATACTTATATACATTTTTTTATACCCTGTCAAAATTATTTAATGGTATTGGGTTTTTAATATGTCAATATATGTGAAGACATTTCTAGGTCAATACATTGGTTTACAACCTCATTTTAAATGGTCAGATAATACTATACAAATATGCTACCATTTGTAACCAAGTGCTAGAATTTGAGTGATGACACTATGTTGTTACAGTTCTATTCACCTGTTTGTGTAGTTTATGAGCATCTATAAGACAGGAAACTTATTTTATTCAGATTTGTATTCCAGATGCCTAATACTTGTAGGTACTCAATAAATGTTTTTGGATTTGAATTAACTCTACAAACAAAAGGCTACTCGGGATAATATGCAAAACCTAGGAAGATAAGGCATTAGTTTCCAATGGCTGCTATAACAAATGAGCACCAACTTGATTTCTTAAAGCAACAGAAATCTGTTGTCTCACAGTCCAGAATTTGAAAGTCTGAAATTAGTATCACCTTGGCCAAAAATGAGGTGTCAGCTGGGCAAGCTCCCCACTGGGGCTCTAGGGGAGAATCTGTTTCTTGCTTCTTCCAACTTCTGGAGACTGCCAGCTTTCCTTGGCTGTGGCTGTACCTATCTAGTGTTGCCTCTGAAATCACACTGCCTCTGCCTCTACTGTGTGTAAAATGTCCTACTGCCTCCCTCTTATTAAGAATAAATATGGTTGCATGTAGGTCCCAGGTCTCAGTTCCCAGATAATTCAGGATAATCTCTCCAACTCAATATCATTAACTTCATCACATCTGTGAAGAGTTTTTTGGCCATAAGGAAAATTTACAAGTTCCAGAAATTAGGACATGGATATCTTTTTTTTGGGGGGAAGGAGGGTGTTTTTAAGCTCAACACTAATAGTACACAAATTCAGCAATAGCTTTTATCATAGATTATGCTTTTGAGGAAAAAAGTTCTTAATATTTGTTATGTACTTGTTATTGTTAGTATTGTTCTAAATCTTCATTCACTGTGGGAAAAGCACTTTACATAGTTTATCTCACTTAGTCTTCAGAGCAACATAAACACTCCTTTTGTCTGTGCAAACTGACACAGTGTAAAGCAAACTCAGTGGCCAATTGTTCTCTGACTTCTATGTTTTTATTTTTTATAAAGATTTTATGTATTTATTTTGAGAGAGAAAGAAGGAACATGCGCACGAGTGGCCAGGAAAGCAGCATGTAGCCCAATTAGGGGCTAAGTCCCAGGACCCTGGGATCATGACCTGAGCTGAATGCAGAAATTTAACCGACTGAACTCCCCAGGCACTCCTTGTTGTGTGACTTTTAAAAATCACTTTCAAGGGAGATCCCTGGGTGGCTCAGCGGGTTAGCGCCTGCCTGCCTTTGGCTCAGGGCATGATCCTGGAGTTCCGGGATCAAGTCCCACATCAGGCTCCCTGCCTAGAGCCTGCTTCTCCCTCTGCCTGTGTCTCTGCCTCTCAATCTCTCTCTCTCTCTTTCTCTCCATCTTAAATGAATAGATAAATAAATAAAATTACTTTCAAACATTAAAAGATATTCTCATACTTGGTTTTAAATATATAGGGATATGAAAAAATAAACTAACAATTACTTAGTACATTTTAATTTGAAATACTAGAAACACAGGGAATCAGTGTTTCTTATTTCTTTGCAAAAAACTTGCCAAAAATAATTGGAGCACTGCTTGCCTTCTTCTCATTGTACTGATTACAATATGAAACAGGTATCTTTTCCATGCCTTGGTGAATTGGTAAACTCCTTTCTTGGTTTGAATCAGCTTTTACTATTTAATTGTCCTTTCGATGTTGCGAAATATCTCTGAGGGTCTCTTATTTATTTATGTATATACTGAAGTATAGTTGACACAGAATGTTACATTAGTTTCAGGTGTAGGACGTAGTGATTCAACAAGTCTATGCCTTATGCAGTGCTCACCACGAGGGTAGCTGCCATCTGTCACCATTCAAAGCTGTGGCGCAGCGGTTTGGCGCCTGCCTTTGGCCCAGGGCGCGATCCTGGAGGCCCGGGATCGAATCCCACATCGGGCTCCCGGTGCATGGAGCCTGCTTCTCCCTCTGCCTGTGTCTCTGCCTCTCTCTCTCTCTGTGACTGTCATAAATAAAAAAAAATAAAAATTAAAAAAAAATAAATAAATAAAGTGTGGTGATCTTTTAAAAAAAAAAAAAAAAGATTAGGATATCATTGACTATATTCCCTACATGGTAGGTTTTATCCCTGTGACTTATTCGTGCCATAACTAGAAGCCTGTACCTCCCACTCCCCTTCATCTATTTTAGCCACGCCCCTACCCCCTTCCCTCTGGCAACCATCATTTTGTTCTCTGTATTTATGGGTCTGTTTCTGTATTTTGTTTATTTGTTTGTTTGTTAAAATTCCACATATAATTGAAACCATACGGTATTTGCCCTTCTTTGTCTGATACATTTCACTTAGCACAGACTCTTAAGTTCTCCTTAATGTGGCTTTTTCCATCATTGTCACTTCCTCTGGAATATCTTTGTGTCATTTATCATGACACCTTTTTTCATTTATGTTGATAAGTTTCCCTGGAGTCTTCTGGCTTCATATCGAGTCTCTTGAAGCGCAGAATGTCGACATTCCCAAGGTCAGCTCTTGGCTTATAGTTCCATTTACATTCAGTTTGTATTTCATTTCCAGTGTCAACACTTTTCATTTCCTTATTGCACTTGCACTTTTGTTGCCCAATTCCCTCTTTCAGTTACCCACATTTCTAAGATGTTGCCTTCCTTGTATCATTTGGAACAAGGAAGCAAAACAATCCTATGCTTGGCTCTCTGCGTTTAAACTAAATAACAAACACAGTGACTTTGAGAGAATTGATGCAATTGGCCACTGACCATGATGACCATCTTTTATGTGTGTGATGATGTGCGGACTCAGAAGCTAACAGCCAAGTTTTGACCCTATGTAGCTATTTGCACTTAATATATCACAGGCACTGAAATTTGAACCATGTCATTGGAGGGCTTTGTTTTTATACATAATTGGTGTTATGTCAAATGTGTGCATGTCAGAAACATGCAAAGTGAGTTCTGCTTCTACTCTGAAATGGGGACTATTATTTTTCCCGTTATTTGAAAGAGGAAATTGAGCCAGGCTAGATTAAATTATTTATCCAAGGTATTAGGGAGAGAAGCCAGAATTAAAATCCTAGCAAACTCTCCATACCACAGCTTCACCTTCATGCTTTTGGGCTTTAGCCTGAGTCTCCTATCCACAGCTCCTTCAACAACCAGATGCATTCTGATTGCTAACCTCAGTCACCTCTGCTTCTTAGGGATGTAGTTCATTCTGCAGCAGCTGTATTTCAGCAAAGACTCTATCTTCTCTTACTATCAGAGCCACCAGCTTCTTCATTTTCCAGAGCAACTATGTATGACAATGTCCATATTTGATGTTCTTTCCTGTATCCTCCACCCCCAGACTATGCCCAGTTGTTTGGGAAATTCAAGCTTGTCCTTTATTTTCCTCCTTTGGTTACCTGTATTAGACCTAATGTCAACTCCCTTCTGCTCTTGCTTCCTTTTCCATAAACACCTTCTTGGTGCCTTTGATGTTTTCTCTCACTAATTTCTGCCAGCAGAAGAGAAATATGTGCAATCCTCTTTTCTTCCCAAGTAGTTCCTTTGCATTTTTCCATTTTCATGAGAGTGTGACAACCCTCATTCTCTGACTAAGGGATGGAATAAGCCTGAGTGTTTGGGACTGGAAGGAACAGAAATAGTGCACAATTGTTGAAAAGGCTGAAAGAGATAAAGCCATCTCTTCTGTTCAAATACCTAGCATTTACTCTTTTCATGATTCTAATGTGACTACTTCTTCTCTGCTTTCATTACCACTTTCCAGAAGGAATAAAAAACTAAAAAGATTAGTGCTTGCTCCAAAGTGGTGATGCTAGAGTTTGAGCCCGCATAATCAGGTATGAGATGCACAGACCAGTTCGATCACCTACCATGTCTGTGGCTTGGGGAAAGGCTGAGCATTTCAAAACCTCTTCTATAAAAAAGAAAAGCTCAAACTTTCAGTACGAGTGTCAGTAGGAATTAAAAGATAGTTTGTGTAAATGTCTTATTATAAGGACTTAGAAGAGTGGGACATAGTGACATATATAAGTTATGTACAATTATTTTTCATTCATTCATTTAGAAATATTTTGTCATATCCCCCCAAATCTGCACTCCAATATTTCTTACGAGCAAAGTCGTAGACTGATTTATTAACTATCTCCTGGGCAGCATGCTTCAAAATGACTGAATATATCCTCTTCAATTTGACAGGTGTAGCCAGAGAACTTTAATTAGAATTATAAACTTTGTTTGGGAAGAGGCACTTGGCAGTAGATTATCCTTCTAAGCCAAACTCTTTGACAAACCACAGGTAACCTCCCAAATTCACACTCCAGCACTAGTTTCCTGACATTTATGTTGTCATGAATTATGTAAGCAATTATTGCTTTATGAGAGAATGCCTTATGTATAACTGTAACCTGATAACAGTGTCTGATAAGTATACATAGGTAAGGGTATCTTGGCATAGGTTCTGGCCCTGATAAAACCCTACAGGTTCTGCAGGAGCCCCCACATTTTGTCACCCAGGGTCTGACCCAAAGCCTTTGTCTGTTATTTCAACTTTATATCTATGTTTAGTGTTCTCTCAAATGTCATCATGCCTTTGGTTTGGACTGGTTCTTCTGACTCTGATTCAACAAATGAATAAAATGAGATTTTAAAGCTCTGATACCAGCTTTAGAGAAAGTAGATAGAGTCAAAGTAGATACTCTCTAGCTTGTAATACAACTTGACTTGAATCAACCTTTCTGAATTAGGGGTTTGACATTGCTCTAAAAGGATTCTGACTATACCATTGGGATATTTTGAGGGTATTCGGTCATGGTTTTCCATTTCCTTACAAAGCTTAATGCAAGATTGCATGGGCAAAACCCCTAGGAAAAAAAATCTGGATTAAATTCTATAATATTGAGGAGGGGCAAGATGGCAGAAGAGTAGGGTCCCCAAGTCACCTGTCCCCACCAAATTACCTAGATAACCTTCAAATCATCCTGAAAATCTACGAATTCAGCCTGGGATTTAAGGAGAGACCAGCTGGAATGCTACAGTGAGAAGAGTTGGTGCTTCTATCAAGGTAGGAAGACGGGGAAAAAGAAATAAAGACACAAAAGGCCTCCAAGGGGGAGGGGCCCCGCGAGGAGCCGGGAAAGGGGCTCCAGGGAGGTGGAGCAGGACCCAGGAGGGCGGGGATGCCCTCGGGCTCCCGGGGACACTAACAGCACCTGCGCCCCGGGAGAGTGCGCCGAGCTCCCTAAGGGCTGCAGCGCGCACGGAGCTCGGGGGGCTCGGGGGCGGCTCCGCGGAGGGGGCTGCGGGGTGGGAGCAGCTCGGGGGCGGCTCGGGGGGCTCCGCGGAGGGGGCTGCGGGGCGGGAGCAGCTCGGGTGGGCTCTGCGGGCTCCGCGGAGGGGGCTGCGGGGCGGGAGCAGCTCGGGGTCTCGGGGGCGGCTCCGCAGAGGGGGCTGCGGGGCGGGAGCGAATCCAACAGCGCAGGCCCCGGAGCACAGGGCGCCGGGACACAGCCCAGGATCCGGCCTCCCCCGGGACAGGCAGAGGCCGGGAGGGCCCAGGACAGCAGGGACGCTCCTGCCCCAGCTGAGCAGATCAGTGGCCCCGCCCGGAGCCTCCAGGCCCTGCAGACGGAGAGCTCCGTGGTTACTGCGGGAGCTGACTCCAGGGCTGCAGAACTGGCCCCGCCACTGCGGTTGTTCCTCCTGGGGGCTCACGCGGTAAACAACCCCACTGAGCCCTGCACCAGGCCAGGGGCAGAGCAGCTCGCCCAAGGGCTAACACCTGAAAATCAGCACAACAGGCCCCTCCCCCAGAAGACCAGCTGGACGGACCAGTTCCAGGGGAAGTCAAGGGACTTACAGTATACAGAATCAGAAGATACTCCCCCGTGGTTTTTTTTTTTTTTTTTTTTTTCTGTTTGCTTCCCCCACCCCTTTTTTTCCTTTCTTTCTTTTTCTTCCTCTTTTTCTTCTTTTTTTTCTCTTTTTCTTCCTTTTTTCTTTTTTCTCCTTTCCTTTCCTTTCCTTTCCTTTCCTTTCCTTTCCTTTCCTTTCCTTTCCTTTCCTTTCCTTTCCTCTTTTCCTTTCCTTCTTTTCTTCCTTCAACAAAAGACATTAAAGGCATTCAAATTGGCAAAGAAGAAGTCAAACTCTCCCTCTTCACTGATGACATGATACTCTACATACAAAACCCAAAAGCCTCCACCCCAAGATTGCTAGAACTCATACAGTAATTTGGTAGCGTGGCAGGATACAAAATCAATGCCCAGAAATCAGTGGCATTTCTATACACTAACAATGAGACTGAAGAAAGAGAAATTAAGGAGTCAATCACATTTACAATTGCACCCAAAAGCATAAGATACCTAGGAATAAACCTCACCAAAGAGGTGAAGGATCATTACCCTAAAAACTATAGAACACTTCTGAAAGAAATTGAGGAAGACACAAAGAGATGGAAAACTATTCCATGCTCATGGATTGGCAGAATTAATATTGTGAAAATGTCAGTGTTACCCAGGGCAATATACACGTTTAATGCAATCCCTATCAAAATACCATGGACTTTCTTCAGAGAGTTAGAACAAATTATTTTAAGATTTGTGTGGAATCAGAAAAGACCCCGAATAGCCAGCGGAATTTTAAAAAAGAAAACCATATCTGGGGGCATCACAATGGCAGATTTCGGGTTGTACTACCAAGCTGTGGTCATCAAGACAGTGTGGTACTGGCACAAAAACAGACACATAGATCAATGGAACAGAATAGAGAACCCAGAGGTGGACCCTGAACTTTATGGTCAACTAATATTCAATAAAGGAGGTAAGACCATCCATTGGAAGAAAGACAGTCTCTTCAATAAATGGTGCTGGGAAAATTGGACATCCACATGCAGAAGAATGAAACTCGACCACTCTCTTGCACCATACACAAAGATAAACTCAAAATGGATGAAAGATCTAAATGTGAGACAAGATTCCATCAAAATCCTACAGGAGAACACAGGCAACACCCTTTTTGAACTCATCCACAGTAACTTCTTGCAAGATACATCCACGAAGGCAAAAGAAACAAAAGCAAAAATGAACTATTGGGACTTCATCAAGATAAGAAGCTTTTGCACAGCAAAGGATACAGTCAACAAAACTCAAAGACAACCTACAGAATGGGAGAAGATATTTGCAAATGACGTATCAGATAAAGGGCTAGTTTCCAAGATCTATAAAGAACTTATTAAACTGAACACCAAAGAAACAAACAATCCAATCATGAAATGGGCAAAAGACATGAAGAGAAATCTCACAGAAGAAGACATAGACATGGCCAACACGCACATGAGAAAATGCTCTGCATCACTTGCTATCAGGGAAATACAAATCAAAAACACAATGAGATACCACCTCACACCAGTGAGAATGGGGAAAATTAACAAGGCAAGAAACAACTAATATTGGAGAGGATGGGGAGAAAAGGGAACCCTCCTGCACGGTTGGTGGGAATGTGAACTGGTGCAGCCACTCTGGAAAACTGTGTGGAGGTTCCTCAAAGAGTTAAAAATAGACCTGCCCTAAGACCCAGCAATTGCACTGTTGAGGATTTACCCCAAAGATTCAGATGCAATGAAACGCCGGGACACCTGCACCGCGATGTTTCTAGCAGCAATGGTCAGAATAGCCAAACTGTGGAAGGAGCCTCGGTGTCCAACGAAAGATGAATGGATAAAGAAGATGTGGTTTATGTATACAATGGAATATTCCTCAGCCATTAGAAACGACAAATACCCACCATTTGCTTCAACGTGGATGGAACTGGAGGGTATTATGCTGAGTGAAGTAAGTCAATCGGAGAAGGACAAACATTATATGTTCTCATTCATTTGGGGGAATATAAATAATAGTGAAAGGGAATATAAGGGAAGGGAGAAGAAATGTGTGGGAAATATCAGAAAGGGAGACAGAACATAAAGACTCCTAACTCTGGGAAACGAACTAGGGGTGGTGGAAGGGGAGGAATGCGGGGGGTGGGGGTGAATGGGTTACGGGCACTGAGGAGAGCACTTGATGGGATGAGCACTGAGTGTAATTCTGTATATTGGTAAATTGAACACCAATAAAAAATAAATTTATTTTAAAAAAATTCTATAATATTATTCTAAACTGCAGAGGGCTATGGACTTGCCTGGGTTTGAATTTCAATTTATTTATTAGCATTATGATATTTATCCTTAGTTTCAAATTATTTTTGGCTCCAACACATAAGTTTTACCCTGTACACTGTGATACAGTCTTTAACTACTTTATATTATTTGATTGATTATTTGATATGTACTAGGTATTCCACTAGAGGTAAAATATACTTGTCATGCAGTCCGCAAAACCACTATTAATTCTGTTTTGTTTCTCTTAATTCATATTACACTGATGGTAGAACCTGAGATATGTATTTGGGTGCAGGTACTTTATTTGTGAAGTGATCTCAAGAAGAATGAGTAAGGGAATGGAAAGAGTAATACAGAAAGGAAGGGGAAGTCAATATGAAGGACAATGGCCTGGTAGCTTCTATATGCAGTGGGGACTCACTTCTGTTGTCTCTGTCAATAGAGTAGTTTCCAATTTGTCTGTTCTGAGGACAGGAAATTGGGGATGTATTTACCAGTGGAAGATTGCCTCTTTGGGCACTAATTCCTCTGAACATCCAAAAGCTCAGGAAAAGACACAAGGCTGGACTTAGAAATGAGACTCCGTTAGTGTAAGTCTGAGCTTAGAAAAATCTTTCCCCTGAGTTGTGGTTGAACTCATAAGTAGAATGTGGTTTCCAGCAGCAAAACCATCCACTACATTATTCGAGGCTATCAGACGAGACCCCACAGAGATTAATTATTTTCCTGAGAATACTTGGATAATAATTGGCAGATACAGTCTTCAATTCTAGTTTCCTGGCTCCTAGTTCTTCCCATCATACCACATTGCCTCCAAAAATTGCAAGAACTTTATGCTTGTGTGGAAGCTCTAGGAATTCTGCTCTCCTCCATAGCCTTTAGCGTACAATAGTGGCTTGCCCTGAACACCATTCATCAATCTCTAAATCTCCTGTAGCCTCAGGACTTGGATATAGGGTCTTTATCCTTTTTTTCTTTTGCAAACCCTAATTTCCCACATAGAAAAGATAATGCACTGTGCATTTTATTTCAAGCAGTAGTTTGCAATATATTGATGGATTGTGAAATTAGCTTAGTGGGCCTTGTATAGAATTTAAAAACTGAAATAGATGAGAAAAATATTGCAAGTGCATGAGTTCTAGTATTTCAAAAGTGTTTTCATTGTGTGTGTGTTTGTGTATGTGTGCTTGTGTGTATATGTTTTAGATATCTATATCATATAGCTTCCTGGATAAGAAACTTTGAAAGTCATTACTTAGGTGCTTGATAATGTTCAAACACCTGGGGTGAAATCCTGGCGCCACTACAAATTAGCTGGATGTGTCTTATTCTTCCTATCTATAAATATTACCAACCTGAAGGATTTTGAGGAGAACAAATGGATTACTATATAAAAAGAACTGTGAACAGTGACACTTTAAGATCAATAGATAAATGTTATTATTATTGCAAACATTCAATCAATCCATGAATTATAAGTTTTTGTGCAATCTTTGTTCAATATGCAACAAGGGAGAGGAAAATCACTAATATTTTCAAGGGTTTGGACAGACTTATTATTGGGATGGGATTAAAATAAAGATTTTCTGAGGCTCTGGGATGGCTCAGTCAGTTAAGCATCTGCTTTTGACTCAGGTCATGATCTACAGTTCCTGAAATTAAACCCCATGTTGGCTCCCTACTTAGTGGGGGGATTGCTTATCCCTTCCCCTCTGCCTCTCCTTCCTGCTCTTGCTCTCTCTCTCTCTCTCTTTCTCAAGTGAATAAATAAAATATTTTTTAAAAACTAAAAAATTATGTCCTTCAATTTTCTATGTATTCTCTCCTAACTATTCCTCATTAGCAAATGTTATAGTTCTATGTACACAGTATTTATTAAACTGTGAATACCTTAAGAAAATTAATATAAACATTTTTCATTAGTAAGCTAAACTCCATTAAAAATATGTAATTTGTCCTGTATCCTAGAGGACAATCTGTATAATATACCTATGCTATAAGTAGCCTTGCAATCTAAACAAGTAACTCTTAAATTGCCATAAACTAAAAGAGAATTATACCTTCTAGCTCAGAAAGAACACTATAAACTGGACTTCTTTACTGTGACCTCAAATCACTGAAAGAGTGTGGGTGTGTTCCGTTTTGATAACCTAGAGTAGTCGTTCCTGAATAGAGTGTCCATCAAACTCATCTAGGGTATTATTAAAAGCACTTTCCCAATTGCACTGGACCAATTGTATAGGAAACTGTGAGAGAGCCCTCAAATCCATTGTGTAAATAGTATTCCTGGGAGGTGACATTGGATCCAAAAATAAGCAGTTTTGAGAATTGAATTCACTGATTACTCTTTCCTAGATTGAAATAATGTCATTGCAGTTATTTTTAGTACATCTTCAACAATTATACAATAAGTTAATTTCCATGGGTCCTTCAAAACCAATCTCAGAAAATCATGGATCTGAAGATACTGAAAAGTCAAGAAAGGATCTGACCTTTTCTAGAAGGTCAGCTATGATAAGAACCCTTCTTCCAACATCTTTGATGCTTTTTTTTTTTTTAGGTCTGAGTGAAGACTTACATTGACAAATAGGTATGTGTCTCTAGTGAAAACCCACAGTTGCCTTGATAAACAGCCTACAAACTTGTCAAAGTCATGAACTATCTATATTTTTATTTACTTATAGTTTTCTTTAAAAAAGAAGTCTTTTAGGGATGCGTGGGTGGCTTAGCGGTTGAGCATCTGCCTTTGGCTCAGAGCATGATCCTGGAGTCCCAGGATTGAGTCCCACATCAGGCTCCCTGCATGGAGCCTGCTTCTCCTTCTGCCCATGTCTCTGCCTCTCTCTGTGTCTCTCATGAATAAATACGTAAAATATTTAAAAAAAAAAAAGGTCTTTTAAAAACTAGGTCCATTTTTAATAGAGAATGTATACAACCTAGCATAAGTGAAAAATTTGTATTACTAAATGCACTATTTTCATTTTTCTAATAATAATAATAATAGTCTGACAAATATACAAATGAGAACATAACATTATTATTTTTTTTAAAATTTTATTTGTTTATTCATGAGAGACACAGAGAGAAGGCAGAGACACAGGCAGAGGGAGAAGCAGGCTCCATGCAGGGAGCCAGATGCGGGACTCGATCCAGGGCCTCCAGGATCATGCCCTGGGCCAAAGACAGACGCTTAATGCCTGAGCCACCCTGAGAAGGTAACAATTAACATGAAATATGTTAGTTCTTACACCACCTAAAATCATCTGTGTGAACCACCCTTTGGGAAACACTCTTTATATGTAAGAGGAAATAAGCTTCCATTTGTCTTGCCTAACAGCCCTACAAATACATGTATCTGCTAACATTTCTCCTCTCCAGGCTAAATTTCCATAACTTAACTACTCCTCATATGAAATGACTTCCTGACTACTCTCTATCCTATCAACCTTTTTTAGATGCTCTCTGGTTTATCAAAATAGCTTTTAAAATGTAGAAGTTTCTCTAAGGTGTTAATTTATGACTTGTCTCCGGAAAATGTAAGTATTCCACTATTCCACTATAGCTTCTTTTCAAGCACTGCAAATCTAAGGGACTCTCTTCTGGAAGGTGTAAAGGAATCAACGGAATTTCTTACAATGCAGTAAATTTCTCTCTGTGTTTCTTTATTAGGGGATTGGATAGTGAGAGTTTGCCTTTATATGAGGACATTGGGCAAAATAAACGTACTTTTTTTCCAAGGAGAACTAGCATAAGGCCAATGTCCCATGCATTCAACATTTTAAACATATTTTTAAAAAATTTTTGAGATATTTGTAGATTCATTTGCAGTTGTAAGAAATAGTACATAGATATTCTATATACCTTTTACCAGTTTCTCTCAATGGTAACATCTTCCAAACTCTATACATCATCACAATCAGGATAATGACATTAGTACAATAAAAATATATTTTTTAAAAAAAACTTCTATCACCACAAGGATCCCTCCTATCACTCTATTCTAGTAAAGTTCCTCCCAACCTGAATTTCTCCTTACCTTCTGGCAACCACTAAAACCTTTATTCCAGTATTCTGTATTATATAAACAGGGGTATGTGAATGGAATCATACAGAATGCATATTTTGGGATTGGCTTTTATCACAGCATAATTTCTGGAGATTCATGTATCAATAATTCTTTTTTCATTGTTGAGTAGTTTTCCATGTTATAGACTCACCACTCTTCATTTAATCATGCACCTATGAAAGGAGAATTAGGTTATTTGCAGGTTTTGGCTATTGCAAATAAAGATATAACATTCATGTACACATTTTTTTGTGTGAAAATAGTTTTTAATTACTCTGAGATAAATTCCCAGAAGTACAATTGGTGGGCCATATGGTAGTAGCATATTTACTTTTTGAAAAGGTTGCCAAAAGGTATTCCAGATGTCTGTACCATTTTACCTTCCCACTAGCAATGTGTGAATGATCCAATTTCTCCACATCCTTGACAGCAGTTGGCGTCACTATTTTTTATTTTAGACATTCTGATAGCTGGGTAGTGAGATCTCACTGTGGTTTTTTAATTTTTTCTCAAAGACTGTTTGTATGTATGTATGTATGTATGTATGTACGTATTCATTTGAAAGAGAGAGGGCAGCCCAGGTGGCTCAGCGGCTTAGCGCCACCTTCGGCCCAGGGCGTGATCTTGGAGACACAGGATGGAGTCCCACGTCGGGCTCCCTGCATGGAGCCTGCTTCTCCCTCTGCCTGTGTCTCTGCCTCTCTCTCTCTCTCTCTCTCTCTCTCTCTCTCTCTGTGTCCGTGTCTCTCATGAATAAATAAATAAAACCTTAAAAAAAAAAAAAAAGAAAGAAAGAAAGAGCAAGTGACCACAAGCAGGTAGTGAGACAAAGGGAGAGAGAAATGGAGAAGCAAACTCTCTGCTGAGCAGGGAGCCCAGTTCAAGGCTCCATCCCAGGCCCTTGGGATCATGATCTGCGCTGAAGGCAGATGCTTAGCCAACTGAGCTACCCAGCTGCTCCCTCATTCTGGTTTGAATCAGCACTCCCCTACTGCATAATGATGTTGAACATCTTTCATGTCCTTATTTTGCTATCTGACTGTTTTGTTTGTGAAATTTCTTCATGTCTTGCCCCATTGTAATTTGTTTACTCACTATTGACTTTTGAAAGTTAGTCGTATACTCTAAATACTCTTCCTTTGTTGGATAGGTGGTTTGAAAATATTTTCTCTTACTCAGTAACTTGATTTGCAAAACCAAGTATGGGATATTTTGGAGACCAGAAGTTTTTAATCTGAATGAAGTCAAATCTATCTTTATGAATTATGCTTTTGATGTGAGGTCTAAGAGCTCTTAATCTTAAATTCTGATGATTTTCTGTGTTTTGCTAAAAGTTTTATAGTTCTTTGCTTATATTTAAATTTACTTAGAAAAATAATAAATAAATTTATGATCCTTTTTGAGTTAATTTTTATATGCAATATGAGAATTTAGTCAAGCTTATTTTATTTCATTTTATTTTGTCTATGGATACTCAATTTCTTCAGCACTCTTTGCTTAAAATATTCAATATTCATTGAATTACTTTTGAGTCTTTGTCAAAAATCAGTTAGGAAAAAAAATCAGTTAGGCATATTTGTGTGGGTCTATTTCTGAGTTCTTTTTTTATTCCATTGATTTATATGTTTATGCCTTTCACGAATGCTGTTATAGGTATAACAAATCTTGAAATTGACTAGACTGATTCTTCCCACTTTTTTCTTTATTTTGCGTGTGTGTCCAAAATTGCTTCAACTATTCTGATTTTGTTGGTGTTCTACAAAATTTTTAGAATAGTCTTGTCCATATATGTACCCTCTCCAAAAAAAAACCAAACAAGCAAACAAACAAAAACTTGCTAGGCATTTAATATAAATTGCCCTAAATCTGTATATCAACTTGGGGAGATTTGACATGTATACTATGTTGAATCTTTCAATCTATGTATGCTATATATCTATCTCTCCACTTTATATAGAACTTCTTTGGTTTCTCTCGTTGTTTTGTAGTTGTCAGCATATAACTCCTGCCCATGTTGTATTAGATTTAGATGTAACTATTAAATTTTGAGTGATTATTGGCATGGCATTACATTTTTATTTTCATTTGAAATCATTTTCATTGGTAGTATATAGAAATGCAATTGATATTTTGCTCCATCTATAATCTCATTGGACTCACTTATTAATGCTACGGGTCTTTTTGTAGATTCTTGCCTTTTTCACTGGCTGCTCTTTCCAGCATTATGTTAAGCAAGAATGGTAAGAGCAGACAGTTTTGCTTTGTCTCCTGTCTTAAGGAGAAAGCATTCAGTTTTTCACCATTACATATGTTCACCAACATACATAGGTTTTTGAAGATGCTGTTTATGAAGTTTAGAAAGGTCCTCCTCTATTTTTATTTTCTTTTTTTAAGTATTTTTTTTTAATTTTTATTTATTTATGATAGTCACAGAGAGAGAGAGAGAGAGGCAGAGACACAGGCAGAGGGAGAAGCAGGCTCCATGCACCGGGAGCCTGACGTGGGATTCGATCCCGGGTCTCCAGGATCGCGCCCTGGGCCAAAGGCAGGCGCCAAACCGCTGCGCCACCGAGGGATCCCTATTTTTATTTTCTGAGAGCTTTTATCATGAGTGAATATTTCATTTTATGAAATGCTTTCACTTCATGATTGATATTATTACGTGATTTTTCTTCTTTAGCCTATTTATACATTAGTTTACCTTGTTTGATTTTCAGATATTTAACCTCACATCCCTGAAGGTAGAGGGGATAAATTCCAGTCAGTAACCATGTACAGTTATTTTTATATATTACGGAGTTCTACTCGCACATATTTTTCTTTAAGATTTTTGTATTTGTACTTGTGAGGAATATATATGTATATACACATGTAACAACTATTATATAGGGATTTCCTATATGCTCATATAAAATTAATATCAAATAAATATCAAATAGTGAAGAGCTTCCCTGTTCTCTTTTTCCCAGAAGACACTGTCTAGAATGATGTTGATTCATCTTTAATCCTTTGGTAAAATTCCTCTGTGAAACTCTCTGGGCTTGGAGATTTCTTCCCTGGAAGAATTTTAAAAATTATGAATTCGGGTTTCTTAATAGGCATAGGACTATCCAAATAATCTATTTCATGTTTGTTGAGTTGTAGTTGGTGTTACTTCAGAAATTGACCATTTCATAAAAGTTTCAAATTTATGATACAGGATTTAAAAATGTACATACCCATATCCTTTTGATGTTTGCAGTGATAGCCTCTGTTTCATTCCTGATAGTGTTTCTTCTCTTTTTCTTTTTATCATTTTGCTAGAGTTTTGTCAGCCTCATTGATCTTTTCAAAGACTTAACTCTTTGCTTCGTTGGTTTTCTCTATTTTTTCCTCAATTTTTTTTGATTCCTGCCCTTTATTGTTGGTGGTATTTTCTTTTTTCTGTCATTTCTGTGCTTTCTTTACTCTAAGTTCTTGAGGTTGGAGCTTATATTATGGATTTGAACTGTTTTCTGAAGAATGTAGTTAGAATTTCTGAAGTAAATTTCTCTCTTTGTCATATGCCACAAATTTTAATATGTTGTATTTTTATTTTCACTCAGTTCCATATATTTTCAATTATCTTTGAAACTTCCTCTTTTGACCCTATGGATTATTTAGGACAATGTTGCATAGTTTCCAAGAATTTGGAAATTCTCTTGCTTCTTTCTGTTGCTGATGAGTTCTATTCCATTGTGGTCAGAAAACAGGCACTACTTGATTTTAGTTCTTTTAAATTTGTTGAAGTCTGTCTTATGGCCCAGTTTATGGTCTATCTCAGAACTTGAGAAGAATGTATTTTTAGCTGCTGCTTTGGATGATGGTGTTGTGGAGTTCTATAACTTCACTGATATTCTGTCTCATTGTTCTATTAATTATTTAGAGAATTGTGTGAAAGTGTCCAACTATAACTGGATTTGTCTATAGTTCCTTTCAGTTGTGATGGTATTTGCTTCCCATATTTTGCAATTCTGTTGTTTGGTACATACACTTTTATGATACTGTATTTTCTTGATGCATTGACCCTTTTATCATCATATAATATTCCTCCCTGATTGTGGCAATTTTCTTTGCTCTGAAGTGTATTTTATTTGATATTAATATAGCCCTTCCTGTTTTTCTTTGATTAATATTTTCATGGTATATCTTTATATTTCTGTATATGTTTATATTTCTATATGTTCTTTATATATACATTATATTTTCAACCTACCTATACTGCTATAGCTGTAATAAAATTTTGGAAACAGCATAGTTTGACAATGGTGTATAATCCACACCAATGATCTATCTTTTGATTGCTATATTAAAACTATTTATATTTGATTTTAACATTGATATATTAGGGTTTAACATTTAACATTTGTTTTGTGTGTGTGTGTGTGTGTGTGTTATCTCTATTTTTCACTTCTCTGTTTACATTTCTTGTCTTCCTGTGGATTACTTGAACATTTTTATAGAATTTCATTGTGATTTATCTATAGTGCTTTTAAGTCTATTTCTTTATATAGCTTTAATAGTGGTGCTGTAGGTATTATATTATATATAAGTAGTTTATTTCAGAGTCTATTGGTATCATCCTTTTACCAGGGTAAGTGAAGCATAGAAAGTTTACTTCTTTTTAAGACCCTCCTCCATTTATAATTACTGTAAGTATTTCCTTCACATACATTTAGAACCACATCAGACAGTGTTATGATTTTTGCTTCAATTTTCAGAACTAAATTACAAAACTCAAGAGGAGGCGAGCCTGTAGAATCGACTCAGTTTTGCCTACTGTGTTATTTTTTCTTCTCTCTGAGAAGAAAAAAAGTTCCTTTTTTTTTTAATCATTTTCTTTTTATTCAGGTAACATAGTATAGCCATTCTTTTAGGGTAAGTCTGCTGGTGACAAAACATGTAAATTTCCCTTCTGCTTTATTTCCTCTTGATTTTATTATTTCCTCCTAATTCTTGAAGAATATTTTTGCTGAATTATGATTGACAGTTTTCTTAAGCATGTAAAAAAATATGTGCCACTTATTTTTTGGCCTCTGTGGTATGTGATGAATAAAATGCTGTCACTCCAATTGTTTTCTTCTTTGTTGATAAGGTGTCAGTTTCCTCTGACTACTTTCAATGATTTTTGTCTTTAGTTTTGAGGTTTAAATACAATGTGCATTGATATGAATTTCTTTGGGTCCACCCTAACTGAGGTTTCCTCAGCTTTTTGAATCTATAGATTTATGTCTTTGTCAAATTTTGGAAATTTTCATCTCTTATTTCTTTGAGGTTTTTTTTCACTTTCTTTTCTTCTGATACTCAAAGACCCCCAGTCTTTTTAAGTAAAAAATGTTAAATAATATTTATAGCTCTAGGTCATAGAAGCTCTGATTTTTTTCTTTTTTCAATGTATTTTCTGTTTTTCAGATTGGGCAAATTTTATTGGTTTTTCTTCCAATTTTCTGATTCTTTGACTCTTTTCCTTTTAAGATTTTATTTGTTTGTTTGTTTATTTATTTATTTATTTATTTATTTATTTATTTATTTATTTTTAAGAAAAAGAAAGAAAGAGAACAAGGGGAGGGGCAGAGGGAAAAAATCTCAAGCAGATTCCATACTGAATGGGAAGCCTAATGCAGGGCTTAACTTCAAAACTCCAAAGATCATGATCTGAGCCAAAATCAAGAGCTAGAAGCTTAACCTAATGAGCCACCGAGAAACACCTCCTCTGTCTCTTTTTTGTTGTTGTTGTTGCTGAGGTTATTCACTGAAATTTTAATTTCAGTATTGAATCTTTTGGGTTTAATATTTTCATTTGGTTATTTTCCTATCTTCTATTTATTTGTTGATAACTTTTTTGCTAAAGCTTTCTAATTTGCATTTGTTTTAAATGTCTTCATAATTGATCATTGAAATGTGTTTTATCACAATTGCTTTTAAATATTTACCAGATAATTCTAACATCTATCGTCTTGGTGTTGGCATCTACTTTTTAAAAATTCAGTTTAAGATCTTCTTAGTTCTTGGTATAATGAGCAACTTTCAATTTAAACTTAGATATTTTCATAGTCTGTTACGACACTCTTGATCATGTTTAAATTTTGTTTTAAGTGGCTTTTTGTGACACTGTTTTGTCAGTCAAAGGGAAGAGCACCATCTCATGTGAATGCAGAAACCAAGGTTTCTCTACTCAACTTCCACTGGCATTTGACTCAAGAGCGTCTCATTACCGCTAGGCAGGGGTAGGAATTCTGGCTCCCAAGGTGGTCTCCATCAAAACTGTGGGTGAAGAGCTGTTTCCTGACTGGGCTAAAAGTCTTGGCTTCCTACCTGGCCTCTTTGATCCCCCCTTGGTGCTCCATTACAGTCTGATTAAGGTAGAAGTATAGTTTTTCCACTCAGCTTTTCATGGAAGAAATGGGACCATTGTTTTTAAGTGTGGTGTTAGACTAGAACAAAGTGGTTATTGTCATTAAGTTTTCTAACTTGCTACATTCTTCTTTTCCTGGTCCTTTGCCTAGAGAGAACAGGCTTCTTTTGGGGTTTTGTCTACCACAATAGGGATTTCCAGGTTGCCAGCTTCTTTGCCTCCGTGTTTGAGGTATGTGAGGCAAAAAGAAATCTCAGGGCACTCACAACTGTGTCCTTCCTCAAGTCAAGTTCCCTAGCTGGTCTGATTTTTTTCTTTACAACTTGTTTTTGTTATAATGTCCAGAATTGCTCATTGTACTTACTGGGAAGAGTTGGGAAAAGTATGTCTACTCCACCTTGGAAGCTGAATACCCCCAGTCTTTTTAAGTAAAAAAGAAGAAAACAAACATTTTGATGGATTACTGTATCCCAGGCATTTGGCTTGCATCTCATTTCATCTTTTCCCTACTCTCCTTTTGATTTCCCAAGTGTACATGTGAAGTATTCAGGTTCCAGAAAGTGTAAGGAACCTGCCCTAGGTCCCACAGAGGGAATAGGAAATAGCTGGAATTCGGGACCCTCGTGTCACTAATTTACCAGTGCATGCTTTACTTGCTATGCTTTGTGCCCTTCTTCAGTGCTCTAATATTTCCAGAGTAGCATAAGCTTTGTAAAGCTTAAGTTTAACAGAAATCATTCTGAAGTGTTATAATGACTTTGTGGAATCAGAGGAAGAGTTATTAATTAAAATTATAGAATTTGAGAATAAAGAAACCTAAAAGGTAATTTAATTTCTCCAAAGAGGTAATTGTTTAGGTTCAAAATATGTTTCGTAATCCAGATCTCCTTGATCCATGATGCACCTTCTGCTACAACAAAGGGACAGTGAATTAATCCATTAATCCAGTTATTGAATTGAACACAATATAGTTGAGTACAGCTCTACAGAGATAATAGAATGATTACAAAGGCATTGGCTTCCTAGAATGTTCTGGACCCACTATCCCAGCCTTTGAGTCCATTCACAGTCATCCTCCAGGCTTTGAAGCATTACCAGAGCCACCTTTGTACATATGTCATTATGATGGTCATCTCATACTGCTGTGGCTTCTCTGAATCTGCATTTCCTCCTGAGAGCAGGGTCATTGAAAGAAAACTCAAACTTCATCTTTACAATCCTAGCACCTATACTGGCCTTCCCTCACATGTTAGGACCTCAAGAAATAATATTGATTGAATATATGAAGTAAGCAAAGAAAGTATAATCAGCCCAATAATATATTTGTGAAAGGTATTTTGTGATTGTTTTAGCTAGTAAAAATATACTGCCTATGTTGAAAAATAATTGGAGCTGATTGTAAAATTACAGAAATTATTAGTCCCATCATGCTCTAAATTTCATCTGATTCTCCCCCCTCCAAAAAAAAAAAAAAAAAAAAAACAACAAGAACCAATTACTTTTGATGAGAATATTTGTTTTGTTTCTCTGGTAAAAATACCAATAAGAATACTTGCAAAGCAAAATAAAATAAAATAAAATAAAATAAATAAAATAATAAAATAAAATAAAAAATAAAACTTGCAAAGCACTACCTGAGGATAAACTTTCTCATAGGATTATTTGATTACCTTACCTTGAGTTGAATTCCCCCCTCTATTTAAGAGACTATACTTACTTGAATATCAATATCAAATATTTTATCGATTAATTCCTTTATGATCAACAAAATCCTAAAATCTAAAGTAATGAAAGAAGAAACATGCTATATGGTCCTTTCTTTCATGTTCTTTACATTGTAGTTTTATGGTTTCTATCAGAGAAAATACATGTTTTCTATTGGAAAAAAAGTGAGATGAAAGGAAAAAATAAGACTGGAAATGAAGCACTGAGTTATGTAGAGTATATTACATAAACACAGTGGTAGCCTAAAAAGAAAAAGAAGTAAATATGCATTAATTGCCTACTATGTAGTAGCCATGATTCACAACACTTTAAATGTTATCCCTCAGAAAAACTCTTTAAAATAGATATTTTCAGTCTCCTTTTATACATACACGAAATCTGAGACATTGGGGAGCTGAATAACTTGCTTAATGCTGCACATTAACTGAAAAAGCCAGGATCCAATGAGGTTTGAAATAAAATCTGTTCTCTGTAGAACACATCAAGCCCATTGAAGCTGAATAAGCAGTGAGAATGTAATAAATAATACATATTTTAGAAATTAAAAGAAGAATGATCAGGAGAGGGAAGAAAAGAAGTCTGTATGGAGGACTAAGTCTGTATGGAGATTAAGATGTGTAGGGTTTGGATGCATGGGGAAGAGAAGACTGAGGGAGAGCCTGGCCAGAGGCATGAAGAGATCCTTCAAACAGGGAAGAGCAGATATGGATAGAATGCATGGGAAGTGAATGAGGCCTCTCCCAGGAGAGTCAGGTGATGAACAGAGGACTATAAATTGGATTTGCTAGAAATAGAACTAGAAAGACATCAGAGACTTTTAGTTAGAAGAGTGGTATAATGATGGTATGAATCAGAGACTAATCTCGCAATTAGGGCAAAATGGATCAGAAAAATGCATACTTCCAAGGAAGAAGAACAGCTAGGGATGGGGGCAGCTTATCCAGGCCTGGATTCAGAGAGGAAGGAGGGATGTTGCCAGGAAGGATCGTCACCCTTCCTGGACCACCTCCCCACCCCCCAGATTTGGGTAGGGACCTCATGAGAGAGGAAGACAAGAATTGGCTTGCGTAGCTCATGCCTGGTTGTTAGAGCAGGAGAAGCACATGGTGGGGAGGATGATTGCAGTGGTGACCTCGCCACATACTAGTTTGTGATCTGAGAATCTTATTTCACCACTCTAAACCTCTTTATGGGTTCTTCATCATTAGAATAAATATATATAAGACCCACTCCACAACGCTACTAGGGAAATTAAATGAAATAAAATATATACAGGCTCCCGACAACTGCAAGTTTATATCCTAGGATGGATGGTATTGTCTTTCACAGAAGAGGGGACAGAAGAGGAGTGTGACTTGGAGCCCTGATGTGTAGAGAACCCACATGGCTTTGGAAGGAGACTCTTAATGTGGACCCTAAAGTAGACCGGCGCTCTTAATTATGAAGTCAGTTTATTGCTTCTGTGCCATAAGATTCTTAGGTAAAAACAGCACAGAGCTGTCTGTGCCTGTGATACTGCCCATGGCTTCTGATAACAACCCAAAATAGGTCTCATATATACCACACCAAATCCCAGCAAAACGTGGAGCCTTCTGCTTTGCCTATGCCATGTCCATGGTTTCTGAGCCATTTCTTTGTCAATCTGGACTAGTGCCCTTTCGAACTTCGATAATAATCTTTACATCATTTTTTATTTCTTTTTCAAAAATATTTATTTTAAATAGAGAAAGTGTGTGTGGCAAGGGGGAGAGACAGAGGGAGAGGAAGAGAGAGATTTTCAAGCAGAACTGGACTTGGGGCTCCATCTTATAATTCTGAGATCATGACCTGATTTTCTACATTCTTAACAGACGTCAGTGTCAGATCTAACTTCTAGGTCTGGCAGCTACAGGGAATAGACCCCTTTGCCCTCTGACTTTTAGCCTCACTACAGCTGTAAGGTTGGAGATAATGAGGAAGTTTGGGGCAGGTGGTGGCCACAAGAGCATACTTCCACCCCTTGAACAGTGTGACATAAGCCTGTCCCATTCAACTTCTGGTCTGAAGAGTTTATGAGCCAGACCTCATCAGAAAGACAAGCTTCAAAATAGAGAACGAAGGATAATCAAATTTTGGCCAAGCCAAAGCCTTCCATATCAAAACTATTCTTATCATGGGCAGAGGCTTCATGACCACTCATTATTTTCATTCAAATTACCAAATGCACTGCACACAGTGGGTACACAATGCTATTGAATTTCTTGTCCATTCTGCCGATGTCTACCCCTTCCCAATATGGCTGAGGATTTTCAGTGTTTCAAGACAATATTTATTGAAGTTTTTACCTAGTCTGGTTGACTGTCGACATCGTCTTGCTGTCTGATGAGATGAAGGCCAATCTCAAGTTGATGAGGCCCAACATGCACATCTAGAAGCATCTGAGATGTTCCTCCTGAGTCTTTGCCCTGACGTACATACAGTTTCCTCCTCTTTCCCTGGCCTGCTTCCTTCTCAGGGGACATTTACATATTCCTTCTTTGTTCTGCTTTCTAAAGCGAGGTGCATTCATAATCCCTTATCCTAGCCCAAGATACTAACCATTTGGGGCCTGTCTGTCCTCTAAGCTCTCATTTCCCAGGTACTGCTTTATCCCATCTGCTCCTTCTCTGAACCATAGTCCTTATTTTACATTCTCCATCTGGATATCTTGCAGTTTCTTGAAGACCTATACTTCAAGTTATGCTGTGCAAACAGGCTGGGAAAGGTAATTGGGGGGCACAGTCATTCCTTCACAGTGGATATTTAGTGAGCACATTTGGGGATCTGGGAATATAGTGGCAAACAAGGCAAGAACTAGTGATCTGCTTATAATTGTAGAGAGCACTATTTATTGAAGTATTTTCATGCTTGTACATTTAATTATCCCTCCTATCAAAGTAATGAACTAATGGGGATTTGACTTTCACTTACCATTCCAACAACACACTCTCACTTCTTTGGATAGTCAGTACCCTCTGTTCCCATTAAACACCTGGTCCTCCAACATCTTCATGACATTCCAGGATATTTGCAGTACAACTTTATTTCCACTCATAGAAGGAAGGGCATAATCACTTGCCAACATAATCCTCGTTAGCAAGTAGGAATAGGATTAGGGAAAGTAGGCTTTTCAACACAGCACAAATCCAGCTTATACAAATAACTGGATTTTACAAGATCTTCATTTTGTTCATGTTTTTTATTTCATAATTATTATTACATTAAAAGGCTGATTTTTTTTTATTGGCCAGACCATGGCCTGTGGAAATAGGCAAGCTCATGTTGAAATCTTATTTTGGTGTGTTCTTGCTATGTGGTTTTGACAATTACCTTGACCTTTCTCCTTCTCCATGTCCTTATCTGTGACATGAGAAATAAGAAGAGCTACCCTAAGACATGTGGAAGGAGAGGTAAATAGATAAGAAGCCTCTAGTCAAGGCTAGCATGTGATGGATATTCAATAAATGGTACCTATTATGATTACTTGCTGTAGAATTTTGCATTTTGAAGGAGTGATGATTATTTCAGCATCAGCAGCTCAGTACTGATTTGGTATCAGAAGAATGCTTGATGATTCTCTGTGAATGCCTGAATATGAATGATTAGAGAGTAGATGTTCAGGTTAGTGGAGGAGAGGATGGGATCTTTTTCTTTTAAGGAAAATGCACGCCCCTAGTCACATTAAAAATTAAAGAACACTTGACATTGTAAAAAGCAAAGTGCAACAAAGCCACAGTTGGTATTTCATCTTGCTAAATGTCTACTTTGGACTTCTTATTTTCACACTCTCTCTAATCTCTGTGCCCTGGTATAAGATAGGGGGGAAATAGCTCATGGGATATAGACCACAATGTTAATCACATTGCATTTACATGTCAGTTCAGTGGGGGTGAAAATAAAGATGTTTATTTCAACTCAGCATTATCATGCATGCTTTGTATTACTGATATCACAGCTCCAGTGTTCAAAACCAAGCTTGGAAATTTGCAGATGCTACTAAATTATGGGGAACAACAAATAATGAGGTACAGTGCATTCTGATGGAGGAGAAATTTGCTCATTTTTCACACCTTTGGCTAGCAGAGAGCTAATGGATAGCAAATACTATTTGGTGTAGATAAATGTTGAATAACGAGTTTTGAACACAGACTAAGAGAAAGAGAGAGAGAGAGAGAGAGAGAAGGAATGCCTAATGAATTGGAACTGCTTCCTTACAATGAATCAGAGAAGGTTGGTGAGTAATTAGAGGAGATGATCTTTTTTTTTTTTTTTTTTTTTTTGAGGGGATAGTCTTAACTGAAAGCTCAAAGTGTACCCCCTTTGCAGAGAATGGCAGAAGTGGTCACACACGGGAAGGAAGGAACACTTTGGGCAATTAGCATTTCAGAGAACAGAGAAAGCAGGGACTTTGAGTTAGGCCTATGTGAATTTAATGTCTGCCCTGTCATTTTCCAAACTCATATGATTTGGGACAATTCTATTAATGTAGCTGAACACTATTTCCTCCTGAAAATAGGAATAGTAATATTTACCAAAGCTGTTAGTATGGTGTTGTCAGTTGAACACCGTACAATATGCCTCAGCTGAGGAGGCATTCCCCACATAGGATGCAAGATACGTTAATATATTTATAGAACAATATTCTTGCAGATGGCTCCAAAATTTTATGCTTTTTAAATTAACCTATTATAGGAATCCCTGGGTGGCTCAGCGGTTTAGTGCCTGCCTTTGGCCCAGGGCGTGATCCTGGAGTCCCAGGATCGAGTCCTGTGTCAGGCTCCCGGCATGGAGCCTGCTTCTCCCTCCTCCTATGTCTCTGCCTCTCTCTCTCTCTCTCTCTCTCTATGTCTATCATAAATAAGTAAATCTTTAAAAATAAATAAATTAACCTATTATAAAGCATTTAAAATATATGGAGGCATAGTATGTTGAGAAGGGATGCTCTTTTCCTAAATTGTCAAAGATACCATAGGAAATAATGGCAGCCTCAAAAATTACATGGCTCTAGGGTGTGCAGAATTCCTTAAACAAAGAAGCACACAGTGAGGGGCCAGTTTGGGAGTAAAATGTGGGCACAATCTCTAATGGTCACTCCTTTAGGATTGACATTGCCCACCAATAACATGGTGGCCTTGCCAGGGATTGTTTAGAACTATGGAATATTACAGGGTAAATGAACTCATTGAGAGTTCATCACCACCAATCAACTGGTGGGTACTGCCCCTGTTCTTCACAATCCTACCTTTAAATGCTGTAGTGCAATTGTCAATTTAGCTGCCTGGTCTTTCCTTGAAGTGTGAAATGCTTGCAAGGATGAGGGCAAATCTCAATGTCTCTGTTTCCATAGGGAAGTGCCTGAATATATTAGATACTCGATTCATTATTTCCAAATCAGTCATGAGTGAATCCCTCTTCTGATGTCTTCCATTGAAAATAAAATTGTATTTCTAAGAGTAGGTTTTTTTTTTTTTAACTTGTCTTTTTTTTTTTTTTTTTCATTTTCATGTGTACCTTTTTTTTTCTCTTCTTTATTTTTGGTTTTGTCCGCTTTTACTGAGTGATAGTTAGTCTTTATTTTAAACACTTTTCAGTCCTTATTTTATTAAATTTAAACTTCAAAACAAACTTATAAGATAAACACATCAACCCCTTTCTCCAGATGAAAAAATTGAGGCTTAGAGGGGAAAAGAGTAACTGCCCAAGGATGCACAATGAGCAGATATCAGAGCAGAGATTCAAAGCTGAATCCACTTGTCCCCAAACTGCTCAAACCCAACTCCTTAGGATATATAACAGTGCTCTACTCTCAACACCTTGCTCCCCAAAGTTACGCTGATATTTTCTGGTTAACATTGACCTACATGTGTTAAAGTATTTTTATCTCACTTCATTCTATTCCATTATATCACTCCCATACATACCCAGTGCCCCGTGAGTAATTCAACTTTCACTAATTGTCTTTAGTTCCCATTCATGTTTAGATGAATAACCTACCTAATTGGTCTTAATTTTGTCCCATTTTATATCTGCTCATCAAAACATTCATGTGGGCCATCTGGGGGCCCTGCTAAAAGAATTACAAGAGGTTCCCGTTGGGCAAGAGTTATGCATGAGAAAATTGAGTTTGGTTTCATCATTCCCATGCAAAATCTTCCTATCTGCTGATTTCATCAGTTCCATTGCTTGTAAGTTGGGAGTCATTCCTTTGGGGTCTAGACACCATCTCCAAGCATATTTCTTTCATATCCCTTGACATAAATTCTTGTGTGACCCTCCCTGATTAGCCTATTTCAAGGATAAGAAGTTTGTACTATTCATTCCAATGAGCTATTTGGTAAACTTTATTCACTAGTCTGCATGAATTGTCTTCCTCTCTGTAATTCAAATAATGGATCTTCTCATTTATCCACATTATTGCTCTGGTATCCAAACATGATCCGTTCCTATGAATAACTAGAATGTGGATGTTCTTTTAGAGCAAATGAAGCATGTTCATGTATATTATCTTACCAAATTTTCACAATATCCCTCTGAGGAAAATATATATTAATTATTTTTATTTTTCAGATGAGACATGTAGAGGTTAGGTGATTGATTGGCCCAAGGATTGCCAAACAAATGAAAGCCCCATGTTGGTTTTCTGACATAGATATTCTGATTCTTAAGTCCCCCTTTTGCAGTTCTGCTCATGCTGCCTCACCCTGGTTCCATTTGTACCATGATACTTTTGTTTCTAACCACTCCTCCGCTTGACTTTTGCATCTTTTGATGACAAAGACAAATGTCTTCTTCAGCCTACCTGATTGTCATGATTGTATGAGCAACCAAATAAAGTAAAAGAACATATATGCTTTGCAAACACAGATTAAAAACAAGTCCCTTCCTTGCTTATATTCTCCCACCCGCATGTTTTTTAATCAAGCTCTTCTTTAAAGGCATTCTGGCAAAACCAGAGCCTGTGTTTTACTGTGCCAGTGGCACCTAACACACACCACCTTGCAGTGAATGACTGGGTCTGTCTCCTCCCTTTAATCTGTGCTTTACCTAAAGAACAAGGGAGACAACCTAAAGCACATATCCCAAAGTGGGAGGAAGATCTGCATAATATAAGCCATTAATAGCAATTGAGTTTAGTGACTACTTACCATATGCTTGAGATAGCTCTATATATCCTGTGGATTGAGTCATTTAACCCTCGCAGCAATGCCAAGAGGCAATGTACTAATTGTATTCACATTTTGTGAATGAATAAACTAAAGCGCAAGTAAAAAATACTTGTCCAGAGGCAAAGCTAGGAACTGTGAGGGTTGGGATACATTTTAAGACTTCACTCCCTTGGAGGTCTGTGTTCTGAGTCTATCTGTGCCTAGGATAGGTTAGAATTGGAAAAGTAAGAAACAAAAACCAGAAAAAACCTAGCAAGATGTCAGCTTGAAGAATGGCTTAGAGCTCTAGACAATCTAACTTTATTCCTTTGGGAAAAGTCAGGAAGGGGTATAAAGTGTCAGTAGCCTCACGGAAGAGATTTCACATGTGCGAAGGAATCAAGCTTGTGTCAGCAACATCAGTCTGAGGACAGTACACCAACTGCCCATTAGCAGAAGTAATAATAATACCATCTAACATTTATTGACTAATTTCTATGACTCTCGATGTCTCCCTACTATCTATAAATAAAGCCCCAGCTTCTTTGTGCAGGCCTCAAGAACCTCCACAATACAGGGCCAGCCCACTTTTTCAGACTCATTCTCCCGCTTTGTCCCTGCTCATGTTGTAAATTCTGATAAAAACATGGGATTCATTGATCCCACCGCACCCTAAACATTGAGGGTGTTACTTATGCTCTTCTTTTGCCTGGAAGGACTTTCATGCTTTCTGTACCTGAACAGTTCAGCTTCAATCAACCATAATCCAGTCCAGGAAGTCTCTTCTGGGCACACAGATTAGACAACAGGTATCTTTCCTCTGGCTTCTAGAGCACCAAGTCCTCACATATGTGTGGATATTTACTTATTATAATGACTTCCTCAGTTTGTGTAACTGTCATTAACTAAGTAGCAGGATCCTTGAGGGTGAATCTCCTGTATTCAGTTTTTGTGTCCAAAAACAACTGAATTATGCATCAGACCTGAGTATGGTTCCTTGAATTCAGATCTAATCTCAACAGAGCCTCATGAATTTGACATTACCAAGCCAACTTTACACATGAAGAAACATAAGCTCAGAAAAATCAAATAACATATGCAAAATTGCATCTAATAAGCAATATATATAATATGGAAATGATAAAAACAGGAAGGGCTCAAACTCAGCATGAATCAGAGTCTGGCATTTGTTCCCTGGTTAGCACACTGCACCACATTGACTTTCTTCCCACAAGTGAGACACTTTGGGGAACTGAGCAAAAGAATCAAGAGTCATGAGACTCAATAGAGCTGACACACAGAATAGCTTTTGAAATACTTTAGGCATTCCCTTCTTATCACCCATGGCTTAGCTAGAAAGGGATGAGGCACTAGAACTTGGCCAAGCCTAAATCACAGTAGTAGGGAGGTAAGAAAGCCCTGGGATGGGTCACATTAATGATGTTGCTCATGAAAATGATAATAATTGTAGCTAATATTTTCGATCACTTACATTGACATTGATGGTTTTAACTCCTTTACATGTATGATAGTTTTCCCTTACAAAACAAGTACTGCCTTGATTTATTAAATGAGAAAACCAGGAGACTGATTAAGATTTACACATACTAAGTGAAAGAACCAGATTCTAAAACTCAAGCTCAGACTGTCTGACTTCATGTCTTAAAACCCCGACAAGAATTCTACACTGTCTGATGGGGGTTGATCTCCAAGGAGGTGCTGACTCTACGGTATGTCAGAATCCCAGACAAGGGCAAAGGATGATGCCCCAGCATGCATTGCAATTTCCTTTTTAACAAGGGACTTGACTTGGGGGTAGAGGTGCTAAAGAGCAAAACCAGATAAGACATTACTCTGATTACAGAATAGATCTCAAAGTTTAATTTGAAAGCTTAGTTAATTCAGTGATTCACTCACTCCAGTACTTATAAATCCATTGACGGGATTGCCTAGGGACCGTGCCAATACACCCTTGATGTTTGAACCAAGAAAGAAGCAGCAAGTCAGTATTATCATGAAGTACTCAAATGGCCACCCCACATTGATCACATATTTGAGGCCTCTTTGCAAATAGAATTAGGTAAATTGTATTAGACATGTGCTTTATTTAACATGGATCAGTAATTCTGTCTCAAACCAAACATCACTTCCTTATACCTTCACTCTCTTACAAGCTAATGGGGTCCCTGGCAGCATATCCCTGTCAGACCACTGCCAGCTCCAGAAACTCTTGCTTATGTCTTCTCAGACCTAGTGCAAATATTAAAGACAACCACGACCTCCCTGTAAAATGAACTCCTTCTAAACACTGAGGTTTCCAGATCACCACCACCTGAATCAGAATTAAATATCAAGGAAACAAAATGCATTGTAGTTTTTAGAAGTGACCTTGAGTTCTCTTTTACAAATATTAAAAACAATGCCACAGGCACAGAATCACATCCCAATCTGTTGGGTCACTTTTCAATGAAATAACAAGTAATTAAGTCACATGAAACAAATGAAGAAACTACAAAACTACTGGCAAAATGGCTGAATAATAAAAAAAAGAAATTTAAATCATCCTCAGGGGATGATTATATCTTGGACTCTGGATGATTTTATAGATGAAAAGAGTATAAGGCAACAAGTAGAGTGACCAGGGGCTTCATCCCAAGTCTGCCCATCCACTGGCTTTGTGGGTGCACGTCAGGAAAGCTGGCCGACTCTTTGGGGTTCAGTTACTCTTCTGCTGCAGAGAAGTGATGACATCAATAGCAGTCACAGAAGCAAACCTGAAAGCATGAGAAAGCTAACTAGTGTGTCCCTGTCTCTTTATTCTCATTGTGTTCATTCAAATGGAGACCTTGCCCCACTCTCCAGTGCCAAGAATGGAGTCTTTTAATGAAAGTTGATCTTGACATTGATGGTCTGGAAACTGACTCTTATTCCCTTGCAGAAATCTAGCCTGGGAAACTTACTGAACTTCTCTGAACTCTGTACTGACTATCTGTGAATTTGGGTTTAGAATATTACCTACCTCATAACACTGTTGTAATGATAAATGAGATAAATCAGGTAAAGGACTTGAAAAATGCCTGGCATATTCAAAGTACACAGCAAATATTAGCTTTTATTGTTTCTGGCTCTTCTTTCTCCACATATAAGAAATCCCCTTCCCCCTGAAAAAGAAAGAAATTTCCAGGTGTCTGTCATCTTAAATATGTATATATGATATTAATATACTGTGTTATATATTATTTAACTATTACATAGTATTATTAAAATATAAGCTGTGAGTTTTTTTCAGATTATATATAAGTAAGATCATAGAGTATTTGTCTTCCTCTGATTTATTTCACTTCGCAAAGCTTGTGGTAATCGTTTTGCAATATATGCATGTTAAGTCATTATGCTGTAGGCCTCAAATTTTACAGTGATATATATCAATTATAACTCAGTAAAACTGAAGAAAGACTTTATTTAATCATAATAATAAATATGAAGGATATATACCTTTACCTCTTTGGACATTTATCCTCCTCTAGCTACTAGCTACTTTATTTCTCAACTTTCTTGTATTGCAAGACTTCTTTTCCAGTGTTGAACATTGACAATCTTTGCTTCTTTTTCTATTTTTTACGATAACATAAAAATATAATGAACCTCATGTAATTCTTACGCAGATTCATCAATTATCCACTCATGTTTCATCCACTTGATCAATTTCTATCTTCGGCATCATTTCAGGCAAATTACTAACATCATATAATTTGTCCCCAAATGTCAGTAGATGTCATTGAGAGGATTATTGTTTCTATTTTTTGAATTTCCATTCAGTCCTTTACAAGGGTACACTTGTCCATATTTCTTGAGTCTCTAGAAAGTAGTGCATGGCCTACCTTTCTCCAATGTGTGATTTGGCCATTCTACCTCAATTGCTGCCACTTTCTTAAAAGTTCTATTTATTTTGGTTTTCGTTTCTCCAAGCAGGATACCTATGGCTTTCACATTGTCTGGTCTAATGGGAATTTTTCTGAACGAACTATTCTTGATTTTCATTTTAATACTTTACAGTGAGATAGGGCTAAACTAATATCAACATCTGAGATAAGTTACCTAGCCTTGTTAATATACTCTTTTAAAGCTTTAAAATGGAAGAAAGTTATATTATAAAGCATCATATAACATAATTCTTACTCTATGAGAAGTAACATTATTAATATTATTTAATTTTCCACATGGCTTCCATGGTGCCTCACCCACATTGTTTACTTCCTACCCATCATATCTTTAAATTACTTCACAGCCACAGATCTTGTCAAGGTTTTTGTATTGGCACTGGAATCTGGGCCTTATTTCTTGGCATTCTACAAAATTATCTTTGAGAGCTCATAATCATTGCTTTAGCTTCCAAGTCTATGTATATGGCCTGATTATCCTTGGTCTATTTCCCCCTTCATTCACTGCCCATGAATACTTCCAGTCGGGTAATCTCACAAACTTCCAGTGTTTTAAAAAAAAGATTTTATTTATTTAGAGCCTGACACAGGGCTCCATCCATGACCCTGAGATCATGACCTGAGCCAGAACCAAGAATCGGAGTCTTAACTGACTGAGCCACCCAGGCATCCCCACAAGCTCCCAAGTGAAATGTTCTTAAATAAAATTTGTCACCTTTCACCCCAAAATTCTCTATGAATTATCTCAGTTATTCCAGTAACATTGCTGACACACACTTGCAGCATTATTTTTTGTTAGTAGAAAAGCCAGCTACACTTGAAGATTGGGGATGAGAAACAAATATTACTTTTATTTTCTTGCTAATAAATCTCTGAGGAGGACACAAGGTATTTCCACACCATGTTATTAATCCTTCATCCTACCACAAGAGCATTGCTTGTGCTGCTCAGTTGTCCCTGTACGTTTGTATGTTCCCTCCCACAGACTCACAACTCCTTCTAGAAAAATGAATCTTTCTTTTCTTTCTTTCTTTCTTTCTTTCTTTCTTTCTTTCTTTCTTTCTTTCTTTCTTTTTTTTTTTTTTCTTTATTTTCTGTAATCCTAGTCTCTAGCTCAGTGACTGGCACACAGTTGAAAGTTAATGCCCATATTAGATTATTTTTTAATATTATTGTCTGAAGCTGAGACCCCACGTGGGGGAAAAAGTTCAAAGTCTTGTTTCTCTTGCTCTTATACGGGTGAAAAGCATTTGTGAATGCCCGGATTAATTCCAGTTTTAGGTAAAAGTCAAAAGAAGTGATAAGGCTAGATGTATTGGTTAAAGAAGGAGTAGTTACAATTTTACTATTATCATCATCAATCTTCAATGAAGAGAAAAAATATGTTTATACATATTCATTTGCTCCTTTATTCTCATAAAACTTATTAAATTGTGTAGATTCAACTCATCAAAGTACACATTAAATATGTTGTATTTTGTATATCAATTAAAGCTTCAGAAAGCTGTTAAAAATAAATAAAAGAATGGTGATAAAAACTCCACTTAGGATAGGAAAGCCCATTAATTGCAGTGACAAATGTTAACAAAATTTTCTCCTCCTCTGAAGAGATTTAGAAACTGGAAGGAGGAATGAGATATGCATATAAATGACTATATATGAAAAGCACCTTGTGCGGAATGATAGGAGTGGCAGTTTTCAAGCAGTGGGCAGAATATCAGATGTACAAATCAGGGGAGGCTTGCAGAGTGAATATGAACTGACTTTCAGGATCAGCAGAGTTGGCAACTGCAGAAATAGGCATGGTGGGAGTAAATGTGAGACTCTGTGTGCCAGCAATAAAATGAGAAAGCAGTGGATTCAAGGATGCATATATGTTTGCCAACAACGGGGTATTTTGGTATCACTGGAGTAGAGGAGGATCCATATGGAATGACGTGGATGATGAGTTTCAATGCGGAGATTGCCTGGGCTGTGGATGGTCTTGGGTACCACAAGAGGGATGTAGATCTTGGACGACTATGGAATATGCACATAATGTTTGGGGAGAAGAGTGACAGTTGTGATATAAGAATATTGTGTACCATTTCCATGTATATAAATGCCCAAATTAATAGTGGTTTCTTAGCTTTAGGAAACAGTATTTCTCAGAATTCTCTACTCTATGGTATACAGTTATCTATGGCAATATACAATAATTTTCTATGACTTTATTTTATCCTCTGAACTGTACCCCCCAGGGAGAGTCTGAGAGGGTCTGATACTTGGTGTAAATAAGAAAGGCTTTAGAAGTTATATTTAATTTCCCAGATCTGATATGAATTCTAGTCTATTATTTTCTCAGTGGAAAAGAAAAGAAAAGAAAAGAAAAGAAAAGAAAAGAAAAGGAAAGAAAAGAAAAGAAAAGAAAGGAAAAGAAAAGAAAAGAAAAAAGAAAAGAAAAGAAAAGAAAAAAGATAGTTGCTTATCATACTAGTCCCTTTATTTTGTTGGGAATAGGGCTATTGTCCTTATTTTTATTTATTTTTGAAAAATTAATACAATCACGTTATACACTGTTAGAAATATATATAAAAAAAAAAAAAAAAAAAAAAAGAAATATATATAAAGATAGGCAAATAAAATTCTCCCAACATACCTATCTCTTAGAAAAACCGGTCCCCTCCCTGGAAGCAACCCATTTCCAGTCTACTATGTATGGTTCAGAGATATTCTACAAGTATACAAACACATATAGATATTTTTAATACACACAAATTGATATAAAGATGAACAATTTTGCATCTTGCTTTTTTCACTTAACGTATCTCTGTGATTCCTTCAGATCAGCACATCTGGGACTTCATTCTTTGTTAGGATTCAGAGAATTACCTTGTGTAGGAGTATGATACTTTCTTTAACCTGCCTTTCACTAATAGCCATTTAGATTGGGAGCCCACAGCCATTAAAAACAATGTTGCTATAAATAACTCTGCACATTCCACAGTTTGCAAATGTTTGAGTACATGTATAAGAAATTTCTAGAAGTGGAACTGCTGAGTCAAACATATGAACACTTGCTATTTTCAGAGATAGTACCAAGTTGTCCTCTAGAGAATTTGTCCCAATATATACATTCCTATCAGCAATTAAAAGAGTGGCTTTTTCCAAACACTCTCATAAAATAGTTTTATTAATCTTTCTGATCTTTCAAGTCTAATTAATGAAAAAATGGTATCTTGGTCTAATTAATTGTCATCTTCTGTCAGCTTTGCTATCTCTGGATCCTTTAAATATTAATATGTTTCATGTTCATGATTGTTATTTTCTAGATATTCAGCTTTTTTTAGTATTTATCGTTCACTTTTTAACATGGGAGTTTTTTAGCACATTGTTGTCTTTTCCTGTTTATTCTTGTTATTCAGTTTCCGAGGGGTTAGTGGATTTCCTAGCTTTTCTATTGATTCTAGTTTTGCTCCACTGTGATCAGAGAGTATGGTCTGAATTATTTGTTCGAAAACATATTGATAGTTTCCTAGTGGTCATTTATTTAGAATGTTCTATGGATCATCTGAAAAATATTTACTCACAGTTATCAGGTTACAGAGGTTAAAATAGATCTACTGCACCTGCTTTTAAAAGTATATCATTCCAGTCATCTATATACTTATTTTGGCCAACTTGATGTTTCATTCCATGAAAGAGGGGAATCACATTCTACTAACAGTTTATTTCTGTTTATTCTTCCACATGCCATCCTTTCTTTTTCTTGGATAAATCTTCTTGTTATGGGAATTAGGCCTACAAATGTAAG
Source organism: Canis lupus baileyi (assembly GCF_048164855.1). Classification (NCBI taxonomy): domain Eukaryota; kingdom Metazoa; phylum Chordata; class Mammalia; order Carnivora; family Canidae; genus Canis; species Canis lupus. The sequence goes on along the minus strand of NC_132857.1, from coordinate 31,581,056 downwards.
AAAAGCTGGGGAAGTGAAGGGCCGCATGTGGCAGTGGGAGGCTTAGAAGATCAGAAGGTGCCCCCATGAAACACCAGCCCTCATGAAACACCAGTGCAGAGGACAGTGGAGACTTTCAGACACCTCTGAGGAGCCATCATGTTCAGTCACTGAAGTAGGACCAAAATGGGAGCTCATGGAGAACAGAAACAGATGCCTTCCTATACTGAGCACCTCCATAGCCAACCTGTGGTGATGTGCTTGGGACCACTGATAGTCAATAGGGCTAGTGGTGGGGAACAAGATCCAGGGTAGAGGACAGTCAGGGCAACTGGAGTCCATACCACCTGTCTGTCTTTAGACCTAACCATGAAGACCTTCCAGACTACACCCTCCAGTCCACCTCCCAAATCTGCCTTATGTGACCTTTCTGACACTCAGAGCCATACAGGAAAGGGAAATCTGGAGAAATATTATTTCCTAGCTTAACAAGTTTGGCTTAGTACAATACAGCTCATTTTGTTCATAATCTTATTTCTAAATTCTAAATTGTTTATTATAGATGTGTCTCTCATATACAATATAAAATTGGGGTTTGCTTTTGTCCAATCTTGGCATGTCTTTTTTTTTTTTTTCATTTAATAGGTGAGTTTAGCTATAGACAATTTATTACATGGGAGAGATATTTTTTGTTAGTTCCTCAAATATTTTCTGTATAATTTTATTCCTTATAGCTTTATAAAAATACTTCTCCAAGTAGTCTATATGTTCTTGGCTTTGATTGATTGATTGCTTGATTATTTATTGAATTGAGAGAGAGTGAGAAAGAGCATGAGTTGAGGAGAAAGGAGGAGAGGGTGAAGCAGGCTCCTCATTGAGCAGGGAGCCAGACATGGGGCTCAATCCTGAGGAACACAACCTGAGCTGGAAGCAGATGCTTAGCAGATTGAGCCATCCAAGTGGCTCTTAGCTTTGTTTTAGTGATGTATCTGTGTGTGTGTGTGTGTGTGTGTGTGTGTGTGTGTGTGTATGTGCGCACGCACACACCTCATATGTGCTCAGGCATGGGGCACAGAGTGGATATTTATTTTGAGTAATTTAGAAGGCTAATATCCTTTCTGCAGTAGTTAACTTTAGAGAAGTGATTTTACATGATATCCTTCATCCTCTCTTTCATTAAAGAAAGACCTTTGCTTATGATCTGATTAAATTAAATTTACCTCTAACTTGCATCTATCTGTCACCACCTGATCTTAGTGTATTACGTGGTCTTTCTCAGTATTTCCATTTATAACATTAAATATACTTATTCCCCTATTACTTTAAGCTTTAGTGTCTTAACAACAAACAGTCCGTAAAGGATGACTTCCTCTCACCTCTAATACTTTTGCCCTACTGAAGTTTCTCTTTTACACCATTTCTGTATTGTTAGTGTTTGTAACATGGCTTGAATTTCTTTTTTTTTTTTAAATTAATTAATTAATTATTTAGAGTGAGTTGAACAAGGAACAGAGGGAGAGAATCTCAAGCAGACTCCACATGGAGCCCAGAGTCTGACGTGGGTTTCCATCTCACGACCCCAAGGTGACAACCAGAGCCCAAATCCAGAGTCAGTGCCCCACCTAACCAAGCCCCAGGTGCCCCCGTAATTTGCATTTCTGATACTTTGGTTCTTAATGCTTTTATGTCCTTTCTCAGGAAAGAAGAGGAATTGCCTACTTCACTCTGTCATATGCACATTAGAAGCACCTCGGTAATTTTTAATATAAAGTAATCATTTTTAATCATTAAATGATTAACAATTATTTTTTCAAAATAAATCATTCCCAATTGTGATCCTTTAGATGGTATTAAAACCAGTTTATCTGCCACAGAGCCTGCTGCTTTTAGTCACACACAAGTTTGTGGAAACCCCACAGTGGTGAACCACTATTTCAGTACAGATATAATAGCAATTTCCTTAATACATTTCAAAAACCGAAAAGTCATCAGAAAATGTGTTTTCAAGTTGAGGTCATAAAGCTTATGCCTTGCATAAGAGATTTTCTTAGTCTTTCACTTCAACTGGTGTCTTCTTTATGTACCCACAAGTCAACAAACCAGATTATTAGCAAGCTCCCAACACATTAAAAGCACAGAATCAGAATTTTTGAGCACCATATTGAGTAAAGCATACCTCTTGGCAGAAAGCAAGGGAGATTACAGGAAATATAACAACATAAGGTCATCAGGACCAGCTTCATGAGTATGCACCAGTGTGTTCACACAGAGCCCCATGCCCAGAAGAGTTTCTACTTGGGCACCCTTGAAATTATTAATAATTTTACCTTTGAATTTGTACTTTGTAAGCAATGTCCAATGGGACAAAGAAGCATGTGCAGGGGGCTTAGAAACTCACATCACAGATGGATTTTTGAGCTGCCAACTTCCCCACCCACTGATGCTCCAGGCTTTTACTCCTGGCACCCATATAGGAACAGCTGCCACATGCCACTCATGGCAGGACCTGGGCAAAAGCATGGAAGAGAGTTAGGAATACACACACGTTTCATGGCATTTCAAGGTAGGGCATGACAGTGCTCTGCCTGTGCCAGGTGGGTAACACAACAGCACATTAGGCAGGTGACTCAGTGGAGGCAAACCTCTTACTCTACTCACTCCCAATTCAGATACCAAGTACATCCTGGAACAGACTTTACAATCCTTTAGGGGTTCCCTACGTTCCATAAATTGGCGTGCAGGCCCTTGGGAAGAAACATCGACTTTCCTACTAAGGCCTGGGCATGGTGCATCTGTTGGGTAGCTGGCAGGAGGGTAAACTGACAGCTGGTGAGCCCACAAGCACCTGTGAGAGTCTTCACTCACCTAGAAATCATCCCTTTGCCTGGCAGAGTGTGACATTAAATAAAAAAACACCATAACAGGTCAAAGACACTAGGAAAAAACGAAAATATATGTATTTTGTGTACTTTTGATGGCATTTTTTTCTATTTATTTTTTACGGAATGGACCCAGATTTTTATATTCCAATGGGCATCTCAAAGCATGTACTCAGCCCTGCAAGTAATTTAGGTACAAGACAAATTGCTGTACTAATGGTTCTTTTATTGCTTAATTCCATGAAATTATAGTAAGTGTTCAAAAACACTATCGCAGGTTATACACAAGACACTGAACACGTGGAGCAGTAAGAATCAGGGTTTTGTTGTTTGCTTGCTACGGTAAATCCAATCATTTGCAGAATTCCTCTCCAGGTTTTGATTTTCTTGCTGTCAGCTCAGTGGAAGTGTCTAGATTCCTATCTGCGTCATCTTGCAATTAAATCATCTGTACACATGCATGGACTTCCTCCATGGAGCTAAGCTCAGGGCTTCCTATTTAAGAGTGGGCACTATATCCAAGGGTAAGTAATGTGATATGTAGAGATTCCACTTGTGTAGCTCTCTGTGGGCTCCTACTGTCAGTGAGTCCAAACACATGTATTTGGCACTCTATCTGGTCCCAAGCGGGGAAGTTAAGACAATATGGAACTTGGAATCAAACTGACAACTAAACACATATGCACATTAAAGAAAAACAAGCAAAAAGCATAAATACATTCATGATGCTGCCAAATGAGCCATGCCATCAAAGAGCTATAGGAAAAAGAAAACTCCACTTTTGATCTTTTGGTCTACCTGTGGTAGACATGGCACATGCTAGAATTTCACATGTGTGACTTCATGTCTTCCTTCCACCCATCCTGAGAGATGGCTTTTGGTATCCTCATTTTATAGACAATGCAACTGAGTCACCTATAGCTAAACTGTTCCTCTGGGTCATGCAAGTGGTTGGCGTTCAAAGGCAGATCTATGTGACCTCAAAGCAATCCACTTTAAGAGCGGGCCTCCCAAGGACAACCATCTCTATTTATTCAGTACATTTACCATTCAAAGAACTCATCATTTATTACCTCATTTGATCTTCACAAAAGCCCTTGATAGCTCACCACCAGAAAGGGGAGCCGGGGACACAGAGGGGGTGAAGGACCCAAGTTCATTATCCATTCACACGTGTGGCTCCTCTGATCTCCCATGATCTCTACTTGTCTGGTAAATGAATGGACTGAAAAATGACTGTATAATCAAAGTGCAATTTGTCCAGGGTGGTACTGTATGAATAATTTATGTAGCATAAATACTGCTGGATGGAGCACTTAACTAAACCCTTGATCAGATGCCTGTTATTATCTGGCTGGCAGACAATCAAAAAATGAAATGAAATTTGGGCAAATTCCATACACACTTGGGAAAGGCCACAGAGAGCAAAGGAAGAACAGGAAAAATAAAAGCGAGGGAAGTATTGAGAGTTTAAAGTGAATGTAGATTTCTGGGACTGCTGGAAGCCCATTATGAAAACAGGCTAAAGCATCACAGAATATCTTAGAGTGAAATTATGTGCAGTGAATATGATTGCAGATCAACCAGCGCCTCCTTTCTGGCTATAAGATGGGGGTTGGGTGTCCCCTACCTTTTCTGGCTGTAGCGACTGATTGTGACATTGTTCACGGGCTCCCTATCATCTGTATGCTGATATATAGGAATCTGTTACAATGTATATTTGACAATTCATGGAACATAAAATTATTGATCTCTCCTAGACCCTCCAATCATTGTACCCTCACCGCATGCTCCATGAGTGATGTGGATACCTGGAAACAGCATCTCATGAAGAAATTACTAGGTGCCTGAAACAAAATCAGGAGGGTAGCTATAGTAAGAAATACTGAGTGTGCAAAACTCTGAGGCCCTGGGAAGATGATACATTGGGGGAGTCATAAAAATTTCTGTAACACCACATTGTCTTCTTTCTGGCCTTTGTCCACATTAATCATAGAGTGGGTCTCCCTTCCAAGTAACAGCTTTCGTTTCTGACTTCACAATTTCTCCAAACCCAAAGCTCTGAGTCACCAGCCTGTGTCAGTCTGGGGATTTTTCATCACCATGTAGTCCAGCACACCCATTGCTATGGGGCTGCTCAGGGCCTTCTGTCCCATCCTGAGAGAGATCTCCTCTGATGGGTGACAATACCTGTAATGATTTAGCCCTCAGTGAACATCAGAGTCCCACCTACTGGAGTTTGCTGGAATCTTGTGCAGCTATGAATATAATAGTAGTATCTGATGTGTCTTCCCAAGGAAATTTAAACTTCTTGAGGGCTCACAGAGTGCATGCTTTTCCCATTCAGGTTTTTGTATATAAGCCTTGCTTGCGCAGTTGTCAAACTAAAAGAATGAACTGATACCTGTCACTGGCTGGCTTCCTTAATATTCACAAGAATTAACTTCCAGGTCACTCACTGTGGTTTGTCATTGCGTGATATTATTTTTCCTAGTTCTCAAAGACACTGATTTCCCTTTCTAGCTCCTAGTACTGCCTTCGATTTTCCTTGAATTGACTGTGTACTTTAGCCTGATGTTCAGATCGGATCCAGGGCTCTGTCTCAAACATGAAACATTGTCCCCCCCTCTGGTTAGAAGTCTCAAAATTCCATCTATGAGATGTTCTGACTACCTGCTCTGCTCAAAGGACCTATGTCAGCCAAGCCAGCTTGTCACACTCCTCTTAAAGAGGACAATTAAATTAGAAATCCTCTTTCTTCACAAAATGAAAATGCTAACTTAATGATATTACAAAATGTTACCTGTATAGGTACCATTTCATATCAAGGAAAAAAAAATATCGCCACCACCCAAAAGCCCTTGACTGGGCCCCCATACCAAAAAGACAACTACTTCCTACACTGTTGTAGTAACGATTTTCATGTTTGTTTGTTTTTGTAATTTTATCTCTGGAGAAAGCATCCTAAGGCACCATACATTTTTAACTCTATAAATAGAATCATTTTGTGTTTGGCTTCTTTTGTTCCATATTATTTTCTTTTGAGATTATTTCAAGTTGCTATTTGTAACTATAAGTTCATTAATTTTGAATAGCAATTAGGGAAAAGTACACTAAAGAAGATTCCATATTCAAATGACAGAAGGTCTAAAAATTTTTTTAGATCCTGACAATATCAAGACTAATAACACCAGGTGTTACACTGTCAGGGAAATGATACAGACACTTTGGAAATCAGTTTGCTATTATATACTAAAATTTGAAATGTGCATACCCATGGCCTGGGACTCAGCAATCCTATACCTAGATATACAATCCCCAGAAAGGCATGCACAATTTGATCATAGAAATGCACAAGAATGATCATAGCAGTGTTATTCACAGTATCAAAAACTAGAAACATTCCAAATGAATCAAGAGTAAGAGATAAATAATTACATTCATACAATGAATTATAATGTGTGAGAAATATTTGGGGTTTTTTGTATGGCGCCCCTGGGTGACTCAGTTGGTTAAGCACCTGCCTTCCATTCAGGTCATGATCACAGGGTCCTGGGATCAAGGCTGGTGCTGGGCTCCCAGTTCAGCAGGGAGTCTACTTCTCTCCCTCTCCCACCCACTCATGTTTTCTCTCTCTCTCTCTCATAAACAAATTATAAAATCTTTTAAGTTTTTTGTATACTTTTCTGTACAGGTGTTATATTTCTCACATTTACAAAGAGGCTTAAAAAAAAACAACTTTCATTTAACAAATTTAAATACAAGGAGCACCTTACACCCCATTCTGGATAAATGAACTGCTAGATCTATTCAAGCCTTCTGCCCATTTTTCTATTGGATTACATACATTTTTTTAATTTATGGGAATTCTATTTATATTCTAGATAGAAGCCGTTGGTCTATCCTGTGTTGCAAATATCTCCTCCCATCCCATTTTTTATTCACTCTTTTAATTAAGTTCAAACAGAAGTTCTTAATTGTGATTTAGTTCAGCAATGTTTTTCTTTACAGTATCTTGTATCTTATTTAGGAAATCATAAGGTAGTCTATCATCTACAAGCTTTATGTTTTACCTATCACATTTGTATCTATCTTCCTTCTGGACTGTATTTTTGTGGGTGATGTGGGCTGAGGTCACATTTTCTATTTTTTCCAATTGTTCTAGCATTGTTGAAAAGACCATTATGTTTCCACAGCTCTACTGTGTCACTTTTGCTATACATCAATTGTACCAACAGATCAAATGTAGGGGTCTATTTCTAGGTTTCTGATTCTATTCCACCAGTCTATTTGTCTAACCTTGAGCCAATATCGCATAGTCCTAACTACTGTAGTTGTAATAATTCTTGGCAGATGAGAGAACAAGTCCTCCCACCTTATCCAAGAGCACCATTTGCTCTCCGTGTCTTTTGCTTTAAATTTCCATATAAATTTTTAAATCAACCTATCAAGTTCCAGAAGAAAATGAGCTGGAATATTGCTCCCAAACTGAGTCAATAAACTAGTTTGGGAATAACTGACATTAGTATAACATGAAGAAATGAGCCAATATATTTGGTTTGTCTCTCTTTTCATTTATTCAAGTCTTATTGTATATTTCTCTCAGTAATAAAGTTATCTACAAAGAAGAGACCATATCTTTTATTAGATTTATTCTTGTTTTATATTTTCAAGGCTGTTATAAATTGTATATAAATTTCAAATATAATGTCCCAATTATTTGCTCCCAGCACACACAAGTAAATTTATTTTAGCAAATTGACCTTTCTAACTTCATCAACCCTAATCAGTCATCTATGAGTGCATATTTTCTATACATGTAATGCTAGCATACATGATTAATGGCAGTTATATGTTTTCCCCTCTGATTTTAATGTTTAAATAATTATTTTGCTTTATTGCATTGGATAGGTCCTTTAGTACAATGTTCAGTAGAAGTGAAGATAATGGACAATCTGTTCATCCTTGATCTCAAATAATAGCTTTCAAAATTTCATCAGTAAATATGTCTGTAGATTCCTTTTATCAGATAAAGAATTTCCTTTCATATATGCAATATTCTCTCTCTATATATGTAATTGTCAGATGCTTTTTCTGCATCTAAGATGATATTTTCATTTTGTTAATATAATTAATTACACTAATTTTCAAATATTAAGCCAACCTTGCATTCTGAAATACATCCAAACTGCTTATGAGAAATACTTATATATGCAAAATGGAATGCCATGATATTCTGATAATAGTATGTGATCATTATAGTGTTATGTCATGACATAAAATCAAGTTTTCTATATATACTTTTTAGTATTGCTAATTCAGTTTTTAAATCTTAGTGTTTTATTGAGGCATGACAAATATGCAGAAACATGCAATAAACCATCACAGAATGGATCACAGAATCAATATATCCACAAAATTAAGTTTGCTAATACTTTGTGTCAGATTTTACTAGATTCATGAACCCATAACATTCTCTTAAACCATGGGCAAATTATGAGTTGCATGATTTTCAAAAATCAGTACACTTAGGAAGCTGAGACTTGAAGCCAGAGGGTTGGGAGTAAGGATCTTGGCGCAAAGCTTATTGACATTCTACCCAACTAAGAACTATCCAGGTCCCCACCTTTTGGATGAAATTGAAAAGAATAATACATTTTGAAAACAAATAGAGTGAGATTGGGGCAGAACCATAAGGAATCCTTAAGGTAGGAAAAAATCAAGGACTCAAGTCAGACGGATCTAGGCTTCCCATAGCACTTTGATTATTTACCAATTGTGTCACCTCGGGTTTGCCTTCTCTGAAATCCAGAGGCCTTGCTGATACAACCAAGAAATAATAGCTTTCTTTACTAGCATCTCAAGGAACTAAACTGTGCTAATTTGTAAAGTACAGTGCTTACCACACAATAGACGCTCAATAATAATTAATTTCCCTCTCTCTGCATCTGTTCTCAACACATAGCCAAAATGATGAAGAAAAACGTTGACTTATTCAAAAGGCTGGGTCTTTTTAGATCTAAACTAAGAACTGACAAGAAGGAAAATGTGGGAGCAATTACTTCTGAAGGAAGGTTCAGACCAGACTGTATCTTAGATTGTGGGTCCTCCCTCTGCTTTTAGAACAGGGATAAAATGGGCAACAGGCATTCAAACTAGAAAATGATGGACAGGAGACACTGCCTATGAGGGTGTGGTCCTCCCACCTCAGCCCCCACAGCAGGAGCACATGACCTGTTACTTTCCTCAGGGTAGCAGGAGGACCAGAGGTGATTTCTTTTCTGCCTAGTGTTGACACAAAGGAATCTGAGAGAAGGGAAAGGGTGACAGGAGCTGTGCTAGTAGCTGGGCATCTTCAGTTTATTCAGTTTTATCCATGTACTGGGTCCCCTGAGGTGAGCTTTGCTGTATCTCCACTTTGGTGGCTTAACATGGGCTTCCTAGCTGTGCAGGGATCACCACAGATACTTGAGTTTTCTCAAGGTGGTTGTGCTCTTCTTACATGAATTTCAGTGCGTAGCCCAGAACTCCTAGACATTTTCGGCCATTTCTTATATGAATTTTGCATTTGTCTATTAATAATTTTCAAGTATCTGAGTTTCTGTTAAGACTACCTTAAAGGGGCACCTGAGTGGCTCAGTGGTTGAGCATCTGCCTTTGGCTCAGATCATGACCCCGGGGTCCTGGGATCAAGTTCCACCTCAGGTTCCTGGCAGGTGGCCTGCTTCTCTCTCTGCCTGTGTCTCTGCCTCTTTCTGTGTCTCTCATGAATAAATAAGTAAAAAAAAAAAAAAAAAAAAAAAATAAGACTACCCTAAAGGTTGGCCTTTCTTTTTCTTTCTCTTTCTTTCTTTCTTTCTTTCTTTCTTTCTTTCTTTCTTTCTTTCTTTCTTTCTTTCTTTCTTCTTCTTTCTTTCTTTCTCTTTCTTTCTTTCTTCTTTCTCTTTCTTTCTTTTCTTCTTTCTTTTTCTTTCTTTCTTTCTTTCTTTTTTTTTTTTTTTTTTTTTAAATCTTTTTTTATTTTTTTATGATAGTCACACAGAGAGAGAGAAAGAGGCAGAGACACAGGCAGAGGGAGAAGCAGGCTCCATGCACCGGGAGCCCGACGTGGGATTCGATCCCGGGTCTCCAGGATCGCGCCCTGGGCCAAAGGCAGGCGCCAAACCGCTGCGCCACCCAGGGATCCCTCTTTCTTTCTTTCTTTCTTTCTTTCTTTCTTTCTTTCTTTCTTTCTTTCTTTCTTTCTTTCTTTCTTTCTTTCTTTCTTTCTTTCTTTCTTTCTCTTTCTTTTCTTTTCTTTCTTTCTTTCTTCTTTCTCTTTCTTTCTTTTCTTCTTTCTTTTTCTTTCTTTCTTTCTTTCTTTCTTTCTTTCTTTCTTTCTTTCTCTTTCTTTTCCTTTCTTTCTTTCTTTCTTTCTTTCTTTCTTTCTTTCTTTCTCTTTCTTTCCTTCTTTCTAAAAATTTTATTTCTTCTGACAGAGTGTGCACAAGAAGGGAGAGTGGCAGGTAGAGGGAGAGGGAGAAGCAGGCTCCCCACTGAGCAGAGAGCCCGAAATGGGACTTGATCCCAGATCCTGGAATCATCACCTGAGCCAAAGGCAGGTGCCTAATTGACTGAAGTACCCAGGCACCTAAGAATCTCTATGTGACATTCTTCCTACATCATACATCATGTATTTCAGTGTTGCGTGCATTTCCCCATCAAACTTGGTTCTAAGTCCAATACAGTTTACTGCAACTGAACTAGAATCTCAGGTGCAAGAAGGCAGGCTGGGACTTAGAAGAAAATGAAACATGGTTACAATTTTAAACCTAAGTCTTTCTGTCTTTTGCTAGTGTTTCCATTTTATTGACCTTAAAACTCTTAAGAGATTTCTTGAATTACTTTCTCCCCTACTTACTTCCCCAATGAGTGTGCCAGACTAACAATGTCAACATAATTCTCAAAGTATTGCTTCAGCTTGCCTTCTGCTTACCTCCTTTTGATTTTCTGGTTTGGCTTTCAGGGGATGCAAGCCAAATCAACAATTTCAGTCCTCTGAGGACTGAAATCTGAGGCTGACTCTGGCCACTTTATCTAAAGCCTGACCTCTTCTCAAAACTTTCTCATTCTACTTTCTCAGTTGATATTTCTCTATCACTATTAACCTACTATATATTTTAGTTAATTAACTTGTCTCTTCTCATCTCCCTTACCAGAATATAAATTCTACAAGGCAGGTATTTGACTATAGGTGTCCTGATGCCTAAAACAGTAGTACATGGCATCTATAGCATGTATTCAATAAATATTTGTCAAGATAATTATCTCAATTTCAAACAAAATTCATTGAATTCTAAATTATTTAGGCTAGTTTGGGATGAGGAGTTAGGTTGGAGGATGGGAGAGAGAATATTCAAACATTCTGTAATGAAGCATACTGATTCAGTGAGTACTTAACACTAATAAAATAGTACTCTCATCCCAAGAAGAATTTGTCCCAGAGAAGTGAGGTTCCTTTTGTAATACCTGTTCCTTCTGGAATTCTTACTGATCTAGTCTCCTGTTCTGCACTCAAGCGCAAATATGACTAAATTACTGAGACTCAGTATCCTCAAATACAAATTCCAAGGCTCTGCCCCAGGGTGACTAAACCAGAAACCCTGAGTGTGAGATTCTGAGCAACATGGGCTTTAGGCTCCCCAAAGGGTTCTGGTATGTGCTCCAGTTTGAGAACTATCAGTCTATGTTTTCTTTGAAAAGAGAGACTACTGTTTTATCTTAAAATCATCCTGTTTCTGTTCTAAGAGAGGATTTAAAAAAAGAAGATCATGACTATGCAAGACATTCATATTCATATGTATATGTATATGCATATTAAATACACAGGCATTTAAAAACCAAATGTACATTCTCCACTGTTTTGATAATTGAAGAGCATTAAAAACCATGATACCTGCCTCAGATGGTTATTTGTGTAAGCTACATACATGTCTTGCATTCAACTTAGAAGAGCTGACAAGTTATTCTCAGACCTATCCCTTCTAGAGGATGCCTCTGTCATGGGACTGATTGAAGGGATAATAAAGAGGGTGCAAAAATAATGATGCTTATTTCCCAGGAAGGAAGTGACATGACAGTAAGCCAGTTTGCTTCTTAAATCATCATGACCAGGTCTGCTTGGGGGAATTCTGCGCTTTACACAGAAGACAGAAAGAGTATTTTGGAGGGGAATAAGGGTAGTGGAAGGTCAAGGAAAAATAGCTCTGTGATAGAGCTCATGCTTCTTCATCCAGGCTGCCTATTCTATGACTTAGGGAAATCTGCTATTGCTACTTCAGGGAAATGAGTGAGGTGAGGAGAATTGACACCTGCTAAGTGTCCACTATGGATCGAGTGTTTACATGTGTATCTCAATCTTTATATGACATACTGTCTAAAGTTATATCTCCATTTTAGAGAAGGAAACTGAAGTTTACAGTGGCCGTGTAATTTGTCCAGGATCATAGATCTAGTCAATGGGATCATTCCTCAACAATTACTGTACACTTATTGTTGAACATTCTGAAGCAGTGATTCTCTAACATGGAACTACCTCAGAGTTTTCTGATTTAATTCTTCTATAGAATAACCTGGGCATGGGGATATGAAAGGGGCCCTCAGATCACTCAACTACACAGCCAGTTTGAGAACCTCTGCTCTGGGAATAGAGCACCAACTTTAGTAGATGTCAGAGTCTGAAAAAAGTGACAGATCCAGCAGTTATGGTACAAGGCCGGAAGTGGCATCTAATAATAACAGTGACCTGAGGGTGCTTTGGAAGCACAAAGTAGTCGATGCTCCTCAACCAGGCTGCTTGTCACTGCCCAGAATCTAAGTAGACTTATGAAGAACAGAGAGGCAAAAAAAGAGAATGGAAATTTATGGCAGAAATAGAGTTCACATCAAATGGGGAGGAACAAAGATAAGCTAGAGAGAACTGGTTTGGCATCCTTGGAGCATGAGGAAATGAGAGGTGAGGGAGAGGAAAAAAAGCCATGTCTGGGCATGTATCTTTGAAAGACTTGAAGTGTAAGTGGTATCTTAAAAGATGGACAAAATATGAAGAGCCTTAGAGGAAATAAGCCTAGACTTAGGGAAAACTAGAGTTATAAAGTGTTTAGGAATTATCTGACCTGATCAGCTCATTTTACACATGAGGAAACTGAGGTACAAAAATGTTAGTCAACTTGTCCCAAGCCAGCAACTAAAACGTGTCAGGGCAGCGCCCGCATATAGACTTGGAGACTTTCAGGCAAGTTTAGGCAAGTTTCAACCACTAAAGTGCCGTCGGAAGTTACATTAATGAAAGCAGAAAGATCCTGAGTGAGAATACTCATTTTACAGAGAAAAGAAGACACCAACTGAATGGAGACAAATATACTTCTGTTTGGTTGTATGACCTCAAAAAAGTCCCCAGGCATGTATTCACCCATACTCTGGTCTTGTTTCCAAAGATGCTCTTCATTTAAAATAGTTGTCTGAGGACGCCTGGGTGGATCAGCGGTTTGGCACCTGCCTTCGGCCCAGGGTGTGATCCCGGGGCCTGGGGATCGAGTCCCACATCAGTCTCCCTGCATGGAGCCTGCTTCTCCCTCTGCCTGTATCTCTGCCCTTCTCTCTCTCTGTGTGTCTCTCATGAGTAAATAAATAAATAAATAAAAATCTAAATAAATTAAATTAAATTAAATTAAATAGTTGTCTGTGAGTGCAGTCTACCCTCTGTGTCTTCAGTGTGGTATAAGTGAGATTTTGGAGTAGCAAAGGTTTGTGGACTAGTCGTGGTGCCATAGTGAATTCGAGATATTTAGACCAGACCATCCAATGTGTTTCTAAACTTGGCTACCTCCATCTTACCAGCAGTGTCTCTTCACCTTGAAAGCTGAAAGGATGGGAGCTTTTGGTATTAATGCTCCTTCCACTCCACACACACACACACACACACACACACACACACAGATGTGCATGTACATCCATGGCCTTTGCTTTGAATTTGAAAGAGTTTTCATAAGCCTCCTGTGAGTATTGTAACTCAGTCTGCACTCGGTACAGACTGACCATTTCAAGCACATTTCATCAATGAAAACCATTGATGAAAAAATGCAACACTTCCTCCCCAGCTGGTTTTCTAGCACATTTTTACATTTTCCTTCCCTGCTTCCCATATTTATTTTCATCCCTGAAATATTTCAGAAGCTTTCTCCTTTCTCTGTATTTTGGTTTCATTGAAGTCTGCACAGTCAACACAATTACTGCTTATGTCTGGCTTCCAGGACTTTTATCATTATTGAAGAGAAATGCAAAACCAAAAGCACATGCCTTTGTGGTCAAATGCTGAATTGGGCTTTAAAATAGTCTACACACAGGAAAATTCTGGCATATTTTGAGTCATACCAGAGGAAATGAGCTAAGGAATTCATTGTCTCTATGCCCCAACACAACCTGAATTATCCAATGCACCAACTTTTACAACCCCCATCAGGACCTGAAGCTTTTCTTAGCACTGCAACCCACATGTTGATCTTTCTCTTATATGAACATCAGCTGAGTTTTATACTGTGTACCAAACAATTTAGCACTTAGTGCTAATTAAATGAGGTTAAATAAAATCACTTCTGTAGAAGTGCCTGCTGTGAACTGTAGTAGACAGATGCATGGGACTATTACCACCATTAATTAGATTAATTGCCTTTTGTATGTTCATTCTTTTTCCTCGACTCTTTTGTAAGTTCTCTACTGGAGGTTTATATCAGCTAATTCATGGTAGAAGATGCTAAATAGCTGTGGATTGATGAAAGATGGAACTTCCTGAAGGGTCTGATCCATGGCTTCTTATAGAAGGTAGTCTCATTTCTTCCTGCCACCATTTTCTCCTTGAAAATTCTCACTCATCCCTGCAAAGGGAACAATGCCAGAACGCTAGCCAGCTATATTTAGACAGCCAGAAATGAAATAACTGTAACATGATTGATAACCTTAAGTCCAGGGAAATGATATTACTAATTAAATCGTGAAACATTAGGCAGGCTGTCAAGCACAGATATATTTAAAGTCGTAACAGCTCTTGCTTATTTTTAAAGTGTTTGCATATTGAATGATTCTGGTAAAATTGTTTCTATTTATCAGACCAAGTATAAAGTGCTCATTTCCATGGTATCTGCAAGCATAACAGGCAACCTAAGAGAAATCTGGGTCCAAGAAAGTAATGCAGAGATCCCATGAATCTGAGCCTTACTCAATTTTGGAACTAGAAAATCTACAAACTTTATAATTTCTAGAAGCAAAGTGTGTGGGTGAGGTGAGGTGGAAGGGAAAGATAGAAGTAACCAAGCCTCAATATACTGAATGCCTATTTTGTGCTAGACTCATCCACAGATTTCTAACCTTACCAGGCCCATTTCACAGATGAGAAAACCCAAACACAGAGATGTGGGAAGAAAGAAAAAGCAAACAAAGATCATCTTCCCTGGGATGCCTGGGTGACTCAATGGTTGAGCATCTGCCTTCAGCTTAGGACATGATCCTGGTCCTGGGATCCAGTCCCACATCGGGCTCCCTGCATGGAGCCTGCTTCTCCTTCTTCCTATGTCTCTGTCTTTCTCTATGTGTATCTCATGAATAATAATAATAATAAAAAGATCATCTTCCCCATATGGTTCAACTAACAAGGGGCAGACTGTGCTTTGAACTGAGGGCTCTCAGAAGCCAATGTCAGAGTTCCTTCTTCTAGGTGATTTCCACTTCCTCTGAGGGATTTCCTTTCTTCGTATCTGGTAAAACCCTTAAGTTTGATGATAAGAAAGGCTAAGAGTAGGTGAAGGTATAATTCTTCTTTAGAAATGATCACATTCGGGCAGCCCAGGTGGCTCAGCGGTTTAGCTCCTGCCTTCAACCCATGGTGTGATCCTGGAGACCGGGATCAAGTTCCACGTCGGGCTCCCTGCATGGAGCCTGCTTCTCCCTCTGCCTATGTCTCTGCCTCTCTCTCTCTGTGTCTCTCATGAATAAATAAATAAAATATTAAAAAAATGATTACATTCATGAGTTAAATCTTTTAAGAGATAAATCTCTAAAGCCAGGGAGGAGTGAAGAACACTTTTGGGCTCTAGGGTCAAGCAGATCTTATGTCCCACTGGCAGGTCAGACAGAGGATGGTGTGACCACTGACATACTACTCCTCAAGTGAGGAGTCCTTGCCCCCTTCTCTAGAATAGGGTAATGATACCTACTTTGGGTTTAAGAAGATTTAATGTAGATAATTGTAAGATACCTACAAGATGAGAAAGAAGGGGAAGATGGGGAGAGAGCAGGACATCCCAACATTTCCAAAATTACATTCCTGTGAATGTTTGCTTATTCTCTGTTTAAAGATGGCTGACACACCAATATGCTGATATTGCATATTGTACAAAATTTGGCAAACATAATAGGCATATACTGCTCCAGCATAAGGTATTATATTGGGCATAAAAAATTGTGGTTTAAGATGAAAATACTGAAAATCATGTTAAATAGGATAAGGAAGCCTTAATTGAAGTTCCAGCATGATTGCTTTAAAATCTCTTTATCTAGGTTTGTTATTTTCCCATCTGATTGGGAGGGAAGGATGACCCTAGCTGACCTATCATACATTCATTCTAATAGGCTTTCTGTCACTGTTGCAAATGAGTAAACAGATACTGTCCCTAATCCTGAATGCTGCAGAATCACAGTGAATTACATGCACAGAGGTAAAGAAAGAGGTAAAGAAAGGTCTTTAAATCCCAGCCTGGGACCTCATCTTCATTCCATATTGATTGCCAACTTGCCAAAATCAAGGCTACAAGCTATTGTTGTAATTAGACTTTGAAAACCTTCTTCTGATTTCTCTCTCTTTTTTTTTTTTTTTTTTCTGTGACAAGGATTTGCTACTTACAATTATAAATTGCAAATATATTGCCAGGGTCTGGATCTGATCATCTTTCATTTCCTCCCTAAGCTCCAAGAAATTGCTTTTATTTTAGGTGTTGAATTTGGGTGGTTTTAAAGTGCTAATTCTAATATGAGTGAGCGGGGGAAGGAATGAGAAGGAAGTGCGAACCCTTTCGTCCTTGGGCAGCAAGGGTTATTCCCAAGACCAATGCTGGATCTTTGGCCCTACTGACTCTATGCCTCAATATCTACAGCACTGCTGCAGACTTCCACCCAGCCACCTATTCCCTTCTTTCACCCAAGCTGATTGTTTCACATGAAATGACTGCCTTTTGGCCTATCCATGCAGTGACCATATAACTTTGAGGGTGAAAGGAACACCTAATTGTTATGCCTGAAAAAGATGCAAAAACTGAGACTCATCTCTGGGCCAGTCAGGATATCCTGGTCACCCCATCTATGCTACCCTCCCTTCCAGTAATCTCTGAATCCCCCTAATGTTAATTGTGAGCCCAGGTTCTTTTTGATATTTAATCTTTTCATTTTGCATGATTTTGTTTTTTTAAATATTTTGAATATATACTTTATCTCACCAACTAGGCTTCTAACTTCAGCATAGAAATGCTCCTCCTTTAGTGCCAAATAATGTGTTATGGGATGTTCAGAGTAGACATTCAAATGCTAAATGAATAAATACACATCAATTAAAACTATTTGGATTGTTTTCTCTTTTTTTTAAATAGGAAAGAAAAAGGTGGTCCTGGTATAACAGTAGCAGTCCCCGAAAGGATAAAAATGCCAAGAAAAATATTCTCATAAACATCAGTAGCAGCAGCTGCTTTGCGAGTTTGATTTCTTTAGAAAAATCTAACAAGTAGGGTAGTAGTTGACCTGTTTTCCATTAATATGAGTGCTTGTGTTTTAATAAAAGGAGCACTGGACATTAGTTGACTTGTATTATAGTCCTGACTCTGATGGAATGACTGAGTGACCTTATATGTGTCATTTCAAGTTGATGGAGCTCTACTTTTCTGATTTCTTTATTGGGTTAAGAGTAGATCTTTTAATAGCAGACCTTTTTTCTTTAATTCACAGCCATGTTGTGATGATGCATCTGATATATGACTGTAAAGATCACATTGTAAATAGGAGATGCTTTATCGTTCAATCTGTATAGGAATATCGTAGAGTGTTTCTGATACAGGACAATTAGTTCTTCCTAATCCTACTCACAGATAAGGAGGTGGTGATGAAGGGTTAAATAAATTGACCAAGATTATAACTGCCAGAGCTGGGATTCAATCTCAGACTCACTGGACTCTGTAATCAGGAATTGAATTGTGTCATTGCTTCAGCAAACCCAACAATTTCCTGATGGGTAAGTGATTGGGAGGTAATAGATTGGGAATTGATCTCAGGATTCATTTAACTGCAGTGGTTCCATGCAGATTCAATCCAAATGTGTTTTTGTAGGTACAGCTGCAAGACATTGCTTTTATTTCTCTATTGAGGGAAGTGGGTGGTTTCTGTGCAGAAGCTAAATGAAAGCCTTTTAAAGGGGGGGAAAAAAGTCCCATCGGTATGTTACAAGCATTCCTTTGTTTACATACTTTTCCTTCCCACTACACAAGTTTTAGAAAGCGATTCTTTCTTTTATGAACCCCCTCTTTTTTAGATAAGCAAGGGCAAGGACAAGGTTTCGTTTAGCTTTCTGTTCTGACACTGTGCCTCAAACATAAGCGTGTCCGAGTTGTGTGTAAAGAACGGATGAAAACCAAGGGCCTGACCCTCTCCAGGTAAGACATCAAAGAGGCATGAGCAGAAGTATATTCTTAAGTATCTATTTAGTCTATTGAATGTGTTCACTTTCTTTGAAAAAAGAAAACGGGAGGTATCCTGTTCTACCTTGGTGGGATAAAGGAGAATATTTAAATGTGCTATATAGGCAGTGCCATTAGGCTTAGAAGGAGCCTGTATTCAGAGCACATCTGAGCAGGAGAGATGCTGACACACCAACAGGTGTTGAAACCTTTCCCATGGCCATAGTCAGAAGAGATGCTGCCTTAGAGCTGAGGTCTCAGAGAACATGGAAGCAGGGAGGTAAAGCTAGAGGGACACAGGACAGCAGCAACGCTGCCGAGAGTTGGCCTAGAAGGACTGGGGCTGTGTCAATGATCTACCGTCAGGACCTAAAGAAAGAGGCAGGCATCCAAACTGTGAAGAGACCACACACTGACCTCAAGTGTGCGCTTGCTTAGGCTGTGTAACAATTATCTTGTTCCCGAGTAGACAGGCCTGGATACTTGGGTAGAGGCTATTCCTTCTCCTTTACAGATTGCTGACTGTAGGAGCCCTCAGACTTGCAGGTACTGCTCAGTATAACGAATGGGCATGGTTACTCTCAACAAATCCTTCAGTTGGCTTCAGGAAGTGCAGAGTTTATGGCTTATGTTATTATAGTTAGATATTTGAATATAGTGAAATATGCCCGGCTATTAGACTTAAGATTTTCTTGCACAAATTGCTCTTCTCTATGGAATATGGTCTTACTGTGACTTGCATTTATCTGGCCATATTACACAATATATACTTTCAGGTGGGTCATCTGACTTTACCCCTCAAATAATTCTATGAGAGAAGTAGAATCAACCTTCCTGACTCCATTTTATAGATCAGTAGCTTGGTTAATTATTATTGCTCCCAATGATATCCAAATATTCAAACCATATGAACATGAAGTAATTATGATAAGATAGTAGTAGTGCTAAAATAACAATGTTAACTAACAACTATCTAATGAGCACTCACTATGTGTCGGGCACTCAGCTAACAATTATCTCCATTTCTCACCTGTAAATGGAGGTATAATTACTGTCCCATCAATTTCACAGGGTTGCTGAAGAATTAGATGCAGTAATGCATGGCCAAGTGCGTTGGCATGTTAAATGCCACTCAGTAATAAGTGTTCACTTCACAGCCTGTCAACTGTACAAACACTCTCCTCTCTGTCGCTCACTAAATCAACTGTCAGTTCTACTTTTCTCAGGCACCTCTACTTACATGTCCCCCTTTAACTCTGACAGAGAAATAATAATAAGAAGGATAATAATAGTGCATTTCTTCCATTGTGGAAGCCTATCTGGTTTACAAAGCATTTTATATATTTGATCTACAAACCACCCCTGTGAAGAGGATAGAGCAGATATCATAATTCTAATTTTCTAGAAGAGGTAGCTGAAAGTCAGGAAGACTAATGTTTCTAATTCATGTCAGTAGCAACATGGGACTCACACCCAGAGTTTTGTCATTCTCCTCCACAGCCGTCTCTGCTTTAAGTGACTGTTCTTCTCCCTTCCAAGCCCTTTTTGTCTGGAAAAAGTGCCTGGAAGAGTCCCTCAGCCTCCTTCAAAGCTTCTTACATAACAGCTTCTGCAATGTTAACTTGCCACCCCAGGTGATCTGAGCTCCCAAGCAGTCTGGAGGAGGCTCTCCTACAATGATCATTTCTTGTGCTACTCCTCTCTGGAGGGCCTGGTCACACAGATAGAGGTCCTGGGGTCACAACATTCTCTCTACAGGAAATGCTTTTACTGTGCTTATCTCAATGGAGTGTTAGAAGATGCAGCTCAAGTGTCTCCTCTCCTGTGAAGCCTTTGCCAGCACTCTTCATCGAGCACTGCTCTCCGTGTGCGTCCCTTTTGTACCCAGCACCAATTTCCAGTGAAACTTGGCCATGTCTTCCTTTCCCCATGTAGTCATAGATCTGTCACAAGGGGCACACTGTGGTGCGAGGTGGTACTGCACCTTGGCCTGTCGATGTGTCCATACTCTAGCACACTAGATGCCAAAGCCACAGTAGATTTTTTTTTTTTGATACAGTAGATTTTTGAATGAATGAATAGAAACACACACACACACACACACACACACACACAAACCAATACATAAAACCTGTTGCCCTGTGAAAGGACAAAGCATCTGTTGCTGTGGTAAAGCCGCCGTGCTCTGACAGGAGCTGAAGTGGCTGAAGCAGCCCCCTCTTTTGTCTTGGCCCTTAATTGCTGCTCTTCCCTGCAACATTACCAGTGTAATGTGCTAATTCTTCCTATATGTCATCTAAATGCATTTTCTAGTGTATGTGGAGCCTAATTCTGATTTCACTCATTTGTAAAGACTAAAGGTGAGGTGTTGTGACAGTTTCACCTCCATGAATCAATGAGTTTCTTTGGGGTTCATTCCACGGGGCCATTAGTTACCTACTCTCACCCTCATTCTCATCCTGTAGTGAAAAGGAAAAAATTTCAAGGATAATGTGACTGTCTCCTTTAAAGGGAAAGAGAAGTGAGACAATTAAAAAACACTTCCCACACTAATTGGTGCAAGGAAAAGAAAAGGGGGGTGGGTAAAGTTTTCCTTGACATTTACATTAATGAACTGGGGTTTCAGACAGTAACTGTGGAGTCTATTAATAAAAATTAGTT
Source organism: Canis lupus baileyi (assembly GCF_048164855.1). Classification (NCBI taxonomy): domain Eukaryota; kingdom Metazoa; phylum Chordata; class Mammalia; order Carnivora; family Canidae; genus Canis; species Canis lupus. The sequence continues at coordinate 31,559,788 of NC_132857.1, read as the reverse complement.
TGGAAACAACATTGTAGTGAGTTCTTTTATATGGCAATCTCTTTTTCAGAAGCTTGCTATTAGTAAAATACCCTCAGCAAGGGGTCTGGCACAATGATATTTCTATCTTATAAAATCCATATTGTCTACCTCTAGTCAATAAAACATACTATCTAATAAAACTCAATTGTGCGTGGTCCGGGGACACGAAAATCATGTGGATAATTGAAATGAAAGACACAGAAATACTGTGTCTTTCAAATAATCAGCTGTAGTCAACAGTTCTAATCATCTGCCCCACTTGGTGTTTGAGATATACCTGCATTTCTCACCACTCTTTCCTGATCTTAGCAGTCAGTGTTCCTTATCAGTCCCCTTGACCTGACCCACCCTGAAACTTCATCCTCATGGAAGACGTTATATTGCAGAAAGAGCACTGTGCTTCACAGTCAGATCCACTAGGCTTCACATTGTGATCCTTCCTTGTCCTGGTTGAGTGAGCTGGGATTTTAGGCAAGCATTTAACTTTCTTCATTTGTATAATTGAGATAGAAATATCTAGCAAATATCTCCAAATATCTCCAAAATATCTATTGGGAGAATTGAATGAAATTGAAAGGGACGGTGTGGGGGCATGCCAGGATGACTTACTCAGCTCCATCTCAATTCCCATTTCTGTCCCTTTGAAGCAGAGAGGTCCTCAACAGAAAGGCAGGAGGGACAGGAGTAAGAACCCAAAAACCTGAAAATTGTATAATTGTTCTCTGTGTAAGCTAACCAATGGCCAGGCTTCTTTTGAAGCCTCTTTTGAAGGCTTATAATTACAATTTCCCAAGAGTTTATATCTGCAGGAGAGCAGGGCATTTCCCAAGCTAGCTCTAGTGGAGGGTCAGGTTTGTATCCAGAAAGCAAGATGAATGCTGGCGGCTGATGATTCAGCTTTGCATCAAAGCTCAACTGTGGGGAGGATGGAGAACTTGGGCAGTCTTATGCCTCTGTGGGCTTCAATCCTTCCCTATATGAAGAGACATATGCTTAATGGCCTCCTTTGCTTGTGTTTCTACTACATATGTCTACACAGAGTTAGGGTGGGCTTGAAGAGAGATAAGAAAAGAAAACAATTAATGGACAGTTCAAAGGTTCCTAAAAAGAATTTAATGCATACTTTATAGACATTGAGGATTTAGCTTCAGAGCATCACAATTAGGTGAATATTGATATAAGGCAAGTCAAAAAAAATATATATAAGGCAAGTCAAATGAATTTTTTAGTTTCCCAGTGCAAAAGTTCTATTTATACTTTAGCCTATTGAGTGTCTAATACATTTATTAATCTATTAATTATGTGTAGAAAAACAATGTACACATATTAATTAAAAATACTTTATTGCTGAAAATGCTAAGCATCATCTGAGCTCTCAGTGAGTTACAATCATTAATCACAGATCACAATAGCAAAGATAATAATAATGAAAAAAGTTAGATATATGGCAGGAATTACCAAAATGGGACATAGAGACTCAAAGTAATCAAACACTGTTGGAAAATGGCACTCACAGATTTCCTTAATTGAAATATTGCCACAATCTTTTAATTTGTAAAAAACAAAAACAAAAAAAAAAAACCACACAGTATCTGTAAAGTGCAGTTAAGTAAAGTACGATAAAATGAGGTGTACTGATATATTTGTCAAAGAGATGTCTGTTTCCCAGTGAAGCTTCAAATGTGAGTCCCTCTACTGGAGACTTTCCACTCCTGAACCTTTACCCACATCCATATCCATGTCACCATCTTTCTCAGTACCAAAAATGAGGTGTGGAGACCTTGGTTTCATTGGTTCATTTTGTTTTGTTTCTAAATTGTTTACATTGACTGTGATTCTTGTGTCTTGTGATTCATGCTGCTTTTTTCCCAATAAACTTCATTCTTATATCATCCCCTAAAGCTAGGACAAGCACAGCCTCTTTCATAAAGATGTATTGATAGCCTTGATTTTTATTTATCATGCAAATCTCTGAACTCCTACATAGAGTATTATGGTGGCAACCATGAACCCTAAATCTATATGAACTAAAATTACATTAGAAGTGTTGAAATTTTGTATTAATCTGGGGCATGTGGTCTTCATACTTAGAGAATCTGATGCCCATTTTCAATTAAATTCACTTTCCCATTTGTTAAGGGTATAGAGATATGTAATAATCTGAGGCTTCCAAGAATCGGGGCCATGGGTGTTCCATCATAGATAGCTCCATAGCTCTAGCTAAATCAGAAAAGCCTGAAAAATGGACTCAAGCCTTCATGTTTTGAGCCTTTCCATAGCTGCAGCCATAGCGTGACTAGAATGGGAAGAGGAACCAACAATAGGGAAAGAAGGTGAAACAATGAGTGCCAACCAGAGGGCAAAGATATGCACCTGTGCAGGCATGTGTATATGTCTGTGCTAGAAACATACAGAATCATGTTGGAATGTTGGAATTGCTGCCTGGGACCAGTGGAGATCTTCTATACATATCAGTTAGATTAACTGTCAAGTCCTCTAGGAAGTGTCCCTTCATCAGGAAAGCTATAGCAATTGTAAACAACATGCTTTTCTTCTTACATGCTCTATGTTCTTTTGCCATTGTATATACTATACTATACCCCCCTTTGGGGATGTCCTGTCCCAACCTCTTTAGGGACGTAGGCATAGCATCCTCTATGAGGGGTGACTCTTTCTAATCTAGGTTGGATAAAATGTTTTTCCCCTGGGTTATCCTATCTCTTTTTTTTTCTTTAGCATGACTTACATTGCATTCTATGTGCACATCTGTCTTCTTCACCAGGTCATGAATTTCTCAAGAGTTAGATGGCGCTTTTCATCTGCACATTTCACCACCTAGAACAGGTTTCCCCCTCAACATTGACATCCCATCAGTGTTCTTGGTTTTTTTTTTTTTTTAAAGATTTTTTTTTATTTATTCATGAGAGAGAGAGAGAGAGAGAGAGAGAAAGAGAGGCAGAGACACAGGCAGAGGGAGAAGCAGGCTCCATGCAAGGAGCCCAACATGGGACTCGATCCCGGGACCCCAGGATCATACCCTGGGCCGAAGGCAGGCACTAAACCGCTGAGCCACTCCGGGATCCCCCATCAGTGTTCTTTGAATGTGTGAATGAATGAATGAGTGAATGAATAAGTAGGTGAATAAATAAAGCCACCTATTCCACATTCATGATGTTATTTTTCCACTGTTACTTTTTTTTCAACTTTGCTCTTCATGTTAATTTTAACTAGATTTTATTTGTACATAAATGAAAAAAGAAAGGAAAGAAAGTAAAAGTTCGATTCTGGCTGAATCCCCACATGGCTTGGTATAGAGAAAAATCCCAGTGAAATCTATTCACCATGAATAGTAATCTAACATAAACTCTGAGCCCATTCACTAATTATGTAGCTTTAATAGCTCAGAACCAAATTACATGAGTAAAGTCTGATTCTAGAGAAATTTTTCTTCATCAGTACTCACATGTTGGAACAAACACAAGACATTGCTCTTTTGGATGCTTTAAGGGAATTTAACTAAAACCAGTCTCTTAGTTCAAGAAGCTTATGCCATAGTAAGGAGAATTTGACAGGTATGTGTATATCAATGCTGCTGCCAGGTATAGAAACATTGTCCAAAGCTGTAGAGATCAAGGTCAATTTGAGATTGCCATTGACGAGATGGAAAAACACAGGGAGAAGTTGGTGGCCATTCTGGGTTAAAAGCAATCACAGGATCATGGTAAACAGACAGTTGTGAGCCTAGAGCCCAATGTTGTTTTGCTGAAGTAAACAGCATGTAGAGAAGGGTACTGGGGTAAAAACCAGAAGATAAGCCAAGGGGATACCTTGCCAAGCAAGGCCTTCTCTGTCCCACTTGATCCATACTTGGGGGCTGAATTCAGTTTTGCTGGATTTTCTGGGAAACCGCAGCAGTGATAGATTTCCTCAGTGAAAAACAAAGAATTGAAAAATGTTAGCTCAAAGAGGAATGTTAGAGATTATCCATTGCAGATGAGGAAGCTGGGGGAGGGCAGGCCAAAGGCCCTGTATGCTTCTTAATATCAGCATCTCATGGGAGCTTGTGATTAGAGTTGAGTAGAACCCAGGTACTGACTAGGGATAAAATATCTCTGCATTCCTTTTCCCTTTGCCTCTTCACATGGTCTTTCCTATATAGCAGCAAGCAAGTAAGAGCAGAGGGGCAAGCATATGCCAAGGTCTACTGGTTCCTTAAAAACATTTGTGTCATGATTCCATATGGAGCAATTATCAGTAACTTTTTTCATTCAGAGTTCTTTTTTTTTTTTTAAGATTTTATTTGTTTATTCATGAGAGAGAGAGAGGCAGAGACACAGGCAGAGGGAGAAGCAGGCTCCATGCAGGAAGCCTGACGTGGAACTCGATCCCGGGTCTCCAGGATCAGGCCCTGGGTGGAAGGCGGCGCTAAACAGCTGCGCCACCCGGGTTGCCCCACTCAGAGTTCTTAAAATCAGTCAAAAGTACTGTTCTAGAGCATCTTGCATTCTTAATGGGGCAGTATTGAAAGAAGTTTTGGTACGAAATAGCTTTTTGTGTCACATACACACACAGTCACACAAACCGATTTGTGACTTTTAGAGATAAAGTACGCCTTTTCATAAAGGCCTTAGTATATGCGCTGCTGAAGCAAGCACACATAAAGGCCTTAAACTTTGTTTTTTTCACTGAAGGGTTTCTTTGAGATTCACCATTTTATCCCTCAACTGCCATACATTGAGGCTTCAACAGTTCTGGCATTGTTGGAATATGTGGAGCTGTAGAGGAAGCCGGGCTCTGCTCTCAAAACCAAATTGAAGAATTAGTCCCTGAGGTTGAAAGAAAACCTATTTAATTTGATTATTGACACAAGAATAGGCGGCTCTGTTACTTCAGCCTAATCTCCTTACATGGCATATATGAACCCACATGATTTCTCTCCAGCTGCCTTCTTCCCTCTAGTCTCTCTCTCTCAATACACGCACACATGCACACACACACAGAGCTGTGTGTCAGCTCTCTAGATTTACTCCTAATTCTACAAGAAGCTCTGTTCTGCCCACCACAGCAAATGTTTCCTCTCCAGAACACTTTTTGCATAACCCCTATTAGTCCTGGGGGATGGCATTAGGGTGCCATATACTGAGATGGATTCCTCTCCACTTCACCCCTGCAGCTCTTCAGACTCCCCTTCATCCTGGAAATGAACCTGTCATGATCATTACTCATTAACTTATTTTATTCTTTTTTCTTATTAGACTATGAGCCACTCCTAGGTAAAGGCCATGATTTTATCGTGAATCAAGAAATCCTAGAATATTTCTAACACAACAAATGGTGTAGAACAAAGCATTTAATGTAAAAGTTTCCTATCATTGCACACCATAGCACACAGGCATACACACACACACACACACACACACACACACGAGTCCCAAGAGTTGAAGAACTCCACAAAATGCCAGCTGATCATCTGCATGCCATTGAACAAAGAATTATTGCTGATTGAGACACACTACAGATAAGTTAAAAGAATCTCCTGAAGTGCATCCAGCCCCTGAAAAAGTAGCAGGGTGGTATGCACTGTGACATTGCTTGTCTTCAGTGGAAAAAAGATGAGGTCTCAGTGTCAACACTCAGAGATAGTACACTTGTCACATGAGGAAGGCTTCAATTTGCTCATGTTCTTGGTTCTCTTTAGAGTGGCAAAGGAGACTCTGGTCTATAATTATCTACTTCCTTCAGTTTCTCATTAGTACTTGGTGTTGCTGAATAAAGATAAGTCTATTTTTGAGAATTTTATGCCCGATCATTGTTATTAATTATAGGGAGGATTTGATGTTTTAAGTATCTTTAATGGGATTTTGAGCTTTGGATTTCATGGGAAGAATTGAGATTTGATACATGTTGCTAGTGACTGTAAATAGTACACAGCTGACACAAATTTCCATTGCTGGTGTGTTGAATAAATAACACCTTGCAGTTGAACAGCAATTTTTACTTTAAGAGGCCTTTCATGAGAACTGCTTTATCTTCAGAAGAGCCCATTTAAGGCAGTAAGGCAGAGGTCACCATGCCTATTAACAAGGAGAAAGGAAAACACAGAGGAGGAGAGAGAAACAGGTATTTGAAGCCAGGAAGCTGGTGCCAGCTTTCTTGACACCTGGGCACGTATACTTTCCACTGGAAGCTGCCACTTCAGTTTGCCTCCTCGTTGCTAAGTGCCCAGATCTGAACGTGCCCAAATCACTCATACTGCTAAGTTTTGTTCTGAAACATGTGCACACACACTCAGGCACACACACACCACACACACACATGAACAGACACACAAAACCCACCTTTCCTGATCTTTCCTGAACCAGGGGTAAGACTCAAGAATATTAGAAATTTTTCAAATCAAATTCAATTTCTTTCAATGCTAACAAGCTTAACACCCTAGCCCGTTAGGTAGGAGTCCTTCTTCTAGAAATCTACTCAAATAGATAGAGACATGTGAAGAGTTTTCAATGTTCATCTCAGAATTATGAAAGCAAATATTTGAAAATGAGCTCCTACATTAGAAGAATACTTAAATAATTTATATTGTATCTGTATGCCAGAATTGTATTAAGCTGTTAAAATTCATACTTACCAAGAATATTTCCCAAAGACAGGGAATGCTTTGTGACTGAACCTTAAATAAATCAAAAATAAACAAAAATAGAAAGATACATCAAACTGTTATTAGTATCTTGTATCATAGGATTATGGATGATTTTTTATTCTCTTATTTCTTTGTTTTAGTTACAATATTTTAAAAACCTATCATTTGACTAACGAATATTTTAAGTTCTATTTGTCAAAACAATAAACTAAACTAATAAATTCTTTCATTTGTTGTGTTTTATGGAGTTCCTTTTATGGCCAGATACTCTTCTAAGGAGTTGGGGTACACTAATCCCTACCCTGTGGAGCTCACTTTCGGGTGGTTGGGAAGTAAGAGGTGCACAATTCAGATAATGAGCAATAAACATACCAAATGAATACCATAGCATTTCTTTATTTAACAGACATTTTATAATGCTTTCTCTTTGCCAGGTGCTAGTAGTACCAAGTAATTAGGTGATATGAAAAAGATAAGATACAGAGTTTTCAGGAGAAGGGAAAGTTGCAATTTAAAAAGGTGGTGATCAGAGTCAGGCCTATCATGAAGAGGGTCATAAAGAAATGAGGGTCTTAGCCAAAACACAACCCCATTATTTGAAACCTTGGCAACAGGTTTGTTTTCAGAATTTTTTAAAATGTGGAGAAAGATTTCAGTGTGCGCGCTGTATACTAACTAACACTCCAGTAAGGTCTAAGGCATTACTTTTGATCAAACACATTAATATTTCTATAGGAAAATGTATGAATATTCACACAAAGTGAAATAAAGAGTTTGTTAGCCTACATTAGTTCAGGTTAGGTTTCTTCATCAAATTAGCTATGGGGGGAAAAAGTGGTTTAATTTCAGATCTTTTTGGATTTCAGAAATGAAGACTGGGCTTGCAAAATTATACCACACAGAGTTCGGTTGAAGCTCTGCAACCTGAAATAACCTTTCATAATTATTGCCATAGAAGCATTCTATTTTGCTCCAGATGCCATTCTGAAAACACTGCAGCCCTAGAGTATACTTGGCCATAGCTTAGATGTTAGGAGATGGAGTGAGCTCCTTACAACCTATGTTCCTGAGCTGCTTTTCCTCTGGAGCCCAAGTGGGCCAGGCTTTGTACCAGAGAGAATTCTTGCTTTGCACAGAGGCTTGGGCTAGCTTACCTCCTTGAGTGTTCTCTACTTTGAGAAGATCCCAGTCCATCAAGACATAAATATACTGCATAATCTCTTGATGCCTGTCTCCAACAGTGACTATTCCAAAGGGAGTACATACTGGCATGGATGCTGGAAAGATGGTGGGTAAAACACACCATTTGCATTTGTGAACATGATCTTGATACATGTGAAGGATTCAATAATTATGAGTTGAAAGGATTTTTGAATAAATGAAGATGCCTGACTGCATGCACTTTCACCCATGCTTCTCAAGCCTTGCCCCACCCCAGAGTCTCCCAGGTTAACTCTCATGTCTTTCAGGATTGTGGGCTACTTCAATACATTGTTTACTGTTTAAGTCACTCTAGGCAGCATGCTTTCCAAAATTTCGAGGACATCGCCTTATTTGAATATTCTCACTTAGCTTTGGTTTACATATCCCAAGAGCTAATTCAGAAAATAATTTACCATGGAAATGCCATGAGGCGGGGACTTGTGTTGTTTTTGTTCCCTGTTATACCCTAAGCTCCTTAAACTATGCCTATAAAATAGTATACATTACATACACACTCACACACATATATACACAGAGGGAATAAATGAATCTTATTAACAGTTTTTCTTGAACGTATTGAGTTCTTATAAAATTGTGGGCAAATACAGCATTTTTAACTTTTGTTAATCTTATATATTGTTTTTGTGGAACCCTTCAAGGCTTTCCAGCCAGACCATATAACTCCCTTCAGTTTGTCTGTGCACATCTCCCTCTCTACTCCACCATTCTTCCAGTAATTCCATCATTTTGAGTCCTTGTATATTACATTTAATTTTGATAAATGAGTAAAGAGAGAATGTGGCCATTTAGACATTAAATGTCGATGCTTGCCATTACAAAGAAGACTGAAATGCAGGACGGAGGGGAAATAGGAGTTTGCTACCATGTAATCCAAGGAAGTGCCTGTCACTGAGGAAGCAAACTCAGAAAAAGAACTTTATTTGGATGGTAGTGAAAATAGAGGTTGATACCACAAACAAGCCAGTTTTATGTTTGCATTATTTGGATTCAGAACTCTCTTTAAGATGTGTCACCATGGGTGCCTGTGCCGTTGTCTCAGGTCATGATCCTAGGATCCTGAAATAAAGAGCCCCGTCAAGCACCTTGCTCAGCAGGGAACCTGCTTCTTCCTCTCCCTCTGCCTGCTGCTCTACTTACTTGTGTACTCTCTCTATCTCTCTTTCTCTTTCTATCAGACAAATAAATAAATCTTAAAAAAAGATGTGTTACCAAGGCAAACAGCATGATTTTCTGCATTACTTCTCCATGGCTAAGAAATTTTCTTCAAATAGAAGGAAAATATAAATGAAAAAAAAGAACAATTTTTAAGGACAATTGTGAGTTCTAAGAGCTGCATGGGATGAGTAGTGAGAATCCAAGGGAAAAATCATGGCATCCAAGTGGCTGCACTCCTTCTCTTTTTGTGACCCTGACTACAAAATAAAATCCTAGAGCTTTAGCAGAAGCAACAAACATTGGACAACTTACATCTGGCCAGGCTACCTGTACATCTTTTGTTGCTGCCAAAACAATCCCCTTGTCATTTGTGAGCAGCAGGGAGGCAGCCTCTTGGCCCTACTGCTTGTCCAGGTGTTAAGCTCTGTGCTGAAGATCCACAAGTGAGTTCTAAGTAGAGGACTTGATCTAGGAGGGGGTGTCCTAGCTAATTCCCGAGAGTGGGACAGAGAAGATCATATATCAAGAGCCATAGGAGGGGATCCTTGGGTGGCGCAGTGGTTTGGCGCCTGCCTTTGGCCCAGGGCGCGTTCCCGGAGACCCGGGATCGAGTCCCACATCGGGCTCCCGGTGCATGGAGCCTGCTTCTCCCTCTGCCTGTGTCTCTGCCTCTCTCTCTCTGTCTCTCTGTGACTATCATAAATAAATTTAAAAAAAAATTAAAAAAAAAAAAAAGAGCCATAGGAAAGAGAGCCTACCATTGAAAGAATTCCTGGGTGACAAATAGTTCACTGAGTACAGTGAGGAGAAGCAGTCCATGACTCAGGGTGAATTGGACCGAGAACATACTGGAAAGCTTTATGGCTAGTATCAGGAACTGGGGCTGCATCTTAAGAGCAATGCTAAGCCATGGAAAGTTTCTAAACAGAAGTGACAGAAACATATTCAACCTTCTTGTTCTTCAGGCTCTTCCTGCTTTGTCTGCTCACATGGTCGCTGTCCCTTCTCTGACCACCCTCCTGAGCGAGTGGTCTTACTTAGTGCTGCTAACCTTGCCAGGACTTGCTCAGTGCTGCTAACCTGCCAGGAGGACTTGGAAGTATGATGAACCAGGTTTAAAAATCTGTTCTGCCACTTACTGGTTGTGTGATTTTAGACATTGCATCGCTAAGATGTTCTTCCTTAATTGGACCTCCTAATGGGCTACTAATTAAGTCTATGTTTCAACACTTTAAAAATGTTCTCCTCTGTTGTCGTTGTCATATGAATTTCAATTAAACGTCTTAACTCACTGGCCTTAGGCCCTTAAGAGGATTGCCAAGATGAATTCATTTAAAACTATGTATATCTACATTTCGAGACTGCTGTGTCAGAAAGATAACCCAGGACCTAGCTTTATGAAGTTGCCTCATATAGATGACGATGCTCCCTTGTCTCCTCAGCCTAAACAATCTCTATTTATCCTCCTGCCTAGGTGGGCAAAGCCCTCAGACCCAGGGATCAAGAACATCCACTGTTAGCTTAGCATGCACATGCTCTGCATGTGGTCACGCCAAAGGTATATGTATCCTCAGTCATATAACAATGCATTAATTATCTGGTGAACATCAGACACTTATTGTTATTAAGGAAATTACAACTTTGTAAAGGGAAGAAGATAAGTGAGGCAAGAGAAATAAATGCATGGGACATCCACCAAAAGCACCATAGTTGGTGCTTCCATGTAGTGATTCATTGGGTTAAACTCAATCAACGTTATGTGAAGTAGGTGATGGCAGAATGTGCTCTATCCGCAAACCTGTGCACATGTAGGAGAGTCATGAAACAGAATTTGTCTGACTCTCCCATTCGTGCTCCTGATGTGAGTGTTCCCTCATGAAGAGACCCAACTATGAAAGTGGATCCTGATTTAGCTATTTTTTACTGAATGTACACTACATGCCAGGCACTGTGCTAAGATATCCCGTCCACTATCCCATGAATCCCTTACCACAGAGATGGTCAGTTCTGCTGTAATACAAATTTTGCCGATGAAGAAATTTGAGACCCTGACAAATGAAGCCAATAGCCCAAAGCCTCAGGAGTTAAGTAGCAGAGCTAGAATCACAGACCTGCCTTTTGCCAACTTCTTTGTTCTTAAGCACAACAACATAATCATTATATACATCGTATGGAATTAAAATCTATATATCCCCTAGAATTGATACTTGTTAATAAGGCTAAGAGGAGATTTTGTTGAGGGAGAAGGTGGCAGACACGGAACTAGTAGCTGGAGAAAATACAGAAAGGCAGAGGAAAATGGAGGGCATTCCAAGAAAGACAGCATCACAAGGCAGGGTGTGGGAGAAGAACATGACAGATTTGAAGGACCTTGAAGAGAACAGACAAGCCAGAATCTAAATTTCAGAACAAAATAGCTGGTAATCCTATCCTATAATAGGATATACCCCTCTGCTTGATAATCACATTTCATATTTCTCCTCTAGCTTCCTATTAAAAGAAAGTTGTAACTCAGAGACAGGCAAATCAGAATCATCCTCATTTATCAACTTTGGTTGCTATGGAAACTATTGGTGAGGCTCTGTACAAAATTCTGGAATCAAGGTCATCTAGACGATCACTGGGGTTAATTCCACTTAGAATATTCCAGGAGTGATTAGCCAACCTAAAACTACCCTTAGGCTGAGGTTGGAGGTTGAGGTCAGGATTACTGACAGATTTATAAAAATTTAACCCTTCATACCATAATGACATGATTTAAATAATTCATACCATCCATTGATTTTCTGAAGAAGGGAGAAAGGATAATGACATTGATCAAAAACTGGAAAAAAATAGAAAACTAGACAAAAATATGAAGACAAAATGTGGGGAGGGTATGTACAATAAATGCTGCTTAATAAATATTTAAAATGATAGACTCTATCATTTAGAGAGGACATAAAATGCAGGCTTAGAGTATGACCCCTGGCATCAAATTATGCTTGACTCAGATCCCAATTTGGCTACCTGAGAACAGAGTGTAATGCAGCAGCTAGGTAACCTCCAGAGCCTTCCATTTCATCTGAATATTTAGGATATGGTCCCTCTTAGTTACAAGATTTGCTCACTGATTGGCTTTCCTCATTGTGATGTGAGCTCCCCAAGTCTGAATGAGCCTGGTTGGGATTCCCTCAGAGCAGACTCTGAGATAGTTATTCAGCTGCAAAGAGTTTGTTTGGGAGGTAAATGAAAGGAGTTTGTAGGGTGCAGAGAAGAGAAAGAAGGTATCACAAAATGGGTGTTATTGGCAAATGGAGGTGGGGAGAGGTGGTTGGACCTTAATTCTACCCAAGAAACTGTGAGGGCCAGTGTAGAACACACGCCTCAGATTTACCCATCTATGGGATGAGTGAGTTCCCATTCATCCTGGGTTGAGGTATACTTCCAAGGAGGAATGATGCTCTGGCACTTCTGTCCTGCTATGGGATGTGTAAAGAGGCCTCTTACAGGAAGACAAAATCTTCATATGATGAAAAGCAGGTGCTGCAGTGAGAAGTCTGTTGTATTGAAGTGTTAGGGGTGAGGGGTACTAGTGCGTACCACTAGCATCTGCTACTTTCCCTTCCTCAGTGCAAAGAATCAGGCCTCTGGTATTTGCTCCATCAATATCTGTCAACAGAGTGAGGAATAAAATGAATGCCTTCCCTAGCCCCATGGTTCTTTATCTGGTTGCACACTGAATCAGATGGGGAGCTTTTATTTATTTTTTTTTTTAAGATTTTATTTATTTATCCATGAGAGATACAGAGGGACACAGGCAGAGGGAGAAGCAGGCTCCATGCAGGGAGCCCGACGTGGGACTCTATCCCGGGTCTCCAGAATCACACCCCGGGCTGAAGGCGGCGCTAAACCGCGGAGCCACCCGGGCTGCCCAGATGGGGAACTTTTAAATATCCTAATGTCTAGGCTCCACTGTGGACCATTAAACCAAAATCTGTGGGGTGAGGCCCCAGTCTCAGAATTTTTAATAGCTGCATCTGAGAACCACCACCATTGTTCAAGTAATGTGTGAATTCTTTCTACAAAATCCTTGACAGGTAACCCACACAAGCCTCTTTTTAAATTACTTCATGAGGAAAGACTTTACTATTCTCAGAAGCAAACCATTTCCTTTTTTGATAGAACTAATTGTTTCAATGTTTTTATACTTATGTTGGCCAAAACTTGCCTCTGTACCTTCCATCAGTCATCCTGGCTCTGCACTTTGGAACAATGAAATGAGTCTATTCCATTTTCTACATGACTGCCCTGTAGATATTCAAAAGCGGTGATAATGCCCCAACTTGACCTTCGTTTTTATACTCTGAATACTCTTAGCTCTTTCAACAACTGCTATTCAACCTCCTCTAATCATATTTGAGTTTGCCAAAGCACTTTTAGCCTTTGGAATTCTCAAATGAACCTATGGTCTATGTCCGCACATGAAAAGAAAGATCATGAGGTAAATGAAGTGTGTGTATGTGCATGAGCATGTGTGTAAAATGTTATCAGTGATAGGTCAACTTAAATTATATCCACTTTAACTGGCTTATTAGGAAACAATAGGATTTTCACTCTTTCTTTCCCTTCTCCCAGAAGCTACCTTTTCTTACTATGTTTATTTTTCTCCCTTGGCTAATTTGTTTGTGCACCTTAATCCTTGCATTGCTTTTCAGGGTGGTGCAGATATATTTTTAACATGCATAACTAGGATAGAGGGGAGCGGAAGGGTTTATGCTGAAGTCTGTTATGAGCCCTTTTGGATTCATGAACTCAATTAATAAATAATTAATTAATGTACCTTTGAGAGAAAGAGATTAAGTGACTGTGGTACTCCAGGGTAAGCCATTGTCAGCTCAGTGACCAAGTCCACTGAAAATTTGGAGCCAAAGCAGTGAAGTGTCTTCTGGACACATGCAATGGAAAAAGCCTTTGCTGCTCTAGAGACAGTGTGCATGACTGGTCACGCCTTCCAGACACAAGACTTCAGCTGGCTTTGGAAAGTGCTTCTAAAAGAAGGTTTGAGGAAAAGGTAGATCTGTGCCAGTTGATGTAACATGATCTCAGAAAACACAGACAAATTGAACTGGCAGATGTCTGTAATCAGCAGTCTCAATCAGTAAATAGGATTAAGACTTGAAGACGCTCATGGCCAAGTCTGAACAACATAAACAGGTAGTTTGGTATATTGGCAAAGCTGAGGGGGGATCGTAGGACAGTAAAAATGCCTTGAGAGCAAGAGGAGAGACTGGAATCAGAGAGGCAGTAGTACTGTGACCCCAGATCCGCTACAGATCATCAGAATGACCTGAAGGTGATCTTGCTTTCCAAGCCTCAGTTTGTGCATCTGCGAAAGGAAGGAAAATAATCATCATTAGGCTGATGTCCAACCACAGCACAACAATTACTTACTGTAGGAATGGCAATATCTAATGTCTGTGTCAGGCCCAGAGTAGAATTCTTTGAAGGTGAGCATTTTCCCTAATCCTTAAGTATCTATAGACCTAGAACTACTGGGTGTGGTAAACCCTAGCTCCATCATGCACTCAGCAATGTGATTGGTCCAGGGAAGTCCCTTATCGTCTCTGTGCCTCAGCTACCTCCTCTGTAGAATGAGATCAGAACAAACCCTACCTTACAGAGTTATCGGGAGGACTGAATGATCTAATATGTATGCAGAGTTTATGGAGCAGAGCCTGGTACATAATAAGCATGCAAAAGACTTAGCTAGTATTTAAAGATTTGTCCCTAAGTGTTCCCATTAGTTCAAAAACCTTTGAGGCTCAGTTTTCTTAAGTGTGAAACAGAGAAGGGGCATTACAGTCATTTTTAGTGATTATTTATTGAAGCATTTGACAAGTTGTGCTGGGAATCCTGCTGCATGTTGGGTCTTGCTCACAGCTGCCTTTTTCTAAGAACAGAGCCTGGGTGTTACCTTTCTACCTGAACAGGGTTGGCATTTGGTGTTTCTTCCTATCAATAAGGTGAACCTGAATTGACTGTTGTAGGTGGAGAGTAAGTGTTCTGGAGGTGTGTTGTATGACCAGTAGATTGTACGTTGATGACTAAGGCAGTGAGCTGCCTTCGGTACCCACAGGGATATTCCAGTTCACCCCCACCCCAATACACACACACACACACACACACACACACACACACACACGTCTCTTCCTTTCAGTAAGAACTCCTTAGTGGTCAGCACAGACCCGAGGGAGAAAGTTTATGTGAAGTGACTCAGAGACATGTATGTTTTATGGGTTTTACCACATGCTTTACACAATCCTGTCCCCTAATGGGAACAGCTACCTTTAACATTGACATTTCACTAGTGACACGGTGTATCTCTTGGGATATAAAACTCACTGCAGATGAAAAAATGTTGAACATTGTTGGTTTGTTGGCTTTTCCACTCAGATTAAAAAAAGAAAATAATTGGGTGATAGCTCACTTCATGAGTTGGAGTTTTGGAACTGTTCTTGATCAGGGGTTCACAAACTTTTTCTAAAGTGCCAGATAGTAAATTTCTGGTGTTACAGACCATATGGTCTCTGTCACAACGATTCACTCTGCTGTTGTAGCAGGAACATCATAGACAATATGTAAATGAGTGAATATGTCACTGTTCTAATAAAATTCTATTTACAAAAATGAGAGGCAGGTCATATTTGGCCTGTGGGTCATAGTTTGCCAACCTTTGTACTTAGTGGAAAGATCAGTGTGAACATTTTGTTCCTGTTTTGTCACTAACCAGCTGTGAGACCATAGTGAAGTCATTTAACCTTTCTGGATTCCAGTGTTCCTCATTGAAAATGAAGGTACTGGACAAGGTACCCTTACGTTTCCTTGTACACATAATATATGATGTTATGTGACTCCAGTTGTGACACTTCAAAGGCTTAGCTTAAAACCAAGCAGGCAGGCAAGGGTAAGAAGGTTATGGTCTTCTTTTGAAAGCCAACTGTCATATCTGAGCGCATTATCAAATATCAGCAAACAACATGTCTGCCTGTATGAAAGAATAAAGGATTCTAGGGAATCCACAAGGAAAAAGAGTTCATCCAGGTTTTGAAGGACTTCAGGGATTCTTATCTGGAGGGATGGATACATTTGAAAAATGAAGATAGGAGAACCTACCACTTATTTAGAGCTTCCCAAACACTAAACTGTATTCCTATTCTTCACAGACATTGTTTACTCTTATAAAGAGCCTATGAAAGAGGTATTAGCATTCCTATTTGAAGAAGCTGAGATTATGCACAGTCAGGAAATATACACCAATCACTTTATGCCAAGTAAATGGTAGAGCTTTGAATCCACATCTACTAAATCTCATCTTTTTACCATGTCAGATTTTCCTAAACTAATGGATAAAAAAGACAGTTACTGCCACCAAGGGAATGAAAAAACCCAAAGCTACAGTGGGCAGGAGCAGGCTAACATTAGGACCATCAAATTAATAGGCTGGACCCCTCTCTTCCCCAACAATCAATTTTTCGGTGGTAGATATCACATGTTTTAGTCCTCTTCTCTCCAATGGTTGCTCTCTCTCTCTCTCTCTCTCTCTCTCTCTCTTTTTTTGAGCCCGAGAGCAATTGACCATGGTACATAAGCAACAAACTATAAAAAGTGAGCATGCAGGTGAGAAGAGTAGTGGCATAATCAAATAAAACTTACAACAGAGTTAATTTGACACACACCTAATGATATACATAATGCAATTTTGAGGCATGGTAATTAGGTATAAAAGGTAAGCTGTTGACATAAATGACTGCAATTAGTATTGCTTCTGCACAGACAAGCCCTGTGTTAAATTTTACATTTCCCACTTTGTTGGTTCTTTGGGATTTATAAATTATCATCATTGTTGACAGAGTTTAAAACTGGAGAATTTGAGGCTTTGGGAATTTGTGGCCAAAGGCCATATTTATTTGTTTTATTTTATATGTTTGCTTATATTGTTTGTTTATATTATTCACTGCCAGTTTCACAAAGGCTTTGTGGATTATCTGCAATAGCCATTTACAATGCAACAGGAAAATATACTAATTCAAGATAAACAAAAAAGCAAGATCAGAGGAAATATCAATGAGAAAAAGAAGGTTAGACCATAAAAGAGGCTAAAAGTTGACTATGTTTCTTGAAGCACTAGAGAGATGATAATAACTTTCGTAAACTGAGGGCCTAGTACGTCAATTTATTTCTAATTATCTTAACAACCCTGAAAAATAGATATTCTAATTCCCACCTTACATATAGGTCAGATAGACAAAAATATGTTTACTAAGTTCATTCAGCTAGTAAATTAATAGAGCTGAGGTGAAAACTCAGTCTGCGTGAGCTTAGACTCAGTCTACTCTGCTGGGTAGGAGAATCAGAGAGGGGAGATGATGCAGGCAATGATGGGACTGAGATTTGGAGGATATAACCTGAATCTCAGCATCTAGAGTATTGAGGGAGACAGAGAGGCCAGAAGTCAGATGCTTTGTGAAGTCAATGTACACATACACCGTAACTGGAACCGCAGGAAGAGCACTCCTGGAGGCCACCAGAACTTAGCAAGTACTCAGCGTTTATTACAGTGAATTATCAACAGAAGTGGATGTAAATTCAAAAAGGTATTAAGTATATGAGTTCAATTTACTAACATTATTATATGTTCATTTTAGTTTGGACCCCTTCCTTACTTGAAAGAGACTGCCACACTTCAAAAAAAAATCTTGAAAGGAGATTTCTGTGCTTATTACAAATGTACAGGGGGAAAAAAAAGCTAAAGCAAATGGTAACTGCCCTACATTGAAAAGAGCTACTAATATCATGGCCTATGACCACTCTCAAATTAAAGAACAAACAAAACACCAACCCCCCCCCCCCAACCACATATTTTGATAATTAAATTTCAGGATTTTAACAACTTGAGCTCCATCTTTTTATTTTCAAATTCAAATGGTAACATTTACCTTAGAGAACACTTGATTTCAAAGTGCTCTGCCTATCATTGGTGTTTTCACTGGGTTAGTGGTATTTAGCAATGTGAGGAGGTACAAGGAGGAGCAGAAGCCATGGTGGCATACATAGAGTGCATCCTTGAAATACACTGCGGTACATTTGTGATTATTATGATTATTACAGTTACTAATCCATATAGTCATATAATCAAATAATTCTTAGCTTGGTTTTCAAAATGGGATCAGTTAGTGTTTCTGAAGAAACAGAAGCTTAGAAATGGCAGTTACCACTTGCTTTAGCTTTTTTTGTTTTCCTATTTTCTTAATTTTACATAAAATCCTAGGAGGGGGGCACTAATGATCTTAACTTTATTTTGATTTCTACTTTTCTCTCTTCATTTCAAATGATGGATGAAAGTAAGACAGTTTTTAATAAACACAGAGAATCATATTTCCTCAATTTTTTTTTAATTTTTATTTATTTATGATAGTCACAGAGAGAGAGAGAGGGAGAGGCAGAGACATAGGCAGAGGAAGAAGCAGGCTCCATGCACCAGGAGCCCGATATGGGATTCGATCCCGGGTCTCCAGGATCGCGCCCTGGGCCAAAGGCAGGCACAAAACCGCTGCGCCACCCAGGGATCCCATATTTCCTCAATTTTAACAATAGCACCAACATTCCCAACTCAATGATGAGGGTTTGTATGTGCCTAGTCTAGACAGGTTATGGGGAGAGGTGTCTAATTTTGAGGGCTGTCATAAGAGGTGGCAGCTTTTCTGTAGTACACATGAAAGGGAGGGAATCCCATTGATTTCAAAATGGGAGCTTTAAGCAAAGTCAGCGTTGCTTTTATTGACCTTTAAGAAGGTAAGGTAAATAGAGTGGGCTTGGTTAGGTTCATGTAGAATGATGGGCCCTGATAGCCAGTATATCTGTCCTGAAGAGTCTTCATGTAGATAAGATTAGACCCATCTCCCCATTCTCTTACCTCTGTCTCTCATCTCATTTTCCAACTTAAGAGGCAAAGAAAACAGCATTTATTCTTCTTCCATAAAAAACAAATCTCTTTCTTTTAACTTCAAGTTATTTTCTCTGCATGAATCTTTGAAAGAATTGAAATCTCTCCTAACAACATTCACAGGTTAATTATTTTTATTCTCTGTTCTAAGGTCTATGTTCTTCACTTACTTAGTTGGAACCCATCAGGCATTTCTTACATAGCATTTATTCATAGCATTTGTTTTCAGTGGATTTAAAAACATGACTGTTCTCCTCATATTTTGGCTCTGAAAACATCAACACACATGCCAAATTTTTGCGAATGTACCTGGATCCTTGAAGTCACTCGGCCATTGATGAAAAGAGATTCATGCATGTCAGACTTATTCAGACACTGTTCTAAGTGCTTAGACACAGCTGCGAATGCAGCAATAACCTTGCCTTCATGGAATTTACATTCCAGTAGGGGTGATAGGCAATAAGAAAATACAGATATAATTTTAGATAATTCTATGTGATAAAAGGAAAAACTCAGTACAGGGACTCATTTTATTTTTATTTTTATTTATTTATTTTTAGAGATTTTATTTATTTATTCATGAGAGACATAGGGAGAGAGAGAGAGAGAGAGAGAGAGAGGGAGAGGGAGAGAGAGAGAGAGAGAGGCAGAGACACAGGCAGAGGGAGAAGCAGGCTCCATGCAGGGAGCCCGATGTGGGACTTGATCCCGGGATTCCAGGATTATGCCCTGGGCTGAAGGCAGTGCTAAACTGCTGAGCCACCCATGGATCCCTATTTTTTAAAATTTTATTTTAGATTTATTTATTTATTTAAAGAGAGAGAGTGAATGCAAGCAGGGAGAGTAACAGAAGGAGAGGAACACAAGCAGAATCTTTGCTGAATGGGGAGCTCAATGTAGGGCTCAATCCCAGGACCCTGAGATCATGATCTGAATCAAAATAAAAAGTCGGATGCTTAATTGATAGAGCCATCCAGGCACCTTCTTTTAGATAATGATTTCTAATGTTGCCTTTTTGAGGAAGTGATATTTGATCAATGATATGAGGGCACAAGATTTGGAAGAGGAAAATTCTCACTGGAAGGGGCAGTCCATGAGACTAAGATACCCCTGGTTAATTGGAGGAACTCCACAAATGCCGAGGTGACTGGAAAGACAGAAAGGATGGTGGAGAGGGAGAAGAGGGGTAGGCAAGGACAGATTATATAGGGCCACATAAATCCTATGAAAGAATTTGGATTTTATTCTGAGTATAAGGAGAAGCTACTAGAAGCATTGGAGCAGAGATTTAAATGACAGGTTTTTTTTTTTAAGATTTTATTTATTTATTCATGAGACACACACACAGAGAGAGAGAGAGAGAGAGGCAGAGACACAGGCACATCCTGGGCCGAAGGCGGTGCTAAACTGCCGGGCCACTGGGGCTGCCCTAGATGACAGTGTAATGTTCTCAAACACACCTAGGCAACCCTGTAGAGAGATTTTACTGGGGAAGAGTGAAGCTGAAGTTTTGTCTTAAGCTATCAGTGGGTAGGTGGAGGGCTGAGGAGTGAGTTTACATAGGGGAAGTACTAGGGGACTGTGCAGCATGAAGCTCGCTGGAGCCAGACAGGATTGAGCTTACACATCAGATTGCAATCTATGCTTGGATTGACTTAATATCTATACACACTTGGACAAGGAGCTTGACCTCGACTGTGATCATGCTCTGTAGGGATATTACAAACCATCATGTTATAATACAAACAGAGCTTGTGGAAAAACAATTCTTGTTATTAGTGTAAAAGGCATGTTCTTTTGAGTCAACAGACCACGATTTGAATCTCAGCTTTAGCTAGTCACTTGCTCTGTGGATGACTATTTTGACATTAGCAAGACTTAACCTCTCCCTTGAAATGTGTAGAATGATCATCTATTTTGCATGTTCATTTTGAGAACTAAAGCCATGTGTGGAAGCACCTAAAGTAAGGTGAATTCGGTTTAGTAGCTGCATGATTTTGGACTTATTCTCTTAATTTCTCTTTCCTACAGTTTCCTCTTCTATAGCGTGGAATTGCTTGATATGTTTGTGAAGATCAAATGAGAGAATATATCTGTAGTGTTTACCAGAATGCCTGGAATATCATTCGCATTTAAAAATACAAGATAATATAATAATTATCACCAGCACCTTTCTCTCACCCCTTCTTCCACCCCATGCATATGAAACAAATTTTCTTGTTAAAGATATGGGATATGAATGGTTTTCCATGCACAGCCTAATGGATATCTGCAATTCTCTTCCTCTGCCTTTACATCACTAAAACCTTGAGAAGTGGAATAGCATAGGCTCAAGGACACTAGACCGAAATTGAAATGATCTCTGTCTGCCCCTGTCAGTACCTACCTGCCCATGGAAGAGTCCCTTTTCATGTTAATATCATTACACCCATTGGTATCTTTTATTCATTTATTCCACACACATTCAAGGGTCTATTCCATTTCAGGGCACTAGACAATGAAAAAGATGCCAATAATAATCACAATAATAACAATGGTATTAGTAAATAATAATAATAATAAATGAAAGGATTTGTGATATCTATTCCTGAAATATACACAGTTCAGAGCAGAAGCCCCAAACTAATGGAATGGAATGGTCCCATGCATAAAGATGTTTTATTAGCATTTCCCAGACTTAAAATCTGGGATTTTTTTAAACATTAGGAGCCCCAAACTATTGACTTTCCTTTGTAAAAATATGAATATTTTATAACAATTATATGCAGCAATATAGCAGCTGGCTCGGTCTATGAGGCATGGCCCTTCATTAAGACACAACCCCCTCAACCCTCAGTTACTTTTATATCCAGCTCCCTCATTCATCCATATTACCCAAAGGGTACACAGGCCTATAAGTGTGAAACCCTGGTTGACTACAAGAAAGAATGTGGTCTAGACATGGAGACTCTCCAAAACTTCAGGTCATAGAATTCATTTCTATGATTGAAACATGAATGTTAATATTCCAAACAAAAGTATCCAAACAGCCAATTATTTGGGCTGTGATTTGCCTGCTTTGCTTCATCATCTATCGTTCCTATGGCTTAACATCTGTGAGTTTGTAAACAGGACATGGATTGAATTACACAGACTGTTGTTTTGTTTAGAACTGATGTGCCATAATCCTGATTAAAGCATCATGTGGGAGATTTTATAAAAATAATTATATGCAGTTCTCATTAGAGCAAGTAAGAGCCTAAATCACATTTAATGATCTAAAGCTTGGAACTAGTTACACTTACTTACCTCGGGGTTTAAGTACAGGAAGCCCATAGATGAGGAAATGGACATTGCTGCCTTGCATACTTAGGTCTTAGGCAGAACAGCTTAGACCGGTTCATAGGAGAGTCTTGTCTGGCTTCATTAGCTATTGTTTATTTTTATTTTTTTTTAAGATTTTTATTTATTTATTCGTGAGAGACAGAGAGAGAGAGAGAGAGAGAGAGAGAGAGGCAGAGACACAGGTAGAGGGAGAAGCAGGCTCCATGCAGGGAGCCCGATGTAGGACTGGATCCCTGGACTCCAGGATCACGCTCTGGGCCGAAGGCAGACGCTAAACCACTGAGCCACCCAGGGATCCCCTCATTAGCTATTGTTTAGCTAGTTTTTGCCAGTTTTCCCTTTTACCTAGTTGTCTTACTGGATTCTATCCTTCCTATTCTAAATGGTGGTGGCAGTTCTACTCCTGTGCCTGGAACCCAAGCTAATTAACAAAAGCCACCAAAGGAAAGAAATGTAGCCCCTGGGGTTTCTTTCCAGGCAGTGTTGGCTACTAAGAGAAATTAATGGGACACCTGGGATATATAATTAGAATATTAACATCGACAAAGACTACACCATTGAGAGCCATGGGGGATCTACAGAATCTAAGGAATTCCCAAGCTTGAGACACAGCCCCACTCTCTTTGTCTTTGGACAAAACTTCCTTAATTTCCTCTCCAAATCTTCTCCCAAGATGGAGTGAGCAGGTCAAGTACTGCTGAGTTCCTATTCCTGTTCCTTTGCTTTCCAAACTTGCATATGGCAATAGCCTATAACCAAGGAAGAAAGACCATGGCTCCTGGAAAGTTCAATTCTAAGACTTTAGTTCCATGTGGTAGAATTAGAATGCTTGTGATTTTTTTTTTAAACTACCTTGTCTTTTGTATTTATGAAGATAAAAACTCTTCATTATTCTTCTGCCATTATATCTTGTACATTATCTCCTTTAAATTCTTCAAATTAACACATTCCATTTCATAAACTTTGTGTCATATCTCTTTCAAAATAAAATATTTTTAATTATTACACAGTTTAGTTTCTCCTCCCACCCAAAGATTCACTTTTATGTGAAGCTCTATAGTTTATGGAAACCATGCACCATTCAGAAAAAAAAAAAAATCTTGCTCTTCAAAAGGAGTTTGACAGGTGGTCCTTTGTTTAATACATTTCCATATGTGATTGCAGCATGATGATCATAAGAGATTTAAAAAAGTTTCTCTTACACTCTAGAGCCCATATTTTTCATGGCCGTTTCAACTCTACTTATCACTTAGAGTTGTCAAGTTAAAAACAAAAAAAAAAAGATTTTTTTTTTTTTTTTTTAAGAAACAATTTTTTTAAAGTTTCTCACTTTTCTCCACACTGGATAAAAAAATCCTGAACCCCCCCCCCCCCCCACAATTTTTTGTCACTTTTTTTTTTTTTAAATACAAACACAAGGTAGCAAGTTGCATGTGGAGAAACCGATTGCATTAAACATGTAGTCTTCACAGGATTCGAAACAATCACAGGATGGTAGAGAACAGATTATGTCTTCACATCTCCTAATTGGCTGGTGACAGGGAGCTTATCTAGCCTGGACCCTCAAGGGCAGGTGAGCTGCTTCCTTGCAGGATCAGAGCTCCTCTGCTGTGCAAGTGGACCAGCCCAGGAAGATCTCAAGAGTCCAGAAAGATCAGATACAGGACTGCTTTCCCTTTCTGTGTACTGGCTGCTCATCTGAGACTTGAAGAAAGAGAAGGAAAACCCCAAATGGTGCAAGGCCAGAGCAGGCAGTCAAAACACATCTATGGCCAAAAGAAGGAAAGGAGGGAGAAAGGAAAGAGGGAGGAAATGTAGGGAGGAAGAGAGGAAAGAGGGCCAGCAAGGAGAAGATCAGAAGCATTCTAATTCTCAGCCTTTTCTGGATGTGTGATCTGGGGCGAGGCAGTTCCTTGCTGCAAAAGAGGCAGAGGAGCTCTACATTTATGAAAAGATCATTGGTTCCCTTCTTCCCTCCTGAAAAAAATATTCTCATTGTAAATTATTAATGATATGCAAGAGCAGAAAGTTGTTTTTTAAGTTATTAAATTATTATTAACTATATTCCCATGTTGCAACTTTTCATCCCTGTGACGTATTTATTTTATGACTGGGAGTTTGTACCTCTTAATCCCCTTCACCCATTTCACTGACCCCTCACCCCCTTCCTTCTGGTTCTCTGTATTTATGAGTCGGTTTCTGTTTCGTTGGCTAGGGCTCTTAGGTTTACAATACACAATACAGATCCATGGGAATCTAATAATTCCCTCAAAGTTTATACAGAAACTAGGCAAAGATTGTACACAGCGCTCAGGCTCTTGGAGAACAGAAGGGAAACTCTTGACTGCTAAAACATTGTTCCAAATATTCACGATTTTCTTAATATAGGCTCTGTTTGTTTGGTACTAGTCGTGACAAATGTAAGCCTTAGTGTCCCTACAACCCAATCGCTCAGTTTATTGGGCAGAAAGTCCTTTTCCTACTACATTTTTAGGTTAGGGTTGACAGAGCCCTTGGAGCAAATCTATCTGGATGTGGTAGAAAGAAAGAGTAAGTTAGAAAAAAATATCTCGATTTTTCTCCAAAGCCTGCCAGAAGATCCCGCGTGGGAGGAGGCTTGACCTGCAGAGGGAGAAGAGCAGACAAAGGAGCAGCAACTGGAATTGCTGAGCATCATCTGTATTGTAGGAGCATCAACACTGATCACCAGCTGCCTCAAATCCTCTGTATAAAGAGATGGAGTGTAAATAAATACCAATAGCAATTATTATCATCATTACCATTTAGTGATGCACATTTCTCACCCAAAAGCAAGCTGAGCATTTATATGTTCTTAAAGACCATAAATTGGGGATATAGACTCTCTAGTGCTTTGAGGTGGATGCAAACTCTAATGGGTCCCAGAAGCCTTCCCTACCACCCAAATTGCACACCTGACCACTCCACCCTCCCCAACAGGGTCCAAAGAAGCCCTTCCTCCCCAAAGGCCCAGCTATTGCTGTACTCAGTGTTGCCTCCTTCCCCTTTTCTTCCTCATTTTCTTCACTGTTTTATTTTTTATTTTTATTTTGTTAAGATTTTATTTATTTATTCATGAGAGATGCAGAGAGAGAGAGAGAGAGAGAGAGGGGCAGAGACACAGGCAGAGGGAGAAGCAGGCTCCATGCAGGAAGCCTGATGTGGGACTCGATTCCAGGTCCCCAGGATCACACCCTGGGCTGAAGGTGGAGCTAAACCGCTGAGCCACCCAGGCTGCCCTTCGCTATTTTATTTACATTCGTGTCTTCTTGCCATCAGGCTGTAAGCCTCCCTGAGGGCAGAGGCTGGACATTTTTTATCATGCCCTTCACAGCCCTTACTGTTCTACTGGTGAGGATGAAGGCAAAGCACACCTGGGGCACCTGGGTGGCTCAGTCAGTTAAGTGTCCGCCTTCAGCTCGGTCATGATCCCAGGGTCCTGGAATCAAGCCCGACATCAGCCTCCCTGCTCAGTGAGGAAAATACTTCTCTCTCTGCCTGCCTCCTGCTTATGTGCTGTCTCTCTAAAATCAGTAAATACAATCTTAAAAAAAAAAAAAAAGTCTCTCTTTGAAAGAAAGCTTTAATATGGGAGAAATTTCTATAAAAACCCTTGATTTATAAATAGAAACCACAAAGACGACATTTGTTGTGAACTTTCACGGAACACTGGACGAAATAGAGTTATTGCTTTTTAGAAAAATAATAACTAGTAACGCTGTGATGCACTTTTAGCAAAATCTGCAGGAAAGCTCCGTTTCTAAGATCTGAGAACCTCAGCCTATTAGAAATACAGTGCCCCAACAATTTAATTATAGTGCCTAAATATTCCTATTTTGGTTTTGATTTTAAGGTGCAGACCAAGATGATGGGGTCAGGCTTAGGCTCAGCATAACTCTGCAGTTGATATGAAGAAGAGTCATGGGAAGGCCATAGTATCTAGTTCTTGAGCTGAGTAAGGGGCAAAGCTTGTCATAGCACAGAGATCTGGCTTGTTTTTATCTGGTGGTGGGCAAAAGCCTGGTCAGGAGCAGCACCAATGAAAAAATTCTATCTATAGCAAAGGCCAGACTGACACAGGGGGCATTTAAGAGAGCCAGGTGATATCTTCATGCTTTGGAAGGAGAAGAGGCAGGGCAGCAAACCAGGATGGCACACTCATGAGTGTCACAGGGCCTGAGGACCAGAACGGAGAAAATACGGAAACAGTTAAGAAGGAGTCTACTTTAAGCCTTTATATGACTTTAATTTTTTTTTTTTTTCTAGAAAGGGTTAACTTCTGTTTCAGTCACTGACTTAACCTTTACTTTTCTCTCTGAGAGTTACCTTGGGAGAAGCCCAATAAGGATCTGACTTGTTCATTTGGCATGATTTAGTACCTGAGTTAGCTTTTCAGAAATCTTGCCAATATTAGCATTGTGTGCAGACGCTTCGCAAATGAGTGGCGCCCTGGGACACTAGTGGAGATGGCACTATTAAATCATACAGCAGTGTCCTCTGCCACTCTGAAAGGCAGACGGTGGGGCAGTGGCTTCTCAATGCCATCCTCTGGGTCAACTGCGTGGACTTGTAGCACAGTGTCCTGGGTACACTTCCACAGCGGTGAGGCGCTGCAGGGTGAGCGCAGGGCAAAGACAGGGCATGGTCAGTCAGGGTGGCTGTTCTGGGCCACAGTGAGCTGTGTCAGCATCTCCCACCACATGGGGATGCCCCCCTCCATGGCAGAGCGCGACCGTGGGCTGAAGTAGACAAAGGATTGATGAGACAACTGTAGAAGCAGGAGCAGGGGAGGACGTCCCCCCCTAACATAAGATGGAATAGAAAAAGGGCACAGTGGAAGGGCAGAGCTCACAGACCTGGCCTGCCCCTTCCAGCTGAGTGACCTTGAGACAGTTGCGCTGACCTTTCTGAACTTCAGCCTTAATACTCTCAAATAGGCAACCCAGCAGATTTCTGTGGCCATGATCTGACCCATTAGCATTTGAGAAGCCCCTTCCTTACCCCACCGTCTCAGTGGACTTTTCCATTTCTAAGTTGCTGAGGACTATAGTAACAACCCCATATGGCTGTCACTCAGATGGGAAGAAAGTTACTGCTTTTTCAAACCAGGATAGAATTACAGCAGGGATATAAAATGTTGGCTTCCATCAAGTAATTTCAGATGTTGTATTGGCTCCTCTGCCTTCCACAAATGCTCTTTCCCTGCCCACTGGCCTGACGCTACCTCTTTTTGAGCAAGGTCAGATAGAGGAGCTGCATTTAATTCATGTTTTTTATTGAACACACAAATTACAGTATTCCAATTTGCCGGCTGTAAAATGTCCTTGTACAGTTTTTGATCACTGGTGGTGCTGGCATAACAAGATCCCCACCACCCCTCATCACACAGCTAATTTGAGTTCTTCTTTACATGTGAAAAAGATGAAGGACTTGTGACAACAGCTCCTGGCTGGATTCTAAGAGTCACTGGAAGGCAGAGGAATGGTAGTGAAGACTGGCCTTAAACAGGCCTCACCAGAAATCTTGGGATCGAGCTAGCTAGAGCTGTCCTCAGAGGCCATATGATCCATACAGTTTCTGCTTTTATCTCAGACTCTTGACCTTCTCCTATTTCTGGTTTTGGCATTTATTGTTTCCCTGGAGTTGAGGCCTGTCTACTAGAGTTAAAGACAAGGTGTCCTCACCATGGTGGGCATTCAGTAGAGTAAAGGTCAAGCTGTTCTGGTACATGTGGTAAATGCTGAAACAGGTTTCTCTGAGGAAATGGTCTAGAAAGGTTTTCTGTCAGCCAAACTTGGTGGTGGTTCATGTTCTTTATCAGCAAAGAGCAACACACTGACCTCTTCCACCTATGGGCAAGACACAGTCTCTGTTGGCCAATTTATCAGCCCAGTAGCTAGCTATGTTCATTTGTTGTTGTGTGCAAAGCTCGGTCGCAGCATCTGCCATTAAAGACACCAAAATGTGTCATGACTGAGTAATTAATGGTTAACAGTCCTATTTACTTTTCTCTGTGAGGATTTAATTGAATATAGTTTCCTTTTTTTCCCCCTAAGCAGTTGAAGTTTCTATATCGTAAATGTTCATGTTAAAAACAAATGATCTCAAGGAAGGCTGCATTTCCCTTCAAAACAGCAGGGGAAACGGTAGGAATTCTTAAGAGTAATGGGAAACACACACACATTAAGATGGGCATTATTTACTATTATTATTATTATTATTATTATTTATGTGGGATAAGTTGTTAAATAATGTTTTTATACTTTTCAGATTATAAAAGTAACACATGTTCAATTTAGAAAGTTTATAAATTACAAAAAAAAATTAGAAAATACAAAAAACCTGTAATGGAATTCCAGAGGGCTAATGCCTGAACATTTTAATTCTGTGGCATTTATTTTGCTATGTTTTGAAATCCTCTCTCATTCTCTCTCTCTCTCTTTTTCTTTCTCTCTCTCTCTCTCTCTATATATATATATGTATATATACACACACACACACACACACACACACATAAATATATATAGTTAGCCTTGGAATATATACTTGTACATGTAGCACAGAGATGGTAACTACATATGGATATGCATATACATTCATATACATGAGAATTCATAGAATTCTACATATTTAAAATTCAGTATCCTGATTTTTTTATATTTTATATTATGATCTTTTCCCTTGACATTAAATGGTCCTCAAAACTATGCTTTTAAAATGTTTTTAATTTATCATAATGCAAACTCACAAATTTGAGACCTTGAGGCTGAAAATTCTGCATCCATAGGAGAGTTTGTTATGTCCTTCCCATTCCATTCCCCCAAATCTCTCTTTTTTCTAATCTCTTCATTGCCCACCCCCCATCCCTGGTCTAAAAGAATGACTGTACCTGCCAGCATGTGCTCCGATGAACTTCAGTCCCCTAAAACACAACAAATGGTCATTAACTGAGAGATAATACCCCTGGCTTCACACCTCATTATTGAGAGACATGAATTAATTTGTGTGGCTGAATTAAGGGGAAGGAAATGCCACTTACTGAGCTTAATGATGAAATAACTCAAAGTAGAAAGCTTAGAGCTCTGAAGAGGCCTTCCTCTCAGGGGTTTTGTGGCCGCCAAGCCAGGCAACACTCGTACCTAGGAGACAGACGACAATCTAATTTCTTCAGGAAAGCTGCTGTCTTCTCTATCAGCATTGGATAAGAAAATAGAGGCTCTGAAGTCAGATAGCTTTGAATTCAGATTTTGCCCCTTCTGCTTGAAACGTGCATCTATACATGTTATTTCTTCCTTTTTTGTGTCATTTTCCTCTTATGAAAAAAAAAAGAAAGAAAAAAGGAAAGAAAGAAGAAAGAAAGAAAGAAAGAAAGAAAGAAAGAAAGAAAGAAAGAAAAAGAAAGAAAGAAAATGTGGCAAAACCTGTATTTATTTTGGAGTTTGGGGCGGGGAATAGAAACTTAGGGTGTGAATAGTGATTGGCACGTGGGAGTTATCAGTGTTCATTCTGTGTGTGTACACCTGCCCAGACATACTGCTCTTAGAACTTGACAGCAAGGAGATACTTAGGGTACGTTCAATAATGCCTCTGCAGTGGTGTATTAAAAACTCTTCCTACTTATTTATCAACTATCAGACCTTTTTTAAGATTTTAATTACTTTTTCATGAGAGACACTGAGAGATAGAGAGGCACAGACACAGGCAGAGGGAGAAGCAGGCTCCATGCAGGAAGACCGACGTGGGACTTGGTCTCGGAACTCCGGCATCATGCCCTGAGCCAAAGGCAGATACTCAACCGCTGAGCCACCCAGGAGTCCCAACCTCATCCATATTCTTGATATTATCATGCAGTTGCTGAGACTGCACACTGGACTATCACTCTTTTTTTTTTTTTAAGATTTTATTTATTTATTCATGAAAGACAGACAGTGAAGCAGAGACATAGGCAGAGAGAGAAGCGGGCTCTGCGCAGGGAACCTGATGTGGGACTCGATCCCAGGACCCCAGGATCATGACCTGAGTCAAAGGCAGATGCTCAACCACTGAACCACTCAGTTGCCCTGGACTATTACTCTAAAGTAGAGTCTGGTCACAAAATTTAGGAGTCAAATGGTGTTTTCTCCCATACTGAAATATCCTACAGGTATCCTGACATCTTATTTAATGTTATAGTTTTGGTATTCCTTGTATACCACCATGTAGCTTGTGTTCCACTAAGACTGCTGAGTCTACTTTGGTCTCCGTCCCTCCAAGGCAATATTTATTCTCCATCTTAGATTTGAAATGCTTTTGTTGTTGTGATGGTAGTGGTGGTAGTTGTTTTTGTTTGTTTTAACTCCTGAGATCAAGGCAAAGTTTTAAGGTACCTATATTTTTACATTTTAGGTTCTTGGAAGTTTGCTCCTTATCATAAGATTGATATAATTTAGAAATAGATCTCTGAAGCAGTTAGTTTGAATAAGGAGGAAAAAAGTATTTTAGGGCTTTCCCAAGAAAACCCGTGTCAAAATTAGTTTCTCACCCATCCCAATGCCCTCTCGCACTTACTTGTGCTCCTGGCCTGGCATACATATGCATCTGTACTCACTGTAGCTTTAATCAGATATTAGGGTGATATACATCACAAGGTCAATTTGACTTAAGGGAATGTGCACATTCTTTATTTCTTTTTCTTTTCTTAATCACAAAACAATGACGTTAGCGTGTTTCTTAGAGTGATTACATTATTGTCAGAGACTGCATTCTACAAAATCAGGAGTGATCAAAATTCAAGATGAAGATGCGTCCTTTTAATTATATGAAATGTCAGTCTGCAAGTCACATGGAGGGGAAGGGGGAGTTTTATTTCAATTCACTCAAAGACAGATGCACTTCCAACTTCCAACTATTAAAATCCAAACCCTGTGGCTCTAGCAGAATTAATAGGATTTTGATGCATTTCTGATAGGTTTGACTTTTAGATTTCAATGGTTGGCCCCATGCCTGTGCTTGACGCTGCTCATCTGCTCATTTCTGCTCCCCTAGGACAAGGCTATTTCAGAGTACACATTTTATATTTCCATCAAAACCAGTGAGAGTGTCTTTGAAAAATAAACCTGTGGTATTTTTTTTCTACCAATGTGATTTGGATGATTCCACGGTAAATAAAAGAGATGAAAAGACATGATTTGAGAAACATTAAGATTATAAATAAAGGGGGAAAATGTTTGGCTTCTGGTATCTTTTCCAACAATTAATTTCATGAAAGAGTATTCTGATAGTTTACAAACAATGCATGAAAATGCACAATGGTCTTTGACAGGACTTCAAAAAGCCTGCAGAGCTGAGATGATTTCCATCACAGAAAATCAATTTCCTGTAAATGGTGAAGAAGCAAAGATTTTAGGCCAACATCAGATAGGATTCTCGAGAGTCTATTTTCTGCTTGTTTTCTGGAAGCACTCAATGGAAATTTGAAATAGATATATTGTACCATCATTTAATTTCTTTTTTCTTTCCATCATATTCAGTGATATCAAAGTTCATGTTTTATGTGTATTTTTAGACCTAGTTTTCTTCCATAAAGAATGTACTACAGTTAAATACATATTGGGTGTTTCCTGTTTATAATCTAAACATAAGTTCTAGTGAGAGATGAAGAAAAGATAAATGTGCAGTAATAAGTCCCAATTACCACCCCCTTCCAATCTGCTGGTTGTCAGGAACTCAAAGCCTAAATCTATACAAATTGAAAATAAAATGAGAGATTTAGAAAGTCTTACCCAAATAAGGTTAAAATTGCATTTAGGAGCACCTGAGTGGCTCAGTTGGTTAAGTGTCTGACTTTGGCTCAGGTCATGATCTCAGGGTCCTGGGATGGTGCCCCAGTCAGGCTCCTTGCTCAGTGTGGCATCTGCTTCTCCCTCTCCATCTGCCCTTCCTCCCACTTGTGCTCTCTCTCTCCCTCTCAAATAAATAAATAAAATATTTTAAAAAATTGTATATAAATTCCAGATGAGTTTTATTATCACTCATTATAACTAATCCTGATAGCTAATAGAAATCATTTTTAAAATTACAAAACTGATGGTTATATGTTACATAAAAACGTATGGATAAGAAGTGTTTCCATTTTCTGGGCTATGGATTTCAGGAAATGAAAATTTCCCCCTTGTTAATTCCAGTGTTGCTGTGTAAGTAACAGGAAATGCCCTCCTCTGCCATCTCATTTCCTCTTATTGTTCATTTTCAATGGGCCCCCTCAGCCACATTTTTGTGCCACCCTCTCCCTTCAGATGTATCGAGCCGGGTAAAAGCCAGCAGCTTCCACTGGAAAAGAGCTGGGTCAGAGATAGGCAAGAGCATGATGAATTTCCCTTCTGTAAGAAAAAGTGAAGGGTAATTGTGGAGAAGCTAGAAGTTTTCATCAAGCAAAGTCCTGACATTTAGATGGATACCTTAAAGAAAACAAAACAGATCTTTTAAAAACATTTTCATAAAATTTTATATTTGATTTCACTTTAATATTAATTTTGTATTTCTATTACTTATATTTTTAATGTAATTATATTTTTCTATAAAGCCCTTGATGTTTCTTTGAATAGTCATAGCAATTAGTACAGTATCTTGCTTTGGGAGCCCAATTAAAAACTTGTTGAATGAATGAAGATAAAGAGTATAAGAATTTCTGTGCTCCCAAAAGTGATTTTATTATATTTCTGAGTCAAAATTTATAGTATGCAGGAATTCCTTCCTTTGTACATAATCAAGGTGTGGCCATATAAAATAAAATTTAGCATATTGAGCATCATGAAGATATTCTAGGAATATGTGCTACCTATACACAAATAAACCTATATCCAGGAGTTCCTTTTTCTTTCATTCCTTTGTTGTTGGTTTTTGAGCTAGCTACCGTCTATATCTCTCAATACGTTTTCATTCTAGAAGCATTTGAACCCTTTATCCCACAAATGGTTCGATGAGATCAAGTTACTTCGTTTTATGTGTTCTATTCTTTTTTTATGTAATGAAAGTCACATATCTGCTGTCTGTATCACAAGTTTGTGGTGGGGAGCAAGTAGGATTATCAATGCATTCAGAAATGTAGAGAGTGCCTTATACTTATATGATGGTATTATTTATAAAATAGTGATAATAGTATTAGTTAAATGGTAGATTAACAAAGAGATTAGGATTCTCTCTTTCACACCTTCCATCTTAATCAAATCAGTAGCTGTTTTGGCTGTAAGATATTTTGAGTTTTGAAGTTGGCTATGGGACAGGAGGGTATGTTTCAATTCTAAAAACAAAGTCAATAATCAAACAGCCTAGTACAGTTTTGATTTGGCTGTAGTTACCTATAATCTAGGTAAAGTAGATTCAAGATTACATTTTTCTAAGTTTGATTTCTTCCCTAACGAATCAGATTTAGGAACACACTTTTGGTCATTACATTTTCTCTCACTCTTTGAGTGTGATATTTTGAAAAGTCAAAATGTGTTTGTTCCTTATCTGCCAACATAGTATTTATTTATAGGAGCACTGTTTATCTGCAGTGGAAATCGCCCTCACATTCTCCTCAAAGGAAATATAAGGAGATAATATCTCAAACGCAGTTATGTATTCTTTGTTAAATGTAGTGGTTGATGACATTATAAACAGTATCCCATTTAGTTCTCAAAGCGTTTTTCACAGGGAAGATTACCCCAATTTTACTGATGAAGAAACTGAGGCTCAGCAAGAGGAAGTAAGTTCCTGAAGCTAAAAAAGCTGTCAGGAAACTCCAGTTGGACCCCAGGTTTCTTTGACTGCCAATGCCACACATCTTTACTTCTCTTTTCTCTGGGAAGCTTAAAGCTTGTATCACTCAAATCAAGCATGTTGACTTTGGCACAATAAAGTTCTGGAACCTATTTCATCACTGACAAATCCAGGAAAGAATCCTTCTGTCTCATCCCTGTAGTTCTTTAACCAACCATATGTTTTTGTCTGGTTTGCCAGTTGTTTGAAATCATGTCTACCAAAACTCTCTAATGTGTTTGCACTAACCAAGAATCTGCCATTGCAGCACTACCTTCACATTCTTGCCTTCAAATCATTCTTTGTCTCTAAGGTACTAACTTTTCTCTGCCCTCTTCTGTCTGTGCCTTGAGTCCCAACAAACAGACTCAGCTGTGCTGTCTTTTCTCTTTCTGTCAGAAGCTTTCTGCCATTTGTTCCCTACTAGCAAAATTATTTCGCTTTTGCACTTCCAAATTCTCTACGCTTAAATTTTGCCTTCCTTACCATGAAACCTCTGCATATTGGATGCAGAAATTTTGCTATCCATTCTCATAAATAGCAAAAGAGTATCAAATCAATCACTTAGTATGGAAGATGTTTCACATTTTGCTTATTAATTTTTGTGGCTTGTGCTGGCCTTTCAATATTTGGCTTAGACAGGGGTGCCTGGGTGGTTCAGTGGCTTAAGCGTCTGCCTTCAGCCTAGGTCATGATCCCAGGGTCCTAGGATAGAGCCCTGCATTGGGCTCCCTGCTCAGCCGGGAGTCTGCTTCTCCCTTTCTTCCTGCCCCACTTGTACTTGCTCTCTCTAGAGCTCTCTCCCCCATAAATTAAATACAACCTTTAAAAAAATATTTGGCTTAGACATCACTTCCACCAAAAATTCCATATGATATATGACCCATATAATCAGTCTGATTTAGACTTTTCTTCTCTACAGTCATTTATTTCTGTATCCCTACCACTGGATATAGTGATTGACGTTTTATAAACAGGCATTAATGAAATAAATAAGTGAACATTTGAATGAATGAATGAACTATATGTTCATAAATGAGAGAGTTAAAATTCTCTATTTCTCTGATCCAATTTATAATGTCACCTCCTAAAAATTGTATTGTCTGCTAATTATTTTATGGTAACCTTGAAACCCTTGAAAGATTTTCCCTCTTAACTATTTTCAATAAATAGTAAAAATGTCCATTTTTCTTTGAAATATGTTCAAGTCTTCTGAAAAGTTGAAAATGAAATGTACATTCAATGTGTTGTAATCCAGTAGAATCAATTGATATTGAATTTGTGTCACTGTGCTTCTTCTGGGTTGAATAGCTTCCTTTCAGAAACCATCATCCATTGCATTAATCAATCTAATCAAATAGTAAATCACAGTCAATCCTTTCTCATAAATGTAGAAAACATAGTTAATGTATTTCACTGCAACCCGCACATGGTCTATTTCTAATGTTTTTTTTAAAGAAAGGTTATAATGAGGCTGACTTAATTTATTCATACATTCATTCAAAACAATTTTTTGGTGTAACATACAAGTACAGGAACTTTTCAAAGGCTGAGGGTAAAGAGATGAAAGATAACATCCACCCCCTCAGATGTTCACTATCAAGGTAGAGAGGCAGATAAGTATATAATTACAACAAATTATGTTACTGGGTTTAAGATGGATAGGTACCTAGGACTTTATGACAAAGAGCAGAAGGAAAAGCCACACAGATCAGGGAATTTGAAGGATTCCAAAGGAAGTTATATTTTTGTTAAAGATGAGAAGATGCTGTTAGGTTATGAAAGTGGAGGAGGTTGAGGAAGCATTTGAAGAAGAGAGAGCAAGCAGTTTGTGTGAAGACAAATAGACAAGAATGACAAATGTGTTCGGAATGGAAAATATATCGGACTGCTGAGAGGAACATTGAAATTGCATATCTGAGAGAAGAAGGGAAGGCAATAAAGCTAGAAATAATATGCAGGAACTCCTTCAAAAGGACCATCTATGCCCTTCCCAGCATTTTAGAGGGGAGGGTAGGAGAGTTATACAGAGGAGCAGTGTGATTCAGAAGAACGCTTGGATACAGCGCTCTGGTGGAGAGTTGTCAGATAAAATACGATTAAATTTCAGATAAATAATGAATAACTTTTTAGCATAAACACATTCCAAGTATTGTGAGGGACATACACTAAAAAGTTTTTCATTGCTGACCTGAAATTCAACTTTAACTGGGTACTCTATATTTTTACATGTTCAATCTGAAGAAAAAAACAAGGTGAGGAGAACCTGGGTGGCTCAGTGGTTGAGCATCTGCCTTTGGCTCAGGTTGTGATCCCAGGGTTCTGGGATCGAGTACCACATCAAGCTCCCCACTGGAATCTGCTTCTCCCTCTGCCTGTGTCTCTGCCTCTTTTTCTGTATCTCTCATGAATAAATAAAATCTAAAAAAAAAAAAAAAAAAAAGGAAAGGGAAAAAAGAAACAAGGCGGGAAGGACAATTTGGGGAATAGGTAATTAAAAATCTCAAATTACCCTCTGAGCCACAGTGGCAATGAGGATGGAGTGTGCTAACTTTCAGAATGTGGACCACCTAGTGACGGTTACTGAGACTCAGAGAGGTACAGCTTGAGGAAAAAGTTGTCCTTAGATCTTTTTTTTTTTTTTTTTTTTAAAGATTTATTTATTTATGATAGACATAGAGAGAGAGAGAGGCAGAGACACAGGAGGAGGGAGAAGCAGGCTCCATGCAGGGAGCCCAACATGGGACTCGATCCTGGGATTCCAGGATCGCGCCCCGGGCCGAAGGCAGGCGCTGAGCCGCTGAGCCACCCAGGGATCCCCCTGTCCTTAGATCTTTAAACCTTATTTGGAAGTCAGTGGAATTTTTGGAAAGAGTAACATTACTGGCCAAGGTTGACACATTATCCACTGGGGGGGAGGGTGGCATGTATGTATGTCTGCCCTGAAGACTGAGGTGACATAGATGTTCTGGTAAGAAAACCTAGGATACAAAATACAAAGACCCAATGTGCTTATCTTGGTCTCAGGGAAATATTCTCAAAATGTGCCATATTGATGTTTATATGATGCTTTGAAGTTTTCAAAATCTCTCACATCCATCATCTCACATCTACACCCAATGGTCTCACAGTCAGGGGTCAGTTATTATTAACCCAAATTGGCAGGTAAGGAAATGTGCACATGTAAAAGGACTCTACCTTAGCTCTCCTTTGCTGTTCAAATTCCAGTTGAAATGCCACATTTTCTATGAAAACTGTCATTGTTTGCAGTTTACTCTCCCTGCCACATACAATGTCAGCATTACTTTTTTTTAAGATTTTATGTTTTAAAATTAATCTCTACACCCAGCATAGGGCAGAAACTTACAGCCCTGAAATCAAGAGTCACATGATCTACAGACTGAGGCAGACAGGCACCCCAATGTCAGGATTATTACATCCAACATAATGCTGCTCTCCGTGACCTTATTTGATCTCACCTTATGCATTCATATTGCCAGCCACTAGACCGTAAGCTGCCAAAAGGCAAGGGAAATGCTTGCATGTATTGGAAACTTATATAGTCACTTAGTGAGTTTGGGGCATTTAAAAGGCTCTTAGTAAATGTTTCATTATCAGACTAGCATTGGCACAGCCAGAAATAAAAGTTCCTTGATTCTCAGCCTTCTTTTCTGGCTTATCCTCATACCCTTTTTTGTTCCATCATGTGCAGAACCAGGCAGAGATATGTTTGTGAGCAAACACAGAAACTTTAGGCCAAAGTACTATTCAGAGGATATTTCATTTGCCCCCCAGACGTAATGCAGGATTGGTCTCAACTGCACTAAAGGGACAGCGTCTATATAAATTGCATGATGGTTCAGGTTAGCAGAGTGACAGAATGAGAAGTCTACACCTGTTGCACACTTACCCTCTTCAGGTGGCTTGCTCCAATTCTTGGCTCCTTTCCACAAACATTAGAGGTGTGACTTCAATCCTTCTCAGTCACAACTCAGATTCTAGAAGTTCTGAGCTGAGAAACAGATTGTGAGCAAGGTTCCTCTGCATGCCAAAGGGACCATGCAATGACTAGTTGACCCAGCTTTAACTAAAGGGCAGTTGCTCTACATTTGTGACTCTATTCAAGTATTTGTTTTATTTATTTGTTAGCATAAGAGTATATGTATGCACATCTATAAATAAAATATGTGCAAAGTACATTTACTATATATTATATAGAAAGTCATTTTCATTCTAAAGTGTAAATCAGAAATCCCTAGAAGCCTTGTTAAAACAAACTTTCTGAATCTCAGGGCTTCTGATTCAGTTAGTCTGGTGGGGTCTGAGAATCTGTAGGTGTAACAAGTTCCCAGGTGATACTGATTATACTGATCCAGGACCACACTTTGAGATTGATGGGTATAGAATATATAGTCTTATATTTTTTGTGGATGTGTCTTGTACACATTGGTTTACATATGCATGCATCTCTTTCGTAGTTGTGTATTATGATTAGAGACAAATTAGTATACATATGCTTATCTAAGTACTTAAATATACACACATATGTAAATATATATAAATAATATACATATTCATAAAGTTGTTTATATGTGAATGTAAATGTATATAAATGCATATGCAAATGTATAAGCCCAAATATATAATGATATGTATTTATATACATGCACACATACATTTTATACACAAAAATATGATCAAAAATATGTTTGTAGGTGATGCTTACACTGTGCATGTGTATGTTATCAATGTGTCTTCCCCTTTTACACAAAAACTTTAGTCAGTCAAACATACAACTCAATCTCTTATGTTAAACTTATCATGAAAAGCATTGGTTAAATGTTCCAACCTGAAGCAGAGATATCTTCATACTGGTCTTGTTAAACTTTATTAGTTAGATGATCTCAATTTCTCTGGAGTCTCTTCTACATTTCCCATATTTCACATGTGCAACTACCGAATTAAACAAGTTCCATGTTCTTTTAGAACCACGAAGACTGGTCCTCCTGTGAAGTCAAATTTCAATTTTTTTGCCTTCCCCTTAAAAGATAGTGCAGTTTTTCTGGCATTTAACTTGCAAAATTAATGAAAATGTAATACAAACTCAGTGTGCTGTGTGCTCCTGGGTCATATCTCCCCCTTGCTGCTGACAGGGTCTGTTTTTTTTTCAAAGGCAAACATTGTCTCTAGAGGAGGAGGAAAGGAGAACCATGAATTTGGGACCTGATGCTTAGGAAGACAGAGGTAGAAGTGAAAGAAACAAAGGTTACCTGGTTTATCAGGTTTCATGGGACACTCAGGATAGTAATAGCTTATTTTTCTCGCTTGTCTCCACTCCTATCCTCTCTGCTCCAAAGTTCTTCCTATTCATTTTTTTAAAGATTTTATTTATTTATTTATTTATTTATTTATTTATTTATTTATTTATTTATTCCTGAGAGGCACACAGAGACAGAGAGAGGCAAAGACACAGGCAGAGGGAAAAGCAGGTTCCACGCAGGGAGCATGAGGTGGGACTCGATCCAGGGTCTCCAGGGTCACACCCCAGGATGAAGGCGGCGCTAAACCGCTGAGCCACCGGGGCTGCCCAAGTTCTTCCCATTCAATGGACGAGAAGAAGGAATAACTTAGAAGAAGAAAAGAAAATGCAGAGGGAAAAGATTTCTCATGTTTTATGAATGTGATCATGGTCTGCTTATATCTCATGACACTATATTGTAGTAAATATTGTCCTTGGTGTAGAACTATTTGAGCTGAGCTTCAGAGTCTTTTAGTAGCATGCTCAAGGACTCTCAACTTATAAGTGGGAGCCAGAATTTGAACGAAGATCTGTCTGATTTCAAAGCATAGAGCCAGAACTTTTGATTAAGGCTTTCCTAAAACAATATGCAAGAGAAGCCTGGATAATAATTCAACATCCCTAGGAATTTATCAAAGTACACATTTCCCCAAGGGATTAAAAGGAATAGCAGGAGACCTAGTGGAATTGTGCATTTTGAAGTAGGAAAATAAACCTGTGATATATGCAGGATAGGAGGGCAGGTTTATGCGGTGGGCTGTCAGCAACACGGTTTGCCAAATACAGTGTGGTGAGTTGGTCAGTGGGGCTCTTCTTTGGTGTGAAGTATGAGCTTCATGTACTTTTGTGTCCCTAGCTTTTATTGGAGTGTCTGCCTGTGGTAAATTCACAACAAAAAAATCATTAAATTAATTGACAATTTGAGTTGGCCTTGCTTAAAGGTAGTCTTTCCTGACCTGTTCTCTTTTAACAAGGGATAAGATTTTATTTCATAAAATGAGATCATGTGAATGTAAATAATGCAGAAAGAGAAAACATTGACTCAGCATCTGAAAATATAATCAATGGAGAATCATCTTCTGAGATTATGGTTTATTAGAGAGATAAAGAAGGACACTGAATGTCCCATCAGAAGTTGGGAGAGTCATAAAAATGAAAGAATCTAGTGGTATTAGGTAAAATGTTCTGATCTCACTAATGTTTTGGGAAGGATCTGATAATTTTGAGGAGACTTTAGACAAAAGAAAGGTGAAGGGAGGCTTTTGGAGCAGGGAAACCCCATGAACAAAGGCTTTCCTGGCAGTATGTTTATCTTGGTACATTGCTTTTGGAGTCACCACTCAGGCAAAAAGGATATCTATCATTGACCATTGTAGAAACAAGAGATCCTGAAGGTAGAGAAAGCACTGAATCAGCCACATCA
Source organism: Canis lupus baileyi (assembly GCF_048164855.1). Classification (NCBI taxonomy): domain Eukaryota; kingdom Metazoa; phylum Chordata; class Mammalia; order Carnivora; family Canidae; genus Canis; species Canis lupus. Next base: position 31,518,918 of record NC_132857.1, on the reverse strand, counting down.
GTGTTTCCAATGATGTTTGGGGAAGTTTGGAAATCAAACCATCTAACCAAACCCAGAGTAAATTCTCAAAATAAAATAATTATTTGAAGGATCTATTCTCACACATACGCAAAAAGGAAAGTAAAAAAGACAAGGAGAGACATAGAATTATTTCAACACCAACCAGAATTAAAGAGTGGCATCTGCTATGCTTTGGACTTTCTGCTGTCATGAAGAATAAGATGAATCATGGCCTGAGGGATTTTTACATCTGGATGGCTTAAAGTCTGGTCTAGAAGATTGAATTCAAGACCATGTGGAATAGGATTTCAGTATTTTGAAGATTAAGACTTTTATGGGTTCTTCATATGTTTTCTTCCATCAAGTAATCAAACTGAAATGAACCAAAATGTTTATGAAATGCATATTCTAATCATGCACATCCTCTGAATGATTAGGAAGTGTCATTTTACATTTTAATTCCTGTTGTTTATACAAAAAATAGTTGTTGAGCACTTGTGTCAGGTACTCTTTTAGATGCTGAAATACAGCAGTAAACAATGCAGAAATCTCTGACCTTGTGGAACTTATATTCTAGTGCAGGAAGATAAGCAAGATAAATCAGTAAAATATGTAATAGTCTGGATATTGTTGAAAACCTTCATAAAAGTCTTCTCCAGAGCCTTGTGGATCACGAAGTCTCCAGGAGCCATTGTTAACCTTGAGAGAAGTAGAAACCATGCAGGCTGGAGTGGTCCTCATACATCTGCTCTGCAATTTCCTAGTCCCTGGGCCCTGGACAGATCATTGATACACCCCAATCCTCAATTACTGCAGCTCCAGTATCATGGCTATTATATTTACCTTGAAATTTATTGCGAATTTTATAGGAGATAATATATGTGAAAAAATGTGAATGTAACTAGTGATGAGGAGAGCCCTGAGTAATTGTCATTAACACACTTTTGTCAACATAAGTAATTCAGAATAACCAAGGAGAAAATTTCCTTTTGTTTTAGTTTATTGCTGTTGCTCTTGTTGTTTTGTCCTGTTTGTTTGTATTTACTGGGCTGGACAAAGGTCTATATCATAAGAATTGGCAAGACGTTTGTCATTAGATGGCTAATCAAGTTCAAAGCACCTTGTGAGGTCACAGGATTGTTACTCTCTCTATATAAGGGATAATGAGTTCATCTATAGGACAGAGGGTGAAGGTAAAGGAGGTTACCCTCTGCACATGCCCTATGAAAGTCAGTGCTGTAGAGTAGAACAGGTACCATTCCTCTACCTGGTTTCCATCTGCCCTTTGTGTCCTGTTGCACATATCTTTTAACCCCATCAAGGTTCTTTTGCATGTGGAAAATTAGAAAAAAGTATCAACTGGCCTATTTGTGGGACCTTAGAAAAGAGGCTTTCAAAGAGAAAAATAAAAAAGATACAAAGGCTTCATGCTTGAATTAAAAAGGACAACCTTCATATCTTTAGTTAGACCACTTCTCTTAAGTGCCCTTAAGGGTGAACTTCCTCCCTCTTTGTTCCATAATGTGCATGTTATTTAAAAAATTTATTGAAAAAAAATTATTGCTTTGGTGATCTGAATAGGGATAGGATATGAGCCACCACTAAGCTAACAATTGGTAGCAATGATATTTATGAGCAAACTTCAAGAGTAGTTGGAGAAGAAGTCTAACAGTACCTGTTTCATGAGTTAAACACAACAGTGATAGTAACCAAGAAAATCTCCATTAATGAGGAGGAAGAGATTAGTGTAGTTTCAAATAACACACTTTCCCCATGTGTGAGCAGAGAACCCACTCACACCACACGGGTCCCATGGGACACTTACAGGATCAAGGACCCTGAATTTTAAAGTCGGATATATCCCATACTAGCAAATAACCACTTCTTAGTGTATCAATTTAATAAAAAAATGTGTGTAGTAAAAGAAAAAAATCTCAACTAATCTACTTGCACTCCTTGGCAATGCAATTCATTACAGGATATCCAATTCTTTGGAGCTGCCTCTTCTTCATGAAAACAGAAATGAAGGTGTAGCAACAGATGCCCATCTCATTAAGATCATATGATATCTAATAATTAATATCATTGTTAATAATATTATATATAAATATTACATATCTGTGTGTATATATGTATAAATATATGTAAATTCCATGTCTGTGAAGGCTTTGTTCTAAGCTTTTTCTCCAGCTTTCCTCATTTGTAGAGACTGTTGACTATGTGTTATTTCCCATAGCATCATGTTTTTTAAAGTTTCATTTATATATTGAGAGAGAGGGAGAGATAATGAAAACATGAGCAGGGGGAAGGGCAGATGGAGAGAATCCTCAAGCAGATTCCTCACTGAGCATGGAGCCCGAAGTCATATGGCTTGATCTCAGGATTCTGAGGTCATGACTTGAGCTGAAATCTTAAGTCTGATGCACACCAACTGAGCCACCCAGGCTCGCTCCATTCCCACCCTGCTGTGTCCAATAGGTCAGTTTTTTTAACTCTTCTCCTAATCTGGGATGATACTACTCATCAAGGTGTTTATTTTTCATCCTGCAAAAGTAGGTGCCTCTTCAACTATTGGATGGCAATAGTACAAGCTTAACTTTTTGGGACATATTTTAATGGAACTCATAAAGTTGAATCCATACTTTTGCGTTTTGTGAATTATGTTTTATTGGTGTTTTTGGAGAAATGTTGGTATCTCTCGAGAGCAAACACTGAAATCTATCTGGGTTTTCTAACGGCTTGAAAAAGACTCTGAGTCTTTTATTCTACCCATTTACTTAGGTTAACAGATATGCATGACATAGACCTGGTCTTTTATATATATACATATATAAAGTTTTTTGGTGTGTGGAAAAAAAACCTCAAAGGGTGGGGATTTTATGAACTGCCTTTGTTGTGCATTTCAGTTTGTGCTTGTCCCTTTGGGTTTTTTAACTTCCATGTTTCCACATATACTTCTTTGATTTAAGAAGTTTTACTTGTGTTCTTTTTTCTCTTTCAAGCAAATTTATAAAAATGCTTCCAGTTCTTGAAAAAAAAAAAAAAAACTGTTTTTAAGTAGGTTCCACACCCAGCATGGAGCTCAATGCAGAACTTGAACTCACAGCCCTGAGATCAAGACCTGAGCTGAGATCAAGAGGTCAGACACTTAACTGACTGAGCCCCCGAGGGTCTCCCAGTTCTTAAAATTCTTGAAAATATTCTAGTTTATTTTCAGTTACAAAACTGTGGCATTAACATTAACTAGTGTATTAAGAAGGATAAAAATGTTTGTATCCCACATCAGTGATCCCAAAATCTTCTCTAACTTCCATCACCCACTTTCACTCCTCTCATGTCAGCTCAAGTCAGAGACTACACGGTCTAATGATTATTGATTATTGATAAATAAATGATTATTCTTCCATTTAGAATAATTGAGCTCACATTAAATTGACCTTTTAAGTTTAGTTGCTTTTCTAGGTTGAAAACACAAGACCACAGATTGATAGCCCAAATGTTCTGTTTTCCAAGAGAAATATAGTAAAAAGGAGGGAACTGTCACTAACATCACGTGGCTTGTTATACACAAAGCAAGGGATCATTGGTTTCCTCTCTCTGGCCTTAGTACCATTACTGGTTCTAAGACAATTTTTGGTCTTCAATTTTTTTTTTTCAAATACATTACTAATAATTTGCTCTTTATTCCCCCTTTCTTAAAAAAAGAGACATAATCCTCCAAAATAAAGTTGTATTAGTATACTGTTTAGAGAAACTATATTTTTTGGAAAATGTTGATGTTCACTGAAATGGAAATCTCTAGGGAAATCTGGCTTAACAAGTTAATGTAAAGGGCAAGTGTGTATATTAATTTGAATGATAATTGTATTCAGACTGAAGAACAGATGTCCTCCTTTCACGGTGGAGTGCCTTGATGTCATGAGAATCTAGAGGTTAGTCACTATTGATAAACTAGACTTTCTGGTCTTAAAATCTGGATAATTTGAGTCAGTATTCTTAATATTAATCACTGCTCTAAAAGGTTCTTTTGCCTATGTTGCTTTTCCAAGTTAGACATGGTAATGAACATAGACTACATGCTGATTTAAAGGCTATTAGCCAGATTTATAAAGACAAAAAAATCCCTATATTTTTTCTTTTATTTCATCTTATAACTAACATTTTTTTCCTGAAGCAAAATAAACAAGAAGAAAGTATTAATTAGTACTTATAAATCAATAGCTTTAGCTCACACATTTTATTCAGAATAAAATTTTTTTTTTGTATCCAGATGTATAATGGAAGGTCATATTTAACTGTTCAATCAATATATTTTTATAGAGTCAAAACTAGACCCAAAACTTGTTCTATTTCTTAATCCTCTAACATCTGAGTGTCCCCAAAGAATAATTTTAACTCTCTATAAATAAAATTATTCAAGTCACATCCTACTTTTGAACCATTGTTGAGGTTTAAAAGACTTTATTTCTAGGTATGAATGCATGTATCTCACATGTTTTGCTATATTGGAACAAGAGTGACTCAGGTTTACAATTGAAATTAATTATTTTTAAAGAAGCATATTTTAAAGAAGCAGAAGAGATATGGCATTTTATATTTAGACAGTGAAATCTCCCGGTTAGAGTTAACCTCTCATACTTATATGTGGAATAAAAGAAAAAGAAAGGAAAAAAAATACTTTTGCAAGCATTCCGTAGTTTCTTTGGAGGTCCTAATATGTGAGGAAATATTTGAAGTCACTTCAGATGATACTACTTGGAAGAAAGGTTTAGATTATTTTTGGGTCCTTCATGGGATAGAGCATACAAGATAACAGGATTATGCCCTTTGAAGGGAACTACAAGGAGAGTGGAGACAGAGCTAAAGGACGTAAACTCAACATTTATACATTCATTCAACAAGGGGGTATGGGTGCCCATGACGCATGAAATCTATATGAGAGAAAAAGATGAATATGGATTTCATCAAAAGGTAAAAAGATATAGACAAATACATTTCTAAATATGGCAGTATAATCCATTAGATGACATTGGCAATCATAGGGAAGAACCTCAGAAGAACTCCTAAACAGACTGGCCTGGCACCGGAGGGTTTAAACTCTTTTGGGTGACATGGTGGATGGAAGAAGGCCCCCTTCAACAAGCCCACAGGAGGTGGTTTCCACAGGCTCCAATCCCTCCGCTGGCCTCCAGTGAATCTGCACTGATACCCCCCGCCCCCCTGCTCCCACCTCCTCTCCTGGAAACATGGTCTCAATGAAAAAGACTGAGCAAACAGTACCTGCTTGGGATATTGAGGAGATATTGAGGTGGAGAGGGTTACTGGGATTTCCAGGAAGAAGAACAACATTCCAAGGCCAAGGAGGCAGGAAAGAACTGACCCACTGGGATAATTGAAAGTTATTTGGTGGGGGAAAAAAAAAAAGGGAGAAAATGGAAACATCAAGCCAAAGAGCTCGAGAAGGGCCGTAGTTGATGCCATAGTTGATATACTAAGGGTTTGACCTTTTTTAAAAGCTGTGAGGAGCCATTGGTGAATTTTAATGTGAATTACCTGAAAAGACCCAAAGAATAAACTACTAATTTGTCACACAGGGAGATTACAAAACCCCCTTCTTTGGGGTGCTTTGATAAGCTGCAGTCACTTCATTTTCAGACCTTCTGTACTTGTGTAGGTGATTGACCTATGATGAGGAATCTGAAATTCTTCAACTGCTGGGAAAACTAGCTTAAGTGTTGAGGTAAATGATTTGCTGACTCTGCATATCCACTCTCCAGCTTTCTCTGGCTCTGATCCCAGGAGCTTAACTTCATCAGTTGGTGTTCTTTTTTTCTGGCTTCTGCTGGGATCTGTTCTGGGTGGCATGAGGAGGAGATCCAAGGGCTGAGGGAAAATGTGGTCAGAATGATTATTGCGCAGTCCATTCCTGTTCCCTGCTACTACAGCTGGCTGCCTGTCCTTAGAGAAGACCCTCCCTTCTGCCCTCATTTTCACTTCCTGCTGTATTTTGCAGCCCTGTTCCTGGCCTATGCATGCACACCTTCCAAGCTGACCACTTCCACTAGGAATTATTCATGGTACTCCATCATCATGCATGGGTTTCTCTTCACTCTTCCCACACTGCAAGGACAGTCCTTTTGTTAGATCCTTCTCCATGCATATCCAAGTGCCATCTGCTTCTTGCCAGCACCCAGACTAGATAATGATGTTTAGTAACATTTAAGATGTCTAAAATATCAAGACGGAACTCCATAACACTCTACCTGTAAGCATCTGCATCATCTCACTTGTGGCAACGCCATCCTTCCAGCTGTCAAATTGAAAACCTGAGAGCCCCTCACCCCACAACTACCTTCTTTTTTTCCTATGCACCCCATACAATCTGTTAGGAAATCACATTGGCTCTATCTTAAAAATACAAGCTTGCCTCTCCTCATCAACCTCTTGGATGCCATTCAGGTTTGAGCCACCTTAGTGCCTTGCCTTGATTAGTACCTAGTGCCTCCCATGGTCCCCTTGTCCCCTTGTAGCTACACTGGCCTCCTGAGAGCTTATGCCCAATAGAGTAACTGTACAACTGCATTAAAGTATGAAATAGATCGTGTCACTCCATGAAACCTCCAACCACTGGCTCCTCTCCCACTCAAAGTGGCCAAGAAGGCCCTCATGATCTGGCCCATGACTGCATGGACAACTTGTTCTACTCCCTTCTCCCTCAATGTTAGCCATACCACCTACAATTTGCTGGACTTTGGTCCATCAATTCCCGTACCTACTTACCCTTCACTTAGATATCCTCTGGGCTACCACCCTTAACTTTTGGTGAATGGTTTGGTTCCAAAAAGTCCTACCCTGACCATACTAATTAGTACTGTACCTCATTTCTTCTTTCCCCAAAAGCCCTACTCCTCCTTATTTTGTTATCTTTTTTTTTCTTTGTTTTGCACCATTTATCATTTTCAAAGATTTATGTGGTATTAGTTCCCTAGGGCTGCCATAACAAATAACCAAAAACTGGGGAGCCTAAAACAATACCAATTTATTGGCTTACAGTTCTGGAGGCTGAAAATTCCAAATCCAGCTATCAGCAGTGCCATGCTTCCTCTAAGCCTCTAAGGAGAGGATCTGTCCATCCCTCTGCTAGTTTCTGGCAGCCTCAGTCCTTCCTTGGCATGTGGAAGCATAATTCCAATCTCTGCCTCTGTCTTCATGTGGCCATATTCTCTCTGTGTCTTTGTGTTTCTGTGTTATCATATGCATTTTTCCTGTGTGTCTGTGTGTCTAAACATCCCCCCCCCCTTTTTTTTTTCGGAAGGACATCCGTCATATTGGATTAAGTAAGGTCCATCCTCCCTAATTACCTCATGTTAACTTGATTAAATTAAATCCACAAAGACCCAATTTTGAGTAAGGTGGCATTCACAGGTACTATGGTTAAGATATTTACTAGATCAAAAAAAAAAAAAAAAAAAAAAAAAAAAAAGATATTTACTAGATCTTTTCTGGGGGGAAGGAGGGGTGGAGGAACACAATTCAACATATAACACATAATTTTCTTATTTATTTTTCTTATTTATTATGTGAATTGTTTATTGTCTGTCTTCACGGGCCAAGAGTTAGATTTCTCAGAGTAGTAATATTTGTCTCTTTGTTCACTAATTCTAAGTATCAAGTCCACTGATCAAGTATCTAAGGTTGTGTGGCCACAAAGTGTTGAATGAAGGAAAAATCTGAGTAACAGGCTGTTTTAGAGATAAATGTGAGTGGAACTTTATGCTGAATGGAAAAAGAAGTCTCTGAAGCTCTGGTTTGACAATCTTAATTTTTGAAAAGCAAAATACTTTGCTTAAGATTTTAAAAGATACCAAACCATGAATCTTTTCACTTGGAAAGCAATACCTCACTGACATGGAAGACCCACATTTTATTCTCATGATTTATTTCCTGTATTTTACAACCTATTCATGCAATTTGAAGCACTTATTTTTAAGCCGATTCATGTTACATCCTTTGAATTTCAGACCTGGGATGTGAATCTTCAGCAGATGGTTGATATGTACATTGGAGAAGAAGGCGTGGTAAGAGGGTGGAGGTGGAGATGGGAGGTACAAATCTCATCTGTAAGCAAGCTTTAGAGATAAAGGGGAGTGAGATGTAGCAAGACCCTGTGTGGCACTGGCCTCATCACTGTCCTCTAGCTCTGGATCTTAAGTGGCTTAATCAAGCTTAATCAGGCATTGCTCTGCCTACTGCTCTGTGCCTATTTGCTGCACATAGATCTACCTCTCACTCCTCCTGAGCCTGTGGCTGCATTCAGATCCCTTCATGGGTTCCTGGACACAGCTGTTGGAGTATCTCTTCATCTTAAATTGCTCCTAGTCCCTCCCCCATTTTGTTTTTCTGGGGGCTACTGAGCCTTTCCAAAACTTAATATATCAGCACGCTCTTCACACTGTTCCTAGATGATTCAGTCAGCTATGGAGGAGCAGGAGCAAACAGCTGTCATATATATTAGTGAAACCTGAATTGCTCATATTTCAGATATAAACCAGGTCCCTCATATACAGGTATGTCATATCTTTACATAACCCCTCACGGCCTGGATTCTCTAGTCTTGAACATGGGGTCATTTGACAAAGACGTATCCCCTAGGCCTCCATGTGCTTCCTAAAGTAAGTAATCTCAAATATTTGAAAGTAGTTCATATCAATTACTAAACCAGAGGAAAAAAATCTATATTATTTGAAAATAAAAGCAGACCCATGAAAAAACTTAGAATATTTGTTATAAAGTTATAGCAATGACATGGTAATATATAATATATAATATATAAGTATATACTATGCAACATATATACTGTTATATATAACAGTACACACAATGTGATGGCATGTATAATGCAATTCTACATGGGTATATATAGCATATAAGATTGTCACATTATAATGACAACTCCATCAGTTCATCGTTAATCCTCCAAGAAAGGATTTCTTTCCAGCATTAGATACAGTAAGATAAGTTAATAGATGAATGACAGGTGGCAGTAGTTATTTGAAATGTCCCAATTGAGTAAGGGATTGTTGTCAAAATACATAAGGGTTCCTACATACCAAAAATAATGCCTGGAAGGACAACCATTTCAATGGAGATAGGCCAAATATAGACCATAGCTACTTTTAGAAGAAATAACTCAAAAAGCATAAAAAGCTTCTGAAGAGGAACTCAACCTTTTTAAAACTCAGTAATGTAAATTTAACCAACAACAAGACATTACTTAACGTCTGTTAACCTGGCAAGAAACAGACACTTGAGTAAGGTCAAAAGTTGGGTGGACAAGGTGGCAATGGTAGTATGGGCTAGTGTGATTGTGCTGGGGAGCCAGCTCACTCCACTGTGGTCCCACATTCTGGTCCTGAGCATGTGTTCTAGAGAAAGTCTCACTCAGGCCCATGGAGGCATGCTCCTGAAAATGTTTGTTTAGTACTTTTTAGAGTTTGGGGAGGAGGTGGCAGGCTCAGCACCCTCTGCTGCAAAAGTGGATGGGTAGAGTATGGTCAACAAACAGCCTAGAGCAGTTGTAAGCAAACTTGTTCTATAAAGGGTCTGGAAGTAAATATATTTGGCTTTGTGAGCCAGAGGGTCTCTCTTGCCATTGCTCAGCACTGATACTATGGCATAAAAACAGTCCCATTGACATGACCCAAAGGAATGGATATACATGTGATCTGTGAAATAACATTTACAAAAAAATGTTTGGACTTGGCCTGGACTATCGTTTGTCCATTCCTATATGACTAATTCTGTTTACAAAGATTGTGTTAAATATACCTAAAAAACAATTAGCAAAACTAAATATAATAAAAGATCCACATTAATCACATAAGAGTGACTTCTTGTGGTAAATGGAGAAGGGAATAAGGATGATATAGCAAAGAGTAAGCGGTGAAGGAGTGATGAAAATGAACCTAGAAATAAGGATTATAATTAACTCAAGATTTTGTACTTACATTCAGTTTAATTTTTTTCTAAAAAGGGCAAACAAACTACAGTTTTGAATAGGGGCTTTAATTTGCTCACAACTTCCAGAACTGAAGTACTATGTGAGTGCAGCTGAGTGCCTGCTGTGGGTTAACACGATGTGTGGGCCTCTGGTTTGATGTTGTACCTAAATATGGCAGGGAATCACGATACTCTGTGCAAAGTCATTTTTAGTGCCCTTCTTTTGAAAATAAGTGGCACTAGGTAAAAATAGCAGCTTTTTTTTTTCTTGATCAGGAAATAATGATTTGAAAAATGCCCAAGAGGAGAAGAAAATTGTCAAGCTGCATGTACAATGGCTTAAATTGTTCAAGGTATTACCTCTGATAAAGAAGAAGTGGAGCTCTGTGTTATAAGAAAATCGGTCCATATGGGAGATGTAGTAAGGGATAAGTATGCAACAATGGTTAAAAGCAAGGGATGGAAGTAAATTTTGGAATCGTATCCTGGATCTTCTACTTTCTAGCCAAGTTACTGAAACTTGGTCAGTCCCTATTTCCTCATGTTAAGATAAAGATACCTTAAAGGGCTGTTTTGAGGCTGAGAAGCTCAATTTAAAAATAGGTTGGGCACATAGGAATAACAGAGTAGTACTCTTATGGGAGATGCCTTAATGGTTTGTATGAACAGCAATTCCTCATTTCTGTGTTTTTCCAGGTTTCCATACAAAGATTATAGACTCATTATCAGGGAGATGATCATTGCCACAAAAATATAGTGTATTCTATGGAAGAGCTACTAATGTATTGCCTTTAGACTCCCTGAAGCATCTAGAAAGCATCCCAGGTCCCATTGTAAAATACTCAAAAATATTTTTAAAAGAGATTAACTCAAAGGAAAGGCCATGTTAATAAATTAATTAGAAAATTAGTACAATGTAAAGGATCACATCATGATAGGCAAAAGTCATCCAGGGTCATCCATGATACTTCTATCTCAAAAGCCCAGTAACAAGCTGCAGAAGACCCTCTCATCTGCTTTAGTCCTTTCCAGGTTGCAAGACTTGAAGATAATGTTGACTTTTCTTAAAGATTCAGCCCCAGCCTGATTCTCAGCATTTTTTGACATTGACACCAAGTGTCACCAAGCCTCCAGGTGAAATGATAGTGGTCTGGATAAATGGCATTTATGTAGAGCCTCATGTTTCCAAATCAGTTCTAAATAATGTATATACTCCCGTTCTCACGTTAATTTATTTCACCTCTGCAATTCTTTTTTTAAATTGAGAGTTTATTACAAGATTTTTAAAATGTGTGGAAGATAGGACTAATAAACAGCACATACATATCTATATGCTCACACCTTAATTCAGGGAAAATGACAAAGTCATCATGTGAGAATCGGCCTGTGGGCCTCTCTCCAGACTTTCTCTTTCTTCCACATTTGCCAATATTCCATGTCCTGAAAAGTTTTGTGTTTGTTGTTCCCTTGTTTTCCTTTAAGAAAGTTTTACCACATACAGTTCTATTTTTATTTTTTGTGATTTTAGACTTCATATGCATAGATTAAATCACTGTATCGGGATCCCTGGGTGGCGCAGCGGCTTGGCACCTGCCTTTGGCCCAGGGCGCGATCCTGGAGATCCGGGATCGAATCCCACGTCAGGCTCCCGGTGCGTGGAGCCTGCTTCTCCCTCTGCCTGTGTCTCTGCCTCTCTCTCTCTCACTGTGTGCCTATCATGAATAAATAAAAATTAAAAAAAAAAAAGAACTATTTAAAAATCACTGTATCTTCTATGACTTGGCTCTTTACTCAGTATTACTTCCTTTTGAGTTTTGTAGATGTTTTTGCAGGTAGCTTTAGTTTGCTTTCTATGTAGAATGATTTTCCTTTGTAACAATACAGAACAGTCTATTTATCCCTTCCATGTTAATTGGCATTTGTGTTGCTTTTGGTTTTCTGCTATACCATGATGAATAACTTTGCACATGTCCTTGTGCACTTGGAACATTTGTTGAGAGTATGACTCAAGCAAGGGGATTTTTGTGGTCATAAATTGTGCATGTCTTTAACTTTATTAGCAGTATCAAGGTATTGTCCAAAATGTTTTTACCAATTTATAAGCAACTTGTAGGTCTTCCAATTGGTTTTTATACTCATCAAAACTTCTCATTGTCAAAAATTTTGTTTTACCTCAAAATGGAGAATGTGAAATGGTATTTCATTTCCATTTTAATTTCCCTAAATACTAATGAGATTTTTTTTTTTTTTTTGGTTAAACATACGAGCCATTTGACTCTTTTTTTTTTTAAAGATACTCTTCATGTATTTTTCATTGTACCATATGCCTTTAAAATTTATTTGTAGGCTTTATTTATATATTCCAAACTATTATTTTGTCAGTTAGATGGTTGCCAAAATTACCTCCCAGTCTGAGGCTTGTACTTTTATTCTGCCTCTATTTTTTAAAAAATGAACAGAAGTTATTAATCTTTATATAGGGGATTTAATCCTTCATTTCCTTTATAATTTGTATTTTCTGTGTTTTGTTAAGAAATAATGTTCTACTTCAAAGTAAAAAAAAAAAAAGGTTGTCTTACACGGTTTTCTAATTTTTTTGGTTTTGTTTTTCACATTTAAATCTTTAATCCACCTGGAATGTATTTTCTATATATGGAATGAGAAGAGGTTTGTCCAATTTCATGTATTTCCACATGAATATTTTTTCAGCATCATGAATTGTAAAGTCTATTCTTTCCCTACTGACTCATAGGACCAATTCTATAATAAATCAAGTCTCCGTATATTTCAGGGGCTGTGTCAGTTTGATTGATTGATTCTTGATTTATTTGTTTTTGAATTGGTATTATTCTATCTCATGCCAATACTTGTACCGCTTTAATTACTACAGATTTTTAAGTAATATTTATCTATACAAAGCATTTTTACTCCTTATTTTATTTTTCTTATTTGGGAATATTTCAACTTTTTGGCTCTTCTAAATAAATGTTAGTATTGGATTATCCAAGTCATACAAGAAAGAAGGAAGGAAGGAAGAAAGACAGGAGAGAAAGAAATTCAGATATGACATTTAAGATTGATGTTTCAATAAATTTATAGATCTCTTTAGGGAGCAATACAATTGCCAGTTTTACAATACCAAGTCTTCCTAATTTCTCTCTATTTACCTGGGTCTTTTAAAATGTCTTTCAAATATGTTTTATAATATTCTCACTGTTTTATTAGATTTATTCCAAGCTACTCAAGACTGTCATAAACTTTGTTCTTAAAATGATATTTTCAATTATTTGCAGCTGGTGTGTATAAACACAATTGATTTTTTTACATTGATTTTATGCCTAGCTACTTGAATGTTCTTATTAATTCTAATAATTTCTATGCAGATTGTTGACAGTTCTTTTCTAACAATTTTTACGTAGACTGTTTATGGGTTTCTAAGTATACATTCATCTCACAGGCAGATGATGAGGGCTGTGCTCCATCTTTTTTAATGATCAAAAATTCTTTTTCTCTTTCTTGCCACACTATGCTACTGGCTAGGCTCTGTGTAGAGTAAGAATTGTTCATGATGGGCATGTTGGTTTTTTTAATGATCCTGGAGAAATGCTTTCAGCAGTTGATCACGAAGGATCACATTTGTTCTAGGTTGGGCATACATACCCTTTTATTCTAATTTGCTACAAGTTTTTGTCAGGAATAGATGTTGAGATGTTTTTATTTGGTAATGAATTTGGTATTTCCTATTTATGAACCAATCACATTATTTCTCTTTTTTTTATACCTTAGTTTGGTAAGTCATATTAAACAATTTTCTAACATGAACAGTCTTCTTTTTTTTTTTTTTTTAAGAGTTTACTTACTTGAGAGAGTACAAGCACGAGGAGGAGAAGAGGGGGAGGGAGAAGCAGGCTCCCCGCTGAGCAGGGAGCCCAAGACAGGGTTCGATCCCTGGACCCTGGGATCATGACCTGAGCCAGAGGCAGACACTTAACTGACTGAGTCAGCCAGGTGCCCCTAACATGAACAGTCTTGTCATGTTGACTATTGCTGAATCCTCTGTAGGATTTGGTCTATTCGATCAAGTTCTGTGCTCTCCTTAGGATTTACCTGATGTGGCCATGCTGATGATCTTTAGTATATTGCTGGATCTGTTCCAGATTCTTGCCTCAGTGGTGATGAGACTGGCCTAGAACTTTCTTTCATGATCTTTGTTGAGTTTCAGTAGTTTCTGTCAGTGTCAGAGAATTAGTTGTAGAGTTACTTCTTTATTTATGCTCTGAACAGATTTATGGAAGGCTGGAATGATAGGGTTTTTTTGTTTTTTGTTTTGTTTTGTTTTTTTTTTTGGAAAATTTGGCAGAGTTCTGTTAAACTCTCTGTTACACACACGTGGTACACACACATGTGCACACAAACACATTTCTTCTTGAGAGACCACGGATTATGTAATATTTTCCCAAGATATTTGCATTTAACTTAACAAATTTACTGGCATAATGTTGTTCAAAATATCTTCTTTATAGCTTGAAAATCCTTTCTGCACCTTCAGTCACACTCTGTTTTTAATCTCTAGCTTTGGTCAAGGGCTGTAGGCATTTCTGTCTGATTTTGAATTTCTCACCCTTCTACCTAGGTCCTAAACCTCTTGTCCAGAGGCACAAATTGTCTGCACGCTGGCTGCTATCAATCTGCTTGTTTAACATCTACCTGCTGACCAAAACCTAGATTCCCTTGTGCTTGGCTGTGCTCTCCATCTATCCTCTTGAGTAGAGTCCTCCTCAAACTGAATCTTCTCTGAGGCCCACAGGCCCTCTTGACCTATTCCACGTAGTATCAACACCTTTCTCAGCATCTATTTCATCCACAGGCATAGGTGGTGACCTGCTATGTTTCATTTTCTCCCTTTCCTGGACTTCTCCTTCATGAGTGCTGAGAGTAGACAAGTATGGCTTGGAAATAAAACTCAATCCAGCTATTATTCATTTTCTATGATTTACTTAAATGGTTTTTAGTACCAGTATGGAACCCTGAGGCATATAGTACTGTCCTACCTACAAGTCACTCCTGCTTCCTATCTCTGTCTGGATTGTTCTGCTTTTCCTAGTGCTGGCAGATTGTCCTGTTTGAAGCCTGTGGACCAATGCTCAGCCTCCCTGCCCATCCTGGCCTATAAGTCTTGAGAAACGAAACACCTGGGGATGCCTTGCAGCTCCTTTCCTCATTCAGGGAGTGAGCATCCTTCCACAGATTTCAGAGCAGTAGCATGAAATTCCAAGACTGGAACTGCCTAAACCCTACCTCTTCTGTTTTCTACTCCATTGTCTTGTTCATAGTTAACAGAGAAGTAAACTGTCCTTGAAGGCCATATGTTTGCCCATTCATGTTATTTTTTTCCATTTTCTTTCAAGATGATCTATTTCCAACCCTAAATGACTGAAACCATTCGACTTGCCAGGACCCCACACCTTCAATGGAGCCATCCTCCCCTACCCAAGATCCATCCAAGTTACTATAGCTCTAGGCAGTCTGGACCTTCCTTCCCCACCATACTGTCTTCTTAGAATTCTCAATCAGAGTCCTGTCTTCCAGTCAAGAAATATATCCCAAGTCCCTGTGAATGATCTTCTGTCACTTTTCACTTGCCCCAATGTTTATGTTGCCATTACTCAGGTATACACTTATTCAGGGCATGCTTAACAGTACCTACAATGTGACCAATCCTGCATTAAGCACTAGATGAAAAAGAATTGAAGCCTTCAGTAGATTAAGCATGTGGTTGTGCTGACAGACAAGTGTACAGTCCCCTTTCATCCTTGGAGTAGAAATGTGTGTGAGGACAGTGGAAAGGGACAGGGGAGAAGAGTAGCCTCATAGGGACAAGGCGATTCACAGGGAAGACTTCTGCATCATATGAGGTCAGGATGAGGACGGAAAATGGGAAAAGCTGAACTGAGAAAGAAGATGATAGACAGCAGGAAAATCAAGTAGCATTCTTGTCATGGTTATGGTGAGAAACTCAGGTTAAAACACAATTAGCTGGGGAACCCTGGGTGGTGCAGTGGTTTGGCGCCTGCCTTTGGCCCAGGGCACGATCCTGGAGACCTGGGATCGAATCCCACATCGAATGCCACATCCCTCCCTGCATGGAGCCTGCTTCTCCCTCTGCCTGTGTCTCTGCCTCTCTCTCTCTCTCTCTCTCTCTCTCTCTCTCTCTCTGTGACTATCATGCATAAATAAATAAAATCTTTAAAATAAAAAAAAAACAATTAAAAAAATTAAAAAAAAACACAATTAGCCTGAAATCTGAGAGGAATGTAAAGTTTAGTTTAACACAAGTAAAGACTGGGTAAAGATGCTATAACTATATAATGTACAATTTAGTATCCAAAATATATGATAGACTCCTAAAATCAGTAAGAAAGCAAGCAATGCAATGAAAAAAACCCAAATCAGCAGAGTATAGACATTTCATTCAAGAGGAAATTTAAATGGTTAACAGAATATTAAAAAGACAACCCCTTCTCATAATCAGGAAAATATTGTTTACCTAGCATATTACCAAAGCAAAAAAATCTACAGTATCAAAGTTTGAGAGATATAAAAAATAAAGTTATATTATTGGGGGTGGGTGCAAATTGATACAACTTTGAAAAATAATATGACAATTTCTTCTAAAAATGAAAATGTGCATATATTATAGCCCAGAAGCTTTACTTCTGGATATATTCACACATGTACACAGTGTCGTTTATCAAAAAGTTATTTGTAGTAACAGAAAACAAAAAATAAAAACAACCTAAATTCAATAGGAAAGTGAATAACTAAAATGTAGAATATTCACATGATAAAAAACAAACACAAAGCTTTAAAAGAATGGGTAGATTTAGATATATGGGTGGGGAGAGAAGCAAAACTCAAATTTTGACTGGAAAAAGAAGTTGCAGAATGATTTAACACTGACTTCTGTTTCATAGAGCTATGTTTCATTCTGTGTTATGAAATTCCAAATGATCCTGGAATTGAGAAATTTCTAAGAAAATTTATGTATATAAAACTAGTGTTTCTTTTATTCTTTCCTTCCCTCCCTCTCCCTCCTTTCCTTGCCTCCCCCATCCCTCCTTCCATCTTTCTGTCCTTCTATCCTTCCTTCCTTCCTTTCCTTTTTGGGGGGAAGGGGGGTCACTGTGGTTGAATACAAAGTTGGAGGTTGGTGAGTGATTTGATGTAAGGGGATGATCATCAGAGATTTGAGTTAAATATAGATTCACTTTCACTTACACCTTGGAATGCTTGGCTCTTTATGGCAATCATTTCAAAATGGGTCAAAAAAGTCATTTGTATTACTACTTTTCATCCTCTTTCAAAAGCCAATGTATGAGCATAAAACCATTTAATGATAGTTGCATTTAATGATAGTTGCAGTGCCAAGAAAATCAAGAAATAGCTTTATCTTAAGTTTATGAGAATTGAAGAAAGAAAAGAAGGGGGATTAAAAATTTGATAAAATTTTGGTAAATTTTGACAAAACCCAGAGATATCTGCCCAGTTCTATGTGAAATGATTTATCTTGACCAATTTTTAAGTTTCTTCCTCCAGCGAATACATAGGTCCACGTAGTTCTCAAAACATCTTTCAGCCCATTCTACCTCTAGAGGGGTCCATATTGGGTCTTTTTCAATAGTCATGCGATAAAGAGTATAGGCTTGTATCTTCCAAGGGTCGGCAGCCTACAGAAATGAAGATGTGTATCATCCTTCTACATGACATTAGAGTGTGTGGCACTGGTATATAGTCTTTAAAGATGACTAAATTGGGATAACAGATCAAAATCTTCAGGGAGAACCTTCCAAAGCCCTCTCTTAAGTATGTGCACTACTTAGAAACCAAACCAAGAAAAACACAAACATGATTAAAGTGTCCCAATTTATAATTATGAAAATGATACTAATCAATCAAGTAATCAGGAGATATTTGACCATAATTGTCTTTTGAAAAAGAACAAGAATGAGCAATTACTAAATCCTTACAATAAATAAAATCTTTTATATGTTACCACATTTAATTTTCCTCAAAACAATCACCCTAAAAAGGGGTAATTATCTCATTTTATGCCAAAGAAAACAAAGTTCGTAAAAGCCAAATAAATCATTCAAAGGTATGCATCTGAAACCCTGTTCCTTTTACATGATACTAGTCCCCCCATGGGGCTCACCATTAGGCTGGAGTATAGAGGAATGCATAGGGCTCTTCCTGAGCCTCAATATCTAATTGAGGGGACAGTAACTATCATGTGTCATAGTAAGTGACAGAAGCCACCCATTGCTTAGTTCCAAAGCAGGGAACAAGAATTTGATCAGGGTGTTCAGGAGTGGTGCTTGAAATTGATGCAGAAGATTAGGATTTTGCATACTTGGATTTGTTCTCAAATGTCTACAATGTAGGCTTAGAGAAGCAATATTTCAGGATATGTCCCATATTCCATAGTATTATTTCATCTTAGGTATCAAAATTGGCAAAGAACTATAGACTTTGCCCATTAGTTTCATCATGAATATTGCTTTGCTTTTTCTTTCCCTTTGCCCCCAAAACAGTGTTTGCATAATTGAGATCTGATCCCTTTATGAAAAGAAACTTCTTAAAGCATAAAGATCTATGTTGTAACATAGTCTGATTCTAATTCAAATACTAATACAATTATGTGTATGCTCTAAATTTCCGGAGATAATATGAAAAATATTAATATGATCATTCAAAACTTTTTAAAATCAAGGTAGAAGAATGTATTCTATCATTTAATTAATGTCCCTACAATTCTGGACAGAGGCTTCTCCCAATTTCCTATTCTCAATAGGACTGTTACAGTGACAATTCAAAATTACCGGTACAGCTCTACTGGAAATGGATTGTGGGAGTGCCACTGAGGCCTCACTAACGTGATTCATTGGCCGTCCCAAGAGCTTTCAGAGGAAGGCCTTGATTTTTACATGCTGTTTCATATTAGTATCTCTTCCGGAATATAAATCTTAAGAGCAAAACTGTTATGCAGGTCTGTGAGTGGAAACCTGCTGGTCAGGTGAAGCTGGACTCTAGAGGAAAGAGAAGGGCCAGCTTGAGGAGCACAGTTTGCATATCATCTTTCTATTTAGGCCAGAAGACAGATAGAATCTGAGGGTCCATAGGCAAGTTATCCAGGAAGATCCTCAAAAGCCAAGGTAAATTCTGGTGGAGGTCAGAAAGTTCAGGACAGCAGGAGGACTTGTATATCTGGGGTGTCACAGAGGACAAAAATTCTAAATTTCATAAGGGTGAAGCCAATTAGTTGCTGTCCCAGGAGCAGAGGTAGTAGAGTGGATCTCATTCTAAATCAGTAATCACTCTCCTTTTTGCCTCCTCTGTAGACTCTGGAGATACAGTCCTGGGTATAACCAGGGTAACTAAATTTCAGGTAATAAAATCTCAGAAAAGGACTTGGATGAAGTCTTCCTGAGGAAGTTTTAGTAGTGGACCTTTTACCTATGCCTGCTGATTTAATGGTTGGTTTGGGCATACTCTCATAGATGTGATAGCACTTGGCAGAGTGTATTTAAAGATCCTTTGTATTTTTTTTCTAAACATTCCAAGGTTCAAGATTGGTCAAGATATTGAGAAAAAAATGAACAGACTGGACTGAAGAGTCCTGGGTCAATTCTGAACGATGGTAATAAGGTAGTTATTGCTAACAGGCATTGGACAAGATCTAGGGCCAATCCAAGTGCTGTGACCTTGGGTAAGTTACCTAAATACTCTAAAATTGTTTCCTTATCAAACCAAGACAATAATATCTAATTCATAATTAGTATCAGGAGGAATAAACGAGGTAGTTTATGTAAATCCCATCACAGTATGCCATTGTCTAAATTGAATAAGTGATGTGTTCTGTTATAATGCTGCCAGCTATAACACTGGAACAGGATACAGAAGATCTATGTTGCCAGACACTTTGTGATAGGAAGGGAAACTTTGTCCATATAACTTTCATGCTGATAATCTTCCCTTCTCTGCGTCTATCATTCTTTTTTCTTCCACCATGGGGTGAGGGAGCTTTGTCAAGCTCTGTCTGTGTGTTAGATAAATTCCAGAGGTCCAAATTAGCAATGGAGGGAGTCACATGAACTATCAAAATGAGATCAAGCTACAAAACAGAGGCCACCAGTGTCCTAGGGTTTCTCTTGACCCAAGTGTAGCATCAGAGATCTGGGAGCTTGATCTTGAATCAGGATCTATACCAGGGAGTGCCCCCAAGAAATTAAAAACAGACACATGAACTGTAATAGGCCACAGAAAACATGAGGATGATGGAATGGTGTGAAGTACTACAGGTAGATGACCAAAGTAGAATTCCATCAAGGTCCAACTCTTTTGAAGGCACAGGCACAGCAGGAACACCACCACCACCAAAAACTATCCAGTTCAAACATCAGTACCTATTAAACATGAACAAATGACTAATTTTTTTCAACTAGTCAGTATTCATAGAGATTCAGTCCAAGTCTGTCTGGCAAATACAGTATTTAGTATCAAATGGCATGCGTTCACATTTTCCTAGTACACTAAATTTACTCCCCAATTAAAATTCCATTTAAACAAACCAGAATGCCTTCCTCACACATTATACCGACTCGAAGGAACTAGACTCTGTGGCCCAGTTCATCAAAATGCACTTGAAAAATTATGTCTGGAACTCTCAGACCGATGCTACTACGCATTAAAGGTTTTATTTTCTTCATTCTGTCTTTTCTCTTCCAAGGCTTGACTCATAACCACTTGAGATAGAGCTAAAGCTGACATAGAAAGTGAAAATCCTCTGCCTTCTTGCCTGCAGGAAATCCTCGGCAGGAGATTTCCAGGCTGTGCTGTCATCAAAGCTAAACTTAACCTTGTTCAGGAAAAGAACCCTTCACTTTCAGACCAACTCCTTGTCAGACCCATTCAACTTGCAGAGTACAGTGTTGGGGGGAAAAGGGAGTGAAAAATAGCAATGAATGCATTTCAGTTTGAGGTTATTGAGTCTTGAAATGATGACTTCTTGTGTTTTGCAATGACATTAAAGTTAAATATCTTGGTTCACGGCCACTTACCATTCTCTTCATCTCCATTAATCTTTGCTCACAGTTTTGAAATATACCACTTTCTGTCTTGAGCAATGAAATGAAATTTTCCCAGGGTTATAATTGCTTTCCAGTGTGTCTTTTCTCATGTTATTTGATTGCTAAAGATTTCCTCCAAAATGAGAGATATTTAGTGAACACAATACAATGTATTTTCCTGCTATTTTTAATCTGTTCATGCATAATTTGCAGGGTTGGGTATGGGAAAAATGGAAATTGAACTCATCTGACCGTGACAGATTTGCAAACTCTGAATACAACTCAAACTTTATTGGTGCTTTTAAATTACAGCACCAAATACCTGGACATGTCCATATAACATTTATAGCACTTTATGTCTTCATAGCTACAGCCAACATTTGCTTAAGAGTCACAATTGTAATTCAGGATGAGCAAGAAGAGCATTTTACAAGGAAAAGTAGAACATGCTGAAGCATTTTGCCTGGAACAAGCTTTTATTTTTAGCCTGTCCCCAAAAAATCATTATCTAGAGGCTTGAAATGTCTCAAAAAATCATTATATTTGAGTGTCTGGTAGGTTATTTCATAGAGTCCTGCAGGATCAGATAATATTTGGTATCAGATGGGTAAGCTCTCTGAACCACAAAAACAATTGGTAGAATGGATTGTCTGTTGGAATCTACCCGTTTCTCTCTCTTCTGATGAGCAAACATTCTCTAGAGAATGTTTTAACAAATTGCACACCACACTTCAATCCAGTAAATTATATCCAGGATTTTTTATTGAGTTATATAAAAGATAGCATTTCCAAAATTGAAATATGATCAGCTGAGGGGCTCAGATAATTAATATCTGTCTGCATATAATAAATGAAGATCTTCTCTCTACTGCAGTAGCTTGGCTGTATCTTGTATGAGTGACAAAGTACAAAGGATGACAGAGACAGCAGGGCCAGATTTGAGACTTAGCTCTGAACTCTATTTGGTTCCTTCCCTTCCAATGAGAAAATTGTTTTTAGAAGAGAATAAACAGATAAGGTAGAGCCATCCATCATCAATTAAAGGGAAGCAGCTGGTAAGTTGGGACCACTAATGCCAGTTTATTGGCCACCCTTGCCCAGTTCCCATCCTCAAATCCTAAAAGCAATATTAAGAGAGGTCTAGTGATAAATTAAGGGAGATGATCATTGAGAACTGGAAATGTTTTCATTTCAAAATTTTAGGATTCAAGTTTATGCATTCTGTAAACATCATTTCCTTACTCAAAAATCCATACAGAGGCTTACTGGATAATTATAATGTTATAGTTACCATTAATTGAGCACTTTTATCTGCTGAACATTATTTTCTCTGTTGCTTGTTTATAATAATCCCAATTTGTCACAATCTCCCTGTGGAGAACAAGCATCTCCACCACTATTTTAGGGAGGAAAACTGCAGCACAGAGAAGGGAATGGATTTGCCTAAATGTATCAAGTAAGTCAGTAGAACAATTAAATGCATAGACAGGCTGATGCAACTCAACAGTAATTTTATTCTACGTGATACTTGCATACTCATTGTATTTACACAGTCAAGCTCCCCTTCATATTTACTGTTTTTCAAGCCGTGCTTTTGTTATCAGCAGAATTAGGTGGGAGAGATGTTTGAGGCTAGAACAAGTACTTTGGAGAGAAGATGTGTTTGTATTTCCAGCTAATTACTTGTGTGTTGTTCATAACTGTGCTTCTCACCTGTTAGATGGTCACCTATATAGCTGTCCTACTCACCTAAGACATCTTTTTTCCCCCAAAGATCAACTAAAGAAGGTTTTTGAAAATCACACACATATAAAAATAGTAATGATGATCTCATCAAAATTATCTTTAAAGATTCAGTTTTGATTTCATTCCCCTATATGACTTGGGGAAAGTCTTAACTGTTGTCCAGACATCTCCCATTTTAGAAAGCTGCCTTGTCCCTGCTCAGATTTCTAATCTGGATTTAAGACTCTCCTTCATTTATCTAAGATTCTACTCAACAAGTAATTATTGAACAACTGATCTGTGATCATCACTTTGAAAGGCAATGAGAATAGGAAGTAAGACATAGTCCCAGTTCTTAAAGAGCTTGATGCCTCATGTAAAACAATATCATCAAAATAAAAGCACATTGCCATTCTAGGTCCTCCTACTGAGGCTGAGTACAAGACCTAAAAGGCCCCAAAGAAGGAAGTCTGCCTGAAGAGATCTCTGCCTGAAGAGATCAGACATGCTCTGGGAGCACTTGCAGGAAACAGAAGTTGATGAGTGGGCAAGAGGAAGGTGATATAGAGGTTATTTAGGACACAGTCAAATATAGAAGGGCACAGAGGTACAGGACAGCATGTACAGAAAGCTGTTGAGAAATTGGCAATTTTGAGCACAGACTGAGAAATAAGGAACACTAGAAGATAAAATAACCAACAGTCTGATTATGAATGGATATAGAGAGGCAAGGAACTAGAATTGTATTCTGAAAGCACGGGAGAACTATCTCCGGTCAATGTGATGTTTCTTTTTTTTACTGAATATAGTACTCACTGCTCACTTCTCTCTTTGGACTATTAAGAACTTACCACTTTATAACATTATATGACTTTCCATATTATTTGTAAGCTTCCAGGTCTCTAGAAAAATAAAATAGTCATTGAGACCAGAAACCTTGAAGTTATCCTTTATTCTTCCCTCCCTTTCAATACACCACGCAATGATGATTCTTATATAATATACCTCAATTTCCTTACCCTTTCTCCATTCCAGTTGCCATTGCTTAGGTAAGGCACTTATTATTTCTCTTTACTATTTCCATAGGCCTTGATTGGTTCTCTCTGTCTTTTACCCTCACTACTGTACATCCTTCCTTACCCCAGACATGCACACACAGACATGCCCCACTCTCTATGTTAAAACCAGAACAAACTTCACAAGATACAAATTGGTGAGACTCTTTCACCCAGAGCAGTGTTTCTCGGCTTTTTAAGCTTCTGATCTAAAAACACAAACATATCAGGCCCATGTTTTTAATATGTCTATTTAAAAAAATAAATCAAATATAAGGTCTAGAAAGAAAACCACGTATTTTCTACAACCTTGTTCTTTGTAATGTCATCTAAGATCTGTGCCTTGTGTTCCTCTTAAGACTCACCAGTATAATGAACCAGGCAGCATGATGCCTGGCACATTATGCTTAAGAACTATTATTGAATACAAGAAAAAAAAAAGTGATAAAACTTAGAAAGTGTGCTGGGTTTAGTCTTGGAGCATGTAAGTAATGTATAAACAGAATAGCTCTTGGTACAGAATTATCTTAAGAGCCCTAAAGTGCTGATAAAGAAACAGTGTTAAAACCATCTGGATGTGAAAAGTCTAAAATATGTAATAAACTGTACAAGAAATGTCATTTTTCAAATGCAGTGACTGCAACTGGAGATGGTGAGCTTGAATCTAGTGAAGAAAGGGGACAGCAAATGAAGGGAATGAATGTGCATCCAGTCATGTGCCAACCACTGGGTTAAATATTTTACATGAATTGTCTCTTTTTGTTCTCATAACAAGCCTGTGTACACTTATTATCCCCATTATACATAGAGAAGACTGAGATTAAATGACATCCCAAAGGACATATAATTAGTAAGCTGCAGAGTCAGGATCTGAATTCAGACTGGGCTGGACTCCAATGTCTGGGTTCTTTCCAAATATACTACAGTCTCCAACTGGTCCAGAAAGAACACACACACACACACACACACACATACACACACAGCCAGATTATGATCTTGAAAGACCATTGCTTCTGTCTCTGGGCTGTCATTATTTTTTTTTTATCTACAAAGACCAATAAAGATCAATATTTGTTCACATTATCAGTACATGTTTATCCCATCCACTCATAAATGGTTGGCATTGACCTCACTGAGTTGTGCTGTCAGCCAGCTGGCCAGTTTCCAATCCAAACCTATCTTTTTAATCAGGCCTTTTCCCTCAATTCCAAAGAGTAGATTGATGACACACAGAGACGTTAGTGTTTCCTTTAGAAATTCTGTGTCTATACCCATTAAAGATGAAGAGGGTTTTACAAATGTCTAAGGATTGATTGATCTGCACTTTAAAATCGGGGTTTCCAGAGTAACCAGAATTTTTATTGTAATTTAGAACTACTCAATGCAGGATCATGAGTAGCTATTGGAAGTTTAGCTTCACTGTATTCAAAGAAAGAATAGATATCTACTGAAAAAGACAAAGCTCTAGAAAAGAAATTCTCAGCTCTGATGAGCACTAAATTGGCATAACACTGTCTTTATAATTCTTCACTTGCCTCCATTTATTCATCTTAATATTCCATACATAATCCCTTAAAGTGCTCTTAAAAGTAAAAAGACATCATCTGTATTTTTAATTTTTTTAAACCTGTGATCTTTGTGTGTGTGTGTGTATGTGTGTGTCTGTGTTGTGTTCTTTGTAATGTTGATGGGTGTGTTCTATGTGGAGTGTTGATAGGTGGGGATGGGAAGAAAGTATCAGGAGTGTATAGAAATAAAATTGAATTTAGAATTGTTTTAATAGGTAAATTTTTACCTATTAATTTTTTTTTCAAAGTTTGGATTTTCTTTATATTTGCTATTAAAACCCTCCAAATAATCTAGTCACCACTCTCAGTTTATATCCAGAAATTTCTAATACGTTTTATCTGTAAATCTTACCTTGTTTTACCATTAAATATTTCATATCTTCTAGCTAAACCAGCTCACTATGAAGGAACATTCATAGTCCTACAGGTTTAATAATTTTAGTATATTCGACTTTAGACACTACCAGTAATGCTTTTAGCAGTTGTGTTTTTTGGTCTCTGACCAAAGCTGATCTCAGCAACAGGCACGTTACTCCTGAATCTGATGATTGGACCTCAGTTTCTAGTTCTCTGACCAGTCTGTGACCCTATCAGTGACACCCTGGCCTTATGCTCAGTCTATTATGTGCTCACAACCCTCTCTTTGTTCCTTCATCTTCATGATGCCACCAATGGAAACCAAATTTAAGGCTGACATATTAGTAGGGCTTGGTGAGAACAGAGGTTTAGAAATGATGATTGAATGAAGATAGACACAAGTGGTAAACTGAGAAGACAGTTGCAAAAATTATAACATGGTATTCAAAAAAATCTGATAGGAAAAAAAAATCTGATAGGATCAAGTAGTAGACAAGTGAGAGGAAAAAAAAACGAATGCAAATCTGAGAGGTCTTTCTTTTTTTTTCAGATTTTATTTGAGAGAGAGAGAGAGCAAGAGAGTGAGCTCAAGTTGGGGGGAGGGCAGAGGGAGAGGGAGAAGCAGGCTCCCCGCTGAACAGAAAGCCTGACTCTGACTCTGGACTAGATCCTCAGACCCTGGGATCATGACCTGAGATGAAGACAGATGCTTAACCAACTGAGCCACCCAGGCACCTCCTAAGAAATCTTTCAACTGTTTAGAGCAAATATTTATTGAACATATATATAGTCCTGGACACTAAATGCTAGAGTAAAATAATATCCTCGCTTAACAAGATATTTTGTGTGCCTTACATTGCCCCACAATTAGTATGTATAACATATGCCTCACACACAAGGGATTTAGGAAACATTTGTTCCATTAGATTAAATCATTAATAAACTATATTTAAGGTTAAAATGGAAAATTAAAACAGTTGAGAATCCAGTATTACTAACATGAGACTTAAAAAAAAAATCTGGGGGTGAAAAAGAGTAATATGAAAGGAAAAGTAACTTAGAAAAGCATGTTTCAAGGTGCATTTTGAGTTTGGGCTAATTATGGAACATTCATGTAAGGATGAAAAAATCCAAGAAGGGCTTACCTCATATAAGACAGTCAAATGGAAGACTCACCAGTGCCCATCTAGGAGGCATTCCTGATGTCATTTTAGGAATTGGAAGCCACTTTTCAGATAGGTGATATGCAAGGAATCACACCGACCTGGGTTCAAAGCCCAGTATAGACATTGACTAGAGTGTGAAATGGACAAAAGCCCTTGTATCTTCCTCAGCCATACAGTAAGAATGATGGTTTCCCTCTTGATAGGCCTCAGTGACTGCCAACAACCTAGACAGACACTGTGCCACCGGCTGCCACTGCTGCCGTGCTGTCATACTTATTATGCTTGATTATGACGTAGTCCTAGCAAGCCACCTACAAGTGAAGGACCTCCAAATCAAATCTAACATAAAAAATGAGTAGAACTGTTTTTAAATCTAGGAAAATATCCTAGAGTGCTCTTGTCAATCCCTAGACAGCACTAGCCTCTCTTCTAGATGCTCGTGCAGCCTACTGCATCCCATCCATCACCATTCACTAGTGCAGTGCAGCCAGTGGTGTGCCCATCTTCACCATGTTTGAGGAATTTGCTATCATTGTCTTTACTATCTTTAAAGTCTTATGGACACTCAGAAGTCTAGAATGTGCCCAGTTATGGTTTGTTGATTGAACAAATGAGCAATATCCCCTGCCATTTACAACTGAGGAATCTGAAATACAGAAAGGTAAAATGAGAGCATGTTCACAGTGAAGGTAAAAGAGCCCGGGGTTCCTGGATCCCAAGTCAAAGGTCTTTTGCATGGAATTGTTCATAAACATAAGGAGCTTCTTAAAAATATATAGAGAGATTATCTTTCAACCTAAAGTAAATACTTGGTTTCTTGAATTCAGGGTCTGTGTCTTGGACTTTAATTGTATCCTCCTATAGCAAAGAATACAACCGTGAGTATTCAGCAAGCAGAGACTGCATTAAGTTGGAGATGAATGTCAGGACAGAGAAGGTTTAACCTTCTTTTCATGACTCATTTTAGAGAGTCATGTTTTTTGATCTGTTCATCATGAGGTAATTTATATTTTAGGATTTCACGGTGGAAAAGAGGAACAGGGTCAGATTCAAGAGTAATATTAGAATATTTATTTTTGTTGTTTACTAAGTGAAATTATAGGTAACAAGGGGAAAAAATAAAGGAAGCTAAAAGCATGAGTTGTCACTTCTAAGCACCATTGTAGGCACTACACGAAATGCATGCTTTATGTCTCTTAAACAAAGTAGGCCATTAAGTGTGCAATGCTAAGAGGAATTTTATCTCACCTATAAATACAAGTGAATCTTTTAAGTTCCAAATCCCCATATACAGACAATTTACTGTGGTAATCAAGACGATACTCACAATTTAACTTCAGGGCCATCTGTTACTGGAGTGGTATTTTAATAATAATGTATAAAAATATATGTTGGCAACAAAAAATGTTACTTAAAGTAGAATCATCTTAAAGAGTCAATGATAATTTCTAAAAAGCTATGTAAATATCATATTTACTCAGAACTCTCTCTTGTGCCTTTACCTTTTAATTAATGTGATAGGAGACCTTTAATATGTAGCTGTTCATATACATTAAGGAACAAATTATCCCCACTTCTTCAGACTGGAAATATCAAATAAAATGCTTGACTTGAGGAGCCACACAAATATTCATAAGGAAACAAGTCACTTTTCTTGATCTCTTCTTACTTTTTTAAATCCTCCCTTTATTGTTCTCTTTTTGATGCTGAAGGAAGACATAAGAAGGCAAGAAAAATAGAGAAGAAATTCAAGTTCTTTTGAAAATCATAGGCTATTCTGCACTGGTTTTCTGTTATCCGGGAGATGCAATTGTGCCCTTCTTTTTGCATAAGAAAAGTTATTTGTTAAAACAAATGTTATGAAAAATAATATAATTATGATTACTGGACTTATGCAGAGGTGGCAGATCACCCCTGGGAAAGGGGAAATCTGAGCTTTGGTCCAGGCTAGTCCATCAGTGACTGAATAATCCTGAGCAGACTCCTAAATCTCCCTAAAGCCTGATGTCCTCATTTGTAAAGTAAAGGGCTTGAATTTCACTATTTCAAAAGTTCCTTGGGTTCCAGTATCCTCTTGCTTTATGAATGTAGGGCTTAGTCATTTGCAAATAAGAATGGGGTTGTTCAGCAGTTACTGATTGGAAAGAGCTGAGTTACTTTCCATCACACTCATAGGCATGGATTTTCACTAGCCTGGGAATGGGGTGGGGTAGGAAGTGGACTTTATGTTATAAAGGAAAATTAGTAGATATGGCAATAAAGTTATCTGCTGAGGAAAAAAGGAAAATTAGTAGATTATACATGAGTAAGAGTTTGCATTATTAGATAGCTTTTAAACTTTATCTTTTTTTGCAAAAAAAATATCTTATTTTTTTAAAGATTTGTCTGCTTATTTTAAATGGAAAGACAGCATGAGCACAAGCAGGAAGGGCAGAGGTAGAGATGGAGAGAGAGAGAATCTCAAGCAGACTTGATGCTGAGCCTGGAGCCCAATGTGAGGCTCAATCTGAACAACCCTGATATCACTACCTGAGCCAAAACCAAGAGTCTGACTGACACTTAACCGATTGAACCACCACCCAGGCACCCCCGTAAAAAATCTTTTAAAGACAAGCCCCATCTATTTAAAATGCATTCATCAACTGTGGAAAATGATATTCTGGTAAAATCATGAAAGCCTATCTCGGGTTGTATATGTCCCCTTGAAAGGCTAGTGTCAGTCCCTTGGTATGTTTCCCCCTCCAAACATCTCTCAGCCTACCTGAGTTTCTTCATCCTTTCCTTTTACCTCATGTAAATACAGATAAACATCCACCACAGTTTTGGAGGAACCAACTGATGGGTTTAGTGTTGTGCAGACACACTGTCAGAAGGCAGAGATGTGAGTGGTGCCTAAAATGCGATGACAACATGGGTTTGCTTATTTAAAGCCTGCAGGAATGGTGGAGCAGATGGTGCTTTGTTTCTTTCCTTCCCAGCCATGTGTTTGGTGTGATGTTGGCCCAGTCTCTGCAAGGTGGCTGGTCCACAGAAGGGGAGGACTGCCCCATGCAATATTGTCCTCACTCTCCGGTGATTCTTTACCCCTTCGTTTCCCCACCATTTCATATTCTCCCTCTCATCTGGCCCTTGGTAAACCTTTAGGGCAATAGAGCTACTGGTGACATCAATTACTGAGCAAGTATTGTGATATGTCATAAAGTTCAAGAAATGAAAGTATTGAAATGGTTGGTCTCAATTACAGCAAATATTACAGACGATTCATATAGTGCTCTGTGTTTTCTTTTTTTTTTTTTTTTTTTTTTTTTTTTTTTTTGCTCTGTGTTTTCATTCTGTTCTTTATCCTTTAAAGGGGGTTTTCCTGCATATTTTTCCATATATTCTCATTCTTTTTAAAAATGATTCTGTGGCTGAATATGTCAGAGATGACTCTCTTGATTTTTCAGACAATGAAGATACTATTTAGTGCATTTGAATGTATTACCCGGAGTCATTGGGGCAATAGAAAAAAATAATCTAGAATGAAGAGCTCCTAGCTCTAGCCTTCCTGATACTTTCCACAGTCCCAGACTGTCCCAAATCATGAATTATAATATGTATAAGCTGTTCTAATTTATGCTAGATCATTTCTCTTCTGCCTTAAGAATAGGACACATGTCTAAAAATAATACACACTTTTGGATTTAGAATGGTTATATGGACAAATTCTTTCTTTTAAGATTTTATTTATTTATTCATGAAACACAGAGAAAGAGAAAGAGAGAGAGAGAGAGGAAGAGGGAGAGGGAGAGGCAGAGACACAGGCAGAGGGAGAAGCAGGCTCCCCACAAGGAGCCGGATGTGGGACTCGATTCCGGACTCAAGGATCATGCCCTGAGCCAAAGGCAGATGCTCAACCGCTGAGACAACCAGGCATCCCTATATGGACAAATCTTAATTCCCAATGACCAAGATTAATTTGATTAGAGGCCTGGTCTATTCCCAATTTAGATGACAGAGAGAAGACGGAGAGAGAGCCCAGAGCTATGTACTGGCTGGGGAGGAGATGTCTTTCTTCCTTTCTGATTTGAGATTTTCCCATTATTATCACTTTTAGGGAAAGAACAAAAGTTCAGCCACATTCTCTAAAAGCCACTATTGCAATGCACAGGGCCCATGACGAGAGGAGTCCTGCACAATCTCCTGTCACGGATCTTCTTTTTAGCACAGATTGTTTTTGATGGGTTTACTAATTTCCAAAGTGGAAATATTGACTCCACAAATGGAGATACAAGGAAGGTACAATTCAGAAGAGAAATGGCCAGTGAGAAAATGACAGTTGGTATTGAGGCCAAGAGAGTCTGGAACCTGACCTCTCCGTGAAGCCAACACCTTCCGAAAGGGGAGACTGCATAGGGCTAGAGGAGATGGACCAGATCACTTTTCTGGATGTCTGTTTAAGTGGATCCCATTGTACTGGCTGGGATGTAACCTTGGTGAAATTCTCCTAAACTTTCTCATGAGATTGATTGATTGATTGACTCTTTCCATTTTTCAGTGATCTCAGTGCTCCATGAGATCTGAGACTCAATTTACTCAACTCTACCCCTAGTGCTTGTCCAAGGTCAAACATCAAGTATGTCCTTATAAATATTTTTTGGACTGAATTAAACTGAAACACTTAGGCCACTTTTATTCTTACTTTAGAGGAAAAATAGGATTAGGGGCCCAAAGCTCAAAAATGTCATTAACAGCATTTAAAAAAAAAAAGAACAAAACTTCAATTTGCTTGTGGAAGTGGATGTCAGAAGGGTTGTGAGCTATCAGGGAGTAGTGGGAGGCGTGCTTTCTGAAACTGGAGGATGATTGTAACTACAGTTGCAGACAGGTGTGGCTCATAGCATAGCTGTGAAATCTGATAGTGTGTGGTGTTTGATGTGGGTATGTATAAGTACGATATATTTCCACTGAGTTCTGTTTTCTGTATTCACCTAATGTTTCCTAATGATAAGATGAGTATAAACAAATGGAATATTTGCATCATATAAAAATTATTTACTAATGTATAAATAGAGTAACCAATCTGTGTTTCCAAATAAATGCACTGCAAGTATGTATGCACCTCCCCTCACCTGCATCTTATGCCTGGAATAAAGGAGCCTTGAACTCTCCTTCCTATTTGCAGAATGACCATAACTGCAGAGGTGTCCTTGCTGTGATTTTTATGTCATTCCTCCTTTAGTGAGAATCTGGCTCTGTTTTGTTTTTGTCAAGTACCTCAAAATATTTTTCAAACATTTGTGTTTGGGGAAAAACTCAAAATACACTTTGCCAGTTGATTTTTTTAACACATTTAACAAACAAAAATTTAATCCTTATGTTTCTCATTAATTTTCCTGTAGTTAGACGAAATAGTCCCCTCAGAATTTTCTGGATAAACAAACAACCTCCTATCCAACGTACATTAAAAAAATCAGAACCATTTTTCTTAAGAGCCTTTAATACATAAAGTTTACCTTCGAACTGAATGACATAGAATTATGTTTGAATGAGATATATCTAGATTTCGTGACATCATTTTGCAAAGTCCTGAAAGGTCAATTGTATACTTAATGGAAAAATAGAAAAAAAACATGTTGGTACTGTTGTGTGAACTAATTCCTCCCTCCCTCTTCCCCTCCCTACCTCTCTTCTTTCCTTCCTTCCTTCCTTCCTTCCTTCCTTCCTTCCTTCCTTCCTTCCTTCACCATCCATTTCTTTCAACAAACCTTTATTGAAGGCTTATTATGTATCAGATTATTTGCTAAAGTCCTACAAAGAGTGTGCCACTTAGTGTAAGATGCAAACAAACAAATGACTAATGATTACAGAACATTTAGATGACCAGTTTGCTATGTGAAGTGCAGGGTCCTCTGTATGAGATTGCATGCTCAATCTGGAGGAACAGGTCTGTGTTGTCAAGACCACATTTCTCCCCATGACCCCATTCTGTTCCACATTTGAACAGCATCAAAGAAACCTTAGAGAGCATACCTGTTACATTAGGGAAGACTGGAAGGGCTGCTTCTAAATATCAGATTCAAAATTGTACAAGATCAGGGACGATACTCCCTTACTTTGTGGAATAGACATTACTCATTAGAATTAGTTTTTCATTTTCAAAAGATTTTCATACAACTAGGAGTGAGACTATCTAAATAATTCTGTCCATCTAGATACCCTATGGCAGGAGTCCCAGGAACTGAAGATGGAAGAGCAGGTAAACAATTGTAGCCGCCCTTCAACAATCTCACTTCTTCTAAAATAGGTTCAATAGCCATAATTTGAGACTTTGTTCAAGTAACTGATTAAAGGAACAGATGATAGTTAGACATCTGAGTTAGACAAATCAGTGAGATTTCTAGCCACACCATTTTCTAGTGTTGTGACCTTGGACAAACTTCGTAACATCTCTGAATGTCAGTGTCTCCAACTGTGAAAGACATTTATACCTGTCATTCAGGACTGTGAGGAGTAAATGAAATAGCACATGGAAACAAGTGCTACTAGCCTTGTTCAGAGCAATAGTTAATAAATAATGGTGATTAATGCCTGATTCCTCTCTTTACAAGCTATCTCTTACTAATAATATTTACTTTCTTTCTCTCTTATCGTTACAGACAACTGTGATGACCCGTTAGCGTCCCTGCTCTCTCCGATGGCTTTTTCCAGTTCCTCAGACCTCACGGGTACTCACAGCCCAGCTCAACTCAACCGAAGAGTTGGTAAGTAAGGTGACTAAAACTCTAAAAGTAGTGCTGAATAAGCACACTGTGGGGAAATGGAAGAAAAAGAATACCTCCATTCCCTGGGCTCATGTCCAAGAGCATCGTTCAGAAGAAGAATGGGAAGAGGGGGGTTAAAATGGAATTAAACCATGTTTCCCTGTGCGTAATGGATATTCAAAGTGTGCTGGTTCTTGTCTCCCCAACCTATACTATTCTCTAATTATTATGAAAGGCCTTTGTGAAAATAAGTTTTTTTTAATTGCTTTCTTTTTATATTTCATGTATCTAACAAGAGCATGTTTATAATAAACATGATTTAAATCTACCAAGATTTTCCTTCAATAACTTTAATTTTTACAATCTTATTTTATTTAAGAATA
Source organism: Canis lupus baileyi (assembly GCF_048164855.1). Classification (NCBI taxonomy): domain Eukaryota; kingdom Metazoa; phylum Chordata; class Mammalia; order Carnivora; family Canidae; genus Canis; species Canis lupus. The sequence continues at coordinate 31,484,796 of NC_132857.1, read as the reverse complement.
CATAGTACTGTTAAGTAAAAGTAAGAATATGCAAATAATATGTAAGCCCACCAGCTAGTGATAGCTGTGGTTAAATATTGAGTGTATACCTTTACAACATGTGATGGAAATAAGAGCAAACATACTTAACTGATCTCTTTTGTGAAATGTCTTCAAAAAATATAATGTTGAGTATTTAGATAGATATATTTTTAGTCAGATTTGGTTGACTTTTATGATGTGTAGATATACACATATATGTGCAGTTGTGTAATTGAAGTTTTTAATTTTTAAAGATGGTTAAAGTTTATTTTTTAATTTTTAAAGATTATTAAATATCTAATTATATTTGTATATGTATACATCAAGTGAACATTATAAACTATTTTTTCAAGTTGAGAAAAAAATATGTATGCAACTTCAAGAAGTACACTGATCTGTTAGAGTTCATATTAATTATTCCTGACTATATATTCTCATTGATAATATGAGACCCATCATATTAGGAAGTTTTCCAATATTGGCATATCTTTACATTATGGAATAAGTTTTAATTGATCATTGAGTTATGGATATAAAGTGCAGAATGATTTAACTTGTTGACATTTTATTTTATAATTATGGATCTCCATTAATCATGAGAGAGATTTGCAATTTTTATTTGTATATTTGGTATTTGTTTTGTACTATATGTCACAGGTTATATTGTATTACAATGGGATCAGTAATTTAAGTTAGCAAGTTGTATGGTTTTTTTAAGAAAGGAGTTTAAGAATGCTATAAGAGACTCTTAACTATAGGAAACAAATTGAAGTTTGCTGGAGGCAAGGTGGGTGATGGAAGGGGTAACAGGTGATGGACATTCAAAGGATACATGATGAAATGAGCATTGGATGTTATATGCAACTGATGAATCACTAAATTCTACTTCTAAAATCAATAATGCACCATATGTTAATTAAACTGAATTTAAATAAAAAATACAAAATAAATTTAAAAAGAATGCTATTCCAAAGGAAAAAGAATGACCACTCAGAGACCTAACAGGAAAATATTAATAACAATTGTGTACTAACACTACCTTTTTGCTGCATACCCTGTTCCAAGAATGTTATAGATTATTTCACCTATATTAAGGTATTTCATCTTCAGAAAGATAGATACTATGAGTATTATTACCTTTTAACTTCAGATAGGGTTCCTGAGGCTCAGAAAAATACCGTAACTTGCTTAAAATCACACAGTTATGAAGGGGAAATGCTTTGACTCAAGTCATCCAAACCCCAAGTTTTGCTCCCTAATCACCACGTGAGCAAACTGATTCACTAACACAGGTTTAAAAAGGCTATATTAGAAAAGACTTGGAAATGTACCGACCAGAGCTCAAATGCTGCTTATGGCATTTACTTGCAAGCTCTGTGAGGATCACAAGTCACCTATCTGCTCTTGAGCTCAGTTCCTTATCTGTCAAGTGGACCAGTAATGCCTGACTTGACACATTATGTGCAGCTGAGGAAGATTTCACATCCAAAAGATACTTCTCACTGCAGGGTAGAGAGCTGGACCAGAGCAGGGAGATTCACTTGCCATTTCTGGAAGAAACACAGATTGGAAGATTTTAATATGAGTCTTGGATGGGTCATCCAGAGCAGAGTCCCAACCCCATCCAACTATACAGTTGCAGAAAGTCATTACTGCCTAGTAACACCTGGACAGTTTCTGGGGAAGCTGTGAATCTGAATCTGAGAATCTGATCACAGGCCAGCTCATCCCCTAGTGGACAGATATTCACAGAGCACAGATGTCTCTACTCCAATTTATTAACTATCCTGCTCACTAGAGCATCTGTATCTGAGCCCAAGGATAGCATGAGTGTATGCAGAGATGTTGACCGCTCTGTCTTCTCCCAACTACAGTCTAAATCCGGAAGGCTATGCAGAAGATACAGTCTCAGAGAGTTGAGATATATTGGACTAGAACTCACCCTCTAGCACAACTGCCCAGGCCTGGCTGACAGCCTCCGCTTCCCTCCCTGGGTCCAACAATTGCCCTCAGGGGAAATTTAACACAATTTTTTTTTAATATTTTATTTATTCATAGAGACACAGGCAGAGGGAGAAGCAGGCTCCATACAGGGAGCCTGACGTGGGACTTGATCTCGGGTCTCCAGGATCACACCTTGGGCTGAAGGCAGCGCTAAACCGCTGAGCCACCCGGGCTGCCCAATTTAACACAGTCTTGAGGGGAGGTTCTATCACTGGTTCTCAGCCAAGAGCTATACATTTGAATCACCTGGATAGTTTTATAAGTAACACTGCCTAAGCTCTTACCTCAGATATTTTGAATTAATTATCTGAAATGGGATCCAAGGGTGGATATTGATAAGTAAACAAATACAAGCTTTCCAGGTGATTCTAAAATGCAATGAGTAAAAAAAAAAATAAAAAATAATGCAATGAGTTGCAAACTACTAGGTTGAATTAAAATTTATAAATAACAAATTCTTCTGTTAACATTTATTGGCACCTACTATGTGCTAGTGAATTCAGAACTCTGGTACATAGTTGATAAAAATAGGGACGAATCCTATTCATAAAGAGTTTACTTGGATAATGTAGATTAGCATGTAAGTAATTAATAGCTAACATTTGTTGTTAATGATAATATTGATATTATTTTCACATATGCAACATAAATAATATGCATATGTACATATATATAGTAGGGTAGATAGAAAGCCAATATATACACATATTGTTATATATATATATATATATATACACACACACACACACACAATGGAGTCATATATAAAGAGGTGGATATATACAGGTTTGGATATATATATATACACACACACACCTATATATTAGGACATACATACATATAGTTATATACATGTGTAAATATGCATACATAGAACATATAAATATATAGCATATATTATAATAAAACCTAAGTGATGTTAATGTTATTAAAGACTAGATTTTTGCCATATGAGTTTTCCAAATATAAAAATCTAAAATTTGAGAAAACTATATTTTTTATTTGGATTGGAAATATCAGTATAGTAATGACTTATTTTTTTCATGCTAAAAGCAGACTTATACGTCATCTGTCCACTAAAACGACCTAGAAGTATTCTGTATCTCTGCCTAATGAACACTCCTTTCTACACATCTTTGGTTAAAACTTCCCTTTTATTTTAAAAGAGGAAAAACGTCAAATACAACCAGAAGTGCGAACTGTTCTGCATGGTTAGTAACCTAGGATACTTTAGATACACAAGAGATTTCAAAGAACATCTTGGTTTTAATTTAAAATCTCCATATAGTGTTTTTTTAATTAATTTATTTATTAACGCATTCTTTTTTTAAAGATTTTAATTTTTTTTAAGATTTCATTCATTTATTCATGAGAGAGAGAGAGAGGCAAAGAAACAGGCAGAGGAAGAAGCACTCGATCCTGGGTCTCCAGGATCAGACCCTGGGCTGAAGGTGACGCTAAACCACTGAGCCACCCAGGCTGCCCATAAAGATTTTATTCGTTCGAGAGTGAGAAAGAGAGATTGAATGGTGGAGAGCGGTAGAGTGAGAGGGAGAAGCAGGCTCTTCACTGAGCAGGGAGCCAGACTCAGGGCTCAATCCCAGGACCCTTAGATCATGACCTGAGCTGAAGGCATATGCTCAACCAACTGAGCCACCTAGGAACCCCTCCATATAGTGTTTTAAATAGCAAGTTCACAAACAGATACTAAATCATTGCTACTAGGGATCCCTGGGTGGCGCAGCAGTTTAGCGCCTGCCTTTAGCCCAGGGCGTGATCCTGGAGACCCGGGATCGAATCCCACATTGGGCTCCCGGGGCATGGAGCCTGCTTCTCCCTCTGCCTATGTCTCTGCCTCTTTCTCTCTCTCTCTCTCTCTGTGACTATCATAAATTAATAAAAAAAAATTTAAATCATTGCTACTAAGCACTATCATGATCAAGTTTGGCTCCCCCCAACTGGTGAGATTGTGTACCTGCCAGCATAAGACTAAAAATCATCACAGCAATATAATCATTGTTTACCATGAGCCATCACTGTTCTGAGCTTTTAAGGTAAATCAATTCAATCTCCACAACCCCTCTCTATATAAGAATTATCAGTATCCTGGTTTCGTAGATTTTTTTTAAAAATGCCATGGCACAGAGCAGAGAAAAAATAAAGAATATTAGAATAAGACTTCTAGGTAGATACAAAGCCAATCAATGTCCTACAGTAGAGTAAAATTTTGGGGTTATATTTTCTTTTAGACAAACACTTATACATGAATATGTAACTTCACAGTGTCTAAGATCTAATAACCAATGGATAAGAGAACCAAATGACAGGTATATTCTCCTAGAGAATTAAAAATCATTGAGTGGTCCTGTTAAAATTGCCCAGGATGATACGTAAAAGACATACTGTACTCTTCTTTTTTTTTTTTTTCTCCCAAGTTCTGGATTTTTTAAAAACTGTTTTATTTATTTATTTGAGCAAGAAAGAGAGAGCTCAAGTAGAGGGGTGGACAAAGGGGGAGGAAGAAGCAGACTCCCCACTGAGTGGGGATCAATTCCAGGGCCCCATGACCATGACTGGAGCCAAAGGCAGGTGCTTAACCAACTGAGCCACCCAGGCGCCCAAGTTCTGGATATTTTTTTTTTCCTAACATACTCCATTCGTTCACTTGCTCATTCATTCAGTCATTCACTGATTATCATACTATTTCATGAATTCCTTCTACTCTACTCCATTCAGACTTCTATACATTTATAAATAAATTTCCTGATATGCCACCTAAGATGAAATCCAAGTTGTAAAAAGTTTTACGTCCATGAAACTATATCTCATATGGAGCGTGCTTAACAGCGTCCCTGTAGCTATTCACTGTTGAGCTATTTTTCAAAGATGAGCCTGCCCACAAGTCCTGACACTGTGTAAAACTGCTGACTCCTGGCAACCATCTACACCTTTAGCAAACTTTGAACATAGGTAATGAAGGACTACTTTACCTCTGTGTGTGCTCAGAACTTAAGCAGGCACATCTCTGACCTATATACAGGAAGAAAGGATGCCCCGCTGGTGAATTTGTCATGTCAGAAACAAAGATCAATTCAAAAGTTGGAAAGAAAATTATAGGAAAGGTATGCTGATGAGTTTCCTCAGACCCTGAGTAAAGGAAATGTCATGAGTTTGGTCGGTGACAAAGTAATCTTTCTGAGAAAAATACACCCTTTGCCCCAAGGTACTACTATGAGAGCCAAGGTCTGGGTAACCCACCAAACCAGGAGGGAGATTGGGCAGTTAGCGCCCACTGTAATAGTGTTCACACTGTTATCTCATCTAGGGAAGGGATTTGCCAAATAGAATTTTTGCTCTCTCCCTCTACACATCCCTCAGTCCTTTCTCATCCACACACAAAGTAATACAAAGCAAAAAAAGAGAACTAATTGCCTTTTAAAAAGGACAAAATACATTAAACTGGGGGGTCAGATCACTAATAATTTAGGTTACTAAGTCAATCTGTGTAATTGTGGCTTAAGAGGGATCTGACTTTGTCAAATGTGATTTGTTTTGTGGCCAGAAAGCTTTTGATCTGAGCTTTAAAGTCAGCTGGGCTTCGAGAAGCACTTACTGTCAGCAGGAAGTGCAGAACTGGTGGCGCAGCATGAAGCTGCTCAACAGTAGGTTAGACCTGATCCAAAGCGAGAGGAAGGTTTGAAGTTACTTGATATGATTAAAAGGCAAGTAAGAACAGACATCTCTGGCCCCATGAGAGGAGAGGTTTGTATTTTTCTTTCCCATCCCTTTGTCCCTCCACCCCCCCCACAGTTTTGCAAACAATTACATTTACCATTTGTTCCTTGAAATTGTAATCTCTCTTCCTCACTTGATATATTTTTGAGATACTTGCCTGTGTAAGTTAAGATTTTATGTTTCTAGCATAACAATTTTGTTGCCATAGAGAATCTGATTTTCTATGTCAAATTCTTCTTATCTTCCTGGGCTTATGGACCATTGAAGAGGCTCAAAACCCTTGCCCCCGTTAGGCACAGCATCCATGAACACTTTTTATTTTCTCTCTGGGAAGCACTAGTTGCAAAAATTTAAGGACCCATGAAGGTCTTTGGAAGTTGCTTTTCAGTTTGGTGTCCCTGGTCCTTCTGTAAGGAGAGTTGGATCTGGAACAATTTAGGAATCAGGGTTCTCACAATTACCATGCTATCAGCTATCTGGGGACTTGTTCCAGGTAGCTTGCTAGATGACAATCCTGAAGATCCAATTTCACAGTCAGCACTAAGATGCCTGCCTACAAATGACAGCACCAATCTCCCATCTGAATTGATTGAGTCAGACAGGATATGGATATCATCTAATCTGTTTAAAAAGACAATGAGAAGTACAGAATTTTGTCACTACATCTCCACCTGAAGGATTCTTTCCTTCTTTCCAGCTCTTTTCCTCTCTTTTATCCTGTCTTCATTGCTCCCCAGCCCCAGCATGACTAGTATCAAGTCCTATGTTTTTCTCACTATTCGAAGTGTGGACTCCATGTGGATATGCAGGTACCTGGGAGCTTGTTAGACATGCAAAATCAGAACTTGTGTTTTAGCAACAGTTGCATTTAAACAGTCGAATTTGGGATGCCCCTATTCTGGAGCATCCCTAAATCTTCTGCTTCTTTGATTCTTAACCTCTGTGGCCTTTTCAGCATCTCATAGGAGAGTGCGGGGTTGGGTGAAATGGGAGGAAATCAAAGTTATCTAAGTTATTATGAATAAGAAACCATGCTTGAAACCAAGAAGTAGAAATATAAGCTCGGGATCCCTGAGTGGCGCAGTGGTTTAGCGCCTGCCTTTGGCCCAGGGCGCGATCCTGGATATCCGGGATCGAATCCCATGTCGGGCTCCTGGTGCATGGAGCCTGCTTCTCCCTCTGCCTGTGTCTCTGCCTCTCTCTCTCTCTCTCTCTCGCTCTCTGTGTGACTATCATAAATAAATAAAAATTAAAAAAAAAAAAGAAATATAAGCTCTATTTGTGTCATTACATTGGTACTAAGAAAGTTGGTATCATTCACATTTTTAAGGATGAGGAAATAGACTCAGAGATGTCAAGTCACTGACCTAAGGATACATAGCTAATTATTCAGAATTGAATCAAATTCTACCTACCCCAGGGTAACTAATATCTTTATTCTCATTGATATGAGATCTTGATCTAAGTAGAGGTGGGGTTGGCATAATAGTCACTTTTTTCAGGTCATTTTGGCATTTCAGGTGGTATTGCCAGTATTTTAACCACAAAGATTGGATTTTCAAGCATCAAAGGAGAAAAAGATATGGACACCTCTGTCTCCTCCATGTCCCTGATCCTACTGTGGCCTAATAGGCCTATCGGCAAAACTAACCTTGACCTACATATTTAAACAATGCCCTAGGCCTCTTCTCTGACTAGGACAGCAATACATCATTGAGAGATACAGAACAGAAATCTTCTGCTATTTAATAGGAGCCTTGGGACCCTGCCTCAATGTAGACAAATCTATGATGATCCTCTATCCGACCAAGATAACTGCAAAACACAATGATGTTAAGAGGGAAAGGAGGAATCATGAACACCTTTGCTCACTAATAATGTTTCAGAGATTCTAAACACCAACCTTTGGCACAATGAGATGATAGATAAACCCATGTAATTGACCTTTTACTTTTTCTTCTGATAGCCAGTCACTTCCTTTGAAATGCCAAACTGAGATTATTTCTATGTAGCACTCTAAAATGCTAGTTTACGCAATCCCCTATCTTATGCCACTAATACTTTTCAAAGAAACAAGATCTTTAGTTTGCCAGTTCACTGCATTTAACTTAAAGCATTGTGACTTAAAAATATAGTAATGCAATTAAGGGCAGGGTAATTAATGACATATATTTAGTCTAGCAGATGACAGTTTACCACTGTATTTGCAATGAAGGTCACATCCAGGTGAAATAAGTTGTATTTGAGTAGCATATTTTATGGTGGATGCTTTTACTTTGTCTAACCTGGATTAGTTAGGTAGCGCCTATTCAATTCCTTTGTTTAAAATCTATTTGAATTCTTTCACTTAAGATATTGTGGAAATGGCATTAAAAAGATGAGCTAAGGATTATTAAATCTACTGTTGGGGTGAAAATGGAAACACATAACCAACTCTAAGAAATCAGAAAACAGGAGTTAATATTAACAAGCAGTTCATCCTTCTCCAGGATTCCAGTTTGGATACTCCATGTCCTGTGGTGGTCCCTTACCTGGGGGCCCCTTTTAAGTGTCTCGAACTACACCTCTCTTAAACTTGTCTATGCAGTCACTTACCTGTATCTGGACTTCATTATTCTAATCAATGTACATGTTTGATGAAAATCCAGATCTTATGAGAATCCATGTTGTTTTGCTGAGGACTTGCTTTTAATCAATCCCTTCTACAGAAATATTCAGAACAATCAATATTATCCCTGGGATATCTCTGTTAGGGTAATTTTGTGTGGAAGTAATAGAAAATTCATTTGAAGAAAAACTCAGTAACATGAACAAATATTAAATAATTAAAGCTAGGTGCAAGGAGATTGAGAGGTGTCCATACTTCTATTTCTTGAACGCATGGTGTTGCAAGGGTGTTCACCCTGGAATAGTGTGGTAAGCTAAGTATTGGGTTTGTGAGGTTTTTCTATACTGTGTTTAATTCTACTTTTTTTTTCAAAAAAGGGGAATAAAAATGAAATTTATACCTCACATCAAAGGAAGACCTCAGCAAACACAGCCTTCAGAGCTGGTGGATTCAGTTCAATGAAGCCATTCTCAGAGTCCACATCCTTCTCCAGCTAAAATGCCCACTCAGCATCTCAGCCAGTCTCAACAGCATTCTGGGAAACAAAGCATGGACTCCTAATCCTTGCTTTGAAGCCTAAGTTGATTCCTCAGAACAGCAGCATGCTAAATGTCACCTCAGAACTTGTTAACAAAAATGTAGATTGACTGGACTTATCCCAGACCTGCTGGACCAGAAACTCTGGCAGTGGGACCTGAGAACCTCTATTTTTCCAAGTCCCTTGACTAAACGTGCTCAGGTTTGAGAACCATGGTGTAGAGCTGTAAGACTCTTCTGAGACCCAAACCCGCCTCTGCTTCACATCAGCAGCAGTTTTTCTCTGTCCAATTAGCCATAATTTGGTCATAGGTCCACTCCTAGACTCAATCACAGGTAAGGATTGTAGAATTACCTTTACTGGCTTTAGACTAATAATCTTGTACAGAGTAAGAGAATAATTGATTATGTTTCTTCTCTGTGTGTGTCTCTGTCTCTCTGTCTCTCTCTCTTTCTCAAGCTGTATCTCCTACCATTTTGATGGGTTATATTGTACATCTTCCAGTCAAAGGAGTAACTTCCTAATGGGTTGAACTGATGCCAGAGTTAATTTTTAGAACCCAAATTGAAGCTTTTGAAGTAATAGTTAAATATACTTGTATTTCACCATTTTTATAGTCAATAAATCTGTGAGTAGACAAATATCATCTTGATCCTTGATCCTTGTTAGAGTGAACACTTAACTATATTATTTTTATAGAAGTAGAGAAATTACTTGCTCAAAGTCATGGAGTCAAAAGTGACTCTTTCAATTGAAACCCAGACTTAGACTAGGCACTGTCTTTCAAATAAAACAGCCCCAGGAAACCAAGGTAAATGTAGTATGTGAGCTGTGCAAAAATTATGCTGCTCATGAGAGAAAAGTTTTAAGTGGTAATGCCAACAATATGAGATCTGCAGGTTTAAATGACTTTCAATTCCACTGCTCCATTTTCCTTTCAAAAATCTTGGGAGAGTCATTTTTTTCTCTCTATGCCTAAAAATAGGAAGAGTGTCTTATCTTGCTCCTCAATCTTTTATACTGCTTTACTCATGGATGGAACTCAATAATTATATACCCATTAAATGGGGAATAAATAATCCACAAAAAGCCCCCCTCAGGCCTAAGCAGCTGATGAGTAGGGTTAAATTGTATTGATCTGACAAATTAAATAGAATGTAGCTTTCAACATTTTATATGAGAAATTCTAGAGCAATGCTATCCAATAGAAATTTCTGCAAGGATGGAATATTCTTTAGCTGTGCTGTCTAATAAGGTAGCCAGCAGCTACACATGGATATTGAAATTTGGTTAAGGCTACTTAAAAACTGAAACTTTAATTCAAGTCAAGCTAATTTAAATTTAAAGAGCTACATGTGGTTAGCGGCTACCACATTGAACAGTGTAGTTCTATGGTCTTTTCAAGTTTTATATACATGACCTTCTCACCTGGGTTTTTTTGTGTGTGTGTGTGTGTGTGTGTGTGTGTGTGTGTGTGTGTGTGAGAATCAACCCTTGGCTTGCAAGGGGCATAAATATGAGATACCTTCCTTGGGACTGACTTCCAAGTTTTCCAGGTCCCAGGTGCCTTCCTGCTGATTTCCCTCACTTCTGGTATAACTTCTGAACCGTGAAATGTGAAGCCTGATATACTTTTGTGTTCCATGAGGGCTTTAATGTTTCTACTCTTCATAAGGGAAGTATTCACTGAAGGACATCACAGCTGAGCTATCTGAGTAATGAGCATTAGAATTCTTCAAATTAATAATACAGCTTTCTCCCATAAATGCGGACACATAGGCGTGTGAACAAGTACACACACTATAGCTAAGGCTGTCAGAGCCCATATCTCCTAGGCTTCACTACTTTCAGTACAGGGACAACAACTGAGGATCTCAGCTGAGGTGGGACTTCCTATTCAAATTATTTGTGGAAGAGTGATTTCTGGAGACAGGTTATGAGGGAAGGCAAAGGGATAGGCTAGTGAAGTCTCAGCTGAGGCCTAGCTTCCTTCTGATGCCAGGAGGAAGATCTAAACCACAGATTGCACCATAAATATCAACCATGTCTTGATATAATGGGATTGACTTTTGGAACTTTGTATCAGTCCATCACTGGCTGAGGTAGAAGTGGGAAGTGGCAGCTTTCTGAGCAAGTATGCTTCTGCTTGGCCACGGGCAAATCTCTGGAGCAGGGGACAGTTCTAGTTGTCAGCCTGCACCCACAGTTGAGAGATGAATCCATTCCCTAAGAAAGACCGGAGTGGAACCCTGAGGAATCTCCCAATGCAACCACTTTCAACCCCAGTAACTACACATTCCCTACTCTGCCTGAGGGCTCTATCACTGCCTTCCAGAAGTTTCAAGCAGTGCCTGACTGAGTTGCTGTATATCAAAAAGAAAACAAAAATAAACACAGTTATGATAATGCTCTGGTAACAGAACCCTTAGGTGCATCCTGCACTGATGGGATTAAGCTCATTCTACAGGAAGGTTGGCTTGCTGATGTGCTATAGATTGGCAGCTCCATCTGCCTAACCCAACTTCCTGGGGTCAATTCCCAAATAAACTACTTACATTCAAACTCATGTCTCATAATTGACTTCTGGGTATCCAAACCAAGTCACACAGAGGGAGCCACTGCCCCCCATCATTACTCTTGAGGCAGCCTCAGTTATGACTGGGTCTGAATCAGACCCAGACTCTCCCCTCCCTTTTATGAGTCTCCTCTTATAATCCGCTTTGGTCTTCTCTGCAAATCGGCCTCAGTAGGACCACTTCAAATTTTCCTATGAGTTTTTATCTGTTTTGAAAACCACAGGGTATTTGGTCAGGTTCCCCCTTTTCTTTTTCCCCAGGAGGCTCCTTAGTGCCTAAATAAATGTGCAGATAAAAGTGTAGGATCCTTGGCCAAGGCTGGCCTACAACCCCTAGAATCTACCACACCTGCCCAGTAGCAGAAAGATGATGCCTTGGCTTCCAGCCCACATCCCCACCAGTCTCAGAAATCCTTGCCCAGTCACAGATCCTACTACAAATGGAAAATAACAACTCCGTGCATGGAGGTGCAAGAAGCCCTCCTGAGTGCTGTGTGCAAACTTATGAATATTGTTATCACTCTTATTCATACTGTATAATGTTAAATATTTATGGGACAGTGTCTCTCTCTGCCTTTCTCATTACCATCACTAGGTAGTTTTGTCCCTGAAAAAAATCTTGAACTGTTGCTTACACAGGCACCAAATATTTAATAATTAATGATGCCGCTAGTAATTCAAGCTAACCTCCCAGGCATTTGTGACAATGTGCTTATAGCTTTTTAGGGCCTTGAGTAAATCTGGGGGAAGGCACGTGCCTAAGAAATCTATTCCCCATGGGTTTATTGTAGGGTTTTTAAAAATGACTGTGTGCTTCAAACAGATTAGGGGTAAAATGTTCTGTGTATATGTATGACTATTCTAGCTCCTGTTGGTCTTGTACTAAATGGACTCTCGTTTTGAATGATAGTTATAAAATTCCACTGAACAGAGGGTTATATGTAATCTGTCTTGCGTCCATTTCCAGTGTGTGACATCAGTCAACTCTCATTTCCTTTTCTGAGTTAGAAGTGGAAATAACTGTAGAAACTGAGGAATTTCTGCATTTTCTACCAGTTATTCTATTTCATGCTTAGAGTCTCCCCTAGTATGTGAAGTGGAAAATAAATATTATGGTATAAAGGGCTGAAAAGGGAGTCTGCTGGAACTCAGAAGACCTGTGTCTCTTGTCTTACTTTAAACTTTGTTTAGAATTTTCCATGAGGGTCATTTCTAAGGTGGAAGACATTGGTCCCCGTTAGAACCTCAGGCAGGGAGGAGATATCAGAAGGACTGGTTTAGAGAATAGTTTCTCACCACCATAAGCTGGTTGGCCTTTGAGGATGCTTTATTCTCTCGTAAATAGAAATTAAAAATACATTGCTGATTGCTATGAGAATAAGGTGAGATATTCAAAACAAAATATGAAATGCAAATTATGTGTCTCATGAGAATTGCTATTTTGGAAAAGCAAACGGAGCAGGAGAAGGGTTTTCTGTTCATCCTTTTCAGAGGCAATGTTGCTGAGTGGTCAAGAGTTTGGGCTCTGGGTCCTGGTTTTGTGGGTTTGAATCCCCAGTTCTGCCACTCACTAGTCATATGATCTTGGAAATGCTGTCCAACCTTTCTGGCCTCAGTGTCACCTCCTGTAAAATGGGCATAATAATAATATCTATCATATAGAGCTACTGTGATGATGAATGAGGCCATGTGTTCTAAATGCACAAGGTGGTGCTAAGTAAGCACTTACCAAAGACCATCCATCAGCTAATAGTGTGTATGAATGAACCTTACAAGGGCATGTGAGATGAGGGTGATGAGAAGGGGCAATAGGATTAATCGCAAGTGCAAATAACTATTCAAGCAAAAGCCCAGGTGGATATTTCTCAATTCACAATTTTTCAGATTTCCTTGGCAATTGTTTTTTTTTTTTAATTTTTTATTGGTGTTCAATTTACTAACATACAGAATAACCCCCAGTGGCCCGTCACCCATTCACTCCCACCCCCCGCCCTCCTCCCCTTCTACCACCCCTAGTTCGTTTCCCAGAGTTAGCAGTCTTTACGTTCTGTCTCCCTTTCTGATATTTCCCACACATTTCTTCTCCCTTCCCTTATATTCCCTTTCACTATTATTTATATTCCCCAAATGAATGAGAACATATAATGTTTGTCCTTCTCCGACTGACTTACTTCACTCAGCATAATACCCTCCAGTTCCATCCACGTTGAAGCAAATGGTGGGTATTTGTCATTTCTAATAGCTGAGTAATATTCCATTGTATACATAAACCACATCTTCTTTATCCATTCATCTTTCGATGGACACCGAGGCTCCTTCCACAGTTTGGCTACTGTGGCCATTGCTGCTATAAACATTGGGGTGCAGGTGTCCCGGCGTTTCACTGCATCTGTATCTTTGGGGTAAATCCCCAATAGTGCAATTGCTGGGTCATAGGGCAGGTCTATTTTTAACTCTTTGAGGAACCTCCACACAGTTTTCCAGAGTGGCTGCACCAGTTCACATTCCCACCAACAGTGTAAGAGGGATCCCTTTTCTCCGCATCCCCTCCAACATTTGTTGTTTCCTGCCTTGTTAATTTGCCCCATTCTCACCGGTGTGAGGTGGTATCTCATTGTGGTTTTGATTTGTATTTCCCTGATGGCAAGTGATGCAGAGCATTTTCTCATGGGCTTGTTGGCCATGTCTATGTCTTCCTCTGTGAGATTTCTCTTCATGTCTTTTGCCCATTTCATGATTGGATTGTTTGTTTCTTTGGTGTTGAGTTTAATAAGTTCTTTATAGATCTTGGAAACTAGCCCTTTTTCTGATATGTCATTTGCAAATATCTTCTCCCATTCTGTAGGTTGTCTTTGAGTTTTGTTGACTGTATCCTTTGCTGTGCAAAAGCTTCTTATCTTGATGAAGTCCCAATGGTTCATTTTTGCTTTTGTTTCTTTTGCCTTCGTGGATGTATCTTGCAAGAAGTTACTGTGGCCGAGTTCAAAAAGGGTGTTGCCTGTGTTCTTCTCTAGGATTTTGATGGAATCTTGTCTCACATTTAGATCTTTCATCCATTTTGAGTTTATCTTTGTGTATGGTGCAAGAGAGTGGTCTAGTTTCATTCTTCTGCATGTGGATGTCCAATTTTGCCAGCACCATTTATTGAAGAGACTGTCTTTCTTCCAATGGATAGTCTTTCCTCCTTTATCGAATATTAGTTGACCATAAAGTTCAGGGTCCACTTCTGGGTTCTCTATTCTGTTCCACTGATCTATGTGTCTGTTTTTGTGACTTGGCAATTGTTAAGTCTGCATTTAACTACACATCTTTGTTTGGTGTGGAGAATTGGGGGACAAATGAGAGAAGGATGTTCATATTTAGATTCAGAGGCAATTTCATGTTATGTTGTTGTTACTGTTGTTTTCAATAATCAAAAATAGCATGTTGGATTTAAGCTGTTTTGGACCACTACATAGATAAATAAAGCAATCCTTATTTGTAAAATATTAGAACTGAAATTGTAGAAGCTAAGTCATCCACTTTTTCCCAAAACACTTAGCATATCAGGAACAATTTCAAAAAATCAGATTCCCAGGTTAGGCTCTTGAATAAATTATTGAGGAGAAGGCCCAGAACGTGTATTATCATCTTCATAAGCCCTCAAGGTATTTCTGATGATTGAACTCCTTTGAGAATTTCTCATCCAGACTGACCTCAGGAGTAGAACTGTGTCTTCAACCAGGTCTCTTACGGCTTGCAGTCCACGATCTCCTTTTGCCATCTTCTTCCCAAAAGTCATATAAAGTGAATGTAATGTTTGGGGTGTGGGCTGTGCTAAGATAGAGCACGGAAATCATTCAAGATCCCATGTTTGAAAACTATTGGAAACTTCTAGATGATATTAAAATATAAAGTGAAGTTATTTTTCCTTTAAAATTGAAATCTTCCCTTAACTTTTTGTTAAATTCTCTTAAATTTAAACTGCAGTGATTATGCAAATAGTGATCATTGATACCTTAGCCACAATTACAGGCAGCATTGCCTTAATTAACACGTTTGACTTGCCAAACGTAGGTATCTGTGTGTATGTTCCACCCCCAATTTAGATAATAATTCAGAAACAGAAAGCTAGTGTGGGCACATTGTGTCTTAGAGTAGCTGCAAATAGTATCTTTAGGCTTCTCTCATCATTTTGAAAACACATTTATTGTTTGGTGCAAGGAACAAAATGTTTGCCATAGCAACCATGGTGACCCTGGATGCCTGGCCTATTAGCTGTAATGCAGGGAACATCTTCAACAGCGGGAAAGAGTTCTTGGCAATTAACACCCAGATAGTGTCCCTCTGTTTTAAGACCTTAGGCTGAAGCTTCTAGATTAGGAGCATTTTTAATTTGATGTGTTAATGAAGGTGAACAGCAACAATTCCATTTTGGTTAATTTCAGGGTGATTTTACTGTGGGCAAAAGGGAGATGTGATTTTCTTTAGACAAATTTGAAGAAATCATCTAGCATTAACACTCCCTCTTTTGTTTTGTCTTGTCTTGGTTTGGTTTGGTTTGGTTTTTGGTCAGTCTTTTGTGATTTTATGCTTTGCAAGGTGACAGGAAGAGTTCTTTGTCATTTTGTTTTCTCTCTTCCATTCTTAACATAAGGTCCTATCATATATGAGTATGATAAGGATAATTATAATAAATGAAGAAAAAATCCTACAGCATGACTAGGAAGTCTGGCTGTGGATTATTGAGGATAAAAGATAAATAGTTAATTAAGGTTTGAAGATTTTGATTTCAAAAATAGTGATGATCACACAAAAAGTCACGAGTTGTCACCAGCTGTCCAATTGCTGTACATATTCTTTATGCAATAAACCATATAAATATGAATAATGCGAGTCTCCATTTATATAAGAAAGGCAAGCTGATAATAGAAAATATGTTACAGGCAAAAAGCATAAAAGAATGAAATCACTCATATTTTCATCACTCAGAAGAAATCACCATACAAATTTCTCTTCTATCATGTTTTAATACTGTTGAGATCATATAGTTTATACAACTTTGCTTTTTCTTTCCACTTAAGAAGAAGGAGGCTTCACGAAATGGGCAGGAGGTGAAATTGAATGGAAATAAAGAGTAGGCTCAGAATCACTTTGGAATTTTTTTTTTCTTGAAATGTAAAAGCTCTTTTACGCCTCCCTGTCAGTTGTGAGAAGTTGAGAGAAGGCAGTCCAGACAGGGAATTTTGGACAGGTTAGTGAAGACAGAGCTGGTTGATAAAAATGTACTTCCAGATCTGGCATGGCAGACTGTCTGCTCAAATGCCTCCTCCAAGTGCCTTTCCTCTTCATTGATTTTTCTGGATTTTTAAAAACATTTTTTTCTGCTACAGAATAGTCTCAAAGAGCTATGCTTGAATCCTGAGTGTCAAATGTTCTAAACTTGCTGGATCTCAGTCTCCTTAGCCAAATAACGGGAACTGTGCATTTATTTCACAGAATATCATGTATGTTTTAAAGTAGAATGAATTACAATATCAAATAAGTTCCAATGTGCAATGTCTTAAACAACATAGATGTTTAGTTCTTGTTCACGTTATTATTTGGGGCAGGCATTCAAGTGGGCAGATGCTTTCCTTCATGTGATGATACTGGAATCCAGGATATTTCTGTGTTGTTCTACTACTTAATTAGTGGGCCTTGGTGCCAACTGCGTCCATCAATAGTAGAAGGGGAACTTCAGCAACTGCCCTACTGGGTATTTACCCCACAGGTACAAATGTAGTGATTGAAAGGGGCATCTGCGCCCCAATGTTCATAGCAGTAATGTCTGTAATAGCCAAACTGTGAAAAGAGCTGAGATGTCCATTGACAGATGAATGGATAAAGAAGATATAGTATAAAGATACAGTGGAACACTACTGAGCCATTAGGAAGGGTGTATACCTACCATTTACATCTACATGGATGGAACTGGAGGGTATTATGCTGAGCAAAATAAGTCAACCAGAGAATGATAATTATCATATGGTTTCACACTTACGGAATAGCTCAGAGGATCATAGGGGAGGGGAGGAAAAACTGAATGAGCAGTCATCAGAGAGGGAGAAAAACCATGAGAGACTTAATTATACAAAACAAACTGAGGGTTGCTGGAGAGGAGGTGGGTGGAGGGATGTGGTGCTTCAGTGATGGACATTAAGGAGGGGATGTGATGTGATGAGCACTGGGTGTTATATGCAGCTGATAAATTATTGAACACTACGTTCAAAAGTAATGGTGTACTATATGTTGGCTAATTGAATTTAAATACACACACACACACACACACACACAGAAAGCAAATGGGGGAAGAGACCAGTTGGCTTAGAAGTAGCACATCTTCTTCCTAGTCATGTTTTGATTGGAGAGAACTTATCTCTGTGGCTATAACTGTAATAGTATGGAGAGATGAAAATGAAATTAAGCCTTACACCCACCACAGAAGAAGAAAGAATGCATATTAGGGAAATCAGTCATATCTACAACTGTATGCATGTCTTGTGAATCACTTAATAAAATGCATTCCATAATAGATGCTGAATATATTCCTTCTCTTCCTTTCTCTACATTTCAATCTTCTAGGAAATGTTTTAAAAATATCAAATAAAAGCCCAACAGCAGTAGCTATTTATTAGAAAAAAATCAACCCACAACTTGTACGAAGTGCCTATGACCAAAGTACAGTCCACCTCGCATCCTCCATCTCCCATGTCTACATGTCGGCTTCCATCAATGACAGGCTGTCTGCACTGGGGAGTCAGGGCTCAGAATAGTTCTCAGTTTCCAAGGAAAAGTCCCATTGTCTCCTTCCGAGATAGTGAGAAAGCAGACCAGGACATTACGAAAATGATCTTAA
Source organism: Canis lupus baileyi (assembly GCF_048164855.1). Taxonomy (NCBI): domain Eukaryota; kingdom Metazoa; phylum Chordata; class Mammalia; order Carnivora; family Canidae; genus Canis; species Canis lupus. The sequence goes on along the minus strand of NC_132857.1, from coordinate 31,466,438 downwards.
ATGACATAGTTTGAAGTACAAAGGGATTTGTTGATTAAGCCCTCTAAGTAGAAAATTTAATTAACTCACCATTTTGACCCCGAGCAAGGTACTTCACAGAGGTGTTGTTTCCCTCTCACCCCCTCCAGCCCCCACCCCCCCCCACCCCTGTGGCATACACATTCTGCCTTTCCAGGATTCCCCTTCGGGATTTGGAAGATTTGTGAACTCTTGGGTCTAGTAAAAATGATTATTGACTTCTTCATTCCTATGTGAAATTAATATAGAAGATGGAGGCCACAAGTCTTCCAACTAAACGAGAGCTAATATTGGTCTTCTGCAAAGTTCCAGTGTGTCAAATAATGAAATTGTAGGGCCTAAAGGCTTTTGTCACATGTCAATGTTTCTGTGTGGCAAGTATACTGAATCTCACGTAGATCCAGAAAAGCAGCACGCTCTTTCATGTCCCTCTGAGATTTTGTGTATGCTGTTCCCTTGGCCCTGTCTGATCTCACCAACGTTTTCTTTCTTTAACCTTATTTGCCTGCAAAATGGTTGTTCTTGCTTTGGATTTCAGCTCTACTGTCTCAAGAACTTTCCAATCATCCCTGAGACATCCTGTCCACTGTGCTCCTATTATACCTGTGTTTGCCTTTTCATGAGGCTTCCTGTCACATCACATTGCACATTTTTGTTTGTATGTCCCTCTTTGGTACCCAAAATGCTCTAGGTGCTCTGTGTACATGAGTCGAATGGATGAGACAGAATCAAAGACACAGTCAATGATCTTTCACCTTTGTATCCACAGTTAAAAGTCTGGGCTGTGGTAGAGGGAGGGATGAAACAGTGGAGAAAAGAAGAAAAGAAGGAGATCCCCGTCAGGTGGGGGTTAGAAAACATCTTACAAGATTAGGATTGTAAGAAAATAAAAATATATAAGTAATACTGATTTTACTAAGAATCCAGAAAATGCAACTAATGCCTGAGGAAAGACAGGAAGAGTTATGGAAGGAACCAAGTTATAGAAGGAACAACAGGAAGAGTTATGGATTCATCCTGAACCATGAAAGGGAATAGGATGGAAAATGAGAATGGAAGTCAGGCCAAGCAAGGATAAGCAGGGCACATTGGGGGGTAAAGACATCTTAGTGGCACACCATTTCATTTCTTTTTGAGAGCTGAAAGTTGCAGCCATGTGGGATGTTACTACAACTCTCTTTCTCTCTGATCTTCTTCCAGGAACTGGCGGTTGGTCCCCAGCAGATTCCAATGCTCAACAGTGGCTCCAGATGGACCTGGGAAACAGAGTGGAGATTACAGCAGTGGCCACGCAGGGAAGATACGGAAGCTCTGACTGGGTGACGAGTTACAGCCTGATGTTCAGTGACACAGGACGCAACTGGAAACAGTACAAGCAAGAAGACAGCATCTGGGTAGGACATCTTTTTTCTTCCGATGAATGAATCTGAGATGTAATGATCGTAACCAGTGAGCATTTCTATCATTTTCCTATACCCAGATTGTTGGTAGCTTAATTACTGTGGAGTGCCCATTCAGAAATAATTAGACAGTATATGCGTCCTATCTCCAGCATGGCTACAGTTCCAAGGGAAATTAGGATGTCCGCTGCAAAAAAGTTTCATGTTTCCTCCTCTTCTGGTAACTTGAGTAATTCACTGACTGGGTCTCCATTCTTTATCTATGAAAACAGAAGGATACTACAAGAGTCTGATTGTTAATGAGAACATATTGATTTATTGGGTATGTATTTATTTACTCACTTATTCATCATGTATCAGGCATCCTTCATATCTCATAGTGACCCAGCTAGCTCAGTTATGTAATCTGACCAACACTTAACAATTGGCAAATCTCGGTATGAGAATCTGTAGTCTGGTCTGACTTTAAAGGCTCTATGCTCAACGGCCTCTATTCAAGATTTGAAAATGAATAAAAGGTTTAAAAAGACAAATGCAAAATGCAAACTCATTTTGTCATTATAAACAATATTCACCTAGAAGCAAAGGATAATGTGCTCCAAGTTGTGAAAAGGCACTTTACTCCCCCGCCCAAGACCCAAGCTCTTGACCTTCCTTGTATAGTGAAAGGCTGTCCCCAGACCGAAGTTAGAAAGGAAGACAGAGGCACAGCAAGAGGCACCTAGAGGGGGCTTCAGAAACTCATGCACTAATAATGTGTTATTTTATGTTGCTAACAATTTAGGGAAAAACATCTCCCAATATTCATTTATTTTTTCTAAATGTACATAATTCGTGAAGATTTGGCGGTTGATAGAGTAATCTGTCCTCATAGTCTCCCTCATTGTTTCCACTGTTAAACTAATGCCACATATGTTTCGAATTGCTATTGTCCATATTTTTCTGTGTGTTGGCCCCACCTCGTTGGAAACAAATTCCTATTTTATGTTCATTGTTATTTGATAATAGCCTACTCATCAATATTGCTAATTGAAAATAATAGTAAATTGAGGATTGAGATTAGTTATGGCAGATTGGATCTTGATAATACTATTGTTATCATCTTTATTCTGGATTGCCTGTAATGGATCCCTAGTAGCTCGCCGTGATCATATAGTGGTTAGTACTCTGCGTTGTGGATTGCCTGTAACATTAAGTTGTAATATTTATAGGGAGCATGGGTTTTCTTCTTAAAAATTGGATTTTAAGGTGTGACTGGCTGGCTCAGTTGGAAGATCATGTGATCCTTGATCTTGGGGTCATGAGTTCAAGCCCACATTGAGGGTAGGAATTACTTAAATAAATAAGACTTTAAAATGTTTTTTTTTTAAATAGGGCTTTGGGGGACTATTCTATTTTATTCACTCAGTTTTGAAGCCTCCATAAATTTTTACAGGTGTTTGCTTTCTTTTGTTTTGCTTTTAGTTTGAAATGAGAAATAAGCACACCTTCTATTTTGAGGAACAATTTTATGGTTTTATGTTGACTTGAGAGGGACAAATAGATGTTGGATTATTTATTTTCTTTGGCATTTTCAATCAGAACTGGTCATTTTTCAGAATGAATTGTATTTTTGAGTCATTTTGTCTAAATATTTTTATTGAGGTATAACCGATATGCAAGATTATATTCGTTTCAGGTATACAATGTATGATTCAACATTTGTCTACATTGCAAAAAGGTTACCACAATAAGTTTAGTTACCATCTGTGGTCATATAATACTATTGTCCATATAATATTATTGTCTGTATCCTCCATGATGTACATTGTATTCCCATGACTTCTTATTTTATAACTGCAGGATTGTATTTCTTGATCTTCTTCACCCACTTTGTCCAAACCCCAACTCCTCCCTTCTGGCAACAGGAATCAGTTCTCCATACTTAAGAGTCTAGATTTTATTTGTTTACTTTGTTAGTTTCAACATGTAAATGAAATTACATGGCATTTGTCTTTTTCTAATTGACTTATACTAAGCATAATACCCTTGTGGATCATCCATATTGTTGTAAATGGCAAGATTTCATTCTTTCTTATGGTTAAGTATAAAATGTGTGTATGTGTGTACACAACATCTTTATTCATTCACCCACTGATGGAAACTTAGGTTGTTAGCATACATTGACTATTATAAATAATTCTGCATTGAACATAGGGTTGCATATCTCTTTGAATTAGCATTTTCATTTTTTTTGGATAGATGCTCAGTATGGAAATTGCAGGATCATATGGTTATTCTTTTTTTTAATTTTTTGAGGCACCTCCATGCTGTTTTCTATAGTGGCTGCACCGGTTTGCATTCCCAACAACAGTGCATGAGGGTTGCTTATTCTCCACATCCTTGCCAACACTTGTTATTTCTTGTCTTTTCTAATAATAACCACTCTGACAAGCGTAACACAATATCTTATTGTGGTTTTGATTTGTAGTCCCTTGATGATTAGTGATGATGAACATCTTTTCATGTACCTGTTAACCATCTGGATGTCTTCTTTGGAAAAATGTCCATTCAGATTTCCTTCCCACATTCAGTCTTTAATCCATTTTAAATTAGTTTATGTTGATGTTGTCAGATAGTGGTCTAGTTTCACTTTTTTGCATGTAGCTCTCCAGTGTTGCCAGCACCATTTGTTGAAGACACAGTCTTTTCTCCACTATATATTTTGCCTCCTTTGTCATAAATTAATTAACCATGTATGCATGGGTTTATTTCTGGGCTCTTTATGTTGTCCCATTGATCTATATGTCTGTTTTTATGCCAATGCCATACCATATTTTGACTACTATGGCTTTGTAGTTTGGTTTGAAATCGGGAAGCATGATGCCTTCAGCTTTGCTCTTTCTCAAGATTGTGTTGGCTATTTGGGGCCTTTTGTGGTTCCATATACATTTTAGAATTCTTTTTTCTACTTCTATGAAAAATGCCGTTGTAATTTTCATAGGGATTGCACTGAATCTATACAATGCTTTGGGTAGTATGGACATTTTAACAATAGTGAGTCTTCCAATCCATAAGCATGAAATATCTTTCCAATTATTTGTGTTCTCAGTTTCTTTCATCAGGAGTTATAGTTTTACGTGTACAAGTGTTTCACTTCTTAGGTTAAAATTATTTTTAGGTATTTTGTTTTTTTTCTGATGCAATTGTAAATGGGTTATCTTTATTTCTCTTTCTGATACTTTGTTATTAGTGTGTAGAGACACAACAGATTTTTTGCACAAGATTGTTATGCCTATGATTTGCAATACTATATTGAATGAAAGTGGCGAGAGTGGGCATACTTAGGAGTTTTCCTAAGCTTTCAGCTTTAGCTTTCCTAAGCTTTCCATAAGCTTTCAGCTTTATGCTGTTGAATATGATATTAGCTGTGGTTCAGTCACATATGACATTTATTATGTTGAGCTACATTCCCATACCACTTTGTTGAGAGTTTTTATCACAAATGGATGTTGAGTTTTGTCAAATGTTTTTTCCCTATATATTGAGGTGATCATATGATTTCTATCTTTCACTTTTGTTAATGTGATATATCACATTGATTGATGTGTAGATGTTGAATCTTGTATCCATGTGATAAATCCTACTTGATAATGGTGTATAACTCTTTTAACGTATTGTTACATTCAATTTACTAATATTTAGTTGAGGATTTTTGCATCTATGTTCATTAGGGATATTGGCTTTGATTTTCTTCTTTATGTTGTCCTTGTCTAGTTTTAGTATCAGGGTAATGCTGGCTCCATAAAATGAGTTTGGGAGCATTCCCGCCTCTTTATTTTTTTGGATGTTTGAAAATAGGTATTAAATCTTTGAATATTTGGTAGAATTAACCAATGAAGCCATCTAGTCCTAGACTTTTGTTTCTTGGAAAAATTTTTTATTGCTGACTCAATCTCCTTACTAACAATTGGTCTACTCAAATTTTCTATTTCTTCATGATTGTCTTAGATAAATCTAGGTTTCTAGGACTTTAACCATTTCTACTAGGTTGTCCAACTTATTGGCATGTAATCATTCATAATAGTCTTTTCCAATCCCTCTTATTTCTGTGGTATGAATTATAAGTTCTCCTTCATTTCTAATTTTATTTGAGCCCTCTCCCTTTTGTGGTAAGTCTAGCAAAAAGTTTGTCAGTTTTTGTCTTTTTAAAGAGCCCGTTGTTAGTTTCATTGATGTTCTCTATTATGTTGTGTTTGATGGTGGTGGTGGTAGTCTTTTGTTTTTATTTTGTTTTGTTTTTAGTTTTTATTTCATTTATTTCCACTCTGATCTTTCTTATTTCCCTCTTTCTACTAATTTTGAACTTTGTTCTTATTTTTCTAGTTCCTTTAGGTGTCAAGTTAAATTACGTATTTGAGATTTTTTTTATTTCTTGAGGTAGGCCTGTATTACTATGAACTTCCTTCTTAGAATTGCTGTTGCTTCACCCCATAGATTTTAGTATGCCATATTTCCATTTTCATTTGTCTCTAGGTTTTTCTTTCTCTTTTGACTTCCTCTCTGATCCAGTAGTAGTTTACTAACATGTTGTTTAATCCCCATGCATTTGTAGTTTTTCTAGCTTTCTTCTTATAATTGATTTCTTTTTTAAAAAGATTTTATTTATTTTTATTTATTTGAGAGAGAGAACTTGTGAACAGGGGAGAAAAGGGGTGCAGAGGGAGAGGGACAAGCAGATTTCATGCTGATCATGGGCCATGATGCAGGGTTCGATCCTATGACCCTGAGATTATGACCTGAGCCAACATCAAGAGTCAGATACTTAGCCAGCTGAGACCACCCAAGCACCCATTGTAATTTCTAGTTTCGTAACATTGTTATCAGAAAAGATGTTTGATATGATTTCAATTTTTCTTGAATTTAGTGAGATTTGTTTTGAGGCCTAACATGTGATATATCCTAGAGAATGTTCCATGTGTATTTGAGAAGAATGTGTATCCTGCTGCTTTTGAATGGAATGTTCTATCTATACCTGTTAAATCCTTCTGGCAAAATGTGCCTTTTAAGGTTGATGTTTCCTTATTAATTTTTCTGTCTGGATAATCTTTTCATTGATGTAAGTGAAGAGTTAAAGTCTCCTATTTTTACCCTTAAGTCTATAAATATTTCCTCTATATATTTGATGCTCCTATGCATACTGCATAGATATTTATGTTATATCTTCTTCTTTTGATTCTTTTACCATTATGTACCACTCTCTTTTCCTTTTATCACAGTCTTTGTTTTAAAGTCTATTTTGTCTGATTGAATATAGCTACCCCAGCTTTCATTTGCTTTCCATTCGCATGGAATGTCCTTTTTCATCCCTTACCTTTCAGTCACCATTGCTTTATCTCTGAAGTGTCTCATAGACAGCACATAGAGGCATGAAGCTCACAGAGACTGACACAAGCTCCTACTGGTGGTGCCAGAATACAAAACTAAGCTTTATTTCTAAAAGTACATGATTGCAAAACTGTACTTTCTATTTCTCCTTTATTGAACTTGATTATTTTTTTCAGTTTCACAAAATTGATTTACCTTTCTCACTTTAAATACAAACTTTATTAGACCCACTCTGTAAAAATAATGTTAAGCTCTATTGTTTTATTCACGTTGCTAAAATATGAGTGAGAACACAGCAATAATATCAAACTGTGTTTCTATATCATATAGAGGGCTCAAACTCTGAAACTCTATGTCCATCAAACATAGACTCAGTATTTTACCAGATACTTCATGGACATAAGTAAAATCTGACTTGTGGTTAATATTCATTATTATTTCCACAAGATTAGGGTGCTGGATGAATAGATTACCTTGAGAAGTTTTATGTATTCATTTTACTTTTTATTTTAAATTTTTAATTAGAGTAAGATTATAGATTTACCAGAGTTAAGCCTGATAAGCAAGATGAGAGCAACGGCCAAACAAGAGACTTTTTATAAAAATCTCTAAATTATTCTATTTAACTTTTCATAAAAAGTCAACCCTAAAAGCATCAATATCAAGTACTGAATTAATTAAGGAATGATATATCTTGTGGAAGTAGAGAATCTCTAGAATGAGACTTTCACACAGTCTTTCGAAGATTGTCAATTTTCAGATGATATGAAGTTTGTAATGCTTTTTAAAATTGAGTTAGCAAACAATACAACTTAGGACATGTCGCGGATGGGATATCAATTTACCAGTACTCAAGGGATTTATTGTATTTTACAAAGTTCTCATCCTGAAAATATATCTATCTGTACAATGTACAATATCAAATATTCATGCCCTAAAAATTCAATTTGAAGAATTTCTGATCTGGCACTGAATGGAATGTTCATGAATGAGGCCACCAAGCAGCTGCTTAGAGATGAATCATGATTTATGAACAAGCCAGAGTTTCCCACTTCACTAAATAATCAGGTGTGAAGGTCTCAGGGACAAATTCAGTGACAATTTTAGAATCTTAGCAGATTTAAAATCTTTTCCTGGTTGGCTTGTAGACATGCCAAAAAAATACAAATATTAAGATTCTAACTCTGAGGAGCAACATTAACCTATGTTTGGTAAAATGGATAAATATATTTGGAACAAAGGGACCTCTAATTAAATCCATGCAGACTAGAGTCCTGTTACCAGTCATTTGGAAAGATAGGCCCAAATGCATGAAATACTGCTTCAATTCTGAGTCCCTTCTATGTATGTTCAAACCCTTAATGAATCCATCTCTGTTTCCCACAAAAGCATGTAAGTATTCTATAAACTCATTATCCTTTATGTGCATTGACACTTTCCTTTATTTTCTGATATTTATCACTCTGAAATTTAAAGACAACCACTCATGCCTGTGTTTTAAAATATGGTGTTCTATTTTTAAGTCAGTTTATCCGGCAGCCCGGGTGGCTCAGCGGTTTAGCGCCACCTTCAGCTCAGGGCATGATCCTGGAGTCCCAGGATCCAGTCCCACATCAAGGCTTCCTGCATGGAGCCTGCTTATCCCTCTGCCTGTGTCTCTGCCTCTCTCTCTCTCTCTCTCTGTGTGTGTGTGTCTCATGAATAAATAAATAAAATCTTTAGTAAATAAATACATAAAATCACTTTATCCACATTGCTTATGATTGTGTGCAAGTCAGTTAGGATCCTTTCCTCTTCTCACCTAAGATAGATTTCTCCATCTTTAGATCTATTATAAAATTTTAGGGAAATTTTCTTTTTCTTGAGCTTTTTCTCTTTTCTCTGCATGTTTCTGCATAAATCAGCTACACCAAGTACATTAGCTATGGATACAAAAGCCTCATATGAGGATTGAATGATATATATTTCATTTTCAATATCCTTTCTGATGGCAAATTTCATACCCATTCTGGCTACAGCAGCATCTCAGGGTAATCTTTCCAGTCAATGGACTCACAAGTATTTAATAAATTCTTATTGGGACAGGGCAAGAAGCTAATAGAAGGATCTTCAACTCATAAGGTAGGTTCCGTCAGCACATGTTAAAGGTGCATTCACTCCATCGTCAGAGCTCCCAGATTCTATTACCTTTCATCACACTTCTTGGATGTAAAAGATAATATATATCACAATTCTGTTACCCTTTTGTATCCAAGAACTTCACCACTAGAAAACCACCATGCACAAAAGACAAAGAAAAGTCTACCTGAAGTCCCTAAAGTCATTTTATACCTAATCTCCAGGCCCCATCTCAACCGCATTTAGTTTATAAAGAAAATACTTTTTATTGAGGCATATAGGATAATATGTTTGCCTTTTCTGGCCACTTTTACACACATACATACATACATTCATACAAACTCTATACTTCAACTCTGCCTTCTACTTAGAGACTTTAATGTCACCTATAAACTTCAGTAAGTTTTATGCTTCTCCTACTGCATTTTATTATGATGATGACAGAAAATAAGAATTAGAAGTAATTTATAAGAATCCTGGATTTTACTAATTTTTCTTTCTTTTAGTCATTTGCCTTTTTTTTTCTAGGTTTAATCCTATTACCAATGTTAAAGTTCTGTTGATCCTTTGTAGAAAAACTTACTCTACTCACCTTTTCCAGAGATAATCTAAGGAGCCCCTCTCAGGTACTGATTTTAAACAAGTATCTGTTGTCAGTGGATTCCTCAGTATTGACCATGAAGATATTAGAGGTCTGTTTTACCTACATGATCACTTACTTCTTTCTAGTCTCCATTAAACTAGACATTCACAATCAGTCTCTGCTTGATGCAGGTCATATATTTTGAGATGGTACCACTCTGATCATTCCTCATGCCATAATATAGGAAGGTTCTTTCATAAAGGATGCAAGGATCACAGTGATATAGACCACTGGAGGAGACAAGAAGCTTAAAGAGTTGAGGTCATGACTAAAGCAAGGAATTTCACAGGTCTGGCACCTACAAACGAAATAATAGCAGTTCAGAATACATCCAAAGGGTTGTAGTGAATTTGATTGATTCTTCTGGGATCTATATTCCAGGAAGCCCAATGCTGTGAAGGAGCTACTTTATCTGACACTCAATATGAATAACCACTCAGCTAAGATTACCAAAGATATTACCTAATACCTTCTAAATAAGCCTAATGAATTGTTTCTATTTTGAGGGAGAAAATTTAGGTTCTGAAGAGCCAAGAAACCTAGCCCGTATCACATGAGTAGTAAAATGATGGACCAAGATGCACATTAACTCTGTCCATAAAACTCAAGCACCTAAATGACCAGATAACACCTTAGGTAGTGGTTGATGACATAAGAATTAAGACCTAATATTCTCAAAGGGCTGGTGCCAAATGGGTAGGAATCAGGACACATTCTGGTCCAGGGGAAAAGTAGCCTGCTAAGTAAAACCAAAGTGGAAATTCAAGTACCATCTGGTCTGAACCAACATGGTGAGGTTTGAGGGGGAAGCTTACAGGACATGACAATGCCCAGAAGGGATCCATAACACATTATAGCTTTGTTAACTGATTTCATATCCTTCCTGCTGGTGGTTCTGCAATCAGTGCTGTGCTGAGAAGGAGGTTTAGAACTAGCTTTCTGGCCTTAGTCTTCTGTTGATGATTCTGTAAAAGAGATCATCACATCTAGAGTTGGGAGAGACTAATGTATACAAAGCCAAAGTCTGCCTCAAGTGTTTACTCACTGAACCAATTGTTTGCTAATGCAACGTAGACATGAAAATGTCTTCTCCTCCACTACAGAATAGTTTTTCAAATCCTTTCATAACTAGGGGCTTTGATACCTTTCCTTCAGTGATGCAATTTCCATGCCAGTAGGCCTCACTGATGACCAATAATACATGACAGATTCCAGCCTCCTCACAATCTCCCCACTCCTTTCTGAATATACTGTATATTAGTAATATTTAGATTACAGTTTTCTTTTCTGAAAATCATGTTGCCTCTTCCTAAATACATCAGGAATCTAGTCCTTTATTATATAGCCTTTTGGCCTATATGATAAGGTGGTCTATGATTTCCTGTAGCTTTATGGAATCTTTCTTAATATAAAGGGCTTGCATATGTTACCTAGCACTTTTCTCACACAGAGATCAACTGAAACAATGGATTATACATTTAGCTGATCAGTTCTCTGATTTCATCCTTGAGTGACTTCTGAATTATCTGGGAGATGCTCTCTTTTTTAAAAGATTTTATTTATTTATTCATGAGACACACAGAAAGAGAGGGGCAGAGACAAAGGCAGACGGAGAGGGAGAAGCAGGATCCATGCAGGGAGCCTGATGTAGAAGTCGATCCCAGCACTCCAGGATCATGCCCTAAGCCAAAGGCAGATGTGCTTAACCACTGAGCCACTCATACATCCCAGGGAGACATTCTTTGATCTTCATGATTCATACACATTTATTTTGCCAGGTTGGTCTAGAACATCCTGAGTATTGATCACTATTTGATATAGTATTTTTTAAGCCTACCAATTTCAGAAAACAATTTGAGATCAAGAATCTCATGACCATCAACATATATCTTTTAAACTCTCATTACACACCACATAGTATACTAGGTGTTTGACAAAAAAAAAAAAAAAGAGGGGGTGTTCTGGTGTGGTTAATGCCTTCCCTGGATGTGCAGAGCCATCAAGGAGAAGGTAAATGACACTGCAACAGAGCATATGTATACAAGCAGCACTGATGACCATCCAGGAGCAGGAAGCTTTGAGAAAGTGTCCTGGTGAGTAGAGTGCAAGGAACACAGATGATTCCACAGGGCAAGGAACATGTTCAAGTTACTTTGGATTCCCAGCAACTACAGAAGGCTGAGTGACTAATACAAACGTAGCATAGGAAGGGAGGAAGAGAAAGTTATAGGAAGGGAGGAACATTCACAGAAGGATAAGTGCTGTAAACAAAATCAGAAAGGAAGATGTATAAGATATAAACAGATTCTTACAGGAACCTGTATAAGATGTATCTGAGATATACAGAATTAATAATAATCTAAAATAATCTAAATACTCTAATAATAATCTAAATTGATACAAGATTTCTCTGATGAATTCTATAAGATAAACCTGAAGACCAAAGGTGGCTAGATATTGCAGACTACCAGCTCATACATATCTTCTTTCGCTACATACGAAGAAATTAAGTCATTATGTGTTTATTTCTTTGTTTTGATGGGTTTTTTGTTGTTATTGTTGTCAAATAACAAGGACTACATATCAGAAAATGGTATCAAATATATTTTTTGAGATTTTGTTAATAGTACTCTCCTTGGTTCTCTCTCTTATACAGCTTTTAATACAGATATTTATTTCATAGTTAATCATAACTAAAAGCTCAATTAAGAAGTTAGCCCCTGGCTAGAATTTTGCCTCTGACTTAATGGAGACCACCGGTTCAAAAGTGAGATAGTACCACATACCAGACCAACAGAAACAAGGAGTGGAGGGAAATGCAGAGGCTTTTGAGTAGAGTCAAATTCCATTTGCACCACCAGTTGCTTGTATGATCTTGAAAATATCACTTAACCTTATTATAATGATTCTCCCCATCCATGGCAGGCATATATCTAGAAAATTCCAGGCCCTTTGCATCAATTCATCTTCCCTGCTTGGACTCTGGTTTATGGGCTGTGCTGTGGGTTCAATAATACCTGGCAAGAAAGCCTGAGCTTCACTAGGGATCCAGCTTAGAACAGACCCTCAAAGCTTGATATTTCCCATGTATCATCCCCTTGATTTTGTCCTTAGCACTTTTTATTGATCTTAGATTCTCTTATTGCTGGATGAGGCTCTGCAGAAAAGGGAAGAAGGAACAACTGGCCAATCAACATTGTGAAAGCAACAGCCTGGTCTTTTGCCCCAGAATCAGCAGGCTTCCTTCCAGCCCTCTGGCTCCACATGAGCCCTTGAAAGTTCCACAATGAAGTCCATCTGTTTTCCCTTCTTAATGTTAGAATTTGTTGAGATGTTTCAGAAAACTTCCCAACATGGGGTCTAGCCTCTTTAAGGAGTAAATACTTTCACACATTAACACATGTGGCATTTAAACACATCACATGGACAGAGACTCAACATGCAGTCTTCAGGATTAATATTCATGTGGACACTTTCTAGGGCTGAGCAGATGTTTGCATTCTCCTGCATTTGTAATGGGATGAGATCCAGCAGCTGGTAATCATGGGAAGGAGGATAATCTGGTTAAAATTAATTCTTCTAAATCCACTGCTATTAAATTAAACTTATTGTTAAAGTCCCTCAGCAGTTCACAGGAAACTTGACTTATAAGTGCATTTCCAATATATATAAACCAGTTAGGTTTGGGAGACACCCACTTTAGATTTAGAAAACAGAGTTAATACCTCAACTTTAACACGGAGCAAAGCATTAGATTTTTTTATGTGAATATATTGAATTATTTTAGCAATGCATAGTGACTGAGAGGAAGAAATCTAATTAGCTACCTTTGATTCATTTAGTCTTTATCATGATTTTTTTCTTTTCTTTCTCCCTTAGATTATATCAGTCTTTGAAGTCCAGCAGCTAGAAATTCTATGACTTTGATAAATGATTTAATCCATAGAAGGCTCGGTTTCCTCCTCTGCAAAGTGGGTATATGAATGTGTTTACTTAATGTGGTCCATGAAGCAGAGATTCTCAAAAATAAATGTGCTTCAGAATGTTGTATACAGCTTAAGACACAAATTGCTGGGCGCCACCTGCAGAGCTTCTAATCCAGTAAATTTAGAATGGGGCTGAGAATTTAGATTTATAAGAAAATCCCTAGTAATTCTGGTGCTGCTCGTCAGGGACCTTATGTTGAGAACCATTGCAGAAACTGCAAATGGGTTAATGTGTGTCAACTTTACACAGTGCTAAATAAATAAAAAATAGATACTACTATCAGTATTGAAGGTAGGTGTATGTGATGCACCTAGTGAAGATACCCAGAGGAAATTGGCTTGCAATTTTCTTTCTTTTGAGCTTTGTATACAAAATGGAAAGCAATTTCAATAAGTCAGATTTTTTTTCAATAAACTAAATAGTGGAGAAGGTAAAATCTTGTGGTTACAGGTGAAGATAGTTACCCACTCCGGCTCATTAAAAACAATTAACTGAGAATCCTGGTAGCAGACAGAAGAGCTAGAGGAAGAGCCTGGGGGAGTTACACCTAAATAAAAAGGCTCTGGGCCAAAGTCTGAAGCCCCGGGTGCCTACTTGGCTCTAGTCAGATGGAAGGATTCCAGGCCTGGCAAGGACCTCAAGGAGGCAATGAGTCTCTCTAGTATTCTTTAAAAAGTCCAAAAGAAAGCAAGCTTCATTAAGTTTGCGATTAAAATGATAGCAGTTGATAGTAAAGAGAAAAGCATAATCTAGTCAGCATAGGTATCGATTCCTGTTAAGTATGGTTTCCAGTTCTGTTTCCCTTCATGTTAATAAGGAAAAGAAGAGAGAACCCAGAAAATATGAGCATGAGCAGGAGTCAATCTTGTGTTTCAATTCCCTGGCCAATTGTGACTGTTCATGTGGGAGAGCATCCTTCCCCGTCATGTTACCAAATGCACCATTCCTCTTGCAGCAGCTGTCTGAACTAGAGAAGCAACTACACGGTGTCACTAAATTTGTTTAGGCTCTAGCCTACAAATAATTCTCCAGTTTCATGATTTAATAATTATTTGGACTTTAATTCTCAAGTCTATATAAAAGAGCAATGCCTTTTGTAGTGTTTTTTTTTGGTGGGGGTGGTGGTCTTAATTTGTTTTTAGTTATTGTAAGTAGGGAGAAGGAGTCATAAAAACCAGGCTGGAATTATTTTGGTCTGAACACCACAGGTGCTTTGTCGTGTGGGAAAGATGTACTTGCAGAAAAAATCTGTACCAGAGAATCATGGAACCCTAACATCCTGTCTTATCTGATTGTAATTTAGGATATTAAGCATCTGTTAGGCACATTCTGCATGCAATAAATTAAGGGAACTTCAAGAGTAGAATGTAGAAATCCCTCGTCAAAAGTAAGATAAATGTTTGTTAAGGTACACAATGAAAGGATATGCACAGATGGGCATGTAGATGAGAGCATGGAGTTTCTGACTTGTCAGTAGGGTAAGTGCTATGATTTTTTTTTTCCTCAGCTATTTTGATAGATTTTTTAGATTTTTTTGATCTTGAAATGGTTCTTCTACAATTTTGTCCTATCTGTCCTCTTATGACACCCTGCAATAATCAGCAGCCAAAGTCCCATTAATGGACTACAAAACAAAGTGGAAAAAACCGATAAGATAAGGAAGGACTGAGTAGATAAGCATGAACAAGTTGGTGCTATGTTCTAAACACACGGGCTGCCTGTGTGTGGTAGCTTCTGTGAATAGGAAGGAGTCTGAGCCAGGCTGGAGAAAGGGGAGCTCTGTGTAGCACAGAGATCCTGGACACAAGGCTGCATTTACTCTGAGGAGGCAGGTCCTTTCTGTCTTAAGTTTCTATGACCACAACCCTCACCTTTCCCCACGTAGTGCATATCTTTGTGCCATGTCATGTAGTGTTTCAGACATTGTGTTTACATGAGTGTTTTAAGCATGTGAGAATTTTGGAGTAAATGCAGCCTTGTAATTTTTTTTTTCAAACTTGAAACCTTACAGATGACCTTATTTAAACGTAGATATATGAATGAAACTGCTGCGGTAAAAATGTGATCCTGTTATTTAAGCTAGAGTTGAAAAATTACATTGTAATTTTTTTCAATGTACAAATATGTACATACACATGCATAGTAGTATTTAAAGACATATTGTAAATATAAATTTATAAATTTAAATATTACATGAATATATTTCTAGATTTATATACATGTATGTACATTTTTCTTTAAATAAATCTAAATATATGTGTTGAATATATGTGCATATATATCATATATCTTTAAATCTTAGCATGTTTTGTCTTGATTTCTCCATAATTATAAATTCTGATCTTTCAAATATTGTACCTGAATGCCAGATGCTAGAGGATTTAGAAGATTTTTGCCCCATTTACTTTGTGTTAAAATGCTCATGTTGAAAATAGATGTCACAACAGTTGTAATATATAAATTATGCCAAATTATTGTACAGTTTTGTTGCAATTGCCAAAGTCATACTGAACTGCAACAAATGAGCATAGTACTTTAATGGCATAATGGCCAAGCTGGACTCTACCTTTTGTAATAGACGTTACTTTTATTTTGTTTTAAAGATTTATTTATTTATGATAGACATAGAGAGAGAGAGAGAGGCAGAGACACAGGAGGGGGGAGAAGCAGGCTCCATGCCGGGAGCCTGTCGCGGGACTCGATCCCGGGACTCCAGGATCGCGCCCTGGGCCAAAGGCAGGCACTAAACCACTGAGCCACCCAGGGATCCCCTAGATGTTACTTTTAAATGAGAGTCATTATTAGATGGGATTGCAGGTACAGATAGAGATATAGATAGAGATATATATTTTGACAACATATATATATGTATGTTTGCCTGAAACCATCTTTCAAGCATATTAGAAATAATGGCACTAGCAACACATATTGAGTGCCTACCATGAGTGACATTTGTGCTGATAATTTTCTATAAACACTGCAAAGCAGAGGTCATCCTTATTTAGAGATCAGAACATAGGGCTCATGAAGTTATTCATCAACCCAGCCTGATGTGAGTAGCAGGACTGAGACTTGACAAGGGGCCATCTGAACCCACGGCTCATGTCCTTCCCATTGCACCATTCATTCATAATCAACAAAAGTACTACCTGTTTGCTAACACAAACATGCCAGCTGCCTTATTTTAAAATGTGGCAATCAAAATAAAATAAAATAAAATAAATAAAATAAAATAATAAGATAAAATAAAATAAAATAAAAAATGTGGCAATCACAATAATTCTTTGAAATAATCGTAATTCTCTGTTTTCTCTACTCAAGATGACCCCTGATGAAGGAACATACTAAGGATTTGTTGAGTGTGTTGCTCTGTTGTTCAATGACTTATGTAATTTCCTTATTTAAACATGAAATAGAAGCCAAAGACAATAAATTAATGTGCTTTGGATATAACTGGGCGCTACTTATCAGAGTTCCTGAAGATTGGATATTAATGAAGAGAGTGGACTCTGAATTAGTCATCTTCTACTTAGAACTACCTTGCTTGTCCAGTATTAGATACTGGCAACTAGTGCTGCCAGTAATTGAGACTGTACTCCATGGATTCAGGTAAGACAGTGATGGTGAAGGTAGAATTTTATTTTATTTTACTTAGTTTTAAAGCTTCAGTACAGTTGACATGCAATGTTAAATTGGTCTCAGGTGTCCAAAAGAGTGATTCAACATTTCTACATGTTATGCTATGCTCACCGCAAGTGTGGCCACCATCTGTCAGGGAAAGAGGATTTTTAATTCAAATTGGATCTGGATTACTATTTCATTTGAGTCTCTTTTAATTTAAGAGTACTTTAAAAAATCCTCCTTTATGAACAGATTTGGAACATGAACTTTGGATTGAGGCAAATCTGAGTGTGAATCCCTGCTGCTTCCTAACATTGTCAACTCTGAGCAGCATTTTATGTCTCTGAGCCTTAAAGTTCACATCTCTAAAAGTATATAAAACCTACCTCTGAGCAATACAAGAATTCACATAAATATCGATATGTATAGACACCCCAGTGTCCCTAAAATATAAGAAGCAGTCAAATTATTAATCTCTGAATCTTTATTGGAAGCAACTTGGATTAGTAACCAAGACTGTGCCAAAAGGCACCTTTTTTTCCTTCAAACATAAGATGATAAGTGAGGCCAACATACCCCTGTTTGTGTTCCCAGTATATTTTCTAGGCCAGTGGCATTTGCCAATTCTTGAGGCTATAACATACTAGGAGCCTGCTGGTAAGAGACGAGTGGTGCCTTTGAGGCTCTGAAGAGTCGAGCATTTCCCCAGTGGGGGACTGTGCTGCCCAACATAGTCCCAGGATGAATGAAGCATCTGCCATTCTTGTGCATAGACACAGGTTACTAAGTAATGACAGAAAATGTAAGTGACTCTGGAGAAAAGGTGAACCACCTGGATGGCTAGGGATTTAACACCGAGCAAATTTTTAGTCACTGATGTTTTGTTGAAATTAGTTCCCAGAAAATCATTTCAGCACAGCTTCAAAGTAAAAGCTGGGGCCTTGATTGAGGATATCTTATGTCGGACACCTTGCTGAAGGCCCAGAGCCTCAGAAACCATTCATCAACATCCATTTTTGCAATGCTAGGTAATACCAGAGCATTTGTTCATTTCAGAATGGGTTGGCTAGTCAATCAAAACACTGACTTTTGCCTGATTTCCAGAAGCACAAGCTAGTTTTGTAATTTGTTTTGCTACTGACATAGATTCTTTAACCTCCTTCCACTAAATAAATATATTGCCTAACAAAGACTTCCATGTGCACAAACATTGTTACCCAAAGTCTCAAGTAGCAGGAGGTTCTGGACAGAGATGTAGGAGATAAGATGTAGAGAAAGGAGGTAGGGAGACATTGGGGAAGAAACATGCTGGACAGGGTACAGGAATAAGGACCAAGATAGATCTGGGTGGTGTTTGAGGTACCAGATTCAGAACCATCTTTATCTAGTGAGACTTAAAGAACCTTTCAAAAGAGGTACCAGGTAGAATGAACAGTAGGATTTGGAATTAAGGAATCTATGTCCCCATCCTGACCCTTTCCTTAATTGTTGTGCACAACTTCAAGGCCACTTAACCTTTCAGAGCCCCAAGAGTATATCATATTCCAATGTAAGTACCTTGTCCAGGCACATAGTAGGTATTTAATAAATTCTGGCTGTAATTGCTATATCATTTTCAACAAATATTAACTAAATATGTATTGTGACATGTCACAGGATTGAATTTTGGAAAGAATACATATAATATCTTTTATCTGCCCAGAAAATAAAGAAATGCCATCTGTTTGGCCAAAATGCAGGACTTGTGTTGGACACAAAGGAGATAAGCCTGGACGGGTACATTGGCTGATGCAGCTTCTGGGTTTGTTCTGGTAAATTTCTTGTTTACACTGGCTTACACCTGCAAGTTTTAATTGTGTCACCTTTCGCTCTCAAAAATGTTTTGGTTTGGATGATAAATTATTATGGTCAATATGCTTCTAGGGTCCATTAACTTAGTGGAAGCAAATTATAATTAACTAGAGAGAAAAGAAGACTAAGGAAATGTAATACCTTTTGAATGTGTGTGACCAGAGAATAAGTAGTGATATTAATTGATGTTGGATGATCTTTACCCTCATGTTAATTCAGGAGATGGCCAGCAATGATTTTTTTTTAAGAGTTTCAACTTAAAGCATGATGAAAGAAAGACCATAGATAAAATTGTGGATTTAAGCCCCCAGTGGTCTTAAAGTTTAAGATCTTTAGGAAATCTATGACATTAGTGTGAGCAATAATGCAGCATGTATAGAAACCTTAATTTCTTTTTTTTTAATATTTTATTTATTTATTCATGAGATACATAGAGAAAGCGAGAGAGAGAGAGAGAGAGGCAGAGACACAAGCAGAGGGAGAAGCAGGCTCCATGCAGGGAGCCTGATGTGGGACTCGATCCCGGGATTCCAGGATCATGCCCTGGGCCAAAGACTGGCACTAAACTGCTGAGCCACCCAGCAATCCCCCAGAAACCCTAATTTCTAAGGAGTTCCTGCAGGATACTTTTGAGGATAATCAAGGAGGGGGCCTACCTGCCTTAATTTTTACTAAAGATAAAATTAGTTTACTTAATAAAAAGATGTTCATAGAATGTGGATCAGCCTGTAACAGATATACACTTGGTTTTAAAGCTTTAGAGGAGGCACCCCTGGGTGGCTCAGTCAGTTAAGCATCTGACTTGATTTATGCTCAGGTCATGATCTCAGAGTCCTGAGATGGAGACCCTGCATGGAGCCCTGCATTAGTCTCCACACTCAGAGCAGAGTCTGCTTGAGACTCTCTCTCCCTCCGCCTTTGCTGCCTCCCTATTCATGAGCTCTCTCTCTCTCTCTAAATACATACGATAATAAAATCTTTAAAAATAAATACAGAAAGAGATAAAAATAAAGCTTCAGAGGAATCTAGTCACCCTTCCACTCAGTGGAAGAGTATGTAGGGACCACAAGATTATCTTCTTTTGGTCACTTTTTAACATGTGCACAGACTTGTAATGGGCTGAATAGTGCCCTGCCTCCCACCAATGCAAGTCCACCTGGAAACTCAAAATGTGGTCTTCTTTGTTTTTTTTTTTTTTTTTTTAATTTTTTTTTAATTTTTAAATCATTCTCTCTTGTTTTTTAAGATTATTTATTTATTTATTCATAGAGATGCAGAGAGAGAGAGAGAGGCAGAGACACAGGCAGAGTGAGAAGCAGGCTCCATGCAGAGAGCCTGACGTGGGACTCGATCCCGGGTCTCCAGGATCACGCCCTGGGCTGCAGGCGGCGCTAAACCGCTGCGCCACCGGGGCTGCCTGGTCTTCTTTGTTAATAAGGTCTTTGTGAATTAAGTAGTTAAGGATCTTGAGGTGAGATCATCCTGGAATTCGAGAGAGCTGTAAATCCAGTGACTGTTGTACTAATACAAAGAGGAGAGGACACCAAGAAACACAAAGAAGGTCATACAAACATGAGACTGGAGTGATGCAGCTATGAGCCAAGGGACACCAAGGATTTCCAGGGGCTACCAGTAGCGAGGAAGAGGGAAGGAAGGAGTCTTTACTAGAGCTTTCAGGAAGAGCCCCACCTTGCCAACACTTTGATGTTGGACTTTGGGCTTCCCGGGCTCTAAGAGAATAATTTTATTTTGTTTTAAGCCTCTCAGTTTGTGGGAATTTGTGTGGCTGCCCTAAGAAACTATTACACCTCATCTAGGACCCTCTCCCCACCCCTCCTTCTCACTTGTTCTCTCTCTCTTTCTTTCTCTCTCTCTCTCTCTCTCAAATGAATAGATAAATCTTTTTTAAAAAGTCAAAAACAACAGCAAAAAAAAAAAAAAAATAGAAACAACCTCCCTTACTTACCCATAGCACTGAGCACAATGCTGCCACTGGCCCCATACAGCCACACTGGCTGTGTGTTTTAAACCTTTTCCATTTTAAGCTTTTACTCATAATAACACCATCATCTGCAATTCTTCTTCAATCCTCCCCCATCAGTTGTCCCATGTTCCCTCAACACATACACCTCCACCTCTGGACATTCTCTCTCAGCTTTTTTGAAATCCAAAGCAAGTACAATCCCAGACCCACAGTGACACTTCTCCTGTTTCAGTTACTTCAGGTAGAAGTGATTTATTGCATGTCCATATTCCCTTCCCACTTTGTTGGTTCATCTTTTAGGATTATAGCAGTTCTTCTTTATATTTTGTTATAATTCCTTCAAATGTTGTTCCATGTGAGCTAGCCTTGTCTAAGAAACTAGCCAGGGTATGTTTGGAAGACAGAGCCTAGTCTAATTTGTATCCCCACCTTTGTACTTTGCCTTGCACAAAGTAAATGTTCAATAGTAACATGCTGACTGTTTGCCCTGACTGCCTCATTCCACAGTGATAAAACTGAAATAGTCTCTAAAATTACTTTTTCCTTCATTATAAGTTTGATTTGAAAGCCATGCAATTGATGCATTTGCAAGGGATTATCTTTTGCCCATAGCTCATTAAGGCTGTCCTCATAAAGCACACACATTCATAGAAACAGCCATGTGTAAGACCCCAAGTGAAAAAGAGACCGGTGCAAATGGCCTGGCATGAGGAAAATACCCACAACAATGCAGCTTCATATCACAACTCTGCTGGGTGGCTATAGATCTGAGATGTGGGCGATGGATGAGCTAACTTGGAGAAAGCAGCCTGAGTTGTCAGGGGAAAGAAGAGGGTGCAATGCCTCATTAATTTGTTCCCAGCAAACAATTTTCAAGGATTAGCCACATACTGATGCTTCTAGAATATGCTCTTTGTAAATGAACAAAGATGATATGACAGGCATTTCAAAACAGTAATTGTTGGATTAATGACACTGCTGAGAAATGAGGGCTCATTATATCTAATTTAGAAGATTGTGAATATGTTGCATTGATGAGTTACAAGGTGGCATTTGGGCAAAATGGCTGGACAAATGGGAGATGACATTAGAGTGCCCCCTTGGATGTCTTATATATACAGTATCTTCTCTCATCCTTCATTATTTCAAGAATATAGAGTAATATTGCATATTTAATTATATGAGTTCAAACTGAGTCCAGCTGTATGCTGTGCTACAGGAAGGAATCGGCTGTCTGGGTGATACACAACGTTCTAGGGAAATGTGAAACTGTAGCTGTGCTATCACAGTGCTACACTTAAAGGAACTTCGTTTGAAAAAAGATAATATTGTGGCAAAGAGAATTTCATGGCAGTTACCTTCTGAGACTCATATGTCTTCCTACAATAATGCAAGTATTCATCACTGGTCATTTGACACTGGACGTGTAAAGTGATTTTATTTTTTTTAAGTTTGTATTTACATTCCCGTTAGCATACAGTGTAATATTAATTTCAAGTGTACAATTTAGTGACTTCTATACCACACCTGGTGCTCATAGCAGCTGCCATCCTTAATCCTCAACTATTTCTCCCATCTCCCACCCACCTCCCCCCTGGTAACCACCAGTTTGTTCTCTATAGTTTAGAGCCTGTTTCTTGGTTTTCCTCTCTCTCTTTCCCCTAGGCTTATTTGTTTTGTTTTTTTAAATTCCACATTATGAGTGAAATCATTCGGTGTTTGTCTTTCTCTGACTGACTTATTTCGCTTAGCATAATACACTCTAGCTCCATCCATTTCATGCAAATGGCAAAATTTTATTTTTTTATGGCTGAGTAATATTCCATTTTATGTATATACCACAGATTCTTTATCCATTCATCAGTCAATGGATGCTTGGGTTATTTCCATAATAATGTAGATAATGCTACTACTGCATTGGGGTGCATGTATCTCTATGAATTAATATTTTCATATTCTTTGGGTAGCTATCCACTAGTGTAATTGCTAGATTATAGGGTAGTTTTATTTTTAACGTTTTGAGGAACCTCCATACTGTTTTTCAGAGTGGCTACAATGTAAAGTGATTTTAAGTGCATATATCCATAACCAGTAATACATCCAATAGGTTAGCTTAATATGCTCCATAATACAAAACACTTTGGATGAAACAGGTAGATTCTTAGAGTTTAAAAGGAAATGTTCATTCATCCATGAAAAGGCTACATGCTGAAATTAAAATACCATGCAATGAAAAATAGAATCCCTTGCCTGCAGATCCGATGCTAGGTAAATGCAATAGACATCATACATGCATGCACACATACACACAGAAAAATGAATACAATTTTCACATTTTAAATAAATTTGACAAATTACTAGGTTTACTAAAGAATTATTCCCTTTCATAATGTCATTTTAAAATAGCTTAAGAAAGTTAGTCTTATTTTTTATTTACCTTTTATATGGGAATGCATCCTTAATTTTGTATAATTTATATAAAAACACATTTTCAAATAAAACTAGAGGGATGCCTGGGTGGCTCAGCGGTTCAGTGTCTGCCTTTGGCTTGGGCCGTGATCCCAGAGTCCCGGGATCGAATCCCACATCGGGCTCCTGCTTCTCCCTCTGCCTGTGTCTCTGCCTCTCTGTCTCTCACGAATAAATAAAATCTTAAAAAAAATAAAACAAATAAAACTAGAGAGGGCAAAGGGTTCAATGTATCAGAAATTCCATGACAGTAAGTAAAACTGAAATGCCATCCTGAAGAGTGATGCACATGGATACAAAGATTCATGGCAGTGATCTTTATTGGATAATTCAATTAATCTAGGAACTGGAGAAGTAGTGAGCTTCCTGTGTTGGGACTTATTTAAATATAGAGGTCTCTAAAATAGATATTCCCCCAGCAGAATTAATGACCTCCATATTTCCCTGCTACTGCCTCTTATTTATTTTTTTTTGTTACTGCCTCTTAAAGAGGATATATCGCATGCTATTCTAATAAGCTTTTTGTTTGTCTCTCCCCCCAAAAGAGAGTAGCTTTGAGAGGTGGCAAAACTGAGATTTAGGAAAGAAGAGCAGTAAAGAGTGATGATAATGATAAGGGCAACAAGCAACAGCAGCAGTAGTTGTAGTATGTCCTCGTTTCCCTTCCCCTGCCCCATGCACACATCTGCCCCTTTGCTTCCTGAGCTCCCTGTGTCCAGATCTGTGGCAAAAAGAGCTCTCCATCCAGGTCACGTTCTACCTGCCTGCTGCCTGTCGCAATGTTTGCCTTGTAACCAGGCCATTCTGTACTTGGGAGCTGCAGGCAAGATGCTATTTCTGCAGTGACATTTCCTTCCTTCTTGGCTGTCAAAAGCAGAGGCTGTTCAGGTACCAATCCTCAGACTCTTGGAATAAGAGAAAAACTGCTCTATAGGTAGTTGGAAGGATGAAGTTAGGACCCAAGCAGGATTTTCTAACTGCAAGAGTCAGGGAAGCATGGGAAGATAGGACAGGTACAGCTCTCAGTTTCACTGTGACTGCTTTAGCTGTTGGTTAGATATTTACAACCTACCCATTCCAAGCAGAAGTAAAATGGCTCCTGAAAATGTATGTAATAGACAAGTTTGAAATGAAGCAATGAGGGAGTCACACAAAGGAAGGAGTCATTGTACAGAAATAAAATAAACTCAACAAATTAGATTGAGTACAGAGCAGGTTTCCCTATGATGAGTATCACTGCTCATTGCAACACTGCTAACACTGCTAACACTGCTATTGCAGTGAAATGCAAACATCATTCTGCAAATTTAAGAAATTAGGTTAGAAATATTTGCAATCTGTCCCTAATCCCCTTACTTCTATCAAACCAGGTAGATGCTATGTAGGTCACAGAAAAGAGAGGTGTTTTTGTTGTTGTTGTCTGTTTTGTTTCATTTTGTTTTGTGGAACATAGTATGGAACTTACCCAAAAGCCTTCTGGGAAGCAGCAAGTGAAGAGGCTTCACCAGTCAGTGAGTGGCCCAGAATGCCATGCCAGTATTGAGAAGGAGATGGAGGCAGCAGGTGGACGGCAGTAGGACATGTGAAATAATGTCTTCCCTTGAGGAATCCCACCTGGATCTATGCCCTTGTTTTTAAAATACACAGAAAATGAACCATTTGCATTGATCTCATTCACTAGTAGTGGATACATGCTCCAGGGTCTCTATGGTAAAATTCAAGGACTGTCTCTGCCCGTGCCAAAACTTTAATTGGGCTTTGTGACCAACCCGTTTTAGTCACCTGACCAATTTTTCAAAGGTCATACATGATTTGGAGGCTCTTTGCTCTCCGCTGACACTCTTTTGTATATGACAAGTGCTCCCAAAATCCTACTGAAGGAGACATGAGGATGGCACCAGAAAGAGCATGGAGTGTAAGTCCGCAGTGCCTTGGCTTTGAATCTCTGCTCTCCCGCCACAACTCTCCTGTGCCCTTGGACCAGTTATTTACTTTGCTGCCCTGCACAATTTCCTTGTCTATGAAATGAAAATTACAGTGTCTCCTATGTCAGATTATTGGGGGATTAGTGGTAATGTATATGAGATATCTGTCACACAATAGGTGGTCAACTGATTGATATCAGTCAGTTGACACATTAGCCACTTTTGCTTTATGCTAACCCATTTTGCCATATATAGGAAGAGAATATTTTCAACCTCTAGATGCCAGAGTAGTGGAAACCAGCCTGCCCTTGGGAGCTATGTGAATACTCAAACTATGGGCCTTGATAAGAGACTTCTGAGTTGATTAACAAAATGAATTCACTTAAACCATGTAAATATTTTAATCTATTCTTGTAAATAACTGCCGGAACTAGACTCTTCTTTAAAACAACACAGAAATGGTCCTCTAGTTGACAGTCTTTGAGTAAGCTAAATGATGCTCGAATACACACACACAAGCGCACACACACACACACACACACACTGATCTCCATGCCCAGTGATCAATATCAGAACTAGATTCTAAGACACCAAAACTAGAAATATTGATCCTTCCTGAGCCAACATGAATGTGAGCAGCCAAAGGGTTAGTTCCATCAAGATTCCTTGGGGAAGTCTAGAAGCAGGTATCTGAAAGATACATTATCAATACTAAGACCTAAAACCCAGAACCAAGACTGAATTTAGGTTGTCAAATGGAGATTTCAGGCTCATGGAGGGTAGTATGGAGTGAAACTAGATCTGATCCAAGGTAGAAGGGTCTTAGATGATCATCTCCTGCTATCTCTTGTGGCTTTATGCATTTACTCAAAGCCCAGAAGCAGGTCAGATAAGCAAACTTGTTCTTGTTATTTTACTTGCAGGTGTCACTGTACCAGAATCTCTGTATAGTACTGTTGTGTGAGTGTGTGCATAGGTAAGTGCACTTGTGTGTTTCTTTCTGTGTCTGTATTTTTGAGTATGCAACAATTCCTTTCAATGACAGAGTTTACCCTGTGGTGAAGGTCACGTGGGGTGTCAGTAACACTGACCCCATGAGACATCCTAGAGTCACAGTTGTCACCCTGAGCGGTGCTTGCTAGGGTGGTGTTAGAGGATCCAAGAGGCCTTCTGGCTCAAAGTATTTGGGCTGGAAATGTGTATATTCATTGTTTGGGGGTGTAAGTTTTCAGACAGAGACAATGATGAATACTTCCAGCCTCTCTCACAGTTTGTGGAGTGGTGCAGTCATCCTATCTCCACTTTGGCATGCAAAAGGCTATGAAGAAAGCTCCCACTGTGCACACTTTGCCATCTGGGGTCCCTAAAGTGAGACCAGTGTCATTCCAGTACCACTTGCCAATTTCTGTTTGCCTCATCCCTTAGTGTCAGTTTCACTTTCTGTGTCCAAAAAGGTCCAAATGGATGGCAAGGCACCTCCACACACTCTGGTTTTAGTAATAATGGTTTGATGACTACGCTAATGTGGTCATTATCCCCTCTCAGTTTCACGGGGTGCAAATTACCACTTTAACATCCGTCGCTTCTGTCTTAATCCACCACTCTCCTTCCTTACCAACTGCTCTTAGAACCCAGGAAATTCTTTCTAAAAAGACCTCATTGTGCCTATGCTTCCCACAAGCATTTGGAGATGAAAGAAAGGGTACTGAGGGCAACATGCCTGAGAGAGATTATAGCGAGTTAGGGAAGAGAGGAGCCCCTCTGGCAAGGTTTTTAGATGCAGCAAATGAAACTAATTCATGAGTAAAGGATCCTGACATGAAACTGGAAATGGTGCAGTGTGTATGTACAGTCTGGCTTATCTAGGTGACAGAGAGCTGGTTTGGGAGCCTGGGATCTGTCTTCTGCTCCAGCAGCTCTGGCTGGACTGCACAAAATTAATGGGCCTTCACATTTCCATTTGTGGCATGAGAATGGTAAAAAAGAACTGAGTCGGTCAGTCAGGATCTGGGTCAGTGCAAAGTCAAACAACCAAGCAGATGATCCAAGTGCCACAAGCAGACAGACCGCACAGTCTCAACTGTGGTCTGTGTTGACAATCCTCTCTGGGCCCAGCACACTGATGGTGCTGATGAGTTCAGCCTCTGGGGTCCCACCTTCGGGGAGCCCTTATTAACTGTGTGACTTTGAACTGCTGCTTAATCTCTCCAAACCTTAGTTTCTTCATCTATAGAAAGAAACAAAATTCCTGACTCCATGAGACTGATATAATTATTAAGTCTTTTCTCCTGAGCTTCTTATGCAGTAAATGCTCACCCAGTGGCTACTGATAGTACTTTTTTTTTAAGCATGTATTGTTTTTTTTTTTTTAAGATTTTATTTATTTATTCATAGAGACACACACACAGAGAGGCAGAGACACAGGCAGAGGGAGAAGCAGGCTCCACGCAAAAAGCCTGATGTGGGACTCGATCCAGGGTCTCCAGGATCACGCCCTGGGCTGCAGGCGGGGCTAAACCGCTGCGCCACCGGGGCTGCCCTGATAGTACTTTTCTTTATGGAATCGGATGGAAGTTTGAGAGTTTGAGGTATCTTAGCTGTGGTAGCCCAGCATCACCGTGCCTACTTAACCAGGTAGAATTTTCAGTCTACATGACGAGAAATGACCATTTTTAAGAACTGAATTGACATGTTATTAAACTAGATGAAATCAACCACTTGGCATTTACGGGCACAATACCAATTTCTTTGCAGACTTCAGAAACTGATTTTGCTCCACTTGACTCTGGGAGAGAGTTAAATTTCACCTTCTAAAAAAAAAAGTTGGGCAACCCTAAGAATGATTTATGAATAGGTCTCTGATGCATAAAATCTCATTTTCTTCAGTGCATTTGTCAAAAGATTTTCCGATGTGTGTCTTGTGTAGGACTTGGCTAGTGTAATCCCCTCAGCCGCCCATGCAGGAGGTGTATTTTTGCTGAAACTTTCTCTTGACAGGTCTTGGGGTGATCATATTTGACTGATGTATTGGTGTTCTTCCTTTAACTCCTGCACTATGAACTTTATATCAAGTTTTACTTCCCTGCATATTAATCCTCGGGTCTTCATGTGCAGATGAAGCGAAGCCATAAAACTCAGTCCCATCAGCCAATTAGGATTCATCTGACAAGCGACACTTTGTCTTTTGTGTGCTAACCCAGGAATGGTGAAAAGACAGAGTCTTGTTTGCCTTTCCAAAAATACACCCCCATGTAATAGAAATTACATACACTTTTTGCTGGCTTAAGCATAATATGGATTTATTGTATGGGGAAGATGGATGAGAGGTTTTTTTTTTAACGTGCAGCACAGGCTTTAAAATTATTTACTGTCCTCATTATCATTAGGAAGCAGGCGTTATCTGATCTACCTCTCCAGTTTTTTATGGTGAAACTCTATTTTAAGACTCATAATTTTTAAGCATCGCCTGTTCCTGCACAGAATACGCATGCTGTATGGGAAAGAGTGACGTCTGATGGATGTCCAATGGCTTTCACAAAAGCATATTTGAAAAGTTGAGAACATGTTTTCTAGCAGAATGCAACAATTGGGTCCTAAAAAAAGTGGATGGTGCTCAGAAGAATGTTTGGAAAGGAATGGCTGCTGAATTTATGTAATGAGAACATTTAAAGTAAAAATTCAAATCCTCACCTTTGGGGTCATGGTGATTAATTTCCATTCCAAATGTAACTCTTCTTATAGGCAAGAATTCCAGTAAATATTCCCCTGTGACCAACAACCCATGAGCTGTTGACAGAATTAATAAAGCTGTCAGGATTTCTTTGGAATGTTGCACGTCTCTCTGTATGTCATTTAATTGTGAAGTGTAAATATGCATATGGCACATCCAAGAAGACTAAATATATTAGTCTTTAGGGCTTCAGCTCCTGTTTCTGTACTCATTTATCAATTTTGATTAAATTAGGGGAGAGCATTTTGATACAAAAATATATAAAATTTATGTAGTTTTCCAGGAGAATGACTTGCATTGTTTATACAACCTAAATGTCTAGGGAGAAATATATATTTTTCTAATATGCAGCTTTGGATAATATAAAATGTTCTGTATATAAGATTATGTTCACAGCTTGGGAGAATTTGGGGAAAATGCTCCTGGCAAGCAAACAGTTTTTAAGAAGAAAAAGTAGAATACCCGGGAGCAGAGGGAAAACGTAATGAAACTTAGTTTCTGGCGCTTTAAAATATGCAGCTTCTAACGCATACTCTCAATCCAAGGGAGACTTCTCTCAGGACGATTCTGGGTATGCCGAGGGAGGGGATATCTAGATTGAGGGAGAAAGCTTCTGGTTATGTCAAGATCAAGCTTGATTCTTCAAAGCAATGCTTTTAGTACAAATGGATCTTATTAAAAGGAGATTGTCATGTCCTTTACTGAGTGAACTTGGGGCCTCCCGTCCACTTGAGTGCTCCTCCCACTAGTTGAACTACCCTGTCTTTGGAATGATATTGGCACAGACAGGAATAAGTCAGTGTTTTGTGACTATCACTACTGCTTTCCCATTGAAACAAAGAAGAAGACTATCTTTTAAAAACAGTAATAAGGCACGTGTAAGTATAATTGAATTGTATTAAAATCCAGGTATTGAAGTTTTTTATTTGTTTTGATTACTTTGTTTTTTGTTTTGTTTTTACTTTCCTTTCCAGATGGAGCATTAGTTTGGAGGAAAAGATTAATGCATTTTATTAACTGGCCAGTTAACCTATGGTCTATGTTGTTACAAATATTATAAAATTAACTACAGCATATTGGAGGTGTTATTGTCCCATTTTATAGATTAAACAATTGTAGTCCATAGACATTAATCCACTTACTTCAAGTCATATAGTGAGACAGTACTTTCCCTGACAATGAAGAGAGTTGGGATAAAATTATAAATGCTATCATTTTGCACCATATGTTTACATATGTGAAGGCCATAAATCATGTCAACAAACTGTGAAATAACTTGTGCTTTCTTTGTTAACAAATATACTTTCATAACAACACGGAGGTTCAGGTTCAAATAAGAACATGTTGCACACCCTACTCTCTTCCCTTCTGACTGGGCATAGCTCATATTTCCAGGCTCTGCTCACGTTTCTCCCAACACCCAGCTGAACCTTGCTCATGCCCACACTGGTCTTGGAGCCTGTCCCATATCCTTTGAAGGGGATGAGCCTGGGAGAGGCCTGCAGAGGCCCAGGAAGTGAGCTTGGGGAGGTTGGGCATGGAATTCTCAGGTCTGTATACCTGAAAGAATGATGGTCTAGACTAGCATGAAGGAGGGTTATGGGGTGCCCAGGCTCCTGGTGAGCTCACTACCTGACCGGTTCCACAGAGTCTTCATCTTCAGGGAGGAACTCCTGAAAAGGAATGCCCAAGTAGGGTCCCTGTAAAGCATGGAGCCTGGAACAGGGGAACCCCTACTTGGTCTAAGGGAGATATGACAGCCTGAGAGTAATGATTGAAATACATTGATTCAAACTCAGATCATGTGACTTGAAAGCTAGTATCTTATTCATTATACCTTGCTGACTTACTAATGTGTTTTTAAGTTAAAAAAAAAAAAAAACAACTAAAAATAAAAACGTGAATTTGGCTTTCTGACAATTTGATGACTCCGTTTCACATGAACAAAATGAAAAGATTTCAAGAGTTGGGCCTCAGTGTAAAACGTTCATGTCCCTGTGTGACCTTGAGAAGTGGCCAGGGGCCCCAAATCAGGGTCTTCATTAAACTATGCTAGATTTCTTTCTTTGGGGACTTCTCGAATTGGGCCTTAGGAGCACCTCAGGACCACTTATCTGCTAGTAGTGCCTCAGATAAGATATTCTGAGCTCTGCAGATTTCTCAACTGTGCTTCCAGTGAGCGATAGGAGCTTTGGGATGCTTTCTGTCTGCAATCACTAGGAATGAGAGGCCATGATAAGCACCAGGGAGAGGGATTTTTCTTGCCTGTAGTCTAAGCACAGAAAGTGATAAGAGAGGAAGGCCTCAGCAGACTGACCCCAAAAGCAAATGCAAGCTGAACAAAAGGAAGCCCTGAATGCAAGAAGATAAGGCAGTTACACAATTGGTAACTAGCTGTAGAATATCCATCCATTCAAGTCACAACTGTATCCAATGGAATACATTGGAGCAAAAAATATATATATATTTATAATATGAAAAAGTCTCAAGGTCTCCACTATTAAAGTAGGTCAGAGCATCCAATCAGATTTAAATAAAATAAGGCTGAAACCTAAGTCAATTGGAAAATGGAAGGCATTGTTGGATCAGATCAATAGCCTGCTTCCTCAAACTGTGTCCATGAGTGTGAATGAGGACATAGCAGTGATGGACGAGAGGAAGCACAATGGGTCTTACATTAAAAAATTTACAAGTATAAATGAGATGTCACTAAGTAATTTGTAAAAATGAGATTTTGGATCATGCAGGAAGGAGTATGATGGTAATACCCCGCAACAACCATCAGCTATACGTCACATCACAGCTCCCTTCTTTGCAAGATTCTCTTAAGTGCGATCCTATACATGTAGAGCTTTTAGGTGAGCCACTGGCCATGGCCAGTGTGTAGGATGCCCTGGTTTACCCGTTGTGTGCTCTGTGACCACCTAGAACCATTTCTATCAACAAGCACAATATTCAAGCTCTGTGAGTTTTGAAAGGGGAATGAAAATTTCTTTTTCTTTTCTTTTTTTAAGATTTTCATTTATTTATTCATGAGAGACAGAAAGAAAGAGAGAGAGAGAGAGAGAAATGCAGAGACACAGGCAGAGGGAGAAGCAGGCTCCATGCAGGGAGCCCGATGTAGGACTGGATCCCAGGACTCCAGGATCACGCCCTGGGCCGAAGGCAGGCGCTAAACTGCTGAGCCATCCAGGGATCCTGAAAATTTCTGTTCCATGCATGGCTTGACAACTTCTAAGTTTGTAAATCAAATGAGTTTGTGTTTTTAGATGGAGGCAAAATGTCACCGCTTCAAAAGTCCTATTAAACACTGTGTCAAATATTCCTGTTCCAAACAGTATTGAAGGGGCCATATCAAAGTGACTGAATCAAAACATCAGACCTCCATTTCCCCTACCCCATTTCTCGCCCTGTTAAAATAGGCAGGCTTACCACACTAAATACCTGGTTTTGCATTCCCCACTTATGGCCATCAGAAGCAGAGCTTCTTGGCTGCTAAATTATGGGAAGGAGAGTAGGTTGTTTTTATACAAAGCCACTCATTCTCAGTTCTTGGAGCTGATGGGCAGGGCCTGGGGAGAGCTCCAGTTCCCAATGACCAAGCAACCTCATACTGCACTGTGCAAGCATAATTGTTGTGTGTTGTATTCTGAAAAGGGTTGGGAGACAGTGGCAGACAAGTCTAGAGAAAAGAAAGGTGAAATTGGGTTGAATAAATCAGAGAAAATATACAAAAGAGGTAGATTTTTACATATGTATAATTGGGAGAGGCACCGAATTTAAAATAAAGAGGGAAGGAAGTAGATAGCACAAGAGGAGAATAACAAGAGACAGAGTTGGAGGGTACAACTGAAGGTGAGAAAAAATGAATGGGGTGACATTATGAAGGAACGGGTCCTTTCAGGCTACAGGACAAGACCTGAGCCCAGCCCTCTGGTTCAAAGGGTCTAATACTGAGCTGTGAGAAGACAGCTGGAAGAGGAGGAGGTCCCGGGCAAAGTTGTGACATGATGAAAATGAGGTTCAGGAAAATGCACCCTTGAACTGCAGGCATAGAGGACAGATGGGAAGAGAAGAAAAAGCAGGCTGAGAAATCAGATAAGGTCCCTGAATCTATACTTCAATATTCATCTAAAGTTTGGCATCAAAAAGATACAGCTTTAGTTTTCTCCTTCTTTTCAAATTGACTTTATATATATTTTTTAAAAACGGTTTTCCATGTGAGAATTTCATCTTCTTTTTGTTTTTAGGTTTTATATTGTGGTACCTGTGACCAAAACTTACTTTTCTTGTCCCTCCACATTTGAGACTTTGCTATAGATAGCTATCATCAAAAATTAAGTAGAGAGGGAGCTTATTTCTAAGATATTTTTAGTTTTCCCAATCCCTGATCTGGACTTCCGGTTTTCGTTTATTTTCTTTAGTTCAGATAAGATGGATTGCTTTGGCTTATGAAGTGAGTACTTTTTCCAGCAATAAACTTTACTTTTAAATATGTTATGAAAGTGGACTGAAATGGACTTTAATAGGAACTAGCTGTAGTGTATACGCACCAGACGTTTTTATACAGAATGTGCTTACGGAAAGGGAGTCTGAAACCTGAAAACTTCCCAGAAGCCATCTGCTTTGTCCCCAACCTCTTTAGGGTAGGAAAGAAAAAAAAGAGAGAGGGGGAGAGAGAGAGAGAGAGAGAGAGGGAACGCTTAAGCATAATATTTTAGGGTAAAATAACGTAACTCAGTTTTATCATTGCACAGAAGTCAAAGAAGGGGTGGGTGAATAAAATAAATTTCAGTACAGCTTCCTTGCCATTTATTAGCTGTGGGTTGATAGTCAAATGGCTTAAGGTCTCTGAGTCTATTTCCTCATCTGTGAAATTAGATAATAGTGTCTACCTTACAAGACTGTTAGAATGATTAAATAGCATAGTGTATGTAAAATACCTCTCATGAAGGAAGTGTTCAATAAATTATACCTATACATGATTAATTTATTAATATTATTTTCATAAAAATGAATTGGAAACATGACAGCAAGATTCTCATGTTTTATTTGGAGAAGTAAATAATTCAATGCATGAGTCTGACTACTCAAAATGCATGAAAGACTATCTCTAAACATTGGATGAAAAAAATGCATGAGCTTGTAGGTCATTTCCTCATGATCCTTGCTCTTGACCTTGTTTCCAAAGGAGATGTTTAAATGTAGAAGGAGTAGTGATAGTCTAGATTCGGATACTTACTACCTATATATCCTTAAGAAAGTCATTTAAATTTTCTAGCTAAGAGATCTATAAAAATTAAATACAATAGTGTACAACAAGCCCAGAGTAATGGCTTTCACATATTGTGTTCTATAATTAGTTCCCTATCCTAGCACCTCACCTCTAACATAACAAAGTCTGCTACCAGACTTTCCTACTCTCCAGGGTTATTTGAGGTTCACAAGAGATAGTGAACAATAAGATAGTAGCTATATATATGGATGACTATACATATGTGAACTTAAAATTAAAAACAGTTGTCAGAGATTGGTGTCCTGCCATGGAACAAAATAGATGAGTAATGGATACCTTGATAAGTTGAAGAGAAATTTAGACTTCCAGGTTTCCCCATATTGAATATATGTTCTGCTTCCTCATTTAATCTATCACTGTGTAGACTTGAGACATAAACACTTTTCTCAGCCCGACCATTGAAAGTGTTGTCCAGAACAACTCAAATGTCTTTCCTATGCATGGAACAATTATAAAATATGTTTCCATATTGGATGCCATATTGGCCTGTGGGCTCCAAAAGACCAAAAGTGATACCCCACTCTTCTGCTTGCCAGGCTGGGAACACTGGTTCATCTTCCTGTGACTGGAGCTCAGTTCAGTGGTCTCATCAAAGACCCCAGAGGAAGATAGATGGGGGTGCCACTGATAAAATCTCCTTCATAATAAAAATATGTGCCTTTTCTAATTTGCTGCTTATCTTTACATTAATGCTGAAACAGACATTATTGATACCAGTATTTTATATGTTGACATTGAAGCTCTAAAAGGGTAACTTGTCTAAAGTACATATGGCTGAAGAAATGGTATAGGTGCACAGTTCTGTGTGATTCCAAAGTACATAGACCTGCACTGCCAAAAAAGAAATAGAATGCAAACTACGTATGAATTTTATGTATTCCAGGAGCTCATGAAAAAGGGCCCCAAAAGCAGTTGACATTATTTTAACTGCATATTTTATTTAACCCAATATGCCCAAAATATTATTTCAACATATGATGTAAAATTATTAATCAGATATTTTGTTTTTTTTTTTTAGTCGCTAAATCTCATTGTGTACGTTACATCGCTACGTGCACATCTTTTTTAACTTCTTTTTTAGATATGTTCGACATACAAAAAGCTGTACATATTTAATGTATGCAACTCGATGAGTTTGGAGTTAGGTATACTCTCATAAAACTATCACCACAGCCACAGTCTATGCCATAAGCATATCCATCACCCTCAAAAATGTCTTCCCACGTTCTATTTATTATTATTTTGTAGTGGCAAATGACACTCAATATAAAACCTACTCTCCACAAATTTTAAGTATACAAAACAGAATTATTTTAACTAAGGCTCCCTTGGTATATCATAGGTCTCTAGGATTTATTCGTCTTTATTCATTCCCTTTGACTAAGACTTTCCTCAGCTCCTGGCAACCACAATTCTACTTTCTGCTTCTATGAGTTTGAATATTTTAAATGCCTCCTGTGAGTAGTATCACATAGTATTTGTCATTCTGTATCTGGCTTATTTCACTTAGCATAATGTTCTCCAGGTTCCTCCATGTTGTCACAAATAACAGGATTTCCTTCTTTTTTAAAGCTCAGTAATATTACCTTATATGTATGTATGTATATGTCACATTTCTTTTATCAACCCATCTGCCATTGACATTTAGGTTGCTTCTTTGTCTTGGTCATTGTGAATAATGCTGAAATGAATATGAGAGTACACATATCTCGTCAAGATCCTGATTTCAATTCTTTTGGATTTATACTCAGAAATAGGAACACTGGATCACATGGAAGTTCTGTTTTTTAATTTTTTTTTTTCTTTTTCCGCCCCCCCCCCCACCCCGGGCCCAGCACCCACCCCAGGAGAGGCCCAGAGCCTGTTTTTTAATTTTTTGACTAACCCCTACTATTTTCTTTTCCATAATGGCTGCACCAATTTACATTTCCACCAACAGTGCCCAAGGGTTCCACTTCTTCCACATTCTTGCAACCCTTTTATATTCTGTGTTTGTTTTTTCTATACCCTGTAACTTCCTCCTTTTTCAAAGTTTGTCCTCAAGGCACAAGATATACACCAGATTTATCCATATTTGGTGAAATATTGAACCCTTTCAGTGAATCAAAATTAGCCAGACTGATTGTTTGCCTGAATGGATTAATTGGCCAATCCAATAACAGTTTATAGAAGTAATTAGAGAATCAAACATCACAAGTTAGGCCCTTCACTGCTTGAACAGAAAGTACCGTTTCTCAGAGATAGGAGATGCTCATATGCTGTCCTTTGGAACTCCTCACTCTTTCTGAGCATCTGTATCTTCTTTTCCAACTCTAGGTTGGTCTAAGGGGCCAATATTTATAAGTGAGGTAAATGTAGTTATTTTTCTTTTACTGCCTCTTCTTTTATATTAGATGTTGGCAACTGAAAACAAGGTTATGCATCATTTTATTTTTGACTATTACACCAACTGGACACCCTACAGTATGTGTGGGGACAGGATATGAGTATGTGGTCTTGTCCTTTGTGTACTTTCCCAGCAAGAAACTTAAAGGGACCATCTAGATTCCCACTAAAGCTGATGAATTATTCTGGGCTATCCATGCATCTGAACTTGGGAGAAGCAAATGTGAACAGCAGAAACAGGAACTCTTAAGAAAGACCATTCAAACGACTTATTACCCATATTTTGTGTTTTTGATGATGGCTATCCTGGCATGAGGTGATAGCTCATTATGGCCTTTGTTTGTATTTCTGCAGTGGTTAATAATGTCAAGTATCTTTGCATATACTTGTTGGCCATTTGTATGTCTTCTCTGGAAAAATGTCTATTTAGCATGTTTGCCCATTTTTTAAAATTAGTTTATTTTTTGCAATTGAGTTGTAGGAGTTCCTTATATATTTTGAATA
Organism: Canis lupus baileyi; assembly: GCF_048164855.1. Classification (NCBI taxonomy): domain Eukaryota; kingdom Metazoa; phylum Chordata; class Mammalia; order Carnivora; family Canidae; genus Canis; species Canis lupus. Next base: position 31,429,140 of record NC_132857.1, on the reverse strand, counting down.
TTAATCCTTTATTGGATATATGGTTTGCAAATATTTTCACCCATTCTGTAGGTTGCCTTTTCATATTGTTGATTTTTTCCTTTGTTGTTCAGAAGATTTTTGACGCAGTTCCACGTGTCTATTTTTTTCTTTTGTTGCCTGTGCTTTTTGATGTTATATCCAAGAAGTCATTAACAAGACTACTTTCAAGAAACTTTTCCCTTATGTGTTCTTCTAGGATCTTTATGATGTCAGGTCTTACATTTAAATCTTCAATCCTTTTTGAATCAAAGTGATTAATAGATTCAATGCAATTCCTATAAAAAAAAACCCTCAATGTCATTTTTTTTTTACAGAATTAGAAAAAAAATCCTAAAATTCATATGGAACCATACAAGACCCTGATATCCAAAGCAATTTTGAATAAGAACAAAATTGGAAAAAACATACCTTCTGATTTCAAAATATATTACAAAGCTTCAGTGATCAAAATAGTATGGTAATGGCATAAAAATAGAGATATAAACAAACAGAACAGAGAGCCCAGAAATAAACCCATATAGTCAACTGATTTTTCCACAGGAGTGCCAAGAATACACATTGGGGAAAAGATAGTCTTTTCAACAGATGGCGTTGGAAAAACTGGATATCCACATACAAAAGAATAAAATTGGACTGTTATATCATATCCCAAAAGTGTATCTTAATTGAAACTAACAATATAGCAATTGCTTAACAGCCACATATGAGAAGACCAGGTAGATAATGTCAGTATATTGTGCTACTGCTCTATTAATCTTCCCTCTTTTGACAATTTCTGCATAGATCATTTAAATTATACTACACTTCAATTTTCTGATGCTTGTGGAGGTTTGAAAGGAACCAAAAGTGAAAGAAAAACCATTTTCCTTCCCTGTATTTTCCTGCAGTTTCTAAGTATCATTTCAGAATATATATCCTACTACCATTATCTTATGTGCCTCGTCCAATCAGTCCGAATGACACATCTGCTTATGACCTACACACCCCCAGCATCCTCACCTTGACATGAGTTTCTACTTTCAAATATAGCACATAGAGATCTCCAACAGGAGCCCAGATCCCATCTCATTGTCTTCATGGCTTCACCATCCCCTGGCTGTTGATGCTTTGTATTGATACATTTTTGTTTATTTGAATTTCTGACCTACTGTTGGATCTTAATCTCTGGTCATTTTGTAACCCATACTCCCACCTCTTGCAGCTTCCTTGACCCACAGCTTCCTGTTTCCCTTACCTTCTGAGAGAAATACTTCTTCACCATGATTTCTCCAGTGTGGCATCTGATAACTTAGCTTGACTCATGGGACTATTCTTCAGCCTTGCCCCTCAGCTCTAGTGTTCTTGGCAATTGTTGCCTCCTCACTGGGCTTCAGACCTCACTCTACATGAGCTGTCATTTGAAGCCTTCCCCAATGGCCTTTCAGGGACTCTTGCTTTGCACCTGGTTGTCAGGCTTTCTCCTCACTTGAATCCCCCTCTGACTCTTAGTTGCCTGCCAAGCTTTGCTGCCAGTGGAGCTATGTAATGTCTGCCAAGTGGAAAGGGTTTTTTTTGGTTTTGGTTTCTTTTTTGTTTGTTTGTTTTTTGGTTGTATTTTTCCCCCTTAATTTCAAATGAGTTTTCTCAGAAATAAGCCTGGCATCCTTATTCAGCAAACTTCACACAGAAATATTCTGTACTCCTGGGAAATCTTTTAAGAGCCAAAAAGCCAAAGGTATATGAAAACAACTTCTTAAACAAGAGATCCCCATGAATTTACATTTACTGTGTGTGATAGAATGCAGTTCTGAAGTCAATAAGTACAGGAAACTAGGAAGTAAAAAAAGGAAAACTAATATTGCATGCCTTCAGGCAAGCTAAACATGCTTATGATTGAAATAGATTAAAAACAAAAGACCTATAAAACAGTATGGAGGTTCCTGAAAAAAGTTAAAAATAGAGCTACCCAATGACCCAGCAATTGCACTAAGTATTTATCCAGAGGATACAAATATAGTGATCTGAAGGGACACATGAATCCCAATATTAACAGCAACAATGTTCACAATAGTCAAAATATGGAAAGAGCCCAGGTATTCGTTGATAGATGAAAGGATAAAGAAGATGTGTGATACACACATACACACACAATGGAATATTACTCAGCCATGAAAAACAATGAAATGCAGTGATGCCGATGGAACTAGAACATATTTTGCTAAGTGAAAAGTCAGTCAGAAAAAACCAATACCATATGATTTCACTCATATGTGGAATTTTTTTAAACTTTTATTTATTTATTCTTGAGAGACACAGAGAGAGAAGCAGAGACATAAGCAGAGGGAGAAGCAGGCTTCCTGCAGAGAGGCTGATGCAGGACTCGATCCCAGGACCCCAGAATCATGCCTTAAGCCAAAGGCAGACATTCAAACACTGAGCCACTCAGGTACTCCTCATATGTGGAATTTAAGAAACAAAACAGATGAACATAGGGAAAGGGAAGATCAACAACAACAAAAAAAGTAGAGAGGAAGATAACTCATAATAGACTCTTAACTCTAGGAAACAAGCTGAGGGTTGCTGGAAGAGAGGTAGGGGTAGGATGCATCAATGAGTGATGCGCATTAAGGAAGTCACTTGAAGTAATGAGCACTTGGTGTTATATGTAACTGATGAATTGCTAAGTTCTACCTCTAGAGCTAATAATACAGTATATGTTAATTAAATTGAACTTAAATAAAAATTTAAAAAATAAGTTAAGTTATAAAAATTAAAAAATAAAATAAATAAAAACCAAAGACTTTAACAGGCAAGATTTTCTCTCTGATTTTAACTTAAAGAAAAGTTTGTTGACTGATCCAGTTAAAAACCTAATCAAGAAAAAAAAAAAGGATAAACGTCTCAGTTGTAATTTATGAAAATATGCCCCTTAATTTGTTTAAATTATACCTACATCTAGTAAATATCATTTACATGCTTGGAGCCATAATGGGCCCAATCCATTATTTGGGTCCAAACTTCTAATATTCCAAGGTCACTCTTGGTGAAAACTACTTTCCCATTTAGGGAATTTAGCAATTTTAACTGATTCTATTGTAGGTAATACTCAAACATGTGGCATGCTCTTTTCCCCCAAATTCACTCATGAGAAGGGCTTTAGGACATTTCTTCTCTGGCTTGGTAAAGAAAAATTTTAACTGGGGAATTATGTCAGGTGTTACACATGTAAACAGTAATGCAGAAAGATGAATGTATGCCCAAGAGGAAAGCAACAAGACAGTAAGCACATTAGAGCCAAGTCACATGGAAAAGTTTGAAAAACGCTGCACACGTCCAGTCTAGTAGGATTACTATTTTGCCAGGATTGGTAATAGATGACATGTGGCCCCCACGACAAAAACAAGAAGTCGAAAAAAAAGGGCTCTCAGGACACATCTGCCAGTCTGAACAGGTGACGGTGCAGACTCAAGTTGGGGGAGTTAATATTAATGACCTTGAAGAGCTCCTCCTGGCTTAGGATTCTATCATAAAATATTCCTCTCCTACAACCACATGTGAAATATAAATGCTGTTTTATGAAACACAACCAAAAGCAGACGGCTTTTAACCATGCTAGAAAAGGGTATTCCTGCTAGTGAAGAGTTTGTGCTCTGACCTGGGGCTTGTTTTTCTATAAATAATCAGCAGTGCACGTGGCCGTGCAAGGCAGGGTCAGTCCCAGTCCCATCTCATTAGATGAAGGGTGGAAAACCAGGCCCTTTCTGGCCTTGGGCAAGGAAGCTTTTATTGATTACAGTTGTCATGAGTCATCTGCAGCCAAAGAAGAGAAACCATAGGAACCCTATAAACTGTAACTCCTGGTCTTGCATTTGCCATATTTTCAAAGTATATACAATATACAGGAGCTATGCAGAAACCTATATTGTCCATATCCTTATTCCTGTTTCCAGGAAACCCCAATATTTATTTCCTTTATAAGTGATTGGCTAAAACCAATCCTCATTAACTCTTAGTTCCAAAAGGTTTACTACATACTACTGTGTTACATCAAAATAAATATTGAGCCCACCATCCTTTTTAAATTATTATTTAGTAGTAGTAGTAGTAGTAGTAGTAGTAGTAGTAGTATCAACAATGGCCTTAACACATCAATTAGGATTAGTAGGTTTATAAAAAAAAAAAAAAAGGAATAGGTTTATCTACTAGCAAGAACAGGTTTAATGGAATGGGGGAAGAGTGTGTATATGTATGTGTAATTATTTACTTGTATTTTGCAATCAGAAATCCCATGGCAGGCAATTTAGGGCTGGCAGAGCAAATGTCAAGTAACTAGTAAGTGATGAAGCTACGATTTGAATCCTGATTCAGGTCAAGTCAGTGTCCATGCATTTGCAATCATCACCATGTTGACATGCAGAAGAGACCAGCCTAAGGAAGTGGGTCATCCCATGACTGACTTTGTTACCTTCCTGCCAAGCATTCCTATGTTCCCAGCAGATGAAACAGCAATGTTCTCATTGTGTTAAACTGTCAGTGCCAGTTCATCCTCCAGTGAATATTTGTAGCATCTTCGCTAGATGTGATTAAAGCTAAGAAAGCTGAAGGAAGTTTTAGGGCTGAGATGGTACATTTCATAAATACATATGAAAACAATGCTTATGTTAGATGGGATAATAAAATATTGGATTTGTGAAGAATATCCAAGATCATCAAGTTTAATAGACCCAATGCTATATTTAAGGGGAGACATTGAAAATGACATGTTTATAATAAGGTATAAGCAGATTCTACTCATTTAACTAATTCCCACCAAAGGAATGAAATTATTTTCAAAAGAAAAATACTGAAAAAAGTGTGGTAATTCAAAAAAAATAACAAATTTAATTCTACTAAGAAGTAATCCAAACAGACTTTAGAAAACATTTACCTTTGCCTAATTATTCTTTATAGTCAACTTTATATGAAAATGATCAAATCTTAATGCCCCCAGATGGCCAATCATGCGTTTGTTTATCTGTCCACAATCAAAACAAAGCCCCAAACAGACAATGACTTCAACATTTTCTACAAATTAGAAGAGATTTTTGAACAAACAGGCCTCAAGTGGCTGATACAGTACCTTTCCTGAGAGATCAAACTTAAAAATTAAGATAATGTAGATTCATGTCATTCAAAGCTGCAACTTCTCACTGAAGAATGGTGATCTTTGACAAGCAGCTCAAATTAAATGAGAGAGAGATATATACCATACTGAACTATAGCTGGTTCTATCTCTTGATTTTACTAATGTTTTGAATGATTCTTTCTTCCCTACTTCATGTAATCTTCTTATTCTTTTTCTCTTTAAATTATCCTGAATTCTGTATGAGGAAGCATATATATCCTTAAAGAATGTTTCTACTGTAAGTCATCATAGGTCTTATTTATGCCTCAGGTTATTCCTATTCCCTCCTTCACTTTTATATTCAATATTTACTGAACATTCACTAGGTGTCAATAGTTTGGCATTGTTCTTTCTAGGAAATAAAAAAGACAGGTTGTAGAAGTGCTATTGTTTGCTGCTCCAAAGCCCAGATAAAGATAATCCTCCATTGGCCGTTTACAAATGTTTCCAGGGATTGTCTTGGTTTATGCCTATTGTCTGAGCTTAACTATGTCTGTTTTTTTTTTTGTTTGTTTGTTTGTGTGTTTTTTCATCTTCAAGTATTCCAGTTTAGAGGATAAATTATGCTTATCCTAGTTAAAACCATAGGAAATGTGGTTACTTATGTTGATGACCATGTTAGCATGCCTTCCTATGTGTAGTCTCTAATAGGTAAAAAAACTTCAGATCATGTGATTTGACAAGGCAGTGCTATTGTTCACATATGGAAAAGAATAAAATGAGAGGTATCACACTCCTTGATTTTAAACTGTATTACAAAGCTACATAAAAACAGTATGATACTGGCATAAAAACAGACACATAGATCAATGTACCAGTATAGAGAGCCCAGAAAAATGTGGTAAATCAATTTAAGACAAAGGAGCTGAGAGTATGTAATAGGGAAAGGATAATATCTTCATAGACAAATACTATGGTGCTGGGAAAACTGGAGACCCACATGCAGAAGAGTGAAATTGGACCACTCTCTTACAGCATACACAAAAATAAACTCAAAATGGATTAAAAATTTGAACACAAGATCTGAGCCCATAAAACTCCTAAAAGAAAACATAGGTGATGAGCTCCTTGACATAGGTCTTGGAAATGATTTTGTGAATCTGACACCAAAAGCAAAAGTAAACAAGTGGGAACGAATTAAACTAAAACAGTTTTGCACAGCAAAGGAAACCATCAACAAAATAAAAAGGCAAAACTATCAAAAGGAAGAAATATCTGATAAAGAGTTAATATCCAAAATATATAAAATCTCATACACCTGAAAAAAATAACTCCTACAACTGAGTGGAAAAAAACAAACAGTCCTTTTAAAAAATGGGCAGAGGATCTGAAAAGGCATTTTTCCAAAGAAGAGATACAAATGGTCAAGAGTAAGTGAAAAGATGCTCAACATTACTAATCATCAGGAAATGCAAATCAAAACCACAATGAGATGTGGCCTCACACCTGTCAGAATGGCTTGTATCAAATAGACTAGAAATAACAGTGTTGGTGCAGATGTGGAACCCTTGTACACTGTTGATGGGAGTATAAATTGGTACAGCCGCTGTGGAAAATAGTATGTAGGCTCCTCAGAAAATTAAAAATAGAACTTATCATAGGATCCAGCAATTCAGCTTCTTGGTATTTATCCAGAGAAAATGAAAACACCAATTCAAAAGGATATATGACCTTCCATTTTCATTGCAGCATTGTTTACAATAGTCAAAATACGGAAACAGCCTAAGCATCCATCGATGAATGGGTAAAGAAGGTGTGATATATATACATAATGGACTTTTTAAATTTAAATTCAATTAGCTAACATATAGTACATCATTAGTTTCAGATACAGAGTTCAGTAATGAGTTCATAATTCATCAGTTGCATATAACACCCACTGCTCATCACATCATGTGCCCTTCTTATTGCTTGTCACCCAGTACATAAAAAATAATGAAATTTTGCCATTTGCCAAAACATGGATGGATTTTGAGGGAATTATGCTACATGAAATAAGTCAGAGAGAAAGACAAATACTATATGATCTCTTATCTATGGAATATAAAAAGAAGAAAAAAAGGATCCTACCTATACAAAACAAACTGGTAGTTGTGAAACATGGGGGGCGGGCAGCAAAAACCCCTCAGATCATGTTTTGACAAGCTAGTGCATTGTTCATATATGGATTCAAGTTCCAGTGCCTACCGAAAAGCAAAGTAACCACCTAGAATGCTCTGTGTAGTATTAGCTTATAGTAGAGAAGTAAAAATAGATAATATTTGTTGACTGTATACTATATAGCAGACTGTGCAAAGGGCCCTTGAACACCATCTAACCCTCAGGAAAAATCCTATAGGGTGGGATTGTTTATTTCCAAATTATTTTTGAGGATATTAAGGTTCTGATAGGTGGGGGGAAGTGCCAATTATAACCTCCCTGGAATTGACCTATGGGATGATGTATATGGATTCACTGTATTGAAACAGTTGTACTCACAAATGACAAAGAACCTGTTCCCACTTGGCTGTAGTGGGAACAATGAGCTGGGGCAGAAGAACATAGTCACAGACACTGTTTTTTGGTGAGTTGGTGTGGTTTTCCACTGTCTGCTGGTATCTGTTGGATTCCGGGACTCATTCCATCATTCACTCTTACTACACATACCCTAACCTCCCTGCCTTCAAGTTCCCCAGTCCCTGTATATGTGCATTACTTATTTGTCACCAAAAAGTAATGCATATTTAAATTTTGTTGCATGCCTCTCTGCCTTCTAGCATTATTCTCAATATCCAAATACATAAATATCTATCTAGCTTTTGCTTGTAGGAAATGTAACATTCCCCACTTTCATCAGACACTTTCTATTGCATGTGTTTCAAGACCTGATTGATATCCTTAACCTCCAAGTATCTTTTGAAAACTTTTTTCCCCAGTTTTATTGAGATGTAATTGACATACAACAGTGTGTGAATTTAAGGTACAGGAAGTGTTGACTTGATACATTTACATATTGCAAAATAATTAGCTACCACCTCCATCAAATCACATAATTACCATTTATTTTTTGTGGTGAGAACATTTAAGACCTACTCTTTTAATAACTTGCACATTTTTTTTAAATGGCTCAGCCACCTCCTCTGTGATCACTGCTTGCTATGAATTCCACACAACACCATATAAACAAGACTGTTTATTGCATAGCATCGACTTACACTAAAGCTTTGGTGACCGTGTAGAGTGATCATAGCATCAGAAAGACACAATGAAGATTGAAGCCTCATGTCACTCTCCCATAATCATCAGCTGTTCTACAGCTTTGGGTCCCTCCCTTCGGAAGCCCCAGTGTACCCTGAAAACACCACATCTTCAAATCAAGCCCTTCCCCTTATCTGATGTTTTTTTTACATGGCCCTGGGTCCCCGGGGGTGGGGGCGGCGGCGAAAGGAACAGATTTTGGTCTTACTTGCAGTTATTAAATAACTCTAAAAACGGCAAACAAAATCTCTCTACCAGAGAACAACCATTTCACCAAAAGAAGGAAGATGCCTATTCCTGTTATTGTACCCTGCAGATTAACTTTACCTAGACCTTCCCATAACCAACATATTCACTAAGCTATTTTCCTAAACAGATAAATAAGCTCTCTTTCTTCTGCTACTGTTCTAGAACAAGGAAATGCTGAAATCAGCTTTTAAACTAGCAATTTTCTTCTAATGGTAGAAATGAAATATATTTAATCACTAAAAATGTATTTATTGAGCACTTGTAATTCTCCAGCAATGTGGGGAAGATTATGGGGCTATAAAATAGCATAATATATGGATCCTGAAGGGGCTTTCAAGTCAGCTGAAGAGAACAAATCCTTGTTACATAGATAGAATAGATAGAAAGTGGAAAGAGGGTAAAAAGGGTAGGTGTTTCTCTCACACTCCCTTCTCCTACCTAGCTAGACAAAACTGGTTTGAAGATGAAAAGGAAAGCACCTATGGAAGGAAATATGTCCTTTAAACTTTAAATAAATTAATTGAGATTAACTGAATGCTTATTTATTTCCCAAACCCCCATCCCTTAAGTAAGTGATGGCTTCCAGAGATTTTGCAAAAGATAGTTTTAAATTGCTAATTCAAGAGGTACTTTATTGAGCAAAATCAGAGTAGAAAAGATAGACCTATAAAAAATAATTTACCATGCAAAGATTAAGGTGAATGATTTCTTCTCAGAAAAGAGATATTGTTTTGTTTTGATTGCACATGGAGGTATTTAAAAGACTGTCATCCCTATGAAGCTAGCGTCATCCCATAGGTCAACCCCAAGGAAAAGCCAGCTAATTGAAGAAACTTGGCAAATGTGGATTCTCCTGGGACCAATTAGATAAGAATAGGAGAAATGAGCTTTTGCTTTCTTTTGTGGCAGTTTTACAAACTGGCTGCAGGATTGTTGCTGACCAAATATGGAAGCCAGATGGGACCTTTTAAGCAAGAAAGCAAGAAGCATCTTTTAGAGCTCTACTTCCCTAAGCTCAGGTTAAAGACCTAGGTCCTTCCATCCCTAACCCAGGCTGCTAGCATGTAACTCCTCCCAGGCATCCTGATGGCATTTGTCTGCAGGCAGGTTACACCTTCACTCTCACATAAAAACAATATCCTTATCCCTTCCTCTTTTTTGAGGCTGAATCCTCAGTCCACCATGTTCGAGATGCAAAGATTCAAACTAGTGTGGTTTCCAGGCTTTTAAGACGGAGATGTTTCAAAGCTTAAATGAATCGCATTAAGTAGAGATTCTAAGTGTAGACACTCAATAAAGGCAAAACAAACTATTGGTGGCCAAAGGGCTTTGGAATCAGATACACTTGTGTTTGGATCCCAGCTTTTCAGTAAACTAGCTCAGCTCAATGATATGGGGCTAATGTCTAGCTCAGTTATATAAGCCTCAGTATACTTAACTTCTAAAATGGAAATAATAGTAGGTTCTGAGGTTTGGAATTGATGGGTATAGAGAATCAGATGTTTAATAAGCTATGGCCATGTGGTTGAAATAAAAGTGATATAGCAACCTGGAGTTATTCTCCCTTCATTCATCATTGAAATTGTCTGTGATGGCTGGAATATGGCATGCATGCAAAAGAGCGATCGCAGCCAGCCGTCTCTGAGTGGTTCACATCTCTCCAGCATATATATTCATAGCATCAAGCATTTCTCCTTAATGTATCACAGTTAGAGTTTTCTATTTATTCCCAAGTGTAGTGAAAATGTTTCTCCTTCCAGATTGTATGTAAGCTCCTTAAGGGCAAGTACCATTTTGGTTTAGCTTTTTGCAATGGCACAAGCAGCCCCAGAGCACACAGAAATACCTTGTTCATGATCAGCACACGCAGATTTTGACCAAATAAAATTTTAAAACCTTGCCTTCCAATTTCGCAGGTGAGGAAGCTGAGGCTCTGAAGGAATAATTTTCTTGAAGTAACTTAGATCTTAGGTGGAGAGCCTACGATTTAGACCTAACAGTGATACTTGAGAGTCAGTATGGGTCCTGATAAGATAGACAGTATCACATTACCATTATATTTATTTGTTTGTTTTTATAGACAAGTAAACATAAGCTTAAAGGATGTTAAATAATTTTCCCAGGCAGATCCGTGCAGTGCTGAGGCCCAAACCCAGGCTTCCAATTAGATGCCTACAGCTCCTTCCCTATAACCTACATTCTGTTCACCATGAGAACTGTTCTCAGGATATTGCTAGAGCATTCCTTAACAGTCCTTTCTGCTGGCTGTACAGGATTTGTTTGGTCCAGGCAGGAATGATTTCTTTTTTTAACTTTATCCCAATGATCTAGAGGAGTCAGTCCTACCAGAGTCTTGGATTGGCACTGGTTGGGGAGGTAGGACTCAGCTTCTACCTGCTTACTTATTGTAGTTTTTGCTGGAGGGCATTTTCTCAGAATATTTTTGACAGGCAGTCAGGCCTTTTCATTAGGTGAAAGTGAGCCTAGGAATCCATCACAGTGGAGTGTGGGAGTGTGATGCTGCCAGGAAGTTAAGTAAAAGAGGTTTGCAAGATTTACCAGCTCAGGAGCAGAGGGTCAAGCAATCTGCCCATAGGATCTGCTGGCCCAACCACATGAGTGCCAAGCTAGAACGATCCTAGCATGTGTTTGGAGTCCAGGGTAGGCTCTGTGAATCTTGGGCTCTTGACAGCCAAGCAGGGATGCAGGCTCAAATACTTCAAATGTCACTTTTTCACCCTGCCAAGGGAAATAAACTCAGGAAACTATAGGAAACCTACTTTGTCTTGGCAATATTAATTTTTGCCATGAAGCTTTGGGTAGTCCACAACCAATCTTGGGAATTCCTGTGGGCTAGCCCAGTACCTGTACTGAATTTCTACTTAAATCTAGGATGAACCAGTATTGCTGAAGTGGTAGAAATATCAAAATATTTCCTTTTCAATTAGCAAAACACCAGAGCTATCCAAATAGCCCCATAATTCTGTGTCTATCCTGTCACCTCCCCAGGAACCCCCAATCTTCTCTGATCCAGCCATGACCCATCTGGAAACCAGTTCCTGTACTGTGTTACTAGAACCCTAATGGGCATATATTTATTAAATATTTGAAATACTACTGTGCTTTTGATATTGCTTTGACTTACCTGGGTCTCTGCTCTACTATAAACTTCCTGGGGGCAAGAATTATGCTTAACTCACTTGCTTAGCCCTAACACCTAGCACAAGAGTTGGCAATGCCTTGTTTTCAAGAAATCGGAAGACGTAGTCAGGTCTACCTTTTTAGTACAGTTTGTTATTTTAAAACCAGTTACTGATTGAAGTATCAATACGCATTCAATGGTGTGGATGTGTTTTCTCTTCCTCCAGCCCAGTGACTAGTTTCAGTTTCTAAGATCACAGGTTGCATTCCCTTTGTTTTTCGTTACTACCTCAATACTTCTATCATACTGGAGTCCTGCAGTTCTACGAGAAGAGTTGCCCCAGATAACTAGTTTCACGAACCGTGGCCACTTTGGCAGCTTTCCCCTCTCCTGGCACTCCTGGGAATATCCGAGACATAGGATATGCTTTCTTTTCATAGAATTATCTTAAATGAAAGTAACTATACACTATGTAATATATACATTAAACAGTAGGAAACTAGATTATATAGAGTCATTAAAAAATGCTGGCCAACTTTTATATGGCTTTCTCCTCATCCACAGCGTTGGACTCTGTGTCATTCCTTGTGCTCATAAATGGAATCCTGGATGTGTAACACTTGTTAAAATAATTTCATACATTCAGAGTTCCCAGAACACCATTAAATGTAGGGAGTTTGGTCATTTGGATACCTTTTCATCTGGTATAGCAAAGTATGTTGTTATTAATAATTCTTATTTAGTGACTGAGTATTATTTTTATTTAGTGAATGCTTTTTGTTTATTGATCCCCCACCATACAGCAAGCCAATACACTGCCTTTTATTTTGATCATGACACTCCAAACTAGATGTTCTTATCCTCATTTTACCTATGAGAAAACCAAAAGCCAAAGAGAGATTAAATAATTTCCCCAAGGCCCTCCAGACACTAATTGGTGGTTCTGGGATTCATCCTGAGTCTGCTTGGCTCCAGGCTATCAACGCCTTTCCCCTGGTACTGCCATGCTGTTCATTCCCCACTGACCCATGCCTTCCCAAGGACAGCCTGCTTCTCCTGACAAACACAAGATGAACCCTGACAGGAGGCAAGCCATCTTCATAGTTACCATATGGACAACAGGTGTCAAATTCTGGGAAACTTAGAAATTACCAAGGGAATTGCAGAAGTTGTAGATGCCTAGATTGCAGCTTCTAGATATTCTGTGAAGTGGTCTGGAGTTGGTCTGAGCATCTGGGGTTTTCGTTTTGTTTTGTTTTGTTTGTTTTGTTTTGTTTTGTTTTCAGTCAATTCAAGTGTACAGCAAAGTCAGAACCATTGTTCCAGTGCAGTGGCACCCCAAGTTTTGTGTGCATATGAATCCCCTGAGAATTTGTGAAGGATGCTCCTGAATCTGTAGAACTGGCATTGGGCCTGAGTTTCTACGTTTCCAGAAAGCTCCTGTGACCCCAAGGCCTCAGACCTTCCACTGCTTCTCTTGACAGACAGCAGGTCTCATCGTTTCTTCTCCAGTTTGCTCTCCTTCTGGGAGAAATTCCCCTGACAGTGGTTTGCACTGAGCTCTAGGCCACTCCCTCCCAGCAGCCTTGCTAAGTCATGTGAAAGCTCTGCCTTCTACTAAAGCAACCTGTTAGCAAAGTAGATAAAGGGTGATTGAGTAATGAAGTCTGGGTCACAAGTTCAGTGCCCACATTCAGAGCCTACAGGGATCAGTTAGCTGTTCTCTGCTCCTAGCCACAGTCCCCAGGCCAGACATTGTACACACGTGTGTGATTGGCCCTCAGGGATGGATGCACAAAACACTCGTCAGAAGAGCAGTCAGTATCTGATCCTTTCCCACAAAGAGGCCAATGGCATCATCTTGATAGGAAGAAGCATTCAACAATATTGACTATCACTGAGTGCTTCCATGTTCTAGGCACTGTGCTAAACACTGTAGAATCTTTACAACATTCTATGAGATGTGAGGTCTCATTACCCCCACTTCAAAGAAGAAGAGATTGGGCTCATGGTTCTAATCTTCTGATTAAACACACACACACACACACAAAACAACCTGTAAGCATCTGGAATTGTGAGGGTTCAGATTGTGAGGATTCAGAGGCTAGTGTGCTACATGCTATAGAGTGGAAATTAGGGTAATACATTTTGTGTAATTTTTTAGGGCTAGAAACTTAAAAATTGATTCTTCTAGGCATATCTTGCTTCTCGATCCCCCTCAATTTATTTTATTTTATTTTATTTTTTTCCCCCTCAATTTATAATGATGATGACTGCTTCACTATTTTCAGAGAAACATGAATCAGACTGTCCCTATGTTAAAAACAAAACAAAACAAACAAACAAAAAAAACCAGCTGATTAACTCTGTAATATTGGAGTGTTTTACTTACATCCAAGATGAAAAGCAAATGTATCCACAGATTTAATTACCATAATAAAAGCCCTGTTTTTTCTGACACATCTGCTTAGACGTCTCGTTTGTCCTAAGTTTATAAGAAATACATCTAGGTTTAGGAGCCCAGGAATTTCTCCATTCAAATTTAGGTTTGATTCCTATGTGTCTGAATAGTATGGTCAGCTTTATTTTCACTTGTTAAGGAGTCACTCATTTGGACACAGGTGTTTTCTTTTTAAGCATCAAAATCAAGTGGAAGTTGTATCTGTTTTGCTTCAGGGTTCAGAAATATACATTTTTGAAATTTACAGTGAATATTGAATGCTAACAATGGAAAAAATCGTGATTCCGGTAAAGTCAAAAGACTGTATGATTTAGCACTAAAGCCAAATTGCTAAAAATTAAGTAGCAGATCACACAACTTTTTGGAGGTATTCCCTTATTACTTTTTCCTATTAAGTGTGTCAGTTGCTCTGAATCAAGCCAATCAATTCGTCAATGCATTTTTATTGACAACTCATATGTCCCATTATACTGGGACTGTCTTAAGCCCTAGGAATTGAAGCAGTCAGGCATATGGCCTGCCCACATAGAGATTTTGTCCTTTCTTATAAATGGAAAATTTTATTTTTTTTTATTGAATGCTTGCTTGCTATCCCTAAGGAGTCTTTTATCCTGTTTTAATGGAAGACTTATAAATTCTGATAAACATTTTGCTCTTGAGTGAGTATTCCTCAAGATATTTCAGGTGGTAATAAAAAGTAAAACCCATACATCCCTACTATTTTAACTGAAATACCTCCTTCTCTCAAACAGAAATACCTTTGGTGATTTTCAACCCCTCCACCTGCTTTATTTTTTTATTGGTATTTTATCATTCTCTGAGATTCTTTATTAGTGCCTTTATACACACTACCTATCTTTCTCACACTGAATGTAAGCTCTCGGACCACAGAACTTTTTATCTAGTTTGGTGGTATGTCATTGTTACCAAGAATAGGAGTTAGAAAATAGGAGGCACTCAACAAATATTCCTTGGAAGGATGGGTAGACAAATGAATGAACAAATATTGGTCATGGATTCAGTACAAGAAATTCATCACTACAAAATGGATCAGTATAAGAAATCCATCTTACATTGAATGAGAAGTTAGTAAAGATAGCTTTTTAGCCTTCTCTATCTAACCATAAGATTTGAGGATTTTAGAATTCAGTTCCCTGATGACCATTAAATACAGTCACATTGATTCCACAGTATGTGATTAGGGTGGCTTTGTGGTTAATAATCCAAGGACACTGTAGACCTATCAAAACAGCATTCAGTATTGACATTTGACTATAGCATTAGGCTATGTTTCAGCATTTGAAGACTTTTGGTATACAACAACTTTTGTTTTCTTTTGTACCAACTGAAGACCACTTCACTTATTACCAACACTTCCATTTTTGTGAGGAACCCAAAATTATTATGCCCTGAATCACTTTAATAAAGATTGTTTTTAATCAAGTTGGCAAGTAGACTATTGCTAACAATAAACTAGAAGGATGAATGTAAATTGTCAAATGTCTTGAGAGTAAATGACAATATGTATAAAATTGATTGCACATGTTTTAAGTGTATGGCCATTTAAAGGAGTATATTTAAAGAGTATGAAAAAGTATGAATTTATGTATACAAATTTGTCATCAGTTCCCATAATATTAAAACAGGATCTAATTAGTTTGGTTTTTGAAGTAAAAGAAAGCAGAACCTATGCATTTTTTAGCAATTACCATTACAAATGCCAACTATGTAGCTAGACGGTGGGCCAAGTGGACCAGGCACTAAATATATCTATTTCCTACAGACTTAACTACAGTCTAAGAGGTAGATATATCAACTATATCACAGATGAAACTGAGGGCTAGAGAGATAAAAGAAATAAAGAGAAACTGAATCTGGATTTTGAACCAGATTTACTCACTCCACCACTTTGCATGCTGCAACACTGCCTCCTGTGGCCTAGGCTGAAATTACACACATTAATTTATAGCAAGCACACATATATATATAAAGGATTATTATACATAATATATATATTATATATATAATAAAACTGGTAAGATTATGAGTGATATTTTATATTCTAATTTCTGTTGTCTAAATTTCTTCAAAAAATGTAAATTAATGTTTACATTTGTATTTTTAAAACATTCATTGCCGGGGCACCTGGGTGGCTCTGTCAGTTAAGCATGTGCCTTTGGCTCAGGTTGTGATCCCAGGTTCCTGGGATTGAACACCACATCAAGCTCCATGCCTCTCCCTCTCCTCCCTGGCTTGTGCTCTCTGTTACTATCTCTGTCTCTCAAATAAATAAAATAAAATCTTTTAAAAATTCAAGTGGGCTTTTGGAGGGTATTTATAGGTCTTTGGAGACTGATTTCAAAGGATGCTAACCATGCTTACCCCAACTCTGTCTTGGAACTGCAGCAGGAAGCAGGATATTAGCCTAACAGATTGCTGGTCAGCTTCAGTGTCACATACCTGAAGATAAACTACTCATCAAGTTAAATCCAATGTGACTTCCACTTTTGTAGCACTTCCTGCAACTCAGTGCCTAATAGAATGCCATATTCAGATAGCATTGCACTATTTAATGTGTCTTTCCCAGTGAGTTGAGTTTGGAAATCACTATATAAGTTATTACTACAATTATTTTCCACCTTCATCTGCCAAAGAAAGAAATCAATTCAGTCCACATCTTGACTGCAAGGCTGTTATAAAAGATCCATTGTCTGCACCTATTCTATACATGGATTTTTGAAATTGAACCCAGTGATGCAACATAAATTTTAGAAAAAATGATCTTCAACTGCCAGACAGGCCACAGGACTATTTGAAACATGATTTGGGGACTTCCATTTTAATTTCCATTACTCACAGGTCTTCACCTTTGCTTAGGCAGGTTCTAGACCTAATGTTCTCACTAAATAGTTCTGTCATTTTCCGTAGGTCACTTGGTCTCCCATCACAGCTTCTAATTGTGTAAAGTGGGACTGTCACATCTCCAGGTGATTCATCACATCTGCATTTTGTGATTGCCCTTGGTCATGGTGGTGTGAGAACCTGTGGGTCTCTCACATGGTCCTGAATGGCAAGGTTATCTAAGTCAGAATGGCACCTCCTCCTGCTACATAACTTACTTGCATTAGGCATTGGTGGACCAATGGTGGACCTCCCTGAGCCTCAGTTTTCCCATTCTTAAAGTATGGATGATTATATATATGCCTCAGAGTCATTGTGGCTAGAAAGTGAAATACCATGGGCAAAGAAATGGTCAATGACAGTCACAGAATGAGTTCTCCAAGGGTGGATGGCAGACACCAACTATCCAAAAACATACATGCAAATCATTTTTAATATTGGTTCTTTTTTTTTTAAGAGTTTATTTATTAATGAGAGACAGAGAGGCAGAGACATAAGCAGAGGGAGAAGCAGGCTCTGTGCAGGGAGCCTGATGTGGGATTCGATCCCAGGACTCCGGGATCACAACCCAAGCCGAAGGCAGACACTCAACCACTGAGCCAGTCAAGGTGCCCCTTAATGTTGGTTCTTGTGTTTAGTTTTTGTTATTATTTGTTTTTTTGTTGATGGATATGCTAAAAATGTATGCATATATGTATATTAGATATTTATTATTGAAAATGGACGAAGAAAAAATCAGGCTGGTATCCATAATCCTATCACAGCCATTGACTATCATTTAAAATTTACTGTTAACATTTTGGTGTTTCTCTGTTTTGTTTATATTAATTCTATAAGTATTTTCATAAATAGAGTCATATATAATTATATAGGTTTTATTATATCTTCTTCATCAGCTAAGTACTTTATCTCGTTTTTAAAATACTGGCCTTTTTAAATTACTATTTTCATTACATAAGTAATTATGCATATATATTATTTATTTAGAAACTACAAATAGCAAATTTAGAAAATTATAATTATTTGTAATTCCATAGGCCAGAGATGGCCTACTAATATTTTAAGATATTTTCTTCTGGTCTTTTTTTATATACATATATTTATATTAATACAAAATGCCAATAATTATAACATCTACCACTATTTCCTTTTTTTTTTTTTTTAAGATTTTATTTACTTATGCACGAGAGACATAGAAGCAGAGACACAGGCAGAGGGAAAAGCAAGCTCCATGCAGGAAGCCTGACGTGGGACTCGATCCCTGTCTCCAGGATCACACCCTGGGCTGGAGGCAGCGCTAAACCTCTGAGCCACCCGGGTTGCCCTCTACCACTATTTCCTAAGAAAGGAAAGAAATGCTACCTCATTGACATTAACACAGTGCCTTTTTATTGCTAAGAACTTTTATTTTGCATGTCTTTACATGATCCTCTTTTTTCTTTTTTTTTTTTTTTGAGATTTATTTATTTATTTGATAGAGAGTGCAGGGAAAGGGGCAGAGGGAAAAGGAAAGAGAACAGCCTCCAGCAGACTCCTCACTGTGTGCCAAGCCCAACATGGGACTGAATCCTAGGAATCTGAGATCATGACCTGAGCCAAAATCAAGAGTTGGATGCTTAACCGACTGAGCCACCCAGGCACCCTTTAAGTGGCTCTCTTAAGTTATATGAGCAGAGGTTGTTATCATGGTATCATTTTTGTGCATACATAAAAAGAAAATAGATGGAAAATTAAATTAATAAAATATTCATAAAACTCCTGCACCTTCAGAGTCTGTCCTGAGTCATCTTTGGCACATCCATGTTTGTGTCCAACACAATGTCCTCTTCTATGCTGTTGCTCTTCCACATAAGCAACATGTTTTCAAAGCTGAATAATAGTATATAATATTTTAACACAATTTTAAATAGCAGTTAAACTAAACCTTGTAGTACCAACAATGAGCATAGCTCATATAGTGACAAAATATGCACCTGCACTTTTCAAATCTACACAATTTTTATGAGGTCATCACAATTCCATGATGGCCAACCATGAACCATTGAAGGAGAGATAAACCCCAATTTCAAGCACATTGCAGATGAAAAAGACATACAGCTTAGAGCTAATGGAAAAGGAATATTTATATAATTTTTCTGGTATGACATTTTATTTATCTTTATCTTTTTTTTTTTTAATTTCCATTCAATATTAAATTGGGAACATTTCCCAGTATCTTTAAAACTCTTTAGACTATCATTTCTTTCAAAGTATTCAACAAATGTAGAGCCAAAAACCTTAGCTTTTGAAGCTTTTGGAAAACTACCATTATTGAAAACAAAACTTTCAAACAGGAATATATTAAAAATTATTTCTACAAAAGGAAGGGAGGAACTGAACAAATTAAATGATGAATGTTCAAATGTGTATAAAATTTAATATTAAAACTCCATAATTGCATGTTGGAATATCTTGACTTCTGCGAAGAATATTTTGATGAAGTGCCTATTTTCAATTAGATAAATACATATTCTATATAAGAAGGGTATGGAATTGAGAAAGCCTATGATTTCACATAAATCGAAAACTTATAAAACATTCAAGAGAATCATAGAGGCGATTTGACAAGTTTTGTTGTGTAAAAATATCTATCAGAGGAAGATATTGTGAAAGGAGGCAAAAACATTGCAAATATAAATTATTTGGGCTCAAATATATAAACATTTTTATACAGAGAAATATTGGGAGTTAGGATTTCCTCCATTTAGCAAGTTTGCATCGAATATGTTAACAATTTCTGATATAAGAACTATAATTATGAAAAAAAACTATAAGTAATATTTTATTTTAAAATACTATGATTAGGGATCCCTGGGTGGCGCAGCGGTTTGGCGCCTGCCTTTGGCCGGGGCGCGATCCTGGAGACCACGGGATCGAATTCCACGTAGGGCTCCCGGTGCATGGGGCCTGCTTCTCCCTCTGCCTGTGTCTCTGCCTCTCTCTCTCTCTCTCTCTCTCTGTGACTATCATAAAAAAAAAAAAAAAAAAAAAAAATACTGTGATTAACCATCTTGAAAAAAGTAAATTTTTCCAAAATGTAATAATGAGGTGTTATATAAGGATTGAGCTAAGGAACTGACTAAAGCTTATGAATAAATGATAATTATTTTGTTTATTTTGCTTTTAACATTCAAGTCATTCATAGTAAGCCTTAAAATATATATATAAATATACTAGATAATTGTTATTTTTATTTTTTAGAAATAATTTAGTTAGCAAAAATAGTTCATTTTCTTAGTTTTAAAAAGCTTACCAGTTATTGTATATTACATTTATACAATGTCAATGTATAATTTACATATTTTACATATATTACATATTATTATGTAATAACTGTACATATTACATACTAAATTTTATTACATACTAATTTGTTAATTAGCAAATAAATATTTAATAATTTATTTTAAATAATAATATATTAAATAATACTTAATACATATTAAATAATAATATTTTCAAATATTTAAAAATCTTCTTTACACCAGAAATTAATCCCTCTTATGATCTGTAATAAAAGATTTAATCCTTCTCATTGTAAAGCATTTAAGTTGTTGCTATTTCCCCTATTATACTGATTATTACACATATTAAACAGATATCTTTTCATGTGAAATCCTGATCATTTCATTAGGATAGATTTCAAGTAGTGGAACTTCTGATAATTACATTCTATATCTTATAATATGAACATTTTAAAATTAAATTGCATTAAAGTCTTTTTTTTTGCATTAAAGTCTTTTGAAAGATTTAATATATTCTCTGAATATCAGGAAATAATAGTAATAAAAATCCAATGCATAATTTAAACAAATTATTTAAAATAGGTTTTAAATAACTAAAAGAAAATCAATAGCACTTTGCAAAAAGATAATGTTAAGCAAATAAGGTGAACGATACTTGTGAAAATTATTTAAAATAATTATATTTTTGTTCAATCCATTATTTTTTTTTAATTTATTTTTTATTGGTGTTCAATTTACTAACATACAGAATAACCCCCAGTGCCCGTCACCCATTCACTCCCACCCCCCGCCCTCCTCCCCTTCCACCACCCCTAGTTCGTTTCCCAGAGTTAGCAGTCTTTACGTTCTGTCTCCCTTTCTGATATTTCCCACACATTTCTTCCCCCTTCCCTTATATTCCCTTTCACTACTATTTATATTCCCCAAATGAATGAGAACATATAATGTTTGTCCTTCTCCGACTGGCTTACTTCACTCAGCATAATACCCTCCAGTTCCATCCACGTTGAAGCAAATGGTGGGTATTTGTCATTTCTAATAGCTGAGTAATATTCCATTGTATACATAAACCACATCTTCTTTATCCATTCATCTTTCGTTGGACACCGAGGCTCCTTCCACAGTTTGGCTATCGTGGCCATTGCTGCTATAAACATCGGGGTGCAGGTGTCCCGGCGTTTCATTACATTTGTATCTTTGGGGTAAATCCCCAACAGTGCAATTGCTGGGTCATAGGGCAGATATATTTTTAACTGTTTGAGGAACCTCCACACAGTTTTCCAGAGTGGCTGCACCAGTTCACATTCCCACCAACAGTGTATGAGGGTTCCCTTTTCTCCGCATCCTCTTCAACATTTGTTGTTTCCTGCCTTGTTAATTTTCCCCATTCTCACTGGTGTGAGGTGGTATCTCATTGTGGTTTTGATTTGTATTTCCCTGATGGCAAGTGATGCAGAGCATTTTCTCATGTGCATGTTGGCCATGTCTATGTCTTCCTCTGTGAGATTTCTGTTCATGTCTTTTGCCCATTTCATGATTGGATTGTTTGTTTCTTTGGTGTTGAGTTTAAGAAGTTCTTTATAGATCTTGGAAACTAGCCCTTTATCTGATATGTCATTAGCAAATATCTTCTCCCATTCTGTAGGTTGTCTTTGAGTTTTGTTGACTGTATCCTTTGCTGTGCAAAAGCTTCTTATCTTGATGAAGTCCCAATAGTTCATTTTTGCTTTTGTTTCTTTTGCCTTCGTGGATGTATCTTGCAAGAAGTTACTATGGCCGAGTTCAAAAAGGGTGTTGCCTGTGTTCTTCTCTAGGATTTTGATGGAATCTTGTCTCACATTTAGATCTTTCATCCATTTTGAGTTTATCTTTGTGTATGGTGAAAGAGAGTGGTCTAGTTTCATTCTTCTGCATGTGGATGTCCAATTTTCCCAGCACCATTTATTGAAGAGACTGTCTTTCTTCCAATGGATAGTCTTTCCTCCTTTATCGAATATTAGTTGCCCATAAATTTCAGGGTCCACTTCTGGATTCTCTATTCTGTTCCACTGATCTATGTGTCTGTTTTTGTGCCAGTACCACACTGTCTTGATGACCACAGCTTTGTAGTACAACCTGAAATCTGGCATTGTGATGCCCCCAGATATGGTTTTCTTTTTTAAAATTCCCCTGGCTATTCGGGGTCTTTTCTGATTCCACACAAATCTTAAAATAATTTCTTCTAACTCTCTGAAGAAAGTCCATGGTATTTTGATAGGGATTGCATTAAACGTGTATATTGCCCTGGGTAACATTGACATTTTCACAATATTAATTCTGCCAATCCATGAGCATGGAATATTTTTCCATCTCTTTGTGTCTTCCTCAATTTCTTTCAGAAGTGTTCTATAGTTTTGAGGGTATAGATCCTTTACATCTTTGGTTAGGTTTATTCCTAGGTATCTTATGCTTTTGGGTGCAATTGTAAATGGGATTGACTCCTTAATTTCTCTTTCTGCAGTCTCATTGTTAGTGTAGAGAAATGCCACTGACTTCTGGGCATTGATTTTGTACCCTGCCACACTGCTGAATTGCTGTATGAGTTCTAGCAATCTTGGGGTGGAGACTTTTGGGTTTTCTATGTAGAGTATCATGTCATCGGCGAAGAGGGAGAGTTTGACTTCTTCTTTGCCAATTTGAATGCCTTTAATGTCTTTTTGTTGTCTGATTGCTGAGGCTAGGACTTCCAGTACTATGTTGAACAGCAGTGGTGAGAGTGGACATCCCTGTCTTGTTCCTGATCTTAGGGGAAAGGCTCCCAGTGCTTCCCCATTGAGAATGATATTTGCTGTGGGCTTTTCATAGATGGCTTTTAAGATGTCGAGGAATGATCCCTCTATCCCTACACTCTGAAGAGTTTTGATCAGGAATGGATGCTGTATTTTGTCAAATGCTTTCTCTGCATCCAATGAGAAGATCATATGGTTCTTGGTTTTTCTCTTGCTGATATGATGAATCACATTGATTGTTTTACGGGTGTTGAACCAGCCTTGTGTCCCAGGGATAAATCCTACTTGGTCATGGTGAATAATTTTTTTAATGTACTGTTGGATCCTATTGGCCAGTATCTTGTTGAGAATTTTTGCATCCATGTTCATCAGGGATATTGGTCTGTAATTCTCCTTTTTGGTGGGGTCTTTGTCTGGTTTTGGAATTAAGGTGATGCTGGCCTCATAGAACGAATTTGGAAGTACTCCAACTCTTTCTATCTTTCCAAACAGCTTTAGGAGAATAGGTATGGTTTCTTCTTTAAACGTTTGATAAAATTCCCCTGGGAAGCCATCTGGCCCTGGACTCTTGTGTCTTGGGAGGTTTTTGATGACTGCTTCAATTTCCTCCCTGGTTATTGGCCTGTTCAGGTTTTCTATTTCTTCCTGTTCCAGTTTTGGTAGTTTGTGGCTTTCCAGGAATGCGTCCATTTCTTCTAGATTGCCTAATTTATTGGCGTATAGCTGTTCATAATATGTTTTTAAAATCGTTTGTATTTCCTTGGTGTTGGTAGTGATCTCTCCTTTCTCATTCATGATTTTATTAATTTGAGTCTTCTCTCTCTTCTTTTTAATAAGGCTGGCTAATGGTTTATCTATCTTGTTAATTCTTTCAAAGAACCAACTCCTGGTTTTGTTGATCTGTTCCACAGTTCTTCTGGTCTCGATTTCATTGAGTTCTGCTCGAATCTTTATTAACTCCCTTCTTCTCTTGGGTGTAGGATCTATTTGCTGTTTTTTCTCTAGCTCCTTTATGTGTAAGGTTAGCTTTTGTATTTGAGTTCTTTCCAGTTTTTGAATGGATGCTTGTATTGCGATGTATTTCCCCCTTAGGACTGCTTTTGCTGCATCCCAAAGATTTTGAACGGTTGTATCTTCATTCTCATTAGTTTCCATGAATCTTTTTAATTCTTCCTTAATTTCCTGGTTGACCCTTTTATCTTTTAGCAGGATGGTCCTTAACCTCCACGTGTTTGAGGTCCTTCCAAACTTCTTGTTGTGATTTAGTTCTAATTTCAAGGCATTATGGTCTGAGAATATGCAGGGGACAATCCCAATCTTTTGGTATCGGTTCAGACCCGATTTGTGACCCAATATGTGGTCTATTCTGGAGAAAGTTCCATGTGCGCTTGAGAAGAATGTGTATTCAGTTGAGTTTGGATGTAAAGTTCTGTAGATATCTGTGAAATCCATCTGGTCCAGTGTATCATTTAAAGCTCTCGTTTCTTTGGAGATGTTGTGCTTAGAAGACCTATCGAGTATAGAAAGAGCTAGATTGAAGTCACCAAGTATAAGTGTATTATTATCTAAGTATTTCTTCACTTTGGTTAATAATTGATTGATATATTTGGCAGCTCCCATATTCGGGGCATATATATTGAGGATTGTTAAGTCCTCTTGTTGAATAGATCCTTTAAGTATGATATAGTGTCCCTCTTCATCTCTCACTACAGTCTTTGGGGTAAATTTTAGTTTATCTGATATAAGGATGGCTACCCCTGCTTTCTTTTGAGGACCATTCGAATGGTAAATGGTTCTCCAACCTTTTATTTTCAGGCTGTAGGTGTCCTTCTGTCTAAAATGAGTCTCTTGTAGACAGCAAATAGATGGGTCCTGCTTTTTTATCCAGTCTGAAACCCTGTGCCTTTTGATGGGGTCATTAAGCCCGTTCACATTCAGAGTTACTATTGAGAGATATGAGTTTAGTGTCATCATGATATCTATTCAGTCCTTGTTTTTGTGGACTGTTCCACTGAACTTCTTCTTAAAGGGGAATTTTAAGAGTCCCCCTTAAAATTTCTTGCAGAGCTGGTTTGGAGGTCACATATTCTTTTAGTTGCTGCCTGTCTTGGAAGCTCTTTATCTCTCCTTCCATTTTGAATGAGAGCCTTGCTGGATAAAGTATTCTTGGTTGCATGTTCTTCTCATTTAGGACCCTGAATATATCCTGCCAGCCCTTTCTGGCCTGCCAGGTCTCTGTGGAGAGGTCTGCTGTTACCCTAATACTCCTCCCCATAAAAGTCAGGGATTTCTTGTCTCTTGCTGCTTTAAGGATCTTCTCTTTATCTTTGGAATTTGCAAGCTTCACTATTAAATGTCGAGGTGTTGAACGGTTTTTATTGATTTTATGGGGGGGATCTCTCTATTTCCTGGATCTGAATGCCTGTTTCCCTTCCCAGATTAGGAAAGTTTTCAGCTAGAATTTGTTCAAATACATATTCTGGCCCTCTGTCCCTTTCGGCGCCCTCGGGAACCCCAATTAAACGTAGGTTTTTCTTCCTCAGGCTGTCGTTTATTTCCCTTAATCTATCCTCATGGTCTTTTAATTGTTTGTCTCTTTTTTCCTCAGTTTCCCTCTTTGCTATCAACTTGTCTTCTATGTCACTCACTCGTTCTTCCACCTCGTTAACCCTCGTCGTTAGGACTTCTAGTTTGGATTGCATCTCATTCAATTGATTTTTAATTTCTGCCTGATTAGCTCTAAATTCTGCAGTCATGAAGTCTCTTGAGTCCTTTATACTTTTTTCTAGAGCCACCAGTAGCTGTATAATAGTGCTTCTGAATTGGCTTTCTGACATTGAATTGTAATCCAGATTTTGTAACTCTGTGGGAGAGAGGACTGTTTCTGATTCTTTCTTTTGAGGTGAGGTTTTCCTTCTAGTCATTTTGCTCAGTGCAGAGTGGCCAAAAGCAAGTTGTATTGGGAAAAGGAGAAAAAGAGAGGAGAGAAAGAAGGAAAGAAAAGAGAAAGAGAAAAAAAAAGGGAAGAAAAAAAACGAAAAAGAAAAAAAAAGAGAAGAAAAAGAGAAAGAAAAAGGAGAAAAAAAAGGGGGTAGGGGAAGGAAACAAATCAAAAAGCAAAACAAAACAAAACAAAACAAAACAAAAAGAACCACCGGGGAGTATCTTCTGATTCTGTGTACTTTAAGTCCCTTGGCTTCTCCTGGAAGTTGTCAGTCTAGCTGGTGTTCTGGGGGAGGGGCCTGTTGTGCTGGTTTTCAGGTGTTAGCAGTTGGGGGAGCTGCTGTGCCCCTGCCTGGTGCAGGGCTCAGGGGGGTTGTTTACCCCGTGAGGCCGCAGGAGGAACAGCCCCAGTGGCGGGGCAGCTCTGGAACCTGGATTCAGCTCCGGCAGGAACTCCGTCTGCAGGGCCTGGAGGCTCCGGGGCGGGGCCGCTGATCTGCTCAGCTGGGGCAGGAGCGTCCTTGCTGTCCTGGGCCCTCCCGGCCTCTGCCTGTCCCGGGGGAGGCGGGATCCTGGGCTGTGTCCCGGCGCCCTGTGCTCCGGAGCCTGCGCTGGTGGATTCGCGCTCCAGCCCCGCAGCCCCCTCCGCAGAGCCGCCCCCGAGCCCCTCTGAGCTGCTCCTGGAACCGCGCAGCCCCCTCCGCGGAGCCTCTTCCTCTGCCCGAGCCCCCCGAGCTGCTCCCGCCCCGCAGCCCCCTCCGCGGAGCCGCCCCCGAGCCACCCCGAGCTGCTCCGGGTCCCCCGTGCGCGCTGCAGCCCTTAGGGAGCTCGGCGCACTCTCCTGGGGCGCAGGTGTCTGTTAGTGTCCCCGGGAGCCCAGGGCATCCCCGCCCTCCTGGGTCTTGCTCCACCTCCCTGGAGCCCCTTTCCCCCCGGGAAGGTCGGTGCAGCTCCTGCTCCTCCGGGACGGGGCTCTCCTGTCCTGGGGACACTCGCCCCGGCCTCAGCCCGGCTCCTCGCGGGCCCCTCCCCCTTGGAGGCCTTTTGTGTCTTTATTTCTTTTTCCCCGTCTTCCTACCTTGATAGAAGCACGAACTCTTCTCACTGTTGCAGTCCAGCTGGTCTCTCTTTAATTCTCAGGCCGAATTCATAGATTTTCAGGATGATTGGAAGGTTTTCTAGGTAATTTGGTGGAGACAGGTGATTTGGAGAACCTACTCCTCCGCCATCTTGCTCCTCCCCCCTCTGTTCAATCCATTATATTTTTAAGTCTCAGGGAGTAATGTACCTGGCATTATGCATAATGTTCTAGATATGAAGGTAAATAAGACACAGACTTTGTCCTTAAAGGATTCACTGATGGTGACTAACAAACACAGAGGGTGGCCTGCCCTTCTGCCTAAGAATGGATAGGGTGATGGAGCACGTACCTGGCAGATTTCAAAAGCAACATGACAGGAACTAAGGCTGGAAGGCTGAATAGTTTGATAGTAGAGTGGAGGCAAAGTATAAATATAGAAGAACAATATGGACAGAGTCTTCAGATTTGGAAAAGCATAGCATATTTGAGAATCAGAGAGATAATTGTGAAGTTGGACTTAGCACAGCATGGAGCTGGACAGAAAGAGGGGCAGGGCAGGGGCTAGGTGTCCAGGATTAAACTGAGATAAGTCTTCTTGTCTTACTATGGATGCCCTCATTATGTTAACTCACACTTTTGTGGCTAAGACTGCCACTTCTACCACTATTCACATTGTATATTCATTCAAGATTTACTTATTAATACCTTATTTTCTGTGTGCTGGACACGGTTCAAATCCCCAGAAAGAGCACTGGGCACACAGCAGATAAGCACAATGGCAATAAATGGTAATAATGATAATAAGAATGATAATTTAAAATAATGACAAATGTTTAAAAAAAGGGTAGAATTTTATTTTTTAATTATTTTTTTAAAGGGTAGAATTTTAAAGAATGCCTGGCTGATTTGCAACAATGTGGACATAACTAAGGGTACTCTACTAAAAGAAATAAGTCTGTTGGAGAAAGACAAATGCCATATGATTTCACTCATATGTGGAATTTAAGAAACAAAACAGATGGATATAGAGGAAAGGAAAGAAAACTAAAATAAGATGAAAATTAAGAGTGAAGCAAACCACAAGAGATGCTAAACTCTAGGAAACAAACTGAGGGTTGCTGGAGATGAGGTGGATGGGGGGACAGGATAATTGGGTGATGAATGGGATGTCTGGCTGGCTCAGCGGTTGAGCACCTGCCTTCGGCCCAGGGCCTGATCCTGGAGACCCGGATCAAGTCCCACATCGGGTTCCCTGCATGGAGCCTGCTTCTCTCTCTGCCTCTGTCTCTGCCTCTCTCTCTCTCTCTCTCTCTCTCTGTGTGTGTGTGTGCCCCTCATGAATAAATAAATAAAATCTTTTAAAAAATTGGGTGATGGGCATTAAGGAGGGCATTTGATGTAATGAGCGCTGGCTGTTCTAGGCAACTGATAAATCACTAAATTCTACCTCTGAAACTAATTTTTTTTTTTTAAAAAAAGAAAAGAATGGTTGGTTGGAGTTAGATGTGGAAATATTCTGGATCAAGAGGTCAAGGAAGGCCTCTCTAAAAAGGTGATATGTGGAATATAGCATAGTAAGGGTTTAGCCTTCTTTAGTAGTGCCAGAGGAAAACTAGTCCAGACAGAATGGCAAAATAGCAAGTGCAAATATCCTGGGGCAAGGGCAGGCCTGGCATGTTTGAAGAACTGGAAGAAAGCCAGTGATTGAATTTCAGGAGGTACATAAGAATGAGAGAAGTAGAAGAGGATGCAGAGATAAAGGGTAGGATGACTTTAGAGCTGGACATCTAAGTGGCTCAGTGGTTGAGTGCCTGTCTTTGGCTCAGGTCATGATCCTGGGGTCCTGGGATCGAGTTCCACATCAGGCTCACTACAGGGAGCCTGTTTCTCACTCTGCCTATGTCTCTCTCTCTCTCTCTCTCTGTTTCTCATGAATAAATAAATAAAATCTTTAAGAAAAAAAAGGATGACTTTAGACCTTATAGGTCTTGATGAGGGGTTTAAATGTTATGCTAAATGTTATGGGTCTACTGCATTTTTCTAGAGTGAAATAATGTGATTTTAAGAGCCTATTTTTTCTTGTATTACTGTTATTACTCTAATGTGGAAGAGAGTATGTGCTACATGTATGTGTCTCAGAATAATGCATCTCCTTTCTATATTTAATATTTGAAGATGTGGCTTTGCATAAAACTAAAGTAGAGCTTGAATATTGTTCTGAAATCTTTTTTTTTTTTTTTTGTTATTAACTATGAAGGCCATTCTGGATTGCTTTTTTAATTGAGGAAAAATGCTATTCTCTCTAAAGTTTGAACTCTTGAACTCATCCTGGGCAGAGATGGGATGAGTCTTCCAAGTGGGACCAGTGGTATGTTGTAGACAACACAGGTCTCCCCTGCGAGGCCTCAGTTTTAGTCTTATAAACTTGAGTGTAGAATGGAGCCTTTCCGATAATTTTTCTTTGAATATATTATTGCTTCAGAAATGAGTTAATTTCCCCTCTGATCATCCTTATGTCAGTGGTTACTACCATTTTGACTTTGATTGATTTTGCCTCAGTCTCTTTCAAGGAGGTAATCATCTGCACAAAATGAGCAATTAAAAATATCCTGTAGGCGATTAGAAAGTAACTAAAATATGTGGCTAAGTAGTATATTATGTTTGTATGTTCAAAAAAGAAAGTATACATATTTATATCACATCTTCCCTTCTATTAATATTTTGGCCGATTTGCTTTCTCTCTTTTCTTGATGAATGTTTTATATAGTTTTGTTCATATCATGTAGGCTGCTATTCGCTTGATTATAAGGGTAATGCACATTTTAAGCTATTTGTCAAAGTAATTAATGCTAGCTGCCCAGACCAGAAAAAACACCTTTGAAATCTTGGTGGCTTAATGCCACAAAGATTTATTTCTGGAGTCATCCACCATCTTGTACACCTCCATTTAAACCAAGCACCCTGGTGAAACACCTGGATGGCTCAGCAGTTGAGCATCTGCTCAGGGTGTGATCCCGGAATGCTGGGTTCGAGTCCCACATCGGGCTCCCTACATGGAGCCTGCTTTTCCCTCCGTCTGTGTCTCTGCCTTTCTCTCTCTCTCTCTGTGCTCTTATGAATAAATAAGTAAAATCTTTAAAAAAATAAACATAAAACAAGCACCTTGCAAAGTTGCAATGGTGAGGGAAAAATGGGAGTGTATAAGCACACTAATTCTTAAATGACCAGAAATGGCCAAAAAAATAAATAAATAAAAAGGCTAAAAAAGGCTACAGTCCACTGGGCTGATACGGTTTCATGTCTAAGTACAGTGGAGGACATGGATGTTTGGTGAGCACTGTCTGTGTCACTGGTGCCCTCACACAAATATCTGCCCCCCCTCGCACACACATACACTCTGACCTTCTATCTCACCACATGCTGGATTTTCCATACCCTTCCTGAAGGAAGACATTTCATGGTCTCCTTCATTCACTGCATCTTCTATGAAGTCTAGGTGTTTTTGCTATCTCCAAAGTCTGTATGTGTGTGGCTTCTTTTGGTACAAAGATTTTCAACTTAAGAAAAAAGGAAAAAGTGAGTATCTTTTCCTCATCATCTTTTTCCGCATCATCACTATTCATATATCATAACTTATACACATATACATCCAATGGGCAAAGGTGGAGCAGAGATAAAACAGTCAAAATAGACACCACCACCCAGAGAGAGGAAGACTGGGGAAGATGACACAGGACACACCACAGTCACTGGCTTGTGGCCTTTCTGCAATCCTATTCAGCAAATGCTAAAAAGTCCTCCTACCCTGGAACATGGAGGCTTGATTTACTCTCTCAAACAGCTCCTTCATTGATCATTATCTGGACTCTTCAACTCCTCTCTAGAAGGTTCTTCCTTTCTTATTATCTTCCCTGAAATCAGCAAAAATGAGCATCAGGAGATATGCCCACTTTGGGGGCTATGAAGCTTTCTCATCTCACTTGCTATTCTCAGAAAGTTGGAGCTACCAGGAATATTTCAAGGACCAAATATTAAAAGACTTTTTTTGTTCCAAATCCGTGATATGTTTATGTATTTATATTCATATTTGCCTCAAAAACTAGAAAATTTCTGACCAACATACTCCCCCCTTAGTTCTATGTCCCTAAAGTTCTTTCTGAAGTGTATCTTGTGTCTCAGAAGCCCTATTCTTTTTTTTTTTTAATTTTTTTTTTAATTTATGATAGTCACACAGAGAGAGAGAGAGGCAGAGACACAGGCAGAGGGAGAAGCAGGCTCCATGCACCGGAAGCCCGACGTGGGATTCGATCCCGGGTCTCCAGGATCGCGCCCTGGGCCAGAGGCAGGTGCTAAACCGCTGCGCCACCCAGGGATCCCCAGAAGCCCTATTCTTAAAGTCTTTCTCTCTCAATTCAATGGCAAATACTTACCTGGAAAAATACATAGAAATGGCACATACTTAATCTGATCTTTGCTTTGATTTGCTGTATCTTATCAAGAGGTTTTATTGAACTTTTTTCACTCAAGGTCTTTGTAAAGATCCATTATTTTCCTTGGGTAACTAGAAGCACTCAAGTTTTTCCAATCAGGAGGACCTCAAATTTCTGTAATCCTCCAAGTCCTTTATCTCCTCATATAAACTGGCAGATTCTTTCCCGAGTCTTTCTCTTCTAAACTTTGGCAAACATGGCCAATGCACACTTCTCATATTCTACTTCCTACCATCTTCCCTTAAGCCATAAGTCCACTGTGCATATGGTTGGTCCTCCAGGTTAATGATTTCACTTAATGTTTCACCACTACCAAACATAGATCTCTATCTTTCCCACTTCCAGTATCAAACCCTGTACTACCCTTCAAAGAATCACAAAGCCTGGCCACCAACATATAATTAGTGACATGTTCTTCTTTCTTTTTCTTCCAATTAATTATTTCTTTTGCAGTAGCTCTTCACTTCAAGGTACTGATTTATGTATGAATCTAAATAATTATAACTAACTCCTCACAAAAGACGAACTTCTGAAATCCCAATGTGAAATGCAACACTTTGTTCCTAACATCTTTTTTAAGATTGTATGTATTTATTTGAAAGAGCAAGAGAGTGCACAACTGCGTGCAAGGAAGAATGGGAGAGGGGCAGAAGGAGCCTGAGAGAATCCCAAACAGACTCCCCGCTAACCCTGGAGCACAATCTCACCACCCTCAGATCACGACCTGAGCCAAATCAAGCATCCAACACTCTACTAACTGAGCTACCCAGGGGCCCCTGTTCCTCACACTTGCATTGGATTGGATGAGGCAGGCTTTTTTTTCATCCTCCAGCTATGCCACTTGTCAGGATGGCTGACATCTTGCTCCACACGTGATCTACGCAACCTTCCCTTAGGTCTATTTGCAGGAACTAGTTTGATGGCCCCAATGTAAATTTAAGTCTGGCTGGTGAATTTAAGGAAACACAGAACATGTGGTTAAGTCTCCACCACATTATTGTAAAACAGTTTATATTTTAAAAAACGCTTTCTCATCTGTGATTTAATGTGAGTTTCAAGGTTCTCTTAGAACTGAGGCAGGAAACTCAAGACTCGGTCCATCTTAGTGTATAATAAAAGCTGTGGGGCTCCATACCTGTCTTTGCACTAGCTTTTGTAGCATGTTCTCTTAGGTCTAGCACACCTAGAAATCTGTTTTCTTAATTCCCCAAAAAGTACCACTGGGCCCGAACATTCCTACAATGATGACTAAGAGAGATAAGTTATTCCATTAAACTATGGCAAGTACTAAGGGAATCCATAGCAGAAGCCCCTTAGTCTGTGGGCTAGGAAGGGTCTCCTGGAGGAAGGGGTATTTAAGTGGCTGTGCCAGAGATGGGTAGAAATGAGTCATCTGAAGCTAGGAGAGGAGGACAGTGATCCAGGGACAGAGCAGGCAAAGAGGAAGAGAGAGCATGAATCCTTGGTGTAGTGAAAGAAGGTCAGCAGGACTGCAAGCTGAATGCAGAGGAGGCATCAGTGAGAGGGAAAATGGGCAGAGAGCCCAAATAAGAGGTCTGGTAGGCTCTGTTAAGGACATGAGAGTTTATCCTGAGGACAGCAGATTTAAGCAAACCACTGCCAGGAGCTGTTCACCTCCTCTGCCTTCCGCCATCGCACCGCTGGCTATGTTAACTTAGAAACATGTTTGGCCTGAGGGCTGACAGCAGTTTTTCAGGACACGGGTTTTCCAGCTGGTTCTACAAAGGTAATCAGAGGACCAAAGGACCTGACTCTCCTACAATTTTAATCTTGAAAACCTGGGCAGAAATCTACTTATCTATCAGATTGAGTTACAAGAACTATAGAACCCAGGCAGTCTATTCAGGATATATTTTTGCTGTGGAGACAATTGCACTTTCAGATACCTTTGTACAGGGTACAAAAGTAAAAAGTAAAAAACCAAACAAACGAAAACAGCATTTTTTTTTTTTTAATGAGCTCTTCTGAAGCAGTTGCAGTAGCTAAGGGCACACTTGTTTCTTCTCCAACCTGTGATTTAGCAATTATATGATTAAGCACTACAAGTTTTACAAGGGCATCATTCTGTTATTCCTACAACCACTAAAGCTTCTGCTTTGATGATGGACTATGTAACACTTGCAACTGACAGTCTCTGAGTCTTTATTTTCTTTGCAGAGGCAGTGTGCAAGCTCCAAAAACTGGACAGCTGTACTTGCTATATAAAGTAGAATATTGATCACCCTCAAACTATTGTGCCTTTTGCAATTTGTGAATTAACATTGGACTATTCATTTTGCCTGTATCCATCACACGTGATTCTTGCCTTCATCCTCTTCCCTCTTCCCACCCCCGATATATGAAGGGAAATCATTAATGAAAAATTTAAGCTTAGTGTGGTATTATTGGCTTTCCTACTCTAGCTCAATTTATGCATATTATTTTGAAAAGATGATTTTTCACTTATTACACATATTGTCTTATTAAACTATACTGCTCAGCTTGGTTTGCTGTCTTTAGTTCTTTCTGACACCCACACACTATTCGGTGAAAGCAAGAATGCTACCCACTCATATCCCACCCATTGCAGGCATTCTGTAGGCTCATTCTCAAGAGCCTCTATTTGGATACCATTTTGCATTCCATCCTTGCTCTTGGTATGTTATCAGGCCAATTGTGATAGGCCTGATGCTCTGCTCTTGCCATTTTGTCTCTGGTATCTCTGGGTACTATTCTGTGGGTCTACCTTAAGCGCTCAATTTCAGATAATTTGGGGGAGGATACCCACCAGAGGTGACTCCTCTGGAAAGGAAAAACTTACTGAAATAAGACTATTTACTCTTATGGATAACGATGATGGTGATAAAAAGCACACTTTCTCTAGCCTTTTCATCTGTTTTACATTTATGTGACCATTTCTTCATCTGTAGATTTGACCTCTCCCCTCCATCAAAGCAGTTCTTGGTCTGAGTAAACTAAGCATGGTGTAAGGAATACTTAGTTTAGGAAGCAGTTAATTCAGGGAGGCCTAGGTGGCTCAGTCAGTTGAGTGCCTGAATGATTGATTTCAGCTCAGATCATGATCTCTGGGTGGTGAGATGGAGCCCCACATAGGGCTCCATGCTGAATGCAGGGTCTGCTCAGATATTTTCTCTCCTTCTGCCTCTACTCTTCCCCCAGGCCACATGCTCTGTCTCTTTCCCTCTCTCTCTTAAAAAAGAAAAAAAGAAAAAAAAGAAAAGAAAAGAAAAAAGAAAAAGAAAAAGAAAGAATTTCACTTAATATCAAATTCATTTTTTTTCCCTCTTTATAATGTCCCTCATCTACAGATTTCTGACCAGGATCATGTCCTCCAATGCTAAGGACTTCTACCTAAGAATTGAATTTTTCGTTGTTCTTTGTTTTCTGCATTCTCATTACATATGTTTGATCTTTGCCCACAGAAAAGTACAAATATCCTCCTACTTGTTTCTTCCACAACAAATCTATTCTTTTATATTTGACCGCAGTTCACCATGAATTATATTTTCCACCAGTTTTCGGTGAGTTGTGACAACAGCTTCTCTCCCTCTCATGAACATTTGGGAGGTCTATTTAGTCATGTCACTTAAGGCCTGCTTTATCATTTACCTGCATGAGGGGTAAAGGGAAGCTGGAGCCTAACATCACTTCCCAGAATGGACTCAAAACGGGCAGTGCCTGTTTGGGCACACAACTAGGTGGTCTGGGTGATACACATGTAAATTTACATATTCAATCATGGCACACATTTTCTAAACTAGATTTTTGAAAC
Source organism: Canis lupus baileyi (assembly GCF_048164855.1). Classification (NCBI taxonomy): domain Eukaryota; kingdom Metazoa; phylum Chordata; class Mammalia; order Carnivora; family Canidae; genus Canis; species Canis lupus. The sequence continues at coordinate 31,393,627 of NC_132857.1, read as the reverse complement.
TAAATGGTTCCACCTTGCAAACTCTTGTGCAGATGTTTATAGCAGACAGATAAAGCAGCTGCTCACCCATGACACAGTCACAGAAGTATCTGACCCTTCCTCTATGGATAAAAGCAGCTGTAAGTGTAGGCCCCAACAATCAGGATAGGTGTTCAACTTAGAAACAAACAATTGCTAAAAATATTACCTCTGCCTCTTTCTACATAACAGCAACATATTAGAGTGACTTGTAGTTTCCAGCTATTCATGGCACTGAAAATATGAATTATCTGAAAGAAATGAAAACTATTGCCAGGGCATCCCTTTTGGGCTTAATTGTTTTGACTTGGTGAGGCATGACCTAATTCACTTCTCCAGAACATTGTCGTCATCATTATTGCCATCATCATCATCCCCTTAATTCTTTTTTTTTTTTTTTAAGTTGATTCTTGAACTTGTCAGTCCTAATCCTGCAAGATAGAGAGAGCTACTTGTTTCTTTTTTTTTTAATTTTTTATTAATTTATGATAGTCACAGAGAGAGAGCGAGAGAGGCAGAGAGAGAAGCAGGCTCCATGCACCGGGAGCCCGACGTGGGATTCGATCCCGGGTCTCCAGGATCGCGCCCTGGGCCAAAGGCAGGCGCCAAACCGCTGCGCCACCCAGGGAGCCCCATCCCCTTAATTCTTATCATAAGTTCTATTTGTGCTGAAAACTCTTAGTTAAGGGCTGGGAATAAATGATGGACAAGACAGACAAAAGCCTAGTCTTATAAACTATATTTTCTAGCAACAGGGATAATTAAGGAAATAATAAAGCAAATAAGTAGAAACATAAATAATTTAAATTACTATGCTAAGAAGGAAAAGTTCTTTATGCAGAGAGAATTCAATACTTGACCTCAACTGAAGGACCTACAAACACTTCTCTGAGGCAATGGCATTTAAGCCAAGATCCAACACATAAGGAGAAATAATGTTGGGGAGAAAAACGAAATAGTAAGTCCAGAGAGGGAACAGACTGAAAACCCTGAACCAAGTGGAACTCATTAAAATTGCAGAAGTTACAGGAGTTAGGCAGGGGAGGGACGAAATCCTTCAGGTTCCTGATGGCAAAAATAAGAACTGGAGAACTGGACAGCTATCAAAGGATATTAAGTGGGGAGTATTATGATTAGTGATTAGACCTCCCCTCATTTTAAAATAACATTCTGGCTACAGTGTGGAGAGTAAGGTCTTTCAGACCATACCTCTAAGCATGTCCAATAGCTTTTAATTTGATTTCTGCATTTCCAAAAATATTCATGAATCCTAGGTGTTTTCATGAAGATGACTTCAGTCCTTCAGCAACTCATTCAACCTCACTTTATTATGCACTTTATTATGTGAGGCACTGGGGTTCAGGAAAGAAATGCACAACGCCAGCCACCAAGGAGCACTCCAGGAGAGTCAGGCATGTGAATTATTGTATGAGAGGTGCCATCACAGAAGTAGGCAAAAAAACAAGGGTCACACTGGAAAAGGTACCTAATGAGGTATTGATCCAGAGAGGTAATGCTGTAGATGCATAGAACTGAAGCAAGAAGCAAAATTAGCCAGATATCTCTAGTAGGTATTGACTGTTTTCTCTAAGTTGTTAGTTTGGGACTTAGAAGAGTTGAAAACAAAAGTCCCAAATGCTACTTTTAATTATATCCTCTTTTGGGGCTTCAGAAAAAAAAAAAAAAAAAAAAAAAGAATATCATGTTTTCATCTGCATTCTTTATTGCTCACAATAGTAATTGCCTATATATGCCCTTGCAGAGGTTCTCAAATCTTGTTTTAATCAGGCCTCATTTTTCTTGCCCAAACTCATTTTTTACTCTTTTTCAGCCCTGCCTCTTTCTTATGATTGACTCTGTCTCTTTAATACCTTTTACTAGTCAGAGAACATAAGGTTGCATTTGACAGAACCTTACTGGAATGGTTAATAAAAGAAGGAACATGATTGGTTTAAATAGCTGATAACTGAAGACTATACCAGTTCTAGGCAACTCTGGATATGGAAATCAAATAATGCCCTGGAGGCTTGGTCTCTCTCCCAAGTCCACTTTCATTTGCTTCCACTGCCTTACACATGTTCACTTTCTCTAGCTTCCATGTCTGCTGCACTCACAGGCAGATCTTTCTACCAGGACACAAGCTAGCTACCCACTGTCCCAATATTCCAGCGTAGCAGTATGTCCAACACAGTAGAAAGTCATCTTTTCTTTCCAAGTGGTTCCACCAAAAATCTAGAAGTGAGCCCCATATGGTCACATCCAGGTTGGAGAACTAATGACTCTAGCTAGAAGTATGACCTATGTTGTCTGGCCAAGTTTGAGCCACACATTCTGCAGGCATGCATCCATGAAAGAGGAAGAGTATGGGTGACATCTGCTCCACACAGATGGAGTGGATTAGCAGTGGATATGGTGCAGATTCTCCAGGAGACTGGTGAAGTATCAACATCAGAGTGGGGAGAAATATAGGACAGTGTCTGCTACACTTCTCACATAACACACCTGTTCATTCTGACCTCCCATTTTTGCTGACTTAATTTCTCATCAAAGTCTTTTCCTCCAATGGAAGCAGAGATGAAGAAGCTTTGTCCTTTGTTGACAAATTGAACACCAATAAAAAATAAATTTATTTAAAAAAAAAGAAGCTTCGTCCTTGAAATCACCCATATTTGTTACATCTACAATTCTTGCTAGGCATTGATTCCACCTTTGATTTTTGGTACCAGCATTTTATCTTGGACCTGAAATCTGTAGAATTAAGGGCTTTGTCTTTAACTCCAGCTATTATTTTTCCTTTTGGTTTCATCCTGAATATACTATGGGATATTCTGTTCATCCCTGGAGAGAGTGATCATTGTCCTTTAGGATTATTCTGGAAAGAATAATACTAGAAATCAGAGCCTTGGAAGGAAGGAAAGCAAGGACTTTCATTTTGGGCCCAAATGACAAAAGTTGAAGATGGTTAGGTATCTGCTAAAGGACAGTGAATGCTTCATTGGTATTTCTAGGTCTCCAGCAAGGAAGGGGAAACACTAATAGGGGAAATAAAATGATGCTTTAATAGCCAGATCTCATGGTTTCTTGATACATATTGCTTTATTTCCCCATTATTCCTTCACAGCTTCAGCAGAGTCTTCATTAAAATCTTCCTGGTAGCTAGTTAAAAATGCAGAATTTTAAATACCATTCCAGGCCTACGATCCGAATCTGTAATATACAGCAAGGCTTATAGGTGATTTGTAAGCACTTAGTAGTTAGATAAACATTGCTCTGAAAGTTTTAGTCTCAAGCACACTATGCCTCAGGTTATAGGGAGAGATTCAAGGTTCTGCATTTGACCATAATATTAACAGGACATAAGTATTTAGAAAGCTCTCCCCACGACGATGTGATTTCAAGGGAGAAATGTTGAACCTACATGAAAGTCCTTTCCCTGCATGAAAACGCTCCCTTCTTTGCCAATATTGGGAAACCTTTTTTTTTTTTTTTTTTTTAAAGAAAGTTATATTTTGTTACATATAAATGAAGGTTCATTGTGACCTTACAAGTCTGAGTGCCAGTCTTGGCCACTTACCCATGGTTTTGACTCTGCTTCCAAACACTTTCTCCAGGATCTGCAATGGTTTCTAACATGATTCTTTATTACCTGCTTAGCTAATGAACTGAACTTAACTCATTTTCCATTTTCTTCAAAAGAGTAGCCAATACCAGAGTTGCTAACTAAAATCAAACCAGATATACTAAGAATTTTATTGATGATTTTATGTAACTACTTGAAAGTAATAACTACAAAAAGCTCAAACCAAATTCATGGCAAATTAAAGCATAGGAATCTTAAGACAGAAACTATTTAAATAGGCTTAAAAGGTTACCACAGCAAAAGAACAGGATCAGTTTGTTTGAGCGATAAATAAGAACTTAAGCTGAATCAGGGAGAGAAAAACCTGCCTGTTGGTCTATAGATTTATCTCCTTCATGACATATCAGCTGTTTTACTGTTTGGGGAATTAAGTATGAACTAATATATAAATTTAGAAGCACCAAATTGGGGCACCTGGGTGGTTCAATTGGTTAAGCAACTGCAATTCCTGGGCTCAAACCCTGGGTCTGGCTCCCTGCTCCAGGGGAGCCTGCTTTTCCCTCTCTACTCCCCTCTCTGTGTGCTCTCTGTCAAATAAATAAATAGAATCTTTTAAAAAATAAATAAAAGCACTGAATTGGCAAGCATCCCACATATTGTACTGAAAAATCATTTTGTAGATTTGCAGGATTTGAAAAGGATTTCCCATCCTTGCAGTAGGGAAAAAGCATGTGTCTGTGAATGAGGCTGAGTTGGTCTCCAATCTACATGAACCATGCATTTGGGCAAGTAACTTCAATTCTCAGACTTGCACTCCTTATCTACCAAATGGAAATAATAATAAAATCGATAAAGAGCTGTTGTACAAATTAAATGAGATTATTTCTTTATAGAGCCTGCCATATGCTACAGATATTCAGTAAAGGGGAGCTAGGAATATTAGGAAAAAAAGTTGGTTAGAGAAGTGATGGCAGGAGGAGACACTACATGATGCTAGGGAACATTTGTCAATCTATTTAAAGTTTTTGAAAAAGAAGGTCATCTCTATTTTCATTTTTGAGACTCACAGACAGCCTTTGGAGTAGCAAAGATAGATATTCTTCCGACGTAATAGATGCAGATGGAACACAAGGAGCAATGAGATAAAGTGACTGCCTTAAGGCTCCCAGCCCTTCCATAGAAGAGTCAGGGCTGCACTGCAGCTTCTAGACTTTGACATTCTGGGTTTTTTAACCAGAGTGATGCTTCCTGGACTTTAGCTACTTTGCATCAGGCATCCTTTAGTGCTATGACCCATGCCCCTGCTCCTTGCCAACCGAGTTTCCCACTAAGACAGTTGAGTGATGGAATGGAAATGGAGTTCTGCATAGAATTAAAAGAGTGTTGGCTCCACAGGCAGATGTTCTTTTCTGTTAGACGGATTTATTCCAGGTACCTGCAAAAGTGTCTCCCACATAGGAGACATCAGAAATATTTCTTGGGATAATCCCTAAGTATGTGTTTTAATACTACAAGGGAAAGGTGGGTAGCCTACAGAATCAGTCTATGTGTGTGTGTGCATGTGTGAGCATGCACTCACACAGGCACATGCAAGGGCATCTGTGATTGTGTATCTGTGTTTTGATGGGTGAGGAAGGAGGGGCCAAGTGTTAAAGAAAACATGGAAATGTGTGGCACTTCTTACTTAGCGAGTTGGTAAACTCTTTACCCTCCATTAATAATAACCTTTATCTCTACATCTTTTCAGAAGGAAAGGTCAAGATTGGCTAGAACCATAACTTACCATTATAATTTAATTCCCTTCCTTCCTCTGCTGCCCCCTTTACTGTACTCAACCCCTCCCTTAATGAGCTCTTGGAGAGAGTGAGAAAAGAAAACAGGCCTCATCAATTTCCCTAATGACCCTTTCACAATGTCTTTTTCTTAAACTTTTTATTTTTAGATCTCTTCAAACAATGTTCCTATTAGAAGGTTGTCAACGGCCCCATGGGATTTACGGAAACTTTCATTAAGAAAAATAGGCAATGATTTCAAGGACAGTGTCAAATGTCACAAAAAGAGCTATTTTTAAAGTTATGGAAAAGTAGACAAAGTTTCATTAAGTAGTTAGCCAGATTCACAGTGGGAGCTTGAGGTTGGCAGGAGCATGGTACACTGCAGCAGGCTTGGGTTTGAAGCCTGATACTTACTGGCCCCAACGCCCTCATGCAGGTGCCTAAGTACTTTGAGGACAAAGTCCTCTCCTTGAAAGTTCCTTTATTATTATTATTTTTTAAATTTGGATTAAGATGAGGCAGTTTTTATAGACAAAAATCAGTACATGTCCCTAGTAGTAGTTAGAAAGGCATCCAACAACCATTGAACTCCTTCACTCTGATCATGTTTGAGAAGTTTCTTATTTGAATTCTCCTCAAAATCTCTTCAGATGAACTTCTTTTATTTTTTTCCTCCTATATAATATCTAATTGACTTTTTTTTCTTACCTATAGGAATCTGCTCAAACTGCTGTAACAAAATACCATAGACTAAACAAATAACAAAAAAATAACAAAAAACAAAATACCATAGACTAGATGATTTAAATTTATTTCTTACTGTTCTGGAGCCAGAGAGGGCCAAAATTAAAGTGTCAGCCCATTCAGTTCCTGGTGAGGAACCTCTTCTTGGCTGGTAGATAGCTGCCTTCTGATGTACACTCACACAACCTTTCTTTGGGGCATGCTGGTGAAGAGAGAAGGAGATCTCTACTCTTTCTACTTCTTATGAGGCCATCAATCTTATCAGATCAGGACCCCACCCTCATGACATCATCCAACTTTAGTTACATCCTAAAAGCTGTATCTCTAAACATAGACACATCAGGGATTATGGCTTCTATATGAATTTGGGGCTGGGGGTCACAGCTAAACCACAGTACTACCCACATCCCAAACAGCAGTCCTCAGGTTTTCCAATTTTCTAATGTTCACACAGGAAGTAAATCTGCACAAATCACCTAATGGTAAGGTGTACTCATTCAATAAAACTTTGTTAATAAAATACTGTCTGGTGGACTCTATAATAAGATCTGGATTATCTTCATTAATAAGACATGATCTCCATCTTATGAAATCTAATAGGAGAGAGATAGATACTTAAAAACAGAAGCAATAGAATATTGCTGACGTGATCACAGAAATAGGTCTATAGTAAAGGAAGATTTCACAGAGTCTTGAATTATTAGTAGGAAGGGATGTGGAGAGAAAATGGAAGGCAAGAAGCAGCCTAGTGCTAGGAAGGCAATAAACGATCTGCAGACAATTTGGAGAATCTAGCAGTTGGATTAGAAGTGGGTGACTCAGTGAACCATAAAACCAGCATTTCTCATGGAAACTGGTTTGTAGAAGACCTTATATGTCTTGCTGAAGAACAACTTCTTTGTCCTTCAAGGCATTAAATATATTTTAAGAATAACATACTCTGCTTGAAATAAGAATTGGGTTGGAGATATGTGTAACTAGGATGAGAGTGGGCTTTGCAATTGAATAAGAATATAGTGTTTTAATTGCTAGTGATCAGTCCTTCCACCAGGGGACTACTGAATGCATAAGACCCAGGCCTCTGAATAGGTTGGAAATTATAGTGTATCCATTTGTACCATTGTATCAAGAAACCATTTGTCATTGTTTCTCAATTAACCTTGTACCATCATTGATATTTAAGAGTCACTTCAGGCTTATGCAGTCGATTCATACCAAAAATAGTCTACAAGGTAATTACTTTCAATTATTATATGATTAATCACTAGTCAGGTGGCTGGAAAATACTTTTAAGTTACTTTTATGAATCATATCATTAAATATATTTATAACCTAAGAGGCAAAAGTTCTAGATTCTTCCTTACCACAATAAAAAATGTACTCAAGATGTTGTCACAGATTTTAATACCATTGGAGTTCGTTAGACATAGCCAACCCCTAACACCGGTTAGTATATCAGGCCAGAAGCCCACTCAAGAAAGATATGAACAGGGCAGCCCGGGTGGCGCAGTGGTTTAGTGTCGCCTTCAGCCCAGGGGCTGATACTGGGGACCCCGGATCGAGTCCTGCGTGGGGATCTGCATGGAGCCTGCTTTTCCCTCTGCCTGTGTCTCTGCCTCTCTCTCTGTGTCTCTCATGAATAAATAAAATCTTTAAGAAAAAAGAAAGATATGAACATACCTAATAGGTAATCAAGCTCTAAGGACTCTATTTCTATTTTCAGTATTGTCTAAAGACCCAAAATTCGGGTTTGCTCCTTATACCTCCTTCTCTATCTTAGCATATTAACTTTTGTCTCTTGACTTGAAAACATAAAAAGTTTTGGTTTTGTTCTCACATTCCTTTGACACTTGTCAAGATATGAGTTTATGGTACTGTCTGGATCATCCCAGTCATGTCCATGTGACTAACTGGGGATACTGAATACACCCCAGGTGAGTTACCCCAAGAGAATAATTTGGAATTGAACAAAGTCATGGGACTGGCAGGGGAGTTGGTGGGGGATACCTGAAATCAAATCCAGATCAATCCTGTTCTCCATTTAATTGTTAATGAATGGTTTGCCTGAGACATCAAAATTTGTACTTACAGAGAAACTTAGTATTTCCTTCATTTTGTCATCTGTAGTGATAGAACTAAATCACAGACTTCAGTTGCTTTTCTTAATAACCAAAAACTTACTGTATTATATTCCTTTCCCTTCAAAGTAGCCTTTGATTTGTTGCCCCAATGGATCCTTTCAGAAATACTGTGGATGGATGATTTGTAGGAAAGCCAAGATGCTGTATTATTTTCCAAGTACTGGATTCACAAAGAATAATATGATTGTGTAGCCTTGTTTTCTCAAGCTTTCAGATGTTCAGGCCTGGAGCTGGCAACATGCAATCTTTTGCTACTTCATTTGGATTACTTAAATGGGGACTTTCTGTCTGCATTCTATTACTGACTTTTGTGTTTCACAACCAGCAGTTTCCAAATCTTCAGGGGTAAAGAAAGCATAGCTCAAATTAGAAAGTGCCTTGCCCAAGCCTGTAAGAACAGCCATTTCTCCATGATTTGCAGTGACTTGTTTGAATCTCCGTAGTGAGCCCTGAGAGACCTATATTTTGTCTTTGGGAGCAAGCACAACACAGAGTTGATTCATGATTTTAGCTGAGGAAACACATTGAGGCATCAATTGGCTGAATTATTTTCATGTGGATAATGTACTTAGGGGTTCCAGCTTCTCCCAGTCTGAGCTCAGGATTCCCACTTTGATGTTTTAATTTAATAATATTCATTGGATTAGTCTTCCATTTATAAAAATAATACATGCTAATTTAAAAAATATATATGTATATATAGTGGAAAATAAAAATCTCTCATAATCTCACTGTTATTTTAGTTTTTTAATGACCACCCATATATGTATTTATCCAACCATCCATTTATTCATCCATTTATCCATCCATCCATCCACCCACTCTTGCACATCCATCTTTTTTGCACATCCATCTTTAAGAATGTATTGAAGACAGCTTACTTTATATTATGAGCCTTTCCTCATCAAATTATTGAAACATACATCAAAAATAATTTTTCTTTTCTATAACAATTTTACTTTAAAGAAAATATAGAGAAAAAGTTTAAAAAGAATGTATCTGAATATGTATATACTATATGTACACGTGTGTAAATGATGTGCATAATTCATACAATAGGCAAATAAGCATTTCTGTTTTGTTGGTTGAGTTTAAGCTCTGCTTTGCCAGTGCTATTCTTCCTCCAATTAGAGGGAAACTTGATAATGTGGAGTATATAATTTTAAGGTTGAAAGTAAGCTCAGAGACCATCTGGCCCTGTGGTTTTCAAATCTCAAGGGTTCCAAGAAGTTGCCTCAGGGGTTGCTTTGGGCAACAGGGCTTCATTCACCTCCTATTGCCAGAACTCCTCCATTTCTGTTTCATAAATAGTGTTGTTTCCCAGAATAATTTATTTAAATTTGTGTGTGTGTGTGTGTGTGTGAAGCTTTCTACTGCTTTAAAACAAGAAAATCAAAGAAAAAAATAAAAAAAATAAAATAAAACAAGAAAATCTTTGAAAGCTGCTGATCTTGTCCAACTCCTTTACTCAAAGTGGTTGTCTCTCCTGCCACAGACCTGTCAGGTAGCCATTTAGATGCTACTAAATCGCCCTCCATCCTCAGTAATTTCAGCTAAGCATATAAATATAGCAGCTCTCTCCTGAAGGCAGGGGCCTGAATGATTCAAGCAAAATCCACCTTCTTTTACCAGTGACTTGTAGTTTAGGAATTCAGGTGTATGTTTCCTCATGGGTTAATTGTATGAACAGTAGGAAAAGACTATTGCTAAGAGCTTTTGAGAAAAAAGCTTCCTCAGTTTTGACAAAACAAACAACACAGAAGAGACAAGACCTCTTCCTACCTTGCTGAAGTATGGCCGGGAACAATTGCTGTAACTCCCAAAGCAGTCTATAGAAGGGTAGATGCGGACAAAGGCAGGGATCACACGACTACATAGATGTGGAAATAGACTAGCCCATTGAATTGCCCTACTTCTCATCCTTACCCACCCCACTCTCAACCCCCAACTATTACGTTTTATTGCCATAACGAGCCAGGCCAGTGGGAGTTGGGTGTTCTGCTGCACATCTGCTGATGTACAATGTGGTCCCCACTATGCCTGCGGTCTGAAGCTTTGCAGACAAGCTTAGAAACCTGCTGGGTTATGCACAAGTGAGCTGGTCTGAAGCCAGAGGACTTCACTGTGATTCCAAGTAGAATTGCCTACCTTTTTCTTCATGTGAAAGTTGCCTAATTATCATATGCATGTTGGCCATGTCTATGTCTTCCTCTGTGAGATTTCTGTTCATGTCTTTTGCCCATTTCATGATTGGATTGTTTGTTTCTTTGGTGTTGAGTTTAAAAAATAAATTAAAAAAAAAAAAAGAAAGAAAGTTGCCTAATTAGTAACCAGGATAGTAAATTGGTGATAAATACCTACACGATACCTAAATGACAAAATTGCTGAAGGGCTCACATTCAAATGTGTGAACTATGACTCAAAACGTGAGATGGCTCTCTCAAGGCTACAGTGACTGGATTGTTCTCATAATAGCTATCATTTCTGGGGGCTTTTTTGTGTGCCGGGGTCTCCATGGAATACTTGCCTTTTATGCTCACACAAAACTCATGACTTAGATATAAGCCCTCATTTTTGTATCTGAAATTCTTAGGAATTTTAAGTGGAGAAGCTCCACTTTGAAGTGGAGAAGCTAAGACTGAATCCAAGTCATTGGTCCCAGAAGCCCAGCACTCACGCACCCTGCAAACCCTTTTTCACTGGATAGGCTCCTCTGTCTCCAGCCTCACAGTTTATTAATATAATAATCTACGTTACTTTCTTAAGAGGAGTTTTAGAACATCACAAGTATGTTTAAAAAAATCTCAGCGATTAGCCTTTGGAGTAGAAGAATAAACAAATACATTTTTCTACTTTTGCTGCTTCCATATTTTCTGTACACATGTTTGGTCAAAAGAGAAGTTAGACACTTATTAAAGTCTCAGAGACAAAAAACATCAAAGAGAACAAGCACAGATACAAGCATAGGTGCCAGTTTGGTGGTCATGGAAGTCACAGATTTAAAATACAAATATTGCACATACATATTTAAATTTATATGCACATATTATATATATATCTTCTGATGTATAGGACATGTGTGTGTGCCTGTTTGTATATATGTGTGCAAATTACCTCTTAATATACCAGAACCTCTGTGTGTATGTGTGTGTATGTTACCTATTATGTCTCAGAACCCCGGGTCCTCTAGTAAGATAGAGGCAGATAAGCAGATAACTCACATTTTTCAAAATTTCAATATGTGTAATAAATTCTAGAGTGGAATGTGTGCAAGTCTTTAAAGGAAAAATGAAAATGAAGACTTATCCAGTAAGTGTTTCTCAGAAGACTCGGCATTGAAGCAAGACAGGAAGACGACCTGACACTTCTCTGGAAAAGTGAAGCAGAGGAAAGCATTTGCAGTCCAGGGGAACAACCGGGTATATCTGCTTTGGTGTTGCTCCACCACAAAGTTGAAGGGTGGGCGGTGGACAGCGAGAAGCAAACAGAGGCCAAATTACAAAGACCTATTTTGCTTTGAAGCAGTGACACTATCCTCATGTTAAAGTTAATATCTAAACCTTAAGTAACTTAAGCTAGAGATCACTATTAAAATATGCCTTCAGTTCAAAGAACACATATATTTATACCACCTGTTTTTATAAAGCCCTGAGCCAAACATACATATGACTTAAATAATCAGCAATTCCTCAAAATATGGATGAATCTGTCTTAACATTCCAGGTGCAATGCATAGACTTGTGATCGGAAATAATGAGATAATTATATTACTTTATGCTCCACAGTTAGGATTTATCATTTTTAAAGAATGTCTAAAATTCTATTAAGCTTAATTGTTGCAACTGTTAATAACCCAAGGGAAAAGTTTGGAAAACAGCACTTAGAGTTTTGCTTTAGTGATTCAGATCATGTCTGAGAATAGGGATCTTTATAAAATCCCAGGACGGGATATTTTTGTAGTATTTCAACTAATTCCCAATGTGAATAGCTGGCCACAAAACCACCCTGTTCCCCAAACCAGAAGCCTAAGAGCCTCCTTCACCTTTTTTAACCCTCACTTCCAATCAGTTTATTTCTCTCTTAAGTATGTTTCCTTCCCTTTCTTTCAAATCTGTTGCCACTCTTATGATTACAGAATCCACTTACTCTCAATGTCCATCATGACTCAGCTTACTGTGAGGCTTTCCTGCACCTTCTCCTCTACCTAAGAAGAGCTGATCACTCATATCTGAAACTCCTACAATAGCTTGAGACCTATTTTTCACTATGTCTGAATCCCCTCCTGGACTATGTATAACCTGCCTTTTGAAAACAAACATGGGTTTTATATTCACTTTTTTATCCTTGCTCTTGGCACTTGGAATGCTCCCAACACAGATGATCAGCCAGCATTTGTTGAGTGAATGACAAAACCTCTATAAACGTTTTCCTGCCTCGTAGTTCTATTCTTTGATTTCTGTAAATGGTTTTTCCCATTAATTAACATGCTCATTAATACAGAAGGCCAAAGCAGATGGCAATTATTTGCTCTTGGGATTTTTAGAATGTTGATATGGTAAGTGGCAAGAAGGCATAGAAACAACTAATTTTCAATGTGACACCAAGAAAATGAAGAGGTCTCCTAGGTTCCTGAAGAATGTATCAGAGACTCTCTCCTATTAGGCTTCTCCTCCTGGTGAAGAAAAGGTAGATTCTAAACTGGGAAGGTCAAGATAGGTACATGACCTCACATTTCAATGTAGTCTTGCATATGCCTGACTTTTGCCTTTATTTTAGTAATGTTGTGTCTATTTATTTGTTTGGTGCATGGTGTATGTGTGTATGTGTGTGTGTGTGTGTGTGTGTGTGTTGGTGTAAACTGCTTTAAAATATATATAGCCATTTTTCTTTTTTAACTTCATCATCTCCTATATCCTCTTTCCTTTTTCCACCTTCAGTCCCTAGGTTAGTATTTCTCAGCCTGAGCACCATTGATTTTTTTGAGTCAGATCATCCATTGGCATGGGCTGCCTTCCTGTGCATTGTAGAATGTTTAGCAGCATTCTAACCTCCACCCACCAGATGTTCCCATACTACGACCCCCTACAATCTGTGTCAACCTAAATTGTCTTCAGATGTTATCAAATGTGCCTGGGGTGCTGGGAGGTTGACCTGAAGTGAAAACCACTCTCCTGGATAGCTGGTACTGAGGCCCTGATGGATATCCTTTTGCAACTGATTGAATAATCTTATGACCATATATTAAAGGGCATGCATAGGATTTCTAGTTATTCCTTGTTTTATAAATCAAGATCCTGCTATATCCCCCTCTCAGCTTCCTGTAAACCAGTAGGTAAGGCACCAACCTCTTTTTTTCTTTTCTTTTTTTTTTTTTTTTTTTAAGAAAGAGAGAGTGGGGTGAGGGGCCGAGGGAGAGGGTGAGGGAGAGAGAATCTTAAGCAGGCTCCACACCCAGTGCAGGGCTCAGCCTCACAGCCCTAAGATCATAACCTGAGCTGAAATCAAGAGTCAGGGGCTCAACCCATTGACCCACCCAGGTGCCCTCCACCTGCTCTTTTTGAATGTTCATACAAGCTTCCTCAGTAGATATGTTACAGTCTTTTTAGCCATCATTTCTTTGTAAACATTCGCTTAGTTTCTATTTAGGTGCAAACACACAAAGCTGCAATAAGTACCTTAGTAGTGACAGTCATGCATGCTGCTGCTTCTATTTCTATAGCTTACCTTCCCTGGAGTGAGCTTTCTGCACTGCTAAGTATGTATATGTTTATTGGAAATGGAAGTTGATAGATTGATTTCCTAAAAGACTGAAACAATACTCATTTTCTCCAGCAAAGCCTAAGTGGACACACCCTTCTCCCTGCCTGCTTACCAATCAGCACTGGTTGTCAAGACTACTTTTTTCTATTCTAATAGATCTAAAGAGCTGTCCCACTGTCACCATAATTTGCATTTCCCTGACTAGCTGTGATGTTGAAGAGCCAGCTTAATGGAGTATCTAACTGGAGTAGCGTGACATCAGACACCTGAGGGACCCCACATCACTACTCCACTGCCCACCTCTAATTTCTGGAGCAGCCGCCTTGGACACTTTAGTACCAGCACTGACTCACCTCATCTCACATGCATTAAGACAATGTTCTAGGCTATAAGTCTTTAGTCATTTCATCAAATAAGCTTTCCCTGTACCCCAAATCATCATCATCATCGTCATCATCATTATCGTCATCATAAAATACAGGAGGATTTGGATATTTTGTTCACCGTCATTCAGAGGTTAAAAAAAAAAAAAACTATACTCATAATTGAATTGTTTTTTGAAAATGATTGAATTGTTTTCCTCACATTTTAAATTTGTGGGCATTTGTGTATTGAGTGTGTGTGTGTGCGTCCTCCAAACAGAAAACTGAATACGTGTTCACTGGTGGACTATGCATTTCTGATGTCACATTAAGTATTCTCGGTTTTTAGGAATGTGTCACAATGGGCAACAAGATTTGGTATTAAAAAGATGACTGCAGATTTTAGTTTAAGAGGAAATGGAATGCTCTGAAAGGGAGATTGGAGTCACTACGTTCCAGGACCCAGACAAGTAGTCATTCTCAAGCTCTTGTGAAATCTTTAAAAGCAGCTACTACAGTACAGCTCCACAGAGGATGAGCTAGAGAAAATAAGTCTATGAAGCAAGAAGGATGTAGGGGCAATTTTTTTTTTAAGATTTTATTTATTTATTTGAGAGAAAGAGAGACAGAGAAAGCTTGGGGGCAGGGGAGTGGTGGGCAGGAAGAGAGGGGGACAAGCAAACTCCCCAATGAACATGGAGTCCCACTCAGGACTCTATCCCAGGACCCTGAGATCATGACCTGAGCTAGAGACAGGTACTTAACCAACCAACAGCCACGCAGGCACCCCAATGTAGAAACAATTCTGTTTGGGGGCTAAAAATCAAAGATAAAATTAGAACTTTTTTTTCCGCCTTGTCCTTTTAACATTGAGCAAGCAGGAAAAATATTAACTCCTTTTTGCCTTTTTTGAAAATATTTTTCCATCATAAGGGAACCATGCTCATTAGAAGAAATCTGAAAAAATATTTTTTAATGGACAATCTAGTAGTGGTGGCCTGGAAATTGTGTTTTTACAAGCGAATTTGATTGGAAGTTAGTAGAAATGCCTCCCAGATTCTGGTATTGGGTTGTATGTCAGTTCCAATTTTCAGTATGAGTTTTAATGTATTCTGGACTTTAAAAATATGAACAAAGTTGGGGCAGATTCTGTTGAGGCCTCTTGAATTTGAGGCTCTAAATTTAAAGTCTAACATTCTTGTATTGCTGTTATAAGGCATTTTCCTATTGATTTATTTTTCAAAACAAATCTGCAAAGACAACAAATTATTCTTATTTGATAGATGATACATTTAGAATGTGCCAAAACCAGTTACATATGATAAAGGTTAGTGATGTCCATCATTTCTAGTTCCATCAGAAGTCAGGGAAGTCATTCACTAGCCTGTATTAGTCTGTTACAAGCTTTAGAGTTTACCATCTGTAGGTATTTAGGTTAATCTAAGAAACTTCAAGATAGCCAAATACCAAATAAGAGAGTAAGGTGATGTAAAGGGGCTAAGGGGCAAAACAGTGAAGGAATAAAAGGATAATAAAATGATTTTGACAATCTGCATTAAGACAAAATGAATAACAACAACAACAATAATAATAGAAATCAGGACGATAAGTATATATGTAAAATGGCTATTTAATATAGCTGGCTTGATCTTGTTTGGGGACTCTTGACTGAAAATAGATTGATTTGCACTTTATTAGCTGTTTTGTTTTGTAATGACCTCCTTGTGCTGTTGGAATTTTCTGTGTAAAGATGTCCATGAAGTAGGTGCTCAGATGACAAATGCATCACTTTCTTCTAGATTACAAAACCTTGCCTGGTAGAAATGCAGTCCACTAGCATCCTTGTGCTGCCTGCTCAAAATTTCAGGCACTTAAAATTATGCTTTCAGTAAACATTAACTTAACATCTAACACGTGGCTAGCACTGCATAGGTGCTTCAATACATAAAGTTGCCACGTGCCCAGCTGGGTCATAGACACTTTCCAAGGGGAAGCACTTGATCTGGGCACCAAAGTGCCCATGGAAGTCAAGAACTTACCAAAACCGGTACCTTACACCCTTAATTCTTAGTGCTCTCGCTGCCTGGTTTGATCTTAAGGCTATAGAGAAGTCCTAAAACAGAATTTCACAGACTCAAGTCTATGCCTAATTTTACATTCAAATGTGGGTAAGGTCTTGATATAAGTGTGAGAATCCTTAGTGTCCTATGAGTCATAAAATTCAACAACACATCTCTTGCATCAACTAAGCTATCCAAGAGAATCAAGAATAGCAAATCAGGCAGGGGCAGGGGTTCTATCTAGGAGGAGATGGCTCATAGGGGCCTAGTCCTTGAGGGGGACAGAGGCACCAGCCCTGGGTAGAGATGGGAGCACCATGTGTAGATGTAACACAAGCAAAGGGCCAGCTAAATCAGGTCTGCCAACCCCAGCCTCCTGGGGAGGCTTTGAGAATTAAGATAGTGCTTGTCCAGATAGTAGCTATAGCTTAGGTGGGAGAGCATTACCTCATCCTTGCATTGTCTCATAGACCTTTAGTTACTCCTTCAATTATTCAAATTGGAAGTCAAAATAAAGAGGAAAACATCATAGACTTTGTGTATGCGTCTAGATGTGTATGTGAAAGAGGGAGATGGAGAACAGAGAGAGAAAGATTTGAGGTGAATTATAGTGGTAGAAAGAGATGGAGGAGACGATATTTGTCTTGAGATCTGGAGGTCCAAAATGGGAAAAGTATTAGATAGAATCTGAACAACAACAACAACAAGAAACAGTCGGAGCCAGAAATGGATGCATTAATTGACATTCATTAACCTGTTTGCTTTTTAATTTGTCTTTTAATTGATCATCTAATACATATCAAGCACTGTGACAGACAGTGAAAATGGCAAATAAACAAAACACATATGACCCATTTCCAGAGTTCCCAGAGCCAGAGTGGATGTGAGGCTGCCTTGACAATGGTTATGAAAGACAGGGCCTAACAACTGAATTTCTAGGTCCATATGGTGAACTTTTGGAGTATAGGTGAGGTCCAAAGCCAAAGACCACGGACGAATTCTTGAAACGTCTTTGGTGCGAAATAGGGATTTTATTAAAGCACAGGGACAGGACTGGTGGGCAGGAAGAGGAGCCTGTGAGGAGTGGCTGATCATATACCCAGGAGTTGGGGGAGGTAAGCAAAAGGGAGATTCCAAAAGGATTTCCATATCCTACAGAGGACCTCCAGGATACTGAGGGCCTTACCATTGTCAAGTTAAAGATTGCTTTTCCCTCTAGCAAGGCATTAACATTAAGGCAGTGGGAAACTTCCTGAAGAATGTCACACATATCCCATCTTGGGTGGGGAGTTGTTTGTGGGATATCAGCTGTGCTTTGTCCTCAGCTAGGCCTGCTCCTTCATCACATAGGTGTATATGTCAGATCCAGACGGGGCTATGGAAAATTAAAACAAAGAGAAAATAGGACTGAAATGAAGATGACAAAAGGGAATGAGCAGATCTGTGGCAAATGGAAGGCAGGACCCAGAGAGAGTGTGTGGAGTGCTTGTGTGTACAGATAATTCATTGGTTTCCCCAAAACTTGAGGGTATGGGTAAAACGTGGTGAGTCAGTTTAGATATTTAAGGAGAGATCTTGCCAAAGGACAATGCTCATATGCATTTAAAAGGAGTGATAAAAAGAAGGAAACTCCTGGAGGGTGAGGAGGGAGAAAGCTTCTGGGGGTTTAAGAGTGAAATGAATTACTTCCTTTAATTAAGGAGCCTGGGGATCCCTGGGTGGCCCAGTGGTTTCGCGCCTGCCTTTGGCCCAGGGCGCGATCCTGGAGACCTGGGATCAAATCCCACGTCGGGCTCCCGGTGCATGGAGCCTGTTTCTCCCTCTGCCTGTGTCTCTGCCTCTCTCTCTCTCTCTCTGTGACTATCATAAATAAAAAATAAAAAAAATAATAATTAAGGAGCCTGTGGCCCAAGAAGCCAGGCAGTCCTGTCAACTGACAACATCAAAACAACATGGTGTGTAATGGAAGCAAGACCCTGAAAGTAGGATGGCTGGCCAGATAGAAGGGGCAAGAAAGAAGGCATCCGAAGACCTCAAGGGAGAGAAAGGGGAAATTAATTCCTCATAATGGAAAGTTCCCATTTGTAAAATAAGTTCCCGTTAACCTCAAGGATTTTGTAGTTCTATGACTTTGAAGGCAGTTAACTAGGTCTTCTAGAAATGCTTTGAGGGAGAATGACATAAGCATACAGCTTATGAAATATTGTTTAATTACAGTTATAAGCAGGATAGTTTGAAAATGAATGGAAAATGAAATAGAATTATTCGTTTGGTAACAGGGTTTCCAAGCATGGGTGGTGAGAGATTGAACCAGCATCATGACTCGTCATATGGAAGGGAAAAAGCAATTCACAATCCCGTGATGGAATCCTGTAAAAGCTTTCTCATCAATGATATGTGTCTCTGGGAAGTTTTTATTATTTTTTTTCTTTTTTTCCTTCTTTTTTTTTTCCTTTTGGCCAGTAGTGCCACTGGTTAGAAAGTATTAATCTTGGAGTCAAAAACTTTCTTCCAACCTCCAAGTCTGGCTCTTATTAACATAATTGAAGACATTGATCAAGTCTCTTCTCCCGCTGGCTGTTTCTCCATGTGTAAGATGAGAAAGGGAAATGAGCATATTTCCAAGCTTCCTTCCGAATTGAATATTTTATATTCTAACTATTCACTTGTTGAAAATAAGGAAGAGGATGCAGAAGTAGGAAACTGACTGCCTTAACTCAATTTTATTTATAATCAGAGAAGAAACCTCAATGTAAACCTTCCCTGGGCTGGGCCCCATTCCCCTCAGGCACCTCTAAGGTGGGTGGGGCAGTGTCAGGGCTTTGTGCAGAGAGAACAAGCATGAGCCACACCAGCCAGAGGCTTAAGATTTCAGCAAGGCCACTCTGGCTCCAACAATGAGAACGCGAAATGAGCATAAGGAGGATAAATGCAGATAACAAACCAGTAATAAGTAGGATTGAATGTTTGCAGAATGTATCAGGGTGGAGTGCAGGCTTGGGAGAGAGCCAAGAGAACTTTAAGTTTAGACATAGGAGGGTAGGCAAGGAGGGGGGTAGGGGAATGACATTTCTCTATAGACGGCTCTTGATGAAGAGTTCATCCCTTCTGAGCCTATGCATGGGGCTTAAAATTTCTGATAAGGTTTGCACACGGCTTTAACAAAATACACTTCCTCCTTGAACCTGTCTACAATTAGGAAATTTTCAGTTTGATTTTTAAAGCAGTGAACTTGCCCTTTTGGCTAAGGATTAGTGATGTGTGTTTGTATGCGCAAGTGTACACATGTGATGATTATGGGAAGAAACCCCTGAAGGAAAGCGTCAAGCTTTTTCAGACATGACCCCAAATCTGAGTATGAAGCATTTGCTTGACAGAGACAGTGAATCAATTAGAATTATACTATATTGGAAATGAAGTTTATTAAAGCAATTAAATACATAGACTCTGGAGGCAGATTCCTTGGTTGAAATCCTGCTCTGAAATTTATTATTAGCTGTGTGACCCAAGCACACAGCACTTAGCTTTTCTCTGCTTCACCTTCCTCATGCATAAAATGAGTATTGTAAAAATGCTTTACTCACAAGATTGTCGTGAGAATTAAATGAGTATTCAAAAAAAAAAAAAAAAAGCCACCACTTAGAGCAGGGCCTAAGTTTGTACTCAAAATTACTGAAAGATTTAATGGAAGGAGAGTTTTCAAACCAGAGGATGCAGAGAGTTAAGGGGAAACAAAGTGGGATTTTTTTTTTCAGTTAACTTAATATCAGGTTCTATAATATATATACTATATTTTAAAAGACAAATGCTCTCCTTTTTCTTATATCATGTGTAAGACAGAGAACGTCTAGGAATTGTTCTTAGGAAATTTCATAGGGACATAATAGTTTCTAAATTGCAGGTCTTTTATCGTTCTCTGTTCTTCAAACCAGGAGTTTCCTGTTCATTTGCCTTCCCCACGTGAGGCTGTGAGCTACTAGCTCACCTTGCTCATATCATGGATACTGCTTATAATATCTTGCTTCTTACTCAGAATTCTATGAACTCATTCAAATCTCAGTCTTATCCCAGAGCTCTACCAAAAAAAAAAAAAAAAAAAAAAAAAAAGATTTTCCTTTTTGTTCTCTAAATTAGTGACTTCCCCCTCCTCACCCTCCAAGAGTTTCCTTCTTTTTATCATTCCTTTTAAATGCATATAAGTACTGTCCTTCGCAAGAGCTCTCTTCAAAGAAATGCAAATGGTGCAACTATTTTCTTGCTGCAGAGGGTAAAGAGAAGACTGAAATATGCAATATCACCAGACAATAAGATTTTTGCTGAAAAGTTCTAATAGAACTGGCTGAAGCAAGAATTTCTATAACAGAAATATAAAAAAGGAAAGCTAGGGAGATCCAAGGATGAAATGTTTAATCTAGATAATGTGAAAATAAAAGTTCTCATGGAAAAAGCGCTTTTAAAATTGAACCCCATGGATGGGCATGACTTGGTATTATGGATATGGTGGAGGGGGAGGAACCTCCCAGTGGGGGGAATCTCAAGAGCAGAAAAGGGATGGGTGGTCATAGAGGGTCCTACTCCTAGAATTACCAATAACCCTTTCTGTCTGAGACTTGAGATGCATGTAGGGAGTGGTCAGAGTTAGGTGAGGCTACAGAGAAGAGAAGAGCTCCATCCTCTTGCTGGATGCTTTGTAATTTATTCTGTATCATCTGATCATATCCCAGCTCTGAGAGGTAAATTTCACATCCATTTTACTTGAAGGAAATCATTGGAGTGTTGAAAACCATGCCAAAAATTGCTCAGTTAAAATGTATTAGGCCTCTTTGGCAACTTCCATCCTACGAAAATGGCCAGAAATGTTTCAATAATCAGTTATATAAGGTCATTGACCTTTTTAAAAGCAAGAGTGCAATGTGATTAAAGCTGTAGATGAAGATAAATCCTGTAGAAGTCTGTTGACTAGGTTGGAGAAGAGAAAGAGAAGAGGTGAGTGACCAGTTGTGAAGAGTAATATAGTTATACAAGGAAAAGTCAACTTGGGCCAGAAATACCTGAATACCTGTAAGAAAGGAAAGTAGAGGATAACTGTGTGTAATATTGCAGAGTTAACAAAAGCCTTCGGATCTAAGGCAACACAGTCCTTTGACTTTAAACCATTGAAGGTTTTGTTGTAACTACTAGAGTTTGAATGCACTTACCTCCTACAATATTTTAACTATGTCAGGATATGTATTTTAGTCACCTCCATCATGGGGTAGTCAGGCAGGTTTCTAAGAAACAATTTCCTCCTGCTCATATTTTGCTCTATTACTGTGACCCAAATAAAAACTCAGTGGAAACCAGGACAACATTATAGCAAGCTCATTATCAGTTGTGTGGAGGTGGAAACCTGCTGTCATTAGCATGGGGGAGGACAGATGCTAAAATCTGACTTTCCCAAAGAGGAATTATACAGCAAATTGAATTGGGGCTTAAATTGAACAGAGTGGAAAGAAGTGCTTATGAAAATGTCAGCATTCACAAATAAAATAATGTAGTGGATGTATTCGGAATACAGATCTAACTCTCTTCATATGTCCTTACATGATGACAATTATTTTTCAAAGTGTTTTTCATATTCACCATCTCATTTACTCATCACAATAAATGGAATAGAGCAGAGGAGAAAGTGAGGATCTAAATGCCAAATGACTTTGCCAAGATTCAACCAACTTTCTTCTTGCTTCAGTATGGCTTGTTTCCTTAATGAATTCAGTAAAATGATCCTTTGCCCTTCTAGTTCTAGCTTTTTTTCCCTCCCACTCACATACATTTACCCAATCATCTTGAAGTAGTTAACTAAGATTGAAAAATTACAATAAGGAAAAAAACAAGTTGCTTGACCTTGCTGTACTCTGAAGATTACAGAACATAAGGCACTAAGTTCCAAACACATGTATCTGTTGGTTGTAAATCAACAGCTTGCCACACCAGTAAGTTGAGATCAATTCTAAATCGTACTGCAAATATTTTTCTATCATAATAACGTGTTAAAGTTTGTGAATGATTTACTTTTTAAAATAAACTAAGGTGCATTCAAGGTTATCTCAATAGTATCTGTAGAATAAATATTACTCTCACTTACTTGCTTCCTTGAATTCAAATGTATTTTCTTCACTGAGCAGAAAGAACCATGGCATTACAATGAGCAAAATAAGAAATTTTACAGCTGTTGGACATCTGGGTGGCTCAGCGGTTAAGCATCTGTCTTCGGCTCAGGGCGTGATCCTGGAGTCCAGTGGAGTCCCACTTCGGGCTACCGGCATGGAGCCTGCTTCTCCCTCTGCCTGTGTCTCTGCCTCTGTCTCTGTGTCTCACATGCATAAATAAATACAATCTTAAAAAAAAAAGAAAGATTTTACAACTCTAGTACTGGATATATGATTGCAAGTATTTTTTCCCATCCTATGAGGCTGTTTTTTCACTTTATTTTTTATTTAGTCCACAATTTAAAAAAATTTAATAAAGTGCAGTTTCTCTATCTTTTTTTTTTTTTTTTCTTTTTTCACTTTTCTTTTGATGTCTTGGTAAGAAATTATTGTCTAATCCATGGTCATGAAGATTTACCCCATATCTTTTTCTGAGAGTTTTATATTTTCAGCTCCTACATTTAGGTCTCAGATCCATCTCATGTAAATTTTTATGGATGATATAATAGAGGGATCTAAATATTGTCTCCTGCATGTGGAATCGTTTTCCTGGCACCATTTCTTGCAACCACTGTTCTTTCTCCAGTGAATTGTCTTGGCATCTTTGTTAAAAATCAGCATAAGGGTTTATTACAGGGCTCTCTCTCTCTCTTTTTTTTTTTTGGTAACGATTTCATTTATATATTTATTTGAAAGAGAGAGAATAGGAGAGAGAGTGCATGTGCAAGTAGGTGTGGAAGAGGGATGGGGGGTGGAGTGTGTGGGGGGTGGGGAGGGCCAGAGGAAGAAAAAGAGAATATCCAGCCAATTTACAAATGAGCACAGAGCCTGATATGGGGCTCAATCTTATCTTTCTGAGATTATGACTCTGAGATCATGACTGAGCCAAAACCAAGAGTCGGACAATTAACTGACTGACCCACCCTGGCATCCTTATTATAAGACTGTTAATACTATTCCATTTATCTATAGTTTTGTTTTTATTCCAGGACCACACTGCTATGTTCACTATAGCTTTGTAGTAGTTTTGAAATTGAAAAGTATGAATTGTCCAATTTTATTTTTCTTTCTCAGTGCTCTTTTGGCTATTCAGGGTTCTGGGCCTCTAATATTTTCATATGAATTTTAGTATTGGCTTATATATTTTTTTTCCCAAAAAAAGCCAAACTTCAGTAGGTTTTGCATTGAATCGGTTGATCAACTCAGAAAGTATTGCCATCCTAACAATATTAATTAAGTATTTTAATTCATAAAAACAGTAGGGTCTTTCTACTTGTTTATATTTTTTATTTCCTTCAACAGTGTTTTGTAACTTTTAGTGTACATATTTCATATTTCTTTTGTTAACTGTTTTTTACTATATTGTAAATTGTTTTCTCAATTTCTCTTTCTAATTGTTCATTGCTAATGTATGGAAATAAGATTGATTTTTTTTTGTATTTTGATCTTGGACACTACTCCTGCTGAACTAAATATCTACTGTGTGTATATCTGTGTTCTTCAGGGTTTTCTACATATAAGTTCTTATGAGCTATAAACAAAGATAGTTTTACTTCTTTCTTTCCAACCTGAAAATATTTAATTTCATTTTCCTACCAAATTGCTGGAGCTAGAAACTATAGTAAAACACTGAATCAATGTGAGGAGAGTGTCACCATTGTCTTATTTCTAACTGTAGGAGAAAAGCTTTCAATCTGTCACTATTAAATATAGTGTTGATTATATTTTTAGTAGATGACCTTTAACAACTTGTTGAAATAGGAGACATTTTTAAAGGGATTTTCTAATAATAAATCTTCATTTTTAATTATTAAAAATTTATGATTATGATATTAAATTTAGAAAATGCAGACATGCAAAAAGAAGATTTTGAATCAGTCATCCACTACATAAACAAAACCATAACTAATGTTCAATCTGGCACACACTAAAAAGAAAATATTAGACTTCAAACTTTCTCCTCTAGTTTTCACCTTCATAGATGTTGTAATTAGTATATTTTTGTACACTACTTTTTTCCCCATTGTGATGGGTGACTTTCTGAAAGATTTCTAGAAGTTGTGCTTTAAGATCAAAGAATGTATATATTGTGCATTTCAATCTCTTATCCATCTACCTCTCTTATCTATTCTCAATCATTTGTCTTTCATCTATCCATCTGTCATTTATATATTAAGTATCTACCTGCAGATACAGTTTCCCCTATATATTTATTTATTTATTAAAGATTTATTTATTTATTCATGATAGACATAGAGAGAGAGAGAGAGGCAGAGACACAGGCAGAGGGATAAGCAGGCTCCATGCCGGGAGCCAGACATGGGACTCAATTCAGGGACTTAGGATCTTGCCCAGGGCCACCCAGGGATCCCCTCCCCTATATATTTATATATATAAATACATATAAAATTAAAATTTATTTTCAGGAATTCTTATTTCAATCTATACTACTCTCAGGAATGTATATTTTCATTCTTTGGTATCCCATAAACATTTGATATTGTCTTTTCTTTCCTTATTTTAATATTTGCTAATTTAAGTAGAGATTGTATAGCATTGTTGCTTTGATCTGGCATTTCCAGTTTATTTATTTATTTTTTAAGACTTTATTTATTTATTCATGAGAGACACAGAGAGAGAGGCAAAGACATAGGCAGAGAAGGAAGTAGGCTCTGTGTGGGAGCCTTATGTAGGACTCAATTCCAGGACCCCAGGATCATGACCTGAGCCAAAGGCAGACACACTCTACTGCTGAACATCCAGGTGCTCCTGGCATTTCCAGTTTAAAATGTTACTTTGAACTACATATTTCCTAGATTGTGTGAATTCAATTCTCTCCCTTTGTGAATTGTTGTTCATGTCCTTTACACATCTATTACGTTGTTAATGCTTTCTCTTAAATTGTTTGTGCCCTGTATGTAGTAAAAGCGCCAGTCCTTTGTTTATCATACCTATAAGAAAACTGACTTTTTCAGATAGTAGAGATTATACTTCCAATTAAGTAGCATTTCCTTCAAAATAGTCACTAGAAATTACACTTATTTCAACAATGTTTCCATTTATTATAACACTGTGACATATTTTCACTGTAGAATGACCTTAAGATCTCTAATGCAAACCACAGAATTAACCCAGCCTTTTTCATCATTGTGAACCCAATTAGTATAACCAGGTTGCTCATTCATCTATTCCCCAGACTTGATTTTGAAATAATGTCTGGCTATTTCTAAACTAACATTCACCTTGAAAGAATGAATATTTGCTGCTATTGATAGCATCAAAATGATGAGATCTTAGTTCCAAAGTAAATTTGTTAGAAAGAAAAAGAGTTATAAACTCTTAAGTAAGCTTAGCATTATCAGGAAAATTTAATTGCCTCCCACCCATGACTACTTGGAATGCTAAAATATGCTTTATGTTGTCTGATACTTTTAAATATCTATGTATATTTATGCATTTTATAGAAATACAAATGACTTGTTCCTTGTTCCTTGTTTTAATCCCTCATTTCTTCCTGTCAGTTTTTACACCTCTACACTCATAAAATGCTGTTCTTTTTTTTTTAACATTTCTTCAACAAATATACACAAAGCTATCAACCTTTTTCACATCTCTTAAAAAATAAATCTCAATATCTAGAATTTGTGAAAGAGACATGGCTTTAGTAACTTTAAGAAAGAATAAGATGCTCTGATTTTTCTTTTTTGCTAGCTTATCTACAAATTTTGATTCAAATTAATGGAAATCAATTGAGTTTATATCACATGTAAGATTCTATACAGACTACCTAGATGCAAATGGTTGAAAGTAAAATTCCTGGACCCTCCAAATGCACATAATGAAGTCTTTGTGAATTCTAAGAAAGTAGCTAGGACTGGTTACCTTATGGCCCTGTCTTTCAAGGACTTCTCTTTTAGTGCTTTACCTGATATTCTAAAAATACAGGAAAGCTAGGCTTTTGTGTGTCTCCCCAAAGAGGCTACTGCCCTGAACATCATTAGAAATGTTTCCCTTTAAACGTTCTATTTTCCAAAGACTTCGACTTACACTGGCTTATACTCTTCTATATTGTCCCCAGACTTCACCTTATCTGTACACCACAGATAGTGCCTTTGATAGTTACATTTCTCTAGAGAAGAGAACGAGTTTTGAACATCAAACCGAGAACTTATTCCTTTTGGGGGCTGGGGGAAGTGTTTGCAGAAATGTCATAGAAAAGATGTTTCTTAAAACCAAAGATATTCTTTACATTCTTTTCTTAACACTTTGCAGATCCTTGAGAGTGTCCTGCTTTCAGGGATGACCCCTTTCAAGTCAATCTCTTTTTTTCACTTTAATGCCAAGGGTTAAAGTCAAGACATAGGCTAGGTATTGGGATAATTCTTTCTGTTCTGTGAGTATATACCCTATCTTTACTGGCTGTCCACCATTTGTCAAGCCCACTTTCTATGGCAGGCAGGCCATTACCCCTGGCAGTGCTCTCATTGGTGTGATAAAAACATCATCTCATTTTTAACCTCAGCCACAGGCAGGAAGACCAATGGAAGGTTCAAAGAGTGGGTTCAAATGAGTATATTGGAAAATCTCATTTGAATGACTTTTCAAAGCAAGAAGTACATGTTATGTTGATGGTTGGGGATTGGAGGAAGATAATAGAACAAAAAAGACTGAGGAAACAGAAAAAATAAGAAGAGAAACAGAAGGAGGAGCAGGCTTAAAGAATAAAAAAGAAGTGATTTCCCATATCTGTTGAGTAATCTGGCCAAGTGTAGTTAATTGATATGGGCAAATTGTATATAACAATTGGTAGTGCCAAAGAATATTTTGCTTTAATATTAAAGGAGATTGGCAGTCACTCATTCATCAAATGTCTATTGTATTTACTTATAATTAATTTCTGTAATTATATTACAGAAGTAAAATACACAGTTCTAAGAGCTGATATTTATGTGGAAGAGTAAACATGTACACAATTTAATATGGTAACTACAAGGATAGAGTTAGGGAAGGAACAGAGGAAAGACACTGAGCATAATCTGGGGAGTAGGGGAAGGATTCCAAGAATAGGAAACATTGACCTGTAGTATTAGGGTGAAGCTATAATTCTAGAGAAAATTTTTGGAGACTGCCAGTGCACTTTTGCCTTTTGACATACAAGTAAGAGAGTCACACAAGACAATTGTCTGCTACAATGGCCTTTTCCTCATTTCACCAAATCCATCTGAAATAAACATTGTTGTGAAGGTCCATTTTCCTATTACATATGATGTTTTCTATTGGTTGCTATATTGAGAAGAAACTTATAAAGGGAGAAAGAAGGATATTAGTATCAAGCATGCATTGTATGTGCAACACTGTCGTACCCATGGGGAGTCTTTATATCATAAGACAATTCTGTATGTGAATATTTCACACGTGAGGAACTGAGCCTCACTTTGGTAAGCAGCTTACCGAGGGTACATATAGAAGGCAAGGGCTGGAGCTCTTTGTGCTTCTAGTGCCTTGGAAACATTCTGGAGGAAAGACTGTCGTCCTACAAACTGATTGGGAAATCTGTCACTGACCAGTTGTGCAAGTTTGGGAAGTCACCTGATTTCTTTGAACTTTTGCAGCTGCTTTATAAAGCAATGATATCAACCCAAAGGTATGGTAAATAAGAAGTATAGAGAAAATTTTGTGGATTTGTTTGTTTGGCAACTCTGGTGAAAACTACAATTTTTTTTTTTTTAATATTTTATTTATTCATGAGAGACACAGAGAGAGAGAGGCAGAGACACAGGCAGAGGGAGAAGCAGGCTCCATGTAGGGAGCTTGACATGGGACTCGATCCCGGGTCTCCAGAATCACACCCTAGGCTGAAGGCAGCCTAAACCGCAGAGCCACCCGGGCTGCCCGAAAACTACAATTTATAAGCACATTTCTGGATAAATTTAGGTTCCAGGGCCTAAATATAGGTTAAATTTCTCTGTTTATGAGACAAAAGAAAAATGTTTAGTGTTGCTTCAGAGTGTGAGTAGAGCCAGCAGGATAATTGAAAGCTGGAAATCCATGAATTGACCCTTCCTTCAAAACCCACAAATATTTGGTAAAGTTATTAAACTCATAAAATACTTGGGTAAAGGTGTTTTGTTTTGTTTTTGATAGGAAGACCAATAAAGTCTGTTTCAGGCCTGGATCAAGATGGGGCATGACTGAAGCAGGATGTGCAGGCATGGAAAATAGACAAAGAGAAAAACCAAGAGAGAAAGAAATGTGCTGGACCTTCAGACAGCCACAGAGCTGGGTTTGGGCCACTTCAAGCTAAGTCTTTAGGGAGAAGAGGGACTTAACTAACATCTTGCAAAATGCTATCAAGATCACAATAGATGACAAAGAAAACATATTTTCAATGTACAGTAACACTACTATGATCAATACAACGAGTTTGATGTACTCTACCTTACTCTCAGGGACTGAGGGTGTTGTAATGAATCTAAGATCAATCTTTGACTCTTAGACTCTTTCCCAACTTCTCACAAAAAGAAAAACAAAGAGAGAGAAAGAAGGTGAAAGCCAGGATAGTATACTAAGAAGACAATGTAATGTTAAACAAATGCTGTGAATCTTGAGCTGTTTGCAGATTAGAAGTCTGGTGGAATCACCATTGAAGGTAAATCACAGAACCATGCATGTTCTGCAGACAGCCACCTGTCCTCCTAAAAGTGGTGTGTCCTAAGTAAGAAACAAAAATGTGTTTAAAGCAGGAATCTAGGTAACTGCTTTATTGCAGATATGCTTTGAAGCAATTGCGACAAGTACCATCCTCCTTCACTACATCTTCATAACAGACTGCCTCAGCTTCCCACATAAATTTCTCCATTCCCACAGAATGCAGAACAGAAGTAGTGATATCTGTGCAAGCTTAGAAATAGAGAAAGAATCCAGAGGCAGAAACTGATTATCAGGGAGTGGTAATCTGCGAAAGTTAAACTTATGGAGAAGATTGGAGACAAGAATACACAGAGCAGGTATTTCAGGGGATTTCAATTTTCCTTGTGTTTCTTCTTGACTCTGTATCTGAGCCATAGGTGTGAGGACAGGGTGGATCACGTTTCAGTTGAAGAGGGATACATTTGATAAAATCTGTTACAGACAGCAAGTTTATCTAAGAGGCACAAATGACAATATGACACCCATCAGACAGATGGAAGTAATTTATTATTTGAACATGAAGAATGATTCATAAGAATTCTACAGTATTCAGGAAGACATGTCTACAATGAAACAAGGACATAAGTATAAAGAAGAGGCATCAAAGTGAAATGAAATAAACATGATTAAATAAGAAAGGATTGAAAAGAAATTTAAAAATGGCCACATAGGATTTATTGCCTTCTTCCCTGGAGGCAGTAAAGAACATAAATAGCCCTGCAGATATTTAAAATATAGATGAAGAGAAAAAATACACCAAAAAAACAAACAAAAAAAAAACTTTAAAAATTAGTCCAGAGCCTCAGAGAATGATTTTGTCTTTTTTTTTTTAATAGTTTATAATGACAACTCCTCAAAAACAATCATAAAAACACAACGCCTGAGCAAAAAGCAATGGGTATATGTAATAGGGGAGAACCTCCTTTGTCAGAGTCTCAGTAGTATCTCTGAAGAGGAAAGGCACAGGGGAATTTTTTTTTTTTTTCTAAGAATATTTTTAGGGGTGAAGGACCTGGGCTGAGTTACTTCAAGATTAATCTGCTAAGACTCCCATGATGGGGAATTGGTTGCCACTGGGTAGTTTATACCTGATCTCTTGGACGGATGAGGAAGGAATCAAGAACCCTGAAGTAAATCTTGATGAATAGCTGTTAGTCTTGATAAGATAACCATCTTAGTTGGTTTACAGTTTTATGTTAGGAGACAAGAGTCTTCCAGGGCAAATGGTATTGGCTTATTCTCTGTATTACTCAATATAGAGGCAGAATATTAAGTTGGTTATATTCCTCAATAGTTAATCTTTTCTTTCTGTCTTTTTCCCCTTTATTCTTCTATCTTGAAAAAAAGTGACCAGACTTTTGTCACATGTGGAGTTTTTGTCATTAATTTTGCTTGAGTATAGTCCTGTTTTTTGATAACCACGATGAGATTGATTATCAATTTAAGAAGGTCTGTGTGCATTGTGTCTCAGAGATAATTCTTGTCCTATGCATGAGTTCTTTATTCTGTAAGAACAGTTCTCCCTAAATCAGTCCATGTTCTGTACACTCCATATATATCATCTTTCTCTTCATCGTTTTTTTTCTTTTCTATATAATTTGTTTTCTAAAAGAAGTGAGTGATAACTTCAAAACTTAAAAATAGACATTTAAATATATGTGTACAAAAAAGGATCAGAGGATAAATGTTCTAAAATCTTTACAAAGTCTGTTTTATTTTGGAAAATGGGCCAACTAGGTAAATTTTTAAAGTCTACTATTCTTATTTTCCCCATCCCTTTGAGGAATACGTATAATTGTGGCCATTGGTGGAAACATCATTTTAATTTATATATATATAAAAAATAACAAAAGAGATGCACAAGCTTTCAAGCTCTCTTTTCCTCTCTTAACTTTTGTAAGAGTATGATTTGTGTATGAGAGAATGTCCTGGTGGAAGGGAGCAGAGCAGGTCAGTGTGATAACAGACAGCCCCTCAGCAGCAGCACCACTTCTGTTCCATTGAACCGAATTTCACATCACTTCTTTGTGCTACATGAGCTATCTTCAGTAGAACACCTATGAAAATGTAGTGACTTTTCTGTAGTCCATCTCATTACCCTCTTGGGAAGTGAGACACTCTTGCTTCCACTTTCAGGAGTGAGCTTAATGTCACAGCAAGGAAAATACCTACATAAGTTTATGGCTTTTATAGCTAGGGTCCATTTTCATTTGTCCAACTTTTGAGATCTAAACATAGAGGTCAGGGGAGGTGGGCAGGGGGATGGGGTGACTGGGCGATGGGCACTGAGGGGGGTACTTGACAGGATGAGCACTGGATGTTATATGTTGGCAAATTGAACTCCAATAAAAATATTTAAAAATATAAAATAAAATAAACATAGAGGTGAAGCTTGGGTATTTCTAATTTGTATTTACTAGACATGATAAAAAGTCACATATATTGAAGAGGAAGGAGGGTATTTCTCTGGTTGGAAAGACCGTAGCTGTGAGCTTCATTTTGCATTTGGCATATCCAGTGTCAACAAAGACAGATGTAATGCCAGGATAACATATCTGCCAATGAACTGGAAGTAACTCTAGCTTTCCCTCACGAATTTTATAATTCTGTGGGTGTTAAGAATAGGTGATAAACAATGCTTGTAGATGAAACATAAACACAATTTCCTCTCTCTAAGCCTTGGTAGTATAGATAAATATATTATGACCAAATGACAGAATCAAGATTGTTACATGATTCAAAAACTATCTTTAGTAAAACCGTTATAAAAATGTGATAAAATCATAACAAATTATTTGAAGATATAAAAATTAAAGTAATATCTTGTTTCCATTAAAATATATACACACTTCATGATTTTAGCATTTCTCTTTAGAAATATCCTGACAGATGCTGATGCATAGAAATCCAACACACCTTAAATTTCATAAAGAAGAAATAGCTGAGTCTGAAAGCAATAAGTATCATGCACCTAGGAGATTCCAGAATCTTATCTCTCTGTTTAGTATCTTATCATAAATTTAACAAGTAGTTCAGCTTATTTCTATATCACTTGCTCCCATTCTGATTTCTTTTTTCTTTTTTTTTTTTTTTTTTTAGATTTTATTTATTTTTTTGAGAGAGCACACAAGAGAGAGCTAGCAGGAGCAGGGGGGGAAGGGCATAAGGAGAGGAGAAGCAGACTCCCTGTTGAGTAGGGAGCTGGACTCTGGGATCACAACCTTAGCCTAAGGCAAACACTTAACCCACTGAGCAACCCATGCACCCCCATTCTGATTTCTTTAGCCTTTGTTTACCTCAGTAACTTTGGGCATGTCTTTGAGCTTCTCTACCAAAAATGATTGCAGTGCATAAAGTCAGAAAAAGAAAGCTATTGTCCACTGGGCTGTGAGGGAATAAACATGACAGCACATTAGCTGGATATCTCTGCCTTCACCTGGTTGTCAGTTTTAATTGTTTCAACCCTCCAGGTCTAGGCTGAGGTTTGACCTTATTGGAAGTACATCTGTATTTCCTTAGTCCAGCTCCATTAACTCACTTTACACCCGACCATGTAGCAATAGATTTTGTGTTGGGCAAGCCCCCATCGAATTGTCAATAAATAACTGACTACATTTGATTTGTCAATACATATTCAGTCACTGTTCAATACGTTTTTATGACCACACCTACTGTGTGTCAGTCAGTCTTTTTCTAGGAATTCAAGATACAGCAGAAAACAATCAAAGAATGTGGCTTATGGTAGAGTAAAAAAGACAGACACTAAACAAATAAATATGCAAATAAGTTTTACTCATTTCAGTTTTATGAAAGGATTATGATTGTTTGTAATGTCTCATATTGATTTTTCCTGCTGCTGGCTATCAACTGGGATGTACAGATGTAATTCCACTATAAATTATGTTTTGTTACTTTCTTCATTGGCTCCCTGGACACCTCACCCTTTGGGTTTTCCTCTTGTATCAGTGGTAGGTCCTTATCAGATTTGATTGCAAAATTGATTCTTTTCTCTGACTTGATTCAACTATTGTCATATTACCAAATGTGTATGTCCAGAAAGACCCCCTGCTGACCTCTAGACCCATAAATCCTGTCTTCTCAACATCTCCCTTGTATCAACTCAGCAAGACTGAAACAAAATGACTTCCTCTCCAAACTTGCTCACCCTCAGCTTTTGAAATCCTAGTGGATGACAACTCAATCCTTCTAGCAGCCCCCACACCTTAGCTATATCCCTGCAACTTTTCTCTTTCATACAACTCATAATCCATCAACTCTGCCTTCAAAAATATCCCCCTAACTTATACCACCCCATCACTACCCCCGGCTCCAAGTCACTGTCATCCTTCCCTCAGAGTGTCATTGCCTCCCTCTTTATCTCTCTGTAATCTATTCTCCACTCAGAAATCTGAGGCATCCCTTTTATAGTTTACATCAGATTATGTCTCTCCTCGCTCAATCCCAGGCAGAGGCTTCTGATTGAACTCAGAATATTAAATGATGAAGTCCTTATAGTGGTCTATAAAGATACATAATGCATATAACTTCCTGAGACCTCTCTCATCCTTCTGTTCTTTTACTCCAGCTGCATTGGCTGCCTTCTTCCTGCTGGAAAACACCAGGGTCTTTGCTCTAGTTGCTTCTCATTTCTGGATCACTTCTCTGGTAGCATATAGCTCACTCACTACTCCTTTAATTTTTTGCTCAGATCTCAG
The DNA here is from genome assembly GCF_048164855.1 of Canis lupus baileyi. Taxonomy (NCBI): domain Eukaryota; kingdom Metazoa; phylum Chordata; class Mammalia; order Carnivora; family Canidae; genus Canis; species Canis lupus. Next base: position 31,359,594 of record NC_132857.1, on the reverse strand, counting down.
TCTTTCAATAAATACTTCCATGATGAACGTCTTTCATGTTGCAAACTATCCCCCTTCACCTATGACCTCTGGCTTTCCTTACCCTAAACTCATTTTTCTTTTGTCCATAGCACCCATATCTTTCTATCATACTATTTCATTGATTTATATTTCTGTCTGGCTAGAATGTGAGGTCCATGAAGGAATAAATCTTTTTTTTCTGATTTGTATGTTGCAGTATTCCAAGTGTGGTGAAGAATATCTGGTTCAGAGTAGGTGCTCAGGGAACATTCAGTGAACAAATGAATGAAATAATCCATGCACTTAAGAGATTGTTTGTTTTTTTTTTTTTTTTTTAATTTCTAAAGGAAGAAACTAATGTCATAATGCTGGTTAATTTCCCAACATAGAATCCTTAGAATATTCTGAATTCAGACAGTGACTGCACTAGATAGAATACCAGAAAGAAGAAAAAAAAATCTACAAGACATACATAAAATCTACAAGCTGCATTGGCTGCCTTCTTCCTGCTGGAAAACACCATAAAATCTACAAGAGGAGAGAAAGGAAATTAATGACAGATAATACAGTAGAACTTTGCTTTCAATAGTTGTGAGACAAAGCACTTACCTTCCTAATGTATTCATCACCCTCCTTCCTCCTTACATGGTGCATGGCACATGGTAGACTCACAATAAATGTTAGCTGAACTAAACTGAAATTCTAGAAGAGATATGAATTAACCACCAACAATGACCATAAAGTTGATATAGCACTAGTTAGTGGTTCTTGAATGGATTTGTCCAAGAAATATTAGAAATCCTAATAGATATTCCATTCAATTGGAAGAATGTTAAGGGGGAATCTGCGGGGAAGCTATTTTGGGGAATCCTTGTATACTTTGCCACTTTTCAAAAATGCATGATTCACATGAATTAAGTTAGGTTTAGGGGACATATTGCAATAAGGAAACTAAATTAGTAAAGTTTTGCTGATTATTTTCTAAATATCTCACTCAAAATTGGTTCATGGTGTTGGAAATATTGAAAAGGATAGTCTTGAATTTCCTCTTTCAATACTAACACTGTAGGGAAGCAGAATAAAAGCTAGACTTTAAATCTGGAGACCTGATTTTAAGCTCTAGTTTTACAACTTAGAAAAGTTTTCTTAGGAAAGTCCTTTCTATTTTGTGAGGTCCATTTTATTAATCTGAAACATGAAGTTATTAATGAACTTCTTCACCAGGTGGTTGTGGGGATTATATAGGCCAATTAATGGTCCTTCCCTTCTTCCTCCCTTTCCTCTTCATTATGCAGTTATTTCCTTTAGTCAAATGTATTCAATTTAAAAACATAGTAAGACACAATCACAGTCAATTCCAATCTACAATGAAATTTTTGGGGCAAGACTGGCAGTGGCCATCTTGGGGCATTCATAGGAAAAAATTAATCAGGTAAGTATCCTTTATATTGCAAAGTATACAGCCTCAAGAGAAGGAAATCAACATTGGGCTGAAGCCCTGGTTCCAGAGGAAATTTCTCCAAAGAGAAGTGGCAGCCTGAGCTTTGCACAATCTTACCTCTCAAGGTGTTATTCTAAAGACAATCACAGAGCATAATTCACCAGCAGAAAAATAAGGATATACTCTAATTAGAAGCCTAGTAGAATATATATCTATTTTCACCAATAAAATATTTTACTTAGGGTTATTGATTTAAAGCTATTCACTTTCTGGACAATCTGGGATACTCTCTCTTCCTCTGTATTTGGAAACTTTGTAAGGTAGAGAACATTGCCCCATTATCAAAATGCAGAAAAGGGGATCCCTGGGTGGTGCAGCGGTTTAGCACCTGCCTTTGGCCCAGGTTGCGATCCTGGAGACCCGGGATTGAATCCCACGTCGGGCTCCCGGTGCATGGAGCCTGTTTCTCCCTCTGCCTATGTCTCTGCCTCTCTCTCTCTCTCTCTCTGTGTGTGTGACTATCATAAATAAATAAAAAAATAAAAAATAAAAATTAAATTAAAAAAAAATGCAGAAATTGAGGCTTAAAGAGGACTAATGAATTAGTCTTAGGTCACCCAGGTCATCAGTGGCTAAGCCAGGATTCGATCCTTCATCAATCTGCCTCCAAAGATCATAGTCTTTAGATTTTTAATTATAGTTAATAGCAAACTTAAAATTTGTTAGCACCCCCATGACCAGCAGGAGGCCCAGAGCAAACTGAGGAGGAGTTAAGAGAAAACAAAATGTGATGTTGCAATCACTATGCCCGAAGAGAACAGAAGACTCTTGGTGATATCACTAGACTGAAAGTCAGGCATTATATATTCACAATGTATCCTGCATCACCAGAAAGCTGCACACATCTCCTTTTCTTGTAGCAATAATAAGGGGATGGGATGTCTCTGGTGTTTGATTCTCACCATGATAGTGTCATTAATTCTGAAATTAGCAAAGTGCTGGCAGAAGGGATCAATGTCATATGCAGAATAATAATTGCTGTACCTGGTACACCTACATGAAAAAGAACCAGCACAGACCTTGTCCAGAATTGCAGAAAACAAGGCAGAGTGACATATTTAAAGGCTCTGACTCTGTGCTCATTAGGTTTCTTTTTTACCAGATATATGTCCAGTATTGAGGTACAGGAGTCTTTACTTGTGACTTGGCTTTTGTTAATGTCTTTACTCTTGGCATCTAGTTAGTCTGTGCCACATGATAGGTTCTGGATAAATAAATATACAATGCTGAATGTGTCAATTAATATTGACTAGCGTGCATGTGTACATACCAGGGAGCTAGTGCTCCAAATGAGACTGTGGGTGTTGGTCATGTTGCCTGGGAAACAGACTTTGGAACAGGGATTAGTGTGTAGGATGATAATTGGAAGGTGTTTTAGAAGTCAGTAGCAGTTAAAGGAGGAAAAGGCAGCATGGCTAGGCAGAGGGAGAGGCTGGGCTGTGATATAATCCTAGCCAAAGCCATAGTCAATCTCATGGAAACTCTAGAGCTGAGACAGCCCAGCAAGTTGTCCAAATTGAGATAAGAGGGCTGAGACTTATTCTAGTCTCCCGCAGATGTGGACCAATCTTAAGTTACAGGCCCTAAGGAGGAGACATGACTTTGGACAAGGAGGCTCTATTCCACTAAGGCAATTCCCAGTTGTGGACTCAGGCAAAGATTGTCTAGTGCCAACATCCACATCAGCTAAGAGGATGAGAGCCTCACTCCTGAGTGGGGATTGGGCCCTTGTGTCCTAGCACCCATGATAGGTGCATGTGGTCACTAAGTCCACGTCATGAATGAGTAAAGGTCATTCAATACATGGTCAGAAGAAAGAAAAAAGTATGGTTGACTTCTGAGCAAGGTGGGGGTCAAGGCCACTAACCCCCAGGCAGTCAATAATCTGCCTGCAAACTTTCTTTTTTTTTTTTTTTTTTTTGCCTGCAAACTTTCGACACCCCAAAGCTTTACTAATAACATACCATTGACTGGAAGCTTTACCCATAAGTAAACAGTTTACTAACATATTTTTTTTTTATGTTATAGGTAGGTATCTTATTCTGTACTCTTACTGTAAATTAATCTAGAAAAAAAGGAAATATTAAGAAAATCATAAGGAAGTGTGAATACATTTACAGTCTTGTATATATATTATTGAAAAAGAATTCAGGTGCAGGTAGGTGAGGCCAGGGGCCGGGGCAGTGGAGAGACAGGGCTGCAGGGCAGGGCCTGGCCATTGGCTGGCTCTGGACCACAACCGCAGGGCCTTCCCTCACCAAACCCCTGAGGCCTGCCTGCATCTGCAGCCTGGAGCACAGTACAGCAGCCCCATCTGCCTTGAGGTGCACCACTAGCCCCAGGCTCTGGCAGCTGACGTCACATGTGAGTGCTGTGACCCCTTGGAGGTGGCAGGATGGAGTTGGGAAGTTGCTCTGGGGAGGAACCTCAGCCCGAGGCTGCCCCAGTGCAACCCAGCAGCAGGCCTGCAGAGAACTGAGGGCAGAGGTGCTGGGGAACAGGCAGCAAGCCCTGTGCCTTTCCAGCCATCTAGGAACATTCTTCTGCATCAGCCTAGCCCCCTGCCTGCTGGCCTGGATGCTAGATCTGACCACCCCCTTGGCACTTCTGGACACCTTCAGGCCTGCATGGGCCTGGGCCTGGGCCAGGGTTGCTGATGGCTGGGGCACACTTCCTGGGCACTAAGCAGGCAGCAAGTACCCCACCTGTACCAGTTGCCTGTATTAGATCCCTTGGAGGCTGGGCTGGGCAGTTGCAAATAAATGCCCTAGGGCTCTTGTTGTCAACTCTTAAAAAAAAAAAAAAAAAAAGGAAATAGAATCCCATGTTTAAGTGGACCAGCGCCATTCAAACCCGTGTTGTTTCAGGGTCAATTGTAGTTAGAAGTTCAGAATGATCCTTTAGGATAATTATTAAAGTTTGGGACTTTTGCTTCCTGAACAGAGACACAGATGGGTTTGAACTGATGAAGGCAGAGAGGGGTAAGGAGAAACCTTTGTGCTCGGGGCTGGAGGCCAGGTTCTGATTCCTGCCCCATCAACCTGCAGCATGATTCTATGCCTGCTACTAGCCCCCTGGCCTCCATTTCACATCTGAAAGCTCTGTGTTGGCATAAATTGATTTCTGAGGGCCTTGGGTTTTAAACTGTGCTCTATCTGAATCACAGAAAGGATTGGGCTCCCTGATGTGATGGAAAATTATAAAATTCACAAAACCTTCTAAAATGCTAACTCTTTTATTATGGCCATTTAATGACTTTCATTCAAAGAGCAATTACTCATGGAAAGAAATCAATTCTTGGAAGGGGACTAGCAGATAATTTCTGAATGTACTTGCTTTTCAGCGCTGTGTATCTGAGCAGATATTTTGTTCCAGTCAAATATGTAGCACATGAGTGGTGTGAGGCCCAGGGACTGCCCTCCTCTACATAGTGTAATTTTCAAGTGTGTATTTATAAATAAGTTATACAGAACAAGTTGATTTGTTTACACATTAAAAAAATGTTGTAAATACTGGCAAAATTCCCTGACTAGTCCATCTATTAGCCTCTTAAGCTTATATTGAAACAAACACTTGCAGTAATAAATAGCAAGTTCGATTGGTGAAACATTAAGAATTAATATGAGAAACACAAAAATATAGCTTTAAAATTTAGCTTCTAAAACTTGATCATAAAAAGAGATATGCAAAATAAAACAATGGTGAAAAGCCATTTTCCCCTGTCTGATTGACATATAGATCAAAATGCTTTATAACACAGTGTGTTGGTGGGGGTGTAAGGAAAGCCACTTTCTCAGGTACGCTAGTCAGAGTGAAAATTGGTGCAGCCTCCAAAGAAATCAGTTTGGCAATATCTATCAAAGTTACAAATGTACATACTCTGACCCAGCAATTTCATTTCTAGAAATTTATCTTAGAAATATACATCACATGGGCAAACTAATGGAATGAGTTAGTTTAGAACCTTTCCTGTAATAACAAAAGGTTAGGAGCAAATGTCTATCATCTGTAGGAGAGTCAGATATAATTGAAAACAAAAAGACATTAAAAAGAATAAGAAAGTAACTTATATACTGATAGGGAAAGATATCCAAAATGTATTATTCATGGAAAAAAGGAAGATGTGAAACAGTTTATGTAGGGTAATATCATCTGTGTAAAAAATGAAAAAAAAATACATATCTTTTTGGTATAGGCATAGGATGTCTCTGGAAAGATACAGAAGAGATTAGCCATTGTCACTTCTGGACAAAGAAGCTGAGGAGCCAGCAGTGCATGCAAGGAGAGAGAGAAATCTTTAGTGAAAACCCATCCAATTTTTAGCCATGTTTTTAAAAAATGGTTAGCCCTGTGAAATTGCTATCTGTATAAACCAAAACAATTTTTTTTTAGAGCTAAGAAAGCTGGTAGTTTGAAGAAAAGCTTATTTAATTAGAAAGGGATAAGAGGGAGAAGAAAAAGGGTTGTGGCAACTTGGTAGCTCCTGCTTGAGTGAGCCCGTTTGTTCCATGGGGTCCCAGGGTTTTCCCAGAGCACTGGGGATAGTGAGGAGAGAGCATGATTCTTGGGGAAAGGGAACAAGTGAGCTACACCTGTCATAGCTCATTCTTCTAGTTGTTGCAGAAGAGTCAGGGACTCATAATCTCAGTGTCTTTAAAGGATTTTGTATATTTGCATAGGAAAAAAAATTGTGGATACCACTGAGCCCAGAAGAAAGATAACATGCATAAAAATCAGGAGATTCTAGTTTTAATTACAGTCAGTTATGGGGTTTTAGTTGTATCATTTAATGTCATGATTCCTAACTCTTGCTAAGATTGGATATAACTGGAGAGCTTTTAAAAAATAAACCCATGTTGGAGGCCTCACCTCAAACCAATTATAACAGAATCTCTAAAGGGATGTAGGCATGTAGGCATTGATATTTTTAAAAAGAGTCCCAGATGATTTCAAATTGGAGCCAGGGTTAAAAACCTTTTATTTTATTTTTTTTGCATTCAGTTGTGTAACTTGTCAAATTGTGATTTCTAAGCATCAATTGAAATAACAAATAGGTAGTGACACATTTTTACTTCATATTCTAAGAATAAGTAGACACTTTTAAAGAGTTTGTAGTTATTTTAGCACATACAAAGTGTCCAGCAAATAGTATATATATATATATATATATATATATATTTTTTTTTTTTTTTAAGTGTCCATGGAACAAATGTAAGAAGATCTTAATTTACACCTGTAGTGATTATACTATATGCACATCAAAAGTAAAGGCAGTTTCCTGGGGCTTATTAGGAAAAGCACCAAATTAAAATCAGAGCCATTTGGGGTCAATTGAACTAGTTACTCATTCTCATTCTTTTTTTAGTGGTTGAGTAATAATATTCCATTGTCCATATACCACATCTTCTTCATTCATCCATCAGTGGACACTTGTTTTGCTTCGATATCTTGGCTATAATGTTTCAATAAACATAACAGTGCATAAATCTTTTTGAATTAGTGTCTTGTTTTTGGTTTTGTTTTTGGTAAATACATGATAGTGGAATTAGAGGATCATATAGACAATTCTTTTGTTTTTAATTTTTTCCAGTTTTATTGAGAAATAATTGGAATATATCACTGTATAAGTTTAAGTTGTATAGAATGATGATTTGACTTATATTATGAAATGGTTATCACAATAGGTTCAGCTAATATCCATCTTCTCATAAAGATACAATAAAAATAAAAGAAGAATAAAAAAGAAATTCTCCTTATGATGAGAACTCCTAGGATTTACTCTCTTGACAATTTTTCTTCTGTATATCATATAGCAGTATTAACTGTAGTCATCATATTGTACATCACATCCCTGGACTTATTTCTCTTATAACTGGAAATTTGTACCTTTTACCCATCTTCCTCCAGTGTTCCTGCCCCCTGACTCCTTCTCTTGAAGCACAAATCTGTTTTATTTTACTATGAGTTTCGTATTTTGTTTTCTGTTTTCTTAGATTCTACATATAAGTGATATCTTACTTTTTCTGATTTATGTGGTATATATATATATATATATATATATATATAATCACAACTTTATCCATTCATCTAACAATGGACTCTAGGTTTCCCATGCCTTGGCTATTATAAATAATACTGCTATGAACATGGAAGTGCAGATATCTTTTAGGGTTAATATTTTCATTCCCATTGGATATATTCCCCAAAGTGAAATTGCTGGATTATTTGGTACCTCTAGTTTTAATTTTTTGAGGATTCTCCATAGTGTTTTCCTAGTGGCATCACCAAGTTACAACCCCACCAAAAGTTCAAGAGTTTCCTTTTCTCTACATTCACAACAGCACTTATTATCTCTTTTTTTTTTTTATTTTCATTCTACCAGATATAAGATAATATCTCATTATGGTTTTAATTTGCATTTCCCTAGTAACCTTAAGCATCTTTTGTGTACCTGTTGGCCTAGCATATATCTTTTTTTGGAGAAATTTATGTTCAGTAGACAAATCTTGAGACTCTGAAGTCCTTGAGAGAAGCATGAACTCTTGGATATCTGGTCATTTTAATTTCCTACTTCCCGCTCTACATCAAGGGAGAGGAAACTAGGGAAACAAAGTTGGATATAAAGTACAAACTGTTGGTTATGGATTTGATATTTGACATCACAATTTGATTTTTTTAGAATCATGCTTTAGATGCCCTCAGCTGGAGACTGATTGTACCTCAAGGAGTATGGGAAGAATATGTTTGTTCTGACATTTGAGATGTTATCAGAATTGTCTTAGTCTACCAAAGTATGGAATGAGAGATAAAATATCTAATTAAAGTAACTATTATATAAAATAGAGAAGCTTTTCCCAAAGTGTCCTTTGGGGAACATTACCATAAGATCAAAGAAAGTGTATGCAACGTGAGAGTTCTATGATAGAGCTGGTTTGGAAAGTGCTGGGTTAAATATGCCAAAGGGACTTTTGCTTTTAATCACAGAGCTTCTCATAGACTTAGCATGTTAATATGAACTGTGAATCCCCTCTGACAGATATAGCACATGAGGTTTTTTTTTTTTAAGATTTATTTATTTATTCATGGGAGACACACAGAGAGAGAGGCAGAAACACAGGCAGAGGGAGAAGCAGGCTCCATGCAGGGAGCCTGATGCGGGACTTGATGCAGGACTCGATCCCGGGACTTGATCCCAGAACTCAATCCCGGGACTTGATCCCAGAACTCAATCCCGGGGCTCCAGCACCACGCCCTGGGCCAAAGGCAGGCGCTAAACCGCTGAGCCACCAAGGGATCCCCCAGAACATGAGTTTCATAAAGCTGTGGTATTCACAACTGAAGTACTCTGAGAAACTTTGTAGTCATTGGTAAGAAGAAAGTTGAGTAACAGTAAATGTGGGGGAAGATGTGGAAGGATATAGGGAATCATAGATCTGATCTTAACTTACTATATATAAATACTAAATCTGTGGGTAATTAAGACATAGATAGAATGTGTCTATATCATCCCCAGTTTCAGGGATGCATTTAAAAGTACAGAGATTGTGCTGCACTGGGGATGGCCATATGTCCTAAGTTTTCAAAAAGGACTGCAAAGGAGGATTTATATTTTATTGTTAATTTTTCCCTACTTAAGAGACCTGGGAAACAAGTTGCCTGGTACTGATCAGCAGCCAATTTCTGACAATGAAGTGAATCAACTTTAGGATAAAGGTGCATCTAGGGACAGTAGCAAGGGCAGTTGTAAAGAACTAAAGTTTCTGAAGATATTACAGCATCATTCAATCAAACAACCCCAAAGTTTCCCCCACTTCTCGACTTACTAATGTGTAAAGTATGAAATTCTGTTTTATTTAAACCAATTTGACTGTTTACGCTAACTAGAACATCCTCAAAGAATTAATAATATGGCGCTCATTAACACAGAATGGAAGAGTAACTGTGTTCAAAAGAATGAGAATTTTTTGGAGGAAGCAAGATGGAATCTAATATGCATGTGAGAAAAATATGCTACTGTCTAGAATTCCTTAAACCTGATGGTTTGAGCACATTTGATGAACTTTGCATACATGCAAATAAAGAAGGCAGCATTATATCCCTGAAGAGATATACTATCATTCAACCTCAAGACAGAGATATGGCAATCCAAAGATAGATAAAAGAATAGTCACATATGGAAGGTACCACTGTGTCAGAGCAACATCACTATTCTTGACATTAGCTTGGAGTTTCAGCGTAAGAGGAACATTTGATAAATTTTTTATTTGCTTTTCAGACAACCTTAAACTCTTGAAATGTATGTAAAGGATAAAGAGTACTATTATTTCTATTCACAAGAGGATGTTTCTTTATAAAAATTAGAAACAGAAGGCTTATGAAAGCATTAAATCTCAAAGATTCAAATCAAAGATTCACATACTCATTCAATGGTGACCACAATTACAATTCCCAGAAAGGAGAATTATAAAGGGAATATATCAAGAAAGGTGGAACACAGTATGACATGAAATTGTGATTTTAAAAAAATCAGCAATGACCTTGATAAATGAATTGACAAGGAGGAACTAAAATATTTGAAGTGGTTGCGTGAAGTGTTCACTATTAAACTGAGATTTTATCAAGATGTCTATAAGTCATCTGAAGAAAGACATGTCATTAAGAATGAATACAAAAGCATGGCACAAGATCATAAAAATACTACCTAGAAGCCTAAAGCCCAGAATAATTGAGACTTTCAAAAAATTGTAAAGAAAAACAAAATAAAACACTTTCAATTATGTTAAATGAATTTTCAGTTAAATTAGGACTTATGTGATTTTACTTCTAAAGACCTCTTTTGAATAGGTGATTATAAATGTGGACAAAGATTTATATACAAAGATGTTTATTATACTGCTACTCATGATGATACAATATTGAAAGAAAACAAACAATCCAATAATGGAGATTTAGTTAATTCTAATGAATATCTAAAGTGATATACTATCCATTATTAAAATTATAATCATGAATAATCTTACATGTGAATTTACTCCCATGATAATTGTGTTAGATGAAAATAGCAGAATATAGAAATGTATATTCAGTGTAATCTCATATATATATATATATATATATATATATATATTTGTATATATGTATGTATGTGTGCACAATAGGTAAAATATATATCTCTGATGATGACATTATGGAATTTTTAATTCTACAGTGACCTTATATTACAACAGCTTGATATTAAAGACAAATTCTTAAAAAGATAAGATAAAGACAGATTCTTAAACTTTATTTTAATTTATTTTAGAGAGAGAGTTCAAGTGGTGCATAGGAGAGGGACAAGGAGACTTCACTCTGAGCTTGGAGCCCAATGTGGGGCTCAATCCCATGACCCTGAAATAATAGCCTGAGCTGAAATCAAGAGTCAGACATTCAACCAACTGAGTCACTCAAGCATGTCTGTATAATTTTATCATATCTAATTTTCTTCAGATCTGTAAAAATTGAAACAAAATGATCAGTAGGGAATTGAACTTCAACTAGTAGAGAGATCATAAGAGAGATTCTAGTTGCTCTTAATGAATACTAATCTCCTGGATCCTATCCTCCAGACATGCTAAATCCCTGGGTACTGAGTGTACTTCCAGAAAGAGTCAATACTTTTCCTTTCAGAAATAATGAAGAACAGATATGTAGGAATACTAGGAATGGTCCCAAATAACCCTCATTTACAGTAAAGTAAAATAAAAGTTAGAAAGCCATAAAACAAGTGTTAGTGAACAAAATACTTATATTAGGTCAAATTATAGTATGTCTTAGTTAATAGTGTGTTTGTCCAGTATGTGAAATGCTAATTACTACGAGCTGATAAGTGGTCATCAAGAGTAAGTCAAACCTGCTCCAATAGGAATGAGCACACTTTGTGGCAAGATCTTGACTTCTAAATACCATTCTCCAATAAACAAAGCCACGGATTCTTGGAGAGTGTTTGATACCAGAGTTGGGGCAGGAAGAATACAAGGTGGGCCTGGATCATCTTGTGATGCCAAAAAAGTAAGGAAGTACTGAAAATAAAAGATGAGGATGTGCCATGTGACAAAGAGTCAACCTAAAAGAGCTCCTAAAGCTGGAACAATTTGAGAAACATAATAAATCATGGCCATAATAGATTATAAACCATAATCTAAACTAAATACCCATGAGTCCCTCTAATATAGGTAGATAATTGAATAAGTAAATAAAAAGTGAGAGAAGGGACTGCTCTTTCTTATAGAAGAATTCTAATTAACAAAGAAGATTGAGTGAACAAATTAGAAAATCACCATGGGAGAACCACAGTAATAAGCAGACTAGAATCATCTATGGATGCTAAAATTAGTGGATAAATGTTTGGGGAGGGACAATATATCTACAGAGTCTCAATGTATCTCTCCAAAAATATTAATTACAAAAGGGAGAATTATATCTTTACAATAAAGACACCTGCAGACTCCTCCATAACAGTGATCAAGGTGGGTTTCATCAGTAATAAAGCATAGCAATATTACCATCCCCCAACATGATGCACTGTCACGGGTACAGTGTCACTCTTATGGTTTCTTGTCCCAAATATATAACCTCAATATCATCATTAAAAAACAGAGGCCCAAGTTGAGGAGCATTCTACAAGATAACTGACAAGCCTTCTTTAAGTCTGAGGGTCATGGAAGATGAGGGAAGACTATGGGACTGCCATCGGTTACAGGGACATAAGAGGACATGGCAGTGCAATGGTTTGGATCCTGGACCAGAAAGGAGACAGCCATGGAGGCCCTGGTGAAATGCAATGGAAGACTATATTAGGGGTACTAGAATGACCCCAATGTACTTTTCTCATCTTGGTAATTGTACTGTGGTTATGCAAGTTATTAACAGCAGGGGGATCTGGCTGAACAGTTTTTAGGTACTTTCTGTGTAGCTTTGCAATTTTCTTGTAAGTCTAAAATTATTTCAAAACAAGAGGTTTAGAAAAAATAGAGCAATCCAGTTTAACATGTTCTTGTATATTTATATAGATGCAATTTTAAAATGTACTAAATGTTAACTCTGGTGAATTCAAAACTGTTGACCACGTAATACTCAAAACGCTTTGTGAGAGCATTACCCTGAAGAGTGGCTTCAAAAAGGAATCACAAAGTCTTTACAGACCTTGGCCTGCAGCTCCATATTGTAGTCGGGTTGGGAAAGGTATGAAGCTTGCAAATTTTCCATTAAATATAAAACTAGGAAGGAGGAAAAATGTAATAGATAATAGAACTTGGGTCCCAAATTTAATGAACCGGAAGAGAAAATATTGCCCTTAGTTTCAAAATAATCATCCATACATGGAAAGATGCTGGTTATCATGAGTTCGGGAGAAGAAGAATGATTGACAGCTGCCATTCATTTAACAAAAATGAGGTTTCTTTGTTGAAAATCCATAATAAAGAATATACAGTTTTCTTTTTAATAAAAATCTCAAAGACAAAAGTAAGAACAATACTGAAAGTTACTGGAAAGTACATGGTGCCTCAGAAAACCCTAGCAGTGGTTACTTATGAGTAGTATGTCACACATCCATGGTTATGTTCAGGAAGAGGGGGATGGTCACTTTATGGTTGATTGGCCAAGATTCTCTGTGTTGAGGATGAATTTTTCATGATCCCTAAGAGTCTGCCTAAACTAAAATGCTGTGACATTAAAGTATATGCTTTGTGTATGTATGTGTAATGCAAAGTTGAAAGAGCAAGCATTATGATTATTATTATAAAGTTTGGCATTTGTGGGGTGGCAGTTTGTGGTTGCATAAATGCCTTTTTGTGAGCATGTCATTCCATGTTAATATCTAATTTCTCCTATTTTTTAAGAAGATATTTACTTTGGTGTGAGCTTCCACGAAGGATCCAGATGGCCCAACCTTTTTTCTCTTAAGCTTAAGAAAGTAATGAGAAATGAATTAGAGTTCTTTGATGAGTCAGGTTTCATGCCTCCAGAGAAGTGCTGGGGAAGGCACTATCGATTTATTTTCTTCAACTCATTTCCTGTATTTAAATGGAAATATTGATACCTGTAAACAGGTTTCTCCTGAGGTTCTGGGGATGTGAAGCTGTATTTTGTATTTGAATCAAAGTGAGATTTAGATTTTATAGCATTAAAGTAAGAAATGTGAGGGATTAAAATAAAAGTTTCTAGGGAGAAAGAAGCAGGAAAATCTATGCTAATAGCCTTAAAGCAGCCCCAGAGGCAGTTACTAATTTCAATGATAATGTGCTAGGCAAAACTCAAGCTTACCAAGTAGCTAACGAAGGAGGTGGTTAGTTACATTATGAACACTTTCTTCCACTTTAGAAATCATTCCTTCTTTTAGTAGAAGGATTTATTCTTCAAAAAGGGTCTCTTTCTAGGTTTCTGAATGTTAGCATATGGGTCACTCTTTTTTTAAAAAAATTTTTTTTTTAATTTTTATTTATTTATGATAGTCACAGAGAGAGAAAGAGAGAGGCAGAGACACAGGCAGAGGGAGAAGCAGGGTGCATGGAGCCCGACGTGGGATTCGATCCCGAGTCTCCAGGATCGCGCCCTGGGCCAAAGGCAGGCGCTGAACCGCTGCGCCACCCAGGGATCCCCCCATATGGGTCACTCTTTATGTGAGAAAAAGAATGAAGAGGCTATTGGGTGTAGAAATGAAAGAATTATGGAGAAAAATCATAGTAGGGGCCACCAAAAATTTCTGCAAACAAAAACAGGAAAAAAACAAAAACAAAAACAGGAATAGGGTTCTTAAGAATAATAATCAACATCACTGGAACACAGGAAATTGGTTTTGGAAAATTTTATGGTTAAAAAGAATGCAGTACCTACAATTTAAACTTTCTTTTTAGTTCTAGGAAATACAGGAATTTCTGAGCTAAATGTGCAAATGATATTGAAAGGAAAACTTCCATATGTACCTTATGTGCAAACCTTAGTACTGTCTCAATTCAAATGGTGCTCTTGGCTGAGCCAGGAGACAACTAGCCTTTGGATTCACCCTCTTTGCCACTGGCAATTCTAGGAGCCAAAGTTAATTCCTGGGAATGTTGTTTTTACTCTTTTGGTATCCCCTTTTGGCACCATCACATGCCATATGCTCACAAGATTTTGTACATGGGGACTGATGCTTCTCTAGAATTTTTATGAGGTAGTTTAAGAGGACTGAACTGGTTACACACATGCGTCAAAAAAAATCTAAATCTTTTAAATAGGGACTTCATGAAGATGACAAAAAGACTGATTAAAGACTCACTGCAAGGAATAAACTCTATATCATATATTTAAATAATTATATATATAAAACAGAGGTGGCTATTTTTAGTATTTTTGCTTGTGTTTTTTCCAAATATTTCTCAAAATATGCAAGTATAACCATATACATATAAATGTCAAAGGATACATATTTTTAAATGTTTTTCTGTCATCACGTGAACATTTGCTTCATTTTTTTTTTTCCAATAACTGCTTACAATTCCATTACATAGTCTCACCACTATTTCCTTGATTTTTGGACAATCAGGTTGATTTCAACTAGGTTTTCATGTTTCAACAGTAGTGCAGACACAGTCCTTGTAAATTTTTCTTGGCATACTTAAGGGAGAAATAGTAGAGGGTCATTTCCTAGGAGTGGAACTGTTAAGGCACAAGGTATATGTATTTATAGATCTATTATTATTGTATGTTGCTTTGTGCTGAGATGTTGTTGACCTCAGTTATTATTGACATTTGGGAATATTTGTTAGTCTCTGTTTATGTCTTGATAGAGGGAAACAGTATTCCATTTCAGAAAGCCAGGGAACAAGCTCATTTTGCATATGAATCATCCTGCATAAGAGGCTTGTTTTCTCTAATACCCTATGAAAAACAGCTACTGTTAATTTTTTGATTATTTTTATGAGGCCTGGTAACATGCTGGTGCTGACCTCCCTGAGAATTCAACATTCAAGGCAATGTTCTGCATCCACTCTTGACATTCTACTCCTATATATGGTAAATGCAGCTTCCTGAGTAGTAGAGTCTATCCTGAATGTGGATCCATGGCTGGGCAGAAAGTTAGGTGGCATAATGTGTCCTTAGGAATAGCATAATGATACTCAGGGACAGCAGATGGTCAAAGGTGTTACAATTTAAGTTTGCTGTTTCTCATACTTTGGTTTTAGCAACTTCTTCCTATACAATTTAGGACATAAATCAAAATTGGGATTAGGACCTGTGTTAACATATTTGTCTTATGTTTGTTTTATTGTTTTTCCTTAAACTGGTTTTCTGTCATTCTGAGTACAGTCTATTTGTTTTGGATATCCAGAAATTTTATCCTATTTATTGAATTATTATTGAATTGATGAAGATTTTGTACACATATTAAGACTTAAAGATGCTATTCCAGATATTATTAGCTTTAGTTTATTAAGACTAACCATACATCAAGAATTGTGTTTTGTACATCATCTCATTTAATCTTAAAAATGATCTTGTAAGATAAGAAAACCTAGGATTTAAGAAAAAAGGAAAATTGCCAGAGCTGGTAAGTGGCTGAGCTTTAAGGTTCAAGGTCAGATTTTTCTTCCTGCAATGTTCATACTTTTTCACTTCATTGACCAATTTATATTGAACTTGAGCTTGGGCAGATTGGGTAGTATGATGTCTCCATACTGTGGTAGAGAAGAAGACAGATAAATGCATAGACTTCAGTTTATTTCCATCTTCATCAAATAAGCATATGCTTTATAGGACTTGCCTTAATATCATGTATTTTAACATTTAATTGCATATCTTGTGCTGTTCACTCTTCTCTCTTCCACATTTCTAATAAAAACTATCAAATCTTTTTTATTCCCCTCTCCCTTCTTTAAAGCAGTTTTGGAACAGACAGCCAAGCATAACACAAATATTCCTTGGGAATCTTACTAAATGTATGGCACCATTGTAGACTCTGACGATAAAGCAACAATCAAAACAGAGTCCATGCTTTCACAAAATTCATATTCCTCTTGGAAAAAAAAAAAACGAAAACAAACACACCAAAAATAAAGAAATAATTTTAGATAATGATATGTATCTTGCAAAAAGTAAAATACTGATCTATTGAATAGAAAATTATTTAGAAACCACAGAAAGGGTTATTCCACTGGAGAAGGGAGAGCTAGGATGTCTGGCACTTGAGCTGGTACTTAACTGTTCAAAACAGGCAGCTATGGGGAAGGAGAGTGTATCTGGGGGAACTGAATTCTATCCAGAAGGAAAGTGAAGTGCAGAGAACCTGATATGGAAGCTAGCTGGGTGTGTCTGGGGATCAACACAGGTCTGATGTAGCTGGGTGGTTGGAGACAAGTACATGTGGCATCAAGAATGGTAGAGAGCAAGGTAGACAGCTATCATGTAGGGATCTTACAGAACTTAGTAAAAAGTATGGAGTTTGAACTTCACTTAAATTGGAATAGACTGCCAACACAATGTTCTACATGAAGGAATAGAGTGATTTGTTTTACCTGTGAGAACAAGTACACCAACTGGGAAAATGGACAGCAGGCAGAACAAGAGTGGAAGAAGTAACACCAGTTACAAAGTCATTGCAGCAGCTCAAGAAAGACATGATTATGGCTTGGACCAGAATGCAATGGCGAGGAAATTTAAAAGTGATCTTATTTGATTGAGCCAATGAGAAGGGCTGATGAATTATTTCTAGTATATGAAGAAAAGATAGGAATAGGAGTGTCCCCAAGACTGAGCCTCTTGAGGGCATCTTCTTATGGTGGTGCCATTAACCGACAGAAGTAAGTGTCCAGCAAAAGATCATCTCTTGGCAGATGTGGAAAGGGTGGAAGGTTTTATTTTAGCTCTAAAACTTTGAGTTGCCTGTTAGCCAGCCTGCGAGATGTGGAGAATGACCTGCAAGCCAACGGGCTAGAGGATTACATCTATAGACACAGAGTCACTGAGCATTATCAGTGGTAGTTATAGCTATGGGCTTGAATGGGATTGCCTAGGAAAAGACCTTCCTCTTGGTGATGAAGATAATAGGTCACAGGACAACAGAACCCCAGGGCCTCCAGCAGTAGGAAGCAGGAATAGCAGGACCAGGAAGCAGACTGAGAATGAGAGATAGTGAAAGTTTAGGGAAGCAAGGAGGACATGATATCAAGGAAGCAATGTGGGGAAGCAGGGAAACAGAAGCAGGTGGTAGCAACAAGGGGTAGTACAATCTAGGTCAGCTTTATTATTTGCTTTATTTTTGTTACTTGCTTTCGAAGATGAGGGTCATTGAGGCATACTTACATGCCCAGGTGAATGATGCAGTAGAAAAAGAAAGCTGATGACAAGGAGTAACTGAAGAAGGGAAAGGCAGGCAGGAGGATAAAGGTAAGACTGGTTAGCTGGTGCCATGTGCCAAGGGGGGACCCCCTGCTCAGCTGGCTGCTCTGGATGGCGGGTGCCCTATGTGAGCAGATTTAGGCAGGGTATGGCTTTTAGGAAGGGTAGATGAGCAAGTTCTAGTCTGTTTCTGTTATGTTCTAAAAATATGAAGGAGTCATCAGCCAAGTGTGGGAGTGAGGAGGGAATTTTGGAGGTTTGAGAAGAGAGAAGATTGCATGAAATTATCTGCTTATAGAGTGGGAGAGTGAATTTATCCAGCGGTGGTTTTAAAACTCTGAACAACAGATTTGAGTTTCAATTTATTCCCCTCCTCAGCTTCACGATCTTACAAAAACTGTTTAAATATTTTAACCTAGTCTCTTCCATCAATACTATTAAAATAATTATTGAGAATCTTTGCATAAAAACCTTGTGATGTCAGGCGCTTTCATATATAACCTTCGATTTAATCTGTACAATGAGGATAATGACGGTTACTAGGAGATTTTTTGGATGAAATATATATATATATATATATATATATATATATATATATATATATATATTTGAAAGGGCAATATAAACTATTCAAAAAACCAAGCAATTAAAATACTTTGCTGCGATTTTTCTTACCCACAAATCTTAGGTCAAACTATTTGATGGTTGATTGATTTTAAGGACTCTTTCTGGTTTAATCCCTATGTCAGAAGTTTAGAAATTGAATCTCTGTGTCTTTTAAAGCAAAACAAGTTATTTAACATAGAAAGGGCTATCTTTTCTTTCTTTTTTTTTTTTTTTTTTAAAGGTTCTTAACATTCCTCAGAGTCCAACATTTTCTTGAAATGAAATTAGGTGTATATTTTGAAATGCGGAGTTTTCAAATGCTCCCTTGCAGACCAGCTGCAAAGTCCTCCCTTTGTTTCAGTAAATTCTGCAAACATACCTTCCATTAGGTTCCAAGCCCCCAGCCCCAGCTCACAGTGGCTCTGTGCATTTCCCTGTCACCTTCCTTTCAAGGAGTTTAAAGCACTTGGCAAACATTAACTCTGGAGTAATGATAACAGTTCTTTAGGGTTGCATAGCTGCAGCCTTCCCTGGAGCCTACTATCTGCATTCATATTGCCTGATTTACTCTTCCATTACCATCTTGAAGCAAATGTTAGCTTTGGACATGTGGACAGGGAAACCAAGGTCTTGAAAGTTTACAGGCATAGCTGTATCGTTTCCCAGTAATGTCCTTCTTCCTAACTTGCCAGCTTCTATCAGCCTTCTGAGGCCCATCGCGGCCCCTCTGCACCATGAAGCCTTCCCTAATCACTGCAGCAATGATCCACACTGCTCCTGAACTACCGTAGTTGCTGTATTGACGGCCCCAGGCAGGGTGCTGCAGTGGTAAGCAATGTGGTCTAGTAGAATGAAAACAACACACAGCAGAACCAAACTGGAATTTCAAGCAAAGCCCATCATTTACTACCTGTTACAGAAAATCTCTGAGCTTCCCTTTACCTTTTTTGTAGAAATTGCA
Source organism: Canis lupus baileyi (assembly GCF_048164855.1). NCBI lineage: Eukaryota > Metazoa > Chordata > Mammalia > Carnivora > Canidae > Canis > Canis lupus. The sequence goes on along the minus strand of NC_132857.1, from coordinate 31,340,170 downwards.
GGGCTTGTTATGAGGGTCAAGACTAATTCATGCAAAGTGCTTCACTAACTTCTTTCTTACCATAATTGGGCTCAATGAATTATAACTCATGAGCTATAATCAACATGTATTTTATCATTTGCTAATTGTTTCAATAAATATGCTTTTATCTTTTTGATAATAATAAGGTCCTGTAGGATATGATAGATATCACATTGTAAGATGTGAGTTCTTAGGTTTGACTTCGCTCACTTGCCTTTATGCTTCCATATTTTCTAACCAGTGTAGTCAAGCCACACATTTCCCTCTAGATAATGCTTTAACCTGGATGTGGAGCCCATTACTTGTTTAGCTTTAAAAGCATTACGATTTCTCCTATTATTTCCCCTTTCATTCATGATTTACTATTAGTGGGTTTTGATTTTCCAGGTATATAATTTTTAAAATGTATTCTGTGGTTATGTAGTTTTATTGCATTTCTTTTTTTTAATAAATTTAAAAAAAATTTTAAATTTATTTATGATAGTCATCAGAGAGAGAGAGAGAGAGGCAGAGACATAGGCAGAGGGAGAAGCAGGCTCCATGCACCAGGAGACCGACGTGGGATTTGATCCCAGGTCTCCAGGATCGCGCCCTGGGCCAAAGGCAGGCGCCAAACCGCTGCGCTACCCAGGGATCCCTGTATTTCTTTGTGATCTGTGAACATAGGTCTAGATGTGTTTAAGTCTTGGAATTTTTTGAAGTCCCTTATCTGACATCATGTAAGGTAGATTTTTTTTCTTTTTCATTTTTTTTCATCATGTAATGTAGATATTTATAAATATTCCAAGCATACCAGAGAAGAATGGGCATTCTCTGCTATACTGACTTTACATGGCCACGTTGTATTGAATTTTAACTGCATATAGAACTTAGCACTTCATGCCCCTTCTCTTTCTCACATGGAGACATCTATGTGTGTATGTAGTTGTAGTGGGGAATTTGGAAGTTTACTTGGATTGATTTGGAGAGGTTTGTTTTACTGTCCAATGTAGGACAGAGGATAGAGAGGGGCAATAAGGAAGAGGGGAGATATTTATTGAGTAACTATTATGTATAAGGTCCTTTATATGTATCCCCATTTGGGATAAAGGCATATTATCTTCACTTTAAAGATGAGGAAGCCAAAACTTAGTAAAGATAAATTCAGTCTGAGTTCTTCTGAATCCCAAGATTATCGTTCCTCCTGTTGAATAGAAAAAATAAATAACCATGTTGAATGAGCTATGGATTTGTTTTGTTCTCCCTCTGCTATTTAATTTCCTCAGTCTTATAACCTACAGGGAAAGAACAGGTACTCTTTCTGGGCTAAAGGTGCCCCTACCCATTTTCTTTTGTTCGCCTTACTGTCTACCTTTCCCATCCATGGCTATACGTTGACAAGTGAGATTGTAGAAGACATGGATGCCATATGGACTCAAATATGGGACTCGTGCCTCACTGGGTTGATTATTCCACAGAAGCAGCTGGTATGTAACAAATGATTAGAGGTCACTTTGCAAATGGCAGACAACCAGCCTTGGAGCAAGAGGTCCCTACCACACCTCACTTTTTGATATAAAAGGCATTTTGTTTTAACACAGATTGAAGATATAAATTAGTTTCGTAGATGTACCAGGGACATTCAGCTTCAAAATCAGGACAAGAAGGCCTGTTGGTAAATGAGGTTGGTTGTTATGTCTGTTCTCATCACAGAAGCATCAAAGGGAAAGGCATATATATCATCATCACTGACATTATGTAAATATTGAATGTTTCCATCATGTTCTGTGCTAGTTACCATGCTAAGCAGTTTTTTGCATGTATTGTTTCACTTTAGCCTTATATCAATCCTGAGAAATAAGTGTGTTTATTATCCCTGGTACCCATGGCCAAACTAGGCCCCTGTTCCTCTTATTACAGTGATGCTATACAAGAATTTAAAAAAATTGATATGCGATTAATGACTACCTCCCCCCTTAAGACTTTATCCCCTGCAGGGACAGGGTCTGTGTCTGTCTTTTCATAACTCTATCTTTAGTGCTTTGTACAATGCTGGCCACATGATTAAGCACTCAAAAATATATTTTTTTTTGGGGGGGTGCAGGTAAATGAATCTGCTTTTACAGATACTTAAGTAGCAAGTAAGTGGCAGAATTAGGATACAGTTCCAGGCCCATCTGAACATCTTTAAGTACTACATTAAACAAATCTGTGCTTCCTTCTTGACCAAGAAGGATCATACGTATCCCTTCAAGACAAGTAAAATGTCCTTTCTTGAGCAGTGAGAAGAGGCCTCTAAGTGTTCAAGCCCTATATAGGAGCACAATACCTTCTCCAATCTCCACTCCCTTCTTTAGCATTCTGGACAAAGTGTGTTTGTTCTCTTTTTCCTACTTTCTTCCTTTCAGCTGTAGATTCCTAGAGAATGCATCATTCAGTTTGTATCTCTGTAGTGTCCAGCATGCAGACAGCATTCATATTTGTTGAGCGAATGAATGAGTGAGTGAATAAGTAAACTTCCGGAGGCTGAATGCAGCTAATAAATGGTGGGCATGCTTAGTAGTAACCAGGATTGAGACACAGGATCAGTCCTTTCACATTGTAGGTGACCTTGGCAATCCTCCAACCTGGTCTACCTCCTTCAGGAATTCCCCCTGCGCCATCCCTGGAGAGCCTGGACAGCCAGCAGGTGATGCTACTACCTCATCATGCAGACTTTCCCATTCTTAAACAGTATTACTCCCAATAATTCCTTCCAGTTTGTTCTATATCTGTAATTTAAAACTACATAAAAGAAGGCTCACTTTTCTTCAATAGTGATCTGATGGTAATTTTCATCTACTTTTTTCACCATCCTCCTTCCCACACTTTGTGTTTTTATCTCTCTTTATCTATCTATCTATCTATCTATCTATCTATCTATCTATCATCTATCTATCATGCCTCAGTGGCTTCAGTGTTCTTTATGTGATCATTCTCAAATATCTTTACAATCTTGTAGCCTCTTCTGATCATACTCTGTAGATGTTTTTCTAAAAATACATCAGTCATCTCAACCCCCACCCCAACACACACTTCAGATTTGGCCTGATAAGTAGAGGCTAACTGGAATGTCATCCCTCCACTGGGGACAGACATTGGCTATTTTGCCTACTATGTTACATTGCTAATTTTCTTACAATCCATTATTTTCAAGGAAGAAGCTTGGTGTGTGTTTTTCTCTTGTTGTTTTGAGTTTTGTTTTTGTTTTAAATTAAATCTCTGGATTTGTACTCTGAGATCAGAATGAATAGAAATGGAGGCTAATTTTGAGTTCAGTCCATTGCCATTGAATCTTAGCCAGTATTTCCTGAGAAAACCAAGCCTAAGGCCAAAGCTGTTTTTTTTAATAATTTCTTTTTTTTTAAAGGTTTTTATTTATTTTTCATGAAAGACACAGAGAAAGAGAGAGAGAGGCAGAGACACAGGCAGAGGGAGAAGCAGGCTCCTGATGTGGGTCTCGATCCTGGGACTCCAGGATCATGTCCTGGGCTAAAGGCAGGTGCTAAACCCCTGAGCCAACCAGGGATCCCCACCAAAGCTGTTTTGACAAATGAAAGTCCAAGGAAGCAAAAGTAAGGATAAAGGGGATGGAGGAGGAAAAAGAGGGAAGGCCACTATAAAGAAGTGACATTCTAAGCTGGCCACATCTCCTTAAGACTTCCTAGTGGCCTCATGGAGCTACTACACATCCTAACAGCATGCCCAAGTACCAAGGGGAGGAATTTATCCATCAACTCTGTGTCATTGATCAATTACCTCTCCATGTGCTACCTCCTCACATATTCAGTTGACCATCTGTGAACACAGACTGCCCCTAGGGCAGGAGCATAGAGATGTGTGGCTTGGGCTCAACCTGATGTGCTGTTAGGCTGTAGTTGGGAGGGCTGGAGCTGGAAGAGCATTTGCTGCTGGAGGGATCCTGCCCTACAGCAGGAGCAGCCACCACAGCCCCCAGAACTCAGGATCCATGCAGAGCACCTGGGGAGCCACTCCCGCATTGCAAGTGTGGGGCTCTTCAGAGACCTCTGGATGGGACTCATCACACTTGAGTGGGTTATATCCTTCCTTCGTCCTGTGTTTATCAAAACTCTTGGCTTTTAAGAAGCTTAGGGAGCAAGCCTCACTCAGCTTAAGCATCAGTTTTCTGGGAGGGTATTTTGTGAGCCTTCATTCTAGGCCAGGTACCAGGATTACGCACTCTTAAGGAATAGATAGGCACCTTTCCTCCCCTTTCATCATCACGAGTCCATCTGTGTGAGTATTACATTATGTCCATCCTGGGCCTGACTTCAGACCTAGCACAGGGCCTTTTTTTTTTTTTTTTTTTCTTTCACCATTACCCCAGTGCTTTACAGAATGTCAAGCACACAAAAGGGCTTAGTGTTCATTCATTCAGGAGCCAAAGTGAATAAGCTGTGTTGATGGGACCTGAGAGACTAAAGGAACCCATTTCCCCACACACATCTTCTTTCCAGAACCTCAATTCAGTAGAGCCAAACTCAGTGGGGGCAAATGAAAGGAAACAGAACTAAAACAAAACAAAACAAAACAGACAGACAAAACACCTTTTCTGTGGGGTAATGTTTAGGTACAGATAGGAAATGCAAACAAAAAGTTTGAAAATCTAATAAAATGCATTGCTTAAAAATACATATATGTCCCTACAATATGGGAGAAAAGATTGTCTACTGGAAATACTAACATTTCACCTTTCTCCTTTCCAATCCCACTCAAAATAAAATTCTACAAGTTTTTTTTGTTTGTTTGTTTTTATATGTCGATTTTCTACCAGTAATAAGAATATGACATTTAGTGTCTTTCTTACTCATTCGATGCTTTCACAGCCCCTGGTATGGTTAATTAGCCCCCAGGTTATGTCTCTTGCCTTCTAAAATAGGCTTTTGCTTCTATGTTTTTCACACCAGAACTAGTTTTTGACAGGCAAAAGGAATACATATACTTAACAAATAATTTAATTATTCACATAATAAGATTCTGGTATTAGTTTTGTTGAGAAAAAAAAAACAAAACAAAGGCATTTCTGCCTTTCACAGAGAATACAGATGCAAACAGATGCAAAACATTGGTAGACCTTTATTAAAAAAAAAAAAAAAAAAAAAAAAAAACTAAACTAAACAACAACAGTAAGAACAACAAAGCATGCTTTGGTCACCGATGTGAAGGTGAGCCCCAAAGTCCTGTCCAGCTAAAGAATCAGAGGTGTAAGTGCCCCAAAAGCATGCCTAAACATAGCAAAAATTTCATAGGAAGTGAATTTGGTCTGGTCTCCCAGTTAACAAACCATGGGCTAGTCCCTCTCCTTGGCTTCAGATAACCCAACTGCTTGACCAAATCAACTGCTAGATGCTTTTCATTTATTTATTGTATGTTCACGTGTGATTTTAGTTCCTCATCTGCATCCTCTGGTTCACCCCTCACCTGTCTACCTATCAGCTTGACAGCCAGCCCTGATGAGTGACTTCTGACTTCCTAAATTTCACAACATTTGTTCCCAGTAGGTAGGAAAGTTGACTTTCCAGCAGAATTTCTCTATTGGAAAACCAGAGCAGCCCACCAGTCCCTTTCTCCTGGCCTACACTTGCTGATCCCAATCAGCTTATAAGAAAGGAGACAATGGTAGACAAAGACAACCAGAGGTGAACATACTGAAGAGAAACGCAGTGGCATATAATTGGAGGCACCTAATTGACTAAACTATACAACCTGGGAAAGATTCATTTGTGTAGCAGCTGAGGCAAAAATGGTAACATGTTGAGTTGCATACTCTTCATCTATATTAATAGAAAATATACATTTAGTTTTGAAATAAGTTATTTTTCTATGATTAACTCAAGAAGGAATTATTTAATCACACCTCTATATAAAGTCATTGAATGTCATCATGGGCAGTGCATTAAAAAGTTTTACACGCCATGCATAAAAGATGTGACAAAAATGCAGTTCAGCGATATTTTTGCACAAGATCAGGAAAGCATATCCACTCTCCATAAAGGCAGAGAACTAGGATTGAGACAGTGTTGTAAAGGCATTTCTGCAAGGAAGATATAATGAGAAGATATAACTGCGAAATCAGTTTTAAGAGCTGTGGGTTCACTTATTATTCTGCATTGTCCTGTAGAAATGTTAAATTTTGAAGCCAAACCAGCATGGGTTTAGATCTCGATTCTATGAATTACCAGAAGTGTGCCATGGAGATGTTATTTGAATTCTGTGTGTCTGAGTCTTCATCAAAAGATGGGTATAAATAAATCTATCTCACAGAGACTGTTTAGGGAATTAGCTAAAATAACAGATTCCTAATGTGTGTGTGTGTGTGTGTGTGTGTGTGTGGAAGCTATTACATAACAGATGCATAATATTTGCTAAGAATGATGTATAAGGAGTAAGATGTTTTGCACACTGAAGATATTTTAAATGTTAAACTATTAACATATTTGTGTTAACAAGAACAGAAAATATAGAACTTTTAAACTGAAAGTAGACACAACTTGATCATAAAAATGGATGGAATTGATAAAGTCATCTTGTTGAGTTCAATTTATTGACCTACTCACATCACTTTGTACCTGGCACCGGCATAACTCAGATAATAAAAATAGAAGAAAGTGGCCCCCTTCACTCATTGACCTCAGGAAACTGCCATTTGCACTGGGGGAGTGGTAATGTGGCAGTCTGCCTCAGAGCTTTTCTTGGTAATCTTTGAGCCTTTTGTTTTAGTACTGGTGTAGAAACCCTAAACGGGACTAGTGACAGTATCATTAATCCAGAGCACTTGCTGTTCTCGCCAAAAAAGGCAAGGTGAGACCAGGCATCAGGAATGACAGCTGAAAAAGGCAAGGAGCAAGTAATCAAACGTTGCTCAGAGTGAGAAAGGTGACAGAGGATGTGGATCTGGATGAAAGACACAGAGCAAAGTGACCTCTACCATCTCTGCTTTGTTCAGAAACCTTAAATTGAAGCATAAAGATATTTATCATGGGAACCTTTTAAAGGGCCAATTAGCATTTACCATATACCAGGACTGCTTACTGTGAAGAAATGTTAGCAGGAATGAAGAACTATAAAAGCTGACAAGGAAAAGGTCAAATAATCTAAACAGGATAAAATGGTGTATACTCAACAATTACCCCTGATGATGGAAAGAAATGGCTTTGATTGCCTTTAAAAGGAAAACAGTTAAAAGGATGCTAATCCTTTAAGCCAGTTGTCTTTATAAGTCTCTAGGAATGGGTTAGTTAAATGAAATCTCTAAATAGCTCAGTAAGTCAGTTCACAAAACCAAAATCTCTTTAATGGAGACAGAGCTCTCATGCATTTTGACAGCCACATTGGAAATTAAGACTGAGATTATATCATAACAAAGCAAAGCCATAATGAAATTTATTCATTCGATCCTGCCGTCTCTGTCAAAATCCCTAGTTCCTGCTCTGAATAATTTGCTCAGATATGTTTCCTATGTAATATTTGATTAACTCTAACTTTTGGTTTATATTGTGTTTTTTACCAAAAGAAAATATGGAAGGAAGGAAGGAAGGAAGGAAGGAAGGAAGGAAGGAAGGAAGGAAGGAAGGAAGGAAGGAAGGAAAAAAGGAAAAAAAATTCTTTGATCAATTTGTTTTGGCAATTTGGATATCAGGTTAACTGAGGAATTATGAAAAAAGCACTTTTAAAAATACCACTTTTCAGAACTTTTCCTTAAATATATTCTGGGATGTGCAAGACAATTGAGATAATCTACATTGACCTCAGAACACTCCTTAACATTGTTTGGCTTTTTAGTTTGCTTTATAACCAATTTCCAAATATTAGCTTATGTTATCTTGTGTTTTTTTTTTTTTCCTCCTGATCATTGAATCTAAACATGGGAATGAGAGAATATAGTTAAGTGGCATAGTTTTTTTTGTTTGTTTGTTTGTTTTTGTCAGCTCTGAGCCTATCTATGCCTGTTTACTGTCACATGCTGTAAAGTGTGGAGACTGTTATGTGGCATCCCTGAGCTCCTGGCCTACAAGGATCCCTTTTCTCCTTAATTCTCACAGTGTTAGCCAAACCTCCATTTTTCATGACTTCTCTAACCTCTAAATATTTCTGAGATGCTGAAAAATATGTACATGTCCTTCAAATCCATCCTGGCGGTTACTCTTCATTTCAGCCAGGACTCGAGGCCTTTTTGCTATATCAGGATTTATGTCTCCAAGCTCCCCTAGGTGAAGACACAGTTCCCTCAAAGAATTCTCTAAATACCATTTAAAACTCAACTGTAGAGTTTGGATATAAGAAAGCAGCTTGGAAATAAGTAAAAGAAAATTACAATCTAGTACGACTTCAAACCGATTATCACATGTTAGAGATCCTAGACCAGCTTGCTCAGCACCTCCTAGCAGGCTATCCTGAGGTGCATCTCTCTTCTGTTGGCATTTCACTCTGTTGCAGACACTCAGGTAACTGTCTAGCCTCTACAGGGTGCCTTTGCCTGGATTGCCTATGTTCCAAAACCATTGGTGCCACTCCTCCTGGCTTACTCCAAGGGGGCAGGACAGTTTCCCTCACTTCAAGTGCAGGCTTGCTCTGAGCACAGTCAATATGCAGAGGAGCTACACATGTCCTTATTCCAGGTGTCACTCCACCCAAACCAGATTTTGGCTTTACTTTGGGAAGATCAAGGACTAACTGAAGCATTGTGTTTTATTTCTACAAAACAATTTGCGATTTCTTTCCATACATGAATGAATCAGTGCAAGCCAGCTTTAAACTAGCTGTTCATCCTGGATTCCAACAACCAAAGTTTTAAAATATTTGGAGTAAATTAGAGAACTCTGTAGGAGATATCCCTCATATTTTTAGGTGTTTCTAATATTTAATTGTTACAGCCATTGTGTCCTTTTCTAGCTGTTAATAAAAGAGAATAAAGAGATGGAAACAGGAGAGACAGAAATGATACATCCCTAGGCCAGCACCAGCACCATAGTTCCTAGCAGAACATGGCTTAGACCCCCAGGGACAGTTTGAGCCCAACCTGACCCTATATGACAAATGATATATTATTCAAGAGAAGGAGAAGATGGGTCATAGACATGTGATGAGCATTTGCTGCATGGAAGATTACTACGTATTTTGTATGTACCATTATCTTCTATCCTTACAACAGCCCTGCGATGCACACACTGCCATGATCCCCATTTTACAAAGGCATAAAGAGCTAAGGTAACTTATGGAAGCCCCATTGTGATGGAGACAAGAGTGGTCTCCATTGGGTTGAATTTTACCCTTCTTTTTGAATGCACTCTTGCTCCTGAATCATGCTTTCTGCCTGCACTCCATAGGAATCTAGTTGAGCTCAGATTTAGCCAAAAATCCCATGAAAATGTCAAGACCACTTGTCACAGCAGTTATCTATTTACTTTTTTTTTCCCATGTTAGCCATGATAAATCCTCAGGTGAGTCTTCTGAAAGCTAAGTTCACTCAAGGAATGTAGACTCTAACAGAGGAGCATTTATCCTTTGCAGTTGATAAAGCAAGGGAAAGAACCAAGATAGAAAGAGGTGGGGCTGTGTGTCCACCTTATAAGGTCAAGCTTTAAGCCCATGTTTAATACATGATAGTAGGCAAGTGAGAAGGTTATGAGATGCAATTATATATAAAATCCCACACTACAAAATGATTATTCTTTCATTATAAAAGTCCTGGGTGCACAGGCATTGCTATAAAACAAAATAGAAAGTATTAAGTGCCCAGACGGAGTTAGAAATAACATACAATTGCAGTTCAGAGGACAAGAAGACCATGGTTCCTAAAAAGCAAACCGCGTGGGTCGAGGAGAACTAAGGCTTGAACAGATGGGCAGCCCTGTGCTCGCATCCCGGCTCCACTGCCGGGGATTCACTGGACCTCTAAGTCTCAGTCTCCAAAAGGCCCAGGAAAAATGTAGAGTGATGGCAGAATGGCAGATGGCAGAATGCTTGCCTGGATCATGATTGACATTCGATAAATATGAGCCCCCTCCCTCTTCTGCCTGGGGAATTAAGATTTGTTTAATAAACAAATTGACATTCGATGTGGGCTTGATAAATAATTATGACCTAACTAAACATGTAGAACTAACAATAGTAATAGTATTTATACGGGTAATACTTTATGCCAGAACTTCATACTTCTTGCAAGAACTATTCTAAGCAATACCCAAGCCATCTATATATATGTATATATTACTTAGGATAATTCTGGCATGATATATGAAACATGTATGTGTTAACAAATATACACATAGGGGCACCTGAGTGGCTCAGTGGTTGAGTGTCTGCCTTTGGCTCAGGACATGATCCCAGGGTCCTGGGATTGAGTCCCACATCAGGCTCCCTGCATGGAGCTTGCTTCTCCCTCTGCCTATGTCTTTGCCTCTCCCTGTGTGTGTCTCTCATAAGTAAATAAATAAAATTTTAAAAAAAACAAATATACATACAGACATGCCTGCACACACACACACACACACACACACACATTTCAATAATCCTGAGGAATATACACTCTCATCCTCATTTTAAATTTGGACAGATATTAGTACAGAAACATTAGGTACTCATCCAAGTTCTCCCACCCACTAAAGATTTGAACTTAGGCACACGCTCTAAAATCTGTTCTCCTAAATCTACACTGACATGCTATAAAAGCATAGCATGAAGGTACTGAACAAAATTCCATGTAATACCCAGGGCCACTGACAGTGAAAAGCCTAATTTTTGGACTTCACAGGGCATGCAGGGATTGTGAGAAATAAGACTTATAAAACAGAATAGGATCAGCTGACAGGGCCTCAAATGCCATGCTAAGGAATTCAAAATGCCTGTTTGACTGGGTTCAGACATGGTCAAGAAAGAAGTCAGACCAAGTGTAGAATTATCTAGCTGGATAGTCTGAAAGCAACTATTATAATTTGGGGATGAAGCAGAGTATGAACAGGGCCTGAGTGTTCCTTGACACAATAAGGTACAGATGCATTATCCAAATTGAATCCTCTCTATTCTATCTGGAGCATGCAGACCTCCCTGTTACTTATGCGCAGGGGCAGCAAGAAGGACAGTTAATGTGAGCAGCAGCAGCCACTGTGCAAACTATTGGAGAAGAGCTCATCAATTTGTAGTTCTAGGGAATCTTTTCTTGGAAGAGGGAAGTTTTAATATATAATTCCTTTCATAAGTATTACTATTCCCATTTAATACAGAAAGAGAACCAAGATTCTGAAAGACAGAATAAATGGCCTTTGGCTATCTGTGAAATAATGGTAGGAGGTTGTTTTCAAGGGTACCTTCATTGAAAGCCCAGCAGCTTCATCAGGCAGCTGAGGAACCAGTAACACAGTTCAAGAAGGGTCAGCGATAATAATTGACATGAAGAATGAAAATGTCATGTATTTCCCCCCCTGCCATGTGTCAGGTGCTAGAGACACAAAATGACCAGGGAGGAAGTCTTCAAGGTCATTGTTATCTGCAGGAGGGGACCAGAATAATGCACACATTTCAGCCCTGTTGGTGTGATGCCATGACCGAAGAGATAGCAAGTATCAATAAGGGGAGTGTCACCAGCTTAAACAAAGAGGTGGGGAAGAGCACAGCAGAAAAGGACCTTAAAGTAGGAGTCTGTTGATGTGTTTGAGGGAAATTCTAGCAGTGTGGTACCATAGAAGGATATGGTAAGGAGAGAAGCAGAAGGAGATGGTTTGGAAAACAGAGGCTTTATAGGGCATACTAGAAATTTTCCCTTGGTTTTATTTTATTTTTTTTTTATTTTATTTTATTTTATTTTTTTTTAATTTTTTTTTCTTTTTTTCTTTTTTTTTCCCTTGGTTTTAAAAGTAATAAACTCTCTTGTAAGAAAGAAGGCCTCGCCTCAGCAATCAGATAACAAAAAGATATAAAAGGCATTCAAATTGGCAAAGAAGAAGTCAAACTTTCCATCTTTGCAGATGACATGATACTGTACATAGAAAACCCAAAAGACTCCACCCCAAGGTTGCTAGAACTCATACAGCAATTTGGCAATGTGGCAGGATACAAAATCAATGCCCCAAATTATTGTCATTTCTATACACTCACAATGAGACTGAAGAAAGATAAATTAATGAGTCAATTCCATTTACAATTGCACCCAAAAGCATAAGATACCTAGAAATAAACCTAACCGAAGAGGTAAAAGATCTATACCCTAAAAACTTCAGAACACTTCTGAAAGAAATTGAGGAAGACACAAGGAGATAGAAAAATATTCCATGCTTATGGATTGGAAGAATTAATATTGTGAAAATGTCAATGCTACCCAGGGAAATTTACACATTTAATGCAATCCCTATCAAAATACCATGGATTTTCTTCAGAGAGTTGGAACAAATCATCTTAAGATTTGTGTGGAGTCAGAAAAGACCCCAAATAACCAGGGGAATATTGAAAAAGAAAACCAGAGCCAAGAGCATCACAATGCTGGATTTCAAATTGTACTACAAAGCTGTGATCATCAAGACAGTGTGGTACTGGCACAAAAACAGACACATAGATCAGTGAAACAGAATAGAGAACCCAGAAATGGTCTCTCAACTCTGTGGTCAACTAATATTCGACAAAGGAGGAAAGACTATCCACTGGAAAAAGGACAGTCTCTTCAATAAATGGTGCTGGGAAAATTGAACATCCACATGCAGAAGAATGAAACTAGACCATTCTCTTACAACATACACAAAGATAAACTCAAAATGGATGAAAGATCTAAATGTGAGACAAGATTCCATCAAAATCCTAGAGGAGAACACAGGCAACACCCTTTTTGAACTTGGCCACAGCAACTTCTTGCAGGATACATCTATGAAGGCAAGAGAAACAAAAGCAAAAATGAACTATTGGGACTTCATCAAGATTAAAAAAAAAAACAGCAAAATAAATAGTCAACAAAACTAAAGACAACCTACAGAATGGGAGAAGATATTTGCAAATGACGTATCAGATAAAGGACTAGTATCCAAGATCTACCAAGAACTTATTAAACTCAACAGCAAACAAACATACAATCCAATCCTGAAATTTTCAGAAGACATGAACAGAAATCTCATATAGGAAGACATAGACATGGCCAACAAGCACATGAGAAAATTCTCCGCATCACTGGCCATCAGGGAAATACACATCAAAACCACAATGAGATACCACCTCACACCAATGAGAATGGGGAAAATTAACAAGAGAGGAAACCACAAATGTTGGAGAGGATGTGGAGAAAGGGGAACCCTATTGCACTGTTGGTGGGAATGTGAACTGGTGCAGCTACTCTGGAAAACTGTGTGGAGGTTCCTCAGAGAGTTAAGAATAGAGCTACCCTACAACCCAGCAATTGCATTGCTGGGATTTACCCTAAAGATACATATTCAGTGAAACACTGGGACACCTGCACCCCAATGTTTATAGCAACAATGTCCATAATAGCCAAACTATGGAAGGAGCCTCGATGTCCATCGAAAGATGAATGGATAAAGAAGATGTGGTTTATGTATTCAATGGAATATTACTCAGCCATTAGAAACAACGAATACCCACCATTTGCTTTGATGGAACAGGATGCTATTATGCTGAGTGAAGTAAGTCAGTTGAAGGACAATTATTTTATGGTTTCACTCATACGGGAAATATAAAAAATAGTGGAAGGGATTATAGGGGAAAGGAGAGAAAGTGAATGGGAAAAATCAGAGAGGGTGACAGAACATGAGAGACTCCTAACTCTGGGAAACGAATAAGGGGTAGTAGAAGGGGAGCTGGGCAGGGGGACGGGGCGACTGGGTGACAGGCACTGAGGGGGGCACTTGACAGGATGAGCACTGGGTGTTATTCTATATGTTGGCAAATTGAACTCCAATAAAAAATATACAATAAAAAAAAGATTGTTTAAATGGAGTAACGCTAGAGGGAGAAAAATTATCTGGTGCTTCTCACAGTCAGTCAGGGAAGAACTGATGAAGGTGGTGCAGAGGAAAAAAAGAAGTGAACCATTCACCAGATGTTTTCTATGTTCCCATGTACTCAGGGTCACACCTGAGTACAAATATCCAGGTATTTGATTTCAAGTAATTAACCACACTATCAGCAGAAATGAAATATTTTTGTATGCATTTTTTTCTTCCTTTCTTTCCTCCTTCCTTCTTTCCTCCTTCATTTCTTTCTACTTCATGTGTTCCTGAAAACATCAACCACAGTGTGATATCACCTCACACTTGTTAGAATGGCCGTCATTAAAAAAACAAGAGATAAATGCTGGTGAGGATGTGGAGAAAAGGGAACCCCAGTGCTCTGTTGGTGGGGTTGTAAATTGGAACAGCCACTATGGAAAACAGTTTGGAGGATCCTCAAATAATTAGAAATAGAACCACCATATAGTCCAGCACTTCCACTTCTGCGAAAATATCCAAAGGAAATGAAAACACTAATAAAAAAGGATATCTATACCTTCATGTTAACAGCCACATTATTTACAATTGGCCAAGCCACAGAAACAAGCTAAGGATCCATTGGCAAATGAATGGATAAAGGAGGTGTTGGGGGAGGGGGACTGGATGGAGGTGGTCAGAACCTAGAAACTACCAGTTATCAGATAAATACTAGGGATGTAACACACAGCATGATGACGGCTGTAGCTTGCACTGCCATGTGATATCATAGGGGAGTCATTGAGAGTAAACCCTAAGAATTTTCATCACAAGGAGAATTTTGTTTTCCTTTTCTTTTTATTGTATTTCAATGAGATGATGGATATTATCTAAACCTGTTGTGGGAATCATTTCACAATATAGGTAAGTCAAACCACCATTCTGTATACCTTATACACTGATGTGTGTCAATTATTTCTCAATAAAATGAGAAAAAATGGAAGTTCTAATTTTCCCTAGGAAGAGTCCTTGCTTAAGCTACTCACAAGTTAACAACAACAAAGCTGAAAGCTAAGAGCAGAAATGGAACTAAGGAGGAAAGGAGAAGAGAAGTAGATCATGATAAACTTGGCCTATAATATGGTTTTGCCAAAGGCTGACAATGAGCTAAAATCTTCTCTTCTGAGTGCTAGTTTGAGATCCAAATCTCAGGAAAACGAATGGGGGAAAAAGACACATGTTGCCTGCTTTCATGCTCTTATTTCTAGAGAAATCTGCTCTCTCCTCAAAGATTTCTATTCAGCAAGGTTAAATTATCTTAAGAGAAAATCAGCTACATGACAGGTGAATTGGAACTTATCACTGGTGTACACATTGCTATTTGGAAGTGAACCCATAAAGCACTATGAAGGAAATAATGGTAACAGCATCCTAGAACCTTTTAGTCTTCTATTTGTCCTCATGGGACTAGAATCAGGCTTAGCCTCTTCTCTGGCCAATTGAATGTAAAGGACTGTGGGAACCAGACTCATAATCTGCAAATAGCTTTTGAGGCCAACAATTGGACCCTCATAGTCAGAATAACATTAAGGAGGAATTATGCACAGTGTGTGTTACCCACTCTCTCTTTGTGACACGTGTCCCTCAGGTAGTTTCTGATAGGTTGGATAGCACAGGCTTTCTTAACTATATAGATTGAAACTTCACTGTCCCTTTGCCTCTCTGAAGTGCTCTAGTCTAGGAATTAAGAGCATTAAAGTCAGCTATGGTAGTGGAAGTTACTCTCATATGTGATCTTGTTTCAATGCCCCCTTCAACTAATGACCTTTCCTTGAAAAAAATGTCTTAAAAACTCCATCTTTGGTTTTCCCTCCAAATTGTGAATATGAGATTCTCTCAAGATATTATGTACACATTCCTAGGGAGCACAGTTCCTTTAAGATATTCTATGCAAATATAGTAGGGTTCCATAATGAAACAAGTTAAGGGAACAAATGTGGAATCTTCCTTCATTCAACTTTACCTGTGATTCCAGGTAAGACCCTGGTCTCTTGAAGCTTGCAGTGACAGAGACAAATAAGTAAAGCAAGATGCATTTAGAAAGGAAAATAAAGAAAGACAGGAGGGCAGGCTGTGCTGGAGAGGGAAAAGGAGTTGGCAAGATCCCTTACTAAGGCCACTGAAGAGCACATGAAGGGATTAAAGAGTTCAACAGTCTTTCCATCTTGGTATTTATCAATGACTTTACTCTGGACACATCAATTAGTCTCTTTCCAACTCTGGGCTTGGCCTTTACTATAATGTCCCTTTGCTCCAGGTCCTGTAGTACAAGACCAGGCCCTCTTGGTAACCCCCCAAGATCAGTTCTCCATTTTATTGAGGAGGAAGTTCATAAAGCTTCCTATTCCTTTTTCAGAAATCAGAAGAAGGCAAAGCATTGCCTCTTTTTGTTTTCATGAAGTGTGAAAAACATGATTTTGCTAAGTGGGTATTACAGTTTTCTCCAGTTGTGCACCATATGGTCAAGCTCCCATACATTTTGGTGTTCTAGCTCTCAACACAGAGATGGAAATGTAAATAGATGACATTGTTGTCAACACTCACTTTATTACCCCTCATACTTATTGCAGCAAAAGTCAAATAAAAATCAGAACATCTGAATAAATATAGCAATGACAGTGGAAGAATTTGATGCCTCAAATATATACTCATATTTAAATAGATACTTATCAGTACATGCATAGTGTCTTCAAGAATAATTAGGGATCTGGATGATCCAAGTCCAAGAACAAAATTCCATGTTTCTATTTAGCTGTGGGATAATATACCTGATTTTCACATTATTAGTCAATCATATTTTATTTTCTATAAAATGTGACCCAGATCAATAATTGTCACAAGGAAGCTGATAGCCTAATTGTATGCATAAGGTTCCTCTTGGTCTAGGAAGAGTTTTAAGTAACTTAACTCAGGAACTTCTTTTAAATCAATGATGATTTGTTAAAGCTATAAATGGACAGAGGCCAATGGTGATATGAGAGCCCTTCAACTTTTACTTTAACAAAGCTTTAGCAATGCCTTTTCCTGGTGCTTGTAACTCTTGACATTCAATGAACTCTTTTTGTACTTGAGTTATTGATGGAATTGTTTTCATGCAAGTAGTTACAGAGGAACACACTGGGTCATCAAACTAGGAGAACAATGAGGAAATGGGATATAGAATTAATCACTTTTGATGGAAGAAGTGGAGGTAGAGATCCAGATGTCATGGCCATGTTGTGCTGCTTCTATGAGAAACCAGTTGTCTTGCCAGGAACTGGGCACTGGGTTCTAAAGGCACTGGTGCCTCCAATGAGATAGGTATTTGATGGAGGACGTTACCTTTAATCTTTGTAAGTTACTCAGTAACTTCGGCTGGCAAGTCTTACTATCTCCATTTACTAGGATTAAACAAGAATGAGTGTGTGATGGGTTAATGCCTCTGGGGACTTTATTTTATACCTGATGAGATTTCATGCGAAAACTTTTATATGTGTAAATTAATAATAAAGTCACCGCTATTAGGACCGATATTAGGATTCCATTTTCTAAAGTGGCCACACAGTAACCATATTTCAAGAGGATGATTGACAGTTAAGGGGAGAGTGGAGCAAAATGACAATTAACTGTTGACTGCATAAGACTGTGTGTGACAGAGGTTGTGTCAGGTTTTGTGTGTGTGTGTGTGTGTGTGTGTGTGTCAAGGTTTAGATGGGAGTGAGGAAATACTCATGCCTCATGCTGGAAGGCATTTCTACTGCTACAAATAGAGGAGAAAACAAATATCCCTTCAGTGATACAGTCACATAATCTGGAAAGAGCAAGAACACATCATTCTTAAGAGAAGGAACAGAACATGAGTGTGTGATTATAACTAGCAGGGTTCCACCTGAATGCCCCACTTAACTTGTGGTCAAGGTCAAGTGGAAGTGAGAGTTTTTCTCTCCTGTTGCCCTGAATCCTTGAATTGTTGTACTCTGGAGGCCACATTGACAATGGAGGCAAAGTGGATGGTGGCATGGATTAGTTTTCCTCTTTGCCAACTATCAGGATTAAGCAACAGAAGTGGAGCCATTCTTATATAACAATCAAGTTCAGGGTGGTCTTCTAGCCCAATTAAATCACTGTCTATGAAATTCAAATAGATACATGACATCTGTGCTTATAATGATATAATAATGTCATGTACTACAAACAAGAGTAGAATAAAAAATAATTCAGCAGTCTGTCTTCTTTTTACACCCCTAAAATCTATCACTTAGGGAATATAGTCAGTGATATTGTAATAGTGATGTATGGTGACAGATGGTAGCTACATTTGTGGCGAAAATGGCATAACACATGAACTTGTCAAATCACCATGTTGTGCACCTGAAACTAATGTGACACTGTGTGTCAATTATACTCAAATTTTAAAAATGATAAAAAAATAAATAAGTGCTTAAAAAAAGAAAGAATTCCTGTCAGCCACCAATAGTGTCCAGTGCCTAACACCTATCTCTTTCATTTCCTTTTCTCTAAGTGCCTGTCTGAAATATCCATTTCAACACATACCCCTACAGAGCAGTTTGGAACATTGAAGTCTGAGTGGGTTTTTCAGTTTAAGTTTTAACTCTGTGGTTTGCATGTTAATTACCCTCTGCCTTATTAAATATATCTTATTAAACTTAAAAAAATTGCATTTCTAATTAGCTCTGAGCTGCTAGTCCTTCCTTAGCTTTCATTTGTACTGTTTTTCTGGGAGAACCCTTTGAATGTCATTCAGAAAATTTAAGTATGATTGACAAATGCCTTGCATGGGGCTTGAGAGTATTAATAAGTCACAGTTTCAGAATATACTCTCACAAAAAACATTTTTACACAAGAATTGGCGATCAGAACTTCTTTCACTCTCTGTGAGTATTGTGTGTATCTGTGAGAATCTATTAGGTGCCATGTCATTTGCATATAGCATTTAATGTAAGATTCACAACTGCCTTGGAGACTTTATTTTCACTCTTCTCCTGATAAGAAAACCAAGAGTCAGAAAAGTTGTCTTCCTTTGCGTATCCATTCATTCAATGAATTCAGCAATTTACTAATAACTGTGTGAGCCAAGTCAGGGTGCTGTTGGTAACTCACTGATTTTGAAATAACTACAGTGCACAGATTTGCTTTGGGTTACTGAATGCCATTTCAGCCATACCTTTAAGACATACTGTTTCCTGCACTAAGCATTTCAGTTTAAAATAAGATACAGTCTATATCCCCAAAGGAATTACAGCCCTAGTTCCTTGCTGAGGATGACAGAGCAAATCAGCAGGGTGGTTAGGATTAGCACTCAAAGCTTATCTCCTTTCTCTCCCACTCTCCTGCTTCTTTTAAAACAGACCCTTAGGCAGCATGATGATTGGCAGAGCACCAGACTTGAAATAGGTCTCCCTGAGAATTCCTGATATTCCCTGTCAAGGTTACAGAGGCGGAGTTTGGTTGTTGCACCTGTTAGTTATTGCTCAAACTGCAGTTAGGCAAATTAATGACATCTTCCCCGTGGCACCTGGTTGCTTGCAATCTCACTGCCAGTCAAAGTCATCAGTGGGGTTGGCTCAATGGGATGTATTTGTCGAAGCCATTTGAGTTGCTCTGGTGGCAGCTAACACATACCCATCCATTCTCCACCAATAATTGCCAGTGGCCGTCCCGTCTTAGCCTCATAGTTTGTGCCTACTCGGTTAGCTGCCTAGTAAAGAGTAAGAAGAACATCAGCGTCTTCATTATGACCAACGTTCTTCCATTCATAAGCCAAAATGTTGTTTGCTGTTAAGGAATGAACGTCTTGGAATCTCTGGGTGGCTCAGCGGTTAGGCCTGCCTTCAGCCCAGGATGTCATCCTGGAGTCCTGGGATCGAGTCCCACGTAGGGCTCCCTGCATGGAGCCTGCTTCTCTCAATGTTCTTTGAGCTCAGGCATGAGAAGGAGATGCAATGATATCATAGACCTCACTGAGCCTCCTTTTCTGTCTGCAGACCTTTGCAGGAAACATGAATGCTGACAGTGTGATGCACCACAAGTTACTGCACTCAGTGAGAGCCCGCTTCGTTCGCTTTGTGCCCCTAGAATGGAATCCAAGTGGAAAGATTGGCATGAGAGTGGAGGTCTATGGATGCTCCTATAGTAAGTATGTGCATGTGCCCTCAACTTGTGTATTATGAGCAGCCCTCCCCACTCATACTAGTTTATCTACATTGAGATGGCAATCTCAGTTGTTTTAACATTCTTTCAAGTCTCTAATAACTTCTGCACATTAGAAAATGTAAAATTCAATCCAGAGGTAGAAACACTCTACTTCTGTCTAGGAATGAAGGAGCTTTGGGGTGATAACACAATAAAAGCTTGAGAACAACAACACAAAGTTCAAAGTTAAGAGCTCTTGGATTCTGAGCATCATTTGTCCTTGAAGTAGAAGAGTAATTTGAGCTCCATTCTTTCTCAGAAGAGGGGTGAAGTATTATGAATTCACTCTTCCTTCAGAACCATCAGGGAAAAAGGTTCTCCCTCTTCACCTGTTCTAGAAGAGGAAGAAATGGAACATTTCAATCCAGTGTAGCCCAGGGAATGCTTCTTTCCTGGAATTATGCTAGCTATGCACTAGTCTGTTAGTTGTTGTGTATTGAACGTAAAAGCAGTGCTCCATCTAGCAAATAAGAAAGGTTGTAATGGTGGGTAGAACTGGCAATCACTCTAGAATAAAGTAAAAATTATGCAAAAAATGTAATTTTCCCTGCAAGTTTTATATTTAAATCTAAAATTTCATCATCATAAATTATTTTTCTACCTTAGCAGTGACATCTCTTGCTTATATGCCAAAACCCAGTGACCTCCAATGAATGAACACACACATGATTTGCTACCACTAAAATTTGTTCAACAGATCCTGCTGAAGTGTCTATTTGGGTTACCTCCTTGTACAATTTTCTATAATGTAGTCAACCGAATGCCTGTATCAGGATCATCTGCAGTGGTCCTTAAAAATGCATTTGCCTAGCCATGTTTTATATATCCCGGATTATGATTCTGGGCATAGGGACCTAGAAAGCCGAATATTAACAAGCTCCCTAGGGAAGCTATGGACATAGAGTATCCAGTAAAAATAAATCTCTGCACAGGGGATTTACTTGTGAAATGATTGTCTTTATCTTGAACAAGCACTTGCAGAAAGAATGTATTATACAACAGATACATCAACAAACCATTAGATTAGGGAGACACTTCCTTCCACTCTAGCCCTTCCATAACAAAGCATACAGCGTCTGTAAGTGCTTAGGCTTCCTATCCCAGGATCTCTGGCACACCCAGATTCTCTTGTTACCTCTTCTCTTGATAATAATTGTCACTACTCAGAGGTTTACTTTTAGGTACAACAGGAAACCTTCATGCTGAGGTAAAAGGGTTATTTATATTATAACTCCAGCCACCTATTTTGGTGTAACAATCCTATTACTATTTAACATGTCCTCATTGTTTTCCGCCAGTTCAGTCCATTGCCCTTGTTCTTTATGCACATTGTTTGATGTGCCTGCACAGAAAGACTCATGGCACCAAGTTAAATAGCTGACTGTAGGGTTGAAAGAGACCTTTGAGCAGCATGTTAAGCTTTTTCTGGTGCCAGAACCCTTTGAGAACCTGATGGCAGCAAGGAACCCTCTCTTAAGAAAAGTGCCCACAATAGCATTCTTTTTATAAGTAGATTTTTCAACATAGGAAGTCCACAGATCCACTAAAAGCCAATCCTTGACCTAGCTAACAGCCCCCAATTTGGAATAGCGCAGTCCTGTGTGGATCCCTCTCCAGGTAGGCTCTGTGTCTATTGAGTGCATCCCCTCAGGAGTATCTTACCTTCGGGTACCTAGTGTGAGTGGTGGGATGTTAGGCACCTGGGGAGCTGCTGGACACACATCTCTACAACCATCCTCAAGCCTTCCTCTGGTTCTTTTAAGTCACTAGTCTTTTTTTTTTTTTTTTTTTAAGATTTTATTTATTTATTTATGAGAGACACACAGAGAGAGACAGAGACACAGGCAGAGGGAGAAGCAGGGAGCCTGATGTGGAACTTGATCCCAGGACCCCAGGATCATGACCTGAGCCCAAGGTGGACCTCAACCCCTGAGCCACCCAAGTGCCCTATCAGTCACTAGTCTTATAGTTTTGCTGCTTTTTCCCTTGGGGAAAAAAGAATATATTTCTCATTTATTTTCCTTTTTTCTTTTCTTTCTTTTCTTTCTTTTCTTCTTTTCTTTTCTTTTCTTTTCTTTTCTTTTCTTTTCTTTTCTTTTCTTTTCTTTTCTTTTCTTTTCTTTTCTTTTCTTTTCTTTTCCTTTCCTTTCCTTTCCTTTCCTTTCCTTTCCTTTCCTTTCCTTTCCTTTTCTTTTCTTTTCTTTTCTTTTCTTTTCTTTTCTTTTCTTTTCCTTTCTCCCTCTTCTTCTTCTTCTTCTTCTTCTTCTTCTTCTTCTTCTTCTTCTTCTTCTTCTTCTTCTTCTTCTTCTTCTTCTTCTTCTTCTTCTTCTTCTTCTTCTTCTTCTTCTTCTTCTTCTTCTTTCTTCTTTTAATGTCTCTTATTTCTATCTAGAAACATGCTTTAGCTTGTCCTCTGGATCCCAACTGTCTTTCCCAATGTCATCTCATCCCCCTTTTGACTGGATTATTCTTATAAATATAAAAATTTGCATGTAAACTATCAAACAAAGCAGCAACAACAAAAACCCTAAGGTCCTGCTTAGCACCCACTTCTCCTTCTCTCCCTACCTTTGCCCAGAATAGCTTCTCTCTAAAACTTGTCTGTAGTTGCTGACTCTACCTTCTTACCTCCAGGTACACTGAAGCTGATTCTCTTCAGTATGTACACATCTGGTGTTTAGTTTAAAGTGTTAGCTTGGCCAAGTCTTGTCATTCAACCAAACACGAAGCTAGGCATTGCTGTGATGTGGTGAACATCTGCAATCACTGGACTTTATGTAAAGGAGATTATCCTTGATGTCCGGGTGGGCCAGATGCAATCAGTTGAAAGGTTTTAAGATCAGAACTAAGGTTTCCCTGAGGAAGAAGAAATTCTACCTGTGACATGCAGCTTTAGCTCTTGCCAGAGTATCTGGCCTGCCCCTCCTGACCTGACCTCCTGTTTGAAGATGGATTTCAAACTTGCCTAGCCTGCCCAACAATCATGTAAGCCATTCCTTGTAATACAGCTATATCTGTATCTGTACATCTATCTATCTGTCTCTTTATCTATCTATCTTCATCCTATTTCTCTGGGGGAATCATGACTAATGCAGAATGCCCCACAGAAGCTACTTCATTCAAGACCACCAGTGACCTCCACATCGCCAAATCCAATGGTCACTTCGTTTTTCTCACTTCACTCAACCTCTCAGTGGCATTTGGTTCAATTAGCCATTTCTACTTTTTAAAAACCTGGTTTTCCCTTCTAGCTCCCTTGTTACCTATGCTAAATCTCAGGGCTGAGCCTCAGGACCTCTTCCCCTTTCCACCTACACCCCAGGCCTCCTGAATTTACAGAGTTCCATATGTTTAAATACGGTGGATATGCTGATCATTGGCACATCTGCACCTGGCCTGTCCTCTAGAATTACATAGGCAATATACTAGATCTCTCCAGATGAATGTCTACTAGTATATGTGCTGCCGAAGCGAGCATTCCATATGAATGTCTCTACTAAATTTAATAGAGCAGAAACACAACTCTTGACTACCATTCCCTCAGACACCTGCTTGTTAACATCTCCCTCCCATCTCAGTAAATGGCACCACTCTTCATTCACTTGGTAGAGCAAAAAACCCAGAAAACAGTCTTGATTCCTCCTTTCCTATAACCTATACTCTCATGTGCAACTTATTTACAGTTCACAGCAGCTCCACCAGCTCTGTCCTCCAAAACATATCCTAAATCCACATCCTTCTTCTGCCTTCCAGAGCTGCAGCCTCTGTTAGTAGTCACTTTGTGTATTTAAATAGCCTTCAAGCTGGACTTCCTGCTCCATGCCACAGTCTCTCCAAACCTATTTAATACAATCAGCAGCCAAAGTGATCTTTGTAAATAAGGGACAAAACTGCATCACTCCCCTGCCTTCTTCACTTAAAATAGACTCCTTTCAGGCAAGTACACTTTCTTATTGGATGTTCCATGTCAGCCTCTTCAAATTTCTTCTATTTCTTTCTGTCCTTAGAGGCCTTCTAGCTATTCCTGAAACATGCCAAGCTGTTCTACCTCAGGGCCTTTGCACTTTCTGTTCCCTGGGCACAGAACAGCTTTTCCAAGAATTTATGTAGTTAGTTCTTTCCACCAATGCAATTTTTAATTCCGATTCAGCTACTTTAGAGAAGTCCACTCTGATCACCTTTCTAAGGTCTCCTGCTCTACTTCCCATGCATCAACCAACATCCCCTGACTATCTGATGTGCTTTTATTTTCCTTTTGGTGCCTGTCACAAAAATCTTGTTTGCCTGTTTGCTAATCTTGTTTGTTGTTTGCCCTGCTAAATCCCTGCAGCAGAATGTAAGTTCCATGAGAACAGGCAACTTGTCTGTTAAGTCTCAGGACCTAATAGGCACAAGTAGATATTAAATAATACTTGTGAATGAATGGACACATATATCAGTCCAATCTCAGCAGGGGCAACCATGTAATGTATCTGAAATTACTTTCTGTTAAACACCCAATGTAGTTTCTAGGAAACTGCTTTTTTTCTTATGGGCTTATAAATCTTTTTCTCAAAATTCCATTTAAGTAAGTTGCCAAGACTATAGAAAACTTACAGTTCTATGATTTTCTAAGATGTCAAGTCTTGCCATTTTTGCAATACTGCGTAGTCAAGCATTCATTCATCCATTCACTCATTTATTCCTTCAGCTAACAACTTTATTTAACACTTAAGATACACCAAGCATCACGCAGAGCCTTAAGGGGTATAAGAAATAAAAAATGAACTCTTCCTGGACTTTCGTAAGTCCTGTACTTTTTTCTTTGAAGAAATTTTTTATGATTGCATATCATTAATTAATTATGTAACTGTTTCTTTGGCATATGCCTCCTTCGACTAGATTCTAAGCTTTGAAAAGGCAGTCATTGTGCCTGTCAGGCATGTCGGGTATACGGTATATTTTTAGTGAGCATTTGTTGAGTGATTGATACTGCTGAGAGTCAAAGATGGGGTAACAAGTATGTAAATAAAAACATGCCATAAAGAATTGAATGTGCCTGTTAGGAATCTGCAAAGGGAGTCCAGGGGATGAAGAGGACAAAGGAAGCAGGTGTCGCTGCTGGCATCAGAAAGATTCTGGAGATATCATCCACCTCAGCTGGGTCTCAAAAGTTAGTAGTGACTTCCCCAGCACAGAAGGTATCTCCAGGCAGCAGGAGGTGTGGGCACATAGGGAAGCAGGGACAAAGCCTTGGGGTTTTGTTGTTTTAGTGCACAAGCAGCAATGACAGGAAAGTGGGAAATGAAGCCACTTGCCTCTCTTTGCTTCAGCAGTTTCTTTCAGTAACATAAAAAAAAAAAAAAAAAAAAAAATTCCTCTGGTGATCCTATGGGTCCTAGAGCCTCTGTGCCTTAGCCTGCCTATGACTTGCCAGCCTTGTCCCTCCTTGTTCCTCAGCCAGTGCTTCTGCAGCTGTTCGGGTAGTCCTCTGTTTCCCGAAAGGAGCAGTGACTCACCCTTTAGGGGCTCCTCATAGCTCACAGGTCTCTGCCCCTCTCATTTGCCCCATTCCCCATATCCAAATTCCACTGAGTGTGCATGTACAATTAGTTCCCTGCAAAGACATGAGCTTCTCTCCTGATTCCATATTTTCATATTTGCAGCTTCCTTTTTTCAGAAAAATCCTCCTTGTCCTTCACCAGGCTGACTCCTGATCGCCCTTCACCAGCCAGATCAAATATCACCTACTTTTGAAATCTTTTTGCCTCCTAGACCTTGTCATGTGATCCCCTTTTAGGTTTAATGTTTCAGGTCTAGGTTTTATCATATTAAATTAAAGTTACCTGGTGCTTCCCCACCTAACCACCAGTCTATTCTATAAGGTGGGATCATGTCCTACCTTTCTGCTACCCAGGACGTAGATCAGTGTCTGACAACTGCTATATACTCCATGAATATTTAAGGTGTATTTAATTTTTAGATCTAGAGGCTAGCCATACTTTTTCATTTTTGAAAGTTTTTATTGTATTTTTAAATTGTATTGTATTGTATTTTGTAAAAACATGATACTTTTTTTTAAGAATTTATTTATTTATTCACGAGACACACAGAAAAAGAGGCAGAGACACAGGCAAAGGGAGAAACAGGATCCCTGCAGGAAGCCTGATACAGGACTTGATCCCAAGACCCCAGGATCATGACCTGAGCTAAAGGCAGATGCTCAACCACTGAGCGACCCAGGTGCCCTTACAATACTGTGTTTTATAATAATCTTTCTAATGAAGGCCTCTTTTCTCTTGTATGTGTATATATATACACACATGCATATATATATATATACACATTTTATAAATAATAAAAAGATACGAGCTTATTAGAATCTTCCTTATACACAGGTTTAATATCTCACACTTTTTCTCCTTGAACAACTGAGATTATCAGTGGCTATAGTTCCCAAATTAAATGTATTTAGAGCTTCCTTAGGCTATTCTGGTATTATGCTGCCTTAAAAATCTCTAGAAGTAAGAATGTATCTAATCTCCATTTTCCTTAACTATTGACTTTTTAAAAGATTTTATGTATTTATTCATGAGAGACACACAGATAGAGGCAGAGACAGAAGGAGAAGCAGGTCCCTCATAGGGAGTCTGATGCGGGACTCAATCCCTAGACAGGGATCATGCCCTGACCCAAAAACAGACGCTCAACTGCTAAGCCACCCAAGCATCCCAAGTATTGATGTTTTTAAAATATTTTCTTTTTGATTGCCTTCATTTCCTTTTATTTATTTATTTTAAAATATTTTTACATATTGGGGTGCCTGGATGGCTCAGTCGGTTAAGTGTCTGCCTTCAGCTCAGGTCATGATTCCGGGGTCCTGGGATCAAGCCCCGGAGTAGGGCTCTCTGCTCAGCGGGGAGTCTCCCTCTCCCTCTCCCTGTCCCTCTCCCTGTCCCTCTCCCTCAGCTCATGCTCTCTCTCTCTCATATCCTATTTATTTGAGAGGGAGCAGGAGTAAGAGAGTGTGCATGAGTGAGGGGAGGGGCAGAGGCAGAAGGACAAACAGACTACCTTCTGAGCGCAGACACAAGGCTTCATCCCACGACCTTGAGATCACAACCTGAGCTGAAACCAAGAGTCAGATGCTTTAACCAACTGCTCCACCCGGGTGCACCCTGCCTTCATTCCCTTTTATATATTCCAGGGTGACTGTCTCATTTTATGGAAGTTCCCATTGCTTTCATGTCATCAGTGCCATCTTTTTGCCATGGTCACAATGAAGTTCAAAGCAACAGATTCCTTTTGTGGGCTCAGATATGAACAATTGAACAAACGGTCTGTTCTTAAAAACATGAACCTTCCAGCAAACCCTGTTAACTTCTTTGAGCCTCTGTTTCCTCATCTGCAAATCACAGTGGTAATTACTTTAAAGACTACAATGTCACTTCAGAGTTATTAAGTATCAAGCATAGAACAGAATATGTAGCCAATAGTCTACGTTTAGTCACTGACATTCTGACTTAGGTGTATATCCGTATATCCCTAGAGGAAATCCCTGTACTGCCATTATGTGTTGCCTTTTTGGGAAACATTAACCTTATCCTCTATTAGACTAGGGGCCCGTCTCAGATTGAGATATGTCCTGTTCTTGTTTCTACTTCTGCTGTCATAGGCGCTGGGATCTCAGTTCTCTGCCACCTTCAGGTTCTCTCTCTGTGCTCAAGAAAAGGATCAAACATGGTCTCCCATGGCATTCTACAAAGACTAAAAACAAGATTTTCTCCTATTTTGATTGCTACTGATAAATAATTCCATGGAGTAAATAATTCCATGGCGAACCAAGAAAATAATTTTTAACGTCCTTCCAGATAGTTATTTCAAACACATTATATCCACTTTCTGCTATATGTTGAGTTCATTATGGCTGTGACACATTTTGCATGTATGAATGTTTGGCAACCAAACTTGCTACATTGCATTCTCATAAGAACTCTAGAATACCTCTTCCGTTACCATTTTTCCTCCTGTGTCACCTCAATTATAAAATGAGGTATGTGGTTTTTGAATTTTGCATGGGTGTTTCCTCTCTCTGATCAGTTTTCAGGTTGATTGGTTTTTGGCCAAACATGTGTGAGTAAACCAAGTAAGTAAAAGACATGGATTCTGCTACATCACTGAGTTGCTGATGTTAAGATGAACACTTGAAGTAGAGATGTCAATAGAGAATTGCGCAAAATAATTCATCTCCTGTAGAGACTACAAAAGAGGAAGAGGTGGGAGAATGAAGAGCACCATTCTGAATTAATGGTGATTCTTTCTGGAAGACAGAGCCAGTATGTTCCCTATTGGTGGCAACTTTTCCATTGTTAAATTACAATTTCTGGAGGGCGCCTGAATGGCTCAGTGTTTGAGCATCTGCCTTTGGCTCGGGTTGTGATCCCAGGGTCCTGGGATCGAGTCCCACATCGGGCTCCCCACAGGGAGCCTGCTTCTCCCTCTGCCTAAGTCTCTGCTTCTCCTCTCTCTGTGTGTCTCTCATGAATAAAAATAAAATCTTAAAAAGTTACAATTTCCATTAGAAATGTCACCATCATCATCAATATCCCCCTTCCCCCACTTTCATTTAATATGCTCATTATGGTGGAACACACTCCAAACCTCAATAGTCTTTCAAATAGAAATTGCTATTCCTATGTACTATACAAAGAGAGACTGAAATTTATAAAGCTGAAGTGTCTTTTAGATAAGTAATTTGCATCCTAAGCCAAATATTTCTTCTGAGCTCTAAAAATATATATTCATTTGCCTGATTGATATCTCAATTTGGTTATGTCATAAATAGCTCAAATTTAACATATCCCAAAGGGAACTCTTAAAATCAACTTGTACCCTCCAACCATGCTCAGTTTCTTCTTCTTGTGGACTTCCCTATATCCGGAGATAACACCAGTTGCCACCACCAGCCATGGGGAACTTTCTTTAAGTCTCTCCTCTCACTTCTTTCCTGTGGTAGATCCATCAGCACGTTCTATCAGTATTACTTCCAAAATTCATCTCAAATATATCCATTTCTGGGGATCCCTGGGTGGTGCAGCGGTTTGGCGCCTGCCTTTGGCCCAGGGCGCGATCCTGGAGACCCGGGATCGAATCCCACGTCGGGCTCCCGGTGCATGGAGCCTGCTTCTCCCTCTGCCTGTGTCTCTGCCTCTCTCTCTCTCTCTCTCTCTCTCTCTGTGACTATCATAAATACATTAAAAAAAATTAAAAAAAAAATATATCCATTTCTTTTCCTCTAGCCTGGTTCAGTTATATCTCTGATCACCTGGATTTTTAACTCAGTTAACCCCCTTTCAATCCCTTTTTTCTTTCTTTCTTTCTTTTAGTCCATTATCTCTGCTATAGTCAGCAGGATTGTCATAAAATGCAGAGTTGACCCACTTCCTGCTGAAAACTTTTTACTGGCTTCTGCCTGCATTTAACAAAACCAAAGTCATGTGTGTGAAGAAGAGGCCTTGGACGATCAGACCTTTGCCTGCTTCCCTGACTTCACTGCCCCATCATATCCCCTCCCTATCTGGGCTCAAGCCCCATGGGTTGATTACTCCATCTGCAGGGCTCCCCACCTCCTCTGCCTTCTTGAGCTCACCTTTTAAATCATCTTAGCTTTATTATCATTTTCTCAGAAAGGTACCAATTGATTCCCAATTTAAATAAACTTATTCTTGCTTTTTTTTTTTTTTTTTTAAATCTTAAAACATGCTGTTCTTTTCTTTCAAAGCAGGGATCTCTGTCTTAGTCTGTTCAAGCTGGAATATGATAGACTGAGTAGCTTATAAACAGTGGACAGTTATTTCTCACAGTTTTGGAGGTTGGAAAGTCCAAGATTAAGGCAGAGTGAATTTGGTGTCTGGCAAGGGCCCACTTCCTGGTTCATAATTGGCCTTCTCACAGTGTTCTTACCTGGCAGAAGGGATAAGAGAACTCTGTGCTTCTCTTTTTTAAGAGCACTAATCCCGCTGATATAACCACCTCTCCAAAAGCCCATCTCCAAATAACATCATATTGGGGATCAGATTTCAACATATGAATTTTGGGGAGATATAAACATTCAGCATATAGGATGAATAACATACATACACACAGAGACAGAAAAAGAAATAGATAGAAACAGATAGATCGATATAGTTATCTACTAGCTATTTACATGTGTATTTCATTGTGAATTACCTGTCTCACCTACCAGTTTTCAATCCCCATAAGATCAAAGACCATATCTACTTAAATACCCTGTTCATAGCACAGAATGAGGCCCATTTCAATTAATAGCAAATGAATTTGTTGAATGAGCAACTTCCCCAAAATGGCACAACCAGTTGGCATTTGAAGACAGGTTTTGAACCTGGTTTTGTATTATTTCTATAACCTTGGGCTTTACCCTGTGTATCTGCAAGACTTAGCCATACGACATGGGAAAATCTTATTAGAAAGAAAGCATCATATTCAGTCTCCTAATACCCGTATTATTGCTTTACTCACAAGGCCCAAAATGAGCAACCCTCAGTTCCCAAGCATATGTAACTAAGATGTCCAGGGACAGAGTTTAGCTACTGTCCAGTCCAGGAGCTCCTTACTTCTTTATCCCTTACCTTCATCTCAGACCTAACGCTACTTAAGAATCATCTGGGGAATAGAGGTCCCAGTATAAGTAATTTCTTGCTGTTCCTAGGTGATTGTTATATGGAGCCAGAATTTAAAACTCTACTTTCAAATTCCTTCTCTAACTATGAGAGTCACTTCATTCTTCTACATTGTCATTTTCATGTCTGTGATTGCTAAACTTAAGGGTTTAAAATGAAATGTGGATACTATTAAAGATAGTATACAATAATATTAGACACAAGGGCATACTTGCCACCAGCGATGCAAACCTAGCTTTATCACCTGCTGGTTGTATAATCCTGGACAATCTTGAGTCTTCTGTAGACACAGTTTCCTTTTTAGTGAAGACAGAGGTAAAAATAATGCTCATTTCATATATGCAAATTGCTTGAAAGAGTGCTTGGCATATGATAAGCATTCAAAAAGTGTTAGCTATGATCTTCATTATCTTCATCTGTATTTAAGCTGGTCACCACACTTCTCCCTATTTTTCCTTTACCCTCTTTTTCAGGACCACATTCCACCTGTACCTCAAAAGAAGGAAGTAAACTTTTTTTATATACCCTCAGCAGGCCATCTGGTGACTTTTAGGCTATGTGGACTTCTGTCTGGGGGCTTCTACTTGAATTCCTTTCCATATGGGAAGCTAATTAATTTTAAAAAGCATTATAAATTCTGGTAAGGTTTAATGATCTGTCAGGCTTCCTAATCTTATTAAAAATTACAACCATCATTTTATATCTCAAGTTGCCTCCTTTTCATACACAAAAAAGACTTTGCCCCTATTTGGTTAATTACGGCCAAGTGGTGTCATCCAAAATTCATCAGCCTCAGAGCTGAAGTCATATTCTCTTTCCCCAAATAAATCTCTTTGTAATTCCAGCTTCAGCTGCTCGCTCTGTTGTTCTCATCATCTGGAGGCATTTGTTATACATGTTAGAGGCCACAAAGTTGTGAATTTCATCTTTGGCATGTTAAGGCCCAGATCACAGGGGGGACCTCAAAAGGCTAGGTTTATAGCTATGCAAACCCTGGAGGGGGCAGGATGACAGCAGTGAGGTCTGTGGGCTTGGAGACTCCAGTCTTTGGGATCTTTGAGTCCCAGTTTGGAAATCATAGCATTGTATGACTCGAAATACCTCCATGATTGCTTCTTGCAATTCCTTCATTCTATAGCGGAGGAAATTGAGGCCCAGAAAGGTCTTAAAATTTGAGTTAGTCAACTTCTTTTCTCTTTTTTTGCTTTTCATTCATAGAGTAAAAACTAGTATGCATATATATGTACAGTAAGATCACATAACCTCAAAAGCTCTATGATATTCTTCTACCTTAAGTCAAGTTTTCTGATAAGCCTGGAATAACTTTTCTTATTGATTGAGGATCTTAAAAGTCCTTCAACAGATAGTGAACATTACTTAGTAGTCCCTCTCTGCTAGGTTTTGGAATATAGAAATAAATAAGACAGGACTGAGAATTTTTAGTAGCTACAAAAGGGATATAAGAAATGCTTCTAAACTTGAAGGTTGAGGATGCAAAGTGTTTTATAAGGTTAGCAATGTAGGAGAAATCCACAGCTAACAATTTTTCCTGATTAATTCAAGTTCTGCTGCTTGCTGTGTGCTCAGAGCGTATGGCTCTGATTCTTAGGACCGGTATGCTAATGGTTGTGATTTTAAAGGAACCTTAAGAGGCAAAATGAACTAGTAGTTAGATCAACTGCTTTGTGCAGCAGTGGATTTCCTCACAAATGTCAAGGTCTTGTCCCCTACAGTTTATTTTACATTTACTCTGTCCAGGGACACCTGAGTGGCTCAGCGCTTGAGCGTCTGCCTTCTGCCTGGGGTCCTGGGATCAAGTCTCACATTGGGGCTCCCTGAAAGGAGCCTGCTTCTTCCTCTGCCTCCGTCTCTGCCTCTCTCTCTGTGTCTCTCATGAATAAATAAATAGTATTTTTAAAAATCCAAACATTTATTCTCTGTCCAAATGATCACTGGAGTGGCTTGTTTCCTGCAGTGACGTTCTCTTGCTCACTTTCACAGTTTGCAGCCAGGTAGAATCATTAGCAAGGGGTATTCAAAATGAAACCATAGTAAATCTTACTTTAGAAAAAAAAAAATACCAACTGGTTTTAGGGTGGGAAATAACAGCTCTATTTCTCCAGTTTTGACACTCCTATTTAAACATTACCTCAATGCACAAACAGCGTTTCACAAGAAACATTTGTATATTGTGGCTGAAGATTATTGATGATCTATAAGGTAAAGGGACATAATTGTGTTATGCCATTTGCACAACAAGGGCTGGCTGTTCAGGATCAGCCTTTGCCTTGACCATTCCTTCTGGGAACTTATGAATAAGATTTGTGAAACAGAACTCCTTAAAACCTCCTATTAACCTGTGGAGCCTCACTGGCTGTGACTGTCTACTTCTCATGGCCCGCCCTGTACTTTTTACTTGGGAAAACCCCATGTCCCAGCTAGTTCTACCCAGTCCTGGTCCATGCTGTTGTCCCAGTTGAGTTATCTAATGTTCCCTTTAGTCCCACAAGTCCCTACTTGGGCAACAAGATGTAGAGACCATAATTATGCTTTCCTTTATCACCTCCTTCTCTACCAAAGCAATTCATTTGCTGGGTTTTCAATGTTACTATGTTGGAGTCCCTGGATGGAACAACCCATATCTCAATCATCTGCATCTCATAGCTCAATATAGTAACCAAGAAGAGTACAAAATATGCCCAATATCTGCCAATGAATTTAAGAATAGGCAAATCAAAAAAAGCACCTCTACTATTTATTATTATTATTATTATTATTATTATATTATTATCATTATTACTGAGTCTCTACTATTTAAAAAGTTCTTTAAAATTATTGCATTATTTGGGCATTATCTTTGGAGTTAGCAAACAGTCCAGTTGAACAACAAATTTTAAGTGTGCTCAGAGATATCTATATGTCTAAGATATCCAAAAAAGCCTAGGCATTTTAAGAAGGCGCATCTGACTGTCAGAGCTAAAAATTCTATCTGCTAAAGTTAGGATTGGAATTCAAAGTTTTGCCTCTTTTTTTTTTTTTTTTTTTGTACTATGACTGTTTTTCATGTTGTCTTCTTAAGATCTATTCTGTATATTCCCTGCTATATAGTACATAGAAATGTCAGAAGTTCCGCAAGGAAAGCGATTCTTGGGGGTTGTCAGTGCTAACTTTAGAAACTAACATTGCTTTCATAGTTCATCTGAGGTTATCATGAGCTTCTGATAAGGCCTGGAAAAGTCAGGATTGGTGGAGGATCTGTGTAAATTTGAGCTGACTGTGGAAACCTTTGTGGTTTGTGGATTGCAAGCCAAAGCCCTGGAGTCCTCAGCACAAGTGCATAGTCTGAATAATAATCATTTTTCTTATATAATGTATCATCAGCTAAGCTTCAAATTGTAACTGTATTGAAAATCATGTTTACTGTGAACAACCAAAGAGTCTGAGTGGGACTAATTGTCTCAGGGTATATCGATGGTTTCTCCTGTCAACTTTGAGCTTGGGCTTTCATGTCTGTGAGAAAACAGTGTGTCACAGGCCTATGCCAGAATCCTTTTCAGCTCACTTGGGGATTCAAGCTTGGAATCTTTTATTCAGTGGAGCCCTTGTTTTAGCTGGTTTGTTGACAAGCTACCAACATCCATCAAATATGCCAGAGTATGCCTCCAGAACTCTGTCTTTCTCAGAAAACAAGCTATGACAGCAGGGTCAGCAATTATGGGACCAGTGGGAAGTTGGCCAGCACTGGTGTTGCTCAGTACCGCAGGGATGGAGGGGAATGTGTGCTGGTTTTATCTTGACCTAAAAGGAGAGCTGTGTGAGCTGTAGGACCTGTACTTACCCTGAAGACTTTTGGGTTCCCCAACGGGCTCTTCTTCATATTCTAGAGAAATCTGTCGACGTATAACCACCTTAACGAACCACAAATTGAGTTGAATTGAATTCACAATAATGAGATACTAAAAATTGATTTTGAGAAAGAGGAAGAAATTGTCCTCTTCCCGACTCTGCGAAGTAAATATCTAACATCTGTGTTCTAGCCAGCATTGTTGATAAAATAAGAAACTCTGAAAGAAGAAATTGGGTAACTCCACTGGGGAGGGGCAGGATGGGTATCCAGGACTGGAATACAGGCTGACTGAACAATACAGAAGAACTTTCTAAAAACCAGAACTAGACATGCACTTTCCCTAGTGAAAATACTTGGACAATTATTTCTCCATCGACCTCAGGGTCACATTGAAACCCATTTTATTTTTAGCAGGATGCTCCCTCATAGAAGCCTTGACTCCGGGACGACTGAGTGGCTCAGCAGTTGAACACCTGCCTTAGCCTCAGGGAGTGATCCTGGAGCCCCGGGATCCAGTCCCACATTGGGCTCCCTGCATGGAGCCTGCTTCTCCCTCTGCCTCTCTCTCTCTCTCTCTCTCTCTGTGTCTCTCATGGATAAATAAATAAAATCTTAAAAAAAAAAAAAAAAAAAAAAGCCCTGACTCCATCCCCAGGCTCTGGATTCCCTACTGCCTCACCATTCTATGCTTTCGCACAGAGTTCTCAGACCTAGGCTAGTCTTAGAATCACCTAGAGAGCTCAATACAACTTGTATTTCTGTGCCTTATGCTCAGAGTTTCTGATTCCATAGGACTGTGGTGAGGTCTGAAAATGTGAAAGTCGTAACAAATTTCTGGTGATACTAAAGTTGCTAATGCAGAGAGCACACTTCTAGAGTCAGTGCACCAACAAATCTGAATCCTTGCAGATCCTAGATCTGACCCCATGTCCTCTCCATGCCTCAAACAGGCAGCTCCTTCTCTCTGCTGGCAGTCCCCTGTCTCCACACCTCACCTGCCTGATTTTCATTTATCCCTCATGACCTAGGAGAAGCATTATCTCCTTCTAAAGAGGGTTAGGCACCCCTCCTTTGGGAACCCCCCAGGACACAGTGCTCACCTTCCCACCCAGGGATGTGTGATTATGTGTTTGCTGTCTCTAGCTTAGCCCTGGAGAGTAAGGACTTCTCTGGAGTTTATCGCTGTCTACCTGTGCTGAACATAGACGCTGCCATGTTGAGGGGGTTCAATGAAGTTTTCAATACAAGAATGCCTTACTGAAATAAGACCACAGAAATAGACTAGGATAGAGGGTTTGAGCTTAGTGGAGATAGTGAGAGTGGGGAGGGCAATGCATGTCTACCCTAAAAAAGTCTCTCAGATATTTGTGTGGTTTCCCTGGTCCTCTTAGGAAGAGCATTGCTCTGACTATACATGGATTCTGAGTGTAACACGTAGTGCAGAAAAGCAGGGACCATGGGGAAATTCATACCAGCTTTTTAAGGAAAACCAAATTTCCTACTTAACATTATCTTCCTTTTAAGTTGGCATCTCCTTTCTTATATACCCATTCCCCGTACATACATCCTCCCCAGTGCATGCTTGATGCTCATTGTGCAAAGTCATGTGCATTCTCATTGGGTATGAGATGTAAATTTGATGCAGCCTTCACACCAACCCCCCACTTTTAAGAGGAAACATTGGTGGTTTCTGTGTCACACAACTCATTCCCATGTGTATGCCTTTGGGCAAGGTACATAATCTTTCTAGGCTTTGGCTTCCCCATGTTACAAATGGGAAAAAATATGGACCTTGCAGGGCTGTTGAGAGCATTAAATCAGGCAATGTGTGCTAATTTGTTCCTTTTTTCCCCTAGAGAATGGATTACTTCATTCAGAATAAGAAATCGCTATGGGTGGCAAAGAGAGGCAGCAATAAAGAACAAGAAAGATATATTTAGTTTTGTCAGTTACTTTCTTGGTGCCCTTAAAACTACATTCTGAGGTGATTACACACTTTCAGTGCCAGTAGGGGCCTATCTCTACTCAATACACACCTTCCGACACACTTCATTTTACTTCTTTTCCTTCCATTTCTTTTTTTTTCTTTTCTTTTTTCATCTTTTCTTTCCTTTATCTTCTTTCCTTTCCTTTCTTGTCTTGTTTTTTCTTGGTATTTTGAAAGAGGATCTTCTTTCAAGTTGCTTGTAAGACATGAAGGAAGGTGTTCACATCCATACCCAGACCTCAAGCCACAAACTAAGTGCTAAAAGTGCTGAGTGAGAGAATCAGAACAAAGCAGTTACAAAAAGATCTAAAGAGGAAAAAATAGCATAAAATAGAATTGTTTCTCTCAACAACCACAACTTAAAAATATGGGCCTTTTTTATTTTTGTTTGAAATCTACTTATCTAAGTGAAGTTGAGAATGCTGAGTACTTCACCTAGCTCCATGCCAGGAGGAAGTATTAAATATTTGACTGGGGAAGGTTTTAATTCTTCTATAAAGTTTTTTTTTTTTTTTTTCTTAACTCCCCGTTTCTCCTTCTGAAAAATGGTTGATGCATTTTGTGTGTGGCTCCATATTGTAAAGGTTCAGGGTGTTTGCTTTCCCTTAGATTGGTGACGTGATTCTCTAATTAGTTGTTGGTGTTCTTAGGAAGAAAGCTTCCAATCTGCTAGGCCAATTTTGTGCTTTCTAAAGGGGGCTTCTCACCTCTGCACTAGTAAGGGTCATCCCTGAACATGTGTCTCCACGGAAATGGATGTTCTGTGTGTGACTCAGCAGCTAGACTCTTAAAAGGTAGGGGCAGGCGATGTGACAGGAAGTTAGGGGACAATCGACAGTATTTTTATATTTGTCACAGGTTCCTTACTGGATCACTAAATCATATCACAGATGTCTCTGAACAGCATCATGTTCTGGGACCAGTGCTGGGCTCTGAATTAATGAGGTAGTTAGTACATATCTGGCCCCTGCCCTCATGGGATGCACTCTCATGCTGGAGAGCTGGACTAGAAGCACATTGGGAAATAACCAAGTACTAAATTCCAATTGGGAGGTGAATTCCGAAGGAAGTAGCAGGGTGTTTGGGGGGGATTAGCTACAGGAGGAACCTGTTAGGGAAGGTCAACCACTTGCCTGACAGATGAACATCAGAGCCTGGTGTGAGAGAGGGGTGGCACTTGTGAAAATGCTCAGCCTACTCAGAATAGGTTAAGTCAGTTGGAACAGATCGGAATCCAGGTTCTGCCACTTGCTAACTTCGTATTTTACCTTTTTAAAACATAGTTTTTTTGTTTTGTTTTTTTTTTATTCGTAAAATTGGAATAATAATAGTTTATTTCTCATAGGTTAATTGAAATTAAGTAAGTTCACATGTAAAAAACAAAAACAGAAACAAACAAACAAAAAAAACCCTGTACCATTACAGGGCTCATGATAGGTGCTCTGCGTATATTATCCGGACTAATCCCCACATTGCACATGCACACACATTGAAAGTACATCGTATAAGACATCTAGTCAGGGTTCGGGAAAGAAGTAAAAGACAAGGTGGGAAAGCAGGAAAGCCAGATCATGGGAGGTCTCAGAGAGATAATTTAATTCTTAGTGGAAAGGGAATTCACTGACAGGCTTTAGCAAAGGTGATGTGTAATGAATGTTACTTATGTTTTATGAGGATGAGAGAATGGTCAGAAGGAGGTAGCAAATGTTGAATCAGGGAGAGCAGTTATGAGACTATTTTAAGAATATGGCAGGTGATGATGTAGGCTTGAGTGAATATCTGCTCAGTGTGATATGACAGATACCGAATCAAACCATGTTCTTTGTATCATCTCCACACTGTAATGTGCAAATCTTTACTACTGTAGTAATGCCTTTGGATTAATGATGGATGAAGGAGGGGATAAAAAAACTGAGTGATTCTTTATTTCCAGGTATGGTTTATGTAATTATCGACACGGCTTTGTAGGGTGAGCTTCTCTTAGCTTTATTGCACGGATAGAAAGGCTGAAGCCCAAAGAGGTCAAGATAACTTTCAAATAAGCAAAACCATAATTGACGCCCATGACAGTTAGAATTCAACAATGTTCTCTTGTTCCTGTCTGCTGATTGCTTCCATTAGTTTTAGGTTTCATGGCAATACAGAGATGTGTTTTCTTAGAGGTAACCTAGGTCATCAACACTTGCATCACTAAGTAAGTCACTAGATTAGCCAGACATTTGAGGGAATGGAATGTAGAACATAAATTCCGTGATGGATCAAGAGAGAAGAAAATAGGGTCCTGAAGTGGAGAGAGGAAGAACCTGGGCACTTCAGGCTGAGACACAGGGCATGAGGTGTGTCTTTGAAGCAATAACACATCCCATGTTTACTCATGAAAGCATTTGTCCCACAATCATAGACAATATAGTGTTTCAGCTTTCTGTTCCCATAGCAGTGGGTGCACCCTCTATATTAGCTACAAGTCATATTAGCTTGCCTCTCCATAAATAGTATATGTCATTTCTACTCAACACCAAAGCTCCTAAGCACCCAGAGTCTGGTGCAGTAACAGAGGGGAACAATTGGAAGGGAACGTGGACTCATAATTTACACACCCTGCACACAAAAAGAATTTCAACTAGAATGTGAGAACTAAAATATGGCAAAAAAAGGAAAGTTGGGGTACACTTGGCATCCCATGTGCAGTAATCCATTGAATCAAAAAGTGGAATCACACCATTTTGGGTGAGAAGGTGAAGTGTCAGCCACCAGATTAGACTGGTTAGGAACTCTAGCCCCTCCATTTATCTCAATCACTATGAAAACCCTACTATCTATTATTGTTTTAACACAAACAATGTGCCAGACATGATGGCATCCCTTTGTATGTATTATCACTTTATATGTGTTAGCAGATTCAACTCTTATCACAGTCTTCTCTGAAGGATGCTAATTACTCCATTTTATAGATGAGGACATCAAGTCTCAGAGAGGTAGAGTTGTCCAAAGTGCATCAGTTAACAAGCTATTACTACTGTAGTTTAAAGCTATGACCTCTCTTATTCCACGATTGATCACAGATTGTTGTCTGTAGCTTCAATTTGGTGGGGTAGGATTGAATTCAGGCAGCAGGTGTAGTGGTGGTAGCAGGCAGTAGGTGGTGTAGGAAGGGTCTAAGGGATGTTGGAATTGGTGAAAACTTCTCTGTATCTGGACTATTTCTTTTTAGGGTCTAGGGAGTTATCAGCAACCTTTTGTTTAGAATCACTTTGTTCCATAGGAATAAATTGTGAAATTGCATTTTAAAACTAATTACAGTGAAAGTGTGATTTCATTTTTACTTTCATTTCAGAATTTGGGTGTTACAAATAATGTTCCAATTTGGGCAGCTTGAACTTGGCCAAAATAATATACTTAATTTATCATTGTGTATGCTCAAGCTGAGCATTTTAACTGCTTGGAAATACTGAAAAATTGAGTTTTTCTGAGTACTTGATTTCAAATAAGACTAATCCCACCACCTCCATACACCCATTCACCACTGTCCCACCCGCATAAAATGGTATATAATGAATCTTTTTCAAGTTATAATAAATAGCCTTAATTTTTTCTATTGTAAAAGTAATAAAAGCTCTTTGTAAAAGTTTTCATAATTAAAAAATGGGAGAAATAATGTGAAAATAACATAGAACACCTCCCAAATAGAGTGTCTATTAAATGGTTTATAAAGGCTTACTTTTTTTAGAGCAGTTTTAGATTCACATAAAAATTAGGTATGCAGATTTCTCACATACCCTCTCCTTCCACATATGCAGAGCGTTCTCTATTATCAGCATCCTCCACCAGAGCAGTAAATTTACTGAAACTGATGAACCTACATTGACATATCATAATCACATAAAGTTCATAATTCACATTATGATTCACTGTTAGTGCTTTATATTATATGGATTTGGACAAATGTATAATAACATGGTACCTCCATCATTATAGTATCATGCAAAATCTTTCCAATGCCCTAGAAATCCTCCATGCCCATCAGTTCATCCTTCCCTCCACCAACCCCAGGCACAGATCAGGCAACTGATCTTTTTACTGTCCCTATAATTTTGCTCTTTCTAGACCATTGTATAGTTAGAATCATACAAGAGCCTCTTCAGATTGGTTTCTTTCACTTGGTAATATATATTTAAGTTTCATTCATGTCTTTTCATGGCTTGCTAGCTCATTTCTTTTTAGTGCTGAATAATATTCCACTGTCTCAGTGTACCAGTTTATTTATACATCCACCTACTAAAGAACATCTTGGTTGCTTCCAAGATTTGGCAATTATAAATAAAGCTGCTATAACGCTGCTATAAAGAGGTTTTTGTGTGAACATAAGTTTCAACTCTTTTGTGTAAATACCAAGCAGTGAGGTTGGTGGATACTGTGATAAGAGTTTGTTTAGTTTTGTGAGAAACCACCAAATTGTTTTCCAAAATTACTGCACCATTGTGCATCCCTACCATGAATGAATGAGAGTTTCTATTACTCCACATCCTCGTCAGCATTTCTTGTTGTCAGTGTTCCATATTTAGGTCATTTTATTAGGTATACAGTGGTATATAATTATTGTTTTAATTTGCATTTTCTTAATAACATCTGATGTGGAGGATTTTTTCATATACTTATATGCCATTTGTCTGTATTATTTGGTGAGGTGAGAATCTCTGTTAATATTTTGGCATAACGTTTCCAGACATGTTTACACATATCCACTAAGTGAGTTGATTTAGATCATCATTACTTGACTTTCTCTTTTTTGCTTTAACAATAATAACTGAACATTTTTGTACGTAAACAATAAAATGATATATATCACCAACACAGGATAAGGGAGGGATGGTAAGGATGCCATACATTTGCCCTCCCTGTACAAACTACAATTCTTCCTTTACTGCACATTATTTTGCACTGAACTCAGAGAGACCTCAGAATCTTTCTCAACACAACTTCTAGGAAGACAGTACTATTCAGTTAGATGTGGAATAATAGACTATGTTTGTATCTCTAACCTTGAACCTGAAATGAGAGGATCAAGTGGCTCCAGCTATCAGAAGCAAACTAATAATTAAGATAAATCATGAAAGAATATTACTACCAGGCATTTGACACCATAAAGCCTGACATAGGTACTTGTGGTTTTCTTATCCTATCCCCTCAAGCAAAATATGACATATCACTAATAAGGGGTTTTACTTCCAAGCTAATGATCAGTTCACTTTGACTCAGTATGTGATGCTTAGTTGTGTAATAATTCCCCTGAGTCTAATTAGGTTAGGTCTACTCCATATGTTAAGATGGGACCTTCCAGATACCAAGAACATTCCTATAAATTAGACAACAACCAAGATGGGAAGCAGAAAGAGCAATTATGAGGATGTGCACTGATCTCTCTCTCTTTCTCTTCGTCTAGAATCAGATGTCGCTGACTTTGATGGCCGAAGCTCCCTTCTGTATAGGTTCAATCAGAAGCTGATGAGCACTCTTAAAGATGTGATCTCTCTGAAGTTCAAGAGCATGCAAGGAGATGGGGTTCTGTTTCATGGAGAAGGTCAACGTGGAGACCACATCACCCTGGAGCTCCAGAAGGGGAGGCTCGCCCTGCACCTCAATTTGGGTAGAGTCAGGCTTTTTTCCTCTCCATGTTGAGCTATTACGAACTTTATTTTATAGTGGATCCTTGTTGTCCTGGTCTGTCAAGTGGAAGTCGCTGGAACACAATCTAAATGATATTTCCCCCTTTTACATATTGGAGAAGAAAAAAATAACTATTTTGTGAAATATTTAAGTCATAGATAATATTCTTTGAAGCAAGGTAATATTGGTAGATAGGAAGCACTACAAGCTTATTGCTATATATTTATTTATTTATCTATCTACCTATTTATCTGTTTATCTCTGACTACAATTTAACTTGAGCAAGTTTAACACACATGCACACATATTTTAATCAAGCTTGCTCACAATCTATTTTGATTGGTACATTTTTGAAAGTTCAGCCCTAAGGCAAAATAGAGAAGAGATATTTTAATTTATTTATTTATTTTTTCTTTGTTTGGTTTGTTTTGAGTTGCTTTTTTGTTTGTCTTTTGGTAAGAAGAGAGGGTCATATGTATAGTAGGAAAGTCTAAGTCTATGTTTCTGGGCATTTCTATGTCTTGTTAAGGGAAACACTGTTTCACTTAAGTGCCCTGGCTGTGCCAGTGTGAGCCCTAGACTTGCCAAATGCCAGCTAAATGAGTACAATGTCCTGCGTTCTGTGTATTTGGGACACCACCTTCCACCTGTAGATTGGCATCTAGCATGGCCTGCCTCACCATAGGTAGGCCATCATTGTCATTACATGGTAATCAACTTCCTCTCCCCGAGAAAGAGAAGGGCTAAACCTCCTTTGTCTGCTCAAAGGTACTTTTGAAGGAAGAGTGAACCAAATGCTGAGGGAGGGCAGGGGGCAAAATTCCCAAAGGTGAAAAGGCAAACCAAAATGCTCTTCCACAGAAAAAGAAGGAAAAAAAGAGGGTGGGGAAGAGAGAGAGAGGCCAAGCTGAAGAAAAAGGAAGTGCCATTCCTTATCAGAATGATTCCCTGCCTCACACTAATGTTTGTTAGTATCAAGGGTGAATATTGTATTTATGGAAGAGAATTGTCACTAAGTATTTGCTATCAAAGCAAAGAAGGACAGTCATAGCAGAACTGAGTTTGTAAGTTTAAGTTGCATGGAAAACTGGAAAAAAATAATATCAGATAAATACATTTTCACAATTAGGAGGAGAGACATAAAAA
This sequence comes from Canis lupus baileyi, assembly GCF_048164855.1. Classification (NCBI taxonomy): domain Eukaryota; kingdom Metazoa; phylum Chordata; class Mammalia; order Carnivora; family Canidae; genus Canis; species Canis lupus. The sequence goes on along the minus strand of NC_132857.1, from coordinate 31,296,634 downwards.
AGATTAGCATGGATTCACTTCAAAAGCCAGACAATGTCTTTATTTTGAGGCATTTCTGAGTACCTTCTTAGCTGCCATGGTGAATATTGACAGGGAGAACATCTGAAATTGACATCTATTTTTTTTTTTTTTTTTTTTTTGAAATTGACATCTAAAGCATTAGATTTAATATACACCAAAAGCATCTTTAGAGGGAGAATTTTACCCAAAAAAGAACAGTAAGAGGATTTGTTAGTAACTTGATTAATTGTATTAGCATACCTAAAGAAGCAACTTATCAATGAATTATCTGAAGAGTGAGCACGCAAATATTCAACAAAAACGCATCAGTTCATTAACTAGCCTTAAATTTTCAGGAAGAGGATGTGGGTGAATGAAGTGGAGCTCTGCAACTTCCCATGGCTTAAAGAGCATTGTGAGTTGTGAGTGAAGTTATTGTTACTTGTCAATAGCAGAGCAGGTGTCTTCTACTGGTAACAATCAATCTGCCAGTTACTGCCATTTAGATTCCCAATTAGATATACCATTCCTCTTCCAAAGCTTTGCTCCACTATGCATGATCCAATGCTGTGAACCAGTTTCACTCAGTGAAACTCATGCACACAGTGTTGCATGATGGAAAAGAGGAAGTGTGATCATGCAATAGATCTATTTTAATTGCACACATGTGCTAGCTATTTGTTATAGGGAAAGTTCCATAATCCAGAAGCCTCTTTTTACTTATGCTAAGGAATAACTGTATTGCAGAGCATGGACATGAAAACCAAAAATAATATAAATGAATATGACAGTAAGTAAATATAATGAAGTATCAAAAAGAGAAGCTCTTAATATTCCTCATTTATTCAACAAACAATATCTGAATGTTCTGTACTCTGTGCTATCCCAGTATTCCTGAAAAGAAATGGTATATGAAATGAATAGGACCTGCTCCTTGCTTTGCAACATAGAAAATAAAGTAAGTCTCTCCTCCCCACCAGATTCCACAGTCCCTATATTTCTAATCATGGTGGTGACAAAGTAAAACTTCATTTAGTGAACGATTCAGTAGTAAGAACATGTTCTTTCAATATTCTGCATAGTTTGAAAATTTCTTCATCTTTTTCATCTGCTTAGAAAGTGAAATGCTGGGATGCCTGGGTGGCTCAGTGGTTGAGTGCCTGCCTTCGGCTCAGGGCATGATCCTGGAGTCCCAGGATCGAGTCCCACATTGGGCACCCTGCATGGAGCCTGCTTCTCCCTCTGCCTATGTCTCTGCCTCTCTCTCTGTCTCTCATGGATAAATAAATAATATATTTAAATTTTTAAAAAAAAGAAAGTAAAAATGCTGTGGATTTTAATGTTCCTTGTACTTACCTGTTTGAAACAGCCACCTAAGTTTCTTGTAAATTAGTACCAACCTTCATGTTTCTTCTCTAGTGAGACACTGCCACATACCAGTTCTTTAGCATTTCATACCTCAGAAGTAGTCAGCAGATCTCTGAAAGCACCAGGTTAAAGGGAAAGGAGGATAGATGCTTTGATTTGCTCATAATAGAAAATTTGTAGTGTAGGTTGCACAAGGACCAAGACAATATCTGTTCATTGCTGTAGCTACAGAAATTAGGAAAGCACCTGCCTAAGGAAAGTACTCAAGGTAAAATGAGTACAATGGGAAAAGGGGTTTCCATCTCAAATATCAGGGCCTGACACAATACACATTATTACCATTGGGCATGCTTACCCCCAATATTGTGCTTCTGGCTTTCCCATGTGCCTCTCTCTCTCCTCTGATGTGGTCTTGATATTTACAGAACACCCACAATATGTTAATATCCTATCCAATCCTCAGAGCAGCCCTATTAGGTAAATAAATAATAGCTCCAAATTACCCATAAGGAATATTAAGCTCAAAAAGGATAAGTCACTTATTTAATTTATACAACTAGCTATTAGGTGTGGCCACTATTAAAATGTAGTTATAGCTAATAACATTTTTCACTATTATCTTCAGATTATAAAATATATGTCAGTTTTAGAAAACCTGAAGAAAAAACAAAAGTAATTATATTTAAGGAAAAGAAAAAAAAAGTCACTTGAAATCCTACAATTCAGTCATCTCTCCTATAAACATTTTGGTATATTTTTAAAATGCTTTTCTTAATTATTTATAAGAAATTTTATATATTATATAAAATTCATTGTTCTTTCCATGTTGCCATACAGCCTCCAGAATGGAAAGAATCCATATTATCCATGATCATGCTTACCTTTTAAAAGATTATTTAAAATCAATTAATTAACATATAGCATATTATTAGTTTCAGTGACTCATCAGTTGCATATAACACTGAGTGCTCATTACATCAAGTGCCCTCCTTAATGCCCATTATCCAGTTACCCCACCCCCCAACCACCCCCCTCCAGCAACCCTCAGTTTGTTTCCTAGAATTAAGTCTCTTTTTGCCTCCTTTTGATTTCTTCTTCTTTTTTTTTTTTTTGTAAGATTTTATTTATTCATGCATGAGAGACAGAGAGAGAGAGAGGCAGAGACACAGGCAGAGGGAGAAGCAGGCTCCATGCAGGGAGCCTAACGTGGCATTCGATCCCGGGACTCCAGGATCATACCCTGGGCCTAAGGCAGGCACCAAACCGCTGAGCTACCCAGGGATCCCCTCCTTTTGATTTCACCTTATTTTATTTTTCCCTCCCTTCCCCTATGTCCATCTGTTTTGTTCCTGAAATTCCATGTATGAGTGAAATCATGATAAATGCCTTTCTCTGATTAGCTTATGCTTATATATTTTTATTATTATTATTTTTTACTTTTCAAAAAATGAATCAAGAATGAGAGGAAAGAAGGAAGAAAGAGAGACATGTGAAGAGGAGGGGAGGGATGGATGGGGAGAAAGAGGCAGGGGGAGGGAGGGACAGAAAGAGGAGGAAAGGAGAGAGAGACAGAGAGAGGGGGAAGTAGAGAGGGACAGAAGAAAGGGAGGCAGAGGGAGAAGAAAAGAGAGAGGAGAGGCAGAGAGAAAGAGGGAGGAAGGCAGGAAGGGAAGGAGGAGGGAGAGGGAAGGAGGGAGGAAGAATCCAAGAATCCAAGTTAGTGGGCTAAAGGGTGGTGCTAGGCCAAGGTAGGAGGTAGTTTTCCCCTTCGCAGATCCCATGGACACTCCAGTAGTGCTTCTTTTAGTGACAGTTCTCCAGTGTGTGTCCCTTATTTAATCTGACTTTACAATTCAGCAATTCAGGATAGTAGGGGTTCAGCACCATGGCCAGCTGCCGAGGCTACCCTGGACTGTGTGATTCTTTTCAAGTAATGCTCATTGCTGACTGTCTGATTCACATTGCCTAGTTACCCCTACTGTAGCTCACTTGGACATGTCCGTTCTGTGGTGAAATTGACCTAGGTCATTCCCATTTAATTAATTTCTTAGGGTAGAGGTTTTTTTTTTTTTTTTTTTTTTCTGAAAGTACTAATGGGAAAGAGATTTCTTCTCTTACTCTGTAAGGAGAGATTCCTCTTCCCACTTTGTACCTATATCATTCACACCACCTGTGGTAGTTTGCCCTCTGCAGGGCTCCAACGGCACTAACCCATACATGCAGGTGGGAGAATCAAAGAGCAGGTATTACATGACTGGGAAACTGTTGTAAGAACTAAGCAAGACATCAATAGTACATGTAGGTCATTCATCCTTATAAGAGTTTAGCGCCTTTTAACTGAGGCAGAATGTGCAATTGCGATGAGCACAGCTATAGTAAAGTGAGAATCCTGGAATAGAATAAACACATGCACAGCAAAGTCCTTGGGGAGGCAAGCATAGGTCTCAGAGGCCAAAGCAATTGAGTGAATAATCAACTCATTGTGAAATCTTGAGATATTGGTGAAAGATCTGCACATTCTCCAAAAAGCCAAATGGACATTTACATTAGCTTTTTTGAAATCTAAACATTTGAATAGGGACACCTGGGTGACTCAGCAATTGAGCACCTGCCTCAGGCCCAGGGCGTGATCCTGGAGACCCGGGATCGAGTCCCACATCAGGCTTCCTGCATGGAACCTGCTTCTTCCTCTGCCTGTGTCTCTGCTTCTCTCTCTCTCTCTCTCTCTGTGTGTCTCTCATGAATAAATAAATAAAATAAAATAAAATAATAAACATTTGAATAAACCAACCCACATGTATTTATAAAATGTTTATCATGCTTCTCAGTTTGTACTGAATACTATGGAAGATATTTTAAGTGTTGCTCTTTTCTGAAAGCCTGCACTTAAGCACTATACTAGATATTTTAAATATGTATCTCATTTAAAATCCCATTTAAAATCACATAATAGCCCTACAAACTATACCCAAACCCATTTTACAGATGACCAAACTGAGGGTCAGTGATGTGTAGTCACTTGTCCAAGATCACATAGTTCTATTATTATGTACCTGGGATCAGAATCCCCTCCAGCCCTATCCCATTGTTCTTACATTAATAATTAAAATGTTACAAACCTTCACAAAACAATTACATATTAAAGATAATTAAGTCCATGTTCACGATTAGACTGTGACAATGGAGGGATCATGGTTAAATATAGGGGCCCAGGAAGGCTTTATGGATGAACTCTGATTTATCTGGACATTTTATTATAAAAAGTAGAGGAAGACAGGTGTTTCTAAGTGTCAAGTGGATAAGATGCACCCCGTTTTTCATAAATTTTGTCATTAATATAGTAAAAATTTATTGAACAAGCACATTAAGTCAGGTACTGAGCTAGCCACTAGGGGTTAAAAGTTGTATTTACCCATCCCTGATTTCAAGAAGCTCTCAACCAGGTAAAATAATTATTTCTATTTACATTTAACTTTGTGATATTAATTTAAAGTATAAGATTATGTATTATCAAAACCATATACCACCACTGTAATAAGATAGCATTTTTTTTACAGTAGCAAAATCACAGAAGATGGATATGAATTAGAGGCTGGACTTGAGCAACCACCCCTAAATCTAGAGAGTGTTTTATTGAATGGAATTTAGAAATATCCTAACAGCTAAAGACCTATGTTTCATTGTTTTAGTAATATATATAAAGATTTACTCTGGTTTGAATGTTGGCCCCACTGGAATCATGTCTCTTATTGTTAGTTTTCTTTCTTTTTCTTCTTTCTTTCTTTCTCTTTCTTTCTTTCTTTCTTTCTTTCTTTCTTTCTTTTTCTTTCCTTTCTTTTTCTTTCTTTCTTTCTTTCTTTTCTTCTTTTTTCCCAGAAAGCCTCCCCTGGGCACATAGGAGAACATTTATTAGCCCTGCATTTTTCTAAGCAAGAGCCTTTACGATATTGGATAGCTTATGGAGTTGAACTTTGCTTTCTCACTCTAAAGACTGTTTCCCCCTTAGCATTGCCCCCATTTTTCTTTTCCACAACTCTCTCCTTTCCATTCATCAGATTCTTTCCTGAAACCCCTCATTCCTGCTAAGTTACATAGCTTACATGTGTGTATGGTGGTATGAAGATGGTCAGAAAGGGTCAGGAGGTAAGAAATGAGGGTGAATGGGAGTATCATTTTTTCTCCCAATGAGGTGGTAGTGAGAATATTAATGTTGGAGTCAGAGAGAGCTTGATCATAACCCTAATTCTTTGTGTTCTTGAGTAAGTCATATGGCTTCTTTGACACAGCTTTTTGCAGGTTTTGTTCAGGGATGATTGAAACAGCACATACAAAGTGCTTGCTTTATGTGAGAAGCTTAATAGTATAAATGAATACCAATATTGATAATCTGAAAAGTTAAAAGTAGAAAGGTCAGTTATGAAGGTCGGATGGAGGCAGGCATTGAGGACTTCCATATGAGCGGCCACCTATATCATTAAGCATAAATGGAGCCCTTTCCGTAAGTGACTTTTTGCTGAAATACAATCTTGAGCAAGAGTTCCCATTCCCTTTTGTTCAGACTATCTGAAGTTCACAGATTGTGAAAGTTAAAGTGACATCCATGTTTGAACTGTTAAGGTAAGACCATGCAAGAAGATCTAATCAAAGAAGACTTTTGGGTGGAAACACTGCAATATGTATGCCCTTAGATGGAAAATGTTAGTTCTAAGGGTGTAGAAATTGACATGTTTATCCACAATATGTTGACAGAGAAGAAAGATGAAAAATTAAGTTAGAAATATTTTAGAAATATTTCAAGCTTCCTGTAAAATTGTTATGTGCTCTAGGGCCTTGAGAAGTATTTACATTGTTTCATTTTAACTATATCTCAAACCATATGAAAACAAGTTTTTATTTAATTAGTAAGAAATTATTTTTCTCCCTAACATGTTTCTAGTTATAAAGGTAGCTTCTGCATATTTTTGTCTTTGACCTCTACAGTTGCCCATTAGAATTTTTGTCTTGTCTTGAGAAATTGGAAGTTAGTAAAGATAGTAGTTGAACCTCAATTGCCACTGAGGTAAAACTGGAGATACATATTTCAGTATAAGGAGTCTGATAATCTCTTGAGAATGAATTTTTTTTTTAATTCCTAATAATGAACATTTCTAAGCAAGATAGAACATTTCCTAGGGCTGACATTCTTCTTTCTTCATAGCAACATCTAGTGTAAATAGAATTCAAAACATCTTTTTTTTTTTTAAAACATCTTTCTTGATGAATTTCAGAAATTCCCTGTTTCCCCAATTGTTTAAACAAACTCATTTTCACTCAATTTGTTTTAATACAAGATTTCTAGTGTTAGCATGGGCTAATGGATGGAGGAGTGGGCGAAATTCATTTGCAACTACCATTTTCTTTGTTAATTAAAAAGGAACTTGTACTGGAGGGGATAGTCAATAATTTACACATCACTCATATACAGTGAACCAGCTATGCAGGATAAGGAATTTGTTTTTAATGAAGCTTATTTATTTTTCCCATTATCAAAGATAGTTATGTCCACTACAAATACAGAGAAAACAGAAAAGAAAAAAGAAAATCAAAGCTTCTGTTAATAATTTAGTAAATGCATTCTTTGGTTTGTTCTCTCATTGTGCTTATCTGTTTCTTTCCCAAATTTGTGATTTAGTCTTTATATGTTCTTTTCTATCCTGATTTTATATATTTTAAATCAGGCAGGTGTAAACCCTGATTTTATTAAATGTTACTTTTTAATTTTATCAAAAAATGACAGTCAGTACTGAGTATAATTTTGAAATGATGTAAGTACTTTATAAGTATCATTAAGATGCTTATAAAATATTCCATCTTGTGATTTTAAGTTTATTCAAAGTCTTATTATTTTTTCTCTCTTTCCAAGTGTTTAGACATCAACTTCCATTTTTAAATTATTAGATATTTTGAAAAATTCACCATATTTCAGTTTGTTTTCTTAGAAGAGACTTCCAGAATGTAGATTACAAGATAAAAAGTTATGAACATTTTTTTGTTCCTCAATACTTACTGATTTTTTTTTTTCAAAAATAATGGTGAGAATTTGTTTTGCATAATTTTTAAGCAATAAAAAGATTTGGCTAAGTAAGTAAACAGTGTAAAGAAGAAATAATATTAATTCACTTTTGAGGGAAGGTCATCAAATTGCTATAAATATTCATGAAAATTCCATAACCTATTTTGCATGAGAAGATAAGTGTGTTAATTAAGGCTCAAGTTTTCATTAGATGCAGTTGAGGGAAGTAGCTGCCTTTTATCTAAGAAGATATACACTTTTATTCCTCTAAAGTCTTAGAATTATGAGTAGGATCATTGCATGGAACAAAAAACTTGCTAAAACAAGGTTAGGATGTGGGAGAGGAAGGCCGATTTTAACCTTGATGAGAATGTGGATGGGGCTATAGATGCTGACTCTGCTTCCTCCTGTCCGGATGTTCTGAGGCATGAAGATTATGATGATGATGGTGGCATTGGATGGAAGTAGAATATGGGGGCATCAGCCAACTTGGAAACGTACTATTAGAAGTTTTAGGATTTATTTATTTTTTTTTGAAGTTTTAGAATTTAAAGATACCAATATACACGTCCAGAGAACTTATATCACATACCAGATTAAATCCAAATGAGGTTTACTGTGGCACTATTTACAATAGCCAAGATATGGAAGCAACCCAAATGTCCATCAATAGATAAATGGGTAAAGACGTGGTGTATATATACAAAGAATTATTATTCAGCCATAAAAAGAATGCGATCTCACCGTTTGTGACAACATGGATAGACCCAGACAGTATCATGCTAAGCGAAATAAGTCAGAGAAAGACAAATACCATATGATTTCACTTATATGTGAAATCTAAAAAACAAATGAATAGAAAACAAACAAAAAACAGAATCAGACTCGTAAATACAGAGAACACTGATGGTTGCCAGAGGAAGTGGAAGAAAATAGGATAATTCTTTAACAATCTCAGAAAGGGAGGACATATTAAGCTATTAAACTATAACACAAGTCCATAAAACAAGCCATAAATGAAAAAAGAAAATGATTTTCTTTTCATGTGCTTTTTTCAGCACATGAATGTCTGAATAATAAAAAATTAGAAAAAAATTAACAAAGCAAAAAAACAACAGCAAAAAGATGTTCGCATAATCCATGTTACAGAAAGTGGACTAAATACAAATTGACAAGAAAATGAAAGAAAAACTAGGTAAGAAATATGAGGAGTTAGATCATAAAAAAGGAAATACAAATGAAAAGGTTTTCAAACTGATCCCTTTCAAGAGGAATGTATATTAAAAATATACTGTTTTTGCCTATCACACAGACAGAATTCTAAAGGCTTGAACATATTTTTTTGACAAGCCTGTAGAGAAAAACCACTCTCATAAATTGCTGGTAGGGGTTTGAATAGCCACAACTTTTACAGAGGACAATTTGGCAGTGCCTGTCAAAATTGCAAATGTGAAAACTTTTGACCACTCATTCCTTACCTACAGGAAGGCTTGTACGCATCCAAAATGATGGCTACATGCAAGGTATGTCAGCAGTATTAGGTATCAAGAATAGATTGAAACCTAAATATTTATCAGTAATAAACTGGCTAAAAAAATATATATCACATATATCATCCAATAAATACTCTGAAGCTGTAAAAAAAAAACTATACAATTTTTAAATACTGATATAAGAAAATTTCCTGGATAGGTTAAGTGAAAATGAAAAGGCACGTAAAAATGTGCATTGTATTTCATCATTAGGGTAAAAAATTAAAAGAGGAGAAATAAAGAATACATATATTTATATATATATAAAGCCTTGCATATATTGCCATATATTTGCATATGATGCATATATAAGCATTTATAAATTGCATGTATAAAGTATATGTGGATTGCATACTAGTAAAAAGTATACATAAAATGTATGTATATAAAGTATAGATACAGCGTATATGTGGATTGCATATGCCTCAATTTTTTTTTCTGGAAGGGGAAATGGGGCATTGGTAACAGTGATTACCTATGGAAGTTTAGCATATGGAGGCAGGGATGTGAGGAAGATTCATCACTATATCCAAAAAGTTAAATAAAAAATATAGTCACTTTGACCCTTTTATAATTAAATTCATCTTTTGAAGCTGGAATAATAGTATAGAAAAATATTTGAATATTTGACTTTAGCTCTCTGAAAGTACTCAGGATGTCACTAAAATCCACCAAAAGCAACACCTTGAATAAATACATAGGGAGAAAGGATGTGAGTCCTTTTCTTTTTTCCTTCCTTCTGTGACCTATAGTGGATGTGCATTTTCAAATGCTTAATGCTTTTGGCTTATTGTTAAGAAATAATTGTTGGGACACCTGCATTTGGCTCAGGTCATAATCCCAGGATCCAATATCGAGTCCCACATTAGGGTCCCAGCAAGGAGTCTGTTTCTCCCTCTGCCTATGTCTCTGCGTCTCTCTCAGTCTGTGTCTCTCATGAAAAAATAAATAAATATTTAAAAAAAGAAAAAATAAATAATTGTTAAATGTCTTTTTCACTTTTAAGAAGAAAACTGAAGCACATATCAAAGTGAAATCTCTAATATTAATTTCTCTTGCCTTATTACCCAGAACTGACATAAGGCACACCAAGTTTCTTTCAATAGTTCATTAGCTCTTGGACAAATTTATTTTATAGATTAAGGGTGTGTGTGTGTGTGTGTGTGTGTGTGTGTGTGTGCGTGTGTGTGTATGTGTGTCCTCTGGAGTGAAAGAGAGAGGGAGAGGTATTGTTTCTATGTTGAGTGTATCTCATGATTGGTACCATTTGCACCCTCCTACTCAAGGAAAGAAAACCTAGTGATCATCCTTAGGGGAGTCTCCCTTTATCACTTCTCCCTCCAACATCCAAGTGACAATATCCAAGTAAGGCTACCACCTTATTATCACTTGGAAATCCGTCCCTCTTGCCCTTTCTTTACCGAAGGCCTGGGTCCCTCATCTAGATTACTGCCAGTGTTACTGTCAGCCTTGCCTTCTTTTTTTTTTTTTCTTTTTAAGATTTTATTTATTTATTAATGAGAGATACAGAGAGAGAAGAAGAGACATAGGCAGAGGGAGAAGTAAACTCCATGCAGGAAGCCAGATATGGGACTTGATCCTGAGACTCTGGGATCATGCCTTGAACCAAAGGTAGATGCTCAACCACTGAGCCACCCAGGTGCCCCAGCCTTGCCTTCTCATACAGCTGACAGAATCATCTTTTTTATATAAGAGTAAGCACACAATAAAAAAATGTTAAAGACTCTGTCCTCTTATCCTCAGTGTGATTGGAGTACTTAATAAACTTTTTTAAATGTTAATTTGAGTTAGTAATCTCTGATTTATTAATTCACCAATGCCCATTCCTTAAAGGTAAATATAATACACGGTTACCTTGCACATACTAGCATACTAGTCCTAGATTATATAAGCCAGACTGGCATGATTATGGCACTGCTGCATGGACTCCCCTACCATGTTTCCCTGCACCTCCAAGCCTTGTCAATGCTTCTTCTGGCTGTGTGATTGTGCTCCATCTTCCATCCAAATCTCAGACTTGTCAGTGCTCTATTGGAGCTTCACAGTTCCCTGTCCTGCATTTGCTTAGCTCCTGGTACTAAACATTGTATGCCACCAATATACCTTTTATCAATTTACTTATTGAGACTCCACATTATGACTTTCAGAGAGGAGAGTATGCCTTTTAACTCTGTATCTCCTTTATCTCCTTTATACATCACCTGCCACTATGGCCAGCACAGGTAGGTATTGGTACCTTTTTGTGGAAGGAAATAAAGAAGAAAGAGAAGGAGGAAGGGAGGGGAGAAAGAGGGAAGGAAGGAAGGAAGGAAGGAAAGAAGAGGGAAGAGAATAAAAGAAGAGATAGAGAGAGGGAAGGGAGGAGGGAGAAAGAAAAAGAAGAAGTATCTTTTAATTATTGGCATAATTTGACCAATCGAGAGAATGTAAAAGTTGTGGAAGAAATAATGAAAAAAATATGAAATAAAGTCAGCAATGAATGCACCATCTATTATTTTTCAATTACAATAAGTTTGATGCTCACCCCCCCCCCCCATCTGAAGCAACCAAGTGTTATTCAGTACAGGAAGCAGTGCCATGAGGCCATAATGGAGGTGGGAGTGAACAGCCTACAGGGGAAATGGTGGCTCCTGCCCCCTTAATGCCACACTGTTCAAGCAGACTGTTGCAGCTGTCCTGGTAAATGTGTCTTAGGAGATGGGAGGGAGACATTTAGCTTTCAGTTTCTAAGGGGACTGAATAATAAAACATTTAAAACCTGTAAATTTATACATAAGTCTTAATTAATTGCATTTAACTGTTCATTTAGCTAAGTCTGAGCTATTCTGCAGTAGGAAAAATGCAGTAATCTTTTCGATAAAAGGGTATTGGCAGGAACTTCCATAATTTTGGAGGAGGGACAGAGGGAAGGGGGAACCAGCTCAATTTGATAGAAAAAAATGTACCTCCTAAGGTACATTTGAATCTCTCACAGCCTCCTAAGGAGTGTCTCCCAAGCTCAGTTTATTTATTTTTTATTTTTTTAAGGTTTTATTTATTTATTCATGAGAGACACACACAGAGAGAGGCAGAGACAAAGACAGAGGGAGAAACAGGCTTCTAGCACGGAGCCCGAAGCAGGACTCAATCCCCAGACCAGCATCACACTCTGAGCCGAAGGCAGATACTCAACCGCTAAACTAGCCAGGTGTCCCCCAAGTTCAGTTTAGATGGAATCAATGCATATGGTCCATGCCACACAGAGTAAAAAGAGTTAAATGGACCTGGGTTTGAATGCCGGCTACACCTCTGGGTCATAGGTGCTGATTCTCACTGGTTCTCAGGTTCGTTATTTATGAAATGTAGATAATAATCTTCCCTTAGAGGATTAAAGATATAGTGTATAAACTTCTTACTTAAGTGCTATTCATATGGTAGGCACTTGAAAATCACGGCTAAAATGATTATTTCCTCACCTTTGCCTTTGCAAGGTAACAATGTAACTTGATGCCCACTGTCTTCCTTTACTTATCCAGAATTCACTCTTCCTCCAAAGCATAACTCAAGATTTGTTTCCTCTATTCAAGAGCCATTCAAACACAAAACTGTGTATTATTTCTAAATGTGATACTCCTTGTTTTCAATATTATTGATGGCCATTAGGATATAGTATATTTTATTACTTAATTGTTCACATTCTGAAAGCGTGTCCTTTCACATCCATAAGGGGATGTGTACATCATCTGACCTAGAATTTGGTCCTGGAATCTGTGGGCAAAGCTTGTTATTGCTTTACAAGCCCAACACCGTTCTGGTCCTGGAGAGAGAGAATTCTTTACCTTTAGTATATAGAGAGAGTTGTCCTTGCTTGCAAAATGTGCTAGTCCTCAAGGCTGTCCTTGGGCACGGATGCCATCCTGTCTTCCTTTTGCTTTCACAGATGACAGCAAACCTCGCCTCAGCAGCAGCCCACCCTCGGTCACCCTAGGCAGTCTGTTGGACGACCAGCAGTGGCACTCAGTCCTAATCGAGCGGGTTGGCAAGCAGGTGAACTTCTCTGTGGACAAGCACACACAGCACTTTCGCACCAAGGGTGAAGCAGATGCCTTAGACATCGACTATGAGGTGAGTTGACTCTCCCTGTGGGTCCCCAGGCTCCTTGCTCAGTGTCAGTAAAAATATCAGGAAACAAAAGAGCTATTGAGAAAACATGGGGGGAAAAAAAAAAAAAGAGAAAACATGGGGGAGCCCAACAAGTCTTAACCTGTGTTCATCTCTGTTTAAGTCCAGGCAGCCTTCTGGAATGGTCCAAGGAGGGCATCTGAGCAGTGTGTGTGGAGGGGAAATGCCTTATCAATAATGGGATGTAAGCAAATTGTGTGCATTTTAAAATCAGGACATCTCCTTTTTTCACTTTTAAAAATGTTTTCTGTTTATAGCCTTTCTGTATCACTGTGTAATCTAGTAGTGACACTCAGTTGTTCTTTTTCAAAAATAAATTTCAAATAGCTCAAAAATACAGAAATTATACTAATATTATATGTCAAATATTTCTGAGTATAAAAAGATAATAAATAAATAAAATCCAAAGAAATCTAAAATCCATATTATAGGCACTGTGTTTAACCTTCATTCCTGTGCAAAATTTGACAATATGAATGGTTAGTTCTTTCTTGCTTTCTTGTGCAAGAAGCACAGTAAAATGCACTGAGGCTGCAACACAAAGAAGATTGCACAGGTTCTGCAAACTGGCAGCCAAAAGTCATCCATCTTTGCTAGTAGTTCAGTTCAACAAGTGTGCCCCTGCTGCATATCAGACTTTGTTCTAGGCAATAGATATACAGAGATGGTAGACCCAGGGTAAGGCCAGTTTTATGTTTTAGGCCAGTAATTCTGAATGTCTGTTTCAGGAGTCAGCCCAATTAGCATCCCTTGTGGATTTGTTAAAAATGAAAATACTCAGGTCCCACCCAGACCTACTGAATCAGAACTCTCAAAAATTTTTTTAGAAATTCTCCGGGTGACAACCTACCTTTGAAGAGAACTATTTTAGAGCAGTTACTATGTGGTTGAGACCTGTGGGGAGATAGAGGCAGGGGATTGCTGGACAGATAATGGGAAACTGTTAAGCAACAAATTCATTAACCAGTGGGGTGCATACTAGAACAGAGGAGGTGGAGATGAATAATTGAAAAATTGGGGTTTGACTTACCTTTTTTCAATCACCATCATGAGCTGTAAGAAAGATTTCCTCTTTTGATCCTAACTTCAGCTTGGTGTACTGTTGATAAGAAACACCATTCATTAACTTCAGAAAAGAGTTTGTTACTCTGACTCAGAAGGATATCGGGTAGATTTTTTTTTGAGTTGTTGATAACTGGAAATTTATAAATATCAATCATCTTCTTTTGTCAACTTTAAGTGATTGAAAAAATAAAAAATAAGGAATACACAGATATTGAAAGAGATATCTTTTATGACCTTGAGGACAATAGAAAACATAAAATCATCTGTACATCTTACCATTTCCCCAAATACTTTAACTCTACCCACCTAAAAGATGGTTCTAAAATTCTCCCAGTTGCCTGATTTAACATTTATTTTTAAGCCTATGCTACCTATCTCTCTTGTGCGGAGAATGTTTATAAGATCACAGCTGAGTGGCATTAAAGTGAATGTCAGCATTTGAGGGAAATGAAATCCAGTGATGTCACTCAATTTATGAAATTGGAAAGATTTTTTCAGGAAATGCCTGAATTTCATGTTGTCTTATAAAAAGTACCTCATGGGAAAGAAACATCTTGGAGTATTCCTTTGAAGTAAACTCTGCTTCAGAGAATTCAAGCCCCTGCCAGACTGCCTAGCCATGTTGCTCCAATGACCATATAAGAAGACAGACTGACTCTAATGGTGACATTAGATGTCGACTGTACTAGAATATGAGAGTTGTGTGTTGGGAGAAGTCTCTGGAACAACTGGAGTTCTCCAATCTTTGCAGATTCATCTTAAAGGCTATGTGGAAAAGAAAGAACAGTAGAATAGGAGTCTTATGTTCTAACTGCCACTTTACTACTAACGAGTTATATAAACCTGGAAAATGAAAACTCTTAACTTCAGTTACTCAGAAGCAATATTAGCACCTTATTGGCAGGATAAATAAAATATCTAATTCTAAAGTTTATTTTGTAACAATGTTGTCGTAAATGAGAATCTAAATTCTTGATTTGATTTCTGCCATGGGACCATATGTGCCCATATGAGCCCCAGTTACCATCAACTAGCAGGATAACCAAAAACAGGTTCTTGGGTTCTTATGACCCATTGTCAGAGCACACCCTGCTGCTCCAAAGCTATGCTCTTTCAAATTTAATACCAAGGTTAATTATATTATGAAAATCTATGTCCCTTTTAAAATTTTAGCATTATGAGCCAATAATTGGCAAGAAAATATGGTAATCTTCATCCCCCCATCTTAGACTACCTTAAGGATATCCATCCGTCCTCATGCTTTTCTATGGAGCCCCCTGAGGACTTTTGTCACAGTAAGATGTATTAAGTTGTTTGTTTCTCCTCCCATCTAGGGCTAGGAAATTTCTGTCCAAAAAAAAAAAAAAAATGCAGAAAGAATGTAGATCCTTTGCTTCTCTTTGGAATGTGATCCTAGCTCACATCACTCAGCCAATATGATTTTCTCCAAAAGCATGTGAGAAAACTATAGCAATCCACTTCACTTCCAGTCTTGAGCAGAAGGATTTAGCAGAGATATTTTTAGGTTCTTATAAAGGGCCCATTCTCTGAGATTCTTATAATCCAATAATTATTTCCCTATCAAAAGTGCTCCATGATCCTGTTCACATAGCCATTTTATAAGCACCAAAACTGTTAAAACATTTCTAAAAATATTGATTTGCATAATACCATGTCATAAATACTGAGAAAGCATTTTACAAAATAAAAATATTTTAATAAGAATACTTAGTTAAAAAAAAAGAACACTTAGTTAAATAAAACTATATTAGATTTATCCCTGTAAGCACTTAAAAACATATAAGTATACATATATCTTCAAATGTAAGTTTTATCAAAATTTTAAAGAAAATATGAGATAGTATTTTTTAACCAAGGATTGTGGATGGTTCTTCTACGTCTGACATAAATTTCAGAAACCTGGAAATAATATGTATGACAAATATCCACATAAAATTTTTTCCACATAATTTTTTAAAAGATTTTATTTATTTATTATTTATTATTTATTCATGATAGACCTAGAGAGAGAGAGAGAGGGAGAGACACAGGCAGAGGGAGAAGCAGGTTCCATGCAGGGAGCCTGACATGGGACTCATCCCGGGATTCCAGGATCGCACCCTGGGCCAAAGGCAGGTGCTAAACCACTGAGCCACCCAGGGATCCCCTCACATAAAATTTTTTAAAAATTCTATGTGACTTTCCTAAAAAGACATATATAATGACATTACTCCCCCAATAACTTAGAAAAGTACTTCAAAATTTAATTAATAATTAAAAACTCCTACAAAGAATTCTTAATAGTTAAAGGCGAATTAAAGAACATGAATATGTAAAAAGTACAAACTGCTCTCAAATATATGAAAAGATGTTCAACTGCACTCATTAAGAAAAGGAATGCAAATTCATGCTACAATGATATTTTTCAATTAGATTACAAAGACTAAAAACATTATAATGTTGACATGGGTATGGAGAAACCGGAGCTATTTCATCTATTGTTAGTGGGATGGTAATTAATATTATATCAAAGAAAGGTCATTGTCGTCAAAATTGTAAGCACATGGTCTTCAACCCCACAATCTGTTTCTAGCAGTTTATCCTATAGTTATAAGCAAACATGTGTATTTTAGGAATAATAAAAGATTGGGAATTCCCCAAAAGTCGGGGGTTAATTAAGAATTATGCTAAGCTCCATAGGGAAACAGCTCTGCCAGGGTGCCCTAGGGACCTCACACTATCTACGTGGTCCACACAACCAGAGCTTTGCACACTAGCTGATCTGAGTCTTGGCAGGATGCCTTATGATCTTCCTGGAACACCAGAAGATGGAGGCCTGTGATCAGCAGCTTCAATGCTGTTTCCCCCTCACTGCACCTCCCCCGGGAGAAGTGGTCATGACACAGTTTCTTGTTGCTTCCTAGGTTCTGATAAGGCATGAGACATTCTGCCCTGCACTCTCAGAATAGAGTTGTGTCATCAAGAATTGCTTAGCTAAAGGATGCTTCTCTTAGAACTCTGACTTGATTAAAGGACTGGACAGACATTATACAAGTGCTTATTTAGTGGTTGAAATAACTAGATAAGGCCCATAGCAACAGGGAACTCCCTATATTGTGGTCATCTGACCCCTTTTTATTTGGATCATTTTTTGGTGCATAGGACAGGGACAATGGTGGACAGCAATGTTTGGCTACTCTTGCCCTTTTTGACTCTGTAAGTCACAAACAATCTGAATCTGTAAGTGACTCCTTTATCCTTATAAGTGGTTCAGTCAGATCTTGGCCTTGGGCTCACCTTGTTTGTTGTGTGTGCTTGACAAAACCACACAGAAGTATTATGCAGCCATTAGAAAGAAGGAGGCAGCCCTATATATTCTGATGTTTATTAAAAATTTATGTGTAAATTTTTAAAAGGAAAGAAAAACAATGTAGACTGCAGTATAAAGAGTATCTGTGTTTAAGATTAGAAAGAAAACATGGACTTGATAGCAGACAGCATGTAGATAGAAATCTCTGGAAGTGACTAAAGGGACAGAGAAGGCAGATAATAAAATACTGGATTCAATGAAGAAGGAAGCCTTACTTTTTACTGACCACTTTTAAAAAAACTTTGAATTTTGAACCACATATAGAAGTATTTTAGGAGAAACTGAGGCAATAGAATATATGACTTAAAAGATATTTCATATATTGCCTGCTAAAATTACAACATCTGATTTATGTTTATTGATAGTGTTTTTCAAAAACACTTGCCACTTTAGAATATTATTGAATTTACTTATTTTTAATTGTCTATCTCTTCATCTTCACCCTAGACATAGAATTCAAGCTCATCATAAGGATTGACATTTTCTTTTTTACTTTTATTTATTTTTATAGAAATCTGTTGCTATATATATATATATATATATATATATATATATATATATATCTGTCTGGTACATAATGCACAGTCAATAAATATATGTTAAGTAAATGAAGGAAGTTTCTTTCTGTAATTACGAAAGGTAACAATTGGCCAACTTTGGTTCCCATAAGAAGTTCCTTATAGGTCCATCATGCTTGAAGGCCACCTCTTGCCATCACCCTTACTTGATGTTGCCTAAAGGACACTTCTCTTAGAATTCAGACATGTTTAAAGGACTGGCCAGACAATATAACTACTTATTTAGTGATCAAAATAACCACAAATCACTAAGGAAACCGTTTTCCAGATCATGTGGCAGTGTAATTGTTATTGATCCTTTTTTCTTTGGAAACTCAGCTGCAAGGATAAAGTAGAAGGCCTACATGGAGAAAAATAAATGAAAGAAAATAAAAAAGAAAAAGAAAGTGAGTAGATGCAAAGCAGAAATAAAGACAAAGAAAGTGGAGGGGAAAATATGAAATGCTATTTTGTTGGTATTTTGTGATTTTGTTTAACCTCTAAAGCAGCTTGTGAGGGAAATTATTATGTTGTACATTACAAACAGAAAACCGAGACCAGAGAGACTGATGACCATCCCCATCCCCATTCTCCAATAGCTATTGTGTAATGAAAACAAGATTTGAGCTCAGATCTGTGCAGTGTTCTACTGGAGATCCCTCACTGACCAGAAATTCTCTCTGAAGTAGGAATAATCCAAGAGACAAGCATGGGTTCTGGTCCTTATTCTGGCCTCTGAATGTATACAGGACTTGAAGCCCTATTAATCCCTGCCATTTTCCTTTCTGCTTTTAAATTTAAGATTGTTAGGAGTTGTGTATTTGCTAATTTTGTGTTCTCCCAAGTTTTGTAATGGCAAACTGGAATATAAAAACTTCTCTTAAATGTAAATTAAAAGTAAAGTAATTGTGTTGAACATGATGGAGGGAGTATTTCAGTATTACTATTATACCAAAAAGGAAAAAAAAAATCTTTGTTTTTATTAACATGAGCTAAAAGAACAAATGAAAAAAAATTCCTTCTTGGGGATCCCTGGGTGGCGCAGCGGTTTAGCGCCTGCCTTTGGCCCAGGGCGCGATCCTGGAGTCCCAGGATCAAGTCCCATGTGGGGCTCTGGGCATGGAGCCTGCTTCTCCCTCCTTCTGTGTCTGCCTCTTTCTCTGTCTCTCTCTGTCTCTCTCTATCTATCATCAATCAATCAATCTTAAAAAAAATTCCTTATTTTATTTCAGCTGCTATTGGTGGAGGTGGTACCAGATTTTAATTATCTAATGACATCTTGAGGCTGGCTGAATTTGGGCTGAATTATTATAACCATCAATAAAATATAGAATTAGCCAGGCCACAGTTGAATATGTGTAGAGCCTGAGGCAAGAGTACAAATGGAGACCCACATACCACAAGTTTAAATATTTAAAGGGTTACAAATAAGCTAACAAACTGTTGAATAAAATATGTTCTAATCTCCTGCTTTGATGAATGTACCTTTCCAGCCACATCCCATATGTTCAAGCCCTGTCCATAGTGTAAACAACTGTCCCCTAGCCACTACTCAGACCTGTCAGCCCATGGTTCATCCTCAAGAGGGCAGATGGGGAGATAGCTCTTCAGGCCCTCAAAGCCCTTTCAGAATTATTTAGACAAGAAGCTCTGAAGTGCTGTGTAGGAAGGTCATGGTTTATAAGGGTGGTAGCAGCTTCCTATAGTTGTTTCCTCTTGACTCCCCATGAGGAAAAATTGAACTGGAGGATGGTCAAAGTGGGGCCTTTCTGGGGCCAGCTCCACGGCAGAAGCCCCAACTGCTTGGGTGTACGGGGGATACTGCAGTTAGGATTTCCTATGAGCTCCTTGTTTGAATGCTAAAATAAACATGATTTAAGATATTGTCCAAAAACCTAAACTAAAACTAAGTTCAATCAGGTCAAAACAAGTTAGAAGAATGAGTTGAACCAACTGGGCTGTGTCAGCCGCTGATGTCCATGAGTCTGTAAAAAGATACCCATTTAGGGGCACCTGAGTGTTTCAGTCAGCTAAGCATCTGACTCTTGGTTTCCACTCATGTCATGATCTCAGGGTCATGAGATCAAGTCCCATGTTGGGCTCCACACTCAGCGTGGAATCTGCTTGAGATTCTCTCTCTTCCTCTCCCTCTGCCCCTCCCCCTGCTTTCTCTCTAAAAATAAATAAATAAAATCTTTTTTTAAGAAGACACCTATTTAGAGACAGAACTATAGGCTAGCATTTGACAAGATTTGGGCCATGAGAATGCTAACAATACTGCAACAACAACAAAAAGTGGTAGAATCCAGCCCCTGGTGCAAAACCTACTTGTAGATTGAGAGCATTAGTGTTGCTCGGCAGAGAAAATATGAGGAACTGATTTATGTTTTTGAGAAAACATTGGTTGTTTCTGCTGCTAAGTAATAGTACATCACCTCTTCTTTTCTTCCCATCAAAGAGACTACAGAAATCCCACCAAATAGTGTATAACACAGTTTGCCCAAAATTAAGGGGGTTCTGGATATATGAGACTTTCAGTTTTAAAAATGGGAAAGTTTCAGGCAAATCAGGACAAGCTGTTGATCCTAGCCTAGAGCCTGATTCACTGAGAGACCAACTCCATGGAACCAGTAATAGAAAAAGCAAGAGTGGGAGCAGTGTATGTAGTGGATAAAAGATGGAGTTCTCGATTGAAGGACTTGAAATTTCAACAGCTCCACCTCTTGACTGAGGCCTTAGTCAAGCTGCTAAATTTCTGTGTGCCATCATTTTCTTTTCTTCTCTTAAAATATTTTTATATTTATTGTTTTAGAGAGAAAGAGATAAAGAGAGCAGTGGGGAAGGGGCAGAGGGAGAAGAAGAGAGAGAATCTCAAGCAGGCTCCACACTGAGTGTGGAGCCCAACATGGGGCTTGATCTCATGACCCTGAGATGTGACCCTAAAGTAGGAACAAAAATAAGACATTATATGCACCATAGGCCTTTTAAAGTTAAAAAAAGATCAGACATTCCAATGAATTTACAAACTGAGTCATTGATCAAGTCAAATAGTAGAGCAGAAGCCATAAATGGTGGCCCTAGGAAAGATTTGGACTGCTGTTATCTCACATGACCTATTTGGTATTTTTCAGTTTTAACTATTTGCATTTGAGCTAATATTTAAAAATCAAGAGATTTCATGGGAAAATTGAGATTTATGGTGTCATTTGAAATGGGAGAAACTCATCAACCTTTGAGAATATTCCAAAGGTCAGTGATGTGCTTCTTTTCCATAAAGACCATGAACTCTACACATGGCTCAACAAACACAAAGCCAGAGCAAGTTTTAAAGACTGAAAAAGAAGACATCTGTTTGAATCTGTTTTCATACACCCTCTATTATAAAGTGGATTATCAGAGCAAAAGTGAGATAAATATTTACAAATGAGAAACTTCAAAAGTATCTGAAATCCAAATTTGACAGAAAATGGAATCTTCTAAACAGGGAGACTCCCAAATTTAAACAAGGCCAGAGAAAAAGCCAATGAGAAGTGAACTCATTGCCATGGAAGTAACATCAAAGATTGAAAAAGATAGAAGAAAATGCCAGACAAAGAAGCGAATGAGATCAAAGGAAGAGAGAGTAGCAGATTCTGGGACCTCATACATTTAACATCAAAGCAGACTTTCTTCTGGGAGTCATCTAGTTGGAGCCCACCTGTGACACCAGCAAGTCCATCAGGTTACCAGATGGACTATGTTACCTAAGACACTGAGACTGTGAGTGAAACTTTACAATCTAACACCTGGTTTTGTTGACTACTAAGATCAGTGAAAGGCACACTATGCAATTTGCCAAGAACAAACAAACAAGAAAAGTAAGCACAGAAAGCAGCTGAATTGACCAAAACAAAAGGACAATAAGGCAAAAGCAACTTTAGAAGTAAACTGCTAGTGTTCTTTTTTTAAGCAATTCAACAAATATTTGTTGGATTTATTATGTTTGAATCATACCTCTTGCATTAAATATTAAAAAGTGAATAAGATATTGCCTTTGTCCTTGAGAAACATTTTTAGAGAGATATTTCAAAACATTTAACAAATATTTATTCTGCATCTATTATATATCAGGCATTGTTTTAAGTTCTTGAATAATTGGAATGTGTCAGGGAAAAGAACAAAGATGCCTACCCTCATGGCGCTTGCATTTTAATAGGAGAGACAAACCATAAGCAGTAAATATAACAAGTAAATTACACATGTAATGGAAAGAAGAAAACAAATACATATATAGGTAATGGATTGGATGTTCAAAGATGAAGGAAGAGGCACGTGTGTGGTTCAGTCAGTTAGGCATCTGACTCTTGATTTGGGCTCAGGTCATGATCTTGTGGTTGTGAGACTGAACCCCAAGTTGGGCTCTATGCTGAGAGGGGAGCCTGCTTGAGATACTGTCTCTCCCTCCCTCTCTGTCCCCCACTGTGGCCTGCACACATGCTCTCTCTCTTTCTATAAAAAATTAAAATTAAAATAAAAAAAATCATGTTAAAAAAGATGAAGAGAAACAGGTTGCAATATTGGATGTGCTGATCAGGGTAGACATAATTGAGATAGTGTCAATTGAACAAAGACTTAAGAAAAAAAGTGAGTTTATTAAAGACTATTTGGAAACAACTGGTTCAGAGCATCTGGCTCCCTTATACTGCAATAACTATGCAATGTTATATAAGCCCATGAGCTAATAGAAGCTGGGTTTCCAGCTCTGTGACACATATCCTGAAGGCCCTTGAGCAACATCATACAGATGATGTACTCTGAAATATAATCTCTGTTCAATATCATCAATATTTGCCCCATGGTGAAATATGCTGGAGTCTGAATGGATGGGCAGTGTTATATCATTAGAATCCTAGACAATAAAATTAATGAATGAAGAGGTTCAAGGATTGCAGCCATGTTTGTCTTAAAAGCAAAGATTAATTCAACAAGACTCATTAAAGTTTGAAGGAAATACATGGGTAATTGTCAACAAAAAAATGATATGGCAGGCAATAAAAATAATAGTTTATGCAACAGAGACAATTGAAGTTACTGAAAAAAATAGGATAGAAATTCAGGAAATCAAACAAACAAACCAAACAAATCAAAAACAATATTTTTTAGAATGATGACTGAATTAAAAAAAATGCAGAACATGAACCTGAGAAGCTATTCCCCTACGTGTGGAACAAGTGATACAGAATTTCACACACAGCTGTATAACTACATGTTCTGATAATCTGAAAACCAGAAGAAGGCTTCTACAGGACCTTGGGAGAAAGTCTGTCTGCTTATTAATTCAAAACAAAGAAAAGGCACTCAATAGAATGGCTATTGAATAAAATATCAATATGTAATATCGCAACCTTCAGTTGGAAAAATATTAGAAGAATTATTATCCATATAGCTTTTTTTTTTAATTTTTATTTATTTATTTATGATAGTCACAGAGAGACAGAGAGAGAGGCAGAGACACAGGCAGAGGGAGAAGCAGGCTCCATGCACCGGGAACCCGATGTGGGATTCGATCCCGGGTCTCCGGGATCGCGCCCTGGGCCAAAGGCAGGCGCCAAACCGCTGCGCCACCCAGGGATCCCTCCATATAGCTTTTATTCAGAAATTGTTGGACTTAATGCCGCAAAATAAGATTTTGGAAGAATTTCTTAACTGAGAAGTCGCTACAGTGTGGACAACCTTAAACAGCAAGTACTGTGTGCCATGGTCCATTCTCAATTCTTTGGGTGTAGGAAAGTTTTTTGTTCTCACGTTACCCAGTCAAGCTCAATTTATAAACAATTGTCATATAAACTGACGTAAGTATTATCATTATCCTTATCTTGTATATGAGGAACATGAATCCCATCGAAGTTAGGTATTTTTCCCAAGGTCCCACAGAAAGTGCAAAGCAGATCTGGATTTGAATCCAGTCAGGGAAGTTCCAGAAACATTGCTTTTAAACACATAGCTGTGGAAAGGGAGAAGGTGAATGCTGATATAATTTATAAATTTATGCAATTTTGTTACAAATTGCTACATAATATAATATCTTAAAAGGGAATTACAAAGTGGAAAAAATGTGGGGGGCTGATTAATAATAACAATAATAGTTTAAGTAATCAAAATTCAGAATAAATTGGGGTTGAAGGAAAAATATAGCAATCTGTGCTTCATAGAAGGTAATCCATAGTTTGAGAAGCTAGAGAATCACAGCAACCGTCTTCCAGGTGAGCTTCAAAAACAGTAAACATTACACAATAAACTTGAAAATTATGTAAATTTCCTCAGGTGTTAAGTAGTGTCATACTGCTGTAATAAACGAACACCAGACACATGCGTGATTTACAAGAAACACACTTCTGCAGAAACAATAAAAAATTAGACTTTTAATAAAAATTTGGATTGGGGACAAAGATACACCAACTAAATTTATAGAATAAAACAGAATTGGAAAAAATAATGTCACTGAAAGTAAAAATTAAGATCAGAAGATAAAGGCCATCATAAAATAATAATCATTGTGCTCTCTAATTAAAAACATCTATATTGGGCGGAAGTATATATCAAGTAAAAGATCAATCAAATACAAAAAAAATAACAAATAAAACTGTCCATTCCTACCAGTTAGATATTGGTTAACACTATCATACATGAGTTGCCTGTGTGACATTTCAGGATGTGGAGACCCAGGAGCCAAGCTCAAGGAATTGGTCACTGGTTTCCAGTTAGGCTGCCAAAGAATGAACTAATAGAATTAAAGGAGAAAAGCCAGTGTTGCAAACCTGGGAGACAGTCAGTCAGATGCCAGCTGAAATAAGCAGAATGGCTTGGGAATAATCAATATTCAATTTTTGCAAATAATAGCTAAAATAAGTTGGCTATCCCAGGTCATGCAGAAGAATGAATTTAGTGTGAATGGCTTGATGGACAGAAACATAGATTAGAATAATATTTTAGTTTTTATTCTCACAATTTTGATGGAATGTAAATGATCTGAGGAATATAATTATTAATGTAAAATTAATAAATATATACCAAGTACAACCTACAAGTGTTTATGAAGTATTGAGAAAAAGTCAGTACTACATGTGTAGGAAAGAAATCAATATATGAGGCAAATCTTTCCATTCTAATGTATCTGATAACAAACTATCTATAATTCAAGAATATAATTATAACTTCAAATCCTTAGCTTCTTAAAAATTTTGAAAATATAAACTATGTCAAAAATGTACACTTTCACTCAAATGTGCAGAAACATAATTATGTTCCTTCTTCCCAACTGAATCTGACTTCCCTGATGGCAGAAAAATCTTTGATAATGAACGGCAACTAGTTAATGCTGTTTAAAACTTAGTGCACTGTGTAAATATTGAGATTGTACCGATGTTTCTTCTTTCCCCTTCTTTCCTTTTCTCTGGACAGATCACTGGCTGGGGGGCTTGTGTATTATCCTACATTACAGGAGGCTTGGGGATAAAGTGTTAGCTTGGTGGCTGCTGTCCATGGTACTTGTTTGGGCTCATGCTTTGAGGTCTGGTCACTTGGACTCTCTCAGACCTGCAGATCCAGCTACCATCTCAGTCCTTCCATATTCCTGCTCTCACAGGCTAGAAGACCCTCAGCAGTCTACCTTCCACTATACTAGAGTGACCACGTTATTGTGAAGAGCACTCAGGCCTTTCTGCATTGTCATTTCCCTCAGCTATTGATACTCTGTCTCCCTTCTGGCCAAGTTTTGTTCTGGGATCCTGCTGAACTTGTGACATCTCTAGTAAACTGTAGCCATCACTATTTGGGGAATGAGGGGAGGAATAACTATGCTTTCCAAAATCTGTCTTGTAATCGATATGAACATCCCCCCAAACCTCAGCAGTTTTCAGTTTTGCCAAAAATCAAAGAACAGGGCCTACACTACCAACTATTTTTTTGTCTCCACCAAATTTCTCCAAACGTCCACCACTCGGACTAGAAATAGCTTTTGCTGTCCTTAATGTGACAGAAAATTACAATTTTGCAGTACCTAGTATTCTCTATACTACTGGGCTTCTAAGACAAACAAACAACCTACCCCAAATCTTTCAAACACTAATTTTTGCCATATAAAAGACAGTGTTCTTTGTTCTTCTCTCTTTTTCATGTATTTATCTGTGACTTCTATTTTCCTAAATCACAAGTGAATGAAGTAGAGCATTAAAAACATTTTTACAAATTGAGGAATGTATCATTATATATTTAAAATTACAAAAATGATTAAGAACTTATGTCCACACAAAAACCTGCACATGGATATTTACAGTAACTTTATTCCTGGTTGCCAAAACTTGGAGGTAACCATGATGTCCTTTAGTAAATGAATGAACAAATAAACTATGGTATATCCAGATGGAATATATTCAACACTAAAGAGAAATGAGCCATCAAGCCATGAAAAGGCATGGGAAAACTTTAAAATCATATTACTAAGTGGAAGAAGCCAATCTGGAAAGGCTACATACTATATGATTCCAACAGTATGACATTCTGGAAACGGAAAATCTACCGAGAGAGGAAAAAGATTAATGGTTGCCAGGGCTTACAACTGGGGAGCATGGAGGCGGGGGAATGAATTGACAGAGCTCAGAGGTTTTTTTTGTGCAGTGAAACTATTCTATATGATACAATAATTATAGATACATGGCATTATACATTTGTCCAAAACCCAAAAATGCATAACACCAAGGTGAACTGTAATGTAAACTATGGGTTTTGGGTGATTATAATGTGTCTGTAGGTTCACCAATTGAAACAAATGTATATTCCGGTGAAGGATGTTGATAATAATGCATGTGTGAGGACAGAGGGTGTATGGGAAACCTCTGTACCTTCCCCTCAATTTTGCTGTGAACACAAATCTCTCCAAAAAATTGTATTTACAAAAAGAATTAGTAAAAATAACAAATATTATATTTGGTTTTACATTATAAATTTGATTTATGGAAACAATTTAGAAAACAGAAATGGATCTCTTTTTTTTCAATATAACTGAATCAAATTGAAAATATTTGAATCTTGCAACTGATCAACAAGGAAAATTTTATACAAGTTATCAAAGGAAAATTTTACAAAATATTTCTCAGCTAAATAAATTTGTTGGTGTTTTTAAAATTTTCTTGAGTATTTCCCAAGAGTTTTGAGTCATCCTTAGATAGAATCAAAGATAAGGGGCACCTAGTTGGCTCAGTTGGTTAGGCGTCTGCTTTCAACTCAGGTTATGATCTTGGAGTCCTGGGATCAAGCCCCACTTTGGACTCAATGCTCAGTGGGGGGTCTGCTTCTCCCTCTTCCTCCGTATCAAGTAAATAAATAAAATCTTAAAAAAAAAATCAAAGATAAAACTCCCATAGTTTTTCTCAGAAATAAATCTAGACTTGATCTAAATACTTGACAAAAGAAGAAAATAAGAGCTCAAATTCATTTACTATTTAAAATATGAGCACATGTATTTTAGGGCAAAAGGAGCACATGTATGGTTTAATCAAAGAGAATCTATTAATTTATGACCCATTAATATAACTAAACCTATCAGGAGTTTTTGTTTTGTTTTGTTTTGTTTTTTTTTAGATTTTATTTACTTATTCATGAGAGACACAGAGACACAGGAAGAGGGAGAAGAAGCAGGCTCCATGCAGAGACCCCCATGTGGGACTTGATTCCGGGACTCCAGGATCACGCCCTGAGCCAAAGGCAGATGCTCAACCACTGACCCATCCAAACGTCCCAGTCATTAGGAGTTTAAACAAAATACCCTGTATTCTTATTTCATAGGGATTTCTGGAAAACCAGTGGATAATAAAACAGCATTCATTTCTCAGTTTAAATAAATAAACAATCAAATAAATAATTTATGTGTTAAATAGTAAGAAGGATATCTAATGTGATATGGAGTCAGAATCAGTATTATATGTACTCAGGAAATATATAAAAACACTATTTTTTGCAAAATTTTATATTGTGATTATTCTTTAATATTGTTTAAAATGTTTTTTTGTTTTGTTTTGTTTTGTTTTTTGTTTTGTTTAAAATGTTTTGGACAGGGGCACCTGGGTGGCACAGTCTATTGAGTGTCTGACTTGGTTTCAGCTCAGTTTGTGATCTCAGTACCCTGATTTCAGGGTCATAAGATTGAGTCTTGACTTGAGTTTGGTGCTGCATGAGAAGTTGGCTTAAGTTTCTCTCCCCTCTCCCTCTGTCCTTCTGTGCCTTTCTGCATGCACACTCTTTTACTCTCGCTCTCTCTCAAATAAATAAATAAATATTTAAAGAATTTTGGACAGATTTTAGAAAGTTTTTACAAAGACAATGGAATAAGAAAAAAATATATAAACATTGGCTTGGAAGAGGGTTAAGTGTTTTAAATATGTTTTATGATTATTTCCTTTAAAAGTTTAGTAAAATCAGCTAAAACACATATTATTTAATATAAAATTTAATGTAAATATATATTATTTAATATAAATAAATATTCTATCTATCTAGAGAAAATAGTAATATAGTCTTGTAATTTATATGACAATGCTTAGTTAATAAAAACAATTCATTTACAATGGAAGTTTTTGAACTGTATTTGACATATATTACTTTCAGGTGTACAACATACTGATTCAATATGTGTATATATTGTGACATGCTCACCACAATAAGGCTTGTTAACATCCATCACCACACATCGTTACAAATTTATTTTTTTATGATAAGAACTTTTAAGAGCTACTCTCTTAGCAACTTTGAAACATATAATACAGTATTATTAACTCTAGTCACCATGCTACCTTACATTGTACAATTTATTTATTTCATGACTGGAAGTTTGTACCTTTTGAGTTCCTCCACCCCCACCCCTGCCTCTGGGAGCCACCAATCTGTTGCCTATATTTATGAGTTCATTTTTTTCTTTTCTTTTCTTTTCTTTTTTTTTTTAACATTCCATACGGTGGCAAACTTTGAAAGCATGGAATTCACAGGACTTAATTTAATTATGAGTATGTAAACTAGAGTAAAAAAAAAAAAAGATAACCTTAAGTGATGTGCCTTACCAAAAACATTTGAAAATGATAAAGACACTGTGTTCTTATATAGAAAGATGAAATACTTCAAAAATATTCATTCTTCTTCAAGTAAATGTGTTTAGGGAAATAACAAATTCTCAATAAATTCTCAATCAAAATTCCAACAGGCTATTTGAAGTAAAACAATTGTGAAATTTAACTTTAAGATAAAATAGGCAAAAATATAAAATAATTCTAATAGAATAAAGCAATGATAAGTAAAAATTAGACAGCAGGATTAATAATCTTAATCACATATTACAATTTTTCTAAGATAATATGGGACTTTTTTTTTCTTAAATTTTTATTTATTTATGATAGTCACAGAAAGAGAGAGAGAGAGAGAGAGGCAGAGACACAGGCAGAGGGAGAAGCAGGCTCCATGCACCGGGAGCCCGATGTGGGATTCGATCCTGGGTCTCCAGGATCACGCCCTAGGCCAAAGGCAGGCACCAAACCGCTGCGCCACCCAGGGATCCCTAATATGGGACTTTTGAAGAAAAAATAGACATCTAGAAGTAGCACTGGGTATATGAGAAGCTATTCATATAGAACAAAGGCATTCTGGTTGGGAGAACACCTCTTCCTGAAACACCTAGCATCAATACGGCTTAAATTCTTTCTGGAGGTAATATTTCAAAGCAGTGAAGAAACCTGGCTTACACATTGAATCATGTGATAAATGTGTTTATAAAAACTATCGTCTCTCTCTTTTTTTTTAAAGACTTTATTCATTTATTCATGAGAGAGACACACAGAGAGAGAGGCAGAGACACAGGCAGAGGGAGAAGCAGGCTCCACACAGGAAGCCTGATGCGGGACTCGATCCCAAGACTCCGGATCACGCCCTGGGCCGAAGGCAGGCGCTAAACCGCTGAGCCACCCAGGGATTCCCCCCCGCTTTTCTCTGAATTTTGTTTATTTTATTTTATTTTATTTTATTTTAGTTTAGTTTAGTTTAGTTTAGTTTAGTTTAGTTTAGTTTTTTACTATCGTCTCTCTTGTATAATGGGAAGAATATTCACAACCAATCAAGTTTGTTCTTTAAATAGTATTAACATTAAAAAAGTAATTTGTAATATTTTACTACAGTAAAAGAACCGTAGTAAAAAAAAATACAAAAATGAGTATCTCATGTTCTTCCCAAAGACAACCATGATGAACAGTTCGGTGTATTCCCTCCAAGTCTATACTGTATAAACAATTTTTTGTTGTTAACATCATATCCAATTATAACTTGATTTTTCAATCAACATTATGCTTATTTGCCATTTTATCACATTTAATGAACACCATTATTGACAACTAAGTAAGTTTCCATCACATTAACTATTGATTATTTACTTTTAAGAAATTGATGGGATATTTGGATTATTTCCTATCTTTCACCTTTATAGAAAATAATTTGGAAATAATCATGTACATAGGCTTTTTCAGCACAATGCAGACCTTTATTTATTTATTTTTTTAAAGATTTTATTTATTCAGGAGAGACAGAGAGAGAGAGAGAGGCAAAGACACAGGCAGAAAGAGAAGCAGGTTCCATGCAGGGAGCCCGACATGGGACTTGATCCTGGGAATCCAGGATCACGCCCTGGGCCGAAGGCAGGCGCCAAACCGCTGAGCCACCCAGGGATCCCCAATGCAGACCTTTAAACTAGGTTTTTCTGTAGGTGAACAGAGGTATATTATGTTTGTCCCTTAGTTTTCATTTGGCCATACTCTCTCAGATGTTTAAACAAGAGATAAATATAAAGTTGTTGATTTTCTTTTATTTTTTCCCTCCTTCTATAAATTATTGTTTTATTTAGTATTAAAAAGGTTCAGAAAGGAAGTGAAATAGTTTTGTAAAATAAGCCCTTAAAAAGCGAGCAATTATAGTTATTTTTATGTGGGCTAATCAGTATCCTTTTAAATGTGCAATCAAGTGGCATCTATAATTATTTGAGCCACTTGGCTCGCACATACAATTGGAACTACTAAAATTCACTCACTTTCCTTTCCTACTGCTTCAGGGCTTATAACTAAGAGTTGATTTTTTTTTTTTTTTCTCTTCATAAAGCTTAGTTTTGGAGGAATTCCAGTACCAGGCAAACCTGGGACCTTTTTAAAGAAAAACTTTCATGGATGTATTGAAAACCTTTACTACAATGGAGTAAACATAATTGACCTGGCTAAGAGACGAAAGCATCAGATCTACACTGTGGTAAGTTAACATCTTTCTCAGCATGGTGGTTTCTAAAACATTGGAGTAAGTCTTTTTTCCATCCCTTCTCCTGAACCTCTTTATAATGTGTTTATATTATACTCTTTGAGGTCCTATCAATCTCGCAGGTGAAACTGGAGTATAAGAGAAAAGGCAGGAACTGAATGAGTGTGAACTGCGTTATCAGGAGTAACAATACATTAGAGGCTCCTAAAGAATTCCAATTTCCTGGCTATCAGTTGTGTGCCAGCTGTGGGGAATGTTTGCAGCTAACCCTGTGTTAACATCAGTCTCTTTATTATCTCTGGGAAATGCAAAAGTAGAGCCACAGATCCTATTAAATTCTGTAGCTTGGGAATTATGTATTTGTTTACCTATTATTTATATTGAAATATGGAATTTTGAATGAGAGGTTAAACTTTTTGTGTTTTTGAGATTTCCTTTGAAGCATTTATCATGCTGGCGAGTTATATAGTTTTCTAATTGATTAACATTTATCATCCCCAATAGACTGAGGATGAGAGCTATCTTTCTTTCTTACCACTGCATTCTAATACCTAGCAGAATGCCTTATACATAGTAGGTACGCAATAATGGTGGTAATATTTCCAACTATAATTATGAATTTGTTCATTTCTCCTTCCAGTTCTTTCTGTTTTGCTTCATGTATTTTATATCTCTGTTGTTTAGTACATACACAGTTAGGACTGCCGTCTTCTTGGTGGATTGGTATTTTTATCATTATATAATGTTCTTCTCTATGATAATTTTTGTTGCTCTGAAGTCTACTTTATCTAATATTAATATAAACACTTCTGGTATTTTTCAATTGATGTTTATATGACATATTTTTTCATTTTTATACATTTAACTGGCATATATCGAATATTTGTAGTGAGTTTCTTATAGACACTAAATAGTATAGTCATTTTTAAATCCACTTTGTCAATCTCTTTTTTTAAGAGTTCACCTTCAAGTAATCTCTACACCCAATGTGGGGCTCTACCTCACAACCCCGAGATCAAGAATCCCATGCTCTTGCAACTGAGCCAGACAGGCCCCTCATCAGTCTCTTAATTTTATACTTAAATCAATTACATCTAATTGTAGTTATTGATATTAGTGCTCAAATACCTGTTTATTTTTTGTTTTCTGTTTGTTATCTATTTTTTATTTTTTTCTCTAACTTCCAGTGTGTTTCTTGAATGATTTTTAGAATTTTGCTTTGATTTATCTAGTATTTGAATGTGTTTCTGTGTACAGTTTTGTTGTGGTTTCTTAAGATATTAGGTACACATATTAACAAATTTTACTAGTATTTCACCAATTCAATTGAAGTTTAGAAACCTTACCTCCTTTTATATTCGTTTATCTAGCCCTGTTTATTATATAATTCTCTTATTATTTCCTCTATATATTTAGAATCATTAGTATCAACATCTAGATAATTTTCTTATTATATCCTCTTTACATATTTCAAATCATACTATTTTTTTTAAGATTTTATTTATTTATTCATGAGAGACTTAGAGAGAGAGAGACAGAGAGAGAGAGAGAGAGAGAGAGAGAGAGAGAGAGGCAGAGACCCAGGCAGAGGGAGAAGCAGGCTCCATGCAGGGAGCCTGACATGGGGACTCGATCCCAAGTCTCCAGGTTCAGGCCCTGGGCTGAAGGCGGCGCTAAACCGCTGAGCCACCGGGGATGCCTATCAAATCATACTATTTTTGCTTTTTGTTATTCTTTCTTCCCTCCTGAGTTTCCAGTTTCCTTGTTTCATCCTCTCATTTCTGTTTTAAACAACTTTCTTTTGCCATTTTTCAAGGTATGTGCTTGTGACAAATTCTTGGTTGTCCTTCAATCTATAATGTCTTGGTAGCTATTCCATTCTTAAAAGATATGTTCTCTGTATAGAAAACTCCGGTTTGGTTTTTGTTTTCCTTCAGTCTTTGAAAAATATTAGGCCATTTTCTTCTGGCTTCAATGGTTTCTGGCAACAAATCCATTATTGTTAAAAGATTTTGCCCCAGAGATAAGCTTTCATTTCTCTCTCAGTGCTTTCAAGATATTCCTTTGTCTTTAGTTTTCAGAAATTTGACCATTTGGAATTATGTGATTTCTTTTGGTTCATCCTGTTTGGATTTCATTCAGTTCCTTGAATCTGTGGCCTGTTGTCTTTCACCAAATTTGAGAATTGTTCTGCCACTTATCTGAGTTATTTTTAGTCCTCCTCTCTTTCTCTTTTCTGAATTCCATGACTATGAATGTAGATCTTTCATTTTAATCCCACAAGTCTTTGATCCTCTGTTCATATTTTTTCTTGGTTTCTTTTGCCTTTTGTTCATTTGGGTAATTTCTATTGCTAGATCCTTAAGTTCACTAATTCTTTCCTTATTCTCTTCATTCTGTTACTGCACATATCTGTTAAATATTTTTATGTCTGTTATTATATTTTTCAGTTTTAAAATTTTTATTTGGTTCTTCTTTACCTTTTCTGTTTCCATGCTAAGACTTTCTATTTTTTGCTGGATCTTCCTATTTTCTTATTTGTCTCAAATATGTTATTGTTCCTTGAAGGAATTTTATTATAATGGCTGCTTAAAAATATTTGTCACATAATTTGAACATTTTTTTTTGTCATCTCAGAGTTAGCATCTATTGATTGTATTTCTTCATGCAATTTGAGGTCTTCGTGTTTCTTGGTATGACCAGGGATTTTTATTTCTTTTTTATTTTTTATTTTTTGAGGATTTCTCTTTTAACCTGGGCATTTTAGGGATTATGCTATGTTTAATCATATTAACTGTCTGTTAGCTATTCTCTATTAGATATCTTTTTCTGACACTATTCCAATAGGGGAGGGGAGGATTTTACCTCAATTCTCCTAGGTAGGGGTAGCCTCCAGGGTTTCTCCTCAGCCCCCATTGACATGTAAGGGTAAAGTGGAAAGGAATGAGAGTTCCAGCTCCCCATTAGCTCTTCAGTAATAACTCCCACTGGCTGGGATGTGTATAAAAGCCTCATTACTGGGATCCCCGGGTGGCGCAGCGGTTTGGCACCTGCCTTTGGCCCGGGGCGTGATCCTGGAGACCCGGGATCGAATCCCACATCGGGCTCCCGGTGCATGGAGCCTGCTTCTCCCTCTGCCTGTGTCTCTGCCTCTCTGTCTCTCTCTGTGTGACTATCATGAATAAATAAATAAAATCTTAAAAAAAAAAAAAAAAAGCCTCATTACTGTTCTCCACATGACCTCCATTTCCATCTAGTGTGTATGTGTGGGGGAATATTCTTGTTATCACTAGACTGGTATGAAAGTCATGACTCGGGATCCCTGGGTGGCGCAGTGGTTTGGCGCCTGCCTCTGGCCCAGGGCGCGATCCTGGAGACCCGGGATCGAATCCCACTTCGGGCTCCCGGTGCATGGAGCCTGCTTCTCCCTCTGCCTGTGTCTCTGCCTCTCTCTCTCTCTCTCTCTCTCTCTCACTGTGTGCCTATCATAAATAAATAAAAATTAAAAAAAAAAAAAAAGAAAGTCATGACTCTGCATTAATACCTCTCCAACATAACAGCTGAGCGGAGGTACACAGTCCAAGCTCTGTCAGACAGGCGGTTTGAACGTACTACAGGGAGAGGCTTGCTACTCTTTGGGAAGGCTTAAAGTCTGCTCTCTACTCAGTCTTCTCTGATACAATCTTGACTAGAGGTTTTGACACCTTGTTATAGGATGAATGGAAATAGGGTCAGAATTTTTTGTACGGTGTTTGTCTGACATAGAGCAGTTATTATTTAAAGATTTTCTCTCTTACTATACTGTCCCTCTCCTGGGCCTATGATTATAAAGAATAGGCTTCTTTTTTTAAGATTTTATTTATTTATTCATAAGAGACACACAGAGAGAGAGAGAGAGACAGAGACATAGGCAGAGAGAGAAGCAGGCTCCCTGTAGGAAACCTGTTATGGGACTCAATCCCAGGACCGTGGGATCATGACCTGAGTCCAAGGCAGACGTTCAACCACTGAGTCACCCAAGTGCCCCAAGAACAGGCATCTAATTGGGATTTACTTTTGATCCGCACCAGTTGGTCTTTCCAGGTTGTTGACTTCTTCAGCAATACATCTAAGATGTAGGAGACAAAAAAAAAAAAAAAAAAGAAAAAAGAAAAAAAGGAGGAATTCTTCACTGTTGTTTATTGGGTCTCAAGATCCTTATGTATGCTTTCTTCTCTCCACCATTCAGAGTCATCTTAAGTTTGTTTCATAATTTCCAGCAGTTTTTAGTTATACTTAGTGGGAGAAATAGGGAAAATTGTACTACTCCATCTTCCCAGAAGTGGAAGTCCTTTAAACTGACACTCTTTCAAAAGCCCTGACAAGAGTAGGCCACTGCATCATTTGACACACAAAATCTGATTCTCTTTGTAATCTGGACAGTAGACTCTCTGGAAAACCTATGAGAATGACCTTATGACCATTAAATGACCTTAATGTTTATGTTCCCCCATGGAAAGTATACCTTATAATGAATATTTTATTTCTTTTAGGTATTTGAATTTTATATAAGTAAAGCATTTTCTAAAGTGGCCATTGGATTCCAGGATGTGAGCTAGACTTGCTTGAGGGGAATCATATGTGGTTTAAAGATTGCCAATATTTTTAAAAGTTTGTATCAAATTTTTGACTCCTGTAGTTCTGAAGAGTAAGGATGATGCTAAGAAGGGGTTAATCCTCTGACTCTGGTTCTAAGAGATCAAGTGACATTACTTACCCATCCTTGGCTCATGCTCAGCAGTCTTGACAATTATCTTACCCATGTGTATTCAGGTTGTCCATCTCCCGATTGACCTAAGCACTAGATTGCTAGTGATATTTTTCTTTTTTTTTTTTTTTTTAGATTTTATTTATTGATTCATGAGACACACACACACACACAGAAAGAGAGAGAGAGTGAGAGAGAGAGATAGAGAGAGAGAGAGAGGCAGAGACACAGGCAGAAGGAGAAGCAGGCTCCATGCAGGGAGCCCGACATGGGACTCGATCCCGGGTCTCCAGGATCAGGCCCTGGGCTGAAGGCAGGTGCTAAACCACTAGTGATATTTTTCTTGAGTCTCATTCAGGAGACTTGAGCCATGTAAAATACAGTCGTGCCCACCCATCGCCAATATTACTAACAAATATATCATAATATACCAGTGTCATTGAGTTCAGTCTGCCTGTTGGCAGTAAGACTCCATGCTACTGAGAGTTTAATGACATGAACATCAACACATCTGAAAGGCAGGACACTACTTGCCGTTGTGCAAGGAGTTGGCAGAGCATGTTGAAACACAAGGAGCTCATGACATTATTCACTTCCATTGTTTATAGACAGGTCCAAAAGTATGCAAGCCTGAGCTTTACATATAAATAACTAAGATCCTTATGGCAGGATTCAAATAGGAAATATCCATACATATTATGTGTTCTATGTATCTTTAACGATTATATATATATTTAAAAATGTGCTGGTTACACAGAGCAAGAAGGAGAAATAAAGGAAAACATGGAGAAAAAATGAATTTCTGAATTTTGGAAGCTTTCATGATCTCTTTTTTTCTGAGAGAATGGTTAACCAAAACTTTAATAAATGTTTTGTTGATTTTATACTACTTTAGCACTTATCAAGTTGCCCGAAACTTTACTAGCATACTTCATTCCTCAGAGTTTAATTGGCAATATTGTTAATATGAAGCACAAGAAATCCATTTAGCACTAATGTACTTGGAAAAAAAATCCCAAGAAAACGGTTTTAGTTTGTAGGTAGACAACCTTTAGTTTTAACCTTCAAAATTTAAAGGAAAAAAAAAAAGAGAAGCATTATTTTTATTCCAAAGTGCTTCCATCACCTTGCTTAAGTGAGAATTTATATCACTACACAGACACATACACACCTTTATATACCTAGTCTTTTTCCTTTAGGAATTCTGTGAGGGAAGGGATAGTTTGCACTGTTAATTACAAGTATAAACTCTTTTATTCCCCTACTCAGGCTTAATGTGTTCCCCCAAAGACATAATATCAGCTACAAAATCAGCTTTGCTCGAGTGACTAAGTCACTGCCATGCTAAGTAAGGGCTTTTGAAAGGGATGGTGCTTTTGTCCTTTGCCAGTGTTTACAGACTCTCACACAGTTATTGAGTCTTGGAAAGTTCAGAGTTTAGCAGGAGAGTTGAGGAATCAACAAATCAGGAGCAGGGTATGATAACACCCATAAATTATAAAATGTGATTCAAGGCTCAAGGAAGCACCTGTGTTGGCCTCATCCAGCACAAACCTCTCTAGCAGGCAGCACTCAGGGAGCATCCCCATTGCAATTTGTCATTCCCTTCTGTGGGACCTGCCCATTCCCTGGAGATTTAACAGCTGTTCCGTGGGGATAATTCAATTTAGTCTTTATGGCTCGATTTGACTACAAGACGATCCTCCACATCCCGAAATGCAGTAAAACTAACAGCTTAAAGTAGACATAAAAAATACCTCACTATTCTTCCTCAAATCTTTCATCCTATGCTAATACAGTACCATATAATAAACAATCAGAAAGTAAATGGCCCATTGAAGTGTGTGTACAGTACCTGTAATGTGGATTATTATATACATAATATAAGAAATATATTGCCCTGCTAGTTTCCTGAAAATGATTAATTTCACACCTTCCACTTCACAAGAAATGCTGCTTCCTTGAGCTCTGCTTTCTGAATGTTACATACCCTATTCTAGAGGTAAGGAGAATAACATGATTGGTTGTTGGCTGAGGTCTAACTTTCTTCACTATAGGTCTTAAAATGATTTTTTTTTCCATTATAAAGAAGAGCATAGTAGAAATGGTCTTGTTGCTTTACTTTGTCTTCAGTACAGGAGGGAAAAAAGCAAATGGCTAGTTGCAGGACTATGAATATACACTTGGCTTTGGAGTTAATTAACCATGTCAATTCACTCCCGTGCCTTTGTCTCCAAATAATTGAAATTAGAGAATGGAATGATAGCCAATACTAAATACATAGAATGATACTCCCAGCCTCATGGCTGTAATTACTTAATGCAATCCCAAAACGTGTTTCCACTCAGCTGATAGGGAAGCCTCAAGGTCTTCTCAAACCAGCACCTGGAGTAGCATAGTAACTAGGCTGATAGACTAGTTACATTCCTTTTTTTTTTTTTTTTTTCTGGTTTTAAAGACTAGTTACATTCCTAAACACATAGGCTTTATATTCGATGATCCCAACAAGTACTAAAAGTAGATTGGTGACATCTTAGGTCCTACTTCCTGAATCTAAAGTTTAATTTATTTCCAAACTGTATGAACCATGAAGTGGGTTTGAGTAGATATATTACAAGCTTGCTTACCTCATTCATTTGAGGAAATTGAATGAGCATCTCTAGTTCAGATTTTACCAAATGATGGGCTCCAATGAAATAAGGAATATAAAAAAGATGTTGCCCAGTGGGCTTGAGTGTAACAGACATACAGATAGGTAAAACAGCAAGCTTCTGTGAGGTTTATTGTCTTGTTTGCATCTGCTGCCACGACAGTCATTGCAGCGTGGTTATTTCCTGCAGCTCTGAAGCCAAGAAAACACAGAGATAAATATGTTTGCACAAGAGATCGTATGCACGCTTACATTGTATATCCACACATCCACACATGCACAGATACGCACACACACACTTGGTGACAGCAACCTTTGTCCTACCTTCCTGTGACCCAGAAAGTTCATAAAAATTGCTCAAAGTCCCTAGTGTCTAGTGAAGCCTATAATCTCTTCAGTTTGTCCCCAGGATCATGTGCTCTGTGATAAATGATACTTTCCCTTGATGGAAGGAATCACTTGAAAAAGCAACTAACATATCATGTCTTCTCTCTCCACATTCCCTGGGTCTTTCACTGTCATTTGACCAGTCTGGCATTCACATCACCAGCTTCTCAGTTGTATACTCCTCATATCCTGGAAAAAATATTTCTAAATTATTAACTTCTGGAGAAGTTGTTTCCTTTCTTTTGGTGAGAACATTAAAATTAGTTTCAAGGTCATATGAGGAATAAAGTGACATAAAGTTAAAAAAATAGTGGAATGATCATCCTCTCTGAAAATCATTCTACCTAAATCTGTGCTATGACTTGTTTTTCTAAGATGGCTGATTTCATTAGCTCATCAAGTAAAATAATTACTTGAAGCTATTAAACAAAATTTCTTTAAAATGTTAAAAATATTCATTTCTCTCTATTTTTTATGAATATTTGGAATACACAGAATAAAACACAAAACCAACCAGAGAGGGAAACACTGTTCTCATTATATGTATTTTGTTTCCATATTTTAAATGTATATTTTAAATAGCATAGACCATATTTTACTGACTCTTTTTTAGCTTACTTCTTATAGTTAATATTTTTCTTAAAATATATTTTATATCTTAAAAAATTTTTTAAGATTTTATTTATTTATTTGAGATCGAGAGGGAATGGGCATGAGCAGGGGGAGGGGCAGAGGGAGAGTGAGAAGCAGACTTCCTACTGAGCAGGGAGCCCTACTCAGGGCTCAATCCCAGGACTCTGGATTCATGATCCGAGCTGAAGGCAGATGCTTAACTGACTGAGCCACCCAGGTGCCCCATCTTTAAAAGTTTTATTAAAAACTTTTAATCTTTTTATGTATGTACATAATTTAAACATTAACTCAATTCACTAAATGCCTTTAAATTCTACTGTGTTTAGGGGATCCTGGATGACTCAGTTACATGTCCAACTCTTGATTTTGGCTCAGGTCATGATCTCAGGGTCCTGAGATCAAGCCCCTCATTGGGCTCCACACTCATTGCAGAGTCTGCTTGTCCATTTCCCTCTGCTCCTCCCCCTGCTCTCTCTCTCTCTACCAAATTTTTAAAAACTTTTAAAAAGAGTTTACTGCGCTTAAATTTTCAGTGGCTTGAATTTTTACTGCCAAAAATAATGTGGTGATTGTAAACATAATAAAAAAGTAATTTTCTAAGATTTAGAATAGGTAACCAGGAGTGAAGATTATTGGGTGAACAATTATGGATTTTTGACTCAATTGTTTAAAGTCTGTACCAGTTTCCCTACATAAACACAGTGTGCAGAAGCACCTGCTTCTCCTGCCAGTTCCACCTCATACTTTCCCCTCATTTGAATATTTAAATACCTTTCAAAAGAGTGAAGCTAATTCACAACAAGGTGGATAGACATAGAGTGTATATGCTAAGTCAAGTAAGTCATTCAGAGAAAAATAAATATATGATTTCACTCATGTACAATATAAGAAACAAACAAACAAAAAACAAACAGGAATAAAAGAAACAAAGAACAGACTCTTAATACAGAGGAAAAACTGGTGGGTGTCAGAGGGAGGGTAGGGGATAGATGAAATACGTAAAGGAGAGTACACTTAAATTGATGAGCACTGAGAAATGTATTGAACTGTAGAATCATTATATCATACACCTGAAACTAATATAACATGGTGTGATAGTTATACCTCAATAGGAAATTAAAAAAAAAAAAAAAAAGAATGGGTCTAAATGAAACTTGAAATCAACTCAGGGGGCAGCCCAGGTGGCTCAGCAGTTTAGCGCCTGCCTTCAGCCCAGGGCGTGATCCTGGAGACCCGGGGTCAAGTCCCACATCGGGCTCCCTGCATAGAGCCTGCTTCTCCCCCTGCCTGTGTCTCTGCCTCTCTCTGTCTTTGTCTCTCGTGAATAAATAAATTTAAAAAATCTTAAAAGAAAAGAAATAAACTCAGGTTCCTTTTTTCAACAAAACTTCCAGCTAATGAGCTGAGTCTTTTTAGGCTCTTCTGCCCCTCAATAATGCCAGCAATGATAATCCCTTCATTTGAAGACATCTTGTTTCAGAGAGCTGTCTTATAGATAATCATGATGCCACAAATCATGATGCTAATGCCAGAGGACAGTAAGGGGGGTGACAGATGGACCTGTGGCTGTGTTTGCTCCTTTATCCCTGAAACCTCTGCGGGAGGCAGACAGGGGCAGACATCATTGTCCACACTTTATACTGAAAGATGCTTTATGCCCAAGACCAGGGAAAGTCAATGATATATAGTCAGCGTCTGTGTCATTCACAGTCCTCTTCCTCTTCTGGAAAGCACTACACCATCAGCTTTTATTCATTTTTATTATACATCTATTTTTTCCTAGGGCCTTGAATGACTTTCACATCAAAGTGAAAAAAAATACAAGGCTGGGCAGATTCGTGAATAGCACTGCCTACCCGGGAATTGAAGACCAATGAGGTGTTTCAGAAATGGCCCCTATGTAGTTTGCTAATTGCCAAATAAATCTCTCTGGGGTATCTCTTGCTGTGTCTGAGCTATGGGGCAGAATCCTTGCCTTCAGTCAGAGGATGAAAGATGGCAGCAGGGGCAGAGCCTAACTCCTTGACACTTGCATGGCTGTGCTTCTTGGCAGGATCTCCCCTCTGGCCTTGTGGCTCTCACCTCAGTATGTCCAGTTGCCAGCATCTGCTTCTCCAATATATAGAATTTTACTTCCCAATTTCTTGTCAATGATGCTTCTTTTCTAGCCATGCCTAGATGCTTCACTGTTTCTGGAATTGACTATATGCATACTCCTCTCTAAGCCTTTTCATTCCATGTTGCTTCTGTACCAGTTGAGCTGCTTTTCTCCTTGGGCTCTTCCCTGACCTAGTCCCAAACCAGCCATCATTCTCTAAACTCACAAGTAGGGTTAACATTCTGAATCAGGATGAGACTCAAAATATTTAATGGTTTCTTGAGGTGGAGCAGAGTACTGAAGACCCCAGGCTGTGCCAACCATGGACTCTTGAATTGTTGCCTTGTGGGGAGGCCCAGAGAGAACTGGCAATCAATCAGACAGGCCTAGGTTTCAGGGAGACACTGAAGATCTTTGGGGCCATGGCTACCTAGCAAATAATTAGGAAGTTTCAAAATTTTAAAAACGAAACCACCCATAGTGTATATAGTGTGAACCTGCTATACGCCTGCCATGCCTACGTCAACTCCAGTGGATTGTTTGTGGCCCTCTGGAGCATAGTGCTAGGGAAAATCATGGTGCTCGGTCCAGCCTGCAAAGAAGAAGCTGCTATGATCCATAGGCAGAATCCACCATGGGTTTGCAGAAGGTGTAGCATCAAATATACTGTGTCTGCCAGCCTTTTGTGGCCATTCCAGATGCCAACATCTCCTCAGAGCACCTTCACTATTCAGCTCCATTATATTTTCTTTGCTGTGACACTCACACTCACACTACATTACATAATTCAGCATTTAATTTATCATCATCATTAAACATAGTTTATTGAGTATCTACTATGCTCATAGCAAATGATCCTTGCCTTCAATGGACTGGAAACCTCAAACCTCTCTCTGCAGCAATTTCCACATACTGGGCATTGGGTCAGCATTTCAGAACTCAGAATTAAAAGCTGATGCACTTACTTTGCCTGTCTCCTTGTAACATGCTTTCTACTCTCCGGGATACC
Organism: Canis lupus baileyi; assembly: GCF_048164855.1. NCBI lineage: Eukaryota > Metazoa > Chordata > Mammalia > Carnivora > Canidae > Canis > Canis lupus. The sequence continues at coordinate 31,253,670 of NC_132857.1, read as the reverse complement.
GTTTTGATGACCTCCTCTCCTCCTTTCCTCTCATTTGCCTTAACAGTTTGACATATACTTTCTATTCATTTTGCCACCTTGATTACTCTTTATGATTATCAGTGATTCTCGCAATGATTCCATTTGGTTTTATAGCTTCTTGCTTTCTTACTTTGACTACAGCTCTGCTGTCCCAACAGTGCTCCTGACTGTCATATCCCCAGCCACTGAAAACTAATGACAGGATGCAAAATACCTTATGAAAATTAAGTAGGAGAAAAAAAAAAAAAAGAAAATTAAGTAGGAGAAACCACAGGGCTAGTGGGTACAGGAAAGACTTCATGAATGCACAGGAACTTGGTGTAGGTTTTGAAGAAAGATATCTCTTAGGACAATTCCAAGGTAATAGGAGGGCACTCCGGGTAGGGATGTGGAAACTCAAAGTGGGAACATAGTATTTCTGGGAAGCAATGTCTAGTCTAGTCTAGTCTAGTCTAGTTCCTTGTAAGAGTTTCTTCCTTCACCTAACACTTTAGGTATTTTGTAAGTTGCACCAAAAAAACCATACCTTTCTGTATCATTCATTCATCATGTTGAAATGTACGTAATGAAGGTACTGCATGTTGAGGAAGAATATAACCTTTGAAGGAAGTAAGATTAGATCCCACCATCACCATGTAATAGCTACAGAATCTGGACAAAGTTACTCAACCTCATCATATTTCAGTGTCATCAATTCCAAGATAGAGCTAATAAATACCTACTTTGTGATTGGTGGATCTTGGGATTGAATCCCTAGTAGCTAATAATAGTGTTATAATTATTTTTATTGCCCCACTTTGCTCACCATTTCTCCATGTATGTTCCCCACGAAAACCACAGTCCTATGGTTGTCTATCTTGTTCTGTAAATCGCCTACAAGAACAACTGTAAAGATTTTAGGTCAGTGATTATTAATATTTTAGGGGGATATATCTCTTGAAGAATAGAATGAAAATTATAAACATATTTTATTTTGTGTAACGGTTTTGGAGCATATAGATTCCCTGAAGTTCATCCATGGACAGTAAATTAAGAGTTCCAGAATGCATTTTTAGATTAGGAAAATAGTACATAAAATCAAATCTTTTCTGTGTCTTTATAAATTCCTAATGATCTTATATAAATTCTCATTGTTGAATCACCAGGACCTCAATAAGTAGAGACCTGATGCTAACTCTGTTCCTTGTGGGACAGTTGAACTGGCTTCCAAGAAGTTTTTCCACCTTGTGTCACAAGATTTAGAAGACGTCTCTATCTGTCGAGGTCCTGGTTGTTTGAAAAGGAAAATTTTAGTATATATATAAGAAAAAATGTTAGCTAGTAGGAGGTGGTTAACTGCTAAAATGGATAAAAGAGGACTTAATGGTCCAGAAAGAGCAAGTGCAAAAAAATCCAGTACTTTCTCCAGGCTGAGGGAAAACAGTGCAGGAAGTAGGGAGTAGGGGAGCCCCCCCTGCCTGCCTCTCAGGCTGAGATTCACACCTCTTCAAAGAAGGTGGTTACCAGGGGTCCGTGCAGTCTGCAAATAGCACAGGTATTGCCAGACAGCACAGAACTGAGCTGCCTGTGGGAGCTGCTACCAGGGGGCAAAGTGTCAGCTGAGGGCCCAGCTGGAGCTCAACCTACAGAATTACTGGGTTCCCCACTGACTATCAATAATGGAGGACAGGACCCCAGAAAAGGCCGCCCAAACTCTCTCTTGCAGTGGCTCTCTAGCGCCCTCTTCTGGCAAATCCTGACATTGGGGCGGGAAATGTTGACAGAGCCCGACCCCAAGTTGTCAAGAAGCAAGGCAAGGAAGGGTGGCTTTGGACTGAAACTCAGAAATGGATAGCTGCTACACCCTCTAATCTCTTTTCATCCTTTTAAATTGTAGGTTAAAAACCAGAGGCAATAGACATCTGCAATAGGGGGTAGGGAAGACAAAGGGAAGCACGTTCATGTTCATGTTTTAACATCCCCTGAGAATAACCTTTGGCTATCATAGCATGTCTCACAGGGGTATGAGCACAAATTCTTAAATACAGGTGCAGGCTCTTGTGAGTAGAGAGTTAATAATTTATTTCATTTTGTCATCACCTATTTCCTCAGTAGAAAATAGTGAAACTACATTCATTCTCTTCTATGAGTCCATGTAATTTATTAAATTAAAAGGAATTTCTCATATTCAAAAAGTTTGGGGTATGCTGTATGTAGGTAGATCTTCACTTGTTTTTTTGTTTTTTTGTTTTGTTTTGTTTTTTGTTTGTTTTGTTTCATTTTTTAGATTTTATTTATTTATTTATTTATTTTTAATTTTTTTTTTAGATTTTTATTTATTTATGATAGTCACAGAGAGAGAGAGAGAGAGGCAGAGACATAAGCAGAGGGAGAAGTAGGCTCCATGCACCGGGAGCCCGATGTGGGATTCGATCCCGGGTCTCCAGGATCGCGCCCTGGGCCAAAGGCAGGCGCCAAACTGCTGCGCCACCCAGGGATCCCAGTTGATTATTTATTTATTTGACACACTGAGAGAGAGCAAGCAAGCACAAGCAGGGGGAGTGGCAGGCAGAGGGAGAGAGAGAGAAGCCAGCTCCTGGCTCAGCAGGGAGCCAGAAGTGAGGCTCAATCCCAGAACCCTGGGATCATGACTTAAGTCAAAGGCAGATGCTAACCTACTGAGCCACCCAGGTGCCCCCTTAGACCTACATTTGGATTACCTAAACAATTCACCCCTCCAATGAGGATTTCTTATGCCTCAATCTCATAAGACTTCTTCCCATGTTTCACTTAAAGGTTGTCTCTTGCAACTCACTGCCCTCCTCTGAAATAGTTTTATTTCTGTGCCATTTCTTTCCATCTTTTTTTTTTATTTTTATTTTATTTTTATTTTTTTTATTTTTTATTTTTTTTTTATTTATTTGTGATAGTCACAGAGAGAGAGAATGAGGCAGAGACACAGGCAGAGGGAGAAGCAGGCTCCATGCACCGGGAGCCCGACGTGGGATTCGATCCCGGGTCTCCAGGATCGCGCCCTGGGCCGAAGGCAGGCGCCAAACCGCTGCGCCACCCAGGGATCCCTCTTTTTTTTTTAATATCCTAATTCAGCTCATCCTTCTATTCCTAAGTTAGCCCATGGGGTTATCCATTCTCACCCATGGTGGTCAATTATTTCATCAATTTCTTCCCCGACAACAAGGTCTAGAATTTACCTTGCTTCTGCCAAGGAAACAAGCCCTTTGATGGACATTCATATTTGTCTTCATTGCATCAATGCAATCCAGTAGCTAAATAATCATTTTTCCCTTTAAAAATAATAAGGATAATTTAAAAATGAAAAATAGATTGACTAGGCCTTTAAAAAAGGTACCCTGAGATCAAGAATATGGCTAAATGGACACCTTCAACCTCCACAAGCCACACTTGATGTGTCTGCTAGAAATCTTATATCTGAATAGATTTGGGGCTAAGGGCATGCCCTAAACCTGCCCTTTACTTCAGTTATAGATGACACATGGTGGAAGCTTATAAGCACGGTATGATTTTACAGAGCACTACAAGAACACAACTGAGAATCAGACCCTGAGGATGGAGCATCCAATGTTAGCTTCTCAGGGTGATTGAAAGACCAAGTTCCAGAAGATACTCTTAGTTTTATGGGCCGAAGCTTTGGTGAATGCTTGTCATTCTGTATGCATGGGCAGATGCAATATTCCACATTGAAACAATTGCAAGAGCCTGTTCTCTAGTCTTCAAGGCAACTAGAAAACACATGAATTTTACCGGATTGTTAACTCTTAAGAATGTGATGACTGGCAAAAACCATTAAGATAAGATAAGCATCTTGTTTTTTTTTTCTTTTTTTTTTATCTTTTTGTTCAGAAAATTAAGTGTTTATAAGCAGGTTATGTGTCAAATTTTAGTACTTTGTGATTGATATGCCTACAACTTCATTCTCTTTATAAGAAGCAGCGGGTCCCCATGTTTTATACGTTTGTAAGATAATTAGAGCTGATACTGCTCTGGGAAAGCACAAGAATCACAGTCCTCCACCAATGTAATTAAATAACCAGAAATATCCTAAAAGTGAAATGCAATTCCCATTTTTTCATGAGAATTCATGTTTACAGATTATAGGAAATTTGGAAAATGCAGAAAAGTTGAATGAAAGAAAAAAATCACCTGCATTCCCATCAAACAGAGTCAACCATAAATGGTTATAGAGTGCCAATGTAGATTTTCTAGTCTTCTTTTAAAAAAGGACTGTTCTTCCGTGTAACTTATTTTCTTTTTTTTTCTTATTATTCACACAGTATGTAATGAAAATAGTAACTTACTGAGCATTTAGTATGTGCCAGATACTCTGCCAACTGATTTTCATATTTATCTATTGCAGTCCTTGAATTCACCTTATGAAATGGACAACTATTTGTGGTTTTGTTTTGAAGTTGAGAAACACGAGTCTTTTTTTTTTATAAATTTATTTTTTATAAATTTATTTTTTATTGGTGTTCAATTTGCCAGCATATAGAATAACACCCAGTGCTCATCCCATCAAGTGCCCTTCTCAGTGCCTGTCACCCAGTCACCCCCACCCCCCACCTGCCTCCCCTTCCACCACCTCTAGTTCGGAGAAACACGAGTCTTAATGCTATTAAAACACTTGCCCAAGATACATAGTTAGGAAGTCCCTATCCCTGGCCTTTCTGATGCCAAATCCATGTTCATCTGCTGTGATATGCGTTATGCACATGTTATATCTGCTATAATCACTGAGTTTTTGAATTTTAGCAAAGTAACATTACATCAGAAAAATGATCAACAAATGTTGAATAAGTAAATTATATTTTTTTAATAGGGGGAGAAAAGACTAATTTGAGTTCCCAGTGAGGAAGCTAGCATACTACAGATAGTATGTGCTTAAGAAATATTTATTTAAGGGTCACCTAGATGGCTCCATAGTTGAGCATCTGCCTTTGGCCCAGGTCACGATCTGGGGTCCTAAGGTCGAGTCCTACATCGGGCTTCCGACGAGCCTGCTTCTCCCTCTGCCTATGTCTCTGCATCTCTCTGTGTGTCTCTCGTGAATAAATACAATCTTTAAAAAAAGAAATATTTATTTAAGCTTGTGCTGAGATGATTATACCAAGACAAACTTGCAGATCTGATTAGCAGTGAGAAAGTCTCCTTATTTAACACTGGAGAGTAGAAACATCTTCTGAAGGGAGGCTGTTCCTCTATATTTAGTGATCTTCACATATAAGTAAGAGATCCTTGGCGCCACCTAACTCTTAGCCTGCTTAGCCACCTGAGATAGAGAATTAGAAGATGATCTTCAGGGGGCACCTGAGTGGATCAGTCAGTTAAGCATCTGCCTTCGGCTCAGGACTTGATCTCAGGGTCCTGGGATAGAGCACCGCATCTGGCCCTCTGCTCAGTGGGGAGTCTGCTTCTTTCTTTCCCTCTGTGGTCTTTCCCTCTCTCTCAAGTAAATAAATAAATAAATCTTTAAGAGAGAGAGAGAGAGAGAGAGAGATGATCTTCAGGTTAATGATTTCCTTCAACTAATGATTTCTATGTCCCTGATGCGGAAGTGGTGTGGCCTGCAGAAACACCACTGTGTGAGTTAGGAGTTGTGGCTTCTCTATCCAATTGGGTTACTAGGTAGTTGGATAAACTTCATGATTAACTTATTCTTTCTGGTGCTGTGACTGAGAAACATCCTTTAGAACATCTAAAATACTTTTCAACACAATGACTTCATTAAGGGGAATTATTTAAAAGCCCTCTAACACTGTATTAGCTAACAAGGACTTCCATAACAAAATACCACAGGCTGACTTGGTTTAAACAGTAGAAATGTATGTTCTCATAGTTCTGGAGAGTAGAAGTCTGAGGTCAAGGTGTCAAGAGGTTTAATTTCTCCTGAAGCCTTTCTCCTTGGCTTGCACAAGGGCACCTTCTGTCCAGCTCCTTAAGTGACCTCTCCCCTGTGTCTCCAGATAGTTGATTTTTCTTTGTCCAATTTTCCTCTTCCTGTGCAGACACCAGTTAGATGTCTCATCTTCAAATTACATTCTTCAAATTACATTCTGAAGTACTAGGGGTTAGAGTTTCAACATATGGATTCTGGGGAAACACAATTCAGCTCATAATAATCACTTAAAATTTTATTGTCCAGGGGTGCCTGGGTGGCTCAGATGGTTAAGCATCTGCATTTGGCTCAAGTCAATGATCTCCGGGTCTTGGGATCAAGCCTCACATCAGACCCCTGGCTCAGTAGGGAGTCTGCTTCTCCTTCTGCCCCTCCCCCTGCTCATGCCCTCTCTCTGTCTCAAATGAATACATAAAATCATTAAGAATTTTAAAATAAAATAATAAAATATTAAATTTTATTATCTGAAGACCACTGGAAGTACTGTGTCATTTATCTATAACCTCCTCCTCTGTTACCTCGACAAACAATAACATAGAAAGTAGAATCCCCAAGAAGTAGTTAGGGATCCAGACTATTCTATCCTTCAGAGAAACCACTCTTACTCTATGGTTTCTATCCTGAGTGTCCCAGTAGGCTTCTGGAACTTGAGGTATCATCTTTATATGCAAAGCTTTCAGAGGAAGGGGAAAAAAGAGGCAAAAGGAGTATCCCTGTCAGCTAAATTGGCTCTTTTTAAGGTTTCCAGGAAGTCCTAACCAATGCTTCTGCCCTGCCATGCCTCACAGGCCAGACTAAGTCACCTGGCCATGCAGATTTGTAGGGGGATTGGGGACATATAGCCACCCACTTGAAAATACTGTTGCCTCAAAAGAGTTCCACTATAAGAAAGGCAAGGAGAATGGATTTTGAGAGGTATCTCTGCCCAAGTCTCTTCGAGCAATAAAGGTCAATATATGAGAATCCTCATGTAAAAAGTGATAGAGTTTCTGCCTCGGCATCAAGGTCTACCATCACCATTTTAACGACACTTGAGACTTGAGCTGTTCAATATGGTAGCCACTAGTCATGTGTTGCTATTGAGCATTTGAAATGTGGCTAGATCAAATTGAGATGTGCTGGAAAGATTAAAAAAAAATTCAATAATTTTAATATCAACTGCATATTTAAATAATATTTGCATGTATTGAGATAAATCACTTAATATCCAAATTAGAATTAATCTCTTTCATTTTGCTTTTTTCTTTTTAATATAGCTACAGAAAATTTTAAATTACATGTGTAGCTCACATTATATTTCTATTAGACAGTGTTGTTCTAGCATATTCACCACCTCAAATATAAGTATTCCAGTTTAAGCTTCTATTTTTGAAAGTTATTTTTTTAAAGAAAGTTGTTTTTATTAGGAAAACTTTTAAAATGTTTATTTAGAGATAACAGCAATAATTGGAATTAGATGTTTCTTCTCATTTCTAAATCATTATTGATAAAATTGAGAAGCTGACTTTTATAATGTATTCATTTTGAGCTATAAATTTGCTTAATTTTCCAGGCCAGGTAAGGATATTTGCCCTGCACACAAACTTGTTACTTTCCAGTCTCTTCTTAGGACACAAAAAGCCCATAGTATGTTTTCAGAGCCAGGAACATTTGTTCCTCACTAATGTGAATTTAGTCTAAAGAGGCATCAGTCTATGCATGTAGAGAAAAGTTGCTTTGTCTGTGGGCCAAGTACTCTGTATAAGAAAGTTTACTTAAAAGGAAAAAGTAAACACATGTTCACAGACATACACATGCTTTCACATGACATCTTCTTTTGACTTTTCTACCATAATGACTTGTCACCTTTGCCTACTTCAGTGGAATAGACATGTAACTAAAGGTTGCAGTGGAGGGGACAAACATTGTGAAATTACTCAGGTGTGGGAAACATTTGAAAACTAGTAGCCATGGGGTTTAATATCCAGTTGCTTCTATCCCTACTTGGATTAACTGCTATTATTTTTTTTCAATAATCTGCACTAATGGCCTTGATAGTAGTTACTAATCCTCAATACTCTTGTCATGAAAACTTTCAAATAATACTTGGAAACCTATTTAACTTAAACTTCTACTGTAAAAGTTTTAATTTTTCATTTTAAATAAGTTTAAAATGGAGGAAAAATTAATTATGTGAATAAAAGTCACCATAATTCCACAAGCCAGATAGAGAGCTACTATTTAGCAAAGGAGTTTCTGTTCTATACTTACATATATATATATATATAGATATATTTGATCTGTTTCTACAATTTGTATTCTGTTCATTTCATTTGATGTTCTATTAAAAGCAAATTTCATACTTACCATAAAAATTATTATTAGTGGTGGCAAAATAGTATGTCATATGAATACACTGTAGTTTACATAACTATTCTTCTAGTTTTAGAGCCAGGTTTGTATTATTATAAATAATCATGGCTTAGTATATAAATCTTGGCTTAATTTCAGATTATTTCCTGAATATAGATTTCTAGAAGTGAACATAAAGTGTCAAAAAGGATTATTAATATTCTTAAGCTTCTTGATTCTTATTTCCAAATAAGACCTTGCATAATATTTGGAAATAGAAATTAAGGAGTTTTCAAGGTAGTTACAGCCTTATCTTCTGCCTTAAAACTGAGAGGTTATCAGTGTAATCTTGGGTCTATTTGTCACTCCCTTTCACTCCTCAACTCCCAAGAACCTCACCTGGGACTTGTTTCTAGGTGAAAGACATCACTATTTGCAAAAACTGAAATTCAGGTGGGGATATTCATCTTTGATGCATAGGGAATAAGCATGAAATATGGGGCCAGAAACAGGGGCACACATAGGCAGGAAACTAACAGAGTCCATAGCCAAGGAGTTGAATTTGGGAACTTGGGCGAGGGGGGCTGGTGGGCAAAATTGAGGCAAAGTCAAGAGAGACCCTCTGAGGCCAAAGGCAGCATATGGCTTTCAGTGGGTCCCTGTTTACTGATATGTACATGTAGCCAGCTCGTGGAAAGCCAGAGAAGTGGACCATGTGTGGAACCACCTGCCAATGAACCCAAGCTCTTAGGCCAAAAGTGGGACATTCCCTTCAATATTAAAGATGCTTCCCCTAGTATCCTTTAAATGAAACCCAAGAGACATGATTTCTATCCTCGAAGGCCTTCTTTGGCAGAAACGATATGTTGCCTGTGTAGACTAATGCTAGGCATCTCGTTTCCCTTAAATTCCAGAACTTTGGAATGACTTTGTTTCTAGTGATTGTCCTCCTCTGCTTTCTCACCCTCCACCCCAATCCTGTTCCTACTCCCACTTCTTCCTAATTATCCAAATCAAAAGGTACTTCAGGAATCCCTGTTACATACTTTCCTATCAACATTGACTTCTCCCTCCTGGCACCTCATCATAGTTGTGATGACATGTTTCATGTCCCTCTTCTAGTGTAGTGCAAGCTCCAAGTGGCTGTCCCCTGGACTTGCCACCAAGCTGCAAGTCCCAGGTGGCCTTTGCCACCAAGCCTGACCCATATGAGCTGCTTAGTAAATATCTGTTAAATAAATAAATAAAAGAATGAAGGAGTATATCTTTGTCTAAACATGAAAAATTACCCTATTTTGGCTCGCTGCTCTTCCTAAGTTTGTGAATCAGAAAGATAGCTTTAGCTTATAAAGCAGCCTTTTCTCTACATTTGCCATTTCTCTAGCATGCCAGTCAGTCCTGGGAGTTTTCAGACAAATCAAATTAGAAATGGTTGTACTCATTTGGAAAATCAAGAACTGGCTTGAAATCTTTCCCCACAAATTAGATTGAATCAAGATCATTTTCCCCCAGCTTATAAATGCTTGATTGGCTTTGTTTGATGCCTCCTGATTGAAACTCAGCCTTGCACTGCTAGCTTTATTTTTTACTCACCAGGGTGTTGTGATGTCTGGATGATGATTAAAAACAAAACAAACACCCACAATGAAAATGCTTTGTAAATAACAGCTCAGCATTGTAATATAACCCTTAGAAGTGCGCATTTAAGAAACTTTAAAGCCAGTCAAGGTAAGCAGAACCTCAAGATGGGTCTGCTATTAATCCCTTCAGATCTTAAAAATTGGTTTTCTGATACAGCAAGACAGTCATTTCTAACATAGCATCTTTACTCAGGACCCAAGGAAGGGATGTACCGGGACTTGGTTGTGACGATATTTGAGGAGTCCCAGTGGGAGTAGAGTGGCCCCAATCCTCCATCTCCCCTAGCCACTCACATAGCCCACCTATCTAGCCCTTACCTTGTGCCCCAGACTAGATTCAAATTCATCCTAACTTTAGTCAAGTTCCTTTCCCAGCCTACCTCAATCAATCACCTCAAGTTTCTTTTCAACAGATAAATACTGGTCTATTCTTTGAATTCTTGTTTTCCCTTCTCTTTTTCTGCTGGGGTGGACAGAGGTATTCTTAGATGAGTGACAGCTACAGCCAGGTGTCCTTAGGGCCAGAGGCCTTGAGTCCCAGATCTGATAGATGGATTTCTGGATCATGTCAACCTTCCAGCTAAAGCCAATACCTACAGCCACCCCATGCCCACATCAGAGGCTGGTGGAGGTGTAGGCTAGCCCCTTTGTGGGACAGTGAACTGTGACTGCACATGTGTGTGCTTTGGGGCACTTCCCTCCCCCACCATTGGGGAATCATCTGCCAAGGTCAAAGGCCACAGCATCCCAACTGCATCAGTTCCATTGCACATCCTGGTGTGCCAGTAGGTGGCCAGTAGGTCCCAGACCAGGACCTGGCAACTGTCTTACCTCTGTCCTACTTTCTCCAGTTAACTCTAAGCCAGGCCGGGGTCTTATTGTTAGGTGGTGAGTAGCATTTGGTGGGTGAAATGAAGGCCTAGAAAAGAGTCAGAAAGCAGTGGCAAACAGCCTGATTGAGAATGAGTTAGAGACATTGACCTTGCAGGCTCCTCATATGCCTTTCATCTATGACTTCTTTAAGACTATCATTTAAAGCAGAGGATAATATTCTGGTGCCTTCCACAAAACAGTTAAATGGCCTGAATCACTCTTATAGGCAGGAATAAATATCTTTGAGTAGTGAAATGAGTTGGGAAGGAATGCACTTGCTAAACCAAGATAACTAGGAGAAGGTGGTGTCTACCATAACTGATCAAATTTTGATTGGAGAAAAATGCCCATGAGTAACAAATGTCCATGAACAATGCATCACTCATGGCTCCTTTAGCCATAACCTGTAGTCCATGCAGCCAACACAAGTAAGGAATAATCTTGAAACAAAGTAGATCCCTTAGTGGATAGATAAGGTAAAGATAGCACCTAGCTAAAAATTCAGTAGAGTAAGCTTTAGCTGCTCTGGTCTAAAGTGCCTCAGGTACATCCATGACCTCATCTAAAATAAACAAAGGGTTATGTTCGATCCTGCAGCTGTGAAGTAGGCACAAATTAAGCCATTCATGAATTTCTTTCTTCTGAAATTTGTTAGCTCCTTGTTCTAGTGTGGTAAATTATGGCATTTTCACCCTGTGCTGTCTGAGGCCTGGCTAACATATCTGGTGACCAATGAAATAATGATGATGATTTACATGTTTAGCAACGTTTGACAAACTGGAGACCATTAATTCACCATTCATTGCATTTCAGGCTGTTTCTCCTATTACACATTCCCATTCAGACCATGATAGCATTTCCTCTACTGTGTCCATAAGCAGAACAGCAGCTTCTAAAGTTTGTCCCTTTGTATGAACAAGTCTTGTTTGTGACAGTTCATCTGATTCATTCTGTGCTCACATGACAAAGACTTAAATGTACAGGCAGGCAATCTCTGTCAGATACTCCTCACTCACAAGTCATCAGGAGACCACGGTAATTATGCTATTACTGCGAGATCTTTTTGACGAGCCTCTCTTTTTACGAGTTAAAAGAATGCTTTCAGTTGGATGGATTTTGTTTGGAACCAGTCAGCATTTGACAGACTTCTGATTTTGTGGCAGAATGACTTGGATTTATTTGGAAGGAAGCTGCTACTCAGAATCTGTGTTCTTTCTCATTGTTTTCTTCTGATTTTAATTGCACCGTCCTTGGACCAGCACCAAGCTAAGCAGGTTATAATTTCATATAATTTTACCTATTTTATTAACTCCAGGAAATTGTTAAACATTGTAAAATCCTGCTGCAATTCAATGTAAACGTAGCATTCTCTTTGTAAAGTGTTTACAGATGCTTTTTTGAAAAGGGGGGGGCAGGGAGAGGAATGGTCACTCAATTGGTTGTTATTCTTTGCTAATTATATTTATAGAATGTGGGCCTCTTTTTAAAAATATGAAACAATGTCATTTTCTGTTTATTGCTTTTCAAATATATATCATCATCTACAGAGACTCTTGCTTTGTTCCCTGCAGTTAGAAGAGAATTGGCAGGAGAAAGGCCTGAGTGCCCTTTCTTATGCTCTGAATTATTATAAAGAAAAATATTTTAAAATATAAATACTTGGTTACACTTCTCATGCCAACAATAGGAATGGTTAAAATGGTGCCTGTGCAGCACTCCAAAAAGGAGACAGATGATAAGGATGTGGATGTTTAGTCCCAGGTACCCTAAGAATGGGGAAGCAGGGAGGACCTGACCCAGTCTAATGGTTTCAGGTTACAAAACAGGAAACTAAGACATAGATGTGACTTGCCTCAGATCTCACAAAAAATTAGTAGACCCGGGAAAGCAGAAAAACAACCATCACGAACAATGCTGGGCATGTTGCTCGTGTTCTCATTTGATTTTAAGTCAACTCTCTACCATTATCCTCCAAATTATAGTAGCCAAAAATAAGGATTAGATAGAATATATGGGTTTCCAGTAAATATTGATAATAAGAATCCATTTCTGCCTAAATTGAAGAATTTTACTTACTTCTCAAAATTCAAAGCAAGACGCTCTATACCCAAGTACAAATGTATTATTGCATAAAGTCTATGTAAGTATTCAAGAGTAGCTAATTATGACAAGGCAGCATTAAGAGATATGATAAGTGTGTGGTAATATATGTGTAGTGAATATGTTATGCTGCTAATACAATGAAAACTGGTGGACAAGGTGGCCACCTTGTGGATGGAGGATCTGGAACAGGCTTGGGCATGTGGCCCATGGGAGAGGGAATGGGAAGTTGGGTGCAGATGCCTTAAGAAGCCACTCCTGGCCGAGGGAAAAAGGCAGGAAGTGTGTTTAGGGGGCAAGCTCCCATAGCAACTATACAACTTGATTGGATGAGTGAGCTTAAGGACTTCTGTTTGCTGTCAGTGTCTTCACACTCTCCTGGGGGTGGGTGCCAGCCATGGCAGGTTGCAGTCAGTCAGTGGTCAAGGACTATCTCTGCTCTTTCCTACATGAATTCCCCTGTTCAAGAAGAGTTCAAGAGAGTTCAAGTAGAGTTCAAGAGAGTGGGAGCTATGTTTGATTTTCCTGTCCCTCCACCTTGCACAGCACCTCCTATCCATTTTACCTGCAAAATATCTGTTTACTTTTCTCCCTTTCCCCTTTTGCCATTCTAGATAGAGCTCTCTATGAGCCCTTAACTGCTCTGGTCTACTAATCGCAACAGCTGTCTGAGTTGCAACACGTGGCCACTCAGCTCTACACACAATACAGTCCATTCCCTAAAGACCTGAAACACCTTATGACTGTGCATCCTAGCCTTGACGTCAAGCCCCTCTTCCCCACTTTCCATTCTCTTTTTTCCATAGCATCCATTTCTAGTGCCTCAATATACTCTACAAGCTTACATGATTGCCCCTCTCCCTGTCCTTTCAACTTCAATTGCTGCCTGGCTTTTGAACTGTAGTCAGCTGACCTGCTCAGGCCCCTGACTATGCCTGTCATACCCCTTCCAGCCTCTGCCTTTGCAAATGCTTTCCCTCTGTGCTTAGATAACAACACTTTGTTTATTCTCCACATTGCCACTCCTGTGCCTCTGGGAAATCAAAGGTCTAGTGTCACCTCCCTAGGAAGCCTTTTGTAACTATCCATATTAGGATAGGCTCCTTTTGCATTAGACCATGTACTGCTCCTTCAAGACTCTGAGTGTGGTAGGGGTTTTTATCTGCCCTCTGGAGGGAGGGCCTCCTTGTGGAGGATGAATCAATGAAAAGGGTTTACTTCCTTCATTGAAACATACTTGGTTCTTGGGTTCCAGGTCCTGAACACCTGTAGAAGGCCATCAGGCTTCTCATTACAGGAAACAGCATCAGCTCTTGCTGTTTATGGTCCAGAATAGCATTTTTACACAGATATGCACAATCTCTCAAGGATGGTCTATGAACAGATCTTCAGGGTTTCAAAGTTCTGTGCTCCATCTAGAGAGATCACTCTTTTGTCTGAGAAAGGTAGGATAGGAACTTCTGTGTTTTAAGGGTTGTAAAGAAAAGGCCTTGGTGGATCCTTGAGAAGGAATGTGGCTATTGCTTGAGGGTCTCTAATGGACAGATGGCTGCTCTATCTTGGGGTCAGCACTTTTGGAGGATGGGCACGTATGAAATGAAAACCGAGGGTGCTAAAAACTGCCGTCCTGGGGACAAAGTGAGGTCCCCACTCAGGCATTCCAGATACCTTTTTTGTCAGTTGTGTCTTTGGGGCGCAAACACACAGTCTTGACTGGCATCCTCAGTCATGTAGTAGAAGGTCGCTATCCAACCAGGACATGGTGGAGTTGTCGCAAGAAATACATCAGGTACCAAGGATTTAGCCTCCTTGATGTAGAGTGACCTCCTTTTTGAACAGTGAAAGACCCTGTGAGTCTTATAGTGAAAAAGGGACCCATGGCAGTGATAAAGACTTCCTCTTCATTTCATCAATAAGGCCAAGGGTGGCTGATTTACCTTGAAGATTTGTCCACAGTGTGCTTCTGTGTTATGGCACACTTTGTGCCTATTACACTCAAAACATACATTTAAGGACTAATTCAAAGGATTTCAATCACACTTATAACTTATGTATAACTCTTGTACTTAGCACATTGTTTTATAAAGCTTGAGAAATCTTGAATAAATGTGAAGTCTTTAATGAATTAAATATGCAGGGGGAGAGGGGATCTGAGAAATGGAGCTTTCTTCTTGGCAGGCAGGACAGTGGGGATGGGGGCGATAGAATTAAAGTTGAATTAATAGATTGAAGGAATATATATGGTTGAATATAGTCTGTAGACTTTTGCCACTTTCTGCTTTGACACTGTTCTAAAGTATATTGCCTTTTCACATATTGTTTCTAAATCATGGCAGGGACTTCCTCAAATGTCGCCTGGAGAAGGATTCCAAAGTCACAAATGGTATTATTGAAAAAGATTAAATAATCTCTGCTGATTTCAAAAGTAACACTTTTGCATTAGCTTTTTTTTTTTTTTTTTCTTCTTTCTGTCTACTGGGAAGATGGGGGTGGAGTGGATATTGATGTTTCTCAACACTGTGACATTTCTGCCAACAGTAAGTGTAGCTGAGATGGGATTAGAAGCAGAAATGGCAGCACAACAGCTGTGTGATGGGGAGCTGAGCTGGAAACATTCACTTGCCAGGAGAACTGGGTCAGATTAGGTATGGAGGGCATTTCCCATCTACTCCCATCTCTTCTCTCCTACTCTTTTGTCCTTGGACTTGCCCATCCGAGAACAAAGCAAGGATGTGCTCGAACAATGGGGATGTTTGGACAGCTCAGGCAACTGCTCTAGAGCAAGGACCACAGAGGACAGTGTGAAGGCATAGGAAGAACGGACTGGAAGAGCATGAGCTGCAGTGAACCAGAGACACTCCAATGCATTTCAACGCTGTCCTACTACCCCAGGAGGAAAAGTATTGGTTGCAACACATGGCTTTCCTCTAAGTGGGGAGAAAGCCTGAAGCGTTTATCTGCATTTCTTGCTACCAAAATCTAGCAAGGACATTTGAGTGTCCTTCAAGGGATATTGAGGCCCCTTGCCTATTTTGCAAGTACCTGAGGTCCATCAGACATCCTGTGGATGGAGCAAATCTAAGGAAGGGGGCTCCCAGACCTGTCAGATGTGAGTGAACTGCTCAGATAAGGGGAGAATCTCAGTTTCTGTAGACCCTCACTTCCTGTGGCTATCTATCCAGAGAACACTCAGAGAATGGCTTGGGTTGTGCTAAACTTTGGGATTTATTTATTTATTTAAAAAAGATTTTATTTATTTGACAGAGAGAGAGAGAGAGATCACAAGAAGCAGGGGAAGCTGCAGGCCGAGGGAGAAGAAGCAGACTTACCACAGAGCAGAGAACCCAATGTGGGGCTGGATCCCAAGACTCTGGAATCATGACTTGAGCCCAAGGCAGACACTTAACCGACTGAGTCACCCAGGTGCCCCTAAATAATGGATTTTAAATCAACGGGGAAATGGGTCATGTTTATGACCTCCTATTCTTCTACCTGCAGCCTCATCACAGCCTCCCAACCATTCCCCCTTCTGCACAGGCTCAGAATTTGGGTACAGCTTTATTCTGGCAAATTTGTTACCAGAGGAGGTAACACTGACCTCAGAAAAAGAGGAAGAATAGTTACTCTTATCTCTGGACTTTGCTGTAGGAATATTTGTGATTTTGCTTCTTGCAAATTACAGCTCTGCCTCAATCAATCTGTCATCAGTGGAATATTTTCATTCTTGAAAAGAAGCCCATCGAGATTTTTAAAACAATGTTATTTATTTATTTGAGAGAGAGAGGGAAAGAGAGGGAGAACACTAGCGTGAGCTGGGTGAGAAGCAGAGGGAGAGGGAGAAGCAGACACCCTACTGAGCTGGGAGCCCGACAACACAGGTCTAGATCCCAGGACACTGAGATCATGACCTGAGCAGAAGTCAGACAGTTAACCAACTGAGCCACCAAAGTGCCCTAGAATTTTTTTTAATGCAAATTAGAACAACAAGGGATATCATGAGCAAATGGGTAGAATTTTTAGACTGTTGCTACCTGGCGCAGAGGAGAGATGTGTCAGAAATGGTGGCTAAAAGAAAGTCTTCCATGTCAGACAAACAGATATCTGTATCCTGTTGTCACTGCTAAGGAGGCACAGGGCTTCTGTTGCACGCTTACCTTCTTTAAGCCTAGTTGGTGAACTATTTAAATGGATACAGTGTTACTGTACAGAAAATGTGAGGTATGTATGTGGGCACTTGGCCTACTGCCAGGCACAGTGGGGCAATATGAACTGTAGGCAATTTCTTAATGCATATCAAGGGCCTTGCCCTTTGACACATTAATTAACTTCTGGGGATCCAACCCAAAGAAGAGGAAACATCTACGCAACTACAACAAATGATTAATATAAGCATGGACTCATGGAGGCATGATTGATGAGTGAACCATCAGAAATGTGCTTCTGGTATCAGTTTGGAGATTGCTGTTTGCTTTCAGAAATGCAGGGCTATCATAAACAGACATGGTTGGGACCTATGGATGTTTTTCCAGACTATGAGGATTTTGGAGTTGAACAATTAACCTGCTCCAGTACCGGGAGCTGCACTATGTGTCTAAGCTCCCTGTGTGGCCACCGTAGTGGAAAGTTGAACTCAGGCAGCCAGGGTGGTCACCCCTGGAAAACTTGAACCAGTTTTCTCTCACTTTTGCAAAGAATAATCTTCCTCTTTCTCTTCCTGGTCCTGGTGGATGCACACTTAATATTCCCCACCTCTAGTCTTCCCATATGCTCCTCATGCTACTAAAAATCCTCTTTATACCTTAAAATCTGACCAGTGTCACTTTATTGTTTGTAAGCTTAGATGATAACTTGAGCAAACATTAAAGGGCTTTTAAATTCTGCTTCTACTCATCTTTCTCATCTTATCTCCTTCATGGCCTCCCTGCCTCACTTAATGTTCAGCAATGACAAGTTCCCTGTAATTCCCAGGAATGCCATTTTGCTAATTTCTCCAAATCTTGGTACACAACATGCCATTTTGCTGAAAAGGCTAGCCAGGCACATTCACTTCTCTCCTTCCCCACCTCCTTCCAGAAAAGCATCACCTCCCTTGTGAAATCTTTGCTTGCTAGTTATTTTTTCCACCAGGCTCCCCTGGGAGCTTGTGTCAGTCTCTCCTGTAGCACATTCTATGTTGTAACAAAGTTTTTCATGTGTATCTCTTCAAACTGTATCCCCTCTTAGCCTATGATTGATTTGCAGTATGTATTTATTCAATGGATGAACGTGCTTGTTTTTGTATCTCTTTCCTTAGGAAATGTTGACTCTTTCCATCCCATCGCCTACCCCAACTGGGGTCTTCTATGGCCTTTCTCACAGATAACAGAGAAATCCATGTAATACATAAAAGAGGAATGGAAACAGTCTCATAGGTGTATCTGAACAAAGCTGACATATTTTTTCCTTTAAGATCTTGCAGCTGAATGTGGAATAATCTTGAAATTAAGGTCAGCTCCAGGTGGTTGTTTATATCAGCTGTCAGATTGCAGAATAAAAAATGGCTTTTATATGTTTGATTTTTATTGTTTTCCAGGGCAATGTCACTTTTTCCTGCTCTGAACCACAAATTGTTCCCATCACATTTGTCAACTCCAGCAGCAGTTACTTGCTGCTGCCCGGCACCCCCCAAATTGATGGGCTCTCAGTGAGTTTCCAGTTTCGAACATGGAACAAGGATGGTCTGCTTCTGTCCACAGAGCTGTCTGAGGGCTCGGGGACCCTGCTGCTGAGCCTGGAGGGTGGAACCGTGAGACTTGTGATTCAGAAAATGACTGAACGCACAGCTGAAATCTTCACAGGTACTTTGTGCTGACAACTGCTAGGTCGCTTTTTTTGTTCAGCCAAGTATTTTATAGGTACTTTGTAGATAAGGAAATGGAGAGTCATGGAAGCTCAGTAACTTCTAAAGTCACATGTTATTAAGTGATGGAGCTACGAATTCACCCTGAATTCTCTGGCTTCAGAGTCTGTAGTTTCCCTGTATATCATACACATTACCATGGACCTTTTACAGCCACCAAATTTTATTTTGAGTAACAATCAGTCAGGTTTTTTTTTTTTTTTTTTTTTTTTAATTAGCCAGTTTTAAGAAATAGTTTTCAGGCACACCTGGTGGCTCTGTCAGTTAAGCATCTGCCTTAGGCTCAACTCATGATCTTAGGGTCCTGGAACTAAGCCGCTCCCTGCTCAGCGGGAAGTCTGCTTTTCCTTCTCCCTTTTGCCCTTCCCCCTCCTCCCTTTCCCTCTGTCCCCTCCCTAGCTCCTAAATAAATAAAAATCTTTAAATAAAATGTTTTTAAAGTATATTTTTAAGATATTAAGTAAATACTGATACATACGGCATCTAAGTATGGCATACCTTTTTTATTTTTTTATTTTTATTTTTTAAAGATTTTATTTATTCATTCATGAGAGACATACAGAGAGAGGGGCAGAGACACAGGCAGAGGGAGAAGCAGGCTCCATGCAGGGAGCCCAATGTAAGACTTGATCCTGGGACTCCAGGATCACACTCTGGGCCAAAGACAAGCGCTAAACCACTGAGCCACCAAGGGATCCCTGGCAAAACTTTTTAAATTAGTCCTTGAATAGCTGAATTTTGGAAAGACTTTTATGGCACTATAACATAGATTCTAATATGTAGCAATACAGAAGAGATTTAGGACTAAGTCATGTTTTTTCAAAACCCTCACTCTTCTGTGTGATGTTTATGCAATGTCGGACAGCAGAATTTTTTTCCCTCCTTCTCCTTTTATTATCTTACTAATGTTGCCTGTTCTTCCAGAGGCAGTATTGACTTAGTCCACAAGTACTTACTGAGGTTAGACCACATGCTAGGCATTATATTAGGGGATGAGGCATGTTCCCAGGTCAACGAAACATTTGAAAAGCCTCCCTGGTTCTACAGTCTGAATCAAATACTGTTCTCTGTGTGTCTTGGGCCAATAGCCATCCTTAACTATATATACTACATTGTATTTTTCTTTAAGTGTCTTCCTTCTCCCACTGGACTACGAGTTTTGTTATCCAAATAAATAAGAGAAAATTGATGTAAATATAAAGGGCACGGCTTAATACCCAACGTCAGGTCAGACTGTGGGAGAACTTCATATGCCAGTAAGTGAACAAAAAGTCCATTAAACTCCCAGAATAGCAGGAGAGTTTGGGTCTGGAACTTAGTTAGGTTCAAAACACACCTACTTTTCTTACTGTTCTATGGCCCTGAATAAACTTCTTAACCTTTCTCATATGTAAGTGAGAGTGTATTAGTTATCTATGGTTGTGTAACAAACTATACCAAAATATAGTGGTTGAAAATGTTTATTGTGTCCTAGTTCATAAGAGTCAGGAATGCAGGGGCATCTTGGCTGGATAATTCTGGCTGTAATCAAGTTGTTGGCAGGGGCAACTGTCATCTCAAAGTTCAATTATGGGTAAATCTGCTCCCAAGCTAATTTATATGACTGTTGGCAGTCCTCAGAAAATGTACTTCCAAGTTTATCTCATGGCCTCTCCAGAAGGCTGCCTCATGAAATGATAGCACTTTTACCCCAAAATGAGTGATTCAAGGAAGAGAAAGGACACTCAAGACAAAAGCCATAGTCTTTTTATAACCTAACACCAGGAGTGACATTCCATCACTTTTACCATGCTCTGTTCAGTAAAGAAACAAGTGCCTTAGCCCTTGCTCAAGGCACAGGGGTTATTACAAAGCTGTGGATATGAGGAGTCATGGATCACTGGGGACCATCTCAGAATTTGCCTATAACATGAATGAAAAAAACAAAAAAAAACTCTTACATCAAGTGATTGCCATGATGATGATTCAATGAGATAATGTGTCTAAAATCCTAAGCACAGTGTTGAGAAGCTATTCAACAAATTCCTTTTCCTTCCATGCTGACTCAAGACCTATAGCTAGAAGGGGCCTCCTTACTCCATAGAGTCATAAAAGCTGAGTCAATTTGGGAAGTCATAGAACTTTTATAAAATTTATGAAATTTCTAGTAATGGAGGTGAGTTAATCACTTAGAAGCATAATATTCATGTTCAGAGTTATAAAAGTTAAACCTCAGTCCTCCCTATTTGAAGAAGAAAAATGTGAACTGACACTAGGTTGTTTCTCTCTCTAATCGGTGAGATGTTTGAGTATAGAGACTTGTAGGCCTCAGGTCAATAATGCAGTTTTAATACAGGATAGGCCCTGGCGGCACTTTGCTCTAAAACATCCAGGTGCTGCCTGTATTATTAAGCACATGTCAGTCCATTAAAACACGTTTATGACTGAGAGAGGCTGGTAAAAGCTGCCACGTTACCAAGCTGCAGAAGGAGAGGAAATCATCTGTTATTTCAGACCTGTCTCTCAAGAAATGAAACAAGTGAAAGGAAGTTTTTAAAATGTGCTGAGTTCTTGAAGTCTGTCTCAAAAACTCTTGGTTTATTCTTTCCCCAAAAAGAATCTCTGAATTTTGGAAAATTTGAACTTCCCTCATTTTTTCTTTGAATTGGAGCTATGCCGTATGTCTGCTGGAATTTTTCTATCTTGGTGGTGGGGTGGGGAGACACAAGCAAAACAAAACAAAACAAAACAAAACAAAAAGTCAAACAAAAATAGCTTTCTTGTTCCTCACGTTTCTGAGGAAACTTGTTTTCGAAGTACTTGAGATCATAATGGCTTTCTAAGGGATGACAGCCTCGTATGAAAAAGTAGAAGGTAATGGCAACTGTCCCTATGATGTTTGAAGCCAAGTGGAGCTACCGTGACATATGGTAGGTGCATCAGGGAAAACAGACAGTAGCACACTGCATTTTGTTAGTGGGGCAGGGAATCCAGATATTTAAAGATTAATTGGAGACTAGTTCAGGTGTTTCTAACATCTTGGGTCTAAAGAGAAGGCAACCCCCATGGAAGCGAGGGTAGAGAGATGCCTGGCTCATTCACTCTTGTTTTCAGAGCTTCCTACAGTGTACATAGCTCTTTGTTTTGGAGATTGGGACAGAAGTGCAAACTAAGTGCATCCTCAAAGTAGGAAGCATATAAATTAGGTTGTTCTAGGTGATGAAGTTTCCAGAAGATGAAAGAAAATGGTGTAATCCTTTCTTTATGTTTTTCTTTATTTTTTGTTTTTATTGTCTTTCTTGTAAGCCTTGTTCATGTGGAGATGAGGAAAAGTTGAGGACATCCTTTCACTGTAAATGACGCAAGAGTAGAGTCGTCAATCATTGTAGATCTCTTGCAGGTCAGGCACTGTGTAATACTGCAGGTAAAAAACAAACATGAAACTTATGAGGTGGTTATTATTTTCCCAACATGCATACGATGAAACTGGGAACCAAAAAATTTGAGTTAAGCTGACCAAGATGGTGTTCAACCTCAGGATTTTCCTTTGGATTCCTAAGTTTGTGGTCTTTATACTAGAACTTGCTGCCAGCCATATTCATGTTTTATATTGTAATTCAAATGTAAGAGAACTTTGGAGGAAAGATCTATAGACATATGTTCAACAAGCTATTCAGGTAAATAACTATCTACTGTCTAAAGTTAGTTCTTCCTAGAACATTTTATTTGGTGGTCCCATTGATGGATTCTTGGGTTGGGTGGGATTAACACAAGATGGTGAGTCCATTTGTCTTTAAGACTTCTTATATAATTTAGCTAAAGTTTGCCTGTATTATATTATAAAATAAATAATCCATATCTATATTTCAATACACAAACATACACACACTCACACGCACATTCTGGTATTCATTAAGTATATATGGCATAAATACTTAGTGCCACTTCCTTAGTAAGATTATCATCTAAAGACTAAGGGTACTAAAGCAGCATGAGGTAGTGCTTACAGTCTATCTGCTTCCAAAGACTTTGCCCTGTATTGTAGAGCCTTTCCCATCCTGATAACCCCATGCTCCAAGCCCCACCTGGATCTTGGGGCTGCCCTGGAACAGAAAAAATACCTTCAAAGTGTCCTGCTGCATGGTGAAATTTTCCAATTTCTCCTTTCATGAACCAGAAAAGATATATATAGGCAAATCTTAAATAAATGAACAAACACCTGGATTTTCTACTTTATGCATTTCAAACTCTCAGTTTTTGGCTACATTTCATGAGGTGCCATGTGTCACAGGGACTACTCCATCCCTCAAATCCACACCTGTTCATTGGGCAATAGATACTCTGTTCTATTTTTTAATGTAGGAAATAGGTGCCATTTTAGACTCTTAGAGATACTGAAAATGGAGGTTGGTATCATCCAAATTCATCTAAGTGACTAAGAGAACAGGGAATTGTATGCAGGTAAATAATACCACCAACCCTGTTTCCTTGAAGAATCAGGGATGAGTGTTTTGAATTTTGTGTGCAACGCTAAATATTCTAGAGCAAAAGCTAGCATCACTGTAAGTATTTTAAATTTTATCTGGACTTTCAATATTATTTTTATTTTTCTGATGGGAGGATGCTGGGGAGTGAGAATAGGAAGAAGAGGTCTGGGGGCTTCAGTCATTAAGCTTTGGATTCTGCATTTTCTACTTGATGTTTCTTAAAATGTCAACTCCCCACTGAAAAGTGAGCCTGGGCAAAAAGCTTGAACTCAGGCTTCAGCGTTCAGGCCTCTGGCTTACCTGGGCTCTGCATGGATATAGAATGTGAATAACTCTTGTTCTGCTAGATCTCATTGTTCTGTTCTGCTAAAGGGGAGATTTGGTTTAAAATTAGTAAAAACTCTTCTAGTCTTTTATGAGTTCCTGAAGAACAGCAGAGGTCAGCCCTTTTCCTTATCTTCAAGGAAATCATCAACCCAAGAGTCTTCTTTTGAAAATATGGATACTCTGGTTTCTCTTCAGATCGTATAAATCTTTCGCCTTTTACCAAGAGTCTTCTTTTGAAAATATGGTAAATGGCCTTCACTGTCTGAGATCATGTTTCTCACATCCCAAATTGTGGTACATTTTGTGCAGTAAGAAAGGTGAACTTGGCCTTTGTCATACAATGATTTTTGTGAATGAGGCTTGGATGTCCTAGAAGGGTTATGCATGTGACTGACTCTCAGTGACATGTTAGGAGCCAAAAATCCCAATATGAGAAGTTGGTTTTGGGAAACCTTCTTTAAACTGAACTAGGAGAGAGAGAGAGAGAGAGAGAGAGAGAGAGAGTAAGGGACTGATCAGAATGTATAAGATCTTCAAACCGTGTTAATAGAGGAACAGTTGTAGGTACTGGAGCTATTACAGGTGGAGAGACAAGGACAGAAACATGACAAGAATCTTTGAATATGGAACAAGCTTTCTCATAGTTGAAGGTTTTTATATGTTTATGTCACTGCAGAAAGTAGAACAAGCACCAGTAAGGTCAAATGACATAAAGACCAGTTTTGGTTTTCCAATAGAAGAATAATATATCCAAAGCTTTCCTCAGCATCACTAGAGTCATCAAACTCAGAGTGGAGTTTTCAGGATAAAGAGATGAGTGAAACTTGAGAGATAGAAGAGGAAGTCTCCAAAATGAGAGATGTCAACCTAATAGCTAGGCACCACTGAATGATTATAAGCTGGAAGAAGGAAAGTAAAAATCGGTCCACAGGTACAGAACAGAATTCTTGGGTAAGAGGAGACACAACAAGCAAAGATCTAGAAATCAACCAGATGCCATGGAAAAATTTTCAGTTAAGGCCAAGAGCTTATTAAAGAGACCCTCCCAGCTTACTCCATTTAATTTCTAGGTACAAGCAATTGTGTTCACTGTATTTCCTAAACCACCTTGCAACTCTCAGTATGACTATATAATAGCTTGAATAGGAAGAATTCTAGAAATGGCATTCCAAAAATACCAGTTAAGCTATATGTTCTAATTAGCTATCCATGTTCTATACTTACGTGACTGAAGATAGGATGAAATTCTAATGGCATAACCTTAGATAACAGCCATGATGAATGTTTATCTGAACACTATTTAACATTGACTATGTTTAAACGAATTAAGTTCTAGAACTATGGTCAACATCATCCCACTAATCTTTGAGAATGCATCTCAATTGATATTTTTTCAAGAAACCTTTCCAAAGCTAGCCAGATGCTCCATCACCCAGCCATCTAGGTCTTCTCCTATGTAGCATTTGCCCTGAAGATATGTGTATGTGTGTGAATTAGTTTGCTGTGACAACTATAACCAAACACCGTAGACTAGGTGACTTGGAAATTTATTTTCATAGTTCATGAGACCTAATATCATCTTCTTGTAAAGATATCAGTCATACTGGATATGGGCCCACTCATATAACCCCATCTTATCTCAACTATCTATTTAAAGGTCCTTGTCTCCAAATAGACTTATTCTCAGGTATTGAAAGTTAGAATCTCAGCCTATGAATTTTGGAGAGCACCATTCAGTCCATAACAATGTATATCAATCATGTGTCTATTAATTGGTTACTCGTTGCTCCTCTGCCCATTACAATGTAAAGATTCATGGGAGTAATAATACTGACTTGCTCATCACTGTTTGCCCAAGTTCTATTATAGCACCTTGCTGATAACAGGTTTTCAATAACTATTTGCCCAATGTATAAGCAACTGCCTAAATGAATAAACCAGTAGAGCTGACCTCCAAAATAATTCAGAAGGATGTAATTTTAGTAGTGAAAGAAGTGTTAATAGTGATTTTTTTTTAACAAACATTCATGTTACCACAGTTTTATGCTGCATAATGTGTCAAAACTAGGGATGAGCTACATTTAGTGGAAGTACTAATTAGATAAAGGCCAGTGGAACTCCCAGAGGTGAAGATATGGCTTGAAGAACTGTATCATTCAAGATAGAAGTGCTCACCCTGATTAATACTTGTGGCCAGATGGTTTTAGGCTACCGCCCTGCAATTAACAGAGCTGCTCCCCAAATATTGTCCTTTTTCATATAAGTCATTTGTATCCAACCACCATCTGCACATCAAGTAAACATGATAACTTTGTGAACTTCGTCCACTGCTTCAATTAAGTTGTCATTAATGCCTCTGTATTTCAGCTAAGATAATGTTGATGAGAAAATTCCATTAGCGAGGGCAAATACATAAATAGCCACAAGGCTATGATGGTCACAACAAGCTGTCTGCTGAGAACAGAGTTCAAGTTTCAAAAGTCAGAAATATGATGAGGCATTCCATTTTATGGGAAACTGAGAAATGCAATTGCTTGAGTTTCAAGATATCCTGCAAAGGTTGGAAATGTTTACCAAAACAGTGATCTCTTGGGCATCTGCAGCTTTGTCAAGTCTGAGTAATGACAGTGGTGTTATTTTATTTCATAGCTTACTCTTCTTTTTTTCCACTTAATCAAAAAAGGAACTGAGGGAGCTAGATTTTTATTACTACATCAGAATACTCTAATACAAACCTGATTTCACTTCCTTTGCTTGTTCCTATTTTTTGCTTTGATAATTATCTTATATAATTGACTTTGCCTCTATTAATTCAGGAAGGTTTTGAAGTGTCTACTCTCGGCTGGCGCTATACTCAGGCCTGAGGATGGAGGCATTGCCCACAGGAGCTCATAGGCATAGCTGGAAGGGATGGTCTTAAGGCATTTGTAGTGCAAGACGACACATGCTTAGGATAGTGGGGGAGCATTGAGGAGAGGATGAGTGAGAAAGAAGAGTTTTTCCAGGGGCAGGGTGAACACAGCTTGGTTTCGAAGAAAGGATAGAATTTGGCCAAAGAGGGAATGAAAGAATGTTCCAATCAGAGGAGAGAAGTAGGAGATCTAGAAGTATAAGAATCTACAGGTAACCCAGGATGACTGGGTCACAGAAGGCAAAAGAGGACAGACAAAATATAAAGCAACATTCTGGCAGGGACATCTGAGTTTGGACTGTATTGTGAAGGTGATTGAGAAATATCTGTCTCTGAAATTGAGCTTGATTTTTTACCATGTAGATTTTGGGGCTGAGCATTCAAGTCTATATCAAGGAAACAAGGGCATAAACATCAGCCACAAATATGTCACATTTCCTGTCTGACTCTAATGGATCACAAACCCAGATGTTTTCCTTGCATACCCTGACCAAGAGTTTCTGGGATCCAAGTTACCCTGACATATGGACCAGGCTCTAATAACTAGGAAAGGTTTAACCTGTGATTTATGGCCCAAGAACCAGGGAGATCCTGCTGCTAACACTTGGCAGTGGAACTTCAGCTGGTGAGATGCAAAATCAATCAATGAGCATTTGGAGAGGACAGGATGCTGCCCTGTTGATGCTGAGGGGGATACCAAAACAGGACTCAGAGCCTGACCCCCAGGAACTTGTAATCTCATTGAGGAGATGAGACTTGCAGTGATGCATTGTTAATTAATGGTAAAAAGCAGTAAATGATATTAACTAAATGCATAAATCAGACAGCAGATATTCTAGGAATTTGGAAGGAGAAATAATTATATTGGTCTGGTCAAGATAAACATGCTTTGTTCATTTCTTGGTGTATTAACTGACTCATTCATTCATTTGGCACTTGTTATAAGCCCTGAACTATGCTAGGTGATTAGGATAGGAAGTCAAAAAAATATATGCTTCCTAATGCCTTTGGATAGCTCAGTCAGTTAAAGGTTTGACTCTTTTGATCAGGTTATGTATGATCTCAGGGTCTTGAGATCGAGCCCTAGTTGGGCTGTGCACTCAGTGGGGAGTCTGCTTGGGATTCTCTCACTCCCATCACCCTCTGCTCCTCCCCTTACTCTCTTTCTCTTAAATAAATAAATTTTTAAAAATTGTATGCTTTCTGTCCCTACAGTGGAGGAGAAGAAGCTCTAGAACAAATATGGGGATTGGAGGACAGGGAGATGGGCTTGGATATTGGAAAGCTAGGAGTAGAGGCACTGATTAGGTAAATGTATTCACTTGGAGCATAATGAATGTATTAGCCTAGCTACAGTAGGAAATTTAGGTAGGAATACTAGGAAATGGGATTGAGAGGATAGACGGAGACTTGATTATAGAAGGCATAGATTGTGAAGCTAAGCAGTTTGAGATTTGTTCTCTGGGCTTCATGACCCACTAGAATGACATTTGCTAAGAGGTGTTCCTTAGGCAGTTCAATCTAGTAGGCTGTCCTGTACCAGAAAGAAGTCAGAGGCTGGGAAAAGAGGGAGGCCATCACAAAAATTCCCAGCTATAGTGATAAAGGATAAAATAAAGGCTAGAGAGGGAATTTGAGGAAAAATGTGAATTCAGTCTACTATATAAGGAAGAGTTAATAAAATTTGATAATTTATGAATAAACAGCATCCAAAAAAAATAGAACTCAGGATCTAAATGGTAGCATAATGGTACTAATAATTGTAATATGCTCTTTTACGATGTGATTGGCATTTTAAGATTGCTTTATTCAATTATTTATGTATTCCCCACTTTGTTCTCACAAAAATTGAAACTACCTTTGAACTATTAAGTAAAGGTAGACATGACAGGGTGTGGAAAAAACACCTGAACTGGGTTTTCTAGACAAGATAAACCCTAGAAACTTCCAAGCCAAGCCAGGTAATTCTGCCTCTATTTTACAGATGAAGAAGCAGGTTTAGAGAGATTAAGAAATCTGTCTAAATTTCTAGAAATTATAAGTGACAGGGCCTTGAGCAAGGGGTAACAGGTGAATAAAGGCATTGAGGAAATCTGTGACAAGTTATTTCCAGGGTTGGAAATAGAGTCTTTGAGAACTTTGCTCTGGCCTGGGCTGAATCTCTGCATGTTGGCATGTGGCTCTAACAGCTCTTGCTTAGGGGTCCTGGGACAGCCAGGTTTCAAAGGTTCTGTATTCAAACCATCAAGAGAGATACTGAAATAAGATGAAATCTAAAATGCAAATACCTGTTAGGTATTTAAGGACAAGAAAAATACAGAAAGTAGGAGTGAGAGAGAAAGAGAGAGAGCACCCAGGCTCTGCAGCCTCCAAAATTATTTAACATGTCATTCCCAACCAACATTCCCCATCCACTCACCCCAGGCTCCCATTCCCCCAAACCCACCCAAACGACTTTTGTCAGTATTTGGAGACATTTTTGCTCCTAGGAGTAGGGGACTGTTACTGGCTCTAATGAGTCAGGGATGCTGCTAAACATGCCTACAAGAAGCATAGTGCATAACAGCCTACCCTCTCTAAGAATCATACTGTCTGAATGATCCAATGCCAGTGGATTATTGAAGGACACTGCTTCAAGGAAAACCTTACTTCTAAAAAAAAAATAAAAAAAAAAAAAAGATTTTAGGTCTTTCAGATTATTACTTAACTTCTCTTGAGTCTCAGTTCCAATAAATGTGAACTGTATGTTGCTATGAAGATCTCATCACAAAGTGTACTAAAAAAAGCATATTAAAGGGTGCTGGGTGGCGAACTTGGTTAAGTGTCTGACTCTTGTTTTCCGCTCAGGTCATGATCACAGGGTCATGATATTAAGCCCTACAACTGGCCCTGCGCTCAGTGAGGAGTCTGCTTGAGATTCTCCCCCTCTCTCTGCCCCTCCTTCTCTCTCTGTCTCTCAAATAAATAAATCTTTAAAAATAAAAAAGAAAATAAAAAGTCATATTAAATCTCCAATAATAGGGCAGCCCCGGTGGCGCAGCGGTTTAGCGCCGCCTGCGGCCCGGAGTGTGGTCCTGGAGACTCGGGATCGAGTCCCGCGTCGGGCTCCCTGCATGGAGCCTGCTTCTCCCTCTGCCTGTGTCTATGCATCTCTCTCTCTCTGTGTCTCTCATGAATAAATGGATAAAATCTTAAAAAAATAAATAAATCTAAAAAAAAAATAAATAAATAAATAAATAAATCTTCAATAATATTACTTATCTGGAAAACTAAAATCAAAGTAATTAGCTAGAATGCCAAGTCAGATCTAAGTAGAATTCTAAGAAGAAACAGTAGTTGGATTGTATTTTAATTCTTAGAAGCTAGAAGATCCACAAAAGGCCCGGATCAAAGTTTGAACTCTGTATTGTCAAAATGGAAGTTTCCTTGTGAGAAGATGAACTGGTGTAGACACTTTGAAAACAGCATTTCCTCCAAAGATGAACTATGGAGTTACATATGACCGAGCACTTGTACTCCAAGATGCACATCTAAGAAAACCGAAAGCTCAGTTCTACACAGAAATGTGCACACATGCTCACAGAAACATTATTTATAATCCTTTCCAAAATGGAAACAACCCAGATGTCCATCAACCAGTGCAATGGATAAATAAAATGTGATATAGCCCTACAATGGAGTATCATTCAGCTATAAAAATATCCTGATATAAGCTATAGCACAGGATGAACCTTGAAAAGGTGCTAAGTGAAAGAATCCAGTCACAAAAGGGAATCTAGGGTATGATTTCATGTATAGTAAGTGCCCAGGAGACAGAAATCCATACAGACAGAAGCAGACTCATGGTTGACTAGGGTGGGAGGTAAAGGGGTGAGAAGATTAGGGAAGTGATAGCTGCATGTTCCAGCATTTCTTTGAGGGGTTATAAAATGCTTTAGAATTAATTGTGGTGATGGTTGCCTAACTCTGTGAATATTTTAAAAACCATTAAATTGTGCATTTTAGATAAATGAATTGTATGGTATGTGAATTTTATCTCAAACTGTTTCAAAAATATAAATAATGAAACACAAAGTTGAATTCAATGGCAGAAAATAGACCTTTGCAGACGTAATTGGCCATCAGTTCCAGAAGCAGGGCAGGGCTGGCTTTGGTGATGTGGAGAGCAGGAGCTCAGTCTGGGTCCCCGGAACCACCCCTTCAATTCTGGTTCCAACCCAGTAGCCACGTGAACCTGAGCAGCTTCTCTGGCTTTTCATTTTAGCATCTATAGCATGAGAACAATAAAACTTGGCCTTCTGGACCATTGTAAGAGTTAGGAATTATACATTTAAAGTGCTTGACACATTGCGGTTATTAGATACTGTTAGCATGCATTATTAGCTATTTTTACAATCGTATATATATATATATATATATATATATATATATATATATATATATTTTTTTTTTTTTTTTTCCACGGAGAAAAACTTTTCAGTCTTGGCTTGGATCCTGAGCAAAGCACAGAACATCTTTTTTAACCCTTTTTGTAAAGGATCTTTATCTGAATGCCTTAGGCTGGATTCAGGAAACTGGGAGCAGCTGCTTTAAACCATGAGGGCAAGAAATGAGAAAGAATCAAAACATTTCCTATCCTTTATCTCAACTTAAACTGTTTGTTACTCTTAAAAAAAATCATAAAACTTGTACATTTTGTTTTTAGAAATTTGAAATTTCCAGTACTCTGTATGAGAGGAAAAAAAAAAGAATTAATCATTCCAGGTCATTCTGCATTTTCTCTTTCTAGGAATTTTTAACAAAATGGAAACCATAACTACACATACTATTTAGCCTGAGTTTTTCACTTATCAGGATTTCACATGCATTCTTGGACATTATAATTTTTAATGACTGCATTATATTTTGTATTATTAAATACACCATATTTGATTTAGCTAACCTGGAAACATTGGTAATTGTGGATTTTTGATCTGTGGAAATAATAGCGTTATGAAGCCTTTTCACGATAAATCTTGGCTGCAGCTCTTGTGCTATTTTAGGATTAATTCTTTGCAATATAATTTATGGAGAATGAGGTATCATATTTTAGGGTTTTTTTTACTTTGTTTGATATTTTGCCTTCCATTTAATGCACAAACTTATGTTGCCACAAACACTATATGAAATTTCTTGTTTCCCACTAACTTAGTTGTTATCCACTAACTTTGCATATTGGTTTTTATGTTTTGTCTGGGAGATGGCAAATATTATTTGACATCACTCTGAAGGTCAGAAAAGTTACATTTGTCATCATCCAACATTCTTTCCAGAATCCAAATCCCACATTTGAATGCTTAGAACTCCAAAGTGACTCTAATTACACCTCCAGGGGCTTTTCCCCATCAGGTGTTCCTGACCTCAAAGCTAGTGCTTCCCCATTCTCTCCACTGAAAACTTCTATTCTTTCAGAACTTTTTGTCTCAGGGGAGGTTTTGGGGAGGAAAGCAACCCAATAGAATTGATTTTCCCTAATTTATGTATAATTAATAGCACTTAAACCTGTACCTTTAAAAAAAGAATTCTTAGAAACTAAACCTTGAAGGACCCCTAGCAGTGT
This sequence comes from Canis lupus baileyi, assembly GCF_048164855.1. Classification (NCBI taxonomy): domain Eukaryota; kingdom Metazoa; phylum Chordata; class Mammalia; order Carnivora; family Canidae; genus Canis; species Canis lupus. Next base: position 31,221,589 of record NC_132857.1, on the reverse strand, counting down.
TATATATATTATAGCTATTAACAGGATGAAGTAGGAAGGAGGACCTAGACAGAAAGCAGATTTTTAGAAGGAAACATACCACTTTGCTTGCCTTGGAATTTGTTCCCAGCTCAGCCCCTCTCTAAAACCAGCTTTTTCTTTCCCAGCTTCTTTTCTCCCTCTCTGGAAACCTCAAATGATGTAGTTCTTAACCCAGGCTGCACAACTGACTCTGGGGATCTTTGAAACTTCCAAGGCCTGGGGACCACCCCTGAAGCCTGCCTTAATTAACCTGGTGTGGGGCCCAGGGGCCTGTCTTTTCAGAAGCTCCCCAGGTGCCCTTTGTGTGGTCAGCATGGGGAACTACTGCCCCAATAATTTTCTTCAGAAGAGTGAAGATTTCACACAGGCTCCCCTGCAGGGACTCAGGACCATGGAGGAAAAGATCAAAAAGATCAAACCAAAAAGAAAAGCAGAGTAAAAAGGGAAGAAAAAAAAAAGAAGGAAAAATGAAAAAAGGAAAAAGAAAACAACCAACCAAGCAATTGATGTTAAAGGGAGTGACAAGGATAGTGATCTGGGAAGGGGGGTGGGGTGGGGGAGACCCAGACTCAGCTTTCAAAGGCCAGTGCTCTTGCCCTGCCACTCAGGGGGGTCAGACTTATTCTTTTAGGCCACCTTCATTTGTAAAATGACTAGAGGATGTATCTCTGATTAGGTAGGACACTCCCCTTGATCTCTGTCTGTGGCTTCTTTCTTATTGTATCCTGATGCTTAGCAGGGCACTGGGCCCTTAGGGGCTATTTACATCCTCTAAACTGACTCCTTTCCAGTTTAAACAGTCTATAGATTGTCTGCAGATGCAGTCTCCTATGTTATGCAAATGTATTTCAATCAGTATGCAAATAAGGGTAAAAAGAAGTAACGACATACAGCTGGGTATGCCCCCCAAATGCCCCTGCCAGAAGTCAAATGTTCATCACCAGGAAACATCTGACAGAGCCTCTACCTCATTAGCAGAGACCCTGTGGTTAGGACCCAGACTCTGGCTTTTGGGAGGAAGTAAGGCCGCCAGGTTGAGCCGCCCCTGGGTTCACCCCTAGCAGATGTTCAGGGCTGCAGTGAAGACTGCTAGGGAGCTGGCTGGAAATGCAGGAGGGTCCCTTACATCTGGCCTATTGTGAGCAGATGGGGCACAGCTGCCCTGGTGCAATGCAGCTGGGCCCCTGCCTGGTGCTGTGCTTCTCCTTGGGCAGCTTCTCCAACCATCTGAGAGCTCAGGGGCACAAGCTCTTCAGTAGCTGTTCTGAAGAGCCCTGCAGACCTCTGCTCTGATTTTCAGGGCTTGCTTCCCAGCTGGTTTCTTAGGGACTGCTCCTGTAGGCTCTCCTAAGTCTTATCCCTTCTACCTCCAGAAATAGCTCTTAATCCATCCCTTGCTCTCCATTTCCACTGCTGCTACTTTGGCTGAGATTCTCATTCTGTCCCCTGAGGCCAGCGCAAAAAGTAGACTCCCTCAGTTCTGCTTCCAGCCCTGATTCCTCCCAGCTGTCCTCTGCCACCAGAGTCTTTGGATAAGTATCTCCAGCCAGGTCTTCCCCAGGCTAAGGACTCCTCATGGGCTCCCTTTGTTCCAAAGCAACGATTTTCATTCTTGGCTATACATTAGAATCACCCAAGGAGCTTTTAAAAAATTCAGATGCCTAGGGTGTCATCCTCAAAGATTCTGATGGAATGGCTTGAACAAAGAACTCTTCAGAATCATTTATCCAAGGAAATTGTGGAAACCCATTCCTTAGTTTCGCATGCCAGGCCCCTGCGTGATTGATTCCTTTCTCATTTGCCTTCCTCTTGTTTCCCCCTGCTTCTCATTCCAGACCTTCGCTTTTTTTTTTTTTTTTTTTTGTATAGGCTGTCTCCTGGACTCTTGCTTTGTGAGTAGAGAGCTCTTGTGCATTTTTCAGAACTTCCCTGAACTGTCACTATCTCATTTGTGAAGCCTTTTTGGCACCCTCACATGCCATTACTTAGGCTTGCTTTCTTCTCTGCACCCAAAATTGCAAGTGTTGCTCTTTGCTTGCTTGTTTGTGTATCCCACTACCCTGAACTCAAAGGACAGTATTTGAATCCTTCTTACATATTTCTCTTCTATTTAGTGATGGACCATAGACACCAGGTGTTGTTTCTCTCCACACTTCCAGATATGAGGGACCATTTTGCAGTTGCTATTCTGACCATTTGTTTTAGCTAACATCAGTGTCTACTTACGATGTGACATGAACGGTGCTAGATGCGCTCCTGTAGTAACAACTGTATAATTCTCACAACGGTGTATAAGTACAATCATTTCCCTCATTTTGCAGGGGAAAAACTGAGCAATAAGAGTAAGAAGGCCACTCAACACCTAGCAAGGCACAATAAATGTCTGTTGAGGGAAGACATGCGTGGTGGTGTGCTTTTGTCACAGACACATCTTTGGGACCAGATTGGTGAATAAGATTATCTTTCCTTCAGCAAGTACTTGGCACCAACAACCTTAATAGATGATATATTTTGTAGAAGGAAATAGTTCCAATATTCATGACTAGTTCCCAAATCAGATTCTCAGTCAGATAGGCCAGTACGGTAGTGTGCACAAAAGACATTTGGGGCATGAGAACAAGAGAGGAATTAACTTGTAATCAACACCTACCATGCCTGCAACTGTCCTTGAAACTTCCCTACCAGATCTCAATTGATCCTTTGAATGATAACACAAACTACGAATTATGATCTTTGCAGATGATAAAGCCAGAGTTCAGGGAAATTCTCACTGGATAACTCAGCCAGTGTCACCTAATTAGTTAAGGAAAAATGTTGGGATTGAAATAGTCCGTTACTTCTCTGACAGGACACTGCCTCTGCCTGGCACATCATTAGAATTTACCATGCTTCAGATCTATTTTTGATTTTTTACTGAAAAAGGCAGAAAAGGCGTTTGTGGAAAACTGTGAGAAAACTAAAATCTCCTATAACCCCCACCACCCAGGGATAAAATCTCTATGGGCATTTTGAGATTTTCTCTTTCAACCTTTTACTCTGAATTTCTATCAAAAGGTCAATTCATTTAGCCACGCCTTTGGTTGTAGTATACAAATTTGTGTTTTGCCCTTTTGTTTTGAAACCAAACATATTAGATGTGGTTCAGCCACTTTGAAAATAATAGAATTAAAGTGGTAAACAGAGAAAGAAAGGTGAAATTTGTGGAGACACTGGGGGTTTGGTTTAAGCACAAGGAGACATGGGGAGCATACTGAGGATGCACAGGAACGCAGCAAGTGAAGAGGATGAGCCCCACTTGCTCCAGACCTCCCCAATCAATCATCCCTATGCTTGCCTTTCCTGTTTCTTTTGCAGGCAGCAGCTTGAATGATGGCTTGTGGCATTCAGTTAGCATCAACGCCAGAAGGGACCGCATCACTCTCTCTCTGGATAATGATGCAGCATCCCCGGCCCAGGATACTACCCGTGTACAGATCTATTCTGGAAATAGCTACTACTTTGGAGGTAAATTCCTTAGCTTTTGAGAATTAAAGAGGGAGGGAGAATGCAGTGAACAATTATTTCTCCCTGATGATTCTTTTTTGTCAATTTGACTATACTGTCTCTCTCTCACACACACATAGGTACCCACTCCCAAAAACAAAATAATGAGAAACCAACTCTCTAACAGCTGTGCAAATATAAACTATCTAGGTCAGTTAAGAAGAAAAAAAAAACTAGCTATAAGAGCCAGTGTTATATAACATGTCCAAAGGAGATTTTTGTAGTCATGCCAAGCTCTGTGATCACATTGGGAAGGAGAAAGTCAGCTGAAAACTTAGAGAATGTGTACTAACAGTCAGCAGTATGTGCAAAAGGAAAAATCCAGGTGGGAAGGCACAACCGGCACGTTCAACTTTCTAGGCTATTCCTTTGCTCCTTTGCTGCCTGAATCCCTATCTGTTCATTCCTTCCTGGCATCCCTGCAGGCCATGCTCATGGAATGGGGCTCTAAAAATGGGGAAGGTCCATGAACTTGTAGCTCCACATGGAGCAGACAGTACAGAACTAGCTCTCTCCATCGCTAGGCGAATCCTAGGGAACTTCCCTTTGATGAAAACACAGGGCAAACTAGAAAAGATAAAAAATATGTGATTAGGAATTCACTACCTTTTTATGGATGTATGTGCATTTATATTTACTTCTTTCAAGGCATTTATTTCATTAAAAATATAGTATCTAATTTCCTAGTCATCTGTTTGCATTAGAAAAAGTCTCTGGAGAGTAATCTCAATTACTGTGTGACCTTGAGCAAGACACTGAACTTCCTTAATTTAAGCAAGTCCCTGAACTTCCTTATCTAGGACATGGGGAAGCAAAGCCAAATTGTTGGAAAACTTGAGTAAGGTCAGCGTTTAAGTGTATAGCCCAGGGCTTCCAATAGGGCACAGAATGGACAAACTGGCTTTGACTTTTGCAAATATGGGCATGGGCTGCCCCTGTCCTCTGGTTGCTAATTCTTTTTCCATTAGGAAACTGAAAGGAAGTATTGTGTAAAATTACGAAGTACAGTCTCTCAAATGGAATTTACAAATCATCTCTCTCATGTCATGACATGTGGTTAAGCTTTGAAATACAAAATGAGCTTTGTATAGGTGCAGCATATTTATTGGGGCATCCTGGAAGAGAATCAGCATAGAGCAATATTTTTGTGGTTTGATTTTTAAGGCCCCAGGAAGGGTCTCTGTCCTTCATTCTAAGTTTTCTCCATGTATGCAAGGACAATGATTCCTCCAAGAAGGGAGCACTTCCATTCACTGCAAATGGTCTTACCTCATTTAGTTCATGTAGCAACTTTGGAAGATAGGCAAATTTAGCTCATTTCACAGATAAAATAAGACTGGTGTTTACTAAGGTAATATAATTTATTTAAATATTAGAATTGGGATTCACCCCCAAGTCTGTATTCTCCACAACCCACTAGGTTGGGACATCTAGCAAATGTATCATAAAGGATGCAGAAGAAGAGTTTCGGGGGTCCCAGAGATCCATGTCACGGAGTGCATAATTTTTGGCATCATATGCAATGTTCACCAACAAAGAGAGAGAAACATTCTTATACCTGTTTCTGGGGAAAACAGTGTTCAATAATGATGGCATCTGCAATGCTTCAAAGGGAAAATGTCTGCCTTCCCCAAGTTAAGGGGGCACTGGGTTTAGAAGGTGAAGATTTATCTGTGATTTAAACAGTATTTAAAGAAGCGACCCACATGTAGACTATAAACTTAAGAAAGGTGAAAAATGAGTTTGAGTAATAATAGTCAACTTACATAAATTCTCTCTACAGCTTCAATTAGAACTTGTAGCATCTCTCTTCGTTTTATAGTGTGCCTGTGAGCTGTTAACCAGCTGCTGGGCTTCAGCCCAGCAGTGACTGTCTATTAGGAATGGCTGAAATAATTCCCAATTATTTATGGGTTATTGCCATGTTTTCAAGCCTGCATTCCCATATGCTCCGAACCTATTAAAACCATTGGGATGGAGTTTATAAAGAGCACAAGCACTCGTATACCTATGTTGCTCTGTACCTGTCTTAATGAGAAGTAGATATGCCCTGGATGCAAGCTATGCTAAATTAGTGTAATGTAGTTTTCTTTAAAGAACACTCTTTAAAAAGGTATGGTGTTAACCTTTCACGTGTGCTATTATAGCCCTATAACTATGTGCATTTAAACACCTAGTTCCTTTGGCGTCGGCATCCTTTGGTGCCGTTTGCTTTGCGCAACTCTTCAAAATTCCAGTTACATTCCTATGTGTACCTTTTTCAGGAACTAAGCCTGTTAATGCTAACAATTAGCCAGACAATTACTCTGCCACCATTCTTACCCAAAGCATAATTTCCTTTGAAAGTGTAATTCAGAATTGAATTGTGCATTTAGAATGTGTTTCAAGACAGAAGCAACATTCCCAAGTAGTTATAATATGTTGCCTCCTTGGGATGAGTGAAGTATACCACGCGGTGGAATGGTGGGTAGCTTACCAACAGGCAAAAAGAAATAAGAACGAGATAAATGCTGTAGTATTGGTATTCCCTTTAACACATTTTGTTTTTTGTTCTGTACAGCGATTGAGGACACCCCGTTTTGTACCAATTCTGTCCCTTCTGTGAGAATGCTAGGATTTACAACAAAAATGCATGCACTGCTGTGAATGAAAAAGCCCCAGAATAATTAGACCTCCAGGTCCTCCATCAATAGGTCGCCAAAGCAATGACTGATCATTTCAGTATTCTTCTTCATTTTTTTTCTCTGTCCCACAGGGTGCCCCGACAATCTCACCGATTCCCAATGTTTAAATCCCATTAAGGCTTTCCAAGGCTGCATGAGGCTCATCTTTATTGATAACCAGCCCAAGGACCTCATTTCAGTTCAGCAAGGTTCCCTGGGGAATTTTAGTGATTTACACATTGATCTGTGTAGCATCAAAGACAGGTAATTATTGTCTCTTCTCTGTTCTCCCACCCCCTTCCCATTCTCACTGTTCTAAATATGAGTTTCTTTAAGCAAAATTCTAATCCACTGACATTAGCCACATTAGACATAATTGAGTCGCCTAATGGAAAATATTTCTGAAAGGATTTCAGGCCCAGAGAAAAATGGTTTAAATTAGTTGAGTCTCTCTTCATGTTGACTTGCAGTAAATGGGATATGCAAATTAAATCAAAATACAAATTTGTGACAGGATTAAAATTTTATGCATAAACAACAGTTGATTACTTTGAAGTTAAGAGTAACGCATAAAGGAGGGAGGGATTACTTCTCTCTTAAAGCATTTTGTTCTTTACTGTAGTGAGCCTTTCTAATGGGGGCAGATGAGCATTAGGCTCTCAAGGTCTAGAAGAGAGGTTCAGGTGCTGCCAGTGGTGCAGTAACTCCTGGGGCAGCCGGCCTTTGCTTGTGCTATCCCTAACCTATTGCTTCTTTGGCCCAGAAGAGACCAGGCTGCAGACAGAGAGAATCAGCACTTAGACTCTGCAGCCCACAAATCTAGCAGAAACTCAGTTTCTCTATTTCTTCTGGGCTCTGACTCCTTTTATATTTAAAGTTTCTAGGATCAAAGACATGCTGCAGAAAATTAAAGAGGATCAATTCTGATTTTTCATCCAGGTTTATCATGATCTTCATGTTTTATCTCTAGCACTTACTTCCTTTATTCTCACAATTATACTCATCCCCATCAAAATATTATCTATTAAGTGGGTGAATATATATGTTACGTGTTTGCCTGTGTGTTGGTGATACAGGGTCTCTGCTCATGTCTCATCAGGGAATGAATTAACCGTTACAATAAAGTACAATAAACACCCAAGAAGTTCACCTTTATCTGTGGGACTTATGGTAGCCACAACTCCATCTGGCCTTAGGGAGAATAAGGTCGAGAAGGTTTTTAAGAAGTGGTGCTGAGCTGGATTTTAAAGGACAAGCAAGACTTAGCTGAGGAATGGTGAGGGGTGCTCAGGTAGGATGGATTTTCAGGGTGCAGCATGGGAAATGGCATAGAAATAGAAGAAATCATGGCTGGCAAGTATTTTGTCAATTTGAGGTGCATATTTTTCATTTTAAAATCTCTAATATTCAGACACATTTTGCAATCAATGGTGCATCATTTTTCGATTGGCAACATTTTTTCTCAGTGGCATATAAAATAATGGTATGTCTTGCAGTGAATAGTGTCTTAGAGTCAATAAAATATAACTTGGTAGAGCTGGGTACGTCACTCCACCACAGTGACCTACATGGTGTGAATGTGGCTAGAGATGGGGGCCAAGAGTAACTATGAAGAAATTTGTTTGTTTGTGGAATGCTGACTCCTGTGCTAGGTGAGAGTCAGGAAGGAAGGTATGAGACTTGCTTCTTAGATGGAATACTCAGGAAAAATTGAAAAGGATGAATCAAAGAGAACCAGCCCAGAGATGGGAAGGTAACTGCCTCTGTCCCAGGGAGCAATGATGAGAAGTAGCAGGTGCCTCTTCTGAGCAGCACAGAAATCAGCTATGCAGGTTGTGTCCTCTGATGCTCAGAATGACCAATATAATTTGATGGAGCTTTATGTGCATGTTTCTTTGTTAATACCACTACACATGGGATCCTCAACAAATCACACAGACTTCCTGCCTCTTCTGCTTTTTTTTTTTCTTTTTTTTTTCTATTTGACCAGCTGGAAAAGTGGGTAATAAAATGTGTGCTTCATTAGGATGTGTTAGTTTAGAGACCTCAGAATAAAAGATACTACACAGAATGGTTGCCACCCCTATAGTCTTTATTAACAACGAGAGGGAAGCATCCAGCTTCATCAGCCAGCAGAGCCTTTTGCAAAGTGGAGATCAATAGAGGGAACATTTATCAGCAGGGATCTCTTATGATACCTTAATTTCTAATCAAGGACGCTGTCATTATTTTCGATTACATGAAAGTCATTGCCATCTATACTGCATCATTACTTTTGTGTAATTGTAGTCTGTATAATTGTATTACATACAATTGTGTTTTGGTTAATTATATAATAAGGGATTGTGTTTAGTTTAGTGAGTAAATGGTACGTTTTTCTTGATTTACCAGACAGTGTCTCTAACAGAAGGGGATACTGTGGTACAAGGCTTTGCTTGATTAGTTGTTTCTTGAAGTTATATTTAACATTTGTTGGAGAGGGGCAGGAGTTTGAAAAGCTAAGTTGTGTGCTTTATTTTTAATGTGTTGGTCAACTGAAACTGATTTAAGGGCAAATGCGAAGTCTTTGTCAACCTCTAGACATTGTCTACCTGCTTGCCATTTAGGGGTGGGGTGTGGTGTGGTGGAAGAGGTTGGGGTAGAGAAGTCTGGCTGTGTGTGTATTTTCTTGGCTCTGTTGTTTTTTTTGTTTTGTTTTGTTTTGTTGTTTTGTTTTGTTTTGTTTTGTTTTTAACTGTGTTCCATTCTGGAAAGTGCAAGAAGAACAGCCTTTGATCCGGCCTAAGTGTCTCTTTTCTCCCAGACTCAATTCTCTGTCCCTTCCTCTAGGGCTGTAGAGACCCAGGCCTCCTTCCCTGCTTCTCTGTGATTGCCTGCCCCAACCTCCCTCTCCTCCCTCAGAGTGAGCCCACCTGGCTTCTAGAGATACTCTGCACTCTCATTGTCCCTTGGGTTCTCAGTTCCAGTCACTGTGGGAAAGCCAAGGTAGCATTCACAGAAGAGGCCAAAATTTGAAAAGCTTCCTCTAGTGGGGGTCCCTTTAGCAGGTTGCCTTTGGGATGTCACCTTTGCTGCCCAGCCTGAGCAAATTCACAAGCTGGCCATGAGACAATGCTGGCAACAGTAGGGAGGGTCCCTTCTCAAGGATTAAGGAACCTAAACAGTTTGAATTTTGATGAGCGCAAATTAGTAAGTCTTCTAGTCTCAGGGAAGAAAAGAGGTGGAGTAATTGGCCTGGCCCCAGTCTGGCAGCCAAGAGCCAAGAGCTTTAGGAGGCTTGATCTATAGAACTGCCTGGTGCCTGGCAGTCCAGTGATGAGTTAGGAGGAAGAGGTAGAGCATCCTTGTAGGAATCACATTTGGGATCAGAATGGAGCACTCCCAGCAGACCTCACACATTTACAATAGTCTTTCTAAACCTCTGGAACATGATTTTCATCTGCTATCCCTCCTCTGTGAGCTGAATCTTCAACCTCACATTTTCCACATCCCAGACCTCCTGTTCTTTGAGATCTACACTTACCTCTTGCAACCCTCTTGGACTTAAAGTAGGCAAGACATGATATTCTAAACTACATAGAGCAAAGTCCCCCTCAATAAATGCTGCATCCCATGAACAACTCCATCGTACCCGCAGGGACTCAACCTCATAGACATTGAATGAAGGAGTCAGGCAGCCCTATATAGATATACTTGGGTAGCATTAAGAAGTGGTAAGAACTACAGAAGCCCTGGCAGTGCAAGGGCATCATTATCTCCATTTTTAAAGAGGTAAACTAAGACCTGAAGACATATGTCGATTTTTCCATGGTCACAGGATTGAAGTTGTGGTTCAGAGTTGAACCCTGCCAGTGTTCTCTCCCTGAACTTCCGCTCGGCAGGCACTGGCCTGGACATGGCAGTCACTGTGTGTCTGTGGCTTCTAAACAAGCCACCCCATCTTTTGCATAATTAGGTTTTTCAGTGATAATCAGCATGTTAAATTCTTTGTAAACATTAGGTGCCGAATGAAATTTAATTTAGAAAGGGGACAGTCAGAGTGGTGCTCATTGTCAGGCAGGGTCTGAGTGAAGTAAGTCCTGGTGGTCCAGGTCAAGAAGTACCTTTCCCTGGGATTTTTGTTGAAAGATCTACCAAGTCCATTGGAGGAGCCATGCCCAGTCCCTCTGAGTCCAATGTCCAGAGCAGAAGAAACAAATCACCAAATGTGTCTACAAGTTTGATTGGGAGACAGGATCCAAGGTGTGAAGCCAAACTTGGAAGAGCAAACAGAGACACTGTCTGAGATGGGGGCAAGTGGAAGTTACACCGAGGAGAATTCATTAATCTCCATGCAGGTGGCAGCAAGTTTGAGAGGTGATAGAATGTGTTTAATTCCCAGGCTACAGTTTATCAGCACATATTATTTAACATTTTTGCTTCTGTTTCTTCTTTTGCAAAACCAAGATCATAAAAATGATAAAACCTACCTTTCAATGAGAGTCAAATGAGACAGTATGAGAAATCAGGTGCTCAGCTCCATGTCTAGTAAACAGTATATACTCAGTAAATAGTCTCCATGTTAATTCCCATGGCCAAAGGTTTGCTAGCTCTCTAGATCCATGGGAAGAGGAAAGAACTCAGGTCATCCTCTGAAGTTCTTCCAGCCCACCATGGCCAAGTGATCCCGATAGCTTCTGGGGTGGATCCCCATAAATATACCTCACATGTGCCCTCAAATCAGTCTTCTCACTGACTTGGACTTGGTGCTTTGATTCCCACTTGTTCAAAGGAGCTGCTCCTCTGGGCCACCATCAACCATGCATTAGGAAAGTACCCATCAATTTGGGTGCCAAGGTTGCAGTCTTTGGATTCCCCCTCAGGGCCTGGATAGGATAAGGAAAGCATGTGGTCAATATGCTAAGGACACAAAATTTAAGGCAGCCTTTATTTCCTGGTTCATGCACCTGCAGACACTGAATTTACATAAACCCGGAAGTGCATGCATCAATACATTTTGCAGGTGAATTCCAGCATGTTTATGTCAGAATCAATGGGAGGTTCTTCTTAAAACCCAAGTTCCTGGACCCTACCCCTAGAGTTTCTAATTTTACTTTGATGGGCCAGGGAATTTGCATTTCTAACAAATTCCTAGAGTACTGGTAGTCTGGTCCAGGGAGCAGTCTTTGAGAATTACTGCCCTAAAGCCTCTGATCCTGGAGGTGGTGGGATTGTGTAGATTCTCTACAAACGTGGTGTAGATGTGGGAGAGAGGGATGGCTGCTTGCACCTACTGGGCCCCCAAGCAGCTGTCCTTCTGAGAAAAATCTCATGGGGTCTCTGATGAGTCCCGGCAGGTCTGTCTCAATGTTCATCTCCAAAGGGATGTTGAAATCAGTCCATGGGACACTACGGGGGGAGGGGCACAATTGAATTCCATCTCCCTCTAGACTTCTCTGGTTTTGTCACTCACCTTCTCCCTGGCTTCCCATTATAAATAAAACTTTTGGGAATATAAATGAAAACAGTTGGATCCTTAGTAGCCCCTGAACAAAGGGATATTTTGGTGTGGTGGGAGTGTGGGTCTTAGAGTGGCTGCAGCTACTAACAAACATAACTTGTCTTTGTATTCTCTGGGGGACAGTGGACTTGCTGGCCCTGCTGACAGTCCTTGTCCCATTTTTCTCCCTCTGCCTAAGCCTTGGGTGGTGGTAGTGACATTCTAAATGAGAGTGACTCCACCCACCAAAACCTATTGCTCCAAACCTTTATGAAGATTCATAGAGACTGACTTCATCTAGTCTTCTGATACCTAGCAAAGTGTCTCTGTGGTCACATGTCCCATTTCCTGCCTCCCTTCCTCCCAGAATTGTGGTATTGAGGAACATCCTTGGAGATCGTCCAGCTCTGATTTTGCGTAGAAGTTAATGGAAGTCTAGCCGAGTGTAGCAAAGCCACATAGAGAAGTCAGGTCTTTGCTATTGCATCCTGTGGGGACTTTTTTGCATTGACCCTTTTAAAAATGAAACAATTTGCTTGTTCCAATGAGTGAATCACACGTGAAACGCTGTTTTAAATGTCTTGCAGCCAAATAAGTTATGAAATGTAGCTTCTCACTCTATAACCACTTCCTTTTTCCCCAGCACACATTGGTTTAAGAAAAGCATCTGCTAAACTCTCCGGTCAAGATTCTTACCTTTTTGGTTCAGAGTTTGGAGTGTTGTAAACACTGAGAGTGGAGAAGCATTATTTTGGATGACCTCCCATAAACAGACTTATGCTAAAGCCCCACTCTGTGTGTGGGAGTCTGTTAAAAACAGTAGGCTATATAAAAAGATTACATTGCCTGGTAATGCATATGTTTTAGTTCTTCTCAAAAATTGAAAGCCTTTCTGCTGGGTGCCAGAAAAGCCATTGTAAGGCCAATGCCCACACAATCTGAGCTTCTAACTCTAAAGTGAGAAATGCTACAATATGGTGTTCTCCTTTAACTCATGGGATGGAGCCAACATCAAAACAAGAGCACTTCTGCTGTTTTTATTTATCATTTTAGTCGATTTCATGAAGGAAAAGAAAAGGTTATAGTTTATGTAATAGTCACTGTGCAAACATTCTCTAAATATGATTTCATTTAATTCTCTTTGCCATCTTGCAAGCCACAGAGTGGTTGTCAAAGTGCGACTCCTAGACCAGCAGCACCAGCAGCACTTGGTAACTTGTTAGAATGCATAGTCTCAGGCCTCAACCCGTACCTTCTAGATCAGAAACTGAGGGGAGTGAGCAACCTGAGTTTTAACAAGCGCCCCCACTCCCCAGGTGATTCTGATGTACATTCAGATTTGAGAACAATGAGGTTGCTCCATAAAAGTGATTTTAGGGATAAAATCGCCCCTAATTAGGAAGGTTCAGTAAGCTGCCTGACGTCATGTTTTTAGTATTTGGTGGAACCTGGACTCAAATCCAGATTTTGCTGATTCTTCAATCCATAGAGAGGCGGAGGGCTTTTTGCCCAAAGGGCAGAGAAAGAGGAATGATGTGTTCTGGTATCCAGAGCAAGTCAAGGGGATATCACAGAGGAAATAAGATTTCCAGAACTTGATGCATGGGCTGGGTTGAGGGAGGTCAGGCAGGGCTGTTTCAGGTGGGGTGGAGTGCATGATGCTGGATCTGAGAATGGGTGAGGTGCTGGATGTTTGTTTGCCTGCATGGGAAAAGCTGCAGTGACATCAAGGGGTAAAAAGAGAACTTAAAGTCAAGGCCATAGGGAACTTGAAGCAAACAAAACAGTTTAAAATCTAAATGACAGGCCATATTAATAGCTAATCCTAAAAAATGCTGACTGTGCGTCAGGACATTTTATAAGTGTTTTGTATATATGATATACATCCTCACACTAACCCTACGGAGTGAGTCATCTTATTAACTCTGTTGTACGGAAGAGGATTGAGACACGTTGGCATTAAGTAACGAGTCCACGGTCACACAGCCAGTACATGGCAGAGGCTGACTGCTCACCAAGGAGTCTGGGTGAAGAGATCTGGCCTGTCCTTGCACTCAACCACTGGTACCTTCATAGCTAGGAGGCATCCTACATTCTTCAGCAGGACTGCAAAGTACAAAATGATGTACTTTCACCTTATGTCCTAATCATGAAGGGGGTTGTATTACTACAGGAAGAGAAGGGACATGGTCTGCAATGGCTGGCCCACCTCAGATGCCTGAGGGGTCCTCCTTCTAGCAGCTCACTGTCACCACCTTGTGACAAGTGCAGTGGCACGTGAGCGAAAGCCTCCACCTCTGTTCTTTGGGCTGGTAAGGCAATGGAGAAGCCTCAGAACTCAGAATGACTGTCTTGAGGAGGTAGATATGAGTGGATTTGTTAAGTGCCTTCCATCTAAAAAATAACTGATTTACTCACTCGCTTATTAAATGAGGGTTACTCTCCCCACCTATCTTATACTTCTCTGAAAGTCAGAGGGTAGAGGGACGCTGGAGGAATATGGAACCTGGCTTTGATTTGAATATGTGACCCTAAACGAATGCATCTGTGTTCTGTTGCCAACCTCATCTCTCTCAGTCCTTGTTTTTACAAGAAAAGTGGATCATTATCTTGATGAAATGGCACTTCTCTACCTGTGCGTGTGGAAAGGCACCAGGATGCCTTTGATTAGTGGAAAACACAGAGTGCCAACAAACCCAGCAGTGGTACTTCCTTCTGTCCCATCAGAACATGGTGAGACTGACTTTTTCCTCACCAGCTCAGTACTCTGAAATATTGATGTAGAAAACAAAGCCAGAGCAATGAGCTGGGTGTATGATCCCAAGTGCTTCTGGGGAGGAAGGATTCATTCTAGGAGCTATTAGTTATGAGGTTGAGGTGAGGTGTGCACCTTCAGTAGCAGTAAGAAGATGTCTTTCCAAGTTAGGAGGGGCTTGGGGCATCTCTCCTGAGACATACTGGCTAAGAAACTCAGATGTTTTAGATGACATAGAAACCAAGGAAAACTTTTGATCTGTATCAAAACATGGAAAAAAAAAAAAGAGGCTATTTTAAATTCTTAAGTCACTTCTGGCAGGCAGTGCTTATATTTAACTGTGCAGAAAACATTTCTAAATTAATAAGAACGCAGAGATTTTTCTTGCTCCCTTCACACAATCATTACCTCACTAAGCGTCACCCTGCACCCTGATAAAGGCCTTCCGTCTGTTTCTCTCATTCTCCGAAGAGTGTGCCTTTCTATGTGGCCAATGTCACATTCAGTCTTTTTCCTCATTTACACTGATGTCCACTCACTGGGCTGCTGCGGCAAAGCCTCTGTCACCTTTAACACTCTTTTCCCCTAGTCTAAAAGCATGCATTGGGGCTCATTGTAAGCACTGTTTAGGGGCACAGTTGGAAGAGAAAAGGAGCTTAATATGTTTTTAGTTGGGGAAAAAGCAGATCTGACCTGCGATAAAATGTCCTCACCTGTTTCTAAATTTAAAATCAGTTGTCTGCTATTTTTATCTTGCATTAAGATATCTCACAGGAAGTTCTGGGAACTCGAATCTGGTCTCCTGGGTTTTACTGTGACCCGGAATTCTGAGTGCTGCGTTTCACCACCCCCCCTCACCCCCACTGCCTACCTAACATGCATGGTTGGCATGATGATACACTATTGCTGTAACCTCTCCACAAAGGGAACATTGGCTTCTCTGGGCAGCAGATAAGGAAACCCACTTTCACCTAAATACAAGAATTTACCTCAGGACACAATCAAACTCAGGCTTTCAAGGGGATAAAGCCTCTGCTGTTTACATTAAGCCTACCTTTGGACACAACCAGTCACTGAATCTCTGCATATCTCAGCTCCCTCTATGTTCAAACGGGGACAACGGGTGAATTTTGTCACTCCAGGGGGTTGATGAGAGCCATGCGATATTATTACTGCCTACCTCTTGGACTTGTGGTAAGGATTGACTGAGAGGAGGAAAATAAAAGTTCTTAAAGTTAAAAGCAAGGGAGACAGAAATGGATGGGTCTGTATGTATCTCAGCGGGCCAGATTTTAGAAAACCCATATACAGGCAGAAAAAGATGACACTTTTCTGAATAATTTACCTACATACATAACCCATTTTATTTTTTTGGACAAGTGATTAATGGTTTCCCTTGGTTCAAGTTACAGATTTGAAATCTTCCCTCCAGGTTTAGCTTCATCGTCAACAGATCGCTTCAACATGATTTACTAGGGTCTTTCTCTCCTAACATTGGGATATACTGTGGACGGAGCAGGAGATTATCTCAACACCTGGAAAATGCAAAGGGAAGCATTACAAATGTAAAGCAGATAGTTATGCAAGACAATATGGACATATAAAACTTTATAGTCTCTAGACTCGTGCAATACCTCATGTGTCCAGAACACCATTAGCTTTATTATGACAAAAATGTCATTGTCGTCTTGCTGCCTGCTTTTATCCATGCTGAATAACATAATTTCCACTGTAATAATTGGATAAGAGCCTATCCTTGCTTTCAATATTAAAATAATCCCAGATGGCATTAATCAGCTTCAGGTTTATAGATCTGACCAAATAATTTTGTTGAGAATTACAGAACCTCCCACTCTGAAACGAGATTCATATGCATCAGCTTCACCATTTGCACAGATATTTACATACACAGTACACAAAATATGAGCCTGTCCAGTGAGTCCTGGTGTATTCTTGTTCCTGCTTGCTGAGAGACTGTCCATGCTCTGCTAATCTTTCTCTGGTACCCACAGATTCAGCAAATCTTTTCATAGGGCATATGTGCCAGGCACCTTCCCCCCCCCCCCCCCCCCCCGGAGATCCAAGGGTGTACAAGACAGACAGTGGCTGTGGTCTTCCTGGTGTTCTTAGATCAGGAGTCTGTTTATTACAATTGTGGGTCATTCATGCATATTTCATTCATTCATTCATTCATTCATTCATTCATTTAAATCTTGTGTTTGGAACGTCTCTGCTGGGCCAGGTGCTGGGTAGGAACTGAGATTGTTTTTTTTTTTAAAGATTTATTTATTTATTCATGATAGACATAGAGAGAAAGAGGCAGAGACACAGGAGGAGGGAGAAGCAGGCTCCATGCACCGGAAGCTCGACGTGGGACTCGATCCCGGGTCTCCAGGATCGCGCCCTGGGCCAAAGGCAGGCGCCAAACCGCTGCGCCACCCAGGGATCCCTGAGATTGTATTTATGTCACAAACAGAGTAGACTATCCCTGACTACAGAAGCTCCACAGAGAGACACAGATCTTGACCAAATAATCGTGGACGTAATCATATGTGCTTCCAAATATGATGATTGGCATGAAGTGAATACACAGGTGCTAGAAGAGCCTGAGAGGAAAGCTAGTTTTTAAGGAGGTGGGGGCCGTGTGTCAGGAAGAGGAGATGTAGGTGTCCTTGTCTTTAGACTCTGCCAAAAGAACTGTTCTGAGGTCACTGACAGTCTGGATCAGTGACTTTTCTCAGAGGTTTACACTTTCTAATGACTCCTGCAAACCTCTGACTGGTGATTCTGATCTCAATGCCCTGCCTGTGGGTCCTCTGCTGAAATCACTATTTTCTGTGAGGGTGAGGTTATAAGGAATGGAAAGGTTCTGCTTTCTTTCTAACTGGGTTTTTAACAGAAAGCAAATTCCTTAAATTTTCCTCAAACATGAGTGTGCTGGGAATTCCTCTGCCTGCCAGGCATAGTAACATCTCCTTAATCCTCCCTGGCCCCCACATACGCTGTCCTGCCTGCTATGGCTAAAGGATTCACCTTTACCTTTCTAGTAGCTCATTTTTAGTATTATATAGGTTGCCCCTATGCTTAGCAAAATAGAAAGAAAACACACAATAAGCCACAAGTCCACATCTTCCATCCAAAATGAACCCTAGTATAATGGTGGGAATGATATTTCAGCTGGCAGTTTGGTAAAGCCCAAGAATCTGAAAGTGACAGGAACATATGCATTTTAAAGGTCATTCCAATTACCATGCTTACTCATGCTAAGCTGCAACTCTGGGGTTCTTGTGAGAAGATCCACACATGGGGGGGTGGGTGGCAGGGGATGAGAACATGTGGTTGGCAGGTACTTGAGCAAATAGTAAGGATGATAATACAAATTACTATTGTTTCCAGTGATGTTAAATAATTCTTCAACATCTGAGACATCTGAGAAAAGTGGTAGCAAGCGTTGATAAAAAGCAGGGCAAATCCTCACAGTTCTAAAAGCTGTGATGCCATGATGTCTTTTCCTGGAATCCACATTTTTACATGGTCCTATGGGGACCCATGAGAAGAAACCCTATGGAAGAGCTCTTGGCTGCATTAAATTTCCCATTTGCAACCACTTCATTCTCCACATCATAGTGAATTTGTAACACAACTTTTCTTGATAGAATTATCCTAAATGTAGAGGTGCTTTTTTAGATAGGGAAATAAAATAGCGGAGAACTATTCTCTTAGTGGCAATTTAAAATCTCTCTTCTGCTTCTTGAAATATATATTTTATTACAAGTCTCACTGTGGTGAAATTCAGATTCTGTGTATGCGTGTCACATGTTCTCTGGCACTTGATGGAGCAAGGCATTAAATACAAAGATCCACGTCCCCCTGCTTACCTTTTGAGGTTTCCCCTTGACCTCTCCTCCCCTTTCCTCCCTTTTTCTGTTCACCTTTATCTCCTATATTAATGCATCATTCTATCTATATGCATTTACTGAGCCTCTGCTGTGTTCCAATGTACTTATAATAATATAATCTCTGCCTGTAGGAAACTCAAGAGCAAGAAAGCCAGGCAAAAAAGCAGACATTGTTCACAGGGACACTCATGGTGCTGAGGGCCATGAAGTCACATCTGAGCTACATTTTGACAGGCAAGCAGAA
The DNA here is from genome assembly GCF_048164855.1 of Canis lupus baileyi. Classification (NCBI taxonomy): domain Eukaryota; kingdom Metazoa; phylum Chordata; class Mammalia; order Carnivora; family Canidae; genus Canis; species Canis lupus. Next base: position 31,202,985 of record NC_132857.1, on the reverse strand, counting down.
GTGAAAATAGCAGTAGTGGAAGGGTATTCCCCAAATGAACATACTCCCTGCCCCATAGCAGCTTATCTCATTCCAGCTCCCAGGCACCAGGCATTTGGCTGGAGTTCCCTTCCTTTTGCCCAAATTCTGCCCCTCTCTCAGCAACTCCTCCGGATCCCACTTATTCTGTCAAGTATCCCTGACAGTGCCTGATGTTCACCAAGACCTTTCCTTCTGTGACTGTCTCTAGCACTTTAGTTTCTCTTTGATTTAGCTCCCAGTCATGACGGTTACCTGTTTTGTATCTATATTTTGCCTTCCCAGAGAAAGTTCTTGATTCCTACTGATGCCTTCTGTTGAAAGCACATGCTTTGTGATTATTGTTGAATCTATTGAACCTTAACAGCATCTGCCATCAGTAGCTGGACATGAACTGGGTGTGTAACTGCCAGAAGTCAACACTCCTCTTGGAGTTAGATGTAACACTTCCTCGAGAGGTGGAATGAACTCAGTAATCTTTAATATCTTTGCACATCCCAAACTCTGGAGACGGTTGTCCAAGATTTGGGAATTAAAGTCCTTCACCTCTTTCTCATATTGAAGACTTCCCAATGTGGTTCACATGAAGTATCAGTCTATTTGAATAGATAGAGTGCCTAATAAAAGCAGCTGGTGCCAGCTGTCATCGTTCACGTGGTGTTAAGTGCTCCTTCTGTAAGCACTAGCAAGCAAGAGTATTTTTGTTTAGCAAGGCCATCATAAAATTAGACAAGCAAACCAGAGCAATGTATTTGAGCAATGTAGCCTATAAATATTACAGTGGAAGGAAGCATGTGAGCACATTATCCTTATTACAATCTTATACTTTAAGAAAAAAAGTGGGGGCAGCTCTGCAAGAGAAGGCGAGTCTGAATAGAATCCAGCTCCAGAGAAACATACAAAATGTCTGTTGTGATTGTCAAAGAATGTCACTAGTCTTCTGGTAATAGGATCTAGGGAGTGCACCCCCTGGATACAGTGAGCTCTCAACAGCCTCCTGGAGGCTGAGTTTGGAAGGCTTGAGAAATTGGCACTGTTTACCTATTAGGAGTGGGATAAAAAAAATAATAATACTGAGGGGTGCCAGTGTGTCTGTAACTCTGTCAGCTGTTTATCTGCAAGTGAAGTCATTGAAGAAGAGTAAAGGTTTCCTGCAAGCCCAGAGAGCAGCTTCAGAATCATATACAATCCATACTCTGTCATGGCTTTATTTTTTCTCTTTCTTTTTCTGAAGTGCCTGGCAGAGACTTAAACAACATTGTTATTATTCAGTGGGCTATGTCAAATTCTCTAGTGTTTTCTAGTAACATAGAAAGCTACTTCCAACTTTTGCTAAATGCCATATAAAGTCTCTCCGTAAAATATTTAAGATGTATTTTTTTCTTTTCCTATGAAGTTTTTCTCTTGGTTGTTTTTATACTATACCTGGAATCACCTAAATTTAGTAGAATTCAACCATGGGTAGGGTGCCATGCTAGGTTTTATCCTCTGCTAATTATCTTGCTCAAATCTATGAAGACCTATATTAAAATGTTTAAAATAAAACCATTCTCATTTTATAAAGGAGAGAACCGAGGTTTATAGGTGTTATGTGACTTTTTTAAGATTATATAGTTAGCAAGTATTTTCATTAGAAGCTAATGGGCTCCCAAACAACTCGGAAATAAAAGGAATAGTGTTGCCCTGTCAAAATTAAGCCAAACATCTCATAGTTCTTAATGGATTATCTTGAAGATACACAGCAACTATGACAGGCCAAATCATACCTGAATTAATGGCATCAAATGCAACACCTGCATTCTTGTACTCCTGAAGTCAGAGTGAAGGACCATCATGAATCTCACTCTCCCTCCCTAGGAATGGATGAAGCCTATGGGGATGTAATATAAATTATTGTTTCAAGGAATTGAATACTAATTAGACTAGAACTTTACTGCCCAATGCAACATTGGGCAGTGATGGAAAGGATCTCTTTTATGTTGTCTACACCTAGTAATTATTGAGAACCTGAAGTGTGGATGTCATGGCTGAGGGAGTGAATTTTTAATTTAATTTAATTTTAATAAAATTACATTTAGATGGGCATGTGTGACTAGTGTCTACCCTATTGGATAATACAGGACTAGACTCTCTGCTGGTGCGAGTCCTCATGGAGCTATAGTTTTTCCCCTAAGTTAGCAACCTAGGGCTGCACCTGGGGTAACTCTACAGATTAGGCATGGGCCTCAGAATCAAGACCCAGTTAGTGGATATAATGTCAACTGTAGCCACCCAAGCTGTATATGACCATGGTTTACCTTTCTATAAATTTCCTCACAGACATTTATATCAGAAGAGACAAGCATATTACTCTTTGCCTTAATTTCTCCCAAGATTCTGGGCAGACAAGTGCTTTAACTGTTATTAGTTCAAACGTCAAAACCCTTACATTATGTAAGAGATAACTCTACTACACCATGTATTCTTTTGCTGTGTCTGTTTACCAGTTCAGAATTGCCTTCAAAATAAGGATATATTTTGAGCAAATATGTACTTATAATCTAATTATATATCATCAATAAGGTTTTAGTTTCTAATTTTTTAAGGAAGAGAATCTTCACTTTTTAAAAATCTCAAGTATCATAGAATATTCTAAAATTAGTTATTGTTAGATCTCTAAAAGCTGCATGCCTGAATCCAAGCAATTTGGAGTAAGAAGTGGACTTGAGGCCAACAAAATCTGTGTGAGTTCACTCACTAACATAGGTTTGGATCTGTCTGTCTGTCAGAGAGTACTGACATTAAACCCAGAAATTCTGGCACCATCCTTATTCTGATTTCAAGTTTAACTGACTGACCTTCTACTATTTTGCAATCCATGAAGATTCCTTACCTACACGAAAAGGACATATTGGACAATCTGGTGGAACTATCAAGCCCTTTGTAAATTATACTCTTCAATGTAAATCCACAAATTGGAATTCTAGTACACACTTGTGTCTTGCTAGATTCACTTGCATGAGTCACAATACTGGTGATTAACGGTCCTGGTAATTCGTGAAGATTGGATTATAGTGCTTGCAGGTTGATACCCATCCTTGGATGGGATGTTTTCCAAGGTAAAGGCCATTTAATGTGGTCTCTGTAGGCAAATAGTTGACTTCACCTGATTATTTGTACCAGCACAAACGGCCTCACATAAAGATTCATACCAGACTGCAGATGTAAACTTAGCACAATTTCCAATGCTATCAGTGGAAAGTAATCTTAAGATTTGACCCCAGCCTATTGGAGAGTAGCTTAAATTTTAGAATGCATAAAAATCACTTGAAATGCACTTTTAAAATGCAGATTTCTGGGCTCTACAACCCCAGAAATTCTCATTAGTCCAAATGAGATGGAGACATGGAATCTGTATTTTATCCAACACCCCAGGATGTCTGTTGATCAGTCATTCAGAAATATTGTGTCAGCAGATTAAACAAATTTCCTTATTTTGCTCATCATAATACAGTTGCATCCAAATTTTCTCTACACAGTGGGAAACAACACTCCTAGTTCTGCCTGATGTTAATGATATTCTCGGAAAACCAATTGCTTTGTTCAAATAAGTTTGAGAAATGCTGGAGTAAGTAAAATTAAATGGGTTTCTTTACTGCAGGATTTCTCAATGTGTCATGTGGTGGTGGTTGTGTTGTGTGTGTGTGTGTGTGTGTGTGTGTATGAATGTGCACCATGCACTTAAAAGCTGTACAAGAGGTGAATTAATTAGAAGTTCAGAATTTCACAAGTATATTTGACCCTTTTTTCCACAAACTACTCATCCACATAATAAACTTTTCGACATGATGCCCTTATGTATATAGTAAGTACATCAGAGTAAACACGGAGGTGGTCAGTAGTGTAGACATAGTGACCTCAAAAGTTAGCATTAAAAAGAACAAGAGTGTCATAAGCAGACATTAGACTTCCTTTTTCATTTTTTTCAATAAAACAAATTGAGGTGATTCCTCTGCCTCTTTTCTCCTTCTAATTTTGTTGCATAGAACTTCTGCATTTGGTTTGTACACGCCCAGATTTATAGCCTGCCTTTTACACTTCTATAATCTTAAATAAGCTATTTAATATGTGATCTTCACTTTCCTAGAGATAGTGATAACTGTCTTACAGGGTTGTTTTAGCTGAAGTAATTACTGTGATAGCCTAACACTAAGTCTAGCATGCCAAATATAACATTTAATATATGGTAGAGAAGTTAATATTTTTTTCACATATATAATTATTTGGGGAAATTCAGGCATTAAAGGGAAGAGCACAGTGTATAAGTTATTTCCTAAAGCCCTAGAGCTCAGCAGTTTAGCGCTTGCCTTCGGTCTGGGTCATGATCATGATCCTGGAGACCCGGGATTGAGTCCCACGTCAGGCTCCGAGCATGGAGCCTGCTTCTCCTTCTGCCTGTGTCTCTGCCTCTCTCTTTCTCTCTCTTTCTCTCAATAATACATAAATAAAATCTTTAAAAAATAAAAAATAAATAAAAATACATCAGAGAGAACTGTCAGCATGCCATTCAATTGCAATGGAAGAAAAATACAGTTAATGAACAGTTACAATCTGAACTTTGCCATATGGATTACTAATTTCGAGAAGAGACAGATTAGTGTAGGTTTGGAACACGTGTACAGTTTTAGGATGTCACTTAAACTCAGCCTAAAATGACAGAGATTAGATTTTTAAAAAATGTTTTATTTATTTATTTGAGAGAGAGTGAGAGAAAAAACAAGAAGCAGGGAGGGGCAGAGGAAGAAGCAGACTCCCTCTGAGCAGGGAGCTGGATGCCAGGTTTGATCCCAGAACCCTGAGATCAAGCGCTGAGCCAAAGGCAGTGGCTTAACCCACTGAGCCACCAAGGTACCTGACAGGGAAGGTTCTTATGCGAAATTGAAAACCAGTGAATGCAGGCAGTGTGCAGATTCCTGTGTTAAAATGGGGACTGTGGGCAGTCCTTTAGAGGCCATTTATAATTTTCTGTGTCTAGGACCTCTCATCCTTTATTATCTGGAACTGCTCTTTCTCCTTCCCTTCCCATCACATACTTCTGTAGAACTGTACTCTTACATGGTTCCTGGCCCTTGGCCAGAGTGGATTGACCCATTGAGCTGGGCTAAACTGGTCTCCCCTAAGGAGTCCCAAACTTGACATTAGAGAGAAAAATCCCTTCCTAATAGAGGACACCTTATGTCAAAACTTGGCCATTCACAGTCATACTTCATGCCTCATCGGGGAAGATAAGATACAGGCAGACTGAAGGAAGTCAACCCACAGAGCAAAGCAAAGGCCAGGGAGCAGAGAATCCCCTAGCTGTGTTCACCTGCACAGGTTTGCCTGTTCTGAGGTCCAGCTGCATCCCTGTTCTCCTTGCTGCTTGGGGTTCCACTCTTAACTGTATTCTGTGAGCCTGTGCCCCTGCCTTGACCTAGGATGGCTTATGTTTTGAGGACTTTCAACTAAGGTTCTTCTGAAGAGAAGGCTTTTCATATCATATTTTCCATACTTGTAAGTTAGATAATAAAGAATCTAAACAAGCTGAAAGAGGAAAAAATGTATATATATGATGGTCATAGGAAAGATTCCGTATTTTATTTCTTGTTTGTGTTCTTCATAATCTCCATGTGCAAGGGTCATAGCATTTTAGCTCAGATTTGGGGCCTTTGCCCAGAACAGACACAAAGTCAGGGACCAAGGAAACTATTCACTGGCTGTGAGTGGAATCATTAGCAACTGTCTGTGGCCAGTGGTTTGGCCACTAAGCAGGGCATGGCGCCTGAGTGGTTCTGGTCTCTGCTATCTTACCTCTCAAGTCCCAGACACAGGTCTTAACTCAAACAGAGCAGGAAGCCAGGTTTGCTGCTCAAGTGGACAGGACACTGATGAAACTTAAATGAGCAAAGATGAAGTGTGACCTTTCTTAGCAACTCCTGAGGTTAGCAACAGAGAATGGAAATGTCAGATCTGCATAGACAGGCCAAGTAGCAAACCCAGCTTAGCAGACCAAACGTCTCTCTTCATGTACTGGGCAAAACATATCTACTACAAAAAGAAAGAAAATAAAATACACAGTCTGGGTCTGTGTCATAAACCACCTATAAGTATCCATGAAAAAAAATAATGAGTTTATTGACACTTATTCATGTTCTGTCAGGCCTGATTTAATTTTCAAAATGATTTAGAGATTATTTTTGCCTTGGTTATGCTAACGAAGAAATTAAAGCTCAGGAAAGCATAAACAATTTTGAATGTCATACAAGCTACAAAATGACAGACAAGGATTTGAACTTAGATCCTCCTAATCTGAAGTCTGGGTTGTTGAAGGGCACCCAGTCCCCTCCCCAGTGAGGAAGGCCACACTGTCCTTCTGCAAGGATGCAAGGGGACAGTCCCAGACCAGCCCTGAGTCATAGTAGAGTCCCCACGCTAAAAAATGAGAGCCTCTGGTAGAGCCATGAATTCTCCAGTCCTTAAACAACAGCTCAAATTCAATATGAAATGACCTTTAAAGTGAAAAATTAAATAACCTTATAAACATGCTCAAATTGATCAGCATCCCATATAATCCAGGCCCTGCTGGTGTCTTGTCTATCCCCACTCTTTGTAGATTCTGGGGGCCATGACAGTGACTGTAGCAGCCAGGGCCAGCCTGGCCAGCACTAGCATCCACAGGAAAATAAGACATTGGAGGAGTCTGGATAATAAAACCTGAAAGAAGATTGATGAACCCAATCATAACCTGTGTCCTTCTTGTCTTGTATCTGAGAGGTTTTCCTTCTTTCTTGTTTCATCAATGAATTTTTTTTTATTCTGCCAAATAAAATTATAGGACTATTTATAAAAGAAAAAAAGCAATATTTGAACATCAAATTAAATATTTCTAAACTTTGTCTATGAAAACAATGAGGCATTTTGACTGAGTGGTCACTCATTGTAGTTGTGCCTTAGCCTCAGGACTCATTTTATGTGGCTCTTCTAAATATTACAAAGATCCTGATTCACATAGGTAAGTAGCTGCCATCTGATATAGGTTTCGAATGCCTTTCCCTAAAATAGCTGATATATTTCATGAAGATTTATCCAGAAGTGTTCAAGAGTAGGTACAATTTTTTTTATTTCAAATTTGAGACCTGTATTCATTTCTTATAAATACAAAAGCCAGATAAATGCATAGCCAGTGCTATCATTTTCTATAATATGACAATTTTTTGGTGTCATGTTCATCCATTCACTTGTTCTTGCTCTGTTATTATACAGTGGAAAGAGCATGTGGCTAGCAGATGTTCTTGAGCTTGGCTGGGTTTAAATGGATTTAAGTGGGTTTAAGTGTAGCAGGGCCTTCCCTTCAGCTGCTCTACCTTCTGCGGCCTGAGCAGACCGGATGGCACCCAGCTGGTGCAGTGCAGCATCCTTTCTCATAGATAATACTTGTACATTCTTATTCCCATAAATACACAGGGAAGGCAGAAAAAGACTGACATCAGGGTCTCCAGGGTTAGCCTGGGCACAAAACTAGCAAATTGTGAGTGCAGTATATTAAAATCTGATATAGGGGCACATGGGTAGCTCAAATATTGAGTATCTGAGTTCAGCTCAGGTCGTGATCTCAGACTCCTGAGATCAAGCCCTGTGTCAGGCTCCAGCTCAGCAAAGAGTCTGCTTGAGATTCTCTCTCTCCCTCTCCCTCTGTCCCTCCCTGCACCCTCTCTCTTAAATAAATAAATAAAACCTTTAAAAAATTAAATCTCATACAAAGTACATTGGAAAACTCTATTTTAATTTAAAGCTAAAAGAATTAAAAACATTTGCAAAAAGAACACGAGAACTAGAAAAGGGAAAAGAGAAATCTCCATAATTTGCAATCCTTCTGACCCATCTCTACAGGATGGTTCTTGAACTTGACCTCAACTAGATCCTTGGTATTCACTGCACTTTGAGGACCAGCAGCTCTGGCATCTTTAGGGAGCTTATTATAAATGCAGAATCTCAGTTTCTACCCCAGACCCACTGTATCACATTTAAGAAAAAAAAAATTGGAAGCAATGAGCCAGACAACAGAATTATTCCCATTCGTAGTGGGATATGAATGATGGTCTAAATTTTAAGAATAAGACCATTCTGGTAATCTGGAAAGTTCTATTGTTTGCATTTCCTGATTGACTTTAACAATTGAGATGTCATCTCAATTATATATGCTAAACAAAATCATTACACTGTGAGGCGCAGAAAATCATTTACCTTATTGATATGTAGTAGATAAACCCAGACCAAATTTCTTCCCCATAGTCCAGAACCTGTCTGTAAACGATGTGGTATGTTTCCATTCCAATGAAGCACTTCTAGGCCATTGAGACAAATTAATTAATTAGGGAAATTCCATTCTGCCTTATTTGGTCAAAATGATCCGTATCAAGCTAGTAGGGAATTCTCTTCCCTTGTGATTTTTAAAAAACATTATTTTGTTATTTGGAGAAAGAGACACGTATCTTTGTAATCAAATAGCAATGATTTGGTATTAGTTTCATGGTCTCAGCTTACTTCTCATATTAACAGCATGGGAATAGCGAATGCTGATTTATTCTTCTTGAATCACAACATCTTCTGCTTTGAAGACATGGCCTTTGAAGAGCACTGAGCAGCTCTTGGTCATAAACTTTAGGTTTGCCGATGTGTGGAGAGGACTGTTCCATTTTACCGTCCAAAGCCAGGACAGGGAGGCGGAGTGCCTGCTGTGGGTGCTGGGCTCTGTCTGGAAGCCAGGCAGTGATACTGGGATCCCTGATGTGCTCAGCACACTCCTTTGACCACCATTACTTTGTCCATTATCTGGGGATCTACTCGGCAACAATTGACAATTGGCTCCCTGCTGTGAACTAGACCCTTGGAAATTTAGGAAACTGACTTCTGACACTTTTCTTTTTATTCACTTAATTCCTTAATGTCTGCATCTGCTGTAATTACAACAAATTTCAATTATAATGAAGATCCAACCGTGGGGGTAAAATGAGATTATGGTAATTGTTAGAATGGAGAGGCATAGAAATAGGTTTCAAAAGCTTTCAGAGAAGCTATCTGATCAAAATAAGATCAATGCAGTTGGCTGCTAATTAAAGCAAACAGACAAAGGAACACAACCTAGCTGATTTTTAATGTATGAGCTTCATTAAAAAGCTTACATTAGTCAGCTTGCATTTTGAGGACTATTGAAATGTTTTGTTCTTTTTGTCTCTAAGGAAAGCATATAGAAATTGAAACTGACCTTCAACTGTATAAAGGAGGGATGAGAATTCTTAAAAAGGGAAGTAACTCAATGGAGCATAAATACATTCAGACTCATTTATAGGTAACCATTTATCTGAACATTTGGGAATTTCAGAGGCCTGCCAATAGATGTCCTATTCATTTCAATCTGTTATGGGGAATGAGGAAGAGGGAAATTTCATACTGAGGAAAAAAACATTTCTGTAGGTGTTTATAGAAATACACAGTGTTTTTTTAGGCTGATCTAAACAGATGACTTCCTCTAGTTGTGTTCAGGTTGGGGATTTTTTTGGGATATGTGTGTTCATGTGCCTAACAGTGCACATGTTTAAATAACTGTAATAGAAGGATAGGTACTCAGGGACACACAGTTAACCATTGTGCTGATTTTCTCAGACAAAAGACCCTTTTCTTTTAATTTTTCAAGAGACTTTAAAAATGTACATGAATCAATAGAGAGCCATAATCAATGTGATATTTGGAGCATATTACCAGGTGGGCTTTGTTCCAAGGAACAGGGAGGTCTCACTCACTGAATTTTATTTTCAGAGTTTACTGAAGGAGGTAGAAGATGTTCATTTAGACCTGGATTTGAGTGCCTGCTGTGCTCTAGAGGGTGACTTGGGAGCTCACTGAGCCTCAGTGGCTTTATGCAGAAAATAAGATCCATTCACCTGAACCTCCTCTCTTGTTCAGCTGGTCTCCTACCTGTATTGAGAATATGTCTTGGGACACCCTGACTCACTCTTCTTAGAGACCATTTCTTAAGTGAATGAGGTCTCTTTGCTATTGTCTAATATCAAAATAAAATGTGAAATGTAAGCACCTGTATAAGTTTATTTCCAGTTTCATTGTAAAAGCCATGACGAACCCAGAAATAAACGAAGAATGGGATGGTAACTTTTATTCCCACACTTAACCACTATTAGCAGATTACTAATTTGGACTATTTCCTTCTAGACTTTATTTTCTCCTTATAACAATGAGGGCAGTAACAGTAGAAGCTACATATGATATTCTGCAATATGCTTTCTGTACTTAAAAGTATATTATACATGTAGAACTTTCCAATATCCTTACGTATACATGTATGGATTCATTTTAATTGCCTTATAATGCCATAGTATGGAGATGCCATCATTTCTTTACCATTCCCCAAATGGTGGACTATGGCTCCATTTTTTTAAGTTGTTAATAATAATTATAATTTTACATATGTGTTTTTAAAAAGATTTTATTTATTTATTTATTTATTTATTTATTTATTTATTTGAGAGAGAGAGCGAGAGAGCACACACATTTGCATGCTTGTATGTGAATAGGGAAGTGGCAGAGGGAGAGAGAGAATTCTAAGCCGACTCCACACTGAGCAAGAAGCCTTGGCACAGGACTCAATCCCAGGACCCTGAGCCAAAATCATGAGTTGGATGCTTAACCAACTGAGCCACCTAGGCACCCCAATAATTATACATATATTTTTGTGCACATAAGAAAGTATTTTGGGGGCATTATCTCAAGTGGAATTGCTAAGTCAAAGTACGTACATAAGCTAAATTTTGGAAATGCGTTAATGGTAAATGGCTTCCCAAGTTACATGAACAGCAAGGAGCATAAGAGGGCAATACTAACAAAGGCCATAGAGGAGCAATGTGTAAAATAAGAGAAAATACTCATAAACATAAAGAAAATAAAAAGATAAATATCCAATATTTTAAAAAATAATACAAATTAAAGGAGATAATGCTTTTTTCCCTGACACTTGAAAATTAAGACAAATAAAATAAAATCCAAGGTTGTCTAGTTTTGAAGAGACAGATTCACTTCACTATTGTTTAGGGGAGATTAGGGCATTTGGGAGGAGAATTTGGTTAATAGATTGAACCTAAAATCTGTTGTTTTCAACCAAAAAGTACTCACTAATGTGACAGAGACACAGAGAAGCAGGGGAACTAGAGACAGAATTCAGAGGTCAGCAAAAAGAAGTTGTTCTCAGGGTGAAGCTCAGGGGTGCTGTGCAGAGCCTGTGGATGGGCATGGTGCTCTCCCACAAAGTGGGTTAGGGAGGTAAGATTTAATACCTAAATAATCAACCAGCACAGGTGTGATGAATGTGGTATCCACAAAGGAGGATTTTGTAAGGTTATTTTTGTTTCAGAGTGATACTGAAATTCTTAAAGTTACAAATTCAAAATTTTGTTTTTTAAAGTTTTCTTTTTTACTTTTTAAAAATTCAGCTTATAAAATTATATTCTACTTAGAAGTCTAGCAAGTATTAGCACACAGGTCTAAAAACTCTTTGAAAAATCCCGTTTATGGATTTAATTACTTAAATACCTTCCAATATATTAACTACATTTATAATATGATTTATTGCCTTTCTAAGTTGTGCAATTTACTGCATTAAAAGATAGAATGCCACGGATATTTCTAAAAGTTAAGTATCCAGAAAATGAACATTTAATTTTGGTGAATTTAATTTATATTAGATGTTCTACTAAGGAAGATTTTTAAGGTCTAAATCAGTTATTCTATACTTTTTAAATTGGAGTTTACAAGGCTTATATTAAATAAGCCAAATTCCCTTAAAAATTACAAATACTAAAGAACTATTAATTTTTTTCAGTTTTATTACAATCTTCCTACAAGAGAAAAGACCCATCTCTGGTCAATTCAAAGACTCATTCTTGGAAGGAGCCATTTTGAGGACAAGTTTTTAGGGGCCTTTTAAAGATATCCCTTCTTAGACTGAATTTTTAAAAAAATGAAGTAATTATAATTAGACTCCTTGACTTGTTGCAAGACTGTTTAAATTAGGTTCATTTTAAGGTTGACCATTGACCGACATTGGTCTTAATCCTATTAAACTCCATTATAAATATGCTTAGGCATTTTATCAAAGTCAAGAACACTAGTTTCTTCCCAGGAAGACACAGATCACATCATATAGACATTTCTGGCTGAGATCAGCTTTGGGACCATTTTTTCTCTTTCAGTACCTTACTCCTTCTTAACTCCCAAATATTAATACTAAGGTTTTGATTATCATAAACTTTTGATACTGAATTCAGAAATTTGTAAATTAAAAATGTCATGTCTAAAGAAGATACTAAAAAAAAATAATAATAAAGAAGATACTTATTATCCTGAGTGATGGAGATATGAGCATGATCCTTGTTGATGCCAGCGGAGCATCCTGAGTGCTGTGTATGTATGGGTGCTCAGTCAAGGACTCCAGGACATCTTGGTGGGCTGTCCGTCAAGCCCATAGCCCTGCATTCAAGGCTAAATTTGGATCCTAAATTTACTTTCCATTTTGCTTAGTAGACCTTGCTGGGGTTTTGCATTTTTCTCTATTTGTAAGATTTTACAATTAAGAAGTTTATTTTAATATTATGCCATAGCTTTGTCTTACTTGTGATAACTTAAATGCCCATTCTACAGAAAGCATGCAGAGACTAGAAGCAATCACATTAACTCATGAAATGTAGAGGAAGTCTCTGTCATCTGAAAAAAAAAAATCAAAGTAAGAGCAGAACAGGGACAGGGGCTAGCTTAGTAGTAGCTGTATTTTAAGAATTTCTTATTATTTTAAGAATTCAACACTTTGGTTATGAAAAGGATTGAAAATAGAGTCAAAACCTCTTTTCTCTATTTTTCATCACCGAATTTATAGAATTTGTAGAATGAATTATATATCGTTAAGCTAATTATATGATAAATATATCCTTTATTCTCTAGTTCAGTTTGTTTATTGCCAATTAACCCTTTGTCACTATCATCAAGACCTCTCTACCTACCAAAAGTATCTTTAAAAACTCTAACCTCACAGGTCCAAGTTTGCTAATGAGTTTCTCGAATCAGTGGGCAACTATGTGAGGCTCCCCTCCCTCCCATTCTTTGCCGAAATGGTGCTTTAATGCATGCTGGGAGTTTATTTTTAAGGAGGTGGATCATCTGGCATTTGGTAGATAGAGGATGCATGGTCATTGAGAATACAGGCTTCAGTGACAACTAGCATAGCTCATGTGTCTGGCTCTGTCACTTCACACTTGGGCAAGTTATTTATCCTCATCTTGTCTTACTTTCTTCATTTATTAAACAGGGAAAATAATACCATTAAAGCAACATCTCAGATATGGTTGTGAGATGTTAAAGTTAAAGTTTCATTTCAAGATTATTTCTAAGAGGAAAGTTTCCGAGAAGGCAAACCTAGATTGACTCTTGGTGGATGTATTTTATGGATTAGCCATGAAAACAATGTTTGGTTAAATGTCATTAGGATAGTTAAAAGGCTGGTTAAAGGTAATTGCATTTTATGATATATGGCAAAAAGGTGACAGTAACCAGTGTGAATAAGTGTCTTGATCTTGCTGAAGGCTGTCTTTGTTAGACAGTGTGCACCTAGCGAAAGCACATCCATCCAGATTCAGTCTGATATGAAATATCATTAAAGCGCACCTGGGTGGTTTGGATGGTTGGGCATCTGCCTTCAGCTCAGGTCATGATCCTGGGGTCCTGGGATTGAGTCCCGTATCAGGTTCCCAGCTCAGCAGGGACTCTTTTTCTCTGCCCCTCTCCCCTGCTTGTGCTCTCTCTCTCATGCTAGCTCTCTCTTTCAAATTAAAAAGTAAATAAATAAAAATCTTAAAAAAATAAAATAAAAAAGAACTATCATTAGAATTTTAGGAGATAGGAATTCAGAGTACTTATCTCCTAACAATTTGAAGTGAGGGCCTTACCCCTAAGATTGTGACAGCGCTCACCTTTAATGGGCCTTTCTTACTTCTGTACCTCTGTTCTCTTTCTGGGTCATGCCTTCAGTGCGCAATTTATGGCAAGTAGGGAGAAAAAGAAACAAAACACCAGTTTAATAAACTGATTAAAGAATATGGAAATTATACTCATAAAACCGTCCTTGTTAAATAAGCAAATTGGGGTTATGCATCTTTTATTTTGAGTGTCAGCTTTACAGATGAGTTTTTCTAATCATAGTCTGTGTTGAACCAAAATGAACCAAGCTAGAAGCATCCATTCATTTTTTTCTTCTCGTTCTAGACATATTAGATTTTGTTTTAGCAAAGTACTCTTTCTTTCAGAAGTATATTATATTTTTTAAAGTGACCATAAGCAATGAATTTCTCTCCTACACTTTCTTGGTAAATTGAGTTTATTAACCCTGCAAAACAAAGTCTATGTGAGGCTTATAAAAGATGTGTTCAAAGTGTCCAGATATTTCTTATTGTTTTCCCCAAGGCCCCTCCTACTACAGGCCCAAATGAATTTGTCAATCTTGAGTTTTAAAATATTTAAAAGTGTTGAATAGAGGGGAAAGCGTGTGCTTTCACTTCTTTTTGTATTTACAGGATGCTGTTTTATAAAAAGTTAAGATTCCTGCCTTGAACTAGCCTGAATGGAATGGGGGTTTTTCTAGATCTTGGGTTATCTCACAATATTGATACAGATGAAAACAGGCAGTCCTCAGAAAGTTCAGGGGTGCAACCAAATCTTGGAACAATAGGAACCAGCCACACAAGTACTGTCAGCACTCTGCATCTGTCTTTTCTGCTGCATTCTGTACTCCAGTATTCATATTCTCTCTCTCTCTCTCTCTCTCTCTCTCTCTCTTTCTGTACACTGCACACAAACTTTCTTCTTGTGGCTGAAAACATGGCCCCAGAGAACTTCTGAATTTTCTATTTTATAGCTTCAGCCATTAAAAAGAGGTGGCCTGAACCTTCTTGGTACTGAAATCAAGAGAACCATAGGATTAAATGCCTACAGACCTGGCTTTGCTCAAATTTCCATCTTTATTTTCTTTTAAAATTTATTTATTTATTTACGTGAGAGAGCGAGTGAGGCGGGGGAGTGTTGGGGAGAGGAAGAGAGAGTCTACAGCAGACTTCCCTCTGATTGAAGATCCTGACACGGGGTTTGATCTCACGGCCCTGAAATCATGACCTGATCTAAAACCAAGAGCCAGATGCTTAACCAACTGAACCACTCAGGTGTTCGTCAGGTTTCCATCTTTAAAGCAATTAATTTTATGTTGGAGGAGGAAGAGGAGCAAATAATAGTATAATTTACCAACTATGGAGTGTGTGTGAGTGTGTGCATGAGTGTATGTGTGGGGGTGTATTTGGCATTGGAGGAAGGGGAGTAGAATGGAGTTGGATGGGGGGATGGGGATAAAGACAGGCCTTGAAAGTTCCAGAGGGGAAAACTATGGAGAAAATGCACTGCAGGATCAGCATAATTCAGAAGCAGGCAGATGCCAGGATGTAAGGGAAGAAAGATGTAGGGCGAATGGGTTTTCATGAGCTTGCCCCTCAGACTCTCAGTCAGGGCACACCTTGAGGCAGAGGTCCTCACTTGGACAGGACACTGTCCTGTCCATCAGAGGACACTGATGCTTCAAGTTTCTATAACTCCTCACAGCACAAGGTTACTGGGGGCAGGGAGGTCTATCTCAGTGATGAACCTGTTTCTTTCCCTTTCTGCCAAGATCAGGAGCTGGGAATGGGAATCAAGAGGAAGGATAAAATCTGGAGTAAGGAAGAGGACCCCTTGTTTTTGTTTATGTGTTGATCAGTTGGTTTCTGTGAACATGTTCCGTAGAAAATTTACTGGTTCCTTTCTTTCCCCTTCTATTCCTTAAGCCATAGTTGGATACCATGGAGTTACCAATATGCTTTTCCCAAACATAAGCCCTGTCAGCACAATTGCATGTTTGCTGTGCTGAGTGGAAAATTTCTAATAATATGTCTGAACATATGCAGGAATATTAGTTTCTGGGCTTTGAAACAATCATTGCTGGAGGGTTTCCTACCTATATAGGGCATTTACGATAAATCGTCTTACTTTTGCTTGGCTCACATTCTCAGAGGCTACACAATGAACCCTTTTATTGTATTAGACTACTTCTATAGCTTCATTGCTCACACCTTCTCCCCTTTTAAATCTGTGGGATTTTTTTCCCTTTAAATATTTTTTTTTTTCAAGAACTCCAGGATTTATCACTGCTTTTGGTCTTAATTTTATTCATTACAAGTATTGAGCACTCACCAGGTTATTTCTTGGTAACAATAGTGCCTGCTGTGTAGATTTTTAAAAATATTTTATTTATTTATTCATGAGAGACATGGAAAGAGAGGCAGAAACATAGGCAGAGGGAGAAGTAGGCTCCCTGCAAGGAGCCTGATGCAGGACTCGATCCCCCCCGGGATAACAACTGAGCCAAAGGCAGACGCTCAACCACTGAGCCACCAGGTGCTCCTGGGATTTTAAATCACATATGTAGGGAGTGAAGAGAATTGTCCAAAGCCAATGGCTGAGCTGGGATTTGAATTCAGATATAAGTGACTCTGATGCCCACGATCTTTGTCCAGAAGATAGGAACATTGCCTCTAATCCCATTACTTCAAGTAACACATGACATCTGTCCTTCCCATCAGTGTTTGGTTTGCTTTGTCGTGGCCATGCCTCATATCTTGAATTTTCATTTAATCCAGTCTCAGTCTGTTATAATCCTTTTTGCTAACCGTTTGTGGTAGCTGTATGATAACCCATTAATTTTATGTATTACAACGTCCTCAAGAAATTTTCCAGTGTTGGACATTTATATTGATTCATCATGACTTCCTTGTGAATGATGATAATTAGCACGCTTAGTTTTTATATTTTGAAATATATGCTTAAGATGGAGCCATTTGAGTGTGATTGTGAGGTCAGATTCTATGAATGCTTGAGAGCATTCTTAACACATGTGGTGAAAATATTTTTCAGCATAGTCATACTGTTTTCATTGTAAGTAGTAGAGGCCTCATTTTAAGGGTGGGCTGGCATTTGGTGAAATGACAGAATTTCCCCGCAGGTTAAATGATTAGGTACCATGTTTCCAGATTTTGTGTGTAGTTTAAAATAGATTCTTGGCCATCACCCAAAAGAGAGTCGTGAGGACAGTGACCTCCATTATCTGCTCCTTTCCCCATCCCTTTAAAAGTGCAGAACCTTTCAAAAATGTAAAAATCATGATCTTTGTACAGTTTATTCTATAGTAAATGAAAAAAATCTTATGAATTCTGACCACTTCAAATAAACTTTAAGTCAATGGCAATTTGCCCCAATGTTGAAATGCCCAACGTCATCACCTAAATCAGCTCTGAGCCTTCATGACACATAGTGTTAGATGTACCTACCTCTGTGGTGAAGCCCAGAATTATTTTACTGTTGCTCAAGTCTGACTTATATACATACAGACATACAGCAGACCAATTTCTACTATCAATTCATGCAGTTGGATATTAATTTTTTTTTTCCTGTCATTTCAACTGAGTTGGTTTATTTTGTTTGCTTTTGGTTTAATCTTCCGTTAGGTGTTTGCCGAACTACTGTGAACACGGAGGATTCTGCTCACAGTCCTGGACTACCTTCTACTGTAACTGCAGTAACACGGGCTATACTGGTGCCACCTGCCACAACTGTGAGTAGTCACGATTTACCCACAGACTGGGCAAACATCCAGGAATACCAGTGTTAACTTCAGGATGCATTCAACACTGGGTGGACACTTTTTGTTCATTCGTTCAACATGTGCTTCTCAAAAGGCGGCTATATATGCCCAGCACTGTGGTGGCCCTTTGGGATAGATAGACGGACACAATCCATAGCCTCATGGAGTTTATGGCCTGTCAGGAACACAGACAAGAAATAGAATAAGTATTGGAGGCAGAAGTGAAACAATGTCCTTAGGTCGACAAAAGAGAGCTATTGAGTCAAATACATGGTCTAGATGGGCTCAGTTGTGCTGCTGTAATAAATAACATCTCAGGGGCCTTAAATAACCAGTGGTTGTGTCATGCCTGTGTTACATGCTCATCTCACATTGGCAGAGACTCCTCTTCCATTGTGTCCTCATTCTGTGATGCTGACAGAGGCTCCATCATCCAGGTTGCCATGGCAGAGACAAGCACAAGGAAGCGTGTATTCACTGTTGAAAGTTTCTGCCTTGAAGCGGCAAACATTATCTCCATTCACATTCTGTTAGCCAAATAGTGTCACAAGGACATGCCTGAATTCAAGAGGAGAGGAAGAACACTCTTGCCATGGGATCAAAGAGAATGGAACCAGCATATAGTGATTAAGGGCAGATGACTACATGCCAATGTTAAAGAGGCTAAAGCCTGGGTTAGAAGCTAGAAGCTAGAAGCCCTGGGTTGGTCTTTGTAGGAATGTGGGAGAAAAAGAAAAGCAAAAGAAAACTGAATTTCTAAGTGGTTTCATATGGATGGAGGGTACTGAAAATGAGAAGCAGGAAGAGAGGAAGCCAGGAATGAGGCAGGCTGGAGCACACAAGGAGTAAGAGGTGATGAGTAAAAAATAAATGAATATTATGAGCCCTGATTACTATAGTTTTATAGTCTCTGTGGGGTCACCAAACAAAAACACATGACAAAATCGAGGTTTTCCATTTAGGGAATTGTGTGTCAAACTGTGAAATGAACTCTAAGTATAATTTAGAAAGACATAATCTGACGGTGCTGGCTCTAGTTGTAAGAGATTTCGTTGAAAATTCTGTCTTTGGGCAGAGCCCCCGCGCAGTGGGGTTTTGGGGTCCGGGAGGCCGGCACCTGCACCTGGCGGACCTCTGGACACACCTGGACCAGGGCCAGCAGGGGCTGTCACCAGCCGAGGTCACAGCAATAAATGGTGACTCCGCCAAAAAGAAAAAAAAAAAGAAATTGACTTAAAAGGTAGACAGGTAGAAGAAGGACCTGCTAGAAAAAATGTAAGAACCAAACCAATGAGCTGTTGAGGACTACAGTGAGGTCCACCTGGGGCTGACCTCACCAGGGTTTCTTAAATTCCTACTATTGCTTGGGATGACATGTAAGTATTTGGAAAATGAATGGGAGATGCCAGCAGGGCTAAGATCAGACTGTGATCCAGGGTGGACATTGTCTACACTCTCATCTCTGAAGAGCTCTCAGTCCTTCTATGGGCCTTTCTGTGCCTTGCAAGGTAGTATTCGCCAGTGATACCAACAGAGGTGTCTAATCCAGAGAAGACATAGCCCAAAGTTCATTACTGTTGTTGGTTGCCTGTGGAAAAGAATAATACCACCTGGCTATCTAATCTAATCTAATCTAATCTAATCTAATCTAACCTAATCTAACTATGTCATTCAAATTTTTCTATTCAGAAATTTGGAACAGTGAAGTGAATGCCAGACTTAAAAGAGATTAGATTTAGATTTTACCTTGCTATTATACTTGAATAAATTTATGATTGTATCACTCCAGAGATCAATTCCATTACAGAACCTATAAGGAAATCTAATGAAATCTTGTGGGCCCTTTTAAGGCTAAAATTACATGTTTTGTTTAAGATTCCCAGTAAATACCAATCTATGTGTTGAGCCTTGTTCCAGAAATATCATCCTTAAATAGACCTGAACAATGTATACCTGCACAGAAACATTGCATGATATATACAGTACTGTCCAGGCTGCCATCTCAGTGTTCTTATAAGAAGCAAACAGAATAGCCACTAATGTAATAGTGAGGACCTTGAAGGAGATTATGGCCAAATCACATGACAACATGCCTATGATTTTTCAAACTGATTCTGTTCAATTTCTCCTACAGTAATTTAACACTATTTTGAGGAGTTCATCTCTATGGATACTCTTCTCCTTTAATTTTCTCCATCCTTCAGGATAAAAATAGAATATTTCCAGCTTTTAAAAAAAAGTGTGAAGTTGAAAATCAATGGAGGTGAGGTGCTGATTTTTAAAGGAACGCTGTCAAAGCTGATGAGCAGGAGACCCAACACGTGAGGTCTTAAAAAAAATACCATTCTGTTTTATAACACCTTCTGATTCCCCTTGCTGTGAAATTTCTCAGTGCCTATACTGTAGGTCACAACATTATTAAACTCTCTTTTCCCTTCTGCACACCTAGCCAGGAGAAATCAGAGGTACTTGGGGGACTCTGAGGTCTGGCAAACACACCTGGTATACTTAGGTAATACAGGAATTTGTCTCCCTCTAACTCATTTCTCCCCTTCCCCAGTTAGATGAGGACCATTTTTTTTTAAATCAGATATGTAAATTGAGTGAATCCAAGGCATGCCTTCCTGCCTGCAAAGTGCATATGCCCTTGATGTGGGGCATCAGAGATGAGAGCTGCCAAAATACAGAATACAACACATAGGATATCCTTGGGTAGAACGAAACATACAAGTTCACAGCCTTAAAAAAAAAAAAAAAAAAAGGTTCACAGCCTTACTCTTGTGGAAGTGGCAGTGTCCTTGATGTGTTGCGGCATACTTCCTTGAAGCAATCATCCACAATCAGAACAGTAAATAACATCTTCAGATTTATAAGGCATTTATCATACTATTTAAGACTGATAATTTCTTGAATAGTCTTAGTCTTTTGTCTCTTCAAGCTCTTCAGGTTCTATTTATTTATTTATATTTTTTTCATAATGGGTGCTTCCAAGTGAATGTGAATCAACAGTGTTCAAGATACATAGGATTAACTTTCTTCTGTCCAGCATTTGTGGGTAAGAGATGAGTCTGGGTGAGGGGGAGAGTGTGTTGGACTCTAAGAAATAGCAAAATAGGAATTCCCAAAGTCTCTAGGCATAGTGGGTTGCTGTTAAAAGTAGATATGTCATCATTCCATTTCAATTTTCTTTCCTCCCTGCCTGATGACACATGAAGAACTTGGGTGGACAAGTTACATTACTTTTCAAACACACTTCACTCAAAACCACCTGTTCAAGAAGGAGGTGGTAAGCATGTGGACAATTCCTACCCAGTCTGGCAGCCTTCTCACATAAAGAGGAAATGTGAGACTCTCACTTATCCCGTAAACTGTCACTGAACACCATTATGTCATGTCTGTAAGGTTTTTTTGGTTAGGAATTTTCTTCTCTATGTTGTATCCTATTCTCCAGAGTAATAGCTGAAGGTATATCACAGTTTGCTGTCTACATAAGTCCTTTCAACCCAACCAATGATCAGAGCCTTCAGATGATCAGAGATGGTTCTTGATTTTATACAATGAGCAACGTTAGAAGGTTGTGCAGCAAAAGTCAGAATTCTAAGTATTTAGTCTATATCTTGGTCATGATATACCATAAGTCCAAGTTAATATTAAAAGAGGTTTTGATAATAGAATCTTAATGCATAGTCTATAATGTAAGGATAAAGTGAGATGGATATTATTATTTCCATTTTATAGATGAACACATTGAAGCCCAGAGAAGTTACACACCTTCCTCAAGTTCACATAACTAGTGGAGCTGGGACTTGAATGAGTGGAATCTGGCTACAGATAACTGTCTTATCTGCCAGACAGTTAAGCCCTGTATCTTTTTTTTTTTTTTGTAAGATTTATTGATTTAGGGACACCTGGGTGGCTCAGCGGTTGGGCACCTGCCTTCGGCTCAGGTTGTGATCCTGGGGTCCGAGATCAAGTCCCACATCAGGCTCCCTGTGAGGAGCTTGCTTCTCTCTCTGCCTGTGTCTCTGCCTCTCTCTCTCAGTCTGTGTCTCTCATGAATAAATAAATATTAAAAAAATATTTATTGATTTACTTTAGAGTGAGAACACCCGTGGGTGTGTGTCTGTGCCCTAGAGAGAAAGAGAGAGAGAGAGAGGGCTCACACACATGTTCACAAGCATGGGTGGGGGGACGGGTAGAGAGAGAGAATCTTCAAGTAGATTCTGTGCTCTGCCTGGAGCCCAATGTGGGGCTTGATCTCATACCCATGAGATCATGACCTGAGCCGAAACCAGGAGTCTGCCACCCAACCAAATGAGCTCCCCACACATCCGAACCCCTGTATCTTATTTCCTTTCTCAAACAAATAAGATATTTGCAAACCTCTCTATGGGAACTTAGTGATGAGACATCCATGACTTACTTCTTATTGCTTGAGGTACACTAAGCTATCATGATACTATAATTGAAAATGCAGTTCTAGAAGACCAAAAGATGAGGAAGTTTTTGTGTTATTGAATAATCACGCAATCATCATGGAAGAAAGTAGGATGGATTAGCACTTGAAAGATAGCTATATAAAAGAAAGAAAGAAAGATAGCTATAATAAAAATAAATATAAGAAATAGAGAGGCCTGTTGAAAACAGCAGATAGCCAAGAACCAAGACATGATGGTAAGAATATCTATGCTACATTTTGGAGCACTGTATATGTATCCCTGGCTCAAGAAAGGAAAAATAAATAGCTCTATGCATTCATTCCTGAAGCCCAAGTGATATTCCCATGAAGCACTTTTCCTTAGGGGAAATCTGAGCTCACTTCTCACTATAGCCAAAGCTTTTTATGTGCTATTGCAACATCTATAAATACTACTTTAATGACTACATAATAAATAGTCTACTTAATGACTTTATTCAAACGTTTTCTTTCGTTTTTTAAATATTTTATTTATTTGAGAGAAAGAATGAGCAAGAGTGAGAGAGAGAGAGAGAGAGAGAGAGCACAGTGAGGGGAGGGGCAGAGGCAGAGGGAGAAGCAGACTCTTCCACTGAGCCAGGAAGCCTGATGCAGGGCTCTATCCCAGGACCCTGAGATAATGACCTGAGCCAAAGGCAGACTCTTTAACCAACTGAGTCACACAGGCGCTCCTTTCTTTCTTTCTTTCTTTCTTTCTTTCTTTCTTTCTTTCTTTCTTTCTTTCTTTCTTTCTTTCTTTTCTTTCTTTCTTTCTTCTTTTTCTTTTTTCCTTTCTTCCTTTCTTTCAGATTTTATTTATTTATTTGAGAAAGAGAGCATAAGCAAGGGGGGAGGCAGAGGGAGAAGCAGACTCTCTGCTGAGCAGGGAGCCTGATGCAGGATTCTATCCTGAACCAAATGCAGACGCTCAATCGACTGAGCCACCCAGGTGTCCTATTCAAACATTGTCATCTACTTTTTTTTTTTTTTTTTCTTTTTGGTGGGGAGGCGACATGTGTTGTTTCCAAATATTTATTATTGTAACCAACACTGTAGTGGTCACCTTTGCACTTAAATAATCTTTAAATCCTTCATGTTCTATTGTTTTCTTAGAATGCCTTAGTAATGACATTACTGAGTCAAAGATGATGAATAGTGTTAAGGATCTTGGTTCATATTTTCAGCTTGCTTTTCTAAAAGTCTTGCCAGTTTGTTTTCTGGTCACTGTTTTCTGGTATCTTCTTTTATCTTCTCTGCCACAAGTGTTTAGTATAACTTATAAAACTGTTAGACATGCATTTTTACCAAAACATTTGTTTATTGAGATGGAAATTATTATTGACCCTCATGATGAGTTCCAGATGAAGAAAAGGTGGATTTTGTTGTTGTTGTTGTTGTTGTTATTTTTAGGTGACTCATACAGTAAGATTGTCTCTGCAGAATTTTATTTCATCAAACAAGTACCTTGTGAAAGCACATCTGATGTCAGTAACTATGCATTTGATGATTCCTTCCACATTGAGTGGACTCAATAACTTACTTTTCATCTTCTCAATGTCTCCTATTGACTGGAATTGTCCTTGATCTTCTCACTATGTCTGATGACATTCACATGAGCCCTTCTCAAGATCTCTTCACCATTTCCCAGCCTGTGCTAATCTCTTTTTGCAGCATGGCATCTCTGACATCCTAACAATGCCTTTTAGCTCACTTTGCAGTTGGGCAAGAGGATGTCAGTTTTCCTCCTCTCCCAAGCCTGATATAGTGTTTCTCTCATTGAGCAGTCAATAGTCAGGTATTGATTAGGAGCATGTCAAGTTGTCTGGCTATCAGACTCTACACTAGTCATCACAGAGGGATAACAGTTTTGATGTTTTAGCAGTAGGTAAATGGTCCTCTAACTGTATGGTATTTCATTGTTGGAGTGACAGGTTGGAGAGGGTAGGGGATTTTGGTAATAAAAAGGTTTATTTAAAAACATTGCTTACAGGGACACCTGGGTGGCTCAGCAGTTGAGCGTTTGCCTTCAGCCCAGGGTGTGATCCTGGAGACTCGGATCGAGTCCCACATCGGGCTCCCTGCGTGGAGCCTGCTTCTCCTTCTGCCTGTGTCTCTGCCTTTCTCTCTCTGTGTCTCTCATGAATAAATAAACAAAATCTTAAAAACAAAACAAAACAAAAAACCACTGCTTACAGCTCTTAACTAAGAGCAGCTCATACCTTAATATTATCCTGTGGGTTGCTTATCAAGATCTAAAGAAAATTCATCTTCCTGCTTAACCCCCGATGCCTTCTGCAGATGTTCCTAGCTACAACTAGACACCTAAAGGAGAAGAAAAGAAAAATAACAGTAATGAATTGTTGAATCCACACCCTGCTTCATTTTATGACACTAACCACAGTCTTTTGTGTCATCATTATTTTTATTTATGCTAACTCTCCTACTGAGACTATAAACTTCTTTAGAGAAGGAACTCTGTCTTATTTATATTTGTAGTAAACATATCCAAGGAATTAGTAACATAAAAAGTGTATCATGTAATTGGTGAGACAGACAATGAAGTGGGAAAGGGTCACTCAACATGCCATTAGATGAAGACTCCATAAGGACGGAGTGGTGTTTGAATCTTTTCTGTGTCTCCATCCCCTTGTCTAATCCTGTACACATGGTGGAAATCAGCTGCTTGCTATATACACCAATAGATAAACGAGCTACATGCACACAGTAATGGTTAGTTACCTGGATAAGGGTACTGTCACTTTCCAGGGAGGTGAGAAAGTTTTCTCAGCAATTGACCTTGGAGTAGAGCCTTAGAGGATGAGAAAGTACAAGAGCAAGAAGGAAGAGTGAGCCACGTGTATAAAGGCAGAGAGGCATGGTCATGCAGCAAAGAGAGGACTATCCAATGCCTAGCATTGCTAGAATCTAAGGTGCAATGGGAAAAGATGGAAAGGGAGGAAATGCAACTAGAGAGAAGATGGGTGATCATTTCAGAAGGAGGTTGCTTCTCTGTTGAGCATTTAGGAAGGAGTCAGCCACATTTTGTTGGTTTTGCTTTCTATCCGGGGAATGACTTACTAATTTTACTTTGTTATTGTCTGTGTTCTTCTTATTACATTTTTAAAAGGGAATTATAACTGTGATGGTTTTGTAGAGTACACACTGAAGTTGGAAGATGAGATGTGGGTGCAAGGAAGAGATACTGAATGCTCTTTGCAGTTGTGTGGACAGCAAAAAATGAGAGTCAGAGCAAGCTAGAAAGAAGGGACCTGACTTGAAAGGCATATCTAAAATTGGATCAAACAGACTTGAAGACAAATTGAATACAGCAGAAAGAAGGATGACTTTTAGCTTTTTAGCTAGGAAGCCTTCATGAATGAAGAATATAGTGACTAAGTCCCCAGGTCTTCCTGGGCTTGACAGTCTCTTGTCAAATCCAGACCCTACAACTTACAAGCTGTATAACCTAGGGCAAGTTATATGAGTTCTGTGTGCTTTTAATTCCTTATTTGTGATATGGGACTAATAATGGCATCCGCCTAATGGAAATATCATGAGGATTAAATAAAATAATCCTTCCGGAGTATTTAACCAGGTGCTTGTTCCATGTTCTCTGCTATTCGAACAGAGAGAGGAAAATATTCAGTGGATGCTGTTATCAGTTCAGCTTGGAGAACAGTGCCAGTCTGGAGAGGTGCTCACTGTGCTGAAGTAGCTGGAAATCCCTGAATGATGAGGAAGATCAGAACCATGAGGTGTGTAGTGGCTGAAGCTTTTGAAGTAGCTGAAGTCACTTGGTGTGACAGGCCAAGGGTGGAACCTACAAAGTAAACCATTTTAAAGGACTCAAGAAGAGATACAAGTGAGACACAACTGAAGGAATGGTGGAGAAAGAGAAAGGAAGCCTAAGGAAAGTGGTACCTTGAAAGGCAGAAGAGAAATCTTCCAAGAATAGGTTATAAACAAAAGTGTCTGAGTGAGAACCCCCAGATTACTTCATCATGGTGTTTGGTGATTGTTGAATGACTTATGGGTGTTTAGAAAGAAACCATTTATCTAGAGGCGATCTGTGACTGCAGAAGTATTGGAATGCACTGGGATTCGCTGTTCCAAGAAATTTGTGAATTGATGGCTATCACAGGTGTTGTCAGGATCCAAGGGATTCAGAGCCACTACCTGCCATTGAGAGGGTTTTAGTTTTCTTTAGGAGAAAAGACCATTATCTTTGCACTCATTAATAAATGAGTGACAGAAGCAGTATGGAAGGATGTAGGGTGATTGCTTCTCTGTGAAAAAAAGAGATCTGAGCAAACTGAGCTGGTGTGTGTGTGTGTGTGTGTGTGTGTGTAGTTCTCAAAGGATTAATCAGGCCTGTACAGAAGGGCCAAATATTAATAGAGAAGTCTTAGGAATGTGTTTCCAAAGGGAGAACTAAAGGAAGGATTTTGCTCTAAGGATTATCACTGAGGATGTTTGGGTTTGTCTCAAAGTACTAACACAGGGGCATGGGAATGATTATTTATTTAACTTCTTTTAAGTGCCATGAATTGTACTCTGTGGCTTACCCATGTCATCTCACTTTCTGAGGCCCCTTTAATTCTTAACTCTGATCTTGTTAGACTATGGCAATTCTTAAAAAGCCTGGGTCTTTACATGTGCAGATCTCTTGACCAAATCTCTTTTTGGCCCAAGTGACCTTGTCAACTCCTGCTGGAAGCCTACCAAGAACTTTCCTGGTTGTTGTTCCATTTTGCTCCTTTAGTAGCCTTTCATACAGAATTTATTCCACCATATTAACATGGAAGTCTTGATGCTGATTTTCCTTACCAAATTGCCAATATTCTATGCATACTACTTTGTATAATATATGGCACATATGGGTGCCCAGTAGAGGATCAATGGATATAAACATCTTTTATGGCCAAATGCTTAAAGCCACAGAGCTAGAGGAAGTGGGATTTGAACCCAGTTCTAGATGGCTTGAAAGTACTTCCTCTTCACATTACAACATCTCTAAGTGGAAGAAAGAGCACTCTTAAATATTTTATCGAACATGGCAGGATTTAAAAACAAAATTGATACAAAGACTTCTTATCATAAAGGATTAGAAATCAAGGTTGCATGCTCACCTTGGATCGATTTTCTTCCTTTCAAACACATCTCAGTGATATAAGAGTTTCCCACAGTCATTTCCTACATGTTAATTTGTTCTGTTTGTTCTTTCCTTCCTCTTTTCTCCATCCCCCCCTTCGCCTCCCCTTCCCGTCATTAATTGAGGTTAAGTAAAACCAACTTCAAATACTTACGTTGGATTGACAATGTGCAAGAAATGTAATCACAAGTTGTGGCTTTATTCCAAATCCTTAGAAGCAACAAAAGATCCGAAATATGAAAGAATATAATTAACTGGAGATAATTTAATTGTTGATGTTGCCTTCATTTGGAGAACCATTGATATTTACTTTGAACACTGAGCAGGAACAACAACCATTTATTTTTAATGTATTTCAATCAACAGAAGACTAATTGCCATAGAAATGTAAAGCACTGGTATGTCCCATGAGTTGGAAGTAATCTGGACTGGATACATACATATTAAACTCAATATACGAAGACACATTTTCCATCTGTGCTTCAGCTTTGTATCCAGACAGATACAGATTGCATTTACAACTCTCTGGTCTTGGACATACTACTTAACTTTTTTCAGCCTTGGTTGCTTGATCTCTAAAATTTTACTAACTCATTCAAACAGCTATTGTGTGCGCTGCAGCTAAGGAATGAGCAACATCTAGCACCATATTTGCAATTTGGCATTTCCACATTACATGGTATCTATTATATATTTAAAATCATGTTTATGAAAGTTTTGGTATATTTTTCACATAAGAGACATTCAATAGTTTATCTGCCGAGGCTAATAAGTCATATGGCTATACGAACACCTTTTAGATTATAGGTTGCTAAACAGGTTCTGGCATAGATAGTTCATTAGCAGAACTGAGAAATCCCATGTCACTGAAAAAAAGCCCAAGCTGGGGCTCAAGAGACCAGAAGTTAGCTCTGTCTCTGCTACAAATGACCTTAGGCAAGTCACATACTTCATATAGCCCATATTCCTCAAGGGTAAGGTGTGGATTATATATGGATTATATGTAGTCACTAAGAAAGATTATTTTGATCTGCTCTGACAGCATGACTAAGGATGAGTGTGCTGGCTCTCTGTAGTGCATTGTTATCATTCTGTGCAGTTGCTATTTCTCATCTTAGCCATTTCCCATGTTCTAGCTCAGGATATTATTTATGTAGGTCATATAGCCCATCTCTTAAGTGTGGTTTAGAAAACACTAAGAACTCTTTTACAGTGTTACCTCAAAAAAATCTTTCAAAGTAAAACAAGTTAAAATGTGAAGGTGTAAGTGTCACACATATTGAAACTCTTGCATCCTGCTTTTGAAGCATGTGCTTGAATTGAACTGCTGTGTTTTTTATCAGGAGAGGATCAACTCAAAGAATAATAGTAAGAGTAAGGAATGAGAGAATGAGAGAGACAGCATGATCACTTAATATAGTTTACCAATTTTACTTTAAATGGTAGAGTGAAACTGGACTATCTAAGGTGTCATGAAACAAAGGACTTTTAGTGTGCTCAGCTTGAACCTTGCAAAAATATTTTGACTATGTAGAGATAAAATTTAGAAAATATTTCTTTATCCATTGAAATTCCATGACACAGGGGGGCCTGGGTGGCTCAATCAGTTAAGCAAGCAACTGCCTTCGGCTTGGGTCATGATTTCCAGATCCTGGGATCTAGCCCCAAGTCTGGGGGGGGGGTCCCTGATCAGCAGAGTCTGCTTCTCTCTCTGCTTCTGCCCCTCTCCCCACTTGTGTTCTCTCTCTCTCTCTATTTCTCTCTCTCTTTCAAATTAAATAAATAAATAAATAAATAAATAAATAAAATCTTTAAAAATAAAATGCCAAAAAAATAAATAAATAAATAAAATTCCATGGCACAATAACACGATGACCTATGGCAAGTTATTTCACCAATTTGAGCCTCACTTGCACCATATACCAAGGGAATATAATAGAATCTGTTCCTTATTGCTCCTAGGATAAATTCATGAATCAATGCGCATGAAATCCCTTTGACAAGTATGATTCTAGCCCTGTCTTATAGGTTCTTTCTTCTTATATATTTGCATCATTTTGTTTCCACCACAACTTTGGTGAATGGTGACAAGGCAAGTATCCAGAGGAAGGACCCAAAATTCAGAGCAGTTTAGAATGCAGAGCCCAACAACATTCAATTAAAGACCCAAACAGGACTCAAACCTGGATATTCTTATTGTCTCTGACTTTATCAGTGTGTGTATCCCACAAAAAGTTCCTTGTCTACATTATGCTCTAGCCAAGGTAGGTTGTTGGTGGTGAAATTCTGGTGAAATTTCAAAATTTCTTACCTGTTTTCTAAAAGGAACTCCGAATGTATCACTTCTCAGCTTCAGATTCTTCAGTGGCTCTCCATTATCTTAATTATAAAATCCCTGCTTCTCAGCTCAGTAAGTATGGCTCTTCATCAACTGGAACCCTCATAAATCACAGTTTTCAGTCATGGCCCCATATATATCCATGTTATTATATCTTTGATTGACTTTCACTCCTAAGAGCATCAAATTCTTTTTATCTTCATTCTTCTGATCCTGAATGTTTGTTTGTTTGTTCTTAAGTAATCTCTACACATAAATGGGACTTGAACCTATAACCCCAAGATCAAGAGTCACATACCCTATCGCTAAGCCAACCATGTGCCCCTGACCCTGAATGTTTTTCCTGACTTTCCCTTCCAGGTAATTCTCTACTCTACTTCAACTCGCTGCTTGAATATCACCTTTTGATCTTTCTTTAGCATTAGTTTAAGCTCCTTGAGGACAGGTACTTGGGTTTTTCATGTCTATGTCCTCAATACTTAGCACTAGCTCTGGAATACCACATACACAAAATAAATGTTGAGATAATGGAACTTTAATTTTCAAAAAGTGTCTTCACTCCACACTTCCCTGTGTATTTGTATGTCTTTTCCACTGAGAGGAGAAAGACAAGAAACCATATGATATCCCATGACATCTGCTAGGCTTTCTCTTTGGCTACTATGAAGAGAAACTTCCTGTTCTTAACTTGATGAGAGACCTGAGGCTCCTGCTTTGAATTCAGAGCACACTTCTGGAAGACCCCCTCGTCTAGTCCTCCATTAGCTCTCAAACTGGCTTGTAAATCACCTTTCATGTGGTATAGTTGTAGTCATAATTTTAAGATCCTAGCACAAAGACGTTTGGATAAGTAAATATATGTAGAAAACATAAAAAGGAAAAAAAGCTGTCCATTGTCAGAGCGGGACATGTAACTGAGTTTATTAGTCTGTCAACGGAGGAGTTGTCAAAATCAGTTTTTGGCAACACAGATATCTCACTTGTAGCTAACGTTATGATGAAGACCTTGGCAATCATTCCCTTGCTCTTGTCTCCCTGATCCTGCTGTTGTGATGGCTGAAAGAGAAAATGAGTGAATCTGTCTGCTAACATTTGATTTCACTGCTGTGTATTATCTAAATGGGCAGTCAGTGGAATAACTGTGATATTACCTGCAGTCTGAGGATGCCTAGAGCTCACAGGCCATCAGATTAGGGACCTATGCTCCCTATTACCTAAGAGGACTCTCAGTCCAATGACGTACCTAGGGGATTAGAAAAAGATGTAGAGGGCAGCCCTGGTGGCCCAGCGGTTTAGCGCCACCTTCAGCCCAAGGTGTGATCCTGAAATAAATAAATAAATAAATAAATAAATAAATAAATAAATAAATATCTTAAAAAAAAGAAAAAGATGTAGACAATACATGTTTTTTTTAAGGTTTTATTTATTTATTTATTCATGAGAGACACAGAGAGAGGCAGAGATATAGGCAGAGGAAGAAACAGGCTCCATGCAGGGAGACCACTGTGAGACTCAATCCTAGAACTCCAAGATCACGTCCTGAGCCGAAGGCAGATGCTCAACTGCTGAGCCACCCAGGGGTCCCACAGTACATGTTTTTAAGTTTTGTTTTGTTTTATAGAGATGAAACATGAAAAGGAAATACTTTTGAAAATTAATCTGCCTAGGGTTCAGTTCCAGGCTCTGGCAGTTACTAAATGAGTAAGCTGGGAAGGAAAACTTACTCAGATTCCTTGAAACTTGGTTTCCTCATCTCTAAAATGTAGGAATAATCATGTGTATGTCTTAGATTTTTTTGTTAAATTTTTTATGAAAAATAGATCACCTTGGAGCATCAGACGTAGTGCCTATATAGGAGGCTCTTCATTTACTTACTTTTTTTCATAAATCCTCTTCAGTTTTACCTTTTCTGGTGGTCTGTAGAGAGCTTTTAGATTAGTAACAGATGCTTATTTCTATGTTTGGAAGGGACCTTTCAGTACAAATATGTTATTTACATCCTTCCTCAAGTGATGCCGTAGAACCAGGGTAATCAATACCTCCTGCTATTATTGTGTCTCTCTGGTGGGCAGAAGATTTGTTTCTCTTAGAAGCTAGAATGTAGCCTCTTTTACCTTTCTCTGGTTAGTCTTTCTTGGGTGTCCAACGAGCCTGCCCTGGATAACCTTCCATGTAAGCCCTCTTTGCCGAGTGTTGAAAAGGCCCCCAAAGAACAGAACTTGACATCATTTTCCTCTGTTTGCATCACACCTCTGTTGCCTCTAATTAATTATGATGTTGGTGATCTCCACAGTCCTTATTATCACTCGATTCAGAAAGGACTTAGGTAATATTAATCAGGGAAGGAAATTGCTTTTATTTACATTAAGCAATGTACAGTATACTTATTATCATCATATTATAATAATCACAGTTGATCCCCAAATCTGTGAACATAGATGATTCCCACATTCTATTTTTACTGTTATTTTAGAATTTAATTAATATGTTTATTATAATTTAGCTTTAATTTGTGAAAATCTCTTCTCTTTTCAGATTGCTCTTTTATGCAACATAATATTCTATTAGGCATGTGTAAATAAGTACCCACTCTGGGTCCAACAGTATGACTATGGGTGATAATTGAGCAATTGAAGATCTTATTCCTGTTCTCAAGGACTTTAAAATTAGCAAGAAGAGTTTGGACCTATATTATATACTCAGAAATTAGTTCAAGATCATACATGGTCAAATAATTAATTGAATATAGGTAAAGATAAATTATAGGCACAGAGCAGGAGAGACCAGATGAGACATGAAGGAGGTGAGGGGAATGCTCAGTAATTCTAGACCTGAGCTATACCTGATATGTAAGTGTGATCTGCACAGTCAGAGAAAGTGGGGGAGGGTCAAGAATACAGGGGGAAAATAACTTGGCTGGAGTTGGGAT
Organism: Canis lupus baileyi; assembly: GCF_048164855.1. NCBI lineage: Eukaryota > Metazoa > Chordata > Mammalia > Carnivora > Canidae > Canis > Canis lupus. The sequence continues at coordinate 31,170,298 of NC_132857.1, read as the reverse complement.
AAATAAGGAGACTGACTTGTATAGAGTTTCTTACTAACAAGGAGTGATAATGATGATAAGCACAATTGACATCAATCAGTAGGGTTTAAGCAGAGAAACAAAATCAGGTGGAGATATGTATTAAGAGATTTATTACAAAACATTGGCTTCTGTGAGTGTGAGAGCTGGCCAGGCACAACTAAAGTCCATAGGGTGGGCAGTCAGGAGGTGCAGGCTGGAATCCAAAGGCAGCAGACCACAGGTTCAACTTCTTTTTTCTTTAGGAAAGCCAAAGCTCTGTTCTTAGGCCTCTTTACTGATTTAAACAATCCCATCCAGATATTTTAGAATGATCTCTGTTACTTAAAGTCATTTGATAACAGACTTTAATCATATTTCCAAAATATCCTCAAAGTTAGTGTTTGATTGAATAACTAGGGACTATAGTCTATTCAGGTTGGCATATAAAATTGACCATTACTGTCTGCCCAACTGTCACCTTGGTACTTGCATTCATTTTATTATATTTGGTTATACTTCCACCTAAGATGTCATACTTCTGCTCTATGTGGTACAACTATCTTGTTACAGCTGATATCATATAGGATTGTTTAGCACCTTAATGATAATAGTAGTCACAATGCTATCCCCATCAGCCATGGTGTGACTAAAGTGCTGCCTAGGTGATATTTTATGCAATAAAAACACAGCTCTATATTTGTTTCCTACCCTTGCTTTACATTTTATTTAATGAAGATAATTTCTTCTGCCTTTTGATACAATCTTGGTCAAGAATCATATTTTCTTCTTACGTGTAGGTGATAAACATTCTTATGAATCCTTTAGATCACAAGACATAAACCCAAATGCAAGATTTAAAAAGATCCCATTTACAATAGGCATTAATACTTTGATCTTCAATCAGAGATGGGATTTTAAAAAGGCTAGTGGCAGGAGAGGACCTACCTATAAGAAGGGAAGAGTTGTGTGGGTTAAATTAACTGTTTTTACTCAGTGTAATTCCCTAAAGATTCATCCAGGTTGTTGCCCTTTTCTTTGTTCAGTAGAGTTCCATTGAAGCACCACACTTTGTGTTTCTGGATAGTGCAGCTCATCCTTCTGCTTCCCATCTGACTGCTTTCTTCCATGGTGAGATCTGTCCTGTAGGTGCTGCCTGGCTTACCTGGTGCCTTTTGGTGAGGAGGACGAGTGCTAGCCCCAGTGATGAAGAACACTACTTCTCCTGGCCACTTATTGGTAGTGGGGATCCCAAGGCCAGGTTCTGCCCGATACTGCCACATTCACCTGGTGTTGTCAGAGGTAGTGTCTTTCGATTCAGTAGACTAGTGGACTGGGAGTAAGGGGAGGATGATCCTATCTGGGCTGCCTTATGTGCTACATTAAGGTCTGAAAATGCTGGCTTTGGGCCACCTTCTTGGATTAAAGGCAGGTATAGAATCACTATTGTGTTATCCCTTCAGTTCTGAGGTCTCGAACCATGTTACCTTCCTCTTTCCACATCTCAGAGTCCTCCTTGGCAACTTCATGCTACTTCTAGGGTGATAGTTGTAGCTAGCAAGGAAGATCAGAGGGGAATGAATCTAAGTTATCTTCTCTGAACTGGAAGTCCCTCCCCAGATTTTAAGAATGTAATTTTTAAACATTTTTTATAATATTTTTTTTTATTGGTGTTCAATTTGCCAACTTACAGAATAACACCCAGTGCTCATCCCGTCAAGTGCCCCCCTCAGTGTCCATCACCCATTCACGCCCAACCCCCGCCCTCCTCCCCTTCCACCACCCCTAGTTCATTTCCCAGAGTTAGGAGTCTTCATGTTCTGTCTCCCTTTCTGATATTTCCTACCCATTTCTTCTCCCTTCCCTTCTATTCCCTTTCACTATTATTTATATTCCCCAAATGAATGAGACCATATAATGTTTGTCCTTCTCCGAGTGACTTACTTCACTCAGCATAATACCCTCCAGTTCCATCCACGTCAAAGCAAATGGTGGGTATTTGTCATTTCTAATGGCTGAGTAATATTCCATTGTATACACAAACCACATCTTCTTTATCCATTCATCTTTCGATGGAATTTTTAAACATTTTTTTAAAAAAAGATTTTATTGGTTTATTTTAGAGAGAGAGAGAGAGATGGGAGGGACAGAGGGAGAGACAGAATCTCAAGCAGACTGCCTGCTGAGTGTGGAGCCTGATGCTGGGCTCAATCTAATGACCCTGAGACCATGACCTGAGCTGAAATCAAGAGCCAATGCTCAACTAACTGAGCCACCCAGGTGCCCCAAGAATGTAATTTTAAGTATATAAAAATGATGCTTGCATTTTTGTATTTAAATTTTGAATGGGTACTATGTTCACAAATCAATTCATATAAAAGATATTTAGTGACATCCTGATTTTCAATCCTGTCTTCTAGTTGCCTAGACCTACTTTGAGGCTGTTATAGGTAACTTCTGTCTTCTACTTGAGGGTTTTTTTTTTTTTAATATGGAAATACAAATGAACATGAATGCACGTTATACACACTATTTTTTGAACAGTGATCGATCTTAGAGCTCATCTTTTCATATCAGCATGTAGAGTTCCATTGTTCTTGTTTCACCTCTTTGGGATTCAGTTGTGGAGCTGTGCCATAATTCATTGAATAAAGCCCAGATTGATAGGCTTTTGTAGATTTTCTTTTTCTAATCCCATACAAATGAAACCACAATAAGTAAACTTAAACATATGCCATTTCACACACTTGCATGTATATCTGTAAGTTACATTCCCAGAAGAGAGATTGCTGGGTCAAAGGACAGGTATGATTTTGCTACATACCACTAAATTGACTTCCACAGGCGTTCAGCCAGTTTTTACTCCCACAAGCAACACATGACAGTGCCAGCTTCTCCACATACTCACTAACAAAGAGTGTTGTCAAAAGTTTGGAATGTTGCCAGCCTGATAATTATTTCTTAAGAAGATAGAAATAACATTTTTAAAGCTCTGGTGGTGTTTAGCAAATGATAGGAGAGCCTTATGAATGTTTGGCCTCCTCCTCACAGCCTTCAATATGCTTCATCGTTTCATTTGATCATGATGCTGGAAAGCATACAATCCATGTCTGTGTCTATATCTACATCTATCTTTGTAACTATATATCTCTTTATATTTATATCTATATATCTATATATCTATATCTACATCTATAATCTGTATCTATATCTAGTTTCTGTCTTTGCAAAGTGTTTTGGGGACAAAATCTATGCATATGGAGTGATTATGAAGGTTAATACTTTGTTAAATAAGTGGAATAGATAAGATTTTAGAAACCAGAACAATATAGGACACATAAATTTGGGACACCAGTGTGAAGCAGCAAGTCCTTACAAGATGCAGTTGTTTACACAAGTAGGGAAGACTTAAGAAAAGGCATCATGGTGGCAGAAGAGATGCCTGACTTCTCAAAGTGTCTCACTAAAGGATCATGGCATATTGATAGAGATGATAAAGGGGAGCATGAATAGCTGCCTTGGGAGGCAATAAAGAGAGCAGGTTGACTGGGCAGACTGCATAGGGAGGCAATGGACAACCAGAGTGGGCGCCATCAGCAATTTGGGGTGGGAATAGCCTCTCTACACTTTGCAATGCTTCAAAAGTTGTCTCTGAACAATATGGATATTTTTATTTCTTGATTAGTAGAGATCATTTCAGGTTTCATAATTGTAAGTTAAAATCATGTTAAAGCGGGAATAAAAGTGAAAGGGGTAAAAAGCGAAGGTTGAAATAACGTCTGTGATAACCTTCTCTTAGTCTCTTTATTCTTCTACTAAAAACAACAACAACAACAAACTACTTTCCAATCTTCTAATTAGAAGATAAAGAATAAAAGGGAGTGCACAGACTCCCTCTAAGAAATCAAAGCTCTTTCATTTTCAATTTTCTAGCGTGACAACATAAAACAATCTCATTAAGGACTTTGTGGAATATTGGTAAAGGTTAGGTAGAGTTCAGGCAGCAGTGACTGAGAAAAAGTGTTTGAGAATTTGTACAGAAATTGGGTAACTTCAGGTAAGTTTTCCAGAAGCTGGGATTGTACATGAAGAGAAAGCTCACAGGTAATGATCAGTCACCCCCTCAGACTCTCAGACCTGGCAGGCACAGGAGGCAAATAGATACCCCAAATGCAAGCTTACTGGGGAAAAATAAATAGGAGGAAAAGAAAATGGTTATATATGCACGTAATGGGTATCCAAGAAAGATGAAGATTATCTCTGTGGTAGCCAAGCCATCTTCCCCAAAGGTGAATGTCATGTTGCAGTATAAATAGTGCCACAGGGAATCTACTCCAGAGTCCAAGAATGAGGCACATTCTCAAGCTGTGGCTCTTTTACAGACAAGGAGGCAACTTTTTAAGTTACATATTAAAACAGATGGTGAAATTTCTCTACTTTAAATCTGCCTTAAAATGAATCTTGAAAGATTGACATGCCAGCGATCTGGGAAGACTATAAATTGAAGTTGCTGTATAAATCTGATGCAGTTTCCAGCACCAAGGAGTTACACACTGTCCTGAATGAGCTGCTTTTCTCTGGGTCAGAAGGTCTCAGTGACTGTGTTGTCTACCAGGTTGTAGACATTCAGTTAGGGAACAGGAGCCCATGCAGATAGCGAGCAGCCTCATTGGGACAACTGTGAAGTGGTGGTAACTGCTGCTTCTGAGCTTTGTCCATTCTGGGAACCAGCATTTAACTCTAAGAGGTGGGTAGAATTCCCCAATCAAGCCATTCACTTAAAAGTTTCCCCTCAGGGGCTTTATCTCAAGGTGTCTGACAAGGACAAAAGGATAACTGAAGAGTCTAGAATGGGAATTAAATTCAGCTTAATATGTATACTTATAAAAAGTGGTAGTAGAATCAATGAATGGTGAGATCAGGCTCCACGATCCCCTTGCTGGGAAGCTGTATACCACCTAACTAGCAAAATGACTATTTCTCCTGGCCTCTTTCTCTCTTAGGTCCCAACCCTATATCCCTCTGCACTATATCTTATCTGTCCCTCACTGTCTGACCAGGGGTGGTGTCTTCTTTCTCTAGAAACCTTTGCACAGAGTTCTTACTTGGGTTTATGCAAGTGCTCAACAAAGATTCTTTATATAGCAAGATGATATGGCTTGTCTTGGTGGAAGGCCCTGGTTATGACCCCTGCTCGTTCACTGAATGACTTTGTCTTCCCTCCTCTCCAGGCAAATGAATGCCTCCTTCACAAACCATCATCTCAGAATGTGTTTGGGAATCCTGAAGAGTTCTCCCACAGTATTTCCAATATCCCACACTATAGCTTCTGCTTTCTTCCTCTCACCTTGCCCCTCCTCAGTTTCTCAGGCACCAACAATATATTAATTAGACAGTTTAAAAGCACATTCCAATGGTCTCATTTACTCTTCAAAACAGGCCCATGAGGTAAACAGTATTATTATATTTTACAGAAGAGGAAATTGAATGCAATGATAATAGCATAGCTTCTCTCTCTTTGCCTGGTTCTAGTGCTCTATCCACTTTTCAATTTTCTAAGACACTGCTACACACATGATTTTACTTAAGAATAAAGTCAAAGACAGGCTGAAGGTCCTTGGATACCAAGTGAAGCCTATGTCAAGGGTCCCAGGGGCTCTTGCTGACTTGAGAGAAGTGCTCAGTCACATTCCTGGGAAAGGCAGGCTGGTGGCTTTGTTCCTTGACTTTGGAAATGATCCACTACCAGTGCTGTTCTCACTCTCTGTACTCTGAGCTGGGGCAGATCAAAGTTTCAAGAGCCCCAAAACTTATATAATTCTGAAAATCCAATTTAACAAAATTTTTCTACATTATTTTTAGAATGAGAAAATAAATCACTACAAATGCCAAATTTAAAAGAAAGGCACCTATCACAAACATTTCCCAATTTAAAACAAATAATGTTTCTATGAACCTCCTAATATAATTTTATATTCTTTTTATTTTGTTATGTATCTTTGGGCTGTTTTTTCTTTCTCTTTAAAAAAAACATTTAATTTTAGAGAGTGAGAGCCTGTGAGTGTGAGTAGGGCAGGGGCAGAAGGAGAGAGACTCTCAAGAAGACTCCTTGTTGAGCAAGGAGCCCAATGTGGGGCTCGATCCCAGGACCCTGAGATTATGACCTGAGCTGAAATCAATAGTCAGCCATTTAACTGACTGATCCACCCAAGTACCCCTTTCCTTTGTCTCTTTACAAGATGCTTTTATTTACTTATTTTTTCACAAAGAATAAAGTGGTAATTCAGCTTTTCCTCTAGTATGGTTGTTTGAAATAATGTAAAAAATATGCCGATCACTTAGAATATTATCTCTTAGAGATTTACATTTTGTTATTGGTAATGCCACATACACATTCAAAATATCCATTGCTTGTTTACCTTAATGTAAACATGCTAATAGAATTGAAGGTTTCGAAATACTCATTTTCTCATCTGGTTATATGATGAATGAAACTTCACATAATGATGTTAAATGTCAATACTTTTTAGGCACGCCTAGTACTAAATATATCTATTTTTGTGAATATCTTCAGATGTTTAAAGCAAACATTCAAACTTGTTTTTCCCCCTTTTTTTGTTATGGTAAGATACACATTATTTAAAATTTACCATTTTAGCCATTTTTAAGTGTACAGTTGAGTGGTATTAAATACATTCATAATGTGCAACCATGCTGACCACCCATTTCCAGAGCTCTTCTCATCTTATAAAACTGAAACTATGCAAATTTACCAAAAACTCCCATCTTTGCCTCCTGTGCCATATAAATAAACATTTATGGATGTGGTTGAAATTGGGAGAATTCCTGTCAAGTTTCACAAATTAGAAGATTTAAAAGTATTTCCTACATATGTGATTCTGGCTGTGTACACTTCAAACCTGGCTTCTCCATGATGACACAGACATTTCTGGTGCTAGATGCTACCGGAGACATTTCTATTGATATATGACCTATGGCTCTGGCAGCTTTGGGGAATAGTATTGCACGAGTTTGTGGAGGAGACAGCAGAAGTGTTTGTGGAATCTCCAACCAAATCACAATGGCTAGCAATAATGATTGATATGTATGAATGCCTGCAAACCATGTGATTATAACCCAGTGATCTGCCCTTAAATATAGTATCCACAGCACACCTTCCCCTTAAGGGGATCTTAAATTTTTCTGTGGTTTCTCCAATGCTACCTGGCATGAGTAGTGTGACCATAGGGAGGGTAAGGGAAAGAGACAATGGTATTAACCAGTTGCAGTTAATACTTCGGCTTGGGTCACCTAGGAGGCTTAGTGGGTTAAGTGTCTGCCTTCAACTCAGGTCAGGATCCCAGGGTTCTGTGTTCAAGCCCAGCATCGGGTTCCCTGCTCAGTGGGAAGCCTGCTTCTCCCTCTCCCTCTGCCTACCACTCCTCTGCTTGTGCTCCCTTTCTCTCTCTCTCTCTCTCTCTCTCTCTCTCTCCTCCTCTCCCTCTCTTTCTGTCAAATGGATAAATAAAAATCTTTAAAATGATAAAAAAAATTTACTTTAACTGATTATAATTAAAATGTCCCACTTTTACAAATTTGGTAGCTTTATAGGTGTCACTTGGTTTGGCTGAACTCTATTTCCCAGAATTTTCTTTCCTACATGTTTCTACTTAAAGATGACCAAAAGAGAGATACTTTTAAGAGGTTTGGATGGTGACAGGGAGCAGCAACATTGTACAGTTCACACTCACTGTTGCTGATTCAGTGCCTCACCTTGGTTGCTTGGGGCAGTGTCTATGCCTGCTACTGCTCCACCTTCCTCTAGATCTTACCTCAGCTTTTTTGACTCCTAGGCCAGGTGAGTGTGTTTAGCTCCGTGACAAAGGGCCAAGGTTTCGCAGGATACTCATCTGCTAAAGTGAGAAACAAAAAGTAATCTCCCAGGTTTCAGTCTATCCTGGGCTCCGGCACACACTCAAGGGTTCCAGCATGCCCTTGTTCCCCTCACCTTACATCCATCTTCCCTGCTAGACTGTGCCTTCAAGTTCTGGTATCCAACAGAAGAACCGCAACCTTTCAGAGACTGCTTTGCCAGCTCCCACAAATCCCATAACAGATGTCCCCTAACAGATCCATGTAATTTCCCAATGGTCTACTTCTATGACTGAACCCCGACTGACACACAATGTTTACAAAATGCATAACCAGTCAACACATTGCTGGGACACTGGTTAGGGCTTTGCAAGGGGGTCCTAGAGCTTCAGCCTGTTTACCCTTATAATATATACACCTCTAGCCCAGAGATTTGTCTCTCGGTTTTCTCTTTTCAGGATGATTAGTATTCTGTGAACAGGGTGATGAGAAGGATTTGTAAACATAATCTGGTAGGAAGAATTACAGTGCACTTTGACTTTAATCTGGTGGGAAATGGACATCCTACATTGTACCAACACAAGATGCCCTGAGTGACAAAATTAAGTGTCCACAGTAAGGGGAGCTCCAGGCATTTTTGCTAATCTCTTTATGTCAAATATATAGCCTGCAAATACTAAAAAAAAGACATTTTTTAATTTTAAAATGTCTCATATCTTTAAAAAATAGACATCTGCCAATTTGTACAGGAAGACACATTCTATATGGTGTGCAAAAGCAAAGTATTAATTTCTTTTACACTGTGGCCTTTACACAGGGAATTCTGGACCTATTAACAATGATGGTAAAATATAGACAGATAAATATTGTGTAATTATTTCCAAGATGCCTTCAAGGAACTTTTACTAGGATTGCCCTTATTACTCTGTCTATTTGAGACCAGTTTCAGGAACTTACGACCACAATATAACTCTTTTATTAGTTTTTGTTTGTTGGTAGCATTTAGAGGAGAGAGCAAGGAGTTTAGAGTCAGGGAACTGCTATCAGATTTCTTGACCCAGCCCTCACCAGTTGGGATGGCTTGGGGCCAAGCTCTTGAATCCTATGAGCTCATTTGCATTATCCAAAAATAAAAAATGCTTGTTACCAAGCTTGGCACTCAAGAATCTCCCGAAATTTTAAGGAGCGTGGGAAAAGTAGGCTAACTAGGGTGATAGGCAACTCCCAAATCTCAGTGCATTACCAAAATAAAAGTTTATTTTTGTCTTATATCACACTGTAGAGGGGCTGATCTATGCAGCCACATGAGGACTCAGTCCACTTCTCTTATAATGTTCTACTTCATTCTAAGTCCTTGGGAATGAACCTTCATTCAGCTGGTGAAGGAGAAAGAAGATGAGAATCACACATGGTAAATTTCTTAGGGCCACATCTGGAAGAGAGTCACGTGTCCCTGTGCCATTTCTGCTGGAGCAACACTAAACTAGTCTTAATGACCCACACGTATCATGCTGTTCTACCTCTGACTTTTAAAATACACTGTCACTTCTGCTGGAAAGGCTGAAGATTGCTTGCCAGCTTAGAAAACTTCTATTCAGCTTTTCACACCCAGATCAAGTGCCATCAAACTAATGCCTTTAGTAGGTTTGGATATTCTTTTGGTCAAATGTATACTTGGCTTTGTATATTTCCTCATCGTAGAACATATCATATTATAAATGGTGATATGTCTATTTCTTTGTTATTCTGTTAGAGAATATAAATTGCTTTTTCTTCTTAAGTTCCTGAAAATTAGTGTAGGCATATAGATATCAGTGTAGTAATTGCAGAGCAGAACTGATAATGTAGAACAACAAATGGTGTGGGAAGCACACTTGCTGATTAGAAAGATGCTCACCCAATCAGTACACTTGCTGGATATAAACCTTCGATGCAGCTAGAACGTGAGCCCTGGCTGCTTCCACTCTGGGCTGGAATGTTCTCAATCAACACTTGATGAATGTAATTCTGTGGAGGAGAATTAAGAAGAGCAGTAGGAACTGACTGATTTTGAGCACCAACTATGCATTTGCTTGAAAATTCATTATAACCTTCTGAAGTAGACCTATTAACACCCTTTTAGGTTTAGGAAAATGTAAACCTAGCATGGTAATCAGGCTAGGTTTATAAAATTTATAAGCAGGAAGGTTAGGGTTTTAATATAAAACTCCTTGGCTAAATCAACAAAACCTCTCTTTTTCACTGTACCCCTGAACTCTTCTCTCAAGGGAATCACCATTTGGTTGTGAAGTCAAGGCTTACTCCCATGGAACAAGTATGGATCATTCCAAATATGGTATGAGTCTACTTTCCAAAGCTTGATCCCAACCAGAAGCAGACAGATTAGAGACAGACTGTGTTCCTCAAGTCAGGCCTCCAGGAGGTAGATGTGGAAGGGCTTAGTTTATTTTTTCTCCTCTGCCTGGGGTAAAGAGGTTGGAGATCCTCACTTGGAGGGCCCCCTCACCAGATGGCAATTTCAGTACCAAAGCCAAAGTCACAGAATAACTTATGTTGTCTCATCTTTCAAGATTATTTTCCAGCTGTATAAATCAACCAGCAATTTGTACTCCTTATCTAATCTGTTGACAACATGCCAGCCTGCTACATTAGTGAGGTTTTGTTCTGTGTAAGATGATAGGAATGCCATGAATCAGGGGTTCTTGAACACTGTGAGTGAGCCTTAGGAGAAGCCAGCTTAACCCCAATGAAACCAAGTCTAGATTTGACACTAGCTTGTCTATAGGGTTTATGAGTTTTTGTTTGGATTGGATTTTTGTTTTATTTTGTTATGCTTTTATGTGTAAAATGGAGAATAAAATATCCTCATAATATCATATCAGATATCATCTTAAAATCTTCACTTTTTTTTGTTTTTTTAGCTTGGGAAGAGGTAAAATGATGTGATCAAGTTAGAAGCCCCAGGCAAATGCAAAGACAATTATCATCTATGGGTGCTTTTCTAAATTTAAGTACTACAACAATCTAAAAGCTTTCTTTGTTATGAGTAAAGCTAGAAAGTCACAATTAGGTGGAAAGGTCCTTCTGGGGACCTTGGGGGAACTCCCTGAGCTATAAGGGCAGCTGTGTTTACATAACTCACTCTGAGGGATAAGAAAGTTTGCAAACGTTTGTTGGAGACTCTGAAATTGAAATAAATTTGTGAATATCACATTTGATTTTTCATATTAAGTGTATCTAAATGAGATGCAAGAACATCTATATGAAGGAGAGAATATGCAGAGCACGGCCATGCCTGGGGTCAGATATCAGTTGCTGTGCTGCTGAGTGGGGACTCAGATAAATGAAGGTGATCCTCTGAGCCTTTGTTATACATCCATAAAATTGAAGCTCAATATTGCTGTCTGAGGCTTTAGCTATCCTGCATGTAATGTGTCCACGGCACATAGTAGGCATCTCATCAGCATCAAATGGTAACTATTATCATTATGTGATCCAATGATCTGTCTCTCTGCCATTTCCTTATGCTGGATGCATTTGTACCCAACATTTTTATGTTTTTCTATTGCAGGGTAGCCTAGACTTATACTGAATCTTTGTATAATTTGAAATGGATTTTTGGATTACAGCAATAGATACATTTAAGGCTTAAATCTTACCATTGTATTAAATCAACTTGTAAACACTTTATTTTCCTCCAGAAGAAAATAATACTTCTTCCTATTTATCTTTAATTGATTTCTGATTAATTCTTTCCAAATGAGATGCCAGATGTATGGAGTCCTAGATAAACTGTAGAATAGTTGTCTTCAAATTCAAATATTCATAGAAATGCCCCCGTGGCATACTCATACCTCTTTAGAAAGACCTACAATGGCCTTTTTCTTGCTTAGATTTTCATTCTTACTCAGGGGAACTATGCAATGTTCTTCTCACTTGTCTACCCATATTCAGTCTAACTCATTTCAGTCTGGCTTCCAGAGATGTTTCTCAGAAGAGCACGTCTGCTGAAGACATGTGTGGTCCTCACTGGTCCCCACAGGGGCTCTTTTAGTCTGTTCATTTATATGTTTCTAAATTCACCAACAGTCATTTCCTGAACACCTACTAGGAACAAGGCTAGCCCCTGAAAATACAGGACATTCAAGATCCAATTCCACCTAAATTTATTGGAGAATATAACTCAACCTTCTCCCTCACTTACCTTAAAGTCTGATACCAGGGCAATATCTTATTCATTTTTGTATCCCTAGCACCTAACTCTACACCTAATACAGGGCTGGTGTGCCATATATATTTCAATAAATTTCCTGATAAATATCCTAAATTTACTGTGTACATGTACTCAATCCTTTTGTTTGTTTAATTGTTTTAAATTATTTATAAATGATAACAATTGGATAGCTCTCATTGTCTGAATCCCTACTGTGGTCAAAGTATCTTGACAGCCAAATTACATAGATTACCTCATCTAATTTTTATAAAAATCTTGAAAGAAAAGTAAGAGTCAAGAGATTAACCAATTTAACAAAGTCTTTTAAATTATTGGTCGTGTTTGAACCCAGAGTTTTTGGCTTCTGAAGGTTTTCTAGAAAGACGTCAAATGGTACAATGATAAAATTTTTAATAAAGAGTAGGGTCATATATTGAGTGAGCTGATAATCACTCTTAATTGACCCAGATACATGATGAACATTACTCCCCATAAGAAGTGCAATATCATGAAGAAACACAAAAGGGAGGAGAAAAATATATGGAGAAAGCATTCTGGGCAAAAGTCGAAATTATTTTGTCTATAGGCATGCCGATGCCAATACTTAAAAACTTGAATTTTCAGCTAATGGAACAGAATTGTAAAAAAAAAAGTCCCACTAGCTGCCACTATCTAATAAGTATGGCTTTTAAAGTTTCTTTCTTTCTTTCTTTCTTTCTTTCTTTCTTTCTTTCTTTCTTTCTTTCTTTCTTTCTTTCTTTTTTCTTTCTTTCTTTCTTCTTTCTTTCTTTCTTTCTTCTTTCTCTCTCTCCCTCCCTCCCTCCCTCCCTCCCTCCCTTCCCTCCTTCCTTCCTTCCTTCCTTCCTTCCTTCCTTCCTTCCTTCCTTCCTTCCTTTTCTCTCTTTTTCTTTTAGAGCAAGGCTTCCCAAGTTTTAACTTGCAAAAGAATCACCTGGAGATCTTGTTAAAACACAGTTTCTACACTGCTGCCCAGAGATTCTGATTCAAGGTAGAGTCCGTGAATTTGCAAGGCCAGTGAGCTCAGAGTGTTGCCAGTTGCTGCTGGTTTAAGGACCACAGTCAGAACTACTGCTTTAGAAGCTGTGTTTCCCCTCCTGAGGTTCATGCCAGTAGCTGCCTACAGTCCCACTGCTTTGCTTCCATGCACCTGATAAGCTATATTTAATTCAGATGTGGATTATTAAAAAGGTTTATATTAAGCATGTTTACACATTCATCATTTACATATAACACATTATTAAGGATAATTACTATAAGTTTTATAGATTAATTTACTGGATCACAGAGGGTCAGGATGGCAACATAGCAGGAATATTAAACACAAGATTTTCTATTTAGCAACTGTTGTTTCATCTTATCTTCATTTTAATGAAATGTGGCTTTCAAGGAGAAAATAAAATATTGGTGTCTCAGGTGGAGGTAAAGTAGGAATCAGGCATGCTCTTTTGCCTCTGGAACTCACGAGGGGTCATTTGATGGATGTGTGCTGTATTCAGACATGTGGTTCAAATGTAATAGACACCATGGCTCTGATGCAATGTGTTCTCAAGGTTTGAGGTAAAACAACTTTTGGGATCTTTCCTGTGACCTAACATCCTGCACCTGGCTTTTTTCTTTTCAGGTTTATTGAGGTCTATTTTTACATCATAAATTTCACCTTAAGTGTACATTCAGTGGTTTTTAGTATACTTACACGGTTGTACAACCACCATCACTACATAATTATAAAATATTTCCACACCCACCAAAAAACCCTGTACACTTTAGCAGTCATTTCTCATTCTACCTTTTAAATAACCTACCCTTAGCTGCTAGCTGCCACCAATACACTCTCTGTATATATAGACTTGCCTCATGTCTATACGGTATATGAAAGTATACAGTATGTGACCTTTCTTGACTGGCAAATTTCACTTAATATAATGGTTTGAAGGTTCAAGTTTCATCCATTTTGTTGCATGTGTTTATACTTAACTCTTTCCTATTGCCTAGCATTCCACTCTATGGATGCACTTTGTTTCCTCATTCATCATTTGATTGGCATTGGGATGTTCCATTGTTTGGCTGTTAAGAATAGTGCTCCCATGAACATTCATGTACAGATTTTTATGTGGACATGTGTTTTCATTTCTGTAGAGTATATACCTAGGATTAGAATTGTTTGGTCATATCTCCCCTTTTAAAGCTTTTTATTTTGAAATAACTCACAATAAATTGAAAAAAAAAGTACTAGGAGATCGTGCATACCCTTTATCTCATTTCCTCCAATGATAACATCTTGGATAACTGTGGTACAATACCAAAAACAGGAAAAATGGCATTGATAATATACACAGAGTTTTTTCAGATTATTCCACTTGGCATGCATGTCTGCGTGTATGTGTGTGTTTGTGTGTGTGTGTGTGTGTGTCTGTCTGTCTGTCTGGTTCTGTGCAATTCTATCACACATGTATGGATTTGTGTAATTGCTGCCATAACCAGGATGAAGATACTTTCATCACAAAGACCCTTCATGATGTTCCTTTGTAGTCATATATCTTCTCTTATTCTCCCCATTCCTAACCTTTAACCGCCACTAATCTGTTTATGTCTCTACTAGCCTACTTTCCAGTAATGCAAATGCAACAGAATCTATGCCTGTTTTCAACCTACACCATATAACTGTGACATTGAAAGATCTGTTTTCTAATTTAATTTCTTGACACATTTTTTGAACTAATGTCAGCAATCCCATCAGTCTTAACATAGTATTTTTTTTCTTTCTTGTACTAAAAACAGGCAAGGCAAAGTCCCATAGACCTACTTGCACAAGGGGTTTGCTAAATGTAATTAAATAAATGGTTGTTAAGTGCAAAATGCTTCACAAGCATTTACTTAATTACTAGGATTAATTTGATCTTATTTATGTCTGTAGGCCGTGTATGTAGATCTGTAACTAAATATTCAATCATGTGGTAAATATTACATTGCCAGGGACATGGAAGGAAAGGAAGGAAATAGGACTGAACCATTTTAAGGACTCAAAAAACATGTATTTGTCTTGTAAGCAAGTTTCTTGTCTATTCCTATAGTTTTACAAAAGGAATATACTACAGCTCTGACCTTGGTACTCGAAAAGGTGAAATCTAAATAAAACTATTTTGCTGTCTGAATACTATCATTATCTTTAATGAGAGTGGGCATCACAAGGACATTTCAAATTGTACCTTAGGCAATAAATTAGCTGCCAGAACTAGATTCAGACTATTTTCCTTAAATATGAAAACACTGATCCATCTGCTCTGTCTAGCTACATTATACATCAGTTTATATTAATATAAAAATCTATTCTAACGAGTCTTAATATGTCCATCATTGTCCTTTTCATTGACGAGCACATATCTTTGTCTGCACCCATAATATTAGACCTTTAAATGTAGCACATTTACTATTTGCTGTTCTGACTGCTTTGAGTGGAGGTAACTCTTGCTCTACTGATAGAATTTCTTTAGTTTTTCCTTTGTGGTCTCTCTTCTTCCTGACAGGAAATGTGGTGTTTTTCCTGTAGAGGACCTCCAATAGCAATTTAGAGACCATATAAGACATAGCAAGTCTTTTTTTAAAAAGATTTTATTTCTTTATTTGAGAAAGAGGGCACGGGCATGGGGGAGGGGCAGAGGTAGAAGCAGACAGCCGGCTGAGCAGGGAGCCCAACCAGGCAGAGCTGGTTCCAAGGACCCAGAGATCATGACCCGAGTAGACGGTTAACTGACTGAGCCACCCAGGCATCCTCATATCAAGTCTTTTTACATGAGTGGAAATGATCATATAATTTTTCTTTTTGGCTCTACGATTGGATTAAGCCCACACTTGGCTATGATATTCTTTCAAAATATGCTTTTGAGTTCTAATTGCTGATATTTTAAGTAAAATTTTGTTAGTGATATTCACAAGGTCTGTAGGTCTTTTTTGGGGGGGGGGTGATCTCTGTTAGGTTTGGACATCATCTTTATACTATATATCATATTTGGAAAATTTCTTTTTTTTCTGTACCTTGGAGAAATATAAATAGCATTAGGCTTATCTACTCCTTAAAATATTTCCTTGAGAAATTATATGATCCTATGCCTTTTTAAATTTTTTCTTTAAATTCAATTAGCCAACATATAGTACATCATTAGTCTCAGATGTTTTGTTCAACAATTTATCAGTTGTGTATAACACCCAATTCTCATCACATCATGCTTCCTCCTTAATGCCCATCACTCAATCACCCCAACTCCCACCAACCTCCCCTCCAGCAACCTTCAGTTTGTTATCTATAATTAGGTTCAGTTTGGTTCCTCTGGTAGTTTCTCTCCCTCTCTGATGACTTCCCATTCAGCTTTCCCTCTTTGGAGGAGGGAAAATACTTGTTTTTACTTTTTATATTTTAGGAAGTAGGTCTTTAAAATTTTTTCATCTATATTGGGATTAATTTTGTTAAGTTGAAGATCTGAATTATGTGATATCTAGAACCATGCCAGTGAGGCTTGCACTCAGCAGGGAGTCTGTTTCAGATTCCTCCCTCTGGCCCTTGCCCTTGCTCATGCTCTCTGTCTCTCTTTCTAAAATAAATAATATGGCACCTGTGTGGCTCAATCAGTGGAGCATCTGCCTTTGGCTGAAGTCATGATCCTGGGGTTCTAGAATTGAGCCCCTGAATCAGGCTCCCTGCTCAGTGGAGAGTCTGCTTCCCCTCTCCCTCTCCCTCTCCCCCTTGCTCATGCTCTCTCTCTCTCTCATGTTCTCTTTCTCTCTCAAATAAATATTAAAAATATATATTTTAAAAAAATAAAATAATAAAATAATAAATAAATAAATAAATCTTAAAAAAAAAAAAAAAAAGAATGGCTGGCATGATGGTGGTATAAGACCAGGGAGACAGCTGTGTACCAGATAGAAACCATACCATCTATATGCATCAGATCAGAAAGATCCAGAAGGTAATTTTTTAAAGAAGTTGAAATTCATAGAGTACCTGAAATGCCTGAATATTAACACAAAATATTTATTATGAGAGACATTTTCAAATACACATAATGATAGAATAGTACAGTTGTTCTCTTTGTATTCTTCCCTCAGGTTCAACATTTATCAATATGCTGTGATTTTTGTTGTAACTATTTTCATTTCTCTTTTTTTTAGATGGAGCAATGTATTCCTTTTTTTATTTGAATTCCAGTAGATTATACAAATAGTGTTGTATTAGTTTTTAGTTTCAGGTATGCAAGATAGTGATTCAATAATTCAATACATTACTCAGTGTTCATCACAATAAGTGTACTCAATCCCCTTCATCTGTTTCCTCCATCTCTCCACCCACTTCCCCTCTGGTAACCAGCAGTTTGTCCTCTATATTTTTAAGACTCTGTTTTTAGAGTCCTCTCTTTTTTCTTTATGCATTTGTTGTTGTTTTTTTCTTAAATTCCTCATTTGAGTGAAATAATATGGTATTTATCTTTCACTGACTGACTTATTTCACTTTTAGTGCTTTATCTCTAGATCCATCCATATCGTTGCAAGTGGCAAGATTTCATTCTTTTTTATGGTGGAATAATATTGCACTGTGTATATATACCACATCTTCTTTATCCATTCATCTACTAATGGACACTCGGACTGCTTCTATAATTTGGCTGTTTTACGTAATGCTGCAATAAACATAGGGCTGCATTTATCTTTCAAATTAGTGTTTCCATATTCTTTGGGTAAATATCCAATAGTGGGATTATTGGATTATATGATAGCTCTATTTTTAATTTTCTGAGAAAATGCCATACTTTCACAGTGGCTGCATCAGCTTGCATTCCCACCAACGGTGCATGAGAGTTCCTTTCTCTCCACATTCTCGCCAGTACTTGTTTTATGTATTTTTTATTTTAGCCATTCTGACAAGTGTGTAGTAATATCTCATTGTAATTTTTATTTGCATTTCCCTAGTGATGAGTGATGTTGAGCATCTTTTCATGTGTCTATTGGCCATCCGGATGTCTTCTTTGGTGAAATGTCTCTTTATGTCTTCTGCCCACTTATTTTTTTTTTCTGCCCACTTTTAATTGGATCATTTGGCTTTATCTGATATGTCATTTGCAAATATCTTCTCCCATTCAATAGGTCATCTTTTAGTTTTGTGGACTATTTCCTTTGCTGTGCAGATGCTTTTTATTTTGATATGGCCCCAATAGTTTATTTTTACTTTTGTTTCCTTTGCCTCAGGAGGCATATCTAGAAAAAGGTTTCTACAGCGCATGTCAGAGAAATTATTGCTTGTGTTCCCTTCTAGGATTTTTATGGTTTCGGGTCTCATATTCTTAATCCATTTTGAGTTTATTTTTGTGTACAGTGTAAGAAGTGATCCAGTGTCATTATTTTGTGTGTAGCTGTCCAGTTTTCCCAATACCATTTCTTGGAGAGACATTTCTCATTGCATATTCTTGCCTCATTTGTCAAGGATTAATTAATTATACAATCATAGGTTTATTTCTGGTCTCTCTGTTCTATTCCATTGATTTTATGTCTGTTTTTGTGCCAATACCATACTATTTTGATTACTGTATCTTTGTAGTATATCTTGAAATATGGGATCGTGATACCTCCAGCTTTGTTCTTTTTCAAGATTGTGCTGGCTATTTCAGGATCTTTTGTGGTTTTATACAAATTTTAGGATTCTTTGATCTAGGTCTGCGAAGACTGCTGTTGGTATTTTGACAGAGGTTGCATTAAATCTGTAGGTTGCTTTGGGTAGTATGGATATTTTAGCAATATTTGTTCTTCCAATTTATGAGCATAGAATATCTTTGTATTTGTGTAATCTTAAATTTTTTTTCATCAGCATTTTATAGTTTTCATAGTACAGGCCTTTTACCTCCTTGGTTAAGTTTATTCCTAGGTATTTTATTATTTTTGATGGAATTGTAAATGGGATTGCTATCTTAATTTCTCTTTCTGTGTTTCATTATTGGTGTATAGGAATGCACCAGATTTCTGTGTATTGATTTTGTAGCCTGTGACTAAATTTATTTATCAGTTCTAGTAGTGTTTTGGGAGTCTTTATGGTTTTTTGTATATACTATCATGTCCTCTGCAAATAGGGAAAGTTTTTCTTCTTCCTTGCCAATTTAGGTGTTTTTAAATTTCTTTTTCTTGTCTGATTGCTGTGACTATGTTGAATAAAGTGGTAATGTGGACATTATTTCCTTGTTCTTGATCTTAGGGGAAAACTCTCAGGTTTCCCCTATTGAATGATATTAGCTGTGGATTTTTCACATATGGCCTTTAGTATTTTGACGTATGTTCCTTCTAAACTTACTTTGTTAGGGTTTGTTGTTGTTTTGCCTTTTAAAATTAATTATTATTATTTTTTTAAGAGATAGAGTTGTGTGAGCAGGCAAGGAGGGGCAGAGAGAGAAGGAGAAAGAGAATCTCAAGCAGGCTCCATGCTCAGAGCAAAGCCGAGCATGGTGCTCAATCTCACAACCGTAAGATCATGACCTGACCCAAAATTAAGAGTTGAAGGCTCAGCCAACTGAGCCACTCAGGTACCCCAAGGCTTTTTTTTTTTTTAATTCATATTATTGTGAATGGATACTGTACTATCTCACATGTTTTTTCTGCATTTATTGAAAATGTCATATGGTTATTACCCTTTCTCTTATTGGTATGATGTATCATGCTGATGGATTCACAAATTTTGAACCACTCTAGCATCTCAGAAATAAATAAATTCCACTTGGTCACGGTGAATGATTTTGTTAATGTGTTGTTGGATTCAGTTTGCTAATATTTTTCTGAGGATTTTTGCATCTTTGTTCATCAGTGATATTGGCCTGACTTTGATTGATTGATTTATCATGTCTTTATTGTTTTGGTATCAGGGTAATGGTGCCTTCATAGAATGCATTTGGAAGCCTTCCTTTCTCTTCTGTTTTTAGCATACTTTTAGAAGAATAGGTATTAATACTTCTTTAAATGTTCAATTGAATTTGCCTTTGAAAGAGGTGGGGCAAGATGGCGGGAGAGTAGGGTCCCCAAGTCACCTGTCCCCACCAAATTACCTAGAAAACTTTCAAATCATCCTGAAAATCTATGAATTCGGCCTGAGATTTAAGGAGAGACCAGCTGGAATGCTACAGTGAGAAGAGTTCGCGCTTCTATCAAGGTAGGAAGACGGGGAAAAAGAAATAAAGACACAAAAGGCCTCCAAGGGGGAGGGGCCCCGCGAGGAGCCGGGCTGAGGCCGGGGCGAGTGTCCCCAGGACAGGAGAGCCCCGTCCCGGAGACGCAGGAGCTGCACCGACCTTCCCGGGGGAAAGGGGCTCCAGGGAGGTGGAGCAGGACCCAGGAGGGCGGGGATGCCCTCGGGCTCCCGGGGACACTAACAGCACCTGCGCCCCGGGAGAGTGCGCCGAGCTCCCTAAGGGCTGCAGCGCGCACGGCGGGACCCGGAGCAGCTCGGGGGGCTCGGGGGCGGCTCCGCGGAGGGGGCTGCGGGGCGGGAGCAGCTCGGGGGGCTCCGGCGGAGGAAGAGGCTCCGCGGAGGGGGCTGCGGGGCGGGAGCAGCTCGGGGGCTCAGGGGCGGCTCCACGGAGGGGGCTGCGGGGCGGAAGCAGCTCGGGGGGGGGCTCGGGGGCGGCTCCGCGGAGGGGGCTGCGGGGCGGGAGGGGCTCGGAGGGGCTCGGGAGAGGCTCCGCGGAGGGGGCTGCGGGGCGGGAGCGAATCCAACAGCGCAGGCCCCAGAGCACAGGGCGCCGGGACACAGCCCAGGATCCGGCCTCCCCCGGGACAGGCAGAGGCCGGGAGGGCCCAGGACAGCGAGGACGCTCATGCCCGGAGCTGAGCAGATCAGCGGCCCCGCCCCGGAGCCTCCAGGCCCTGCAGACAGAGAGCTCCGTGGTTACTGCGGGAGCTGACTCCAGGGCTCCAGAGCTGGCCCCGCCACTAGGGCTGTTCCTCCTGGGGCCTCGCGGGGTAAACAACCCCCCTGAGCCCTGCACCAGGCAGGGGCAGAGCAGCTCCCCCAAGTGCTAACACCTGAGAATCAGCACAACAGGCCCCTCCCCCAGAAGACCAGCAGGACGGACAAGTTCCAGGGGAAGTCAAGGGACTTAAAGTACACAGAATCAGAGGACACTCCCCCGTGCTTTTGTGTGTGTGTGTGTGTGCGCGCTTTTTGATTTCTGTTTGCTTACCACACCCCCTTTTTCCCTTTCTTTCTTTATCTTTTTCTTCTCTTTTTTCTCTTTTTCTCATCCTTTTTTTTCTTTTTTCTTTCCTTCTTTCTCTCCTCTCTTTTTCTCCTTTTCCCAATACAACTTGTTTTTGGCCACTCTGCACTGAGCAAAATGACTAGAAGGAAAACCTCACCTCAAAAGAAAGAATCAGAAACAGTCCTCTCTCCCACAGAGTTACAAAATCTGGATTACAATTCACTGTCAGAAAGCCAATTCAGAAGCACTATTATACCGCTACTGGTGGCTCTAGAAAAAAGCATAAAGGACTCAAGAGACTTCATGACTGCAGAATTTAGATCCAATCAGGCAGAAAGTAAAAATCAATTGAATGAGATGCAATCCAAAATAGAAGTCCTAACGACGGGGGTTAATGATGTGGAAGAACGAGTCAGTGACATAGAAGACAAGTTGATAGCAAAGAGGGAAACTGAGGGAAAAAGAGACAATTAAAAGACCATGAATGAAGATAGATTAAGGGAAATGAACGACAGCCTGAGGAAGAAAAACCTACGTTTAATTGGTGTTCCCAAAGGCGCCGAAAGGGCCAGAGGGCAGAATATGTATTTGAACAAAACATAGATGAAAACTTTCCTAATCTGGGAAGGGAAACAGGCATTCAGATCCATGAATTAGAGAGATCCCCCCCTAAAATCAATAAAAACCATTCAACACCTCGACATTTAATAGTGAAGCTTGCAAATTCCAAAGATAAAGAGAAGATCCTTCAAGCAGCAAGAGACAAGAAATCCCTGACTTTTATGGGGAGGAGTATTAGGGTAACAGCAGACCTCTCCACAGAGACCTGGCAGGCCAGAAAGGGCTGGCAGGATGTATTCAGGGTCCTAAATGAGAAAAGCATGCAACCAAGCATACTTGACCCAGCAAGGCTCTCATTCAGAATGGAAGGAGAGATAAAGAGCTTCCAAGACAGGCAGGAACTGAAAGAATATGTGACTTCCAAACCAGCTCTGCAAGAAATTTTAAGGGGGACTCTTAAAATTCCCCTTTAAGAAGAAGTCCAGTGGAACAATCCACAAAAACAAAGACTGAATAGATATCATGGTGACACTAAACTCATATTTGTCAATAGTAACTCTGAACGTGAACGGGCTTAATGACCCCATCAAAAGGCGCAGGGTTTCAGACTGGATAAAAAAGCAGGACCCATCTATTTGCTGTCTACAAGAGACTCATTTTAGACAGAAGGACACCTACAGCCTGAAAATAAAAGGTTGGAGAACCATTTACCATTCAAATGGTCCTCAAAAGAAAGCAGGGGTAGCCATCCTTATATCAGATAAACTAAAATTTACCCGGAAGACTGTAGTGAGAGATGAAGAGGGACACTATATCATACTTAAAGGATCTATTCAACAAGAGGACTTAACAGTCCTCAATATATATGCCCTGAATGTGGGAGCTGACAAATATTTAAATCAATTAATAACCAAAGTGAAGAAATACTTAGATAATAATACACTTATACTTGGTGACTTCAATCTATCTCTTTCTACACTCGATAGGTCTTCTAAGCACAACATCTCCAAAGAAACGAGAGCTTTAAATGATACACTGGACCAGATGGATTTCACAGATATCTACAGAACTTTACATCCAAACTCAACTGAATACACATTCTTTTCAAGTGCACATGGAACTTTCTCCAGAGTAGACTACATACTAGATCACGAATCGGGTCTGAACCGATACCAAAAGATTGGGATCGTCCCCTGCATATTCTCAGACCATAATGCCTTGAAATTAGAACTAAATCACAACAAGAAGTTTGGAAGGACCTCAAACACGGGGAGGTTAAGGACCATCCTGCTAAAAGATGAAAGGGTCAACCAGGAAATTAAGGAAGAATTAAAAAGATTCATGGAAACTAATGAGAATGAAGATGCAACCGTTCAAAATCTGGGATGCAGCAAAAGCAGTCCTGAGGGGGAAATACATCGCAATACAAGCATCCATTCAAAAACTGGAAAGAACTCAAATACAAAAGCTAACCTTACACCTAAAGGAGCTAGAGACAAAACAGCAAATAGACCCTACACCCAGCAGAAGAAGAGAGTTAATAAAGATTCGAGCAGAACACAACGAAATCGAGACCAGAAGAACTGTGGAACAGATCAACAGAACCAGGAGTTGGTTCTTTGAAAGAATTAATAAGATATATAAACCATTAGCCAGCCTTATTAAAGAGAAGAGAGAGAAGACTTAAATTAATAAAATCATGAATGAGAAAGGAGAGATCACTACCAACACCAAGGAAATACAAACGATTTTAAAAACATATTATGAACAGCTATACGCCAATAAACTAGGCAGTCTAGAAGAAAATAAATGGGCGCATTCCTGGAAAGCCACAAACTATCAAAACTGGAACAGGAAGAAATAGAAAACCTACAGGCCAATAACCAGGGAGGAAATTGAAGCAGTCATCAAAAACCTTCCAAGACACAAAAATCCAGGGTCAGATGGCTTCCCAGGGAATTCTATCAAACGTTTAAAGAAGAAACCATACCTATTCTACTAAAGATGTTTGAAAAGATAGAAAGAGATGGAGTACTTCCAAACTCGTTCAATGAGGGCATCATCACCTTAATTCCAAAAGCAGACAAAGACCCCATCAAAAAGGAGAATTACAGATCAATATCCCTGATGAACATGGATGCAAAAATTCTCAACAGTTACTAGCCAATAGGATACAACAGTACATTAAGAAAATTATTCACCATGACCAAGTAGGATTTATCCCCGGGACACAAGGCTCTTTCAACACTCGTAAAACAATCAATGTGATTCATCATATCAGCAAGAGAAAAACCAAGAACCATATGATTCTCTCATTAGATGCAGAGAAAGCATTTGACAAAATACAGCATCTATTCCTGATCAAAACTCTTCAGAGTGTAGGGATAGAGGGAACATTCCTCAACATCTTAAAAGCCATCTACGAAAAGCCCACAGCAAATATCATTCTCAATGGGGAAGCACTGGGAGCCTTTCCCCTAAGATCAGGAACAAGACAGGGATGTCCACTCTCACCACTGCTATTCAACATAGTACTGGAAGTCCTAGCCTCAGCAATCAGACAACAGCAATTGACAATCAGACAATGCCTTTAAAAGACATTAAAGGCATTCAAATTGTCAAAGAAGTCAAACTCTCCCTCTTCACAGATGACATGATACTCTACATAGAAAACCCAAAAGCCTCCACCCCAAGATTGCTAGAACTCACAGCAATTTGGTAATGTGGCAGGATACAAAATCAATGCCCAGAAATCAGTGGCATTTCTATACACTAACAATGAGACTGAAGAAAAAGAAATGAAAAAAATAAATAAATAAAAAATAAAAAAAAAGAAAAAGAAATGAAGGAGTCAATCCCATTTAAAATTGCACCCAAAAGCATAAGATACCTGGGAATAAACCTAACCAAAGAGGTAAAGGATCTATACCCTTAAAACTATAGAACACTTCTGAAAGAAATTGAGGAAGACACAAAGAGATGGAAAAATATTCCATGCTCATGGATTGGCAGAGTTAATATTGTGAAAATGTCAATGTTACCCAGGGCAATATACACGTTTAATGCAATCCCTATCAAAATACCATGGACTTTCTTCAGAGAGTTAGAAGAAATTATTTTAAGATTTGTGGGGAATCAGAAAAGACCCCGAATAGCCAGGGGAATTTTAAAAAAGAAAACCATATCTGGGGGCATCACAATGCCAGATTTCAGGTTGTACTACAAAGCTGTGGTCATCAAGACAGTGTGGTACTGGCACAAAAACAGACACATAGATCAGTGGAACAGAATAGAGAACCCAGAAGTGGACCCTGAACTTTATGGTCAACTAATATTTGATAAAGAAAAAAAAGACTATCCACTGGAAGAAAGACAGTCTCTTCAATAAATGGTGCTGGGAAAATTGGACATCCACATGCAGAAGAATGAAACTAGACCACTCTCTTGCACCAGACACAAAGATAAACTCAAAATGGATGAAAGATCTAAATGTGAGACAAGATTCCATCAAAATCCTACAGGAGAACACAGGCAACACCCTTTTTGAACTCGGCCACAGTAACTTCTTGCAAGATACATCCACGAAGGCAAAAGAAACAAAAGCAAAAATGAACTATTGGGACTTCATCAAGATAAGAAGCTTTTGCACAGTAACGGATATAGTCAACAGAACTAAAAGACAACCTACAGAATGGGAGAAGATATTTGCAAATGACATATCAGATAAAGGGCTAGTATCCAAGATCTATAAAGAACTTCTTAAACTCAACACCAAAGAAACAAACAATCCAATCATGAAATGGGCAAAAGACATGAAGAGAAATCTTACAGAGGAAGACATAGACATGGCCAACACGCACATGAGAAAATGCTCTGCATCACTTGCCATCAGGGAAATACAAATCAAAACCACAATGAGATACCACCTCACACCAGTGAGGATGGGGAAAATTAACAAGGCAGGAAACAACAAATGTTGTTCCAGTGTAAGGGAACCCTCTTACACTGTTGGTGGGAATGTGAACTGGTGCAGCCACTCTGGAAAACTGTGTGGAGGTTCCTCAAAGAGTTAAAAATAGACCTGCCCTACGACCCAGCAATTGCACTGCTGGGGATTTACCCCAAAGATACAGATGCAATGAAACGCCGGGACACCTGCACCCCGATGTTTCTAGCAGCAATGGCCACAATAGCCAAACTGTGGAAGGAGCCTCGGTGTCCATCGCAAGATGAATGGATAAAGAAGATGTGGTCTATGTATACAATGGAATATTCCTCAGCCATTAGAAACGACAAATACCCACCATTTGCTTCAACGTGGGTGGAACTGGAGGGTATTATGCTGAGTGAAGTAAGTCACTCGGAGAAGGACAAACATTATATGTTCTCATTCATTTGGGGAATATAAATAATAGTGAAAGGGAATATAAGGGAAGGGAGAAGAAATGTGTGGGAAATATCAGAAAGGGAGACAGAACATAAAGACTCCTAACTCTGGGAAAGGAACTAGGGGTGGTGGAAGGGGAGGAGGGCAGTGGGTGGGGGTGAATGGGTGACGGGCACTGAGGGGGGCACTTGACGGGATGAGCACTGGGTGTTATTCTGTATATTGGTAAATTGAACACCAATAAAAAGTAAACTTTTTATAAAAAAAAGAATTTTTATTTGAAGCTGTCTGATCCTGGACTTTTGTTGGGAGTTTTTTGATAACTGATTCAGTTTCATTGCTGGTGATCAGTCTGTTCAAATTCTCTTTTTCATCCTAATTCGATTTTGAGGAGTTAAATGTTACTAGGAATTTATCCATTTCTTCTAGGTCGTCCAATTTGTTGGATATAATCTTTCATGATATTGTCTAATAACCCTTCCTATTCCAGTGGTGTTGATTGTTATTTCTCCTCTTTCATTTCTGATTTTGCTTACTTGAATCCTTTCTCTTTGTCTTTTTATAAGCCTGGCTAAAGGTTTATCAATTGTGTGGAACTCTTCAAAAAACCAGTTCTTGGGCAGCCTGGGTGGCTCAGTGGTTTAGCGCCTGCTTTGGCCCAGGGCATGATCCTGGGGACCCAGGATCGAGTCCCACGTCGGGCTCCCTGCATGGGGCCTGCTTCTCCCTCTGCCTGTGTCTCTGCCTCTCTCTCTCTCTCTCTCTCTCTGTTTCTCTCATGAATAAATAAATAAAATCTTAAAAAAAAGAACCAGTTCCTCATTTTAATGATCTGTTCTACTTTTTGTTTGTTTGTTTCTATTTGTTTGTCTCTGCTCTAATCTTTATCATTTCTTTCCTTCTATTAGCATGGGGTTCTGTTTGTCCTTTTTCTAGCTCTTTTAGCTCGTTTATTTGATATTTTTCTTACTTCTTAATGCAGGTCTGTATTGCTATAAACTTTCCTCTAGAACCACTTTTGCTGCATCCCAAAGATTTTGGTTTATTCTTTTCTTCATTTTCAAGTATTTATTGATTTATTCTTTGATTTCTTGGTTGATCCATTCATTGTTTAGTAGCATGTTATTTAACCTCCATGTATTTATGTTTTTTCCAGATTTTTTTCTTGCTCTTGATTTCTAGTTTCATAGCATTGTGGTTGGAAAAGATGCACGTTATAACTTCAATCCTTTTAAATTTGTTGAAACTTGTTTTATGGCCTAATATGTGAACTATGTCCATGTGCTCTTGAGAAGAATAGAGATTCTGCTTTTTTAGGATAGAATGTTCTGAATATATCTGGTAGATCCATCTAGTCCAATGTGTTATTCAAAGCCAGTGTTTCTTTATTGATTTTCTGTTTGGATGATCTATCAATTGATGTAAGTGATTAATGTCACCTACTATTATTGTATTACTATCAACTCCTTCTTTAATAGATCTTTATGTATTTGAATACTCCCATGTTGGGTGCATAAATATTTACAATTGCTATATCTTCTTGTTGAATTGTTCCCTTTATGATTATATGTGTCCTTTTTTTAATTGTTGTTGTTACAGTCTTTTTTTAAAGTCATCTTGTCCAATATGAGTATTGCTACTCTAGCTTTCTTTTCAGTTTATTTTGCATGAAAAGTATTTTTTCATCCCTTTATTTTCAGTCTGCATGTGTGTTTAGATCTGAAATGAGTCTTTTGCAGGCAGCATATAGATGGTCTTGCTTTTCTACTATGGAACACTTTAAAAACAAGTGTACTGATGATTTCATTACGACTGTATGCATCTTTAACAAAGAAGACCTTTTTATCTGTTGCAATAAAACCAATTTCCACTATCATACCAAACCAAAATTAAATTTAAAAAATACTTTCTTGATATCATCTGATGCCAAATTGTATTTATTTATGTTTTGCTTGTCTTTGTGTGTGTGTGTGTGTGTGTGTAAGTCTACACATAGTGTTTGACTGCTGTGTCTCTTGCATCCCTATCTTCTTTTTACTATCTTTTTTTTTAAGGAAACTGAGTCATATGTTCCCACATTCTGGATTTAGCTAATTGCATCCTTGGAGTGTTGGTGAGCATGTTTCTTTACCTCTTTTTGTAAATTAATGTTTAAATTTTGGAACTTGATTAGATCGCCTTCAGATTTTTGGCAAGTCTGATGTAGTGCTGTGAATTTCTGATTATATTACATTAGAGGCACCTTAGTAATTACTTTGGGGAATGTTGAGATTGATCTGTGAGTTTGGGTATTGTTAATTTAATCCATCCATTACAAAGTCCTCTGTCAACTTATTTTTTTAATGGAATATTAAGTTACCATCAAATATATTCCATACAAGAAAGGAAGGACATGATTTGTACTTTTTCCAATTTTTAGAATAGGACTTTATTCTGTAGCATCTTCCAGGGGTGACCAAGGGACTTAGAGAGATAGATCAATGATAAATAAGTAGATGATAGATAGATAGATATTTAGATACATAATAGATAAAAAAACTAGCAGATCGTATATCTTCAAATATATAAATACAGTCATTAATTTTTTTGATACTCAAATCCTTGCATCAAATTGGCTCCAATACCATTCTTTACATACTCTAATTTTTATAGCTTTCTTATTTTCAAGCAAAAAAGGCATTTTAATCTCATTCTGTCCAAACATAAACTCAGTAAAACCCTTCTTCCTTTTAGTGGGAAAATGTGTTTAGAAACCATAGTCTGTGCATTAGAGTGCTTCCAGTACTTTCAGTGGTCCAAATGTGAAAATACATCATTAAAAATATTAAATAATGAGTTCATACTGATACTACCAACTTAAATTAAAATTTCAGAGTTATATTCTTTTACATTTTACATTTTTATTTTTTATGGTAAAATTTTAGCTTCTGTTGTCATTGACAACATAATTAGCTATTAGTTGTTCTTGATATGTATAATAGTTTAATAAATCAATACCAATATTATTTAACATGAAGGCAGTTTAATATATTTTAATATTTTTGCTATTTTTTTCTGATAAATATATCCTATTTTCTACTAATCAAGTTACTGTTTTCAATGTGTTTAAGTTTGTGAATTTATAATAAAGCTAAAGATATTTTCATTAGTCGCTTGTGGAAGATAGGGGACAACTCGTGTTTTGAAGCTGATAAAGAGGAAGCATCAGCTATCACTCTGGTTTTTCATATAATCTTGTTTATTATAAACTCATAATTAAGTGACAAATAATATTTCATTTTTATAAAATGCTCCCAGTAATCAATCAAGAAAGAATGATAGATCAGCAACATACAAATGTGTGTTTTTGGGCAAAGTCCTTATGTTTTATGAGCTTATTTATAGTATTTATAAGAGGGGATGCTTATTACAGTCTTCCCTCAGCTATCTCCCTGTAACTGAGCCAAAATTTCAGGATAAAGTGTATTAGAAATGTAGGCTAACTAAGGTAGTAATTAGTCCCCAAATATCAATGCCTTAGTAAAATAAAAGGGCTTTTTAATACCTCCTCCTCCCATTACATGCCATGTGACCCTGTTCCATGAATTCAAAGATGATACAATCTACCTCTATAACTCCATTTCCTTTTAGGTCCTTGTGATGCTCTATTTGGATTTTGGTTAGCTAAGTGATTTCCTTTGGTCAAAATTGCATTGAGCAAACCTTGCAGTCAGAGGCCTGACAATCGCTTGCCTTTTTGTTGGTTTCAGAGCCTTTATTTATGGGAATTTGCATCTGAAAGACCACAAAGGGAGAACCACAGCACCCCAACAAGCTCTGCTGACCCAGGAGCTAGGAGCAGACAAACATGCAGGCCTCATATGACATTCTGAACCTGACCAGGAACTTCCCAGATTAGCCCAGACCTGTAGAATCCTGGAATGATTGTTGTTTTAAGTTAGTTTTTTCAATGGTTTATTATATGGCAATGGATAACTGATACACTGAGAATATTAAATAAAACAAGATTAGCCAATATTATAATAGTGTGATAATACCAGGTCCATTTTATTACTGTGCATTCTTTACATGAATTCCAAACATTCTTTAAAGAAAAGTTACAAAGAAACGACTGAATGTCAGTATCACCTGAAACAATTTTTAATTTGTTTTCATTTCTCTTCACAGTGTTTAAAGATTTCTCTTTTTCTATATCTGATTTTTAAAAAAAATATTTAAAATATTTGTTTTGTTTCAAAACTTAAAATATAAATATCCACAAAGTTCTAGCTTTCATCTCTGTACCCTCTCCTCATTCTTTCTTTCTCTCCCCTTAGGTATCCATTTATATTAGTTGTTACATTAATATTTTGGGAGGCATTTTAGAGATTTGTTAGTGAATTTGGTAACTGATACAAATACAGTTAAATTTGTAATTGATACATAGACAACTAGGCTAACGAGAGAATAAGGCAGTTATTAATTTACAGAAGAACTACATTTGTTTCAGAAAAAGAAAATCACTTTATAAGATTAGCTAATTGTGAATAGCATGTAAATTGTCACATCAATGTAAACAGTATCCATTGATATAACTAAAACTATAATACAACTATATTGGAAGTTTGGGAATGGGGGAAAGTTCTTTGAATATGGGGAGTGAGTGAAAAGCCAGTCTTATCTCTTATGCTGGTAAGTGAATAAATAACCTGTATAAGTGAAAAAAACCCCAAGAAATAGCAATTTGGACATGTTATACAGAGAAAGAAACAGTCAATATCAAAAGAATGAACTAAGAACTAAAAGTCATCATCTCTGCAGAAGGGAGGTAGAACCTGTTTGTTGGTTTTTCACAACGAGCCCTGTGATTATCTTATGAGTGTCTCTTTGAAGTCTTACTAGTTGTATGAGGTACTCTCTTTCTTATAATTATGGCCCCTTGAGAAATTAATGCATTGAGAGTTTATCAGCTATCTATTGCTGTGTAATGACTTATAGCAAAACTTGGCATCTGGAAACAACAGATATTAATATCTCATAGTTTCCCTGGGTTCTTGAAAAATTTAGCTGGATGGATCTGGCTCAATCTCTCCTATGTCTGCAATTAAGATGTCAGTCAGAAATGCAGTCGTTTTGGTGTTTGACTCTGGAAATCTGCTTCAGGGCTCAGTCACATGGCATGCCCAGAAGACTTCAAGCTCACTCAAGTGGGCCTTTTCCCAGGACAGCCTCAGGACAGAATACTTGGCTTTTCTGACAGCAAATGATCCAGGAGCATCCAAGATGGAGGCCACAGCCTTTTTAAAATCTAGTCTTGGAAATGACATCTATCACCTTTGTCATATTCTGTTAGAGGCATCTCCGTAAGTTCAGCCCACACACAAGAGGAGAGCATTAATTCAGGAACAAAATATGAATGCTAAGGATGTGGATAAGATGAATTATCTTAGAGGTTGCTTACCGCAGGAGAAGTGGCTTCTCCCAGTTCCCATAAGTAAGTGTAAGTGGTAGCCCTATGATGCAGAATCACCCAATTTGATTCCAGGGCTCATGTTCTTAACCACTACGTAACTCCCACATGTTGCCTGCATGGTCTTTACCCTGCAGGGGAAAGCAGTACCTCCTTTCACGCCATCTTGGAAGTGTGGGGGTGGTGGGAGGGATAACAACACATAAGAGCTGACTTTCATATGTGTGGCACACAGCCAGGTATGTTAGATTTGGGCAAACAGAAGTAAACTATATGTTATACTCAATATATAAGATGAAAACTATGACTCACCCATTTACCTCTGGTTCCGAAAGTGTGCATGACTGCAAGAAAGAATTATAGGAGTACAAGGATAACCTTGAATTCACTCTAATTTATAAAAAGTCAAACCCTCTCAAGCTTTAGAACTTTATTGGTAATGAATTATCTGAGGCACCCCTCACACTTGATCATGACAAAGTACAGCTTCATATTTCTGGGATGGGGCATTAGTCACAGGGGCATGTTGGCTAAGGTGAAGAGTTGGTGCTATATCTTTAAAGCTGTTGGGAGCCACTGAACTGTTTTAAGCATGGGGGGATGACATAATTGGATATGTACTTGCTGCTCTGAGCTATACCATTTTGTCTAAAACATCAGATGACATTCTACATTCTCATGCATGAGACAGCAGATGCCTCCTTTACACACCACCAAATTCATTCATGTTACTGTAATGAGATTTATAAATTTCTCATATCTATATATTGGTCAAAGTACCCTATCTCAAGGCACCCGTGTCTGCCTCTCTCTGTGCACATAAACAACTTTGTGGCTACAGTCAGGCTCTGAGTTTTCTACGGCACAGACTGATTGCCTCATTCATGGTCTGTTGTCAGGTGGCAACCCCACTGTTGACACATATTAGGAACTCAAGCTGTTAAATCAAAATGGACTCTTCTTGATGTGGCACCTGCTCTATGTTTTAGGAACTATACTGAGTTCTGGATGTGCAGAAATAAGATAATGTCATTTTATTTTATTAATTAAAAAGTCATGACCATATATATTCATTCAGTTTTTCATTCACTAATCAAACACTTTTGAACTCCTGTGAATGTGGCACTGTGCCCGGTGCTGGGACACAGCATCATACAGTACAGGGCCACAGCTCTTGCAGCTTCTGGGGTTCCTGGGGAGACAGAGCAGTGTATGATGATCCTACCTCAGTACAGGCTCCTACATGAGTGCAGAAAAGGACCACAGTTGAAGGAAGGGGAGACTTTTTGGAGGAGGAACCTCTGAGCTGCTCAGAAGAATGGATGCTAGGAAGAATGGAGAGGCAATTCCATTAAGTATTGGGACAGTGGGTTGCTAAGAATTGAGTGGGGGGAGTGGGAAATCAAGGCTATTTAAGGGGAAGGAATCAACAATGAAAGTAAATATTAGTAGGAATTACTGATCCTTCCAAAATGATACACAGAGCCTCCCAAAGCTTCATCTCTGCTGTCTTTGTGTCTTTTCAGCTCTGTATGAGCAATCCTGCGAGGTATACAGGCATCAAGGGAACACAGCTGGCTTCTTCTACATCGATTCTGATGGCAGCGGGCCATTGGGACCCCTCCAAGTGTACTGCAACATCACAGGTAAGGATCAGAATCTCCACTCATGCTTAACCTAGCTATGTGATGGTACACAGCAGAGGAAGGGCCACTGGAAGGGGACGTGTGTAAATAACAATGTAAAGAACCAACTTCAGGGAGGGTGTATTTAAGTAAATAATAGAAATTAGGAGCTGAATTATCTTCATGGGAGAGGAAGACTTAAAGGTCTTGATCACATTCTGCAGAACCACGAATTTACTATGACGCATTTTCTGTAGAGCTTGCCAAGGACATTTTCTCTCTTAAAACTCAAAAGCAGAAAGAAAAGAAAAACAACTAAATAAACAAAAAACAAAACTCAAAATCAATAAGGGAACTTTGAGTCAGGAAGTGAGAAAGTGTGATTCATGTCTGGCCTCGGGGATAGTGTGAATCCTTTATGCTCTCTGGGCTTCAGTTGATCATCAGTGAAATGGGAAAAGTAGTTCCTTCTTCCCAGAGTTGAGGATTAGACACAATCATGAGTATTGGAGAAAGTAGCCAGGCTAGTCATCCAGTAGAGGCCTAATTAAAAAAAAAAAAAAAAAAAAAAAAAAAAAAGTGAGCTATTTGCATTTTCCTGGCCACTCCTTTCTTTCTAAACTGCAGAAAGATATAGTGAGAATCAATTATTGCATGGATTTAGAAACAATATATTATCACTAAGTTATTCTGAACAATAATTCTATGAAGCCAAAACCTGATGCAATAGTTCTTGAAAATACAGCAGTGCAGGTACACTCTCCATTGTGAGTGTCCTTAATTGGCATATACACATTTTTGTGTGTTTGTCTCAGGCACTTACCTTTGGAAATGACAGCAGAATCGTGTAATAAACTAGGAAAGTAGGGGATATTAAGGCTCACTGAGTCCTCAGGCCTCAGGCTTTCCTGCAACAAGGCACACACATTCAAAGAGCTCTTTCTGTAGTCACAGGCTGGAGTGGGCACTGAGGGCTTGCAGAGAAATAAGACATGGACACTCTCACTTAGGAAGCAGTAATATTGGGGAAAATGCCATGCACTTTCACAGATACAAATGTAAGCAAACCATTGCAAAAATGGTGATTATGGGCACTTAGCAATTTGTTCATCTGGATACAAACAGCCACACTTTTTCTGCAGTAGATGCTAGTTACACAGAATTAGATGCATTTCATCACATTTCCTTAATACTTCATCTCTCCAAACTGCATATATGCTGGCTGCTTCTCAACTGTCCCATAACATAATTAGAATTTGTGATACTGTTTCCTTTTCTTTGTTACGGTAACCTATAGTGTTGAACCATAGGTGAAGAACTAGTTTTCTCTGTGGATCTTGAGTATTTTCAAAATGTAATTAACAAACGGAACTCCAGGATTCTTGTTAAAAATTCAGACTTTCTAGCTTGAGAAATTCGAATTCAGTAAATGCCCTTTTACTAAGTCACCTAAATGATTCTGATGCAAACAGTCCCTGGCCTACAAGTTACCAAAAAATGGAGAAAGTGATTTGTCTACAGAATAAGAGCAAGGGCACCAATGCCTGCTAAAGAGAGATTAGGTGTGATTGCTCAGCTCCTGCCCACTTTGGGAGCTGAACTGAGTTTACCAATACCATCTCTTGCACTCCTCACGATAAAAACCTGAGTTAGATATTTTTATCTCTATCTTACATAGAAGGAAAGAGAATATGAGAATTTCATGACTTGCTCGAGGTAATAAATACTGGGACTAATAGTCAAGACTCAGGAAGCAAACAAAACCTTCTGGTGCAGTAATAATTTATATCATTCAAACAGTAATTGGATACTTTGTATTGCTTATGTTTTGCTTTATACAGTGATTTTATTTTTGTTATAAAATAAATCAATATTAATTATAGAAAATTTAAGGAAAAAACAAGGTCTGAAGAAATTGTTAAACTTACCTATAAACCACAATCCACAGATTGCTGTTGTTATTTTGTTAGGATTTCCTTGGGATTTTTTTTTTCTGTGAATATTTGTGTGTTTCTTCTATGAATGTATATATTTTTAAATATATATTTTAAAATCATGAATTTGATAGACAAACATAGACTTGCCTTTATATCATGAAAATATATTTTGAGACTAAAATATATGCATTAAATATAGCTGAAATTTTTAAAACTCTTCAAAATAGTATGTCATGGGGAGTATAATTCATTCATAGGTCTTATTAACATGGTGCTCCCTGATTCTTTGTAAAGGTTTCTCTTGGGATGTATGTATGATATTTTGTCCAGGAGTGGCTAAAGAGGAATTCTTACTTGTACTTTAAAGGTTGCTGTTTTGCTGATGTGATACTAAAGGAATCAGGACCTCAGGGTTGTGTCCTGGAGTTCATATGCTTGATTAGGAATTAGTGGGCATTTCTTTAACTATGCTTTTCTGGTTACATGGAGTTGCAAAACGGTTTTGCTTTCATTTTTGTTTTCTAAAAGAACTATAGAAATAAAAGCAAACCTTGGTACAGGCTAAATTCTGTAATTCTCATATTTAACCAACACACATTTTAATACATAAATATATAATCAGATACATATTTTTCTGAGTGTTAAATGTTAAGTATGAGTGACTTGTGACACCAATAGAAGTGTGACAAAGTGGCTGAGGGAAGA
Source organism: Canis lupus baileyi (assembly GCF_048164855.1). Classification (NCBI taxonomy): domain Eukaryota; kingdom Metazoa; phylum Chordata; class Mammalia; order Carnivora; family Canidae; genus Canis; species Canis lupus. Next base: position 31,134,304 of record NC_132857.1, on the reverse strand, counting down.
GAGAGGAGGAGGGACAGAAGGAATGGACAAAGAGAAGAGAGGACACAGAACAGTGTGGGGTGGGGTGGAGGGAGACTCTGTGCCTAACTCCACTCTCTGAAAACACAAAACACGCTGTTCTCTGCACTTTCCAGCAGCTTTATTGGGGTAATCGCACAGAGTATAAATGACACCAGAAGGCGGGGGACCTGGATTCTCTCTCTGCACCTTGCGCCAGTCAGCTGAGTGCCCCTGGCCTAGTTACACATAAATAAGATCTGGGAATCCTAAAATAAGGATCTGGGGCCAGGTGGTCTCACAGGCCTACCTCATTTAGAATTCCCTGAGAGATCATTTGAGGCTTGACAGAAAAGGAGATGTTTCTCCTAAGAAGTCTACAGATACTTGCAAATAGATGTCAGGAGGGTGAAGGACAGGTTTTAGTTTGGAAAACAGTAAATTCAATCTCAGCTGCATCTCTCTTCACAATGTGCCCTGGGGGAACATTGGCTTCCTATTCCTATAGGCGAGGTGGCACCTTACCCCACCCAGGAGATTTATGTCTGTGCATGTCACCTAGCACAGGGTGGTCTTGGGGAGAAGAGCTCCTCAAAAGCTCACAAAGCAAAGGTCCCATTCACTGGAAGGCAGCATGATCTCTGCATGGAGATGGTATGTCAATTAATGGGAGTAACCAAAGGGGGTGATTAGGCTTATTTATAAAGTGGACTGAATCTAAACCTCTACACGTTTTGACAGTGTGCCTGCCATATCCCACGCTGTGTTTTAAGTTGGTTCACCGCAGCACTAGTGGATAGGAGAGAGGGAAGGCCTACCATTTGGATGGAGTGTTGAGTGAAATTATGGTAAAGAAGATAAAAAGTTTCAGTAGGAATAAACATTTGGCCTACTTCTAACATCTCTATATATGATTTACAATTCAGTTCAGCTCAATATAAGTTTGCACATTTCAGGCACTGTGCATACTGCTAAGGGTATACAAAATAGTGCCTGTATAAGTTTCTCTAGGCTGCTGTAACAAATTGAGTGGCTTAAAAATATCCAGAAATGTATGTGTCACAGTTCTGGAGGCTGCAAGTCCAAAATCAAGGTTCTTTAGGGGCACACTACCTCTGAAACCTGTAGGGGAGAATCCTTTCTTGCCTCTTCTGCCTTCTGCTGGATTGCCTACCTCTGGGCATTCCTAGGCCTTAACAGCAACATTTTGGTGACTGCCTCCCCATATTGTCACCCTGCTTCCATGTCAGGGTCACATGTAATTTTTTCCTCTCATGTGTCTGTTTCTTCTTTTCTTATACAGATATTAGTCATATTGGATTAGGATCTACTCTAATGGAGTATCACATCCTAGGTTGATTACATTGCAAAGAACCTATTTTCAACTAAGGTCACACACACAGATGTCAAGGGTTAGTACTTCCACGTATCTTTTTGCACAGAATTCAACCTATAATGGTATCATTTCAGTCTCCTTTGCAGTCTCCTTAATCATAGAAAAGACACAGAAGCAATTATAAGGCTCATGACAGGGTATGTATAGTGTTCTGGGATCCCACTGGAGGGACACCCTAACCCAGTCTCCTATAGAGTCCAAGGGCTTTTGGGCAGGCAGGCAACATATCTCTAGAACCTGGATGGGGAGTAGGAACTGGACATAAGAAGGGGAAAAGGAGAGGGACGTCTGGGTGGCTCAGTGGTTGAGCATCTTCCTTTGGCTCAGGGTATGATCGTGGGGTCCTGGGATTGAGTCCCGCGTTAGACTCCCCACAGGGAACCTGCTTCTCCCTCTGCCTAGGTCTCTACCTTCTGCCTCTCTCTCTGTGTCTCTCATGAATAAATAAATTAAAATCTAAAAGAAAAGAAGGAAGAAGAAGGAGAAGGAGAAGGAGAAGGAGAAGAAGAAGAAGAAGAAGAAGAAGAAGAAGAAGAAGAAGAAGAAGAAGAAGACATTTCCAGGAAGAGTAAATGAAGGTCAGGAAGAAAGTTCAAGGGTCCCCTGAGCCTGCATATTTGTGGGGCCCACCAAACTCACCAAGATGAGCTGCCAGTTTAGAACACTAAGGAAGTCATCAGGCTGAAAGAATAGGAAAGGATCACATTTATTTGAGTAGGGGCAAGCAAAAGCTGTTGAAGGTCCATAATCTGAACATAGTTTCCCAGCAAGGAAATCTACTAAGTCAATTTCAGGGAAGAGAAGGAATATTTTATCATAGGCAGTTATTGAGTATACAGACTGGTTAACTGTCCCTGAATGAGAGATGAACCATTTTCTGAGCACTAGCCGGAAGAGGCCATTCTCATATAATGCATGGACTGTAGCACTGTTCCCTTATCTTGAGGAGAGTGGATCACTCAGAGGGCTTGCTCAAATTAGTGACTGTTTACAAAGGTGTGAGCCTACAAAAGGAAATTACTGGAAGGGGAACACTCAGCAGAGCTAGTAGCAGAGGGGCTGTTCCCACCATCAGGCCCATGGAGGTGAAGGGAGGGGTGTTTCCAGAGTGGGAAGGAAGGCAGCATGCAGAGAAGGGGTTCTTGAGAGAACTGTAAACTCCTGTGAGGGAATAGCCAACTAGGAGCTTGGAGAATGCACTATCTATTCTTGTACTGTCCAGTCTCTTCCCTGTGTCTCCGCTGAGAACCCAGCTAGAATTCAGAAGGCAAGAGCAATTGTTGATGCAGTGTTTTTCATCAGCCTTTCTGGGCTCAGAGAAGGCAGCAGACAGATGGAGAGTGCATTGCTAGGGGGCAAATGGAAAATATCGAGGTTAGCCTGTTTAAAGAACTGTGCAAAGAAGTCTGGGGAAGCAAATGATTAGAATTCATTGAGGATCAAGGATGGTGGTGAGGTAGGAGCTATCAGCAAAATCCACAAAGCATGCAAATATAGGAAGCATGGATTTGTTTAATAGATTTCAACTTCAAGCAGAAAGGACCTCCCGTTGCACGTTAAATGGGAGTGAGATTAAGATGAATGCAAGAGGGGTGCCTGAGTGGCTCAATCATATGGACATCAACTCTTGATTTCAGCTCAGGTTATGATCTCAGAGTGGTGGGATTGAACCCCAGGTCAGGCTTTGTACTCAGCACTGCTTGAAATTGTCTTTCCTTTTGCCTCTGCCCCCCCCCCCTTTAAATAAATAAATACAATCTTAAAAAAAGATAAATGCAAGAAACATGCATTGAACAAGAGACCAAGAGAGCTAATGAACTAAAAGTTGGTAAGTCACTCAGTTGGTGATTAACTGAGGGACACATAGACCATTAAGAGAAACTATGGCATACAAAAATGTAATGTTTTGTTAAAAGGGGCACCGGGCCCCTTTTACCACTACCTGGTGGTAAAAACTCCTGGCCTTCATATGGATAATTAAGCCAATGATGTGAAGTTTGTGGTCATCCTTTGCTGTGCCAATCCAGTTGGGCAAGTAGGGAGGAGTGCATTTAAGACAACAAGGGGTCCAGCTGGATTCAGAGTTAGGTTGCTGGGAGAAAATTCATATAAGGTGGGCCTGTAGAGTAGGTTGGATGCCATCAGGAAGTGAGGGAGTTCTGGGCACTGGGATCAATACAAAGGAGAAGATGGGAATGGAGAAAGACCAGGGCACAGAATGTAGTTGAAATTAGTGAACATCTGAGGAATCTGTGCAGGAAGCTGGGGTTGAAAGATAGGAGAATGAGACATCTTGGGTGTTTCCTGCTTCCCTCAGTACAATGATTTTTTTTTTTTCTCATTAAACTTTTGTTTTAATGGGTCTCAAAATTCTATGACAGATTTTTGGTCAAGTTGTTTCCATTAAAAAGTACTGATTTTAAAAACTAATAACTTAAAACTGCCACACATGCACACACAAAAAAACAAATGGTCCACAACACATTCTCCTTTCCTTCTGAAGGTTTTACGATGCATTGTTATCATTAACCAGTCTTTTACTATTAAGCTTAAATGGTCAATTGACACAAACAGTTCTGAGACCATTCTTCTACCACTGGTTAAGACTGGGGTGGCAGGTATTGGGGATAAAACTCATTTAGCCTTCTGAGCTTTCTGGGCAGACTTGGTGACTTTGCCAGCTCCAGCTGCCTTCTTGTCCACTGCTTTGATGACATCCACAGCAACCCTCTGTCTCATGTCATGAACATCAAAACAGCCCAGAGAAGGATAGTCAGAGAATCTCTTAACACACATAGGTTTGCCAGGAACCATATCAACAATGGCAGCATCCCCAGATTTCAAGAACTTAGGACCATCTTCCAGCTTTTTTCCAGAACAACGATCTATCTTCTCCATCAGCTCAACAAACTTGCAAGCAATGTGAGCTGTGTGACAATCCATCAGAGGTGCATATCCAGCACTGATTTGGTCTGGATGGTTCAGGATAATCACCCGAGCCATGAAGCCAGCTGCTTCCATTGGTGGGTCAATTTTGCTGTCACCAGCCATGTTGTCACGACGAACATCTTTGACAGATACGTTCTTGACATTGAAGCCCACATCGTTCCCAGGTAGAGCCTCACTCAAAGCTTCATGGTGCATTTCAACAGACTTTACTTCAGTTGTAACATTGACTGGAGCAAAGGTGACCACCATGCCAGGCTTAAGAACATCAGTCTCCCCTCAGCTCACTGGGACAGTACCAATACCACCAATTTTGTAGACGTCCTGGAGAGGCAGACGCAAGGGCTTATCAGTTGGAGGAGTTGGTGGCAGAATGCGATCCAGAGCTTCAAGCAGTTTGGTTCCACTGGCATTCCCATCTTTATGGGTGACTTTCCATCCCTTGAACCAAGGCATGTTAGCACTTGGCTCCAGCATGTTGTCACCATTCCAACTAGAAATTGGCACAAATGCCAATTTGTGTTGGGGTTGTAGCCAATTTTCTTAATGCAGGTGCTGACTTCCTTAACGACTTCCTCGTATCTCTTCTGGCTGTAGGGTGGTTCAGTGGAATCCATTTTGTTAATGCCAACAATTAGTTGTTTTACACCCAGTGTGTAAGCCAGAAGGGCATCTCACGGGTCTGCCCATTCTTGGAGACCCTGCTTCAAATTCACCAACACCAGTGGCAACAATCAGGACAGCACAGTCAGCCTGAGATGTGCCTGTAATCATGTTTTTGATAAAGTCTCTGTGTCCTGGGGCATCAATGATGGTCACATAAAACTTGCTGGTCTCGAATTTCCACAGGGAGATATCAATGGTGATACCTCGTTCACATTCAGCTTTCAGTTTATCCAAGACCCAGGCATACTTGAAGGAGCCTTTTCCCACCTCAGCAGCCTCCTTCTCAAATTTTTCAATAGTTCTTTTGTCGATCCCACCACATTTGTAGATCAGGTGGCCAGTAGTGGTAGACTTGCCCGAATCTACGTGTCCAATGAGGACGATGTTGATGTGAGTCTTTTCCTTTCCCATTTTGATTTAGGTTTAGCGGTGGTTTTCATGACACCTGTGTTCTGGTGGCAAACCTGTTGTGAAAAAGCCAGTGCAATGATCAATTTGATGTTTCAACTTGGCTGGACCATGGTGCCTAGATATTGGGTCAAAACTACATTAATATTTCTGTGAGGGTGTTTTTAAATGAGAGTAACATTTAAATCCGTGAACTGTGAGCAAAGCAGATTACCCTCCAATATGTGAATGGGCCTCCTCCGATAAGTTCAAGCCCTTGGTAGAACAGAGACTGACCTCTACCAAGCAAAAAGAAATTCTGCCAGCAGACAGCCTTCAGACTCCAAATGCAATTCTTTGCTGGGTCTCCATGATCTTGTAACTCAATTCCTTAAAATTGATTGATAGATTGATTGATAGATACATGATAGACTTACACATATATAGATATGGGTAGATATTTATACTCACATCCGGTTGGCTCTGTTTTTCTGGACGACTGGGTCTAATAGACTTGGAGTGCCTATAGTCTAGGTGCTCTGACTCTGTGATCTCCTCTCCTTTCTATTTCTATCATGACATCACATTACATTATAGCTGCTAGTGTCTACTTGTGTGTACTCATGGATCTTCCAACTCCTTGACGGAAAATGAGGGACAGGAGGTGATGAATCCTGAATCTACTTTATGCAAATTCCAATGAGTTCAGTGTAAATGAAACTCTGAAAAATCTCAGCCAAATTAAATATTAATTTCTACCTTCCCCCTTTTTTTTCTACTCTTACTAATATATCTTAAAGTCCTGTCCCATTAAATCAATAGCAGTTTTTAGAACTGTGGATGCTGCCTCAGTGTCTGATTTAACTGGGTTTGAGTCATTTCTACTATGTGCAACGTCTTCTACAAATCCAAGAATGCAAATGCTCATTGTTCCCATTGCCTCCAAGACCTCCTACTGATGGCCTTCCCCAAATCCCTTCTTTTCTTCAAACACAGGGATGACCAATGGGAATAGCAGATGTTTGGGACTCACACTGGAATTCAGATTCTAGTGCTGGCACATTCCAGCTGTGTGTGACCTTGGACAAGTCATTTAGTATTTCTGGATCTTGTATTACTTATCAGTGAAATGAAGATGTTAAAAATGGCTGCCTTCAAGATTAATGTGGAGATTAGAACACATATGCAAACTTCCCTGGCCCAAGAAGCACATGATCATGAAACTGGTTAACCAAATATCCTGGTTTAATGATTAATCATGCCCTCATTCTCTCTCACTGCTGTCCCAGTATATATAATATCTGTATAATCATCCTAGCTGTAAAAGATACCTGTCTCCTCTTGCCAGTGATAAAGTCTGTGATCCTTCTGTAGATGCCATGAGGTTTCTGAGGCTCTAGGAGCCTGGAGGGAGCTTCTAGTACTCCTGAGGGAGAGTTTCTAGTACTGATAAAGCATAATTAGAGAGGTGGGGCATTCTGACAAGATTTTCCTTAGAACTTGACATTTAAACTCATTCTATGCAGCTTCCATTTTGCCATTTTTAATGTTAACAGGACACCTTGTCAACATGTTAAAAGATGTTTGCCAGACAGGCACTGTTTCTCCTCTGTATACAGTACAATTGCATATTGATATGCAAAATTGTTTGTTCAGAACCACTAACAAAAACACATTTATTTTCTCCCTTGATGGATACAATGCCAATTTCGTGTATCTAGACCTATACAGCAATCATCAGGCATTGCAAGGAGTTTACAAGGACTGTTTAGTCAAATCTCTAAAGCAAAACTTGTTTTTCATTCTCAAACAGCTCATAATCCATTTGCAAACCACCTTACAAGTCTCCATATCTTATCACTCGTTATTATGATGCTCTGTTTCTCCTTTCTTTGGCAGCAGGCTCTGTTTTCATTAAAACTCATCAAAGCATGCATAATGGAGTAGGTACAGAAGCTGCAATTGAAGTCTCTCTAATATTCCTGCACATAATTGTGCAGTGTGATTGCAGGTAATAGATTATCATCCAGACTATTGACAGAAAGAAAGAAACGTGTCCACTCAGGTCTAACAGCCTTGCTTTAAAAGTTAGAGCGATGTCTGCAAATTTACAGTTTGTATATGGGCTGCACAAGGGTCTATCAGTGTAAAGAAACAAGAGTTACCCATGACCATTACATGGAACCAAATTATATCACATTTATCTTTCTCTGAGTTTCTTAGTATGTTGTTAATTTTCAGAAGCTGTATTTTACACCAAGAAGAAGTAGAATTCAGTTGTTGCCATCTTGTGCATCTGTAATGAAGTTCTGTCCTAGCACCTCCTATCGGCATTGCCCTGCTGGCTTCTAGCCCAAACATTGCACTTTACGCACACATGTACGTTTATAGGGCACAAAAAGGAAATGTTAACTTCCTTGACAATGTCTTCTGTAAGAACAATTGAGGCTCAAATTCTCAAGCTTGCCTTTCATTATAAGTTAGACAGCCATCATTGCAGAAGTATGGTTGCCAAAAAAATTGTCATTTGATTATAGACTGCATACAACTGTGCCAGATATCTACAGGGTACTGGGTTAGTTCAAGATGCATCACTATGAAATACCTGGAATTGTTTTTACTTCACAAATATGTTAATGAGGCTAATAAGTTATATAAACAAGGTTCCAATTATAGCCACCAGACTTAAAGCAGTTCCTTTGTCTGGTGTGTTCAAAGGCCTAGGAAGCACTTTCCTCTCTTACTTTAAATCAGTATCCATTGCTTGTCTGCTTGGGCCAGGCACTGACAAGGCATTGAGAATATAGAAATGATTAAGATATGGTCCCCTAAGTCCACAGAGTTTATAATCCCCTGTACTTGTGGTAAAAAAAAAAAAGGAAACAAACCCTAGTTCTCAGCCTTCCCCACTCTAATTCATATTTCGTACAACAGCTGGGGGGATCTTTTGAAAACCCAGGTCTAACTGTGCCTCCCATGTCCTTCTACCTGTGCAAATCCCAAGCTCCTTCTTCATGGCTTACAATTTTGAACGGCATGGTTGTGAGGGTAAGTGAGTTCATACGCATTAATTAAAAGACTTAGAGCAAGTCCTGGTGCTTATTACATCCTTCAAATTATTATAATTAATATCTATTATAATTATTGTCTTGGGACCATGGGCAAGGCCCTCAATCTTTGGATCTTGGTTTCTATCTCTGTACATGATTTTGTGATTGGTATATACACAATTAAATGAGCTAACATTTAAAGAATGTCAGAGAATGGCTGACGCAGATCAGGTAGTAGAGGAAAGATAGGTCTTTTTCCTTCTCTTCTTTCCCCTTCCCTTCCCACTGTCTCTCTGGGAAGCAGGCTCAGCTCATCCTGGGGAGGAGCCAGCAAGCTGTGTCCCTGTCCCCAGGTGGCACAAGCACATTTCCCGCTTGAGACTCACTCATGGATGACATATGTGCCGTGGCTCACTAGCAGTTTAATCAGTTGGAATAATACTTGTATTGTTGCTTATATTTCAGAGGGACAATTTGCTTTCTGTAAATTAAGTGTTTTCTAGAGGACTGTTTTAGGCTGAGGAAGAATGGCAATTCAACAATTTAGAGGAAGGAAACTTTTTTGAAGTGTCTCTCTCCCTGTTTGATATGCTGTCAGCCAAGGTGTGGTGACCTCATAGGGCTTCCAGAAGGCTGGTCTCTTAGGTGAAGCTAGGGAGCAGATCTGCTAGTGTCGAATGTGTGAGTGTTAAAGTGTTCTCTCCGGGCTAGTGGCAGGCGGCATAATCTCCTGCTAAATTGGGCCATTAAATAAAACTACTAAGTCATAAAGCTGTAGCATTACCCTGAAATTAAAGCATTGTCACCTTTGAATTGCCAAGAATTTTAACAAGCACTTAGAGAAATTCCTTTCACACACCCATTTAGCACGGCCAGTTGACTCCAACCACGTGGATGAGAACAGAAGGCTCAGGACAGAAGATAGGAGGATGATTGCAATGTGATTTTCATTCATCTATTTGCTTATTCACTCATTCACACATACATACTTTACTAACACATTTACTGATTTCTTGAATTTCTTTATTCGTCTCTCATTTATTTACTCATTAATTCTCACATGTATTTACTTCTGCATTTATTTTTCATGTGTGCAATTACTTATACATTATTCATTCATTCTTTGAGTCAGGCACTCACTCAGTTATTCAGGTGGTCATTCAGAAATTAAGCCATTCACATAAACTTTTGGGAAGTGACTGAGTTAAGTGTCAAGGTTACAAAATGAATGTCTGTCCTTGTCCTTAAGGAACTCAGTTGGGAGACAGAGACAGATATTGTAATCAGATTATTTATACATGGTGAAGAAAATAAAATAGAAGTCAATAGATGGTACATGATAGTACAGGGAAGGCAGGGTTGAATCAAGGGATCAAGAAGACTGGGGATGGTGGTCAGAGAAGGTGTCCCTGAAGAGCTATCCTCTGAGCAAGGTTTTGTAGTAGAAACAGCCAACATTTAACTGGGCCAGTAGATACTGGTATGAGGCACCATGTTAGGTACTTTATATTCATGATGTCATTCAGTTTTTCTGGCAATCATGTGACAAGGGTATCATTCTTTCCATTTTGTAGAGTAGGACACTGAAATCGAGAGGCTGAATTACTTGTCCCGGGTCTCACAAGTTGACATGTTAGCCATAAGTTGGAACTGGGTGTGCACTTCCTATCTCTGGGTCCCTAGGACAGGTGACACAGGGGTCCTGAGGCAAAGGAAGACCCATGTGTCCAAACAGACGCTTCCTCTGGCTCCCCCTGGTTTGTCCTGCTGTCATTCATTGGTCAATAACACAGTGGAAAACTTCTCAAGGAAATGACCCTGAAGGAATGAGGTCTCTCTAATATCCACTTTACCTCCCTTATTACCAGCTTCCTCATCTATAAAATGGAGACCTTTCAAAGTTTTCTGAATATTGCATGAGAATTATATAAAGCAAAGAATCCTAAATTTTATTTCCCCAAAGGATGACCTGGGATAAATGTTTAAAATGCTATTTTGTAGGATATCCTCATAAATGGTTATTCAGTAGGTTTAGGACAGTGATCAGAAATAGTATTTTTAATAAGTACCTAAAGATATCAAACTTTGGAAAAATTACTCCATCAGGTGATTAGCACAGTGTTTAACCATTAACAAGTTGGGTCCTTATTCATTTCCCACTTCTAAGAGGGACCTGGTCAGTGACTAAAAGAGCTGTTCTTCTTAACACCTGAACACAGGACCTATCCTGGCACCCTCCTGGTAGATCTTTTGCGGCACATTTGTATTACAAATATCTGGTGATCCCTTCCTTTTAGTGCTGTGGGGATCAGGGCACAGTCCAATCAATGTGGTTTTTTTTTGTTTTTTTTTTTTTTGATACTGTGCTCTATAAGCTATTGTAAACCAATAGCCTCTATGCCCAGGAATCTCATATTTAACTTCTAGCTCTTAAAGCACTTTTATCTAGGTCATTCTATTTAAGTCATGCAATTATCTTGTAGATTTGACAGCCGTGGAATCCCAGGAACATTAACTTCTAAGAGACTCAATTGCCTCATCTGTATAATAGGGATGATCAGTTACACTTACCCCAATGTGCTGATGTGTAGATTAAATAAAATTAAGTGAGTGATGTGCTTAATGCACTCAATCCAAAATGTGGCATTCTCTAAGAGCTTCTGAAATAGAAGCCATCATCAGCAAGTACCATTATCATAGGAAGATCTAGATGTTGAAGGAATTCAGATATAGGAGCAATCAAGAAAGGCTTTGTGGGAGACATAGGGCTTACATCTTGATCTTGACCGTGAAAGATAGTTATCCCAGGGCTGGGCAGAGAGGGAAAAAGAGGAATAAATAAATCCTGTTGAGCTCAGTAGAGTCGCAGATGTGGAGATGCAATGAGCAGGTAGGTGCCTAAGGGCCCTTGATCTTCTTTGAGGGCTCCTGGCTCACCCATGTATTTTGAAACTGCTATGATTGGTGTGAATGCTTTCCTTGTCTGGAAGAGTGAAATAACAGGTGGGAGTCAAAAGCACCTCTCAGAAGGCTCACTTGCTCTTGTTCACTTTTACTCTGGGCCCAGGATTCCAGAGACAGATGATGAATTGAAGTCAGTCTAGACATTTCAAAGAATAAAAGAAAGATGTGCTAGCAGCTAGTGATTCCATTCTCTCTTTGCAAAGTAGGGGAAGCAGAGGAGAAATTCTCTAGGAGCAATTTTCCTATTATTCAAGTCAAGAGAGCACCCATCAGCCTTGTGCTTGCAGGATGCAAGGGTTTGAATATGTTAAACATATTTGCAAGGAGAAATTGGTAAGAGCATTGACTGGTTAGCCTGTCCATTGAGACAATTGCCACACGGATGTAACAGTGCCACCTCTGCCACCATTCTGTCCAGCCCTCAATGCCCTGTTCCCAGTTCTGTTCTTCTGGAATCTCATTCCTTCACCAACTTCTTTAGACCTAGCTCTCATCCCTCTCTATTATGAAATTTCTTTGTCTGTCACAGTCTCATGGTTCCTCTTTCAAATCACACAACAGACAAACATGTACCAAATCTAGCATTGTCATTAAAAACTTGGGCTTTGGGCATCCCTGGGTGGCTCAGTGGTTTAGAGCCTGCCTTTGGCCCAGGGCGTGATCCTGGAGTGCTGGGATCGAGTCCCACGTCGGGCTCCCTGCATGGGGCCTGCTTCTCCCTCTGCCTGTGTCTCTGCCTCTCTCTCTGTGTCTCTTGTGAATAAATAAATAAAATCTTAAAAAAAAAAAAAAACACTTGGGCTTGGTTTGAATCCAAGCCCTAGTACTTCTTAGTTTTCTCAAATTAGCTGATGTAATTGAGCTACTCAACTTCCCTGTTACTTGGATTCCACTTCTATAATTAAAAATAGAACCTATTTTTAAGGTGGTTATGAGGCTTGTAAGAGATAATTGATGTAACCCATAAGGAAAAATGCCTGGCATTATATACTTAATGCATGATAGTTATTATTACTTATTTTTACCACCCTAGCCCTAGAAACCTTGACTCTGGTTTCTGAGGATGCAATAATGCAAATAATTAATAATTTTTATGAACGCACAACACCTGATATACTGAATGCACTCCTGAGAATTAATTCAACATTATTAATAAATATGCACTTGAAAATGAATATGCTATCATGTGTGAATGATTGAATATGAAACTAATTTTTTTTCTATTTGATAATTATTAGGCCAATTAGTCCTTAGTTATGTGTGTGGTGGTAATAGGGCAAATGCACATGAATTTATCAGAACATAGTAGGATAGCTTTGAGCACTTTCTACAGGTGAAGTACTGTGAAAAGCATTATCTTTTTCTCCCTAAAGTTTTTATTCTAAAATGTTCAAACTTACAGAAAAGTTGAAAGGACACCAACATGAGCACTCATGCATCTTTCCCCTAGCATCTTCAAATGTCAAACTTTTGCTGTATTTGCACATTTGTGCCATCCTCGTTTCCCTCTCCCTCTTTTGTCCCCCTCTCCCACTTCCCTTACTTCTGGTATAAAATATTTCTTTTTTTTTTTTTCTGAGCATTTTGAAAGTAAGTTGTAGACATACTGAAAAATTTAAACCTAAACACTTCTGCTCATATCTTTAAGAACAAAAATATCACCCTACATAACCATAGTACCAAAACCACACATAAGAACATAACCATTAATTCAATCAAAACTATCCAATATCTTGTTCCTACAATGTCTTTTTTGGCAGCATTTTTTTTTAATTTTTATTTATTTATGAGTCACAGAGAGAGAGAGAGAGAGAGAGGCAGAGACACAGGCAGAGGGAGAAGCAGGCTCCATGCACCGGGAGCCCGACGTGGGACTCGATCCCGGGTCTCCAGGATCACGCCCTGGGCCAAAGGCAGGCGCTAAACCGCTGCGCCACCCAGGGATCCCCAGCATTTGTTTTTGTATGTCTATTAAGGATTCAAGGAGTGTCCACGTGTTGGGTTTGATTGTCATACCCTTCCCCAACCCATCTCTTTTGTATGGTTTTCATCCCAGTAACCTTTTTGGAAGATATCAGCCAGTTATTAAGCAAAATGTTCCATATTTTTTGGAATGTTTTCTGATAATTTCTTTTTTTTTTAATTTTTTTTTTTTTTGATAATTTCTTTATTGTTGGAATACTTTGGCAAGAAAACCTCATGGGTGATGTCTGTCTCTCCAGAGCATGCCACCAGGGGGCAGGTGGTGTTATTGGGGAGCTTCAGCCCCATCACTGGCTAAAGCACTTCTGCATCTCTATGTTATAAAGATGTTTATAATCCGTGAATCGTCTGTGGGGTTATATTTAGACTCTGTGTGACTATCCAGTTCCCAAACATTTCCTCCCCGTCCAGGAATGACCCTAACCCATATGCTATTACACTGGAATTTGTAAAATGCTGTTTTACTAATCCTATAATTCCTTCTGCATTTTCAGCTGTCATTCTGCATTCTTCTCTACAGAAGAGTCTTTTTTTTTTTCCCAGAAAAGCTTTTTATCCCTTGCCTTGCCTCCACCTCTCTTGTGTTGCTCTAGACTCATAAATTATCTCATTTTGAAATGTCACTATTATTGTTATATATTTTGATGTTCAAATTGCCCCAAATACAGCTAGTTATGATCCCACTAATTCTGTTCCTGTGTCTTTCTTACCTGCCTCCATTAATCTTGGAGTACTTCCTTGTTTTCTACCAGATGTTACCTTGGACTTGCCTTGCTTAGACTAAGACTCAGGGGTTTTCCCAAAGAAGCAAAAGACACATTTTCATAGCAAATGGTATTTGGAAATTAGAATCTAGGTGTTAGGTTTGCTTATTACATCTAGTCCATTTCAGTGGATAGAACTTGGAAATGTGTGTGTGTGAGTGAGTGTGTGTGTGTGTGTGTGTGCATGGGTGCATACTTATGTATACTTAAATTATCATTTCTTATGGTTATCTGTAATGCAAATGGAGCACTGTTAGATTTTTCCTCATCATTCTCTTTTCCATCTCTCTCTTCTCTCTCAGTAAAACCTGTCTCAACAATACCAATATATTTATTCATTTGTTCTACCTGACAAAATATACAAAATAGCTTCAGAGTCATATCAGCAATATAACTACCAACAACAAAGTGAAGCATAACATTTACTGAATTTTAATTTTAGTTCTTGGAATGTATTCTATCAAAGGTGTATAGCTAGACAGACTATTTCTTTATTATGAGTGCATAGAATTTCACTGTGCCAATTGACTATGTTTTATTAATTCAGAAACCCCTTGGTGGATATTTGATTTTTTCCCTTTATATTTATTCATTTATTTGAGAGAGAGAGAGAGAGAGAGAGAGAGAATTCCAGCTAGACTCCCCATTGAGCACTGAGACTAGTCAGGGTTTGATCTCCTGACCCCAGCCAAAACCAAGAGTTGGACACTCAATGACTGAGCCAACCAGGCATCCCTGAACTTTTTCTTCAATATGCTGCTCTTGCAATAGATATTCTGGGCTGCAGAGCAGAATTTCAAGTACATATCTGAACATACTTCCCCATCCTATATCACTTTTTGCTGATTTCAGGAAATGTCACTGAAGTCAGTGAAATCCTGGCAATCTGTCGGATGTTTAGTCACATGGTAAGTAAATGCCATGGTGTTTGGTATACAAAGACGTACCAGATCGTCTTTTGCCTTGTAGAGCTTACAGTTTAGCAGGGATTTGAGTAAACAAGTTTTTATAACGGTTCTTGAGCAAGACCAGAATGGGATGCTGGTGGAGTTAGAAGAGGCTTCACACTGGAGAAGACACTGGCACTTTGGGAATATCATTAATACTGTGATGAGCTCCAGAGCAGAGATGTTTGCTGAAAGAAAGATGAATCATTCCAGGCTCTTCTTTAATATTCTTTTTTGTCAGTCACCTCTAGGATCAGAGTATAAGATCCTTGAAACTGAGTATTAGACAATCTGTGCCTTGTCTTCCTTTGTTAGCTTGTAAAAGGAGATGTAAATGCTGCCCTTGGATATCCCTCCTCAGCACTATGGTAAGAAGTCAATTCTCTCCTTTCCAGACTCCTAAATTCAATCTTGGCTACTTTAGCTCTTCTTAACCAAAGGAATGGAAAATACTACTTGTTGTCTACTTACGTTCCAGATACTGGGCTATATCGTCTTAATGTTTATTTCATGGAATCCACATGATGAAGTATGAGGTAGAGATCACTTTTAACTTGTATTTTAGAAAACAGAGGCTCAGATACATTGAAGAACATGTCCAGCATCACTCAGTTAGTAAGTACCATATGTAGGAACTGGATTTAGATCTGTGTGCGTGCCAGCTTTTTCCTCAGAATGCACCAAAACAAAGGTACTCCTAAAGATTTCATAAATACCTCTAATAGCAACCGGAGCCTACTCACCAGCTACACAGCCCATTTTCCCTCAGGTGATTTTGATATGGGGGCTTCTTTCTACTCTCCCTTGCCCAGAAGCCTGGACACCTGGCTTGTCCACATCTGCCCCTCCTGCCCCACACTGCCAGACTCTCGGCTTCCATGTGAACTTCTCTCCCAGAACTGGCTGTGAAGGCCTTGAGCTGGTGTCCAGAGCGTCACTTAGCCTCATAACCCTCACCCTACCTTCCCAGTCCCTAACATAATGTTCTGCACACTCCAGACATTTAATACATTTTCCTTGAGTAAGCCAGCGAGTAACAATCAAGTATGATATAACGTGCATGGAGTCTGGTCACCCTCACCACGGCCCCCTCCCCTCCCTCCCCCCGACCCCCAAGCGTAAAACAGCTTTCCCAGGCCTCTGTGATCATACCACCTGTTTTAAAGCAAGGCAAGAGAAAAATACCCCCCCCCCCAAAAAAAAAAGATATATAAAAAGTAAAGGCTCCAGCGAAGGAGGAGAATAAATCAGAGTCAAGTGTGTTGTCTGGAAGTCCTAAAGCGTGACCCGCGCAGGCAGGTGGGGCCCCAGGGCGCTGCGGTGTCTGCCTTAGAGCCCTAGTGCGCTGCGCTGCATCGCCCCCCTCAGCACAGGTTCCCAGAACTGCGTCCGATGATGAAGTTGTCCTTTCCAGTGCTCCCTGAGCGGCTTCACCCGGAGGCGTGATGGCCTTGGCCTCTGATTTTCTGTCTGGTGCCCAGGTTCTGGGCTCAGCACCCCCCGCCCCCTCCCCCAGCCCCTGCGTTTTATTCTGCTCTGCCGTTGTCACTGCACAGTGGGTTGCATCCAGTTCACAGATGAGAAGACTGAGGCGTGGGGAGGTGAAGTTCTCTGCGCTGTTCAGGGATCCGAGCTGGTAGGGTCCGGCCAGCCTGCGGTCCCACGCCCTCACTTTTCTCCCTCGCATCTGCCTCCATTAACCAGAGAAGCCCTTGCCAAGCTGATATTTACTCAGCAGTCATTGCCCGTGATTTAAATGGAGAGATAAGGTACAAACATATGAAAAATTAAATAACTATCAATGCAAAACGACAAGAGATGTCACTAGGCTGTACATGGGTAGATGGCAAATGAGTGGTACAGGCAGTGGTTTGAGGATTATTTAAACTGTCTTTACCCTTGGCACAGAAAATTCACTTTGTCAACATAGATAACTGTACCAAAAGTGACCCCAGGGACCTTAATATAGACTTGCTTTATTACAATAGGGGCATAAGTGAATTGGCACACTTTTCAAAGGACTATAAGCAGCTCCCCACGGTGATTTAAGTTCAATTAAGCTGGGTATTGACAATCTGTAGACTTCCCTTCCTCCCATGCATTGCGATAGAAAAATTGCACATTTTTTTGGCCCTGCAAATAGACAGATATGTGCATAGAATGAGGTCTTATTAATCAGAGTTATTTCTTCTCTCTCTGTCTCTCTCCTTTTTTTTTTTTACTTTCCTTTAGTTTGTTCTTTCTTCTCAGTGGTGATATCCATGGTAACAGAACAGCTTACATCATCTGCAATTACTGCTATTGTTAATAATAATAATGATCATCATCATCATAATAGCAATCAGATAGAATGAGAGAAGAAATATGAAAGAAAATTAAATTGTGGCTCTGTATGTAAACAGTTTACGGTTTCTGAAATGAGAGCAAGTGAAACTAGCAGGTCACAGAGAGACCCAGGATGAGGGTTCATAGAGGGCTTTCTTGGAGGACAACTGGAAAAGATTTCACAACAGAGATGAAGATACAGAATGTTCAAAAATATCTCATCATTACTGTGCTAGCACTTTGTGTAACTTCTTTTTCTTTTCTCTTGTTGTTGATATTGCTGGTGGTCATACTGAATGTGTATACGTGTTTGTGTATGTTGATCTTATAACTTGAAACCTCTTTTACATTTGGATCACTACATATGCATAGAGGAGTGGCTTTGAAAAAGCTAGAAGAAAAAACCTGTTAGAGACAAAAGATAGTGGTTAACTAATCTCCTTGTTTGACAATGATTTCCTGAAATCCTACAAAGTGCTCAGTGGCCCCCTTGGTGGTCTGAGGATGAAAGACTTCAATAGATCTGTCCATTCTCAAGGCAAACATTGCAGTCTCTGTTGGGCAATGTCCTCTGACATCCACTCCCAACCCTGCCCCCACCAGATCTCTGGGCAGCCTCACTTACTTGTAGTAATTTCAAGAGTACTTATAATAGCCTGAGACATTTGTCATTCTTCTGTACACAATTTTACCCCATAACAATGATAAGCTTTTAGAGAGTTAGGCAGTATATTACCCATCTGAGCAGGTACTCTTGCGGCTGGCACAGCATTAACTGGGTACATATTTGAACATTAGAATGAATAATATACTTCATATTTTGGAGATCTCATAGCTCTATGGGAAGATAGCCTTCAAAACTTAATTCACAATGCAGTTTGAGAAATGGCTTGCTAGCCTCCATAACAATACATTGTTATGTCTATGAGATGATGTTTTAGAATTTTATCACATATGCTCCTTGATGCTCCATGGCCTATAATTCCTTTATGCATAAAGGTGGCAAATAACTGGTGGGGGTCTGGGTTATGAGATCATTTACACTCATCCAGTACATTGGGCATCCTTAAACAACATCCTCCGATTTCTTCAAAGCTCTAGTAATTAAAACAGTATGGTACTGTCATAAAAAAAATAGGCACATAGATCAACAGAATAAAATGGAGAGCCCAGAATTATATCCCCACAGATGTGTTCAATTAATATTTGACAAGGGAGCTAAGAACACTCAACGGAGAAAGGATAGTCTCTTAACAAATGGTGGTGGGGAAACTAGATAGCCACATGCAAAAAAGAGAGAGAGAGAGAGAGAGAGAGAGCGAGAGAGGGAGAGAAATTGGGCCCCTATTTATACCATTCACAAAAATTAACTCAAAATAAAGAAAAGGCTTAAACATAAGACTTGATACCATAAAAATCCTAGAAACACAAAGAAGTCACTCCTTGACCTTGGTCTTTGCAATAATTTTTTGGCTGGGACACCAAAATTACAGGCAACAAAAACAAAACTCAACAAGTGGGATTACATCAAACCAAAAATGTTTCTGCCCAGTAAAGGAAACCATCAACAAAATAAAAAATGGAGTCTATAAAACGGTAGAAAATATCTGCAAACTATGTATCACATAAAAAAGCAAATATATAATTATTGTTACTTTAAACTAACTAAGAGCCTTAGTGAATTGAATAAATTCCTGCTGCCAGTTCAAAAGTCTCCAAATACAGTGGTCTCTTAAGCAGGGAATTTGTCTTGGATAATTGAATACATGTATTATTTTGAACAAGTTAGAAAGATAGGGCTATGCTTATCATTAGGGGACTGAATGGTAGCATACACTAAGAAATAATGGAGAATGAACTGAGTAGCAAAAAAGTAGTAGCAAAAGCAGTGCCTTTCCCGGGTTTCTGGGACCATGAGGACTAACCAGCAAATTCCACTGACAAAATTTCAGGAAATGAAAGGGACACAGATATATATAAAGACACAGGAGACTCTTCTAAAGTATAAAGATAATTGAACAAGATAGTAATAAGTAATACACCACAATAGCTATATTACAAGAAATTGCAGTTAAGCCCACTTGTTAACCTCGTTTCCTGGATGAGCTTCCCACCCTCAATTCCCTAAGGAACAAAGTCCGAGTCCTCAGTCTCATGTTGTAAAAAAGTTTCAAAACATGGATTCTTTACACCTTTGCATGCCGGACAGACTGTTACATGTCCATGTGAAATGTGATGCCAAATCACTATGATATTATCATGGATAGAAAGATTGATATAATATCCCATTTTCCAAAGCAGAAATTTCAGAGGTTAATAACTTGCCCAAAGCTTCACTACTGAGATGTAGCAGAACACATTTTCCAACCAGACAAGCAGATTTCTAAAGCCAGGCAGTCTCATGGGACCTTGAAGTCCTAGATTCATCTCTAGAGATGAGAATATATGCCCTGTGGTAGATGGTCTGGTTTGGAGGCAGACCAGCAGAGGATGGAGCTTGGAGCTTGGAGAATTTTATAATTCTCCCAATCATAGAATTTAGATAATTTACTCCTCCGACCCTGAGTATAACTGGACTTTCTTAAGTTATAGGTAAACCTCTAAAGGTTTGTGTAAGAGTTCAAGTTCACAGAACTGTGGAAAGGATGAATTTCCTATTCCAGGTCTCTTGAAACTGGTGTGTTTTCCTCATGGATCTGTAGAGAGAGAGAGAGGACCAATCTCAGTTTGCCCCCACCCCCTCCAAGTGCCTCATATGTCTTACTTTATGTTCTGGGAAAGAACCCCGTTAGTAAGAACTATTGTGAGAACCACCAGAAGCCATCTCCTCCTTGATGCTATTGTCAATAATAGTACCAACTGATATCTGTGGGATCCTTAGGAAAGAGATGATACATCTATTATATAATAGACACATACAGATTTTTGTGGAATGCTTAATAATTTAGTTAATAATGGACCTTCTCACACAAACCCCCTCCATCCTTACAACCACCCTAAATGGTTGACATGATTTCTGCTTTCCAAATACTACTGATGAGGAAACTGAACTCTAGAGAAGTAATGATTTGACCAAGGCTAGTGTTAACCAGTAAGTGTTGAGTTGGCATACAAATCCAGGTCTTATAACAGCAGAGCCCCTTCTGTGTCCATAAATATCCACATGCCCGTTGACTAAATTGACCATCTTTAACATTTAGCTTCATGCCTTCAATATTCAGTTAAGCCATGTGCATGCTGTTCCATGAATGGGTTTCCACCTCTGTCCACCTAAAAGACGGTTCAAAATGAATCTTACTTGTTTGAAAATCCTTAGAGGTAAACTTCACATAGACATTCCCTAGCTAAAACTACCTGTCCCCATCCTAGAAGAGACACTGGGAGCATCAAGCACGAAAGCCAACTTTCATGAATGGCATTGACCCCTAGCCTTTAATATTTTGTCAGAGTGCAGGGCTTAATCTGCACCTGCTACCAATGAAATAGAGAGGAAAAAAAGAAAAAAAAAAAGCAGAAAGTGAAAAGAAATAGCATCCAATTACCTCCTTCTTTTCAATCTGTCTTCTGCTATCTCCTAGGAGGAAAAAAATAATCAAAGGACAAAGGGCATCTTTGAAAGGAAAGCCAGCTAAGAGGCTCTAGGTTTCCCATCATCACCTCTCCTTGTGTCTCTCATACTGTGTATGCAGGGTTTGTGATGTCTTTGTGAGTCATGGGGAGCACTTTGGAGCTCTTAATTGTTCCTTTGTATCTTGTGTATATTTGCATATGTCAAAAGGTGCCAATAGTTGAGCTATTAGGACTTCCATTCATCCTTAGGTTCCAGAAGGCAGAGTTGGCAACATTAATGGCTTTAAGATGAGAGGTTGTCTCTCCCACACATTTTCCTTTTCCATCTTGCTAAAGATAGAATATGATTCTGGCAATATGAGTCTGTGAGTAAATGAATAAGCAAATCAATGAGTGAATGTATGAATAATCAGATGAATGGATATATGGATATAAGAATCTGTGTATATTTGGAGGGAAATCTAAATTCGTATGATTTAATGATACTATGCGGACCATTTCTGGCATCAGATTGGACACAGTGAGACTGGGAACAAGTTTATTTTTCTTTCTCTAAGCCTTCGTATATCTATACCTCTATGCATATGTCTGTGTCTATACATATGGCTGTGTCAATATCTATGTCTTTCTGTCTATATTTATCTATCTATGTTGACATCTACCATGGTGGATTGTTATGTACACCAGAAATAAGGTACGTAAAATGCCCTCATATGAAACAGTAACACAACACCTAGTATTATACGTTAAATTGGTGGTTCTTTTCTTCTTCTACATACCATGGACATTTCAGAACTGTCAGTCTTTATTTCTCTCTATGATATTGTGTTATTAAACAATTACCTTTCTTTGGTAATTTAACAGAGTTTGTCTCATCAGTACTGACATTTTCGGTGTTATAGGTTAACTACTTGTGTAATATTATTTTTACCAATTAGAAATAATGTCCTATTATTACTTTAAAGTCCGAATTAATAACCTTCTTTCTGATTTGTTTTTTAGACTTTATAGAAAATGTTTTATACCTCCATTAAACATTGGAGACGTGGTTATCATTGGGCTGGTTTTAGAAAATAGTCTGAAGCTTAATCAGAATACTTGAATAGGGTTTAATAATTTTGCTTCAAGAAATACTTCCTTCTCTGTGGTTGGAAAATACTTTAGGGATAATGGAAACCAAATTTTCTTTCTCTCCCCTCTACTAATATAGGGAAATAGAAGTGCAAGCAGTGACATTACTTCTTCCAAGTCACGTACAGAGTTAGGGTAGAGAAAATACTAAAACTGGGGATCTTGGTTGCCTGTGCTTTTCCTTTTTTGATAAATATGCTTAAAGTTGTGATCCTGCTTATTAGTAGTACAAATTAATAATAGTAACTTTTAATGTGGGCACTGATCACTATTGTTTAATAGATATGACTTGGGTCATTTCTTTACTTCCTAGCCCTTGGTTTCCTCCTTTATAAAAATTAGGAGGGTGAAGTAGGAGGGAAACCACATGATAGCTATGTTAAGTTATTTTTCAGCTCTGAGAATCTATGAAGAGTAATGATGTTATTATGTGGGCAAGATTCTCGGATGACAAAAGCTTTTTGAGTCTTCCTATTTCCTCCTTTGCTTTATTTGTGAGCATGTTCGGAATGAGATTTTATGTCCAATTGCAGTAAATGTTTTAGTCTAGGTTATTAGTACAGAATGTCTGATAGATCTCAGATAGTGCCTTGCAACTTCATATGTTTGGTTGCTGTTCCATAGTAACAGCCCTGCTACTGGGATTGCTGTCTTTTTTTTTTTTTTTTCCTGATAATAAAACTGAGCCCTAGAAAACTGAAGTGATTTTTTCCAAGCTTGTTGTTGGCAGAGATAGGTGTCAAATACACATGTCTCAAGCTGTAAAACTCAAATTTCTCTCCTCTCTCCTCACCTCCCATTCTTACCTGTAATGGGTAAAACGTGTCCTCCAATCCTGATGTGAAGGTCCTCATCTCTGCATGTTATTTTATTGTAAAACTCTTAAAATATTTCTTTGGCAAATAGAGGTAGCAGAGAGAATTTTTTTTAAAAGGAACTTCAGTTAAGTGTCTTGTATGTACAGTGTGGATCACGCAACCTCATCCTTGTTAATTAGGTGTATTTGATAGTTGACTTTCTATATGGAGGTCTTTCTGTGTATAGTAAACATTCAGTGTGATACCTGTGTATCTGCGAGATGGTTATCTGTTCTAGTGTTTGTCTTGTGGGGAAGTGTGTGTGAGTAGCTGGAAGTATGGGCTTTGCAGTCAGACACCCTTGGTTCCTATTCTTGCTTGGTCACTTGCACATGGGTAAGCTGCTCAGTTTCGGTCATTCACTTTTCCTTCATTTCTAGCACGGCATTTCTAAATTCCTTCCAGGTTAGGTGATGCCAGTTTAAAATTATGGGCATTAAATGCTTAGCATAATGGGCCCCACAAACTTAGTTTCTAGGATTATTAACCCCTGTACTAACTCTGGGTGGAGCTCTATGAGAAACAGAAATTCTCTGGTCATTTGAATTTGCATAAGTGGAGCACTCCTGTAGATTATTTGTCCCATGTTGAGTCAAACATCACATTACTTGTATGATCCTTTTCCCCACCTGCCCACCCCCAGCTTTATTGAATTATATAAGTATGATCCTCTTTTGACCTTCTTTTTAATGTTTCCTGCCTTGGGTTGTGTTTTCTGGATAGAGGACAAGATTTGGACATCAGTGCAGCACAACAATACAGAGCTGACCCATGTGCGGGGCGCCAACCCGGAGAAGCCCTACACCATGGCTTTGGATTATGGTGGCAGCATGGAGCAGCTGGAAGCCATGATTGACAGTTCAGAGCACTGTGAACAGGAAGTGGCCTACCATTGTAGAAGGTCCCGCTTGCTCAACACGCCAGGTAAGGCTCACCCCCAGCCCTCTGTGTGAGCTGCACAGGGTGACCACAGATAGTCCTGGAAAACATGGAATGTCAAGGAGAAGGGTATTTGCCCACAAGGTGGGGTGCAGTGATGGTTGTTCATTGTGTGGTGGAAAGAAATGAAGCCAAGACAGGACTGGGGATGTACCCATCCTGGCTCTGATTCCCAGGTATGACCAAAAGGAAGTCTCTCAAGGTAACCTCTCAAGGTTGCATCCTAATCTTCAAAGAGAAAATGGTGACAACACACATTCTTCAACAATTGAGAGAATGAGGAGTTGCTTGAAATCAATAGCACTTGAAGAGAGCATTGAACTAGATATAGATGGTTTGGAGGTGGAAAAGAATGTTTCTGGGAAAGGGAACAGCATCTTAGAAAGCATGAAGGATCTCTGCACATTTACCAAAGAACAGTGAGTCATGTCCAAGGCAAGAGGTGCAGAGGGAAGAGGGCAGCCCTGTGTGTGTACAGTACTAATGTTGCTTGGAAAATGTGGGTCTCGATGGAAATGACTCTTTTTAAACATAAAGTTTGCTTTTAGGGAAAACAAAACAAATCCACAAACAAAAAAACTTCTAGGACCAGTTCCCAAAACCCAAAAGGGTTTTCACAGAATGTCAAAAGGGCTTTGTCAAAGTTCATGAGTGCCCTGGGAATCGGTCATTTTTGTGAATATCTTCATCCTGTGTTCCATGGTGCGTGTGTGCGCACGTGCATGCAGACAGACAGACCCCCCACCACACACACACACACACACACACACACACACAAGCTGAGGATCATAGGGGTGTGGAATATCCAAGAATGGTGTCACAATCTGTAATCTCGAGAAATTTATAACCCCATGCTTGGAGGTTAGGAATTTTGAAAGGCTTGAGAAGATTAAACAGTGGAATGTCAACAAAGGAGAAGTGATAGAAGCCTAACTAAATATAACACACCGCCTCACTGATCTAGAATCTTTAGGAAAGATGTTGTTCCACATAAGTGAATTTTCCAGATAACTGTCACTTATCCCTTTAAGCACCAAAAATGTTTTCAAAGAATTTTTAACTATTTGAAATGAAAATCTTTCTCAAATGGATTACATGCTTCCCTGCCTTCTTAAACAGAGAGTTCTGAACATAAAATGTAACCTTTTCTTGATGACTCAGAATCATCATTGTGAAAATCAATTATTGTACTCTCCTCAGATTCAGCCATGCTTGCAGGGCTGATTAGATCTGAGGCAGCAGTGGTTGCCCCTCTTCCCCGTGTTCTTAGGTGGTGCTGCTTGAGAGGCTCAGTGTGTATATTGTTTGTATTTCTTCCGTCCTGGCTGTCAAGCCTGCACCTGTCACTATTGTCACTATTCAGAATACCCGTGTCTCGAAAACTAACCTACCCTCTTTGCATTGTGTGGCTTCTAGTTTTCTAAGAATTGAGTTTGATGGAATTTTAGGAAAAATGGATTCTGTTCATTCAGACCATGGATTTCCTTTAGTGTATGTATTATGTGATCCCAATTTCATGATACTATTGCCTATGTTGATGTTTTTGTTGTTATAGTTGCTGTTGTTATAATTTAACTGTCATGAATTCCCTGAGTGTATGAGAGCATGGATTTGGGGGCAGGCCATATTGAGAGTGACTCTGTTTTTCCTACCTATAGAAACTTGTACAAGTTGCTAAATTTCCACTAGCAATTTCAGCACCTGAGCAATTTACACAAAAATCCTGAACTAATAAGACTGATATGAGGACTGCAGGAAAAAATGTAGTCTGCACTCTTTGTACTGTGCCTGGTACTCATCCTGTGCTCAACAAAAACTGGGGTCTTATTTCTTTCCTCTTTCATAGCTTCCATCCCAGCAGGGAAGGTCCAAATTTGTACTGTAATGAGACAGAAACTCAAAAAGAATCACTTTATTTCTATTTTAATGGTATAAATAGAATAATAATTATAACTCATGCATATAGATAATCTCACTACCCAGAGACACAAATGCTGCATTTAGGTGTGCATTCTTCCAGACATTTTCCCATTTAAAAAAAATATTTTATTTATTCATGAGAGACACAGAGAGAGACAGAGACACAGGCAGAGGGAGAATCAGGCTCCCTGCGGGGAGCCTGATGAGGACTCAGTCCCAAGAGCCAGGATCATGACCTGAGCCAAAAGCAGATGCTCAACCTCTGAGCCACCCAGATGCCCTGACATTTTTTCCATTTTTTGCACATTCACAAAAACACAGTGAATGTTGGGGTTGAGAAACTCATTAATCCTCTTTTCTTCCATGGGTTATGAAACAAATGAGGGAGATGGAGGACAATAAGCATGTATACAGAGTGTCTACTCTTTTCTGGTGAGCTGGATTGTAGAATGGTATATACCAGGTACTGCTTGTTTGGGGGATGGGACTGAGAAGAGAGCCCCATAGAAATATGGCCCCAACTCCACACCCCTCAGTATGGGGATGAGCACTGACTCGGTTGTACTTACTTTACAGAAATAGGGGCAGAGACAACAATGTGCACCATTGTAGGCACATGAATCCCAGAGCCAGGGCCTAGCATAC
Source organism: Canis lupus baileyi (assembly GCF_048164855.1). NCBI lineage: Eukaryota > Metazoa > Chordata > Mammalia > Carnivora > Canidae > Canis > Canis lupus. Next base: position 31,107,817 of record NC_132857.1, on the reverse strand, counting down.
TTCCTTTGTTGAGTTGCTATAACAAAATATGATAGATTGATGGGTTTATAGAAAACAGAAATTTATGTTTCATGGTTCCAGAGGCTGGAATTCCATGATCAGTGTGCCCACATAGTTGGATTCTGGTGAAGACCCTCTTCAAGTCCCAGACACCTCACTTGTTCTTATATCCTAACGTGCCAGAAAGAGAATGAGAGATCTTTTTGGAGCCCCTTTTAGAAAGGCACTAATCCCATTCATGGGGACTCTGCCCTCATGACCTAATTACCCTCCAGAGGTCCTATCTCCTAATATCATCATATTGAAGGTTAAGATTGTGACATATGAATTTTGAAGAGACATAAACATTCAGTCCTTAATAGGCACACACTTGCAGAGTTGTTTTTCTCATTTCTCTAATTATTTAGGCAACCCCTTTCCTATGGAAAAGACCACAGAAAGGGGAGATGAGTAGAGGCCATCTCCTACTTACCTACCTGCTGTATGGAAGAGATGGACAAGTCTCTCCCTTACCTGCTGAAGCCAGAGCCCCCCAGTGATACTATTTTATTACTTTGTCACACACATGCACATATACACACATGTACATGGTAAACATATCTTTCCATATCAATAAATATGACTCTATGTCATAATGTCTATTAACAACAGATAATATGAGAATGTGGAGGATTCTTTATTTGCTATAGATTCTCCTTCATTGTATGGACATACCACAATGGATATACAAAATTCACAAATCTATTTTGGACATTTAGTTCTCTCTTTTTTGTAATACAGATGCTGCCAGAACATTTTTTTGCACATAGATCTTTTATGAGCAAAGCTTATTATATCCTTAGTATAAATTCCTTGAGGTGCCATTATCAGAGCAAAGAGTGCACATGTTTTTAAGGTTTTTGACATATTGACTTCTGCAACATATCAAGTTTGTGCCAATTTATACTCCCAAGAATACAGTAGGATTAAGTACCTACTTGTCAGCAACATATATCTTATTTTCCCTTGGGCAATTTGAAAGAAGCAGAAGAAGGTCAAAGACAATTATAATTTTGTTTAATTAAAACAATGTATAGTATGATTCCTTTAGGTTATTGGAGGGAGTTTCTACTGGTAGTCAGGGTTAGGAGAAGCTATAAAGTGTTATAAATTATGGTGACTGTGGACTTAAATTAATATGAAGACAATGTGGAGGATGCTTTATTTGTTATAGATTCTCCTCCATATTACACACAAAGATAATATAGAGAGGAAATAAAAGAAGGCAAGATGAGGGAAAAATAAATAACTTTTCAAATGGCCACCAATGACTAAGCATTTTGCATGTTTGCAGCTATGTCTGGGGAGCCATATAAGCATTATTTCTAATCCAGACAAGGGCTCTGCACAGTAAGGGTTGTTATCCCCATCTGGCACTTGAGGAAGCAGAAGTTCAGAAACAAGAAGATGCTTGATTAATGCCGCATAGCTGTGGAGGGGCAGATCAGGTTCTTGGACCAGACTTCACCTATGGTCAAAGCAAGGATACTATTTCTGATATACCCTGCAAATCTCTAAGACCCAGAAGTTAGAGGGAAATCAAGCAGTCAGGGTAAACATGAGTTTCTGTGAATTTCCTTATTCTGTAAGAAAATGGAGATAAAAAGATAAAAGAGGTGACACATCCCGCATCTCTCAAGGCCCTATGATTGTCACAGCAGCTTGAATTAGGGCAAATTCCTGGGTAGCTACAAAAGTTTTGTAGCATCCTTGATGAGTTGCTCATGCACCCCTTCCCAGGGTGGCCTGGAGGACCCCCACAACAGCATTCCTAGAGCCTCTTCCTGCTGGCTCTCAGCTCGGGCTTTGGTTCCATTCATCCAGGAGCAGCAAAGGGAGAAGGTAAAGAAGGTCAGGCAGGCTAAGTTCAGGCCTGGTTGGTTCACCACTGTGTATTTTTCATTCAGTCAGTGATTGAACCATGACACTGTCATTTTCTGACAGTTTCCTCTGATATGCTTGCCCAGAGCTGCTGATAAGTGCCAGCCAATGGAATGTGTCATCTGTCTCTTTAACTGAAAGTTTATTCTAGAAACTCTCTGAAGAACTAGAATTCCAAGCCACAGAGGTCCATGGGAAAGGTATCTTTGCTATCCCTGTGCATCTTTTAAGTTGTCTTCCCTATGCTTCTACTTACTATCCTGAGCATTGTGCAGGGCCTACAATCCTGTGCTACAGAGAAGTTTCCAAGACAAGAATCATCAGCCTACCTGTGCTCTTTGTCACCAGGAGTGGAGGTGGCCACTTGACCCTAGGAATAAGGGTTACCCTGCTTGAGCTCAGACCTTTGTCATGGTCAGCATCTTCACAGGAATTTTGCCCAAGGCCAGGGTCCTGAAGGTAACATGTGATGAACTTATGAAATAAAATAGAACCCAGCTCATGAAACATCCACACAGAAGATGCAGAAAGAAATATGGAATCCACAGTCTGGAGGATGCTTTAATTATGTGGCCAATTAGCTCTATAATCCACAACTTACCTCTTCAGGGGAGACAAGATTGAAAGGGTACAGGAAGGTGATTACCTGGGGAAGCCCAGTGCCCCAGTCCCTGCTGGGAATGAGGGTGGAAAGTCCTACCTATCCAAAACTGTCTTCCATAGTCTCCAAGACTTCCCTCATTAGATTTCCTCATTGGAGTGTATCTGGTGTATGTACCTTTCGTACTTACCAGTCTGTATAATGGAAGTCTATTTGGGAATACTCTTCCCAATAAAGCTGTGAGCTCTCTAAGGCAGAGGTAAGAAGTCATAATTGAAACATGAAACCACTGAAATGGTTTGAAAATACGTATTAAAATTGAGAGTCCATTACTTTGAAATCTAATAGCCACAGGACAGCTTGAGCTGGAGTTTACTTTGGTTCTGAAGAGAAAGCATTTGCCAAGCAAATCAGTCATGCAAACAAGTTTGCCATGAAGATTAGTTTCCTCAGTAGAACTAATTATTCAGTGTTGTGAAGTGCTTCAAAGTCCTTGTTTCCCTACTCGTATGGGCAAACATCATTCATTCATTCATTCATTCATTCATTCATTCTTCATTCAGATAGGCAGGCACTTGAGTGGTTTCCACCTGGGGTCAATTGCTTTGTTGCTTTACCTACTTGTTTTCCCAAGGATTTGAAAGCTCTGAAATCCTATTTTTTCCTCCCTCCCTCCCTCCCTCTCTCTCTTTTTCTTTCTTTCTTTCTTTCTTTCTTTCTTTCTTTCTTTCTTTCTTTCTTTCTTTCTTTCTTTCTTTCTTTCTTTCTTTCTTTCTTTCTTTCTTTCTTTCTCTTTCTTCTTCCTTTCTTTCTTTTCTTTTCTTTCTTTCTTTCTTTCTTTCTTTCTTTCTTTCTTTCTTTCTTTCTGTTTTTTTTTCTTTTTTAGAGAGGGAGAGGGAGAGGGAGGGGCAGACACACACAGAGAGAATTTTAAGCAGACTCCACACCCAGCACAGAGCCTGACATTGGCTTCATCTATAATAACCCTGAGATCATGATCTGAGCCAAAATCAAGAGTTAGGTGCATAACCAACTGAGCCACCCAGATGCCCCTGAAGTCCAATTTCTTTTAAAGACTTCCAAAACTTTCTATTTTCTTATTTTCCCTTAATTGATGATATTTTAATGAGTATATGGCTAACTGGGCTATATATATAATATGTGATATGTAGTTTAGATTATATATGAATATATAGCATATCATGAATGGATATATTATATATACATACTATGCACTATAGGGTTGTATATACACTATGCAGTATGGAGTACATACTATATAATATATATTATGTAACTATATATCCTTTTTATATGTCCAAATATAAAATGTAATGTAAATGTACTTGTGTGTATAAACCCTCATGCCCATTTGTAATATTTGGCTTCAGATGTGTATAAAATGAATGATCAGCCTTAGAAATCTAGGTAAGGAATTATGATGGAGAAAAGTCAAATTATGGATAGGAAAAAAAATGAGCTTTTCAGGATACTTTAAAGAGTTTAAAACTCTTTGTCCCCAGTATTTGTACCAATCATGACCAATTAGCAGATGATTACATTTTCTTTCAAACAGTAAGTATTTATTGATTTTCCGTTATGTGACACATACTTTTCTATCCAGTAGGTATGAAACATTGAAAAATGGAGTTCCTGCCCACATGATTGTAGCAGGAGTATGAGAGAGACAGATCAAACACACACACACACACGCACTCCCACCCCCAAACATATTCAGTTCATGATGAACATAACGAAGAAAAATCAAGAAGCAAAAGAAGCCTGAGAGTGACCAGGCATGGGGAGTTCTATTTCATGAAAGGGTAGCAAAGCCTCCTAGTTTAGGAGGGGAGGGGTGTGCCATAGAGTCCTGTTTGAAGAGAAGGTGTGGGCCATATGGTATCTGGGGCAGAAGATTCCAGGCAGAGGAATTGAAAGAAGGCCAGTATGGCTAGTGGAGAGAGAAGAGTAAGTGAGAGTGACAGGAGAATGAGGCTGGGATGTCCAGAAACCAGATCATGACAGCCCTAATGCTATCAATTTTATTCTAAGTGTACAGGGGAAAGTCACTGGAACATAGAAGCAAAGGATTACTCTTTCTCTTCCTATTTCAAATCCAAAGAATTTGTTAGTTTATTTAAGTCAGGCTAAACAAGGTATCCATAATTTGCTACAACCATAGACATTTTAGGTCACTTCCTAAGCCTGGTGAACTAAAAATAGCTATGAGCTCCCTGAGGACAGAAGCCTTGTCTTATATAGTCCTGATCCACACAGTCTAGCTCAGCACTCTGAGCAGAAGGCTCAGAGGCCCCTCTGGTTACTTCTGATTCATGGTAGTATTTTTGTACTTGTTCCCCCAGTTACACTGAGTTGAGGTTGCATTGGCTCCTTCACCCATTATTTCACTACTTGCCACTTACCTCCACCACACTCACAAATTCTAGAGGTCACCTTTGGAGCTGGAATCTTTGTCCTCTGCAGCATACCCACTTCTTCCCTCCCTTCCTTCTTTCCTTGATCCATCCCTTCCTTCCTTCCTTCCTTCCTTCCTTCCTTCCTTCCTTCCTTCCTTCTTTCCCTCCTTCCCTCCTTTCTTTCTTTCTTTCTTTCTTTCTTTCTTTCTTTCTTTCTTTCTTTCTTTTCTTTTCTTTTCTTTTCTTTTCTTTTCTTCTTTCTTTTTTTCTTTCTTCTTCCATCCTTCCCTCCTTTCCTGCAACACACACACACATACACACATGCACATGCACACACGCACATACACATGTGATAGATAGATAGATGATAGATAGATGATAGATAGATGATAGATAGATAGATAGATAGATAGATAGATAGATAGATAGATAGAACTGATCCCAAAGTCCATCATGGTCCTTTTGTTATGCCATATTTTAATCGTACTACTTAAAACAAGAAGAAAAGGTCTTACAGAGGGAAGGGATATAATAAAAGGAGTTTTCAGGTACCGAAGAAAAGGTTTATCTTTTGTTCTGATTATCAATTTTTAGGTAACAAACCACCATAAACCTTAATGTTTTAAAACAACAATAACATCAATCTTGCCCACCCATCTGCAGTGTGGTTAGGAACCAATAGGACTTACCCATCTCGGCTCCAGCCTGGGTCATCAGGGCTGCGGCTGTGGCTGGGGCTGCTGTCCTCCAGGGCTCTCACTCACTCACTCAGTTGGTGCTGTCTGGGTCCTCAATTGGGCACATGGTCTTTCCATGTGGCTGCTTCATTTTCTCATAAGACAGTGGCCGAGTCTCAGGGACAAACATCCCAAAAGAGGGAGAGGGGCAGGTGGGACCTATACTGCATTTTATTACCTAGTATTGAAAGTTATACATTATTATTTCTGTCACTTTCTAATTATTAGAAGACTGTCATTCAGGCTGGCCCATATTGAATGGGAGGAGAATTTCATTCCGTTTTTTTCATGGGGTGAGTGTATGAACATGCTTTAAAACTACCATGTTTTCTTCAAAATGTTTCATGGATAGTCAACTACTCTAATAAAATAGAGCAAATGGCAGGCAGAACTAGGAGTCAAACCTACATCTTTCCAACTCTGGACTGGAGCTTACACTTTGATATCCTGCTGGCCATTGATGAGTCAGTTTTAGTTCAGGCAGGAAATGTGTCTGACTCTCCATTTTTTCCCTTTTATGGACTTTTTGTTGCCCTTAAAGTAGTATGGCTAAAATGTGTTTATAAGAGTTTACCATAGGTCTTAAAAAATATAAAGAGACTATCACATGAATCAAGTCAGTGCATTTTACTGTGCATGAAAGCCACCTCTCCGAAGTTCCTAATATTTAATTCTTGGTGTTTTGCTGGGGACATAAAGTCAAAATTAGAAGTGGGTGGATTTTACAAAGAAGACATACACCTTAGTTGAGCTAGAGATGTGGGTATGTGTCTAAGGAAAATAAAAAATATCCCACATAAATTCGAGAGATAATATGTGCCTGATTGCAAATGAATTGCTTTCTAGACCATTAATTACTTTGGTAGTTAACATGGATTGCTCAAGAATCAACAAATGAACCCCGTATGAGATAAAGATTTTATTTTTCTCATTGCTCTATGAAAGACTGTGTTCGCTTAATTTATTTTGAATGTACTTAGAGGTAAAAGTGTTCTATTTTCTAATCTTAAGATGTAGTACAGTGGCAGCTACATGAAAGTAGCATGAATTTTGGAATCACAGAAAATGGCATGAAATTTACTTTTTCTACTTCTTAACTCTGAGAGTATGAGTATGTTACATGGACTTTCTGAGCCTCAGTTTCCTTATCTGTAAATGTAGTAAGATAGATGCTGTGTCTTGCTTATAGTAGACATTCAAGATACTATGGTTATTTTAGTCAATATTTTATTTTATTTTCAAAAGAGCAAGGGAACATTCATTCTCCTAGCTGCCAGGAGAGGGTCTCAGAATCCCGCTGTATGTCTGGTGAAGTTGAATTTTGGGATCTGCCTCTTGTTTTATGGGCTTACTTACTTTTAGACTGCATTTTAAGTATTTACAAATATGATATTTGCCTACCTAATAGCACTGTTGAAAGTGTTAATGTTAAGTCTATGTCCATTCCCCTCCTCTGGCAACGGCTCAATTCCATTTATTTTTCTATTTTTCTCATTTCAATAAATGACACTATCCAGTTTCTCAAAGCCAAAACCTATGGCTCATTCCCTCCTTATCATTTCCATTCCCATCCAGTATATTAACAAATACTCAAACTCATCAGTCACAGCTAACTTTGACCCCAGCTCTTCCCTTCACTTCCACTGTTACCACTTAAGTTTAGACTTCATCATCTCCAGACTGGACAAGTGCAACATCCCTGCTTCTCTTCTATCCCACTGTTACCCCATCTCCCTATGGTTTCTATCTCACACAGCAGGCGATGTGATTATTTTTTCCAAAATGAGATTATATAAACCTGGCTATAAACCCTTTCCAGTGTCCTTGAGACAGAACTCAGACTCCTTACCATGGCCTACAGAGCTCTGTAGGCTGAGCCCATTCCCTACTTCCCATTCACCCACCTGCTCCCTAAACAGAGCCCTATATCCTTTCATTCTGCTCCATGCCAAGCTAGCTTTCTATGTTTTAAACTAATGCATTAGCTGCTCTTTCTACTCAAAACTTTCATTCCTCCTCCCATGCTTAGCTCTCAACTTAAATTTTACACACCTCTAAAGTATATGGTTTTTCATTCTTTATCACTATATCCCATTTTAGTATTCTCCATAGAGTTATTACTACCCAATATTTTCTATTTGTCTGCTTACTGTCTACCTCTGACAGTAGAATGTGAGCTCCATGGGGGAGAGACTTTCTTTTTTTACTCATTCACCATTTTATGTCCCAAATGCCTAGAATAGTAGTACCTGACACCTAGCAAACTTTTAGTAAGTCGTTGTTGGAGGAATAGAATAATCCACCTCAATCAATAGTAAAATGTCACCAGTGTCCATATTTTGTCAGAGGACCCATGATAAAACAAGTGCATTTCATTAAGCCTGCTGCAGAAACCCTTGTAAGCAGAGAGCAGTGTGGGAGTGGAAAGGGCAGGACTGGAAGTGGGGAGGCACTGTCCCACTTCTGGCCCCAACACAGTCTCTGCAATTTTGAGTAACTTACTTCTATTTTAATGGGCCTCAAATTTCCCTTATTTAATCCTAGTGGGTTATTTTTTGTTTCTGTTTTTGTTTTTTGTTTTTTAATCCTAGTGGGTTATATTTAATTTTCTCCAGGTGTCCTTCCCACTGTGACACTTCATGACTAGGGTAACCACTACAAAGTGAGTTAAAATGTATGTTACAGTTTATTACTTTCTTGTTACCATAAGGAACTATAGGAGTTGGTAAAACAAACATCTAAAAAGGATACTTTTCTGGCTCTTAAGACAATGAAATATGGTAATTTATTTATATAGTAGGTGCCGGTTTTGATACCTTCATGTACCTGATCTTTGCCTCAGAACGTATTTTCCATATGGTAATACTGATTTGTGCAGTGAAGATGTGAAACACCCCCAAGGTCATAACAAGTCAATACAGCAGGGATAACAGATTTTTACCTTAGAGTATGTATATGCATGTATTAGAGTAGTTACTTTATAAACACTTCGGTGGTTGATAGAAATCTTAGGATGCCAACTGCACTGATGAGGCCTGTCAGTCTACACAGACTTTGTGCATAATGGCATCTCAACTTGTTATGGAGAGTCAGGGCTGACACTGGATTTCCTTCCCACCTGGCCCCTCACTATAACTGTGTCAAAGGGAAGGCAGCAGTGTGCTGATGAAGAGCCCAGGCTTGGTTTGCCTTGGCTCAAGCACTTGGTCTACTGTGTGTCAGCCTTGTGACCTCCGAATAGGTACTCAACATCTGCCAGCCTCAGTTTCCCCATCTCTAGGCATGAAAACAAAACAAAAAAAAATTAATTGTACCCACATAATTTCTAAGGATGAAAATGGTTGGAAACTTGTTCACTCTATAATTTAAGTTCCCAATTTAGCTAAGTTCATTTTAAGGTGTCTTTCTATATCTAATTCCCACTGTCCTTTCACTTTTGCTGAGAGACAGGGATGAGTGTATTATGGTATTTTTACTTCTCCATGCTTTCCTGTGTGTGCGCGTGTGTACCTGCATGCAAGCATGTGTGTATAGGATTTGATGAGGAATACCAAGCAGTGTTCTGGGTAGTGTACAGATGTCAAACCATAATCTTAGTGTTGCACAGTGGAAATATTTTAGGCTCCAAAGCCATGGATAGAAAGAAAGAAAGAAAGAAAGAAAGAAAGAAAGAAAGAAAGAAAGAAAGAAAAGAAAAATATACTGAACTCCCCTGCTCTGCCACTTCCTTGCTGAGAGGCCGTTGTCAGGCTATATGACCAAAATCTCTGAGACATCTTTCTCAACTGCAAAATACGTAATATATTATCCCAGCTTGACAACTTTTTCAGATATTGCAATGCATATGTAAAGGGGTTGGCCACGGTGGCTATTACCATTTAAGGATGCTATGCCCTTGTTGGTAGAATTAGAGACAATATTTATAAGCCAGAAAGATGAAAAGTAGTCTGGAAAGGAAAAATCAATTCTACTTATATGAATCTCAGAGATCTTCTGTGGAAAAGAATCACTTCTTTTTAGACACAGCATGGATAGGAGTCATTGGGAAGATGGGGAAGAGCATGGAGGGAGACCATTCTTAAGGAATGGGGGAGAATCCTATTTAGGAATGTAGCAGTTGAGGCTTATTTCAATGAGAAGGCAGAGAGGATGAGAACAAGGGTAGGAATGGTAGGAAGGGCCATCTATGAGGGTAGAAAGAAAGGAGGGCCTTCTATGTTGTAGATACTTTGCAACATGCTTTTATTGATGAACTCCGTTAACCTCCACTGAATGAAGATTGGAAAGGGATATAATAGGAAGATTTAGCCATATGACTGTAGAGATAACTGACTGGGTCAGGTGAATACTACAGACAAGGGGACCATTAGGTATATCTCTCCAGTCAAGGAAAGAGGGAAGAAGCATGGGGTCATACAAAAAGGAAGGGAAAGCAAAGAATGATTGCTGATGAACAAAATAGACTCAAGCAATACTGTTAAATGGAAATGTTATAATTTTCTACTAGCTTCTTTGTAAACATAAAAAAGAAATCCATCAAATGATTTTTAATACATGTTTTATTTGTGACAATTTATCCAAAATAGTATCCATTCAATGTGTAATTAGCAGAAGAAATTATTGATTTATTTTACATTATTTTTTTATTCCAGATATTCAAAATCTGGTGGGCATTTTGCATTTACAACACATTTTAATTCATATTGACCCCATTTCAAGAGATGGATAGTTATATGTGGCTAGTGGCTACCATAGTGGATAGTACAGGTCAAAAACGTTTTCATTCTGGATAAGGCTTCCAATGCCTTATTGGACTTATCCAGACAAAAAATGGAGATAAGAGGCTGGAGGGAATTGATTCTAGTAGGGAATAAATTTGACTTTTTACTAAATAAGTTGATTTCGAGATATAGGGTGGGCAACAGGTGGTGCTGAAGCCTGAAGTCAGAGGTCAGAGTGATAGGGTGGCAAGCAACCAGAGTAGAAGGCATAAGGTCGGTTAAATAGCACTAGGGACAGGGTGTTGAGGGGAAGCAGCGGTGGGGAGTGGTGGAAGAAAGCTATAAACAGTGAGAATAGGGGTCTGGGGGCCTGTGATAAAGGAAGCACTGTGGGAAGCAAACAGTGCCTGAGCCCTGGAGCTCACATAAGTGCAGAGAGCAAATGTTCTAAGAAACAGCCATAGAAATGTTCCAGGGGTGAGGGGAATCTCTGCAGCTCTAAGGATGGCTTACTGTAAGGAATACTATACTCTTACACCTTGAAAGTTTGGTGTAAAGGCATAGAGGGGATCCAAAGCCCCTGCAACCAGGTGTGGAAGACCAGCCAACAAAAGAGTCAAGAGATATCACTAATTGTACAATAACAACCCCAACAGTGATAGCACCACGTGCCATCTGCTAACATACGTATATGTACATATACATGCCTATGTGTGTATGTATATTTACACACAATTTTATATTCTCATATCAACCACTGAATACGGTGTTATTATTCCACACATTTAAGTGAGGGAATGGAGACTTCAAGACTAAGTAACTTGCCATAGGTCTTACAGGGAGGATCCAAATTCAAGTAGCTCTAACTTCAAAGCTAATGCTTCTGAAAGTCAAGGAGAAATGTCAAGAGAAGATGAAGGAGAAGCAGGATCATGACCCTGAGTTCAGATACCCTATTCTGTGTGCTGGTTCTGCCAAATGAGGAGAGATGTGTTTATTGAAGAGTACATATTGATAGAGGCTACATGTAGCTGGTTACAATATGTCATGTCTATATACATATGTAAAACAAACTCATTTATAAATACTTGTATATTATATGTATAGAAACCTTTATTTATATATACCTATATATGATATGTATACATACATGTTAAGTATATATGCATTTTATTCATTTTTTTTCTTTTTGGGTTCCTAATAATTCCCATGTAGGAGACACTTAAAATATAGAAAAAAGGAAAAAGAACAATATTAGTATTAAGCCAGCCTTTGAATCTAATAGCTTTAATGTGCCAAAAATTTTAATACGTATTTTTAGTTCCCAGTATAGATGGATTACAAAACCATCTAATTTAATCTTTATGATCCCATAAATCAAAGGTTTCTACTGATAAATATACTGAGTGTCAAAGAGTTTAAGTAAGGAACACATGACCCTATCCATATCTGAAAAAATACAAGTGAGTCTAATAAAACCTGTTGTGATTAAATCCAGTTTGATGGATAAATGTAAGCAATCCTGTTTTAGTCTGGCAGGTCACCAGTTACTCAGGTGCCAGTTATACTACATTCCCTTGAACTGAATCAAGCCAATGCTGGATTTTGCCTAGTAAACCAGTATTATATGTACAGTCAAGTCACCATAAAATCTATCTGGACAATCATTTCATAAGATGTCTCTAAGAATAGAAAACTAATTCTCTCCATGAACACGTCACTGACAGGGAAAAGAAGTCAGATAAGGAGAAAATCGGAAATGAAGTTGCTGACACTCTAACAATGCATCTGTATATTCAGCAGAGTTTTTGATTAAGTTTAGAGAGGATAAGATGTCTCAATATTAGAGTAGTTGCAGAAACCACCTTGGGAAGACTAAGACAGAGGAGGGAAGGAGGGAAGGAGGGAAGGAAGGAAGGAAATAGAAAGGTAAGGAAATAGAAAAGGGACAAAGGAAAGAGAGTGAATGGCAGGGAAAGAGCGTGGGGGAAGAAAGAAAAACAACCTTCCAGGGAATTGTCTCTGAATTAGAATCCTGTATTTTGTCTCATTGTGTATCTTGAATAAAGTTGAATAGATTCTCAACTTGGAGGCATGATCCTAGGCAAAAAGCACTATGTGATCTTCCCAAGGGCCTCAAGTTATGATGTTGAAAACAAAAGTCCATGACAACAGATGTGAACATAACAACTATTCTAAACAGCTCATCCTACAAAGAACTTATTAAAGGGAGAAATGAATATGATGGCAGTAGGATCCAAGGATGGCAACTTGTTGGCAACTGAGTGGAACAGAAGACGTTCATTTCCTCAGTGGCATAATTGAAATAAAAATTATTTTTCAAGTGAGACTTTCCACCTCTGAGTTTTTAAGCGTAGCTTCTCTGTCTTACTCATTTCTGAACATTTCTAGAGCCTGGACTGATGCCTGGCACAAAGTAGGTGCTCAAAATTATTTCTTGTATCTGAAAATCATGTAAGAATATGATTTTAAAAAAGAACTTTGAAAACAACAATTGGCATTCCTATATCAGTCAGGATAGGCTAAATATCTGATGACCAGATACTCTTAGGGATGGCTGGGGGCTCTGCTCTGGGTCTTCTCCCTCCATGACCCAGAATGATAGAGTAGCTCCCACTCAGGTGTCACTGGTCACCTTGGAAAAGGAAAAGAGATTGAGTCCTGCTACAGCCTAGAGTGATAGATGTCATTTCTACTTACAATTCATCCCCCAGAATGAAATACATAGGGGAGGAAAAATAATTTTCCCATGAAACTTTTGAGTTTCTTGGCTAAGATCCCTTTAAGAAAACACAGGTGAACAAGAAAAAAACAAATAGAGGTTTGTCAACATGTATTATCTCATGTATACATAGGAAATGCCCGGGGAAAAATGAATAATTTAAAGAAATGGCTTAGAACACCAGCTTATATGGTACCTTCAATGAAGAACAGTAAATCTGTAAAGAAATGATATGACAAAGGAGAACAGTTTTAGGCTTCCAAGAATAGAGATAAAGGCTAGTTAGTAATATTTGTTATGTAGAATCTTCTGGTGCCATTGCTAGGCTGAGAGGGTCTAAAGTTGTTTCCAAATGGTTAACTTTTGTCCTCTGACAAAAAGGGGAGGAGGGATGGATACCTTTGTAAATTTGTGTCCTGGTTTTAGGCAAACATAGGGAGAACAGAGAGCTTTGTTTGTCTCTACTTCTCAGGTACCTTCCACTCAAAATAACCTATAGGAGAAGTGGCATATTTTGAAGTGGCATATTGTACTAGCCTTCAAATACCTATAAGCCCAAATACCTATAAGCCCACCAAGCATAATGCTACTATTTGCCTGGAAGGTGAAGAAGCAAAAATAATTGGTGCATAGCCTCAATGCCTATCACACAGTGGGGAAGTAGGAGAGGAAAGAACAGGGACAAAAAAGAAGCAAAAACAAAATCAAACCCAAATTGGGATTGAAATAAAAGGGTATGCTTACAGTATCACTTTTCTCATCTACTATAAAATATATTACTTTTTTCAATGCAGGACACACCAGAAAGAAAAGTGTATTAGATCTCTAAAATACTATAAGCTATTTTGAAACCTGCAAGTCTACTTACGGATCTTTATGTATGAATATATATACATATATATATTCATATATATATATGTATATATATAGCATGGATTTTAGTTTTAGCTAAGATCAAATATTTTATTAATTTCAAAATTAGCTTTATTATTTAGTTAATATTACAGTTTCTGTGTTAGTTCATGCTAGTGTCAACATAAATTGTAGGGCTAATATTTAGAAAGTATTATAATACTCCTTTTTTTCCTAAATCAAAGCAAAATTTCAAATTTAATTATATAATTAGTCAAGAAGCCCTAACATACGTGTGGATAAAAATGTCTCTATATACATGAATTATACATTTTTTGATTCACACAAATGTGTTGATTCACACAAATGTCACACAAAAATGTTACTTTTATGAATCTGTTTGCCTCTGAAATATTCTTATATGTGTGTACTTGTGCAAATGTATAAAATAGTACATCACAGTGCCCTGTTTATATATTTTCCCTCATGCTCTGAATGCTAGCATACTCAATCTGGTATCTGGAGAGCTGGCAAAGCAGATGGTGCTGGACAGTCTTGGCCAACAGGACTGGTGTGCCATACTGCAAATGCCCCAGGGCGACAAGCACAACACTGGGCCATCTTGCACTGAGTGCATCCCAGTAACCTGGGTTACTTTCCCACAGTGGCTTCTTCTACTGCCCCATATCGTATGTTTAGGGGAGTTGCTTTGATATTTTAAAACTTTCACATATGTTCAAGTGATTGAGCATGAACTGCAGCAAGGAACCAAAGGGACATTATTACTCTGGAGGTTATGAGATTAACAGTTTATGGCAGCTAGAAGTACTTTCTGAAAAAGATGTGGGGAACATTACAATGACTGGGCAGTTAGAGATTGGTAGAAATCATTTGATACCATGAGGATTAACCAATAAATGAATGAAGGGAGCTAAAAGAAAATATGTCCTGCAGTGGTTTATGCTGCAAGCGATTCGAATGTGTCTCTATAGGGTCTGCTGAGAACATTATAGTACTGACTGAATAGCGACAGAAAAACCATCCTACCACCTGCTAAATCAAGGACTGAAGGGAGAAGTCTCTGTGCTGTCTCCAAGTAGTCTATTCTACATGACTGTGCCTTGGGTGCCATGGAATTATGTGTACTTGATTTGATAATTTAGATCTCCAGTGTCTTAGTGATAATTTAGGTCTCCAGTGTCTTAGCGATAGCATGTTTCTCCCATTTTCTGTATCAGGATATCGTTGTACCTAAGCCTGCTCCATGCCACCTGCTCTGTGGTACTATTTTGATCAAAGTATGTATAACTCCTCCTCCAGTTATTCATCAGTGCCCTTGGGTCTTTGGGAGATATGTTCTTCCCTGCCTCAGGGCTACGCTGATTTCATTCCTCATCTTCCATCGTGCCTGAATACACAGTTTACCTAAAGGTTAAGAATTATGAGTCTAATTAAGAGGATAGAGCAATTCCACTACATTAACATTAATAGCGCATGAAAAGCACTCCCCATGGCTTCATTTTTTAAGCAGTAGCCATTTCTACGTCTCTTCTCTCTTTCCTATTTTTCCTTCCTGCACCACTTAATGATAATTTTATGGTAGTGATGGCACCTATGTTGATGAAAGAGAAAAGGTGAGAACTGTCCCTGCCTGTCTCTTTCTCATTCTCCCACTGCTAAGGGCAGTGTCCTTGAGACAGGTTTGCTTTACTGATCAAAGGCAGTCCACGGGAGAAGAGGCCCAAATGATGGGGAGTTGCCAAGAAAGCTTCACTGCAGACAAATATGATGGAACTCATTTATCACATGATAAAATGTGAACTTCTCTTTAATCCTGGAATTGAAAGGTCATTATAGTAGAGGCAGTTTTTTAAAGGTTAAATAAAAGTAAGTCACCAATGGTGATGTATCATGGAATTCCCGGGCCTTGTAGCGCTGCCTGCATCAGGCTCTCGTGCCCTGCTTGAAGTTTTAAAACACCAATAAGGCCTCTGAACCAACATAGAAGGCATGGTTCAGTCACTGTCTGTCCAGAAAATCCTATGGCATTAGGAGCTTCCAGAGGGAGCAATCCTAGAAGTCCCATTCTGCTCTAGATTTCCTTCAGACTTTCCTCAGGGTTCCCCTGGGGAAGGGGCCAGGGTCTGAGATCTGTAGCTACTAATTGAAAGATTAAGAAGCAACTATTCAGCGTGACATGTGTTCCAGAAGCATTGAAGGGAAAGTAACAAATTGAACATATGTCGAATCATTACTAGAAGGAAAAAATTGTCCAGGAAACTGGATGATGTGGAGTGAGACTTCAAAAATATTTTATTTACCAAGACTTGGCAGGGTGCAGCTTATTTTCCCTCCATAAGTCCCTTCTTGTCCTTATTTCTTTATGTATTATTCTTATGCATTATTTATCAAATAATCTATCATTATTTAAATATTATTATTTATTTATAATCTTATTTCCCTCCATGGGTCCTTCCTGATACTGTACACTTGAATTCAGGGGTTCACAAAGCATGAAATGCAAGAAGGCTTTATGTGGTCTATGGATGAACTTTTCAAAAACATTATTTGTATTTTTATTTTAATATACGTTAGAAGAAATATATACAATTAACATATTAACCATATGATTTCAAATCTCTTGTTACTTAGAGAATAGTGTAAACTGAAAAGTCAGTAAATTTAAGGTCAATTAATTTTTTAAGAAAGATGTGATACAATAGAGATAAACTCAAAGTCGGTTCTGCTCTGACAGAAGGTTAGGAAGTGTTAGGATGCTTTTCCTTCCCCCAGGAGGTTGGCTGTGTTACATACCATGTCTTATTCACTCCTGGTTCCACTTCCAGAGGTCCCTGCCCCATGCAGCAGGGATGGTGATATTTCTTCTTTCCCAGGTCTGCTCCCCTGTGAAGCCCACTCTGTTCCATGTGGGCCAAGTTGGTGTCTGCTCTTGCTCTCTTTTTTTAAAAAATATTTTATTTATTTATTCATGAGAGGCACAGAGAGAGAGAGAGAGGCAGAAACAGGCAGAGGGAGAAGCAGGCTCCATGCAGGGAGCCCGATGTGGGACTCGATCCCGGGTCTCCAAGATAACACACTGGTCTGAAGGCGGTGCTAAACCGCTGAGCCACCGAGCTGCCCATATTGTCACTGTATTAAGTATCCACTTTTGTTGTAATGGGTTGCATACCAACAGCAAATGGCATCCATTTATATTTTCTCAATGCATAGGCCTGCATTTAGAAGATACTACATAATTTGTTTTGAATACACCATTAATTTCCCCAGAACTTCTCTTAGGAAGTTCACCAATTAGCTTCGCAGTTGCTTAATTCCATGGGGATCCTGGGAGATCTTTTCTTGATGTAGCAACATTTGGCACTCCCACTTTGAAGCACATGCTTCACTTGACATTGAAGATGCTATGCTCACCTTCCTACCTGACTGTGCTTTCATCTTCACTGGTTCTTTCTTTTCTCCTCACAACTAAAATGAGGAGTTATCTTTGGGACTCAGTCCCTGGCTCTCTTCTTCATTCTCCTTTGGGGTTACAATCTATTCACATGCTGGAAACTGTCAAATTTAGATCTCCAACCAAGATTCATTTTCTGAATGTGAGATTAACATACCCACCTGCCGACTGGTGTTACAGTATCCAGAAAGAATTTTCTAATTTTCCTCCTCCACATCTGCTCTCCAGCATTCTTGCCTAGCTCTATAAATGGCAACCTATTTTGTCAGATGCTCACACCAAGAAACCCTGGAATTATACCTTGATTCCTCTTTTTCCCATTATTTAATTCTGTTCACTGCAATCAAAATGTATTGCAAATTTAACCAACTATCACCACCGTGCTGATCACTCCCTGAGATCCGAGATGCATCGTCTATCATTGGGATTGTTATGATTGCCTCCTTTTTTTTGTTTTTTTTATGATTGCCTCCTAAATGGATTTACTTGCTCCTTCCCATCACAGCCTTCAAGTTTGTTCTCAACATACAAGTCAGTGTGTATTTCTTCCTGAAACAATGATCCAGTGTCTCCCAATCTCACTTAAAGTGAGACCAGTGACTTCTCAGGCCTTCCATATTTTGGACCCACTTGATTCCTTCAGCAACTTGTTACTTTCTCTTTTTTTCATTTGTAGCCATCCTAGCAGGAGTGAAGTGCTGATCTCATGGTTTTTGGTTTGCATTTCTTTAACAATGAATGATGCCAATCATCTTTTCACGTGCCTATTGGTCATTTGTATATCTTCTCCGGAGAAATGTTTGCTCAAATCCTTTGCCCATTTTTTAGTGGGGTTGTCTTCTTTTGTTGAGTTGTAGGGGTTACATACATATTCTGGACACTAGACTCTTGGCAGATATATGAGTGCAAATATCTTCTCCCATTCCCTAGTTCACTTTCTTCATAGTGTACTTTAATGTAAGTTTCTAATGAAGTTCAATTTCTCTTTCTTCTTTTGTTGTTTGTACGTTTGGTTTCCAATCACTTACTCCTCCGTCTGCAAAGGTATTTTCCAATTTGCCACATGCCTTAGTACTTTATCTCTTTCAGAACTTGGCATAAATACAACTTCTTAACAGGGCCTTCACTACTAATCGTATTTAAAACGGTAATCCTTCCTGACCCCAGCACTCCCTACCCCATTTTACTGTTCTATTTTTCTCTGTCAGTTATTTGCATGTGATAGGACTGACTTACTTATGTGTACATGCTTTCAGAGTTAATCTAGATAAGGCAGAGGTCAGTGGCTGATAATGTTCTGCTACAGTCCTCATGCTTGAAGCAGAGCCTACTATGGGGAAGGTGCGCAATATACTAACTGGCAAGGGACTTCAGCCGATCACCAAGAAGCTGACTCTTCTTGTGTGAAGGCAATTTTATGTCTCTACTCACCTGCCTTTGACTTCCAAGTGTTACTTCATCATTGGTGTAATTATCAGCATAATCATCACTATCAAGCAATATTTAGAAAGGTTCCACCTCTTCATGGGGCTAAGTATAGCACTGGAAACATGCATCTGGGATATTCCAGGACAGCCTTGATTTAAGAATAAATTTATTAGACAATGTAACCTAGTTTTCTCTAAAAAAAAAAAAAAAAAAGAAATAGGCCTAAGAAATAGCAATTTTGCATCACTGCTTATGAGCTGAGCTTCTGACCTTAAATCAATGTCATGGCTTTTCTGAGCTACAGTTTCCTCATCTGTACAATGAGGTTGTTGTGAAGATTAAGGAAAATCATTTCTCACAATGGGAACTGTGTACTCAATTTTATTCACTGGTAAGCCAGGCATAAGAATACTTAAAATGGTAGCTATTATAAGAAGTATTAAGCTTATTAGTAATAACTGTGATGTTTTTAAGTTTAAGAATCAGAGTACTCAGGCCTAAAGCACTACATCATCTTAAAGAAATTAGCTTGTGCTCAGAATGTGCTTTCTTAATGGATTTAATTTAGTGATTACAGTAGTGGTGATGGTACTGATGATGATCATTAAAATGATAAATACTGAATTAAGAATCCATAGTTCCTGATCGGGGAGTAGTAATACAGTGTCATAAACAATGTCAAGGTATTTGTGAGATACATTTTTTTCCTCCCCACTTGCCTGAGTCCTAAATATTTTAGCTAACTTTTGTTTCTTTAAGGCCTCAAATGTGAGGGTACATGTCATATTCCAAATAGTCACTATTTGTTGGGATATGTTCATATACAAAATGAAGTATCTGCTAGGATAATGGAAATAGAATCCATTTATTGGATACCTACTCTGTGCTAGAAAACCAGGCTAATTATTTTGTGCTTTAGATAATTTAATCATCCATATTTTTCTGATTTTATAGAGAAGCTCCTGAGTCACAGAAAAAACAAGGAATTACTGCAGTTACACAGCTATAAAAGGGGAAATGGAAATTTCAACTCAGTTTTTTTCTGAATTCAAAGCTCTAAAATATTTTCATGACGATGAGGTGCTATTTTTTTTTACAGTTTTATTAAAATAAATTTAACATGCCATAAAAGTTTCCCAAAGTCTGTGATTTGTGGTTTAGGTATATTTAGAATTGTAAACATCACCATAGTCTGATTTTAGAACATTTTTTTAGCATCTCCAAAATAACACCCCCTACATATCTACAGTCATTCCCCAATGTTTCATTGTCCACAATGCCCCAACCGCAGGCAAATACTAATCTACTTTCTGTACTCATGCACTTACCTGTTCCAGACATTTCATGTAAATGTACTCATGCAATGTGTTGTTTCTGTAATTGGATATGTTTTACTTAGCATAATGTTTTTAAAATTAGTTCACATTATAGGATGTGTCAGTATTTAAGTATTTTCTATTGTCAATTAATATTCCAAATATTAATCATTAATATTTTGTTAATATATGGATATACTACATTTTGTTTATCCATTCATCAGTTTATGAGCATTTTAAATTGTTCCCATTTTTTTCGCTGTTATGAATACTGTCACTATAAACATTAAGGCCAAAATAAAGCTTTCCTTTCTCCTGAATTATGTACATGGGAGTAGAAGTGGATCATGAAATTTCATGTTTAGCACTTTGAGGAACCACCAAACCATTTTCCAAAGCCATTGGACAGTTTTATGTATCCATCAGCTATGTAGGAGGGTTCCAATTTCAATACACCTCTTCCAACATTTGTTATTCTCTATCTTGTTTATTTTAGTTGAGTAGGTGTGAAGTGACATCTCATTGTAGCTTTGATAATCATATTTCCTAATCACTAATGTTATTGACCAACTTCTCATGTGCTTACTGGGGTCTTTTAGATCTTCTTTAAAGATATATTTAAATTATTCACCTATCTTTAAACCAGATTATTTGTGTTTTCATTGTTGACTTACAAGGTTTCTTTATATATTCTGGAGCCTACTCTGTTATCAGATATATGATTTGAAAATATTTCTCCCATCTGTAAGATGCAGGTTTACTTCTTGATGGTTACCTTTGATATTCAGTTTATTTTTTTAATATGAAGTCCAATTTACCTATATGTCTTTTGTCACTTGTATTTTTGATATCATATGTAGGAAATCATTATTTAGACCAAGGTCACAAAGATTTATTTCTGTTTTATATTCTGTTTTCTATTTCTCTAGGATTTTTAGAGTTCTAGCTCTTAAATTTAGAAATATGACCCATTTTCAGTTAATTTTTATTTATAGCATGAGGTAGGGGTACTATACCAATTGAACTGGCACCATTTGTTTAAAAGGCTAATATTTCCCATTGCATGGTCTTTATGTCCCTGTCAAAAATTATTTGATCATAAATGTGAATGTTTATTTCTTCACTCTCAATTATATACCATTGGTCCATTTGTCTGTCCAATATCACAATCTCAATTACTAAAGTGCTGGATAAGGTTGTGAAAAGGATAAACCATTAAATCCTCTAACCTCTAACCATTAAATCCTTTTCAGAATTGGTTCGGCTATTTTATGTCTCTTGCATTCCCATGTGAATTTTCAAATTCATATGTTGTATCAGTTTCTGTAAAGAAAAAGCAATGTTCTTGATAAGGATGATGTCGATCTATAGATTAATTTGAGAATTATTGTTAAGATGTTAACTCTTCTGATCCATAAATGTATGTCTTTCCCTTTGTTTAGATCTTCTTTAAATTATTTCAACAGTATTTTCTAGTGTACAAATCTTACAATTCTTTTGTTAAATTTATTCCTAGTTATTTCCTTCTTTATTAATGCTATTATAAACATTTCTTTATTTTCTTTTTCTTTTTACATGTCTATTTTATTATATATCATTTTCTTTATTTTTATATTATTCATTGCCAGTATATAAAAATATATTTAATTCCATATATTGAACTTGTATCCTGCCACAATCTTAAATTATTTATTGTATAACTTTTTATTTGATTCCTTAGCATTTTTATACACAAGATTGTGTCATCTGAAAATAGTGCGTTTTACTTCTTTCTTTCTAATGTAGTTGACTATCTCTTCTGCTTGCCTGATTACCCTACCTAGAACCTCCAGTACAATATTGAGTAGAAGTAGCAAAAGTAGAAAGACATCCTTGACTTGTTCCTGATCTTAGAAGGAAAATATTCAATCTTTCTTCATTATGTATAATGGTAGCTATAGGTATTTCATAGGTATCCTTTATCAGATGCAGAAAGTTTCCTTCTAAACCTGATGTCTGGCTTTTTTTTTTTTTTTGGTCTTTTTTAAAAATTATTATTATAAAATATGTTGGGTTTTGCAAAATGATTTGTGTGAGTTTACTGAGATGATTATATAGTTTTTATTTTTTTAATATTGTATGTTATACTATGGATTTTCATATACCAATGATTTGTCCTATTGTTTAATCTTTTTATATGTTGTTGAATTTGCTTTGCTGGTATTTCATTGGGTATTTTTATATCAATATTCATCAATGGTATTGGTCTATAGATACCTTTTCTCTTGATGTCTTTATCTGGGTTCAGTATCAGAGTAATGCTGGTCTCATAGAATGCATTAGAAATTGTCCCCTTTTCTGTATTTTTTGGAAAAGTTTGGGAAGGGAGAATGTTAATGGTAGAACTGGATAAAGCTATCAGGACCCAGGATTCTGTGTATATGTGTGGCTGAGGGGGGAGGGAAGGACAGATTTTTTTTTTTTTTTTTGGTTTGTTTTTCAGTGATTCAATCTCTTTGTTACAAGTCTATTCAAATTTTATGTTTCTTCTTGAATCAGATTCAATATCTTTTTTGTTTCTAAGAATTTTTCCACCTCATCTACATTATCTAGTCTCTTTCTATACAATTGTTCATCATATTTCATTATTATCCTATATATTTATGTAAGGTCAGTAGTGTTGTATCTTCTTATATTCTAAATGATAGTAATTTTCATCTTCTGGGGTTTTTTGTGCTCAGTATAGCTAAACTTTTATAAAATCTGTTAATCTTTTTTTAAAGGATTTTATTTATTTATTCATGAGAGACAGAGAGAGAGAGAGAGAGAGAGAGAGAAGCAGTCTCCATGCAGGGAGCCTGATCCCGGGACTACAGGATCGTGCCCTGAGCCGAAGGCAGCCATTGAACTGCTGAGCCACCCAGGGATCCCCAGTGTTAATCTTTTTAAAGAATCTTTTGGTTTCATGGATTTTTCTCTATCATTTTGCCATTATATATTTCACTTATTTATTCTAATCTTTATTATTTCCTTCTTTCTACTTAATTTTGGATTAGTTTGTTTTTTTCCTAGTATCTTAAGGTAAAAAAATTAGGTTGTTCATTTGAGATCCTTTTTTCTTCTTTTTCTTTTCTTTTTTCAATTTAGGCATTTGTTGTTGCATCCTGTAGATATTTTAGCTGCATCCTGTAAATTGTCTTTTGTGTTTTTGTTTTCATTTGTCTGAAAGTTTTTCTTGTATCTCTTGTGAGTTTTTGTTTGACTCATGGGTTATTTAGGAGAATGATGTTTAATTTTCACTTATTTGTGACTTTCCCTATTTTATTTTTTATTTTAACATAATTGCAACATCTTTGTATAACATGTTTTGTATGATATCAGTAATTTTAAATTTACTGAGTCTTGTTTATCTCCTAACATAGCATCTATCTTGGAAATGTTTGTTATGTACTTGAGATAATATATTCTGCTATAATTGTTGAGTATTCAAATGATATCTCATAGATCTAGATGGCGTATGGTGTTAAGTCTTTTGTTTTCTTTTTGTTCTTCTACCTAGTTCTAACCTTTATTAACACTGGGGTATTGAATTTTCCAATTATTATTGAATTATCTATCACTCCAACTGTTTATGTTTTTGATTCAATATTTTGGGGCTCTTTTGTTAGTTGTATATATGTTTATAATTATTGTATCTTCATGACGATTTGATCACTTGTCATTATAAAATGTCCCTTTTTGTCTCTCGTAACAAATTCTTTTTATTTCTCGTAACAAATTCTTAATATTTGTTTTCTCTAATATTAGTATAGCTATTATACTTCTCTTAGTTATGCTTGCATAGTACATATTTTCTCATCCATTTATGTTCAGCATGTTTGTATTTAAAATATATCATATTATTATAGAGACTATATATTTGGATCTTGGATTTTTTTGTATACGCCTATTCTCTCTCTTTATCTATCTCTACCTTTGAGTTATTTAATCTATTTCTTATCTAATTACTGATACGATAAGATATACATTTATTGTTTTCTATTTGTTTCTATGTGTTTTATGACCTTTGTCCCCGATTTTTTATTTCTGTCTTACAGTTTTTTAATAGTTATTTTCTAAGATATCTCTTAAATTTTTTTTGGATGTTTTTCTTACTGTATTGTTTGGGTCATTTTCTTACTAGTTACAGTTAGTATCTTAATTTAAAACAGTATAGTTTGGATTAATGCTAACTTAATTTTAATAATGTACAAAAACTTTTCTATGACACGCTTTTATTCACTTTCCCACCTTGGTATTATCATTAAAACACTAATTAAATCTTTATACCTTATAAATCCATCATTGTAGTTTTTTATTTATCACTTTAGTCCAATATTTGGGCTTCCACAGGGACAGTTTTTATCATTCCTTGTTTGTTTTGTATGGGCCATAATTTCCTGTTTATATTTCATATTTTCTTTAAAAAGTGGACATTTTAGATAATACAGTGTAGCAACCTTGAAAATTAGCTCTCCCCTCCCCAGGTTTTGTTTTTTGTTGCTGTTTTCTTGTTGTTGCTTCATTGTTCATGCTGCTGTTGTTTGTTTAGTGAATTTAAAGTTTATACTACTTTTACTTTTTACACACAGTCACTAAAGTTTCTGCTCAGGTAGCATTTTTTTACAGCTAATGATTAGGCAACTTTCCCTAAGTGCTCCACACCAATCAGTCTTCTAGTCTTCACTAAGGGTCTCTAAGTATGTATTGGGGCATTATTTCAATATAGGCATCTTACAACTCTGCCTTTGTCTTCACATTCTGCTTCTGCATGTCCTTAAAATCAGCCATATGTGAGAAATTAGGACCTTTTTAGGTCTTTTCTGAGTATATGCACAGCCCTGCACATGTGCATAGACTTCTAGATTCCCAGAAATCTACATAAGTTTTCTAAAGCCATCTGTAGACATCTCCTTTTTTTTTTTTAAGATTTATTTATTTATTTATTTATTTATTTATTTATTTATTTATGATAGACAGAGAGAGAGAGAAAGAGGCAGAGACACAGGAGGAGGGAGAAGCAGGCTCCATGCAGGGATCCCGACGCAGGACTTGATCCCGGGACTCCAGGATCCTGCCCTGGGCCAAAGGCAGGCGCCAAACTGCTGAGCCACCCAGGGATCCCTGTAGACATCTCCTTTCCCAGTTTTTCCTTTTATGTTTTTAGTCATCCTCTTGGTAGTCCCACTTGACATCACTGATATTAAACAATTTTCATTGATTGTTTTCAACACGCATCCTCAGGACAGGGATGCTCACACAGAGTGAGCAGTGAGTCAGGTCATAATAGAGATAAGCTCTGAGACTGGATTATTTCAGAGAGTTTTCAGACAGATCAAATAGTGACAATTCTTGGTGGTGTGGCTTTTGGGAAATATCAGGCTCATTCTACTCCTTTGATTGGCTGTTAGGCTATGGTAGTTGTGAAGCTGTTAGTTTTCAAGGCTGCCATGTTTCTGAGGATGAGATGAGAATAGGCAGGCTAAACATCTAACAGGCTAAACATTTAGGCAGGCTAAATATAACTTCTTCTTTATCAAAATTCAGTTATAGTTCTTAAATAAATGCTCCTCAGTTTGTTGCAAACTTAATTAATTTACAGATCTCTAGAAAAGTTGTTTTTTTTGACGATGTTCTAATTGCTTTCATGGAAAAGCAGGTTTTCAAAGGCCCTTACTCCACCATTCTGGAAATGGGTTTTGGTTTGTTTTATTTTTGTAGTTGGGGCCTTTGTGTGAGACCTGATGCTTACATTTGCTGAGGGTCATTTCCTGTGTTGGGAGCTGCCTGATCCAACAAGCACTCCCAAACCTAGGGTAGAAAAGTATATATTATAGCAAAATTAAATCTCTGCTAAACAAAAGAGAAGCTAAGAAGGAAGTTTGCTTTCTTTCTTCTGACTGCTCTTTCCTTGATATTTGGCTTCTCTTGGCTCCTTTCATTCTCATGCTTATCTTTATTATATAGCTCTGACCACTTAGTACCTCAACTGTATCCCTTTGCTAGAAAAGGAGTTTCCTCAAGGACAGAAACAATGATAGTTGTTTTGCCTCTCTATTGCTTAAATAAGACCTGCTATACAATAGGCACTCAGTAAATGTTTATTAAATAAAGTGAACTGTCTACACTTTTCGTTTCAGAATCCCAAATACATGTTAGGCAAGACATGTTGAACTCTCAGCTACAAACTCATTTCCAGCAGAAAAGTAAAAAAAAAAAAAGGAGAAATGTCTGCAACACCCACATTCTCCTTATTAGAGAGATGACTGTCTTGAGGCAAAGCCACAAAAAACAAACAGGCACAGGGCTGGTAAGGCGTGGTAGGATGTGACTCCTTATCCTTTGAGGGGTACCTCTGTGGTAAGCAAGACAAAAACCTGTTCAATGACAAGTCTCCTCGGGACACCTGGGTGGCTCAGTGGTTGAGCATCTGCCTTTGGCTCAGGGCGTGATCCTGAGATCCAGGATGGAGCCCCATATCGGGCTTCCGGCGAGGAGCCTGCTTCTCCCTCTGCCTATGTCTCTGTCTCTCTCTGTCTGCGTCTCTCATGAATAAATAAGTAAAATATTTTTAAAAAATGACAAGTCTCCTCAAAGAGGTGAGCTGAGCTAAGAGCTAGACCTCCCGGCTGGTGCACACCTGGAAGAGGCATTGTTTAGGACCCAGGAGTCTTATCCTTTCCCAATAAGGCAAGCCTGCCATACCAGTTTTCTGTGGCTAATGAAAACAATCTTTATCACCATTGTTACTTCATCCCTTGTGATTCTAAAGCACTTCAAGGTTTGCAAAACTCTTACCTACCATGATCCTCATGATGGTCAGGTAATTTTCAGTCTCTACTTTACGGGTGAGAAAACTGAAGCTAAGGATCATTCCCCAAATCATTAGTCAAAATAAGTGAAAGAGCTGTGCCTAGAACCCAGGTTTCTGGCTAATTATCCCATTTCTTTTATTGTCTGTCTTGAATTCAATGCAAAATACATTTCCTTGCTAATTCCTTGGGATATATGACTAGTTACATTCTTATTTGGCTCAGCATCATCTCTGTGACACTCACCCTCTCTCCATCCTCTGTTTAGTCAATGGACACACTAGTTACTACAGTCTTTCACTTTGAAGTTTTAAGGAGTGGAAATTTTATCTGATGCTCAGATGGGCACCTAGATAAAGGTATATCATTTCTAGCCAGATGCCCTCAAGGTTCTTTGCCAAATTTCTCATTTGTATGAGGGTCACTCCAACTCCTCTCTGTCCTTCAAGATTCGGTTTAGATGGCATATCGTCTGGGAACTTGTTTTGCACTCTCCAGTGTAGGATAGATTCCACTTTCCTCAGTTTCCACAGCATCCCATACTTTTCTCTACAGAGACAATAACAATATGACTCTGTGCTGTCACTTCTTATAATATTTTTTTCTTACCTTCCCTTTACTGATCTGAGTCAGCAGCAAGGGTGGATGCCTAGAAAAGCTAGTAATGACTTACTATTCCCAACCATATCCTTGTGCCTCACACAAAGCCTGACACATAATAGGCTCCCATAAGCATTTTCCAAATGACTAACATCGATCTTTCCCCCGGCCATCCTAGCTCTGACATCAATAGTCACCCCACTGCGGCAGCAGAGATTTCCAGAGGACATGCATTTTGGACAAAATATTGACCATGATCTGATGATGATGATGATGGTGCTTTTAATGGAACTGCAGATCACTCCATTATCTGCAAGGTTGCAGGTTATTAGCTACCAAGCCACTGAACTGGGGCAAGAGAGAAAACAGAACATCAAATCCATCTCTACTGTCTTCCTGAGGTTCAGTAGTTTCACTTGGATTCCGTGGCTTAGGTTAATTACCAGAGTTAATTTTAGTTGTTCTGCCTAGAGTTTTGTTGTTTTAGAGGGAGAATAAGTTCAGCAAGGTCTTCACTCTGCCATTTTGGAAGAGATGCTGACTTTATCACTTTGAAATTGTGAGAGTATAGGCTGGGTTTGGAGTGAATTGCACCTTGTTACCAGCTACATAAAAAGAAGTTGGCTAATTAGTGATACAAAAATAAGAGACAAGCCATTTAAGTGCTTAAAGAAACAAATTGTTTCAATCACTCTGTAAATATTTACTTATCTGCAAACAACTATAGCGATCATAATAAACTTCATCTATTCCAACTGATTTTATAGATTTTTGTTGCTGCCATTGGTGGTAAGGGTAGTGGTGGCAGGTGCGTGGGCGTATTGTGTATGTTTGAGATGTTCATTTTAACTTAAGAACATTTTATTGAGGATAAAATCAACTATTTTCAGAACCTAAAAGCAATAATCTGGATGTTTCCTCCAGTTAATATAAATTATTCAGAAGTCTCTGTAAGCACAGTGTGGCTGAATATGAATATCTGCTATTGGGGGATTAACATGCCTCACTTTTTCCCAAACACTGTGTACATGAGACTGCTTGGTTAGTCCATTATAAGCTCTACAAATAGGGAAGTCTATGAAGTATCTTCCAATAATTGCACTGATTTTGTTGTAGTTTCACTAATCACTGGAAGGGAATATTTGTGATTTTGCTTGTCCTAAATTCTGTGATACTAAGTTATATATGCACTACATTAGTTTTTCTGTCATTTTCCTCATAAAAAAAAAGAAAAGAAAATAGCCCTCTAGTCAATCCTGCAAAATGTTAGGCAACTGACATTTATTGACTGACTAATCACCTTACTTTATTGAGTGAGTAATCATCTTATCTACATGGTACCATGGGGTTGGGGGATAGTAAATTGTGAAATGCCACCTTGGACAACACATTTTCTTTCTCTGCACAAGGCTTGGGATCTTTCTAGCCAGATTGTACTGAAGAATGTCATGTTTCCAAAGGATAAGCTTTATCTTCCGTGAAACAGACCATTTGCAAAATTAATAGGTAAATTAGCAAAGTGTAACAGCCCATTAAACCCACTGTCATAGTTTAGAATCTGGGCTGGGGAAAGGAAGCAAAAGCTAAGTGTGTAAACAGAAGTTCCCTGAGATGACAGGAACTATCTGTCTGTGTGGAGAGTTGTGGCCACTCAAATGGAGCCCACAAACTGCTATTAACATGCGGTCCCCACAGAATGTCAGTGCATGTGCACCAGGGGAAAGCTCTTGAGCTTTAACACTGGAGCTAGCAACCTTACTTTGTGCATCCTGGAAGCATTATATTGCAGCAAAAGTGCTACAGCCTACTCTACTAACCATTTCTTCTTATTTTTTTCCCCCCAAAAAAGTATCTATTGAATACTTAAGTGTTGAAATTTTAATAGCCCTTACTATATACCAAGGACTGCATATGGCCACAGTTTT
Source organism: Canis lupus baileyi (assembly GCF_048164855.1). NCBI lineage: Eukaryota > Metazoa > Chordata > Mammalia > Carnivora > Canidae > Canis > Canis lupus. Next base: position 31,078,255 of record NC_132857.1, on the reverse strand, counting down.
CTACTTGGAGAGCTAACTCTTAATTTAGACTGGAAACTACTACCCTCCTGATCAAAACACTATGGGCCATATCAGATAAAATCAGGAACTTTACAATCAAAGACTAATGTGTGATCTTGGGAACTTCTCCAGTCTCTTTTTAAAGCCTACTTTCATTAGATATAAAGCGAGGATAATATCATTTTTTGGGGTGGTTTTAACTGTAGTAATTAAATTTAAAAAGCCTATGTCAATAATAACCACAGGTAACTCTTCTTGAATTCTTAGTATATGCCAGATAGTATGTTAAGAGATTTACAATGCACTGTGTCACTTAAGTCTCACAATTAACCTGTAAGCTGGGAGCTACTATTGTGTACATCTTACATTTGAAGAAACTGAGGTTGGAAACATCAAACAGCTTGTCCAGCATCACTGAGCAAGTGACTGATGGAGGTGGACTGCAGCTCTACGATGTCTGGCCCCAGAGCCCTGATCAGCCTTGGCTGTTCATCATCCAAAATAATTGCATTTGTAAATGGTAGCTCTCAACCAATGCCAGGTTCCTTCCTTTGCTCTTATTACCACTTCCACCTCTCATATCTGCCATGGGGATTAAAACTCTATTTGAGTACTTTTCTAGCTAGCCTCTGAGGTACACAATCTTCAAATTGGTTAATAAAGGCTCTTGATCTTCAAAATGTAAATTACTTGAGTGCTGAGATGCACCTGGATGAAAATCCCCTTGGATGCTTCTTTTAATTCCAGCTGCCAAAGTGCAAGGGGTTCATTTCCCTTTTGCCTTTCATATAAATTAAAGAAGACACCCTATTTCCATTTTCCTGTCTCAGATCTCGCCTTCTTCACTATTTTGGAGGCTGTGCAGAATAAATACAGTAAAATGGCTCATTTCTGCTTACACTTTATTTCTTAGTACCCACATAGATCATCTCAATCACCTATAGAAATATTTGTGTCAAAGGCTAAGGCAGCTGATAAAATTTTTTCCTTGTAGGTTATGAGTCTGAGTATCCCAGCATCCCTGCATTGAAAGAAAAATAGTTACATTTGGTGTTTGTGATGACTTGCGGTAGTGAAAATATTTTTACTGCCAACAAAAGCAGTTTTATGGTGTTCAATCCTGAATCACTAAAATCTGGATTTTCAGTAGAGCAAATTGCACTGCCTACAACTGAGGTTTTTTAAAATGAGTGCAATTTATTATTTAAGCAGTCTTCATTGGCAAGTTTGTCCATATGGTTAATGTTTTTAAAGAGTCCAGGGACACACAACACCTAAAATGTGTGTGTGTGTGTGTGTGTGTATCTCTGTGTGTGTGTGTGTGTGCATATGTCATTGACTATTCCTATTAGAAAGAGGGAATGGCATGTAAGCGAAAACGCTGACCTTGTAAGCAACGTAAGGTCCAGAAACCTCAGGTCGTAGTTTCTTTAAGAGTTGTCATTTTTGCTATTGTTTCCTTGTACTTTTTAAAATTCTTATTCCAGAGTTAAATTTTCTCAGATTTATTATTATTATTTTAAATATTTTATTTATTTATTCGTGAGAGACACAGAAAGAAAGAGAGAGAGAGAGGCAGAGGGAGAGGGAGAAGCAGGCTTCATGCAGGGAGCCCAACATGGGACTCGATCCCAGGTCCCCAGGATCAGGCCCTGGCTGAAGGCGGTGCTAAACCACTGAGCCACCCGGGCTGCTCAAATTTTCTCAGATTTAAATCATCTCTACAATTACATTAGAAAGCCCCTACAATTGTTTTTGAAACAATATGATGTAGTGGGCCATTAGATCTGAGATTTAGACCTCGTCCTTCTAAATCCAAAGTTTATTGTCATACTACCCTAGACAGAAATCGATGGACACTCTCCTGCTTTTGAACAGAGACAATGGGGTCTGGGATGGATGGTTGTGAAGGCATAGTCAATTGATTCTTTTATTTATTAATGGGTTAATTTGTCCACAGTGTTCAGCTAAGTACTGGAAGGCTGTGAGAGGTACATAGATACTAGACATTTTGGACTTGATTCCTTTAAGAAATTAAATATATATTTTGGTAGAGTGGGGTGGAGAAAGAGACATGAACTCAAGGAAGATTAAAGGACAACATGACGTTTATGTGAACTTGTAAGTTCATATATGAAGGCTAGAAGGAAAGTCGTTGTATTCAAGTTTATAGAACTATGATCTAAAGTGGTAGATCACTTCATGAAAGACTGTAATTTATGGATATACTAAAAGTTCTTCAAAAAGAGATCACTTGGAGAGGAAGAGAATCTGGGACAACATGGTGAGAGGTGGAGGAATGGGGGGAGAGAGACAGACAGACAGACAGACAGACCCAACTTAGTACTCCAGACAAGCTCAGCCTTTCCAACATGCCAATATGCCATGGAGGTAAAGTCCACACTCATGGGGGTAAAGTCATCTTGACATTCCAACTTCAGCTGACATCTCATCACAAGTATGAGAAACTCCGTGAGATGAGAAAAAGAATTGTCTGGCTGAGATCTAGTCAACCCACAGAATTGTGAGAAATAATAAAATAACTATTTAAAGCCACAAGGTGTTGGGGTAGCTGGTTATGCAGCACTGGATAAGTGCAACAGTGGAGCTTTGAAGCTTGGATAATTTGAGTAAATAGATAGGAACTGTAAGCACCAGAAGTTATGACAAATAATTTGGAATTTATTCATTTTTTATTATTTATTTATTGAATTTGTTAGGATTCTAAATAATCTAATTCATAATTTTCCAATAGAACTTACTGCAATGGCATAAATACTCTTTAGTTAATTTCTCCAATGTAGTGGTTACATGTGGCTGTGGAGAACTTGGAGTGTAGTCATTATGAATAAGAAATTGAAAATTTAATTTTAATTAATTTAATTTTAAACTTAAATGACTGCATGCAACTACAATATTGGGCAATACAGCTGTAAAGCTTTGGAAGTGGATACATTTGAGTGGTAGATGATATTAATTCTTAGCTTTTCCAATCAGAAGTTGAGTTGTTGGGATAGGAATTAGGTGACTTGGTGGCTGTATTCCTTCTAGGTTTGGCATGTGACTAACTGGATGACAAGGGCCAGAGTGATATAGGGAAGAAGTGGTATATTTACTACTAAAAGACTTGAAATCAGTGTTTCTCAAATTGTTGTATAAAAGGTTAGGTTGTCTATTAACAATGGCCCACCCCAGTTGTTCCGTGTGAAGGGCCCAAGAACTACATTATAAGGAGGCCCCTGGCTGACATGGGTACAGGTGCAGTTCCTTCTTTTAATGATCAATTTACCATGTCTGTGGGTGACAAAAAAGGCTCCTCAAATAGTTATTAAGCATTTCATTATATATGTTTGACATTCTTCAGGATCCTCTGGCTTAGTTTCTCTTTTCTTTTTTCTTTTCTTTTCTTTTCTTTTCTTTTCTTTTCTTTTCTTTTCTTTTCTTTTCTTTTTTCTTTTCTTCTTTTCTTTTCTTTCTTTTCTTTTCTTTCTCTTCTCTTCTCTTCTCTTCTCTCACTCTCTCTCTCTCTCTCTGAAATGCATTACTTTGGAAGTTTCATAGGTTCATGAGTTTCCTTTTCAAGCAGAATTACATTTTTCTTAAGTTCCTCCCTTGAATGTTTAGGGAATATTGATGTGAAAGGTAGTTGGTAATCATAGGAAGCAATTTCTGTATTCAGAAAGGACACTACTTTCTGTGCATGGAAACTACAGAGAAACCTATAAGTGGCAGACAGGAAGCTCCAACTGAATTACAAAATATCGGTCATGAAAAATAGCTAGTTTTCTTTAGAGCATATATTCTATTCTGTAGATCTACTCTTGGTTTTAGTGAAAACAGAATATTATTTGTAGTTATTAGTAACCAGGTACATTCAATTAGAGTATTGAAATGTTAGGAAATACTATGACATCTTAGTAAGTTAATTTTGCCCTATTTACAGTGAATTAGATATTTAAGTATTAGAATATTTATTCAAAAATTGAGAAATTTGTTCAAGTACATTTTACTAGCACTACTTCTGAAGTAACGGGGCCCAAATACATGAAACTGCTATATTCATGAAAGGTGTGCTGGGTTCCCAGTGTCGCATGCTCTCTAGACCTTAGGTTCTTTCCCATATATGTTGAAGGAAACACTGCTGTCTAAAAGACACTTATTGCCTAGATCTAGCTGTGAATATCTTTTCCAAATCCCATTCTTTAAGCAATAAGCTTTATAGTGTTTACTAACAACGATGACAACAACAACAACAACATCTCAAATTTGTTTTGTTGAAACGAAATCATGATTAAGCCTTTGGCAATGATATTTTTGGAACTGGTGTTTTATTTATATACTTATTTTTTAGGAAGCAGAATCCTGAGTACACTTGGGGGTTTGGGGTAGGGAGATGTCTAGAGCAGGTTAGGCAATCATGTGACATGGTCTGGTTTGTGGCTTGGAATTCTCAGCAGAGTGAATTTGAGGGGAGAGACTGAGGAAAGAAGACTGATTGGGAGCCTGAGATCTAACTAGGGACACTGTCAGTAGCTGGGCTAGAGAATGGGGCCAATTTCAGGAAAAGTTTGTCAGCTTCCATGACTGTGTAAGAAGATGAAGAGAGCAAGAAAGTGAGGCAGACAGAATGGTCTGGGGTTCAAGAATGACTTCTAGAAGTTTGGCTTCATGAAAGAGGTAAATGTTAATTGAGTTCATTCAGAGGGGAGGGAGACTCCTTGGTGTGACTGGAAATAAACTGAGTTCATCTGGGGACATGTAGTTACAGTGAGTGTTACATCTTGGGGCATGGGAAGGAATTAAAAAACAAAGATGTGAAATACAGCATCAGATGGGCCTGTTAAGCAATAATGTATTGCCAAACTGATGAAAAGTCATTACCCTTAAATAATGGCCTGCATCTGAAAGTTAATTATTATAGGGTGAGATTATGGGTGCCTCATGCAGACAAGGTCAATTATCTTATACCCATTTAAAATGTATTATGAATAATTCACAGGTAAAAGTTGGCTGTAAAATATGTTAAAAAATAAAAGGTAGGGAAAACATTGAATTCAGTGGTGATATATTTTGATGATAGCAGGTAGATAATTATACGTGGCCAATGTTTATACTTAGGATATAAAGAATTACTCATTAGAATGAAGGCTTTCAACCCTTGCCACTATCCTGTTTCTGGGAGCTGTGACATTATTGTTCTTAGTGCCATCACCATGTTCATTTTGCATTTGACCACACCCAGCACAGTAACCATTTATCAAGCATTTACTCTTTTCCCGGCTTTATGTTAACTCCCAGGGATATAATGTAAGTAACACAAGAGCACTGCTCTTCAGGAGTTCAGTCTAATGGAGGAGAGAAATCAGTATACAAATAATTTTAAATAAAATAATCATTGTTAGGATGGAAGTAGAGAGGCTGGGCCCTGGGAATTGATTCTTGAGTAAGATTAGATTCAAAGCAAGTCCTAAAGGATCCATGAGAATTACACAAATTAGGATGCTGTAGCCTGGGGGGTGCAGCTGAGTCAACGTCATAGGCTCTACAGTATGAAACAGCATTTTTCATCGACATTCATACATGCATGCATGTGTGTATACCCATATGTATTTATGTGTGCCATGTGTACGTGTATCTCTGCATGTGTATATACGTGTGTTTGTGTGGTATTTGTGTGACTGGGGGAGGGTGGTGGGACCAGACGTAGCTGGTTTATCTGTAGATTATAGGTCAAAAGGCATTCAGTCTCCGTTTACAATCTCCATGGTGTTTTCTTTTCTCATTTCAATTGGTTTTGCTCTGAGCCCTAAACCAAAGATTTCTATATGAAGTAAAATTAACATTACTATTTCTTTATATTTCCATTCTGCCTGCTTGTCCCCAGGTTAGGATAATGCCTCCTCACACTTGTGGAGAGTGAAGTAGGGACATGCAAGAGAGACTAGAAGGGAAAGTTGTCTGGTCCTGCATTCTCTCTCCCTTTTTTTATTACTCTTCCCTCTTTGGAAAAACTATCTATAATGAATGAATACATGTTACTTATATAACTTGAGGAGGAAGAGATGCTTTTAAAATATATTTTAAAACTTTGACACTAATATGAATTCTTGCTTGGAGTTTAAAATACACACACACAAAAATAAATTAATAAAATACACACACAGTAGTCTCTACCCGTTTAAAATGTATTAAATGTCCATACAAGGCTCCTTACTGAAGTTAAAAATACTTTAATTATTGAAGGTCAAATTAATTCTTTGGATTTTTTTCAGAATGAAGCTTTATTCCAGGAATCTTTCTACAAGACAACATGCTTTGTATTTGTTATTTCTTTGTGTATGCTTCCTCGTGTATTGTTCTTCCTCTATACCAAAGTCTCCCGAAGCAGATTTCCCCCTCACTGAGCAGCATGAATAAACAAAAAAGTTGAAATGTGTTTTTTTCCCAAGTGGTCATCAATTCATGCCTGCAGTACTTTAATTCCCTTCAAACAGATATCTCTGTTTCTTGTTTCTTGTTTCACCAGTTTCTGTTCTACACTGTTGCTTAAAATGCTTAGGATTTTGAAATCCCGCCTCAGATCACTTGTCCACAGGGAGAATGCAGGAATCTTTGCTTGTCACTCAAGGCCTCTGTGGCTGTTCCCAGCTAGGCCCTCTCAGACCCTTCCCTATCATTTGTGGGCAGTCCCTCTGGGCAGTCAAGCCCTTCCTGCCTCCTCCCATTTCCACACTGTTCCTTCTGACTAGGACACCCTACACCTGAGCCATTGTGTTAACCTCTCCTTAGTCATTAGATTTTGTTCTCATATTATCTATCCTCAAAGCCTCCTCTGCATCTCCAGGCAGAATTTCCCCAGGGTGCTCCCATGGGTCTTTGATCACTCACTTTTCTGGTCTCTAATGTACTATATTGCTGAAATTGTTCTCTTTCGGCCCCCTCTTTCTCATATCATGTGAACTTGAAGAGAGAGAAGTGTCTGTCTTTATCCGTGTCTCTGGCATTCTAGCACAGTAACTAGGACTTACTGAAAACCAAGTCAACATTTGAGAAATGGATTATTCCCTTCCATACCTTCAGTGGTCCTAATTTTCTTCAGTTAAACCCTGAACTTCTGTGACCTGGTACCTCTGCACACACCATTATTTTATGATTAATTATGTGATAAAAAATGTGAGAAGTCCTGTGATAGGTTGTTTGTGAAGGAGGCTACTGACAATCCCTTTCATTCCTGTATGTTTTCTTCTCATAAGGAGACAGAATCTATTTCCCTTCCCCATGAGTCTAAGCTATCTTCTTGTTAGGACTTGCTTTGACCACATAATTAGTTCTGTGCCAGTTCTCTGTCCAGGCACCAGGAAGCCTAAGAGTTTTTACTTTTGTACTTTTGGAAATCTATCCAACTTCCATATAAAGAAGTGAGAACTGGACTATTGTCTTTCTCATATGAAAGACACCATATGAGAAAAGAAAGGAACAGAAAGCCCCCAACTGTTCCAACCACTCCAGCTGAGGCACCAGACATGTAAGTGAAGCTTTTTGGCATATTCCAACCCAAGCAAAGCTTCCTGAATAATATGGGCATGATCTATGTCACATGTAGAGAATAATAGCCCAGAAAATTGTGAGAAATAATAAATTATTGCTTTCCACAAAGGGTGAACAAACTGTAACCCATGTGGTCCATTGATTGTTTTTTAATAAAGATTTATTGGAACAGAGGCATGTATATTTATTTCTCTTTTTTTAATATTTTATTTATTTATTCATGACAGACACACAGAGAGAGTCAGAGACACAGGCAGAGTGAGAGCAGGCTACCTGCGGGGAGCCTGATGTGGGACTCTATCCAAGGACCCCAGGAACATGCCCTGAGCCAAAGGCAGATGCTCAACCATTGAACCGCCCAGGCATCCCTATTTATTTCTATGTTGACTATTGCCACTTACCAGAACAGAATTGAGTAGTTGTGACTGAGACCAACATTATGGTTTTCAGTCTAAAATGTATATTATCTGGTCCCTTACAGGAAGATATGTGGATGATAATCAGTTTCTGAGAGTTATGAATCAGGAGGGGCTCAGTTAGGTGATTCTGGTTCAACATTTCTCATCAGGTTGTAAACAAGTATCATCTAGGGATGCATCATCTGAAGGCTTGACTGAGGCTGGAGGGGATTCGTCTTTTAAGGCACTAATAGTGGAAATATAATAAATAATAAATATGCATAATAAATACATTTTTAATCTTAAAATGAAAAAAATTAGTTGTTCAAATATGATCTCATTCAGTGTTCATTTTTTTATTGGGGTTAGATTTGCCAACATATAGCATAACACCCAGTGCTCATCCCATCAAGTGCACCCCTCAGTGCCCATCACCCAGTCACCCCATTCCCCCCGCCCACCTCCTTTCCACCACCCCTTGTTCGTTTCCCAGAGTTAGGAGTCTCTCATGTTCTGTCACCCTCTCTGATATTTCCCACTCATTTTCTCTCCTTTCCCCTCTATCCCCCTTCACTATTTTTTATATTCCCCAAATGAATGAGACCATATAATGTTTGTCCTTCTTGGACTGACTTACTTCATTCAGCATAATACCCTCCAGTTCTATCCACATTGAAGCAAATGGTGGGTATTTGTCATTTCTAATGGCTGAGTAATATTCCATTGTATACATAAACCACATCTTCTTTATCCATTTATCTTTTGATGGACACCGAGGCTCCTTCCACAGTTTGGCTACTGTGGACATTGCTGCTATAAACATTGGGGTGCCTGTGTCCTGGCGTTTCACTGCATCTGTATCATTGGGGTAAATCCCCAGCAGTACAATTGCTGGGTCCTAGGGCAGTTCTATTTTTAACTCTTTGAGGAACCTCTACACAGCTTCCCAGAGTTGGCTGTACCAGTTCACAATCCAACAAACAGTGCAGGAGAGTTCCCCTTTCTCCACATCCTCTCCAACATTTGTTGTTTGTTTGTTAATTTTCCCCATTCTCACTGGCATGAGGTGGTATCTCATCGTGGTTTTGATTTGTATTTCCCTGATGGCAAGTGATGCAGAGCATTTTCTCATGTGCGTGTTGGCCATGTCTATGTCTTCCTCTGTGAGATTTCTGTTCATGTCTTTTGCCCATTTCATGATTTGATTATTTGTTTCTTGCTGTTGAGTTTAATAAGTTCCTTATAGATCTTTAATTCTAGACCTTTATCTGATATGTCATTTGCAAATATCTTCTCCCATTCTGTAGGTTGTCTTCTAGTTTTGTTGACTGTTTCTTTTACTGTGCAGAAGCTTTTTCTCTTGATTATGTCCCAATAGTTCATTTTTGCTATTGTTTCCCTTGTATTCATAGATGTATCTTGCAAGAAGTTGCTGTGGCCAAGTTCGAAAAGGGTGTTGCCTGTGTTCTTCTCTAGGATTTTGAGTGATTCTTGTCTCACATTTAGATCTTTCATCCATTTGAGTTTGTATTTGTGTATAGTGTAAGAGAATGGTCTAGTTTCATTCAAATCCACGTGGATGTCCAATTTTCCCAGCACCATTTATTGAAGAGACTGTCCTTTTTCCAGTAGATAGTCTTTCCTGCTTTGTCAAATATTAGTTGATCATAGAATTGAGGGCCCATTTTTGGGTTCTCTATTCTGTTCCATTGATCTATGTGTCTGTTTTTGTGCCAGTACCACACTGTCTTGATGATCACAGCTTTGTAGTACAACTTCAAATCTGGCATTGTGATGCCCCTGGCTCTGGTTTTCTTTTTCAATATTCCGCTGGCTATTAGGAGTCTTTTGTGATTCCACACAAATCTTAAGATTATTTGTTCCAACTCTCTGAAGAATGTCCATGGTATTTTGATAGGGATTGCATTGAATGTGTATGAATGTGTAAATTGCCCTGCGTAGCATTGACATTTTCACAATATGAATTCTTCCAATCCATGAGCATGGAATATTTTTTCCATCTCTTTGTGTCTTCCTCAATTTCTTTCAGACGTGTTCTGTAGTTTTTAGGGTATAGGTCCTTTACCTCTTTGGTTAGGTTTATTACTAGCTATCTTATGTTTTTGGGTGCAATTGTAAATGGGATTGACTCCTTAATTTCTCTTTCTTCAGTCTCATTGCTAGTGCATAGAAATGCCACTGATTTGGGGGCATAGATTTTGTATCCTGCCACATGCCGAATTGCTGTATGAGTTCTAGCAATCTTGGGGTAGAGTGTTTTGGGTTTTTATGTACAGTATCATGTCATGTGCAAAGAGGGAGAGTTTGACTTCTTCTTTGCCAATTTGAATGCCTTTTACTTCTTTCTGTTGTCTGATTGCTGAGGCTAGGACTTCTAGGACTATGTTGAATAGCAGTGGTGAGAGTGGACATCCCTGTCTTGTTCCTGATCTTAGGGGAAAGGCTCCCAGTGTTTCCCCATTAAGAATTATATTTGCTGTGGGCTTTTCATAGGTGACTTTTAAGATGCTGAGGAATGTTCCCTCTATCCCTAGACTCTGAAGAGTTTTAGTCAGGAATGGATGCTGTATTTTGTCAAATGCTTTCTCTGCATCTATTGAGAGGATCATATGGTTCTTGTTGGTTCTCTTGTTGATATGATCTATCACATTGATTGCTTTACAAGTGTTGAACCAGTCTTGCATCCCTGGGATAAATCCCACTTGGTCATGGTGAATAATCTTCTTAATGTACTGTTGGATCCTATTGGCTAGTATCTTGTTAACAATTTTTACATCTGTGTTCATCAGGGATATTGGTCTATGATTCTTCTTTTTGGTGGGGTCTTTATCTGGTTTTGGAATAAAGGTGATGCTGGTTTCATAGAATGAGTTTGGAAGTACTCCATCCTTTTCTACCTTTCAGAACAGCTTTAGTAGAATAGGTATTATTTCTTCTTTAAATGTTTGCTAGAATTCCCCTGTGAAGCCATCTGGCCCTGGACTTTTGTGTCTTGGGAGGTTTTTGATGACTGCCTCAGTTTCCTCCCTGGTTATCAGCCTGTTCAGGTTTTCTATTTCTTCTTGTTCCAGTTTTGGTAGTTTATGGTTTTCAAGAAATGCGTCCATTTCTTCTAGATTGCCTAATTTATTGGTGTATAGCTGCTCATGTTTTTAAAATCGTTTGTATTTCCTTGGTACTGGTTGTGATCTCTCCTTTTTTCATTCATGATTTTATTAATGAGTCTTTTCTCTTTTGTTTTTAATAAGACTGGCTAATGGTTTATCTATCTTACTAATTCTTTCAAAGAACCAACTCCTGGTTTTGTTGGTCTCTTCCACAGTTCTTCTGGTCTCTATTTCATTGAGTTCTGTTTGAATATTTATTAATTCTCTTCTTCTGCTTGTTGTGGGTTTTATTTGCTGTTCTTTCTCCAGTTCTTTTAAATGCATGGTTAGCTTGTGTATTTGAGTTTTTTCCAATTTTTTGAGGGAGGCTTGTATTGCCATGTATTTCCCTCTTAGAAATGCTTTTGCTATATCCCAAAGATTTTGAATAGTTGTACTTTCATTTTCATTAGTTTCCATGAATCTTTTTAATTCTTCTCTAATTTCCTGGTTGACCCATTCATCTTTTAGCAGGATGCTCTTTAACCTCCATGTGTTTGAGTTTCTTCCAAATTTCTTCTTGTTATTGAGTTCAAGTTTCAAAGTATTATGGTCTGAAAATATGCAGGGGACAACCCCAGTCTTTTGGTATTGTTAAGACCTGATTTGTGACCCAGTATGTGGTTTATTCTGGACAATTTCCATGTGCACTTGAGAAGAATGTGTATTCAGTTGCATTTGGATGTAAAGTTCTGTAAATATCTGTGAAATCCATCTGGTCCAGTGTATCATTTAAAGCTCTTGTTTCTTTGGTCATGTTCTACTTAGAAGATCTGTCTTTTGCAGAAAGCACAGTTTTGAAGTCTCCCAGTATTAGTGTATTATTATCTACATATATCTTTACTTTCATTATTAATTGATGATTTACTTGGCAGCTCCCACATTAGGGGCATAAATGTTCATGATTGGTAGGTGTTCTTGTTGGATAGATCCTTTAAATATTAAATAGTGTCCCTCTTCATCTCTTACTACAGTCTTTGGGATAAACTTTATATCATATGAGGATTGCTACCCCAGCTTTCTTTTGAGGACCATTTGAATGGTAAATGGTTCTCCAGTCTTTCATTTTCAGGCTGTAGGTGTCCTTAGGTCTAAAATGAGTCTCTTGTAGACAGCAAATATATTGGTCTTGCTTTTTTCATTCATTCTGAAACCCTGTCTTTTGATGGGATCATTTAGCCCATTCACATTCAGAGTTACTATTGAAAGATATGAATTTAGTGTCATCATAATACCTATTCAATCCCTGTTTTAGTGGATTATTTCTTTGGGCTTCCTTTATTTTACAGAGTCCCTCTTAGTATTTCTTGCAGAGGAGGTTGAGTGGTCACATATTCTTTCAGTTTCTGCCTATCTTGGAATCTCTTTATCTCTCCTTCTATTCTGAATGAGAGCCTTGCTGGATAAAGTATTCTTGGCTGCAGGTTCTTCTCATTTAGGACCCTGAATAGATCCTGCCAGCCCTTTCTGGCCTGCCAGGTCTCTGTGGAGAGGTCTGCTGTTAATCTCATATTTCTTCCCATATAAGTTAGGGATCTCTTGTTTCTTGCTGCCTTAAGGATTTTCTCTTTATCTTTGGAATTTGCAAGTTTCACTATTAAATGTCGAGATGTTGAATGGTTTTTATTGATTTTTAGGGGAGGACCTTTCTACCTCCTGGATCTGAATGCCTGTTTCCCTCCCCAAATTAGGGAAGTTCTCAGTTATGATTTGTTCAGATATGCTTTCTGGCCCTCTATCCCTCTCAGCACCATCTGGAACCCCAATTATCTGTAGATTTTTCTTTCTGAGGCTGTCATTTATTTCCCTTAACCTTTCCTCATGGTCTTTTAATTGTTTTTCTCTTTTTTCTTCAGCTTCCTTCCTTGCCATCAACTTACCTTCTATGTCACTCTCTCTTCTACCTCGTTAACCCTCGTTGTTAGGACCTCCTGTTTGGATTACATTTAATTTAATTGATTTTTATTTTTTATTTTATTATTTTTTAATAAATTTATTTTTTATTGGTGTTCAATTCATCAACATACATATTAACACCCAGTGCTCATCCCATCAAGTGCCCACCTCACTGCCTGCCACCCAGTCACCCCCACCCCCTACCCACCTCCCCTTCCACCACCCCTAGCTCGTTTCCCAGAGTTAGGAGTCTTTCATGTTCTGTCTCCCTTTCTGATATTTCCCACTTATTTTTTTCCTTTCCCCTTTATTCCCTTTCACTATTTTTTATATTCCCCAAATAAATGAGACCATATAATGTTTGTCCTTCTCCGATTGACTTATTTAATTGATTTTTAATTTTGGCCTGATTAGGTCTAAATTCTACAGTCATGAAGTCTCTTGAATCCTTTATGCTTTTTTCCAGAGCCACCAGTAGCTTTATAATTGTGCTTCTGAATTGGCTTTCTGACATCGTATTGTAATCCAAATTCTGTAACTTTGTGGCAGAGAGTACTGTTTCTGATTCTCTCTTCTTTCTAGTCATTTTGCTCAGTGCAGAGTGGTTGTATGAGTGGGCTGATTCAAGAATATCAACCACGACCTTAGTAAATTTCACCCTAGATGATTCTGCTGAGGTCAGAGACCAGAAATTGAAAACAAAGATCAGAATGAAATAAAACAAAAGGACCACTAAAGTGAAAAACAAATTTTAAAACAAAGTAGTAAAAAATAAATGTCCAGGAATCCTAAAGAAGAAGATAGAAAAAGGAAAAGAAAAGAAAAGAAAAGAAAAGAAAAGAAAAGAAAAGAAAAGAAAAGAAAAGAAAAGAAATAGAAGAAAAGGGGTTACTGGGAGATGGTGGTGGTGAAGAAGTTGTAATGAAGGGAGAATGTAGTATATATGAAGGGTTCTAGAGAGTGATCCTCTTGTTTTTGAATATATGAAGCTCTGTATGTTGGAAGATGCTCAGTCCCCAATTTATATAAACCAGAAATACTTGTAGGGGTCCCCAATATTGACCACCAAAACATAAATAAAGTTAAAGAGGGGGGCAGAATGGCAATGAGGAATCTCACAGAATGAAGCAGCATGGTATGTATACCACTTGATTCTGGGTGCTTGCAGGTCATGTTTTTAGAAGTTATTCACTTCTGCCTTTGTAGAACAAAATGAGGCAGAGAAAATGAAAAATACAAAACAAAACAACAAAAAAAAGGTATCTTGTATATCTCCCAAAATTAAGTTGAGTGTGTTGAGGGGAATCTAGAAGTGGAAAATATATCTAGGATCTGAAATTGTAGAAATATGAAAGTCGAAAAGGAAGAAGCTTAAAAGTGAAGAGGTGCTAAAATATTGTAGTTAAGGTGGGAAAAGGGAAAAAAATGGAAATTTGCAGTCTCATATACAAACGAGTTGTACTGGAGAAAGGAAGATAAAAAAAGGAGGGCTACCCTCTGGTCTTACATACTGAAAATCCCTCGACTTCCCCTGGAGCTTTCCAACGCTGCCTGGTCAAGAACTTGCTCTTCCCCTGTCCTTCCAGCTGGTCTTCGGGGGAGGGGCCTACTGTGCTGATTCTCAGTGTGTGCACCTGGAGGAGCTGCCCCACCCCCCCTACCAGGTGCACGGCTCAGTGGGAGCTGTTTACTCCGTGAGGCCTCTGTTCCCTGTGGTCCCACTCTATCCCAGGCACAGGGTGACACCAGGAGGGACAACAACACTGGCGGGGCCAGCTCCCCAGCTGGAGTCAGCTCCCGCAGTAACAACCGCAGCTCCCAGTCTGCAGGGGCCTGGATGCTCCAGGGGCGGGGGCGCCGATCTGCACAGCTCAGGGGCGCCCGGGGCAGGAGGGTCCTTGCCGTCCTGGGCCCTCCCGGCCTCCACCTGTCCCGGGGGAGCTCAGGATCGGGGGCTGTGTCCCCCTGCGCCCTGGGCTCCCGGCGCTCCAGCCCTTTACCCGCTGGGCCCGCGGGTGCGGGGCGCCCTCCCCCGGGCGCACCTCCTCTGGTAGTGACCCTGGAAGACTGGGGGCTCCACCGCCCCTCCTGGGATCCTGCCCGAGTGCCCTGCTAAGAGCCTTTCCCTCCGGGAAGAATCTGGTGCGGATTTTTTAAAGTTCCTGCTTCTCCGGGGCCGGGCCCTCCTGACCAGGAGGCTTTCGCTGCCCCCCTTAGCCCGGCTCCTCGTAGGCCCCTCCCTGCGTTGATTCTTTTTGTTTTTTTGTTTTTTGTTTTCCACCTTCCTATCTTGTTAGAAGCAAAAACTCTTCTCTCTGTAGCATCCTCAGGTCGAATTTCTAGGTTTTCAGGATGATTTGCAAGTTACCTAGGTAAGTTGGTGGGGCCAGGTGAGGTGAGGGCCCTACTCCTCCACCGTCTTGCCCGCCCTCCTCACTCAGTCTTCAAAATAAAGATCCCAGGAATATACCTGCTTTCCCAGAACAGTTTAACAGTGATCACAACTTGGCATAGTTTACTAAGCAGTAAAGGATCACCAGAATGAATGCTGTCTGTTATCAGCTGATCCCTGGAGGAGAGAGTAAAGAAAGATGTCATAGGTGATATGAATTAGAGGGGAGACTTTGATATGCAATTATTGATGAGAGTCCAGTACATGGAGAGTTGTTACAAATAAAAATCAATACCGTTTTTGTTCCAGGTCTTATTCTTTTTCCATCTTTTGCTATTGTCGGAAAATAAGAATGCAGAGAAAGAGAAATTCAGTAAATATATTTCCCAATTATGTGCAGGTGATGGGATTTAAGTACTGTTTTCTGATATTACCAAATTGAGTCCAAGAATGAACTGTTCAGAAGCCGGAATAATGAGCTGTAATGGTCTCTGGGGAATGTCCCCACAGATGAATAGACCCTTTCTTCATTTAGCTTCTTTTGCTAGCTCTTGGCCTTTCCTGTGATTCCTCAAAGGAGTAATCCATCTGTTCTGTTGAAATGAGGTATTTTTTTTTCTATGAGACATGAATCTTTTCTGGTGAATTCTGAAATTCTTCACAGACAGATCTAGAGTATGGAAAGAAAGCAGTATGTGATAGTGACAAGAACATGGGTTTTGGAATCCATGGTTCCAGGTTCAAATCCTGGCATCACCAATTAATTGCAACAAATTAAACCTTTACTGACGACAAATTTAAACCTTTCTGTGCACTACTTTTCTATATAGTATGGACAAAAGTGGGAATATAGTTGGCACATGACATGCATTTGGGTACTTTTTATAATGTAGATATATTATTTTAATATATTCAGAAATGATTTTATTCCTGATTCAAAATAAAATCCCAGGAATATCACTGCTTCTCTAGAACAGTTTAACAGTGATAACCATTTGTTGAGAACATAATGCATCCAAGACATTGTGCCAAGCTCTGAAAATACAAAGATGGATATCATAAGTGATAAAAGTCTCTTTAATATGAGGGATCAGAGATCTGAACTGTTACATCGACTAGGATTTAGGGTTAGACTACATTTTATTCAATATTTTCAGAAATAAGAATGCAAACTGATATCCATCAAATGTTGTCTTAGTGTCTAATTCTAAGCACTTTACACAGTTTTCTTCTGAGGTTCCTGTGAAATCCATGGTTATGACATAAATATGCCATAGTGGGCTGTACTTTTGCTACTGCAAATCATGTCCCTACTGCCATTATTGGCTTATGCCAATCTATTTTCAATATAATGGAACCACTTTTTCTTTCTAGACATTTTTAAATATTTGAATCTAACATTTCATTTTAAATGAAGTTACATGGCAAACAAAACAAATACAAGAAAACAAACCCAAGAAACATAACTCTTCTGTTTCCTTACAGCTGAGTCTAACCAGCTGCAGCTAATAAAGGACTGTGATTTTTGACCATTACTGGACCTAGCTAAAGATATTTGCCTAACCCGTGACCAAATATAAGATTTTTATAATCAGGGATCCCTGGGTGGCGTAGCGGTTTGGCGCCTGCCTTTGGCCCAGGGCGCGATCTTGGAGACCCGGGATCGAATCCCACGTCGGGCTCCCGGTGTGTGGAGCCTGCTTCTCCCTCTGCCTATGTCTCTGCCTCTCTCTCTCTCTCTCTCTCTGTGACTATCATAAATAAAAATTTAAAAAAAACCTTCTCAAAAAAAAAAGATTTTTATAATCATATGAGTACAGGCATATTTGCACTTTCTGTTCTTTCTCGGCAATGATTTCATCGCAAAGTTGGTACATTCTATTGTTTCTCCTTAGAACATTCAAAAAGCCCTGATTTACCCCTCTTCAGTGAACTTTTCAGTGAATTTGTTTCCAAAAGAGTATTCCCTGGCTGAGCAAATAGAATTAGCGTTATAATTTTTTTAAGATTTTATTTATTTATTTATTTATTTATTTATTTATTTATTTATTTGCATGAGCCAGTGGGGGAGGGTGCGCAGAGGGAGAGGGAAAAGCAGACTTCTCCCCCCCCTAGCAGGTAGCCTGACTCATGGCTTGATTCTAGCACCTCTAGATCATGACCTGAGCCAAAGGTAGCCGCTTAACGAGCTGAGCCACCCAGGTATCCGAAGGAGTGTAATTTTTAAAAACTTTTGTATATCTTTATACTCTAGTATTTTTTGTTTTATTATTTTATGAGATATTAAGTGAATAAATAATTTGTTTGCAGACATTAGCTTGTACGTGGCAGGGCTGGGATTTGAATCCAAACAGTGTTGGTACCACTCCAGTGGCAAAGGGAAGGGACAATAACTCAAAGGACTTGGGAAGGAAAGAAAGAGATACCATCTAGGAGACTAGGTGCAGTATCAAGAAAAACAGTAGAGAACACTTTTCTGGATACCAAAAGAAAGGTTTTCAAAGAAATTAGAACAGTCTCAGATGCCACAGAAAACTGAGGTTAGATAGAGACTAATAAAAGTTTGCTTTATTTAACAAAGACTAGGCCTCAGATTTCCCTGAAAAGAATAGTTTCAGAATAGTGCTTAAAAGATGAGGTATTCTGAAATAGTTGAAGGAAGTATCTGAGGGCTAAAAGTTAACAAGTGGGAAATCTGGCTGCAATGGTTCAAACAGAAATGGAATTGTATCTGTCTTTATGTTTTCAGCAGAGCAGTTGGCCTATCATCTATATACAGTAGACATTTGCTGGATGGATGAATGGAAGGATAGGTAAATGGCTGGGTGAATGGATTAATGGAAGGATGGACAGATAGACGGATGGGCCGATAGATGAAGGGGTAGATGAATAGATGGATGGATGGATGGATGGATGGATGGATGATGGATGGATGGATGGATAGATGGAGATGGATGAATGAATCAATCAATCAATGAATGAGCAGATAGAGAATGTTAAGTCTTCTTGTTAAACTGAGAAGACTTAAGGATTCTAGGTTGAAAGATCCAAATTTATATAGGCTTATCCACTGGTTTTCTATCACAACTCACGCACAGAGATATCAAATAAACTAAAATTTCCCTACCCTAGCTTGTTCTACTTAAGAAATTCTGAGATAGAAAAATCCCTAAGCAGGGGTAGCCTGTAATTTTTTACCAAAGCATGTTTTTAGCTTTTCAAACCAATTTGCCAACATTTAAAAATCAAGAGATTTAACCTAAAAAGTTTAGATTTCTGATCCTGCTTGGAAAACCAGAATAACCAGTATCACTGGGCCCACATTCCCACAAAACAGTTTCTCCATTGAGGATAGAGTTGGGCTTCCAATTCATGTTCTCATCATCTCCAGCACAACACATCCTCTTCAGGAATGGAGGGAGGGTTTCAGCCACCATCTATTCATTCACCATGAATAGCAAAACAATGGGATCTTGGACTTACTTTTGTTGTTGTAATTTTATAGAATAATTAAAAGGAAAGTATTTATTTTGCTTTTACATCTATCAAAAATGGGAAACCAAAGGATACCATGGTGATTTTGTGGTTTAAGAAAAATAGAAAAACTTTTGTTAAGAAAAGTCGTTTGAAACTTGAAAATAAGGAGAAGGATGGCTGGCATTCCTTCAAGGTCATATTAAAGCATGATATGTTTAACAGGCCCATCCAATGCTTAATTTAATTCTCTAAAAGATTATTTAATTATCTAGGGGATTAATTATTTCTTTAAGGGATTTATCTTTGTTTGACTTGTTCTTTATTATTGATTAGGACCACAATACACATTAACTTGTGGATTTTTGTCCAGTAGAGATAAAAATGATTTCTAACTCCAAAAGTTATAGTTTTATTGACCTATAAAGTTTGACCAGTTTTGTCTCTAACAAACTAACTTGTTTTAGCATGTTTTCCTAACTATGTAAATCTGTGTTCTCAAGTGATTTTTGAACTGAGTTTACCACCCTGCTGGTTCTCTTATTAATGATTTATAAAAATCTTCCACATGCATTGTTCCATATTTGTATGCAAGCTATGTTTTTAACTTTATGACAATTATAATTTTATATTTTGAGAAAGATAGAAATTTTACTTAATATTTTTGTTAATACAAAATGAGTCTTTGTAGAAATAATGCCTTTATTTATGTAAGCTGCTTGGCCTATGAAGATACTTCCATTGGTGATCTCTATTAAAATGAACACACACACCCCCATGAAGCTGGCTGTATTTCCTTAAGCTATTAATTCTACTTGGATCCCGATGTGAATAATTTGCAATAGGAATTTCCCAAAGAAACGGTACTTTACAAAGCCTGGGGGCAGAAGAAATATCAAATAAAAGTGATGTCTGATGTCCACTTCACAGTTCTGCCCAGGAGAGACTGTGTTCCACACTCCGTTGAACTGAGAAAGTTATTACAATTTAATGTTCAGAGAAGTCACAGGCTGGGCTCTCTGCCCAGGGTGCAGAACAGAAAAAACCCATTTCTGAAGCTTCTGTATAGTCAGGTAAGACCACATTAAAGAAAAACTGTACATAAGTAATTGCTGATTCACCACAATTGTCAACCGCTGAGCAATTCTGGCTCAGAGAACTCGGCAATTAACACCAATGGTTAATGATCACTAAGCAATGGTGTGGGAATTCACTGCCACCATAAACATGGAATCACACTCATTCTTAGAAATTAGGTAGTAGCAAGGAAACTATTTGAAGCATCCTTAATCTATGAAATCTCAGGAAGCTATTTTGCAACTACAGTTCCAAGAAAGACACATAAATGCCAGTATCTGACATGATAATATACAGCAATTTAATTTACAACCCTCTCATGCTGGCTATTCCCTAGGTACCTCTATCACCCAAGATACATTCTCTATCTTTGTTTGCCCTTCTTAGTGGCCTTGGGAGCTGCCTCTGCAGACTTCTCCACTCAAGTTCCCATGTCTGCTGGCAATGAAAACACCAGCAGGAGGTTCAGAGGAGTGGGAAGTCAGGATATTTGTTTCTGGCTTCCTCTCTGCATTGTTAGAACTAGCAATGCTTGAGCTTCTTAATTGAACCCAGCTTTTCTATGGTAGCCCTCTTACACTACTATCAGTCCCAGTGATAGTGATGGCCACTGCTTTTGCTAGTATCCAGGGGCCTTCACTTTTTGACCGTATCTCCATTCCTGCTGTCACCTCAGTAGGCAATGACTTCATTAAAGCCTGATCACTTTGAAATAAAAATAGAACTACCATATAATCCAGTAATTCCACTACTGAGTATTTGTCCAAAGCATATGAAAAAACTAATTCAAAAAGATATATGCACCCATATGTTTACTGCAGCATTATTTAGAAGAGCCAATTATGAAAGCAAACTAAGTATTCATCAACAGATACATGGATAAAGAAGATGTGGTACACACATGTACACACACACACATACACACAATGGAATATTACTCAGACATAAAGAAAAAAAGAATGAAATCTTGCCATTTGCAACAGCATGTTTGGATCTAGAGGGATCTAAGTGAAATAAGTCACTCAGAGAAAAGCAAATATATGATTTTGCACATATGTGAAATTTAAGAAACAAAAATGGACAAAGGAAAAAATGGACCAAGCAAAAAAAAAAAAAAAAGCAGAATATAGAGAACAAACTGATATTATCAGAGAGGTGATTGATGGGTGGACGGGTGAAATAGATGATGGGGATTAAAAGTACACTTAGCTGATTAGCATGGGATAAATGTATAGAATTGCTAAATCACTATATTGTACAAGTGAAACTAATATAACACTATATATTAATTATACTGGAAGAAAAATTAACAGAAAGAAAAGAAACAAAAACCCTCTTCATTCTGCTAAACATGCACTCTACCACTGGGCTACACCCCCCAGCTTTCATTCTGATTGAGTTGAAGTATAGATCATACATTAACAGATGTAAAAAAGAGTCTGTTGGATTTTCAATTTATTTATTATAAACTCAAAGAACATTATAAGCTCAATTGTAAATGCTCGGATGATTTACCAAACAATAACAAAAATCACCAGAAAACCATATGGGTCCAACTAGTTATTTGACATGTAAATTTCCTTTACACAAAAGAGTAGTTTCTATTTGCATCATTCTGGATATAATTTTTATTTTGAATTTTATCCTGCCAACATTCACTAGTATATGAAAAGCTATTCATCCTCACTTACACTTTAAAATATCTAAATTAGAATCATTGTTTTATGTATTTTTGCTTGCATGGAAAGGAAACTTACAATACTGGATGCTGATGAGAAAGACTTTTCTTTATAATTAATTTTTTAAGTAATCTTTAATCTAAACCTTTATTTTTTCCAAAAAAGGAAGAGATGCTCATTTTATAAAAATAGAAAATGGGACAGGGAGGTGTTAGGCCTCTTCAGGGTCATGGACTGAACCACTCCAGAACTGAGATAAAATCTGGTGCTTCTCTCTTCCCTTCCTCCAACCCTGAATGTGCTAGCAATTCCTGGCCATGATCTAAAGGTGATTATTTATTTGGATTATCTGTATCCTAAGTGGCTGAGAGATAGCAATCATGGGATAGGTGATTCTCTTCTTCAAACTTTATTTACACTTATTATAACCTGGATTTATTTAGATAATATGCAATATGTGATGCAGCTCAATAAACAAGCAGTTCTTTCTAGGAGTATTTATATTTCCACTTACTTGAAAAGATGGCATTTTTCCCCATCAAAAAATGAAACTTTGTTTTAGATTTTGATGGAGATTTTTGGAGATCGTTTTCTCCCCATCATCAGGTCATCTCATGGGACCTTCACGTGGCAGAGACTACCAAATTCTCTTCTCAAAGTCACTAAATGGTTGTAAGTTTCTTCTTCTGTCTTAGGATACCTTAAAGGCCATAACAATCATGACAAATGAGCAATGGAATAACAAACAGTACTTTGGGAGGAAACACACATATTATCATATTTTCATGTAGATGTAATTCTCCCAAAATAAAATAATTCTCATCAAGAAATTAGCAATTAGCATTGGATTTCAGTTGTGGCTAAGAGGAATGAAAGAGTTGAAACCACATGGAACTTTAATCTTTTCCTTTCTTCCTAAACTGATGGACATTGGCCCCAACTCACACAAGACCAATTATTTCGAACATTTGAAAAGCAATACTCGATGTTTTACCAAGTCTGTTCATGCCAGTGATGAAATCTCATATGGGGTGGAGAAGTAATCTAGGATTGGATCTTCCACACTTCACAATTCTCAAGTTTCAAGGCCAAACCCACAAGGAGTCACTGCTCTCTTCTAAATTTCGTAGGAACAGGTTATATGTCTTCTGGGCCCAGCACATGTTATGAAGGTGGGAGAGATGACACCTGGGCAGAATGACCCGTCAGATTTCCCTTTCACCTGGGAAAGCCATCAACAAGCAAGGGAAGAATCAAACTGATAGTCTATTTCAAACTAAAGATATTATGAAAAGTGACAAGGCAGTAATCCATGTTTTATTAATAGTTACTTTATTAATTACAAAGTCTGTTTCTAGGCATTTGAATACCTTGAAGCTTTACTTTGATTTTATGCTATTTTATTATGAAGTATATCTGCTTCATTTTTAAAGAGTCATCATTCTATCAAACTGTATTATTCTATTCTTACTACAAATCATATATAATGCCAACCCCAATTCATTTACCAAATATTTAGAAAGCACCTACTATATGCCAGACACTATTCTACATCCATGACATATATCACTAGATTTAAAAAGAACAAATATAACCTGTTCCTACGAAATTTAGATTCTGAAAAGCGGAGTTACCCCACCACACACACATACATACACACACCACTCTATAAAATATATGTATGTATGAATGTGTGCAATGTATAACCATATGTTTCATAATATAGTTACACAGTATACAACTAAGTGAAAAGTACTAAAACAATTGAAAATCAGGGCCCCTGAGTACCTCAGTGGTTGAACGTCTCCCTTTGGCTCAGGTCAGGATCCTAGGATTGAGTCTTGCATCAGGTTCCCTGCAGGAAGCCTGTTTCTCCCTCTGCCTGTGTCTCTGCCTCTCTCTCTCTCTTTGCATCTCTATGAATAAATAAATAAATAAAATCCTTAAAAAAATTGAAAGTAGGAGACATGGGAATTGGATATGAAGAGAAGAAAAAGCAGGAGCCATACTAAATAGAAAGATCTCCAAGAGGATAGACTTTTTAGAGGGGGGAAAAAAGTATGTTTTACTAAGTTCTTGCTGCTATAATAAAATACCATGGAGTGAGTTGCTTAAATACACACTCAGTTGCACAGATATGGAGGCTGGAATCCACGATCAAGAAGCTGGAAGACAGATGTCTAGCTGTGTTCTCACATGGCCAAGAAAGACATGGTCTCTGTCCTGTCTCTGAGAGAGTTTGGGGAACATAAATATTCATTCCAGAGCCAAACAGTATTTGATGAAAATTTGAAGAATGTCAGAGAACCACTAAGCATTGCACACAGGGAGAAAGTCCCCGGCGGTAGTACCACCTGGCACCGAGATGTTAAGCTAAGAGCTTGGGCAATAACAAGCATGCTGGTTTAACTGGGGAATGAGGGCAAGTGTAGAGGAGATTCTAGGTGTTGGGGTAGGGACAGAGAGAGATAGGCAGCCAGATGACGTAGGTATTTGTAAGCCACGGCAAAGAATACTATTATCAGAAGACAATCATAAACAATCTGCTATTTTTCCTCCTGACTTTTTTTCCTGTTTACACTCAGGCAAACATTTAAAATGCTTGAAAAAACATTAAACATTAAATCTTGTATGAGGTACTCTCCTACCAATTAAGGATATTTTAAAATTACTTCCCTATAACATAAAAAAAGCAATCTGTATAAAAGCATCCAAGGACTGTAGATAGTCTAGTTATCTTTCAAATGGACAGGCTTAAAACAGATATAGCCTCTGTCATCTTCCCGGAATAATGGTATAATGAGTTTCACACTTGATGCCCAAACATTTCCTTGTTATGTTTGTTTAATACTTTGAGAAAATCAGGAAAAATATTAAAAATAAAATACTTCACTTAGGCATTAATGATCTTTTCAGTGGAGATCTGCTTTTCCAGGTAGAGAAGCCTCTTACTTAGCCCCCTGGGGCAATGCCTGTATTTGTAACCACCAAGTTAGATCAGGGCTACCTATTCTGTCCCTGTGAATCAAGTTATCTCCAGTGCATTTCTTAGAATGGAAACTGAAATCCTACATTTTATATCTTAATAAAGAATACAGAATTACAGTAATATAATAGAGATAATTTTTGCTCTTTCTGTTAGTGCACCACAAACAGGGAAGAAAAAAAAAGGAAGTCTGATGGGCAAAGTCATTCAAATGATGACAGCCATCACAATTCATGGACATTTGCCTACAGCAATATAACCAGCCTTTCGCAGCTGTGGATGAAATCCTAAAAACTCAAGCCTAAATATCTGGGACAAATTTCTTAAACTTGATTTTGTCCTGTAAATTATGAAAGAATGCCATTGACGGGCTGATACCGCAGGCATTGATCTGTGATACATCCAGAAATGGCACATATTATTCCAAGAAACCTTGCTTTTTCTCAAGAGAGATGAGAAAAGAAGAAAGGAAGCAAAGTGTCATTTATTCAGATGTTTGAGAGCAGAGGTTTAAAAACTTTGTTTTACTTTTAAATAAAATGCATAGATGCTTATTCTGACATAAGAACAGCTGGCACATTTAACATTATAATGTAAACATCTGCTCATGTTCATATGTCGAAATAAGCACATCAGATGGTAATGCTCAAAAAATCAGATTGGTTTTAAAATAGTGTTTTTTGATAGCCTCTGAAGTAAATGACAGGATCAGAAAGAGAGAACAG
This sequence comes from Canis lupus baileyi, assembly GCF_048164855.1. NCBI lineage: Eukaryota > Metazoa > Chordata > Mammalia > Carnivora > Canidae > Canis > Canis lupus. The sequence goes on along the minus strand of NC_132857.1, from coordinate 31,052,913 downwards.
GGAAGGGGGCAAATAAATCTTTTAACTGTGCCCCCAACTCTCCTTAATGCTGCATCCCATTCCTTTGCCAATCATCCTAACTTCACTCGCATCTTCTTAATAGCTGATTTTACATAATGGAAAATTTCATCTCAGTTCTCTTTCCCAGGTGCTGTGCAAAATTGATATAGAGCAGGCATTGCTTGACATGCAATTCTCCAGCCCCTCTGAAATTCTGCTGAACTTTCTCTTTAGAGCAAATAAAGCAGGTAAACTCAACAGCCATGGAATTGGCACTATTAAATTTAGGGACATAAAATAAGGCACTAGAGGAGATAACTTCCCACGCACAAAGACCTTTAAAAAAAAAAAGTCTATATCCCTAAGCGGTCACCTTAGTTGTTGGAACACACAAAGTTGAGAGTGGTGTTATCAGTCCTTTCTCCCTGGGAAGTCCTTCACTAACAAAGGAGAAGGAATAGCTAATGGACCCTCATCATTATGCATTACGATGCAGAAGGGCATCATAAGTCTGAATCTCAAATGATCTGAAAGACCAAGTGCTCCCACTCAATGGAATCCTTTTTTTTTTTTTTGACATTTTAAGAGGATGTTTATTTATTTATTTATTTATTTATTTATTTATTTATTTATTTGGAGTTCACTTTGCCAACATATAGCATAACATCCAGTGCTCATCCCATCAAGCGCCCCCTTCAGTGCCCATCACCCAGTCACCCCCACCCCTGCCCACCTCCCTTTCCAGCACCCCTTGTTCGTTTCCCAGAGTTAGGAGTCTCTCATGTTCTGTCTCCCTCTCTGATATTTCCCACTCATTTTTTCTCCTTTCCCCTTTAAAAATAATTAGTCTTAGGAAACATCTGAACTAGTATTCATTCCTACCATGAAATTATCAAATCTAACATTTAAGAAATAGTTAGACTGTTTTTTTTTAAATAAATTTATTTTTTATTGGTGTTCAATTTGCCAACATATAGCATAACATCCAGTGCTCATCCCATCAAGCGCACCCTTCAGTGCCCATCACCCAGTCACCCCCCCCCCTGCCCACCTCCTCTTCCCCCACCCCTAGTTCATTTCCCAGAGTTAGGAGTCTCTCATGTTCTGTCTCCCTTTCGGATATTTCCCACTCATTTTTTCTCCTTTCCCCTTTATTCCCTGTCACTATTTTTTATATTCCCCAAATGAATGAGACCATATAATGTTTGTTCTTCTCCAATTGACTTATTTCACTCAGCATAACACCCTCCAGTTCCATCCACCTCGAAGATGCAATGAAATGCTGGGACACCTGCACCCCGATGTTTATAGCAGCAATGTCCACAATAGCTAAACTGTGGAAGAAGCCTTGGTGTCCACTCAATGGAATCCTTAAAAAAACTGATAGGACCCTTTAAATTTAAATCTTCAAAGTAAATGCCCTTATTTTTGATCAGAACAATTTGGTTTTGTTGTTGTTGTTATTGTTCTTTTGTCCCAGGTCATGAATGATTTAATGCCTTAGTAGACGTTGAGAAAAAGAGGTAGTAAGGTTTAGGAAGGAGGAAAGGGTCCCGAAGAGATGTCCAGAAAAGCTCAAGGGCAAAATGAAAATAAGATCAGCAGATAAAGATATGAGATAAAGCAAAAAAGAGCAAAATATTAATTGTAGAATAAGTGTAAAGCTATGAGAGTCCACTGTACAATTTCTAAGTGTTTTTATGTATGTATATTTGAAAAATTTACCATTAAGATGTTGGGAAAAAGTAGGATAGAAATTCTTCTTGAATTGATCATACAATTATGTGAAAAGACAACTCATGAAAATGGAAGAAATATTTTCAAATCATGTATCTGACAAGAGTCTAGGGAGAATAAAAAACTCTTACAACGAACTCAACAAAGAAAAATACAGAGAAAAATAATCCGATTTAAACACACACACACACACACACACACACACACACACACACACCAAATCCTTTGCCATGAAAAGATACTGAATATCACTAGTCATTTGGAAAATGCAAATCAAAACCACAATGAAATACCTGTGCACTGAATAGGATGACTATAAGAAAATAGATAAACACTACAAGCATTGGCAAGAATGTGGAAAAAACTAGATTAAAATCCAATTGAAACATGGATTTAAACACTCCTGGTAAAAGTGTAAAATGATGCAGCATCTGAGGAAAATAGTTTAGTGATTCCTTAAACTGAAACATAGAATTACTTTATGACCCAGCCCTTTTACTTCTAGGCATACAACTAGAAGAAATGAAAACTTGTGTTCCTGAAAAATATATTGTCTTCATAGTAGCATTATTTTTAATAGTCTAAAAGTATAAATAATTCAAATGCTCATTAACTGATAAATGGATAAATGAAAGGTGGCATGTTCATACAGTGGAATATTATTTGGCCATACAAAAGAATGAAGTATTGATATATGTTCCAACAGGGATGAACCATGAAAAAATAATTACAAAAAGAGAAAGAAGCCAGAAACAAAAGGCAGCATATCTCATGGTATTAATTATATGAAATATCCAATAGGAAGAATTCATAAAGACAGTAGATTAATGCTTAAAAGGGGCTGGGATACTACTCATTAGAGTGACTAATGAGTACAGGGTTTCAGTTTAGGTTGCTTTGGGATGAGAGTGGTGACAGTTCTGCCACCTTGTGAAAATTCTAAGATTGTGCACTTTAAAATAGTGAGCTTTATGGTATGAAGTCATATACCAATAGTAAAAAGAAAGAATGAATGAAAAAGAAAACAAATCAAACATAAGAATCTAAAACTGAGAGCGTATATAAAAAGCCTGGAAGTGACTTTAGCGTACAACCAAAGTGATGGCAACTGTGCCTTGGCCGTCTCAACCAGCTGATCTTATGGGCTTGTAAAGAATGGTGTGTTTCCAGGAGCAGTGAAAGATGCCACAGAGAGGGGCGGGTGAGTGAGCAAGGGAGAATGGGTGGTGGGCACACTTGGCATTGGTTGTGGGACTTTGAGGAATCTCATTTCATGGAACAGCCTGCTCACTTGACCCTGTGGACTAGAGTGATGCTGAAGCTGACCTGGCCCACCTTTGAATATCCCGAAGCTCTGGGTCATTCCAGCCAGGCATCTAGTTGGTGTGTTGAGGGCACAGCATAGAGTCTGGAAAACACATTCCAAATGTGGAAAACACATTTGTTTCAATTATTACTCTGAGCTCCTCCCCCAACTTGTAGGTGGGTGCTGCATGCAAACTATGTAAGAATGGAAGAGAATGTATCTGTGTCAGGATGCTTTATTGAGATAGCAAACAGTATCTTTTCCTCCCCATTCTAAGCAGGTAACTATGCCTCTTGCTCCCAGCGTTGAGGGTGGTTTGTAGCTCATGGCAGAAAGCCCAACCTGCTTAAAACAACTGCCTTACTGGCTTTTCTCTGTCTTACATTGTCTGATATTATAGCTAATAGCCATGGGAGACTATTTAAACTTCAATTTAAATTAATTAAAATTAAATATTCAGTCCCTCCTTGGCACTAGCCATATTTTAAGTGATCAATAGTCACATGTGGCCAGTGGCTACAGTGTTGGATAGTGCAGAATTGAACATTCCCACCATCACAGAATGTTTCATGGGACACACATTGCAGCTCCTTGGGAGGGATACAGACAGAAACAGTGGGAGAAAGACAGAAGATGTTTGTCCATGGAAAAAAGACAAAATGGGTCTCTCAGGCAGGCTAAATGATGGGCTGGGAGCAGAAAATCCTCAGAAAGAAAAGCTCCTGGTTTATCAAGGATGGCTGGACTCTGGACCTCAGCACTTCTAGCAAAAACAAAGATTCTGGACTACATCACCAAGGAGTTGGTAATGGAAGCACTCACTTGTACAATGGCAATATTGGTGGCGATCATGATAACAGAAGCTTGGAAGCCCTTCCTCCATTATGGTATACTGTGTCAGCTTTCCTAATTCCTCTTGCTAGGGAAGATTCCCCTAAAATCACCAAGACCACATTTCTTATCAGACCAGCTCAGATTCAGATTCAATTTGAAATGAAGAAAATACAAAAAGATTCTATTTATATTTGCCAAAGTTTATGAACAAGAGATTCATATTTGCTATCAATCAAATATCCCATGATACACACACACACACACACACACACACACACACACACATCCACATATCCGTATGTATAATATTTTTAGGAATATTAAATCTATGAGTTTTCTATTTGCAACTCCAGGAGTATCTGTAGAAAATGATGATGAGTGAGGCCTGCCTAAAGCAAAATTTCTAAGACTGGTGATGTCCCCATTGCTCCTGCCTTCATGCAGACCACCATCTCTCTCACCTATATTAGATAACAGCCTCTGGTTCTAATCAAGTCCATTCTGAACACTGCAGGAAAAGTGATTACCTGAAAAAATAAATTTGATCATGCCATGCCCCTTGTTATAACCCTTTCATTGTTACCTATGTCCTAGGCCAAGAGAAATTCGATAGCATTAGCATGGTCAGAAAGGGTCTCTAGGATGCAGTCCCTGCTCATCCTGCTAGTCCACCATTTGTTACTCACTCCCTTCCAGGCTTCATGTGCCCTGAAATGTTTTCTACTTTTCCAAGAGTCCACCTCTGTCTCTCTTCTTAGTTTTGGTGCACGCTATATACTTTGGTTGCCTTGTATAAAAGGAAGATGTGAATTGGAACTTCGACTTTGGATTGTTGCAATGCTTAACACAAGTGCATAGAACAGTATCAGGTGTGTAGTAGGGAGAATTAAAAAAAAATCAGTTGTGCTGGGTGGTTAATAGACGACAGAGGGCTAATGTGCTGCCTCAGCTTGGGTGGTGCCACACTCCAGATGAAGGAATCTCTGTTGGAGTATGTGCAGGCCTAATGCCAGGCTTCTGGAAGGAGATGACTTTTTCTTATTCTCCCTTCTTCTTTTCCTCCTTTATCTCATCCTCTTCCTTCTTCTTTTTAATTAAGAATGGGCTTTTCCATTAAATCATTCATTAACATCGCTCACTTAAGATAAGCTTTGTTGAAGCTGTCATTTAAAAAAAAAAAAGTCAGTATTGAATAAATGGAGAGATGACATTGGATTCAAAATCAGGGCATCATCCTGCAAAGCACCTAACCAGAACTCCTCAAAACTGTCAAGGTCATCAAAACTAAGGAGATTCTGAAAAATTGTCACAGACAAGAGATGCCTAAGGAGACATGATAAGTAAATGTAATGTGGTACACTGGATGGGATCCTGAAATAGAAAAAGACATTAGGTAAAACTAAGAGAATCCAAATGAACTATGGACTTTTGCTAATAATAATGCATTAATATGGGCTTATCAATTAAAACAAATTATCATACTGGGACACCTGGTGCCTCAGTCTGTTAATTGTCTGCCTTCCACTTAGGTAATGATCTCAGGGTCCTAGGATGGAGCCTGGAGTAAGGCTCCATGCTCAGCAGGGAGTCTCTGCTTCTCCCTCTTCCCCTCCCTACCACTTGTGTGCACATGTGCTCCTTAAATAAATAAATTAATTAATTAATTAAATCTAAAAAAAAAAACAAATTACCATACCATTAGGTACAGGGCATATGGAGAGTCTGTTTTAATCTTCTCAATTTTTCTAAAAATCTAAAACTATTCTAAAAAGTAAGACTGTTTTTAAAAAACAGGTATTCATTGCCAAAACTTGGAAGCAATCAAGATGTCCTTCCATTGGTGAATGAACATCCAGACAATGGAATATTATTCAACACTAAAAGAAAGTATGTTATCAAGCCATGACAAGACATGGAGAAACCTCAAGGGCATATTACTAAGCGAAAGAAGCCAATCTGGAAAGGCTACCATTATATGATTCTAAGCATATGACATGCTGGAAAATGCAAAATTATAGTGTATTGCAGTATTTGCCAGGGGTTGGGGACTGGAGAGGGATAAATGGGTAGAACACAGAGGATTTTTAGAGCAGTGAAAATATTCTGTATGATACTATAATGAGGGATACACGTCATTATTATGCATTTGTCCAAATTCATAGAATGTGCAAAACTAAAAGTAAAATCTAATTTATGATTTGAAATTTGGGTGATTGTCATGGTCAATGTAGGCTCATCAATTATAACAAATGTACCACTCTGGTGGAGGATGCTGATAATAAAAAAGGCTATGCATGTGTTGAGGCAAGAGGTATATGCTAACTGAAATTTTTGTACCTTCTCAATTTTGCTGTAAATCTAAAGCTATTCAAAAAATAGTCTTTAAAAAAATCAAGATATCTGAGATATATAAACAAACCCACCATTGAGTAGATGCATGACTGTGGTTTAGATTAATTAGCCTTTCTGAGAGATTTTCTCATGCAAAGAGTTGGTTAAAAGGAACAAAATTTACTGTCTCACAAAGTTCTAAAATGTCATGAATTTCTGAGAGAAAAGACTCAGTTTGTAAATAATGAACTAGCAATATCAAGTAACATTTTGTTGAAGCAAATCTTAATCTGGAAATTAAAAGAAAAATGCACTTGTGAGTGTGTATGTATGTGTGTGACTTCATGATGTGAGGCTGTCAGAGATGGGTAGATTTACGAACTGAAGAATGTTTATAGCAGCATTATCAACAATAGCCAAATTATGGAAACAGCCCTACTGCCCACCACCTGATGAATGGATAAAAAAGCGAGATATATATATAGTATATATTACTCAGCCATAAAAATGAATGAAATCTTGCCATACACAGCAATGTGGATGCAGCTAGAGAGTATCAGGCTAAGCAAAACAAATCATAGACAAATACCATATGATTTCACTCATATCTGGAATTTATGAAATAAAACATATGATCACAGGGGTAATAAAGAGGAAGGAAAACAAGAAACAGATTCTTAACTAAAGAGAGAATAAACTGATGGTTACCAGAGAAGACGTGGGTGAGGGATGTGTGAAATAAGTAATGTGGATTAAGGAGGGTGCTTGTGTTGTGTGGACGTGTTGAATCACTATATTATACAACTGAAACTAATACTACATTGTATGCTAACTAACTGAAATTTAAAAAAAACTTAAAGAATTGAAGAATATCCCTCATTTATGATGCTTCAGAAGTCAGCAAGTCAGCCTGAGCTATGGTTGTCTTCATGAATTCACTGATTTATAGATGAATGAAATATTTTAGGAAATTTTTAAATGAACTGAACATCCTGCTCCCCTTCAGGAACATACAAATCAATGATTTAGACCAGGACAGAGTACCTTGAGAGAGGTTAGGCAGCACTGACTGTGTATGGCTATGAGGAAAGAGTCAGCTTTTTGCTGGTCCTTTAAAGACTACTTTTTACTGAGAGGCAGAAGGAAAAAAAATGAAATAAGTGCATTTAAGATGAGATGGGAAATCAAAGGAATTATTTCTCTAGGAAAGAAAAAATTTCAAGCCTTTTTTAATTTGAATTGCAACTCTAGGATAAAAGTGCAAGAGGAAGAGATGAGATCAGAGGTATTAAACCATAATTTCCTGCTTCTCTGATTTATTCTGCAAAGGAACCAGTGTTTTTGAACAAAGGCACAAGAAAACTTGGAAAAGCTTTCTTCCTCAACCAAAACCTCGAAAGCAAATACTCCCAAATATACCAAACTTTCTACTGATAACATTTTCTCACTTTTACTAGGAATCATGCTGGTTATTTAAAGATCACATTTTCCTGAAAGGCAGGTCTTAGTGGTACCAAGATATATATTTCCCCTCTGAGGTAACCAAGTTTTTGTTTTGTTTTCTGTAGCTAAATCTTCAGAAGGGATGCCTGGGTGGCCCAGTTAGTTAAGTGGTTGACTCTTGATTTCAGCTCATGTCATAATCTCAGTGTCCTGGGATCGAACCCCATGTCAGGCTCCACACTCAGCTGAGAGTCTGATTCAGGATTCTCTCTCTCCCGCTGCCCCTCCTCCTGCTTGCCTGCTTTCTCTCTCTCAAATCAGTCAATCAATCAATCAATCAGTAAATAACTAGATAGATAGATAGATAGAAAGATAGATAGATAGATAAATAAATAAATAAATAAATAAATAAATAAATAAATAAATAAATAAATAAATAACTTTCAGGATAAAAGAATGAAGGCTTTGGGGTCTTTTCCGGGTTGACATTCTGGTTCTATCTCTTTACCTCTTAATTGATAAGTGATTTTGAACACATTATTTCACTATTCTTCAACTTCAGTTTCATTGTTTTAAGAATAGGAACAATACTTTTACCTGGGAGATTTGCTTTAACGTAAGCAAAAAGTTATCTAAGGAACCTATGACAGTACTAGGCATTCTCCATTCCTTTCCAATGATATTCTCCACTCCACTGCAATGCTCATCCAGAAAACAGTTGAGAGTGTGAGCTTCCATCTATCTTGTAAGGACAGCCCTGGTGTAGGAGCATTAGCATTAGCAGGTTTGGCCAGGCTCCCTCTATCTGTGCCCCGTGGTGTGTTCCCACAAGAGATGAAATAATTACTCAGAGTCTTGGAGGGGTTACGAGGCCAGAGGCCAGAGGGGTTACACCATCAGGCACCGCCAAGAAGTGCAGGTGCCAAGGTGAAGCCCCGAGTCTGGGTTGGCTCCTGGTTTTATTCTCATTGAATGTAAAATATGTGGAAACAAGGGAGGAAAAACAGTTCAAGAAACCAATCACTAGAGGAACAGCAGGGAACTGCATCTGTGACTATCTGCACAGGTCTCAGAGGAGCATTAACTAGGGGGTTGTGGGGGACAGGAGAACAGACCTCAGCTGGCCTGGCCATCTATCCACCATCATTGCTGTTATCAGACCAATGGCAGGAATAATTGGCTTTTGCCACATGCGTAAAGCTGTTGTCATTTATGCAGACCCCTGTTCTTATTGTTTCTTTTACCCACTGGGGTTTTGCTCTTCCGTATATCTGGACCTAATGTGGATTTCTAGGCTGATGAGATCCCCTTTGATGAGAACATTATTTCTTTAAATATTCTTTATACCCTACTTGGTTTAGGAGATGCTTGGTCTTTTTTAGATGATTTGAAAATATCTGATAGTTTAGGTGCATATTTTAAAGTCTAAGTCACAACTGAGATTACATTTTTCCTGTGCCAAATTTGTCAGGGATACCCAGAGGTGTTCTGTGTTCAGTTAATGTTGGCTCAAGAGAGTGCACTGGTAAATATTCAGAAATTTCATGAGCTGGCTGTGAAGCTTTCTCATTATTAGAGAATCAAGTATATAACCTTATTATTAATAATTAAATTAAAAACAAAGAGACTACTCAAGGATTTTTATTTTTCAATCATTTCATTGCACCTTACAACTACTTATGTTCTTATGGCTATTTTTGTTCACTGTAACTGAATATACCATAGCACCTCACTGCTGTGCATGTCTTTCCAGCTCCACTTTCAGTGATGCCATGTTGGTAGCCATGAAATCGGCCATGGTGAGCATGTTCACATCATAGAAACTGACAACATTATAAATCAGGGCTTGATGGATTGTTTAATTGCTTAGACTTCAGAAAGTGTTGGAAAAAAACAATACAGATTAATGTTGTATCCATTACATTTAAATGACACAAAAATTTGAGGAAATATTCTACTAATATTTAAAAAGTATTAACTGATTCACCAAAGAAGCTGTTCATATCATAAAGAAACAAGTGAAATTTCAACATCTGTCTTCATTGTTTCACTTTTGTCCTACTCATTAATATATATGAAAATATTAACAAAATTCATGTTGGAGCTATATTCTTTGATCAACTCTCACCATAGGCTGGCCATAAATACTGCAATTTGGCAAAAAACAAAAAAATCATTCTGTGAGAATCAGATGTCCACATGGAATTTATACTAAGAGTAATATGTATTTTATTTTTATTTATAAATTGTATGGTAGGCATCCTTTATATAAGTAAATTTATAATAAAAATATATACACATACACATAAACATTTTATTGGAGAGCTTGTTGTTAAACATTTACCATGGACACCAAAAATTGCATCTATGTGTTGTTTACATGCATTATGGTGAATAATTCATATCTTTTTATATATTAAGGTCTTTACCAACGTTTCTGCAAACCATACCACTATGAGTTCATTCCAAGATGTGCTAAAGTATTTGGCATTTTCCTGTGAAAAAAGAACTTAGTGTTTAATGTTTAACGATATGCAGGCAAGCATGGTAAGGATACCAGGTGTGTATATTCTACAACAGAACTAGTCCTGTCTTCCTTGCCCTTGACATTCAAATAGTCACTGGTTCTTTTATATACTACATCCTTAAAATTTTCTAAATCAACTTCTTTATCTCTATCTGCTTTACTTCAGTTTCTTCTCATTTTGTATCAATTATAATAGTCAAGGGATGCCTGTGTGGCTCAGTGGCTGCCTTTGGCTCAGGGTGTGATCCTGGAGCTCCAGGGTCGAGTCCTGCATCAGGCTTCCCATGGGGAGCCCGCTTCTCCCTCTGCCTGTGTCTCTGCCCCTCTCTCTGTGTCTCTCATGAATAAATAAATAAAATCTCAAGAAAAGATTATTTCTAAAAAAAAAATTCTAATAGTCAAGATGCCTGAGTACAAAAGTAACAGAAAACTCAGTACAAAAAGATTTACACAAAAATTTTCTTATTTTATTTACCAAAAGTTGTACATTTTGACACTTTCAGGATTGTGTAATTCAGCATCTCATCGCACACAAGTTTCTTACCATTTTTTCAATGTTTTCCTCATGCTTCACTCTCATGGTCCCCTACTGTATGTAGGAGTTCCAGCCTCCCAGCAGAAAGAATAGCATCCATTAGCAGAGTAAGGCCCTCCTTAGGACCCATTTTAAGCCCCTGGCCTGATATCCTTTTACATTTTATTGGCCAGAATTATATAATACTTCCCTGTCTAAAACAATTACTGAAAAGAAATTGAATTGCATCTATCAGTTTAGGCCAGTTACGGTTTACTTTTCATCTGGGACCCACCTCCTCAGAGGCTCACTTATTATGGATACATGAACAAATAACAACAAGGACAATAATGATAGCTAAACTTGAGCATGCCAGATGCTTTTGTAAGCATTTGCCTGTATTACTTCATTCAATCCTCACAATAACTGTATTTGGTAGGTAGAATTATCTCTATTTTTCAGAAGTGAAAACTAAAGCTTAGAAAGTTTAAGGGCTTGAACACGATTACATAGCCTTCAGGATTTATACCCAAGCTGACTTATCCAGAGTTTTGTTCTTTATCCCCGTATATCCTACCTAACATAGGTTTTATTAGCAGTGAAAGGAGGATCTGTGGGAGGAAGTGTTGCTGGATTGGGTGCCAATGGTACGTGCTATATTTCTACCTCAATGACATTCTAATAATGTTTCTTATTTCAGTATTGTTTCTCTTCTCACCTCCCTCTCAAACCAGCTTCCATACTGCTACCAGAGTAAAACACAAATTTGGTCATATTATTCTACTTTGATGTATAAATCTCTTGGTGTCTTACTATTGCCTTTAGGGAAAACTTCAACTTCTTTATGAAAGCGCATATGGCCCATTACCATCTGATTCCCTATCTCTTCCCTTTGGTTCAGAATATGTTTGGACTCTTCTTTTCCAGGGTTAATAGGTCACCTCCTTAGGTTTTCTTTCCTGACATCATTTCCATTCTCAGTTTGATGAACCTCATTTTTGTTCCCATAGGACTCCACGTATAATGAAATATTTTGTCTGCCCATATGTCCCCCTCTAAGTTCCTTCAGAGTAGTCACCATGCCTTATGAATCTTTATATCCACAGTACATCTTGCTGTAAACCTTTAATACATTTTCTTTTTTTTCTTTTTTTTTTTTTTTTTTACAAATTTGTATTTAAATTGTAGCTAGTTAACACACAGTGTAATATTAGTTCAGGTGTAGAATTTAGTGATTCAACAATTCCATACAATACCCGGTGTTCACCACAAGTGCCCTCCTTAATACCCATCATCTATTTACCTATCTCTCATCCATCTCCCCTCCAGTAACCATCAATTTGTTTTCTGTAGTTAAGTGTTTATTTCTTGGTTTTCCTCCCCCCCCCCCAAGTTCATTTGTTTCTTAAATTCCACATATGAGGGAAATCGTATGGTTTTTGTTTTTCTCTGACTTATTTCACTTAGCATAATACTCTCTAGCTCCTTTCATATCATTGCAAATGGCAAGATTTGATTGTTTTTTATGGCTGAGTAATATTCTGGTATATATATATATATATATATATATATACACTCACACACACACACACACACACACACACCATATCTTCTCTATTCATCCATCAGTCAATAGGCATTTTTGGGCCTTTTCCATAATTTCGCTATTGTTCAGAATGCTGCTATAAATATCAGGCTGCATGTATCCCTTTGAATAAGCATTTTTGTATCCTTTGGGTAAATGCCTAGTGCAATTGCTAGATTATAGGGTAGTTCTATTTTTAACTTTTTTAGAAGAAGAAAAGAGAGAAAGGGGGCAAAAAATTTATTTGAGAAGCTGATAGCTGAAAACTTCCCTAATCTGAGGAAGGGAACAGACATCCAGATCAAGGAGGCATCAGAGAACTTCCATCAATATCAACATTTAAAACATTTTCACTGAACAGATGAAGAGAGCTACCCTCAAGGAGCTCAGAATTTAGTGAGTTAAGGTATAAATTTAAATTAGGCATTTATATAGTAAGGGAAATATTAAAATAAACCATTGGGCTTAAAAACAGAACCCCATCACAGCTGAATACAATTACTTAATTCAATTCATTTCTTATAATTCATGTCCATTTCCTTGATGAATTATTACACACACTTGGTGAAATGTAAGGGCTCCACATGGAATGGAAGAACAGATTGAAAGATTTATTCATTATTTTATACAGTGAACTCAATTGACCATAAATCATGGGCTAGGTGCTTGAGACATGGAAATTAAAGAAGTAATACAATGGGATGTCTGGGTTGTTCAGTGCTTGAGCTTCCATCTCTTAATATCAGATCTTTATCTCAGGGTAGTGAATTCAAACCTCATGTTGGGCTTCATGCTGGGCATGGAGCCTACTTTAAAAATAATAAAAATAAAATAATTTTACTAATAGAAGTAAAACAAAACAAAGAACCATAAGCACTGATATTGTTCTTGTGATTCACTGTCTAGGAGGAAAAAAAGAAACAAGCACATAAGTAGTAGAAGTAGGATGTGATCCACTCTGTCAGCAACACAAATCCTGGGTGATACAGGAACCTGAGAATGGTTTCTAACCATCTGTGACATGAGGAAAGGCTGTGATTCTTATGGGAGGAGTCAAGCTCATGATCAGGTGTGCCTGTGAGTTAACTGTCAAGAAGGGCATTCTAGTTGGAGGATGAGGGTGTGTATCAGCATGCCTCCCTGTATATCACCATTCATATCTCTTGTGTTCCCATAGTTGACCTTAGCTCTCTGCTAATAAACAATTCAGCTCTAGTTTTTAACTATTGTCACCTCAAGAGGTTCATACCCTTTGGCTACTGACAGATGCTGCATTAAATAAACAATCCACATAGATTTCACACTGAGTGGTTTTCTGATTATGGCCCCTAGTGTTTCACTGTCTGATGATATTTCAGAAAATGTTGTGCGATCCTTGAACCTTGATCCTTGCAATGAGGATATACTTAGTTCCATGACATTTGAGGTCCAAAACATACTGAAGTGATCATTCTTATCACTGACAACACAGAATTTACACTCATGAACTACACCAAGCAAACAGTGGGCTACTCCAATTAATGTATGTTGGAATTTGGTTGCGAAGAAAATGCTTGGGCCAAATGAGTAGTTTGGTAAAGTTCACCTATTGCCTTTTAACACCTGGGTTTGAGGCCTCATAGAGCTTACAGCATTATTTATTCTGCATTAAGGGCAACGTGGGTGTCCACTTTTCGTTGCCTCTCAATTGCCTGCAATTTTAACATGAAAATGATGGTGATGATGCGACACCTTTTAAGTATTTTAGAACATTGTTTTTGCACCTAAAAATAACTATTCAAATTTATTTTTGGTTTAAACAATTGATATTCAGTATCTTACAGTTATATAGCCTTTCTTACAAGATTGATTGATTGATTGATTGATTGATTTATGAGAGACATAGGGAAAGAGGCAGAGACATAGGCAGAGGGAGAAGCAGGTTTCTCCCGGGAGCCTGATGCACTACTCGATCCCAGGACCCTGGAATCAGGACCTGAGCCAAAGGCAGATGCTTATCTACTGAGCCACCCAGGTGCTCCAAACTTTAAAAACATAATTTTTAATGCTTTTAAATTTATATTAAAATCTTATTCCATTTCTATGCCTAAAAGATTTTAATAATCACATTTAAAGGAACTTTGAATAAAAATTGGCTCCATTTACAAAGCTTATTAAACACCTTTAAAAGTTTCAGTATGCATTTACGAATCTACTCAATCTAATGTCCTTTTTAACTAGAATGAAGCCTGGTAATAACACAAATTTTGATGTAGAACCATTGGTAATTGACATATTTTCTTAGTCTGGCCCTTGGTTCTCAAATGCTGAGGAGGAATGGCTATCACAAATAAAGTCATCAGGTTTATTGTCTCCTTCTGCCCGCTACTCCTGCCCTCTAAGGCAACACAAATGTTTTATGTTTTAATTTTTGTTTTTGTTTTCTGTGCTTGGAAATCACTCCTGATTCTTTTCTTCACTTCACACCAACCTGACCACATATAACAAGGACTGACTAGATTTTGAGTAGAAACCAAATCTTTTGGAAAACATCTAAAGAAAACTCAGACCATGATAGTTGTGAAAACCAGGACTTTTGTTTTGAGGGTTGTAAGCTTTAGGTGTGGTCAAGTTTCAGACATCGTGTTATTTCAAAGATAAAGGTGTTACCTTCAATTGGTATCTAGAATTTACTATTACTGTCTATTTATAAAAAGCTCTTTTTTCTTCGAAGTAAGCCCAAAGTATTTATTCACTTAGGGAATTCTGGAAACAATATTGCTTGTGGATTTAAAATATATGGGTATAGATATAGTGTGATGTGTAATATGTACATCATATATTATGCTGTATATTATACATTATACTATATTAAGATGTGTAGATGTAGATGCATAATGTGATAAGTGAATTATGAGTGAATTCTATAGTTTTATTTATTTATTTATTTATTTATTTATTTATTTATTTAAGACAGAGACAGAGAGAGAGAGAGGCAGAGACACAGGCAGAGGGAGAAGCAGGCTCCATGCAGGGAGCCTGACATGGGACTCGATCCTGACACTCCGGGATCACGCCCTGGGCTGAAGTCAGCCCTAAACCACTGAGCCACGCAGGTTGCCCTGAATCATGTGTTACATATATACTATATATATGTCTATTATATATTATAGATTTACTATTGCAATAGTTAAATATGTGGTTATATTTTTACAGGTCACTTATATATTAAATATAAATTATATTTTACTAGAGCCACATATACATAGATTTTTGACTCTTGAAACACATCTGAAAATCCAGAATTCAATCCAAAAAACAGACAATCTGGATAAACCTCAATGTGAAGATTCACAAAGGCATGTTCATGACTTACAGAAAATACCTCATTGACACTTCAGGCATAACTCCAACACAATTTGTTTACTGACTTTTAGGACAAATTGGAAAATACAAGTTCACAGAAGAAATGAAAAAAGATAGGCCTACTAGAACAAGACTAGACAGTAAGAAATTGTAATAAGAGATAAAATGTGTTCCTGTTATTGGCCACAGAAATTCAGAGTTATGCTCAATATTTAGTCAGATATATATGGCAGCTGAACTTAGTGGGTATTTCACTAAGGAAGATGCCATTTGATCTCCAAACTTTCTACTTCAGCTGTTCAGGCAACTACTGTGTCAGGCATCGGGCTAGCACACAAAAGTAAGACATTCCACACGCTCTCCTTATATTGGGATCCTGTTACTTAGAAAACACGTTTGACTATTGAAATAATCAAAGTAGCAATGCCTTGAACACAAGACACATTTGTGTCTCTCACATAATGATCCTTGGTTATTTTAGTTCTGGCTTCTTCTTTCTCATTGCTTTGCCATTACCAAGAGATTGAACCTCTCTGTGTTTTCTTGGGCTTTTCACCACCATGTTCCCAAGGATGCTGCAGTACAGAAGCAAGGGCATTGTCTCTTCATTTAAAGGACACAAATCAGGGCACCTGGGTGGCTCAGTCAGTTAGGCATCTGCCTTTAGCTCAGGGGCCTGAGATCAAGCCTTACGTTGGTCTCCCTACTTAGTGGGAAGCCTGCTTCTCTCTCTGTCCCTTCCCCTGCTTGTACTTGCTCTCTCTCTCTCTCTCTCGCTCTCTTTCCCAAATAAATAAATAAATAAATAATCTTTAAACCTCACAGCAAAGAAGCATTGGAAACACAACCTTTTATCTAGGGAACATACCTCCCTAAAAATTCCATTGTTATAGGAAAAGGAAGAATGTCGTATGGAAGAATAACTACCATTCTCCATCACCTTATCTAATACAGGAAGATGGATATGTGAATAAATAGACAGACACAGACCATGACTTCCAAGTCCCCTTCTTGGTGTAAAAATTTTATAAACTTTATACTACCCAAGATGACCTCCCATTGAAATATACTAGAACCAATAAAAAATACAAGTTTGCAACTTATCTAAAGTCAACCCTACTGTGAATTACATTTTCAAACTCAGATGTATTTTGATTTAATTCTTCTTTTATTTCTTAACTTTAAGGTTGCATTTAAAAAAGGTCATCTGCATTCTTCCATTTATTCTCTACATCTTTCTCTTTCCAATGGACAGTTCTTTATTTTTAAATTCTTATATTCCTGCCAAGCTCCCTACACAACCACCACCAAAAATAAAATGATAAAAAATTGAAAAAAATTAAAGTAGCTCTAAATATATAAACAATCCCTGGTACATACAGTTCTTGCTCATGATAAAGACTCTGAATGTTTTAAACTATATTCTGCTTTAAAAAGCTTGGGAAGATTAAAAATTGGTAGAAAAACATTATTATTATTATTTTTCTTAAAATTGCATGATAAGTGATACATCTATCACTTGGGAAATGCACTTATGGAATACCTCCCTTTCTGAAACTGCTGGACAAATCATGTGTAGCAATAGCAGTATTGGTAGTAGTAGAAGTTATTACCTACATGATACCTGGAAACTCTAAATATCTTTAATAGAGTACTATCTTACCAATGCACATTTGTTTCTTTAATTATGTAGACTGTAAACAACTTAAGAAAAATGAAAAAAAAATTTGATTTCTCTATATTCTATCCATACTTAAACAGTGATCGAACACCTGCTGTGTGTAAAAACCCATGGTAGATATTGGGGCTGCCTAGGTGGTTGGAAAATGCAAACATACACACATTTTTTTAGAATAGGCAACTTTTAGATGAAGAGTAAATAGGTATTGATTAGCTGATAGATTTTTCTGGCATGGTACCTAGTTAGGATGAGAGGAAATAAAATTAGGCGGTTAGTCTCTTTGCAATTTCCAACAACCTGTGGATAAATATTCATCTCTTGGGAAATCATTCTGCTCTAAAATAGGGCTGGTCTGGCAAAACTTCTGTGGTATTCAGTGAAGTGTTCTTTTGCCTAATTTCTTCCTGTTACTCATAATCACCCCCTGCTTAAATACTCTGGGTGCTTATCCTCTTCAACATGATTCTACAGATCTAGATATCATCCCCCACACTTTATTTTCATTTGGCCAAGCTCCCACTATATAATTATTTTAATCAAGAGCACCATCTCCTTTAACCATAATAGCAAATGATGCCATTTCCAGAGTACAGTGGAAATTAAAATGGTTAGATTCAATTTGGTTTGCTCTGTGATGGTGATTCAAAGGGGATGGAGGAGAGGAGAGGAGTGTATAGTGTGTTTGCCACCATGAAGTTCAGAGGCTGCATGCTGCCAGATTAGCATAATTTCTACCTATGCAAGGTTTTAATTTCAGAATAGAATTGTAGAATTTGTATTATTGAAACATTTAGGGAATACTTGAGTAGTGTTGACTATTGCATGTTAGTGTGTAGAATAAAAGCTCTTACCTAGAGACACTCAATAATTGGTTTAAATAGGCGATAATACAGACAATTGTAAAATAAACCACTGACTCGACACAGTGTCTCCCAAACCACGGTGTGCCTAAGAATCATTTAGGGAGCTACAGAAATTCTGATTTCTAGGCCTTATCCCCAGAAATTCTGATTAAGTCAAAGCAACGGAAGGCCCTGAATCTGCAATTTAAATAATTAAAGATACTATGCGTGAGTCTGTTGCAGCTGGGATGTAGATTCCAAACCTTTACAAAATACTGGGAGATCTGACATCAATAATATAAGCCACGCTGGTTTAAGTGGACTGTGAAATGTAAGGGAATGAGGATAGAATTCTCATAGGTCACTCATACCTTCAAGAGGAATTTGACTTGTTCCTCTTTAAATTCATATTTGACTGCTGGATACAAATACAAATATATTCACACAGGGTTTTACAGAAGTAAATACGGATGGATTGTTCCATGGTAAACATTAGACACTCCTTATGGCTGGGGATACGCAAGGTTCCAAATTGCTTAGCTCCTCTCAAAGCTAGTCTTGAAGTGTGAATGCAGGTTTATACACCTAGACGTGACAGTACTGATTATGTGCTGACATCGCTGTCTGTCCACAGCAGTTGTTTCAAAACTTTGTAACAATTAAATTAGAAGATTAACAGATGCAGAGAGGACAATAGCTTGATCTAAATGCCCAAATTTCCAGCCTCACCTCATTCTGACTAAATGAGATCAGAACATGAAAACTTTAAATTAGAAAAATATAAAAAGATGAAGACAAATGATTATTATTTATTAAGCTCCCCCTTCTTTGCCCAAGAAAGTGATCTGATTTGGGTTTGGTAATAAGGAATGGTGACTTTTTCTATTTTCGCTTTATAAACCCACCCTTCCATCTAGAGAAAAAAGTATAAAACTCCGTCCAACAAACTATTTTTCAGTAGAAGCTAATATCAGTGAACTTCCCTGACTTTTGTTCTTCCTGTATCATTTTTCTTTTGCATTTTCCAACTGTGCTATACGTGTCAGGGTATAAGCTATGGAAGGGAAAAAAAAGAGCCCAAATGGTCCATTTATTGAAACGCAAACAAACAAAAACCCAACCATTGCTTTCATATATGCTGCCTGTCCTGTTGCCGAGATAGTGTTGGTGAGTATATGTGCTGAACATAATCCCATTGGCTGTGCTGGGTTTTCATATTCTGATTCCTTTGGAACCATGTGCATTTGCTGAACCTGGAAACGTTACAGAAGTGATATGAGGTCAGTGACTTTGAAGAATGGCATGGACTCATTAAAGGGCAAGCCAATTACTTTACTGAACAGTGACTAAGTGCCCCTTAAGAGAATAGACAGAGCCCTGCCATGGATAAGAGAATAGGTGGACTCTGACAAGCCCCACTTCTTGTTATACATTGGGTACATTGTTTAACCTCTCTGAGCCTCAGCCTCTCCAGCTATAAAATGGGTCTAATAAAACTTTCTTTATAGAATATTAAAAGAATTAAATAGACTCTTATAATCATTAATGAATAATAGATACGTAAGAAATATTTAATTCCTTTATTTAATTGCCTCCTGTGATGTACATGCATCTTAGGGGATAATAAAATTTTTAATACTATGCTTTACATAAAGAAATGTTTTATGAATGAATGAAATCAAAGTCCTGTCTTTGAGAGCTTATAATCCATAAGTAAATATGAGGGACAGATATAAAGAATGGTCTGACCCAGTTGTAAGCTTATGATGGGGTTAGAAATGGAGGAGATAGCATTTGTTCTGATAGCTGGTTAGAAGGGATTTTATTTTATTTTATTTTTTATTATTTTTAAAGATTTTATTTATCTATTCATGAGAGACACACAGAGAGAGAGAGAGAGAGAGGCAGAGACACAGGCAGAGGGAGGAGCAGGCTCCATGCAGGGAGCCCGATGTGGGACTTGATCCTGGAACTCCAGGATCACAACCTGAGCTGAAGGCAGATGCTCAACCGGTGAACCACCCAGGTGTCCCTGGAAGGGATTTTAAAATGAAATTTAGTTTTAATTTACTTTCCAATTTACAATTTCACAATAGAAATTTGGAAAACTTCTTGTATAAGGTGATTTTCAATGGCTGCATAATAGTTCCTTATGTGATCGTGTGGCAATTTATTCAACCATTCCTCTATTGAAGGAATTTAGATTGTATCTGATTTTTAAAATTATGAATAATGTGATGAACATTCTTATCAAAAAATTTTTAAAAAGGTCTTTAGAATTGGAGTTGTTAAGATTAAAAAAAAAAAAAAGATTACCAGTGTTCCTTTAGAAAGTTTGTCTATTGTTTAAGACAGTGAATGGCTAAGATTTAGGGGTGGACTGCTTGCAGTTTTCTTTGCCTGAAATCTGATTTCTTTGGGACTAGTCCCAGAGAAAGTAGAGAATGGTGAATTCTTAGGTGAGTGAGATTCTCTCAGGGATGAATTCAGGATTATGTGTAGCCCAGTCAATGGACATGAGATGGGAGTGATGCTCCTAGCTCAAAGACAGTTCTGGATTATTTGTGAATCCAGTGCTGTCTATGTCCCCTGATTCCAAGGTGTTTGGATTCTCTTGGTGACCCCACATGGGGAGACCTGTCCTCAAAGCTGGTTTTCCATTCCTTCATTTGTGAGAGAAAAGTGTGGACTGCTGGATGTCTTGTGTTGACTAATTTATTGGTTGTTTTCAGAATTTGTATCTGAAGCATTTTAACTGCTAAATATTGTCACTAAAGCTGTTGAAAAACCCAGTGGTTTCCTCCTTTGAATATTTTCTGAAAACATGTGTTCCCATTTCCCCTGTTGAAGCTGAATTCAGTAACATCTGGTTGTTTCTTCCAATCTCTGTTCCGTGGTGATGAGTTTTGAGTGTACAACTGATGAAACCAGAAATAACTTAGCAGCTGATGGTATTTCAGGAAACAAGTTTTTTTGTTTTCAATCCCCAATTTTTAAATGACTCAGAAAATGAAAAAAAAAATAATTTAAAATTTTCAGGTGACTCTACTACTTTTAGAACTAGTTTTAGCAGAAACTAGTTCATGGCACAGGGAGAAAACGTAGAGCCAAGAATTTCATTGTCCCTGAACAAGCCTTCCTGGGAGTCTTATGGGTACAAAACACAACTAGGTTCAGAAATTAAAATGTAAAGTTTAAATCAATTTGCTGTAGCAAAATATTCATTGTATTTTCCCCCCAAATGACAAAATATATCATTTTTGTGCCTATACCCATTTAGGTATAAAAATAGAATGCTAAATTTCTTTGAAGGCTAATGATACGTTTATAGTTTACTAGATCATACTGAGAATGCAACTTTTGAACTTTTATTATTATTTTTCTTTTTTTATATATTTTAAAGTGGCAAATAATGTTTTCTTTACTAATAACCTAAATAATATTGTTTCACCAACTGTGGAACATTTGTCTGTCTAGCTTCCATCTTTTTACAAAACTCACTTACCTCTGGGGTAGGAAGCTGACAAATCCTATTAAACACATAGAAGAAAAGAGTATATCCCAACAGTCACCTTTGCCTCTGCCCAGCTCCCTCTTTGCACTGGGTGGTAGACAGATGTCAGTACTCAGAATTGCTAGATAGATTTCCACTTTGTTTATCTATAAGAATCAAATGAAGGGTGGGGGTTGGGGGTGACTGGGTGATGGGCACTGAGGTGGGCACTTGACGGAATGAGCACTGAGTCTTATTCTATATGTTGGCAAATTGAACACTAATAAAAAATAAATTTATATAAAAAAAGAATCAAATGAAGGGTGCTGGAAACAGACTAACCAAACAAAACAAAACAAAAAGGAATCACAGAAGAAATCAAAGTTAGTAGCTGTTAAAAACATACTGGAGAACTAAATTTGTCTTTCCCTATTTCCTTTCATGAATACCACTACCTCTCTTAATACTTAAGAACCATTAGACTTACCTTCAAGGTGTTAGAGATTTTAAAATTCAAAACTTTCGAAAATCAGGGGGAAATCCCAAATGGTACTGATTTCACTTACTAGGGCTATTATGATGAAATACCACTATTTGGGTGGTTTAAAAACAGAAATCTACTCTCTTATAGTTCTTAAAACTAGAAGCCCAAGATTAAGGTGTAGGCAGGCTTGGTTTCTTATTCTGAGGCCTTTCCTCTTGACTTCCCAGATGTTTACCTTCTTGCTGTGTCCTCACATGGTCTTTGCACTGTGCACGTGCATCCACTTGTATCTTTTTGGAAGAAGAGACTTTATAAGGGTACCAGTCATATTAGATTAGGGCCTCACACTAACAACTTCATTTTAACTTAATCACCTCTTGAGATACTTGGAATTGGCAGCTCAACATATGAATTAGTGCGTGGAGGAGAACTCTGCAGTCCACAACCAGCATAAAGACATAAAAATAATTACACATGTCATTAATCAGTTACCAATCTTTTCTGAGAGCCTCAGAAATCACCTCAAATCACCTGGATGGTAATGTGTATGAGGATGTAGGTGGAGGTTCCAACGTTCCCCTTTTTTCCCTTGCCCAGCTTGAGTACACAGTGTGGATGGTGGCTTCTTTGTGTCATCTGTTCTCTAAAGCAGTTGGTCCTGATTCAAAGCAGCATCACATATCACAGACCCTAGTCAGAGAGTCTGTTTTCAAAATGTCTTCAATCAATCATTTACTCTGAGCCCAGTTCAGAAAACTAGTACTGGAAGAGGAGAGGGTCATGGGAAGGCCATGTATTCAATCTATTTCTTAATTTCACTCTTTAGATCAAGCCTGTAATTTGAAGGTTAATTCTTAACTGCAATGCACTGCCTTATCAACAATAGTCCCTTTACTTTTTCCTTTTCCCAAAGGACTTCCAAGTAAAATTCAGTGTATAGCTTTTGTGGTAGACATGCTATTGAAGACATTTTTCTGGTAGATTTATTTGTGCCTTCCTATAGAGGAGCTCATATGAAAACTTACTTTCTAAACTCAATGTAAAAAAAAAAAAAATCCTGTACCTCCCTTGAGAATTGGTAAGCTTTCTTCTTTTTGTAAGAAATGTGTAACTGATGGTATCTTTCTCGTCTCTTTTACTGACAAAATAGAATTTTACCAAATAATTTACCTCTATAATTTTATTTTCTATTCTTACTAGGACAACCCTAATCTATATTTTATCATACATTTATTGGTCATTTTCTTCCTGAAAGCCATCTGAAGTCAAAGGATTGAATAGAGACAAATAATATTGTTGTTTTAAAGAACTTAAAATATCTTTAAAATACAGAAGTTTTTACAAATACTTTTTCAAATAAAAGTTTCTAATGAGTACTAGCCATCTGTAGCTGGAGTTGATCAAAGAAAGCCTCATGGAAGAGGTAAAATTTGTAGTAAAAGTAAGGCATGGAGGAGAGCCTGGGTGGCTCAGTTGGTTAAGCATCTGCCTATGATCTCAAGGCCCTGAGATCAAGCCCATGTTGGGCTCCCTGCTCAATGGGGAGTCTGTTTCTCCCTCTCCCTCTGCCCCTCCCCCGACTCATGGACTCTCTCTCTTTCAAATACATAAATAAAATCTTGTTTAAGAAAAGTAAGTCATGAGGATATTGGCTTAAAAACTTTAAGACAATTCTAAGTCTTTCTTGAATCTTCTGAATGATCTTTTTTGTTGAAATCTGGTAATTCCATAAAAAGAATGCTGACTGGTTCTTTATAATCCAATATTTAAGCCAAACTGAAAGGTAATTCACAATTTAACTTGTAAACTAAGATATTTTCTATTATCCTCTGTCAAATTCCAAATATATAGGTTCTCTTAGACTGTCGGATAGGCCTTCTCACCTCTTTGGTGCACAAGAGGGATTGTTTCAGGCAACTGGACATAATTAACTATGCTCTCCCATGAAATCACAGTCCAGAAACTACCAGACATGGTGTGCAAGGACCTCACTTGCCAAGTCACTTAGCACCTCTTCTGCCCTGCTTTCTTGGTTGACATTCACAAGTCTACACAGATTTAAAGGCAAAGGAGTGTCAGAGAATTTTTAGACCCTCTTTCGAAATCACCATATGTATACTCATTTCTTATCTGAAAACCCTTGTCTTCAAATATTTTTTGAAAATACTTATATTGAGTGTATAATTTAAGCTAGACAGTAGAAATTGTTCATAAGAAAAGTGTTAAAATCTTGATGGATTTTCTGTGACTGTTTTTTGTTTTAGACGTTATTTTTCATCCTTGTTATCTCTCTTTTTTAAAAGATTTTATTCATTCATTCATTCATTCATTCATTCATTCATGTGAGACTCAGAGAGAGGAGGCAGAGACATAGGCAGAGGGAGAAGTAGGCTCCATGCAGGGAGCCTGTTGTGGGACTCGATCCTGGGACTCCAGGATCACACCCTGGGCTGAAGTCAGACACTCAACTGCTGAGCGACCCAGACATCCCTCCTTGTTATCTCTACAATAAGCAAACAAATAAATACTAATCAATTTTCCTAACTAGATAAAAAAAGAGCATTAATTGCAGATTGAATGAGTTATGGGAAACTTAACTATATATGTAAATGTAATTGAAACCAAGTTTCTTTTTGCACTTTTAATATCTCTGAAATTGGAATAAATCTTATAATCAATGAGGTATTTTAGTTGAACCAGTAGTTTTTCTTTCTTAGTGGTATATTAAATAATGGCACAACCTATTATCTATGGCAACTAACCTTTAATGAAATATGATAGCAATTCAAAAATAACCAAAGAAAATTATCATACAATAATACCCTCCATTTTGAGAGATTTTTCCATATCACCAGAACAAGTCCTAGATCTTAGATCTTTCTTGAATTGCACTATCCTAGACACCTGTTAACCCTCAGAGGTATTTTTTCCCTGTTGTTAATGTGCTCATTTTCCTAATTTGATTCTAGACTTCTAAGAGCAGCCAACAATGCATTAGCTATCTGTGTCAACTGAAAGGCCCCTTAATTGACTCGTTCCTATTGACTGAGATCCTAGAAGACAGTCTCTGTTAATGGTGAATCCTGATGGATACAAGGACTGGGTTTAGCCAGCATTGGGGCTGAATGCTAGATGTAGTGTATCATGTTATATTCTCATCACTTAGTTTTTCTTTATGATAGCAACAAAATGATTTCTTGGAAAATGAAGCCTTTGCATCATGTTATTTGATAAAATATATACCGCCTGTGAGCAATATAGCTACACATTCTTGGTAATGATCCTGTCTCAAATCTTAGGCAAATTAGTCATCTTTTGGAAAATTGTAGTGAAGTTATTTAAAGTGGTTGTGCTGCTATACTTTTCAAATAGGATTGTGTTTTGTGTTGTGTACTAGACATTGTGCGCGTGTGCACATTGACATATATCTACAAATATATGTGCTTGTAGTCATTTAAAGAATTACTGAAAATCTAATATACAGTGAGTGTCTAATGATTACTAATCATCTCTGCCCTTAATTGGATTACTGTCAACTTCTACAACCTCATTTCTTCCTCTGCAGCTTTTGTGATGTACACACATAGCAAGTAGTACACTGTAAATCCTGAGTGATCACTAGCCAATGTTCTCACTTTTTTATTTAGAAGATTACTTTATATCAACATACATAGTTAATCAGTTTTTTCAACTGGTCATTTTATCTAACTTTTTCAAATGTAGAGTACTCCTTTAAATGGCCTATTCCTGTTCAGAAGCCAAAATTGTCACTTTCATGTATTTTCTGTTTGTAGAATATCTTTCAAAATAATTAAATGACCTTTGTGGTCTATCAGGGAACAGAAAATCCTTGAAGGCAGGAAACTCATAGCCTTGTTTTATTTTTTGTTATGTACCCTGCAAATAACCATAAACAGGAGAGTGGTTAATAAATATTATTCAGATTTGGAGATGTGAAATAGGAGATACAGGCATGAAATCCTATTTTTATTACTATCATTATGCTGATGATCCTCTGGCCACTTCTCTCTGGTCTGTGTAATTGCAGAGCTCTTCATATTTTATTCATTAGAAGAGCTGCTCTGTGTCCATTCTTCTTATGTTGCTGCCTTGGACTGTTTCGAGGACTGCCTGGTGGGTGTGTTCTGTGGGTTCCATCAACTTTCTGTCTGTGCCGTGTTCAGGTCTCTAATGAATATTAGACTTACAGCCATTAGTTATGTTTCAAGTACAGAAATGAATGAAGAGGGAGTTTTTGTTTGTTCATTAACACTATGAAAAGCAAACTCACTTTATCTCCTTCACGCTCTCTTTCATGAATTTGCTCACCTATTATAATTGGAAGGGAAACTTGATTCTTATAAGGATTTACACAGAGGGTTCCAACTAGCTCTTTCTTTTTTTTCTTGTTTGTATTTATTTTTTAAATCATAATCAGATAATGTCTATTAAATATCAGTCAGAGAACATTATAGACAGAATTGTGAACAATTCTTGTATTTATGATTGTGTTTATGTATTTAAGAAAGAAGTTGAGAATTACTTTGGGTAGTAGTTTAAGAAAGAGTATGGAGAAGAGAAGGAATAAAAGAAGCAAAAATGATTCTGGAGGGAGAGATATGAGGGAGAAGAAAGAGATAGAGAAGGTGAAATGAGAGAAAGAGAAGTGATGGAGGGAGGAAGGGAGAGAGACAGAAATGAAGGGAGAAGGGAGAAGAGAGAAAGAATGAAAAAGAAAAGGAGGATCAGGGAAGAGGAAAGAAGAAATTAAACTGACCACTCAGGCAAGAAAGGATCTGGATGTGTGGGGGTGTTTCTAATGTTCTGCAATTTACAGTTGAGTCTGTAGTAGTTGTTAAAGGACAGGAAATATTGATGGCCTTACATAAATATCCTCACCTTCTGTTACATGGTTTTCAACACAAAAAAGCCCCACAAAATGTTCCATTAGCAAAAGGAATTTACAATGTGGATGGGAAAAATCATGCTATACACCACAGCGGGGGTTAGGTACTATCTTGATAAATGTTAACAATCATTTAGTGCTGATCTATTAACATGAATGATCACAATGGCATTTTGATTAGCAATGCGACATTTACTCCTTTCCCACTTCAACACACAATTACTGGTTTATTGAGTGCCTTATTTAATAAAAGACTAGGAGCTTTTTGGGGAATATGTATGTTTGAATACCTCCATGTGTATATTTCATATTCATTCATGTAGGATAATTAGTAATAAATATTTTTCAAAATCTGTAAAGAAGTATTGGAAAATACTGATGGGGCAGTCATGTCCCTCAAACAACTCAGGAAAGAATGCAGGGCTAGGAATCTAGGCTTTTTAGACATCTGCGATAAGTAATAGATGAAATATTTAGGAAGAAGAACAAAGAAAGTACTCCACATCTCCAAGGTCTAGGCCCAATGAAGGGCTGTGGGTGAGAAAAAGCTCAGTTAAAACATCTAAGTGGATGGATGAGTGGATGGGCTACGGAGTAGACGGAGTAAGAGAATGGAGAGATGAGTACCTTCATCATCTTCCCATCAAAACAAATTAAAACTGAACATGGAAGAGCCATTTGACCCAGGAAGGGGAAGATAGTAACTTTCTGTTCTGTTCTGTTCTGTTTTGTTTTGTTTTGTTTTGTTTTGTGAATCATAGTAGAAGAAAACTAAGAGAATGTGAACTGGTGCTTTCTAATCTTTCCAAATTATGGAACAGAGTTTACTAAAGGAAATGAACTGAAGTAGAATGGGGATGGGAGTTAGAGAAGGAAGGATAACTGTGGGAGATACTTCTCTGGTGAATCTTCTAGGGAATTCGTGAGAAGATTAGCAGCATCAAATGTACCTTAACTGAATTTATATTAAACCAAAACAAAAGAGAAGAAATTAGTTAATATATATTCTGGTGACCTTTTCTCAGTTACAAGTTAAACTAATTTTTAGTATGTATTTTATTCATCTCCTATCATTATATCTTTCCTTAGCTGGAACTAATAAAACTTAATGTCTGTGTTTTGATAATAGAATTAAATCTAAAACTAAGGAGCTCTTTAGTATTTAGTAATCCATCGTGTCATTCAACAAGAATTCTTCAAAAATAAAAGGAGGATGGTATTTGAATCTTTTGAATGAAGTTCAAACCATCTAGCCAATGATTCTAAAATTTCTGTGCATAAAATTTTGGTGTCATTGCTTGGTGAGTATGATAGAATTGGAGAATCTTGAACTCTACTCCTGGGGAAAGATAGAGAGCACTTGTTCTTACAAGCACGCCAAGTCATTGTGATTTAAGTCAGACTGAAACTGCACTTTGAAAAATACTGATCTAAGATTTCTAAAGAGAAACTCCAGTTAGTTCCTGTTTATAGTATTAGCCTGTCACTCCTTAGGTAGCTATTGAGCAGTTATAAAAATTCAAGCAAACTGGCTTTCTGAGAAACAATTATAATTAATAGAACATTTATTTTTGCAGGGTTTTTTTTGGTTTGAGTGTTAGGTAAATCAAAGATATACCAATATAGTTGGGAAGACAGTGCAGTTTGGAATATCTCCAAGAGAGCTGGGGATACAAACTCAATAAAGCCCTTCAGTTTTACAAATAAAATATTTATTTGATGTATCTCTTATAATTTTGACTAAAGACCAATTGCTGTGAAGACCTATGATGCCCTTTCACTTCTATTTATTATTAAGCCTGGGTTTCATTTGATATTGTAAAAATAGTATTGGAATTTGGAGCCTTAAGATGTAATGTCACATCTTCCTAATTGTGTAATCTTGGGGAATTTACTAATCTTTTATTACCTTGAATTTATTTGTGAAATGAGAATAAACATCTTCACAGAATTGGAAGGGGCATTGAATGACCTAAGTTACGTGAACCTTGTTTTGAAGGCTAATATACAGAAATACAATTTTATTTCACTGGTTGGAAAACTGAAATGACAGGTATATTAAAAAAAAGGTGACTTCAGAGTTTTCCCCTGGAACTGTGCTTTCCACTAAACATTAATCTTGTTTTTTTTTTTTTCCCCTTGACTCTCCACATGTTGCTTAAAATTCTACTTCAAATCTATTTCATTCCAACTTTGTACTTAAAGATAATGTTTGCCTTTCCCTTCACCCCATTGTCTACTACATTGTGAGGTCCCAATGGCAGGGCTTATATCTATTTTGTGTTCTGTACTCCATCCAGATAAGTGTTTTGTCCACTATAGGTATTTTATGCTGTTATGTTAAATGCACAAATGAACTGGTGTATGAACACTCTTGTATGTGGTTATCTCATTCTAAGCCACATTTATAATAAGTTCTTATTCAAAAGCATGATAGACTCTATCCCTAAAATGACAAAAAAAAAAAAAATTGATGTCTGCAATGATGGCCCAGAATGCCAAAGATGAATATACCTATAGAGAGACTAAAGGTATCCTAATCATATGATATTCTATAACAATATATTTTTGTAAAATTATTTTAATATAATCTATGCAAAACCTCTCTGGGCTGATGTTCCTTTTTCTTGGTATTTAGCCATTTGTTTATTCAACAAATATGTATTTTATTCTTGGCTTAAATCAGGAACATTCTATATTCTGAGGATACAGTCCATAGAAGGAGTTAAAAGCCCTTGCTTTAATTCACATGACGGTTGACATATGAGGAACATGTTAAACAAACAAAACAAATAGAAGTGTAGTTTAAGGAAGTGGTAAGTACTACTAAGAAAATAAATGAGTGATCTTGGAGCACTTTAAATAGGGTCAGCGGGGGGATGCCTGGGTGGCTCAGTGGTTGAGCCCCTGCCTTTGGCCCAGGGTGTGATCCTGGAGTCCTGGGATCCTCACATCGGGTTTCCTGCATGGAGCCTGCTTCTCTCTCTGCCTATGTCTCTGCCACTCTCTCTCATGAATAAATAAATAGAATCTTTTAAATAAATAAATAAATAAATAAATAAATAAATAAATAAATAGGGTCAGTGGGGAAGAGGTAAGATTTAATTTCAGGTCCAGTGATACAACACAAACAGCCACTATAAAAACTCATGAAAAGACAGATTTGGGGAGGGAAGAGCAAAGATAAAAGAGCATGTGTGAGGGTCCATAGTAAGGTCAGTGCAGTTGGAGTAGGCTGGAGCACCAATAAAAATCAGGCTGAGAAGTTTGCAGGAACCAGATATGTCTGGTCTTGGGGTCTATGGTAGGGAGGAGTTTGGATTTTATTCTTGTAGTAGGATAATACAGAAAGATTTTAAATGAGAGAGCAATCATCTAATATAAACTTTTAAAAATATCATTTTCTATTATTAGAATAACTTTTAGGGGGTGGAATAACAGTGCAGGCAAGCATTTTACTTTTGAATCTGTTGCAGTCACCTACAAGAGCTCTCAGTGGCTTTGGCCAGACATAGATGAGGGACCTCAGGTGAGTAGTATAGCCTTAGGCTAATACCTCATCCGTAAAATGGGATAAAAATATTTACCTCATAGGGAGATTGGATAAGCTAGAATATAAAAAGTACATACAACTGACTGAAATATTTTAAATGCTCAATAAATGCTGGTTGTTGTTTTTTTAAGCTTTTATTTATTTATTCATGAGAGACAGAGAGAGAGGCAGAGAGACAAGCAGGCTCCATGCAGGGAGCCTGACATGGGACTGGATCCCGGGTCTCCAGGATCCAGCCCTTGGGCTGAAGGCGGTGCTAAAAAGCTAAGCCACCCGGGCTGCCCAATGCTGGTTGTTTTAAATTAGGATTAGTAGTATTAAATAGGCACATTAGCTTTAATCCCCAGATTTTTGCGATTATTTCTATGACTGTGTAGATATTAGGTGTTTTACTTTTCTAACTCTTTTTCTCATTCATTTTTTTAACATATAGGTTAGCTATGCCATGGTAATAATTACATCCCACCCCAAGTCTCTGGGGCTACCCACAATGATGGTTTCTTTCTTCTCACATTGCAGTTTGATGTGAACAGGGAAAACCTCCTCCATCCTTGTCACCCAGCATCTGAAACTACTACTTTCAAGTTTGTCCTGTCAGAGAAATGGTGTGTCAAACCAAATATCTTATTTTATTAGCAGTTCACACACATTTATCATAACTGATCATTTTCTGCTACCAGGCTCATATATCCATAGTTTTTTTGGCACAATAAAAAGTAAAAAAGTCTGTGCATCTGTGTGAAGGTAAGTGTTCCAAACACGAGCCATGGCGTGGTGGGCCTTCGGGACCCAGAGCCGTGAATCCAGGTTTTCTCTCTGTTACTGTGTGACTTAGGACAAGTCATTGAACCTTGAGAGGGTTCTTCATTATAGCTCTTAGGATAAAATATACTGCTAAATGCAAAGTATTATTATATTCTCTCACAAAACTGGAACAGTGTAAATAGAATTAAGTTATTCACTTTGTTTATCTCTTTGCCTAATCAGGGGGAATTCCTGTGGCCCCTTCTAGAGACGTTTGTCTAGTTCTGCTTTAAATAACCCCATCACAGTGATTTTTATCATTTGTTTTGAGAGGGCAGTATCATTAATCTTTCCTGTCCCCCCTCCCTCTTTTGTGCTCACTTCAATTAAATAGGTAGGGAGAAGAGACCATTGAACAACATTATAAAAATGTTAATTCCTAATGTCACTGAGTAGCTCTTAATCACACTATTAGACATATGTTCTGATTTAATGATCCTGACCAACAAGCAGTAAGACCAAGATTGACTTTGATAAATGTCTACCATTATTTTCTGATATGGATGAGGTTGTTTTTCTTTCTTACTAAATGTTTCCTCAGAAATGATACTCTACTCAGATTATATAAAATGCTTTCTTTGGTGTTTGAAATTTTCTTTCCTAAACCACTGCTTTGATGATTTGTATTTCGATCGTACATGGAAACATTTTGGTGCAATTACCTGTAATTATTTGTCCTTTCACCTTGGGTGGCATCATTTTTCCCTCTTATTTTTCAAGCCCACATGCTCAAGTACAATCAGCGAAGTAGCTTATCTTTAGTATGTGCAGAAATATTGTTTCAAACAGTTGCTTCCTAAGGATGCTATAGTAAGTTTTGGGTCACCTTTTGTGTCTCATGTCCGCACAGGCTCTTCCCAGTGGCACGATCCCCCTCAACACCAAGCAACTAGTTAAATGTCATGATTTCCATGAAATTAAACCATTTCCAAGAAACTTTTCTCAAGATTCCTAGACAAAATTTATAGTTTCTTATTCTGGGCTCCCCTAGCATTTTATTAACTGCTCTATTTTGGCCCTAATCTCATTCTGACTTTCATTTCTCTCAGCAGTGTACATGTCCTTCCCCTAAATGTTATGAGCTCCTTTGGGGCAGTGATAGTCTATTAAAATTATATCACTGGATACACACCATGACTTTCATGCAGCATAGAATTAAGAAATAATTGAATGGAATGATATATAAAAATATATATACACACAATACACATATATACAGTGCATATATATGCATAGATACATATATATCATTATATATACACACACACTAATTTATATTATATTTAATTACATTGTTTTAGAGATCATAGTTATATGCAATATATACATATATATGTATATATATATATATTTAAATCTTATATTACTCTATTAGTGGAAGCTGTGACAGGCGACAGTCTTGTGATCATACATTTGGAATAATTCCTCCAAAGTCCTATGCATGATTTCTAATCAAATGCATGGGAGGGTGGCATTGAGCCTAGAGAAGGTGAACCAGGACTATTACCATTGGGAAAACTGTTATCTGGATTGGAGGAAGATCTAAGCACCATCTTTGAAGGGGACAGAATTAGGTGTGAGAGTCAAAGTTCCACTGGCAATAATTGGCACTGTGTTGGGATAGGCTCAGAGTGAGCCACGATTGGGCTCAAGTAAAGAATATGTGGGAGGGGAAGAAAGGCAACTATAGAAGAGACTCCCAGAGCAACCACTCAAGTGTCTGCTACAACTGCTTGCATATATGGGCTAGAAGATAGATAATTAATTGGGTCAAAACAGAATTGATATTTCTCTTTATTCTCCTCATCCACCTATATTTCTCTGTATTTATATTTCTAACCAAACTGCAAATCCTTTGAAAGCAGAGCCATCAACCTTTCTGTTTACTACCTCATAATCCCTACAGAATATTTTTCTGTGGCTGATATCTAATTTTTATTACCAGTGATTGTCACAATAGTTTTATCTAGCTGAGTGACAAAGCTCAGTGGCGTACAGCATTCAATACTTATTCTCAGCTCACACATCTGTGTCTCAGATGTGACAAATGTGCTTCAGGTATCTTATTCTGGGGCCCAAGCTGGACAGGTTGTAACTCCCTGAAACATGTTCTTATTTTCATGTCAGAAGAAATCCCCAGGATAAAGTAGAAATATGCTTAATTTTTTAGGTCTAACCTCTGAATGGATACACTGCCATTTCTGTCCACATTCAATGGGTCAAAGTATGTAGCAAGAGCAAGTCTAACATCAAGGGGACAGTGATGCTTACTACTCCCATGAAACCACTATAACATATATTTACTGATTAGAGTAGACATTTTTGAAACTGTAAAAGAAATGAGAGCTAAAACTCTTTCTGTTGGAACATTGAATTTACCAGAATTTAATTCTATGAGCATACTACTTGTAAATGCAGAAATAAAATAAGGAAAAACAGTGACAACAGCTCAATATTGTAGCCTGTCTCTATATATTTACAGAACTTTCCAGCTGCATGCTGGATTTGTTTGGAATTATGTTTGGACTGTTCACAGTAATGGCAACAGCCAAATTCTCTTGGCTCTGGCTACAGTTATCACTGAGAAACTATTGTGCTTATTGTTTTCTCGGTTGTCAAGACTTTAATTTAAACAATTGCAAGATTAAGGAGGGATCTCCAATTTGAATTCTGTTCAACAACTCAGTGATTAAGCCATAAAAGTGCAGCTAATCTGCCTCATGATATCTTTTAAATTTCTGACATTAGGAAAATCATAATTTGAATTAAGAATGTATAGGTTGGGTTTCTGCTTAGGTGTTCTATAAAACTTATTTTGATTTTTCTCTCCTTAAACTGTCTCTGTATATATCATATAAATGCCTCACTGGAGGAAACCCGTGCTTATGTACTCATTAGCAAAACTCGTAGTTTGACTTTCTATAATGTTTTAAATTCAGATATAGTATTTTCTGATGTTTTCATAAAGGAATTAATATAGGCCTAAATTTCTGAGGTCAAATGTCAGGATAAAGATTGCCGCTCATCTGCATCCTCTTATAGGTCTCTGTTTTCTCTCTCTCTCTCTCTCTCTCTCTCTGTCCCTATCAGTCACACACACACACACACACTCACTGCTTCTCAAAACTCAAGTTCCCTTTATAAGATATTCTACAATATGCAGTTCATTTCTAGCTTCCTTTAGCTCCATTGCAAGAATTATTTTCCAAGTTTATGTTGCATTACTTTCTGGAGGATAATTAGAATAATAGGAACTTAGGGGCTGTCAATCTAAATGGGAAATGAAGTACATACAAAAATTTCTACATGAGCCCAGGGATGGAGAAAAGTTGTAGATTCTTGGACTTCATTCCTTCCCTGATTAAGAGTCTCCTCATGTTGAAATGACCTGAGAGGAATTCTGTGGCAAGGAATTATTGTGGACAAACCTAAGTCTACATACCTTGAGTGGTTTACTGTGTCAAGTGGGTTACATGGTTGTCTGCACAATTTTCTTGTTTAACTTGTTTGTCAAATACTCTAGCCACTTTAAAACTTGAGAAGCAACTCAGGTTCTAAGAAATGGATGTTTAAAAAAAAGGAAAAGAAAAAAGAAAACTGTGCAAAAGCTCAGAAAGGTACAGAGATTTTGAAAGGAAGTCTAGCTACAAGGGGATAAACTGTGCCTCTTAGTGTATGTGCTGTCTTTAGCAAAACCAAGTACACTTCTGACTCTCTTCTGGAAATTCCTGGTGAGAAAGTCCTAAGAAGTTTCTAGCAAGCAATACTAAAGTTAAATTCTGCTGTGGCATTATTAGTGTGTATAAATATATAGTAGATATATTTATTTATTCTGTTGTCTTTATTTTAGTGAACGTAAGAGATTATTCATCACTTGCAATTTTCTGAGTTATCACTTAAATCCACCTGTATGTATTTCCTGAAAGGCACAAAGTTTTGTTTTGTCTTTTGGGGGTTTTTTGGCCCTAAGTATTTTAAGCATGAATTATTTCTCCACATGTCTCGCACAATGTCATAACATAGGATTAAACCCATAAACTCTTGGGCAAGAATGCTTGGATTCAAGTCCTGACTCTGAACTTTATATGGCCCCAAGACAGTCATTTAAATTTTCTCTGCCTTAGTCCCTTTGCCTATTAAGTGAAGGATAATAATACCTATCTCCTAGGATAGCAGTGATGATGAA
Organism: Canis lupus baileyi; assembly: GCF_048164855.1. Classification (NCBI taxonomy): domain Eukaryota; kingdom Metazoa; phylum Chordata; class Mammalia; order Carnivora; family Canidae; genus Canis; species Canis lupus. The sequence goes on along the minus strand of NC_132857.1, from coordinate 31,017,342 downwards.
TTGGATTAATTTATGTACAGCATGTTAGAATAGTGCCTGTAACCTAGCACATGCTCAGTTATGTTTCCTATTGTTATTTTTATAAGCCTCATGACAAATGATTGATGTTGGTTTGGTGATATTCTTTTTGGTATTAACAAAAGGTGAGTGATCACCTTCTGTGCTCACTTACTGCCATGCATTGAGGTCATTCACTCTAAGCCATAAACTTTCTTAGGAGGGTTTTCGGTTAATATATATGTAAGATGAATTTTCCCAGACCTTTTTGCGTACAAGAGATTACATAACAATAATAATCCCCAATGCATAGAAATAATGCAAATGAAAGCAATTCCTTAGTAATTTTTCCTATATTCTGTATACAGAAGACCTTACTACCTCTCTCAGGCCTCTGCGCCTACTGCCAAGTTTCTGGTGCTACCATACTCTGGGAGGATCCAGTCCTCCCACATTCTTCTCCCCAGTTCTCTTGTGGAAGTCTCCCATAGGGTTGCTGGACCTGTGCATGGAAACATTGCTTCTTTGACAAGAGTCTTACCCCTAAAACCATGTAGCATTGGGCCCCAGAAGCACAAAGCAGTGTGTGGACCTTCCGTTGTGGAGTGCATAAACCCTGTCCCTTTAAGTTCAGAGTTCTGATCCAGTAAGTGATACTAAGTGTATGTTTAGGTCCAGAAGAGCTATTTGTTTTATTCATACCTGTCCCATATCTTTGAGTAACATTTCTCTATTAGGTGAAAGTTCTAACTGTGAGTACGGCCTCTACAGAACTCAGAATTCACATCCCCAGTCTCCCTTCCAGCTGGGATGCAGGCATATCATCTTGCTTTCTTCATCAGACTCCTGTGTGTAGCTCTGACTGGAGGTGAGCCCTGGGAAGCAGGCTCTCCATGGAGCTTCTATTCTGAGGGTTGAGATCAGGGGCCACAAAAACATCTCTCTTTGAGGTCATGGAGCCTGTTTACCTGAGATCCTCAGAATGGAATGGTTGTGTCACTGGCAAGGTAACATCTTCAGCTGGATAGGTCTCCGACATTTGCCTTTCAGTGGCCGTGAGACAGGCAGAGTCCCCTCTGCAGGCCGGTGAGCAATATGGTGAGCCAATTAGCCCAAAACACATTTCTTCCCTGGTCATGGTTGTTATCTTCTTAATAAATACCCTGTGGCTTGGAACTATCGGAATGAATTCTTAGCTTATAGCCAAGAATCTAATTAATACATTTTCTATTTTACCTTTTCCCTGTTACTTTTTTTTTTTTTCAATTAAACCTTCTAATTAGAATTTCCTCAAAACTTTGAAAATTGTAGTTTGAAAACCTGGTAATGGATTTTAGGAAATTCCTTTATTTTACATTGATCCTACACATCCTAAATGATTAAATGATTACATTTAATCGTTTACACTGAATGTTTCATTTGTTTGCTTTGTTATCCTCCAGATAGCCAGCCATGTGTCACTTACTCCTGCCTTGAAGTTTTGCTCAGTATTTATTTTTTTGTATCAATTTCTATCCTGACCACTCTAAAATTGTAGCCCACCCTTCTTTGCAGCCTACCTTACCTTGCTTGATTGTATTGTTTCCATACCTCTTGTTCTTTTCTAATAAAAAATTATTATTGGGGTGCCTGGGTGCTTCAGTTGGTTATGTGTCCAAGTCTTGATTTCGCCTCAGGTCATGATCCAAGGGTTGTGAAAACAAGCCCTGTGTTGGACTCCATGCTGGGCATAGATCCTGTTAAAGATTCTCTCTCTCCCTCTCCCTCTGCCTCTCTTCCCCTCAAATAAATAAATAAATAAACAAATAAATAGGAAATTATTATTATTGTCTGTTTCCTACAATTACAATGTAAGCTTTTGGGGCATGTTTTCTTTGCTTGGTTGGTTTGGTTTGTCTTAAACTGATTTATCCCAAGTACCCAGTATAGTTCCTAGAATGTTATAGATCTTCAGTAAATATTTGTTTAATGAATACATATTGAAATATGTCTATATATTTATAAATGTGCTTTTTTCCTTCACCTTTTTTATTCATCTGCTCAAGAGAAAATAAATTCAATTTCTCCAGTGGTCGAAATGTGCAGCTAGGATGTAGATTCCTTTCCTGACTATATCATTAGAGTCATGAATCAGGGCAAGTCTCATCCTTTTTGATCTTCAATTTCCCTTTTTGTTATACTCTACAGGAAAACAAACACAAAGCTGGGACATCCACAAGGAAAATTTAGCAACAATTCTCCTGCTTTCAAATATCTGTGTGTGTGTCTGTGTGTGTGTGTGTGTATTTTCCCCCTCTTTTTCCTTCCTTTCTTCTTACACATTGACATGCATTCAGTGAACACGATTTAAAACCATTATACTAATTTCTAGACATGAGAAGGGGAACCCAAGCCTCAGTTCTATAAGACACTGACGGATTTGAAACAGAACAAAGCCTGGGCTGCTGTGGAACTTCTAGAGGTTTAAGACACAAAGTGAGAATTAGTAAAAACTCCTAGAAAGCAATACCATTAGTAATGATGTTATTAATATGATTACAACCTTGGTTTTGCTCTTAAACAAAAATAATCCATGATGATATTGAACATTGTTATGTGATCTGGATTCAAGATAATGGTGGGCGGCGGGGAGGCCTGAATAGTGCCAGAAGGAGGGAGAGGTGAAGAGATTTCTTCCCATTTTTTGGACCCAAAACCAACATTGGGAACCATACATACACAATGTTTTAGCCTTGTGTTGCCTGGACTCACACACTGGGAAAATCTATCTGAGCTTACTCCAGTGCTGAGAATAGTATTCTGTGCCCTAAATCAATCCATCAGGTCTCAGGGCCACTTGAGCATGGCATACCTAAGCTAGATTTTAGAAATAAAGCAATTCATTTGAACTATTGTTCCATGATTTATAGCTGTTTGAAACTAGAGAAAATGGATTTATACCATTGAGAATTAGTATTTAAAATGAAGATACTGGTTTACAGACATTGCTAACTGGAATTCTAGCTTAAAAGATAAAAAAGGGGGATGTGGGAAATTTTAGGCAGAATCACGGTGTTATTTTGGGGTGAGTATGGTCCCTCAGGCTGTTCTCCCTCTAACTCAGTGACCCTAAGATATTTCCGCTTTCACAGTATCTTCCTTATCTTTTCCTTATGACCTACTGATTCTTGGAAGCTCCAGATTGTCATTCCTCTTCCTATTTGCCTCAGCGACGTTCATAAGGTTATTAGCACTGAGAGTAATTCAGAGAAAGTTGTTGCTCTCTGTGCATACACAAATAAATTGTAAATTATGTGTTTGTAAATCAGGAGTCATATGCACAATTAAATCTTGGCTTGGCTAAATTCCAACCTAGAACATCATTGGAGAAGTATTATTCTACTTTGAAATGGTACATCATTAAAAACTGGCCTCTAATAAGCATTTCTTTCATTTTTAAATAATCACATATTTAGTGCCTGTTGTGTGCCAAACAGAAACAAAACAGCAATTTCTGAAAGGAACTTAGACCTGACTCCATGCAGCCTAATGATGATACCTCCACCTCTTTCTACAACCTGTTTCTTGGGTACACTGTCATCTTCCAAGTAATCTTTAATCTACTGAAATATTTCAATCATAAAAGAAAACTCCAACAGATTTATTAAATTAAGCTCTGAAAAAAGGGGAAAAGAAATGGAAAAACAGAAATTGACAAAGACAAGATTTTAAAGTAATTTTCTGTCAACTACATAAACCAGAAATTGGAGTTTATATACCAACTTCGTGTGAGTTAAATACGACATTCAGAGGAATTATTTGGGCCACACAGTATTGACCTTCGACAGGTTTTATTTTTCTCTTTCAAATCTTTGAATCTGAAGTATATGACCTCTCTTTAAACAAATTAGAAGCTGTGGTAATCCAGGGTACCACATTCTTTCTTCAGTTTAGTATCCACCTGTCCTCAGAGTCCATCAGAAACTGAGAACTAAGTTCAGGCCAATCTTGGCCTCATGTTGTTGTTTTCCTTTTGGTAGTTTTATAGGGGAATTAATTTCTGTATCTGTATCTTAATTTTTTTTGGTCTGTAATCTGGCCCAATTTACTTAACTGTGATACCTGTCTGATTTGAGTGTGACACTGCCCTTGAACATTGTGATGGATCCATGTCCTACTACATAAATGCTTTTCATGAAAGTGTTGTTTATGTCTGTATCTGTATATATCTATATCTATATCTATATATGTATAATATAGATATATAGATATAGATGTGTGTGGATATATTTTACATATATATGGATTTATTTTAAAATATATATATTTTAGGGATCCCTGGGTGGCGCAGCGGTTTAGCGCCTGCCTTTGGCCCAGGGCGCGATCCTGGAGACCCGGGATCGAATCCCACGTCAGGCTCCCGGTGCATGGAGCCTGCTTCTTCCTCTGCCTATGTCTCTGCCTCTCTCTCTCTCTGTGTGTGACTATCATAAGTAAATGAAAAAAATAAAATTAAATAAATAAAAAAAATAAAAAATATATATTTTATATATATTTTATTTATATATATTATATATATATGAGAGAGATATGTATATATGTATAGCTAGAGATCCATATACAGGAAGAGAGAAAGAAAGAAAGGAAGTACAGAAGAAAGAAAAGAAGAGAGGAAATGAGAGAGGGAGGATATATATATGTAGATATATATGCATATTACATATGTATAGGTATATATGTACACGTATAAATACATATTTATCCTTCAAGAATGTTTCATGTAAGCTTCTGACACCCTCTACAAACTATTTTGTCTTCCAGATGGAACACCGTTTACCTGGTGGATTGGGCGGTCCAATGAAAAGCACCCTTATTGGGGAGGTGCCCCACCTGGGGTTCAGCAGTGTGAATGTGGCCTAGATGAGAGTTGCCTTGATGTTCGACACTTCTGCAATTGTGATGCTGACAAAGATGAATGGTAATGGGGATGATGATCTTTCTGCAGTTGTGGGGGAAACCCATTAATTAATGCATAAAATTTCCCCCCAAGAGAAAAAGACATGGATGAGAAATTCAATATGAACTAGGTCTCCCTAATGATTGCGATTGTTTTTAACTTTGAAAATGGCCAGTTCTAGTACTTTTAGGGCTATTGCTGAGATCTGTAACATAAAACATGTTGTCACATCATCACCTCCTTATAGTCCGAACATTCCATTTTACACAACAGAATGAATACTAAGCTTTGTGATTTAGTCAGTATTTCTGTAATGTGTGGAATATAGCTTCTGGGAGACAGTGTGGGAGATAGGAACGTGCAATTATATAGACCATGTCTTCATTCTTGCATTTTCTCTCTGATGTTTCAGTCACCAGCCTACCTTATCATGGAATAAAAATATAGCAAAGAAAATTTATATTTATTGAGTATCCATTTAATCTTCCACAAAAAAACTTATTAAATCCTTATAATTTCCCCACTTTTGCATCTTTAATATTGAGGAATACAGTTTACAGAGAAGTTAGATAATTTTCCCAAGGTTATACACAAGTATTGAGTGACAGATCCAGACCTTGAGCTTAGTTATGGCTGGGTCCAGGGTCATTTTTGCTCTCCCACAACATGTTGCTTTTGTAACGTAAATCTCAGTTTGTAGTTCTCATATCCATAACTTTGCCTGTGTCCTCCAGGTGAACTGCCTGTTTTTTAACTGTATTATGAAAATATGCACAGAACTTTTCCAAACCCACTTTCGTTTTCACAAAATTTAAGGCATTCTTCAGTTTTGGCTTTGTAATTTTGCTTGCTTCATGAAATTCTGCTCAATTGTAATTAAGAATTCCTATATCAAGCTGCTCTCAACCCACTTGAAATTTATTTTAAGTACTTTTTCTTCACTGTTTAAATTGATAACAGCAGGGACTCTTTTGAATGAAATTTAAGATGCAGTCAAAATCTCAGTTCAATGAGGAAAGGAGCAAACATTTGCCTGCACTGGGTTCTCCTACATGGGCCACCTCTTCAGACTGCTGAAGGGCTGCTTGGGCCTTGGGGCAAGTTACCCAGATGCCTGCTTCTAACCTCAAATCTTCACGTAGGTAAAATCAGACAAAGTTTCTATATTTTGTAAAATAAAAAACTGCAGACCAGAGGTAGTCGGGTCCTCTCTATTCTTTGGACCCCCACTTTGCCCTGCAGTGTATTCTTTCATAACATCAGGGAGACATACAATCAAATATAATTCATAGATGGAGATCGTGTCTCTTTTAATATTATATCCTTCAAGATCTATTCCTTGTACAGCAGAAATTCAGTGGTAGTTAGCTAAATAAATGAATCTAGAAGACCTTTGAGGGAGAGAGATGACAGCAAAATAATTCCTACAAGCTTGAGAGATATGTATGGAAAAGTTAAATGGTTTTGTTGCCAGGAAAACATATTCAAAATGGTCTGCAACCAGTAGCCTAGATTCACTCATTTTTCTGTGATTCATTAATTTCCCTTCTCTATTCTTGATATCAGAAATGTATAGATGTATAGACCTGCATGGAAACACCTTTATTTAATTATGTATAATTAGGGAAGTCGATGTGGAGTGGTGGAATATAAAGGGAAGGGGAAGTGGTTCTCCTCATTATTTTAATTCACTCCCTTTCAGCTGAATTCTTGATCTTTGTTCACGTTTTATTTCCTGTGGTGTTGCCCTTTCCATACTGAACACCACTTTAGTGTCTTTCCTTCCTAGGGAACAACCAACCAGGGCTGGGCTTAATTTATTGAGCAATGAGAAGCAGTGGGGGAGAATGACATCACATTACATAAAAGTAGAAAATAGGCCACCATGTTGATGAGCTCTCACACTGTCTTCTCTGGGACTTTCCACTGACCATCTCTTTTACTCAGATTCCAGCCTCTTCCTCCCTTGACCTACTCACTAGTTCACTAAGCTTTGAACCCTTTACATATTTACTTAACTTAATCATCTAGGCTGTATTCAGGAGTGTTTCAAAATGTGCTTCCTGTCAACCCTGGTGCCATCATACTTTTGTCAACATAGAGGTTGTTGCATATTTCATAACCCTTTCTAGTTCCTTTACAGCCAGGGAAAAAGCTCCATTATCTTCCACTTTCTGTGGCAAGTGACCTCTATTAGGGGCAGCAATATTTAATTCTAGATATAAATTTTGTTCAACAACCCACATAACAAGGATCAAAAGAAATGATCTGAACTTCCTTTTATAAAGATGCCTACTTCATTGTGACTAGAATAACATGTTCAGCATCTCAGGGCAAAATTTAGGTGAAATCAGGGAGTTCCTTCTGTTATTCTTACAAAGGAGTAGAGGCTGAGATTCCAATTTAACTTTTGGATTGCACTCATTTGGCTCAGGATGGTCACAGCCTGTTATATATGAATCTGGAAAATACTTTGTTACAGGAAAAGCTGTACTTACTATTCTATCTGACATTTACTCATGTATCGCCTGTTTATTCCACGCCTGGTCTTTGCCAGTCATGCAGTCTGCTGTGCAGAGAACGTCAAGGGCCTTATAGTCTCTGCCCTTGAGGAACTCACAGGAGAATGAGAAAGACAGAGCTAGTTAGTTAGCAATCAATGTATCAGTGTGACAAATTTGGTAATATACATGTGCCCAGAGCCATGGTGGATATGGGCTGGGAAAAGTGGCAGTTAGGTTTCAAAGGACCAGAAGAAGTTAGCTAAAGTTAGTATAGTACGGGTAGGTGGAACCTCCATATGCTCCGACAGGGGAATGTGAAATAATATAGAGATCATTACTTCCCCAAGACACAAATATTTTGGTGTGATCATTGCCCCATTTTCATGTGGAGAATTTAAAAGAGAAAAGGCAGGAAAGAAGACCAAATCCACATCAAGAAGCAACTTGTAAGTGAACTAATCATGAGATATCCCTTTGTAACAAAATTATAGACACAAAATACCCATTCTGCCATGAAAACTGGTAGAGCCTTGTGGAAATGCATCCATTACTTACCTATTCAAGTCTATTATTTACTGTAGAAGGGAAAAGTACAGAAGCTCACACAATGTGAAATAGTCTATTTTTTTTTAACATTCTTCCAAGCACATTCCTAGCTTCCACGTGGTCAAACTGTCATCCACACATGTGAAATTTTTGTTTCATCTGAGCATGTCCCTGTTAGTATCGCTGGTATTTGTATGTGCTCCTAAGAAACCTCAAATATATTTATCTTATACAACTCCCTCAAGTTTCTACTCTTGGTAAAATTGATCAGAAAACTGATTTGGGGCTGGTAAAACATCTAGCAGATAGCAGGTTGATGTATTACAACTGCTAGGTAGTATAGTTGCTTAAAAGTGTTACATATCATAGACTTCTGTGTTCTTCACATTTAATATACTGAATCCCAGAGCATCATCCCACCAACCCTTGAAGTAAGTTTTATCATCTCTTTTCTCCAGAAAAGGAGACTGAGGTGCTGTTGTGGTAAGTGGCTCAGTGAAGTTCACATGACTAAGAGAGCAGAGTAGGATCCTCCTGAATCTGAGGATGCTCTTAGTGACTATATGAAAGGAACCACCAAGTTGAGATTCTGATTTTAGACATGGGGTGAGAATTCCAGAGAAACCTCTCCCAAGGGCTTCTCCAATCTCATCACAACAGCCCATGAGTTTCTTTTTGCTAAATCAGGCTGTTTGGGAGGCTCAGTCAACATCATGGCCTCTGGTAATTGACAATAGTTTATTCTGTTTTAATCAACCTCTGTAACCGAATAAATTGCTGCCATATATTTCAATGAGACCAAGTAAACGAGGAAAATGATTGCAGGGTAGATGTGAGAGGAAATGAGTCAGCTCAGAAGATGGAGGTGGATGGAGGGGAAAAAACTTGATGAACACCCAAAGCATGACTTCTTAGAATAAATGGAAGTGTCAGGTAGGCATATGAATCAGGTAAACAGGAAGAAAAAGAAAAGAAAAAGTGAGAAAACTTGAAATGAGTAATAGTTTTACAGTCAATGATTGTTTGCAAAAGAACTTCTCTTCAACTTAATGGTTCAATGTATAGAAATCCTGCCAATCAGGTGTTTTCTCATCCCCTTACTTCAGACTGATAGACTGTGGAGAATAGCAAAGGACAGAGAGGATAGCTGCAGGCTGGAGACAGCACAGGGGCAGTGAGGCTATGTAGGATGGGAAACCATCATCTAGGTAAAGGGATCCAAAGGATGGTCTGGCAGCAAGTGAGAGGAGGTAAGATTTTTCAAAGTGTGCCTCTTGGTAGTGGCCTGCAGCCCTAATGAGGATTTCTTTCGACCCAACAACGAAGTAGACCTGAAATGAAGTTCTATTGTTTAACAGTAGAGCATCTTTTAAAATTTATTCATAAGAAAGTGTATTTGATTTTTGGTAACTTTGTTCTTTGCCTCCTATCCTTAATGCACTCTTATATAAAGTGATGTGGTACAAGATAGGAAGAGAAAATGATGTAAGGTTTAAATTCTGGTCATCTGGTCATCCAAAAAAAGAGAACCTATTATTCTGTTTCTTAAAAAAAAATACAGGATATTTTTAGGTTTCTTTCTTTTTTTTTTTTTTTTTTTTTTAGGTATATGGAATCCTAAAGCTTCAAACTACTCTTTAGTCATTGATTCCACTTCTCTACCACAGAGAAATTATTTAATAAATGGTGTCAAATCTGTGAATGAACAATTGAATGACTTCTATTGGACATATTTTTACTTTTCGTAGGTCAGGCCATGGTCATTCTAGGATTAACTGATCTTTATTTCATTGTTAGTTATCCATCTTTTATAACCTCACAAGAAACATTTACCCAAAGTTTAGCCTAAACTTTCTGCTGCACATTCATTTTTCTTTTGGCTATCAAAGAGTAGTTAGAAGTGGCCACTCTGTTCCAAAAGTTATTTTTAAAAATTTATTTATTTCTAGAGAAATAGAGAGTGCACAAGCAAAGGGAAGGGCAGAGGATGAGAATATCAAGCAGACTCCCTGCTGAGTGTGGCCCCTGATGGGATGCAGTGCTTGGATCAGATAGCAGGACCCTGAGATCATGACCTGAGCCAAATCCAGAGTCAGACACTTAACCAACTGAGTCACCCAGGTGCCCTAAAATGTATCATTTTATACATTTGCTTTCAACTTTTCTCTTTGGTAAATACATGTCTTACCCAGTCCCAGGATCTTAACCTTCACGAGAACCCTTTATGCCTTTCCTATGAGGTTTGATGAGACAGATGCCTCTAGGAAGAGGATGCTGGATACATCCGAGTAGTTTAGGGTTTCTTAACATAGGCTGTTCTTTGATCTCCCAGACCTTTCTTCAACCTTCCATACCTGAAGATCTCAGACTTGGTGCAGTGAGGGTGCTTCATCCTTGGTGGTTTCCTAAGATGGGGCAGGAGTCCTGAATCCTGAGAGAAAGGAAAGGATCACCTCAGAACACACTAATGCTCTATCTACCTCACATACATATATAGATACTCGCACATATACACACACATATGTATATTTCTATTATAATTTCTGCTGGTTGAATTTTATTATTCATGAATCTATTTATGAGCTATTCCAATGCCTATTGAGCTTTGCAAGTGCTTTTGTCCTTTGCAAGCAGAAATTCTGAAAGTTTTATCTGGATTTTTGTTCTCACTAAATTTCCACATGTCTAGTGGTGCAATCAGGACTTACACCTTGTGCTATAGAGAAGTGTGCATGGCACATGGCAGGACCCTTGTGTACAAACTGCTGAAAGAATGAATGATATAATGGCTACATGGGGTGGCCGTCCTCCAGATCCTCTCTCCTTGGCCAAATATGACCTTCACTTACTAGTTATAGTCTGCTGTTTCATTCGTGACATTTTCACTTAAAATTTATGTCTTGGGGCAACTTGATTTTGGCTTGTTCACACTAAGTATCCCATGACTAGATTCCAGATTGTTTTTAGACAGAATGTTTTATGGTGTATCTGATTGGAGAGAACAGAAGGCATAACATACTCAAGAAGGGACAATACAAAAGTGGAGGAAAAGAACTTATATCAGAGGTTGATAACTCAAAACCAATCTATCACATCATTATTTTATAAAATTCTAGATAGAGTAAAATAGCTGATATTTACCAAAGACAACACTTAGGATTTTTAAAAAGATTTTATTTATTTATTCGAGAGAGAGAGAGAGAAAAAGAGAGAGAGGAAGAGACATGGGCAGAGAGAGAAGCAGGCTCCCTGCAGGGAGCCCAATGTGGGACTTGACCCCTGGGACTCCAGGATCATACCCTGAGCTGAAGGCAGACGCTTCACCGCTGAGCCACCCAGGCATCCCTAGGATTGTTTTTTGATTGTTTGTTTCAATTCAATGATGCCGCCATCCTATCTATTGGAAAAATATTCAACATGAGGCATTTAAGACCTGTTGGTTCTAGTAAACAAAACACAGCTATAAAATACTCCTTCTAATGCTTCTAGGAAACAAAGATGTAGACTGAAACTTCTATTGCATCAGTTCCCTGTCAAGCTTTACAAATATACTATCTCAAAATTGTCTGTGGAGTCACATTACTTAGGTAATTGCAAAATTGTATCAGAAATAGAATTCAAAGTCAATATCAAGATTAAGAGTTGGCATTTAAATAGTATATTTTATATAACATTTTGATTTGTACTGCTATTGTTTAAAACATAATTTTTTTAATTGTTTTTTATTATTTATTTATGATAGGCAGACAGTGAGAGAGAGAGGCAGAGATACAGGCAGAGGGAGAAGCAGGCTCCATGCACCGGGAGCCCGACGTGGGATTCGATCCTGGGTCTCCAGGATCGCGCCCTGGGCCAAAGGCAGGCGCTAAACCACTGCGCCACCCAGGGATCCCTAAAACATAATTATACTTAAAAATGCAGTGAAACTTTAGGTTCTATTTTAATTTGCCTACTTATCACTAAGTGTATGGCATTACTCACCTAACAGTAGCTCTTAGTCAGATCCAAATTACATGAGCTGCTTACCTCTTTCATGTACTCTGCAAGTTTGCTCACAATTGTCAGTTCTGATTCACCCAATTTAGGTTTCTATATTTAACAAAGGATAAGGGGAATGTTTTTTTATTTTTTTTAATTTTAGGAGTTCATTTTCATAAAAATAAATCTATTCTGTCGTATCCTTACTACAAAAATTCAAATATTTAAGAAAAAATGTAAAATCTGCTTCCTCACCACCATTTGGAATTCTTACTTGTACCCCATGTGTAAAATAAATCTGACACCTAGAGATAATAGTTGAGCATATTGGGCATTTCCACATAGAAATATCTTCCTATACATATGACACATTTACTAAGTGTGAGATCATATTAAATATGTTATTCCACAACTCACTTTTTTCCACATAAAATATGTCTCGAAGAGCTTTTATATGGTATCATTAAATAAGCATAAAAATGAGTGTATCCTGTCCATTTTATTTTTTTTTATTTATTTTTTTCATTTATTTATGATAGTCACACAGAGAGAGAGAGAGAGGCAGAGACAGGCAGAGGGAGAAGCAGGCTCCATGCACCGAGAGCCTGATGTGGGATTCGATCCCGGGTCTCCAGGATCGCGCCCTGGGCCAAAGGCAGGCGCTAAACCGCTGCGCCACCCAGGGATCCCCTATCCTGTCCATTTTAATGGCTTCAAAGTATCCAGTGTGGTTGTATCGTAACTTATTTTATCATTTCTTTATGATAAATATTTTCCTAATAAATGATTTTTCACTCTTAGAAAAAAAAAGCTGCAATGAACATTTTTGAGTTTTGATTTATACGTTTTTCCACTCGGAAAATTATTTCTATTTCATAGATCCCTAGCTTAAAATTGTTAAATTATCCACTTTTCTATTTTGATAGATGTGGCCAAATTGCTGAAGGGACTTAGGGTGTTACACAGACAACAAAGGGATCAGTTCAGAACTGGATACCTTGACTCTGTGGGGGAAATGATTCTCTGCCCGAGGAGGAAGATGCAGAACTCACCAGAGTCAAAACAGGTCCACACAAGGAGATGTCAATTACAATCACTTTTTGCACAGAGCTTGCTGGAACCTTTAGCCAAGAGCAGAGGGCTGGGATGGACCCCTGTGATGCTAAGTTCCTCTGCAGTTCCTTCTCCCTGCCTTTGCCATATCTGCTGTGTCTGGTGCCACTTCTAAGGTCCAAGGGGATGCTCTTGGCTAAACAGAGAAATCCTAGCATCTTCGCACTTTTTTTTTTTCAAAGTGTAGAAACTTCATCATTAAGAGCAAGAAGGAGGAAGAGAAGAGCAAGTGGAGAGGGAAGGAGGAAGAGAGGAAATGATTCCATCTCCTTTGCAAATCTGCTTTTCAGATTTTCGGTGAAAATATCACAAACAAATATGTATAATACAGTTAGAATGCACTAAATTGTAGCTACTTTTGCTGGCAACACTCATTTTCTGGATGTGAAATGTAATTTATCTCTAAGTAACATTTTATTATGTAATGAGATGATTAACTATACAGCCTAAATCATTTATCCTCTCTGGGCTTCAGGTTCCTATTTTATTTAAAAGAAAGAAAAAAGAAGAAAGGAAGAGAGGGAGGGAGGAAGGAAGGAAGGAAGGAAGGAAGGAAGGAAGGAAGGAAGGAAGGAAAAGAGAGAGAGAGAGAAAGAAAAAGAAAGAAAGAAAGAAAGAAAGAAAGAAAGAAAGAAAGAAAGAAAGAAAGGAAGGAAGGAAGAAAGAAGAAAGAAAGAAAGAAAGGAAGGAAGAAAGAAGAAAGAAAGAAAGAAAAGAAAGAAAGAAAGAAAGAAAGAAAGAAAGAAAGAAAGAAAGAAAGAAAGAAAAGAAAGAAAGAAAGAAAGAAAGAAAGGCCTCTGTGGAGTTGGGGAGTACTGGCTGAGTTAGCAGTAATTTGTGCATTGAGCATATGTGCCATGAATTTGGTTCTCAAAAATTTGTAATAGTCATTTTTATTATTTTCCCTACTTTTTACAGTATCTTAAATAAAAGGTAAGAGGTAACATTTATCTATAGAAGTTAAACTAATTTCTAAGAAAAAAAAAATACATACATCTATGTCATAAAATACATAGCAGATAGAACAACCAAAGGTATCATTCGGCCATTTAACTCTAGGTGAAGTGAGGAAAGAACAAGGAAAGACCCTTCCCCCCAAACAGAGCTGCCCTCTGAAAGTCACTAGTGAAAATCACCATGTAATGGATCCGTCTGCCCGCAGTAGAAATAAACTAAGAGATTGCTTGTAAATGTGTAACTGAAGAATTTGTGAGCTCCAGGAACTCCTGCCAAGGTGACCCACGTGTAATCTCAGGGAATGCAGGGTTGGAAAATGATTGCAAATTAGTAAACTGAAACCTAGTCAATTGAATTGTATCTTGTGTGGAGAAAGCCTGTGTGAATGGAATGGGGACGGTCAGCCAGAGGCCCAGGAGGGCAGCTCAAGGACTCAGGGCCGGTGCCATTATCCCAGCACTACCTGGAAAAGATGTAGGGACTACCTGTGAGAAGGAGCTGTGTCCCCATGTGAGAGAGCCCCTCTCTGGAGGACTGAGACCAGGAGACTAGAGGAGCACCATGGTTGCTACAGCAAAGATGGTTGCTACAGCCAAATCCTGGCCCCCTACTGGCAAATAATGGACCCTGGGAAGTTTGGTCATCTCTATAAGGTTCCATTTCCTCTTCTGCGCAAGGCAGGTGCTGGTTACAACATTGTCACAGGGATGTTCTGTGGATTAAATGAGATCATGTGTAAAAATCTATTTTTATCTATTTCATGTGGCCAGGGAAAGGCAAGAGGCAGCTTCCGCGTGCACGTTCAGTGATAGAAAGCATTCAGCTGAGCCACAGAGCCAGCAATAGGTTCTAAGAATAGCAGTCCTAGACTCAAGCCATACCTCTAACCCCTGGATCATTTTTTTTTTTTTTTAGAAAGAACTGTCTGTAAAAGGCAATCATGATTTAAATGAGCAATTTATTGTCCACTTTATGTTAAATATTTCGGAAATGGGCTATACTTGTAAGAGACTGAGACCTCTTATCATAAGGAGTTTTTGAGCAATGAAGTATGAATCACCACACTGGTAAATGTGTTACTGGGAGTGTTATGGAGGAAAACGAGAGTAGGAAGACAGCAGTGAGATTGGCAGCAGGCAGCCAGTGTAGGTAACCATCACCAAGGCTCAGGCAGAGAACCTGGAGCTCCCTCAAAATACAACTGAGGCCGGGAGGGTGAGGATAAGGCAGCTGGACAGAGCCACATAAGACAGGTGAGCTTGGTGGAAGTGGTCAATCAAGAATGCGGGAGGAGAGAGGAAAAGAGGAAGGGAAGATATGTGTATGTACAGCCTCAGCCAGTGGAGCAAGGGGTCTCATCCTTCACATAACATAACAAGCAGGAGGGCAGATCCCTGAAGCAGCAACAATGGGAGGGGGTTGGGGCATATTCCTTAGAGGTGACTGCTGACATCCAAGGCAAGTGTTCAGTAGGCACCTGTATTCATCGTGTGTGTCACAGGGAAGAAGGCAACATGGTGAAATGCTGCTACAGAGTAGAATGAGTTAGGGGCTAATGTGTCCATGGAAGTTAGCCATTCAGTAAGAGGGCTTGCCCTGTCTTGAAAGAAGAGAAGGCGGATTGTGGGAGTTGAGGAGGCAAGGGAGGAGCAGGAGAAGAGGGAGAGTGCAGACAGTTGTGGTAAGAACTTTTCTGGCACCGCTAAAGACTGCCTTTGTTCATATCCAGAGCAGGTTAATCAAATCATGCCTCCAGAAATCTTCATCTGTGGTAGTATTTTTTATATTAATTTTATGCTCATAAAATCTTGAGGGCCATGGTAATATCTTAATAATAAGATAATATTGGGTAGACTTTGTCTGTCTTCATACACCAAGACCTGATTATGTTTTCCCATCTATTTGAGGAAAGCCCTATGGTTTCAAGTTTCTAGAATATTTATAGAAGAACTGTAGTTTCCAAAATGTTTAAACATTTGAAAAATTGTGTTGTTTTGTCCTTCATGTTCCTTATCCTGGGAACAGAAAACAAGACTCCAGACATTGTCTGGTTGGGGTAGGGTAGAGAGGAATGGATATGACCTCCTGGTTTGCACTTGTCTATGTGACCACTGTCAATGCTTGCACTTGCTTTTTTTTTTTGCAATCAAGTGACAACCAACCTTTAATCTAATCCCCTAAATCTTTTTTTATCAGGAAGTCTTAAGAAGGAAGACAAAAGGGAAATAATTGCCTTAACCAAAGTTAGGGTAGAATCACTGGCAAGCATCACTACAGTACTTCAGACTTGCAGATTTGCCTATGGGCATCTTACTGTCATTCCTCCCTTGCAGTCACAGGAAGTGGAGGACATCATGTCACCCACTCAAGGGAAGGCTGTGCAGACTGATTCACTTAGATTCACACAGGGGCTTCAAAGGGTGCTAGGGTTTTCAGTTTTTGAATAATTTGCTAGGTTTTTACTACCTTGAGCGTAATGTGTTTTGTTTTTTACTTACAAGTGACTAAAAGAAATAAGGATAGAATGAGGAAACAAAAATCTTTCTTGACAGGCTCAGTGACCCAAGTGACTCTACTAAAAGAAGCTTACAGAACCAAAATTAACCAAAATTTTGTTAACTTAACCAAATTAAGTTAACCAAAATTGATTGGTTCATGGAAAACAAATGGCAGCATGTGACTTTTTGCCACATTTTACTCCAATGAATCACTAAAGAAATCAGCAGCCCCTGTTTTGCTCAGCAATCCTGAATCTGGTAATAACGCAAGATGCAGATAGTTAAAGGAAAAGGAGAACACATTGCTTCTGACATGTTTTTCCATTAACTCATGTGTGTTTCCTGAGGACCACATATGTCTATGCTTTGTATGCTTGGAGCCGCCATAACCTGGTGTCGACAGGTGTCTGTGACTGGCCTCTGCTCATTCACACCAGCGGCTAGGTTCCCTTTCTTACTTTTCCTTTAAAAATTCTTTTCATTTCACATTTTTATTTCAAGTTTTACAGGGAATTCCAACAACTATTTATTGAATTCCCACATTGTGTTAGTATGTTAATAGTTTTATCGTTGTTGTCTTCTTTAATTTATACAATATCAAAGTGATATTATCCCCATGTTAGAGATAAGAAAACATAGGCCAAGAGTGACTTCACTGACACTCTATAATAAGTATGGTGAGGCACATGGATTCAACTTGTAACAGTCTTGTCCAAATGGCAATGTTTTTCCACTACATATTAATCATTTCTGCACTTAATCAAATACATGAGTACCTAGTACCCTTAGGAAGAATCTTATATATTATTTCAAAAGAGGACAAAATCCATAAAGTGTTTGCCCTTGGAAAAGCAAATTCAAACAAAAGAGAAAGGAAAACAAGTTAGTGTGTAGAAATGTACAGCTGTTGATTTCCTGCTTATTAATAGGTACTACCCTGATTTGTATCACTGTGTATCATCTTATACGCTAAAATCCACCATCACCATCCACTCCCCCAAATATTCCACCCATTGATGCTTTGAAATGTTTGAATCATACCTGTCACTAAGTTGAATTAAATCCAATTTTGCTCTTACTGTGACCTTAAGAGCATGAATAAAATATGCAAAGACTCTTTGACGCCTAGGTTGTCTATGAGCCGAACACAACCCTCACCTGCATCTTATTGCCCAGTGCAGTGTTGGCTCCCACTATGTATATGTTTTTTTTTTTGTTTTGTTTTGTTTTTTTGTTGTTTTTAGAATTTAAAATCCATTGTCAAGATTTTAAAACTTGAGAAGTTTTATATTAATATTCCAGTCCGAGTCACTTGTTTGACATTCCTGAATGGCATAATTACTTGTTACTAATGGATATCATCATTTCCCTTTAGCCAGAACAAGTATTTTCTACCAGTTTTCTTCCCTCTATCTCTCTTTTTCTCTTCTTCTCTTTTTCTCTCTCTCTTTACCTCTGACAATGAAGGTATATGTCAGGTTCCATTTATTATCTAACACAAAGCTGGCTCACTCATTTTTATTACTCATCTGGCCCCTGTAGGAATTTAAGTTTGTATCCAAAAAAAAGTATTTTTGGTATTGTGCCTTGCAACATCAAACTAAATATGAATTTTTTCACTGTTACATGGAAAAGATTTTTATTCTTAGAATGCTATTTGTATATCCCAACACTTTGACATAGGACATCAAATTGATTCAGACAAGGTGCCATAGTGTGTAAGGGAGGCAGTAGTTAGCATTGATGGACAGACTTCAGAATCTCCCATTTTCACCTTGAAAATAAAAATGGAGAGGAAAAAAACCTAGAGCAGTGTAGTTTCTTCAGGATTACATATGGGTTTTCTTTACTTTGACTACTTGGAATTTACTGTAAATTCTCTGCTTAAAGGATATTGAAATATGAAGACTAAAATTTTATTCTATGTCTTTGTAACAGTCATAGTTGTTCTTTCAAACAGAAACAAAAGTCTTATTTCCTGATCCTTTGAATGGCCTCTAAATATAGGTACTCAAATAATAGAAAATGGATAATGCATTTCTTTACCATTTTGGTTACTTGACCTGAAGGGTACATGTGCAGGTGAATATTTCATTTATTTATAGCCAAGATGAACTGATATGTTTTTCTCCAAATCTCATGAGCTGGATGCCAAATCTTAACATTTAATTTTCTACAATGTTCTGTGTAGTATGAGATCTCTAACACAGAGTAATAGCTTGATGCATAAAAAGATGGATTGAATTGCCTAAGGCTACAGAAGGACAAAGATAAGAACTAAAATGAGTGTTGCCACTACCATTTTCAAGCATTTTCCATAGATCAGGCACTATTCTAAGTGACTATGTGATCTCATTTAATTCTCTCAAGAACTCTGTTATATAGACTTTATCACCATTTTAAAATTGAGGATGCTGGAGAATCTCAGAAATAAAGTGATTCGCCAACCTAACATAGCTAGGAGCTGGCGACTTGGGATTCCAGAACAAATCTATATGCTTCTGAAGCTATGTCCCAAGCACCACATCACAGTACTCCTGCAATGCTTCTCCAGTTAAGAATTTGAGATATTATTTTCTTGGGCTCTAAACTCAGAGTTGTGAGGGATATGTAAATGACAATGAAATATTACACTGATTTCGAGTGTGTGTTGTTTTGTTGATTTCTTTGTGACTACAGAGAGAGAATCAATATGAATTTGCTCCTTTATGTTCTTGTTATCAAATTGCTACATTATATGCTTTGCCCTGAATATTGGTTCGTGGTGCTGTGTCTCCCAATTCCCATGTACTGGCAAGATGAACCATCCTGTGCTTAACTAGGGCTGTGTGGGTGGGGGGTCCAGGCCACTCTGTGCAGGTTTCAGGCCACTTCATATGATTCAGTTCAACTTGTCATTTAAATTGGTAGCATGCCTAATGGATAGAGCATGGAAATGAAAACGTCCCATCATCTTTTCTAGCAGGCCATCTGATGTTTGGATGAGTAAAATGGAGCAAGACAGAAATGCGAAGTTCACCTTGCCCAGTTAAAAAAGCTTTTGGAGAATTTTGGTTACCACTTCAAGACTTGCTGTTATGTAATACATTTTGTGTTCTTCCCCTTCTTTTAGAAATTTCAGTCTTTTATTAGTCATAAGTTTCAAATTATTATGTCAGAATGATATGTTAGCTCATAACATATAGGCATCTTCATATATATATATATATATATATATATATATATATATATACTTAGCCATGGCTATTTTGTATGTTTGTTAAATTTAGACATGAGGCAGATACCACGTATGTGACCAAGCCCCTGACCCTTGTGCCCTGTGAACTTAGGCATTGTCTGATATATCTTAGACTCAGTTTTCTCATCTGTGAATGAAAATAATGGTACCCACTGCACAAAGGTATTGTGTGGGAAAATTTACTTGTCCCCTAGTATATTTCTGGCTCAGAATAGTTATTCATTCAATGCAGGTTTCTTATCTATATTTTTATTCTCTCAGTTAAATGGTACGTCTTTACCATGAGTCCAAAAACATAGCTTTAAAAAAGGGAAAAAACAATGGCTTCACCCATTTATTTCTAACATTTTTTTTTGCCAAAAGGTGACTAGTTAGTTATCTATTTGCATAATTAACAAGGACAAATCATTCCCCAAATCTTTAAAACATAGAGCAAAATATAGAGCAACAAATCGATAACTCTAAAGACTTGTTTTTACCTAGAGTTAAAAGGTGCTAAGAAACATCCCCAGCTGATTAAAACCTGTAGGCAGGTGGCTGAAACAAGTCCTGGGAGTGATTTCAAGTAGGATTTGTGGCGCCCATTTCAAGTTAGTTACTGAGATAGCCAATCTCTGTGGAAAGAGAGATGCTATTTCATGTTACATCAGCGCTGCATGGGGGCAGGTAGGGTGCTGTCAGCCTCAACAAGCAACAGCAAGCTCTGTAAATTACCTGTGTTTCTGGAAAGATGTAGGGAAAATGTGAATTCCACCGGATTTTGGAAGCTAGCCAAGGGTTTTGTGATTGGCATTCCAGTCTTTTGCATATGCTTATGAGATGTAAAGCCTTCTGGTTCCCCCTCCCTGGCCTCACCCTGCTGCTGCAAGCACCCAAATCACCTTTGAAAAAAGGAGTCTTGGTAAAAGAGTCCCTACATTATCCACATTTTTTCCTCTCTTTTCTTAAATTTATGTTTTTCAGGACAAACGATACTGGCTTTCTTTCCTTCAAAGACCACTTGCCTGTCACTCAGATAGTTATCACCGATACCAACAGATCAAACTCAGAAGCTGCTTGGAGAATTGGTCCCTTGCGTTGCTATGGAGACCGTGAGTACTAAATCTAAAGAAGCTTTCTCTCTTCATTACATAAGCACAAGATGTTTTTATTCTCTTATCTCTTTTCCCTGCAGTGTCCCTCAGTCTTGAAAATTATTCACATGTCCAATGCTTTTCTATATCCCATTCTAAAACAATGAACCATTTTTTTTTCATCCAGGGCACTTCTGGAATGCGGTATCATTTTATACAGAAGCTTCTTACCTCCACTTTCCTACCTTCCATGCGGAATTCAGTGCCGATATTTCTTTCTTCTTTAAAACTACGGCTTTATCGGGCGTTTTTCTAGAAAACCTTGGCATTAAAGACTTCATCCGACTTGAAATAAGCTGTAAGTGCCCTCATTTATTAATTTAATGTAATGTCAACAGAAGAAGTTCAAGTCTTGTCTTTGCCACCAACAACTAGTACATGTTGATACTATCAAATTAATGTCTCTGGAAATCTGTAAAATTAGCCATGATAACTTCTAGTTCTTTCTAATGCTTTTTGTTTTATTATTACCTATTAACATTTAATCTTTCTCTCTTCAAAATAGTGCATTCCTCAAATTTCCATAGATACCTACAATGTCTTTTCCACACCTCAGAAATTTTTCAGTGCAGTTTCTATGGAAAGCTTAATGTATTATTATTATTATGCATTCTGTTATGCATATTTGGGGTCTACTTTTTGTTGTACTTTTGCTCTGAAAGTAATTTCCTGATTTATTTCCCACCTTTGGAGGGTGTGACTACCCAATCAGAATTCCCATTGTTTCTCTACCACTTCACCCTAAGCAGTGGTGTATCTAAAGAATTTGACACCAGGATATGGATCATTTTCTAATATCCCATCTCTTATCTACAAGGTTCTATTCAGTAATGATCATAAAGTTAAATGAGGAATAATAGAAATGCAGATAGCAAACTTGTCCTTTGAACTCCCATATGTAATCATGCCAATAAAAAAATTCCAGTACAAAAAAGAAGACATGAATATTTTCTTGTCTGAATATTATTTTAGTCTTTTTTTAATAAAAAGGGCAAAAACATACCTGTACATTGGTTTGTTCCATTAATAATTACATTAACATTTTTCTTCCTTCAAGTTTACTTCTGCAAATTTGTAGTTGACTTCATCAAAATTAATTGTCTTCCCATGTGTGTGTTCAAAATATAGTATAATCAGATTTGCCCGTCTATCTTATATCGATCGAAAGATACTTCTACAGGGCAGCCTGGGTGGCTCAACGGTTTAGCGCCACCTTCAGCCCAGGGTGTGATCCTGGAGACCTGGGATTGAGTCCCATGTCAGGCTCCCTGCTTCTCCCCTCTGCCTGTGTCTGTGCCTCCCTCTCTCTGTGTCTTTCATGAATAAATAAGTAAAATCTTTAAAAAAAGGATACTTTTACAATTTTAAATTTAAAATATTTTTTCACATTAAGCAACAGACATATAAATTTTAAGAAATGTTTTAAACATAAAGATAAATTTGGTAGATATTCATAAAAATATTTTATTTTACAATAAATTCCAGGAACTGCATTTCTTTCCATGTGTTTTCTTCAAGATCAATTCTAGCAACTTTTAAATTTGTCTGCAATCAATAAAAAATTCAATAAGATATCTTCACCAGAAATTTCATCACAGATTACTATCCTATTTGGTAAAATATTATGGAGTTCCTAAAGGTTTGCAGTGTGTGAGCTCCCTTTGGGTGCAATCTGTGTCCACAAGCCCTGTGATAATGTGTGTTCATATGTGTCAACAGATTTGAGTTAAACAATGATAGCACAGTAATTACAAAAATGAGAAATCAAAAATTGAATTCTTACTCTTAAAGCTAAGTCTATATATTTGAATCTGCATGTTTAGGAGCCAAAGGTATATCTGGAGTTTTTTATATTAACTTACCTCTTGAATATATTTATTAAGTGGTAAGTAATAAAATGTGCTATTTGAAGCTTACATATACATTATTAAAGATTCATACTGACATCAGCATTTGTTAGAACTTAGACCAACAAAAGGCTTTTTTTGGTAGAGGAATGTTTTTTCACTGATACTGTTTAGAATTCCTGGTGCGTGACAATAATAAAAGCATCTACCTTTAATTGCTTTTGCTGATTTTCAGTTTTCTGCACTCATTATCCACCTCCCCCCCTTATTTCTTTTACACAGACAAATTGCTCCCACCATCTTGCCCTCATTATGCCCATGGCCATGATCACTTATGCTTGTCATTAGATGTCTCATTTATCTGTGTCTAAACGGAGTTTTTGATAGTTTGATGGAGGCAATTGACCCATACTATGATAATGATGTGATGTGACTTCATGAAATATCCTTAAAAGCATAAGTAATGTCTTGGCAACAGGAGCTTGGAAATTTGAGAGTTCCAGAGAAAGACACAAAAGCATTGCTGGAGGAGATGGTGGAGGTGTTTACACCAGACCCCTGCAAATCACCAAGTAGCAAGTGTTCCTTTTGCAGTTACAGCACAATATATACAGGGAAAGAGATCTCTTTAATTCATAGTTTTAACCTCCTTTTACTCCAACTATTTAGACTATTAATGGGAGGAAGCTTCTGTGGCTTTAGTGTGAAATAAGATCTCTCCTATCTAAGTTAACCAGGCTCTGAAAATGTGGGGTTGAGTGCCAACCATTGCATAATATGGATATAATAACCTCAATGTAAATTTAATAAAAATCAGGCCCTAAGGCCTTTTGATTCATTAAAGCAGCACAAATGTCATGGCATATTATCACAAGGTAATGAGCAATGATTTAGTGTTAATTACATTTCAATGTCCAATTTGTTTGTACTTTCTGGTACTATATTTTGTCCTCTGGGTTATAAAAAATGATTTAAATGAAGGCGGTATTAAATTTGATGAAAATTTAAAAATACATTGATGTAATTGTTTGTTGTACCTTTTTTCACCAGGTTTGAGAACATATAGTTTTTTGAAATTTTATGTAAAAGTTTTAAAGCAAAACATCATATTTTCCAAAATATTTTATTATTTAAAAGGAAAAAAAAACAAATTAGAAGGGATCCTGCATTTCTTATTGAAAGCTACACTCATCCCATGCTTTTTCTGCAGATAAAATTTTCACCTTAAGGGATTCATAACAAGATACTTCTGTAGATCAGTTACTTACGAAGGAAATGGCCTTTAAAAACATGAAGTGGCTCAGAATAGATTCCTCTTCCATCCTCAAGGAATGTTCCTATCTAACTATCTGAACAGAAGCTTCCAAAGTTGATATATCCATATTGTTCGACAGGGAATAAGAAGTTTCCATGAAATTTTCAGTCCATTTTCCACTTCCAGCTAAGATGTGTGAATTCTGTAGCCTTGAGATTAGTCCATATTCTAAGAGAAACAAGACATTTCACAGTGTCAAGTCTTAGTGGGTCTGTTTCAAATGAGACTGAGGAAAAAAAAAGAGCTGTTTTGACAATTATCTAACAATTGCTGTGCAGATGGAAATGGGTATTTTGGAGTGGGTGAGGAGAAGCAGAAGGGAGTGGCTGTTGAGAGTGTGGTGTAGTGGAAAGAGCCTATAGCTTACAATCCCAGGTGGATTCAATTTCCATTCCTCTAAATTTGTCAGCATATTCTTCATCTGTTTAGTGCTTACTTATGCAAAAATGGGATTTATGACATCCATATGCCAATCATATGTATTTGGCTGCAATTAAAAGAAAACATGATCTGAACTACTGGACACAAGGACAGGAATTCACCAGGATTGTGACATGTGACTAAGTCCAGAATTGACAAGACACTTTATTTCTGGTTGGATTCATCAGTTTTATAATGTTATCTGTGATTTATTTCCCTCCTTACACCGACTCCTGAATATCTGCTTCAGTCTGAAACTAGCTCTCCTCCAAGGGAGAGCTGCATTTCAGTTGAGAGATGAAATTCCTCATGTGCAGCTCACCTGGCCACCTCTGACCAATGCCTCTGGCTGTGGAAGTAAGATTGCAGACTAGTTTTGCCAGGGCCCACCTTTATATCTGGCAAGGGACCTAATATGTCCTAAAATCTATAAAGAGGGAAAAATAATTTCCCTCTTAACTTCTCTATTCTTGGCTGTAACCCCTGCAATGAGGGTTACATAACTTCTTTATGAGAGAAAAACAAAAAGAAGTTTACTAATATGCACACATTGTGTGAACATGAGAAATGGACAGAGAAAAATGAGTAACTCAAAGAAGTGGCTTAGAACTACAGCTTATCTGTCAACAGAGAATAATAAATTTGTGGAGAAATTATAGACAAAAAAAGGAAGCTTTAGGTTTCTAAGAGTAGAGATAAAGGCTAGTTAGTGAAGTTTGTTATGCAGATTCCTCTGGTGCCAATAGGGTCTATAGTTGTCTAGACCCTATCTCTGGACTGATAGGGTCTACAGTTGTTTCCAGGCAATTAATTTTTGTCCTTCTGGTAGACAGGGGAGGAGAGGAGAGACATCTCTGTAACTTTATATACTGCTTTATTTTTTTTTAAGATTTTATTTATTTATTCATGAGAGACAGAGAGAGAGAGAGAGAGAGAGAGAGAGAGAGGCAGAGACACAGGCAGAGAAAGAAGCAGGCTCCATGTAGGGAGCCCGATGTGGGACTCAATCCTGGGACTCCAGAGTCATGCCCTGGGCCGAAGGTAGGCACTAAAGCGCTGAGCCATCCAGGGATCCCCTATGTCCTACTCTAAATAACAGGGGGAGCACAGGGAGTTTTCCTTGCTTCTGCTTCTTCTCAATTGCCTTCAGCTCAAAATCATCCTGAGATTAAAGTAGCATATTTTGGAGGGGTATATTCTGCTAGCCTTCAAGACCATGGACGAAGTGAATGAGATAGACATATATATATGTATATATGTTTATTATATGTCATATATATCATTTTTGTGGATATATATCTATATATGACCTATATCCATACATGTCATATATATGATATCTATCTATGATATACATATATATGGAAGGGGGATGGGAGAAAGAAAGATTTGAGTTGTGATATTCAGCAGTATCATATCAAGAATAATACCAGGGCAGCCCTGGTGGGGCTTCAGCTCAGGGTGTGATCCTGGAGACCCGGGATCGAGTCCCATGTCAGGCTCCCTGCATGGTGCCTGCTTCTCCCTCTGCCTGTGTCTTGGCCTCTCTCTCTCTGTGTCTCTCTCCCATGAATAAATAAATAAAATCTTTAAAAAAAATAAAGATTAAAAAAAAGAATAATACCAAAAAAACCCCAATATTACCAGATATGATGAGAACTTGAAGATAGACTCTCAGATCCTCCGAGAAGGTAAAATTAATACTGATAATAATTAAATTTATATATTTGTATAATATAAATAGTATAATGTATTATACTTAAACTAAATTGTTGAGTGTCCACATTGATTAGACACTGTATTAAATAATTTACATTTATTATTCATTAGTTTTCAAATATTTTATTTATTTATTCATGAGAGACACAGAAAGAGAGAGGCAGAGACACAGACAGAGGGAGAAGCAGGCTCTCTGCAGCGATCCCGATGTAGGACTAGATCCCGGTACTCCAGGATCACGCCCTGAGCCGGAGAGTAGACATTTAACTGCTGAGCCACCCAGGCGTCCCTATTCATTAGTTTTTAAAGAATCCTATTGACAATATTCAAGACACTGCACTATAAATTTCATTGTTCAATTCCAAGTCAGATATGCAGATGAAGAAAGTGACCCTAGAGAGAGTTAATAACACACCCAGAGTCACACAGCTAGTAAGAGTCAGAATCCAGGATCAAGCAACCACTCTGTTCCTTTTTTTAAATATTTTATTTATTTATTCATGAGAGACACAGAGAGAGAAGCAGAGACACAGAGACGGAGAAGCAGGCTCCTCGATCCAGGTATCAGGATTGCGCCCTGAGCCAAAGGCAGACGCTCAACCACTGAGCCACCCAGGTGTCCCTACCACTCTGTTCCTTAATACAACTTCCTATTCTGCTTTGCCAGACTGCTTCAACACACAAGAATGTTAGGACTAAAGAGAAAATAGAATTGTTTTTCTCCATGATTTGGGACATAAGACATTTAGGAAGTCCTCAAAATTTTATGCAAAGTGTATGTGATTTTTTCCTAGAGGTATCTTGTCCCCAAAAATGTTTAACAATATATCATGTAGTTCATATTTCCCATTTTGTAAATGTATGCTTGGAAGATCAGAGAGGGTAAGTGACTTCTTTGTCCATAAATTGTCCCTGGGATTTATCTCACACCTGACATGGGGTCAGGGCTGAGGACACAGACATGGGATTCAAGGAAGAGAGAACATTATACAGGAACCTTAACTCAGCTTCTCATCCTCTAGAAGTACCTGGTAGACATTCTCTTGAACTTATGGCATTTTCTTCCACATAGTATGTCCCTTTGTCTGCCTTCTCAATAGCACACTGTGAGATCATTGGGTTTCTTTTGTATGTGCATTCTCAGGGCCTTGCATAGACCTGGATTGGTAAAACCCACTGAAGGGCCAAGTGACTCTTCAGCTTTGTCTTGAGCCACAAGGGAGTAAATAATGAGGAAAAATATTTGTCAGACAGGTGAGAGAAGGAAAAGCCAGGGGGTAAATTCATACTGGAACTATGGTTGACACAGGACTTCTGGTTTTCCCCTCCAGGGCCATCAGGTGATAACCATCCCTCTAGCAAACGAGAGCGGGCTTATGTTTGCCTCAGGTTCCCATCCTCAGAGGCATTAGGCAATGTTGGATGAATCACTTACTTACTTACATTATTCTTCTCAGTTGTTTCCAGGCATCTCAATTATATAATTGCACTTTGACACACCCCCCACAGGACACTGCATAGGTTTGGGGGAATATTTTTTTCATAAGAAGAGTGGGTTTAAAAAATGAGTTCCAGAGACACATTGCCTGGATTTAAATCTTGACTCTGCCCCATCTGGGTTGAAGCAACTTGTCAACTCAGCTCCCTCGGCTGCATTATGTTACCTGTCTCATAAGATGATAGTGAATTCCTTAAAATATTAAGGAATTCATTCACAAAAAATGCTTAGCCAGGTAAGTGTCTGGCTTGTGGTAAGCACTCAGTAGACATTAGCTGTGATTATTACATTTTACTGATTGTCCCCAGTTCTAGGAGGAATGGATTAAACAAAGTAGGTCTTTAATAGTGACCTAAATAAAATTAAATAATGATAATTTTAAAAAATTCAAGGAAGTTAAGTCCAGGGTATAAAATTAAAACAAAACAAAACAAAACAAAAACAAACGAAAATCACCTAAAGAAAATTATAAATTATATTTAGTATGTATAATGTTTTAATGAATGAGTCTTTGGTTGGATGAGAGCTTCCTATATACCAGCCCTGGTGCTAGGTGTCCAATTAGTGAGGTGTTCATCTAGAGTTTGCAGACTAGTTGGGGTGACAGACCATAAACAGATCATTATACAACAGGGGGATAAATCTTGGAGCAGGGATAAGCCTGGACAGGAAGCCTAACAAGCAGAGGGGTGGCAGGGGGTGGTGGGCAGATGCAGCAGTAGAGGAAGAGCTCCATAAAGATATGCTGTCCATGTAGAACTTAATATCCACAAAACCAGCTTTGCAGGAAGGCTTTTAGCAAAATCTTTAATGTTTTTCCTTTCCAATTCTCACCAATCTTTACCTTTGTTCTGTAGAGAGAAATAAATTGAGATCCCAGTTATCTCACAGTTAGTGTTTATTTGATCTCAAAATGTGCAGGGCTTCAAGGTACCATCTGTGGCCTGAATAAGAAACAGAAAATAGCTCAAAGGGCCAAATTCACTCTTATTTAATCATTTAATTGTTGAACCCAATTTTTTGCCTCAGTTCTGTCTTCTTTAATGCATGGGTTTATGAGCCAAAGCCATGTGGCTGAATTGGTCAGCCATATCACGATAATAATAGCAATAGCTAATAGGTGTGACAAGATCGAAACATGCTTTAGGTCCTGATGGCTCCAGAGACGATGCTTTCAAATCCCATTTCCGGGCCTCTACCTCCTTGCCTCTCTTTTAGGTCAGGGCTCACTTTGACCAGAATGCAAAACAATTCAAGCTCTCCAGTTACTTTAAATGCCACCTACTGGGGGCTTCTTATACTAAGGCTGGTTCTTTGGGTTTAAAGGCTGAGAAGAAAAAAAAAAAAAAATGAGTGGGAAATATCAGAAAGGGAGACAAAACATGAAAGACTCCTAACCCTGGGAAACGAACTAGGGGTGGTGGAAGGGGAGGTGGGTGGGGGGTGGTGACTGGGTGACGGGCACTGAGGTGGGCACTTGACAGGATGAACACTGGGTGTTATTCTATATGTTGGCAAATTGAACACCAATAAAAAATAAATTTATAAAAAAAATAAATAAATAAAGGCTGAGAAGAGAGTGGTCCAGAGTGCTATTTGACATTTGGTATCACTGATAATTCAGATGTGGCAGTGGATGACTTTATCAAATAAATATCCATGTCCTGTTTTAAGTGAAAAGGAGGAGGGCTCCTCCTCCTAAAGGAGAGGGGGCTGCCTAAGATGCTTAGAAGGAAGAGAAGATCTGTCATAGGAAGTCTCCTGTGACTGAAAGGGGACTGTATTCTCATCAATATCAATTTATAATTTACCCCTACATATCCTTCAGATTTAGAAACTTCTTATGTAATAATGTAAAGTATGAAAAGACATACTCTAAGTAGAGAAAAATGGAGAATTCTACTTTTTGAGTCAGATTCTTTGTACTATATAAGAAACAGAAAATTATAACTTTAGTTTTCTCATCCATAAGATGGGCTTAAAAATGATGCCTTTCTCATGCATTGTTTTGAGAGTTAAAATGACAGGATCTATGGTCAGTACTTAGTACATAGCACTCAGCAGAACTCATTGTACTTATTGTGGTCCTGCTATTTCTCTTTCTCTGTCCCTCAATGGCTATATGTCACCACCACCACCATCACCACCACCAATACCACCATTACCATCACCATCACCATCATAACCACCATCACCACTATCACCACCACCATCACCACCATCACCACCACCATCACTATCATCACCATCATCAGCACCACCACTATCATCACCACCAACACTACCACTGCCAACACCACTACCATGACCATCGTCATTGTCATCATCATCATTGGTATTATTACTCCTGATTGACTGATCCCTGGCATGTGTGTTATGCAGATTTTTATAGAAAGGGAGAAAGAGTCATGAAAGGTGGATGGGGGCTTCTGTTTTATCCCAGGCATCACTACTTGCAGTGAAATGTCCTTGAGAAAAGCACTTAAACTTTCTGAGTCTCATTGAAAAAGAGAAAAAAGTCCTAAGAATAGCATAAATGATTACAATCATATATATTAATGAAATAACATAGAGGAGAACACTGGACTTTCAAGAATGTGAATCCTCTCCCTGCGGGAATGTAGTGGTCTTGTTAATCTAGTATCTACAGATAACCATGAGAATACCATTGAAGCCCAAATAGGCCCATAAAACTCCAAGCCTTGGCATCTATGCATGTTTATCAGATAGGCATCTGTGGCCTTGTCCCTTATCCTATTTCTTGAATTCTCATGATAAGTATCAAGTAGGCCAAACAAAGAGTTTAGGATTTAGTATTTGGTAATTTTCACAATCAATTGGTAATTTAAATACTGCAGAGATTTCAACTGAAGACCTCTTTACCTCATATTGACTTGCAGTCATTCGTACCATTTATTCAGGGCGTGCCTATGACCTCAATGCACTGACATCTCCCCTCATCTTCCTACCTGTTTCCTTTGTTGGTTTCAGCTCCATCTGAGATCACTTTTGCCATTGATGTTGGAAATGGCCCTGTAGAGCTCATAGTTCACTCTCCTTCTCTTCTGAATGACAACCAATGGCATTACATCCGGGCTGAGAGGAATCTCAAGGAGACTTCACTCCAGGTGGACAGCCTCCCGAGGATGACCAGGGAGACTTCGGAGGAAGGTCATTTCCGATTGCAGCTGAACAGCCAGCTGTTTGTAGGTAAGGAATATCTTGATGCCCATCTGTGCTAAAACCCTACAAGACTTCTGTGTGAGTAGGCCCGGGGAAAACTATGATTTTGTTTCAGAACTGAAGGATGATTAAAATATGTCATAAAGCATTTATAAACATAAATATGATTTACAAATTCTTCCTTTCTAGCTTCATCATCCTCAGCAATAGGATGCCACCCCTCAGCAAATTTCGAGGTGATCTCAGACTCTTTGTATCTTTTCTCCTTGTACATATTATCTTCAGATGTCCGAGAACCCCTATTATTTTTCGTTCTTACAGTCAAAATCTACTTGTAGAAAAAGAATATATCAGCTATTTACACCTTAGTAGGTGTTGCCTCTAAGTCAGTGAGCCCACCCTTCACCCTTCCTAGTGATACCTGACTCTTGATAATTATTCATAATTGTGCAATAAAGTATATTACAGTATCTCACAGGGATGTGTCACCAGTCATATGGTGGGGAAGGAACTACTGTTTTCCATGGTATTCTTTGATGCCCCCTGAAATCACACCATTGAGGTAGCTGCCTTGCTTTTGCACAGAAAATTAGGCCTGGTTCCTGAGCTGATGTCCCTCCATTAGGCAGTTTCTCCTGAGACTCAGAATCAGCCTCTAGACAAGTTGTTCATCTCAACTGCTTAGAGTGGGACCAGAAAAGTTCAAACATCACTTACTGAGTCCATTCATTCATTCATTCATTCATTCCGTAAGTAGTCACTGAGCACCAAAAACAAGCCAGGAACCTTGTTGGATGATGGGAACTGAAAGATAAATTGTTCAGTGACACTACTTTTCAAAGAGCTGTGTGTGTGTGTGTGTGTGTGTGTGTGTACATAAAAGAGAGAGAATGAGAGAGAGAGAGGAAGAGAATTTAGCCACACAAGTCCAGGTAGGAAAGGTCAGCCTCATAGCTATAATTTAGTAAAGATTTTTTGAAAGTAGGTTAAACAGGACTTGTAAATCTTTATAGTACAAAACATAGCTGTAAATATTAGGGCAATTGTAATATTATCAAAGCTAAGAAGTTGTTCTTATATAAAATTTAAAGTTTTATATAAGTGATATAAGTAAGGTCCAAAATTTTCCAGTCAACCCAGATTTGATTTTCTTTCCTCATTTATTTATTTAGCCAATTCTCACACTACATAACTTTACTACTAGTAATGAAATGTCATCAGCAATCAATGGGTATTTCTTACATGTTTCTTTAAATTGTGTTTGTGCCACTTTTAATTCTGACAAAAGCATTCGCTAAAAGCACACCAGCTAAAAGGAAAAAAAGTAACAGAATATGTCATATTTTCTCTTCTCAAGAGGAATCATATTTCTTTCTTCATCTGTCATGTTTTATCTATGTAGCAGAACCAATGATTTAAGTGATTAAGAGCATTTTTATGATTCTAAGGCATTTACTTAATTAATAACCTACATGAGTGATATGATTTAATCTTAAAATATTTTTGGAAATTTATATTGCTGTTTTAATTCTATTTAAACATCATATTTTATTTCTCTGAAGAAGTTTGCTAGTCATCAAGATTTAATGTCTTTTTTGTTGAAATCAATTCAAGTAGTTTGCAATTTTCATAAATTATATTCCATGCCAAAGTTTAATTTATTTCAGGCAGTATTTATGAATCTTTCTGGCAGAAAGGTGTATATAAAGATGGAATAATATTTTTTATCCTTCCATGCAAATTTCATGTCCTCATGAAATTATCATATGTCCTGAATATGTGATAAACTTTGTGCAAGTCAAAAGGGAAAAGTCGCAGCTGTGTTTCATGGCAGGTTTTTATCTCCAGACATTTCAGTTAAATTGATCACAAATGCAGTGAGTTGTAGGAGCATGTCAATGGGACTGGAGGACATATCTTGCTTGAGCTGGAGCCAAGGTCAGCTGTGGTGAGAGCACCTGCTTGCTTCTGTTATGTTTCTCTCCAATAAGTTCCATCTCAGATGTTACTCTGCTTTATTGAATTTGTCTTAATGTACTTGAAGGCGAAGAAAAAAACAACATGCTATTAGAGGTCATTTTAGTCTGTTGGTTTGAAGTCTGTTGTTTAGTGTTCAGTAATACACTCATTTAGAAATGTCAGGTGGTCAAAAATGCTGAAGTCCCAATATTTCCATTTTGTATAATTCAGTGGTCCAAAAACAAAAAACAAAACCCTCTACTTAGCTCTAACGGACAAAATGAAGAATTGCATTCCCTATCATTCAAAACTTTAGAGACACTGGATATTTATATTTGCTAGGCAGAAAAAAGATATCATTGATGTGTACTTCTTCCCAGGGATAGATTGAAGGTAGCAGTATTTAAATATTCATTTGGATATGCCTGTCTGGATACCTTTAGCCACTAAAGGATCTTTTGATCAAAACAGAGCATTGTTCAGCATTGTAATCACTGCTGTAGATGTGTGCTTGTGAGTGCTTTCTGAGTACTGGAAACAGGTTGAATTTTATAGAACAGCATGTACCTCTTCACACTGTCCTTGTCATTGGAATGTGACAAGTTGAAGTGCTCATATATGAGGCAATGCATGCTGGATTCCCAGAATTGATATTTTTATCTTCAGACTTTTATTACCATGATAGTTAGGGATATTTGCAACCATGCCATCCTACTGGTTACATTTTTTTAATGGAATAGGAGAAACTTCATAACACATAGATTCTGAAATATATGCTGCAAGTATGTAATTAGCTCATCCTTGAAACTCTTGGAGGTATTAATTACCCCTCTGGTTTGCTGTTCCCTATGAATGTGCCAGTCAGTGAGCAGATGAGGCAAGAGGAATCCAAGAACTAGCACCCATTGCTGAAAGTGAAATGGAGAGATATGGGTGTGTATACCAGGTCAACTGGCAACAGGTCACAGGAAATTGGTTAAAAAACCAAACCAAAACCAAACCAAAACAAAACAGCTAGCCTTGGTTTACCCATTGTCTTTATCTGCAGAATGGAAAAGCTATCTGGTAGCTGATCTCTCAGTACCCAATGGTCTGCAATCTCCATGTTTATGCTAGGAATGACAATCATCTTTATCCTCATTCTCCCCAAATCTGAATCGCATTTTTCCAAATTTGCTGAATTATAGACATTTTGTAAAGATGTGGGCCTGTTTCATTTTCATGTGATTTTTACTGCCTTCTTAATTTTTTTCTTTCATGGACTCATGTTTCGTTTTGTTTTTTATTGTTTATTGTTGTTGTGTCAAAGTAAACTGAAGTTGTTCCCACTTGATAGCTCCTTAGGGAAAATAGTAGACTATGAAAGATAAAAACATGATTCTTGATAAATCATAAAGTTTAAAGAGATCTCTAAAAATGCTGCTCCAGCCTCCATGCTCATAGGGAACTATTATTCCTGTTTTCAGGTGAAGCATGCGAAACTTAGTAGGGTCTATGGTGAAGCCAGTTAGGGAGCAACTTTGAGCTCTGGCACTGCATAAACAGGTGCTCTGTGGCAAAAATGCAGCCACATACATTAGCTGCCACAGAGTCTGTATGGGAATAGTTGCTTAGATTTATCCTTATGAGGGCAGCCTGGGTGGCTCAGAGGTTCGGCGCCTGCCGTGGGCCTGGGGCATGATCCTGGAGATCTGGGATCGAGTCCCATGTTGGGCTCCCTGTGTGGAGCCTGCTTCTCCCTCTGCTTGTGTCTCTGCCTCTCTCTTTCTCTCTCTCTGTGTCCCTCATGAATAAATAAATAAGGTCTTTAAAAAAAAAGGTTTATCCTTATAAGTGCCTCAGGAAGATGGATTTCTTGATGAAGACCAGTAGAGTTTTCTATTTGAGAGGATATAATGTGTCTCAAAGCACAGGAGGAGGTATGTATCCTTTTCACATTAAAAAGTAACTGAAAAATCACCTTTTAGCATATTTATTATATAAACCATAGTGCATAGAAGATGTTACTTAACATGACATCAGTGGTGAAACAAAAAGTAAAGGAATCACTGTCTTTTCAACATCATATAACTTTCCAATGATAACATCCAATATACCAAAAAGTTTATTTTTTCAAAGGTAAGTCATTTGTTAAATATTCTTAAATTGTTTTACTTAGTAAAAAATTTAATATGTGATTTCTGATGTTCCTCACTAATAGTTACATCTAAAAAATTGTTGTGATGAGTTTAAGAAGTTGGCAAGAGACCTCAGATCGCCAGCAGGGCAAGTCCCAGAAATGCTGTGCTTTGTTGCTATGCACCCAGTACTTAGAGGAGCATGCAGTGTCCACTCAATACAAAATTTTATGATGGACAAAATACAGAAAACAAAACAAAACAAAAAACAATGATATAGAACTACCTGCCCCTCCATGCATTTTCCCTCCCCAACACCACTGTTTCAACAAATCACACTCTTATAGCTTGAAAATATTTTGAAGGAACATTGGTTTTATTTTCATATTTGGACAAGTAAATTATTAATCACCCCCTTCTGCAAAATATCTCTTCTTTAAGATGCTCAGAGTTGAAGGCATTTAACCCATTCCCACAGTCCACTTTAGTATTTTCTGCCCACCAATAGTCCAGAAACTTTCTTGAAATGTTAATCTACAGCATCTTCTGCTTTAACTGAAGCTCATTTCATCATATGCTGGTCTGCATTGGATTGATAATGGCCAATTGAAGGAGACTGTAAAGTTTTCTTCTTTGGTTTGATTGACTACCATTGGTAAAACATATCGCAAGTCATACTGTCTTTTTTAAAGGAGGGTACAGTATGGCATATGGCGTCATTTTCTCATACAAACCAGGAAAAGAAGCCCTGAGATTTAGACTACACAAAAACACAATGTTAGAAGCAGTTATTCTGATTCCTCTGGCACTGCCATCATCAAAATTTGTAACACGGTAAAAGAAAAAAAATTAGGGCAGTGTCATTTATGTGGAGCTGGAGTGATAATTGTAAAAATGAAAGTAAG
This sequence comes from Canis lupus baileyi, assembly GCF_048164855.1. Taxonomy (NCBI): domain Eukaryota; kingdom Metazoa; phylum Chordata; class Mammalia; order Carnivora; family Canidae; genus Canis; species Canis lupus. Next base: position 30,981,479 of record NC_132857.1, on the reverse strand, counting down.
TCCAGGTCTTTCTGGAAAATAAAATCAGTACTCCCTGGACACTCAAGGACCTGATCTGAGGGAAAAAGGAAGGTGAGAAGTTGTTTATGCATTTTTCCAAAGCCAAGGTGCCATTGAGTGTTAACTATCAGGGAGACTCTAGGTTTGGAAAAAAGCAGACCCAGCAAGACATGCGGATGCTGGAACCCTACCTGCAGCTTAGGGAGCCTGTTTTGATTTCTCCAAGGCTTTGTCAAGATAGCTGAGGATTCAGAGAAGGTGGTAGAGGGATGCCTAGGTGGCTCAGTGGTTGAGGGTCTGCCTTTGCCTCAGGGCATGATCTCAGGGTCCTGGGATTAAGTTCCACATCAGGCTTCCCGAAGGGAGCCTGCTTCTCCTTCTGCCTGTGTATCCACCTCTCTCTGTGTGTCTCCCATGAATAAATAATATCCTTAAAAAAAAGGAGAAAAAGTGAGAAAGCCCTTGAGTAGAGTGATGGAGGGGAAGGAAATGTAATGGAAATCCTCTGCAAAGTGTTACTGGCAGATTTACACTGAGTTCACATGTTATTACAAGTTCCTTCTGATTCAAAAAGGAAAAGATTGGACTTCAAAGCCACTTGTGTAGGGGAAGGCAATTTTGTAGAAGAGGTGACAAGTGCCACATTTGGATTCAGCTTTCTTCATCATCCAGGTGCCAGGCTAAATGGTGAGGGTCGTCTCAGGACCTATTTATGGTGTAGAGAAAGGCTTAGGAACCCATAGTAGACATAGAAATGTGCTGCTCAGGTTCCCCTTTAAGAAGGACCTGTTGCCCTGCCATGGGAAGGCAGTTGACAGACGGTCTTCATGTGTCTGCTTCTTCAGGAGCTGCCTCAGCTGCAGAGAAACCCCTGGTCACAGTCACATCCATTCTAAGGGTGTCGCATACAATGACCATTTGAGTCCATGGCAGAAAGGTTTGGCCATTTGGGCCCAAAGAGGTACATCTCTCATGGGTTTTTCTAACTCTAGTGCTCTCTGTGGGTTTTCTAGATTGTTGTCAGGTCTGCACTGCAGTTCTCACCTCCCCTGTCCCCTTCCTGCTTTCTTCCCCTCCCGTCTACAGGTGTGGTCCCCAAGGGCACCCCTAACATACCTCTTGCCCCTTTAACTTCATCCACAGCATGCTTGCAGAAGAATCCAACCTAAGCCAGAATCATGTAGATTTCTTGTACAACACACACACACACACACACACACACACACACACACACACACATTTAAAAAAAAGGTAGTAATCTTCTTAAGCAAAGTTTATTCTTCATTTCTCCACAGGACTAGCTACAATGTAACTCCTCCTCCCTCTTTCTTTTCTAAAACACTCTTTAAAGCTGAGGGGTTCCTTAGAGTCCAGTTTGCATTGTTTTCATTTCTACCTTTTTAATGGTCCTATTCTTCAAAGTAGGATGCGCACCTTTACCCCTGATCTACTTGGCAGATTCCTCTTCATTAATGGCACAGGTTTTTGATGATTCAGATCAACCGTCTTCTCATAGGGGAAGGTACTTCCACTCCACCCTCTACCTGTGATCATACCCATCACACCAGCTTATAATGATCTGGTTATTACCACTCTCCCCCTAGTGGTTTCCTTGTGGTCATAGTGTCTATTTACCTTTACATCTTTGTGCATGGTGCAGGTTCTCGGATATATTTTGAATTCAGTCCAGGTATAATGAAAGCGACTGAATGCAAAGTTCCAAAAATGCTGGCCTTTTTACTACTGGCTTTATGTTAAGACATTTACCTTTTCTGAGCCTCAGTTATCCCATCTGTCCACTGGGCTTAATAACCAACACTTCAGAAATCAGTTGCAAAGCTTAAATGAACATTTTTTCTCCTACTTGGAATTCCCTATCAAGCAAGGGCTATTAAAAAGGAGTTGCAAGCAAAGTATCAATTTCAATGGGAATCATTTGTGCCCACACCCCAGGGGGATAATGAGACACTGCTTTGCCTGGAAATTTATGAGATTTGACATTTAAAGGACACATTCAATTAATGCAATAGCTCCCAGGGGAGGGATCCTGCCCCACACTGGGTTTTATCCCTTCTTTGCACAAATCAGCAAAAGTGTCCCCACGTGGTAGTGTATCTGATGTGTGGATGCCTCAAAAGCTGAGGTAGGGCCTTTATAAAACGGGAAGTTACAATCGCTGTTGTCTTAGCAACTGGCTTTCAAAGGGAAAGGACTTTTCAAAACCCCATTTTTATATTCTTACCTGGTACCCACAAGCTTGCTCCGAGGTGATGTCACCTTTGTGATTGCTGTCGTTTTCCCTCTGCTCTGGTGGGTGTACAGGGCCTTATTTCTGGAGAATCCTATCGGATCAGAGGAGGTGCTCAGGCCAGTCCCTCCGTTTGTGATTGAATGATACTGTACGTTTTATGAAATAGACTGAAAGCCGTCCACTTCCAACACCCATTTGTGGAGACATCTGAGCAATCACGACCTTCTGGGACAGCCCTTCTCTCAGCCTATGCTGCCAGTGAGGCAGCTGCAAAAAGCCAAACCAGTTCTTTTTTTCTTTATTGGAATAATTTTCAGTTTTTAATTGAAGTAATTTTTTAAACAAAGTTTATTTTTTGTTCTTTCAAGTATCAGCCTTATCCTTTCCTTCCTTTCTGTCCAAATGGCTCTATGAACCAAAAAGTTCTTCATAACAGATGATGCACCATTTTGCCAGATTGGGGAGGAAACACTGCAAAGTATCTGATCCTGTCCCTCCATTTGCCACTGTGTCCTTCCTCTTTTCTCTCACTATTTTTTTGGAAACCATTTACTTGACAAATATTTTCTGAGCATATTCTCCATTATCAGCCCAAGAGTAGGCAACAAGACCATAAAAATGAAGATCCATTTGCTATTTAAGAAGTACAGGCTTTGGGGCAGCCCGGGTGGCTCAGCGGTTTAGCTCCTGCCTTCAGCCCAGGGCCTGATCCTTGAGACCTGGGATCGAGTCCCACATCAGGCTCCCTGCATGGAGCCTGCTTCTCCTTCTGCCTGTGTCTCTGCCTCTCTCTCTCTCTCTCTGTCTCATGAATAAATAAATAAAATCTTTAAAAAAAGGTTTAAGAAGTGCAAGCTTTGAATGGGGAGGAGGGGTTTCAAGCAAGGTGCCTTAGGATGTGTTATGGGGGTGCATATCCAAGGAGGGCTGAGCAGGGCTTAGGGGGCGTGGCTCTCAGGTCTAATGTATTCAGGCTATCCTTCATAAAAGTGCTGTTCACCAGGCCATCTTTGGAGTTATGTCCTCTACTCAGAGAAATTATTTTCATCTCTACTGGATAAATATCATCTATGATTTTTGCTTTATTTCCAAGTTTCAGCTATTCAAATGTAAGAAGAGAGCTGCTTCTTACATTTGACGGTGTGTCAGTAGTCACACTGCAGCCAGCACTTCCCCAAAGGAAGCTTGGAGTACGAAAGTGCCCCAAAGTGATTGCTGCAGAAATGCTTTAATGTGTCATGACAATATTAATAAATTGGATGGTAAAAAGTGGCTGCCCCTGACTTGCTGATGCTACTATCCTATTTGGTGAAATGCAGCCTTTTAAAAATATATTTTAGTGTGTCCTGGTGTCACCCATAAAATTACTCCGGGCCAGGTGAAATATTAGAGAAAATTCTGAAAGCTTAAAATTATGGAACTTTTCCTTTATCTGCTTATTCCTTTGAATGAGTCTGTGCTTTAGCTTCTGGGACTATCTATTCTCAGTAGGGCCATGATGGAAAAGACTAACCAGCGATTGCCAGGGGCCGAAGCAGGTGGGAAATCCAGATATTGATGTTAATAGGACAATGACTTGGCCAGGTAGCCAGCTGGGAAGAATGTAGGTGCTCCAGCTGATTCTAGTAATGACCTGAAGCTCATATGGTATTTCGCATCCAGTTGCTCTTGCAAGAAGGGCAATAATCCCTCCTCTTTCACAGGAGCCTTTGTAACTTTTCTTTGAAGCTCTTTTTGATAGTGATTTTTCATCTTCAAAAACTTTGGCAGAAGGGAGTACAGTGAGGCATGACTTGGCACTCAGCTTTGCAAGATGGGAGAGGATCATTTTGTCAAAATGGCACTCGTGGCTACTCTAGACCAATAATTACAATTATGGGAACTTTTCTGCCCCATCATCATGATACTCTTTCGGGGGTGCCTCCAAACAATATGCAAAGCAATAATCAGCCACCTTGGACTGCACTGGGCTTTGTTCTCTATGGCTCCACATTAGCAACAAAAACAGAAACACAATTCAAGTGTGTGCTTCTTTCTTTCCCCTCCTCCTGAATTGTAAATAATAACCGAATGGAGATTTCCACAGAAGGTTTATTTAGCACTCTGGGCAAAATGTTGTGCCCTGCCACCATTCTGTTAAAAAGAAAGCAAATGTTTGTTTTGGGCCAGTAGTCTTGAAAAAAAACCAACAAAAAAGGAAGACTTTTTGCAGAAAATCCAAATAGCAAGATAAATACATCCTACACACCCATACCCCATACCCAGACACAAACATGCTAAAGCTGTCAAAGGTATCCTTTAATATCCAAATACCACATGGTACTAAAAGACTTTTAGAGATACACACAATTCTATAGTAAGAAGTTTCATTTGAAACTTGATATAATAAATTATTTCTAAAATGACTTTTAGAAGGAGACTAACAGTGTTGTACACAATATACATAATAAATGAAAATATTGATTTTAAATTACACAATCAATATGCAAATGCATGCTCACTGAAAATTAGTCAATAATACCTCCAAGTACTCCTATCAGAGGCAGCCAATATTAGCACTGTATGAGATTTTCCAGGCATTGTTCACGGTTCTTACATACATTTAAATACCCTAGGAAACACTGTACAATATTACTATTTGTGGATATATTTACATAAATGATATATTTATATGTATTATACCACAGCTTTCTCACTGTTTTTTGTTTTTGTTTTCTTTTTTACCTCAAATGTTCTGTAGAAACCATAGCATGTCAATATAAATAGCATATTAACAGCTATATAGTGTTTTACCTAATATTTTCAGTTTTTGCTTATTTAGTTGCTATGTTTATGTCTTTAATGCACCTGGAATTTGTTTAAGATTCTGCGGTAGGATTGTAATTTTATTTATTTTCCAAAATAATATTTTCCCATCTCCATTTATTTCATGGTTCCTCTTTTTCATAGTTACTTAGAACTCCAATGTACATTATAATGTAAAAAAAAAATCTTTCTAAAGAGTCTATCTCTGTATTTCTTAGAAATGTCTGGTTTTATTGGGTGCCTGGCTGGCTTAGTTGGTAGAGCATGCAACTCTTGTCCTGGGGTTGTGAGTTCCAGCCCCATGTTGGGTGTAGAGCTTACTAAAAAAAAGAAACAGAACCAAAAGAAACAAAACCCAGGAATTTCTGATTTCTGATTTATTTATTTATTTATTTATTTATTTATTTATTTATTTATTTAACATTTATTTATTTATTTATTCACGAGAGACAGAGAGAGAGAGAGAGAGAGAGAGAGGCAGAGGCACAGGCAGAGGGAGAAGCAGGCTCCATGCAGGGAGCCTAATGTGGGACTCGATCCCAAGTCTCCAGGATCAGGCCCTGGGCTGAAGGCAGCGCTAAACTACTGAGCCACCCGGGCTGCCCTATCTACATTCTTATACTTTCATTTTAATTGTAATAGTTTGTCATTATTGTTTTGGGATGATTTTCTAGGTAGATAATTATACTATATGTGCACATAATGAAGTATTTGTAATGACTATGTATGAAATAAAATTAATTATATTTGGGTGTAATCATCACCCCTTGCTCCATTTTGGGCAAGTAGAACAAGGCCAATGATAATAATATTTTCATGGGTCTTGATACATGTTGCTGAATTGTTCTTGAAAAGATTTTCACAGCATTCATTTCCACCAAACATAAATAGGAAATACTTTCAATTTGCTGTTAAGTGATGCTGTTATTAATCTCTTTCCCAATTTTTTGAGGAGGATTAGTGTTTTATTTGAGGTTCTACAATTTGTAGTGAGGATTACATCAGAAAATGTCTCTAAAGCACAATCCTCGGAAGGTGCTTTATAAGAAGTAACTTCTTAGGGGCACCCGGGAAGCTCAGTCCATTAAACGTCAGCCTTCAGTTTAGGTCATGATCCCAGGATCCTGATATACTCCTGTATCTGCTCTTCTGTTCATCAGGCAGCCTACTCCCTTCCCTCCAACTTGTGATCTATCTTTCTTTCTTCTTTCTTTCTTTCTTTCTTTCTTTCTTTCTTTCTTTCTTTCTTTCTTTCTTCTTTCTTTCTTTCTTTCTTTCTTTCTTTCTTTCTTTCTTCTCTTTCTCTCTCTCTCTTTGTCTCTCTCTCTCCCCCTCTCTCCCTCTCTCCCTCTCTCCTTCTCTTCCTTCTTTACTCTCATAAATAAGTAAATAAAAAAGAAGTAAGCTCTTAGTTCAAATTGACTACTGCCTCATTATTTTACCTTTTCAACATCCAGTTAATGCCACACCTATATTATGAAATGGTATGTGTTGATTGACTTATGAGCAAGCAATCACTATATCTGGCCAAACTCAACCAGATGCCTGCCTTGTTCTTACATAAATGATATTTTATTTTTTTAATTTTTTTTCATAAATGATATTTTAGAATTAAAGTTTCTACTAGGATTTCCTTCTGGAGCCAAAACTCTGTCAGTTGGAGGAGCAGGATAAGAGCAGAAGATAGCTGATGGCTAGTATATTCGTTTTTATTCTTCACGTATATTCTAAATCGGCTGCCAGTTTAGAATTTGGAATCTAGGTGGTAAATATACCTATGGGAGTTGGCTGTTGTAATTTATATAAAAAAAAACAGCTACTCCAAGTTCAAAGTAGAAAATCCAAGCAAGAAAAGAAGGTAGGGAAAGAAAAAAGAAAAGAAAGAGTTATTATCTTTATGAATCAGGAGCCCAACCTGGCACATTCAGTGTTTTATCAGAAGAGTTCTCAACAAAGGAGTTTTTCTTGAGCATATGGAGGAAAGATAGCAGACACCCAGAAGAGAAATAGAGACTTTTGCACTTAGTACCAAAGATCACAAAAAATTAAGATGTTCCTCTGGAAGTGATGAGCATTTATGGAGCTGATGGAGCATTTATGGAGCTTATGGAGATTTTCTAAGGCAGGCTTAGAATGGTGATAGTGACATTTTTAAGAGTTGATTCATTCTCAGTTGATGGAAATGACATCATAATAAACAGGCCTGATAACAAGGGCCAACTATGGAGAATGTAGAATTGCTTCTAGCTAGGCCAGTCAACTAATGGTGATAGTTATCCAGAAGAGTGAGGTAGAAGTTCAGAGGATAAATTCATGCATGTATACTACTTGCTGGAAGAAACCATGTTAGGGATAAGGATAAGAAGTTAGAAGAATCATTTAGTAATAGTACTGGCTCAAGTTGTCTAGTCAAATCAATCATTTTAGGATTTTAGAGCTCTCAAGGTATGCAGGCTTTGAAGATCAAGAGATCTCAGTGAGATGCTGGGCTCTGCCACATAAAATCTGATTCTTGACTCTGGCCAAAGCAATGTCTCTGACACTAAGTTTCAACTAGGTGAGTTTCAACTAGGTGAGGTGAATAATATGAAAAATATCTCCTTTTCATTTGGGTATTCAGTGAGTTAGTGATAAAGTTTCTAGCAAATAAGTATGTTTGAAATGTATTTTTTTTAATTAGAAGCATTGTTCTGATTCTCTGTCAGCTTGCAGATTAAATGCAAGCCTCAAAAATGTGGCTTTCAGCTGCTTTAAGGATGATGCTACAGTTTTATTGTTGTTCTTCCTCTTCCAACCTTTTAGTGAACCCCAGACAAGAGATACACAAGTAAAAAGCAAAGTATCGAAGAATAGCAGTTGAAGAGCACCTAGATGGTTCAGTGATTGAGCATCTACCTTTGGCTCAGGTTGTGATCCCAGGCTCCTTAGATTGAGTCCCACATGAGGCTTCTCTGCCTATGTCTCTGCCTCTCTCTGTGTCTCTCATGAATAAATAAATAAATAAATAAATAAATAAATAAATAAATAAATAAATAAATAAATCTTAAAGAAAAGAAAAAGAACAGCATTTGAAAAATCAAAAACCTACAAGGGCCTGGAAGGCCATATGAATGAATGAAGTGATCCTGATGGAGATGTGGCTAAGTGGAGATTAAATTCCCCATCTTAAGGGAACTGACCACAGTGCAGCTGCGGCTGAACTCTGCTGTGCAGGAAAGCAGGGTTACTGATAACAGATCTTCTGATTTTTTCTCAAAGATGTATTAGAATTTTTAAAAATATTTCTCATTTACAAAAAAAATAGCAACTAATTAAAATAATTAAATACTGGATGGCAGAAGATATGTGAGGAAAGAACGTGTGTATATGAGTGCAGGTGTGTATGTTTGTAATAGTAGGGATAGAGTACTATGAGCCCTTGAATGCATGGGGAAGATAACATACCACATAAATGTAAAGTACATGAAGAGATCCAAAGTCAAGATAGACCACACGGCACTGGGAAGCCACTATTAGTTCAGCAGGCCTGGTGCAGTGAAGTCAGAGAAGGAATGTGGGAGGACGAAGCTGCAGCAGTAAGTGGAGGCCAGATCTTTCATTCTGTATCATCTGTACAATAGAATTTGAACTTGATTGTGAGGACAATTAATTGTCTCTGAAGAGCATTAAATAGGAATGGTAAAATCAAATTTTCAAATTTGGTTGATTTTTTTTTTAAGATTTTATTTATTTATTCATGAGAGAAACGGGGGGGGGGGGGAGAGAGAAAGGTGGAGACACAGGAAGAGGGAGAAGCTGGCTCCACGCAGGGAGCCTGACATGGGACTTGATCCCCGGACTCCAGGGTCATGCCTGGGCCAAAGGCAGGTGTTAAACTGCTGAGCCACCTGGGCTGAGCCACCAGCCCTTGGTTGATCTTTCTGATTCCAAAGTGATGAATGGATAAGAAGAGTCAGGACTGAGGGTAGAAAGATTAGTTAGAAGGTTGTTAAAGGGGGCAGCCTGGGTGGCTCAGCCGTTTAGCACCACCTTTGGCCCAGGGCATGATCCTGGAGACCCAGGATCCAGTCCCATGTCGGGCTCCCTGTGTGGAGCCTGCTTCTCCCTCTGCCTGTGTCTCTGCCTCTCTCTCTCTCTCTCTCTCTCTCTCTGTGTGTGTGTCTCTCATGAATAAATAAATCTTAAAAAAAAAGAAGGTTGTTAAAGGGAGTCCAGTTGAGGTGAGGAGGATTGTACTAGGACCATGGCTCTAGGTATATAAAGAAGCAGATGGCACTCTACGTTAACTATATTGGCATTAAAAGAAGAAGAAGGGAAGAAGCAGCAGCCAGAGATACCTGGGAGAGCAAATCCATAGATGCTTGGTTTGGGGGTTGGGAAAGATCATGAGTGAGAAGGGAGGGAAAGATTATGGCTGCATCTCTGTTGAGTATTCAAGGTTCACAAAAGATTTACACCTGGAACAAAACTCTGCACATAGCAAGTAATGTCAGAAAAAGGAGAGCACCAACAACCTGATTGGGTGTGAGTGTGTGGGCAAGAAGCATATATCTGGAATTATTCTATTCTTAGTCTACCTATTACCTCTCCATAAAGAAAGAGGAGACTGACCTCCAGTTTTTATCCTTTGTAAAGAATGAAAAGCAGTCAGGTGAAAACTGAACTTTAGTTCATTGCACAATTTAGTTCATAGTTCTTTGCATCATGTGTTTTGTCAGTATCTCAGAGTGAAATGATCCACTTGTTTTGGGTCATTCTCTCCATACTTCTGTATGTCTCAAACCTCAAGGAGTGTATTTCTGCCAGAGAAAAGGCCCCAGCCACTTTTATCTCCATTTATAAACTTGTTGACTAAGTCACACGTAAGAAAATGTGCAGTAGATCTTGCATTCTCCACCTCTGCTAGGAAAAAAAAAAAGTGCCACTAACAAGATATATGAAGAGTTATTCAAATCTACCACAGAGAGTGACTGCAAAATAAGGGGGAAAAAAACCCAAGACAAAACATTTGACTACATAAATCCTCTTCTCTTTATTCTGCACAATCTCTGGGAAAGAAATAATGAACCTTCCTTTATGATCTGCTTGTATTTATAATTGATTTATCTTGTGGTTAAAAGTAGATTTACTCACTAAAACTGAGACAGACAGGAGCATGCAATTTGGGTTTGACCTCCTGGCCTTTTTGGCTATCACTTATCAGACCTGAAAATACAGTAGAATTTCAGCATTATTTCAGAATAAAAGAGTAGGTTAATTCTTTTGGAGCATTATGTCTGTCAGTGGATGCAGCCAGTGACTGCCATACACATAGTTATGTGTTTATAGACCTCTTGTGATTCAGGGAGGGCACAGTACTCCCTCAGCCCCACCCGATACTCCCATCAACCCCATTTCCAATTATTTCCTTGTCCACCCTGCCAGGCTGACTGATGCGAAGAATGTTTAGGTTACCTAACTCATTTATTTAACTTACTGCTTTGTTTCTTGTTTAACATTTATATTCCTGGTCTGAAATGACACATTTGGAATTCTCATATGTATCTACCTTTGTGGGACTATATTTTTATCTGGTCATTTGCTAGTTCAAGATTTAATAGAGTTGTAAGGCCAGAAATTAATGAGGCTCAGAAAAGAGAATTGATGGATACAGAAAATAAATGGTAAACCCATCCTGCCTGTTGTTTTTGTCTCTGTTAGTACACTTTGTAGACCTTGAAGACTTGAGGGTGCCCTCCAGTTATCCGTCTGTGTGGACTTGAGCTCACAGTGTTGAATTTAAAGCCTGTATCTTTAAAGGCAGGCTGGACCCGTGTCTTCTCAGGGATCTCCCAGAACTCCAAACACCAAATAAATACTTGCTGATGGGGGCAGCCCAGGTGGCTCAGCGGTTTAGCACCGCCTTTGGCCCAGGGCATGATCCTGGAGACCTGGGATCGAGTCCCACGTCGGGCTCCCTGCATGGAGCCTCCTTCTCCCTCTGCCTGTGTTTCTGCCTCTCTCTCTCTCTCTCTCTCTCTCTGTGGTGTGTGTCTCATGAATAAATAAATAAAATCTTAAAAAAATATTTTAAAAAGAGTACTTGCTGATGGGATTTAGCTTAATTTCTTGGCTTGTGTTTCTCAATGTACATTTTTCTGATATCAGAGGTTTATGCTAGTAGAATCCTGGATTTTCAGTGGTAACAAATTCTCTGTCACTTTGAATCCACTCCATTCTTGAACAATTTACAACAAGTATTGTGACTCTCTCTGAAAACTTCATGATATGCCTGCAACAGAAAGTCGGGTTAGTATCCTGTCCTGTATTCCAGGAGAACACATTTGCCTTCCAAACAACACGATATGTATATATGTCTGTGTGTATGTAAACAACCTCCTGCTCTAGTCATTGTAAGGGCTCAGAAGGCATAGCAAAAAGTAGTGATTGAGCACGTGCTATATTCCATTATCTTCATTAAGCTTTACTGTAAACACACTAAACAGACATATTTTATAGATTTAGTAGATAAAACTGAGGTGAACAGTGGTCAACATGGCTAATCATCTAATGACATGGAGTATGACTCCGTATCTATCTGTCCTAAAGCCTAATGCAAGCACTGCATGAGCAACATAAAGCTTATTGCAGTTTTCTAAGTTGATGTGCTTGATAGCTTGCTTCTAACTCTGTCAGAAGGGACAATCTGCTCGAGCATTCTACTTCAGACAGAAGTCCACTATAGACTATGTCATGACACATTTTATTTCATTTACAAGGAACATGGTGATCTGAAATTTCTGTCTGAAACATGTAAAGTATAGGATTACACATGAAATATAATCTTTCCTTGTTTCTTTCCTCCCCCTTCCTTCCTTTTTTCCTCCCTTCTTCCCTCCCTCCTTCTCTCTTTCTTTTTCTTTTTTCTTCCTTTCTTTCCCTTCTTTCTTTCTTCTTAAAGATTTATTTATTTATCTGAGAGAAAGAGAGAGAGAGAGAGAGAAGGGGGAGGAGCAGAGGGAGAGAATTCTCAAGCAGACTTCCCGCTGAGCATGGAGTCTGACATGGGGCTTAATCCCATGACCCTATGATCATAACTTGAGCAGAAACCAAGAGTCAAATGCTCAACCAACTGAGACATCCAGGCACCCCATTTTTTTTGTTTTGCTTTGTTTCGATTTTTGGAGTTAGGGGTGAGGAGATTCCCAACATGGAAAGAAGTGCATTTTGCTCATGCTATTTGAATTCCTAATTCTCATTGGAACCTGTAATGGAAAAGTACAACACAGTATGACAACAGAACAATGCTTAACTGTTACAAGTGTCAATATTAAACCTAGAAGAATTGAACTGTATGACATCTTACTTTTTTTTTGTTCCTTTTATTTCTCATTTCTTAGGGGGAACGTCATCAAGGCAGAAAGGCTTCCTAGGATGCATACGCTCCTTACACTTGAATGGGCAGAAACTGGACCTGGAAGAGAGGGCAAAGGTGACTTCTGGAGTCCGGCCAGGATGCCCGGGCCATTGCAGCACTTATGGTAGCATTTGTCACAATGGGGGCAAATGTGTGGAGAAGTACAGTGGATACTTCTGTGATTGCACCAATTCACCATATGAAGGGCCCTTTTGCAAAAAAGGTACAGTTGGCACCTCTGCTTTTCTCCTGTGCTGTATTGCAGTACCTACAAGCCATGGCCAAGTCATGCTCTTAGTCCTCAAGTGATCATTCATCTTCGTCAGTTTTGCTCTGTTTAAAGACTCTGTGTAGCCCCTCAAAATAATTACATACATCCATTTTCACTGTGTGCGGACATTGGCAGTGCAACTAATCTGGGTTGATAGTAATAGTGCAACACCATCTTCTTGCTGAACACTGGGAAAGGTGGACTTCATTTCTATTGTATGAACCCTATAGTTTTTTTTTGTTTGTTTGTTTTGTTTTTGGTTTTAATGAGCCCTGTTGTGAGGGGCACACTAATCATTCTAGTTCCAATTCCTTAGCCCACACGTATAATCAGAATTGTAGAATCTACCCCTAGAAGAGCCTTAGGGATCCTTGAGTCACTTTAAAGCATTTTTACAATAGGGAACTTATATGTAAATTAGTAGGAACAATATCACACATTTAATAAAATCTCCCTATTCTGCAGGTGATGTGAATGGGGCCTGAAGCTTTAAAAGCCCTGCCTGAAGTTTCACATTTAGTTCATTAGAGTGCTGGGAATGGAACACAGTGATCAAAATCCCTGTCTCAGTCTTTCTACATCCTTTCCTAATCTTATGAATTCATTGCATGGACAAAACTAACAATTATAGATATGTATCTTGAACTAGTAGTGATGGTCATGGTGTAAATTCTCTAGAAAATTCAAGATAACTCTACAAACTATAAAATTGCATTATTCAGTATAAACAGTATTTTTTTCAAATACAAGGGCAAAAGATTAGGTCTTCCATCTTTGCAGGATTTAAAGTTTATTTGATCCATGGTGGAAAATGTTTGTTAAGCAAATAATGTAAACAGTATTTTGAAAGCAGCATTTAAACTATTAAAATAAAATGTTTTAATTACTTTGAAACACCATTTACATACAAACAATGATGGCAATTATACATAATTCTTGTTAATTCATTAAAATGTATTTCCCAAACACCTCTACCAAACAATGCTTTATTTAGTCCAATTTACTGTTGGAAGTTAAAAACAATAGACAAAAGAAGAGCACCCAGTGTTCTCATTGAAGGACTCTGTAATTTGAGCTCTTCATCATTTACTGACCTTCTCTGCAGTTATGTTGAATTACTTGCTTGTTATTGTTGAGAAGCATTGTACTTCTTGGGAGAAAATTAATGGTACAAATTTTAGGGCCAACAGCATGTTGGGACCTGCATGGAGCTTGACATAAAGTGGCCCCATCACAGTATGTGTTCAACGTGAGCTAAGACAAGCAAAGCACCACTGGATTTTCATACTGAGGAAGGTATCTGAATAAATGCCCCTAAAAAAATGTAAATGCCACCGTTAGTTTGGTCCCACATGGCCAGAAGAAGTAAACACAGAATAAACACTACCAGGCCTGCTTACAAAGGTATACTAGCATTATTTTACAGGCTCTATACCCAAGTTCTGTTTGGGAAAACGAAGCAAAACAAAAGCAAACAAACAAAAAAACAGTAGGAGTCTACATTTCTCCAGGGACATTGTTCAACCATCTCATAGATCATATTGTTCTAAATTTAGCCTAATTTTTCATTGGGTTTTATTTTTTCCCTGAAACAACTCCAATTACCTTCTGTCCATACCACCATATCTTTTGGCTGCATATGTTAAAGCAGCCTCTGTGCTCTCTCCCCACTTTTTACTTTGATCTATAACAAAAATAGACAAATATGTGCTTAGCCTTTTCAGCTTGCTTCATTTTGCACAGTTCCAAACTTTCTCCCCTTTCTCATAAACCTAAGGAAATGATTCCCTGTATGTCCAGTAGCTGCAGATATGTAGGATGAACCTTTTAACCAAGTCCTCTAGCCATACGAGTTGCCGGGGGGAAATGTCGCTTGGAATGGAAAAAAGAGCCATTAGCTAGGAGGTAGTACTGAACAAGGGTGCTGTCTATTGGGATATCTTCTATGTTAACTTACCAGGGCATGTAAATTTTAGGGGGTGCAAATACTGGAAATAAATGAGGTGGAATTGCCAATACCTGAGGCAGAACCATGATCCATTGACCTATTTTTTGTTTCTGATCATAGTACAAAGTAATAATAATCATGCAATTAGCGGTGATTATTGACTACAACATACATTCCTCATAATGAACCTAATGGGGAAGATACCAACATATTGAGAACATTGAAGTTCACAGAAGTTTAATAACTTGCTAATAAATGTCAGAGCTGGAGACACATCCCGCATCTTTGTGGTTTCTTTATTCTCTTTAAAACTCAAATTTCATTCTGTAGAGGAATATGGCCATAGGATTCAAATGTTTTTTTTTTCCTTTTACTGAGGTGTAATTTTCGTACATTAAAATCCATCCTTTTAAATTGTATAATGCAATGATTTTTAGCATATTCACAAAGTTGCACAACCAAACTATTATCTAATTTCAGACTACTTTTCATCACTCCAAGAAGGAATCCTATACTCATTAGTAGCTCCCTCTCCTTCACCTCTCCTCTCTGTCCCTGGAAACAGCTGATTTATTTTCTGTCACTAAGGATTTACTTATTCTGGTTATTTCATATAAATGGAATCATACACTATGTGGCTTTTTTATGTCTAGTTTCTTTCACTTAGCATAATGTTTCCAAGGTTCATCCATGTTGTAGCATTTTTCTTTTGTTCCTTTTTTTTTAATTTTCAGAGTATTTTATTCAGATTTATTCATATTTTATTTATTTCAGAGTATGTGGCTACAACACATTTTGTTGACCTGTTCTTTATTTAGTTGATGGACATCAGGATGTTTTCATTTCTTTGGTTAATATAAATAATGTTGCTCTTAACATTCAGGTACATGTTTTTGTGTGGATTTATGATTTCTGTTTTCTTGAGTGTATACCTAGAAGCAGGATTACTTCGGTCATATGGTAACTATATGTTTAACTTTTTGAGGATACTGGCACAGTGTTTTCAAAGTGGCTGCTCCATTTTACTTTCTTACCAACAAAGTATAAGGATTCCACTTTATCCAAATCCTCACCAACATTTGCTATTATCCTCCTTTTGATAAAAGACATATTATTGTGAATGTGTAAAATAGTACCTCATTATGGTTTTGACTTGTCTTTCCCTAATGACTAAAAACAATGGAAATCTTTTCATGTTCTTATTGGCTGTTTGTATACCTTCTGTGATGAAATTTTTTTTTTCAAAGTCTTGCCCATTTTTTGAGAGTTATTTTTTTTTTTATTGTTTAGTTGTAGGGATTTGCGTATTCTGAATACGATTTGCACATTAGATATATACTTTGCAAATATTTTCTCTCCTTTTCATATTCTTGATAGTATCTTGGGAAGCAAAAAGCTTTTAATTCTCCTAACATCCAGTTCTTATTGTTTTCTTTTTGTTGCTTGTGCTTTTGGCTTTAGGGCTAACAAATTATTGCCTCACTGAAGGTCCTGAAGATTTATGTCCATGGTTTCTTCTAAGAGTTCTATAGTTTTAGCTTTTACATTTCGTCTTTTATCCAGTTTGAGTTCATTTTTGTAGATGGTATGAGGTAAGGGTTCAGCTTCATTCTTTTGCCTGTGGATATCCAGGTAGTCTGACACCATTTTTTAAAGTATATTCTACTTTAGCCCCCTTCCACCGCCACCATTATAGGAAGAATCTAGGTATGACAGTCTTAGTGGTATCATTTTTTTTTCTAATTAAAAAGTTAGATAATGTATTTGGAACTCTACTTGGAAATATGTATATAGGAATTTAGGAAAAAAATCTAATTACTCAAAGACAAACATTAAAAAGAAAATCTGATTTCCTTCTCTTTTCTTTGCATTTAATCTAGTGGCAATAATTCTGTATTCATAACTACATTTATATCTTAAATTTTATTTACTTCATTTAATAGACATTTCTATATAATTCATCAGTTTTAATGATCTCAATGTATTTCATGCCGTGGGGTTGCCTCTGCTTACTTAGTCCCCAGAACAGTTTAGCTTAACAATAGTGGCACAATTCTGTACTTGATCTGCCTAAATTCAGAACCTGGCTCATCTACAATCTATATTGTGTGATGCCATTTGTGTAACTCACCTCCCAATCTCTGATTTTATCACCTATAAAATAAGAAAATTTAAAAACTCTTCACAGAGGGTTGTGATGAACATTTAATGATCATTTCACAAAGCACTCAGGATAATGCCTAGCAAATAAAGTCTCACTAAGTGCTAGCTCTTATTATTGTTTTGGAATTTTAGATTACCCCAACTTTTGCACATAAATAATGCTGTGATAAATGCATACATTAATTAGTTTTTTGGTAATGGAATTTCAGAGAAAAAATATTATCTATATTTAGGTACACTTAGCCAGTTGCCAAAAACCTGTTGAAAAATTCTTTCATATTGACCTCCCTGCCAATGCATATCACTTTTTTTTTTTTACTTTTCATTACCAAAAAACTTAATTCTCTGTAATAATAGGGAGAGTTTCAGAACCCTCATTCACCCATGAATGAGCTTCAAAAATGATCAATTCATGACCATTTTGATTTCATCTATACACTCATATAGTCTTCTCTTCCTTTATTATTTTGAAGCAAACTTCAAATATCACATCATTTCATCTATAAATATTACAACATGTTTTGCT
Organism: Canis lupus baileyi; assembly: GCF_048164855.1. NCBI lineage: Eukaryota > Metazoa > Chordata > Mammalia > Carnivora > Canidae > Canis > Canis lupus. The sequence goes on along the minus strand of NC_132857.1, from coordinate 30,964,119 downwards.
AAAAGATAAAAGCTTATTAAAAACACAGATCCACAGGATCATTATTGTAAGAAAAATGAGTAATGTCTAGTATTATGAAATATCCACTCAGCATTCAAATTGCCAACTGTTTCATTTATTTTTAGTTTGATGTCTTGCTAAATTAATTCTAGTTTGACTGCTTTCTAAGTAATCACTAGCCTCCTCACTACCTTTATGCTTATTCTAATTCTAAATTCTATCATTATTAAGACCAGCTATTATCTATTGAGTTCCTACTATGTGTCATGCTTCTACGTGATGTTTTCAGTCCTTCTTCCCACTGCAAGAATGAATCCATCCCTACTTGTATCTGAGGTTATGAGCTGAGATTGAGTGGGATCCTGTGAGAGTGTTAGAGAAGGAATACAGTCAGGTGCCAGTTCCCATCTGTCAGACTTCACAGCTGGCTCAGATACATGCTCTTTTCAGTGCCACACTGTTGCCTAGCTGTTTCCCTTAGTTCATTGCACACTTTGCTCCTGGTCAGTGTTGGTCAAGCTACTGTGGCCACAGAGACCTCCAGCTCCAGGAATCATTGGCTCTGTCACACACATCACATTCTAGGCTATCTTCCATTGTATTTTTTGTTTTGTTTTTTTGTTTGTTTTGTTTTGTTTGATAAGTATCCTTTCTTGTCAGAAGCCAATCAGCATAATTATTTCTACTGGGTTGGTGCTCAGTAGATATTGCTAATATTGGTTCTGTGGCCTTGGAGTAACATGATGGTCATTGATGATCACATCCAATTTAAGAGTTTTCTTCTAATGAGCCCAGTAATTTTGTGTGTTCAGACAAATCACTCAGAGAGCTTAAATATGGTCAGGGAACTTAAACTCTTAGATTATAAAATGTAAGAAACTTAGAGAATAATAGAATCCAGGTGTTTTGCTGAAGGAAGCTTTATGTTGAAATTGACAGTATCTAAACATTAGACATCAAAATAATTAAACATTAAGAAAAATTAGAACTGGGACTAAGGGAGAAAGGAAGATAGAAACTTGGTAGGACATTTCTAGTTTAAAAGTGGTTCACATTTTAATTTCCTGTCCTAAGTATTAAGAAAAAATGTAATATATGTGCCCATATCGAATATGCTATTCATAACAGAATGCTCTGAATTATAGTTACATTTGAATACACTCACAACATCAAATAAAAGCCATTATTCAGTTAAGTAAGGAGATAGTAGCTCAAAATACAGGCCAAATGTCCCTGAGGAAATTTACTCAAGGAAAGTGCTTGAATCAAGCTGATGATTAACCGGAATCCTCACTGTCACAAGTCTCTGCTGCATATCTTTGTAATCAGGCGTACTGATGTCGTAACTCGAATGATAAATGCAGAACATATCCTCGGAACCTTTAGTCAAAATGAACTGGTATTCCCAATCTGCTAAGCAATATGCATAAATATGCAACTTTATTTTTTTGGCATTCTTACAGGCTGTTATAGAATTTTCACAAAGGCAGAACAAATTTGCAATAGAATTAGTAAGAGAAATCCAGATTTGATTATGTTCTAGGTGTCACCAACTCAATCAGGGAATTTCACGGGGAATTAGAAAAATTCCACATATCATTCAAGAAAAAGAGAAATCAATCATGCCTATATGGGTTCTTGTTTACTGTGCTATCTTTATGGTAGGAGGTTGCCTCCGGAATCAAGTATGTTATTCTATGAAGGAAACTTTCCTCCATGACCTGGTACTATATTACCATATAGAGATAAAAGTGAAAGAGAACTTAAGAGCAACCTGGATTGAAAAAAAAAAAGAATATGTCAGTGTTTGGATGGATACTGTAAAGGAAATTGGGATGGTTTCAGGTTAAAGTCTCTTCTCATGTGGAGAGCCTGAAGGTTCCAACTGTAGTGTCTATCTCTTGTAAGTACTATACACATATTATCTCATTTATCCCCCAGAAATGCTGTTGAAGTGGGTGTGATATTTCCCATTCACCAGGTGACAAAACAGTCTTCACAGGGGTTCACTAGCTGGCTTGGTACCACACAGCCAGGATGGTATCGAGGTTTCAGATCCAAAACCGAAGCCATACTTCCACCAGACTAAAACAATAATCTGATGTTTTAATGAGTGCATGATACAGGGAAGGTGGGTGATTTGCACATTCCTGCTAATTGAATGTCATCGGTTTGTAGATGCTGCCTTTCTCCACAGTGGTGACAAAACTCCATCCAACATGTTATGCTACAGGAATTGACTCCCATAGGAAGGCCTGTTTGCTTAAGTCTTTGCTGTCTTTGGAATTGGTTTTTACCAATTCTTAGACATCCACACACACACACACATATAAGAGTCTGGGGGTTAGCTACTCATGCCTTTTCTATTAGTTCCACAGATTCTCTGTCTTGTTTCTGGGGAATTACTGCTGCCTCCCCCAGTGTCCTATTTTCAGTAACTTAGAACTCACTCACAATCTTCCTAGCACACCAGAAAAGCACAAGCTGGAACCGTTAGAATCTCAGTTTTGAAACTAAGAAAGTCTCAGTAAAATTGATCTCTACTATGCTGGAGGCAGGGACAGTTTATCTTTGCTTCTTGAGAAATCAGCCTGGCACATGGTGGTTATCCCACAGATGTATGTTAAATTTGAACTAAACTTCAGAATTCAAATCTCAGCTCTCTTTTCTTAGCTATGCAACCTTGTTCAAGGTGCTTAACCTCTGCAAGCCTCATGTTTCTCATTTTTAAATGAGAGTAATGACTTCTGACACCTCAAACTTATTGTAGAAAGCATATTATATAATTCAGGTGAAAACCCTTACATGGTACTTGATGCATAGCAAACAATAAACAGTTATTGCTGTCCTTAATAATTGACTAAATGTTGCAATGTGTGCATTCCTCTCTTCTATTTTTCAGAGGTTTCTGCTGTTTTTGAGGCTGGCACTTCAGTTACTTATATGTTTCAGGAACCCTACCCAGTGACCAAAAATATAAGCCTCTCATCCTCAGCGATTTACGCAGATGCGGCTCCATCCAAGGAAAATATTGCATTTAGCTTTGTGACAGCCCAGGCACCCAGCCTCTTGCTCTACATCAATTCTTCTCAGGATTACATGGCTGTCCTGCTCTGCAAGAATGGTGAGTACTGACAAGCATGAAGCCTGATGGAGTGTCACAGTGGGCTAGAGGGACAGTGCATGCCCTCCAGAACCCTGCATAATTTCTACCTAAATTTGGTCCCACCTGGGCAGCTTAATTCCAGACCTCCAGCCAAAGTCTTGATTGTACTTTACCTTTATGACTTGCAATTGGTATTCAGGGCCAGTGTCAATTCATTGCTGAAGTCTCAAATGCATTGACTTTAATTTGCCTCAACTGTGTAGCAGTAATTTTTTATTATTTATTCTGTGCTGGAATCCATTAAGTGTAGAGGAGACAATCATAAGCATATCTGAATTTCAGAAGGACACTCGTCACATATATCGTGTCATCTTTGCTGCAGTCTCCTTTACTGAGGGCTGTTAAAACAACTAGCATAAATGCAGGCTGTATTAATAGAAGTTGATTGCCTAGGTCTTGGAAAGAAATGGTATATGTGAATCATAACCTGGTGCAATGTGGGGCATGGTGCTGAGAACCAGACTTTGAAGACAACGTGCACAAAATGGAATATGCAAAGGTTAGATGGGTACAGAGCCTGGAACCCACTTCATGCAAGGGATGTTGAAGGACACCAGTTCTGACAGCTGTAAGGAGAAATGAGATTTTCTTCCCTCACTGTGTAATTCCACCTCACAATGAGGAGGGTTGTTGATATAGTCATGGTCAAGGGCATTGTGAGATCAAAATCCTAGGGGATGGAACAACAGAACAAAGAGGGCAAAGACATGGACATCCCTATAGTCTGGTCTCAAATAACACGTTCCCATGATCAAGAGCATGTTCTTCCTCCTTCTGTAATTTGCTGATATAAAGAGAGTAGCCCAGGTTTTAGAACCATCCCCTGGGATGGACCATGGTGGGGCAGAGGCTTAAATTTTGCAGCACACCCTCTGCCTTCTCTAGACCTTAGGACAGAGAAGAGACTCCACAGAGACTCCAGCTATTTCTCTTGCTCTTCTTTTTTTTATGCGGGGTTGGGGTGGGGGTGGGTATTATTCTTTTTTGCTTCATCTTGCTTTCTGACTAGGGCACTGAAAATAAAGACTGATGTGTGGACCTAATGCAAGGATCAAAACTGGTGGGCATAGGAGTTGAATCATGCCTGAAGTACATTAATAATAACAGTGGCTCACTAACAATAACAGGACTCATTCATTCTAAGAGCAAATGTAAGGGAAGGAATAAAGAGAGAGAGAGGACCTGGGGTACTGACTGACCACTCCAAGACTATCTGATCTTGAAGAGCCTGTAAGACAAAAAAGAACCATTATGGGTTATTAGACCTCTTATTTATCAGCAGACCTTTGTATGATTAGAACCATTATATTAACTTGTCACATCTTAAACTTTGCCCCCATAATGTCTCTGTGATGTGGATAAGTCTGGCTGAGGATGCTGAGGCATAGATTAACTAATTAACATAGGCCAGCCAAATAATTCATGACACAGTTGGGGCCAGAAGCTAGATCTCCTGATAATCAGCTCCTCTGTTTTTCCTCTAAGCGAGACCATTCTGCTGTGACGTAGCTGGACTATAGTAAGATTGTTACAGAACACTGAGATGCATGATTTTCCCCAAACCTTCTTTTAGGTGTGATTCCATGGCACATCCGTACCTGCCAGGCTGTGCCTATTGATACAGACATTGCATAACAGGAATAACTATATCCAATTACATATACGTACTACTCCATATGCTCTCTCTCCCTCTCTCTCTCTCTCTAAACACACACACACACACACACACACACACACACACATGCACATTCTGGGCACTATTCTCTTTTTTATTTAATAATAAATTTATTTTTTATTGGTGTTCAATTTGCCAACATACAGAATAACACCCAGTGCTCATCCTGTCAAGTGCCCCCCTCAGTGCCCGCCACCCAGTCACCCCCACCCCACCCTCCCCCCCTTCCATCACCCCTAGTTCGTTTCCCAGAGTTAGGAGTCTTCCATGTTCTGTCTCCCTTTCTGATATTTCCTACCTATTTCTTCTCTCTTCCTCTCTATTCCCTTTCACTATTATTTATATTCCCCAAATGAATGAGACCATACAAAGTTTGTCCTTCTCCGACTGACTTACTTCACTCAGCATAATACCCTCCAGTTCCATCCACGTCAAAGTAAATGGTGGGTATTTGTAATTTCTAATGGCTGAGTAATATTCCATTGTATACATAAATCTGGGCACTATTCTAATTAATGTGGACATCTCTTAATTCTCACAACAATCTTATGTGGTTGGTGGTATTAATCTCATAGCTCCAGAAACTAAGGCATGCAGACACTACATAACTTGCTTAAATTCTCACAGCAAGTAAGTGAAAGAGTTAGAATTCAAGCCTCCCTCCCTGACTTTGGTAGCATATTTTGTGTGTGTGTGTGTGTGTGTGTGTGTTTTTAAGATTTTATTTATTTATTCATGAGAGACACAGAAAGAGAGAGAGGCAGAGACAGGCAGAGGGAGAAGTAGGCTCCCTGCAAGGAGCCCATGCAGGACTCAATCTTCGATCCCGGGATCAGGACCTGAGCCAAAGGCCGACGCTAACCACTGAGCAATCCATGTGTCCCGCGTATTTTGTGTTCTTAAACCACAGCTCTAAATGAAGGGTGTTATTTATTTTCTGAAACACAGTGTGTTTTAAATAACTTGAATTTATTTAACTGGGAAGAAGTCTTGAATTTGACCTGATCGCCTATTTTCTTATACTCACTTCCCTGAAAGTTCTACTTGACCCCATAGATATTTGCATTTTCTAAGCACTGGCTAAGTACAGGAAGCAAGGAAATATTTGTGCCATCTTTGTTTGCTTTTTTGTTTTAAGCTCAGGTCCCAGGGCGAGTGTGAAAGTTCAGGCTTCATATCTGACTCTGCATCAAGGAAGACAGGTGTCCAGGCAGTGGCTAGTCATGGAGTGCTGTGCCCTCCTTCCCCTCACTCTGCCTCACAGAACCTCCTACCCCAATGCTCTAAGGAACTCTTGTCACACTGGGCAGTGGTAGATGCATTCATGATTTAGGATCCTGGGCATTTCCTGCCATCTTATCCTATAGAGATGCAGTAGAGGTATGTATTCATTCATTCATTCATTCATTCATTCCCTCACCAACTCACAGCACAGTATCAGGAACTGTGGAGAGCAAGAAAAATAAACAGGATACTATGCTGTCTAAATATGATAAGGAAAAAGACTCAAAAGAGAGACTTATGGTTTTTGATGGACAATCTAGATACATGAAGGAATCAGATTGTCCAGATTTCGCAAGCAATCTAACCAGAAGTTATATTTTTGAGAATGAATCTCCTAGGGATTCAGGGGTTAAAACAATAGGGCAAATGCCTTGAGCAAGAGTGGATTTCTTGTCATCAGAGGTCTTCAAAAAGTAATTAAATGACAATTTGTTGGAGAAACTATAATAAGAATTCTGGCAGTGGATGAGAGAGAAAAATAATCTCTGAGTTTCTTTCCAAGTCTAAGATTTTGTGATTCTCTATTCCCTTCTTATGTAGTCTTACATTTATATTTCTTTCTGTTGGAGCTGCATTTGCAGCCTTTGAAATGTTTCTACAAGGAATTCATAATTGGTATTGGTATGCTCATGGTATTAGGCCACTGACCTAATTGCCAGTGAATAATACGGGAACCCTGCTTCATGGAAAGCTAGGAATACATTTAATAACACTTTGATAGACTTCAGTGAGAAATATACCCCTGAAAATACTAATGGAAGTTAAGAATACCTGTAGCTTGGGAAAACAAAACAAAATAAAACAAAACAAAAAGATAGCAAACATGGTAAAGGGTTAACTAGGGAAGGTCTTTCTCTGGAAGGGTTTTATAAGATTGATTCACACCTCTCTGAGATGAAGTTAAGAGTTTTCTATTAGTGCAGGTTTCTTAACCTTTCTTTGGCTTAAGACACCTCTGGGAATCTTATGGAAATTATGATGAGAGGATCACACTTAAAAAGAGTGCTTTTTGTTCTCCCCAGGAGGAAGGAAATGCCCATAGCCATGTCATACAAAATGGCTCCAATTTCAGCACTGTGGGTTAAGAAGCCAGGAGGTGGAGACAAGTGGATGAACTGCATAAATACTGAACAAAATCCTTGGCTTGCAAATCTATTTAATATGGGTATACAGGCCAGAGGAGAGAAGAGCAGTGGGACTCAAAGTCATACTTCCACGTCTCTCCCTGGCAGGGGTTTGGTTTGGCACGCCTGGAATTTTTCTTTGCCCTTTATCATTTTTCTTGAAATTTCTCCAACTAGAGACTTATTCAGGTTAAATTGTAGCTGTCTTTTGGAATGAAAACAGGTCCTTTTTCCTAGAAGATGAAAAGGATTTTCATTTCTGGGATGGAAGATTAGAGAATGAAAAGGAGGCATTTGGGGTTAGAGAGTCCTTAGGAGAGTAAAGATAGTTGTGTTCTCCTAGGTTGGAGCTTTGGACAGCAGGCAACTTCTTGGAGGTGTAGCAGTTGGAGAAGAAGTGGCATATGAGGAGGAAAGGGTCCAGAGAAGGCAATGAGAGTATTCTAAAGAATAAAGAATATTTTAAAGAATACACATAAATTTCACAGCATTTTATTGAGCAATGGCTCTGCCTTCTGCACGGTACCAGGGAGTTCACCTTCAGATTTGTCGTTTAACAAATATTCAGAGTATCTACCATGTGGCAGGCACTATTTCATGCAGGGAAGAGATGGATTCAGACAGGCTTCTGCCTTTAAGGATCTAGTTTTGGATACAACAAAGAAGGACAACAATGTGTCATAGATGTGAGATAGAGTCTGTTCCAGGTAGATTGAGGCAAAGAAAGGAAGACTGACCGATTCATTCTGGGAGGGAGGGTCAAAGGGGCTTCAGGGAGATACTGAAACTTCAGTTGAGACATGAAAGATAAGACAGTGTTTTTCAGGCAGACATTAGATATTTGTTTAATGAAACGAGAGATTTCTTTGACTGTTCTTCATTTTCTCCATTTCATTTCCACTGCATGTGAAATATACATATTTTTTCCTATCAATTCCCCTTTTTACTCTTTCCTCGTATGTCCTTCTTGACTCCTTGATAGTAAAAATGTTTCAAAAAATCAAATTTAGAATATATGCTAAGTCTAAGGCCATCAACCTATGGTGAAATCATTTGGATACCAAATTCAAACAGGACCCCCAGGTCACCTTCCCAAGGTGGCTCTTCAGCTGCCTTCCAGCACTAAATCGTTTGTCTGGCTTTGCTTCAGCATTTCCTTTTTATCAATCATTTTTTTTTTAACATATACATTCACAAGGATGTGCTGTCTGCATTTGTGATTGCACACACCTTGGAGGGAATAATGATGAACCCAGACACTTTACATTTTGAATAGAATGACTCAAGGGAGACAAGGGTAAGGAGGAATCCAGTGAGGGAGTGTCTTCAAAGTACAAACTTCAACAGCTGCTAACCAGGGCTAGTTTGACCCTAGACTACTCTCTGCCTTTGCTGCTTTCTTGCAGAAGACTTCCAAAGTTTAGTGCTGCCTCCTATCACTCCCTCTCTGACACCAGCAGCGTATATTTGAGTTCCTCAGAGCAGCAGAAATGTTGATAAACAGGCAGAGAAAAGCACATCTCTCAAGGCATCACCATGACCATCTCAGTCGCTGGGCTCCTGTCAAGCAACTTCTTGCTGCTATTGAACTTAAAATTCTCCACTGTCTTTTGATATCTGCAGGACTATTTTGGTTGATGCATTTTTTCCATTTCTGGGCTTTCCAATAATCTCTTGTTGTGGGGAGATACAGGTCTTGCTGTGCTTTTCTCCTTCATTTCAGAGTAATGTGTTTATGATACATCATGACTTTGAGAGGCTATCAGTAGTCTCTCCTCATCACCTCCTCTTATAGGAAGGACAAAAATGTGGGCATGCACAAAAGGCACCTCCGGAATAGACAGTTAATCCACTGTTCCAACGGGAGGGCCTGAGTACAGAAATGAAGGTATGATGAATAAAACTAGATCTAGGTTGGGGCACCGGCATAGCTCAGTCAGTTAAGCATCTGACCCTTGGTTTTGGCTCACATCATGATCTCAGGGTTGTGAGATTGAGTCCTTTGTCAAGCCCTATATTGGATTCCATGCTCAGTGCAGTCTGCTCAAGCTTCTCTCTTCATCTACTCTTCCTCTGACTCATGCTCTCTCTATATATATACACGAAATGAAGTCAGACGCTTAACCTACTGAGCCATTTGGGTGCCTGTCCTTGTATTTAGAGTAAGAAGGAAGTCAAGGTTAATTTAGATAATAAGGAGAAAACACTGATCTGCTAGGGTTAGTGTTCTTAAAAGAGGCAATACCAGATTTTCTCCTGTCTCTGTCTCTCTTTTCCACATAAGGACGTAGTGAGAAGGTGGCCATCTACAAATCAGGCAGAGAGCCCTCACTGGTGACTGAATTGACTGTCACCTTGATCTTGCTGGCATCCAGAGTTGTGGGAAAATAGATTTCTGTTGGTTGGTCTACGTAGTCTGCAGTTTTTTGTTATAGCAGTTCGATCAGACTAAGACAAAGATCAAATGAGATAATGCAAGAAGATGTGCTTCATAGACTGTAAAGAACAAAACACATTGCATTTCCCATTGATAATAATAAAAATAATAATATGAATTATCTGAATGCTTGGGTCTACAGAGCATGAATGTGAAAGTCAAGATTCAGGATGACTGAGATTAAATTTTAATCAAATAGGGCAAAGAGAACATGAAAATCACCCATTGTCTAGAGGCAGAGCATCTAGTTGGGATGAGGGCATTACCTTGAAGAAGGAGAAAGAGAAGGCACAGGGTTATCAACCTCCATGTTAGCTGTTGTCATTAGGTACCAGCAGCAGCTTTTGATATATGTAAGTATGAAAACAAAAACGCTTTAAGAACAGCTTTCTCAAATCCCTCTTGAACTAGACTTTTGGAGAACTTGCCTGATGTTTCTGAAATAAAGACAGACAGAGACAAAATAACTGAAGAACAGATTCTGTGCACAGGACTAAGTAAGCTCTCCTCACTATAGGGCCAGGCCCAGCAACATGTGACTGAAGGGATATAGTTCAATGCTTGGAAACTCCAACCTTAAGCCCAGCCCCTCTGGCTGTGGAGCTGGCTGGACAGTAAGCACCAGCATCAAGGAAACCAAAATAGGAAGAGCAGAGTTACTGAGTCAGTGTTCTAAGTCTCCGGGTAAAAAGCAATAATCAAAGGCCAGTATGTAATTAAGGGTAACAGAAATGACAAGGGGCACCTCAGTGGCTCAGTTGATTGAGCATTTGACATTTGGTTTCATTTCAGGTCATGATTTCAGGGTCCCTGACAGGCGTGGAACCTGCTTTAGAGTCTCTCTCTCTTCTTCCTCTATCCCTCCCCTGCCTTTCCCACCTCATACTCTCTCTCTCAAAAACAAAACAAAAATAAACAGAAAAACAACCCCCCCCCCAAAAAAATACAAAATACAATTATCTCTACAAACATTTATTTACTACCTACTGTTTTTATCTGCCAGCGCTGCCATAACAAATTACTAGACTAGTAGTACTAGTTTCACAGTACTTTCTCACAGTTCTGAAGACTGGAAGTCTAATATAAACGTGCCAGTTGGGTCAGTTGGGTTAGCTCTCCCATCAGATTATAGATGACTCCTTTCTTACTGTGGGTTCACATGGCCTTTTCTTAGTATGCATGTGCCTGAGAGAGAAAGAGAGCATGCTCTGGTTTCTCTTCTGTAAAGGACATTCATCCTATTGATTAGAGCCCCACCCTTATTTAATTAGCCACAACTACTTCCCTAGAGTCTCTATTTCCAAATATGGCCACAAAGGGATTAGGGCTTCAACATAAGAATTGGGGGGAGGGGTATAAACATTCAGTCTACAACACCTACTATGTGCTAGATGCTGTCCTATGTGCTCACATTAGAAGAACAAATAGGGTATATATAGTTGGCTCCAGGGAGAAACTTAAAGTTGGACTCCATATACAATTTTCATCTTTGTAAGGTCAGCATCTAGCAGAAAACTTAGCACAGAGTTGGCCTCTGGTATTCTTGGATTGAATTATGCCTAGCAAGTGTCAGGACTCCCCAGAGTCCATGAGAGGTCTTTCTAGAATGCCAGTGGGGCTGTATTGGGGGGAAATACGGCAGTCCTCAGTCTATCACAAAAGGTTTTCAAGTAAATTTGGGCATGAACATACATTATATTAATTATTAATATTCTTAATTCTGGCCTTCCTGAGATTCCATTTTGTCACCTGTGATGTACTTTTGAGAGGCAGGGTTGTTTGGGTAGTGGAGCTCTGTGGAGCTGGCATTCTTTGATTTTATTTTCTGAGGGCCTTTGGGATCTTTGTACTTTCTCAATTTAAAAAAAAAAAAAAAAAAAAAAACTCCTTAGAAATTTTCTAAGAATTGAGCAACTGTTTTTATTTTTTTTTCAGCAAAGCTGGTTGCTTACAACTGTACTGTGAGAACTAAGAGAATTATTATCTGCTTTTATGCTTCATTGTAAAAAGAGAAAAGGCGTGCCCTTGGTTTCTTCATCTGTAAATTTGGGATAATTGCAATGGTCAAGGGTCGTGCAGCAATGTTGTTGAGGATTAATAAGATCCTGTCTGTAAAGGGTTTGAAGGAGCTCCGATGAAAGATGTGGGATAAATACAAGGAAGAGTTATTATAAAACAGAGCAAAGCGCTGGCTGGTGATTGAGCCACCTTGATATTTTTTAAAGCCAGGGTTGGAGAGAACAGGGAACTGAATGGTTAGCTTTTGGACTAGAACTCTAATTAGGAGTTTAAAGATTAAGAAAGTAGTTGAAGTCTGTGTGAAGAAAGCTTTTCTCAGAGAAAAGACATGTTTTTATTCTTCTTAGAACACTGGATCTGTAAATACTTACATCTCAAGACGTGAAACAGTCAGCAGATAGTCCAAGCTTGGGGTTTATTCAGTTCTCTGTGCAGTTAATTACCTTTTGTGCAGCAAGTAGGCCTTGGATTATCATTATTTCTCTTCATTCAAAGTTATTGGAGATGTGTTTCCACTTTAATAAGTAGCTTATTCTCTCAAAGTTTAGAAATGAGAGCTCTGGAAGTCGAATCCCCTATTATAAAGCTGCCGTGGAGACATGGTAAGCAGGCTTTCAATCTTACGAGTCCAGTCTGAATTTCTAACACCGCCCACCAGAAACCTTCCCTAACCTTCTAGCTCAAAAACAGTTGATAACAGCTAATATTTGAGAAGTGCTTAATGTGTACCAAAATGTAGTTTTAGCAGTTTTAGTTTTGTGTTAGTTCATCTCATTCCCTTACATTGGCTGTGAAGTTAGTACCAACATTTCCAATTTTATAGATGAAGAAACTTAGGCACAGAAAGGTTTAAGTGACTTGTCCAAGAAGACACAGCATTGAACCAGTGAGGCTGAAAAGTAAACACTGCTGGTCTCTTTTTAGCCTATGAACTATTCTCCTCTGTTCTCTGACCTCTCATGGTTCTGTGTGCTACTTTCATGGAACCTGCTATTTTCTTTCTGGTGCTTGCTTCAGCTTTTATGTAGGGTGTGTGCTATTGTCAGGAAGGACATATTCACTCCCTGTAGTCCTTCACAGTGCCTTGTTTCCAGAACTCTGTTTAAAAGGTGGGCCAGACAGAAAGGATGGGGCAAATCTATAACGAGGACTAAAACCCTGTGGGATATTTAGAAATGCATTGCCAGTGGAAGAGGTGCCAGATATCTCCTTCTATTTGGTAAATTGTACTTTGGTGCACACTGAAGCACACGGGACTATCCAGTGGAAACAAAACAAAACAAAACAAAAACAGACAAACTAGCATTCCTTATTGATGCCAAATTCTGTGATGCAAGTTGCAGTGTATAGCTAGAGCCCCTGCACAGAGACTAGCCAAGCTAAATTTGACAGTCACTGTTGAGTGAAAGTTTGAAGTGAAATAGAACATGGGGGAGTGCTACTTTCTCAGAACAAGTGATTTTAATATTATTAATAGGGCTCAACAGAACTTTTCTGGTTCAAAAAAATCTTGTGTAATAAATAGATGTTCTTATTTAAACATGAGGGATAAATATATAAATTTATTGCTGTTCTCTTCATACGCTCCTCCACAATGACATAAAGAAATTTAAAAAAAAAATAAAAAGGTAAGAACCCCAAAAGACAAAGAATCAGAACAGAGCTTATGATGGGTAAGAAATATGAAAATATTTTTAAAAACTGAACAGCAGATGGAGGAGGAAAGCTGCCTCAGTCCAAGTCACTAGGAAGGGATGCTAATGGGATGGTTTCATGAGAAAGGATCAAGCCTGGGCATTCTGTACACCATGGAGTCCAGGGTGAGGCATGAAGTCAGAGAAGGGAAAATGAGAAACTCTTACAGAGAACTGTTGACCCTAAATCTGTTTTTCCTTGTCTAGGAAGACAAACAAGTTCCTTTTCACCTCCATCCCAGAAGATCAGACATATTTAGTAGCATATAGAAATTGAACCAGAGTTTCCAAAGCTGATGGCAAGATCTAGATACAGGGCTAAAGGGAGAAAGGGCCTTAACTTTCCCTTCTTCCAAGAGCTCTTACAGAGATGCATTTCTTTCTTCATGTAGGAGATGAGAGAGTTTTTCACAGAAGAACTGAACAACTCCATGAAAAATATATGTGATAACTGGAATTTTAGGAATGCCTCCATTGAAAAGAATAGTTTACCCATATAGTCACCTATTGGAAAACTCAGTCCCTGCACAAAATCTTCAATCCAATTTATAGTGCCTCAGTCACAGATGTGAACAGATGACCAGGACCATCACATATTTCCATAAAACCTCCAAGATGAAAGAAAAAGATCAAAGCAGATAAATAAACAGAGATAAGTGCAGAAAACAGGGATAATGTGAAAGGTAGAAGAAACTAAAAATATAGCATTTCAGGGAAGTAGGAGAATATATAAATCTATGACGCAAGAACGTGATTCTTTAAACTAAAACTAGAAAACAATAAGTAAGAACGCTTGGAAATGAAGTAGAGATGATTGTTAAAAATCTAGAAAGTTGGAAGATAGATAACACATTTGAAATCTCTCTGAAGGTCAAACAAAAAATACCAAAATGTGGGCAATATGAAGACAAAAGAAAATTGGAGGGCAAAACATGATGTTCACTATCTAATTGTATTTATAAAAAGGGGAATAGGTGGGGAAAGTACATTAGCAGAAGTGTACTAAAAAATACTTTATAGGATAAAAGAAATTGGATGTAAAACTGCTTCTCTACCCAGCAGTGAACAGACTCACACATAAAGGCAAATGGAGAACCCTAACTTTGCTAAAGACAGGATTAGGACTCAAACTAGCAAACAACTTAACAGAATCACTAGAAATTTGAAGATTTTGGACAAGTATCTTCACAATCCTAATGATAAATGGTTTTCCAACTGGAATGCCATGCTTAGTCCAATTATTAGTCATGTGTGAAGATATGAACAATTTCATACGTAAAAGGGTGGAGGTAGCTTGGGTGATTAAGACTCCCTAAACACCTTTTTAAAGATACTATTTGATATGCATATATTAGTCATCAGAGTCTGTGTAAAAAATCACCCCCAAATTTAGCACCTTTAAACAACAAAAATGTAAAAAAAAAAAAAGAAAAAAAAAATAAACAACAAAAATGTATCCCTTTACACAGTTCTGTGAAAGGTTGGAAACCTAGGATTGGCTTAGTTGGATGTTTCTGGCTCATGGTCTCTAGTGAGATCACACCTCTTGACCTGGGCTGCAGTAGTCTGAAGGGACTGGATAATCTGCTTTCCAGCTCCATCATGTGGCTATTGACAGGAGCTTTCAGTAATTAATTCTTCAACTTTTTCACAGGGCTTCACAGCATGTCAGTTAGCCTCCCCAAGAAAAAAAATGGTGGAGAATAGTGGGAAGAAGAGAGAGAGAGAGAGACAGAAACAGAGAGAGGGAGAAAGAAATACACAAAAAACAGAGTACCTATGACAGAAATTGGGGTATTTTTAGAACCTAAACTCAGCAGTGACATCTAGTACAATGTGATGTTGAAGGAGGTGACATAAAGTTATGACTACTGGAAGATAGGGATCCATGGTGCCATTGTAGAGGCAGCCTGCTACAATGTGCTTCATCCAAAAAAAAAGAAGTATATCCAAAAGAATGATATGAGATCCAGGAAACAGGTCTCTCCCCCCCCCCCCCCCCCCCACAGAACAGGCAAGGTAATTTTGGGATAATAGCTACAGTGAAATCCTAGTGAGGAACAAGTCCAGACCAGTGGTTCTCAACTGGGCATGATTTTGGCCCCCAGGGGATACTTGGTAATATTTGGAGACATTCCTAGTTATAAAGATGACAAGCACAACTAGTGTGTAGTGGATAGAAGCTAGGGATGATGCTAAATATCTTAAGGACCCCAGCCTTCCTTCTCCCTAACCCCCCATGCCCCCCCACAAAGAATTATCTGACTCAGAATGTCAATACCTTAGAAGTTGAGAAAACCTGGTCCTGAATAAGGCATATTGACAGAGGACTTTTGAAGAGAAGCTCTTACAGAAAACATACAAGCGACAGATACCATCAAAGGGTGATACTTACATCAGACACAACAACATGGACTTTGAAAACCAACCTAACCAAAATTGTAACTTGCCTGTATTGGAAATATGGGGAGAATCGACCCATATGTGACTGGGTCCAAGGAAGGTAATTCCTCCTCTGCCATTGTGGGAAGGCAAAATATAATATTTAAAATTAATGCACCAGGAAAGAACAACATATTTAAGAAAATAAAGTTGAAGGAAAATAACAAGAAAACTTACAGAACTAAAAGTCAAAGCATAGAAGGACGAGGGCCCATAGTAGGACGGTGTGGGGAAGAAGTTGCTTTGTCTTGTTAAATCTTTCTATATTACTGACAAATACCCACCATTTGCTTCAACGTGGATGGAACTGGAAGGTATTATGCTGAGTGAAGTAAAACAAATTGTTTTACTTCTATAACTGTTAAGCACACTTTATTGAAGTGGCGCACGCCAAGACCACTAAGAAGTCATCTTACTGCCAGAGCTCTTTCAGGCCTTAACTTCCATGGGTTTGCTACAACACATTATGCTGTTGACTGCTTCTTCAGCCTTCTCTGTGGATACCTCATCCTCAGGCTGCCCTTTACATACTGGCTTCCTTGGGGCAGTTCTGGGGTTTTTTTTTTGGAGTAAGAATACACCTTTACTGAGATATCATCTATTCTCGTGACTTCATTTAGTGATTATGTAGATCTTCGTGGCTTTGGGAAAATTGTCCCAACTGCTTGACGGGGCAATGTTAATTGGCTGTCATACAGACTCCTCAAGCTCCACGTGTCCCAAACTAACCTCAAGCTTACCCCACCTCCAGCACACACAGGTGCATACACATACATGCATGCACACACATGTAATACACACATACACATACATATGCACACAGATACACTCATGTAGACATATGTTCATGAACACATACACGTAAGCACACACACACATACACATGCACATAGCTACATCTTCCCTTGCTTGAGTCTTTCCTTTCTCAAAGGAGTGCTCTATGTTCATGCAATCAGAGACATGCTTCACCCATATGTTCATGCAATCAGAGACATGCTTCACCCATATCTTCCTTTTCCTTACCCCTCCAGAGACCATCAATCACCAAGTTTTATTCTACCCTCTTGCATCACATTGTATTTACTTCTTCAGTCTCTTACATCTGTCAATTTTGTACACCCTCACTGGGTTCTCTTTGCTCTAACCATTTAACCCCAGGATCAGATTACCACAACAGTGTCCAACAATAGTTTCTCAGCCTCCAGGCTGTGCCCTTTTAATTCATTCTCTATTCTGACCAGGGTGATCCTTTTAAAATTCAAACATATTCATGTCACTCATTTCTGATAGCTCCCACTGCCCTTGGGCTAATTTCCCAACTTGGCTCAGCCCTAGGTCCTTGCTTTCCTGTGAAGTTTCAATTCATATTATTCTCATACCCGACTGTACCCTCTCCTCATATTGAATTATGTTTCCAGGATTGAATACATCTTGCTGTTTCACCTCTGTGTCTTTGAACAATTTGCTACCTTTGCTTGAATCATTCTTTCCTTTCCTACCTTCATCTCTTCTTTGTTGGCAAATTCTTATTTCTTCCAGTCTAAATTTAATGTCACTTCTGGGAAGCATTCGAGTTCCCTCCCAAATACTGTGTTAAGTGCCCTTTTACCAGGTTTCTGCAGCAGCCTGTTATCGAAATTGTCTCAGTCTCTGCTAACTTGTTGGATCCATCACTATAACACTAATTTAAGGACTCAGCACGGGTCCAGGACCATTGGAGGCCTGATATGTACACATGATACATACATTGCCACTATAGACAACATTTTCATGTGAAATTGCTTGAGAGCTTTTAATGAAAATGGGGCATTTTTTTTTTTTTTTTTTGCCAAGCAAAAGAGCCCTTTTAGAAGCATATTCTAATGGTTCATCTTCAAAAGAGTTCACTGTCATATCTTTATGGTGTACTAAAGTGCAGCTAAGAATCAAGCAGAATAAATTAAATTGGATAACAACTTTACTTAAAAGCATGAAGCGAAAATGAGAGAAAAACCTTAAGAAATAGCAAATCACAAAACTGGATTACCATTATCCTTTTATTTCTAATTTTGATAGGTATTTTTCCTCTCAACGTACATGAAGGGTCTGGGGAAAGGTATCTTAAAAGAGAGGCAGTGTGAAACAGATAAAATATTGCATTTAAAAAGGGTAGAGGAAAAGCTGTGAACAGGTCATCAGCTCCATAATGGTACTGCTGTTGGGTTTTAGTTGTTTGTGATGCCATCCTTAGGTGGGGCCTCTAAAAGACAAATGAGATTATTATTTTTTTTTAATGTTTTACTAGTTGTTTTATTATAAAAGTTCTCAAACATACAGAAAGATAGACTATATCTACTCAACTGCCACACCGATAACATATCCACCACCTCCATTTATTTATTTATTTTTTTAAATTTATTTTTTATTGGTGTTCAATTTACTAACATACAGAATAACACCCAGTGCCCGTCACCCATTCACTCCCACCCCCCGCCCTCCTCCCCTTCTACCACCCTAGTTCGTTTCCCAGAGTTAGCAGTCTTTACGTTCTGTCTCCCTTTCTGATATTTCCCACACATTTCTTCTCCCTTCCCTTATATTCCCTTTCACTATTATTTATATTCCCCAAATGAATGAGAACATATAATGTTTGTCCTTCTCCGACTGACTTACTTCACTCAGCATAATACCCTCCAGTTCCATCCACGTTGAAGCAAATGGTGGGTATTTGTCATTTCTAATAGCTGAGTAATATTCCATTGTATACATAAACCACATCTTCTTTATCCATTCATCTTTCGTTGGACACCGAGGCTCCTTCCACAGTTTGGCTATTGAGGCCATTGCTGCTATAAACATCGGGGTGCAGGTGTCCCGGCGTTTCATTGCATTTGTATCTTTGGGGTAAATCCCCAACAGTGCAATTGCTGGGTCGTAGGGCAGGTCTATTTTTAACTGTTTGAGGAACCTCCACACAGTTTTCCAGAGTGGCTGCACCAGTTCACATTCCCACCAACAGTGTATGAGGGTTCCCTTTTCTCCGCATCCTCTCCAACATTTGTTGTTTCCTGCCTTGTTAATTTTCCCCATTCTCACTGGTGTGAGGTGGTATCTCATTGTGGTTTTGATTTGTATTTCCCTGATGGCAAGTGATGCAGAACATTTTCTCATATGCATGTTGGCCATGTCTATGTCTTCCTCTGTGAGATTTCTGTTCATGTCTTTTGCCCATTTCATGATTGGATTGTTTGTTACAGAATGGGAGAAGATATTTGCAAATGACATATCAGACAAATGAGATTAAAGATGAAATTCCTGATGGTTCAAATGAAAGCACAACAATAAAAATCAAAGAAACAGCACACATAAATCCTCTTTGAAGGTCCTGATTTCCAGCTCTCTGTAGCAATAACTAAGTAAGCCTGGGTGTCCTGTACCATAGGCCACCAACATTTGTCAGGCTTTCCAATAAATTGGCAATGAAAGACAAAATCCATGCAAGGTGGGAGATAAATTAGCACACAGCCAAAGTACTGGAGAAATAAGCACTGGTTTCGTAGCTGAAATATTTTTTGATAAAGTAATAATCCCCGGTAATCTCTCTCTAGCTTTAAATAACAGCCGGTCTTTGTGCCGGCAGTTTAATTTTGTTGGCTGCCCTTGTCTTACAAATATATTTAGTGGAGTCTGGAATATCATTTTGTACTGAAAGCTGAAGCCTTTGTCGTGCTGAAGCTGGGCAAAGGCAATAAATCAAGGACAAAGTGAAAAGGAGTAGAAACGGGGTATCGGAAACTTATTTCCCCAGAGCGGGCAAGCGTTCTTCTCATGCGAGCAGGTGTATTGCATCAGTCATGTCTTCCTGTTAAGTGCCTGTGTTGTAATGATATTGACTTATATCTACGTTGCACCCTGGTTGGCATTGCTCCAAAGTGCTTAAGATGCATCTATGGGAAATACATGCTGAAAATAGCATCATGAAAATATACAGCCCCCGTTTTCTTTTTCTTTTTTTCTTTTCCTCCTCTAAGATCATTCTTCCCAGGAAGTGTTCTGAGATGCCCAACCTTAACTGCTTCTGTTTTTTCATCTGTGTCTGACCAACTAATAAATGGCTTTTTAAAGTTAAAGGACAGGCTGCTGTAGATTTAAAATGATTAAACTGGGACTAATATACTTCATGATTTGCATTTGCCACATTGGTTATCGTTGAAAATGGATTACGGAGAAAGAATATGGAGTTGTTTATAGGGTGTTTGTTTTTCCTGCAGCAACACAAAGGGATAAAAATCACGATGCTAGAAAGCCAGAGATCCGGGTTCTTGTATTAGTTTTCCATTTCATTTCCAATTAGTGGCTCAAAAGAGCACACATTTCTTATCTCACAGTTTCCTTGAGTCAGGAATACAAGCAGTGTATTTGGTCTCCTGCTCAGGATTTCACAGGTGGGTTGTGGTCTGATCAGGGACTCCACTGAGGAAAGAGCCGCTTCTGAGCTTCCTCGGGCTGTTGGCAAAACTCAGGTCTTTGAGGTTTTAGAATGGAGGTCTCAGTTTCTAACTGGCTGACCACCAGCCCTTGCTCTCAGTTCCTAGGAGCGCTGGCAGTTCCTGGCCACATGGAACTTCCCATATGTCCTCATAGCTTAACTCTGCAAACCAGCAAGGGAGCACCAGCAGATATATACATGGATAGATCTTGATATAGAATCCCAGGAGTGATATCCCATCACCTTTGCCATTTCCTGTTTGTTAAAAGCAAGCCACAGGTCCCCACCTACACTCAAGGGTTGGGCTTACCTATAGAATGTGAACATGAGACCCACCCTAGAGTCTGCCGACCACATTTTTAGTGTTTCTTGGGCATTAAAACATGGTACTTTTATATATTCACTAAACGCAGT
The DNA here is from genome assembly GCF_048164855.1 of Canis lupus baileyi. Classification (NCBI taxonomy): domain Eukaryota; kingdom Metazoa; phylum Chordata; class Mammalia; order Carnivora; family Canidae; genus Canis; species Canis lupus. Next base: position 30,943,396 of record NC_132857.1, on the reverse strand, counting down.
AAGAATGACCTAAAAATGCATCAAACACAATCGATAAATCACAAATTTAATGTTGAAAGAAACCAGATTTTAAAAAAGATTTCTGTGATTTCAATTTTTATAAATTTTAAAAACATGAAAAATTAATCTATGTCATTAGAAATTGTAATAATGGCTAACCTTGGCAGGGGAATAGTGACAATAAGGGATCTGAGTGTACTTCTGTGTTGTTAGAATACTGTCTCCTGGATTAGATGATTCCATTTGCAAATGGCTGTTTCATTTAGGTCCCATGAATGGCATCTTATCTGAGAATCCATCCTGGCCACAGGCTGCAGTATTAAGACCCCAAGGAGTGGGGTTTATAAGGACCACACTGTCTCTAAGTCAGGCTGTACTTTTCTTTCTCTGCCTTCTACATTGCCTGGTGCTCCTTAATCATCTTATTACCCGGCATTATATTATACATTTATTTGCTTGTTGCCTGTCATTAAAGCCAGAATATAAATTTTGGCTATCACAAACTTTGTCTTTTGTATCTCTAGAATGAAGTTCAGCACATGGCAGACATTCACTAAAGTATTAGTTGATTGAATGATTGGAAGTTCAGTTTACCTTTTATACTAGTCATATGAGATCACCAGCATCACGGCTGTGGGGCTCCTCTTTACTATTGGTAGAATATTCCTAATTAATAAATGGCAGTATGAATCTGTTAGTATCCAATGACCTGAAGCTTGTTGGAGATTTTCATCATCTGTCACCAGAACACTTATATTAAATCAGCATTCCACCCAAGAAAGAGTTAAAGTTGACTTCAAAGTAACAGTTGGTCAGTAGGATCTGATGAATTGAGATTTGTTTTTAAGATTTAATCCTTCAGCTTCAAAGCTAAATTTAAAAACCAGACTAAATAATATAAAGTTAAGGGAAAGAAATAAAAACAGAAATGAAAAGAAGCAAGCACAGGAAGCCATAACAGCAAAACAGTTTTTTTTTTTTTAAAAAAAAGGGGAAAAAAAAAAAAAGAGCAATTGCCAAGCAGAATGAGAGACAAAAGAAAAATAAGAATAGTAGGAAAAATCCATGCCACCAGGCTACATGTTCTATGAGCTTCTCTACCAGTGGTAACTCACCCCATAAGGCTGCATACTTACCATGTGTCCTTTTCTTGAAGTGTCTTTTCCTGTTCCCCATGCTTTTCCTTTATTGGCCATATATTACTTTTTAGGCCTCTGCGTCTAGAGATGTTAGTTTGGGAAGTGTAATTGCATATTGTCTTAGGGCCTTAGAGCAACACAACTGTTTGATTTGTAAACTGATAGAACTATCTGGAAGGGATAAGTTTTTCTCCCTTATAGAAATGGGTCAGGTCTGGAGAAAGTCACTGAATCTCCATTAGTATGCATTGTACATTCTTCACACACTTCTGTTCTGTTACACACTCAGAGTCAAGCTGTTGTCTACTGTGACAACTAAGAACTTAGTCCATTTGTTTGCTTCAAATCATATTTGAAGGTAAATGTGATTTCAAGCTATCGAGGCATTTTTAAAGATTCAGATTTAGAGGTCTCATCATGCTGATAATCAGATGATTATATCCATCTAGAATACACATTCCAGTACTTTTGGCCCATTTTATCATCCCTTGGAGAATGATGATTTTCTGCTCTGGAATCAAGACCTGATTAGTAACCAGAATGGGAGTATCTTCCCTCTCTTTCCATTTCATCCCCAGCCCTACTCCTCACATCAGCTGGAGAAGTAAGGGGAAAAACAGAAGTAAAACTGCACAGAAGGTGGGAGAGATAGAAGGAGGAAAGGAGGAATGAACGAAGGACAAAGGAGAGAGAGAAAACGAAAGCGAGGCAATCTCATTAAAGTGGCACAGTTAGGAAAATCCCAGCAGTTGTGCCCCTAAGTTATTGTTTTCAATCTTTGCCCTAAATTATAGTGGCCCCTCATTCAACAAGTTTTTATGTACATTATGTCTTTCGTCTGCATACGATGCCTGTGTTAGCCTTACTATCACAACTAACACAACCCAAATCTCAGCGTCTCACAACAAATATCCACATTATTTCCCTCTGGCTGTGGGTCAGGTTCTATGATTTTGCTCCGTGTGTCATCTCATTTTGAAGGCCTAGGCTGAAGCAATAGATCTATGTGGGATTCTCTCTTCTCTGATAGAGGAAAAAAAGCAAGCTTGTCTGTGGAAACATGCAGTGCTTCTTAAAGCTTCTGCTTGTAGACGCTTGGACAAGGCAAGTCAGGTAGTTGAGCCCAACAGCAACCAGGGCACAACCAGTCTCATGACCATGGACAATGGTGTGTAATCCCTTTATAGGAAATATAAATATGTATTTGGAGACAATAATACAACCTACCTTAATACCTGAGTAATTAGGGAGGAACCCTCCACTTATAGGTAAGAAAATTGAATGACAGAAAGCTGAAGTGGTATGTGTAAGAGTCATAAAACTGAGAAACAGAGCTTGGCATCAATCTCAGGTTATCTGATTTCTAGCCCATTGATTTGTACATCCATCTACATATCTCTCCCATCAGCATTTTCTTTCATCTTTAGGTAGTGCTTCTCAAACTTAGGGGGATCAGAACCACCCACAGGCCTCCTTGAAGCACAGATTGATGGGCCCTACAGTGGGAATGCCTACAGGGGGGCCTAAAAAATTAGATTTTTATCAAAATCTCAGGTGATGCTGAGGGACACACTTTAAAACTACTGCTTTGGTGCAATGTACAACTCCTACATTAGATTTTGTGTGTATGTATTTATTTTGAAAAAGTGAACAGGGATGCCTGGGTGGCTCAGCATTTGAGCGTCTGCCTTTGGCTCAGGGCATGATTCTGGAGTCCTGGGATCGAGACCCACATCAGGCTCCCTGCATGGAGCCTGCTTCTCCCTCTGCCTGTGTCTCTGCCTCTCTTTCTGTGTCTCTCATGAATAAATAAAAAAAATCTAAAAAGAAAAAAAAAAGAAAAAGTGAACAAAGAATTGGATGATTCAGTCATATATCTTTAACAGTGACTCCCTAAAACTTAGGAGAGGCTGGCACACCTGGGTGGTTCAGTTGGCTAAGTGTCTGCCTTTGGCTCAGGTCATGATCCTGGAGTCCTGGGACCTGGTCCCACATCAGGCACCCTGCTTAGTGAGGTATCCACTTTCCCCTCTCCCTCTGACCCTCCCCCCTGCTCTCTCTCAAACAAATAAATAGAACATCTTAAAAAACAAAACAAAATGAAAACTTAGGAGTGACTGAAGAGTGCTTACAGCAGTAGTTCTCAAAGTGTGGTTCCCAGCTCACTAGCATCAGCGTCGCCTGGAGACTTATTGGAGATGCAGTATATTGGCTCTGCCTTAGACCTCCTGACTCCTAATATCTGAAGATGGGGCTGAGGCTTCTGTGTTTTTATCAGTGACCCCAGTGATTTTTGATGTACACTAACCTTTGAGAATCATAGTTTGGTCCTACAGAAACCTCTATGAAGACACTGCCACACTTTGCAGAAGGTCTGCAGGCTCCTGCTATTCAACGTGTGGCCCACAGATCAGCAGTCTCTTTATCACCAGGAATCTTGTGAGAGATGTAGGTTTTCAGGCCTCATTCTAGACCTACTGATTTCTCCTCATGTTCTAGGGTTTCTTCTCCTTGCAGAGTATCTGCCTTCTGTCTTATCATCCAGCCATTTTTTTTTTCCTGTCACAGCTGACTTTTTATTTGACTGTTGATTATAATTTTATCCCTGGATTAGCCTTGGTTTTGTAGTCTGTAACCTTGGGATTTGATAAGGCCTCCCATCTTCCTGGCTAAGATGGGTCCTCAGACCTCTATTGGGTAATAGCTTCTGTCCCTCTTCTCTACTAGGTTGAGGTGGGGGGTTTAGGTAAAGGAGTCTTGGAGTGAGAACCTCTGATTCTTCCAATTTGCATTTTTCCATTAAGACCCTTCACCTTCCTTCATTATCTATTTAACTCTTCTCTTTATCCTTTGAGACTAGCATTAGAGCAATTTTAACCAGTCTATTAAATAAATTACTATAGCCATGCTATTGTGTATTTATGGAACACAAATTATCTAAAGAACCACTGTGACTGCCTTTGCATGAATTGTTCATAGAAAAACATTATGTGATTAGTAACCCCTTGAACTAGATGCATTATTACCATTTTTTGAGAAGTATTTCTGTATCTAAAAGTTATTTAGTCTTTGCTTCAAGTTAAAAAAAAAAGCAGGTTTCAGACAATGAAATCAGAAAAACAAATCAACATCTCAAATGATTTCTAGGCAAACTCTGAGTCATTTCACTCTAAATCTGTGGTGTTTATATAGCAAATGCAGATGTTATGTTTACTCACTTCTAGAGCATTTGCTAAAAAGGCTTGGCTTGTATGGGAAACTTTCCTGGGATATTCTGTTAGACTGTGCATGTTTTGCCTACTGAGAGAGATTTTAAATTAAAACAAAAACAAAAATAAAATAGCAACTATATCTCTGGCAGAAATTGAGGTAAGTGTATCTTAAGCAAAAACTTCAGTAAGTAAATATTGAATAATATGTCTACATATAGGGAACCTCAATTATACCTGCGTGTACCCAGCATTGTGCTGAAATGTGGAGAGATGGAGGTTTAAGTGCCTAAAACATTCTTTCTATGCTCAAGGAGCTCATGGCTTGCAGAATAAAAATAACTCAGAAAAATAAATGTGGTATGTATCATAAATGCTGTAATTAGTGCAACCAATAATTTATCACCAGTGCAAGGAAACTTGATACTAAAAAGGAATGTTAATAATAATTTTACCCTCATAACTTGGGTAATTTGGGGTTGTTCCTGGCATGCTGATTATGGGGTCATCCTATCTACAATTGATGAGCAAAAGTATGGTGTAGGCTTACAACCAACCTCTTCCTGGGGCGTGATTCTGGAAAAGTTACCTGTGACACCACATCAAGTGCTAAAACAAAACAAGCAAACAAACAAAAACCCAAACAACAACAACAAAAGAAAACCTAGCATGCTCCATTGTCATATAGGGGCCACTTCTTATATATACTAACGAGCTGTTGCGTTTGGTGTAGGGGCCACATTCTAAACCTGACCCCTCATCAAGTGCCTATTGTCCCCTACTCACCAGCAACCCCCATCCCTGTGATTATCCTTGCCACCACCACATATTCCACCTTGGCAAAGACCTTCACCACACTAACCTGGGCCCTAAAGATTAAATGCAGAAGGAATTATGGAGTAAGATTTACAAGAATCCAGGCTTAACCCTGACTTTATTGCAAACTAGGTATGCCACTTTTTGCAAATCAATGAAATCTTTCTAACTCAGGAAGGAAAAGCAGTGTTCCTTTTCACATTGTTCTCTGGTGCCCCCATCAGACTAAAGAGTGGTATAGTAGATGGAAACAGGTAGACTTGGGGATGCATCTCAGCTCTGATGTTCCCTAGCTAGATGATCTTGGATGAGTCCCTGAATACATCTGAATCAGAGTATCTCCATTTGCAATAACAACAGAACCACAGAGGGCAGGCCTGTGGACTGACAACAATGATGAGTACGATACGTGAAATGCCTAACAGAGTGGCCACTACAAAGTAAGTATTCAGTAACATGGTGATGAGTTGCTATCATCACTATTACTGATGGAGTTGGGTTATTTTAGAGATTTTATTTATTTATTTGACAGAGGGAGAGAGAGAGAGCGAGAGAGAGAAACATAAGGAGGGGGAGCAGCAGAGGAAGAAGGAGAAGCAGGCTGTCTGCTAAGCAGGGAGCCCAATGCGGGATTCCATCCCAGGACCCTGAGATCATGACCTGAGCTGAAGACAGATGCTTAACCACTGAGCCACCCAGGCACCTCAGCTGATGTAGTTAATGACTGTACCATGGGGTTGGCAAAGAGCAACAGTACTGATGTTCTTTCAGACAAGGGACTGTATCCTTTCCCAGAACCACCTGGGAATAATCATTCCGTTTTTTTTTTTTTTTCCATCCTTGTATGATGCTTTCAATTTTCTTGCTAAAATTCCAGAAACAGTTTGCTGCTCATTCCCCTGCTGCATTCCCAAGCAGCAAGTGGCATGCTTGCTTGCAGGTGTTGGCTGTTTGACTGAAAGGAATAAACAAAACACTGTGATGATACAGTTTGCTAGAATGTTTTATACATTGTGTGCAGTGGAAGGGGGTTCATTAGTGAGAAGCTCACTCTGAAGGGTGCCCAAGTCAGAACAGTCAAAAGAGGCATCAGTCAGTATTGGCATCTGGTTAATTTTGGCATGAGAGAACCTGTGTCATGTCAATTATTTAAAAGATCACCTTTTCCAAAGATGGCGATCCGCATGGCAATTCCTACTGATTAGTAGTGGTGCCCTGGGAATAACTGGAAATCTCCTTGGCCCTAGCTGGAAGAAGGGCATGATTAGTGGTGTCTGCTTGTGATGGAAAAGGAAAGTACATGTACATTCTCTTATGGCCCTACCTGTCCTAGTACCTGAATTAATTGCTTGGGCATGGGTCTGTCATGTAACCAGATATGTTATAATTCATTCACTAATTTCTCCATTTTTAATAGTTCTTGTATTCCTGGATTTAACATGTTTTTTTATAAGATCTTAGAGATCAAAGACTTGTTTAATTCATGTTGTTCTTCTCTACCCACTCCCTTCCCCCCCACCTGAAAACAATAGACTTCTATTCATGCAACTATTACAACTACTCATATATTCATAACAATTGTAAAAATGGGAGAATGGCCAATATAGAAGACAATAGAAAAAAGCTGGGAAATATTAGATAAATGAAGATAATGATTATTTAAACCATCTGTATATAGAGTTCTTTTTTTTTTTTTTTTTTTTCTGTATATAGAGTTCTTGATAAAAATACCATTTTCTTCTAAGGTCTACCTAACTTCTATTTTCTCTTATACAGAGCATAGGATATGTGTGATTTCATAAACCATAGCAGAGATCACAAATTTATATTCTTTTAGTAATTGGAAAATGGTGATTTATTTGCCTTTAAGAGGAGTTGTTTAACTATGTATTTCTCATCTCCAACAAATACTTTTTTGTATTCAGAGATGGGTATGTCAGCATTGGGAATGTTGCCATGAAATTGTTAATTTAAAGTCCCACTTATGCCAGTTCTCCCTCGGGAAGGATTCTTAACAGGTAATAAGGCAAAGCTATGAGAAGCCACTGCAGAAATTTGATATTGACTGTAGATCGTCCCTCCCTCCGAGAGTTTACACCATAATGAGGGAGATGGAGAACTAACTCACCATAGATCAGAATGGAATGAACAGTAAGGACATAAGAAAACCTTGCCATTTGGTAATGGTGATCTGGTTCCATGAAATAATTCAAATTAATCACATTTTCTGTTGTACTTCTAAAATCAGCCAACCATGTATCATTTGTTGAACTGTGCAAAAGGTGAGATGTAGAATAAATACATAATAAGGCAAAATGTAGCTTTCTGATTTCCGCCTTTGTGAAACATGCATACTTTATGAAGAGAAACTTTCTAGAACATCAAAGCTGGGAGAGGGAGGGGCAAGATGGCAGAGGAGTAGGGTCCTCAACCCACCTGGCCCCACCAACTTACCTAGATGACTTCCAAAACATCCTCAACACCTACGAATTCGACCTGAGATTTAAGGAGAGAGCAGCTGGAATGCTAGAAAGAGAAAAGTTTTCACTTCTAACAAGGTAGGAAGGCGGAAAAACAACACAAAACAAAACAAAACAAAAAATCAAGTGGGGAGGAGCCGTGAAGAGCAGGACTTCAGAGGGAGAAATGACTGCATCCTGAAGGCTCTTGTTCTAACAGCACCCTTCCCAATCAGAACAGCCTTTGAGATGGAAATACTTGGGGGAATTATACTTTAGGGCCTGCGGGTAGCTGCCCATCTGAAGTCTCCTTTTATTCTGGGATCTGGAGAAAAGGAAAGACAATATGCTTTCTGCAGAAGATCTGCTGTGCTGTCTACAGATCTTGGAACGGCACCATGAGGAGACCCCCACTTCAGCACGTCTAGGAACATCTAGAGTTAGATCCATGTGTTTTGTATGTGAGATGTTTCTGTGGACAGGATGCCCAGCTTTTATTAGAACCTCAGAAGTGTCTTTAATTGTAGAAAAGTAAGAAGGCTCAGGAAGGAGTCCTCATAAATCGCATTGGCTTATTTTAATAAAAGTCATTTCAGTCTCTCTTCTGGCTATTGTATTTTAGCATACTTAGCTTATTTTTATATAACCAAAAATACTTGTATATTAATTTAGTTAACATAGTATTTTCAAATGGTATTTATTTTTTTTTTAAGATCTGATCTGGATTTGAGACCTTACCAGAGATTTATGACTGCACTAAATATTAAAAACTGGAAGAGAAACCTTAGTTTAAGAAAACTTTATGGTCAGGGTACACCTGGGTAGTTTGGTAAATTAAGCATACACACTCCTGATTTTGGCTTAGGTCAAGATCTCAGGGTTGTGAGATTGAGCCACATCTGGGATCCCAGCATGGAGCCTGCTTAGGATTCTCTCTCCTCTGTCCCTCAAAGCAAACATGAGCTCCCTCTCTCTCTTCCTCTCTCAAAAAATAAATAAATAAGGAGTAAGCAGCCTGTTAAAACAAGAAAGAAAGAAAAGAAAAGAAAAGAAAAGAAAAGAAAAGAAAAGAAAAGAAAAGAAAAGAAAAGAAAAGAAAAAAGAAGAAAGAAACTTTGTGGTCATATCCCTATCCTGTTAAAGACTTTCCAAGGTAATTAATCTTGTCTAATCTTGTTTCCCAGAGTTACTAGTGAAGTACAAAATTTTAAGTTAGTTGCATGGCTTTTTCACACACACACACAAAGGCCCCACAGATGTCCAGATTTTTTTTTAATATTCTTTTTTTTAAATTTTATCCCTTTTTTTAGATTTTATTTATTCATAAGAGACAGAGACAGAGAGAGAGAGAGAGGCACAGACACAGACAGAGGGAGAAGCAGGCTCCATGCAGGGACCCCGACGTGGGACTCGATCCCAGGTCTCCGGGACACACCCTGGGCTGAAGGCAGCGCTAAACCGCTGAGCCACCCGGGCTGCCCAGTTGTTCAGATTCATTGATGGAGCAAACTTAGAATTGGGACCAGGGTGAACTCCTCCCCCTTCCAAAGGAATATGTTCAAAAGGAGGTAAAGGACGAAAGGAGGGAGGTCAGATAGTGAGCGAGCTTCCAGACCCAATTGCCAGCCCCTTCAAAGACCCTGCCTGCTTGACTCTGGAACACAGCCCAGAATTCCTCCTCCTCCCTCCCTGTTTGCTCCAGGGCCAGATATGTTATCGTAATCCAGAGGATCGCAAAATATGGTCTTTGGACCATCAGTATCAATCTTACATGGGAATTGGCTGGAAATGTGAATTTGGATGCTCTCCCTAGACCTACTAAATTGGAAATTTGAGGGGGACCCAGTAATCTGTGCTTTTAGCAAGGCTGCAGGCAATTCTGTCTTGAGGTCCAGGTTGAGAAACACTACCTTAACCAGATATTTCCAAAACTTCCTGTGATAGGATTCACTGAAGCAGTTGGTTAAACATATACCTTCCCAGGTCTCTTCTGAGATTTTGATTAAGTGGGTGTGATGAGGCCCCTGAAATGTTGATTGTTAATGAGTTACCTACAGGGATTCTCATCATCAGGAAGCTTTGGCACCACCAGGCAGGCTTCCCTCCCATATCCCATGGCACATTGCCTGCTGCCCAGGGGCCGTGACAGTTTTCAGCAGTGCATCCCCTCAACCCTCAGGGTCCAGGCAGACCTGGGGCAGATGACATTCCTGGACCAGCCATCTCTGAACAGTCAAGTCAGTGCACTGCATCATCTCTACAGATACTAAATGAGAATGTCATGACGCCTCCCAGGCCTGACGCCTCACCCCCGCCTGGAATAGCCCACAGGAACCAAGCCCTTCTTCTCCCATCTTGGTCCTGTGAGAGACTCAGGCCACCCAGACAGCAACCTTTCAGACCAGCACCCTGGGCCTCTCACAGATGGAGAGTAACAGAAGACAAAGGGAGGAAATCAAGGGAGACCATTGCCCACTTATATCCTTATTTGATTTTTAAATAAAACACCACGCTTTCAGCATTTGTTGTGTGCAATACATTGTGTTTCTTTATTGCAATTATCAGCTAAATGTGATGTATCCTTTTGTAAGTAGTTCCATGTCAGGATAATAAACACTAATGCTTATTGCCTGCTGTAATAGAGTAGTTCTAAGGCAGCTGTGTTCTCTAGCCTGGGTCTATAGCTTTTCTCCTGCCTCCTTGCTGGCAGCTGTCTCAGATGGAGGCTTTCGGGGCCCAGGGAGCCCGTTAGCTTCTGTCAGCAACTGGTTCTGGTCTGGGTGAACTGTACACCACGTGTCAGGGGTGGATGAAAAGTCAGAAGAAAAGGGTCTCAAGTCAGCTCCACGGTGCTCTTCCTCTGAGATGTGCTCACAGTGGGGTCACGGCTGAGCGGGTTGACCAGATGCCATGAGGAGTGTTGCACTTGACACATCCTACCTGGAGTCCTGATACCCTACAACCATGACCTTAGAGGAGCCATTTCATTTCTCAGAGACCATGTCAATGCCATAGTTTTTGATGTTGCCTACTGCTCTCTCTCTCTCTCTTTTGTGATTCTGTGTTATGAAAAAGGAAGAATTTGTAGGATCCCTAAAACCATACCTGCTACATTTTCAAAAAATGCAGGTTTCCTTCTTCTCTTAGTTATTCCTTGGCCATTTGTACCATTGATTTGCTTGAGAAGTGGCTTCTCTAGAACTATAATGTAAGTATCTGCTTGATAGAGACCAACTGTGTGCACACAAAACCCAAGAAATAAGAGAAGATTGAAAGGTGACGAACCTATGTAACATTCACTCTATTTCAGACACTGCACCAAGTGCCCTCCTATGCAGAAAATACCATTAGTATCATCCCAAATCACAGATGATGGAGCTGAGACAGAGCAGGTTTACGTAAATTGCTGACAAAGTCACAGCCAAGATTTGCATCAGATAATTCCACTCAAAAGTCTCAATTCTTCACTATTGATATCTAGACGTTAGCTTTGAGAGGTTCTCAGTCTAGAGCCTGAAGTCTAGTGTCTTAATTCAAACAAAGCCCTCCTACACACACACACACACACACACACACACACACACACAAGTGATGTTTCCCTTAAAAACGAATTTTTAGACAATTGACTTTGTTGTTTCATTTCGCCAGCTGTACTTTCTCTGAAGAGTTGAATTTACTGAGCACGAATCCCCAGGGAGAAATGGCTAATTAAGGCACAGGCTTCCTAGCCAGCTGTTGCATGCAGAGAGAGGTAGTTTGTGTTTAAATATCCAGGCTGTAAAGGGGAGGTGAGGCAGCAGAAGGCCTCTGCAAGCTGCCAGGAGGTATTTCCTGTTGAATGGCACTGGAGGCAGGGACTGACACAGCGCAATCTGTAAGTAACAGGACAGTGGACTCCTCTAAATCATGTCAAGGAAGCTCTGGGCAGCACTGTAACCATGGATTCAAGTACACTATGGCATTGAAGGTGCCACTTAGATATCCAGCAGGTATCTCCTCCATACCTTCCTCTGTTGTGCTTGCTTTCAAGATATCGTTAAAATGACTCACAATTAATACCTACTCTGAAGAGTTATTGCGGGGATTAAATAGCAGTGCATCCAACAGAGAGCATAATTAATGTGACTTTTATCTATTCCTATATAAATACAAATATAATCAGACTGTGCGTACTGTTTTAGAAATATTCTTTAATATTGTATTGTGGAATCTTTCCATATAGTTATATACTAGCAGATAAATTGTATTAGATGATAACTTGTTCGCATCTTTCCTATGTTTGAATATTAACATTGATTTTAATGTTTTACTGGGTTTTTTTTTTTTTTTGAAGGCTATGATGAATTACTTACTACTGAATCTTGGGGCCTCAACTATTGCCTTGGGTAATTGCTCATTCTACGTGTATGCATATTTTTTAAGGCTTCACATATACACTGCCAGATTGTCAAAGGTGCTGCAGATCTTGGTACACATGACACCCCTGGCCAAGCTCCTAGAATGCAGAGGGACTTGCTTCTGGTTGAGCATCCTCTGGGATGGCAACATCCAGATCCACACATAGTATTAGGGAGTCTAAAAATCATAAAATCAAACCCTGGTATGGCATTTAGCACCACTTTGTGCCCAGTCATGGAACTAGATGTCTGGCTTCTGAAAATTGGTATTTGCTGAATGTCTGTTATATGGTGTGTGAGGCTAGAGCCTACAATACTGGGTTGTTTGTTTTTCTTTCTCAAAATCTAATGAGATATCTGCAGAATAGATACTGATATTGTTATTCTGCTTTGGGGAACAGAGAGATTAGGTGACTTGCTAAAGCCCACATGGTAAAGAATGTTGCCTAATTTTTTCTATGTGATTGACCTAACACAGCTGTACCAAGAAGCTTCATCTCTTGCCCCAGATCACAAATGCTGGTATTAATAAGGAGGACACTAATATCATGGCAAGCACATTGACTTTGCACTCTCCCAGTTAGAAAAGTAACACCTCCGTCCTTCTTTCAATTGAAAGCATATCAGAGAGAGGAAGGGGAGTTGGAACAGAGGCGGGTAGCCCATGGTAGGTGACTTCAGCTTTGTTCTCTGGTAAGCCAAAGATTTAAGATGGGGAGGGTAGAAAGGAGAATGAAGAGACAGTGGAAAAAATATAGCATTTTCCAAGGGATGAGTATAGGGGGAAAATGCCTATAAACAGATTTAAGAAACTTATTCACCTCAGAACCCCAAGCAAGGTTCTGGGGTCATTGGATGGTTAGCCAAGTGCCCTGTAAAGCTCAGAACTGCACACCATATAGCTCTATGTTAGGAGCAGTAGTGAGAAGCTAATAAGTTAGAGCAGATATTTAAATCGTAATATCGTCTAAAAATAAAAGTGGCCTCTAAATTGAAATTGTTTCTGCCACAAACAGCTCACTCCCTTGCAGGTTTTTATTGTATCCATATGTTCAGGTCAAACACCTGTGTGTGCTTTGTGGCCTGTTTATAGAGGGAATAATTGGGAACAGGGATTGGTTTTCTGTTTCGGTTTATGATTCTTCAGAGAATCCTTGGCACGTCTAGTCATGACTATCACTGTCCTTTCTGCCAGTCCTCAAGTGAGACTAGTGGGGTCATTTCTCAAGTCCTGTCATCTTCTGACATGGGAGCTTAATGAAACATGCTGTATCCGTGGTAGCTTCTATCCAGGCTCTTGAGTGCTCTGCAAATGAGTTCTCCCTACATGCATGGAGAGTACACCTTGGGTTTTGGTTTTTTTTTTTTTGTTTTTTTTTTGTTTTTTTTTTTGTTTTTTTTTTGTTTTTTTTTTTTGTTTTTTTTTTCTGAAATTGTTTAACTGTCTTCCATGAGTGTCAATGTACAAATACTCTCTTACCCTAAGAGGCCATAATCCTTACTGAAGAGTTATTAATTATACACATACCTAGTGTTTGTATTCCAGCTTTCCCCAGGGAGCTCAAAGCACTTTGCAAATATGAATTGCAAACAATAAATAATGACTTTGACTTCTAAGAAACCTATTTCTGAGGGTTTAAGTCAATGCCTCTCTGAGCATTCTCATAAGAGTGAAGCCCTCCCTTCCGTAGGGCAAGAAATCACTTCCTGTCTTCTGTAAGAAAGAGCAGTGGATTAATTTTACCAAAGTGGAACTGGGATATGTGAGGGGACACTTTGTAATGATGTTTTAAAAACCAGATACATGACAGCAAGTGGCTTTTGGAAAGAAAACACTGGTTTACGCTAATATTGGGCCATCAGAAATTTTCATTAATCAACAATAATGATAAGGGGAGGGGGCATGTAGGCGTGTACAAAGCATGGACTACAATTTGACAATCCCAAGTTAAGTACTGGCTCTGGACACCCGAGTGACTAAATCTCCTCGTTGGCTAAAAGAACTCATTTCTTGCCCAACTGATGGGAGTTATCCAAAATGAAATATGTGCAGTTAAGATGGGCCTATTTAGTTCACAGCGTGCTCTATTTTGAGTCCCTCACCCAGGGAAAGCAGCAGAAAAATTATTTGGGCCATGTTTGGGTTTAGCACAGAATCCAACTGCAATTGAATTAGTATGTAGCAAATGTGATATTTTAGGAACAGTTTTGTTTGCAAAATAGTAAATAAGTAAGAACCACTGGTTGCTTTCTATATAAACCTGCTTCTCCTAGGAAATAATCTGTTCTGAAATTTCCCTTTCACAAAGCAGAAATTTGAACTTGAGATGAGGATCAAATCTTTCAGAATTCTTTGAGGCTGCTGCCTACCCAGCAATTTGTACACATTCAATTGATATCAATTGGTAATGAGACCAGCTCTCCAGGTGGCTGTTTCAGAGCTCACCACCACTCTTGCTTCTTCCCAATTCCCTGTTGTGTAAATGGAGCTCTTAAATATGGAGCTGCATTAATAGAGCTCTTTGAAGAATCATTTTGCAACAACAAAAATGATGACACAGTATCAAGCCAAGCCAACTAAAATGATGATGATGATGATGATGATGATGATGATTATTCACCCTTTATCCTGATTCCATAAGGAATTCTTGCAAAACAGCTTCAGGAATTACATAATAATCAAAATAATAATTATGACACAAGCTCACATTTATGAATGTCATGTTGCAGATACTTTAAAAGTACTAAATATGGCTTGAATTCACAGAATTTCATGAAGTAAATGTTATAATTGTACTCATTTTGCACCACAGGAAGCGAGGTACTGGGAGTCCATTTGATTTACCCAGGGCCTCACCGATAATATAGAGAGATATTGGGATCTGATCCTGGAAGACTAGCTAATAATAACTATTACTCTGCCCTGCCTCTCAGAAAACATGTTGACAGGCACACAGGCTCAGGATTTGAACTGGGCCACCATGTCATGGAATTCTACAATGATTCTGTCATTGGAAAGGGTAGAGTGTCTTATGAAAGAATACATCTTTTGTTCCCATGCATTATAACCAGACTTTGAACTGGACAGCAATATTCCCAACTTAGGATAAGGCAGTATCTTATCACACATGGCTGACTGAATCTAATTGGGTTATAGTCAACACAACCTCCCTGTCAATGGCTCTTAGCTGTTTATTTCCAGCCAATGCTTTTCTCCAATATTCCAGTTCCAATATTTCTTGCTGTTTGTTGCCATTTTTTCCTTTATATCTTTAATACATCACATAAATTTTAGTAGTTAAAACCTACTTTTTGTTCCATTTTAAGACTTGTCTTTTTTTCTTTCCATATTGCCAGTATTATTAAAGCTATCAATTAATTCCTTAATTCATTAGATGACTATTAATGAACTACTATATACCAGATGCCTTTGATAAGTACTGAAGATCCAGAAGTTGAGTGAAATAGAGAGGACCTCTGTCCTCTTGGATCTTGCATTCCTTTGGAAGAGTCACATATTAATACACTAAGAGAAATAGAATTACAAACTGTGAAGTTTCCTAAGAGAAGATGCAGCATATTATGAGAGCTCCTATCAAAACTGGGGGAGGGGTGAAAAGAGGGCATTCCTGGGGGGAGAGATGGTTCTCCTCCAGTAGGAAGGGTGGATGGGGCCCCCTGGATGGATGGGGTGGATTCCTGTAGAGGAGATACTGGCAGCAGGCACTTTCTTAAGAGGGCAGACAATGTGTGGAGTTGCTGACAGATGGTTCATCTGCCCACAGAGAATGGAGAGTGATATGAGAGGGGTCAGCTGGACACAGCACCGTCAGGCCCAGAACCTTATGGTCATGCTTCTTCTCTTTGTCTTCCATTAAATCCTGCTGATTTCAGTGTTACCTTCTGAAAATTATCTTTTCTCTTATCCAGTCTTGCCTTGACTCTGACTATAGGCCTTTAAATTGCTTTCAGGGCTCCCATCTCTAGCCACCCTAAGGCACTAAGGCCTGGAATTTTTCTCTGCAATTTTTCCAAGATATATCCTACAATATTCTTTCCATTAGAAACTTCACTGACTCCTCAACCATTGCAGTATAGGCCCTGACTTATGAGACAGTGTATACAGACCCTTAGCATCTGGAATAGCCTGCTTTTACATGACGAACTCAACTTCTTGTCAGAAAGTTTCTTGCTTTAACACTCTTCTCTAAACTAGAATGTATTGTCAACCATTGTAGAAGTGTTTGGGGAGCTCTGGAGCTCTTTACTAAATATTGGAAAACACAAATGTGATTATTTTATTTTTCAATCAAGAAAAGCACACTGGTCTCTTTTTCAGTGTTTCCATAAGTGAACAAATATACTGATGTCTTGAAAAAATAACATTAGCTTTCTTTGTATGTACAGGTTTTCTGAAATGCATTCATTCTTTCATTTGGTAGGTATTTCAGCAGCTCTTACTGTGACATAAGAATGGTGGAGGAAAAACTTTAAAGGATGTGAACCTCTTTTGCATGGAATATAAGACTACAGGAGGGCTTTGGGGAGATATAGCTAAAAGGTTGAGATAAGATTAGGTGATATAAGTATCTGGACCTGATTATGTTGACAGGTATGGAGGGTTCTTCACAGTGAGGTAAAGCTGTCAGGCATGATGAAGGAAGGTAAATTTGATATTAATACAGGGGAAAGTGCTAGAGAAAAGGTGGTCAGTAGGTCATGTATGGCTCAGGCATTGTAGAATATTGGAGGAATGTCCTTGAATAAAGGGCCACCTTTCCACCCGTTACATGCTCCCATCAAGGCTGGGACATTTCCTTTAGGAACTGTTTTATTCATAAATTTAGGTTTACTTTCCATCCTCACTGGGAGGTATAAGCTCCATGAGAGGAGAATCCTTGGCTGTCCAGTCCTAGTGCCCAGCAAAAAATAGATAAATGAATGAATGAATGAATGAATGAATGAATACATACATACATACATACCTAAATAAATAATAAAAAAATTTGCAAAGTAGCAGAGTAGGCAGTCAATAGGCAAAAATGTGGAGGCTTAACTACACAGCCTCAGATGTTTTTTTTTTTTCCTCCAAGGACTATTATTAATATTTACTCCTATTTTTTTTTCTCTCATAGGACTACGATAGAACCTTCATTATCTCAGTAGAGGGCAAAGACTCGTATCTTTTCTCTTCAGTGCATATATAATGTGTATATATTTTTTTGATAGATTAACCTGAGTAGTTGAGCAAGGGTATGCCATATGTGTAAGCATACGTGAGTGAGAGGGTTTGCGTATGTTACTATGGGGAGAGATGTCTTTATCATTATTTCATTTCTGTTATACTTCATATTTAGAAAAAAAGGGGTTGAGGAGAAAAAAAGTATTCTGCGCTGCTATTCTAGTCTCTTCTCTCCATTCTGTCTCGAATCAGGAGGTGAGAACCTTCTCCAGCTTACCTACCTCAAATCCATGGTGGCAAGGAAATACAGTAGAAAGGCCTTGGCTTCAAAGCCTTGTATTGCAACTGAGACTTAAGGTACATTTTTAACTTCCCTGAGATTTCTCATTTGTAACAAAAATAATGACTATTCCAAACTGTCATGTCATAGGCTCTGACCCAGGGAAGTGGCCGGTTCCTCTTAGGGATGGGGCAGGAATCTTGGGAAAGGGTTTTGGGGAGGAGCCAGAAACAAGATCTTCAAGCCTGGATGAAGATCCCCACGAGGGACATCCCCAAATGCAAGTGAAGCGCCCCACATAAATGCACAAGAGCTTTCACAAGGAGTGTCCCAGGATAGGCACTTGGTTAACTTCTTATTTATCCTCTTCTTTGAGCTCATTTCTCAGACACAAATGACCATCTCCATGGCTAGGGCCCCATGTTTGAATAAGAAAGACTAAGGGATCCCTAAGGGAGAACATCCTGGATGTGGCCTTCACTTCTGAACCGTTGGGAGTCCCCGTTGGAGGACCCCTACCAGGCAGGAAAGGCCTCCATGTGATTGTCTCTGTGCCATTAAACAGGATCCTGTGGTTATATCTTGATGACTTTGCATTGTGAAAAGTGCCTGAAGTTATTCAGAGCTAGTTACACTATTTGTTAATGATTTTAGAAAATGGTTTAGGAAATCATCTCTAATTGACCATCATTTATATTTTCATTTATGGAAGTGCCTGAAGCCAGCACTGACTGCTCTGCAATTTCTGTACTTGGCAGGCTGCATGGCACTGACAGGCATCAGGAAAACACAAAAGCCCAGGCATGTGGGTGCTGTTCAGACCATGCTACACCTTTCATTTCTTTAAGTTTTAACGAATCATCATCCTATGCTCAACATTTTTCTTAACATTCCTTCTTCATCATTTCCAAGTGGCGTGCACAGTATTAGATGCCCAGAATACTTTCAGACTTGATTATTCAATGCAGGTTGGCTCAGCTCCCCATCATATGGATGTATTTGTGCTGTGGTCAATCATGCTAGCCCAGTCCCTGGAATGACATCATTAGAAAATGTATCAGAGCTGTCATCTGGAGCAGTGCTTTTGAACCTAGCTTAATAAATAACATTTAGAAAAGGCAAAATTATGATTTGAAGAAATAATGGCTTCATAGAGGTAATGGTTTCCTTAAGGAACAAAAGGTTTACATCTTAAATTCATTATCTTCTGCTTATTCTCCATGGGTACACCTGCATTCCATCTAACCACAGACACGCACACCCTCCTCTTTTTCTTCTCCCTGCTATTTCCTCTTTTTTCATCTTTTCTTCCCCTTGTCTGCGTGACTAAGTTTTATGTGTTCTTTATGACTCCAATTCGGGGATCATCACCACTAGCAAACATTCTCTGATTTTCCAGTTTTCTTACCTGGACAGATGCATTTCCAGAATTTGTCTTCACTATACCCTGTGCTATACTAGTCTTCGCATGGTCCTGGGTCACTTAGTAGGCTGTTCATGCTTTGTCTTTCTTCTCTGAGCCAGTGTTCATAACACCATTCCTGGAACATCATGGCGTGGCCCTACTGTCTGCTGCACATTGACAGAAGGCCTGCTTATGTGGAGCTCCATACTGGGCACTATGAGAGATGGAAAGAAATATTTATAGTTCCTAGTTAGAGAGAAGTACAAACTCTCAGTGGCATTTTAGCCAATCCAATAACAAGTCACAAATGGTGACCCAAGATTTCTGTGGATTTGATCCTTTTTACTGTCAGTACCTGTTGTTATCAAAATTTTTTTAATATTCAAAAATACATGCACAGCTAACATTAGTTCCAAATAGTGTAAAGTTTTAAGCACCATGATCAAAAGCATCTATATTCAAAAGCAATTGGATCATAAAAAGTGAACATAAAATTTACAAAGCCGCCTCATCCTGAATACTTTAAAGACTAATTACTATGTTGAGTTCTAATGACTATTGCCTTCAAACCTCATAAATCATATACAAATAAGAGGAAAGGGTTTTTTAAATGTAAGTGAACTCTAATTGGGTCTCAGCAGAAAGGAAAATAGATCTTTAGTAGCTCAATGAAATTTCTAAGCACATAAAGCACCAGCCAGTGTTTCCCATGGAGTTTTGTGGTCTGTGCCTTGTACACATGTTGTAAAGACTGAATTTAGAGAACAAACCTGAGCCAGAGGAATCCATTTGGTTTCATTCCTTTATATCATTTGAAAAATAAAAATTAAAAAAATAAGTTATTAATTTTGTCATTCAGTGTATTTTTCTTTTGTTGGAAAGAGGCTGACATCCCATAATGTAGACCATAAGGAAAAAAGGAGTTTGGGCACAGGGCCATGTAAGAGGGCAGTTGGTCTGCCTTTATTCCCAGTAATGGGACTCTTTTGCTATGCAAATGACTTTTGAATTAAAGGTAAGGCAGGTTGTGGAATATTTTGTGCAAACGTAAACAGAAGCACTGAAATAGAAGAAGATAATTGTTACTTATTAAGGTGCTTACAATAGGGCTGAAAGAAGCAAACCAGAACCCATCACCGAATAAGCTGGAGGATTTGGTACCTGTTTATGACTTCCTCTGAGAGTTTTCAAGGTTGTTTTTGAATAAGAAATGAATTGAGCCCTAGAAAACCATCATAGCTGAGTAGATCTGGGAATGCTCAACGCATTGCAGTTACTGACTCATGAGAAATTCTCAAATAGCTGAGAATTTTTTTTTTTAAGGATAGCTGATTCTTTTCACTTCTAATCTCTCTTCACCTTGCCCAAGATAGTATTAAGAAGAACAACCTTAATGTTTAACTTTGCCATGAAAATCTACTTTATCTTCCATGGGGCTTGCAATTCTTTTAGTATCAATGTCTCCTTTTTCCAAAAAGCTTTAAAATTTAAGATATTTTTTGTTTTAATTTAGGGACATTTCATTAAATTTAGCATTCAGTTATGCATGCAGTGATTTGAGAACAAGCTCTGGACAATTGAGTTTGGCTTCAGAGTGGCCACAAATTGGTTTTTAATGTTTTATCTGTGAAATATGGCAAGTAGGATTATCATGCAAATATATGCCTTTATCCAAAGGGCTTTATTTTTATATGGTGTGCCCTAAGGAAGAGATGCAAAGTATGGCTGCTACCCTACAGAGAAATTCAGATTACAATTAGATTAAAGGGAAGATCTGTATGAAATGACTGATATCTAAATGTCCAACCAGATTAGACAAACTACATTCTCTTTACATGTAAAATTAGTGTAAAATATTAATGTATATGTCATAATTTTTGAGATATAAAGGTGAAATATGAAAAAAAAGTTTAGACAATCCCTAGAACAAAATAGGCAGGTGATGATATTTTAATACTACTGATTATATGCATAACAATAACATTTCTAGCTGTAACAGTGACTATTGAAATTATCATGATCGACTCTTAAAAATTGATTTCATTAGAAATGTTTAAGCATAAGTGAGATAAAAGAAATATTTTTCATATATCACCAAACTTACCTATCCACTCATTCAGCCTATTAAAAAAAAAATCAGTGAATATTTAATGCCTTCCCTCCTCCTTATTATATGCTAGACATTTTTTTCTCAACACTGAGAATACCTTGGGAAAAAATACAGATAAATTTCTGTTATCATGGAGCTTATAATTAAATGAATGATGAAAATTACTGAACGAGTTTAAAAATGTATGACTTAAGAAAAGAACAGAATGGTGATAAGTACTGTAAAAACCAGTTATTTGAAAAACCAGACATTTCTACAATGTCTGACTAAAATATCTGTAAGGAATATTTTTACCTAGTGACTCAGAATGAGTTTATGATTTTGTGTGACTGAAACAATATTTCCCGTAAGTATACTGAATCATATTCATATCTTCTGTTCTAGACTCTTCCATTTTATTAACTCTGCCTTTATGCAACTTACATTCTAGTACAGGGAGATAGACAATAAATAATAAATGTAACAATAAGGAAAATGTTACAAGGTTATGAGTTCTGTTGGGGGGGAAAGCAGAGTAAAGAGGTCAGGAATATGTATAAGTAAGGTGAAGTTCTCACAGTTTTCAACATGACTATCAGAGAACTCTTTAAGCAGGTGGTATTTGAGCAGAAATTTGGAGGATTTGTGGAATGGGGGATTGTTTGTTGGGGATCCATGTATATATCCAGAGAAGAGCATTCCAGGCAAAGAAAACAGGGAATACAAAGTCTGAGACAGTTGTATGATTGTTGTTTAAGAACTATTAAGAGAAGCATTGTGACTGGACCCCAGTGAGAAGGCAAAATGGAGTAGATGATGAGGAAAAAGAAGTAATGAAAGCCTTAGGACCCTATAATCACAACAAAGGTATCTCCTTCTACTCTGGGTAAGATGGGGAGTTATTAAAGAGCTTTGAGCAGGGGAGTAGTAGATCTGATTGATACTGATTTATATGATTTACACATCTGATTTGTTTATAACAGGATTGTTCTACATGCTCTGGTAAGAATCCTTTATAAGGGGCTAAAGCTAGAAAAGGCATAATTAGGAGGCTATTGAAATAATCTGGGTGAGAAATGCTGGCTGTTTGGATGAGGGTGGCAGTAATAGAACTGGTGGGAGGTAAAGAAATAGTTGGAGTAAGGACATATTTTGGAGTAAGGGTGTATAAAAGTATGCCATACCCTACTGGAAATAGGGTATGAAACAAAGAGACATCAGGGGTGATTCTAAGATTTTTGGTCAATCATCTGGAAGTATAGGCTTACTAGTACTTAAGGTGAGAAGTTATGGAAGGAATGATTTAGAAAAGAGGATCATAAATTCAGGCATATTAATGTTTGAAGTTATTAGGCATTCAGGTAGAGATGTTGAGAAGATAATTGTATAGAGGAGACTGCAGGTATGGGGAGAAGATCAATATGGAGATATAAATTTGGAATTGATCTACATTTAGGTAATGTACTGCTTTCAGTAGTGTCCCTCCAAATTCACCTAAGAACTTCAGAATGTGATTTTATGTAGAAACAGTGTCTTACCACAACTAATTGGTTAAGATAAAGTCATGCTGGATTATAGTGGATCCTAAATCAAATTACTGGTGTCTTTATAAGGAGAAGAGATGTTGATACACAGACTTAGAGACACATGGATACATGCAGAGAGCAGGACATGTGACATGACAGTAGAGGCAGAGATTGAAATGATGCAACTATAAACCAAGGAAAACCAAAGATTGTCAGATCCCAGCAGAAACTAGGAAGAGGCAGGAAAGATTTTCCCCTGTGGAAATGCTGACACTTTGATTCCAAACTTCTAACTTCCAGAATTATGTGTAACAGCAATTCTAGGAAACCAAAAAGATAATAGTGAAACCATAATACTGGATGAGACGGTCAAGAGAGTAAGAGTTGATAGAGAAAAGTCCATAGACTGAGCCCTCGGACTTCAACATCAAGAGGGCAAGGAGAAATAGAGGAACTAGTCATGCAGAAGGATGGGCCAATGAAGAAGGAAGGAAAGCAGGAGAGAGAATGTTCTAGAAGCTAAGCGAAGAATTTTACAGAAAAGAGAGTGACTGTATAGAATGTTAAAGAGACTTAAGATGGGGATTTTGAGTGGAAATTTGGTTTAGCAACTTGAAGGTCATTGATGACTTTACCAATAAAAGTTTTTGGTAGAGACCTAGAGCTAAAATCCTACTGGAAGGATTTTAAAAGTAGATGAAAGAGAGGAATTGGACATAGGAAATATAGATAAAACCTCAGGAGTTTTATCATAGACCAGAAGAGAACAGAGAAATATAGCAATAGCTACAGTTAAGAAGGTTGAAGAGTTTTCTTTTCTTTTCATTTTTCCCCCTTTAAGATAGGAAAAATGCTAATGGAAATGTAATACAGAGGATGAAACAAAAAAATTGTAAAGGAAGGGGGATGTTTCCTGACTGATGTCTTGAAGTACATGAGAAGGATGAAAAGGAATGCATAAAATGATATTAGGTGAGATCGTGGACAGTTTATCAAAGTAAAGAAAAAAAGTAGAACATACGGGTTTAGAAAGTGATAGTTTAGTAAATATGGTAGCAGGAGGTTGTGGGAGTTCTTTTCTGGTTGCTTCAGTTTTGTTGGAGGATGGGAGGCATCAGCTGAAAGTTGGGAAGAAGGCAGAGTTGGGGGCCAGAGGACAGAAGAGAAGACATTAAAGAACTGTCTAACCCATCAAGTGCACTGAGACAGAGATGGCAAGAAAGACCCACTTGAAGTTGTGGACAAATCTGAAGTGGCCTACCAGCAGTATACATGGTTTGTATTGTCTTCTGCCAGCTAAACCTGGCAGGAGTAGAGACTGTGTAGGTTGCATTTTAGTAGTTACAGTTCTGCGAAACAAATATGTCCATTCAGTAAAGAGTGGCCAAGGGAATTAAGACCCTGTGAGAGAGGATGATTTACAGGCAGTTTGAGCTAGGTCAGGAGAAAAAAGAGGATATGAAGGGGTTGAGAAGCATCAAGTAGTTGGTGAGATTACTTCTTACACTAGGGATTTGGGGAATCCAGGCATTAAAAGAAGGGAGCCAGAAAGGGAGGAGGTTGTATTCAGGGAGTGAGACACTTTCCTTGCAGTTATGGAGGGGTTGTAATTATTAGTAATAGCAAATACCAAATTCTGATATTGATTCCATGATGCACTGATCATTCATGACTAGCAGTTTCGGAAAACATTGTTCCATGGAGGTGCCGAGGTAGGTTTGTATGGATATAAAAAGCATGACTGCATGGATCACTTCTGATCCATGAATGAGGAGAGACTTTCTGGCAATGATCTGTATGAGGAGCATTCCAGATGGTGAGAAAACTAAATGTAAGACTCTAATGCAGGAGTGAACTTGTCACATTGGGGATTATGAAGCAGGTCAATAGTGGTCAGAGCTTAGTGAGCAGGAGCAAATGTGGAATGCAATAAGATCAAAGAGGTGTAGAAGAAGATCAAAAACATCTTGAAGGCCATGGCAAATAATTTGGATTTTATTCTAAGTGCACTTAGGAGTTATTAAAATCTTTTAATCAGTGGAACCAAAATTTCAAGTGTATTTCAACTGCTATGTAGAGAATGGATGAGTATGGGATGAGAGGAGTTAAGACTAGAATCTGGGAGATGACTTCAGATGTGTTGCAATAGTCCACATGAGAGTTGGTGATGGATTGAATGAGGTTGTGGTAGTTGATCTAGAAAGAATCTTGGAATGCAGAATTTACTTTGTAGAGACCAGATGGCTGCTGATGACTTGGGTATGCATTATGTGTGTAGGGGTACTAGCAAAGGAAACCAACAAAACAAGGAGTTTTGACATAAGCAACCAGTGGATGGGTATTGCTACTGAGGGGGCAGTGAAGACAGAAGAGAAGTCTAATTGAAAGAAAGAAGGAAAGAAAAAGAAAAGAAGAGAAAAAAAGGAAGGAAGGAAGGAAGGAAGGAAGGAAGGAAGGAAGGAAGGAAGGAAGGAAGGAAGGAAGGAAGGAAGGAAGGAAGGAAGGAAGGAAGGAAGAAAGAAAGAAAGAAAGAAAGAAAGAAAGAAAGAAAGAAAGAAAGAAAGAAAGAAAGAAGAAAGAAAGAAAGAAAGAAAGAAAGAAAGAAAGAAAGAAAGAAAGAAAGAAAAAGAAAGAAAGAAGAAAGAAAAGAAAGAGAGAAAGAAAGAAAGAAAGAAAGAAAGAAAGAAAGAAAGAGAAAGAAAGAAAGAAAGAAAGAAAGAAAGAAAGAAAGAAAGAAAGAAAGAAAATATCTTTAGTACAGGGTCAAATGTCTAAAAGTAGGCATCTGTGGTTTTGTCTTTGCTTTCAACTAGGTTATAAAACTCTTAAAAATAGAACTATAATATTGTAACTGTTTATTTAGTATCTGACACACAGTGAGTAATTTTTAGCTTATAATTTTGGTGGAGTGGTAATAAAATTCTCCAGAGTAGATATTTTATTCAACAAATGTCTTCTGGAGACTTACGATAGCAAACCACATGTTATACTTTGTAGACACAAAGATGAATAAGCAGCTATCCCTCCTAGGGGACCTTAAATTCAAAAAAAAAAGACAAGATAAACATGATAAATTGAGTCTGTTACTAAAAGCGAGCACAGTGGTAACATAATACAATAAAAGATTATGTCAGACTTAAGGGTTAGTGAAGACCTGGTTCATATGAGATGGGTTTTAAAGAATGAGGAGGAGGTTGCCAGGCAGATGAGGAGGCAGAGGAAAAGAAAAACACACAGTGGTAAAGAGGAACATTATTTGGGGAGATGGTGAGTGTTCAGGTGTGATTCAGATATGAGTAAGATGTACATGATAAAATTGGAAAGGTAAAAAATAAATAAATAAATAAATAAATAAATAAATAAATAAATAAATAAATAGCTTTGTACATCAGGCTAAGAAGTTGGAATATATCATGTAGTATTAAGGAGGCTTGGAATTTTTTAAGTGCGAGAGTCACATGTCCAAATATGTGTTACAATACACTAATGGCAGTGTAGAAGACAGTAGAGTAAGAGGACTGGAAAAGTGGGAACTGGTTAAATAAAATAAAACAAAATGATGTTTTTGAATAATTGAGATGCAAGAATCTTTAAGGCCCAACTTAAGGATTTTAACTGGATATTACTTAGACTTTTTAATTTTCAGTTTCTACTTCATATTTTCCACTTTTATGAGTAGACAATTGTCAAGAAGGACATGAATAATAAAATTAATGAAATGAAAATCAAAACACCAAGATTCTTAGAATTAGAAGGAATCTGGAAGAGCATGCTACCCAACAGCCCACTAGTACACATGATGGGTGTTTCCTTAAAATAGGCTGGCTTTGGCCAGGTCCCCTTGCCCTACACCTACATATTTCCACCACTATCCTGGTTCAACTCCTCTCAGTACTAAATATGCTACTGCTACAGAGCTATTATTTATATTTAGGTGGTAAAAACCCAAATAATAATAATTGGGCAACAATATTTGGGAATATGCAACAGTCAGAGCCAGAAAGAGAGAGCAAATCAGAAAAACCAGCATTAGCTGTTCTTATATCAGCTGACTCTATTGTGTATTGGTCTCATAGACCAAACATGTTTCTTCTAATCTGGCTTAGATTATTTTATAATCTTATTTTGCATTATGTATTCTGAAATGCCATAAAGGCAATAGGAAGAAAAGGAATTCTAGGAAGTAGAAAGAATTAAAGAGAGAATGGAAAGGATTCTATTTTATCGAAGTTTTCACAATTCAATTACAAAATAGACCTGTGGCTGTTATATTTTCCAGTCTGGCATTGTGGTTTCTGATCTCTCTCTCTCTCTCTCTCTCTCTCTCTCTCACACACACACACACACACACACACACACACACATACACGCACACACAGGATTTTGCACCTATACTTAGTCCATATGGACCCAGATGCTATAGTAATAGCATATGTGAATACCTTTTTAAAACTTGAATAATAAACCCTAGAAAATAGTAACGATCAACTAAAAGACAATTTTATCAAATTTTTGCATTTTATGAATCCTATGTTTAATTCTAATTTCTAATATATATTTTTTCAAGGAAGCTTACAGGTTCGCTATCAGCTAAGCAAGGAAGAAACCCAAGTTTTCAATATTGATGCAGAGAACTTTGCCAACAGAAGGATGCACCATTTGAAGATTAACCGGGAAGGAAGAGAGCTTGCTATTCAGGTACCTTACTTCTCTTCTCATTCAGGCAAATGTGCTTTGACTGTTCAGCAAAATTTTCTGAGCTTCTACTCTGATCCATGTATGCATCCAAGTTCCGGGGATATATATTAAGTACACTTGACTCCAGCCTTTGAAGAACTAGACAAAGTGAACTACAGTGTGTTCCCCACTTTCTACCAGCATCAACATCACCTGAGACCTTGCTAGAAATGCAGATTTGTGGGCATTACATCAGATTACTTAATCAAGACATTTTTGCAAGGGAGGTACCAGGTGATCAGAAGCCTAATCAAGTTTGATAATCTTGAAATGGAGTCTAAAAGGAAGACACACAGCTGAAGAGGAAATTATAAGAGACTGGCGAGGGCTAGGGTAGAAATGTGCACAGGTGATATGGGAGCACAGGAGAGGGCACTCAATATTTGTTTCTTGGAGAAAGTTAAGAATAAACTGAGTCTTTAAGGTGAGTAGGAATTGGCTAAGTGAAGAAGAGAGAAAGAAATACTCTGATGGTTAGTCCATGTGAGAAGCAAAGATGTCCAGAAGAGCAGAGCAGGTGGCAGGTACTCTGGAATTCCAGGGGTCTTGGTATAGACAGCAGGGAGCAGGTGAGGGCACATCACAACAGAGAATTGGCAGAGTCCAGATCATCCTATTCAGAATCATGACTTCAAGTGAGCTCTTCATCTGACCAACAATCAGTTCTTATGTGTTTAATCTATTACTCTCTTGATCGCCTGGATGATAATTTTAAACTCCTTCTTTCTCCTTATAGCCCAACAATTACAACCCCATCTTCACTTGTACAAGATGACTTTGTTTTCTTCCTTCTTGTGATAAATGTAGCATTCAGAAGAGAATACCTGCACACTCTCACCACCACATTAACCCACTCACCTGCATTGGTGTCTGGGCAGTCTGTCTCCCTCATGTTGATGAATATGAGCAGGCAGGGCTTCTAGCTAAGGCTGAACACACCAGTTGTAGGCCTGGTCTCATACCCCACTCAAGAACATCACTCCAGCATCTAGATCTTCCCATCCCTTGTCAACATTCCCCAGTTCTGTTGAATGACTTCCTAAAACATAAACACACAAGGATTTCATGCATTAGGAACATAACTACAATACAACGCAACACAATACAACATGATAGAAAACATTCTTTAGGTCAGAGAAGGAAACCTCTCTCTTATGACTTCATATACTGCCCCATTTTCTCTTTCAGTTTATTGCCCACGTACTTGGGAATGTTTATATATTTGGTTTTCCAAATTCCCCTTACTTTTTCTTAAACCTGCACCAATGAAGGATTTGTCACTATGCTGGAGTAAAATTATACTTCTCAAGACACCAGTGATCTTCAAGAATCTAGCAATCCTTTCCTTACTTGTCTTCTCACTGGCATTTGACACAGTGATACCTCTGCTTTTGAGACACATTCTTATTTGACTTGTAGAATACCACTCTCACCTGTTTCTTCTGCATCTCTTTTGTTACCTTCTTGTCATTATCTGAACTAGAGCATCCCAGGACTCATCTTCACATTCCTTTTATTTTGAGTTTATACTCATTCCATGTCTAATGTGATTCAGACTCACATCTTTAAATGCCATGGAATGCTAATTAGTTAATCCCAAAGGTACATCTAACTCCAGTGCATTCTCTGAATTCCAGACCTATCTCTCATTGCCTACATGGTATATCTCTTTGAATGTCTATTGGGCATCTTAAACATTACATATTTTGCACTGAGCTACTGAGAATCTTTCCCCAAACACACCTTATATCCATAATCTTCCACATCTCAGTTAAAGACAGCTCCATTCTTGCAAATTCTCAGTCTAAACACTATGGTGTTATCTCTGATATCACTCTTCTCTCATGTGCAACATCCTGTTGAACTTCTACCCTGCCCCAGCCACCTTCATCTCATCCTTGGATTGTTACAGTTTGAAATTGCATCTTAATCGACAGATCTCTGCTTCACTTTTTGTTCCCCTACAGCCTGTTCTCTACACATTAGCCATAGAGATCCTATTAAAACATAAATCAGGGATGCCTGGGTGGCTCAGCGGCTGAGCATCTGCCTTCGGCCCAGGACGTGATCTTGGAGTCCCAGAATCGAGCCCCACATTGGGCTCCCTGCATGGAGCCTGCTTCTCCCTCTGCCTCTGCCTCTGCCTCTGTCTCTGCCTCTCTCTCTCTCTCTCTCTCTGTCTCTCATGAATAAATAAATAAAATCTTAAAAAAAAAAACATAAATCAGATGGTGGAGCTCTTCCATCTGAACACCTTGATGATTTTCTTTCTCATGTAGAATAAAAGCTAAAGACCTTGCAGAGACTTAGGAGATCTCTATGACCCAGCATCTGCTGCTCCATTCTCATATTACTTCTCATATATCAGTACTTTCTTTGACTCCATTCATGCCACTCTGGCCTTCTTGTTTTCGAGGCTCTTGAATGTACTTGAATATGCTTTGCCTAGAATGCATATATATCCATATATCTACATTCCTAATTGAACTTGCACTTAAAATTTTTATTTATTTATTTATTTATTTGAGAAAGAGCATAAGCAGAGGGAGAGGCAGAGGGAAAAGCAGACTCCCCACTAAGCAGGGAGGCCTATGCTGGAATTGATCCCAGGACCCTGGGATCATGATCTGAGCCCAGGGCTTAACTGATTAGCCACCTAGGTGCCCTGTACTTGCACTTCTCCCCAAGGTTTACTCAAAATGTTATTCTCAATGAGACAATTTTTGATCATCTTGTTTCGTACAGCGACCTAGCCCTTTGACTTCCACCCTACAATGCTTATGCACAATCTAACTTTCAATATAATTTAATTATTTATCTAATTTTTTTTTGTCCTCTCTCTTTCCTCTAGAGGACAGGGATTTTTCTCTATTTTCATTACCATAGAATCCTCACCTTATCAAGCAGTGCCTAACATACAGCAAGTATTCAATTAATATTTATGAAGGAAATGAATGAATTCTAGAGGATTTATTGTACTATGTGGAGGAGATCAAATTCGCCCTGTGAAGAAGTGAAGGGAAACCATTGGATTTTAGGCAGGGGAAGTAGTAGCATGGTTAGATTTTCATTTTCAGGGATTTACTGTGATTACTGCATAGAAATACACGTTTGGGAGTGATAAGACATAAGACAGAGGCTGGTCAGAAAGAAATCATGGGGACTTCAATTAGTACAGTGGGGGAAACCATGGAGATGAAGATGTTAAATGTCATAGAAGCAACATCCACCTTTTGGATATGGGCTATGGGAGAAGTCAACGGTTGTCTACTAGTTTTTTTTCTTGACTGAGTGGGAGTTCAGGAATAATTGTCAAGTGTATGGTACAAAATCAATCCCTGAGTGATTATAATTTAATGAGCTCACCTCTAGAATTTACTCTTGAAGTAAGGGCACACATCTTTGGAGAAAGTTTAGGTTGGGGAAAGATTGAGGGAGGAAAGGTATGGGAATGATGACTTCTCAAAATCTCAATGACTTTTGACTGAGGTGCTGATGGGACATGCAGGACGCATTCTAGTAGGCATGCATATGTATGATTCAGTTTTCCTTCTTAATATTTCCTGTATTCTTTTCCATAAATGAAAGACACAAACAGGTCAGGGAGAGAACAATAAGTATTTCCTTATCTTTTCTATCAAAAGATTTCCAATCAATTTAATACTCAGTGATAAGCACATATTGGTTGAAAAGATATTTCCAAAACACTGAAGGAGCAGAAAAACCTAGAGCCAGAGACTTTTTTTTATATGTAATTTTAAATCAGTTTATTGACACAGTAACACAACACACCTGCCTCCCAGATACCCCCACCCCTCTTATCCTATCTAGATCTCTTCTTCCTCCTGCTTAGAACAAAGTTCAGTAAAAACAGAAAAGGGTAGGCAACTACTACATCTCCAGTCCTACCCTTAGGCTGAAGCAGAGTGTAGGCCTTACTCAGAAGTGGTTAGAGAGGCCGGGTGGGCATCACTCTACTCAACCAACTAGAGGCATGTAGTACTTAAAAACAAATTCCCTTCTAACCCCTAGACCTTGAGCTGCTTTTCCTCCTTCTTTCTTTGTGATGCTATGAAGATCATGGGGACTGAGCCTGCAACCAGCAGCAAGTACTCCTAGCGATGATTTAAGAATTGTAATTTGGTTAGTGTTTCAAGGTACAGGTGCCCCCTAAAATGCTTCAGTGGTGGAGGTGAATTTCATTGTTCCTATTTAAAATGCATTCATGACATTAAACAGATTAAGCCAATTTACCAAAATGCCAACTCAACAAGCTGTAAAGAAGGAGGTGCTAAGCACTTTTGAAACAAAGTAATTACTTTTTTCCTTTGAGAGATGAAGATCCTGAGGTCAAGAGAGGCATCCCTATACGACTTGAGTGTGAATCCCTGTTCAACCACTTACATTATGTGATCTTAGACCACTACTTACTGTTCTAAGCTTCAGTCTACTGCTTTATTAAAGAAGAGGGGGGTGCAAATGCAAACTGAGCTCAGTCAATTTTCATAAAGATTATATGAAAGAACATAGCTAAAAGACCAAGCATGAGGCCTAGCATGTAGGACTTACTGAAAAAAAGGTTTGTCCCATTTTCTTCTTTTTCTATCCCATTTAACAACTTGACAAGAAAACTGGGCATCCTAGATTCTGAGATCAACAAAGCTTCTGTAGGCCAAATTACAAACTAGATATCCAGCAATTACAAAGGACTACGGATAGTACTTCACCCCTTACCACCCCACCAATTATAATTAAAGCAATACTAAACCATAAAATAAGTAAAACAAAAGCAATACTAAACATAAAATAATAAAAGGAAATCTGGCAAAATAGTGTATTTCCTGTTGAAAATCTCAATGATTGCAATAACCCATATTAAAAATGTTTAAAGCCTAAAAATAAAGACCTCTGGTACACCCCTCTTTTGTGTATATATGCTTTTGTTCTATGAATTTGCTAAGTTTTTGTTTTTTTTTTGTTTTTTTTTTTTTTTTTTTCAAATTGGTAATCCAGCGCCTGAACCAGTACTAGCACTCAGGTACCCATGTTCCATGTTGGGGCTCAACCCCATTCCCCAATTTCCATGGTCCAGCCTTCGGTATCCTTTGAGTCATCTTTCTTTCCTCTCCAAACCTTTACAAATACTCATCTTTTTCTAAAAACTCCCCAATTGAGTGGCATTTACTTCCTTCTGTATTTCACTGGTCATCTAATTTAAGTACTAAAGACCAGGTAAGTTCCCACAAAATAGAACAGCAGGATAGGGATAACTCATGTATTTGAACAGTAAGTTCTCCCACATGTAACATGTAAGCGTGGACCAATCAAGGTTCAGGAGCAACTTGTATAGGAAGCTGATCCAGTGGACCCTGGGTGGCAGATGACCAGCAGAAGGTAGGGGAATCTCAGCTCAACCTTTAGTTCTAAGAATTCTTTTTTTTAAAGATTTATTTATTTATTTATTCATTCATGAGAAACACAGAGAGACAGAGAGAGGCAGAGACACAGGCATAGGGAGAAGCAGGCTCCATGCAGGGAGCCTGACATAGGACTCGATCCCGGGTCTCCAGGATCAGGCCCTGGGCTGAAGGTGGTGCTAAACTGCTGAGCCACCCGGGCTGCCTGAGCTCTAAGAATTCTTCTACTGTTCTCCACTCTGCAGGAAATTCCCACTCATTTCAGCCTCCTCTCCAATCTGGACAAGAGCGCATGAGAGGAGGCCCCTGCTCCTGCTGGAAGGGGCAGTTTTAGAGAGTAGAAGAGGCAAGAGAGAGCTTTGAAGTAGGGTAGGAAGAAAACTCCTTCAGGGAAAGGATTGAATCTGATCTCTTGAGTTTGGTAAATGGAGACCATGGGGACCAAAAACCCTATGCTGTACCTAAAGATGTAAGGGTTACCGGGCAGTGAGAGGCATCCTGGTAGTGTGACCATCTCTGTCCCCATAGCCCCAAGATAGAAAGTGAATCAATACACTCAACAAACTTGTGTCAGGAGTTACTCTGCCAGTTTCTGTAGTAGATCCTATGGAAAACATATATTGAAAAGATGTCTGAATTCTCAAAGAGGCCATAGTTTAGTAAGGGTGGGAGGGAGAGAGGAGGAAGGAAAAAGAGAGAGGGAAGTAGATCATTATAATGCAACACTTTAAATTCAAACTTACGGGCAGAGAAAAAGCCACCATGAGAATACAAAAGAGTGTCAACTGATCTAACCAAGACATCATAGAAAGCTTCCTGGAGGACGTGGATTCCTAGAACACTTAGAACAGTGTTTGGCGCATAGTAGATTCTTAGATGTTTGCTGATGAGTTTTGTTGAAATCTAGAAGTGAAAACATATAATGATTGTCTACAAGTTGCTCAGATACCTAGAGAGGTGTGGACAAGTAAAGCAAACGCCGTAAGGAGTGATGAGTGGGCCACATGACAATGGGACACTGCTTTGTGGCACTGTCTGGCCTTGGCCAAGTTATTGATCTCTAGGATATCAGTTCCTCAGTTGTAAAACAGGGGCAATAATACCTATTTCACAGTATTTTGGAGAGGCATATATTTTGAAATGTGATGTCTCACACATACCAAGTGTTCAATAAATAGCAAATATTAGTCCACTCTAATTTAATAAATGAAATAGTAGTAAAGCTTCTAATCATGTACAAGTCATAGCTGGTGACTTCTCTCACAG
This sequence comes from Canis lupus baileyi, assembly GCF_048164855.1. Lineage (NCBI taxonomy): Eukaryota > Metazoa > Chordata > Mammalia > Carnivora > Canidae > Canis > Canis lupus. Next base: position 30,909,474 of record NC_132857.1, on the reverse strand, counting down.
CAGAGACCACTACAAAATGAGGATTCTAGAGGATAGTTAATGTGAGCAGAACTGGGTGTGGAGGGACCGGAGATCTGGGAGAATTAGGTGTCAGTCCTGGACTAGTTGCTCCCCAAGGGGCGGGGAGGTTTGGCACACAGTTCTAAGAGATTTTTTTTTTTTTTTTTTTTTTTTTAGTTCTAAGAGATCTTAAACTCCTTTTCTTCCAAGTGAAACTGTGAGATAACAGGGATCCTACCTAGGGATAATATCACATAAATGTTCAGTATAGAGTCTAGAAGAAATTGCAATCCAAAAAAAAAAAAAAAAAGAAAAGAAAGAAATTGCAGATTTGACTAGACCAAAAGGCTGGGAATGGATGGATAACACTGCCTTGGAATGAGGAGGGGGTGCAGAAGGGGATAGAGAGGGGATTTGGTACCCCGAAAGGAGGGTGCCCTAAAGGATTATTCTGGAAATAAAGTTCTAAAGAATCCCAGTGGGGGCTTTTGCTCACCCCTGTGAGGGGGGCTTATCAGGTGTTTATGTTAGTGGCAACTGTTCAGCTAGCCTCTCCTCCCCAGGGTCCAACTTTTTGCCAAACTGAAATATTTGCTCAGCAAAATTCCCTAGTCCACACCCGAATGAGGCCAGATCAGAATTATTGCAGCAAAGGAGGTGTCGGAGGCCAAATGGGAAAAGGGGGCAATGGGGAATGAATGTGTGTTTTCCATTCAATGTCAATCCTGCACAGTGTGGTCCCAAGAAGGCTTCATTTGTTTGCTTGTTTGCAGCAAAGAACTTGGGGAGAAAATCTCAGTGGGGAGATAAGTACCTGTCAAAAGCTGTACAGAATTTCCCAGGGAGAAGCCTTGTATGAAAGCCTTTATTTAACCAAGGGGAAGAAAGGGGTATTTTATGTGCATTGTGGGAGAATTAGCAAGACATTTCTCATCTCTCCAGAGAGAAAGTCTCAAAGAGGGGTCTGCTCTGTGTGTGTTTCCAAGCTCTTTCTTTATGGGAGGGTTTTATGCCCTTTACTGGCAGATCTCTGCTGATGCACCTTTGTTTTCTCTTCTTCTGCAGGTAGATCATCAACTGAGACTCAGTTATAACTTCTCCTCAGAAGTTGAATTCAGGGCCATACGGTCACTCACCTTGGGCAAAGTCAGAGGTTTGTTGTTCTTGTCCGTTCTTTTCCAGTGGGCTTTATTGAAATAAATGAAGAAATAATTTCCATTTGGGCTGGTTAGTGATTCAGATCTGGAGGTTCTTGTTCCTATAACATGCAAGATCTAAAACCAGGGTTTCTGGTGTAGGACTTGCTGAGACACATGTGGCATTGTTGGGAGCTGGCGTTTATATCTACTTTATAGAAGCCTCAATGAGGCACAGTAACAAAGAAATTAAGTAAAATCATTAATGTTTACTTACTTTCTAATTAATTAATTTTAAATGTTTCTTGAATTTTTTGCTGAAATTTTCTAAATTTTTAGTCAAAGAAATTAAGGATTTGAGCTACCCAATTATTGGATAGTTCCGATGCTTAATCTCTTTATTAATTCATCACCAACTGAAAGAGGATTGAAATCTCCTATAATAGTGGATTTTGTTTTTTTCTACTGGAAGTTCTGTGAATTTTCATCTTGTATACAATAAAGGTCTTTATTAGGTGCACACAGGATTGAAATTTGTGTATCTTGATAAATTGAACATTTTTTTTTCATACTGAAGTGGTCTTTTTAAAACTTAATTTCTTCTTGGGGTTAAGTCTCTTTTGTCTATTTTTAATAAGTCTGATTTCTTTTTGCTTTAGTTAGTATTTTCCCATATATTTCCTTTCAATTTTTCTTCCCTTTTTTCTTTCTTATTTTTTAAAAATTCAAGTAAAATGAACATATAGTATTTATGTTTAAGTATTTATCCCTTTAAGTGTACTATATAATCATTCAGCAATTCTATGCATTGTTCAGTGCTCATCAGAGTAAGTGTATTTTAAAAAATACATTTATTTATTTATTTATTTATTTATTTATTTATTTATTTATTTATTTGAGAGAGAAAGAGAGAACATGAGCAGGGGGAGGGGCAGAGGGAAAGGGAAAGAATCTCAAGCAGACTCCCCACTGAGGGCAGAGCTCTATGCAAGGCTTGATCTCAGGACCCTGAGATCATGACTTGAGCCTAAATCAAGAATCTGATGTTAAACTGAGCCACCCAGGCACCCTATGGTAAGCATATTCTTAATTTTTCTTTTTCTTTAAGCCTGTGTGTGATCTTGTGAAGAACATATGGCCGAATTTTGCACTTTATCCTATCTGGCCATCTTTGTGTTATAAATTGGCTACTGTAAGCCTCTCTACATTGTTGGGTTGCTTGTATGGTTGGATTTGTTTTTGCTTCCTTACTTTCTATTCATTCAACTTTTTAGGCATTTTAAGCAAGAATGCATATAACACTGGAAATGAGTTGCTTGCAAAATTGTGGCACCTCTTCCAATACTGATAGATTCTTGTTGCAGTCTTTTGGAATGCTCTTCAGTAGTTCTGAGGGGATTTATGGGGAGCTATTAGCTCTGAGGCCATCACTGATGAGAAGCTAGAGTCCAGAAGTCACTGAGGCCCCAATACATAGTGTTCCTCCCCAGGAGGCAGAAAAAGATCTCTGAAAAGTAATGGCAGAAGACACTTCATGTTACCATGATTTTCCTTGCCAGAAACAGCTCAAAAGGCATAAAAATGACTCATTTCTTACCGCAGACTTCCAGATGCAAAAATTTATTTAATTTCTAGAATATAATGCATGTCCAGAAACCCAGCTGCCATCAGGTCTGGCTTCCAAAATGGCAATTGAATGATCCAGTCATCATTGACCAACCTCTAGATTGAATTTTGTGAGTTTTTTTTTTCTTATTTCAATCCCCTCTTATTAATAATAATTATTTTATGTAGGCACTATTATTATTGTTATTATTATTATTATTATTATATTTTATTTTTTAAAAAGGAAGAGTGCAAGCAGGGTTAGGGAGGGGCAGAGGGAGAGGGAGGGAGAGAATCCCAGGCAGACATAAAGCTGAGGACGAAGCCCAACATGGGCTGCATCTCATACTCCCAATATCATGACCTAGGCAGATATCAAGGGTCCAACACTTAAGTACAGAGCCACTTAGGTGCCCGGGAGCTATTATTTTTTACTTACCAATGGAGTCACTAATCCATTTGTTCCTCATTCCTTCATATACATCATAACTTTCTATTTACTAAAAAGTTAGATTTCCTTCTTTCTGACATAAATCCTTATGAGTTTCTGTTGTTTAAGTGTCTCTTCATCTGATAAAAGACTTCATTTCACCTTTATTATTGGAAGATAATTTTGCTAGACATACAATCCAATAATAAAGGGTATTTTCCCTCTAATATTGAGAGAATTGTTCAGGTATGTGATGGAGCCAGCTCACACTAGCTCATAAGGACCTGTTATCCACATCTGTACCCAATTCTGCATCCACTGATGTTACAATTCAGTTTGAAACTGGCTAAACTCAGTGCTTAATGAGAATCACAAATGCTACAGGACTTTTGCACTGCTGGGGGGGGCTAGTTTTAAACCCTCCCCAATCACTGTAGTCTTCTTTTGCTCTTACTGTTGAAAAGTTGGCTGGCTGTCTGACTTTGAAAGTGCTCTGGCCTTTCCCACCCTCAACACCCACAAGCTACTTTTAAGGTCTTATTTTTTATTTTGGTTCTTTGCAGTTTTATCATTTTGTGTCTGTTAGTGTATTTATTTTATTTTTTTAATTATTATTTTTTTCTTTTTTTATAAATTTATTTTTTATTGGTGTTCAATTTCCCAACATATAGAATAACACCCAGTGCTCATCCCATCAAGTGCCCCCCTCAGTGCCCATCACCCAGTCACCCCCACCCCCCGCCCACCTCCCCTTCCACCACCCCCAGTTCGTTTCTCAGAGTTAGGAGTCTTTCATGTTCTGTCTCCCTTTTTGATATTTCCCACTCATCTTTTCTCCTTTCACCTTTATTCCATTTCACTATTTTTTATATTCCCCAAATGAATGAGACCATATAATGTTTGTCCTTCTCCGATTGACTTATTTCACTCAGCATAATACCCTCCAGTTCCATCCAAGTCAAAGCAAATGGTGGGTATTTGTCCTTTTTAATGGCTGAATAATATATGTATACAATGGAATATTACTCAGTATATTTCTTTTAAAGTATCTTATTTGATGTGTTTCCTGTTCGTATGTAATTTATTAGTTCTTATGTGTGAATGTATCTAGATCATATGTACAATTCACATGTATCCATGTGTTAATTCTCAGAAATTCTCAGCATGTCAAATCACTCTTCTTCTTTATGCTCTAAATCAAGGATGTACAAACATTTTGTTATAGTAGATACCCAGGCCAGGACAAACAAGTGTAATAAATATATTCCCTCAGTTTTCTTCAGCATCGTTAAAAGCATTTCACTGTGATATGAGAAAAAGTTGTTTGTTTTTCTGTTTGTTTTTCATTTTCTTTCTGTAAGAGGAAGGGCCAGTTCACCTTTATAGAGGACAGTGACTTAGTACATAGTCTGTACCAGCCATAATGTTCCATAATATATGATATATTATATACATATATAATATGTCATGATGAGTATAACACTTTCTTTCCTGAGAATTCCCTTGATGCAGGGACTGGTCTATGAAAGTAACATATAATCATTGTCATTAAAAACTGGATTGTGGGTGTTCACTCTGGTATCATGGGACATTGATAGGCTTTTTCCTTTATTTATTTATTTATTTGAAAGAGAGAGAGAGAGAGAAGCCAGGTGATGGGCAGAGGGAGAAGGGGACTCCCCGCTGAACAGGGAGCAGGATGCAGGCAGGGCTCAATGCCGGGATTCTGGGATCATGGCCTGAGCTGAAGGCAGATGTTTAACTGACTGAGCCATCCAGATGCCTTGATGCTGACTTTTAAGGGAGATTTTTCAGCTTTGTTCTATTGTATCAATGGTTTTTCAGAGAAATTAACATTAAAAGGAAAAAAGAGAGAGTATGTGTTTAGGCAAGTCACTCTTTTGGACAATATCATCTGTAAAATAACTTTATTCTTAGGGTGCTTGGGTAGCTCTTTAGCTCAGATCCTGCCTCCAGGGTCCTGGATCAAGTCGCAGGTTAGGCTCCCTGCTCAAGGGAGGGCAGAGGAGGGAGGAGGAAGGGGCCTGCTTTCCCCCCTTCCCTCTGCTGCTCTCTGGCTTTCTCCCTGTCAAATAAATAAATAAAACCTTTAAAAAAGAAAATAACTTCTTAATTATTTAGAAAACATAGAAGTGCATTCTTTAGATTCAAATAGTGTGACTTTTCCGGGTGTTTCTAAGTCTCTGTCTGACTTGGCCTGGGTGGGCAAGAGAGCATGGACATTTAGACAAATTTAGGAATTCAAAACCTTTTAAACTTTTAAGAGAAAATGCCTGTTTTGGTTTTGGTTTTGGTTTAATATTTTTCTGGTCCTGGTTTTCCCTAATTTACTGTGCCAGAATATATCATTAAATTTGATTATAACATTAAAAAAAAGAACAACTATTTTTGGTAAAACTAACAAAGGTGATGATGATGATGATGATGATGATGATGATGATGATGATGATTTTCCTGAGAAGACCTTCTTAACTGTACTACAGATTCAGGAAGTAGCTACTTTTTACAATATGGAAACATGTTAAAGTTTAAGTGGAAAAAAATCATAGCACTGCCCTATACCATAGCTACCAGTTACTGAATAGATATTAGCATGAGACTTGCACTCAGGGTGTGCTTACAGGGTTGTCTATATACGCAGCCAGCATTGAGTAGTTCCTGTCTACTTGCCAGTTTGCAAGGCCATAGCTCACACCTGGCAGAGACATTATTTTTGTGCTCTGATGGCTGTTTGCTGACATAACTTCAAAGTTCAGTTGGTCTTAAGAAGCAATATAGAAATTGAAAGATACCTTCTCAACCTGCATAAAACCCAGCTAATCTAGAAATTGCAAGGCTAGCCATGGGCACTAGTAGATGCTTTTTTGGTCTATTAAAATGAAGTGAGTTTTGTGTCTATAAAGCAGGGTTCTTGAATTCTTCCAAATCCCTCAGTTTTGAACTTCAAGCATACTGTACAGGTGTCTTCAGTAACATCAGAGCCTTGTTGAATGAATGCCCTGATTGTTGTTATGTTAAACTATTTCTCGAGCATCTTGTAGAAGATGAGTTAGGGCTGCCATTTTTAGAAAGCACAGCAGGATCTATGTATAAAAATGAAAGGTGCGTACTTCAAAGTACTCATTTGAGAAGACTGAATACACCCTGATTTTTTTTTATTTTGTACAGAGTTGGGCATCCCTTATGATTCAAATCTGGTAGAGTTGATATTAAACTTAGAAGCAAAATTAAAAAGTGAAAGATGCTCAGCTTTTTAGGGACAAAGTGACATATGTTTGGTTCTCTGTTGCAATTGCTGTCATGTGACCATGGGGAAGTTGTCCAATCTGTCTGTAGTTCCTCCTCAGTAAAATGAGGATCATTTAACTTACTTAATTCATTTAACTCATAGAGCTGTGTAAGGATTACATGAGACTATATAAAAAGCATTTATTATTTAAAACACACTCAATAAATGTTAGTTTAAGCAGCTTAAGATTGTGGAAACATAAAAAACTAATGTTTTGTTTTGTTTGAAGACTCTGGAAAGGCAACTGTAAAAGTAACTTCCAAGGAGACACACAAGTGTGTTCTAAATGAGCAGTTTTGAACCGGATGGGTCTCGAAGACATGAGTGTAATTCACCATCAAAGCTGTTTCAAGGGTATATCAAGCTCATAACAACTTAAACAGTGGTGATAGTAAAGAATATAACAGTTGGTGAAAGTGGAACATTCAGAGCGTAGGCTTTGCTTCAGGCACAGCTGGATTCAGAAGCTCAAATGTGACCATGATTTAGTGTTTGTCGATCTCTCTGCCTCTTGCTGTACTTATCACTCTGCTACCTTTCTGGGGGCTTCATTCTCAGGCAGAATTTTAAGAGTAACAAAGGTGGAATCAGCAACTCCAAGCTTAAATACTAGAATTTCAGCCTCTCTGATAGAAAGAAAGCCTTTGATTTCTTAAAATTTCCATGTACTGAGAATAAGGAAACTGAGGTACTCCTAGAAAGTTAGATGGATTGTGAGAAGGGAAAACAACAATAATCCAATAATGGCACTGCATTTTCTCAGTTGCATTTCTCCTCCTCCTCTTCTTCTCCTCCCCTTCTCTTCCTCCTTCTTCTTCCATTATTATTATTATTATTATTATTATTATTATTATTATTAATTATTATCATTAAGAGAGAGAAGGGGGTAAGGGCAGAAGGAGAGGGAGAAAAAAGTCTCAAGCGTGGTCCATGAGCCTGATGCAGGGCTGGATCTCACGATCCCTGAGATTGTGACCTGAGCTGAAATCAAGAGTCAGATGCCTAACTGACAAAGCCACCCAGGCACCCCCATACTCTGCTTCTTTGAGCAGGAGAGAGAGCTGGATGCAGTTACAGAGGACAGGCTAGAAGTTGCTCATAATTTTGGGACTGCATTCTGCTTGTAAGCATCAACAGTCCATATGTATCACAATAAAAAAGATAGAAGTTGAGAGATGCTCTTTTAAGAAATTCATGTTATCTTCCTTGGGACAAGTTTATAGCTTCCCAAGGGACTCCTTTGAGGAAGTTTTCACTTTGAAGAAAGTATTCATTCATTCATTCACTCATTCATTCATTCATTCTGAAAGCATAGGTTTCTTAAAAAATGTTTACTTAGTCTCTGTTCATTCCTAATTCTTCAGTAAATAAAAAGATTGCCAAACCATAACCTTTTCTGACTTCTGATAATGTGTGATTGTCTCCTACTATGCCCAGAAATTTCTTCAATGATATGTTTTTCGAGTAATAAGATATTTCAGATTCATTAATCTAATCTGATCTTCTCATGAAGTGAATGATGTGTTTTCAAGCATTCTGAAATACCAGCTTGCAGTAACCATGCCAATTTCTTAAATACACATACCTTGTCCTTCATATTTTGAAGATAGCCAACATTGAATTGCAATTGGGTTATAAAGGATTTGCTCCTGTTCTTTTAAAAACAACAAACTGCCTTTGTTCCCCATAGAGAATTTCAATAGATGATTTAGTTTCATCTCATGCAGACGGAATGTGTGTTATCTTCTGATTTAAAATGCAATTTTATTTTGTATTTGAAATGAATCACTTCATAATAGGAGCCTAGACCTACTCTTTGCTCTGTGCAGCTCTGCAAAAGTCATCTTCTTTGTTAAAGCGAAAGCACACTTTGAACAGCATGCCCCTTAGTTAACCATTCAATATAATCACTTACTTGCTCTGTCTAAACTAGTAGGTAATACATGAATGAAGACAATGCATCTAAGATGTTGTTTCCAAATGTGGACTATCCTCAGCTGGGAAGAGCTATTTCTAATCTACTTGAAAGAGGGATGACAGGGCACCTGAGTGGCTCAATTTGTTAAGCATTTGCCTCCAGCTCAGGTCATGAAACCCAGGGTCCTGGAATCAAGTCCCATATCAGGCTCCCTGCTCAGCAGAGAGCCTGCTTCTCCCTCTCCCTCTGCCCTCCTCATCTCTCTCTCTCTCTCTCTCTCTCTCTCTCTCTCTCTTTCTACTCCCCCCTCTCTGTCAAATAAATAAATAAAATATTTCTGAAAAATGAAAGAGGGTGGCCCTTCCAAGGAAGTGTCAAACTTTGTACATCTTTGCCTGCCTCTGATAGCAAAGGATGTTTCCTGTGGTCTACCAGAAGCATCATGACATGACTGTTATTGATACAAGTTCAATCAATTTTTATCATACAAAATATATTTAACAAATGGTCCCTATTCTAAAGATGCTTCTTAAAGTAATTATCTAAAGTAATTAAAAGTATTTTTCAAAGGAAAGTCATCAGGGTAAGTTTGGGAATATTAAAGTTTTTCAAAGTTTTGAAGTATTTCTTTTAGGCTATGGTAAGTACTAGGTTTTCTTCACTAATCAAATAATAATAATACCTGTATAATATTTATAGCATATTGATATTAAAAGTATAAGAATGAGTGGAAATTATTTGTGGTATTATTATTTAATAATATACTGCTCTGTGTTAGACCTAAGTTCCTATGTTAACTCATTTTTTAAAATTTTTCTCCCAACATCTCAGGAAGGTCAGTGCTGTTATATTGCTATTTCATAGGTGAGGAAACTAAGTCACAGAGGTTAAGTGACTTGCCCAATACCACTGACTTAACAAATGGTAGACTTGGTATTTAAAGTCAGACCCTGGGATGCCTGGGGGGCTCAGCGATTAAGCCCGTCTGCCTTCGGCTTAGGATGTGATCCTGGAGTCCCAGGATCCAGTCCCACATTGGGCTCCCTGCCTGGAGCCTGTTTCTCTCTCTCTGCCTGTGTCTCTGCCTCTCTCTCTCTCCCTGTCTCTCATGAATAAATAACTAAAATCTTAAAAAAATAAAATAAAGTCAGACCCTATGAGTCTGGGTTCCACGCTCCTGATCAGTTCTGTCATAATTTGTTTTTTTTTTAAGGAATGACAGATATTCCAGACAATGTACACTTCCTTATTTTCTGATGAGGACTCATGAATTAAAGCCTTGTGTCTTTAGCTATAATGGGCTTAAAGGTAGAATGTAGGACCAGGTTTTAATCATGGGAACAGAGCAGCATATTTATTATAAGTCAGGCTTTGGAATCAGCCCTGAGTTCTGATCATAATGCCAGCACTAACTAGCTGACCTGTGCAAATTACTTAATTTCCTGAGCTTCACTATTTTCCATTAGAGATAGGCATACATTATTATACTTCCTGTTACTCTTTGAAAGATTAAGTTATAATGAAGATAAAGTGACTAGCATGATGACTGACCTATAAGAAAAGCTCAATAAATGTTTGCAATAATAGTAATGATGATGATGATGATGATGTAAGAAGCCACTTGATCTGAACCAACACCTTTTCTTTTGAAAATTGCACTAGACTCTAATATCTTCCAGATATAAAGGACGTCTTCCAGGGAAGGAAAAGGTGGCTATCCACTCCTTATATAACAAAACTTGCATTTCACTCTTCTTTCCTGTTCAGGGGGATCAATGAATAAGGTATTATATAACCTTGACTCTAACTGATGCTCAATAGCTAATTCTTAGTTTCTCATGAATACATCATAAAAGAGTTAAACCAGTACAAGCCTACCTGATATTATTTACATGTATATTTTCAAGAGTAAAGCTGCCTCTGATGGATTTTTAACCATGTGATAGTTGGTGAATCAACTATCTTAAAAGCATGGGATCCAGTGTGATTTTTAAAAATGTCAGTCACAGTGTCTACCCTTCTCCCACTCACAGAATAGGGGAATCATAGGGTTCCAAAGACTGGACCTGCATCTTATTTATGGCTTTACCTCCTTGCTATATCAGGAAGTATATACTGCATGCTCCATAACATTTAGTTAAGGAAAAACAGTGGATAATTATAAATATTAGAGTTCTAAGAAATGAAAGATCATTCTACTACAGATTAATGGGCTCAATGCCATATAGCTCAATTAGCTATAGTTTGATCTTAGATGAGGATCTCCGGGCTTTCTATACACTGTGTTTTTCCTTATAATGGTGCCTGGCAGTGGGGTGGACAATTAATGGGTTTGGAATCAGACAGTATTGGGGCTTAAATCCAACAACAGTCACTTACTAGCTGTGTCACCACTAACTTCACCACTTTGGCACTCAGTTTCCTCATCTGTAAAGTAATGGTAATACTTGCTGTATTGACGGATGATGAAGATAAGAGGTAATGCATGTAAAGTGTCTGGCACACAGTGGTATTTCAAAACAGCAGCTATTGTTAATAAGATCATACAGCCATCCTACCTATTGATTTTCTTCAGCTGGTATCTCTTTTCCTTGCCAATGGCACTGCTATTGATTTGTTTACCGTTGGCCTGAGGGACCTGGGACAATGTTATAAATGTCAGTGTTGACAGGGTAATGAAGTGAATGGGATCCTAGCTGAGTAATGAACTCTCCAGCAGCCCTTCGGTTACCCCTCCCCAGCTTAGTGGGCATGGAAGCACCGACCTGCTCAGAAGCTGGGACAGTAGAACAAACACACATTAGAATTCTAGATGTTTCCCCATGAAATGGAGAGAAAAATCAAGGTACAAAGAATGTCATGTGGCCACTGGTTACTCAGTCTACTGGGGCTTTATTTTCAGAAGATGCTATTAACAATAAGTATTAAAACAGGTTAATACGGCATGAAGTTCATTTCCACTTATGCATGGTATTCTAGGAGGGATTTGATCTGAATCCCTGCATTTTCTTTCCATTTCACTTCCACAAGGATTATTCCCAAGTGATCAGTGGCAGGACTTGACATCTGTAGCTAATATACTAATGATCTCTACCTTTGGCTTAAGAAAGAGTCACATTGCCTGCTTTCCAGAGGAAAGGATAAATACATAAATCTTTCTACCTAGAAAATTTCTGGCTTAAGTTGATCCCTTAAGATGAATCATTGCCTTTTCTAATCTACCAACACTTGGCTATGTGATTTAGCTTTCCCATCTATTTCCTTGCTTTTTCCAAAATACTAATATAGATAATAAGCTTTGCATAGGCCATTCCATTATTAAAAGGTTAACATTATATAAATGTTTGGAATTGGGAAGATTACTCTCGAGTATTCCTTGTGGGTAATTAATTCAATGAACAGCTTTTGAGCACCCAATATGTATAAGGCAAGATTTTAAATCAAACTGAGACTACTTTAACAAGGTATAGCTTAGGGATCATTGTTACCCAAATGATAAAACACAAATTATGCAGATAGGATCCTTATTTAATGATTAAAATATGTGTTATTTTGATACATGTTTCTAGGATTCTTGAGGGAGAGACCATTTCCAGCCAGGATGATTCAGAGTATTGTCAAGGAAGAGATCGCCCTGACACTAGTGTTGAAGCACAGAGGTGGTCTCAATAGATGGAGAGCATTCTTGGAAGGACTGGTGTAAACCAAATAAGAGAGGGTGCTAGCAACAATAAATAGGCCATCTTCAGATGTTCTCCTTCATGATGAGGAGTAGGGTGCAGTAAGGTGAATAAGAAGGTTCAGAAGACCTATGTTCTGCTGAGATGTTCAGACTTCATTATATAAATGGCAGAAGCCACTTAGGGGAACTCCCATTGTCAGAGCTACTAGTGTAACGCTCTTTTAAGGGTAACACGTAGGATGGAGAAAAGAGAGGGGGTGTGCAAGTTATGCTAATACTGTCCTTTGAGTAGGAAAGGACAAGAGCCTGGACCAAAGGATCGCAATTAGACTTGGGAGCATGTGCCGGGGAAGTTTATGAAGTAGAAATTGGGACACTTGGGTAATTCCCTGGGTAGTTGGTTAGAAAGGTATAAGGTGGACTAAAAGGGATGTAAGAGAATAGGATTAAGTTGCAGCTTTGGTCAGTCATTGCAGAGGGAAATCTGTCAGTTATGGGCAGGCCTGAGCTCATGTTTACTAACCTAAGGCAGGCCTTACAGTGGATTATAACGCTGATACGTTACACGCTTCCTTTAACCAGCACTCCAGACCTGCTCAACTGCTTCTGTATTTATGAAATCCCTCTTATCAAGGACAGGGCGAAGAGCCACAGAACAGATTGTATTGGGAAGTCTAGTTTGGACCCTTCAAATTTCTGTATTAGTGTGGTGTGTGGTGGTGATTTCTGTATTAGTCCGCTTCTACATGGGACATCTCTCCCCATCCTGAGTAGCTCACCATTCCCCTGGCTTGTATTTCTTATATGTGTATGTATCTGTTTTCCTGGGGGAAGACTGTGGTCTTTCAATGTGAGAACTTTTTGTTATCTGTATTCCTATCACTCCCATGTCACAGCACATGCCTTTGTGCCGTGTCTGTTCTCCATATGCATTTTACAATACACTCCTCTTGGCTAGTGTATTACAGATAGAAAGTCTGTTCTCAGGGCAGGAGGAAAACTCCTGCGTCAGTATTCCTGATTTTATAATCCATGCTAGGGTGAACAACCATTCCAGTCTGTGGGAGACTGGGGGGTTTCCAAGGACAAGGAATTATCAGTGCTAGAACTGAAACAATCCTGGACAACACTGAGCAATTAGTCACTCTGCACCATGCTTAGTTGAGAGGTTTTGAATAGTTTGGAGGAACTAGGCTCAGAGCTTTGGATGCCAGCTGAACAATCAGGTCTCCTGTTATTCATAGTCACAGCAAAGCCCAGCAGTCACTAACCCAGCAGGCTGACCCAGGTGAGGTTGGAAAAGGAGTGAGAAAGAACCAATCAGCATATTGACTAGCACTTCCCAGGCCCCTGCTGCGGTGCAGATCTTGGCAACTTTGTGTGCAGAGATGACTGGAGAAAGGTGTGAGGTTGCTTCTGCCCTTGCAAATCCAGTGGGCTCAGTGGAGACATGAAAGTGCATGCAAGCAGTAATCACACAACAATTAATCTCTAACTCTCAAAAATTGGATTGTTAGGGTATTAAAGGCCCAGGGAAAGGAATCGGAAGTAGAGCATTGGTAGCCAGGATACTGTCCCCCTACTGATTCTGGGTGGGGGTGAGGGGGTCGGGCCCTTGTTTTTGAACATATCATTTCTAGCTATGCTGAGCAGTGGGGTCTTTCCATTAGAGGTACTTTGTAAACCGATGAGTGTCAAATGCACATAGCATGAGTTGCTCTCCATCTCTGAACAGGAAAACTCATCTGCATCTTCCATTCCAGCAAGGGGTCACATTATCTTGGGGCCGGTGGGGGTTACTTTGGCATGTTATGGATGTTGGGGGCCTTGGTTATTGGTAGAGTGATTCTCTTGAGGACTGAGTGGATTTTTTTATACACGGGAAGCTTAGCTCTTGCAGATTAATATTAGGTTTCAAAATAGAGTTATCTTTCCTTATCCCTCTGAGTATATTGGTCTCCTTGTTTATGTGTAAATGTAGGGGTGTCCCTGTGTTCTGCTTATTTCTGCATACTTTGTCCCAAGTTATTTTCTGTTATGTCATTTGATCTCCCTCACTTTGATTAAAGGGTTTTCTTAGAGTTCTAGTGATCCCAATCTTTTTGCCTGTAATGAATAATGAATTGGTGAGCATGTGTTGATTGGGAGCTACACTGAAGGGTATGGCTGGGCCTTTAATTAGAGAAAATCCAATTGCATCTCAGGTCATTCTTCTTGGGATAACAATATTTCTTAGGAAAGATTTTTCCAGTCTCCTCTTGAACAGAGGGTGGTTCTGAAAGTCATGATGGCAAAGAACACTGGTGGGGCTCATCATCTGCTGGGGAAAAAACCTTGTATTTCCTTTGTTTTCCACTGAGCATCTGTGGCCTGATTGGTGGGCATTTCCCTGACCTGTCATAATCCTGCAATAACACTTACTTATTCATTTCTCTAAGAAGTATGGGCAGTTGAGGTTCTAAAGAGCACTGTTTGGAGCTATTTTCTCCTCCTCTACGATTTCTGTCTTTGTGAGGGGATCACTGCAGAGTTGGCTGTGACAGAACAAAAGGCTTTAGGATGCCAAATATTCCAAATTTAGAACCCACTCATATCAGTCAGAGTGCAGCCAGTGAAGATACTATACTGAGACTTATTGCAAAGAGTGGATTTATGTGATCATGGAGGCTGGGCAGGAGCTCTGAAGTCCTCACGGTGAGCCCTTGGGAAGTGTGGGCTGGAACTCTCAGGTATTGGTTGTGCACAGTGGGATTTCTTCTTCAGCAAAGCTGAAAAAGCCACTTTGCTCTTACATCTTTGCAACGGATTGAATCAGACCCACATAGATTATCTAAGATAACCAGTCAACTGATTATGGATTTCATTCACAGCTACAAAATACCTGCGTGGCAACAGCTGGATTGGGCTATAACAGCAGACCATTGCCTGGCCAAGGTAATGGATCAATAGACTATTGTAGCAACTTCTCTTTATTTGTATTGTTTTTATCAAAGTAAAATTCTCACAACATAAAATTATCAATGTAAGGTGTACAATTCAATAATATTTACCACATTAACAGTGTTGACCTAGCATTACTTATACACAGTTCCCAAACATCACCATAAAGGGGACCCTGAACCAGTTCACCATCATTCCCCATTGCCCCTTCCTCCTTGCTCTAGGCAAGCACAAATCTGCTTTCTGAATCTATTGATTTACCTATTCAGGATATGTTGTATAATAGAATCATACAGTTTATGACTTTTGGTGTCTTGTTTTTGTTTTTTCACTTAGCACAATTTTTGAGGTTCAGCAACATTGTAGCATGCATCAGTACTTTATTCCTTATTATGATTAAATACTATTCCATTGTATGGATATACCAGGTTTTGTTGTCCATTTAGTTACTGATGGATATTGGGTACATTTTTACCTTTTGGCTTCTGCAAATATTGCTGTTGTGAACATTCATGTATATGTATTTATTTGAATGACTGTTTTCAGTTTTCTTAGATAGATTTCTAGGAGTGGAATTGCTGTCTTTGGAAAGCCGTCATACCCAAAGTTTTGACAAACAGTGCAATTTAGGAAATCCTATGTTGTTACCTATTTGCCCATGCCTCCAGTCACCCCCCTCTGTCAATATAAATATGTCTTTAAAGAGGACTCCTAAAAAAAAAAAAATGGGCTCCTTTGAAGACTCTACCTGTGTACATTCTGGAGAAGGCAAACATACTACCACATCTTATCTTCCTAAGCCTCAAATGTCAAAGAATGCATATCTTTCCTTGGACTCTGTCCCTGGAGCCTCTAGAATTCTATGAGTCATATCTAAGTAGTTAGAAATTGCAATTTGCTTTTCAACATGTTGGTAACATTGAAAAGCTCTGAATTGAAATTTCCAACTCTTTTCCTTGGGTGACTCATGTACAGATACTTTTAGTGATCATAAGAACTATTTCTATCCAGTGCTTCCATAGGCATTGAGGATTGATTGATTGATTGATTGATTGATTGATTTTACTTACTTATTTACTTATTATTATTATTATTATTATTATTATTATTATTATTATTTTAGAGAGAGAGAAAGTAGGGGGAGCTCCAAGTAGGCTCCATGCTCGGGACAGGGCTCAATTCCATGATTCTGAGATCATGACCTTAGTTGAACTCAAGAGTCAGACACTCAAGAAACTGAACCACCCACATGCCCCCTATCTTTTTTTTTTTTTTTTAACTTAGTGGTCCCACCTCCCCAAATAGTGTTGCTAGGTCTGTATCTCTCATTCAGGAGTGAGCTACTTATTAATCATCAGCTGGGACTCATCTGAGTACCTGAGTGCATGCAGTGCAGCTTGCACAGGTAGTAAAGGAAGGAAAGTATAAGGAGAGAGCATAAGCTCTGATATCAGGAAACCAATCCTGAAACTTGGCTCAAGCTTGGCTCAAACACTGGTTTCTTGAGACGTTGGTGATTTCCTCATTTTACCTAGGCCTCAGTTTTCCTATTTGTAAAGCAAGACTAATCATTCCTTACCTATCAGAATTGTTTTGATATCTAAATAATTGTGTGTGTGTGTGTGTGTGTGTGTGTAAGAATATGTATGCACTATATACAGTACTTAATACACAGTGACTACCTGATATTTCAATATTAAATGGAGGCACAGTTACAAAAGGAGAATATGGAAATGGAAATAATAGAAAGATTTCTTGTGAAATTCATGCCTGAAAGAAAACTTGGCAGATGAGAAACTCCATGCCTCCTAACTCTTTCTTTTATAATGTTTTTATTCTCAGGATACTTAGGTGGCTCAGTCAGTTGAGCCTCTGACTCTTTGGTTCAGCTCAGGTCATGATCTCAGGGTCTTGAGATCAAGCCCTCCATCAGGGTCTACACTCAGCTGTGAGTCTACTTGAAGTTTTTTCTCAAGTGTGTTTATACGAACAGTCAGGTCCAGATCCTCAAAAGTCAGGACTATTTGTTTGATGTCCTGTAATTTGATAGAAAACCATAGATGGTTTTAATCAGGAAGGAGATAAAATTCTTAAATACACCATTTTGTCTTCTTTAGCTAGAGAGCTCTTTTCTAACCTGTGGTATTATTTTTGTTATCATAGTGTGAGGTGTTTTTGCAGTCATATACGCAAGTGCCCCTATATGATGGGTGGTATTTATTGATCAATTTAAAATGCAAAAACTTTTATCTGTTACTGCTAATGCCAATAATTGATAGGATAAAAATGGCAGCACATGTTTTCCCATTATCATTATGTCACACAAGTTTTTTTTTTTTTTCCCCATTTGCTTGGTATATTCATTTTGCTTTTATTAAAGTATTTGAATGTTTTTTTTAAAGATTTTATATATTCATGAGAGACACAGAGAGAGAGGCAGAGACATAGGCAGAGGGAGAGGCAGACTCTTCGTGGAGAGCCCAATGTGGGACTCGATCCCAGGACTCCAGGATTATGACCTGAGCCAAAGGCTGATGCTCAACCGCTGAGCCACCCATCGTCCCAGTATTTGAATGTTTTAAACTAAGTAGCATCTCTACTGTTATCTCTGCTGTTTCTAGGATGACTGGAATACATATTTTAAAGAGGGTAATGGATTGTTATTTTTAATAGAATGAGTTCCTATCAAATATCATCTACTGATTTCAGCTATTTCCCCAACTTTACTCGATGATATCTGTGAATTCCATAAGAACAGGACTCTGAGAATAGTAGGAATAATACTCTAAAGCATAATGATTTTTTGATTAGTTATTTTTATCCTAATTTGAGAGATGGGGAAATTAAAGTTCAGTAACTTGCCTTTTCCATTTTAATGCCAGCTCATTTCCAGTTTCCAGCACCTAAAGTCATTTTACAGAGGGCTTTCTTTGGCTACTAGAGCATGCTTTGCCTGTTTACTTGGCAGGCCAGACATGTCAGTGTTTCAATGCCTGCTGGGAAAAACCCACCATCATGATGGGTGGTAGTGTATGAGCTAGTGTATAAATACCCCAGCTGCTGGGGTATTTATATGAGCTAGTGTATAAATACCCCAGCTCCTTTCCACCAGTCAGGATAAATCTGATGTGTGTTCCTCGTTTTCTTCTAGTGTTTTCCCAGGAGGATTTAGTTATAGTTGGGCTCTGGTTGGTATGATAATGCACACATCACTAGTTTCTTTCCCACTTTTATCTTCTCCCCTACCCCGCCAGTGTTTTACTTCACTTCCCAAGTAAAGTACTGCAACTTTAGTGCTTGCCTTATAGTCTGATTTTGGGAAAATTCAAACTATAATGCCCAACCACCCATTCATTAATTGGAAGAAGTGGTAAGCAAGCCAGATTTACCTGGTTCCAGAGATCATATTTATTCTACTATGCCATACAGTGTTTAATAAGAAGTATATGAAATATAAACCCCGTTTCACAGAACTTGAGATCTTATACAAAAAATTAGCACATGAGGAGGAATGACATAGCTAAATCAAAGTTAACATGTTAGCTTAAAGGTTAATTAGGAAACTTAGTTCTGAAGTGGTGAGTGCATGATAGAGATCTGCATTGAACAGACAGGCATCTCCTTCCATAGGCAGCAGTGTGGAATCTTAGAGAATAATATATTAGATTTATTAGATAAGCATTGTTAAGTATTTACTGTGTGCAAGGCCATAAGGAGCTTGAGGAGCTTTACCTTCATTTTACATGTAATCTTCACATCAAATATGAGGCAGAATCTTAAGTATTTTTTGCTGGATGTCAAACGATCCCATAATTTAGTAGTTTAATCCAACATCTATTTAAAAATATTTAATGATTGTGTGGGATAGGAATGTGGGCAGATCTTGCCTCATTGGTCCTTTAGCTCCTTGAAGAATTAACTAGAGTATCTTGGTGATATCTGGCTAATAGCCAGGCCAGTCTGGAGAATCTAAGACATATTTGTTCATGAGTGTGGTGCCTTGGAAGGTGCATCTAGAAGGCTCAGCTCAAGCAAGCCCTTCTCTTTCTCTGTTTAGTCCCAAGATCTGTCCACATGATCGATCAGGGCAGTAGGGCTTCTTACATGGTAGCTTGGGGCAGAAGGTGCCAGCCCACATGACAATTAGTTCTGGAATTGGCAGAGTATCATTTGCAATGTGTTCCATTGATCAAAGCAATCACAAGTCAATTCATGTTCAAAGGGAGGGAATACAGAGCTATGTCTCAATGGAAGGAATGTAAATTATTGTGGCCCCTTGTGCCCATGCATGCACTCTACTCATTCCCATTTTATAAACGAGTAAACAGCTCAAAAAATATCATGGAATATACTAAGGACACAATGTTAATCAGTGAGATATTCAAATGTTGAACCCAGGGAGCAGTCTGATTCATTGATAACAAAAATCTGTGTCTGGAGGGGAAGTTGCACAATTGTTTAATTGAATGAAAATGTAAAGAAGAAAGTTTGGCTGAAGAATGTTGAGTCAGAGAGTGTAAAAATGATACATGATATTCAATACATGATATTCAATATTTATTCTCCTCTTCTTAATAGAACATAGTAGTGTTTTCTGGTTTTGTTTTTGTTCCCAATTGTTTAGTACATTCCTAGCCTTCTTCTTGGGATAAAACTGGTCGTGCAACATTGTCTGGACAATGAGCTTGAAGCAAAAGTCACTAGATTTTTCCAAAAGGCCTGACTTAGCAAGTGTGCCCTTCACCCTCCCTACTTTCTACTGCCTGGAAAATAGACCTAGTAGCTGGTGCTCCTAAACTTAGATTATGAAGAGGAAGAAAAAGGATCTAATCTATGGAGCTGAAAGTGTAAATCTAGGAAAAAATCTAGTGATATCTGGAACTAAGATACTAACTCTACACTGGTTCACATCCAACCTACTAGCTGAGAAAAAATAGTTTTGAGCTATTATTATTTCTTCATTTCTCTTTTTCCTGATATATGCAGTCAAATGCAAATAACTATGGATAATTTGTGGGTTTGTACTCTTTGAGTCAGATGGAGAAAGAGGAAAGGAAATGCCACTATTTTAGCCAAACCCAAAAACTCTGATAGAAGAACAATGATATATATTACCAAGAACTGATGACTGAGGGTTGCAACATTCCCTTATGTGTCCCTTGCCTTACAGAGAAGTCAGTGGATGAAATCTTTGTTCACATCTGGGTCATGAAACCAGTTTGATCTCTATTATTTTGGAAGTCATCTTGTTGTGAATTCTGTAGGTTTTGAGGAGAGAACACACTCTGTAAACTTGCATGGAAAGGAGACTACCTGGAGGAGGAGGTTTCTGGGCTGGGGCAATTGCCCTGCTGGTGGATACTGCACTATAATTGTGGCGTACCTGCTTGTCTTCAATTACTATTTACTGAATTACGTATGTGGTATGATTCAAAGCATTCTATAAAACACACCAATTCCAGGCTCAGAAATCTCAGAAATATGCTGCTTCTTTTTATGAAATCTTTGAAGATTCATTTTTAAAATATAAATATAAATGTGCTCCGGAAGAAGAGCATAGTAACTAGTTACCGAACATTATTACTTCATTAGATTGACAGTCACTTAACATCTCCTTTCATCAGGAAGAGTTTGGTTCTCTCGGATGAGCACACTTTGCCAAAGAAGGTTAAATTCATGGAAAAAATTCTAACCTTGTTCTGAGGGAAAAACAAAACAAAACATATAGAATAGAA
This sequence comes from Canis lupus baileyi, assembly GCF_048164855.1. Taxonomy (NCBI): domain Eukaryota; kingdom Metazoa; phylum Chordata; class Mammalia; order Carnivora; family Canidae; genus Canis; species Canis lupus. The sequence continues at coordinate 30,888,718 of NC_132857.1, read as the reverse complement.
TTTAAAGGTCTAATCACGGAACACATTTATTGAGTTTCTACATCTCCACACCTAGGCTCTGTCTGGAATCAAGGTTTACCACTGACTATAGGAATTTGGACAAGTGGCTTATTTCTCTAAACCTTAATTTCTTTATTCTGTAGCATGGAGATTAACATCGTTCCTATTCTACAAGATTGTTGTGATGTGATCATCACACAGACATGCTCATTTAGCTTAAGCAACACAAAGCCTCATACATGACTGAAGCTCTATGAGTGTTAGCAGTTTGAGAGAGGAAGACAGTGTCATGTCCTGCAGTCTGGGGCTGAGCTACACAGGCTAAGTTCAAATCTTAGCTCTGTCACTTTGGGTATATTGTTTAACTATTTTTTGTCTTTGTTTCCTAACTTTTAAAAAGTAGGTAATAATACAAATGGTGTTTTATTATCACAAGGCACTTAAAATAAGCATTTGGTATAGACTTAGTCATCTTTTCATTGTGAATATGATACAGGCAATTCTTGTTTAACATGGCACTGTAGAACAGTTAGAAGTGATCACACATGCTACACTTGGGATGAAAGTTCTTAATAATACATGAGAAAAATTTTGATAGTTCTATTACCTTTAACTTTTTCTCCCACAGCATTAAAAACTCTCTTAGGGAAATGAAAAAAAAATAGTAAAACTGATATTTGTTTAGTAATATTAGTTACATACTGTAACCCAAAATATTAGAAACATTGAGAATTACTGTGTTTGGAAAAAAAAAAAACCTTATAAAGTGTAGTTTTAACAGTGCTTGCCTTCTCGTTGTATGACAAATAGGGAGGGAATATCTTTTCTATGCTATGGTGACTTGTCATATGCCTAAGTTTGGATCAGTTTCTAACATGTTATCCTTTGTGCTTTCAATGTCATGAAATGTCTTGGCTATTTCTTTTAATGTGAGGATTACTGCCGTATCACTTCCTCTGGGACATTGTCATTCTCTTTGTCATGAATCCACTTCATTTGTATCAATTTATATTTCCTCTGATAATTTCCTGTGGCTGAAGATCTAGAGTCTGTCAAATAGTGTGTGTCAGCATTTCCATGGTCAGCTATTTTTTTATAAATCCCTTTACATTTGAATTTAACTTTCAGTGTAATTTTTAATCTCTTTTCTGTATTTTCATCCTTGTTGACCAATTCCCCTTTTGATTATCTATTTTTGTAAAATGTCACATGGGCTTATGATTGAGAGACGAAGAAGCAACACAACTCTGTGCTTTGCTGTCTGTGTGGGACCTGAATAACAGATGGCCCAGTGACCAATCACCTGTAGACTTTGAAAGAAATGATGTGATTGGTCCCTAATTATGGTGAGCATCTGCAATTTACATATTTGTGGACTGAAGAACAAGCAGGAGAATTTGTACTTTATAAATTATTCCTAGTTAGTATACTATGATCAGTAAAATTTAAACTATGTTGCTTGGGGACTGGAGTTATTTAAATTGTGGTAATTGAAATTGGAGCCATACAAAGTGGAGACTTTGCAAGCACCAACTTTATTGAATAGAAATATTTAAATGAAAAAATTACTATTGTTATATAGCCACTAAAATATTAATATCTAAGCATGTTTTAAAAGTGGAAATAGAACCACTTTAACATTCATAAAGAATGTTCCTATGTGTACTGTTTTCTTATTGTTGCTGTAACAAATTATCACAAACTTGGTGGCTAATAACAACATAAATTTGTCATATAGTTCTGGAGGTTAGAAGTGTTAAATAATCTTTATGAGGGTGAAATGAGGCAGAGCTGTGTTCCTTTTGGGAGTTTCAGGGGCAAATCTCTTCCCTTTTCCTTACAGTAGTCATTTGCATTCTTTGGCTTATAGCACTTGCCTCATATTGTTAGAACTTCTTGCTTCTCTTACCACATCTCCTGCTGCTGCCTTTGACCTTCTTGTCTTATTCTTATACGGACCCTTGTGATTATACTGGGCTTACCTGGATAACCCAGGATAATCTTTGCATCTCATGACCCTTAACTTAATCATACTATAAAGTCCCTTTTCCCAGATAAAGTGACATATTCAATGTTCTGAGGATTAGGATATGGACATCTTCAGGGGACTATTATTCTCTACCACATCATATGTCTTGCAAATCAAAATATCAAAATATATATTATGATCAGCTCAATATCACCTACTGGGGAACTGAGAAATGAAGTATGTTCTTCATGGTTAACCTGTCACAGATGTTATTTTAATGAATCCTACCTATTTAATATAAAAATCATCAATTGCTTATTGGGTGATAGTCTAGAAATACAAAGACAAATTATGTCTCCCTTCCATCCCCAAGGTGCTAAGAGCAGCACAGATAGTGTTATGTTCACCAGAAAGTTCAGGTGCCAGGCCCTTGGACTATACTGATCCAGTCACTTCTACAGACACACAGCCAGAGGACACAGAGTTCAAGCCTGCACTGCACTGTTATGTAGCCTCACCATAACACAATATATCTGTGGTGTACTAATTGTCTAAAATTATCAGGTAAACCATTTTGTAAATTAAGCAAGCTATTAAGCTCTTGTTTGTAGGTTCAGAGGGATAGTATGATACATAAGGGGAAAATTATAATAGAAGAGCCAAGCATTCTAGCTACAGTGATTTTGAATCCTTGTGAATTTATTTTCTTCATCACAGAGACAGTATAATTCCATACTACTCTGTCTTTTCCAACTCTTAAAGCTAATGTGTGCTATTTATCTATATGATGCTTTCCCACTTAATCTGATAGATGCTCAATAATTAGTACTCCTAGTATTATTATGGAGCAGTATTTCAAAGGTTTATCTGAATGACATAAACATATAATAGTGTCTAGTGTTATGAGGTATGTGATACAGGTTAGAATAGAAGATAATTGGGAAAGAAAGAAAGAAAGAAAGAAAGAAAGAAAGAAAGAAAGAAAGAAAGAAAGAAAAAAGGCAGCATCAAATATAATCATCACCAGCAGGATAATTTTGTTGTGGCTGGTCTCCATTCTGTCCCTAAAGAATAGCTCTATTTTCCCTTATTTGGAGCAGCCAAATTTAGGTCATTCAACCTAGACATTAAGATCTTCATAAAAGGTCAATGTATAGCTTATCAAAACTAACTGCCATTTAAACTGAATATGTGGGGAAAGGTAGGGTTTTTAAAAGGTAGAACTTTTGTTTACTGAAATGACTTTGTTATTTAATGTTATTTAGATGGCTTCCTATATATGTATGTATGTATATATGTATCTTGCTTGGCTTCCAGAGATTGGTGTGTGTGTGTGTGTGTATGCAGCTAACAGTATTAGTTGCCTACCCATCATCCTTTTTTACTTTCCCCCTTCCTAACAAAATCCCAGTTTTATTTAAGCATTCATGCTCCTCCATGAAGCCATGTGCTCTTTGAAAGTTTTCCTCCATCGGAAGTCCTGGAGGATACCTCCTAATTGTCTGAAACTGTGGTTTTCAAAGTTTGGTCCATGGTTATTGGGGTGGGCTTGGAGGGAGTCCTGGGACCCTTTCAGAGAATCCACAACATTAAAACCATCTTCATTTTCACACTAGACATGTGTTTTTGTTATGTCCTCTCACACATGTAGAATGGTGTTTTTTCAGAGGCTACAAGATGTGTTATGGTATCTCCACTCAGACAGCTAATGGAATGTGTACTGTGAGTTCTTGTTTTCAAATTTCCTGAGCTTTGATTTCTAATACAGGGGATATTGATAGATACAAAACAGATATAGATATTCAAAAATTTCTTCAGAATTTTTTTTTCAGAATTTTTAAGAGTAGAAATGGGTCTTAAGATCAAAAGCAGCTCTTAAGCACTTCTGATCTAAGCAAAAACTATGGTCCATTTTCACTGCCAGAGATTTGAATAGGCATGAACATGTGACACAATATGGCCAATTAGAGGAAGTCTGCAGGTAGCAGAGGTTGCCGAGTAAATATTTTCTGAGAAAGGATTCTTCATTCTTAAAAAAAAAAAAAAAAAAAAAAAGATTTATTTATTTATTTTAGAGAGGGCATGTGCATGGTGTCAAGGAGCAAGAGGAAGAGAGAAACTTAAGCAGACTCTGCACTGAGCATGGAGCCTGATGTGGGACTTGATTTTATGACATGAGATCCCACCTTCAAGGGTTGGACACTTAACTAATTGTGTGCCTGCCACAGGTGCTCCAAGATTCTTCATTCTTAAAAAACAAAAACAAAAACAAAACAAAACAAAACAAAAAAACACAGGATGAGGAATGAGGTGGCTTTTTTCTTTTCTTTTCTCCTGGATTTTGCTGGGTCTGGATGTGGTCATGGTGTGATGCCTGGAACTGCACAACCACCTTGCTACAGCTTGAAGTTGAGACAGCCACAGAGGAGGAACCCTTACCTTCCATGCTCAGAGCATTCCTTGTCTCACTTAAATCTGTTACAACAAACAAACAAACAAAAAAGAAAGAAAGAACATCAAAAATCTGAAAGGTGCTCAGGATGGCTTTTACTCTACTTGATGCTTTAACTCCACAATTAGCAATTCCATATCAGAGTAGAATATATTTCTTTTTTTTTTTTAGAATGTATTTCTATAGATTATTTTTGGACTCTGTTAAAAGGCTGTTAGGAAATGTAGGATCTCAGTTTTCCTCATTTCCTCTAACAGAATAAACAACATAGGTATAAATTAATACACCTGAGTTTGATTCTGACCCCCACATCAAATAATCAGTAACCTAGAAGGAACTATTTTTGTTTCTTTGAATCTCAGCTTCCAAATCCCAGTTTTAAAGTCAGAAAAGTGATTTTTCTATGGAAAACAAGCAGAATTGCAATTGGGGGTATGATAGCTAAAGCTTTTTATTTTGGAAATTGTTGCTAAGGTTTAACTGGTTCAGTAGTCACTATCCTACATCCATAGAGGTGCCTGTGCATAATGCACATAACCAAGCAACCCAATTTAAAAATGAAAAATATAGTTCAGGTACTGAGTTGTTCAGTTCAAATAATGAATCTTTAAATGGCAGAACTTTTGTTTACTGAATTGGCCTGGTTATTTTTTAGTCTTCTTGCATCATTAGCATTTATATGTATGCATGTATGTATATATTTTTACTTTAAAGAGTTATGGAAGACCTATTATGGGCCAGACCCCGTTCCATGCAGACTCATTCAATCATCCAACAGATTTATTTAGCGACCTCTATGTCTGAAATACTATGTTAGAAATTAAGTAGTTAGTGGTAGGCAAATAAGCACACTTTCTTCCTAAAACTTGTCGTTTGGAGTGGTGCCTAAATGCTAAACCAATAATCACACATGCACACACACACGCACATATATACACAATTACAAACTTCGAGGAAATGAGTTAAAAAGGAAATCATCTTGTTTCAGTGCTAGAGACTAAGAGGAGAAATGTGGTCCTTGGTAAGGTATCTAAAGAAGTGCTCACTGACAAAGGGACTTTTAGGCTGATACTGAAGAAAAGGAGGCTGTCATGCAGTGTTTGGGAAATGCTTCCTTGGCCAATGTGTAGGCCCTGACTCTTGAAGCCTATGGGGTCATAATGAACAGGACAGACACTGGGATGTATAGCAACAAATGTCCTTGGCTACTCAGACTCCATATGAACAGTGCATTTAGCTCTAGGTAACAGGTGCTGAAATAATGAGGAATCTATTCCATGTGCACTCTTGGCAGAGCTGTACGAAATATTAATGAACTTGGCTGGCCTCATCAAAGAGAGTTCCACATAGTGTGTCCTGAGTGTGAATGTGAAAGTAAAGAAACTATATGCTGATCAATGGCCAGAATGAAGAAGTTTGAAATGTATGTAAATATTCCTGATTAGGCTGCGTTACTGCTCAGATTATGAAACATTTATTTTTTCATTCATTAATTCCTTTTAGTGTTTACTAAACACACAGTCTGTGTGTTGGACACAGTGTCCTAGTTATTGAAGGTGGAAATCGAAAAGGACAGTTCCCCTGAAAACATGAAGCTTCCAATCTTGTCAGGGGACAGATTCATAAACATTATTGTGAAATAAATAAGTATCATAGAAGTGGGCAAAATATCTTTCTTTTTTCCTGCCTATCTTTTGAAAATCATATTTTGCTTTGCTTTAAGGCAGAGTTAACTTGATTTTTCAGTGTTTTGAATGTGCTGGACTTTCTCATTTGAGGCCTTATATGATCTTTACTGGAACATTCTGCACATCCACTCATCCATGATTATTGTCTATTCATCACTTAAGCATTTATTTAAATACATTTATTCCAAGCCATCTATTTTTTAAGAGTCTATTTATTTATCTGAGAGAAAGAAAGAGAGAGAGAACCATCAGGGGGAGCAGTAGAGGGAGAGCAGGGAGCCTGATGTGGGGTTTGATCCAGGACCTGGGATCCTGACGGAAGCCAAAGGCAGACGCCCCGTGGACTGAGCCATCCAGTAGCTCCTGGTAGTTAAATTTCAGACTACTTCAGGTTTTTCTTTGTATGATAACCTGTGGTTTTTCCAGATGTTGATAAATAGTATGAGGAGAAATCCTGTTATTCTCCTTGATTGGAAAGGAAAATCTTGGGAAGAGTAAGAGAGAGAACAGCATTTTCCCCTGGTGGGGACATTATTTGCATTCTCGTTCTACTATTTCTAGGTGATAGCATTCATTCATTCATTCATTCTGTAGTCATTCCATAACCCACACATAAATTAATCCCTCCCTTGCTCCTGATGAATGCAATTGCAACCTAAAAACAAACAAACATACAAACAAAAAAATGAATTAGGGAATGCAGGGCAGCTCTGGTGGCTCAACGGTTTAGCGCCGCCTGCAGCCTGGGGTGTGATCCTGGAGACCTGGGATCGAGTCCCATGTCAGGCTTCCTGCATGGAGCCGGCTTCTCCCTCTACCTCTCTCTCTCTCTGGAAAATAATAATAATAATAATAATAATAATAATAATAATAATAAATCTTTAAAAAAAAGAATTAATTATGTCTTTACTATAATACAGAATTCAGTATAAAACAAAGTTTGTGCTTTCCTTTGTTTTTGCTACTTATTTCTTCTTAGTTATATAAAAATATCCTTTCTACCTAGGATATGTAGAAAATATCTTTTCTACCTAGGATTTGTTGGTGGAACTTTTTAGGCTGGCAGCATAGCTTAGATAAAGAGTTTGGAATTTCACTTGCAAATCCAAAGCATAATATCACCTCATAACATTCAGAATGGCTAGAATAAAAAAAAAAAAAAGATAAGTAATAAGTGTTGTCAAGGATGTGGAGGAAAGAGAGCCCTCATGCACTATTTGTGGGAATATAAATTGATGCAACCAATATGGAAAACAATATGGAGAGTCCTCAAAAATTTTTAAAAAGTAGAGCTACCATATGATCCAGTAATTGCCCTGCTGGGTATTTCCCCAAAGAAAACTAAAACATTGACTTACAAAGATCTATGCACACCAGTGTTTATTGCAGCAGTATTTACCATAGCCAACATACAGAAGCAACCCACATAATCATGGACAGATGAATGGATAAGGAAAATACACACACAATAGAATATTACTCAGCCATAGGAGATTGTGTCATGTGCAGCAAGATGGATGGGCCAAGAGGGTATTATACTAAGCAAAATAAGTCAGAGAAAGACAAATAACATATGACTTTATTTATATATGGAATCTAAGAAACAAAACAAACGAACAAACAACCATAAAACCTGAATCAGACCCAAAGATACAGAAAGCAAACTGATGGCTGCCAGAGGGAAATGAGGTGGGGGGATGGGTAAAATAGTGAAGGAGGTTAAGAGGTACAACATTCCAATTATAAAATAAAGAAGTCATGGGGCTGAAAAGTGCAGCATAGACAATATAGTCAATAATATTTTACAATCATGTGACAGATGATAAAACTACACTTGTATTTTGTAATGTACATAATTGTCAATTCACTATATTATATACTTGAAATTACTATTCTATTATATATCAACTCAATTTCAGTTACAAATAAAAGGCATTTACGGGTGTCTGTGTGGCTCAGTTGATTAAGCATTGACTCTTGGTTTCAGCTCAGGTAATGATCTCAGGGTCATGAGATGGAGCCCCACCTAGGGCTCTGCGCTCGTAGGTGAGTCTACTTCTCTCTCTCTCTCTTTCCTTCTCACTCTGCCTCTCTACCCACTTAAGCTCGAAATATATAAATAAATCAATCAATCTAAAAAAATTAAAAAGGAATTGACATCAACAATTTAATTTAATTTAATTTAATTTGTTATCTCTACCTTCTGGTAATAGAAAATAAATCCCAGAAAGGTTAATTTACCCAATAATCCACAGAAAATGGTGGAGATGGAATCAAACCAGATGTTTCCAGCAGAGGGGTTAACTGAACAGGAAGAGTTAAAAAAAAAAAAAAGTTTGGCATTTCAAGTTATAACCTCAACTTTAATTGAGCTTCAACTTCGCCATATGATCTTTTTATATTCTTTTAATTTTTCTGAGTACCAGTGTCTCCATCCATAAATTTTGGGTGATAGTAACAGATATCTGGAAGAACCTTTGAGGGGAAAAGAAATAATACTCTGACACAATTGTAGCATAGTTATGTGAGAGGTGTTTAATAAATGGGGATTATTATTTGCAGCTTTTAAATTATTTTTAGCAAATGAGTACTCCCTACCACATATTAGTTAACAAGGTTATAAGAAGGATAATAATTTGGAGTAATCCTAACATTTTTATTTTTTATTTTGCCTCTCCATATGTGCAAAGATCTGAGAAATGATTCTATCAGACCTCATGGTGGGAGTATTTTCTCCTATCAGGGATTCTTTCCCTCTTCATTTCTTTTCAGAAACATTTCCAAGTTCCCATCTTTATTATATATCTAGAATAAATACACTTTCCTAAACGTAAGACTTTATTCAAAACATCTCTTCCTTTAAGGAGAGAATGTCATTTTCTGTCATTTTCCCCTATTTATCTATATACTTTTTCTTGTATCTGGAGCTTGTATTCCTAGCAGTTACTATAGTGATGTCTTTCAAGGACCTTGGCCCTGATAGAGGCTTCTTTCTACCTGGGTTCTGGGAATGAGATTGGGCATTTTTGACTTAGACCCTTAAGGTATGGTGACAATGACATGTTACTTTCCACTGCTTTCCTACAATGCAAAAACTTCATGCTAGTTTCTGCTCTTCTTTTCCTATCTTCTGCTCTTCTAAATGCTCTGATCTCTAACTTTACCTCTTGAGAACTACCAATCAGTAGAGAATGTGCATTTGGAATTATAGCTGGGTACATTGAATTCTAGTGCCATTTAGCAAGAGTACACAGTCTTCATTAAAGAAAGCTTTTTGGCCTGGGAAATAGTTGCATGACAGTGTTCAAAAAGTCTCTTACGCGACAGTCTTTTGAAGCCCATATTAAGAAATAAATACACAGGGATGGCTCAGCAGTTGAGAATCTGCCTTTGGCCCAGGGTGTGATCTGGGAGTTCTGGGATCAAGTCTCACATTGGGCTTCCTGCAGGGAGCCTGCTTCTCCCTCTGCCTGTGTATCTGCCTCTCTCTGTGTCTCTCATGAATAAACAAATAAAATCTTAAAAAAAAGAGAAAAAAATATACATGTAATCCTTTAACGAGTAACAAATATGTACCACTACTGTGGCATATGTATTGGAATATTTGGAAATCAGCAGTTTCCTCTCCACTCCAATGTTCTTTTACATTTAAAGAAGTGTCACCTTACATATCTGTTGAATTCTCATTATCTTTACCTGAAAAATTCTCATGGAATCTCAGATATGCAGTAGTAGGAAGAATAATGAGCCACAGAAATACCCAAGTCCTAATCCTCAGAACCTGTGAATATATTTCGTTAAGTGGCAAGAAGGAAATAAGATTGCAAATGAAATCAATGTTACTAATCAGCTAGCTTTAAAATAAAGAGATTATCCTAGAGCATTTGGGTGAGCCCGCTGTATTCACAAGGTTCCTTAGAGTGAAAAAGGGAGTCAACAAAAGAGAATTAGAAGCAGGTGTAACTGTGGAGGAAAGACACAAAGACATGCAACAGAGCTAGCTTTGAAGATATGGGAAGCCACAGGAATGTGGGTGGCTCATGCAGAAGAATGAAGCTAGACCATTCTCTTACACCATACACAAAGATAAACTTAAAATGGATGAAAGGTCTAAATGTGAGACAAGAATCCATCAAAATCCTAGAGGGAGGGGATTCCTGGGTGGCTCAGTGGTTTAGTGCCTGCATTCTGCCCAGGGCGTAATCCTGGAGTCTCGGGATTGAGTCCCACATAGGGCTCCCTGCATGACTGTGTCTCTGCCTCTGTCTATCTGTGTCTCTCATGAATAAATAAATAAAATCTTAAAAAAAAAATCCTAGAGGAAAACACAGGCAACACCCTTTTTGAACTTGGCCACAGCAACTTCTTGCAAGATACATCTATGAAGGCAAGGGAAACAAAAGCAAAAATGAACTATTGGGACTTCATCAAGAGAAAAAGCTTCTGCACAGCAAAAGAAACAGTCAGTAAAACCAAAAGACAACCTACAGAATGGGAGAAGATCTTGGCAAATGACATATCAGATAACGGGCTAGTATCCAAGATCTATAAAGAACTTCTTAAACTCAACAGCAAAGAAACAAACAATCCAATCATGAAATGGCAGAAGACATGAACAGAAATCTCACCAAAGAAGACCTACACATGGCCAACAAGTACATGAGAAAATGCTTTGCATCACTTGCCATTAGGGAAATACAAATCAAAACCACAATGAGATACCACCTCACGCCAGTGAGAATGGGGAAAATTAACAAGGCAGGAAACAACAAATATTGGAGAGGATGTGGAGAAAGGGGAACCCTTTTGCACTGCTGGTGGGAATGTGAACTGGTGCAGCCACTCTGGACAACTGTGTTGTAGTTCCGCAAAGAGTTAAAAATAGACCTGCCCTACGACCCAGCAATTGCACTGCTGGGGATTTACCCCAAAGATACAGATGCAGTGAAACGCCAGGACACCTGCACCACGATGTTTCTAGCAGCAATGTCCACAATAGCCAAACTGTGGAAGGAGCCTCGGTGTCCATCGAAAGATGAATGGATAAAGAAGATGTGGTCTATGTATACAATGGAATATTCCTCAGCCATTAGAAACGACAAATAGTCACCATTTGCTTCAACGTGGATGTAACTGGAGGGTATTATGCTGAGTGAAGTAAGTCGATAGAAGAAAGACAAACATTATATGGTTTCATTCATTTGGGGAATATAAAAAATAGTGAAAGGGATTATGGGGGATAGGAGAGAAAATGAATGGGAAGTATCAGTGAGGGTGACAGAACATGAGAGACTCCTAACTCTGGGAAACGAACAAGGGGTAGTGGAAAGGGAGGTGGGCGGGGGGTTGGGGGGGTGACTGGGTGATGGGCACTGAGGGGGGCACTTGATGGGATGAGCACTGGGTGTTATACTATATGTTGGCAAATCGAACTCCAATAAAAAAATACACACACACACAAAAAAAAAAAAGAATGTGGGTGGCTCATGGGAGCTAGAAAAGGCAAAGAAATGGATTATCCCCTAGAACTTTTAGAAGAAATGCAGCCTTGTCAGCACCTTGATTTTATTTTTTTTTAATTTTTATTTATTTATGATAGTCACAGAGAGAGAGAGAGAGGCAGAGACACAAGCAGGCTCCATGCACCGGGAGCCCGACGTGGGATTCGATCCCGGGTCTCCAGGATCGCGCCCTGGGCCAAAGGCAGGCACCAAACCGCTGCGCCACCCAGGGATCCCAGCACCTTGATTTTAGTGCAGGGAAACCCCTGTCAGACTTCTATAGAATTATAACACAATAAAGTTGTGTTGCATTGTTTAATTTAAATTGTTCGTATTTGTGGCAATTTGTTACAATGGCCTCATAAAATGAATACACATGGTTTCTTTACTTTTCCAGTAAGAAGAGAGGGATGATAAACTAGTGAGGTTTATATGGGTATTGAAGGCGGAGAACATAAGGGAAAACTAGAAAAGGCATTAACAAGAGATATTAATTTTTCCTTTTTTTCCGTATTCTCATCACATCTTTTCCTACATACTGCCAAAATAATTCTTGCTTGGAGATACATGGAGGCAATCTGATCTTTGTGGATTTGAAATAAATTATAATCTCTGCTGGGTGGAGAGGGAAGTCCTTGCCCTCTTCCAGAAAATAAACAGATCATCACAATTAGATAACCTTTTGAACCATTTAGGTAGGTTGAAACCGTTATACCTTAAGAAAAAAAGAAGCAGCTCATGTGTATTGCAATTTTATGTAATTGTATCTTAGCAATTTGTTCAAATGATCTTTACTAAAAGAGAAAGGGGCTACTGAATAATCTGACTACCAAACTTGAAGAAAATAAGACATTAGATCTTGCTGTGAATCATAAATGATTGCCTCTTCACCTTTTACAAAGACTCAAAGATACTTTGGAAAATTGCTATCAGAAAATCAGTGCTCTCCAACCAGCACCATGAACAGAACTAAGCAGGTGAAAATCTTGAATAGATGGTCAGTTTATACAGGCCACTTAAAACACTGAACATGAGACATTTATGGAAGGGCTACTTTGACTTCTATTCTCTTTAATCCATTTTTTTTTCTTTGTGACATTTTTGAGTTCAATGTTGTAATGAACACTGTAATGTACTTGTACTAATTCCCAGCATCCATAGATAAATGGTGATGGGGATAATGAAATACATTTTATAAAACATCTAGACTGTAGAACAGATTTATTAAGTCTTTGTTACAGTTCATAAAATACATGAATGAGAATTTAGAAGTTTGAAATGTTATCTCAAGGCAAAGATGGCCCTAACGGTTTTCTATGATATGTTGTTGATAAATTGATGCTTATAGTGTGGAGGTAAGGTATGGGAAGAGAGACAGGAGATGATTTCCCGTACTCAACGGACTGTAAGGTAAATTCCGTGATTTTAGACATTATTTAAAGAGGATATGGAACATAGTTTGGAAAACAAACAACTGTAAAACACAGGAGTGTCTTTCATGTTGCAGAGCATCTTGGATTGGATTCTGAAATTGCCAAAGCCAACACCCTGGGTTTTGTTGGATGCCTGTCTTCAGTCCAGTATAACCAGGTAGCACCCTTGAAGGCAGCCCTGCGTCATGCCACCATTGCACCTGTGACTGTCCAAGGGACCCTGATGGAATCCAGCTGTGGCTCCATGGTGGATGTGGATGTGAATACAGTGACCACGGTGCACTCTTCATCAGGTACACAGAATACCCAGGGGAAACTGCCTTCTTTTGATAGCACTACTTTTGATATCTTCAAGAAGTTTCTAGGTTAAAGGCTAGTATTATGCAAGCCCTTACTTTATATGATTACAGATAGTTAAGAGTTATGACTGGTTTCTCATGGTTTTGAATATTATATGTGTTGAATATAATCCCACTTTTAATATGATGAGTAGTTAGAACTCAATGCATGTGTGTGTGTGTGTGTGTATATACATACATATATATGTATGTGTATATATATCACTACAGTTTGACTACTTCTCTGAGGATCGAAGAGTTTAGGATCAGAGATGGGCAGGCTAGTTGTTGAACTAATATAATTCATGTGATTAAAATCAGCCTTTCATAATAATAAAAAGGCCCCACAGCATTATCATTTATACATCTTCTCTTATTTTACCCCTCCCTAAAACACCTTTTCTGTCTTTCCTTAGTCACCACCATCATGAGTGTCTTGAACTGTACCTGGGATTTGTCTTAATCAAGCATGGTAATCAACTGCCAAATAAGTTATTAATCATGAACAAAGAAAGGGGACTGATTTTTGCTGTTGCCTACTCATCACCAAGTTTGGTGTTTTCCTGGAAGCAGTGAGGTGTAATAGAAGGAAACAGAATGTGACAGTTGACTAGCCTTGATTTGAATTCTAACTCTTATAGAACTCCAGACATGTTACTAAATAACTTCAATGTAGGGATTCCTGGGTGTCTTAGTGGTTGAGCTTCTGCCTTCGACTTGTCCCAGAGTCCCAGGATTGAGTCCTGCATCAGGCTCCCTGCATGGAGTCTGCTTCTCCCTCTGCCTGTGTCTCTGCTTCTCTCTCTCTCTCTCTCTCTCTCTGTGTGTGTCTCATGAAAAAAAATAGAAAACATTTTTAAAAACAAATAAACAAACAAATAACTTCAACCTAATCTCCTATCCGTGAAGTGGGAAAAATAATACTTATGTTGTAGGCGTTTTCTGAGGATGAAGGGATGCTGATGTCATCCAATATTGTATTGAACATTCCACGTGTGCTATATGCATACATATGGATATCATTACCCCCTTGTAATACATTTGCAGATTTGTTATTTAAAAATGTCTCTAGTTCAACAAGTGGCAGAGCAAGATTCAAATCCAGGTCTATGTGCCTTCAAATTTAATGATCTTTTTTCTTTGACCATTTATGTTAATGTACATAGTGAAATCCCTCTCCCTGTCATTGAGGGTTTCTTGGGGGTGTTAATCCTCCAGCACTTTTGTCTTTCCCTGTCAATGGACTCAGAATCCTTGAGCAGCTAAAGAAACCTCTGAAGCAGAGAGCATATGCATGCTTGAGGTAAGAGGCTATTGTAATGAAGAAGGAGAGTCCAACCAAGCAGAGAGGGTACCCTAGGTTAGGCTGGGAGGTAAAATGTAGGTGAAAGCAGATATGGGTGGGTTCTACCATCATTTGTTTCAGCCAATTATCTTACAGCTGACATAGAAGCTACTAGTCATGGAACTATGGGGTGGAAGTTTTGTACTTTTGTGTGTATGTTTGTCTGGGTTTCTAAAAAAAAAAAAAAAAAAAAAAGCAAGCTCACAACTGTTTGAGAGCACTTGGTCTAATCCACAGATACGTCATCATCTCAAGTCCATATTGTAGACCTCCTTCCTGTACTTTGAGTCAGGAGTGAGTGTCATGTCTTTTACTCTTTGCAGATCCCTTTGGGAAGACAGATGAGCGAGAACCACTCACCAATGCAGTTCGAAGTGACTCAGCTGTCATTGGAGGTAAATCATTCCTGTTGCTGAAAACAGAGGGGACATAAATGATTCTGTACTTGGGAGAGATTTGATTCCTTCCTTAATTATGGCCACCTAGCATACAGAATCCTGCATGATCTGCAAGACTGTGAGCCTTTTCATGAATAGGCATGGGTGCTGTATGATTCAAGGCACCCCCTCCCCCTAAGCATCCACAGCTCCATGGACGCATCCTGCCCTTGATCCATCAGGCAGCTGACTACCGAGTCAACAGCTGGAACATTTACTTAGCGACAGACAGTGCACTGTGTTCATCTCATCCGGTTGTCAGTTATCCTAAAGCACAAACAAAGCGCACCAATAAAACATATGGGAAGAAGCCATGTTGGGGCAGACAGATGGGTGAAGCTCCAGTCCTGTTGGTTTTCTCCACCAAGTGATTTGGGTTGGATCTAATGAGCAGGGTGAAGCCCACAGGAATGGAGTTTCAAATCCAGCAGCACATATGTTACAGATACAGATCTTGTCTGCTCTGCTGTGAGCTCAGCTTTCCCTCCCACCTCCCCTGTCTTTCCATTTTCTCACCGACTGTCGGTCTCACCTCTTTTTATCTTGCCTCAGCCTGGCCACTGCCTCCAGTAACTTTTTTTTCCCCTTCTGGGCTTTGCAACACAGAATGATTCCCAAACCTTGTTTAATGTAAGATGCCCCTGAAAGACTGAATTCATTGCCATCCAAGAACCATAGCTCCAGCAGGTGCCCCCATCACTGCCTTCTGGCAGGCAAGATTAACTGATCCACACCAGATGGAGTTCTTTTAAAAGTCAGCAGTATCCATTCATTTAGCTTCTATTTAATGAGTCTTAGCTATGGGTCAGGCCCTGTGCTAAGTATAGGAATACATGGTGAAAGACGTGGATGCTGCCTGCAATGAGCCCACAGCCTGGTACAGGAGGGCACTGGTAAACAGAACACGTTGGAATTGGTGAGTGGTGTTTTGAGGAGGAAGTACAAACGGCTGTGGGTGCACCATTACAATGCAATTGTGAGGAATAAAAACCATAACCTTTCCTTAAGAAGTTCTTAAAATGACTGACCTGAATTTCTGCTTCAGGGGAGAGAGTCCAACTTGATTTTTATTTGGCATTAAGAAACATAGAAAAGAATGTGCCTGTTTCTCTTCCTACAGTTTCACATTTGACAAGAAAAGACTTTTGTGACTGCTGACATTTTCTCACCCAGTAACGTGCTTCTGTGAGTCTCTAAGAGCAGGAAAGGCATCCCAATCCCTTGGGAAAACTCCTCCAATTCTGAACAGTCTGTGTACTAAAGGAGTAGAAACTGGTTCTGTACTGTATCTCATAAAGCTGCGGCCCGATCGTAGGAGTCCCTCACTACGATCCGGTTTACTCATGTTGTTAACTTGGGTGGTTTTCCTCTGCCTTGTTCTAAAATAGTCAGGGAGGATGATGTATAATGGTTTTAGAGTATTAAAAAAAAAGTAAACCATCTTAATCATGGCCCCAGCTCTGATACAAATCATAAAAAATGTACAGTCAACATATCTAGCTCTCAAATGCCCATACATGTAAATCAAAATGCAAGATGTCCAAAACTATCTTTCTAAAATAAGCATATTTCGTCACCATCCGTTCTACTTAGAAAAACAAAAACAGCGGCATGTATGCTTTCTTGGGAATACATTTATATTTGAATATCATAAACACATCTCAAAATTTAATGATGAAAAACCTACATCCACGTATAGATGCATTCTCTCTTTAAGAGTCACTAGTTTCTACATTGTCACCCTCTTTTTGCTGACTTTGTTTTTCTCATCCCCAGAGGCTGCTGGCGAAGGTAGGGACAAGACCTTTGAGTCAGCAAGGGCAACTTGCCGAGTAGAAGCAGTAAAATCACATGCAATCAAAGCAGGCAGAAATCCGACCTAACTGGAAGAAGTTTGCCATTTCAGTTGACTCTGAGTCTCTGGATGATAGAGGCATACTGTTTCTGAACTGTCCCATGTCTAGCAGAGTGCACAGCCGTGAAGAATGTCCTACATGTTTGGGAAGCATTCCATTATTAACAAAAAATGTTTGGCAAAGCAAGCATATACCAGAAACAAATTTAGATCAGGAGAATATGTACTGAGGCCTGGGATACTCCACTATGGTTTTCTAGGGTGCTAAAGTAGTTCTAAAATACTCAGTTGTAAGAAGTGATGAATGATTAAACATCACAAATATGCTAATTAAATGATTCTGTCGCATTCTTTAAATCAGGTCTTGAGGAAATAACTAAGAAATCCTTTGCCAGTCTGAGTCCATATTTAAATGATGACATTCTCTGATTTAGACTGACTTTATTCCTGGCCAGTCTGGAAGAGGAGATTTTTCAGTAACTGAAGACTGAATGCAGTTTAGCTGGTCTTCAGTTCTAAGCATGCAGCAGGGTTTGTTGCTGTTTGTTTTGTCTTGTTTCTTTCTCCTAAGTGCCTTCCCTGTCTAGACTGAATCACCTCTTTTGAGTGGATGATCTGTGATGATTTCCATCTCTCTTTCTTTCCTCTTTATCAACAGGAGTAATAGCGGTGGTGATATTCATCATCTTCTCTATCATCGGCATCATGACCCGGTTCCTTTACCAGCATAAGCAGTCACACCGTACTAACCAGATGAAGGAGAAGGAATACCCAGAAAATTTGGACAGTTCCTTTAGAAATGACATTGACTTGCAAAACACAGTGAGCGAATGTAAGCGGGAATATTTCATCTGAAAAACTGCAGGGTCACCTAATATTCTCTTTTGGGTTGTTGTTATTTTTTTCTCCTTTTTCCTCTCTTTTAATTTTGGTCATTCTCCTTTTCCTATTAGTTTGCCAATTATTTTTGGCACATACCCGTATCAGCCACAGCTTCTATATCCCCTTAACCCAGCCCAGAAGACCAGGCAGCTATGGCCACTGCCTTCCTTTCTGATAAACTTATTGTGATGATAATGATCACTCAAGAGACTGACTTTGCTCCTCTAGATAAAGAAGAGACACATGTGTGCACATGTGCATATTTAGTTCTGTATTTCCAGTTTCTAAGTAAGATGCACTCTTTAGTTCCACAGCTGTTCTGTCTTGCATTAAACCTCAGGCTTGCTTTGAACCTGAGCTCTGTGACTTAGGCTTATGACACTCATCCTTGACATCCTCCCCCATCTCAAGTTCATTCCTACCAGGGAACTCAGGGTAGAGAAAGAAGATGCTAAAGGTCTGGTTCGCTTCAGTGGCACTTTCAAAGGAATAAGAGAGGTTCGTTATGTGTTGATTTTCCTTAGCAAGGGACGCCCATTGCCCTAACTCATCACCTTTTTTCACTTTGACTCTTATCCCCTGAGTATTTCAAATATAGGATTCCTGACAGTAGTGAGCTATTCCTTTGCTCCTTTCTTACCAGTCTCTCCTGGGGCCGACACTTTAGAACAGCACACAATAGCATAAACCTAGGGGAAGCATGGAAAATAGTAGCTTGAAACTAGGAGGTAAAAAAGGAAGCTGCTAGGAAGTAGATGTTCTATAACTTCAAAAATGCCTCTTCCAATTTTGTAAGAAATGTTAGCTAGGTTATTCCTGGGATTATTATACTGAGGTATATATATACATATATAAGTTGCTGCAGCATAAAGAAATTTAAATAAAAGTCTAAAATAGCACCTGTCCATGAAAGAGTTTAAACCATCTTAACTGAGCTTTAAAAACAAAAACAAAATTTAAGAAAAAATCAAAACTGCGTGAAAGAAGAGAAATACCAAGCAGGATTCTTCCCTTCCATCTACTCACCAAAGATCCGGTGAATAAAGCAAATGCAGATTTCATGTTTTAGGGCAGACACATGATCCACCTCTGTCCATAGAGCCATTCTCTGGAAGGTTCGAGGTGTACTGACTGATGGAGCATATGATTTGTGTAGTGAATCCTCACTGCTTAGTTTCAGAGGAGCCCATAAGTTCTACAGTAGATCACATTTTCAAGTCATCTACACCCTATGTATATAAAGCCCCCTCCCCCATCTTTGTGTAGGCGTAGACTCCCAGATGAGATGATGGTAAGTTTCAGCACCTTTTCCCCTCTGGATAACAAAGCTTCAAAGAAATACAGTCATTCCTTCAAGAAGGCATCTCCAGTTCATTCATGAAGTGGTGGTAAGAATCCTGATGATTTTTTGCTATGGCAACAGGTCTAGATCTTTGCTTCTGGGCCATCTTGGAGAAAAAGAGAAGGGAAAACAATATCAATCCTTCAGAATGCTGGGAATGCCAATATAATGATCCACAGATGTGGAAAGTACTTGCCGATTCTCTTTACAAGACAGATTTGGTTTGGGAAACAATTACCACATCGAAGTTTGCCAGCCTTGACAGTTAGCAGACATTCCATCTTGTTCTTAGAGTGTCTCTCGCTTCTGATTATTTAACACTCCCCTGCGTGGCCAGATTCCCAATGAACAACTCATTAGCTCCATCTCATTTCAAATCCATTTCAGGCTTTTCTTTCAGTGTCTGAGCACATGGGTAAGGATTCATCTTATAATCATATTTCTCAAATTTAGGGTGTTGTTCTAAATATACATTCTCTTCTAAAAACTTTCTGTGGATTCTTAATCACTTCATCATTATATCGTTTTGCTAGTAAACTTATTTAAAGTGATTCCAACTTGAGCATCTTTTTTTTTCCTTCCAGCTTTTTAATAAGATGAATGATCCATCAATAAGAGGAAAGATTTTTAATATTGTTTTCTCCTGCCCTGTCCACCTCTATTTCCCATTTTCATTTTTGAATTTTCTACTTCCATAAAGGCTGTATAAATCAGCCTTTTGCTTGGATACATAGTCCTTTGTCCCCTGAAATAAAAGTCACCATGAAGTGCAATGGGTTTAGCCTGAAGCATCTCCAGTAATGAAGTGGAAAGGCAAAGGAAGGTGTGAGTAATAAAACTGGAACCCCTCATTATTCAAGTCTCTGAGAAACGAGGACTATATTTGCTGACATGGTGCTAATAGAAGAAATGGAGAACTAGCAAAGGCCAACTCAGAGTACTTGCTTTCCTCATCTACTTATATATGCTCGTAGGTAGTTCTATAGTGTGAAGAATATATGAAGCTCTATCCTTGCCGCATCTGCACTGCAGAATCCACCAGCACGCCTCTCCGTGCACGTAGACGATGTATACATACGCACGACGTATCCAGACCTACGAACCAATGCCAAGACCGTGCAGTCAGCACATCACTCTTACAAGTAGAGTCTCAGGGCTAAACCAGAATTACTTTTACAGGGTTGGATTATTTCGTAACCCCAGAGAACACTAACTTTCACTAGGTGTATATGGAAATAAGCAAGCTGCTCCCTCCAAAGCAAAACACAATTTCCCCTCAGAATTAAGTGCTAACTCTGCCTGTCTTTCCTCAGTGGTACCAAATCCATGTAGTTTTGTGCAATTGTTCAATTGTGTGAGTGTTTGGATATTTGAGTGATTATAATCTAAAACAAATAGTCTTTGAAAGCATTCTGACCCTCCTTAATCACTGTTTTCTGCTTGGATAATCAAGGTCCCTGACATGCCAGCTGGACCACCATAATCCTCCACTGTAACACTTGGTCCTTGGTAACTGCTGATTACAGAAAGATTTTATGGAGTGTGGTCACTTTATAGCAAAACCAAAAACACCTGTGCAATTTCACATTCTAAGGGGCATATTTTATCGATATAATTACCACCAAACAAGCTTATTTATGTAGCAACAGTATATTTGCTTACCCTAAAATATATTAAACACCCACTGCATCACTCATTGTGCATATAGGTTAGACTGCCGTGGTCTCTATGAGAATTAATCTAGAGAATTAGACATTTGTCACTTCTCTAGACATATGTTTATGAATAGCTCAGCCTCTTCTATTCACTCTCAACTGCATATGGGAGATTTATTTTAAAGGTCCTGAGACTGAATTTTTAAAACAGTTTCTGTTCTCTTTAGTAATAACAGAGGTGGTATAACCTGACTTCTACGCCACCCCAGGGTAGCAGGAGCAGGATCAGAACAAAAGAAATAAACGTTTTTCTTTCTTTGTTCATCATGAAGTATTTACTGAATGCCCAGTGCTCCAAGGGTTATGCTAGATATGGGCTGTACAATAATAAAGTATACCTTGTTCTTGCCCTTGGAAGAGCTCAAAGTCTATCAGGGTGGGTACATATTGTTGTAACAGAGGTATGCAGAAGGTGCTAGAATGGAAAGCAAGGTCCAGCATAATCATTTTTGCAAAGCCTTGGCTAGAGACTTAAGCAGATGAATTTCTGGAAATACTCATAATTTTTTTCTTGCATAGCCCATCTTAACAAGCTGCTTTGTTTCTCTTCCTCAAAGCAAATATCTACCTATGCAGATATTTTTCTCTAGAGGGAAATAGACTAACTCTTTAGGAACAGCAAGAAAAGATGATCCTTGTCTCTAAAGAACTTTGGAGGAGGGAGAATTCTCTCCATCTTTACTTCATTTCAGGTTGGGGGATTCTGAAAATCCTTCCTATCAATCAGACCTGATAGTGACGGCTTGGGGACCCTCCCTGGGGTAGAGACAAAAATCTCCATTTCCACCCCTCTCCTCTTTTATCTGTTCTTTCAGTGCCATGTGTTTATGACCTTTTGCATCTCATTTGCTCTTCCGGATGACACTTAAGGTGTCTGCTGTCCTTCCGCCCCTCCTAAAACTCTTCTTTGTCCCCATGAACCATTTGACTCTATTTAGAATGATCTCTGAGAACTAAATGAAGTATCTTTGAGTAAGTAACTGACTAAAAGTTGTTGGCCATCTACGTGAGGTCTCACCTCTGTACTCTGGGTGAGTTTTTTTCCAATCCTGAAAGTCACACCTGTCTCTTCTCTGCAGGAAGCTTATTCACTTACAGGAGCCTCACTGGGAGGCTACAGAGTGTCTTTTCCAAGATATTCAAGGAAATAGAAATCGGGCTGTTGAAATCTTTCTTATAAAAGCCTTGACAGTTTGTCTACCAACATCCTAGATTCCTTTGAATCCCTCATAGCTGCAATCCATCAAAGCCACATTGTAATACCAGCTCGCCAAGGGGAATTTGAGACAGTGTGTAGCTCTGCTACTCATTTTTCTTTAACCTAAATGCTTTGACATACTTAGGCTTCAATTGTCCTACAGATCACAAGTGGACCAAATAAATAGAGGTTTCCTTGTTCCTGTAGATGTGAAAGTGGTTAATGGAAGAAGGTGTAAGCAAACCCCAAACTTTCAGAATACCTGGAGGATAACTGAGTGCTATTTCATGTCTCTCATGCAGTTTGAAAATGTTTTCTTTATTTTTATTTTTTGAAAATGTTTCCTTTAAAAGACACATAGTGTACTTGAATTACTTCCACATACTGTTCTTGGTTCTTTGTCAACCTGTACTCTTATACCCGCACCCTTACTTGGTGGGCATTGCAGATTTGGGTGTCCCCAGTTTTCATCTCTGTTTCCACAAATCCTAAATAGTTGAACCTTTTAAAGGGAAAAACAGTGTAAACAGACACATACACAAAGACTTTGTAAAATAGGGCTGTTAGTCAAGCTTTCTTCAGGATGTTCTACATACACATCTGTTTAGTAGGGATAGACAAATTTCCTCTTGAGTTGGCAGTTATTTGAAACCTTCATATAAGGTTTTAATACTGAACTCTTGCTATGTTTGAGTGAGTTTTCTCTTATTTTGCACTAAGGTACTCTGAGGAAGAACAGAAAAGCACATTTTTTTAGTGAAATATTGTACTTTGTAAGCTAGTTGTCTGTCTTTTGTAATGTTTATAGACTACAAAGTGGCTGAGCAGACATAAGCAAGGATAAAGGCAAAAGTTGGTGTTGGTGTTTTGACCACACCTGCCAAGAACATGTTGAGGAGGAAGAGGGAATCTGTGGCAACAATTGGTGGCCTCTCAGATGTAGAGGGTCATTGTTCCCATCATGGATCAGTGGCAGCAGCTCTTCCCATGCTCTTGGCTCCTAAATCAGGAGTTCCTTCAGTGCATTTGGACCATTGTCTTACACATTAGGGAAAGAGGCAATATCATGGGGTTTACATAAATAATTCATTACCTACCTTTGCATGACACATTTTTTACCCTTCCCAGCCTATTGCAACCACATCTTTTTTTCTTTTAAATTATGTTTATTTCCTCAAGATTTTCCCAGGATGCTTTAGTGCTATCACCACAATGATCTATCCTGCCCAGGTTGAACACCCAGATGCAATTTTAAGGAAAAGAAACTGTCAAAAGACTCTTTAGGTTCACTATCCCAAATCAAAACTCCCATGAGTGGAAGGCTTGAGGTCCTTAAATCAGTCTACTGGTCCTTCTTTCCCCTTCATTGGTCCCGCCATAGGCATGACATTATAAACATTATATTATATGACATTATAAAAAGATACGATACTCTCCATTCCTGATAGTGAATACTCCCAGGGACCCACCATCTAACACTATTTGTAAACACTGCCTTTCTTAATCATTCCCAGTGACACAGGGAAAATTTTACAAAATACCAGTATAAAATTTAGAGTAGTACATGACCATGACCAAAGATGAATCTAATTGTTTCAGTAATTAAATACTGGTCTTATTTTCATTTGCTTCATGTTCTCCCATGCCTCAGATGCCAGAAGTAGCCTCAGAGGACATGAACAAGGTGCTGGGTATGAAAGAGGAGCATTGTATTACTCTGCAGACTCTTTGGGAGGCACATAAGTAGAAATATTATTATCCTTAAAGTTTCATTGAAACTTTAAGGATAATATTCACAGGCATCTGCTTAGTCATATTTTTCCATTATAGTCAACCCCATCCCAAAGGCTTTACATGAAATATTAACATAGTCTCTTCTATTTGAATGGCAGTGTCAAACTGTGTAACCTTGTCCTGCCTTAAATACTCATGCAAAAAATACCAAACCCTGCTTTAGAGCAACATAGTTATAGTATGAGGAGGACTTTCCATTTAGTGAGATCTAATGCCAAGACTTTTCTCCTTCTGAAGCCAGTAGTTGACAGGCCTTCTGATATTCTGAGCCGTCTTGGGTTGTCACTTCCCTCAGTCAACTGGTAGAGGCAAAAAGGGTGCAGGGTTGTTACTGGGAATACACATGCCCGCTGGGGGGTGGCGGGGGGGACCAGGAGTCTGCCTCCAGGATTTGACAGGTAAGGAGTCAGTAAACATTTTCAGTTAAAAGGCTGGATGGTCAATACTTTAGGCTCTGAAACCAGACAGTCTTGGTTGCACATATTCACTTCTGCTTTTGTAGCGGGAAGTGGGACATACATGCCATGGCTACATTCCAATAAAACTTTATTTACAAAAACAGGCAACTGGTCATATTTGAACCATGGACTGCAGTTTGCTGATCTCTGTGACAGAGCATTATTACCATGTCCATTTCAAATGGGATATCAGTCTCTCTGGCATGCAGTGGCCCTCATTTTTTGAGGAATTAGAGTGGGAAGATTATTTTTAACAAATAAACAATAAAATGCAAAATAACCTCTCCCCTCAAAAACTATATGTTGGACTTTTTGTTATGGCAAAAGCACAAAACAGGTCACCTCTCTTTGTAGATCTGCCACAGTCTAGCTTTTCCTTTGGAGCTTCTCATTTTTGTTCTTAAAACAGAATCCCAAGTGATGTTGCCTCGTTCCAAGTCAGTTTTGTAGACCACGTAACATGTCTTAATACACTGTATGGGGAAAAATAAAAGTTAGCCTTAGATTTCTTTGTTTTCTATGGTTACTGTTGTACAGAAGAAAGACTTAAACTGTAAATAATGTATATTTAATAAAGAGAGATTTTGTATGATTTTGTGTGGAAGCTAAATGTGTCTTGCCGTGTTTTCTTGGGTTAATGAAGTGTCAAACAATTAATCCCTTAGCTCCCATTCTCATCCCTTAGACCATTAACTCCCAGAAAACATGACCTGTTCTGTTGCTGGAGAAACATGAAACTCCCACTCCCTGGGTTTATTGATCTCAGCAGGCCTGAAAGTGCTGTCTTGGGCTGTCTCATCACTCAGCTGAATTATACTTGCCTGTGTGTCTGGCTCAAATGTGTACAAGAGCAAGCTCATTGACTTGGTCAAAAGTCACTTCAGGGCTCTGGAGCCATCCAGGTTTCAGCTTCCCACATGAGATCCTGGGCTTCTGTTAAGCCTTTATCAGAGCCCATTTCCAGCAGCCACATTTCTTACCTCACTTTGCCTTCTCTATCTTTTCAGAGTCCTAAGCCCAACCATACTCTATGTGTTTAAGGTACTAAACATCCATTGTCATGAAATAGAACTCACTTCATATGTTGCTTATTGACATTTCTGTGTATGGGGCAGTTAGTCAACAAACAGACATGAAAAATTGGCAAAGTTTTTAGACAGGAGAGGGACACTGTCAGATTTACCTTTTATAAAATCACATCTAACTTTTCAATGAATAATAGGCCATAGGCAAATATGAAAAGAGAAAAGAATGATTAGGATCCACCACTCCAATGGTGGTTTGGACAAGGGCTGTAGTAGGAAAGACTACCATAGTAGCTGGTCCAGACAAAACCCAGAGGGCTTGCTGATGGACTCAAAGGAGATTGTGAGCAGAAAGAAAGGAATCAAAAATGATTAGAATTTTAGGCTTAAGCAACTGAATGGACAGGAGCAAATAGCTTTGTTTTGGAGAAGAGAGGCTGGGAAGTAGGAAGGGTGAATCATGAGTTCAATTTGGGATTTTTTAAAGTTTGAGATTCTCTAGGCAATAAGTGGAGGTGTCAAGCAGGTATCAATGTATGTGTCTGCCGTTCAGGAGTGTGGTCTAGTCTGGAGAGACATGTGGGAGATATATATATATATATATATATATATATATATATATATATGCAAGAGAGAAAGAAAGTCTGGTTGAGAATAACCAGGGCATAACTAGAAAACAGAGCCTGGTCTGTTAGAGGAAAAGAAGGCAGACACTGAGGAAGGAACAAGACCAGGTGAGTAAGTTGGAGCCCAGAGAAACAAGTACTTAACCAAGAGGAAATGAACAGTCCTTAAATGCTACTGAAAACTAAGTCAGATGAGAATACACAAACACTACAGGCTTTAGCAAGATTAAAGTACTGAAGACCCTTCTTAAATCCACTTAATGAAGAAGTAAGGAGTAAATACAATTTTTAAGTCAACTGAAGGGATGGAGAAGCTAGAGGACAGCATGGGATAAGGCTCAATGCCATAATTATATGGTAGAAATGCATGGACTTTGTAGCCAGGCAAACTACCAGGGCTCAAATCCCATAAAGTACCATTATTTAGTTTTGTCACTTGAAATAAATTAACCACCATAATTCTTAGGTTTTGAAGATGTAAATTGGAAAATTAAAAACAAAACCTTTAGTAACCCTGAGTATCAAATGAAGTAATACATGCAAACCACTTAGCTGCATACGTGGACAGTAGAGCCCTCCATAAATGCTGTCATTAATTATCTCTTTATCCTTTCCTAGTGTTTTGAAAACAAATGATACATATCATACATAATTTAAAAAGCCAGGTACAGAAAAGGCAGTCATGCTTTGTTCTGTAAGGAGGCTCAGTAGTAGTTTGCAAGCAGATTGGACTATGAAGAGGTCTTAAGTTCTAGCTCTGGCTCTGCCGTAAATGAACTTTTGAGATGCCCTTTCCCCACAAAAGCAGATACGAGATTGTAAATAATGAAACAAATCAATTACCTTAAATGTCAATAATAATCTTTCATATTAGAGAACTTGACCTCATGGGCTTTTGGCCAGAAAGTGCTTCAAATTCCAACTCTATTAATTAGTAGCTGAAGGACAGTAATAAATATGTCCTTTCTTATCTTTGAGTTTCAGTACCTGATCATTCAATGGATTTTAAAACAACATTTATGTTAAAAATATATTAGTTTCCCTACTCTCTTTATCATGAGCTGCTTTCTAGTCATATAATCAGAGAGTAACATGCAAAGTTAATAAAGAACTATAATAACTTTATCCACCTTGCCATATCCATATTTGATTTAAGCCTGCAAAACAAAACAAAAAAAAATGGCTGAGTCCAAATGGACACATGGGGGAGAGGGCAGGGAAGGAATAACTCTATGGTGTTTTTAATAATACAATTTTTAAACTGTGTGAATTGATTTCATTGTTCATGATGGTTCAAAAAGAACAAATTTCCAAGGGCCAACATTTGATCATGTAGATGGGCTCACATTGTCTGCACATCTGAGACAGGTTATACAGGCTCTGACACTGTGTGCCAGCTGCTGAAAGCCCAGTCTGAAATGTGAAATCCATCCGTGGGGAGGAAACACCAGCTAGCTAATGACAGCGCTGACTAGCCGAAAAGGCAAATCCGCTTCAGCTGCGCCCTCCAAGGAGCTCCAACTGTTCAAACAGGCCTTACTTAGAGCATATCTTTCACTGAATGGAGGAGAAATGCCATCAAGGGAGAGCACAGGAGGACTCTCCCCATAAAAGGGCAGGTGGTCGCTCTCAAGTCCCTGACACATTGGTTTGGAGAATGTGACAACTTGTTCTTGTCTCCAACGGCCTTTTGTTGTGTGCAAAGCTCTCATTTAAGAGATAATTTATGAAGAGAACTAGTATGAGTCAAATATTCTCATACAATAGTAATGTAATAATAAAATAATTACCAATTGCTGTGGACCTAGTGTATGTCAAATATTTATACAAGCTACTTCTTTTGTCACAATGAAGCTATCAGACATTGTTTTTCTCATTTTGCAAATAAATATATTTAGCATGAGAAAATTGATTTGCTAAAAGAACTGCATAGTCTTTGATAATACAGATGCTTGGATTCAGTGCCCACTCTGTTATTTGTGTAGCTTTAGGCAAGGGTCTTACCCTGTGTGTGACTCTGCTTCTCATCTGGAAAATAAGAATGTTAACTCCAATTTCACAGATTGATATAGGTAGTTAGTGGAAGTGTAAAGATTTAGCTAATTTCAGCCTTAAACTACATATAGCTATACCCAGCTACAGCTAAAAAAAAGTCAAATAATGTATTTTGACCCTGGTATAACTGCTCTGTTCCTGGCTTTTACTGCTCTATGAAACTAGAGGAAAGTCTCCAATAAAGGGATAAACAAAAATGCCATAAATACCAAATTGAGGTGTTCTCAGACTATAACCACTTACACTGAACCAACACTGAATCTGTGATACCAACAGAATATGTAGGAATCATTCTGTGTCTGTAGGAAACCCTCTGTGATATACCTACTCACTGGGCCAATCTCCTGTGAATCAGGAGTGTAGCTGATCTTTACTTGCCAGATGTCTTAAGAGGCAGAGCCTCTTCTGGAAGACAATGACAGTATTCAATGTTCACTTAAAACCAGGGCCCATAGAAAACATTTTTGAGCACAGAATTTTTTAAAAAGATTTTATTTATTTATTCATGAGAGGCACAGAGGGAGAGAGAGGCAGAGACACAGGTAGAGGGAGAAACAGTCTCCCCATGGGGAGCCTGATGTGGGACTCGATCTCAGGACCTTGGGATCAGGCCCTGAGCCAAAGGCAGACGCTCAACCCCTGAACCACCCAGGTGTCCCCAGGACAGAAATTTATAACAAGTAAAACCAAATGCTCCTTTCTAATAAACAGGCAGAGATCTTCCACCAGTCATGGCTCCATTTTGGAATTTTGGTGGGATATTCATGCTGTAGCATATTCTAATTCTTGCGGATCTTCTCTTTAGGCGTCTGTGAAGAAGCTGGTGAGCTTATTAAAGAAACTTTATGATACGACGTTAATTGAGAGCCTGCAGTGTGCTAGATGCTGCACTTCCCACGTATGCTTCTGGTTTTGTTGTTGTTGTTGTTGTTGTTGTTGTTGTTGTTTTAAGATTTATTTATTTATTCATTCAGAGAGAGCGAGAGAGAGGCAGAGACACAGGCAGAGGGAGAAGCAGGCTCCATGCAGGGAACCCGATGTGGGACTCGATCCCCGGTCTCCAGGATCACACCCTGGGCTGCAGGCAGCGCTAAACCGCTGCCACCAGGGCTTCCCCATGCTTCTGTTTTTAAATTATAAGGAAAGGCAAAGTTAAAAATAAAACTGTCAGAAACCAAATAAAAAGAGATCAATGTCATGTGCTGTGTATATATGTTCTTTAACATTTTATCTCATAAAAAAGACGCCTAATTTTGTCATCCTTTAGATTTTGCAAGATAATTTTATAATATTAATATTATAGTGTATAATATGAACTCTACTATATATTCTGAGAGTAACCATTAATTTTCTTTCTCATTCATTCAGTAAATATTGCTAAGCAATTTTGATGTGGATTTTGAGTGAGATGATGGGAATAATCACATAATATTTGGGGAGTCCAACAGATAACAAGTCTGTAGAGGAGGTGCTATAGAGAATGCTCAGGTTCCAATTAGCACACATGAGCAGAGAGCAGGCATTTGACTAAAGAAGATGTGATTTCCGTTGTGTCTTGTAGGTCTAGAGGATGATCAGAAGTTAAGTCGAAAATGACATGTAAGAGAAAGGAAATAGCATTTGAAAAAAGGCACTGAGGCAAGAATGACTGTACCCATTCAAGAAATTTTACATAGCTCAATGTAGCTTAGAATAAAGTTAGAAAGTTCTTATTCAAAAATGACAGGCAACTCAGCAAAGATGTGAGAATGACCTTTTATTTTAAAGTTTCCTCACTGGGATAAGGAAAGCAAAGATAAGAAATAAGGAAAGTGCAAAAGTGAAATGGAATCATATTTCAGTTGCATCATATTTAAGTAAGTATTAGATGAGATTTGATATCAGAAGATTTCCATTTGGTACCACCCCTCCCTTTTCCAGCTATGTAGACCAGAGGCAGTTGAGCCACTATTTTGAGCTTTAGGTGTCTAATTTATAATATGAATTGTTATGAGTAATTAATGAAAGAAATACAAAAGTATTTTAAAAACTACAGAGAGCAATACAAATATTAGTTATTTTTATTGCACCTTCAAGCTCAGAGTGGGAGAAAATATACATCAATTTTAGCAGGGAAAGATAGTAAATATTTTGGGCTTTAAGGATCAATGTCTATTTAAAGCATTCAACTCTACTATTTTAGTATGAAAGCAGACATGGACAGTGTGTGAGTGAATGAGTATGGCTGAGTTCCAAAATAACTTTATATATGGAAGCTGAAATTTAAATTTCATATAACTTCCATGAAATTTTATTCTTCTTTTGGTTTTGTTCAACCATTTACAAATGCAAAAAAAAAAATAAATGCTTAGCTCACAAGCTGTGCAATAACAGACAATTGGCCAGATTTGACCCATGGGACATACTTTGTAAATCCTTTAAGTAGACAAATATTCATTGAATTTGAAACCTAGCTTGTCTTAGTGTTAAAAGTGGATATATAAAATATATACTTGTTTTCTTTTGGAGACCAATACCATGAAAATGTACATGCAATGTAGAAAATAAGGCTGAGAATGCGGAGAGGTCTCTAAGTGGTGTGGGATGCAAGAGATTAAGACTGCTCTTGAGTTGGTTGAATGGAGAAGAGTGTAAAGCAGCTCCTTGGGCTACAGCTTCTACAGGCTGGATGACCTTAGTTTCCTGCTTACCTCAAAAAGCTGCCATGGAGATAAGAAACAAACAGGTTATGAATATGAAAACACTTCTTATCTATAAAACATATGAATGTGAGTTATAACAGAGACACTCTGTTGTAATCTTGTTTGTTCAGACTGAAAGACCCAAAGGAAATTAGCAACTTTTACAGAAATCATGGATATGACCAGATTACATATTTAATTTTGTGATCAAGTTAATTAGGTTTAGCCACTTTAAAGGGAAATAAACATGCTTGTGGAGAAAGGCAGTTTCGTTTGCTCAGTAGAGAGGATATTAATGTATGGGATCAACTGGATAATTTTAAGCTTCTAAACCTATGCATAATTCATGGGCAATGGGTATATAGTAAGATATTGAATCCTTAATCCCTTGGTGAGGAATCCCTGCCAGACTTCAGGTGGCTGGGACACTCCAGCTAGTGAACTTGCCCAAAGCTCCTGAAATGATGGCCTTTTAAGACGGCATTGTAGGGATGGTGGATCAAATTCAGTAATTCCAGATCTCCATTGTTGTGTTGGGATAGACAGTACAGACAAAACAGCTAAGCAGAAAGCATAAAGAAAGGCAATTTAAGGATTAAATTTAGGAAGACTATAGCTAGCAAGACAATGCCAAGCAAAGGAAATGGAGGGGGGGAAAAAGCTGAAAATTTACATAAGACAATTGGTCAAAAAGTTTTGTGCTCTTCTAGAAAGGAAGAGCTCTTAACAGAAAGCCATAAAAATCCTGAGGGTTTGTATAGCTTTTTCACTTCTCCCTTTTAACACAACTGGATGTGAATTCTTGAGTTGAATAACTGTCAGTTTTGTTGCAAGGTCAAATCCAAATGTTGAAAGATAAAGAACCAGGAACAGTGTCATATTTAAATCAGAAGAATTGAATGCCATGCTCTTCAGGCTTTCAATGAGCTTGGCCATGATCCCTGGCATTGACCCTAACTACCTGTTCTAAAGAAGGAAACATTCAGAAAAGTCAGGAAAAAAGAGAAAGAGGGGAGAGAGAGAGAGAGAGAGAGAGAGAGAGAAAGAGAAAGAAAGAAAAAGAAAGAAAGAAAGAAAGAAAGGAAAGAAAGAAGAAAGAAAGAAAGAAAGAAAAAGAAAGAAAAGAAAGAAAGAAAGAAAGAAAGAAAGAAAGAAAGAAAGAAAGGAAAGAGAAAGAAAGAAAAGAAAGAAAGAAAGAAAGAAAGAAAGAAAGAAAGAAAGAAAGAAAGAAAGAAAGAAAGAAAGAAAGAAAGAAAGAAAGAAAGAAAGAAAGATCCTAGCAAACCCATTAAATAACCCATCTGGGGTAATCTAAAATAGCATGAAATGTTATTGTATTAGAACACAATATTCTGGAAGAAAGCAAAGCTTTTTAGATCAATTTAATTTATTTCAGCAAAAGGGTATAAGAACACAAGAATAAGGTAGAAAGAATAAAAGTCATTTATCTTCTTTTCAAGAAGGCTTCGATCAATCTCAAAAGACTCGTTCTCCTCTGTGTATTATTCATACATGCCATAGATATTGGCTCCACAGCTTTTCTCCTATTGCAACATAGGTATCCCTCTGTTATTAAGACTTTGCTTACCTTTTACCTGTTTCCAGTCTTGCCTGTCAGTCTCGGAGAATTTTGAGGGCAGTGGCCAAGCCTTACTATTCTCCGTTATACACATAAGAGAAAACAGAAAAAATACAAAAGGTGTTTGGCCTCTCCATTCATATTGTTGGATGGATCAATGGTTAAATGTCAGGCTAAAATACCATGATAACTTTATGGAGAAGTGTGGGACAAAGAGGTTTGGGATGAGTGCTCAGAAAATAATATAAAGTATTTTTAAATATCTCCCACAAAATATTTTGGGCATGATGAAATAAAAAATGAGGTAGAGCATAAATCCCTGAAAACCTTGAAGAGAATAATTTTTTATCTCAGAAAATTTAACTACTGTCTTTACTTTCTTGTCATCAAACATTTATTGAGTTTCCTTACACTGAGTTTCATAATTGTCCTTTAAATGTAACCTCGTGTTAAGGAAATCATTTAAAAAGTTTTAGTTGATTATTAATAACTGATGAAGAGACAAGTCTTACATTCAATTTATTAAAATACATTCCAGTAGTAACATGGTAGGCTACCACAGAAACGTCAGTTATTGGGCTAACTGCTCATTGATATTGTTTTTGTTTAATGGTGAAAAAATAAGCACTAATATTAAAAACTCACAGACACCTGTCAGGTCTTCAGTAGTCTTAGAGATATGGGATGACTGATGCTAGTTCTGGGTTTGAAGGCATTAAGGTCAGGCTGGAGTAAGATTTTGAGTAGTTAATTAGGTACCATCTGAACTGTGGTTTGCAAAGACTTCTAAGAGCTGTGCATATTGGGACGCCTGGGTGGCTGAGTGTTTAAGCATCTGCCTTTGGCTCAGGGTGTGATCCTGGAGTCCCAGGATTGAGTCACACATCGGGCTCCCTGCATGGAGCCTGCTTCTCCCTCTGCCTGTGTCTCTGCCTCTCTCTCTGTGTCTCTCATGATAAATAAGTAAAATCTTTAAAAAAATAGTTGTGCATATTAATTTCTATGGAATACTAAAATATTATAGAAATAAAAAGGATTGCATGAGTAATTAATCTTTGAGGAGCAAAATATATTTTCTAAATCTGGCACTTCAATGTATGTGGACAAATTATAAGAATCTCCGCAGTAAAGAAATACAATGAATTTTGTGTATCCCATGTATGTCAGTGTTTTTGAACATGGAACATCCTCTCCCAAACCCCATTAATTAGCTTCTATTTATGGAAGTGAACAGTACACTGATCCAGGAGTCAAAAGGTCAGTGAGATCCTACCATCAATTCTATTCCTGACACATTATTTGACCTTGGACAAAACAATTCTACTTTCAACAACACAGTTTCCTCTAATGTAAAGTGAGAGAGCTGATCCACAGGTATCTCAGCGCCGTCATTCCCCTCCAGCTCGATGACAGAAAGGCCTTGACAGAGAGGACACCACTTCCTCTATATTGATTTTCCACTTAGTCTAAGTCAACCCTAAGGACATGTAACAATAATATTAATGAAGAATGAGATTAAGGACTGGCAAAATCAGTTACCTTTTAAAAAAATAGCATAGATGAGAAACATTAAGAATTTTAAAAATTGTTCTGAATGTGATATAGAATTTGAACCTCGTTGAGTCTGAAGGAATGAACAGGGAAACTGAAGAGTGATATACAGAGGAAAATGCAAGGCTCTGACACATCAGCCTCAGGATTGTAACATTTTGGCAGAAGACACCAAGGAATGTTTTATATTAAGACGTGACGTCATCAGCCACAAGGTGAAATATGCCTTCTATCCCAGTCTATAGGTGTCACTATTGAGAAGCTCCCAGGAATCCGTTATCTGTGAATTAGTCAACTTTTCTTCAACTTACATGTGAAAGAGGACTTCAACTCCCTCCAATTTGACCTCAAACTTTCTTATTGATTAAATTCTTCTTTCCAGTTTCCCTTAACTGAGGCAAAAGACCCTGTGGACAAAGAATCCCCTGATGGAATGGAAACTACTCCCTCAAGCCATAAAGACAGCCAGCCCCTGTCCATGATTGACTCCAAGACAGTAATCAATTTAACCTTCACTGCCCACCTGCAGGTACTGGTACTCACCAGGCTTTGCCTCAGATTTTCCTTTTATAAACTTGGAAATATTTTTGGTGCCTTGGACATTCTATCCCCCTTTTCCACATATAGAAACTGAAGAAAAGAAAGATGAAGGCAAAAGTCTAAGGTCACACTGAAAGGGTCAGAATTTGAGCCCAGGTGAATCTGAAGGAATGAAAGGGAAATCCAAGAGACAGTAATGTGTGGAGAAGGTGAGGCATGGGCACATCACCAAGCTCTATCATCCTTCCCCAAACTCCATCTTCCTTCTTTGTTATACCTCCAGACAAGGAATGATCTTAGTTACAAAATGTCCCTATGAGCCGTGGAATGATGTTGCCTCTTTTTTTTTTTTTTTTGTCTTTATTTTTTCTGTCCCTTTCCATTGTCACAAATGTAGGCTAAAGACACCTAATTTGTCAAAGTCTGTCCTCACATTCTTTTATCAGGGAGAATTTCCCCACTGAGTCCATTCAAATGACTAAAATGCCCTTACACCCTGGGAACCTCCCTATGGCAGAAGAAAAGACAGAACACTGAGGAGATAATGGATAAAAGGAGAAATTAGCAGAATTAGCAGCATTCAGATGAAAATTGAGAAGGGCTTAGTCAACATGGTGCTCTTTCCCAGTGTCAGAAATTTGAATATTCAGAAATTTGTCAATCTGAGGAGACTGTTCATTTTAAGGGATGCTTTTCTGAATAGCTCTGTGGAAATCAGAACAAGCTGCCAGATAAGATCACTGCCCTGTAGCTAGGAGTAAAACAGATCAAAGACATTAACTGGGAAGATGAGATTGCATTTCTGCACAGAGAAGATGCTTTCTTGAGATTGGAGAGTGCAGCACGAAGTAAAAGGATAACAGGGCTGTGACTTAATTGTCAGTTTACTTTGCACATAGCAATAATCTCGAATGCTCAGAAGATGTCAAGAAAGCAGAATATAGTATTAAACCTCATCAAAGAACAGACAGTGAAAGACAGGAAGCCCTGGGAATGGGCAGAATTTTCTTTAGGAGCTTTGTGTGTGTGCAGGGTAGGCTTCTGCCATTCTGGGCCTCAGTTTCTATCCCCTTCAAATGAAAGGAATAGACAAGATGGGCTCTGGGGCTTTTCCTCCTCAATTTATGAGTCTGTCCTGAGAAAAGTGAAGTCCATTGAGAATTCAGAAGCGTTTTCAGAAGATTTGGGGAAGAATCACAGGATTTAAATAGAATCACCTCCCCATAAAACAAAAACAAACACAAAAACAAACAAACACAAAAACATGAAAATAAATCTTAGTTTCTCTCATGATCAAATTCTGAAGTGAAAATAATGATCAGTCAATATATTCTTCTAGCTAACAGCCATACAGCCATAACAGTGACAACTTCTACCATTATCGCTAATCCTCACAGTATCTCTGCAGAGTAAATCCCTGCATTCTCAATTTACCGATGAGAGAATCTTGTCTTCAAAAGATCACATAACTTCTCCAATTTCTGCTCTTTTAACCATTTGGAAGAGGGAGAAATCCAATGTGAGGTGATATGATTCCAAATGTTTTTCAGAGCAATCACCACTATATTCACCTCCTTATCCAATCTTAACTGGGCTGTCCCAAGAGCGGAAAAAGACAAAATCCAGAGACTTAAAATCAGAAGTTGGTAGAAAGTGGCTGGTTAACATGAACTTGGTGGTTAATTCTGAAGTTAGCATACTCAGGAGTGACCCTCACATAACCAGTGAGTTGATTGGGATTAAGATGGAACACACAGTAATAAATTCTTTGAGAAAGTTTTGAAAAATTAAAAGCAAACCAAATAAAAAACAATATTTGACATTAATTGAAATCTTAAAATGTTAAGTGTTGTGCTAAAATCTTTATGATTATTTTCCCTTTAATCCATCAGCTCCATGGAATAGGCATTATCTTTTCCTTTCCTGGTTTTTGGCTAAAGAAGCAGAGTTTTAGAGAATTTAAGTACTAAGGTCTTAGAGCAAGATTCCAAGACAGATCTTGAATCCAAATCCCATCATCTCAACCATTGTTTTACTCCATTCAGCAGCCAGTAGCCAGGTAACATTAGGCTTAGCTCTTAATACTGGGTAAGTACATGCAGACTCAAGTACCTTTGGTGTATGAGGTGCATGCATGTGAAACTGGAAATGAAGAAAGTAAATGCTTTACTCTGGGTCAAGCATCTAGCCAAAATACCCAGCTTAGAGTCCAAGTTAAAAACCCTTGAACCCATAAACTGGGCTGTTTTCCAAACATAGAAATCACTAACCTAGAAGCCAAGCAATAGCCACTTTTCAACAGTGATGGAGAGGACCTGTGGTCACAAGACCAAACTACCTAGTGCATTATTGACTTTTTGAACATTGGGGTCTTAACCATCATCCACTCTCCTTTCTTTCTTTCTTTCTTTCTTTCTTTCTTTCTTTCTTTCTTTCTCTGTCTGTCTTCATCTTCGTCTTCTTCTTCTAAACTTGGAGTGAAATGGGTACCATTACTCAAATTGTAAAAACAAGACGTAACTATGCTGACTGAGTCCTTGCTGCTTTGCCTACCCTAACCCTAGTCAAGCCCCAAGACAAGTCACAATTAGGTATCATAGGATTGAAGAATCTGGGATTCACATGGTTTAATATATTTATTTTTCAGAAAAAAAAACAGAACTATCACACAGCTTGCTCATTAACCCCAAAATTATTATTTACAATTTATATGGGTTTAGGGAAGACATTCAATTTGTCCAGATCCTCAGGTGTTTCGTGTGTAAAATGGGGATAATATTAACCAAGCCTCCTGCACAGGATTGAATCAGGAATTAAATGAACTAAGAAAATTATCAAGGACAGTATCTGGGACAGAGTTCAGTAAATGCTGACAAATTTTAGCTCACATCAAATATCTCTTACCAAGGTCTTTTGAAACTGCAACTCCCCTGTGACATTCCCATGACTACTTAAATCCACATGGAATTGCTTTCTCTGACTAAATTATTACTCTAGAAAACTTACCACTTAATTTTACATTTGTAAGTAGTTTATTTATATACAAGCCTTTGGCTCTTAATTCCAGATTCTCTGCAGAATATATATTGAAATGTCTCATTGGAGACATTGGTGAACATTGGTTCACCATGGCCCCCATGCTGCCAACTTCAATGCCTAGGTCATAGTAGATACCCATAGCTAACTTTTAATTGAATAATTAACTTTTATAATCATCTAATCAACTTAAAGCCACAGCTATTCTAAAAAGTAAAATTGTTTGATAAGTCTTATAATTAAACTAATCATTCTCTGTCCCACCCACCTCCTCACCTGATTTTAAAAGCCCCAAAGAGAATATATTACAGTTGTTTTTTCTGGTACCATCCCATATTTTTCTAAATAACATGTTTCTGCTGGTAATTTTGACTTTTTTAAATAATAAATTTTTTTTTATTGGTGTTCAATTTGCCAACATACAGAATAACACCCAGTGCTCATCCCGTCAAGTGCCCACCTCAGTGCCCACCACCCATTCACCCCCACCCCCCCGCCATCCTCCCCTTCCACCATCCCTCGTTTGTTTCCCAGAGTTAGGAGTCTTTATGTTCTGTCTCCCTTTCTGAAATTTCCCACTTATTTTTTCTCCTTTCCCCTTTATTCCCCTTTATTCACTATTATTTATAGTCCCCAAATGAATGAGACCATATAATGTTTGTCCTTCTCCGATTGACTTATTTCACTCAGCATAATACCCTCCAGGTCCATCCACGTCGAAGCAAATGTTGGGTATTTGTCATTTCTAATGGCTGAGTAATATTCCATTGTATACATAGACCATATCTTCTTTATCTCTTTCGATGGACACCGAGGCTCCTTCCACAGTTTGGCTATTGTGGACATTGCTGCTACAAATATCGGGGTGCAGGTGTCCCGGCGTTTCATTGCATCTGAATCTTTGTGGTAAATCCACAACAGTGCAATTGCTGGGTCATAGGGCAGGTCTATTTTTAACTCTTTGAGGAACCTCCACACAGTTTTCCAGAGTGGCTGCACCAGTTCACATTCCCACCAACAGTGCAAGAGGGTTCCCTTTTCTCCACATCCTCTCCAACATTTGTGGTTTCCTGCCTTGTTAATTTTCCCCATTCTCACTGGTGTGAGGTGGGATCTCATTGTGGTTTTGATTTGTATTTCCCTGAGGCAAGTGATGCAGAACATTTTCTCATGGGCATGTTGGCCATGTCTATGTCTTCCTCTGTGAGATTTCTCTTCATGTCTTTTGCCCATTTCATGATTGGATTGTTTGTTTCTTTGCTGTTAAGTTTAATAAGTTCTTTATAGATCTTGGAAACTAGCCCTTTATCTGATAGGTCGTTTGCAAATAGCTTTTCCCATTCTGTAGGTTGTCTTTGAGTTTTGTTGACTGTATCCTTTGCTGTGCAGAAGCTTTTTATCCTGAGCAAGTCCCAATAGTTCATTTTTGCTTTTGTTTCTTTTGCCTTCGTGGATGTATCTTGCAAGAAGTTACTGTGGCCAAGTTCAAAAAGGGTGTTGCCTGTGTTCTCCTCTAGGATTTTGATGGAATCTTGTCTCACATTTAGATCTTTGATCCATTTTGAGTTTATCTTTGTGTATGGTGAAAGAGAGTGGTCTAGTTTCATTCTTCTGCCTGTGGATGTCCAATTTTCCCAGCACCATTTATTGAAGAGATTGTCTTTCTTCCAGTGGATAGTCTTTTCTCCTTTGTTGAATATTAGTTGACCATAAAGTTGAGGGTCCACTTCTGGGTTCTCTATTCTGTTCCATTGATCTATGCGTCTGTTTTTGTGCCAGTACCACACTGTCTTGATGACCACAGCTTTGTAGTACAACCTGAAATCTGGCATTGTGATGCCCCAGCTATGGTTTTCTTTTTTAAAATTCCCCTGGCTATTCGGGGTCTTTTCTGATTCCACACAAATCTTAAAATAATTTGTTCTAACTCTCTGAAGATAGTCCATGGTATTTTGATAGGGATTGCATTAAACGTGTAAAGTGCCCTGGGTAACATTGACATTTTCACAATATTAATTCTTCCAATCTATGAGCATGAAATATTTTTCCATCTCTTGTGTCTTCCTCAATTTCTTTCAGAAGTTCTATAGTTTTTAGGGTAAGATCCTTTACCTCTTTGGTTAGGTTTATTCCTAGGTATCTTATGCTTTTGGGTGCAATTGTAAATTGACTTTTTAGTTGGAGATACCACTATGATTTTCCTACTATAGAAAATAAGGATTTAGCTTTTCTTTATTAACGCCCTACCATCCACCCAGAAGAATTAATGCACAGTTGTTGGCCACATCAATATTCAGTGCTTATATCATCGTGACTATATAAATATTAGCCAACCTAAGGCAATTACCATGTAATAATTTCATATATTATCTTATAAATCTCTATTTCTTTATGTTTTCACTTGCTTGATTAGCCTTTCAAAAGTTTATCATTAAACTGCCTGAAGAGTGAATCTCCTCTCAATATGCTAAAGCACATCAGGTATGCGGTTTCATTTCATCCTTCCCTTCTGAAGCCTTTGATCCATCTGCTCTAGTCAAGAGTTCTGCTCTCAGGTCTGTTGCTGAGCTATTCTCCTGGGGTTTCCCTTCACCATCATGTAGGAAATACAATATACGATGCTTTATTTTGCATTATATTCCCTTTGCCTGAATATCATGACTTCCCTGCTTTTTTTCTTTCTCCCTCATTTGGGGAGACTGTACTGAGGAAAAATATGACAGGAATGAAAAAAAAATTAGATCTTGCTTATATATAAAGCCCTAATGCTTTTCTCATGCTTGATAACTAGCTAGGTGAGGGGCAGAGTTTTTAGTTTAAAAATATTTTCCCTTAGAATTTTGAAGATTGTTCCACTGCCATTTTGGCCTCTGATACAGGAACTAAAGTCCTGGACTATAATACATTCCTCATTCATTATAGAATGCTGCTTATTTACAGTTTCTAAAATCATTCAGAATTTTCCCTTTGTTGCTTTTCTGAAATTCCATGACGTTATTACTTGTTTTAAGTGCTTTTCCTTTCATTGTGCTTTGCCCATAACAAGCCCCTTTAGGCTGTGGCTTGAAAAGCTCAAGCATTCTTTGATAAAATTCCTCCTTTCTGATTTCTCTGTCTTTGTGGAACAAAATGATTTGGAGCATCTGGGTCTGATTCTCAGTCTCTTTCTTTTCTTTTTTTCTTCCTTCCTTTCTCTCTGTCTCTCTCTCTCTCTTTTTTTTTTTGTCTGTTTTTCCATCATTTTACTCTTCAATCTGAATATTTTCCTTAGTTATCAATCCTGCTTTTGAGCTTTGAGTTTGTTCTATCCTAACTTTGCTTTCCAAGAGTCCTTTTATATTATCTTAATGTTGACTTATTATAGCACCTTGTTCTTTTTAAGTTCATTTTCTATCTCCACTCATCAGAATTAACTACATTACAAATATGAATTTGAGTAAATCTACAAGTTTGAGTAAATATAAAAATTTTGCTCAATTTGGCATGAGTTTTTTGAGAAAAACTCATGAGTGACACTTGCTTTCAGATAGACTGCTCTGTTTAAACTAGATTTGCTCAAACAAGCATTTGCAATGCAAGCAAGAAGAAATGTTCCTCTCCAAAGGGATTAGTGAGAAAACAGTAGGGCTGTGGAGATAGCGAGTTATCCAGCCCCTTCTCTTCCTCCACGCATCTCATTGCCTTATTCTCCCAAAAAGCTGTTAACCAAAAGTCACTCTATCTCATCAGCTGACATGTTGCTTTTACATACTGTTGAAATAAATGTAGCACTCAAGAGTACTTGCCAATTGTTTTTACCAGAATTGTTTTCTGTCACCCCCTCCACAAATGTTTTATGTTAAAGCATCATCCTTCAGTGTGAATGTATCAGGAGTTAGGGCCTTCCCAGAGGTAATTAAGGTTAAATTAGGTGATAAGAATAGGTCCCTAATCCATTAGGATTGGTGTCTTATAAGAAAAAGAAGAGTCACCAAGAAGCTCTCTCTCACTCTTCCTGTGAACACTAGGAGAGAAATGATTGATCTCCTGGCCATATGCAAACCAAGAAGAGTTCTCTCCAGATTCCTCCCTGACTGCACCTCCATCTTGGACTTGCAGAGTCTAGAAAAATATCTGTCCTTTAAGTTACTCAGCATGTGTTATCATTATTTTTCATTTATTTATTCATGAGAGACACATACAGAAAGACAGAGAGAGACAGACAGAGAAGCAGGCTCCATGCAGGAAGCCCGATGCGGGACTTGATTCCGGGTCTCCAGGATCATGCCCTGGGCTGAAGGTGGTGCTAAACCACTGAGCCACCCGGGCTGCTCCCCATGTGTTATTTTTATGGCAACTCTAGTGCATTAACAGTTACTTAATAATCGAATCAAACTTTCACAATCTACTTTATGACTGTTCTATACTGGGTCTGGAAGTGGGAGTGAACCCAACCACAAATTTCTAGGAATTATCAGTTTAGAAAGAAAGTGAGAACATCCATTCCCGACTGCTGGTGCAAAACTCTACTGTAATACTTTCTGATGATCTTAGATAACTGAAATGCTGGAGTTACTTTAGATCCCAAATAGAGTCTCATTCCAGGAATTTAAAATATCCAGAATTAATTATTAATTAAAACTTTACTAGATTTTAACTTAAAGTTCCTCTCCTTTCCAAGAAAGGGCTGCTTACTTTGATGGGCTAATGGTGATGATTTTTTTTTTTTTTTTTTTTTTGGCCAAACACCTCAGGCTTTGAAGCAACCCACAAGCTGATGTTCCTCACTTTATTAGGGGAAAGCAGAAGAGGTTAAGTAGCCAGATGGATCCCAAATGGACCCAACACATGTTCACTTGAAGAGTAAGTTAGGAATACATTGGAATTATTCATGCTTCTTCCTGGTGCTTTGTCTCCAATGCCTGTGGTACCACACAGGTTCCTATAGAAAATAAATACTGATCACATAGTGATGAACACATTAAGAAATAGAACCTCCGTTATTTCCATGTGATCAACTGGAATTGTTTTTGGATTAAACTATTTTCAGCTTTATTAAGATAAAATTAACAAAGATTCTATATATTTAGGCTGTACAGCATGATAATTTACTATACATATATTGTGAAATGATTACCATAATCTGATTAACTAACATATCAATCAAAATATGGGAACTATGTTTCAAAAGTACAATATTTAATTCATACGTGAAGTTATTTATATACAAGTAATATCTTTAAAATAGAAATTCATCCCTATAATTGATTGGCCTTTCTTTTGTACTTCAATATTCATTTTATTTTGCCTTTATTTTTTGTTTCTTATTGGCATGATTGCAAAGACAAGGTTTGTTAAAAGAACATTTTTGGGGTATCCAGGTGGTGCAATTGGGTAGGCATGGGACTCTTGGTTTCAGCTGGGGTCCTGATCACAAGGTTGTGGGGCTCCATGCTTACCAGAGTCTGCTTGGGACTCTCACTCTTCTTCTGCTCCTCCCCCACCCTTCCTCCCTTCTCTCTCTCTCAAAAAAAAAATGAATAAATCTTAAAAAAAAGAAATTTTCATTGTCCATATTTCCTTTAATGTCTTGATATTATTTTTATTGAATTATTAATACTGAAATAAATTATGTCTAATAAAGGAGAGGATTGATTTTAAAAAGGGACTTGCAACTATAAATTAAGTTGGTTTTACCACTGAAGGAAAATATATCATTGTCCTTTACTTAGCAGAAGACCCCAAGATGTCTATAGCAAAGGTGCATTCTGTCCTCTGTTTGTTTCAAGTACCAGCCTTGCTCCTCCTCTGCTGAACCCTTCACCAGCAGCTTATTCTAGCCATGGCATTTCCAGAGCAGCTCCTCCACATCAACATACCATTGCTCATGCAATTTCTTCTAACTGGAATTTCTGTTCCCTCTGTGCATCCCTTTTGAGTCCCTACAAGGCATTAAAGATTAGAGGTAGTTTTATCTTCTTCATGAAATCTTTCTTGTCACTGCTCTAAGTATATTTTTCAGTCCCCTATCTGAGCCCCACTGCACTCCATAAATAATTATCTACTGACTCCTATATAATTTGCTCCTTTTTTTGTGAAATGATTCAAATATATTGAGACCACATTAGTTATCCGTTTTGTGAAATATTTCAAGTATAGGTAAAAGCACAGAAAAAAAAAATCAAATTCTCATGTACCAACCAGATTAACAAATGGTAACACTTTGTCATTTGGGGATCAGATCTTTTGTTATTATTATTTAATAATAATATTATTATTAAAGTAATAAAATATAAATCTTGAAGACCGTTCTTCTCATTTCCATTTCTGTCCATCCATTGATAAAGGTAAACAATAGTCTAAAACTGATACATATTTTTCTGAATGATATTCTTTATTTACTATACATGTGTGGTCATAAAATATATCACTTTCACGCCCATATTAGTGTGTATATATTAAACAAATGTATAATATTTACATACATTGTTAATTTCTTTCTTTTTTATTTTTTAAATTTTAATTAAAATAAATGGTATCACAGTGCTCATATCTTCCTACAATTTTTTTAATTTCCACTCACCTTTAAGCTTTTAAGTTTAATCCATTTGGATCAGATTTATTACTGAGAGCTGTTGTAAAAATATCATGTTATATATACCCACAACTTACCTATTTGTGTAGTGATGGAAATCTCCAAAACTAATCTATTCTCACATCTTCAAAGAATGAGAGGGCCTGCTTCTCTACACATACCAACTTTTAGAAATTGTGTTCTTTTAAACACCTGTGACTTGATGAGTATGAAATGAAGTCTCGATATTTTAATTTAATTTGATTTTATACTTCTTGGTAAAGTTAATTTAGTGCATTGAACATCTGTTATGTGCCCATCACAGTTCGTACTTCCTGGGATACCTCAGTGAACAAATTAAAGAAGGATGCTTGCTCCAGTGAGGCTGATATCTGGTGGGTGAAGGGGAGACAAAGAATAGGATGTCAATAATATATAAGTAAATTAGTGAGTACATAAGAC
The DNA here is from genome assembly GCF_048164855.1 of Canis lupus baileyi. Lineage (NCBI taxonomy): Eukaryota > Metazoa > Chordata > Mammalia > Carnivora > Canidae > Canis > Canis lupus. The sequence goes on along the minus strand of NC_132857.1, from coordinate 30,844,203 downwards.
CTTTTTTTTTTAAGATTTTATTTATTTATTCATGAGAGACACACAGAGAGAGGCAGAGACATAGGCAGAGGGAGAAGCAGGCTCCATGAAGGGAGCCTGACATGGGGACTCAATCCCAAGTCTCCAGGTTCAGGCCCTGGGCTGAAGGCGGCACTAAATGGCTGAGCCACCCAGGCTGCCCTACATAAGACCTTAGAAGTACATTATACCTTTATTATATTCACAAAATGTGAAATATACTAATCAAAAATTAGCAAATGAAAGACTTAATCAGATATACTACTTGTTATCTTCTACCTGGAATGATTGAATTTTCCCCACCTAATCAATTGCTTCCATATCAGGCAAAACCACTTACATAGATGTGAAAAAATATTATATCATAACTTCAGTTGATCTTGATACTTTGAGATTATAGTCTTAGGTTAACTGTGAAGAGCATTGTTTTTACTAGTGAATATATAATTGTTCCAGCCACTTATTGTTGCATAACAAACCACTCCAAAAGGGTAACTTAAACATTAGCAACAATCTATTTTGCTCACTAATTTGGAGGTTGACTGGACTCAACTAAGCAGTTCTTATTTGTGGTTTCCCTATATATTGTAATGAGATAGCAGTTGAGGCTGTAGACTCCTTGAGGGTCTCACATGCCTGGTTTCTGGGCTAGAGAGACTCAAACAGCTGGACGCTGGATGAGCTGGGGCTTCCTGGACTTTTCCATCTATACAAGGGCTTTCTACCATTTTTCCAGGTGTCAGTCTCAAAGTAGCCGGACATCTTACATGTTGGCTCTGGGTCCCCGAAAATCCCTTTTTAAACTAGCTACGGAAGTCACTCCATGCCATTTTTTGGGATTATCTGTTCACTGAAGCAGTATTTTTTAAAACAAAAACTTCATTTCCATTTTCATGAGAGAAGCAGAGGGAGAAGCAGGCTCCCTGTAGGTGCCCTGTAGGGAACCCAACGTGGGACTCGATCCTGGGTCTCCAGGGTCACGCTCTGGGCTGAAGGCGGCGCTAAAGCGCTGAGCCACCTGGGCTACCCCTGAAGCAGTCTTAGAGATCCGTCACTGTACTGTTGGTGGGAATGTGAACTGGTGCAGCCACTCTGGAAAACTGTGTGGAGGTTCCTCAAAGAGTTAATCTTTGATCTGCCCTACGACCCAGCAATTGCACTGCTGAGGATTTACCCCAGTGATTCAGATGCACTGAAACGCAGGGACATCTGAACCTTGATGTTTCTAGCAGCAATGGCCACAATAGCCAAACTGTGGAAGGAGCCTCGGTGTCCATCGAAAGATGAATGGATAAAGAAGCTGTGGTCTATGTATACAATGGAATATTCCTCAGCCATTAGAAACGACAAATACCCACCATTTGCTTCGACGTGGATGGAACTGGAGGGTATTATGCTGAGCGAAGTAAGTCAATCGAAGAAGGACAAACAGTGTATGGTCTCATTCATTTGGGGAATATAAAAAATAGTGAAAGGGAATAAAGGCAAAGGAGAGAAAATGAGTGGGAAATATCAGAAAGGGAGACAGAACATGAGACTCCTAACTCTGGGAAAGGAGCAAGGGGTGGTGGAAAGGGAGGTGGGGGGGGAATGGGGTGACTGGGTGACGGGCACTGAGGTGGGCACTTGATGGGATGAGCACTGGGTGTTATGCTATATGTTGGCTAATTGAACTCCAATAAAAAAAAAATTAAAAAAAGAAGAAAAAGATCCGTCCAGGCTCTTGGAGACAGAATGTAGATTCTTTCTTTTGACAGCAAGTGTGTCAAATAATTTGCAAAACATAACAAACAAAAAAAAACCCACTATAGTAACAAATCATGATCAGATGTCAAAACAAACATATTTCTACTTAAGCTACTCATTTTAGAAAACACCTTTAAAAAAAAAGAAAGAAAACAATCTACCAGCTATATATACAATGAAGGCAAATAATTTTGTTGAAACTCTATTTCTAAGAATGTTCTTAACAAAGAGAATGTGTCCATCCTAACATAATCACTTATGAAGAGCAATTTTTCCCCTGCAGAATCATTTCACCATCAGAGCTTTATCTCAATAGGATAAAAAGGGAAGAAATAGACTAGTATTACACAGACAGCTACAGACTGCATGGACAGATGTCAATGGGCAAAAGCCCTTGAAAAAATGTGGTGGGAATAAAATAACTTCAGAAAAGACAAGAAATGTATCAAAAAAGTGACAAATATTTTACTAAAAAGATACTTCTCTTCCAGAATATAGTATCTTCCTTTTTTTTTCTTTTCAGAATATAGTATCTTCTGCTTGAAAGTTTTTTTACTACACAAATCTCCTAGAGCAAATGATAGCAACTGGGAATATAAATCAAATTTACTGAATGTCTTTAATCTTTAAGGCATTGTGGTAGATGCTAAGTATACAAAACCAAAACAAAAAACAAAAAAAATAAAAAACATAAAAAAAATAAAAAACAAAAACAGAAACAAACCCCAAAACTTTAGTACAGGATAGTTGTCCTCAAAATTGTACACATTTGTGAAGTGACAATACATACTTTAAAAAAAAAATGATAATGAGGCTCCTGGGTGACTCAGTCAGTTAAAGTGTCGGATTTAGGTGCAGGTCATGGTCTCAGGGTCCTAGGATTGAGCCCTGCATCTGGCTCTGTGCTCAGCAGGGAGCCTGTTTCTCCTTCTCCCACTGCTCCTCCCCATGCTCATGCTCTCTCTTTCTCTCCAAATAAATAAAATCTTTAAAAAATAATAGAGAAAATAATTTTTTTAAAAAGCAATGATAGTAATTAAATAGTGACAATTGGAGTTACAACTTCTGGGATGTTGACAGTATGCCAGACAAGTTCTGAATACACTGACTATATCTCTTTATTCCTGATTAGATTTATGATATGTGTATTTTTATTACTGTCTCAGTTAAGAAAAATTAAGGATGAGAGTTGTTATCACAAACCAAATGAATACAGAATGCTTTTAGCCATTGTAATAAACTCACAATCACACTCACTACCAGTATGTATATTAAGGGTGGTGCACAATGATTGGCAAGGACCCTAAATACCATCTCAGTTCAGAGGTGGGAAGTATGACCTTGCACTTGTGGTAGATAATATTAGATATTATTAGTATATTTCAATAAATGAACTTTACCAATCATTTGCTATAGGATAGTGTTTGAATGGATCCTTCCAAGATGACCAGATATGATTCAGATAAGCACGAGGGTAAAAAAATAATGGCTTTTGCAATAGGAACAATAGAGAAAAACATTAGGGAAGTGATTTCCTAAATAATATATTATCTGGCTGAAAGATAATTGGAGAAAGAAGTAATAAAAACAATTTGTTTACTGTTGCATATGAAGAATGCTTTAGAAAAGAGTGATCCATTACATGTCATTCAAATAAGAATGTCTAGATTCTTTATGGATTCTTTATGGATTTTTGAGTTTATTCATTATGTATTGAATGGAGATTGATAGTTTATGTGAAACAAAAACTTGGACATGCAGGTAGGGAAACATCCAACCTGTAAGAATCAGTGTAACTCTGAACTATGGCTGTGGAGACAGAAAAGAAACTTGTTCCTCCTCCACTTGATCAGAACCTGGAAATGTGTTCCCTGAAGCCTACAGGCAGCCACCTGGGGACCTGGAGAGTCTGACAGTGACTCAGATTAAAATGTGGAGAATAGCACGATAGAGGGAGAGGAAAGATGGAGAGAAAATAGATTAGTGTTAGTCTCAGAATAGGCACATTTCAGGCAGGCTTATGACTGAACTTCTCCTTAGAGGAGTCTTTTTGTGAAAACAATTTGAGTATTTTTTTCTTGTTTATTTATAACTACAAGATTCTTAAGTGATATACCATTTTGCGATGTGTTATCAGGTAATATCTAGAGTCAAACTCTAAACATAATCAAATTAACCAATAATATCCATTTTTTCCATTCATCAGTTATTTGCCAAATAGTTAATTTTATTTTACCTTATAAATGTATCTAGCACCTAGCTGAATATAGAGATGAAAATATTATTCCCCTTGCTTCAAAGCGTTTATAATCTAGTAAGAGGAAGTTCTTTATGCAATGGTTATAATACAGTGTGATCAATGTTATAAAGAACAAAAATATTAAGACAAATGTTACTTATACTTATCACATCTAGATCTGTTTTAAAAAATGAAGAAAGCTTCAGATTAAGGAAGTTACTTAAAATGAAACTTAAAGGGCAGCCCAGGTGGCTTAGCAGTTTAGCACCGCCTTCAGCCCAGGGTGTAATCCTGGTGTCCTGGGACCAAGTCCCACATTGGGCTCCCTGTATGGAGCCTGCTTCTCCCTCTGCCTGTGTCTCTGCCTCTCTCTCTCTCTCTCTCTCTCTCTTTCTCTCTCTTTCTGTATCTCTCATGAATAAATAAATAAAATCTTAAAAAAAAAGAAACTTAAAGATTACTATTACATAATCCTCACTCTCTACTTTGCAATATTTGCATCAGGGAGAATTAATTGTTGAGGAGACATATAGTTATACTTTTCTTCCTAAGTTCTCTTCAGAACAATAGTATTTGAACTAACGTCAGTGAAACAGCATGCTTGGAAATCCTTGGTAGTAATAAAACACCAAAACTCCAGGTATCAAGTTCAAGGTATTGACTTAACTGCAGGGAGCACAATTGTTGCTGAACATTTTCATAAGGCAGGACTGGGCTAGCTTCAGTGGAGGTCACCAGCTGGTGCTCTGTGGTCTTGGAATGAGATTCACTACGTTGACATTTAAATGGAAATTTCTTGGATAACATATTTATTTGTATCTCAAAGACAAGGGAAAGAGTAATGTGCCTGTTTCTTGGTCAGATTATCTCTGAGCTCAAGTGATATTTTGAGAGCAGGGTAGGTCTATGGAAAGTCATCCTCAGACTGTGGCATGACCAGGAGCCATTTAAATCCAGGCAATGAGAACTCTGTAACTCTACTACACACTTGTTCTTTTAACTTAGCTTCTAAAGAACTCAAAGTTTAGAAGTTCAACCAGAACAATAATCACACATCAGACTGAAAGACTGAAAATGTGCAGTCTTTGGTTCTTTTATTTCTTTTCTACTCATTTTATTTGTTCCAACATATTATTATGAAAATTCCTAAACATGCAGAAAAATGGAATTTTACAGTGAACACCTCTCCATTCTGCCTTTATAATTTTACTATATTGTTTTATCACATCTTTCAATGAACTTATATCTCCATCTATTAATCCTTTTTGATGTAAAAGTAAATTAAATAAATTTGCATGAGTACTCTTCTCTGTATATCATTAACTAGAGTACAGTTTTGCTCATAGTGTTACCCTCCTTTGAGGTGACATCTACAATGGTGAACTACATATATCATATTTCCTTTCCCTAAGTTTTGACAAAAGCATACATTGGAGTAACCAAACTTCTACTAATATACTAAATTTTCCACCACCTCAATACATTTCTCTGTGATCTCTCCAGTCATTTGCTACTACCACCACCTCAAGCAATCACAGCATTGATTGTTTTTTCCCCAATAGGTTAGATTTATGTATTTTAGGAATTCATATAAAGAGAATCCTATGGTGTGGCGTTTCATGTAAGGTTTCATTTACTCAGCATAGTATTTTGAGATTCACTCATGTTGTATAGACTCCTTTTCTTTTTATTGCTTAATAATACATATTTTTGTCTAAATATACAACTTATCTATTTCTGTAGATGAGGGTGTTTCCATATTTTGCTTCATCATGCATAAAATTTTATGAATGTGTTCTTTAAGTACTTCTGTGGATATGTATTTTCATTTCTCTTGGGTAAGTATGTGATATTAGAATTGCTGGGAAGGTGTGTTTTTAGTGCCATTTTATTATATTCATACCAACAGAGTAATAGAATTAGTGTTCCATATACCTGTTAACATTTGTTTTTATTCATCTTTAATTTTGTCCTCCTAGTGGGGGACAGTTGGTATTTCACTGTGTTTTCCATAGTTTTATCTCTATTGTTTCATAATTTTGAGCAATTTTCATGTACTTATGGGCCATTTTTATATCTTCCTTTATGAAATGTCTGTTAAAATATTTTGCTCATTTTTAATAGAATTAATTGACTTTTTATTATTGAAATGTGGAATTTCTTTATAAATCCTGAATACTAGTCATTTACCAAATATAGGTTTTCTTTAAAAAAATACATTCACTGTGTGTTTTATCCATTTATTTTCTTAATGAGTGAGAGTTTCTAGTTTGACAAAAGTTTAACTTTTTTCATTTTTTCCATTATTCTGCTTTTTATTATTAATAGATGCTTATGTTGTGCTTAGTCTTGAAAGTGCCTTAATCCCTTTTGAAGAACGGACAAATTAACAGAAGGAGTTACAGTGGTGGGAGTAGATATCTGCTATGATATTGATAATCTAGTTATTCACTTTTTTTTCAAAAGTGAAATTCCTTTACAGTTACTTTGCAGGAATATAGTGGCAAACGAAACAAGATCTCTACACTCCTAGAGAAGTGAGAAGGGGGCCAGTATAGCAAAGAAGGAGGTTAATGAGTGATGAGGAATGCTATTTTAGGTAATATGGTCAGGAAATACTTCTCTGATGAATTAATAAAGACTATAGTAATAACAAAAGTGCTACATAACATTATGGAATTTTTACTACGAACCAGATAGTTTTGCTTCACATGCTTTACCGATTTGTTCTTCATACTACTTTATAAAACAGTCACTGTCTTTGGAAGTGTGCAAATGTCATCCTCTTTATAATAAGAAAATGAAGAAAGAAGAAGGAGGAAGAAGAGGAGAGGAAAGAGGAGGAAGGGAAGTAAGCAAGACCAAGGTGAAATAAATTACACTTTGGTCTACCAAAGTCTAAGGTCTGAGCTCTAAATCACTATTTCATGGAAAAAATAATAAATATATATGTGTGCAAGCATGTGTATGCCTGAGTGTGTGTGTTGGTTAATTTTTTCTGGATCTCAATGCCCAAATATTTATTTGGTCAATACAAATGCTTCTGTGGCTATTTCTGTGAGGGACTTTCTTAAATGAGATTAACATTTAAAATTGATGGACTGAGTAAAGTACACTATCCTGTGTAATGGGGGGAGTTCTCATCCAATTATTTGAAAGCTTCAATAGAACAAAAACTGACCTCCCTGAGCACGAAAGTATTCTGATAGTAGGCAGCCTTGGGACTTGAACTACAATACTGGCCCTGGATCTCTAGTCTGCAGGCTCACCCTTCAGATTTGGACTTACCATCCTTCATAATTGCCTAAGTTAATTCCTTAAAATAAATCATTTTCTTTCTATAGAACACATATAGATAAAGATATGCACACATGGATTCTGACTAGCCATGATTAACACAACATGTATATGTATATGTGTGTGTGCTGAACTCTTTTATGTATATTAAGAAACTTGATCACATGCATGTCTGAAAATGGACAAATCAAATTTGCCTGGGTGACCCATTTAGATTATTAACTGTATCTTGAACTAAGTGGAGTTTAAAATAAATGCTCAAATATAAGCTGTGGCGTATGGATAAATATGGCTGATTGACCACACACATCTAACATATCCCTCTTGAAAACTCGTTCAATAGTAGTACAAGACTCTTTGTTGTTGATGATAATAAACCTACATAAATGAAAGAATCATAGATTAATACAGTGACAGTATATTGAGACCTGCAAAGCTCCAGCAACAAGGGGTTATTTACTTAGTCCTGAGGAAGCTCAGTTGTGAGATATGGGTGGATAAGTTTGTGGGTGAATGTGAGAGGTGTGGACAGAAGAGCAGTTTGATTTATATTGCAGTTTTTCCAACAGGCTGGTGTCCCTTGAAATAGATGTAATGGGTCAGGAGATTAATAAAATAGAAGATGACTGTTTAGAAGCTGTTGGGAATTAGTTAGATCCCCAGATCTTTTCGCCCACTTTGTTTCCCTAAGCTGATGTCCCTCACCCCTCAATTCCAGAACACTCAAAGTTTTTCACTGAGGAAGATAAAATAAAAAAATAATAAAATAAAATAAAATAAAATATAAAATAAAGTAAAATAAAAAATAAAGTAAAATAAAATAAAACAAAACATCTCTACACCAGGGGTAGCCAAGGTATTTGAGGGCAGAGATGCTATGCTGGAACCACAGCCATTAAGTGAATGCATGCTTATTGTAAGAAAGAAACTTGAACTCCAACTGCACTCAGCTTCCAGAATGCTGACAGTCAAGCAAGCCTTTGTCCTCTCGTCTGGAGAATAGAAATGATTTCTTGGGGACTCTGAACACCCCAACCGAATAGATTAATCCAGTTGCCATCAGGACAGTCCATAGTACATATACCCTAAGTTTACAAAATGTTTTAATCCACCCACTCAAATAATAGACAGTTTAAAATCATTAGGTAACTCAAGAAAGCCTCTAGCATAAGAGATAGAGATCAGATACAAAAAAAAAAAGCACATTTTGAACAGCCTTTTCAAGAAGAGCAAGACTTCAAATAAATATCAGTAAATATCCTTAGAGAAATAAGAAAAGACTTTGCAATTAAGACAGAAAAGGAAATTAGAAGGAAAAGAAATATTCATGGGACAGAAAACATTTAGAGATTACTCATAAAAGAACTTCAATAGAAATTTGGAAGATATAATTGAATCACCTCCTTCCTTGCAGAAGGGAAGGCAGAATTAAAAATGAAATGGGTAACATGAAATGAAGACCAAAAATAATAGAGAAAAATTCAGAATTTATAATTTGTGCTTAAGATGTATTTTGCAATAATTGCAAAATGCACCATCAGCAAAATTTTTTTTTTACACCATCAGCAAAATTATTGAAATATTCAGACATCCAAGATATAAGTGTCCAGAATAAGAGAGATCAATTAAACAGTATGCTATTAGCTCAAAGGATGAAAACAGATCCATGGAAAGGTGTATCATTAGAAAATATCTGAATAATGAGAACAAAGAACAATGAGAAAAAAAATCATAAAACACAGAGGTTACTTTAAAAAAAAAAAACTGGGAGTTAATCAGAATGATTTGCAACTTCTCTATACCAAAAGAGAAAAAGATCTTCAATTTTTAAGGAAACACATATTTTTTATTTACAATTCCTTTCCAAGCTAAATTACCAAATAGCAGCATATAGTGAAGATTTTTATAAGATATGATGTCTCCAAAAACGTATTTTACTATGTTCTGTTTTCATCTAGTAACTATCAGAGTATGTGCCACCCCAAAAGAGAGACTAGTCTGAGAAGCAAAAATCCAGGGCCTCACAATCAGGAGATCCAAAGGAAATCACCACTGCAGTGGTGAAAGAAGCCCGATGGCAGCTTTGTATCAGAAAAAGAGATATTCAGTCCAGGTTTAAACCAGCCAGAAGTTTCAGGAAAGATTTCTCTAAGAAGATGGCATAGATACAATACCTGATATGTTAACGTCCTAAGATATTTTGGAGTAAAATTAGTAATAAGTCTACTAAAAAGCTAACAAATAAAACAAAAACAACCATAGCATAATAATTTTGCATTCCAGAACAAGATGTGATGGAAAGTAAAAATAATCAGTTTAGTACATGGTGACCTGTGTGTAGCATTTCAATTGTTAGAACGATGTAGATACTGACTACTCACTAACCCTAATTATAGCACCGTTTTGTTGGAAAAGTGACAAGAGAGAAGAAAGAGATGTTGAAGGGAGGAAATGGTGTGAGTTGGAGGAGAGGATCATGAATCAATGATGAATTGCCCTAGAAAAATCACAAACTAATCTTTAAAAGTGAAAACCAAAGGTAACAATTATAGCATGTTGTTTGGAGATATTGAGGTAAATAAGAGAAGTCCGATTAAGAAGTTTGGTGGGTTGACATAAGTGGAAGACAGAGGCTGAAGGAGAATGAAATACCACTTTCCAGGAAAAATAATATAAAGAACAACTTTAGTCCTTATTACATTCAAATATTGAGTAAAATTAAAATTTTAAATAAACAAATAAAGACAAAAATTAACCTGGTGCCAGTCTGCTTTTCTAAGCAATCTCTCAAAGTTTTTAACTCTTAATTTTAAGAACAGTCTCAAGTTCAGTTACTATAGTGTCAAGGTTTTCTAATCGCTGTTTTTTTAATATATCTACCAAAGGAACACTGGGATTTAAATATTTTTTTCTTAAAGTTTTTAAAATTTATTTTTAGTAATCTGTATGTCCAATGTAAGGCTCAAACTCACCACCCTGAGATCAACAGCTGCATGCTGCCCTAACTGAGCCAGCCAGATGTCCCCACTTTGTTCATTTTTTAAAATTTTCCATATATATATATATATACATATATATATATGGAATATATAAGGAATATATATATTCCTTCTTTCACTTGCATTTTATTTCCTCATGTGTCCTTTTTATTTGGGGACTTCATAAAAGCACCCATTTGAGTACAGATGGGCATTGCAATTTCTTTTTTCCACCTGGCAGCTGCAGCCCTTATTGGTCTTCAGAAGAAAGAGATTGCTACAGAATATTGAACATAAAGAGAAACAAATGATCAAGCTCCAAGAGATTCTATCCAGGAACCCAGCAAAGCATCCATTTTACTTCACTCCAGTTGAAAATATTTGGGCTTTATTTATTTATTTAGGATTTCTTTATTTGAAAGAGAGAGAGAGAGAGTAAGAGGAGGGATAGGGGTGTAGGGAGACAGAAAAAGAGAATCTCCAGCAAACTCTTACTTAGCCTGGAGGCAGAAGAGAGGCTCCATTCCATGACCTTGAGATTGTGACCTGAACCAAAAACCTAGAGTCCGAAACTGAACTGACTGAGTCACCCAGGCACCCTGGGCACTATTGAATGATCTAGTCTGAGATGCTGAAGGATAGATTTGACCTTGACACCTCTTTCCCAGAGTAGAGTGCATTAGAACCCTTTGTAGGAGGCCCTCTTTCACTTTCTAGTCACAGTCAGTATTTTCTGGTCCTATGGGGGAACACAACAGCATCCACATCTTGATTGGAATGTAGTAATAATCTCCTTAAAAGTTTCTTGTTTCCCCCAAGTCTTCCAATATTAAATCCAACTTCCACACTGCCATCAGAAAGTCTTCTGAAACATTAATATAATTATGTTCCTCCCTAGTGTTTAAATTCTTCCTTCAGTGTCTACCCATCACTCTCACAACAAACTCCAAAGTCTTTAACAAGTATATCCCACATTTTCTGATTTCTTGGTACATCTCAGCCTCACATCTTCTACCCCTCCCACACTTTCTATTCTCAAACCACACCTAATCGCTTGCTTTCTCCAGGCTGCTGAGTTTCTATTCTTCTGTGTCATGGTATACAAGTTACACCTCTCAGAATTCCAGTGCATCTATGATCAAATGTTAATCAAGCATTTATTTGTGCACACCAAAAAGGAAATATTATGGGCAGGAATTACATTGTATATGCATGCATAGATCAGGAGACAAAAGCATCTGTTTAGGAGGTCTGGAAGTATTATGTCTGATCTGGATATGGCTTTTACTAGGTGCATAGGTTTATTTGTCCCTCCTTTTCAGGCCACATGGTCCTCTAGTGTCTGAAATAATAAAAAAGCAAAAATTAAGATGACTTTGAAGCAGGAACTTAGGTGAAGAAGATGATTTCTTCCTAGCCCCAGGAAAGATAGTGTAGAGTCCAAAAGTCCCCATTATTCTCATTAATGGCCCTACTTTTGAAGAAAAGTAGATGAAGGAATATCCGCTTTCTTTGGACTGCATTGAGAATGGGCCTGGTATGGAGAGTAGAAAGAAAAGCTAGAGTTAGCAGCAATGGAGGAAGTGAACACAAAGGCTGATTTTTCTTACTTAGGAGCATGGGCTCCAAACTGACTACAGAACAAGGAAACCACATGAGAGTCTTTCCAAGAAAATAAACACCCACCCTACTAGTAGAATAAATGTAGTACAGAGTCTGGTTTTTTCAACAAAGTTCTAAACACAACTACAGCTGAATTTTTGCTTTCTCTTTCTTCCATTATAACACAGTACATCAAGCACAATGTGTTCTCAACCATTTTTGAAAGGGGAACACAGACAAGTGTGAGATAAAGAAAAGGGAATTTAGAAAAATTCCCCTAGAATCTCTCAAAGTAAATAGAATCAGAACAAGGTTGCTCATAGTAAATTTGACTACAAAGAGAGGAAGAGAATCACAACACATGTTGACTAGACAAATACAGAAGACATTATAATAAAAAAAGAAAGGGAAATTATAGCATGTAAAAGCCAAAAGACTCCATTTATAACAAAATAAAATGCAAGAGATAGAATAAAATATTCATTTGTGTTTTATATCCAAAATAATTTATTACTATTACATTCACAACATTTAGCCTGAAGATCAATAAGGAAGATGAGGACTTCAACAATACTATTAAGAAACAAAATAAAACTCAACCTAACACACATAGAATACTCTACCCACTAACAGCAGAAAGCACATTCATCTTAAGTGCACATAAAACATTTCTCAGACCATATGTTAGACCACAAAAGCATTCTCAATTAATTTTTAAAACATTGACATTGGACTATAGCATATTTTCTCACCACAATGGAATGAAGTCTAGAAATCAAAACAGAAGAAAAACTGGAAAATTCACAAATATGTGAAAATTAAATAAAATGCTCTTAAACAACCAATGGTCAAAGAAGAAATCATAAGGAAAATGATTATAAATGAATGAAAACAAAACTACAATATTCTAGACTTATGACATGCAGTAATGGCAGGCTCAAGTGAAATTTATAGCTGTAACTGCTTACATTAAGAAGGAAGAGATATCTCAGATAAATAACCTAACTTTACATATTGAGAAACTGGAAAAATATGAGAAAACTAAGCCCATAGGCAACAAGAAATAAATAGATTAGAGCAGAGCAGAGATAAATAAAATAGAGAATAGAAAACCAATAAAATCAATGAACCCTAAAGTTAATTTTTTAAAAAGATCAACAAAGTTGACATACTTCTAGCTAGATTTATAAATAAAAGTAGCCAGAAGACACAAATAACTGAAATTTTAAATAAAAGGACAGCTCTACTAACTTTACAAAATAAGGAAGATTATAAAAGAATACTATGAACAATTGCACACCAACAAATTAGACAGCTTATATATCCTTGAAAAAGGCAAATTGCCCAAATTGACTCAAAATGAAACAGAAATTCTCAACAGACCTATAATAACTAAAGAGATTGAATCAGTAATTAAAACTCCCTACTTAAAGAAAAGCTCAGGGCCAGATGGCTTCACTATAAAATTCTATCAAACATTAAAAAAAAAAAAAAAAGAATTAACATCCACTTTTGGTAAAGTCTTCCCAAAAATAAAGGAAGGAACAATACCTGATACATTCTATTAGGCCAGTACTACCCTGCTATCAAACCTAGATAAACACATTATAAGATAATTACAAATGAATATACCTTATGAATATAGATACAAAAATTCTCAACACAGTACTAGCAAACTAAATTCAACAGCATTTTAAAAGGATTATACACACACACACGTACAGAGGATATACACAATCTGTCACAATTCACACAAGAAGAAATCAATAATCTGAAAAGACCTACAACTACTAAAGAAGATGAGTCACTAATAATAACCTTCCAAGTCAGAAAACACGAGGCCCAAACACCTGTGTCACAACAGCAAGCTAGAGAAGAAAAATCACATGGTCACATCAACAGATGTGGAAAAATCATTTGACAAAATCTAACACCTACTTATAATAAAAACTCAGAGCAATCTGGGAATAGAAGGAAACTTTTTCAACTCAGTTAAGAGCATCAATGGGACACCTATTGGCAACACACATACTAATGAGGAAGTAGAAGTTTCCCCCCTAAGTTCAGGAACAAGACAAGGATATGCCCTCTTACTGTTCATTTAACATCATATTGGAAGTCTTCACTAATGCAACAAGATGAAAAAAGGAAATGATAGCTATACAGATCAGAAAGAAAAAAAATAAAACTGTCTATCCAGATGACACAATTGTCTATGTAGAAATTTAGAAAGAATCAACGCTACCAACAAAATATCCTGAAACTAATATGTGATTATAGCAAAGATGCAGAGCACAAGGTTTATATACAAAGGTCAATCTTTTCTACAGGCAAAACTGAACAATGGGAGTTATTTTTTTTAAAGGTAATAGTTAAATCCGCATTTCTCCAAAATTAAATACTTAGGTATAAATCTAACAAAACAGGTGAAGGATCTATATGAGGAAAACTTACAAACCTCTAATGAAATAAGTTTTTAAAAGTTAAATAAATGGGTAGATATTCCACATTCACAAACTGAAGGATGCAATATGGTCAAAATGTTGGTTGTTCCCAGTATGATCTCTAGATTCGATGCAATCCCAACCAAGATCTTAGCAAGTTATTTTATTGACAAATCAATTTTATTTTTTTATTGGAGTTCAATTTGCCAACATATAGCATAACACCCAGTGCTCATCCCATCAAGTGCCCCCTCAGTGCCCATCACCCAGTCACCCCCACCCCCTGCCCACCTCCCTTTCCACCACCCCTTGTTCGTTTCCCAGAGTTAGGAGTCTCTCATGCTCTGTCTCCCTTTCTGATATTTCCCACTCATTTTCTCTCCTTTCCCCTTTATTCCCTTTCACTATTTTTTATATTCCCCAAATGAACAAGACCATATAATGTTTGTCCTTCTCCAGACAAATCAATTTTAAAATTTATTTGGAGATGCAAAAAAAACCAAAACAGCCAACATGATATTGAAGGAGAAGAATGAAGTTGGAGGAGTGACGATTCCTGACCTCAAGATTATAAAGTTAGAGTGATGGAGACAGTGTGGTATTAGAGAAAGAGCAACCACCACAACAAAATAACAGGTCAATAGTATCCAGTAAAAAGCACAGAAGGACACAAATATAGCCAATTGATCTTTGAGAAACAAAGTCAATACAATGGAGAAAAGATAGTCTTTTCAGCAAATGGTGCTGGGAAAACTGAGTATTCACATGCAAAAAAAAAAAAAACTGACTTTAGACACATACCTTATAGCCTTCAAAAATTAAATCAAAATGGGTCATACATGGGTCATAGATCTAAATGTAAAACATAAAGCTTAAGATTCCTAGAAGATAACATTGCAGAAAATCTAGATGACCTTTAGTTTGATGAGGACTTTTTGGATACAACATCAAAGGCATGATTTATGAAAAAAATATACTAGTAACTTGGACCTCATTTAAAATCAAAAACTCTGCCCCACAGAAACCACTTTCGGGGAAAACTAACAAACAATAAACAAAACAACATCCCACTGGCTAGGAGAAAATGTTTTCAAAAGACATCCCTGAGGGATCCCTGGGTGGCGCAGCGGTTTGGCGCCTGCCTTTGGCCCAGGGCGCGATCCTAGAGACCCGGAATCGAATCCCACATCGGGCTCCTGGTGCATGGAGCCTGCTTCTCCCTCTGCCTGTCTCTGCCTCTCTCTCTCTCTCTTTCTCTCTCTCTCTCTATCATAAATAAATTTAAAAAAAAAGACATCCCTGATAAATAACTTACATCCAAAATATTTTTTAAAAGGACTTTAAAACTCAACAATAAGAAAAGCAACAACTAGATTTTAAAAATAGGTTAAGGATCTGAACAGACATCTCACAAAAGAAGATAGATGGCAAATAAACATATGGAAAGATGCTTAGCATATGGCATTAGGGAATTTAAAAAATTAAAAATTAAAATAAGAAAGCTATCTGTACCACTACACACCTATTAGAATGACAAAAATCCCAAATATTGATAACACTTAATGCTGGTGAGTATGTGGAGCCATAGATAAGTTTCATTAATTGCCAGTGGAAATACACAAATGATAGATTTTGGATACTAGCCCTTTATCTGATAAGATATTTGCAAGTATCTTCTTCCATTCTGTTGATTGTCTTGGTTTTGTCGACTATTTCTTTTGCTGTGCAAAAAGCTTTTTATCTTGATGAAGTCCCAAGAGTTCATTTTTGCCTTTTCTCCTCTTGCCTTTGGAGATGCGTCTAGCAAGAACTTCCTGTGGTCAGCAGTAACATCCTCGATATTTACCCAAATGAGTTGAAAGTTTATGTCTCTACAAAAACCTATACCTGGTTAATTATAGTAGCTTTATTCTTAATTGGCTACACTTGGAAGCAACCAAGATAACCTTCCCTAGGGAACGGACAAATTAACTATGGTACATTCATACAATGAATATTCCAGTAACCATAGAAAGTGGAACATAAAATACCTGTCCTTTTTTTTAAAAAAAATAAAAGATTTTATTTATTTATGAGAGAGAGAGAGAGAGAGAGAGAGAGGGGCAGAGACACAGGCAGAGGGAGAAGCAGGCTCCATGCACCGGGAGCCCGACGTGGGATTCAATCCCTGGACTCCAGGATCATGCCCTGGGCCAAAGGCAGGCGCTGAACCGCCCAGGGATTCCCATACCTGTCCTTTTTTAATTGGCTTATTTCACTTAACATAATCTCCCCAAGGTTCATCCACGTTGTAGTCTATGACAAATTTCTTGCCTTTTAAACCTGTGTGCATTGTTGGTGGGAATGTCAATTGATGTAGCCACTATGGAAAAAAGTATGGAGGTTCCTCAAAAAATTAAAACAAGAACTATCATAATATCCAGCAATGCCATTTTGCCATTTTTGGTTATTTACCCAAATAAAATGAAAACACTAATTTGAAAAGATATATGCACTCCCATGTTTATTGCAGCACTTTTACAATAACCAAAACATGGAAAGAACATGAATGTCCACCAACAGATGAATAAAGAAAACATAATATATACATGCTAGTGTATATAATATATATAATAGTATATATATTATTATAAAAACTTCTACTTTCTCATTAGTATGTGTGTTACCAATAGGTGCTCCATTGATGCTCTTATATTATATATATGTATAATATATATATTATTCAGTAATAAAAGTATATTAAATCTTGGCATTTATGATAAAACAAAGAAGCTTGACAGCATTATTCTATCTGAAATATGTCGGACAGAACAAGATAAATACCATATGACTTCATTAATATATGATATCTAAAATAATGACAACAAACACTACAATAAAAACTGAGCTCATGGGGGCACCTGGGTGGCTCAGTGGTTGAGCATCTGCCTTTGGCTCAGGGCGTGATCCCGGGGTCCTGGGATCCAGTCCTGCATTGGGGTCCCCATAGGGAGACTGCTTCTCCCTCTGCCTATATCTCTGCCTCTCTCTCTCTCTCTCTGTCTCTCATAAATAAATAAATAAAATCACTGAAAAAAAAATGAGCTCAGGGAAGTATAGAAGAGCCTGATGATTGCCTGAGGCAGAGGATGAGAGTGAATAAAATGGGTGAAAGGAGTGAAAGATACAAATTTCCAGTTATAAAATAGTCACAGAGATGAAATGTATAGCATGGTGACTACAGTTACTAATACTGTATTGCATGTCTAAAAGTAGCTGGGAAAGTGGATCCAGAAAGCTCTCATCATAAGAAAAACAATTTGTAACTATTTAAGATGATGGATGTTAACTAGACTTACTGTGATGATCATTTTGTAATATATACAAATATCCTTATGCTGTATACCTGAAACTAATATAATATTATGTCAATCATACCTCAATAAAATAAATATATTATTTATCCTTATAAGGCCTAATAATTTTCATTTTATGTATATGCCACATTTTGTTTATTTGTCAATGGACCCTTGAGTATCTTCCAACTTTTGACTATTGTGAATAATGCAGTTATGAACATGGTTGTACCAATAAATTTTTTAGTCCCTGCTTTCAATTCTTGAAGTATATACTCAGAAGTGGATTTGTTTGATCATAATGGTAATTCTGTCTTCAATTTTTTAAAATAACCCTGAGTCTATTTTTTTTAAAGGGGGCTCATTTATTGTCACTGTCCCAAATGTACAAAAGAATTAGAAAATAACCCCTCAACTCAGTCTCCCCACCCCCACAACGTTCCCCCCAACACAAATAATTTTTCTCAAAACCACAAACATCAACTGGTCCTGATATTTCCATAAACAGTGCAGCTAAGAAACAGTTTAGAGAAAATTAAACGGGATTCAGATTATATCTGTTGTGTCCTCTCTGCCCTGAGAGTAGTAATCCCACATGGGTCCCAGTCCTCCCCAACGGTCTTCCCATCTCTGATGGAAGAGTCCTTTTACAAAGTGGCAGGTTTGGCTGCTGCTTTAGAGATCCTCCTGTGCCTTCTTCTTCTTGGCTTTTTCTTCTTGAGTTACAGGGGGGTTTGTTGCCTCTCATTGTAGCTAGCTAATAAAGTCACTTAATTCACGGCCACCTTCATATTTCTTTGGATTTAGCTTCTTGTTGGCTGGAGAGAAGCAGATTGTAGGAAAACCACTGACTTCATATGCAGAAGGCACATCATTGGCTGTTGGATATTATCCATCTTGGCTATGATAATATTTTGGTCCTTTCTGAGCTTCTCTCCCAGTTCTTTATGCTCAGGCTCCAGATTCTTACAGTGACCACACCAAGGAGCGTAAAATTCAATCAGCACATCTTTATTTTCGTTATTCACTATTTCATCAAAATTCTCTGCTACCACTACCTTGACTGGCCCATCATTGCTTTCTGGGATGGGCTCAGACTTCAGACATCTCTTCAGGCTGCCATCAAAGTAATCCTGCAGGAATCTTTCAAGAGCCTTGCCGTCACGTGAGAACTCCTCTTGCATGACAAACTTCTCTCCTTTTGCAGTTCTGATAGCAACAACAGGAATCTCTCCGGCAGTGCTTTCCAAGACAAAATCAGAAAGTTCGTGGTTAAAAGTTTTGCCACCGTCATCACTGTTTCTCCAGTAGTTGGAACCTTTAGCCTTCTTTGCACAGTCCACGTCATAGTAAGCCACACCTGTATCAAATCTTTATGGTCTTCTGTCATGTGAGGGAAGATCCCAAAAAATGTTCTCTTGGATAGCTTTTTTAATCTTGCCACTGGTCATCTTCTGTTCTCTCTATGCCACAGACTCATCCTCAAACTCGTTCCTCAGATGTGAAGGAGGAAACAAGGTGATACCCTCTCCCTCATCATCACATTTGTTCACCAGAGACTCCACATTAGTGTGTGCAAATAGGTAGTTATCTCGCAAGTTACTGGCTGCTTTTAGGAACTTAGAATGAGCTTCACTAAATAAATCTTGGAAAAGACCCACCACAGAAGCATCTTTATCACTAATGGACTTCTCAAATTCTTCCTCGGTCCTGGAGGAACTGGGGCCGGTCCTGCCTGCTTCTGCAGATGGCTGACAAGTCCATGGGCAGTCCTAGGCCCATCATGAGCACCAGCTCCTTCACCGTCTCTCAGCATCCTCAGGGGTGGATACACGGACTCCAGCAGCTATTACCGGTGCTGTGTTGGCAGCACAACCAACCTTTGCTAACGGGACTATTCCTTTTAATGTGGTTGCTGCGGCTGCGTACTCAGGGGCAAGCCTCTTGCAGTGTCCGCACCAGGGGGCCAGCAACTCGGGCCTGAGGCCCGCAGAGCCCGGGTCGGAGGTGGAGATGCGACTCTCCAGGTTCCCGCACGTCGGAGGCAGAGGACCCCCCCCCCCCGGGGGGCAGGGGCGCGGCGGGCGGGGACTGCCCGGGCCCCGACCACCGCCCTGGGCCTGCGAGCAGCTGCGCGGTTAGATATTCCCGCAACAGCTCACACCACTGCTCCCCAACTGTGGTGTTTGTTTCTTTGTTTACTTTTGGCTACTTGATCTTTGCCAAATTCACCAGATACATCCCACGGAGAAAAGAACCGTCTCTTCAACAAAGGGTGCTGGGACAACTGGATTTCCACATGGAAAGAAAGTCACACCTATCTCACACCATATACAAAAATTAACTCAAAGTAGATTAACAGTCTGTATAGGAGAGCTAAAATCATAAAGCTCCTGGAAGAAAACATACAGAAAATAATGATGATTTTGGTATTGATAATGGATTCTTAGATATGACACTGTAAACATGAGCCATAACAGAAGAAATAATAAATTGGACTTCAGCTTAAAATCAAAGGACATCAAAACACTTAAAAGGCTCTATAGAATGAACGTATTTGCGAATTATATATGTCCTAAAGGCTTAATATCCATAATATAGAAACAAACTCTTACAACTAATTCTACATTAAGGCATGCAACCTAATTAAAATTGGGCATAGGGGTTGTATAGACATTTCTCCAAAGAAGATGTACGCATAAGAGCAAATAAATACATGATAAGGTGTTCAGCATTAGCCATTAGGGAACTGCAAATGACAACCACAATGAGCTATCACTGCACATCTCTCAAAGTGGTGGAAGTGAAAAGTTGGGACAAGAATACAATACTGTATGATGAGAAACTGGTCTCAGACTCTGTGGGGGAATGTGAAATGGTGCAGCCAGTATGGATAACAAATGGGAAGTCTCTTACCAACAAACCCAAACAACTTCCTCCTCAAAACAAACAAACATGCAGCTTCCATATGACCCAGTGTAATAGCTCGAGGCTTTGATCCCAGAAAAGTAGATTTATGTTCACTCAAAAACCTGTACACAAATGTTTCTAGCAGCTTTATTTGTAATGCCCAACAACTGGAAAAATCTAGATGCCCTTCAACGTTTGAACAGTTCAACACGCTGCAGGACATCTGTGCCATGGAATACTACTCAGCAATAGGAAGGAACAGATTATTGATACAAGGAGCAACCTGGGTGAATTTCCAGAGAATTATGCTGAATGAAAAAACCGATCCAAAAGATTGCATGCTTTATGAGTTCAACCGTAACATCTTTTCAATATCAAGATTTTAGAAATGGAGAATAGATTAGTAGTCATCAGAACTTATGTAAGTGGTGAATGGGACAGGGAAGTGAGCATAGCCTTTAAAGGGCAACATGAGAAATCTGCCTGCTGATGAACCATTCAGTGTGGTGACTGTATCAGTATCAACATCCTGCGTTTGATATTGTGCTATATTTTTCATGTTACTATTGGGGGAAACTGGTAAACGATGTACAGGATCTCTCTGTCTTACAAGTGTGTGTAGATCTGTAGCTACCTTAAAAAATTAATCAAAAGTAAAAGATTAGCATATTTATGAATGCTTGATAACAAAGCACAGGTCATAAAGATAAAATAAATATGTGAAATGAGGACCTCAGAACTGTGGAAATTATACTATATGGAATGAATGAGAGTATTAATTACATCTGACTTTATGGGCCATTATGTTTCAGATGTTTATTTGGTAGGCAACTAACGAACTTAGTAACTAAATTAAAGAAAATAGTATGTTTTACATAGACTGTGGATTTTTGTCACTTAAAGGGTAAATATGACCTATTTATCACTTATTATAAATACTGATAAATGGCATTTGTTCCTCATATAACTGTTTTTTATTATACTGTGAATTTTATTTTTTAATTATTCTTTCAATCTTTCCATTAAACTTATCAGATTTGTTTTATTCCTTCATTCTCTCTTTTCCCTTGGCTCTGGAAACCATTCTGGTATTTGCATTATTTGTATAGTTTTCCCTAAAATATAACATATACCCACAAAAGATTTAGAGTTAATATCACCTCCTTACCAACAACAGAGAAAATACACAGTATTTTATTTGTTCAGTGTGTCCTCAAACTTCAATTCCACCTCCTTTAAAATCCAAAATTAGTCATTATTTTTGTTTTTCAGTAGAAGTCTAATTAGTTTTCCACTTAGGTTTATTTATCCATTTGTTCATGATTACATCTTCTATGCCTTTCTCTTTGTTCTAACATCCCTTTTTCTTGAACTTGTTTCCATGAGGATCTGTAAACTCCTTTTGACTGAAAATATCTTGAATTCATCATTCTGGAATGACAGTTTGCTGTGCAGGGAATTCTAGATTGACATTTATTTTCCATCAGCACAGTAAGAATAAAATTATTCCATTTTTATGTTGTTTGTGTTTTTTTTTAACTCTTATTCCAACAATATTTTATTATTTTACTAAGAACCTCTGAGTATGCCTTTAATTTTATTAATCCTGCCCAGCACTTGGCATGCTTCTACAATCCAAGGCTTCATGTAGTTCATTGAAACTCAAGTATTCTCAACCATTATCTTTTATACTGCATTGTTTCCTTCTCTTCATTTTCTTAATTTGCTTCTCTATCTCCTTCTGGGTATTTGATGGATCCTAGTATTTTATTAACCTGATATCCTTACTGGTCATTTATTTATTTACTTTTTTCATCTCCATCCCTCAGTACTCCATTTCAAAGACTTTTCTCATACAGATCAGCTGAGGCTACTGTGAAACTTACTAAGTTTTTTAATGGAAATGATTATATATTTTTTCTTAACAGTTCCTGTTAGCACGTTAGAAGTTGCTCTATTTTATTTTTATAGTACCTTTTTATTTTATTTTACTATTGATTTGCATTCCTACTTTCGGCCCTTAATAATTTCAAAGATATTTATAGTGTCTTTTCAATTGTCTTATCTCAGATTCTTGGAACTTTAATTCTTCTGACTCTTTTGTTTTACTTTCTACCATGACCTGTGTCATTTGCAGGTTTTCTTTGCTGACCCAATAAACTTGAGGATTACTTTTTCTGAAACATAACTTTATTCTGGGTTTATGTAAGGTGTCCTTAGAGAATTAGGTACAGTGCTCATAGACCAGTTTTGTGTTAAATTCTTAGTTTGGAGATTCATATTCCATATGTGGTGTGTAAATGCTGCCTCTCTATTCATGGGTGCGTAGACTTGTGTCTCTTTATCTCACATGAGGTGTGAATTTTTACTTGGCATTTCCTCAGGCCTATGGATGATGTGTTTCAGTCCCTCTTTCAGCAAAAGGCAGCTATTCCAGAGTTTCTTTTAATTAGGGTCCTAGTCCCAAAGTTCTTTTCATACAGGCCATGAACCTTGCCCCAAAATGATATTACAGCCCTGTCCCATGACTCTTAGAACTCCTGTCTTCACTAAATATAATTCTGGCTACAGCAGATGCCTAATCAGTATAGTGTCCTGGAAACCTGGATTACCTCAAAACAATATCAGGACTACACTAAAAGAATGGTTAGCCTTGACTCTCATCCAAGGATGTTAGCTAATAAAATGTGAGAGACTTCTGAATAATATGTTCTCATCTGTCAATGAAGCTTTTTGCCTCAACATTAACACAAATGTTACAGGGAATAAGCCATTGCAAAGTATTTAATGGCAATTTTTGGCTGATGGATGCTGCTTTATGACTAGTTATCTTGGAAATTCACATTTGCTGCTCAGAAATTTCAAAAAATTATATGCACACAGGTTTCCAACAACAAACTTTTTCTCATTTCTGTGCAATTTTGTTGTTGTTGTTGTTGTTCTGTTTGCATGTTCACCTGAGGACAATTAGGACTCATCTAGAGTAGCCTGTTTTTTTTGTTTTTTTTTTTTTAAGATTTTATTTATTTATTCATGAGAGACACAGAGAAAGAGAGAAAGAAGCAGAGACACAGGCAGAGGGAGAAACAAGCTCCATGCAGGGAGCCCAATGTGGGACTTGATTCCGGGTCCCCAGGATCATGCCCTGGGTGGAAGGCAGGCGCTAAACTGCTGAGCCACCCAGGGATCCCCCTAGCCTGTTTTTTTAAATAAAGAAAACTAGTCAATCAAAGTGATATACTCCTTTATAACTTGGAGGTAAATAGGATAATGTTAACATAAGGTGATGGCATCAAACTTTTGAGCTTTATTCAACAACGCTGGAATAGGTAATCATGTATGCAGGATACTGTGCAGATTATATTAGATAAGGCATTGACTCTTCTTATACATTACTTAAAATTATTTTAAGTACATATTGTAACAAAGAATTACAGTATGATAATTAGCTGTGATTATCAATAGCCATACTAGGGTGAAAAATTGGAACCATTTTCGATTCACACTAGAATAAGAGGATATTTTTTCATCTTTCATTGGGTAAAAAGTAAACACATTACAGTTTTGATGAATAACATTAATCTGCATAGTACATTTCCCTCCAATCCTGCAAGTCATTTTATAATGCTCTGTGCTCAATTCTTAGAAAGAAATGTGGACTCTAAAATCTCTTTCTGGTATTTGTTGTGATGAGCACTGGGTGTTGTCTGTAGGCGATGAATCACTGAATTCTACTCCAGAAACTAATATTACACTAAAACGTTAATTAACAAAATTTAAGTTAAAATAAAACAAAAAGTGAAAAAAAGAAGAAAAAAAAAACCAAAATCTCCTTCTATGACATGTGAGGAGACTGCATCCAGAGAAGACATGAGGTCCCCCAGATCTCACACAGACCATCATTGTGGTCAAGGTACTGCAAGAGGGCTGTCTAGGCAAGGGTTATACTTTAAATAGTGTCATTGGAGGAAGAACCAACAACCAACAGGTAAATCATTTTGTGTGATAGATCAGATTTCCAGATAATAGGCAAGACTTACAAAATCAGAAATAGAAGAGAAATTTCAAACTCAAGGTACTGGTGTTGTCAGCATTTGAGTTTCCTTTCTGTTTCAGAGGTCATCTGCCTCACAAAGAATGGTCATAAGACAAAATTAACAGTGAGGTAAGATAGTATTGTGATTCCTTTAATCCTTCCAGCAACTTCTCCAGGTCTGTAATAATGCTTCTTTATATGCAGAGAAGCAGAGGCTTACAGTTTAAATAGCTTTCTCAAGATCACAAAGTGAAAAGAAAAATGAACACAAATCTATCACTACACTTCTAGAGCACTTTGGTCAATTATCTATCTTGGTCTAAGGACATCAACTTGGTAGGAGATGGTTTTGTCTGAGGTTTTGTTTTTGTTTTTGTTTGTTATTATTATTGTTTTCAAGTAGGTATAACATAGACATTAGACAATTCATTATAGAGAAGCATGGAAATATTTCATATACTATGATAGGAATAATTCTTGCTAAAGTAGAAGTGAGTAATTGATACTGATTACTTGTTTTATCCACTCTGGGGAGTAGAACATTTACTCTGGTAATCAATCAGAAGTGACCTACCAAGTCCAAGTACCCATCTCTAACTGTGTTGGAAAACTCAGTACATTAAAAAAATAGATTTTATTGGTAATCTCTGAATTCACATTTTAGAATAAATAATGCAAGGATGTCATCAATAAACATAGCTTATTAGGCATCAATAAACATAGGAACATCAATAAGCATGGTTTATTACTAAACACCAATAAACATAGGGACATAGTTCTGATATGAACTTTTAGTGCCTCCTCCTTAAGAAACAGCAGCAAGTGATCCCATTTAAGTGTTCCATGCTAGGGTCTTTTAATCCTCTTTTCTAATTTTTCATGTATTTACCTGGTTTCACTGTAGATTCAGAATTGATGGCAACACACGTCTTCACTCTTGTATTAAGCATCTTATGATTGCTTGATCAATCATTCTTGATTTTTGTGGTAACTTCTATGGTAAGTGGTTTCTGCCAATAAGATTCCACCGAACTTTGGTTTAGCCCAACCTGAGCATCCCTTTTATGTGATTATGTCTTTTCTGACTCATTGCAGCAAAAGAAGGGGATTTTTATAGTCTTTATGTGCAAGCATTTCCTACTCTGGTCAAGTCTGAAAACAAAACTCCATGTAGGGCTTGTGGAGACCACAGCAATTCCACAGTTCTTGCATGTTATCATCTCATGTCCCTGTAGCAACTCATGATTTTGACAGCAACTCTGTGACCAAAAGTCCCATTTCACGATAAGAATCAGTTGCAGTTAAATGATGACTCCAAGTAAAGATCATCAGTCACCAAAGTTTTTTAATAGCTTGAAATCAAATACATTAAATAATTAAGGTGGGGGAGGGGTGTCAACAAATTTTCAGAAGCAGTGCATAAAGGTTTTACTCTTATTTGTGTAATGACTTACGGTCTGAAACAGAGTGGAATCTCTGCTTCATATACACAGGGCTTGTATAATCATGTACGCATGCATGTGTGTGTGTGTGACTGAAGCCACTCTAAAGGAAGAGGGGTTTGATAACGACTCTCAGTCAATTAGTAGAGGATCGTTGGGTGGCAAACTTGTGCTCTCCATCAAGGTGCCAAGATTTTTATAGGATGTAGTATTGAAGCCTTTATCTTTCAACTTTGCCTCTCTTTATTGTACTGTCCCTGAATCAGACATAATTTCTCTGGAATTAGGGAGAAATGATCCTTTAAAACTAGCAATTTATCCCCCATCCATGGAATAATTTAAGATGGCTCTTTTGTGTCATCCTAAGTGTAAAATATTGCAGTTTACATTTTATTTATGGAAATATAAGTGTGCTGGCAATTTTCTTTGCATAAAACAGATGTGTTTTGAGGAAAATATATATTTCCCATGTACCCATTTATAGATATATGGCTTCTCTTGGGAGCTGAAAATATTTCCATTTTTTTTCCTCTCAAATCCCCTTAGTGTTAATTATCTGCTTACAGCTCTTATTTTCTTTTATAACAAACGTGATATAGGCTACTAAATCAATTAAGGCACTGGCTTCCAATTTGAATCTCTTGTTAGTAATAAGTAGGGTTTTCAGATTTAACTTTTTATCTTCTTATGAACTAGTGTCTCAGTAAATTTCAGCTTCTCTCATATTTCAGGATTGAAACTCTATGTGTCTATTTTTAATCCCAAGTATATGCAATCATTTATACATGTGTAATAAGATGAACTATATGTATGTGTAAAAATAGTTGGAAACGTCTTCCTTTCTCCTAAAAGTGTTCTATCCATGGTTTTAATTTCAAATATGTACACCTTATATGGACCTTTGTAAACAATTTTAGAGTCCTCAAATTCTTTGAGGACATGATGAGATATGAGTATATAAATCATATATGATATATTCCATTTTGGCTTGGTATTCATATTGAGGAGTCTGAAGAAGTTTGGTTTTCAATCCAATTAGAACTGGTTATGGCAGTGAACACAGAAGAGGAGTGTATCAACTCAGTGCATTGATGTTTTCCCCCTTTGGAATATTATACTCTTATCAGATACAGAATGTTGTGGGATTTCCATTAGGAGATGCACAAGGTAGCGTCCCTTCTTACTCAGCACTCAACACAGGGGGCCCTCACTTACTTCTGGCAGCTCGTTTTAAGAAAAAATTATGCTTGAGATAGGTATCTATGAGAAAATGAAGTACCTGGGGGCCTCTGGGATGTGATAGAAAGCTGTCCTTCAGTTATTCCAACCTAGCACTAATTGTCTTAACTTTTGACTGGGTTTGAACTCCGATTTCCCTTGTATAGTATCAGGTTGCTGAAATTCTTTGCTGTTTTTCCTTCCTCTCACTTTCTTTTGCTTTCTCCTTTCTCTTTCTTCTTCCTTTCTTCTCTACTCCTTCCCAAAATGCATGCATTGAGTCCTTCATGAATAACATGTGAGACATACTACCCATTCCCAGACTCTTTCCCTCTCCCCTCCAAGCACCCGAAATAAAAGTAATCAGCCAGTCACTTCATATGTGCAAAGATTAAGAACAAAGTCTTAATTGTAGAAGAACAACATACTTTCTTTCATGATTTTAGAATGCAGTATCTGTTAACCCTTCTCAGAGAAAAGGGCTGCTATTATTCTTAGGATTCCCATGGAAAGTAAAGTTAGATCATGTAAGAGCAAAAGAATGTAAAGACTAAGACCCTGTAGGGAAAATGGAATTGTAGTGCTTTTGTTTTTCTGTTCTTTATTTTAAGAAATCTTTATTTTATTCTACAGAAATCTTTAGAAATGTCAGTTCTTCCCAGACTTGAATTACCAAAAAGCTGGCATTTTATGAAGACAGATCCTAAATAATGTGCTTCAGGAAATCACTACCCAACCCTAACTTCTCTACGGAACACTCTGCCCTCCTGTCTATATTCATTGTAGGAGGAAGATAAAAGGCTTCATTTCTTTTTAGTGGTTGGTCTGTGGTAAATGGTATCTTATTGTTTTAAGGAGTGATCTACCAGCAATGAATGTATCATTTAAGTCAGTCCTGGGGAGCTGGATTAGTCTTGCTTTCTGCGCAGTACATAAAGCAAGCTTTACATGGCCTGCAGAATTCCAGAGACCCAGAGGGGGATTACAAATGTTGCCATTACCCTCTGATTCCAGCAGTATGGGACTGTCTCTACTAAATGAGATTGGACAAGAATAAAGTCAGTCTATTCTCAGCTTGCCAGCTGCAGCTCAGCTCAGCTTTTGGGTGAAATGAGGTGCTTATCTGCTCTCTTCTCTCTCTGCAGAAACTCCTTTCATACGAATCACGTGTGTGCATTTCCTTGTACCATTTTATATTCTTTCTCCCAGCTCCACTCTGTCTCCATCCAAGGAATCTTCTGAAAGATGAAGGATTGAATGGAAAGTAGAAGGTTCTAGAATTATACATGGACTCAGTATTGGATTTTGGGACAGGCTGTCTCAACTGATAACAACAAACTTGACTGAAAGGTAAACCCTCTCTTGTTCAGTCATTCATCCATGTAAGAACCCACATTTCAGTTCAAATAATATTTCTGCATGGGCAGATGAAGGGCCTACTTCTGGTAAAATTCCATAGTTATAGCAGTTTGTCTGCCCCCCCCCACCCCCGCCGGAAGCCCCACGCATTGGAGCTTTTAAAAACACCAGTGCCCAGCAATTATATCAGAGTCTCTAAGAATAAAATCTGGGCATAAATATTTTTAAAGCTCCCTCAGTAAGTCTATTGAACAGGCAAATTTGAGAAATACTGAGTTAAGAAATTTCAGGCATTTGTAGTTACATGTGGATGTATTGCGAGGGACATGAGAAATTTGCTGAAAGAGTTGAACTCAGTATTTCAATAAGTTTTTAGTTCATTTAGAATGAAACCAATATACCTGCCTTGACAGGAGCTAGCACCTTGTTAAATTATTTATAACTTAGAATCTTGCCCTTGTTCTTATTGACTGGAAACTGGGCTTCTTTTGTGTCTACTGAAAATAGGACGGAAGTGTCAAGTTATTAATATATCATCAGTGTGTCAATGTTTCTATTTATTGATGAAGGTGTATGTGGCTCCTGTGCAGGGCTCAGTGAATATAAAATTATACCATAGAGAGGGAGATAGTTTTTTAAGAACTTTCTTCTAAGAAATGTTGGAGCTCAATATTCCAGTGCTGTCCTCTCTAAAACAAAATCCCTTATCAGGTCTAAGTTGCTTATGACAGCTCGTTTATCTCTTGCTCTTGAGATGTCAGAAACAATATTGCCAGTTTTGCCTATAGCAGGCATATCGGTTATCATCTCCTCACTTCCATAACTTCTCAGGGCCTCTTCCTTAAAATTTCCCTAAAGACATACACCCATGATCCATCACCACAACTTAATGGGTTTAGATGGTGAGCTGACTGGAGAGGAACTAATCAGATCACAATTTAAGAATCTGGAACTGGTACAATGACTTATGCATAACTGGTAATATAATGATGATCAAACAGTATGTGTGTGTGTGTGAGTATGTGTGTGTGTCTGTGAGTATGTGTGTGTGTGTGTGTGTGTGTGTGAGTATGTGTGTGTGTGTGTTTTGCAAGAGTCAGTGGCCATGGAAGGCAAGAGGCAGACCATACTGAAGTCACTGGCAGTAGACACATATGTAAGCAAAGAAAGCTGGTCTACAGAGAAAAGTGATGGAGTAAAGTCACTATACAGAGAAAAACAGATACACAATGCAATGTACTCCCATGAATGATGGGGGGTGTTATCTAAGTCCCTGAGTTTCCATTATATGATATTTAATTTATGTTGTTAGTATTCATGACTGTGTACTGTTAAATTTTAGCCATCTTCTTCTATGTTTCTTTTTTTAAGATTTTATTTATTTCTTTATACATGAGAGACATGGAGAGAGGCAGAGACACAGGCAGAGGGAGAAGCAGGCTCCATGCAGAAAGCCTGATATGGTACTTGATCTCAGTACACTGGGATCATGCCCTGAGCCAAAGGCAGACGCTCAACCACTGAGCCACCCGGGGTCCCTTCTTCTATGTTTCTATGCTATTTTGTCCCCTGAAATAAAAAGTTTTAACAAAAGTGGAGCATGGGTGGCTCAGTTGGTTAAGCATCAACTCTTGATTTCAGCTCAGGTCATGATCTCAGAGTTGTGAGGTTGAGCTCCATGCTCAGTGGGGAGTCTGCTTGAGATTATCTCTCTCCCTCTGCCCCTACCTCTCCTCCCAGTTGCATGTTCCTCTCTCTCTTTTTCTCAAAATAAATAAAATCCTTTAAAAATGTATTAGCAAAAGCATCACCACCCTTCAAAGCCTAGTTGTCTATATATTACTCCCTCTCCTCCTACAGATAACTGCTAGTTTTCTGTGGCTACTCTAGCAAAGTACCATACACTTTATGGCTTAGAGGCGCAGTAACTAATTCTTTCACAATTCTGGAGCCTCAAAGTCCAAAATCATAATATTGACAGAGCTGTGCTTCCTCTGTAGGCTTTTGGAAAGAATCCTTCATTGTTTTTGCTAGCTTCTCTGGTTGTTTCTGCAATCTTTGCTTTTATTTAACTTGTAAACACATTAATCCAATCTCTATCTCCAACTCACATGGTATACTCCTCTAAGTTTATATGCCTCTGCTTTTCCTTCTTGTAAGTCATTGTATTAGGGCCCACTCTAATCCAGTATGACCTCACTTTAACTTAACTACATCTTCAAAGATTCCAAATAAGTTTACATTCTGAGATTCACAGTGGAAGTGATTTTTGGGGAAAACATTATCCAATCCAGCATAAAGTCTATGAAATGTATTTTCCTTGTACCTGGGCAACATATTGTTTTGAAGGTCCTTCACACAAGGTTCCCAAGTTGAAGAATCAAGTGCCTCCTAGACATGTTCATTCACATCACTGTACTAACATAGAGAGAAAGGAATTTGAGAATGAAAAAAAAATTGTAGCTAGTTTTTTCTTGAGGCCAAGAATATAAATTAGAACTACTAGATCCTGGATATTAAAGATCCCAGAAATAAGATAAGATTGGGAAGATCTCCTCAGAGGTTATGAAACAGTGAATCTATAGTCTAAAAGCATCTAGGAAACTGCAATAAATTTTCTTTGGCAGAATAGAATTTAATCAGATGATGGTAAACTGAGCAGAAATACCCTGTATTTCTCACTGTTTTCTCTTTCAGTATTTAAAATTCTTCACTTGAAGGTGCCACTATTCATAGATTGTCCTGACTATAGAAAACAAGGGTAAACCTTTACCCTCAATATTAGACAAGGTATTCTTACTGTTATAAGCATGATGGCATATCCAATCCTAGGTGGACTCCAAACATGTTGGTGTGAATTATCTGTTATACCCAATTTCCTATATTTGAAGAATCACACAGTTACAGGAAAACCTAAACAGACTCAACTTTGCTTCTGGGGCACATTTCTCTGTTTGACACCTGTATTCTTAATCTGTATTGGTATCTGGTTACATTTTGATGATGATTTGTTATTTTGCAATAAGGATCTGTAGGATCTGTAGGATCCTTATTGTAAGGATCTTACAGATCCTTATTGCAAAATAACAAATCATCATCAATGCCCCACTTTTTCAAGGATCTTACAGAACATTATTGCAAAATAGACTAGTCTATTTATCTAACAACTAGACTCTTTATATTTTCATTATCTTTCATTGTCTTGTCAAATCCTGAGAACTTAATAAACTTTCATTGACTTTCTGACTGACAGACAAGGAAAAGAAGGGAGACCTTGTGCTACGTGTATTTTCCCAAAATATCTCATTTAATCTTGACATTAGTCCTTAACTTAGGTGTTATTATCAATAATTTGAAGATGATAAAACTGGGATTCAGATAAGTTGAGTAGCTAGTCCAAAGTGATCAAGGCAGTTAGTAGCACATCAAGGATTCAGCTGTAGTCTGTGACTAAATTCTATTTTTCTTTAGCTTCAATGCTGTCTTTATAGAGCTTGGGCTAGATGATCTCATGAAGTTCTTTCTAATCATAACATATATAATTTTCCAGTGTGATATTGGTACAGTGAAAATGGTGGAGTTTTGGCATATGCTGGGTTACAGTTTGCAATGGACACAGTTTATTTTTATTACCATTGTTTTCTCCAAGAAATCTGACTGCACAGCTTCTCTCCCTTGTCCATTGTCTTCCTGCCACTCCCTATAATATCAGGGTTTATTTTCCACCTTTTTCATCTGGATTCCCTTTACTCTTTACCATGTCCTCCAAAGTATAAAAATAGCAGTTCTTATTTAGCTGTTGGTTGGTTGTCTGTGTTGTCTAGAACAAGTCAGGAAAATGGTACATTTTATGTAATAAAGAAAATAATAACCATTAAGTGCCAACTCATCAGGTATTCTGTTAGAATGACTTTGTATATAATCATCTAATTTTCAACACCAAGGCACCAGCTGGCTTTGTGATAATACATCTTCTGAATTCAGTAGCAATCTATAAGCCTGTAGATACACAGAAGCCAGAAGAGAAGATTAGTCACAAACATTGCTCTGGTGATTCTATTCCCTTCTACAGAAGTTCCAGACCCCAGAAGCAAGTGATCTTTTCCCAGATGGAAGCCCTGAAGTCCAGAGAATTTAAATATTCTACTCAAGATCAAACAGCTATCATGTGAATTTGGATTCAAACTGAGGTTTTTCCACCCCCCAACTAATCACACTGTCTCTACTCTTCCCAACTACCTACTCTGGTTCACTCTTGGAAGGTAATTACTCCGTGTCAGGCCCTGTTCTAGGTGCTGGAAATAGAACTGCAAAGATGTCCCTGTCTCCACTCTCAGTGACCTGATATTTGAGTGGAAAGTAAATGACAATCAACAAGGAAACTAATATACAATGACAGGTAACTTTGTGTAGTGCTGTTAGGACGAGTATAACTTTAGGGTGTGTATTAGAGAATATTGGGTCTTAAAGTAAGAAATTTAAATTAGGTGGAAGAGAAGGCATTTACAAGGAGGCCTCTGTGCTAGAACGCAGCAACAGAATACAGCCTGGAGGGCAGTATTCTGGGGAGAGGAAGAGCTGGCACAGAGACCCTGGGTCACAAGAGTGAGCTGGTATATTCAAAGCATGTTCTCAGAGTGTGGTGAGCCTTCTTCTCTTGTCCATTTGTCACTATGAGAGCTGCTGTAGCTTAGCCAAGAAGGAAGCCAGTTCTCTGAAGTATGGAAGCAGAAGTATGGAAATCCCATCTGGGAGCCACCGTGGTATTCATCACTCCTGAAAGGGGGCTGCCTTCTCTTTGCTGAGCAAAGGTCAGTCCTGCAGGTCCACACCAGTTCAGGCTCTCTGTTCCAGAGGGATCTCTGTGACCCACAAAGCAATTTGGTTTTGTTTTTAAATTACAGAAGTGGCCTTTCATTGCATAGATTCTAAGCAAAAGTCATGAAACTGCACAAGGAATTGCCACAGTGACTTACAGAAAGTTCCAAAGGGGAAAGGAAATAAACAAAAGGGCTGGAGGAAAGGAACAAGGCATTTCAGTTGATGTTAAGCTGACTTTTCTTCATTTCCCATAAGGTCACATTCAAAACTCTCTTTGCATTTGGATGGCTTGGAGTGGTTGAGTGTTTGCTGTAGGAAAATGATCACCTTTTCTGCTACCCCTCCAGTCAAGTCTGTATAGTTGATAACAAGAAGGAAGACTAATGCAAAACCATTTGAGACCTTGCTCCCTGGTAAAGCACAAGACCTGGTAAATCACATTAAACAGAAAGCATAGAGGATGTTTTTAAATTCTAATGAAATGATCTGTTCCTTCCTTCTCCCCTAATCTCTACTATCTCTGCCTTTACAGGAGGGTGATGGCTAAAAAGAAAAAAAAAAATGTGATGATGTTCAGGGCAACAGAATCCAAAGTATTTCAGGTAACACTTATCCCCGGGGGAGTCATACTTTTCCTGGTCTGAAAAAGTTGATCGGTCTTGAGGGAGAGTTTATGGTGTTGCAGTTGACAGTGGTGTTTTGTTTTTGCTTCTACTTCAACACACTTTCTCTCTTCAGAAGGTCATGCACACAAGATCTGGCTTACACAATAATATTAGGAATGCGAAAGAAAGAAGAAAGAAGAAAGAAAAAGAAAGGAAGAAGAAAGAAAGAAAGAAAGAAAGAGAAAGAAAGAAAGAAAGAAAGAAAGAAAGAAAGAAAGAAAGAAAGAAGAAAGAAAAAGAAGAAGAAGAAGAAAAAAGAAATGCTCCACCATCCATCCATCCATCCAAGTGATTGGGTAGCTCAGTAACCAGTAGCAGTGATATGTTTACTGAGCACTCAGTATATAAAAAACACTATGTTTCTTGAAGGTGTTTTCACTCTTCAGCCCTAATATTATGGACTGCTAGGGTCTGGAGCAATATATACATACAAGAAAGTGAAAATAGTATCTTAACTCATTTTTGCTGAAGAATTGCTCCTCCAAGGCAAAGTTGAATCCAGCCAAGATGGTAGGGCTTAGAGGAAGGAATCACAATTAACTGTTCAATGCACACGGTCATCATATTCACCATGAAAAATTCCATGGTTTTGTCATTTGAGTGTACTCAATCAAATATTTTCCAATTTAACTTTCCAAATTATCTTGTGTCCCCACATGCCTTGAGACTGTCCTTACTGCCTTAATTCAGGGTTGGGAC
This sequence comes from Canis lupus baileyi, assembly GCF_048164855.1. Lineage (NCBI taxonomy): Eukaryota > Metazoa > Chordata > Mammalia > Carnivora > Canidae > Canis > Canis lupus. The sequence goes on along the minus strand of NC_132857.1, from coordinate 30,809,394 downwards.
TAAAAAAGTAATGAGAACCCCATTTGTGACTTTTAGGGTCTTAGAGTATCCATTAATGAACAGAACAGGTCTGCATGGATATAGAGTATGAGGTCTGCTCCTACTCGATGATCAGAGATGCCCAGAGCAGATAGAGACCAGGAGTCAAATCAAATATGGCCACATAAGTACCTAAGCTGGGACAGTCACTTTCTATTACAAACTAGAAAGCATGATAAGAGAGAAGTGTACTAAAAGGTCTGATACCATGGAGAGCCCAGGAATATGGGCTAGGAGTAAGTGCAAAAGGTCTGATACCATGGAGAGCCCAGGAATAAGTGCAAGACTGGAAGAAAAGTGGGCACGTTCAGTGTGATTTCAGAACAGATATCCTGAGTGGTTGAGAAGGACGAGGCAGACATGCTCATCTGATACCTAAGCAGATGCTTAGTTGAATCACCATCAGCAGTTTCAACAGCTCCTGACGCTCAGGCTGACCTGGGCATTTAATTACATGAAGACCAATTAAAACACAGAATCTCATGGCTGAGGCCCCAGCATGAGGCCCTACAATGAATAGCCAAGGCTGAGAACCTGAAAAATAAGAGGTTGGAAGTGGTGGGCAAGCCCACACAGGGTAGTACCCAGCATCCAGCCAGCCTATTTTCTTCTGTTCTGGTCCCCAATCCCAGGGATTTGGCCACATTTCCTCTCCTTGAGGAAGTGCTTCTGCCCACTGTTATTTGGGAATTCCTAATCTCTTCCAAACTGGAATTCCTCTTTGGTTCTCCTAAATACAAGTCCATCAAAACTTCTTGATACAGACATAGATAACAGTAACTCCTGTTAACAAGTTAACAAGTGTGTGTATGCTACAAGGCTTTAGTGTCTGGAAACTTGGTTCCAGGTGCTGGACAAAATGTTTTCCATGCATGATTTCACTGGCTCCTCACAACCATTACATAAAAAAGAAAACTGTCGGTTCCTTTTTACAGATGGGAAAACAGTTGTTTAGAGAAGTTTAGTAACTTGGCAAAGTTCCTTTGGCATGTCTGTTTATCAAGACTGGGCGTGAGCCCAGGTCTGTGTGATTGAAATCCTTGATCTTAACTAAAAGATGACACGGTTGTATGGCAATATCACAGAATATGGTACTGGCCACTGCTGCTCACTATTCTCACTATGTTGAGATGCAAGCCCCAACTTGCCATGAACTTCTGACACCAACTCTAGGATGGCCCGTGGTCTTCTCCATCATGGTGGCACATCCCACCTGGGTCTTGTCTCTGGGGCTAGGGATTGAATCTAGGCAGCACAGGGCTAGTGTAATCCAGTGTGGGCTTGGGACTCAGAGTCATCTAATTTAAAACTGTTTGACCTTGCAAGTTACTTCTTGATCTCTTTGAGATTTGGTGTTCATCTGTACACTTAGAATATTTTTAAAAGAAAAGCATTGATAATGAGGACCAAAGGAGAAAGCATATAAAATGCCTATTAAAATGCAAATGTGTAACATATTCCTAATAGATGATGGTGGATGGGGGAATGGTTTGTGTTTCTTAGATGCCATGAACCCAAGACCCTTCAGACACAGAGCTCTATTCTGCTTGCCTTATACTTTGAACATTTCTTTCCATGGGGTCTTTATAAACCTCAGTCCTGGTCCAAGGAAGGGACTAGTCCCACAGCCCTTGCTTCAGTTGGAAAGGCCAGCCTAGCCTTGTGCCATTTCTCATACTTGCCACTATGGCTGCTCTGGCCTGGCTTCTTCCTGCTTCCTCTACCTTCACTACTTCCTATTCACTCTTAAAACTGTGTTACTAGGTCTGTAAGAATTGCTTTTAAAGAATAATCAATCCTGAGTAAACCTCTGGATTCACACCCAGGGTCAAGAGCAGAGCTTCAGTGCTGAGTCTCTGTAGCTGTCATTTTGATACTTCAAAGTCTTGTATGCTATGGAAGGGTGGAAAACGCTACCGTGCTTCATCAACCAAGGACAACTTATACCGGGCACCTCTCTGTCCACATGTCTTGGAAAGTATAAAGTAACAGGTGAATATGGCCTGCCTTCATATACTCAAAATTTAACAGGAAATTAATAATGTGATTCTTACCTAAAATAAACTTACACACACACACACACACACACACACACACACACACACACACACCTATATCCCCCTACATACACTTACACAGCTAACAGAATTTCATCAATATTTAAGACAAAACGAGACTTCAAATATATTTCCCATTTGGAGTGGGCTATCTGTGATTAGGACCCATGGTCAACCTGAGTTTATTTTCAATTGCCTCAGACTTTCAGGGTGCTTAGGTGGGAAAGCCTGAGGAGCTTTGGGAGAGGTATATAGAGGTGGAGGAGGCCTGGTGGGCACAGAAAGTCAATGTGTCATATTAGTTCAAAACCCAGCTCTGCCACCGGAGAGCTACATGATTTGCAAAAATCACTTTGAACTTGAGCTTCCTATATGTTACAAGGATTGCTATGCTGGTGGTTCTATATGCCCTGTCTCCCCACCTCCATCCATGTTCACACCTTCTCTGCTCCGCTTCAGGTACTGGAAGGCTGACCCTGTGGACTGCATGCTGGGGAGGCCATGGCAGGGCAGCCCAGAGAAGGAAAAGAGGGACATTGTAGAATGTCACCCACTCCCTTTCCTGCCTGTGGAGTCTTAGCACTGACTTCATTTCTTTATGGCTTTAGTTCCTGCCTGAGAGTCCCCTTAACAGTGGTAAGCCCTTGCTCAGTCACAACAATGCTATTTTCCCCTTTGCGCCTTCATGCCAGGGATGAGGGCTTTTCCCCCTCAGCCAGTCCCAGAGCCTGCATGCTTCACCCTCACTCATGGGTTCCTTTAGCCTCACCCACACCATCTGTACATCACTGTTCACAAAGCTCTAGTAGGTTCCACAGGTCCTAGGCCATTACTTTCCTGCCCCACCTTGATGATATCAATATCAATATCTATAAGTGCCAGATTGCTGAGAGTATAGGCATATACGCATTGTGTGCACTTGATAAGCACTGAATAGGTGGTAACTATTGTTATACTTTTGTTTACTTCTGGGTAAGGGAAAGGCTACAAGGACAGCCCGTGCTAGAAGTCATGGGTATTAGAATACCCACACTGTTCCCAGAGGTTTGGTGACCCAGGCTGCTACTCCTGCCCACACCCCTGCGCAAGAAACCATATGTGTGACATCATATATGTTTTCTTTGGGTTTTCCTTTACTTGAACTTCTTCACCTCAGGATTTGTGAGTCATCATTATAGAACCAGGCATATCCCCTCCCTGAGCCCTCTATCCCTACAGTCCCAATTATTGAGTCAGTGTCTGGCAGGCATCAGTCTGGGTCGTGAACATATGTCAGAAGAAGGAAAGCCATGTGAAAGAAGTTTCTGGGAACCCAGGACAAAGAGCCAAAGAATTGCATACCACAAAGGCATTTGTAGAGAGAACTGACCAACTGACTGACCTATGCCTCCCTGAAACTCAGTTAATGATGGATGCTAATTAGGCTCCCATGATCTTTTTTTCTTGCTAGTTAAAGATGTATATGTGTCATGAATTTCATGTTTGAATTAATGATTTAATGTTCTATATATTACCTCGGCTTATAAATTCAAATGGGCTCTTGGAGGTTCTTCAAGTAGGAAATGCATTCCATAAATGTAAGATTGTTATTAATCTTGATTATTAATATTTAATTTTAAAATGAATAATTAACCTCATCTTAATTCCACTTTTTTATGGTGTTTCTGGAATTCTTTCTTTCATGTCTAACCTCACTATTCTGGGGCTGTAATTGGCTTTGAAATGTCAAGATCCATATCATCTTTGCATTCAGGCTTTGTCTTAGGGAGAGCTCCTATTTGTAAGACACACTTTAGGACTGGTATAAGCAAAAGTGGAAATTAGTGAATGGATGTCAGAATAGTAAAGGTGAAAAACCTGACTTGTAAATAAGTGAGAATCGAGATGCACCAACAGGTCAGACCACTACCCACAACCCAACTCACTGTGTGAGTGAGGGACACGACTGCCCTCATCACTGAAAGTAGATCATCATCAAAGGCACTGCTGAGCCTGCACTGGACGTGGGCACAGTCCTCACTCATGACCTTGACACCATCCTTAGTCACCAGAGAGGCTCCTCTATGGTAGCTGCTCCTCTATGTCACCAGCTCCTTGTCTGATGCAGTGGCACATGCATCTGTCTCATTGAACCCTGATCGCCTGCCTCCCTGTGCTCTCATGCAAGAGAGGCTGGAAGAAAAACTTCTGGAACACTCACATCTCCAGCAGAACTGCATTTCAGATAGACAGGAATTTCAGCTTTTGGGAATGCAAAAGGGAAAAAAAATGCACAGTGCAGTCTCCATTCTTGCTATCTTCACCAAGTGATGAAATAGTACAGCTCCACTGCCCACATGCCTATGTCTTCAAAATAGCACCATTATTCCTTGTGAAGGGAAAACTCTTTTTATTTGTTAAAGAGATTTTTCCCCCTTTTTCTTCCGCCACTTTGGCAACACTGTATATTTAGCAATTCCCCAAACTTCCCTTATTTTGCATGTGGTTAAGAATCTGGGCTTTAAAGCCAGACTGCCTGGTTTCAGATCTACCTATGTATCTACTTACCTGCTGTATTTATCTCAACCACCTTGTGCTTCACATTCTGCTGCTAAAAATGAAGATAATAATAGTAACTATCTCATAGATGTTTGTGAGAATCCAGTGTGTTCATACAGTTCTATTCAAAGTGTGTTTGGTGGACAGAACCAGATACATAGTTTGCAGTGCTCAGTGCAAATGAAAATGAGAGGCCCCTTGTTCAACAATTATTAAGAATTTCAAGCTAGGGATGACGGAACACTTAAATAAGTTTGTGGCCCTCAGAAACATGTGTTCTGTGCAACTGCACAGGTCACACATCCGTGAAGGGGCTTTGTGCGGTTTTGTAAGTTACTGCTCTAGAAAAGGTGAAGAAATTAAGAAGCATTTATTTTTATTTTTTTATTTTTTTAATTTTTATTTTTTAATTTTAATTTTTATTTTTTTTAAGAAGCATTTAAAACTTTTTGTAGTAATTTGATATCATCCTGACATCTCAGTGTGTGTTCAATTGAAATGTGTTGTTGAATAGGGCAGATACTGGTTTGGGTGCTGTCAAACTTCAGCGTTGAGGGGTATGAACCTTGCATTAGTCATATCCAGTGTGATTATTATCCAATTGCAATTGATTAAAAATTAGAAAAAACGTTGTTTTTCTACCAATACAATTATGTGTTCAATAACTGTATGTTCAGTAAAAGTTAGTTAGGTGTTCTTATCTGTGATTATTTTTAACAAACACCATTTTGTTTATGGGATTGTGCATGTGTAGACATGCAATGTGCTCTTTCAGAATTTTTTTTTTCAAGCTCTGTATCTATCTATCTACCTAGCTAATCCTGACTAATTCTTTATGACTGTCCACTTTCTAGGTGAAGTCTTCTGGTCCCCTTACCTGTTAACTGGGCTAGTCACCCCTCATCTGTACCTCTTACTTCTCATGAGCATCTTTAGTGCTAATAATACCTCTTACTGTATTTATCTCTTTTCTCTGAGATGTTTTTCTTCTCAAAAACTTTCTTCTGTTTCCAGGAGGTCCTTGAGGATGAAGACAACATATTCTAATTATTTTGAACATATGCAAAGCAGCCTATTTTACTCTTCTGGTAACCGAATTAACATTGATTTATTTCTGTTGGTCAGAGTCACACACTAATTCCAGACTCTGTTCCATGTAAGTCTTTCTTTGTCTAATTTTGATTTGTATCCTTTTACTTTACTAAACAGAAACTGTGAGGGTTATAGCTTTCAGTAAGTTCTGTGGGATTTTTTTAGTGAATTATCAAGCATGAGGTTGTTTAGGTCTTCAGAGCTGCCAAATATCAAGCTTAGAGTATGCATAGTAGCCTCCTCCCACCGCCCAAAGATTGCCCACGCTTCCGACAAAAACTGCCTTTCCAGGCAACATGATGCTAAGCAGTTATCTGAATATTACCCACTATGGGGGACTCATAATTAACCTGATTGCTTTCCAAGGATCCTTTACATGGGAACATGCATTTGTATCAAAGGGAAACCCATGAAAATCATTTATATACCCTTAACATAGAGGCATTTTGTTTCCATTTTCTTTTTATTTTTGTTTTATGTTCCATGGAAATAAGTATGCAATACCTCAAAATGTAATATAAAATAACAAATATGTATTTTAAAAATTACTATGAAAATTGTTTATAACAGAAAATATCTTGAGGCAACTTAAATTCTCAACAATAAAAGGATTATTAAATACATTATGGTATAAATTTCTTTTTTTTTAATGGTATAAATTTCTAACAGAATAATATGTAGCTATTAGAAATATTGTTTACTGAGAATTTTTAGATGCATGTGAAAATACAATATTAATTAGAAAAAGCAGAGAGCTCAATTTTATCAGCAATATGACCTTGACTCTGATTTTTACTTACTGCGCTTGCTAAACTGGAAGTAACTAGAATGTCGATTTTTGTAACAAAAACAAGTCAACTTTATTATCATAGGAGATATGGAATTGGAAAGCTATACTGAGCTGGGGGAACTAGGGATGGATCACTTCTGTGCCTCTCCAACTACTCTATGCATTACAATGGAAGGAGTCTCTGGATATAACTTAAAGAGGTCTGAGAAACATTTGAAACACTATGTTAAAGACTTTTTATTCTAGTGTATGTGTAAAATATTCCTTTTATTCAATAATATATTTATGCCTGTTTTAATTAAAAAATAAAATTACTTACCTTCAGGAAAATAGTTATAACAGAAAAGACCACAACCTAAATTTTCCAATCATTTATTGCACATACAAGTTTTCTGCTCACCCAGCTTTTATAAAATCCATATGCACCAACATGAAATTTTTATCCAATTAGGTGATGCATGCATAGCACTAACTTTTTAAAATTAAAAATTAAAAAAAAAAGTCTTCACCCAGCATCTCATTCAATGAAAGCATTGCATTGGGAAGATTACTCATGTGGCTTTGGGTGCCCTATGCCATCTTGGGATGTGCCCCTGGTACAGAGATATGTACCCACTTTTGAGGAACCTGATTACTTTCAAGTCCACTTTTTGAAGATGACATATAGAAGAGTGAATGTATTCCTTATTTTAATTTCTGGCTTTTTATATTTTTCCCTAAAGTAGATAACAGAACTTGTCAGCTGGCTTACAATAACTATATGAATATTTTGGGTTAGGGTTAGGAGATAAAATAACCAAACTCTCTAAAAGTTTTCCTTAAAAATTAAAGAACTGGACTTCCTATGCCATGGGGTGTTTAAACAGAAGGTGGGTTACATCTCTGAGACAGGTGGTTTGCATGGGATAGAGGGGCTAAGATGACTTCTAAGTCTCCTTCTGAACTTGAAATTGTGTAGAGGATGCACCCATAGCCATTGAATGATGCCTGACCTTACCAGGATGTGTATGCACCACCTCATTCATCCTCACATCTACAGCTTCTTCCTTACTTTTGTCTCCTTCAAATAGTTCCTCTTCCTCTGATGATGCAGCTTTTAATGCAGTGTTCAATTTCCCAATATACCCCGCACACACTCCCCCATACTACTTTCACTGAGACAATTAATTCAGGCACTACCTGGTAGGACCGCTGTTTGTTCTGCTCCAGATATTTACACACAGTGTCTCTCTCTGATACCACAGTTGAGCAGTACTTGTCTGGTTTCCATCATCCACAGCACCTTGACATGCCCTTTCCAATGCCTTTCTTCCCCCTACCTGAAACTCATTAAGATAATTGACTTTTTTAATTTTTATTTCAGCTATAGCATAAATTGCACTCGTTTAAAGAATACGATGGCCTGACTGGTTTTTAATGCTATTAAGGTGATTGTAATGACAAGTGCTCTCACTAGAAGATGACATGGGGTGAATGGTGGGGAGTACCAATTTCTACTTCAGTGAGCAAGATAAAATAGCCTTGCATTGAAGGAATGACTTAGGAAAGGCACTCCGAGGTGCCTTCTTCAAGTAAAAGGTTGAGACACAGAAGAGAGAGGCAAAGAGAAGCCCCTGGAAAACAATCCCTGGGGAATGAGGCAACCCCAATAGCAAAATTCCCAGTAATTCGCAAGCAAGTGAAGGAAGTAATAATAAGGAGTCCTGGAGTCATCAGAACCAAGTTCGTGTCCAAGCTCTCTACACCTCATTTGCCATGTAACATTGAACAAGGTTGTAGACTGGAACTCAGATTTTGGTGGAGATAAATAGCCAGGGAGGCAGGGAGACAAGTGTGGAGGAGATGAGTCTGTAGACTTCATATACTTTTAGATTATAAGAGCTCTGTGAGTTAAAATACAATTTTGATTTCATTGATGACAAAAAAGTCACTTTGTTGGAGGTTCCAGAGAATGTGCACAACAGCAATAACAACAAAAACAGGGAGGGACAAATTAAAAGTTTAGCACAACAACCTAGAGGCTTGATAAGATAAGGGCAGTGGTAGTATAAAGAAACAGATGCAACAATTAGTAAGAGAGACCAACTAGATTCATTGTTTTGGACAAAGGTTACTCCTTGTTTTCTGGGTTAGCGACTGGAATTACCATAACATTGGAAGAAGATGAGACTATGACAAAAATAAATAAGCAATTCTTTTGAAGTCATTTTGACTCAAAGAGCTATGTACATCATGCAGATGGAAATGATCTGCAGGTGTTATTATTAAACTAATAGATTCCATGTCTTTCTGCCACCCTGAGCCCAGCTGCCTAACTATAAAAGGCAGCAGAAGACTAGAGTTAACCATCAGAACATCTGAACATCTGGGAAGTGAGAACATTCTTCGATGCTGTGAATTATGGTTCCATTCCTCTGTTCCTATTCATACTTGAGGTCATATAGTTATTGGCTTTCTTGATTTTGAGTTCCCCTTCCATTAAGAATATAATTTTATTGACCTTATTATCTTACAAATATTGAGTTTCTTACATCTGGCAAAAATTATTGCCATGACTTGGGGCTTAGGCAGAACTCATATCATCAGATTTCACCTAGATTCCTAAGCAAAGGATGGAAGAATCTAGTGTTCTTTCCCCTCAAAAAAAAAAAAAAAAAATCCACTTTATTTGAAATGTTCTATATCAAACTCAAAAGAAATTCTAGTTACAACAGTGATTGGATCCTTCACCTAGGAGAGCCAATATATCACCATATCCCTATCTTGTGGATAAGAGGTGCAGAAGAAGGTTTCCTGACCAAGCCTTGATTGAACCAACCCCAGTCAGGTGTGGACTCATTGACCAGGGATCTGTGACTAGAATGGGCAGGATGACATTGAACAAGCATGATGACCAAGTTCTCTATCAATCTAACCAAAAGATGGGAGAGAAGGAAAAGAAGATAAACATGTTTTGTTATCCAGTTCTGAAAGTTAACCCTGATAATATATTGCTTCTATGGGCAAATGTGTTCAGAATGCCAAATGTAGACTCCATCTCCTTTGGGGAAAACGTTGGAAAACTTCTGCAACTGGAAATCTGTCCATGTCTGGAAATCATGGAGAATGATTACTAGTCCTCAGTGGCAGAGGCACCAATTTTTTCTCATTTATTTCAGGTTTTGTTCATGTACTACAAACTATCTTTCCAAATGCTCATATATGAATATATGCTCAAAGGACAAAATAAAAGATTAAAACTAATGTTGCCCAGCTATATTGTTTTTTATTATTTTTTTATTTTAAAGATTTTATTTATTTATTTATTTATTTTGAGAGAGAGAGTGAATGAGACAGAGAGAGTACAAGCAAGAAGAGGGGCAGAGAGAGAAGCAGACTCCCTGCTAAGCAAGGAGCCCAATGTGGGGCTTGATCCCAGGACCCAGGATTATGACCTGCCCATATATATTCTAAGAAAATAAAAGGAACTCACAATCCATGAGGAATTAAGCTGGTGTATGTACTATGGTGACAAATGGAAAGTGTTTAAAGCTGGTTGACCCATCCCCGATTCATAAAGTCATTAATTTCTGGGCACAGAGGCTGCAGGTGATATAATTTCTTTTTTCAATTCACAGTTTATTAAACTTTCTCACATTTAAACCCCTGCAGTATTTATTGCTTGGACTTTGAATCTGTCACTTCTAGAACTGCAGGAATCTGTACACAAGTCTCTTTTCAATTGGCTGTAACCTTCTGGAAGGCAGAGCTCAACCTTAGACTGTATTTTCTCACCCATGGAGCCCAGTTCAGAGTCTAGCACATGTGTTCAGGAAATGAATGCAGCATGAATGAATACAGTTGCCAGAAGCTACTACATTTCTGGGATATTTCATTTGGTCTTCCAGCTATTTCAGGGGTAATTTCCAAATTCCACAACTTTTACTAAAATTGCATGCCTGATACAACTATCCAGTTGGTGAAAATTGCTATTACTGTGAATCAACCAACAGATGGGAAGCTTTTGTAGTTGGAAAAGCACAAATAAACTAGCTTCATATTAGAATAGACTCCACCTTGTTTTTGTTTTGTTTTGTTTTTTAATGGCCAAGAACTGCACCATAAAGAAATGAGTCTTTGAAAGACCAATAGGAAAATAGATTTCCAAAGAAGAGTGGGAGAGACATTTTGGGGAGATGTACAAAAGAGACTTATGAAGCTGAGGAGGAATTGATTGTCTTTTTATTCTTTAAGAACAAAATGAAGCTGAGATAAAGCTAAAGGCATCACCATTGGCTTTAGCTTCTTGATAAGCAGTGTGATTATAGTGGAGGCTTTCAGAAATGGAGAGTAGAGGTAGCATCTTTATTTTCAAGTGGAGTCACTCCCTTATGATGACAAAAATCAGAGCAGCAAAAAGAGGAAGAGGGACTTGCCAGCTTTGTGCCAGCCTCTGCAATATCATGAAATTGTATTTTGTATTGATTAAACATGTTAATTAAATCTGTGACAATACAATTGGAGAAGGACAAACATATGGTTTCATTCAGATGGGGAATATAAAAAGTAGTGAAAGGGAATAAAAGCAAAGGAGAGAAAATGAGTGGGAAATATCAGAGAGGGAGACAGAACATGAGAGACTCCTAACTCTGGGAAACCAACAAGGGGTGGTGGAAAGGGAGGTGGGGGGGATGGGGTGACTGGATGATGGGCACTGAGGGGGACACTTGATGGGATGAGCACTGGGTGTTACACTATATGTTGTCAAATCAAACTTCAATAAAAAAATACACAAAAAAATCTGTGACAATAATACATAAAAGATATTTGCTTCATATATGACCACTAATTGGATCATAAAACTTGCATAACCTTGTATAGCACACACTAAACAATGCAGAATCAGTCTTTACCAATGGTTTGATACAACTAGGCATAAATGTTAATAAGGATTATGATTTTAGGGACACCTGTGTGGCTCAGTGGTTGAGCATCAGCTCAGGTCATGATCCCAGGGTCCTGGGGTCGAGTCCTGCATCAGGTTCCCTGCTTCTCCCTCTGCCTGTGTCTCTGCCTCTCTCTGTGTGAGAGAGATTACTCCCATGATTATTCAAAAAAAAAAAAAAAAGATTTTTTGAAGATTTTTAAAAGATTTTTTTATTTATTCACTCAGTACCAGTTGTTCTCAACCAGTGAAGAAACACCCCTCCTCAAGGGAAATCAATATTACAGAGGTGATATGGCACCTCTGTAAGTGGTGTCTAATAAGAGAGTCAATATTTTGCTATAGCTTCATATGTAGATAAATATTTATTGTTTCATAGTAGAAATTTCTACATAATTGTGGAAATTATGTCAATTAAAATCTTGATTAGAGAAAAGGGGATAAGAGTAGTTGAGAATCACCTGGGGTCCTCGTGGCTCAGTTTAAGTGACCAACTTGTGATTTCAGCTCAGGTCATGATCTCAGGGCCATGAGATCGAACCCTGTGTTGGGCTTCATGATCATCCAGGAGTCTGTGAGTGTCTCCCTCTGCACCCCACCCCCAATAAAGAAAATCTTAAAAAAAAAAAAAAAAAGAATAGTTGAGAAGCACTGAAATAGGCTGTGAGTTTCTTGCAAGCAGAAGGCCTGTCTCCTAGTTATTTTTATCACTCTTCCTTATTCTCCTTCTCTTGGTCCCTGCACAGTAAACTCTCTGTAGTTGTGATTTATTAAATGTGGGCTCCCCCTTGCTGCATTCCCAGGCTCTAGGCAAGACACTGAGGACACAAAGGTAACTAATGCAAAGCCTCTGGCCTCATGATATTCACACTCTAGTGAAGAAGATAGTTAAACACAGACAGTTGAAACAAAGTAGCAAGATTTTATCACGGGGTGTGGAGGGGGATAAGAAAACTCAACCCATGTTTGAGTTTGACAGAAACATAAAAAGCTGATAAAATGCCTTTATAGTATTCAGTGGGACAATTACTGCAGCAAACATATATCGATAAAGACTACCTTTCCTCAGAGATTATCTCACAAGGAAATTATGTTTATGTGGTTTGTCTCTTTCTCACTGGAAACAAACACTTTGCTCCCAATCCACATATTTGGCTTCTGTGGAATTTATTGCTGGAAATTCAGCAAAATAATTTATGAGTAAGATGTTTTCAAGTGTCTAATTGGAAATATCTCCCTTTCTACTTTTATTACATAGAATATAGGGGCATTATACAGAAAGCTTTCAAAGAAAAATATTTCTAAATCAAATTACTTCTAATATAGTGTGTGTGTGTTCCTGACGGTTTTTGTTTTCCACTTCAATAAATATCTCAGTTGAGATGTAGAAAACTAATTAGGTGTCTATCTCTGCTTTGCAACTGGGTACAAGCATGAGGCTAAGTACCACAGGGTGTGTGTGTGTGTGTGTGTGTGTGTGTGTGTGTGTGTGATGGGGTTCCCTCTCACAATAAGGAGACAAAGCATCAGTTTCATTTCCTGTCCCCAGCAGAATGGCCAAAAGTCCCAGGAGTCAGTGAATTGCTTTATGATGAAAAACAATAGTGTTTCATCTAAAAGTGATTTCTAAGAATGAGTCATTTTCTTTTGCTTCCTTTTGTTTATTTAAGCTCACTGATCAAACAGGACGGCAGGGAACGCTGGCTGTCTGTCCCAGACTCAGGCTGCTTCACTATTATGAACTGAGGGGCTGTGTATGAATTACTCGGCTTCTCTGAACTGTCATCCCCATCTCTGAGATATTGGTTAGCCATAATATACCTCCCGCCTAAGGTACATGACCTGTGGTCTTTGAGCAAGTTGTCAGCTCTCGCACATACCAATAGCTGTAAGATGAAGATAATGATGGTGCTTTGAAAGTGTGGGACCCAGGAAATTTAACAAAAATCCCCTACCCCTGGACAAGCAGAGCAGGACTAACTCCATTTTGTGCTGCACCCACCACCTCCTGTATGACCCCCACACGACCTGCTTATTGCTTAGGGCGCTGCCCCACCCTAGTCAAGCAGCTGGGCACACCCTAATTGGGAATGGGCTCATAACGATGTAACCCCGCCTTGTGCCCGCCAAAACTGCGCACCAATTATGACCAAAATAATAGGCCAGCTCAAGTGGATACTATAGGGTAAGATGTAATTCAATCAGCCACCTGCCTGTGGACCGACATGAGGGTGCAACTTTCTGCGTATGTTACAATCCCATGGGCCACTGGCCCCTATAAATGCTAGGCCTCTTAGCCTCAGGGTCCAAGTCCCTGCTCTGCTGTGTCGGGTACACTTGGACCCCAGCTCGAGCTTGTAAATAAACCCTCGTGTGTTTGCATCAGTGTCGGCTCCTTGGTTGTTTCTCGGATTCACAATCTTGGGCACAACAAGAGGACATGGCAATTGAATATGTTCATGTATATGAAGAGGTCAGGGCAATACATAGTATCACAGGCATTAGGTAAGTGCTTTGTTGTTTTTTTTAATGTTACACTATTACAGTTATTAAATTTCTTGAATTACTAGTATGAGTCAAATAGTACACACTGGTTATCTTCCTTTAATTTTATTTTCACAATGACCTTATGAAGTATTAACATTCATTTTACAGATGACAAAACTGAGGCTGAAGCTCAGTGGAATCATAGCATCATTCCGCAAATGGCTGAGACAGAATTTACCTGCGGTTGACTGACATCTGACTGAGGTTGTGTTTTATTTTGAACACCAACTGGAATAATTGCAGAAAATTTCATTTTCAGTAGTAAAAAATAAATAAAACTCTTAACCATTGCAAAGAAATCCTTCCTTTACATTAAACAAGTCCAATCAAGTACTTCTTTCACTTGAAGATGATATAGCCAATGGAGGCCATATGCATGAGTCAGCACTTTGGCCAGGTCCTAAGACTATCAACGTGGGTGTCTCATAGCCAACAGGAGCATTCCTTATCCAAGAGAGTTGGCTTGAGTGTTTTCCCAGAATAATTAACATTCTTTGAAGATTTGGGTCCACCTCTTACATTTAAAAATGATCTTTATTTGTGCAGAAATGCTTATGTGTACATGTGAGAAAATGTGTGTGGTTTTCATGTGCCATTTATAAACAGGACCTTGAGGCTAAGCCATGGTGGATGCATTTATTGAGTAATGAATAATAAACGAGGAAGGTAACGTTGAAAGGAAAAAAATCTGTGAATTCATACAGCCCCAATTACATTAAATAGAATAAGTCTCTCTCAGTTTAAGTAAACTCATCATACAGAATTTAATACTTATCAAATAGATAAAAAAGTAGATAAAATACTTATCAAATAACAAAAAAGATAAAAGTTACTTTTATAACTTTTATAGTTATATTGATATAACTATAATCAATATATATTGATAGTATATATACTGTATATATATACTATTTACTATATATATATATATATATATATATATATATATATACACTACTAGTATACTATTAGTCACCTCCACATACTATCTCACAGACTCCCTACAAAAATCATATGGGACACATAATTCATTAGGCAGACATCAAATTAGAAAATCACACAGAGTGATTAAACAAAGCCATAGAGCAAGTAATAGTAACAAAGACTACAATTTTTTGAGCTCTGAGCACATGTCAGATACTGTTTTAAGTGGGTTTTAGGTATTATTCATCATCAATTTATTAAATATTTATGGAATGTCTACTATGTACCAGAAACTTTTCTAAGCCCAAAGGCTATAGCAGGATGCAAAACATGAAGATCTTGTTGAGCTCATGTTCTAGTGGTGGGCATGGGGGCCGTAAACAAATGACTACATTTTATGACATAACATTATAGTATATAAAAGCTATAGAGAGTTGTGTGTCAGGAGAGTTGAAGAGGAAGGGCTAGGAAGTTGGGAATCAAAATAGGATGGAAGAGTTCCCTAGGAAAGTGAGGAGAAAGTTCATTCATTTTAGTAGTTCATTCATTTATGTGTAGAGGGAACACAGGTTGATGTGTTTGGAATTACTGAAATATACAGAGAAGTAAAGTGACAATGAGAGTGTCTTATCCCCTGGGATCCGTGGTGATGGTCAATAGATTATGGCATGCAATGAGACACTAGGTCAACACCCCCATTGAAAGGAAGCTACTCCTAGAAGGCACATGATAGCTCTCATGGAAAACTGTGGCCCTCAGTGGAAGACAGACCCAGAGCTATCCACTGAAGTGGCGACCAGATGAAGGATTTGACAATGCCACCAAAAGTGTTGTACTAAATACTACCCAAGTTATTTCTGAAAGAAACCTGTGATAATATATCTGACTAAGCTGTACTAGAGAAAAAAGGATGTCAATACTTTTTTTTTTTTTTTTTTTAAGAATTTTTGCTATAGGTTCCGGTATATCATTGGTACCAGAGAAACAAATTGCCATCAGACTCCTCCAGCTAGTAAGAGCCCTACTGAGGCCACTTACAAGTGGAATTCTAGGCCAAGTCAATTCCCAAGAGATTTGGGCTTTCTTTAGACCCTTCCTGTTATCATTTCCCTATTCTCCATGTGTATAATTGGGGAAATATATTTAGTAGCTGGCAGAACTTCATTTTAGTTCCATGATAATATGGAATAAGAGCCATGATGATAGTAAGGATCAAGTCCCTGAAATAGCCCTTTGTGACACCCTCCTCCCTCAGCAATGGTAGTAAATCAGAAATCATAATGTATGCTTTAAGAATTGGGGATATTAAAGCCACTACTAAAGATTTAAAACTTTAAGGGATGCTACAGTAGTATTCTCCAATATAATCACATTCAATTAGTTTGTATGGCTTCTGCAAACAAAGATCACTTTTGGAAAATGACAGTGGTCTACCATAAACTTAACCCAATGATAGCTACAATTGTACCTGTATGCATGATGTGATATTTCTACCAAGCATATTAACACAGCCTCCAGTATATAGTATGTAGCTATTAATCTAATGAACCGACTCACCTCAAAACACATCAGTAAGAAGGAGCTGAAGAAGCTTCCCAGACGGCTTTATTGAGATATAATTGAGGAATGACACTGTGTAAGTTTTAGATGTACAATGTGAAGATTTGATACATGTATATATTGCCACACTAAGGATAATTAACACATACTTCTGCTCACATGATTACCATCTACTTGTTGTTATGGTGAAAATATTAAAACTCTACTACCATAGCAACTTTTGAGTATAAAATATAGCATTGTTAACTATAGTGGCCATGATGTACCATAAATTCCTGGAATTTAAATTCATCTTCGAAAGTTTCTATTCTTTCACCAATGTCTTGCCATTTTCCCACCCCCCTCAGCTTTTGATAATCACCATACTACACTCTGTTTCTGTGAGTTAAATGTCTTTATATCCCACATGTAAGTGAGAATATACAGTATTTGTCTTTGTCTGACTTACTTCATTTAGCATAATGCCTTCAAGGTTCAGTCATTTGTCTCAAATGATAGGATTCCTTTCTTTTTATGGCTGAATAATATTCCATTGTGTATATAGAGCAGATTTTCATTATCCATTCATCCGTAGATAGAGATAGTTTCCATGGTCTTGTTTATTGTGAATAACGGGGCAATAAACATGGGAGTGTAGATATTTCTTTGAGATCATGATTTTATATTCTTTTATATATCTACAAGTAAAGTGGCCAGATTGTGTGGTAGTTCTAATGAGATAAGCATGAAGTGTTATACTATTTTGGCAAATTGAATTTTAATTAATTAATTGATTTGATTTATTCATGAGAGACACAGAAAGAGACAGAGACATGGGCAGAGGGAGAGGCAGGCTTCCCACAGGGAGCCCAATGTGAGACTCAATTAGGACCCTGGAATCACATCCTGAGCTGAGGGCAGATGCTCAACCACTGAGCCACCCAGGTATCCTGTCAAATTGAATTTAAATAAAATATTTAAAAAACACATAGTGGCTGTACTAATTCTCAAAGAGTGCACCAGTTTACCCTTTGCTTCCTATCTTCACCAATATTTGTTGTATCTTATCTTTGATGATACTTATTCTAACAGTATGAGGTGATATCTTACTGTGGTTTTGATTTGTGTTTACCTGATGTTGAGCACTTTTTCCACAAATAGAATGGCCATTTGTATGTCTTCTATGAGAAAATATCTATTTAGAACATCCAGAGATGAGGTGGGGTGGGATACCTTGCCTATCAAGGAAAGCACCTGCCAGAAAGGAGCAGAGGAAGACACAGCCATCTTGCACTGGGCAAAATGGCTAGGAGGAAGAATCCACCACAAAAGAAGGAACCAGAAGTAATACTCTCTGCTGCAGATCTACTTGATATGGATTTAAGTAGCATGTCAGAGATATAATTCAGAAGTACAATTATAAAATTACTGGTGGCTCTGGAAAAAAGCATAAGGACACTAGAGATTCTCTTACTGCAGAACTGAGATCTAATCAGGCCAAAATAAAAATACTTTAACTTAGATGCAGTCTAAACTGCATGTTCCAACAGCTAGGGTTAATGAGGTGGAAAAGAGAGTGAGTGACATAGAAGACAAGTTGATGAAAAGGAAGGAAGCTGAGGAAAAAAGAGAAAAGCAAGAATCCATGAGGAAAGGCTTAGGAAAATAAGTGATAGCTTGAGAAGGAATAATATTCATATTATGGGGTTCTCAGAAGAGAGAGAGAGAGAGAGAGAGAGAGAGAGAGAGAACCACAAAGTATATTTAAACAAATCATAACTGAGACCTTCTCTAATTTGGGGAAGGAACCAGGCATTCAGATCCAAGAGTTAGAGAGGATCCCATCCAAAAATCAACAAATATCGATCAACACCCCAACTTACAATAGTGAAGCTCACAAATTTCAAAAATAAAGAGAAAATTTTTTAAGTAGCTCAAGACAAGAAATTCTTAACTTATATGGGGAGAAATATCAGATTAACAGCTGACCTATTCACAGAGATCTGGAAATCCAGTAAGGGCTGCATAATATATTCAGGATACTAAACAAGAAAAATATGCAGCCAAGAATACTTTATCCAGCAAGGCTCTCATTCAGAATAGAAGGAGAGATAAAGAGCTTCCAGGATAGACAGAAACTGAAAGAATATGTAACCACCAAACAAGGTCTGCAAGAAACATTAAGGTAGACCCTGTAAGACAAGGCAGGAGCCTAAAGAAACAATCCACAGAAACAGGAACTGAATAGGTACTACAATGTTACTAAATTAATATCTTTCAATAGTTACTCTGAACGTAAATGGGCTAAATGATCTCATCAAAAGACGCAGGGGTATTGGACTGGATAAAAAAGGCTATAGAGACTCATTTTAGACCTAAGGACATCTCCAATCTGAAAATGAGAGAGTGGAGAACACTGACCATTCAAATGTTCTTCAAAAGAAAGCTGGGGTAGCAATCCTAATATCAGATAAATTCAAGTTTACACCAATGACTGCAGTAAGAGATGAAGAGGGACACAGTATCATACTTAAAGGGTCTATCCAACAAGAAGAACTAACAATCATGAATATTTATGCCTCTGATGTGGGAGCTGCCAAGTTTATCAATCAATTAACCAAAATAAAGAGATACATAGATAATAGTACATTAATAGTAGGAGACTTCAACACAACACTCTCAGCAAAAAAAAAAAAAAAAAGATCTTCTAAGCAGAACATGACCAAAGAAACAAGGGCATTGAATGATACACAAGACTGGATGCATTTCAAAGATATTTACAGAACTTTACACCTGAACGCAACTGAATACACATACTTCTTTTTTTTTTTTCTTTTTTTTTTTTTTTTTTTTTTTTTTTGAATACACATACTTCTTAAGTGCACATGGAACTTTCTCCAGAATAGACCACATACTGGGTCACAAATCAGGTCTCAGCCAATACCAAAAGATCGGGATTGTCACCTGTATATTTTCAGACCACAATGCTTTGAAACTAGAATTCAATCACAAGAAGAAATTTGGAAGATACTCAAATATTTGGAAGATAAAGAACATCTACTAAAAGATGAATGGGTCAACCAGGAAATTAGAGAAGAATTAAAAAGATTCATAGAAACTAATGAAAATGACAGTACAACCATTAAAATTCTTTGGGATACAGCAAAAGCAGTCCTAAGAGGGAAATATATCGCAATACAATTCTACCTCAAAAAAATTGGAAAAAAAACCTAAAATACATAAGCTGCCCTTTCACCTAAAGGAACTGGATATAGAACAGCAAATAAAGCCTAAACCAGCAGAGGAAGAGAAAGAATAAAGATTAGAGCAGAACTCAATGAAATAGAGACCAGAAGAACTACTGAACAGATCAACAAAACCAGGAGTTGGTTCTTCGAAAGAATTAAGAAAATAGATAAACCTTAAGCCAGTCTTATTAATTAGAAAAGAGAAAAGACTCAAATTAATAAAATCACAAACTACAGAGGAGAGATCACAACCAATATCAAGGAAATACAAACGATTTTAAAAACATATTATGAGCAACTATATGCCAAAAATATTAGGCAATCTGGAAGAAATGGATGTATTTCTGGAAACCTACAAATTATCAAAACTGGAACAGGAAGAAATAGAAAACATGAACAGGGACACCTGAGTGACTCAGCAGTTGAACATCTGACTTCAGCTCAGGGAGTTATCCTGTGGCCTGGGGATTGAATCCCACATTGGGCTCCTTGCATGGAGCCTGATTCTCCCTCTGCCATCGTCTCTGTGTCTCTCATAAATAAATAAATAAAATCTTAAAAAGAAGAAAACTGAAACAGGCCAATAACCAGTGAGGAAATTGAAGCAATCATCAATAACCTCCCAAGACACAAACGTACAGCACCAGGCTTCCCAAGGGAATTCTACCAAACATTTAAAAAGAAATAATACCTATTACATTAAAGTTATTTCAAAGGCTAGAAATGGAGGGAATACTTCCAAACTCATTCTATGAGGCCAGCATTACCTCAATCCCAAACCAGACAAAGACCCCGTCAAAAAGGAGAATTACAAACCAATACCCCTGATGAACATGAATGCAAAAATTCTCACCAAGACACTAGCCAATAGGATCCAAGAGGATTACTCACCATGACCAAGTGAGATTTATTCCCAGAATACCAGGGTGGTTCAACATTTGTAAAACAATCAACGTGATAGATCACATCAGTAAGAGAAAAAGCAAGAACCATATGATCCTCTTAATAGATGCAGGGAAAGCATTTGACAAAATACAGCATATTTTCTGATTAAAAGACTTCAATGTAAAAAAAAAAAAAAAGACTTCAATGTGTAGTGATAGAAGGAACATTCCTCAATATCGTAAAAGCCATTTATGAAAAGCCCACAGCAAGTATCATTCTCAATGGGGAAAACCTAAGAGTCTTTCCCCTAAGATCAG
This sequence comes from Canis lupus baileyi, assembly GCF_048164855.1. Lineage (NCBI taxonomy): Eukaryota > Metazoa > Chordata > Mammalia > Carnivora > Canidae > Canis > Canis lupus. Next base: position 30,788,494 of record NC_132857.1, on the reverse strand, counting down.
GAACATGATAGGGATGTCCACTCTCACCTCTATTATTCAACATAGTAATAGAAGACCTAGCCTCAGCAATCAGAGAACAAAAAGGAATAAAAGGCATTCAAATTGGTAAAGAAGAAGTCAAACTCTCCATCTTTGCAAATGATATGATACTATATATAGAAAACTCAAAAAAGCTCCACCCCAATATTGCTAGAACTCATACAGGAATTTGGCAATGTGGCAGGCTACAAAATCAATGCCCAGGAATCAGGAACATTTCTATACACTCACAATGAGACTGAAGAAAGAGAAATTAAGGAGTCAATCCCATTTATAATTGCACCCAAAAGCATAAGATACCTAGGAATAAACCTAACCAAAGAGGTAAAGGATCTATACCTTAAAAACTACAGAACACTTCTGAAAGAAATTGAGGAAGACAAAAAGAGGTGGAAAAACATTCCATGTTCATGGATTGGAAGAACAAATATTGTGAAAATGTCAATGCTACTCAGAGCAATTTACACATTCAATGCAATCTCTATCAAAATACCATGGACTTTCTTCCCAGAGTTCAAACAAATAGTCTTAAGATGTGTGTGGAATCAGAAAAGACTCCAAATATTCCAGAGGAATATTGAAAAAGAAAACCAAAGCTGGGGGCATTACAATGCTGGATTTCAGGTTGTACTACAAAGCTGTGATCATCAAGACAGTGTGGTACTGGCACAAAAACAGACACATAGATCAATGGAACAGAATAGAGAACCCAGAAATGGACCCTCAACTCTATGGTCAACTGATCTTTGACAAAGCAGGAATGACTATCCACTGGAAAAGGAACAGTCTCTTCAGTAAATGGTGCTGGGAAAATTGGACAGCGACATGCAGAAGAATGAAACTAGACCATTCTCTTACACCATTTACAAAGATAAACTCAAAATAGATGAAAGATCTAAATGTGAGACAAGAATCCATCAAAACCCTAAAGGAGAACACAGGCAACACCCTTTTGTACTTGGCCACAGCAACTTCTTGCAAGAGCCATCTATAAAGGCAAGCGAAACAAAAGCAAAAATGAACTATTGGGACTTAATCAAGATAAAAAGCCTCTGTACAGTGAAGGAAACAATCAACAACACTAAAAGACAACCTACAGATTGGGAGAAGATATTGGCAAATGACATATCAGGTAAAGGGTTAGTATCCAAGATCTATAAAGAACTTATTAAACTCAACACCAGAAACAAACAATCCAGTTATGAATTGGGCAGAAGACATGAACAGAAATTTCACCAAAGAAGACATAGACATGGCCAACAAGCACATGAGAAAATGCTCCGCATCACTCGCCATCAGGGAAATAGAAATCAAAACCACAATGAGATACCACCTCATACCAGTGAGAATGGGGAAAATTAACAAGGCAGGAAACAACAAATGTTGGAGAGGATATGGATAACGGGGAAGGAACCCTCTTGCACTGTTGGTGAGAATGTGAACTGTTACAGCCACTCTGGAAAACTGTGTGGAGGTTCCTCAAGAAGTTAAAAATAGAGGTACCCTACAACCCAGCAATTGCACTACTGGGGATTTACTCAAAAGATACAGATGCAGTGAAACGCCAGGACACCTGCGCCCAAGTGTTCATTGCAGCAATGTCCACAATAGCCAAACTGTGGAAGGAGCCTTGGTGTCCGACAGATGAATGGATAAAGAAGATGTGGTATATATATTACTCAGCCATCAGAAAGGATGAATACCTATCATTTGCTTCTGTGTTGATGGAACTGGAGGGTATTATGCTGAGTGAAATAAATTAATCAGAGGATAATCATCACATGATTTCACTTATATGTAGAATATAAGGAATAGTGAAAGGGACTATAAGGGACAGGAGGGAAACTGAGTGGGGAAAAATTAGAGAGGAAGCCAAACCATGTGAGACTCCTAACTCTGGGAGGCAAACAAAGGGTTACAGAAGGGGAGGAGAGTGGGGGAATGGAGAGACTGGGCGATGAGCACTAAAGAGGGCACTTGACCTGATGAGCACTGAATGTTGTGCTATATGTTGATGAATTGAATTTAAATTAAAAAATTAATTAAAAAATATAATGACTATTGGACCTAAAAAAAAAAGAAAATGTCTTTTTAAATTCCTCTGCCTATGTTTAAATAAGATTGTGTATTTTGCTATTAATAAGTTCCTTATATATTTTGAATACTAAACCATCATCAGATATATAGCTTACAAGTATTTTCTCCATTCAATGGGTAACCTTTTCATTTTGTTGATTATTTATTCTATTTTACAGAAACTTTTTAGTTTGATCAAGTCCTATATATTTACTCTTGCTTTCATTAATATGTTTTGATGTCATATCAAAAAAATCATTGACAAGACCAATGTCAAGGAGCATTTTTTCTCTGTTTTTTCATGTAGAATTTTTGTGATTTCATATCTTATATTTAGGTCCATTTCAATTTAATTCTTGTGAGTGGTCAAGATAAGAAAAAGTTCCTTATAATTTTTCAGATTTTTTTCCTACTTCTGTAAAAAAAGTCATTAGAATTTTGATAGAGATTACATTTGAATATGTAGATAATTTTAGATAGTAAGGACATTTTAAAAATTTTAACTATACTAATTCATGACAACTTAATATTTTCCCATTGGTTTTTGTTTCCATTAATTTCTTTCATTGGTGTCTTACAGTTTTCAATATATATATCTTTCACTTCCTCGGTTAAATTTACTCAAGTATTTTGTTGTTTCGATGCCATTGTAAAGGTAATTGTTTTATTTCTTTTTCAGATATTTTTCTATTATATAGCAATGCAACTAATTTTTGCATATTGACTTTTGTACCCAACAACTTTATGAAATTTGTTTATTAGCTCATGTTTTGAGGGAGTCTTTAGTAAGATGTAAATACATAAATTCATGTCAACACCAACAAGAGATAATTTTGTTACTTCCTCTTAGATTTGTATGTTTTTTCTTTCTTTTTCTTGCATAATTGCTCTGGCTAGGAATTCCAGTGTTATGTTAAATAGGAGTAGTAAGAGTTGGTACAGTTGTCTTGTTTCCAAACTTAGAGGGAAAGCTTTCCAGCTTTCACCATTGAGTATGTTAACTGTAGGTTTGTCATATATGACCTTCATTATGTTGAGGTATATTCCTTCTACCTTCAATTTGTTGTGAGTTCTTATCATAAAAAGATTTTGAATTTTGTGAAATGCTATTTCTGCATTTATGGAGATGATTATTAGATTTTGCCTTCCATTCTATTACTGTGATGTATGAGATTTATTGACCTGCTTATGTTGAAGCATCCTTGAATTCCAAGGATAAAGTCCACTTGATCATGGTGTATGATCCTTTTAAAGCGCTATTGAATTCTGTTTGCTAGTCTTTTGTTGAGAATTTTTGCATCTATGTTCATCAATGATATTGGGTTTTAGTTTTCTTTTTTTGTTGTATCCTTACCTGGCTCTGGAATCAGGATAATGCTGCCTCATAAAATGGGTTTAGGAGTGTCCCCTCCTCTTCAATTTTTTGAAAAGTTTTGAAAAGAATCAACATTAATTCTAACCCTGGATGTTTGTAAGATTCACCTATAAAATCATCTGGTCCTAGGTTTTCTTTGTTGGGGGTTTTCTGAAAATGATTCAATCTTACTCTTTTTTTGGCTTGTTTGGATTTCTATTTCTTCATGATTCAGACATGGTAAGTTGTGTGTTTTAAATAATTTAGCCATTTTTTATGGATTATTCAATTCATTGGCCATTCAATAGAATGAATTCAATAGAATGATCACATTTGTCTCTTAAGATCCTTTGTATTTGTGTAGTATCAGATATAATATTTTTTCTTTAAAATTTTATTTATTTGAGTTATCTGTCTCTATCTCTGTCTCTCTGTTTCTCTGTCTCTTTGCAGGGGTGTTAAGTAAATACTAATAGGTCTAGACAAGTAACAGACAACACAACAGTAATAGAAGACTTCAAGACCTCACTTGCAACAGTGAATAGAGCCATCTCCCTGCATGGCTTATACTGCATTCTCTAAGTTTTGGAATGCTGTGATTCCAGTTTTGTTTGTTTTGAGATACTTTTTTATTGCTCATTTGATTTCATCTTTGACCCATTGGTTACTCAGAAGTTTATTGTTTAATGTCCATGTATTTGTGAAATTTTCAGTTTTCCTCCTGTTATTAATATGTAGTTTCATGCCACTGGGGTCAAAACAGATACCTGATATTATTTCAATATTTTAAAAAAATTAAGCTGTTGTTTGTGATCTAAATCATGGATAACATTCTATATGCAGCTGAGAATGTGTATTCTACTGTTGAATGAATATTCTGGAGCTGTCTATTAGACACGCTGGTCTAAAGTACAGTTCAAGTAAAATATTTCTTTATTGATTTCCTGTCTAGTAAAAGATGAACAAGTCCAAAGTGAGTAGAAGGAAGAAGATAACAAATATCAGAGCAGAAATCAATGAAATAAAGAAGGGAAAAACAGAAAAAAAGCAAACATTGAAGAGTTACTTTTTTGATATTATAAATACAATTGACAAAAAGAAGCTTCAATTTATATAGAAAGGACATGGATGTTAACTTCCCCTGACATGGTTAATTTCTTTCACAATACAGGGCAGCCCGGGTGGCTCAGTGGTTTAGCGCCACCTTCTGCCCGTGTTGTGATCCTGGAGACCCAGGATCGAGTCCCACATCCGGCTCCCTGCATGGAGGCTGCTTCTCCCTCTGCCTGTGTCTCTGCCTCTCTCTCTCTCTCTCTCATTAATAAATAAATAAAATCTTAAAAAAAAAAGAAGAAAAAGCTTAAGAACTCAAAAGCAAATTATCATGTGAAATAGTTTAGGGAATGGTTTGAAGAAGTCTTAACACCTGACAGTAAATCAGATGGCAGGAAATAAAGAAAATAAAGAATAGAAAGGAACACTGGGAGCTGAAGTATTCTTGATAAGCCAGGTTGGGAGCCTGCTGAGCTCTGCATCAGTGACTTCCTCCTTAATGGGAAAGGGCCAGAGCTTCACTAGTGAAAGAATGGAGGAGTTAGTGTCTGGAAGCATCAAGCATCATCTTTAGCAACCAAGTCCTTCTCTATTTTGTGACTTCCTGATGAATGATGATATTCAGGGATAAGCAGTTCCCAGTATATATGATGCTTATCTCTCTTCCTCCTGCCAAAGTTGTCTTCAATAATCAGTTGTGACACCCTTTCTAAGAGTTCAGATTTGGCTTCCAAATCATTCTTCCCACTATGATCTGGGAAGTCACAGCAAATGAAGAAAGATAAAATCCTGTATGAGCTTGGAAAATCATCACAATGTTGTGTTTAAGAAGGTAACATATACTCTGGCAGTATTTCTGGTTTATACTGAAGCACCTAAAGAAAAATACAATACCTAGTCTAGCTCTATTGTTTTTAATTTATAGATACTATTAAAAATGGGATGAAAAGAGACTCAAGAAAATAAAGTTTTAAAGGCTACCTATATATCACAAGTTTGGGTTTGTAAGTAGATGCCATTAGAATTTTAGGGGAAAAAAATGATGATGAGGATGTTATTATAAAATCTGTGCCAGACATTGTGCTAAATGGCTTAATATGTCAATCATCAAACAACTTTGAATGGAAATAATTTTCCTATGAATTGTAAATCACTATGTCTAATTAAAAAGTAAGAAAAATGAAATATAGAGGGATTAAATAACTTTTTAAAGTTGCACATTCAGATTAAGGAAAACCTTGAACTCAGTCACAATGCAGGATACTTTACCTATAAGGAGAAGTTAAAAGGAAGATGTGGAAATGTATAACAGGGGATTTATTATATATTTCTTCAATTATGTTTGTGATTCAATTTTCTTTCACAATGTGAATACAATTTATTTATTAAACAACTATTAATAATCCTATCTAACCATGGAGATATGGACATGAGTATCTTGACTTTTCCCTCTAGGAAATATGGGAGAACAGACAGGTATAACAACTATTATAATACAATAATTAATATGGTTTGAACATTTTTATAATATTAGATACTTTAGATATCAAGAGATATTGAGAGGCCATTCTCCAATGGAGTGAGGTTATGGAAGGTTGCTTTAATGGAATGGCAAAGGAAACAAAACGGAAAAGGAACTGGAAGTGCTGTATAGAAAAAAATATGGTGTTCTGGAAACAGGAGGACTTTGGAATTGGACCATGTGGGTTTTAATCCCTTTCTCCACTTACTAGCTATGTAACTACTGACATATTACTGAATGTCTCTGAGCCTCACATTTCTAATTATAAAATGGATATAGTAATTACTAAGAGAATCTTTTTAATTTTTTTAGTTGAGTTTTTTAAAAATTTTACTTATTTATTTATTCATGAGAGACACAGAGAGAGAGAGAGAGAGAGAGAGAGAGAGGCGGAGATACAGGCAGAGGGAGAAGCAGGCAGAGGGAGAGGCTGGCTCCATGCAGGGAGCCTGATGTGGGACTCAATCCCGGGTATCCAGGATCATGCCCTGGGCTGAAGGCAGGTGCTAAACTGCTGAGCCACTGGGCTGCCCTTAAGAGAATCTTTTTTAAAGGCTTTTTATATTCTGGAAATATTGTTAAAGTATTCAAATACATCATCTGATATAATCTCAATTCTTTTACAGTTAAGGAAATAGGCTCAAAAGGTTTAACAAGTTGCCCAGATCAAAGAAATATTAATTAGTAGAATCAAGATTTGAACCCACAATCATCTGATCTCCAAGTTCGTTTTTTCCTCTATACCACTCCCTGCTTCTAACTGCAAAGTTTTCTTTGGAGATGCCAATACATAATACATAAAAAAAGAATGAACAAACCAGTTGTCAACTTAGCTGAGTAACTGACATAAAGCAGGTACCAAATGCTGACCATCAAACCGACATTATTCCTAGTCTCCTCAGACCAACTCAAGAATTTGCATGAGTATACTGGGGTGAGAATTACTATTTAGCATGGCAACAACATAGGAACAGGAATATGTAATCCATTTTGTGTCCCCACCCCCCAAAGAGTTCCTTTCAAATGACAAAGAAAATAACTGGAGAAAAAATAATCACATTCACACACACTACCTTAGGTTAATATGCACCATGATGATATAAAGAAAGATTATTTCCAGTTTTGTTTCAAAAGTTCTTTCCTGATGACACATGACTTTCAATTGTTGAGTGTCAGGTACACTGGATATGTCTTCAGGGAGCCAAGGCTGGCACTTGATGATGGTTTCTAGGGTTAGAAACCAAGTACCTATAACTAATAAGCCTGGGTTTCTTTCTGACAGGAAAACTAAATAGACTAAATTGATTCATGTTTGACCAAATTCTTTGCTGTGACCTGATTGACTGAAAAGCTTAACAGCAACAAATATTGGAGGGTAAGCCAAGTAAATTTCACAAGAAACATGTGACTTTAAGTCATGCCTTTTCAGTGATATTTTAAATCTCTGAATTTGTGCTTTTGTAAACCATTATGTTTTAAAGACACCTTTAATTTCAGAGTTGGAATCTGGCAAAGACAGCTAAAACTTTGTTGCCCCATACCATAATTAACCAATATAGTTCAAAATGCCAATCTCATTACTTTCATTGAACGGACTTTGGCCTTTCTAGATCATTTGGAATTTGGATCAGAGTCCTCTTTATCCAGAGAAATTATAGTGTTTACCTCTTGCCGCAATGGTAGCCTGAAATGACAGGGATTTCTTAAGAGGATAGGAAAATATGTACCGCACTGACTCTGGGAAGAGGAGCCCTGAGTTTCACCCATGGCATTATGAATAATGAGAGAAAATCTTTGGTTTCTGGGACTACTTAGGAAAGAATTTGTGGGGAAGGAATTCTGAATGAATTCAGGTCTTTCCAAAAAATCAGGAGTGTATCCAAAAGGGAAAACAAAACACTTTCATAGTGATCTCATATTTTATATCCATTCTGGGGAGGAAGAGAAAAAGCTTATGGCATGTCTCAAGCACCAGGTCTTTAGGATGTCACAGCAGATCCCATGAGCAAGATGTATGACTTTGGATTCCAAGCACTGTTGAGGAATCACCTAGACCCTGAGAGATGTTTATGATTCTGAAATTATTCACTGCCCCTGTCATTTTTATCAAATTCTCCATATTTGGGCCAACTCACATCTTAAACATCAAAAGCTACTGGCAATTACTTCTATTCTCCAAATCTTTCCAATTAAACTATTACTGTTTCCAATAAAAAAATTGTGTAATTACATTTTTTTTCTTTTTGGGTACACTGAAAAAGTACTGTAAGTTAGAAGATCCAGATCCAGATGTGAGCACTACTCAGTTACTAGCTGTCTGATTTTAGGCAAGCCAACTTGTAAGCATCAATTGATTGCTCCCCCTTTCTCTTCTCTTCTCCCCTCCTCACCTCCTTTTCTTCTTCACTTTCCCCTCTTACTCCTTTTCCATATCTTCCTTTTCCTTCTTTTTCCCCATGTGTCCAAAATCAAGTGTGAGGATCACTATACCTATCTTATCTAACTAGAAAACAAAGATCAAATTAAATATTATAAATAAAATGGAATAGGGAACTTTCTTTGGGCTGCTATAACAAGATCTCATGGACTGGTTGGCTTAAACAGCAGACATTTATTTCTCACTGTTCTGGAGTCTGAGAAGTCCGAGATCAAGGTGATGGTGGATTTGGTTCCTAGTGAGAACCCTCTCCCTGGCTTGCAGATGGTCATCTTCTCATTGTGTCTTCACATGGCAGAGAAAGAGAGGGATGGAGAGATCATTGGTTTCTTCTTCTAAGGACATAAATCTCATTATGATGGCTCCACTTTCATGACCTACTTATATCCCAAAGACTCCACCTCCAAATATCATCACATTAGGGATTAAGGTTTGACATATGACTTTTTGGGGGGGACAAATATTCAGTCCCTAAGAGGCAATGGGAACGTTCTCCACGAAAACAGCACAAACACTAGCAAAAAAAAAAAAAAATCAAAATCTAGTCATTGAGGATATTAATTAATTAATTAAGAGCTTGCAATAATATGAGGAGTATTTATTTACAAAAAAAGGCTGAATCTTGGTGAGAATAGGAAGCTGTGTGCCTTTTGACTTGTTCCAGTCCGATGTTCCTCTTAGCTTTGCAACCTCTTTGAAAACCAGCAGCCTGGCAGACACTGGAGGAATAGGAGTTTAGGAGACTGGATTCAGTTCTGTTCTGTTCATTTATGAAACACTTCCTATGTGCATTTACCTTCTAAGGCATGGCATATATAAGTAAAATGCCCCAGCAAGAGGTAAGCTGAGCAGGGGACTATTTTTATGTAAAAAAATACCTATTAAGAATGCCTCTTTGCTCTAAGGAATTTAAAAATGTTCTCAGACAATTCAGAAGTGGTATGTGCACATTTTGAAAATAGGAGTCTTGAAAAGACTTCTCAAGAAGTGAAGGTCCTAGGTAGTGATAGCATCTTGGCTGTGTAGATATATAAGCCAAGGCATAGAAGAGAGAAATGGAGAGATAATGTTTCGTGACTAATAAATAGTCCAGTTGGGTTCATGATCTCCTTGTGGATTTTTCTTCTTAAATTATATTCAAAGTTTTCATCACATTTTGGTGCTAAAAGCCAATTCCATTAACTGTATCACAATTATCACCTTTCTACACACTTTTGAGCAATTTCTCAGTCAGTATGGATATTTGCCGCAGTTCTGGAGATGTAAGTTTAATTAGTCTTATATTTATTCTCTTTACTATGCCATGGAAATTTTTACATCTCATGCAATGTAGCACAATCTATTGTCTGCTCATTTAACTTAGTTTTCTTTGAGGACTGTGTCTGGCATAAGAATCTAACTCAATCCTTCCTCACAAATTCTGATCCATCCAATAGGGAACAGGCTCTGCAGGAAACTCAGTTGTTAATCCCCATATTACTCCCAGGGCCACTCAATCTGCTACTCAATGCCAGCCTCACTTGACCCTCCCTGTATGTAATCTTTTATGTCATACTCTTCCATTCACCTTCGACTCTTCATTTTTTTCTCAGTGTGAATTCTGGATACAACTCTGGACTCATGCCCAGTCTCACATTTTCTTTTCCTGCTCTTATGTACACAAAAGTACATTCAGCTATGAGTGCGGGGGCGAGGTGGGGGAAGAGGGGTGTCACCTTTCACCCAGTGCTATTCTTGTCCTTCACCTTCATGGATGTTTACATAGGGGTTCTCTAAACTTCTCTAAACCAATAAAAAGCATAGTCAAAAGCACTCTGTTTACCTAATTTGTATCTTTTATCTAAGTTTACAGGAAGAAAGACACAAAAATACTCTTGCAGAAGACATACTATTTTTTCCCCAATAGCTCTCTCATTCCAAAGTACCCTTTACATTCTCACCTTTTATTAATAAAGACCCAATATGCCTGCATATTTCCCAACTTTAATGATATGACCAGTTTTCTCCTCACTCATTGATTTGCTGATGGTACTTGATGCGATTGACTTTACCATGGTCATGGTCATCACTGGCATTGTTAATCACATTGTGTATTTTTGTTATTGTTGGTAGCAATATTCTCCTAATTGGGCCCGGAGGCCATATTTCACAGAGGTAGAAACTCTTGCAGATAGTGTTGCCTCTCTCCAGAAAAACTTGACTAGCAAGTATTATATCTCATTTATGAGGATCACAGTTTAAATGGAACTTGCTGAAAACCTATTTAAAGCACAGAGGGAGGGGATCCCTGTGTGGCGCAGCGGTTTAGCGCCTGCCTTTGGCCCAGGGCGTGATCCTGGAGACCCAGGATCGAATCCCACATTGGGCTCCCGGGGCATGGAGCCTGCTTCTCCCTCTGCCTGTGTCTCTGTGTCTCTCTCTCTCTCTCTGTGACTATCATAAATAAATAAATAAAAATTAAAAAAAAAAAAAAGCACAGAGGGAGCAGTGTGACAAAAGTATGTCTTGGGAATTCCCACTGATCCCCCCCCTTCCCAACCTTGGTTCAGATTTCTTTGCCAAAGAGCATTGCCAAAGTCAACCACTTGGTTTACCTATGTCTTATCTAATCCACTCTGATCTATCTTCCCAATTATGGCAAAATAAATTAGTTATTAAAGTATTTTTTCTGATGGTATTTTCTTACAGAATAAGTAACTGATGAATTTTCTAAAAATATTCCATGTGAGAAAGCATAATTTGTATTACACTCATAATTTTTAGAGTGTTGTTTTATGGCCTAGAACATGACTTACCCTTGAAAATGTTCCAGGTGCACTTCAGAAATACATATTTTTTGTTGTTTTGAGTGGAATATTCTATAGATGTCTGTTAGGACAAGGGGTTTATAGTCTTGTTCAAGTTTTCTACCCTCAATAATTTTCTTTCTAGTTGTTCTAGTCATTTTTAAAAGTAGGGTATCAAATGCTTCAATTATTATTGTCAAATTGTCTATTTCTGCCTTTATATTAGTTTTATTTTGTGTAAAATTTTGGTGCTCTGTTTTAGGTGCATATATGTTTATAAATAGTATTTATTCCTAATGTATATGGCTTCTCTTTGTCATTATAAGAATGTTGTGCCCAAGATTGCGAATCCGAGAAACCACCAAGGAGCTGACACCTATGCAAGTCACGAGGGTTTATTTACAAGCTCGAGCTTGGTCCAAGTATACTCCACACAGTAGAGCAGGGACTCGAACCCCAAAGTGGGTTACAGCTGGGTTTTTTATGGGCTGGTCTAGGGGATTTTCAGAAGGGGTGGAGGAATCTTTTCCCTTCCAATATGGGGGACAGGGTGGGGGAGTTTCTTAAGATCTGAAATGGGATTCTCTTCTGAGGGCATTCTGAGCTCTGTTGTCTTTCTGATATGGGATTCCCTGCTGAGGACATTCTACAGTTTTACCTGTAAAGTTCGGCTCTTATTCACAGGGGCCTAAGATGGCTGTGCTTGCGCTAATGCTAAACTTTAGGTGGAATGGCCTTAATTTTCTCGGCCTCCACAAAGAGGTATCTTTTTATAATATTTTAAAACAAAATCTGTTTTAAATTCTATTTTTTTTAATTTTTAAACTCCATTGCATTCCATATCAGTGTAGCTACTCCAGCTTCCCAGTTGTTGCTGTTTGCATGTCATAGGATTTTTCATTCTGTTATTCTCAAGCTATGTATTTGAGTCTGATCCTGCCTTCCATAGACACCATATAGCTGGATCTTGTTTTTTGTCTGCTTTAGGCTCTCTTATTCTCTGGTTCTCTGTCTCCTACAAACCAGTTAACTTACAACCTAGGCCATAGCCTCATTGATCCACAGATCTCTTCCCAAATGCCCTCATCACAACCTCCTCATTCTTGAGAGTGTTCTCAGAGTTAAACTTCTCTACACTTTATTATAAATAAAGTTAGTTCTTTTAGCAAGACATTAGGAACTCTGATTTATGGCTCTCCTCTTCTTCAAGGTAAAATCTGTGAGCCAAGGCCTTGAGCTCGAAGTGTAGACAATGGAAGTCTTCTCTGACACTCCTGTTTCTAGTTGCTGAGTGCTCTGGGGGAGGGGAGAAGGCAGCTTCTTGCTTGCATTTCCTGAGAAGCTCAGCCTCACAAGCTAGAGGAAGTGCTCTCAGGGACTCAGTATTCTCAGTATACTATGCCTCAGGCAAAACTTCTTTGCATCAGTGTAGGCTGGGCAGAAAAGTTGGCTTAAGTCACTTCTAAGCTGTACTCACCCAAACTGACCTCAACAGTCAGCTGGCAGTGGGATAAGAAATGTTGAAGTCCTGTTGTTTCCAGGAAGAAATCCCTCTGGCCAGGTCTTGAGTAGGGAGGGAGGCTTGTGTTCTTGGCTGCAGCATCTTGGGGTAGAGTCTCATCTCCCTGAGCTTAAAGCCTGGAGGCACGAAGCAGTCCTGCTTCAAATATCACAGACTCTTGCCTATCTTAACAAACTTCCATAGATTTGCTTGAAAGGATCTTTCTTAATTTTCTGTTGCCTTTAAGACCATTTCTAGAAGCTCTAAATGTTTTTTTAATTTTTTTTTGTTTGATTTATGTTTCTATTTTTCAATAATTTTAACCAATTTCACTTGGACTGACTCACCAGAGTTCCTCATGTTCTCATGCCTGAAGTTGATATCCTGATGAATTTTGACACCTTTAATATTTGTGTAATCTTCTTTATCCCCAATCTATCTACATGCATACACATGCAGGTATACAAACTTATATACAGAGTACTGTTTTTCTATATCTGAACTAGATTTCCATCTGAATCCTTTATTCTATTAGAGATCAGAAAACCCAATCTAGTCAGTTCTAACAAACTCAATTAAGAGTTTCACAGTTATTTTAACTTAAATGGTCCATTCAAAATACTAGTTTATTTTCCTTCTTTCCTTCACTCTGGGGATTACTTTGACTCCCAGGTGGGGATGACAAGTAGGGAAAGGGCATAGCCCATGGACATCTTGTGGAATACTCTGAGATGTTTAGTCTTGTCTGATCTCAGGTATAGCAAATTTCCCCATCTGACTTTTTCTGATACTATTCTGTCCACTGTTTATCCCTCCAGTATCTGAGTGCTCTGATGCTGTTATATAGGAATGTTCAACATTCTCCTCCAGAAGTAATCAGAATTTACTAAGAGAGTAGGAAAACCAACCCTTCCCCTATCCTTTTCTGGGACAATAAGAGACATGGAACACTATTTTGGGCCCTTTATTCCCCAGCAGGGATCTTAATTTTTCTGTTAAGAGAAATCTCTTAAATGTTGATATGTTCTTTTTCTCAGAGATCCCACCAATTGTTCTATTTTGCCTTCTCTTTAACTTTTCTTCAATCCTGTAGCCTAATGATTTCATATCCTTTCTGAGGTTTCAGACAATTCAGACAATTCGACAATAATAATTGAAGCATTTGGTACCTGTTGGGCTGGTGAGACTGGGGACCTCAAAACGGCAGACCCCAGACCGCAACCTCCCAATAAGGTCGCCTCGCCCTACCCTAACTTAGCACACAATGACCCGTAACCCTTGCCCTAACTGGAGTGCTGCCCTGCCCCCATCTTCCACCAACACCACTTTGCTGCCCTACCTTAGCACACAAAGACCTGTAACCCCTGCCCTAACTGGAATGCTGCCCTGCCCCCATCTTCCCACAGAAAACTTTTTATAGACCCCCTGCAGTTTGCTTGGGCTGGACTTCCGGGCTCTCTCCCTCCCCTGCGCCCCGGAACCTTGCCAGAGAGCACGTCCCATTAGAAGCCTGTTTCTACCAACTTTTGCCTGGCCTCTCTATTCCATTTCACTACCGATCGGATTAAACCCGACAATACCCTACTTTTAAAAATGGCTAGAACAACTAGAAAGAAAGTTATTGAGTGTAGAAAACCTGAACAAGACTATAAACCCCGTATCCTAACAGACATCTATAGAATATTCCACTCAAAACAACAAAAAATTACATCTGGAGGTATTTTTTTTTTCAAAATCTTTCAAGTGTTAGGTATGTATGTGTGTGTGTATGTATGTATGCATGTATTTTTAATGTAAAAGCAAAGTGTTTGAGGTTACTGTTCACTGATTCCTTAGTGATGATACTACTTGGTTTTAGCAGCCTGGGTTGCAAGACAAAAAGGTAAAAAGGTAGTAGTATTTTAGGAATGAGTTTGCCCATTGGCTAAACTTTTGAAAAACCATTTGGATATGTGTACATGTTATTTCTTCTTCCTGGATTACATTCCCTAATCTATTGGTAAACTCCTAATGATCCTATAGGATTCCAAATCTTGTAAAAATGTTATTGCCTACCACACACAGAAAATCAGATTACTTCCTTCATGTCCCTCATGTTTGTTTATATCCATTATAAAGTTTTCTTTTATGTTGTGTGATATCATATTGTTTTATTTTGACCTGCCTTTCGTTTTAGGCTATGCATACTCTGAGTGCTAGTTTTGAGGTTTCGTATAATACATGTTTTATGAGTGAGTCACAGAGTGGAAACATGAAGGAAAACGAAGGACACACCAAGAGAGTAGAATTCATGAGGGAGGTGTTGGAGATACCATAGTGAAGATTCCCATAGTGATAACATTCCAGAATACCTGATTTCTAGGAGATGAAAATGATTTTAGAGAAGCGTAGTACTATTCTTGGTAACAAAAGTTTATTCAAGTCAGAAAGGAGTAGATTTAAGTATTTTGGAAATCAGGAAGCAAGATTCTAATTCTCATCTTACCAATATGCTTTGTACAGAGACTTATGGTTCTCATCCTTTAAGTAGAGGAATAAGGCTTTGTTTTGTGATAAAAGTTGTGATTAGCCTAAGATATTCAGTGACACAATTTATACAGATTCAGTAATCTAAAGTATACATTGAGGCATGGTTCTCCAGCATGTTACCTAATACCTGAAGAGAGGGAGGCAATTTTGTCCTTGTCACCTATTTAATAAGGACATCAGAAACAAGTAATTCACATTGAAGGATTGGTTCTACAGATCCTTTGCAGTAGCCAAACTGTTATTTGTATCTTTAGAATGCTTTTTTTTTGTGCATACGAAGAAATCTGAGAAGTCAAGAGCAGTTATAAATGAGTGTCACGGACCATGTTAAATAGTTTGGATGATTTTCATTACAGCTGTTTATGCACATCTCTTGTTAACATAGTGTCTAGTGATATCGTTTTGGTAGTTTAATATTGTTCATGGTGAACACATTTATGAATACTTTCATCAGGAATTCAACAAAACTACAAATCTGTTGTTTCCCCCACCCTTAGTTTATCATACCTCTGAATTATTTTATACCACTCTTTGGGACAAAGAGAATTTTGATATCTATGATAAAGAAATGGAAGTATTTCTTAGTTGCAATCATATGGTACTTTCTATCTTGGGATATTAATAAGTGTGCTGGCCTAAGATTTAGGACCCAAGTTTTTATTTTGGTTCTGCCATATCTGTCACCTAATATAAACAACTTTATTTCCTTTGGACTTAATATCATCAGTTTTTAAATGATTGGACTAAATGGTATCCTGGAAGCTTCCAGTTCTATGGATCATGACTTTAGGCTTAGAAGAAATATACTCTGGGTCTAGTTGCCTGATAACACCTATAAAATTATTTAATAGAAAAAAGGGTGGTTAATGTCTCTTAAGAAAAAACATTGGCTTATATTGATACAAGCATACTCCTTTTAAGCAGACCTAGTTATCTGTTAGCTATACAGGCAAGAATTGCTACTAGACTCCCCATGGCTTTTTAATCCCTTGAATATTTATTTCAAATTCAATATTTCACTAGCCTCTTATCTGTTTATCGTGATGCCTTTGGAAGCATTTTGATATTCACACCCCTGTTTTCCTTTTCTTTGCATTCCCCCTCTCCAGATGGCTTGAATCAATTCTGATCTGTACTGCAATTAAAAGAATAAATCATCACTTATTCTCAAATGTTCATTATTTCAAGTTTTATTATCATTATTAATTTATTTTTCTTACTTCCCCATGTTTGCATTTGTGTAAAGACTTTACAGAAAATTACAATTTATTAACTTATTTTTGTTTAACTACTAATGCTAAGCTATTTCTTCCTTGGTTTGTATGGGCAGGAAGATTGGCCCTAGGTGGAGTTACAGAGCACAGGAAACTGGTCTTCACTTTCTCCCTCTCAATCTTCTATTTCTATAATAATGTTCATGAAAATAATAGAAAACAATTGACCTCATTTTTTGAATTCTTGCTATGTGCAAGACATTGTCTCATGGCATTGATATTACCTGCTTTCTCACCTCATCAGACAGCATAGTCTATTCCCACCTTGATCTCCCCGATTCTAACCCCTTGCACTTACCCCACTCAGGGAATGACAAGATTCCTGCTCTTGCTTCTGACTTCAGGCCTTTTCTGTTTTACAACTTCCTAGACCCTCAAACAAGTCTCCTTCTGCCTCAGCCCTTCTATGCCCAAATCACAGCTGCCTTTCAGTTAAAAAAATCATCTGATACACTAATGGAAAAAAAAATGCTGTGAAAGGGACACCTGGGTGGCTCGGTGGTTGAGCATCTGCTTTCATTCAGCTCAGGGCGTGATCCAGGGGTCCTGGGATTGAGTCCTGCATCGGGTTTCCCACAGGGAGCCTGCTTCTCCCTCTGCCTATGTCTCTGCTTTTCTCTCCGTGTCTCTCATGAACAAATAAATAAAATATTTTTTAAAAATGTTGTGAAAGACAGTTTAAATTATTATAAGAGGAGTTTCTATCCACTAAGTGAGACTGAATAAAACTAAACAGAAAAACAATGTAATAAAACAATAGATATTTTCCAATGGGGCATCACATAGCTAAAAGGTAGCCAACCACCCAAGCCCTTGCTACAGTTTGGGTTTTCCAGAAGCATACACTGATGGAATTTGAAGTGTAAAGTATTCATAGGGTTCAATACCTGTGAAAAGAAAAGTCAAATTGTAATGCAGGCTCACAAAGCTTTAGCCAAACTGGCGGGAGCCTGGAGAGAATATTGGTGTGTTTCACACATGTCCTCAGGTGAGGCTACTATCTGCAGTTGGACCATACCCCAGAATGGCAGACGGCTGCCTGTCCCTTGATGGCACCTGTGCCACTGGGCAGAAACCCTTCCTTGAACAGGGATAAGACAGCATATCTCCATGTTGATCACACTTCATTCACATCTTTTATTGGCAATTTCCTTGGTTATATGACAGAAAAATGAAAAACGAGTACAGTATGATCCAACCCATCTTCAGAAGAGTGATAAATCTAAAAGTCTACAAATCTCCAAAATATGCCATTTTACATCTCTGAGGTTTTAGAATGCCTGTTCTCTCCTGGATTTTCTGAAACGCCCCCTCCTCATCTCTTTCAAAATCAATGGAGAAGTGGTGGTCCCAGGATCCCTGCTTGAGGTTGACATGGTTGCTGATTCCTTCCACTGTGCAACTCTGAAAGTGAGCTTCCTCCTAATTTGGCTTTTCTGAGGCAGTTGTTTATCAATGTTGTCACTAGGCTGTGAGCGCCCCAGGGTTGGAGCCATGCCTGAAATGTACAGATTCCACAGGTATCTGCAGGGTGGAATGGATAGCAATGGGAACTACAATACAAATCTGAAGTCACTCTAAAGAAAGGAATCTCACATACTTTATCAATTCCCAGTAAGATTTTCAGATTTTCCAATTTTCTGCAAACACATGATATTGACATTGCCTCCTGAGTCCTAGGGCTCCATGGATTTCTACAAAGCACAACAGTTGGTGGCTTCAGGGGGTGCCAGGTGGTGCTGGGCAGCCATCACACCCTGAAGAAAGGCACACCAGGAGATCTAGGGCACCAACTGTTCCAAATTGTCCTGATATATGAGCTACTGGCATCCAGCAAGCCATGTGGTGTGAAGCACACTTTATTATTATTTCTTTTTTACTATTGCCAGTAAGATAAATTAGGGTGCTGGTGGGGGTAGTGTACAGAGATACACTGGCATGGGAATGAGAAAATATTGCATACAGCAGTCTGATGGAAAGCAATCATAGCACACCTTGCATTTGGTAGAACAATTTGAACTGTTCAAACAAAACTATTCTTGGGCCCCTGTAGTATCATGAGCTTATATAAATTCACATAGGGTAGTATGCATTTGACAGAGGAGGGAGTTGGAAGCTTGGAATAGTTTAGCATTTAGTCCTTGTCATTGTCCTTTATATTACTTTGCCTGCCCTTAGTACAGGCAGACGATTTCCCATCTACTCATGGTGAAAAATTTCTGTGATGTATAAGTAGGTGTTATTCTGGAAAATAAAGTATTTTTTTTTCTTTACTTTTAAGGTCTGTTTCTTCCTAAGGCCTGTTTCTTTCTAAGGCCAAATCTATAATATGAAACTCATCTTCTCTTGTCTACTTAATGACTTTGTTCCCATAATTACCCTTTTCTTTAAATATTATAATTTTCTTTTTTCTTTGGGACATTTTAATCAGATTCTAAACAGGCTGTAAGATCTTCCAATTTAAAACAAAATTTCTGGGGGCACCTGGGGGGCTCAACGGTTGAGCGGCTGGCTGCCTTTGGCTCAGGGTGTGATCCCGGAGTGCCGAGATCGAGTCCCACATTGGGCTCCCTGCTTGGAGCCTACTTCTCCCTCTGCCCGTGTCTCTGCCTCTCTCTGTGTGTCTCTCATGAATGAATAAATAAAATATTTAAAAATAAATAAATAAATAAATAAATAAACAAAATTTCTTTCTCGACCTACCCCTTATCTATGTTTTTTTAATTATTTTTTTATTGTAAAACTCAAAGTCACAAAAGATAACCCCTATTTCCTCATCTGTTGCTTTCTCTAAGTCATTTCAATTAGACTATATCTCTGCCTCTCCAACAGCTTTGCTTCTGCTTTTGTTAGGATCACTGAAGGCTTACAGTTTGCCAAGTTCGGTGGTCAGTCCTCAGTTCTTATGTTATCTGAGCTTTCAGCAACAGTTAACACAGTTGATTATTTTCATCCTTCTGTGAATACTTTCTGTCATGTCTAAGATACCACTTTTTTACATTTTCCTTTTAATCCCATCGATGACTCTTTTTTGATTATTTCCTTTGCTGAGTCTTTTCCTGTATTTATGCCTTCTAAATGTTGACATGTTATGAAGCTAAGGTTTAATTATACTGTTTTCTTCTCATCTATATTGATGCTGTTGTGCATCACCTCCAGTCCTATGGCTTAAAGTGTTACTTGCATGCTGAAGAGGCTCAATTATTTCTGATAACAACCAGAAAGGCATATATATAATAAAGGACTAAAATTCCATAGAACCTAATTGAAATCCTAACAATATGAATAGCTGTAGCTAAGTTTGCTCATGATCAGACAATGACAACCACATCACAACCACCACCTGACTACCAGTGACTAAAGAGAACAACAATTGTGTGAGACATTTCTATTTTACAAGGATATTCAAGTGTGAAAGAGAATGAACACTGGAATCAATGAAATGTGGCATATTCCTTTGCCTATTCTACACCTTCACTTGCATGGCTGAAAGACAATTCGGATCTACCATGCCCAAAACAGGATTCTTAGTCTACTAACTGTATACATCTACTTTCTGCCATTTCCTCCAGATCATTTATTAGACTCATGCACTCAGTTACTCAAGTGAAACAAATAAATAAAAAAAAACTAAGGTAGAAACAAGCTATTTTTGGTTTCCCCAAATCTTCCACACCACGAATTAAACTAATCAATGAGTGTGGTAAGTTCTTCCTTTAATGAATATCTGAATGTGCTACTTCCTATCCCCTTCCTTGCTGTCCTGTTTTTGACAGCATAATCTCTTATCAGAGACCTCCCCTCATGGTTCTCTCTGTCTCTCCTCCTGCATGATAATTTTTCATCTCAAATAAGATCATATCCCTTCACAGTTTACAATCACCCAGTGGTTTACCCCACACTGCCATAAGGTTTCTGCTGAGGAATTCAGTGATAGCCTTATGGGGGTTCCCTTGTATGTGAGGAACTCTTTTTTCTCTTTACTTTTAATATTTTTAACAGCTTTATTATAATATATGTTGGGGGGCATCATGTTTATTGAATAATTTTTGAATTTATGAGCTTCATGAGCTTGGATCTTCAAATCTCTCCAGAATTGGGAAGTTTTAGCCATTATTCTTACTTAGAAAAAATTAAATAAACTCTAAACCTAACCTGGAACTGGAACTCACAACCTGTGAGATCAAGAGTTGCATCCTCTATCAAATAAGCCACCCAGGCCCCTCTTAGCCATTATCTTTAAATGAGCTTTCCATGCCCTTCCTTGCTACCGTCTCTTTCTGAGTCTCCATTATACATAGGTTGCTTTTTATGGTATCTCATAATCTGCATAGGGTTTCCTCACTCTTTTGCATTCTTTTACTCCCTTTTTTTCTCTTCCACCTGGATAATTTCATATGAGCTGTCTTTGACTTCACAGTTTCTTTCTTCTGCTTGATCAAGTCTGTTGTGAATGTTTTATTGTACTTTTATTTATTGTATTCTTAAGATTCAGAATTTCTGTTTCGTTCTTTGTTATGATTTCTATCTCTCTGTTAAACTTCTAGTTTTATTCATGTATTGTTTTCCTGATTTCATTGAATTGTCTTTCTGTGTTGACTTGTACTTC
Source organism: Canis lupus baileyi (assembly GCF_048164855.1). NCBI lineage: Eukaryota > Metazoa > Chordata > Mammalia > Carnivora > Canidae > Canis > Canis lupus. Next base: position 30,767,314 of record NC_132857.1, on the reverse strand, counting down.
ACCAATCTTCCTTAAAACAACTATTTTGAATTCTTTATGGGGAAAATTACAGATTTCCATCTCGTTAGGTTTATTAAAAAAATTTTGTATTCCTTTGGTGGAATTATGTTTCTTTATTTTTTCATGTATCCTGAAGTCTTGCATTGCTTTATTTGCATTTAAAGAAGCAGTTACATCCTGTACCCTTTGTGGGCTGGTATTGGGAGAGCAGTACTTTTCTGTCAGCCTTAGTGACAAATCTGATGTTTTCTCAGACCTTTTCTATGGTATATCTACTCCACACCTGTCCCCTAATAGGAGAAATAATATATTAAGATTGTATGCCTTCCCTCCATCTTGCAAAGTCAATCTGGATGCTGATAGCCTTCTGTAGGCTTTACCAAGGGCAGTGCTAAATTTTCAGGTTTGTGTACTTTCTCTGAATTCCCCAGAAACCTCCTGTGCATGCTCACTTATTGTCTGCAAATGATTTCACTCTCTGCCCTTTGGACACAGCACACAGAGTCAGCCATAGGGTGTGTGTATGTGTGAGTGAGGCATGTGGAGCATTTGGGGTGTCTATGGGCCACTAAGGGGTCTAAGCCAAGGCATCCCCAGAAGCTCATGAGTGTGCTTCCTGATGGAATCTGCAGAGTGGTTAGTAGAATTCCCATTCCTTTGATGCTCTTGGAGAACCATGGTTATTTTTCCTTCAGACTTTGTACACTGCTCCCCACTTCCCTATCCAAGTCATGCAGTACACCTCATATCCTGGACAGGACAAGAAAGAAATGGGCCTGTTTGGCAACACAGGGGGGAAGCCACATGCTCACTCACACACTGTGGTGCAATCACCATAGTGCAGCCACTATGGTGGCTCTAAGCTGTGCTATCTTGGAGGAGGAATGCCAATAGTGGAGTGAAATGGTTCTTACACTCTGTTTTTTTTTAAGACATTTATTTATTTTGGTTGGGGAGGGGCATAGGGAGAAAGAGGTTTTTTTTTGGGGGGGGGTGGGGAAGAAAGAGTCTTAAGCAGCCTCCATGTTCAGTGCAGATCCTGACAAGGGAGCTTGATCACAACCATGAGTTCATGACCTGAGTGAAACCAAGAGTCTGACACTTGAATCATAACTGCATCACCTAGGCGCCCCCATTTTTACACTCTTGAATGTATCTAGTTTGGATTCATCTTCTCCAGTGATGTTCTGGAATTTCTCTATTGGGATCAATGACTTCCATAAAGACACTATTCTCCATGGGTGATTGTGAAAATTGGTGGTACTTCTGAACACAGCAGAAACTCCCCTTCTGCCATGTTTCTGATGCTGCTTTCCCCACATGTCCATATCTCTCACTTTTTTTTTTAATTTTTTTTAATTTTCATTTATTTATGATAGTCACAGAGAGAGAGAGAGGCAGAGACACAGGCAGAGGGAGAAGCAGGCTCCATGCACCGGGAGCCCGACGTGGGATTCGATCCCGGGTCTCCAGGATCGCGTCCTGGGCCAAAGGCAGGCGCCAAACCGCTGCGCCACCCAGGGATCCCATATCTCTCACTTTTAAATTAGTGCCTGGCACTGAGTAGATACTTATTTAATGAATAAATAAACACTGCTCTAGTATAAAAAGAACTTGGATCTAAATGATGGCATGTTGCTTTCCATTTTATTACCTTGTCAATTTTGTTTCCCAATCTGCAAAATGGAGAGAAACCTAATTCACACAGTTTGAGTAAGAATTATAAAAGATTGTTGATGTGATGTTAAATACACATTTATAGTGCAGAATAACTAACACAAATTAATTTTTATTTGTTTAACCATAAGTGAGACTTCTTGTTATTGCTTTAATAGGCAAGATGAAGAACATGATGGAAAATTAGCTGAGCTTCTCTGGCTCATTTTACGTGATGTTCGGTTTGGCTTCCTCCTGCAGCTGTTTGACCTAGGCCTCCACATTGTCTGTGGTGTCCTCCCTAGTGTCCCCATCACTGCCATTCTTTATCTGCAATAGCATGAACAAGCTCCTCTGTCATAGCATAGTGACACAGGCCTGAGCTCCACTGTGTTTTGCTATTAGGGATGATGACACCTCCACCTGGAGTACTCTGCCTCCTGTGGCTTGGTGAGCAGGATAGGGTAGGGCTCAGTATCCAGTGTGTGCTACTGCCTGTATGTATGTATGTATGTATGTATGTAGGTATGTATTTGAAACATTTATTGTGCCCTGTAAGTACACCTCTGCCTCCAGTTTTTATTTAATCTCTTCATTCATAATATGGAAGTTGTAAACTCATTCTTTTTACTGTAATATAGGTTGAAAATATGACCAAATAAAATAATGAGAGACTTTTGGATATTGGTTTGTGAAATGTGAGGCCTCCCCCCCACACACACACACATGAAATGTAAATGAAGACTGAAGAGAGTTGTCTTCCAGTCTTTTAGCAAGCTGTCTTTTCTTCAAACAATCAAGAAAAAACAGAGCTTTACTTTGTTGTTGTTGTTTTTTAACTAGGTAATCATAAAGGACAAATTTCAAGTAGCACAATGATACAAATAATTTTCTACTCAAACCAGGAAAATAGGCAGTCAAGGCATATAATAAAGGACACTTTTTTGTTTCCCCATTGCTTGGCCCTTAAAGATGAAGAAAGAGACTAACAAAATAGCAATATTAAGGCATGTGGATTCTGATTAAGAAATGTGTGGCTTTTATTGAAAGTGTGCCAGAAAAACTTCTAGTCCTCAAATCTTTCTCTATTAACATTTCAGGTTGACTAACCTCTATTATTAAAAATGGATCCCCTTTGGAATTTGATACATTTTTTGGGTTTAATATTGCAATTAAAATATACCTTTTTATTCTTCATAACAAATAATTCCATATTCATTTAGTCACACCCAAATATCACAGGAGTAATCTTTATTGCTTGGAATGGGAGAAGTGACTTTTAGGACATCTGTTTATATTTATTTTTACCTTTTAAATTTTTTATAGTTTTGCTTATATTTTATGCGTTTTAAATCATTTTAAAATATTGTAATATGCATAAATGTGTTGCTAAACCAGTAACTTAATATAAATTATATTTTATAATTAGTAACTATATAAGTATATCTATAGATGGTACATGGTCAAAATATTTTCACCAGGTAGCAAAATAAAATCTGAACTCCTTTCTATTGGATAGGATTCTCAACAGACTCTTTCCTCCTTCTGCACCACCAGCACCAATATTTTATTCTACTTTGTAGTTAAATGATACAAAATTTTTGAGTTCCTTGAACACTTGAAGGGTTTCATATCACTCTGCATTTGTGCCCTTAAATCCTTTTCCTGGAATCCCATTTTCATCTCCACCTGTCAAATTCTTATATCAGAACTGTATCGGATCTCAGCTTCCTTGTGCAATGTTTCCTGTCTTTTTAAACATCTTTATTGAAATATAATTTAGGAGCACCTGGGTGGCTCAGTTTGTTAAGCGTCTACCTTCAGCTCAGGTCATGATCTCATGGTCCTGGGATTGAGCCCTACATCAGGCTCCCTGCTCAGTGGGGAGTCTGTTTCTCCCTCTTGCTCTGTCTGCTGCTCTCCCTCCTTGTGCTCTCTCTCTCTATATCAAATAAATAAATAAAATCTTAAAAAAATAAATATAAACATCATAAAATCTACACATATAAAGTACATAATTCAGTGGTTTTAGTACATTCACAGAGTTGTGCCCTCATTACCGCTGTATAATTCAAGAACATTTTCATCACTCTGAAAAGAAATCCTGTACTTATTAGTCACTCCTCACTCTTTTGATTTAAAACATATACAGCTGCAATAATCAAAACAATGTATTACTGAGGTTAATGAAAGTATATGTAATTCAATGAAATACAATTGAGGTTCAGAAATAAACCCTTATGATATAGTCACTGATTTTCAAAAAGGGTGCCAAGAAAATTAAATGGGGAAAGAATAGTCCTTTCAAAAAATAATGCTGGTTTAAACAGAATATCCACATACAAAATAATGAAGTTGGATCCCAAAATATAGGGATATCCATAAAGGTAAGAGCTAAAATTGTATAACTCTTAGGAGACCACATGAATAAATAGTCCTCCAGGGCACCTGTAGAACAGCCAGAAGGGGGGTCAGAACCAAGGCTACCTACTACTCTTGCTCTTGCTCCTCATCTGGGAATTGTTACTCCCATCACACAGATGGCAGACTGGAGAAGTTGGCAAGACTTGCCCTGGGCTGCACAGTAGTCTATAATGGCAGAGCTGGAACTGACATCCCTTTTACCTTTCACTACTGAATACACCAAAACACGAAGGGTGCTGGGACAATTTTGCATGGTCACTATGTTCATGAATCTAGCAGTTTATTCCACTCATATGCCATTAAACATCCACCCTGCACCAAGTGACTGACTGAATCTCAGAGTCTGCAAAAACAACAATGTACTGATAACCATTTCTTATAAATACAATAAAATTCATTTCTCTTTCTTTTCCTTTTTGAAGGCATTTCTCTTCTCTTTTTCATTTATGCTTTAAACCTGTCCTCCCTGCTGACTGCCTTTCCTCATTCTTTATCTCCATGATCTTTGTTATTCTTTATCTATTTTCATCAAAGGATATCTTGGAAGCCAAAGCTGGCGCCAGATATTTTCATGTTTATCCTTCTCATAAAATACATGGATTAAGCATTAGAACTCTGAACTCAACCTCAGGCAGCCAGCTGGTACTCTAGGTTCCAGCTGCAATTTTTCTGAGTTCTGCCTCAGTTAACTCATGTTCTCTAGTCTAAAGGGCTGTCAGGGCGCTTGAGGAGTTCCAGCATCATCCTACAGAGAGGCCCATCCCATTTCTATCCCTTTTCTGTAAAAAAAAAAAGAAAAAAAAAAAAGAGTGAGGAGGACTGTTTTCCAGGTGAACATAGGTGATCTTGGATTGGGAAATAATTTCTTAGATATAACAAACAGCAACAACAAAAAATAGATCATTTGGACTTAAAATTAAACTTTTGTTTTGTAAATGATATGATCAAGAAATTGAAAAGATAACCACCAGAATAGAAGAAAATATTTGAAACTCCTGTATGTGATAAGAAGCCAGTGTCTAAGACATGAAAAGATCTCTTCAATGCAAAAATAAAGATAACTCAATTAAAGTGTGCAAAGGATTTAAGTAGATATTTTGCAAAGATGTAGAAATGGTCAATAAGCACATGAAAAGATACTTAACATCATTAACCATTAAGGAAATGCAAGTCATAACTGAGATACCACTTTATATCCATTAATATGCCTATAATCAAGAACACAAATAACAAGTATCAAAGAGTATGTGGAGAACCTAGGTCCCTTACACATTATTGGTGGGAATATAGATGGTAGAGTCGTTTGGGAAACTGGCTGCTCCTCTGAGGATTAAGTAATGTAGTTAGCATATGATCGAATGACTCCATTTCTAGGTATACACCCAAAATAAATTAAAACATGCCCTTCTCTATATTTTAAGCACATATTTTTTAAAAAAATCAACTAATTTAATATGTTCATCATTTTAACCTATGTCTATCATGGTAGATTACAAACTTCTTGTGGGTAAAGACTATTTTATTTTTTAAAAATAGTTTATTTAAATTCAATTTGCCAACATATAGTATAACACCCAGTGCTCATCTCATCACATTCTTTCCTTAGTGGCCAACTCCCAGTTATCCCATTCCCCATCCACCTTCCCTTCTGCAACTCTTTGTTTCCCAGAGTTAGGAGTCTCTCATGGTGTGTAAAGAGTATTTCCTATGCATTTCTGATTCCCTAGAAATAGAAAATAGTATTAAGTAGGCAAACTTAAACTTTAAGATATAAAGTTACATGGTAGGTAACTGGTATAAAAAAAGCATCAAAAATACCTTCGACTGGGAAAGTACCATAAAGTACTGCACATTGAGAATTTAATGAGTTGATAGTCATTGGAGACTTCCATGGGTGAACATTGAGTTGAACAGGCAGATTTAGAAAGATTAGCAAAGAGAGAAGTCAGGAAACCTAAAGGTTTTTAGCGTATCAATTTTCCTAGAAACCAGTTAAAATTTCCATAGTAAATTTTATATCAAAGTGTCTTCAGGCACTTGTTCCATTTGCCATGTAAGATTGTTTGAAATTTATGGATATTTTTTGAAATTAGTATCTTTAAATGTCTCCTGGTCTATGAAAAATATCAAATTTCTAATTTTCTCTTCACAACTTTGACATCTAGGGCACCAATATATACACTTTTACAAAAAGCCATAGGTGTATAATCTAATAGAATTGGTTGAATTAGAAGAAGCTAGGAGGATGAAAGATTATAGAAGAGAAAAAATTGGGAAAAGAAGAGAACACGTGGAGAGATGCTATAAATGGTACTTTCAACACCTTGCATTTTGAGCTGAGTTTCTCATATGATGATGAACCATAAAAGGAATGTTAGTCAGAAGTCAGGCCAGCTCCACTCACAACCAACAAGTGATGTGAAGAGGCCTGAAGATTCCCGAAGGTCATAGAAGGGCCATGCAAAAAAGTAATCTAATTTTTTTGTAATTTTCATATATTCAACAATCAGGTGATGACCCAACATTTGATTATCTCCTCATCCAAATATTTGACTTTGAATTGGGGTGACAAATTCTCCTTGTCTTTTGGGTTTAATGGTGCCAGAAAGATGGTGCTTGAGGCCTGATTTTGATACCTCTGATACCACAAATACTAATACAATTAAACAACTAAGCTTTTGCTTTACAACACTGTTGGCCACTCTTTTATTGCAAATATCAACTGCATCTGAGCAGAAGAAGCAAGGTAACAACCTTTGTCACTATGATCCTGTGATGCAGTTACCAAATATATCTTTAGCCCTATTCAGGCTTGGTTGAATCTCAGTGACTTACTGAATATCAATTATCAGTACTCTCTCATATCTCAACAAAATGTCTTACTCTGTGAGTTAAAAGTGTGTTCTACCAAAGAAAAGCTTGTGACCACTGACATATATAAAGAGTATTGTATTTACTTAAAATATAAAATCATGGTAAGGATTTCATCTTCAGGCTCCTACTTTGATCAGGTCTAGGAATATTCTATTTGGGGATGCCTGGGTGGCTCATCTAGTGATCCTGGAGTCCTGGGATTGAGTTCCATGTCAGGCTCCCTGCATGAAGCCTGCTTCTCCCTCTGCCTGTGTCTCTGCCTCTCTCTCTCTCTCTCTCTCTCTGTGTGTGTGTGTCTCTCATGAATAAATAAATAAAATCTTAAAAAAAGGAATACTCTATTTAATTTACCTTTTAAAAAATGATTTTATTTATTTATTTGAGAGAAAGCAGAGCTAAAGAAAGAGCACAGTGGTAGGGGGTGAGGGACAGAGGGAGAGGGAGAAGCAGACTCCCTGTTGAGTAGGGATCCCCCCACCCCCACCGTAATGTGGGGCTTGATCTCAGGACTCTGGGATCATGACCTGAGCTAAAGGTAGACACCTGACTGAGCCACCCAGGTGCCCCTACTTAATTTATCTTTAAAAACTTCTAATTGTGTTCCTCCGTATTGTTAGTAATTTCAAGATCCTCCTGGACACCTAGGGGAAATTCTCAAGTGTTTTTCAATGTAGCTTTTAAGGATAAGGACAGAAGAAAGCTCTGTTTACGTGACCATTCAGTCTCCAGTACCAAGCATAGTTGCTGAATTAGCTAGTTTTTGGCTTCTCTTTTACCATGGCTTTTCCATAGAACCATACATTGCATACTCTGAAGTCCAGCAGCACCGTCAGAGAAAACTAAGTGTAAAGATCAAACAAAAATTTAATAAAAACAACATGCTTCATGTGACTCTGTTTTTCCATGTTTTGAGTCTGATTTGCCTTTTATAATTCAAGACCCTATAGTCAAAAAATATAAACTTTTTTTAGAGTGCCACCATCTTAATGAAATCAGCTTGGAATTTCTTTTTTTAACTAATAAATTGGAACTAGATCTTCACGCATGAATGTACAAAGCTATGCTTACATTTCTTAGTATTTCTGCATACATATTGGCTCTTAAGATTTTCTTAGGGACCATTTCTTGCTGTGAAACAATAGTGAAGTATTCCTTCAATTATTCTCATAACTTTGACTCTCTCAATGGCATTCCTTCTTTTTCTGCCATCATTTTGTTCTCTCTTCTCCTTTTTCTTTGACTTGAATCCATTATCAGGACACTTGGTTAATAGTCACTTATAGTCATTAACTTAGGTCATTGTGCTCATTCTCCAAGGGGACTTGAGTTTGTAGTTGTCTCTTAAAAACAGAGTTACAGACTTTATCAAAATGATGGTGGTAAAATTAGAGGGCCAATGCCTCTGAATGTCTGTCTTGAGGACCATGATTTCTCTGCTTAATCATAGTGGTGGCCTACATCCATTCTCACAAGATTTCTCACAAGGATATCTCCAAATACCAAACATATTTGAGCTCTCTTGCATATAGCTGACAAACTTAAATCAACAAAATATTCAGGAAAGAAATGTAGAAGCAGTTGGTTTATTTGAGATATTATGCTTGATTTCCAGTAGGCACCTATAACTTGAGGACTTCTAAGTCTGTGGTACATGGAATACAATTTATTCTCAAGCTTGTGTCAAATAGTACTTGAAAATTTCTATTTGTTCTTCTGTTTGGAGTGTATATGTGTGTTTTCAGACTAAATCTTGGGTGAAATTGCTCCACCGTCAGAATCCTAATCTTATGCTAGGGTTAGGCAGGCATGAACATTGATCAATTACAAAACCAAACAAGCAAAACAATAACAAAACACTTTTAAACTCACTTGCTTCCCTCTCTTTTGGCTCATTACAATCCTTTTCCTCAGAAGTATGATATCGAAATCTGGTTAAGGCAAATTCATCTTCTTAGGTTGAAGGCAGTGTAGTCCTAGTTCTTGGAATTGTGCTCACGGGGGAAATTCCTTAAGAGAAACATCCCCTCCACATTTATCTCCAGGTGTCTGAACTTGGCAGTGAGCTTGCTTGGTGATTGTCAGCTCCAAAACGCTTCACGCTGATGGAATGGTGTATGGACTTTCCGTGTCAGCATGGTAGCATCTGCACTGAACACTGGATCTGCCCACGTTTACCATCGCTCTGACACAGACCTCTCTTTCCTTTCACTTGACTCTTCCCTTTGTACAGACTCATGTTGTTTGCTTTAGATAAGCCTTGTATCAATAAGGGCCCAAACACTTTGAAAAAGGAAAACAAAACAAAATAGCAGGGGCTTATTGAAAATGAAAGCTGGCCTCTTAAAATAAAGGTAATCCACTTAAGAAGCATAAACATTCAGTATTGATATGGGAATCAATTGAAGCAATAAATAAAGTAATTAGGTCTGATACTGCTTATGAAGAACATAATACTAACTACCATTTATTAAGCCACTATTGTGGGTTTAACTTGGTACTCATAGCTTTACATGTAAAGAAATCACTGCTGTTACTGGTACTGTTTATGAAAAGCCTCCTATGCATGTGCTACTCACCGCCTCTATTTGTGGAAGAATAGTCTTTAGTTTAGTTGCATCGTGCTGTGCATGCTATCACTTACTCTATCTCCCTTATATTTGTGGCATTCTATGTGATGGACTGCACTGAATACATAGAATATTCTGCACTCTTTGTTAAATAGTATCTATGTACAGGCATTATGTTAAATTTTTATGCATATTGATGATGATGAGAATATCAGCCACTATATGACAAATGCCTCTGTTTGCTAAACAAGCTACCAGTTTTCATTCAAACAGGCACAATGAATGTGTAAAAAGTTCTGCAGGTAAGGAAACAGATTGCAAGACATTAAATGCATCATCTGAGGTCCCACAGCTGATAAGTTCAGGGGCTTTGAACTGAATCTGGGTTAGTCTGATCCTGCAGAATGGTCTTGTTCCACCTGCCACAGTGTGTGTGTGTGTGTGTGTGTGTGTGTTCATGAACACAAAGAAGTTACATATTTTATGCTGACATACACGTCTGAAATAAAGGCTCTTCACAAAAGACTCATAACTCATAGCTGACCTTTTGGAGACAGCCTTTTAAGAACTAACTAAAATTACACATTATTTATAGCAAAAAGAGTCCTTAAAAACTAATTCTCATTTATCAATCTATGATTAAGGTGATAGATTTGGTTTGCAGTTAAGAAATATATTTTAAAATTCTCATTCAAGGAAATAATATTTTTCTTACCTATTTCATGTATGGGAAACATGAACCAGAATTCAGCAGCCAAGAGGATAGTAATCTTGCCTACTTGTAAGTTAAAAAAAAAAATCTCACAATGGAACAGAGAAGCTGAACTGAATTTATTTAAAGCAAGGTGAGTAAACAGGAACCACCATTATCTACAGTCAGAAATAAAACAAAGCAAAAGACCACACACAGTTGTGGCTGCTTTAAGCACTGATGCACTAATCACTACCCTTCTGTTTTATGGGCTTAGCTCTAACCAATAAGTTCATTATTTATGGTTAACATGCCTGCAATAATTATGGTGGAGGCATTTAGCTCAGCCATGCATATTATTATATTCCCAGTATTTCTAGGTCATGAAAAATAAAAGCATCTTAATAAAAAGAAATAAGAAATTGAACTACCACATTGCTGTGACCATGGCCTACATGGGATACAGTTAAAAAAGTACTTATTTTCTTGTTTTCTGTCTGTCTGGACCCTTGGAGAATCCCACTTCCCATACCCAGAGATCACTGACCATTGGCAATGCAAATATAACACCACTGCTTTCAGTCCTTCATTTCATATTAATTCCTGCTTCCTGGTTCATTCCTTGATCCCCATGATTCTTATCTGATTGCCTTATTCTAGCAAATGGTTTGCCATGAATCCTGTGTGGTGACTCTTATTCTTTTTCTGCTAAAATGATAAAAGTCTTTCTCTAAAAAGAGCCTTTCTACCTCATTATTCCAACTTTCTTCTGTTTTGGAATGTGTAGCCTATGCCAATTGTTATGTATGGGTGTGGTCTGTATTATCAGATAAATATTTCAGATTTTTCTAGGGACCTTCCGCACAGAGCCAAATAGTCTACTTCCCCCATTACTCTCCATCTCATTTGCTCTATAACTTCCATTTATCAGGTATGCAGAAGCATCTTTCCTGAACTGACCTCCTCTGGGTGATCAGTGAGTCATACCCTCATCTCAGCCCTCTCTAACTTCTTACACTTTCCCCTACCTTTCCTAGTGATTCAGCTCTCACAGAGAAAATAGATTTGAGAAATTACTCACAAGGGATCAATACAAAATGGAAGTGAGGTGAAAATGATGCTTTCAGGTAAAACTACTTTAATATCTTCTCCAATCACAATTCATGGGCATTTACCTACTCCCAGGGTAAAGCTTGAATTAAGGGCAATCAGAATTATTATAGATATATCTGTAGATTTAAAATTTTTCATGAATCATATTTTAGATATTAGGAGGAAGAGGAAGTTACAGTGCCTAAATGTAGAGCTCCATACTCATAAATTGTGCTCATCAACTTATTACATTTTTTTATTTAATTCTCTTTTTAATAATTTAAAGTAAATGTTAGAATTATCTTGATTTTATAAAGGTGGAAATGGATTCATGACCAGGTTTACTTATCTTCAAAGATGACATTTCTGTCTCATCACATATTTCTTAGAAAAATGATTTTAGGAAAAAAATGTGTAAGTTAAATTATTTTGTTGTTGTTGTTGTTGTTACAGATGTACATTCTCCTAGATCCCTTTCCTTTTCTATACAGAATTACCCTTTATTAGGTTCCTCATCCACCCATCAATAATTAAATAATAGCTATCTGTATCTTCATTGATTTTAAATCATCCTAAGATAATTTGAAATAGATTTAAAGAGACTGTGGGATGATAAATTAGTTTTGGCTTTGGGTTTTTGTTGTTGTTTGCTTAAATATTATTGAGGCACCAGTGATCTCCCAATTAGGAAAAAGAGATTTGAGAGGGAAAAGGAACAAATGTCATCCCATGTAGGCAACTATATTAGACAGTACAGGTTCTAGAAGAGCTGTTGTTTTATTTGGCAGTAGAACTACTTCAGAGTTCAGCACCTGATGGTAATGGTACCACTCTACTTCATGATAATTGAGGAACAGTTTAGAGTAGTCACAGATTAAATCCTGGATAAAACTTTTTAAAATGACCAAGATAAACTGGATGTGAGGAGATAGGCAAAGGTCAAGAATATGACGGGTATGCAATTGAAGACATACCAAGAGAAGAGGTGAGAAAAAAAAAAAAAAAAGATGGCAATTAGCTTGTGACACAAACTCAGGTCAATTGGCCTGTGTTAAGGAGAAATTGTTGGGCTTCTTTCTAGTTTGTAGTCACAAGATGAAAAACTAAGATCTACAAGTATAAATTATTAGGAGCTAGATTTGGGCTTAATGGAAGAAAGGACTTTCAAATAATTTCAGTTGTCCTGAAATGGAATGAACTGCCTGGTGAGGCCATGAATTCCCTAGCACTGGAAGTGTGTAATAAGAGGATACATGACTACTTATTTGGAATTTATGCATCTAGTTAGAGGGTTAATATGGGATGACCTAATCTCATTTTCCATTCTGAGAGCCCATGACTCGATACTTGGCTGTGTCTGTTCCAAGAATGTTTTAATGTGATTGCTATAGCCTGAGCCAACACAATTTGGTGGATCTATGACCAACTTGGAAGTCTCTTGGTTTTTTTGTTTTTTTTTTTAGAATTTTGTTATTTGTTATATACCTTTTTGAAACCTATTATAGTTGGAGTCAATAAATTGGCTCTCTTATGTTGATCAGTGGCTCTAGTCCCAGCTTAGCTCCTTCTTTCCACAGAGAGAGAGAGTGAGCAATCAGCCATAATGTGTATTGAGGTGAGGTCCAATCACTATTCTCAAGAATTTTTTTTTCTTTTTCTGTACACATTCCTGACATTTTTTCTGTTTCCTCATTTACTATTCAAAATGTATTAAATCATAAAAATTATTGCATAGACCAAGCAGGTGAAAGATAATTAGAATCACATAGAAGGCAATTCTGAAATGGGTTATAGCATTGTAAGGTTTTGAGCTTGTGGGAAGTGATGAAACACACATACAATAAATCTTTATTTACTCAAGAATACAGAACTGAAAATGAAAATACAGAAATACAGAAATGAAACTCTACAGAGCGAGAGAAGTTAGCATATTTCAGTAGTATTTTACTCACCCCTCATGTCCACAAGAGGCACAACACTACCACACTTTCCATACTTGTAGGATCCTGAAAAAAAAAAAAAAGGCAAAAAGAAGCTGAATTTTTGCTAAGTCACTGTACTTTTACTTAGTTCATATCATATTTCCAAAAAAATGTACCCTACTATCTATATATTTCCATTTATGTAAACATCTACCATAAATATTAATACATTAACTTGACATTACAACTATGATTAATTAAAACAAAGGATATTTTCAGTGCTTGAAAATATTAAAACCACATATATGATTTACTCTAGGCCAGTCAAGGCTTAACTATTATAACTGGATTCTTTTTAAAATTTATTTATTTTTATTTTTCCAGAATTTAAGTATTTTATTTGCTTGTGTGTATTTTGTTATTTTCTGGCTTAAATATTGTTTTTTTTTTTTTTAATCTCTTGGGGACATTATGTATTTCCAACTTGCTTTGGGCCTCATCACTGTATTGCATTGACATGCAACTTTGTCCAATCTTCTCTTGCCTGCTCATTTAATTTATCTGCTGTTTATCCTCTGTTCCACATCATTAATAATAATGACAAATAAAATTCAATGAAATCTCATCCCTATGGCACCTCACAGGGAAGCCTTCTGCGAGGCTTAAACAGAATAAGCAATAAACAGAATAAGCTTCTATTTATCATTTAACCTTAAATCTAGACTGTTGGCCATTCTTCAATCCATTAGACAGTGCTTCAAATATAAACCAGGCTGAATTCATGATTTCCAATTATTTAATAGAACCCAGACATTTTGGATCTTTTTGTTCATTGTTAATGTTAGTCATAAGAAATCAAGGTTGAAGCAGTTTGATCAGCAGCAATTTGCATTTTCTTCATCATAACTGCATTATATACTTGGAGCAAATAAATTTGATTTCATGCATTTCTGTTGATAGGCCTGGTGGTGGACATTAAATATTATGGATATGAGGATCAGATATTATTTCTACAATTTGAAAGCAAGTACCCCAAAAGACTTCCCATGCCTTTTTTTTTTTTTTTTTTTTTAGTGCTTTTTTGAATTGGAGACACTTCTGATGCAAATAAGGGCTTGAGGCATGCAACAGTCAGGGCCTTTCAAGATACTTAGTTTTCTGTCCCTTCTCTAGTTCTTAGGGAAGGTTTATCTGTAATTTATCAGTGTGTTTGGTAAAAGAATCAATTATTTATAGACTGTTCAACACTTACAGTGAGGAAGGGATCTTTTGCAAAATATAGCCTTGTTGAGATATCTCCCTGCACAATTATTTTTTGTTTTCTCTTCAGTTTGATAAACCAAAACAATAGCCTTCCATGACCAATTTTCCTCTTTTAAAAAACTTTCAACAATTCACCAATTTGCTTAGAAAATTATCTTCTAAACTGATATGTCTCGGGGCACCTGGGTGCCTCAGTGTTTGAGTGTCTCCTTTTGGCTCACATCTGATCCTGGAGTCCTGCGATTGAATTGCCCATCGGGCTCCCCACTGGAAACCTGCTTCTCCCTCTGCCTATGTCTCTCCCTCTCTCTCTCTCTGCATCTCATGAATAAATAAATAAATTAAAAATCAATCAATCAATCAATAAATAAATAGCTATGTCTCCATTCTCAGACAAAATTATTATTGAGTTGTGGTAAGGTCTTGTTTGGTTATTGCTCTTGATTATATTATAAATTTTTTTTATTTTTTTTTATTTTTTATTTTTTATTATATTATAAAATTATAATCATAATATCATGTAAATTATGATAGAGTATTTAGTAAACTTGAAGATGCACAGAACATGTAAAGAAAACAATAAGTTCACTGTCATTAGTTCATAACTTAAGCTATCAACTGGGTATTAAAGGAGGAACCTGTTTTTTTATGAAATATTGGAATAAACTTCATGACAGTTAAAAGATGTAGAGAATAAATGTATATCGTATTGTTGATATATAATATATATATGCCAGAAAATCAGATCATAACACCTATGAATTTCTCAATGATTTTATAATTATGTGCTCTAGTCATGTCAGTTGTGTCTGATTTGCAAAATAAATAAAAAATTATGTCTAATTTGCTTATTTTCATAGAACATAATAGTATGTCTTTGCATTACATGCCTCAGAAAATATATCCTATTTTCTACAGAGAAATTAGTAAAATTTCCAATTTCATCTAAAACTATCAATAACTTCCATATTATTTGAAACCCTGGAGTGCAAAGGGGATTAATCTGGGCAGCTAAGGTTTCCACATAAACAAAGCTTTAAACCATAATGATAATTCACTTAATTAGTTTCTTACAAATTCCTATGCTTATATTTCTCTGAAATATTATGTGATAATGAAAAGTACTCAATAATAACAATACTTATACCCTAAACATAGAAATTTAAGAGGTCAAAGTTAAAAAGGGGTCATGTATAAAAGTGACAACAAGCCACAATGTACAAAGGCATATGTTTAAATAATCCATTTTATTTTATGGCACACTCAATAGACTACTTGGGAAAATACTTTTATTTTATATGCTAGTGAAAAATGAAGTCAGATAAATTAATCAGCTTTACTTATTAGATAGTATTAATAGTAAGGCTGAGTTGTGGAGATTACTATACTAGGAAATAGGGAAACCTGGATGATTTTTTATGAGAGACCTGGAAAAAGGAGTTTAGAGTAATAAATCAGCTTGGAAGAAATTAGATGTGTGTGTGTATGAGTAGTCATAGAGATGTTTTTTATAACATTTTTAAATTTTTTATTTTTGGGGTAAAAGTTGATAATTCCCACTGAGCCTTCACTGAAATACACATAAATTAGGACTTTATCAAATATATAAAAGCCAGAACACAGACAAAAAGAGAGAAAGGTAAAGTGATATTAATATAAAAAATTACCACATTTGGATGAAAGAAGACAGTAGTTCAGAGATTAAATTTGTGCCTAAATGGGTTAAATAATGTTAGGACCATCATCAGGAGCAGAGTGACTCAGAGAAAGTGTTACTTTAGGTTTTTGCCAAAAGTTCAATCTTACATGTGTGGAAATTATTATAACGAGGAGGCACATATGATATGAAAGCAATTATAATAGAAAATAATTATAACCAACATTAACTATTTCTATTCCAGCTACTATTTCAACATCTTTATTTTCATTAATTCTTTCAATCTCTCATTAGTCCTATGAGATGCAAAATACCACTATCCCCTTTAATAGATGACAATACTAAAATACTCAGAGTTAAAATAATCTCCATGACACAGCTTGTTAATGGCAAACTGAGATTCAAACTGGAAAGTCCAATTTGTGAGCCTATTCATTTTATCACTGAATTACAGATGCAAGGCTAGGATTTTAATAGGAAAATATATCCAGAGAGAGATTAGGGGCAAGGGCTTAGGGCAAGTGAGGGTCTTATGACTCAAATTTAGGGAGATATGTGCATGATCCTTTAAGAGAGTCTTCTTAAAATTTAATACTTAGGGGGCACCTGGGTGGCTCAGTAAGTTGGGTGTCTGCCTTAGGCTCAGGTCATGATTTCAGTGTCCTGGGATCAAGCCCCACATTGCATCAGGCTCCCTGTTCAGCAGGGAATCTGCATCTCTCTCTCCCTCTGCCCCTTCCCCCATTCATGCTCTCTCATGTGGATGCTCTCTCTCAAATAAATAAATAAAATCTTAAAAAAAAAATCCTTAGGAGACTTGCTCTCAAAGAATTGTGGTCCTGAGACAAAGACTTCGAGATACTTAGCATGGACATCTTTTCAAGATGAATAGTGTACAGGGAAGAGGAAGGATCTAGAAGAAAATCTTGGAGTTTAACTTAGGGCTGGAAAAAAGACCTGGAGCAGGAGAAAGTTGGAAACCTAAAAGAGTTAGGGGTGAAAGTGAGACAGTTTTCAGAAGCAAAGGTTGTTAAAGAGTATATTCCAGTTATCAGTTCTATGTTACAAATTCCCTCAACATTTACTGACACAAAGCATGTATTGAGTTTATAGAATTCATGGGTCAGAAATTGATATAAGGCATAGCAGGTTTAGATCATCTTTGCTCCATAATGTTTGCAGTCTCCCCTGAGAAGAAGCAAAAGCTGGAATCACCTGAAGTCTGTTCACTCACATCTGGCAGCAGAACCTGCCTGTCAGCTGCGACATTAGCTGGGCTTCTAGTCTGGATCACCATACACAGCCTTCAACGGTCACCTGGCCTCTGTATTGTATGGTGGCGGGGCTCAAAGGAAAGTATGCCAACACAGACAGCCAGGAAGAAGCTATATTCCTTTTGGAGTCCACTTAGCATCATTTTTGTTACATTCTATTGGTCAGAGTAGTCATAGTCCTGCCCAAAGTGAGGGAAATAGACTGTCTCTCGGTAGGGAGTGAAACATTCTCAAAGAGCATGGAGGAATAGAATGTGGAGAT
Organism: Canis lupus baileyi; assembly: GCF_048164855.1. Taxonomy (NCBI): domain Eukaryota; kingdom Metazoa; phylum Chordata; class Mammalia; order Carnivora; family Canidae; genus Canis; species Canis lupus. The sequence continues at coordinate 30,749,632 of NC_132857.1, read as the reverse complement.
TTTTGGAAAATACATCATCTGTATAATTATCCACAAAGGATGGCATGAAACATGTTCAAAAGAATGGCCACGATGGGTGATTTGGGATTGGATTTGAATTAATTTATTTCACATACTGGTTGATAGAGGGCTTATGTTTAAGAAAATTCCTTGACAAGTAATGTACATTGGTCACTCATTTGGGAATTCTGGTGGCTAGAGGAATAAAGAAATGGAGTAACAGTTGGAAAGAAGAGCAAGATTGGGTGTTTCTCAAAAGGGATCAGGATATTCTTAGATATTTAGTAAAAAAAATAAACTTTGTGATAGAACTGTTAGAAAAAAGAGGTAGTTTTCTGGAGGAAGGAAAATAAATGTTTTTTTGTATAGCTAAAATAGACTGTGATGGGCGATTGGTGTAATCTCATTGAATCCCTTCAACAGGGAAGATACAATTTTTTTTCCTTTTTTTCAGGTTTTTGTTTAAATTCCAGTAGTAACAGTGTAATACTAGTTTCAGGTATAGAATATAGTGATTCAATACTTCCATATATCACCTGGTGCTTATCACAATAAGTGCCCTCCTTAATCCCTATCATCTATTTAACCCCTCTGATACCTATTTTAAAACTTATTTTATATTTTCAAAACTGAAACCATCCAGGTCTGATAACTTTATTAATTTATAGACTAAGCAATAGAATTAGATTTAAGATGAGCATGACTTTGAAGTTTGTGTTCTCCACCCAATGTGTGAGATATTTGAAGAGAACTACAGTCAGTTTGGATCACTGTGACAATGACTTTCCTAAAATTATTTTGTAATAAGGTTTTCATATCTGCTTTTTTATTCTTCTGGTTCAGACTGTATCTCCTTTTATTTTTCTGCTGTGATTAGTTAGGTAGAGAATAAATTGAAAATAAATAGCAGGCCAGTGAGTTCTTCTCATGAATATTTAGAATTGAGTAAGAAGCTGGTATACTTTCATTTATAGGAGTAAATACTTAGAGTAAAGGAAGGGAGGAAAAACATTGAGAGACAAAATACCTAGTGATTTCCCTTCAATTTCCAAGCATTGTGCTGGGAGATTGTTTCTGCAGAAATGCTACTATGCCCTCCTTAGGTTTTGGATGTCTGAGGTGTAACAGGTAGGGTGTATTGTCCAGAGTTATTCATATGGTGTAGATGAGCCACAGTTAAATTCACAGCATTCAAAATCCAAAACTCTTCTCATGCTACTTTTTTTGAGAAATAAAATGATGACTTTTCATTAGGACATATTCTCAAATAAATTTTTAAAATAATCTTTAATATTTGTCAAGTTGGTACTAATGTCTTACATATTAAATTACTGAAATCAGTTTATAAATATTCAGAGACAATTGGCCAGGGGTCTCACATTTTTACACCTCTTTCAAGCAATAGCACTGATCGCTTTTCTGTGCAGCTGTCCCTTGTCAAGGATGTTTGTATGGTGATCAGCCTAGGAATGTGGAGACTGGCCTCCCTCTGGAGAAAGGGGAAGGTTTGTTTTACTGTCCAATATAACAAGGATCATATCTCCCACCAGGGTAAAGATGGGCAACGTTGCCTGCAGCCCATTATAAAAGATTCAGATTCCCTAAACTCAAGGTTCCTTAGTGGTAACGTAAATTTACTGCATGGACAACATCTGAGTTTCTCTTCTTAGCCCCTGTTGAGTTAAGGTAGGAGCAACAAGGGAAACCAAAAGAAATATGAAGTTTACGTTATATACTTATGCAAGAGCAAATGTCCTTTGTTTCTGAATCAGGAGTCTTGTATCTTCTCTCAGGACAGTGAGACTGTGGCAAGCAAGTTTTATAGCTTCCAAGCACAGTAAAATCTTTGACCTTTCACAGATTTTTGATAGATCTAAAAGATATTTTCCACTGGAAAGAAATATTTCACTATTTTTCTTCCTTTTATAGGTATCTAATTTTTTAGAGAAATTTTAAGGGTACACTGAGTAAGTGAATTTCCCAGAGAAGGCAGGAAATGGGTCCAGAAGATAAAAAATAATAAATGTGAGGTAGAAAAACAATAAAAACCACAGGTGATTATGAGAAAATATTTTACAACTAAATCAAACTTCTACACATCATTAGTCTTTTTAAAGAAATTGCTTATTTATTTATTTATTTATTTATTTAGATTTTATTTATTTTTTCATGAGAGACATAGAGAGACAGAGAGGCAGAGGGAGAAGTAGGCTCCCTGCAAGGTGCCTGTTGTGGGACTCAATCCCAAATCCTGGGATCACACCCTGAGCCGAAGGTAGATGCTCAACCACTAAGCCACCCAGGCATCCCAAGAAATTGTTTATTTAAATTCAATTTAGTTAACATATAGTATATTAGTTTCAGGGGTAGAATTTAGCAGTGCATCTAACATCCAGTGCTCATTACATCAAGTGCTTTCCTCAATGCCTGTCACTCAATTACCCCATCCTCCAACTACCTCCCCTCCAGCACCCCTCAGTTTGTTCCACTTTTTTTGTTTTCTTTTCAAATTTTTATTTATTTATTCATGAGTGACACAGAAAGAGAGGCAGAGACATAGGCAGAGAGAGAAACAGGCTCCCCACAGGGAGCCCATTGAGGGACTCTATCCCAGGACCCCAGGACCCTTTGTCCTGAGACAAAGGCAGACGCTCAACCACTGAGCCTCCCAGGTGTTCTTGTTCCCTGTTGTTAAAAGTCTCTTATGGTTTGCCTCCCTCTCTGATTTTTATCTTATTTGATTTTTCCTTCCCTTCCTCTATGTTCATCTGTTTTGTTTCTTAAAGTCCACATATGAGTGAAATCATATGGTATTTGACTTTCTCTGACTGACTTATTTCACTTAGTATAGTGCCCTCTCACTTTATCCACATCTATGCAAATAGCAAGATTTCATTCTTTTTGATGGCTGAGTAAAATTCCATTGTGTATATGCACCACATCTTCTTTATCCATTCATCTATCAATGGGCATCTCAGGTCTTTCCACATTTTGGCTATTGTGGACATTGCTGTTATCAACATGGGGTGCAGATGCCTTTCAGACCACTGTGTTTATATCCCTTGGATGAGTACCTTCTAGCATAATTGCTGGCTCATAGGGTGGCTCTACTTTTAACTTTCTGATGAACCTCCATACTGTTTTCAAGAGTGGCTCCATTGTTGGCATTCCCACTAACGGTGTAAGAGATTTATCATTTCTCTGCATCCTAGCCAACACCTGTTATTTCCTGTCTTGTTAATATTAGCCATTCTAATATCGTGTGAGGTTGTATCTCATTGTGGTTTTGGTTTGTGTTTCCCTGTTGCCAAGTGATGTTGAGCATTTTTTCATGTGTCTATTAGCCATTTGTATGTCTTCTTTGAAGTAATGTCTGTTCATGCCTTCTGCCCATTTCTTGACTGGAGTTTTGTTTTTTTGAGTGTTGAGTCTATACATCCATTATTCTTGCAAATAATATACAGAGTTTATATCAGATAATGGAGGAAATAGTGACTTTTGGGAATATGCTGACCCAATTGACAAAAAAAAAAAAAAATCCAGAGGTTTTCTTTTCTCTTTTGTTCTTGTATTTAGAAAATGAATATCCAGTAACTCTTTAACCTAAAACTAATTACTGAATTCCATGATATGCACATGTCCCTGGAAGAGGATAGACATTTAAGAAAACCATTGTCACTGACAAATATGGATTCTCAAATTAGTTTGGGCAAGAGAGGAAACAGAAACCTCCTCATATCATTGTTTAAGCATAACCATTTCCAAAAGTCAAACAGGTTGGAAAGGAACATGTTTAATTTACACAATCTTTTCAGGTCAGAGTAAAAACAGTCCTGTGAGTACTGGAAAAAATGCATTGTGATTTCATTATTTGTTTTTATATTTCTATTAGAGAAAATCAGCTGGAGGTACAATTTCATGAAATGGGTATTTATATGAAAAAAGAGGCATGTCAGTAGAACATATTCTAATTCATACAGAAGAGAAAACCTAGAGTGTTCTGGCTTGTGTGAACATTCTTAAATGGTCACAGCAGTTAATAATTGAAATTCATGTATGCTACACATCAGGAATATGACTAATCAGAAAATCACCTAGTGGGACACTAAATAAATGTAGAGCAACATTTACTCTCTATAGGTCAGGCTCTTGTTTTTTCACCAGGGCCATAAAAATGGACTTTTCACCATCCATCTATTCAAAATGCTGCCCATGGGTCAGCAGCCTATTATCTCCTGACGACTAGAAATATTACAAATGTAGATTCTCAGGCTGCACTCAAACTCACTGAATCAGAATCTTAACAAGATCCTCAGGTAATTACACACAAGATACATTTTGAGAAACCACTAGGATAAATAGGATGGTTTGGATCTGTATCCTCCCCTTCTCAGTTATCCACTGTAAGGAGAGATCTCTCAAAATTGCAAATCTTATCACAGATCTTCTAATGACACCACTTTATCAGGTAATGCCTAGACTCTGTGGTATTCTGTATAAGGTCATCTATATTTGGCTCCTGCCTTTCTCTAACTCCATGCTGCCTGTACCTGCAAACTCTCCCAACACCTGAGTGATATCATCTTCTCAGCATCCCCAGCCCAAACATACACATGTAGGTGTGCCTGTGCACAGACATGCCCCATCATTCCAACACACCCAATTACTTAGAGTACTGTAAGTATGACTTGCCATTGTGTGCCTGCATGTCTTCACACAAGAAAACTGCACTGTGAAAAATGGCCTTTTCTGTTTTGTCTCTCTGTTGGACCTCAGCTTAACTATCAAAATATATCCCTTCCATCTGCCCTGCTCTTAGAAACCCTTATGATCCTTCTAAGTCCTGAGTCCTATTTCCTTCCAGCCACTCACAGCCTCCCTCCTCTCAGGCGCAGCTGGTCCAGTTATTGACTTTACCCCCATTCTGCCTTCCCTCAATTCCTCTCACTCGTCCCACTCACAAACCCAAACAAGAAATTCTTCAAGAGGGCACAGATTATTTTTTTTACCTCTTTTGCATTCTACAGATGTTCCCTGTTTGTGTGCTTTGTTTATTTAGTTGATACCATCTTCTCTTCATTCCCTAGTCCAAACCAGATTTATTCCAACCCCATTACACTGATCAGCTTGTTCTCCATAGCTGAAAGCCCACCTTTCTTCTTTCTGGGAAGCTAAATATTACTTGTTCTTAAATATGCAATAAAAATTCCACTTTTCCATAAAACAAGTGTTTCTTGAATATATTAACCTTTTAAAAATGGTAATACTTATAAAATATGGCAGAGTATTGATCACAAAACAACTCTGATGTAATATACTCTCTTAGATTTTTTAATATTTGTGTGTACATGTACTGTATAGGTACACACACACACACACACACATACACACTTTTTCTTTTTCCTGCTTTTAGATTGAAAGTCATTTGAGGTTAGAGTCTGAGGAAACCACATTCAGGATTATGGTTTCCTGCATCCTCTTAACTGATCTTCCATATTTTCTCTTGAATACATCAGTTCATTTCATTCATCTCAGTCCCTTTGCCTTGGATCTATCATTGCTTTTTTCCTGTATTGTTAAAATCAACTTCTTCTTTCTTTATTTATTAATTTAATTTTTTCTACCAAGATTCTTTTTAAATATCTTATTTATTTATTCACGAGAGACACAGAGAAAGAGGCAGAGTCATAGGCAGAGGGAGAAGCAGGCTCCATGCAGGGAGCCCGATGCGGGACTCCATCCCAGGACTCCAGGGTCACTTAACTGCTGAGCCACCCAGGCATCCCTTCTTCCAAGATTTTATTTAAATTCAAGTTATTTGGGGCACCTGAGTGGCTCAATGATTGAGCATCTGCCTTTGGCTCAGGTCATGATCCGAGGGTCTGGGGATAGAGTCCCACATCAGGCTCCCTGGAGAGAGTCTGCTTCTCGCTCTGCCTATGTCTCTGTCTCTCTGTGTCTCCCATGAATAAATAAATAAAATCTTAAATAAATAAATAAATAAATAATAACTTCAAGTTAGTTAACATACAGTGTACCTGTTGTTTCAGGAGTAGAATTTCATGATTCACCACTTACATATAACAACCAGTGCTCATCACATCACATGCCCTCCTTAATGCCCATCACTCGATTACCCTAGCTACCCTCCTTTGGCAACCCTCTGTTTGTTCTCTAGTTGAGAGTCTCTTATGGTTTGCCTTCCTGTTTTTATCTTATAAAATCAGCTTCTAATTTGTCATGTGGCTTCCAACCTCAAATCTTTTTTGTGTCACTTGTTATTTCCAGAATTTAGCACCAACTACTTAGCAAGAAACATAAAGCCCAGTGTGATATGGCTCATGTCCTAGGTCTTTTTTCTTTTCTGTGTGTATAAGGACTATCTCAACTGCAATGACTTTGAATTTTCAAATTAAGTCAAACAATTTTTTTCAGTTTTCTTTTTTTTTCCTGAGATCATATGTTCTCTTGCTTTGTTTTTGGTTGTTTTGAAACAACCATCCTCTCTTCATGCTCCTCCTGAGCTGTTCCTAATCTTCTTCCTTCAAGATGTAGTTTAATCTTTTGGAAATATTTTTTATGCCCTGCTGGCTGTTACGTACCTTTTCTCCATTCTCTGATGTCATGATGTATTATTGCATTTTTTTACACTTGCCACACTGTTGCAACCATTAATTTCTAGGCTGAGTCCTTGACAGCTGGAAACATGTTCATTCTTTTTTCTTTTTTTAAAGATTTACTTATTTATGAGAGAGAGAGAGAGAGAGAGATTGAGAGAGAGAGAGAGAGCAGGGGGAGAGGCAGAAGAGATGGAGAGGGAGAATCTTAAGCAGACTTCACACTGAGCATGGAGTTGTAGGGTTCCATCTCACAACCCTGAGATCACCACCTGATCTGAAACCAAGAGTTCCCCACTCAAATGACTCTGCCACCTAGGTACCCCTGTTTAATTCTTAATACGACAGAAGGTGGGACAAAATGTTTGCTAAAGTTTGCTAAATGAATTAGTGAATAAACGATATTCCTTTCTTACATTTTTAGAACATCCTTCCTCAGGTAAAACATTGAGCACTATAAGTTTTGTCTGATGGGTTCCACTATGAACATGACGGTAGGGAATATTTACAGTTATCCTCTTTGTATCAGTCAGCTCAGCTGATTAAGTTTCCAAGCAGGGTTTAACTGCTTCATAAATGCATGAGTTAGCTTCTCTGAATACTATTTTTTTCCTCAATCTCTTTCTCTCTCCCTCTCTCCTACCCCTCTTTCTCATCTACCTTCTGTTGTCATTCTGCAATGACAAGACTGTTCTGAATTTCTTGTTTGACTCAGTAAATTCTTTTCTCACTTTGCTTCATCTGTCTACTTTCTGAACATCACATCTGAACTGTTCTCATCTTGTCATTTCTCCGAATCAGTGAATCTTAAAATGTAAAAGATAAAAGTAATGTCAGCAATAATTGAGTCCTAATCTTTCATTTTGGAGATGAAGAAACAAAACACATTGAAGGCAGAAAAAAAAAAAAAAAAAAAGGAAATATGCCCTAGAATTGAAGCCTGGTCCATTGTGGTTGTTGGGTTTCTTTTATTTTGGTGGCTACCATCTGAAACCCTTGCCCATGTTTCAGAAATCTCCCATTTCAAAGTCAGAGTTTGGAGTTTGCCTCATATTCCAGAACTGAAAATGCCACATACTTTTAAAGCCTTTCTGGATGCTAGGAAAGTCAATGCTCCAGGATCAGATGCACCCTCCTTAGACTTTAAGTTGGAAGCTAGCATTATTATTATTAAAGTGGGGCTCCCTAGTTTCTCTGAGAGAAGAGGCAATTCCACAGACCCTTCCAAAGCCACATTTGCAGTCATTTCCAGGCTAAGTATTTCTGGCTGGTAAGCATTTATTTTTTTAGTAATAAAACAATAAGTAAAGACAAAATTTATTCTCCTAGATGTTTTTTTTAATGTTCTCTTCTTTTCCCTCAAATATTTCCCCCGTTTTGATATATGCATGTTGCTTTTTTATTTTTTCATTTATTTGTTGCTTTTGTTACATTTGTTTTTCTCAAATATGTGTAGAATCTCTGAATTTTCATTTGTGGTTATGGATTAAAAGCAATGCTCAGTTAAGAAAATGCCATGAACTTCCTTGATTCCTGAGAACATAGCTGGAGGCATCATGCTTCCTGATATCAAACGTTATTACAAAGTTATCATAATCAAAACAATATGGTATTGACATAAACACACACACATATATCAATGGAACAAAATCGAGAGCCCAGAAATAAACTCACTCATATAAAATTTAGTTTATGTATTACAATGGAGTCAAGAATATACAATAAGGAGAAAATAATCTTTTCCATAAGTGATTATTGGAAAACTGGATTTTTACAAGTATAGTAAGAAAACTAGACCCCTATTTCATGCCATACAGAAAAATAAATTCAATGTGGATCAAAGACTTCAACATAAGACCTGAAACCACAAAACTCTTAGAAGAAAACCCAGGGGGTCAACTACTTGATATCAGTCTTGACAGTGAATTTTTGCATATGATACCAAAAGCAAATTCTACAAAAGTAAAAATCAGCAAGTGGGACTACATTAAACTAACAAGCTTTTCTAGAACAAAAGAAATCTTTAACAAAGTGAAAAGGCAACCAATGGAATAAGAAAATATTTGGAATCCATATATCTGATAAGGGGTTAATATCCAAAGTATATAATGAATTCCTACAACTCATCAGCAGAAAAAACCTCACACTATCTAATAAATGGGCAAAGGAACTGAATACAATTTTTCCAAGGAAGACTTAGTAATAGCCTCCTAGTACATGAAAAGGTGCTCACATCATTAATCACATGGAGAGTGTAGATTAAAAACCATAATTAGGTATCACTTCATATCTATTAGGATGTCTATCATCAAAAAGACAAAATATAACAAATATTGGCAAGGATGTGGAGTAAATGGAACCCTTGTACATTCTTGATGGGAATGTTAAGTGGTACAACAACTATGGGAACTGTATTAAAATGCCTTAGGAAGTTAAATACAGAACTATCATATGACCCAGTAAACTCACATCTAGGTGTATATCCAAAGGAAATTAAAGCAGGATATTGAAAAGATATTAGCACTCCCATGTTTATCTCACTGCCCATCAATACCTGAATGGATAAGGACAAAGTGGTATAAACATACATCGGAATATTATTCAACCATGAGAAAAAAGGAAATCTTGCCTTTTGCAACAACATGGTTGGAACTTGAAGGCATTATAATAAATGAAATAAACCAAATGGAGGAAGACAAATACGGTATGAGGTCTTATTTGTAGAATAAAAAAGAGAAAGAAAGAAAGAAAGAAAGAAAGAAAGAAAGAAAGAAAGAAAGAAAGAAAGAAAATAAATTCAAACTCACAGAAACAGAGTAGAAAAACAGATGACAAGGTTACAAGGGCTGGAAGGTGGGGAAAATAAGGCGAGTTTGGTAAAGGGGCACAAATTTTTAGCTCTAAGGTGAATATGTTCTGGGGACCCAATGTAAAACATGGTGACTCGAGTTGATGACACTGTATTGTATAATTGAAATTTTCTAAGAAAATAGAACTTAAATGTTCTCACATACACACAAAAAATAAATATGTGAGGTGATTGATGTAATTAATTAACCAGATATGGGACAAACCTATCGCATGTATACATATATCAAATCACCATGATTTACACTTTAAATATCTTGCCATTTTATATGTCAATTATACCTCAATAATGTTGCAATTCTAAGCCCCTCCTCTCAAAAAGTAAATAAAAAAATTGTTTTCCTAAATTGGAAATCTTTTGAAACTCATGACACTTGTACCAGTTAATTCAAAGAGTAATTGTCCCTGCCAAGATGAATTGTAATAATTTCACCTTGAATATCAAAATCGAACAGGAAGCATTTAAATGTCTTAGAATCAAAAGACCCAAAGACATGCAGTGTCATTGCAGCAAACATCAAATGCAACCCCAGGAAAATATTTGATCATGAGTCATAAAGATCTGTTCTGAGCCATGAATTATATTTAGAGGGAGACGGTAAACACAATTTGCTTTCAAGTTTTATATCTTCAGCACACTCATTTTCTCAGGTGTTAATATGAAGAGATGTAAATAGCCCAGGAACTACTTTTTGAAACACAAGCTATAAAATTAATGATCTCTGCCAAAGATTTTCACATTTCTCATCACGATAAACAAATTGGACATAAAACAGCCTGGCTGGATGTGCCTTTGTTGGTAGAGGAGTATGGGGGGATGTTATTGGGTAGTAAGTAGTGATATAACCTTTTAAGAAAAGGGGAGAGGAGAGGAAAATAAACAGGGCTTTAAATTATATTGTTCTAAAAATGGCAAGTGCTCATTCAAATATCTGAAAGGCACTAGCCAAGACAATCAAACTCATGGCTTCATGAGTGTATTTGTAAAGGTTTAGTTTGAAAAACATACCATTTGTGAGATAATGGGAAGCCAAATATAAGAGATATGAGGCATGTTGCTCGCTGAGGTGGGAGCCTCTGCCAGGGTGGATCCATTTATAATTTATTTCTCTCATTTGCAATCTGCCAATTGTTCAGAATGACAGAAAGTGGTAGGACTGCATAGAGTTTACTAGAGGCGAGAGTTAGGGACCAAAGCTTTTTATAAGAAGAGACCTGCCAAGAGGTAGAGCCAAGATTTGAACCAAGCCATTTGTTCTCCAGTTCTGAGCTCTGGAAGAATGTGCACCATGAATAATGCTCAAGGAACGGCGATTATATAAAGAAGAGTACAGAACAAATTGGAGCTAAACCATGTAAATGAAGTCTCCTCCCCTACTGTTGACCCTCCAAATCCTTCATGTTTAAAATACTGAAGAACTATCATGTGACCACTAAGGAATGAGCATGGTAAAAAAGAGACATATGAATAAAATCTCTTTAACAGAGATTTAATCTTGGAAGAGACTTTAGGTGGGTTTTATCCAATACATGAGTTTCAGAATAATTCAATAAATTTAATATGGAAAGAAAACAATAGCTATTAAGCATCAACCTGGTGTCAAGTGGGAGCATTAACTTTCTGAAAGCCTAAATGTATGTTATTGCTTCTCCGATTTAACAGACAAGGCCATTTCATTCCTGAAAGGTTAAATAACTTGAATAAGGTTGTGAATATTGAAGAAACAGCCAGATTTGCATTAGAATACACATAACTCCAAATTTCATCATCTTCCATCAGGAAAAATACTATTACCACCTATGAGCTGTCTAGGGAATAGAACCAACCTGTCTGCACAGAGTCTGCACTTGGTGTAGTTTGAGCCATGGTCAGGAGGTGGGAGCACACTTGGACCATTCTTGCCAGACTATTTAATATTATACAGAGGAGCCTCCCTCCATTTAGGTTGGGGCAGTTTGTGTGGGGAGTGGGGTTGAGAGTGAGAGGGAGGAGGGTGAGAGTAGCTGGTTTCTCTTGTACCCTACCTTGTGCTTCTCTCTGCCTTCTGTATTGCATGCCACAGGGGAGATAAGAACACAGAAAATCTCATCTGACTGCTGTGGTCCTTTGGGGTACCTCTGCCCCAGTACATTCTTCAACCTTTTTCTTTGCTCTGAAATTCAGTGCAGCTGGAGCCTGTTGACTGTATATCCAGTGAGGATTGACTTTGGCAGGGCTTGACCAATGGAAGGCTTTGGAAGATTGAAATCAAGGAAAAAAATCATGGTGACTCTTTCCCTTCTTTTTGGCTCAGGTGACATGCAGTCTCTACCAAGTGACCTAGGACCTTGGGCTGAGAATCCGCACCTCCTTCCACTGCCTCTTACAGTATCAATGGCCTTCAGCTATGGTTAACCTCTGAGCTCTTTTACTAGGGCCTTCTCAGATCTCCAATTCTCTTTTGGTCTCTGTTTGCTCTTTGGCTCCTGGCAATACAATTGGAACAGATATCTGCTGTGCAGACTGGATTCTGAATGAAGATGCTTTGCTTCGTGGCTGTTGGAGCTCCCTGAAGACTGTGGCTTCTCTACCTCTTCTCTGATGGCTATCATTGTACCCACTAAATTCCCACACCTAAAAGCTTACTCCCTTCAGACAGTTTCTGCTGAGGTTAACTGTTAAGAAACCCTTTTTTCAAAATGGAAATTCTTTTCAAAATTATCCAAACTTCCATCTGTGGGATCCAAAACCAGCCATTGTCAAGCATTTATCAAAATAGAAGTGCTGCTTGCTCCCTGTCAACCCTTTTAGACTCTTGAGCCATCCTCTCAAAAATAAACTTCCTCAGGGATCAAAGTGGTATTACTTCACAATCCACACTTCAAGGAGTGAAGGTAAAGCTTTTGTGAGTTTTTTTCTTGAAACTCTCCATGTGTGTATTGAGATGAAGAGAAGCCACTTCTCCTGTTCCTCAGGAGGGGTGAGATGAGAAGCTACAGTATACCAACAATTCTTGGAAAAAAAACTAACATGGAAAGAAAGCTAACACCTTATATCTGCCAGTCTTCTGGTAAACAAACAAACAAACAAAAACCAAAATAACAACAACAAAATAAAACAACAAAGGCAAAGACAAATGAAAAATTGGAACAAACTTCACAATAAAGTACAGTTAAATAGCAACATCTTTAGTAAAGAACTATATAAATATCACTTCATCAGTGGGCTAGCATGTTGCTTTGCCATGTGCGCATATTTAGAAACTCTTGTTTTCCTCTTAGCCTTTTAATTATCATCAAAAACAAGGGACTAAGAGTCCTATTCTATCATATATTTTTATGATTTTTATTTTTTCCTCATATTTTTTTTATTTTTATTTATTTTTATTTTTTCCTCATATTTTTAAATCATACATGAACATATTATAAAATTGATACATTTGAATTAGATACAGAGTGAAAATTATCCTTCCATGTAGCACCTCCACCTTCCTTCCCACCAAGATAATGTTTCCTATTGGTTTCTTGTGTCATCCAGGATCCCAGGGGCAGTCTATGCTTTGAATATTAATTTATTTTTGTATTTTTTAACTCATGCAAATTATACCAATTGTTCGATCCTTTATTTTTAGTTCACATTATATATTTTAGAGATTCTCTCTCCTTTTTTATTTTATTTTTTTAAGAGAGAGAGAGAGCCCATGCGAAAGAGGCGGGGAGAGGCAGAGGGAGAGAGACAGACAGAATCTTAAGCAGGCTACATGCTCAGCACAGAGCCCGATGCAGGGCTTGATCTCAAGACTCTGAGATCACGACCTGAGCTGAAATTAAAAGTAGGACACTTAACACTGAGCTACCCAGACACTCCTACCTTAGAGATCCTTCCACATCAGTACAGAGATATCTCATTCTTTTCCACAGCAGGATGAACTTTAGTTTCATGTATTTACCATACAATCTTCAACCAATACTCTACTGATGAACACTTAAATTGTTTTCATTTTTGGTAATGCAGACACATACTCAACATGCAACCTGTGCTTTTGCCTATTTGCTTATATTTGCAGAAAACACTCAAAGAAATAGAAGTGCTGGCCAAAGTTTATGTGCATTTTAAAGGTTGGCTGGGGATCCCTAGGTGGCTCAGCGGTTAGCGCCTGCCTTTGGCCCTGGGTGTGATCCTGGAGACCCAGGATCAAGTCTCACATAAGGCTCCCTGCATGGAGCCTACTTCTCCCTCTGCCTGTGTCTCTGCCTCTCTCTCTCTCTCTCTGTCTCTCATGAATAAATAAAAACTTAAAAAAATAAAAAAATAAAAAATAAAGGTTGGTAAAGTTTGCTGAATTGTCCTAAGAATTTCACTCAGGAAAGTTAAGAGAATTTTTCTATATCAAACCGTGAGGTGTATTTTGAACTTGTTTGAAATTTACTACTCCAAGTGATATGAATCCCATTATAATTTTAATATGAACATTTCTTATTTTCAGTAAAATTCTGCCTCTTTTCAGCTATGTAAAGCCATTTGTATTTCATTCTCTGAGCTGTTGGTTCATATCCTTTGTCATTTTCCTAAGGGATTCATTAAATTGCTCTTATAACTCTTATGGCTGTTTACTTATTAAAAATGTTATCTACTTATCTGCACTATGAATTAGAAAGGTGCTCCTCAACTTTTAATTTTTCTTTTGACTTTGTGTTTTTTAAATATGTGGAATCCTTTTTAAATATCAAATTTATAGGGGAGCCTGGGTGGATCAGTTGATTAAGCATCTGCCTTTGGCTCAAGTCATGATTTTGGTGTCCTGGCATCAAGCCCCACATAATGCTCCCTGCTCAACTGGGAGTTTCTTTCTCCTTCTCCCCCTGCCCCCTGCTCCTGCTCACTCACTCTCTCTCTCAGATAAATAAAATCTTTAAACTTAAAATTTATAAAACTTCAATAATTGTGTATTTTCTGTCATATTTTGAAAGGAACTCTTCTTGCTAAGTTGTAAAAAAAAAATTTACCTAAAATATTTTATGATTTTATTTTTTTATATTTAAATGTTTATTCCATCAATTTTGATATATAAATTTATTTTCTGGATGTCTACTCAATGTCTCAAAATAATTTATTTAATAAAGTATTTTTAGGCCACTAACATCTCATTATCATTTTCTTTCTTTTTTTTTAAGATTTTATTTATTTATTCATGAGAGACACATAGAGAGAGAGGCAGAGACACAGGAGAGGGAAGAGAAGCAGGCTCCATGCAAAGAGCCCAATGCGGGTCTCGATCCTGCGAATCCGGAATCACACTTTGAGCCAAAGGCAGATGCCCAACCACTGAGCTACCCAGGCGTCCCTCATTACCATTTTCATACACTAAATTTCTATATATATTTGTCTATATTTCTGGATTTTCCATTTTGTTACTCTGTTGTTTTTTTATTTCTACATTAGCATCCTACTTTTAAATTTTAACTATGTAATTGGTTTTGGTATCAGCTAAGGCTAATTTCTGCTCAAAATGCTTCTATTCAGAATGTTTCTGGCTATTAATGAGCTGATCTTTTATTTATTTGTAATATTAAGAATCTTATAGTTCTTTAAAAATCCATTTGTAAATTAAACTAGGAATTCATTACATTTATAGATGAATTTAGGGAAAATTTTAGGCTATGATATTAATTTCTTACGTAAGGAAACAATATGTCTTATTGTTTTTCTTTTCCATTTGTTTGTTCTTCAAATTAGAAATTTAAGGTTTCATTCATATAACTCATATATTTTTTCATGAAGTTTACTTGTTTTCAAAATTGTGTTATTTAAAAATGCTGTAAAATACTTAAAAACAAAATAATGCATTGAAAAATGCAATGAATGATGATGCACCCCCTCCACCCATATAAGAAATAATGCCATATCAGTTAAAGCTTCCTGTCAATTCTTTTGTGCCTAGATTTTTGCATTTATAATTATTTTTGGATGTTATTTGTGTAAGGCATATATCAGTACTTGATTGATTTTTATCACTGAGTTATATTCCATTGTATGAATATACCATATTTGTTTATCCATGTACAAGCTGGCAACTCCTGTGATGTTTTCCAGTTTTTGATTACAGTGAATAATGCTGCTCTGGAATCTCTGTATGTGCTTTTTTTTGTGACATACATATTCCCTTTCCTATTCAAGTAAATGAAATTGATGGACCATTTAGAAAATTTACATTTGGGCTTTTGAAAAACTGTCAAATGTTTTCCAATGTCACTGTACCATTTTATATTCTTACTAGTAATGAATGAGGGTTCCAACTTCTCCACATCCTTATCAACACTTTGTACTTTGTCTTTTCGATTATAGTCATTATCATTGATAGATAGTGATAACTCATTGCAGTTTTAATTAACATTTCTCTAATTAATATTGATTTGGAACATCATTTCATGTGCTCATTAGCCATCTATATATCAACACTGATGAAATGTCTATTCACATTTTTTGTTCATTGTTTAACTGGACGATTTTCTTTTTATTGAATTATTAAGTTCTTATATACTCTGGATATGAGTTAGATACATAATTTGAAAAAAAAAAGTTTCCTCTAGTCCTAAGAGACTGTGGTTTGCTTTTTCATTTTCTTAATGTCTTTTGAAATACAATTTTTTCATATGATATACTCTGATTTTTTTCTATCTATAAATCATACTTAGTGTTTTATTTAAGAAATCTTTGTTGAATCCATGATCAGAATATTATTTCATATATTTTCTTCTACAAATTTTATATTTGGTAGTCTATGATCTGTGCTGAATTAATTGATAGCATCAAGATCTACAGGGATATTTTTTATATGTGTATGTAATTATCCCAACATCATTTGTTACAAATACTGTTCTTTCCCATTGAATTTTCTTGCCACTTGTGTCAAAAAAACTAACTAAATGTAAGAGTTTAATTCCTGACTTTCAATTCTGTCTATCTGGCAGATCTATCTGCCTAACCCTATTAACCAAGTCCATGTTGTCCTGAATAGAAGGCTTTTTTTTAAAATTACTTAAAATAATTTAATGTAGTCCCAAATTTGTTTTACTTTTCTAAATTATTTGGCTCTTTTTAGTGACTTTTTACATTATTTCACATATTTTAGGATCAATTTGTCAAATCTTGCAAAATATTTTTTTATAATTCTGATGTGGAATACATTGAATTTGTAGATCACTTTGTACAGAATTGCTGATATGGAATTATTAATTTTCCAACCCACGAATGTAAAGTATTTTTCATTCATTCAGAAGTTATATTAAATTTCTCCTAACTACGTTTTGTAGTTTTCAATTTACAAGTCTTACTACACTTCTTTTGTTAAATTTTTTGGTTAAATTTATTTTGTTCTCATGTATTTGATTCTTCTTGGAAGATATTGTGAATGGAATTGTTTTATTAAATTTATTTTTATATTGTTCATTGATAGGGTATAGAAATAAATTTATTTTATTTTTTGTATATTGATCCTATATCCTGCCACTATAACAAAGTTTTTTTCTAGCATTTTTCGTTTTGTATTTTTTAGTATTTTCTACATACAGAATTATGTCATATGTGAATACAGTATTCTTTATATTGATGAATTTCCTTTTTTTCCCCTCCTCACTCCCTCCCCTCCCTTCCCTTCTCTTCCCCCCCTTTCTTCTATGTTGTTTCAGAATCCAGAACCTCCAGCACAGTATTAATTAAAAGCAAAAAGAGCAGGAGTCTTTAGTTTCTTGCTGATCTTAGAGGAAAAAATTCAATCTTTCACCAGTAAATATGATGTTAACTATGGGATATCTATAGATACACTTCATAAAGTAGAAAAAATTTCCTTTGTTAAGACATTTATCATAAATTTCTATGAATTACTGTCAATTTTTTCTGCATCAGTTAAAACATTTGTGTGTGTATGTGTGTGTTTCTGGTCCTTTATTATATTAACTTTACATGTTACCTTAATTGATTTTCATTTGTTAAGCCAGCTTTACATCCCTTGGATAAATCTTACTTAGTCATGGTATAAAATCCTTTTATATGGTTGCCAGTTTACTACTGTTTTATTAAGGATTTTTACAGGTGTGTTCATGAGGGATGTTAGTCTGTGATCACTTTTTCTGGCTTTGGTATCCAGATAATACTGGGCCTACAGAATAAGCTAGGAAATGTTCTCTCATTCTCCATTTCATTCTCTGTTAATTGAATATATTTGTCGGTGGTGGCTATTCATTCTTTAAATAATTAGCAGAATTTATCATTGAAGCAATCTAGGTAGGTCCAGGCTTCCCTTTGAAGGATTGTTTAAAAATTTTATATATTTATATGAGAGAGAGAGAGAGAGAGACAACAAGATAGGGGAGGGGGAGGAAGAGAAGCAGACATCCTGCTGGACAGGGAGCCCAATGTGGGGCTCAATCCCAGGACCCTGGGTTCATGACTTGAGATGAAGGCAGATGCCCAACCAAATGAGCCTCCCAGGCGCCGTTGGGGGAATGTTTCTTACCAATCAGTCAATTTTGTTTCTTTTTGGGTTTTAGTTTGTTTGGTTGTTTTCTGTCTTGGTCAGTCTGTTTCAGGGGTTGGCACAGTTTTTCTTTAAAGAAATACATAAAAATGTTTTAGGATTTAAAGATCATGTAGTCTCTACTGCAACTAGTTAACCATGTTACATTAGATTTAACGCAGCAAAAGATACATAAATAGGAACTGGTATTTCCAATACTAGCTGTAGAAAACATTCTACAAGCCAGATGGGTCTGAGTTCGCAGACTTCTCAACTAGCTATAGATTTCTAATTTTGTTTATATTTACAAAAACACAACTTCTCTATTATTTTTAAATTTCATTTATTTCTGTTCTGATTTTTATTATTTGCTTTCTTTTTGCTTGCTTTGAGTTCAGTATTCTTCTGTTTCTCTACTTTCTTCCAGTGACACAGTTTAGCTAACTGCTTACAACCCTTTCTTACAACCCTTTCTTTCTTCTTATATAGATATTTGAAATATAAATTTTCCTATAAGTACTGCTTGGCCCATAGTGTGTGTATGTAGATATTTCTATTTTGGTTTCCATTAGGTTCAAAAAATTTAGGGGCACCATTGGTTAAGCATCCAATTCTTGGTTTCAGGTTGTGATCTTAGGATC
Source organism: Canis lupus baileyi (assembly GCF_048164855.1). Lineage (NCBI taxonomy): Eukaryota > Metazoa > Chordata > Mammalia > Carnivora > Canidae > Canis > Canis lupus. The sequence continues at coordinate 30,731,011 of NC_132857.1, read as the reverse complement.
ATAAGACTGAGCCCCATGCTGGGCTTTGCATTCAGTATGGAATCTGCTTAGGGCTTTTCTCCCGCTTCCTCTGCCCCTTTCTCCCTCTTCTCTAATAAATAGAGTGAAAGAGAATCTAAAGGAGGCTCCAAGCCCAACATGGAGTCCGACATGGGGCTTGGCCTCGCAACCTTGAGATCATGACCTGAACCAAAATCAAGAGTCAGTCGCTTAACTGACTGAGCCACCCAGGTGCCTCAGTGTTGATTTTTTTTGAAGCCTCTCTCCTTGACTTATAGATGGTCACCCTCTTGTTGCTCCTTACATGATGGTCCCTCTGTGAGTGGGCATCCTTTTAAGTAATTATATCCAAATATAATCACATTCTGAGTTACTGGGACTTAAGTTTCCAAAAGTCAGTAATTTTAAATAGCCATTGATTATTCAAAAATATATTATGTTAATAATTATTTTCGATATTTATTTTTTTAGGAAAGTAATATTTCCTTCAATCCCTAGGTTTAAATGTTTTATTTATATATTTATTTATATATTTATTTATTTATTTGAGTTCAATTTGACAATGTATAGCCTACCACCCAGTGCTCATCCCATCAAGTGCCCCCCTCAGTACCCTCACCCAGTCACCCCCAACCCCCACCCAACTCCCTTTCCACCACCCATTGTTTGTTTCTTAGACTTAGTATCTCATGTTCTGTCTCTCTTTCTGATATTTCCCACTCATTTTCTCTCCTTTCCCCTTTAATCCCTTTCACTATTTTTTATATTCCGCAAATGAATGAAACCATATAATGCTTCTCCTTCTCCGATTGTCTTACTTCACTCAGCATAATACCCTCCAGTTCCATCCACCTTGAAGCAAATGGTGGGTCTTCGTCATTTCTACTGACTAATATTTCACTGTATATAGAGACCACAGCTTCTTTATCCATTCATTCATCTTTTGATGGACACTGAGGCTCCTTCCACATTTTGGCTATAGTGGAAATGGCTGCTATAAACATTGGGGTGCAGGTGCCTCGGCTTTTCACTGCATCTGTATCTTTGGGGTAAATCCCCAGCAGTGCAATTGCTGGATCGTAGGGCAGGTCTATTTTTAACTATTTGAGGAACCTCTACACAGCTTCCCAGAGTGGCTGCACCAGTTCACAATCCAACAAACAGTGCAGGAGGGTTCCCCCTTCTCCACATCCTCTCCAACATTTGTTGTTTCCTGTCTTGTTCATTTTCACCATTCTCACTGGTGCAAGGTGGTTTCTCATTGTGGTTTTGTTTGTGTTTCCCTGATGGCAAGTGATGCGGAGCATTTTCTCATGAGCTTGTTTGCCATGTCTATGTCTTTGGTGAAATTTCTGCTCATGTCTTTGCCCAATTCATGATTGGATTGTTTGTTTCTTGGTCATTGAGTTTAATAAGTTCTTTATAGATCTTGGTTACTAGCCCTTTATCTGATATGTCATTTGCAAATATCTTCTCCCATTCCGTAGTTGTCTTTTAGTTTTGTTGGCTATTTCTGTTGCTGTGTGAAGCTTTTTATCCTGATTAAGCCCCAATAATTCATTTTTGCTTTTGTTTCCTTCATAGATGAAGGAAGTTACTGTGGACAAGTTCAAAAGGGTGTTGCCTGTGTTCTCCTTTAGGATTTTGATAGATTCTTGTTTCACATTTAGATCTTTCATCCATTTTGAGTTTATCTTTGTGTATGGTGAAAGAGAGTGGTCTAGTTTCATTCTTCTGCATGTGGATGTCCAATTTTCCCAGCACCATTTACTGAAGAGACTATCTCTTTTCCACTGGATAGTCATTCCTGCTTTGTCAAAGATCAGTTGACCATAGAGTTGAGGGTCCATTTCTGGGTTCTCTATTTGGTTCCATTGATCTATGTGTCTGTTTTTGTGCCAGTACCACACTGTCTTGATGATCACAGCTTTGTAGTACAACCTGAAATCTGGCATTGTGATGCCCCCAGCTATGGTTTTCTTTTTTAAAATTCCCCTGGCTATTCAGGGTCTTTCCTGATTCCACACAAATCTTTAGATAATTTGTTCCAACTCTCTGAAAAAGTCCATGGTATTTTGATAGGGATTGCATTGAATGTGTAAATTGCCCTGGGTAACATTGACATTTTCACAATATTAATTCTGCGAATCCATGAGCATAGAATATTTTTCCATCTCTTTGTGTCTTCCTCAATTTCTTTCAGAAGTGTTCTGTAGTTTATAGGGTATAGATCCTTTACCTCTTTGGTTAGGTTTATTCCTAGGTATCTTATGCTTTTGGGTGAAATTGTAAATGGGATTGACTCCTTAATTTCTCTTTCTTCAGTCTCATTGTTAGTGTATAGAAATGCCACTGACTTCTGGGCATTGATTTTGTATCCTGCCACACTGCCGAATTGCTGTATGAGTTCTAGCAATCTTGGGGTGGAATCTTTTGGGTTTTCTATTTACAGTATCATGTCATCTGCAAATAGGGAGAGTTTGACTTCTTTGCCAGTTTGAATGCCTTTTACTTCTTTTTGTTGTCTGATTGCTGAGGCTAGGACTTCCAGTACTCTGTTGAATTGCAGTGGTGAGAGTGGACATCCCTGTCTTGTTCCTGATCTTAGGCGAAAGGCTCCCAGTGTTTCCCCATTAAGAATGGTATTTGCTGTGGGCTTTTCGTAGGTGACTTTTAAGATGTCGAGGAATGTTCCCTCTATCCCTACACTCTGAAGAGTTTTAATCAGGAATGGATGCTGTATTTTGTCAAATGCTTTCTCTGCATCTATTGAGAGGATCATATGGTTCTTGTTATTTCTCTTGCTGATATGACGAATCACATTGACTTCTTTACTAGACTTGAACCAGCTTTGCATCCCAGCGATAAATCCCACTTGGTCATGGTGAATAATCTTCTTTATGTATTGTTGGATCCTATTGGCTAGTATCTTATTGAGAATTTTTGCATCCATGTTCATCAGGGATATTGGTCTCTAATTCTCCTTTTTGGTGGGGTCTTTGTCTGGTTTTGGAATTAAGGTGATGCTGGCCTCATAGAAAGAGTTTGGAAGGGGATCCCTGGGTGGCGCAGCGGTTTGGCGCCTGCCTTTGGCCCAGGGCGCGATCCTGGAGACCCGGGATCGAATCCCACATCAGGCTCCCGGTGCATGGAGCCTGCTTCTCCCTCTGCCTATGTCTCTGCCTCTCTCTCTCTCTCTCTGTGACTATCATAAATAAATAAAAATTTAAAAAAAAAAGAAAGAGTTTGGAAGTCTTCCATCTCTTTCTATCTTTCCGAACAGCTTTAGTAGAAAAGGTATCAAACTTTCTTTAAAAGTTTGATATAATTCCTCAGGGAAGCCATCTGGCCCTGGATTTTTGTGTCTTGGGAGGTTTTTGATAACTGCTTCAATTTCCTCCCTGGTTATTGGCCTGTTCAGGTTTTCTATTTCTTCCTGTTCCAGTTTTGGCAGTTTGTGGTTTTCCAGAAATGGTCCATTTCTTCTAGATTGCATAATTTATTGGCGTATAGCTGCTCATAAAATGTTTTTAAATCGTTTATTTCCTTGGTGTTGGTGGTGATCTCTCCTTTCTCATTCATGATTTTATTAATTTGAGTCTTTTCTCTTTTCTTTTTAATAAGGCTGGCTAATAGTTTATCTATCTTACTAATTTTTTCAAAGAACCAACTCCTGGTTTTGTTGATCTGTTCCACAGTTCTTCTGGTCTCGATTTCGTTGAGTTCTGCTCGAATCTTTATTAGCTCTCTTCTTCTGCTGGTTGTAGGATCTATTTGCTGTTTTTTCTCCAGCTCCTTTGGGTGCAAGGTTAGCTTTTGTATTTGAGTTCTTTCCAGTGTTTGGATGGATGCTTGTATTGTGATGTATTTCCCCCCTCAGGACTGCTTTTGTTGTATCCCAAAGATTTTGAACGGTTGTATCTTCGTTCTCATTCACTTCCGTGAAATCTTTTTAATTCTTCTCTAATTTCCTGGTTGACCCTTTCATCTTTTAACAGGATGGTCCTTAACCTCCATGTGTTTGAAATCCTTCCAAACTTCTTCTTTGGTTTAGTTCTAATTTCAAAGCATTATGGTCTGAAAATATGCAGGGGATGATCCCAATCTTTTGCTATCGGTTACGACCTGATTTGTGACCCAGTATGTGGTCTTCTGGAGAAAGTTCCATGTGCACTTGAGAAGAATGTGTATTCAGTTGTGTTTGGATGAAAAGTTCTGTAAATATCTATGAAATCCATCTGGTCCAGTGTATCATTTAAAGCTCTCGTTTCTTTGGAGATGTTGTGCTTAGAAACCTGTTGATTATAGAAAGTGCTACATTCAAGTCACCAAGTATAAGTGTATTATTATCTAAGTATGTCTTAACTTTGATTATTAATTGATTGATATACTTGGCTGCTATCACATTCGGGGCATAAATACTGATGATTGTTAAGTCCTCTTGTTGGATAGATCCTTTAAGTATGATATAGTGTCCCTCTTCATCTCTCACTACAGTCTTCGGGATAAACTTTAGTTTATCGATATAAAAATGGCCACCCCTGCTTTCCCTTGAGGACCATTTGAATGGTCTCCAACCTTTTATTTTCAGGCTGGAGGTGTCCTTATGTCTAAAGTGTGTCTCTTGTAGACAGCAAATAGATGGGTCCTGCTTTTTTATCCAGTCTGAAACCCTGCGCCTTTTGATGGGGTCATTAAGCCCGTTCACATTCAGAGTTACTATTGAGAGATATGAATTTAGTGTCATCATGATACCTAATCAGTCCCTGTTTTTGCGGATTTTTCCCTTGGAATTCCTCTTTCTTTTACAGAGTCCCCCTTAATATTTCTTGGAAAACTGGGTTGGTGGTCACATATTCTTTCAGTTTCTGCCTATCTTGGAAGCTCTTTCTCTCTTCTTCCATTCTGAATGAGAGCCTTGCTGGATAAAGCATTCTTGGCTGCCTGTTCTTCTCATTTAGGACCCTGAATATATCCTGCCAGCCGTTTCTAGCCTGCCAGGTCTCTGTGCAGAGGTCTGCTGTTAATCTAATATTTCTCCCCATAAAAGTTAGAGATTTCTTGTCTCTTGCTGCTTTAAGGATCTTCTCTTTGTCTTTGGAATTTGCAAGCTTCCCTATTAAATGTCGAGGTGTTGAGCAGTTTTTATTGATTTTAGGCGGGGATATCTCTATTTCCTGGATCTGAATGCCTGTTTCCCTTCCCATATTAGGAAGTTTTTCAGCTATGATTTGTTTAAATACATATTCTGGACCTCTGTCCCTTTCGGCACCCTCGGGAACCCCAATTTAATGTAGATTTTTCTTTCTGAGGCTGTCATTTAATTCCCTTAATCTATCCTCATGATCTTTTAATTGCTTTTCTCTTTTTCCCTCAGTTTCCCTCTTTGCCATCAACTTGTCTTCTATGCCACTCACTTGTTCTTCTACCTCATTAACCCTCGTCGTTAGGACCTGTAGCTTGGATTGCATGTCATTTAGTTTATTTTTAACTTCTGCCTGATTAGATCTAAATTCTGCAGTCATGAAGTCTCTTGAGTCCTTTAGGCTTTTTTCTAGAGCCACCAGTAGCTGTATAATAGTGCTTCTGAATTGGCTTTCTGACATTGAATTGTAATCCAAATTTTGTAACTCTGTGGGAGAGAGGACTGTTTCTGATTCTTTCTTTTGAGGTGAGGTTTTCTTTCTAGTCATTTTGCTCAGTGCAGAGTGGCCAAAAACAAGTTGTATTGGGAAAAGGAGAAAACGAGAGAGAGAAAAAAGAAAAGAAAAAGAAAAAAAAAGAAGAGAAGAAAAGGGGGGCTGGAAGCCAACAGAAACTAAAAACAAGGGGGAGTATCCTCCGATTTTATATACTGTAAATCCCTGGACTTCCCCTGGAACTTTCCAGTGCTATTTGGTCAATAATTTGTTTTTCAACTGTCCTTCTAGCTGGTCTTCTGGGTCGAGGGGCCTGCTGTGCTGATTCTCAGGTGTAAGCACCTGGGGGAGCGGCTCAGTCCCCTGCCTGGTGCAGGGCTCAGTCGGAGCTGTTTATCCTGTTTATCTGTTGAGGCAACTGTGAGGCTCAGTGGGGGTTGTTTATCCTTGAGGCCCCAGGAGGAACAACAACTGTGGAGGCGGCCAGCTCTCCAGCCCTGGAGTCAGCTCCTGCAGTAACCATCGCAGCTCCCAGTCTGCAGGGGCCTGGATGCTCCGGGGGTGGGGGCGCCGATCTGCACAGCCCCGGCAGCCCAGAGGCAGGAATGTCCTTGCTGTTCTGTGTCCTCCCGGCCTCTGCCTGTCTCGGGGAAGTGCCGGATCCTGGGCTGTGTCCCCCGGCGCCCTGTGCTCCCAGGCCTGAACTGTTGGAATCGCGCTCCCGGGTGCGCAGCCCCCTCCGGGCAGAGCCTCCGACAAAGCTGCCTCCGAGCTGCTCCTGGGGCCCCGCGGGGTGCGCGCTGCAGCCCTTAGGGAGCTCAGTGCACTCTCCCGGGGCGCAGGTGTCTGTTAGTGTCCCCAGGAGCCCGAGGGCATCCCCGCCCTCCTGGGTCCTGCTCCACCTCCCTGCGAGCCCCTTTCCGCCCGGGAAGGTCGGTGCAGCTCCTGCTCCTCCGGGACGGGGCTCTCCTGTCCTGGGGACACTCGCCCCGGCCTCAGCCCGGCTCCTCGCGGGGCCCTTCCCCCTTGGAGGCCTTTGTTCCTTTACTTCTTTTTCCCCGTCTTCCTACCTTGATAGAAGCGCGAACTCTTCTCACTGTGGCAATCCAGCTGGTCTCTCTTTAAATCTCAGGCCAAATTCGTAGGTTTTCAGGATGATTTGAAGGTTATCTAGGTAATTTGGTGGGGACAGGTGACTTGGGGACCCTACTCTTCTGCCATCTTGCCCTCCCTCTCCTATTTATTTTTTTAATTCTGTAAAGTTTTCTTAAATTATATCTTGGAATTTTTCAAATTTGATTTCATTATTTCAAAAAAGCAAATAATTATGCAAGTGTAGCCTATCCTAATAAATATTTACTTCTGATTTTTATTATTTGCTTCTCCTTAATTTTCCTTGTTTTTCTATATTCTGTTCTATGTGCCTAATGTTTTTAGAAGTGTTGCTCTTTTTTTTATGTTACTTCTTATACGGAATTTGTTTCTGTCATAGTTTTATTTTTCTCTCCCACTTTTTAAAAACTGAGGTATTAAGTCCTGAATCATCTCCTGCTGTTATTTTGCACTATTCTACCAAACTTTGAATACCCCTAATTTTTTCTCACTGTCCTGTTAATTTTTCGAATCTATATGTGATTATCATTTTCTTCTACTTGCTGCTGATTTTTTTTTTTTTTCTGGAGAGTGTTCTTCTATGCTATTTTTTATGCTGTCCCTAACCTCTCATTTCCTTTTACTATTACCAGTAGTATATTTGAACATTGTGTTGTTGACTATTTTAATGTTACTCATTTTTTTTTTTTTTTTTTTTTAATGTTACTCATTTTTGAATAAAGTTTATTTTTCCTGTATTTACTATTTGCAGCAGATTCACAGAAACAAAACAAAACAAAACAAGGAAGTATCCAACACTGGAAGAAATTCTCTGTAGATCACAGTGAATTTTTATGAATCAAAAAGTTGTCTTGCTTTGGCTTCAACTTCTACGCAGTTAACAGTGATCAGTGACTATATAGTAGTAACTTAAAATGAAAATCTCTCTTTTATAGCCTGCTCTAGAGACTGACTCCTTTGTGATAAATGGCTTATCGGTGTGCTCGCTCTAACAAGTCTGTCTTCTCTACTTCCTCATTATGTGAAATGTGTTGAGGAAAGATTTTACTATTGCAACAAACATCTCATTGTCATTGTTCTAAAAAATTATATTAATGTGACTCTTCCAGACAAGCTACTTACTCTAGCAAACTGCTCAGGCTCCATGTGTGTCTGAGCTCCTCAATTGCATTGTCATGTCATATGATCTTCACTCTTTTTTTCTTTTTTAATTGTAGTTGACACACAGTGCTACATTAGTTTCAAGTCTACAAAATGTTAATGCAACAGCTTTATACATTATGTTGTGTTTACCACAAAGGTAGCTATCCTCTGCCACCATATAATGCCACTGCAATACCATTGGCTATATACTCTATGCTTGCTCTTTATTCCCATGACTTATTCACTCCTGCACCTCCCACTTCTCTTCACCCTGTTTCTGTCCATCTCCCTCACCCCACTCCCCTCTTTTATGTAATTGTGGGTGCATTTGGCAGGTCCTTCTTGAAAATTATGAAGACTTTATGTGTAATTTCTAGTTTCATTGAAGCTTTGACCTGAATTTATTATTCTAATTATTTGGGGACTTTATTTTTTAATGAGCAGAATATAGCAGAAATGCCTTTACACCCTGTCTTAAACATGAAATGGTTATTAATGTATAGCGCTTAATGCACTAAGTTCCAGACAGTGTTTCAAATGCTACTTCTCTATTAACTCATTTAAGTAGAGGTCCCAGAGTACCTAAATTTGGAAATATTCATGTTCCTGCATTTTCATAGTGAGGAGAGCAGTAGAGGACTTTATCAGACTGCCAAAAGGATACATAATTCTAAAATGATTTTAAAATAGTGATTCTAAATGTTTCTGATCAGCGAATTAAAAAGTTGTGGGAGCACCTGGGTGGCTCAGGGGTTGAGCATCTGCCTTTGGCTCAGGTCATGAGGTTGGAGTCCTGGGATTGAGTCCTGCATTGTGGTCCCCACCGGAAACATGCTTCTCTCTCCGCCTATGTCTCTACCTCTCTCTCTCCGTGTGTCTCTCATAAATAAATATATAAAATATTAAAAAAAATAAAGAATGAATGAATGAATGAATGAATAAATAAATAAATATATAAATGGTTGTGAATGTAATCATATAAGGTACATAGATTCTGTAGCCCAGGGGACTAACTATTGAAATCAATCTGCAAATCCATGGGCAGCCCGTGTGGTTTAGCAGTTTAGCGCCACCTTCAGCCCAGGGCATGATCCTGGAGACCCAAGTCCCAAGTCAGGCTCCCTGCATGAAGCCTGCTTCTCCCTCTGCCTGTGTCTCTGCCTCTCTCTCTTTCTCTCTCTCTCTCTGTGTCTCTCATGAATAAATAAATAAAATCTTTAAAAAAATCTGTAAATCCAGATGTGCACAAAACATGATTTATAGACTGTTTAAATATCTCATATGCTCATTAACTATTGTTTGCTTGTTTTAATTTTATGCAGATTCACCTATGGTAAACAAAATGCAAATGTATACTGTCTTTATGCTATAACATGTTTTCTCAGTCAATAGTCGTGGTTAATATATTAATATATATATATGTTAAAATGAGTTAGCATCATTTAGATGTGATATTTTTATATTTAATTAATTAATTAAGTATTTTTAGGGAGATAGAGAGTGGGGGGGAGAAAGATAGGGGGAAGAGCAGAACGTGAGGGAGAGAGAGAATCTTAAGCAGGCTCCATGCCTGGCACAGAACCTGACATAGGATTTGCTCTCACAGCCCTGAGGTCATGATCATAGCCAAAATCAAGAGTCAAGTGCTTACCTGATTGAGCCACTGCTTACGTTTCATTTAAATCCTTAAAACAATCCTAAGAAATAAGTTCTATTTTGATTAATGTGTTTTAGAGATTAAGAGATTGAAGCATAGCAGAGTTAAGTGAGTTTTCAATGGATATATAGCTAGTGAATGGTGGAATGGGATCTGAACCCAGGACATCATTTTTATCTGTTTAAAATATTGAAACTGGTTCTTCATTATCTAAAAATACTGAGAATCTCTATAAGAGATTGAGTTTAAACTTTTTCTGATAGTCATCTCTGGGAGTTTATTTGCTATTTGTTATATAGTAAAGCGATGTTTACAAAATTAACCTGATTGATAGTTTGTAATGAAGAAAAGCCAGTCAGAAAGACTTAGTAGCATCACTGCTAAAATGGAACTGATCTAAACAGGTAGAACTGGGAATCAAATTTTAAGAATTTTTGACAAGATGGGGCACTATGTGGTTCTGTCAGTTAAGCACACAACTCTTGATTTTGGTTCAGGTCATGATCTTAGGGTTCTACGATAAACCCCACATCAGGCTCCCTGCTGGATGTGGAGCCTGCTTGGGATTCTTTCTTTCACTCTGCCCCTCCCTACTCGCTCTCTCTCCTTCTCTCCAAAAATAAGAAAATAATTTCTGATAAGATTCTTAACAGAAGAATCAATGCAATATTTTTTAGATTTTGTTCCGTGAACGTTGGGGAAATGTAAGGGTAAATTGTGGCTCTGCTTTGAATTAGAAAATCAGGACAATCCATGGCAGGCTCTGAGGGTATGTGACACTTTTCTGGAGTCAAGCTGCTAGTTATCAAGGTCTTTATTGTTTCTGCCAGCTTTGTTTCAACTTCCACTTCTCTTTGGTATTTGTCTGCTCAACACTGCCTTTTGGCCTTTCCAAAGGGTCAACAGTTTCTTCATCTTTCTAGTGCATTTTTCAATCATACTACATGTTCTGTTTTTTTTGTTTTGGACTGTCTGTCCACTGCAGAACGGCCTCAACATGCTGGCATAGCTGTGCATCTCTGCTCTGTCTCTCTCCCCATTCTGGTACCTGAGATAAAGAACTAGAAATAAGTGAACTAGAAATGAGTGAATATACTTGATATTAAACATGCTGATAAGGAGTCAACATTGAAATTTTATGCAAACAGGATTATAGGCTGATTTAAAGATTCCATAATTATTTAAAATCTCCTAGCCTCACCAAAGTTTTTACTTTTCTTTCATAATTGGCCGTAAGTTCTGTCTGTACCTCATAGTATAAGCTATTAATAGCAGAGAAAAAACAAACAATTTTATACAAGGAAATACAATTGAACCTGAAGTTCAGTTGTGAAAGAGAAGATTTTACAATCTCTAATACTTTTGTTTTGACATTTTCTGGTTCTGTTTCTACTGTGTCTTATGCTTAAGAAATTGAACACAGTTGTTCAATTTATTTTATGAAATTTGTACATGACTGGTATTGTTCTAGGAAAATATCATCTCTAATCTTCATAACAACTGTGCAAGGTAGATATTATTATCTCTACTTTAAAGATGAGAAAATTAGGATTCAGAAAACAATTGGAGGATTTCTTGGTTAAACTGGTAGATTAAACATGCACCTTCTACCCCCAAATCTCATGAAGATTATATTAAAAGGGCATAAGGGAGGGAGGAGGGGAGGGAGGAAGGAAGAAAAGATGGAAGGAAGGACAAAGAAAAGAAATCTAAAATATCTATAATGTAGTGCTAGCAGGTACTCATAATATTAAGGATGAAGGAGGCAGGGTTAAGAACAAAATAATTTCTTACAACTAAAGACATTATTCCCCCTGCCACTTTTCCAAGCCAGACAACTGCTTCATAGGAAAAAGGAAATATTTATCCCCTAGAGAAGACAAAAGAGGGTTTCTAGCCCTGGAAACACCAGGCATAGGTAAAGGTAATGATGCTAAAGGAGAAATTTAAATGAATACTTACAAATAGAAAACCAAACTAAACATTACAAAAATCTCTGAATACAAGCTTACACACACACACACACACACACACATACACACACACACACAATCTCATACAAAAAATCAGCAAATAGAAAGGGATTTCAGATTTTCAATAGCAATTCTTAAGGCTAAAAGATAAAAAGTTAAATTTTAAGCTTAGGACAAAAGCCACCCAATCTGGAATTCCTGACTAACCGGTTTATTGATTTATTTTGAAGGCACAATAAGTATGTGAAAGTCTATAAGATTTCACTTTCCATACCTTTTCTCAGAAATATACTAGAAAATATTCTCTACTTTCCAAAATATGGAAGAGAAAAATAAACATCAGGGTGCAGGTGTCCCGGCGTTTCATTGCATCTGAATCTTTGGGGTAAATCCCCAACAGTGCAATTGCTGGGTCATAGGGCAGGTCTATTTTTAACTCTTTGAGGAACCTCCACACAGTTTTCCAGAGTGGCTGCACCAGTTCACATTCACACCAACAGTGTAAGAGGGTTCCCTTTTCTCCGCATCCTCGCCAACATTTGTGGTTTCCTGCCTTGTTAATTTGCCCCATTCTCACTGGCGTGAGGTGCTATCTCATTGTGGTTTGGATTTGTATTTCCCTGATGGCCAGTGATGCAGAGCATTTTCTCATGTGTGTGTTGGCCATGTCTATGTCTTCCTCTGTGAGATTTCTGTTCATGTCTTTTGCCCATTTCATGATTGGATTGTTTGTTCCTTTGGTGTTGAGTTTAATAAGTTCTTTATAGATCTTGGAAACTAGCCCTTTATCTGATATGTCATTTGCAAATATCTTCTCCCCTTCTGTAGGTTGTCTTTGAGTTTTGTTGACTGTATCCTTTGCTGTGCAAAAGCTTTTTATCTTGATGAAGTCAATACCCACCATTTGCTTCAACGTGGATGGAACTGGAGGGTATTATGCTTAGTGAAGTAAGTCAATCGGAGAAGGACAAACATTATATGTTTTCATTCATTTGGGGAATATAAGGGAAGGGAGAAGAAATGTGTGGGAAATATCAGAAAGGGAGACAGAACATAAAGACTCCCAACTCTGGGAAACCAACAAGGGGTGGTGGAGGGGGAGGAGGGCGGGGGGGGGTGGGGGTGAATGGGTGACGGGCACTGAGGGGGCACTTGACGGGATGAGCACTGGGTGTTATTCTGTATGTTGGTAAATTGAACACCAATAAAAAATAAATTTATTATTAAAAAATCCAAAAAAAAAGGAAGAGGAAAAATAAAAGTTGGGGGATGAAAGAACAGAGGACTATAAGGTTAGAGAGAGAAAAGTGAAATCGCCACATTTATGTTGAAAAGATTTTTAACATGCCACATATGGGTATTGAGCGCTTGAAATGTTGTCATGACAAAATGAGATGTACCCTAGCACAGGGGTTAGCAAACTTTTTCTATAAAGATCCAGATAGTAAATATTTTAGGCTTTGCAGGCCAGACAATTCTGCTGTAGTAACAGGAAAGAGCCACTGATGATATGTAACAAATGGTGGAGGTTTTTTTCTAATAAAACTCTATTTGCAAAATCAAGTGGTAGACAGAATTTCACTAACAAGTTTGTTGACCCCTTCTCTTAGTATAAAATACGCTGTGAATTTCAAGATTAAGTACAAATTAAAATGAAAAAATAATTTCTTAAATTTATATACTGATTATATACTGAAATGATAGTTTTGAATATATAAGGTTACATAGGATATATCATTAAAATTAAATTTGCCTGTTTTATGCTTATTTTTTATATGTGGCTACTAGAACTCTAAATTTAGTTGTATAGCTCCCATCCCATTTCTGTTGGACAGTGTTATTTAGAATTATGGCTCTGTCTTTTGCATAGAGTTTCCAGTGTAGATTGAAGTCCATTGGAGGATTCATGAGTCATTCATTCAAAATGTTAAAAGCAGTATAACATCAAATACAATCAAACAAATTGACAGGAAAATTACATGAGAGAGATGGTTTAAGTTGAACTAATTATAAGTTTAAAAAAACTAGGCAAATGGAAACTAGAAAGCAACAACAATAATTCTCAAATCCAGGAAACTGAAAAACTGTATAGGAAAGGACAAGTAAACATGCTATAAAGTGTGCCTCAACTGTAAATATGTGTCTTGACTTATGCCATATTGTCATAAAAAAAGCAAACACTGAATATTTTTTATTAGTTTGAGAGCTAGAATTTAGTGATTCATCGGTTGCATATAATACCCAGTGCTCATTACATCAAGTGTCCTCCTTAATGCCCACCACCCAATTACCCCATCCCGCCATCCACCCTCCTTCCAGCAACCTTTGATTTGTCTCCTATGGTTTGCCTCCCTCTCAATTTTCATTTTATTTTATTTTTCCTTCCCTTTTCCTATGTTCATTGGTTTGTTTCTGAAATTCCACATATGAGTGAAATCATATATTTGTCTTTCTTTGATAGACTTATTTCACTTAGCATACCCTCTAGATCCATTCACATTAGTGCAAATGGCAAGATTTCATTCTTTTTGATGGTTGAGTAATATTTCATTATATTTAATATATTTTATATAACATATAAATATGTAAATTAACATATAACTACACTGTATATTATATATCATATATATTTTATATATGTAATTTTTATATCTTTACATTCACCTGTTGGTGGACATCCAGGCTCTTTACATATTTTGGCTATTGTGGACATTGCTGCTATAAACATTGGTGTGCAGGTACCCCTTCAGATTACTGCATTTGTATCTCTTGGGTAAATACCTAGAAGCACAATTGTTGGGTCGTTAGGTATATGATGGCCAAAAATGCCTGGAGATCCGCCCTGAGAGATTGATCATAAAGTTATGCAGCATAAGGAGGAGGTGGACAAGGATGACAAAGCTATTGAGAATCTGGTGGTGCTGCTGTTTGAAACTACACTGCTCTCTTCTGGCTTCTCATTTGAAGATTCTTAGACCTGCTCCAACCATTTCCATCACATGATTGTGCGAGGCCTGGGCACTGATGAAGATGAGGCGACAGCAGAGGAACCCAACACCAACATAGCTGTCCTCTGAGTGTGATGAGGATATCTCTCACATGGAAGAACTAGATTAAGTGTTTCTACCTGCAGATATTGTGCCCTAAAGTCCCCAAAGCTCCTCCAGCAGCTGTGAGTGGCCCTGGCCTAGCTGGTTCCTTCTGCTGATGTCTAGTGGTTGTTCTCTCCTGTATTTCTGCCTAAGGCAGGATACAGGAGCATCAAGCCCTATTCGTTCCTTCATCTGACATCAAGTTTGGGTGTGTATTGTGGGGTTTTTGTTTGTTTTTGTTATTTATTTTGTTCTGAGATTAAGGTATGCAAAATAAAGAAAAAATAATTATTAGTAGTGTATTTGTTAGGCAGACTCAGTTTCTAGAACATTCTTGTCATTATGTTTTTCCCATGTTGCTACTCCTAAGTCTTTTCTTGTTTGTTTGTTTGTTTGTTTGTTTGTTTTTCTTTCCTTGTTTTAATCATGGAGCTGTGTTCTCTAAGCTTTGGATATTCTGAAAGGCTTTCAGCCTCCCAAACACATCATGGCTTGTCAGAGTCTAGACTTTTTATGCTTCCTGTTGTAATTTCCTGGATGTACAATCACCTTAGTCTGACTGATGAGCTAGTATTTTTCAAAGTACCATTCATGGATTTCCTTCTCTGTTGAAGATTTCCCTGATTTCTTCCCATCTCCCACGGTGCGTCTTCTATAGAGACTGTCCTTGTCCTGAGTCACATAATGCAAGCCTTGCACAAAGAAGGCATTCAAGTCTTTTTCCAAAGTAATATGGAATACAACTAGCTGGGAGTGGTAAATGAGTTCACAATTAGATACCATCTTATCTGGTTTGTTTTTAATTTGCAGGAAGTGGGAGCAGAGATGAAATTCATCAAAACCTATAGTAAGAAATGTAGATGACATACAGCCTTATTTTTTAAAAACTATGGAACATGTGTTAAATAATCAAAGTATGCAATTTTAAATTTAATAACAAAAAGATCTGTGACTCTACATGCAAAAATAGCACTGTATTATTTCTCATTATCAAGTAACTGCATTAGGCTTGCACCCTAGCCATGAAGCAGAACTTTAGATGCATAGCATGCACAGTATCCACAATTCACCTTAAGAATGGAGCACCTGGGTGGCTCAGCGTTTGAGTGTCTGCCTTTGGCTCAGGGTGTGATTCCAGGGTCCTGAGATCAAGTCCCACATCGGGCTCCCTGCATGGAGAAGGAAGGCTCCATGCAGGGAGCCCGATGTGGGACTCCATCCCTGGGACTCCAGGATCACGCCCTGGGCTGAGGGCAGGTGCTAAACGGCTGAGCCACCAGGCGTCCCACCTCAAGAGCAAATTTAGTATTTATTTGAATATTATACCTTCCCCAGCTAAAATCAACAGTGGGAATTTTGGACAGACAGGACTCAATTCGGTAAAATAGAGACAGTCAAGGTTGAGGCTTCAGATTCTTAATACTAGTTCTCATTTTGATGTTTAACACAAAATAAAAATAAAGTTGAAGTGACTAAAGCATTTTGTTTTAGAGACAGTAAATAGGTTCATTATATTATTTTGCTTTGCTGAAACAAATTGAGTAGATATGGCTCACACAAATTTGATGTCTTAGCCTCTATGTTTAACAATCTTGGCTGAGACAATTTGGGGCTTCTTAGAAAAATACAGCAAAAGTCTGATGAGTAACAAGTGGCTAGAACGAAGTTCACCATAAACCTGCCACCTGTTTCTTTATACAAGAACACTGGCTATAAATACAACAGTATTATGATTCTTATGGATATGCTTCTGCTCATGATTTTGACTTTTAGAGAAAATGGTTTATTTCTTTTCCCTTTTGTAAGTAAATATCTTTTAATTCCTGAAAAATAGCAGGCTTTATAGAATTTCAGCTTTTTTTTTCTATTTAGATGCAATACCCAATTATGTCAATTTTTGTTTAATTCCTTTAAGAAGTATAACACAGCTTGAAGATGCTGACATAGAAACCAGTTCATTTACAAATATCTATAGAAATACAAGGACAAGTCAGTATTCCAACCAACATCTGAAATATTTAGAGTTCATCTTTTAAATTTTCAAATTTTTTCTTCCCTTTACTTATTCCTCTTATAGACATAGATATCTTTTACCTTCAGAACTTGTTTATCTTATCTTCATGTCTTCTCACGATAGCATTCCTTTTCTTTGTTCTTATTATTCTAGCAAAATGTTGGCAAGTACTCATTCCATGACTGTCTATAATCACCCAACATTCTGTAACTTGCATCCATCCAATTCCTGCTCTGACCACTATTCAGTGAATGACCTATACCTTTTATTCACACAAATCTTTTGGTCTCCTGCTGATCCAATCTTTAACTCACCAAAGCATTTACATTGATTTTACCCTTCTTGAAAGGGTTTTTTTTTTTTTTTTTTTTACTTTTGACCTCAAGTCTATTTACCCTCCTGACATTTTCTGCCCACTCTTCCCTGCCTTCTACCTTGTTTCCACATGGAGGTTTTTACCTATTGCATTTTATGATCTTCCTTAATTTTTCTATCTGACATTCTCTCCATGGAAGATCACATCATTTCATTAAGAGTTTCTCTACTTGTAATTGTACCAAAGTGGTTTTCCATCTTTCCATCTTTCACTGCTTCCAAATCACCATCAGCTTACTGCCCATTTCTTCTCTCCATCATATCAAGAACAAACTTTCAACTTGTCTTTGCATAGAGATGGAAGGGAAGAAATCACAACAAGATCTGGCTCCAAAACTGAAAGAAATGAGAATAAAATAATATTCACTCTACCACTGAAGCCACTGAAACAATCCACATTCATCTTTCTTGTTCCTCCAGCTTAGTCATCATTCTGCTGGTCCTGGTTTTCTTAACTCCTTTCTTCTCACTAACAGCTTTTTGTGTTCTTCCCACTGCCACCATTAATTCTGGTTCTTTGCATTATTACAGCTCAGTACCCAAATGTCAGTACCCAAACTGGTCCTTCTCACTTGCAATATATTTTGTGTAATGTCATCAGAATAACTTCCATAAAACACAGTTTTCCCTAATCAAAAGCTTTCATTAGCCCAGTGGTTCTCAACCAGGGAGATGTTATCCCTCATCATCCACCCAGAGACTTTTGACAAGGTCCAAGAGCATTTTCAGTTATTATAGCTTAGAACAGAGGTGCTACTGACATCTAGTGGGTGGATGCCAAGGATGCTGTTAACCACTCCACAATGCACAGGACAACGCCTGAAGCAAATACTTATCTGAGGCAAAATGTCACAAAAATGAATGTTGAGAAACCTTCCTTTAATCTAATGTACATGTCCTCTGAATTTGGTTTGATGGTACCTTTGCAATTGTATCACCCATTATTCCTTAATACCAGCACTCAGTATTCTCAATCTGTCCATCATCCTTGAAACATGCTTGAAATATTTTGGTCTCTGTGCTAGATAGACACTTTTCACTTTTTTTTTTCTGCCTTTAGACATCTAAAAAAGTTTTTTTTTTTTAAATTTTCTTCTTCATGAAACTTTAATATGGCCACCATGTTAAGTAGTGATCTACTTTCTCCTATACTGTCAGGAATGTAAGCTCTTGCTGGAGGACCTGACTCTTGGGAGCAAATCATCAGTCTCAAAAGCTCTGTCATGCTCCCAGAAAGCAACCAGCATATTGAGACAGAAATCACCCAGGAAACTTCAAATACTAGGTATATTTAAGTGGATGTTCAAATAGAATAAGTGAACTGAACTGAATTCTTAGATGGAGGAAGGACTATAAAGGTACCTGAACTTTTTTTTTTTTTAATTCTGAAAAACACTCTATAAAGCCTAAAGGTCCATTCTTAGCTCCCTTGGTTTTCTAATGAAGGTCTTTAAGGTAGAGGCTGTCTTACCCTTTTACAGCAGAGATAGCTGCCTGGAGGCATTCACTTTACAACTCGGGTAATATGTACAGATGTTAAAAGATCGGAACACAGAGAGGAAGCTTTCTTGTGCCTACCTTACACTTATGGTGTTTATAATTTAGAATTTTGAATGCCAGACATCAGGATAGGGCATCTGATAGAACACTCAGACCTAAAGACTGGCAATCATGATTCTGAATGAATTGGGAAAGCATTTTATAATCAGGTTTTTATTCAGTGTTCCAACAATTTCTCTCTCTCTCTCTCTTTCTTTCCTTCCTCTTCCTCCTCCTCCTCCTCCTCCTCCTCCTCCTCTTCTTCTTCTTCTCTCTTTAATTCTCAAAATTAAAAAGAGAAAAACTAATGGTAAGTTGGAAAAATTGAACAGATAAATTGATTTTAAAAGTGCTCAATACCATGTTTCACATTTGATAATTCATAAAAACCCATTTGAGTATAATGGACTTTGTGATGTCCTGGGTTAAAAAACAAGACCAGATGAGGCAAATGCAAAAAAAATTAAACTATTTGATGATTTCCAACTCCAGATAGCAGTGAATTCATATGAGTATTTCCCTCATATGATGTAGACTTGTCAAGAAGGAACAAGGATTTTTGGGGGTCTTGAAAAGGAGAGACCAGGAGACAAAGAGAATGGAGGAGCCCTAGGGAAATCAGAAATGGAACAGTAATAGAGAAGAAATGAAATGCAGAAGTAAGGGCCTAAATGTGGTTGGAGAATCTTATAGTCAAAAGAAAAAAAGCCAAGGGGTTAGTTAAGATTATTGACCAAAGATGGTAAAGAGATGAACCTATGCTGAATTGAATGCTTCTAATCAATTAAGAAAGAGATTACTTGAGAGAATGTTGATAGTGGGGTTTAATAATGACTGCACATTAGAAACTTAGGAAGAGACTTTTAAAGCATATGGATACTCAAAACTCTTATCAGTTCAACTGAATCAGAATTCCTGAAGATTGAGCCAAGGCAAAAGCATTTTGAAAAATGTTTTACTGATAGCTGTATTTGGGTCAGGGTAGAAAGTCATTGCCGCATAAAGCTCATGAAAATTGAGACTTTAATAAGGCTTAGGAAAGAGTGGAGGTGATCAAAAAAAGTACCTGGTATGATATGAGATAGTAGGAGAAAGTGAGATGTTTGAATATGATACAATTAGTGGAAAAGTTAAGGTCACTGTAATTGAAAAGTTACAAAAATGAGAAATTGGTGCATTATGTGGTAAACACACTAGTTTCATTAACAGACAGTGACTTTGCAAAATATTCAGTGCAAGATGGGCCATAACCTGTGGAATGAAATGGATATTTAAAAAATCCAATATTTTTCAAAGCCCTGGGACATAGGAGAACAACTAGTAACCATTTTAATATGGTTTCCTAGAGTTATAGAGTGTGTTTTGTAAAAAGAAGGAAAGAGTGTTTCTTTACCAGAGAAATAGGTTTTGAGGACTTTGTAGAAAAGGCTCTTGCCACTCACTTGGTTACTTATTTGGCATGGGACATCTAAATTTGGAAACGTCAATAATACTAAGACCAACTTAAGGATGCTTAGGAAACTATTAATGATGGCCTAGCATTCTTTGTCACACCATGTAACTTTAAGCAAATCCTTCAACCTCTATGCTTCAGTGATCTCATCCATAAGATGAAAATCATTTTAATAACCCTCATCTAGAGTTGCTGAGAGGTTATGGGTTAAAACCTTAATGCCTGGGGGCTCCTGGGTGGCTCAGTCAGTTGAGTGTTTCATTGTTGATCTGAGCTCAGGTTTTGATCTCAGGGTCATGAATTCAAGCCCTGTGTTGGGCTCCATACTGGGCATGGAGTCTACTTAAAGACAAGCAAATAAGTTAACAGAGAAAACCTCCAAAAACATTAATAATGCCTGCAGAATAGTAAGTGATGAGTCCATATTTTGTATTAGTATTGAATATACATTATATCGTGGTATCAGTACCCTATTTTGAGCATTATGTATTAAGCTTTGTGCTAAGAATGTTTACATACTACGTATGTCATCCGCAATGACCCTATAAGGTTGATTTCAGGACTATATTCCATAAAGAAGAAATAAATGCTAAGATCATATAGCCAGTAGATAATTATCCCAGCAAAAGACCCCTAGGAAGACCTGACTCGAAACCCATGACCTTCCCATACTCTACATTATTTCTGCATACAATTCCCCAGTAGATAAGAGAAGCTAAAGGGAAGCTGTGTGTGTGTGCCTGTGTGTGTGTAGGAAACTGAGTCTATATGTCTCTATAAACATTATAAAATTGCTACCCAGTGTTCTACATTCAAAGAATGATTTTCATGCCCAGCAACGCTTCTGCCAAACAGTTCATATATTATATTTATAATGAGCAAATGCATTCATCAGTTCAGCATTGACTTCATAGAATGATAGTGGAAATACCTGTAAAACAAAATTCAATTAAGCCTAAGTAATATAACCATTTTTAAAAAATAAATAACTAGTGAGGAAAATAATTTAGTCAACTATGGATAGTGTTCTTGCAAAGGGAAATCGGAAGGGCTTCAGTGTTAATATTCCAAACATTCTGTTATAATTTGAGCAAACAGAGCAATTCTAACAAGCTTTGAACATGGCACATTACTATAAAAATGTAAGAACACTTTGAGCATTTAGATCACCCAAGGGGAATTAGTAATTTGTTCATACATGCTTTGTAAATGGACACAAAAATGGCAAAAATACTGGATAGATCTCTCTCTCTCTTTTTCTTTCTTCACATAAAAGCAAACGCACACAGTATTCTAGATTTTTAAAATATCCTAATCTACATATTTAGCATGTTATTTTCTTTTTGGTATACCTGAGTTCTCTTAGTTAGAAATCTGTCTTAAGCCATGTTCTTCAGCACAGTTGAGGTCTAAATCCTGCAGCAATGTGAGATGGCAAGCTATGTTTTGTGAATTTATTGTAGATGCCAAGATGTTGACCTCTTCATCCTGGAAGCTACCCAGGCAGGGATGGGAGAAGGTGGAACACATTCTTGCTTAACCCAGTGTGCCATACATTAATTATTTTCCAAAGAAATCATGATATGGAAAATTTGGTCAAGCACTGAAATGCACCTCATTGACCCACCCCCTCAAAGTCACTGCTTCTCCAACTATTCTTTCCTATAATCTCACTTGCTGATTGAACACTACTTTTCTTAATTTCATCATCAGAATTCAAAAATTTGTGTGTCATTTATTTACAGTGGATCATGAAAACAGAATCGTGGTTAACCCACCTAAGGCTGGGATCATAGAAGCAGACAGCCCGTATGTCCAACAAAACTTAGCCGATTACAACCCACTCCTTGTCTCTCCTTGAGAATCTCCACCTTCAATTCCTGTTGTCTTTTTATGGAGAATGTGATACTCTGATTTCTTGTATGAATACATATTTTGTTGTCTAATACTTTTATTTTTTTATTTTAATGCTAGTATTTGTGGGTATGAGGTTCTAATCCACACAGTAATTTCCATATAAACTTTGAAGTTATTGTTCAATTGTCTTTTTACAGTAGATAACATCTTTTTATTCTTTCAGAAACTTGTTTTGTTTATCCTCAATCTTTCAAAATTTCACCACAGTGTATCTAGAAGTTAATCTTTTTTTATATTAATGCTATTCTGTACTATCAAGTGATAACTTGATAATCTATGACAAAAATATATTTTTCTTTTTAAAAATATTTTATTTATTTATTCATGAGAGACAGAGAGAGAGAGAGAGAGAGAGAGAGACAGAGGGAGAAGCAGGCTCCATGCAGGGAGCCCAATGTGGGACTTGATCCCAGGACTCCAGGATCACACCCTGAGCCAAAGGCAGATGCTTAACTGCTGAGCCACCCAGGCATCCCAGAAAGTGTATTTTTCGATTTAAATATTTTTAAGTTACTATTTTTTATTCTATCCTCAGTTCTCGAGCTTTCTTTTCCAGATTATATCATTTTACCTTTTCTGCCATGTTTTGGGACAATCTAAAATTAGTCATCTCTCAACTCTCCCTTTTATTCACTTGTTTTGAGTGTGTGTGTGTGTGTGTGTGTGTGTATGTGATTATGTTTCAAGTGTCAAAATGTCTAAATGATGTTTTTGCAGAACTCTCTTGATGACATAATATTCTATTTAATATTTGATGATAGGCATATTTATTTTTAAGTTTCCTTATTTGGATTGCTGATTTATTTTCTCACTTGTTAGTCCTTTTACTAATTTTCCTTTTGTTTTGGTTTTAATTCCCTTGAATGTTCCCTGTTTTGGCTACATTTGCTGCCTTTTGTGTTATAGAATTCCTATTTTATCACCACTATAGGGATAAGCTTTGATTATAGATGACTGCCACTGGTGATGGTAAGGATTGGAGTATGAGTTATACTAAAATCAGGGGCGTGCCAGAGGCTTATCAGCTCAGCATGATCACTATATCCCTCCTCATGATTCATGGTCTCCATGGAGATATGTCTCTGTCTCTGGGAAGAATAAGTGCATGCCCTACATGCCCCACATTACCAATGTGACTATTGCTCTTGGGGTCTTTTCTGCTCTCACATCCAGTGACTATGACCTCCACCTCCACAGAAACAAAGACATCTCTTCTAGAAGTCTTATTTTTCTGTTTCACTTCCAAAAGTTTTTATCTTTCAGAAATACCTCAACACTTTGGTTTGCTAATGGCATCCATCATCATCTTCCAGAATATCATTTGTCATGTTTTCATGTATTGAAAAGATTTTTATGTATTTGTTTGAGAGGCAGAGTGAGTAAGAATGAGAAGAGGGGCAGAAGGAAAAAGGGGAGGAAGAGGGAGAGAGAATCTCAAGCAGACTCCCTGCTGAGCGTGGAGTCTGATTTGAGCCTTCATCTCATGACCCAGAGATCATGACCTGAGCTGAAATCAAGAGTCAGATGCTTAACTGACTGAGTCACCCAAGCACTCAAAAGGATTTTTCTTACAGAAAACCAATTATCGACTTAGACATTCAATTTACATTCTTTGCTCAATTATAAATGTTTCTTTAAGTCACTTATGTGCTTATAAAGGCATTTATTTATTTATTCTCCTAGAAATGGCTTCAATTTGAGCTCTTTTATAATCTTTGTTAATTCCTTTTTTTATAATGACTGAAGATTGAAGACAATTCAGCTTTATTATTTTTTTAAATTTTTATTTATTTATGATAGACAGAGAGAGAGAGAGAGAGAGAGAGAGAGAGGCAGAGACACAGGCAGAGGGAGAAGCAGGCTCCATGCACTGGGAGCCCGACGTGGGATTCGATCCCGTGTCTCCAGGATCACGCCCTGGGCCAAAGGCAGGCGCCAAATCGCTGCGCCACCCAGGGATCCCTAATCTTTGTTAATTCCAAAAGTTATTTCACTTTTGAAATTTTCACTTCCACACTTACAAAGTGGGGACAATATCCCAAACTTCAGAAGTTTGGGAGGAATTTCATATTATGAATGTCTTGTGAAAATATCTAGTGACCTGGTCTAACTTCAGCATATAACAGATGTCATTTTCCCACCATGACTTCTCCCAGTTTTGTACATGTGTACTATCCACTACAGATTAGTCAGCATTTCTGAGAGGCAGGGATCACTGCTGTACATTGTATGCCCTATAGCACTGGAAGTAAGACATATCCTTAAAAAGGGCTAGTTGATCATTATATGGAAAGATAGTGTTCTAGAAAGTGGCTGTAAGTGCTGAATTCCTAGCACTCAAGAGACAACAGGACCAGATGAAAGAAGCTGCATCTTGCCTTGCTTCTTGACATGTCGTGAAGCTGCATGGCAAGTGCAGCTTCTCGACAGGCTCCTCTGCAAATGCCTATCTTTGCCTTTTCCATTTTGCTCTCTTGTTCATTATCTCTTTTCACTAAGTAATTAAAAAGAAGATATGACCAGACTTCTAATTCCTATATCCTTTCACTCCTGGGAAGTGATAAAAGTACATGGGAATATTTAGGTATTTGGGGGAAAAAAGACAAAAGCACATGTAAAGATGGCAATTTGATTTTTATCACTTGCCCTTATGAAAGGTTGTCCTGTGAGTGGACCTTCTAATAGCAAGCTTGCAGGTTGGATGTCAGAAAGCAGCTTTAATGGTGGTTATTTCTAGAACTCTCTGTAGTGGTGAAAATGTTTGGTTTTAAATACAAGACAGCCTTCTCCAAAATGCTTTAGACAATTATAAATTCATTAGTTTATGTAATAGGAAGCCTAGAGGTAACATGGCTTTAGGAGTCACTGAAAATCTAGGTTTTTGGACCTCTCTGCTCCACAATCTACATTGTTGGCTATACCATAAAGCATGTTTTTCCTTTGTGCAACCTTAGAGTAAGTACGCTGTGGCATATTACTTTGTTGATATCCTGACAGAAGTAAAGCTTGTGTTTATTTAATCTTTCTTTACTGCATGAAAAATATTTCCTCATCTTGTAGCACCCTTGCCTTGTATTTTATCTGCTAGCATCCAGTCATTGCTTAGTCCTGAACCAATTGCTGTCAATAAAATTATCTTGAGACTAATCAGTCTTCCTTCTGAGCTGTTTCCCAAATGGCATTGCCGCTACTTCATGTGGCTTAACTACAATATCTACTTACTGTACTCATAATTATGTCTCATTTTTATTTCTTGGATTAATTTCCTTACCTATAATCCAAATGCCCTTACTTCTGTTCTTTCTTAGATATACAGCATAAATTTGAAATAGTAGTTAATAAAACTTTAAAATGCTTGGTGAGTTTTTAGATATTTGCTAATCCTGAAATTCTTAAAACTCCATGAGTTCACCAATGAATTTTGATTCAAAATTTAAAAGTTAAAAAAATTTAAATGTGCAATTGCAAATAACTATTTTGTATAATGTATTATCTTTTCAATTTTTTTAAGATTCTATTTATTTATTTCAGAGAGAGAGTAAGAGGAAGAACAGAAGCAGCGGGAGCAGCAGGCAGAGGGAGAGGGAGACGCAGACGCTCCACTGAGCAGGGAGTTCAATGCAATGCTGGGCTCCATCTCAGGACCCTGGGATCATGACCTGACCTGAAGGCAGAGGCTTAACCAACTGAACTATTTCAAATGTTAAAATTCTTCCTTTCTTCCCATTTCAAATGTTAAATTCATATAGACCCTTTTACTAGCATCGAAAAATATTTTTTTTTAGGCAATACATTTGTAACACTCAAACTTATGGAATGTAGAATTTGAATATTATTAATGTCATGATGTTGTTCAATGTCTGAGTAATTTTCAGTATAGAAACTTGACTTCCATAGTAGTTATGTAAACACTGAAGTATATTTTGGGTTATCTGAGGTGGAAAAATGTTAAGATCTTTTGGGATTTGATGCTTACTTAATGGTAAACCCAACATATCCCTTAATCTCTTGGGATTCTCAAAAATATACTGAAGTACCCAGCACAAGAGATTCTTGGATTCTATTATCCTCAGACTTTCTTTAGCTTTCATTACTTCTTTCCAGAAGTGAAACTTTTGGATACTTGATGTTCTAGCTGTCAATAAGAAAGTTATTTGTTTCAAAAAAATTTTAAAGTATACATGTCCTTTCCTGCCACAACTTGCCTAGAATGGAAATGACCTGAAAAATCGTAGGACACTTCCTAAAGGAGTAGTTATAACTGAATATATATCCTCTTTACCACGTCACTTCTTTTTAAAATTTTTGAGTGCATTGCATTACGTATCGGAGTTCCTGCTTTATGTCCAGTACTATTCTGGGCACTGAATATAATGAGTGAATAACACTTTGTGTCCACTCTAAAGAACTTATAAACTGGGGATCCCTGGGTGGCGCAGCGGTTTAGCGCCTGCCTTTGGCCCAGGGCGCGATCCTGGAGACCCGGGATCGAATCCCACGTCGGGCTCCCGGTGCATGGAGCCTGCTTCTCCCTCTGCCTGTGTCTCTGCCTCTCTCTCTCTCTCTCTCTCTCTCTCTCTCTGTGACTACCATAAATAAATAAAAATTAAAAAAAAACTTATAAACTTCAAAGGGAGAAAAACATTAAGGAATGCATGTACTACAGAAATGGAAGCAACATCCTATTACAACAGTGACAGGCTGAGTCTAGGGTATATACCTAAGAGTGAGATTACTTGGTCATGAGATGTACATATGTTCAACCTCACTGCCGTGAGAAATTCTTAGAAAAATTCATGGTCCAAAAGCAAAAGGAAAAGAAATCAGTCTTAAATGTATTAAGTAATTTATTAATTATAGAAAATAAGGGATTCCAAATAAATTTTCAACACAAGAGGTTAGAAAATATGAACCATAAACCAACTATAAATATGACAGAAAAATAATTATACAGATAAGGCAATAGAAGACATCATTAAGAAAAACAATAAGAGTCAAAGTAAAATTCCCTTATATCACTTTGGTGTTAGTTATCCTGGCTCATTTCTTCTCTAAAAATGTTCCAAACATTTCTCTGACTTATTGTCTACAAAGCTAAGATCATGAACTCTGGAGCCAAGCTGATTGGGCTGGAAACTGACTTTTAATTATTCATCTCTAAAATAGAGGTATATAGTACAAAACTTCTGTGATATAGTGAGAATGAAAATAGTTAATGCAGAATGAGCATCTGTAGTACTGCTTGGCATACACTGAACACAGCAAATGTTAGCTAAGGCAGTGCTAGAAGTGTAGTAGCACAGTTAGAGTATATGTTCTGCATCCAGATTGCCCAATCCCTGATCCTACCATTGCCACCAAGTAAATCAATGTCTCTGGACTTCAATCATGTTAGCTGTAAAATTGGGGTACACGATAGTACCTACCACATGGGGCTGTTAGAATCAATAAAATGGTACATATGAAATATTAAGAACAATGCACAACATATTGTAAGTACTCAATATATTTTAGTAAATAGGGTTACTATTGCTGTAGCTATAGTTATTTTGGTCCTTTCTTGCCCTTGAAATAGCCGATTTTTTCCTACCTTCCAGATCTGACATCAGATATAATTTTCTGATGCCCAAAACAAATGTATTCTTGTTAGTACTGCACCAAGTAGGGTTTTGGAGTGAATCTTAAAAAGTAATTTGTTATCTAAAAAAAAAATCTGATTTTTAAAATGTATATTAGAATCATTTTATTTTGAATAGTGTATGAGTAAATGGTCCAGAGGCTTTGTGGTAGTTAGTCTGAAACTAGCATTGCTGATAACCTGATTAATACCTCCTACTCATTAAAAAAAAAAAACCCAAAAAACAAAAAAACAAAAACAAAAACAAAAACTCCTACTTACCTATTGTGCCTTACAATGTCACTCTTATTTTAACATCTGACTCATTCCCTTCTTTCCATCTTATATTATATAAAATTATCATTTTTATTGTTATCTCCTTAATTTCTATCTTTTCCCTAGTATGTGAGTTCAATGAAGCAAAAATTTAATTTATTTTGCTCATCTCTTGATCTGTCTACCTCTGAAGCATCTGGAACATAGGCACTTAGATGACTCTGTTTAGATTACAGAATAATTGCTAGGATGTCACTGAAGAGTTTCCATATATCACATACCCAGCTTCCCTTATTGCTGATACCTTATATGATATGTTTGTGAAAATTAACGAACCCATATTGACTAAATTCACACTGTATTCACATGTACTCAGTTTTTATGCAATGTCCTTTTTCTGTTCCAGGATCCCATCTAGGAGACATATTACATTTAGTTGTCATATCTCCTTAGTTTCCAGAAGAAACTGAAAGTTTCTCAGACTTTCCTTGTTTACAGTGATCTGGATTTTGAGGTGCTCTGCTTAAGTATTTTGTAGAGTGTCCCCCAATCGGGATTTGATTTGTTTGATGTTTTTCTCATGCTTATACTGGACTTAATGGGTTTTGGAGAGGAAGGTCACAGAGGTAAGGTGTCATTTTCATCACAATAAATCAAGGGCAGGCACATAATATCAACCTGTTAATCTTGATCACAATGCTGAGATAATGTTCAACAGATTTCTTCACTGTGGACTTATCCTTTTTTTGATACATTTCTGTACTGCATCCTTTAAAAGGAAATCACAGTGCACTGCTCACACTTAAGGAGTGAAGAGGTATGCTCTATCTTCTTTAGGGCAGGATATTTAAAAAAATTATTTGGAATTTTCCTGCATAGTTTTGTTTTCTCAAATTTTTATATATTTATTAATTTATCTATTAAATTTTTTTCAGTATGGAGATATATAATATACTCTAGACACATATTATACTTTAGACTGTAATCAAAACTATGTTACTTATTTTGATTCTCAGACTATTCCAGCCATGGCCATTGGAGAAGTTTCAATTGGTTCATGAGTTCCCTTGACATAGCACCATCCTTTTTTTTTAAATCGTACTTTCTGTTATTACATGATATTCAAAGCTCATATTATTTCCTGCCTCAACCCCCAAATCAGCTATTTATCTAAAGAGTTCTATTTCTTTTCACTGCAGTATGGTCAATGCCCAAACCAAGATCTGGGCATTGACTGTGTTCAGTGCTACTGGGATGTCATCACTTCTAGTCTGTCTCACCTGAGAGATCAAGAAAATACATCTATGTACACTAACCAAGTGGATATATGCATATCCATGAATATTTTATAGCTAATCATCTATATCTTTATTCACTAACCATGCATTCATAGTAACATCTCCAACTCAAATTCATAACTGCATGGATCATTGTTCCTGCCCTTGCTTATCTATATCTTTCTGCTCTCATGTGGAGAAGCCTGGCTCCCATTATCTGCCATCCATTCATCGAACTATTCAGGTGCAGCATAATTGTATGCAAGTGTCAGAAATGTTAGGCTATACACCCATGGGAAACAATTTTATCAGTTAGATTATAGTACTTACACAATGTTTCTCTTAATCTTATAGACTCCCCTCATTTCCAGGGATACTTGGGTCAGCATCTTTTCTCCCCACTCCCTGCAGTTAGCTTGTTGCATGCTTTTACAATACTGCTAGATGGTTGTGTCATATACCGTATCCCATCCTGGTATCTCTCAATCCCATAAGTGAGTTTTTGAAATACGCACACATTAGAGTTTATACTTTTGTGCTGAGTCACTTATAACCACTGACCTTTGCCTTTCCTTGAATGTCATCAAAGAATTGGAATCAAACAGTATGTAGCATTTTCAAACCAGCTTCCTTTATTTAGCAATATAGACTGAAAGTACATCCATGTATTCATGAGTTGATAGTTTTCTTTTTTTTAATTTAAATTCAATTTGCCAACATATAGTATAATACCCAGTGCTCATCCCATCAAGTGCCCTCCTTAGTGTCCATCATCCAGTCACCCCAATCCCCCCCATGTCCCTAGTTTTCTTCTTTTGTGCTTAATAATACTCTATTATGTAAATGTACTGCACTTTATTCATTCACCTATGTAAGGACATTTTGGTGGCTTCCAGTTTTGAGTGATTAAGAAGAAAGCTGTTGTAAACCTTCACATGCAGCTGTTCATATAAACAAAATTTCCCAAACCAGTTGGGTGACTGCAGAGGATCACTATGGTTCTATCAGATGGTGAGACAAGACTTAGCTTTGCAATTAACTGCCAAAATATCTTTCAAAGCGACTGCAGCATTTTGAAAACCCACTCATAAGGAATGAAAGGTCTTGTTGCTCCACATTCTCACCAGCAATTTATAATATCAGATTTCAGATTTTAGCTTTTCTTATAGAGGTGTATTAGTATTCCATTGTTGTTTTAATGTACGTTTCCTGAATAAAACCTCATGTCGATCTTCTTTTCTGTTTATTTTTCATCTGTATATGTTTTTGGTGAAGTTTCTGTTCAGATTATTTGCTGTTTTTTAATGCGGTTGCTTCTTTTTGAATACTTAATTATAAGTGATTTAGAAAAATTTTTTGGATGTTTTGGATAGAAGTTCTTCATCAGACATGGATTTTGAAAATGTTTCCTCCCAGTCTGTAGCTTGTCCTTTGATTTTCTTAACAGAGACCTTTACAGAGCAGATGTTTTTAATTTTAATAAAGCACAACATCAATTTTACTTTTGTGGATCAGTTTTTTATGTTGTATCTAAAATTTATCACCAAATCTAGGGTTAAAGGATTTCCTCCTACATTTCCTTGTATATGTTTTATAGTTTTGCCCTTTACAATTAGATCTGTGACATATATTTAGGTAATTTTTTTGAACGTTGTAAGGTTTGTAGCTAAGTTCAGTCTTTTTTTTTTTTTTTTTTGCATAGTCCAAATAATACAGCATTTGTTGAAAAGATTGTCCTCTCTCCAACGACTTGTCTTTGTTCCTTCATCAAAGATCAGTTGACTATACTGGTATGTATCTATTTCTGGGCTCTCCTCTCTGTTCCATTGATTTTTGTGCCTCTTCTTTTGCTAATACAACATTGTCTAAATTATTATGGCAGTATTAGGTTTGGGTATTTTCTAGTGGCCTGTTTCTAACTTTTTTTCTTTTCTGGGCTGTGTGCATTCTAGTTAAACCCTTGAAGGCATTCTTCATTTCTGTTACAGTTGTTACAGTGTTTTCCATTTGTAGAATTTATTTTTGATTCTTTCTTGGATGTAAAATTACCTCTATCTTACATGCTGCACATTCATAGTTGCATGTTATCTATCTTCTCCATTAGAGTATATTAATCATACTTATTTTATATTTCCTGCCTGATAATTCCCACATTTGTGCTATATTTGAATCTTGTTTTGCTCTTTACTTTTTCTTTCTGCACTCCCATTTTTCTCCCCTGTGGCATGCCCTGCTTGTTGTTTGTTTAATATTGCCATCTTCTATGGGGATAATATCAACTGAGATACATAGTGTGTTAGATTTTATGTTAATTGGGTAGGGATTGGGCTATGTTTAATGTTTTCTTTAGCAGTAGGTTCCAAGGACTTAAAATTTATCATATCCTCATTTTGACTCCCCTGATTTGGATTTTCCTAAGAACTACTTCTTGAATAGCATCTATATTTTACAGCAATTTCAGGAGTAATGCACTCTTCTTTCATTGGAACTCAGTTGATGTGGTGGTCAGTTATGCTGATAGGAAATATTCAATCTTACTAAATCTCAGTTTTTTTACTGGGCCTGTCGCCCTTTCTCTGGGCTGTGGCCTTCACCAATACTTTAGTAATGATATGGGGCTACAGTGGGATACATGGCCTTATCCCATCTGGGATAAGGTTCTGGTAAAGTATTTTCTCCTGGAGAGTAGGCATTTGTTATTGAAAATACTCTAGGTATATTACAAAATGATTACTCTTTTATTTCCTTAGCTTGAGACATGAGGGAATCTTTCCAGGGGCTTTCAGTGATAACCTGGTGGGTTTCATGGAGGTAAAATACATGAAAGAAGAGAAGTCCTTAGGCCTACAGCCCCAGGAGCTACTCATTTTCAAATTAGTCCACACCCAACCTCCAGCAACTTGTCAAAATTACGATCTTAGTGCTCTCACTACTTTGGGGCTCTAGCAGCTTCTGTTGTAGGTAAACAGATCTTGTGTGTAATTCTCTGGATTCACTTGTTTCCAGCAGTTGGGAAGGCAGTTTGTCCTGTGACCATAGTTTTCTCATGGGTCAAAAAAGTCATCGGTTTTAAATTTTTCACCATGTTTGTGTTGTAACGATGGAGGAGATGACTTACATGTTCTTTACATGGCAGAGCTAAAACTGAAAGTATTTAGTAATGATGCTTCTTAAAGCTCACTAAAAATATACCCTTAAAATACCAGTGCAAACATACATTTTGAGAAGTATGGCCAAGAATAAATAGAAAGAAGACATAATTTAATGAAACAAGTATGAGAGAGTTTAATGTCTATAGATATACATGTAGTACATTAAACTATTATTTACAACTTTGGACAGACACATGATTACTCCAGTGAGTATAAAGGTACTAATCTGTCAGTCTATCCATATAAATGAGATACTTTTGATGGTTTTATAAGTGATCATTATCAAATTTCAATGGCTACACAACTTTCATATAATATAAACTCTTCCAGGTATGATGGAACCTTCCCACTCATTTTAACTTTTATGTCCAAATCAGACAACTCTACCAATACATCTATGAATGTAGACACATACATATCCATACATAATCTACTCATTGCTCAAACTATAAGCTCATTTATAAACATTAGTTCTTAAAACATGTGGTTGCATGTTTTACCATAGATAACAAGTATTATAGAAAACATAGTTTTGTCTTGTATGTTAGTAGAAATCAGTAGCAAATGTAAATGAAAAGTATTTCTATTTTAAATCAGAATCGGGGTGCCTGGGTGGCTCACTCAGTGAAGCCTCTGACTCTTGGTTTTGGCTCAGGTCATGGTCTTAGAGTCATGAGATCCTGCCCTATGTGGGCTCTGCACTCAGTGGGAAGTCTTCTTGAAATTCTCCTTCTGTCCCTACCCCCATGCTCTCTACTTTCTCTCTCTCTAAAATAAATAAATCTTAAAAAAAATCAAAATCAAAATCTAGAAAATACCTACTAATGACCAGCAGTATTGAAGATCTACATGAAATAGAAACAAACACACAAACAAATACTATCAATTAGAGATCACAAAACTACCAGCCCATCAGTTAAAGGACTTGTTTTTTGTTTTTTAAGATTGTATTTATTTATTCATGAGAGACACACAGAGAGAAGCAGAGATACAGACAGAGGGAGAAGCAGACTTCATGCAGGGAGCTGGATGTAGGACTCGATCCCGGGACTCTGGGATCACGACCTGAGCTGAAGGCAGATGCTCAAATGCTGAGCCACCCAAGCATCCCCAGTTAAAAGACTTATTTGAACAGTAGAGTGTTAAAAAATATTATGGATTTATAAGACTAATACAAATACACATAACACATATAATAGAACTTATACAATCACTTTCTATTCCTTTACTGCTAGTCAGCTTCTGCTTTTGATATTACTTCCCTTGCCACTAAAAGCATTGGTATCTGCCATCCCTGCTATCAATATTTTCTAGAATGCCTCACTATTTTTTTAAAGATTTTATTTATTTATTCATGATAGTCACACACAGAGAGAGAGAGAGAGGCAGAGACAGAGGCAGAGGGAGAAGCAGGCTCCATGCAGGGAGCCCAACGCGGGATTCGATCCCGGGTCTCCAGGATCGCGCCCTGGGCCAAAGGCAGGCGCTAAACCGCTGCGCCACCCAGGGATCCCAAGAATGCCTCACTATTGACAAAATGTGTAGCATATAATTTGAAGAAAGGACTCTTTATTTTAAAAGTAATAATTCTCTTTCAAATTAATCTATAACTTTCACATAATCACAAATTTATAATTCCTAACTGTAATAATTCCAACATAATCCCAATTGATAACCAAATATGTTTTTTCGTGCAACTTTACAAGTTGACCCTAAACATCATACAGAAGAGAAAAGCATACAAATGCAGTTATGACAGTACTGAAGGTGACTCATGGTAGAACTTGTATGACCATAAGAAGGCACATTATAAATTAAAAAAAATGATATTAACGTGGCATTAATATAGCCAATAAATTGACACTCATATATGTTGAAGAGAGAATATCCTTTTTGATAAATTTAATATCATTAATTATATATAATTGGTAAAACATACAATTACTCTATTAATAAAAATAAAATTGTTATGGGGAGATTTAAATGTAAACCACAACAACGACAACAACAAAGACTCTAATGCTAATAAACTAAAAAGAAGTATTTTGCACAATCCACTTACAATTTCAGTGACCATGTATTTGGGAGAACATTCTAACTATTTACAGCCTACACTCCTCCTCCTTCTAATTCATACACATCATCTGCATTTCTCTCCATCCCCTAAAACTCTATGTATTCCAATCTGAATTTGTCATCTTCTTAAAGAAAATGTTGGAGAATATATTTGTTTGTTTTTAAAATATTTTATTTATCTATTTGAAAGAGAGAGAGAGAACACAAATGGAGGGGGAGAAGAGGCAGAGAGTAAAGCAGACTCCCTGCTGATCAGGGAGCTCAGTGGGGAAGCCTCTGGGATCCTGACCTGAGCTAAAGGCAGGCACTTAACTGACTTTGCCACCTAGTCACTTCTAGGAGAATATATTCATAAGTTTGGGAATGAGATGGCATTTTTAAGACAACATAAAATGAAAACCCACAATTGGCTAAAACTACTACATCAAAAATCAAACATTGCTTTAAAAAGACTATGAAGAGATTATGAAAACTTACTGCCAACATATATAAGTGAAAAAGAATTAATGTCCAGTATATATGGAAGATTCTTTTAAAAAACAATCTATTGAGGGGCACCTCTGTGGCTCATTTATCTGAGTTTAAGACTCTTGATTTTGGCTTAGGTCATGATCTCAGGGCCCTGAGATTGAGCCCTGGGAGTCTGCTTAAAATTCTCTCCCTCTCTTCCTGCCCTTCTCCCATGCTTGTACACTCACACATTCATGCACATTCTCTTTATTTCTTTCAAAGAAAAAGTAAATAAAAAACAAATAAACAAAAAAGCAATCTATTGAAAAGACACTATGAAGGCTTTATCTATAGCAATAAAGTAAGGTAAAATATTCACATATATAATATAATGTCAATTGAAATAAGACAGAACAACATGCATTTATAGTATAGCTTCATTCTTACTAATTTGTCTAATACAAAATGTTATGTATATTTGAATAATTTCGTGTGATTTTAATTTTCTTCTTGATAGTTTTTAAAAATATTTTTGAAATGTTTTAAAATTTGAAAGTGGTAGCTTCATAATACACAAACATATAATAAAGTAAGAAGAAAGGGGAAAACTCTGGCTCATGAAAAACTTGCATATAAATTCTGACTTCATCACTTCCTAGCTGTACACTTTTGGGAAAGTTAATCAGGCTCTATGATCCCGTGTTTCTTCATCTCTAAAGTAGAGATAGTACTGTTTACCTATCTGGCAGAGTAATACAAGTTAGTGCAGTTACATACTAGTCTGAAAAATAGTATCTTTTTCTATTCCTCTTAAACTAGATACCCAAATTTTGACAGTGCACTTTGTTTAGGTCACTGTTACATAACTTTTTTTGAATAATAAATTTATTTTTATTGGTGTTCAATTTGCCAACATACACAATAACACCCAGTGCTCATCCCGTCAAGTGCCCCCCTCAGTGCCCGTCATCCAGTCACCCCCACCCCCCGCCCTCCTCCTCTTCCACCACCCCTAGTTCATTTCCCAGAGTTAGGAGTCTTTATCTTCTGTCTCCCTTTCTGATATTTCCCACACATTTCTTCTCCCTTCCCTTATATTCCCTTTCACTATTATTTATATTCCCCAAATGAATGAGACCATATAATGTTTGTCCTTCTCCAATTGACTTATTTCACTCAGCATAATACCCTCCAGTTCCATCCACGTTGAAGCAAATGGTGGGTATTTGTCATTTCTAATGGCTGAGGAATATTCCATTGTGTACATAGACCACATCTTCTTTATCCATTCATCTTTCGATGGACACCGAGGCTCCTTCCACAATTTGGCTATTGTGGACATTGCTGCTATGAACATCGGGGTGCAGGTGTCTTGGCTTTTCACTGCATCTGTATCTCTGGGGTAAATCCCCAACAGTGCAATTGCTGAGTCATAGGGCAGATCTATTTTTAACTCTTTGAGGAACCTCCACACAGTTTTCCAGAGTGGCTGCACCAGTTCACATTCCCACCAACAGTGTAAGAGGGTTCCCTTTTCTCCGCATCCTCTCCAACATTTGTGGTTTCCTGCCTTGTTAATTTTCCCCATTCTCACTGGTGTGAGGTGGTATTTCATTGTAGTTTTGATTTGTATTTCCCTGATGGCAAGTGATACAGAGCATTTTCTCATGTGCATGTTGGCCATGTCTATGTCTTCCTCTGTGAGATTTCTATTCAAGTCTTTTGCCCATTTCATGATTGGATTGTTTGTTTCTTTGGTGTTGAGTTTAATAAGTTCTTTATAGATCTTGGAAACTAGCCCTTTATCTGATACGTCATTTGCAAATATTTTCTCCCATTCTGTAGGATGTCTTTGAGTTTTGTTGACTGTATCCTTTGTTGTGCAAAAGCTTCTTATCTTGACAAAATACAGCATCCATTCCTGATCAAACCTCTTCAGAGTGTAGGGATAGAGGGAACATTCCTCAACATCTTAAAAGCCATCTACGAAAAGCCCACAGCAAATATACTTCTCAATGGGGAAGCACCGGGAGCCTTTCCCCTAAGATCAGGAACAAGACAGGGATGTCCACTCTCACCACTGCTATTCAACATAGTACTGGAAGTCCTAGCCTCAGCAATCTGCGTCTGGCTCTCTGCTGGGTGTCCTGGAGCCTGCTTAAGATTCTCTCTCTCCCTCCCCCCTTGGTCTCTTCCCGCCCCATCTCTCCCCCCACCCCGTCTCTCCCCACCTAAAAAACAAAAACAAAAATAAAAAGCAAACAAATAAATAGACTTTATGTATGAATGAAGAAACACTTGAAGACAGAATAGATAGTTCTACAATAATAATTGAAAGATTAAATATCATACTTTTAATATGTGAAAGAATAATCAGGCAGCAGATGAATAAGGAAACAAAACCTTTGAACGACATTACAGAGCAATTGGATCTAGTAGACATATATATAAAAGTCCTCCCGACAACATCAGGCCACATATTTTTCTCAGTGTCTATGGAATTTGTGAACAATACCTTAGGCCACAAAAAGTCATAATATAAAAGATTCAAGCCATATTTAATATCCTTTCTGATCACAATTGGATGAAACTAGAAATCAATAACAGGAATACCTGAAATTCACAAGTATGTGGAAATTAAACAACACAGTCTTAATCAATGGGTCAAAGAAGAAATCACAAGAGAAATTAGAAAATACCTTGACAGGAATGCCTGGGTGACTCAGCGGTTTAGTGCCTGCCTTTGGTTCAGTGCAGGATCCTGGAGTCCCGGGATCAAGTCCCACATTGGGATCCTTCAGTGGAGCGTGCTTCTCCCTCTGCCTATGGCTCTGCCTATGGCTCTGCCTCTCTGTGTCTCTCATGAATAAATAAATAAAATCTTAAAAAAAAGAAAAAGAAAATACCTTGACAGAAACAAAAATGAAAACACAATATACTGAAACTATTGAGATGTGGTAAAAGCAGTGCTAAGAAAGAAATTTATGGCTGTAAATGCATGCATTAAAAAAGAAATATCTCATAACATAATAATTTAAGGAACTAGAGGAAGAGGAGAAAATTAAATCAAAAGCTAGCAAATAAAACCAGAAAATAATAAAGATTAAAATGAAAATAGAGAATGGTCAAACAAGAGAGAAATTCCATAAGAACCTAAAATTGTTTTGTACAGAAGATCGACAAAATTGACAGACTTCTGGTTACATAAATTAAGGGAAGAAGATAAGATTCAAATTCCTAAAATCACCAAGTAGGGCTATTACTAAAACTTTTAAGATAAATCTCTAAAAAAGATAAGGTAATGCTATGAACAATTGTGTGCTTGCAGAATCACTATCTTAGGTGAAATGGACAAATTCCTATAAATGCATGAGTCACCAAACTGATTGAAGAAGAAATAGAAAGTCTGCATCAACCTATACTAGTGAGAAGATGGAATCAGTACATAATCATAAACCTCTAAACAAAGAGAAGCTCAGGACCAGATGAATTCACTGGTGAATTCTACCAAACATTTAAAGAAGAATTAACACCAATACTTCTGAAACTGTCCCAAAATATTGAAAAGAAGGGAGAAGTCCCAAACTCATCCTGTAAGGCCATCATTACCCTGATAGTCAACCAAAGACACTACAAGAAATGAAAATTACAGAACAGTATCCCATATAAACATAGATGTCCAAGTACTCAACAAAAAGCTAGCAAGTCAATTGTAGCAGTATATTGAATGGATTATATACTATGACCAACTGGGATTTATTCCTGGATAAAAACACTCAATAAACAATGAATAAAAGAAAATGTTCTCAACATGATAAATGTCATACATAAAGCAATAAAAGAGAACAACACATGTGCACACACACATATACACAGAACTAACTTCATACTTAATGATGACAGAATGAAATATTTTCCCTAAAAATCAGAAACAAAATGAATATGACCACTTTGCCTTTCTATTCAATGTAGCTTTGAAAGTTCTAGCAAGAACAGTTAACCAAGCTAAAGAAATAAAAGGTTGCATTTTTTAAGGTTACATTTTTTAATTCAATAATATGAACCAGATTATCTTTTAGCAAATATGTAAAAAGTAACAATAACAGTACTAATGAGAGTAAGAAAAGATAGACATACATAAGCATTAATTTTTAAAATATTACAGATATTGAAAGTAGTTTGGCAATATAAAACAAGGAATTTCAAAAATAATTACTTTTTTAAATTAATTGGAGATGCTAAAGCAGTAATCTAAGATGTGAATATTTGTAAATTGCTTTAAACCAAGGGTCAGTATCTTCCGATTTGGACTCTACAAGCCAATTCTGACATTGCTCTTTTATTTTCAAGTAATTTTTTATGGGAAGATAGTCAAACCGTCAATCATGTGTTGTCCATGGCAATTCTTGTGGTACAATGTCAGAGTTTAAGTGTTGGATCAGAGACAACATGAACAACAACAGTTAAAATGTTTACTCTTGGGCAGCCTTGGTGGCTCAACGATTTAGCGCCGCCTTCAACCCAGGGCCTGATCCTTGAGACCGGGGATCGAGTCCCACTTTGGGCTCCCTGCATGGAGCCTGTTTCTCCTTTTGCCTGTGTGTGTGTCTCTCTCTCTCTGTCTCTCTCTGTGTGTGTCTGTCATGAATAAATTAATAAAATCTTAAAAAAAAATAAAGAATTCAGAATAAGAGAAGAGGCAGGGAAATCCAGAAATTAATACACTATGGCAGTGGCTGACATGACAGCCTAGACATGGTGAAAGTAATTTTACTGAAATAAATTTTAGTTATTATCAATTTTCAGTGTGCTGACTCAAGTGACTTTTTTTTAATCTTTTTTTTTTACTTTTATTTTTAAAAGTTTTTTAAATTAATTTAAATTCCAGTTATAGTTAAGATATTGTGTAATATTAGTTTCAGGTGTACAATTTAGTAATTCAGCACTGCCATACATCACCCAGTTCTCATCCTCACTAGTGGCTTCCCTCTCTCCTTCTCTCTGGTAACCACCAGTTAATAGTCCTAAATGATCTTTGTGCTTGGACAAGACTGCTTTTGACCTTTTCTCTTTGACCCACCTCAGTGATATTGGTCAGTGTTAACATAAAGGCTGTGACATGATTCTACTTGCCCTCTGGCATCATCAAATGACAATCTATCCTTGTGGTGTAGGGGAAGAGAAATGAAAACCTCTAAGAAAAAGTACTCCAAACTTGGCTCTGAGGGGAATGGTTGTGTTCTGTATTCTAGGCTCGGCATGAGTGGAGTGTCCTTTATTGCCTGCACACACAATGGGTCTATTAACATTAACCCCAATCCAGTTGGATGGTCGGATGGCAGAACCAGAGAGTCAACATCAGTGGTGGGGAGGTTTTCATCTTGGTGACTCAATTAATTTTGTCTTTACCTTCTGCACTTGTGTACATGTATGAATGTGAGCAGGAAATAGAATAGGAAAAACATTCTCAGGAGTAAATAAAGCCATTAAAAGTAATTTCAAGCTCTGTGAGATAATATCCTTTGAGTGAGTTACTAACTGCAGACATTATATTTGTTTGATCAGAGGAATATTGTAAAGCCTGATGCCTTAGCAAGCTTGTGATAAGGGTTTTTATATAGGATTTTTCACTCTAGACCACCAGGAATCTTAAAAATACCTGCCTCCACCCTGCTCATCCTTAGCTATTAGTTTCTTTTCTCCCTACCCTATGGCTTATCTGCTCTGCACAGCCTCCAGCCACACACAAATATGCAAAGCTCCTCTCTCTTGGAATCTTTGTACTTCCAGATCCTTCTGCATATGGTGGCCCTTCCCAGATAATTTTCTTCAGTATTCCTTTTCATCAGTTAAGCTCTCAGCTCCAATGCTCCCTCTTCAGGGAGGGAATCCTAAAACCTGTATTGGGACTACTCGACTTTACATGTGTCTGCTGCCACCATTTCCTGTCCCACCACCTTTATTTTTAGTGATTCCTGATGCATAAAATTATCCTCTATGTCTATATACAAATTTATGTCTTCACTAACATTTCATCCTCCTCGCTTTACTCTTTGATCCTTTATAGCAAGACCCTTGATAATGCCTACCTGAAACAGTGCCTGGCATTGAATAAATACCTAGCATCAATTTGGTCTTAGAGGGAAGATTTTTTAGGCTGTCTATGACAATTTCCTTTTCTCTTTAATGATGACAAAACTGTATCTCTTGAACATTTTACCCTTTCTCAGTTTTTTCATGGTCTTACACAGAGGACTTGCCATCTTCAAATTCAAGTCATCTTCTTGCAGATCACGCTCAGCATACTGACCTCATGATCTGCCAACTTCACTGTGGTCTCAGATTTGATCACTGAATCCTTGTGATTTATTT
The DNA here is from genome assembly GCF_048164855.1 of Canis lupus baileyi. Lineage (NCBI taxonomy): Eukaryota > Metazoa > Chordata > Mammalia > Carnivora > Canidae > Canis > Canis lupus. The sequence continues at coordinate 30,689,876 of NC_132857.1, read as the reverse complement.
GCATTTGTAGAAAAGCCATAGAGTTTGCCATCTTACCCTGTCCTTTTACTTCCTATACCATTGCTTTCATTATGTATTATTTTGTCTTCTGGATAGAAGTCCTCTTCAAGCATTGCCTGCCATAAAGCTGCCTTTTTCATTTCAGTACTCACACTACAATAAGAGTTTCTTTTCTACAACATACAAATAAGTATGTAACTGCAGTGCTTATGTTATCAAAGAGCCAACCCACAGCCTCTCTAGATAATACAAGTGTAGCACCTTTGCAGCATATAAACTCATCTTCACAATTTCCCCAACCTCATTCCTGGTTCATCTACTGCTCTGTCTCCACACACTATATGCCCAGTGACTACACACAGCCCTTATTTCCAGTATCACTGTCTAGTCCGTTTATACTCTCTGCTTCGATGACACCCTTCCCTCTACTAGAGGCCAACTCAGTTCAAACATAATAAGCTTTATGAAACTTTTCCTGATTTTTCAATTTATTAATAACTTCCTGTACCAATCAGAGGAAACTATTTTATAGAGTTAAAGGAGGACCCCTCTCTATAGACTGGAGACTCCCAAAACCAGGACACCCTAATAATTCATGATTCCCCACCAATGGATAGAACCACTCCCTATTATGAAACCTCAGATCATTTTATATACCTCTTTTATGGCTTTCCCTGTGGTGTCTTACCTGACTTATGAATTCCCTTCTAGAAGATTTAAAGTTAATTTGAGCATACAATAGTATTTCTAATTTTATTTCCTTTTGTTAAGTTGTATAAATATATTTATTTATTATATATTATATATTTATTATATATATTTATGTATATATTTATTTGTATATATTTCCTCTTACATGTGTGTATACATAAAAATATATATATACACATACATATAAAATCACTGAACACACACTGATCAGTCATGAAATATAAACAGGAAAAATGATAAATACACGTTCAACATGAAAAATATAAAACAATAGAAATGAACATTTATTTATAGCTTATAAGTTGTGTTTCATAGATTATCGCTAAATTTTCCTTATCCTGTCTTTAATCTTTGAATTCTTGGACATTCCTTAGATTGTCTGTCTCCCTTTAATCAGGGCTAGTATATGAATATTTTGAATAATAGGTGCAGCAGAAGTGATGCTCATACTTCTGGGCTTAATCATAATAAACTTCATTGATCTCTGAGTCCTGAGCACCAAGTAAGAAGGATGATTGCCATGCTAGTGAGACAATACATAGATGAAGAGTTTGGCCTTTAGTTCCAACCACACAGGCAATAAATAGGTGTTAGAGAAAACCTTTTTTCTTTTATATATATTTTTAAATTGGAGTTCAATTTGCCAACATATAGCATAACACCTAGTGCTCATCCCATGATTTTCCAAACTCTAGATGGGCTTGGCTACAAGCTGACAACTGCGAAATTTGTTCTGTTGGTACTATGTGTAAAAGAATCTCCTATCTGCGCCCTTCTACTATTACTGAGCCATAGAATCATGAAATATAAACATGCAAATAAATTATTTTTTAAGTCACTAGGTTTTTAGGTAGTTTATTTTTGGTCAGTTGCTCAAACATTGTCAATTCATAGCAAAAAAATTAGGTATTAAAGCACTGAGCTATTTCCTAAGGCTATTCAGCCAGCTAGTAGTGAAATAGGCTTGTTGCTTCTTCCATGTTCTATGCACTCTCTAAACTTTGCAGCATCTGTACTAAATATCTGTTTCTATTTGTCTAAATTATATAGTACCTAGTGGAAATACAGGGGCATTCCAGTGTAAAGTTCTAGGTATAATTATAAGTAGGGTTGCCAGATATAGCAAATGCAAATACAGGTACACAGCTACATCTTACTTTCAGATAAACAAATAATATTTTTTCTTCAAATATAAGTATATCCTATGTAATATTTGGTACTTCCTATAATAAAATAAAAGTAGGGGATCCCTGGGTGGCTCAGTGGTTTAACACCTGTCTTCGGCCCAGGGCGTGATCCTGGAGTCCCAGGGATGGAGTCCCACATCGGGCTCCCGGCATGGGGCCTGCTTCTCCCTCTGCCTGTGTCTCTGCCTCTCTCTCTCTCTCTCTCTCTCTATGTCTATCATGAATAAATAAATAAAATCTTTTAAAAAATAAAAATAATGGTTGTTTATCTGATATAAGCTTAAATGGATGCCTTACATTTTATCTAGCAGATCTAAATATTGAGAAAATATTTAGTAAGACTTTGGAAAGAATTCTTGAGCTCCAAAACTCAATATTCTAATTTATAAAAGAACACTATTCACCACATAAGAGGATTAAGAAGGTAAAGTGAGACACTGCTTGGAGGAATTCTTACCTTCATGTCTGCCTTCACTTCGATGCTAGGGAAAAGTTAGTTCAACTTTAAATAGTCTCATTCTGATTCTGAATCTTAACCACTTTTCTGTATATTAGAGCATCAAAAATATACTTCATCATCTTTTTTTTCTTCAATGACTGCTTCATTCAGAAATAACACATTGATTAAGGGCTTGCTAAAAATCCTGCACGGTTTGGTAAAATTGTATTGAATAATAAATTCATATATATATGCATTCAGTTTCATGTAATACTATTTAACACCAAATAATTTGAACCTTTGAACTAGTTCTTGACATTATCAACATTTTGACATGAGAAAACAGAGATTTATTGAACTGAAGGTACTTGATAAGACCCTACAGGTAGTAAACACACTTTGAGGAATAAATGAAAGAACAAGAGGGTCTTTTGAAATCTTTGCAATACAAAATGGATAACAAATGCTCATCCTCATATTGCTACCTCCTTTTTGGAAAAATCACCCCCCCCTTTAAAGAAATCCCCTGAGTGCAATTCTTTCAAATGTCTGTTAGCAAAAGAAGTATTTTTCAATTGTATTCTAGTCTCTGAGACATAATAGGTGAAAGGTCATTCATTCATAAAAGTAGCCTCAAAGAATTTGTGTTGAATAGATAAAACTGGATGAAACATTTAGTGCTATTTTTCAATAAGAAAACCAACCACTTAAACCAAATATGTTTCCTGGCCACACAGACTTTTGGACAATAAAAATATTTTTAGGGCATAAGTCAGGCCCTTTTTGTTCATCCAGAATGACAACTAGAGTATCTCACTTAATCATGGGTTTTTGAAGATCCATCTATAAGCATTTAATAAACAGCCAACAAGAGATACATAGTACAATTCAACAATATATAAAATTAGTGCTTTGGACTTGACAGAAACTGGAAACTGTGTCCAGTTCAGACCCCCATTTTATAGAAAATAAAATTGAACCCCGCAGATGTTGAATGAAATAAGGTCACACAAATTATCAGTGTCAAAGCAAATTAACATAATGAGTATTAATGGATAATTGCTACATGATTGGTCCAGTGTTAGTGAGCAGTGTTGGTAGTCTGGTTTCCTCAGACCTTTTCTTAAGTTTATAATCTACTCAAATCACGTATGCAGTAAACTATTAGGCAGGGTGAATTTGGTATTATTTGATTTTAAGCCAGTGGAATAGTCTTGTATATCACCTACATACTAGTGTATCCAGAACCCATAACTCCAGAGCACCTTTATGAGTTCCAGACCCATAAACATTACTCCAGAGTTGACACAGCCATGTCAGTGTGCCACAGTGTGCCAAACTAAGCATACATAAAATTCGTGCATTTAGCTTTTCCCCTACAACAGACACTCATGAGTTTTCTTTGCCTTTCTCTCCAAGGGGATTTAGGCATAAAACATAATAAATTGGATTTAAAGAACATAACATTTCCAACCTGGGGCAGAGGCTATTTTTGCCCTTCTATTTTGAAGCATTAGCTTATCTAATAACTGTGTATTTTCAGAGGGAACAGCTCTCTTTCCTTCTACCTATTCATGTATTTTTCTTCTGATTTTTAGTGAATCCTAATGCTTCCCAGCCTGATCCTCATAAGAACAATTAGAAGCAGGTTCATGGCCCCAGAGAAGAGAGAAAAAACAGAGAAGAAAGGTCTAAAAAGACCAAATGATTATAGGACAATTCCTAATGAATCAGGTGCTTTTTTCCCCCTTCTTTTTGCAGATTTGCTGAGCTACACTTGCTTAGTTTAATATTTACCTCATTTCAATGTCTTCTTCCCAGGTACTATGAGGAAAACAGCTCCTCATTGGGAAAAATGAACAAACAAACCTTCAATATAATACTGGACTGAGGTGCTAATGTATTTGCAGTTGCTATAGATAAACACCATCACACTCATTTGCTCAATGATTATAAACCAGTAATAGCAATAACAATAACAACAAGCCTCTTGAATATTATTTTTCTTTTTTTTTTTTTGACATTAACAAGTTTACTTCATAGTGATAGAATACAAATTTTATATGCAACACACTGACTTTGGTATTACAGAATTTAACCTGTTTTTATAAACTATCTTATGGTGTTACTCTGCTTATCTAAGAGAAAGTGTGTTGCACCAACAGACCCCCTATTCCCATAGCATTGTTTTTACTATGTATTTAAACTTTCTTTCCCTTAAACAAGATGAAAAAACTTCAAGTTCCCATCCAGGAAAACAAATTTCAGTTTAAACACTAGCAATAGGTTCTGTGCAACTCCAATCTTTTACCTGAATACTATACAAGGTTACAGTGTTGACCAAAAGAAGACACAGGTTTCTCATTAAACTTTTGTTTTAATGGGTCTCAAAATTCTGTGACAGATTTTTGGTCAAGTTGTTACCATTAAAAAGTACTGATTTTAGAAACTAATAACTTAAAACTGCCACACACACACACACACACACACACACACAAATGGTCCACAGAACATTCTCTTTTCCTTCTGAAGGTTTTACAATGCATTGTTATCATTAACCAGTATTTTAATATTAAACTTAAATGGCCAATTGACACCAACAGTTCTGAGACCTTTCTTCCACTACTGATTAAGACTGGGGTGGCAGGGCAGCCCAGGTGGCTCAGCGGTTTAGCGCCTGCCTTTGGCCCAGGGTGTGATCCTGGGGACCCGGGGTTGAGTCCCACTTCTCCCTCTGCCTCTCTCTCTCTCTCTCTCTCTCTCTGTGTCCCTCATGAATAAATAAATAAAATCTTAAAAAAAAAAGACTGGGGTGGCAGGTATTGGGGATAAAACTCATTTAGCCTTCTGAGCTTTCTGGGCAGACTTGGTGACTTTGCCAGCTCCAGCTGCCTTCTTGTCCACTGCTTTGATGACACCCACAGCAACCCTCTGTCTCATGTCATGAACATCAAAACAGCCCAGAGGAGGATAGTCAGAGAAGCTCTCAACACACATAGGTTTGCCAGGAACCATATCAACAATGGCAGCAGCCCCAGATTTCAAGAACTTGGGACCATCTTCCAGCTTTTTTCCAGAATGACGATCTATCTTCTCCTTCAGCTCAGCAAACTTGCAAGCAATGTGACCTGTGTGACAATCCAGCACAGGTGCATATCCAGCACTGATTTGGCCTGGATGGTTCAGGATAATCACCTGAGCCATGAAGCCAGCTGCTTCCATTGGCGGGTCATTTCTGCTGTCGCCAGCCATGTTGTCACGACGAACATCTTTGACAGATACGTTCTTGACATTGAAGCCCACATCGTTCCCAGAAAGAGCCTCACTCAAAGCTTCATGGTGCATTTCAACAGACTTTACTTCAGTTGTAACATTGACTGGAGCAAAGGTGACCACCATGCCAGGCTTAAGAACATCAGTCTCCCCTCAGCTCACTGGGACAGTACCAATACCAGCAATTTTGTAGACGTCCTGGAGAGGCAGACACAAGGGCTTATCAGTTGGAGGAGTTGGTGGCAGAATGCGATCCAGAGCTTCAAGCAGTGTGGTTCCACTGGCATTCCCATCTTTACGGGTGACTTTCCATCCCTTGAACCAAGGCATGTTAGCACTTGGCTCCAGCATGTTGTCACCATTCCAACTAGAAATTGGCACAAATGCTACTGTGTCGGGGTTGTAGCCAATTTTCTTAATGCAGGTGCTGACTTCCTTAACGACTTCCTCGTATCTCTTCTGGCTGTAGGGTGGTTCAGTGGAATTCATTTTGTTAACACCAACAATTAGTTGTTTTACACCCAGTGTGTAAGCCAGAAGGGCATGCTCACGGGTCTGCCCATTCTTGGAGATACCTGCTTCAAATTCACCAACACCAGTGGCAACAATCAGGACAGCACAGTCAGCCTGAGATGTGCCTGTAATCATGTTTTTGATAAAGTCTCTGTGTCCTGGGGCATCAATGATGGTCACATAATACTTGCTGGTCTCGAATTTCCACAGGGAGATATCAATGGTGATACCACATTCACGTTCAGCTTTCAGTTTATCTAAGACCCAGGCATACTTGAAGGAGCCTTTTCCCACCTCAGCAACCTCCTTCTCAAATTTTTCAATAGTTCTTTTGTCGATCCCACCACATTTGTAGATCAGATGGCCAGTAGTGGTAGACTTGCCCGAATCTACGTGTCCAATGACGACGATGTTGATGTGAGTCTTTTCCTTTCCCATTTTGATTTAGGTTTAGTGGTGGTTTTCACAACACCTGTGTTCTGGCTGCAAACCCGTTGTGAAAAAAAAGTGAATATTATTTTTCTAGCAAAGTATTTGAGTTATTTTAAAATTCTGGAGGAAAATAGGTTTGGGTTTCAGATGCTTTTTCCAGGAAATTTGGTATTTCAGTCTGGTGGAGTACCAAAACAAAATACATATATATATATATATATATATATATATATATATATATAATTTATTGAGTTCCTAATGTTTTCTTATTACTTTACACAAGTTGTACCATTTAATTCACCCTCATAATGTCTCTTGCATGAGAGGAAAATATTATCCCCTTAGAAGAGGAGGTAGAGATGGAGTCAATAAACAAATCCAGGTTTGTCTCATTGAAAGGCCACTGTTTGACAGCGGCCTCACTAACCAGGTAGAAATATTACAAGTCTAATTTTCCAAACATGTAGAAGAAGTTTTACCAGCTTCAAGTGATTTCAATGACTTTTCAAAATCTATATTCGGTAACATTGCAAATCTAGATGTTAGAGTTAGGGTGACCAGTAGAAACAAGGAAGTCATGGTTTGAAGACAGTTCAAGCAAGACACTTAGTCAAAGAGGCAGTTTAAAGATATGATCATGCAAACGAAGAAGCCATGATCTGTACAAGGGAGAATATACCTGGAGAGTTCATGGATTTGAGAAAGTCTTAAAGAAAAAGACTCCTGGTTTTACTCTCTGGAAATTCCATGGGCCAATAACATCTAATCTTAAAGCCATTCCTCTTGGGTTTAAAAATCTGTCAGAGGAAATATTATCTGCTGTAAGAAAAGTGCTTGTTATCAACATAAGAACATAAAAAATATATTTGGTGATAACATTATTTCTTCTGGCTAGATACAAACTAATCTGAGAGACTTAAATCTACTATGAGATAATCTGACAATCAGGAAATGAATTACATGTTACTTGCAAACCCTGACCCACTATAAGGATGCTCACTACAGTGTCTGTCGTAAATTGACATCTATTCTAAGCCAAACACTTTTGACACTGGGTATATTCAATAGCTAAAAAATAACTCTTTCTATTATGAGATATTGAATTTCCAGATTATGTTTCTATAATAAGTTACATTTATGTATTCATTACCTTTTACTGTACTTCCAAGTGTTTTCCTTTTGAAGCTACTGAAATACCCACAGCTTTTAAATTTAGTACTTCAAAAATGGTTTTTATACATATATATCCATTTTACAACAGTTTTCTTTTTTGAGACATACTAAACAAAGAGGATCAAAGCAAAACCAAGGAATGTGCATTTCAAAAAAAAAATAGATTCTGAGACCAACTGGTGAGGAATTAGTTATGGCTCTCCTCTTCTGCCCACCTCATTCTTTATGGAGAACTTCACTTCTTGGTTTGATCTTCTCATGACACAGAACCCAAAGGAGTTATTCTGTTGGCTGGGATGCTGATACATACTATCAACTGAAATTTGGTTTGCTGCTACAAATAAAGGAAGGTTAAACTGCAAGAAAGGTCAAAGAAAATTAATTAATGCAGGACAACTAAAGACATAGATCCATTAAAAAATAAGTTTGATTAATTCAACTAGTTTAAACACCCTATCCGGTGAATATAATAGTTGAGGATAAGAATAGCATAAAATGAATAGTGGAGAAAGAAGTAATAAATAAAACTATATCCTCATGTAAATTTATAGATATATATCTATATTAACTGTTAGATTATATATGTATATGTATACACATATATATTAAACTATATGCATTTCTATCTATTTATAGACAGATATGTCATTTTTTACTCTATTTTTACGAATTTATCTATAAGGACCATTGATGATATTTAAACATGCAATTCAGTTTGTATTCAGACCACAAGGAGTCTTGGGCCTACCAAGAGTAGACAATTGATCAACCATCATTTGCTTTGAGCTATGACCCTAAAAAAATGCATTGGAATTAAATCAGCCTGTAGACTATAGCTGGGCTAGGTTTTGCATTTTATGTTTTGTTCAGGGACTCTCAAGACTTGAGCAGGGCTTAAGATGATGTTTGACATGAGGCTTTGATTTTTCAAATACAATGTCCAACATGCACACACACACACACACACAGGTGTGAATACACATACGTACACATTAGTACCTAGGACTTTATGAGTAGGAGCCAGAAAGAATAATGGGCAATAGAAATAGATCCACTGGAACTCCAGATATTAGAACTATTGCTATCAAACAACATTTAAACCCCTGTTAAAAAACCAGACAAGTATAAAATGGAGTCATTTATGCAAAGCTCTATATCAACAAACTGATACTTAAGATAATTACATCTTCAACTCTTCCAAAAATAGAATCTTAAACCAATCAATTAGAAATAACTTCATCAGGGCAGCCTGGGTGGCTCAGCCGTTTAGCACCATCTTCAGGAATGATCCTGGAGACGCAAGATCGAGTGCCACATCAGGCTCCTTGCATGGAGCCTGCTCTCTCTCTGCCTCTATCTCTGCCTCTCTCTCTCTATCTCTCTGTGTCTCTCATGAATAAATACATAAAATCTTAAAAAAAAAAGTCACTTCATCAGCACCAGGTAGATAATCTGCCCTAAAGACCCCCTAATTTCTCCTAAAGGAAAGTAATCTTGAAATAATCAACCTGACTTTCATTGACTATGACTTCTTTGTTGCCACTTCTTTTTGTCTATAAAGGTCTTTCATTTTCTACTCTTTTCTACCTGCTAGACTGATACTGTCTGATTCAAATCAATTTCTACTCAAATAAACTCTTAAAAATTTTAATATGCCTCAGTTTATCTTTTAACATTCCATCCAATATGATAAAGTCATGCTTGAAAGTTTTCAGAAGGAATAAAAACAATGAAAATTTGACATTGATTTTTTTAAATATAGGAATATATCTTTTAAGTTCTTAATCTCTTATAACAGTAGAAATAACAAACTGAAGAAAAAATTGTGACCTAGAAGATAGGTCAGGAGATTCTATCTAGAGTGAACCATATAAACAAAATGATGAAAAGTGTAAAAATAAATGTAAACAACACAGAAAAGAGAGTGATGAGGTCTAACAGTTAATTGAAGTTTCAGAGGAGACAAAAAGAGATGGACAAAGGAAATATTTTAAGAAAAAATAACTGAGATATTTAAAGAGTTCATTGCAGACATTAATTTACATACTCAAGATGGCAAGAAAATCCCAAGGCTAGATAGATAGTTTATAGATAAATAGATAGATGATAGATATTTTATTTGTTTTAGAGAGAGAGTGTGCATTTGCACACACACAAACAGGGTGAGGGGCAGAGAGAGGAGAGAATTTCGAGCAGACTATGCACTGAGTGCAGAGCGCAATGTGAGGCTTGATCTCAGGACCTTAAGGATATATTTTTTTAAAATCCATGCTTAAACATGTAATTGTGAAAGTGAAAAACAAGAGAAACAAAATTAAAGGCACAGAAAAATAACTAAATCATTTTCAATTTTAACAAAAGTGAGAGATTAATAAAGGAAAGACAGACTTATACTACCTTCTCAACGGCAGTAATGGAAATCATAAGACAATAAAATGATGCCATTAGTATGAGGAGAGCAAACTGTTCCAAAATTAGAACTGTATCATAAATGAAAGAAAAGAATTTCAAAAATGAAAGCCGACTAAAGACTTTATCAAGCAATTGAAACTGAGAAAGTTTGCTACCAGCAGAATAACATAGAAGTCCAACGATTATTCTCTAGGCAAAAAGATAATGAATTCCAGAATGAAGGTCAGAGTTGTAACAGGGAATGAAGATAAAACAAATTTGTGGTTATATTTAAGTGAACTTTGTATAAAGCAATAGCAATACAATACTGGCTTTAAAAATTCATTGAGGACAGCCCGGGTAGCTCAGCGGTTTAGCACTGCCTTCAGCCCAGGGTGTGACCTGGGATCGAGTCCCATGTTGGGCTCCCTGTATGGAGCCTGCTTCTCCCTCTGCCTGTGTCTCTGCACCTCTCTCTCTGTGTCTCTCATGAATAAATAAATAAAATCTTTTTAAAAAAAATTCATTGAAATGGAATTCAACTACACTACGAGAATACATCCTAAGAAAGTAAACTCAGTTACAGTACTCTAAAGACCTACATTTTCAGTTAGAATAATAGATATCTCCATTAAAAACTTTCTTAAGTATCATTTTGAAAATTTCAAGATATCCACTCAAATATATAAGTAAATATGTTATAAAATAATTACATTGCATTCATATTACGAGACAGGATGGCTCAGTTACCTGAGCCTCTGGCTCTTGGTTTTGGTTCAGGTTATGTCTTGAGATTGTGGGATTGAGCCCTGTAATGGGCTCCATGTGAAGCCTGGAGTTTGTTTGAAATTGTCTCCCTCTCCTTCTGCCCCTACTCCAACTCATGTTCTCACTCTATAAAATTAATGAAGAACATCTTTTTTTTAAAAAAGAGATGCGGGACACCTGGGTGGCTCAGTGGTTGAGCATCTGCCTTTGGCTCAGCAAGTGATCCTGGAGTCCCAGGAGCAAGTCCCACATTGGGCTCCCCCAGGGGAACATACTTCTCTCTCTGCCTATGTCTCTGCCTCTCTCTCTCTGTGTATCTTATGAATAAATAAAATCTTTTTAAAGAGAGAGAGAGAGAGAGATAAAAAATAAAACAAGTACAAAATAAAATAAAAAATGAAAAGAAAGAGGTGAGAGAGGTCCAAAGAATAAGCAAGACAAAGAAAACTTATAAGTAATTAAAGAAAGTATAAATGGATAAACTTCTCTGGCAAAAAATAAATCTTGGCAGAGTAGGTGAAAATCAAACCATAATATCCTATTGATAAAAGATGACTATATGATATAACATTGCAAAAAGTAATACTAGGCACATTCTAGACAAAAGCATATGAGTGTACCTATATTAATATTAGACAAAGTAGACTTTCAGAAAAAGTAATACCACAAATGATGATCACTTTGTAATGATATCAGGATGGTAATTTTAAATGTGCATATATAGAATTATATGGCCTCAAAAGCATAAAGAATAAAACTGACAATCAATGACAGATTCATCTACATCAGCTCACATTAGCTCTCTAAAGGATCAGTAGGACAAGCAGGGAATATTCTCAAGAGTAAATAGTTAACACAAATAACCAAACTGTGGAAGGAGCCTCGGTGTCCAACGAAAGATGAATGGATAAAGAAGATGTGGTTTATGTATACAATGGAATATTACTCAGCTATTAGAAACGACAAATACCCACCATTTGCTTCAACGTGGATGGAACTGGAGGGTAATATGCTGAGTGAAGTAAGCCAGTCGGAGAAGGACAAACATTATATGTTCTCATTCATTTGGGGAATATAAATAATAGTGAAAGGGAATATAAGGGAAGGGGGAAGAAATGTGTGGGAAATACCAGAAAGGGAGACAGAACGTAAAGACTGCTAACTCTGGGAAACGAACTAGGGGTGTTGGAAGAGAGGAGGGCGGGGGGTGGGAGTGAATGTGTGACGGGCACTGGGGGTTATTCTGTATGTTAGTAAATTGAACACCAATAAAAAAAAATAAAATAAAAAAAAAGAAAGAAAATATGAATTAACATATGGAATTTAGAACTCAAAAGCTGGATTAAAATTATGTCAGTTTTTCTGACAATAATGCATAAAATCCTGGAAATCAATAACAAAGGTGTAAAGGTTAACCCAGTTCATATTCAGACATTAAAACATAAATAAATAATGTGCCAAATAAAATTCTATAGAAAATGAAAAATAATCAATGCTTAATAAACAGAATGATTAATACTGAAAAACTGAATATCAAAAGTATAATGAATGAGAAGTGCTTGCATTTCTCAGTTGGTTAAGTGACTGACTTTTGATGATCTCAGGGTCATGAGAAAGAACCTCATGCCAGGCTCCACGCTGATTGTGGAGCCTGCTTGAGATTTTCTCTGTCCCTCCTCCTCTGCTCTTCCCCACTTGGTCTGTCTCTCTGTACTTCTCTAAAAATAAAAAAAAATAAAAAAAATGACATCTTTTAGAAAAAGCAAAAAAAAAAAAAGTATAGCTAATGATATATTTAGAGGAAAATATATATCCTTAAGGGCATATATTAGAAACAATGAATACCGATGACAATACTTATAAAAAATATATACCAATAAATTGCAAAAAATTAGCTAAATAAATCAAAATAACATAAAAGGAAGATATTATTAAGATAACATCAAACATGATATATAGAGGGAATCTATATAAAAGTTAATTTTTCAAGAGATTAACATAGCTAATACATCTAAAATCTGATCAAAATAAAGAGGAGAAACAGAAAGAAAAACAGAGAGAGATAGAGAAGGAGAGTGAGAAGGAAACCAGATAAGATTGTACTACTACTCTAGTTCCGCAGAATTAAAGTCATAGGAGGATATTATAAATAAATCTATAACAAAATATGCAAATGCTTATGAAATGCACAAGTTGCTAGAATAATATCATTTACCAAAATTGACACAAAAAGAGAAATTCTGAATGGTCATATAATAATGGAAATGCTGATTTATGAATGAAAATCATTCTATAAAGATTTTTCAGGCTTAGCTGAATTTACTAGTAAAACCATCCAATTGTAAAATGATAAATTAATTTTAAACCAATTCTTGTAAGAAAAAAAAGGAAAATGTAAACTTCAGATCATATATGAGGCTAATAACTCTCAAAATAAATATGAGGAAATCAGCATGAAAAAGAGAAAATATTGGCCCATCTCATTATCGAAAAAGTGTTTTAAAATCCTAAAAAAATTTAGCTAACTAAATGGTTTAATATATAAAAATAAGAGTGAACACAGTGCCATTATATAACACACTGATATAATTGACTATATTTGTGTTCCTAATTGGAGAAGATGATATAAAGCACCTGGCACTGGAACAAGTAACCAAACCCCTATTCCATCCACTCATGTGACAGAAAGCAGCATAGACAGTGAAGCATCGTCTTTCCCTTAAATATTTGCAGTATGTAAAACTACAGGATTCATCTCTTGGGCAGTTGCTTCAGGTCTACAGAACCACTGGAAAAAAAATTCAGACAGTCAATTGAAACCATTAATCACTTAATATGAATGCATTTATAAAAAATCAATTGTAGAAATAGGGTACAAAATGAAGAACAAGTTGTGGACAAAGCAGAAAGAAAATTCAGAAAGGTGCAGACTTAGGAGTAGGAAAGCGTAGGAGCCTGTTATATACCTATGGAGGGACATTGGAAGACTTGGAGTCTCAGTGTGCTGCAGACTAAGGGGTCAGTGAATCATTCAAGGCTCTGTTGAAGGAATAGGATGCAGGATAACACCTTTAAGTCAACATAATGCTTTTTATAAAATCTTCACAGTAACACTGGATGTTTTAATTTTACAGGTGAGGAAATCAAGTTTAAAAAAGATCTTCCAGCATGTCCAATATCACACAATTTAATAGCTAGAAGAACAGGGATTTCAAACTAGGTCTCTCTTTCTAAGGCTTACGTTCATACATCTACCTGACAAAGTGATACATCTACCTGACACCTGGCACAAAAAAAAAAAAAAAAAAAAAAAAAAAACCACCTTTAATGGCGATGAGGATGTAGCCATGACTACTGCTTTGCTAAGTGATGCCTGTTAGATTTTCATATCTGCATTTTTTCACTTGTGATATGGAGTCATTGGCCCCAGTCCTTTTTACATAGAGCTGTTAAGACTAATTAGATATGTTCATAAGACTCCTTTAGCTCCTTGGAGAAGGTTTTTATATAAATCCCAGACATTATTATTCAAACAATATTGCAACTTGATGCAGATTAATTTTGAAAAATCACTCAGACAACGGTTTATCAGCTCAATGGACAATAACAAAAGTAATATGTTTATCTTTTATTCTTATCTTAACTCCAATCTTAATTATGTAACGCTGCAGGAAAGGCAAAACATAGCCTCCTTACTGAATATTAAATGTCTTTGCTTGCTTGACTTTGAGTACCTGCTTGGATAGCATAACTACTTGAAAATTAAGTAGCTAAATTACTTGAGGTGAGTTAAGATCAACAGCTTCTACCTAGAGGGGAAAAAAAATGTTAATCAGAAAAATGCCTTCTGCCATCTTTCCCATTCAATTCCTCTGCAAAAATCTTGCCCATCTCCAAAATCTTCTTCATCAAAGTCTTTTGTGTCTACCTTAGGCACTCTGAGTTTTCTTTCTTCTGAACTCAAGCACAGTGGGTGAGTTCCTTCAGATACTCCAGGGACAGTAATTTCTGTACAATGATGAAGAATTGGGCTAAAATACAATGGAAAGAACACTTTCTGTTCATTTCCTTTTGTGAAGACACATCGACCGCCACCATGCTGTCTCTATTCAATGTTATAGAATGAAGGTAAGTGGACCCTGAAGCCTTGAGTCTTTTTTCAAATGAATCTTTGCCATTATAAATTATAAGAAACAATAATACTCAATCTCTTTGTAGATCCTTGAAAACTATCAGAGATTTTACTATTTTAAGAATTATTTGGGGGTTTTCTTTGAAGATTTTATTCACTTATTCATGAGAGACACACAGAGAGAGGCAGAGACATAGGCAGAAGGAGAGCAGGCTCCTTGCCGAGAGCCCGATGTGGGACTCCATCCTGGACCCCGGGATCACACCCTGAGCCAAAGGCAAATGCTCAACCTCTGAGCCAACCAGGCGTCCCAAGAATTATTTATTCTGAATATCACTTTCTAAAGCCACTAACTGCCACACATAAGCACATTTCTAGACTAGATATTGTTTATTTTGACCTCCATAGTCTGTGTGTGTTTTAACATTTGTCTATATAACCTGCCGGATTTCAAGGCTTATAAGGAACAATTATTTTCTACACTAACCCATAGAAAGTGAACACGAATGAATGAGTAAATAAGAGTCTAAATGCCTTATTGTCTTACAGAATTACCTTCCAGTCTTAAAGACGTAGGTACAGTCTCAAAACTCACTTCTTCATGGATAACTTTTGTAATACTGACAGAAAAGAATTAAAAAATAATACTTAATGATTAGGGGAATACAAGGAGTTTTGTAACTAGTTGTTTAGCTTTTTGTCTCATAGCAGATTTTATTTAACTATGTATGAAATTAAGAATCCCTATATTTTAGGGCTTGAAAAGTTAAATTTTATAAATAGTTGGGCTTTGATTCCCTTTTATATTTTTCCAGTGTTAATATTCTTTACTTTTTGAGTAGGCAATACATTCACCAGGTTCAAAACTCATATATATATTATATATATATTATATAATATATATATAAACTCATATATATATTATATTATATATATATTATATATATATATAAAAAATATATATATATATATATCAGTGAAAAATTTCCCTCCCATATCTCTGGCTCCTAGCTGGGTTCTCTTCCCACAGATTAAAACAAAACAAAACAAACAAACAAACAAAAAACCCAGCAAAAACCCTTGTGTTTCTTTATCTATTCATCTGATGATGGATACTTAGGTTGTTTCCATATTTGGTTACTTCGAATAATGTGCAATAAGATGGAGTGCTGATATTTTTTGATATTCTGTTTTCATTTCCTTTCAATACACAGAAGCGTGATTGGATTGGTGAATCATATGGTAGTTCTATTTTTAATTTTTTGAGGAAACTCCATACTGTTTTCCACAGAGGCTGAACCAATTTATATTCCCACCAACAGTGCATAAGAATTCACTTTCCTTCACGTTCTTGCCAACACTGTTATTTCTTGTCTTTTTTATAATAACCATTCTAATAAGTGTGAGGTGATATCTCATTGTAGTTTTGATTTTAGTTTCCCTGATGTTTAGTGATGTTGTTGAACATTTTTCCATGTGCATGTTGGCCATTTGTATGTCTTCTTTAGAAAAAAATGTCTATTCAGAACTTCTGCTCATATTTAAATCAGATTTTATAAAAAAACGTTTTATTTTTAAAGAGAGAGGGAAAGCATGCCTGCAAGCAATGAAGAGGAAGAGAGAGAGAGGGAGAAGAGAATGTCAAGTAGACTCCCCACTGAGTGCAAAGCTGGACACAGGGCTTGATCATTAATTAATTAATGTAGTGCATCATACTGACTGATACATGAATGTTAAACAACCCTTGCATCCTAGGGATAAATCTGGCTTGATCATGGTGTATGATCATTTTAATGTGCCGCTGAAATCAGTTTGCTAATACTTATTGATGATTTTGCATACATTTTCATTAAGGATATTATTTTATTGTTTTCTTGTAACAATCGTGTCCGGTTTTGATATCAAGATAGCCCTGGTCTTGTAAAATGATATTAGGGGAGTTATCTTCTCTTCAGGTTTTTTAGGAGATTTTGAAAAGGATTGACATATCCTTTAAAAAATGTTTGGTAGAATTCACAATTAAAACCATTTATTCCTGGGCTTTGCTGTGTTAAAAGTTTTTTGATTACTAATTCAATCCCCTTACTTGTTATTAGTGTGTTCAGATTATTCATTATTTATTCTTGGTAGATTGTATATATCTAGGAATGTATCAATTTCTTCTAGTTTATGGTTCATGGTTATCTCTTATAATCCTATTTATTTATATATCAATTGTAATTTCTCCTTTTCCATTTATGATTTTACTCATTTGAGTTCTCCCCCCCCCCCTTTTTCTTGAGGTAATCCAGCTAAAGTTTTGTCAATTTTGCATTCTTTTCAGTAAATAAGATTTTGATTTTGTTGTTGATCTCTTCTATTGGTTTTCTGGTCTCTCTTTTCTTTTCTTTTTCTCTTTTTAAAAGATTTTATTTATTTATTCGTGAGAGACACAAATAGAGAGAGGCAGAGACACAGACAGAGGAGAAGCAGGCTTCATGCAGGAAGCCTGATGTGGAACTCCATCCCGGGACTCCAGGATCACGCCCTGGGTGGAAGGCAGGCACCAAACCGCTGAGCCACCCAGGGATCCCTGGTCTCTATTTTCATTCTGATCTTACTTGATTCCTTCCTTCTGCTATTTTAGGGCTTAATTTGCCCTTTTTCTTTTCTAATTCTAATTCTTTGAGTGTAAAATGTAGTTTATATATTTTAGACCTTTCATTTTTCTTAATATATGCCTCAATCATTACAAACCTCCTTCTAAGAACTACTTTTGCAGCATCCTATAGGTTTTAGTGTGTTGTTTTAATTCTCATTTGTTTCAAGATATATATATATATATTTAATTTCCCTTTTGATTTATTCTTTGACCCATTTGTCATTTGGATGTAATGTTTATTTTCCCATTGGGACTTTCTCCAGTGTTCTTTTTTTCATTTGCTATGAATTTAATCTTCTTAAACTTGTTGACTTGTTTTGTGGCCTGTAGGACCTATATGGAAAATGTTCCAGGTGCACTTGAGAAAAGTATGTGTTATGTTCCTATTAAATCTGTTATGTTCCTAATATGTTTATTGGATCCATTTGGTTCAAGTCCAAGGTTTCCTGGTTGATTTTCTGTCTGGATGATCTATACATTTCTGAAAGTGGACTATTGGATTCCCCTATTACTATTGTATTTTCGTCCATTTCTCCCTTCAGATTTATTGGTATTTGCTTAATATATGCAAATGCTCCAATGTTAGGTGCACGCACATTTATCCCTGATATATCTTCTTGATGAGTTAACACAATTTTCATTATAATGATAATATAATTGTCTCTTTTGCTATTTGGGGCTTGAAGTATATTTTTTTTTTTCAGATACAAATATAGCCATTTTCACTTTTATTCCCCACTTGCATGGAATATTTTTGTAATCTCTTCACTTTGGCCTATGTTACCTTTTAAGCTGGACTGAGTCTCTTACAGACAGACTAGACTTGAATTTTTTTTTTTTAATCATCCAGCTACACTGTGGGGTTTTCTTTTTATTATAGAAGTCAATCCATTATATTTAGAGTAACCATTCCTAGGTAAGGATTACTAATGCCCTTTTAATAATTGCTTTCTGGCCATTTTGCAGTTCTAGTATTCCTTTTCTCCTCTCTTTCTACCTACATTGGTGAATTGGTGATTTTTTGTTGTATTGTACTCTGATTCCCTTCTCTTTACCTTTTTGAATCTACTACAGATATTTTCCTTGTGGTTACCATGAGGCTTACTTATAAACATCTTATAAATATATTATGCTGATAGCAGCTTAAATTTGATTACATAGAAATGATATATCTTTATACTCTCCTATTTTATGTTTTTTTCTTAAAGATTTTATGTATTTATTCATGAGTGACACCAAGAGAGAGGCAGAGACATAGGCAGAGGGAGAAAAAGTTTCCCTGAGGGAGAGCCCAAAGTGGGACTTTATCCCAGGAACCTGGGACCATGCCCTGAGCCAAAACCAGATGCTCAACTGCTGAGCCACTGAGGTGTCCCTCCTGTTTTACATTTTCAATGTCATAATTTACTTCTTTTTATATTTTGTATTCATTACCAACATATAGTAGATACAGTTATTTTTAATTCTCATTTCCTTGAACTTGAACTTTATACAATGGTTAAGTATTCATTACAATATTCTATTATAGAACTGGAGTTTTCTAAATTTTATTACATATTTTCACTTTTACCAATATGTTGCATTTTTTTTTATGTTTTCATGTTACTAATTAACATCTTTTCAACTCAGCTTGAAGAATTTCTTTCTTCAGCTCTTGTAAGGCAGATATAGTGGTGATGAACTACCCAGCTTTTTGACTGGACAAGCCTTTATTTCTTCTTCATACCTAATGAATAATTTTGCCAGATAAAATATTCCTAACTAGAATTTATTTTTCCTTTCAGAGCTTTGAAAATAAATCACTCAGTTTTCTCCTTTGCCTGTAAGGTTTCTGCTGAGAAATCTCCTGATAGCTTAATGGGGGTCGTTTGTGGGTTACAATTTTATTTCTCTTGCGCTTTCAGGATTTTTTAAATCTTTGATTTTGACTTTTTTTTATTTTGACATTTTTATTATAATGTGCCTTGGAGAACATTATTTTGGATTCAAATAATGAAATGATATATTAATTGGATAAATTTGGGTGTCCAAGTCTTTCTCCAGGATTGGTAAGTACTTAACCATTATTTCTTTAAACAAACTTTTTGGCTCCTCTCCTTGTCTTCTCCTTTTAGAGCACTAACCATTCTGACATTTTTCTTTTAATTGTGTTCCATGATTATGTAGACTTCCTTCACTCTTTTTCTTTGTTCTCCTTTATTGGGTCATTTCTAAGTGCCAGCCCTCTAATTCACTGATTCTATCTTCTGTTTGATCTATTTTGATTTTAATGCTCTATATTGAATTTTTCATTTTCGCTATTAAATTCTTCAGCTCTTCAGAATTTCTGTTTGGTTCCTTTGTATGATTTCTAAGTCTTTGTAAAATTTCTTATTTTGTTCATGCATTTTTCCCTTGATTTTGTTGAATTGTGTTTCTGTTTGGTTTTTGTAGCTCACTGAGTTTCTTCAATACAACGATTTTGAATTATTGCTTAAATACGTTGCAGATTTCTTTGTATTGGGTTCTTTACTGGAAAATCATGGTTAAATCCCTTTCACGAAGATGGCACCAAAGGTGAAGAAGGTAGCTCCTGCCCCTCCCAAAGCTGAAGATAAAGCAAAGGCTTTGAAAGCTAAGAAAGCAGTGCTGAAAGGTGTGCACGGTCACAAAAAAAAAGAAGATACGTATGTCACCTACATTCCGACGACCCAAGACTCTGCGTTTCTGAAGGCAGCCCATATATCCTTGAAAGAGCGCCCCCAGGAGAAACAAGCTTGATCACTATGCCATCATCAAATTCCTCCTGACTACTGAATCAGCCATGAAGAAAATAGAAGATAACAACACACTTGTGTTCATTGTGGATGTCAAGGCCAATAAGCACCAGATCAAACAGGCTGTGAAGAAGCTCTATGACATTGATGTGGCTAAGATCAACACCTTGATCAGATTGGGATCATCTAAACTGAGTCCACTGGCTATAAATCTAAATATAATTTTTTCACCAAAAAGAAGAAGAAGAAGAAGAAGAAGAAGAAGAAGAAGAAGAAGAAAGAAGAAGAAGAAGAAGAAGAAGAAGAAGAAGAAGAAGAAGAAGAAGAAGAAGAAGAAGAAAATCATGGTTATCTTTTGGTGGTGCCATGCTTCCTTCATTCAGCATGTTCCTTGGAGTTTTGTATAGATATTGTTACATTTGAAGTAGCTGTTCCTTCTCTAATTTTTACTCGTTGCCGTCAGGTGGGAGATATGTTTTGCTGGTTCTGCATTTATCTGAGGCTTTCTCTGGTTTTTTATTGATACACCTGTTTCCATGCTTTTTTGCTCCCTCTTGTGGCAGAATTCTTTTTTTTTTTTTTTTTTTTTTTTTGTGGCCAACACACACGAGAAAATGCTCTGCATCACTTGTCATCAGGGAAATACAAATCAAAACCACAATAAGATACCACCTCACACCAGTGAGAATGGGGCAAATTAACAAGGCAGGAAACCACAAATGTTGGAGAGGATGCAGAGAAAAGGGAACTCTCTTGCACTATTGGTGAGAATGTGAACTGGTGCAGCCACTCTGGAAAACTGTGTGGAGGTTCCTCAAAGAGTTAAAAATAGACCTGCCCTATGACCCAGCAATTGCACCGCTGGGGATTTACCCCAAAGATACAGATGCAATGAAATGCCAGGACACCTGCCCCCGATGTTTCTAGCAGCAATGGCCACAATAGCCAAACTGTGGAAGGAGCCTCGGTGTCTATCAAAAGATGAGTGGATAAAGAAGATGTGGTCTCCGTATACAATGGAATATTACTCAGCCATTAGAAATGACAAATACCCACCATTTGCTTCGACGGGGATGGAACTGGAGAGTATTATGTGGAGTGAAATAAGTCAGTCGGAGAAGGACAAACATTATATGTTCTCATTCATTTGGGGAATATAAATAATTTTGTGCCAGAATTCTTAAGCTTGGATATCTGGAAACCTCTGTTTTCCTAACGGTGGTGCTACAGTTGAAGTTTTAAGTTTGCTCACTTTCCTGACTCACTTCCTCTTTACTGAAGCTCGTTCTTTCTCACTAGTGCCCTTGAAACATCATGAAAGGATCTGGCCACATATCGAGGGGTAGGTGTGGGTTTGGCATATGTGGGCCAGTTGGTTGAATCCTGTAATATTTTTCCAACAGCTCATGGCCAGGCTTCCTGTTGGGGTTCTGAACATGGTCAGCGGGAACTGAATCTGTTTAATGCCCTTTCACATTCTTATCTGCCTTTTCTCTCATACTCTTCCTCCTCCCAGTCATGGAGATCTTAACTCAATACTCTGATAGAGAAATCATTTTCTCTAGTAGTATCCTTTTTTTTAAATTTATTTTTTATTGGTGTTCAATTTACCAACAGACAGAATAACCCCCAGTGCCCGTCACCCATTCACTCCCACCCCCTGCCCTCCTCCCCTTCTACCACCCCTAGTTCGTTTCCCAGAGTTAGCAGTCTTTACGTTCTGTCTCCCTTTCTGATATTTCCCACACATTTCTTCCCCCTTCCCTTACATTCCCTTTCACTATTATTTTTATTCCCCAAATGAATGAGAACATATAATGTTTGTCCTTCTCCGACTGACTTACTTCACTCAGCATAATACCCTCCAGTTCCATCCACGTTGAAGCAAATGGTGGGTATTTGTCGTTTCTAATGGCTGAGGAATATTCCATTGTATACATAAACCACATCTTCTTTATCCATTCATCTTTCAATGGACACCGAGGCTCCTTCCACAGCTTGGCTATTGTGGCCATTGCTGCTAGAAACATCGGGGTGCAGGTGTCCCTGCGTTTCATTGCATCTGTATCTTTGGGGTAAATCCCCAACAGTGCACCAGTAGTATCCTGCATAGCTGGGGAAATAGAGCACTTGCTCACCGTCTCCCTTCCCCCAATAGGAGATGTTACCACAGGTTAGTTCAGCTCACACTGTGCCACCTTATGGTATGGGACCTGCTGAAAAATTCCTCTTACCTTCTCCAGTACATCCAAACTTTTTTTTGTGTGTTTTAGGTTTTTGTTGTTGTGGTGGTTTTGGTTTGGTCTTAGTTTCCAACAGAGTACTGGAATCTCTCTTCTTGAAACTTGGACTTTGTGAAGGCTATCTCCTCTGGGGCACCAGCTTAAGTCTGCTCTCCAGGAGCTTCCTATTCACAGCTGATGAAGCCTGGTCATAAGGTCCTGTTATTTCCCTGACTGTACTGATGTCTGTCTGCCAATCGTCTGATGCACAGGTGGGTAAGATTCTTCTTGAATTCCTTTGTATATGGTGCCACAGTTTCCACAGAGACACTTTTGTTCGTGGATGAATGATGAATATAAGTTGTGAAAAAGAGGGAAAAAGAAGAACATCTTATTTTGCCATGATGCTGACATTGATATATATATATTTTAATTAAGAAGGCTCCACTCCCAGTGTGGCCAAGTGTGGCCCAGTGTGGGGCTTGAACTCATGACATGAGATCAAGAACTGAGATGAGATCAAAAGTTGGACTCTTAACCAACTGAAACACCCAGGCACTCCCTCACATTGGCTTTCAACTTGACTATTTCTCTATTTGTTATACTTATCTCTATGTAACATTTATTTGATAATTTGATCTGTATGCTTCCTCTAAAATTTATTTCCAAATATCACTTATGATTTCTTACTAAAATTAAATTTGTAAAGATTTTATTTATTTATTTATGAGAGACAGAGAGAGAGGCAGAGACATAGGCAGAGGGAGAAGCAGGGTCCTCACAGGGAGCCTGAGTGGGAACTTGATCCCAGGACCCAGGATCATGCTCTGAGCCGAAGGCAGACACTTGACCGCTGAGCCACCCAGGCATCTGTGATTTCCTACTAAAATTAATTTAAAAGTGTTATCAAGTTTCTTAGTTCTTTATATTTATAGTCTTATATATCTTTACAGTTTTCTGAACACATGGGACTAGGTATTATGGTACATGTTCTATATAATACTTCGCAAAATGTGTAGCAGTAATAAATTTATTTTTAAAACTTCCAGGAGGGTTCCCCTTCCTCCAGCCACTCTGGAAAACTGTGTGGAGATTCCTCAAAGAGTTAAAAATAGACCTGCCCTACGACCCAGCAATTGCACTGCTGGGGATTTACCCCAAAGATACAGGTGCAGTGAAATGCCAGGACACCTGCACCCCAATGTTTATAGCAGCAATGTCCACAATAGCCAAACTGTGGAAGGAGCCTCGGTGTCCATCGAAAGATGAATGGATGAAGAAGATGTGGTCTATGTATACGATGGAATATTCCTCAGCCGTTAGAAATGACAAATACCCACCATTTGCTTCGACGTAGATGGAACTGGAGGGTATTATGCTGAGTGAAATAAGTCCATCGGAGAAGGACAAACATTCTATGGTCTCATTCATTTGGGGAATATAAAAAACAGTGAAAGGGAATAAAGGGGAAAGGAGAGAAAATGAGTGGGAAATATCAGTGAGGATGACAGAACATGAGAGACTCTTAACTCTAAGAAACGAACAAGGGGTAGTGGAAGGGGAGGTGGGATGAGGGTTGGAATGACTGGGTGATGGGCACTGTGGGGGGCACTTGATGGGATGAGCACTGGGTGCTATGCTATATGTTGGCAAATTGAACTCTAATAAAACAAAAACAAAAACAAAATTTCAAGTAGCTTTGTAAACTGACTAGAGGGCAGTGTGAGAGTTCCAAAAATTTAGAGAATATGTTATTGGAAAGAATGAATAGGATAAAGAGAATTAGATCACATATTTCTTAAATCCCCATTACTAGTAGTATGTTATATAGCTAATTAGCTGGAGTCTTAAAATGTATTATCCTGATTCACTGTCAGTTTTATAAAGAAAATATTGTATTACTAACCTAGTTGTGATATCTATACCCTTCTTGATTATATCAATTTCAATCATTCACCTTTCCAGTGATTACCAAGATCTTGAATTTGATTTTATGTATATAGTTACACATATGTGAAAATTATGTGTTATATGTCTTGCTTTTCATCGTTATCTAAGTGGTTAATTACTGTATATATTTTTACCATTTGTATTTTTCAATCAATACATTTGTCAATTTCTGTATATTAACATTTGTTAATACAATGTTTCCAGTTTCACTGATTGAAAATGTTTTAGTGTGTAAGTAAACCATAGTCAATTTATTCATCCTTCTGCTGATGAGTAGATGGTTGTGTTAGTGTGTGTGTATGTGTATATATGCATATATACATATATTTCTGTATACACACATACAAACAAGAGACTTACGGAATTATAGATATCAATGCATGTGACTCTTCACAAATATATGAGAAATTCTCTAGGATATATATTTAAGAGTGAAATTGCTATGTAACACGATATGTGCATTATAAACTTTGATATGAAAAACCAAATTGCTGTTCAAAGTTATTGTAACATACTAACATCTGTAATCACATTAACAAGAGAATTATACAAACACTCCTATTCTATATACATTCTCACCTAGAACTGGTGTCTGTTCTCCAACCCTCCTTTCAAAAACAGAATGGAATGTGAATTTATGGCTCACTGTAGTTTTAACTTAATTTCTCAATTCTCTTATTTTCATAATTTTATTATTACTTAGAATTTCATTTCTGCTAATTACTTTTTCACAATCTTTTTCATTTAGATTGTTTCTCCTCATTTGTAGTTCTTTTTTTTTTAAGAGAGTTTTTAAAATTCTTTTTATTTATTTATGATAGTCACACAGAGAGAGAGAGAAG
Source organism: Canis lupus baileyi (assembly GCF_048164855.1). NCBI lineage: Eukaryota > Metazoa > Chordata > Mammalia > Carnivora > Canidae > Canis > Canis lupus. The sequence goes on along the minus strand of NC_132857.1, from coordinate 30,664,446 downwards.
GAGAGGCAGAGACATAGGCAGAGGGAGAAGCAGGCTCCATGCACCGGGAGCCCGACGTGGGATTCGATCCCGGGTCTCCAGGATCACGCCCCGGGCCAGAGGCAGGAGCCAAACCGCTGCGCCACCCAGGGATCCCCCCTCATTTGTAGTTCTTTAATTAATTTTGGATACTAATCCTTATATAATACATTTGTTGCAAATATTATTATACCCTATGGCTTATCATCATTTTTTAGCATTTCTGGATGCACAGAAATTTATACATATTAATAAATACATTTATCAATTTTTCTACGGTTTGTGCTCTTAGTTAATTTCCTAATTCCTTCTCTGTAGTAAGACAATAGATGCATTTTTGTTTTTGTCCTCCAAAATTGTTTAAAGTTTTGTTTTTCATTTTGGTTTTAATCAATCTTTAATGTATTTTTGCATATTATCTGAAATATTCAGTTTTCAGATGTTTTTATCAAGAATAAAAACATGTTTTATCAAGAATAATTTTTGAATATTCCATCTTTTTCTCAATGGTTTACAAAACCAATTAAGTCATTTAACAAATTTTTCTGAATATATCTGTCCACTTCTGACCTATTGTTTCTCATTGGGTTGTCAATCCCATTATCAAAGGCAGATTATAAAAAATTTAGCTTGTTTTTCCACAACATTTTGTAACTAATATTTTCCACATCTTTATGAGATATAATTTACATACTATAATATCACCCATTAAAAATGTACAATTTGATATTTTCAGCATATTCAGATTTGTACAGCCATCACTACAATCTAAGTTTAGAACATTTTCATCACCTCATAAAGAAACCTTATATTCAGTAACAGTCATATTCAATCCCTTGCCACCCATAAAGCCATAGACAAACACTAATTTGCTTTCTGTTTCTATAGACTTGCCTTGCCTGGAATGGATAATGTTAAGTGGAATCACACAGTATGTGGTCTTTTGTATCTGGCTCCTTTTAAATTACATAATGTTTTCAAGGTTCAGCCATGTTGTACAATGTATTAATTCTTCATTATTTTTACTACCAAATAATATTATATTATATAGGTATATTATATGTTGTTTAGCTGTTTGGCAGTTGATGGACATGTGATTTATTCTCACCTTTTTGTTTCTTTTAAAGATTTATTTATTTATACATGAGAGACAGACAGAGAGGCAGAGATACAAGCAGAGGGAGAAGCAGGCTCCACACAGGAAGCCCGACGTGGGACTCCATCCTGGGTCTCCAGGATCACGGCCTGGGCTGAAGGCAGCGCCAAACTTCTGATCCACCAGGCTGCCTTTTTTTTTTTTTTTTTTTTTTTTTAAGATTTTATTTATATTCTCACCTTTTTGGCTGTTCAACACAATACTGCTGCCTTAACTAATCTTGATTCTTTTTTTACATACAATTTAGAAATTATTTGTCACATTCCATAAAATATCCTGGAAGATTTTGTAAATAAATCTAAGTTTAATGTGAGAGTAATTAACATATCTACAAAATTAGGTATTTTATAAAAAATAAGTATATGTATATATACACACACATGTACAGATTATTTCCTATTCAATAAGGGTCATACATAGATCTTATTAGATTTATTCCTAGGAGTTTTATTTTTTGACTGCTATACATGTAAGACTCTTAAAAGTATATGTTCTATGAGTTGATAAAAAGATATTTAATTAATTTTTATATATTGATCTTATATCCAGCAAACTTGCTGAAGTTTATACTATAAATCTGCCTTCAGGATGCCTGGGTTGCTCAGTAGTTGAGCGTCTGCCTTTGGCTCAGGGAGTGATCTTGGAGTTCCAGGATGGAATCCCACATTGGTCTTCTCCCTCTGCCTATGTCTCTGACTCTCTGTGTCCCTTGTCAATAAATAAATAAAATCTCTAAAAAAATAAATAAATCTGCCTTTACAGAACCTGTTTTTATATATGGGAAATCATATTGTATTCAATTAATGACAGATTTATTCTTTCTTTGAAATTTCTTCTTGTTATTTAGTTGTTAGTCCTCTGATCTAGTCAGAGCTCCCATTCCTATACTGATGAAAGATATAAGAAATAATGTATTTTTCTTTTTTCTGATTTTAAATAGCAATCTCTAATGTACCGTTAGGCATGATATGTGATATGCAAACAATCTATCATGTAAAAGAAGTCTTCTACTATTCCTAATTTTTTTCAGGGTTTTAAAACAAATGTGTGTTGAAATAGATCATATAACATTTTCTACATCTATTCAGAGTAATTTCCCACTTTAATTAATAATGTGGTAAAGAACATCAACAGATTTTATGTTACATAATTATTGCATTCCTAGAAACTTGACTTTGTCATAGGTTATTATTATTTTACACATTACCGGATTTTGTTTGCTTAACAGTTTAGATATGTTCGCATCTATATTCATGAATGAAAATAGCATGCATATGTAGTTCTTGGCTGGTTTGTTATAAAGATTACAGTGACTCCAGAAGATCTGGAGAGGATTCTTTCTTTTTAAGCTATCTTATAGCACTAAGGGTTTAATAATGCTGCCATTATCTGATATTTGAAGCTCAGTAATAAAATACCATGGACTTATGGGGGGATTTTATTATCTTTAATATTTATCTGTCTTTTCATATCATTTATTTCCTACTGAGCATATATCAATGACTACATATTTTTTTAGGACATTGTTCCTTTTAGGAGTTTTCAAATGTATTGCTATATTTTTGAGATTAGATATGTCTTGTTATTATTATTTTAATACTTAGTAGAGTTAAATATATGTATCCTTTTAATATCTATCATTATTTGTATGTGTTTGTGTGTGTGAATTCTTTGTCTCTCATTCTCTATTACTTTTTAGCCATTATGTCAGAAGTTTGTTATTTTATTAGTCTTTTCAAAGAAATGTAGAAACTTTGGGCTTTGTTTGTCATTTCAATTTTATAATTACTTTGAAAAAGTTAAGAGTTATTAAATGAGGAAATATCAAGTGGATGTCTCTGAAAATGCCCCCACTGAACTACTGTAATAAAGCAAAAGCAATTTTTCATTCCATGAGAAATTTCATAAATTAGCACCACCATCAGTGATTTAAATTACAAGAGTATGGACTCCATTAAAAAGATAGTCAGTTTGCTTTTATTGTCTTCAAAAACCTATCATTAGGAAACTAAAGTTGTTACTACAACTTACAAGTTGTTACATCAGTACCATGAGATGTACCTGTACCAGGAACCTATCAAGTAGTAGATCATCTGGCCTTTGGTATCTAACTACTGATATGGTATATATATATATATATATATATATATATATATATATATATATTTCTGATCTTCACCACTGAAGAGTATCAATAGCAGTTTGCATTTAGGTGTGAAAGATGACAGCACACACTTATCTTGCCCCATGGTTCTGTCCACTGTCTTCCCCTCAGTCACAAATGTAGAACAGGCAATTGATTATCAAGGATATAAAAACACCAATAAAGATATTGAATCTCAATACTAGTCATTAAAATTCAATTAATTTAATATCATTTTCAGTCTATCAAATTGATAAAAGTTTAGGTAGGTTATGGGACTGTGGATAATATTGTTACTCTTGTCTATTACTTGTGGAAATAACAATTCTCACAATATTTTGGGATTATCTCACAATACCTGAAGTAAATGTAATAGTAATAATCATAATAATAAACCTTGACATGAGAATCCTAAATGTGTGAATCAATTTTAAATAAGTAAAAGGCCATGTGAAATATATGAGAATATACATAGTTATTTTTATTGCGGAATTGCTTGAATGGCAAAAATAAACAACAACCCCCCCAAAAAAACTTCTGAATATCTAGTATATTTTACATAATAAAATTGAGATATATTTGTAGCTATTACCTTGTAAAACTTCCACCTGGTGTATCATTAAGTAAAACAATAAGGCAATGGGAGTATTTAGTAATACAACCCTGTATTAGAAAATAAAAACAAACAGCATGAGGTTAGATGAAGACGTCAGTAGATACACTCCAAATTGTTCATTGTTAGTTTGAAAAAGGGTAGGATTACTGAAAAAATTTTTCTTTGACTCCATGTTTAGAATTTCTATAAAAGCTTGATTTATTTTATTTAAAAATAATTTATAAAGCAATGGATTTACAAACTTATACCCAATGTGCATTCAAATTATATGCAAACTAAGTCCAGATCTCTTAACTCCTAGTTCACTGTGTTTTCCTAGATATTCATTTTTCCACCCTATTGTTATATATAATTAAATACTAAGAAATTTCCACTTCAAAGAGAATGTTTCATGACTACTTCTTTCAATTTTTTTTTACAATAACTCTTATAAAGTCTGGGGATAGTGTCTTTTTGGCAGGCAATAATTTATGCATCCATTAAGGAAACGATTCATTTATCTGTAAACTTTGTAGAACAAAATTTGGAAAATATGAATAAGCAAGAATAAGCTCTGAGGATGCAGAAAAAATCTCTTACAGCCCAGATTCTCAACATTGTGTATTTTATTCCTAAGAAAATCCTTCAACTGCTTCATAGAACTTGAGTATTTATGATTGTCTCACAGCATTAATAAATAATATTAGATTTATGAAGAATGATGGCTATTAAGGTAGAACAGTAATGTCTATTTACAAAGCAAAACTTATCTTGATTGATGCAGGGAAGAAAGAAAAAGAAACTGACAAAACAGGAGCTAGAAGAGTCAACTAAATAAATAATAAGCCCCTGCAGGTTCAGATGGTATGTATATACGTGCACATATATACACATATGGGCTAAGGTTAAGTGGAAATTTAAGATGCATCTCTAGTGTCTGCTCTCAATCCCAGGTTATAGTCCTTCCTCTAGTTAACATGGAAAATCGTGGGGTAGTTGAATGAATGAGTTTATTACCATACACAACCTATGCAAACCAGAATAACCAAATAGCAAATAAAATGGAATGACACATATTTAGAGTATTTTCTTGGTGCTCTCTAGAAGCTAATGGCTTATGTGAATAGAGCTGCAACAAAATGAGAGCAACATAATAAATGAATTCATGGCTACTGAGTGAAGACATACAAATCCATGCAAGGAACAATAAAATACTTTTAAAAAGCAAAATGGCAAACCACAAAAGTGCCATGCATAGAGGTATTTATTTAGTGAAGTAACCCTAAAAGTGAGTTAAAACGTATTCATAGAAATTTATGAAAAATACAAATATAAAAAGATGATTAAGCATAAGGAATGTTTAAATTCAGAAATCAGTGTCATATACCACATTAACAGACTGAAAAGATAAGACTGTCACCATCTCAACAGATGCAAAAAATTATTTTGATAAAATAATCATTCAACATGAAAAATTTTAGGAGATAATAAATACCTTCTTAACTTGATCAAATATATCTCTCAGAAATTTGTGGCAATCATCACTTAGCAATGAGACTTTATTTATTTATTTATTTATTTATTTATTTATTTATTTATTTATATAAAGATTTTATCCATCCATTCACAAGAGACACACACAGAGAGAGAGAGAGGCAGAGACACAGGCCGAGGAAGAAGCAGGCTCCATGAAGAGAGCTCCGACGTGGGACTTGATCCTGGGACTCCAGGATCACGCCCTGGGCCGAAGGCAGGTGCTAAACCACTGAGCCACCCAGGGATCCCCAGCAATGAGACTTTAAAATAATTTCTTATATAGTCAGGAACATGACTAGAACTATGACTATCATGGCTTCTATTAAACATTGTTCAAAGGGAACTGAGCGTTGGAATGAAGAGGAAAGGAATAAACAAACAAAGAGAAAGAGAGGGGGAGAGAGAAAAAGAGAAAGAAAGGGAGGGAAGAGAAAGATGTAAAAAATTACTGGCGGAAATCCAGCAAACAGAGATCACTACCATTCCTTTGAAAGTGGTCCAGGGCTCAGTTATTTTTAGGGGTAGAATTCTAAATTTTAAACTGGTTTTCCATATGATTATGAAAGTATGTTATTCAAAGTTGGGAGATAGAATATACTTTCTTTAACAGTTTATTTTATAACTCTTAAGTATTTAGACATAGGGTGTGTCACCTTTCATTTGCACAAATGCCATAGGCCTCCCTATTGTTAGCATTGGGTGCTTAAACACAATTATTTTTACACAACTAATTTAAAAAGAATAGGAAGAAAAGGACAAACAGTATATTTGGAATAAATTATTTGTATCCTATAGGACAGGCAAAATGGTGTATGTGAAAGTATATATATTCATTACACAAGTAGTTTCTAAAATTATGAGAAAATGACGGATTATACATAGAAAAATTGGCAGAGTTTGGGAGCAGGCAATGTATAAAAGAGAAAACTCCAAATTAACAGTACCCAATTAGCCCTGGCAAGGAGTCAGAGAGATGGTGTTTTTATATATATTGCATAGAACAGGATGGTAGATTTCTATATTTTTTGGAAAGAAATCTGTTAATATCTATTAAAATTTAAGTACACATAACCCTTGACCCAGTAATCTTACTTCTGTGGATTTCTTTTTGGACAGTTTAAAAGTGAAAGCATTGGTAAGTACAACTTTATGTACAAAAATGTTCAATACAGCATTGCTTGTATTGACAAAAAAAAAAAAAAAAAACAACACCCCCCGCCCCGCCAAGAAACAAACCTTGAAAACAATCTTGAATAACTGTTACTAGAAGAATAAATTTGGTGAATCCATATTATGAAATATAAAATACCAGTTATTTCAAAGGATATATCAAATCTTTCTTAATTAACATGGGGAAAAAAGTTCAGTGAGAAAATCAAGTAATGAAGAAAGGCACCAATGCATATTTACTGTCAAGTATGCTCATGTTGACATGTTTCTACAAACAGAAAAATAAGTCAAGATATACGGGCAAGGTTGTTAATTATCTTAGAGCTGGCATGAGAAATGGAGATCCCATATCATTAGTAAAAATCTAGACTGATACATTTCTTTTAGAGTATCTTAAGAAGACATTCTTAAAGCAGTAAATATGTACATACATCTTGACTTCTACTTCTGGCAATTTATCATAAATAAATAAATAAACAAATAGTTTATGCACATAAAATTTGTTTATTGCAAGATAATATACAATAACAAGTTAAAAATACTAGGAGGAGGATTAATGAATATCCAGTCATGGAGGAAGGATAAGTACCTAAAGTGGTGTCATTACCCTATGATCTTATAAAACCATTACATGTAATGATATAAGACTATGAAGTGATGTGAAAAAATAGCCAAGTTAAAATTAGGCCTCAAATCAAGCAGACTATGGAATCATATTTATATATGATTAAAATAAAGATCAACTTGTAAAAGAAGAAATTTGTAAAAAATAGAAGAATTTGCAAAAGAAGAAAATATTTCCTTCCATTTTGACTTTGACTAAATAAATATTTTAGAATAACAATCTAATTAAAATGCTCAACAGACTTTTTTTATTGCCTGCTTGGTATCACACATTGTACCAAAAATACAGTGGTGAAAGTGTTACATATAGGTTTTGTCTTTGTAGAGCTTATATAGATAGAAAGCATGATGTCAAACAAATAATTATACCTATACTATAATCTTAAAATTGGGATAAATGTTATTGAAGGAAAGCATAGGATCTCTGAAAGTGATGCTACAGGTTAGGAGCACCTCCCAGAGGCAGTGACAAAAAATGAAGGACCAACGAGATTGTCCAGGTGTTGGGCCATACACAAATGCAATGAACACATTACAGGCAGATTGTGCAAGACCCTGGAAACAGAGATGGAGAGACAGAGGAAGAGGGAGATAGGAGAGAGGGAGAAATACAGAAAATGATGGTAACATTGTAGCTGTGTCACCCAGAAAGCCCTCAATATGTTGTATCTTTTTATTTAAGAGACTAAGGAATATTACATTATATTTTGGAGACATTTTTCTCTAGTCTGGTAGCAGTCTCTACCCAAATCAGGAAGATATGGTAAAATTCATTGGTTGTAGTTTAGATCCTATTTTGCTCTATGATATTGATTAGGTTACTTCTATGACATCATATATTTATCATATCATAACAGATATATGTTTATGGGAATAGATATACAGAATTCATTCAGTTTGGAAGTGAGTATGGGAACCAGGAACATACATGTGACCACAATGTAAATTCTTCATTTTGAAAAAGAAAACCCAAATAGTCCAGCTGCCTATTTCTTCCTTAGGAGAATTCTTCCCAAGGTGGAGGCAACTACCTTCCTGTACTAATAATCAGAATCCAGGAGGAGAAATCTAGGGTCAAAAGTACATTGAATCACCCTCAGCTCCTACTCTGAAATGTCTCTTCCCATGGTGGTGCAGAAGCTCACAGAAGATAAGAAATGCAAATAGCCAACTCAACGCTACATTATTTAAATAATTATTTCATTCCAGTAATCTCTGCTAGCTGCATCTTGGGAATGGATCAGATGGAGTGTGAACTGCTTTGGAATGCAAGGAAGACTGAATTGCATCACTGTGCTAATGAAGGCAGGTGCTTGGAGGCTTAAATGAGTTTAAAAGCAGGGATCCCTCGCAGTCTTCATGAAGTGTCAAAAATTCTGGAAAAATAGGAAAGTTTTCCAATAACAGGATTTGTTTGTTTAATTCTCATGTAGAGGAGTAAAATACAGGATATAGAAAAGATGAGGAACCTTACAGTTTCCCTTACCAGGCAATTTTCAAAATCACTAAGAGCCTCTATATCCTTTGGAAATGGAGGTAATATTACCTTATAGGCTTATAGAGGTTACTGGCAATGCCCCACACATATTTCCTCGGCCTGCTTTCAAGTGGCCTGCAGTTCCTGTGCATGCCCATGGCTTCCTCAGTGTCTCTGGGTAATATTCTTTGGCCTGGGGAATATGCTGGACCCATGCACATAGCAGGGCTGTAGCATAGAAGAGTTAACTCCCCAGGAGCAAACCCCAACCAGTGAGGAATAGAAGTTGGTAAACAAGGTGAGTAATTACATGACCTTCCTTGTTCTTTATTGGAGAAATTGGAGGTGAAGGGCACAGTTTCTCAGAGGGTTGGTTCCCTGATTGACCAGACTGGCTTTTTGTCTCCTCCCAGTCTCATTTTCCCATATTCTCATAATGGATTCTGGGATCATTTCTCAAATGAAGTACTTGTACCCAAAACCCTACACAGAGTGGTTTTGGGAGGCAACTTAAACTAAGATAATCTTTCGGGATTAAATATTATATAATACACATGGGACATGAAATGCTCCTCCGTTTGCACAGAGGCTATGTGACTGTTAGCATCAAAGGATCTTGAAACTCAGAGAATTTAGCAATAAACAAAGAAAAGAAACCACCATATAAACCTCAAATATCCTATCCTACTTCTCCAGTAATAGATCCCCTAAGTGTTGCTGGAAACATAACTGCCAAGAATAGGTACTCCATTTCCCAGCTTTATCTCAGTGACATGTGTCATATGATTAACAAGATATGTAGGCCCTTGGCAAGTGGAAGAAAAACAGTCTCTTTAACAAATTGTGTTGGGAAAATTGGACAGCTACATGCAAAAGAATGGAACTGGACCACTTCCTTACACCCCACACAAAAATAAACTCAAAATGGATGTAGCTTCTTGTATTAAATGGAAGGTTGTGCCTTCCCTTTTTCTCTTTCCTTCTCTCCTAGAGGAATGTGGAAGCAATGGTGATTTGTTCTTGGCCATGCAGATAAGAGAATGGCTATAAAGATGTTGAAGTGACCTGACAGTAGGAGCCTGGCTCATCAACACAGTGAAGCTGGTACTCCAGCCTATTCTTTAAGTTCTGCCATTCTGAGTCTGAGTCACACTGCTTAACTCATAACCTAGCTAACATTCATAAAAATCTAAGACTGCAGACATTTAGGATGCCCAAAATCTATGAGAACCCCTAATATCTTGAATAGAGGGGAGAAATTCACATAAAACCCCAAAACTATAGCAATGCATGTCTTTATGGGTTTCTTTCATAAAGTATGATGTATTTTGTGGGCATTTGCTTTTGTTTTCCTATAAAACAATGGCTCACCTTGAGATTGAAGATTTTCAAACTAAATTGTGATTGCAGGCCCAGTTTTGATTGGTTTTCCTTAATGCTTATATTATAGATTATCTTTTTGCAAAGTTAAAATAGTTAGTATTTAAACTCCATTTTTGACATATGGACAATATTGTGGGCCTTCCAACTTAAAAACATAAAACAAAACAAAACAGAAACAAAATCCCAGGTTTTATGTAAAATAATTTTTAAAGGATTTGAGGTATGGGAAATCTCTATAGACCATCAGAACAAACAGATCAGAACAATTATGAAAACATGACATTAGAACTGGCCTTGATGCAAACTGCAAGACTCAGAGAAACTCCAAAGCCAAATGTTTATGTCAGCACTGTGATCTGGTAAGTAAGCACTGGGCCAGAGATAAAGGGATTAAGGCTAGAATCCTGGGGCCCAAGGAAAGACAACACAGTGGTCTCAGGTCAGTTTCATTAACTCATTTCTCGGGACCCACAGAGTCTAGAATCACTGATTTAGCTGCCCAGGATTCCTACAGCTTAATATTAAGCAAATATGAACTGGAAAATAGCATAATCAGATCTAAAGGAAATAAATCACCATGAATAGGAGTCAGCAGTAAAAAATAAAATCAGTGTTATAGAATCCAAAAGTCTTCAGATATTGGCATTATTAGATACATGTTTAAAACTGGTTTATGAAATTAACATAGTGGTAAGCCATAGTTGCTTCAAATAGTAATGCTGATTTAACAAAGTTAAAAAAATATATATATATAATCCAATATACAATAAATGGGTAAGTAGAAAATTAGACATGGCTTAGTAACAAATAAGCAAAATACCTAAAACTTTTGATCTTTAGTAGCTGATAGACTTATTAACCTGGAAAAGTTGAAATAATTTACAAATTATTAAAACTTCAGCAAGGTGACTATATATATATATATATATATATATATATATATATATATATAAAGATAAACATAATAATAACCTGTATTTCTATTTATCAGTAATTAAGATCTGGGAAAGATGATTTTTAAGACATATTTATCATAGCAACAAAACTATGCAATAATGAGGAATAAACTGAACAAGATATGTGCCAAAGAAACAGATAACCACATTACTTTATTGAATAACAAACAATATTAAAGAAACCATAAATAACAGAAAGCACACTGGGTTCTTGGATGAAATGATCCATATCATCAATATGTCCACTCCCTTCAAATTTATCCATAAATTTTTATACTTTTAATTAACACTGCAAGTATCATTTTTGCAAGTGAATTGACAAATTCTAAAATTTGTGTAGAGCAAAGTCAAGAATATTGTATTAGATCCCATCTACCATATATTAAGACATATAAGGTTGTATTATGATAATATAGACACAGAGATTAATAAATGTACCAGAAAGAGAAATCAGATTTAGACCTGTAAGTGATAAGGAAACATCAAATGATAGCCACAGCTGGGTAAATCAGTAAGGAAAAGAATGGCTAATCAATAAATGGTCTAGTTATCCACACAGGAAAATTGATTGGATCATAATACTTTACTATACATATGATAAATTCTGGTGGATTAATATTTAAATTTTAAAGACTAGACTTCAACATTTTTAAAGTCAATATAGGAAATTATCTTCTTTTTAATTTTTTTTATTTATTTAAGAGACAGAGATCATAAGAGAGCACAAGCAGGGGAGAGAGGGAGAAGGAGACTCCCCACTAAGCAGGGACCCCAAGACCAGGGATCATAACCTATACCAAAGGCAGATGCTTAACTGACTGAACTTCCCAGGCACCCCAGAAACTATCTTTGCAGAGTAGAGAAATGTATTTTAAACAAGATAGAAACTCTGGTCACAAAAGGGAAGGTTGAGATTTAGGATATCAGTTAGATAAATAACCATAAGGTAATTAAAAATGCAAGCACTGAATTCGCAAAAGACATGTACAATGATGTGTTTTTGTCTCTGACATTTGAATAACTCAATACAAAATATGCAAATAATCCAATTAAAAAATAAGCAAAGCATAAGCAAGTATTTCACAGAGGAGGAAATGTGAAGGGCTCACAGACATAAGAAAATATGCTTATCCTGATAATAATCATAGAAATTGAATTAAGATAATAATTAGATATAATTTAATATCCACCAGATTGCTAACAGTTATAAAATCTAGCAACACCAAGTATTGAAAAGGATGCCTGTCAAAACGAATTTACATAAACTACTAGAAGTTGTGTGTTGGTACAACCATTTTGGAAAAGGTTTGACATTTTCTTGCAGCATTGCATAATCACATATGTGTTGTCCTAACATTTTCACTCCTAAGTAAATATGTTGGAGCACTCTTATGCATGGGCACAAGAACAAGAATGTCCACAGCAATCTTTATCTGTGAGTGTGCTTGTGTGCTGTTTATATAAAAATAAAAACAAAAAAATATTGACAACCATGCATGATCATTGCCAAAACAGTATATGAAGTATGGTATATTCATTCAGTGGAATACTATATAAAATAAAATAAATAAACTTCAGGTATGTATGGAATGTGCTGAAAGGCTGTTTTTGTAAGCACACACTGAGCATCCCTTTTTAATCACTATCTTGAGAGTGTAGAGATCCTATCTTTCTTCTATATACCATCAAACAAGATATGTAGAAAAATATGTACAGTGTTCAAGGTCATGGGCTCCAGGGGTGCACAACATGGAACATCTCCTTTGTAAGGAAGAGTGTAAAGATGGAATGCTGGTTGTGCAAGTAGGGAGAAGTTACGGAGTTGCTAGGCTAGTTGCTACACTATAACAGCTTACCCCATGTAGATTCCAGCAGTGATGCTTTGTCCAGAGGGCTGTGCCTAGACCCCCTGTACTTAAGTTCCCCAGTAAAGCTGTCTTGATCACTGTCTCTGAGGGATTTCTTCATTCTCACCAGGTTATCACTCACCCTCTGCTTGGAGTCTGCTGGGGTGGGGTGGGGTGTGGCTACACAAGGCACAAGCAATGGCTTGTAATAGGACTCTTAGAAACATAGGTCAAATCATGACATTATTATAAAACAAACAAACAAACAATACTGAACAATATGTTCTTTAGGCTACCGTACATTCAAAAGAGGGGACCAGGGCTTCTGCAAAGATGGAAACGGGGAGATGGGCCAGAGGTAGATCACATGCTTAAAAAGTTTCTGAAACCATTCTAGATCTTAATGTTTGTGGTGGATTAATTTTATCTTTATACTTCCTATCTTAGATATGCACTACATATATCCTTCAGCATATCTTAAATATAAGCAGCATTTACAACCCATTTCAATGAGATTCTGTAGTATCAACCTTTTGTGGCATGCAGTATGACTTGGGAAAGAACATAATTTCTCTTTACTACAGTCTCATTAATTGCAAAATGAAGATAATAACACATACTGTGTGGAAGGACAAAATGTGTGTATGCCTTTGTACATACACTGAAAAAAGGTGAGGATCATTATGGCATTTAAAATGCCCTTTTACCAGCTACTTTGCATCTGTTGGTATATTATGTTTCCCTGGGCCAACACAATGAAGGATTGGTTAGAAGGGATAGCTAAAAATGGCATAGAAAATGTCATAAAGATGGAGTTTCTTTCCTTGTTAAGATTTTATTTACTTATTTGAAGAGGGGCATAGAGAGTACAAGTAGGGGCAGAGGCAGAGGGAGAAAAAGCAGACTCCAAACTGAGCAGGGAGCCGGACTCCGGATTCCATCCCAAGACCGAAGATCATGACCTGATCCAAAGGCAGATGCTTAGCTGACTGAGACACCCAGGGGTCCCCTTTCTTCTCTTTTCTTTTATTTTTTTAAAGAGATGTGTTGTTTAGGTGTTTCCGAAATTAATGATACCTGGATTTGTAATACCTTGAGCTTCAATATATATATATATATATATATATATATATATATATATATATATATATATAGTGAGAGAGAGAGAGAGAGAGAGAGACCTATACTAAATAGAAGAAGGGGATTACTTTGGTCATCTCAATGATCTCATTCCCTAGTAAAATGTGTGGCATCCTGTTATTTCTTTTCCTTTATATAATAAACATCTGTTAAGTATCTACTGTATGCCCAGCTACCTGTTAGGCAGTTGGCAGGCAGCCACACATCTTACTGAATAAATAAATGAATGAACAGACCTTCGGTATACCATGTAGCCAATGTTTGTCACTGAAACTTCTTAACTTAGTTTTCAACTGAAGAGGTTTCATTAATTTTACATACAAATATAGAAATTTTATCATACAAAGTGATAAAGACTAAACTATGTTTTACAGTGTACAGCTTTTTTTAAATCTTTTTTTAAAAGATTTTGTTTATTTATTGAGACAGAGAGAGAGAGAGGCAGAGACACAGGCAGAGGGAGAAGCAGGCTCCATGCAGGGAACCCGACGTGGGACTCCATCCTGGGTCTCCAGGATCACACCCGGGCTGCAGGCGGCGCTAAACCGCTGCACCACTGGGGTTGCCCCTACAGTGTACAGCTTTTATAGTACATTTCTCTGTTTTACAAAATTTAGTTATTTAAAATACAGCAAGTGAATTAAAATTGAAAGCAGGAAAGAAAATACATTCCAATACATGGAAACAATTCCTGTTACTATTTAAAGTGTTTTTCTTGTCTTCTTATATACGTACTATGATTTCATGATTATCGACATAATATATAAGCATTATTTTATTCTTCAGTTTGAATATCTCCATGCCTTCATAGAAGGCATATTTTCTGTTAAATGAAGGAGAATACTTCCAGACATAGTAAAATGTACCCTGGTCTTTAAGAAATTGGTATAAAATGATATAGTGCACTTTTGATATACCTAATAAGTTTTGAACATTTATAATAGAATGGATTTCCATCTATTTAACCTGCCTTAGTTTCATACCTTTTTTGGATGAGGGAAATGGACTGATTAACTCATAAGATCCCCTAACAGACTGCAGATTTTACAATGTTCAGGGCAGCTAGAGTTTGTCACAGAACACAGATAAACATAAATCCTCAACGTCCAATGGTTATGTGATCTTAGACGCATTTGGGAAATTCAAGCTGGCAGTAAGTTTTTAGAGGATTCCTAACCTTGGGTTTTAGGGCTTGGCTATCTTCTTTGAATACTCCATTATGCCTAATATAAATGGATTAACATTAATGAAGATGAACAATGAAAAGACATGTCAAACACCATTTTATTGTTTTCTGGGGGCAGGAATGGGGGCACAATGAAAGCAAGGAGGATAAAATGTGAGACCTAATTTGAAAATGTGACAGTTTATAAATGAAGAGGAAAAATGCAGTGTAACACTTATCCCTAAAAGATAGGCTAAGGTTTTCTTTCAACTGTACTTTTTTCATTCTCCAAATAAAAATCTATTGCTTTGGGGTCTATTTCCTTCCCCCAAAATATTCTCTTAGTCTCTGTTGTTATATTCAAAATGCTGAATATGAAAAGAAGAAGAAGAAAAAACACAATTCACATAATACACCAAACTAATTTCATTTTGAGGGTGAACTGAATTGGAAAAATCTCATTTTCTTAAGAAAACTTTGTGTCTCATAAAGTCTTTATGTGCTTTGGAGGAACATGCCTTGCCCTAAGGGGATGCCTGTGCCTGGTTGTGGAGGCAGCAAGAGGGAAAGGAAAAAGAATAAAGGAAACAGTCTTTCTACAAAGTGCAAAGGCCTAGACATTTTAATTCTATCATTTCTCCATTATTTCTTGGTTGATCAACCACTTTTCCCTAAGCAAATTCTCACTTATCTGCTTTTTTTGTGTCTCTACTTATGCAAATTAGAACTTGCTTTTAATTATACAGGGGCCCACTCCCAACACCTGATGATGTTAGAGTGAAAATAGAAAGTGCATTAAGCAGCTTCAGTGGGATTTTATATGCACTGTAATGACCTTTCAGTATGAATTCCTAGCAAGGAAAGGATTTATATTTTTCATATTCTATAGGAAGTTGTTCTTTGTTATAAGATGTCACTTGCAATCTGTAGTGACATTTGACTAGAGGTGTAAAAATGTCATATTTTACCATTGACAGATCCAGTCTGTTCTCTCTTGTCATGGGATAAGGGGCTTTTTCATGCATATATATGACAGCTTGAGATGTTCTTTCAATTGGGTTTTCTTTCTTTCAGTTATTAAATATTCAGGATGTTCATTATGCACCAGAGCCTGAATAATATAAGATTAGTGGGAAACCTTTGTAGGAGCTTTTATTATCATTATTAATATTAATCATGTATGCTGCACTCACTTCTCTACTTTGCAAACTCAAATGTCAATAGAATAAACACACTTCCCCCCCTCCCCCAACCACCCTGTTCTGGTAGGTAAGGAGAAAAAAGCTTCTGAGCAAAAACAAGAAAAAAAATTATCTTAGTTTTTAAAACAATAAGAGAAGGAACAAGATACCAACTTTATAATTTTTCCTTCTGAAGAGAACAATTTGGGAGATAAGAGCAAATTTCAAGACGTTAAAAAAAAAAATCCTGAAGTAACACAGATTGGAAGTGGATGAAGCAAAACTGAAACCCAAGACCTTTATCCCTGGCTTTTATTGAGATATAATTGAATTGCAACCCAACACCTTAAGCTGCAGTCAAGGTGCTTCTCTCTTTCACACTGACTTGATACAGCTGAATAAATACCATTGCTGTGTCAGTTACTCAATTGCTACTGAGTTCTGGAATACCAGAAATCACATCCAATCTTTACTCAAACCATGGATATATCATACAATTGAGAATACCAACTATTTCCATTAAATAGAATTAAACAATATCTAACAGAAATAGTATTCTCTTCAGCTTGTCAATGTTCTCACATATATTTTTACTACAGCATCTGCTACATGCATGGATGAATAAATAAATGAAGGTTTTATCATTTTATTCCAAACATCTAGTAGATTCTCTAGTGCCTATAGCTATTCAATAAAGATTTTTGGAATAAATAAAAGATTACCTGCCGAAATATAAGTAATGATAAGGATAATAAAACTACTAAATGTTTTAACTGTACGCCTTCCCATTTTGCAGAGTGTAGTGTGGTAGAAAAGGTAGTGTTTTTGGAACAACACAGAGTCATTGACATTTGGTAGCATTGTGGGTTAACCATGTTATGTAACTAAGAGTCTGTTTCCTAATCAGCCAAATGGAGATTATAAAATCTGTAAGATGGAGTTGATGAAAAGATGAAATGGAATAATGCATGTAAGTTTCTTGGCACAGAGAGTGCTCCATACATATTAACTATTATGAATGTATTTTTTTAAACTTGATAAACATTGATACTCTTCAGCTACATGCCACAAGTCCTTTTTCTCTCTCCACAGGCACACTGATCTTGGATAATTTCATCCATCACATGCCTACAGTGACCATCTTTCTGGTCATGGCTCCTGGTTTCACTTCTGAATTTTATTAATGTGTATTTCACTTCTCTTTGGATACCTTTCCTTGAATGTTCTAAAAGAACTTTAAACCTTCTGGTTTAGTATAACCTAGAGGCTAAGAGTCTGTTTATCACACTTAGTGTAAATATGCATATGTGTTTCTGCAAAAATTTCCTTAAATGGGGTGCCATCCCCAATGTAGATGGGGATGTGCTGTGATAAATGGCATGTTTGCCATATGCACAATTGTGACAAGAATTTGGAAAAGACATTGTGATCTAAACATCTTTTTATTAGGTTCCTAGGGGGATTAAATTGAGTTAATACATGTAAAGTAATGAGAACTATGGCACATTTTGAGGAGTGAATGCATTCTAACTTATATTATGATATCCAGAATTGAATTTATCCTATGAGTTCTCAAACTATTCCTTTAAAAAAAACGATTTTATTTATTTATTCATGAGAGACACAGAGAGAAAGGCAGAGACATAGGCAGAGACAGAAGCAGGCTCCATGCGGGGAGCCCCATGCGGCACTCGAGATTCATGAACTCCAGGATCCCGCCCTGAGCCAAAGGCAGACACTTAACAACCGAGACACACAGGCATCCCTCAAACTATTTCTCAAATGTTCTATAATTCAGATTTTGATATTTGCCATCTTCTTGATTTCCTAGAGCATGCAATTGAAGGTCTTCATCAATGGACCATTAGACCCCACTTCTGGGCAACCAGCCACCAGGCCAGGCCAAATATACTTGATAAGTGTTTTCACTTAATTTTTTCATATGTTTACTGTCCACAGCTATCTTTTCTCCATCATGACTCCCATCTCTAAATTCAGGTCACATTGCAGTCATGGTTTTTAAACATACATTGAAATTTAAAAAAATTTAGATTCAATTAGCCAACATATAGTACATCATTAGTTTAATATGTAGAGCTCAACAATTTATCAGTTGCATCTAACACCCAGTGCCAGTTAGAATGGCTACACTAAAAATTTAATGTACATATGTGTTAAAAAATCTGACAGAAAATTGAGAAAATGGGCAGCCCTGGTGGCCCAGTGGTTTTGCGCCACCTTCGGCCTGGGATGTGATCCTGGAGACCCAGGATCCAGTCCCACGTCGGGCTCCCTGCAGGGAGTCTGCTTCTTCCTCTGCCTGTGTCTCTGCCTCTCTCTCTCTCTCTCTGTGTGTGTCTGTCATGAACTAACTAACTAAATAAATAAATCTAAAAAAAAAAAGAAAGAAAATTGAGAAAATGTGTTTCTCCAATCCCAGATCTCGAGTCTCATTTTCCAGAGTCTTACTCCAGCATTTTTGTAAGTATTGTTCTACAAGTTGTGTCACACACACACACACACACACACACACACACACACACAGTATCTCCCTTTTATTTTTTACACAAAGCAAGACAAATTTACTTTTAAACTGATGATAATGACTTTCGTTCCTCTTATTATATGCAATCTCTCCACTCTGCCTGTGGAGTCTTTCCTTGTATAGAATCCCACATTTTGTTAGCCCATTCCTACTCTGGGCAATTAGATTGTTTCATTCTTTTGCTTTTTCAAATAACAGGTAAGATTGAATACCTTTTCATAAAGTATTTATATACAAGTGAAAGGATACTTATGTTTCTAAAATTAGAACTCTGGTATACAGTTAAAATTTTGATAAACATTGCTAAACTATATAAATATATTGCAACAATTTATTTTACTACTGTACATGAAGTACTTATTTTCCCAACATGTCCACATTTGTATTTAAAAGTATTTTTCAACAAAATACTAAAAGACACTTACAGAATGGGAGAAAATATTTGCAAATGACGTATCAGATAAAGGGCTAGTTTCCAAGATCTATAAAGAACTTATTAAACTCAACACCAAAGAAACAAACAATCCAATCATGAAATGGGCAAAAGACATGAAGAGAAATCTCACAGAGGAAGACATAGACATGGTCAACACGCACATGAGAAAATGCTCTGCATCACTTGCCATCAGGGAAATACTAATCAAAACCACCATGAGATCCCACCTCACACCAGTGAGAATGGGGAAAATTAACAAGGCAGGAAACCACAAATGTTGGAGAGGATGCGGAGAAAAGGGAACCCTCTTGCACTGTTTGTGGGAATGTGAACTGGTGCAGCCACTCTGGAAAACTGTGTGGAGGTTCCTCAAAGAGTTAAAAATAGACCTGCCCTACGATCCAGCAATTGCACTGCTGGGGATTTACCCCAAAGATACAGATGCAATGAAATGCCGAGATACCTGCACCCCGATGTTTATAGCAGCAATGTCCACAATAGCCAAACTGTGGAAGGAGCCTCGGTGTCCACCGAAAGATGAATGGATAAGGAAGATGTGGTTTATGTATACTATGGAATATTCCTCAGCCATTAGAAATGACAAATACCCACCATTTGCTTCAACGTGGATGGAACTGGAGGGTATTATGCTGAGTGAAATAAGTCAATCGGAGAAGGACAAACATTATATGGTCTCATTCTTTTGGGGACTATAAATAATAGTGAAAGGGAATAGAAGGGAAGGGAGAAGAAATGGGTAGGAAATATCAGAAAGGGAGACAGAACATGAAGACTCCTAACTCTGGGAAATGAACTAGGGGTGGTGGAAGGGGAGGAGGGCGGGGGTTGGGGGTGAATGGGTGATGGACACTGAGGGGGGCACTTGACGGGATGAGCACTGGGTGTTATTCTGTATGTTGGCAAATTGAACACCAATAAAAATAAATTTATTATTAAAAAATAAATATCACTCTTCTAAAAAATAAAATAAAAATAAAAATATTTTTCACCATTTAAGTGGGTAAGAAATAGTACATCTTTTTGTTTGTTTTTGTTTTTTAAGATTTTATTTATTTATTCATGAGAGACACAGGGAGAGAGCAGAGACACAGGCAGAGGGAGAAGCAGGCTCTCTGCAGGGAGCCTGAAATGGGACTCCAACCCAGAACCCTGGAATCATGATCTGAGCTGAAGGCAGACACTCAAACACTGAGCCACCCAGATGCCACATCATCTTTTTGTTTTCAAAAATTATTTTGCATTTTTGTTATTAGGCTTATGGTTGTGTATCCACTCATAGATTTATGATCTTTTTAAATGAGTAATTGATTTCTTATTAATCAAAGTTCTTTCCATCTCAATTAATTTGCATCTCAAATTAATTTGAAATTATTAATTTATATCTCAAATTAATTTCACATGTACTTCAATTTTCCAATAGTTTGTAAGATGCCTGTCAGCTTTGGGTAGTTTTCTCATGTGAAAATTGTACATTTTTATATCATCAAATGTATCCATCCTTCCCTTTTTGCTTCTATATTTTCCATGGGGGTGCCTGGATGGCTCAGTGGTTGAGCATCTGCTTTCAGCTCAGGTCATGATCCAGGGTCCTGGGATCCAGTCCCATATTGGGGGACTTGTCTACTCAAATTAATTTTAACATGAAATCTCTCCATGTTTTATAGTAACATCTTATAGTAATTGTTCAAAATTTATACCATTGAACCATCTACAATTTATTTTGTTGTGAGACTGGAGTATATAATCCAATTTTTTCACAATTTTATCTAATATGTTGAGTTCTCTATTTTTTTTTCCAGTAAAAAATCTTGGCTCTTGTCACACTTTATTTTTCATATAGACTTGTGAATGAGTTTAATCCATACTTCTCTCCCTTTTCCTGCGAATCTTATGTTTATTCAAAACCCATGGAATCCCACAAATTTTTTTTTAATAGTTGTGATCTCTAAAAGATTGAGTCTTTCTAGCCAAGACACTAAATCATTTTTATAGTCAATACTTATTTTCAATAGTTTTCGTATTTATTTCATTGTTTTGAAATGAAATTTTTTACTATAATTTATGGTTGCTTTTATTTGTATATAAGTATGTTATCAGATAATATATTTTGTAACTGGATGGATGGTGAATTATCTTATAGCTCAATCCTAATAGTCTGCAGTAAAAGGGCAAGGGACAAATCTAAACAACAGACTTTCACTATAGGTGAAATTACTACACAGTTAAGAGATAGTGTCACTGTTTTCAGTTAAAATTGTGCTTCAAGTAGCAATGCAAATTGGTAGAACAAGTATTGTGATATGAATCTGTAGATGAAGATTTATTTTCATTTGTTGCACCTAAACCCATGATAAATAACATATATATGTTGTACTTGCTATGAACTCAATCTTTTTTTTTTTTTTTTTTTTTTTTTTTTTTTTTTTTTTTTATGATAGTCACAGAGAGAGAGAGAGAGAGAGAGGCAGAGACACAGGCAGAGGGAGAAGCAGGCTCCATGCACCGGGAGCCCGACGTGGGATTCGATCCCGGGTCTCCAGGATCACGCCCTGGGCCAAAGGCAGGCGCTAAACTGCTGCGCCACCCAGGGTTCCCTGAACTCAATCTTTTTATATGATTCAGCCTTTTCCCTTTATGATCTAATCCATTGCAAGTGTCACAAATCCTTCTCAAATTCCTCCTCCAAATTTCCCTCCAATATTACACTCTCTAGATCACATCTTTCTCTCTTTCAAGTCAGTATCTAGTTAATTTTCAGGTTTTTTTTTTATATTACAAAATGACTAACATAAGGTAAGAGCACTATTGCTACTTCAATGAGGAGGAAAGCCTGAACAATTTAGCTTTAATTTAAGTATAAAATTTATTTTTTAAAGATAATTCTTTAAGATGGATTATCTTGGGGGTAGCCCGGGTGGCTCAGCGGTTTAGCACCGCCTTCAGCCCAGGGCATGATCCTGGAGTCCTTGGATCGAGTCCCACGTCTGGCTCCCTGCATGGGGCCTGCTTCTCCCTCTGCCTGCGTCTCTGCCTCTCTCTCTTTCTGTCTCTCATGAATAAATACATAAAATCTTAAAAAAAAAAGATGGATTATCTCATTTCTGTAGCTGAAAGAATGTCCTATAATTCCCCATTATGCCTATCTTGATGAATCTTCATCCTGTATACTCTTTTCTAATTTGTTAACACTTTCCCATTTATGTATTTTAATTATCATTGCTGGCAAATAGTCCAACACAATATACATTTCCTTTGATCATTTTTTACCAATCAAGACTTTAACAGATTTATAATTTCTTGGAATATTATTATATCACCTTCACTGCTTTTTTAATATTATAATTTCTAGGAATATTATTATATCACCTTCACTGTTTTTTTAATAAGGGTATATTTTTCTTTTATGTAATTTTTTAAGATATATAAATTCAAGTTCATTACATTTTTTTTAAACTTTTTTTTTTTTTTTTTTTTTTTTTTTATGATAGGCACACAGTGAGAGAGAGAGAGAGGCAGAGACACAGGCAGAGGGAGAAGCAGGCTCCATGCACCGGGAGCCCGACGTGGGATTCGATCCCGGGTCTCCAGGACCGCGCCCTGGGCCAAAGGCAGGCGCCAAACCGCTGCGCCACCCAGGGATCCCCTCAAGTTCATTACAAATCATTGCACCCATTCTTTCTGTTTGGTTTTATCCAATATATATTTTCTCATAATTTTCCTTCAATGATCCTGGTAATGTCACCAAGATATATCTAAACTTTTGTTGAACTTCAACCATTTTTCCCCTCTGCACCTTCTTTCTAATTCTTGACATATATTTTCATTTATTTAAATACGTTTTCATTAAAAATTTGACTATCTGTTCTTGCATCTACATTATCTTTTCTTCTGGAGGTACTTATTTAGAGATTTTACATATATCTTCTTCCCTTCTTTTTTGCTACCATTTAAGCCATTCTTTACACAGAATTATGAATGATCTTTTCAACATATAACTACATTGATTTGGTAAGGAGCAGCTTGAATGAACTAAAACAGGTGTATTGCAAACTAGGAAAGAAAAAGGAATAAATAGAATCCAACACATTCTTCTCAAGTGAACATGGAACATTCTCCAGGATAGATCATATGTTAGATTACAGAATAAGTCTTCTTAATAAGTTTAAGAAGATTGAAATAATACCAAGCATATTTTTTTTACCACAATGTTGTATAACTAAAAATCAATTACAAGAAGAAAATTAGAAAATTCACAAGTACGTAGAGATTAAATAGCATGCTACTAAACAACCAATAGGGGGTCAAAGAAAAAAAATAAAAAATAAAATAAAAAAAATCCTGAGACAAATAAAATGGAAATACAATATACTAAGTCTTATGGAATGCAACAAAAGTAGTTCTTAGAGGGAAGTACATAGTGAGAAAGGCCCACATTAAAAAAAAAAAAAGACTCAAACAATCCAAATTTACACCTCAAGAGAAAAGAAAAAAAGAACAGAAAAAAAGAAAAGAAAAGAAAAAAAGAACAAAGGAAGCCCAACATTAGTAGAAGGAAAAAAAATAGCAGAAATCTGAGTAGAAATGTATGAAATAGACACTAAAAAGGCAATAGAACTGATCGATTAAACTAAAAGTTGGTTGTGGTTTTTTTTTTTTTGTGATAAAATAAAAAAAATCTTTGATTTACTAAGAAAAAAGAGAATACTCAATTAACTAAAATTAGAAATTAAGGAGCAGATGTAACAACTGATACTGTAAGAATACAAAGGATCCTAAGAGTACTATGAACAATTATTTGTCAATATATTTGAAAACTTTACTGGAAGAGATAAATTCCTAGAAATATGATCTATCATGACTGAATTATGAAGATAAAATCTGAACAGACTGAATACTAATAATAGATTTAATTAGCAATCAAAAAATTTCCAACAAACAGAAGTCCAGGACCAGATGGATTCACTGGTTAATTGTACAAAATATTCAAAGAAGAATCAATAATATATTCCTTCTTAAACTCTTCCAAGAAATAGAAGGTGATAGAACACTTCCAACCTCATCTTATGAGGACATCATCACCATGATACTAAAACCAAAGATGCTACAAGAAAAGGAAAGCAAAGGCTAATATCCCTGATGAATACAGATATAAAAACACCTCAAATATTAGCAAATCAAATTTAATAACACATTAAGATGGTCAAACACCATGATCAAGTTGAACTTATTCTAGGAATGCAAGTTGAAAAAAAGTGTTATACCACATTAACAAAATGAAGGATAGAAACCATATAATCATCTCAATAAATCCAGAAAAAAACATTGGACAAAATGACATCCATTTACTATTAAAAACTCTTAACAAGTTGTATATAGAAAGAATACGCCTCAACCTAACAAAAATCTTATATGAAAAGGCTACAGCTAACATTATACTCAGGTGAAAAGCTGAAACCTTTTCCTGTAAAACCAGTAAAAAGACAAGTATGCACACTCTTGCCATTCAACATAGTATTGCAATTCCTAGCAAAAACATTTAGGCAAGTAAATGAAATAAAATATATTCAAATCAAAAAGGAAAGAGTAAAATTAACACTATTTGCAGATGGCATGATATTTTATATAGAAAACTCAAAAGATTCTACCTAGAAATGTTAGAACTAATTAATTAATTCGATAAAGTTGCAGGATACAAAATCAATATACAAAAATATGTTGCATTTCCATATAATAATAAAAACTATAAAAAATAAGAAAATAATACCATTTGCTACTGCATCAAAAAAAATATATATCTAGGAATAAACTTAACCAGGAAAGTGAAAGACCTATACACAAAAAGTACAAGACATTGACTTAAAAAAAATGAAGAAGAGGCAAATAAATGGAAAGATATTCCTTGTCCATGGATTAGAAGAGTTAATATTGTTTTCAAAGTCCATACTGCCCAAAGAAATCTACATATTCAAAAATCAGTGCAAAAGAATGAAACTGAACTAGAGTATTACACCACACAAACGTTAATTCAAAATATATAAATACTTAAACTTAAGCTCTGAAAATATTAAGTTCCTAAAAGAAAACATAGGTGATAAGCTCCTTGACACCAGTCTTGGCAATGACCTTTTTTTTTTTTTTTTTGGTTTTGACACCAAAAACCAAGGAAACAAAAGAACAAAAGCAAATATAAACAAGTGAGTCTACATCAAAGTAAAAAGTTTCTGCACAACCAACTATCAATAAAAATGCAAAGTCAACCTACAGAATGGAAGGTAATACTTGAGAATCATATATCTGATTAGTGATTAATATCCAAAATATACAAAAAATTTATATAAGGTAATATAAAAAATATAACTAATCTGATTTTAAAAAGAACAGATGATTGGCATAGATATTTTTCCAAAGAAGACATACAAATGGACACAAAAGGTAACACAAAAAGGTTCTCAACATCACTGATCATAATCAGAACCACAATAATATCTCATTTAACATGTTATAATGGCTATTATTAAAAAAGATAAGAAATTATAAGGCAAAAATATGGAGAAAGGGAACCCTTGTGTACTATTGGTAGGAAGGTAAATTGGTGAAGCCTAGTTGAAAAATGGTATAAATTTCCTCAGAAAAATTGAAAATGGAAATATCATAGCATCCAGCAATTTCACTTTTTGATATTTATCTGAGGAAATGAAATCATTAACACAAAAGGATACATGCACCCCAATGTTCATTACAGTATTATACACAATAACCAAGACGTGAAAGGAGGCTAAATGTCCATGAATGGATGAATGAATATTAAAAATATGATAGGTAGATCACATTTATAATATGTAATATGAAATATCAATATAATAAATTTTAACATATTATATGTTATATAATTATATATGTATTAATATTAATATATGTTTAATATATTATATATTATTCAGCCACAAAAAAGAGGGAAATCTTGCCATTTATGACAATACTATGCTAATTTAGCCAGGCAAAGACAAATATCATAAAATTTAAATGATTGTGTAATATATAAAACAGAGTAAAATGAAACTGAAAAAATTGGTGGTTTCCAGGGGTGGGACTGGAGCAAAATGGGTGAAGATAGTCAAAAAGTACAATCTTCCAATTATAGGTAAGTTTTAGAGATGTCCTACATAGGATGGTGACTATGGTTAATAACACTCTACACTTAAAAGACACTAAGAAAAAAAAAGCAAAGAAAGTCACTAAAACAGTGGATCTTAAAAGTTCTCATCAAAAGAATAAAATCTTTACATACAGTGATGAATGTTAACTAGACTTATTGTGGCAATAATTTCACAATTTATACAAATATTGAATAATTACGTTATATACCTGAAACTAATACCATATTTTATGCCAATTATATTTCAATTAAAAAATATGGAGGAAAAAACCCTAAAAACCTTTGGATTCTGAACCAAAATGTTCTAGGTTTATCTAGAGTTCATAGAAAGCACTGAAAGTTTTTAATTAGGGAGCATGATTACAGGAAACCTGTAGAAAGAACAATCTGGTGGTAGTATGGAGGAGCAAAGAGCCAGAGGCACAATGAAAGAATGAAAGAAAAATAAAAAGGTCAGATTTTGCAAAGATGGAGAGAAATAAATAGTATTTTTGAAGATCCAAATCATTATGAAAGCGTAGCTTTGCAAATTTTTGTTTAAAAAATTAGGAAAAAAGTTCCCATGGAACAACAAAACTCTAACCCAAGTTTAACACATGTTCTATACTTATTTATTCACTGAATTCCTATAATAAGAAGGTTCCATTTTCTTTTCTTTTTTAAAAAATATTTATTTATTCATGAGAAACACGGAGAGAGAGGCAGAGACAAAGCAGAAGCATAGGCAGAGGCAGAAGTGGCTCCCTTTGGGGAGCTGGTTGTGGGACTGGATCCCAGGACCCCAGGATCACACTCTGAGCTGAAGGCAGACCTCAACTGCTGAGCCAACCAGGCATCCTAGAATGTTCCGTTGCTATGGAAATGCACACACACACAAACAAACACACACATTGAATTTTACTACTTTTTAGATGAATACATTATTTTGGAAATGGTAATCAAAAGAAACACACTTATTTAACTTATTATGCATTTTTTGCAACCCCACACATTGGCAAAAAAACCAAATTGAGACTGATCAAGAAGATGTGTTTAAGTTAAAGAACACATTCATTTTGATTTTAATGGGTCCTAAACATACACTCCGAATGGTTTGAATTTTATTTTCCAAAATATTTATTCCATCTCTTCTTAACTGAACTATATTTTTTTAAATGTCTTGCTGAACTGAATAACATTTAAATGATAATTTAATAGGGGTCCCTCAGTGGTTCAGCTGGTTAGATGTCTGGCTCTTGGTTTCAGCTCAGGTCATAATTTCATGGTTCTCAGATCAAGCTTAAGTCAGGCTCCATGCTCAGCAGGAAGTCTGCTTGAGATTCTCTCTCCTTCTCTCACTCTGCCGCTCCTCCCCTCACTTTTGTGCTTAATTGCTTGGTCTCTCTCACACTTTCTCAAATAAATAAATAAATATTTAAAAATAAATAAATGAACCCTTAGTAGTGATTTTGGAATTAAGAAACCTAAACTTGCTTGAGCCCTGGCTTTGCCTACTCTTAACTCTATGACCTAGTATAATTCATTTAGAACCTTTATGAAACAATAATTTTTAATATATTTTATTGGAGTTTGATTTGCCAACATATAGCATATCACCCAGTGCTCATCCTGTCAAGTGCCCCCCTCAGTGCCCATCATCCAGCCACCCCAACCGCCCCCCCACCTCCCCTTCCACCACCCCTTGTTGTTTTCCCAGAGTTAGGAGTCTCTCATGTTTTGTCACCCTCATGATATTTTCACTCATTTTCTCTCCTTTCCCCTTTAATCCCTTTCACTATTTTTTATATTCCTCAAATGAATGAAACCATATAATGCTTCTCCTTCTCCGATTGTCTTACTTCACTCAGCATAATACCCTCCAGTTCCATCCACCTTGAAGCAAATGGTGGGTCTTCGTCATTTCTACTGACTAATATTTCACTGTATATAGAGACCACAGCTTCTTTATCCATTCATTCATCTTTTGATGGACACTGAGGCTCCTTCCACATTTTGGCTATAGTGGAAATGGCTGCTATAAACATTGGGGTGCAGGTGCCTCGGCTTTTCACTGCATCTGTATCTTTGGGGTAAATCCCCAGCAGTGCAATTGCTGGATCGTAGGGCAGGTCTATTTTTAACTATTTGAGGAACCTCTACACAGCTTCCCAGAGTGGCTGCACCAGTTCACAATCCAACAAACAGTGCAGGAGGGTTCCCCCTTCTCCACATCCTCTCCAACATTTGTTGTTTCCTGTCTTGTTCATTTTCACCATTCTCACTGGTGCAAGGTGGTTTCTCATTGTGGTTTTGTTTGTGTTTCCCTGATGGCAAGTGATGCGGAGCATTTTCTCATGAGCTTGTTTGCCATGTCTATGTCTTTGGTGAAATTTCTGCTCATGTCTTTGCCCAATTCATGATTGGATTGTTTGTTTCTTGGTCATTGAGTTTAATAAGTTCTTTATAGATCTTGGATACTAGCCCTTTATCTGATATGTCATTTGCAAATATCTTCTCCCATTCCGTAGTTGTCTTTTAGTTTTGTTGGCTATTTCTGTTGCTGTGTGAAGCTTTTTATCCTGATTAAGTCCCAATAATTCATTTTTGCTTTTGTTTCCTTCATAGATGAAGGAAGTTACTGTGGACAAGTTCAAAAGGGTGTTGCCTGTGTTCTCCTTTAGGATTTTGTTAGATTCTTGTCTCACATTTAAATCTTTCATCCATTTTGAGTGTATCTTTGTGTATGGTGCAAGAGAGTGGTCTAGTTTCATTCTTCTGCATGTGGATGTCCAATTTTCCCAGCACCATTTATTGAAAAGACTCCTTTTACCAGTAGATAGTCTTTATTGCTTTGTCAAATATGAGTTGACCATAGGGTTGAAGGCCCATTTCTGGATTCTCTATTCTGTTCCATTGATCTATATGTTTAGTTTTGTTCCAGTACCACACTGTCTTGATGATCACAGCTCTGTAGTACAACTTGAAATCCGGCATTGTGATGCTCCCAGCTCTGGTTTTCTTTTTCAATATTAACCTGGCTATTTGTTTTTGTTTTTGTTTTTTACTGATTCCACACAAATCTTAAAGTTATTTGTTTTAACTCTGTGAAGAAAGTCCATGGTATTTTTTTAAATTTTTTAAAATTTCTTTATGATAGTCACACAGAGAGAGAGAGAGAGGGGCAGAGACATAGGCAGAGGGAGAAGCAGGCTCCATGCACCGGGAGCCCGACGTGGGATTCGATCCCGGGTCTCCAGGATCTCACCCTGGGCCAAAGGCAGGCGCTAAACCGCTGCACCACCCAGGGATCCCAAGTCCATGGTATTTTGATAGGTATTGCATTGAATGTGTAAATTGCCCTGGGTAGCATTGACATTTTCACAATATTAATTCTTCCAATCTATGAGCATGGGATATTTTTCCATCTCTTTGTATCCTCCTCAATTTCTTTCAGAAGTGTTCAGTAGTTTTTAAGGTATAGATCCTTTACCTCTTTGGTTAGATTTATTCCCAAGTATCTTATACTTTTGGGTGCAATTGTAAATGGGATTGATTTCTTAATTTCTCTTTCTTCAGTCTCATTGTTAGTGTATAGAAATGCCACTGATTTCTGGGCATTGATTTTGTATCCTGCCACACTGCCAAATTGCTGTGTGAGTTCTAGCAATCTTGGGGTGGAGTCTTTTCGGTTTTCTATGTACAGTACCATGTCATCTGAGAAGAGGGAGAGTTTGACTTCTTCTTTGCCAATTTGAATGCCTTTTACTTCTTTTTGTTGTCTGATTGCTGAGGCTAGGACTTCTAGGACTATGTTGAATAACAGTGTGAGAGTGGACATCCTTGTCGTGCTCCTGATCTCAGGGGAACTCCTAGTGTTCCCCCATTGAGAATATTTGCTGTGGGCTTTTCAGAGATGGCTTTTAAGATGTTGAGGAATGTTCCCTCTATCCCTACACTCTGAATAATTTTGATCAGGAGTGGATGCTGTATTTTGTCAAATGCTTTTTCTGCATCTATTGAGAGCATCATATGGTTCTTGTTTTTTCTCTTGTTGATATGATCTATCACATTGATTGTTTTACAATTGTTGATCAAGCTTTGCATCCTGGGGATAAATCCCACTTGGTCATGGGGAATAATCTTCTTAATGTACTGTTGAATCCTACTGGCTAGTATCTTGTTGAGAATTTTTGCACCCATGTTCATCAGGGATATTGGTCTGTAATTCTCCTTTTTGATGGGGTCTTTGTCTGGTTTTGGAATTAAGGTGATGCTGGCCTCAAAAAACGAATTTGGAAAATTCTATCTTTCAAAACAGCTTTAGTAAAATAGGTATTGTTTCTTCTTTAAATGTTTGATAGAATTCCCCAGGGAAGCCATCTGGCCCTGGACTTTTGTGTCTTGGGAAGTTTTTGATGACTGCTTCAATTTCCTCCCTGGTTATCGGCCTGTTCAGGTTTTCTATTTCTATTTCTTCCTGTTCCAGTTTTGGTAGTTGTGGTTTTCCAGAAATGTGTCCATTTCTTCTAGATTGCCTAATTTATTGGCGTATAGCTGTTCATAATATGTTTTTAAAATCTTTTGTCTTTCCTTGGTGTTGGTTGTGATCTCTCCTTTATCATTCGTGATTTTATTAACTTGAGTCTTTTCTCTTTTGTTTTTAATAAGACTGGCTAACAGTTTATCTTATTAATTCTTTCAAAGAACCAACTTCTGGTTTTGTTGATCTGTTCTACAGTTCTTCTGATTTCTATTTCGTTGAGTTCTGCTCGAATCTTTATTAACTCTCTTCTGCTTGGTGCAGGTTTTATTTGCTGTTCTTTCTCCAGTTCATTTAGGTGCCAGATTAGCTTGTGTACTTGAATTTTTTCCAATTTTTTGAGGGGGCATTGTATTGTGATATATTTCCCTCTTAGGAGTGATTTTGCTGTTTCCCAAAGATTTTGAACATTGTATCTTCATTTTCATAGTTTTCATGAATCTTTTTAATTCTTCTCTAATTTCCTGGTTGACCCACTCATCTTTTAGCAGGAGGCTCTTTAACTTTCACGTGTTTGATTTTCTTCAAATTTCTTCTTGTGATTGAGTTCAAGTTTCAAAATATTGTGGTCTGAAAATATGCAAGGGACAATCCCAATCTTTTGATATCCTATCGGTTGAGACCTGATTTGTGACCCAGTATGTAGTCTATTCTGGAGAAAGTTCCATGTGCACTCGAGAAGAAGGTGTATTCAGTTGCGTTCAGATACAAAGTTCTGTAAATATCTGTGAAATCCATCTAGTCCAGTGTATCATTTAAAGCTCTTGTTTCTTTGGAGACATTGTGTTTAGAATATCTGTCACTTGCAGAAAGTGTCATGTTGAAGTCTCCTACTATTAGTGTATTATTATCTAAGTATCTCTTTACTTTGGTTATTAATTGATATACTTGGCAGCTTCCACATTAGGGGAATAAATGTTCATGATTGTTAGGTCCTCTTGTTGGATAGATCCTTTAAGTATGATATAGTGTCCCTCTTCATCTCTACAGTCATTGGTATAAACGTTAATTTATCTAATATGAGGATTGCTACCCCAGCTTTCTTTTGAGGACCATTTGAATGGTAAATGTTTCTCCATCCCTTCATTTTCATGCTGGAGGTGTCCTTAGGTCCAAAATGAGTCTCTTGTAGACAGCATATAGAGGGGTTTTACTTTTTTTTCCAGTCCAATCCCCTGTGTCTACTGATGGGATCATTTAGCCCATTCATGTTCAGAGTAAGTATGGAAAGATAAGAATTTAGTGTCATCATAGTACCTATTCAGTCCCTGTTTTTGTGGATTGTTTCTTTGGGCTCCCTCTTTCTTTTACTGGGCCCCCTTTAATATTTCTTGCAGAGCCCATTTGGTGGTCACATATTCTTTCAGTTTCTGGCTATCCTGGAAGCTCATTATTTCTCTTTCTATTCTGAATAAATATTTCTATTCTTGCTGAATAAAGTATTCTTGGCTGCATGTTCTTCTCATTTAGGACCCTGAATATATCCTGCCAGCCCTTTCTGGTCTGCCAGGTCTCTGTGGAGAGGTCTGCTATTAATCTGATATTTCCCCCCATATATATTAGGAATCTCTTGCCTCTTGCTGCTTTAAGGATCTTCTCTTTATCTTTGGAATTTGCAAGTTTCACTATTAAATCTTGAGGTGTCGAAGGGTTTTTTTGATTTTGGGAAGGACCTCTCAATCTTCTGGATCTGAATGCCTGTTTCCCTCCCCAAATTAGGGAAGCTCTCAGCTATGATTGTTCAAATATGTTTTCTGGCCCTCTGGCCCTCTCGGTGCTCTCTGGGACCCCGATTATATGTAGATTTTTCCTTCTGAGACTATCATTTATTTCCCTTAACCTTTCCTCATGGTCTTTTAATTGTTTTCCTCTTTTTTTCTCAGCTTCCTTCCTTGCCATCAATATGTCTTCTATGTCACTCACTCTTTCTTCTACGTCATTAACCTTTTTCTTTAGGACCTCCAGTTTGGATTGCATCTCATTTAATTGATTTTTTAGTTCAGCCTGATTAGATCTAAATTCTGCAGTCATGAAGTCTCTTGAATCATTTATGCTTCTTTCCAGAGCCACCAGTAGCTTTTATAATTGTACTTCTGATTTGGCTTCCTGACATCGAATTTTAATCCAAATTCTGTAATTGTGTGGGAGAGAGTACTGTTTCTGATTCTTTCTTTTGTGGTGAGTTCTTCTTTCTAGTTATTTTGCTCAGTGCAAAATGGCTGTATGAGAAGGCTGCATCAAGAATATCAGCCACTACCTAAGTAAATTTCACACTAGATGATTCCACTGAGGTCATAGACCAGAAATTGAAAACAAAGATCAGAACAAAATAAAACAAAAGGACCACTAAGGTGAAAAAAAAATTAAAACCAAGTAGTAAAAAATAAAAGTCCATGAATCCCAACGAAGAAGAGGGGAAAAAAAAGGAGAAGAATAAAAGGGGCGGGGGACTGGGAGATGGTGGTGGTGACAAAGTTGTAGTGGAGGGAGAATGTATTCTACCATAGGGGTTCTAGAGAGTGATCCTCTTGGTTCTCAGTATATTGTTTTGTATGTCAGAAGATGCTCAGTCTCAAATTTATATAAATCAGAAATACTTGTAGAAGCCTCCAACATTGACCACCTAAATATAAATGAGATAAAGGGGGAGGTAGAATGGTAATGAGGAATCTCACAGAATGAACTGCCGCGGTATACCACTTGGTTCTGGGTGCATGTGGGTCATGTTTTAGAAGGTAATAACTTCTGCCATTGTAGAACAAAATGAGGCAGAGAAAACAAAAAACACAAAACAAAACAAAAACATATCTTGAATATATCCCAAAATTAAGTTGAGTATGTTGAAAGGAATCTAAAAGTGGAAAATATATTTAGGACCTGTAATTGTAGAAATATGGAAGTCAAAAAGGAAGAATCTTAAAAATAAAGAGGTGGTAAAATATTGTAGTTAAGGTGGGAAAAACGAAAAAAAGAAATTTACAGTCTGATATATAAATGAGTTGTACTGGAAAAAGGAAGAAAAATAGGAGGGTTACCTTCTGGTTTTATATACTGTAATCCCTCGACTTCCAGCGCTGGTGGGTCAAGAACTTGCTCTTCCCCTGTGCTTCCAGCTGGTCTTCTGGGGGAGGGGCCTGCTGTGCTGATTCTCAGGTGTGCACCTGGGGGAGCTGCCCCACCCCCTACCAGGTGCACGGCTCAGTGGGAGCTGTTTACTCCGTGAGGCCTCTGTTCCCTGTGGTCCCACTCTATCCCAGGCACAGGGTGACACCAGGAGGAACAACAACACTGGCGGGGCCAGCTCCCCAGCTGGAGTCAGCTCCCGCAGTAACTCCCGCAGCTCCCAGTCCGCACTGGCCTGGATGCCCCTGGGGGCAGGGGCGCTGATCTGCACAGCTTGGGGGCGCCTGGTGGCAGGAGCATCCTCGCTGTCCTGTGTCCTCCCTGCCTCCGCCTGTCCCGGGGGGAGCGCAGGATCCTGGGCTGTGTCCCCTGGTGCCCTGGGCTCCGGGGCCTGCGCTGCTGGAATCTGCTCCCGGCCACCGCTCCAAAGGCAGCAGGTGCAGCCCCCTCCACCCAGAGCCACCGCCTGAGCTTCTCCCCGAGGCCCTGCCAGGCGCGCGCTCCAGCCCTTTCCTGAGCTCGGCCCACAGTGTGTGGCAAGCTCTCTCTCTCCCAGAGCGCACCTCCTCTGTTAGTGACCCCGGGAACCTGGAGGCTCCACCGCCCCTCCAGCAGTTCTGCCCAGTTTCCCTGCTAAGAGCCTTTCTGTCCGGGAAGAATTGGTGTGGATTTTTAAAGTTCCTGCTTCGGGGCTGGGCCTTCCTGTCCCAGAGGCTGCCACCACCTGGCCTTGGCCTGGCTCCTTGCGGGGCCCCTCCCCTACTTGATTCTTTTTTATTTATTTTATTTTATTTTTCACCTTCCTTCCTTGTTAGAAGCGAAAACCCTTCTCTCTGTTGCATTCCACCTATTCTCTCTTTAAACCTCAGGTCGCATTCATAGGTTTTCAGGATGGTTTGAAAGTTATCTAGGTGAGTTGGGGACCCTACTCCTCCACCATCTTGCCCTCAAGTCTCTGAAACAAAAATTTTAAAATACATTATTTGTACATAAACACAATGAAGATTTATTATATGGGTCAATTAAATTAAACTCAACTTACCATAATTTAATTCAATGTAATTAAATGCAGTAAACAAACATTAATGACAGCCTGACAACTAACAGGAATAGTAGTTCAAACAAAAGGTATCACTCACTATCACCATGGCCACTGAGACTCACACCTTCTGATCCAGTTGAAACAAGGTCAGACCTAGCCAACTGGCTTTCAGGATCAGCTCAATATTTTATTATGAAGTTGGATCTCTTAAAACTACCTTTACATTATAAGTTATGCTTATAAAACACACTAGGAGAACTCACAAGTGAATGAACTCTGAATGCACACGTCAATAACTTCATTTACTGTGAATAACATAACTGTAAAGACAGTATGTTGTGTCAACCTTATCAGAAATTTTTGTTCCTTTATAAAAACTACTTAGAAAACTAAATAGTGTAAAGAATTAGGTAGAATAAAATTAGACTATTACTAAATTATCTCATGTTTTTAAAGGAATTTTAATGCCTTTAATTTTGCCAGGAATCTTAGAATACAAAAAATAATTGGTCATCTGATAATTCCTGCAGTCTTGATTATAGACAATGTATCCCAAAAATCCACAATATATATTAATTTGGTATTTTTCTGAACCTGGTATTTTCATCTTTAATACTGACAAATAGACATGTTTTGACTATAATTCTAATAGCAAATCATAGTCATATAATGATTAAGCACATTTGCTTTGGTCAAACATTGGTTTCTTACATCTAAAATTTGTTAACTGGATAATTTTAGACAGATTTCTTAACCTCTCTGAGCTTCTGTTTCTTCATTTATAAACAGAAAAATTAGAAAACTGTATCCTAGCTTCTTGTCAGTTTTCAACGATGTTTTACATTTTTTAGCATGTGTGGCACAAAGTAAGAGCTTAAACATGGTAACAGACTCTGTTTATCTTATAAAGCCAGAACAAGAGTGAACGTGCTTACAAGTAGGACATGTGACCTGAGAGAAGATGGACAGCTTTACACAGAGTGAGTAAGACATGGCTTCCACTCATAAAATGGTAGATCTCTGAGTTGAACATGACTTGTAACTTAACTGAGGACAACTAATCAACATAGCTATGGGTTGCAAGATATTTGTCTTGTAATTATACCTATTTTGTATGTATTAAATATATAAATATAACATTTCCCTTATTATTTAAGAAGGAATTAAAAATAAGTCATTTTAATTCACTAAGCATCAGAAATCCTGCTGTCCACCATGTCCATTCAAAGGTGAACAAGACAACACCCTGCATTAGATGAAGAACTTTCAGAAAAATTATACCAATACACTATAATATTGGAATAACAAGAGCAAGCACAAGATTTGTTGCAGATAAAAGAAACACTGGAAAGATCATATAAGAGGAAATAATGCAAACTTAGTATTTATTCAATTAGTTTAACTTAGTATTCAGTATTCTAGTTAATGTGGTATATTGGCACATAAAGAAATACCCAAGGAGGAAAAACTAGGAGGCAGCATAATGTAAGAAATCAAGGAGAGCTGAAATCTCATGCTGCATAGATTCATGTTGGACATACAGTCTATTGGGCAGAATGTACTGTAAAAAGGTCAAGTCCTGAGAAGCTCTGATACCAAATTAAGGAGTTCTATAATTGTAATAAAGACAAGGAAGGGCATCTGAAAAATAATTGTACTGTGCTATCAATGAAAGTTGCAGTGTATAACAAATAAGCAGGCTTATTTTGAAAAACGTCACAGAAAGGAATTACACTAAAGATTAGATGAACATTTGGGAAGGTGCCTGGGTGGCTCAGTTGGTTGAGTAGCTGACTCTTGATTTTGGTTTAGATCGTGATCTCATGGTTGTGAGATTGAGCCCTGCATCAGGCCACATGCTGGGTATGGAGCCTGATTAAGATTCTTTCTCTCCCTCTGCCCCTCTTCCTCATTCTCTCTCTCTCTCTAAACAAACAAACAAACCAACAAACAAACACACAAACAAAAAATACATTTGGACGGGAGAGAATGATGAGTATGGGAACTGTACTGTATAGAGCATACCAACAAATTATGGAAAATCATACAATGGGTCATTTTATGAAATGTTTTCCTCATTGTGACCATAGGACATTTTTCTTTCTAGGGGACCCATAATATAGTGCTTATATTTAATGAAAAGAAACAGGGAATAAGAATTAGCCTTATATCCCTATTTATAGTCTTGGGGAAATTACTATGATATTCAAAGATGAATGATAATCATATTCTATCTACTTGTACAAAAGAAA
Source organism: Canis lupus baileyi (assembly GCF_048164855.1). NCBI lineage: Eukaryota > Metazoa > Chordata > Mammalia > Carnivora > Canidae > Canis > Canis lupus. The sequence goes on along the minus strand of NC_132857.1, from coordinate 30,626,961 downwards.
ATACTCATCCTCATATAAAAGAGATAAAAGATATGAAAATAATTCTAAACATTTAAAATGGCAGTGAATAAATGCAAGGGGTTATTACTGTCATACACACACACACACACACACACACACACACACACATATATGTGAATCACCTAAAAGTTTGCCTTTGCCTTCTTGGAGCAAAATATCAAGGTACTTGAATGCATTTTGTGGTGCATTGACACATAAAAATCAAGATAGCTAAAAAAGAACAGGATAGTCCAATGGCATATTATGAAAAAAACAGTACATTGCCAAGATGAGGATGAAAAAGCAAAAAGAAAAAAAAATCTTCAAGTGCATTATTTCTTTTTCTTAAAGATTTTATTTATTCATGAGAGACCCAGAGAGAGAGAGAGAGAGAGGCAGAGACTCAGGCAGAGGGAGAAACAGGCTCCACGCAGGGAGCCTGACATGGGACTCGATTCTGGGACCCCAAGATCATGCCCTGGGCCGAAGGCAGGTGCTAAACTGCTGAACCACCCAGGGAACCCCTATTTCTAATTTTAAAGTAATAATCTGTATGTGTTTAATCATTTTCAAGCATCTTTACATATGTGTATGGATTGATTGACATGACAGATTCTGGAATTAGGCAACAGCTAGACCCTAGCAGCCACTACAATGGAGTCTGATCCTCAATGGACCTGATTGGTCCTCTAAGCCCAGGGAAATAGTTTTCTCATCTGTAAAATAAATATAATGATCATTTTCCCTTGTAGACTTATGAGGACTAAATTAGATAGTACATACATGATGTATACATCAGGATTCAGGGTGTACCTGATAAGCAATAAATATAGACAATATTGTTATCATAATTAGTTTCATGTTATTGAATTATCAAATATCAATTTTGACTGATAATTCAAACACATGTTTGAAATGAGTGAATTAAAGCTCAGAAAGGCCAAATTATTTATTTATTCAACATTTATTTATTTATTCAACATTGTATGGCAGTGCTAAGACCAGAAATCATTGTTCTGATTCTACATCAAGAGCTGCCTTTGCTAGATGGGGTCATTTGCTTCCAATAGAATGCTTACTTCATACAGCAAATGTGCTACTACAAGGGAACATGCAGATTTTCATGAAAAATGACAAGACATATTCCATAGACCCACCAATTGGTCAGTATTTCTTATTTTGCTACATCAAAACAACTTGAGGCTTCTTATTCCATTTCACATGGCTCTAAAACTCAAATAAATGTTTCAAAATAAATTTTCTTTAGTCCGAAAGAGAGAAGATACCACATTAATCTAAGAAACAAAACACAAACATAAATGCAAGGGTTAAAAAAAAATGTTACGTCCTAACTTATAGAAGTAGGTTTTGTGTGGCAAAAATTAAACTCTAAGATTAATGAAGTAAAAATGAAATCAATCCTATTTATAAATATAGCTGAAAATCTTCTTTTATTTCTTGAGTAGAAATAAAATATGCGGGGCAATTCTTCTTTTGCTTTCCCCATATAATCTGGGTGTTGTTTGGGTATCTGAACTGGAAATGATACAGACAGTAAGATAACAAGAAACCTCATTCATCACTCTGATGGTGGTTTCACTTTATCTGTGTGTAAATTTCCAGTGATAGAGTAGCCTGTCTCTCTCTCTTCTCAGCCTTATAACCAATGCTTCAACTGAACTAAAGTTCTTGTTTTTTTTGTAATCAAGTTTCAGGGAGCAGCATTGTTATTCATGTATTCTAGAAGAGGTGAGGTTTCCAATTCCGTAATACAATTCTTTTGTAGCCAAAAGTAAGTGAGCATAGCACCACAGTGGACTAGATATTTAAACATTTCATTGTTAGAATCAAGCAACTATTTATTAGCAAACTATGCTGATGCATAGATGCATGTGAATACGTACATATGCATATTTACACAGCATCTAATATTTGATACTCTAAGGCAGTGTTATCCAATAGCACTGTCTGCTGTAGTAAAAATGTTCTATATCTGCCCTGTTCAATATGGTAGTCACTAGCCATATGTGACTTTAGAGGATTGAAAAGTGTCTAGTGTAACTAGAGAACTGCAGTTTTAATTTCATCTAATTTAATTAATTTTAATTTAAACAGCCACGTATGGCAATTGGCTTCCATATCGCTCAGTGTTTTTCTAGAAAAATCACTAATTCACTTGACCTGAAATTAAACTCTTTTCCTAAAAGAACATGTCCTCTATTATTCTTATAAATATATTCTGTATATCTAAAATTCTTATGAACAATTGATGTTTTACAACAAAGGCCAAAATACATATTGCATATTTTACCAGGGGATATATTCATGTTTAGGAAGGATCATATCAAATGGGGGGTTATATCTGAGGTACTAATTGTTCTATTTCATTTCTGATCCTCAACTTTTCAATGAAGGAATAGTCAAATTAGAGAGAGAGAAAAAACAAACAAACAAAGAAAACAAAAACCCCACAAGCAACCTAATAAAGTATTTGACTCCTTGTGGAAAACTCATAAAACTTTTGGAAAATATCTTTTTTAATGAGGATCTGAACAGTGGTTATTAAAAAAGGGATTATATTTTCATCCCATTAAGTGACATGCAGAAACTGTAATTCAATTAGACAATGTCTAATCCATATGCCTATCAGCACTCTGAGGTTTCACAGGTGAATATTTACTACTCAGCTTTTCTTTTGACTTCAAACCTTTGGAAAGACAAATAAATTGCCAAGTTCTCACTAGGGATGTCATTTCAATTATGTAAGTTGCCAATATATCTAATCAGTCTAAACAGTATCAGTAATACTCTCAAGGTTCATCATTCACACACAATTCTTAATACCTAAATATTCACTTCCAAATACTGGGAAGTATTCTCAATAGAACTCAAAATTTTCAATTTCTCTTTTACTCATTGGCAATATATAGTTCATTGAATTATCATATATAATTTTCATTTTTTGGAAAAATATATATAATTTCAAGAGTAAAATCCAACATAATAATTTATTGTGAAAGCTGCTAATTTCATACTCAGAAATTTAACACATTTCATATAGTGTAGTAACTTGAACAGTGATCCACCAAAATTCATAGTCACCCAGACTCTCCAAATGTGACATTATTTGGAAATCAGGTCTTTGCAGATATAACTAAGTTAAAAATAAAATTAAGATTACACCAAGTTAGAATAAGTCCTAAACTTAATGAGTGTCCTTATAAAACAACAACAGCAAATAAACCAAAAAGAAAACAAAAGCAAAACAAACAAAAACACACATAAAAGAACACACAGCAATACACAGAATAAAATGGTGTAAACATGGAGGCAGGGATTGGAGTGATGTGTCTGTAAGCCAAGGAATGCCAAGGATTGCTGACAACAAATAAGTGGGAGAGAGGCTGTGTGCATTTCTCCTCTAGAAACTCCAAAGAGTGTCAGCACTACCAGTGCTTGGTTTTGGTATTCTGGTCTCCAGAAGAGTGAAAAAACACATTGTTGTTGTTTTGAGCCATTGATTTGTAATAACGTGTTGTAACAACTATGTGAATCAATTTTACGTGTTAACTTGGCTAAATGATGCCTAGATAATGGGTAAAAAAATACTTGTGTGTGTAAGACTATCTCTAAGAAAGATTAGCATTTAAAACAGTGGACTAAGTAGAACACTTCTGCCAATGTTGCTAGATATTATCCAATCCTCTGATGGCTTGAGTAGAAAAAAAGAGAAGAAGGAGAAGAAGGAGAAGAAGGAGAAGGAGAAGAAGAAAGAAGAAAGAAGAAAGAAGAAAGAAGAAAGAAGAAAGAAGAAAGAAGAAGAAGAAGAGAAAATTTGGCCTCTGTGCTTGAAGTAAGAACTCTATTTTCTCTTGCTCTCAAACACTAGCGCTTCTGGTTCTCAGGATTTCAAAGTCAGACCTGGACTTATATATAGCATTGAGCCACCCCCAACCCCAAATGCTCCCTGATTCTCAGAACTTCAAACACACACTTAATTGCACCACTAGCTTTCCTAGTTCTGTTGGTTTTATGTCTGTGGAGAATCCTAACCAGTGCAGAGTTTGATATTGAAAAGTGGGGTGTTACTATAATAAATACCTAAAAGTGAGGTCATGGCTTTGGAATTGGGTAGTAGAAGGAGGCTGGAAGAATTTCAAGAAGAATGATAAAGCCTAGATTGTCTTGGAGGGAATTCTGGTAGAAAAATGGATGTTCTAGTTTATTCTAGAAAGATCTCAGAAAGAAGTGGAAAGGATAGTAGAGAAAAGTTTTATTATCTTAGAGAATACATATATTATCATGAAAGGATTGTTGGTAGAACTATGAGCATTAAAAATACTATAGAGGTGTCAGAAGGAAATAAGGAACATGCTTATTGATTACTAGAAGAAAAATGATCTTTGTCATAAATTTAAAAATGTAGCTGAAATGTCTCCTATTTTTGGGTGGAAGGTAGAACTGGTCAGTGATGAACTTGGATATTTAGCCATAAAGCAGAGCTGCAGAGGTAGTTGCAGAATCCAAAGAATAAATCTGACAGGAAGAGTCCTATGACTCTCAAAGCATTAAGTCACAGATTATTTTCCTAAGGCCTTGAGACATGGTGCCGTTTGCCATGCTAAGTTTCAAACTTGCTTGGAAATGTCAACTCTTTTATTTCTTCTGATTTTCACCTATGGAAATGGGGATGTCTATCCAATACCTGTCCTACTATTGTATTTTGGAGAGGGAGAACGTGTTTTGTAGTTTCATAGGGCCACAGGTGGAGAGGAATTTTGATGCAGGATGCACCAGTCACATAGTTCCATTTATACTTAGATTAAAAGAGTTGGGGCTTTTAGAATTGATTATATTTAGATAAAATTTTGGATTTAGAATTGATGGTAGGGAGAGTGAACACTTTCAGGGATGTTCAGATAGGATGAATATATTTTGTAAATGTATATGTGAATTTGTGGGGTAGGACAACTGTAGTGTGTTGAATCACTATTCATTCCTCAGAATTCATGCCTATTCAAAAAGTTAGAATGGGTTATACTTGAAAATAAGGTATTTGCAGATACAATTAAGGATGAAGATAGGATACTGCTAGATTTGATATGGTCTAAGTCCAGTAAGAATGTCTTTATAAGTGAAAGAAGGAGACATAGAAGCACAAAGAATAAGGCAATGTGAGGATGGAGGCATAAATTGAATAATGCCTCTATAAGTTAAGTTACGACAAGAATTAAAAAAAAAACACAAGAATCTAGGAGAAAGACATTAGATAGTTTTCCCCACCAGTCTTTAGAAAGAACCAACCTTATTGATAGCTTGATTTCAAACTTCTGGCCTTCAGAACTGTGAAAGAGTAAATTTCTGTTATTTTAAGCCACCACATTTGTGATAATTTATTGTGGCAGCCCCAGGAAATATATATATATATATATTATAAATATATATATTTATAAAATATTTTTAAAATATTTATAAAATATAAATATATATTATATATTATAAAAGAAGAAAATATTTGATGATAGATTTAAATATTATAAAAGTGTACGTTATTTAATTGACATTACACTGTATACAATATGTAAGAAAAACATTTAAAATTTAAATAACATTCAAGGCAGAAAATGGATGATTTAATTATATTACACTTACATTTCTCGTAGAATTGAAATGTGTGTTATCTAACGTTAGTGACATTAAAGAAATAATGTTAACAATATGTTTGGGGCACCTGGGTGGCTCAGTGGTTGACCATCTGCCTTTGACTCAGGTCATGGTCCTGGGGACCTGGGATTGAGTCCTTCATCGGGCTCCCCACACGGAGCCTACTTCTCCCTCTGCCTATGTGTCTGCCTCTCTGTGTCTCTCATAAATAACTAAATAAATCTTTAAAAAATGTTCAGTTGGTAGTTAATTTTGTGTAGGCATTACATCTTTCAAGAAAATATTCCTATATGAAAATTCCTCATATATCATATAGATATTAGGCTATCTACATATTATATATAAGAAAAATAAATCTGTCAACTTATACATCTAAAATTTTCATATGAATAAAAAATTTAGGTCAAACAATATCCATAATTAAACAAACACCATAAATTTAAATATACATATATACACAAATCAAAAAGAAATATAATATAAAGAGATTAATGTACTTTCTGCAAAATGTCTTTTCCATGAACTTTGGATGAAACTTTGTAGTTACTGATAACAGAAGCTATGGAGGGTGCTGAGAAAATAGTTTGCCTGGACACAAATGAAAACTTTCTGAGAGATAATAGTAATTACTGTCTACTGTATTTATTCTTATAACCCATTCATTAATTTCATAAAATTAATACTTTGTTGCCACCTTGGAATTGGTCAAAAAATAATTGAAAGTCTTTCATATTTGTGTAAAATAAATATTTACTAAATTCTAATATATGTGAAATTTCAAGAGAACTTGAGTTTAACTCTTTCAGAAGTTAAGTTTTTCTCTTAAAAAGTGTATGGTTTGGGCAGCCCGGGTGGCTCAGCGGTTTAGCACCGCCTTCAGCCCAGGCGTGGTCCTGGAGACCCGGGATGGAGTCCCATGTCAGGCTCCCTGTGTGGATCCTGCTTCTCCCTCTGCCTGTGTCTCTGCCTCTCTCTGTGTCTCTCAGGAATAAATAAATGGAATCTTAAAAAAATAAAATACTAAAAAAAAAAAGTGTATGGTTTTCTAACATCATAAACCTAATATTTGATAGAAATCTCTCTTTAAATATTATGCACTGTCCAGCAATTGATTTTCATTGTTTTAGATTTATTTGTTTTAGAGAGAGAGAGAGAGAGAGAGCGAGCGGGGGGGAGAGGCAGAGTGAGACAGAGAGAATCTTAAGCAGACTGGGCACTGAGTGCGGAAAGCCCAATGCAGGGCTCAATCTCATGACTCTGAGATCATGACCTGAGCTGAAACCATGTCCAGCCATTCTTAAAAAAGAATATTCAATATAAAGAAGACATATTACATAGTATTATTTAATTTTCATTTGATGGTTATTTAAATTTTACTTTATCTTGATTATAAAGTGCAGTAATTGAATATAGCATTAAATGAATATGTATCCTGGGAATAGTTAGAATTTGCCTTAAAAATAAAGAAACAAATCTCTTGTTGTTTGCTAGGTTTTACTCAGTTGATTCTTTACACTAAAGACAAAGTTAAGGGCACAGAATCTGGTATCACATATAAATATACATGTAATATAATAAAAATAATATAGTTATAATATAATACAAATATATAAATATATTTGTATAATAAGCATAGTATATAGTATATACTATGCATAGTATACTATTATATCATATAGTATAAATATAAACATATAGCATTTATAGTACATATACATACAGTGTATAAATTTATATGTATAATTTATAAATTTATATATAGCATATAAATTTATATTTATGTATATATTTATAGTATTACAATTATATGATACAAACATAAATATATAGTGTTTAAATATAGAACAAATATAATTATGAATTAGATATAATATAAATATAATAAAATATATAAATATAAATATATATGTACATATCTGTAAATATAGTATCTTGGTCTGCATTTCTATATTCATATTTAGGCTGACTCTAAATTTTTCCCCAAGAACATTGATGGGAAGTCCTGGTCAATATGTATAAAATAAAATCCATTTTAGTGATATTCCTACCAGGAAAGCAAAATAGCAAACATTGCTTATAATAATAATAATAAATAATTAATAATAATAATAATAATAATAATAATATATTCTAAGGTGAAATAGATGTTTCCGTATTGGGAATCAGAAAACAAATGGCAACTTTTAAACTATTAGTATCTCTTTTAGAAATATTAAAAAGGTCTAACTTCCAAGGGTAACCAGTTTCAAAAGTTAGAAAGAAATTAAAAAACAGGTAGACAATTGTACAGTAAGACAGTAAATATATTTTTTAAAAACTTTAGAGGATATCTATAGAAAACCCATTCAATGACCAATAACATGCTAAGCCTTTTTTCAGCTTACATGTGTTGTTGGATTTAAAGAAATAAAACAGTATTGCCTAGAGGCATTGCTTCAGGAGGGCTGTTTGATGGAGTTTCTCAGAAACTTTCAGGTTATCTGTGTTTTGCTCAATGGGGAAGTTATTTTCAATTTAAGCTGTGAGAAGGCAGAGATTCTTCCTTTCAAAGCATTCCTTTAGAAATCCCTGTGATTGCCACAGCAGGCAGAGAATCTGACTTGTGGGGAAGAGAGGTATAAAGTTTCCACGTTAAATGGAGAGAGAGTCTTAGAGCCACAGATAGCATTGATAACGTGCAAAGGAAAGACAAGCCTTTGTAGAAATCATGTGATAGTTTTAGATTTCACATCAGTATGTTGAGTAAATAAACAAATTTAGTGGAACACAAGAGGGATCAGTGGTTAAAATTACATAGATAGAAACTACATGTGCCTTAAGTATTACACTTTTATAAAAAAACAGACATGATAATTAACGTGCTAATCTTTGATAATAAGGCCAGCCTTTTTCTCTAATACAAGTTCTTGATTGATGTCACATATTTCTTTTTTTCATAAAATGCACCCACGATTTCTAGTTTTATGTTATTAAAGTAAAAACATACACCAGAAGCAAAAAATGCTAAGTTGTTTTTATTTTAAAATAATTTCCCTTCTTAATCTTATGTCTCGGTATATTATACCTCAACTGACTGATGTATATTTCTGTGTACTCATGTTTATTAATTGCTTTCTAAAACATATTGCTTATATCGTATGGAATAGATATCATTTATACACTTACCTTAATTGGTTTACACGAGAATTAAATTATATTATTGAATTAACCTATACAATTGGAATAGTTTTGGGAACAAAGTAAATCAACTCTTGATAAACATACAGCAGGAATGGGGAAAGCCTAAATTTACGAGCACTCAATATTGAAAGTCATGAGCATATATTAGTGTATTTTGCAGAAATAATAGAAGTAATCAGATCTTTGGGCCAATGGATAAATTAGATATCTTTTAAGATACTTAAATCACACCAATAATTGGAAATAAAGGATTTAAAGGCTGGGAGTTGCATAGGCATACATTCTCATCCTGGATAATTGTATGTATGCCTGCAGCTCTAGGAAACTCCAAGCCTCTTTGTTTTTCAGCTAACAAGGGTCTTCTTCCCAACTTAGGTTTTCTTTTAAAAAAATGGTAGGACCCTTTACATTATGAATCCTCAAGATTGCTGATGCTCCCTGATCCCTAAAATATTGCTTAGATACTAGCTTAAAATAGAAACATTTTAGGAGAATAACAGAACAGATAACCCCCGACGCTGAGAGTTCAACTCTCAAGTTTTTGACTTTACAACGGTGCAAAAACTATACGCCTTCAGTAGAAACCTTACTTTGCAATTTGAATTTTGTTTTTTTGTTTCTCAGGCTATTGATACGAGGTGTGATATTCTCTTGTGATACTGGGCAGCTGCAGTATCCAGTCAGTCATGCAATCACACACTTAGTCACACACCCACAACCATTCTGTACCCAGACAACCATCCCATTTTTCACATTCAGTGTAATTCAGTATAACCATCCCGTTTTTCACAATTCAGTATAATGCCATAATTGACATGAGATATTCAACACTTTATTATTAAACAGTCTTTGTGTTAGATGATTTTACCCAACTGTATGCTAATGTAAGTTTTCTGAGCACATGCTGACAACACTGACTCCACCTTTGGTCCTCCATCATTATTCACACCCAGGCAATGACTTTCCTCAGGGCTACATGTTCCAGACCTTTTGGAACCTTTTGGAGGTTAATGGATACCCAGACCAGAATATGGCAAGGTTTGCTCTGATCTTTCCAAAAGTGGTGCACAAAGAGCACCACTTTAGATAACTAGTAGAGATCCTCTGGCACACAGCACAGATGGCATCACTTTAGATAACTGCCCTGTGACTTCATCACAATGCTCTTCACTCTATAAAAGCTGTGGATTATGGTCCAGACTAAATTGGAGAATAACTACATAGTGCCTTGGTTACCAGTCCACCTACCTCATTCTGCCCTGTCAGTAAGTTACCTTCAATAAAACGTTGTAAATAGTATCGAGTGTCTTGCTTCATTTTTTTTTGGCTCTAAGGGCTTTTGCAATCTGGAGGATATTTTACTGTCCCTCCTCCACCTTCTAATGACATTTAAGATGGGCAAGGCTAGGTTATGATGTTTGGAAGGTTAAATGTATTAAATGCATTTTTGATTTATTGTATGCTCAAATTATGTCAGTTTTTGAGGATGTAAATGCCATCATAAGTGGAGTAAGATCTGTGTAATGTTAAACCATTTCAAAGAAAATGTAATAAAATTTGCCTTCTTCTCGATAGCATAAAAATACCCATTCTAACCAAATTAATGCATAAATGTAACAAATTCCCAATGAAAACCTAAGAGAATGTTTTAGCTTTGGAATTAACAAGCTGATTCTAAAATTCATGTGAAAGAACTAAAGCTGTAAGTTACTAAAGTGAATTTAAAGAACTTGAAAGATGCCCTACCGCACTTCACAATTTATATGGTTCTCTAAATTAAAACAGCATGATATTAGAATAATAGCTATGGATGAATATGGATGAATAATCCAGTAAAACAGCATAAACCAGAAGAAGAACTTTTATATGGAATCTTTATATATGAATGAAGTGTTAAAACTAATTGGGACAGGGGATCCCTGGGTGGCTCAGAGGTTTAGCGCCTGCCTTTGGCCCAGGGCGTGATCCTGGAGTCCCGGGATCGAGTCCCACGTCGGGTTCCCTACATGGAGCCTGCTTCTCCCTCCTTCTATGTCTCTGCCTCTCTCTCTCTCTCTCTCTGTGTCTATCATGAATAAATAAATAAATAAATCTTTAAAAAAACTAATTGGGACAAACATAATTCAATAACTTATTGCTAAAAAAGGTAATACACCAAGATTTTTCAAAATAAAATTCAAATAGTTCTACCCCCCTTGCACTATATGCTCCAGCCTGTGCATGTGAATACACACACACACCCCAATTCCAAGTGAATTTAAAAAAACTAAATAAAGAAAAAAATAATATTTAAAGAAAATGTAGACGCACATTCTTATGATCTGGTGTAGGGAATATTTCTCTAAAAAGCAAAAACAACCTGATGTTTAACTGCATTAGAACTTAAAACTTTGGATCAGTAACAGTCACTATAAGGAAAAGTTAAATGACAAGCCACAGTCTGAGAGGATATTTGCAAGCATATTATTTTTAAAAGTACAGTATTCAAAATATATGAAAAACAGGAGATATAAGCAGTCTAATGGACAAAAGTGGCAGTGACTTTAAATATGCAATTCAGAAAGGAAGAAGACAAAATAGTCAATAAGCATCCTTTTTTTTTTCAATAAGCATCTTAAAAGATGCTTAGTCTCAGGTAATCGGATAAAAACCTAATAAAACAATAATGAGATGCCATTCCTTATCCATTACATTGGCAAGTTTTAAGAAATCTGACACCAACAAAGAGAAGGTACAGCAGCAGGCACAACTGTGGTAATATACATGTATGCAATCACTTTGTAGAGCAATTAGGTAATATACAGTCAGATTGAAAAAATATATCCCCTTTGAATGAACAATTTTTTTTTCTTTAGTTATAAACCACAGAGACTTTCCTGCTCATGTGCCCAGGGAAATATATGTAGAATATTCCTAGTAACTTGGGTGTCAGTAACAAAAGCCGAGAAAACTTCTGTGCTTATAAAAACAATAATAAATAATAATAAATACTAGTAAAAAATACAGTATGGTATGTTCCCGAATGTGCGATACTACAGAGTAATTATTACCGACGAAATAGCGCTGTATGTCCCAATATGGATATCTTTCAAAATATAGTTTCAAATAAATGAAAGTAAGTTCATTGATAATAGAAGATGATGCAATTTATCTTAATTTTTCTCTTGAAATGATTTTTTAAAGTTTTTTTTTTTAATTTTATGTATTCATAGAGAGAGAGAGAGAGATACAGGCAGAGAGAGAAGCAGGCTCCACGCAGGGGACCCGACGCGGGACTCGATCCCGGGTCTCCAGGATCACACCCTGGGCTGCAAGCAGCGCTAAACCATTGCCACCGGGGCTGCCCTCTTGAAGTGATTTTTACAAATGTGCAATGATACTCATGACATGTGACACACTGGCTACATAACCATGGTTAAGGCAACCAATGATAATTTTTCATATATTTTTAAAAGATTTTATTTATTAATTTCTGAGAGAGAGAGTGAGAGAATGGCTGCAGGGTCAGAGGGAGAGGAAGGAGCAGATTCCCTGCTGTGCAAAGGGCTGAGGCTGGGCTCCACTCCAGGACCCTGAAATCCTAACCTGAAAGAGATCATACACTTAATCAACTAAGCCACCCAGATGCCCCCTTTGGTATCCTTTCTGATTTATGTATACATACACATTTATGTAATAGACACTGAAATGGAAGCCTTATCAGTGTATTGGGCACCTCCTGAGTTCTCTTGGTCTCATTTGTCTTTTTTTTCATCAATTGCAGTGTGGGCATAAACAATCTCCTACAGAGTTGAACCTTTAGCTCCTTTCTTAAGCCATCACTGCATCCTCTTACTTCCTGCCCTTTGCCTTTTACATGGATAACTTTGCTTGGAAAATCCAGTTGGTGCCCCTGAGTTAATTGAAAGTTTTGAAAATTTTGACCAACCAGGCACTAAAGGTCCTGAAAAGCATACCACATGATTTATCATCTATTGCCATGGGACAGAGTGACTAGGAGCATGTAGTGGTGGCAAACTCCATTATGCTTCCTTTTGCTGATTCTCCTATCCTCTTTCCTTTTCTCTTCCTGTCTCTCAAGTCAACTCCTTTGAACACTTGTCAATCTAATACTTGCATGGAAGCCTATGTTTGGGGTTTACCTTCTTGGAGAACTAAGGTAAGATAGAAAAATAATAAGATAAAATATTCGTGAAATATTTCACAGCCAAACAGTGAAAGCAGAACTTACAGAACAATTATCTCCGAGAAATACATCTTCAACTCTTGCCTCATGAACCAGATGAGGGATATAAAATTTACTCACAGTGTGGGGAGGATTAGTGAAGAGATTTATTTGGTGAAAGGTGCTGTCTTGGTCTCCCAGGAAGAGAGCATCTAACCTTAGACCTAAAGACTTAGAACTTCAACAAGACTCTGGAGAAGCTCTTATGTGCTTCGCTGCAGTTTTTTGACATGTTAGCCTTGGGCTCACTCTTTTCTAGGGAAATCTACAAGATGAGAAACCCACAGAGTACTCTCAGCATTGGTGATGGATCCAAGAGAGACCCTTAGAATTCAAATCCAGCTGGATTCCAAGGATTTCTGTTAGACTAAAAGTTCAGGAGTCTTTCTAGTTATCCAAATCTGTGCCATGAGAAACAGATCTATCACAGAGACATAGAGAATGAAGAAGCAATCATGTGGAGTCCTGTCAAATATGGCCCTGTCAAAACATGGCTACCTAGAGAGGCAGAAGAATGGGAACAGTTGTAAGTTCTAAGTGATTAACAGAAGCAGAAAGCAAATGCAGCTACCTGCAAGAGAAATACATGCACCAGGGCAGAGGAGAGAATCTCAGCTGTGAAACTTTTCACAGAAACTCCTTGCAGGAAAGTTGTCTCAAAATTTTTCTCATGTCCAAAGAGCATTAAGCTGGGTTATTATGTGACCAGTTTAAGGAGGACCTTCTTATTTTTTTCATTTTCCCCTTTTCCTCACAGCCAACCTGGAGAAAATGGCCAGAGAGCTGGTAAACTAAGAATGGTGATGGTGGTCAGTCAGGTTTTGCTGACATCTAATGTAGAGTTCCTTCTAGTGTTGTATACTAGATAGTCTAGACTCTGCAGTGCGGTTTGAGTTGCATGTCAACTTCCCAGAGAAGGAGAAAAAAACGAAATATCATGGACCCTGAGGAATTTTATCCAAGGGTAATTTACATGGTAAATTGTGATGAACAAAGTGGGAAAGTTATGGGGAGCCTGGGTGGCTCTGCGGTTTAGCGCCGCCTTCAGCTCAGGTGGTGATCCTGGAGTCTTGGGATCGAGTCCCATGTCAGGCTCCCTGCATGGAGCCTGCTTCTCCCTCTGCCTGTATCTCTGCCTCTCTCTCTTTCTGTGTCTCTCATGAATAAATAAATAAAATAAAAAATCTTTAAAAAGAAAAAAAACAAAGTAGGAAAATTAGAACTATAGGTATCATAACATACGTGCGTGTGTGTGTGTGTGAATGAGAATACATTAAGCAAGCTGTTTCCTTACTGCCTTAATACACAAAATATACATTCATATTTGATATATGCATGATATATATATGATTGTGATTATTTTCCCAATATTAGCACATTTAACTTTATTTCATTTTTAAATTTCCTATAATTCTTACACAACAAATACACACAGCCACTGTAGTAACAGTTCCAAAGAGAACAAATTAAAAATAAAAACACCTTTAACTGACCATAGTCTCTTGTTCCCATCCTTAGAGGAACAGTATTGGTTTGAATATATATCTTTCTAGAAAAGAGAGGTTTTTCTTTTTTTTCCAAATGTTATCTTATTTCATTTATTCATAGAAACTTCCATTATTTTCAAATAAAATATGTGTTGGGGAACATTATAAGCTGGCAATTGCATAATTATAGAGCTGACTCATTGTTCTTAGTCATATTTTATTCCATAGTATACATGACACATGGTTAATTTATACAGTTTATTTTATAATGAAGTTCTAACCTTTGAGCTGGGTACTACACCAACTAGAACTCTGGTCAATGTTCAAAAATATTTATTGATTTGATTGACACTTTAGGTCAAGGATGGTATTGACATTAAGTTACTTTTCAGCTTTCAGTTTAAGTAATATTTCAGTCCCACCAACTACTCTTTGATTTGCACCCCAAATTCAAACCCACATACGGAAATTTTGAAAGCTCCTTTTTCCTTGTCATCAAAGATTTAATATAAGATGGCTTTAGTAAGAGCTCATGTTCCTAAGAATTCATTACACGAAAATATATTGAGCGATATGATCACAAATAATGAAAATCAAAAGATGATAAGATTAGGTGAGCAAGATACTCTCGGGGGAATAGAATATTTTTGCATTTAATTAACCTAAACAATTTGCTTACTTGTCCTTTATCTATTGTGTGTTCTTCTTGCTGTATTATTGACAAAACAGACTGTGTCATTTTCCTATTTTTATATCTATAAGTACATTATGTGTGCTCTTTCTTCTACTCAACTATCACCTAGAGCATTTAAAGGTCACAAGAGTTCAAGTTTTACTTTGCCAGTCTGTGCCTTAGGTCACCCCAGAAAACTCAGGGGGAAAATGTTAATCTTTGAAGTCAAAAAATTGGAAAGTTTAGAACTAGTAGAAACTGTGGCAAGGAAACTTCTCATTTCATTATAATAATAAGGTAACTGAGACTTAGAGAACTGAATGTAGCAAATTTGAGTCCCAATGTGGACATACATGCCTACATCAGAAATTTGTGCAGATGGATACACTTCCACCATTATTGCCCATCCTGAACAGCTTGCCCTGCAGTCTACTCAAATGACAAGTATTCATTTTCTATATGCCCCAAAGCTGGGAGCTGGAGCCCAACTCCATGATCTCCCCATTTCAATTTTAAAACCCTTATTCTCCTTCTCTCTTCTAAAATCTTCCCCTTTTAAAAATTGTCAACCATGAGACTTCATCACTCTCTAATCTTCCTTTTGCCATATATTGATTGATTTTCAGGTGACTATTTCACTTTCATTAATAAGAGAAGTAGAGGTCCCTGTTTTTTTTTTTTTCTCCACTGAAATACCTACCATTGAAAATGTCCATTTCCTGCCTAACACAGTGCACTTCTAACTTTCATCTCTGTACCAATTTATTCACTCCCCCATAGAGCACATGGTGGATCTAGCCATTTTCAAGAATGATCACATCTCAAGAATTTTAAACACCAATTCATCTCTTTCAGGCATTCATGACCAACTTATTTCTCATAAAAGCATTGATATCAGGAAACTTTGGTCATTTCTTGGTTTTTATAACTATTCTATATTCACTTATTTTGCTATCCAATCTGAACCTTATGATTGATCCACCACTGGAATCACCCTCTTACCAAAATTATTAACATCCTTGTTGTTTGGCTTTTTGCCATTTGGCCTACAACATATAATCCTGTGTCACTCCTAAAAATCTCACTTCTCTAATTCTGTTTTAGTTCACTGGAAATTTTTGAATAGAATCTCCAGAGTATTTAGTATGTCTCGTGATCAACACAAGTGGTATAAAACATGGCCCAGCAATCTTCCTACATGTCCTGATTTAGCTCTCTCTCTGATGTGAGCCACTGCAAATTGAAAAGTTTGATCATATATAATACTCATATATGCTTATTTTTCATGTACCTCTAGCAGGCAGAGGTTTCACTTTTTGCACTTTATGAGTTTGATTTGGAGCAGCTTATATGTTGTAATAAGCAAATAGTTTTTTTTTTTTAATTTTTTATTTATTTATGATAGTCACAGAGAGAGAGAGAGAGAGGCAGAGACACAGGCAGAGGGAGAAGCAGGCTCCATGCACCGGGAGCCCGACGTGGGATTCGATCCTGGGTCTCCAGGATCGCGCCCTGGGCCAAAGGCAGGTGCCAAACCGCTGCACCACCCAGGGATCCCAGCAAATAGTTTTAAGAAAAAAAAATACTGTTGTAGTTGAGATAGACAGTAGAGATCATCCAATCCAACATTTTGAGGGTGATAGAAATAATACCCACAGCATTAAAATGGCATGCTAAAATCTCATTGCTTTCTACAGTCAGACACAGGAATATAACTTAGTTGTGCCTATGAGTCAATATCTATCATATATTGAGTACCATACTATGCTCTCTATGAGCATTTTCTCTTAACTAGTCATTGAAGACTAACAGCTGAAATTAATATAACCGCAGTAACTTAAAATAATCAAAGTTATTTCTCCCTCAAAAATTTCGAATATAGGTATCTGTTGCCATGGTCATTTATCTTACAGATGAGAAATAGAAGAATGTAGAGAATCCCAAGCCTGAATATACACATTTCCATCTCTATGTGATATCCACTTGCAATCTATTGGTAAGAGCTTGTTGTGTAGTCCCACTCGAATATATGTGAGCTGGTGTGTACACACCCCTTGATGGGGCATATGCTTCCAGCAACAAATCTACACTAGAAGGAGAGCATGGATCTGTTTTAGTCTGTTCTTTGCCATACTCTAATTTAGTCTTATCATACTAATCTCGTGTGATAGTATCATTATTATCCTTATCCTTAAAAAGAGGAACTCCAGGTTCATAGATTAGGCACTGTGTGGAGATATAGGAAGACATCAAACCAGGGGCTTTATGAATTCGAACCCAGAGTTTTTTCTACTATATCATATCACCTTGCAAACTGCATACCACTGTTGACTCTCTTGAAAGATAGGTATATGGGTTTCTTCATGTGATTGTCTTTTTATCAGTAATAGAAACCTAGATAAGTCACTATCCATTCAGCAATGTTTTCTCTCTCCTTAAAGATAGGCCCCCTGAAAGCCTAACCCTTCAACTTGAAAATCTAACTTGTATTATTTACACCTCTCAATTGTTTCAACTATTGGAACAGTCAGATAAACCCACATAATTAAACAGAATTCTCTTTAGCTTCTGATTACATTTATGATTTTTAAAAAGATTTTATTTGTTTATTTTACACACATAGAGAGAGTACAAGCAAGGGGAGCAGCAGGCAGAGGGAGAAATAGGATCCCCTCAGAGCAGAGATCCCTTTGTGGGGCTTGATCCCAGGACCCTGGGGTCATGAATGACCTGAGCTGAAGGCAGGCACTTAACTGACTGAACCACCCAGGTGCCCCTATGCTTATGATTTTATTTGTAAATTTCTTCTGCGGTGCATTCTGTAGATCATTATTAAGATGAGTTTGCTCATCTTAAAGAAAGCCTCAAGCTGTCAGTTTATTTCTGCAAACATAGATTGTGCCTGCCATGTGCTAAGCCTTGTGTTTGATGCCAAGAACAAAAAGATAAAATAAACAAAATACACAGCCCTCATCCTAAATTGTCACATGCTAAGGGCAAAGAGGGCCATAGTAATAAAACAAACAAACAAACAAACAAACAAACAAACAAACCACGTAATATACTTTTCATGTGTAAGTGAAAGAAGTTATCATAGGGCAATATATGTTCACACAGAATATTTTAGTCTGGTTAGGGGAGATGATATCTGAGTTGAGTCATAAAATATAAGGGTGCCAGGTAAAGAAAAATTGTGTTGCCATAGGGAGACAGATGCCATATGTTTTGTTTTAACCATTAAAGTCTCTTAAATCTACTTTTCCCATAAAGAAAGAGCATAGTATTTCACAGTATAGGCCCTTAAAATTTTAATTCTCTGTTCTCTTAAACTTTCTGTGTTGATGCAAACCATGCTCTGTCTGGCATTTAGTCTCCCTCATTTGTAAAATGCAGCTGATAATGACATGTAATGAGAAATGTGTGATGACTAAACATGTAGAAAAATTTTCATTATCAATTGTGGTGAACTAAAGCAACAGAGGTTGGATTTACACTCCCAGATGAAACAACCAAAAATGGAGTATCTAACTGTATAACTATAACTATATAACTATAACTAAATATGTGTATAAAGACACTGGGTATAGACAACAAAGGGCAGTGGTATTGGAGATATGAGAAATATAGGGGGTGATTTGTTTGATTAATTTATTTGTTACAACTAATGAACTTACATTGACACATCATTATTACCCAAGTCCATAACTTACATTATGGTTTATGATTGGTAATGTACATCCCATGGGATTGCATGAATTTGCAATAAAGTGTATTTACCATTTATAGAATCTATACAAACTAGTTTTACTTCCATAAGAATTTTCAGCACTCTGCCTATGCATCTCTCTTTCTCTTAAATCCTGGCAACCACTGATCTTTTTTCACTTTCTTCGTAGTTTGCCTTCCAAAGAATATCCAACATTTGGTTTTATACAATATGTAGCCTTTCCAGATTGACTTTTTTTTTTTTAACTTAATATATTTTTAAGATTCCTGTATTTCTTTTCATGGCTTGATAGCTTATTTCTATCACTGAGTAACATTCCATTGCCTGGATATACCATGCTTAATTTATCCATCACCTACTAGAGAAAACTTAATTGCTTCTGAATTGTAGCAATTATGAATAAAACTGCTCAAAAACCTCTGTGTGCAGATTTTTCTGTACATATGTTTTCAGCTCTTTGGGGTAAATAGCAATGTGTACCATTGCTGAATCTGTGCAGAGTCATGGTAAGAGTATATTTAGTTTTGTGAGAAACTATCAAATTGTCTTCCAAAGTGCCTGCATCATTTTCCATTTCCACAAGCAATGGATGAGAGTCTGTTGTTCCATATCCTCAACAGCATTTGGTATTGTCATGTCAGTGTTCTGGATTTGGCCATTTTAATCCATGTGTGATGGTAACTCAAAGTTATTTTGATTTGCATCTTTCTAATGACTTATTATATGGAGCATCTTTTTCTATTCAATTTACCACTTATATATTTCCTTTGCTCGGGTGACTAAGTTTTTGGCTCATTTTTTTTTTTTAATTGAGTTGCTTGTATTCATATTGAGTTTTTTTTTTCCTTTTTTTCCCTTTTTTCATTTTTTTTTCATATTGAGTTTTAAGAATTGTTTATATATTTTGAATAATAGCTCTTTAGTATATCTGTATTTTGCAAATTTTTTTCCCATTCTGTGCTTGTCTTCTCATTCTTTGACATTATCTTTTGCACAGCATAAATTTTTAATTTTAATGAACTCCAGCTTATCAATTCTTTAGTTCATGGATTGTGCTTATAGTTTTGTATCTAAAAAGTCACTGCCAACCACTAGATCATCCAAGTTTTCTCCTATTTTATCTTCCAAGAGTTTTATATTTTTTTCATTTTATATCCTTAAATATAATATATTTTGCACTAATTTTTGTGAGAGAGGTAAGATCTGGAGGAACAGTTTTTGGCATGTGAATGCCCAATGGCTCCAGGACTCTGTCAAAAAGACCCTCTTTGCTCTATTGTATTTCCTTTACTCCTTTGTCAAAGATCGGTTGACAATGTATGGTGATCTATTTTTGTGCCCTATGTTCTCTTTCACTGGTTTGCCTATTTTGCTAATACCTCACTCTCTTGATTAATGTATTTCTATAGTAAGTCTTGGAGTCAGGTAGTTTCAGTGCTCCAATTTTGTTCTCCTCTAATATTGTGTTGGCTGTTTTGGGTCTTTTGCTTCTCTATATAAAATTTAAAATCAGTTTGTCATTTTATAGAAAGTAAGTTTGTTGGATTTTTATTGGGATTTTATCGACTATATGGATCAATTTAGAAAGAACTGACATCCTTACAAAATGTCTTTCTATCTATGAACATGGAATATCTCTCCATGAACATGGAATATGTCTCCATTTACTTCTTGTTTTTTTTTTTTTTTACTTAATTCTTTTTGATATCTTTCAGCAGCCTTTTATAGTTTTGATTATATAGACCTTGTACATAATTTGGTAGATTTATACTATGTGTTTTATTTTTGTGGTATATAAAAATGCAATACCACTTACATAATTTCATATTGTTCATTGCTGATATATACATATAAAGATTAAATTTTACACATGAATATTGAATCCTGTGACATTGCTGTAATTTCTTATTAGACCTAGTAATTCAGTTCTTTCATATTTTCTATGAAGATGACCATATCATCTATAAACAGACTAGTTGAAAATATTTCATTGAGAATTTATATATCATTGTTCAAAAGAGAACTTAGTCTCTAGTGTCTTGTACTATCTTTTTCTGGTTTAGGTATTAAGGTAATTATGGCCTCAGTTAGGAAATATTCCCTCTGCTTCTGTTCTCTGAAAGGAACTGTAGAAAATTGGTACAATGTATTCCTTTTGTCTATGGTTGAATTCAACAGTGAACCCACCTGGGCTGAGTTTTTGGAAAGCATAATAAGCATGCTTTGTTTTTGGAGGTTTATTATTATTTCTATTAATATTGTTTATCATTCTTATGTGAGTTCTGGTACATTTTGTTTTTAAAGAAATTGGTCCATTTCATTTAGTTTATCAAATCTGTGGATATAACAGCTGTTCATTGTATCCCTTGATTATTCTTTTCATGTTTATAGAATCTACAGTGATATTCCCTCCTTAATTTCTTTTTTTTATTGAGATATTAGGTGTAAAATGTAATAATTCAAAACTTGTATATATTCTAAAATTATCATCATAATAAGTCTAGTTAAATTTATTTCTGATATTAGTAGTTTGTATCCCTCTCTTTTTCTTAGCCAGGCTAAAGATTAATCAGTTTTGTTAATCTATCTTAAAAAACTAGCTTTTTGTTTTTAATTTTTCTATTGAGTTCTTGTTTTATTTTTACTTCTTTCTGCTCTTATTTGTATTATCTCTCCTTTCTTTTTTAAATTATGTTTTCCTTTTTTTTTGTTTATTTTTGTTTTTGTTTCCTTAGTTGGAAGCTTTTGACTGTTTCTAGGTCTTTTTTCATTTCTTTCTTTTCTTTTTTTTTTTTGGAAGAATTAAAAAAAAAAATATTCCATTTATTCGGGGATCCCTGGGTGGCGCAGTGGTTTGGCGCCTGCCTTTGGCCCAGGGCGCAATCCTGGAGACCCAGGATCGAATCCCACATTGGGCTCCCGGTGCATGGAGCCTGCTTCTCCCTCTGCCTATGTCTCTGCCTCTCTCTCTCTGTGTGACTATCATAGATAAATAAAGAAAAAAATATTCCATTTATTCATGAGAGACACAGGGACAGAGAGTCAGAGACACAGGCAGAGGGAGAAGCAGACTCCGTAGGGGGAGCCCAATGTGGGACTCGGTCCTGGGTCTCCAGGATCAGGCCTTGGGCTGAAGGCGGCGCTAAACCGCTGAGGCACCCGGGCTGCCCTCTTTTCCATTTCTATATATGTATTCAGCACTCTACATGCTGCTTTCTCTGCATCCCGCATTTTGATAAGTTGTGCTCTAATTTTCATTTAGTTGAAAATATTTTAAATTTTTTCTTGAGATATCTTCTCTGATCCATTTTTTATTTAGAATTTTATTGTTGAATTTCCGTGTATTATGGAATGTTCTGGTTGTCTTTCTGATATTAATTTCTAGTACAATTTCATTGTGATCTGATAGCAAACATTGCATGACTTCTGTTATTTAAATCTGTTTATGTCTGTGTTTATCCCACAATGTGTTGTAGCTTTGTAAATGTTCCATTTGAGTTTGAGAAGAATGTATATTGCTATCATTGGATGAAGTAGTCTATAGATGTCAGTTTACAACCAGTTGATGGATGATATCGTTGAACCCAAATGTTTCCTTACTAATTTTCTGCCTATGAGATCCATCCATTTCTGGTGGAAGAGTATTGACATCTCTGAGTATACCATGGTGAATTCATCTATTTCTTTTGCAATTCTATTAGTTTTCCCATATAGTTTGACACTCTGTTGTTAGGAGCATGCATATTAAGGATTTTTTTGACTTTTTTTTTTGAGAATTGACAACTTTATTAGTATGTAATGTCTTTTTTTTTAGTGCCTGAGAATTTTTCTTGCTTTAATTCTGCTCTTCTGAAATTAACATAGCTAATCTTGATTTCTTTTGATTAGAGGTAGCATGATATAATTTAGTCTAATCAATTACTTTTAATCTATATGTTTTTATATTTAAAGTAGGTTTCTTATAAACAACATATAGCTAGCTGTTGTTTTTTAATCTACTCTGATAATCTCTATCTTTTAACTTGTGTATTTAGAACATGGACATTCAAAGTGATACTGATATAGTTGGATTGACATATACCATACTTTTCACCATTGTTTAATTGTGTCCCTTGTTCTTTGTTTCAATTATGTCTTCCATATTTTCTCTCATTTTTTTGGCTTTAATTGAGCATATTATATAATTTCATTTTCCTCTTAGTATATGAATTATATCCCCCCCTTTTATTTAGTGGTTGCCTTAGAATTTTTGATATACATTTACAGCTAATACAGAATCCCTTGAATAAAACTATACTCTTTCTAGGTAGTATGGGTATCATGTAATAACAAAGTAATTCCTTGCCTCCCATCCCTGGTATGATTGCTGTCATGTATTTTATTTTTATGCAATCATACTTCCTGTATAATATATATGTACAATGTATCATATGTCTGATTATATATGTATATATAATCAAATTAAGTATTGATATTATTAGTTTGAACACATTGTTATCCATTACATAAGTTAAGAATAAGAAAAAATAAAAGTTTTTATTTTACTTTTATTTATTTCTTTTTTGATGTTTTTTCTTACTTCATGTAGATTTTAGCTTTTAATCTATATTGTTATTTTTCTCTTAGAACCACTTTTAACATTTTTTGCATGGCAGACGTACTGGCAACAAATTCCTTCAATTTTTCTTTGTTTAAGAATGATCTTATTTTCTTTTACTTTTGAAGGATGATGCCAACTATTTAAATATTTCTCTCCATTCTCTTCTTGCCTGTATGATTTCTTAGGGGAAGTTCCATTTAATTTTTATCTCTTTTCCTTTATATGCGAGTTATCCTTTCTCACCTTAGCTTCTATCAGGTTTTTTACTTTATCTTTGATTTTCTGTAAATCAAGGATGATATGCTTAGGTGTGATTTTATTTTACTTGGTGTACTTTTAGCTTCCTTTACCTTTGGTTTGGTGTCTGATATTAATTTAGCGGAAATTTTCAGTCCATATCATTCCAAATAGTCCTTCTATCTTCTTTTCTTCTCCTTCTAATATTCTCAATTTACATGTGTTACACATTTTGTAATTGAAACACAGTCCTTGGATATTCTGCTTTGTTTTCAGGCTTTATTCTCTTTGCTTTTTGGTTTTTGAGGATTCTATTGATCTCTCACAGATTCTATCTGTAGCCATGTGTGGTGCGCTAATGAACACATCAAAGGCATTCTTCAGTTCTGTGACACAGTTTTTGTTGTTTAATTTCTAGTATTTCTTTTGGTTCTTTCTTATGATTTTTACCTTTCTGCTTATGCTGCCCATATTTCTTCCATGGTCTCTATACTGTCTATTAGAGTACTGAACAAATTAATCACAATTGTTTTAAATTCTCAGTTTGATAATTCTAACAACCCTGCCATCTCTGGTTCTGATACTTGCTTTGTTGTTTTCAGATTGTATTTCCTTTGCCTTTTGGTATGGCTTGCTATTTTCTTTTTTCTTTTTTTTAGGTATTCTATTCTTTTTTTTAAATAATAAATTTATTTTTTATTGGTGTTCAATTTTCTTCTTCTTGATAGAGGAACATGATGTACTGGCTAAAAGGAACTGCTATCAATAGACTTAAGTAATGTGGTGGTAAGGTGTAGGGAGAGGGAAAGTTTTCTATAGTTTAATGCTTATGTCTCAGCCACTTAGTGAGCTAAATGGACTGAATTTTACAAGACTTTATCAGTTTTTTCTTCCGTTCTTAGCTAGGACAGGATGGGCAGAATGTCTTTCTCTTCTCTCATGTAGAAGGATAGAGCCTGTTAGAATTGGACATTCTTCTTCCAGGTCAATTAGGCTCTGATACTATCTCAACAAGTTCAGGTCTGGTTAACTAGTTTCCCCTGAGGGCAGGCCTTATGAAAAACAGAAATCTATGGCAAATTTCAGGATAGTTTCATTTATTTTCCCCTTCCTCTAAGGTAAGCATGTGGCTATTTTCTTTAATAGTAATTATTGGAATCTTGTCAAGCAAATCTCACAATAACGCCCCTCCCCACACTGGAGGAGTGGTTAACTTTTAGAGTGGTTCACACTGAGCTTCCAGCAAAAAAGTCAGTTGTCCTACCCTAGAACTAGTTCCTGAGGTGGGTTTCTACTCCAATAAACTGTGACTTCTTGTATTCACCCTGTTTCTCCTATTTTGGGCTTAGTGGTTTACCCTTTGTCCTCTCCTTTCTCATGGATCCATAAAGAGTTGTTGATTTTTGTTTCTTTTGCCTTCGTGGATGTATCTTGTAAGAAGTTACTATGGCCGAGTTCAAAAAGGGTGTTGCCTGTGTTCTTCTCTAGGATTTTGATGGAATCTTGTCTCACATTTAGATCTTTCATCCATTTTGAGTTTATCTTTGTGTATGGTGAAAGAGAGTGGTCTAGTTTCATTCTTCTGCATGTGGATGTCCAATTTTCCCAGCACCATTTATTGAAGAGACTGTCTTTCTTCCAATGGATAGTCTTTCCTCCTTTATCGAATATTAGTTGCCCATAAAGTTCAGGGTCCACTTCTGGATTCTCTATTCTGTTCCATTGATCTATGTGTCTGTTTTTGTGCCAGTACCACACTGTCTTGATGACCACAGCTTTGTAGTACAACCTGAAATCTGGCATTGTGATGCCCCCAGATATGGTTTTCTTTTTTAAAATTCCCCTGGCTATCCGGGGTCTTTTCTGATTCAGCTATTAGAAATGACAAATACCCACCATTTGCTTCAACGTGGATGGAACTGGAGGGTATTATGCTGAGTGAAGTAAGCAAGTCGGAGAAGGACAAACATTATATGTTCTCATTCATTTGGGGAATATAAATAATAGTGAAAGGGAATAGAAGGGAAGGGGGAAGAAATGTGTGAGAAATATCAGAAAGGGAGACAGAACGTAAAGACTGCTAACTCTGGGAAACGAACTAGGGGTGTTGGAAGGGGAGGAGGGCGGGGGGTGGGAGTGAATGTGTGACGGGCACTGGGGGTTATTGTGTATGTTAGTAAATTGAACACCAATAAAAAAAAAAGAGTTGTTGATTTTTCAGTGTGTTTATCTTTTCTCTAGTTGTTAGGACATATTAGCAATTTCTATGATACTTACTTATAGAATTGGGAACTGAAAGTCCTCTTCAGCTTTGTATTCGTGTGTGTGTGCGCGTGTGTGTGTGTGTGTGTGTGTCTGTGTGTGTGTGTGAATTTCCTTTGCACTGCATTCTTCAATGGAGCAGAAATCAAATGGAAGTGTGCAGGGGCACCTGGGTGACTCAGTCAGTGGTGTCTTCTTGACTTCAGCTCACGGCATGATCTCAGTGTCCTGAGATCAAGCCCCATGTCAGGATGCATGCTGTGTGTAAAGCTTATTTAAGAATCTTTCCCTCACTCCCCCTTCCCAAAGAAAAAGAAAGAAAGAAAGAAAGAAAGAAAGAAAGAAAGAAAGAAAGAAAGAAAAAAGAAGAAAGAAAGAAAGAAAGAAAGAAAGAAAGAAAGAAAGAAAGAAAGAAAAAATGGAAGAATGTATGCATGTCTAACATATGTCAAATTCTCTCTTGAAATGCATATCTATTTCTACATCTATATCACCTACATCTAGATATGAAATCTCAATTCTACTTCATCACCCTGCCCAGGGGCTTGAAACTTTTATGTTTCAATGCTAAAAGCAATGCAATCTTGCCCAAACTGTCCTTACTTGTAAAATGAAAAGTTTTAATTGATTGTTTCCAAGATTAGTTAATTGCTAAAATTGTCTTTATAATACTTTAGGATAATTTCTAGGCTCAATGGCAACCCTGTCTAATCAGAAAATCTAGAAGATGGAATTTTTAATTTTATTCTTTAAAAATTTCTTCTTTGTGCTTCTGACAATCACTCAGATATATAGGAGTGAGAACTGAAGATTTATCTGGTTCTATATAATAATATATATAGAATATATATATTATATATATATATAATTCAATGATTTTATGAAACATTTATTGTTGAGCAATCTCTGGGGTGAAAATGGAGACAAAATCCCTATGCAGAAAAAAAAAGTCAAACTTCAAGGCCATTCCAAATCATGGAAAACTATCATAATAAAGAAGCAATCAGAAAGTTAGATAAATTGAACTCTTTAGCATTGTGCTAAGCAAGATAAGGTGGCCAGGATCTCATTCCACATCTCACAGCTGTTCCCTTATACTTGCCGTTCAATGTCATTTTTTATTGCTGTCCACAGCCAGCCATTGGCAGAATGATCTGTTTTATTTTCTACATTGTCTACTCTTGGTATTCTGTATACCCTCCTGCTCCCACCATGAAGTGGATAGATTCCCTTTACACTTTCTTTCAGAAACTTACAAAATATATTCCATAAAGGATCTGAAATAGCTTTAAGTAAACATAAAATTATGTATGAAAAAATAATAGTAAACATACAGTACAGAAATATCAACCAATGTCATAAGCAAATATCTAAGTGAATGTCTTACTATCTTCTAGGTGGAGAACAGGTCTTTTTAAATCAAAATATAAAAAGTTCTAGGCATCCAAAATTTTCAATAAATTTAAATATCCCAAAATATACAATTTCCATTTATTCTAAAGTACAAGTGGAAAGATAAACTAAAAATCTCCAGAAGACATTTACACTCCAGATAACCAATAAATGATTAAAATTAAGAATATATGAGATACTGTGAAAATTAATAAGATAAAAGCAAATAAAAAAGACAAAATAAACATTTTACAGAGCAGAAAATTTAATTTTCAGTACTTTTATAACAAGACAAATCTCACTACTAATTTGGGGAAAAAATAAGAACATGATAATTCACCATTTTGCTAGCCATACAACTGGAATAAAATAAGAAGTGGATGAAATCTCAAATACTGTGAAGGATGTGAATTAGATTAGATCTTTCAATAATTGTTATTAGCAGCATTCTCATTTGGGAAATTTGGCATTATTAAATGAAGTTGAATATCCAATATTCTAAGAGATGGTAGTACCAATCATAGTTATGTAACCAAGACTTTTCAATACTTACAAGTAAATGTATGCAAGAATGTTTATAATAGCAATAATTGGACATAACGTGAATGCCTATGGTCAGAAAAGGTAAACTTTCTATGATATATTCACAGAGTAGGTTATATTACATAGATTAAACTGAATAAAATGCAGTGAAAATAAACAGAAAATGTATACTGTATGTACAGTGGCCAATAATTCAGAGTGAGAAAAGTATCAAAAAACTATGTATAATATAATGCTTTTTAAAAAGATGAATTGTGAAAACAAGCAGCACTAAACCATGTACCTTTTTTCATTGTCTGGTGACCAAAGAACAAAAGACAATTTATTCCTTCCCACAAAAATGTATGTCATATGCACTAGTGGAACTGGACCTATGTATCCATAATAAAAGTCCACATTTGAAACAGAGGGAACAAAAGACACTTAGCTCTTACTGGTCCATGAAAATGATACAATTCTCCCAGGCAAATATTAACTCCCTGACCTGACATTAAAGAAGGCCTCTGATTTGACCTGTTCTTTTCTTTGGAATATTTGTTCTCTATATATTTTTCTTCATGGCTCTTTGCACCATTCTGAGACATTTTCTCATCTGTTTACACACATGGCCACCTCTGAAATGGATGTTGAAGAATGGGCCTTCATTGTGTGCTTACAGCCTTTGATTACCTCCTTCATTTCTGTGTGAAGGTTTCTTGCTATTATTATTATTTTTCTTTGTTTTAGTTTCCAACTCATGGATTTCTTGGGAATGAAATGTCTACTTAATAATAAGCTGCTAATTTAGTTTTTTCAGTCAGACCATGTGCCATTATGTATATTCAAATTTATTTCCCAAGCATAACTTTATGCTTCTCTATCATCTATCTATCTATCTATCTATCTATCTATCTATCTAATCATTTATCATCTATCTATCTCATCTATGTAATTTGTCTCATTCTTAGCCTCTATAACCCAAATTAGCAAAGTCTGCCTGGAGTCCATCTGGCTTGAGTGATAATATCAAAATGTTGTATTTTGCCACATGGCTAGGCATT
Source organism: Canis lupus baileyi (assembly GCF_048164855.1). Lineage (NCBI taxonomy): Eukaryota > Metazoa > Chordata > Mammalia > Carnivora > Canidae > Canis > Canis lupus. Next base: position 30,597,931 of record NC_132857.1, on the reverse strand, counting down.
TCAAGGGGAGTTTGTTGTTCAAAGCTTTTTTTAAATGTTTTTTCTGTTTTATATCTAGAACCAGTTGGCTTTTCCAACTAGTTGTGGACCTGCACTTAATGACTTTCTCTTTTCACTTTCATTTCTGCTTTTGAACCAATCGACTTTTAAAACTCATCCCTTATTTCTAGTATCTTACTAATGCAACCAGTTAAATCCAAATATCCAACTAAAAGTCTGTTTTCCAAACTCTTTTGTGAGAGCCATAGACTCAGTAAGCACTTGCTTTCTCAGATATTGATGACAGAAGCTACTAACTTTTCTGTGACTCCATGACATGGGACTCCATCCTCCCAGCCTCTAATATTGATTTTCTTGCTGCTCTACCACAGGGTTACATAGTTGAGGCTTTGTTTTTTAATAAGACCCCACTTACTTTGCTGATTTATGAATTATAAATAGTCCTAGCTGCTATAACATATAAACCCTAGATGTCTATGGTTTAGCAAATTAATAGTATGTTACATACTAAAATGAAATGAGTTTTTTAAAAATATTTTTATTTATTTATTCATGAGAGATACAGCAAGAGAGAGAGGCAGAGACATAGGCTGAGGGAGAAGCAGGCTCCCTGCAAGGAGCATGATGAGGGACTCGATCCTGGATCCCGGGATCATGTCCTGGGCCAAAGGTAGATGCTCAACCACTGAGCTACCCAGGCGTCCCTGCATACTAAAATAAAACCCAAAGTGAGTGTTCCTAATAAGCATGTGGCTGTGCCCCAAGTTGGGATTCAGGGAACTGTCCCTTCTTGCAACTTATAACTTCTCTCTATACAACAGGTGGCTTTCACACTTACAGGACAAGGAGAAGAGACGTAAGGGTTGCATGTGGAGGTTCTTTTGGTCTGGTTATGGAAATGGACAATTAATTCAGTTCATATTCAATAGCATAAAACCCAAGCAAGTAGCCACACCAATAGAAGGGGAAGTACTCAGTACTCGTGTAACCAGGAAATATATTTGATGAACACCAGCTAGTATTTGACACACATTTTCAATATAAATTTATTTTTGTTATTCTCCCTTATTAAATAATGAGTTCTTTGGAACAGATCATTGTCTTTTTCATCTATTTATCCCAACAATCTATCACTCTATTGGGACATGAAAAGTGTTAAATACATGCTAAATCAATGGCCTTTGTTCTTTGTAAACATAATTACAATAGTGATAGAAACCACAATTGTAGTAATGACTTTAAAATGCAAGTATGTGAGACACTTCTACAGACTAAGACTTTTGTCACTGATACACTCTGTATGATCTTTCTGATAAACACGGTAGAACAATTAGATGAAAAAACACACATAGGGCAGCCCGGGTGGCTTAGCTGTTTAGCGCTGCCCTGGGCTCAGGGGTGATCCTGGAGACGTGGGATCGAGTTCCACATCAGGCTCCCTGCATGGAGCCTGCTTCTCCCTCTGCTTGTGTCTCTTCCTCTCTCTTTCTCTGTTCTGTCATGAATAAATAAATAAAATCTTTTAAAAAATATTCTTTCTTGCTATAATAATATAAAATAAACACAAATACAGAAAAGCACAGAAATTGTATAAACAAGTGAGCTAAAACAAATGCCCTTGTAACTTCCACCCAGATCAAGGAATAGAAATTTGACTGCCACCTCCTTCACCAATCCATGAGTTCCATCCAGATTTTCAACTCAAAATATAAATAACCACTATCTGATTTCTATAGTAACAACTTCCTTGTGTTTCTTTAGTTTTAGTACTCGACTCTATGTCTTTAGACATAATAGTTTAGTCTTGTCCATTTTTACCTAGTATGTTTGTGTTTATTTCATGAATTATCTCTTCATCTAAAAAGATGGGAAAAGATGAGGAAAAGATTTTCCTCATTGCTTATTTATTGAAGAACCCTGGTCATTTAAACTACAGAGTTTCTCATCATCTAGACTTTGCTAATTGCATATTCATGGTATGGTTCAGCTGTTTCTCTGTCCTTTAAATTTCCTGCACAGCTGTATTTGTTGCATTAGCTATGTCAGGTTCAATCCCATTGATACTATAGGAGGGATGACTTTTTACCAGGCAGAACACAATGTCTAACTGTTTCCTTTTTTGTAAGGTTAGCAACTGGTGATTCTCTAGGTCCATTACCTCATCAAAGATTACATACTAGGTATTTTCTTATTCTATCATTGCTTTGCATTTATTAGTAGAGATGCTTTTATAAGAAGACACTCTTTCCTGTATAGTTACTCTTCAGTACAGTTCATTAAAAAAAAATCAGGATATATGCTTGACTGGTTTTCAAGAAGGCTAATTGGATCTCTATCAGCCTCTGAAAGTGAATAATTGTTTTTTAGATATTATTATGAGCTCACGAATTTAAACATAAAGAGCTTCAGTTTTTTTTTAAAAAAGAGCTTCAGTTCATTGAAATTATTATCTTATTTGAAACTCCAATTGTCCCATTAGCTTGGGTACATTTGACATGACACTAGTAGTCTTTGATAGCTTTCTATTTGCTCTGACACAAGATAGTCTAGACTCAAATTGTATGTAATTTCCCATGATCATTCATCTAGGATAAACTTCTTCAGGAACTGCTTTCTTTTATTGGAATTAATATTTACTGGCACTAGAAATGTGTATTGCTATTAGGTTGGTCATTTTATGTATGACTTTTCAATGATCAGAACTATGACAGACTCAGTGACACATTATAGAATAAAATATCTCATACTGATATCTCTCATGCAAATATAAAGTCAACAGAATTTTTACTTCACTTCTATATTACATGTGTATTTTCTTTATTTTATATTGAGAATACTCATTATCAAGAATGTGAAGTATGGGGGATCCCTGGGTGGCGCAGCGGTTTGGCGCCTGCCTTTGGCCCAGGGTGCCATCCTGGAGACCCGGGATTGAATCCCACATCGGGCTCCCAGCGCATGGAGCCTGCTTCTCCCTCTGCCTATGTCTCTCTCTCTCTCTCTCTCTCTCTCTCTCTGTGACTATCATAAATAAATAAAAATTAAAAAAATAAAAAAATTAAAAAAAGAATGTGAAGTATGATGGAATAATTGCTCATTTGTTTTATCCAGGAACACAAACTTGATAGCCTTAGGAAAAATATTATTAATATTATCACTACATATATTTACTGAATATTGGTATTTTTAAATGTTCTCTTTCTAGTCCAACTCTTTTTATGTGTGTGTATCTTCACTAAATTTACATTATTTCATCATATAGCACGCATATGATCCTCTTTTCCCTATAACCTAACTTAGTCTTAGTTCTACATAGGTAATTATATAATTAATACTATGAGTCCTCATCACTTTCATCAACTGTTTTTGACTTTGAATTTTTATTTTTCATCTATTTATCTTAAAGTATTATCTGCTCTATTTTTCTATTCTAATGTTCTGTTAAATGTTGTCTTCAAAAAAAAATAAAAAATAAAAAAAATAAAAAAAATGTTGTCTTCATATCATAAACAACTTTTTGTTTATTTCCATTTTTCTCCTGAGTTATGTTACTAAATCTGAGTTTTTCTATCTTCTACTTTGTTGTTCCTTATGTCCTATATCAATTTCTTATTACCTTTTAGCTTATATTGAATAGTATATTATAGTTTTGATCTGTTTTATACTGACATGTCCTTCTGACACATTTCATTGTAGCAGAAATGTTATTTTGTTATCTTATTGTCCTTTTTTCATAAAGTAAATTATAGATAAATTCACCTCAATTCTTTGTGTTCTTTATTTTTTAAGAGAAATTAGTTTTCCTGAACTGTTAAAATAACGCTTGATTCAGGTAGCTTTTAGAATCCATAGAGATTTTTCTTTTATTATTTTCATGTAGTTTTTAAAAATATGGTGGCCTGTTTTCTCTTTTTAAAAAAAGTTTTATTTTTTATTTTGTTTTCAATTTTTAAATTTTTTTTTCATTTGTTTTTGAAGTTCGATTTGCCAACATATAGTATAACACCCAGTACTCATCCCAACAAGTGCCCTCCTCAGTGCCCATCACCCAGTTACCCAACCCCCTACCCATATTCCCTTTGCAACCCTTTGTTTCCCAGAGTTAGGAGTATCTCATGGTTTGTCTCCCTCTCTAATATTTCCCACTCAGTTGCCCTCCTTTCCCTCATAATCCCTTTCACTATTTCTTATATTCTCCATATGAATGAAACCAAAGGATTCCTTCAATTGATTTACTTCAATCAGCATAACACCCTCCAGTTCTATCCACATTGAAGCAAACGGTGGGTATTTGTCCCCTCTAATGGCTGATGTGAGGTGGTATCTCATTGTGGTTTTGATTTATAATTCCCTGATGGAAAGTGATGCAGAGCGTTTTCTCATGTGCTTGTTGGCCATGTCTATGTCTTCTTTGATGAAATATTTGTTCATGTCTTCTGCCCATTACATGATTGGATTTTTTGTTTCTTGGGCATTGAGTTTAATAAGTTCTTTATAAATCTTGAATACTAGCCCTTTATCTGATATGTCATTTGCAAATATCTTCACCCATTCTATAGGTTGTCTTTTAGTTTTTCTGGCTGTTTCTTTTGTTGTGCAGAAGCTTTTTATCTAGATTAAGTCCCAATAGTTCATTATTGCTTTTGTTTTCTTTGCCTTCATAGAGGTATTTTGTAAGAATTACTGTGGCCAAGTTCAAAAAGGGTGTTGCCTGTGTTCTCCTTTAGGGTTTTGATGGATTCTTGTCTCACATTTAGATCTTTCAACCATTTTGAGTTTATCTTTGTGTATGGTGTAAGAGAATGGTCAGTTTCTTTCTTCAGAATGAGGCTGTCCAATTTTCCCAACACCATTTATTGATGTCCGTTTTCCAGTGGATATTCCTTCCTGCTTTGTCAAATATGAGTTGACCATAGAGTTGAGGGCCCATTTCTGGATCCTGTATTCTGTTCCATTGATCTATGTGTCTGGTTTTGTGCCAGTACCACACTGTCTTGATGACCACTGCTTTGTAATACAGCTTGAAATCCAGCATTGTGATGCCCCCGGCTCTGGTTTTCTTTTTCAATTTTCCCCTGGCTATTTGGGGTCTTTTCTGATTCCACACAAATTTTAAGATTATATGTTCCAACTCTGTGAAGAAAGTCCATGGTATTTTGATAGGGATTGCTTTGAACGTGTAAATTGCTCTGAGTAACATAGACATTTTCACAATATTTATTCTTCTGATCTATGAGCATGGAATGTTTTTCCATCTCTTTGTATCTTCCTCAATTTCCTTCAGAAGTGTTCTGTAGCTTTTACAGTATGGATCCTTTACTTCTTTGTTTAGGTTTATTCCTAGGTATCTTATGCTTTTGGGTGCAATTGTAAATGGGATTGATTCCTTAATTTCTCTTTCTTCAGTCTCATTGTTAGTTTATAGAAATGCCACTGCTTTCAGTGCATTGATTTTTATATCCTGCACATTGCTGAATTGCTGTATAAGTTCTAGCAATGTTGGAGTGGAGCCTTTTGGGTTTTCTACATTACAGTATCATATCAACGGCAAAGAGGGAGAGTTTGACTTCTTCTTTGCCAGTTTGAGTGCCTTTTATTTATTTTTGTTGTCTGATTGCTGAGGCTAGGACTTCTAGAACTATGTTGAATAGCAGTGGTGAGAGTGGACATCCCTGTTGTGTTCCTGATCTTAGGGGAAAGGCTCTCAGTTTTTCCCCATTGAGAATTATATTTGCTGTGGGCTTTTTATAAATGGCTTCTAACATATTGAGGAATGTTCCCTGTATCCCTACACTCTGAAGAGTTTGGATCAGGAATGGATGCTGTATTTTGTCAAATACTTTCTCTGCATCTATTGAGAGGATCATATGGTGCTTGTTTTTTCTCTTGTTGATGTGATCTATCGTGTTGATTGTTTACGAGTGTTGAAGCAACCTTGCATCCCAGGGAGAAATCCCACTTGGTCATGGTGTATAATTCTCTTAATGTACCTTTGGATCCTTATTGGCTAGTATCTTGTTGAGAATTTTTGCATCTGTGTTCATCAGGGATATTGATCTATAATTCTTTTTTTGGGGGGGGGGGTCTTTGTCTGGTTTGGAATCAAAGTAATGCTGGCCTCATAGACTAAGTTTGGAAGTGTTCCCTCCATATCTAGCCTTTGAAATAGCTTTAATAGAATAAACATTATTTCTTCTTTAAACGTTTGGTAGAATTCCCCTGGAAAGCCATCTGGCCCTGGACTTTTGTTTCTTGGGAGGTTTTTGATGACTGCTTCAATTTCCTTCCTGGTTATTGGTCTGTTTAGGTTTTCTATTTCTTCCTGTTCCAGTTTCGGTAATTTGTGGCTTTCCAGAAATGCATCCATTTCTTCTAGATAGCCTAATTTTTTGGCATATAGCTGCTCATAATATGTTTATAAAATTGTTTGTATTCCCTTACACCTGGTTGTGATCTCTCCTCTTTCATTCATGATTTGATTAATTTGAGTCTTTTCTCTTTTATTTTCAATAAGGCTGGCTAGGGGTTTATCTATCTTATTAATTACTATCTTATAATTATTAATCAATTATCTATCTTATTAATTATTAACCAACTCCTGGTTTTGTTGATCTGTTCTACAGTTCTTCTAGACTCTATTTCATTGAGTTCACTTGAATTTTTATTATCTCTCTTCCTCTGCTTGGTGTAGGTTTTACTTGCTGTTCTTTCTCCAATTCCTCTGGGTGCAAGGTTAGCTTGTGTAACTGAATTTTTTTCTAATTTTTTGAAGGGGGCTTGTATTTGGAAGTATTTCCCTCTTAGGACCAATTTTGCAGTGTCCAAAAGATTTTGAATAGTTGTCCTTTCATTTTCATTAGTTTCCATGAATCTTATTAATTCTTCTCTAATTTCTTGGTTGACCCATTCATCTTTTAGTAGGATGCTCTTTAACCTCCATGTGTTTGAGTTTCTTCCAAATTTCTTCTCGTGATTGAGTTCTAGTTTCAAAGCACTGTGGTCTGAAAATATGCAGGTGACAATCCCAATCTTTTGGAATCCTATCAGTTGAGACCTGATTTGTGACCCAGTATGTGGTCTATTATGGAGAAAGTTCCATGTCCACTTGAGAAGAATGCGTATTCAGTTGTGTTCGGACGGAACATCTGTATATATCTGTGAAATCTATTTTGTCCAGTGTATCATTTAAAGCCCTTCTTTCTTTTTGATGTTGTGCTTGGAAGGTATGTCATTTGCGGAAAGTGCCATGTTGAAGTCTCCTACTATTAGTGTATTATTATTTAAGTATCTCTTTACTTTGGTTATTAATTGATTGATGTGCTTTGCAGCTCCCACATTAGGGGCATAAATATTCATGATTGTTAGGTCTTCTTGTTGCATAGACCCTTTAATATGATATAGTGTCCCTCTTCATCTCTTACTATAGTCATTGGTATAAACTTTAATTTACCTGATATGAGGATGGCTACCCCAGCTTTCTTTTGAGGACCATTTGAATGGTAAATGTTTCTCCATCCCTTCATTTTCATGCTGGAGGTGTCCTTAGGTCCAAAACGAGTCTCTTGTAGACAGCATATAGAGGGATTTTACTTTTTTTTCCAGTCCAATCCCCTGTGTCTACTGATAGGATCATTTAGCCCATTCGTGTTCAGAGTAAGTATGGAAAGATAAGAATTTAGTGTCATCATAGTACCTATTCAGTCCCTGTTTTTGTGGATTGTTTCTTTGAGCTCCCTCTTTCTTTTACTGGGTCCCCTTTAATATTTCTTGCAGAGCCCATCTGGTGGTCACATATTCTTTCAGTTTCTGCCTATCCTGGAAGCTCGTTCTCTCTCTTTCTATTCTGGATAACAGCCTTGCTGGATAAAGTAGTCTTGGCTGCATGTTCTCCTCATTGAATGCCTGGTATATATCATGCCAACCCTCTCTGGCCTGGAGGTCTCTGTGGAGAGGTCTGCTGTTAATCTGATATTTCTCCCCATATAAGTTAAGAATCTCTTGTCTTGCACGGCTTTAAGAATTTTCTGTTTATTATTGAAATTTGCAAGTTTCACTATTAAGTCTGGAAGGTGTTGAATGGTTTTTATTGATTTTTGGGGGGTTCTCTGTATCTCTTGGATCTGAATGCTTGTTTCCTTCCACAGATTTAGGGAGTTCTCAGCTATGATTTGTTCAAATGTACTACTTTGGGATCCTCTCTCTCTCAGCCTCTTCTTGAACCCCAATTAGACATATATTCTCTTTTTTTCCTCAGCTTCCTTCCTTACCATCAACTTGTCATCTATGTCTCTGACTCTCTCTTCCACCTCATTAACCCTAGCATTTAGAACATACGGTTTGGATTGTATATCATTTAATCTATTTTTAATTTTGGCCTGATTAGATCTCAATTCTGCAGTAACAAAATCTCTAGAGTCCTTTACACTTTTTTCCAGACCCACCAGTAGCTTTATAATTGTACTTCCGAATTGACTTTCTGACATCGTATTGAAATCCAAATTCTGTAACTCTGTGCCAGAGAGTATTGTTTCTGGTTCTTTCTTTTTTGGTGAATTATTCCTTCTAGTCATTTTGTCCAGTGCGGAGTGGCTGTATGAGGGGGCTGAGTCAACAATATCAATCACAAGCTAAGTAAAATACACCCTAGATGATTCTGAAGAGTCAGGGATGAGAAAAAGAAAAAGAACAGAACAAAATAAAACTCAAGGACCACTAAAATGAAAAACAAATTTTAAAACAGCGTAGTAAAAATAAAAAGCCAGAATCCAAAAACAAAGAAGTTAAAAGAAAAAGAAAAAAAATAAGTAAAGAAAAGAGGAAAAAGAGAACAAAAAGGGGGGGGGGGTGTTGATGATGAGAAGGAAGTGGTGGTGGAGATACACAAGATGAAAGAGGTGGGCAGAATGGGAAGGAAAAGAGAATATAATCTCACAGAATGAACCAGCACAGTATTCCACTTGGTTCTGGGTGTATATTGGTGTGTTTTAGAAGGTACTAACTCCACCATTGTAAAACAGAATGAGGCAGAAAAAACAAAAAATCAACAATCCATATCTAGTATATCTACCAAAATTAAACTGAATACGTTGAAGGGAATCCAGATATATTTTCATATATCTAAGAAATGTAATTGTAGAAGTATGAAATTCAAAAAGGAAAAATACTTAAAAATGGGGAGATGCCCTGCCTCCTGTCCCCTGCCGGGTGCCGGGCTCAGTGGGAGCTGTTGACCGCGTGAGGCCTCTGTCCCCGGGTGCCCCCCGCCCCGAGGCACAGGGTGGCCCAAGGACTGGTACCAGCCCTGACGACGGCCAGGTCTGCAGCTCTGGAGTCAGCCCCCCGGGAGCGACTAACGGCAGCTGCGGGTCTGCACTGGCCTAGGTGCTGCGGGCTGGCGCGGGGTGCACGGCTCTGCACAGCCTGGGGGCGCCCTGGGGTCTGGGCCTGTGCCGCTCGCTGCACCCGCAGTCCGGGCCGCCTCTCCCGAAGGCAACGGGGCGCAGCCACCCCCATCCCAGCGGACCCCACTGGCTTCTCCCGGATGCCCCGAGGGCTGCGGCGCCCCAGCCCTTTACCCCCGTGGACTGCGGTTGGCGGAGCCCTCCCCGGCCCCTCCTGCAGTGACTCCCGGACCTGGATTTTTCTGCCTTCCTACCTTGTTAGAAGCAAAAACTTTTCTCTCTGTAGCATTCCAGCTGTTCTCTCTTAAATCTCAGGTCGATTTGTAGATGTTCAGGATGTTTTGAAAAGTTATCTGGGTAAGGTGGTGGGGCCAGGTGAGTTGAGGACCCTACTCCTCTGCCATCTTGCCCCTCCCCGGTGGCCTGTTTTCTGAGATTTCCTGGCTTTTAATCCTGTAATTCTATCTAAATCTCTCCCTTTCTTTCTTGTGCATTGTACCATTTTTATTCCATTCCAAGCATTTTCTCAGTTAAGAACCTTTTGTAAGGAAGAGCTTGACTGACACTTTCAAGGAACTAGACTCTCCTGGTGCCTTCAAATGTTAGGAGCATCCTTTGCCCTTGCTCCTGGTGGAGTGTGTGCCCCTCCTGTTTCAAGTGATATTCTTAGATTGTTTGCCTTCTTTTGAAGGACAATATATTGGCTCTTTTGGTGTTTCCTCTTCTCAGATCTACCATATGCCTTCTTGCTTTCCTCTGCTTCCTCCTCAGAGATGTTAAGGCAATTGATACAGTCATTGTAGACATTGGTAGTTTATCCCCAGCTGCATACATATTATTCTTGTGGAAATACTTTTTACTTAGTTTTGATGTAAATGTTGGCCATTGGCCATTGGATTAGGTCTTTCTTATTTTCTTTGTTTTTGTTGGGGATTTGGAAAAATTCAAAACCTATGCCTGCCACCACTATCTTTCCAGAATTTGTATTAATATATATTTCACACTGAATATGTTTCTGTATATTCCAGCATTTGTCTCAATATTATGTTTTCATATATATATTTGGTGTATATATATATATATATATATAATTGCAGCTAAAATAAATAATATATATATCCTTTACTATGTATAATGTATAGTTATATATTATATACTATATATTTTGGTTTATTTCTGTTATCTATAACATAATGTTTTATTGTATTGCTATAACATTATATATACATATATATGTATACACGTATGTATATATTTATTCAATGAGCCATATGGTTTTTTATAATAGACAAGATGTGCCCTCTCCATCTCTTTTCATACTGCCTACTTTTTGAGGGAAATAGTCACATGATAAGTTGTATTGAGGCACACAATGGCCAAGTTAGAAGAATTATTAGAACATATGCTTCCCTATCATCTAATTGTACAAGCAAGGGAATGGAGATCCAATTGTTATGATTACTAAACATCACATGACTGGCTTTTTAATTAAGAAACTAAAGCTGTAAGTTGAAGTTCCTGTAAGTTTAGCAGAGATCACATTGGTCTTCCATTAATAAGAAGGGGAATATTTGTGAAATCACAAACTTTGATCATCAATTTCCTTACCACTATATTTGTGTCTTAATTTCATTCTAGTTCTACTATTTTTAATAACTGGTATTTGGCACGTAGTATAACATCTGAGCTACAGGTTCATGCTCTGTATAATGGGGATGATAATGAGTAATCCTAACTTCTGAAGGTGAAGGATAAAATACATGTCTCTAGTACATAGCAGGGTCCCAGTTAATGTAAATCTGAATATCATTTCCTGCTCTCAACAGCTGGGCAAGATCACTGATGTAATCCTACATGATCCAATGATAGGACCATAAATTCCTTTCATTCTAACTAATGTCTGCTTCAAATTAATGTTTGATGTCCAAATCACCCTGAATTAAAGAAAATGTTAGGATTATTAGAAAATTGGTGGCTTTATGGCAGCGTGATTAAAAACAAATGAAACCATTTAGGCAAGATAATATAATGTGCCTTAAAGTGCCCTCAGTTGATGTGCAGCTGATGGCCAATGTCATTTTGCACATTCAGTGATATGGCATTTGGGGACGACTGATTGTGGTCAATACAGATTCTTGCAGTGAAGAAAATTGAGCATCAGTAATACAGAGAAGTCTTTTTCATTGTCTGGTCATGATTGTTAGATCAGCATCACTAGGATGCCATGGTGTAGGAAATATTTTAATTTGGCAGAATTTAGTACTTGGAAAGTTTGATTTCTAGGATCCAAACCAGTGTTCATTTTTCTCTGAATATTTTCATTTGATCAGTGTCCTTTGAGACATTTTTCTGTGTGTATGTGTGTGTACATGTAGTTATATAAACATGTAGCTTTTTAGTTTTTTTTTTAATTTTATGATAGTCACAGAGAGACAGAGAGAGAGAGAGAGAGAGAGGCAGAGACACGGGCAGAGGGAGAAGCAGGCTCCATGCACCGGGAGCTCGACGTGGGATTCGATCCTGGGTCTCCAGGATCGCGCCCTGGGCCAAAGGCAGGCGCTAAACCGCTGCGCCACCCAGGGATCCCAGTTTTTTAATATATAAGTAGATAGCATACTACACATGTTGTCATGTAATTTTTTAAATTTACCATCATATAATTATAATCTTATCATGTCACTAACCCCCCCAAATCTGCTATAAATATTAAAAGACATATAGTGGTTTACAGAAGTGAACATTTCAATAGAGGATGGAGGTTCATGTGTGGGTCATGGCTCCACTTCACTCAGGTTCTTTTAGATTTTCTCTTTTTTGTTGTGAGTATGTATCAGGGAAGCTTTGTTTATTCACAAACTTTTCCCAAGTACCTATTATGGGTTGGTGATGCTCCCAGGTGCTAAGAATATGGTGGTATGAAACAGTTAAAGTCATTATTATCAATATATTTACATGTTAGTGACAGATGCAGAAAATAAACAATCAAATAAATACATATATAATATTAGATTATCAAAATAGAAAAGTGGTTACAATAATCCTAAGCTTTATAGTTGAATTGTACGCTGTCCAGAAGAATTGAAAAAAAAAATGGTTTTCCTTATTTATTTTAGAAAAATGAAATACTGTCATTTCAGAAGATTCTAACAAACTGTGCTGACACAGATAATTAATTTGAAATAAGTCACAAATCCATGCGCTTTGGTAGGAGAGTGCCATTAGTTAATTGATGTAGGCCTGCATCGCTTGAACCAATTAGTATGTCAAAAAAAGATATTATTAGTCTGATCTTTTTTTTTAAGATGTTATTTATTTATTTATTTATTTATTTATTTATTTATTTATTTATTTATTTATTTATGAGAGACACAGAAAGAGAGGCAGAGACACAGGTAGAGGGAGGAGAAGCAGGCTCCATGCAAGGATCTGGATGTGGGACTCCATCCTGGGAACCCGGATCACACTCTGAGCCAAAGGCAGATGCTCAACTGCTGAGCTACCCAGGTGTCCCAATATTAATCTGATCTAAAGTAATTAGAGCTAAATATGTCTTTCAGGACTGCAAGTAAATACAAATAGAACAAGTTTATTCTTTTTAACTGTTGAATAATATTTCAGTTTGGAATCATGACAGCTTATTTTATTTTTCACTTCTTTATTACTATTTAGATGACTTCCCAATACAGTGTTACTATAAACAATGTTACAAAATAAATCCTTTTATGTATCTTCGTATATTAATATTTGAAGAGTTTTTTTCAGGGATATAAAAGACTAAAATTGATGAGTCATATAGTATGCACATTTTAAATGTAAACTTATCATGCCAAATTGCCCTATAAAATTGCTCTACAGATTTTAACTCCTGTCACTAATGTGTTGTCTGTACCTACCTCAATATTTGATATTATCATTGGATAATTTTCAACATTCTCAGTAAAAGAATGTTACAACATTGTGTTTTCATATGCATTTTATGGGTGACTGGTGAGATTTAGAATCTTTTCATGAGTTATTGGGTTTCTGTATTTCCTGTATAAATTGCCTATTTATAATTTGTCTTTTTTTGTTTATTATTATCCTTTCCCTATAGATATTTTACATTTTTATGCTTTATCTAGAGAATAAACTGCTATTATTTTATCATGTATCATTTAAACTTTCCACTGCTGCAACATTTCCCTTGTTACACATAAATTGGACATTTTAATTTTAGTACATTTATGCATTTTTCTTTAATATTTTGGGTTTTACTTTAAAAATCTTCTCTATCCCAATATTAAAAACATACTATCTTATATTTTATTAAATAGCTTGGAGTTTATTTTTATATGTTTAATCTTTGTGGATTGTGTGTGCATGTGTGTGTGTGTGTGTTTGTGAAAGAGAGAGAGAGAGAAAATGTATGAAGTACCAGACTTTCTCTCCCAAATAATCAATAGCTTATTTTATCGAATAGTCCATCCTGTTCCCACTGATTTGAAATGTAAAACTTAATTAAACTAAATATCATATATCCATGGATTGCATTTAAATATTTTTGTTTGTTTTTTAAAAAGTCCCACACTGGCCTATCATTATGGCTTTGTCATATGCTTTTGCAAACTAGTTGTACTTGTGTCTCTGTTTTATTCTTTTTTTCAAAATCTCTCTTCTTTTTGTGCGTTTTTTTCTTCCACTTGCATTTTCTAAGAATACTTCTCCAATTTTGTTTAAAAGATTTTATTTATTTGTTCATAAGAGACACAGAGAGAGAGAGAGACAGGCAAAGGCAGAAGCAGGCTCCATGAAGGGAGCCTGACGTGGAACTCCATCCCAGGTCTCCAGGATCACACCCTAGGCTGAAGGCGGCGCTAAACAGCTGAGCCACCCAGGCTGCCCAACTTCTCTAATTTTAAATATTGTTTGGGGTTTTGAATAGGATCACAGTGTTTAGAGATCATTTTCAATGCTCTATTATTGAGTCTTCTCATCCAGAAATATATTATGTTCCTATATTTACTAAGATTTTCTCTGAGGCTTTTCATTAACATATTATATTTTTCACCTATTAAAATAATAAAATAAAGTTATCCTGGTGTGTGGGCAGTTATGGGACATTTTGTCTTAAACTATGGAATATGTATGTTCCTCTTTGATTAGTTAAATATGGACAATCCTTTCCAACTACATTGAATAATATGAGGAAAGAAAGAACTATGACACATAAATCTCTTACAACAAATTGAACATTGTGTTAGAAACTGAGGAAAAGAGAGATCATGAACCTTTGAGCTAAATACCTGCAAATTTAGTATCAGAGGCACACAGGCAAATGGCAAATTGCAGCATCATTTGATGGTTGCACAAGGAGATACACTTAAAACGTCTCCAAATCTGGAATGGAAACTGAGGGCAGGATCTTTTGGGGAAGTTGATACCTGGATTGTGAAGAACATAAAAAATTCTGTGGTTGATGGAGAGGAGATGGGCAGGTGGAGGGGTGAAGATAAAAGGGATTAAGGGTATACATCTTGATGAGCACTAGGAAAGGAATAGGATTGTTGAATAATTATATTGTATAACTGAAATTAATATAACACTATATATTAATTATACTTGAATTTTTAAAATGAAGATTTTTAAGATTAATTAAATGAGATTGAGAGATTATGTAGCTAGTTCCAAGTCACACACCTGGTAAAAGGCAGAACCAGGATATATATACCCAGACAATATGGCTTAAAAATCTATGCATTTTCTGGTACTTTCATATTTTTATTTTAAGTCATTGTGGTTTTTGATTTAAGTGACTTAAATAGCCAATAGAATATATGATGTTTTATTTCTACTGCTCTATTATTGTTGGATTAGTCAAAGTGAAATTCTATGTCCTTAAATATTTGGAAGCTTTTAAATATGTTGCTTACCTTTAAATATTGTGAGATCCTAAAAAAGAATGAGATATTGTTACATTCTGGGTTTAATAATAAGGTTAATTTAGTCTGTGAGGAAAACATTTAAAGAAGCAGGTTGAAAAATCCCACTTGCCACCACACCCAACACGTACTTAATTAAGGAGCACTCAGGAAGCAGAATCAGACATTATAACAATATAACGTTTTAACAGTAGTGACAATTAGGATTTTAAGGGGAAGAAACCTCCAAATCCCCAATACTGGCATGTGATAAGACACTGTCAGAAAGCATTAGTTAGCAATGCTTAGAAAAGGTCTATCCCTTTTTCATGTTTAACACCAAAGCACTGAAAACTCCAAATGTCAGCCACGTGATTCCACATCCAAATATGAACAGCTGAGGCTGTCCTGGGGGCTTAGTTCAAAGCTTAACTAAAGAAGACTGGTCCATTCAGATGTGAGGCCTGTTACTTAGCAAGAATATTGATTATAGCACATGAAGGAAAATCAAAAGAGTACTGTCTATATTTCTGTTTACTGACTCCTCCCAGGGCTATTGTCTTGAGGCATTTATAGCTGACACATCTCTGTTCATCTTGCCTCTGTCCTGGCCAAAAGGATTCTTCTGCTATATGGAAGAAAATATGTATCCATTTAAACAGAAATTGGCTCATTCATAGCAGAACATTTGGAAAACTAGCTATAGTCAATAAACCTAGGATTTGTTTTCCCCAAAACTATGTTTCTCTGTGTTAATCAAAATCTTTCAATGGGTTGAGCTCATGAAAGTAATATTGACTAAGTATGTGAAGATCTATTTCATATGAAATATTAAAAATACATGAAGAAGATGGAAAACTTAATAGGTTAATTTTCCCCTCTTGGTTTCTTAATACATATTCATTCATAGTGGTTGCTTATTAAGAACTTATTTTTCCCTTGACTTTTACAAGTCTATTGAAATTGTGAAGATATGGTGAGTCAAACAGTTGTTCAGACTTCATAGTTATAACTCTCAAAAAGTTGTTGAGTCCTAAGTGCTTTGTGGGTATACAAGAATGAATCAGGAAAAAGTTCTCATTAGAGAGTAAAGGCATCATAATTTAACATAATAGCATCAAGACACTAATACTTTTAAGATAAAAGTAACGTTTCTTCCTTTGGGATCTAATCTTAAAGTGAATCCAGAGAAAAATTCCCAGGACTTTGAAACTCAGTATTAGATTTGAGTTCCATAAAAATGGATGAAATATAGAAAAACAGACCTGAGAGCTATAGTAAATGAAAATAGTTCCTGGGCCTAAGAAGACAATAAGTATTTCCAGATTTTCACTCTAGGAAATGTCATTTTCTAGTTTTGTTGTTTATGTGATTTTAAGGTGTGATCCATTGTAAGACTCCCAGTGTCTGTCAGGCAAATCATGATCATTGACACCATTTACTCTAAATGGAATAGTTGCCTAAATAGAAAGCAGCCCCATTCCCAAATTATGGCTACCATCTGTATCTGTCATTATGGCTTAAATTTGGACCTCCAATGGAACATCATTCTGTGTTCTTGACTCACAGCATCATCTTGAGCACAACCTGCTTTCTCCTTCATCACGTGGTAGTTTATTCTCAGTTTCTGCTTCTGTGCGACTGGCTACCTGTCACAATTCCCCAAAGTGAAGTTTATAAATACCAAATGGCCTGGACTTTAAGTTACACATCTCTAAATATCCCCCAATGTAGAGAAATTAAAAAAAGAAATTTTAAAAGATGTGGTAACATAAAGAGAAAAATGTATTTTTATGTAAATTGCATCTTTTATAATATACTATGTGTATACTTTGCATTACTCTATTAATATTTTAAAATACAAATGTTTTAATATACTGTTTTATAATAGACTGTGTATAGAATCTGTCCTATTCTATTCATACTCTCATAAGGGGCCAAATTTAAGAACTCTTCCAAACATTAACATACATAGGTGACTCCAAATGGATTGATCTAACTAGCATTTGTGGGCAAATTTTAGTCTTTTGAGTGAGCAGACCAGCTAACTAGGGACCTTTAATTAACAATCCTATCTATATCCTACACTTTCATATATAATTTGTTAATGGAAACTTTCATAAATATGTGAAATATATTTTTACAAAATTATGATAACCAGGTAGGCAATTGAGGAGAACTTAGCTAAGATGTTTACTGCTAACAGTATTAAATATTATATGCCTTCAAGGTATACATACCAAACTGAGCAAATTTCCATTGCACTCCTATTCATACAGTTTCAATTACTAGGTTTTTAAATATAACTATTAATTGCCACTTCTCACAGACATAAAGTCAACTTTTAAAAGGAATTTGAAAACAGAATCTCTGTCCCTGGTGTTTTAATCAGATTCATGGTAAAACATTGCTAACTTGATTTCTAGTTTGGGAAGATATCACTCTAATATATGATATCAAATTTAACAATTAAATTTACCTTCAAATTATTCTATCATTATTAAATGTATTCAAAATCTTTTGAATCCATGAAGTCATAACTTCTCCAAAAAGTTCTTTAATATAATTTTCCACAGAAAATACTCTCCACAGTAAGTAGGAGCAAAAGGTAACTTGGTGAAGGTTGCCAATGACTAAGCACATACTGTAGATCAAAGGGAAAAGTTGAAATAGAGTTCTGGAAAATTTCTGAGTAACACAGATTTGCAATAATAATGCATGATACGTTGAAGTCAAAATTAGGAAAATACTGAAATTTTAGTTGCTTTGTAACTCTAAAAAAATAATCTAACACTTTTAAACTAGCAAATATCCAAGCTGCTTTATGTGGTTTTGTAGGCAGGTTTCTTCATATGCTATAATTTATGTCAGTAGAGATTATAATAGAAAAGTTAGTTATACTCAATCTATTAATGTCAAATGATGCATAAATGCATTTCTGAATGGTAATGAAATAAATGAGTGGAGGCGGTCTAGTCAAAGAATGGCTGTATCAGTTTGTTTTGCTAGATAAAAAGTTATTAAGCAAAGTTAATTAAGCAGTTGATTCAGATGTTTTCCATGGTTCAATATTATTTTGGTATTCGAGTAGAAATAAGCTTATGATTTTTATTTATGAATCTTTTATAACAGGAATAACAACAGCAATAATAATAGTAGACTATTGTTCATCAATTAATCAAATTGTCAATACTTCTTGAGTCTTTACTAGGTACTGAACACTGTGCTGAGTATTGTGGTATTAAAACAGCAGATAATCCATTCTTATGAAGATTAAATTCTAGAGGAGAAAGCAGAAGATAAAGCTAAAAATTCAAATACTGATGATATGCTAAGGAACACCAACAGGGAAGAGAGATACAAGCCTGGGGAAAGACATGAAAATGTTGCTGAGAGTGATCATGGAATGCCTCACTTCTAAGGTGAGGTTTGAGAAATAATTTGAGGGAAGTGAGGAAGTAAGCCATTTCTGGGGTGAGATGGGCAAGCCCAAGCAGAAGGACTAATGTATGAAAGGATCCCCATTTAAGAGTAAGCCTAACTTTTTGGAAGAAGAACCCAAGGCAGGTGTGACAGGAAGGAAGAAATTGATGGGAAGAATAGTGAATGATTAACCCAGAGAGTAATGGAGGGTGAAAGACACCTTCCTTCCAGTAAGGAGGTTAGTGTAAGTTCCAAGAAGGAGGAGCAATCAAGGAATATTTTGAGTAGTGAAGTGACATAGACAATATATCTTTTAAAAAACTGGATCCAGATGTTGCGTTGAAAATAGATGAAAGATTGAAGTGGATGGCAAGACACCAACAAATAGTTGTACAGGTAATGATATTTGGGACCATGGTGATAAAGGTGGGAGTGGTGAGAAGTCATTGCAGTCTGTCCATAGTTTGTAGGCAATCTTGACAGAATTTATTGATGTTTTAGAAGTGAAGTATGAGATAAATTGGAATCCAAATGGACAATAAGATCTGTTTTAAGCATAAAGATTGAGTTGCATTTAAATACTTGCAAGGGGCACCTGGGTGGCTCAGTTGGTTAAGCATCTGCCTTTGGCTCAAGTCATGATCTCAGGGTCCTGGGATAGAGGCCTTGCATCCAGCTCCCTGCTGCTTCTCCCTCTCCATTTGCCCCTTCCCCTGCTTATGTGTACTCTCTCTCTCTTTCAAATAAAAAAATAAAAATCTTTAAAAAATTAATAAATGACTTGCAAAAGACTGTAGAAAGGGCATATCTGGGGGAAGGAGTGATAGCATGACCTCAGTTTTAGATATGTTATATAGACATATTGAATGAGGATTTGCATATAGGGTCTGGAGGTCAAAGGACAAGCCTGGATTGGAGACATACATGTGGAAGCTATGAGCATACATTATATTTAAAGCCATAAAATCAAGAAGTAATCGTACACAGAAGAGGGGAAAGATACAAGGATTATGGACTGAGTCTTGAATTCCAACATTTAATGATCAGGAATGAAGAAAAAACTGAAAAGATGGAACTAGGTACTGGCAGGTGCATGGGTCAACCAACATATTATAGTATCCTGGAAATCAAGTGAAGAAAGTGAAGTGAGGAGAGGATGGCGGACAGTGTCAAATATTGTGGACAGAAGCAAACACTGAATTTAGTGATGTGGAGTCATAGGCATCTCAACAAGAAAAGATTGGGGAGAGTGCTGAGACCTCCCGATTGAGGAGGGTTCAACAGAAAATTCAGTAGTAAGACTGGAGACAGGACCTGAGGACATGTCCTTGAGGAAATCATGAATAGGATGGAGAAGATGGGGTGGTAGCCAGAAAGTTTGAGATGAAGAGAAGGCTATTTTTAAAAAATAGGAACAATAAAAACGTTTCTATGCTTATCAACATTGCTATTATTTTGATCCATGTAAATAAAATGTCCTTGATTTTATTACTCATTTAACAATCCCGATGATTAGTTGTGACAGTGATAAATTATGTCTGACCTCTTGTTCTATTTTCACATTTACATCAAATCATTTACGTTTCATCAGGCTTCTTGAATTTCAGATTCCCAAGATATATGCTACTGAAATTTTAATTAACAATTAAACTTTAGCATACTAAAAATAAAAAAGGTTTTTTATGACGAATAGGCGTTAAACATTAATATGAATCTGCCACTTGAATATGAGTACAAAGCTTTCCCTTTCAAGTGTTATAATCAAATATTCTTCTTCTAAAATAAAAACGGTGAGATTATTTTTAAAGACTGGTGCACATATATTCACATAAAATTGGGCATGACTGGGCATAATGGAAGAAATTAATGAAAGGAAAATTTAAGATGGGAATCAGGAGAAAAAAATTTAATAAGAACTAGTAAATGGTGCAATGATCCCCCTTGAGAAGGATAGGAGATATATTTTATGCACATTATGTAGACTGTGCATGAAGAAGAATTTTTTTTTCTGAGGGTCAAACCTTGTTTCTGGCCCCAGGAAGCAGAGCATACTAATCTAATAAGTGAATTTAGATGTCTCCTTTGAAATGCTCATGTGTTGCAACTTAAAACAGGATGATAAAGTGTTTTGTGTATGTACCAGCTACACTCTAAGGGAAAAAAAATGTACTTTCTGGAATCCATTTCATCATCTGTTTATGCTATAGGTTAAAACGTAAGGAATTATCAGCGTCAAAATTTAAAAAAAAATGGTTGAATCTTCACGATGCCTTATCATTTAACCTCATACAATGGTCTCTCCCTCTCTCTTTTTGTACAATGGTCTCTTTAAGAACGTCTTCACCTCCTTACCTTTCTCCAAGATAGCTGCTACAGGACAGAGATCAAAAACAGATCCATAGACTGAATAGGTATGAGTCTTGCGGCAGGTGCCTTTCTAACCCTTTGGTTTTCGGTTTTTCTCATGACATTTCTGACTCCATTTGTTAAGCTCTCTGCCCCTCTTATAAGGGAGGTTGCTGGCATTTTTCCCTTTCTGAACAGAGGCCAGAAGTTCTGTATAGGAAAAACAAACAGAACAAACAGACAAAAATAATAATTTACGGAAGTTATTTCATTTTTTTAAATTTTATTTGTGCATGAGAGACAGAGAGAAAGAGGCACAGACACAGGCAGAGGGAGAAGCAGGCTCCATGCAGGGAGCCCGACGTGGGACTCGATTCCTGGTCTCCAGGATCACACCCTGGACTGAAGGCGGAGCTAAACCTCTGAGCCACACGGGCTGCCCTACGGAAGTTATTTTAAATTCCATGATGTCAAATGAAAAACTCCAAAATATCTTTGGCTTCCCCTAGTAATACTTAATGTAGCCATCAATTATTAACTTATGTTATCCTTCTTAAATATATTCAAACATCTAAGTATATCAGCCTACTTTAGAAGTAGCATGTTCCAAATGTAAATATTTATTTAAATAGCTTTTTAAAAATTATTCATGGTGAGTCAAATCATTTCCACTCTAGAAATTAAGAATTCAATAAACCTTGGAAAATAGAAATAGAACGAACTTTCACAACTTTGCAAAATTCCCTTTACATCCCTTTACATCTCCTGGTCTTCTTTTTTTCTCTCCTCTCTTTTGAATATATATGGTATTTCGGGGTAATTAAAATGAACAATTTCTTCCGTTTTTCTCCCTTAGAGATTTATTTGGATATATTTTGCTGTTTCAATAGGCTGCCATCCTAATTCTTTGTCACAGTTTTGACTAAAGGTAATCCTAAAGTCTTATGTACTCGAGGAGTGGTGTTTGGGTCAAGATTCATCGCACATCATTAGGCGGCCACTATGTTTGGCCAGACAGGTCCCTGTCATTAGTTGATACTACCAAGGAAGACAGAATTGATCTCTGGCCTGCAGAAACTTGTCTTCTTGGGGGAAAATATGTGAAAAGCATAGTGGAGATCATGTGAGAAGACTCTACTTGAAAATTCTTCTATCAATGAATCTGAATATTGTAGAATTCCTAATAAAAATGTAAGTTAGAACCAGTTAGTGTTCAGGAACCTTAGGAAGACCTTTTTTAAAATCAATAAGTAATAAATACAAAGGTTATTTTGAGCTACTTTGACATTTTTATGAATAAATGTGATATTCTAATGTCAGGTCAAACTATTTTCACCTAAGCCCTACTGCATAAGCTATTCATCAGAGACCAATGACCTTCCCATAAAATGTCTTGTTTTTCCTCATCTTTATTCTGGGGAAAGGAAGAGGCAAAATCTTCTATAGTTGCCAAGGCTGTGGAATTCTAAGAAGGTACATATGCCCAATTCCCCTACATTATCTTTAGTTTTTCTCTGTCGCAGCAGCAATTTGTCAAAGGAAAGCTCACCAGCCCTGGGTTCAGCCTCACTTTTCTGAGGTTCAGACGCCTTTTCTACAATCTGAAAATATTAGTAACAACATCTGGTCATTGGTAGGAGCACTCAACACACCTCAAGCACCTCAATGTATTTGGTCAAGTAAAGGGTTCCTGCGAAGGGGATCAACCTGCTGTTGAACCACACAACTCTGAGGTGGAGTTGTCTTTGGGATTCATCTTAGCTCAGAAATTTACTGGAGGATGAACATGTTTACACTGTAATGGAATATTTCACTTTTTTCTCTCTCTGTCTTTTTTTTTTAACTCCTGAAATAATTACAGATTCATAGGAGGTTGTAAAAATAAAATACATAGAGCCCAGTACATAACTATAGTTAATATGGAAACCAGGCAACTGATATTGATGCAGTATTGTTAGCTAGACTACAGACTTTATTCAGTTTTCACCAGTATTTATATGAACACATTCTTAAATTGTGTGTGTACATGTCAGTATGCTTAGTTTTATGCAATTTTCCCCATGGTTTGTGTGACTACAAGGAAAGTCAGGATTCAGAACTCTTCTGTCACCATAAAGGAACTCTTCATGTTACCTTTTTATATATGCATTATCTCTACTCCTTCATCCTCCAATCCTGTCATGGTCCCCTGGTAACAGCTAACATATTCTCTGTTTCGATAGTTTTGTGATTTGGAAACCAATATAGAAACAGACTTATATTCCATATTTCTTTCTTTTCTTTGCTTTTCACTCTTTCATTAATTCTGTACTTCCCTCACCATCAAAGGTCACTTTCCATTAGACTCTAATACATATGAAAAAAGCCCATGTGTTCATTTTACTTAAAAATTTCTAAATAATTTTTCGGTAGTGGGAAGCTGCTGATCAGTTTAAATAGTGGTGATATTCCTCAGTTTCACTCTGAAGACAAGATGCCCTTCTATGTATTAGGTACCCCTTGTCCATATTATTTCTCTATTACTGTATAGCAAATTAGCACAAACATGTGGCCTAAAACAACAAATGTGTATTGTTTCACAATCGCTGTGGTCAGAAGTCCAGGCATCATATGTCTCAGTTGGGTCCTCACAGAACCCAACTTCTCACAGGATGAAATCAAGATGTGGAGGATTCCAGGCTCCTATCTGTAGGCTCTGAAGGAAATTCCACTTCCAGCCTCATTCATGTTGAACTTAGTCCTGTGATGTTGTAGGACAGAGAGTCCATTTCTTTGCTGGCTATTGACCTAGTTTTGCTCTTACCTAATAAATTCTGCCTACATGCCATGGCTATGGTATCATTCATCTTCAAAGTGAGTAACAATGAATGAAATTCTTGACTTTTGGATTTCTCAAATTTTCTCTTTTGCCTCTCTTTTTAAGGACTCATTACTTTGGATTGGGCCCAGCTAGATATTTTTTCCCCATATAACATAATACAATCTGGGAAATAAACACAGGGGACAGGTATGAAAGGAAACAATATTTTGCCTACCATATCTCCATTTTTTTGTTTTTGTTTTTTGTTGTTGTTGATGGCATTTTATGTACATATATAATTGGCTTTCTAAGATCATTTGGTTCAAGAAGTTTTAAATCTCAAACTGCAAATCATTAGCCTTGGTTCAGACTGAAAACAAAAAAGTCTAATAGAAGAGTTTTTTAAGATATTTTATGTTCTTTCCATATCGTATCATGGGATTGTTTTATTTTATTATTTTAAATTATTTTTTAAACACATTGTGATTTGTTGCTAGCCTTGTGTGAGATATAGTTTAGGGAGAAATATGTTCTTCCACTGATAATGTTTTCTTTTTTTAAGAAAAAGATTTTATTTTATTTATTCATGAGAGACACAGAGAGAGGCAGAGATGTAGGCAGAGGGAGAAGCAGGCTCCATTCAGGGAACCCGATGTGGAACTCCATCCCAGTACTCCAAGACCATGCTCTGAGCTGACGACAAATGCGCTTAACCGCTGAGCCACCCAGGTGTCCCTGATAATGTTTTCAATATCAGAATTCTCTCCTGCTCTTTTTAAATAGCATTAACCTTACTCTCCATGATGTTTTATTGGTCAAAATGATAATGTGCATAAAATTGGATTGGATATCCTTTGAGATTTTAAAAGAAGGTCTGCTTGAAAAAAAATGAAATTAAGTAGGTTAGACTATGTTGTTGCAATAGAACTAAATACCAAACCTTAGCCAAACCCTCTCTCCCAAATTCAAGTAAACAAGAAAGTTGTGCCTTTATTGTGCCTCCAGTCCTATATAGTAGGGGAGCCTAAATATTTAATGAACAAGAATGATTAGTTGGGAAAGACATTTCTTAACTGGTGAAGGGTCATATACTAAACACAGCTGCTATTTAATGTAACTAAATATTTAGGGACATCTACAAGAAGTGACATGCAAACAGATATTATAAATGGACTATAATTTAACCCAAGTAGGTAGTTTTTCTAAGATAAGTAAGTTTGAAGAATATATTGTATTGTTCCTCATGGCTGTACTTTTGGAATAGCACTTCACAAGGAAATATAATTCATACTAGTGCTCTCCACAACTATGAACAACACTGGAACACTTCTCTCTGTGGGTGAAAACCAAAATTACATTTTCTGGAGTTAAATAGAAACATTCTTCTCTCTGATCAAATTTTAATGAAACAATTCAGAGGAAAACCATCATTTTACTTCAAAAATTGTTTTTACGGAAAATATAATAAATTCCAGCCTTCAGGCACAATCATAGCTTCTCCATTTGGCTCTTCACTGCCTGCTGAATCAAATTGATGAAGACCGGGACTCCAATAGTGGCCATGGATCCAAGGTCAATTTAATGTGCACCAGGCACTGATTAAAGTGCAATTCATATGTTCTCTCAATCAATATAATAATATAAATTTTGGAATGTGGCCACAAAATTTTATTTAAGCTTCACTTCTTGTCTTTTATAATTTCCAAAGTACATTTTCTATTTATTATTTCAACCATGATTTAATTCTTGAAGTCACTGGGAATCTAGTTAAAACTACAGAGCACAGAGTCCTAAATAGCTCAGAAATCACCTTGCCTGGGTCTTACTGTACATGTGAAAAATGCGGGGTCCCACGGTGGCCTGGAACAAAGCACTGCTAATTGGGGGCCACCCAGGACAAAAAGCATGGGCAGTACACGGTCATAAGATGTGGCAAAGCATCTTGTTGCTTCACTTCCTACAGAACAGTCAATTCATTTCAAAAGTAGAATTTAATTTTTAAATAATACAAAGTCATTATAGAAGAAAAAAAGTCAAATGCTATGTAATACAGAAAAGTAAATCGGCAAAATGAAAATCATACAAATTACTACCTCGGAAATAACCATTTCTTACATTTCATGAGAATTTTATTCCAGTATCTCGTATATATACAAATAGAAGCAAGAGAGAAAAAGTGTGTGAAAAGAGAGAGACAGAGAAGGGGAGAGAGGGAGTGAAGAACAGAGATTGAGAGAAGAAGAGAGGGAGAGAGAGAACTTTTAATTTAAAAAAGATTAAATATTTAAAAACAGTATTATATGTTGTTCAAATAAAGCATATGTTTAATATTATTTGAATTTAGCTCAAGAAAAAATTGAAGGAAAAGGAAATACTGAACTTTACATAGGTATTTCATTATTTCAAGACACAGCTGGGTAAAAATAGTCTTCTAAAATTAAAAAAAAAAGAAATAAATATTTTTAAAGTTAATGCTAATTTTAAAGAACATATTTTATCCACATAAAATAGCCAGACTTTTTGTTATTAAGCAGAGACATTAATGCACATGTAATTCCTCCTTCCTCTTTCACCTGATAGCCAGATATTGTCATATAAAATATTACTTTATATTGTTAAAAATCTATCCATTTGAACATTCTGATCTAAAATTTTAGATTTCATTTATTTTTTAATTTTATTTATTTTACAGAGAGCGAGAGAGAGCACAATCAGGGGGTGGGAGGAGGAAGGAGGAGAAGTAGGCTCCCCCCTGAGCAGGGAGCCTGACATGGGGCTCCATCCCAAGACCACCCAGAATCATGCATGACCTGAGCTGAAGCCGATGCTTAGCCATCTGAGCCACTCAGGTGCCTCTAGAATTTTACATTTTATAATCCAAGTCATAGGAGTATTAGGCATTCATTTAATGGCAGTAAAAACTGTCTACCAAACATTTTCAATAGTAGTCTTCAATTTCAAGTTATTAATTTTGACTCAATTCACAGATAGATTCAGTTTTAACTTTATTTTTTTCCCAAGCGGGGATCTTCTTGGTATATACTTCCTCGAAATTTTCAATTATTATACAAATTTATTTGTTATCTTTATATTAAGTGACAACTTGGTCAGATGTAATATTAGGGAATCACTTGTCTTACTTTTCCTCAGAACCTTGTAGAAATTGTTCCACTGTGTTTTTCTTAACCAAAGTATTAAGAAATGGTGAATGTACAAAAAACTATACATGTTTACTCTGTACAGATTGATGAGTTTTGAGTACCTATCACCATAAAATCATCACCACAATTTATGCCATAAACTGGGTGTTGGTATGTGGAAATGCAATTATAGCATGATTTTCCCTCTGTCTTGCTTTCACTGCTGGAATGCCCACATAAGGGTATCCATATGTTTTGAGTTCAGCGACTTCACCAGGATATGGTGCTCAATCTTCTGAAACAATTTTTCCCTTGATACACAGAATGTCCCTTGGACCAGCAAATAGAATGCAGCAGAGCCAGCTGATCGAAGTAGGAGTGATTTAATTCGATACACATTTTTTTCTTCAATTATCTCTATTCTGTTTAGCAAAAATACTAATTGTATTTTAATTTTCCTGTCTCTGTCTTCTGTATCTTCAATTTCTCTAATATTAACTTTATATGTTTGTTATTTCTCATTTCCACTTTGCACCTCCATATACTGTCACTGTATTAATTCTGTTATAACTTTGTTGTTCCCTGTAATATTAAATTCCAGATTCTCTGCACTGCACTCTGACCATCGGTATCTCTCTCTTCCATCAAGTCTTTCCTCTTCCATTCTGCCTCAACTAAGAAGCTAGGTCACAGTCAATCAATTTGTGACATTATTCTATGATTTCTGCTCTAGTTCCATGTCTCCCAATATATGCCACCATATCCAGTGAGGCTGTTCCCATTTCTCCTGGCCTGTAAACCGAGTCAGAACTTGACTATCAGTTAAATGGTCAGTGAGCTGACTTCAGAGAAGTGGTACTTGTAGAATGGTACACAGTTTGGGTTTGTAGCCATGTGATTATTTGGTTTAGCTTTCTTTTTAAAATCTTATACTCTTTGTTTTTCAGAATACTTCAAAAGAGAGAAAGGAAATAAAGATGCCTTATTTTACTTATTTTTTTGTAAAAATCACAAAACTGTTTTCCTAATGATTTATTTTTTCCTGGGACGGATTAAATGAATTTAGATCTATGGTGGGTTTGTGTCATGATTAGATTTCACATCATTGTGCTCTGCCACCAATAACCCTCAAATTGTATGAACTTTCAAAAAGATTTTTATTTATTTCTGACATCAAAACTCCATCATATTTTTTCTTCCTCTTGAAAGCCAGTCTAATGAAACAACCTTTCTGGAACTTCCTATTATGATGGCACAGGATACCACAGAATGGCTCTTAAAGCATCTGTTTGCAAGTAGGCTGTATCTTCTTCAATCATAATCCATGGGCCCACAGGAAAAGGCACATGACTAAGACTAATGTTAACACATAATAGTTAACAGCTAAAATACACTTTTAGAGAGGACTAAAGGGTATTCGGGCTTTGTAACAAAATTTAAAACTGTTCATCTTCTTGAACATCTTCCACAAGAAAATGTTACTCATCCCCTTTTTCCAAGTGTAAACATCCAACAGTGTCATAACAATCATAGCCTGGTTCAAAGTTGAGGATCTTATGGTCTTGGGCAAATGTGGTTTCTAGCTTCTTTTTTCTTGCCCTTGTCTTTTTATTTTATTTTAATACCAGTATAGTTAAAATGCAGTGTTATATTAGTTTCAGATGTGCAATATAGTGATTCAGCACTTCCATACAACACTTAGTGTTTATCACAAGTGCTTTCCTTAATCCCCATTCTCAATTTCACCCATTCCCCCGTGTCCCACCTCTCCTCCAGTAATCAACAGTTTGTTATCTATAGCTAAGAGTCTGTTTCCTGGATGCCCCCCTTTTTTCCTCTATAATCATTTGCTTTGTTTCTTAAATTTCACATGTGACTGAAATCATATTAGTATTGTTCCTTCTCTGACTGACTTATTCCACTTAGCATTATACCCTCTAGATCCATCTATGTTGTGGCAAATGGCAAGATTTCATTCTTTTTATGGCTGAATAATATTCTGTGATTTCTAGTTTTATGTCCTCATCCTCCAACATAGAATGGTTAAATACAGGTAGCATAATTATATTTACTACTCTCGTTATAAAAATAAAGAAAGTGAACCACATGGAAATCACTGGCCCATAGAATTTATAGAATCTTGATGAGATGTTAGGGGTGACTAGAGATGGTCATGTTTCTTAACTAAGCCTTGTTCTTCTCTCCATCTCATTTTACTTCATGACTCTTTCTCTGCTTTGAGGACCTTCCTTTTCTGTTATTCTTCTGGCCCATCTAAAGAGAGCATTAAAGAATAGGTGGTGAGAAGCTTTCTCATACTGCATCTTCTCCCTAAGAAAATCAGTGACTGAATCATCAATTGATGTCTTAAATGTTATGTATCTTTTGATTCAAACTTGTTCACTGAGCAGAGCAAGACTCAAAAGCTTAGTTCATCTTTTGTCTACTTTATTCCTTCTAGTCTATTCCATCTAACGATTGTTTTACTGCTACTTCTTTTCTAGACCTGTCTCTCACTCCAGGTTTAGGTACAGGAACATCAAATGTATTAAGATGCTATAAGAAAGGCACATATTAGTTGCTTGTTTTTTTCCCCCTCTGTGAGGACTTTTTTAATATTAATAAATTCAGACGTTTTAACAATGGTTGTTATTCCAACACATTTGATTTGGTCCTTTACATAAAGTTTTTTTAAAAAAATTAATTTATTTGACAGAGAAAGAGAGAGAGACAGCACAATCAGGGGAGAGGCAGAGGGAGAAGGAGAAGCAGGCTCCCCACTGAGTAGGGAGCCAGATCCAGGGCTCGATCCCAGGACCCTGGGATCATGACCTGAGCTAAAGGCAGATGCTTAACCATCTGAATCACCTAGGCACTCCATAAAGCTTGATTTTAATATTACTTTGTTGCTTAAGGACATTCCTAGTTTTATCTTTTACCTATTATAGATGAAAATTGGTTCCATCTTCCAAGTCTACAAGTCTAAAGTCTGTGTTCCTTTTAATTTCTGTCTAATTATGTACCAATATTTTTCCTGAGTTTTTCTATTTCTTGAAAAAAAATAATGTCCATACAACCAATAGCATTCAAGTCATGCCCATAACTTCCCCAGCTCTTCACCAAAAGCCACATGTTTATTCAGTACATTAAATGGTCTCCACAGTATTGTTAGTGATACTCAAATATTTTGCCACTTCATATTATGAATTGTCTTTTTGCCAGTTTGCAATAATTGATTTTTCAGCATGCCTTTTTCTGGCCTTGAAGCAAGAGTTACATATTTTACTTTGTAGTTGTTACAGCAAAATCCACTTTATGGTATTGATTTCTGTATTGGCTTCAGTCATTGGTGCTAAAGTTACATAACAAAACCAAACCCAACCAGACTAATTCTCGGTGGCATATAACAATGCATTTCTTTCTTTTTTAAAGATTTTATTTACTTATTCATGAGAGACACACAGAGAGGCAGAGACATAGGCAAAGAGAGAAGCAGACTCACTGGAGGGAGCCTGGTGCAGGACTCAATCCCAGGACCCCGGATCATGACCTGAGCCAAAGGTAGACATTCAACCACTGAGCCAGCCAGGGCCCTATTTCTTTTTTCTCATGTTACATGTCCATCAAGGTTTGATTGTATATTTTTTTTCATTCTGGTATGTAACCTAATAGAATTGTCCTAAACTGGGGTAGATTAATATGGTAAGAGAAGAAATATGCAATGATACATTAGAACTTAAAGCTTCTGCTTAGAAATGGTATGTGTTAGTTCCATTATTTTTTATTGACCAAAGCAAAGTTCATGTCCATGTATGATTCAATCAAGGTGAAGAAATATAATTCTCACATGGGGAATTATAATAGTACATGTACCAAGGATATCAAGACAATTAAAACAAAGTAGCCATTGGCTGTAATCAGAGTCCAAGTGAACTCAGCATATCTGAAAAACAAAGAAGGACACAAGTCATGTGGTGGACAGAATGCAATTCCTCTAGCAAATATGCCAATTATATTCCTTTCTTGAGATACTTTCCCAAGCTAAGCCAGAATATCAAATCCATTTAAAGATGGAATTTCTTATTTCTATTTATTTGTTTATTTATTTATTTATTTATTTATTTATTTATTTATTTATTTATTTAATGAGAGACACAGAGAGAGGCAGAGACAGGCAGAGGAGAAGGAGTCTCCCTGCGGGGAGCCTAATGTGTTGACTTGATCCCAGGACCCGGCAATCATGTCTTGAGTCAAAGGCAGATGCTCAACCACTGAGCCATCCAGGTGCCCCTGGGAACAAAATTTAAAGATTTCCTCATTTGTGGGATATTGTAACAATATAAACATTACAGTCACTTTCTGAGGGTTTTTGTTTGTTTTTGCGTTTTTTTTTTCAATAAATGAAAGTTTTATTTATTTTTTTTAATTTTTATTTTTTATTTATGATAGTCACACAGAGAGAGAGAGAGGTAGAGACATAGGCAGAGGGAGAAGCAGGCTCCATGCACCGGGAACCCGACGTGGAATTCGATCCCGGGTCTCCAGGATCGCGCCCTGGGCCAAAGGCAGGCACCAAACCACTGCGCCACCCAGGGATCCCCTATGAAAGTTTTAAATTTATTTTTTCACACTGTTTTTTCTAAATTTTTAACAGATATTTTGTATTAGTCATGATAGCCCACTTGTTGCAAAGTAGAGTTCCTATAGTAAGGTTTTTTTTCACAGTCCAGATACTCATGGGCATGGGTGTTAAATATTTCCATAACTCATGTTTTGTAGGAAAGAAGCACATCTAGGGACATTTGAAACAAGATAATCTATGTATTTCTTGCTAGTGATATATCTAAAATTAAAAAATCATTAAAAAAAGGATGGGAAAATATATCAAATGAAGTTGAGCAGCAAAATCATCTAAATGGATATGAAAATGTTCATAGTGGATAGTAGAAATTTTTTAAGCATTGAAAGAAGTTTATTTTATATTCATAAAAGTAGGAAAGCACAAAGAAAATCTATCTCATAAATCTTTTTATGTCAAGTAACACAGCACCAAGATTTGAACAGCAAAACTTGGGGATCCTTGGGTGGCTCAGCGGTTTAGCACCTGCCTTGGTACAGAGCACGATCCTGGAGTCCCGAGATCGAGTCCTGTGTCGGGCTCCTGACATGAAGCCGGCTTCTCCCTCCTCCTGTGTCTCTGCCTCTCTCTCTCTCTCTCTCTCTCTCTTTCTATGTCTGTCATAAATAAATAAATAAATAAATAAATAAATAAATAAATAAATAAATCTTAAAAAAAAAAAAGATCCTGAACAGCAAAACTTGGTTGAAATGCAAGGAAAAATCAACAAGATTGCCACACAGTGGATTGTTTAATATATAAACTTTAGTTTATGGCAAATTAAATAGACAAGATTTAAATATGGTCACAGAGTACATGTATAATTAAAATAATATTAAAATAATGAGCATTAAAATATTCTATCCTAACAAATAGTCACATTTTTAAAATGTTTATAGAACTTTTGCTTTCCTTCAAGCAACTGCTCATTAATTTCAAAGAGTCAGAACAATACAAGCCATGTTTCATGGCAATTTTTACCTTTAAACTAGACCTGGAATCCAAACACTCCTTTCTACCTTCATCTCTTATGTGTTGGTCTATCATTAGTCCCTACCAGGATCATTGCACATGTTTATTAACACATCCAATTTCCACTCTTTTCTTCTGAGAGTATATTCCCAACAGAGCAGGTGGACAATCGTTTGAAACAGAAGTCCAGTCATTTTACCTTCATTCACAAACCCCTGATAATCTTTCTCATTCAACAGAGTGAAAGCAAGTGGTATAACAATGGATTCAAGTTCTTACAGGAGCTAGGCACCCTTCTTCTCTGATACCCTCACCTACGATCCTCCCTCTTGCTCTGCCTCATGTACTTTCATTGCTGGCTACTTCTTGAACACACCACACTCTTCTCTGCTCCTTTCTCTGCCTGAAACACCCTTCTACCATAGGACAATTTGCATAACTCCCTTGCCTCCTTTAATTGTTTTACTTAAATTTCAACTTCTTAGTGAGGCTTACCAAAACTATTCTGTTACTACAAGCAGTGCCCCATACATTTGTAATACCTCTATTTCGGTTATTCATTTTGGTTCAGTACTTATCACTGTCTAACTTGCTCCACTACTTACTTATTATTGTATTATGTACTTCTTTCTTCTAGAACACATGCTTTATGCATGTATAGATATTTATCATTTTGTCAAAAGTTAGAACAAAATTGAATATTCAATAATATACTACTTAGAAAGAAGACTGATACATTATGATTCAATATTTTATATATATATACATATATAAAATATATATACTACATTGTTTGGAGCTAGGGATGATACATTACATATTCGATACATAACATCGTATATATACTGCTTGAAGCTAACCTCAGAGGCAGATTTATAAGCTTAAATGCTTTCATTATTTTTTTAAAAGAGGAAAAATCTCCAAATGAATGAGACCATATAATGTTTGTCCTTCTCCGATTGACTTACTTCACTCAGCATAATACCCTCCAGTTCCATCCACGTTGAAGCAAATGGTGGGTATTTGTCATTTCTATGGCTGAGTAATATTCCATTGTATAAATAAACCACATATTCTTTATCCATTCATATAAAAAATAGTGAAAGGGAATAAAGTGGAAAGGAGAAAAATGAGTGGGAAATATCAGAAAAGGAGATAGAACATGAAAGACTCCTAACTCTGGGAAACGAACTAGGGGTGGTGGAAGTGGAGGAGGGCGGGGGTGGGGGTGATTGGGTGACGGGCACTTGACAGGATGAGCACGGGGTGTTATTCTGTATGCTGACAAACTGAACACCAATAAAAAATAAATTTATAAAAAAATAAAAAAATAAAAGAGCAAAACTCAAACAATATTCACTCTACATTTAGATAATAAAGAAAAAATGTTTAACTGGGAAAAAAATAAGTAGAAGCAGTAAATATATTTTAGAGCCCACTCCTGTACATTTCACCTGAAAAAGGACACAGCACAACAAAAAAATCAAGAGTAATTTAACAGTATATACTAATAATATAATTTACTTATTTATTTATTGCCATTTTTTATTTTATTTTTTGTAATAAATTTATTTTTTATTGGTGTTCAATTTGCCAACATACAGAATAACACCCAGTGCTCATCCCATCGAGTGCCCCCCCTCAGTACCCGTCACCCATTCACCCCCAGCCCCTGCTCTCCTCCCCTTCCACCACCCCTAGTTCGTTTCCCAGAGTTAGGAGTCTTTATGTTCTGTCTTCCTTTGTGATATTTCCCACACACTTCTCCCTTCCCTTATATTCCCTTTCACTATTATTTATATTCCCCAAATAAATGAGACCATATAATGTTTCTCCTTCTCCGATTGACTTATTTCACTCAGCATAATACCCTCCAGTTCCATCGACGTGTAAGCAAATGGTGGGTATTTGTCATTTCTCATGGCTAAATAATAGCCCATTGTATACATAGACCACATCTTCTTTATCCATTCATCTTTCAATGGACACCGAGGCTCCTTCCACAGTTTGGCTATCGTGGCCATTGCTGCTATAAACATCGGGGTGCAGGTGTCCCGGCGTTTCATTGCATCTGTATCTTTGGGGAAAATCCCCAATAGTGCAATTGCTGGGTCGTAGGGCAGGTCTATTTTTAACTCTTTGAGGAACCTCCACACAGTTTTCCAGATTGGCTGCACCAGTTCACATTCCCACTAACAGTGTAAGAGGGTTCCCTTTTCTCCGCATCCCCTCCAACATTTGTTGTTTCCTGCCTTGTTAATTTTCCCCATTCTTACCGGTGTGAGGTGGTATCTCATTGTGGTTTTGATTAGTATTTCCCTGATGGCAAGTGATGCAGAGCATTTTCTCATGTGCGTGTTGGCCATGTCTATGTCTTCCTCTGTGAGATTTCTCTTCACGTCTTTTGCCAATTTCATGATTGGATTGTTTGTTTCTTTGGTGTTGAGTTTAATAAGTTCTTTATAGATCTTGGAAACTAGCCCTTTATCTGATATGTCATTTGCAAATATCTTCTCCCATTCTGTAGGTTGTCTTCTAGTTTTGTTGACTGTATCCTTTGCTGTGCAAAAGCTTCTTATCTTGATGAAGTCCCAATAGTTGATTTTTGCTTTTGTTTCTTTTGCCTTCGTGGATGTATCTTGCAAGAAGTTACTGTGGCCGAGTTCAAAAAGGGTGTTGCCTGTGTTCTCCTCTAGGATTTTGATGGAGTCTTGTCTCACATTTAGATCTTTCATCCATTTTGAGTTTATCTTTGTGTATGGTGCAAGAGAGTGGTCTAGTTTCATTCTTCTGCATGTGGATGTCCAATTTTCCCAGCACCATTTATTGAAGAGACTGTCTTTCTTCCAATGGATAGTCTTTCCTCCTTTATTGAATATTAGTTCACCATAAAGTTCAGGGTCCACTTCTGGGTTCTCTATTCTGTTCAAAACAGGTAAATGCATAGAAAATTCATAGAACTACAAAGCTGTGGTCATCAAGACAGTGTGGTACTGGCACAAAAACAGACACATAGATCTATGAATTTTCTATGCATTTACCTGTTTTGAATATTTCATATAAGTGGAATTGCATGATGGGTACACTTTTTTTCTACTTCTATAACTTAGCTTGTCTTGTTTGAGGTTCATTGTTGCATGAATGGATACTTTGCTTTTTATGTCTGTATAATATATCATTCCGTGTACATACGTAATTTTGTCTATTCATTTTTTTTTATTAATGGACATTTTGGATTGTTTCCACCATTTAGTTATTACAAACAATGCTGCTATGAATATGTGTACACTAGTATTTGTTTTAGTATCTGCTTTCAATTCTTTTAGGTATACACCAAGAGGATATATATTGGGTTATATGATAATTCTATATTTAACTTCAAGGAATCACCAAACTGTTTTCCACAGTAGTTAAACCATTTTACACACCCAACAGCAATGTATGAGGATTGTAATTTCTCTACATCTCCACCAAGACTTATTTTCCCTTTTGTTTGTTTTAATTACAGTTTTCTTACTGATATAAAGTGGCACTTCCTTGTGGTCTTGATTTTCATTTCATTTTCCTAATGACTAAAGATGTTAAGTTTCTTTTCATATGTTTGTTGGCCATTCAAATATGTTTTTTGAAGAAATTTCAAGTCATTTGGCCATCAAAAAAATTTGTCACTTGTCTTTTTGTTGTTAACTTATAAGGATTCTTTATATATTCTGAATACTAGACCCTTATATGATTTGGTAATTTGAGAATATTTTCTCCCTTTTTGTAGAGGGCTTTTTCAATTTCTTGACCATGCACTTTGAATGCAACAAAAGTCTTAAATTTTGATTCTATCCAATTTATCCATTTTTTTTCTTTAATTATTTGTGCTTTTCATGTCAGCTGTAAGTGATGTAATTTTGAAGGTAGGTGAAGTTTGGTGGTGTCAGGCCAGAGCTGATGACCAAGAAAGAATTCTTGAAATGTCTTTGGTAAAAAATGGTGGTTTTATTAAAGCATGGAGACAGAACCTGTGGGTGAAAAGAGCTGTGCTGGAGCATCCCTTTAGTGCCTAGGCAAATTGTTTTGTTTTTTAAAGATTTTATTTATTCATTCATGAAAGACACAGAGAGAAGAGGAGACACAGGCAGAGGGAGAAGCAGGTTCCCTGTAGCCTGATGTGGGACACAATCCTATTGCGGATCCCACCCTGATCCCACCCTGAGCTGAAGGCAGATACTCAACCACTGAGCCACCCAGGTGTCCAGCCTAGCCAAATTGTTTATAACTCTACCTTAGTCTTTATTTCCTGCTTGCACTTTGCTTAGAAATCACCCACGGGTGATTTCTCGGGTCTTTTCTAAACAAGCATCTTGCCATTGGGCATGCATGTTTTGTTTTGTTTTAATTAAGCAGTATTCATGGGTGCTTTTAAATGTTCAGAATTTCTCAAAAACTCTCTCTCTAGCTTTTTCTTCCAGGCTTTTGGCACTCTATTGTACACCTCAACACTGATCTTTTGCCCTAGGAAGCTATAAGCTTCTTGCTTACCTTACAACACTTTCAAGAAATACCTGCTGTTTTTCTGTTGTGGGTGAGTTCTGAGTTATGTAAAATGAAGATCCGCACTTTGTATCAGTATTTCTAGTACTTGTCAAACAGGTTAGAATAGAAAAACAAAAATAAAAACAGAGCCTTAATTCCTTGCAAATGAGGCCTACTTTGCTCCTGGAAGAACTAGGGGCCAGGGTTCCTCACCAGGACTGTGGTCTACCCTCTCCAAGGTCACTGTGAGCCTGAATGTGGGTAGGGCAAAGTTAAGTAAAAATGTCAAAAGTTTCCTACCATTTTAAAGATTCAGATTTCACTTGGATGCGGTAGTCTTTTGTTAGAACACACCCAGTTAATTCTATAGTTCATTCTGTTTCTTTGATGGAGAGATCAACACTTGGAATTGGCTACTTTGCCTCTTTTTTTGATGTCCAGTGTAAACGTTTTAAAATCTCTCTTACCTCCCAGATTATATCTCGAATCTCTTCTTCCTACACATATAATGCTCCCGTTCCCTGGAATGCACTTCTCCAACTTTGTACCTGGTAGGAAATCAAGAGTTTTCTCCCAGTAACTGTTCTCTACTAGGTCCCCAAAGTTCTCAGTGTTCCTCCTAAATACGAACTTCAAATTTCTAACTTTTGGTGTAACCATTTATTTTATTTTCCCTTACCCTAGTAAGAATGTAAGAATGTTGATTGAACAAGCTGCATACTATTCATCCATGTATTAATTAAATGAGTGCTAAATGAAAACCTACTTTTGTGAAATACTAGGAACTCAGCGTGGGCAAGGAAGACTGAGATCTTTACTCATGACATGTATTCTTGTTTTTTACCAGCTCCATCCTAATGCCCAACATACTGCAGGTTTTCAGTAATGGATTTTAGATGAATGAATACCGTGTATTTAACTCTAATTGCCATAAACTAAGCCATGAGGGATCAGTCAATAAGTAATGGCTATTATTATATCTCAGGTGCATGTTATAGATTATTTCATCTGTTATCAAAATTACTAATGAGAAAGGCATTAGAATACCTATGTGTTAAATGAGAAAATTGAGACTCAGATTAAATGATTACTAAGTAGCCAAGGCATGATTCTAACCAAGTATGTCTCTCCACTCAAAATCATTGTTTGACATAAAACAACAACACCATTTGTTCAAAATAGCAACTCCCTGGTAACCCCAATATTTTGGAATAGAAACTTTACTTACATCATGTTTATTATAATCATCTCTTGTAGGGGAAAATGAACAAAAAAAATTACACTAAATCTTTTGAAGTAATGTGTAACTTTTCTGTTCATAAGTTGAACATAGACAGGAAATGAAAGGCTCATTTGCATAATACAGTCAAATCACATTATCTAGTCCTTTCTCCTACAAATCCTTCACGAATTGTAGAGCTGCATGACAAACTAAAATTGAAAATGAATTTCCACATTAGTTATTACAATTGCTAGGGAAGCACAGTGGAGGTACATAAATTCCATATTTTGTGTATCAAAAATGGCATGTCTACAAAGATCTTCTTAAAATAGATTTCATTAAGAATAAGCCCTCTACATTAAGTGTGTACTTAGGCTTTAGTGATACATTTTGTGTTTCCCCATTTTCAGGATTCCCTTCTATCTTTTAACTCCTTTATCTCCTGGACTCTTTTCTTCTATTCCTCAATCAGCTGCATTCACCTCTGTAGTTGGAACCATGGACCCACAAAGATGTCCACATCCAATCCCCAGAAAGAGACATGGAAAGAGACTTGGAAGATGTGATTAAGTTGAAGAGCTTGATATAGGGAGATTAGCCTGGATAACTCAAGTTAACTCTGTATAATCACATGAGTCCTGATAAGGGAGAGACAGTAAAGAGCAAAGTCAAAAGAGGCAATGCAATAATGGAAACTTACGTTGGAGCGATGTAATCAAAGATGGAGAAAGCTCTAAGCCAAGGACATAAGTTCCCCTCAAAAGCTAGAAAAACCATGGCAACAGATTCTCCCCTAAAGCCTGTAGAAGAAACGAAGCCCTGCCAATGCCCTGATGTTACCACTGTGCTAAGACTCACTTTGAACACTTGATCCTCAGAATTTTAAGATAATGCATTTGTGTTGTTTTAAATCATTTAGTTTATAATAATTCATTATGACAGAAAAACAAAACTAATGTTTCCTCCTCTCTCTACTGTTTGTTAGCTATAACATACCACTTTTCAAGAAAAGGCATAGCAAAGTCCCTGGAAAAGCAATCTGTAATAGAAATCTCTCACTAAGGTATGGACTATTCCTTTTATTTTAGGACTCAAAGGAAAGATGGATTTTTAAAACATCATAGTATGAAACAATGCCTCGGGACACCTGGGTGGCTCAGTGGTTGAGCGCCTCCCTTTGGCCCAGGGCATGATCCTGGAGTCTCTGGATCGAGTCCCACATCAAGCTCCCTGCATGGAGCCTGCTCCTCCCTCTGCCTGTGTCTCTGCCTCTTTCTGTGTCTCTCATGAATAAATAAATAAAATCTTTTTTAAAAAAATTAAAAAAAGAATGCCTCAACACAATAAATCACTATCTACTTATGTAAATTTAAACAACACTCAAATGGGCAATGATTATATATATATATATTTAAAAATCTAGTATGATTTATTAATAATATTTTTTGCATTTTTAAATTTGAGTATAGTTCATTTATTTTTCTAGATTGAGAGACTAAAAAAAATCTCAGAAGTATTATGTAAGATTGTTATTAAAATAAAAAAAGGCCACACATTCCGACAGCATCCCTTTCCCAAATAAAACACAATATATAGCTTGGTTTTTGACCTAAGACAGCAACTCATGGAACAAACAAAATGATCAGTTAAGTACAGGATTTAAGCCTCCCTGGTATCCATACTGCATATTTTTTGCATGTGCTAGTTTAACTATCCTCTTCCTAAGGTCTCTGTGAGTGTTTGCGTGGCTATGGTTGTGAATGTGAAGGTCTTTTCAAAGAAAGATATATCTTCTTGTTCAATAGTCATTTCCCCAAATGGATCTTCCTCCACATAAAGATCCATTTACAAATGGTTATTTGATATCTAGATACAGAACAATCACCTGCCAGTGATCTCCAATGAAATGTGCCATGACCATGGTGTGGTCATTTACACATGCCATTTGATCTCCCTTTGATAAAAACTCGCTCTGAGGACAGTATGGATTGGGAGGAGGATCAGATGGGATGGAGGGACTAAGAGTAGAGATTAAAAGGGTTGGCATTTACGGAGTAACTATTGTGAGCCATTCCTCTGTGCTCCTACATTTTATTTACTGCTCAGAACAACTCAACCAGATTTATTGTCTCCTTTTACAACAGTGGCTCCACAGAGTATATTATTTTTCCCAAGTCACTAGACAAACAGGCTTCAAACTTTTGTCTATCCTAATCCAAAGTTTACGTTCTTCCCCTCTGCTCCATGTTAAACACTATAGTAGTTGAGTAAGAAGAGAAATGCCATTTAATACACCCAAAGTCTGGCAGCTATAAAGTGGTGCAATCTGGATTGAAAACTAATTTTATGTGACCAAAGTCCATGTTGCTCTTACAAGGGGTTAAATTAGAGGCTTTCTTTTCCACTCAGTAAAGTGTCTTTAAAGTTAATGAAAGCACACCCTCTTATTTCCCTACTGAGTTACAGTCCTCTGAAGGAAGAAAATTAAAAAATAAAACACAGAAACAAAACAATACAAGAATTGGGCTCTCAGTGCCAGTGATCATTAGTGGATAATTTCATGAGCATGTTTAAGAGCCTGAGCATGTTGTTTCTCTTGTTTGCTTTAATAACCTGAGAAACTCATGGATGTCTCATCTCTCACCTGCTTTACTTAGATTTTAAATCTAAATAGAGAAATTTGATGTTTGCATATTCTATTTTTGTTGCTGTAATCTCTTATCTTTTGAACTAATATTAACCAGTTTCTTTAATTTGTCTTAATCATAGTGCAAAATAGGATCATTTGTGTACCACTCTCTTAAGCAAACTAGTGCCATCTGCTTATTCAGTAAAGAGGCTATTATGAGCTTTGGATTGACAATAGAGCTCAGAACTTAACAGATGTTTCACATATATTCGACTTCCCTATGCACAGAACAGGTCCAGTTATGAGAATCATTTAGGTTACATCATAAGCTGGAATTAGCATGTCAGTTCTTCATATATCATGTCCCAAATAATCACTGAGGGGAGTTATTTTCCTTTTCTTCCTCGGATATCAGTGGATCAATAACTGTTTTTTTCCAATAAATATATGTTTCTATAGGATATCTGACTATGTGGTGTTACTGCATTAACTGCTATGGATTTTGTGCAGAATATATCAAATTGTAGCTGAGGATACAAAATATCTAACCAGCACTTGAACATGAGTTGAAGAGTGCTGTCATGGAGCTGGGCAGAATTCATTTTAAGGTATTAAGTAAGCTTAATGTTTGTCACTTCATTCGTCCAGACCTGGATTACTACAGGGAAAAGCACAGAATATTTATAGAACTAGAGAAAGGGTGGCATGAAGAGGGAGAAAGGAAAGAGACAGTGAATGAGGATTGTGGAAAGCTCTCTCAGAACCACTTGGGCTTTACTATGAGACCTTAGACTGAAGCTGATTAAGAAAAATGTGATGTTCAATAGGCCTTTACAGTTTGTCCTCAACTCTCATCATTTAAGACAAACAGGTTAATTTAATTTCATTACTATTGTGTTTCATGGAGCAAGGCAGATCTTGTCTGCCTTTTATACCCCAGGAGCAATAGAACAACTATCCTGATGTAACAGAGTTGGTAAATGGAAGATTTGGGATTTGTATTTAAGCTTGTCCTCAAAGTTCTCCACTCTGCTATATCTCAAGGTGTCATAAAAGAAAATACAGCAGCTGGATGGTCCAAAGCTTACTAATAGCTCTCATTTTCATTAACACATTATTGTATACAGTTACTGGAACTATTTAGAAGAATACTAAGACATCATATAAGCTTGAATGTGGTAATCAGCCATCCTAAAACTAAGAAACAAATAGCAAAATAAAAGCACTCAACAATAATAATACCTAACACTTATTTTTTTAAGCTTTTATTTTTTCTTGAGAGACACAGAAAGAGAGGCAGAGACACAGGCAGAGGGAGAAGCAGGCACCCCTCAGAAAGCCTGATATGGGACTTGACCTGATATGGGATCATGCCCTGAGCCGAAGGCAGATGCTCAACCACTGAGCCACCCAAGTGCCTCATGTCTAACATTTATTGCATACATACAATTTTCCAAGCAAAACACAACTATAAAATAGGTATTTTTATTAACAAGGCAGGAAACAACAAATGTTGGAGAGGATGCGGAGAAAAGGGAACCCTCTTACACTGTTGGTGGGAATGTGAACTGGTGCAGCCACTCTGGAAAACTGTGTGGAGGTTCCTCAAACAGTTAAAAATAGACCTGCCCTACGACCCAGCAATTGCACTGTTGGGGATTTACCCCAAAGATACAAATGCAATGAAACGCCGGGACACCTGCACCCCGATGTTTCTAGCAGCAATGGCC
Source organism: Canis lupus baileyi (assembly GCF_048164855.1). NCBI lineage: Eukaryota > Metazoa > Chordata > Mammalia > Carnivora > Canidae > Canis > Canis lupus. The sequence goes on along the minus strand of NC_132857.1, from coordinate 30,555,229 downwards.
ACTATAGCCAAACTGTGGAAGGAGCCTCGGTGTCCAACGAAAGATGAATGGATAAAGAAGATGTGGTTTATGTATACAATGGAATATTACTCAGCTATTAGAAATGACAAATACCCACCATTTGCTTCAACGTGGATGAAACTGGAGGGTATTATGCTGAGTGAAGTAAGTCAGTCGGAGAAGGACAAACATTATATGTTCTCATTCATTTGGGGAATATAAATAATAGTGAAAGGGAAAATAAGGGAAGGGAGAAGAAATGGGTGGGAAATATCAGAAAGGGAGACAGAACGTAAAGACTGCTAACTCTGGGAAACGAACTAGGGGTGGTAGAAGGGGAGGAGGGCGGGGGGTGGGAGTGAATGGGTGACGGGCACTGGGGGTTATTCTGTATGTTAGTAAATTGAACACCAATAAAAAAAAATAAATAAAAAAAAATAAAACAAAACAAAAAAAAATAAAATAAAATAGGTATTTTTAAAAGATTTATTTATTTATTTTAGAGAATGAAAGGAAGAGAGAGAAAGGGGGGTGGAGGAGGAGGGCATCGGAGAGAGAGAATCCCAAGCAGACATCCCAAGGCCAAGCTTGTTCTCATGAGCCTAAGATCATGACCTGAGCAAAAACCAAGAGTCAGATGCTTAACTGACTGTGCCACCAGGTGCCCCTAAAATAGATATTCTTTCTTTATACGTGACACAACTAGCACAGAAACATTAACCAACTTGGAGTGAAGTTGTGATTTGAAACTAGCAGTTCTGGTACCCAAACTCACATTGTTAACCAGTATGAAATGTTCTACAAATTTTCATGGGTGCCTACCATGTAGGCATTTTTATTATGCATAAGACCCCTGTCTTTTAAAAATGCTCACTTAAAAAAATAAAGGTGTTCATCTACATATAAAAAACCCCATTCCTTTCCCAAAACGTTTATTTCTGTCTACAGGGTCATATTAGATTCTTTTATTTTTTTTTTATTTTTTTTTCTTTCTCATTTTCTTTGCAGGTCTGCATGTGATTTGGTTAACAAATCAATCTCCTAACAAAAATCTGAGAACACAGAAAATTAGGATTTAGCCTGTGGCCTCTTGCATCATCTTGAAACGTTCCAGTCACATGTCTGTAAAGAGACAAGAACAGTCCATGGTAAATGTTTACACAGTAAAAAATATCACACTTTCCATAGGTGCTCACATCAAGACAATTCAAGTTTTGAAACATAATCCAAGCTCTTGAAGCAAGTCCTGTCCCAACAGAGAAAGTTTAGTAAGAATAATAAAAAGACTTCAGTGACAAGAGGAAACTATGGTGTGACTTGGCCTGGGGACAGAGCTGCATTACAACATGGTTCAGGGCTGTTAGAGTTTATTGTTTGACTCCTTTGTCTCCCTAATGTATTATTAATGCCTTGTAAATAAGGGTTCACAGTGTACAGGCTTACATGAATTTTCACCAGCCAGCCCTGCCCCAGGGAGCTGTACTTGTAATAAAAGCAATGAAATCGACATATTTCTCATGTCATTTGGTATAAGTTAGGCCTCACTCACCAGACAGAGGAAGAATTTTGAATTACAATTGTGAATGGATATGTTTATTTTATTCTGTTTCAAGCTATTTAAATTTCAGCTAAACTAATCATTATGCTTCAATTTGGTCTACATGGAAAATTCAGCAAATACTATCTCCTGATCTTATGTTGGGCATCAGTATGCTCACATTACACATTTTATTTCGGAATCTCAAACTTGCCCATTTGCCAAGATAATTCACTTTTGTTAGTTGTCTTTTAGTTCCCTGTTGATTTCCAGTTTACTCTGTCTGTTTCTGCATGTTAATTTGCCATTCCTGCCATGCCCTTGGGTTACTTTTGCTTCAATTGAACCATAATAAATGCAAGTTCAATGATTTTATCACATAAAGGAGGGCTTGAACTTTTTCATGACTTAGTCCAAAGCACAACTAGTATTGCATAATATCCAGAAGGTTCTTGATTTATATTGAATGATGGGACTATTGAAATTGAGTTTTCATTTTTAGGAAAATGTTAAATCAATATTGGCAAAGGGTGTTTGTGTGTGTGTGTGTGTGTGTGTGTGTGTGCGTGTGTGTTTAGTTGAAGATGTACATATGAAATCTAAATCTTTGGGGAGGAAGCCATGGTTGAAAGAGATTGAGTAATGTTTTCATCAAACACCTTGCTTAGAAGCCACAGATATTAATCTTTTCCAAGTCAACACATTGTATCCTGTTTAATATATCCTTTTTAATTTTGATACGTTCACCTGGAGCAGAGTTACTGAACCCTATCTATGTCATAGGTGGAAACCATCTTGCCAAAACACTGGAAGCACTGAAAATATTAAAATAGAGTTAGATAATCTCCCTCCCAGAAGCATATTTGATTTAAGTGAGGCAAGTGCCTGTCTTGTGAAACTGTGTGGCATTAGTCTCTAGAGCCCAGAGGTTAATGGGCCTGAAAGCTCTGGCTATCAGAGATGTCCTTAAGAGCTTGTGTGACACGTGGTATCTATAGAATACATTGATTAAGATATTTTTCTGAGACAGATTTGAAAGAGTATTCCTTATTCATTCTGGACATCAAAATTATTGATTATAACAATAGCTCAATTTTTTGTGCTTTGTCTATGCCAGCCTTTGTTTCAAGGGTTTTATATGTATTGACTTATAGAATGTCCTAAAAGATAGGTACTGTTGTCCTTTTTTATAGATGAGGAAATTGAGACACAAAGAATTTAAGTAATTTACCTAAAATCAAACAGTTAATATCTGGGTTATTTATTTCCAGAGCCCTCACTCTTTTTAATTTCTGTGCTATGCTATCTCTTGAATAGTGTGGTCACATTCACGTAGATCATGAACTGATGTGCAACACCTCCTAAGATTTCCCACCCTACACTTAGTGTAAGGGGGTTCCTCCTACATTAGAATAAGAAAGAGTTTTGTTTTCCACACTCTGGAATGAAAACTTAATGTGTTTCCTACATAATCATATATAAGTCTCATTAGGATATTGAGTATCTCCTTATGTCATTGTCCAGTCCTGGTACCTGAGATTCCCAGGATAAATACGTTGATGCCCATTTCTTACTTCACCTAGATAGTCCTCTATCCTGTTTTGTGCTCACATCTAAGTGCCAAGAAATTCAGATTTCTGAATTTCTGCCAGAAATTCTACTGGGTCTTGAAGAGCCATTTGTTTGCTTTACTCGGTAACTCAAAATGTGGCTGCAAAAACATTGTGGTGTTCCTGTTCTTGGCCAAGTTGCCTATTAATTTATTTATGCTTTTAAAGCTTTGGTTTGCTTACCTGTCCAGTGGCAAGAATAATGATGATCCCTCCCTGTATGGTTTTGGGACCATTAAAAGAATGATAACATGTAAATCATTTATCATATGCAATAACAGATGTTAGTCATTAGAGTGGGTACAAATATATTTCTGTCATCCCATCCAGAAATAACAGGGAGGTGTTCAGATTGGAAAGCTCATATTCTGATGAGAATCTGAGCTAAAACTCAATCCAACTTCAGGGCTCTATAGGTTCCCTCTACTGCGTGGTGGCACTGCTTAACGCCAGCAGACAATGAGGGATAAGCCAGAGTGGTTCCTGTACTGTTTGAACTGGAGTGGTAATGAACACTATGTTATAAATAGCATTAGCCATGTACTCTTAATAGTAAGCCCTTAATAGTAAGTCCCTAAAACCAGGCTCTATCTCCTTTTGAGTTTGGAAATGTTGCTATAATACCCCCAAAATCCAATTTTCTCACAGGGAAGTTAGAAAACAAAATATGCAGCTAGTATTTCTGAGTAACCAATTTAGGAAATATTTTTATGGAACATTCATAAGTCATAATTTTTGCTCATTTGAAGTCCGCTAATGTGAAATACTTATACTACCATTTCCAATTAATTTATTTCATATCCTCCCTCTCAAAAATTTGTCAACTTACTCTTTTCTTTTGGCAGTGACATATGTCCAAGGGTTATTTTCACAGTGGGAGGAGGTTCTTTTTACATGCAGTTTGAGTCTCAATCCTGAGTCTGTATCTGTTCTTTTAAACACCCGAGGTGGGACTGGGAACATGGAAATGTCTAGATCCAGTCTAGATGCCAGTTGTTAATATAAGCAGCTTTACCTATGGACCCAACCTTATTCCACATAAGCATCACTAAACAGGAAGCCCTCACAGGTCTAAAGTTTCTTGCCACCATGGGTTAGGAGGACCATATCATGCCATTCCAAAGTGACTTTATATCCCATGATCTCCTTCATTCCTTAGAAGCTCTCCCAAATTAAAATATTATGTAAAATACTGTGTTTGCAATGTAATACAGTTTTAAGAGAAATTGGAAAATAAGACTTTATGAGTCAAGCTTGATAAGTCAAACCTCAATGGGTATATTGAATAGCCAAAGCAATCTTGAAAAAGAAAAACAAAACTGAAAGTATCACAATTCCAGACTTCAGATTATATTACAAAGCTGTAGTAAACAAAACAGTATGGCATTGGCACAAAAATAGATACATAGATCAATGGAACAGAACAGAAAACCCCAAATAAACCCGTAACTATATGGTCAATTAATCCTTGACAAAAGAGGAAAGAACATGCTTTGATAAAGACAAATGATGCTGGAAAAACCAAAAAGTTACATATAAAAATGAAATTGGACCGCTTTCATGTAATCATACCAAAAATAAGCTGAAAAAATATTAAATAACTAAATATGAAACCTGAATTAATAACAATCCTGGAATAGAACACAGACAGTAATTTCTCTGACATCAGCCATAAATTTCTAGATTTGTCTCAAGAGGCAAAAGAAATAAAAGCTAAACAAAATTATTGGGCCTATATCAAAATAAAAATCTTCTGCACAGAGAAGGAATAATTAGCAAAACCAAAAGGCAACGTAAGGTATGGAATGGGAGATGATGTTTCCAAATGACATATCTGATAGAGGGTTAGTATCCAAAATAGATAAAGAATTTGTGTAATTCAACACCGCAAACAAATCCAATTTAAAAATGGGCAGAAGACATGAATAGACATTTCTCCAAAGAAGACATACAGATGGCTGATAGACACATGAAAAGATGCTCATCCTCACTTATCATCAGGGAAACACAAACAAAAACTACCATTATATATAACCTCACACCTGTCAGAATGGCTAAAATAAAATACACAGGAAATAACACGTGTTGGTAAGGATGTGGAGAAGGGGAGCACTTTTATATTATTGGTGGGAATGCAAATTGGTGCAGCCACTATGAAAAACAGGATGAAGTTTCCTCAAAAAGTTAAAAATGTAACTATCCTACAATCCAGCAATCGTACTGCTAGGTATTTACTCAAGGGGATACATGCACCCCTATGTTTATAGCAGCATTTTCACCAGAACCAAATTATAGAGGCAGTCCAAGTGTCCAATAACCAATGAATGGATAAAGATTTGGTGTCTATATAGAGTGGAATATTACTCAGCCCTAAAAATGAGTGATATCTTGCCATTTGCAATGATGTGGATGGACCTAGAAGCTATTATACTAAGCAAAATAAGTCAATCAAAGAAAGACAAACACCATATGATTTCATTCAGATTTGGAATTTAAAAAACAGAACAATCGAAGAAAAGAAGAAAGAGACAAATCAGAAAACAGACTCTTATGTTAGACAACAAACTAATGGTCACCAGAGTGAAGATGTGTGAAATAAGTGATGAAGATTAAAGAGTACACTTATCATAAGCATTGAATAATGTACATAATTGTTAAGTCACTATGTTGTACACCTGAAACTAATATAACAATGTATGTTAACTACACTGGAATTAAAACAAAAATCACTTATATCTTAAATTAAAAAAAAAGTTACTTAAATCTACTGATGACATTGACACCTTCAGGAATATATCATCAGAGTAGACGATGGCCTCTAATAGAACATAGACTAAGAGAATCCTTAGAAGCAAAAATTAAGTTTGAGACACCAGTTACTACAATGAAGGTTTAAAGAATTAAAACCTGGGATCCATGTGCATTTTGAGGAGCTTGAGATACAGTCCTAAAAAAAGGTTCACTTGATCTCTCCCTAGCAGGAAAGAAATATTCCTTGAAAGTATTCATCTTTTGCCAAATTTCCCAAGAAGGTCAAGCAGCTTTTGTATTACTAAATAGCCTTTAGTGGTAACCTGAGTTTATCAAGGAAAGGGTTCCTTGGAGAGGGTGCACCAATGGAGCATTTGTTGGAAATAATACATCTCTCCAATAATTCTGAAGGAGTCTTTTGGTTTAAATAACACTCTCACATAAAGCCAGTTGGGGATTTGTTGGCAAATCTGATCTTTTCTAAATATGTCATGGGTTGTAGACCTCAAATAAGGGATGCCCATCTACGAAGTGCTGGCTTGGGATACCTAGAGCAAGTCAGCTTCATCTCTCAGGTTTTTTTCTATAACATATACAGGGTGTGATTTCTGAGCCACCATGAAAATTCCTGCTGCTCAAAAAGTATTTCACCACTGCCTGTCACAATGACTGAAATTTTACCATTATAAGTTACAATTTGGCACAATCAACTCCTGTCAACATTATTGACAGGGTAAATGTGACATGCCTTGTTCAAGTCAGGCTGAAAACTAGCTGGTAATAAGTGTTCAGTGTGTACTTTGTCTCAATTCGGTAAAGTTCAATGGTGATTACCATTTTGGTGAAGCACAGCTGGTCTCTTGTATAAAATGATTTATGGCTCTAAACAGACCAGAATGACAGCACTCACCACTGCAGGACCTAAAGATAAACTTGAAATAGATTGAAATTATAATTTGAGCTCAAGCCCTTGATGATCATAATTTGAGGAACAAGACATGGCAAGTATTAAAACACTATATCCGTTGGGTACCTTACTGACCATGCCACACTCTTTGTGGAAGGACTAACATTAATGAAAATGTTTACACTCCATTCCAAGGACCGTGCTAACCTCTCTGCTTGTGCATCTCATTTAAATAGTTACCATAACCTTATGGTGTAAATTCTATCTCCATTTTAGAAATGGGAAGATCTGGAGCTTAAACACGTCAGGGATTGATCATAAATTCACACTAGGGCCTGCATGACATCCAAGCCGCCATGGTAACCTATCTTATTGAGGACAAGATACACATTCTTGGTATGGCATGTACTCTTGGGGAGGCAATCAAAGTTCTATTGATTTTTGTACGGTGTACATAAGATATAATTTTTGAATCTTTGTGCCACAAGGAAAGTGTAAAGAAAACTATTTCACTTTCTTATGGCCATAGATAAAGAACTTGATGTTTAAGTACTAACTGTAATGTTTCTGACCTGATACAATTTTACAAAATAACGGCATGTCACTAGGGAGATAACAATATAAGGAAGAAAATGATCTGATAAAGAATGAAAATTTCTACGATTGTCCTTCATTTTCTTAGTAAGTTGTTTTGCTTTCCATTAAATTATCATAAGATAGAAATGAATCAGATCAAATTGTACTTAGTGATGCTTTTCCAAAGTGAGGGCTAGTTTGTGCTGCATCCTCCCCATTTGAATATGACCTCTTTTGCAAGCAAAGATAGGTGTTAGAGCAGAAGAGGGGCAACTAGAAAGGTTGGGATAGGAACAGACTGCTGAGGTGTCAAATTCCTCTTTTTATTTAAAATGTATACATTTTGGGAATGACCAGGTGGCTCAGTCAGTTAAGCGTCAAAGTCTTGGTTTCCACTCAGGTCATGATCTCAGGCTCATGAGATCCAGCTCCGCTTAGGGCTTCGCACTAGAGGGGGTGTCTGATTGAGATTCTCTCTCTCCTTCTCACTGTGGCCCTCCCACACATCTCTCTAAAATAAATATATCTTTAAAACATTAAAAAAATAAAATATGTACATTCATATAAAAGTAAATTAAAATAGAATCTTATTTTATAATTCATGTAGTTAGCTCCATGCACTTTTACCTTTCAGATTACAGCACTTCTATGTCCTCCACTTGGAAAATTGATGGAGAATGTTAAGTTGTACACCTTGATTATTGTTTCATATCCACAGTTTATCTCCAGATCCCCCAAATAAGATTTCATATAGCAGGGATGCCTGGGTGGCTCAGTGGTTGAGCATCTGCCTTTGGCTTAGGTCGTGATCCAGGGTCCTGGGATTGAGTCCCACTTCAGGCTCCCTGTAGAGAATCTGCTTCTCCTTCTTCCTATGTCTCTGCCTCTCTGTGTCTTTCATGAGTGAATGAATGAATAAATATTTATTTTTTAAAAAATATATATATTTCACATAGAAGAGGAGCTACCAATGTTAGAAGGACTATGATCTATAATTATGAAAACATTGCACTGTTAAATTTTTTTAATATTTTATTTTTTCATGAGAGACACACAGAGAGAGGCAGAGACACAGGCAGAGAAAGAAGCAGGCTCCCTGTGGGGATCCTGATGTGGGACTTGATCCCAGGACCCCGGGATCACACCCTGAGCTGAAGGCAGCTGCTCAATCACTGAGCCACCCAGGCACCCCTCCATAGTTAAATATTTAAAAATATTTAAGAAATAGGCCTAAATACACTAATAGAATATAGAGTAGGAAGACCTCGAGAGACAAACTGTATTTTTGATTGGACACCAATTGCTTGGTGCCAGCAGCAAATAGACAATAGTTGTTTTATCTACGTAATATTTACATCTATCTGTCTATCTATCCATCTACTCATCTACCTATCTAGAAATTGTAAAATAACATTTGGTCCATGTTCTTGTAGTCCATGGCTCCTTTTTCTATGTGACACTTTTAAAATTAGTGACATTTATGATAAAACCATGCAAGGAAACCTCAAAATTGATACTCTTTCTGAAAACAACCTTATCGTCTCTTCCTGTTATTCAATGTCGTTCCTAACCCAGAACTACTCCCCTTACTCAGTTACATCCTGCAGTAGGAAACATTGACTGGTGGAGAATATCCTTTCTTCCATCTTTCTCCTACTTCACAGTTACTCCTACTTTTATGGTTTGCTTTTATTCTCTTGTGAAGCAAAAATAACTTCTCCCTGCCCATCCAGAATTTATCCATTCATTATCACTGATCACTGAACCTATTCCTTCCAGAAGATGATGTGGGTACATTTTCAACTTTTGCTTTTGAAATCCCTGTAGCTTTCCGGTTCAGATATGGGTATTTGAGTGCCACCTCAAGAAAAGCCATGTTAACGTCACTGTTCATGCTGGCTGTAGATGGTAATGATCACAGTAATGTATGAATATGCCCTATGAAGTGTAGCATTCAGTCTGAGAGGAAACCTTTCCTAAATAGCTGAATACAAATTCTTGGGTATTTATCTCTAACACGTGACCTTAATAACTTAATAATTCTATGATACTTTCATGTTTCATGTATATAAATTTAATGTCCAGACTGCAAGCTGCTTTAGGAAAAGGGTGGGTAATTTTTTAAAAAATGCCCTCGATGTCTGAATTATAGTGTAATGCACCAACTAGTTGCAGAATAATTAAATAAGTGAGATTATACCTCTTTCAATGGTAAAAAGCATGACATCATCATGCTTTTATTTAGTGTAAAGAATAGATAAAATAAGCATTGAATAAATATTGAATCAAATGTGTTTTTTAGGATTTATTAGAAAGAGAGAGCAGAAGAGACAGACACTCAAGCCAACTGAAGCACCCAGGTGCCCCAAGTAAAATGTAATTTATATGTATGTATTTATATATTAACATTTAATTTTAATTTATATGATGAATGGCACAAATAGGGATCAATACAGCGCTAAGCTCATGCAGATTTACCTTCTACGTTTGACCGCCAAAATTGTCTTTAATCTGCATATGCCCTTTATTTGGGGATTTATTAGAAATACAACTGTAACTACAGAAAAACACCTGGAAATCTTGTAAGTCAGATTAACAGAAATTTTCATTAAGCCATGGTTCTCCTATTAGTGGGTCAGTCATCTTTGTGTCTCAACCTCTGAATTCTTACAGCCATTGTAAACAATATTTTATTTTTTCATGTATGAACATCATTCGCTAAAACCAGAAAACTAGCTGGGCAAATAAAAATAAAAGTACCATGAAATTTCCAGAAGAGATATGACATATAAATTTAACACCCTTTATCCCATCTATTCTAACATGCTGCCTTCATCCTATTAGCATCTCCAATCAGGATGGCTGGAGCAGCTGTTGGACACCATTATTAATCTCATCACTCCTCTTCTTGGAGGTGAGACGTGTGGGCAGCACTGTCCAACATATTCTGTTAAATTAGGCTTTGAAACAGGTTGAGTGGTAACAATAGCAATAATAACACATCAATCAGAGTCCAAGATTGGCACTTCAAGAAACATTTGACACTTTTCTCTTGGAATGCAGAAATACATGTGACAAAGCACACCAGAGCACAGGCTGATGCCCCCAGATACTTATATAAAACCTTAACTCATATTCCAACGCCTACTCTTTTGCTGCCCTCAGAGTTCCACTTAGCAATGTATTATTTACTGCCAGGATACCTGCTGGTTGTTTTGCTTTGCTGCAGTAGAGCTTATCCCTCTTGATCATTCACTCTCTTCTCCCACTGATATGTGTCATATTTTCTTCCTGACCACCCTCATGCTCTGAGTTGACGTTCACAGCACCTTTGCCTCAAGCTGCCAGTGAAGTGAAAGCAATAGCTAGGATCAGCAATGCTTAGAACAGGCAACCCACAAGCCCTGCTATGATGGATTTACTATAGTGGAGTGTGTTTGTGTATTGGAGACAAGCAGGAGGACCAAATGGAGTTGAGAGACTGAAAGGTGGACCATATTTCTTCATCTTAACAAAAACAAAACAAAACAAAACAAAAAACGCTTCTATAAATCTCCTGTGTCATTGTGATTCTTTTATTTAGATACCTTTGGACTCAATGACGGAATACACTGAAATCTGGTTGTGATGCTATATTGGGCAGCAATCCCTATAACTTTGCCACTTCGTAAATGAGTATATTTACTGCACATTATTTCAAGAATCTAATTTTTCAGTCTTTAAGAATTAAAACAAAAACAAACCTTCCCTAGACTTATATAATTTAACTGTGCTCTCTTTATCCAATCTTTCTGTTTTTTTTTTTTTTTTCCTTTCTTGCCATGGCAATTCTTTCTTTTACTTAGCTTGCTTAAGTCTCAATTAAGTCTCTCTCTATTGTCTTACGCTGCACTAAGCACCTTCACATAGCATTGTTGATGAAATTCTCTTTTCTTTGTCAACTAATTCCCCTACTCTTTATCCTCCTACAGACCAGTGTATTCTAAGAATTGATCAGAGTGATTGTCAAATGCTTTATGTCATTCGGTAAATATTTGTTGAACAATTAAATAAAAAATAACTTCATAAATTCTTTACACTATTATAAATGACAACCTATTTTAATTTTTTAATCTTCAGATCCTTTTTTGATCTTTCTTTAATGAGGCTGATGTCAGAAATATTTCTTCTGAAAGCCACCTCCCACGTGAAAACTTAGCTCTCTCTATTTTCCTCTATTCCCTTTGTCCTTTAAACCTAAACTCCATTATTTTCCACTGGAAGAAGAGCAAAGGAGCAATGGTTGAACTAATGGAATATTAAGGATTAAACTCAAGAATCATTTCTGGATGAGCAGATGGCAAACTGATATTTGAAAAGAAAATAAAAAATGGATTCAGATGCAAATCTCATATTGTGCAACTTTAGTTCACTTAATGAAAGGTGGTATTGACTTAATTTGGTTAATAATTTTGGATAAGTAGAATTGTCAATTAAAATAATACAGCACAAGGGGAAAAGTCACAATCTGAATAGACAAATTATCAAGGTTGAAGCCTTTTCCTGACTGGAATCTCACTCTACCCACCCAGGCATTAATCACTTTTGCCAACTAGCAAAATAGTTATGGCAATAATTTAAATTTTCTGTAAGCATGTGATCCAATCCAAACATTTATCTTCATTCTTCAATGCCTATTCAGAAAATATTTATCCAAAAATCTACCTAAAATTCATAGAATATTGAAATAGAAGGGAACTGGAAGTTTATTTTGTTCATAACTATTATCCAAAATTTATGCAATCTCTTCCTCAACACTGTGCAAATTAATGTTACCTTGATTCAAACCCATCCACACATGGGAATTTACATAGGACACAGTATTGATGATTGGACAAATGAAAATGATGTGAAATTGCTTATATGGAACTCAACCCTGCTATCTTTTTATTTTTTTTGTTTTATTTTAAATTTTATTTATTCATTCATGAGAAACACAGAGAAGCAGAGACGTAAGCAGAGGGAGAAGCAGGCTCCTCACAAGGAACCAGATAGGGGACTTGATCCAAGGACCCAGGATCACGTCCCGATCCGAAGGCAGACACTCAACCACTGAAGTACCCAGGTGTCCCTCAATCCTGCTGTCTTTTCAACAGTGCTATTCTATCCCCTAGAGTCTAGAACAGCTTGTTATACACATTATTAACACCCAATAATCCTTCTAATGTGTAGATATCATTATCAGGTGCCCCGTGAGGTCTCTGTTTCATAGTCTAGCCATAAACAGGCAAAATTTTCAAAACATAGTTTCCTTAAACAATCTATATTTTCTGTGTCTCTGTGTCTGTGTGCTTCTTTAAAAGGTCAAGTTCAGAAGTGATTAGAATCTTCCAGATAGGTCTAGTTAATTCACATTCAATGGAAATGCTATAGAAAAATACACATATAAACAATTTACTTCCTCTTGCATAATCAAATTATTCCTCTATTAATTTTAAAATGTTTTTATCTTTTCTATAGCCAAGTGCTCTCCTTGTTTTTCTTATATATATAAAAAGAAGACATATTACAGAGGACCAGTTTTTTTGTTTGGTTAGTTTTGGTTTAGGTTTTTATTTTTTTTTATAAATTTATTTTTTATTGGTGTTCAATTTGTCAACATATAGAATAACACCCAGTGCTCATCCCGTCAAGTGCCCACCTCAGTGCCCGTCACCCATTCACCCCCACCCCCTGCCCACCTCCCCTTCCACACCCCCCTAGTTCGTTTCCCAGAGTTAGGAGTCTTTATGTTCTGTCTCCCTTTCTGATATTTCCCACACACCTCTTCTCCCTTCCCCTATATTCCCTTTCACTATTATTTATATTCTTCAAATGAATGAGAACATATAATGTTTGTCCTTCTCCGACTGACTTACTTCACTCAGCATAATACCCTCCAGTTCCATCCACGTTGAAGCAAATGGTGGGTATTTGTCGTTTCTAATGGCTGAGTAATATTCCATTGTATACATAGACCACATCTTCTTTATCCATTCATCTTTCGATGGACACCGAGGCTCCTTCCACAGTTTGGCTATTGTGGACATTGCTGCTAGAAACATCAAGGTGCAGGTGTCCTGGCGTTTCATTGCATCTGCATCTTTGGGGTAAGTCCCCAGCAGTGCAATTGCTGGGTCATAGGGCAGGTCTATTTTTAACTCTTTGAGGAACCTCCACAGTTTTCCAGAGTGGCTGCACCAGTTCACATTCCCACCAACAGTGTGAGAGGGTTCCCTTTTCTCCGCATCCTCTCCAACATTTGTGGTTTCCTGCCTTGTTAATGTTCCTCATTCTCACTGGGGTGAGGTGGTATCTCATTGTGGTTTTGATTTGTATTTCCCTGATGGCAAGTGATGCAGAGCATTTCCTCATGTGCTTGTTGGCCATGTCTATGTCTTCCTCTGTGAGATTTCTGTTCATGTCTTTTGCCAATTTCATGATTGGATTGTTTGTTTCTTTGGTGTTGAGTTTAATAAGTTCTTTATAGATCTTGGAAACTAGCCCTTTATCTGATACGTTGTTTGCAAATATCTTCTCCCATTCTGTAGGTTGTCTTTGAGTTTTGTTGACTGTATCCTTTGCTGTGCAAAAGCTTCTTATCTTGATTAAGTCCCAATAGGTCATTTTTGCTTTTGTTTCTCTTGCCTTCATGGATGAATCTTGCAAGAAGTTGCTGTGGCCAAGTCCAAAAAGGGTGTTGCCTGTGTTCTCCTCTAGGATTTTGATGGATTCTTGTCTCAAATTAAGATCTTTTATCCATTTTGAGTTTATCTTTGTGTATGGTGAAAGAGAGTGTTCTAGTTTCATTCTTCTGCATGTGGATGTCCAATTTTCCCAGCTCCGTTTATTGAAGAGACTGTATTTTTTCCAGTGGATAGTCTTTCCTCCTTTGTCAAATATTAGTTGACCATAAAGTTGAGATTCCACTTCTGGATTCTCTATTCTGTTCCATTGATCTATGTGTCTGTTTTTGTGCCAGTACCACACTGTCCTGATGACCAGAGCTTTGGTTTTTAAATCCAATGATTTCCAAGTGCAATTCCCAAGCCATCACAGATTTGGACTGTTGCTATCATCATCAGGGAAAGTGGAAAAAAGAATCTGATTTCCTCAAATTGGAAGGATCTCTCCAAAATTCCTTTAAAATAAGACTTTTTGATACTATTTTATTTAAATGTCTTGCTCAATTAAAAACATTCATTTTATTTTTATTTTTTTTAATATTTTTTTCTTTATTTATTTATGGTAGTCACACAGAGAGAGAGAGGCAGAGACACAGGCAGAGGGAGAAGCAGGCTCCATGCACCGGGAGCCCGACGTGGGATTCGATCCCGGGTCTCCAGGATTGCGCCCTGGGCCAAAGGCAGGCGCCAAACCACTGCGCCACCCAGGGATCCCCAAAGACATTTATTTTATTTTATTTTATTTTATTTTATTTTATTTTATTTTATTTTATTTTATTTTATTATTTTATTTTATTATTTTTTTTAAGACATTCATTTTAAATAGATTTCTTTTTGGTAAGTTGACCAATGGTTTTGAAGAATTTACCTGGGTTTTTTATTGTTGTTTTTCATTTATTTTATCATCTTATTCTGAGAAAATACAGAAAGATTCAAAAGAAGGAATCTGTGAGAATTTCAACACCATAAATTGATAGCTCTGTGACTTGACAAGAAAAGAATTTCTCTGAGTTTCTGTTTTTTCATGTGGAAAGTAGGCTGATATGTTACTATGTTGCAAGAATGTCTGTGTGTATGAAGAGAGGAATGCATGTAGAGGTGCCTGGGTGGCTTAGTTGGTTAAGACATATTGATGCAGTCATTTGGGCACTTACATATATAATGTGACTGTTTTAAAAACTATATGAAAGTTGTAGAATTGTGTGACACCTGAGCTGTGCAGTTGGTTAAGCAATGGACTCTTGATTTTGTCTCAGGTCATGATCTCAGGGTCCTGGGATTGAGCCCACATCCAGCTCCACACTCAGTAGAGAGTCTGCTTAAGGATTCTCTTCCTCTCTATCCCTCTGACCCCACCCCTAACATGCTCAAGTACATGCATGCTTTCTCTCTCAAGTAAATGAAAGGATCTTTTAAAAAAGGAAAAAAAAAAAAAGTTGTAGAATTTTAGTGCCACATGGTATGAACAATAGGCACTCTCACCACACCTTTTGCCAGAACTATGAACTCTAATATAGTGAAGAGTAGCAGAATATGCCATCCCAAAACATGTCACATAAGGATTATTTTGAGCTAAAGGAACTTGAAAAAAAAAAAAAAGGTATCATAATCTCTTCTTTCTTCCCAAAATAAGGAAACAAAATTCCCACGTGAAATATGCCTTCCCTTACAAGGAGAAAAGAAATATTCTTTGAAAGGGAGTCAAAGCCAAGAAAATTTTGTACAAATGAAAATTATTGAATATGTATGGTTTTAAATTTCCCTTTAGCCTCTCCATATATTTTTGTTACTTGCCTTTAATTGCCTCTCTTTGTTCAACTTAATATAAAAAAGCATTTAGCTTTTGCCATTCCTTTGGGTTTTCATTTTTTTTATGAGGGCTCTCATGTCATGTAAAACTTATATTAAATACATGTGTATATCTTTCTCCTGTAATCTGTCTTATATCAATTTAATTTTCATACCCCATAAAAAGCCTGAAGACGATAAAGGTCAAGTTTTTGCTTCTCCAGTAATAGTACTACATAATTAAAACCATGTTTCTGCTTCTACCACTATACTACTCTTGTTCTCCAGCTAAGGGTACTGAATTTCCTTATTTATTTTCAGTATGTTGGAAAATATTAATTATGGGTGCTGGATGGGCAACACACTTTTTTGTTGAGATAAGAGAGAATGAAACAAAACATAGAGTAAATGATATTTACCTCACATCTTCTATGTTCCAATGACCACATCAAGTCCCCTATCGTTACAACCTTACTAATATTCAAAACACTGTTAAAAATAATCATTATCCTTTTAACAGATAAGGAAATCAAGATCTTGTAGGTGTTGAACAACTTCCAAATACATATAATTGACAAGTAAAAAAAATTGGAATCAATATTCACGTGTAATTAACCCTAAGTCCTTTCACTTTTTATAATCATTTGCCACCTTCCTAGAAAAAAACAATCAACAACATCACCAAAAAACCCCAAAAAACTGCTTATTAAAGCAGAGAAACAGGAAATGCATTTGTAAAGATTCTTATCAAAACTAATGAAATATCAAAAGCTCTGTTGCCTAAAATATGAAGCTTCAGTTATCTAAAAAATAATTTTTATGGAACATGTCATCTGGTGATATCCATCAGTGATAAATGAGACATTGCTATGACTGAGAAAGAGAATAAAGTGAGTCACCAAATGCCACATGTGAACTTGTTTTTAAGACTTATGTCTAATCTGTATTTGGTAAAGATTCATATCAACTGGATTTTACATCTGGAAACAGTCACTTCAGGTGGTTCTAATTTAGAAGGATGAGTTCAACATTGACAGCATTGAGGGAATGTTTGTATTCATATATTTCTACACTGAATTCAATGCTTACTTGGATTCAATTAAAAGTAATTGAAACAAAGCCCGTCACATTACTGGCTGAAATGTTACTTTTCAAAATTAACACAGAAGTGTCCCTGAAAGATAAATATGGATTCCTTGAGAGGCAATGTAATAATAAACACTCATCTGAAGTACAAATTGTCACATAATGAAGATGCTTGGAAATAGGTTCCCAAAATACAAAGGAAAAAGGGCAAAGTGAAGAACAGTTGGAAAAGAAAGTGAAAACCTAATAATCATATATCAATCTTAATGAACTTGCCATCTCTCTCTTGAGATCTCTTTCTCAATCTTTCTACAATTTTTAAGGTATTGGAGATATATATAAGATGATATATTTTGTTCACATATGGAATACACTTAAAAAAATTCAAATGTGTTTATTGCAAATGTAATATTCTTACATGCTGCTGGTGGTAGTACAAATTGGTGCAAATATATCTCAGATATAATTTTGATAAATAGATGATAAACAGGTAAATGTGAATATAAATATTTGAGATTTTTATTTCCCAAAATTACGCTGAGCAAGGATCCCAATGTGAGGCTCAATTCCAGGACCCTGGGATCATGGCCTGAACCAAGGTAGATGTTTAACTGACTGAGCCACCCAGGTGCCCCACATACATACTTTAAGAACAAAAACATTCATGATCAAATTTTCTTAATTGATATAAAGTGTAATAAAATTGCTTTCGTTGGGTAAGATTTTTTAAATTAGAGATTTATACTTAGCACGAAACCCAGAGAATGATTTAAAAGCTCATTTTTTCTATCACTTTATTTTGATTAAATGACAGAAATTTTGTTTCCTATGAAAATAATAACCAGATTGGAAACAATACTCTCCATTCTACTTCCTACAATTTGGTGTTTTCTGAGCCAGTTGTTTTGAGGGCACTTATTTCTAAGTCTAAACACTTTTTCCCCTGATTGTTGAAGTCAAAATAGTTTATTCATAATGAGATTCTATAAAACCCTTTTCACATTCAGGCAGTGCTCTTCAACATTTGGGAACCACATATGTAAGTGTTGTCACTATTATTATCTGTTATCAGTATGCCATCTTTATCATCATCACCCTCATCACCACCACAATCATCATTATCAT
The DNA here is from genome assembly GCF_048164855.1 of Canis lupus baileyi. Taxonomy (NCBI): domain Eukaryota; kingdom Metazoa; phylum Chordata; class Mammalia; order Carnivora; family Canidae; genus Canis; species Canis lupus. The sequence goes on along the minus strand of NC_132857.1, from coordinate 30,537,145 downwards.
TATTATATGTATTGATTTTACTTTACAGGTCATACATTATGCTAAAGTTATTTATACGGATTTGTTTTCCAATTAATGTTCACTCTAAGCTTATGTGAGTTCTATATACTATTTGTCACCACTCACAGATGAGTAATAGAGGCTTAGCAGAATTATCTAAGATCACATAGCAGATAAATGTCGGAGAGTTCCAGAAGTTTGACCCTAGATTCTGTTTTATTACTTGTGCTTCAGAGCAAGCGGAGCAACATCTGTTTGAATACATTTTCTAACTTACCTATCTCATCTATGTGTTCTGACATCAAAGCAAACTATTTTCCATGAAGCTGTCCAATATAGATTAATGTGAGAAACATAAAGACAATTAAACATATTCTCATTAGTTATATTACCTTAGGAATAAATTGCTGTGAACTTCAGCAACTTGTTTGTAAAAGATGTGTATATATACATATATAGAGAAACAGTTTTACGTACAACAGACTAAAAGAAGCTATACATTTTTCTATTGAATTAAATATATGAGTTGTAATAATTTATCATTGTCATGGTTTGGATCCATTTTGTCATATTCTTCATAAATTTTCCTGAAGACGAAACTCTACAACTCTTAAAAACCAAAGAACAAAAAGCTAGCTTAGTCAACAAGGTATCAAGGTATATTAGAACTTTTCTCTTTGAACATAGATATTTTAAGAGGCAATATACTAATTACAATAATATTTCCTTCCATCTTGAGTTATAAAGTATTCTCATTCCCATGATCTTCCCAGTTTGGGGAATTTGCCTGGGACACGGAGAAAAGAAGAAAGCCTGTCTGGAACATTCCTCCTGAAGCAAGTCAGAAGTCCAGGAAGATATTTCTATAGGTCATATCATATTTTATAATATAGATCTTATATGAATATAGTCATATGCAAGTAAAATAATCACAATAGCTATGGTAAAATGAGGTATTAGCACTAGCATAATTGAGGGTTATTAATTTTAGTTTAGTTTTAATTAAAAAATGTAGATCTTATTGTGATGTGATTTTCATATACGAAAAACGTAAAAAGCACCTCTTGTTGTATTTTTTGTTTGACTCTATGAGTGTAAGGATGTTACTGACTCTTTCTTTGATAAGCATGCACCTACTTTTGAATGCTGCCTACAACTTTTTCCCTTTCTTATAAAAGTTTGTTGTGGTGGTTGTTCTTTATCATTCTGTACAAATGTTCCCCTATCAGAAAGAGCCACTTGCCCTTTGGGTGAGTAAAGTTTTGAAATTTATGTGAGGGCAGCCTGGGTGGCTCAGCGGTTCAGCACCACCTTCAGCCCAGGGCGTGATCCTGGAGACCTGGGATCGAGTCCCACATCAGGCTCCCTGCATGGAGCCTGCTTTTCCCTCTGCCTGTGTCTCTACTTCTCCATTTCTGTGTCTCTTATGAATAAATAAATAAAATCTTTAAAAAAAGAAATTTATCTGATACATGACAACAGAGTTTTCATTACAAGCATGAGCTTTCTGATAATAGAACTCATTCCTTTACATGGATCTGAAGGCTAGAAAGCTTTCCATGGTGCTTTGAAGATGCTTGGCAAATTATTATTAAATTAAAATGACCCCACATTTTCAATCAGTTGTTTTGCTGTGGTAGAGAAACAGTTTTACATACAACAGACTAAAAGAAGCTATACATTTTTCTATTGAATTAAATATATGAGTTGTAATAATATATCATTGTCTTGGTTTGGATCCATTTTGTCATATTCTTCATAAATTTTCCTGAAGATGAAACTCTCTACAACTCTTAAAAACCAAAGAACAAGGTGGGCAAAGAGCTAGCCCCTTTTAGAGTCCCTTGGCAAAACATATTCATGCTCTACTACCTGATGTCTAATATCTTCATAACAACTTCCATTAATGGAAAAACACATTTTGTCTCATAATCTTCACATAGTCTCTCATTTGATCTTCATAACAAAGCCAGACAAAAGCAGATAAGGTTCTATCCCCTCCTTGAGTGTTGAGAAAACATATAGGCAAGGGGTTTTTTCACCCAAAGTCACAGAGATAAGTTTTAATGCAAAATTCCAGTTTCCTACCTTGCTTCTCTGCGTTTATTGACTAAAAATTCACATAGCCTCCGGGTCCTGTATAGGTACATCTGCTACTAATAGCCAAATCTTGACCACAATTACTAGGCATTTGTTTGGTAACTGCTTAATTAGAGACTGTATATGCAAGTCCTAATTTAAATATCACAGTCAGAGTTGATAGTATGATCTGTGAAGTACATATCAGAAGAAATCATAAGATAGATTAGTAGATTCACCTCTATTACCCCTATCATTAGCAATCGCTTACAGTCAGAGAACTGATTCTGTTGTGATTTTGTGCATTACAACTGATATAATATATGTTTACAGAATGAAGATGAATATTCTAGCTGTGGAAACCTTAGTAATTAAACCAATACATAGAGTTTGTTAACTGCTTCATATAATTCCTAATTATAGAGAGGATTCCAATGAAGACTGGCAATGTATTCTATAGAAAGCAATAATCTGATGGGGCCCACATGAATTAGCCTCTGGTATTTCCCACTGGCTAAATGTGTTTCTTTTAAGAAAGTGAAACCCTCAATGAGTTTATTTTTCTCCTTGGATTAGGGAAATTCACTGGGGAAGTAAGTGCTGCTTAGTATTTTTTATTGTGCCATTCACTTCCATTTCTGTAAGGATTCCCAGTGTTCTTGTGGTGGTTATTATGCTGGAGATGCAACTGGCCAATTGCGCAGGAAAGAAGATGAACTTTTTGAATACTTCTATTATTTATTTCAAGTAGACAGGCAAGCTATTCTTTCAGACGTAGACCTGTGGTTAACCTTACACTGTGTATTTTCTTGTAAAGAGATGAAACGATTCCAAGGAATGGCTAGGAGGGAGCTTCCAGCAATTCTAACACTTGAATCTTTCAGTTGAAAAGTTGTTGAAGGGTATTATACATCTGTTAAATCAAGCATGTTTTGTAAAATTTAGAAAAAGAACAAAGAGTTTGCATCACTTATAATGTGGGAAATTTTTCTTTCAATTTGTTTCTTCTCTTAACTTTCTTATCTTTTAGTTAATTTTCCTCTTACAGCAGGATTGTAGGACTGAGCTACTCTATCTATCCAATCTCCCAAGAAAGGATTTCTGTTTCCGTTCTCAATAACAAATTATTTCCCTATATATCTTCTCTTTGGAGCATTATATAGTGCAATGGTTCTCAAACTTCAGTGCATGCAAAAGTCATTTGAAACCTATAATCAATCACATTGTAACTTCCTGGACTTCACCCTCATATTCTAAATCAGGTAAGATATTTATGTAATATTTTGAGGAAGCACACTGAATTAATAGTCTAGAGCTTGGATTGAGAAATCATGGCCAACAAGCCAAATCGAAGCTGATGCTTGTTTTATTAAGTAAACTTGTATTGAAACACAGCCAAGTTTCTTTATTGACATGCTGTCTATGATTCATTTTTGTTACAAAGCAGAGTTGAGTAGTTATAACAAAGACCTTCTGGGTTGTGAAGACTAAAATATTTGCCTCTTGTTGACCCCTGACCTAAAGTCCTGAAATATATTTGTGTTATGTGTTCAGCATCTTCTACTAAATATCATCAAATACTACCACGATCAAAAATGAAATATTACCGTCTCAAAGATACTATCATCTATTTGAACATTTGAATTCCTCCAACAAAACTTCCCCTGCCATGAACTCTGATCTAAATGAAGTGAGCCTAAAGGCAGTGTCCCTTCATTTTACAGTTCTAACCAACGAGGTGAGCCTCTGTACATATTGTCTACTCCCTCTCCAGCCTAGCTATAATTAGAAGGGGCAGTTCATCTCTGATGGTAGTTAATTGTTCCTGGACCTAATCTGAAAACAAAGGAAAATAATTTTAGAACACGTAGTCAATTGACTCTGTGCTCATCTCCTGGAACGGTCTTGATATTTAGAGATAGTAAACCTTGGGCAGTGCAAATATTTTAACCTGCAACTATGAGTTGGATATGTGTTATAAAATTATCTATTTGTGATACCTACATATTGTTAATTATTATAATGATTATCCCAATTTTTGAACTTTCTTTTGAATATTTTATTTATATATTCACGAGAGATACAGAGACACAGGCAGAGGGAGAAGCAGTCTCCTTACAGGGAGCCTGATGTGGGACTCCATCCTGGGACTGGAATCATACCCTAAGCCAAAGGCAGATGCTCAACCACTGAGCGACCCAGGCATCCCAATTTATGAACATTTTTAATCATTTAATTTAAATGCCCTCTCTGACCATCAGATGTATCAACCTTTAATTTACAATTTCAAACCACTGCTTACCTTACAACCATCCTAAATGTCAAAAGATTATTTGAAGAATAATAGACAAAACCTACAAAACTTTGATAAAATATTTATTCAAGATTTATTTATTTATTTATTTATAAATAAATGGTGTTTATTTATAATAAATTTGTCTATTTATGATAGACACGGAGAGAGAGAAAGAGGGAGAGAGAGAGAGAGAGAGGCAGAGACACAGGCAGAGGGAGAAGCAGGCTCCATGCCGGAAGCCCAAAGCGGGACTCGATCCCGGGACTCGATCCCGGGACTCCAGGATCGCGCCCTGGGCCAAAGGCAGGTGCCAAACAGCTGAGCCACCCAGGGATCCCTGATAAAATATTTAAATCTACAAATGCAAGACATGCAGTTAGCTCTAAGTATGAAAACAAAAACACACAAAGAGATCATAAAAAAAGACATATTGTAATGAAATGGCAAAAGACAAAGAAATGTTTTGAAAATCACAAAAGAGGCACTTGTTATATATAAGAGAATCTTAATAGGATTATTAGCTGATTTCTCATGAGAATTTGAGAAAGAAGTGGGATGCTAAGAAGGCAGTGGACTAATCTATTTAAAGTACTAAAGAAAAAATTTCCAGAAAACAAAAAATTCTATCATCAAAAGGCCATCAAAGCTGCCCTTCAAAGTTGAGTGAAAAATCAAAAGAGCCCAGGATAAACAACAAACTGGGAGAGCTTATTATCAATAGATCTGTCTTAGGAGAAATACAAAATAAAATCTTTAGTTTGAAATGAAAGAGTGCTAGACAGTAACTCCAAGACCTATGAAGCTGTAAACTCTCCAGTGAAAGTAAATGCTTGGGCAAATATAAAACTCAGTGCTATTGGGCAGCCCCGGTGGCACAGTGGTTTAGCGCCGCCTGCAGCCCGGGGTGTGATCCTGGAGACCAGGGATTGAGTCCCACGTCGGGCTTCCTGCATGGAGCCTGCTTCTCTCTCTCTCTCTCTCTCCCCTCTGAATTTTTTTAAAAAATTAAAAACTCAGTGCTATTGTTATTATATTAATATTATATAAAGGTATATTAATATAATTAATATTTTATTGATACTTTGCAATTTTTTTCTACAGGATTTAAAAGACAACTGCATAAAAATGTTTATGTGTCCATGACATTAAGCACATGATATATGAAGATATAATTGTGGCATCAGTAATGAAAAAGACCAAAGAAGTTCAGAAATGGAGCTGTACAGTAGTGTTTTTGTATGAGCTTACACTTAAGTCAGTGTCAATTCAAATTGGATACTATATGTAATCCCCATGGTAACTGGAAAGAAAATACCCATAGAATATTCATGAAAGGAGATGAGAAGAGAATCTAAATATATCACTATAGGACATTAGCAAAATGATGGACTAGGAAGCTCCAGACCCTCATTTCTCCATGAAAATACCAAACACACAACATAAAGACAAAAGTAACTTTGTGGGAACACTAGATATCAATCAAGAAACTGCAACACCTAAATGATTACCTAAGCATGAGCAAGGCACATTCCACATGGTTGGAAACTGTCGTATTTTTGCTCTTTAGTCCCACCACACAGCCAGAAAAACGCCACATGTTCACAGTCCCTGGTTCTTCCCTCAGGATGGAAATACAGAAATGAAAATCGCTTGTACACTCTGGCTTTTTTTTTTTTTTTTGAGATCGTATTTATTTATTTGAGAGAGAGAGAGAGAGAAAGAGTGCATGAGCAGGGGGAGGGCAAGGGAGAACCAGATTTCCCACTGAGCAGGGAGCCCAACTTGGGGCTGGGTCCCACCCAGGATCCCCAGGGATTGTGACCTAAGCCAAATGCAGACACTTGCCTGACTGAGCCACCCAGGCATCCCCATTCTGGCATATTTAATAACTGCTCCAGCGACTGGTTTTTCTCTCTCTTCTAAAGTGGAGCACTGATGGGAAAGATGGCAGTTTGAATATCAGAATGGAGGCAACTAAAAACAATGAAAGACACTGAAGTAGGAGACTGATGCAGGTGATTGCATATTCATCCCTGCCTGGGGCAAGAGATTATAAGAAGAGGAATACAACAAAACACCTGAGGCTCTGAGAAGAAGCAAAAGTAATACTATTAGGAAAATTAAGATACTTAAAAATAGTAATGTATACCAGAGAACTTGGAAAAAAACAAACATAACCCCCCAAAAAACCCAAAAACATAACAAAAACAAACAACAACAACAAAAAGCATCCACAGATTCGGGGAAGATATATCCTGCACAATACTTTGAAAGGACCTCAGCACCTGGGCACCAGGGGCACCTGGTGGCTCAGTGGCTGAGCATCTGCCTTTGGCTCAGGTGGTGATCTCAGTGTTCTGGGATGGAGTCCTGCATGGGGCTCCACACAGGGAATCTGCTTCTCCCTCTGCCTATGTCTCTGCCTCTCTCTCTGTGTCTCTCATAAATAAATAAATATAATCAAGAAAGAAAAGAAGGAAAGGAAAGGAAAGGAAAGGAAAGGAAAGGAAAGGAAAGGGAAAAGATAAGATAGAAAAGAAAAAAAGGAAAGAAAAGAAAAGAAAATCAGTGAACTGAATTCAAATTATTTGAAATCATTGAGTATGAAGAGCAAAAAGAAAAAAAATAAATAAAGAAAAGTGAAGAGAGCTAAGGGATGTATGGGGCACCATGAAATAGATCTGTATCTGTGAATGTAAGTCCTGGAAGAAGAGAGAATGAAAGGGGAAGAGTATTTACTTGAAGAAATAATGTCTGAAAAGTCTCAAATTTGAGGAGACAGATAACAAAAATACTAATACAAGAAGTTAACACATTGTGAGTAGAAAAAAATCTAAAGAGACTCACATTGAGATACATTGTGATCAAACTGTCCAAAGTTGTAATACAGAAAGAATCTTGAAAGCAATGAGAGAAAAGTGGCTTGTAACATACAAAGAAAACTCCATAAGACAATAAGCTGACTTCTCAGCAGAAATCTTGCAACTAGAATGAAGTGGAATGAAATATTTAAAGTGTTGACAGAAAAAAAGTAACAGGAAACCAATAATTCTATTTCTAGCAAAAATGTCCTTCAAAATAATGAAAACTTAAGACTTCTCCAGATAAATAAAATCTGAGGAACTTCATTACTGGTTTTCATCAAGGTAATCCTTCAAGCTTGGAAAAAACAAAATAATAGTACCTAATAGAAGTAAATATATGAAACAATATAAAAACGGTATTGTTATGAATTTCTTTTTTATTAACTTTTTACTCTTTCATAGAATTTAAAAGTCAAGAGTATACAAAATATTTTAGATCTATGTTAATTGATATATAGTATATAAAGGTATAACATGACATGTTATAGTGGGAAAGAAGCATAGCTGCAAAAGGTAAAGATTTTCTTAATGTGATTGAAATAGGTTGTTATCCATTAAAATAGATTGCTATGACTTTAGGATGTTTTATGTTATTCTTTGGCATACACAAAGGAAAAAAATAATTATATAGAATATACCACAGAAAATAATCTGAATACAGAGAAGGTAAAGCTAGAAGAAAGAAGGGATTTTAAAAAAAGCTATAAGAAAAAAAGAAGGCAAATCCTTCTCTATCATTAGTTACTTTAAATTTAAGCAGATGAAATTCTCCAAATAGTAGATATAGGTTAGTAGGATGGATAAGAAAAAACACAGTACCCAATTACTAATAATATCTCGTAAGATATTATAATATCTGTAAGAAACTCACTTTTGGTCTAAGGAAAAACCTAGATTGCAAATGAAACAATGGAAAAAGATATTACATGCCACTTGTAACCAAAAAAAAAAAAAAAATAGGAGTGGCTATTTTAATGTTTAAAAATAAAATTTAAGTAAAATCTTTTTTAAATCACAAATTTAGACATTACATAATAATTGAAGTGTCATTTCTTCAAAATATACAACAATTACATATGCACCAAATATCAGAGCTCCTTCATATCTGAAGCCAACATTGGCACAACTGAAGTTAGATATAGGAAGTTCTACAGTAATAGTGGAAGACTACTACATCGTACTTTAAATAATGGATAGAACAACCATAGAAGGTCAATAAAGAAATAGAGAATATCAACGACACTATTAATAAGCTGGTCTAAGAGACCTTTTTATCCAAAATCTGTTTATTGGAATAATTTCCCACTTATCTTGATTTAGCACTAAAAGTTCTGCTTTCAGCTGAAGGAACATCCTTCTGTGAGTCTAGCTTTTCCTCCTGTAGGCTGGCAAAGGACAGTGGAACAGCCAACACACAAAAACTACTATGTCTGCATAGATAAACATGGTGGTGATTTTATAGCATCCTGGGTACTTCACATCCATGATGAAGTAGGAGTTGGGGCTCTGCACTAGGCACTTCTTCTTATGCTTCTTTTTCTCCTCTTCTGTGGACAGATGGAAGATGTCCTTCACAATAGGCATGTACTCATGGGAAGGTCACCATTGCCAGAAAGTCTGGACCTAATAGACATTTATGGCACGGTGCACTCAACAACAGTAGATTGCAATAGTAGGTTCTCAAATATACATGGAATATTTTCTATAATAGACCATGTGTATAGTCACAAAATAATTGTGACTTAAAAAATATTTTTTAAAAAGATTTTATTTATTTATTCATGAGAGAGAGAGAGAGACATAGGCAGAGGGAGAAGCAGGTTCCATGCAGGAAGTCCGAGGTGGAACTCAATCTCAGGACTTGATCCTGGAATCCCAGGATCATGCCCTGAGCCAAAGGCAGATGCTCAACCACTGAGCCACCCAGTCACAAAACAATTCTTAATACATTTAAATATATTGAAATAAAATGTCTTTTCAATTACAATGGAATTAAATTAGAAATTGATGGCAGAAAGAAACCTGAAGACCTGAAAAATGTCTGTATCCTTAAACAACAGTTCAAAGGCATCACAAGGAATTTTAGAAAATAGCTTGAGACAAATGAATATGTAAACACAGCATGATTAAACTTATGGGATGCAGTGAAAGCAGTTCTGATAAGGGACATTATGCCTATAAATGGCTACATTAAAAGAGAACAAAGATCTTAAGCCAACAGTCTAAATGTTTACCTTAAGAAACTAGAAAATTAGAATTCACTGTATCTGAGACTAGCTGAAGGAAGAAACAATACTGAGAGCAGAGATAAACAAAATAGGGAATAGAAAATATAAATAAAACTAAAGATTAATTCTTCAAAAATACTGAGAAAAATAAAAAACAATTAGCTGAACTAAAAAAGAAACAAAGAAACAAGTAAAAAAGAAAAAAAGGTGTTGTCAGTGTACTATAAACTACAAACTGAAAAACTAGATAATCTAGATGAAATTGGTAAATTCTGGGAGATATGCAACCCACCAAACTAAATCATGAAGAAATAGAAAGCTTGACAGACCTAAAACTAGTAAGGAGAATGAAGCAGTAATCAAAACCTCCCAAATAAAACAAACAAACAAACAAACAAACAGCTAAAAACAAGCAGTCATTACTAGCAAATTGTACCAAATATTTAAAGAGAAATAAATACCAATACTCCACAAATTCTTACAAAACATTGAAGAAGAGGGAACACTTCTTTTTTTTAAGATTATTTATTTATTTATTTATTTATTTATTTATTTGAGACAGAGAGAGAGAAAGAGGCAAAGACATAGCAGAGGGAGGAGAAGTGGGCTCCATGCAGGGAGCCTGATGAGAGACTCCATCCTGGGACTCCTGGATCATGCCCTGAGCTGAAGGCAGATGCTCAACCACTGCGTCACCCAGGTGTCCCAACTAACTCCAGGACGCCAGTATTTACCTGATCCTAAACCAAGACAAATGCAATACAAGAAAATAGAACTACTGGGCAGCCCGGCTGGCTCAGCGGTTTAGCGCCGCCTTCAGCCTAGGGTGTGATCCTGGAGACCCAGGATCGAGTCCCACATCAGTCTTCCCTCAGGGACCTGGCTTCTGAGTATGTCTCTGTCTTTCTTTGTGTCTCTCATGAATAAATGAATAAAGAAGAAAATCTTGAAAAGAGAGAGAGAGAAGCAAAGTTTCCTGTCTTTTTTTTTTTACTTCAAAACTTATTACAAAGTTCCAGTAATCAAAAAATATGGTATTGACTTAGAAATAAACATAGACCAATGAAGTAGAATGGAATCCAGAAACAAATCCTCACATAATCAAATGAGTTTTCAACAGAGATGCCAAAAACATTGGGAGAGAAAGGAAAACAAGCTGTCCTGGAAAATCTTGATATCCACATACAAAATAAATGAAATTGGAACTTTTCCTTACACCGTATACAAATATTAATCCATAATGGATCAAAGACTTAAATGTAACACTTAAAACTATACACTTGAAAGAAATCAGAGGGGAAAAGCTTCATGACATTGGATGTGAGAATTATTTATTGGATATGACAAAAGTACAAGAAAAATGAAGAAAGTAGATAAATTGCATTACATAAACTTTACATTTCTATGCATCACAATCAACATAATAAAAAAGCCATGGAATTTGAGAAATATTTGCAAATCATATATATGCTGAGGGATTCATATCTAGAGTATACAAAGAACTCCTTTGCAGGGGACCCAAATGGCTCAGTCAGTTGAGTGACTAACTCCTGGTTTTGGCTTCGCTCATGATCTCAGGGTCCTGGGATCAAGTCCCACGTCAGGCTCTGTGCTCAATATGAAGTCTGCTGGAGATTTTTTTCCTCTTCCTCTGCTCCTCCCCTGCTCATGCTCCTCCCCTACTTTTTAATATCTTTTTAAAAAGAACTGCTTTGCTTTATTAACAAAAGCCAAACAACCTAATTTTTGAAAAGAGGCATTTTTTTTTTGGAGGGGGTAGGATAAGTATTTGGGTAGAATTTTCACCAAAGAAGCATGCAAATGATCAAAAACCATGTGGAAAGATGCTCAACATCACTATTTATTAGGAAAATACAACCAAAACTACAGTGAGAAACCATCTCACATACGTTAGAATGGTATTGTCAAGAAAGAAAAGAAAGAACATAAATGTTAGTAGGGATGTGGAAAAATTAGAACTCTTGTATACTATTGCTTTGGAATAATAAAAAAAAAAAAGTACAGCCATTATGGAAAACAAAACTGTGGTTCTTCAAAATATTAGAAATAGAATTCCCACATGATTTGGCAATTCTACTTCTAAAAGATTTGAGAGCAAATCACAAAGAGCTATTTATACATTTATATCTGTTGCAGCACTACTCACAATAGCCAAAATGTGGAAACACTCAAGTGCCATCATCAGATGACTAGAAAAGCAAAATATGGTACATATATGTATATATGTATAATGGAATATTATTCAGCCTTAAAATGATGGGAATTCTAACACATGCTACAATACAGATGAAGCTTAAAGACATTAGGCTAAGTAAAATAATCCAGTCACAGACACACACACACACACACACACACACACACACACACACACACACACAAATACTGTATGATTCATGAGATCTTTAGAGTGGTCAGATTCATAGAGACAAAATGTAAAAGGGCTGCTTCCAGAGACAAAAGAAATGGAGGTGGTTGTTTAATGAGTACAGTGTTTCTACTTGCAACAATTAAAGGTTTCTGAAAATAGATAAAGGGTAATAATTATATAACATTGTAAATGCACTTAATGCCGGGGACTTCTATTTTTTTCTCTTCTATTTTCTTTCTTTTTTTTTTTTTTTAGAGAGAGAGTAGGGTGAGGAAGAGAGATAATCCCAAACAGGCATTATACCCAGCATAAATCGGGTGACACTGATAATTCATCCCACGACTGAAGCCAAAATCAAGAGTCTGATGCTTAACCAAGAGCCACCTGAGCCCCCTGGTGCCAGTGAATTCTTAAAATGATACAATGCTAAATTTTATTTTATGTATATTTTATCACAGTAAAAGAAATAAATGGAGGAAGGTAAAGAATGAAGTGAGGGAGGGAGAGAAGATAGAGATAACTAGTTTGTATCCTAGGTAAACAATACATTATGTGAGTTCTTTAGAAAGTCATTTGAACTTATACAACTTCATTTTCTACTTTTTAAAAATATATAGTTCTTAAGTATTTAAATCTTGTACCAAATATCTGATTTATCTCTCTTCATTATAACAAACAAAATCAATTGTTTCAAGGACACTCTGTATTAACATACAAACATAAAGTGCCATAATATGAAGTATAAATTCAAATGTTTTTAGGATTATACAAAAATTGATACAGGTAACATATTTCATACTCTCTTCCATCACTCAACATAATGGTACAGTTGATAGAGCTACCATTATTTAGTTGTTTTGGATTTCATTTGATCCGGATTAGTTTACTGAAATTTACTAATTGGAACACAAAGGGATTTAGGGATAACCTAGAGAATTTAATCTATTGTGACTTTATCTGTTTCTAGTTTTAGTTTATTAAAAGATTTTACTTAAATAAATCTTCAAGCAGAGTCTAGTCTCTAGAGTTAAGTGATCATTAAAAATTGAATGTTTCCAAGGATGAAAAGAAAAAGCACTTGAATATTCCTAGGACTAGTACCATGATACTGTGACTGTAATTGAAAATAAACAGAGTATATAAAATTGTATCTTTCAAAACTCAAAAGCAGTGAACCAATTGGGAACCTAAAAGAAGTGGAATAATATTGTCAGTAGCCTCCAAAACATAGGATTCACCAAAGTTAACAGGAATCTTTACAGAGTAACTGTGGTGAATAGTTTGCCAATAACACCCAGAACCAAAAACATATCAAATATGTCAATGGTGTCTTAAAGTTATTATTCATTTTAATTAAGGCACAACTGCCCAAGTTCTTATTGAAGCAAACACATTTGCAATATTTGCATCTTATTCCTAGAACATTTTATTGTCACTATTTACATGAAATGCACTGTAATATAAATGGCTTTCATAAAAGTTGCCAACTTCCAACCACCTGCTGTCTGTTGACAGCCTTAGCAGCAATTCTACTGCTGCAAAGTGATATTCGATTGAATACCTACTGTCAGATCCACACACCATTCTTCTAGGTTATGCAGTTTGTTGAAATGAGATCATATTTACTAATCCTTTTTTTGCCACCTCTCAGTCTTCCTGGTATTACTTGCTCTGATTGACTCCACCGAGGCATCAGGCAAGTAGAAATGTGATCCTATTTGGAAACTTCATTTTCCTGGAGTTCACATGGGAACAGCAACCGAAAAGTGTGTGGTTTGGAGAGGTTGCCGATGGAAATAGACTGATAGAAAGTTCAGTGTGTGAAATGGAAATGTCCTGCTGCCAGTTCAGCCATGTCTATGCCATTTTGGCAACAATGTCTCATTGAAGCACTTGGAATTGTACCAGTGTTGATAGACAAGGGTGTCAGATAGAGGGGGTTTAGGAAGCCCTGCAGGGAATCTAGTGTGAGGAAGTACTTGTGTGGATAACAGATAATTTCTCTATATACCAAGACATGTTGCTCTTAAACAAACTATTTTACACAAAGCCTTGTACACAAATTCTTCATAGGGGACTACCTTGCAGCACTTAGATCATATATGCCCAGAGGGTCCCAGAAGCCTATGTCAATGGCTTAAGCAATCCAGGAATATGTGCCTAGGTTCATATGGGGGATCACAGGGGAATCTGTGAGTAACTGGACAGTGCTTGCCATATTTCAAAGCTGCAACTGCTTCTCAGCTCTTGCCCATCATTGCCATGCTAGAGTGGGATCCCACATTTCAGATTTTCAAGCATTTATTATTTGTCTTTCATGGAAAGTCAGAAATTTTACATTTTATATAAAATATTCCAAATTCCCAAGCCAGAGAGGGCAAGGCAGCATGGGCAATGCAGCTGGAGATCTGTCTTTATGGGCACAGAGCAGGATAGCAAACAACAAATAATGTATTTGCTGGACTGGAGAGGGAGGGGGCAGCAAATGATAAAAAGAACAAATACACCTGGTTTTATTCCCTTAAATAATATTGTGTATCTTTGATCTCCACATTTACCACATTTCATGTTTTTTTTTGTCCACGTCACATTTTTTAAATTTATTTATTTATGAGAGAGACAGAGAGAGAGAGAGAGAGAGAGAGAGGGAGGGAGAGAGAGAATGAGCAGAAGAGGAGGAGGAAAGAAAATACCAAGACCAAGTGGACTCTGCACTGATACTGAGTGCAGAGACCAATGGGGGTCTTAATATAATGACCACGATATCACAACCTGATCAGTAAACAAGTGTTGGACGCCTAACCATCTGCACCACCTAGGTACCCCAGTCTATGTCACAATTTTGACTGAAGTGACTGCTCTTTCTTTTTAAATTTGTGTTCTTTTTAACTTAATCCATTGATTTATTTCAGCTTTCTTCTTAGAGTGTTAACTTCATTTGGATCTTAGGATGTTACCCTCTTCTGGTTTCTTCTACTCCTGTTGCCTGTCCTTCTTAGTCTCCTGTGTTGGATCCCCTCCTTCAAAGATCAGTCTCATCTGACATGTTCTTTCTTTCAAGTCCCATATATCATCTGTATCCATAGTCCCAAATTTATACCTCCTTTCACCAATCATACCCCAAATGCTAAGCTGTTAATCACTTACCCACTCATTCTATCAGTTATCTCCAATTATAATTACAGACTTCACATTTCAAAATGAAACTTTTAAATTTTACTCTGAGTTGCTCTACTCTAGCCTTCAGCATTTTACTAAATGGTACCACTACACACACACGTGAATGTAGAGATACATTACTATTTATTTGTTTCTACATTAAATATATTTTTATTATTGAATGCCAAGTTTCCTTGCATTTCTCTGTGTTTCTATCCCCTCCAACATGGCATGCTGGCACAGGGCCTCGCCCATGTCGGTCAATCATTATTTTTATATTGAATGAATAATTTTGCTTATATGTAGCTACAGTATCTGCTGATAACACAAGCAAACCAGGTAGGGAGATTATCCTGAATTATTAAGTGGACCCAATGGAATCATGAGTCCTTAGAAGAAGGAGGAAACCATGTCAGAAACAGAGCCGGCAATATGATGACAGAAACAATGGTCAGAGAGAGAGAGAGAGAGAGTTGAAGATGCTATGATGCTGGGCTTGAAGGTGGAGGGACCATGAGCCAAGGAGTCATAGGCTAGAGAGGCTGTAAGAGTCAAGAACATGAACTGTCCCCTAGAGCCCCCAGCAGGAACATGGTTCTGCCAACATCTCAACTTTAGCCTCCTGAAATCCATTTCAGATTCCTGATATCTAAAGTTATAACATAATCCATTTGTGTTGCATAATTCACTAAGTTTGCATGAATTTACCATGGCAGGAATAAGCAGCTAATGTAGATGTATATGGGGCTCTTCAGTGAATTTGATTTTTAAGACATTAAAATAGTAAAAGTAATTAGAAACATGCTAATGGGTAACACAGTGGGGAGACCCCTGGCTCCAATATATCACCAGATAGGAATCAGAGTTGGCTAAACTATGAGAGTAATTCAAATTCAATCCACTAAATAGTTAAGAAAATCAATTATTAAATAGAAGTTATTCCCCAAAATTTCTCTCACAACCAAGTATTACCATGTAACATGGGAAAATAATCTAACTATAACAAAAAATAAATCAGGACACTTGATTCCCAAGGAAGCAGAGGCACATGAATGAGAATAAACAAATAAACACACACACAAATTATTATTTCAGAGAGCTTTGGAAAATGTTTGCTTCTATTAAATGACATCAGTCAGAAATTTTTTTTTTTCAGTCAGAAAATTTAAGGAAAAGAATCTGGAAGGCTATAAATATGTGAGAAAATCAATTACTTAATTTGGGGAAAAAACCCTCTAAAGTTAGCCCTTCTCCCCCCGGCCCCCAAACCCAAAGAAAAGGTAAAGAGGAAAAGAATTTGGGGACAATGAAAATACAGGTAATAAATCTAAGAATCCTAATATCCTTCTACAAAAAGTTCCATAAAAAGTTAGAAAAGAAAAGAAGAAAAAATAACAAACAAATAATATAAGAACATTTCCCAGGGCAGCCTGGATGGCTCAGTGGTTTAGTGCTGCCTTCAGCCCAGGGTGTGATCCTGGACCCGGGATCGAGTCCCATGTCGGGCTCCCTGCATGGAGCCTGCTTCTCCCTCTGGCTGTGTTTCTGTCTCTCTCTCTCTCTCTCTCTCTCTCTCTGTCTTTCATGAATAAATAAATAAAATCTTTTTTAAAAAGAACATTTCCCAGAGATGAAAAAAAACATAAAACATGTGGCTTCTTATGGAGATTTCGCAGTAAATGCCAAATGGGATAGATGATAGATAGATAGATAGATAGATAGATAGATAGATAGATAGATAGATGTTTTATTTATTTATGTCAAATTTCTTAAGGGAAAATATTTTGATTGTACTGTCCAATACCATGATAAAATATTAGTTAACTTTGGTAGGGCAGAGATAAAGTCATGTTCAGATTTGTGAGGATTAGCCAAGTATATTTTCTGTGCACACTTTCTAAATTTCTATAATCTGGTCAAAAACAAAACAAAATGAAAATCAACAAAAACAGTGTCAAACCAAAGAAAAAGATAGATTTCCATGGAAAATGAAGAGTGCAACTTAGCTAAAAATCCATATGGAGAGAGGGCAGAATGAAAACTAATCAGTAGGCTCTGTTTTCTGAGAAAACAGTCTAAGTTGGATCAGGAGTCAGTTCACTGATAAGAAAGTCTCTAGCAAGAAAGAAATAGAGGGAATTCAAATATATAAGCAGCTAGGTCATCTATAATGCTACAGTAACAGTGACACAGTTTTTCTCTAACAAAATTTGGGTAAAAAAATAGAAATTCCAGAAAAAATCCTAAACTGTACAAGAAATGGATACTCTGACCATAAAGCTGGTCATAGCAACCTGTAGAGGGAAAAGACAAGAGTTAATTATCATCACCAGAGAGACTAAAAGTTTTACTCTAAAGACATGGTTGCCAGAATTTGAAAAGAGAACAGGCAAGAAAATTATTATAAAGGATTTAGATCAATAAGTAGTGATCAAAAGAGATAAACCTTAAAAAAAGATCTAAAATACCTGAGAGAAAATGTTTCAGTATATACTTTCAATTCATTATATTTATGGAAATTTAAAATGATACTAAAACTTAACATCAAGGAAAAGCGAGGTGGAAAGGCAACATAAAGGAACTAAAATATCCATTATTTTATTGTGTATCAATATATACTATATGTTTGATGAGTTAAAAAATAATTGTATATGCTTATGTAGAATTATATCAATGATCTTGAGTTTAAAAGAACAGAAATGGTAAAGTGTGGTGCCATCTGAGGAGTGACAGGGTTGAGGTGGGGAGGGAGCCTATTAATTTCTCCCCTTCCTGTAAATTGATAAGAATTATTCTCACTATGATTTCAAATAATGATTTTTCAAATCATTGATGTAATGGGCTTATTTTCCTGGTGTCCTATCCAATAGTCATTCATTCTCACTTTACTTCATTGCAAAAAATACCTGTACCCCACTCATTTCTACACCCAATTAAAAGGCAAATAAATTGCATTAGCTGGTGCTGGGTGAGGAGACATGAGTAAGTCTTATGGGGCACATTTGCACATCATCATTTCTTTTTTCCTGCTGGGAGAACATATGGGAAAGTAGAAATAAAAGACTCTTCTTGTGGACACAATACAATTCATAGTAGAAATCCACATGCAAAAAAAATCACGGAGCATTAAAAGGAAAGAAACCAGAATACCCACAGTGTAATGTATGCTCTCCAGTCTCTGTATTAGTTGTACTGAGTTTCTTATTATGTTAGAAAATACTTTACTCTTTAATGCAGATGAACTAACATTCTTATCTGATAAATTTATTGATGACAAAGGAAGTTTGCAAAGATATATGTGTAAAACCAGAGTGAACCAGTTTATGCTTACAATAATGCCACTCTCACCTGCTTTCTTATAAATATTCTTAGGTGAAAGTACAGTTTGAAATTTGAGGAACCACAAGGAAATCGCCCATGGTGTAGGAGCGCATTGCCCATTCTGTTATCATTATCAGTGGTATCACAGCAAAAAACAACAAAAAAGATGAAGTTTATGTTTTGTCAGAAAGAAATTCTCAAAGAACTTTTACATGGAATAATGTATTCTAATACTCCAAAAACATCTTTAGAAGGGACCATGCCAACACCATGTATTAGTTTTGGATCAAAAGGAATTGCAGAAATAGAGAGTAGTTGGGGAGATAAGCCTCTTGTAGAACAAAATAAATGAGACAAAGATATGGCTGAAAAATGTCAAGTAGGGAAACAGAACAGGTTTTGTTTGCCCTCAGCATAGACTAATGCAAAGTCTGTAGTTAATTTTCATGGCATTCTACTATACTCAGAGAATATGATCCTCCACTTCATTTAGTTCCTGGAATTTAATCACTCATCTGGAGTATGGGTTATAGCAGAGATAGTGAATGCTAATACCTGTAAACTCCACCTAAACTAGCCAGGAAGACTAATTGGCTCCAAAATCATCTTCCTAACAGGCTTATCTCCCAGTATTTACAACATTTGTGAATTCTAATAAAAAGATGCAAGCTGCCTCCTACAGGAGGCTGGAAATTCTTGTTTCACTGTATATAATCCAAACTTTTACTATCATTAGTGGTATTAAACTGGTTCTCACTTTGCCTTTTATTATTAGCAAATGCTTTTTCAATGTAGTAAGATTGTCTCATTAACATAAATCACCATATATTTGTACCCTAGGGTCTTTGCTATAGTATTACCCCCTTACTTCAATCAGTCAAGGGCTATTTTTTTCTCTTATGAACTGAATTAAACTCTACAGACTTCATAACACCCCAAGATCAGTCATTATTTTTTAATACACAATTTATTAAACATCAGCAAGATATCAGGCATTGGTACTAAAAGAGAAGTAAGTATATTTTCAATTATGACATATTATAGCACATCAGCTTTCTCAGTGAAAACAACTAGAAAATCTATTAAATATACATATATATAACGTAAAATGTATAATTATATACATAATTTTGTAAAGTATAACAGAGCTGTAAATCCAATATGGGTTTACATTTCATGTCTGTAGTCTCATTTCAACAATGTATGGGATTCTTAATTCATAATAATGGAATCCTACACAAAATTGAATCTTATGAGGGGAACTACTTCACAGGAAAAGAGATGTGGGGGCAAATCCATGATGATGGCACCCACTGGTCATATCATATGGTACATCACTCAGAATATGCCACCTTGATGGAGTTTTGAAGTGTCATCTAAAAATATGGTTGAAACACCAGGTTGGACGCAACATCCCATGTTCCTCCAGAACATAATAAAAGCATCGAATAAAACAACTGAAACAACTTCAAAAACTATCAATATAGCAGCCATATGTTTTATAACAGTTCAATTAAGAAATATTTTACATACCATAAAATTCAGCAAAGTATCCCATTCAGTGCCTTTTAGCATTAGTCATCAAGTTGTGCGCCAATCACCACACTGAATTTTATATTTTCATTACACCAAAAAGAAACCTTACCCTTCTGAGCCATTATCTCAATCCCTCCATTTCATCCAGATCTAAACAATCACTGACTTTCTTCTAGTCTTTTTAAATTTGCCTATTCTGAACATTTCCTATAAACTGAATCATTTAATATTTGATACTTTGTGACTAGTTCCTTGAATATAGCATAATGTCTTCCAGGTTTATCTGTGTTATATAGTATTTAGAGACTATCAATTTTCTATTATCAAATAATATCACATAGTATAGATATGTGAGGCTTTATTTATCAATTTATCAGATAATGAATATTTGTGTTTTTCCAGTTTTTGGCTATGATGCCAAATGTTTCTATGAACATTTGTGTACAGGTTTTTGTGAAGACAAATGTTTTCAATTCCCTTGAGTGTATACTAGGAGTGGAATTGTTGTACCACTCCGTACCTCTCTGCTGAGCATCTGAAGAATTGAGAGACTGTTTTCCAAAGTGGTTGCACCATTCTACAATTCTAACAGAGGTATCTGAGATACCAATTGTTCTACATCCTTGCAAGCACTTGTTTTCTCTCATTTTGATTATACCCATGCTAACAGGTATATCTAGTAGGTATCTCATAGTTTTGATTTGTAATTCCCCAATGACTAATGATGTTGAGCATTATTTCATGTCCTTATGGCCATTTACATATCTTTTCACTTTGTCCATTTACAAATTGAATTGCCTTTTTATTATTGAGTTGTGATAACTCTTTATATATTCTAGAAATAAGACTGTTCAGATATATAATTTCTAAAAATCTCCCATTTAAAAGTCCCATTCTGTGCTTGTTATGATGGTGTCTTTTGAGAGCACGAAACATTTTTAATTTGACAATGCCCAGCTGATCTATTTTATTTTTTATCTTATTTTGTCTCTTGTATTTTTTGTATCATATCTAAAAAGCATTGTCTAAATCAAAGTAACAAGGGGTTACAACTATGTTTTCTTGTAACAGTTTTATAGTTGTAAGAGTTTTGTTCTTGTAAGAGTTTTACAGTTTTAGCTCACACATTTATGTTTTTATTCTAAGTTAATTTTCTATATGATGTAAAATGAGACTCTAGCTATTTGTTTACTTGTTCTAAGCACAAGTTGTCCAGTTGTTCCAGCACAAATTGTTGAAAGGACTATTATTTCCTACTTAATTGTCTTGGCACCCTTGTCAAAAAAATTGACAATAAATGAGATGATTTATTTCTGGACTCTATTTTATTCCATTGGTCTAGATGCCTCCTTTAATGACAGTGCTATGTTGTTTGATTAGTGTGGTTTTGCAGTGAGTTTTCAATTTGGAAAGTATCAGTCTTTCTGATTGTTCTTTTTCCAGATTGTCTTAATAATTCTGAATTTCCATATGAACTTTAGGATCACCCTATAAATTTCTGTAAGGAATTTAGTGTGTACTTTGACAGGAATTATGCTGAAAATGTAAATCAATGAAGCAGTATCTCCTTATCAACAATATATAGTCTGCTAACGCATTAATGAGATACTTTATTTTGCTCCTATCTTTAATTTCTTTCAACAATATTTTGTAGTGTTCAGAATACAATTTTTATATTTCTTTTGTTAAGTATTGTCTTAAATATTTTATTAGCTTTGTTATTATTTTAAATGGAATTGTTTCCTTAATTTCAATTTTGGTTTGCTTAATTCTATTGTTTGGAGATACAACTGATGTTCACACACTAATGTTTGATCCTGCATGCAGCATTGAAAAAGTCATTTACTAGTTCTAATAGTTTCTTAGTGGATTCCTACTACTTGCAAAAGGGTAGTTTTACTTTGTTCTTTTTAATCTGGGTGGTTTATATTTCATTTTATTGATTAATTTCTTTGACTAGAACCTTTGCTACTGTCTTTGTTAGAAATAGCAGACATACTTGTTTTTTTCCTGATCTTAGGGAGAAAATATTCAGTTTTTCATCATTAAATAAGATGTTAAATGTATTTTTTTTAAAGATATTCTTTATTAGGTTGAAGAAGTCTCTACCTATTCCTGATTTCCTAAGTGTGTTTATTATGAAATGGTGGTATATTTTGTCACATACTTTTTCTGTGCTCCTTAAGATAATAATTATGTGATTTTTGCTTTGATTCTATACTTATAAGTATTGTGTTAATTGATTTTCAGATAGTGAGCCAACTTACATTCCTGAAATAAATCCAACTTGGTCATTGTGTATGACATTGACATGTCTTTGATGCATTTCTTATTATTTTGTTGGGAATTTCTTCATTCACATTTATAAGAGATGTCGGCTGGTAATCTTCTTACTTATAATGTCTTTGTCTGGCTTTGGTATCAGAATAATAATTACCTCACAGAATGAAAGTGGTTCCTTCTCTTCAATTTTTGGGAAAATTTGTGAAAATTTTTTTTTCCTTTTTAAAATATTCAATAAAGTTCACCAGTGAGACCATCTGGTCCTGGGTTTTTCTCTATAGAAAGTTATTTGATTACAAATTTAATCTCTTTATTATTTGAAAATTTTCTATTTTTTATTGAATCAGTTGGATAATTTACATATTTCTAAGAATTTGCCAATTTTATCTAAGTTATTCTGATATAACATGCAAACTTCATTCTATAAGGTTAGTGGTAGTATCTCTCTTCTATTTCTGATTTAATAATTTGATTTTTCTCTATTTTTTTCTCAGTTCAGGTAAATATTTTTCAATTCTGTGAATCTTTTTGAAAAATCATATTTTCATTTTGTCATATTTTGTTATATTTTTCATTATTTTCTATTTACTGTTTCAATAATTTCTGCGATAATTCTTATTTTTATCTTCCTTGCACTTATTTTAAGTTTATTTTGCCCTTCTTTTTCAAGGGTTAGAATATAGAAAATATGGTGGTTGATTTGAAATCTTCTGTCTTATTTAATTTTGAGCATTTTATTTCTATAAATTTACCTCCAGTCACTGTTTTGGCTGCATGCCATACATTCTGAAATTACATGTTCACTTTCATTTCTTTCAAATTGACTTTGTTGTTGTTCCATTGATTATTTAGTATTGTTTCTCAATTTCCACATACCTGTGAATTTCCAAAATTTTCTTTTGTGATAAAGTCACACTATTTCAATAAAAAAATACTTTGTATGATGTTGATACTTTTACATTTATTGAGTCTTGCTTTATGGCCTCATGTATGATCTCAGCTTGAGAATGCTCCATTTGAGCTCAAGTGTAGTCTGCTGTGTTGGGTAGTGTGTTCTTTATATATCTGTTAGTACAGTTTTGTTGTAACTTACAGGTTTGATTGTCATCTATGGAATTAAAAAGATCTGTCTTTATAATTACTGACATTTTGTTTTATTTGAGTCTGTTTTATCTGATATTTGTACAGTTGTTCGAGTTTTCTTCTGGTTTCTATTTGCAAGATATATCTCTTTCCAATCTTCTACTTTCAACCTACTGGTATCTTTGCATATGAAATGTGTATTCTATTTATAACATATTTCTTTTACATCCATTCTGTCAATCTCTGCCTTTTCATTGGATTATTGAGTACAGTTACATTTAATGTTAATATTGATATAGTTGGACTTAGCTTTTCCATTTTTATTCTAGTTTTCTCTATATCTCATATCCTTTCTGTTCCTTCATATCTCTTTAGCTGACTTCTTCTACGTTAAGTAAATTTCTCTAGTGTAGTATTTTCATTTCTAATTATTTTAGTGACTTCATTTTTAATAACTCATTTAAATAAAATTTCTATGTATAATTATTATATGATTATATTTGAATATACTATCATATATTATATATACATATTATATTATGAATATTGTGCATTATATAAATATGTATTATATGTGTATAAAATTACATGTTGCTCTAGCTTTTACCATGCCTTAGCTTGCCAGTATCAAGTTCACCTTTATATTAAATTAATTATAGTGAGATAGAGAAATGTATCTCTACTCCCCATTTTTGTGTTAATACTGGTATGCATGTTACACATATGTATATCTTACAAATCTTGGAAACCTTGTTTTAATTATTATACAATGTAATTTTCTATCTGTTAAGAAGATGAGGAAAGCAATGTAAGTGTGTATTTATATATTTTATTATATTTATTTCTTGTTTATCATTTCTAGTTTTCTCTATGTTTCTGTAGATTGAAATTATGAAATACTATGATCTTATTCCAATGCAACTGTGCTCCATCTATCTCCTTTGTGCTGTTATTGTCAAATATATATGGCATAAACTTGATGATACAATTATCTGCATTTTGTTTTAAAAATTGCTTTAATTTTTAAGTATAATGAAACATTCACAACATAAAATGTGTCATTTTAACCATTTTTAAATGTACTGTTCAATAGTGTTAACTACATTCACACATTTGTGCAACCAGTTTCCAGAACTCTTATCATCTTTTGAAACTGAAAGTCTATATCATTAAATAATTCTTCATTCCAGTCTCCCTCAAGCTCCTGGCAGCCACTATTCTATTTTCTGTCTTCATAAATTTGAATAGTCTTGGTAGCTCATATTGGAATCACATATAGTATTTTATTTTAGTAATTGGATTATATTATATAGTATAATTTTCTCAAGTTAATCTATGCTGTAGCACGTGTCAGAAGTTTTTTTTTTCTTTTTTTAAAGTTAAAAAATATTCCATGGTATGTATATAATGATTTTTGTTTATCAGTTAACCTTTGATGAGTGCTTCTACTTTTTGGCTATTGTGAATAATGCTGCTGTGAATATTTCTTTGAGAGCTTATATTCAAATCATTTGAGTATGTACCCAGAAGTAGAACTACTGGTCATATAATAATTCTAATATTAATTTTTTGAGCAAACTTTATACTGTTTTCCATAGTGGCTGTACCAATTTACTTTCCCACTAGGAGTGCCCAAAGATTTGACTTTCTTTACATCTTCATTAACACTTGTTATATTCTGAATTTTGCTGTTTGTTTGTTCTGAGCAATAGCCACCCTAATGAAGTGGTATCTCATGGGTTTGATTTGCATTATCCTAGTGGTTAGTGATTTTAAGCATCTTTTAATTTGCTTTTTGACCCTTTGTATATCTTTTTGGGAGAAATGTTTATTCCAGTCCTTTGTTCATTTTGTACTGCATTGTTGGTTATACTGTTGTTGAGTTTTAGGAGTTTTAAAAATATTCTAGACATTAACCCCTTATAAGATAGCTTATTTGAAAATATTTCTTCCTTTCTATAGATTGACCTTTATTGATTGTATCATTTTATGCACAGAAGTTTTTTATTTTAATGTTGTCCAATTTATCTATTGGTTTTTATGTGTGCCTTTGGTATTATACTAATAAATCATTTCCAAATCCAATGTCATAAGGTATTTCCCATTTCTTCTTCAAAAGTTTTATAGTTTTAAGTGTTACATTTAGGCCTTTGATCAATTTTGAGTTAATTTTTATGTATGGTATAAAGAAAGTACCCAAATTCATTTTTATATCTAAATATTCATTTTTTTCCAACACCATTTGTTGAAAACACTCTCCTTAGGTTGCTTATGTGGCTTTCAACTCTTGGTTTCAGCTCAGGTTGTGATCACAGAATTGTGAGATCCAGTCCTGTATTAGGCTCCACACTCAGTGCAGAGTCTGCTTAAGATTCACTCTCTTTCTCTCCTTCTACCTCTCCTGCTCATTCTCTCTTTCTAACATAAATCTTAAAAAAGAAAGGAAAATACTCTCCTTTCCCTGTGGGTCTGGACACTCTTGTTGAAAATTATTTGGCCATATTAGAATTACACAGTTGTTATTTAAATCAACAAAGGAGAAAAATATGCATTTATACTGTATGATTACAAAATTATTTTTTGATGCTATATATATAAAAATAAATATATATATAGTATTATTTATTATTATTTATTAGATCGCAGCAAGGAAATTCCTCTGCTATTGGTGAACCCCAGCTCAGAAGTGGGTCATCTATGAAAGGGTTTCCCAGGGACAGTACATGTGTATGGGTTTGCTGAGCTGTCTGTCGAGACCTCATGTCGCCGTGTTGTCATTCAGCCTCGGTGGGATTCCGACATAAAGGCTTGCAGTCATAATCCCACAGATGCTAGTGTGGCTCTGTTGGCTCCTCAGCCAGGAACATAAAGGGTTCACATGCATTCCATCAGCAAACAAAGGGACTCTGGAGACTATTACCTGACTGCATTCTTTATTCAAGACTGTTTTAAGTAGCTTTACTGAGGAGATAGCTAGTTGGCAGCATTCTGACATTTATTTTTAAATTGAAGTATAGCAGACATACAAGATTATTTTGATTTCAGGGGTACAACATCATGATTTGATGATTATATACGTCATGATATGCTCACCTTGATAAGTGTCACCAAACAAAGTTAGTATGATATTACTGTGTTCTCTGTGTAGTACTTTTTATCCCTGTGACTTATTTATTTTATACCTGGAAGTCTGTACTTCTTAAACTCCTTCACCTGTTTACCCAACATCCCTTTACCCACCCACCCCCTCTATAAATCTATATTCAGATTTCTCCCTGGATTTATTAGCTTATAGCCTATAGAATTTTCTTTAGTATTTCTTAAAAGACGAGTTCTTCTAGTTTTTGTTGATCCTGGAAAACCTTTGTTTGAAACACTCTTTTAGTCACTAATTTAAGCATGTCAGAAGACTGAATTTGGCTTGCCTTTTAAATGTGGAACTTTTGACTGAGTGATCTGGGAGGAGACAGAGTTAATGTCCCAATATTCACATCCTATTGCACTGGAAGTAACACCTCCATGCTGTGAATTCAGGTTGGATGGAAGGAGACCATTCCCAAACTTTTGGCCACGTTCAGAAATTTAGTCCTTTCAAGCTTAGAATTAGAGAGGATAAGAAATGCTGGTGTCCTGCACTGACTCTCCCAGTTCCCAGTGAGATTTAGTTAACCTTTATTAGGGATTGAACATAAATGGAATCCTGTCTTCTTGGCCATACTTAACAGGGCTAAGGTTTCTGTTGACTTAAGTTGGACAGGTGGGGAAAAGAGAGAAACCCACTGTGGTTCAAATACCACAGATTCTTGCTGTTCTTATCAGATTTTAATAGATTTCTTGGATAAATATTTATTTCAGTGCTGCATACACTTAAGACAATTTCCAGATACTCTAAATCATTTTTTTATTTAATAGTTCTCACCAGCTGGGCTTGTTTTGATGTAGAATTGGTCTGTGGAGCTCCTTATGCTGTCATCCCAAAAGTTGAACTCAGCTAGGTTTTCATTTTGTTTTGTTTTTAAGGCTTTTCTTTAGAAATTTGTGAAATGCTGAGGATGATACAGATATTTCTTCCTAAAGAAAAATATTTAAAAAATTTCTTTATTTCCTAAAGAAAAATACAGATATATATAACCAGTGCTCTATATATGCATAAACTCATGCATTATCAACATTTCCCACTGAAGTGATCAATTAACTACAATTATTGAACTTATACTGACACATAATCACCCAAAGTTCATATTTTACATTAACGTTCACCCCTTGTCTTCTAATTCTATGGGTTTTCACAAATGTGTAACTCCAGGGATCCATCATTATAATATCATACACAATATTTTCAGTGTCCTAAAAATCCTCTCTGCTCTGCCTTTTCACCTTTCAACCTCTAGCAATCACTGATCTTATTACTGTATGCACAGTTTTGTTTTTTCCAGAAATTGCATAGTATGTACCCTTTTCAGATTGATTTCTTTCACTAGAAATATTTTTTAATACCTTCCATATCTTTACATGTCTTAATAGCTTACTTCTTTTTAGTGCTGAATGAATATTTCATTGTCAGTATGGATCACAGTTTATACATTCACCCACTGAAAGACACCATGTTTGCTTCCAAATATTGGCAATTATGAATAAAGTTTCTTACAAGCATTCATGTGCAGGTCTCTATGTGGACATACGTTTGCAACTCTTTTGGGTAAATACCAAGAAACATGTCTGCTGAGTTACATGGTAAAAGTATGTTTAGTTTTGTAAGAAATCACCTGTGTTCTTTTTTTTTTTTTTTTTAGGGTGATAGAGATACTATTTTATTTTATTTATTATTTTTTAAAATAAATTTATTTTTATTGGTGTTCAATTTGCCAACATATAGAATAGCACCCAGTGCTCATCCCATCAAGTGCCCCCCTCAGTGCCCGTCACCCAGTCACCCCCACCCCCTGCCACCTCCCCTTCCACCACCCCTTGTTCGTTTCCCAGAGTTAGGAGTCTTTCATGTTCTGTCTCCCTTTCTGATATTTCCCACTCAGTTTTTCTCCTTTCCCCTTTATTCCCTTTCACTATTTTTTATATTCCCCAAATGAATGAGAGCATATAATGTTTGTCCTTCTCCAATTGACTTACTTCACTCAGCATAATACCCTCCAGTTCCATCCACGTCGAAGCAAATGGTGGGTATTTGTCGTTTCTAATGGCTGAGTAACATTCCATTGTATACATAGACCACATCTTCTTTATCCATTCATCATTTGATGGACACCGAGGGTTCTAAAATGACTGTACCACTTTGTATTCTCACCAAAAATAAATGAAAGGTTTTCAATTATGTGTTTAAATTATAGTCTTAAATAAATTTTCATTGTTGTCCTTCCAATAGGAGTGATAGACCTGTGTCTCCTATAGGAAGAATAAAAGGAAGTTCTTTGTGATGAAATTCACCCAATTATTCGGAGAAAATATGTTAAAAGCACAGTGCACAACATATCTTAAGGAATGGATATTTAGCCATCATAACAAATTCCAGAAAATGTAAATATTTCTAAGTACTGGGAGAAGAGATTGGGTTTTAAAAATAATTCAAAGGGAAGCAGAAATTAGGTCATGATTAAGAGTTTGAGTTCCATCTTGATAAAGAGAAATAAGGGCAGCCCAGATGGCTCAGCAGTTTAGTGCTGCCTTTGGCCCAGGGCATGATACTGGAGACCAGGGATCGAGTCCCAGGTTGGGCTTCCTGCATGGGGCCTGCTTCTCCCTCTGCCTCTCTCTCTCTCTCTCTCTCATAAATAAATAAATAAAACCTTTAAAAAGAAAAAGAGAAATAACAATTAGTTTATGTTTTAGACAACACCGAAACCTGCAGTATAATGGATGAAATATTGCAATGTTAACATGCTAGTGTAGATAAACTTATTTGGATTTGCAATGCATAACAACTTCAAGGATATTCAAATTGGTATAGCACTCCAGCCTCTTGCTTCAGATACTCATAGGTAATAAGACAAATACCATGCTTATTTCAACAGAATCTGTTCTTTCAAAATGTCTTGATCTATATCCTTTCAATATGTTCTGCTTCTGCATGAGTTGCATGATATGGACCCAATCCTGATTCTTTTTAGGCTGACTTAGTTTAGAGGTTCAAATCCTAAAATTTCTCAACTCTATCAATGGAAAGTATTCATTTCCTTTTTTTTCCTAGAAAAATTAGATATCGGGAATATTTGAAGTACTATTATTTCCATAAAACAAGGGTAATTTTAAGATATAAGTCATAAATTATCCAACAAAATCCAGATCCACTTTAAAATGAGAGTGCCGAAAAAATTAAAAAAAAATAAAATAAAATGAGAGTGCCAGTTGTCTTTGTTAGATTTAATTCCCAAAGTAAAAAGGATAAGAAAAAGCTTCTACATATAAATAAATATAAAAGAAAGACATTAAATTCCTACTCCCATCTCAGTGTCTGCCAGAATATTCTTCATTGTGATCTGCACTATCTCTATTATGCATTTATATATTTCTATTCTCCCCCTCACACACACATTTCTTCAGGCTTCATCTTTATGAGGCCAAAACAACTGCTCAATTCTGTTTAGAAAACAATGAAAATCAAGGTTGACAAAGCAATTACCTTGAAGCAAGTTTTAAAGATTGAAGTCAATAAAAATGTAGTGGTTGATTGGTCAGAAATTATTAAACAGTTAACTTG
Source organism: Canis lupus baileyi (assembly GCF_048164855.1). Taxonomy (NCBI): domain Eukaryota; kingdom Metazoa; phylum Chordata; class Mammalia; order Carnivora; family Canidae; genus Canis; species Canis lupus. The sequence goes on along the minus strand of NC_132857.1, from coordinate 30,507,195 downwards.
AATATATATATATATATATATATATATTTAGTTAACTTGTATATTGATTGAATAGAATGTTACTAGTTTTTATTGATAAAGAAAATAAACCAATTTTATTATAAAGAAAAGTTTAGACAAAGGTGTAAAATAATGTAAGTTTTCCTAATTTCCACCAAGAATCTATGGGACCAATGAAGAGCATTAATTGTATTTGGAGTAGCATGAATATAATCTAGTTCCAATAATGTTTTTAGTAATGTAATCCATAGGCTCCAGAGGAGGTTCAGGGAACTTCAAACCTTCACAGAATTCCAGAAAAAAATAATTCCAGTCAGGTAGAATGGTCAGCATCTTGTACTTGACCTGGAAAGAAGAATGTAGTGAATTGATATGACATTATACACTCCACAGAGAAACTGCACCTGGTGGAGGACAAGTGCTGCTTACAGTAAACTATTGAGTATTTTACATTATGAGTTTTAGTCTATGTATGTATGTATTATGCATTTATTTATTTATTTATTTATTTATTTATTTATTTTATTTGAATATAGTTGACACAAAGATTACATTACTTTCAGGTGTACCACTTAGTGACTTGACAAGTTTATACATTACACTATGTTCACCACAAATATAGTTACCATCTATCCCATTACTTTTCTATTATATCATTGACTATATTCCTTGTGCTCTCATTTTTATTCCCATGACTTATTCGTTCTTTAACTGGAAGCCTGTTGACTCCGTCTCCCTTCACCTATTTTGTCCAGTCCCTCCTGTCCTCTAATAACCATCAGTTTTTTCTCTGTATTTGTGATTAGATTCTTCCTTTTGCTTATTTATTCATTTTTAATATTCCATTTATGAATAGAATCATATGGTATTTGTATTTCTCCATCTGACTTATTTCACTTGGCATAAAACCCAATAGGTCCACCCATGTTGTTCAAATAGCATGATCTCATCCTTTTTTAATGGTTGTGTAATATCCCATTGTGCATCTATACCACATTTTCCTTAACCATTTGTCTACTGATGGGCACTTAGGTTGCATCCATGTCTTGGGTACTGTAAATAATTCTACAATAAACATAAGTGTGCATATATCTTTTTGAATTAGTGTTTTCTTGTTCCTTGGGTAAGTGTCCAATAGCAGAATCATTGGATCATATAATATTTCTCTTTTTAATTTTTTGAGGAATCTCTACACTATTTTCCCCAGTGGCAGTAGCAATTTACATCATAGTCCTTTTAGATCAGCAAGCTAAAAAGACTAAAAAGCAGCAATTAATAACAACAGTGATAATATAGCTGGTTTTGGTATTGCACGTAAACCTTTTTGGACTGTTTAAATCTTACCAAACAACAGCAACAACAACAACTATATCACTGATTGCTACAGTTTTAGGAGAAAAGTAAATTATTAATGACTGGTATGCAATGAGATAATAATAGGTATGAAGGGAAATTATAGATAAATTCAGAATGTGTCTTTAATCTTTTTTGGTTCCTCTGATTCCTCAACCCATATTTGGCTATTTTTATTGCAACTGAAACATCAGTTTGCTTATTTATAAAAATACCGCAATGCTTATTTCCGTATGTTACATTGCAATTAATAAAATAAAGCACCTAATAGAACATCTAATTCAGAGTAGATAATGAGTAATTTTGATTTCCTGTTTTCTTACTATCTTTTCTGTTGAAAGTTGTGTCATCCTCTTTTGTTCCTTTTAGTTTGCCTGTTAATCCTGATGACACTTACATTGGTAGAATGTTATTTAATGAAGACTGGAGCCACAATCCATGTGTTCAAATTTTAGCTCAGCCACATAACTAGGCGTGTGATGCTGGACAAGTTATGTACTCTAAGATTCTTGTTTTAATTATCAACCAAAAATAGTGAATAACATAATATAATAAAACCACAGAATTAGTAAAATCTTATTAACTCTTTATACATAGCATCACTCTGCAACCCTCCACTCCCACTGCCCCTCATATATGATTAGCTTCATATCAACCAATTAATTAAATGATTAATTTACTCTTTATATGTTAGCCACTAACTCATTTTTTCAAATAACTTGTTTTTCTACTAAAATGTAAATGCTATAGGAAAATCTTTCAAATGGTAAGGATCTTAGATGTAATCTGGGATGCTACAAAATGGGAAAGAGAGTTTATGAAGAAGAGGTAGGGACTTGCTCAGATAAAGAAAAGTTGAATCAGTTCATCACTACTAAAACTGCCTTATAGGAAATACTAAAAGGAGTCCATCATATTGAAATGAAAAAATGCTAAAGAACAACATAGAAATATATAAAGGTATAAACCTTGATGTCAAATGTAAATATACAGAGAAATATAGAATGATCTAATACTGTAATGGCGGTGCACAAATCAATTTTAATTTTGGTATAGAAATTAAAAGACAAAAATGTAAAAGCAATTATAAAAGACTTAATAGATATATAATATTAAAAAAGATGCAATCTGTGACATCATAGCAGAAAGTGTGTGAGGGTGATAAGTACAGTGTAGATTTTTCTGTATGTTACTGAAATTAAATTTCTTATCAGCTAAAAATAGATTTTTATAACTATAGTGTATTTTATAAGCCTCTTGGGGAACATAAAGAAAATACCTGTGGAAGATACATGAAAGTAAACAAAAAGGAAACCAACCTTACCTTTACAAAATTCAACACAACAGAAAGGAAGACAGGGAAAGAGGAAAAGAAAGAAGAAAGTAATATATATATATATATATATATATATATATATATATATATATATATAAACAAGACAGAAAGAAAGCAATTAACAAGATAGCAATGCTAAGATTTACACTTTCAATCATTAGGAAAACTCAAACCTGAGTAACATGAGCCAATGCCTGGGATATAGTAGATGCTCACAATTTTATGGACTGTTTCACCAACTTTTCTTTATTTACATGTGCTAAAAGGGGAGTGAATATTATTTATTTTTTATATTTGCAGACTCTGGCACATTGTTTAGTACTAAAAATATTTATTGGATAGAAATGAAAAGGGAAGCTCCAATGTATTAAAATCAGCACTCTTAGATATCGACTAATTTTGGCCATGGTTATGGAAGAAAAGTTGCCAACTTTGCAAATTCATTTTCTGTACTGAATTGTCTATTAGATACTTTACAAATACTACATATTATTTAGTCCTTATTATAAACACTTTGTAGATTTAAAAGTTTTTTGTTTTTTTCTTACGAATACTCAGAAAATTTTTGATGATTGGCCAATTTCATCTAAAATTTTTGTATTCAATGTATTTTAATATCATCTTAGAATTTTTTATCAATATATTCTCCCTAATTTAGTTCTTATTCTGGGAAAAGAAATTTAAATTTAAATGTTGTCTTATTTACAATGCTTGCTTGTTTCTTGATTGTTGCCTCTTCATATTCTTCATATTCTCAAGTTTAGTTGACTTTTCTTGAGCATGTTCCTCTAAAGGTTTTGCAAACTATACTTCTTTTCTACCACTAAGCTGGTTCAGACACTGCCATGCTTCTTCCACACTGTTTCAATACCCTCCAGCTCCAGATCTCCTTACATACAGACTCATTCTCTCAAATTAATTGTCCACACCTTTTACAGTGTGTCTCACATATTACCGATTATCAGTATAACTTCTTTAAAATTTTTTTTCAGTGTAACTTCTAAGGATCATTTTCCTTTGGGAATAAGTGCTTTTATCCTTAGAAAGCATCTCTTCTAGATTAGGCTACAAACTATCTAAGAAAAGATTTTTTTTTTAATTGGGAAGGTGGTACTGAAGATATTTGTGATCTGGAAGTAGATAAAATAAAATTATTCCTGAGTTCAATTATTCAACTCCACACTAGTTGTGTGATCTTTAACAAATTGCAAAATTGTTATGGTCTTCAGTTTCCTTATTAGAAATAGAGGCAAGAACAGAACCTACTTATCAACACCCTTTTTGAACTCGGCCATAGTAACTTCTTGCAAGATACATCCACGAAGGCAAAAGAAACAAAAGTAAAAATGAACTATTGGGACTTAATCAAGATAAGAAGCTTTTGCACAGCAAAGGATACAGTCAACAAAACTCAAAGACAACCTACAGAATGGGAGAAGATATTTGCAAATGACATATCAGATAAAGGGCTAGTTTCCAAGATCTATAAAGAACTTATTAAACTCAACAGCAAAGAAACAAACAATCCAATCATGAAATGGGCAAAAGACGTGAACAGAAATCTCACAGAGGAAGACATAGACATGGCCAACATGCACATGAGAAAATGCTCTGCATCACTTGCCATCAGGGAAATACAAATCAAAACCACAATGAGATACCACCTCACACCAGTGAGAATGGGGAAAATTAACAAGGCAGGAAACCACAAATGTTGGAGAGGATGCGGAGAAAAGGGAACCCTCATACACTGTTGGTGGGAATGTGAACTGGTGCAGCCACTCTGGAAAACTGTGTGGAGGTTCCTCAAACAGTTAAAAATATACCTGCCCTACGACCCAGCAATTGCACTGCTGGGGATTTACCCCAAAGATACAGATGCAGTGAAACGCCGGGACACCTGCACCCCGATGTTTATAGCAGCAATGGCCACGATAGCCAAACTGTGGAAGGAGCCTCGGTGTCCATCGAAAGATGAATGGATAAAGAAGATGTGGTTTATGTATACAATGGAATATTACTCAGCTATTAGAAATGACAAATACCCACCATTTGCTTCAACGTGGATGGAACTGGAGGGTATTATGCTGAGTGAAGTAAGCCAGTCGGAGAAGGACAAACATTATATGTTCTCATTCATTTGGGGAATATAAATAATAGTGAAAGGGAATATAAGGGAAGGGGGAAGAAATGTGTGGGAAATATCAGAAAGGGAGACAGAACGTAAAGACTGCTAACTCTGGGAAACGAACTAGGGGTGTTGGAAGGGGAGGAGGGCGGGGGGTGGGAGTGAATGGGTGACGGGCACTGGGGGTTATTCTGTATGTTAGTAAATTGAACACCAATAAAAAAATAAATAATAAAAAAGGAAAAAAAAAGAAACAGAATGTAAAAAAAAAAAAAAAAGAATTCAGCTAAGCTGCTCAATGCTATTACTGTCTCAGCATTCATGATGTTTGGTTAAGTGGTCTGCTCTAACCTTAAAATGACATAGTCCTTCATGCAAGGCATGCCCTGGATAAAATGTTGCAGCAATATATGTACATGAATGTTTCTGATATGACTTCCCAACAGGATTTGTGATAAACAATCTCCCTGTATCCTGGGATCTTCCCTTGTGTGCCTCTTAGATAGTACACTATGAAGCTAATCAAAACCCTCTCTTGGTTTGCATTGACCAATCTGGTCTTAGCTTTGAAATTTTAAAGTTCGTCACCTACAGACTCTAATAGAGACCTGTGGCACACGATCTGATGCTCTCTCTCTGCCTGTATCCTGTCTTGACATCCCTTTGTGGCCCTCAAAGAGTGCCTAACACTTCTTTAGGACATCTGATTCATAAATGACTCTACTTCACTCCCTTTGGTCTTTTGTTCATCCAAGGCTTACCATCTGATACCCCAGTACTGTATTCAACAAACTTTAATTTATAAAATCACAATACTACCTGATAACATTTTGCACTAATTAACGTAATTCACATATGACCTTACCAGACTGTCTGGTATATTGTAAAAATTAAATAGATATTAACTGCTATACTATAATTTTGGTTAGCAGAATAGTGAGACACAATACGGTAGCGAGCAGCACAGCTTTGGAATACAATAAGTACTTGAAATAGTGAATATAGATAGAATAACCTTTGCAATTGAAAAAAATGTCTACTTCTTCAAGGTACCTAAGTACCCAACCCTAAGTACCCATAACTGTTTTACAATCCTAGAGATGTTGTTCCCATTTATTCTCTTTTTTGGTGTGCATTTCTATTTATGGAAATAAGCTCAAGTGGGTCATAATAAAGATGATAAGAATCTCATCCTCTGGCATTGTTTTGCTACTTATTCTCAAAAATCTTGTTCACAAAGTGCATGGTTTACAAAGGATACTTTTCTTAAATGATTAAATATTTTCTATGTGTTTACTAAACTTAAGACCATAACATTCTTGATATTCTCCAGGTAAGAGAACAAATAGTAAAAACAACAATAATTGAAGAACAACGGTGCGTATAGTGGAAGTACATCACAGTAGGAGAGAGCCACATAAATCATCAGGATTGCATGCTGATTTCTATTAAGTCTCAAAAATATGATAATTAGTAGGCACTTTAAAGAATCATGCCATTCTCATTGTGTGATTATTTTTGTTCCTGTTACATAACTATTATCTCTCTGCTCTTCAGCAAGTAAATCAAACCTTTGAGATCTGACTTTGTAATCATTCTTTCTAGAACTTTATTAGATTCACCTTTTTTTTTGTGCCTGTCCTGAAAATGGTACTTTTTAAAAGTGATGTCTCCCACCTACTGAAGATCAAATACAGCAAAATTCTCTGACCTTTGAGAATGTGGGTGTAATAGTCAGATCGAAGGACAGAAATCAAACAGCAGATGGAAATAACTATTTTTTTTTTTGTGACAAGCGTTGATCTTGTCTGAAGCTGCAAATTCCCAGAAAAGTTTTTCTTGATTTTCAAGGTCATTAACAACAGAATAGAGATAAAGTCAGACTAACTCTATCTGCCATCTTGAATAAAGATTTTTCCATGAGTCTGATAGCTCAGCTATATGTCAGATATGTGACTTTTGGAGAACCTTTCTTTCCTCTCTAGGACGTGTGACTGATTGGCTTGATAATTTTTTTTTCAAAAAGATTTACATTTCTAGAATTACATTTTTAGGAGATGGTGTATTGCAAGGGTCCCAGAAGTGAATTACATCCATTTGGATACCAGGTCCTCATTGGAAAAGAGGAAACAAAGGCATATAGTGGGCAGAAAGAGGCTGATCAATAATCATGAAGAGATTGGTCTGTTTCTCCCACTCCTCCTTCTTATCTTATAAATTGATTTTATGGCCTGTGAATGTTATTTTTTCAAAATATTTACAACTCCCTTACATGAGCAGAAATGTGTGAAGTATGTACTTAAGAGGCTCAGAACTGACTTTGTGAAGACAATAAAAGATTCCTTACTATGCCTACTACTTCTCCCCTGGATTCAAGTGTTCATGGGACAGGACATGACTCAGGTACATGGAGGTGATTGTGGAGATCTGAGTCATTAGAATGTATTGTGAGGATGTGCCAGGTAGTCCTAAGGCCAAATAAAGAAATGATGATAGTAGGAAAGGGGAAACTGATAGGGGCTTCATAAACTTATGTACAGAATATAAGTATAGCTGCTACAAACAAGATGAAATTCAAGGGTTGTATATAAGTTTGGGGTCACACTAAGCTCTTGGCTGTATGACTGCTTGGGTGGGCAAAGTGGTTGAATGAACATAAACAGTAATTTGTTATAAAGTTCTCCTGCACTTCCTATAAAATATTTCTTTGTATCTGTAAAGAGCATTGTCTGAGAGATGCCCTTGATTTCCCAGAGGCCTCCTCATTGAAAGCAAATCCTCTAACTTATCCAATCATTTTTGTCTCTATTTGACTTATTTTTATTTTTTTCTTACTTTTTAAATCATTTTATGATTTTTATTTTTTTATAAAATCAAAACACAGAGTAACTGTTCTTTTGGCAAAGCACCACACTTGGGGGCAAAGAGGATGGTAAGAAACAAATACTATCAAGCTCCATCTATTTCACATTGAGCAAGTTCATTCACTTCCATTAATTTATATCAAATAGACATCATAATGTTTTATTTACAATAATATATATTAAAAGTTGGTATTATGTTTCCTAGTACATATTTTCTATTCCAAATGTTAGGAGAAACTTTGAATGCAAACAGATTTGTTGTATGGGACAAGGTTAATGCCTTGTTGGGTGAGAAGAGGGTGTACTACTACAGCTAAGAGCAAGAGAAGACAAGAAGGCCACAGAGAGACTAGGGATACAACAGAACTAAATTGGGAAGGTTGTCTAGAAAGCATACATCATAACTTCAAAAGTCATGCATTCTGTCCCCTATTTCCTTCAGTTTGACCTTGGACCACATTTGTCCCATGTAGTAATCTGGAATAATTGAATCTTGTCATCTCTTAGTTAACATGGAGCTCCAGTCTTTGACATCATGGTGAAAAGTTTCCTGTGTGATAATCTAATAATCTTACTTGAGGAAAAAAAATGGAAGCAAATTTCTATTTCTGCACTGATCTTCAGGGTGTTCATTAAGAGTTAAGCTATATGGGACACCTGGGTGGCTTAGTGTTTGAGAGTCTGCCTTCAGCTCAGGTCGTAATCCCAGGGGTCCTGGGATTGAGTCCCACATCAGGCTCCCCACAGGGAACCTGCTTCTCTCCCTTTACCTGTGTCTCTGCTTCTCTCTGTGTGTCTCTCATGAATAAATAAATAAAATCTTTTTAAAAAATTAAGCTATATATTGTTTTGAAGTGTTGAAAATAGGAGATAAGAGGAAGATATGATAAAGAGAAAATAATAAATGAGCAATAAAAGCAAATTTCAGTCTATGGTTAAATCCCCCATTTATCTTTCAAAAACTAATTTTAAAAAGCCATATATTTACCTTGCCTGATGTATGCTTATATTGAATAGTTTAAGACTGGGAAATTTTGTGACATGACATCACCTTAATATTAGAGAGAGAAAAAAAAATACAACCAATTCTTTGTCATGGTGGATTTATTTATGATAAATCCTTTGGGAACCTCATTTCAGTTTGCCTACAGCTTCATTAACAGTGAACAAGCATATTTTTCTAGGGGTGTTATCAGAATCGTTTACTTTATTCAATGACATTGGATATTTTAAGATATCTGAACTCAGAACATTCATAGGAAACTGATAGTAATCACATAAGTCTTATATCACAATGCCTAGCACTCAGCAGAACTATTTCTATTATTGTAAATATAGATAATAAGGCCCCTTCCTGAAGATTCATGATAGTGAAAAAAGATATAAATTCATAAAGAGCAAATAATAAAGACTGGCTTAAATACCATATATGAATAGACAGAAAAAAGATGGAAAAGGAAACACCAGTGCTAAAATGTCAATTATGAACAGAATTTTATGGATGTTACACAGGGCAGGGGATAAGAGTAGAAAAGAAAAACTCAGCAAATATAAAGATAGATTTGAAGAGAAAACAAAGAATATGGCAGCAGGCTCAATTAATTCTTGTCTATAAAGATCTGTTTCACCACTGTTTTGTTTCTTGATAATTTTACTGATACTTTGTAAGGTCTAGGCAAAGCATTTATAAATGGTCTACATATTACATTATGTGATGTAACAGGGCATCATCAAATGATACCATCACAAAAAACCCTGAAATTATCAAATATTTTTAAACCTGAATAAACATTGAATAGCTCTAATAATTAGCATGTATACATGATTAACAGATTACATGTCTTTGAACAAGCTTCATAAAATAAAGGTTGAGAGAACTAAGGTCTAGTCACACTTGAAAAACTGGTGAATTGACAGCAAGTCACTCTTGTATTCTACATCCCACTGGAAATACTGTGTGATGGGAGAGAAGAGAAAAAAGATGAAAATGGTAATGTTTCTTTGGGTAGGTATGAAGCAGAGTGCTTTCATACAAGTGCCAACATTGCTCTGGCTTCATTCTTACAGGCAGAGAATAATTGATATACCTCAGAAAACTTCTACGTGGAATCAATAAAGCTACTCTTTAGGTTCATGAATCTCAGTATGGTTAGTCAAAAGATATGGCTATTCACCATATTTATACCATGGATGGCTTTCCAGTCTTTTATGCATTTTGATCACCTCATCTCAATATATGATCCTTATCTATCATAGATAAATCTCTTATGGGCAATATTTAATTTCTGTGTTAAACTTTTATAGTTTTATGAGTTCTGATCTAGGCACACTGAATGATATCAAAGCCAACCTGGTTATCTATTTAATTACTAAAAATTCACATATTAAGGAAAATCAAGATTTGAAGAAATCATTGTATAAGTTGCAGGTGTCTGTATATAGAGGATCTCAGTAAAAGAGGATTTCTTCATTTGTTCTACATTCCACCCTTTTTCCTCCAACATTTCAATCACTTTTCTAATAAGAATACTAATAAATAATCTTAATATGTCATGATAGAAGTATTTTAAAAATGTAAAATAAAATCTCCTTTGAAACCTTGATCTAATGAACAGCCAGCCTTATTCTTCAGAGAGGTTTTGAGCAAGAAATGATAGAAAGATAAAATATTTATTTGATAAAGGTTTGTTAGAGACACCTGGATGGCTCAATCCATTAAGCATCTGACTCGATTTCGATCTGGTTCATGATTTCAGAATTGTGAGACCAAGCCCCACCTTGGGCTTCTCACTCAATGAGGAGTCTGCTTGAGATTCTTTCTCTCTCTCTCCCTGCCCCACCCCCGCTGTCTTTTTCTCTCTAAAATAAATAAATAACTCTATTTTAAAAACTTTGTTGAAAGTGACTGCTAGAGTGAAATAATAAATTTATGTCAAAGCTAAAATCTGATTTCCATTGTTTGCCTTTAATATTTCGCTACCGTTTTTGCCTAACAACCAAGAGAAGGACAGACAGACAACACAATAAAAAAATGCATTGAACTGGGGTGCCTGGGTGGTTCAGTTGGTTAAATGTCTGCCTTCCACTCTGGTGATGATCTGGGAGTCCAGGGATTGAGCCCCACATCTGGCTTCCTGCTCAGCAGGGAGTCTGCATCTCCCTCTCCCTCTGCCCCCACTCATGCTCAAATAAATAAAAAATCTTAAAAGTATAGAACTATAATTGTGAGTTAAGTTACTCTGCTATCTTATTTAATAAAAGTGCCCGATTTTCTTGCATGTTTATCTTTTAAGAAGAGCTGACGACCCTATAGCAGTAAAATTGCCTTATGACAAAATCATGTTTATGACTATTAATTAATTATTTAAAGTTCTGTTTAAAATTTTTGTTATAAAGTTGTAAAAATGGGTAGTACAGGAGATCGTTATATTTCAAAAGTCATGTTTATTATTATTATTAATTTAGGACTAACTTAACTCACAATTATAACAAAACTGAACCCCTAATGAAGCACTAATTCATTAGATAACCAAGTCTCTTTACTTACTGCAAAGCTTACTAATTAGGTTTGCTTAATCGTCCACTAAGGGGTTTATAACCCAGAGCCTGAAATAAATGTTTAAATTACAAGTTCATTGTTTTACATTTCTTATATAGTGAAACAATTTTCTGTAAACACATTAAAATATCAATAGATGATCACAAGTTATTGATAAGTCATAAAAATTAGGCAATACAAATAGTTTAAGAATAGGATAACCCTAAGGCATAAGCTTTTTGGGTTTTTCTTAACCCCAGCACCTCCCAGATGCAATCACTTTGTTTAATCATTCTACTGCTTCCTTATTTCTGTGTCTTTCTCTATTTGTCTCTCTCTATATAATATATACACATATATATGCACATTTTATTTATATATGTACATATGTATACATATTTATATTAATCATTTAATTTTCCATATAAAATAGACATGTTATATTTTAAAACACTTATGTTGATGAATTATGCTGCATTTTCATCTATGAATTTAAATTTCTCAGCAAGGAATTTATTTATAGAGCTTTAGAAAATAGTTGTTAAATTTTGTTCCCAGATACTTACATTTCTATTGTTATGGTAAGTTGTGTTGTAAAAATCTCAGTTTCTATTTTTGGCTCTGTATATAAATAAATTGATGTTGTGTTATGATATTGAATCCAACACACTAGCTAAACTCTCTTATTATTTCTAGAAATGTATCTACAGATAGTCTTATGGTTTCTATTATGAAAATAAAATCCATTAAGAATAGGAAAGTTTAGCTTCATCTTTTCCAATTTGTATTTTTTCTTCCTCCGTATCCTCTCTTTCTCCCTTCCTTCTCTTGCAGCAAAAGACCTAAGTGCTAAGGTTTTATCTTCCATACAGTCTGTTTTTTAGAATTAACATATCTTATTATACAGAATGAAATAAAATTATCTGGCTTATTACCGAGACTGACTGTCTTTTGTGGGGAGCAAATGAATATAGATAGATAGGTAGATAGACAGATGATAATAGATAGTTACTGTGAACCCCATAAAGTACTAAATAAAAGTAAATCTATAGTTTACATTTTAAAAATGCACAGAACCTGATTTCATTAGACTAAAATATATGATGTCTAAGATAGGTATATCTCATTTTATTGTTCTCTATTTCCTTGCACTTCATATACATTTTTTTAAATTAAAGGTGTGTGGCAACTCCACATTTGAGCAAGCTTATTGGCATGATTTTTTCAACAGCATCTGCTCACATCATGTCTCTGTGTCTTATATTGGTAATTTTTCCAGCATTTCAAACTCTTCCATTATTATTATATTTGTTTTGGTAATCTGTGATCGGTGATCCTTGATTTTACTATTGTCATTATTTAGGGTCACCCCAAACTGTGCCCACATAAGATGGCAAACTTAATCCATAGTGTGTGTCTTGACTGCTCTACTGACTGACTGGCCCTCCCCCATCTCGCTCTCCCTTTCATTCAGTCTCCCTATTTCCTGAGATACAACAATATTGAAATTGGGCCGCTTAATAACTCCACCATAAACTTTAAGTATTCAAGTGAAATGAAGAGTCACATTTTCTCACTTTTTAAAAAATTATTATTATTATTATTTTACATCTCTCACTTTAAATCAAAGTTAGAAATGATTAAGCCTAGAGAGGAATACATGTGGAATGGGACACTGAGATAGGCCAAAAGCTAAGTCTCCTGCCCAAAAAGCCAAGTTGTGAATGCAAAGGAAAAGTTCTTGAAGGAAATTAAAAGTATTACTCCATTGAACGTGCAAACAACAATAACAACAACAACAACAACAAAAACGTAAGAGCCTTATTGCTGATTTGAAGAAAGTCTAAGTGGTCTGGATAGAAGATCAAACCAGCCACAACATTTTCTTAAGTCAAAGCCTAATCCAGAGCAAAGCCTTGACTCTTCAATTCTATGAAGGCTGAGAGAGGTGAGGAACTGCAGAAGAAAAGTGTGAAGCTAGCAGAGGTTGGTTCATGAAGCTTCAGGAAAGAAACTATAACCATAACGTGAAAGTTTAAGAAGAACCAGCAACTGCTGGTAAAGAAGCTGCAGCAAATTACCTGGTAGATCCAGCTAAGATCATTAATGATCTACACTACACTACACTAAATAACAGATTTTCAGTATAGACAAAACAAACTTCTATTGGAAGATGCTATCAAAAGCTTTCCTTGCTAGAAAGAAATCAGTGCCTGGCTTTACAGCTTCAACGAACAGGTTGACCCTCTTATTAGGGACTAATGTAGCTAGAGACTTTATGTTTAGGCTAATGCTCATGAATCATTCTGAAAATCCTAGAGCCCTGGGAATTATGCTCAATTTACTCTGCCTGTGCTCTGTAAATAAAACATTAAAGCCTGAATGACAGGACATCTGTTTATAACATGGTTTACCAACTATTTTAAACCCATTGTTGAGACCTACTGCTCAGGAAAAAAAAAAAAAAAAGGAGCCCTTTTACAATTTTCCTGCTCACCAACAATCGCCTGGTTCACCTAAGAGCCCTAAAGGGGATATACGTTGAAATGTACCTGATTTTCAAGTCTGCTAAAACATCTTCCAGTCTGCAGCTCATGGATCAGGAAGTAATGTTGACTTTTAATTTTTATGATTTAAGAAATGCATTATTAAAAACTCTAGATCCCATAGATAGTAATTCCTCTGATGGATATGGACAAAATAAATTTAAAACCTTCTGGAAAGGATTTACCATTCTAGATGCCATTTAAGAGTATTTGTGATTTACGGGAAGAGGTCAAAATAGAACATTAACAGGAGTTTGAAAGCAGTTAATTCCAGCCCCAATGTATGACTTTGAGCAGATCAAGACTTCAGTGATGGAAGTAACTGAAGCTGTGGTGGAAATAGCAAGAGAACTAGAAGTCTCCTGATAAAACTTGAATAGATGAGGAGTTTCTTCTTAGGGCTCAGTAAAGAAAGTGGTTTCTTGAGAGAAAAATTGTTGCTGGTAAAGATGCTGTGAAGATTGACAACAAAGGATCTAGAATATTATATAATCTTAGTTGATAAACCAGTGACAGGGCTTGAGAGGATTGGCTCAGTGGTTTAGCGCTGCCTTCGGCCCAGGGCGTGATCCCGGAGACCCTGGATCGAGTCCCACGTCGGGCTCCCTGCATGGAGCCTGCTTCTCCCTCTGCCTGTGTCTCTGCCTCTGTGTGTGTGTGTGTCTTCCATGAATAAATAAATTTAAAAAATCTTAAAAAAAAAACAGCAATCATTAAAAAAAAGATTTTATTTATTTATTCATGACAGACTCACAGTGTTTTCCCTTATAAATTTTAGAAATACATTATATACTTGTGCCTTTTATTAAGAAAATATTTGAATTTTAAGGACTATTTGTATGATTTTTGCATTTTAAATTATTATACTTTGTTATAATCATTTTGTTAGGGCAGGAACACAGTCCTGTTCACTGTTCTAAGCATTTTGGAAATACTATTATTTCTTCTACTTTAACCCTCCAGTTTTCAGAACTGAAGGATTTTATTTTTAAGTTTCCAGAAAGTTGAAAAATTTAAGCTTTTTTAAATTATTATTCTGTTTTGCTTGGTCTTTGAAAATAGGTTATGATGCAGTTTATTACCAGATTGAGTGCATTTACTATGAATTAAATGAGAGTATCATTAGTAAGAAGATCAAGATAACTATTACATATTAGAACTACATAGATGTGTCCACTTGTTCCAGGACCATTTATTGAAAAGACGATCTCTGCTCCACTGTGTTACTTTTGCACCTTTCTCAAAAATCAGTTGATTGTATTTATTTGGCTCTGTTTCTGGGATCTCTGAGCTATTCCCTTAGTCTGTCTATCCTTTTGTTAATATCACACTGTTAGAAAGCATTTGCTCTGGGATGCCTGGGTGGCTCAGTGGTTGCGCATCTGCCTTTGGCTCAGGTTGTGATCCCAAGGTCCTGGGATCAAGTCCTACATGGGGCTCCTCACAGGGACCTTGCTTATCCCTCTGCCTGTGTCTCTACCTCTCTGTCTGTGTCTCTCATGAATAAGTAAATAAAATCTTTAAAAAAATAAAGAAGAAGAAAATATTCCCCCCTTAAATGTTTGGTATTATTTGCCATTGAATCCATCTGGGCCTTCTGTTTTTTGTTTAAGAAGGTTACTAATTATTGACCCAACTTATGCAATAGATATAGGCCAGTTCAGATTTTCTATATATTCTCATATAGTGAGTTATGACATATAGAGTCTTTCAAGTAATTGATCCCTTTCATCTAGGTTATCAAATTTTGGGCATAGAGTTGTTCATAGTATTCCTTTATTATCTTTTTTTAAATGACCATAGAGACTGTAGTGATGTGCTTTTTCATTTCTGATATTATAATTTGTATTCCCTCTGTGTGTCTGTCTGTCTCTATCTTTCTCTCTCTTTCTTACCTCTCTCTCTTGGTCTAGCTAAAGGCTTAACCATTTCATTCTTTTTTTAAGGAACCAGGTTTTGGTTATATTGTTTCTTCCTATTGATTTTCCTTTGTCTATTACACTTATTTCTGCTCTATTTTTTTTATTTACTCCTACCTACTTTAGATTTAATTTCTCTTTATTTTTCTAGTGTCCAAAGATGGAAACTTTGATGACTGATTTAGGTTTTTCTTCTTTCCTAGTCTATACATTCAATGGTATAAATTTCCCTCTAAGCACTGTTTTCATTGCATCTCACAAATTTTGGTAAGTTGTGTTTACATTTTAATTTAGTTCAAATTATTTTCTAATTTATCTTGAGATGGCTTCTTTGACCCATATGTAATTCAGAATTTTGTTTTTTAATCTCCACATGTTATGGGGTTTTCAGTTATCTTTCCACATTTGATAGTATTGTGGTCTGAGAGCAGACATTGTGTGATTTCCCCCTGCTGGGGGCCAAGGGGATTTTTCTCTAATATTTAGTGCAGAAACTTACCTGAGCTCTTGTTGGTTGTGTCAAATTTTGGGTCTCTCCTGTGATTGGGTCCCCGTGGAGTTTTTGCCTCTTAGAGCTGTCCACATTGTAACTGCAGCAACTGCTAATGGGAGTTCAGGTTTTCCTACCCCGACGTAAGTCCTCTTTGTGGTTTCTGCCTGAGAGTCTCTGCTCCACTGAGCCAGGACTTCCTTCATTCACTTTATTGTAATCTTGGGAACAGCAATTATCCTACTTTTATACACCCAAGAACACTTAATGTTTGAGCTTCTTAGTTGTTAGAATGGAGTGGCATCAAAAAAAAAAAAAAAAAAAAAAGAATGGAGTGGCATCTTTCAGGTTCCTTATAAGTGTAACTGGAAGCCAGTATTCTGTCTGCCATTTTTTTATTTTCACCTGTTCTCTATTTTTCAAATCCTGCATGTGTGTGTGTTTTGTGAATTACTATTTCTAGATCATTTTTCTCCCACTCCTTTTGTTTTTGTTTATTTGTTTGCTTCTACTTTCCATTGGATATAGAGAATCGTCTTTTGTGGGTTAACATTATAATTCTATTTTCATTCTATTTGTGATTATCACTACTCTACTAATTAATCCTACTTATGTCCACTTGTCTCTATCAAATTTCAAATGTGAAAATAGTTGCTTCTTCCTCTTAAAATGGCAAGTATCTTACAATCACCTCTTCTATTCCCCACTTTGTGGCCCTCATCTTGTGTTTTAGTTTAAAATTCTTGTAAACATAGTCTTTTTTGCTTCACCATTTAGTGGAGTGCTTTACTAAGTTTTTACTTCTCTTTACTCACTATTTATTTTGACACATCCTCTGGAATTATTCTTCTACTAGATGGAGCTATTCCTCCAGGCCATTTATCAGGATATAAAATGTGCTTTAAGATCCTGAGTCCTGGGATCCCTGGGTGGCGCAGCGGTTTGGCGCCTGCCTTTGGCCCAGGTTGCGATGCTGGAGACCCGGGATCGAATCCCACGTCGGGCTCCTGGTGCATGGAGCCTGCTTCTCCCTCTGCCTGTGTCTCTGCGCCTCTCTCTCTCTCTGTGACTATCATAAATAAATAAAAATAAAAAAAAATTTAAGATCCTGAGTCCTTATATCATGGAATATATTTGTACTCAAAACTTTTTTTTTCAAAGTGTTATCTAAAACATAAAAACAAATATTAATTTATTTTAGTTTTTTATCTGGTCATTGATTGCACTGTCAAGTGTTTTATCCTCCTGACCATTTTTAAGTGTACAGTATAGTGGTGTTAGCTGTATGTAACTTTTTGTGTAGCAGATGCTATTGGGGAGTCATATGCCAATTTGGTTTTTATTACACTGTAGAATGTTGGTGGTTTCTTTGAATTTTTCTTTATGATTACCCTGAAATCTCATTGATGTGATGTTTTTCTTCTCAGATTTTTCTTTTAGCACTCCATGTGCCCAGGAATTTCTGGCATTACATCTTTTTACGGTCATTTCCTTTAAAAAAAATCCCTTCAGTTAATTTTTTTCTCTGTCCTTGGGTGATTTCTACTATAAAAATATCAATATTTTTACTTCTGTGGCATAAAATTCTTTTAAGTTTTCTCCTCTTTCAGGCTTCATGATGCCTCCTGGATTAACTTTTGCCCTACCCCTCCATTCATTAATTCAAGTATTTTGTCACACTCATCATTTATGCCATTTAAAGATTTGACCTTAAGTCAACACTTTTCTATTGTTGATATCAATATTTTTGTGGATTTACTTGCAAGGATGAAGGAAAAGTCATTTCCTTCCATATCTTAGTCCATTTCATTGTTTTGAACATTTATTTATTCTCATCATTTTGAGGACAAATGCTTAGATTTATTCTTTTTTTAATTGGGGTAAAATTGACATATTAATTTTAGCTGTACAACATAATGATTTAATATTTGTATATGCTGTAAAATGATCACCACAATAAGTCTAATTATAATCTATCACCTTATGTAGTTACAACATTTTGTTGTGTTAAGAACTTTCAAGATATACTCTCTTAGCAACTTACAAATATGCAGTACAGTATTATTAACAATAGTAATCATGCTGCACATTACATTCCCATGAGTTATTTATTTTGTAACTGGAAGTTTGTACTTTTTTTGTCCATCTTCATTCATTTCACCCATATTCCACACCACCTTCCTCCCTTGGCATGACCAATCTGTTCTCTATATCTCTCAGCATGTTTTGTTTTGTTTGTTTGTTGTATTTATTAGATTCCATGCAGAAGTGAAATCATGCAGTATTCATCTTTCCCTGTCTGATTTATTTCACTTAGCATAATACCATCAAGGTCTATCCATGTAGTCACAAATGGCAAGATTTCATTTATTTTATTTTGGCATAGTATTCATGTGTGTGTGAGTGTGTGTGTGTGTGTTGTTTCTACATTTTGACTATTGTGAATAATGCTGCTATGAACATACAGGTCCACATATCTTTTTTAAATTAGTGTTTTTAATATCCAGAAGTGCAATTGCTGGATCCTATGGTAGTTCTATATTTTTAACTTTTTTTGAGGAACCTCCAAACTGTTTTCTATAATGGCTGAACTTATTTACATTGTAATCTATGGTGTACAAGTATTCCCTTCTGTTCACATTCTCACCAACAATTGTTATTTCTTGTCTTTCTGAATCTAGATAGTCATTCTAACATATGCGAGGTACTATCTCATTACGGTTTTGATTTGCATTTCTGATGATTAGTGATATTGAGTGTCTTTTCATATGCTTGTTGGCCATCTGCATGACTTCTTTGGAAAAATGCCTACTCATATTCTCTTCCCATTTTTAATTTGTTTATTTTGTGATTTTTTCTGCTATTGAGTTGTATGAGTATATATATATATACACACATATATGTATATATGTTGGATATTAACTCTTTTTGATACATGAGTTCCAGATATTTTCTCCCATTCACTAGGTTTTTTTGCTTTTGTGTTTCATTTTATTGGTGGTTTCCTTTGCTGTGTGGAAAATTTTTTATTTGATGCGGTTCTACTTGTTTATTTTTGTTTTATTGCCTTTTCTTTGTGGTCAGATCCAAAATATTTTTACCAACAATGATGTCGAGGAGTTTGGATTTATACTTAAGTGAGCCTCTCAATCTTTGACTTTTTATAAAATATTTTCATTTACATTTGTTTAAAAATATATATATATGCTTTATTACTTTAATTTTATAATATTTTACAGTTAAAAAATAAAAATAAATAATATTTTTACAGTTGAATGTTGAAGGGTCTCCCTTTTCCTCCCCCATCTTACTTTCCCTGAGTTGTTTGTACCTTTTTTTAGTTTTCTCTTTCTCAGCTATGTCCTAGCCTAGAAGTTTGGCAGGTCTACTATGATTTTCAATTTAGCTAGCATTTGCCATCTTCTAACTGCTATTTACAAATTGATATTTCTTTGATAATAGACCTGCATTAAATACCATTTATGTTTTCTATAAAACAACTTAATTGGCTAAAGGTTTTTATCACCAACACTTATGAATTTCTCTAAGTCTGTATTTCCTATTTTTCATTTTTCTTTCTGATATATTTGGACTATTATTAAATTTTCCCATTTATATGTATATACTTTATTCCAATAAAATTGCTAAGTATTGTAAATACCCTATGATAGTATCATCTGCCACTTTTAGGTAATCTACATATTATGAGTTTATACGTACATACTTCTGTTTCCTCTACTCCTTTTACTTCTTTATCTTGAGATCACCCTTCTAGCTTAATTGACTTTTGATTTGGTTAGAATAGATGAGTAAGTATTTTTGCCATTTAGATGAAGTTGGTTTCTATCTTGTGGAAATATGATTATGGAATTCTAGAGTGATTTTTTTCTGATTTTATGGCTTAAGTAAGCTGTATTTTCTATTTGGAAGTTCCTAAAGTTTAATATCTATCCTCTGTTCAAAAAATTCATGTGAAACTTTCTGTCTATAAATTTTCCCTGGGACTGAATACCCCTTCAAAATAAAGAGAAGTCACAAAAGGTCCTTTAATAATGTAGGCCTTTTGTGATTTTTCTTCTTTTAGAACTCCTGTTTTGTCACATTATGTCTCAGTATCAGCTATTCAAGTTCCCACCTTACCATTTATTCTTTCATTTTTTTCCCCATATCTTTGGGGTTTGTCTGCATTGTGAGATTTTTTTTTTCCAGTCCATCTTCTAGAATACTAATTAGACCCTCTACAGTAGCTATTGTTTCTGTTTTAGTTTGTTTCATGTCATTAACATTTGGAAAATAACTTTTATGCCTGGACAGTCTTTTCTGCATTTGTATGCAAACATACTTAAAATGGAAGTTCCCAATAATTCTGCTTAATTCTGTATGTTTATATACATGATCTATTTATCTAATGTGTATTTATTTATACAAGATATATTTATCTATATAAATTTATATACATCTTCAGCTCTTTTATTAAGATAAAATTGACATGTAACGTAGTAGCTTAAAGTGTACAGCATAATGATTTGCTATATGTAGACGCTATGAGATAATTACCTTGAAAAGTTTAGTTAACATCTGTCACCACATGTATTTGCAATTTTCTTTTCCTTGTTATGAGAAATTTTAAGATTTACTCTCACAGCAACTTTCAAATACACATTGTAATATTAAATACAATCAATCACCATGCTGTACATTAAATCTCCAGAATTTATTCATCTTGTAAGTGGAAATTTGTAACTTTTGATTCCTTCTACCTATTTCTACTACTCCCATCCCCCGCTTCTGGCACCAACTAATCCGTTCTGTGTATCTCTGTATTTAGGTTGTTTAGATTCCACATATAAATAAATGAAATTATACAATATTTGTCTTTGTCTGATTTATTTCACTTAACATAATACTTTCTAGGTCTGTCTATGTTATTGCAACTGTAGGATTCTTTCTTTAATATATGCATATGTGTCTATATGTGTATAAAACCATATGTATGATATATATTTTATGTTTATATTATATAGAATATACATTTATATATAATACATTTTATAATTCATAATTTTATATATTTAATACATATAATATTTTCATTGGTGAACACTTAGTTTTGTTTCCATACCTTAGCTACATAAATAATGTTACAATGGACATGGGAATACAGATATCTTAAGATCTTTAGAGAAATACCTAGAAATAATGTTGCTGAACCATACAGTGGTTCTGTTCTTGAGTTTGTGAGGAAACTACATACTATTTTCCATAATGGTTGTGCCTATTTACATTCCCACCAACAGTAGATAGTTTCCCTTTCTCCACATCCTCACCAACTCTTCTTATTTCTTGTCTTTTAGCTAACAGCCATTCTAACCATCTGGCCATCGGGTATGAGGTGATAGCTTATTGTCGTTTTGACTTGCATTTTCCATATCATTGATGGTGTGAAGCACCTTTTCATATACCTATTGTCTCTCTGTATGCCTTCTTTGGAAAAATGCTTATTCAGATCCCCTGACCTTTTTTTTTTTTTCATTTAAAAATAATTTATTTAAATTTCAGTTAACATACAGTGTAATATTAATTTCAGGTGTACAATATAGTGATTCACAATTCAGTACAACACCTGGTGCTCATCACAAAGTGCTGTTGTTAATATCCATTACCTATTTCACTCATCCCCCCATTCCATTCCCCTCTGGTAATCACCACTGTGTTCTCTATAGTTTAAAGAGTCTGTTTCTTGGTCTCTCTCTCTCTCTCTCTCTTTCTTTCTCCCCCCTCCCCCACCTTTGCTCATGTTTTGTTCCTTAAATCACGGAAAAAAATCAACAATATAAGAAAAAACAACTATTGGTGAGGACGTGAAGAAAGAAGGATCCTGCTGTATTGTGGGTGGGAATGCAAACTGGTGTGGCCACTATGGAAAACAGTATGGGTTTTCTCAAAAAATCAAAACTAGAACTACTCTATAATGCAACAATTGTAGTACAAGGTATTTACCTAAAGAATACAAATATACTAATTCAAAGATATGTGCACCCCAGGTTTATGGTAGCATTATCTACAATAGCCAAAATGTGGAAACAGGCTAAGTGTCCATTGACTGATAAATGGATAAAGAGTATGTGTTATATATATATATATATATATATATATATATATATATATATATATACACATATATATAATGGAATATATATATAATATTATATATATAATATTATATATATATATATTACTGAGCCATAAAAAATAATGAAATCTTGCCATTTACAGCAATGTGGATGGAGCTAGAGCATATTATGTTAAGTGAAATAAGTCAGTCAGAGAAGATAAATATCATGTGATTCTTCTGAATGTTTTTTAATTGGATCTTTTTCTGTAGTGTTGAGGGCTCTTGTACATTTTAGAGATTAATCCCTTAATCCCTTACCAAGTATATGATTTGTAAGTATTTTCTCTTTTGTAAAGATTTATTTATATTATTTTAGAGACAGAGGATGAGTAGGGGGAAGGGAAGAGGGAGGGAATCTTTAAGTAGACTCCCTGCTGAGTGTGGAGCCCAATACAGGGCTTGATCTAATGAGCCCTGAGATGATGACCTGGGTTGAAACTAAGAGTCAGACACTTAACTGACTAAGCCACACAGGTGCCTCAATTTGCAAATATTTTGTATCATTCTGAGTGTTCTCTTTCCATTTTTTAATGGTTTCCTTGGTTGTACAGAAGGATTTTTAGGTTTTCTTTGTTTGCTTTGTTTTGTTTTGTTGTTGTTGTTGCTTTGATGTAGTCACACTTGTTTATTTTTGCTTTTACTGCCTTAGCTTTTGATGTCAAATCTAAAGAATAATTTCTGAGATTTAGCTCAAGGAACTTACAAACTATTTTTTTCTTGGATTTTATGGTTTCAGGTCTTACATTTAAGTATTTAATTCAGTTTGTATTGATTTTTGTGCATAGTGTTAGACAGTGGTCTGGTTGCATTTTTTGCTTGGGGATGTCCAGTTTTACTAGCACCATTTGTTGAAGATACTCTCCTGTTCCCATTGCATAATCTTGGTTCTTTTGTCATAAATTAATATACTATATATGCATGAGCTTAATTCTGGGCTCTCTATTCTGTTCTATTGATCCATGTCTGTTTTATGCTATCATACTGCTTTGATCATTATAGTTTTGTAATACAGTTTAAAATTAGGAAATATAATGGCTCAAACTTTTTTTTTTCTTTTTCAAGTATGCTTTGGCAATTTGGGATCTTTTTTGATTCCATGCAAAGATTGGGATTGATTATTTCTGTGAAAAATGCCATTGTAATTGTGATAGGGATGCATTTAATCTGTAGATTGCTTTTAGAAGTATGGACATTTTAAACAGTATTAATTCTAACCTGTGCACACAAATGTCTTTCCACTTATTTGTGTCTTCCTTAATTTCTTTCATCAATGTCTTATAGTTTTCACTCTATAGATCTTTTACCTCCTGGATGAAATGTATTCCTAGCTATTTTATTCTTTTTGATGCAATTATAAGGGAAGGTTTTCTTTTTTCCTTATGGTTGGGATTTTGATTGGAAAATATTTCAGTCTTTTGATTAATGTGTAGGCAGTTTTATCTTTACAAAATTGAATCTTCAACTCCATTTACTCACATATCTTTGCTATCTCTCTTTTTTAAAGATTTTATTTATTTATTCATGAGAGAGACAGAGAGCGAGAGAGAGGCAGAGACAGGCAGAGACAGGAGCAGGCTCCATGTGGGGAGCCCAATGTGGGACTTGATCCTGGGACTCCAGGATCACACCTTGGGCCAAAGGCAGGCACTCAATCACTGAGCCACCCAGACATCCCTCTTTGCTACCTCTTAATAACGTTTTAAATTTTCTACTTTGAGAACTCAAACAAATTTTGACTTTGTTTGCTTTTTAAATATTAATTTTAAGTATTTGATTGATACTATATTGCTTTAAATGTATTTTTTAATTTCTAATTTTTACATAACAACATTATTTTTGCATTGAATTTTAATTCTACAACCTCATTAAATGTTTTTAATGTTAATAATTTGACTATAGGATTCTTGGGTTCTCTTTTCTTTACATATTATCATATATAAGAGCCTAACATTTTTCTTCTCTTTTATAATCATTTTCTCTTTTATTACTTTTTTCCTGCATTAAGATATTGTCTAGAGACTCTGGACCAATATTGAATAGAAATGGTGAACTTCCTTTTCTTCTCAATAAAAATAGGAAAGTTTCAGTGTTTCACCAATAATAATACTGTTTGCTGTAGATTAAGGATAAAAGCTACATAGCTTTTTAGATTAGGAAATTCTCCTTCCAAGTTTGCTTTCTTAAAATAACTCTATATTAAATTTTATCAATATTGTCTATATGCATTAGGATCATTTGATTTTCTCTCTATTGTGTAAATATAGTAAATTATATAAATTGAATTTCGGTGATAGACCTTTATATTTTTCAACTTTTCTTAATCATATTTTATTATCCTTATGTATTTATTGCTGCATTCATTTTGTTAATATTTTCTTTAGGACTTTATTTTAATCTGAATACATGTGGTCTATAATTTTATTTTTTTTATTTTTTTATTATTATTTTTTTTATTTTTATTTATTTATAATAGTCACAGAGAGAGAGAGAGGCAGAGACACAGGCAGAGGGAGAAGCAGGCTCCATGCACCGGGAGCCCGACGTGGGAATCGATCCAGGGTCTCCCGGATCGGGCCCTGGGCCAAAGGCAGGCGCCAAACCGCTGTGCCACCCAGGGATCCCTATAATTTGATTTTTTTTAATGTTCTTGTTAAGGCCTTGATATCAAGATTTTGCTGGCCCTATGATTGGAAATATAATTTCCTCCTTAAATCTTTGGTAAAAAAAAAAAAAATACACTAGTAATGACATCTGTGACTAGAAATGTGAGGAAAAAAATTTAAGCATTTTTTTAGTGGGAATAAAACTACTCATCTTTTCTTTCTCATTCTACAACCATGTCATCTAAAGATTCAGATTTATTTGCATAATTATGTCCATAATATTTTCTCATGATCTTTTTAATATTGGTGAGAATTTATATTCTGTCTCATTTTACTCTTGATTCCTTACTGATTATTTTTTGTATGCTTAGTTACAGAGAGGGACACACCTGTTCAAATATGACTGAATATGCATGAAGTGCTGCTGTATGGAGTCCCTCCACCACTGCACCGCCCCGCTGATGACAGCAGTGTCACAGCAAACACCTTCAAGTCTTTGGCTGGAATTTTACCTTGGCCTATGTGAGCAGCAAGATGTAAGGACCAGGATGTTTAAAGCCACTAGAAAAGCCTTAAACTGATAACAAAAAATAAATCTCACAGCTTCCTTACACCTCAGATAATTGTTGTGAGCTAAATTGCCTTTTGGGATTCACCAGGAATATAAAGCTTTAGAAGCCCAATGTATGAACTTAAACAAAATTTGTTGGCTTTATTCGCATTTGAGTCTCACTTCTCCACCTCTTCAGTCCATCTCCCTAATATACTACTTTTACTTTTACTCATGACTTCTCTCCAAAGAAGCCCAACTTAGAGCCATTTATAGTTGTTTTTCTTTTCCATCAAATTTTATCTATCGTGGGGCTATGCTATTAAGGATGCATGTTTAGAACTGTAGGGTCTCTGGATAAACTGAGACATTTAATTTTTTAAAAAAGATTTTATTTGTTCATGAGAGACACAGAACGAGAGAGAGAGGGGCAGAGACACAGGCGTAGGGAGAAGCAGGCTCCCCGCAAGGAGCCTGATGTGGGACTCAATCCTGGATCTCGAGATCATGCCCTGAGCCAAAGGCAGATGCTCAACCACTGAGCTACCCAGGTGTCCCAAGAGATTTGATTTTTATAGGATCAACTGCTACAGCTATTGTAAAGCTTGTACCTCAGAATCTCTTTGCTCTAGAATGGATATGGGTTCATCGGGTATATTTGTTTACCTAGTATCCTTTAAAAAATTTTTATACTTTCAATCTTCTGGTAAATTAATTTTTAGATGTCTGTTTTAGTGATATATAATTATTTTATTTAAATTCAATCTCAAACATTGCCCTTCAATTATAGTAGTCAATCAATATTAAATATAATACTAATAAACTTCAATTCAAATATGTAATTGTGTCCTAGACTGTCTACAGGGGAACCTTTTCTATGGTATTATTTGTCCTTTTACCCTTTTTTGAATATATTATTTTTATTAAACAATTTTATTTCTGTAAGTTTAGAAAATAGGCCCATAGTTCTCTATATATTTATTGATTATTCTAAGAATTAAAGCATAATACCTTGATAATGCCATATCAACATCCAACATCTACTACATTTCTCTTCTTTAAAAATAATCTATTTTTGTTTCTAATTGCTTATAAGATTTTCTCTTTGGCATGTTTTCTCTTGTTTAATGCTAGTGTTTTAGGTATAGATTTCTTTATACTTTTCTGTTTAACATTTACCGTCTGATGGATTTTGGAGAAAGATTTTTTATCTGTTATGGAAATTCTTCAGCCATTATATCTTCAAATATTACTAACCTATTCTTTTTCTATTTTGCTCTGTGGTTAAAGTTTAACCTCTATTAGATTTTTCTTCTTATTTTTTCCCACTTTTATTTATTTATTTTTTTTGAGAACTCTGCTGCAACGTGTTTATTATGTGCCAAAAAAACTACACCACAGCGTACTCTACACATCTGTAGGAGAGTGCAGTCTTGCCTGCATATACTACAATGAGGTAGAGACTTCACACACAGCTTCACAAAACCCACAGAGTAGCTGGGATATGCAACAATGCAACGTCAGCTCAGCAGGAGGGGGTGGTGGTGGTTATGACACTGGTTCTTTGGCACACAGCATCCCAAAGAGGGGCAAGTAGGTTTTGTTTTTTTTTTTTAAAAAGAAGAAAGAAAAAGTCAAGTTTTCAAATTCCAGTAGCATTTTAGTGACTGCAACTGTTGCTTCAACACTTCTCAAATCAAAGAAAGAAGGGAAGGGTACTTGTTCCCTCTGAGAGAAAGGGCATATTAACATATTACATTGTGGTAGTTTAAGGTGTTCAACATAATGATTTGATAGATGTACATATTGCAATATGACTACCACAACAAATTTAGTTATCTTTCATTACCTCACATGCTTACAATTATTTTGTGATGTGAACTTTTAAAATCTACTTTCTCATAAACTTTAAAATATACAATGCCTCTTTGTTCACTGTAGTCATCATTATGTACATTATATCCCCTGAAATTATTGAATTTATAACTGAAAGTTTATATACCCTTTGACTAATTTCACCAGTCACTATCTTCCCCTCTCCAAGTTCTGGCAACCACCAATCTGTTCTCTCTTTCCATAAATTCAGTTTTGGTTTTGTATTTTTTTTATTGCAACTCTAAGTGAGATCATATAGTATTTTTCTTTCTGTCTGATTTATTTCACTTATTATAAATGCTTTATTCTGATTTATAATAGGTTTATAATTCTTTCTTTTTTTTATAATTCTTTCTTGAATTGTGACTAGGCAGTAAGCAATGTGATCATTCAGTTTTTAATTTTGGTTATTTTACATTTAGGTACAACAAGATTGATTTTTAATTTCAAATATAATAGTGATTCCGGTTTCTTGATAATATTACAATGATTGCTAGATTCCATAGAATGCCTCCAAGATCCACGTCTCCTGGGGTACACATATTCCATAATCCCTGGGATTGTGAATATGATGGATTTTACTATGTGATTAGTAAAAAAATCCTTTGGCACTGTTGACTTAGAGAGAGATTATCCAAGTGGGCCTGACCATAAGTCCTTTATATTGGGGGTAGAGGTATGGAAATCATAAAAAAAATGTGAAAGCATAATAGGGATTTAGCACTATGGAATTTCTCCCACTGGCATTACAGTTGAAGGAGTCCATCTGAAAAGAATCCAAGACAGGCTATAGAGCTGAAAGTGACATCTGTCCAACAGCCAACAAAAGAAAAAAGCCCTCATACAACAAAAGCAATAAAATAAAGTCTTCCGATGATGTAGATTAGTTTGGAAGAGTATCTTAAGCTACAGATGAGAATACAATCTGTCAATATTTTAATTTTAGCCTTATGAGACCTGAGCAAAGACACCAATTTTGACTTCTGATCTACAAAAGTGCAACATAATGAATGTTTTTCGAAGCTTCTTAGTCTGCGGTCATTCTGGGTCAACAATAAAAAACAAAAACCAAAAAACAGTGCAGTAAGTTTGGCTTTATCTTCTTGAACCTAATAAGCACAGCTTTTTGTTAGTTTTTCATTTGTATCTAATCAATCTGTTATTTCTGTTGTCAAACCCAGGCCAAATAGAAACTCTAAGAGCAATTCTAAAGAAAGTCTGATTAGCTTCAAATAACCATCCTAATGGTCTCATTATATATTATCAGGAATAATTAACTTCAAAATATAGAAGATCAAGCAGCTTAATTTCTGTGCTAAAATAATGTAGAATCTAGAATTTAATGCAAAGTTAAATGATCAAATATGAAAGAAAACAGAAATAGAATAAGGCAGTGCAGTTGAACTTAATGCATTCTGGAATATAAAACATACATGCAGTTTTTTTGAATAAATTAATATAAAAAAGAAAGAAAAAGCCAGAAGGAAGAAATTAAAGAATTATGAATGAGATTGTTAAACCAAAAATATAGGAATTTGCATTTTCAGCAGAAAATTCTTACAGGGCACCTCTAAAGATTAAAAGAGATAGTCTAAGAACTCCCATAGAAAGGATTCTGAAGTAAAGGAGATCTGGTGCAAAGGTAGGGTAATTATGTGGCTTTAAATATGAAGACATGGTTAAAAGACCCACCTTGGATAAAAAAGTTTGTTTTGGAGGAGCAGAGTATGATACCCATTTTCTAATTTCTGGGACCTATTTATATCTTATCATACATGGCAAAGGGAATTAATATTTCAGATGGAATTGAAGTTGTTAATCAGTTTTTCGTAAGATAGAATGATAATACATGATTATCCACATGTGTTCAAAATGAAGGGGAAGCAGAAGAGGAGGTCAGAAAGATACAATATAGGAAGGAATTGATTCACTTTTGCTAATTTTCATGATAAAGGATGGGGTGACAAAGGATAAGGATGGCCTCTAGATGCTGGAAAAGGCAAAAAAAAAACATATATATTTTATAGAGACATATAGATGATACAGATATCGATGACACAGACAGGTATAGATGATATAGACATGGATATAAATATACCTCCCCCCACACACACAGCTTACAGAAAGAAATGCAGTACTGTCAATACTCTGACCCTCTCCCAGATTCTTGGCAGTCTTGATAATCAGCAGCACTATTAAGTTAATGGGAGTTAGAACTCCTCCAAAAGACCAAAATGTTTTGCAACTCTCTGGAAAAACCTTATTCTTAAAGCTTTGTGATTTTCTGACCTGACTCCGAGCTCACTCATGAGAAACGTGTTATGCCTAGAGCAATTAATATGGATTTGGAGAAAACATAAGTCAGATTCTTGCACAGGTGTATGTCCAAAATATTGCAGGTTTAATTCAAGACCATTATAACAAAGCAAACATCACAATTAAGTGATTCAAATGATTTTTTGATTTCTCAATGCATATAAAATTAATGCTTATACTATACTGGAGTCTAGTAAGTGTGCAATAGCATAATATCTCAACAAAACACAATGTACATACCTTAATTATGAAACTTTATTGCCAAAAAATGGTAACCATCATCTGAACTTTCAATGAATTATAATCGGTGTTCACTGATCACCACAACAAATATAACGATAATGAAAATTTTTGAAATATTGAAACATTAGCAAAGTGTGACAGAGTAACAAGGTGTATAAATGCTGCTGGAAAAAAAATGATGCCAATAGACTTGTTCAGTGCAGGTTTGCCAAAAACCTTCAAAGTATCAAAAATGCAGTATCTGCAAAACCCAACAGAGTGAAGCACAGTAAAATGAGATATGCCTTTATTGATTATATTTAAAAGATTTAGAAGAATAAAGAGCAATACATTTTTTATTATAAGAAATTATAATATACTGACATTACACTATAATGAATTAATGAAGGACATCATGAGGATAATACAAAATCTAGAAACAATAAAGAGAATAATACATGTGATTCAATATATACATATATAGACAGGTGAAAATAATAAATAAAGATATCAATACTCCTTAAATTGGTCTATAATTAAAATTCCAACAACCTTTTTTTAGAAATGGGAAAAATGGAAGAGCTAGAATTATGAAATCCTTAGGAGAAAACATTCAAGACATTGGATTTGACAATTTCATAGATGTGATAGCAAGATCTTGGGTAATAACAACAAGAAAAAGTAAATAAATTGTGCGGCACCTGGGTGGCTCAGTCAGTTAAGCAACCAACTCTTG
Organism: Canis lupus baileyi; assembly: GCF_048164855.1. NCBI lineage: Eukaryota > Metazoa > Chordata > Mammalia > Carnivora > Canidae > Canis > Canis lupus. Next base: position 30,476,544 of record NC_132857.1, on the reverse strand, counting down.
ATTTCAGCTCAGGTCATGATCTTTCTGATGGGACAGATCCCTGAGTGAGGCTCTAGGCCCAGTGTGAAATCTACTTCAGATTCTCTCCCTTTCCCTTTGCCCCCTCCCACTTGTGGGCACTCTCGCTCTCTCTCTCAAATAAAAAAGTAAATAAATTGGATTGTATAAAAAATAAGAACTGTTTTACATCAAAGGACGCTATCAAGAAAATGAGAGGGAGGAAATATTTATAGTCATATTTATAGCCATAAATATGATAAGAGTTTGATATCTAGAATATATATATAATATATAAATATAATATAAAAAATATATATATAAATATATAAATATATAAAAACTCTTCAGACATAACAAGAAAAAAAAGATTAAAAAATACACAAAAGATGAAGAGACCTTTGTCTGCAGAAGATATACGAATGATCACTAGGCATATGAAGAGGTGTTCAACATCATTAATCATCAGGGAAATGCAAATAAAATTACAAAGAAATGCCATTTTACAGTCATTGGAATGGCTATTAAAAATAAACAATACCCATAGAGCAATAATTGTTACTTCTAGGAAAGATAATGGAATTTCTTTTCTAGTTATCAAAAATTTAAAAAATAAGAATATGCCCCTTTATTGATTCTACATTTTTAAGTAAAATTAAATACAAAAAGATTTTTAACTAATTGAGCTTAAAAATACTGTTTGAAATACAAGGTTGGTTAAGCTGTAGGTGATAGGTCAAATTTTTAACAATGGGGATTGATTAATGAATTATGATACAAATTTAAGATAAAATATTGTATAGCTTTAAAAAATTTCAAGAATGCTTATTATAGAGAAGTTGTCCATTATATAACATAAAATTAAAAAGCAATAAGTAAACAATATATAAGGTAGGTGATTCCAAATTAAAATGCATATCCTTGGAGAAAGGTAACTGATAACTGGGACTTAAAAACATACTTTTGAGTGCATTTTCCTTTTCCTATTTTCCAATATTTTTTTACAGTTACCATTTATCTCTGTTTCGGTCATAAACACACATGCAGAGACATTTTTACTTTACATGGGATGATAGATGTTAACTGTCTTATTTTTTACCCCAAAGTTTGTTTTGCCTAAACCTTTGACCAACTAAAATAATTTACCAACTTCCATAATCCAAAGAAATTTAACTAAAGCACAGGAGAAATAGGGACAGAAATGTAAACATACATTTCATTATCTGGGCCACAAACAAGATATTTACATATATGCCAAGAAGTTAAAGAATATGACAAGGTATTTACATATTTCTTGCAAAATTCTCTGATAAAAGGCAACTCTGAGTTATAATGACTACACTGCCCTGAAGATGATTTTTAGAGGCTGGCTCTCCCTTTTGAAATGACACACTCATTTCATCGGAATATAGACTGCCAAGGTTGAAACCTTCGCAACATTCCCACACTGTCACTCAACATCTGAACTACTTTATCGAAGTGGAGCTTGTTACCTTCAGAAATAGTTCATTTTATTTATTTATTTTTGAAAGCTGTTACAGAAAGAAAGAACTGAATTTATCTCCTGATAGATTTCTTGTCTTTGCATTATTGGGAAAAGGTTAATCCAACGTCAAATAATTGAAAAGAAATGTGCTGTAACTCTTTCCCATTTGTCACCCTGAGTGCCTCCTCCTGTCTAAGCTAAATTCCCTCCATTCCACCTAAGAATACTTTGTTCATTCTATATCCTCCATCCAGAAATATCTTCATTATCATTGTTCAAGATGACTTTCATGTACTGCCTCCCTGATGCTCATGCACCACCCTGATTCAGTTAGATCCTACATGACTTACATAGTACTCTTTTCACAGCATTTTCCATATTGTCTTTTTATTGTGACTTTAAGGTTTTAAACTATGAGGTCCTAAAGGGCAATGACCATGATTCTGCTTTTATATTTTTGGTGCAAAAATACTTCACATGTGTTTCAACTTCTGGTGCCGGATTGAATGGACCTTTGAAACGAATAGCAATCCTGGAAAAGCAAACCATGAAAACAGTTTAATCCTTCAATAAAAGTAATGTGCCTTTCATTCTGAAAATGCCTACCCTCAAAGACAGCATTTAATGATTAAGGTTTTCTCTCAGGGGTGCCCCAGTAGCTTGGTCGGTTTAAATGTCTGACTCTTGGTTTCAGTTCAAGACATGATCTTGTGTCCCCATGCAACAGGCTTGGTGCCCAGTGGGGAGTATTCTTTTTTTTTTTTTTTTTTTCAGTGGGGAGTATTCTTGAGGATTCTCTCTGTCTCCCCCTCCTTCTGCCCCACCCTCACCTCAAGTAATAAATAAATCTTAAAAACAAAAGTTTTCTCTCATCCCCTTGAAATTATGAGTACCCCTACTGGGCAAAGTTGACATTAAGCACTAAGGACCATTATCAAATTATCATAGCAGCTTCATTTCCCAAGTCTGCCATTCAAGAACAAAGTGAATCTCTTTAACCCTTGTGAATTCCATCATCTTCATCACCCTGATGAAATTGTCTGGGTGACCTTTCAACATTTCACTTCCCCCAGCTCACATAACAAAAACCAATAACAAAGTTGAACGTGGATTTATTTGGTCTATCATTTCCGTTCTGGTGTGTATTTCTCAGCTTCAGTGTTCCAGCGACATACTTCAAAGAAAATATTGAAAGTTGCTTTTGAGATGAAAGTAGTTCTGAAACAAGCTTAGGAAAAAGAAATCTAATTTTTAGAACTCAAAAGAAATATGAGTGATGCCAGGTATAGATGATGGCTTATATTCAAGGTTTAAACCAGTGAGTATTCATATTCTGAGATTCTTCAGACTTAGTATTTGCCTTTTCATAGAGATCCTCATTTAGGAATATGCCATAGGAAGAGGCCAGTGTGAGATCCCAGCATGCCTGGGGAAAAATGTATCTAGTTATGGGGACTTTTCAATCTGTGCTTCTGATTCATCAATACAGACTAACCAAATGCTTTATTAATTCAGAAAGTGTCATGATTTTAATTTATTTTATATCTTTTATTGCTCAGGCCAAATACTTTACTAATAATCACATGTGTTTCAATGACTGAAGCATACATTAAAATACTTGACAGGCTGCCCATTAATCTACACATTGTGGCCCACTGTGCACTTTGTTGATGAAATTTCACATTTTATAGATCTGTCTTTGAATTTTGATGATTTGGTTCAATATTGTTAGCAGAGAACTTGCCTTCTTGGGAATGTATTGCCCATTAAAAGTGACATGCTAGGGTGATTGGGATGTGTTTTGATTTAACAATTGAGTTTATAATTGTATACACTCCAATAACCACATAGCTTCCTCTGCGAAAGAGACTTTGGCTCCTGTGTATTTATGTTGTAAAAGAGCTTTTTTTCTTCTATTTTTAGACCTCAAACTGATGCAAAATCTTCTTCAAGACCAAATAAATAATATTTATAGATACTTTGGAACACATTTTTTTTTCTTTTTTAAGAACATAACATTTCAAATCTTGGGGCCTTTGGGTAGCTCAGTTTGGTTAAGCCCCTGACTCTTGATTTTGGCTCAAGTCATGATCTCAGGGTGTGAGATGGAGCCCTGCATTGGGGATCTGTGCTCAGCACAGAGCTGGCTTGAGATTCTCCCTCTCCTTCTGTCCCTCCCCTCTGCTCACACTCCTTCTTTAAATTAAATAAATAAATAAACAAACAAATAAATAAAATCTTAATTAAAAAAAAAACTATCTCAATTCCTACCATGATTTGCTAAATTAAGCAATCTTCAGAAACCAGAAGTCAAAAAGAAAGAGAAAGCTTAGGATAAAATACTGAAAACACTCTAAAAGATTCTAGGTGTTAGATTAATACCATCATTGACATTATTAGCTATCTTCACTACACTGCTGAGTAAATTCAGAAACTACACAACAACCAAACCAAATCAAACCAAAACAAACAGCTTTATTTGACTTTTTTTTTCCAATTGTGATGCCTATTACAATTTTGCATATTCCTCAGTCACTGTAGTCTAGAATCAACATAGCCTTAATCTTGCATATAAACCAACAGGGAATGACCTCCATAGTGTGCATAAATATTTATTCAACAGATATTTCTTGAGCTCCCTACTATGTATTAATTATTTGGTAAGATACATTGCCCTCAAGGCAGTGGTTGAAAGACACACATGAGAAGTTGAGAAACATAAACAACTTATCAGAAGTCAGAGTATAAATTCTTCAGCAAATTTAGTGTAGAGGAAAAGGCAACACAGAACTTGAGGAAAATTAACATCAGCAAAAGATTATTAAATGTATCTACTGTACATTTGAGTTCAGATTAAGCTGCATGCAAATCACAGCACTGGAATCACAGAACTATGGGACCCAGAGAAGGCTTTAAAATTTCTTCTTTGCCTCAGTTTCCTATATGTTGGATTTATGCATCAGATCACTAATCTGACTTCTCAAATTGTTGGCAAGAGTAAAGGATAAAAGAGACACTGTTTTCACCGTGTCTGTTAAATATTAGATACCCAAGAGTAACTGTGGTAATAAATATGTGACTCCATTACTAAAAAAAAAAATGTAGAAAAAGGGAAAGTTAATAGTATGGCTGTATAGTCAAAAGATGTTCTATGGAAGAGATGAGCCTCATTTGGGCCTTAAATGGACAGACAGTTTGTTTAGTGAAATGAGGATGAATATGCACAAGGAGAGGAAAAATCATAAGTGGATTCTGGGATGTAAGACAGAGCATAATGTATGGGCCAGAGAGTGTATAGGCTCACTGGAGATGTCTAGTTATATGGTATAGTGGACTTACTCTAATAATGTGGGTTATCCAAAAATGGGAGATATAAATAGTACACTCAAGGTTTTGCAGGTTGTCAGTTTTCAAATTTGGAATCAGAATATGCTGGTGTATTAGCAGGTTTCAGATGAATTACAAACTCTTAATTGCTAACAAAAGTTAACATGCTGACATTTTTGATAATTCAATTAAAAATTTAGAGAATTATGATCAAGGTGTACAATGATGTCATATAATCCTACTAAATTGCTATTGGAATTGTAGCAGAGGAAAAAAGGAATAAACCAGTAACAGATATTTGAATGAAGTTGAATTTAGACACAGAGGTTGAGAACCTAGAGGTGTCAGAATAAAATGACTACTTTTATTATTAAATATTGTGCTTCATTTGAATACCAGATGAATATATCATTTTTATAAAAAATGAACTAACAAAATAACTTCTTTAATAATGTTAGATATGGTTCTCTTGAGGAAGTCGTAGCCAGTTATGAAATATAATGAATAAATCTCAATATATCCATAGAAGAGGGTCTCATGTTTACTTATTATTCCTTGTGTGTTACAAAAGAAAAATAAAGGTAATTAAGATTCTGGTTTCTAGCAACATTCCATACAGTCAGCATATATGCTGAAAGCATGAAAAAAGCTTTTTCTTCAGTATACAAAAATTTTTCCGTGAAGAGCTTTATGTAAACGATATTCTTGGTAGGGGAATTTCTAGACTTTGTGCTTTTATCTCACTTCTTAAGAATAGAATCATTTACATGTCACTACTCTTAAGTCCTTAAAAGATATTTTCCCTTCATATCCATCTATATCTATAGCATGATATTAGTGAGTATTCATACACAGACACACACACAAACACAGCTCTCTTATAAAAAGGAAACCTAAACCTAAGTCCCATTATAATAATGTATTTGGTGAAAATTATTGGACAGTGACATATTTTTCAGCTTCAAGCAATGTTCTAATATTTTCCTGATCATATCACTTAATTTCCCTTTTAAGAATATCAGTTAAATGTCCATATATGAGGGCAGCCTAGGTGGCTCAACGGTTTAGCGCTGCCTTCAGCCCAGGACCTGATCCTGGAGACCCGGGATCGAGTTCCATGTCGGGCTCCCTGCGGGGAGCCTGTTTCTCCCTCTACTTGTGTCTGTGTCTATGCCTCTCTCTCTCTCTCTCTCTCTCTCTCTCTCTCGGTCTCTCATGAATAAATAAATAAAATCTTTTTAAAAATCTCCATATATGAGAAATTGGAATACAATTTAATATACATGAACCCAGGAAAAATAGAGATTTTTCAAAAGTAGCAAGATGACTAGTACCAGCAAACTGGTATTTCTTACCCGGCAAAAAATGAAGCATGATAAGGTCAAAGTGAAAGTGAAGACCTTAGAAAAAAGGGCTAAAACAGACATATAGGGAAGTTTGAGGACTAACATTCAATCCTTAATTGACTCTCACTAAGAATAATTCAAAGAAGTTTTACTAGGTAGAATGAGCCATGACTGCACAGAGCGATATTTTCAGTTCCACGGAAGCATTCCAAGTATGGCGCTAAACAAAGACATTTAAAATTGGAATCAATTTCCTAATCCTTATTACCATGACACATTCTTAGCTCTTTCATTTCCAACCTCAAGTAAGGGACTTTGAGAAGTACTCGTGTTTGCAAGCTAAACTTTCCTAGATTCACTAACATCAAAACAAACAAATAAGCAAACAAACAAACAAAAAACCTCAAAATCTTCTGAAAAGGAGTTATTCATTCTTCTGTCATTTCAAAATTCCCTGTCTGCCTCTATTATCTAGCTATTTTCTTCTGCTTTGTAACATAATTGTTAAAATTCTGACCCAATCATATCTTCTAGCAGTTTTTTTTTTCTCTCAGTTAAATGCAGATACAATCCTGATTTAATAGAGTTTTGGTGAGATCAATCTTGTTGATCTATGTAAAGCACCCACTGGATTGCTTTGCACATAGTAGAGGACAATGAATCTATTTCCATCCTCTTCCTACTTTATTCCTTTTTTTCCAGATACTCCCTTGATGGAAGATACAAAGTCATATGCTATCCTTTGTCTACTGAAGGACTTGAAATAATGTTTTGCTGTTGGAGGAATTCCAACCTGTACCAATGCCAGAGTTTTATAAATAAGGAATTTAAGGCCCTATGTCATAACTAGCTGGTCTAAAATGACTTGACAGACCAATGGAAAGAACCAAGTTCTGATTATGTATTTTTTTGGCCCCTAAGTAATTGCTTTAATTAATTAATTTACTAAAAACATTAATAAATGCTATAAGTATCTCTTTGCTTTGCTGTCTCAGGAACATCTTGTATGCATAGGAGTATTCTAGCTCTTGATCAACAATTATTAGTTACTTTAAGAATACTCACAGGTGGGATGCCTGGGTGGCTAAGCAAAGTGTCTGCCTTTGGCTCAGGCGGTGATCCTGGAGACCCAGGATCGAGTCCCAAGTCAGGCTCCCTGCATGGAGCTTCCTTCTCCCTCTGCCTGTGTCTCTGCCTCTCTCTCTCTCTGGGTCTCTCAAAAATGAATAAATAAAATCTTTAAAAAAAAAAAAAAGGATACTCACAGGTCCTAGAATGTGATGGAGTTTTTTTTTTTTCCTGCCTTCCATTGGTTGACTAGTTTAATGGTTATTTCTATGATTCTTACCGACATAATATTAGAAGTAATGAGTAATTGTTGGTATTTAGTAGGAAAGTACAGAATTATTTTGTTTTGACAGTGTTGCACAATTATATAACAGTATTTGTCTTAATACTTTCCAACTAATACCGAAAGCCACATTGATATAATTACTTTTACCTGCCTTGAAAAAAGATTTAAATATCTTGGTGTTTCAATCTCTTCATCTGCACCTGAAAAATAGACACAATTCCATCATATGTTTGAGAGAAAAATTGTTAAATAATATGTTTTACAACCCTACCAGCTGGTAGAAAGCACTGTACCTGGTCAGTTGATGGTCATGCCTTTCTTCTATCCACATAAACTTCATTGGGCTGGAGAAGTTTCCTGTAACTACAGAAAGGTTGGAAAAGTTAGGGGGTGAGTTTCAAAGTAATTTCAACTTGAGGACCCATTGCCTAATTGTCACAAAACCAAAGTAAGTATTTTTCTAAACTAGGTATTGTCTGTAGCATGTTTGCACACCTGATATAAAATAACTTCTCTAGGGAACATTACTGCTTCTTTTGTCCTCTTCTTCATGGTGCCTATCACTGTCATGTCGAAGATGAATCTTTCTGGATGTAATTTTATTTTGGATATTTTTCCTTATCCATCATCAAAAAGAAAAGAAAAAAGAATCCCCATTAACTTTACAATAATAGGTTAATTTTATAAAGTCAAGGAAAATATTTATATAGATGGTAAATAAATGAGTAGTATGTAGAGAAACCACTGAGATCAAAGGAGTAGAAAATCTCTTTATCTTAGTGTGATCTTTTCTCAATTCCAGAGATAAGTCTCTAAAACTGACTCTATTTTTTTTATTTTTTTAATTGACTTTAAAAAACAGACAGAAAGATGGGGGCACCTGGGTGGCTCAGTTGGGTAAGCATCTGACTTTAGCTTAAGTCATGACCTCAGGGTCCTGGCATCCTAGAATCAAGCCCTACATCAGGCTCTGTGCTCAGTGGGGGTCTACTTGTCTCTCTCTCTCTCCCTCTGCTCCTCCTCCTGCTCATGTTCTCTCTGTCTCTCTTATAAATAAATAAATAAATAAATAAATAAATAAATAAATAAATAAAATCTTAAAAAATATAGATTAAAAGAGGGATAGACAGATGAATGAATAAAGATGATTCATTCCATTGTATATATTCATGAATATATATATATATGAATAATGGAATATTATTTAGCCATAAAGAAGAATGAGATCTTGCCACTGGCAACAAATGGTTGGAGCTAGAGGGTAGAATGTTAAGTGAAATAAATCAGTGAGACAAAGACAAATACCATATTATTTCATTCACATGTGGAATTTAAGGAACATAACAAAGAACAAAGAAAAAAAGAGACAAACCAAAAGACAGACATTTTGCTATAGAGAATAAACTGGTTGGTTACCAGAAGGGTGCTGGGTGGGTGGGCTGGGTGAAACAGGTGATGGGAATTAAGAAGTGCACTTGTGATGATCACTAAGTATAGAATTGTTGAGTCACCATATTATATACCTGAAACTAATATAGCACTGCAGTTAACTATATTGGAATAAAAAAAAATGGATAGACAAATTAGAGTCCTGATCATAAACATACAATAATCTAATACTTCCATACTTACATATGAAAGAATTCCATCTTCCAAAATAAAATGCCAAACATACATCAATTTCTGTTTTATGAATTAACATTGCCTATCACTGCATTTGAATGGTAATTGTGTCACAGATCTTCTTTGGATGTCCTATGCTAAAGTGTAACTTCATGTGCTCTGTCAAAGGTTTGGCCAGTGGAGAATGAAGATGAAATGTTCATGATATATTACACTCAAAGACTCTCTGGCTACTCATGAGGGGTTTGGAGGTAAACAGGATCATCCTTCACAACTGAGAGTCAAAGTAGAGCTACACAATTTCTACATCTTACAGATCTCATGATTTAATTGTAAAGGTTGACTTTAAATTTATTTTATTTTATTATTATTATTAATTTATTTTTTAGAAAGAGAGAGCATGAACAGGGAGGGGCAGAGGGAGAGGGAGAGAGAAGCTTAAGTAGACTCCATGCCCAGTATGGGCCCCAGTTAAGGACTCAACCTTGAGATCATGACCTGAGCTGAAATCAAGAGTCAGAAGCTCAGCTAACTGACTGAGTTATACAGCTGCCCCAAGGATATTTGTATTAATCTATCAGTGTATTTTGTCCACACAGTCCTATTTCATTCTGCCAAATATTTAATAGACACAATTACTTTTATAAGGTGCATTCCAAAATATTAGCAAATAAATATCTCACAAAAATTTAGCAACAAAGTAAAATAATAGCATCCCTACTCCAAGGTATATTATAAAACACTGGAAAAGATTTAAATAAATACAATAGCATGCTATCAGAAAACACTAATGTTAAATGAAAGAAAGAAGTATCTGTTTTGTATGCTAAGTGATTATAGCTGTACATGAGAAAAACATAAATATATAAATTCATATCCGCAACAAAAGAATTCTGAAATACATTTTCCTTATTCATACTCTTTTAAAATATATTTTGCATATACATGTGTGTTTATTATATTAGAATTGAGAAATTTTTGAGGCACTTGAGTGGCTCAGTATGTTAAGCTTCTGTCTCTTGGCTTCAGCTTAGGTCATGATCTCAGGGTCATGAAATCAAGCCCTATATAGGGTTCCATTCAGAGTCTGCTTGTCCCTCTCCCTATGCTCCTTCCCTCACTTACAAGTGTTTTCTCTAAATAAATAAATAAAATCTTTAAAAGAATCATTAAAATTGAGAAACTATTGCCTTTGATCCAAAAGATAGAAAAGGTGATTTTTAAAAAAATATTTTATCCATTTATTCATGAGAGACACAGAGAGAGCAAGGCAGAGACAGGCAGAGGGAAAAGAAGTTTCCCTGTGGGAGCCTAATAAAGGATGCCTGATGCGGAACTTGATCTCAGGACCCCGGGATCATGACTTGAGCCAAAGGCAGACACTCAACTACTGAGCCACCCACTCACCCCCAGGCTCTGAATTTTTAAAGAAAGTCTACAACCAATCTTCCTTATAACTTACTCCGCCCCATTCTTGAGTTCAAATTTCCTTCTTTTATTTTTTAATTTTTTCTTTGTTTTAGTTTAGTGTAGTTAAGTTTGGTGTCCTTTTTAATATTTTTTTTCTTTTTGGATGCAATAAGCAAGTGTTTTTTAAGTTGTTTCTGGACATACTTAGGTGTGAAACGAACCTTTATCAATGAATTCCATACTGAAATTTCAATTTAAGCAACACTGATTCTAATTACATTTTTTCTTACACATCATCATCCTCCAAGCAATGCCCCCAACTTCCCTTTTTTTCTCTAATTAGTATAAAGCCATGATCACACTCTGACATATTAAATATTTTAGTTATTTTTTCTCTTTTACAACATAAATAACATAAGGTCAGCATGTCTTCTTTTTTTAAAAAAAATTGTTTATTGTATTTTCAGTGCATACCATATGCTCTACATTCAATACATGATTAGATGGCTGAATGAAGAGAAATGGAAAGAGAACAAAGTAGTTAATGAGGAAAAAGACAGTGAAGCTTTAATGTCTATCTGCACACCTCCTTGAACTTTCTGGAAGTGAGGTCAGAGACTCATAGTTGGAGTTGTCCCTCAATATTTCTATGTTGTTTACCAGGTTTTCTGCCTGGAAAAAGAGAAAATTACACTTTCCTTCAAGTTATGTATGTCCATGGAACTCCATGGTTCAGAAGAAATACTTGGAAGTGATATATGCTACTATGAAAGTGACACTTTAATAATGAAAAGCTACCATGTTCCCTTTCTCTTGTCTCAGCTGTCATGGAAACACAGAGATGGGTATCCATCATCCAGGACCCTGAGTGAAGGCAGCATAGCGCAGAGTCCACCTTGTTGACTTGAGATGGATAAGTCGCATGAATCTGACATAAGCCTTCATGGCTTTATGCTGATCTGCTATAGTCTCTGTACCTCAATCCAACCTCTACCATGGTCTACATCTTCTATAACTAGAATCTATGACATAGCAGGCACATGATAAGCATTTTTGAATGAAAAAGAAGGATAGAAGGTAGGAAAAGAGGAAGGGAGAAAGGAAGAAGGGAGGGAAGGAAGGAAGGAAAGAAAAAAAAACAAGTTGGAGAACAAGGCAAAGATGAGTAAAATGTTCTCATCCACATCAGTCTAATCCCTTGAACTCTTCCAGAACAAAAGAAGTCAGAGGCACAAAGCTTTAGTATCATATATGTGACTAAGAATAAAGGTAGAAATTGAATGATGTATGTCCAACAATAGATCTTAATGATCTTAATTAAGAATTAAATACTTGTTAATTAACATATATTGCATACTACTATGTACAGGGAACTATTCTGGATTCTCTTTACAAATATATTTTACTTAATTTATTAATTTCTATATGTAATTTATTTTATGATTTAATTACTAAAACATTACTTAATATTTTATTAAATTATTTAAGTAATTAACATATTTATTTAAATCTATTATTTAATTTAGATTTATTTTATTCAGATTCTTTGTCATGAATGAAACAGACAGCAGAGGGGCAGTGGCAGAATCAGAAATACCAGTGGCAATTGCTTGAGCAAAATATGAATAAACATGCTTCCAAAGAGTAGACAACATTGGCTCCAGTCTAAGCTCGATTATTTATAAATTCTATTAATGGAGAGCAAATTGTTTAACTTAGCTGAATCTTATCAATAAAATTAGAATAATAATTATTCCTGTCTTATAGTTTTTTTATTTTTAAATCATTTTTTAAAATTATTCACGAGAGACACACTGACAGAGAGTGGCAGAGACACAGGCAGAAGGAGAAGCAGGCTCCATGCAGGGATCCCGACGTGGGACTCGATCCCGGGTCTCCAGATCAGGCCCTGGGCTGAAGGCAGTGCTAAACTGCTGAGCCACCCAGGCTGCCCATGTCTTATAGTTTTAATGACCCAAATCAATACATCTATATGAGCCTTAGCCAAATGTTTGGAAGTTTTAATAAATGCTCTCTCCTTTGTTGTTGTTTTGCTTTATTTTTACTTCTTGAGCCCTCATATTAAAACTATAAAGTGGGCATTATTATACATCACTTATATGTAAAGGAGTAACAGAAGCTTAGATAAATTATGTAACTTGTTCAAGGGGAGAAAAAAAGAGATGAAGCTATGGTAGATACTAGAACCCCAACCTTCACTCACTGTGATATGCACTCCCTGGTTGCTCTTATATAAATCCACCAAGCAATAAATATTGAGAAAGCATGCTTTTCTGACATCACCGTGTTGGAGATTCTATGACATGGGCCTTGCAGCAGAGTGCCCATCACATCATCTAGACGAACATGGAAGTACAGACAATGAGAACTAAGCCATGCAATTAGCACACAGTCAGTAGCACAGAGATGAACAAAAGTCACCTTAGAGACAAAATACTTCCTGGGTGCACAATTGGGTGAAAAAGGTCATAATCATTTTAGGTAAGGCTGTGCCAGTTTTAAAGGCTATTCAGCAATAGAGATTTCTGAAAGAAGCAGAGAGATAAGTATCAGCACTTCTTATCCAGAAGTTTCCAGGAATGTTGGTCTTTTGACTAAAGCTCTATTCCTTCCAAGCCTGACAGCAACACATGAAGAGATAGAAATGGCAGGCTGACAGGTATGCCAGAGGCCTTTGGGGGGAAAGAAGGCTCTAGATCCTGCCCCAAGCTTTCTAGTTCAGAGAACCTGACAGTTTTCATTACAACTTATCCTTTCTTTTACATTTAGATTTATATCCTGTGCACTTCTTTTGCATAAAACAGCCTTCAAATCCACTCCATTTTAAGACACTTAGGAATCAAGCTTCTATACCTGCAAAGCAAAGGGTCAGACAGCTTTCCTATGATATACAGTGGCCCTTGACCAGCTAGCATTTTCCTAGTGACACTCTTCATTTTTTGAAAGTTTATTGCAGTTTTTAAACTAGTAGCTAGACATATTATCTGATTCTGCTCCTATCATTAAAGGAGCAGAATTAAAGAAAAGTAATGCAGTTAAGGAACAATAATTTATATAAGCACGATTTTATGTTATATATTACATATATAGTTATGATATGTCATGCACACATATGTGCATACATATGTGCATATGTATACATATGTGTATACACATACGTGTATATGAATATGTGTATATGCGTATATATGTATATGTACATTTGTGCATATATACATACACGTCTGTGTATATATTTTTTATTTTTATTAATTACCTGTTACTGCTTAACATATAAAAACATTAATCACTTAAAACAGCACACATTGGGATCCCTGGGTGGCGCAGCGGTTTGGCGCCTGCCTTTGGTCCGGGGCGCGATCCTGGAGACCCGGGATCGAGTCCCACGTCGGGCTCCCGGTGCATGGAGCCTGCTTCTCCTTCTGCCTGTGTCTCTGCCTCTCTCTCTCTCTCTCTCTCTCTCTGTGACTATCATAAATAAAAAAACAAAAAACAAAAAACAAAAAAAACAGCACACATTTGGGATGCCTGGGTGGCTCAGCGTTTGGGTGTTTGCCTTCAGCCCAGGGCGTAATCCTGGAGACCTGGGATCGAGTCCCGCATCGGGCTCCCTGCACGGAGCCTGCTTCTTCCTCTGCCTTTGTCTCTGCCTCTCTCTCTCTCCTTCTCTGTGTGTGTGTGTGTGTGTGTGTGTGTGTGTGTGTCTCATGAATAAATATTTTTTTTGATAAATAAATAATTTAAAAAAAAATCAGCACACATTTTCTCACTGTTGTTTTGGGATCACTTATCTGGTCACGGTTTAACTGGGTCCCCTACCTCAATGCTACACAATCATGCTATCAGACAGGGCTGTGGTCTCAGCACCAGGCTCAACTAGTAAAGAATCTTTTTAAAATTCATCTGTGGAATTGTTGGCAAGCTTCAGTTTCTCACAGGATGCTGGACTGTGGACCTAAACTGCTGCTGCCTGTTGGCTGGAAGCCACCCTTAGTGTTTGCCCATGTGGGATTCTCGAACAGAACAGTCTACTTTTTCAAAGCTAGCAAGAGAAATGGAGCCAAGTTTGTGAGGTAGATATAGGCTTTTTAACCTAATCACAAAATAGTCATTCTATTACTCTTTCCATATTCTATTAGCTGGAAACAGGTTACTCAACATAAGGGGATTATACATGGCTTTGAATGCCAGGAGACTAGGAATATTGGTAGGGAGGGGTATTTAGAAGTTTGCTCACTACAGGATATTCTTTCCATATCCATGATTTTATTTAGTTTCTCATAATAACCCTCTGTATCAATTATCATACCCCTGTTTGAAAGATGGACAGGATGAGGTCCTTAGACTTAAGTGATTTATCCAGAGTCAGAGGATTATTAAAAAAAAAAAAAGGACAGAATTAGGCTTAGACTTCAAAGCCTAGTTCAATTTCCTCTGCAAATATGCCTCATTTTCTGAGCTGGGTTGGGTGATTATCCAAGAAACATCTGATTAAGGGCCTTAAAGAAGACAGACAAGTTTTATTAATCTAAAGCTTCATTTGTGGCATCCTTGGGCTTTTCTTCTTTTGATCTTTAACTGCCTTCAACTTTTCTCATTGGGAAACTAAGAATGGGAGGATAATTGAAAACAGTTCTCTTCTATAGACATTAGGGATTACCAGAGAACAGGTACTAAGAACACCTGGCAATGATTATTTCAGCAAGTGTTTGATTGAAGGGTCATAAGCCAAAAAGAACTTATCATCTGGAGCAGCTCAATACTATAGGAGAGATTATTAGGAAAGCAACTTTGGCCATCCCTGAAACAATACTCTGTGAATGAATACCTTACTTCTCCTGAGGCAAACACTTTCTGCCACTGGAAGCAGAAGAAGTCCAGAAAAAAAAAATCTCATCTCTATAATTATGGCCCTTCTGAATGGAATTCAGAGGATTCTGCTTAGGTTCTTCTACTGTACCTTCTCCCTCCTGCTTCATCTTAGGGGAGCAATTTATATTCTATCTTCTTTTTTGCACCCAAGCCCTTAACGAGAATAGTGAAGAAATGTTAACACTTGTTTTGCCAAAGTTTTCTCAAAGGAGACAATGAAAACAAGAGACCAAGAAAATCTCTATAGAAATCCCAAAATTGAACGCAAGTTTTCATGTATTTGGCATTATTGAACCTCTTCTTACTATGATCATGGCATTATTGAAGTTGAATGTGCTTGATGACAGCCATTTTTCAATTACAACAATTCATTTTAAGGAAAAAAAAGAGTAAAATACCATTTGGGTTATTGATCTAGAAATGCTCTTATATAAACCATATTTTTATTATACATTAAATATATATAATAGTTATCTGAATTAGAAAATATAAATATAAAGGATAGATGAATATAATAAAATAAATAATTTAATAGTATTCCTTAATTCAAAGACTTTTGAGGGTGAGTTGTATCTTTTGATCTAAAAACTACACTTCCACAAATGACATATTTTTTTTATAAAGATGCCCCCAGTAGGGCATAAAAAGTTAATTTAATAATATTCAATGTCATTACATTGAGATGCCAGGATTAATTAGAAAAGGTGTTTGATCACAAAAACACTATGAACTTTCTCCCCCTTTTTCATGATGAATTTAAATATGCACTTGATAAAGGACAGCAAAGGAGAAGAAAATTATGCATGCCTTTTTTTGAGTGTTATAATAATAAGCATAATTAACTGCATATTTATTAAGAAATCCTTTATATCTTCCTTTTCCTTCTGTATGACCAATAGGACTTTGTATTTGTAAAATAAAGCCATTGTTAAATTTACATAATTGAGCCAAGAGCATGTATTTATGAAATTAAACAAGAAAGTTTATCCACCTTTTAATATTCATTTGGATTTAAATTCCACAATGTATAACCCAAAATGTATTAATTTGGGCTGGGGAGAGACAGAGGTTTATGGGAAAAGTGTATGACTATCAATATTCATCTGGAAGTCAAACATGCAGCCGTCATCCGTGGCGGACTATTTAGTAATCACCTCATCTGCTCTGGTATCTCCAAAGCACAGAACAAAATCCAAATAGTTCAACTATACATAAGTTTGGTGGAGATAATCATGGTGCAGTGCCTACTACTCTGTGTTACGTGTTATCTGTGCATGGTGAGGTCATTCATTGTCTACCAATGAGCCAATTCTCTGCCTTTATCTCAACCAAGTGGCTTTGCCTAAGACAGTGGCACCTTCTATCTTAGGGAAGACAGATACGCATCCTAAACCTAGAAACATTACAGATCTATTGCCACTATGGCAATTCCATTACATTTGGATAGCAATTGACTTAGGAAATGACATGTAAGTCAGTTCTGGGCAATAAAATGTAAGATAAAATCTTTGAATTGGGGAGCATGTTGGGAGAAAGTTCTGAGAAATATTTTCCTCTCAGGAAAAACAACAACAACAACAACCCTGAAGTCTTGTGAAGAGAAAATCTAGTGCCATTTTTCTTCTTGCCTCAAATTGGTATTGGTGTGGGTAGATGTTGCCTGGAGCATAGCAGGCATATTATGACTAAGAAGTGACAAGCTAAAAGAATGAGGATGGGAGAATAATAAAATAGAGACAATTGCTGCACCAAACCTGGATCCTACATTCAGACTATTATTTGAGATCATTTACTCTGTTTCTCACTTTAAATCTACTATAGAATTTTGTTGTAGGAGCCTAAATCCCTGTACAGAGTGAGAGAAGCACAGAAAAATCACTTTCCAAGCCTCCTCAGCTTCAGACATGACCTAGTCTCAGCCACCAACCAGATGAAGCCACCTGGATCTTGACCCTGGAGGTAGTGGAGGGAGGGAGGAATTCATGGGTCTTTGGTGCCTGCGGCAGCTGTGTGTCTGCCCCATTTGGGAACCCTGCATCTTAAGCTGGCTGCCAGATGGGTTCCCTGCTGTTGTCCTGGTTACCTTTCTGCTCTGTGTCATTACATGCTGCCTAAACTTGGTTCTTTAGCAGCCTCAGAGCTTCTCTGTATGCTTTCAACATTTTTCTTTTGCTAAAGTCAGCCCACATCAGTTTAGAATGTCAATCACTTGGGATGAAGAATCATAATTCTTCAAATATTCTTACCCAGCTCAAGAAGATTTAAGGTGGAATTCAGGAATTTGTGCTCTGAAAAGGCTCCACTGGTGGTTCGGACTATCAGCTAAATTTGAATCTTACTGGACAGATGATCTCTCAAGTATTTTTTCATTATTTTTGAAATATTTTTCAGTATTGAAATGGTTTCAATATCTGTTTCCTGTTTCTTACATGCAATGAGATATTCACTTTTAAGCCCCTTGTGATCAAATTAGCCTTTGGTGAACTCTCCAGTTAGCTAAATTCCTGTTAAGAATCTCTTTATTCCCTATGACCCAGCAATTGCACTGTTGGGGATTTACCCCAAAGATACAGATGTAATGAAACGCCGGGACACCTGCACCCCGATGTTTCTAGCAGCAATGGCCACAATAGCCAAACTGTGGAAGGAGCCTCGGTGTCCATCGAAAGATGAGTGGATAAAGAAGATGTGGTTTATGTATACAATGGAATATTCCTCAGCCATTAGAAACGACAAATACCCACCATTTGCTTCAACGTGGATGGAACTGGAGGGTATTATGTTTGAAGGACAAACATTATATGTTCTCATTCATTTGGGGACTATAAATAATAGTGAAAGGGAATAGAAGGGAAGGGAGAAGAAGTGAGTAGGAAATATCAGAAAGGGAGACAGAACATAAAGACTCCTAACTCTGGGAAACGAACTAGGGGTGGTGGGAGGGGAGGAGGACGTGGGGTGAGGGTGAAGGGGTGATGGGCACTGAGGGGGGCACTTGACGGGATGAGCGCTGGGTGTTATGCTATATGTTGGCAAATTGAACACCAATAAAAATAAGTTTATTATTAAAAAAAATAAAAATAAAGGAAAAAAAAAGAATCTCTTTATTCAGGACACCTGAATAAAGGTGGCTCAGTCAGTTAAGCTATCTGCCTTCAGCTCAGGTTATAATCCCAGGGTCCTGGGATGGAGTCCTGCATAGACCTCCCTGCTCAATGGGGAATCTGCTTCTCCTTCTTCCTCTGCCTGCTGATTACCCTGCTTGTGCTCTCTCTCTGTCTCTCTAATAAATTAATAAAATCTTAAAAAAAAAAAAAAGAAGACAAATCTCTTTATTCCACCTGCCTGCCATCCCATCCTCAGCTCTGGCTCATCTGCATCTTGCTTTCTCCCACTACACAGAGGCACCCATTCTCCCTCCTTTACCAGAAACTTTTCTTAGGACAGAGGATCTGATAGCATCATTCTCTCTTAGTGTGAATGCAAACCATTTTTCTTCTCTCAAAATTATCTACATTTTGCTTTCTGTCTCGATGTGGAAAATATTTTATCTCTAGAATATGAATATCATGAGCATAATATCAGTGACTTTTATTTATGAATATAAAGTTTTGTGCAAGAATCCAGAAAGATAGGTAAAATTTTACTTACCCCACCTATGTATGTATGAAGTAAGATTTTCTAAAATAGGAGCATAGAAGTGACTCAATCTGAAACTTTTTAGATATTTCAATAGTGGCCTGATGAAATAAAGAATTAGTTATTTGTGTTCTAAAGCAAGATCAATGGATAAATATATAAAGGACATTTATTTTGATTCAAAAGAGAAAAGGGGAGAACAGCTCTTACTGAATGTATCTAGATGTGACATCAGTAAATGTAAATCTTCAGAGAAGACTGTGTTTCCCTTAATCACAGGATCTCATACTTGGAAATGAGCTGATATGTTCCCCAGATCACCCTTTCACTTACTTAGAAGGTTTCAGTTTATGTTTTTAATATAAAGAAGCTGCCAAGTGAATCTGGACTCTGCATAGACACTACATACTTTATTCCTTTGTATGGTCTCAACAATCTTGTGAAGTAAGTAGTAGCTATACATTACTCAAATGAGAGCCTCATGTTTCAGAGAGTTTAATTAGTTTATGGTTATGCAAATTGTAAGTATCAGAGCTGGAATTCAGATCCATGCCCTGGAACCAAGTATTTCCTACTCTTTGGACATTTTAAAAGCAGAAATGTCTAGAAGGCACCCCTGGGAATGGGTTTCATAGAATAATAGATTGCATGTAGAGGCTCCTGTTGCTGTTATTGTTGTGGTTTCCATATATTTAATGATCTATTTTCTCACTGAGATATTAAACATCTTCTTTGAGGACCATGTCTGTGAGTGCACTTTGTGAAGACACCTAGTACCTGAGGCAGAGCCTTGGGAGATCTCTGGGTACATGCATATTGCTCACTTCTTGCCTGGGATGTGCATCTAGGTGGCTTGAGGATGAGACTGTGTCATACTCATTTGTTTCCCAACATAGAATATAGTGTCTAACCACAGAAACACGGCTCAGTAAATATTTGTGGAAAAACCTCATAGTTGAGGCAGAATTCCAAGTAAGTAAAATTATATATATATTTGTGTGTATATATACATATATTCTATACCATACCCATATAGCATATATCATACATATAGCCCATTGGGTATGTATTGTATATGTATGTATGTGTATTGTGCATGTGTCTCTCTCTGTATATCTATATGATATGGTGATATCTTCCTGCTCTGTGCTTTTCCAGATCTGAACAAATTTACACTACATGGATCCTTCATTTGAAGAATTCCAACTATGCTGTATTTTCTGGTTCAGCCTTCAGAGATCAGAAGATTTTTGCAAAATGAGCACTACTTAAATAAAGTTGGAAACTAGGAGGGAAATCATCTCATTCCCTTTACCTAGAGCAGTAAGCTGACAATCCTCAAAGAGATGAGATAGGCTTGAAACCCCATATACTGAAGTGAGATATTAGGAAATTATTCTACCTGGAATCCTTCTTGACTTAATGAACAATTAAATTGCATTCTTACTTTGAAATTGCAGAAGTGAGTGAGCCCAGTTGCTCTGAGCTTCCTTCTTTAGAGATCTTCTAAAGGCAATAATTTAGTAGGAAAGTAATTGCATCTTATTGTTGAAGAAATCCTGCCATTATGGATTATCAGTATGCTTAGTGGAACATTAACCATTGAAGACAATAAAGGATACTTTGTGAAAGACAATAAAGACGATTTATCAAATGACTTTCCTCAAGAAATTTGTAGAGTGAAGTCAGTCTTTGCAGAGAAGTAAACCTTGGTTCAAATCTTGTGCTGACACAAGTAGGGAGGTCTTTGAGGGCAGTTTAATCTTTCTGCTTTTTATTTTCTGTTTTCTTAAAGTTTCAGCAGTGATATTTACTTCACCAGTAGGCTACAAAGATTAAATGGGATTATGCATGTATATAGTTGCTAGCATAATTCCTAAAACATATGCAATACTTGACCAACATTGCTTCTTCACATTTCTAAAAAAAATAGTATCAGTTTTTTGATGCTACTTTTTGGTTAGATAGAGATAAGATAACTTGACAGAAAGGGTGCAGTCTGACTGTACTGCGTGACCTCAGGAAATTTATTGAATCTCTTAGAACCTCAGGTTTCTCATCTGTTAATGATAAGAACAGCTACAAATTTTAATGGTTATCAGTAAAATAAAGTTGATATGTCATTAACACAGAACTTAATACACAGTAGGCATGTAAGGCAGACCTGCTCTTAGTGAAGTATTATTGTCAAAGACATCACTGGTGACACTGAGAAGCTCACTTTGAAATGTATCACATCTTTCTGAGAAACCAGGCGTGGCCTTACGGAAAGACTCTTGGTCAGGCAGCCATGTTTCCTCCATAGTCATTTTGACACTGTTCCTTATTGGTGTTTTTGTGATCTGCTTGCCTAGTCATTTTAGTCATGATAGTCATTTTATTACTTCTCGGTTTATGTAGCATGGCTTACTAAAAACTTTAAAACTGGGCAGTTGTCCCCCTTGGAAACATAAAAATCTGAGTTATGTCACTGGTTATGTTCTGTGTCAGATCCAACCATCATATGGAGATAATGAATTAAAGAACTCTTCTTATTGCATTAAAAGATACACATTTTATTAATTATTGCAAAGGCAAATTGTATGAAAGGTAAGCAGAGTGGTAGCTGCTCTAGAATTCTCTGCCCTAAAAATGGGGAGCTGGGTTAAATACCCCTCTTAAGGTGAGCTCTGCATGAATCTCCACCCTCTTTCTTTCAAGCTTGTTAGAGATTGCATCTAAGCATCTTAACCATGATTAATAGTCCCAAAGGATTATCATAAGACAAATGTCTAGTTTACAATTGTGGGGAATTTATGAATACAGTCACATAGAGCCTTGGTATTTTATAAATATAAAAATGAAGACATCAGAATTTACAACTTTAAAACCTGAGAGTTTTTTCTCCATTTCTCAGGCACTATGGTAGCTTCAAAACTCCTTAATCTGGCATGAACAGACAGTGCTCTGGGTGATATGCTATATGTTGGCAAATTGAACTCCAATAAAAAAACATATTAAATTAAAAAAAAAAACAGTGCTTTGGAGTTTTTTGGTTTTGTTTTGTTTTGTTTTGTTTTTGTTTTTTTTTTGTTTTTTTTTTTTTTTGTATGTTAGGCTTTATCATGCTCTGATCTAACTATAGCTCTAACTGTGGAAGAGAAGGACCATGGCAGTTACAAGTACAGGTTTTTAGAGTCAAATAGATATACTCTGAAATCTTGATCTAACACATAGAAATTGGGTAACCTTGAGCAAGTTACTTACCCTTTGAGGCTTCAGTTTCTCTAGAGAATCACAACTGTGATTATTGAAAAGGGTTTCTGTGTGGATCAAATGAAGTAATATATTTAATATTTCTGGGTTAGTGCTAGAATACAACGGTAAAACCAATTGTGTTAAAAGTGTTGTTATCATTATTATTATGAAGTTTATCATTATGAATTTATGTATATGAGACCCTATTGAGACTGTGACACACACACACACACACACACACACAAATGGACTAATTCCACTTAACTTGTGAAATGTAACCTGTGACAAGCATTTGGGAGGAAGCTATAGTTTACATTTCTGCTGTGCAGCTTTATTACAGAACTGGTCATCCTGGTGCTTGCCTACTATCGCAAGTAATCCAATCTTTTCTTCATATTAAAGATGTTCTCGTTTTCTTCTCAAATCTTTGATTCTTCTTAGTATTACCAACATCAGATAATGATTGGCAAATGTACCTAAATGAACTTTATGAATAACTTCTCTTTCAAAGCCCCACTACCATGAAGAATGAACTCTCTTCTCAGAATGTTGGCCGCCTCACCAATCACAGGTTAGGATGCCTTGGGACACCATGTCTTATCTGCCTTGCTAAAATGAATAAACTCTTCGGCAGGTTTTAAAAGGAAGGATACATCCTCAATACAAAAAAAACAAACAAAAAAACATTTGAGGAGCTTGGGTTTGGCAAAATACAATTATTAAGTTGGAAAAGGGTCAAAATACCAAGTTTAAAAATCATGACTAAAAAAGCTATATATATATCTTGGTATATTTTTAATGATCACTTTTTTTTTTTGCAGCATATCAACATCCAGTTTCAATTCCCAAGCCCCAAAGGTGGGAAGCACTACCTAGAAAGGGTCCTCCCAACCTTTTTTGGTGAAGATCTATAGCAAAACTGTTAGGTGGTTGAAATACTTCAAGGACAGAGATGCTATGTTCCCAAGGACCATGGTATCTGCAAGAAAGTGAAATTTTTAATCTCAGAGATGAGGCACCTTCTGGAAACTTATTCTCAAGTGTCCAAGAATGTTATTGGCTATTTTTATTATCATAAATGTGTCCAGGCAAGATGATGTCTGATGTTGCCTTTGTGCCTCCCCTGGGCTACTGACTAAGGGAGGATGTTAAGGAAAAGCCAGTCTGTCAGGCTCTGCTGTGCATTCATGCGGATCCAGAGTGACCTCCCTTCTGCACCCTGTCACCTTGTCATGGAGGTCATATAATGAGACTTTAAAAGGCCACCTTGGAGAAGAATAAGGGGTGTTCATCAGGAGCCATATGAAGAAAGCATCATAGAACAAAATCAAAGTTCCTTAAGGACATTAGGAGCTGAACTGAAATTTATAATTAATCAGGAAAGAGATTAGTAGATATTTCATCTGGCAAATTGTGCCTTGGGAGAATTACACTTGGAAAGTTATGACATAATGATCTATACAAGGCAAAGAGTTGCTGCTGTGTGATTTCAGGGGACTTTATGTGTAAGTACAGAAGGAAAATAATGAACCTCACCAACTGCTAACCAAAAAGAATAGAAGAAAGAAAGACTTGCAATGATTGTATTATTGATCTATGTGGGAGATTCATAATATTTTCCCCAAATCTTTCATGAAGGGTATGTGGTAGCTGGTGCAAGGGTGTGATCCTAGAGGACTGTATATTCACAGAGAAGCCTCTACTGAGACAAGGAAAGACATGACATTGAGGAATTAAGAGCTCCCAGTCAAATACACAAATATCGAGAGAAGGTCAAGATGACTGCAAATCCAAAGGGAGCAAAGCAGAGGTCACCGCCCAGAATTGGAGAACCAAAAATCTGTGCTCTGGAGACATGACAGTGGACAAATTGGGGCCAAGTGGATTGACAAAATAAGAAAACCACCTACTTGGCCCAGTGTAGTAGGTAAGTAGATAGGAATTATTTGCTAAGTGTTAACATTTATTTTTCATAGATTGCATTTTTAAAAATTTTCCAATTCTAGAAGGAATGAAACTCTAGTATCAAAGAATAAGAGCATCGTATTAGAAGCAAATTTTTAAAAAAAGTATTAAAAAGAGTTTTCAGATAATTGCACAGAAGGTAGGAGATTAATTTAATCCCTTCAACCCCCAAATTATTTCAAAACTCTTATGTTTTCATTTTCCTATAATAAATGTGTATCACTTACATGCTTTAAAAATCATCATAATCATGATCATCTAAAATAAAATCTCAAACGTCAATGAATTTTAGATATCTGATGTTTAGATTCAGCATTTTCTTAAATTACTAATGTTCACATAGTTGGCTAGAATAAAAAAAATAGGATCTGCCACTGATCCATTGATATTACTATCCATTCTCTTCTCTGATTTATAAATACGGTTTCATACTGAGATTTGCTCTCTGTGTACCCCCTTCAAAAAGATAGATACCTTTGACAATAGATCCATCTACATAAGTTAGAACTAACTTGAAGAGAAATATTTTGGATCATGTTTCTTAGCTCTATGTTCTGAAGATAAAAGACAAGGTATATTTCAAATTTCAACTGGAGTTTATCTTTGTGTATGGTGCAAGAGAGTGGTCTAGTTTCATTCTTCTGCATGTGGATGTCCAATTTTCCCAGCACCATTTATTGAAGAGACTGTCTTTCTTCCAATGGATAGTCTTTCCTCCTTTATCGAATATTAGTTGCCCATAAAGTTCAGGGTCCACTTCTGGATTCTCTATTCTGTTCCACTGATCTATGTGTCTGTTTTTGTGCCAGTACCACACTGTCTTGATGACCACAGCTTTGTAGTACAACCTGAAATCTGGCATTGTGATGCCCCCAGATATGGTTTTCTTTTTTAAAATTCCCCTGGCTATTCGGGGTCTTTTCTGATTCCACACAAATCTTAAAATAATTTGTTCTAACTCTCTGAAGAAAGTCCATGGTATTTTGATAGGGATTGCATTAAATGTGTATATTGCCCTGGGTAACATTGACATTTTCACAATATTAATTCTGCCAATCCATGAGCATGGAATATTTTTCCATCTCTTTGTGTCTTCCTCAATTTCTTTCAGAAGTGTTCTTTGGTTTTGAGGGTATAGATCCTTTACCTCTTTGGTTAGGTTTATCCCTAGGTATCTTATGCTTTTGGGTGCAATTGTAAATGGGATTGACTCCTTAATTTCTCTTTCTTCAGTCTCATTGGTAGTGTATAGAAATGCCACTGATTTCTGGGCATTGATTTTGTATCCTGCCACGCTACCGAATTGCTGTATGAGTTCTAGCAATCTTGGGGTGGAGACTTTTGGGTTTTCTATGTAGAGTATCATGTCATCGGCGAAGAGGGAGAGTTTGACTTCTTCTTTGCCAATTTGAATGCCTTTAATGTCTTTTTGTTGTCTGATTGCTGAGGCTAGGACTTCCAGTACTATGTTGAACAGCAGTGGTGAGAGTGGACATCCCTGTCTTGTTCCTGATCTTAGGGGAAAGGCTCCCAGTGCTTCCCCATTGAGAATGATATTTGCTGTGGGCTTTTCATAGATGGCTTTTAAGATGTCGAGGAAAGTTCCCTCTATCCCTACACTCTGAAGAGTTTTGATCAGGAATGGATGCTGTATTTTGTCAAATGCTTTCTCTGCATCCAATGAGAGGATCATATGGTTCTTGGTTTTTCTCTTGCTGATATGATGAATCACATTGATTGTTTTACGGGTGTTGAACCAGCCTTGTGTCCCAGGGATAAATCCTACTTGGTCGTGGTGAATAATTTTCTTAATGTACTGTTGGATCCTATTGGCCAGTATCTTGTTGAGAATTTTTGCATCCATGTTCATCAGGGATATTGGTCTGTAATTCTCCTTTTTGGTGGGGTCTTTGTCTGGTTTTGGAATTAAGGTGATGCTGGCCTCATAGAATGAATTTGGAAGTACTCCATCTCTTTCTATCTTTCCAAACAGCTTTAGTAGAATAGGTATGGTTTCTTCTTTAAACGTTTGATAAAATTCCCCTGGGAAGCCATCTGGCCCTGGACTCTTGTGTCTTGGGAGGTTTTTGATGACTGCTTTAATTTCCTCCCTGGTTATTGGCCTGTTCAGGTTTTCTATTTCTTCCTGTTCCAGTTTTGGTAGTTTCTGGCTTTCCAGGAATGCGTCCATTTCTCTTAGATTGCCTAATTTATTGGCGTATAGCTGTTCATAATATGTTTTTAAAATCGTTTGTATTTCCTTGGTGTTGGTAGTGATCTCTCCTTTCTCATTCATGATTTTATTAATTTGAGTCTTCTCTCTCTTCTTTTTAATAAGGTTGGCTAATGGTTTATCTATCTTATTATATCTTTCAAAGAACCAACTCCTGGTTCTGTTGATCTGTTCCACAGTTCTTCTGATCTCGATTTCGTTGAGTTCTGCTCGAATCTTTATTAACTCCCTTCTTCTCTTGGGTGTAGGATCTATTTGCTGTTTTTTCTCTAGCTCCTTTATGTGTAAGGTTAGCTTTTGTATTTGAGTTCTTTCCAGTTTTTTTTTTCTTTCTTTCCAGTTTTTGAATGGATGCTTGTATTGCGATGTATTTCCCCCTTAGGACTGCTTTTGCTGCATCCCAAAGATTTTGGATGGTTGTATCTTCATCCTCATTAGTTTCCATGAATCTTTTTAATTCTTCCTTAATTTCCTGGTTGACCCTTTCATCTTTTAGCAGTATGGTCCTTAACCTCCACGTGTTTGAGGTCCTTCCAAACTTCTTGTTGTGATTTAGTTCTAATTTCAAGGCATTATGGTCTGAGAATATGCAGGGGACGATCCCAATCTTTTGGTATCGGTTCAGACCCGATTTGTGACCCAATATGTGGTCTATTCTGGAGAAAGTTCCATGTGCACTTGAGAAGAATGTGTATTCAGTTGAGTTTGGATGTAAAGTTCTGTAGATATCTGTGAAATCCATCTGGTCCAGTGTATCATTTAAAGCTCTCGTTTCTTTGGAGATGTTGTGCTTAGAAGACCTATCGAGTGTAGAAAGAGCTAGATTGAAGTCACCAAGTATAAGTGTATTATTATCTAAGTATTTTTTCACTTTGGTTAATAATTGATTTATATATTTGGCAGCTCCCACATTCAGGGCATATATATTGAGGATTGTTAAGTCCTCTTGTTGAATAGATCCTTTAAGTATGATATAGTGTCCCTCTTCATCTCTCACTACAGTCTTTGGGGTAAATTTTAGTTTATCTGATGTAAGGATGGCTACCCCTGCTTTCTTTTGAGGACCATTCAAATGGTAAATGGTTCTCCAACCTTTTTGAACTCGGCCATAGTAACTTCTTGCAAGATACATCCACGAAGGCAAAAGAAACAAAAGCAAAAATGAACTATTGGGACTTCATCAAGATAAGAAGCTTTTGCACAGCAAAGGATACAGTCAACAAAACTCAAAGACAACCTACAGAATGGGAGAAGATATTTGCAAATGACATATCAGATAAAGGGCTAGTTTCCAAGATCTATAAAGAACTTATTAAACTCAACACCAAAGAAACAAACAATCCAATCATGAAATGGGCAAAAGACATGAAGAGAAATCTCACAGAGGAAGACATAGACATGGCCAACATGCATATGAGAAAATGCTCTGCATCACTTGCCATCAGGGAAATACAAATCAAAACCACAATGAGATACCACCTCACACCAGCGAGAATGGGGCAAATTAACAAGGCAGGAAACCACAAATGTTGGAGAGGATGCGGAGAAAAGGGAACCCTCTTACACTGTTGGTGGGAATGTGAACTGGTGCAGCCACTCTGGAAAACTGTGTGGAGGTTCCTCAAAGAGTTAAAAATAGACCTGCCCTACGACCCAGCAATTGCACTGTTGGGGATTTACCCCAAAGATACAAATGCAATGAAACGCCGGGACACCTGCACCCCGATGTTTATAGCAGCAATGGCCACGATAGCCAAACTGTGGAAGGAGCCTCGGTGTCCAACGAAAGATGAATGGATAAAGAAGATGCGGTTTATGTATACAATGGAATATTACTCAGCCATTAGAAATGACAAATACCCACCATTTGCTTCAACGTGGATGGAACTGGAGGGTATTATGCTGAGTGAAGTAAGTCAGTCGGAGAAGGACAAACATTATATGTTCTCATTCATTTGGGGAATATAAATAATAGTGAAAGGGAATATAAGGGAAGGGAGAAGAAATGTGTGGGAAATATCAGAAAGGGAGACAGAACGTAAAGACTGCTAACTCTGGGAAACGAACTAGGGGTGGTAGAAGGGGAGAAGGGCGGGGGGTGGGAGTGAATGGGTGACGGGCACTGGGTGTTATTCTGTATGTTAGTAAATTGAACACCAATAAAAAATAAATTAAAAAAAAAAGCAAACTATTTGACATTGAAACATGGGATTATAAAGGGTATACTGTATTGTATATTAAATCTATGTACATAAAAGTTACATATATTTTGTAGCTTAAAAAAAAATTTCAACTGGATACCAGTTCTTGACCAAGAATTAGGACTGACATATAGATTGTTGTTGTACATAACAATATCATTTTGCATAAATAATGCTGGTGACATAATGTAAATTGTAAGGAGGATAGAAAATCATACATACAGTATTATGCAAGGGTTTTATGCATAGAATACATATTGCAAAATATTAAAATAACTATCTTAGGACATTATCTTGGATAGCAGTTCTTGGTGATTTCTTCCCTTATTAATTTCTACATCAGCCTCTTTTTTCACTATTATAGTAGACAAAGCATAAAAATACAATTTTTAAAAGATTTTATTTATTTGTTTGAGAGAGAGAGTATGAGCAGCAGGCAGAGCCAGAGGGAGAGGGAGAAGCAGACACCACCCTGAGCTGGGAGCCCACTGAGGGGCTGGATTCCAGGACCTGAGTTCATGACCTGAGCCGAAGACAGACCCTTAACCAACTGAGCCACCCAGGTACCCCATAAAAATACAATTTATAAAAAAATAATAACCTATTAAAGTACTTTTATTTGCACCACAAACAGCAAGACTTTGGATAAGATGTATCTAATGATATTAGATATCAAATTTCTTAAATTAAATAAAATAATTTATGATAAGGGTTTGACACATGGTATGACCTCAATACTTCCTTTTTTACTTCCTATTGTTTTATAGTTGCATACTCAAAAATAGTAAACAAAACATTTCAAAAGACTCAAGTGATAATTAGATTCTTAAAACGCTATTTAATTCTGTGGAGTTACAAGAGAAAAGAAATCCCCGTGTCACCATCTTCTTTCTCACTAACTCAAGAGTGTTCAAGCTAGTGCTCAGAAAGTATTCTGAAAAAAACAGAAAAAGAGAGAGAGAAAGAGAGAGAGAGAGAGAGAGAGAGAGAGAGAAAGCAAATACCTACCAAAATCCTGCTGATGCATTTTTAAGTGCTAATGGAAGCTATATGAAATATTCAATTTGGAATTCACATCTATTCAAGACTTTATTTAGATGATTGAAAGAGATTCACTTAAATGTGAAGAATTGTGAAGCTAACTGGCAGATAGATGGAAAATGAGAAGTATTCCACCCATTTACAGGTCAGATCTTTTCTCTTATACATTATATACTTATTACTCAAAGTCCAAAAATTACCACTAAATGTTCCTCAGGATATTTGCATTTTCCCACCAACCCCAAAAAGGACCCATTCTAGTAAACAAATAGCAATGGCTTCCTATATTGGCATTTCTGCTTATCAGTTTACTTAATTGTCTTTATAACAGTACAGGACTGAGATATCAGCAAATATATTAAATATTCACTGGGATCCTTCTTTTTTTTTAATTTTCTTTTCACTGGGATCCTTCTTGGTGCCCAATATTGTGGACTGTTTAGTACATAGAAGTATAAGACACAGCTACTAACATTAAAGTACTTTCAATCTAATTGCAATGATAATATGATCAACCTAGGTAAATTCACAAGTATAAAGATGAAAAGGGTCCTTAAAGATGTTTTTAGCCAAAGACTGGTCTGAAGATTTATATGAACTTTGAACTATTTCTGCCAGAATCACTCAGGAAGCTAACTATAAGTACAAATTACTAAACTTAAACGGCTTGATATTAATTTTTTTGTTTTGTGTTGTTTGTTTTAAAGATTTTATGTATTTATTCATGAGAGACACAAAGACAGAGGCAGAGACACAGGCAGGGGGAGAAATAGGCCTCATGCAGGGAACCCGATGTGGGACTCAATCCCGGAAGTCTGGGATCACGTCCTGATCCTAAGGCAGATACTCAACTGCTGAGCCACCCAGGCGTCCCACCCTGATATTAATTATGATCAATAAATTACTGATGCTATTATTTGGGACTCTGAAAAGACCTCTGTACTTTTCAATTAAGTGACTCATTAAGTTCCCATTTTTATCTAAGCATGTTTTAGACGGGTTTTTTGAAACCAAATGAATCCATGATATTCAAAGTGGCTGCCTCCTCCCTTAAAATAGGAATTTTTTTAGAAGGCTGTGATTTGGTCACCTTTGTTGTTTAACTCAGTGGTCAGCATCTACAAAGTATGAAAAAATGTTTCTTGAACTACACTGAAAATATAAACAAGCATCAACAGCATTATTCCAAATACAAGTGCATTGGACCTTTAGACTAGGGAGCAACCACGTAGGGATTGAGAATTTACAAGTATTCGTGGGTATAAAAATAGATGGAGTTTGGGGGCACCTGGGTTACTCAATCGGTTAAGCATCTGCCTTCAGTTAAGGTCATGATCTTGCGGTCCTGGGATGAAGCCCCATGTTGGGCTCCCTACCCAGCCAGGTGTCTGCTTCTCCCTCTACCCCTCCCCCCTGCTTGTACTTCCCTCCCTCTCTTTTCTTAAATAAAGAAATAAAATCTTGGGCAGCCCAGGTGGCTCAGCGGTTTAGCACCTCCTTCAGCCCTGGGTCTCCAGGATCAAGTCCCACGTCAGGCTCCCTGCATGGAGCCTGCTTCTCCCTCTGCCTGTGTCTCTGCCTCTCTATCTCTCCATGTGTCTCTCATGAATAAATAAATAAATAAAATCTTAAAAAATAATAAAATAAATAAATAAATAAAATATTAAAAAATAGAGTTTTTAAATTCAACACCCAAAAAACAAACCATCCAGTTAAAAAAAAGGGGGGGGGGGAAGAAGACATGAATAGACGTTTTTCCAAAGAAGATATACAGACACATGAAAATATACTCAACATCACTCATCATTAGGGCAATACAAATCAAAACTACAATGAGATATCACCTCACACTTGTCAGGATGGCTAACATTAACAATATAGGAAGCAACAGGTGTTGGTGAGGATACAGAGAAGGCGCGACCCTCTTATACTGTTGATGGAAATGCAAACTGGTGCAGTCACTCTGGAAAGTATGGAAGTTTCTCAGAAAATTAAAGATAGAACTACCCTACAATCTAGCAATTGCTCTATTAAGGTATCTACTCAAATGATACAAAATGCAGATTTGAAGGGATACATGCCCTCCTATTTTTATAGCGGTACTATCAACAAGAGCCACATTATGGAAGGAGCACAACTGTCCATTGATTGATAGGTAATGGACTGTTACTCGGCCATTTACTAAAAGAAGGAAATCTTGCCATTTTCAGTGACATGGGTGGAGCTAGAGAGCATTGTGCTAAGCAACATAAATCAGTCAAACATAGACGATACCATATGATATCAATCATATGTGTAATTTAAAAACAAAACAAATGAACTTGAGGGGGAAAGAAAAGAGAGGCAAACCAAGAAACAGACTATTAACTATAGAGAACAAACTGATGGTTATCAGATGAAAAGTTTTGGGGGATGGGTTAAATATGTGAGGGGGATTAAAGAGTGCACTTGTGATAAGTACTAGGTGTTGTATGTAAGTGATGAATCACTAAATTCTGTACTTGAAACTAAATTGCACTGTATGTTAACTAGCTGGAATTTAAGTAAAAGCTTGGGAAAAATTAGATGGAGCTTTCTAGGCTAAGAATGTTTCTATGGATTTGATATGTCTTGAAATGTGCCACGATATACAAGCGAAAAATCAAAAGATGAAGAGAAATTACAACATAGCAATGAAAGAAAACGGCATTACATTCTGTGCAATCTTGTGGGAGCTGGCCCAGCCAAGCAGGTGAAGCAGCACTGGTAGAAAAGCAGTAGGGGGCGTAATATTACCAGTAATGGGAGGAAATACTAAGGAGTTTAAAAGCTGAAGAGATCAACATGTGAAGGAACCCAGAAGACTGCAAAAGTACAGATGATGTCTCAGAAGGACTGGGTTAAACAAACTCAGGTAAAAAAAAATAAGGAAAATAGGCTTGGGATATCTTAGAATTCAGGATATATGATTAAATTCTTGTTCATAAAAGTTGTTTTAGTTCTGTGTCTTTTAAAGACCGAAAGTCCATCAAGGCAGCAGATACTCTCTTCAAAAAATATTCTGTATAAAGCTGCCTTAGTTAGCTACCAATCTAGCATAGCAAAGATGTTAAAAAATAAATAAATCACAACCTGAAACTCTACCTTTAATCTGCGTTAAAGATATTTGGGGGGTATCTGGGTGGCTTAGTCGGGTAAGCATCCTACTTACCCGACTTCAGTTCAGGTCATGATCTCAGGGTCTTGAGATCGAGCCCTGCATCAGGCTCTGTACCCAGAATGAAGTCTACTGGAGATTCTCTCTCCTTTTCCCTCTGCCCCTCTGCTTGTGCTTTCTCTCTCTCTCTCTAAAAATAAATAAATAAATAAATAAATAAATAAATAAATAAATAAATATTTTTAAAAGACATTTGGATATTCCAAGACCTCCTCCTGAACACTATCATTGATGAGATAAATGAGACCAGAATGAACAAGGAGTTACACATAAGAGTGATTGACATTGCCTGACTCACAGAGCATCAATTGCAATATTGAAACAAATCTGGCACATATGAATGTTCCAATCTATTCATTGCACTGGACAAGGCTTCCCATCACCTACCCCTCCTCTTCAATATATTGAAGTTGTAGGAAGAGGATAATAAGAAACATCTGACCAAAAGAATAATGAAAGTAAGAAATATGGTTAGAATCTTGCCCATAAAAGTGCAAAGAGTTTAAAGAAGAAAAGCAGAGAATGAAGAGGTAAATGAAACAGGGTGTGAAATTGCTCTGAATACTGCTAATACTGAAAATATTTGATGAAACACAATAAAGCCATTTGTGATAATCCACAGTGTGATTTTGTAAATTACTTGGAAAACACTGTGTCATAAAAATGACTTATAGGAATGAGAACATACCCAGAAAAACAATAGAAATTGTGAGTTTTGTTGTCTTGTTATTAAATCACAACTGTGGTGTCAAAGTAACAGTAGAAGACAGTCTTTTTTTTTTTTTTTTTTTTTTTTTTTTTTTATTTATTTATGATAGTTACAGAGAGAGAGAGAGAGAGGCAGAGACACAGGCAGAGGGAGAAGCAGGCTCCATGCACCGGGAGCCCGATGTGGGATTCGATCCCGGGTCTCCAGGATCGCGCCCTGGGCCAAAGGCAGGCGCCAAACCGCTGCGCCACCCAGGGATCCCAGAAGACAGTCTTTATATGTTTCTTTCCCTCCCTAGGAACTTGACCAAAAAATTTTTTAAAATGATAGATAGATGGATATGTAAATGAAAGAGAATGAAAAACAACCACCCTGCTGTTTTTAGTGGCAAGTTCCATAGTTAAAAGTCCTGTAAAAGCTGGGGTTGGCAGGAGCCACAGGGAAGAGGGACAGGAAAAGCCAAGAACCTGCCATGAAAACCTTAAAGATAAGGTTCACACTGAAACAAAACAAAATGCCTTAAATACTTGGAACCAGAGCAGGAATTAACCATTTAGAAGTCCAGCAGAAGCCCCAAGGGCAAAATTAGGGAAAGGGAAAACTGGAAGGGTCCTGTTGGAAGTGGCTAGAGAGGAACGCCTGGGTGGCTTAGTGGTTGAATGTCTGCCTTCAGCTCAGGGTGTGATCCTGGGGTCCTGGGATCAAGTCCTGCATTGAGCTCCTCCCAGGGAGCCTGCTTCTCCCAATACCTATGTCTCTGCCTCTCTCTGTGTGTCTCTCATGAATAAAATAAAACAAAATGTTTTAAAAAAGGAAAATCATAAGAAGGTAATACATTTACAGTATAGTACTATATATTTTTTAAAAATTGTATAGAAGTAGACCCACATAGTTCAAACTTACCTTGTTCAAGGGTCCATAGTAACTACAGAATATATTCTCTCTTTCTACACATGTATATATATCAAGCAATGACATATAGATGCAATTGGAATGTCCAAAGAATATGTATTTTTCAAATAAAATAGGACAAAGAGTAAATGTTATCAAGGAAAAATGTTCTTATTTGTAGATAAAGTGATTTTCAATATTAGTAAGTCCAAGGAAATAATGATTACACTCTTAAAATTAATCAGGGTTTAGCGGTTTTGATAAATAAAAATCAAAATGTAAAATTTAATTTTATACATTAGCTTTTATAAGTTAGATAATAAACTCTTAGATATGTGTGTATAAGTGTGTGCATCACCTATAATAGCATAAAATGTCAAGTACCCAGTAATATTCCATTAAAAAAGCAATACTCTTGAGATAAATATGAGTAAGAATGAGTATCAAATATTAAATATAATCTAAACAAGTGATAGATACACGTTGCTGGTAGATTGCACAAATGATCATTGAATAGAAGACAATCATCTTCTCATGATTTATTGACTCAGTGAAGTTCCAATAAAAAGCAATAGGGATTTTTTTATTTATATGGGTATGCAGGTCTGCAGAGCAGATCCTACAATTTACATGGAAATGCAAGGAACCAAAATAAACATAACATCCTTGAAAAATAACAAAATGGAAGAATTTCTCTACCAAATATTAATGCTCCTAGCAGAGCCATGTTAATTAAAAGAAAATAATATTAGCACAGGAATAAAGAAATTAATCAATGGAACAGACTAAAGAGTCCTAAATAGACAGTACACATAAACACTGGCTATATGCAGTGCTAATGTACAACAGAAAGGAAAAGATTGATAAATTAGGGATATCATTAAAAGTAATAATTTCATTTATACAAAATAAAAATGACTGTGAATATAATTATGAAAGAAAAATACTTATACAGAGAGATTTATATGGACAAAATATTTAAAAATGCATCAATAGATACAGACTTTTGCTAAAGGGAAAACTCCCTCTGTGAACTCCTGTAATGTAGACAGTAACCACATGGAAAAGTGTTCAGCTACATTAATAGAGAAATAAAAATTAAAATTAGAATAACACTATATGCAGTTGGCAATTTTTTAAAAAGTAAAATAAATTCTGATAATGTCAATTATTGAAGAATTTGTATGGCAATAGAAGTTGCCAGACACTTCTGGGGGGAGTATAAGTTGATTCAACCATTATGGATTATAGTTTGGAATTATATGACTGAATATGCATATGCAATTAATTGTTAGGTATTATCCTAATGAAACTTATTACCTTGAACACCAAGATATGTAAACAAAAATGTTCATAAGGGCATAATGCCCAGATTCAGAAAATACTCATCTATATGTCCTTTAAGAACATAAAGGATAATTGTGGTATCCACACACAAAAAAATTGTTGGAAAGAATAAAAGGAAGCTAAGCTACTTGCAGCGACATAAGTGGATCTTGTCAATAAAATAAAAAAGCAAAAAATTAAAAAATAAAAAAATAAAATAAAATAAAAAAGCAAGACGAAAAATCACATATAATATTTACATAAAGTTAAGAAACTGGTAAAACTAAATTACATTTCTTAGAGGTGTACAGATGGACAAACAAGTATAAAAACTATAAGGAAAAGTAAGGAAATAATCAAGTGAGTGATATGAAACTATCCTTTTAGGCATAGGTATGTTATCATGTCCTAAAACTCTGTTGTTTTTCTGGGAAATTCTTTAATTCTCTGTGAATTTTGCAGCCCGCTCTGATGTTTTAT
Organism: Canis lupus baileyi; assembly: GCF_048164855.1. Classification (NCBI taxonomy): domain Eukaryota; kingdom Metazoa; phylum Chordata; class Mammalia; order Carnivora; family Canidae; genus Canis; species Canis lupus. The sequence goes on along the minus strand of NC_132857.1, from coordinate 30,440,190 downwards.
AAGAAATAATTTTAGCCTTTTTCCAAGTTAATGGTGAATTATCATATTTTTAAGTGACAATGGCAATAAATAAATCAACTAAAATAATAGTCCTGGGATTAGTACATTATATAATAATGTAAAACATGGTTCCATAATAATTTTATATCATAATAATTATCTTTAAATCCAAGATTCAATAGGCATTTTACAAAGTTAACAAGAAAGAAAAAGAGACATAGCTTGTTATTTAGAGCTACAGTGATTGCTACTATAATTAAATGCACACACACACATATTCAGAAGACACATATATATTCACACATGCACACATAAAAACAATCAAAATTATTTTCCTGTGTGGGTAGAATGAGAATCTATTGTTTTTGTCAAAGGATCTCTTGATTCTTTGACTTCATATTTATATGTAGGATAAACTTTGATGATTTCTTATTGATAAGTTTCAGAAAAGATAATTAAGTTCTGGAGATCCATGGTACAGTTTAGTGACCATAACTAACAATACTATTATGTACTCAAAATTTGCTAAGAGAGTAGTTTTTATTAGAAAAGCCCAGCAGTTCTACTTCTCTCTTCTGTTCCTCACTGTTACACATCCAGATGTTTTCCCACTGAAAGTCAAAATATGCTGATGGGCAAGAAGATATCAGTACATTGCTTTAGTATTCTCAGGTATTTATATTAGCACATTTTCCCCCCTACTTAGTTCTGTACAAAATTTATTCAGTTTCTGGCCACATTTATGCGATCTGAATGAAGCCTTTCATGGGAGACACCTTTTATTGCTGCTGTATGTCTTCTTCCTGCCTGCTGTTCTTCCCCCTCTAGAAATAAATATTTTACTCACTTGGCCATCTGAGCAAATATTTTATGCCTGACACAATAGTTATATACATTTTTTTTTTCAAAAAGCATCAGAAGTGTGAATTTTGTATACAGTAATATATTTGAGATGCATTATGTCACCCCTCGAGAGTGAAGCAGGTTTCTAATGACAAATGAAGGAAAGGAGGATTTCAAGAAAACTACTAAAACTTGGAGGTGAAAGCTGTCTTGAAAGCAAATACCTGAATTAGTAAATGAAGCACAATCTTTGATAACCATAGCTTCTTTACAAAAGAAAGCTGTGCAGTTAAAGTGATGAGTTAATAAGGGGTTTAAGGATGCCTGTCTGGTTAACCTCAGCCTGGTAAGCAACATTATAGCATATGTCTTTGGTGGAAATATAGTTTGATCTTTGGAGGCCTATAAAATCTAAGATGGGTCCTGGCACTGAAAGTTAACCTGTCAGCTCATTAGAAGTTTGCTTCACATTTTCAAAACTTACATTCCAAAAAAAAACCAAAAAAACCTTACATTCCTCAACTATATATTTTTATAATTGATAAAGGTTTTTGTGATGATTTAATGCATGTGTACCACTTATCATATTGCATAGTATATAGTAAATATTTTATTTTAAAACATTATTATTATTGTTCTAATGTTGATTCTCACCTCCTCTTTATATTTTTGTTACTTTCCTCACACTGTCCTCCAGTATTTGTTCTTTATATATTCACTTCTCATTCAGCAAATACTTTTTTTAAAGATTTATTTATTTATTCATGAGAGACAGACACAGAGAGAAAGGCAGAGACATAGGCAGAGGGAGAAGTAGGCTTCTCACAGGGAGCCCGATATGGGACTTGATCCGGGATCCCAGGATCATGCCCTGAGCCGAAGGCAGACACGCAACCACTGAGCCACCCAGGTGTCCTTCATTCAGCAAATACTTATTAAGGACTTGCTAATTGACAGGCACTCAGCTAGCAATCACTGATATTTAATAATGCAGGCACCCTACCCTGAAGCTCTCAAGCAAGTAGAAGGGACAAATCTGCAAATCACCAATTATAACAGCATATTACATTATGCAGAAGAAAATAGCCATACTCCATCCTCATCAATAGAAACTGACATACTGAATTTTAAACCTTAAGCATAATTATGAACAATTTCTGAAGATGCAAATGCAACAACATGAAAACAGTTTCAAAGACAGTAGATATCATCTAACTATATAAATAATTACAATAAACAAAATAATCACAAATACCAATTGTCTAAACATATCAATTAAAAATTAACTTGTCACAGTGGTTAAAAAAATAATATCAACTACCTATTGTGTTAGAAGAAATCCACCATTTCAAATATAAAGACTCAGATAAGTTAAAAGTAAAGAGAAAGACAAAATATATCATGTTAACACCAATGAAAAGAAAGTAGTTATATTAATTTGGGTTATGAAGTATGCTTCAGAACACGGAAGATAATAAGAGATACAAAGTGTCATTATATAGTGATTAATAAATAAGTTAGGTCTCCAAGAACACATTAAAACCCTAAACATGTATGTACTCCACAACTGAGTCTCAAAATACACAAGGCAACAACAGATAAAACTGAAAGAATAAATAAATTCATGATTATAATTGAAGACCTCAATACCACTCTGTCAGTAATTGACAGATCAAGCAGAAAATCAGTGAAAAGGAAATAGATGATTTGAACAAAATTGTCAATCAACTGCATTAAATTGACTTGCAGGGAATTGACCCCCCAAAATCAGCAGAAAACACATTCTTCTCAGGTTCATATGAAACAGTCATCAAGACAGATCATATTCTGGGACACAAGACATATTTTAACAAGAGAAGAAATGATGCAAAGTATGTTCTCAGGCCACAATGGAACTAAACTAGAAATCATAACAGGAAGATAGCTATAAAATATCCAATTTGAGAATTAGATACAACTCCAAAAAATCATTGGTAGAGAAAGAATTTTAGGATAGATTTTTAAAAATTTGAATTAGATTAAAATAAAATACAATATATTTGTGATAGGCATCTAAAGCAGTGCTTAGAGGAAGATTTATAGCATGGTGTACATAACAGAAATATATAAGATCTAAAATTAAAATCCCAAGTTTTTGCCTTAGAGTACTAAACATTAAGGGCCAATTAAATCTGTGGAAAGTAGAAAAGGGGGAATAAAAAAGTTCAGAAATCGATAGAATTAAAAACAAGAAAAAGTAGAGAAAGCTAATGAAACGATATCTGGTTCTTTTAAAAGATCAGGAAAGTTGATAAATCTCTAAGAAATCCAACCAAGATTAAAAAAAAAAAAAAAAGACAAAAGGACTTGGGCAATTGACATTACCAGATTTTTCAAGTAAGAAGAGGAGTCACCATCATGACAAGGTAATTGCCCCTGATTACCTGGATGAGGGAGAATTGCTGATACACAATGAGGACAGGAAGCCGTATGTGTAGACTCAGTTTATCCACTTGAGTGCCCCTTGCAATTCTTTTTCTGAATGGGAAATAAATTAGTGTTGCAACCCTGGACTGAGAAGGAAATGGTTGCAAGAGACTCAGACTGCCCCTAAATGAGAGTATAGCTCACACCAGTAGGCAAACATCCAAGACCAACAGAGCAAATACACAAGAGCAAGGGGAATTTAGAGTGTAGTGTAGGGAGGGAAGTGAAGGAGAACCAGTTCAAGCCATGTGACCAAGTGCAGTGTTGGAAATGTCATTCATCCCACTAACCTTTCTTTTCAATATCCACCTCAGAAAAGAAGACTTACTGATATGCTGGGGGATCTTACTCCCCAAATGTATTTGGAGATGTGGAATTACATAACATAGAGTAGTTAACAGAAGTCAAGAATCTTCCCAGCATTAAACCTCAAGCAAGACTCTCCTTGGGCAGCCCTTAAGTGGTGACTATGGAGATAGTGTCTGACCATTTCTGCTTTAAGTAGGAATGGTCAGACTCTTTTTCTGCACAAAGGGATGCACCACCCTGATGTCTACATTTCATACCCTCCTTTTCTTTTACATATTTTAGATCTGCATAACATTTTGGAAGGTTTATGGGCCAAATTATGCTCCTTCTCATTGTATTTCGTACCAGTAAGTCTTAGCTCTGTCATAGCATCTGCTTTCCAGGGGAATATGAACTAACCTTTAAATATGAATATAACCTTTAAATAAATATCAATAAACTGCATGAAACTATTACTGAAGGGACCAATAATAAACAATGATACTCTCAACCCTTAAAAATGACCTTCCCTTTTTTCAGGGCCTTCTGGGAAAAAAAATATATTTTTAAAAACAAAAAAGGGAAATACTCTAATAACTAAGACAAAAAATAGCAGTTTCTGAAACTATAACTACCTTATACTATCAAAGAATGGTAAACCTTTAGGCTTATGTTCCAGTGCTTAAAACTGATAACATGGGATGCCTGGGTGGCTCAGCAGTTGCCGGTCTGCCTTTGGCTCAGGGAGTAATCCCGGAGTCCTGGGATCGAGTCCCACATCAGGCTTCCTGCATGGAAACTTCTTCTCACTCTGCCTATGTCTCTGCCTCTCTCTCTGTGTGTCTTTCATGAATAAATAAATAAATAAATAAATAAATAAATAAATAAATAAATAATAAATATTTTTTAAAAATGGATAACAATGCCTGTTAGAATTGCATTTTTGTTTGAGAGACAATAAAGTAAAGCTTTAAATCAAAGAAGGCAGAGATCGAGATAGAGAAATAGAAAGATGATAGATAAGTGATAGATGATAGAGAGAAAGAGGATAGATGATAGTAAAGGAAAGGAGAGAGAGAGAGAGAGCGATAGAGAGAGAGTTTAAAGTCATATATAGGGATCCCTGGGTGGCGCAGCGGTTTAGCGCCTGCCTTTGGCCCAGGGTGTGATCCTGGAGACCCGGGATCGAATCCCACATCGGGCTCCCGGTGCATGGAGCCTGCTTCTCCCTCTGCCTGTCTCTCTCATTCTCTCTCTCTCTCTCTCTGTGACTATCATAAATAAATAAATAAAAATAAAAAAAATAAAGTCATATATATATATGGATTTATTGGCTACTACAGAGGGTGAGAGAAACACAGCACCTTTATAATCATGCTCTGCAGGTAGAATTTTGTTTCAAAGCAAGGAAATAATGCTATTGTTGCATTAAATTACTGCCATGTCAAATTAACAAGGTGGCTAGGCTATACACCGTTGCCTTTCCACAAAACTAAAGGCATCCTATCAATTTATCAACAAAATATTTATTCGGCTTGCTCTTTCTTTCAATCCTTTCTACTTCTGTCTTACCTAGGTTTTCATTACCTTTCATCTGGATCTCTAAAATAGCCTTCTATCTGCTGTCCTCTCTCAAATACTATTCCTTTCAAAACACATTCCATATAACAAATGTGCCTTTTTTTTAAACACTAAGGTGACTGTGTCCTTCAACAGCCAATAACCTGCAAATCCTTCATTTCTCCAGCCCTATGTATACCATAGAGCTTCTTTGTCCCCGTCTCAGCATCACCACATTATACTGAAACGTTGCTCATTATATCTCCTTCCATTCTATAACCTTTGTGGGGGCAGGCACTATGCTTTCATTTATAGTGCTTTAGTACATGTTTATTGAATTGAGTTGTAATTTTCATTAAACTTCAGTGAGTTATCAAACAAAATTTAACAACATCCATTGCTTGTAAAGATTCCAAAACATTAAATGCCACTTTAAAGCAATGTTATCTCCAGAAAATGTTTTGACTCTTCCTCTACTCCAACAGAGTGAGTGTCACTTCCTCCTGTATTACCTCTACAACTTATACCACAGCCATCAGAAAGATGAATATTACATTTTAATCAATACATTTACCTTGCTATATCTTTCTTCTGGATATAATGAGATGAACTATTTCTTGCAGGGTTTTTTTTAGATGAACTATTTCTTCTTCATTTCTATATATTCATGACTTAGCACAGTGTCTTACTTATACTAGATTCTTAAGCTCTTTGTTTAAATTGATAAATTTCAGTAATTTTAGCTCTGCTAATAGGAACCATTTTGAGAAGACATAAGAGGTAGCGTAAGCCACTGGATTTTTTGCTACTCTCAGGTTTCAAAGGCTTAATTTCTGGTCTTTATAAGCTGGTTTTTCTAGAATAATTTGTTTGGAGATTGCCTATAAATAGAGCTTTTATAAAATGAAATAAAACAATAATTTAGAATGTGTCTTGAACACCAAAAGTTCTATTAAAATGCAAAATTTTGTGTGGCACCACACTAATTTTTATCATCATAATTGCCATCATGGTTAGTATCATATTCTTTTTAAATAGCTATGCTGAGCTGCATTCCTAGTGTTTCTGTGAAATGTCTTTGAAAAGTGAGTAGAGTATTGTATAGCAGCACAAGCAGAAACTGATTGGAATTCAATCATTTGGAAGGATATCTGTTATTTTCCTCCATCACTTTGCTTTATCCCCCTAGTGCTTGCCCAATTTCTGCTTCAGTCCAGAAGCATAGCTTTTGTGACCTCAAAGATTTCTCTGAATGGGAAATTTGGCTTGGGAGAATCTACACCTGCACCTACCCTGCAGGGTGGGGCCAGACTGCAAATTAATTGCACTGCAGTGAGTGCTGTGAATCTGAGGAGTCAATTTCCCAGCCATCTGAATTACGGATTAAGCACTAGGATGGCTGGGACTTTGTATCTAGTCTCTGTTATGGTGTTTCTCTTTTCTTTCATTCCATCAATTTAAAGCCAATCAAACCTTAAGGTTAAATTTATCATTTTTTCATCTCAGAGTGCATACTCCTTGAATTTTTACTGTGAAGTTTATAGGTCTTTATACAGTTCACAGGTCTGTGACTGTAGGCTTTTCTTGCTTCTGTGATTCACCCCATTACTATTAATATTTCTATCCTCAAACAAAAATATAGAAGTGCCAAAAAAACACTCTCTTGGCATTTACAGCTTCCAAATAAACAAATCTATTAGGACTCTCATCATGTTTTTTATTTATAAACATAATTTATTCTATTCTGAATTTTTCTCTTGACTGCTGCTGTATCTTCACTGTTTCCCTCGAATATATATTTTATTATAGCTATATTTTTTGACCACTTTAAGTTCCTCCTACTTTAGAAATAAAATTTTTTTCATTGAGATGCCCATCAGATAAAATATTTCCCACCAGACATATATTTACTCAAGTTGCATTGGAAAAGTAAATTTGTGTCATATTGTAGACCATAAGAGATGCTACCAGCAGTAAATCCATGTCAAGGATCTTTGCAATTTTTGTGTTAAATGGTAAAATATGTGATACAGTATGTTCTTCTTATTAGTCAGTGTATAGCCCTTTGAAGTAATCCAGAATTATTCTCTTAGGGGAGATGTCATATGCAAAGGCAATGTAGACTTTGATTGGCAATTCCTTCCCCAGCCCTTTTAAATGAAGATGCCTATGGGGAACACACCAAAGTCAGTCATGGCAAGATGGTTTTCATTCACCCTGACACTTCCTTCTAGCCCCTTTGCTCCTATGTTTCCTCTGGCACTCTTTAATGTATGAACTATAAAACACTTTTTAGTTTTTGTGACTTTATAGTTCTGAGTGAAAATGGATAATTGTTTTCATTACATTTTTATGCAACACTATAACTCAACTGACTGTCATCTGCTTAAGAGTCATGACCTTTAATAGTGAATTATGACAGTAGGTTATTGATTGTTTGGAGATTGTTGTCAATTAAATATAATTTTCCTTTGGATCTCTTAATATTGATTTTCTTTTTTCTTTAAGTGCTGTAATGCTCTGGTGTGAACCATTCTTGTAATAGTTTTATGTATAAAATCTGAGGTCTTTGAACTTTCTGGTTGCCAGGATAGATCCTAGAGCATTCTACTCCTTTTCTTGATCACTGTTTTTGAATTTCTCTCAATTTCTGTGCACTCTACTTTCAGATCTCCAGATCTATAAGGAGAGTTGGAAACCACTGGTTTTCATAAAGACAAGATTAAACTGGGAATTCAGTAACATTTTTTGGAATTCAATGAGAATAGCATCTCAAATAACTTACTAAATGTAAAAATCAGAGAATTCTACTTATTATGTGATTTAATTGAATTATTGGTCTGCTCAAGTAATTCAGATTTTTAAAATTTATCTTCCTTTTTAAAGATGTATTTATTTATTTTTAGAAAGAGAGAGAAAGCAGGAGAAGCAGAGGGAGAGAGAGCATCTCAAGCAGACTCCCTGCTGAGTATGGAGCCCAATGCAGGGCTCCATCCCAGGACCCTGAGCTCATGACCTGAGCTAAAATCAAGAGTCAGCCACTAAACTGATGACCCAAGTGCCCTAATTCAGTTTATTTTTTTAAGATTCAGTATTTATAGACAATATTTATAGATTATATTTGTAAGGGAAACACATGATAAATATATGACATCTTAGTTTCTGAGGCTTTGATAAACAATCTGTTGATAAAGATATGATTTTCCCAGACAAACGTTTCTTCTGCCTTTCAGAAATAAATTCTCTACGTGTGAAGACAAATTATAAACCAATAGAGATAACAAAGATTTATACCACACAGTCAACATTACCTTAGGCCTGGCATGGTTTAAGTTATTGTCTTCATCAGCTGTGTACTCTAGACAAAAAGCAAATCCTACAAACAGAATTTTTTGAATCTGTAATGGATATATCATCTTGGTCCACATATTCATTTTGTGGTAGTTAATACTCTAGCCTACGTGGTAGCCATTAGGGTTTTCCACCTAGGAATGCCCCATAAAACAATAGCACCTTCTATAAATAAGTATATGATAGCCAAGTATAGAATTTCATATTCAAAAGCTTTGCATCCCCAACACATTGATCCCCCAAACCATTCATATCTCAATCTTTTATCTGTGTTTACTTGTGGAATGCTCTCTGGAATGAGGATCTCTGTTTGTAAATAACAGTTACTCCTAAATGGTAGAGTTCAGATTTGTATTTTTTCCCATGTTCTTATTTGAAGTTTCCTATTTTAATTTACTTTTTCTGAAATAAATGCATTTCCTCTTTGTATGGCCAAAAAGAAGGAAGAAACTTCCTTCAAGTCCCAAAAGAATTATATTCTTTTTATTTATTATTTTTAGAAAGATGTATTCTATCTGCTGATTTCAGATCTAAATTCTGTCTCACACTCTAGTCTCACTGATGTAACAGTTCCAGAACTCTGTGCATGTGTGATTGTTTGTGTTTGGTTATTGCTGATACTTTTTTTCACGAGACAAAGAAATAGAAACCCTGGATATTTGTGGATGGTCTTCAGTAATTGAATTATCCCTATGTGTACTTGATTGATACTTATTCATTGCAAAAATTCCATAATGTATCTATCTCTCTACTCTTCCATGGTGGACTTTATAAATTACTTAATATATATAAACTATATATATATATATATATATATATATATATATATATATACACGGTTTGAATCCATCTTAGCATAGAACTTCGAGGATCTGCTGCAATTTGTCAGAGATGGCAGGCAAGGTAAGGCCTTTGTACCAACATGGATCTACAGTTCCAAAATCTAAATCCATAGAATGACAAACAATTCCTCCATGATCCAGCCCCTGCCTCTTGTTCTAATCTTGTCTTTAATGATTTTAGCCATTCCAGAAAAGTTTGCTAAAATATGTTGTTCTTAAACTTTGTGCCACTGCACATGCTGTTTCCTTTCTGGGATTTGTCCTCAGTCAACTTATGTCAACAGTTGTATTAATATCCATCCCTTCTTTCAGCTCAAATGTCAACTCTTTCATAAAGCCACATTCACATTCCATGCAGAGTTAAATCGGTTCTTGGTTCATCCAGGGTGCTGAATACATGCCTCATTGTTAGCATGCATCTCTTTATTATACTTTTGTTTGTTTTCTACACCAAACTGTGAAGCACTACAGGTCAAGTTGGGTTCTGTTCATCTCAAGGTTCCTGATGCTTAGCAAAATTCTTGGAATCAAATAGATTTCATAAATGGGTGTAACTAGATAAATGAATGACCAAACTTTACTCCCTCAGATGTAAATGTTAAAAGCATCTTGAGAAAAGGTTAAGTATTTTGACTAAAGCTGATTAGTCAAGATAAGCTAAATAATGCAGTAGAAAGGACCTCCTAATCTCAAAGCTGTACTCCCTGCTCATGCAAAATCTGCCACAGATGGTAACAGACCTTTTGACCATCCATCTTCTCAGAGATCTATGAAGATAGTAGCTACATTATCGTGTGACTTCACCATCTGGAACCTATGTGGTCTCCTGGTTGGCATGATAAGGAAAATAGTGTGGAAGGGTAACATAGTTTTAGAAATGTTTTCATCCATAAATGATATAGTACATGCCTGCTCAACCTCATAAACTGGAATTAGTCACTTGGCTGCACCAAATCCAAAGTGGTAGGGAAGTATACTGTTTCCTTGGCCCAGAAGAAGAGACAGACACCTGTGATGAGTACTCTTAGTCCTTATCATCACTATGAGTGCAAATCAAAAAATAAGTTGTGATTTTCTTAATTTGGAAGATGAAATACATATGGATTATGAGAATAAACAGAAAATATACTACTCATCTATTGTAAATAAAATCTTCCCTGTGGGATATCAACTGCACTGAATGAGGGGAGAGCTTGTTTAGGATCCTGTAAAGTAAGAGAACATCCAGATTTCCATAAATGAAAAAAATTAATAAATATAGCTACTGCCTATGGCAATGATTTATTGGGGCGACCTAGCTCTGAGAAGTGAGTAAGAAACTGTAACTATCTTCAAATTACTAATGCTGTTTCAGATGAGTGGACTTGTTGCTTAAGAAAAGGCTAAGCATAGGCTATGTGAAAAAGTTCATCATTCCTGCAAGTGTTGCAGAATATCCTAACAAGGGAGAAATAAAATCTATTTACTGGTTCATCAATTTTTTTTTATTCAGATGCAGTATAGTATTGCAGAAACCATGCTTATTAAGTCTTCAAGTTTCTACACGTGGTTCTGTCAGAAAATGCCTGAATAATCTTTTATAAGTTATCCCAAGCACTCTGTGCCTTGATTTATTAATCTATAAAATACAGGAAAATCAAAGACATGAGTTCTCAGATCTCTTCCAGCTCCTAAAGTTTATAAGTCCTATAGGTCATGCATTCATTCATATAGTCTTCCATAAAGATCAGGTGCAATAATTTAGTTTCAAACACTTAACAAAAATCACTTCCTGGTGTCACTCTAACATCACCTTCTACCTCCTCTCTGTTTTCACACTGCCTTTTTCTTGGTATACCTTCTTCCTTTGAAAGATTACCAGGTGTTTAACACTTTTGTTAAAATCATTAGTGTCCAATTGAAACATTTTCCTTGGTGCAATCAGAATAAATGAAGGGACATTTAAATAGGAAGAAATTGAAAGTGTGCAGCTGTCCAAATAATGTATTGTTGGCATGAAATACTAACTTATTCATGGGATTCTCCAGAGCTACAACCAATGAATGAAAAAGGTCTCCCTTAGTCATGTCGTGGTAATAAAACTCAAAATAATTCAAGATAGAAATTATTTAGCTCTGATTTTATCTGTCTTCAAAATACCAAACTGATTCATTTCACATAAGACCAAACAAGTGACAGTAACAGAGCTTTTTCATATATTCCAATAGCCTATGTAATTTAATTTTTGATGACAAAATTTGACATCTTTATGTTGCCATAGAAACTTGTAGAGGCTTTTCCACTTTCTTCTTCCAATCTATAGGGCTTTTTGTTACCATATATATATATCGGTCCTTGGAAAGAAGACAAAAATCCAAAATGCAAGAAAACAGTGTAAATTTTGTCACCTAAGGTCTAGAATTTGTCTCAGTGGCTTTGCCACATGCAAACTTAATTGCTGGAATTGGAACTTATAGTTTTTGAAGGCTACTCAGGAAGTAAGGGACAGCCAGATACAATCCCCAGAGATACAATGAGACCTTTAGCAATTGATTAGCATGAAATAAAAGGCAAGTTGGGAATCCAGGGGGAAGTGACATATGTGCTTCTGAGGACAGGGAGTAACTATCTAATCTTCCTTCTGATTGTTCTGGGAGCTTACTATAATAAAAATACTATAGACTGCGTGTCTTAAACAATAATCATTTCCTTTCCACAGTTCTGAAGTCCAAGATCAAGATGTCAGTCAATTTGATTTCTGGTGAGAAATAGCACCATGGTCTGTAGATGACTATCTTTTCACTGGGTACTTACTGACCTATCTTTTCTTATAAGGGCATGAATTCTATCACCTGGACTTCACCCTCATGACATAATCACCTCCTAAAGGCCCCATCTTCTATTACCATCAAATTAGGCTTAGATTCCAATGGCTGAATTTGTGGGCACAAACTGTCTATAACATTATTCCTATCTACAAAAATTCTCTGTTCTGTCTCAGTCCAGAAAACCGAGGTATAAATCTTAGGGATGCTCTTGCAGGCTCAGTTTTTTATGCTCTATGCATTCAAACCCATGTTCACCTGCTTTTCGGGTTTGTAGTTCTGCTGGTCAGAGGTGATTGCTGAGACACAGTTCATGGTTCAGATGAGGCAACCCAGTTTTTAGCTCTCTAAAGGTGTTATAGAAGATAGTGTCGTGTAGCAGAAAGAGAAAGAACTTTGCAAAAAGAAGCAGAAGGACTTCGAAATGTGCTTTTCTATATACGAGTTGTATAACATTGGATGCTAAATTTTCTGAGCCCCTTTTGCCCATTTTGCAGTTATTGCAAGGATGTGTTGTTTCAGTTTTAATGTGACTATGTCCAGCCTTGAAGTAGATCATGATTTGCTCAAGCAATTCATATCAGTCCTAACAGCAGGCTACTTAACAGTAAGCATGCAACCCATTCTGCACAGTGAACTCCAAGGTAAGTCAGCTGACAAGCTTCTGAGAAAATTTTTTACTCCATCATTAGAGGTGAGAGTAATAGCTAAAAAGAACCTTCCTTCCCCCAAAGTTGTTAGAAAACAACTGAGGCAGATATTGGCAGCAAACCACCTTGAGGACACAAGGTGGCCAGCCTAGAAACAAAAAGCAGGCATGCTCCGAAGGCCACACTAACACAAGGGGGATCATAGTTTCCTAATGGCAGTTGCTGAGCTGTTCCAGAGAAGGCCAACTTTGGAAGTTTTATTAAGTTCACAGACAGAGGACTTTAAGTAACAGTTAACTAGTTTTTTGCTTCTTTTTGCAAAATGTACCCATATTAATGCATCCACCCATTCCAGTTTTTATGCCACCCCCTCATTCCATCATTAACCTGGATAGTTATGCACAGATCTGGAGCCTCTGGTCCTTGAGATTGAAGAAGCAACTCCGTCTTCTCCCAATAGGTTTGGTTTTGGAGGACAGGGAAGAGGGAGAGGGGTACACTGTGGCCAGGATAGCCTCCTAAGTTTCCTTCCTCTTTTCTAGGAGGCATAATTTCTCTCTTTCTTCTCTGGTGAATAATTACTCAAATTCAATGGAGAGCCTGCACTGTATGTAATTAAGTCACAAATCAAAACTGATCCCCAAACAAAGCCATCATATTCACAAGGTGATTTTTCAAAACCTCTTATATATCTTCATCTAATTATTAATCTAAGTAATATCAGTCAATTCTAACACAGATGGTAGTATAAGAGTAACATATTCCATCTGGACAAACAGATGGGCAAATGGGATTAAAGTTATGCAGATAGAAATTATGAGCTTTAGGAAAAAATCCTCTTTTTTATGATAAGATAGCTCCCATCAGTGATAATATTTGTCTTCTAACAAAAGAACACTACAGTAGAGAAACCCAGGTCCTTTCACTGAATTTATTATCAATTTTAAAGTTGTAAAATTTAATGTTCTATTAGAACAATATTAATATAAGTTTAGGATATGGCTATCTACATAAAAGAGATATATAGATATTTACGTTTAGGGGTATAAATGTATATGTAATTTGAGAGGTTTAGATAAGTTAGGAGTATAGCTATCTATATAAATTTAGAGGTGTAGTTATCCCTATATGTTTAGGACTGTGGATAGCTAGAGGTATAGATAGCTATTTAAGTGTACAAATATGTATTTCAGTTATAGGTATAAATTATGTATAAACTTGGGAAATAGATAACAATTTAAGTTAGAAACATAGACATTTATATAAATGTTTGAATGTAGATATCTATGTAAGATTAGAGGTGTAGATATCTATATAAGATTATGGGGGAGATGTCTATTTAAATTAGCTGTGTAAAAATCTATTTAGGCTAGAGTGTAGATGTCTATGTAGTTTTTATTCTATGTCTACATTTCATGAGTCACATCTTTGAGCACTGACTGTAAAGATAGAAAGTTATTTTTATGTTGTTCTCTAACTATACCAGGAGCTCTGATAACAGATAGACTTTCTCATGGGAAATGTACAGATTATCATTTCTTAGAAGTTAACAGTTTGTCTTTCTATCACAGACTCACTTTAGTGACTACTCTGGTCTGTTATTATAGACTTTGCAATCAGACAGATAGGTCAAGATTTTCTTCTGCATCATATTAGTATGTAACTTGTTTAACTAATCAATCAATTAAAAAAAAATAATTGGTTGACGTGCTCCTGGGAGCTCAGTTAGTTGAGGGTCTAACTCTTGGTTTTGGCCCAGGTCATGGGATCAAGCCCTGAAATGGGCCCACACTCAGCAGGGAGTCTGCTGGAGATTCTCTCTCTCTCTCTCTCTCTCTCTCTCTCTCTCTCTCTCTCTCCCTCTCTCCTTCTCACTCTGGTCTGCCCCTCCCCTCCCTACTCCTGCACTAGCACTCTCTCACTCTCCAAAATAAAAGAAATAATAATAATAAATCTTAGAAGAAATCGGTTGATTATAAGGATGAAATAGTATGACATAAGAATTTCTAGCAGATTTTGTCAATCATATGGTTCTCCCACAGACTCTTAAATGAATTTGGGGTAAACATAGCCCTGGTGGAACCTATGATTCTCTGAATTTCTCTTGTGAAATTCACATATATATTTTGAAAATGGAGAGACACCCAGGTGTCACCAGAGACAGAACTTAAAGAATCCCCAATAAGGAAGAGCTAACAATAGTTCCTTCAGTTCCTAGTAGGCAGGAGGCTAATGTGGCAAAAAGAGTGGGTCAGAAAGATGAGAACTAAAAGTCATTCTTTTTGTAAATTCAAACTCTCTTATCTCAAGTAGTGTCCTGAATTTTTAGTTCATTCATCTGCAAGGTGGGTGATGGCAAAGATTATATTGACTCAGTGAGTTAAAACTCTACTAGGCCTCTACAAGAAACTCAGATGAACCAATATTACAAGGGGCTGGGCGGCACAGTCTTTAGCCAGATATTTAGAGGGTTGGCCTTGAGGAGGACAGAGGGGGAGAGAGTATAAATACTGATGTATTCATTGTGCCTCTTGTAAAAGCTGAATCTCTATATACAGTATTTTATTTCATCTTTACAATGATGAGACACTATGGATATTAATTTACCCATTTTGTGAGTGAGAAATTAAGAATTACAGGAATAAAGTAAACAATCCTAGATTACACAGCTGGTAAGTAGAAAAAGCAGAGATGTAAGCCAGCCAGTATGCCTCCAAGTCCCAAGTTTTGTGTATAATATTTCAAAATCTGCTCGATAATGTTTATCTCTATGAAAAACTATTCAAATATTTTCTTGAATACATTGATTATTCTTTCTTTGCTAAGTATCTCACTTGAAGCCAAGTTCCCCCAGATGTCCTAACAGATAAGCTAAATTTTCACAGGCCTATCTTCTATGGTGTCTCTGTTTCTTAGATATATAGCTCTGTAATCCCCTGGAAGAGATGCCATACACTTGTAACTCTCAGACTCATAATCCTAAACAGAATTTTGTGGCCAACAAAGCAAGCCCTCAGTTTCCCATTGTTCTGTCCATGTATTTATGTTATGATTTCATATTGTATGCTATCTTGTTAAGGCTCAGTCAACATTCTTCATAAAACAATTCTTAAACCTATTCTATTGGTTAGGGAGCATTATAAAATCCATAAGAGACGTATGTGACTATAAGAATCATATAGGGTTAGATAATGTATTTTTTCATCAATTAGGGATCATGTAAATTTTTGACCAAAATAATTGATTTACATAAGTTATATTTTAACATTGTTTAAGTGTTAAACTCTGTTCTCTTTTTCATATCAAATCTTGACTTTGGCCTAAGCCTTTCTTGTTTTTTAATGAAGCATTTCCTTATTTTATTAAATAAACTTGACATGTAACATTGCTGTAAGTTTAAGGCATATGGCATGTTACTTTCACTCATTGGTTTTATTATAATGTAACAATTTTCACTTACATTTTTACAATAGATCTCTTGCTTTCAGTTTGCCCCTTCCAAACTATACTCTAAATGGCTTTAAGAGTGAGATTTTTGAAAGGCAAATGTTATATATTAGTTCCTTGTGTAATTCTTGAACACTTTCATTCCCTACAAGGTAAAATCAACATTATGTACATGACCTTTATGAAGCATCCCTGATGGAGTTCTTATTGCTGTCCCCAAACACATTGTACTGTAGGCTAGCTATAGTTAACCACTACATGCTTTTTCTAACTTCCTTTCATTTGTACACTATTAACCTTACTGTATTTGGACACTCTTCACTTCTTTTCTGAATGTGAATAATTCTTATCCATGCCTTTCCCCAGCTGTAATATTCATGGTAAAACCTGTTGACCCATAAGCTTCGGGTAGATTAGCTCTATTTTGTCTTAGTTCTATATCCTAAGGGACCTTTGCTTAGTTTTTCCTAGGCCTGACGTCCAGTAGGTAAACCCCAGAAGAAGCAACACAACAACTGAAAATCATCGAGACTATTCATACCACTTGGTACATAGCTATTTCCCTAAGCCCTAAAAGTGACCCACCATGACAACCTAGGCTTACTTGGCCAATTGAAAGAGAACATCATCTCCTCTCCGAGGATATGTGACATTGGCTTCAAACCCAACTAAATGAGGCCTACATGGGCTTCCTTTGTAATACAACTGGTAGTCATTCTGTATGATCAGTACCTGTGCCATACTGTTAATTATCACCCCTCTCTCTACCATAGCACTTAAGACACTTCACGAAAAAAAAAAAAAAAAGGCTTATTTGTTAATCTTCTTGAAGTAGCTTTAAGTACTCTGAGGAAAGGAACTCTATCATATTCATCATTTTATGACCAGCATCTAGAGACATATGTAACAAAATTTGGTAGTTAATGAATGTTTTATGAGTGAGTAAATGAATGAAAGAATGAATGAATAAAATTTATGAACAGTACAGCTATCAAAGCGCTGGTTCCACTGAAAAGCCCTTTGCCATAATGCAATCATATAAACCTGCACAGAACAAAGTGATGCTTATCCTAAAGCAGACACCTGGTCATTTTTTTTTTATTATGGTGGGAAAAAATGTATCTACATACACAAAATCTGAATTTCTAGTTGAGTGAAATGGAAAAGAGTCTCTTTTGTCAGTCCTTCAATAGCCTGAGAAAGGAGCACCTGAGTGGCTCAGCGTTTGAGTGTCTGCCTTTGACTCAGGTCATGATCCCAGGGTCCTGGGATGCCTTCTATACCGGGCTCCCTGCAGGGAGCCTGCTTCTCCCTCTGCATATGTCTCTGCCTCTCTCTCTGTGTCTCTCATGAATAAATAAACAAAACCTTTTTTTTGAAAAAAATATTTTTAAAAAGTAGCCTGAGAAAGGTTGGAACAATCACTGAAATAATTTGCAAGTGAGGTCTACTCTGCTTCCTCTACAACCGGAGAAGTGAGTCGCATGCTAGGAATACAGGCTGCCACTGGTTTAAGGAAGACTATGTAAATTAGAGTGGGACAATGGAGTAAAATGTCACAGGCTTTCCACTAATTTTCAAGTTGCCTTTTTCTTGAGGCAGCATTCACTTAGATGTTGTAAATCTTTGTTTATTTTCCAAAGCTCTGACATAACTGATTCACAGTTTCTGCTTGCTTTCTCATGTTTCTGCATGGGATAAGAGCTTGGATCCTCCTGTTCTGCCATTTTCCTGACATCACTCCAGACACCATATTTACTATTTATGAAGTACACAACTACTGCATTACACACCAAGGCTCCATTCTTCATTATCATCATTGTTATGGTTTAGTTGTATTATACTTTATCATCACTGGGAGACATTATTTCACATTATACAGTGGTATCTATACACAGTCTATTAAGGTTATATTTCAGAGAATTTGTGAAGAAATCTTCTGGTAAGGAGAGATGACAGTATGAAACATGGCCAGTCATTTCAATTACCATAGGCCATTGATTATAGGTTAATGAGCATGTATGGAGCATGCTAAGAAATACCTCCATGGAATGAAATCCTGCACATTTTCAAAAGCACAGCACAAAATATTATAATATCATGATATAATACACAAATCCTTGAGAATAAGTAAACGTAAGTTGAATTGCATATTTACCCACACATAAAATATGATATTTGAATTATTCAGAGTATGACTACATAGTCAGAATGATCTATGAATATTTATTTGTTGCCCATTTGTGGAAACAAGTTGTTGTAGACACTGTCATGCAACATACATTTCAGGATATTCATATCTATCTTGTTTCACTATTCCTTGAAAGGTATCATGAAGAAAGTGCTAAATTGGAAGTTGTTTTTCCTCAATTTTCTTTAAGCCTCAAGAGGCCAGGATTATTTCTATCTTGCACATTGTTAAATTGCCAGTCATGCTGAGTCAAATCAAAGACATTTAAAGAGTATTTTTTTGCATGAAATGATGGATGAATGAATAAAAGAATAAAGGCACTAAGAAGAAAAATTTTTATCAAATTTAACAATCACTTGTCTGCTGGAATGACAGGTTAGAATCCAGAAGAGTCCCACCCTCAGAACAAATTTGCCAATTTCAATGACTGCGTTGGTAGAAGGTAGTGAAAGTACATAAGTTACAAAGAAGAGTTCAGAGATATCTCTTCTGAAGCAGGTGCAAACCTCCCAAGTATGAAGACCCAGATAAGAATGGAAGACAGAAGGAGAACAGGAATAAATCCATCAGAGGCATTTCTGCTTTTAGCTTAAGAAAACTGAAGGATGAACAGGAAACCTGCGGTAAGCCCCTGGTCCCCCACCAGCATTCCTGTATTTCAATTACTGAAGAATGAATGTGGAGTAGGAGAAGAAAAGAAGAACCCCTCAAGACCTTCAAGAAGCCTTTTATATCTGCCACATGCATTTCAAAGTTTTTGGGAGGAGAAATAAAGCTAAAAGAGATCACCAGAGGAACAGAAGACTGTGGATGAGGCTGTAGAACAAGTATCTTAACGGTAGAAAAGCCTGGGAGCCATATATAAATATATGTGTATATGTACAATATAATCAAAATACATGTTTGATCTATCAATTCTCTAAAATAATTGTGAGAAAAATAATTGTGGTAACTGCTTGAAGAAATGTGACATTTCAGTAGAGACATGAAAATGAGAAGGTCCAAATAGAAATGCTAGAAATGAAAATATATCATGAATAAATTATTTGTGCTTAACAGCAGACTGAAGAGAGCAGAGAGAAGAAATGGTGACTATGAAGATAGATAAAAAGTTAATACCCAAACTGAAACAAAAAAAGAACAAACTGTGGCGCAAAAGGTAACAGAATATCTGAGATCTATGGATTAATAACAAGTGATGTAAATGTGTGTATAGTTAAAATCTCCCCCTAAAAAAGAGAGGAAATAATGGGAAGAAATAAAATTTGAAGAGATGTACTTTCCAAGATTGATTAAAAGAAATAATACGCAGATTCAAGTTCTGTGAACCCCCAAAGAATAAGTGCAATAGAAAACCACACATAGCCACACCATTATAAAAAAGTTGTAAAGCAGAGGTAAAGGACAGATATTAAAAGCTTTCAGAGAGGAGGGATGCCTGGATGGCTCAGCGGTTGAGTGTCTGCCTCCAGCTTAGGGCGTGAACCTGGAGACCCGGGATCGAGTCCCACATCAGGCTCCCTGCATAGAGCCTGCCTCTCTCTGTGTCTCAAATAAATAAATAAATAAATAAATAAATAAATAAATAAATAAATGAACCTTCAGAGAAAAAAATACCAATTGCTACAAGAAAATAATGACTTCTGGGATCCCTGGGTGGATCAGCGGTTTAGCGCCTGCCTTCGGCCCAGGGCGTGATCCTGGAGTCCCAGGATTGAGTCCCACATCGGGCTTCCTACATGGAGCCTCCTTCTCCCTCTGCCTGTGTCTCTGCCTCTCTCTCTCTCTCTCTGTGTGTCTCCCATGCATAAGTAAATAAAATATTTTTTTAAAAAAAGAAAACAATGACTTCTCACAAGAAACAAAGGTGGTTAGAAGATAACCAAATAAAATATTGAAGGTAATATATAAGACACTGTAAAAAGTCTCAAAACAGAATTTTATATTTGCTTAAAATATTATTTAAAATTGAAGATAAATAAAATCATTTTTATATAGTCCAAATGTGAAAGAATATATTTCAAGCTGATTTGTACAACACAAGTTGTACAAATTACATGTTAACAAAAATTTTATGCCAAAAAAATAAAAAATGATACCACCAAAATCCAGATACTCAAGAAGAAATAAGGAATAAGAGAAATAATGAGTATATTGGTAAATATTAAATGTTTTTTTAATAATTGTCTCTCTTTATTTAAAAATGGCAATTGAAAAGGATGAAGGGGGTCGACAAGGTTATAGTCAAGTATGTTTTTACACCACCCACAAGGTAGTGTGTCATTTAAAGACATACTTTCATAATTAGAAGGTAAGAATCCCAGAGCAACTAATAAAACAATAATGCAAAAAAGATGCAACAAAAAACGCAATAGAAAAATATTAAAGTGGAATCATAAAATGCATCTTTTACCCAAAATATGGCAGGAAAAGAGGAGTAAAGATACAAACAAACAAACAAAAAAAAAGAGGCAAATAAAAAATAAATACAAATATGAGAAATGTAAATACAATTGCACCAATAATTGCATTAAATGTGATTAGGGTAAACACAAAAGGCAGAGATTATCAACTAGATTAGAAATAATAAAGAAGAAAAAATCAAAATAAAAAAAGCAAAACATGAAACTATGTACTGTTTGCAAGAAACAAAGTTTTTTGTTTTTTTTTTTAAAGCTTTTATTTATTTATTTATTCATGAGAGACACAGACACAGACAGAGGGAGAAGCAGGCTCCATGCAGGAAGCCCAATATGGGACTCAATCTGGGGAATCTAGGATCATTCCCTGAGCCAAAGGCAGACGCTCAACTGCGGAGCCACCTAAGCCTCCCAGCAACAAAGTTTAAACATAAAGACCCAGGTAGATGGAAAGAATAATGATGAAAGTTCTATCATGTAAACACACATGGACACAAACAAATGACAAAAAAAGATTTTAAGGAAAAGCTATTCTATCGTGAGTTAAAAAAAGATTTTGTAATGAAAAATATCAGTTACTCAAAAATACTTATGTTGCTAGATGTACTTGCAAATTATTAAATAAAAATTGATGGATTTCAAGATAGAAAGCAACAAATCCACCCACAATCATCACTGGAGATTTTAACACATATTTCATAGGAATTAAAATGAAAGGAACAAAAGTGTGGAAGATAGGAGGGACCAACAAACTTGACTTAGGCAATAATTATACAAGACCATAGTGCAAAATATTTTCAAGTGCACATTCAGTGTTCACGAAGATTGACTATATTCTGTTTCATAAGAATCAATAAATATCAAGAAATTGAACTCATGCAAAATATACTCTTCTGGTCATAGCAATATTACATTAGTAATCAATACCAATAAGATATGTTAAATTTCACAAATATTTAGAAATAAAACTTTTAAATAATTCTAAAGAAATTGCTAGGAAAATGGACAAAATATTTTGAAATGAAGGACAATACAAACTTTATATATCACAGCTTACAGGATGTAGTGTAGTGCACAGGGAGAGGTTTACAGTTTAAAGATTATATTGGAAAGGGGAAACTTTTTTTAAAGATTTATTTATTTATTTGAGAGAGAGCACAAGTGGTGGGGAAGGGGAGGGGAAAGAGTGAGGGAAAGGGACAAGCAGACTCCCTGCTGAGCAGACTCCTTCCCTGAGATCATGACAGATCATGACTTGAGCCAAAGGCACTTGCTTAACAAACTGAGCCACCCAGGTGCTTTGGAAAGGAGAAACATTAAAAATCAGTTTCTAACCTCCAAAACTAAGAAGCTAGAAAACTATAGTTCACACTACCCTAAAAGTTTATATTCCTCTTTCCTCTAAGGTAAGCAGAGTGAAGGGTATAATAAAAACAAAAGGAGAAATCAATGTAATAAGAAATAAATAGTACACAAAGTCAACAAAATTTTGATTCTTAAAAAGAAGAATAAGGTTAGTATATTCCAATAATATAGGTATAAGGAAAAATATACAACATGCAAATTAACAACAATAGGAATAAAGGAGGATCATTATTACAAATATCATTTAATAAAATAATAACAAAGACTATGAACAAGTTCATGCCAAAAAAAAGGTAATTTATAGCAAAAAGGACAAACTCTTAACCCAAGTAAACAAAACACATAAACTACCAAAAACTAGTGCAAAAGAGGGAGAGAGAGAGAGAGAAACCAAAAAAGCTCACATCTACTAAAATAACTGGTTATATAATAAATATTTTCCTAAAGAAAATTTCTGGTCTAAATAGCTTCTTTGTTGAATTCTCCCAAAACTTGAAGATGAAAAAGTAACAATCCTTTTTTTTTAAGATTTTTATTTATTAATTCACAGGGAGAGAGAGAGGCAGAGACATAGGCAGAGATAGAAGCAGGCTCCATGCAGGAAGCCTGATGCGGGACTCAATTCCAGGCCCCAGGATCATGCCCTGGACCGAAGGCAGACACAATGGCTGAGCGCTACCCAGGCGTCCCAAAAAAGTAACAATCCTAGGAGTAACAATCCCATTTTAAGATTATACTAGAGAATTGGACACTTCTCAATATTTTTTATGAAGCAAGTCATACAGTAACCAAAGAGCCAAAGAGCCAAACTTGGGCACTACCATAATAGAAATATATATATATATATACATATATATATATATATTACATATTATAATAAATAATTACACATGGATATTTGATTAATTTAGCCTAAAAATTGGAATTTATTTGAAATTATATATTGTTCTGGTTATTTTTGTCATGTAAATGCTGCTATTAAAATAAAATAACCTCACTAGTTACCAGTGACAACTAGTAGTAATTAATAATAGGACTTCTTTTTAAGATTTTATTTATTCATGAGAGACACAGAGAGAGAGAGAGAGAGAGGCAGAGACAGAAGCAGACGGAGAAGTAGGCTCCATGCAGGGATTCCGATGTGGGACTCAATCCCAGGACTCTAAGATCTCGCTCTGGGCAGAAGGCAGGGGCTAAACCACTGAGCCACCCAGGGATCCCAAGAACTAATTAAATAATACATGTGGGAAAAATATAAAAATATCACATATGGTTTTTTGTCCTCTAACACTTACTTTAACATTTATTAAATTTATGTTTTAACCCTTCATTGAGTATTTAAATTTTGTATGCTATATTATTATCTATTCTTAAGGCAAAAATGTTTGACTTTTTAAAGGGAGAATATAATTGTAATAGGACTGAGTAAATTCTTTAATAAAAAAAAGACAATATTGAACTGTTTTATTTTTGTCCCACCATAAAGATTATTTACTCTGTTTCCCTTTCTAATAATACTTTCTTGAATTGTCAGCAGAATTTAAGGAATCCTTTTCTTACATGTAATAGTGAAACTGAATACAGTTAAACATAAACTCTGACTTGCAGCTCTTCCCTTATGAAGCCTAAGCCTACCTTATGAGAATTCCTGCGGTCAGGTCACATGATGGCATCATGTTCAATATGCTCTTGATAAGTGTTTGAGCAAGGACCATTCAGATATTACTATCAAGGACAGTTTTTAGACTTGTAGAATTTGCTTCCAGATTTTCAAATATGGCCAGTTAGCTGTCTACCCATAGACTTGTTTTGGTATACCAGCTGCTTATTAATCAGGTCCTTTCCAAAGGTTTTATCCATCCATTTATGAGAGACACAGAGAGAGAGGCAGAGACACAGAGAGGGAGAAGCAGGCTCCCTGCAGGGAGCCCAATGCAGGACTAATTCCAGGACCTTGGGATCATGACCTGAGCCAAAGGCAGACACCCAACCACTGAACCACTCAGGCACCCCTTTTTTTCATTCATAATATATTTTATCCACATATAAGATATTCATTATTTTTAACTCCCTGAAAACATTAGATGGTATAGGTTGACTTTTCTTTTTCAGTGAAGTCTTTTTTAAAGTGAAGAGACCATTTGAAATTCTGAAATTACAGTTGGAAACTAAATAAGTTGCAGTTTTAATAAAGAAATTTAGAAAGTCCTGTTTAACTTGGGGTGCCCTCGAGGCTGAGACATATTTTTAAGTTCAGAAACAGTTTTGTTTCCAAAAAAATGAAAGTTTTTTTCTTTCTTTCTGTTTTTGTTACAATCTACACAGAACATTGAACAACTCAGGTGCAGTCAATTCATCCATTTTTAGGGTCCTTATGGCCTCTTCAAAGATCATCACATAGTTATTGGAAAAGAACATATAAATTTCTGCTTTTACTGTAATCTTCTTTTTTTCCATTCGCATCTTCAATATATTAGAGAAGGACATTCTTCTTGTCCCACATGTATAAAACACGGGTTTATGGCAAGTCAAGATTTAAACATTTTTTCTAAGGTTAATGGCAATGATACACGTCTTGTAGGCAAAGAAAGCTATCGTTTTTTTTTTTTTTCTTTAAAGTGAAAAATCTCATTTAATGCTTTTGTGCATTTTGGGGTAATCAAAAAGTGACCAATCAGGTATTTATATCTACATATTGTGGAGTATGCTCTGTTTTGGTAATTTACCACACTCATCCAGTTGATGTGTTCTTTCAACTGTCAGACTAACACAGTTGTTTAGCATTCTTTTACTATGATATTTGAGATACTGTTCAGTTTTTCCAATTTTAATTATTTGAAGTCATAGAAGATATGTCCATAGTACTTAAAATGTTAGAAATTATACTAGCACTATGCCAATGCAAAGCACAATAGTTATACTGCACAATTAATGACTATTCATACAATTGCAATATGTTTAAGTTGCATACTTAAGTTGCTTCATTCATGTGTTGCATATTTGGAAAAAAAGCAACAATTACTGGGACTACTAAGATATAGCATATCATTTGACACTAGAAACAGTGTATCATTTTAAAAAATAATCTTTGCTGTTGCATTTTGCACTTTTTCTATGAACTTCTGCATACATTGTAAACACCTATTTGCATCTCAAGGAAAGGTTTCCAGTGTTAAAACTGAGAAAGTCTCAGAGAAAGTCTCACAATACTCAGTCATCTTACAAGACCAATGGTGTTACTAACACCTGAGAAATATATTTGAAAAAAAAAATGCACCACTTGAGATTCATGTCCATAGACACAAAAATTTGTAATTAAATAATCATATTCAATCATTTTTAATGTAACAATATATTATGACCCAGCAGGGTACATTCTAGAAATGTAATGTTTTCACATTCAAATATAAATCAATAGACTTCACCTTATTAAAAAAAATAACAGGATAAACTATTTCACCTATGGCATGCAAAGATTTTAGACAGTATCACTGTGGTCCTTTCAACAAGAAAAAACTGGAGAAGCTAAACAATAAGTGATTTGTCCAAGACATCTCAGACAACTTATGTTACAGGGAAAATCACCATCCAGTAATTTGAATAGACAAGTACTCCCAAAGAGACACACTATCTAACATTTGCTTACCAGAAACAGGAGTAGATGGAGGCAAAAACTGGTTTAAACAATTGAAGGCTTTATGATAACTGGAGTATGCTGAAAGTAGACTAGGTTGAGAGTGTAAAATCTGTAAGTGCCACAGTCTCAGGGCATTCTCACACCTCTATGAGCTCTGTCCAGCTTCAGGAACTCCACCAGGTTCTTATGGCAAGAACATGGAAAACATGCCTTCATGGCCTCAGCAGGAAAAGGGACAAGTTGCCATCTTAATACATATCTAGACTTAACTCTCTGAAGGACTAGCCACTAGGAGGAAAGAATTCAAAACACAACAGGTCTAAAAATCTATTTAGCTAGGGAAGGAAATGCAGTCTCAGCCTCTGCCTTCCTCTCCTGCTTTGGGAAAGGAAAATAAATAAAAGAATATCAGCAGGAACAGAACTTCAAGAAGAGAGATTTGGAATAGTGAGAATGCTGCATTCTGGGAATGAAGTAAAGGACGAGAGAACAAACCATATGCCTGGAAAGGAAAAGATCTCTAAAGGCCACAGTCCTAGGCACAGGTTCCTTACAAGACTGAAGTTGAAACAAAAGATTATTGAACATTTCCTGTCCCCCAAGCCCTGCAACTACAGAGGCAAGTTCCTGCACAATAACAGTAGCTTAGAATTGCAAAGCTGCAAAACGTAGAATATCTCTGAAGAGATACCCCAATGCCAAAGAGGGAAGGGACACTAAACAGAACAATTAAAAGGACTAATAACTAGAGATACAACAAGTTATAAACAGTCCAATTCAAATGGTTAGCAGAATTCCTCATACTTAAGATCTGTTTAACTCAGTAACTGTTATCCAGTAAAGTATGTCTGGCCGTAACAAAAAATAACAAAGTATGCTAAGACAAGAAAAAATCACAGCTTAAAAAAGAAAGCAAGCATTAGGACAAGATTCTGATCAACACACATTTTGAATTATCAGACAAGGCATTTAAAATAACTATGATTAATACATTAAAGACTCAAAGAAAAAGTAGACAAAGGTAAAACCAGTTGAGTAATTTTATCAGAAAGAAAGGAAAACTTTAAAAGGAATTAAAAGGAAGTGCTTCCGCTACAATTAGGAACAGGGCAAGGACGTCACCTATCATCACTCCCTTTCAACATGAAGAGGCAAAAGAGCCAGAACAGCGAACACACTATCAAATACAGCAAATTTTTGCCAAAGATATTAAATAAAAATATTTATTTAAGTAAATAAATATAAATAAATATTTATTTAAGTAAAAATATTAAGTAAAAATGTGTTTTAAAGTTTTATTGAAAAGATTCTTGGGTGGCTTGTGGTTGAGCATCTGCTTTTGGCTCAGGTTGTGATCCTGGGGTCCTGGGATCAAGTCCTTCATCGGGGGAGCCTGCTTCTCTCTCTGCCTGTCTTTGTCTCTCTTTCTGTGTCTTTCATGAATCAATCATTCAATCAGTCTTTTAAAAAGTTTTATTGGAAAAGCAAGGAATCTAGAATATTCAACACAATTCTTTGAAAGAGAACAAATTTAGGAACAGACTTTACTCAATTCAAGAATTTCCATAAAGCTTCTGTATCAACACAACATAGTATTGCCCAAAGAAAAGACACATTGATTAATAAACACACTAGACAGTCCAGGATTAAACCCATACAAATGTAATAAACCATTTTTTTACACAGAATCAAAGGCAATTCAATGAAGAAAGTATCATCTTTTTTACAATGGCACCAGAACAATTGTATGCCCACATATGGTAAAAAAATGATTTAACTTAGGCACAGATCTTCTATTGTAAACAAAGATCAACTCAAAATAGATCATAGTCGCTAAAAAAATATCATCACAAAAACAAAACAAAAAAAACTCCACAAAACTGTAGTTAGGTTAGGTGACTGATGTTAATTAAACTTGTGATAATCACTCTGCAGTGTGTATATACATATATGTATATATATATACATATATGTATATACACATATGTATCTGTATATACATATATATATAATCATTATGTTCACACTTTAAATAATACAATGTTATGTCAATTGTATAGCAAAAAAAAAAAGGATCCTAGACAAAAATGTAATCCCTAAAACCAGAAACTTTTCAACAGAGGTATTGAGATTCTCTTATAACATTGTATTAGTCTAGATAGAGATTTCTACTCAAAATAACTAAAAATAAAGGGCCAATTGAAACATTGGGACATTCAAAATTAAAATTTCTACTTATCAAAAGTCATCATACAAAGTCAAGAGACAAGCCACAGAATGAGAAAATAATGCGTGCAAGACCTTTACTTAATAAGAAAGTTGTGTCGAGTGGGAAGAAAGAAGAAAGAAGAAAGAAGAAGAAGAAAGAAAGAAAGAGAAAGAAAGAAGAAAGAAAGAAAGAAAGAAAGAAAGAAAGAAAGAAAGAAAGAAAGAAAGAAAGAAAGACTACCACTCAATAGGAAAATATAAAACACAATTTAAAAAATGGGCAAGAGCAGCCCCAGTGGCTCAGTGGTTTAGCACTGCCTTCAGCCTGGGGTGTGATCCTGGAGACTCAGGATTGAGAGCAAAAGGTTTGCATATATAGACATCACAGGAGAAAACCTATAAAAAGTCAATAAGAATATGTAAAAGTTTCAAAACCATTATTTATTAATTAAATTCAATTACAGTCAGAATGATATAGCACTACACAACCATCAGAATGGCTAAAATTCAAGACTGGCAATAAGAAATAGTGTAAAGCATGTAGATAAATTGAAGTGTTCATTCATTGCATTTTGGAAGATAAAATGGTACCACCTCTTTGAACAATAGTTTGGAAAATAGTTTCTTATAAATTTAGGTACAGTATTATTATAACACTCAGCAATTCCACACTTAGGTATTTACCCAGAGAAATAAAAACATATTTCCATAAGAGATTTGCATATTAATGATGCTTATATCAGCTTTACTTTAGGTACCAAAGACTCAAAACAACTTAAATGTTCATGAATAGGTAAGTCAGTAAACAAATTGAGATATAGTCATATAATAGAATACTATTTAACAATAAATAGAAAAAACAGACATTGATTAATGCAACAATGTGGATGGAACTCAAAAACATTATACTGGGAAAAAACCATTATACTGAGAAAAATAAGGCATTCACAAAATAATACATGATCCATAATTCTGTTTACATGAGATTCTAGAGGAAGAGTACAATTCAATTACAGTAACAAAAAGCATATTGGTGTTGCCTGATGTAGGACTTGAGCATGATGTTATTCTGCAGAGGCATAAGAATGCACTCTTGGGATGATAGGGGAAACTTTTACTCATAATTTTGATGATGGTCTCCTAGGTGTATATTTGTCAAAAGTCATTAAACCCAACATTAATATCTATTTTTTCATTTTATGCTAAATATGCTCAATTAAAAAACACTAAATGGCAGGAAGAGTTTGGATTACAGAACAGAATGCAAATACTATGAACCTCCAGAAAATCCCAATTATGTAATGTAATAAAAAAATTCAAGATCTTTAGTTAAAAATGTAGAGTTCCTTACTTCATCTTTGATAACATGAAGCTCATGTATACTATGAATGAAACACAAAATTTACCCCCAAAATGACGTTAGTGTCTTCAAATTATTTATGACCATTTTATCCCTCGCTTCTACCTTCAAAATATCTTTGAGAAACCTTGTTTTTCTGTGGTAAAGAAACATTAAATTTAGCATTATTTTCAGTGCATTTTAATTATTCTTCTCTATGTTTCAAGTGAAATTAACTTTAATAAGTTTATTAGAAATAAAATGCATAGTATGCTTCTATTTTATTAATCATCACTATCCATCTACCTGTCCATTTATTCACCTACCAATATCTCATATCTATCCATCCATCCATCCATCCACCTATATGCTTATACTGATGACCAGTGTATTGGCTGATTAACAATTTCAGTCCTCTGCTAGTCAGCAGAAATGAAAAAAAGTACTACCTGTACTTCTTGTATTATACTATCTACTTGGTTTCATATAGAGTTCTATGTGATTTAGCCTCTACAAATCAGATTCTAGATCTTGATTTAGAATAAATCATGTGAAGGGAAAGGCAACTGGAGATGATTTTGCTTTGGGACTCTTATGTAGGAGAGAAAGGTAGGGTTCAAGGCCATTTGCTTTGTTGATATCCATCTTGTCACAGAAGGCATGGCTATGATGGAAGTAGCTGTAGTGGTGTCCCCTTGATTTATTTTCTTCTTGCTGTTAGCAAATGTAGCAGCTCTGTTGGCCACACAATTATAGTGTGTCCCTGGATATTTAGTCTAGAGTTGTTTTTTCAGCCTTTTCAATGATACCTAATAAATTATGCTTTGCTCACATGCTCTGAAGTATATTCTGTTTCCACTATGAAATAATTATGACATTTTATTTTATTTTATTTTAAGATTTTATTTATTTATTCATGAGAAACACAGAGAGGAGAGAGAGAGAGGCAGAGACACAGGCAGAGGGAGAAGCAGGCCCCATCCAGGGAGCCTGACATGGGACTCGATCCTGGGTCTTCAGGATCACGCCCTGGGCCGCAGGCGGCGCTAAACCACTGAGATACCCGGGCTGCCCCTGTAATTATGCATTTTAATTTTAGGGATTTCTAAATGGTGGCATTTGAAGTAATTTGTTGCTTCCCTCTTTATATTCTTTATTTTTTAAAAAAATTATTTATTTATTGAGAAAGAGAGAAAGAATGCTCAAGTGGGGAGAGAGGCAAAGGGAGAGCAAGAAACTCAAGCAGACTCCACGCTGAGCACAGAGCCTGATTCAGGGCTCTCAGATGCCCCCTCTTCAGATTCTTTATTCATGACTTTATTTTTTTATTTAAGGAGCAGATGTCAATATCATAAATTCAGTTAAATCAATAATAAATAATGGGTAGGACAGAAAGTAAATCCTTTTCTAATCACCTGTTCTACTGTTGTATATACTATATTGGACATATTACATATATGTTTATCAATGTGTATATACGATGCATAATGTGTACATACAAATGTGTACTTATGCATGCATGAATTCCCTCTTTACTATAATTAATTTCTGGAGGTTAAGGGAATTTAACATGATCATTTACTTATTTCCTCTAACCACCAAATATGGCCTGGAACATAAAGTGTATTTAATATATTGTTAATTGAACAGAAATTATTATACAGTGATTTTTAGGAGATTTGAAAATCCCCGTTATCAAATTTGTTTTTTTGCAAAGTCATTCTAAAAATCGGGAGACTTTAACTTAGTAAAAATTTGTAAAAAGCAGTGCAAATTAGCGTACCTTCCAAGTTTAAAAACAAGAGGTGCAATCGTCTGTTTCCAGGGTTAAACACGCAAAAAAGTGAGCAGTTCATACAATTTTCTACCCAAATGTATGAAGACAAATGCTTCAACACTTCCAGTTTGTAATACCTTGCCTCTTTTGCAATCCCCAGTTTGTTAACTAAAAACTACTCACCAAGCTCATCGTAGATTAATTTAATTCCAAACATCTAGGTATTTCAATATTATTTTAAATGAGCTAACACTTTCTAAAACGTCATCAGAAAACTGCATGGTCAAGAAAATTGGCCATTTCACACAGATATGTACTGGAATCATTACCTGGACAACCAATGTGAGTTGGCCCTTGATTCCCTTCATGGGAGCTGAATGGCATGAGGACAAACTGTTCACTATTCTTCATTTCCTTATTTACCTCCTCAGACACAGATGTCTGAGAACCTTAATAATTGATCAATTACTGAACCATTAATTTACAGAAAAGATTTTATTTCTTTATTGTATATTTTGCTTTATTTTACTATAGCTATTGTTATACTTTGGGGCAATTGTTTAGAAATTCAGAATTATGTCTTCTCCACTAGAAACATAATTCTGAGAAAACTAAAATTAATATAATTAGTTTCAGAGTCAAGCATAATTCTTAAAGTATAATTACGAATTAAGAACAGAACAACAAACTTCAGAATGAAGATGAGAAAACTGTATTTATGTATGAAGGAACATCCTCTCTGAGTAGGAAAGAGAATGAGTCTTGAGTGGCACCTGCTGAGCTGGGTCATGAGCTGTTCTCCACGATACTATTCTCTCACTTCCTCCAACCAGGTATGAAAGCTCCCCGTCTCTGGTCCCATGAGCACTCCTGTTGGTAGTTATTGATACATTCTATCTGGGTACCATGTACCACGTGATAGTAGTCAACTGTTCCTTTTGCTAATCAGGAAAACCAAGTGAGAACTAGGATTCCATGCCCAATTATGTTCAAATTTCAGTTTAAAGTAATCAAATGTAATAGCTTAATTTATAGAATTCATTGTGGTATGATTAGAATTTGCCTACTCTATAAGAACTATCATCTAGCTCTTATTAGATCTAGTTGATCCAGGAAGCTCTTAAAGGTAGTCTCATTATTGATCTTAGTGCTTAAAAGGAATCCTTTAATTTTCAAAGAAAAAGAACTTTTTGAAAGTTCCAAGTTTTATTTGCAACCTAGGGAGTCCTGGTTGTCTTCTTAGCCTTATGTAGTTATTATTGTTCATTATTATAGAAAATTGCATCCATAAGAGCAGTGTGATAGTGGGATGGGATGATCTTCTCCATCAGTATGGGGGAAAACCTTTAAAAAAAGAATTATTAAAGCTCTATTTTTTTTAGTATGTTCATTGTAAAAAGATGGATACTTTTCATTTTAAATTACAAGTATGGGGATCCTTGGGAGGCGCAGCGGTTTGGCGCCTGCCTTTGGCCAGGGGCGCTATCCTGGAGACCGGGATCGAATCCCACGTCGGGCTCCCTGCATGGAGCCTGCTTCTCCCTCTGCCTATGTCTCTGCCTCTCTGTCTCTCTCTGTGTGGCTATCATGAATAAATAAATAAAATCTTTAAAAAAAATAAATTACAAGTATGTATTTGAAGAACAAATTTCTATTTTGATGAAATGTAACACAAAACAGAAGTTTTCTTTATTCCTTTGGAGATCACTGAATATATATAAGCTTTTATTTTTTATTATTTTTTCTTATTTATTTATTTATTTATTTATTTAATTTATTTTAATGATAACAATTTCTTTGGGAATTCTCAGGACATAAATATCTGCCATTGTTAAGTGTCATCACTTTTGGCAGGCAGTGTGCTTTGATGCTTCATATAAAATATTTCGCTTACAGTAAATAACACCACATTTTAAAGATGAGGACACTGGACCTCAGTGTGACAAACCAAGGATTCCAGTCCAAGTCTATCTAAGGCTAAAGCCTTTTCTTTGTCCATCCTGTGGCACTGGATGTATAAGACACTTGAGACCATTGTCAACCACTTATAAGTAGACACGACAAAGGGTATTTCCTTTTACCGTAGTGTAATGGAATTGGTCATAATCATTGTTCCAGTTTGCCAGATTATAAACTTAATGTGACACAAACATACACAATCTCTCCCATATTAGGCTTAGAATTGGAAACCCATGGTGACACTCATTTATTATCAAGCTACCAGAAGCATGTATGAAATCTTCAGATTTTAAGCACTGTTTTTTTTTTTTTAGAGAGATTTTGTCCAAATCCAGGCTATGTAATTCTCATCAAATGAATATACAAAGGAGTAATACATATCATCAACTGACAAGAATAAAGAATTTCCTGGAAGTATATTTTGCAATAATTCTACATTTTTTTTCCTTGTAACAATGCCTTTGAGAGACAGAAGTGGTGGAGCCTAAAAAATTCTGAAATGTGGTAATGGAGGAAAATATGTAATGCATTTCAAAGAAATATATGGGTTTGAATCTGTCAGAAAATTAATACAAGCTGTAATACTATGTGAGAACAATAAATACTTAGGTTTTATTTATAAAAAAAAAAGAAAGAAAGAAAGAAAGAAGAAAGAAAGAAAGAAAGAAAGAAAGAAAGAAAGAAAGAAAGAAAGAACAGAACAAGAAATCCCAACAGTGAGGCAATTAAAAATGAGCTAAAATAGTCAAAATATACAATAGAAGTATTTATTTAAATTAGTTTATTGTCATGACTACTATATGTTAGAATGTGCATTGTTAGAATGGATAATGCAGTTTACACCATCTGCTACATCTTCAAACTCTATCAGATTGCTGTGACATTTATGTGACTGTTGACATTCATTTCAGTGCTTATTTATTTAATACCATTTCTATTACAGACATCTTAGTGTATTTATCAATAATTAACATTTTAAAATACACTATTTAATGCAGAAAAATGCACATGCCATAAGTGTAGAGATCTATGGATTATCACAAGGTAAACATACACAGGTAACTCACACCTAGGTAACTCACATGACCCCCTTGTCAATGTCCCCTTATTTTCCCACCCATCCCTATGCCACACTATTTTCTCAGTGTCACATGTCATTCTCATTTTTAACACTTTTGATTAATTCAGTCTATTGTTTAACTTTATGGAAATGAAATCCTACAACGTGTACTGTTTGGTTTCTGGCTTCCTTCACTCAAAATTATGTTGCAGTAGTCATACATATGAGTTAGCATAACAAATTTATTTTCAACATTGTATAAAATTCAAGTTATCAATAGTCACAAATTCCTTATTCATTCTATTATGGATGGATATTCAATTTGTTGCTAGTTTTTGGCTGAAATAAATAGCACTGCTATAAACATCCTTGTACATGTCTTTATTTCCTTCCATTTTTATTTTTGTCTTTTTTCATTATTAATTCTTTAATGGGAAGATTTCTTAATCTCAATTCAGTTTAATTTGTTTATATTTTTGGATTCCTGTTTAAGAAATATTTCCCTATTTTATACTCAGGGAGATATTAAATATTAAAAGATTCTGTTTTGCCTTTCATATTTGGATTCAAATTCACCTTTTACAACTGCTATGAAATAGGGTCAATTTCCTTTTATGTTTTCCTTCAAAGTTTGAGGACTTTCCTTCAAGTCTTCAAATTGACTTGAGACTATTAATTAAACAGCTGAGGCATTCCCCAATACTTTTTGACTACATATGTGAGTTCTATTTCTAGATTATTCTGTGCCACTGGTTTATTTTTTTTTATTTTTGTGTTAATACCGTATTTCCAACTATGTAGCCTTGTAATAAGCGATAGTGTTTATCTTTCAACTTAGTTCTACCCTTTTTCTAGATTAGCTTGATTATTTTTCAACTTGGACTCTCTGCATAAGTTAAAAAAGTGTTGAGGTAAAATTCATATACGATAACCATTTTAATGCGAATGACAATGATGTTTGGTGCCATGTCAAAGTTGTGCAACCACATCTTAATAACTTCAGAATAAATATTGTGTACATTAAGCAGCTCCTTTCCATTCTCCCCTCACCTAGATCCTGCAATCACCAGTCTGTGTTCTACTTTTATTGATTTATCTATTTCGCATATTTCATAGAAATGTGCAATTCCTATCAAAATCCTAATGGCCATTTGTCAAAACAGAAAAGCTGATCCACAAATTCACATGGGATTAGTCAAAGCAATATTGACAAAGAAGAAAACATAGGAATAAATATTCATGACCTTGGATTTGGCTATAGATTCTTAGATATGATGCCAAAAGCATGGGCAACAAAAGGAAAAAGTAGATAAAATGGACATCATCCAAACTTAAAAAAAAAAAATACTTTTATCTATCGAACTATGTCATCAAGAAAGTGAGAAGATAGTCTATGGAATGGGAGCAAATACTTTTGAATTATATATATTATATCTATAAGATGTATTATATATAATATATTATAGATATCTTAGATATATATAGATATTATAGATATAATATCTCTCTATATAAAGGGTTTAATATCCAAAATTTATAAAGAATTCCTAAAATTCAACAAGACAAAGAAAAACAGACCAATTAAAAATTGTCAGAGGACTTGAATAGACATTTCTGCAAAGAATATATACAAATGGCCACACCACTTCACATGAACTAGGATGCTTAATAATTAAGAGAGAAAAAGAGAAGAGAACCTTTGTACATTGTTGGAAGGAATCAGCTGCTGAGGAAAGCAGTTTGGTGATTCCTCAAAAAGTTAAATGTAGAATTACCATATGACTTCTAGATATATGGCCAAGTGAATGAAAATCTGGTATTCAAAGAAACACAGCCACATGCATTTCATAGAGATACTATTTATGATAAACAAAGATGAAAACAGTACAAATGCCTATCAATCTATGAATGGATAAACAATGTATATACATATATATGAATATTATTCAACTATAAAAAGAATGAAATATTGTTAGATGCTACTACTTGGATGAACCTTAAAAACATTACACTAAGTGAAAGAAGCCAGACACAAAAGGTTATACATTCTGCACAAACTTTAAGACTAGCTTGTCAATTATCATTTAAAAATATGTTAAAATTTGTCTACATATTGAATTACTAGCTTGATTTTTTTCTACTACCACTCTATTTTTTTTTTACTTCTGAGCTCCTCAATACATAAACATTGAACTTGTTAAGTCTTTAATATTCTTCACGTATGTTATGTAGTTTTGTGTGTAGAAGTTTAGAATATCTAAATTTAGATTTATTTTCAGTATAACTTTGTTGATGCTATAGTAAAGGATAACTTCTTTTTTCATTTTTAATTGCTTATATATAAAAAGTGAAATATTTTATATTAAACTTTTATTAACGATTGAGCTACATTAACTTATTAATTTCAAAACATTACTTGTAGACTATTTTGCCTTTTATAAATATACCATTATGCATCGTGTGAACAGTTAGTTATTTTTAAAAGAAAAATATTAACTAAATATTTATAAGTATCATTAACAAATTATTTCTGAATATACCAAAAGAGGATTGTAATTAATGATGATGAAAAAAAAGTCAATACAAGCATCAGCACATTTCAAAAATAAGAAAAGTATAAAAAATAGTGAACAAAATGTCATTTATATCGATCATGTGTAAATATTTCTACTGCTAGCATCTAAGAGACAGCACTATTAAAAAACCATATAAGCTATGAAAGAAATTTTAAAAATGAAGAAGGGAACTTTGAATGTAATCAGGAGATGAACAGGAGAGTGAATTTGATTATATTTCCAACATAATGTTCTACTACCATGTGGTTTTAAATCTGGTGAGTTCAGTAAGGCCTGTGTGTCACTTAAAGCAACTTAAAAATGCATTTTATTTACTTATTTATTTTTTGAAGGAAAATCTGAACACCAGAAATAAGCATTTCACTCTAGGGATCCCTGGGTGGCTCAGCAGTTTAGTGCCTGCCTTCGGCCCAGGGCATGATCCTGGAGTCCCGGGATTGAGCCACATCAGGCTCCCTACAGGGAGCCTGCTTCTCCCTCTGCCTGTGTGTCTGCCTCTCTTTCTGTCTCTCATGAATAAATAAATAAAATCTTAAAAAAAGAAAAAAGCATTTCACTCTAGTCAACCATAGGTGTTTTGTTTTGTTTGATTTGTTTCCCCAGAAGCTTATTTATTTTCCAAAAATAAATGGCTCCATAGTATAACTAAAGTAAAAATTTCCTTCAACCTTTGCTTTGCAACCAATTACATTGATAGCATCAAAATAAATGAACCTAACTTAGAATTTTAGAAGATTCAGAAGAATTTTTATGAATGT
This sequence comes from Canis lupus baileyi, assembly GCF_048164855.1. Classification (NCBI taxonomy): domain Eukaryota; kingdom Metazoa; phylum Chordata; class Mammalia; order Carnivora; family Canidae; genus Canis; species Canis lupus. The sequence goes on along the minus strand of NC_132857.1, from coordinate 30,402,649 downwards.
TTTAGGTCTTTGCGCCTCTCTCTATATTCACTGGTATTCTTGGCAAGTGAGAAAATAGAAAGAAGTTGAGCCCATATTCTCTGTATCATAATGATTTTAAGAAAATTGATTTAATACAAGATAGAGGTAAATCTATTATTTTAGCAAGTCAGAAATTGCTGATAAATTGAGTTGATATACTCAGAGTGGAAACATCGCATCCACTGTGATTTATCCTGAAGGGTGTGGAGTCTTGCCTCTGAAACCCTCACTGTCATAACTAATCCTCATCTGAACAAGTATACACCACCATGGCCTCCTTGACACTGCCTCACCCTTTGCACTTGTATATACATGCATATCATATCATAAATCTGTTTAACCTGTTTGTTTCCAGTTGCGACCTTGAGCAGCAGAAGAGAGAAAGTTGTCTTCTTAATTAGTATCCCAGCATCTTTCATATAACCAGTGGCCTAGCTCAAGAACTGTTGATTTAAATGAAACAGAAACAGAGTCCATTTTTTTTCAATAGAGTGGACAATCAAATTTTAAATTATGAGAAGGAAAGGAATATTCTGCTGATGTGGCCTCATAGGGCAGTAAAACATCTGAGGATAATTACAGGTCAACACACTTCCACTTGCTGAGATACATAATTTACAAAATCAAAAGAAGAAAGTTATATTCTCAGAGGGATAAAGAGAATACATATTTTATGAATATCTATCTTATAATTTAGATATGGATACATTTTTGAAAGGACTCTTTGTCAAAGAGCATTTCACCTTAGCCATCTGAAATATAAACTCATCAGTACTTGTTGTTATGAATTAAGCCCATAAAAGTGGTAACAAAAACATAGCCTTGGCTGTTAGAATGCTTTTGCCTACATTTGATACCAAATTAGACTCACTCCCAATTGCAGTGGATGAAGTCCACAGGTAAATATAGAGGAGATTGCATTGATTCAAATCATATCCTCAGGACAGAGTATCATTCACCCTCTCTCTATCAATGTTTTGTTTGTTTTTCCTGAGTGGCTCAAGTTTGAGGGGGAAACTATTCCTGTTACTTCCAATCTGGCACTGACAACTTTAGATTTGCACTAGCCCCAGGGGAAAAGAGATTCCTCCAGACAAACACCCTTCAATTGGATCTTCTTGCTCCCAGTTGTGCTCCTCTGCTCTGACCTATGAACTGTGGCCAAAAGGATGGTGCACTTTGATGGACTATCCCTAGTCACATGGTAATCCCTGGGGCTGAGCTGGAAGTTACAGAGATTAATAGTGCAGTTCCTTGAAAAATTAGAAATCTGTAATTAGAAAAAAATGGATAACCAATGCTTGGAAAGTAAAATCAACATTGTATTATTGAATCCTCCCTATAGTAGAATGTTGTCATTGCTAAAGGGTTTCCATTCTTTAATCAAGATTTTAGCTTGTTAAAATAAGAGATTTTCATCCACCCTTCTTCTTCAATACCTCACAAAACCATCTCCCTCATCATGCAAATTACCATGGATGGAATCTTTTTATTTGAATACATTTGTACATATCCTTTCCTCTGTAGAAAATACCTTTGTGTAACTCTGTGAGGCCTCTTTGGACTTTCAAAGTTAAGTATCTCTCCATTGTATTACTATAATCCTTAAGCATACATACCTCAACTCTAGCACTTAATATATAGCTCCTAAAATAAACTTTTTCTGGCTCTAGATTATAATTCTTTGATGACAAAAACTGACCCTTTTTTTCCCCCGAGACATGTTACTAATCCTAATACATATTGCAGGTACAAAACAGACCTTTTTCACTTAAGAATGATATTTCACTTTACAAAAAGAATTTGAGAAAATTATGTATATACATGCTGATCTAACATATTTGCATTCCTCCCAATCTTTTAAAGTATAAGCCTTAATCCTTGTCATTACACTTTCATTTTAACTCATTCTGGGTCTGCAGAAATTGGGAGATAAAAAGATGCTAGGCATTATATACAATCATCTACAATTATGTTTCAGAGCTGTTCAATGTCAAGAACATATAACCTCACTTAAACATCACAACAGAATTGTTAAAGAAGCATCATTAGAAGAAGAAGAAGAAGAAGAAGAAGAAGAAGAAGAAGAAGAAGAAGAAGAAGAAGAAGAAGAAGAAGAAAGAAGAAGAAGAAAAAGAAGAAGAAGAAGAAGAAGAAAAAGAAAGAAGAAGAAGAAGAAGAAGAAGAAGAAGAAGAAGAAGAAGAAGAAGAAGAAGAAGAAGAAGAAGGAGAAGAATTAGTCAATTAGTCTCATGTAAGATATTTACTTACACAGGGAGTTTTGAATTCCAGCTTCATCCTTGTCAGTTGTGTGCCTACATGCACATTATTTAACATCCCTAAGTCTTGCATTTGCTACCTGAGACAGACATTAAAGTAGTAACTACTCAATAGGCTATTACAGGGATTGCAGGAATTCCTCTGAAGTGCTTAAAACAGTGGGTATCACACAGTGAGTCCTCAATAAATTCAGCAATTTTTATAAATAAGTAAATGAAGTGATCACACGACACAACTTAAAAATGATAGAATTAATATTCAAAGCCCAGCCTTTCTGGTTGTAAACTGTACTCCTAACTGGCAGGCTACAGTTTGTTCTTATTTCAAATACAGACACTACAAACAAGAGTCATACCTGACATTTTATGCAATGACAAATAGAATATCATGGTATGTAATGGGTTGGCCAAGCCCTAGCTAACACTGAACACCTTAATTACCAATCAATTCCTTTCCAGTTATGAGTTGACAACTAACTGGGAATAAAAAGGAACAGTAAATAGAACAACCTCTTAGGTAATCATATATACGTATACACACACACACACACACATATATGTGTGTGTGTGTGTGTGTATACGTATATATGATTCTGAGGATTTAAACATGAGGAAAAGTGCAAAGAGGGAGAAAAAGTTTTGCTAAATAAAGATTATTGTCTTTATTATTCTTATAATTGTGTCAATGACTGGCCTTACAATTCTGGGATCTGCATCCTCATTAGGAAATCTCCTAACATCCCACTTTGTATAAACATATCTGAATATCTAGCTATCATCTCATTTACTACCTGAATACGCACAAAACCTTTCACTAAGAATTCAGATGCCATTTGCCAAAGACCTTGCATTTCTCACAGGTATTTGCTCTATGATAGGAGTTAAAGTATCTTATAGTCACAGCTGAAAAGTCTAGAAGCTCTGGTCCCTTTCTTGTGGTGCAGAAGCAGGGTGAAATGATGGCCATTACCAGGCTGTTTTTCATCTCCCTTACCAGCTGTATGTAACACAAGATGCATATGAGGCACTCGAGGTTATTGAAAATGTAATCAACGTGCTCTTGCCCCTAGCCTCCCGCAGGAACAAAGCACAGCAACCCTGCCCTGGGGACACACAAAAATGACTCAAGGAAAGGCTTAAAAATAGTTTTATTTATGTAAAGTTATTATAGCTCATTTCATTTGCTTCTGCAACATCATCCATTTCATATCTTCCTCACTTCTAGTTGCTCAGAGTACAAATTAATTCCCTGTGGATAAGGCTGATGTTATTTAATACTGAGCACCTATTAATAAATCACATTAGGATACATAATTAATTATATAACCCATTTGGGGGGGTAATAAAATCATCTACTTTTAAATGTCCTTTGGGGAAATATGAATATAACCAACCATGTTTTTAATGGCCCTCTGCATTAGCTGCGATCATTTAAAAGTTCTGATCTTTTTTCCTATATCATACAAGTGAAAAAGGTTTTTTTTAATCTTAATATTTTATGAGCATAAGATTTAGGGCTTTAGCTGAGTTATCAAAAAAAAGGGGGGGGGGGAAACTTGACTACGTTGGAAAGTTGGAATGAGAATAGAAGCATATCTCAGAGATACTGTGGTTTGGTTCCAACCACTATGATAAAGCGAATATTACTATGAAGGGAGTCAAATGAATTTTTTGGTTTCCTAGTGCACATAAAAGTTATGTTTACAGTATACGGTAGTCTATTATGTGTGCAATATCATTATGTCTAAAAAAATTACATATCTTAATTAAAAAATATTTTATTGCTAAAAAATGCTAACCATCACCTGAGCTTTCAGAGTTGTAGTCACTGATCACAGATTACCATTCAACACATATAGTCATAATGAAAAGGTTTGAAATATAGTAAAAATTACAATGAGACTCAGAAATATGAAGTGAGCAAATGGTGTTAAAAAAAAAAAAGACACCAATGGACTTGCTCACTGCAGAGTTACCACAAACCTTCAATTGTAAAAAACACAGCATTTGTGAAGCAGAATAAAGTGAAGCACAAAAAAGGAAGTGTGCCCTCATCTTGATTGTATTTTGATTGTGTTTGCTATTTAACCTATGATTATTAAATAGCTTCTCCTCATTGGTTGCTGGATTTACCTACTTAAGTAGGAATGAAATGAAAGTGCTATCCTACTTTGAGTAAAGTGCAAAACTCTTATTTACTGTAATCAAAACAGTAATCCTTTGCATCCTACATAAATGCCCATGGGTAGAATGCAATCCTGAAATAAACTAAAAACACTCCATCCCCTTTCCCCTCCTTTGTATATCTATTGCTATTGTTATATCCATAGACTATGTATGCCTGTCACCAAAGATTTGTAATTATTACTGTATGCAGTTTTCTTTCAAATTTTATAGGAGAACAAAAAGAACCGTAAACAATGCATTTATACTGTCTTTTTTTTTTTTTTACATTTATACTATATTCTATGGCTACCTTTACCAGCACTCCTCATTATTTTATCAGCATATAAGCTACTGTCTAGTGTCCTTTCATTTTAGGCTCTTTAAGTGTATCTTCTAAGGTGGGGTTTGCTAGTGACAGATTCTCTCAGTTTTTATTTAGGAAAGTCTTAAATACCCTTCATTTTTGAAGGATTATTTGGGACATATAAAATTCTTGGTTTGACTATTTTTCTTTCAGCATTTTTTTAAAGATTTTATTTATTTATTCATGAGAGACACACAGAGAGAGAGACAGAGACACAGGCAGAGGGAGAAGCAGGCTCCATGCACCGGGAGCCCGACGTGGGACTCGATCCCGGTCTCCAGGATCACGCCCTGGGCCAAAGGCGGCGCTAAACCGCTGAGCCACCCCGGCTGCCCTTCTTTCAGCATTTTTAATACGTCCTATAGCTGCCTACTTTTCATGGTTTGTGGTAAGAAATTAAGCATTAATTATATTGAGAATAATGTGTATATGACAAATCACTTTTTTCTTGCCTCTCTAAAATCATCCTAATTTTTAGCTTTGGACAGTTTGTGATGTGTCTAGGTGTGGATATCTTAGAGTTTCTATACTTGGAATGTTGAGCTTCTTAGATGCATAGATTAATGTTTTTCATCAAATTTGGGAATATTTTTTTCTTAAAATATTCTTTCTGCCCTCTTTTGTCTTTCTTCTTTGTCTTGGGTTCCCATTATGTGTGTGTTGATAAGTTTGATGGTTTCCACATACATCTGAAATTCTATTTTGTTAATTTTTCTTTATTCTTTATGTTCCTAAGACTTCCTAATATCAGTTGACATATCTACAAGTTTACTGATTTTCTTCTTCTGCTTGTTCAAATATGCTGATGATCATGCTAGTGACTTTTTCAGCTTTCTTTGATTTTTTTCTTTTCTTTCTTCTTTCTTCTTTCTTTCTTTCTTTCTTCTTTCTTTCTTTCTTTCTTTCTTTCTTTCTTTCTTTCTTTCTTTCTTTTCTTTCTTCTTTCTTTCTTCTTTCTTTCTTTCTTTCTTTCTTTCTTTCTTTCTTTCTTCTTTTTCTTTCTTTCTTTTCTTTCTTCCTTATGCTCCACACTCAATGTAAGACTTGAACTCATAACCCTGAGATCAAGAGTTGCATGCTCTTCTGACTGATCCAGCCAGGCATCCAAGTATTATATTTTTCAATTCCAGAATTTCCATTTTATGCTTTTAAAAAATAATCTCTATATTTTTATTTATATTGTATATTTGCTGAATCATCATTTTTATATCTCCCTTTAGTTATTTAGAGATAATTTCCTTTAGTTATTTGAATATATTTAACATAACTGAAGTTAAAGATTCTCTAGTAATTCCAAAGTCTGACTTTCTTAGGGACAGTTTCAGTTGATAGGTTTTATCTTCTTTTCATGATCTACACTTTCTAGTTTTATGTTTTGGGGTCATTTTTTTTGTTTATTTCTTTGGTTTTGGGGTTCTTTTTTCTTTTGCATATCATTTTTTTTTAAAAAGGTCATGTATTTCAATATTGTGAAGGAAATACAAAAAATGAATTCTTCCCTTATCCTAGGAATTGTTGCTGCTACTGTGTATTGTTGATACTATTGGTGCTGTAGTTGGCTTGTTTCATGGACCTTCTGCTCTAATTCTATAAAGTATGTATTCTCAATTACGTGTGGCCATGAAAATTTCTGTTCATTTAGCTTAGTAGTCAGCTAATGATAAGACAGTGATTTCCCTAAACTCCTAGAAGCCATGAGTCTCCTCATCTTTTGAGGAGTTCTGTGTACATGTTGAAGTACACATTCAACAATGATCCAGACAGTTTACCACACTGCCCGAACCTTTATTTTTCTTGTATTTTTTTCATAAAAGCACATCAGGTAAAGATTAGAGTTTAGATCTCTCTCAGCTGTTTCTTGGGCATGCACATAGACTTACACATATGTGCGGCCTTCTAGATTATAAGGAATATGTCAGAAATGTTTACAGCCTCCTGTGGACAGCTCACTTCTTAGTTTTTAAGAATTTTGGGTAGCCATTATTTTTTCTCAACTGTTATCTTCAGTTATCTGCGAAGCTAAGAACATTTTGAAAAATTTGCTGACAAACATCTTTGAGAGAAAGATTTTTGTCATTGGACAAGTTCCAAGTCGGTTAATAAAGACAACCAGGAAAATGTGCTCTCTATGGCTAAATAATGACAGTTTTCTGGGAATGAGGCTATAAAGAAACTCTAACCTCATTTTGCCTACTCTGGTTGGCTGCTGCTGTTTTTGTTTTGTTTTGTTTTGATTTTGTTTTTGCTAGTTTTTACCATTATTGCATTTGTTGGTTTGCAAGATTGTCTTGGAGCTGAAAGGGAGATGAGAAGACAGCAGGTTAAAATGCCACGAGGCTTACTCTTTTTAGCAAGATTCAACCTTTTTTTTTTTTTTTTTTTTTTTTTTGTGAACAAATGCTGCAAGCCTTTTGTCATGTTCACTAAAATGCTTCCACTCAGTGGTTTGTGAGCACATGCGTGCAAGGCATTGTGCTTCTATGGCAATCCAGTCATTTATCATCCATCTATTGGTCCATCCATCTGCAACAAAACAGAAATGTGTTCTGACCAGGGTTCACAGCACTGGGGGCTGTGATCTCAGACAGCTCAGGATTCATATCTTTGTCCTCAAATAGGAGTTTCTCAGGATGATAACATCCCTTTCTGAGACAACAGAAGTGACCCCCAGGAATAATTGATGTTTGAGTCTCTAGCCCCAGTGGAACAGGGGTAGCCTAAAACTCAGCCTGTGAATGTTCTGAGATAGACAAAAAAATCAAATGAACAAATTTCAGAATTCTGAAATGCCGACTTTGATCATTTTTTCCAAGTTTTCGCATTGCTTTTATGAAGAAGCAAGTTTTTAGAGTTTTTTTTTCTGTCATACTTATTTACATTTTTATTTATGTAAATAAAATGAATTTCATTCAATTCAGAATTTAATTTTGAAGAAGGGAGAAGAGAAAGCAGTAAAGGTAAAGACATTAGGTTAGGTGTAAGCATAAAAGCAAGTATTAGCATGCCATATGCTAATTAATGAAACAAATAGTTGGACGAAGCAGTGGGAATTTGTGGGGTAATAAGGGTAAGTTGGTTGCAGCTAGTGATTAAGGGCCTTGTAGATCAGAAGGGAGAGTCTGAACATCAGATTGAGCCAATAGGAATCTCTTGTTGGTTTAAATGAATTCCAGTCGAACAACCCCACCATGAAATACAAAAATCTAATCTCTCACATTCAATGAATTAAATCACTTCTAGCAAAGAACTTTCTTGCTAAATTAAAAGTAAAATACTGCTTATTGTTCCACTGTTTCTTCATTCATTATAAACAAAAATGATTGAGATCTGTTTCACTCAGAATAGGGGTAACAAGGATAAAAACAGCAGCAATAGAAAAAGTGGGAGAATTAAAAAAATTTGTTCTTATTCATGCTCTATGACCATCATAGTTTAGAAGATCTTCTTTTCCATCATCTTGAGATTCTCTAGTTTCTGCTGGAGTGAGAAAAGCATTCTCTGGAAAGTCTTGCACAAGCAATTAAATGATGTTTGTCACATCAACTAAAATCTCTTTGGCTCACACTGGTCTCATAGCCTCACCTTCACATGACAATCCCAGATGTACGTTCCTATTATACTTTTGGAGCATGTCCTACTGGTAGCTCAATGACTCAACTCCCTTGATTACTATTGCTGAGGAGTTGGCACTTGTTATACAAATATGTATTTGCATATTTTAACCAATGTAGACCATAATTTAAACCATAAACATACAAAAAATAGCATTTTATGCAGAAAACTGTATAATATTTCTCTTCAGAAAAAAGGGATCTAATTTTTTTCTTGAGAATGAAAGTAAAAATGAATAAGCAAACAAGTAACAAACAAAAATGAAGATCGCAACAAAAGCCATTTAGAGTAAAGAATAGGAGATAACTCAGTTCAGTAAAGCAATAAACAAGTAGTATTTGATTTGTGTGTGTGTGTGTGTGTGTGGTGGTAATGGTGGGGAATATATTTCAAAACTCAGTCACAGTAGTCTTATTCTTACCCCTAAACTCATCTGAATAGTTCTACCTATGCCCCTCTAAACACAGGCACACAAATCCAAATTAGGTTGTACCCTTGAAACAAACAAGAAACAAAAAAAAATTTCCTAGTTTTCTCAAACAATGTGATCTCAAGTTGATATCTGTGGTGGAATTTACAAAAGAAGGAAAACTCAAGGATGTTAAAAGGAGGAACTCACATGGTAAAAATGGCTCAAAACAATTCAATAAACTTTTTCTTAGCTACTGGAAATGTGATTGGCATTTGGCAGGCTTTGCGATGTTTAAAAAGCTGGATATGATCACCTCTCTCAAAGTCAAATTCCTTTTATTTGTTACTGAGATCATTAGTTACCCCTATATTCTCCTCTTCTGCTTTAGGGACAAGACCCTTAATTGTACCAATGTACATTATTACCAAGGTCAAGAGTCTCAGCATGTAGTGAGCCTAGGGGAGGTCCTAGGACTAGGGTCTGATGAATGAGATATATAACCATAATAGATATATGAGATTTTCAGAAAAGCTCTTTAAAAAGGAAGAGAGAAGTGCAAATATATTTCTTCCCATTCCCATTATTAGCCTAAAACATAGATAAGAAAGTTTGAATTCCAACACCAACTCTGAATCATAAGGTGACCTTTTACCTATAAACAATGCACGGTATATTTTTATATATTCCCAGATTTGATTTGAAAGTGTCCTGTTGAGGATTTTTGCACACATATATTGTATGTAGTTTAATATTTTGCATATGAATATTGATGGTTATATATTACTTTTCATGTAGAAGTTATTATTTCTTCATTTATTTTTTATTTTATTTATTTATTGGAGTTCAATTTGCCAACATATAGCATAACACCCAGTGCTCATCCCGTCAAGTGCCCCCCTCAGTGCCTGTCAGCCATTCACCCCCAACCCCCCGCCCACCTCCCCTTCCACCACCCCTAGTTCGTTTCCCAGAGTTAGGAGTCTCTCATGTTCTGTCTCCCTTTCTGATATTTCTCACTCATTTTTTTCTCCTTTCCCCTTTATTCCCTTTCACTATTTTTTATATTCCCCAAATGAATGAGACCATATAATGTTTGTCCTTCTCCGATTGACTTATTTCACTCAGCATAATACCCTCCAGTTCCATCCAAGTTGAAGCAAATGGTGGGTATTTGTCATTTCTAATGGCTGAGGAATATTCCATTGTATACATAAACCACATCTTCTTTATCCATTCATCTTTTGATGGATACTGAGGCTCCTTCTACAGTTTGGCTACTGTGGACATTGCTGCTAGAAACATCAGGGTAACAATGCATGGTATATTTGGAAGAAAGAGAAAAGACATGCATCTCTGATGAATTATTGGATGTATTGTACCAGTCATGGACTTTTTATGTTTGGAAATCTTTTTTTTTATAAAATATTTTTCTTTCTTTCTTTCTTTCTTTCTTTCTTTCTTTCTTTCTTTCTTTCTTTCTTTCTATAGAGCATGTGCACACATGTGTGAACAGGAGTAGGGGCAGAGAGAGAGAGGGAAGAGAGATAATCTCAAGCAGACTCCACACTGAGTGTGGAGCTAGATGCAGTGCTCAATCTCACGACCCTGAGATCATGACCTGAGCTGAAATCAAGGGTCAGATACTTAACTGACTGAGCCATCAAGGTGCCCTTACATTTGGAAATCTTTTATGTGAGGAGAAAACAACTTTTAGTTGCCAATGCCCTCAGGTCCTTGTTCATAAAGATGAATGCAATTCCTAACTAGTGAACTTCTAAACAAGCTAAAGATTTTACACTGCCATCCAAGCCACCAATTGAGAATCATCTTGATTCCTTTCCATTCCTCGTCCATATCATCTAAACTGTCACCAAGGTACTTCCCCTTCTCTATCACCTAAACTGTGTACAATCTATTCCTATATGGCTGCCCTAGCTATAGTCTTCATCATTCCCACTTGACTATATCAATACCTTGCTTTCTTGGCATTCTTATTGATTTTAAATACCATTTTCCAATTGACATTTCTAAAATGAATTTTTCCATGTCTGTGCCTATGAAGAATGAATCGACTTCTAATTATCATCGAGATTCCTGAGCACACGACAGAATGCCCTTCTTGAACAGGCCCTTCCTACTTGCTCATCCTCTTCCTACAGATCTGCTTCCTTTTTTTTACCACCCCAGCAACATAGAGGCACTTGCAGTTTCCCAGATGTGTCGTTCTCTTTCATATGCTGATATCTTCGTACAAATTGTGCCCTTTGCATGGAATATCCTTTCCAGTTTCATACAGGTGACAGACTCCCCTCAAAATTATATTAAAAAGCTACACACCCTGTAATATCCCTTGATGTACTGCATTCTGTCTGCTCCCTGGCACTTTGTACATGTGTACATGTCTCCATTATCAGACTTATGAAAGGATAATTGCATGTTTCCATTTCTAACTCATCAGATGTCCAAGGCACATTTATCTCTGAATCTTTACTATTTAACACTCTGCCTCACAGATAATGGATGTTCAATAGACATGTAGCATGAGCATTTAATTCCTTGTCCACAGCTCAAGTGCATGATATGTTCTGATTTATCTTGAGCATAGACACTTTAAACCATTCTTTCCCAGATAAGTGTGCCCAAAATGTCTCAACTAATTCCCTGCAAATTAGGTGCCCTGAGGAGTTTAGGTGTTCAGGGGTATTGACCAGGCAAAACATCCTTACATCTAACCCAACATCTACTTGAGTCTCTGGACTCAGTCCCCATTCTTCCTCTGACCCATTCTTCTCTTCAAGTTCTTCTGTCCTTCCTTTCAGAACAAAGAACGACTACAGCTGATGTCCATATCATCTCTTCACTCTGTCTTGGACAATAAAACTTGAGAGTTAAGATGGGCCTGGATTTTGTTTTCAAACCTCAACCAAAGGAATAAATTGTGTCCACAAAATTCCCTGGCTTTTTCTTTTAGAGCATAATGGAAATAAATTTGAACTGAACAAATACATTAGTTTTATCTCCCACAGGGAATTCCAGTATGTGCTTTTTTAAAAATAATTATATGAATAAAATAGAAAACCTATGAGTGTAATGAAGGATCTTAAACAATTGTAAAAATCTAAAAACAAACTAAAAAACACACACATGGTAGTGATCCTAAAGAACACCTATCCCAACATTCTATCCAAGGTAAAATCTCAGGCAGCAGATAGCAGATAGCATAAAGCTTTGGAAAATGGAAACTGATCATTCTGGGGAGATAGGATAGTGAAGTGGTTAGTACCCAGATTCTGAATCTTGATTACGTGGGGTTAAGTTCTACCTCTGACATTTATTAGTTATGTGTCTTTGGACAAATGGCTTAATTTTATTGGGTTTTACTAAGTCATTCTCAGTACCAAGAAGGAAAATGTACCTCCCTCATGAGATGTGTGTAAAGATTGAGTGAATATATATGAGGTTCTTAGTACATGCCCCATCTGAGCAAGTGCTCCATAATTTGTTGTACTGTTATCATTACATAGTCTATTCTACTGTTTAACAGTTTATCATTATACTGTTTCTTATAATGGAAATATTACTTCTATCTTAAATATTATAGGAAATTTCACTGTAATAGGAATTGATATAGCTGTCTCTGTGTGTTTTTCTAAAGACTTACCATGACATTAGCTTTCTCTCACTATATTTCTGTTGTAGGAAAATCCAGGTATAGACAATTTGGATTATTTTCTCAAGGTTATCCGTCATATAAGACTCAGATTTCAACACCACCTGTCTGGCCCAGTCTCTTGATCAAATATAACATTTCCTGATGTTCTGAGTTCAGCCTTCTAGAATACAGAGGCAGTGTCATTTTTATTCTCTTCATCCCTTCTTCATTCAATTTTCCTTGGTTGTGAGAGCTTTCAGAACCTCCATATCTAGACAGCTCTCCAATGAATGTTCTCTTTAGTTTTTTAATCAAAAGGAATGTAATTAGGACTCATTGCTCCTTAAAAAGTCTTGGAGAGTTAGGTCAAAATTTGTGGGTGTTGTTGTTGTTGTTGTTGTTTAATGTTGCTCGGATTGTTCTAATTGATCTGCTCCCTGTTTGTACCTATTATATGCCAGACACAGTGTTAGGCTAAAAACCTGCAACTAGTTACAGAGCAAAAGGGGAAAAAATGTAAATTGCAACAGAGTAAATGCTGTAAGACTATTTATAACATGTTATGGCTCTGTACAAACATGAGCTTCCAATGCAAGGAAAACTTCCTGGAAGAGGTGATAGTTAAGCTGTATATTAAAGGATGTTGTAGATCCAAGTGACGATCAGTAAGAATCAAATTAAAACAGGGTATCCCAGACAGAGGTGTAGCATCTTCAAGATGGCATGCTTCCTCGGCAGAGCTTTACTTGTTAGATATTTGTTTTCCAGGAAAGAAAAAATCAAATGACTGGTTTTGGGTAGGTCAAGTACTGCATTATTTATCTATAAATGCAAAACAAATTACTCAGAATTTAGCATCTTAAAATAGTGCACATTTGGGGGAGGAGCAAGATGGCGGAAGAGTAGGGTCCCCAAATCACCTGTCTCCACCAAACTACCTAGAAAACCTTCAAATTATCCTGAAAATCTATGAATTCGGCCTGAGATTTAAAGAGAGACCAGCTGGAATGCAACAGTGAGAAGAGTTCGCGCTTCTATCAAGGTAGGAAGACGGGGAAAAAGAAGTAAAGAAACAAAGGCCTCCAAGGGGGAGGGGCCCCGCGAGGAGCCGGGCTGAGGCCGGGGCGAGGGTCCCCAGGACAGGAGAGCCCCGTCCCGGAGGAGCAGGAGCTGCACCGACCTTCCCGGGCGGAAAGGGGCTCCAGGGAGGTGGAGCAGGACCCAGGAGGGCGGGGATGCCCTCGGGCTCCCGGGGACAGTAACAGCAACTGCGCGCCCAGGAGAGTGCGCCGAGCTCCCTAAGGGCTGCAGCGCGCACGGCGGGACCCGGAGCAGCTCGGGGGGGCTCGGGGGCGGCTCCGCGGAGGGGGCTGCGCGGCCCCGGGAGCAGCTCGGCCGGGCTCGGGCAGAGGAAGAGGCTCCGTGCAGAGGGGCCTGCGCGGTTCCAGGAGCAGCTCGGAGGGGCTCGGGCGGCGGCTCCGCGGAGGGGGCTGCGGGGCGGGAGCGCGAATCCAACAGCGCAGGCCCCGGAGCACAGGGCACCGGGACACAGCCCAGGATCCGGCCTCCCCCGGGACAGGCAGAGGCCGGGAGGGCCCAGGACAGCGAGGACGCTCCTGCCCCAGCTGAGCAGATCAGCGGCCCCGCCCGGAGCCTCCAGGCCCTGCAGACGGAGTTCCTGCCGGAGCTGAATCCAGGTTTCCAGAGCTGCCCCGCCACTGGGGCTGTTCCTCCTGCGGCCTCACGGGGTAAACACCCCCCACTGAGCCCTGCACCAGGCAGGGGCACAGCAGCTCCCCCAACTGCTAACACCTGAGAATCAGCACAACAGGCCCCTCCCCCAGAACACCAGCTAGACGGACAACTTCCAGGAGAAGCCAAGGGACTTAAAGTACACAGAATCAGAAGATACTCCCCGGTGGTTCTTTTTTTTTTTTTTTTTTGGTTTTTTTTGTTGTTGTTGTTGTGTTTTTGTTTTTGTTTTGTTTTGTTTTGTTTTGCTTTTTGATTTGTTTCCTCCCCCGCCCCCCCTTTTTTTCTCCTTTCTTTTTCTTTCTCTTTTTCTTCTTTTTTTTTTCTTTCGTTTTTTTTTTCTCTTCCCTTTTTTTTCTCTTTCTCTTTTCTTTCCTTCTTTCTCTCCTCTCTTTTTCTCTTTTTCCCAATACAACTTGCTTTTGGCCACTCTGCACTGAGCAAAATGACTAGAAGGAAAACCTCACCTCAAAAGAAAGAATCAGAAACAGTCCTCTCTCCCACAGAGTTACAAAATCTGGATTACAATTCAATGTCAGAAAGCCAATTCAGAAGCACTATTATACAGCTACTGGTGGCTCTAGAAAAAAGTATAAAGGACTCAAGAGACTTCATGACTGCAGAATTTAGAGCTAATCAGGCAGAAATTAAAAATCAATTGAATGAGATGCAATCCAAACTAGAAGTCCTAACGACGAGGGTTAACGAGGTGGAAGAACGAGTGAGTGACATAGAAGACAAGTTGATAGCAAAGAGGGAAACTGAGGAAAAAAGAGACAAACAATTAAAAGACCATGAAGATAGATTAAGGGAAATAAACGACAGCCTGAGGAAGAAAAACCTACGTTTAATTGGGGTTCCCGAGGGCGCCGAAAGGGACAGAGGGCCAGAATATGTATTTGAACAAATTCTAGCTGAAAACTTTCCTAATCTGGGAAGGGAAACAGGCATTCAGATCCAGGAAATAGAGAGATCCCCCCCTAAAATCAATAAAAACCGTTCAACGCCTCGACATTTAATTGTGAAGCTTGCAAATTCCAAAGATAAGGAGAAGATCCTTAAAGCAGCAAGAGACAAGAAATCCCTGACTTTTATGGGGAGGAGCATTAGGGTAACAGCAGACCTCTCCACAGAGACCTGGCAGGCCAGAAAGGGCTGGCAGGATATATTCAGGGTCCTAAAGGAGAAGAACATGCAACCAAGAATACTTTATCCAGCAAGGCTCTCATTCAAAATGGAAGGAGAGATAAAGAGCTTCCAAGACAGGCAGCAACTAAAAGAATATGTGACCTCCAAACCAGCTCTGCAAGAAATTTTAAGGGGGACTCTTAAAATTCCCCTTTAAGAAGACGTTCAGTGGAACAGTCCACAAAAACAAAGACTGAATAGATATCATGATGACACTAAACTCATATCTCTCAATAGTAACTCTGAATGTGAACGGGCTTAATGACCCCATCAAAAGGTGCAGGGTTTCAGACTGGATAAAAAAGCAGGACCCATCTATTTGCTGTCTACAAGAGACTCATTTTAGACAGAAGGACACCTACAGCCTGAAAATAAAAGGTTGGAGAACCATTTACCATTCGAATGGTCCTCAAAAGAAAGCAGGGGTAGCCATCCTTATATCAGATAAACTAAAATTTACCCCAAAGACTGTAGTGAGAGATGAAGAGGGACACTATATCATACTTAAAGGATCTATTCAACAAGAGGACTTAGCAATCCTCAATATATATGCTCCGAATGTGGGAGCTGCCAAATATATAAATCAATTATTAACCAAAGTGAAGAAATACTTAGATAATAATACACTTATACTTGGTGACTTCAATCTAGCTCTTTCTATACTCGATAGGTCTTCTAAGCACAACATCTCCAAAGAAACGAGAGCTTTAAATGATACACTGGACCAGATGGATTTCACAGATATCTACAGAACTTTACATCCAAACTCAACTGAATACACATTCTTCTCAAGCGCACATGGAACTTTCTCCAGAATAGACCACATATTGGGACACAAATCGGGTCTGAACCGATACCAAAAGATTGGGATTGTCCCCTGCATATTCTCAGACCATAATGCCTTGAAATTAGAACTAAATCACAACAAGAAGTTTGGAAGGACCTCAAACACGTGGAGGTTAAGGACCATCCTGCTAAAAGATAAAAGGGTCAACCAGGAAATTAAGGAAGAATTAAAAAGATTCATGGAAACTAATGAGAATGAAGATACAACCGTTCAAAATCTTTGGGATGCAGCAAAAGCAGTCCTAAGGGGGAAATACATCGCAATACAAGCATCCATTCAAAAACTGGAAAGAACTCAAATACAAAAGCTAACCTTACACATAAAGGAGCTAGAGAAAAAACAGCAAATAGATCCTACACCCAAGAGAAGAAGGGAGTTAATAAAGATTCGAGCAGAACTCAACGAAATCGAGACCAGAAGAACTGTGGAACAGATCAACAGAACCAGGAGTTGGTTCTTTGAAAGAATTAATAAGATAGATAAACCATTAGCCAGCCTTATTAAAAAGAAGAGAGAGAAGACTCAAATTAATAAAATCATGAATGAGAAAGGAGAGATCACTACCAACACCAAGGAAATACAAACGATTTTAAAAACATATTATGAACAGCTATACGCCAATAAATTAGGCAATCTAGAAGAAATGGACGCATTCCTGGAAAGCCACAAACTACCAAAACTGGAACAGGAAGAAATAGAAAACCTGAACAGGCCAATAACCAGGGAGGAAATTGAAGCAGTCATCAAAAGCCTCCCAAGACACAAGAGTCCAGGGCCAGATGGCTTCCCAGGGGAATTTTATCAAAAGTTTAAAGAAGAAATCATACCTATTCTCCTAAAGCTGTTTGGAAAGATAGAAAGAGATGGAGTACTTCCAAATTCGTTCTATGAAGCCAGCATCACCTTAATTCCAAAGCCAGACAAAGACCCCACCAAAAAGGAGAATTACAGACCAATATCCCTGATGAACATGGATGCAAAAATTCTCAACAAGATACTGGCCAATAGGATCCAACAGTACATTAAGAAAATTATTCACCATGACCAAGTAGGATTTATCCCTGGGACACAAGGCTGGTTCAACACCCGTAAAACAATCAATGTGATTCATCATATCAGCAAGAGAAAAACCAAGAACCATATGATCCTCTCATTGGATGCAGAGAAAGCATTTGACAAAATACAGCATCCATTCCTGATCAAAACTCTTCAAAGTGTAGGGATAGAGGGAACATTCCTCGACATCTTAAAAGCCATCTATGAAAAGCCCACAGCAAATATCATTCTCAATGGGGAAGCACTGGGAGCCTTTCCCCTAAGATCAGGAACAAGACAGGGATGTCCACTCTCACCACTGCTGTTCAACATAGTACTGGAAGTCCTAGCCTCAGCAATCACACAACAAAAAGACATTAAAGGCATTCAAATTGGCAAAGAAGAAGTCAAACTCTCCCTCTTCGCCGATGACATGATACTCTACATAGAAAACCCAAAAGTCTCCACCCCAAGATTGCTAGAACTCATACAGCAATTCGGTAGCGTGGCAGGATACAAAATCAATGCCCAGAAGTCAGTGGCATTTCTATACACTAACAATGAGACTGAAGAAAGAGAAATTAAGGAGTCAATCCCATTTACAATTGCATCCAAAAGCATAAGATACCTAGGAATAAACCTAACCAAAGATGTAAAGGATCTATACCCTCAAAACTATAGAACACTTCTGAAAGAAATTGAGGAAGACACAAAGAGATGGAAAAATATTCCATGCTCATGGATTGGCAGAATTAATATTGTGAAAATGTCAATGTTACCCAGGGCAATATACACGTTTAATGCAATCCCTATCAAAATACCATGGACTTTCTTCAGAGAGTTAGAACAAATTATTTTAAGATTTGTGTGGAATCAGAAAAGACCCCGAATAGCCAGGGGAATTTTAAAAAAGAAAACCATATCTGGGGGCATCACAATGCCAGATTTCAGGTTGTACTACAAAGCTGTGGTCATCAAGACAGTGTGGTACTGGCACAAAAACAGACACATAGATCAGTGGAACAGAATAGAGAATCCAGAAGTGGACCCTGAACTTTATGGGCAACTAATATTCGATAAAGGAGGAAAGACTATCCATTGGAAGAAAGACAGTCTCTTCAATAAATGGTGCTGGGAAAATTGGACATCCACATGCAGAAGAATGAAACTAGACCACTCTCTTTCACCATACACCAAGATAAACTCAAAATGGATGAAAGATCTAAATGTGAGACAAGATTCCATCAAAATCCTAGAGAAGAACACAGGCAACACCCTTTTTGAACTCGGCCATAGTAACTTCTTGCAAGATACATCCACAAAGGCAAAAGAAACAAAAGCAAAAATGAACTATTGGGACTTCATCAAGATAAGAAGCTTTTGCACAGCAAAGGATACAGTCAACAAAACTCAAAGACAACCTACAGAATGGGAGAAGATATTTGCAAATGACATATCAGATAAAGGGCTAGTTTCCAAGATCTATAAAGAACTTATTAAACTCAACACCAAAGAAACAAACAATCCAATCATGAAATGGGCAAAAGACATGAACAGAAATCTCACAGAGGAAGACATAGACATGGCCAACATGCATATGAGAAAATGTTCTGCATCACTTGCCATCAGGGAAATACAAATCAAAACTACAATGAGATACCACCTCACACCAGTGAGAATGGGGAAAATTAACAAGGCAGGAAACAACAAATGTTGGAGAGGATGCGGAGAAAAGGGAACCCTCTTACACTGTTGGTGGGAATGTGAACTGGTGCAGCCACTCTGGAAAACTGTGTGGAGGTTCCTCAAACAGTTAAAAATATACCTGCCCTACGACCCAGCAATTGCACTGTTGGGGATTTACCCCATAGATACAAATGCAATGAAACGCCGGGACACCTGCACCCCGATGTTTATAGCAGCAATGGCCACGATAGCCAAACTGTGGAAGGAGCCTCGGTGTCCAACGAAAGATGAATGGATAAAGAAGATGTGGTTTATGTATACAATGGAATATTACTCAGCTATTAGAAATGACAAATACCCACCATTTGCTTCAACGTGGATGGAACTGGAGGGTATTATGCTGAGTGAAGTAAGTCAGTCGGAGAAGGACAAACATTATATGTTCTCATTCATTTGGGGAATATAAATAATAGTGAAAGGGAATATAAGGGAAGGGAGAAGAAATGTGTGGGAAATATCAGAAAGGGAGACAGAACGTAAAGACTGCTAACTCTGGGAAACGAACTAGGGGTGGTAGAAGGGGAGGAGGGCGGGGGGTGGGAGTGAATGGGTGACGGGCACTGGGTGTTATTCTGTATGTTAGTAAATTGAACACCAATAAAAAATAAATTAAAAAAAATAGTGCACATTTATTTCATTGTTTCTGTGGGCCTTTAGTACAGGCACTGCTTAGGTAGCCTCTCTTCTCAGGAATGCTATAATGAAGGTGTTGGCCTGAATTGCAGCTGTCATAAGGCCGGCATGGAAAAGCATCAACTTCCAATTTCACTCATGTGGTTGTTGCTAGTCCTCAATTTATTGCTATACGTTGGCCAGAGACATCACTCAGTTACTTACCAAAATAGCCTCTTCACTGGGGAGCTCAAAAAAGGGCTACTGGCTTCCCTCAGAGCAAGTGAGTGAGACAACACCCAGGATGGGAGTCACAGTCTTTAATAACATAATCTTGGAAGTTATATTCCATTATTTCTCTTGTATTTTAGTTGAGCTAGTCGAAGGTTATTGGATAAAATACAGAATACAGGTTAAACATGAGTTTCAGATGAACATTCTTTTAGTATATTCTAAATATTACATTGGAGTATGTTGATATTAAAAAAACTACATTTATTGTTTATCTGAAATTTAAATTTAAGGGGCATCCTGAATTTTTGCTTGCTAAGTCTGACACACCTAAGTTAGTGACATCCTTTTACCTTTGCCACATCCTATTCATTACAAGCAAATCGTACTAGGTCCAATTCACACACAAAATGGTACAGGATTGTATAAGATTATGAACATTAATATATGGGGATTACTGGGGACCAACTTGGGGGCTGCTTATAGCAGTGACAAAAATAGAGCATTTAATTATGTCCTTCATAGGGTACATTATGAGTCTCTGTAGAGGTATTCTAATGCATTGTCCCTAAATTGTCTCAGCCTCTCACTGAAGAGATCTGCATTAGTCTGCTAAGACTATCATAACAAAATATCATAGTCTGAGTGGTTTAAACAATAAACAGTTATTTTTCCCACAGTACTAGAGGTCTAAAGTCCAAGATCAAGGTACCAGTGGGGTTGATTTATGATGAGTCTCCTCTTCCCCGCTTATAGATGATCACTTTCTTGTTGTGTCCTCATGTGGCCTTCCCTTTGTGCTGGTGTGGAAAGAGTGACAGATCTCTGGTGTCTCTTTCTCTTCTTTTAAGGATACTCATCTTATAGGATTAGGTCTCTACCCTTATGATTTTATTTAATCTTAATTACCTCCCCATAAGTCCTTTTCTCTGAATAAAATCACTTTGGCAGTAAGGGCTTCAACTCGAAATTTGGGATCACAGTTCAGTCTGAGTCTTATGCAATAAAAGGACAAGTTAGTACAGTTGAGTCTGCTACTATAGTCGTAGCCCAGCCCATGTTCCAATTGATGAAAGAAAGTATTTTCCATTCTCATTCTGGGTTTAGGGCTGGGCTGGTCCTAGGAAAGGACCCTTTAGCTCTCCTTTTGTCTGAAATCAAGCCCAAGCAAGAAATCATATAAAATGTGTTTCAGTAACTTTGCAATATAAAGTAAGTTAGTGGAAAGTTCTCTCTGTATGCTTCCCAAAGGGTGCAGTCATGTGTAAAGGCTGATTGTTTATATTTTATGGTGCATGCTTCAGGTGAGAATGATAACCTAAAGGCATTTTCTGGTCCTTATATTAGGCAGTTTGCTAACCTAGAGGTTAATGTTGAAAGTCAGTCATGAAGGAAACTCCAACAGTTCTGCACTCCTGTAAGAATTCTGTAATGAAGCCAGCATACAAAACAGAAGCAGCCGGGTAAGGCTGCTTGAACTGGGGGTTAGAGCATTTGGGTTTCTGGCTAATATCAGGAGCTTATTGGCTTAGCTGGGGTTCAGGAAGGTCACTCAGTTCTGTCCTCTCAGAATCACTAGCTACTGAACCTGAAACAAGGCTTTTCTTTTCTCCTTTCCCCTTATTTTAATACAACAGATTAGCATCTTCTTAGGCAAGGTCTCCTATAGGAATGCTTCCTCTCTGCTGAAATTCCAAATGGAACATTTGCTATGAACTTGAACTGCATAACTGGCATTTTATCCTGAAAGAACCATACTGCCTCATTCCCTCTGGCAATCTACAAAGAATTGAGTAAAATTCAAAGGCTACATAAATACTTCCATGAAAGAATGCTGACTACTAAGGGTTGGAGATCTGGCCTACGGGACTTGAAGAGTGAGGTCTCATGAGACTTTGTAAAATCATACAATTAAACAGGTAAAAATTCTCCTTCAGGATATAGTTCAACGTTTTTAGATGGCACATAGCCTATTATGATCTCATTTCTGTCTAGCTTCGCAGTCCATTTCCTTCCTTCACCTTGTACAGTAAAC
Organism: Canis lupus baileyi; assembly: GCF_048164855.1. Classification (NCBI taxonomy): domain Eukaryota; kingdom Metazoa; phylum Chordata; class Mammalia; order Carnivora; family Canidae; genus Canis; species Canis lupus. The sequence goes on along the minus strand of NC_132857.1, from coordinate 30,380,697 downwards.
TTGACTCTTTTCTTAGCATTTTGCTAAAAGTACCACACTTTTTTTTTTTTTTTACCTCTTCATCTTTGAGGTATCTTTCCACTGCTTGAAAGGAACAGACTCCTGGTTTAATTGGCAGATTCTGAGCAACCCTCCCAAATTCAGCTAACCTATCAATCAAGATCACTAGTAGGCATTTCTTGGTTGACACTCCTCTACTTCCTTGGGTTAAATGAACCACACTTATTCTCCTGTGAATGTGTCCCCCCCCCTCTATTTTAGCATATGCTATTGTTTTGTGATTGTTTACTTGTCAATACCTCACTCCCAAATAAAATGATATATAGCTCTTCGAAAACAGGGATAATTCTATTCATGTTGCATTCTTTTTCTTTTAAGATTTTATTTATTTATGAGAGACAGAGAGAGAGAGAGAGAGAGAGAGAGGCAGAGACACAGGCAGAGGGAGAAGCAGACCCCATGCAGGGAGCCCGACGTGGGACTCGATCTGGAGTCTCCAGGATCACACCCTGGCTGGAAGGCAGCGCTAAACCGCTGAACCACACAGGCTGCCCTCATGGTTGCATTCTTACTTACTTACTTACTTTATTTGTTTATTTGTTTATTTGTTTATTTGTTTATTTATTTATTTATTTATTTATTTATTTATTTATTTATTTATTTTCAGCACCATGGGACTGTCGATCTCCCACAGTCCAAAGATTGGTAGCAAGTTCCTCTTCAGTTACTGAACCAATTGAGAGCTATCAGTGTCTAATCTCTCAAAGGAAACCTGGCCATCAGGTCCCTGAGCACTTGGTGCTTAGCCAGCTGGGGCAAATGCAGTCTCTGAGGTGGTGGGAAGCCAGTTTGCCTACATCTCCTGGCTGATTGAAAAGTCTTCATTCTAAAGAGCCGACAGTTTGAATATGCACAGTATGCTACAGGACCTGGTCAGTCTAGAAATAACATTTTGAGGGGATACAGCAGTAAGGCTCTATTCCAAACACTTGACATCAGCTGAGATCACATATCTGGGATGGCTGAATCACTGCTGCCCTTACCTATGGATGAGAAAGGCAGGAAACACACCTGCATTCCTAACTTGTAACTGCTAATGGAATGTGTGGTTCAACAATGTCCTTAATGAAATCATGCATTAAGGAAAAACCTTTTTAAATTCCAGTTTCCTGCAGTTGCAATCAAATGCCATCACATCAGTTTCATTAGCCATGATAGTAAGTTATACCATGGAATGTATAGAAATACCTCAATTAGGACAATTTATTCATCTCTTAAAAAAATAACATCTACTATCTGCTATTAAAAAGTTTACCATATTATTCTGGCTTTTAAAGTACTTATAATGAAGTTGGGGTTAGCCAATGAATGTTTAAGCAGAATTATAACTAAAGTATAACAGTAGACATTTATTGATTTTTTTAAATTGTAGTACGACTTGTGCCATACATGCAATAAATTAAATGTGACACATTTATTGTCCTTAAGAACCTAACATTCCAGTCTGAGGGACAAAGAAGATATAGATAATTAAAGTATTTTTCAAAAAGTATATTACAGAGTATAAACCTTAAACTGAAGAATAAAATGAAATGAGGAGAGTATGTGTGTGTGTGTGTGTATTCATCTAGCCTCGATCCAGATAGTTTGATCAATAATTACTTTTCTCTGTCTAGACCACCAGTTGCAGATGCAGTTCATCTTTAATGACATCATCCATATTTAAAAGAACACCTTGAGGTTGCAGGGGAGGAAAAACAACTTTCCCTTCACCATTCAGAGTTCATGGCTGAAACCCCTGTAATAGTAGATTAACAACAACAACAACAAAAGTATATTAACACGTGTATGGGAGAGATACTCAGAGAAAAATGAGTAAGTCTCAGAGGTGGCTCAGAACTCAAGCTTACGTGTCATCTTAAGCTAAAGACAAAAGAAAGAAAAATGTGGGAGGCCAGTTACAAAAAGGGTACTAGAAAAGGCAGGGTAAACGAGAGTAAGATTCTTTTTTTTTTTTTTTAAAGATTTTATTTATTTATTAATGAGAGACACAAGGGCAGAGACGCAGGCGGAGGAAGAAGCAAGTTCCATGCAGGGAGCCTGACAAGGGACTCTATCCTGAGTCTCCAGGATCAGGCCCTGGGCTGAAGGCGGCGCTAAACCACTGAACCACCCGGGCTGCCCAAGAGTAAGATTCCTTATGCAGACTTAAGTTCCCACTTTCTCCACTGATAAAAGTTTCTTGTGATTTAGCCATTTGTCTATTCCTGGTACAGAGTGGGAGACCCCCTTACAGATTGAGATTTCCTTTATAAATGTAAGCTTCTTTTACAAAGATAACTCCTTCTTTGTTTTCAGATGTTCTCCTGTGTTTGCTTTTTCTCACAATAATCAACTCCAAATCATCCTTATGTCATAAAGGCATATTTTGGAGGTGCTATATTGTTTTCTCTTTCAAGGTTCTCTTACAAATACAACTTTCTAAAATTCAACAACAAAGACAACAAAAATCACATAAACCAAAAGTGGTCACCAGCCAAAGATTGGCAGGAGGTAACACAGACCTGTAGCCAAACAAAATTTACCTGTAGCTGGGTGTATTCTTACAGCAGCAAAGAGCAGCACACACTAGAGGGAATCATGATGTCTTTCAAGAAGGGAAATATGAAGGGCTTGTTATATGATTTGAGCTTATGTCATATGAATGAGATAATTCAAAGCTAATATTAGACAACTTGTGAGAGAATTCAGAGAAGGAGAATTTTCTCTAGACTGAGTACTGTCAAGTAGAGGAGGGACTATTCCATGATTGGATATATCAATTCTCGTAATTGAATAGACAAGATTAATGGAGAGGGACTAGATCTGTAATTGGTGGCCTAGGAGTCACTAATGTTGTGAAGAAAGCTCGGTTGTTGCTGCATTTTGCACATTGTGCTTTTGTTTCTGTCTGTGCTCAGACATGATTACAAAGTGATCTCTTTTGTCTTGTTCCATCAAGTCCACAGATAGATCTAATTTAGAGGTTTTCAGCCATTGGCACTCTTGATGTTTTGGGCCAATTAATCATTTGTTGTGGAGAGTAGTCCTGTGTATTGTAGGGTATTTAGCAGCACCCTGCACTTGACCCGTTAGACGCCAGAAAAACCTCTGCTTCCAGTCAAGACAATCAAACATGTCTCCAGTCATTGCCAAATGTTCTGTGAGGACCAAGTCACCCCTAGTTGAGAACCACTGAGCTAGTGTAATGTATTGTTATATGAATTAATTTATGTTAAACAGAACACACTGCAGCTACCAACTGATAAATGTCAGGGATGCTTTTTTACTGTATTAAAAATAAACAACAATAAAAACAATGAAGCATAATTATATGTATATAGCAAACAATCTGATTTTGGAAACTCTTGTGGAACTTGGAGAGCACCCTTTTTACTGAAAAATATCTGAAGGAATGCCTGAGTGGCTCAATTGGTTAAAAGTCTACCTTCAGCTTAGGTCATGATCCCAGGGTCCTAGGATGGAGCCCCAATACTGTCTCCCTGCTCGGTTGGAAGTCTGCTTCTTCCTCTTCCTCTGCCCCTCCTCCTGTTTGGGCTCGTCTGCACGGTCTCTCTCTCTCTCAAATAAATAAATGAAACCTTTAAGAAATATCTGTAGAAATATGTCCTTCATATCAGGGATTGTTAACTAACTAATAATAATTAAAGAAATCAGGCAACCATTATACGCAATAGTTTACAGTCATTCAAAATAATATTGTGAACAAATCTAAGCAACACACAACATGATGCCATTTTTTACTACTAGAAAAGAGATTGTACAATTGCTTGATCTTTATAATCCAATGTTAGTTCAGTGCTTTCTAGGATTCTCCTTTACTACATAGTTTGTTCCCCTGTATTCTAAACTCCACTCCTCTCACTCTATAGCTAACAAGTCTTATATGCTTAATGAGTGTCTATTGCATACATTTTCTTACCTAAATGTACTATTTTTCTCTGTGAATATCTGATATGTTTATATTAATGTAAAACACATGCAATAAAGTACCCGAATCTCAAATGTGCAACTCAATAAATTGTATGTATTAATAACAATCATGTAAAATCAACCAGATTAAGATTTATATAATTTCCAGCTCTATGGAGGCCCTCTCACAGTCCATAATTTCCCTCACACATAACACAAAGATCACTACTCTTCTTTGCTTCGCCATTGATACTGATTATCCGTGTTTTAACATCTCTCAAGGAATTACACTATAAGTACTCTTTTGTGTCTGAATTATTACAGATAGAATGATGTCTGCAAGATTTGTCTACTCTCTTATATGGGGATTGGTTCATTATTTCTCAAATCTATGTAATATTTCATTTTAGAGATATACCACAATTTGTGTACCTGCCCTGTTGATGGACTTTTTAGGTTATTTATAGTTTATTGGTTATTATAAGTAAAGGGGCTATAAACATTCATGTTCAAGTCTTTTGGTGGACACAAGTGCTTATTCTCATATAAGAGTAGAATGGCTGTTAATAAGGTAATATTAATTTTATAATATATTTCTAAAATGTTTTCTATAGAAAATGCATTCCATAAAGGCAAGCTATATGCTATATGAAATTTCTAGCTGCCTCACATTCTTACTAATCTTGGATATTGTCCTTTTTTTTTAATTGGGATATCAAGCAGAGTTTTTGTTTGCTTGTGCTTTTGCTTTCAACATTCTAGTAGTTGCAAAATGCTATAATAAATTATCTATTTGAATGTTGACTTTTGTGAATTTCTTGTTTAAGTCTTCTGTCCATTTATTAAAATGTGACTGGTTTGCATTTTTATAGATTTGATATAATTTTTACATCAAATATTAAAATTACCTTTTTTGAAATTAAAATCAAAACCATAATGAGATATCACCTCTGACTTGTTAGAATGGCTAATATTAAAAAAAGTCAAAAAAATAGCAAGTGTTGACAAGGGTGTGGAGAAAGGGTACCATTGTACACTGTTGGGTGGAATATAAATTGGTGCAGCCACTATGGAAAACAGTATGGAGGTTTCTCAAAAAATTAGCATAGAAACACCAAATGATCCTATAATTCAGCTACAGGATATTTACACAAAGAAATGAAAATGGTAATTCTAAAAGATATATGTACCCCATTGTAATGCAGCATTATTTACAACAGCCAAGATATGGAAGCAACCCAAGTGTCCATTGATGGATTAATGGTGGAATATAAATATAGGATACATAAAATACAATATAGATAGAAGATGTGGTGTTTATACACAAAAGAATGAAATCTTGGCATTGCACCAACATGGATGGACCTAGAGAGTATTATGCTAAATAAACAAAGTTAGAGGAAGATAAATACTGTATCATTTCACTTATATGTGGAATTTTAAACAAAAATAAAAGAAATAAGCAAACAAACAAAAACAGAAATGGACTCACAAATACAGAGAATAAACTGATGGTTACCAGAGGGTAAGTGACAGTGGGGGTGGGGAAATAGGTAGTGGATATTAAGAGATACAAACTTCCAGTTATAAGATAAGCCACAGGGATGAAAAATACTGCATAGGGAATAGAGTCAATACTATAATAATAACATTGTATGATGACAAATGGTGACCGCATTTATCATGGTGAACACAAATATATAGATTTGTCAAGTCACTATGTTGTATACCTGAAATTAATATAACATTGCATGTCAATTATACTTCAGTAATAATAATATTAATAACAATGATTATGAGTGTAAATCACGTAAGTATTCTTGTAAGTCACACCAAACATGCTTAGTTTAGCAAAAATAATCATCATAATCCACTTGAATAAATGTTAGACTATTGCATTATTAGAAAAAGGTGAAAATACATTTGCATATTTATTCACCAGTGTACAATAAAAATATTGAGTCTGGTTATGGCTAGAAAAATTGCCCTCTTTTGATATATATATGATGAATATACATATATTTCATGGTTTATCTTTTCAGTTTCTTCATACTCACTTTGATGAAAAGCCTAAATTAATATACTGCCATTTATAAATCTTTTTTTTGATGATTCGTGTTACTCATGTCCAGTTAAAGAAATTATTTCATTAACCCCATGGTCAAATCAATGATTTCTTGATTTTTTTTGATTTATAGAAATTTTATTTTTGAACCTGTTATATTTACTTGTCTAATCAATCCAGGAATGTTTTTCTATAGAGAATGAGGCTAGAATTAAGATTGTTTTTTCTCTTCCCCCTCCCCCCCCTTTTTTTTGATAGTTGATCTAGCACAATTTTGGAGGGAGAATATTTTTTTTCTCTCAATATTGAAACTTATTTTTATAGCAACTGACAATACATATATAAGGTCAATTTCTTTATTTCTAATTTATATTTTCTCCCATTGTTCTATTTGCCTATTCTTTTATCAATAGCATAATTTTATTAGTGTAAATTCATAATAAGCCTTGAAATCTAGTAGCCTGAGACTTCCAGTTTTATTTTTCTATAAAACTGCATTGGCTAATACTTAGTATATACTTTCCATATGAACTGTAGAATCATTTGTCAATTGTTGAAAAAAAATTGGGATTCCTGTAAACAATTGTGATGAAGCTAGATAAATTTTCGGGAATATGGTATCTTAACAAAATTTAGAATTACAGTCTACAAACATGACATTCCTTTCTATTAACTTACTTGAAAATTATTTTCAGCAATGTTTTATAGTTTCTATGTGAGATTCCTGCAAGTTTTTTGTTTTCTTGATGCCATTTATGAGATTTAAAAAAAAAAATTAAAGATTTTATTTATTCATTTGAGAGAGAAAGAAGACAAGCCAGGAGAAGAGGCAGAGGGAAAAGCAGACTCCCCACTGAGCAGTGAGCCTGATGTGAGTGAGGAACTTAGTCCCAGTATCCTAGGATTATGACCTGAGCCTAAAGATACACTTAATCAACAGAGCCAGCCAGGCACCCCACGTGTGAGATACTTTTAAATTTCACTTCCAGTTTGATTACCGATATATAAAGGTGTAATTGAGTTTTATACTGAACTCATTTGTATATTAGCTTTTAGTAAATTCATTTTTTACATCTAATAATTTATTTGAATTTTTCAGGGGGATGGCTGTTTCTATGTACATAATTAAATCATCTACAATAACGACAATTTATTTTTATCATTCCACGCTTTATAATTTTTCTTTTGCTTTTTCTCATTATATTGCACTGAACTAGATGTCTCACAAAACACTGAATACAAGTATTTATAGAAATAGTTTTGCCTTGCCTCTATGTAAATGATATTTGATATTTCATTTTATCCATGATTTTTGCTCTTCATTATTTTCTTTATATTTTATCAAACTTCAGGAGCATTCATCTATTCCTAAGTTGATTAAAAATTATTATAAATGTAATAATGAATTTTATCGAATATTTTATGTGTCTATTGAAATATTCATGGAGCTCCTGGGTGGCTCAGATAGTTAAGTGTCTGACTTGATTTCAGCTCAGGTCATGATCTCAGGGTCATGAAATTAAGCCCCCATGAGGCTCTCTGCTCTGCACAGAGTCTGCTTGTCCATCTCCTTTTCCCTCTGCTCCTCTTTCTCTAAAATAAATATATAAATAAAATCTTAAATAAATATATTCATATGATTTATCTCTTTCCTCCTCCACATTTTGCATTTAATTGGTTAATATTCCAATGTTAAACCACATTGCATTCTTGAAAAAAGCTTCCTCTAGGTAATATGATCTCTTTTTTAATATATCATTGCACCAAAATAGCTCACATTTGTAATTGTTTTTGCATTTATTTTCACTGACAATGTGGGTGTATTTTTTTTTCCTTGTAAGATCTTTGTAAGGTTTTGGTATCAAGGTTATGCTAGTCTTTATAAAATCAATTTAAGCAGTATATCTTTCACAGAGTTTTTGAAAGACTGAAATTATTTCCTACTTAAATTTTGGGGAAAAAAAATACCACTGTACTTATCTATTTTGAAATAGGGAATACCTGAGCTCTGGAACCAAATTATATTAAAAATTTTAAATGATGGAAGTTTTATATTTCCTTTTGTGTGTTTTTCCTTTATTTGTGACCAGGGAATTTTTCCACTTCATAAAAATAATCTTTGAATATATTAGCATAATGTTGGAATATCTGTAGTGATATTCTTTCTTTCTACTATCAGTAATTTGGCGTTCCTCTATTATTTTTTCTTTTATGAGGCTTGTTAAAGATTTATCAGTTACAATTTTTTGGTCAAAGGACCAATCTTGACTTTATCAATGTTATTTATTATGTATTTTATTGATTTCTTGTCTTACCTTTATTATTTTTTCTTTCAGTTTGTTTTTCTTTTCTTGGTTCTTGATATAGAAATTTAGGTTGTTGTTTGTTGTTTTGGTCTATTTCTTCAAAATATTTTATTATTTATTTATTTAATTTTTGATTTATTTATTTATTTAAGAGAGCATGAGTGGTGGGGGATGGGGAGAGACAGAGGGACAGAGAAACAGACTTCCCACTGAGCAGGAACCCAATGCTAGCCTAGATCCCAGGACTCTGAGATCATGATCTGAGCCAAAGGCAGACACTTAACTAAATGAGTCACTCAGGCCCCCATGTTGGTTGAGCTCTTTTTAACTTTTTAAAATTTTCTATTATAGGCATTCAAAATGTGTATTTTCCTTCAAATATTGTTATAGATCCATGCTAAAAACCTTATATTGATTGTAATTTTATTATTCAGTTGAAAAAAATTTTCTAACCATACTTGTGATTTCGTCTTTAACCAAGAGATTTAGACATGTACTGATAATTTCAGCTATGCTGAGGATTTACTAATTTTAGTTTTGCATACCTTGTGGTAAAATGTGGTAAAATGCATATTTAACCATTTTGCCAATTTAATAAGTACAAATCAATGGCATTAAGTACTTTCAAAATATTGCACAACTATTAGCAGTATCTAGTTCCTGAACATTGTTTCCCAAAGGAAGCCATCAGTAATTCCATGTTCTCACTTCTCTCAGCCAGTGGAAAACAGTAGTCTTTCTAGCTCCATCAATTTTCCTGTTTCATATAATGGAATCATACAATTCGTGGTCTTTTGTGGCTTGTTTCTTTTACTTAGCATAACATTTTTGAAGATAATCCATGTTGTAGCATGTGTCAGTATTTCATTTCTATGATTGAATAATATTGCATGGTATGAATAGACCACATTTTGTTTATAAACATAGCAGTTGATAAATATTTGAGTTGTTTGGGTTTTGTGAGTTTTGGTTTTGTGAATAGTGTTTCTGTGAACATTCATATACATGCAAGGTTTTGTTTGGTTACCTGTTTTCAATTATTTCCAGTAAATGTATAAGCGTAAAATTCCATTTTTTAATATTTTTTGCTTGAATTATTGAGGAACTGACAAACTGTTTCCACAGGCTATGCTACTTTATATTCTCACTAGCAATGTACAAGTGTTCTAATTTCTCCACATCCTCAACAGTATATTATTTCCAACCCTCCCTTTCTTTAATAGTGAGTCTAAAATAGTACCTTACTATAGTTTATTATTTGTGTTTTCCTAGTGACTAATGACATTGAGCATCTATTCATGTGATTGTTGACTCGTATTTGTATATCTTCTTTGGAGAAAGGTCTTTCCAAGATCTTTTGATATTTCTGAACTGTATTGTTTGACTTGTTATTATTGAATTGTAAGAGTTATTCATATATTTTGGATACCACATGCTTATCAGATATATGATTTGCAAATATTCCCTCCCACTTTGTAGAAATTTTTTTCTTTCTTTTGATAGTGTCCTTAAGTGAGCAAAAGTTTAATTTTCATTAAGGCCAATCTATGTATCCTGATGCTGTTATTGCTCATGTTTTTGATGTCACATGTAATTACGAGATCCAAGGTCATGAAGATTTAATCTTATGTTTTGTTGTTAAGGATTTTGTATATTAGATTTAGGCCTTTGATTCATTTTGAGTTAGTTTTTGTATATGGAGTAATGTATTGGTCCAAATTCATTATTTTGCTTGAGACTCTATTTCTAGACTTTCATATGTATTCCCTTGATCTATATTTATAGCTTCATGACAGTACAACACTGCTTTAATTACTGTGGCTTTGTACTAAGTCTGGCAATCAAGAAAGTGTGGGTTTTCTAACTTTGAAAATCTTCTCCAAGATTGTTTGGGTGTTTTTTTTTGTCCTTTTAAAATCCATATGAAATTTAGGAGCAATTTTTCCATTGTATCCCCACCCTCAGAAAATGCTGTTGAGATTTTAATAGATATATTGAACTTGGAGATAACTTTGAAGAATATTGTCATTCAACAAGATCAATTCTCCCAATCCATGAACATGTGGTATATTCCATTTATTTGAGTCTAATATCTTTCAGATACTCTGGTTTCTCTTCAGATCGTATAAATCTTTCACCTTTTCTAAGATCTTTCAGAAACATTTTGTGTAATTTTTATTATACAACTCTTGTACCACTTTGGTTAATTTCTAAGCACTTATTATCTTGATATTGGTATAAATAAAACTGCTTTTTTTTAGGTTTTATTTATTTATTCATGAGAGACACAGAGGGAGAGTCAGAGACATAGCCAGACAGAGAAGCAGGCTCCATGTAGGGAGCCTGATGTAGGACTCGATCCCAGTACTCTGGGATCACTCCCTGAGCTGAAGGCAGACACTCAACCAGAGCCACCCAGGCGTCCCTAAAATTACTTTCTTAATTACACTTTTAGATTGCCCATTACTAGTATTTAGAAATACTACTGATTTTGCACAGGGATCTTGTATTGTGCAACTTTGCTGATTATTTCTTTGGCTCTACTGGGATTACTACTAGGCTAGATTACTAGAAATGACAGAGTTTGGAGTCAAAGAAGATTATTTCTAAGCCTTAAAATTTAAAGAAAATTTCCCTGTTAAGTTTGAGACTTTCTTGGGACCCATGACACCTTTCTTCCAATTTCTCCTGTTTGGAGTTAGAATGTCTATCCAGTGTGTCTTAGAGTTGTGTCTTGGAAGCAGATGACTTGTCTAGTTTTACAGATTCACAGATGGAGAGAAATGTTGATGCAAAAATAAATTGTACCTTAAGCCTTATCCATACCTAATTTAGATGATATTAAGGAAATGTTTTATTTTTTTTATTTTTTAATAATAAATTTATTTTTTATTGGTGTTCAATTTGCCAACATACAGAATAAAACCCAGTGCTAATCCCGTCAAGTGCCCCCCTCAGTGCCTGTCACCCATTCACCCCACCCTCCTCCCCCATTCACCCCACCCTCCTCCCTTCCACCACCCCTAGTTCGTTTCCCAGAGTCAGGAGTCTTCATGTTCTGTCTCCCTTTCTGATATTTCCCACCCATTTCTTCTCCCTTCCCTTCTATTCCCTTTCACTATTATTTATAGTCCCCAAATGAATGAGACCATATAATGTTTGTCCTTCTCTGATTGACTTATTTCACTCAGCATAATACCCTCCAGTTCCATCCACGTTGAAGCAAATGGTGGGTATTTGTCGTTTCTAATGGCTGAGGAATATTCCATTGTATACATAGACCACATCTTCTTTATCCATCATCTTTCGATGGACACCGAGGCTCCTTCCACAGTTTGGCTACTGTGGACATTGCTGCTATAAATATCGGGGCGCAGGTGTCCCAGCGTTTCATTGCATCTGCATCTTTGGGGCAAATCCCCAACAGTGCAATTGCTGGGTCGTAGGGCAGGTCTATTTTTAACTCTTTGAGGAACCCCCACACAGTTTTCCAGAGTGGCTGCATCAGTTCACATTCCCACCAACAGTGCAAGAGGGTTCCCTTTTCTCTGCATCCTCTCCAACATTTGTTGTTTCCTGCCTTGTTAATTTTCCCCATTCTCACTGGTGTGAGGTGGTATCTCATTGTGGTTTTGATTTGTATTTCCCTGATGGCAAGTGATGCAGAGCATTTTCTCATGTGCGTGTTGGCCATGTCTATGTCTTCCTCTGTGAGATTTCTCTTCATGTCTTTTGCCCATTTCATGATTGGATTGTTTGTTTCTTTGGTGTTGAGTTGAATAAGTTCTTTACAGGTCTTGGAAACTAGCCCTTTATCTGATATGTCATTTGCAAATATCTTCTCCCATTCTGTAGGTTGTCTTCTAGTTTTGTTGACTGTATCCTTTTCTGTGCAAAAGCTTCTTATCTTGATGAAGTCCCAATAGATCATTTTTGCTTTTGTTTCTTTTGCTTTCCTGGATGTATCTTGCAAGAAGTTACTGTGGCCGAGTTCAAAAAGGGTGTTGCCTGTGTTATCCTCTAGGATTTTGATCGACTCTTGTCTCACATTTAGATCTTTCATCCATTTTGAGTTTATCTTTGTGTATGGTGCAAGAGAGTGGTCTAGTTTCATTCTTCTGCATGTGGATGTCCAATTTTCCCAGCACCATTTATTGAAGAGACTGTCTTTCTTCCAGTGGATAGTCTTCCCTCCTTTATCGAATATTAGTTGACCATAAAGTTCAGGGTCCACTTCTGGGTTCTCTATTCTGTTCCATTGATCTACGTGTCTGTTTTTGTGCCAGTACCACACTGTCTTGATGACCACAGCTTTGTAGTACAACCTGAAATCTGGCATTGTGATGCCCCCAGATATGGTTTTATTTTTTTTAAAATTCCCCTGGCTATTTGGGGTCTTTTCTGATTCCACACAAGTATTTTAGAATTTGGAGTTGATACTGTATTGTGTTAACATAAGTGAAAACTGTGACCCTCAGCCCAAAGTTGGAAAAACCACTGTGATCTGCCTGAACATGAAAGATTGTTTTTAAAAAGCTACTAGATACTCTTCTTGCTGAGTATAAGTTCCCAAAGTGTGATAAAATAGACCTGTTAGCTCATCAAAATATAGACTTGCAGAAATGATGAACTGGAGGGCATGAAGTCCATTTGCACTATATCTAAAACACTGAAAAACAACAAGTAATATCTTTAAATAATGCTTGAAATAAGAACTAAAAAGCAGAGAACAAAAACTCATTCAAAATACAAAACCAAGACAAACTTGCATTCAGGAAATAGTGAAATCTTACATTGTTCATAATCAGTTTGTCACAAAGAATGGATCAATCAGGTATCAATTGAAGCTGAAACACTTTGACAGTAATTGGTTACTGAAAACATGATAAATAATGATACCTTACTTTAAATATCCATTGGCCAGTCACATTATATCTTCACTCTATTTTTTGAAATATTTTAACATCTCTGTGGTATAACATGTTTCCAGTATAACGAACATTCAAACTGAGATGGAATGGTTGTGAGGTATTGAGAAAGATTTCATGGTATTTGTAGAGAGAGGAAATGCACCCCTAGAAAAACAACAGATAATGTGTGGGAGTTCAGCAGTTTTATTTTTTAGGATGTATTTCTTTATTAGAGAGAGAGAGAAAGAGCATGGTATGGAGGAGCAGTGGGAGAGGGAGTGAGAGTCCCAAGCAGACTGCTAAGTGCAGAGCCTTAAACAGGGTCCATCCCATGACCCTGAGATCATCAGCTAGAGCTGAAACTAAGAGTTGACACTTAACCAACTGCCCCGGTGTTCTGGGAGCTTAGTGACTTTTAATGATGATATTACAGAGAGGTCTTCCATTGTCTCTGGTCGTGTTTGAATAGGAACTATCTATACTATCATTTATGACTTAACCTTGGAAGTGATTAGATTTTACAATATCATACTCATTAGAAACTAGTCACTAGGTACAGTTCACACTCAGGAAGTGAATTTACACATTGCATGGGCACTAGGAGATAGCACTAGGAGATAGGGATCACTGGGAGCCATTTTACAATGCTACCAACAACTGCCTCTGTCATTACATATAAGAATGTGACAGCAGCACAATTTCCTTTATTATGTTTCCAAACCTCATGCTATTTTAGTCATGTATTTTAATTATAGCCACATAAATTTCTCAGTGCAGAATAAAAAATTGAGTATTCTGTATATACACCCATTTTGTTATATTTTCTTCTGATAAGAAATAAATGGCAGGTTATCTTGAATGCATAGGCTTTGTTATTAAGTCTGGATAATTTCAGTTTTTTTTTTTTCTCATTCCTAGAGCATAACACTTCTTGTAGGCTATGCTTTTCTTTCTTTCTTTCTTTCTTTGATTAACTTATTTGGAGAGAGAGTGAGAGAGAGAGCATCCGAGCAGAGGGAGAGGGACAGAGAGAATCTCCAGGAGACTCTCCACTGAGTGCAGAGCTTCTTCTTCTTTTTTTTTTTTTTCAAGATTTCTTTTTTATTTATTTATAAGAGAGAGAGAGAGAGGCAGAGGGAGAAGCAGGCTCCATGCCAGGAGCCCGACGCGGGACTCGATCCCAGGACTCCAGGATCGCACCCTGGGCCAAAGGCAGGCGCAAAACCGCTGAGCCACCCAGGGATCCCTGAGTGCAGAGCTTCTTATATGTTAGCAGGTGTTTAGATCCTAGGACAAAACTCAGAGAATGATTAACTTTCTTGCTTGTCCCTTGAAGGGAAAAATAGTTTCCTTGGCTTATTCAGAGGCAAAATATAGAATATGAGTAAATGAGACCTAGTGTAAAAGAGCAGACAGGGAGCTTTTCTAAAAATGGAGTCCCTTCAGCTTCCCTACCTCCCTGAGATGACTCCAGCCCCCAATGACAACTTTATAAAGCTTCATGGGAGTCTGTGAAGTGATGGAACTATCCAAGATCTGTCCAGTCCTTATCCACAGAAACTGTAAGATAATAAAAATATATTACTTTAAAATACAGTATTACTTTTAAATAGACTATAGTTAATTAAGGCTCCCTCTTATAATTAAGACTGTTTCTTGTAATTGTTCAAATGAGCACTTTAACATAATAGCTATACAAAGAAGTATAAAAAATAAAATGAAGTATTAAATGGAAAAAAAATATTAAAAATATTCAAGTAACCAAAAGATTGAAGGAAAAAAAACAAAAAACCAAAACAAAAACAGAAAACCACCAGAGATAGGGAGACAGGTTGGTCATAGCCTTGGCAAAAATCAGAATGCTGTGTCTTTATTTGCTCTGATGCAGCCCAGCCAGGCCCTGAGACACAGCACAGCAGGAGTCTGGCCTTTGCCCTGGGCCTCTCCACAGGCTGGAGACCCATGTCTGCAATGCCAGCCCTTCCATGGGAGCAGTCTCAGCCCCCGCACCTGGATAGGGGAGTTGCTGCCATTTGGTAAGAACTGTAGTCAATTAGGGATCATTTATCAGCCTGGACTTAGAAGTGAGGATTTAGCTATGTGATGCCACCATTACTGCTTTGAGCACCATCAGAAAGGGAGGAGTGAAAGAGAAGAACTTGGTAGAAGTAAATAATAATAATAGTAGTAATGAAAAATGTCCAGCACTAGAGCCCCTTCTTCTACCAAATGCAAAAGCTACTCTGATGAGAAGTCCAAGGATCCCTCTAAAAGTAAACAGAGCACCAAGGAGTCCAGTCTGAATGGTCATGGCAAGGATCAAAGAAAGAAGTGCAGCGCTCCCAGTGTGGCAGCAGTACCAGTCTCATCCAGTTCGGCCAGCAGCTTTGGCTCCTGCAGCAGCTCTGGCTCTTCCTCCCTGGGCACTGCGTAAGTCTAGCACATATTGTAGCTCCCCATGTTCTCCCAGTATTTCTTGGTGTAGAGATGACAACGAGTGAGGTTCCTGCTCCAAATCTAAATCACCCAAAAGGAAAGGAAAAGATGGAGGTTTGGCTCTAACTCCACCAAAGGGCACATTGGGAGGCTCACCAGGAATGTGACCAAGGATCACATGATGGGGATAATCTCTACCTATGGGAAAATGATTGACCTGGTTGTAAAAAGGATTCACTTCCATCTATGCAACAGTTTTGAATACAGGGAGTTTGAGAATCCAGATGAAGCCAAGAAAGCACAGAAGCTCCTGGATGCAAGGCAAGTCCGTGGCTAGGAGATTACTGCTCCCACCGTGCCTGCACCTAGTCCCCTGGTTTAGTCCACCCCCAGGTGCTTCCACTACCTCCCCTGTGTTGCCAGTTCCCCCCGTAGAAGAAGATCAGGTTGTACCCCTGCCCCGCGGATCTCATGTGCATCTGCAACCTTGTCCCCACTCCAGCAGCACAGCCACAAGCAGCCCCAGCTCAACCCATCCCCTTAAGCAGGCTCTACCATCTGTAACTTACATCGTGTCCAACTCGGTGTTGTTACTTATCTAAGGATCCACTTAGGGCCAAGCTCCCGCTGCAGAAGTGGTGGTGTTCAAATGTGTGCCTGTAAAGATCCCCTCCAATTTTCTGGCTAGAAAGATTCCATGTTCCCAGTTCCTGAGACTCAGTGTAGTGGCAAAGCCAGCAGGACCAGCAGGACTCTGGGTGGCAGTGCAGCACTAGGCTAGAAGCAAGCTTTCCCATTCCACTGATGATCTGGGGCCAGTGTGGAGGGCTCGGTGACTCTCAGGAAAGGATGTACTTTTCACAATTGCTATTCCTGTTAGTCTTAGCCCTGCTCCCCTGCTTGAGTCCTCTTCTGACCTCTTGGGTCACTCTATATTAGTTGCCCCAAGTGGTTCTGTTCTTACATGTACCCATGTGCGCGCACGCACACACACACATACACACACACACACACACATACACACCACCCCATGTCTCCTTTTCTCTCTCAAAAACTGGTGAGCAAGCTAAGAACCAGCTCTTCACGGTCATCTCAACCCTGCTGTCACCGCTGTTATTTATGTTTTTTCAGCTTTTATTGTGCAGTCAGCACTATACATTTTCTGTTTTGTGTTTCTGGAACTTGGCAACATCTTAGATAACATTGTGTTTGTACTTTGTAGTGTAGAGTGAAAAGATTGTGTTGAATAAACCTAGGCTTAGAATGCAAAAAAAAAAAAAAAAAAGACCTGGAAACAAAAACAAAACATGGAATAACAACTACAACTAAACGAGGAACAGCAAAACAGATGGAAGAACAAGAATATTAGAATGATAGTAGACTTAAACCATATCAGTAAACTGCATGAAATCTTAGAAATAAGCACTTTATTAAAAGATAAATATTGTAATATTAAAACCAAAGACCAAATATATTTATAAATAGGTTGCAAATGAAATGCTGGAAAATGATATAAAATGCAGGCACTAAGCTTAAAGCAGTTAATTCAGACAAAATATATTCTAAGACAAGGAGTATAGCCAAAGATAAATTGGAACATTGCATTATGAAACGGGGTAAATTTCACAATAAAACATGACCATCTTAAATATGTTTGTATTTAATAACAGAGCTTCTAACTACGTCCAGTAAAAAACAAAACAAACATAAAACAAAAACAGCAACAAAAACTTACCTAGCGATAGAAGAATTAAACAAATCCACAATTACAACTGGAAACTTCAGTATTTCACATTTCCCAACATTTGATAGGCAGAGTACAGGAATAAATAGAGAAGATATGAATAATACTACCCTTCAATTTTACCTAATTGATATTTACAGAAGGTTAAACTCAGCAATTGCTGAGTTACATTGTATCTGAGGGCACTTGGAATTATCCTTAATACAGGTAACATACTGGGCTATCACATAGATCTAATAAATTTCTAACTTAAGAAATAACATAGCATATGTTCTTGACCAGAGTGGAATAAAAGTGGGAATTTATAATAATAGAATATCTAGAAATCTCTGAAATATCAGGAAATTGTTTACAAATATATTTATAAATCAAACATGTATAGATATTTGAATTCTCAAAGAAGAAATCACAAGGGAAATTAGAAAATGTTTTGAACTGAATGATAATGAAACATTTGAAACTTAAAAAATGTGTACAAAGAAGCAACAACATAAGTTTCAATTGGCCTGATACAAATTTGCATCTTTAATGTGAGGCGAATTTCTTCCTCATCCACTTTCTCTTGCCACCTCTTCCCCTAGTTTCCTTTCGCTTTGCTTTCTGGACTTGCTTCCTCTGAAAACAATCAAATGGACTAAGCAAAGTTGATACCCTCACTTGAGGGAAGAGACAAGGAGTCCAGGTGATGGCCCAAGCCAGGTGTCAGAGCTTGAGCCTGTAAGGAGTAAGTCCAGTGGTGAGGTTGCAGAGTATGACCTAGTAATCTGTGCCACAGTGGTGTATATGTTGATTTCTGAGCTGGTTATGGAGATCACTGGGGAAGAGTCAACTCTTGTATGGGTCAGAACCCAAGCAGAATAAAAAGATTATCCATATGGAGGGGAAGAGGGCAGTGACAATGAAGAGAAGACTAGTTCCATACAAAGAAACAACAAATAAGCAAATATGTTAAGGATAATGGGATCCAGACTTCTCAATATTGAGCAATAAAGTTAAAGATACAGAAAGTAAAATGAGAGAGGGAGAGAGAGAAACTAAAATGACTTAGGTAGTTAGGCTGGAATTAGAAATACCTTTATGAACTCATGATTTTCAACATGCACAAATAAACAATCAGATGTAAATGTGTTCACCATGTATAAATGTGTAGATGTACATATGGATAGTATTTTTTTAAAGATTTTTTTCCTTTATTCATGAGAGACAGAGACAGAGAGACAGAGGCATAGGGAGAAGTAGACTCCCTCATGCGAGGCTTGATCCCAGGACCCTGAGATCATGACCTGAGCCCAAGGCGGTTGCCCAACTGACTGAGCCACCCAGGCACCCCTGTATAGTATTAAATCCTTAATTCTCTAACTGTCCACTGAGGTGCCTGGGAAGCAACAACAGATCAATAGTAGTGGATATACTACTATATCGGTAGTAGTGGATCTAAATACTTAGATCTGGGCTTCTAAATACAGCTTACCAATAAAACGAACAAAGAACCCAATAAAAAATAGGTAAAAGATAAAAAATAGATATTTTAACATAAATCTCATGCAAGAGGATATTCAGATGGCAAATAAGCACATTTAAAGTGCTAAACATGATTAGTATTATGGAGATGTGAATTAAAACCACAAATGAGGCACTGATGCACATCTATTAGAGCAGCTAACCCTCATGATGGTGAGAATTTGGAAGAACTGGAACTCTCATAAACTGCTCATGAGCATCTCAAATATTATAAGCACTTTTTTTAATTTTATTTTTTATGATAGTCACACACAGAGAGAGAGAGGCAGAGACATAGGCAGAGGGAGAAGCAGGCTCCATGCACCGGGAGCCCAACATGGGATTCGATCCCGGGTCTCCAGGATCACGCCCTGGGCCAAAGGCAGGCGCCAAACTGCTGCGCCACCCAGGGATCTCTATAAGCACTTTTGAAAAGAGCTAAAATGTTTCTTAAAATGTTTGATATGTATCTTGAGTGAGATCCAGCTATTGCATTCCTAAATATTTACCTAGGAAAAATTAAAGCATATATTCATGCAAAGACTTCTGTGTGAATGAACTTTATCTCTTGTGGCCAAAAACTAGAAGCAAACCAAATGCCCATTCATAGCTTGCTGGTTAAACAAACTATGATATTCTTTTACAATAAAATACTACTAAGCAATTTAAAGGACTGTTCTACTGATATGCACAGTAACATAGATGAATCTCAAAATAATTAGGCTGCAACAAAGAAGGATAAGTTTTTTTTAAATCACATTGCATGATTCCATTCATACAAAACTCCAAGAAGTATGAACTAATAGGTAGTTTCAAAAGGCAGATCTGTGGTTACCTGTGGAGGAGGTGTGAGGGCAGGAAGGCCCAAGAACAGGAGAATGAAAAGTTCAATGAAGAAACTTTTAGCAGTGATATATTTTGGCCATTGTTTCATAAGTGTGTAAGTATATAAAAACTTGCCATATTGTACATTTCAAGGCACCCGGGTGACTCAGTCCATTAAGCATCTGCCTTCAATTCAGGTCATGATCCCAGGGTCCTGGGATCAATCCTGCATCAGGGTCCCTGCTCAGCAGGGAGTCTGATTCTCCCTCTACCCCTCCCCCCACTCGTGTTCTCTCTCTCTCTCTCTCTCTCTCTCTCTCTCTCCTTCATACAAAAATGAATAAGTAAATAAAATCTTTAAAAAAGTGTACATTTAAATTAAGTGCAGTTTGTTTTATGGCAATTATTTCCCAATAAAGCTATTACAGGTGTATTTCCTTTCACTGTGCTTCAATTTACTGATCTTTGAAGATACTGTGTTCTTTGTACAGGTTGAAGGTTTGTGCAACACTGTGTGGAGCAAGATTATCTGTGCCATTTTGCCGACAGCATTTGCTCACTTTATGTCTCTGTGTCACATTTTAGTAGTTCTCCCAATATTTCCAACTTTTTAAGTGTTATTTCATTTGCTGTGGTGATCTGTGACTAGTGACCTATGATTTTACTACTGCAATTGTTTGGGGGGGGACACAAACCACACCCATAAAAGACAGTAAACTTAATAAATTGTTGTGTGTGATCTGACTGCTCCACTGACCATTCTTAAATCTCTCTCCTTCTCTTCAGGCCTCCCTGAGGCACAAACATACTGAAATGAGGCCAATTAATAGCCTCAAAATAGTCTCTAATTGCTCAAGTGAAAGGAAGAGTTGCATGTCTCTCATTTCAAATCAAAAGCTTAGTAATGATTAAGCTTAGTGAAGAAGGCATGACAATAGCTTAGACAAATCAAAAACTTGGCTTCTTGGCCTAAGAGCCAAATTGTGAATGCAAAGAAAAAGTTCTTAAAGGAAAGTGCTACTCCAGTGAAGACATAAATGATAAGAAAGTGAAACAACCTTATTGCTGATAAGAAGGTTTGAGTGGTCTGGGTAAAAGATCAACCCAGCTACAACATTCTCTTAAACTCAAGCTGAATCCAGAGCAAGACTCTAATTCTCTTCAATTCTATGAGTGTTATGAGAAGTGAGGAAACTGCAGAAGCAATGTGTGAAGCTAGCAAAAACTGGTTCATGAGATTTAAGGAAAGAGGTCATCTCCAGAATATTAAAGAACAAGATGAAGTGGCCAAGTGCTGATGTAGAAGCTACAGAAAGTTCTCCAGGAGATATAGCTAAAGTCATTAATGAAGGTGGCTACACCTAACAAGAGATTTTCAATGTAGGCACAGCAACCTTCTCTTGGAAGGAGATGCCATCTAGGACTTCCATAGCTAGAGAGGAGAAGTCAATGCCTGGCTTCAAAGTTTCAAAGGACAGATTAACTCTCTTATCAGGGGCTAATAAGCTGGTGACTTTGACATTGAAGCCAATGCTCAGTGACCAATCTGAAAATCCTTGGGTCCTTAAGAATTCTGCTAAATCTACTCTGCCTGTCATCTAAAAATGGAACAACAAAGCCTGGATAATAGCATATCTGTTTACTGAATGTTTTCAGCCCACTGTTGAGAACTACTTCTCAGGAAGAAAAGATTCCTTGAAAATACTACTGTTTATTGGTGATGCACCTGGTCACCCTAGAGGTCTGATGGAAATATATGAGATTGATGGATGATATATGAGGCAATAAAAGGATATTTCCACAGAATCATGTACACACACAATTTTGATAATGGCTTGTTTCATAACTGTCAAAAAAAAATAAAACAACCAAAATGTCTTCCAAAAGGAGAATGGATAACCAAATTGAGGTATATTCACACAATGGAATGCTACTCAGAAATGGAACGAAAAAAAAAAAAGAGCAGCTACACAAATGAATGACATGAATGAACCTCAAAAACATGAAGAATGAAAGAAATCAGACTCAAGAGTACCTACTCTAATTTCAATTATGTGAGATTCAAATGAAGATGAAAATGATCTGTATTATTAGATATCAGAACAGTAGCTGGCCAAAGGGGAAATTGATTGAAAAGGTGCACAAGGAGTTTTTAGGAGTGATGAAATGTTTATATAAGGATTGGGGTATTGACCAAATGAGATATACCATGAATAATATGCTTAACATCTGTGCATGTAACTGTATAAATTTTAACTGAAATTGAAAAAAATAGACAATAGAGCAGTCATATCATATTGTTAATAACTTCTAAAAACTATATACAATTAAAATGTTTATTATAAAAAATAAATAAATAAATTGAAATATACTCACTCAATGTATATTCATGCAAATGAGAGTGAAAAAATTAAATTACATCTTCAAAATATGGAGATGAGTGAATCATAAAAATATAAGAGAAATATAAGAATAATGGAAGCCAGACATGAAGTAAAAGATACACAATGGCTCTCTTTTCAGTAGGTTAATAAAAGAAGGCAAAATATACATGGTGTTAAAAATAATCACAGCGGTTACCCTTGAAGGGGCTAGTGAATAGAGTGGGAAGCAAGAGGAGCTTGTAGGGTTGGAGCAATGTTCTGTTTCTCAAAGTGGGTGATGCTTGTATAAGTGTTTTCTCTGTAAAATTCCAATGAGATGTGTACACTGATAATTTGTATAATTTTCCACGTTAGTTATCCTTGAAAATCAGTTTGTTCTTGAAAAAGAGCAATTATTGTTTATTTTCTAATTTAAACACTAGTAGCAAATTAGTAAATAAATTATCATGTCAAATTAATTAATTTAAAAAATACCAAGTAAGATCCTTTGAAGAAACAGAAAAGTGCTTTAACATTTAAAAATGTATGAATGTAAATCCACATTAACATATTTATGAGGAATAATTATACAAATATCTCAATAGATATATAAAAATATTCAATAGAAGTCAACACCCATTCATAGTAACAAAATTATCTTTAACAAAGTGAAAATAGAAGGAAATAATCTAAATCTTTTAAAATTTCAAACATTTAAGTGTGGTCAAGAAAATAAGATAACAGAAAAATAAGTGTAAAAATGTGAATGAATAAGCTACATCACTTTATGTAAAGATACTATAATTTAAGAATCTTGAGAGAATTTATAATCCACTAGAACTAATCAAGGAGTTCATCAGGATTGCCATATAAAATCAAACTATAAAAATTCATAATATCACAACCATGAGCACAAAGGAAGAAAAATGCAATTGTAAAAAAAAAAAAGTACTATTCAAAATATCAACCAAACTAGGGTGCATGGGTGGCTTAGTCAGTTAAGCATCCAACTGTTGATTTCTCCCTCTGCCTCTCCGCACCTCATGCTCTATACATACATACATACATTCTTAAATAATATCAGCTAAACTGTAAAGTACTTATAAACAAATCTGATAAGATATAAATAAAATGTTTTTAGACAGGATGATGCAATCTATTGAAGAAACTAAAGGACCTGAATAAAGGAGATGGTTTGAAATGTGTATTTATAGGAAGACTCACTGTTGGCATGTTCCTGATAGTTTATTTCTGCTTAGTTTGTCTTCGCTGAGGAGATAGATCCATAAATATGTATCTAAGACCAGTGTCTAACTGCCTATGCTTACTTCTATGAGTTCTTTGTTTTCAAATTTCACATTTAAGTTTTTAATGCATTCTGAGTTTATTTTTGTTTATGGTATAAGACAGTGATCTAGTCTCTTTTTGCATGCAGCTGTCCAATTTTCCCAACATCTTTTATTGAAAAAAAAATTCTTTTCCCAATTTTATATTCTTTTTTTAAAAAAAGATTTTATTTATTTATTCATGAGAGACAGAGAGAGGCAGAGACACAGGCAGAGGGAGAAGCAGGCTCCATGCAAGGAGCCCGACGTGGGACTTGATCCCGGAAATCCAGGATCATGCCCTGGGCCGAAAGCAGGTGCCAAACCACTGAGCCACCCAGGGATCCTCTATTTTATATTCTTGCCTCCATTTTCATAGATTAATTGACCATTTAAGCATGGATTTTTATCTGGGCTCTTTATTTTATTCTACTGATCTCTGTGTGTTTTTGTGCCAATTCTCATACTTTGAATACTGTAACTTTGTAGTTATCTTGTAATCTGGGATTATGATTCCTCCAGCTTTGTTTTCCTTTCTCATGATTATTTTGACTGCATGAGGTCTTTTTTGATTCTATACAAATTTGAGGATTTTTTTGTTTTAGTTCTATAAAAATGATATTGTTATTTTGATAGGGATTGCATTAAATCTGTAAATTGTTTTGGGTAGTATGGATATTTTCACAATATAAATTCTTCCAGTCCATGAGCATGGTATATATTTCCATTTGTTTGTCTCATCTTCAATTCCTTTCATCAATATCTTACAGTTTTCAGAATATAGGTCTTTAACCTCCTTGAATTTATTCCTAAGTATTTTATTCTTTTTAGTGAAATTGTAAATGGAATTGTTTTCTTAATTTGTCTTTTGGAAACACAATGCTCAAGAATGGACAATTTTAAAGGCAAAGGCTATGTATCAATGATACATGCTATCAGACATTTTAAACCTATAATAATTAAAATGTGTGGTGTTTGGTGCAGGGGGAAACAAGTAGATAATTGGGTCCCCACATATATGGGAGCTTAGTATAAGATAGAGATATTTTATCAAACCAGTGGTTTAAAGTTTTATTTTTCAATACAGTAAATCCTATAAACCATGTTATATTCAGAAAATAATAAAATAAAATAAAATAAAATAAAATAAAATAAAATAAAATAAAATAAAAGACTTGTACTTCGTGCAGACACTACCACTACTTCTCCTGGATCCCCCAGGATACCTTCTCATCATTTCTGCACTTCCATCTTGAGTGCCTGGGTACTTTTCCTTGGAGGACCCAGAGTCTGTGGTTCCTCTTAAGTAGACTGACCTTGGTCTCCTGAAGCTACCTTGCCTTTTTTTGCTTCCTCTCCACACAAACAAAATCATTCTTCAGCCTTTTCCCTTTAAAACCAAAACAAGAACAACAACAACAAAATATTCTACCACTTTTGGGGGATCCCTGCATATAGTGCAGAACCAAACCCAATTTGTTTCTCTGTCAACTGATTGTAGGATATTCCTAATGAGGCCACAGGGGCAGTATGTTGATGAATGACTCTTGGCAATTTTTTTAATGTAAATAATCACAATTTTAATTTCCAAGGCTCACATTCTCTGATTATTGGTTTTTCATGGCTGATTGTTTTTGCTCTGTTTTTTTTTTTTTATTTTACTTTACTATTCATAGTATCCTCTTGAACCTTTTGAAGATACTAATTAGATATTTTAAGTGTTCTTATATTCCCTGGACATTTTTTTTATTCTTGATATTTTTATCTATTCTGTTCCTTTATTAATAATTTTCTGTATCTACATGTTCCCATAGTTCTATTTTAGAAATAAATATAGTGTTAAAGAGTTTGGAACATAATATTTAATATTTAAGCATATACATATGATTTTTATCCCCTTCATTAGAAAAATTACTCTGAAATTACATTTCAGGAATAGTAACATGAAAATACTTTAGTTATGCAACAAGTAGAGTCTTGAACTATGGGGAAATAGGATTGGTTCTTAAGAATATTACATATCAGTTGAAAAGATAATAATGCCTTTAAAAATATTAGTGACTCAAATGACATTTTTAATTTTTATCTTTGCTACTACCCCCAACCATCTTTTACTCAAGTCATTATTTTCCCACCATATGTATTGCAGGGACTTCCTCCTGGTCCCCTGTCTCATTTCTCCTCTACATTCCTTTTACTGTTCAAATTTATTTTAGTATTGGGTTCTGAAGCATGTGGCTTCTCTGCTTCTAAGGTCCCATCCTTCAATAGGCATTTGAAATCCTACACTGTATCAAACAATATTTTGAATACTATAATAAACTTTTAAGCATGGTGGGAGTTAGAAGGATTTTATTTCACCCCAAATCCCCAAAGTGATCTTCATACATATATTGTCAGATTAAATAGTTGTTGATCCAATACACCTCTAAAATGTTTCTTTGGTTTGTATCCCACAGAAAACTACCTTCAATGGATATTTATAAGCACTGAAAAAAAGTGGGGAGGAATTCTATAATTAAATATAGTAATTTCTATAACCCTAATAATGCTAATATACACTGTAAGCAGAAGATGCATTGGTCACATAACATTTGCAAAATTTATAAAACAAGCAAAATTATTTTATGTCTTTTCATCCCTTTGTGAAAGGGGACAAGTAGTAGTTTTGAAACCATTTTGTTCTACTATTCCCTAATTTTTTAATAAGTACTGTGCTCCCTTACACATATAAAATTTATACTTAAAATGTTTCAACTACAATTTAATTAGTTGCAAGAACATAACATCCATACTGTAATACTTGACATTAAAAATCAACCTGTTATATTGCTTTTTTAAATATATTTAATAAATTCTAAATACCCTTATGATTTGCTATCCATAATCTTCCATTTAAAATATACATGAATATGTTCTTCAGCAGTTAGAAATTTTACATCTTTATCTCTTTGAACTTGTATTTCTCTTCTTCTATCCAGCCAGAATTTTACTCCTATGTATAGGATATATATGTACAATAGAATATTACTCAACCTTTAGAAACAACTAATACCCACCATTTACTTTGATGTGGATGGAACTGGAAGGTATTATGCTGAGTGAAGTAAGTCAATCGGAGAAGGACAATCATTATATGGTTTCACTCATACAGGGAATAGAAAAAATGTGAAAGGGATTATAGGGGAAAGGAGAGAAAATGAGTGGGAAAAATTAGAGAGGGTGACAAAACATGAGAGACTCCTAACTCTGGGAAATGAACAAGGGGTAGTGGAAGGGAAGGTAGGAGGGGGAATGGGGTGACTGGGTGACGTGCACTGAGGAGGTCACTTGATGAGATGAGTACTGGGTATTATACTGTATGTTGGCAAATAGAACTCCAATAAAAAAAATCCATGTAAAAAATTAAAAAGGTAAAAACATAAAAAATAATAAAACAATGAAGCTAGGTCTAAAATCTTTTAGAATAATAATAATAAAATATTTTTTAAAAAAATTTAAAAAAAGTAAAATATACATGAATATGTTCTTCAGCAGTTAGAAATTTGACATTTTTATTTCTTTGAACTTGTATTTCTCTTCTTCTATCCAGCTAGAATTTTAGTCCTATGTAATGTATCACAACTAAATTTTTTTATCCTAAAACATAATGAGTTCACTCATCTCGGAAATCTAAAATAGTTCCCCATTGCCTATTGAAGGAAATCAAAATTTGATGTGAAATTAACAATTCTGGGATTGTCAATTAATCTTTCCATCTTTATTCTACACACTAACACAGGCAGAAATATCACTGAATAAGCAGCTTGAGGTATTTGATTTAATTTAATTTAATTTAATTTAATTTTATATTTTATTTTATTTTTTAAAAGTATCTGTCTATAAAAGTCTTTCCATTGTCCAGGAAAGCCTATTTCCACTCTCTTACTAAATTCACTTTTTTTTTCTAATTGCTGAAATTTTGTGTCCCTTTAAGATCCACTCAGATGCTTTCATATAGTTATAAAAACTTCCTTAGTTCCACTGTAAGACTCCTGGGAACAGTCTCATGACAGAAATATCACATTCTTCTTCATATTTTAGCTACATATGTCTTAACTGTCCTACTTAATAAGATTATTAAAGGTGTAATACATATGCCAGTCACTTTTATAGCCATCGTAATACAACCATAATTATTTTCCTTCATTTAAACAAAAGTCATTTATTAAGCTATAGGTAAAGGTATGGACCTTGAGTTCTCAATTAAGAAAAGATATTTTATACATTTGATGTTCCACAATAATGCTGTTCAAAATATCCAAGGATTACCCCAGCACCTATTTGTTTTTCTTTTCTCAGTGTGTGAGCTGGATGCAGTTTAGCAGATCTAAGCTGGGTTCAGCAGAGCTGGTTCCAGACTGCATGTCAGGTTTTGATCTGCCTGGTGTGTCTAGCCTGAGACCTGGGCTGCAGGGCCAGTAATTATCCAGAGTACGCCAAGTCACGGTGATGGTGGAGCAGGAGAGGGCAAACCCAGCCACCCAAGAACGTTTCAAGCCCCTGCTTTGTCAAGTCTTGCTAATATCCTAGAGGACAAAGAAAGACACTTGGCCTTATAAAGGGGCTGTGGAGTGATGGCGTCACAGGGCAAGGCACTGAAAGCACAAGGTCATAATAGAGTAATGAATTCAGACCAAGAATTCAGTGTGTCATGGCCATATAATTCATTGTATGAGAAGGGATATAAGGAAGATATGTAAGCAAGTAACTTTTGCTGGAAAAATGCATTTCACAGAAGAGATAACTTTAGAGCTGACTTTTTAGGCTGAACTATTCGCCAGCTATTGTAAGCAGAGGAGCGAAGTATGATTATGAACAGAGTTACTATTCTTAAGCACAAAGCAGGGCATTGGGGTCGGATCCATGGGGATATGTCCGGTGCTGCAGGCTGGATTGTGCAGCTTTAGTGGGAAAGACCATAGTCAGAGATACACACAGCCCAAATTTGATAAACATCCCGTACTTCAAAGACATTTGACCTTTGTTTTGTAGACAACAGACTACTAACAGGAATTATTTAACATTACTGCTAAATTAATGTTTTACACAAATGTCCTGTTGAGCAGTGTCAAGTACTTAATAAATGTTTTGAATTAAGGCATGGATAAATGGCAAGACAGTTCTTCCCTCCCTCTCTGTCTCCTTCCTTAACCTTCTTCTACTCTCCATCCCTCCCTTCTTCCATTCCTTCTTGAGCAGGTGGATTCTCTAAAAAAGACTATGATGTGCCTTCAAGACATAAGTAAATGTAGTAGAGTTGTAAATTATTTATACAGAAATCAAGACATATAATATATAAACACGCAAACAAATAGTTGCTGAAGCAACAGAAGCAGAATTGGCTCAATTTTGTCATCGCTTCTGAATGAGCCTCTGACAACTCATTTGTTTTCAGATCTCTGCCAGGCTAGGCTGGCATGAAGCCAAGCCCAAGGCACCCAGCTTCAGTTAGCAGAGCTTTCGTCCACCCATTCACTGCAGTGGCCATCCGGAGGCTCTGAGAGCCACACGGGCTTGTGAAAGGGAGCAGCAAAGGAGACTGGCTTCAGCTCAGTCCTCTACTGCCACCTGTGTGCTGGCCAAAGCCAACACACCACGGAGGAAAGAGCAACAGGTTCCAAGCGCCCTAGGGCAGCACTTGAATATGGGAGAGCCTAGGTGACCAGAGCCCTAGAGAGCAAGGTTCATTTTCTCTCACCCTGTGGAACTTTCCTCTGTGAGCAAATTCCAAAGCCCTTTGATAGGATGTAAGGGAAGGGGAAAGAAACATTACAGAACTTCTCTAAAGAAGAGTGTCCCCAGGTCTTGGAATAATTCACACTGTGAGGAGGTTTGATATTATTCAGTTAGTTACATCATAAGGAAAAAAGGCATTTTTAGAAGTGAAAGCGCCAGCTTTTCTCTGCCTGGTGATTCTAAATGTATTCCTAAATGAATACATTTGGCATGTGTAGAATCGACAAGGATTTCTGTAAAATAGAAAAGGAAGCTGAGTCACAGAGAGGGTAAGTAATCTGGAAGTACAGTCTGGACCTAATAGCTATAGGATGAAATCAAAGTCCTTCAAGTAAGTTTTAGTTTCTAAATTACAACTGTTTGGAAAATCTTGTCTTAATTTCACCTTATAAAATAAACTTTTAAAATATAGCAACTGTTGGTAAAATTGCTTTTACAGGAAAGGTCTATGCCCATGGCAGACAATAGGCTTTGATTTTGAGGTCAGAGGAATATGTTGATTTTGTTAAATTAATAAGTGCACAATTGGGACAGAATATGGAATCTTGGGAAGTCGGGGTAGCTCAGTGGTTAAGCATCTGTCTTAGGCTCAGGATGTGATCCCGGGGTCCTGGGATGGAGTCCCGTATCTGGCTCTCTGCAGGGAGCCTGCTTCTTCCTCTGCCTATGTCTCTGCTTCTCTTTCTGTGCCTCTCATGAATAAGTAAATTAAATCTAAAAAAAAAAAAAAAAAGAAGAAGAATATGGAATCTTTATGGAATGCGGATCCCAAGGATTTAAGTGGGGCAGAACTTCCTAATCCGGGAACAGAACAAGAGTCATGGGCTTCTAAGGTTTCAAGGAACCCAGGAATGACGTGAATTACAAGTACCTGGTCACCACAGAATAGCCTGTAATAAGATACGTAAATATAGACCCATGTGCCCAGTTTAAAAGGAATTAAGTCAGACCCTAATACTTGTTTTTGAGAAAGCATTTTTGTTTGTTTGTTTATATCATTTTTTTTAGGGGTTGAGTAGCAGTACATCACTGGCTGAAAGAAAATAAACTGCTCTAAAAAGCCACAGATTGATGTCCCTGGGGACCGGAAGGCTCCCACAGGAACATCACAATTCGGCATGACAAGATGAGTCTGCACACCCTGAAGGGCTGCACTAATTTGTGTGTAGGCCACTGGATGTGCTTTGGCCTTGTGAAATCATGTCCGAATTAATACAACAGAATTAAATTAAAGCAATGCACACATTTTTTTGTTTGTTGAATGGCAGAAGTTCAGAACATGTGTTATGGATTCAGTCAGCCTTGGCTACAGTCCAGACCCTGTCATATATCTGCCACGTATCTTTAGGCAATTCACTTAACCTCTGAGACTCGGTTTCCTCATTTCTAAAAGAAGACTAACACTAGTTGTAAAGTCATAGGGTTTTGCTCTGAGAATTAAATCACCTCTTTTAAGTGTCTTCCTGATCTGAAATAATCAATAAATGTAAACTATTTCATATTATATGAAAATGTTTTTGTAAAAAGCTAATGATACTAAGAGAATTCAACTATTATCCTCTGTCTAATGGAAACCAGATGAGCATCTATAAAAAAAATCAATGAAAATAAGACTAAGTAAAGCATATACAAGAAGACATTTCGGGAGTTAGCGAGGCATCTTAATATCGTGGATAAGGCTTTGGTGCCAGTTTACAAGCATGGCTTGTCATTTATACTTTATGTAGGGCTGGTAAAGTCTCTTAACTTTGGAAATTGCTTTCTTTTTTTGTAAAAGGAGGTTTATATCCCTTTATTTCAAATCTCTTGGAACAAATTAAATCACCTTGTAAACTGGAAAAAAATTTCAAATTTAAATGATTTTTGTAAGAAAGTAAGAAAACAGGAGCTATCTTGATATCTATTTAGAGAAGGTGGAATTTCAGATAAACTTTGAAGATGAGACAGATTTAAAAAGGTGATGGACAGAAAGAAAATGAACTGATGAATTCATAACATGCACACCAGTGATTCTCAGTGTGAGTGAGTGAGGGGGGAATTTATCCCTCAAGGCTGTTAGCAACATTGGACATATATTTGATTGTCACAGATGGTGGAGAATGTTGGTTGGCACCTCCTGGCTTGAGGACAAGTATGCTAGTAACTATCCTACAACGCAGAGAACAGCCCCCCAAACAAAGAATCATCTAGCCCCAAGTATTAATAGTGCTGAGGTTGAGAAACTGTGAAACAGACAGGTAAGTCACTAGCCTAGCAGATGTGGAGGTTAAGCCAGAAAATTTTGGTAGATTATGAATGCTAGTGTGATGAATTAGGGCTTTTGTATGCGGTGGGAAACAAAAGAAGTTTACTTGTCACTTGTTGACAAGTAATGAATTTACCTGGTAATGAAAGACAATCGGGCAGCGGTTTAGCGCCACCTTCAGCCCAGGGCGTGATCCTAGAGACCCAGGATGGAGTCCCACGTCGGGCTCCCTGCATGGAGCCTGCTTCTCCCTCTGCCTGTGTCTCTGCCTGTGTCTCTCTCATGAATAAATAAATAAAATCTTTTTTAAAAAAAGAGAAGAAAGACAATCATTATGGATCCAATTGTGTGGATATTATTTAGCAAACCACTATTATGCAACTATTTATTGCAGACTAAATATAGATTGGATGCAATGTAAATATTGATTGTTTTACTCTGTCTCTATCGTGTTTTGTTACTGGTAGTGGGTTTCAAAAGACTTTTCCAGTGAGATTTCACTATTCATGGAGAGTAGGACATATGAGGAGTTCAAGTTATTTACCCTATTTGGGTTAGGCAAAGTGGCCCTGTGACATGTTTTATCCAATGAAATGCGAGCAGAGCGAGGCATGCTTGTTCAGATACTGTAATATAGTTCTTCATATTCTCTTTCTTCTCTTGCCATGAGACATAGATAGGTCTGTTTTCCAGATGTTGCCAATAAAAGATGGCAGAGCATCCTGGCTGATGCAGAGTATGCCTCCTTCTATCTTATCCTAACATTAAATCTGCGTGGCTATGGGGAGTAGTCAGGCATCAGTCTCCTCAGACTTCAGTCTCCATACACTAAGAGTTTAAATAAATAATTTTTGAAATCTCCTCAAGTTCCAGCATTCTAAAATGAATATTTACAATAAGAAGACATTATTTTTTTTTTCAAATTTTTCCCGACTATCCAAATAGTTAAATAATTTAGAAGACCAGTCTCAACCTATACCTCAAGGTTTTCTGGGATATTATTGCTTCATTATGTGAAGACACATATCTTTAATCACTACTAAAGTGAGAAGATGGGAAAGATTTAATTGTGAAGGAAAACTCAGTTACTTAGGACTCATTTATACTATGGCTTATGTTATCCAGATAAATAAAGATCAGGTGTATAATTTTTTCACACATGAAGAGACTAAATTCTCTTATTAAGAATTCTCTTATTATCCATTGGAGAAAACAAATGAGGTTGCTTAGTCTGCAAGGATGAGTCATAATGTGTATTCAGCTCTCATGTGCTGGCCTGAGGCTGAAAAACCTGATAATGTTCACAGAATGGTCTGTGTTACTCTAACAAATATCTCACTTCAGATTTACTTTCATTCAGTATCTTTTTTTTTAAGATTTTATTTATTTATTTAAAGAGAGGGAAAATGCGAGCAGGAGGAGGAGCAGAGCAGGAAGGAGAGCAAGAGAAGGGGGAAAGGATCCAATCTTCTCAGCAGGGAATGCTATGAGGGATTGGATCTCAGGAGCCTGAGATCTTGACCTGAGCAAAAACCAAGAGTAGGACATTTAATCTACTGAGCTACACAGGCCCCCCTATTCAGTATCTTTTATGTGTGTTTATCCTTCCACTATTTCACTACAGACTCAAAGAATGAACAAAAGGAGGGGAGAGGCCTGTATGCCCTCCTCATCTTGTGTTTATTATCTTAATACTAATATTATTATTAAAATTTTTACTTTGAGGGATGCTTGGGTGGCTCAGTGTTGAGCATCTGCCTTCAGCTCAGGGTGTGATCCCATGGTTCTGGGATCAAGTCCCACATCGGACTCCCTTGCATGGAGCCTGCTTCTCCCTCTGTCTCTGCCTCTCTGTTTCTCATGAATAAATAAATAAAATATTTTTAAAAATAAAATAAAATAAAAATTTTACTTTGAGATCATTGTAGACTCCTATGCGATTGTCATAAAGACAGAAAGGTCATATGTTCCTTTAAAGTTTGCCCACTGGCAATATTTTAGAAAATCATAGCATACAATAACAATTAGATTATTTATGTTCATACAGTCATAACACAGAATTATTCTACAGCCAAAAGTATTATTCATGGGCCCTTTTTTAGTCACATTCACTTTCTTGTGTCCACTTTCTTCTTAATTCCTGACAACCATTAATCTGGTCTCCATTTCTACTATTTTATAATTTCAAAAATATATAAATAGAATCATAGAGGATATACATTTTGGGATTGGCTTTTGTCACTCCACATAAGTCTTGAGAGATTTATCCAAAATGATGAGTCTATAAGTAGTTATTTCTGTTTTATTTCTGATTGTTGTCTATGGTATGTATGTATTACATTTTATTTAACTGTTTACCCACTGAAGAACATCTGGGTTGTTTCAAGCTTTTTGCTACTATGGATAAAGCTGCTATGAACATTTATGTACAGGTTTTTATATGAACATAAAGCTCAAGTTTTTATATCTCTAGGATAAATGCCCAAGAATATAATGGCTATTTCATATGTTAATTATATATTAGTTTTATAAGAAACTGCCAAACTGTTTCCCTGAGAGTGTGTGCCATTTTACATTCCCATCAACAACAAATGAATGATTCAGTTTCTACACATAACCATCAGCATTTGGTGGTGTCACTATTTTTTGTTTTAATCAATGTTATGAGTACATAGTAATATCTTGTGGTTTTGTAATTTGCATTTCCCTAATGATTAATAATATTGAACATCTTTTCACACACTTATTTGCCATGGTTCTAACCTCTCCACTGAAATGTCTGTTCATATCTTTCAGCCAACAAGAGGAACTTTTTTTAATTTTTATATTTTTCAAGATTTTATTTATTTATTCTGAGAGAGAGAGAGAGAGACAGAGACAGAGACACAGGCAGAGGGAGAAACAGGCTCCATACAGGGAGCCTGATGTGGGACTCGATCCCGGAACTCCAGGATCACGCCCGGACTGAAGGCAGGCGCTAAACTGCTGAGCCACCCAGGGATCCTGAGGAACATTTTTTGTGTTAATACTCAGTTTTGAGTTTTTTTTTTTTTTAATTTTTATTTTTTTTATTTATGATAGTCACAGAGAGAGAGAGAGAGGCAGAGACACAGGCAGAGGAGAAGCAGGCTCCATGCACCAGGAGCCTGATGTGGGATTCGATCCCGGGTCTCCAGGATCGCAACCTGGGCCAAAGGCAGGCGCCAAACCGCTGCGCCACCCAGGGGTCCCTCAGTTTTGAGTTTTTTAATTCACTCTGGAAATTAGTTTTTTGCTAGATATATGGTTTACAAATATTTTCTTCCCATCTGTAGCTTTTCTTTACAACCTCCTAGTAAGTCTTTCACAAAGAAAATGTTTTAGTTTTGATGAAGTCCAATTTAATGAATCATGCTTTTCTGCCAAATCTAAGAAATATTTTTCTAGTCCTAGACTATGAAGATTTTCTCCCATGTATTTTTCTATTTCTAAAAGCTTTATAGTTTCCCATTTTATATGTAAGTCAATGATCCAATTTGAGTTAAGTTTTGCACAGGCTGAGATAGTTTAAGGTTGAGGCTCATTTGTGGGAAAGGTTACACTTCCTCCACCAAATTGCCTTTGTATCTTTGTCAAAACTGAGCTTTTGTAAAATTAGTGATGATGATTACAGACTCAGTAAATATTACGAAAATGCCTGAATCGTACACTTCAAAGGGTCAATTTTATAAGAATTATGTTTCAATAAATCTGATATGAAAAGATCATATAAAAATCCATTGGGAAAATTTATATGAGTCTATTTCTGGGTTCTCTATTACATTTCCTTTATCTATGTGTCTTTACCTCTTCCAGGACCACACTACTTTGATTACTGAAGCAATATAATAAGCCTTAATTTCATGTGGAATGATTCTTCCCATTTTACTTTTCCATTTCAAGATTCTTTAGTTATCATACTATTATACATGAATTTTAGAATAATCTTGTCAATGTCCTCAAAGCACTCTGATGGAATTTTTATTTTAATTTTCCTTTATTACTAAGAACACCTAGCATGGGATCTTTCTAACAAAAGTTTAAGTGTACAATCCATTAATGGAGACTATAAGTACCATGTTAGATAGTGTACCTTTAGAGCTAACTCACCTTGCTTAACTGAAACTTTCTGTTGCTTTGTAATTCCCCATTTTTACCTCCCCTCAGACCCTTGCGACTACCATTCCACTCTACTAATATGAAGTTGACTATTTTAGATACTTCATATAAATGGAATCCTACAATGTTTGTCTTTGTGCAACTGGCTTATGTCACTTCTCATAATATGCTCAAGGTTCATCTATGTTGTGACATATTGTAGAATTGTCGTCTTCTTTTTACATAGTATTCCATTGTATGTCTTTGCCAACTTTTCTTTATCATTCATCTATGGATAGCATTTAAGTTAATTATACATTTTAGCTATTGTTAGTAGTATTGCAATGAACAATGTTGTTAATATCCAAGAAAAACCCACTTGCGGAGGTGGGGCAAGATGGTGGAAGAGTAGGGTCCCCAAGTCACCTGTCCCCACCAAATTACCTAGATAACCTTCAACTCATCCTGAAAAACTACGAATTCGGCCTGAGATTTAAGGAGAGACCAGCTGCAATGCCACAGAGAGAAGAGTTCGCGCTTCTATCAAGGTAGGAAGACCGGGAAAAAGAAAGACACAAAAGGCCTCCAAGGGGTAGGGGCCCGCGAGGAGCCGGGCTGAGGCCGGGGCGGGTGTCCCCAGGACAGGAGAGCCCCGTCCCGGAGACGCAGGAGCTGCACCAACCTTCCCGGGGGATAGGGGCTCGCGGGGAGGTGGAGCAGGACCCAGGAGGGAGGGGATGCCCTCGGGCTCCCGGGACACTAACAGGCACCTGCGCCCCGGGAGAGTGCGCCGAGCTCCCTAAGGGCTGCAGCGCGCACGGGGGACCCGGAGCAGCTCGGGGGGCTCGGGGGGGCTCGGGGGCGGATCAGCGGAGGGGGCTGGGGGCCGGGAGCAGCTCGGGTGGCTCGGGCGGAGGAAGAGGCTCCGCGGAGGGGGCTGCGGGCGGGAGCGCGAATCCACCAGCGCAGGCTCTCTGGAGCACAGGGCGCCGGGACACAGCCCAGGATCCGGCCTCCCCCGGGACAGGCAGAGGCCGGGAGGGCCCAGGACAGCGAGGACGCTCCTGTCCCGAGCTGAGCAGATCAGCGGCCCCGCCCCCGAGCCTCCAGGCCCTGCAGACGGAGAGTTCTGGAGCTACTGCCGGAGCTGACTCCAGGGCTGCAGAGCTGCTGCAGCCACTGGGGCTGTTCCTCCTGGGGCCTCACGGGGTAAACAACCCCCTCTGAGCCCTGCACCAGGCCGGGGGCAGAGCAGCTCCCCCAAGGGCTAACACCTGAAAACCAGCACAACAGGCCCCTCCCCCAGAAGACGAGCTAAACGGACAAGTTCCAGGGGAAGTCAAGGGACTTACAGTACACAGAATCAGAAGATACTCCCCCGTGGTTTTTTTTTTGTTTTGTTTTTCTTTTTGATTTCTGTTTGCTTCCCCCGCCCTCTTTTTTCCTTTTTTTCTTGTCCTTCCTCTTTTTCTTCTCTCTTTTTTCATTTTTTCTTCCTTTTTTCTTTTTCTCTTTTCTTTCCTTCTTTCTCTCCTCTCTTTTTCTCCTTTTCCCAATACAACTTGTTTTTGGCCACTCTGCACTGAGCGAAATGACTAGAAGGAAAACCTCACCTCAAAAAAAAAAAAAAAAAGAATCAGAAACAGTCCTCTCTCCCACAGTGTTACAAAATCTGGATTACAATTCAATGTCAGAAAGCCAATTCAGAAGCACTATTACAAAGCTACTGGTGGCTCTAGAAAAAAGCATAAAGGACTCAAGAGACTTCATGACTGCAGAATTTAGATCTAATCTAATCAGGCAGAAATTAAAAATCAATTGAATGAGATGCAATCCAAACTAGAAATCCTAACGAAGAGGGTTAACCAGGTGGAAGAACAAGTGAGTGACATAGAACACAAGTTGATGGCAAAGAGGCAAACTGAGGAAAAAAGAGACAAACAATTAAAAGACCATGAGGATAGATTAAGGGAAATAAACGACAGCCTGAGAAAGAAAAACCTACATTTAATTGGGGTTCCCAAGGGCGCCGAAAGGGACAGAGAGCCAGAATATGTATTTGAACAAATCATAGGTGAAAACTTTCCTAATCTGGGAAGGGAAACAGGCATTCAGATCCAGTAAATAGAGAGGTCCCCCCCCTAAAATCAATAAAAACCGTTCAACACCTCGACATTTAATAGTGAAGCTTGCAAATTCCAAAGATAAAGAGAAAATCCTTATAGCAGCAAGAGACAAGAAATCCCTGACTTTTATAGAGAGGAGTATTAGGACCTCTCCGCAGAGACCTGGCAGGCCAGAAGGGCTGGCAGGATATATTCAGGGTCCTAAATGAGAAGAACATGCAACCAAGAATACTTTATCCAGCAAAGCTCTCATTCAAAATGGAAGGAGAGATAAAGAGCTTCCAAGACAGGCAGGAACTGAAAGAATATGTGACCTCCAAACCAGCTCTGCAAGAAATTTTAAGGGGGACTCTTAAAATTCCCCTTTAAGAAGAATTCCAGTGGAACAATCCACAAACACAAGGACTGAATAGATACCATGATGACACTAAACTCATACCTTTCAATAGTAACTCTGAAAGTGAATGGGTTTAATGACCCCATCAAAAGGTGCAGGGTTTCAGACTGGATAAAAAAGCAGGACCCATCTATTTGCTGTCTACAAGAGACTCATTTTAGACAGAAGGACACCTACAGCCTGAAAATAAAAGGTTGGAGAACCATTTACCATTCCAATGGTCCTCAAAAGAAAGCAGGGGTAGCCATCCTTATATCAGATAAACTAAAATTTACCCCAAAGACTGTAGTGAGAGATGAAGAGTGACACTATATCATACTTAAAGGATCTATCCAACAAGAGGACTTAACAATCCTCAATATACATGCACCGAATGTGGGAGCTGCCAAATATATCAATCAATTAATAACCAAAGTGAAAAAATATTTAGATAATAATACACTTCTACTTGGTGACTTCAATCTAGCACTTTCTATACTCCATAGGTCTTCTAAACACAACATCTCCAAAGAAACGAGAGCTTTAAATGATACATTGGACCAGATGGATTTCACAGATATCTACAGAACCTTACATCCAAACTCAACTGAATACACATCCTTCTCAAGTGCACATGGAACTTTCTCCACAATAGACCACATACT
This sequence comes from Canis lupus baileyi, assembly GCF_048164855.1. Lineage (NCBI taxonomy): Eukaryota > Metazoa > Chordata > Mammalia > Carnivora > Canidae > Canis > Canis lupus. The sequence continues at coordinate 30,341,945 of NC_132857.1, read as the reverse complement.
GGGTCACAAATCGGGTCTGAACCTATACCAAAAGATTGGGATCGTCCCCTGCATATTCTCAGACCATAATGCCTTGAAATTAGAACTAAATCACAACAAGAAGTTTGGAAGGACTTCAAACAGGTGGAGGTTAAGGACCATCCTGCTAAAAGATGAAAGGGTCAACCAGGAAATTAAGGAAGAATTAAAAAGACTCATGAAAACTAATGAGAATGAAGATACAACCATTCAAAATCTTTGGGATGCAACAAAAGCAGTCCTAAAGGGGGAATACATCGCAATACAAGCATCCATTCAAAAACTGGAAAGAACTCAAATTCAAAAGCTAACCTTTCACATCAAGGAGCTAGAGAAAAAACAGCAAATAGATCCTACACCCAGCAGAAGAAGAGAGTTAATAAAGATTCGAGCAGAACTCAACGAAATCGAGACCAGAAGAACTGTGGAACAGATCAACAGAACCAGGAGTTGGTTCTTTGAAAGATATAATAAGATAGATAAACCATTAGCCAACCTTATTAAAAAGAAGAGAGAGAAGACTCAAATTAATAAAATCATGAATGAGAAAGGAGAGATCACTACCAACAACAAGGAAATACAAACTATTTTAAAAACATATTATGAACAGCTATATGCCAATATTATTAGGCAATCTAGAAGAAATGGACGCATTCCTGGAAAGCCACAAACTACCAAAACTGGAACAGGAAGAAATACAAAACCTTAACTGGCCAATAACCAGGGAGGAAATTAAAGCAGTCATCAAAAACCTCCCAAGACACAAAAGTCCAGGGCCAGATGGCTTCCCAGGGGAATTCTATCAAACATTTAAAGAAGAAACCATACCTATTTCTACTAAAGCTGTTTGGAAAGAGAAAGAGAGGGAGGACTTCCAAATTCGTTCTGTGAGGCCAGCATCACCTTAATTCCAAAACCAGACAAAGACCCCACCAAAAAGGAGAAATACAGACCCAATATCCCTGATGAACATGGATGCAAAAATTCTCAACAAGATACTAGCCAATAGGATTCAACTGTACATTAAGAAAATTATTCATCATGACCAAGTAGGATTTATCCCCGGGACACAAGGCTGGTTCAACACTCGTAAAACAATCAATGTGATTCATCATATCAGCAAGAGAGAAACCAAGAACCATATGATCCTCTCATTAGATGCAGAGAAAGCATTTGACAAAATACAGCATCCATTCCTGATCAAAACTCTTCAGAGTGTAGGGATAGAGGGAACATTCCTCAACATCTTAAAAGCCATCTACAAAAAGCCCACAGCAAATATCATTCTCAATGGGGAAGCACTGGGAGCCTTTCCCCTAAGATCAGGAACAAGACAGGGATGTCCACTCTCACCACTGCTGTTCAACATAGTACTGGAAGTCCTAGCCTCAGCAATCAGACAACAAAAAGACATTAAAGGCATTCAAATTGGCAAAGAAGAAGTCAATCTCTCCCTCTTTGCAGATGACATGATACTTTACATAGAAAACCCAAAAGCCTCCACCCCAAGATTCCTAGAACTCATACAGCAATTTGGCAGCGTGGCAGGATACAAAATCAATGCCCAGAAGTCAGTGGCATTTCTATACACTAACAATGAGACTGAAGAAATAGAAATGAAGGAGTCAATCCCATTTATAATTGCATCCAAAAGTAAAAGATACCTAGAAATAAACCTAAGCAAAGAGGTAAAGGATATATACCCTAAAAACTATAGAACACTTCTGAAAAAATTTGAGGAAGACACAAGGAGATGGAAAAATATTCCATGCCCATGGATTGGCAGAATTAATATTGTGAAAATGTCAATGTTACCCAGGGCAATGTACACGTTTAATGCAATCCCTATCAAAATACCATGGACTTTCTTCAGAGAGTTAGAACAAATTATTTTAAGATTTGTGTGGAATCAGAAAAGACCCCGAATAGCCAGGGGAATTTTAAAAAAGAAAACCATATCTGGGGGCATCACAATGCCAGATTTCAGGTTGTACTACAAAGCTGTGATCATCAAGACAGTGTGGTACTGGCACAAAAACAGACACATAGATCAATGGAACAGAATAGAGAACCCAGAAGTGGACCCTCAACTTTATGGTCAACTAATATTCGATAAAGGAGGAAAAACTATCCACTGGAAGAAAGACAGTCTCTTCAATAAATGGTGCTGGGAATATTGGACATCCACATGCAGAAGAATGAAACTAGACCACTCTCTTGCACCAGACACAAAGATAAACTCCAAATGGATGAAATATCTAAATGTGAGACAAGATTCCATCAAAATCCTAGAGGAGAACACAGGCAACACCCTTTTTTAACTCGGCCACAGTAACTTCTTGCAAGATACGTCCACGAAGGCAAAAGAAACAAAAGCAAAAATGAACTATTGGGACTTCATCAAGATAAGAAGCTTTTGCACAGCAAAGGATACAGTCAACAAAACTAAAAGACAACCTATAGAATGGGAGAAGATATTTGCAAATGACGTATCAGATAAAGGACTAGTTTCCAAGATCTATAAAGAACTTATTCAACTCAACACCAAAGAAACAAACAATCCAATCAGGAAATGGGCAAAAGACATGAAGAGAAATCTCACAGAGGAAGACATAGACATGGCCAACACGCACATGAGAAAATGCTCTGCATCACCTGCCACCAGGGAAATACAAATCAAAACCACAATGAGATACCACCTCACACCAGTGAGAATGGGGCAAATTAACAAGGCAGGAAACCACAAATGTTGGAGACAATGTGGAGAAAGAGGAACCCTCTTGCACTGTTGGTGGGTTGTGAACCGGTGTAGCCACTCTGGAAAACTGTGTGGAGGTTCCTCAAAGAGTTAAAAATAGACCTGCCCTATGAGCCAGCAATTGCACTGCTGGGGATTTACCCCAAAGATACAGATGCAATGAAACCCTGGGACACCTGCACCCCGATGTTTCTAGCAGCAATGTCCACAATAGCCAAACTGTGGAAGGAGCCTCGGTGTCCATCGAAAGATGAATGGATAAAGAAGATGTGGTTTGTGTATACAATGGAATGTTACTCAGCCAATAGAAATGACAAATACCCACCATTTGCTTTGACGTGGATGGAACTGGAAGGTATTATGCTGAGTGAAGTAAGTCAATCGGAGAAGGACAAACATTATATGGTCTCATTCATTTGGGGAATATAAATAATAGTGAAAGGGAATAGAAGGGAAGGGAGAAGAAATGGGTAGGAAATATCAGAAAGGGAGACAGAACATGAAGACTCCTAACTCTGGGAAACGAACTAGGGATGGTGGAAGGGGAAGAGGGCGCGGGTAGGGGTGAGTGGGTGATGGGCACTGAGGGGGACACTTGACGGGATGAGCACTGGGTGTTATCCTGTATGTTGGCAAATTGAACACCAATAAAAAATAAATTTATTATTAAAAAAAAAAGAAAAATGAAAAACCCACTCACATGTGTTCAACTAATCTACAACAAAGGAGACAAGAATATGCTTTGGGAAAAAGTCTCTTCAGTAAATGTTGGGAAAACTATTTCGGTTATCTGAGACTGAGTTTTTAGTGGGCATCTTTATGAACTCCCTGGACATACACCTTGGTAGAACATTTTTCCATCTTATTTTTCAGATCATAGATCTCTTATGAGAATCACTCTAAAAATAGAGTATGTACAGAAATAAAGTGCTGGCAGAATTCAAAACAAAAAAATTAATAACAATTTGCATACTTACTACTCATAATATGTCTCTTGCTGTATGAAGAATACAAAGGGCTGAAGAATTATCTCTGAAATAAGAGTCATTTACAGAATCTGTTGAGATATCAATCACATCACTTTTGGATAGGAAATATTATTTAATACAGGAATTTATTGTCACCAAGGTTAGGGAAATAGCACATTTCATTTACTGAACTTCTTCAGTAAACTTAAAAATTCTTTTTTTCCGTAACTAATAGTGATCCTTATTTCAATGATTTATTTTACTTGCTTTATTTTTCTGTATGTAATAAATATATATATATATAAATATATGTAATATATAAAAATACATATATAACCATATCTTCATTTACTTACACAGAAGTACAACAAATCCTTTGATATCCCATTCCAATTCTCCTTGTGGGAAAAAAAAAAAGTAAAAGAAAAAAGAAGGGTGAGTAGATTATTGAGTCAAAGGTATAAAAGTCTTAGGAATAGTGTACTGTTTTTATTTTTCTAATTGTATTCATAAGAAATAACTACTTCTTCCATGATTTTATAAAAAATTTGAAAAGAGTTTTTTAAAAAAAAAAAAGCTGTAAAAGGTATTCAGCTACGAAATGTCAATGTAACCAAAGTGAAATTCTGTATTAATTGTCATATGTCTTTAAGGTTGATGTGTGGTGTATTCTTAAGACCAACACCTCAAAGAAATTAAATAAATATATATTAGCGGAAGGAGGAAAGAAAGAAAAGATTCTCAACCCCAGATACTACTTAGAATATAATTAGTAAAAGTAAAACATTCATTTTAAAAAATTTAAAATTGTCTCAAGGTTATTTGAATGAAACCTGGGTCGAGTTCATCAAAGTGAGGGAAGAATACAATTAATGATATAACTATTTTGCATACTGAGACCTTCATTGTCTTTTGTATATGTGAAAATGTGGTAAGTGATGTAAAGATTGAAATGTATACTTTTATTTTCCAACAAATTCCTTCTGGTAAAACCATTTCTTGCATTGCTTATTGCGGCTTTCACAAAATCTTTTTTGAGCACTAATTAAGTGAGATTGCCAGTTTGAGTTGGAGTAGAAGAGAATGTTACCATGCCTTCCCACAGAACCTTTTTTTTTTTTTTCCCTCTGTCTGATTTTTGAGTCATTTCCATGGTTTATTTTTAAATAACCTATTAGGTTCTGATTTAATTGGCAATTTGATTAAAAAATGTTTTGTTTAACACAACATAAATTTATATATCAAGTTATCTGCATGGAATATTATTGTCTCACTGATCCATTCATTCATCCTTTAACTTTCTCACCACTCACTTGCCCACTCAGAAAAAATGCTTTGAAATCAAATATGTGGATAAGGCATTAAAGATGAATTTGAATGGTCTCTGAGCTCAATCGCTTTACAGTTCAGAACTGAGATGTGCACGTTTACTAATAAGTACAATGAAGTGTCAAAGATTCCATGTTAGAAAATCACACAAGATAACATGGTTCCTCAAAAAATGGAAAGCAGTAGTTCCTATGGTGATGATACTAAAAAAGATTCCATGACGGAAATCATTATATTAATGTGATTCTCACAATATAAATTGGTGTTTACAAGTGGGGTAAGACAGTTGAAAGTGTTCCCATACAGGAGAAGAATAAATAATGGGAATCTGGAATACAACTTTCTTGGATTTTTTTTTAATAATAAATTTATTTTTTATTGGTGTTCAATTTGCCAACATACAGAATAACACCCAGTGCTCATCCCGTCAAGTGCCCCCCTCAGTGCCCGCCACCCATTCACCCCCACCCCCCGCCCTCTTCCCCTTCCACCATCCCTAGTTCGTTTCCCAGAGTTAGGAGTCTTCATGTTCTGTCTCCCTTTCTGATATTTCCTACCCATTTCTTCTCCCTTCCCTTCTATTCCCTTTCACAATTATTTATATTCCCCAAATGAATGAGACCATATAATGTTTGTCCTTCTCCGATTTACTTATTTCACTCAGCATAATACCCTCCAGTTCCATCCACGTTGAAGCAAATGGTGGGTATTTGTCGTTTCTAATGGCTGAGTAATATTCCATTGTATATTTAAACCACATCTTCTTTATCCATTCATCTTTCGATGGACTTCCTTGGATTCTTAAAGTTGTAAACTGTTCTAGTTTATAGTTTACTCTTGTCAAAACAGCATTTCTAAATGGAGGGAGGGCAACTTTGTCCCCCCAGGGACATTTGCAATCTCTGGAGATATTTTTGATTGCCACAATTGGGGTTGAGTGCAGGGTTGTTAACTGGCATGTAGTGAGTGAGTTGAGGTCAAGGATGCTACTAAGCGTCCTACAATGCACAGGATAGGAAAGAGCTGGTATAAAATGAGATGTTCCTAAAGATGCTCCAGAGATGGAAAATCATGGATAGTCTTGCATACTATGCTAAAGAATTTGTGCTTTACAGGCAAAGATGGACACACATCTTTGGTTTTACACTTTTCATTTATTTTGCTTTTTTTTTTTTATAGTTTAGAACCATCATTTGAATCTATAACAACAGCTTTGAGGATAGAAGACCAAAGGGCAACGGGACCAATCAACATTAGGTGAATTTTTAAGGTAATTCAGATATGAATATGACTTTAGTAATATCATTTATCCAAGTTGGGTCTCAATTTCCTCCTTTACAAAATGGAAAGTTTGAACTAGATGAAGTAATAGTCATGCAAGTATTAAAATTCTAGAATAACTTGCTTGTGTAAAAATACAATGTTGTGAAGAGTTGTTCTATATTTATATAATTAGATGAATCTAAGCCACATGTGCATATACACACACACACGCTCAAATGCATTCACACATATGTGTTTCTCAACCTCCCTAATCTTAAAGGCACGGATGGAAAATGATACTGTGTGTGCATGATGAAGTCTGATATTTTCTCCTCATCAGCTCTTCTCTAAAACATTTATTAATAGAATTCTTAATATTCAACTCAAGATAATAAATCAAATAATCTTTCAAGTACTGGGGTGCCTGGGTGGCTCAGGCAGTTAAGTGTCTAACTCATGGTTTCAGTTTAGGTCATGATTTCATGGTCCTGAGATAGAGCCCTGTGTCAAGCTCTGCACTCAGCCCAGATTCTGCTTGATACTCTCTCTCCCTCTATCCCTCGCACTTCTGTGCTCTCTCTCTTTCTCTGAAGTAAATAAATAAATAAAAACATAATAATCTTGGATGTACTTTTCTGTAATGCTACAATAATCGTTTGACACATAAAGGATCTAAAAGAATCTGAGGGATGTTTCTAAGCCCTCATTACCTATGATGTGGGAGAACGGTTCCATAAATTTATAATAAGTTTCATCACATCATTGATGAATGTCAGATGTTGCTTACCACTAAAAGAAACTATATTCTATCTATCGGCATTGTAAAATATTTACTTCTATAGAATTGTGCCTGTGGCACATTATCAAAAGGAAAACATAATAAACAAAATAAGTTTGTGTGAAGAAGTAAGTATGGGGTCAAGGCCCAGAAAGAGCAGCAGGGACTTCAACAGCCTACATAATTTTCAAGATAGAATTTCAAATACTCGTCTAACAAAAGCATTATGGGACTAAATCTCCTAGAGTTTGTCTATGTGGAAGGGTCATCCGATTTGGTGGGCTAAGTAACCTGAGTAAAAGAAGAGACATAAAATTCTGCAGACACTATCAGACAGACAAGGAGCAAAATGTGTCAGAATAAATATTTGTATCACAAAGGAGGAATCCAGAGAACTCAGTCATATTGTACTGTCTCAAGAAGTCAGTATTATTGAATATGACATTGGTAAAATACAAAATGAGGAATGCGAAAGGAAATAATTTTTTTTGAAAGTGATTTAAACAGAATTAGAAGGAAGCTATATGAGCTCACAAAACATGAGGGTCCATATAACTTATATTTTTCAACTATAAGTGTCGATGATCATATCATGAAATTTATGTAGCTTTGTTGTCAACTCTTCTCTAACCAACCTGTGCAATGTGAATTTTTTTGTATGGCTCTGAAGATTGAAATGAAACATAAATTTTGAGGAAATAGCAGGAGTTTCAAAGACACTCAGAATGAACAAAAATGACAGCTGTGACCTCAAGGCAAATTTTGAAATTCTACAAACTCCATCTAATATATCCTTAGGTTAAACCCTAACCATATCCACTCAGTGATCACTTAGTGTCACAAGGTAGCAAAGAGGGGAATCTACCAAGGATAATGGAGCCTTGTGACAGGAAAAGCTAGTGAAGGTGAGTGAAAGAGTCACTACCACCTGATGAAGACCCAGAAGGCAGAGGCAAGGAAGAGAGATAGATGAGATACATGGCCCAGTGGCAGGAAAAAATTCTTGATACTGAGTGCATTTGTTTTTCCAATCTCACATGGATTTATGTCCCTACTCTTCTGGGGAAGAAAACTGCTGAACTCAGCTTGAAACTTCAGTGAATGGCAGTGGACCTAGTTAGCTAGGCAATAACTAGCTAGGGATAAGGAGTTGAAGTCATTCCTTCAGCATTACTAGTATTATATTTATTATTATTAAATGACATTAGAGTATCAAATAAAAACAGACTTGTATTAATAGTGATTCACTACTCCATGAAGCAGGGTTTCTTTCCATCCATGGATTAGCTTCTGTATAAATATAGAGAACTAAATTCATATAGGACAGAAACATAAGGCCTTGTGTAATATGTAGAGGGAAATATAAAATATACCTTAAATATGTTAGCATTGAATATGAAAGAAACATGAAAGCAAAATTTGATATGAATTGAGGAAGAATTTGATGTCCATTATTCTTACACATAAATGAGTCACTTTATTCCTTGTTTTTTTTAAAAAAAAACAATTTAGAGTTTATTAAAATAGTTTGCTGGTTAACTATCCAAATACTTATTCTCCAGTCACATAACCATTTAGTAAGTTATAATTAATATAACAACTGACAGGTACATTGAAATCCCAGTGCTATTTCTGAAATTTTTATTTTTGTTGAAGTATTAACTGACATACAATATTGTATTAGTTTAAAGTATGCGACATGGTGGTTTAGCATTTATATACACTGCAAAATGATCACAACCATGAGTCTGATTACAATCTGTCACCAAAATAAATACAATATTTTTTAAAGACTTTATCTTTTGAGACAGAGAGATAGAGTGAGTGCATGAATGGGGGGTGGGGGCAAAGGGAGAGGGAGAGGCAGAAGCAGACTCACCACTGAGCAGGGAGCCAGAAGTCTGCTCCATTCCAAAACTGAGATCATGATCTGAGCTGAAGACAGAAGGCTTAACTGACGGTGCAACTGAGGTGCTCCTACAGTAACTATGATGTTATTGCTATATTCCCTATGCTTTATTTTATATCTGCATGGCTTATTTATTTTATAACTGGAAGTGTGTACTTCTTAATCCTTTTCACCTATTTCATCCATATCCCTACCCCCTCCCTCTGTAAAGTGCTTTTGTTCTCTGTATTTATGAGTCTGTCTCTGTTTTGTTTTGCTTGTTTGTTTTGTTTTGTTAGATCCCACATAGCAATATGATCATATGGCATTCAGAGGCCTTTCTGGAGCCCTCTGGATTCTTCATATAGTAACAGACACATTATGGGTTCTGAGCATGCAAATCAATATTATTATTTTTGTTCTGAATTTGCCAGCATTTTATTTCTGTACATACCCTACTTTTAGGCTCTGTAATGCTTACAAGAAATCTGTGACCTGGAAAATGAGAAAAACAAAAAGTTCTACCAAGGTACAGGGAGTTCAGAGAGGTACCCACTCACAACTCAATCTCAGATTACTGAAAACAGGAATACATTTTATTCATATAATGCTCAGGAATGTGTGATCTACAAAGTGTGGTGCAAACCTTAAGCTTAGTAGTTTCATAGTAGCTCATTAAAATTCATCACTTAGGTGTTAATCACTACTTTAATAAGTTTGTAGGAGGATACAAGCAAAGAAAACAGTCTGTGTCTTTAATTTAATTTACCAGCAACATTTGTAAAATAATGGAGAATGTTTCCACATTCTAACCTATTATATTCTAAAAGATACAGCGTCTGTCGGGCAGTAGTGTGCCTGGAACAAGTCAGTCTTGGCAGTATATTTCAGAGTTCCTGATTTTGCTTAAGTAGATGCTTTACTGAAAAAATCTCCTACTCACTCTTTAACAGACTGAGAGACGTGTAGCTTACCAGGACAACTTTAGTGCTGAGAAAAAAAGAAAGTCCATTTAAACTCCAATTGAGACAAATCCATCAACTATATATTGGGCAAGTCTGGCCCAAATCATGAGTTTAGAATTAGCACTCTCCACCAAGAATGGTGGGAAAAAACAAAATTATATGTCCTCTCTTTTGGAACTGAAACCCAACAACAACAACAACAAAAAAGTAGTTGCAAATAAAATTATTGTAATAAAATCTATGGGACTGAAGAGGTATGGAGATCTTACAGATCATTTAGATTGACACTCTCTTTGCTGATGGCAGCACCCCAGCCCAGATTGTTGAAGGACTTGTCCTAGGTCGCCACCACTGGATGTGAGAATCTCAGGGCTCCAGGCAGTGTCTGGAATCTCAGCTTAGGGGCAACATGGTGTAAGTTGTGGAGAGAAGTAGAACAAAATCACGAGGTTTAAGTCAACACAATACAAAAAATAAAGTAAAATGGCATAATCCCATTAAGAGCAAGGGAAAGGGGAAAGTGAGTGGATACATGAAGTAGAGTGGAAAATCAGTTGAAGAATGGATATCTAAGACCAAAACAGAAAGAAGGTGGAAGAGAAAAAGAGAAGTATACAGAGTAATGGATTATGGAAAAAAAAAAGTCTCAATTATGGTAGGAGAGAAAATGGATGTAAAAGTGAAGGAATAAAGTATTTTTCTACTTTTATCCCACCCTGCCACTAAACCATGTTGGGTATGTCACTGTCTGCTATTATTGTTGCTCTTGTAAGTGTCCATCATACACTGATGCTAAGAGATTTTGAAATATGCTTCATTCTTCAGATACTGCTCTGCAACAGCAGACCCCCTGACAGGGGGAGGTGTATCTCTAAACTTTGAAGACAGGCACTGAGTCCATCCTTCTGAGGGCCAAGTAAATTGAAGCCAGGTGTCTCCTCTATAGAGAGATTTCTCTCTTTTAATGTACATGAATCAGTGAATCTGGTTATTGATTGGGATCATTTTACTGCCCTGGATTTATCCTTATTTTGTCAGGGATGTGAAAATGACTAATGTATGTGTATTTGGACTGTTACATTGCTCATCACTAAAAAGATATAGGAAAAACTGAACAAAAAGACAGTTGAATTATGATTACTGTGCATGTTTTTTAAAGATAAATATTCAGTCCTCATTATTTTTAAATCTCTATAGGTACTCATCAAATGTTTGTTGAAGTTAATGAAGAAAAAAGTTTTTTTCAAAGCAATATTTTGAGCATTTTCAAACATACACATGTTTGGATTTTCAGTTTTATTTTTTGAGACTAAAAGCATTGTTATGAATAGAGATTATCACAACAGAATGATAAAACATCTGATTTGCCAGAAAGATGTCAGTTGTAAAATGGCTTAAACCTAACAAAAATGGCTCCAAAATATAAAATAACTTTTGACAATCCACAATTATTGTGAGAGTAATATAACCATCTCGATTAATAGGCCAATCAAAAGAAAATGTTAATCAAAACATGCAGATATTCAATTTAGACTTACAAAGTCTTATTCTACTGGTGTTCTGATCCCCACAGGGAAGATAGTTGAATACAGAAGTTTCTGTCTAGTTTATCTTAGAGAAAGTACTGATATTTCAAGTTATATTCACTCAGTTTGTTTTGACACCCTTAGAGAAACAAAGAAGAGATTTCTATTTAGTCTATTTTATTTTATTTTATTTTATTTTATTTTATTTTTTTAAGAAAGCTTCTTTTTTTTTTTTAATTTTTATTTATTCATGATAGGCACACAGTGAGAGAGAGAGAGGCAGAGACACAGGCAGAGGGAGAAGCAGGCTCCATGCACCGGGAGCCCGACGTGGGATTCGATCCCGGATCTCCCGGATCGTGCCCTGGGCCAAAGGCAGGCGCCAAAACGCTGCGCCACCCAGGGATCCCTATTTAGTCTATTTTAGTGAAACTTTGGTTTCTGAGGGCGCTTATCAGTATATCCAGTACACACAATGAAAGCTCCAGGAATTTAAAGGCCTCTGGGTAACATGAATCACAGGGGAAAATGTACAATATTCCAATAACAGTTTGATTCCTAATGAAACAGTGGCTTTCTTAGCCCAAAAGTCTCTTTTTAAATTTACCCTTTTCGGGTTATTACAGTATGTTACCCTTTAATTCCTTCTAATTGCTTATCATGTGGAACAAGCAAGCAAGTGCAGTTTGGGATTATACTCCTCCTCAAATGGTCTTTGTTTGAATTGGGTTTAAGGCATAGTCCTACAACCTTAACCGAAAAGCAGTTCTAGGAAGCCAGTCCTTGTGTCTGTTGTAAGGCTGCCAAGCATATTTCCTTGTTAGTAACCTTGGAAGACATAGCTATCTTCACAACTAAGAAAAGTTATCCACTGAACAGTGGGTTTCTGTTTAATTTTATGATCCTAGTGAGATATGTAACTGACCCCATTCTTTAGTTGAGTTCTGGAAAAATTGGAATCAAAATTGTGTCCTATATATAGAAACAGTGTGAATATATATTTTTAAGCTCATTCTTAATGTCATTCATGTTTTTATTCTTGCCTTTTGCACTTTCCTTAGTTCTTATTTTTGTATCTTATATTTTTCATGGCCTTGTAATAATCATAAAAATGCACATAAACAGGGGCACCTGGATGACTCAGTGGTTGAGAGTCTGCCTGTGGCTCAGGTCATGATCCAGGGTTCTGGGATTGCATCCCACATCAGGCTTCCCATAGGGATCCTTCTTCTCCCTCTGTCTATGTCTTTGCCTCTGTGTGCGTGTGTCTTTCATGAATAAATAAATAAAGTCTTTAAAAAAATACACATAAACATTTAAATAGCACTATGTGCCAGATACAAAAGTAAAGATTTTTCTTCCACTTGAATCTCATCTAATTCTTACATGTCTTTCAGGAATGTAGAATATTAGAGTCATTTGTATGTTTCTAAGGACAAGAGAACTAAGTAGCTTGCCAAAATTACACAGATAGAGAAAAGCAGACAGAGTATGATTTCATTCACTCTAATGCTTGGAGTTGCTCCTCTATGCTGCCCTGATGTGTGCTACCCATGGAAAAGTGCTTGTTTAAGTTGATTCTTAAATTAGATAAAAACCAGATGAAAACATGGATAGAAAAAGGAGGACTAAGTCTCCACAGCTTGCTTAGTACATATAAAGACCTGGAACTCTGCAGTCTAGTGTGTCTCCAGGTATGTTTTTAATGTTCACTTGTCAGGTCATAATTTTGGTGTTCCTCCTCACATTCAGGTAAGAAGTGGTTGCATAGAAAACAGAAATTTTAATTAAAGTTTCAAAACTTACTTTCCAATAGCTTTACTCCTTAATTTGTGTTGTCTCTTTTTAGAAGAAGGTCTGAACCTTAATTCCTGAATCTTAGTATGATTGTCTTTCCTCAAGATCTTTCATCTATATGCATGATGAATTTCAACTTAGCGTACACTTATCTCCTTTGTGTGTCCACATATATATTGAATGATTGACTTGGCACATTGGCTCAATGTTTTACACCTCAAATAAATTAGCCTATACCAGTATTTGTGAAATAATTTAAATATTTACATTCTGATATCCTAAGTTAATATGAGCATCTGGCAATTTAACAGATTTCTCTGTTTCCTAAAAATGCAAACAATAAGAGGAAAATATAGGAGATTTTCTAATCTTCTTTTTAACTGACATCTTTACCAACCACATTTGACTAAAGTTTAAATTTTTGTTTTCCATTTCCATGCATCACTAAAGCTGAACTGTAGTCATCAAGTCCCAGGCACTTTGCTAGTCATTGGTGATACAAAGGTGAAAAGAATATATCTCTATCGAAAGAAAGGTATAATTTATTGAGGAACCACGCAGGTATTTCTGGTAAAATATGTAATATTTATAGATGCCTAGAAATTATTTAATGTTTACATAAGGAGCACTCAGAAGTGTTATTTTTATATAAATAAATAAGTTAGATACGCATAGATGACATAGAATGCATTCTATCTGGATGAAAATGTTACTGGTCCAGGAGAATCAACCCCATCTCTCAAATTTGTTCAGAGATCAGTATTTTTGGAATTTCTCCCCTAGGGATATATCATCTCCTTTGTCCATGTTTTTCAGGAAAAAAATATTGCATAACTTGCAGGCTGAATAGTGGTATCTTTCTTTGTGGCCTCTACCATATTGTTTTAGTGAATGGGCTTCCTTTGTAAACTCCAGAGGAGTATATGATTCTCACTGAGATATTAATTTTTTGGCTCTAATTCAAGTACTCAATGCATTTACTAACAATTTGTGTCACTACAATATTAAAACAAAACATTGAGTAGTAGAAAATCAGTCAATTCTTTGCATCATCGTTATGGTGAGAAACAATTGGACTGATTTTTCTGATTGATATTTTTGTTCATTTATATAACTGTGTTTTCTATTCATTCAATTACTTGAATAAGCCAGATGTTTTGTTGCATTGCAGACATGATCTTACTACTTGTATAAAAAGAAAAACAAATTTTAAGTGGGAAAAAAAAATGGCCAAAGGAAGTGGCCAGGAGTAAGAGGATGAATATTATTCAATATGAGATATACAAAACATACTCTAAGAAATAATATACAAACAATTTGCTCAACTTGAACTGATTTATTGATTTCTTCAATAAACATATATATTTTTAGCATGTTTTAAGATTTGTACTGGTCGTTGAGAATACAAAAACAAATGTAATGGGATCTTGTCCTTAATTAGACTGAATTTTATTTTATTTTATTTTTTTTAAAATTTTTATTTATTTATGATAGTCACAGAGAGAGAGAGAGGCAGAGACACAGGCAGAGGGAGAAGCAGGCTCCATGCACCGGGAGCCCGACGTGGGATTCGATCCCGGGTCTCCAGGATCGCGCCCTGGGCCAAAGGCAGGCGCCAAACCGCTGCGCCACCCAGGGATCCCATAGACTGAATTTTAAAGGCAAGAATGTTTCCAAGCATATGAACACATGTTTTCTTTATAATAACTATTTATTATACCATGTAGGGTACTTGTTGCCTAGGATAAAAATAAAATAAAGGGGTAATAGAGTCTGGCATCATGGAGTTTATAGACTAGATATAAAAGAGGAACAGAACAAGTAATTATAAGTTCTAGTGATGTCATGAAAAATCTGCAATACTGTATTTTTACCTAATATAAGACTAAGTGAATCAGGAAATAAGGAAAGTGTCCCTGGGAAAGAGTCATTCAAGTTCAAAGCCAAAAAAATTATATATTATGATTTATTAAGAAGCATAAGAGGGAGGCAATAGAGAGGTGTTACTGGCAGAGGGACAAGTAATTAAGTACAGAAACATCCAGCATTTTATAATTTATTGAAATAAGACCTTCAGATATCAATCTTCCTAATATCCCCAAATTAATATTAGTATAAAATTAATGATATCTTAAGAGCTGAGATACATTTGAGTTATCCAAACAAATCTTCAGAAAACAAAACAAAACAATGTAGGGGTGGGGTTCCAAGGAAGCAATCCAAGAACTCTTTTAAATTATACTTTAGGAAGCAAGGTATGCATGCATTTAATTAATTAAAACTGTTAAGTCCTTAAAAAAAAAAAAACTGTTAAGTCCTTGAATATTTCAACTCATATTCTACAAAGCATTTCTCCCATTTCATTTTTAAAGGAAACAAGTACCACCACAAGACATTAGGGGAAGCAAGTTTTAAACACCATGTGATACTAAAAATAATGCAAATATAAAGAGGATATGTTGTTATATTGAGCAAGCTAGTCAGTTATCAATTTTATTTGTGTCACATGAACTTTCAAGTCCCTTTTTAAAGTCTGGCTTTGATAAGAACTAACTGTAAATACTTGGTCAATATGCTTGATAAGTGCTTAATAAATATCAGCTGCAATTTTATAATATGACCAATACTATTATCATTATTATAAATGTCTCCTTGGATTTGGATTAGTAAAAAGAAAGTTTATTTTCAGAACATAATCTTATCATTTTATTTTCATAGCTTCTACTTTGGGAAGTAAAAAACTAAAGGACTATCACTTTCCCTTATAGATAAAAATTCCAAGACATATCAAATTCATTTCTGATTTTGAATTCATTGGAGAGCAGAGGTCACAGAGCAATAAACTTGCCCCAAATCTAAGGATGGTTGGGCCTTACTGGGAGGAAGGAGATGAGAGAAAGAACTCACTTTATATTCAAGAGACATCAGTGAGAAAGATCAGCAAAACAGTGGACCAGGTATAAACTTTAAGGGTAATACAATACTACATGTGCATCTTCTGGAAGGCTCTTTTAGTGAACCCCACTAGTTCCTCACAGTGAAATCCAGAAAAGGTTTCAAGATCTCTGGTGAATATCTATGGAGGGGATTAGATCTGTGGAAGGAATTAGAAATTCTGTCTTGATTCTACTCTCTTATCTCTACTATGGAATTAAAGCCTTAATGTAGAAAGTGAGGAGGAGGAAGTGCTGCTGTCTTTAAGACATTGATGAAAATACCATAGGTAAGAGAATATAACCTGGAAGGGAAACAAACAAAACTAATTCTGTTCAAAGAGTTTGATTACATGCTGATACTACAACTAAAACTAAAGAAAAAACTTGAAATGAGATAAGGTCGGGTCTCCCAGATCAAGGGACACAATACATGCCTAACATTAAGACTTAATCAGAACAATAGAAACTGTATTCCCAATGCACCCTGATTAAGCTAACAAATTTCAAATAACAAGTAATAGCAGAATGAAGTTGGGAGAAGGATAAGAATTATCCTTTCTGGGACACAACATAATGAGAAGACTTAAAATTCAGAATCACACAGACACTGATCTGCAAAACCAACCTTTATACTAAATATAAGAATTCCTCTACAGGAAGTTGAAGTTTCTGGTTCATTGAGGGCAACCATAGCAAAAACAAACAAAAATCTCAAAATCAACCAAACTTCTAGGCAGATTAACTCAAACCAAATTCAAATACCCTCACTAGAGGTCTAGTAGAGGAAGAAGCATGCCTGTACAATGTATTTACCTAGTCACTAGTGTACATAAAGATGTCTAACACATAACAAAAATTTACAAGACATAAAAAACAAACAAAAAGCAAACACAAAACCTAAAAGAAGACAAAGAAAAAAGTTACCATCAGAACCACATTTGAATATTATGCAGATGTTAGAACTATTTGACAAAGAACTGAAAATAGCTATGATTAATATTTTAAAGATTCTAGAAGAAAAGACAAGTCATATAAAATGGATGATTGTAGCAGGGAGATGGAAAAATATACAAAAGGATCAAATGAAAATACTAGATCTGTAAAAAAAACAAAAAGAAAAAAAGCTCAAATATTCTAACACACAAAACTAAAATTACTGAAGAGGAAAAAGAGCACATACATTGTGAAAAAACTAATGACAGATACTAAATCACAGATACAAAAAGATCAGAAAATGCCAAGCTGGTTAAATATCAAACAAAAAAAAAACCAAACAAAAAATATTTTTTAACACAAATACCTAAGGGGAACATATAAAAAGAAAGAGAAAGAAAGAAGAAGAAAGAAAGAAAGAAAGAAAGAGAAAGAAAGAAAGAAAGGAAGGAAGGAAGGAAGGAAGGAAGGAAGGAAGGAAGGAAGGAAGGAAGGAAGAAAGAAGAAAGAAAGAAAGAAAGAGAAAGAAAGAAAGAAAGAAAGAAAGAAAGAAAGAAAAAAAAGAAAAAGAAAGAAAGAAAAGAAGAAAGAAAGAAAGAAGAAAGAAAGAAAGAAAGAAAGAAAGAAAGAAAGAAAGAAAGAGAAAGGGAAAAGAAAAATCTTGAAGTTTACTGGAAGAAGTGGAAACATTTCATAGTAACAAAGATAAACATTACAGGGGAATTCTTGTTCAGAAACTATAAAAGACATAAAAAAGTGAGATCTTTAAGTTGCAGAAATAAACCACTCCTCAAAAAATTGTCAATTCAGGTTTCAAACTTGGAGTGGGGAAAATCCTTCAAGAATGAAAAAAAAAAAAAAGAGATAAAAATTCCTCAGAAAACTAAAAACTGAAACACCTCATTGCTATCACACTAAAAAGAGTTAAAGAAAATTCTCCAGGAAGAAAGAACGTGACATCAGCTTGAAACTTGATTCTACATCAGGAAATGAATAGTGCTGGAAATGAAATAATGGAAGAGTAAGTTAAATTTACTTTTCTTTCTTACATTTAATTGTTCTAAATGCAACTATCTGAAAGAAAAGAGCACTTAACTATTGTGTGTTTGTGGTATGTGTAATGTTAAAAGATGTGGCAGTGGTAGTACAAATGTGTTTATACCATTATAAAGTTCTTCCACTACAGTGAAGTGACATAATAGTATTTGAAGGTAGATATATTATTTTTAAATTTGCATATCCTAAAACAATGCATAAATGAAATTTTTAAAAGAAACCAAGATAAAAATGAAAGACATAGATAAGACATAGATAATATGAGAACAGAAAAGAAAACAGATATTCTGAAAAATGCTTAAGAGAATGTAGAAGAAACAAGATACAGAACAGATGTAAAAATAGTAAACAGGTACCAAGAAGGGAGAATATAATTCAATGATATAAAAAATCACATAAAATATGAATAGTGTAAATTCCCCAGTTTATAGACTTGTATTGGAAGACTGAGTAAAAAAATTAAAAAAAAAGAAAAAATCAAATATGATTATGCAAACACTAACCAGAAGAAATCTTAAGTAGCTATCAGACAAAGTAGAATTCGGAATAAGGAATCTCACTTATGGTAAAGAAAAGCATAGTATTATGTAATGATACAGTGCTCAATTTAGAAAAAAACATGATTGCACATGCACACATGTAGAAAGATTAAAAACACACAAACAAAGAACTAATGGTATAGAATAGACAAATAGATAAACCTATCACAATTATATTTGCATACTTCAGCCATGTTCTCTCGATAACTAATAAAATAAGTAGACAATCAGTAAACATATAAAAAGCTACACAAACTAACAATCAACTAAACCTGGTTGAAGTTAATATAACACTCTACCCAACTACAGTAGCATACACATCATTCTTAAGGGCACATAGAGTAGTCACTAAGACCAAACTTTTGTTCATAAAATAAATCTCAAAAAATTTCAAAAACTAACAATCTTCCAAACCATGTTCATTTTGACTATAAATTAATCACAGAAAGAAACCTGAAAAAATCTTCTCTTATTTGGAAATTATAAACTATACTTCTACACAACTCATGAGATGAAGTATTTTCAAAGAAAATTAAAAAGCATTTTAAACTGAATGAAAATGAAAATTGAATGTATCAAAATTTCCAAGATGCTGCTAATACAGTGATTGGAAAGAAAATTATAGTCCTAAATATTGATCTTAGAAAAGAAAAAAAAATCTTAACTCAGCATGCAAAGTTCCCATTTTAATGAAACTTGAAAAAGAAGGGAAAAATAAACCCAAATTAAGCAGAAAATGAAAATAATGAAGATAAAACTAGAAATCTATAATACAATAGAGTAATCTCTAGCTAAATTTCCCAAAAATAAAGATAGAAGCTACTAACAGTATCTGGAATAAGGAGAGGATACAATTACAGATTTTTAAAATATTAAAATAATGAAAAATATGTACATATGTACTATAGGCAATTATAAACCCTCAGATATGACAAAATTTATAAAATTGACATTCTTTGGAATAATCAAACTGCTATAATTAAGAAAAAATAGATACTAGAATAATTCTAAATATATTTTTAGTTGCATTTGTACCTTAAAATATTCCAAAATGAAAAGTCCAGACCCTGATCATTTTATGGTGACTTTTGTTCAACATTTTTAAAAGAAATATCTCAACACTCTCTTTCCAGGAAATGGAAGATTTTAAACCACTTCCTGATTCATTTTATGAAGCCATAATTACCCTAATACCAAGCCAAACATAAGTATTTCAAAAAAGTAATCTACAGGCTAATATCCAACATGAATCAAGACGTAAAATCCTTAAAAAATTTACAAGCTAAATCCAACTATACATAAAGTAGTTAACACCATGATAAAAGGAACTTATACCAGATATAATAAACCTAGTATAACATTTGAAAATCAATCAGTATAATCATATTAAGAGACTAAAAAGAAAATGCAAAAAACAAAAAAATAAAACATTATGGTCTTCTCAGTGGAAACAGGAAATAAACATTAGATCAAATGACACATCAACTCCTGATTAAAGATCCACACCAAATGATGTGATAAAAATGACTTTATAAACTTGATAAAGAGCTTCTACTAAAAATTATTTAGCTTCTACTAAAAAAATATTCAAGAGTTACAGAATTTGGATTACAATTCAATGTCAGAAAGCCAATTACGAAGAACAATTATAAAGCTACTGGGGGCTCTGGGGAAAAAAAAAAAAAACATAAAGGATTCAAGAAATTTCATGACTGCAGAATTCAGATCTAATCAGGCTGAAATTAAAAATCAATTAAAGGAGATGCAATTCAAACTGGAGGTCCTAACAATAAGGATTAATGAGGTAGAAGAAAGAGTGAGTGACATAGAAGACAAGTTGATGGCAAGGAAGGAAGCTGAGGAAAAAAGAGAAAAACAAAACAACATGAGGAAAGGCTAAGGGAAATAAATGACAGCCTGCGAAGGAAAAAAATCTAAGTTTAATTAGGGTTACAAAGGGTGCCAAAAGGGACAGAGGACCAGAAAGTGTATTTGAACAAATCATAGCTGAGAACTTCCCTAACTGGGGAGGAAAACAGGCATTCAGATCCAGGAGATAGAGATATCCCCCGCCCCTAAAATCAATAAAAACTGTTGACACCTAGAATTTAATAGTGAAACTTGCAAATTCCAAAGCTAAAGAGAAAATCCTTAAAGTTGGAAGAGACAAGAGATCCCTAACTTATATGGGGAGAAATATTATATTAATTGCAGACCTCTCCACAGAGACCTGGCAGGCCAGAAAGGGCTAGCAGGATATATTCAAGGTCCTAAATGAGAAGAATATTCAGCCAAGAATACTCTATCCAGCAAGGCTCTCATTCAGAATAGAAGAAGAGATAAAGAGCTTCCAAGATAGGCAGAAACTGAAAGAATATGTGACCATCAAACCAGCTCTACAAGAAATATTAAGGGGGACTCTGTAAAAGAAAGAGAAAATCCAAAGAAATAATCCACAAAAACAGGGACTGAATACGTATTACGATGACACTAAATTCATATATTTCAATAGTAAATCTGAACGTGAA
Organism: Canis lupus baileyi; assembly: GCF_048164855.1. Lineage (NCBI taxonomy): Eukaryota > Metazoa > Chordata > Mammalia > Carnivora > Canidae > Canis > Canis lupus. Next base: position 30,320,663 of record NC_132857.1, on the reverse strand, counting down.
TGAGCTTAATGATCCCATCAAAAGGTGCAGGGTTTCAGAGTGGATGAAAAAGCAAGACCCATCTATTTGCTGTCTACAAGAGACTCATTTTAGGCATAAGGACAACCTACAGCCTGAAAATAAAAGGTTGGAGAGCCATTTAGCATTCAAAGGTCCTCGAAAGAAAGCTGGGGTAGCAATCTTCATATGAGGTAAATTAAAGTTTATCCGAAAGACTGTAGTAAGAGATGAAGAGGGACACTAAATCATACTTACAGGATCTATCCTACAAGAGGACCTAACAATTGTGAATATTTATGCCCCTAATGTGGGAGCTGCCAAGTATATCAATCAATTAATAACCAAAGGTAAGACAGACTTAGATAATAATACAGTTATACTGGGTGACTCCAACATGGCGCTTTCTGCAAAAGACATATATTATAAGCACAACATCTCCAAAGAAACAACAGCTTTAAATGATACACTGGACCAGATAGATAAATTTCACAGATATTTACAGAACTTTACATCCAAACGCAACTGAATACACATTCTTCTCAAGTGCACATGGAACTTTCTCCAGAATAGACCATATACTGGGACACAAATCAGGTCTTAACTGATACCAAAAGGTTGGGATTGTCCCCTGCATATTTTCAGACCATAATGCTTTGAAATGAGAACTCAATCACAAGAAGAGATTTGGAAGAAATCCAAACACGTGGAGGTTAAAGACCATCCTGCTAAAAGATGAAAGGGTCAACCAGGAAATTAAGGAAGAATTAAAAAGATCATTGAAACTAATGAAAATGAAGATGCAACTGTTCAAAATCTTTGGGATGCAGCAAAAGCAGTCCTGAAAGCGAAATATATCACAATACAAGCAACCCTTAAAAACTGGAAAAAACTCATATACACAAGCTAACCTTGCACCTAAAGAAACTGGAGAAAAAACAGCAAATAAAACCTACACCAGCAGAAGAGAGTTAATAAAGATCCAAGCAGAACTCAATGAAATAGAGACCGGAAGAACTATAGAACAGATCCAAAAAAACAGTAGTTGGTTCTTTGAAAGAATTAATAAGATAGATAAACCATTAGCCAGCCTTATTAAAAACAAAAGAGAAAAGACTCTGATTAATAAAACCACAAATGAAAAAGGAGAGATCACATCCAATACCAAGGATATACAAACGATTTTAAAAATATTATGAGCAGCTATATGGCAATAAATTAGGTAATCTAGAAGAACTGGATGCATTTCTGGAAAACCACAAACTACTAGGAACCAAAACTGGAACAGGAAGAAATAGAAAACCTGAACAGGCCAATAACTAGGGAGGAAATTGAAGCAGTCATCAAAAACCTCCCAAGACACAAAAGTCCAGGGCCAGATGACTTCTCAGGGGAATTCTATCAAACATTTAAAGAAGAAACAATATCTATTTTACTAAACCTGTACCCTAAGATACAAAGGAATGGAGTACTTCCAAATGTGTTCTATGAGGCCAGCATCACCTTAATTCCAAAACCAGACAAAGACCCCACCAAAAAGGAGAATTACAGAACAATATCCCTGATGAACATGGATGCAAAAATTCTCAACAAGGTACTAGCCAATAGGATCCGATAGTACATTAAGAAGATTATTCCCCATGACCAAGTGGGATTTAACCCTGGGATGCAAGGCTGGTTCAACACTCATAAAACAATAAACACGATAGATTATATCAACAAGAGAAAAAACAAGAACCATATGATCCTTTCAATAGATGCAGAGAAAGCATTTGACAAAATACAGCATCCATTCCTGATCAAAACTCTTCAGAGTGTAGGGATACAGGAACATTCCTCAGCTTCTTAAAAGCCATCTACAAAAAGCCCACAGCAAATATTCTCAATGGGGAAACACTGGGAGCCTTTCCCCTAAGATCAGGAACATGAAGGGAATGTCTACTCTCACCACTGCTATTCAACATAGTACTAGAAGTACTAGCCTCAGCAATCAGGCAATAAAAAGAAATAAAAAGCATTCAAATTGGCAAAGAAGAAGTCAAACTCTCCCTCTTTGCAGATGACATGATTCTGTACGTAGAAAACCCAAAAGCCTCCACCCAAACATTTCTAGAACTCATACAGCAATTCGGCAGTGTGGCAGGATTCAAAATCAATGCCCAGAAATCAGTGGCATTTCTATACATTAACAATGAGACTGAAGAAAGAGAAATGAAGGAGTCAATCCCATTTACAATTGCACCCAAAAGCATAAGATACCTAGGAATAAACCTAACCAAAGGGGTAAAGGATCTCTACCCTAAAAACTACTGAACACTTCTGAAAGAAATTGAAGAAGACACAAAGAGATGGAAAAATATTTCATGCTCATGGATTGGCAGAATTAATACTGTGAAAATGTCAATGCTACCCTGGGCAATTTACACATTTAATGCAATCCCTATCAAAATACCATGGACTTTCCTCAGAGAGTTGGAACAAATCATCTAAAGATTTGTGTGGAATCAGAAAAGACCCCGAATAACCAAGGGAATATTGAAAAAGAAAACCATACCTGGGGGCATCACAATTCCAGATTTCAGTTTGTACTACAAAGCTGTGATTATCAAGACAGTGTGATACTGGCACAAAAACAGACACATAGATCAATGGAACAAAATAGAGAACCCAGAAATGAGCCCTCAACTCTATGGTCAACTAATATTCGGCAAAGCAGGAAATACTCTCCACTGGAACAAGGACAGACTCTTCAATAAATGGTGCTGGGAAAATTGGACATCCACATACAGAAGAATGAAACTAGACCACTCTCTTGCACCATACACAAAGATAAACTCAAAATGGATGAAAGATCTAAGTGTGAGACAAGAATCCATCAAAATCCTAGAGGAGAACATAGGCAACACCCTTTTTGAACTTAGCCACAGCAACTTCTTGCAAGAAACATCTATGAAGGAAAAGGAAACAAAAGCAAAACTGAATCATTGGGACTTAATCAAGATAAAAAGCTTTTGCACACCAAAAAAGACAGTCAACAACTAAAATACAACCTGCAGAATGGAGAAAGTATTTGCAAATGACATACCAGATAAAGGGCTAGTATCCAAGATCTATAAAGAACTCATTAAACTCAACAGCAAAGAAACAAACAATCCAATCATGAAATGGGCAAAAGACATGAGCAGAAATCTCACAGAGGAAGACATAGACATGGCCAACACGCACATGAGAAAATGCTCGGCATCACTTGCCACCAGGGAAATACAAATCAAAACCACAATGAGATACCACCTCACACCCGTGTGAATAGTTAAAATTAACAAGGCAGGAAACCACAAATGTGGGAGAGGATGCAGAGAAAAGGGAACCCTCTTGCACTGTTGGTGGGAATGTGAACTGGTGCAGCCACTCTGGGAAGCTGTGTGGAGGTTCCTCAAAGAGTTAAAAATAGACCTGCCCTACGACCCAGCAATTGCACCGCTAGAGATTTACCCCAAAGATACAGTGAAATGCCGAGACACCTCCACCCCAATGTTTATAGCAGTAATGTCCACAATAGCCAAACTGTGGAAGGAGCCTCGGTGTCCATCAAAAGATAAATGGATAAAGAAGATGTGGTTTATGTATACAATGGAATATTACTCAGCCATTAGAAACGATGAATACCCCCTATTTGCTTCGACGTGGATGGAACTGGAGGGTATTATGCTGAGTGAAACCACTCAATACACTGAAAGTCAGTCAGAGAAGGACAAACATTATATGGTCTCATTCATTTGGGGAATATAAAAAATACTGAAGTGGAATAAAGGGGAAAGGAGAGAAAATGAGTGGGAAATATCAGTGAGGGTTACAGAACATGAGAGACACCTAATTCTGGGAAACGAACAAGGACTGGTAGAAAGAGAGGTGGGCGGGGGGTTGGGGTGACTGGCTGACAGGAACTGAGGGTGGCACTTGACAGGATGAGCAGTGGGTGTTATGCTATATGTTGGCAAATTGAACTGCAATAAATAAATAAATAAATAATAAATAAATAATAAATAAATAAAAATTAAATGAAAAATGAATAACTTCTACATGAAAAGTAATATATAATCATCAATATTCATATGCAAAATATTAAACTACATACAATATATGTGTGCAAATATCTTCAACAACACTTTCAAATCAAATCTGGGAATATATAAAAATCTGCCATGATGAATGGAATTTATCTCAGAAACATAAGGTTAGTTTAATATCCAAAGACAATTGACGTAGAACAACTATCAGTAAGACCAAGAAAAACAAAACAAAACAAAACAAAAAACCCACATGATCATCTTAATAGATAAAGTAAAAGCTTAAGACAAAATTCAAAACTTTAGACAAAATTCAACATCCTATTATGATAAAAACAATAAACAAGCTGGCGGTGGGGGGGGATGCTACTTCATTACACTAATAAAGAATCTTTATGAAGAAACACACAGCAAACAAGGAAAATGTAAGCTGTCAACACTTTCCAATGTTGGGACTACTTGTCCCTTTCTCTCCTCCTCTCCTTTCTCTTCCCCCTTCCCTCTCTCTCCTCTCCTCCTCTAAATAAATAAATAGAATCTTTTTTAAAAAAATTAACCAACTTCTCTGTGACAGTTTATAAGGTGATCCTAAAGTTCTTACAGAAATTCAAAGGACCCAGAATAAATAAAATAATCCTGAAGAAAAATAACCAAGTTTCAGGCCTCACACTTCTCAAACTGGAAATTACTACAAAGTTATAGCAACCAAGACAGTGTAGTACAGGGATAAGGCACAGACATGTACATCCAGTAAAGAAATGGGAAGAAGACATGAATAAACATTTTTCTAAAGAAATGAAATGGCTAACAGACACATGAAAAGATGCTCAACATCACCCATCATCAGGGCAATGCAAACCAAAACTACAATGAGATGTCACCTCATACATGTAGCAGAATGGCTACATTTAACAACACAGGAAACAACAGATGTTGGTGACGATGTGGACAAAGGAGAACCCTCTTATGCTGCTGGTGGAAATGCAAACTGGTGCAGCCACTCTGGAAAATAGTATGTAGGTACCTCAGAAACCCCAAAGCCTATAATCCAGCAATAGTACTACGAGGTTGTTTACCCAAAGGATACAAAAATACTGATTTGAAGGATGACATGCACTTCGATATTTATAGCAGTACTATCAACATTAGCCAAATTATGGAAAGAGCCCAAATGTGAATCAATTGATGAAAGGATAAAAAGGATGTGGTATATATTAATAATGGAATATTAGCCATAACAAAGAAAGGGATCTTGCCATTTGCAACAATGTGGATGGAGCTAGAGAGTATTATTCTAAGTGAAATAAGTCAAATACCGTATGATCTCACTTATGTGAATTTAAGAAATAAAACAAATGAACACCGAGGCAAACCATCGTAGATTCTTACTTATAGGGAACAGAGGTTTACAGGAGGGGATATGGGCAGGATTGGATTAAATAGCTGATGGGGAGGCACCTTGGTGGTTCAGTGGTTGAATGTCTGCCTTTGTCTCAGTTCATGATCCCAGGGTTCTGGGATCAAGTCCCGGATCAGGGTCCCTTCAGGGAATCTGCTTCTCCCTCTGCCTATGTCTCTACCTCTCTGTGTGTCTCTCATGAATAAATAAAATCTTTAAAAATAAATATTTATTTATTTATATTTAAAAATTTAAAAATTACATTTAAAATTTATTTATTTAAAAATAATTATTTATTTATAAGTAAATAAAAATAAATAAATAAATAAATAAATAGATAAATAAATAAATAAATAATGGCATTAAGGAGGGCACTTGTGATGAGCATTGGGTATTGTATGGAACTGCTAAATCACTAAATGCTACTCCTGAAACTAATATTACACCATATGTCAACTAACTGGAATTTAAGTAAGAACTTGAATCAAACAAAACTAGAATTGAAAATTGAGAAAAAAATCCTTATATTTATGGTTAATTGATTTTCAACAAGACTGTCACGCAACCCCACATTGGACAGAAGAGTAGGTTTTAATGGATAGTATTGAGACAATTGAATGTCCACATGAAAAAAAAAAAAGAAGTTGGACATCTTCCTGACAACATATATCAAAATTAACTCAAAAAAAATCAAAGACCATAAATGTAAGAGCTAAGAATTGTAAGATGCTAAGAAAAAAATGGAGATATAATCTTCATGTCCCTGGATTGATTCTTAAATATGACCCAAAAAGCACAAGCAACAGAAGAAAAAAAATACGTAAGTTTTACATCATTAAAATTAAAATCTATTGTGCTTCAAAGGACACTGTTAATAAGGTAAAAATACAATCCACATAATGATAGAAATATTTACAATTGTATATCTGATAAGGGACTTGGAATAGATATTTCTCAGAAGAAGAATACAAGTGACGAATGGACACTTGAAAAAAGAAAAAGGTTCAACATCACTAGCTGTCAAAAACGTTATAGCCCTCAGGGATTTTATGGCCACCTCATGGTGACTTGATGGACTCTCATGGAGAATTTGCTCAGATTTCAACACTAATGTACCATATAGACCAGAAAAAGTAAGAAAAATGTCTTTATCTACACAATGATGACATACAGAATATGGAGTCCACTCTCTGAAACTGGTCACAAAATGAGTTGAGAGAGCAAGGAAAACTAAGTTTGATTTGGAATTTTTATGGTTATTAGGGGATGGTGCTGTGTGAGGGATCCCATGCCTAAATAAGGCTGGCATGGCATAAAACTCTCTCTGGGCCAAAGGAAGGAGCATCAGAAGCTTGCTCAGATATGAAGCAGAGGGACTAGCTGTCAGCAAACATTCAAAAAAAGAGGAAAAAACTCAGATTATTAATTACAAAGCTAATGCAAATGAAAACCATGATGATGGTTGTTTTTTTTTTAAATATAAGATTTTTATTGAAACCTATTTGGCAAGACAAGGCCTCAGAAACCAGACAGCTTAGATTTAAACAAGTACTGCATCAAGGAAAGCCGAATCTGAGCTGCCAACAAAAGGAAGTTGTTCTTTATTCCAGAAATAGCCTTAGAAAGTAACGAGCTTGGTGCTAATTAGAGAGGAACGGGGCAGGCTTGGTTATACACTGCCTATCAAAGCGCCAGCCTTCCCTGCCTGAACTGTTTTGAAAATGGGGATATTTATCACTTCACATCCACTCAGGTGTCTATGATCAAAAATAGAGAAATGGGGCACCTGGGTGGCTCAGTCAGTTAAGCATCTGTCTTAGGCTCAGGCCATGATCTCAGGATCTGGAGACTGAGCCCTGAGTAGGGCTCCCTACTTATCAGGGAGTCTGCTTCTCCCTCTCCTTCTCCCTCTCCCTCTCCCTCTTCTTCTCCTTCTCCCTCTGTGTTGTCTCCCAAATAAATAAATAAAACCTTAAAAAATATAAAGATAATAACAAGTGCTGGCAAAGATATGGAGAAGTTGGGGTGCTTCAAAAATGCTTCTGGGGATGTAAAATGGACCCACTACTATGGAGAATAATCCTTCAGTTCCTCAGACATAAAATCCCCTTCTGGTCCAGTGATTCAACTTCCAGGTATGTAACTAAGTAAAATAACAATGCATGTCTACAGAAAACTCAAGCACAAATGTTCAAAACTCAAGCACATTGTAGCATTATGCATAATAACTAAAAAGAAAAGAAACAACTCAAATGTCTATCACTAGAAGTATAGATAAATAAAATACAGTATGTCCACACAGTGGAATATTATTAGGCAGTAATAAGGGAAACAAAGTATTGATACATGGTACACTATGAATGAACTTTGAAGACATTGCACTAAGTGAAAGAAAAAAGGAACAATGGGCCACCTGTTGTGGGATTCCATTTATACATAATATCCAAAATAGGCAAATTTATAGAGATAGGAAGTAGACCCATAACTCCTAGGACTTTCGTGGTGGGTGGTTGAGGAGTGACAGTTATGGAATGTAAGATTTCTTTCTGTGGCTATGAAAATATTAAAAAATTGATTAAGATGATGGTGCATAACACCATTAAAAGCCATTTAATTATACACTTTGAATACATGAATTGTATGTTTTGCAAGTTATATCTCAATTAAACTGTTAAATGACTAAAACAATAGTCTTCAACTTTTAACTCATATCTAATACAAATATTAATTCAAGGTGGTTTTCATGACCTAAATATAAAATCTAGAACTATAATACTTCTCTATGGAAAAAAAAAAAGGAAAAAAAAAACTATGACCTTGGATTAATCTGCTGTTAGACATAACACCAAAAGTATGATCTTTGAAAGAATAACTTAATAAATTGAACTTTAATTCAATTAAAACTTTTGCTTATGGAATATTCATTCATTTAGTAAAAACAGCAAGATAGTTCAGCCACATCTGAAAAACAGTTTGCCTACCTCTTATAAATCTATTCCTAGCATATGACCCAGAAATCTCTCTTCTAGATTTCTATCCAATAGAAATGAAACACTGTGTCTACATGAAAATCTGTATGTGAATGCTTACAGCAGCTTTATCCATAATACCAAACACTGGAAATAACCCAGATATCTTTCAGCCTGTGAATGCATAAACAATAGCATATTTTCTTCTAGTTTTATTTATCTTGATGAGTTTATTGCTTTCTGTTTTTCTTTTGATTTTATAAGAAAATAGATTTTTAAACTGCATACTTATTAATCTGTGGTATATCTATACATTAACGTCGCACTCTTTTCTTGGAACATGACCAATTTTTGGTTGTTAAATTCCAAAGGAACAAACTATTAATTCATGCAATACCTGGATGGTTCTTAAATGTTTTTTGTAAAGTGGAAGGAGCCAGATCCAAAAAGGTACATAGTGTATGATTCTATTCATATTACATTATGAAAAAAGCAAGACTAGAAGGAAGAAAACAAGTCCATGGTCGCAGGGGTTGTGAGGGTGGGGACTGTCTGCATAGGGACAGCCTGGGTGACTGCTTGGGGTAATAAAGGTATTCAGCATGAAAAGATGTTAGTAGACACACAATTATATTCATTTGTCTAAACCCCATAAATGTGTACAACACAAAATTTTAATTTTCTGCAATTAAAAAAAATCATCAAGATGTGGAGGTAATTCACTCTTTAAAACAGTCACGATTGGGACGCCTGGGTGGCTCAGCAGTTGAGCCTCTGCCTTCAGCCTAGGGCGTCATCCCGGGGTCCTGGGATCGAGTTCCACATTGAACTCCCTGCATGGAGCCTGCTTTTCCCTCTGCCTGTGTCTCTGCCTCCCTCTCTCTGTTTCTCATGAATAAATTAAAAAAAAAAGTCATGATTATGACAAACAAAAATAGATTCAGTGATTGGAGGTGATTGAGAAGGCATGATAACTAATTCAATGTGGCATCCTGGATTGGAATCAGGAACAGAAAAAGTACATTAGTTGCAAAACTGGTAAAATCCAAATAAACTATAGTTTAGTTACTAGCATTGCACCACAGTTAGTTTTTTAGCTTGAATATAGTTCCCTTGATTATGTAAGATATTAACATAAGGGGAAACTACATCATGACTACATAAGAATTGCCCATCTTCTCTGAGTCTAAAATTAGCTAAGTTTTTAAAAAAATGGAAAATATTAAAAAAGAATTACACCAGATTTAAAGAATTCTGTCAAAAAAATTCTGTCTTCTCCAAATATATCTCTCATATATTAACTCATCATATTTTTAAATCATATTGTGTGCGGTGGTAGGCTAATAATACCTCCTCCACTCACATGCATGCATGCACGCACATGTACACAAAGGTGTCCATATTCTAATCCCTTGGAAACTATAAATCTGCTAATTTATGAAGAAAAAAAATGTTTTTACAGACATGGGGTCTTGAGCTGAGGGTATTATCCTGGATTATTCTGGTAAACCCAAATTTGTAATCATAAGGACTCTTATAAATCGGAGGCAGGTAGGTCAAAATCAGAGACAGCGAGGAGACCACATAATGATAAGAAAAAAAGATTTGCCGATGCTACAATGCAGGCCTTGAAGATGAAAGAAGGGATCACGAGCCAAGAAATAGAAGGATTGCAGTTCTAGAAACTAGAAAACAAAAAGAAACAGATTTTCCACTAGAGCTTCTAGAAGGAGGGTGGCCATGCTGACAGTTTAATTTTGTTCCTGGAAGTGATTTTGAACTTCTGACCTCCAGAACTTTAAGAAATAAATTTATGTTGTTTTAACCACTAAAAGTGGTGGCAGTTTATTATAGCAACAATAGAAAAATAAAACATATGAACACTCTATAGTCACCAAAAATCAGTTTAGGAATAAAGTGGAATAAAATTTGATGCATTTAATTTTATTTTAAATTAATAACAAAAATGTATTTGCTCCAATTATAATTCGCATACACACAGTGAGATTTTTTAGCTTGTGAATGAAAACTGTCATGTTAAATGGTATTAGAACATCTCCCAGTGGATATAGATTTCAAATTTAGCTTGATATTCACAAATAATCCATGATGACTCCTGCATTCAAAATATAGGAATGACAATGTCACATTCTGTAGTAACAGCATCATGGTCCTTTCTTACATTATAGTCTCATCATGAAATCTTTATAAGCTCACTCCACAGGAGGTAAAAGGCTGTCTGCTGACAGCAGTGCCCTACAAATTTCACCATGGAGTTTGACAGAAGTTCTTCTAGGAATATAGTATTGGGGCCTTGGATGGCTACGATGTGGGAAAAGGAAGAAAGACAATGACGCTAGATGGGCAGACCTCACATTATTTTTCTTAGGCCTAATAAAGTACATTTTTCAGACAGGGGCTGGAAATTATCAGATTAGAACAAGTTTCAGCTCTGCCATTTTGCTTAGGGCACTGTCTTCCCCAAGCCACATGCTTGCCTGGAGTTGTTTTCCCCAACTCCACTGTACTGTGCTAGAGCAGAAACTCGTCTTGCTAGCAATAGCTCTCATCTTAGGGTACTAAAGCATTACCAGCCTATAATTTTATTTTTGTGTAAATAAAAAAGACTCAGATACCATATCCTTATTTGGGGCATCCTGTTTACCAAATAGGGAAAAAGTAAATCTTTTTAATCTAAAAACCTATCATCTTTGAGACAAGGATAACTAAGGGTAATAGGTAAAATTTAAATACAGAAAATGTTTATTTAATATCTCTCTGCTTCTCTTGAAAGCTAGGTGAGATCTCTGCCACTGAATTATGAGAATCCACTTAAAGGAGGCAATATATAACAATTTAAAAATAATGAAACTATGAGTAGAGTATAAGAGATAAAAATAGTATTTTTGCTATTACCATTATTTAGAACTTTATTTAAAAGCCTTTATCTTTTCCCTGTGATGAAATTATCAGTAAGAGATACTATAGAAATTTCCTAGTAATAGGAAGATTTTCTGAGTTGGTAATGAATCATTATTTTTTTTGCTGAGGTATACATTTCTCAAATATCAGGCACTCCAGAGACTACCCTAACCCACTTTCAGTGGTTGGAAGGTTCAACAAGAATCCAAGTTTAATAATAAAAATTTACTATTTTCATGAATGCAATTTTCTGATTCAAAAGTGTTAATAATGATTTGCAATAAACAAACAAGGAGTTACTAAGGAGGGTCTTACAGGAGAGTTCCTTTAGTCCGTAGATGTGACTGATGTGTATTTAGTAGAAAACTGCTCAATACAAACTGGAGCTCTTAGAAGTTGAAAGAGCTAAACTAAATAATTTATCTTATTCTTTATAGTCTTTTAAGATAATGACTTTCTTTGTCAACTCATATTTTAAAGTACTTTAGAAATAAAAACTCTATATTCCAATTTCTCTTTCTCACTTAGTGGAGTTTGAATAAGAAAAGTCCTGTTGTGCATGTAATATTCTTTCCAGTGCAATCATAAGAGGCATTAATATTAGCCACAATTTGGTGACATAAATTATAGTAACTATTTTTACAACAAAGACTCATATGTCTAGAAAGTTCAAGTTCATGAAAATGTAAGCCTCTCAGTTGCATTCTGAGTATACATACTACCATTTTACAGATGAGGAAGCTACAGATTGTTTTTTCTAAAATGATACAGTTGTAATTGGTAAAGCCAGATCTTGTACACAAACTCAATGCCTTTCCCACTATATTTTATATTCTCACTTAAAATCACTTAAATGATATAACTGACTCATCTTTTAATTGACTTTGTCTCAGTTTTGGTTTTCAAGTCTCTAACAAAGTGATGTGGAATTCAGTTCCTCTGACCCCGTTCCTGATGCACTGGTCTCACACTTTTACATGGATGCTGCAGGTGGATGCTTCATTTTGTACTGAGCATCTTTAGTGCAGTTGACCAGGGATAAGAAACAAAACAAAGCAACAGCTATCTCAGACCTGTGTCTTTAATCAAGAGATATTTCCAAATATATCATAAATAGGAAAACGTTCAACTTTCAGTCAGTAATTTCTCATTAATAAAGAGAAAGTCAGTACAGCTGATTTATTGGCAAATAATTTCTTGCCAGGGCATAAATGTGTTTGTGTCTAGGGTTTTATTTTCCACTGAATTACCTGATGGATATATTATTCTGGATCACCTGAACCGAAGGGTTCTTTTTAAAATAAATGGTAAAAAAAAAAAAAAAAAAAAAAGAGAGAGAGTAACAGTGGTAATGACACAATAAAATTGACAAGTTGAAAGTAAAATGTCAGAAATATAAAAAACAAAAATCCTTATAGCAGTATTAACCCACCATGTAGCACACAATGTCTAAATTATAGAGGATTTACTGACCCAAGTAGCAAGCTAAAAACTCCCTCTGTAAAAGTGAGAATATCAAATTTCAATCCAATTTTCATGCCATCAGGAGCATGTCTTGATAAAATGTTTGTATTGTTGATGTATTGTTATTGGTGCTTCAGTTAGTGTTTATGACGAAAAGGAAATCTGCTTTTGGTATTAGAGAAGCATATACATGAATCTCGGTTTTTCTCCCCTTGTAACTCTTGGCTTTGATTGTGTTCATTCACCTGTTTGCCTCTCAATTTTCTTATCTCTACAGTGGGGGAAATATTTCTGTGCTACAGAGTAAGGAAAAGACTTAGTAGCAGATATACTGGGAGATCTATATTAATGTTACTTCCATTCTCATAGGAGAGAATTCTCGAATTCCAGCACAATTATACCACGATACAGAACAAGAGAACAAGGCATATATGGCCATTACCCTCATTCAGTGGACTTCTAATTCTTCATTATATTACTGAACTGATATTCTGATTTCTTAATATGTTTTAATTCATTTTTTAAAATTCTAGTTTAGCAGATTTTGACATATACAATTATTTGGGAAAGATGGAAAGGGGTATAATAAAAATTCTGAAATAGCATAATAAAAAGTCACAAATGACTGATAATAATTAGAGTAGACTGGCCAGGGAAACTCTATTTGACAACAAGGAGGAACCAGGCAGGAGGGCAATGAGATGAGGTTGTTGAGCAAGACAGTTTGAAGAATTTCATTAAGAAGAGAAGTATTTCCTGTTTTCCTCCCTGGGCCCGGCTGTCTTCATCTGCAAATTGAGAAGGGTTTAGTTAGAATGCATACAAAAGGTATTCAACTCTGACATCTACCTCTTATTTAATCATGAAAAAAGATGCATTGATTTTAGTGTATAAAAATCTCAACTCTAGATATTTTAAATCCCATTCATTTTTCTCCCCTCTCCCCTGCCCCTCTGCCTCTTCTGCCCCTTGCTCCCCCTGCTCCCCCTTTCCCTCCTCTTCTTCTTTCTCTTTTCCTTCTTTAGGATTGATAGAAAATCCTCCATCATTTTCTGTTAATTCTCTAACAGAGAATTCATAACCCAATCTTATGAATGTGTGGTTTTCATCTTTTACATGATTTTGATTGTTTTTTTCTCTACTTAATATCATTCCACTGCCACAAAAACAAAGATATACCTATCAAGTAACATGTGTCTTACTCTGAGCTATGCCCTATCTACACCTATAATGATTTTGCTACAGGTCCATGCTGATAGTCCTTTTTCTCACTGCCATGTTTATATTGACCCCTGAATCTCACCTTTTAAACTATGAAATCTTTTTAGGATCTGTGAACTTCTTGTCCCATTTATATTTGTAGCACACCTTATCACTTTACTTATTCATGTGTCACTTCTTTGCTAGAAGGGTTTGAGGCAGAATGAAATAAAAGTCATAAATAATAAAGCTATAAAATAGGAATAGAATTTTTTAAAAATCAGAAATTGGAAAGAAAAAAAAAAAGAAAGAAAAAAAATAGGGATGCATGGGTGGCTCAGAAGTTGAGTGTCTGCCTTTGACTCAGGGCTTGATCCCGGAGTCCTGGGATCCAGTCCCACATCAGGGTCCCAGCTGGGAGCCTGCTTCTCCCTCTGCCTGTGTCTCTGTCTCTGTCTCTCTATGTCTTTCATGAATAAATAAATAAAATCTTTAAAAAAAAGAAATAAGAAAGTATGTCTGCTACAACATATTTAGTTGACTGTCTGCTCCCTGGCAGCAAGTCATTATGGGCTACATGCTGCTAAATTTTATTTCCTCATCAAAGAGAAGAAACCTGCTAATTTTAAAAAGAGATTCTATTTTGTTATAGGTGTATATCGAACAGAAATCTGTCATATGGTGGCTTGTATGGGGAATATTGTGGATCATATAATGTAATTGATAATACTGTCTTTGAGCAAATACAGATTTTTTTCTTTAATTATTTTTTAAGAAAATATGCTGTCATATAATCTTGGGGAGTGTTCACAGTATTTATGGCATTTGATCAAATTCATATAAGATCAATGAGTGGGCAGCTTGGGTGGCTCAGCGGTTTAGCACTGCCTTCAGGTCAGGTCGTGATCCTTGAGACCAAGGATCGAGTCCCACTCGGGTTCCCAGCATAGTGCCTCCTTCTCCCTCTCCCTCTCCCTCTGCCTGTGTCTCTACCTCTGTGTGTGTGTGTGTGTGTGTGTGTGTGTGTGTGTCTCATGAATACATAAATAAGCTCTTTTAAAAAAATCAATGAGCAATTAGGAGAATGGAAGAAAACAGTCTGCATCTTGCATGTACTCAAGCAATTTAAAAGTTATGGCATAGAGCAAACATGCATTGTATAAATGCTTGCAGCATTAGTTTATCATGCAGAGAATCCAGATAATAAAGGACCTCACAGGACATTTAGCAATATGTCGCTTTAGCTTTTGATGAAATTTAAGAAAGATCTGAAGCTAGGGAAGATCATTTTGACAGCTGTATGTAGCATGTACTGGATGGGAAGACTGAATATACAGAGTCCACTGAGGAGGCTGTCACATTAGGATCAAAGAGGGTGTTGAAGCCCTGAACTTAGTAATTGTCAGTAGGGTCTAGAGAAGTGGATAGAACTGAGAATTAAACAGAAGGCTGAAAGCAAAGGATTTATATCTGAAAAGAGATCAATTCAAAAATCACAGATGCCTATCTTGATACTAGAACTGAAAGTTCTTAGGCAAATCAGTGATGCTCTTTGGGATGTTAGATATGGTTTATCACAAGAAATCATCATACCTAATTCTTAATTTTGTTGAACAAAACCAGTATTCACTACCTAGTTCATATATAGCAATCCCTGCCTTCACAAAAATGAATTCTGGTCAATAAGGAAGAGCATACTATAAATGAAACAGTTCAGAAGATGATAGAGGCAGATCATAAATATAATAGCAATCCTTGGGAGAAGAAAGGTCAGTGGAAGTCAAGCATAATAGTTTTTCAGACATTTCACTTACTTTGATCTTTCAAACATGTCAAACCAAATAGTTTTCCAAAACCAAGGTTAAAATGGAAAACGATCATTAACATTTCTTTAACAATAATAAATGGTACCTAGTGAGCCCATACTGTAGTAGAAAACAGAGCAAATTCATCTTTCCAATGTTTTATTTAAAAGAAAGCAAATGGGGACACCACGTTGGCTCAGCGGTTGAGGGTTGAGCATCTGCCTTTGGCTCAGGACCTGATCCCGGATTCTGGGGATCAAGTCTCACATTGGGCTCCTTGCATGGAGCCTGCTTCTCCTCCCTCTGCCTGTGTCTCTGCCTCTCTTTCTGTGTCTCTCATGAATAAAGAAACAAAATATTTATAAAAAATAAAAATAAAAGAAACAAATGGACTAGGATTGCAGAAGTTAATCAAAAGTGAAAAAGTTAGTGTAGCACATGTAAATTTACATTTCTGCTCTGCAACTTCTTTCTTTGTTTTGAACGTAAGATCACCTGAAAATGTATAGTTTCCATGAATATCTACTGTGTGCTCATGGAGAAACGCTGACACAGGGGTCAGCACAGCTAACTCAAGGAACCCCTCTCCTAGGGAACATGACAATTTCATTTCTAGAAAACTCCTTTACTTCTGTGCATCCATGTGCTCCTTTGAACTTTTTCTCTAAACAAAATAAAAATAAGAAAAAATAATAACATGATACAATATATATGTGTGTGCCTATGTTTGCTTATCCTGAGCCAGATGAAATTTTTAAATTCTTTATATCCACAAAATTACCACCACAAGTCTCACATCAATAGTTTCATGATGGAATATAGTTATTAACCAATAAAATCCCTTCATATATATTTTAACTAAAAGTGTTTAAATGATGGGAGGGAAAACATCAGAAAGAGGCTGTTGGGAGCCTGTGAAAGTAGGTTACATGTTCCACTCAGGGCAGTTTTTCATTCCTATTATTCAGACTATTAATATTAATGGATTCTGGGAGAGAAAGTTAGGAACCTAGTCTTCCATCTTGCTGTGCAGAAACTGAATATTGCATGATACAGAATAAATGGAGTGTTACTGATGCCATTTTGTCTCAAATGAAGCTATGCCAGAGAGCAATCCCTTATCCCCAGTCTCTCTTTTTTGGTTGTAGTTCAGGCAAAAAGCAGCTTAAAAAAATAAATAAACACAGTCTTAGCTTGCAAAAGCTGATAGGCCTGAATTAAAATAGGGTGACTTAGGAATGGGTCTATCCTGGACCCTACCCAGAAGCAAGGCTGCACTCCTCCAGCTTGACAAAGTGCAGAATTGTCCATTGGCAGTGTAATTTGAATGTAATTTAAGAGTAAGAAGACTTATTACAGACTTTTTCCCCACCACAGAGGTGTTTGCACTCAACGTCTAAGGAAAATTAATCATGGAATTAAAATGGACTGGCTGCCTTCATTAGCTCTAAAGTTCCCATTTTTCATTAAATGCTGGGAGGCTGAGTGATTTCATAAAAAGGTTTTTAGAGCACAAAGCACAGGATATTAAGGATAATAAAGATAGCCAACTCCACCACCCAGGAGGGGATGTTACTTAAAGGGATGCAAATTCATTGCTATTTATGGCTGCTTAGTTTAGAGTTTAGGGAGGCTCACACATTCCCCAGATTTGGGCATTTTCTATTAATGACACATCTCATAGAATTTTTAAGGGGAGTTGAAAATGGGATGTTTTGGGTCCGAGGACAATATCTGCTGCATTTCCATGCATGTGTTCATGAAGAAAAAAAAAAAAACTTTGTGGTGGCTCAAAACTACTTGGGAAAATAGAAAGGGGGAAAAACATATCTCTTTTTCAGTACTGCCAAAATGACTCTCATCAGAAGTTTCTGAATCAAAGAAGGTGTACAGATTACTACTGATATTTATATAGAAATGGTTGATTCCAGTGTAGTTTTACATGAGTGAAAAACTTACAAACATGATATTTCCTTGGTAGATAGTTCCTCTGTGATTTGGATGTGTTGAAACTGTTGAGGACACTTGTTGCCTGCCTTTTGCATTAAAGAAGGTATTTTGCATTAAAAACTCCAATCTAAAAAAAAAAAAATTAAAAAAACCCCTCCAATCTAAATAAGAGCATTTGTTCAGTGGGATGTGATTTTCAGAATTGCTTCCAGGAAGTAGCAGTGTAATATGTTTGGTCTATTAAAACCTGCAGCAGGCAGGTATCATTCCGAATACAAATACATTAATTGAGATGGCAGGGTGAAGGCAGATTGAGGGATTTAACACAGAATAAGTATATTTATCCTGAAGATTTTAGCAGAATTTTTGAGTGACATTTAACAATCTTACCCTACTTCAGTGGTCTTCTATTGACTCAAGTAGGCTATGGTTCTATAAATGATTTCCAGGAGACATGAATTAGAACAATCCCTTCAGAGACAAGCATGCAGTACAGTTTCAGTAAATCTATTGTTTACTTTTATATCTTTTGTAAACTTTTATAAAGTTTCTAGATGGAATAATTCTCCACATGTTTTGGACTTATCTTCAGTTATTTTTAAAAATAACTATAAAAATTATAAAAATGATATTTAATATTAATTTTGATATTTAATAAAACATTAAAACTTAACATGTTAATGCATTTCATGTCAATACATATAACCTTAGTAAACCACTGAAGTGCTTTTCAGAAGCTGATCCAAGACAGACCATGAGAGACTCCTAACTCTGGGAAACAAAGCATTGAGGAAGGAGAGGTGGGTGGGGGTTTGGGGAAACTGGGTGATGGGCACTGAGGAGGGCACTTGATGGGATGAGCGCTGGGTGTTATACTACATGTTGGCAAATTGAACTTAAATAAAAATAAGTGAAAAAAAAAAAAAAGAAGCTGATCCAAAGACTGGGATGAGGACATAGCTATCTTTTTTTTTTTTAATTTATTTTTTATTGGTGTTCAATTTACCGACATACAGAATAACCCCAGTGCCCGTCACCCATTCACTCCCACCCCCCGCCCTCCTCCCCTTCTACCACCCCTAGTTCGTTTCCCAGAGTTAGCAGTCTTTACGTTATGTCTCCCTTTCTGATATTTCCCACACATTTCTTCTCCTTTCCCTTACATAGCTATCTTATACACTGGACACTTATGCAGGTAGAAAAGTGCAAGCAACATCAAGACACTACAAGTATGATGTTTAGTTCCCATAGAATCTTCATGGTGCTCCTAAAGTGGGGTTTAATTTCTCAATTTTCAAACAACAAAGAGAAGCTCAGAACTATAGAGTTAATGGATTAAGTAGCCATAGCTAGCAATCAGCAGGTGCAGGACTGAAACCTGAGTTTGTATAGCCTGGACCTTAGGTCTCTTCACACCACCAGAACACCACCATGGTATCTAAATCTTATGCTACGGGTCTGTGCCCATAAAAGAAGAGCACTTTTAATGAGGGGCTGTGGGAGTATAGGGCATCTGTATGCTATCAACTGTTATCCTCTGTGAAATAGGTCAAATCATTTTTTTTTTCTGAAGAAATAAATGTACTGACAAGAAGAAAAGAGTTTATATTTATAGGTCTTATTCTCAGCCAAACATTTTCTGAAAAATGTCAACTTCTGGACATATTAAACATGAAAGAGGCTTGAAAGAGAGTGATGGCAATCAAAAGCTGAACTTGATGAGAGAATCAGTGGTTAAGGCTATTATGATTGCGAATATCAAACAGAGAAAGCATATCTCATCCTCAAACAAGTACAGTTGCCCTGGGGACAATGTGATAGAACACCAGACATTAGCAATATCCCAGGCAACCTAGGACTGTCATTTTGCTTGTAATTCAGAACAATTCTTCCCATTAACTTTTGGAAATTTTTGCAAAATTGGACAGAATTAGCAGTACTATGCTTATTTCTGACACCTTTATTAATATAAAATTCACATGTAATAAAATTTACCCATTTTTAATGGATAAAATACCCATTAGTTTAAATAATACAGTTTATAGTTTTTAATATATAAACAGAGTTGCTCAAATACCATCATGATTAAGTTTAGAACTTTCTTCACCTCAAAAAGAAACCTGCAGCCATTAGCAGTCACCTCTCTTCACACCATTGCCTCAATTCCCTGTCCTAGGTAAACACTAATCTATTGCCTTTCTCTATGCATTTGCCTAATTCTGGATATTTCATTTAAATGGAATCATACAATATGAGCCTTTTGTAAGTAAATGTTTTTCATCTAGCATAATGTTTTTAAGATATATCCATATTGTAGCATGTATCAATACTTCATTTCTTTTTATTGATGAATAATAGTCCATCAGATGAACATATCATATTTTGTTTATCCATTCTGTGGTTGATGAACAGTTAGTTGTTTCTATCTTTGGCTACGAACATTCATGTATAAGTTTTGTGTAAACATATGTTTTCAATTTTCTTGGATATATATCTGGGAGTAGAATTATAAGATCATATCAGCAACATTATGTTTAATCTTTTTAGGGAATTAGTATACTATTTTTCAAGTGGTTGTTCCATTTTATATTCCTACCAGCGGTATGTAAGAGTTACAATTTATCCACATGCTCATCAACAGTTGTTTTTATTTTGTTTTGTTTTGCTTTGTTTTGTTCTCTAGTTTTATCATAGCCATCTTTGTGTGTGAAGTGACGACTCTGAAGTTTTATTCACATCTCCCTAATGGCATTTTTGGCATCTTTTCAAGAGCTTTTTTGCTACTTGTGTGTCTTCTTGGGAGACATACCTATTCAAACAATTGGCACTTTTTTTGTCTTTCTATTATAAAGTTTAAGAGTAACTTATATACCCCAGATAGAAGTTCCTATCAAATATATTACTTGCTTTTCATTCATTCCATGTGCTGTGTTTTCACCTTCTTTCTGGTTGCATTTGCAGCATCAACCTTTTTATTTAACACAGTCTAATTTACCTATTTTTTATTTTGTAACTTGTGCTTTTGGAATCACATCTAAGAAACCATTGCCCAACCTGAGATCATGAAGACTTACACAGATGTTTTATTCTACGAGTTTTATATTTTTAGCTCTTACTTTTAGGCCTATGATCCACTTTGAGTTAATTTTTGTTTATGATATGGTATAAAGGTTTTAAATCTAGATGTTCAATTGTCTCACAACCATATGTGAAAATGAATGTTTTTTCCTTCTTGAATTTACTTGGCATTCCTACTGACAATCAAACACAAATTAACTAAAACATATATAATTTATATATAATTTGTCAAATGGTTGGGGAAGTGAAATCTGTCCGCATTAAACATAAAACCACATGATTAACATGGGAAGGCTTTCTTTCCTGAAATGAAGTATCTTGTGACGTTGTTAATTGAATGTTCTACTTTAACACAATAAAGCAATTAATATCAAATTTTTGAAATGTGTGTTCTACTAATTTCTTCCTTATTACACTTTTGTTTTAATTAAATGACTTTTCTGAATTTTTTATTCAAAAATATATTATTTCACAACACTTTTATGTAGAGGTATAGGAAATTGAAGAATAACATTTAAGTTAAATATCAGAGTTATTGAACTGAAAATTTTCACTACCAATGTATTAATTCTTAAGTGATATAATAATGAATCTATATATACAATATGAACCTCCCATTGATTTTACTTATTCTTTTACTTATTCTTTAACTAAGGGACAGGAACAAAAATAAATTACACTATTTTCCAGAATTCTCATATTTCATTATACAAGGGAACCTCACATTAAATGGTCATGATTTGCTACAATAATAATTTATTATATGAAAGTTGCTAAGCTGCACGGTTATAGAAGATCAAATAAACACATATTTTTTATTTTATTTTATTTTAATTTTATTTTAGAGTTTATTTATTTTAGAGAGAGAGAGAAAGAGCACAGAGAGGAGCAGGAAGAGAGGGAGAGAGAGACTCTCCAGCAGACTAAAAGCTGAGCACAGAGTCCCATGTGAGGTTCAATCCCACAGACCCTGAGATCATGACCTGAGCCAAAACCAAGTCCAAAACTTAACCGATTGAGCCACTCAGGTGCTCCACATCATTATTTTAGGCCAAACTTTTCTTTTACAGGTTTAATATATAGAAAAAAACTGTTTTTTTTTTATCTTGTATCCTGTAATTTTGTTTAATTAATTTATTAATTTTAGGAATTTTTCTTATTTCCTTAGGTTTTCCCCATTGATAATTATGTCTCTGCTAATAGGGGCAGTTGTGTTTCTTGCGTTAAAACCTATATGGCTTCTTTTCCTCTTCTTGCTTTACTATAAAAGTTACTGTATAGCAAGTCTAATATACTGTTAAATAAGAATAATAAGAACAGACAGCTTTGTCTTTCAGCTGTAATAAGCTGTCATTTCCTTTGCTCTTTATCAAGTGGAGACTGTTTCCTTCTATTCCTTTTCTTTTTTTCTGAAAGTCTTTATTTATGAATGGGATTTAGTTTTGTCAAATGCTTTGCCTACATCAAGTGACATAATCATGTCATTTTCGTTTTTAGCCTGCTAATGTGGTGGAATATAGTGATTGATTTTCAAATATTGAATCATCCTTGTGTCCCTGAAATAAACCCCGCATAGTCATGATATGTAATTATGTTTTGATGAATTATATTTGCTAATATTTTAAAGATTTTTGCATCTCTCTCCATAAGTGACATTAGTGTCTTAATTTTCTTTTTCCTCTCTTCTCCTTCCTTCCTTTTGTCATATTCTCTGTCTGGTTTTGGCTTTATGAAATAAGTAGGTAATTATTCATTCCTTTTCTGTTTTCTAGAAGGGATGATAGACATTTTGTTTTAATTATTGTTAAAGGTTAGGTAGAATTTTATAATAAAGTTATAGTGGCCTGAAGATTTTTTTGGGGGTAGCAGGTTTACCAATTACAAATCCAATTTACATAATATTTTTAGGATTATTCACATTATTCCATATGTGGTAAATTGTGGTAGCTTGTGCTTTTGAAAAAAATTTCAACTAAATGTCATATTTATATGAGCAGAGGTGTTCATAGTATTCCCTATTATCCTTCTGATGTTTGTAGTCTGTATTTCATTTTATGTCTGATATTGGTAGTTAGTGATCTCTCCCTTTTTATTTTGTCAGTATTGCTGAGGCTTGTCAATGTTATTGATCTTTGCAAAGAATGAACTTTTTGTTTTATTTATCTTTTCAATTGTTTTTGTTTTCAATTTTACTAATTTATCCTCTTTATTTCTTTCATTCTGCAAAACTTAGATTTGCTTTGTTCTACTTTTTTCTAGGTTCTTGAGGTAGGTGTTAAAATTATTGATATGAGGGGACGCCTGGGTGGCTCAGTGGTTGAGCATCTGCCATCGACTCAGGGCATGAGGATTGAGTCCCACATCGGGCTCCCTGCATGGAGCCTGCTTCTCCCTCTGCCTATGTCTCTGCTTCTCTCTGTGTGTCTCTCATGAATACTGCTTTACCTGTCTTATAGGTTTTGATATTTGTATTTTCATTGTCATTTAGTTCAGTGTATTTCTTAGATTTCCTTCCTACTCACAGATTATGTAGAAGTATGTGGTTTATTTTTTTAATTCTAGTGTATTTCATAATTTTTCTCTTATCTTTCTCTTTTATTTTCTAGCTTGATTCCATTGTTGCCAGAGCACACACACTCTATATGTTATTATTAATTATTTTGAACTTGTAGCTGGTTTAAATTTGTTTGGTGACCCCAGATATTGTCTATCTTGGTATATGTCCCATGGATACTTGAGAATTAGGACTATTTTGCTGTGGTCAGGTAAAGTCTTCTATCAAGACTGATTATAACCTGTTGGTTGATGGTGTTTGAGTTCTTCTGTTTCCTTGCTGATTGACTCTATAATTGTTTTATCAATGTTGAGACAGGGATATTGGTCTCCAAATATAATTGTGATTTATCTCTCTCTCAGGTCTATCAATTTTTGCTTTGTAAATTATGCAGTACTCTGTTGGTACAAACCCATTTAGAATTGCTCTGTCTTTTTAGTGGTTTGACTATTTCATTATTGTGTATAATGTTTTCCTCTGTCTCTGGTGTTTTTTAGTTAATATCTTTTTTATCTGGTATTAATATTGCTGCCTCTCCTTTTTTTAATTAACATTTGTCTTATATACAGTTTTCCACGTTTTCCCTTTCAACCTACCTACATTGTCATAGTTGAAATGGATATTTAGTAGAGATAATATAGTAGGGTCAGCTTTTCAATCCTCTCTGTTTTCTGTTTCTCTTTTCCTATTTCTGTCTGCCTGTGGCTTACTTGAAAAGTTTTGAATTTTGTTTGGATTTAGCAATATTGTTTTGAGTGTATCTCACTATATAGTTTTTTTTAAGATTTTATTTATTTGACATACACACACACATACAGAGAGAGAGAGAGAGAGAGAGAACGAGCACAAGCAGAGAGAGCAGCAGGCAGAGGGAGAGGGAGAAGCAGGCTCTCCCCTGAGAAGGGATCCCAATGTGGGGCTAAATCCTAAGACCCTGGGATCATAACCTGAGCCAAAGGCAGATGCTTAACTGACTAAGCCACCTAGGCACCCCCCGTTGTATAGTTTTTTAGTGTTTTTTTTAGATATTACTACATATATGTTGACTTATCCCAGTCTATTGGTGCCAGTGTTTTACAAGTTTATGTAAACTTAGAAATCTTAACTCCTTTTCTTTCTTTTCCTCTTCTCCATTGAGAATATAATTGTCTCACATATCTCCTGTATATATTGAGTTTTTTGTTCCAAGGAAAAGAAATATATATTTCATTCATGGTTTTACACTTTCCATTGTTTTTCTTCCTTCTTGATATTCTAAGATTCTTTCTTTTATCATTTTTCTTCCTTTTGACAAAATCTTGGAGCTATTCTTTAAACATAGATCTGCTAGCCACACACTCCCTTAGTTTTCCCTTATTTGAGAATGCATTGATTTCCTATTGATTCTTTTTTTTTTTTTCTGGATTCAAAATTCTGTGCTAAGTCTTTTATTTCTGAAATTGAAAACATTTGGGTCATTACTTAGTGGATGGCCTCTATGGTTTGGGATGAGAAATCCATTGTTACTCTAATTGCTTTTTTATCTGAAGGGAAGGTTCTATTTCTCTTCACTGCTTTGAAGATTTTAAGATTTTTCCTTTGTCTTTAGTTTTCAAGAGTTTGACTAGGATATGCTTCAGTGTGGATTGACTGGAGTTTATCCTTTTTTTGGAATTTTCTTAGCTTATTGAATCTGTAGGTTTATGTTTTCTTTTTATGTTTGTAAAGTTTTCAGTAATTACCTATCTGAGCATGTATTTTAGCCCTACCATCTCCCTCTTTTTATGAAGTTTGGTGACAGAAGTTTTAAAACTTCTGTTATACTCCCATATGTCCCTCATACTCTTTTTTTTTTAAGTCTATTTTTGCTCTATTGTTCAGATTAGGTAATTTCTATTATTCTATTACCCAGTTCACTAATTTTTTTCTCTCTTCCCTCCACTCTGTTATTGAGATTATCCACTGAGTTTTATATTCTAGTTATTATATTTTATAATTCTAAAATTACCATTCTATTTTTTTCAATCTTCTATTTCTTCACTGAGACTTTACTTTTTGTTTCTAAAATGTTAATACTTGTTTGATGAAGAATTTTTTATTACAACTGTTTCAAAATTCTTATTTTTTAAAGATTTTATTTTTTTATTCAGGATAAACAGAGAGAGACAGAGAGAAAGAGAGGCAGAGACACAGGCAGAGGGAGAAGCAGGCTTCATGCAGGGAGCCCGACATGGGACACGATCCCGGGACTTCAGGATCACACCCTGGGCCAAAAGCAGGTGCTTAAACCGCTAAGA
Organism: Canis lupus baileyi; assembly: GCF_048164855.1. Classification (NCBI taxonomy): domain Eukaryota; kingdom Metazoa; phylum Chordata; class Mammalia; order Carnivora; family Canidae; genus Canis; species Canis lupus. The sequence continues at coordinate 30,294,982 of NC_132857.1, read as the reverse complement.
CACCCAGGCTGCCCTCAAAATTCTTATTAGTCAAAATTCTAACATCTCTGTATTTTCAGTGTTGGCATCTATTGATTGTCTTTTCAGTCAAGGTGAAGGTGAAATTTTCCAGGTTTTTATATAATGAGTGAAACGACATTTTGGGCATTATGCTCTGAGGCTCTGGATCTTATTTAACCTTGTGTTTTGACCAGCTCCCTCTGACACTGGTCTAGTTGGGGAAGAGAGATGTTATTGTAACATCTCATTCATGAGATGTTACCTCATGAATGCCAGGTGTAGGTAGAAATGTAGTCTCCTTCCCCCCATTAACACCTTTTGAGGTGTTAAGAGAGGTTTCTGTTACTGCTGGGCAAAATTGAGATTCCAGCCTCCCCTCTGGGCCTCTGATTCCAGCCTGGGAGGAGTAGGAATATGGTTATTGCCTTCCACATAATCCCCACTGGCAGGGTGTCATTACGCCTGGACATTGGTAAATGTCCAGACTCTCCAGTAGGACTTCTGACACCATCCTTGTGGGATTGTGGAAGATTGTCTTATTGCTTCTGTTGGGTAGGAAGTCCAGGCTTCCCAGGCAGTCTCTACTGACAGTGAGTAGGGGCAGGTCTTCAGTATTGCCCAATGGGGATGAATGTCTCAGCTCCCCACCTGGCTACTCTGACATCACCCCAGCAGGTATATTGGGATTTCTCATTACAGCTCTGTGAGGGTGGAAGTCTAGACTTCCCAGCAGGCAAGGCCTTTGTTGGTGTGTATAGCGATGGATCATCTAGTTTTTCTGTGGTGTTTGGCTGGAGTAGAGCCACTCTTTTCAAAATGTTTTCTGTTTTGCTAGACTGCCCTGCTCCTGGTCATTTGCAGACAAGAGTTGGCTTTTGTTGTGACTTTTCTTGTTTGTATTTATTATCATTATTGGTTGAATTTTTTAGTTTCAAGTCTGGGATGTTTAATTAAAAAGAAATGAACTCACCATTGTTTTTCATCCTTTGGTCACCAAGGTCTTTACATGGTCTTACTACTCTTTCCTATCATTCAAGATCTTTTTATGTTGTTTTCAATAGAATGTTCAAGATTTTTAGTTGTACTTAGCAGATGGAATAGAGAAAAGCATATTTAAGCATCTCTCTAGAAGCAGACACAATCCCTTAATCTATTTTTCCTGCAACAAACCATTAATTTCCAATGACTTAAAAACCTACTATCACATTAATCCATTTTTTCTTAATTCATTTCTTTTCATTTTCTTTTTTTGGTTGATTAGTAGTTTGAAGCTTTGAAAGGAGAGGACCACATTTTGATTAAAGTGTAATTATACCTTTAGATGGATGAGTATAGCAAAATTTTCTAACACTGGGCTTAATTTTACAGATAAACTATAACCTGAAGTTAAATGTTCTGGAAGAGTTAAAAGAAAAAAAAAAGAGTTGGGTGTTTTAAATATTCTCTATGAATATGTAATATTATAAATAGAGCCATAGCTCCCCTATTTGTGTATGCCATCAGAATCAAATCACTGAAAATGTTTCATCTTTTTCATTACTTGTTCACTGCCTGATAATCCTGAGACATTAAAAAAAAATTGGCCTAGTTTGCCCAAACCAAACCAGGAGGGAAGGAATTCTTTCTTGCTCACCATGACAGTCCTATGATTTGGCACCATACTTGATACTCAGTAAGCATCCATAAAAATTTGGTCAATGAATAGATAAAATGATCACCTCTATTATTCCTAGAATACAACCATATAATAATGTTCTTCTGACTCCTCATTACAAAATGTTGTTTATCTGTCTCATTTAAGTTGAATTGAAGCTACCAACGCTTATGTTGGAAAAAGAATGTGTGGCAATCATTAGTATTCAATGGATGTTGTACCAATGGATGTTGTACCAAACATTTATTTTTTAATCATTCAAGTAAAGAACAAAAACTAAGGTTTCTAGGATCAAAAAACGCCTCATATTGTTGGATGCCTGGATAAAGGGCTAAGGGAGGACTAAGGAAAGATGAAAGATGATGTCACATATTACGTGACAATTATTAAATAATAGGTTTTATGTACTCCCACATTCATTCTGTCCCAGTTTCCTAATACCAAGTTAATTATCCATTCTCTTTAATGGATTGTGAATTCTTCTGGGATATGTCAGCATGCTTTAGATTGGAAGGTCACAAATGTAAGTGAACAGTCACCAAAAGCTGTCAGGCAATTTCCCATTTTATAGTGGAAGCTTCTAGAGCACCCCTTGCTTAATCATGCTAAAATCTTCAGCTTCTGATTACATAGCTTGATAAACAACTATTGATTAAATAGTAAGTTTGTTGCTTAGGCGTCAGGTTTAAGTCTCCCTTTCAATAATTGAAGAATTTGGAATCCAGACATACTGGTTTAACTCCTCCCGATTGCACAGCAAAAAATAGTCTTATAATTTTTGGATGGGATTGCTTACTACCTCTCTGGACCATGGAATGGTATGTGTTTCCTTAATGTTTATTGCAAGATCCTTTGATGCAATGAATACATTTGACTCAATACTGAAGTAAATAAGTCATGTAGAAAAGAAGCAATTAATATTCAAATAAAACAATATAATCTAGAAACAAAGAAAAAAGAGACAAAAAGGACTTTGAGTCTAAGGAATACACATTTCATCTCTGCTCTCAGATTTCTCCAATATTAATTGGCAACATTAAACCAGAGAAATAAGTAAATAGAATAGCTTTCCATGCTCTCCTGTAGAATGCTCAGAAGAAATAAAAATATATGTCTTAGATTAGTAGATGTGATTAAGCTTCAGTATTTGCATCTTGATTTCCAAAACTAAAGTGAAAAGTAGCAGTTAAATTGTGAGGCAAGATTTAAGAGCAAAAACAATAGCAAATAATTTGACCCCCAATCAATTATTATAAGGGTCTGAAAATTTATGATGGCTTAATAGAGAATTACAAGTTCTAAGTTTAATTAGACAAACAAAATGATAAGAGAGCAATATAAATACCAACTAAAATAATGATAATTCCGCTACACTTAAATTTTCCTAGTCATTTAATTCCAAAATGTAAAACACTCAAAATGATCCAAATACCTGCTACCAAAGAAAAAAATTAATTTTCAGTTAAAAATCTTATTTTTGCATAAAAAATTAAGACTAATATGACAATGGAAAAAGAATGATATTGGATAGAAAACATTGCACAGATTTGTGCTGTATGTTCTTTAAATTTTTTTTTTTTAATTTTTATTTATTTATGATAGTCACACAGAGAGAAAGAGAGAGGCAGAGACACAGGCAGAGGGAGAAGCAGGCTCCATGCACCAGGAGCCCGATGTGGGATTCGATCCCGGGTCTCCAGGATCGCGCCCTGGGCCAAAGGCAGGTGCCAAACCGCTGCGCCACCCAGGGATCCCATGTGCTGTATGTTCTTGAACAAATTTTTCAATACCCCTGCTTTTCTCTACCCTTATTTCTAAAAGGATTGGCATTGATCATACAGAATTATTGTGATGATTAGAGTCAGAGGAACTGTTAATTACCTTTCTTAGGCCTCTCCTCCACTTCTTTTCTTCCCATGTCTTTCATGTTGTGTTTCTGGGTACATCAGTCTAGGATAGAAATGATCATTAATGAAGTTTATTGAAGAAAGCTTAGTCATCACTTATTGGTGTAGGATGGGCAGAAAAAAAGCTAGGCTACAGTATAATCTCAACAAATGTTTCAGTTGACCCTACTTTGACTTCTGAAGCTGAGATGGCTATTCAGAATTGTTCCATAGTGGGATGGGGTTTGACATTTATACCCTTCGTAGACCAAGTATTGACTTTGGGCTGCCTAAAAATGGGGTATGTCTTTGAGTAATCTACAGGCATCAGTATCTTAGTCATGAAGGTCACCTCACCTCACTACATAGTTGACATTCTTTCTGCAAGGATATGATATGAGCATTGTTAGTATCCTTTACAGTTAAGACACTGTCACTTGATATCACTGAACAGTGAGACCTATGGGGTTCTGAGAAAGATTGTCCTACCTGTTGTGAGAGAGAAAGAGAATAAGAAAGAGAAAAGAATAATGTTAAGTGAGTGAGACCTATCACATTCTCCTTTCCTACTTTGAAGACTGATTTATACCAGTACAATCCTTGCTGTTCTATTAGCCGTATTCTGGAAATTAAGAAAATAAAGGAGAAAAAGTCAAGCCAGAATCCACACTACATCATTTAATAACTGAGTTAAATAATTTTAGAAAGCCTTATCTGGCTATCCTCATTTTAGAGAATTCAATGTCTTGGTGTTTCAGACTTGTTTTTCTTGGAACTCTACTTGGAGGTAAAAACATTCTGATTGATCCAGAGATTAAAAAGATAAAGGATCTGGGATATAATAGATGCTTCATATTGTTGTTTTCTCCCCTCTATAAAATACAAATCATTTTACAAGATTCAGCTGTGCAATACTCTTTAAAAATGAATCATTTATGCAGCTGGATTTTCTAATAAACAAAACATCTAATGGGCATAATTCTCACATATGATGTGCAATGTTTTACTACCTGGAAAGGAATTTTTATCTAGAATTTACACGTTGATTTTTATCAGTTCAATCAATATGCCCAATTAAGTATTAAAGAATATTTTAATGGAGACAGATATATGACTCGATCTAAATGACCTCAGATTTTTGTGCTTTCAGAATCCATGTTATGTTGTATAGCTCTGTTCATGCCATCAGGCTGCCCACTATCAAAGCCCACTGCTGGCCAGGTGTTCCCTAGCCTAGCCCTTCATGCTCTCTCTTTGTGGTAATCTATAAAGCCTCAGGAACCAGTTACCTAGTCCTGCTGGAACTATGCATAAATTATCAACACAGAGGCTCTCAACGAATCTCCACTGGCTCTTATGTTCATGCATTTCACAAGTAGTCCAATAGTATTGTTGGTTCATTCTCTGGATTTTATATTTTCAGGTACATAAGATTCCAAAATGTAAGTTTGTAGGTGGATGATGTCTTTAATCTTTCCTCCATCCTTCATGCAATTTCTGTCTTCTTAAGTAATAGTATTTATAGTAATTGTTGCCATACATTAAGTTCTCACTGTGTTGGGAACAGTATTAAATATTTTATAATATTTTGTTTAACAAAGTCTAATACAATGGATGAGATTATTTATATTTTAAAGTTGGATAAAAATGAAAAAGATCAAGATCACATAGATAAATACTGTCAGGCCTGAACTTTCAATTCATGCTTTATTAAAATAATTTAATACATAACAAGAATTTAATTATATCTGTGTGTGTGTGTGTGTGTGGGTGTGGGTGGATGGATAGATAGGTAGATAGATAGACAGATAGATGATAGATGTTTTCCTGCTTTGGGCTATTTCATGTACTTGCCACTATCTCTCTAGAGAACATGGGAGATTTGTCCACATTTTGAGAATAGTATATTATCAAGGCATTCAAAACCACACAGAAGATGACAGGCCTTCATTGTACTTTTTTATAAATATGTAACTCTATCATTGCAAAGGAATCCTCGATGCATAGTGTAGTATTCCATTGATTTGGAAATGTCATAATTCTAGCCATTTTGGAAAACTCAGGCTATCTTTAGAAGAGAGAACAGTATTTTATTTATTTTACTTAAAATATAGGTTCAGTGGTATGGCTTCATAAATACACATCTTCATATTCTGTTTTCATGAAGACCTCCCAAGTATAACAGTCACCAAGAATTACTGAAACAGTTCTGTACCAGAAAAACAATATAACTCAGGAGACTCAGTATAAAATTATTATTTTAAGTGTTATTACTTTTATAGCTACATGAATGCCTATGGTGCTTTGCAGTGAATAAATAAATACATGATGTCAAATAAATATACACAAAATATGAGAAGTAAAGAGCTTACACTGTAAAGATTAGACTAGCAATGGGCTGCAGGTGCTTAAAAAATGAAGATGATGCTGACTTTAGAGGATTGGGAGGAAATAGAGGAAACAGGTTATCTGGTTCTGAAGGCTGAAGGCTGGATGATGCTAAGGCAGCAGATTTATTCAACCATTTCACTGCCATTTAGAGCATTGCAAACAGTCAAGCCATGCAAATCAAAATTCAGTCTATTAAAAGCAAAAAGGAAATATACATTTAAATAAATCACCAACACAGGATCAGTGCTAGGGTACAGTGGACAATGGATAGGAAATTATTCTGGTACTATGTTACCCCACTCTGCTAAGCCTCTTCTTTCCCTTCCAAGTTGATCTTCAGAGACTATATGCTCTTCTCCTATGCCTCCTTGTCTTTTGTGTCCACACTAGCTATGACAGGGTCCTTTATGATCTAGAATTTTTTTTCAAATTTTCAGTGTCATCACTTGTTGATTCCTCCACCAATACCTTACCAGAAACTCACAGCAAATCTCTTCTAACTACCTAAAGAATCTTTGAAATGTTAAGTATTTCAGAAAAAAAAAATAAAAAACAGAAAACACTTTCTACACCATTGCTATTCCCAGTTGCTCTCAAGCCTGCTTAACTTTCATCACTCATCTTCACATTTGTCATTTCAGATTTCTGCTCTCTCAGGTTGGTTTTGCATTGCCCTCCATTTTCTAATAGCAAATCTGTTCTCACCCACCCTCATCTGTCTTTGTTGGGTCATAGTGGTTCTAATTATCCTAACCCCACTGAAGCCTCATTCAAGGCAGGGCTTGTGCTCCATTTTTCGGTCCACCCCAGGGCCTTCCACACATTCCTTGTGTTCTACTTGCTAAACATTCCCAAACACAAACCCAGCTCCTTGCTCCTCAGTAAACCTCATTTAATGATCTTAAAGACCACATTTTCTGCAGTCTTCTTCATCATTTGAATATTAGAATAAGACCATTTCTCATCCTATGGGCAGATATTTTCTAGGTTAGTTTTTAGCCAAGCATTCTCATCTTGCTGAATTCCCTACCCTGCCTCATATTTCCCTTTACTCCACCCAGAAATGAGGACTCAGTAACTATAGTTGATTCAGAAGGTGTAGAGATGCCAGCAGAAGATAGTGATGCCAGGAAGAAGAGAGAAGCAATAATGGGTGACCTCAGGGCATGGCTGAGCTTTATCCTACAGAGGCACTCAAAGATTATGATAGTGCATGTCTTGCTAAGGGCAAGGAGACAAAAGTATTTACATCATCACATGTGGCATTCATTGTTCAAGGCTTCCGTCAGAAGGACATTTATGTAGGTAGGAGAGGTTTCAGCAGAGAGAAATAAAGATGCAGATGCTGATCATAAGAATCAGGCTGGGATGCATAGAGAGAGAGGTGGGCTAAGGATACAGGGTGGAGTATGAGTAGTATCTGCCAAAATTCATCCATAATTACATTCTTGGCTCATTTCACATTGTAGCTCATTTCACATTGTAGCTCATTCACATTGTAGAATATGGCATCTTCCTAGACTCTCCCTTGTCTTCACATATCTCCCAGGGCATATTTTCTATTACCAGGTTCATTAGGTTTCAGTTAATGCAAAACATAAAACATTACTAAGCATGATAAACATAAGAAAAAAACATTTTAAAGTCTCCACTCTATGTATTGTATAGAAGTATCACTTGACCCAACATTCTGCTACACTGTTGGATTAGGGTCTTTTGCTATCAATGTTACTAGCCATTACATACATACATACTCAGTCTTTAGACTGAGCTATAAATATCTGAAAAACAACTACATGTCACATCTCTTCTAACTCCTAGTTCCCTTTCTTCCCTCTTATCCTTGCTTCCTAAAGCAAACTGCATTTCAATAGTGAAAAGTAAGTCAAAGTTCTTTGACAAAAAGGGATAACAATTCAGAGGATTGGAAAATCCCTTGTCCTTCTCAATTGGATATAAAACATACTAATGTTAACAACATAAGTAGTTAGATTATAACTAGAATGTAAGATGCACTTTGGGGATGAGGGAGGATAGTTAGGGATCTGGCATGCATTAGTTAAGTTGGTATTAGAGACTCTTTTAGCACATACATTAATGACCACTATGTAAGGAATTAAAAAAATACAAAATAGAGCATAAGTGTCATCCTCTTCCAATTTTGTAGACTGATCTGAGCACACAATCATAGATGCTGGAAATTTCTGGAAAGATAAATGACATGTGCTGGATTGTTCTTCCTCTCATGTTAGCAGAAGCTACATTTCAGAGTCCAGTTGAAAAGTTCCCCCACATACTTTCAGAGCTGATGTCCTTTAAAGACACCAGAGGTCTTCTCTGCTGAACTGTGAAAGGACTTGCGGTTCCTCCACACCTGAAAGTTGTTAGGAAATAAGCAGTCTTACTATTGCTCCCATAACTGTTTGCTCTTTCCATTTGTTTAACAAAACTTGTGCTATCTCAACTGTTAACCACAGGATGAGGTTTGTTCAGAGACAGAATAAAGGCTTTTGAAAAAAGGCCCATATTTGACTCATCCTGCTAATAAAAAATCCTTACAAATGTAGAAGAATGTGTAGGTCCCATCTATACATGCAGGTGTTCCACCAGCTGCTGACATTTCCCCCATTCTCTTCAAAGGGAAGCCTGAACTGATTCACTGACAGATGGATTTTGAAGAGACAATGAAATTTTTAAAAAGTTTTCCTTCCTGGCAAACCAGGGAGAGAGAGTGTGTATGTATGTGCTTTGGAGAAAAAGAAAATCACAACCACACACAAAAAGGTTTTTGCCATTAATGAAGCCTTTCTGCGAAAACTTGCTTTAGTTTCTATAGTCTATAGTCTAAACAAAGACTGAATGATTATAATGAAAAAATCTTCCATGGAATGATAGAAACTGCTGAGTCTCTGGAAAGTGTCCTTCAGATTAAAATATCCACTTTCCTTTTTTTTTTTTTTTAATATTTGTCTATGTGGAAAAACTAATTAGAACTAATTAAAGTGAGTACCAGGATACCAAATGCTAATGAATGCCTATTTTGGATAATTTTTAAATGGATGTGCAAAATGAAACGCTTTCAAACTTCTCCTCTTTAGCAAATGATCAGTGAACAGGAAAGGTCTCAGTTTCCAAGATCAAATCCAAAATGGGTCAAATGAAATTTTGGAAGAGAAAGACTCTCTGCATGATAATATATCATGGGTGAGTATAGATGACCAGTGATATCTTCCAATCAGGAGATAGGAGGTCACATTACTATCCTAGGTAAAAAATACACACACATACACAATTTAAATAAACTGGTGGAATTAGATTGATTGCTAAATCAAATGAAGTAGTGGTGTTAGATTGATTGCTAAATGAAATAAAGTAGGTTACTTAGCTCTATGAGAGCTGGCGAGATAGTCTTAAAATAATCCATAGTGGATCTCATCAGTAGCTAAACTAAACTATGTTTAGTTTTATAATTTTTTCTCAAAGATGAGAGAAAAAGAACTCAGCCTATGTGATTCCTATTCATGAGGAAATACAGGCAGGCAGTCTTAGGCAGTGGTTGAAGACCCAGGCTCTGGAAACAGCTAGAGCTTCTGGTAGAGATCTCAAAGACATTTTTGTTGAGGATTAAAGAGGAAAATTTATGTAAAAGATCTGCATAATGCCTAATACACAGCAGGTGTTCTATATATCTTAGCTTCCTCTCCTTCCCATTCTCTCAAGGTTGGTCTATTCAAATTCGGCAGATGATCAATGGGAGGTTGAAAGAATACCGATAAAATGTAAATCTTGTTTTGTTTTAATTTGATTTGAAACTTAGGTGCAAATTTTGTCAGCAAGGGATTTAACAGGTGAAAAACTAAAAGTAGAACTGACTTGTACCATATATGAAGTAGACACACTGCTTTTCTATCTTATGCAGTCATATTAGGTGAATGAATTGAAGTCCATTTGTACCCTTGCGCTAGAAGATAAGTCTCTAATTGGGAACATAATAGATGTCTCAGCAGGTATTATTTGTGAAGGGAGAAGCCACTAATATGGGTAATGTGCTAACCATAACTGGGCTTTCTCTTCTTGCTAAATTTAATTTAATGTATGAAGAATTATATATTTAGGTTTAAAAATCAAGTAAGACTAAAGTTTCAAAATGAAAAATGCAGTCTTTTGCCCAACCCCCACCTCATTTAATGGCCCCATTCACCAAAGGTAACCAAATCCAAAATATAATCCTATTTTCAGGCATACACCCTAAACTAGCTGAATAATATGTTTAACATACTAGGATATTTCTTGGTTTATCAATATTAGACATCACTTAATATAGTAGATGAGGGCTTATTTCTCTTACAGTAGAATCTTTACATGGCATTTTCCCAATATTGTTACATGCCAATATTTTTGTTAAGTTGTCATGGTTTGTATTGTATGATTTATACATAATTTATATGGTTTAATCAAGAATTCTGTTAATGAATGTTTTTATCATACATATCTATAAATGTTTTATTTATATTAATAAGCACCAATTTTAAAAATTGTTATTTGATTAGTTTTATCAGTATGTGCATTTTTTTCTCTCATGGCTACACTAGACTTTAAATTCTATACATTTTTCCAAGATGCTCAAATACTAAAGTCATCTGTTAGTTTCATTAACGAATCCTTTGTATACTTTTACATCCTAGCTCACCATTCTCCTTCTTCCACTGGACCAACAGTTCTTTGAACATACATAGTGCTTATCCTCAGACTTCACTTTGCCACTCTGCTGTGCAGGATCCTTCATTTTTTAGATGCCATACTGAATACTTTTAGAAATGTACTTGCTTGTTTTGTTAAAGCATAACATCTGGTAATCTTTTAAATGGAGAATAGTATTCATATTTTTGAAAACTTGTGACTTTGAAATTATATTTAACCCTCAAGGTTAATACTTTGTCAAAGTGCAGAATCCTATACTCAAAATTTTTGTTAAAATTCTGTACGTGTGGCTCCACTAGATCTGAAGCACTGTTGAGGAATCTGATGATATCTAATTTAGAAAAGTCTATTGATATAGGGTACTTACTAATGTAACTCTATGGATGTATATAACTTTGCACCTTTGTGATACTCAGGTTTATCAAATGAAATTTGATTTCTTTCTTAGGTAGAAAAATGGAACCTAGAAGTAAAACCACATGTGGTTTATTCATTCAAATAAACCACAAAAGGTTTCTTTGAATGAATACTTTGAATGAATAAGGTGTCAGAAGTTAGGGCTTCAGAATCAATGATCACAGGAGTTGTGAGGATTACATACCTGACTTGTATTCTTGGTTCTACAATTTCCTAGCTGTGTGACTTAGAACAAAGTAGCTCACCTCTCTGAGTTTCAATGTCATCAACTGAAAATGAAAATAAGAATATTTACATTTCCAGATATTTTTTTAGCTTTATTCAAGACATACACTTTTTTCAAATGAGTAATTTTGAATGTTTTTTGCAAGGTGACTTCATAAATAGCTAAACTTCTTGTGATATGGGATAGTATATTTTATGGCAGCCATCAATTATATGAAAAATGATTAATCAAGGATGATAAAATGCATTTATTAAAAACATACAATGTTTCAGCTTAATTAATAAACATAAGTCAGTTGTGTGAAGCTGTCATTCAGTAACAAGATAGTTAAATATACAGTTTGAAGGTGAAAATAAAAATATTACTAAAGAAAAACAATGTAAATCATAATAGAAGGACCACACTCATTTCTCTCATTAAAAAAATGAAAGAAATGATTAACTTCCTTCCTTTTCATAACGCAATTAATATGCATGGAAGAACAAAAACAGCAATGCATCATATTCCAATCAAAGGGGTAGAAATGAAAGAACACAAATTATGTCGCTCATTATACATGTCAATTATTGGCATTAGACAACCAATTTTAAAATTATATTTTGCAACCATGGCTAGAAATTCCCTTCAACTATGCAAATATGCTTACACTTAATTCTGTTTCCCTAATAAGCAATCTAACACATTAGGCTTTTCCTCTCTCTTTTTTCGGCAATTTAAACCCACCTAGTGTATTTTGTTTATTCTTCTCACTTTATCAACAAAGATTAAAGACTTAACACTAGCTGGTAATCCCATTATCTTACTTGATAAAAGTAAAAGTATCTTTGGCCACTGCCTGCAGAACTCCAGGGATTTATCATGAGTGTACACAAAATCCAATTAATTCTCAGTTTTCTTAGCAGTCATGTAGATCATTAGCTTATTCACTTGAGTGCTTATGTTTACCACTATTTTACCAGGAGATTTTCTACAATGTAAAATGAACTTGATTTGATTTGGTTCAAACTAAAACTATTAAGAGTGGGATTGGTTTATTGAAAATATTTTAGGGATGCCTGGGTGGCTCAGTGGTTGAGCATCTGCCTTTGGCTTAAGATGTGATCCTGGGGTCCTGGGATCGAGTTCCACATTGGGCTCCCTGCGGGGATCCTGTCTCTGCCTTTCTCTCTCTGTGTCTCTCACAAATAAATAAGTAAAATCTTAAATATATATATTTTAAAGCTGAAGAAAAAATAGATCATCCTTTGTCTTTCTTTCTTTCTTCTTTCTTTCTTTCTTTCTTTCTTTCTTTCTTTCTTTCTTTCTTTCTTTCTTCTTTCTTTCTTTCTTTCTTTCTTTCTTTCTTTCTTTCTTTCTTCTTTGAAATAAATGGATTGGACTCATATTTTACTTGAGAAAGCTCTTTCAAGGTCTGAGATAGTATTCTTCAGAACAAATCCAAAATTTACATTTGTTTTTTTTTTTAAAGTTTTTATTTATTCATTCATGATAGACATAGAGAAAGAGGCAGAGACACAGGCAGAGGGAGAAGCAGGCTCCATGCACCGGGAGCCCGACGTGGGACTCGATCCCGATCCCGGGGCTCCAGGATCACGCCCTGGGCCAAAGGCAGGCGCCAAACCGCTGCGCCACCCAGGGGATCCCCCGCAAAATTTACATTTGGAGGTAAAAAAACATTCTCTCAACCCTTATCACCAGCCCCTTTAAGCACACATACATACACACACACACTCCACATTTTGACAAATGAAATCAGGAGAAGAAACATTTGAATTAAAAAATCAGAAATTTGCTTTGCTTATCAAAGTCATAATGTTATTGTGAGGGTTGGATAATGAGACAATATCTTATAAAACAGTAGTTAAGCTGCCTAAAATGTTGTAAATTTTAATAAGTTGTCATTATTATTATTTTACTAGTAATATCCATAAATGACTCTAAAAGTGTTTCATTGCTTTGGGAAAATAAAATTGCTAGATCTGATTTCACATAGAGTATTGGCTATACTGTTGTAGGATACTTTATGGTACTGCGTAGGAGTAAATACAAGTTAAAAAGAGGCTTATTTCTAGCTGTTGAAAATTAAAGAATTGTCTTCTCTTATTTCTTTCAGAATTCCTTTCTCTGTCCTTCTCAAATACATATAAATATTTTTAATGGCTAAATAAACCTCTAGACAGTCTCAAAACTCTGGAATACTTCCACAAGGAGCTGAGATTCTTCTCTTTGAAATGTAATCACCAAGGAAAGTGATGCTGTATCTCCTGATTTCTGGGGAGGAGATGGGCATAATTTCAGCTGTCACTTGACTCCAAATTGCAAAATCTACTTTATTCACTGAATGGATTGTGTCCATGTAGTTATATAAAAGAGTGAGATTTCTTTTTTGTCTTTGCAATCTCTTGAACAGATTGCTTATCCATGAATGTGCCTCTTCACATTTTGGTTTAATGCTTATTCAATAATAAAATTGTTTATCTTCTAACTTTGTGGAGGGTTTTCTTGATTGGGAGAAAATTGTGGTTTTAATTAAATTTATTCATCAAATTGATGTTCTTGTCCTCTTGATTGTCTGCATGACACCTCCTAAAGCTCAAGATCTCAGACATCTTGAGATAAGACAAAATCTTAGTTGACTATTTTCTCCCTTTGAATATTGTGACAGTCATGTGAACAATGGATTCTGAGTGGGGATAGACAGAATCCAGTTCAACAACACAGACTTCGAAGCTGGAAGATTCTTATTCAAAGCTCTTCAAGTAAATATAAGCAATTTTACTTTCTCCAAAAGCATAAACAACAACAAAAAATTCACACCAGACATTTGTTAAAAATGGCAAGACAGATTTCATTCAACCTATTGTAGAAGGGGAAAGAGGCCTCAGTACAGAAATGAACTCAATTCTGCATGCTGCGAAGACAGATGGTATCCAGAGCCAGCAAGCAAAGTGAGAGGGTCAGTGGATGGGAAATTACTAGGAGTAACTTGATAGACATCAGGGGTGGGGGAATTCTTGCTAAATGGACCTCAAAATATTCTCACAGGATTCTTGCTAAAACCAGCCAAGGAAGGAGCTGAAGATGAGGCTTTGTTGTAAAGAAGTCTAACTACAATTTGATCAAGGGATAGTGAAAGGGATTAAAGGGGAGAGAAAATGAGTGGGAAATATCAGAAAGGGAGACAGAACATGAGAGACTCCTAACTCTGGGAAACAAAGAAGGTGTGATGGAAGGAGGTGGGCGGGGGGTGGGGTGACTGGGTGACAGGCACTGAGGGGGGAACTTGATGGAATGAGCACTGGGTGCTATACTATATGTTGGCAAATCGAACTCTAATAAAAAAATATACTAAGTAAATAAATAAACAATTTTAAAAATGGAAAGAATCTTTATCATAGTTCACACGAATGATTAACATACTTGTTGCTTAATATTTTGGTTGAAAATTAAAAAGAAAAAGTTACATCAGTAAGTGCCTTAGGCATATCCTTTAAACATCTATTGTAGTTGAATCTTAATATACAAGACTTTTTTGCTTTTTAAACAAATTAGCAAACATATTCAACATTGTGAGTTCAGTAAATATGTATTGCAACTTGTCATATAAGGCAAGATTTTCTGTTAGATGTACAGCTCAGAGAATTGGGTGTATCCATTAACTAATAATTTTAATATAATAATTTAATATGATGAAAATCTGTATAATTATTTTATTTTATTTTTTTTTTTTTTTAATTTTTATTTATTTATGATAGTCACAGAGAGAGAAAGAGAGGCAGAGACACAGGCAGAGGGAGAAGCAGGCTCCATGCACCAGGAGCCCGATGTGGGATTCGATCCCGGGTCTCCAGGATCACGCCCTGAGCCAAAGGCAGGCGCCAAACCGCTGCGCCACCCAGGGATCCCTGTATAATTATTTTAAAATTCAGAGAACTGAAACCCAGAGTTGATAAGGAACCTGCCCAGCATAGCAGAACAGGTTATTTGACTAAATTCCATCCTTTTTCTGCCACATGATTGTAAAAGATAGTTTTTGTAGAGGCTATCGAATTAGGTTCTGTGGAGTAGCGAAGAAAAGTAAAAAATCAGAATTCTCTTGTGGAACTTCTTAGAAAAACAAACAAGCCAATAAACAAAAATAAAAACAGTCTTGTGAAAAATGAAAACAGAAGTCCAGAGATAAAGATGTAAGCATGCTGGTGCACAGCCTTTGTTTTCACAATGGCTCCAGGTCACTTAACAATTTATGACCTTAAAATAAGTGAAAAAATGTGTCAAATATGTTGTCTGTTGACATTCACTCTTTAGTGTGCATGTACTTTGAATATAAGTGTCTGATGTGTGTTTTGGTGAAGGGGCAGAGCTTCATTTACAGCTGGTAATTTTACAGTAGGAAATGAACATTTAATTTAAATAAGCTCCTCTATTTTCTTTTTTTTTTTTTTTTTCTCTATTTTCTTAATCTAGCTTTTCTCCAATGTTGTGTTCTATGAATTTAAAGTTTTGCAGTTTACATTTAGGTCTGCAGTTCATTTTGATTCAGTATTTGTAAAGGGTCCAAAATCTGTCTAGATTCATTTTCTACATGAAGATGTCCAGTTATTACAGTAAAACGTGTTGAAATCTCTGCACCATTGTATTTTCTTCTTTGTCAAAATCTGTCACCTCTCTTGATGTTAAGTCTGTTTCTGAGCTCTTTATTTTGTTTCACTGGTTTATCTATTCTCTGGTGATATCACTCTGTCTTGATCACTGTAACTTTAAAGTAAGTCTTTAGGTCAGATGGTGCCCATTCTCTAACTTTGTTCTTCTCCTTCAATATTGTGTTGCCATTCTGGGTTTTTGCATTTCTTTAATTTAGAACCAGTTTGTCAATATCCATAAAAGAAGCTGCTAATATTTTGGTTTGTCTTACATAGAATTTATTGCTCAATTTAGAAAGAACTGACAACTTAATGATATGAATCTTTATATTCATGGACATGGAATATCTCTTGATTCATTGATTTTTTTTATCTTGTTCACCATTTTGTAGTTTCCTTATCTATAAGGTCTATACATATTTTGATAGATATATACTTACTATTTCATTTGGCTGGGTACGAATATAAATGGTATTGTGTTTATTCAAATTGTACTTGTTCATAAGGCAAGCAACTGACTTTTGTATTATAACTTCAAGTATGGCAGCTTTGCTGTAATCACTTATTAGTTCCAGGATTTTTTTTGTTGATTCAGATTTTCTACATTGATGATCATTTTATCTACAAAGAAACAGTTTTATATTCTTTCTTTCCAATATATATATCATTCACCTCCTTTTCTTATCTTATCGCATTAGCTAGGAATTCCAGTACACCATTGAAAAGAAGTAGTGAGAGGGGACATCCTTGCCTTATATTTGATCTTAGTGGAAATGCTTCAAGTTTTTCATCATTAAATAGTACTTTAGCTGTAGGATTTTTGTAGAAAGTATTTGCCGAGTTGAGAAAGCCCTCTTTCCTGCCTCTTGGTCTTCACAACCTTGTTCTAGGAAAAGAACATCCCTTCCAATGACTACAACCCTGGCTGATACCTAAAAGGCAACCTTATGAAAGAGGCTGAGCTGCAACCCTGAACTAAGCCACCCAAGGATCCCTGATTCTTATAATCTGTATGAAGTGATGAATGTTTGCTTTAAGCTGCTGAGTTTTGTGTCATATGGTATGCAATAGCAGAAAACTAACACAGATAAACAGACAGTTAAGGAAAGTAAGAATCAGAGATGTATGATCTTGTTTCTGTGTGGAAATGTTAAGGAAATGAAGCACACTGGCACTTAGGTGGTAAGTTTAAGAAATGATTTTAAAGAATGGTTTTAGGGATCCCTGGGTGGCGCAGCGGTTTGGCGCCTGCCTTTGGCCCAGGGCGCGATCCTGGAGACCCAGGATCGAATCCCACGTCGGGCTCTCGGTGCATGGAGCCTGCTTCTCTCTCTGCCTGTGTCTCTGCCTCTCTCTCTCTCCCTCTGTTACTATCATAAATAAATAAATAAATTAAAAAAAAAAATAAAGAATGGTTTTATTTTGGATAACGGCTTGCTGGTGAAGAAATTCCTGGGAATTGAGAAAAGTGGACTTAAAGGTACAAAGGCAGAAGTGTAATCCTAAGTATCCAATAATGCTCTAAAAATCTGGGCTCTGGGTACCTGAAGGGAGCTAGATGATGAAATGCACCCATTCATCTATTGTGCAGTTTAGGAACTAGAGTGTTGTTTAATAGACAGGGACTGAGGAGTTTCATTGATTTATTTATCTATTCTCTGGCAATATCACTCTGTCTTGATTACTGTAATTTTAAGTCTTCAAGTCAGATGTGTACTAATTATATTCTAAAGCAAAAGATTCATAAAATTAAGCTGTGCTTTAGAAAGATTCACAGAGCAGTGGTGAGTTGTAGAACCATTGATCTGTGCCTGGTGTCTTCTAACGGCTAGGTATGATAGAGGATTCTCACTGCTGAGAAGTACAGTTTAGTGGGAATTGTGGGCGAGTAACTTACTGGACAGGTTATATGTACTGAAACAGGGGAATACTGGAGACAAGAAAAGTGTGCTGATAGTGCTTTGTGCATGTCTTGAAGTAATCAATAAAAAATAAACAAAGACATTTAAGTGGTCAAGAGGAAAAAGTGAGAAAGTCTACAAGTCATTTGCATGCCCCCACTGAGTCAAGTTTTCATACATGTATAAAAAATTCAATCTTTATAACAGGGCTCAGCAACTGATACTGATAGTTTTTAATGTCAATTTACAGGTGAGAAAAATGATGCAGTTATTTTAGTCACACAGCTGGCAAGAGATCAAACAGATTGAAATCAATCTGTTTAATAATACTTTTCTTAACACTTTACACTCTCTGATGCTAGAAGGCTGTTTGTCAGTAGTCACTATAATTGGAAGTCAAGTTTGCCAAGCAAGACTGAATCAGATAAGACTTTGCTTTCTAACTGAGAGCTAGATTGTCTGTGTTGGGGCTGATACTCCTACTCAATTAAGCTAACACCATATGATCTGTTTGGTAGAAATTCATTATCACGGTTGAGTGACTGACTAATGCAATGCTTTTGTGACTTAGCATCCATCATTTTGGTTAGGTTTGGTTTGGTTTGATGGCCCTACATAAACATTACCTAAAATAAGCACCTTACAAATATTGTTTTCACTTTGTGGAGTCACATAAATTAATGTAGGAAAGAGAATACTGACTTGTAAAAATGTTAAGGTTGAAATAATTAAAATAATATAGTGAAAGGGAATGTTCTCCATTAAACATGAGCAGACTGAAAGTTTATTGGTCCTGAGCTCTAAGTGAATTATAACACTAATAACCTACATTAGTCAAAAGAACAGATAATATAAATATATTTTCTCAATATTGCTTTATGAATAAAGGATTGATTTCAGTTTTTTTATTATTCTCCCAGTTGTTTACTTTTTTCCACAATAAAAATGCAAGCAAAGAATTTTAAAATTGTACTATTAATACATTATATTTCCCAAGAGATTTGTATCTCTAAATATTTCTGTTTAAGTATTTGACAGGATGTGTTTTCTCTTCTCCTGAGACATAGACATTCTGCTTTTGGGGGAATGCAATTAATTCTTTGGGGTCCATCAACGTGGCTACTCTGAGAATTAACTTCCTTTCATTGTCCTCTCCTTCTCCATTGTTTTTTTTACATTTCACTAGGTCTTTCTTCTTCATACCAAATGTAATGCTCCCAGATTTTCTTGGGGCTGATTGAGAGATTCTGACATGGCACATGAATTCTGCAACCTGAGAGAGGGATTTCCAAAGTTCTTACCCCGTAACTATATCCTCAGTATCACCTTCTATCTGAAAGTGGTCTTCAATTTGAGGTTAGTAGGAGCATCTGGCTAAAAACAGCCTCAGAGGATAATGTGGGCCATAAATAGCTTATAATTTAATTTTCAGAAGTTACCTATTTTTAAACCTTTATATATATTTTTTCGGGTCAAATCTTTTTTTATAATGCAACAGAAAATGAGAATCTAAGCAAATGTGCTACTGACCTTCCCTCATTAAGAAACAATGACTTACACATCAAGGACTTGTGCCCCTTTCTATAAACCATTGGGAAAACCAGTGCTCACCACACTGTTCCATGATAGTTGTTAGCTTTGCCCTCAGAGTCCATCAAATTAAGTCCTGGGAAAACAAAAACTGAAAATTACAATGTGAGCCTGAAACTGCAACTATCGCATAACCCTCTGACCCAGAAAACATTCCCAAATTATTAACCACTGATAATGAAAGTTAGAATTTTCTCATTATTTTCCTCTCTTCTGCTCTACATATATATACACATACACACAAAAACACACTCAAACACACACATTCTAGGGTCTTTAAGACCATGTGGGTTGAAGATAAAGTATACCAATATAGCTTATTTCCTAATTTAAAAAATTTTCAGGGGCAGCTGGGTGGTTCAGGCTGCTCATTTAAGAACTGACTCTTGGTTTTGGCTCAAGTCATGAATCAGGTTCATGAGATTAAGTCCCTTGTTGGGCTCCATGCTCAGAGCAGAATCTGCTTTAGATTCTTTCTCCTCACTCTCCTTTCCTTCCTGCTCCTTCCTCTGCTTGTGCTCACACTCTCTCTCTAAAATAAATACATAGATATATAAATAAAATCTTTAAAAAAAGGAAATTACTAATATTGTTACTATCATTTGGAAAATGTAAATATCAGATATTCTTTGAAATCATACCTTAACAAAAGTAAAAATATTTCTGGAGTGTTGAATGATCACAAAACATTACCTGAATGTTCCTCTATTGTTAATATTTTTCATATAATAACAGTAAACTTCAGTTATTGAATATTTATTTTGAGCCAGGCATTCTCTGCAAGGGAAATTCCTGAAGTTCATACATATATTATAAATTATTGAAGTCATAAATGGTTGAAATTTATGACTGTCCTAGTAGAAACATAGTCTTACACAGTTGAGCTAATGCCCTGTAGTTAATTTGGTAAGAATACATTTAAAGTGATTGAATGATTGAATTTACTACTTACATGGTCAAAACTGATTTCCATCAAAATCGTTAACCAGTAGCCTTATAGTGACAAGGTCAAAAATACTTTTATTAAGTTGTTCCTACCCTGCAAATTCTATCTACCACCTAATTTACTCTTCATAACAACTCTATGAGGAAAGTAGTAGTCTGCGTGTGTGTCTATGTCTATCCATCTATCAATCTGAGACAATCTCAGAGAAGTGATATAACTCATACATGAAAGTCTGTCCTTCCATTAAACTCCTACACTGAGGATTCTTTCAAAATACCTGGTAACAACTTTTCTCAGTCAAGCTGGGATCACTCAGGTGTGAGGTAAGCAGCACTAGTGTGGGATAGTCAGCTCCAGCCAACTCAGGAAGGAATGAGGCACTTCTATATGTGACTACACATGCTCTTTGTATTCCACACCCATCCATTCATTCATTAACTCTTCCATTGTTTTTGATTAATAGTGACAGAACACTCTCTATGTGTCCAGCACCATTAGCTTCTGAGGCTACAATGATGTATAAGATGTAAGCCCTTATCTCAGGTTGATTAAAGTTGAGAGAGTGAGGTAGAAAAGGTATGCATATAATTAAAGTAGTGAGCAAAACATCCTGGTAATGATAAGCCCATGATCAAGAGTAAAATCTCCCAAACTTATAAGATCTCCTCAGTCAGGTTTGTCTAGGCTGCATACTGAAGAAAGACTGGGATTGTAAAGGATTTCTAGATGTAGACAGAACAATGTTCAGTAGCCAATGGGAAGAGGGAATATGATATGGTCTGCCCTGCATATTCTTGCTGTATAACTGACTGTAATTGGAGGTGAGAACAGGGG
The DNA here is from genome assembly GCF_048164855.1 of Canis lupus baileyi. NCBI lineage: Eukaryota > Metazoa > Chordata > Mammalia > Carnivora > Canidae > Canis > Canis lupus. Next base: position 30,273,793 of record NC_132857.1, on the reverse strand, counting down.
GCAATAATATCAGACATTTATATGTGATAGAACATTTTGGCTATAGCATGGATAATGGATCAAAACATGGAAATAGTGGGATCACATGAAAATCAGAAGGATTTGAGGTAATTTGCTTAGGAAATGATGGTGAGCTGAACTTAGTGGTCATGTAAATAAGAGAAGAAAAACAATGCACAAAAATGGAAGTTATAATCGTTAATATAAAAAGTAGTGGTGATTTGAATAAAGGGTGAGGCAAGACTAGATATCAGGCTTCCAGACGGTGGGAAGGAACTCATGATTATGAGCAAAAAGAATGAGGGTTTGGGTGAAGTCGATATACATGCTGAGGAGTGGGTGGGAAAAAGACAAGGAAGAGTTCATTTTGAGCACATTGAGCCTAAAGTGCCAATGACACATTTACAAGGAGGTCTGGAGTTACCATTTGAGGCATAAGGTCACGAACTCAGGAGAAAGCTCTGAGTACCACCAGTCCATAGCTTTACACCACCAGAGTAATTGGGCTCAGCTAAGAAGAGTATCTGTAGGAGTGGTTTAATTATATTCTAATGAATGCTAAGAACTAACCCTGAAAAATGTATATACATACTTTAAAATTTGCATAGTAAAGACTTCAGAGAACAAGATAAAATGAGGAAGAACAATTGTTCTGTCATTTATCAAGAAAGAATGAGATGAGTAAACAATTTCATTGGTATGCTGGTGTCAAAAATCAAATACAGAGAGTTGAAGGACAGTTGGAAAGGAGGGTGTGTTTTACATATTTTATGTGATGTGTCTGGCTTTCTTGATCAAATCCAAGGCCACCTCTTTCTCTCATCACCTCTGAAATTTCTGATACAAAGTTCAGCATGCAGGAGATATTACTTGTGATACAAGAAACCTGGAATTTTAAATCTTGATTCCTAACTCCACACTTTACTAACTTAGCAATGGTAGGCTACTTAATCTGAGTTCCATGTCCTCTTCAGTAGAAAATTAAGTACAATAACTATTTCACAGGGCTGTTGTGAGGAAGAAATGAAGTAATATATATTAGCATTTATGAGCTCCAAAGAGACCAAAATAGCATGCAAATTTCATACTGCCAGTAACATGTGGATGCTCTCCTTTATCATTCAGAGTGCTTTGATTAGCTCGGTCTTAAAAAAAAAAAAAAATCTCAAAAAAATCTCTTTCCTGTAGTTCTTTGTTTTCTGCTATTGTAATGGAGGTGTAAAGATTAATATTTTATTTACACTCAGGGGCCTAATTTTCAAGCATACCCACATGATAAAAGGAAGGAAAATATGCCATAATCCTGGGTTGTTTTAATAATACCCCCGCCGTTACTAAAATTATGCTACTCAATGAACAAATAAATGGATCTGATACTTGCTTCTGGGTCTTTTCTCAAGTGTTCTTAAGACTCAAACTTCCCCAAGTGAGGTAAATCTGGGAAGACAGTAACTAGCAAGGTCAGCATTCACACATGGGAGTATTTTTACAAACAGTGCTGCAATTCTCCAAGGCATTTAGGGCTGGGGTGTTTGGCGGTTTCTTTTTATTATTATTATTAAAGATTTTATTTATTTACTCATGAGAGACACAGAGAGAGGCAGGGACACAGGCAGAGAGAGAAGCAGGCCCCATGCAGTGAGCCTGACGTGGGACACGATCCCGGGTCTCCAGGATCACACCCTGGGCTACAGGCGACGCTAAACTGCTGCGCCACCAGGGCTGCCCTATTTGGCAATTTCTATTCAACCATCACTTGTACATCACCGACATGTGTCTATTTTTCTCTATTTATTTATTGTGTTGATTCATTAGTTCATAGCTCTGGTTTCCCACCTGTGCATGACTATAGATATCTTTTCAAAAATATCCTTACTTTAAAAATATGATTCTCAACCCTACAAAACCCAAGACCATCTTTTATAACATGTTTTAGTTGATAATTTATAATAGAATCATAATATAACTTACACATATACATAATTTTAAAATTAAAATCAAGACAATTCCCTATCTTTGACTGAAATATTTTATCATATTTCATTGTGTAAATACTTAGGCAAAACTATACTAAAAAGCACAATAAAGTGGTCAAATACCATGATTCCATTACCTTGTATTGGTCACTCAGATAATCACTCCTGGTGATGGAATTTCCAGAAATAGTAGACATCTATTGGTAAAGTTATGAATAAAATAAAGGATGTTCTTTTCTCAATTTATCAGGTATATATTCCCTAAAAAGCTAAGCCAGTTATTAAAAGCATTGTTGTGTATGTATGTGATATAGAGTTAGATTCTAAATTCAAATAATTATAAGCTGATTTTCATGTACATAAATTTCCAGAAGGAAATAGAAAAAGTTGTGTGTATGGAAAGATAGATGTTAGATATTCATTTTCTAGAATGTTATTTCTTCTTTCTTCTTCCTATGAACATAGCATTTCTTCCTTCTGTGAACACAGCTAGATCTGTTCCTTAGTGTCACATGCAGTCTAGCCAAAGGAATAAAGCTACTACTTTAGCTTTTAGGCAAGTCTTTTAAGAAAGCTTGCTCTGTCTCTTGTGCCAGTCATGTTCCCTGTAAGAAATAAATGGTATGTTCAAACTGAGTAACTTAAGGAGAGTTTAATAATATCTTTATATAACCAAAAGCAGGATATAGATGCCGTAAATGATGGTGCAACTCCCATGGCTGGTAGTAGGGAGGTCACTGGTCTCTCTAGGCCTGGAAAGTGATGAGGAGAGTACAGGTACCAGAAACATTAATAGAGAGAGCTGTATCTCTCTGTATCTCTGCCTGCCAAGAGATAGATATAAGTTGAGTCATACACAGTCAGCTGACAGCAACCCCAGTGGGATAGGAATAAACCATCCAATCTTTCTTTCCATCCTCCTCATTGCTTGCTCATGTTTCTAATTGGTTAAGCCTATTTGAAATCTAGTGTTCAGGGAGGCCTGTTGGTGCAAACTAGCCTCTTCCAGCAGAGAAGGATGGAGAAGGACAAATAGTAAAGTAAAAGAAAAAAAGTACCCAACATCCCTCTTCAAACCCTCTTTGCTTTCTCACTGGCTGGCTGAAGTCAATAGTGGTTGCTCTAGGGTAGTGGTTCTAACATTCTTGTTCCTAGGATAGTAGCCTTGTCAGTCAGGGAAATTCTTTGAATTGTAGAGTCTTCAGCCCCACCACAGAACACTTAACTGGACATTCTGTGGATGAAACCCAGAATCTGGCATTTAAACAAGCCCTTCAAAGAGGCACCTGGGTCGTTCAGTCAGTTAGGTGTCCAAGTTTTGATTTGGGCCCAGATCATGATGTCAAGGTTTTGAAATCAAGCCCCATATTGAGCCCCATGTGGATCCACACTCAGCAGGGACCCTGCTTCTCGCATTCTCTCTCCCCTTCTGCCCCTCCCCCTACTTGTGCATGCTCTCTGTCTCTCAATAAATCTTTAAAAAAATAAAAATAAACCCTTACAAAAAATAAAATCAAAATAATTTAAATAAACAAGCCCTACAGGTGACCTCAAAACAAAGCTAAAGTTTGAGAATTATTGCTCTAGAAAAATTGGAGCCGCATGTTGAAAGAAGGTATCGAAGGTCCTGTGATATATTGTGTTGAGCCATTGCACACTTTGATATCTATAGTTTTCAGAGTCTACTCTCATCCTAAATAATCAAGAGGGAGGCAAAGGTATTCTTTTTTTTTATTTGGGATTTACTCTCAGATTGATAGTCACCAAGAATCCCTATCGCTGGCCAGTACTGCAAGAGTAGGCTTTAAATCTCAGCCTGTGGGGCTGAGACTACTTTTGGTGGTAAACATTTGTTTTAGTGACGGAGCATGAAAGTCTGTATAGATTTTAACTGAGATAGTTTATAGAAGTCTTACCAGAAAGGTTCAGATTATAATCAATCTAACTACTAACCTGCCTTCATCTTTCCCCATATATTCTACCTTTTCTCCCATTGCAATGGGAGAAATAGACCTGCTTCTTCTATGCTTCTTCCTAATATCTATTTGGTAATCCTCGGGACCCCATGCTAGACTTTTGACTAGTAAAAGATTTAAATGTTATAGATATATTGTTATTTCCTGTATGACCAATGGCTAAACCCTAAGTCAAAAGAAAGGGATATGTACCCTGCATACTCTACTGGGAAGCACAATAAATCATATAAAAATATAAACATGTTCTCCAATTACAGGAATGAATGGAGAATTGGAAATAATAATTCAACCTCTTCCAGGTAATGTAATGTAAACAGCATGCTTAAAGGGTGAATAAAATGACTCAAGAGCATCATCAAGGTCATCCATAAAACCCCAAATGGATTAATCCACTGGTTAATTCCTCATCCATACCTTATTAGAACTCTTATATACTACTTTTTTTTTTTACAGATGACCACCACTTACTTCTTAAAAACCCTTGTTCTCCAGGAGTCGTGAACATCAAACCTCTTCAATTATTCTATTACACTAGAAGTACTCATTCTCAGTCATTTTTGCTATCCACATTCTCTCCCTAACTGTTCTCCCACAGTCACACGGCTTTAATCTCTATTGGTATTGTAATGATTTCACAAAGCACATCTTCAGCTCCATCTTTATGCTCCAGAGAGGAGAACAACTTCTTACATGGCATCTCTACCCTATTGTCTAATAAGGATCTGTTCTTCAACATAAGGAAAGCACAACTCCCAGTTTTACTACCATTTAAATAAGGCCTATTGCCTTTTCACTTTGGTTATTGGCATCATTATCTATTCAATTGTTCAGGCCCAAACCTAGGCCCTATTTTCTTCCTGTCATCCCCACTTCCAATCCTTGAGCCAGCACCACTCTTTCCAATTGTTTCCTGGAAACAGACCATTTCTCATCACCCACTACTGCCCCCTCAGCTCCTGCAACTCTTTCTTTTATTTTCATGTCAGTATCTACTGGTGCCCCTTCTTTCCCTTACACATGCTAGATGCCTGTGAGGTCTATAATAATTAGAACTTTAGTCTGAAGATTAGTTGTTTCTATCTCTTCCTGGAACATGTCCTCAGTGATCTTTATGTGGCTAGTTCCTTTACCAGCACACTTAATTCTTAATTCTTCAAAGACATTCCTTCATCAGTCTATTAGAGTACCATCCTCTCTACCTCAATGGCACTTTTCACTCTCTGACATTTTTATTTATTTGTTGGCTGGTTGATTATACCATTTTTCACCATATTATAAACTCGATGAAGGCATGGAATGTTTTATTTTACTACTACCCCCTCTAACCCGAGTGATTAAATCAAAATTTAGCAAATTATAGGTAGCAAATATATAGCTATTTAATTAACCAAATAAGAATTTGTGTTGCTATTTGTGTGTGTGTGTTGCTATTTTTTAAAAATATTTTATTTATTTATTCATGAGAGACACAGAGAGAGGCAGAGACACAGGCAAAGGAAGAAGCAAGCTCCCTGCAGGAAGCCTGATATTAGACTCAATGCCAGAACCACCCCGGGATCACAACCTGAGCCATAGGCAGAAGCTCAACCACTGAGCCTCCCAGGTGCCCCTTATGTTGCTATTTTAAACACCTCTATCCTATATGGGAATGCTGGCTGAACTGACCAGTCTCAAAAAAAAAAAAAAGAAAAAAAAAAGAATGGAGAAAATTAGCTTTTGTGTTTTCCAAGTCTATCTTAGCTATACTGCGATATTAAGCAACTTTAAGATTGTAATATCTCATGGCACTGTAATTATGTAATTTTTATACAGTATCAGATAAACCTTTATTTTTTCTAAAAATTATAATATTGTGTGTATTAACAAATTGCAGTTTCTTGGTGGTAATGCATAGGTTTGAAATTGTAATTAAATGAACCAGAATTATTTAAGAAAACAGTATTTGGCTCAGTAAAAATCCTCAATGTTGACTGTAATCACACAGAGTGTGAAGTTGTAAATTGGCCAAAAGACAAATGTATTTTGGAAGTGGTATACTGTGTTGATTAGCATGCCAATCAAATCAGCAGGGAAGAAAGAAGCAGCTTGATTGGTTTATTATCACAAAACTGTTTAATATGTATGGAGGTGCTGTGTCCATTAGGGATTGTACGTCTGCACGTGAAATTAAAAATAAACAAAGTCACCATCACTAACAAGTTTATGAACAACAATAGGTTAAAAAAATAGAAATAAATTTTCTTGAACTGTTGCTCTTTTCCACCTAGCTGCAAATTAAACATAACATTTGATCATCATTATTTTCTGGCAAAGAAGGGAATACAGATTTATTGAGTACCTCTTTCAGTCAGCTCTGCTTAAGTCTAGTTTCCAGTGCTTCCTGCCTTCAGGTCTCCAGTGAATAGAATGGATTTACCAAGTCATGTGAAATGGATCAGATCAGGAATGTGGAATTGGCACAATAAGAAGAGAAGGAGGCATATGGGTGGGGCAGCCAGTTAAGCATCTGACTCTTCAACTCAGATGAACTCCGGGTTCAACTCAGATGGTGATAATAGGGATGAAGCCCCACATCAATCCTTGCATCAAGCTTCATGTGGGACTCCACACTCAGTGCACTCTGCTTGAGACTCTCTCTGCCCCTAGCCCCACTCTCTCTCTCTCTCTCTAAAATAAAAAAAAGTATCTTATTTTGTTTTTAAAGAAGAGAATTGAAGGATGAAGCTGTTCAGAATATTCTACAAGAAGAAATGAATTTGCCAAAGCTCTACAATGAGTCTTGAGCTACTTAAAACTTTTAAAATTCACCGTTTTCTATAATTTATAAACATTTTGAGAAATATCTGTTGGGTGGATCCATTTCAATCCTGAACATATAGTATGGAACATATACACAATATTTTCTCTCTTCAAACTTGTGCTCACCAGAGATCAAAACTAAGTCGTATTATAATTAGTGTAGACAGAAAAAATTAAAATTCCAAGAGAATACTTTCAAATTCATGTTAAATATATTAGGATGGGATGCCTGGGTGCTCAGCGGTTGAGCGCCTGCCTTTGGCTCAGGGTGTGATCTCGGAATCCCCGCATCAAATCCTGTGTGGGGCCCTCCGTGGAGCCGGCTTCTCCCTCTGCCTGCGTATCTGCCTCCCTCTTTCCCTCTGTGTGTGTGTGTGTTTCTCATGAATAAATAAATAAAATCTTAGAAAAATATATTAGGATCATGTTTAGCTTTTCATTTCAGATGAGATATTAGAAATAAGGGAGCAGTGACTCTAATGAAGGCTCAGGGAAAAGGACATGGCAATTTTAAAAATATCTGAGCTTGGAGCTCCCAAACCTTGATTCTGAATATGATTTATCAAATTTATAGAGACTAAAAAGCATTTGTCTCAGGATTAATCATTCAGTACAATTAAACCCACTTCTAAATCCTAAGCAATTCTATCCATCCATTATAAACTTATGCCCAGCATTATTTTTCTTAATCTGATGGATGCAAAATTAGTTAAAAACAAGATTAATTCATTAGACATTTGAAATTAGGTGATAGTGGCAATGCACATATATGAAACAAGGTCAGGGATGTACCAGAGAATGATGAGGTAAGTGATTGAGAATTCAATCTCAGCTAGTAGTTTGTGTTATAAAATGGTGTTTCTGATAAAATAATTCACTATTTAATCAACACATACATATTTCACCTTTTCTCTGGATTGTTGAATCTTCTACAATCTATGTCTAACAGAACATATAGTTAATATTCTGTATCAAAACAATTATTCTTTCAATTAAAATTGTTGTGTTCTTAAAACTTATAAAATATAAGTATAGCCAGGATGCCTGGGTGGTTCAGTTGTTGAGCATCTGCCTTTCGCTCAGGTCATGATCTTGGGGTCCTGGGGTCGAGTCCCATATCAGGCTCCCCTCAGGGAACCTGTTTCTTCCTCTGCCTATATCTCCACCTCTCTCTGTGTCTCTCATGATAAATAAATAAGTACATTATTTTTAAAAAAGTATAAGTGTATGTAAATGTCTTCCTCAGAGCTAGTCTGACTTTTGTTTCCATTATGGTGAAAGCTAAATTTTTAGAAAAAATTATGTTCATGAAAGGTTGAGAATTGTTGACATAATACTTTAATATGCTAAACAAAAACACCTTCTGAGTAAGTAATAGGTCACTGTAAAATAGAACTATTAAGGACTGAGGCTCAGCTCTGTTGAGTAACTTGGTGGAGGTTATAGACATACTAGTGAAAAGGGAGGTACCTGAACCTACATCTGGCCAACACTGTGTACATTCCAGTATGCACACATCATAGCACCATTTCCTAACCAGTGGAACAGTAGGATATGGATTGTTTGAGAAAAGAGGAAGAACCATTCATTAAATGGTATATAAGTGATACTTCTGAGGTATAAATGACCATGTCAGATGGGAAAGAGAAGTAGACACGTTTAAGTACAGTAGCAAGGAAGAGAAGAAGATATAAATTGGGTTAATCTCATCAGTGGAGGGCCCTGACATTTTCAATATTTGGAACAGAACTGCATTTGTTCTGATAAGGAGAAACAAACACATAAGTTTTTACTCTTTTTTATCAGCAATATAAAGATGGGAACTGCAAAAATGCATTGGGAAAATGCCTACCTAACAGTTGGGATGAGAAAGAGGCAGTGTTGGAGAGCATAGTCTTTTGGGGGGCAGGGGCAAAAATGAGATTTATTTAAGGACAAGAGTAAAGGAAAAAGTGAAACTTGAAGCATCCATGGAACCTGAAGACTGGCCATTAGAAGAAAGAGAAAGTTAAGTAAAAGCCCTTTTTGAGAGTTGGAATTGGCATTCTGAAAGAATGATGCTGCCACTAATGAAAAAGGGTCTCCTCTAAAAAGCTTCAGTCCATAAATACAAAAAAAATTAATTTCCCCATGATCAAATGCAGAGAACCAGTGAGTCATCAATAACCTAGCATTCTTGTGAAGGAATCCAACCTTTGATATATATTGGGACATTTTCTTTTAATTTCTGAAATTACTTTTAATCATAAGTGCCATATTCTGAACCATTGATTCAGTTTTGCAAAATAACGACTTTTAGAATAAAAGCAATATACAAGATATCATTATCATTATTACTACAATTTTAAATACATTTCTCATAAATAATTGATGGCTGTTATTTATTCATCATTAAATTAGAAATTCATATTGAAGCTAAGTGAGCATCCTAAAAGAGAATTTCTATTCTTATGCCAGCTGAAGATATTTGGAATCATAAGAGCTTATGACTGACAGATTGTCTTAATATTCATAAAATGGCCAAACTGTGCTTTATATCCTCTAGAAGATTATATTAAAAATGTAACAGCAACATTAACAAAGCAACTAATATAAAACATTCACTTTCTTGTGGGTGAAATCAGTTGTCAAAGAAACAGCGAGTCATAGTTAGACTTAAAAGAAAAATTATGAGCCCAAATACTTATTTCTCAATAATTACCTTTCTCAAATTACTGCATGCATTCTGAAGACACTAGGTAAATATACATTTTCATTATTTAATAGGAATTTGATACAAATCTATGTCTAAACTCCAAACCTGTTTAATGAGATCAAATACTATAGATAACACATTCTGTTCTCAATCTTGTATTCCTTTAAGTCTAAGATATAGAGTGCAGCCAGACTTGATATTCTTTCTTCTAAACCATTTGCTAATGCCACCTCTAATGCCTCCTCCTGATCTAAGTGACAGATAGGTACCCAAGACCTTTTCTTGAGGCACTTGAGCATGGTAGCTAAAAGCATGAGCCATGGAATTAAGAAGTACAGGAAAGAATCTGTACAGAAAGAAAGTACAGAAAGAAATGGTCTCACTGTTAATTTCTTGAATGACTTTTGGGGAGTCACTTAAACCTCATTTTTCTCATTTGCAAAATGGAGCTAGTGATAGTGCCAGAGTGTTAGAGGGTTTTGGGTCCTGCCAATGGTGTACATATGGAAGCCCAGCAGTTAGAAATATTCCCATTAATATTTTCTTAAAGATGTATTTTTTGTTATTCTTACAGCTGCATGTAATTTTTCTGCAAACCAAGGTACAGGCCTGACTGTTCCTTACTCCCATTCTTTCTGATGTCCAGTAGGGTTCTCTTGGCATTCCTGACCTGCTAACTCTAACAGAATGGAAAGAAAAAAATAATACTCCTTTCAAGAAAAAAGAGAACTCTACTCTCTCTAAACCTAATTCCTTACATTGAGAACTCTTCAAGGAGTGGCCACTGAGTGTCTCAAAGCCCTTGATCCTATAAGAATTCTTCCTTCAAAGTTTGCACTTTGAATAAACACCCTGAAGTTAGACTGTATCCAACACTGGATGGAGAGAGTTGTTAAATTCAGTTGTGATTTGGCTTTGACATAACTTTTCCAGGACAAAAGCAGTGCCCTGAAAGAAGTCTAGATGAGTGAGTACAAGTAAAAAGCATAAGGGAGTACAGAACAGAGATTCCCAAAATTTAATGTGCATAAGAATCATCTGATGAGCTTGATACAGCAGTTTTTGCTACCCAGTCCCAAGAGACCCTGATGCATAGACTAACACCCACAAATTTGCGTTTATAAACATGACAGGTATGGAGAACAAACACCCTTTGAGAACCACTAATCAAAGGACAAAATGATCATCTGTCTGCTCTAGAATGACCCATACTCCATCCTGTCTGTTTTAACAGTCTACCAATGCTTCTACATAATACACCAGACACTTGATATTAATTAAGAAAAGTAAGTGGGGGGAAAAATATTCCTGAGAGAAATGTTTTAGGGTAACGACAATCATAACAGCAATAGCTATTATTTATTTTGTGCCTGCCTCTTTCTATAGATGAAATCTGATATATATAACAGGCATCTAAGGAAAGTATTAAGGAACATTTTTTGAAAGCCAAATATTGAAATGCAAACAACTTCAGCAATTTGTTCAAAGTTACGCACCAAATAAATAACAGAACCAATATTCAAACTCATACTTTTCTTATATTAAAACTTACCCTTTCAAAACTGAGTAGTTATGAGCTGGTCATACTAGACATGAGGTTAGCATGGAGGAAATCAAACATTAAACAGGCAGGGTAATACACCGCATCTCACTAAAGCTTCCAGTATCTGTCCTTCACAAACATTCTTGTTTCTCCAAAAATCCCATGGATAGATGTCATAACCTGTAGAAAGAGCATAACTCACTTTTCTGATTTGGGGAAGGGGGTATGTGCCACTGGGAACATAGTTGTTTCATATCTATTTGCTTCTAAATTTGTGGTGTGTCTGTGCACGTATCTGTGTATGTGTACAACTTTTCTGGGTAAGGTATTAAAAATTCATAAGATATTTTATTCAGTTGTTTAAATCAAACATTCATGTGTTGCCAAATACATGTTTATTTGACAGCGTGTAGAAAGGCTCATGAACATTTCTGTTTTTCAACTTTTCCTCTAGATGTTTTGAGGGAGTTAAGTCATTAAATTGTACTTTCTTTCCCCATGCCTAAATTCCTTTACATTCCTGTTTAAATACAGGTGTCATGTCTATATTTTTTCAGTATAATGTCTGGCATATACAAGTGACTTAATTTTTGACTGAGTGGACAACTGTCTCAGCACTGCTAATGTATACAATGATTGAAATTAGATTATTTTTTTCTTCACAAAAAAAAAAAAAAAAGTCAAGGCCTATTTTATCTTTTGTTGAAAATCTCCATGGGGGGCTTAGGTGCCTCAGTCAGTAAAGCATCCGATTCTTGATTTCAGCTCTGGTCATGATCTCAGGGCATGGAGCCTGCTTGAGATTTTCTTTCCCTCTCCTTCTGCTGCTCTCCCCAACTCTCTCTCAGTCTCTCTCTCTCTCTTTCACTCTCTAAGAAAGAAAGAAAGAAAAAGTAAGAAAGAGAAAGAAAAAGAGAATCTTCAGTGTGGCATTACATGTACCAAAAGAAGGAAAGGGAAGAGGTAAACAAGGAGATCAAAAAGAGAAGAGAAGGGAACAGGAAAAAGATAATTCATATTAAAACACTTGTTGTATTAGTAGGCACCTATAAAATAAAAAAAAAATATTGAAAACAAAAGCTTAGTATGGTACTACATAAAATGACCTTTTTTGGGGGGAAGATAGACATAGACATACCTTTTTCCTTTTAGTTTTATTGAAATATAATTGACATATAGCCCTGTATAAATTTAAAATGTTGAATGTGTGGATTTAATACATTTATTTTTTTTTGATTTAATACATTTATATATTGCAAAATGATTACCACCATAACATTAGCTAATACTTCCACCAATCACACAATTACTGGTTTTTGTTGTTGTTTCATTTTTGTTTTTGTTTTGCAGTGAGAACAGTTAAGATCTACTCTCTTAGCAACTTCCAAGTATATAATACAATATTATTAACTATAATCATCATTCTGTACATTATATCCCTAGAATTTACTCATCTTATAACTGGAAGTTTTTACCCTATAATGAATGACTCCTCATTTCCTCCAACCCAACCTCTGGAAACCACTACTCTGCTCCCTTTTTCTACCAGTTTGACTTTTTTGGATTGCAAATAAAAATGAGATCACATAGTCTTATCTTTCTCTGTCCAACTTATTTTGCTTAGCTTAGTGCCCTGCTGGTTAATCCATACTGTTGCAAATTACAGAATTCCTTTATTTTTAAAGGCTGAATAATATAATATTCCATATATTATCCATGTATAAAATATTCATATTTATCCATTCATCCATCAATGCACATTAGTCTTCATATCTTGGCTACTATGAATAATGCTGTAATGAACAGAGAAATACAGATATCTCTTCAAGATAACGATTTTGTTTTCTTTGCATATAGTCCCAAAAGAAGTGGGTTTTCTGGATTCCATGGTAGTTCTATTTTTGGTTTTGTAAGGAACCATCATAATGATTTCCATAGTCTCTGTACAAGTTTACAATTCCAAAAACCATACACAAGTAGTCTCTTTCTTACAAATCCTCAACAACACTTATTACTGTCACCAGATGACCATTCTAATAGGTATGACATAGTTTGTCATTGTGGTTTCAATTTAAATTTTTCTTCTTTAAAAAAATATGGTATTTATTTATTTCAGATAGAACAAACGAGAGAGAGCACATGAGTGGCGGGAGGGGCAGCAGGAGAGGGAGTAACAGACTCTCCTCTGAGCAAGGAACTCAGTGCAGGACTTCATCCATGGGATCATGACTTGAGCTGAAGGCAGATGCTTAGCCAGATGCTCCTTGATTTAAATTTTTCTGATGACTCATGACATCAAGTACCTTTTCATGTACCAGTTGGTCATTTGTATGTCTTCTTTAGAACAATGTTTATTTAGTTCCTCTGTCCATGTTTTAATCAATTATTTGGTTTTTTCACTATTGATTTATATATTTTGGATATTAACAGCTTATCAGATATATGGTTTGCAAAGCAAGTTATCATCTCACATCTGTTAGAATGGTTATTTTATTCAAATGTGCAGACACAATTGCAAGGCTACAGGGATCATAAAAATAAGGAAACATGACTCCACCAAAGGAATACAGCAACCTCTAGTATCTAGCCCCAAAGAAATGGAGAGCTAGCTATTGCCCAACAAAGAATTCAGAATGAATTATTCTGAAGAGAGCTACAATGGAACAGAGATAAATGATTTAATGATATCAGGAAAACAATACAAAAACAAAATAAGAACTTCAGCAAAGAGATCGAAAACATAAAGAGAAAAAAGAATCAACCAGGAATTCTAAAGCTAAAGCATTCAGCGCATGAAATTTTAAAATGCAACAGAGAGCATCAGAAGCAGAACATCTTGACGAGATCATTTGAAGAAAATAGTTATCTCTTTCAGCTTCATGGACTGACTTCAGTAAAAGAAAATTTTACTTTCACCTACAGGTGGAGCATGCTGGAGCAGGCTTTCACCCAAGGGTCTAGTGGTGCAGGGCATCCAAATATGGGGATACAGGAGCTGATGGGGCTTTATGTCTTTTCAACTCAGGCTGCTGGGGTCCACAGCATTGACAACCCATGATGAGCACTGCAGAATTTCTGTAGCAGCTACAAAGACTGTTGAAGTCCTTGGTGGCCCCTCCAGGTCCATCAGCAAAGGACCAGGTCATGTAATGGTGATGGCGGAGGCCAGGTGGAAACACACATGTAGTAGAGGGATCCATGCAGACTGTATAACCAGAGCCAATTACATGCTTCCTGGCAGATGCAGGGGCCTTCCCTGTCAGGTTTTCTCCTGGGACTGCAGTCTTCTTCCACGTGTGAGTACTGCAGTAGAGGCCAGTGGAGGGTCAGGCCAGGAGGAATAGAAATACAAGTGAAGGGACTAGCTGCAGATGAATATGATTGTTCAGGCTGGTGACATAAGGGCTTGATCCAGGCCCAGAAGCACCCATGAGTGCCCTGGCTATCAGCATGCTCTCCTGTGACTGAATAGTCTCCCCCTAGGTGTGCACGGTACAGTGGAGACTAGTGAAGGGCATGAGGATGGCAGCATGCAAGTATATAGCTGGAAAGGCTAGGCCAAGTACATCCATGGTGACAGGGGGCAACTGCGGGAGTCTAGCTTGACTTCTTGTAATCATGCAGCTGTACAGGCTTAAGCTGGCTGCTGGTGCACTTCCAGTCTTCAATGGGAATAGAGGCAGGCAGGGAACAGAGAGGATCTCAAGTGGCAGAAGTCAATGAACACAAATATCTGTGAGGTGAAAACTGTTGATATATGCAGGGTTCCCCAGTGGCTGTGCTGGGTGACAGTTTTTCAGTAGTGAATCTGTTGGATTTGTCTGGAGAGCAGGTCACTGTGAACTGTGATCGTTCTCACTGCTTGGCTCCCACTCGTCACCCCTGTTTTTCTATTTTGTTCCTTGCCATCTTTATACATTTCAGCTTTGCAGGTCTAGGTGGGGTAAGACTGAAATAAAACCTTCGTGTGTTGCCCAGAAAAGCTGGGGAAGCTGATCACTCACCCTATACTTCTTTTCTCAATGAAATGAATTATTTGTAGCTATTAAGGTTCCACGTGGTACTGAGCAATGTCAGTTTTGGGGATGGGTTAATGCAGGAGAATGAAGATTCCTTTTCTTCCTTTTCTTCTTAGGTGGTTATTGCTTATGGATAGCTGTCTAGTTGTTGATGTTTTGGAGAATGATGGTTGGGTTTCCTATGCTGTCGTGTTGATGACATCACTACACAAAATGACTTTTGAGTTAAGATAACAAGGGTCTGATACCCAACGCATTCTAGGGTGTTTACCTTGGGCAGCTATGTTAGCTTTTTACACCTTCAACTCGCTTCTATCAAAAATATGGAAATATTATTCTCACATAGATTGCTGTGAAGGCTAATGAGAAAATTACTACGGTGCCTGGGAAAGTTCACAAACTTGGTACCTGGCTGTTGTTGTTATGATTATTATTTTTATTATTATTATTAATTATTCACTCAGCTCATACTCATGCCCATTCTCATCCTGAAAGTCTTGGGCTCTCTGTCTTTCTGTATTCCTGAATTAGATGGATGTATTCCTGAACTAGTCTCCCAAATGACTGCCTATTTCTAATCTCAGCTGTATTCAATTCCCGGTAGAATTACTTTGAAACACAAATCTGATCATGGTAGTTCTGTGCTTAAGGAAGGGAGCTATCATTGTGTCACTAACTACCCCGAGCACCGGTACTCATAAAGCATGCTCAGCATGGCCACATAATGACCCTTGTTCATTACATGCCTAGAAAGGAAAAATTTCTGTTTTTATATTGAGAAATGAAGATATCAAAATTTAGATAAATTAAGCACAGATTGTGGCAAGTACGCCAGAAGTGAGATAATAAAAATGTGGAACTTAACTAGTGATTACAGGATAAGCTCAAATTCCTTAGAAAAATGTAGAAGGTATCTCCTAATCTGAAACTCACTTTAGAGTTACCACACCCTCTAGCCACTTAGGGCCCTGGGAGAAGTCTAAGGGGGTCTGTGCTCTTACAAATGCTGTTTTTCCTGTAACCGTGTCCCTCCAACCCTTTTACCTAAATTCCACCCATTTATTCTTTTAAGATGAAGCTTCAAGAGACTCCCATCTTTGAAGTTTCCCTGGAACCACACAGAATTCTTCTTTCATATAGTTTGTATATATAGAACCCACAATTGTTGTGCCTTACACTACAATTGTGGGTTTGTATCTGTGTCTCCCCTATGAACTATGTGGTTTGTGACCTCAGAAACTAGAATAGTGACCAAGTTTGAGAGTATCTCAATAAATGTGTGATTATGAATCAGCACATGAATACACAAAAACTGCAGAAAAATAAACCTGTCCCAGAGTTCTACTGAAATTTACCCAGATTTCTAACATAAAGAAAATGTGAAATCATGTATCTGCATACTTGGATTTTCTAATTGAAATATGCAACTTACAAAAGTTATCTATAAGATCTAGTAATTCAATGAGTACAGACATTATTTGTTACAGTTGTAATATAATTTTAATTCATAGCTTCATTGCATAGATGACTAATTATTATGTGTAAATTTCTCCAAATATTATAAAGCAACTAATTAAAAAAATGAGTCCACAAATTCCTAATTTAAGAAATCCTTTTATGAGCTATATTTATAACTGAACACTATAACAAAGTAAACTAAATTATAACTAAAGGAAATATTAGTATTAGGTATATTCACAAACATAGGTAAAAATATATGAAATGAATAGTTTATTAAGTAGTTCATGGAGGTGGGGTTAGGAGAAAGGAAAGCTCAGAACTTAGAAGGTCTGGGGAGGAAGTTCTTAGAGCAGCAACTGAATCTTATACTATTGGTCACTTCTTCTTAACAGGTCTAGGGGCACCTCTTTGGCTCAGTCACAAGAGCATGTGGCTCTTGATCTTGGGGTTCAGAGTTCAAGTGCCACATTGGGTATAGAGATTACTTAAAAAACTAAATCTCAAAAAGACATAAAATTTCTAAGAAACCTTCTTACTCCTCTTTTTTTTAATGTAAATTATTTGGAAGACCTTAGAATCTGCCACTCTGCCTTCACTGGACTTTACCTGCACCTGGTGTACATGGTGTACCTCCTAATTATTTCATCCTCATAGTTAAAAATCAATTTATCCAGTCTGCAAGGAATAACAAGTGAATTAAGTTTCTTTTTTCTCGACAAAAGTAGGTCAATCTTCTTCATCTAGAGGATACTGAGTAGATCAAACACCAAGGGCAAGGACTAATCTCTATAGATGTAGGCTGAGTTAGGAGAATAGGCCCAAATAGCGTTTAAGAAAATTGACTTTATTTTCCTCCAAAATCATCTGTGTTGAATGGAAATACATACATGTTAATAAATATGCATACTTGTTTATATATTTTTTTCATCTGTTGATTCATACCCGGCTTCCTAATAATGGTCCATGTTTCTAAAACATCAAAATTGAATCCATAACTTTCATTAATAAAGAACTTATGTTTTCAGATTAAGGTTAACTTGACAGTATACTTCTATCTCAGGGTTTTTTGCCAATACTGGTTTATTTTTGGAAGTAATGAGAGAGATCCACATGGTAATCTCCTGGGGAAGTGATTTGGCTCTCAGAGAAAGTAAAGGAGCTGAATCAATGGAACAGGAAGTAGTCAAAGACTCAGCCTGACAGGGTATTAATTGAAAGGTTTTTTTCCGCCTCATGCCAGCTATAATGATGATGAAGTAATTGATGGATTTATCATATTTTAATGCCATACTCTTTTTTCTTCTAGCCTTCACTATTTTTTTTCTAGTCATGATGATTTCATGCAGAATTCCCATACAGTGTGTTTCATTATAATATGATATTTTAGTTACTAGTACTTCTTGAGGTGATAGGACAAAATTGAATTAGGAATATTGAAGCAGGATGGGCAGCCCAGGTGGCTCAGTGGTTTAGTGCGGCCTTCAGCCCAGAGTGTGATCCTGGAGACCCGGGATCGAGTCCCATGTCAGGCTCCCTGCATGGAGCCTGTTTCTCCCTCTGCCTGTGTCTCTGCCTCCCACCCTCTATGTGTCTCTTATGAATAAATAAATAAAATCCTTAAAAAAAAAGGAATATTGAAGCAGGATAAGTTAAAGAAGAAAAATTAAATACTTTTTTTGTCTGTCTCAAGAAAACTGTTTTTCTAAATTAAAAAAGAACTAAAGAAATACAAAAATATGGGAAGTAAGAAATGGAAAAGAGGGAGGGCAGTCATTTGATGTTGGTTCAAATAAATGAGTTAGTATGAGTGAAGCTTATACTAGAGTGAAGTTAGTACACAGTGAAGCTTGAAATAGACCACCATCGGGGAGGCCAGATGGCTCAGTGGTTTAACGCGGGCTTGGGCCCAGGGCATGATTCTGGAGACCTGAGATCGAGTCCCACATCGGCTCCCTGCATGCAGCCTGCTTCTCCCTCTGCCTGTGTCTCTGCCCCCCCCCCCTCTGTGTCTCTCATGAATAAATAAAATCTTAAAAAAAAAAGACTCTCATAAACAGAAGAAAATAAAATTACCAAATCTTAGCTATTCAATGTTGTCAATATATGTAAGCACACACACATGCACTCGCATGCAAATTTATTATGATTAAGTAGAGTTAACCTGAGGGATTCAGGTTAGTTTAATATTAACTACTCAAATAATATACAAGTTACCATATTAAGAGACTTAAAGCAAAAAATCATTTGATCATCTTAATATGGGTAGAAAATAACATTTAACAAAATTCAATACACATTTAAAATCCCACAAAAACAAACTATGAATAGCAAGAACTTTTTTCAACTTGATTTTTTTAATGTCATGTATAAAATAAAATATCAATTAAAATCGATTTTCGGAGCACTTGGGTGGCTCAAAGGGTTAAACATCTGTCTTTGGCTCAGGTCATGATCTCAGGGTCCTAGTAACGAGCCCTACATCAGGCTCCCTGCTCACAGGGAAGCTGCTTCTTCCTATTCTGCCTAGTTATGCTCTCTCACATTCTCTCTCTTTCTCTCTCTCTCTTTGTCAAATAAATAAATAAAATCTTTAAAAAAAATACATAAAAATAAAAAATAAATAAATCATGATTTGCTACTCAGGTCAGAGGTAAGGCAAGAATCCGTATTCCTGCCTCTTTATTTCAACATTAGTACTTCTAGTCAGCTTAATAAGGTATGACAAAATAGGAAAAGCATAGCAAAACAAGAAATGAAACTCTTTATTCACAGATGACAGATTGTCCAAGTAGAAAATACTAAGGAATTTATCAAAAAGCTACTAAATATAAGTGGCTTAGCAGATGCATGAATTTCCTATGTTGCATTGCAAATTATTACAAAGTCAGGAGCTTAAGAAACAAATATTTATTGAATGGCGGTTTCCTTTAGATCAAGAGCACAGGCATGATTTAGCAGGGTTTTCTGTGTAGGGTTTCATAAGGCTGCAAAGAGTCATCAGTGCTAGATTCTCATCTGGGGAAATATCCACTTCCCCACTCATGTGATAATCTGCAGCATTCTATTCTTGTCAGTTGAGGTATTTGTGGCAGCTTGCTTCTTCTAGGCTAGCAAGGGAGAGAGAGTTTAAGATGAGTCAGCTAGCAAAAGAGAGTCTTAAATAATAAACATAATCATGGGAGTGACACTCATCATTTTTGCCACTTTTTATTGTTTAAAAGTAAGTCATAGGTCCCACCAATGCCAGAAAACCAAAAGTCAACTCAAGAATCTTTAAAATGACAATTCATGAAAGGAACTAATTTCTTGATATATACAAATGTCTTCTTTAAATACGTATTCATTTATTTTAAAAGATTTCATTTATTTATTCATGAGAGACACAGAGAGACAGGCAGAGACACAGGCAGAGGGAGAAGCAGGCTCCACGTAGGAAGCCCAATGTGGGACTCTGGGATCGCTCCCTGAGTCAAAGGCAGAGGCTCAACTGCTGAGCCACCCAGGCGTCCCTTTTTTGAATCTTTAAAGTCTCAAGAACCTTCTCTGATCTGCTGCAGATGATTGTGATGGGTAAGAATCTGTGTATCCCCAAACCTTTTGGGCCCCAGATGAAGGGCACTTGCTGCCTGAAAGAAAAAAAAAGATCTGCCAGTTGCTAAAGCTCCTGGGTTTCAAGTGCACCTTCATTAATGACTTTGCTTTTGGGCTGGTGAGATTGGGGACCTCAAAACGGCGACCCCGGGCCAGCAACCTCCCAATAACGCCGCCTTGCCGCCCTACCCTAACTTAGCACACAAGGACCCGTAACCCTTGCCCTAACTGGAGTGCCGCCCTGCCCCCATCTTCCCGCCAAAAGCTCTTTATAGTCCCCCTGCCGTTTGCCTGGGTGTGACTTCCCCGGCCCAAGGCTTCCTGGCTCCCTCCCCTGCGGCCGGAACCTCATCCGACAGCTCGTCCCATTAGAAGCCTGTTTCGACCAACTTCTGCCTGGACTCTCTATTCCATTTCACTGCCGATCGGATTAAACCCGACATTTGGTGCCTAAACAATCACTCACTGGCCCCCTGAGGGTACTTTTGCAGCCCAGTTCTCACGCACCTGGACAACCTCTAGACACCAGGGCAAGTGGCCCGAGGTCCCGCACCTCCGCCCTCGCCCCTCCCTCTGCTCCCAGTGCTCTATCGCTCAGATCCTTTGGGTGCGGGCGCCGCTCCCTCCCTCCCCTCCCTCCACCTATTCCCTCAGCTCCAAAAGCCCCCGAATCCTTTCCCCCTTCCCCTCTCTCGGAGTCTCCTGAGACCTTGGCCCGTCCACCTACTAAGGGGACACCAGCCCTCCCCTATCTGGAGCCCCCTGCCCCCTCTCCTCCTCCTGCCTCCCAACCGCGCACCTCTTTACCCACTTCTGACCCCCAACCTTCACCCCCTACCTCCCCCCTGATCTCCAGCAGGCAAGATCCCGCAAGGTCCCCTCCTCCCCTGACCTGGCTTGCCCCCTTCCAGAGGTGGCGGGAGCTGAAGGGGTTGCTCGGGGCCAGGCTCCTTTCTCTCTCCAGGACCTTTCCCAAATTAAAAAGTGGCTGGGCTCTTACTCTGCTAATGTGGGAAACTATATCAAGGCATCCCAATATTTGGCCCAGGCGTAGGACTTGACTTGGCATGATTTGCATGTTGTCCAGACCACAACCCTTACACGGGAGGAGAGAGCGTGTCAGGCTGCTGCCCGACAACACGCCGACCAGGGCCATGAGACCGACGCTGCTGCCCTGGGCGCTCAGTCCCTGCTGTGGATCCCGGCGGGATTATCAGGCGGGCCAGGAGGGCCACCCGTGCCACCGCAGGCCCGTCGTCTCAGTGCTGGCAGGCGGGCGGCCTCGGACAAGGCTGTCAACTATGATCGACTCGGGAAGTCGTTCAGAACCCAGGTGAAAACCCTGCAGTTTTCCTTAATAGGCTCACTGAGGCTCTAACCCAGTACACTCGCCTGGACCCTGCCTCCCCGGCCAGGGCTACTGCCTTGGCGACCCCTTATATGTCTCAGTCCTCCCCGGATATCCATAAAAAGTCAAAGAAGGCCGAGGAGAGTCCTCGAACTCCCGTTCCCAACCTGGTGAAAATGGCATTTAAAGTCCTTAACACCCAAGAGGAAGGGGCTGAACTTAAGAGGCAGGCCAGGCTCCAGCAGAAGGTC
The DNA here is from genome assembly GCF_048164855.1 of Canis lupus baileyi. Classification (NCBI taxonomy): domain Eukaryota; kingdom Metazoa; phylum Chordata; class Mammalia; order Carnivora; family Canidae; genus Canis; species Canis lupus. Next base: position 30,252,134 of record NC_132857.1, on the reverse strand, counting down.
CCACCCTAGACCCCAGCCTTGGTGGCAGCCCTGTGGCGGGAGGGCTCCGGGAGCCCACAGAAAGGGGGAACCGACAACACCCCGCCTGGGGCTTGCTTCAGACCCGGCACCGAGGGACACTGGGCCCGTCAATGTCCCAATCCCCAGGAGCCAACGCGGCCATGCCCTCACTGTCAAATGAGGGGCCACTGGAAATCGCCTGCCCTGGTCTTGGAGGATCCTCAGCGCCTCCATGCAGAGGAAACCCTGAGCCGGTCAGTCCAGCCTTCCAGCTACTCGAATTGGATGATGACTGACAGGGCCCAGACTTGGACACCCCCTCACCTAGGCCGAGGTAGGGTCCTGCTCCAGGTAGTGGGTAAGTCCATCCCTTTCCTGTTGGACATGAGGGCGACCTACTCTGTTCTGCCTTCCTACTCAAGGGCCAGTTTCCCCTCTCCAGTAGCGGTAGTGGGAACTGATGGCCTCTATTCCATGGACCACCCCACTCCTCTCCTGCAGACTGGATGGGTTTCCCTTCTCACATTCCTTCCTTATAATTCCTTCCTGACCAGCTCCTCTCCTTGGCTGGGATATCCTACACACCTCAAGGCCACCATTCATCTTTCTCCCTCACCCACTGTTTCTACTCACCTCCTCTTCATCAAAAGTCCGGACATCTATCAACTTCTCCTCGTCTACATCCTGCTACCCTTCTACCTACCCCTTCTACTAACCCAGAACCCTCCCATTCCTGCCCTCAACTCCTGGAGGAGCTGACTCCTTCCATCCAGGACTTCACATCCGATCAACCCCTCCCTAACCCTGACCAAATACTCTTTGTAGATGGTAATTCTCATTGCCCCAGAAGGCCAGAGACACGCATCATATGCTGTCATTACCCCAGATGCCACCCTAGAGGCAGTCCCCTCGGTCCCCGGGACAAGCTCTCAGAAGGCAGAACTTTTAGCTCTCACCAGGGCTCTTCACCTGTCCAAAGGGCAATGAGTTACCATATACACTGACTCCAAATATGCCTCCCTCTTCACACATACACATTCTGTCCTCTGGCAAGAGCGAGCTCGGGTTTCTTACAACCTAGGGAACCCCCATAATCAATGGGCCCCTCATTTCAAAACTACTAGAGGCCCTCAGCCTTCCCACTGAAGTAGCCATTATCCACTGTCATGGACACCAATTCTCCAAGGACCCGGTGTGCCGGGCCAATAACAAAGCCAATTCCACTGCCCTAGACACTGCCTTAGGCTCCTCACCAGCTCCCCTCCTCTTCCTCAACACACCACATTCCCCCTCTTAGACAGACAGGAAACTCAGACACTAAAAAATGGGAAGAATAGCCGGGGAAAAGGCTTTTCTTCTTTCAAAAGAAACTCACTCTTCCAAACCATTTACACATTGGTCCCAAGACCTTACACCAGTTCCTAGAACCGCTTTTCCACATCTCCTAACGGTTATCGGAGAGGTGCATTAGTCTTGTAAAACCTGCTCTACTGTAAATGCTCAAGGGGGAATTTGCAGGCCGGGACCCAATCACCAGCTCTGTGGCTACCAACCTGGCAAGGACTGGCAGCTTGACTTTTCCCACATGCCACGCCATAAATCCTTTTGCTACCTATTAACCTTAGTGGAGACCTTTACAGGGTGGATAGAGGCTTTCCCCACAGCTCGGGAGATGGCAGATGTAGTGGCCACCCCACCATACTCATCAAACACATCATTCCGAGATTCGGCCTCCTGTGGACCCTATAATCTGACAATGGCCTGGCTTTCATCTCCAGCATCACCCAGCAAGTCTCCGAGGGCCTAAATAGTACCTGGAAATTCCATATCCTATATCACCCCCAGTCTTCGGGTAAGGTAGAGCAGGCCAACGGCCTTCTCAAGGAACATCTCACCAAACTTACCCTTGAAACCCACCTGTCCTGGCCAACCCTCCTCCCACTGGCTTTAACAAGGCTCAGAGCTACCCCTTGAGGGTCATCAGGTCTAAGTCCCTTTGAGCTTTGAGCTTCTCTACTAGGGGCAGCCCTTCCTGCTCACTCAAAATCTTCCATCATCACCTCCTCCTCTCCTATCTTACCTACCTTATCTAACTCTTCTAAGAGCCCACCTGTGGGCTCATGCGGATTCAGTCACCCCTACTCCAGGAGAACCCACACGAGATACTCCCCAAGCCCTGGCCCCAGGGGATAGTGTCCTGCTAAAGGAACTAGACCCAAAAACTTTACAGCCTAAGTGGACTGGTCCCTATACAGAGTTCCTTATGACCCCCATGGCCACCAAACTCACAGGACACCACCCGTGGGTACACATCTCTAAATTAAAGCAAGCCCCCTAGCAAGATGTATGGATGGCACAACCTTTAGGACCTACTCGAATACAGCTTTCGCGCCATCCTCCTCCTCCTGGTCCTACCTCCTAGTCACTCCACCACTGACCCTGGATTTAGGTAGAGGTTTTACATGACAGAAACCTGGGACCAGGGAATCTGGTCTCACCTTATTTCTACCACTGATTGTCAACCTTTAGGTTGCCAGGCTAGTGTCAATTTCACCTTTGATAGATTTTACTCCCTCCCTCCACCTAGTCCTGATCCTAGTTCTAATCCCATAATCTATTTCACCTATCATCAGACTCATCCTAACTGTCAAAATTATTGGGTCCAAACTAATGGAGGCTGTCCTTATTCTTACTGTAATATTCATCATCTTTGTCAGGGCCCTTTCACCAGTCCTTCTATGGCCCTTCGTCAACCTTGTCATTTCTACCAACAGTCCAGCAAATATGGCCTAACTGTTCAGGACCCTTGGGACCCCCGCTGGGCAACAGGGGTAATGGCAAAACTTTACTGCTGGGGTTACTACTCCTACCCTACCGCCTCCCTCCAAATCTATAGATCATTCATAAAGATCTTACAAAACCAACCCACCCTAAAAGATCAAGCTGACACCATATGCACCCAGGAACAACTTCTCCAAACCCACCTACAGACTAACCCACCAGGGTTCCTGCCTGAGGCTTCTCCTGGGTAAAACTTTTGCAACAAGGCACTTCCTTTGCCAACCTTTCTGGCATGGGCAATCTGTCCCATTGTTTTATCTGTGCCGCTTTAGGCAAAACTCCCCTTGTGGCTGTTCCCCTCCCCAATGCATTCAGCAACACCAGCCCCACACCCACACCTCCGGTGCCACATCCCTCTCTCACTAATGTTCCCCTATTTACTGACCCTCTCATCCATCAATTCCCCTTCTGTTATTCCACCCCTAACTCATCCCTTTGCAACGTCACCTGGTCAAACGTCACCTCTCATCACGCTCCTATTGGCGGTTTCTTTTGGTGCAATGGCACCCTATCTAAATCTCTCAATACCTCTGCCTCCCTCTTCTGTCTGCCTATCTACCTAGTTCCACAATTAACTATCTATAGTCAGGCAGAAATAGCCCTCCTTACCGGCCTTCCCCCAGAAAAACAAAAAAGGGCAATCTTTCCCCCACTGGTTATCAGGATCTCCCTGGGCTTAACCCTGGTGGCCATAGGATTGGGTCCGGGGGCCTTAATCCACTCTGTAGATTCTTCCAGGGACCTATCTGAAAGACTTCAGATGGCCATTGAGGCCTTGGCAGAATCTCTGGCCTCCCTTCAATGCCAGATAACCTCAGTGGCCCAGGTGGCCCTCCAGAACTGAGGTGCCTTGAACCTCCTCACTGCAGACAAGGGTGGAGCCTGCATGTTTCTCAGTGAAGGATGCTGTTACTACATCAGTGAAACAGGTGTAGTCGAGACCAGTCTCCACACCCTCACCAAAATTAAAATGAATTCGTGAAATGTCTCGGGTGTCAGTCAACCAACTCCTTTTACACCCCTACGTTTGCCTGCCCACCTCCGACATGCCCAACGACGCCCCTATATCAGCAGGAAGCAGTCAGATCTGAATCACTGCACCATTATAACAAAACAAAAAGATCGGAATGTTAGGCTGGCATGACTGGGGACCTCAAAACGGCCGACCCCAGGCCAGCAACCTCCCAATAACGTCGCCTTGCCGCCCTACCCTAACTTAGCTTACAAACCTGTAACCCTTTGCCCTAACTGGAATGCCGCCCTGCCCCCATCTTCCTGCCAAAAACTCTTTATAGACCCCCCTGCTTTTTGCCTGGGTGTGACTTCCCTGCTCTTTTCCTCCCCTGCAGGCCACTGGGAACCTCACCCGAGAGCGCATCCCATCAAAAGCCTGTTTCGACCAACTTTTGCCTGGCCTCTCTATTCCATTTCACTACCAATTGGATTAAACCTGACATTTGCTACTTGACTGAAATTGGTGACTTCTGTGCTTTTGCCAGTCAATGTCTGCCAGGTACCCTTTGCCTTCAAATGGTGGAGGATGGTGCCTAAGCCCTGGGTCTAACACTGCCAGGCCTGCCCCAGTGTTAATGGCCCATTAATCACCACTCAACAGCGTTCTGAGTCATTGCCTCTTTGGAAAGCACAACGCTGCTTCCTTACCTCATCCACCCTTGTCCCTCAGGATCTGGAAGGGTGGTAATTGTCTCCAGCTTGAAGCCCTTAGAGAACTATCTTCCAGTGGGAAGTGGTTACTAATTATCTATTAAAGTTGTAGTTGTTCTGAATGCACAAATAAGTAAATAAATTTTTAAAAAACGTCTTCTCAAGGCTCTTTAAAATGACAACTTATGAAATGAGCTAATTTCTTGATATATACAAACTACCAAAAATCACTAAAGGAGAAATGGATAAACTGAACAGTCCTGCACTATTAAAGGCATTAAATTTGTACTTAAATCTTTCCCCAAAGAAAACTCAAGGACCAAATAGAATCACTGGAGAACTCTGCCAAACATTTAAGAAAGAAATAACATTCACCCTACATAAATTCTTTCAGAAAATACAGAAAAAGATAACATTTTCCAACATTTTATGAGGCCAGCATAAACCTAACACTAAAATCAGAAGATGTTATTATAAGAGAACTTCAAGCCAATATTCTTCATGAAAATGGATGCAAAAATAACCTTAACACAATATTGAAAACAAAATGTAGACATTTGCAAAAGTGATAATACACAAAAACCATGCAGAATTTACCCCGAGAATTCAAGAGTTCAAATTTCAAAAATTAGACAATTTAATATAAGCAAACTAAAAAAAAAAATGAGTATCTCAATAAGTACAAAAGAAGACATTGATGAAAGCCAAAACCACATCAAAAATCTTCAACAAATTAGGAATAGTAAACATTTTCCTTGATATAATAAAAGGCTTGGATGGACACTTCCATCTGACATCATACGTTATAGTGAAACATTAAATATTTTGTCTTAAAGATCAGAATAAGAGCAACGATATCTCACTTGTACTTCACATTTTTACGAGGGTTCTACTGTAAACAGGTACAACTAGAAATAAAAGATATAAAGATCGAAGAAGAAAACCTATATTTTCAGATGACTTGATTATTCTCATAAAAATCCAAAAGAATCAACAACCAATAGAACTAAGTTAATTTAGCAAGATCGTAGGATAGAGGGACAATAAAAAACATCAACTGCAAAAAAACAAACAAACAAAAAAAAATCAACTGCATTTCTAAATATTAACATTTTAGAAAACAAAATTACATTTATATTTAAAAAGCATAAGAAACATTAAATATTGAGGAATAATTCTAATAAGAACTCTACTAGGCCTCTGCATTGCTGAACCATTATTGAGAGAAATTTTAAAATCTTACATTTCTCTTACATTTACATTGCCATGTTTACAGAATGGAAACTCAATATAGTTAAAATGCCTATTATTTCTAGAAAATATGGTTCAGTTCTAAAGTTTATGTGGAGCTACAAAGAATCTAAAATAGCTAAAATATACTTGAAAGAGAACAAAATTATAGGACTAGATTCCCTGAATTCAAAATTGACCTTAAAGTCACAACAATCTAGACAGAAAAGTACTTAGAGAACAAGCAGATTAACAGAATAGGTCCACACAAGATTAATCGTCAAAACTCACAAAACTGAACACCGAGGGTGTGTACTTTTTATCATATATAATTGATATCTCAGTACAACAAAAGGAAAAAATCAAAGTGAGAAATAATGAGTTCCTGAAATAAGTTAGTTACTACTCTGTTTGGTTCTTTGGTTCTAGTGACCGTTCTGTAATTTTATTTCTATTACTTCCACAACTGGTAACCCTACTTGAAGGCAGTTCCAACTTAACCTCTGTAATCATTTTCTGAAAAACATTTCCATGTTTCCTCCTAGTCTTCAGAATGAATCACAAATCAGTGAAAAACAGGATTTCCTGATCTGGGTTCTTCCTCTCTTTCCACACACCCACTTCCATACGTTCCTTTTATTGTACCTGGACTCAGTTCCTTGATTGTCTTGCTATATTACATGCTGCCCCACTTTCTCACTCCTCCCAATCTGTGTTAATCAGTGCTAATTTCATTGTTTCCTTGGCACAGTGCCCAGTACCTAATAAATGGGTCCTCAATGTAAAACTCTGCCAGACAAAGCACCTGGAATATACATGAATTTTATATTGAATCTTCTGATCCCTCCTATCATGTTCTACATTAGTGTTACACATACAGGCAGCTAAACTGACCAAATCCAAGTTTGCACCTGCCTTGCTTTTTCTTTTCTTTTCTTTTCTTTTCTTTTCTTTTCTTTTCTTTTCTTTTCTTTTCTTTTCTTTTCTTTTCTTTCCTTTTCTTTTCTTTTCTTTTCTTTTCTTTTCTTTTTTCTTTTCTTTTTTCTATTTTATTTCATTTTTTTGTGCTAAGCTTTTCAGGTTTCCACTAATAAACAAATATTCCACCATTACTAGTAAAATTAATCACTTAATACTAGTAAAAATACTAGTATTTCTAGATTTCCCTCTAAATATCTGGAAATTGGCTCCCAGGATAAAAATATAGAACACACAGTTAGGGGGAAAACAGTAAAATAGGGCTTTTATGCAATTTAAAATTATAGAAAAGTACTAAGACATGGGATAAATTTCAACTGCACAAAAATCTTTTTCCTGTCATAAATCCCCACACTCAAATTTTACCCTTTGCTACCTATGTCAAACTGACTTTACTATCCCAGCTAAGATACCTCCTCTTCCATGAAGGCTTTATTTTTATCATTATGCTTTTTTAATTTCTTTAGACTAGGTTGGATGCCCCTTTACATCACAAAGCTGTGCCTTATGATGAGAATCTCATCTCGTTCCATTGTAATTGCTTCCTTATATGCCTTCCTCACTGGACTATGAAGTTTTCCAGGGTAGGATACTACCTTATTTATATCTGTATTCCCCTGCACAGCATAGAGGGACTCCACAGAGCTGTGTGCTAAGTTAATGTTTGAAGTAGTAATGATTACAGACTGTCTGATTGCTTGAACAGAGTTTTTACACACCTCCTGGGACTTATAATATTAATCAGACTTGGATCATCATTGCCATACCTAACACTCAGAGAAAAAATGTACAAAACAGCCATGATGCACATATCCAAAAAAGGAGCTGTCTAGGAAAAGCATTTTCTCACTTGTAAGATGTTCAGGGTCATCCAATAAGTCAATTTATATGCATTTCTAATTAGATTTTCTAACAAAAAGTAGGTGATTTTTGAGCTTCTGCTCTTATTTTTAAATGCATTGATTGGCTTAATATCTTGAGATGGCCCTCCTATGTAATCCCAGGTAATGCAATGATCTATTGCTTCCAGTTATGATGTTCAAATACGTAATTGCAAATATTGAAAAAGAAATAAAACTCTGAATACCACACTATATTTATTTCAAATTCCCCTGTTTGTCTCATTCCAAGGATTATACTGCTTTAAAGGCTCATAAATAGTGTTTCTTCATTTCCTCTGTTGAGGTCTGGAAGGTAGGGTTTGATTTGTATTTGTCAACGTCTTAATTTCTTCCAATACTATTTCAAAAAAATAAGTTTTTCTTAATTCATTCTTCTTTGTATATTTAAGCTCTCTGACCTGGTGTGAATTTACCATCCCTATATTCAGCCACTTTGCTATGTCAGAAACAAATCCAGTAACAGCGAATATGCTTCACAGGATAAACATTTAGGAAAATATTGTTTTTGCATAATACTTTATTTTATGATAGGAATGCCCAGATTTTATTTTCTTCTTTCTGTGGTTCCCGCCCCCCCACCCCAGATTCATCTGCAGAACTTCCTACTGAAAATCTAATGAAAGGGAAACAGAAATGAATGCCAAAAAACACAGGGGCTACTATAGCACAATATCATAGATGTAAAAACCATGGAAATTTATTTCTCACAGCTTTTTAAAAGATTTTTATCTTATTTGAGAGAGACAGAGAGCATGAGCAGGGGGAGGAGCAAAGGGAGGAAATCTCAAGAAGGCTCCATGCCCAGCGTGGAACCCAGCAAAGGGCTCAGTCTCAGGACCTAAGCCAAAATCAAAAGTTGGATGCTTACCTGACTGAGCCACTCTCACAGTTCTGGAGGCTGGACATCCAAGATCGAGGTCTGGGTAGATTCAGTGTCTAGTGCAGACCTGCCTCCTAATTGGTGGATAGAAGCTTTTTTCACATAACCTCACATGGCCTGAGGAACAAAAGAGCTCTCTGAGGCCTGGCTCTAATCTCCTGATGAGGGCACCACTCTCCTGAATCAATTGCCTTCCAAAGTGTTCAACTTCAAATACTATCACTTTGGGGGTTCGGGTTCAACATAGGAATTCGGAAGGGATGAAAATATTTAGTCTATTGCAACTAGTAACTGTGACTGTATGTCGATCCACAACCAAACTTGCTAATTCTTCAAGGTGATTCACATTTGGTTGTCATCATCCAATCAGCAAATTATATACTGAAAATAACCAATAGTTGACTAGAGATAAGGCAATTTTTGTTAATTTCCTTTATTTCACTTTTGACTCACTCTGTTATATTTGAAAATTTTATATAAAACAATATACTGGGCAGCCCGGGTGGCTCAGCGGTTTGGCGCCACCTTCAGCCCAGGGCATGATCCTGGAGACCTGGGATGGAGTCCCACATCGGGCTCCCTTCATGGAGCCTGCTTCTCCCTCTCTCTGCCTGTGTCTCTACCTCTCTCTCTCTCATGAATAAACAAAAACCTAAAATTTGAAAATTGGCAGAAAAGTGTCTTTTTCTGTAAAATATAAGTCTGCTGCATATAATTACTATTAATGCTACACTGTAGAATATTTCATATGTGTATATATATAGTGTTATAAAGACAAACTACTTTTTATCAATTAACCTGAGGAATTTTCATGTGTCATTAAAATATTCCACTAAAGTATCATTATTTGGCATTTAGAGTCTTTGTAAAAAGATTGTGGTTATAAATATAAACTCACACCTATCTTGGTTTGTAGTAATGCTTTAGGATATATTCCTAGATATGAAATTAGCACATCCCAGATTATGAACACATTAAAGATTTTTGATACATACTGGTAAATGGATTTCAAGAACTAATATGATTGTCTCTGGTCTGACCATTTTTATTTAAGTTATGAGTCAATTCTTGCATGCCCTGGTCATAGCTTCCAAGGAGAATGATAATTTCAGTAAGGAAGCATCATCATCCACTTTTTCCCCTTATTCATTTGAATTATATTGTAGGATATCAGAAAGCTATCAACAATAGCCTTGGCTGGACAGAGTTTTGCAAAGACCACACCATTCTTGAGGGGGCAGCATTGGTACTGGATGTACTAAGCAGAGCAGTGGTAAGGATGAAAAAAACTCTGAGATCTCATAAATGTAATATTTACTAATGTTGTAACTTGTGCAAATTACTTAACTTCTGGGTTTTGGAGTCCCCATTCATGAAATGGAAATTCATCCTTCACTCGTTGATTCACTCAATCATTTGTTTAAAAATATATGTTAAGTTGCTTCTATGTTCCAGGCACTACTGTAGGTGCTAGGAATGAAGTAATGAACAAAACACTCAAATACCTTGTGCTTATGGAGGTTATACTTCACTGGGAGAGATAAAGAAAGAAACAAATAGAAAACAGTATGCCATGAAGAAAAATTTAAATGTGAAGAGATAACAAGGCCCAGGGTACTTTTATCCACAGAGTTGAGAGAAGGTAGTGCCGAAGGGTAGCAGCTACACAAATGAGGTAAGGAAATGAGACTATAAGCGTATCTGGGCTATCTGAAGTGCCCACCTCTGGAATTTCAGTTTTGCTTTGGTTTGAGCTGTCAATAGAAAAAGCTCTTGGAGAAAAATAATATTCACTCCTATCACAGGCTTTATGAGAGGCTCAACTTAACCTGGTTGAATTTTCTCTTGACATATTTATTTCCTTTCTCAGCTAGTGCCCCCAGTTTCTGGAAAAGAAACTCAATAAGTTAAATGGAGAAAATCAATAAGAATCCAGCTTATTCTCCCTTAAAATATATTAGAAAGTAAGATATCAGCATTCAACACAGATTGACAGACTTCAGACACAGAAGACAGGATTGAAGGTGGATTTGAGATCTAAAGTTTGTTCATCTGGACTGGGTTTGTTCACTGATGAGGATAGGGGCTAGACTAAGTGATCTTTCCTTTTGTAACTTTATTTCTGTTGTCTACAGAACGATGAAATAACCATCACTTTTCATGGTTGCCGTGGAGATTAAATAAAATACTGAGTGCTGACACATGGCAAATGATAAAAGATTGTTAGCTACTGTTATTGTTGCTATGAATAAATTGGCCAAGACCATATTTCTCATTGTGATGCCTCCCAAGTTCCTTTTTAGTCATGTGGAGAACAGGCTTTGAGTCCTTAGATATCATGCCATGCAATCACCTTATTTTATCTTTGAGAACATTGATTCACAGGGGATGGCCATGGCCAGTTGGAGTCCTGAAGGTCTTCTTGCCACAGCCACCAGAGACTATCACATTACTGGGTGTACCTTATCTCTTATAATTATACCTTCACTTGGCATTCCTACCGAACAACTCCCACAATGTTTAATTTCTAGTTAAAACACTGCAGTTTGCTCAAGCTGACAGCTTCACCTCTGCATATGGTTTCTGTCAAGATACTTAAGAATTTCTTTCCTGCTGCCTTTTGATCCTAATTATGGCCAGCTGTAAACTAATTAACCTCTCTAGGTGTCTCCCAGGAGGTTAGAGTGCCCGGTAGCCAGGGCAACAGCGGCATTGCAGCTGGAAATAAATGATAACATAGCATATTGATTCGCCAGGCCTGCTAACCACATGGTAATTTCCTCACAGTCTTCTTGCTGGCAGAGATAACAAAAGCAATCAAGAGAGAGGCTTTTGTGATGGGTAAGGACTTAAATGTTCCTATTGTTTTAACTTTTTTCCACAGGCTAGTATCTAACTGGAGTAAACTGCAAATGAACGAATTAATTGATGAATGAGTGAATGAATGAATATATGTGAGTGAATAAAACAATGCACAGCTATGGCATAAAATGAACTAATCAACTCAAAGGTATTGGTTTTGTGTTGTCCACTATGTTATAAGGGTTTTGCTTCATCCACGGTGCTGGTGCTGGGAGGAGAGATATAAGGAGGTCAAGGATGAGCTGCAGCCCTCAAGGAATGTGATATCTAATCAAGGGATAAGGGAATCATTCCACCTAAAACTTCCAAATTTATGTTTCAAGACTTCTGTTGTGTTTTGTTTTTGTTTTTAATTGCTCTCTCTTTCTCTCAATCTTTGTGTATCTCTCTCTCCCTCTCTACTTATGTATACTATAATATACTAAAATATATTTTCACATGGATATATAAATATATTCATTTTCTTTTTCTATTTTAATTTGTATTCTCCACTAACCATTTCTGGGAAAAGCCATGTCTTTTGCAACATTGCATCTCCAATGATTTTACTGGGATATGTTCCATAAAAATTACTTGATTTGTATCACTGATTAAAGAACAACAACAAAAAATTCCTCTCTGCTGAATACAAGATATGAACTGAAATTTCAAGGTTATTAGAATGAGAAGCATCTTGGGACAAACTCCCAAAGAATTAGAGTCTATCAACACTTCTGTCTTTGAGGAAATATATCATTTTTTTCCCTCATGGTATTTAAATCAAGGGCATGTCTGTCTTGTCCCTCTCCTATCTTGGAAGAATAAGGAAATTGAAGGGATGATTTAGAAAGTTTTTTCCTCAGTATGTCCCAAATTCCCTCAAATATCACTTAATTTTCCTGTCTGCAACATGAGACAAATGTAAGCCCAGATGAGTGACATGAGTCCTACAAGATCACTAGACTACCTGGCAAATAAACTTCTCAAATCTAATCTTCTTGTGGTATTCAGAAACTAGAACCTAATAATAGTGTATAACTATTAGTTAAATTTTAACAAATAATGAGATTTTTTTTTTTTTTGCTTTGGCTGTGCATATTATTTCAAAATAACTTCTCATATGAAAAGGTAATTAAGATTTTATTCTTGTGTTTCATTTTTATAAGGCTAGCTAGCATTCCAGACTTATTCTCTTAGATATGTTCTTCTACAAAAGTGATGACACCAAATGCCTTAACTGTAGACAGTCCATGACTAATTGTCTTAAATATCTGCTAAAATATAAAAATTTGACTTTTTATACATATATACATATATATCAAAATGCTTAGTAAAGTATAAAATTATTTACCATATGTATTTTAAAGGAATGCAAACTATTTAGCGGAGTTAACAATTCCTCATTACTCCTCAATGTTTATCCATCGCTATTTAATAATCCTGGATTAGAATTCCTTTCCAAGCCAATTCTAACATGTATTTTCACACTCAGCAGTTCCCAAGAAAATTAGGGTTCCCAAGAACACAGGTCTTCAGGATGTTATTAAATATATTACAAAATCAAAAATGTCAAATCAGTTTAAGACATGCTAGATTAGAGAAATTTTAACTTATCTGTTTTCTGCCATACTATTGGATCTTTAATACAATTATTGGTATTGTGCAACCTCATAAAGAGCATGATTTCCAAATTTATTGACCAGTATTCTATCTTCCCTTGTCATTTTCTGAAAAATGCTCTCAACAGGGAAAGGTGTCCCAAATGCCCTGATAGTGTTCAGGTTATCTGAAGGTCTAATATTCTAATTCAAGTTTGCAAAATTTATTTTGTGCAACTTCCATTTGCTCTGCTTAGTTAAGAAGATGACAAACACTCCTATTCATTGCCCTCCTTATCATGAGCATGGTGAATTCTAATGTACCTCCCTGTACGAAGAACTACATCTTCTTTAAATCTTGCAATTCTTAGGAGAAACCTTATGACCCATTCCTTCCCTGTAACTTCACTAAACTATGTAATGTCCCAGAATTCCTTAGTTATCTTCTCCTTCACCTTCATCTTTTACTTCCTATTCCTCTCCTACCGCTCTTCCACTTCCTCCTCTTCTCCTCCTTCTTCTGCTCCTCCCCCCTTCCTCTTCTTCTTCCTTCTCCTTCTTCCTCTTCTCTTTCATGGGAAGAAGAGCAAAGAAGACAGAAGGATGAGATCCCCAGTGGCAGCATCACATCCCTGTGACTTTTAACCAATTACTTTACTACACTGTTCTTACACTTAGCCCCTGGCAGTTTGCTAAAGCTCTCCCAGCCTGATTTGCTTATATTGCTTCTGTTGACTCACTGACGACTACATTGAGGATTTTGATATTTGATAAATCTTGCTTCCTGGTAGAAGCTACTTTTCACCTAGGGAGGCAGGGAATTAGCAAAATTCCAGGCTATACTGGACTTTTCCATGTTATAAATACAAAAACAAGAGCCAATGACTTAACTAAATAATTTTTTCTTTATGAAAAATTATTTTCAAGCATTCTCCTCTCATATTTTGCAATCATGTGAGGTGCTTTATTTTTTTAATCTTATGTCTTATGGTACTAGAAGGAAAATGTACTTCTGACTGTATTAATATAAACAAATGTTTAATTATTTAAGGGGAAGTATGGAAAGAAATCTTGGTTTTAATCATTAAATGTTGTTAATTAAATGTAACTTTATTATTTCTAGGCATATTACTAATGTCAAGTGTTACAAAAAGATTCAGTGAGCAAACCCTTACAAATGTTTTAATATGTACACCTATTTTCTTTAATTAGCATGAATTCACATGCAACTTGTTTTCCAAGTTTTGTTGTTTTACTTCGCTTCCTAGGTTGAGTAAATATCCCCTTTGCTGTCTTTTTTTATCTTATTAATTTGCTTAGTAAGCCTTTATATATATAAAATACTAAAATAAAGATCAGACTATCCTCAAATGTTTTTTATTCTGATGCTCAGAGTACAATGTTTGTGTTGTTTAGCCAAAAAGGATAATTAAGTTTCTGACAAAATGGTGTCTGTAGATATTCCTCAAATTGAATTCAGGGACAACTTGGATATAGGGACAAGAAACAAAAAAATTCAAGGACAGATTAAAATCTTACTGAATTTATATCAAATTTTACTGAACTTAGACTGAGCATGTGTTGTACAAGCAAAGGTCTTAGAAACTGGTTTTTCAAAGACAGTCCTCTATTTATACATATTATCAAGTTGTGCTATAATTCTTTGGTTTGTACATCTCTCTGATTCCAGTAGGTTGGGCTGCTGGCAGACAGAGTCGGACCCAAGGATATTCTTAGGGAATTAGTGGAATAAATATTTAAATAAATAAGGACTTTATTTATTTATTTATTCATGAGTGACATAGAGAGAGAGGCAGAGACATGCAGAGGGAGAAGCAGGCTCCATGCAGGGAGCCCTATGTGAGACTCCATCCCGTGACCCCAGGATCACACCCTGGGCGGAAGGGAGGAGCTAAACTGCTGAGCCACCCAGGCGTCCCAGTGAGGAATACTTTTAATTGGAACTTCCAACCAAACATGTCCCTATGAGTCCTCCAAATTATTATTACCTAAATAACTATATATGTATATAGCCAGAATCATCCTGTGATTGAGTTTTGTATATTTCATGCTATCAATGACTTACTCATGAAGTATCATAGAAATAAGTTGTTGCTTTTCCAAAAACATGGAATTTGTATCTGTAGGCAATATGTATGCTACGTATGTGTAGATAGATACATACATAAATGTATTCTGTATATATATGGTATTTATATATAATTATGTATATGTACATATTCAATGTATTATGTATCTATTTATATCTATTTGTCCATTACAGAACTATTTTCAATTGAAGTAAGGCATAAGGGATAAAAGGAAATTAGCAGAGAATAAGAGAAATTCTAAAAAACCAAAAACTTAAGAATTGTGCAAAATTACTGAATTTCCAGTCTCAAAAAGACTTACTGAAAGACAATTTTCCTACATTAAATTTCTAGGAATGCTTAATATTTCAAAAATAAAAGACTCACTTGAGCCTCAATATGAACCTGAAATCAGACTTCAATTTATTACTGCCAATTAAATTGAAAGAATCAAAATGTAAATGAGTAACATTTTTCAGTGACCCATATATCAAAGCCAAAGCCAAAGACATATCTTCTTAGAAAAAGACATTCTAGCCGATTATCTCATTTTATTCTTCTTCACATTGGTAGGGAAGAATCTGGAAGCCATAGGACCTTGATCAGTTAATATGACTCTATAGTACTGGGCCACCAGTCCATGTCCAGACTAGTTTATTTATACACTTACTGTGTGCTGGATAGTATTCTACAAGGCTTGGTAGAACATACAAAGAGGATAAAGCTTAGTCCTTGAAATACTTGAAACTGCAGAGACAATATAGCATGATGCAAATATTTTAGAGAATATATTTGCAAACTATATATTTTATAAGAGATTAATATCCATAAAAACAAATAACTCTTAAAACTCAACAACAAAAAACACAAACCACCAAATTCAAAAAACAGGCAAAGGACTTGAATAGACATTTCTCTAAGAAAGACATATACAAACAGCCAATAAGCACAGGAAAAGATGCTCAACATCACTAATTATTAGGGAAATGTAAATCAAACTACAATAAGCAAGGACCCCTGGGTGGCTCAGTGGTTAAGCATCTGCCTTCAGCTCAAGACATGATCTGGGAGTTCCAGAATTGAGTCTCACATTGGGTTCCCCACAGGGAGCCTGCTTCTCCCTCTGCCTATGTCTCTGCCTCTCTCTGTGTCTCTCATGAATAAATTTAAAAAGTCTTAAAAAAAAAAAACTACAATGAGCTACCGCGCACACTGATAGGATTGTAAGGATGTAGAGAAATTGGAATCCTTGTGTACTGTTGGGAATTTAAATTGGTACAGACTCTCTGGAACACAGTAAGTCATCTCCTCAAAAAATTAAAAATAGGGGTGCCTAGGTGGCTCAGTCAGTCAAACCGCTGGTTCTTGGTTTTGGCTTAGGTCAAGATCTCAGGGTCATAGGATTGAGCCCTGAGTTGGGCTCTGCACTTAGTGCAGGGTCTGCTTGAGATTCTGTCTTTCCTTCTCCATTTCTCCCTCCTCCCCATCTCATACTCTCTCTCTCTCTCATAAATAAATAAATAAATAAATTAATTAATTAATTAATTAATTAATCTTTAAAAAAATTAAAAATGGAATTGCCATATGATGCAGCAATCCCACTTCTGGGCTTTATGTAAAGACCTAAAAGTGGGGTCTCAAAGAGATATTTGCATATCCCTGTGCATAGCAGCATTATTCATAATAACTAAAACATGGAAGCAATCCAATGTCAACCAAAGGATGAATGGAAAAGCAAAATGTGGTAAATAATACATTGGGTTATTATTCAGCCTTTTTTTTTAAAAAAAAAAAAAAAAGGAAAGAAATTCTGACATATGCTACAACATGGATGGAACTTGAGAATATTAGGCGGAGTGAAACAAGCTAGTCCAAAAAAGTCAAATAATACATGATTCCATATGTCCCAGGTTCTTACAATAGTCAAGATTATAGAGAAAGAAAGTATAAGTGTAGTTGTCAGGGCCTAGGGAAAAGAGAATGGGAAGTTATTTTTTCATGGTTATAGAGTTTTAGTTTTACAAGATGAAAAGAGTTCTTTCTGTATATGGAGGCTACTGATGGTTGCATAAAATTATAAATGCATTTAATATCACTAAACTATACAGTGTAAAATGATTAAGATGGTCTGTTATGTGTATTTTACTGCAATAAAAATAGCTGTTCCATTTAGTTCAACCCAATAGTTAGTGTTCAATAAATTTTAGCAATCATTATTAACACAATATCTAGAGACTGGTTTTGTTCAACAAATACTTAGAATACAAACCAATATTTTCACATAAGCTAAGAGGCAAAGATATTAAATATTCTAACATGAGATGCATATTAGCTATATCAGATAGTAGGAACACAGTCAGCAAGAGCAGCACTTCTGTGCACCTGGATCACCTAGGGTATTTCTAGAATGTATATTCTTACCTTGTAAGGGTAGGTAGGGTTTGAGATTCTGCATTTCAAACCAGTTCCTAGGGAACACCCATTCTGCCTTCGCAGGCCCACACTGATCATTAGGAACCAGAAGGACAAAGAGGAAAGAAGAAAGTGACTGAAAGATGAGAAAGATGAGTGCCACCTGAAGGCAGCCCGATACCTTTTCTTAGCCAAAATGGAGGATTAGAAAGGAAATGGAGAAAGAAGATAGGCAAGAGAAATCCAGTGCATCCAGGAGAAATGTCATTGTTATGGCCATGGGCAGACAGAAAAAGCTCCCTGTAGGCCAAGTGTGTTTGAGTCACTGATGGGCTTAAGTAAACTTTGCAATCAGAGGTAAACCTGGGTTTTACGGAGTCTGAGATTTATTTTTCTAAGGACGGTGGCTCTTTCAAAGAAAAACTGTATGTATATACACACACACATACATACATATATATATATATATACACACAGTTACATATACTGTATAAATATATACAAATATATATGTATAAATATAAATACATATACTATATTTTATATTATAAGATATGAAATTAGAATGAGAAAAAAGCAAATTTACAAACTTTAAAAGCTGTGTATCATGAATATCACATTATCAAAAAATTTAACATAATTTGAGGGGATTAAACCACATAAATCCTCAACTTAATTTTTAACCCACAGCCATTCCAGCAGCATGGGAAACATGGAGAGTATAATGGGAGAGAGTTGAAGTAGACAAATAGTAGCTATTTTAATCTTCTGTGGGCAATATATATTACTTTTGCAAATTTTATTGGATATATGGCCGTGTTAACACAGAGATAAGTAAAGAGTTTATGCAGATTAAGGTTTGGAAGTTTAAGCTTTGTGGCTTAAAGAGATATATACTTCAGCTTGGGCTTCTGTATTTTGCTGTCCCTGCACGTCCCCCAGTCCAGGGTGAAGATGTGGGCTGGGAGACAACTGTAAAAAGCATTTTCTCTGATGTTTGTGGCAATCATGTAAATGACCAGAAGATATCTCTATAAAATGTGCATGGGCATAATTGTAGCATAATTCTGTTGTGGATTAACTATTTAAAAGAGGACAGAGAAAGAGCATATGGCCTAAATGCAAGAGAAAATGAGTTGGAGAAACCAGGAGAAGAGATGGTAATTCCCAGCATGGAGTTAAATTATCTTGCTTTTTTTTCTTTTTCAAAATATGATTTTTTATACTTATTTTTTTAAGATTTAATTTTTAAGTAATCTCTACACCCACTGTGGGACTTAAACTCACAATTCCACGATCAGAAGTAAGGTCCTCTAAGACTAAGCCAGCAAAGTGCTCTTCTATTGACATTATTTAATGACTGAATGGAATAATGGGGTTGCCCATATGAGGCAAATGATTGGCAAAAGCTGCTTCTCCAATTATCATGAAAGGTATGTACCTACATATATTTCAGTACTTTTGTTTATTCTGTACTTTTTTTTCACCCCCTATAAAACAGACTATCATCTTGAATATGGCTTAACGTGATGTCCTTACACAAGAGTTGTCAACTGTGTCTGTGTGTGTCCCTGTGTGTAAAAAAAGAACAAAGCAAAGGATGAGTAGCTCTCTGTGGTTTAGCTCGGTTTCTTAACTACAGTGACTAGACACACTGGTTTGTGGTAATTCATCCTGGATTGTGTCATAAATAATTTTCTACCAATAACTGTTTAAGTACCAAAGGTTGGAAACAATTTTTTTTGAGTGTGAGAGGTTATCCCAATTCCAATATTATTATTTACTTTCATTTAAATATGGCACCTTTAATAAAGAAGAAAGAGTTGAATTTATAAATATTGTGCCTAACTCTTTGAACATAACTCTGGGTAGATCACATGAGCTAATTGAACACATGAACCTAATTCTTCACCATGAGCTATCACACAGAAGCAGAATGTCCCTGACCATTTTCCAAAAACTTAGTGGATTTAGAAATTGAGTTTGGAAAATCAACCCAAAGAATTATAAAGAGATATTTTTAAAATGGGAACTTACCATACAAAGGTTATCAATTTTTAAAAAGCTATCATATTTCAGTCCTTTACATCTCCAACTTTCTCAGGTTTTCAAAGGCAATCATCTCAAGTATCACTCCAGTCAAACCTGAGGTTGCTAGACGATGTCTCCAAGAGTTAGCAGAGTCTGAATGACTTTTTTTAGTCCCACCTCACTTCTGTTAGCATTTCCTCAGGGAGTCGATGTTGATATTGTCAGAGGTTTTGGCATGCCTGTCTTGCTACTAATGGATAGGACAGAGATTACACAGTCTACTTAACAACCAACAAGCAAGAAGAGTGTTTGGGTGTGAATATCGTGTTAGGTCTTGCTTTATTCTCAGTTCTCCTTATAGTTCCTTCCCCCTCATAAGGAGGAAAGCACTGGTTATCTAATCCACTTCTGAAATGTCTATTCTCTGTATGCAGTGTTTTGGAAGAATCTCTCCATAGATATTTCATGAAAGTTTATTGTAGGCTGTAAGCTAGCTGTGCAATATTCACAAAGGATAGTTAGCATGTTGACCACAAGGAGTTTGCAGTTGAATGGAAAAGACATATATGTACCAGATAATTCTAATGCAGTATGGTAATAGCAATTCTAATGCTATCTGTAGGGTTTGCTGTGAATGCAATGTTCCATCCAGACATGGAGAGCTCAGTGAGAACCAACCAAAGGAGGTGACAGGAACATAACAAGGCTATTGTAGTTAGAGAATGGGGGACAAGGAATAAGGTGGAATAAAACATAGTTGGAGAGATTGTTACAAGAATATTCCAGGCATATCAACCATATGGAATTTATTCAAAGGTGGTGGACATTTATTGAAAAAATGTAGGTAGAAGAGTTAAGCGATATGCTTCACACACGGGATGATTTAAGCCAGTTAGAATTATATTGCATTGGCCCAGAGAAGAGGATGTGGGAGGTTGGTTTAGAGGTAGTAGCCATGGTGTTGGTGAGGAATGGATATATTCTGTATACATTTTGGGGACAGAACCATAGGATTAGGTACCAGATTGGATGTGAAAGAAAGACAACACTGAAAAATCGAGAAAGAATAGCAAAGTTATGGCTTAAGTAGCTAAGAGAATAATGGTACTACTTACTGACGTGGTTGATGGTTGATAACAAGAAAGAATTCAGTGTTTTACAAAATAAAGTCCAAGATGAGCTAGAAGCCATTCAAATGAGAAAGATACAGTCAGTTACTCATTATTCATGGTAGTATGTCCTGTCATCTTGCCATAAACACTGAATTAGTGAATATAGAACCTTTTACCCCTGGGGAAATACAAGGTTAGTTTCCTGCCAGACTCTGGTCATACTTCATCAATGAATCAATATGTGACCTTATGTTTTGTGTATTTTTATGTGTTTCTACTCAAAAGCACATCATAGTTTACTTGTATGAGAGAGCACTTCAGCACCACTCTTGGGGATCATTTTAAATAGCAACTAGTAATTTATTTTAAATACACTTATAGGGGGGCCTGGGTGGCTCAGCAGCTGAGCGTCTGCCTTTGGCTCAGGTCATGATCCTTGGGTCCTGGGATGGAGTCTCACATCGGGCTTCCCACAGAGAACTTGTTTCTCCTTACTTATGTCTCTGCCTCTCTCTCTGTGTGTCTTTCATGAATAAATAAATAAAATCTTAAAAACAATAAATAAATGCATTTATATTATAACTATGTTAGAACATAAAGACCTCTGGTCAAAGGAAATGTGATAACATTTGCAAGAACATTTCAGGATCAAATACTTGTATCAGCTGAGTTATAGACAGTGCCTGGGAGAGTGGAAAGATCCAGAGATAAGAGGTAATGCACCAGCCTGAGTACCCCTTCTGCCACATATGGATTGTATGACTTTGGAGAAATCATTGACACTTTGCAATTTGTTTCTTATCTGGAAATTTGGACTATAATGCTTACTTAGCTAAGGATATTTTAAAGTTTTGGGGAGATCAAGAACACATGTGAAAGCACTTTGGAATCAGTAAAGTTAATCAAATGGAAGTTATTATCAGCTACAGAAAACCTAAGTACTCAATTTCTAAGTTATCAGTTTACTTACCCTTAATACTTTTTCTAGTTGGGATAACTTAGATAGAATGCAGAAAAAAAAAAATGAAAACCTTTACTTGAAAACAGGACCATGCATTTTAATCTCATATTTGCAGTTCTTTGTGCTATAGATGTTTGCAAAGTTACCAAACCTTTCTGAAGTCCAGTTCCTCAACATAAAATGAGAATCATAATATTTATTATATAAGTATGGTTTTTAGATGAATTATACTCTATAACTAGCAAAGATGTTTGTAGAAGAGAAATAGATACATTGAACTCGATGTAAAAAATTGCCACTAGTACTGAGAAGGTAACTTTCTCTTCACCTCTCAGCAACTTATGTGAGGTACTATGGGTGCCTGATAAAGTAGAGTTTTGCCAGAAGATTTATAACAAAGGAGAAAGAGAATTAACATTTGTTTGGTGGCTGTCATTTGCCAGGCATGCAAAAATTGCTATCCATATATTATTTCATTATTTTATTTTGTAAAAACTCCCATATAAGAATGGGTGCTATAATTTGACATATGAGGAAACTAAGACCTGAAAAAGTTCATTGCATTATCCAGAGACATAGAGCTACTGAATGGATGAACAAAGATTATAATTCAAATTTGTCGGGCCTTAACAATCCAAACTTTTTCTAATATATTTCCCATATATTCTGGACAATAGAGATGTTCTTCATTGTTTGCTCTCTATATCTAGACCAGTCTACCACTGCACAGAAAGATAATTCCACAATCTTAAGTGATACACAAAATGCCATGCATTTCTTTGTAATAATATTAAAGATATTATTTATTAACACACTCAACAATTAATGGAGAACTGAATATATTAGAACTCAATTTGGTTGTGAATAACACAAAAGCTAACACTCAGTGGCTTAGATCTGAGGGGTTTATTCTTTTCAAGTTAGAGTCATGAGGTGAGCAGGCACTCTCTATAGCTATAGTTCTATCTTGGTGGTCTGTTTATCGTATCTTCAGAGTGTGTTTCTTGATCACCAGCTCATGATTACAAGATAGATGCTGAAAAAAGGAGATACTGAAAAAAGGGGAGAGGGCAGCCCAGGTAGCTCAGTGGTTTAGCACCGCCTTCAGCCCAGGGCGTGATCCCGGGATGGAGTCCCACATCAGGCTCCCTGCACGGAACCTGCTTCTTCCTCTGCCTGTGTCTCTGCCTCTCTCTCTACTCTCCCTCTCTCTCTCTCTCTCATGAATAAATAAATAAAATCTTTAAAAAAAGGAAAAATAAAAGGGGAGAGAGAGGCAAAAATCATGTGTCATGATTTGACTAAAATTAACAACACAGGAAACAACAGATGTTTGCGATGATGCAGAGAAAGGGAAATCCTCACACTGTTGGGAGGAATGCAAAGTGGTGCAGCCACTCTGGAAAGTGTGGAGGTCCCTCAAAAAGTTAAAAACAGAACTACCCTACAATAAGGCAATTGCATTACTTGGTATTTACCCGAAGGAT
Source organism: Canis lupus baileyi (assembly GCF_048164855.1). Taxonomy (NCBI): domain Eukaryota; kingdom Metazoa; phylum Chordata; class Mammalia; order Carnivora; family Canidae; genus Canis; species Canis lupus. The sequence continues at coordinate 30,229,106 of NC_132857.1, read as the reverse complement.
ACAAAAATACTGATTTGAGGGGGCACATGCACCCCGATGTTTATAGTAGCATCATCAACAAGAGCCAAATTTGGAAAGAGCCCAAATGTCCATTGACTAATGAATGGATAAAGCAGCCAAAAAAAAAAAAAAAAAAAAAAAAGAAATCTTCCCATTTGCAATGATGTGGATGGAGCTAGAGAGTATCATGCTAAGTGAAATAAGTCAGTCAGAGAAAGACAAATATCTTCTGATTTCACTCATATGTGGAATTTAAGAAACAAAACAGATGAACATAAGGGAAGGGAAAAGAAAAAAGAGGAGGAAGAAAGTCATAAGAGACTCTTAGCTACAGAGAACAAATTGAGAGTTGATAGAAGGAGATGGGTTAAAGAGTGATGGGGGGATCCCTGGGTGGCTCAGCAGTTTAGCGCCTGCCTTTGGCTCAGGGCGCGATCCTGGAGTCCTCGGATCAAGTCCCACGTCGGGCTCCTGGCATGGAGCCTGCTTCTTCCTCCTCCTGTGTCTCTGCCTCTCTCTCTCTCTCTCTCTCTCTCCCTCTCTCTCTCTCTCTGTCTCTCACAAATAAATAAATAAAAATCTTTTAAAAAAAAAAGCTGATAAAAAAGGAGGGCACTTGTCATGAGCACTGGGTGCTGTATATTAGTGATGCATCATTAAGTTCTATTACTGAAACCAGTATTACACTGTATATTAACCAACTAGAATTTAAGTAAAAATTGGAAAAGAAAACTTGAAAATACTATAACAACAACAACAAAGATGTTTTGAATTTAAGTACTCTGCCTTTAAACAAAACGATAAAAAATCTCTTTAATATTGCTACCCAAGCAATTAATGTTAGCAAAATTCTTAGACAAAATATGTTTTTTAAAATATGTATTCAATTCTGTGGTACTATATTTTTCTCTCTTTGCTAATTGTACATAATTTGTGATAGATTGAACACCAAGAGTTCAAATACTTGAAGTGCCATTATTTAGCACTTTGGCCAGTTTGCAAGATTGTGTTATAAAGTTTGAGTCATTCTTTTATTGAGGTTTCAAAGATACACTTCAGACAGGTTTTCAAAAAAAAAAATAGATAATCTTTATAATGTGTTTGCTTCTAATTAGTGAAACCTGTAAGATCACATTATTACTGTAAAAAAGTATATGTGTTTTCATATTTCATACCTTTTGACCTAACCAAGGAGGGTCTCGAATGTGAACATTTTAATGTCAAAATAGAATTAACATCTTTGAACTTATAATAATAACTATATTTTTCTTTCTCTTTCTTCCTTCTGTAAATTCTTTATCCTGTGTTTTTGGTTCAATGAGTTTATGCTTTAAAAAATGTCTAATTCAGGAGAGGATGGGTGGGAGAAATGAGTAAAGGGTCAAAAGGTATGAACCTCCAATTATAAGATAAATTTAAGTCCTGGTGATGTAATATACAGCATGGTGACTAGAGCTAACAGTACTGTATTGTATATTTCTGAAAGCTGCTAACAAAATAGATCTTAAAAGTTCTCATCACGAGAAAAAGAATCTTACAATTGTTAAAATTAGTAAGCCAATAATGATAAATTATCATTACATAGATTTCATACTGAATTCAGATTTATTTCATTTTCTAGATCTTTTTTTCTGCTCTATTATCCCATCTAGGGTACCACATTATATTTAGTTGCTGTGTCTCCCAAGGCTCCTCGTGGCTGTGAATGTGTGTCAAATTTCCTTTGTTTTAGATGACCTTGACAGTATTGGGTGTTTTTATCAGGTATTTGGACAATGTCCTTCAGTTAAAATTTTGCTGATTTTTTATGATTAGATTGGAGCTGTGACCTTTGTGAAGAAGACCACAGAGGTGAAATGTCATTCTCATCACATTGTACCAAGGGTACATACTATAAAATGCCTTATCACTGTGAATGCTGACCTTCATTGCCTGGGTGAATAGTAACTGTTAGTTGTTGGCTACAAAGTCTTTGTTGGGTATGTTATGTTCTACCATCTTGAGGGCAACAAAGCTACATAAATTACTTGGAATTCTTCATTAGAAATGTGTCTCTTCCCTTCAATTTGTTTAATAAGTCATTAAATTATATCAGTAAAGACTCATGGATATATATTTTAGACTTTGGGTTATAATCTAATACTACTTCTTGTTTGTTTTTGAATTTTTTTTCCATGAAAATCTGGAGAAATATTTTAATTTATCATTATTAGTAATAGAGGCAGATAAAAATTGCTAAATATTTAGAAGTTGTGAACAATATGATGAACAAATTTGTCTAATTCACATATGTAGGACTCTGTAGCCAACAATGAGAGAATGCACATTATTTTGAAGAGTACTTAGAACAATTTACCAAAATTGTATATAGGATGAATGATAAGCTAATCTGGACAACTTCAAGAAGCTGAAATAACCCAGCGTGTTTCCTGACCAAAGTGTAAAATTAAGCTAGCATTAAAAAAGGACACAAATAACAAGAAAAATTACTATTTTGCAATTAAGCAAAATATGACCCACTGCACAATTGTTTAAAAAATAAATTACTGATTCTTTAAATGTAGGTTGTATGTAATAATTTTCTTCCAAAGAGTTATTTCTGTAGGGGCACCTGAGTGGCTCAGTGGTTGAGCATCTGCCTTTGACTCAGGTAGTGATCTTGGGGTCTCAGGATCGATCCCACATCAGACTCCTTGCAGAAAGTCTGCTTCTCCCTCTATCTATGTCTCTGCCTCTATCTCTGTGTGTCTCATGAATACATAAATAAAATCTTAAAAAAAAAAAGGTTAATTCTGTAAAGGGCAGGGGTAATAACTTTACAGTGGAAAAACAGAGAAACACTAATTCAGTCAGGTGATAAGATCAACATCAGTAGTCATAAATCGTGTTGATAGCACAGACCCTTGATGTATAATGAAATGTCACTTTACCTCTGTGAACTTCTTCCAAAAACAATAACCCTTCTTTAATTATGAAGAAACATCAGAATAATTCCAAGAGGGCCATCCTATAACACGTCTGACTAGTATTCCTCAAAACTATCAAGGTTAAACAAAACAAGGAAGTCTGAGAAACTGTCCCACCCGAGAGAAATCTAAGCAGATATTATGATAAATATAATATCTCCTGAAGGTATCCTGGAAGAGAAAAAAGATACAGTAAAAACTAAATAAACCTAATGAAAATATGGAATTAAGTTAATAATTATGTATCAATAATCAATATGCATTTACCATAGTAAAGTAAGATATTAATAATAGAGGACTGCATTGTGTGGGGGGTGGTGTGGATAATATGATAACTCTGTGCTATCTACTCAATTTTGCTATAACATAACACTATTCTAAAACATAAAGTATATTTTCCATAAAGTGTAAAGCAGCAAATATTTTAACTGAATTAAAGTTGAGCTAAGTTATATCAGAATTAATGGGATAAAGATAAAAGTAGGTCAGGGGACATTTTTAGCCTTAAATGCATATGCTGCAAAAGTGCTGAAGATTAATGGTAAGTATCCATCTGAAGACAATAGAAAACAAAATAAACCTTCAAAACTAGAAGTAAAGAAATAACCAAATAGAAATAAACAAAATAGTGAACACCAATTCAAAAGATAAATCAGTAGCCTCAAAATCTAGTCTTTTGAAAAGTCTAAGAAAATGTATATGGTAAATATGATCAGGAAAAAAGGAGACAAGTCACAATTTAATAACTTAAGAATAAGATGGAATATCACTATATCCTAAAAACTGTAAATATGAGAGCAAATTTTTAAAATGGCTATTCCAGTGAAAGTAGAAGTCTTCATAAGTTAATTCCTTTTAAAAATCACTTAATATATCTAAGAAGCAAAAATTCTGAAGCATGACAAAAGAAATTGAAGTTTAAATAAAATAACAACTTCTCAAAAAGAAAGCCACTACTAGAATAGTTATGGAAGACCAAACCAAACACAAACTTTGCACAAAGATTTTCAGAAATCCCTTGCTAAGAAAAGAAAATGTTATCTGTCTAAGAAATTTTTCTAGGAATGCTCACCCTCCTCAGGATTACATCCTCCCTTATTCCCAGTACCTGTGAAAATGATGGGATATCACCCCTATGATTGTGTTATGTTATATAACCCAGTTTATTGAAGAAACAGGAAATGTATAAGTAAGCTTAATATCATCATATGTACTTTAAAAAGGAGGGATTTTCTCAGCCTGGTAGCAGAAAAGGCAGGCAGAAATGGAGGTCAGAGACACAAGGAATAAGAGAACAATTGACACACTATTGTTAGTTTGAAGATGAAGAGGTAATGTGAGAAAAAGTTATGGGGTTTGGAGAAGGTGGTCTTATGAACTGAAACATACCCTTTGACTAACAGACTGGGAAGAAGGGGGACCTCATCTCCACAACAACCAACATTTAGAATGAGCTCACAGATAGGTTATTCCCCAGAAGCTCCAGAAAAGAACACAGCCTTGCCAACATCTTGATTCTGGCCTTATGAGATTCTAAACAGAGATTCCGGTTGTGTTGTGTTCACACTCTTGACCAATGGAAATTGTGCTATAATAAATCTATGTGGTTTTAAGCCACTAGATTTGTGGTAATCTTTATGCAGAAGCAAAAACAAACAAAAAAAAAATGATACCTTGCCAAACTGAACTCATCTGTTTAGTCCAGAATAATCTTGATTTCACAATCTCATAAAGACATTACAAAAACAGAAAAGAACATCTTTTATGACCAGAAAGCAAAAATCCAAAACAAAATGGTACCACATCAATTTCAGCATATACTGAAACTAATCATATTTCATGACTAAATTGTACTTACTCCAGGAAAATAAAATGGTGTTCCATTCAATAAACAATCAATATAATTCAATATATTAACATAATACGGAACAAAAGTAGGTGATAATCCTGATAAGTGCCTATTATCATAGCTTCTGTGTAATATTTTATTTGAAGGTCCTAACTAGCCTAATAAGCCAACCAGTCAAACAATGGTATAAAAACTGGGACAGGGCAGCCCAGGTGGCTCAGCAGTTTAGCGCCACTTTCAGCCCAGGGCCTGATCCTGGAGACCCAGGATGGAGTCCCACATCAGACGCCATGCATGAAGCCTGCTTCTCCCTCTGCCTGTGTCTCTGCCTCTCTCTGTGTGTCTCTCATGAATAAATAAATAAAATCTTAAAAAAAAATAGCTGGGACAATAGAATTGAAACTTGCTCCATTCACGGAAGACATAATTGCGTATGTAGATGATTGAAAATGAATCTATGTTTAAGCTATTGCAATTAATAAGTGAATTTAGCAAGGAAAAATATACGTGTAAAATTTAATAGTTTTTTCCCTATATGAACAATAAAATAATAGAAAACAAAATGAAGAATAAGGTTCCATTTACAATAACATCTAAGATTGTTAAATACCAAAGCATAGATCTAAAGAAGTGCTCAATACAAAGTGTAAGACATTCTTGAGATAATTTTAAAAGACAAATTATACTCCTTTATTCATGTACTGGAAGATTTAACACTCTAACAGTGTCAAATCCACAATCAGTATATTAATACCATTCTGATCAACATTTTAGCTGCTCTGTGTGTATGTGTGTGTGTGTGTGTGTACGTACACACATGTGTATGAGTATAGGTGTGTATTGTAAGTGGACAAGCTAAATCAAAACATTCTTCTAAATCAAGTAAAATGAGATGATTTACACTTCTGGGAACAAAAATTGTTATAAAGCCATTCTAAATAACAGATTATTCTATTGGAAAAATTCAGACACATAGAGGCACCTGGGTGGCTAGTCAGTTAAGCATCTGACTTTGGCTTAGGTCCTAACCTCAGAGTCCAGGGAGTGAGTCCTGCATCAAGGAGTAGTTGCCCCTCTACCTCTGCCCCTCACCCCACTTGTGCTTTCTCTCTCTCTCTCTGAAATAAATAAATAAAATCTTTAAAAAATTCAGACAAAGAAATTAAAGGACCAGTATAGAGAATACTAAAAAATACCCACATATATATGGCCACTTGATTTATGTTAAAGTTGCTATTGCATTGCAATAGGGAAAAGCATTATTTTCAATAAATAATAATAACTCATTTGAATATCAATGTGCAAAAAATGTATTGATCTTTGTTTCACCCAATATTCCAAAATAAATTCTAAATGAATTAAAGATATTATTAGTATGATAGTATTTCTATAAGATAACAGGATCATATTTCATTACTTAGGCAAAGAAAAAACTTCTTAAAAAGAAAAAGCTTCTTAAGCTAATCAAAAAGTACTCATCATTAACCAAAATGTTGCTAAATTATACAATATTAAAATTAATAGGCAATATTATTAAAAAATACCACTGTGAGAGTGAAAAGACAGGCCACTGAGCAGGAGACTATATTTTCAGCACCTAAAATAGAATAAGTCTTGTATACACAATTTAGAAATAATTTTTGAATGAATGAGGGGACAACTGCTTCTGGGAAAATGTATTTGTATTTTGTCCAATTTGTATTTTGCTCTGTTCCTGTTAAGTACTACTAAGCCCTGGATACTCTACACACACTTTACACACACATACTCCACACACATACATACACACACACACACAAACATGAAGGCTCTGAAGGTTAAAAAAATAAAGCAAGCAAAAAAGCAGACTGACTGGAGACTTCAGGACAGATGACCAGTTTGTGAGCTCTCTGGGTTTTCTTTTTATCTCACATATATCAGACTTGCCACAGATTGAGCTGGCAAGGCATGCAGGGAAAAAAAGAAAAGAAAACAAAAAATGCAGAAGTCTGCTTTCTTTACACAAAGGATCAGAAAAGAGGCAGCATGAGAAAACAGAAAACTTGTAGACAATAACTGCCCTAATCTAGCCAAAGGCACAGAAAAAGCTGTGCTGGACTCCCACCAGCCAGCAAAGGTCTTGTGGGGAGCCAGGACTCCTCCCACCCTCTCAAGATAATAACAGGCAGCCAACACTCCCCAGGCTGTCCCCTAAGGACATGTCAGAGAAGACCAATATTAGGAATGAAAAATTATCCCTCTACTCTCTAGATCTTCCAGCTACACTAAGAATTCAATTTACATGAGACAGATTGACAGGAGGAAAAAAAGTCCACAAATTGTATTATGTGTATATAGAGGCCCAACAGTAACATTGAGACCTCAAAAAATGACCGGAGCAGGGAGTTTTTATAGTTTTAGACAAAGAGACAATAAATGTGAGGAATTGACAGAATAAAGAAAACATATGTTTGGGAACTTTATTTAGGACCAGTGGAATTTGAACTGATGTAGTAGATTAGTAAAAAAGTAACATGTTTTATTTCTAAAGCTTTCTAGGCTTTAAAGTTCCTATCTGTACTCCAGTGATAAGGATTTCTTTTTCTTCTTACTAAAGGGAAGGTAACTCTCATATGGAAGATTTATGTCCTGCTTTAAGGGATACAGAGGAAGGTTCAAGGGTCCTTGCACTGGCTCTTCCTCAAGTAACTTGTATTCAAAATAATCAATATGCCAAAGTGGTACATTTTGGGCAGCCTGTCCTTGGCCACCATATCAACTATGGAGATGGAAATTTCTTCCTCACCAGGGAGTAATGAAGCTCCCAACATCCACCCAGCCTCACCTATGGTGTCACTGGGACCATGCTGGGAGCACAGACTTCTATCCCCAGTTGGCAGTAACAAGGTGACTCCTACTCTTTTCCAAGATAATGACACAAGAAACTTAGAAGGAAGTCAAGAATTTCCCTACTTCCAGGGGAATTAATCCATCTTCTTCCCACACCAAAGTGGTGTCAGTGGAGACCATGTGACACCTGTCTAAGCTGTAGGGGTATCATGAGAGGCCTGGTACATCTGGAACCCACAGTCCTGCTGAGCAGTTAGCTGAGGCCAAATGGGAAGCATGGAATTCTACTCACACAACCATGGAATCAAAACATCATCTCTTCCCCTTCATTTGCAGGAATGCTATTGGAGGAAGTCCCCTACACAGAAGATGTAAGTAGATCCAGTGTCCATGTTCCAGAAGAAAATCACCCATTATACCAAGAAACAGGGAGATCTCAAAGTGAATAAGAAAAGACAACAGATGCCAATAGTTAGATTACAGAAATGTCAGAATTGGCTGACAAAGACTTTAAAGCAGTAATTAAAAAGTATTTCAATGAGCAACTGCACACACCTTTGAAACAAATGAAAAAATATGATCTTAGCAAAGAAAGAAGAGACATTAAAGAGACCCAAATGAAAAGTTTAGAAGAGAAAAATACAATAAACAAATAAAATGCTCAATGAATGGGCTCAACAGTAGAATGGAGGGGATAAAGAATAGGTTATGTGAATTTGGGGATAGAAAAATAGCCATGATCTACTATGAACAGCACACACACACACACAAAAATAGATTTAAAAGGAAAAAAAAAAGTTAACAGTTTACCTGTATAAGTGTAAACAGGATCTAATATTCATGTCATTGAAATCCCTGAAGATGAACAGAAAGTGGGTCAGATTGAAAAAGTACTCACAGGAAAACAAAATGGCTGAAATTTTCCAATTTTCCTCCCAAATTTGGCAAAGGACATAAACTTACAGATTTAAGAAACCGTGTGAACTCCAAACATCAGGAGTGTAATGAAACCATACCACAACATATCATAGCCAAGTTTCTGAAGCTAAAGACAAAGAAAAAAAAAAAAAACTTAAAAGCAGTGAGAGAGAAATGATACCTTTCCTAGGAGGACAACCCATTAAAATCACAGTGATTTTTTTCATTAGAAACTATGAAGTAGGGACACCTGAGTGGCTCAGCATTTGAGCGCCTGCCTTTGGCTCAGGGCGTGATCACGGATTCCTGGGTTCGAGTCCCACATTGGGCTCCTTGCATGGAGCCTGCTTCTCCCTCTGCCTGTGTCTCTGCCGCTCTCTCTCTCTCTCTCTCTCTGTGTCTTTCATCAATAAATAAATAAATAAAATCTTTTTTAAAAAAAAAGAAACCATGAAGGCCAAAAGAAAGAGGCGCAGGATTTTTCAAATGCTGAAAGAAAAGAATTGTCACTTATAATTCTGTACCCAAGTGAAAATGACCTTCAGGAATGAACTAATGACACCAGAGAAGAAAACTAAGATAATTTGTGGACAGCAAACATACTCTAAAATAATGGTGAAAGGAAATTCCATAAATAGAAAGAAAATTATAAAAGCAGGAAATGTGAAACATTAGGAAGAGTTATACACAAAGGGTATAAAAGTGAAATGTCTGTTCACTATGTAGAATTATAGTACTATAAATCACAATTTGACTTAATTCAAATGCTATTATTGTAACCCGACATTCACGAGATAATTTGTGGGTATATATCTACTTCCTCATCCTTTAAGAGATGTTTAAAAAGTCATTGTAAACTTAGAATTCAGTGAAAAACACCCAAATCCAAAAGAATTAGGCAATGTACTTATACCAGTATAAGTGTTCTTGACAAATCATTACTTTGAGAAGGAATCTAGGTTATTTCTTGGTAACAGTATACTAGCTTTCCTCCACTTTTCACATATACGGAGATACAAACACACACAGACACACACACACACACACACACACAGTTTAAATGGTCAGAGTATTTTTAGATTACTTATTCTTGTATTTTAATGTGTAACTTTATTCCTTGACGTAAGAGCATCTGAGTGCACGGGATCATTCCAGTGCATATCACAGAACAACTTTTGTAGATTAAATATGTAAATTACTCATGTCAAATAGAATTTTAGTTGAAGATGGTGACTTTAATGGTAAATCTAAGTAAAAAGAATACTACCACTTGGGGGACACTAAATTATATTTTAATATTTTAGACTGAGGAGCAGAGGTGGCAAAAAAGTCAAGAAACTAAGAGCACTTGCTAAATCAATTGAATGTGCACACAGTGACCTGCTTCTCTGAAGGGTATAATTGGGAGAAAGTTGGAACAGATCCTCTTGAGCAAGCACCATTATTTTAAAACACAGATAAACAGTTAAAAGGAAAAATAAAATATACGTCAATTTTGCAGCAATATATTTGACTGGCATTTTCTCTTCTTTTCCTAAAAAAGTGCTGTGAGTCAATAGAATATAATAAGCAATAAGTCACATGCTTAATATATGAATTAAAAATCAAGTATTTATGAGTTTTACGGTCTTTTCTGTGAAAAGATCATACATAGAGATGGTGCTAGAAAATAAAACAAATAATTTATAGGAACTAAGTTGAAATATGAGAGTTAATTTTAAGTAGTCTTCTATTTTGGAAGTGTGCTTACTTGTTTGACAGCTCAGCTCACAAGTGTCTCTTGTGGGTTTTTGTTTGTTTTGTCTCTGTCCCTGTCTCTCTGTCACACCTACACACAATACAAACACAAAATAAAAATACATTCAAGATAATCTCCCTATGAAAGTTTAACAATTGTATTTTTTAAATTTATCTGAACGGGTCCAATTTTTGTAAAACACTTTTAAATTTGTTTCCACTGGCAAAACCCTTATGCAAGCATCTGGTGGATGAGTCTGGCAAAATCTGGAAGGGAATGGATGAAAAATGAACAAATGGCTTAATAATGTTTACTTCATTTCAACATTCTGCTGATTGTGACATGTCCTAATATTTTGTGTATGTACTAAGATTGATTTGATGAAAAAAATGAGAAAAAAAGAGACTCGCTCAATCATGGAAAAACATGTAGAAAGGGAAAAAGAGGAAATAAAAAATATAACCAGTATTTAAGCAGGAACTACAAACCTGGCTGAGAAAGTGCATGGAAAAGAAAAATAAAAGATAGGCTATAATACAGAAAGTCTCCCTAATGGCTCTGATTGGACTGACCTTCCAAGCAGCCAAGAAACAGCATTTCAGGTGTGATGGTCAAGAGGGAGGAAGGCAATGGAATTTGCTTTGCTTTGAGTATGACATTTTAGTAGTATTTTGGTCTGTGAAATAGTATTCAATATGAAGAAAAGCTTTGATTTGGGTATTTTGAAGACGTTTCCACCTAAACTGCTTAATGTTAACTCTCTTTTTGTTTCTAATATGCCCTCCATTGATTCGCATAGATTTCCTAGTAGGCAATTATGACATCTGGAAAGAGAACACCTATAATATTTAATTTTCAGTAAGTATATCCCATGACTATTTTTTTACTTCCTTCTGTGCTGTGCTGAAGACTCATCAAAAGATATTAAATCATGAAAGTAATAGCAGACATCCTTTAAAAATATTTTTAATATTTTACCACCAAAAATGTTCTCTTCTTTTAGACACTCTTTTAACAGTTTCAGAAAAGTCCTTTTTATTTATTATTTCTATGAATATTGAGTTTTGCTAGCTTAGCTTGAAATTATGTATTACACTCCTGCATGGTTTAGCTACTAATTTCGTTATATTGAGGCAATAATATTTTCCCACAATTTATTAATACCGAGGTTTCCTTTTTTTTCTCTCTCTCTTTAATATCAAATAGTCCTGTGATTCTGGGAAAGCTAGAACTGGCTTTCTGGAGGCTTCTTTCACTATGCTCTGTTTTCAATTTGCCAAGGTTTTATGAAGAAATTTTGACTTTCTATTCACAGTGATACTATTCTAGAGTTTTCTTGTATGTTTCTTTTCTACACGGGGAATTGGTACTACACGAGCCTAATAGATGACCTAATTAGCTATGCCTCTCTTTCTAGGCTCTGAAACAGAATATGTAACATGTATGTTATCTGTTTCTTACTGCCAAAGTGAAACATACTAAATAAATCTACTGGGCAGGCTATATGCACTGTACTTCTATGTGTGTAAAATAGAAGTACAAAACTTTCACTGAGATTTATTTTATCTGCCAAACCAGATTTTGTATTTTCTCAGGAAAAAAAAAAAAAGTTTTGTGAATTATGTAGTTTCTATATTTTCAGAAAATCACTTGTTACCATAAGATTTTCAAAAATGATAGCTTACCTATCCATTTTTTGATAATTTAAGAAAGCATTTATATCTTTAATGTATCACTACTATTTATTTGTAACATTTTAATTGTGTCTTGTTTTCTTTTTCTGAATTTCTCAAATATATAATCATATTTATCAAATCTATTTCTCTAATTTTTGCCTTTTCTGTTTAAAAATTGTTATTCTTATTATTTTAGTTGCTTTTATTACTTAAAGATAATAAGGCTTCTTGTATTGAAGCTTAGTTAACTTTTTTCCAGTTTTTCTTGATTGTTTTGTCAAAAATATTTTAGGCTATCACTTTTCTCACAACACTGGTTGTGTTTACTAATATATAGAAGTTTTTGTATTTAGTATTTTTCATTGTTATTTATTTCTAAAGGATTTGTAGTGTCCATCCACATTTTTTTCCTTTAAACTAAATTCTTAGGAGGATGTTACAGAAGTTTTAGGTTTGGAGATATTTTTCTTTTTCCTTTTTTTTTTTTTGTTTAATTAAAGTTAAACAGAAAATGGCACATATACTTCTTGCCCTCTACAAAGTAATTTATTTCTAAAATTTAATGTTTCTTCTTAAAAATAAAATTTAAAAAATGTTTAAAAAGAGAATATAAACTGAACTAGAAGAACATAAAAATCTCTCCAGAACTGATTTCTGTGGGTCTATTGAACTTTGTTTCTTTTACTTTCCTTTGTTCTTTACAAAAAGGAGAGAAAGATTATTTTGGAGATTATAAGTTCTATAAGGAAGATACTTCTTTTCTCTACTATTTTATCTTGGTAATGAGCCTGTTACACAGTTTTAAAATTTTTGAATGAATTAATGGATGAGTGAACAAAAATGGTTGCGCTAGAACATCTGCCAAAGAGGCAAGGAAACACATTAACTGGTTCCTAGACCTCTGTAGCTTGATGGGAATGTAATGCTCACAATCCCACTAACCTATTACAGACTATCATCAGGAGACAAAAAAAGAAAAAAAAAAAAAAAAGCCCTTAGATACCTACTTTCAAGAGCCAACCTATAAATAACTCTATATCCTTTCCTGCCTGGAACAAACTCCTTGCTTTCACTTTCAAACACATCATACAGCTGTTTGCAGAATAGCTGCTTGGTGAGGTGGCATTTTGAAAGCTAATAACTATATTCCTACCCAATCCACTGATTGACATAATTTTTCTCAACACTTTCCTTGGCTTGCTTTCCCTTTGGCTGAGAATCTGCACCCTGGGTTTCATAATATCTTTCCATTTCAACCCACCATTGGCTAGTCCATGGGTTTTCAGCACTGATTGTATTCTTAGCTGCAACAGCAAGTTGCTAAAATCTTGGGACCCAGCATAAAATAATTTGTGAGAGCCCATAGGTACTACAGGTCATAGTATATCTCCCAGAGTAAGAAATTTAAGTTGCATGTAATTAAGATAATTCTCTCTCACTGTCTAAAGTAAAACTGTGATTTCAAGATAACTAAAATAGGCTTCCAAGTCCTGGTAAATTAGCATTATAGATTTCAGGGGCTAACTGAAAAAAAAAAGTTATTTAAGTAGGCAATATTTTGGCAATATTCAGTTGCCTTTCCTCCAGGTTCCCTGAAGAGAGGAGTTTTAGAGGCTCCAGACATACTGGATGTTTAACCACATGAAATGAGTCAAAATAAGAAAGCAATGGAACTTATCTTTGGCACAGTCAAGGTCTCCTACTCTGTGATAGTTTTTCTTCTGGGGCTTAGTATTCTTTTGTAACCTATAAAGATATAAACATGTAGTTATCTTACTATGTGTGGCTTATTGGTTGCACAAGATTTAATCATAAGAATTCTAAAAGATGGGCACTGTTTTGTCAATTTTTAAATTAATGGGTAAAGAGAAATATACAGCAGTGAATGGGGTGGCCCTCAGCTACACGGCTGTTACTGCAGCCTATGTGGCCCTCTTATGGTGATTATTATCTCAAATAAGAATAGTTTAAGTTTTATATTTGGGTGTGAAATCAAATCTTCATCTACATGCTGAAATTATTTTAGTTTTGATTGTAAGGTAGGATATTCCCTGTGCTTCTGAACACACAACAGCTTTTTGTTCCTTACCCTTCTGCTGCTACCTGTTTCTTTTGTGTGCTTTTACTCCCTGGTGTTTTGATTATGTGCTAAAGCTAAAGGGACTTCTCAGGTCAGGGTGTTTGTGTCTTTGCAAAGCATGGAAGAGCCACTCTTAGCACAAATGGTTCACCAAATATTTTAGAGATAGTAGATAATACCATATTTTAAGACTTTCCCCCCTGTTCTTTCCTTTTACTTTCTTTCCTGTTCTTTTTTTTTTTTTTAAGATTTTATTTTTAAGTAAACCTTACTCCCAATGTGGAGCTCAAACCCACAACCCCAGAGTCCCATATTCTATGATTTGAGCCAGCCAACTGTCCCTCTTTCCATTTTTAACCCAAGATTTGGAGTAAGAAAAACACAATCAGAAAATTCCTTAAATTTAGCATGAGATTGGAATTACAAAGAGTCAGGGCCTCTGTCCTCAGAGAGGGTTTGAGATGGGTCATAAAAAGGCATTTCAACTTCCCAGCAAAGAAAATAGAAGGAAATTGACCAATTTTCAAGTGTTCAGGGGTCCTAAAATAACATAAAGCATACTGTCCTTGGGACTAAGACCTGAGGAAATTCTCTGTGCACACACATAATTTATTGAATAAATTTTAATAATTATTATAAAATTCACATAATAATAAATAGAAGTCTATATTTTAGATGCAGTGATGCAATGCAGTAATTAAGACCAGAGTTCCATGAATGGTCACTGTCTTTCTTTTTTCTTCCTTTCTCCACATTTATTTTTTATTTCTAACTTAAAAAAAAAAAAGATAATTTTGAATGATTAATTTTTCAATGATTAAGTAATATCTGGTGATGACTAGAAAATCTGTTTTATTTGCTTTTACTTTTTTTGTAGGCATATGATGTGAATTGATATAAATAGCTGTGAATTATAGCTAAAATCATTTACCAAATTAAAAATAATCCCTCCCACACATTCAACTGCTGCACTAACTGACTGAAATCAAATGTGCATGCAGCTAAACTGCATCACTACATCCTGGTAACTTTTTTTTTTTTCATTCTGGTAACTTTTTTTTTTTTTTTTTTAAGATTTACTTATTTATTTTAGAGACAAAGAAAGAGTGGGGAAGAGGGGCCAAGGGAGAGAGAGAAAATTTCAAGTAGATTGCATACTGAGCATGGAGCTCTACATGTGGCTCGATCCCAGGACCCTGAGATCATGACCTGAGAGGAAATCTAGAGACAGACACTTAACCAACTGAGCCTCTCAAGCTTCCCTCATTCTGGTAGCTTTTTGATATGAACGAAGGCTCAGCAAGTTGAATATTATTATGAATTAGAGTAATTTTTAATCTAGTGTTCATCACAAAGCTTAGATGTCATTTTACACATGCCCACTCAAGATACTCTGAAACAGCACTGTCCAATAAAAATAAAATGCAAGTCACATATTCAATTTAAAATATTCTTATAATCATATAAAAAAGTAAACTGAAACAGATGAAACACATGGTAATATTTTTATTCTACTCAAAATATCGAAAGAATTCTTATTTCAACATTAATTCAATATAAAATTAGTATATATATAAAGTCTTCAGAATGTGGTAAGTGATTGTGATTTTCATTTACAGCACCTCTGAATTAGAGCTAATTTTCAGATGTTCCATAGCCACCTGTGATATGTGGCTGCCATATTGGAGAGCACAGCTCTTGGGAATGTATATTATTCCCTTTTCGGATGACTCACAGGAATTCTCTGTCTTACTAATACACAAGTAAAGAAGACTCTTTTTCTGAATGTTTTTTTCCCAGTCAATTGCAGATCCCAATACATGGTCTTATGTGCATAAATGCACATCAAGACTGACAACCACCCAAACTGAGCTCCACTGTGTTCAGCAGGACAGGGCTTGGATGCTGTAGTAGTGCTGAAGTGTTCAAAAGCTTCCAAGAAACTCTTCAGTTCTTGCATTGCTCTCCTAATTGATCAGTAAGGAGCAGTTCTGTGACTGACTCTGATATAGACCATTCAGAATAAAACTGCTCCATCAGAATCCCAACAATTGAGAGGTCATAAAAAGAAGCAGATTTTTATAGCAGAAAGATATTTATTAAATAAATATACTAATTGTAAAAATAATCCTATTCAATCTCCCATCATCCATGTCACTCTGGCCCACCACATCAGTAACTTTGTCAGAATGTACTAATTATTAAATGGTATGAAAACTGCATGAGATAGTAGATAAAGATAGTGGATAATACCATATTTTAAGACTTTTTTAAGTTTCATCTTATAATGTAGATGCAGATGAAACTACATCAAAGTTCAAATAGAAAATTCACTGAAAAGTTTAAGCATGAAACATTTAAGAGATTAAAATAAATATAACATAGAAGGCTCAAAGGACAATTATTTAACTATCAAGGAATTCAGAGATATTTACAGAACTTGAAAAATCTAAAAGTGTTGATTTTCTTACTGGCTGTGTATTAAAAGTTGCAGTAACATTATCTTTTCTTATACAATTCAATCAAAAAACTTTTATACCAAGGGGTACCTGGGTGGCTCAGTCAGTTAAGCATCAGACTCTTAATATCAGCCCAGGTCATGATCTCAGGGTCATGATCTCAGTGTTGTGAGATCCAAAACTCCAAACTTCACTCAGCAGAATCTGCTGATACTCTCTCTCTCTCTCCGCCCTTCTTCCTGTGTGCATGTTCATGCATGTGCATGTACTCTCTTTCTCTATCTCTCAAATAAATAAATAAAATCTTAATTAAAAAAAACCCCTCTATTCCAAGAAGGTAGCACTTGGCATCCTTTGTTTATTCTAGTAAGTTCACGGCATGATTACAATTGATTTGATTAAACATAAAAAATTACTAATTTATTATTTTTATAATTTTGTTCTTTTATAGCAAAGGTAGACTTATAAAATTTTGTTTGTAAGCAATGAAAGCTTTAATTACCCAAGTCATTTTCTACTCTTTTATTTGAAATTCTTATATGAAAGAAGAAGCTATGTTCCTTTTTAACACCCAGGAAAGTTGATGCTTACACATGGGCACTTTAAAATAATGTTTTATTATATATGAACATCTGTTTGCCTCTATTCAGAATATCAACAGGGAAAGTGTGATCGAATATTAAATGTTGCCTACATCATTACTGTTAAAATGAATAAGATAAATATTTGAGCATAATGACATACTTTATCATAAAAACATATTGAGGTTATTTGGGGAATTCATAATGTTTCATTTAATCACAACAAAAAGTAAGGGGCATGAAGTATACAGAAAATGGGCTTGCTGATCTGGGAGTTATTTTCCTTGCTGTGATATTCAGTAAAATCCTATTAACTCAGACCCTACACAATTTGCAAATTAAGGTTATTTAGACATGATATATTGATTCCAGATTAGTAAAAATTTGGGAATAATGCATTTATTTGTAAACTATAAAACTATTGCTTAAGAGAAAGGGGAATGTGGAATAATCAAAGTCTCAGAAAAAATCTATATAAAGGGTGCTGTAATTCTAAATTCAGGAGTTGATGTTGGCTGGGCAGGGACTAGGGCCTCAGGGACAGACACCAGGCTGGTCTCAGCTATCCTCTCTCCAGCATGTGCCCTCTGGCCATCACTGGAGCCCTGTGCTTTCACAATCTCACCTTTAGAGAAAAAGGCTGAAATAGATGGTTATTAATTTTCCTGCCAGTTTTAAGTATTTATGATTCTAATTTATATGAGTTAAATGCTATATGTGCCTAGCATATATTACCAGGTAATTGAGACAATTGGGCATTTATTTCTATTTATTAAATTATGGCTTATGCAGCATATCCTCTATATTCTAAGGCACTTTTCTTCTTTTTATCCTTCATGATTAGAGAAATCAGCCAGCAGGTGGACATTGCTCTCAGATTATGTCTATTTTACTGCTTTGATTTTCCATACATTTGTTCAATGAAATCAAAGACTATATTTTATTTTATGTTAAATATTTTAAAAAATATTTTGTTAAGTGGTATTTATTCATGAATATTAAGTGGTATTTATTCATGAATATTAAATAGTTTAACATAGCATTATATTTAAACTCAATATAATATTTAAATGATTTCAATGTACTTACTTGGGTTCTATCTGGTCCTTTTTTTTTTTTTAAATCTATCTGGTCTTTTAAGCCTGGCTGAATCATCCAAATAAGACTAGTTGGCTCCTAAGTTGTAGAGAACACAATTTTTTAGCTTCTTTTTTTTTAAGATTTTATTTATTTATTCATGAGAAACACAGAGAGAGAGGTAGAGACTCAGACAGAGGGAGAAGCAGGCTCCATGCAGGGAGCCCGATATGAACTCAATCCGGGACTCCGGAATCAAGCCCTGGGCAGAAGGCAGACCCTTGACCTCTGAGCCACCCGGGCGTCCCAATTTTTTAGCTTTTAAAAGAGCCCATTATATGATCCACTGAGATCTTGAGGAAGCATTAGAATATCTCATTTTATATCTCTATTTTTCTTTCCCTTTTCAAATATTCTATTTCTTCATATATTTTAGAAAGTACACCATCTTTTTATACAGCTTGGCAGATTTATTGTTTAAAAATAAATTGAAGATGTATTTAAATTGTGTTTACCAATAAGGGGCACATGTTAAAGAAAGTTGGAGAATGCCTGGGTGGCTCATTGTTTGAGCATCTGCCTTCGGCTCAGGGGGTGATCTCAGGGTCCGGGATCAAGTTCCACATCCAGTCCTACATCGGGCTCCCTGCATGAAGCCTGCTTCTCCCTCTCCCTATGTTTCTGTCTCTGTCTCTCTCTCTCTCTGTGCCTCTCGTGAATAAATAAATTTTTTTAAAAAAGAAAGTTGTGAGGATACTCTCCAAACCTATACTGTGAAGTAGAAATATAAGCAACATGTATAATTTTAAATATCTTAGAAGCCAGATTGAAAGAAAAAAGTAAAACCATTATCCAGCACATGCAAAATATTATCATTTAACATATAAAATTTTTTTATGATACACTTTACATTATTTTTTTTATATTTTTTACTCTATCTTGGCAATCCCATGTGTATTTTAGACTTAGGACACATCGCTATTTGGACAGGTCACATTCCAAGTTCTCATCAGTTATGTGTGTTGAGTGGCCTTCATCCTACACAACTCAGTTCTCAGTACAACACAAAGTTCTTCCTCCATTCAGTTTGTTCTTTACTCTCCATTTTGCTGTTGTTGTTATTGTTATCGTTTTTCCCTATCTCTAGAATTTCATACAATAGCCCCATTCTCATAGCTGGCTCTGTACCTTTGCTTTGGGCTGCACATAACATATTTAGTTTCCTGTTCTGTGCTCCTTGCATGCCCTTGCTCTGCTGCCCACTTAGATTTTGAGGACTGTCCCCAGCTACCTCCAGGGAACAGCTTAGCTGTGGGTTTCTGCTACAGGAATGATTTCTAATCACTGCTATTCTTGCTCAATCAGCAAGCCTCGCTGATGCAATACTTTTCCTAACTCATTAGTCCTCAAACTATGCTTCTCCAAACTGGATTAAGGTTTTCCTTTACTTGAATACAATAATAATGTATATTTTCTAATTCATAGAAAAGAAAAAATCCAATAGAAAGAATTAATTTTTTCTACGTGCCTTTAAAATTTTTGCCCTAATAATATTTCTAAAAATATTGTTTCCTGCTAATATTTTTCCTCAGTGAATTCTCATAGATGGTGAAATAAATTTAATACAGAGAAAATATTGTTGATGGCAAACACTAAAAAGCATACTTTAGAAATATTATTTGTGATTTTTTTACACTAGTGTATTTTGACCTTTGCCAATCCATTTTTAGTTTATTAGCATGTAAGCCCCAAACTATAGAATTTTTCTTTCTTTCCTTTTTTTCTGTTGTATCCCCCAAGGTCTCCTAGAGTGTCTAACATACATTTGGAGAGTAATTAAATATTTATTAACCAAAGAATTTTTCCTGGGTCATAAAATTATTCCTATAAGTCAAATATTTCATGGTACATTCTACAAATAGTAGGATTACATCAGGAGCTTTATCACCAAACAAGTGTGAGCATCAGTTGTGAAAAAGCTCCTCTAGGTTTTATAGAGAACTCTAGAAGTGCCACACCACATGAGGAAATTTGGTATTGTTTGCCTTAACCATGCCCCAGCATTTAGTGTCTGTCTTGCTTTCAAATGAGAGAACATTTGCCCAAGGGTCAGGATTCTTCCATGACCCTTTCTCATTCATGTGGCTTCACAGATCTTAGGAACAAAAACAGAAAGAGAAAGAAAACATGGAGTTAATCTCCTGGTCTAAATTAAAATTTTAAAGTATGGTGTTCTTTTTCAATCTGCACATTCTCCAATATCTCCATGATAATTATCTTTGTTGTATTATTTTTTGCCAGATTAAAAAAAATTTCTACTTTCAGTGTTGTTTTCATCTTCTGGTCAGTGTAGTATATTTGTTATATTTCTCTCCCTTACAGTAATTACATCCTATTCTACTTTCTTAGTAGCAAAGTTGATATATGAAACAGAACTTTCTATATATTTAGGCAGAAATAGAGTGGTTTCTGCACACTTTAAAAATCGTGATTTTGGTTATTGTTGCTTATTTTTTACTGAATCTCATTGTATATTAATTTGCTGAATGGATTCTAATTTGGAGAATCAATGCTTGATAAAGTCAATTACCCTGTCTGGTGAAACAGTGTTTTCTCCATGCCTCTTTGCCCTTTTATATTCTTTTTCCATTCTGTTTCTATTAACTTTATGTGTCTGACACAGAATAACTTTCCTATGTGCTTCACACTTGAGAATGTTGTGTGGTGAAAGGAATATGTTATTTGGATTTGGAGGAAGGAAACCACATCCCATTAGAAGCATTATAGAAAATAAAGCATTCTGAGACTGCATTTCCCAATCACACTTGAGTAGCCTCCAAATTATTGGAGTCAATTATAATTGGAGTCAGTGCTTGAGGTCAATGGGCCAGGTGGGAGTTGGAAGATATGGTCTGTAAACATGGGTGGTTTATGAGCCTTTTAAGCTGTAGAAATACAAAGACAGAATGTTTTATATATTATTGTTTTCTGGAGAAATAAAGTGTCATGTAGGGATTTAGTGAATTAGTGAAATACATAGTTGGTCCTTGATGTTTTTATAAAACAAGATCATCCAGGAATACTTTTAAAGTCTTTTCCAGGGGATCCCTGGGTGGTGCAGCGGTTTGGCACCTGCCTTTGACCCAGGGCGCAATCCTGGAGACCCGGGATCAAATCCCACATCAGGCTCCCGGTGCATGGAGCCTGCTTCTCCCTCTGCCTGTGTCTCTGCCTCTCTCTCTCTCTCTGTGACTATCATAAATAAATAAAAATTAAAAAAAAATAAAGTCTTTTCCAGTTCTCATCTATGATTTGTTTCTTTCTGTGATCCCACCATTATAGCCAAAATTTCCACAAGGGCAACCAGGCACAGTCCATTGTTGACCAAGAAAAGAAGCTGCAAAGCAAAAATAAACAAACAAAAAATAAAAGAGAACAAAACAACAACAAAAACATGTTTATTTAGAATCTTTGAGACTGCAACCAGGAGACACAGAATCCACAGAATTCCAAAGTGTGCTCTAAATTGTGAGTAGGGGGTGAAGGCTTATAAAGGCAAAAAATACAAGGTCATATAATTTGTGCAGTGCTGAAAGTTAAACAATCTAATACTTGATTGACTTTAGCTAACATTTTATATCCTCTGTTTCAGTCTAAAGTAGAAGGATTTTTTTTAAGGGGTTAGTTGCAATTGATGAGTTGCAATTAACAGATGTCAGGAGTCTCATGGAGTTCTGGGAATTGAAAGAGGAGGCAAGCACTGGCCCTGTTTCCTCAATATCCTCCCAACCCTATTTTAAATGGCTATTTTAGCAAAACTTACTTCATTTTTGGAATCTCCTTTCACACCATGAACAGAGTACCAACTAACTCATCAAGCACATATGGAGTCTAGAGAGCATACAAAGTGTTTAGTTTTCCAGAAGCATGATCATTTGGATCCTGTAGAGTCAGTCTCAGATGAACTTTCTCCTCCCTCTGTGTCTATCTTTCTCTTCCCATTTCTGCATCTTTACCCAGGCTTCCTGCTGCACATCCCTGCCCGGTTCCATTCTGGTCAAATGCTGTGTGCTAATTGATGTTCCATTCTTCTTTGATGTTTCATTCTTCTTTCTCATGGCCTGAGAGTTCTCCATAGTATGCATGAACCCACAGTTCTCCATGGAAGAAATATTAGCTATTCTAGAGTATAGATCCTCCATGACACATACTTTCTGCATGCCAATAGGCATTGCTTCTCATAGCCTAATTTCAAAGGTTATTAGATTAAACCAGTCCCTTTTCAGAAAGAATATGAATGAGAAGGAGAATAAATGGAGTTAGTGAGACAGAAAACCCTGAGCTACCTACCATTCATTTATTCATTCAGAATTTAATGGAACTCACCTATGCACCTACAATCATCCAAGGTACTAGAACATTAAATTAAATCAAACACCGTCTTTTTTTTCTCAAAATTTCTTTTTCTAATGGAGAAGACAGACATGCAAGTGGTGAATTACATTGTAAAGTGCCTAAGTGCTATGATAGAGTCTAAGCAAAAGACTGTATAAGATAAATTATTTCAATAGGACAAAAATTGAAAGCTGAGTGTTTCAAGTAGCAATTTATCTGGAGAATCTGGTAACATAGAGGTAAAACTTTTCACCTGCAATACACACATGGTTCATTTAAAACAAAATATGGTGATGGATCAATCCATTCCTACTCTACCATGTTAAAGTGTTTATAGAGCATACCTGCAAACACAAGATGGATTTATTAGTATTGATAAAACTTGAAATAGAGTTGTGTCAATGGTCACTACGTAGAGAATTGGGAACAATTTAAGAAAGAATTGGTAAAACACTAAACTGGACTTTGTGAGGTCCTCAAAGAAAATCCTTTGTGTGCCACTATCTTCTGTGACAGCTTAAAAACTGTTTCTACAAAGTGTTGACAATGTGTTAAATTATGGACAGTGGCTTTATAGAAAGAAGTGGAAATCTTGGTTATCAAAGAGTGAACATTTTAGGAAGAAATATTTTAAAATCATTTGAAAGATTTTTGTTCTATAAAAGAAAAATACTCTGAGGAAAAAGTGTTTTATTTATAATTTTTCCAGCTCTTCTCATTGCTAGCAAGATGATTTTCCTTAAAATGAGTTAAAGACTTTGTGAAATGCCAAATCAAATATAGAGCTGGACTCAGGAAGTTGATGTCACTTAGCATGCCTGGGCACTTAGCACATCTAAACTTTTTCAAAATATTTTTTTTCCTGCCAAAGTAAGGATTTCTACAACACTCTTAGCATATAATGAAGAGCTGTGTTAAATCTCAGATATACTATGTAGTGAGTGTTTGTGTTACTGTGTATTTACCTTTTTTTTCCCTTTTTTAAAAAGATTTTATTTATTTATTTATTCATGAGAGACATAGAGAGAGGCAGAGACATAGGCAGAAGGAGATGCAGGCTCCCTGTGAGGAGCCTGATGTGGGACTTGATCCCAGGACCCCAAGACCACAACCTGAACCGAAGACAGATACTCAACCACTGAGCCACCCAGGCACCCACCTGTGTACTTACCTTTGAACTTCAGTTGCATAACTCTCCGATTGTCTTCATAATATGTAACTGACAGTTTGGTAAGAGAGTTGAATGGAACAGCCCTATGGAGCGTGGAATGTACAAACCTAGGTACTCACCTGAACTTCCATGAATTGGTCCCAGCTCCTTCTTTCTATGACCTTTGAATTAGATATCTAGTTAGATTAAATTTTGAGCAGAGTGGACGAAGTAGCTCTTGTTCTTCAAATATTTTGATTGCATATACCCTTTGAGACATGTTCAAGAAATTTCAGCACTTTGGGGAGAAACAAGAATTTATGACTGCCTTTGGGAATGAGTACTTTCTTTTCTTATCCTATTCTAAATGGAGACTAAAGATACAGGAGATAGACAGGAACACAGTATCTTGAAATATGATAAGATAATTGCAAGAATGGTTGTGTAAGCTAGTACTAGGGAACACTAGGAAGAGTAGCAGCAGGCTTAGCTTCTGAGGATGAAGCTCTGCATGAGCTGTGTTTGGAAGGTGGGAGGCACTTTTACTAATGCTCAGATGCAGAAAGGCATCTGAGAGAATCATGTTACAGTAAGCAAAGGACAAGACTGCTACGACAAGACCACCATTAAAATGCAACCTCCTCCAGTCATTTACACAATCCTAGAGAAAATATCTTGATGTATGCTGTTCAGGATCCTTTGAGATGGGAATCAACTAATTCTGAGAAATTTTAAGAGAAAAACATCCCACTTGTGAAAAAGGCATCCCTGAATATTAGTATGTTACATACACACATAAGTAGATCTGTCGTGTCAGTGCACATTTATGCTGTACCCTGAAGACCTGTGCACTAACAAAGGAATTATGCTCAGCCATTTAAAGCCAGGCTTCTGGCAAACTAGGAAGGGCAGAAGCAGCATGCCCACTTCCATCTCATTGTTCTCTCTTATTTTTTTTTAAGATTTTATTTATTTATTCATGAGAGACACACAGAGAGAAGCAGAGACACAGGCAGAGGGAGAAGCAGGCTCCCTGCAGGAAGCCCAATGTAGGACTCTATCCCAGGACCCCGGGATCACAACCTGGGCCTAAGGCAGACGCTCAACCACTGAGCCATCCAGGTGCCCTTCCTCATTGTTCTCTTTTAGAGCTAGAGAAAGCCGAAGGGTTGAGAGGGCTAGGATGTCACTAGAGGTAAGCAGAACAGGGTGAGTCTTAATCTTCAGAGGAAGGAAAAGTGAGTTGGATGGATCCCAACTTACAGAGCCCACTTCAAACTCTGCCAGCTTCAGCTGGACGCCACAGCCTCCTCTGCGACCAGCCATCTTCTGGTAGATGTAGGAAAAGAAATCTGCTGCCTGGCTCAGGGTTAAATGCTGGAGATTTATCTCTTACCTGAGCACTTGCTCTTTGGACTGCAGTGATTCCTCCTTCCTGTCCTTTTCAGGTTTCATAGACTTACTCTTAAAATTGCACTAGAATAGGGGCACCTGGGTGGCTCAGTTGGTTAGGTGACCAACAGTTTATTTTGGCTCAGTTCATCATCTCCAGTGGTGACATCAGCCTGCTTAGGGGTCTGTGCTCCATATGGAGTCTGCTGTACAGTCTCTCTCTCCCTCTGCTTCTGCCCCTGGACCCACTTGTACTCTCTCTCTCTCTCTCTCTCAAAATCAGTAAATAAAATCTTTTAAAAAATTGAGCTAGAATACATTTTGTTACAAGGCAAAAGCCATCTTTCAAGAGCCTGATAAGTGATCTAGACTACTGAGCTTTAATGTTTTTGCTCTATCTTCTAAAAAAAAAGTGAAAAAAAATTATTTGCAAATTTCAAACTGATCTCAAACATTCTCCTCTTGTGTTTAAATACTGGAGTTACAAATGGTATATATGTTGGTGTTTTGAAATATTAACATTTTAAAACAAAGCTGTCACATGATTTAAATATATGGGATGGAATAGTAATATCATAACAATTAGATACCTTCATCTGCTCATTTAAAAATAAAACCTTCTTTAAAAGTCATAAATTTTATAGTATTTCACTTTCTTCCTAATTTTGTACTGCCCTTCTATATTTTCTCTAGCTTATCCTAATGTAGTGTATTTTATCACGGAAAATCTTTTACTTATCACCATTTTATGAATCTCTGCTGTAAAATATGTCTACATATTCAAATTTAGATGTTTGTATTTCTTGTAATCAAAAAGCAGTAAATATTTTTTTCTTTCTGGATTATGCTATTATTACAATTATTAGTAGCACAAAACTGATTAAAACATTATAAAATGAATTTGTATTAATAACTATTAAATATAAAAAATAAACTTTTAAATGAAACCTCTTAATGAGATGCATTTTTTTTCAATTAATTCATGTACCTGTAAACATTACTAATTGCTGAAATGAGACAGAGTTCAGTGAAATTAACAGGAAAAAAGAAAAAGTTTAGACCACATTAAATCTAAGTCCTAAAAAGATGAGTTAATAATTGTTGATGATGTATTATTTACAGTAAAATGAGTACATGTTCTCATTAATTATTCCAGATTTAATTAGTCTGTCTGAAATGAATAAATGAGCAAATGAAAGTTTGGGTAACAATAGAGTGTAAGAGATTAGATAACAAGTAAAAATGAATAGAAATTTAGAGAATATGATAATTTTGGGGGTAAAGTGCATGAAAATATTTTCCTATGTAGTTAAATATACATTGAAGAAAATATAAAACCCTCACTTATTTCTAATATATGTTGCTAATACTTAGTAACTTATGTTGATTTGAAGAAAGTAAACACGGGGCTTCTTTCTTCCTTCTCTGTGCTATGATACAGAATTTGCAACTGAGATACTAATCAAGACATTAAATTTAAAAATGCACTAAGATGCAAAAGTTGAAATGCAAAGAAGACACACTTTCTAACAGGTAATTTTTAGCATATTTTAAAATAATTCTTGGCTATTTCATATCTAGCTATACAGATATTCTCCATTAATAGGTAGATAAGGACACAGGCTTGCTATTTATGTGTTGTCTGGAAGAAATAAAGCATGGTCACGTTCAATATTTTTTTCTTTTTTCTGTTTATGCTGATGCATGCTACAACATGGATAAAACTATTTTTATTTTTTTATTAATAAGATAAAATTAGCATGTTACATTATATAAACTTCAGGTATACAGCATTGTAAGTTGACATCTGTATTCATTACAAAGGGATTACCTCCAAAAGTCTAGTTACTGTACAACACCATACGTTTGACCCCCTTCATCCATTTCACCCACCACTCCAACCCCCCCTTCTGCTAAGTGCTAACCTGTTCTTTTTATCTATGAGGTTTTTTTTGTTTCATTTTTTTGCCTTGATTGTGTGTGTGTGTGTGTGTGTGTGTGTGTTTTATTGAACTGAGGTATAGTTGACACACAATGTTACATTAGTTTCAGGTATACAATATATGATTTGAGAATTCTATCATTATGCTATGCTAACCACAAAGTGTAGCTCCTATCTGTCACTATACAAGGCTGTTACAATACCGCTGACTATATTCCCTCTGCTGTACCTTTCACTCCCATGACTTAATCATTCCATAACTGGAAACCTGCATCCTCCACTCCCCTTCACCCATTTGGCCTAACCTCCATGCCCATCTCCCCTAGCAACCATCAGTTTGTTCTCTGCATTTATGGGTCTATTTCTGCTTTTTTGTTTTTGTTTCTTTTGTTTTGTTTTAGATTTCACATATTAAGTGAAATCATACTGTTTTTGCCT
This sequence comes from Canis lupus baileyi, assembly GCF_048164855.1. Lineage (NCBI taxonomy): Eukaryota > Metazoa > Chordata > Mammalia > Carnivora > Canidae > Canis > Canis lupus. Next base: position 30,201,616 of record NC_132857.1, on the reverse strand, counting down.
TTCTCCTTCTGACTTATTTCATGTAACATAATACCCTCAAGGTCCATCCAGGTTGTCACAAATGGCAAGATTTCATTCATTTTTATGGCTATGCAGTACTTCACGGTATATATATATATATATATATATATATATATATATATATATATCATTCACTTTTTATCCTTTCATCCATTGATGGACATTTTGGGTGTTACCATATCTTGGTCATTGTAAATAATGCTGCTAAAAACATTGTGGTGCACGTATCTTTTCAAATTAGTGAAATATATTTTTTGGTATTCTTTGGATGAATACCCAGAAGAGAAATACCTGGATTGTATAGGAGTTCTATTTTTAACTCTTTGATGTATCCCCATATGGTTTTTCCATAGTGGCTGCACCAATTTACATTCCCACCAAGAGTGCATGAAAATTCTATTTTCTCCACATTCTCTCCGACATTTATTAATTTTTGTCTTTCCGATAATAGCCAAACTAACCAATGGGAGAGATTTCATTGTGGTTTTGATTTGTATTTTCCTAATAATTAGTGATATTGAACATCTTTTTATGATACCTGTATATCTTCTTTGAAAAATGTCTATTCAGATCATTTGCCCATTTTTTAATCAGGTCTCTTGGTTTGTTATTGTTAAGTTGTATGTATTCTTTATATATTTTGGATATCAACTCCCTGTAAGATATGTAATTTGTAAATATCTTCTCCCATTCAGTAGGTTGATTTTTCATTTGGATGATGGTTTTCTTTGAGGTGCAGAAGTTTTTAGTTTGACATAGTCCCATTTATTTATTTTGGCTTTTCTTCCCCTTTCCTTCAGATTCAAATCCACAAAAACATATCTAAAACCGATGTCAAGGAATTGGCACCTATGTTTTCTTTCAGAAGTTTTATTCATGTCTTACACTTAAGTATTTATTCCATTTGAAGTTAATTTTTGGTATGGTGTAAGATAGTGGTCTAGTTTCATTATTTTTCATGTGGCCATACAGTTTTCTCACCAACATTTACTAAAGAGACTCTTCCTTCCTCCCTTATATGTTCTTCCCCTCCTTTGTTAGAAATTGGTTGTCCATATAAGTGTATGTCTATTGTTGGGCTGTCACTTCCGTTCCATTCATCTGTGTGCCTGTTTTTATGCCAAAGGGTATTCTTTTGATTACTATAGCTTTGTAATACAATTTTAAGGTAGGAAGCATGATTCCCCAGCTTTGTTCTTCTTAAGATCACTTTGGTTTTTCAGGATCTTCTGTAGTTCCATACAATTTTTTAATTTATTTCTTCCAGTTCTTTAAAAAAAAATTGACATTGGAATTTTCATAGGGATTTCATTGGACCTAGATTGCTTTTGGTAGCATTGTTAATATTAACAATATTATTAATTCAATTCCATGACCATTGAATGTCTCTTCATTTATATCTTCTTCAATTTTCTCAATCAATGTCTTATAATTTTCAGTTTATAGGTCTCTTACCTTTTTGGTTAAATTTATTCCCATGTATATATATATATTTTTTATTTTTGATGCATTTATAAATGAGATTTCTTTCTTTTTTTAGAATTTATTTATTCATGAGAGGCAGAGATATAGGCAGAGTGAGAAGCAGGCTCCCCACGGGGAGCTCGATGCAGGACTTGATCCCAGGACCCCGGGATCATGATCTGAGCCTAAGGCAGATGCTCAACTGAACCAACCAGGCGTCCCAATGGAATTGCTTTCTTAAGTCCTCTTTCTGATAGTTTAATATTACTGTAAAACAAAACAAAACACGAACAAAACACCACTGATTTCAATAGATTGATTTTGAATCCTGAAATTTCACTAAATTCATTTTTTTAGTTCTGTAGTTTCTTGGTGGTCTTAGGGTTTTCTATATAAAGTATCATGTCATCTGCAAATAGTGACAGTTTTAACTTCTTCCTTTCCAATTTGAGTGTCTTCATTTTCTTATTTAGTTGTTCTGGCTAAAACTTTTGAAACTATGTTGAATAAAAGTGACAAGAGTGGGCATCCTTATCTTGTTTCTTATATTTAGAGGAATAATTTTCAGTTTTCCACAGCTGAATATGATGTTAATTTTTGCATTTGTCATCTATAAGCTTTCTTATATATTGTGGTATATTCCTTCTATACCAACGCATTGAGAGTTTTTATCATAAAAAGATCTTGAATATTGTCATATAGTTTTCCTGTAGCTGTTGAGATGACTATATGATTTTTATCTTTCATTTGGTTAATGTGTTATATTATGTTGTTTGATTTGTATCTTTGCATCTCTGGAATAAATTCCATTTGATAATTTTGTATGATCTTTTTAATTTAATGATGAATTTTGTGTGTTAATATTTTTTGAGTATTTTTGCATCTATGTTCATGGAAGATACAGGCCTATAATTTTCTTTTTTTGTATGGTGTCCTTTTCTGATTTTGGTATGGGAATAATTCTGGTCTCATAAAATGAATTTGGAAGTCTTTCTTCCCCTTTAGTGTTGTTTGTTTGTTTGTTTGTTTTAAGAAGAGTTTAAGAGATATAGGTATTAAATCTTCGAATGCTTGATAGAATTCACCAGTGAAGGTGTCTAGTCCTGGACTTTTGTTTGTTGGGAAGTTTTTGATTATGGATTCAATATCCTAAGTAGTAATCAGACTATTCAGATTTCCTATTCATGATTCAGTCTTAGAAGATTTGTATTTCCAGGAATTTATCTATTTCTTCTAGGTTGTCCAATTTATTGACGTATAATCATTCACAGTCGTCTCATTATATTTTGTATCTCTCTGATATCAGTTGTAATTTCTTCATTTCTGATTCTATTTATTTGAATCCTCTCTCTTTCTTCCCCTCATTAGTTTACCTAAGGGCTTATCAATTTTATCTTTTCGAGGGATCAGCTTTTTGTTTTATTGCTTTTTTAGTCTCTATTGCATTTGTTCCCACTCTGATCTGTATTATTTCTTTACTTCTACTAACTTTTCTCTTTGTTTGCACTTTTTCTACTTCCTTTATGTGTAAAGTTATATTACCTGAGTCTTTGTTTACGAAGTAAGCCTTTATTATTATGAATTTTCCTCTTAGAACCATTTCTGGTATGTTATATTTTTCATTTGTCTTTGTGTATTTTTAAAAAATATTTTATTTATTTATTCATGAGAGACACAAAGAGAGAGAGAGAGAGAGAGGCAGAGACACAGACAGAGGGAGAAGCAGGCTCCATGCAGGGAGCCCAATGTGGGACTCAATCCCGGGACCCCGGGATCACGCCCTTGGCCAAAGGCAGGCGTTAAACCGCTGAGCCACCCAGGGATCCTCTGTCTTTGTGTACTTTTTAAAGTTTATTCTTTGAGTTATTTTATGATCCAACAGTTATTCAGTAGCATGTTATTTAATTTCCACATTTTGGTTTTTTTTTTTATTATTGTTTTTGTTTGTTTGTTTTCCTATTTGATTTCTTGTTTCATGCCATGTGGTTGGTGAGGATGCTTGATATGATCTCAGTCTTCCTGATTTTACTGAGAAAGTTTTAAAAAACTTTTTGTTTTATGGCTAATGTGTGATCTATCCTGGAAAACGTGCCATGTGAACTTAAGAGAAAGATGTAATCTGCTGTTTCTGGGTGGAATGTCCTGTACATGTCTCATGTCCATCTAGGCCTAATGTAGTGTGTTAAGGTTGATGTTTTGTTATTGATGCTCTGTCTGATTAATCCATCCCTCAGAGTAGATGGGATTGTAAAGTCCCTTACTATAAATGTATTGTCTAGTTCTCCCTTTAGGTGCACTACTATTCACTTTATATATTTGGGTGCTCCTGTGTTGGGTGCATATATATTTATAAATGTCATAGCTTCTTGCTGGATGGAAGCCATTACCATTACGCAATGCCTTTCCTTGTCTTTTACTGTAGTCTTCATTTTAAAGTCTATTTTATCTGATATGAGCAGAGTTATACAACTTTCTTTTCATTTCCATTTGCATGGAGCATTTTTTCCAAACCTTCATTTTTTAGTCTCTGTGTGTCCTTACTTCTGAAATGAGTCTTTTTTAGACAGCAGCATATCAATGCCCCCCCTTTTTTTTTACCCACTCCTTCACTATGTATTTTGATTAGAGAGTAATGTACATTTTGTTTAAGTTGTTATTGATAACTATGTACTTACTGTCATTTTGTTAATTGTTTTCTGGCTGTGTAGTTTGTGTACTTCTCTGTTCTTTTCTTCTTCTCCTCTCTTTCCTTTTGGTTTGAATGGTTTTCTTCCATACAACACTAGATTTCTATGTTATTTTCTTTTGTGTATTTTCCATGAGTTTTTACTTTGTGTTTACCATATAACATATCACATATAGCATCTATGTATTTAACAGTCTATTTTATACTATAGCAACTTAAATTTGAACACATTCAAAATCTTACATATTACTCTATACCCCATGTTATATATTTTGTTACATTTTACATCCTTTTATGCATCCCTTAAAAAATAATTGTAGTCTTAGTTAATTTTACTACCTTTCCTTTTAACCTTTATACTTGCTTTGTAAATGTTTTCCCTGCTGTCTTAACTGTATATTTACCTTTCTCAGTTTTTTTTTTTTTAATTTTGCATTTTTTTATCTCAAAGGAGGTCTTTTAGCAATTCTTATAAGATTGTTTTAGTGGTGATGAAATCCTTTAGCCTTTGTTATTTGGAAAATTCTATATCTCTCCTTCAATTCTGAATGATAATTTTGCCAGGTAGAGAATTCTTAGTTGGAAGAGTTTTTTTGTTTGTTTGTTTGTTTGTTTGTTTTTGTTTTTTCCTTCAGCACTTTAAATATGTCATGCCACTCTCTTCCAGTCTTCAAAATTTCTGCTGAGAAATCTACAGATAGACAATACAAGGGGTTTCCCTTGTATATAAGAAATTGTTTTTCTCTTGCTGCTTTTCACATTTCTCTTTAACATTAACTTTGGCATTTTAATTATAATGTGCCTTGGCATGAATCACTGTAGGTTTATTTTCTTTGGAACTCTTTTCAATTCCTAGACCTGGGTGTCTGTTTCCTTCCCTCAGATTAGGGAATTTTTTTTTTCCATTATATTTTTTCAAATAAGTTTTCTAGCCCTTTTTCTCTTTCTTCTCCTTCTGAAACTCATAATGTAAATATTTTAGTGCCTATTGTTGTCTCAAAAATCTCTTAAGGAATTTTAAGTTTTTTTTTTTCTTCTTCTTGCTGTTTTTTTTTAGTGATTCACATTTCCTTTTCTTCTAGCTTGTTGATTCATATTTTTTTCTTTATCCAGCTTGCTGTTGAACCCCTCTGTGGTATTTTCAGTTTGGTTAGAGTATTCTTAAACTCTGTAACTTTTGTTTGGAACTTTCTTATAATTGTTACTGTTTTTTTTTTTTTTTTTTTTTTGAAAGTATCACCATGTTTATCCATTCCTCTCCCGCTGCCAATGAGCATTGTCCCATGTTTAAGACCAAAACTTAGATGGCTATTCCTTTGAACTCTTTATCAGGTAGATTACTTATCTCTTTCATTGATGTCTTTTTCTGAGGTATTGTCTGTTTTTGTTTGTTTGTTTGTTTGTAATATATTCCTCTATCTCCTCATGTTTTTCCTAACTCTCTGTGTTGTTTCCATATATTAGATAAATGAATTACACCTCTTAGTTTTGAAGGAGTGGTCACTAGAAGGCTTAGGTGTGTTTCTTTTTATTTTCTTTCCATCTTTATTTGTTTTCTGTTCAATGCCTATAAGTGGTAGCCTTCCAAACTATGTCTCTACTTTTTTCAGTCTTGTGTGGCCCACAAGCACAAACCCTCCTGGCTAACAGTGTTAGGTTCAAGGGGTTTCCCTGTGTGATGTTAGCATGCCTTCTGGGTCTGGTGGAGTGGGGCCTTGTTAGACAAACACTGAGCTGGCTCTGGTGGGACATAGTCACAGGGCTATGGTGGGGCAAGGTGAACAGCTATGGTGAGGAAGATTTGTGGTGCCAAAAATGGTGCCTACCAGCCCAGACAGCAATAATGAAAGAGAGAAAAAAGAATGATGTCATTTAGTTTCTGTGTCCCCAGAGAGTTCTCCAATAGATCCCTGCCCCTTAGATATAATCCCTAAGATCAGAAAAAAAAAAAAAAAGAAAGAAAAGAAAACAACAACTCCTTCATGCACAGTGCAGTTGCTTCTCATGCTACTGCCTCTACTTTCTAACTCCTAGTGAAGGCATAAGTGCACAAACCCTTTGGGAGTGGGATACTGGGTTCCTACAGCCCTCCACTTCTCCCAGATATTAGCCCCTCTGATTTCAAGGACAGTTGTTTTGGAGGTTCACCTTTCTTTGGGGGCATGTGCCACAGTCTTGGGTTCCCAAAATAGGGCTCGAACTCCTCATTCTTCAGAAAACAATAGCAGATTTGTGATATTCCTGCTTCTTATGGGCTGCTGTGCTGGGCATGGAGATCTTGTCAAGACTGCTTTCCTGCCCCAGCTATCCATCTTCTTGATGTGTTTTTTGTTGTTATTATTTTTGTGGGGTTTTTTTGTTTGTTTGTTTGCTTGCTTGCTTGCTTGCTTTGCCCTGTATTGTAGAAGAGCTCTTCTGCTTCTCTTCAGGTCTTTTACAGAAAGAATTATTTTAAATATCTTTGTAACTTTGGTCTGTCCATGGGAGGAGTTGAAAATAGGATTTTCCTATGCTACCATCTTGGACTCTCTTTCTACCCCTTTATGTTTCTTATTAATTTTGTCTTTGTTCATATAAGACTTTCCATCTAGATAACGTATTTTTCAGCACTGCTAGAGGATGGAAAAATTCTGTTTTAATATATGGTGTCTTGACTGGAAAATACCTAGTTGACTCCAAAGTTCCAAATGTCTTGTTTTCTCAGTATCTTAAATTTTTCAAATCTCAAATGAATAGCAATTTGATTTTTTTTCATTTTCAATTTTTTTTTTTTTTTTGACAGAGAGAGAACGAGCACAGAGAGAGAAAGAAGCAAGTTCCCTTCCTGAGCAGGGAGCCCAAAGTGGGTCTCAATCCCAGGGCCCAGCTATCATGACCTGAGCCAAAGACAGATAGTTAATTGACTAAGCCACCCCAATGCCCCAATTTTCAATCTTTATATAGTCTGTTTTCTTCTCTTATTCCAACATCTAGATATTTCAGTACACTTTAATAGAAGTGATAATAGTATAAACCCATGTGATCTTATTTCTGAGCAGTAGTTTGTTATTAATTATATTTACTATGTACACTTATTCCTTTATAGAAATTCATTATAAAAGTAAAAAAAAATTACTTATTTGTTCTAATTTTAAATAAAAAGCTATATATAAAATAAATTGGTGTTGAATTTTATGAAGTTACTTTTCTGCATAATTTGAGATGATATATGATTTGTTCCCATTATTTAGTTAATGTAATAATCAATTTTTAAATATTAAGCCAATTTTTTACTCCTAATATAAACCCAACTTGGCCACGGTGTATTATTATTTTAAATCTCTCTGAATGAACATTACCACTTTCTAGTTAGAGTTGTCCATGAGAAAATACTGACTTATAATTTTATTTTCCTATAATTTCTTTGTTAGGTTCTGAGATCATAATTAGGCTGCCCTCATAAAATCAATTGAGAATTTTTTCCTTTTCTTCTTTTAGTCTCTGAAAATTTTCATATAAAAATTGATTTTAAAAAACCTGAAAGGGTTTGAAAGAGTTAAGTATTTCAAAGCCATCTGCATCTGGGGTTCTTGTGTATTTTTTTCTGCTTTTTTAGTAAGCATGAGGTTCTGACAATATTCTCAGTATTTTTTATCACCTGTAGAATTCATAATGATATCCATTCTATGCTTTAATATTGGTTACTTGTTTTGTTCTTTATTACTTGATTGGTTTCTTTTTTTTTTTTTTTAAGATTATATTTATTCATGAGAGATACAGGGAGAGAGAGAGAGAGAGAGAGGCAGAGACACAGGCAGAGGGAGAAGCAGGTTCCATGGATTGAAGTCCCAACACGGGACTCAGTACTGGGACTCCAGGATTATGCCCTGGGCAGAAGGCAGGCACCAAACCACTGAGCCACCCGGGGATCCCCACTTGGTTAGTTTCATACAGATTTGTCTCCTGTGTTTCTCTTTTTGAAGAGCAAACTGATTTGTAATACTCTATATTATATATGTGTGTTCTATTTAGTTTCTATTGTTTTCCTTATCTTTTTTTATCATCCTACTTATTGGGTTTCATTTACTATTCTTTCATTGATCTCTCTGAGTAAATTTTAGTTAATTGGCTTACAGTATTATTTCTTAAAGTATACATTTAAGACTACAACTTTCTCTCAAAAAATGCCTTTATATATAAGCTGTTCACACACTTTGATATTTCACATTTTTACTATTACTCATATCTGCTTTACATTTAGTATTTCAATTCTTTGTAACAACCATGAAAGGAATATCATTATCTTCACTTAACAAAAAGGAAGTAAAACTCAAAGAAGTAGATTTTGTCAAGCCTTCACCATTAGTAGAGCCCACAATGGAATCTATTTGTGTTGGCAAAACCTGTAGCCCATGTGCTACATTATTCATTCCTCAATATGACTCTACATCAGAATTTTGAAAAATGATAAAAAGATTCAGTGTATGGGGCATTTAGGTGGTTCAGTGGTTGAGTGTCTGCCTTTGGCTCAGGTCAAGATCCCAGGGTCCTGGCATCCAGTCCTGTATCAGGCTCCCCACTGGGGACTGCTTCTTCCTCTGCCTATGTCTCTGCTTCTGAGGGACTCAAGAAACCTACATTTAAATAAACAAAACAAAACAACCTGACCAACTTAATACAGTCAAATTTTGAAATGAATGCATGCTATACAGTCTACAAGAAGAGATTTGGTGCATCCAAGCCCTTGCACATTAATTTCATCCATTTCTGATGACTGTTCACCCTAAGACAATGCTTCTTGATCAGAATTAAAAAGGCCTGATGTGGGACTTGCTCCACTGGCCTTTAATAGTTGTAGAGTAGGCAGCGAGCGAGATATGAGCAGGGAATGGGACTATCTGAGCAAAAAGATGAAAACCACCAACCACATCCACAATACAGACAGCCAGAGAAAGCCCTGGGGAACATGCTTACACCTTCCTTGTAACCATTGCCCTCCAGTAACCTGTAGCTTCATTGTAATAAATTTTATTGCAGTTTTGACACCCCTTGTGGGAGTCGGGGTGGCTGCCATGACAGTTCCAATAGGGAACTTATAAAGCCAGAACTCCCCCTCCCCACTGGTAGGAGGATTCCCTTAGAAGATTGGAGGCAACCTCTGTCAGACCTCCTTATTTATGATCTATAAGCTACCCAAGAATGAAAAACAAAACAATCCTGATCCTTGGTGCAGTTGCCACCTCTGAGCCTACTGGCTCACCCACCTGGAGAGTGCACTTTCCCTTTGGCCACTATCATACACTTGCTTTTGTAAGAGTTTGGCTGTGAATTCTGTATTGATTGAACTCAAAAACTGAGGCTGGGGACCAGGACTTGCCACTCCCAGTTGTCCTAACACTTCTTCAATTTCCTGTGCTCCAAACAGAACCATGGGCCATGTTATTTTTTGGAAAATCATCGTTAATTTTAGGTTAAACATTTTTTTTAAGTCCAAAGCATTTTCTTTTATGAGTCCCAGGTAAGACTCTTGTGTGGTTCATCTCTGTTTGCCACACTGCTTTCATCAGTCACTCATCCTTCCCTGCCATGGTCAAAACATTGAACCTGACCTGAACAAACTGCATCATTTGAGACTGCCTTGCTTTCGATTCTAATTTGCTATGTTAACACTGATTAATCCATTTGCACCTTCAAGCCAAGGGGTTCCAATAGGTGCTAATTCCTGAAGTCCCCAACATGTCTTGTCATTTCCTGCCTCCCACTCCCCATACCTCTGAAAAATCCCTTCATCAAATTCCTTTGAATTGAACACTTTTCAGGGCACTATATATTTCCTACTGAAAACCCTGCTGATATAATCCCTGGTGGCTTCCCATTGCATTAAGAATAAACTACAAACCTTGATCTTGCCCTTGAAATTTCTACACCTGTGGCTCCTGCTTACACCTTCCACTTCTTTCTATTGTACTCCCCACCTGGTCTTCTACTGCTTCTTCCTGTTTCTTTAACCTGCCAAGTTTAAAAGTGCCTTATTACTTTTCTCTGCACGATGCCTGCAATGGTGCTCTTTCTTCAGTTCATTAAATGTCTGTATGCATCTGGTCTTTAAAATCATGATTCTCATATTATCTGTTAAAAGAAGCCTCTTGATCACCTTACTCTGCTGGGGAAGCAAAAGAACCAAGGAAAAATGAGTTGGAAGATTTTAAGAGAAAATTTAATTGACCCTACTGTTTTGAAAAGGGCGAGTCCAATTTAAAGACGTTTCTTTATCTTACCAGTATGTGTGCTCTTAACGAATATAGGCTGTAAAGTTTCCAAATTTTATAATAGGCAGAAGCTTTCCACAAAATCAATGAAATCTCCATTTCAAAAATAAAATTAAACAAATAGTATTTAACCTTTTATGACTTCAACAATATTATTTCAACGGTGGAGGTTTATTTGCATAATCTACATATGTATATTCTGAACTTTATCTTCCTCTAGTATCCGTCTGCAGTGTGAATGTGTCTACAGGCTGGATCTTAATGATTCATTTAGCCAGCCCCTTAGCATATACAAGGGTATCTTGTCTTTTCTTGTGTTATTTCCATCAAAATGTGTAAACATTTGCTTGATTTAATAACAATAGGGAAGGTATGGGAAAAGACAAAGTGTCTAGGAAAAAAAACCCATCGACTCATCGTTATGATTTATATGGTGCAATCAGAAACACCTCAGCAGTATGTTTGTATAAAAAAGTCTATAAAAATGAATGGCTGGGTGGAATTCATTATAGAATGGGATTTGCATAAAAGGTGAGTTTTCCGCTAAACAAAGACATGGAGAAAGCTTTAGAAAATTTGAAAAAGTTGGAGACTGACAAGTCAATTCTTTGACAAAGGACCTACAATGTCAGCTAGATAAGAGACAGTTGCCCTATTCAGTACCTGGTGCAGCCTGGAGTTTCTGTCCATGGCCAGTATCACCATTATGCTGAAACTGATGGTCTAATAACCCACCAGTCAAAATGTGCAGGTCACTTGGAAAACTCTAAATAACCCAAGAACTCATAGTTAGGTAATATATAATCAGGTGTAGTATACTGAAAACCTGAATTGATGATATTTAGACTTATTTATTGATATCTCTATTTGTTTATTGATTAAGACTGGGAGAGAGCCAACATCCACATATTGGACTTTCTTCAATTCAACTGTTTTTTACAGTCAAAGACAAAACTAAGCTCAAGACAAAATAAACTTTAAAAATTTTCATAGACTTGTCATGAGGAAACCCATTTATCAGTCTTTTGTTTCAGTGTTTGGAGGAGAACTATGTTTCATAGGGTAAAAGGAAGAAACATTGATTGGCAATAATTCTATTTAAAATAGGATTTTAAGAAGCAGAGAGACTTTCTAATTGGTCTTCAGGTACATTTGGCAGTCCTTGGATGGCCACAAGGGAACAAGCAATCTATTTTAGGGAACATTTCAAAAGAGAAGGGCTTATTAGATGTTATGGGCAGATTCTGTGTGACCTGCCATTTCCTGGAACAAGGAGGGTTGATGGAAGGTTTTTTGTGGTCAAATGCCTACAATAGCACTTACGATGGTGGCCATGATAGGAAATTTCTTATTGCTCAAATATGTGCTTTTTGCAGGGCAGAGACTTTTCACTTAAACTTTCCCGTGGAAGATCTGACTATAGTTTGTGAGCTCTTTCAGCATTCGGAGGCTGTGGTTAAGTGCACTGTTAAAATGCTCCCATTTTGTGAGTCAAGATTACAAAGTGGCATCATTTCACACTGCCTGGGGAGAGGGGAGGCCAGATCCGAATCCAAGGTTGAGATTCCAAACTTTCCCCTGGTACTAGATTTTGTGCTTTTCCCAAATCAAAGGAAACTGGCATCCTGGGAACAACTCAGCCAAAATATTCCATCTTTACATTTCAGTTAGAGTCTGTAGCTTAGAAACAAACATGGACTTGCTGAAGAGCATACAGCTAATTAATGACAGATCAGAGCTAATAAGAGTGAAGATTAGCAGTAGATGCCTAGACTCCCAGGCTTGTCCATGACAGCTTCTTCTCTTATGACTTCTGTTTGGGTTGTAGAGGTGACTATGTGTCACAACATATTTGCTTTGACTTTTTTGGCCAGAAGCAAGGTGTATGAGGTAGATAATACCTGCTCATCAGGTTATTATTTTAAGGATTAAATTAAAAATTGATATAGGTAAAGCTCTATCACAATATCTGGGATCACATTGGGAGCACCTAGCGGAGGATCAGCAGGACAGCAGCACAAAAGTGATAGGAGTTTGTACTTCCTGGGGCTGCAGCCTTAGTCTCTCTTTATGAAAGTATCTCATTACTACCACAGTTTGATCTACAACAGACATGGATGCTTCCCAGCAAAGATTTTCACATCCATAGTCCAATGCCTCTGTCTGGCTTTGCTTTGATGTGTATAGTATCCGGATAAAATCTCAAACTGTAAGATAATACAGGTAATTTAGGTCTTGCCTGGGATGCTCTTTTGGGTTGGTTTCTGCTTAGAAATGCAAAGGCAATGGGTTTCTGAACAAGGATACGACTCTGCTCAGCCTTTGGGCTAGGTTTACTGGAGGGCAATGATCTTATTTATTTAAATCAATATGCATTGATTTATAGCTGATGTTGTTGTCTTTATATATTACGTCTTCCTAGAAGGGGACCTTTGCTTTACTGCTTAAATTTACGGGGTTGCTCCAAAAGGGCATAAGCTTCTTTCAAATATATACTGAAGGCAAGAAAAGTGCTGATTTAACCCTCAGAGCAATTCATATGTAATATTAAGTTCTGTGGCTTCATTTCTGTAGTCACCATTCTAATTTAAAGCATTCCAATATGCAAACTCCCTAACAAATCAACCTTAGGAATTATCATCTGCATTTCTGGAGGTCTTTGTAATATAAAGTTATTATCCTTCCTATAACCCTCTAAAACACACACACACACACACACACACATACACACACACACACACACACTACTGGCACTGTAGGCTACAAAGAGGCTATCAATTAAGGTCCTACAAATGTGGACATCCTCTATTCACTGCTGCTGCATAGACCTCCAAAATGACTTTTCATCTGTAGACCTTCACTAATCAGCCAGAGGATGACTCAGGAGATCAGCAGTGATTCTGTGATTCTGTGCATGGATGTGTGTGTACATGTGTGCAAACTTACATTTATTTTTTAAAGATTTTATTTATTTATGAGAAACACAGAGAGAGAAACAGAGACACAGGCAGAGGGAGGAGCGGGCTCCCTGTGCGACTCCATACCAGGACCTGGGGATCATGCCCTGAGCCAAAGGCAGATGCTCAACTGCTGAGGCACCCAGGCATCCCACAAATATACATTTATTACATGCATATCATATGTATTTGTAGATTATACAGAATAATTTTATATTATATGCATATACATTATGTATAAATGTATGTATGTACCTATTATATAATGATGCCTCAAAGACTTCCTAATGTTGGAAATGTTCACACAGTTTGGGGAAGAATTACCACTTCTCCAAAATTTCTACTGCTCTTATTTATATTTTAATAATTTTGTAAATTCAGTAGTCTTCAGAGGAAACACAGGCTTTGTTTTTTGAACACATCATGCTGCTGCAGAAAGTACACAAACTTAACTGGATATAAGACTCAATTCTGCAGTTGTCTGTGCTGTGTTGTCTTGAGTATTTTACTTAACTCTCCTGATCCTCAACTTTCTCAGAAGGAACAGGGATGAAAATTCACATCTCAGGAAGTTATTGTGAGAATGAAATGCTTCTCTGGCCTCTAGCACGGTGTCTAGACTGTGGCAGTGCTTTAGAAAATGGTTTTCCCTATTGCAAGGATAACAGGAGGGTCCTCTAGGCTATTGAAAGTAGAGAAGGGGCTCTATCTAGGAAGGGACACCCCTGACACAAGTTCAGGGAGGCCCTTGATATTCTGTCTTCGGCAGGCCCAAGAGCCACTGCCCACAGCCAGGAGGAGAGCAGCGAATAGATGGGAAGGTACTTTTGAAGGCAGTGTCCTCTATGAATCCCAGGTTTTATTCTTAAACAGATGGCTAAGCTTTTGATGGCTACTCGGTCCCCTAAATCCTCAATCCTGCAAGATTTCCTATTATTGGATACTTTATTGATGCACTGAGGAATTTTTCTGTTCCCAGTTTTTCCTGTGGCCCAGGCTATCCTATTTCTACCTCTCCTCATCATTTGGGAGCTCCCCATTTCCAGAATCTCAAGCAGAGCTCTCTTGTGCTACTGGGGTTCCTAGCTAACAAAAGAGTGGGAGGACTGATGAAACTGAGAAGCAAAAAAGAAGCTCCCCCACTAACCCTCTATCAGCTTCCTTTGAAAGTAGGGCACTCAGACTTCTAAGCTTCTATCCTGTCCCTCCTTTGCCTGACCAGACTTGTAGTGCTGCTGCCTTATCCTCAAGGACAACACACCCAACCATCTTTCCAAAGATAGCTCAAGCATAATCCCTCTTGGGAAGGTTTCAGAAAACTCTGTGTCATGATACTTTCTGAGTGGATTAAATTCCTCCTCGGTGTCATCTCCTTGCCATTTTTTTGCATTCCCTTTTGAAGATGAGCTGCTGTGAGGACAATGGCTATGGCCTTGGTCTCTGTCATCTGAGGACCAGGCGCATGGCTAGTGTTTAACAAACAACTGTTGTATAACTAAGTCACTTGCTACTGGCAGAAGCAGAAATGAGTACAGACTGCACAGTGTGGTTCCGGCAGCCTACTCATTCTAATTTCCTGCGTGGGGAAAGTGCATGGAATACAGTAGGCACTTCATATCTTTTGAATATATAAATGAAAACACAAAATCAAAATTCCATCAGAAGCAGTTTCTTTAAAATTTAACAGTTTTATTGATATATATAGTACATATACCACATAAGTCATCCACTTAGTTTCAGTGTTTTTATCATTTATTTACAGATAGATGCAACTGTCATCACCAGTCAATTTCAGAATATTTTATCACCTCCAAAAGATGTCCTGTTCCTTTTAGCTATCCCTCTCTTTCCTCATCCTCATCCTCCAGCCATAAACACCACACTAATCTGCTTTCTGTCTCTATAGATTTATCTGCTCTAATAATTTCATATAAATAGAGTAATATTATATATGTATCTTTTTGTGATGGGCTCCTTTCACATAGTAAAATATTTTCAAGGTTATTCTAGGTAGTATGTATCAGCACTTCATTCCTATTATACACTGCATCTTGTTTTATCCATCCATCAGTTACGGGCATTTGAGATATCTATTTACAAGTTTTTGTGTGAACATATACATTCATTTTTCTACTACATTCTATATTCTAGTAATAACTCCTTTGTTCTAATAGGTTTGTAGGGAGTTCTTTATGTTTTTTTTTTAATATATATACAAGATCATTTCATCTGTGAATAGAGATAGTTTTACTTCTTCTTTTTCAATTGGATGCTTTTTGGTTTTGTTGTTTTTGTGGTTTGTTTGTTTGTTTTTGCCTGATTATCCTGACTAGAACCTTCATTATAAAGTTAAATAGAAATGCAGACATCCTTATTTTGTTTATGATCTTAGGGGGAATGAATCTACTTTTTCACCATTAAATATGATGTTAGCTATGGGTTGTTCATTGGTGCTCTTTCTCATGTTGAAGACATTCCCATCTATTCAGTTGCTGAATATTTCATCATGAATATATATTGGATTTTGTCAAGCATTTTGCATCTATTGGGATTATCACATGACTTTTGTTATTCACTGATATATTATGTTAGCCAATTTTCAGATGTTGAACCAAATTTCAGTTTCATTACAAACATATTGTGTTTTGATAAGAATGAATTATGTTTTTTTTTTTTTTTTAGGACTGATTGGTTGATTCATGAGACACAGAGACAGAGAGTCAGAGACATAGGCAGAGGGAGAAGCAGGCTCCATGCAGGGAGCTCGATGTGGGACTCCATCCTAGCATCCAGGATCATGCTCTGAGCTGAAGTCAGATGCTCAACCACGGAGCCAACCAGACTTTCACGAATTATGATTTAAATATAACATTGTATGTTTAAATGTTCAATACCAATGCCCTGTTACCCAGTCTTTACTCATTACACATATGTACTTGTGTGTACCCTTCTTACACACTCTATACACGAAGTTTAAGACTTTGCTAATCAAGACAGCTCCTGCTTCTACATATATTGCCTTCTGTTGCACTTCTTCCTCTTTTCCTGAAATATCTATAAATGCACGTATTTTCTCTTTAGCTCCTCTGGTCATCATATTACCCCCCCCCCCTTTCCAAATTAGATTATGATATCCCCCTGTTTTTACATATTTACCTTGGATCTCTTTCTTCTTTCACTTCTTATTCCTCTTCTTTTCTGATGTCTTTAATCCCTGCACTCACATCCTCCATTATCTTCACAGTATATTAAAAAAAATCCTTCAGGCAAGCTAAAAATACCACCACTTGGGACACCTGGGTGGCTCAGCCATTGAGCATCCGCCTTTGGCTCAGGGCATGATCCCGGGGTCCTGACATTGAGTCCCACATGGGTCTCCCTCTGCCTGTGTCTCTGCCTCTCTCTGTGTGTCTCTCATAAATAAATAAATAAATAAAATCTTAAAAAAATACCACCACTCAACAACATTCACTGAGCACTTACTAAGCGGTAGGCATTAAGATCAGTGTCATGGAGACAGAATTGAATGGGACAGTCCCTGTCCTGGAGATACTAGCAGAGGATCCCCCTCTTCTCAATATGGTATGGAGTTCAGCAGCTTTTCCACCTCCTGGGAACATCCTGGAAACACATTCTGCATCAGAAACCTACTAAAAAAGAATATGCACCATCACAGAGCCCAGGTGATTCGAGTGCACAAGAAAGTATGAGAAGCCTAAGAAACAATCTCTGCATAAGAGACTCCAAAAGAATGATCAGTATACAAATTTTCTCATTACAACTGCCTTTTCTCTTTGTTTTTGCATTAAAGATCCCTAATTCCTCTATTTTGGGAATAGAGTGATACTCATGTGATAACATGGGTCATTTTTCATCCTATGATGCAATTTAAGTTTTATTTTATAAGTAGATTTATTTTTGCTGCCTTCGCCTCCCCTAAAGTACTCAATCTCACTTATGCAGCTATCAGTAATGGTTATTAAAACTTCCACCTGGAGGGGGAACTTGGGTAGTGCAGTCAGTTAAACATACAACTCTTGGTTTTGACTCAGGCCGTGATTGCAGGGCCCTGATCTCAGGGTCATAAGATAAAGCCACATATCAGGCTTCACAGTCAGCTTGGAGACTGCTTGAGATTCTCCTTCTCTCTCCCTCTGCCCTTCCTGCTCTCTCTCTCTCTAAAATCAATCAATCATCAATCAATCAATCAATCAATCAATCAATCTTAAAAACAACAACAAAAAAAAATCAACAAACTTCCATTTGGGGACTGGGAGAGAGGCTGACTCTGGGGACATTCCAGAATGCCACAGTACAGAGTAAGGTGATGAGTAACGTATGGAGTATGCCAAAGAATGAGTAGACCATGACACTGGTGTCATCATCTACTGGTTGCTTGGCACACCCAGAAACCAGTACCTAGAAAGAAAGAAAATATAATGCAACATAATAGATACAGACTTTGTTCAGGTTTCTCGACTTTACTAACTCAGCCAAACCCCATTCTCAACTCAGATAGGCAGCCTTATCCAAGGCTCTTCACCTTTGTTTTCAAGCATTCTCCAATTTTGCCTTATTCCCCAAAACATCCAGTTCCCATCTTTCCCCTTTCTTCAATAGTGTTGACTCATACTGCATTTTCTACTCTCATTTTTGTGCTCCCTTTATTCTACAGATTTAGTATGAATATTATTTTAAGTATATTCCAGTATTATTTTCATGGCTTTCTCTGGACAATGATTCTCATTATTTATTCTGGATCTATTGTTTCTGGGTGACATTGGTAAGTCCAACTGCTGACCTGTTCAGGCTACTCCTGACCCTGCTCACCAGCCCCCTGCCCCCTTAGAAGGCACATCTACCAGCTTCAGTCAGAGTACTCCCTGGTATGTTCTGTGATGTTGATGCATGCCATATTTTTTTTAAAAAGAAGTATTTACTGCAAAATATTGGACAGGTTATTAACAAAATCCAACTAGTTTCTTTACAACAGTATTTTTAGAATAAAGAATAGGGCCCTTCTGTCTAACACCCAATACAGATTACTTGAATAGATGTTTAATTTTACCTAATGATGATAATGAAAATGTTAATATTTCAACCCAGTAAGGAATGTGTACTTGAATGTGCCCCACATCTTGCCCCAGTCCGTGCCACATGTAAGCATCACAGTGTATTATTCTTTTATGTAATGCAAAGGATTAGACCCATCCCTGAATTACCGAAACAGTATTCAGTAAAACCATAAATTGTTTATAAACAATTTTCCTTTACTTTTTTTTTTTTAAGATTTTATTTACTCATGAGAGACACAGAGAGATAGAAAGAGAGAGAGAGAGAGAGAGGCATAGCACACAGGCAGAGAATGAAGCAGGCTCCCTGTGGGGAGCCCGATGTGGGGCTTGATTCTAGGACCCTGGGATCACACCCTGAACCAAAGGCAGAGGCTCAACCACTGAGCCACACAGGCACCCCACTTTATCTAGTTTCTTATAAGAACCCTCATCTTACTTGCATAAAGTGAACTCAGCATCAAAACATAGTCAAACTACATGGAAATGCTTCCCCTGTGGGGATCCAGTAGCCAACCCCTTGAACTACTTTGTTCCCATTTCATTCCCTTCCTCTGGACTTTCCTTGAGTAAGTTATGCCTCTAGTAAACAAATGGGGGGAAAAAATGGTTCCCTTGCTTTTTATATTTTATTTTATTTCTTTAATATATTTTTTATATATTTTTTATTTTTTATATTTTCAGAGGAAAATATGAGAATTCGTGGGGTTATTTTAGCATTTAAATTGTGTTGTCCAAATTCCTTTTAGTATTTGTTTATTAAGGGAATTTTAAAAAGGAAAAAGAAAAGAAAAACATAAGTTAGTATGAATAAATTGGCTTTAAATAGTGTTTTATTTCTCTTCTTGGGAATCTAATAATAAAATTATCTTGAGGTTTTTGGATAGTTATAGTCTGCTACTTCAAATTTTGGATGCTTAACATAAAATCCAAAGTTTATTCAAATTATTCTCTTACTGCCAGAAACTTTAAGTTACTTTAGATTTATATTAGCACACAGATGAGAAAGATCCTTTTCTTTAATTGCCAAGTTAGCTATATATCTCTCTTTAGTATATATGGTAAAAAATACCAAAATAGTTGGAAGCTCACCAAATATCCTACTCTTTAGGAGCTCTGAAAGGTAGTTATATATGACAAATAGGTTATATGGCCATTTTCTAAATGTATTCTAAGTGGAATATATTATTTTGTATAACACTATTAGACCAAAATCTTCTCTTATAAATTAATGCATAAAAATAATTGCCCAATAAATTGCCATTGAATGAATAAATTAATAAAATTTGGCTGCTTTTCATTAAAACCTTGTACTTACCAAATATTCAAAAACTCAACCTAATGTCTTACCCATATAGCTCCAAATATTCTAAAACAAACATGGTAGGGAATAGAAAATATGCTGTGTGTGTGTGTGCAAACCATACATACACATACATACACCCCAAAGTGGAATCTGCCTCTGAAGAATAGGCATGATGTCCTAGGCGTCTTCATTGAAAAGCAATTCGGAGTTCTAATACTATCATCAGCCCACAAGGATTAAATAGGATTGGCAGATGAATACATATTGACCACCTCACCGGCCCTTCTCCCAATCCATCTACACTATAACTGAAGCCCTTCCCTGTACAGAAACTCCTTGAGTTCCTTTCCACTAACTAAATTCTACTGAAAATGTTCAGAATAACTGGTCCAGGAGAAGAATAGCATTCTTATAAACAACAGAAAGGCTAACAAAATTAGCCTTGGGGAGAAAAAGGAAATTTTCTTTATCTGTATTCAACCTGTTTTATTATTACTTGAGAAAACATAATGTTTCTAATTTCTTTGTGGCTGTTTCAAGCCTTTAGATTTTGTTATTATTTTATTACCTAAATTCTGTTAGATATACAATTGTCTCTGTCACTGAGTTTTACACACACACACACACACACACACACACTTACGTGGAAGTTTGAAGAAGAGAACAACAGAAACTTTCTATCAACCTTTCTACTAGTTTCACTGTGATATTTCTTGTATCCATCTGACATCTTAGTCTTTGTTACTTTTGAAACCAAAACTGTAAATTTTCACTCAGGAATAAAAGGGTAAATAGCTTATCCTTACATCCTTAATTATTAATTTCTGTACTCACAGCAATTGAAACCTTACACAGAACCATAAAAACAAAATTCCAAACTCAGAGAGGGAAGTTGCAATCAAGTTCATACCAAAAATTCCTGGAAAATAGAGAGTTTGTTTACCTTTTATTAATCAGCCTGTTATATTTATAAAGGTCATATCATTAACAGAAAAGCCCTAGAATTTAATGAATATTTCCTGAGTTGTTTTCAAACTTTTTAGCACTATTATCCCTGCAAATTTGTGTTGATCTTTATATAACTCAGCCAATCTCACCTTTTGATGCCAACTGAATAATAATTAATGAATATTCATTGCATTCTTCAAACATTTTTGAGCACATACACTTAAACCAGAGCATATGCTCAAAAACGACCTTTCCTTATTCATGCAATTCATCCTCTTGACTTAGAGACAAAGACAAAAATACCCGATTATGAGAGAGCCAAAATTATTATGAGTTAAGAGGAAATTTGGATGGATACAAAGGGGAGAGTACTGCCAGAATCAGGCCAAATCTTGTCCAAGAGCAGCCTGCAGCAGGTCCTGGAAGGATGAGAAGATGCTCACAGGATGAAAGGAGTGTTTATTACTCATTCATCCCTCTTGTTTAAATGTTATCATTACTCAAAGTGAGGTATTGAAGTCTGCAACTATCATTCTTGAATTGTCTATTTCTTCAATTCTGTCTAATTTTGTTTCAAATCTTGGGGCTTTTCTTTTAGGTAAATATTTTTTTTACATTGTTAGACCTTCTTTAACATTGATGGATATATCAATATAAATATCATTCTTTGTCTCTAATAATAAGTTTCATCTTGAAGCCATTTTTAAATTTTAAAATATCTTTATAGTCATTCTATTCTCCTTTGTTTACAGTTTACATAGAATATCTCTATTCTCTCATTTTATTTTCCTTCTATTTGTTTTTGAATCTACAGTGGGTTTATCTGTAGACTACATATAGGTTAGATCAATTTTTATTTGCTTTTTCAATCTATTTCAATCTATTCTTGGGATGATTAATGTATTTGCATTTAATGTAATTACTGACTAGGTAGGATTTACACCTGTCACTTGGCTATTTGTTTTCTGCATGTTGTACATCTTATTTGTTGCTATTTCTCTTGTATTGCTGTCTTTTTTTTTTTCATGTTAAATTACAGTACCTATTGGATTATTTTAATTAGCCCATCATTGTTTAATTTGATGTTGTTGTTTAGTTATTTTCTTAGTGATTGCCCTGGGGGTTACAATTAACATCTTAATTTATAATAATCTAGTTTGAAGGAATACCAACATAATTTCAGTAGTATATAAATGCTTTGCCCCTACATAGCTATATTTCTTCCAGTTTTTTTGTACTATAATCACCCAAATTACAATCATTTCTCATTATTCATAAATTCCATATTTTTAAATTTCCCTACTTGCAAAAATATTTTTAACACCAAAATTATTGTATAGTGGCACTTTGTGGCCATTTGAAGTCATGCACATAATGGCAAAATATTTGAGTCACCCAAACTGTATGTTTCCTGCTGAGGTCAAATAAGGCAATGCTCTATCTTCTTGTTCCAGCTTTCATAGAAAAATGACCAAAGGTTACAGGTAGCACAGAGCAGTGCAGTACACTGCAAAAAAGATCTGGCTGTGGGGCCAGTTGAATGGGGTTTGAATTCTGTGAGGAGAGATGCAGGCATGTCACTTACCATTTTCTCTGAGATCTATATCTATATCTATATCTATATCTATATCTATATCTATATATCTATCTATATCTATCTTACCCTAGGAGCAATGGTTCAATATTCATTGTCAGTGATCACAATGATCTTTTAGAATGTATCTGTAATGAATAATGAGAACTGACTGTACATGCCTTTACAACATGCCTGTGTCAGTCAGTGTCCTCCAAAGGAGAACCAGCAGAATATATTTACTTTAAGGAACTGGTTCACATGAACTTGGATGTGGACCAGTGAAAAATGGAGGGTAGGCCTTCAGGCTGGAAACTCAAAATGAGCTGAAGCTGCATTCATGAGTCCACACTCCATAGGACAGACAGGCAGATTGCAAATAAAGGCAGGACTTCTGTGACAGTCTTGAAGCAGAATTTCTCCACTTATGGGAAACCTCAGTATTTGCTCTTAAGGCCTTCAACTAACTGGATGAGTCTTGTCCACATTACACAGGATAATTTCCTTCACTTCAGTTCAACTGCCTACAGATGATATTGCATCTACAGTAACATTTAGCGTGTGACCCAACAGTGGGCATCATAACCTAATCAACACATACATTTAATCATTATGAATTATAAATATTGCATAATAGTATTTTCTTTGAAATCAGATAGTATAAAAAATTACAAACAAAAATGCATCCAGACTCTCACGTATTTACCTATACATTGACCTTTTCTAGTATTCTTCATTTCTTCATGTCTTACTAAGTTCAGTCTACTGTCCTTTAATTTTTTGTTTTTTCCTGAAGGACTCCCTTTAGTATTTCCTGTAAGGAAGATTTGCTAGTGACATGTTTTCCCCTTCTCCTCCTCCCCTTTCACTTTCTTCTTATTCTTTTTCTTCCCTTACTCCTCCTTCCTCTCCTCTTCCTCCCTCTCCTACTTTTCCTCCCTTTCCTCCTTCTCTCTCTCATTTTTTTAAATTTAGGAGTGCTTTAATTTCTCCATTATTTTCAAAGGAGAACTTTGGCCAATCTAGAATTATTTGTTGGCATTCCCTTTCTTTCAGTACTTCAAATATATATCCCACTATCTTTGGATCTCCTTCTGTTTCTGAGGAGAAACTAGCTGATAATCTTCCTGAGGATCCCTTGTGTGTGAATAGTCACATTTCTCCTGCTGTTTTAAAGATTTTCTCTTTATTTTTCAACAATGTCATTATTGTATGTCTAGGCATGAATCTCTTTGAATTACCCTTAATTTGAATGTGTGGACCTTCTCATGACCTTGAGATCATGACCTGTCTTGAAATCAACAGTCAGGTGCTTACTGACTGAGCTACTCAGACTTTTTCTTTAGCTTTTTAGTGGCTTTTTCAGTGTTTTTTCTGAACTGCTTCTGTGAAGTCTGTATTTTTTGTCATATATGTATAATGAAGTCTGCCTGGTTATCTCACTGTCAGCTAATGATTAGACAAAAATTTCCTTAAATGCCCGGAGCTAACAAATCTCCTAGTCTTTGTCCATAGGCTACATGTGTGGGTTCGGGTACTCTTTAGACAATAAGCCAGACATTTGAGAATTCTCCCTTATCCTTTACTTCTTACTGTGCAGAGCCTCAAGGTTAGCAGAAGTGGGACCTTGGAGCATCATCAGGTATCTTTTGATCATGTTCATAGCCGTGGGCAGGTGCATAGTCCTGCACTCCTACACATTCACTTGTCCTTATACATTCCGAGGAACATGTCAAACATTTTCAAAGCCTTCTATGAATATCTTATTCCACAGCTTTTCTTTTTAAGCTTTTGGGTAGCTATTGTTTGTTCAAACTGTCATTTACTGCCTAAGGCAGCTGTAATGTTAAACAACTGCCACTTATTTTTTTAAACACATTCCCTAGGAAAAAGGCTATTCACACTAGGGGAGCTCCAAGTCAGGACATATGAAAATAGCCTTGAGAATGAAGTTTTTCAGAAGACTGAAATAATGAAAATTCTTGGAGATGGATCTGTGAAGGAATACTAGTTCCATTCTTCCCCCTTCAGAGGCTGCCCTTCTGCTGGTTTTGACATGATTGCTGGCTATTAGTTTTTAAGGATACTATGGAACAGGGAATGAGGGATAGGACGAGGACAAGTTAAAATGCTCACTGTTACTCCTGAGATTCAGCCATGTTTCTTGAATAGATACTCTCCAGATTGCTGAAAGATTTTGGTTAATTTTCAGACTTCTTAAAAAGTATTCTGACAAGGGGCCCCTGGGTGGCTCAGTTGGTTAAGCATCTGCCTTCCTCTGAGGTCATGATCCTGGGTTCCTGGGAACAGCCTGCATCAGGGTCTCTGCTCAGCAAGGAGTAGGCTTCTCTCTCTCTCCCTCTGTCCCTCCTCCCTCCCCTGCCCCTGTTCTCTTTCTCTCAGATAAATAAATAAAATCTTTAAAAAATATATTCTGACAATTATTTTGCCAGTTTCTTGTTGCTTTTATTAAGCAGAGGTTTTTTGGAGGTTCTTCAGCTTCCACTTTCAATGAAAACCTGTTTTTCCCTAGTTTTGAATTTTAAAGATAGTGTTTATGTCGATTCTCTACAGATTCCACAAAATATTGAATAAACAGGGATATCTGAACTCCATTGAACTGATTTCTCTATAAATTCACTTACAAATCCTTAATATGCACTGCTAATATCCTCCCACCATACCAAGCCATTTACAGTTTCTCTAATATGCTATAAACTTTGTAATTCTAGACAATTTAGTCTCCCAGTTCGTATTCCTTGTGCTCCTCCTACTTTTTACCTGAACAATTCTTTGTAATCCATTAGAATTCTCATCAGGCATCATCTCTTCTTTCACTGACCCTTTCAACCAGACAGATTTAGGAGTGTCTCACATACTGCGTTAGCACCCTGTTTACCTCTATTACAACACCTGTCAAATACAATCATATCTATTTTTCTTCATAAGTAAAAAGGACATTCACTGAAGGATAATTTTTGAGCAAAGGAGTGGCATAATCCTAACTGAATGTGTACTTACTTAAGCATATATGTCTTCACACACAAACAAAAGTATACATATGGTTGAAAGAAAATTTTCCTGACATTCTGAGAATATGTCTGAGTGGTGATTGTTATGTTTCTGCTTTATACTTTTCTGTATTTTCTAAGTATGGTTCCATGGTTTTTAGTATTGGATTTTCTTCAGATAATTTGGAGGACCTGGAGTCTAAGCCTTGGAAAATTTATACATGTCTACACTTGATTGGTCTACCTTGGAAAGGTACTACTGTCAAGGGGAGACAAGTCAAGGTCCACAGAGGATTCTTCATATGAGAGCCCAGAGCACAGCCACATAACAGTCTGACTTGCTTGTTTAATGTACCAGAATTCCTTTGGCAGCCACCAGAGTAACTTCAGCCCATAGCAAAGAACTTCTCCACACCATTCTGCCAGCACAACGGAGTTAGCAGTGGTGAAAATCCCCTGCCACTACTTTTATGACTAAACCAGTCCTGAGTCCAAATACCATGTTTCTACATCCCTGCTATCCATCATGAAAAATGACCCAACAACATTTCTATGGCACTTCCTTGTTGCCCATGCTTAACATCATGAACCTTTGGTGACTACACTGCATGTCTTTAATACCACTGGCCACCTAGCAAAGACTATATATATATATATATATATATATATATATATATATATATATCCCATCCTCAGAATCTTGATCAAAGTTTATTTACTCTTGCTTTATACACTAATCAACTTTCTAAATCTAAGGATAAGTTGTACTTTGAAAAACAAAAAAGAGGTTAGGCATTTTATAGGTGATAGTCATTGCCTATCCCACCATCTTTAGTCTTGGGTATTTTGGGGTAGTATATGCCCCTTCCCCCTGTCTGTGATCCATGATGGTCTGCAGATGCTCCTGTGAACACCACATCACAGTCTTCTCACCATCCCTTTGTGGCATGACACATCAGTATACCTAAACGTCTATCTAGATTTTTGTGGTCATAATTTCTTAATCTCTGAGGACCTTTGATGTCCTAATCATCTTTCAGTTCAGACCAAAATAGAATGATTAAATTCTCTTCACTTCTAGCACCTTTATTAACATATAACTTTATAACATATAACTTTATATTTCCAACCAGATGGCCTCCTTTATATCTTATTTCTATCCTGCTATCTTGAGTGTCATTCCAATTCTTTTTGACCAGCTCTGCAAATGGAAGTTTCATAAGGATTGTCTGCTTAGAGCTCTATTCAATATACTTCTGAACTTTCCTCTGGTCTTCCTTGCCCTCCTCTTCCACATTCTGAGAACGTGCAATGTTCCTCCCCTGTGAGCAGCCAGGATACTTGAAACTCTCTTCCAGAGCCCTGCTTATTAGGGAGTGGATTAAGGAACTCAGTCATCAAGCCAAGGTGTCTTGACCATATTTTCTGATTTTTGCAGTTGCCATTTCTGAAATATATCAGTAATTCCTGTGTGAAAAAATCTCAATTGTAACTTGTGCTGAAGAAAACAAAAACAAACAAATAAATGAAGAAAAAGACAAAAACAAAAATTAGGAGTGGGGAGAAGCAAAAATCACAATTCAAAACAGTAGGTAGATAACATAAAAAAGAGCACCAACTTAGAATGGTTAAAGTTCAGATAAAAGGGATATAAAAAGAAATGAGATACACAGCACATTTTAGAAATCATCCTATAAAATGCTTTGCAATGTTAAAAGGACAAACTCTGTCTAGCACCTTCACTCAGATGGAGCTATAGTTGAATAATGGCAGATCCTGCTGCACAACACTCTTCTAGGTTCTGGAACCAGCATGGGATCCATCTCTTTGTCATGATGTGGCAACAGGTCCACCAGCATCTGACCCTACCTCCTTCTCTGTTTTCAACTCTCCTTTCTTGCCCTCCTCAGACCCCGTGCTTACCACACAGTGAGCCATTACACCTCACCAAATACAACACCCTCTCTAAACACATCATTCTTTGTATTCAGAATGTTCTTACCTGGCCCTGGCCCCGGCCCTGCTTTACCCTCTTTTTTTTTTTTTTTTTTTTAATCAACTCAGGCACACCTGGAAGACAAGAAGCCTTCTCTGAGCACTCCTGCCAGACATGTCAAATGCTCATCTTTATTCTTCTGCACCCCCTTTGTGCATCTCCACAGCTAACTCAATTGCTAATATTTTAACTGCTGTTTAGGGACCCCTGGGTGGCGCAGCGGTTTTAACTGCTGTTTACTTCTCTGTCTCCACCATCAGAGTGGGATTTTGAGGATATACCTACATTTCCCCTCCATAACTCTTAACAGAGACTAATTAAATGCCTGACAGGGTACCAAACTTAGACTTCTTTGTATCTTGTGAAAATGCACACATGCATGCACGTGTGTTCTCACACACAGTAATTATCAATTCCAGGCTGGGGTGAAGGATTTGTAGTTAACTAAAATGCCCATGTGATGCTCTCACACTAAAGCTTTTCTTTCCCCTCCAAAGCGCAATCTCATCCCTATATCAGTTTCAATTTTAAACCCACTAGCCCAGTGCCTTCTCTTCGTTTCTTTTGTGCAAATTGCCAGTCTGGAAAGAATGCTGAAGAATGGCACTGAGCACAAATGAGTGATGCCTGTGCAGAAGAGCCACTGCAGTTTAAAATGCATCTTAAATGGCAGGGCTGTGATAGATTCACTTCTCCTGCTTGTCCTTGAGAACCAGCAGGGGCACCCGTGTTGGGTAATAATTGCTCTGCCTTGCTTGAAGGCATAGCACTTGGTTTATAGGACATTGATTCATTTGGATCTTGTGTCTATTCCAGCCCCAGGGCATTCCCCACTGTTGAAATTGACACAGAACAGGAAGAGATAAATGTGTAAAGGCTGGGGCTTTGGGGAACCCTGAGGCTGATATTGATGAGGCAGTAGACATGGCATTTGCTTCCTGTGGCTCTTTTCCATCACAGGGAAGGCAGACTGAGTCCTTACTAGGAGAGAAACCATTCCCACCAACAACACATTGGAAACCATCTTTGCATCACTTCAGAAGGAAAAAGAAACATGAAGGAGCTTCCAGAATTAACAAATGGAAACTAGAAATGAAATGAGCCAAGGAGAACAGGCATTCTTGAATCTTTGAGCTCAGTCCCTTCAACATACAGAAGTTCAGCTAGTTTACTTTTTAACTTTGTATAACCCCTAACTCCGTGACTATAATCCACTTAAAATTCAATGAGAACTAGGACCAAGATACTTTCTCTCCCTGTACCAAACAATTATGGGATAAAGACTATTTTTTTCTGTTTCTGTGTTAGTGGATACCATAGTTTATTATTTAAGGCTAATAGCTTGCTATTTTTTGAATATTTTATTTAGTTATTTGAGAGAGATAGAGCAAGCATGAACTGGGTGGAGGTGGGCTGCAGTGCAGAGGGAGAGGGAGAAGCAGGCTCCGCGCTGAGCCAGGAGCCCAACCAAGATCTCGATACCAGGACCCTGGGATCATGGCCTGAGTGGAAGACAGACTTGACAGACTAAGCCACCCAGGTGCCCCACAGCTTGCTTATTAATACTTGCCTTGACATCTTTCCTTGTGCCCAGAAATCCAAAGCTCTTATCTAACTGTTCAGTCCCAATCATTTCTCAGTTTTACAAGGCCCTTCTTAAAATCACCTGATGTTTAAAACTCTATTTGTCTATCTCCCCCGACTTCTCTGTTGGAGATGAGAGAAGACGCTAAGAAAGTGGTGTTCTCTCTTAGGGATATAAGTCTAGTTATCTTTGGCTGTGGGGAGTCAAGGAGACAACATTAGCAAACATGAGTCTCTAAACTAAAACTCTTTTTTCAGTATGTTTTTATGTTTCACTCATCCTAATTCCCCAACACAGTGGAGAGCAACCTTACCCCTTCAACTCCTATACATGTTGCTGTAACTCACACTCTCCCATCCCTTGGGACCTCTCCAGATGCTGCTTTTTTACCTGTTGTCTGATTCCTCTTTCTGCTCAGATCTGCCCCCTGCAGTATTGTTCAAGATGGTTGTTTGCAAACTTCCCATCTTAGGCAAATCCTCTTTACACTCTTTCCCTCACTGGGGCAACTCATTCCATATTTATCTACCCTCTTCTTTCTCTGATCAACTTTTGATTTTGTTTCCTTTTACTCCCCTACATATGCTCTATGTCTCAGTCAAACAAGCCAAGGCCTTCCTGTTGCACACATTCTGGGCTGATTTGACCCAATGCTTCTCCCCATGCTGTTCCTGACATGCAGATTACTTCATCTACCCTGAGCCTTGTGGGTCACAACTCTACCTGGACCTCTTTCCAGACGCCATCTGATAGAAGTATGAAAATCTTAAGCCTTACTTCTTAAAAGGTTGATTTTATCACTTTCTATTCTGCAATATTTATACATTTATTCTCTGAGCAAAAACAATACATAGAGGATATAGAAGTAAAGCCACACACAAACATAGAGGACAGCCTGTGGAGTGAAATTCCAGCTAGTTTGCTCCTTTTGAAGTGGGAAGAGAGCTTTGTGTGGTTATTTCAATAGATTTAGATGATTCTGAATAGTTAGAAGCTTCTTGATGTGACTGCCTATGTCTTAGTGGGCTGATGGAAATAAATGGAATGGTCTTATTACTTGACTTGTTCTACTTAGTGACTACTGTTTCCTTATAGAAAAACCACAGCTACTCAGGGGAAGCCTATGAAATGCTTGAGATGTGGCTAGTATCATAGCTTTGCATAGGGGGCTCTTTTGGGTTTTCCTGCTCCTAGGGAGGGAAACAAATACCCAAATGGGCAGGGCTAGGAAGGCAGTGATATCAACAGTGGTCACATGATCCTGCTTTATATACTAAACATTCTTTATCTCCCTCCAGTGGATTGAGGACAACACAAAGACAGATCTGTGGTTCTTATTAAAGTTCCAGTGTAGTATGTGTCATGATGCTCAGAAAGTGTTTACTGAATAACAGTAAGTCCCAGGAACTATTTTAGCACACAACACTTGAGAGCACAGATATCACGCTTATGTGTTTTTCTTATATTGTTGTACAAAATTAACTTCTTAATAAAAGTTTCCCAATGATGGTAAAGCTAAATATTTATTATTATAGGAGCTTTAGCCCCATGTGGCCTTTTACTATAACTTATAATCAGACTGTGACATTTTATAATTGCTGGAGACAGGTTTTGCATATCAAGACAAAATATAGTTATTCATTAATAATTTATTGGAACAAGTTTCATTCTGATATAATAAATGAATCATTAATTGATGCTTTTAAGGAAAATAGTTCTGAACAGAAGTTGCTTTATTTCACCTTCCTGCTTGGGTTTTAGGTTAGCACAATATTTGCAGAAGAAACAGATGCCACAAATTTAATTATGTAAACAATTCAGAGTGTTACTTTTCAAGATCCATCAAGTTTTTTCAAAATATATCAAAATTAGCACATCCAGTGACAAACTAATTTAAAGGATGTGCTTGAGCCAGGGAAAAGAGGCATTCCTGGCATTTAGAAGAATAAACATTTCAGGCAAAGATGGTTTGAACTAAGCACTAACACTGGACATATTTTATGTAGAAATTCGGTGCTTATTTTGCATGAGGACAGCTGCTTAATAGTTTTAAAAGAATTATAGAATCTATCAATGTCTCTAATTTATCAGCACTTTATGAATGACGTTGTGTGTAACCTCCAACAAGGGGAAAAGCCTCTCATCTGCTTCACCCCCTGTGCCTCCAGCTTCTCATACAGTATCTGCTCTCAATAAATATATTACGATTTAGTGACAAACATGGTAAGGTAGTTATCCATTAAAAAGATACTAATTTTTCTAGCTGGAGAGAGAAGATCCACTCTGTTGAGAAGTTCAATGATGACTTTAAAACTTAATTAAATGGTACTAATGTAACATTGTGTGTCACTGTACTTTAAAAAAATGAAAATTAAATGGCAAAAATATGGAAGAAACTTTCTGTTATAACCCATTGTCAATTAATACTGGGTGTGTGTCTCCTATAGGCACTTTGGCTCGCACTAGGTATTAGGAATTGAACATGACCTAGTGCTCATCCTTGAGCAGATCTCAGTCTAACAGAAAATGAACAAACAATGTAAACTGAAGTACTCATAGAAAGCTGTCATATGATTTTCTTTCTAAGGTTCCCAATCCAATCACATGGATTACCTTGCTGAAAATATGTCTTTGACTTTCTAGTGCTGAAAATAAAAGCCACACTCCTTAACAGGAGATCTCCTGCCCAAACCTTACCTCACCTTACCTCTGGCCAATGTTGATTGCTCCCATTCTTTTCAAAAACATCACTAACTCCAATATCCTTGGCATATAGGTATTCAGATATATACTCTTCCCTTTCTGGAAATCCTACAGCCCCCAGTGAACACAGCATTTCCCAGATCCCTGCAAAAACTCAACATCTGTCTAGTTGTTCATTCTTATTAGGCTTGTAGACTCTGAGATATGACTTTTTCCAACAGGAGAGCTGCTGATTACAGGAATCTGTATTGACACTGCATGTCTTAAAAGTATTTAACACAACCAATAATTTAGCGTGAAACCAGAGTTGGTGAGTTTGTGCAGATCAAGTAGAAGCAGAGAAAATACAGGAAAAGCTGAAGTGATTAGAGCATTGACCCGAGAGCCATCAATAGAAATACAAGCAGAGTATATATGTAGATGCTGCTGGTCAGGACTTTGCCACACACGTTACAGTTAGAATATAGAGAGCAAAAGACAAAACAAACCAAAAACCATATCATTGGTCCAAAATACTTCTGGCAATAGAAATAGGAAAATTGAGAGTGGGTGAAAATACCAGGAGAAGCTACTAAATTCAGATAAGGCATACTGTGTTTAAGATGATGGCTAACATCCATGAAAAAAAAAAAAAAAGACTCACGGAACATTTAAAACATGGGTCTTTAGGTTTAGAGAAAGCACAGAGATAGACATGGCATTTTTGAGGTTTGAAGTTCATAACTTGTAGCATTACAGCAAATGCTATTATTTGTTATGTCTATTCCCCAATCAGATTGTCAATTCCACAAGACAGGGCATGGTCTACATCCTCCCAAGTAACAGGACCAGTGTCAGATGCATAATAGTGGATTAATTCACAACTGAAAAGAAGTACCCTGTGTAAAAGAACCCTGACATAGCATATAGTGGACAGTATATATTGCTGCTTTAGACACGTTTTCTACCCTAAAGAAGTTAGTGTCCTAGAGAAAATAAGAGATATGCATAACAAACTCTAGATAGCTCGTCAAAAGTAGATGGGCCAGAGCTGTAGACCTGTGGGCAAAAACAGGGAAATGTGCTTCTGGCACTGCAAACGGTGGAGAGAAAAAACATTATGGAAGAGCTCTTATTTGAGTGGGTCTTTTAATGAAGAAAATGAATTTGGAGAGCTTCTCAAGCTGAAGAAGGATTATAATTTTATAGCTTATCTGGCATTTCCCTCATGTTCGATTGCAAGTGATACTCAACAGTTTTCCTAGATAGTTTATACAATATATTTATGTAATAAGCTTTTGTCTGTTTGTTTCAATTTAATTGTTTTATTTTGTTCTCAGTGGACATAATGCTTCATTGCTTCTTCGTAGAAGGAAGGGTAAAGAGGAGGAAAGTGGTTTAGACATCCTGGCCTGGATTTGACATAGATAGCTTTTCCACTCATCCCCTTATTTTCAGGTTTATCTCTTATTCTTGTCCTGGGACTTCCAAATGCCAACCTTTAGGCTCTCTCACAGATGGATGCCTCCTTCTGCTGCAGGGCCCTCTGGCCCTTATTCTGGGCTAAGATTTCTTCTACCTGAATGATTATTCTGTCAATAGCTGGAAATTTTTCATTTGTTGAAGGTCCAATTCTCCTTCCTATTATATGCTTCCCACACCCTTCCTTATTATTTCACTGGGAACTCAGGCAAAATAATACAACAGCACACACACACACACACACACACATGCACACACACACACATTAAAAAAAACACCCTGTTCTAATTATATTGTGTAAATTATTTGCTCATATTATCTAATCACACAATTTTGACTGGACAATTTTAATGATTCATATTTTAGTTTTTAAACAATGAAGAAGTGGGAATCCAAGTGGCAAAATTAATTATTCTTGGTTTTTAGAGTTCATAAATTGGGATGTATATTAACAACAGATTAATATAAAAGTGAATATTCAAATATTATTTTACTGTAATGCTTAAAGTCTGTGAGATATAAAATATAAATATACAAGAAGACATTAACATTTTGCCTGCAAATTAAAAACTATTTTCTTCTTAAGAAACCTGTAAGTTACCAAGGTAATGTTCCAATCAAAATGCATGTATATACACACATATACACATAATTTGGGATTGTGCTATTTTAAACTCTCAACTTTTCTCCTAATATCCTTGTGTCAGAGTAACCAAAGCAAGTGGGTCTGGAAATCTCATATTTTTGCAATAAACGTCATTCTAATCTGAATAGTAGGATTATAATTGGTTCAATGGAGATGTTGGTGTTGGACTGTTCAGTAATTTTTGAGAGCACTCTAACCTCATAGTCAGTTTCCTTCAGGTTCTACTTTTCCTAAAACAGTACCAGGTCCAGGCTAAAGGAGAGAACTAAGGTCTGAGGGAGTAATTCAGCATGGAGCTTGTATCCAATAAAGTTAGAATGAAGTCAAAGGCTCCATATATCATTTATTGATATTTCTGAGAATTTCATCAGTTCTCTTTTATCCCCCCAATATATCCTACAATATCAACTGTTTCTACATTAATTTGTGGTGTTCCATAGAATCCTACGTAATGTAATGTTCCACCAAATAAAGATAATTGTTGCTTTTTCTTGAGAAGAACTTTCTGTCTTTGGAGAAAACTCATGCCATCACCCCTGAAAGAAATATTTTCCTCTTGTTCCATGAAAGATAAAACTAGATGGAACAAACTAGTTGAGTTCCATGCCTGGAACCTTGTGGACAATAAACTGAGAGATGGAGGAGAAGGAAAGCAGGTGGAGGCTGCTAGAAGTTAGGAATTTCCCAATGTCCACCTAATGTGTAGAATGATGAGCCGTGTATATAAAAGGCATAGCCTATCTTCTTCACTTTTTGTGTGAAAGTGTAGTCTACAGATAATAAAACATTATTAAAAATGAGTTAAGATTCTATATCTCTGTATATGTCCAAATACCATGTGTCCAGTTAAGGAATTAAATAATTGACTGAAGAATAAGATGGGTAAGGCTTCCCTTGCTCTGTTGGATTTGAATGCAGTATATTGCTAATGGTCCCCTAAAAATGCCCCCAAAAGTGTCCATTTGTTACCTATCATGAACAAAATATTTTTTTTAATTTTTTTATTTTTTATTTATGATAGGCACACAGTGAGAAAGAGAGAGAGAGAGGCAGAGACACAGGCAGAGGGAGAAGCAGGCTCCATGCACCGGGAGCCCGACGTGGGATTCGATCCCGGGTCTCCAGGATCATGCCCTGGGCCAAAGGCAGGCGCTAAACCGCTGCGCCACCCAGGGATCCCTGATGAACAAAATAAATGGTAATTAGGTAAAGCCCAAACTTGTGAAATGTGAACCCTACGTCCTATTGGGATTCAGGAAGAATACATATTACTGATTTTAAGAGCATAAATTGAGGGGCACCTGGATGGCTCAGTTGGTTAAGCATCTTCCTTCAGCTTAGGTCATGATCCCAGGGTCCTGGGATCAAGCCCAGTATCAGGCTTTCTGCTCAGCAGGGAGTCTGCTTCTCACTCTTCCTCTGTGTGTTTGTCTCTCTCTCAAATAAATAAGTAAAATTCATTTTAGAAAAAAAGAACGTAATTTGAGTGTAGCCCTTATTTATCCACTAAAACTAGGATAAGGTGAAGAGCAGCATGTCTTCTAAGTAAAGGTTGGGAGAGGGTGTCTGTTATATGAAGTAAAGCAGAAAATTTTAGCAAAGTAGCTAGATTTGACAACATTACATTACATTCAACTGATTTTGAAAGATCCATTTACTCAATTTTCTATTGCTGTTTTATTCTAGGTGATCCTAAAGAGAACGTCTAACAAAGAAGAATGTAAAACCAAGCTAGTCATAGTTTGGCCCCAACTACATTCTTTTAAATAAAAAGCCACAAAATAACTTCATCCAGAAACTTCCAATACAAAGACAAACCCCTAAATTAACTTTCTTTGCAGAAAAAAGAAAAAAAAACAACTTCCTTCTTTTGATGATGAGTGATGTTAATAAGAAGTGTCCCTTAGGGCCATCTGGGTGGCTCAGTGGTTAAGTGTCTGCCTTAGGCTCAGGATGTGATCCTGGGTCCAGGGATTGAGTCGCGCATGGGGCTTCCTACGGGGAGCCTGCTTCTTCCTCTGTCTGTGTCTCTGCCTCTCTCTTTGTGTCTCCAATGAATATATAAATAAAATCTTTTAAAAAATGCAGTGTCCTTTAGATGGGCACCTGAGTGGCTCAGTAGGTTAAGAGTCCAGTTCTTGGTTTTGGCTCAGGTTATATGATCTCTTGGTTTTGGCTCAGATCATGATATCAGGGTCCAGAGATGGAGCCTTGCATAGGGCTCTGAGCTCAGTGTGGAGTCTGCTTGAAATTCTCTCTCTCCCTCTACCCCTCCTCCTCTGCTCTCCCCTACCCCTCTGCATATAATCTCTCTCAAATAAATAGATAAATAAATAAAAAGAAATGTCCCTTAGATGATTAATCATTGAAGCTTGAATATCTAATTTGCAGAGAAGGAATAAACTAGGTGATGCTGAAATGTTACATGATGTAAAAGAAGAGGGTTTGGAGCTGCTGTTTCAATCCTCAGAGATGGAAGAAGTGTGATTAGAAAGGAAAATCTCACAGAATGGCAGGAAAATAGGACCAGATGGAATCAGAGAATATTCTGGTGTTAGCATGGCTGAAATATATTTTAAGAACTAAGGTGTGGCATAAGTTACATGTTTCCTACATTCCTGTCATGTAAATTTTATCTTTTGTTTCCCTCAAAAATCTTCAGTGGAGTCATTCTTATTCAGTAATTTCTTCAGATTTATTATATGGGGTAAATCACTGGAAAAAGCCGTAGTGGCAATGAGATTTCAGGTGAGAAATAGGATTCTAAGAGATGGAAAAGATGACAAAACCAATCCTGGAATTCAGGCAAATTTTGCAGTGGGAAAACAATGTTCCATAGAATGAGAGGGGAAATGCTGTGTTTAATGACAGTACTCAGATCATATCACTTCAGCTGAACTCTCAGAAGACTTCTCTTTGGATTTAAGATGTCTTACCTGGTGCTACGTGGCCCCAAATCATTACAGACCTGACCGCATCCTGTCTTCATCTGCTTACCATTTTTTTATTATCATGTAAATGCTATTTCAGCTCCACTGTGAAATGTTTTAAAATCCCCCATCTAAAATAGTTCTCCATATTATCTATGAAATCACCCTGCTGTATGGTTTTCTTTACTCCATAAAAATTATTTTGTCTATATTTGTGTTTATTTTTTGCTCCCCTCACTGAAATGTAAACTCTTGGGAGAGAAAGAGTTGTCTGCTTCAATCTTCAATATCTGGGACTCTGCCTAGCACTAACAAATTAATATTTGTGGAATGAATGACTTTTTTACTTAGCTCACAATGAACATGATGCTCCATCTGACATACAGTCTCTCCTCATTACCTGCTTCCATGTGTCTGCTGTTTGACAGGCTGTGTAGTCTACAACAGACAGAAGAGATGGACTTTGTGATTTCAACAAGGTCCTAAGGAAACTGGAACATCTGAGACATAATAAGAAGGAAAAAACTTGGTTGCATCTTCCAAGTCAACACAGAAGGTTCATCACATGCATGCAAAGAGACATAGAGCTTTTAAGGAAAGAAGAGAAACCATGTTTCCATGATGTGACTTTATTTAAAGCAACATAATACAAACTTTTGACCAGTAAGTCTTTCGATAGGCCATCACCTAATTTAATACCTATTAAAATATATTAAGCTGCTAACATTTGGTCATTCAGCATTCCCTCTCATTTCATTTAAGGCTAGCAAGAAAAAAAGGAAATGTGAAGAGTTTTGAAAAATGAAGAAACTTACACATCATAGAACTCCATTATTCATTTTATGAATGAGGAAAATAAAGCCTACATGGGACTAGCTACAGCTGGTGAGTGACAAGAGTTTTAGCTGGATGTTACCTCCTAAACAATAGCCCAATGATTTTCTGACTAGATAAAACCTCCAAGATCTTTGAAAACCAGAGCCCTCTAGCTCTGGGGCCCCAGTTATTCATCATGTTACAAAACATATTCAATAAGACAATTTTGTGTGCCCATTTGTATTTTGGGAATCCAAGCCTTCAAACTGGTGGAAGTAAGAGAGAATATTGAAAGGAGAGGATATAGGAGGAAAGGGTGCATGCATGCACATATATGTGTATTTATTTGTTTGTTTGCTTGCTTATTTATTTACTTATTATGGGTTAAGCTGTTGAAACATTTCTTTGGGCCTAGGGGCAGGGCTACTTTTTAACAGACAGGGGTGAGGCAGATGTTCCTATCTCAGCTTTTTTTCCAGGAAAGTATGAGTTCTGATTGGCTGGGTTCAATTCCCAGGCCCACCAGTAAGAAGCTTTTTTGGAATTGAATTCACTTCTTTTGGTTTCAGTTTTTTCCCTTGATGTAGTATGCATAGCAGTAACACCTTCCTTCCCAGTGCTACTGGGACAGTAAATGGGTCCACATGTCAGAGTTTAGCACCATATCTGGAGATACTATTACTCCATTGAGTCTAGGTGTTAGGTGTGTGTGTGTGGCGGGGGGGGGAGGGGGGGGCTATGGGCCTCCTCTCTAGAGATACCTGCTCAGAAGGTCTCTGTCCTCCCAAATCATTACTAAATTTCTGATGTCCTTCTTTCCGAAGAACCTATTAGGCAATCTATGCCACAAAATAAAGACCCTAAAGCCAAATAACCAGATCCTTAGTGGTAAACTGTACAACTAACAGATTAATAAGATAGAAGGTGTGTGTTTGTGTGTGTTCTTTCAGGATGGGAGGATTCACCTTTCATCTACTATTCAAATCAAACTCTGACCACTTCAGCCACTTACAAGTTTAGTTTTGTCTCTTCCACTTAAAAATCATCAACAATTTAAATGCTTATAAACCAAAAGGAGAGCAATATTTTCAGCTACTTGGGATGTACAGAAAGAAAAACAAACTGAATTAAATGTCATTATCAGGGATAGTGAAGAAGATGGCAGTATCGCTTAACGTCTAAAATGTCTACTTGTGTCCATCAATTCATTCATTCATTCATTCATTCAACATGCATGTTTTAATAATACAATGTGTCTCCTTTTAGTCTAGACTATGAGGATTAAGACCAAAACAAGACAAACCTTTCTCTGTCTGATTCTGGCCATGCAATTTCTGTTGATCTCCCTAGGTCTGGCAGGATTGAATACCAAGCCAACTCGACTTTCCTCTTAGGTTATGTCTGCAAATATCAACTTCCAAAAAGTTGATTCTTACACAGGTCTGACTGTGAGTGATCCTGGCATTTTCCAGCCAAGAAAGAAATGACACTGATTGCTTTGAAGCTGTGGCAGATAGGGTTTGGGTAGAGAAGGCTGCTAGCTACCAAGAAAGAATTAAATCAAAATTTGTTTCCTATTACACTGTTTTTTTTCTAGTCCTAGAGGCCTCATCATTGCTCACTTTCACACCTTCATTTTTCCATTGACTCCTTTAACAAATGTTGTAGAGTGAGTCACATACACAAGCAAGTGCAATGCAATGCAGTAAGCACAGTAAGAATGTTGTGAATGAAAGAAAAAGCTTCACTAAGCAAGAGTGTTAAGGAAAGTGAGAAGCACTGAGGTGATATTGGGTCTAATGTGGGTACTTTGCAATATGAAATAGCACCATTAGGTGCCTTTGAGGAGGCCAGAAAAGGCCTGAACAATCCCCACTATTTGCACAGCAGCAAAAGATGCTAGCTCTATAAGCAAAGAAGAAAATGGCCCTCGCTTATCATAGAATAAAAGAAAAGAAAAGAAAAGAAAAAAGTCAGCTAAAGTGTTACAGCCTTATGTCTGATGGAAATACTTAGAAGGAGCATGAGAAGCCCCAGGGATGGGCAGGATGAGAAAAAGGCCTTTGAGAGACCATTACTGTGACTATTTCGCCACAATAACTATGCCTTTTGGTAAGATGTCAGCCCTTTAGAGATGAGGAGGCAGAGGCCAGGGGACCTCCAATGATCTGCCCATGGTCTGAGACCAAGTGTCAGAACTGTGAATAGAACCAGAATTGTCAGCCTCTGAGTTCACTTTGGTTTTCTCTTTTGTACCACGTACCGCAATAATTTATTTTGGCTTCTGCATTGCTGCCACAATTACGGTTTCTACCACTGTGCTCTACTGGATATTTATAGACTCAATTTGTAATTTAGTATTTTTCTTCCTTTGTAAATAAGGTAGGATTTCTGACTGAATCCAAAGCATATCTTTTTAGAGGAAATTTTCTGTTGAGACTGAGGTGGTACATTCTTGGTGCCTGAGGTGTTAGCATCAGTCCTATCTGCTCTACTTTTTATTTATGAAGCAATCTCAATGAATGACAGCAATGAAAATTCCTCTGGGCAATAAATTATCGTCAAGATAGGGGTTACAACTTTATCTCACACAGCTGAGGATGCATGGTATTTAACAAGGCTCCTCTGTCTCTCACCTTTAATGTTTAATTTCATTTAAATTAACGTTTAATTCTCTCCTCATGCATGTACTTAGTGAAAAGACCCCATAGCTCTTGCCTTCTCAAGTCAACACTCTAGTATTCAACTGCTTTCTTCCACTCACAGATTCCATCAAGCTGCTTATCACTTTAGTGATCTAGTCCTTCATTGTTTTCAAGAGCAACCTTACATTGAGGGACTTTCTAAGATCTTTTGGTCAGGGGCATACTTATTCCCAAATAGGATCAAGTTGAGAAGCATACAAAATGTTGTCACCTGACATGAAGGAGGAAAAAAAATATATAAATTCATAAAATGAGAATCCTGTTCTTTTGGTTTCTGTCTGTTTGACCCTGGGATATACTCTGTGAGCTTGCTTGTTGGCTCTGGACAAAAACTTAACCCACTTTATACTCATCAGTGGGGGAAGGTAGCACAAAGGGATGGAAACTCATCCCCTAGGGAGATGCCATGCCCTTATTGTAGTTGAAATTTCTGAGCTCAGGTGTTAGGCAACAGTTACAAAAAAATAGCATGCATGTGACCAAGGACAGAATATTTTAGATTAAAAGACAAGGAAGATTTATGGTTTTTATATGAACAACTTTTCCCAATGTGAGTTTCTTCCCTCCTTTCCCTTTCCCTTTCCCTTTCCCTTTCCCTTTTCCTTTCCTTTCCTTTCCTTTCCTTTCCTTTCCTTTCCTTTCCTTTCCTTTCCTTTCCTTTCCTTTCCTTTCCTTTCCTCCTCTTCTTTCCTCCCTTCCTCTTTCCCTTCCTTCCTTTCTCTTTCTTCCTTCCTTTCTCTCTCTTTCTTTCTTCCTTCTTTCCTTCTGCCTGCCTTCCCCCCTCCCTTTCTCCCTTTCTTATCCTTTCTGCCTAAACTCAGATTTGTGGAGAAACTCATAAATGCTAAAAAGTTATCAGGAGGAAATCAAAGTTAAATGATTATAGCAGAAAATAAGTCAAACAACATAAAAATCTTTGATATATCACCATTCTAGAGCTAAAAGGATACTTTATTTCAGAGATGACAAAAACAATGAGGTTCTTATACAAATAGTGTATCCACAGAGCACCCTGATGGCTAGAGAGGTGATAAACTTGGTCAAGCCAAGAGATATATCCATCTGTCCTACCTGGGGAGATGATATAGATAGATAGATAGATAGATAGATAGATAGATAGATAGATAGACAGATAGATATAGAGATAGATACATATGTAAACAAACATGATTAATATGTCATTCTAAATTGTTCAAAGCTAAGAACATTTGAGTTAATCTACAGAACAACTAAGGAGTCCAAAAAAAGCTCCAAAAGAAAGTTTGTAGAACTGAAATACTTTATTGATTTACTGTGAGGTTGGCACATCAGTTCTCTGAGCTTTATAGGTTCCCGATCTGTTCAACAGATGAAACAATATCTCCCTTTCCTGCCTTACAGAGGTTCTAAACTGAGCAATTATGATGACATTTGTTAAACCACTGGCACACTGGTCACACTGTAAGATGTCAGCTTGCAGTTAGAATAAAGAATAAGTGGTGATTAAAAAAAAAAAGATGCAATATTTATTTGGTAATGGAGCCTTCGGGAGATACCTAGGGTTAGATTAGTTCGCGAGGGTTGAGGAAGAGTCCCCAGGATGGAAGTAATGTTCTCATAAGGAAAGAAAGAGATCTCTTTCCCAGAGAAAGACACTCCTCCCATGTGTACTCACTGAGGGCAGCCCATGCAAGAAGACGTAGCTTAGGAAGCTGCCCACAGTCCGCAAAGAGGTCCTCACCAGACCCCAATCATGCTGGCACTCAGATCAGACATCCAGCCTCTGGATGGTTAGAAATAAATTTGCTTTCTTCGCTTTTCAGCTGACAATGGTTTGTTAAGGTAGCCCGTGCAGACTAATACAGCTCTGAAACTTACAGGAAGTCTCCAAGTATATAAAGGAAAACCTCAAACTACCTGAGATCAAATCAACCCCACCAGAGTGGAAAAGGGGTCAACATTGAAATCATACTCAGTTATTGAGAACTAGAGGCAGTGATGATGCTTTTACTTCCATTTGATGTTGTGAGATTTTTACATTAGAGTCAATTAACCAGAAAGGTCAGTAATTCCTACTTCCAAATAAACTCCACAGATTATTCTGAGCCACAGAGTCACAAAGGAAGAAACTTAATAATTACTTAAATTTTAAAAGTATGAAGGAGAAGCAGAATGTGAATTAAATGGAACAGAAGTCTAAAAGGAAGGCCAAGAAACATCAGTGGCTGGCAAAGTGATAGAGAGTGGATTTTTCCACATGAGGGCAAATGCTGTGAAGTGTTCAGCCTAGGGGACCAGATGCTTGCAACAAAGTAGGATGCTGGTATAGGGAAGTGGTAGAGCAGAGCCCACAATTCTTCAAATAATTTAACCAGGATAAAGAAAAATTACATGTTATTTAAGAAAAAGCAAGGTCAAGGAAATGGTCTCTTTTTCTCTCCTTTTTTTAATGCTGTTTTTAAATTGTCATTTTTATAATGGTAAGAACATTTAGCATATACAGGGCCTTATGAAAAGATCTAATTGATAAAGAGGTTAAAAATATTGGGAAATTAGGGCATTGCTAATGTATAAATGAATATCTAATATATATAATGTATACCCTGTACCTGGAATTGTTTTAATTTCATTAATTAAAAATTTAATTTTAACTTTTGTACAGAGCCTTCAAAGTAAATACTATCTTTATAAATATTTTAAATGAAACACACACACACACACACACACACACACACACACACAGATTAAATGGTTCCTCCACCGCACATGTACATATGACAGAGCTGGAAATTCAACTCAGACGGTATGGCTCTGTGGTTGAGACTTGCCCATGACTCTCAAACAGAGTATTCAAGTACTCCAGCACACCACAGTAAATTCACAGGGCCACTGCGGGATATTTTAAATTTCTGAAAGAAACACAGTGATACTTGACATATGCAAAGCACCACCTGAACCAATTGGATGAGATAGTGGATATTTTCAACTTTAGACTACTCTATGCTCTTGCTGATATAAAGCTGATTCTCAGTATTTGCTGCTATAAAAAGTAAGTACCACATGAAAATCTCTGGGAAACAGAA
The DNA here is from genome assembly GCF_048164855.1 of Canis lupus baileyi. Lineage (NCBI taxonomy): Eukaryota > Metazoa > Chordata > Mammalia > Carnivora > Canidae > Canis > Canis lupus. Next base: position 30,158,426 of record NC_132857.1, on the reverse strand, counting down.
TAAGAGGGTGTTAGCATCTAATCTGACTCCATGGTTTGAGAAGTTTTGCAGTGCCCAACAGGAAAATCTGTCTTAATAATCAGTAATTGCAGTTTGAACAATAAAATAATATTTTTCTAATTTATGTGCATTATCTTTCTAACAGCTATAAAGTTATTGGGGTATAAATATTTACTAACATTTTGGGACTTAATTGCTTAAATAGAAGTGTGACATAATTCCTTGGCCTAGGAGGACAGTAGAAAAGTTACTGAAGCCCTACTAGCACTAGGAACCTAGAATGCTTGGAAACATCTGTCCTGTGTTGCCGATGGGAAAGGAAGCAAAAGCCTGGATGGAGAGGTTAACCTTGGAATGGAGAGAAGATATTCCTTATTTTTAGATAGAAATAAATAGGGCCATGACATGTATATTGACATTTTCAAATGAGGAACAGAGAAATTACAAGAATTTTTATCTTTTGGTCAGGATCTATTTAGTGAGTAGGCAGTGAGGTAATCTACAAGTCAGGAGAGGTTCATAAGATTGAACAGATTCTGAGGTCTAAAGGCATAAGGAATCTCTACCCTCCTATGCAGCTAAGCATATAGTAAGTGTTCAATAAATTCTTGGTTATTTATTTAATCTAATATTATCAACACCAATTTTTAATTTTTTTCTCCAAATTTTTTATCTTAATTCCAGTTAGTTGACACACAGTGTAATACCAGTGAGTATTATTCATATATATATGTATATATATATGTATATATATCACAGCTTCTTTATTCATCAGTCAGTGGACATTAGGGCTCTTTCCATAATTTGGCTATTGTTGATAATGCAGCTATAAACATCAGGGTGCATATGTCCCTTTGAATCAGTATTTTTGTATCCTTTGGGTAAAGTCATAGTAGTGAAATTGTTGTATTGTAGGGGATCTCCATTTTTAACTTTCTGAGGAACTTCTGTACTGTTTTCATTGGAACCTTTGGAAGGATATATAAGAGAGGGAAATGAAATCTATGATTTTGCAGCTTGTCATGGTATATCTGATATGCTTTTAGCTCTGTATAAGATATAGGATTTTTTATGCAGATACACACATTTTCTTTTCAAATAAATAAGCATAAAGGAGATTCTATGAGATGGATCGATGTTTGCCCTTTCAAGAGATACCTACAGCTGCTGAACTAAAGATGTGCTGTATAAATACATATTTTAAAAATTGTTTTAATTTGGCTCTTCTGTCAAAGTATCCCTTAACAGTGTCCTCCCTCACCTTCTGCTTGGAACTGTCAATAACCTGACAAGGTGTAGCCTTCTCTAGTTGGTCTATTTTGAGGTTTGAGAAATGTGAGTGAGAATTAGAAGCAGAAACCCAAAATGGATATTGAATCCAAAAGCAGTGTTTAGAGGAGATTATACAGGGAAGCTTTAAAAAAATAGAATTAAGTTCCATTTTAAATAAAATCTTCAGTTAAGTAGCTTAGTTATATGCTTTTCCAGGCCCTTCTAATTAAAAAAAAATGTTTCTGTGTTATCTTTAAACAAACTCTACATTCTTTAAGTTAGCATTTACAACATTCAGTTATGTGACACTAAACTATCATTCCAAGTATTAGAGTTGGGAAGAATATAGGGGATGGAGAACATTGAATTCAATCACTTGTACTGGATGTATAGATGTATAAGCTTCAGTTATATAACATCTCTGAACTTCACCTTATTCTTTAAAAAAAAAGATTTTATTTATTTCAAAGAGAGAGAGAGAGAAAGAGCATGAGCTGCAAGGAGGGACAGAGGGAGAAGCAGACTCCCTGCTGAGCAGGGAGCTCCGACAAAGGCTCAATCCCAGGACCCTGGGATCATGACCTGACCTGAAGGCAAACACTTAACCGACTGAGACATCCAGGTGTACCCGAACCTTACCTTATTCTTAATTTAAAAAAAAAATACTAGGATTTCTGATTCCAGGAAGATAGACTAGACATGTGTTCTCCTATTCCTCCTGCTAAGAATAAAAAAACTCCTGGACAATATGCAAAAATGAAACAAAACAAACCAACCAACTGAAAAATAAAGAAGCAAATAAAAACATAAGAAAACTCTGAAAGGTAGGGAGAAGAAGGTGGACTAGCTAGGAACCTTAGCAGTGAGTTCTCTGGGTCATCTTTTTTTGGTTCATATATCCTGAACATAGAGCAAGAGAAGCTGGCAACCAAGAAATTCCAAAGGACACAGACAAAATCCCCAATAAAAGTATGCTCTCTCTAGGCAAAGAATCAAGAAAGATGTAATGTAGAGAGAAAGAAAAGTTTTAGACAGTAAATACTCCAGCTGAACATCATTAGCTAAAGATCTTTATAATCTGGTGGTCCCAACACCACCCATACCACAAATACTGAATGAGGAACCTCAACTGGATAGTGCCAGAGAGGGTTGGATAGGGAACAAGGATTTTCATCTCTGCTGGGTAGTAGTGTACTGCCATCCCCTCACTTTGGGTGTTAATGGAGACCATGTGAGCCCTCCTGAACCTTTATCCACATTGAGAAGTTACAAGGAAACTTTCTTTGTGCAGGGATGGCATTTCAGAAGACATAGCGAAGAATCAGGTATTTTACCACAGCCTTTTGGTAAGGAGGCCAATCCCAGTAGTGTTCAGGAAGGGCACATGTTCAGGAAGGGAACCGTGATTAGGTACTCCTGCCCTTTCCAGCCAGGGTGGGTATCAGTGGAAGCTTAATAGAGAGCTGGAAGTTCCACCTCCACTCAGAAGTAATTAGGTACTCTCTCCTGATTACCCTCAAGTGTCAATGGAGGCTGAGTAAAGAACCCAGACTTCTACTCCCACCCGGCATTACCAAGGTAAAAACCAGCTTTCCTCTGCCAGACTGATATCATAAAAGGTCAGCAGAAACAAATGATTTAAGATACAGAATCCCATAACATAATATCCTTGATGTCTACATATTTGTGAAAATCACAAATATGTGAAGAACTAGGGAAATCTGACCTAGAGTAAGAAGAGCAGCCAATAGATACTGAATATAAATTATTACAAACTTTGTGGCTGAAAACAGTATTATCTTACAGTTATGGAGGTCAGAGGTCTAAAATGGCTCTCACTGGGCTACCATACAGGTGTTGACAGAGCTACATTCCTTCTGGATTCTGAGAGACAGTCCATTTCTTCCCCTTTTCCAGCCTCTTCAAGTTGCCTATATCCCTTGGCTTGTGTTCTCCTTCCATCTTCAAAGCAAACCACAGATGCTTAAGTCATTCCCATGCTATGTAACTCTGATATTCCTTCTTTTTGCCTTTCTTCTACTTACAAGGATCCTGGTAATTACATATGGTCCACTCAGACAATTCAAGAAAATTTCTGCATATCAAAATTAATTGATTAAGAAAATTCCATCTGCACCATTAATTCCCCTTTGCCATGGTACCTAGCATACTCACTTTCCAGGGATGAGACATGAACATCTTTGGGGGCACATTTTCTGTCTACTACTGAAGAAAACATTATAAAACCTAAGATTAAAAAAAAATTCTACATTCTGTTGTTTGTTCTTCAGTGCCTTTGCTGAGATAGTAATTCATTGGAAGTTGTATGATACTTCTACTCTCTTTCATTATTCCAATCAAGAAGCTTACTACATGTCCCTGCTTCTGAAAAGTCCACATAGAATTGTCTCCTCCATAATAAATTACATTCTTGAATAATTAATAAATCCACCATAATAACTGTCTCCTTGTTTCAAATTAGATATGCAAATGTGTGTGTGGACTTTAATAGGAAGGGGAACCAGTCTCCTCAAATGGTCCATTTTTTAAGTATTCCCTTGTAGTTTTACTATTTTTCTCTTAAAAACATATGCCTAAATACCAAACTATGTTAATATATCAGCTTAGAGAAGACATGTTAATTTTATCTTGAATATTTTCTAAAACAGAAAGATCTCATATTTCAAACATGTAAAGGGTAATGGGACATAAAGAGAAGCAAAGTATCTACATTTCACTTGAACTGGTTAAATATTAACAGTAGTAATTATGGTAACAAAATATAGAAATGCAGTTGACCCTTGAACAACCTGGGAGGCTAGAGGTGTTGACACCCATAAAGTTGAAAATCTACATACAACTTTGACACCCCAAAAACTCAACTACTAATAGCCTACTTTTGATCAGAAGAATTACTCATAAACAGTAAAGTAATATTTATTTGTATATTATACATATTATTTACTGTTTTCTTACAATAGGGTAAGCTAGAACAAGGAAAATCTTGTTAGAAATTATGAGGAGAAAATATATTTAGAGTATGATAGATAGATAGATGATAGATAGATTGATTGGTAGATAGATGATAGATAGAAATCTGGTCGTAAGTGGACCCACACCACACAGTTCAAACTCATGTACTAAAAGGTCAAGCGTATAAATGTATATCACTGAAAAAGCTATACAAAGAGATACACTGAGAAAATAACTATAGATAAAGAAAATGGAATTCTAAAAACATGTTCAATAACCCATCCACAGGAAGGAAAGAAAAGGAAAATAAAAATAGAAAAATAGAAAGAAAAAAAAACAGACAACATAAGATGACAGACTTAACTAACATATTAATGGATTCATTAAATGTAAATAGTCTTCAAGCACCAATTAAAAGATACTGACAGGATGGATTAAAATCACAATAATTCTGAGTTTGTATAAATAAAACAGCAGAACTATAAAATATATGTTGCAAAAAGTGATGAAACCAAAAAAGAAATAGACAAATACACCATTATAGTTGAGATTTTCAACTTCCCTTTCCCTACAATCGGTGGGAAAATGTATTGAAACTAGCAAATATCTAGAAGAACACAATTAACAAACAGGAACAAATTAACTTTGATAGAATATTCCACCCAAAGTGTTGGGAATGCGTATTATTTTAACATACCCATAGTATATATCAAAGTAGATCATATGCTGGGCCATAAAAAACACCTTAACAAATTTAAAAACATTTCTATCATACAGAGTATGTTCTCTGACAATGATGAGATCAAACTAGAAATCAATAACAAAGAAATAACAAACAAGCTCCAAACACCTGGAAACCAAGTAACATTTTAAAAATAATCCTTGGATCACAGAAGAAGTGTCAAGGGAAACCAAGATACATCAACATATATCAAATATACTGAAGATGAAATAAAAACATATCAAAATTTGTAGGACAGAGCTAAGTAGTGCAGAGAAGGAAATTCATAGCATTGAATGTTTACACTAGAAAAGAGGAAAGGTCCCAAATAACATAAGCTTTCATATTAAGACTTGAGACAGTAAAATGGGATCCCTGGGTGGCTCAGCAGTTTGGCGCCTGCCTTCGGCCCAGGGCGTGATCCTGGAGTCCCAGAATTGAGTCCCACTTTGGGCTCCTTGCATGGAGCCTGCTTCTTCTCCCTCTGCCTGTGTGTGTCTCTCTCTCTCCCCTTCTCTCTCTCTCTCTCTCTCTCTCGGTCTCTCATGAATAAATGAATAAAATATTTTTAAAAAATTTAAAAAAGAATTGAGACAGTAAAGAAAAGGAAATCTAAAGAAAGAGGAAAGATGAAACTAATGTGGTAAAGAATAGCAGTCCATATAATTGAACAGGAAACATAACAGAACGCAATGAAAAAAAAAATGGATCCTCTAAAAAGACCATTACAGTTTCAAACTTGTATCAAATCTGAGAAAGAAAAAAAGGAAGAAGATGCAAAATATCAATGTCAGGAGTAAAACAGGGAACATCACTGCAGATCTTGCAGATATCAAAAGGATAATAAGGAAATAGTATAAACAACTCTACATACACATATATGACAACTTAGATAAAAATAAACCAATTCTTCAAAAAGCACAAAGGACTACAACTCACATACCAGAAATAGTTGTATAATCCTATTGCTATATATACAATTGAATTTGTAATTTAAAAGCTCAGAAAAAAGAAATCTCAAGGGAGAGATGATATTGTTGTTGAATTCTACTGAATGTTTAAGAAGAACTAATACCAATTCCAGAAAACAGAAGAATATGAACAACTTCCAGTTTATCTGAGAAGCTATTATTGATTCAATACCCAAACCGGACAAAGATTGGATGTAAAAGGAGAGTAGAGGAGAGAAGAGGACAGAGGCAAGACTGAAACAGAGACAGAAATGTTTAAGACCAATGTCCCTCATGAATATAGATACAGATGTCATTTTAAATATTAGCAAATAGAATCAAGTAATTTATAACAAGAATTATATGCCATGACTAAATGTTGTTTTTTTTTTATTCCAAAGATGCAAGGCTAATTCATTATAATCTATCATATTAATGACCTAAAGGGGAGAAATTCCAAGATCCATATTAATTATAACAAGCATTTTACATAATTCAAAACCTAATCATAATTTTTAAAATGCTCAGAAAGTGGAAATACAGGGGAATCTCCTCAACCTGATAAATGACAGCCTACACTTATGCTTAATGGTTTAAGACTGAATACTTTCTGCATAAGATTAGAAACAAGAACCTAGTATCTGCTATCAGCATTCTTATTCAACATATAACCAGAAGTGCTAATAGTGCAAATAGGCAAGAAAAGAAATAAAAGGCATACAAGTTGGAACAGAAGTAAATCTGTGCCTACTTACAGAATTGAATATTCCAAGAAATTGAAAATATATCCTCATATTAAAAATTAATTTTAGAAAGGTAATAAGATACAAGATAAACATACAAAAATCAATTGTTTTATACACAACATAACTACTACTCTTTGTGATATTGATGTGTGTGGGTATCACAATGAACATATGAACATTGAAATTAAAAGTAAGATATATCTTCAGTGATCAAAAAATTAAATAGAAAAAAAAATTAAATAGTTATAAATGTAACAAAAGATGTACAGAAATTTATATGCTGAAAATCACAACAGTGATGAAATAAATTTAGAAAATCTAAATAAATGGAAAGATATTCTGTATTCAGAATTGTACAGCTCAAAAAACTAAAGATGCCAGTTGTCTCAAAGCTGATATACAGATTTAACACAAATTCTATCAAAATCATAAGACTTCTTTTTAAAGAAATAGACAAGATTATTCCAAAATTTATGTAGAAAGACAAGGGAGCTAGCATATATACAACAATTTTTAAGACGGAGAATGAAGTGGGGAGAATATCAGATGGCAGAGTAATCAAGAATGTCTGATCTTGCCAGAGTAATGTACACATGGATCAGCTGAACAGAAAAAGAACCGAGAAATAGACCCTTTCAAATATGCCCACTCCATTTTAGACAAAAGTCAAAAAATAGTGACAATACCAAATGCCAGTGAAGATGAAAAGAAACTGAATCACTCACATTTTTTTATGGGAATGTAAAATGGTACAGTCACTCTGGAAAATAGCTTGGCATTTTCTTTAAAAAACTAAGCATACAACTACCATATGGCCCAGAAATTGTACTCCTGGGCATTTATCCCAGACAAATGAAAACTTTGGTCCAAAAAAACTTGTACATGAACGTTTACAACAGCTTTATTTAAATTCTAAAACTGGCAACAGTCTGCCTGTGCTTAAGCAAGTGAATAGGTAAACAAACTGTGGTCCATCCATATTATGGAGTACGATTCAGGAATTAAAAGGAATGAACTACAGAAACATTCCACAACCCAGACAAATATCCGGATAATTATGTTAGCAGGAAAAAAAAAAAAAAAAGCCAATCCTGAAAGATTACAGACTATATAGTTCCATTTATACAACATCCTTAAAATGATAAATTGTGAAAAAGGGAGAATAGGCTACTCATTGGAAAGGTAAAGGAAGAGAGTGTGTAAGAGGGAAGTGGGTGTGGCTACAGCCTGAGAGGGTGGGTTTGTGCTCTGAGGAACTCTTGTATCCTGATCCAGCAGTGTTCCTATACCAGGTATACATCGTAACAGATTTGCAAACTGCTACTATGGGGAAAAGTGGGTAAAGGTTACAAGTGATCTTTCCATGCTACATGTTGCAAATTCATGCAAATCTACAATGAAATAAATATTTAAATCTTTTGAGAAAGGAAGGCAATAATGTTTATTCTCTAAGTTTGTGGTCAGAATGAAATATATTTGGGGCACTCGGGTGGCTCAGTCAGGTAAGTGTCTGCCTTCATCTCAGGTCATGATCCCAGGGTCCTGGGATAAGCTCTAAATGGAGCTCCCTGCTGAGTGGAGAGTTTACTTCTCCCTCTCCCGCTGCCCCTCCTCCCAGCTTGTGTGCACTCTATCTCATAAATAAATAAATAAATAAATAAATAAATAAATAAATAAATAAATAAAATCTTAAAAAAAAAAGAGTGTAATATATTTGAAAGTACCTGTTTGAAGCCTAGTACTTCCTAACCACACAGTTTATTTAATTTGCCTTCCCTTTGCTCCTCTCTTACTCCTTTATAGACAACTTGGCTTCTTGAAAACTAAATGTTTCCCTCCAATGGGAAGTACCATGCCCTTCCCAAAATCTCAACTGTGATGAACTTGTCAGCCTGAACCCTTTCTGGAGGAAGACCTGTTCCCGCACATTTTGGGTGTGACATAGGTAAGCCTGTGGATGAGCACTGGTATAACACACAGACATAACAGGTAATTCCCTATACCTGCTACAAGGAGAGATTAGATTTTGATGGTATGTTTTGGTATTATAGGGAGGGAGGCACAAAGGCCTAGATCCTGCCCTACTAATCACCTTGCTACCTTGTGAGGTTCTTGAGGTCAAGTAACAGACTAAGGAGCCAAAGACCATCTTGCTACCAATTTTAGGACTCCAGGAGACATGTGAGCTGGAGGTCATGCCACAGGTTCTAGGACTTGTCCCCTCAACCTGCTTCAGCCACAATCCAACCTTAGTACCAGCAGCTGGTAGTTGGTACTTAAAAAGATAACAATGTTTAGTCCCCACCAATGATCCTAGATGCATTAACCTACTTGTGTGACCTTGTAGCTTCAAGGGTACAACTAAAATTAGCTCCTTTATTCTAACAAAAAAGTATTTCTACAAAGAACCAGATGCAAAAATACAAGTAAAACAAAAGCAAGCATTAATGTTATCTATGTGTTCCTTAAACACATAAAGAGAAGAGAAGCAAAATAAGAGAGGTCAAGAGGAAGAGTAAAGATGATGGGTGCTCAGAGACCCAGGCATTGGGCATCTGTGCAGGCTGGGGAAGGAGAAGAAAGTGAGGCTTCTCCTCGGGGCCCCTGAACCCCATCTGCTCAGAGAGCAAAACCAACCCCACTAAAACTGGGGCCTCTCCATCAGTGTCCTTCCTGACTGGGAAGGAGACACAGGCACTACCAACTCTCAGTTTGGGAGCTTAAATGGGGGAGAATCCAGATGTTTCTGCACATCAAGCAGCTAGGCAGTCCAGAGTCGGGCTGCCTTGGCAATAGTAACTCATTAATCTTCCAAGAACTCCACCAACATTTTTCACCTAAATGAAAACCATTGCATTATAATCAGGTGCTATCAGACTATGACCTACTGACTTAAATTAATTTATGAAATCATATGGGCACTTAATAGCCTGGGCATTTCTTAGTCTCAGGGGAAATAGAGAAGGCCAATTTTAAAAAATGTGAATGTACCCCCAGGGAATGGCCATTATTTGAACTTAACTAACCCTAGGTAAGCCATGGTCCACAGATCAGAGGTGGTATATTAGCAATGGGTCAGATCTAGCCCAAGGTTCTTTCATGATATTGTAGTGATTCATAGGTGCTCCTTACTCCCAGGCTGGATACTTCTGATAAGCATCCCCTCCAGTGTGCAGCAGGGCTTTGGAAATCCTACTATGCAGGAATTTTGTACTACATGCTGGGTGGACACAGAAAAAAGTGTGGCTTGAAGCATAGTCCCAAACTACTGAAAACTCCACCAGTTACACATGCAGGTGCCAGTGGATGGATACATGAGGGTGTGTGTCCTGTGTATGAACTTCCCTAAGAATTTCAACAGACTTTCCTGACTAATGCTCCTTTAGGGGGCAGAGCACACAATCCATATGGAATTTCCAGTCACTTATTTTTTGTCTTCATGAGAGTGCTAAAGATCCTTTTTATTATTCTCAGTAACAATTCTAACATAAGAGTCATCATGAAATGCTAATGATAGGCAGTTAACACTTCCTCAGACCATTTTATGCCTTCAAACCCCAGTGAATTAGGTATTATGTGGGATTTTTGCATTTTATACATGAAGACATTGAGTCAGAGAGGTTATAAGAGTTTACCCAAGGTCCAGAGAGTTAGTGGGAAATTACCATCCTGATCTGACTCAAAGGATCTGACTTTGCCCCCTGAGAAAAATTTTCCTTCTCTTTTTCCCCAAGATCAAATCAATTTCCTCCTCTTGGCTTCCATTCCAATAGCAGAATGAGGCAGACACACTTGCACACACGGAACATGGATCCCTTTCCTGTATATTGTGGAACAGTATATCTTTCCTGCCAGCTCTAGGCCTCCTGTCTTCTGCACTTACTCTGGGGGCCAAGGGTAGGCCATCCGAGGACCTATGTACCAGCCAATTGAATGGTAGGGAAGAGGAGAAAAAAATAATAAGGTGAATCTCTAAGCCCCTACTGCTTCCCACCCCAAGAAACCAGCACCAGTCCACATCTCCACATATGGCAGCATCAGGGATCTTCATCTCTGGGATTGAATGAGAAGGTTACTCACATAGGAGGTAAAAATGTCTCCCAGAATAAGTGGTGTAAAAGTGGTGAAGGACACTTGACCTCTCCTTAGGATACTATTGTTTCTGTTTTTGTGAAAGCTTTTCCACTGGCCAAGGGCAGATGCTCTATTCTGTCTTGATCTCCATGTGCTATGGACATAGATGAACCAAATAGTGGCACAAAGGAAGAGGAGGTGCCACACAACCACGCCCCTGTGACCCCACTTCAACCACGAGCCGCCAAATTGCCTTTTCCAGAAAATGATACTATTGTTCTTTTATATTCCATATAAGACGAGGTCATCAAACTCCCCTTTATTAATAGAGAATGGCTTCATGTGTTGCCCAGGGCTTTCGTGTCGATGTTTGCTTACATTTCAAAGTAATAGAGTCATTTATTTCCTTTATAGCTGCCCAGCAATTTTAGGTAACACTTTTATATCTTCTCTCTTGTGAAGACATCAGAGTTTTTATTTGGCATATACCAAGGCTTGGGAAGGCAAGCAGGCTTTTTTTTTTTTTTTTTTTTTTTCAGCAACCATCAGGGAAATCACTGGTTTTGATAGATTCAGGTTTTTTCTGCCATCCCCAGTTTATCCTTTCTATTTAAAAAAAAAAAGTCTCAATGGGCTTAGAACTTCTGCTTGGAATATGGAAACTCCTAAGAAAAATGCTAAAAGTACAGGATAGACAGTCCTGAATTCAGTAAAATGGACACTTGAGAAGAAATTAACAAATTCAGACATAGAAGCAATGTTCACCAGCCCAACATCACTAGTCTTCCTCCCCCTCTAGTTCACTGTCTGTGAAGATTTCCCAGTAAGACTTCTAAAGAGGAATTTCACAAGCCAATTTTTAAATTAAAATCCATCAACAATTGATTTTTGAGGCTGAGTCAAACTGCACACCTCTTAGCATACATTCAAGGTACCTGGGTGGATTACCGGGTACCTGGTACTGACCATGTTTCCCAGCTATTGTTTGTGACTTCACTCTTTACCCCATCAGCCCAATTACAAATAAGCTCTAACGAAAGTAGATCACTTCGTTTGTGTGTCTGTGGATCTTTGCACTTAATGGTGCTACTATTTTCTCTAATGTCGCATGCCTATCTCTGGTCTCCCATACGTGGAGATTAAATCTGACCATCTATGTCCTTTCCCTTTCAGGCCTACACTCAGGTTTAGCAGTTTTCATTTCTGGGGCTGTTTGTAGGAATTAATAGGATAGAGATTGAATGGTTGAGCCTAGCCATCTTTTCATGAGTCTCATAGGATTTGTTTAGAGTTGTCTGTGATAATGGAGTTTTAGTCCAAGCTTGATATGAATGTGTGAAATTGACCAGCATGCTGGAAGTTCTAATTCTATGAGAAGTTACAAATATGGTACCTGTCCCTCAAAACATTTATAATGCGAGAAGCAACACACACACTTACCCACCCACCTACCTCCACACACACACACACAATACACAAAACTCAGTGGTCCCATTTGCTTATTTATCTATCAAGATTTGGTAAATGCCTACCTTGTGTTCAGTCTTGTTTGGATGTTACAGCTACAACACAAAAGACCAAAGTCCACTCTTGGGAAGGTTTCATTTGATGGGCATGATAGAAATAAGCAAACAAACAAATGCATTATTATAACATGATACATCATAAAGTATAGTGTCCAGGAATGTTGGGACATATATTTGAGAAGCTACTACAGATTGCACTGACCCGGTGGTACCTCTGGCAAATGAGAACATAACTCATTCTCCAGGGTAGCCTCCAAAGGGCCTTGCTAACTTCCTTAGTGCCTGCTATGATATTTCCATCTTTAACCTATATTCCTTCTGCTCTAATTTAAGCCATTCCTTCGGGTTTTTCCTTTTAGAACCTGAATTCTGAGAAATTCGAAGTGCATAAGGACTCCAGGAAAGTTCAGGAAAAAGGTTGAAGAATGGAACTTGTCCAATTTAAACTACTGGGAAATTTGGGAGTAAGCAGAAAGCAATTATATAGTTGGTCAGGTACCAGGGTGGTGGGGCCAGCGTCTCCACACCACCCCTCCAGAAGCTGCTCCAAACATTTAATAATGATTGATAGTAATATTATTATTTACAGGTCTAATTTTTACCCATGTGGTAATCTATCTAACAAAAAAAATCATAAAAAACACCTGCTAATCATCTGCTTCAGCTAATTTAGAAGGAAAAATTCTAATAGTACTTTTACATTATTTTAATTTGGTAGGTATTATGAGTTTTAATTAATGTCTTAATTAGATGCCATTATGTACTCGTGACACTGATGAGTCATTTGAAACCAGGTTTTGATTCCTATATTGGTATGTGTTCTGCTGTTCTATTTTGAATTTTTGTTAAAACAAAAACAAAAACAAAACAACAACAACAACAAACAAGTGGCTAGGATCTTTTCTTATTTAAGAAAAGCTTCTCTGCAGCTAAAAGTACCCTTGCTCAGCCACATTGTCCAAAGTGTGATTTCTTCATCTCCTTCTTCTCAGCTTCTCTGTCTGTACGTCGCACTCGCCAGAGGCTCTGATCCTGGAAGCTTATTATGTGGGCTGCCCAGAGCCCCCCTTCCCTTGTTCCCTTCAGGCAACTTCACTGTGCTGGATGGATATTCACTCTGTAATTAGGTGTTTCCTTAATGCTCATCAGATGCTGAATTGGCAATGAGGGTGTAGAAAGGAGTTAATTACAGAATCTGAACTGGAGAACGGCAAATGCCCTCGGTAAACAAACGAGCCACAGTATGACATGGTTTCAGGATGGCAACTGTACAAGTTCCTACCTATCCCAAAAGGTTCAACAGTTCAACTGCTTTGCAACATCACTTCTAAAACAACCTTCACTGTGGACAAGTAAGAGAAACAAGTGGAGGTGGAAGTTGGGGCTAGTGCCTTATCCAGATACATATGATTATGCATTCCAGATGTGAGGCCTGGAAAAATCTTGTTGATTTCAGTATTCATAATGTAACCTCTCAACTCGGTGCAAAAGAAAAAAAAAAAAAAAAACCTTTCTGCATATTCTGGACAAGTAGTTGGAATAAGATACAAAGCTTATTTTTTTTAATTCCTTTTTATTGGAGTTCAATTTGCCCACATATAGCATAACACCCAGTCCTCATCCCACCAAGTGCCCCCCTCAGTGCCCATCACCCAGTCCCCCCCACCCCCCGCCCACCTCCCTTTCCACCACCCCTTGTTCGTTTCCCAGAGTTAGGAGTCTCTCATGTTCTGTCTCCCTTTCTGATATTCCCACTCATTTTTTCTCCTTTCCCCTTTATTCCCTTTCACTATTTTTTATATTCCCCAAATGAATGAGACCATATAATGTTGTCCTTCTCTAATTTACTTATTTCACTCCACATAATACCCTCCAGTTCCAGCCACATGGAAGCAAATGGTGGGTATTTGTCGTTTCTAATGGCTGAGGAATATTCCATTGTATACATAGACCACATCTTCTTTATCCATTCATCTTTCGATGGACACCGAGGCTCCTTCCACAGTCTGGCTATTGTGGGCATTGCTGCTAGAAACATCGGGGTGCAGGTGTCCCGGGGCTTCATTGCATCTGTATCTTTGGGGTAAATCCCCAACAGTGCAATTGCTGGGTCCTAGGGCAGGTCTATTTTTAACTATTTGAGGAACCTCCACAGTTTTCCAGAGTGGCTGCACCAGTTCACATTCCCACCAACAGTGTAAGAGGGTTTCCTTTTCTCCGCATCCTCTCCAACATTTGTGGTTTCCTGCCTTGTTAATTTTCCCCATTCTCACTGGTGTGAGGTGGTATCTCATTGTGGTTTTGATTTTATTTTCCCTGATGGCCAGTGAAGTGGAGCAGTTTCTCATGTGCGTGTTGGCCTTGTCTATGTCTTCCTCGATACAAAGCTTATTTTATACAATTGCAAATGACACACAGTAAGAAAAGAAACAGGTTTAGACTTTGCAGAGGTAGGAACAAAGAGAGAGCTATGGAAAGTGATAATTTATGTCATATGTATAGAAGATGTGTTGGTCCTTGTGATGTCTGTGATTAATTGGTGTTTTACTTTGCTCTTATCCTCCATCTAGTGTGACCAAAATGGCTGAGAAGGTAAAACTGTATTTTGCAGACATTTTTATTAGCAAGAATTCCAGACTTGATTTAGATTGAGCCAAGCAGTTGCACATGAATCTATTTTTGTCTGATACAAACTATTAACAGGTGTGGCTCATAGTCCTGAAGCTAGTGTCCTAAATGGGGCAGTACCCCACATGGGATATCCTGACTACATACATTTTCTGATCATATAGTGTGTGCCACAGACTTGGCAGCTCAAATCTTTGGAGGGGTTTGAGGGATAATACTTTGCTCAACCCTGAATTAGACAAGTTCCATTCTTCAACCTTTTTCCTGAACTTTCCTGGAGTCCTTATGCACTTCGAATTTCTCAGAATTCAGGTTCTTAAAGGAAAAACCTAAGGGAATGGCTTAAATTGGAGCAGAAGGAATATAGGTTAAAGATGGAAATATCATAGCAGGCACTAAGGAAGTTAGCAAGGCCCTTTGGAGGCTACCCTGGAGAATGAGTTATGTTCTCATTTGCCAGAGGTACCACCGGGTCAGTGCAATCTGTAGTAGCTTCTCAAATATATGTCCCAACATTCCTGGACACTATACTTTATGATGTATCATGTTATAATAATGCATTTGTTTGTTTGCTTATTTCTATCATGCCCATCAAATGAAACCTTCCCAAGAGTGGACTTTGGGTAAACTGGACATCCACATGCAGAAGAATGAAACTAGACCACTCTCTTGCACCATACACAAAGGTAAACTCAAAATGGATGAAAGATCTAAATGTGAGACAAGATTCCATCAAAATCCTACAGGAGAACACAGGCAACACCATTTTTGAACTCATCCACAGTAACTTCTTGCAAGATACATCCACAAAGGCAAAATAAACAAAAGCAAAAATGAACTATTGGGACTTCATCAAGATAAGAATCTTTTGCACAGCAAAGGATACAGTCAACAAAACTCAAAGACAACCTACAGAATGGGAGAAGATATTTGCAAATGACGTATCAGATAAAGGGCTAGTTTCCAAGACCTATAAAGAACTTATTCAACTCAACACCAAAGAAACAAACAATCCAGTCATGAAGTGGGCAAAAGGCATGAACAGAAATCTCACAGAGGAAGACATAGACATGGCCAACACGCACATGAGAAAATGCTCTGCATCACTTGCCATCAGGGAAATACAAATCAAAACCACAATGAGATACCACCTCACACCAGTGAGAATGGGGAAAATTAACTAGACAGGAAACCACAAATGTTGGAGAGGATGCGGAGAAAAGGGAACCCTCTTACACTGTTGGTGGGAATGTGAACTGGTGCAGCCACTCTGGAAAACTGTGTGGAGGTTCTTCAAAGAGTTAAAAATAGATCTGCCCTACAACCCAGCAATTGCACTGATGGGATTTACCCCAAAGATTCAGATGCAATGAAACGCCGGGACACCTGCACCCCGATGTATATAGCAGCAATGTCCACAATAGCCAAACTGTGGAAAGAGCCTCGGTGTCCATCGAAAGATGAATGGATAAAGAAGATGTGGTTTATGTATACAATGGAATATTCCTCAGCCATTAGAAACGACAAATACCCACCATCTGCTTCCACGTGGCTGGAACTGGAGGGTATTATGCTGAGTAAAATAAGTAAATTAGAGAAGGACAAACATTATATGATCTCATTCATTTGGGGAATATAAAAAATAGTGAAAGGGAATAAAGGGGAAAGGAGAAAAAATGAGTGGGAATATCAGAAAGGGAGACAGAACATGAGAGACTCCTAACTCTGGGAAACGACCTAGGGGTGGAGGAAGGGAAGGTGGATGGGGGTGGGGATGATTGGGTGACGGGCACTGAGGGGGGCACTTGGTGGGATGAGCACTGGGTGTTTTTCTATATGTTGGCAAATTGAACACCAATAAAAGTATTCTTTTAAATCAAAAAAATAATAAATATATATATACTTCTCACAAAATTGAAGTGATTATTCTTTTGATTCTCTTGGGGAAGAGTTTTTACTTAACAGTGGATTCCGAGACAAAAAAGCCATAACCCCGAAAGGAAAAAAATTATCTATAAATAGATAGTATGTGCCAACTGGTAAAGAAAAACTTGTAGTCTAGGAATCATACTTTGGCTTCTCTTCATATCACCCCATTAGTTAATTATTTCATACATATTTAGGATAACTCAAAGTGCTAAGCAAAGATGTGACGACTATTTTTGTGGTTTATATTGTAGAATATTTCAAATGGTATGAATACTATAATAAATCCCTAGCTACTCATAAATAACCCTCATATGATATGAAATCATATGATAATTGTCTTTTTTGATTGATTTATTTCACTTAGCATAATACCCTCTAGTTCCATCTACATCATTGCAAATGGTAAGGTTTCATTTTTGATGACTAATATTCTATATAGATCTATATATCTATATCTATATTCTATCTATCTATCTATCATCTATCTATCATCTATCTTCTTTATCCATTCATCTGTCAATGGACATTTGGGCTTTTTCCATAGTTTGGGTGTTGTGGACATTGCTGCTATGAACATTGGAGTGCAGGTGCCCCTTTGAATCACCACATTTGTATCTCAACAACTGCTGGGTTGTAGGATAGCTCTATTTTCAACTTTCTGAGGAAACTCCACAATGTTTTCCAGAGTGGCTGCACCAGCTTGCATTCCCACCAACAGTGTAAGAGGATTCCCCTTTCTCCACATCCTCGTCAAAATGTGTTGTTTCCTGACTTATTTATTTTAGCTATTCTGACTAGTGTGAGAATAAACCATTGTGGTTTTTATTTGTATGTCCCTGATGCTGAGTGATGTTGAGCATTTTTTCATATGTCTGTCAGCCCTTTCTATGTCTTCCTTGAAGAAATGTTTGTTCGTGTCTTCTGGCCATTCCTTGACTAGATTCTTTGTGTTTTGGGTGTTGAGTTTGATAAGTTCCTTATGCATCTGGATACTAGCCCTTTATCTGCAAATATCTTCTCTAATTCTGTAGGTTGTCTTTTGGTTTTATTGACTATTTCCTTTGTTGTGCAAAAGCTTTTTATCTTGATGAAATATGTTGTATCCTATATTCTTACAATAAGATCAGTTAGAGAAAGGAACAACTTCTAAGGAAATTCATAAGGAAGACAAAATACATTTAGTTCTGTATTTGTTGAAAAAAAAACTGTGTGTAGGTGGGTCCGTGTAGTTCAAACCCATGTTTTTCCTGGATCAACTGTACTCATTGCTTTATCTCCTAATACATACCCAGTAGCTCAGGATAGTAATGCTATCCTCACCTTCAGCAATATGACCACTAACCCAGTGAATGTTTTGCTTTATTTTGTTTTACAGTTCACTTTTTCCTTTTGGTATACTCCATTGGAATAACAGATTATTATTTTACATATTTTGAAATACTTCTTCTTGATTCAGTTATGTCATCAACTTGAGATACATATGTTTGCTGCATTTGTCTTTTTGGGGAGAATATTATTTCATTTTTAATTCTGCACAATATCCATCTGTTTTCAAAGTCAAATCTATAAAACCTAATATGTCTAGAGAACTCTAGCTTCTATTCCTGACACTTCCACTCTTTCCTCCTTCCCACAAAGATGATCTTCTGTTTAATTTTATAGTTTATGGCTTGTTTTTCTTGCAAATGTGCGCATGTTGGGCATGTACATGTATATATACATATAAGATGCTACATACGCTTTCATAGATAAACAATACTACATTATTTTATTTATAGCAAGTATATATTTTTCTCCACTACCTTCCCC
Organism: Canis lupus baileyi; assembly: GCF_048164855.1. NCBI lineage: Eukaryota > Metazoa > Chordata > Mammalia > Carnivora > Canidae > Canis > Canis lupus. The sequence continues at coordinate 30,139,798 of NC_132857.1, read as the reverse complement.
TTATAATTTGGGCGCTACTTATTGGATCATATAGAGCTATTCTTCATTCCTTTTCAGAGTGGCCTATTCTCCTTTTTGTAGATCTACTCCACTTTATTCACCCTTCTCCTTATTATTCCATAAGTCTCCATCATTTTCTATAACAAACAAGGTTTCTGGGACTGACTGCCTTGTGTATGTGCCTTGTTGTATATATATATATTTTTTTTTTAATGATAGTCACATAGAGAGAGAGAGAGAGAGAGAGGCAGAGACACAGGCAGAGGGAGAAGCAGGCTCCATGCACCGGGAGCCCAATGTGGGATTCGATCCCGGGTCTCCAGGATCGCGCCCTGGGTCAAAGGCAGGCGCCAAACCGCTGCGCCACCCAGGGATCCCCTTTGTTGTATACTTTTTACAAAAAAAAATATATTTATTTGAAAGAGAAGGAGATAAAATGAGCTGTGATGTGGGGCAGAGGTAGAGAGAGAAGCAGACTCCCTGCTGGGCAGGGATCCCAATGTGGTACTGGATCCCACCCTAAGATCATGACCTGAGCCAAAGGCAGATGCTTAAACAACTGAGCCACCCTGGTGCCCCTGCAGTATATTTTTAAAGTAGGAATTATTTAGATCAAAGGGTAAATGCACATGAAAATTCAATAGACATGGTGACAACCCCCACTGTAGATATTATATAATTTTTCATTTTCTCAGATACTATTTTACCCATGGTCTCAACAATGAAGCATGTTGTCAACTTTTAGTTTTTGTCAGTACGTTGGATAAGAAATTATATATCATTGTTTTTATATCATCACAATTTCAAAATGTGTTTATTTCATTATTACTCAGTTTGAGAATCTTCCTAAATGAGTAAGGTCAATGACCTTTCTCTATAAATTATATGCTCATATCTCTAACTCAATTTTTTATAGAATTATTGGTATTTTTTACTATATTCTTCTCTCCTCTTTTGAATACTCCTTTTGTATATTGGGCACATCAACCTTTCATGAGAGATATGTTATAAATCACATTGAGGTTACAGTGCCACATTTAAGTTTTAATTATTAATGCAACTGAGACCCAAAGACAGACAGGCAGACATTAATGAATGCCCATTTTCCAGAACATAAGCTCTGGAAGAGCTTATGAGTTCAAAAGTGAAGAAGTGTAACAATAAAGCCATAGAGCTTATGGTTGCTTAAATTTATAAAACAAGTTCAGTCTTCCAGGTAAAAGAACAGAAATTCCAAAGGGAGAGTCCAAATTCCTGCAGTTTATATTTTTATGGGGTTGTCGAAGTAGAGAAAATAACGTGCAATTTTTTTCTCTCTCCTTTGGAAAATTTAACTATGGGGGTGGAAAGGATCATAAAGGAGGAAATAAAGTGCTTGTAAGAAGAGAGAATAATTGAGAAGCACAAATGTATCTGTAGGTCTGTCAAATGACCTGTATAATAGCAACACAGAAAAACAGAACTCCCAGGTAAAATGCTATTTATTCTCAAGCAAATAGACATAAATGCACCTGAAGTTTCCAGCCTCATTAATATAGACAGGCTTTTTAGCAGTTAGAAAGAAATGTTGAGTATAAACTGGGAAGACAAATCCCCACTAGATTTTTCATCTTGGTTCAGGAAGGAACTTGCTCTGATTTCAATTATCTTACAGATTAATAAAAAAATGCATTTCTAGCTTTATCAAAATTAAAAGGAAACAAAGCAATCTGTGTTATTTGAGGAAGTACTACTAAACTTCTTTGTTAGCCTGGATAATCTTGTAGATTGAATCAAATGCTATTTGGGATTGGGAATGATGCTGTTTCCCAAATATAATGTGCTTTTTAATGAAGGTTTATTCCACTGTGTGATGGACAGAGTGCATTTTCCTGTAAATGCTGTGTGTCACAATGTATAAATGTATAGAGGATACAGCTTAGAGAACCATGGGATTTTTTCTTTTTAATCTGAAATGGAGGTTGGCATTTTCTCTTCTAACCTCCTAGTTACCAACACAAAACAAATAAGTCTAGGGTGTTGTATTTTGTGGCCCTAAGCTTAGTGCTATTTATTGGAAGAGCAAAGACATAATTTAGCCTGCTTAGTTCCAGTATCCTGTGATTTCCTCCTATAAAAAAACTGCTTCTCCTAAATAATGTCAAATGTCCAAGAAAATGTATACATCAGCGGCCCCTTTTGCCACAGATCTAATACAGATAATATCAGTATTCTTAATATGGACCACTAATAGTTTTGTATTAATTATCAAATTTAAAAAATACAAGGCTCTACATTTTACACGTGGGGTCCGGAGGCGTAAGACATTGATAACTAGTCCATCTGGGAGCTAGAATTAAAAATCCAAGCCTGACCAATTCCAATTATCCATCCTACCTGCAACCTCATCACTTTAATTAAGTTTGATATTTTCGCTTAATCTTGAGACTCACGGGCAGCAGAGGAAAGGTCATGCACAAAGTAGTCACTAAGATATCCCTGAACAAAGGCACTCTACAACTGAGCGATCTGCTATAAACTGCCATAGTCTATGCCTGTAGAGGCCCTCTTATTCATCTGTCTTCATTAGTACTTCTTAAGACACCAAAAGGATTTCAAGAAATGCTACAGTTATCTTAAAAGAGAACCAAACAAACTTCTCATTAGTCAAGATTTCAAAGGCATCATTTTGATGGCCTAATAATGCCTCTGTGTGTGAAGGTGACATATGTGTGTAAGTGGTTTCAACAGCATTGTAGATGTTCACACATCCAGCACTAGGCACTCTGTTGCCCCCTTCATGATAAATGGTTAGGATCTGACCATAGCTCCAAATAGTACAGAATTCAGTGCTTTAGAGCTCAATATCCATAGTTTGCTTTATAATAAATGGTGTCCTAATCCCACTACTAACAAACTCTGACAAAATAACTTTTTAAGCTGGAATGACCTAAACCCACCTGTATTCTTTCCTTAATGCTGCATGCACCTGTTGCTTCTCTTGTGACATACAATTAGCACAGTGAGTACGAACATACCGAACATGGCTAAATGGTTCAATATGATGTACTTTGTGGTAAACTTTTTGGGATGGTTTTATATCCCAGATACTAGAATGTGAAATTGTAATGTGGTAAATAGAGCATAGGCCTGGGATCATGCAGACCCACTTACAAATCAATACACCCTATGGCCTTAGGAAATTTGCCTGAAAACTTTGAATTTTATTCTTATCTCTAAAATTAATGAGGTTTTCTCTTCCTTGAACTCCTCCTCCCCACCACCTTTAGCAAAACTAAAGTTTGCTATCTCATCTTTTTAAGTTCTTGGCTCACATGTTCTAGTGTAGAGGAGGTCTTCCTCAAATTCCTATTCGAAATATCATGTTGTCCATGTGTGGCTGTTTATAATCTGCTCCCTTTATTTAAGTTCAATATTACTTGTAATTATCTGAAATGCTATGTATTTCATTTATTTATTGTATTGTATCCCCAACTGGTAGGTAAGTTTTGTGAAGGGAAGGATTTTTGTCTGTTTGATCATTGCTTTATCCTCAGCATTTAAAACAACTCATATTCCGTAGAATGAATATGATAAAATTATATAAAACAGGGAAAATAATATCATCTTACAAGGGTGTTGAGAGGACAAAATGAAATAATTTGTTTAATAAATATTATCACGCACCAATTTTGCATGAGTAAGATTTTTTGCAGCTGCTAGGGCCACAGAGGTTAAAATGAAGTGCATTTGGTCCCAGTCTCCATTGACCTGATGTTTTAACAGGTATAATGTGACATTAAAATACAAATTATACCATAAATTATTTACTTTTTCATGTAGTACAGAAGGAAGCAAATGGTGGACTGAGAATGTGTGGCAGGGAAACATTAATGATCCAGACTCAAGGAAGGGCTCGCAAAGAAGCAATGTTTAACTTGAGACATCAGGAGTCAAGGGTGCAAGGGACCCATTCCCCACAATGAAGAGCATGTGTAAATGCACTGAGGTAAAAAGAAATTGGTATTTGGTGACCTGAAATAAAACCAGGATGGGTGGAGTCAAGAGCATGAGGACAACTGTCTCTAGAGATGATACTGGACAAACAAGGAGGCTAGAGAGCATCTTTTATAATGTTGGGGGCACAGTGACTGCCCAATAACTGGTAGTCTTAAATTAAACAATACAAATCCCTAAGATACCACATTTTCACAAAATCAGAAGAAGGAAGGCTGTCTAGAGTGGCTGTGGAGTGTGACACAAATGACCACTGTATGTGTTAGGGTCCAGTCCAGAAAATAGAAGTCAACCTAGGTACCTCAAATAGACAAAAAAAAAAAAAAAAAAAAAGGCAAAAAATTGGTCACACAGTAATGGCAAACCTGAGAAAGCAAAGAAGGACCTCACTATTAACAAAACAGGAAACCACTGTTGCTAAAAATGGAGGTCTTAAGAGAGGAGACAGTGTTAAATGAGACCTGGTGGAAACCAGGCTGCAGTGTGATCATTTGGCAAGTCTGGGAGTCATCATAGAGGACTTGCAGACTCTTCTACAGAAGACACAGGCAGAGGCAGACAGATGTGTATTCTCCCTTCCTTCAGCCTTCAAATCACCTGCTTATTTAATCCTCCTGGTTGGCTGAACCAAGTGGAAGCCAGTTGGTAAGACATCATGGGAGGTGTAGTTTCTGTGATAAACAGAATGGCAGAAATTCAGGGGAAAAATTGATAGCAGTCTCATAAATAACCACTACGAGATCTTTTTTTAATAGAAACAAGGGTGCTAATTCTAGCTCCCTGCTCATTAGAAGCTACAAGTATATTTTGCAGGCTGAGCCCTGTCTCCACAGCAGTCATGAAAACACATGCTGTCGGAGGCAAGCAAAATATCTCTTTCTAATGCAATTGTCTATAAGTCTTATATATAATGCAGTAATATATACATTAATAAGCCATGCTGAAGGGACTCCTGGGTGGCTCAGTGGTTGAGAATTTGCCTTCAGCTCAGGGCGTGATCCCAGTCTGGGGATCGAGTCCTGCATCTGGCTCCCTGCTTCTCCCTATGTCTGTATCTGTGCTTCTTTCTCTGTGTCTTTCATGAATAAATAAATAAAATCTTAAGAAAACATAAGCCATCCTGAAGGAGCCATCAGTTCTCTCCTAATTAAAATGTAAGGTCTTCATGGTTTTTTTTAGTCTTTATTTTTAAATGACTTCATTTAAATCAATTGATAATTAATGAATATTTGGAAAAGTGTGAACTTTCTCATATATATATATATATATATATATATATATATATAAGCCCTATTTATCCCATTGCTGCATTATTCATAGATAGCTACTATTAACATAGGAATATAGAGAAGATATTGAAATTCCCAGATTTACATAATTGTACCTACTTGGGTATAATAACAAAGTTATCCTGACTTAATAATTGTAATTTTCCTGGGAATTGAGTTTGAATTATGCTACAATATGGGAACACAATTTTTTTGTCATGGACATTGAACCAAACCCTGACTTGCTTATTTGAATATGGTAATTTTTTTTTCAATGTCAGACACAGAGTAATTGTAGTTATATCAATTTGAAAAAAAAAATGAAGCTTTATTTCACTGTAGAAAATTTAGTATTTTCCTAATCAATGCAATGTGAATGAAAGTGTGAAAATTGGTTCAGGTAGCATGAGAAAAAAAAAAAAAGAAACAAAAGCTCTCAATGGAAATATATCTTGAAACTAAGGCAAGATCTAGTTTAAATGCTTCTTTATGAATTGATACTAATCAGATACTAATCATGATGGATGTGGAGGTTGATCCACATTTTCCAGTCTTTTTACATCCATTTTTATTTGCTAAATTTACATAGTTGAGATAATACTAAACATAATTTTACTTATATTAATGTGGTATAAAATGGTGTATTTTCTTCCAAAGTAGCATTGTTTGATTTTTAAATAGGACTTTTTCCTCTAGTCTTCACACTTAAAAAGTAATGGTTTTCGATCAATTTTGAGAATAAGCACCATGATCAACAAAGTTTTCTACTTGACAAAAGAAAAAAAAACTATAAAAAAGAAAAAAGCTATATTGCTGAATGCTGCGCTTTATTTTTTAGCTAAATGAGAAAACAGTTCACAGAGTATTTACTGAAAACAATCAATAAGCCCCTAGTATGTATAAGTCAATATATATCAAGTCAAAAGCACACTATTACATGAAGGTCGATATGTTTTACCAAACATATAGAGAATTTACATTGAAACAGGCCACAAACATCTTTAATCTATTATTATTATTAGTAGTAGTAGTAGTAGTAGTAGTAGTAGTATAATATACAGCATACCAAGCAAAATTATGTATACAAATAACTCAGTAAAAATTGTGTTTAGTCAACTTTCAAGAAAATAATATTTAATTTCATTTTTTCCAAAAGGTCTTTACAAATTAGATGAACGTACTTTGGAGTATCCCTTTCTTCTCTGGTTGACTTACACTAACCACAGAGAGGGTGTAGTTTTGAGACTTTAGAACCACATTACCGGATTCTAAACTGAAGTTTGGCACTCACTAGTTCTGTGATCTTAAAGAAATGATTTAACTTCTTTGAGCTAAAAGCTTTGAGTTCTTTCTTCTTTTACCCCCAGTCCTGATATGACTAAGCACTCAATAAACTCCAGCTTATATTTTTCTGTTAAGCTAAATATTTTCTGATGTGGGCTACTTTCTGAGAAGGAAAGATCTGACAGCTAAGTAATGGAAGTCTCACCTCACAGAGGACATTTCTCTTTATTTTTGGACTTGTTTCTTTGCACAACTATGTTTAACCTACTGTCTCACTGATGGGCACCTGATTTGCTGTCTTTTTCTGGATGTTTCTCAAAGACAGAGGCTGGACTGGAAGATCACAGCATAGCACTGGAAGAAAAGAGCCTTTCTGGAAGAACAGAATTAACTAGCCAATCACAACTTGAGTTGATCATAGCTACTATCCATCACATTCCTATATTAGTATATCTTATTTATTAAGCCTAATATAACTCATTTTTTAGAGACTAATGGGTGATAATTTTTGTTATTTAGAAACTGGGAAGGAGATGATGTGTATTCTTCAGCACAGAAGATAGTCTGCATTACCTAAAAGGCAGGACTCACTTTGGACAAGCATAGTAGGCAATGGAGTCTATGATCTCCCAGGATGGAGAGCCATGACAATAAGATAAGTGGTGGGGCTAAGGTACCATGTTGCTTGCCTAATCACCTTATCCTTTAAAAGGGCAAAAAAACTAGTAGAATACAGCATGAACATGCTGCATTATTGAAGACAGATCTGAGAAAGGTGCTATGGAGACAAAGGACAGAGGTGGTATTTACTCAAGGTTGTAAAAATCAATAATGATTTTGTGGGAGTTCTTGGTCTACATTGCAACAGAGTAAGGAGAGTTTCAAGACAGAGAGGACCAATGTTAAGAATATGAGAGTGCTATGATGGCTTTGTGAGAAGGCAGATGGTTCTATTTTGCCAAGTCTAACTGATTAAAAAAACAGTAGGACACAAAGCTGGAGAAATATTTTTTCACAGGGAAAAATTGACTAACTAAAAGGCTCTGATAATGTCTTTGAACTTACTGTAAAATGATAGACTTTGGATTGTTTGTACAGGCTTGATTTGGAAAAAAAAATAAGAAAAAAATACTAGCATAACCTACATAACTTGATCATTCTTTGAGGAAGACAACTTTGACAATCATGTAAAATACTGTTTTTATAAGGGAGGAGAGAGAGAGATTGGTTATGAAACTGATAAAATATTTTAGGCTTATTTATTTCTTAAAATGTCTTTGAAGGAATTCTAATTTTACAGAATTTTACTAAGTGTAAAATTTTACTAAGTGTATAAGGAAAAATAAAGTTTCTATAGTCATATATTGTTTTTTCTTTTTGTAAAAACAGACCTAAATAAAGTAAAACATTTCCTCACCACTGGATATCTAACAAGTTATGTGCACAAAATTATTGAGGAAGAGTTGATAGCATCTTGTTTCCCCAAAGTTATTTGATGATGACAATTCCCTTTAGAGAAGCTACTTGCAGAATCATTGTTCATAAATCCTAGTTTGCAGCATGTTGGTTTTCTGCAGTAAGGTCCTCTAGACTGTAGACCGTTAGCTCCTGTAGAAAGTACACTCTATCTTGTCAACTTTTCTAACTTCCATTTCTAGAAGTTTGACATAGAGTGAGTCCTCCAAACATAGTTCTTACAAGAGTTGCCAGGAATGGAAACCAGTGTTTGCCTAGTCCTTTATTCTCAAATCATGGCTTTTGGGGCTTGACTATTCAGCAATTCACATTTGGAAGATAGGCTTATAGGAAAGACACTAGAGATGATGAGTCTTAAGCTGAAATAATCTCCCCAAGTACCAACCTATTTAGTCTAAAATCTAAACCAATTTGTCTTTAAAAAATGATCTTAGAAAATATTTCTTTATCCAACAGCTTTATCACCCAACATGGGTGAGCTGCAACTTACCAGTGCTATAACAATCAAAAGTAGCATGACAAAGGAAGACAACCTGATTTACTGGAAAAACACAGGTTTAGAGTTACAAAGGCTTCCTTTGAATGCTAGTTTTCCTACTTACAAATTATGCCAATGAGGAAGTTACTTATTTTATTTCAACTTTTTTTTCATCTGTAAAAATGTGGAATTTATAATATCAATAGAGTATGATATTTAAGCATATTAAGTGAGCTGGTACACTTGAGGTTCCCCGAGCTGTGTCTGGTCACAGGCCCCTCAAAAGTCATTGACAGTTTAGAGGAGCTAGGGAGATTTTACAATCAAACCTGGCCTGGAAAGAGTAGCAAAATTATAATCATACTATAGGTAGGGTGATGAGATGCTGAATGTCATTATTGCAAAAAACAAAACCAAACAGTTTAGGCTCAGGAATAAAATAGTTGATCTGAATTCCATGTTCATCCTGTGTACACAGACTTTGTGCACAAAATCATTTAATGTTTATGACTAACAAGGCACCACTGGTTGACTAGGTGGTGTACTAAATGCAGCTTCTTGGATAATACTTAGAATAATCCTATGATGTTTGTATCCAGCATGATGTTTTTGGAAAACAAAAATACATATTTATCTTTTGTAACAAGAAGATTCCCAATTTGTGACAATAAGCATAAAGTACTCATACAAAGTCATTTGAGGGAAGAGGAATTCATTGTGGCTGGAGAAAAGATTTTGAGAGAAGGTTTAGGAAGGGATAAAAACGTAAGAGTTCACAGAGGATTGAATTTTGGATAGATTGTAATCAGACCACGGAGGGAATATAAGCCAGGTCCAGATGTGCATGCTTACTCCTGTAGTGAAGGCACAGCTATTAAGGGATTCTCAACTGAAGAAGAACAATATGACAGTGATTTTCTTTAGAAGATTCAATCTGATAATGGTTGTTTATCTGCAGTGATTTTGATCCAATTAACTGGATATCCTTCCCAGCTTCACAAGGAAATTGTAACATCAAGTTCAGGAGCTTTTCTTCCTCTTGCATTTATCACATTTTGCAATTACTTTTTAGAAACTATAATGCAAGTAGTTGTTCAGAGAATGTACTCTGGAGCAAGGCCACCAGGAGTTGCAGCTGACTACGATGTCACAGCAATTTTCTCACCTCTAAAATGGGAACACTAATGTCAGTTCCCTTTTAAGAGAAAGCTAAATTACCCAACAGATAGTATACCAGTGCCTAGAACAAAGTAAATGCTCAGAGAGCTCTGCTTATATTTGCACTGCTAGTATTGCAATCCTGGAATTCTAGTCAACATTCTCCATTTCCAGAAGATTTTCCTTTTGGAAATTTGCTTTCCAAATGGTTTCTGGGATTTGAAATTTATATTTCCCCTCATGCTCTCATAGTTAGTATTTTAAGAAGATATACATTCTGGGGTGCCTGGGTAGCTCAATCAGTTGAGCATCCAACTCTTGATTTCAGCTCAGGTCATGATCCCAGAGTCCTGGGATCCAGCCCTGCATCAGGCTCCATGCTCAGCAGGAGTATGCTTGAGATTCTTTCTTTCCCTCTCCCTCTACCCTTCTTACTCTCATAAAGAGAGAGAGAGAGAGAGATACATTCTCAGAACCACTAGAATTCCTAAGCTTTAGATATTTTAAAGGTGTAACAAATATTTTTGTAGCATTTTGATCTCCTTTTCCTTCATCTTTTTTTCCATATGCATGCATTTCACCAAATTACCTACATCTCTCTCTAAAAGATTCAAAATTTTACTAATTTAGGAAATTAACTCAGCAGTGATACCTCTGAGTGTTCTGAGAAGCACAAAAATTATGCAACCAGTCTTTACTTTCTGACCCGGAAGCCAAAAAAGCTATAATTTGACTATGGTCTTTTATCAGTGGCACAAGATTCACGACAGTCCTCGTGTTATGTTCACACCACCATCTTCATGTTACGTTCACACCACCATTTGTAAAGACTATAATCAGAAAATCACCTCAGGTCACTGTGGGGGAAATGTTGCTTATATATCTCAACAGGTGTATCTCAACACAGGCTAAAGGCACCCAATTTGAATTCTTTTGAATGGAATTGTGCTTATGGTGAAAAACATAAGGCATCACACTTCCCCTCTGAACATTTTTCTTCTCTTTTTTTTTTTTTTGACTTAATTATTTATTTGAGAGAGGGTGAGGAGGGACAGAGGGAGAGAGAGAATCTCAAGAAGACTCCCCACTGAACACAGAGCCCAAGGTGGGTCTTGATCTCACCAACCTGAAATCATGACCTCAGCTAAAGACAAGAGTTGGGCAATTAACTGACTGAGCCACCCACGTGCCCCTCTTCATTCTTTTTCTGAAGATGTTTGAGGTCCTCAAGAATATCTGTTATTCTTGTCTGTGCTATGTATGTTGATACACTGAGCTGCCCAGGAATATTCACCAAATGGCAACTAATGATGTGCTTTTGGAGTCCTTGGGTCGCTTTTTCTTTGTTTAGTTATTCTCTCTCTTTATTATATTTTCCTCTTAGTTTTCTTCCTCTTTTTTTTTTTAATCTGGACCACCAATATGCAGCCCTGTTTACCCAACATTCATCCCCACTGCATTTTAGTTTATGCTTCTAATAACGAATTCCACAAACTGGGAAATCCATCAACCAACCTGCTGAGAATTGTATCAGACAAGAAATCAAGCTTCTAAATAAAGACTTTGAGAGTTTTACTTTGAGTCATATTTGTTTCCTTCTTGTATCCATCTCCAGGATTCAATTCTCTACATCTCCCACCAGTACTGCTGAAAACACCTCCCATCTCATCCCTGCATCTGCCTGCTCCTCTGCAATTCTTTTTTGGTAAGGCTCCACATTCAAATATAATCATGGTGTTTTTTGACTTAAAATCATTTGGGAGTTTTCCTCTGATAAACAATAAAATTCAAGCTCCTCTGCATGACAAAGTCCTGCATGTTCTGGTTATTTTCTACCTTGCAGATTTGTATCTGTTCCTTCAAAGCAAAATGAAGCCTTGCCTTCAAATGCATTGTGATTTCTACCTAGAATAACACCCCCCCACACCCTTTACTTCACCTTCCTGACATCTAGGTACCCTTGAGAACACAACTGAGGGTCTCTGGGCTGATTACTGGCCTTCCACAAGGCTTGCCAGTGTATTTGTTATTCTCTAATTTAATTATCCTTTCACTCACAGTCTTCTCTACTGGGGTTTGGGCTTCCTGAGAGAGCAAGGGCTGTTCACGGAAGAGTGAAAGCTCTGCCCTACATCATACAGCTGTGGAGGCTTTCCAGGTATATCTGTCTCCCACCAGATCTATCAACATGTTAAAGATTCTCCAATCCTGCCAGGCTGCTCTGGATCTCCATACTTCTTCCTGACATATGAACACTCCTTAGTGGATCCAGATTTGCCACCATGTTAGTTTACCTAAGAACTTTGATAAGGCTCTAAGTAGAAATTATTTTCTTTGCCTTTAAGTCAAGTGTTCATACCTGTGTGATGTTTAGTACTTCATCTCTGTCAACTGCTTATAAGCCTATCTCCCACTTGTGGACTTAAACCATCTCAAGAGGAGGAACTATGTTTGATTTCACTTTGTATTATCTGAGGCAACCATGGTGCCTAATGAGAGTAGGTGGTTATTTTAAATGTTGTGTTAAATAAATAAATGCTTGTTGTAATATCTGTTCTGCTGGAGGCTGGGGAGAGGGTATGATTTTTGTTATTTTCTTTGGTTCAGCCATATTCTTGATGAGAAGTTCTCAGACAGAGCTGAAGTTGAAAAATAGTTGGAATTTATAGAGTAAACACCCTTGAGAAGTGTTTCTCAGATATTAACATGCATAAGAATAATCTAAGAATTTTGTTAAAATGCAGATTCTGAGTCAGTAGATCTAAGGTGGGACCTGGGATTATATTTTTCTAACAAGCTTCAGGGAGATTGGTGTGCTGCTAAAGTGGAAGTACACTGAGTGGTGAGCCATGACCTCACCAGAATTTCTCAGAATCTGCTCCAGGAATTACACATTTCTAAGAATTTCTCAAGTAGCCCTGATACTCAGAGGTGGACATCTCTATAAGGTGTGACTGTGTGTATTCTTCTAGTACCCATCTATTCACTCTGCAACACAATGGAACAGCTAGCCATATATTGTGCCAGAAGCTATGGCTATATAGGTGAAGGGGACAGGAATGCTCCTGACTCATAAAGCACACAGTCTAACAAGAAAAACATAAAAATATGTTAAAACCATTATTACACATTGAGATAAATGCCAAAAAAATAATAAAGGTGCCAATTTGGCAATAACAAGAGAAGTTCTATGTTTAAGCTAAGATTTGAGTGACATAATTATAAAAGCCATGGAATTAGTAGGACAGAGTTATTTTAAACAAAATTTAGAACAAATGCAAGTCTCTGAGTCAGAAAAGAGCCTGGCAAATTCTAGGATCTCTCCAAAGAACTGAGTGGCTAGAAAAGAAAGCACCAGAAGAGAGTGGCTTGAGGTAAGGTGAGCAGAAAACAGATAAGAACACTCACCTTGATCACCTACTCCAGCAGCACAATGAGAGAAACTTTTCTAATCAGCATCTGGGGCAGGGGTGCTGTGGAGAAGTACCCAATCTGTCTTTCTCCCTTTGGGACACTGTGCAGTTTAGAACAGCAACAATAATCCTCTGAACCATCTCCAAATACTTTTACTTCTGAGTTTCTAGAAATATTCTTTATGCATTAAAAAACAATATGAACAATGTTTTTATACTTTCTTTTTTAAAAGAAAAGATTTTATTTATTTATTTATTCATGAGAGACACACAGAGAGAGATAGAGAGGCAGAGACATAGGTAGAGGGAGAGCAGGCTCCATGAAGGGAGCCTGACGTGGGACTTGATCCCAAGATCATGCCCTGGGCTGAAGGCAGGTGCTAAACTGCTGAGCCATTGAGGGATCCCCTTGTTTTTATACTTTCAATGACTTTTAATATTTTGTTTTCTGTTTAAATTAACAATCAAAAAAGTCTTATTTATCTATAATTGAAGAGCCAATTCCTTCTAATAATTCTCAATCTTTTATTCCACTACAGAAGTACAGCATAGAATGGCATTTTCCTTGATTAGACATTTTTCAAACTACTTGAAATGTACCTGAATCTCCATCATATGCAAATTCTATATCCCTTGACATAGCAAAACAATTAAACAAACCAGGACAAGTGAATCTTCTACTACATTCTGTACACTAGATTATATACCAGTGCTTATTCCTTATTCCTTTAATTAGGCTTCTTTCTAGAATTTTCAGTGCCCTCCTTTTTTAAAGCTCAGGATACCCTAATTTTGATTCAACCATAAAATCAAAATTGGTATTTCAATGGTTATTTTATCAACCAACATAATTTGCAACCTGCCTCTTCTGAAACTCTTCAGAGTTCTCAAAATCTGTTTATTTTGAAATGATTTTAACAGTCTAGTATTTTTCCAGTGCAAATAATTTTTAACCAACATACAACAAAAACATATTAATTTGCTTTGAAATTGCTAGGCAAATTGGTTTCACAAGTAGCAATAAAATAATCTAAGATAATAGTTTTATTTATTCATTTTTTCCAATTTTATCCATATTTTATTTCTCAGCAAGTATTGTATATTTTAACTTGTTACTCATCACATCATATATTTTAACATTGCAAGTCTGACTCAAACCCTTTATAGATTCCAATCTTCAACTCTATTAAAATTAAATGAAATAATTAGATAAAGCAGCTCAATGTTTGGCACATAATAAAGACATAATAAATAGTAGCTATTTTCATTAATATCATTATTTCCTCTTTAATATCATTATGTGAGAATGTTCTCAACAGAAACCATGAGTTTTGTTTCTACTCCATGGAAGGGGCAGGGGAGTTTATAGGACAAGTCAAATATTGAGAGGATTAAATTATGGGATAAAATAGTTTTAATTAATTAATTTATGAGAGAGCACGCAAATATGTATAGGAGGGACAGAATAAGAGGGAGAGAGAATCTTAAGCAGGCTCCAGGCTCAACACAGAGCCTGATGCAGGGCTGGCTCTCATGAACCTGAGATCATGACCTGAGCTGAAATCAAGAGTCAGACACTAAACCAACTGAGCCACCCAGGTGCCTCTGAGAAAATGCTTTAAATAGAATAAAGAAAATACCATATTGAAAAAACATAGTTCATAGTCAACTCTTGAAAATCTAATAAGAAGGAAGCAAAATTCAAGTACGTAGGAAACCCATGGAGAGGAATTTTCTGGGGGTTTCCTCTTAACTTCATATAATCATTGAATTGTTAGAAATGTATCCTGTTTTTCTAGATTGTAAAACTGAGGCTCAGAGATATTGTAAAAGTCATACAGCCAGTAAAAAAATAAACTATGACTGTCTTAAGTCCAGGTCCCAAGCCATAATTTAGGCCTGAAGCTGGAGCCCACATCTGGGATGACAGAGTGACAAATCTGTGCAAATGCCTGATCTACTCTGGAGTGCTGCACTGTAGATCTTCCTTGAATATCAGTGCCATCTTTCCATGAGCTAACACACAGGGTGCTATTAACTGGGACATGGGGAAGAGTTATTTAATCTTTATAGCATCAGTGGGCGATGATTGGATACAAATCACCAAGAGTGGCAATCTTTCTCTAACACAGATTTCTAAATGGGTACAAAGGCAATCAACTAAACAAAATTTCAACTAAACAAAGATCATTTACATTGAATAATGAAAATAATGAAACACTCACCCTGGAAAGATCTTCAGGAGTATAGATCACTAAAATGAAGGATTAGAATGTTATCCTAACAACCCATGCTAAAGTCCCTCATCATTCAGTTACCTTTCTATCTACATCACTCTCCATCATAGTGTGTCCTATGGGACAAGAACTTTGTGTTCCAAAGGCATCTCTTCAGTGTTTCTTTATAATGAGACTCCAGCTCTTTAATGGGTAAATGTGTACAAGACATAGCAATCTTTAATTTTCTTTTTGGTATGAGCAATACTTACTAACCATTGTTAAGGGATTGATGCTCTATTTCTAGAGATAAGGAAAACCTTCCACATGTGACCTACATGATTTGATATTTAAATACTTCACTCTTGTGATCATTCTATTGTGTTTGGATGTTTTCTGTGAGTGTATTCTAGTAATGGTTTTAAACTAAGTCAACATAAGACTATTTCAAATTAAAGGGAAAATATATAAAAGTACCCAAAATAATTGAAGTGATCAAAGTTGCAAACTGAGGAGGGATTGAACCCAAGCTGGAGTTGAGAACGTAGAGGTAGAATGAGCAATCACAGCTACAGTCACAGGAGGTAGACAAATGATCACTGAATCTTTTTGATTGCACATCATATCAGAAAAACAAATGCAAGCATATCAAAAAATATATACATCTGCCAAGTTGTATTATACGTACCATAAAACCAATAAAATCAACAAGGTTTAGATAAACAATATATATTTTAATATCGTGCCACTCATCTTACTCTCTATTTTCATTAGCTAGTTTCTTAAGACACAGTATATAGTCAAAGAAAAGTTCATTCTTCATAGTAATGAATATAAATTTATATTTCATTCTTCTAAATAATTTTGACAGCTGGTGATGAAGTAATCATCAATAAAGAACTAGAGGGCCATCACCTCTGATGTTTTCCTGTCATTTGTTTATATTAACATTTTAGTCTTGTCTAATCCAGTGTCATAATAGAAATCTGTTTCGTGAGGATTTGTATAGGCCTGGACTCAATAATATACTCTGCAAATACATTTAGGGCACAGGGCTGTAACTGGGGAAGCAGAGGGAACTATGACTGACCACTCCCACACTGTGGCTTGCCTTGACTCCTAGAATGCTTCATTTATCTTCTGTGACCTGGAACTGAAAGGCAGAAGAAACTACAAGAGTGCCGTTGTCAACTCATGTTAACTGTTGTTTGACAATATTTTCTTTTCTATAATTTGGCTTAAAATATAAACAAAAAGTGATATATTAGTACTTCTTTATAGTACCTAAGCAAATAATCTTAAATTCTCCCTGGGACACAATGATAGGCTGCTAATGATTGCCAGAAATATGTCTGCATCTTAATCCCAAGAGTTTGTCAATGTCACTTTATTTGGAAAAATGTCTTTGTAAATATAATTAAGTTAATGATCTTGAGATGAGTAGACTATCTTGGATTATTCATGCGGGCACTTGTGCTCTTCCAGGAGAGAAGTAGAGGAGATCAAGCACATACGCAGAAGCAGAGGCAACATGACCTCACTGGGTAGAGACTGGAGTGATGTGTCCACAAGCCAAGGAATGATGGCAGGAAGCGAGGGATGGATTCTCCCCCAGAGCCTCTGGAGAGACAACAGCCCTGCCAATATGTTAATTTCAGATTTCTGGCCTTCAGAACTCTAAGAAAATGAATATGTACTGTGCCAAGCCACTGAAATTGAGGTAATTTGTTATGGCAGCCCAGGAAAACTAATTCTGGTATCAAACATGAAAAGAAAGTCTACTGGTTCATAAACTAGAATGAGTAACCATGGAAAGTGATGCATCTGATTTAATGACTTTATGGCAGGCTTTAGGATAAGACCTTATGGAGGGTTTGGCAAGATGGGACTGGTTCCTAAAAGGCCCAAAAGAAGGAAATTTCTACATCCGGGGATGAGGCAGACAAGGACACCTTATAAATACTAAATCCTTAGTATTTATAAAAATCCTTAGTATTTTTAGATATTGGAGATCCAATGGAGATTAGATAGCATTTTTTAGATATTGCAGATCCAATATCTCCTATATTGGAGATCTGCATCTTCTTGTCATTTTATTTCTTTCTCACAGAAGGTATCTCATGTTTCATATAATTTCTCCTTCTTATAAGGAGGATGTTGAGGCTTAAGTCACCAAATAATGTGCCTATAATCAAAGTGTCTGTGAATTGTGTCGGAGTCATGTCCTGGGTGTTCTGATTTCAAGTCCAATGTTTAGATGACATAAAATTAATAGTCCTTGGTTTCCTCAAATTCCATGTCTTTGTAGGCCTATTGCAGACCCCTTCTATGAATGAACATATAAATTCATGGAAAATGGAGTGGCAGAGTTCCTTTGTATGTACAGAAAGTCAATGTGATTGGAATTAATTCATATAATTCCCTAAACTGAAATGAAGCAAGCATATAACACTGCAATCTACTCCATTCAGGAAAAATGAGCATCATCTTTTAAAAACCATAAATAATCTTTCAGGTTTGCAACTACAATATATAAGACCAAAATTGGCCTTTAATATTCTCAGAAGCCATGAATCTGTTTCCAAATCCTAAAGATTTCACAAACTATTTGATATTTTTCTCTGGGACTGATTTATGTGATTTCATTAGCTGGTTAATAGAAATATATAGCTGTAAATACTCAAATAAACTTTCCATTGTCATTAACTTGTAACATCAGGTATAGTTTTCATAAAGGATAATAGATTCCTCCATTTTCATTTAAGGCATGTTAAGCTACATTTCTCAAAAAGAAATGAATATAGTAATGGTATAACAGATCCAAAATCCACCACACATTTTTGATTGCAGATTTTGAAAGGCCATTGGTTAAGTAAAAAAAGAAAAAAGGTCATCTTTCCTCAATATCAGTATTTTAGTACTTAATCCCATCTTTAAATATGTCCAACATATCCCATGCTTTTCCCAAGCAATAGAGATATGCACTAGCATATGAAGGTCATGTGCTCTGGTCATCCTTGTCCTGAGCTACTTTGCTTGAGTTACTCCCTTCCTGTGCTTGCTCCCATCTGGCCAGTCCCTTGGTTTTCTCTTCTAGTTCAAAGTCTTCATATGTCGTCATAGTTAGTACTTATGTTCAGTTTCTGACTTCAGTTTCTAACTTCTTTCTGAATATGTTGGCTCAGAATCACATCAGTCCATCCTGCTTCAGGCTGGCTTGTTGTGCCAGAGAATCTAATTCTTGTTCCAGGACATTGGTGGGTGCTCTGTTTTGGCCACCTGACCCCAGTGTGCACAGATATTTGTAGTCATAGGCAAATTTAGTCTCAAAGAGCTTTCCAAGCTCAAAGATTTTTTATAGTCAGTCTGACCTTTCCACTCTGATTAATACACTAAGTAATAACAGCTCAAATTCTAGTAAGTTCACAGTCTAGAATGGGAGACAAATATGTAAATATATGAATTCATTACCATTTGCATGATTATTAGAACTTGAAGATAACTAAGACAATAGCTATACAAAAGAAATGCCTAATGTAATTTGTGACTTTAGATAGA
The DNA here is from genome assembly GCF_048164855.1 of Canis lupus baileyi. NCBI lineage: Eukaryota > Metazoa > Chordata > Mammalia > Carnivora > Canidae > Canis > Canis lupus. The sequence continues at coordinate 30,120,951 of NC_132857.1, read as the reverse complement.
AGATTTCAGGTGTGACCATCCAATGCCCAGCCATGAAGGAGCAGAGAAGTGATTTACTGAACTCTCTTGCCAAACTTCCATATCCTTTCAGTGCATCCCTTTGGCCATGTCCAGCTGAAAGCCTGGTTGGTGTGGTCCATAGCATCAACTTTTTAAACTGCAGGGAAGGAAAATGAATCTAGAAGGACTGCTAGAGAATATTCAACAAGAAAAAAAGACAAAAGAAAACTGAAGATTAAAAAACATTCACATCCTGATGAAAAAATGGTAAAATTACCAGGCAAATAAAATGGTTTTATACTTATATGCAAAAAACGTACAGCCTCAAAATACATAAAGTAAAAAAAAAATGATAAAATTTCAATTTGCAACAGATGAATCAAACAATCATAATAAAATATTTGAATAAATCTTTCTCAGTAACTGATAGAACAAGCTGAAAAAAATTGAAAATGAAAATTTGAAAGATGTGACTAACAAATTTTGTCTTATTTACATATATAGAACATAGAATTCCCAAATGCCAGTACATAGAATTTTCAAGGTGGCATAGAAAGATTAGAAAAGTTAACCATATAACGACTAATTAAGCAAGTCTCAACAATTTCAAAGGATTTCAATCACACAGAGTATGTTCTCTGAATGAAATGTCACTTTAAAGAGTCGTTAAATAAAAATAACCTCCATAACTTTGGCTAAGGTGTATACTTCTAAATAACCCAAGTAAAGAAGAAATTTAACTGAAGATTAGAAAATCTTTGGGACAGGATGGTATGATAAGTAATACATATCAAAAATTGTGGGATACAACTCTGAAGGAAAATTTCAGCCTCAAAAATCATATATTAGAAAACAAGAACTGAAAATTGATACACTGCATTAATGTCAAAAAGTTAGAAACTGAACATCGAATTAAAAACAAATTAATGTATCTCAGAAGACACAAATATATGAAGAGATATTCAGTGCTCATGCATTGGAAGAAATATTATTAAAATATTCATACTATCCAAATCAATCTACAAACTCAATGCAATTTCTATTCCAATGACATTTTACACTGAAATAGAACAAACAAATCTAACATTTGTATGGAACCACAGAAGACCCTGAATAGCCAAAAAAAATCTTGAGAAAGGAAAACAAAACAGGAGCATCATACTTCCTGATTTTAAGCTATATTACAAAGCTCTAGTAATCAAAATAGTATAGTATTGCCATAAAAAAGACATATAGATCAATGGAAAAGAAAATGGAATCCCACAATAAACCCACACATTTATAGCTAAGAATATACAATTGAGAAAATTTAGTCTCTTCAATAAACGGTGCTAGGAAAAATGGATAGCCACATGTAAAAGAATGAAACTGGGCTTTTCTTTTATACTATATACAAAAATCAACAAAATGAATTGAAGACTTAAATGTAGGACCTGAAACCATAAAATTACTAGAAGAGAATTTAGAGGATAAGCTCCTTGACATCAATCTTGGTGATGATTTTTTTTTATTTAACATTAAAAGCAAAAGTAGCAAAAGCAAAAATAAGCAAGTGGGACAATATCAAATTAAAATGCTTCTGCACAACAAAAGAAACTATCAACAAAATGAAAAAGCAACCTAAGAATAGGAAAAAAAATATTTTCAAATCTTATGGATTTTTTGATTAATTATATAGGGGAACTCTTTCATAATGTATATGTTTATCAAATCATATGTATACTTAAAATATCTTACAACTCTGTGTGTCAATCATATTACAATAAATTTGAAACTTTAAAAAGTAAATAATATATTTTAGTGTATAAATTAATAATTAAATAAAAATATTAATAAAACTAATTTGCAGTTCTTTGAAAAGACTAATAAAATTAATAAGAACTACTGAAAGAGCTCAAGAAAAACATCAGTAATGAGGAGTGCCTGGATGGCTCAGTAGGTTAAATGTTAAGCTCTGTGCTCAGTGAGGAGTCTGCTTGAGGTTCTCTCTCTCTCCCTCTGTCTCTGCGGTGGCTCCGTCACCTGAAGGTGTGCTGCTGCTTGCGAGACTGCCTGACTTCGCAGAATCAGAAATTGCCTGGATGAAGACCATGCATTTTCCATGACCTTTTCAGCCCTTCAGGTCTTTGTAAGATCCCCTGCAGGGGATTAGTGAGAAAGGGTATGCTTTGTGGTATGTTTGCTTTCCTGTTAGGAACACGAAGGAAACCAGCAATTTACCTGCCGTGTGAACAGCCTACAAAGTAGATCTGAGAGCAATCCATTCCGCCCAATTGCTCATACCCGGAGTAGGACGCGGACCAAAAGAGATCCTCTGCTCCCCAAGGCATGTGCCCCTGCATAGCACTGGCCTTTCGGAAGCATCCCAGTGGGGTTTTCTGAGGCTCACTGGTGACTCATGCCCTGCATTGCAATCCTCTGCGCTTTTATCCCGGCTCTGACGGATCTAACACTGCTCTGTCTTCCGAAGGGAAAAAAGATTCATTTGTTTTGAGCAATAAAGTCATACAAAATGATGGCCATTCAAAAAAAAAAAAAAACAAACTCTCTCTGTTTCTCTCTCTCTCTCTTGCTTGTTTTCTAAATATGTAAAAAAAGAAAAACATTAGAAATGAGTAAGTATACACTCTGACAGAGCTTACAGATATTAAAATATTATGATAACATTATTAAAAACTTTGTTTTGTTTGAAAATGAAGAACAAATGGAAAAATCCTTATAAAAATGTAGTTTATCAACACTGACATGAAAAATAAGAACTACATAATTGGGCAGTCCAGGTGGCTCAGCGGTTTAGTGCCGCCTCCAGCCCAGGGCCTGATCCTGGAGTCCCAGGATCGAGTCCCTGCAGGGAGCCTGCTTCTCTCTCTGTCTCATGAATAAATAAATAAGATCTTTTCTTTAAAAAAAGAATTGCATAATTTTGTATCTATTAAAGTCATTAATCAAATATTTTAAACTTCCCACTGAAAACTCCATGCCCAGATGACTTCATTAGTGAATTCTAACAGATATTTAAGGAATAAATACACCAATCTTAAATGCATTTGCAAATATGGAAAAAGAACATTTCCAACATGCTTTATGGGTTTTGTAAGAAAGATCTGTCAAGGACACTATAAGAAAGGTAAATAGTAAATTAATCTCTTCCATGAAGATAGATGCAAAATCCTTTTAAAAACTTGCAAGCACTCAGCAAACTACAAAAAAAAGATAAATCATAATCAAGTTGTATTTATTCTAGGAATGTGAAATTAGTATAGTATTTGAAAATAATTGGTACAATTTTTTACATTCATAGAATAAAGTACAATAATCAATACATACAAAAAATCATGTGAAAAAATTCACAAGTCATTCATTCATGACAAGATCTCCTAGAATCCCAGAAATAAAAGGGCTCTCCTTTAGCATAATCAAGAAGTGTTTTACTAACCTATGTGGACAACAGACTTAGTGATCAAATATTAGAAGCTTACCCTCTGAGACTGGAAACTAGAATGCTTACTATGAACTGCCAAAGCAAGAGGAAAGGCAAGAAGGAAAATACTGGAAAAGTTTTAGGAATAACAATGCAACCATTAGATTAAGAGTTGTCCAGTTTCATCAGTCATCCAGATATATGGAGAATCATGATAAAAAAAAAAATGGTAAAGCCACGTACCACAGGGTATATAGATTGGAGAAGAAAGGATGAGTTCCATATGAAGGTAAGAAGCAAGAAGCAAAAGTAAGGTAATGAAAAGTAAGGGAATATAAAAGACAAAAGTCAGACAATAGAATATTAGAGTAAAATTTTGGAGTGATTTTTTTTGAAAGTGACTTGTATACACAGGTTAACCAAGTAGACTATCTATGAAGATCTATGGACTTGAAGAGCTCAATAATTTTTATGGCTAGCCATGTGTTCAGCTCACCCATATAGATTTTGGAATTGCCCTTTAGAATGGCAGGAGCTTAAGAGAAAAAGAGTCAGAGTTACCTGTGGAATAACTGAACTAGTAACTGAAATATGGGAGACACCAAGAGCTTAGTGTATCACTGTTCATGATGAGACTCCTTAAGAATCTTTCTCTCCCTCTCCCTCTACCTGCATTCCCCCTCTCTAAAAAAGAAAAAAAAGTCATATCTTTTCTTCTAAATTTTTAGCTTCCATTCTCCACTCCTACTCCTCTTCCTTTTTTTTCTTGCTCAAATTGTTCAAACTTTGTCCAATGGCCTCTAAAGCCAATTGTTTTGACCTTTTGGCATTCTACACCATTCTTTGCTGATTTGCTTTCTAGTATATAAGATATTCCAAATTCATATTATTATGTTTATTTTGCCCCAAACCTGAAACAGATTTTTTTTAGGAAGCCATGGGTCTTTTAATAAGAAAAAAATATTTAAAAACCAAGACCTGAGGGCTAGATGTGCTCATTGGTATTGGGATACCTTTGTTCCTAGATTTTCTCAATGAAGAAAAAATAAGTATAAAAATTTGATAAGTTACTAAAGTGATTTTTTAAAAAAGAAGTTACTAGAGTAATCAATTATTTTTCTTGAGTGATTATGTTGACAATTTGAATTATAGTTTTATTTCTTTATTCCTGTCTTTTATTAAAAAAAATCTACTTGTGAGTTTGCTTTTTTATGCTTTTAGCTCTAAGTTTTTCTATATGTTAAAATATGCATGGTTCCAAAGTCAAAACAATATATACAGTTATACTCAGAAAAGTCTTACTTCTATTCCTATCGTCCCTAGCTTTTTCTCACCCACAGATAATTTCTCTTCCTTAGATTCTGGTTTATCCTTCCTGTATTTCTTTTTGAAAATATAAGCATGTATAACACATATATATAATCAGTTGTTCTCTTTTTATGCAAAAGTAGTATATGTACTCTTTTACTCTTTGATTTCTTTCACTTAATACATCCAGTTCGGGGCATCTGAGTGACTCAGTCAATTAAGCAGCTGACTCTTGATTTTGGCTCAGGTCATGATCTCTGGTTCCTGGGATTGAACTCTGTGTCATGCTCTGTGCTCAGTCTGGAGTTAACTTGAGAATTATCACCCTCTACCCCTCCCCCACCTCTAAAATAAATAAGTAAATCTTTTAAAAATACATCCAATAAATCAGGCTCTATTGTTTGACAGAAATCAATCTAGTTTCTTGCGTCTAATATGTTTCTATTGCAATAATGCTGTAAGGGATAACCTTATGGATACTCAACTGACTTTCTTAATCTCCATTCTTAATGGTGCACATGTGATAACAAAAAATACCTAATTTCTTGTGACATTTCTCACCAAGCAAATTCTGAAGAACCTTAGAGAAAATGATTCTAGGAAAAGTTATCCCCAGTGAGTTTGAGAGAAGGTTCACTGGATACCTCGTTATTTTGTTCTTCTAATGATAATACAATATTTCTAAAGAAGCCATGACTACCTTTGGAAAAATTTACAATAAATATGTTTCCCTTTACTACTTTCAAGTAATTCCCTAGGGTCATGCCAGAAGTGTGAGCTGTGATGAATATATAGATAGATGGCAACACAGCAGGTCAACCAAGATAAAACAAGACTAGAGATAAAAGCAAGAGACAATGAATAGACGTGGACTATGCCAAATAATCACCCAAGTCTGTATAGAGCCAAGAAATACTTGTTAGAAACCCAATAATTGGGATGCCTGTGAGACCCAGCCGTTGAGCATCTGCTTTCAGCTCAAGGCATGATCCTGGGATCCGGAATCAAGTCCCACATCGGGCTCCCTTTAAGAAGTCTGCTTCTCCCTCTGTGTTTCTACCTCTTTCTCTGTGTATCTCTCATGAATAAATAAATAAATATTTTTAAAAAAAGAAACCCAGTAGTTGTCAGAGCTTTGATCAGAAAGATACTCAAGTTTCATCAGTCATGTTGGAAAGCCATGTAATAGAAACACTAGGCTTGTAGGTGGGAATCAAAGAGGCTTTGGAGCCCCTTGAGAGTAGATATCCAGGGAAGCTGTGATTCAGTGTAATGGGGCTCTAACATTAGGCTGCACTGGCTGCCCATGTAGAACATGGTGTGGGGCCATTTTTGGCTTCAAGAGACAGGGGGAGTCCCAACAAAGATTCAAGAAGATTCTGAGAAAATGATGATTGCTCACCTCTGGGATATACAGTTCAGAATTAGGAATTTGAACCTAAAAATATGTGTGAATATATATATATATATATATATATATATATATATATATATATAAATATATATGTTACTATATGTTAATATATGTGTGTGTATATATGTGTGTGTATGTGTGTGTGTGTGTATATATATATACATATATATATACACTAACAACAGTACAGAGTCTTGTCCTACCTTCTCTAGAGCACTGGGTGGGAAAAGGAGCCCTAGAATACCCACTGTAGGCTTGATTACATTGAGGAGGACACAAGTATAATATAATATAATTATATTATATAATAATATAATAGAGGTGTCCAACAAGACAATGTTGGAATTCCAATTTGCTAGACTGAGATTCTTCCATTTGCCTTTATTTTGTCAGGGATAGGCAGAGCTCTATACACTAGGAGAGAACCGAGTGCTCCTGGCTGTGAGAGTTAGTGGGACTCAAGGGTAGGGAGAAAGGATAGATGTTATAAAAGCTAGAACCAGCTAGGGAGCACCAGACCAGAGGCCAACATCATGGCAATCAGTCAGGAGCAAGGCAAGTTCCCAGCACAGGGCAGGGCCATTGATCAGGATATCGGGAAGCTGAGGCTTTGGCAGGCACATCCAGTATAAGGTGTGAGCTGTCTAGATCCTGAAAGTAAGAATGGATGAGCCAATTCACAGAGAATTTATGTGTTGATAGGAAGGACTCAAGTGTGCAAGCACAGGGGTAGAATTCAAGGAATGGACCATGAATTCTTGACTTTTATTTTCAGAGCCATTTGTAATATCATTGCCTCAGAGTACATCTCCATGGTGGAGTTATGGTTGAATAGAGTAGAATCTCCTGCCTCTCCTTGTCTTCTTCATTCTTAGCCTGTTAACAGAGGGAGGAAAGTCTGGATGCTTCCTTTAACCAATGACACGAACCTGTCTTTGTACCATCACTCCCTCCTGTTTTTAATAAGACCACTTGTTCACACCAGAGGATTCAGTAGCATTGGTCTCCATGGATTCCTTTCAACTTAAACTTTATATTTCTAAAAAGCTTAATTGTAATCTTTTGAAGTACCTAATTAAAGATTTAAGGAAATAATGAATAACCTGAGGTGTCTGTCTGCCCCAGGTTTCTTTGCAAATGAGAAAAATAGACTTTCAACCATGGGGAATAATTTTAAAGCTGACTCTGTTTTTATTCCCTGCTCTTTTTCATCTCCAGTTGCTTCAATTTCTCTTCACCATAATTCTCTGTCCTTTCACTCTCCAGCTCTGAAGCCTTCTCTGACCAGAGCCTGGCTGACCTCTTGCTACCTTCTTCCTTTTTTCTCTAAGAGACCCATGGTCCTATGCTGTGGAAGCAAAGAAAAAGCAAAATTCCAGCCCATGGAATTCCAGCTCCTCTACAGAGAAGGTGTGTGTGGTTGCCAGTGAGTTCATTTGGAAGTCCTGCAAGACAGAGGGTTTGAAATAGGCATTCTCTTTAAAGCAGGTAACCTCAAGTGTCACCTTTCCAAAAGCAAATTTTTGTCCTGAGGGATTCCAGGGACTAAAATACATATCTATGTGTAACCTTACATGTATCTCTTCTCTCAGCAGAATGGGTTCACTGTGCCAAGATTGATATAGGTCCCTTTCCTCTGCCCACAGGCCATTCTAAGGTGCTTCATCATACCCTCTGTTCCCTATTTCCAGCCATACAACAAGTCTCTTGAGATCAGGGGCTGAACCATTCACGCATCCACTCATTTACACATTCAATAAACACTTACCAAATGCCTCCATATGCTTGGTACTGTCAGATGCCAGGGATGCAGTTGTTACCAAAACCAGATGCAATTCTTGTCCACATGGAGCTATACAGACTTTTAGAAAAAACAGACATTTATCAAATGATCACATGAATAAAACTGATCACACCATGCTATGAGTGTATAGTTTGTGATATTTAGGGATGTCAAGACTTTCCTGTGAAGTAGCAACTTATCAAGTTCTGAAAGTAGGTAGGAATTACCTTGGTAAAAAAGAAAGGGGAGGGAAAAGCTTCAGATCAGAAAAGAGGACCAAGTGGGAAGGCCTATGGCAATATGGCTTATGTACAAAACCTGTTTATCAACAAAATGCTGTTGGATAGAATTGTTGCCTGAACTGAAAAATTTTTGGCATTTCTGGCCTTAATCTACTAACAGTCAGGATCCAAGGCCCAGCCTCTCATATTTTGAAATACCTGCAAGACTAACACTTCCAATTAAGAATCACTATATATGGCCTAATAAAGGTTCTTGTGTTTAATATGATGGATAGAGTGTTGGAGAAGACATTAGAATGATATGAACTTGACAACAGTGATAATGCTTATATCTTTCAGAGTCTTGGGGGAGAGAGGAAATAGGACAAATCTCCAGAAATTAATTCCCAGAGTTAACTTTCTAAAATCGATGTGCTGAGCATTCGCATATTGAAAGCTTAGTCTTGTTCCTATCTCTGTGTTCATCCCCCCTTCCATTTTACCTGTCTGTGTATTTTTTCCAAGGTCAGCTTGTTTGTGACTATAAACAAGAGAGATGGAGAAAGATTCAACAGATATTTAGGAAGGAAAACTGACAGGGCTCAACCATGTAGTATATATGGGAGTAAAGGAGATGATTGTATAAAACTGGTTTGTAGCTCCATAGATACTGAGACACAATGCTGGGAATATGACTATATCTGAATGGGAGAGATTAGCCATTTGTATATGTGGCTTGGAAATACCCAAGAGGTGATATCTCACAGTTGTATAACTAGATCAAGGCTCAGACAAGAGATCTGGTTTAGAAACATATTTGAGTATCAGGCACATATAAGTAGCATATATTTGTCTGCTAAGGCTGCCATAACATGCCACTGACTGGCAGCCTTAAACAACAGAATCTTATGTCTTTAAGTTCCAGAGTCTAGAAACTCAAGATTAAGGATGCTGGCAGCATCTGTTCTCTCTGAGATCTCTCTCCTTGGTTAGCAGGTCGCCATCTTCAGCTGTCTTTAGGTAGTCTTTTCCAGGGGGGCTTATCTATATCCTAACTCATATTCTTATATGGACACAAGACTTATTAGATTAGGACCCATCCAGCTGACTTAGTTTTACCTTAATTAGCTCTTTAAAATTCCTGTCTCCAAATATAGCCACATTTAGAGGTACTGGGGAGGAGGTTAGGACTTAAACATGTGAATTTGGGGGCAACACAACTCAGTCCACAGTAGATGGTAATTGAAGCTGTGGGTGTGGTATGATATCGCCTAAAGGAAGACTATCTAAGAGAAGAGAGTCTAGGTTGCAACATAAAGAATCCAATATTTAAGGGAAGAAGGGGAAAGAGGAACTAAAACCATAGAGAAGAACCAAGGAAGAACCAGGTCAGAGAAGCCAAGGAAAAGGAATGTCTTGACAAGGACATAGTTGTGAAAAGTGTAGAAGATAAAAGCTGAAGAAGAAAAAAAGCACTGAAAAAAGGAAACTTGCCTTCTATTTTATCTACTCAGTATCTAACCTAGTGGCTGGTATGTAGTAGCCATTATTTATTAAGTATTCGTGTATGAGTCTGCAGGCAGAAGAAGGAAGACTGAGTATTATAGAATTGGCTAACCATATCTCTGCAAACTTAAGAGATTACTATATCAGAGCCTCAGTTCCAAATTATGTAAAATAAATTTGATGACCTCTGTCTCACAAGGTTGATTGTAATTACATGAGTGGTATCCAAAAAAAAAAAAAAAAAAAAAAACAACCTGGTAGATATTTTTCCAGCAACTCACTGAAATACTTTAAGCATTGTACTCAAACTGGTTGGGAGTGGCAAGAAATGGAAAGTCAGCCTGTATCAAGCCCAGTCCTCGCTAGAGAATGACATGGATCAAATCTAGAGAGTTTTTTTAGTTGTGCATTTCCAAGGGCAATCTAGGATGAGAATGGGAGACTCTGGTACAGTGTAAGAGAAAGCAGTACAATGGCAATGGAGCAGAAACAAAGATAGATTTGAGGCAAAGTAAGGGTCCTAGCATATCTGCATAAGCAGCCCAGCTCACTGTTACTTATGTCTGAGTGGAGCAGCCTTACTTTAAAATCAAGTGGAAAAGTAAACAAACCCTGAAATAAAATATTTTTATTAGTATATATGATGTGTTTTTCAAGCTAATTAATCAGTCATTCTGAGGCATGGGTTACGGACTTAATATATGCAGGCTTTTAAAAAAGAAAGCTATGCGTGGTCCTTGTCCTGACAGAACAGTCTACCACCTTGGTAGGTGAAACATTCATATGTAAAGACACATCAAACAAAAGAGCCTCCACTGCAGTGCTTTCTGTTCAAATACAAATTACAGTCAACTAGGCCAGTGAGGTAACTGTGAATCCTTAGAAGTCTATGACCCTTTTCTGCCTTGATGCCAACATTTCTTCTTCTGGGTACACAGAGGATTCATGAAATCCAGATTTCAACTAAGGAGAAAAATGAATATTTTGGAATTTCTATTACATACAAAATACTTTTCTGGGGACTCTTATTTATTAATTCATTCAACCTTTCTGTTAATACTCCACTGTTAATACTCACAATACCATGTGAATGACCTCACATTGGTAGTTCAAAATTGGCTTTGGTGGAAAGATTTACAGTAAATCAGAAAATACTAAAAACCATGTTTTTATTTGTTTTTTGTTTTTTGTTATTTTTTTTTTCCAGAGAGCTAGTTGTTAAACATTTACCAGAACACAATGATGGATTAAAGACAATTTCATCCCATTTCCTATTTATCAGCTTTGGGAGCTATGGCAATATGAGGTACCTGATAGTAGTCTTTGTCTCTGGGTTCTTCTAGACCTCAAATCTTTTCTGTTAGAGCACAGACTGAGACCCACCCCTTCATTACATCAAAATTGAATTCTCTCATTCCTGTCACAATGTCCATTTGAATTAGTTGTCATCTCTTATATAAAACTCTGCAAGCCCCAGCCACATCCTCATCCTACTTGGAATCAATCATACTCATTATCCTCAATTGAACATTTGTTAATTAATATAACCAGACATCTGGTTTGTGCAGCCAGGTGAAGACTCATGAACATAGCCATTGGAACATGATCCATTGGAACAAAGCTAGATGGCAAGAAAGTACAAAAAAGCCCTTCAACAGAATAGATAGAATATTGGCACCTTTAATCCTCATCACTCCATGAGAGAAATATCATTAACCTATTTTACAGACCCAGTTTTTGAAGCCCAAAGAGCTTACACAGCTGGCAGTGAGCAGAAGTACAGTTTGTGTTCTCAGCTTCTAGCAGAGCTCATGGCACAGAGTAGGCCGTCATGAACATTTATTGAAGTGAATACAAGGACAGATGTGTACCACAGACCACCTTCACTTTTCTTCTTTGCTTCATTTTTTGAGTACATTTTCTAAAGAATGCTTTTCATAAATCAATTCCAGATCTGGTTGTCACTCAGATCTGACTCATTTTGAGATGGCATTTGATAGAATTGGAAAGGAAAGACAGGATAAATTGTGTGCTGTTGTTTGTAATAAGAGAGAAAATGAAAAAGTTTTAAAAGATATAGAGAGGGGGATAGAGAGCCACTTCTCGGATATTTGTTTATTTATCCTATGTTGCCTCTTACTGTCTCACATTCCTCTTTGAAACAGAACTCCACAAATGTGAAAATTCATTGCATCGGCCAGGTGAAATCTTATGCCACAGAGCCAGTTCTTAAAGAAAGGGGGAAAATTGCCCATTGGGAGACACAGGGAGTACCATGCATATCTGAAGAACTGACTTCCTTTGGCTTTATGAAATATAAAATGAAAATAATCATGTTTTAGTCACTCTACTTGTCTACCTCCAAGGAAGACAGCCTCAATGCTGTAAAGCTTCCCCTTCTTTGTTTGCTTTGTGTTCCTCTTTCTAGTCAGTCTTAAAAGCATGAAAGGGGAGTGGAGGTTGGAAGATATGAGTAGTCCAGATCTCCAACTTCCTGGGACCTAGAATAAGTCTGTCTTCTACTCCGGGTCACCATATCCCCATCTTTAAAAGACTCTTGAGAGATGATGAAATAATCTCTAAAATTTCCTTCAAATCTAATATTTTATGATCCAAAGAGTCTTCAAGGCTGCCTATGTTGAAACATTGAGCTGTTGTCTGTGAGCAATTTTGCTGCTGTGACCTAAAAAAAGATCCTGGAAATAATTCCAGGAATATTCTCACCATGACAACCATTGATTTCAATGTGGTTGATGGGCTGATTTCCTAAAGTAAAGTGAATTTGGGGCCCTTTAAAAATTAGGTGATAAGCCAAAGGAGTCATAGACATTGAACTCTTGCCTTTGTTCTCGAGGAGCACTGGTGTTTGGAGTGGTGATTTTGAAAGTCTCCTTGATGACTTTAAGAAAAATGCCAATCCCTTCTTTTCCTCCAGCCCTACTCTTACTTTTCCCAAATGAAGAAAAACAACTCTGTCATCTAAAGTTGCCTCAGGTCTACTGCCATCTTTGCTGATAATAAAACTTCTCTTATTTAATTAGGGCAGCCTGAAATCTATGTTAGAAAAAAAAAAAAACACAAAATAACCAAGATTTTCAAGAAACAGAGAGCCAACTAAATAGCTGAACACTGTTTCCTCTTGAACGTAAGCTGATTATACACAGGCTGAAATGCTCAGAGGGCTATGGAAATACATCTCAATTTTTCGCCTCTAAACATTTTCTCTCATTTTAGTTGTAAATGTGCTATTTTAGTAAATTAGCAAAAGATGATGTGTTTGCAAATCATTCAAACCTGTTTCCCAGGCTTTATTTTCCAAGTTTTATTGGAAGATATCCAAGTGTTTAAAAGAGGGGGGAAAAAGGCCCAAAACCAGCAAGCTGAAAATTGGAGATGATTCTTCAATAGGCACATAATTATGTGTGCCCCATACCTTTGTGTTTACTCTGATTTAACTTCTCTTCAATTGTTTCTAGATTCTGTGATTAGAGATACCATTCTCCATGTGTTTCATAGAACTTAGGGAAGCTTCTGGTGTGTGAAGTAGTCTGTCTTCCCCTTACCACCGGTGCCCCACTCCCTCCTTTCTGCTCCTGTACCCATCACTTTATCAGCCACTATTCTCTCCCATCTCTCCCTGCCTTTCTTCTCCAGGCCTCTCTCACTCCTTTCTTCTCCAGGCCTCTCTCACTCCTCTGTCGGCTTCTCCCAACTTCTCTTGATTTCTTTCTATTATGTCCTCTTTCTTTCTGCTTTTTCAACTTACTCTTTCTTTTTCTATGATTTGTCATTCCTCTCCATTTTGCCAACTCATGGTTAACAAGAATAACCCATGTAGGGTGGTATTCTTTATAAGAAAAATCATTTACAAAGAGCCCTCTTTGATGTAGCTTGTAATTTTGGATAGCTTGTAATTTTGGAAAATGATGTCTGTATCTTTCAACGCAATATGCATTGAGTCTGTGCACTGTGAGGCCATGTTGGGCACTGAGGTTATAAAGACAAAGAATACATATCCCCTATATTAAGAACACAGCGGGGAAAGGACATGAGTAAATGTTTTGACTGAGGAGTCACAATGTATGGTGGATATTTATAAATAGTTTTATTTTTCCAGTAACTTCGACAATTGTGCTCTGCCAATCCCCTTTTGCCCCTGAAGACTAGACTCATTGAGTGTTGTCATATCTTCCCTTGGGACTTTAGCTGACATTTATTGCTTTATATTTCCTAGGTGCAAGTCTTTGCATTAATTTTAACAATTGCAGATTAGTTCACCATAAAAATGCCTGTTCTATCATGATGGAGGTATTTCTGATTCTACTTCCTTTTGGAATCAAACCAAACCTTTCCAATCAACATGGGAAAGTTATATGCAAAAGTCCAGCATCTTCTGCCATTTAACCAGTTGCCAGAGAGGTAAGACTTAATATGTCCATGGCTATAAGAATTAATTCACATATTTCCATGTAAAATAAACTAAAATTCTTATTTTCCTGCTGTCTTTAGATTGCTACCTGAGCTACCCACTCTATGTCAAATTCCCTCCATTAAAGTACCAAGCAATGAACCAGTACGATGGGTTAGATGTCAACCTAAGCCAGCTCCATGTTTTACAAACACATGCTTTACAAACACTTTATCTTTGGATAACTTTTTTTTTCTTCTCATTTTTCTTATCTTTAAATAACTATCTGGCAGATACAAGGCTATGTCTAACCCAGTTACTGGTATCTATGACAGACAGGTTTGGACTAAATTTGTACCTAACCCAGACATTATCAGTCATTCTATATATACCTGTTATGTGCTTAATGTGGTTATTCCAACTTGACCATACAGCATGGTCCTTCCATATGATGCTTTGTAAATTATAGACACTTGGATATTCAAGGCCCATTCAATATATAAAAATCTGAATGTCCAGGGTGTGGGCATTGACATGTGGCATCTTTATTTTTATTTATTTATTTTTGGCCATTAAATAAGTGATCAGATATACATTGATTCTTAGAGCTCTGCCCTTGCTAGATTTCAGGCCATTAGATTAAGATATATAAGTGAACAGGACATGATCTCTGCCAAAACAGCCTGATAAATATTTTGATAGAATCACAAGTAGGATAGTACAGCGGACAGAAAAGAATGCCTACATGTACTGGGTGGTCAGAGGTGATGCATATTCTGATCATGATAATAGAGAAGGAATTATCCAAGCCACAAAGGGAGAGAAATACATTTCAGGGAATTGAAGCAACTATGAAAAGTGAGGAAGAAAGGGGAAAATGCTAATGACTGAGTTTGACATAAATAGATCTTGATACAGAGACTCAAAATCTGACTATTTTTCCTCTGCAGTGATTATGGATAGAGATAGAGATTAACTATATTTCCTTAATTGGGCAGGGGGGCAGTCAATCATGTGTCATTCCCCAGTCACAGACATAGATCAAAGAAAAACAAAAGCAACTCTTCAGGAAGTTATCTGTGAAAATAACCACCCAGCTCATATCCCACTAGACAAGTATTTTTCACTAAGTATCCCTAAATCCTAATGAGAGCTGTTACCAAGGGCATTGAAAAAGAGAACATTTATACTTTTTGATGAGACCTGCTGGGTATACTAGGCTCATCAAATTTGATTTTTGTTGTGTAGTTTTTTTTTTTGGAGAATGAGATTCCTGAAGATTGTCATGCACAAATAATTTAACGAATCCAATATGTGTCCTTCAAGTACCTAATTTGAAAGCTAGTATTATGACCCTTGCCTCTGGTAAGAGATCCTTTCTCCTGCTATAACCAATTAGTTTCAGGTAAGAAATACTTTTTTATACCAAATTGCAGCATGCAATGCCTGCTGTCACTCAAATGTTGTTTTTTTATGAATGGGATCAATAATCATGGCAGGAAGGGAAGGGCTAGGGCAGCTGCTTTGGGGGAAGGGTGAATGAAAAGCTGGGAGAATATTATAAATGTCCCTTTTCTCCTCTGCTTGACAAGTGGTTGCAGCAGAAGATGCTGGATCTCAGGTGTCTTTAGATGTCTCTTGGATAGTCAGAGATAACAAAGCATATTCCTTACCATTGTTCCATTACTACACTCATCAAATGGGTTGATGGACTCCTGCATACATGTTTCTCTTATATTGAAAACATGAGGCATGAAGGACTCAGACATTTCAAATCCTGAACTATTATTTTAAGACAAGCAAAAGCTTTTTAAGGACAACATACTTTCTGTGTCCTGGAAAGGCTGAAATCCATTTAAAGGGAGAAGTATTGGTGTTTGTATACATGGATAATTCCAGTATAGGAGGAGTTGAGTTTTCCCACCTTCTGGTCTCATCTCAAAGGCCATGAGTATTTTAACAAAGGAGTGCTGTAGAATGGAAGTTATTTAGCCTCAGGAAAATGGATGCAATACCAGGTCTGGGAACAAAGACATAATAAATTGGGCATTTTTTTCTTGAAATCCATTTAGTAATATGCACCAAAAAAAACTTCAAATTGTTTGAAGGTTTCATTCATTTATCTTCAAGAAGTAATCAGATATAAAAATCAAAAGGCAAGCACAAAAATTGTTTATCGTAGCATTATTTTAAAGAGGAAAATTTAGAATAGTCTAGATATACAGAAATTTAAAAACTTTAATGAATATAGTCACATCACTATAGTAGACTTTCGTGCATCCATTTAAAATTATCTTTATAAAATTGTTTAATGACCTAGTGAATTTTTTACAAATGTAATTTTGCATGCAAATAGTTAGATATACATTTAAATGCATAATTTGATCCTTTGTAAAGATGTATGTGCTATTTATGTGAATATGTGTATATGGAGACACAGAGTAAAAGAAAATGAACCAACATACAGTTAGCAACAATGTTGCATGAATGCTTAAGCTTTTGTTTTTTATTTTCCTCTTTAACATTTTTCCCCTGATTTTCAGATTATTTATCATGAATATTTTGTACACTTACACTTAGAAAAAGTCAACAGTTCAGCAATGTTTGTCCCCAATTATTTGCTGACTGGATGCCATACTTGTGCATCTAATTTACTTTGATTAATGGAATGAGAGCAGAAGTCGCAAGTGTCACTGCTGAGGTGGACCTCTGATAGCCTCTATGTGGTTCTACTCTGTTTCCATTCTTAAAGACACTAGACTGCAATGTCCCTGCAAGGTACTTCTCCTTTAACATGGACCTCAGAATGAAAAAGTCATGTGGAGCAGAGCCACAGGAGACCAACAATGGCAGACATATGGCATGAATGAGATTCCATGTTTTTTGTTTTGTTTTGTTTTGTTTTTTGTGGTAAGCTACTGGGAATTGGAGATTGTTGTTACCATAGAATAAGAAAAAGAAAATTTGACGAATATAGCCTATTTCATCAATTTTTTTTCATTTTAAAGACTAGCTAAAACACTATTTAACTTCAGCAAGTAATGTATTACTAATCTTATAGACCCAAGTAGAGACAGGTTCAAGTGTCCTATGTGTAACACAATATGAAGACAAACCAAGCAAAATTCCTTCTACCTTCCAGCCCTTGTCCAGTTGTTTTTTTAAATTTTACTAATCTGATAAATGAGTGAATGAATTTTTTCTCTATCTTCACTTTACCTTCACTCCTTGATATTTTGAAATCTGATTTCTAATATAGTAAATGAAATTTTATTTTTGAGCTGCACAATCTAATTATTTCAAGACTATCCCTGTATTTCTTTAATATCTGAAGTTTTCCCATGATTGCATTTGTTTATGTATTTTTGGTAGAAATTCCAAAGAAATAGCATTATTGTCTTCTCAGTGAATTACATCAGGAAAAGCACAATGTCAGTTTGCCCCATCTCTGGTGATGTTAACTTTAATCTCAATTAAGATGGTGTTTACCAGGATTCCCGCAGCAAAGTTACCATACTATCCTTTGAAATTAATGGGTGCTTTGTAGGAGGATCCTTTGAGACCATGTACATATCCTGTCCTTCATGAAACACCAGTTAGCTTTAGTATATATTGATGATATTTTCTATTTATGTCAGAAAGTACACATATATTCTCTTTGTATTAAGTTGGGTTATAATCTGTGGCTATCACTGTCTACTTTGAGGGCTGAATTGCCTACATTAGGCCACTGAGGGCTCCTTCAATCAAGCTCCTGTCCTTGTGATCTGTCCTCACCACTCTTGAGATGTTCCATATTTCTTGCCCTATACCTGAAATCAATTAAAAAAAATATAATAATTCCAAGGAACGGTTGGTTGTTTTTGATGTAGAGAAGTATTGAGAAACCAAGATGTGGGATTTGGGTTGTTTACTATTGTGCTATGCCATTCTTCTAAATAGAGAATGTATATTGATGGACAGTTATCAACAATTTTATAACCTTATATACTTACCTCTATCTTAAATTTTGACTTCATACTATTACCTTCAATTCCAATTTAATTTTATGTCATTCATTTTACTCACCTTCCTTTCCGTATTGTAAGTTTCTGGTCCACATTCCCCTCATATTTAATTTTTTGCTCAAACCTGTAATACACAGAAGATACTTGCAGACTGGCCAACCTACAGCACTAGAAAAATGAGCTTATTAGCTAAAGTTTACTATTTGTGCACAGTTATTTTTGTCTTTAGTCTGAGGGTATATAGTAAAAAACTGCATTCAAAAGCTACTTGAATTATACCTCTTTTCTGTCAGGGTAGTTACAATATTTGAAATGCAATTATATCATTTGTTTTGGTTTAAATTCAGTTTTATGGGTTTTATTCTTCTTGATTTTTATTAATTTTATTTTTATTTCAGAATATATAAAACATTAACCTGATTCCCTAAAGCAAAACTATACAAAAATGTATAACTGGGATGCCTGGGTGGCTCAGTGGTTGAGCATCTGCCTTCAGCTCAGGGTATGACCCTGGTCCAGGGATCAAGTCCTACATCAGTCTCCCTGTGAGGAGTCTGCTTCTTCCTCTGTATGTGTCTCTGCCTCTCTATGTCTCTCATGAATAAATAAATAAAATATTTAAAAAATGTATAACCAAGGAAGTGACTGCCTTCTACCCCCCAACATTTCTGCTCCACTCATACTCACCCTTTATAAGTAACCAAACTTCATTAATATGTCATTTATTTTCATAGTGTTTCTTTTGGTAAAAATAAGTTTTTATATGTATGTTTTATATATGACATATATAATATATATGTAATTAATATATATATTTACTTCCCATATTCTTTTACCCGAAATAGCATAATTTTTAATTTGCCTTTTCTACTTACCAATGTAACCTGGAAATCATTCTATAACAGGAGGATGAGCTAGAGTGTATTCCATCAATCTCTTCCATATGGCCATTGTTTTCAATATTTTGTTATGACAGAGAGTGCAGAGGTGAATAATCCTGTGCTTATGTGTGTTTTTACTTTTGGTGAAGTATCTTCAGAATAAATTCTCAGAATTGAGATAAAGGTTAAATTTATTTTTCATTTTACTATGTCCTTTCAGATTCTCTTTCATAATGTTTATACCAATTTGTGTTCATACCATAAGACTGTTTTAGAGTATCTGTTACCCCAAAGTCATGCTACTGAAAGCATTCTTGATGTTAAGCTTGACCCTCTATTTCTATTATTTGCAGTGAAAGAAGGGAAATTCTATATGAGCTCAATCCACTGAATTAATAATTTTTATATTGAATACAGAGCTTGGCACTTTTCACAACTTTGACATCATTATACATTAAACATATATACTTTACCTCCTCTATGGATCTTAAGATCATCAAAAGAAGAAAAGCAGGTGCTGTGAATTTTAGCTAGTGTCTTGCATAGGTCTCCATCTTTGTCCATCAAAAAATAATTTGTTTAACTGGTTTAAGTAGTTACTTAACTACCTTAGGTTATAGGTAGTAAACAATGAGGGAGGAAGGCAAAATAGAAAGAAAATACATAAAGGGCCATGCTTTTTTCTCCCTCCCAGCACTGTAGTTACACTCTCTCTAGATTGCACCATGACTTTCTTTGTTGTTTTATCTGGAAAAGCAAATTGAAACTGAAACCTAAATAAAGGGTCACTTAGTGAAGGACACTACAAGACCCCATGAGAAATTACCAAGTCACCTGATGAGAGATTTGGATTGGAAAATGATTCCTTGATGAGTTTGAAATACAGTATGTCTCTTTTTTCTGAGCTCTCCATTTCCTGCTGCCATTTCTTACAACAAGCCCCTAACACAGGAGACTTTCTTAGGGAATTTAAACTGACAGCTCCGTGCTGATTAGAAGCCTTAGGACAGGGCATCTCTGAAATGAGATCAATGTCAGAGTGCTTTTGCCCACAGCAGCCACAGGAGGAGGAAAAAATAAAACCAACAAACACTTCACAACCTTTATTAGAAGAATATATGAATCAGAAGCATGGGAAAGGAAAAGAGATTCACATTGTGCTCTTAAAAAAAACTTTCAGCAATGCCAATGGGAGACAAACTTTCTCCTCTCTAAATAGTGTGAAAAAAGGCTTAAATATCCACATAAAATGTGCCACAACTTGAAATTCCAAATATTCTGAAGTACATAGCATGTAGTAAGATTTTCAGAGACTTTTCTTTAGAGCAATAAAATTGAGAGGGAGGTACAGAGATTTCCCATATACCTATATATGCCCTGCACCCACCTCCCACATACACAGCCTCCCCCAATGTTAACATGCCCCACTAGATGGTATATTTGTCACAATTGATCAACCAACACTGGCAAATCATAATCACTCAAAGTCCACAGTTAACATGTTTATATTACAGATCACACTTGGTGTTGTACATTTTTGGGGTTAAGATGAACATATAATAACCTAAATTTGTCATATAATATCATACAGGGTATTTTCATTGTCCTAGAAATCCTCTGTCTCTGCGTATTTATTTTCTCCCCTTCTCCCTGACAACTATTGTTTTACTGTCTCCATTATGTTGCCGTTTTAAGGATATCATATATTTGGATTCATACCAAGTATGTAGCCTTCTCAGATCAGCTTCTTTTAATCAAAAGCACACATTTGATATTCTTCCTATTCATGGCTTGATAGCTCATTTGTTTTTAGCACTGAATAGTGTTCCACTATCTGGATGTATCACAATATATCTATCCATTCACCTACTGGAAGGCATCTTGGTTGCTTCTAAGTTTTGACAATCATGACCAGAAAAGCTATAAACATTTTATACTCAGAGTTTTGTGTGAATATAAATTTTCAACTCCTTTGAGTACATATCAATGAATGCAATTGCTGGATTGTAAAGTAAGGAGGTGTTTGGTTTTGTAAAAAATGCCAAAATATCTTCCAGAGCTAATGTACCAGTTTACATTTCCACCAGCAAGGCTGAAGAGCTCCTATTGCTACAGTTTTTCAGCACAATTTGTTGAAGAATATGTCTTTGTTTCATTGTATTGCTTTGCTTCCTTGTCAAAGATCAGTTGTCTGTATTTACATGGGTCAATTTCTATGCTCTCTGCTCTGTTCCATTGATCTATTTGTCTAATCTTTTGCCAATACCAAATTCTCAATTCTTGTAGCTTCATAGGAAGCCTTGGAATAAGGTCAGGTCTATCTTCCAAACTTGTTCTCCTTCAATATTGTTTTAGCTATTCTGTGTCTTCTGTCTTTTTATATAAACCTTAGAATCAGCTTGTTTATATCCAATTAGATTGACTCTATAGATCAAATTAGGAAAAACTGGCATTTTGAAAACATCTTCCTATCCATGAACATGGGATATCTCTACATTTATTTAGTTTATTTGATTGGATTCACAAAAGTTTTATAGTTTTCCTCATATAGATCTTGTACATTTTGGTAGATTTGTTCCTATATATTTCATTTTGGGGGTGCTAACATAAATGATATTATGTTTTGAAATTCAAATCCCACATGGTCATTGTCATCATAGAGGAAAGCAATTTATTTTTGTATATTTGCCTTATATCTTGTAACTTTGTTATAATTCATTGCTTGTTAATTCCAGAAGCTTTTTGGTTGATTCTTTCAAATTTCTATGTAGATGATCATTTCATCAACAAACAAAGGCAGTGTTATTTCTTTCCCAATCGGTACACATCTTTTCTTTTCTTACCTTATTGCATTAGCAAGAGCTTCCAGAACAATGTTAAAAAAGGAGTGGTGAGAGAAACATTCTTGCCTTATGCCTGATCATAGTGGGGAAGCTTAAAGTTTCTCAAAATTAAGTATGATGTTAACTTGTAGCTTTTTTGAAATAACTTCTATTCAGTTGAGAAAGTTTTCCCCTATTCATATTTTGCTGAGAGTTTTTATCATGAATAAATAAAGGAATTTAAAAAGCTACTTTTCTGCATCTATTGATATGCTTCTATGATTTTCTTTATTCAGACTATTGATGTGATGAATTACCTTAATTGATTTTCAAAGGTTGAACTAGCCTTATGTCCCTGGAATAAATCCCACTTGGCCATGGTGCATAATTCTTTGTATACTTTTTTTTGGAATAAATTTACTAATATTTTGTTGAGAGTTTTAGTGAATCTGTTTACAAGAAATATTGGTCTATAATTTTCTTATAATGTCTGTCTGATTTTTTTGTTAAGGTAATTCTGTCCTCATAAAATGTGTAAGGAAATATTACCTTTGCTTCTATCTTCTGAAAGAGATTGTAGACAGCTGACATAATTCCTCCTTAAATGTGTGGTAGAATTTACCATTGTACCATGGGAACCTGGTGCTTTCTGTTTGTTAGGGTTACTAATTTTTTATTAAATTTCTTAAATAGAATTAGGCCTATTCAGATCATCTATTTCCTTTTTTTTTAGAAAATTCAATTAATTAACATATAATGTATTATTAGTTTCAGAGGTAGAGTTTAGTGATTCATCAGTTGCATATAACACTCTGTGCTCATTCCATCACATGCCTTCTTAATGCCCATCACCCAGTTACCCCATCTCCCCACTCACCTCCCCTCCAGCAGCCCTCAGTTTTTTCCTATAGTTAATAGTCTCTTATGCTTTATCTCCATCTATATTCTTCTTTTGTACATTTTGGCAGTTTGCATCTTTCAAAAAATTAGCCCATTTCATCAGGTTATCAAATTTGTGGACATGGAGCTATTCATAGTATTCCTTTACTATCCTTTTAATTTTCATGGAATTGGTAGTGACTCATTTTTCCTTTCTCATATTAATGATTTGCATTTTTCACTTAAAAAAAAAATTAGCCTGGGGGTGCCTGGCTGGTTCAGTTGGTAGAGCATGAAACTCTTGTTCTCAGAGTTGTGAGTTAGAGAGTTAGAACCCCTGTTGGATGTAGAAATTACTTAAAAATAAAATCTTTTATAAAAGAATAAATTAAAAAAAATAAATACTAAATAAATAAAATCATACATAAATAATTTAGCCTGGCCAGTAGCTTTATGATTTTATTGATATTTTGAAAGAAGTAGATTGAGGTGCACCTGGGTGGCTCAGTCAGTTGCAACAGACTCTTTGTTTTGGCTTGGGTGGTGATCTCATGGGTCATGGGATTGAGCCCCATAGTGTGTGCTGTGCTCACTGGGGTCTGCCTGAAGACTCTCTCCCTATGCTCCTCCCTCTCCTTATGTGCATGCTCTCTTGCTCCAAAAAGTAAGTAAATCTTAAAAAACAAAACAAAACAAAACAAAAAAAATGAAAACCCTCACTTCTCAATTTTGGTTTGTTGATTTCCTCTAGTGATTTCCTGTTTTCAATTTCATTGATTTATGTTCTAATTCTTTTTACTTTTTTTCCTTCTCCTCACTTTAGATTTAAGTTGTATTTTTCTAGTTTCTTTAGGTGACATTGTTTAGGTGACATTGACATTGTTTTTGATTTTTTCACAGATTTCACCAAATTGGAGTTTTGAGAAAGAAGCTTGGCATATCATCATATTTTTGCAGGCATGCTCATAATTTTGTAGGCTTTTTTATACCTGGCTAGCCAAGTCACAAAAAGTTGTTTTAATATTTTCTGGCTATATGATAAAAGGGTTGTAAAAGAAGGTGCATCCCACTTCTGATTCATGTTTCTTGATATTACTGCAGTTCTTCTCAGACTTAAAGTCCTCACCCAGCGTAGGCAATAATATACTGGTTTTTGGTTGTTCTTTCTATTTCCTAAACTCAGCAGTTTTCTGGTAGTCTTAATATTCCTAGGTATTTGTGAGTAAAGTAATATAAAACAATGTAAAATAACTAAGTGATATGGACATCATTATGTGTGATATGGATAGTGATATAGGGACCTTTATTTAGAAGCTTTACTCTTATAAGGAAGAAAAAATGTTGTTCCTCCTGGGGCCTCAAGGGTAAACAACCCCCACTGAGCCCTGCACCAGGCAGGGGGCAGAGCAGCTCCCCCAAGTGCCAACACCTGAAAATCAGCACAACAGGCCCCTCCTGCAGAAGACCAGCTAGACGGACAAGTTCCAAGGGAAGTCAAGGGACTTAAAGTATACAGAATCAGAAGATACTCCCCCGTGTTGTTGTTGTTGTTGTTTGTTTGTTTGTTTGTTTGCTTTTTGATTTGTGTTTGCTTTCCCCACCCTTTTTTTCCTTTCTTTCTTTTTCTTTATCTTTTCTACTATTTTTTTCTTCCTTTTTTTCTTTTTTCTTTTTCTCTTTTCTTTCCTTCTTTCTCTCCTCTCTTTTTCTCCTTTTCCCAACACAACTTGTTTTTGGCCACTCTGCACTGAGCAAAATGACTAGAAGGAAAACCTCATCTCAAAAAAAGAATCAGAAATAGTCCTCTCTCCCACAGAGTTACAAAATCTGGATTACAATTCAATGTCATAAAACCAATTCAGAAGCACTATTATAAAGATACTGGTGGCTCTAGAAAAAAGCATAAAGGACTCAAGAGACTTCATGATGGCAGAATTTAGATCTAATCAAGTAGAAATTAAAAATCAATTGAATGAGATGCAATCCAAACTAGATATCCTAATGACAAGGGTTAACGAGGTGGAAGAACGAGTGAGTGACATAGAAGACAAGTTGATGGCAAAGAAGGAAACTGAGGAAAAAAGAGACAAACAATTAAAAGATCATGAGGACAGATTAAGGGAAATAAATGACAGCGTGACGAAGAAAAACCTATGTTTAATTGGGGTTCCCAAGGGAGCCGAAAGGGACAGAGGGACAGAATATGTATTTGAACAAATCCTAGCTGAAAACTTTCCTAATCTGGGAAGGGAAACAGGCATTCAGTTCCAGGAAATAGAGAGATCCCCCCCTAAAATCAATAAAAACTGTTCAACACCTGAACATTTAATAGTTAAGTTTGCAAATTCTAAAGATAAAAAGAAGATCCTGAAAGCAGCAAGAGACAAGAAATCCCTGAGTTTTATGGGGAGGCGTATTAGGGTAACAGCAGACCTCTCCACAGAGACCTGGCAGGCCAGAAAGGGCTGGCAGGATATATCCAGGGTCCTAAATGAGAAGAACATGCAACCAAGAATACTTTATCCAGCAAGGCTCTCATTCAGAATGGAAAGAGAGATAAAGAGCTTCCAAGACAGGCAGGAACTAAAGAATATGTGACCTCCAAACCAGCTCTGCAAGAAATTTTAAGGGGGACTCCTAAAATTCCCCTTTAAGAAGAAGTCCAGTGGATCTATCGAACAAGAGGACTTAACAATCCTCAATATATATGCCCCGAATGTGGGAGCTGCCAAGTATATCAATCAATTAATAACCAAAGTGAAGAAATACTTAGATAATAATACACTTATACTTGATGACTTCAATTTAGCGCTTTCTACACTCCATAGGTCTTCTAAACACAACATCTCCAAAGAAATAAGAGCTTAAATGATACACTGGAGCAGATGGATTTCACAGATATCTACAGAACTTTACATCCAAACTCAACTGAATACACATTCTTCTCAAGTGCACATGGATCTTTTTCCAGAATAGACCACATACTGGGTCACAAATCGGGTATGAACATATACCAAAAGATTGGGATCATCCCTTGCATATTCTCAGACCATAATGCCATGAAATTAGAACTAAATCACAACAAGAAGTTTGGAAGGACTTCAAACAGGTGGAGGTTAAGGACCATCCTGCTAAAAGATGAAAGGGTCAACCAGAAAATTAAGGAAGAATTAAAAAGATTCATGGAAACTAATGAGAATGAAGATACAACCGTTCAAAATCTTTGGGATACAGAAAAAGCAGTCCTAAGGGGGAAATACATCGCAATACAAGCATCCATTCAAAAACTGGAAAGAACTCAAATTCAAAAGCTAACCTTACACATAAAGGAGCTAGAGAAAAAACAGCAAATAGATCCTACACCCAGCAGAAGAAGAGAGTTAATTAAGATTCGAGCAGAACTCAACGGAATCGAGACCAGAAGAACTTTGGAACAGATCAACAAAACCAGGAGTTGGTTCTTTGAAAGAATTAATAAGATAGATAAACCATTAGCCAGCCTTATTAAAAAGAAGAGAGAGGAGACTCAAATTAATAAAATCGTGAATGAGAAAGGAGAGATCACTACCAACACCAAGGAAATACAAACGGTTTTAAAAACATATTATGAGCAGCTATACACCAATAAATTAGGCAATCTAGAAGAAATGGACATATTTCTGGAAAGCCACAAACTACCAAAACTGGAACAGGAAGAAATAGAAAGCCTGAACAGGCCGATAACCAGGGAGGAAATTGAAGCAGTCATCAAAAACCTCCCAAGACACAAAACTCCAGGGCCAGATGGCTTTCTAGGGGAATTCTATCAAACGTTTAAAGAAGAAACCATACCTATTCTCCTAAAGCTGTTTGGAAAGATAGAAAGAGATGGAGTACTTCCAAACTCGTTCTATGAGGCCAGCATAACCTTAATTCCAAAACCAGACAAAGACCCCACCAAAAAGGAGAATTACAGACCAATATGCCTGATGAACATGGATGCAAAAATTCTCAACAAGATACTGGCCAATAGGATCCAACAATACAATAAGAAAATTATTCACTATGACCAAGTAGGATTTATCCCCGGGACACAAGGCTGGTTCAACACTCATAAAACAATCAATGTGATTCATCATATCAGCAAGAGAAAAACCAAGAACCATATGATCCTCTCATTAGATGCAGAGAAAGCATTTGACAAAATACAGCATCCATTCCTGATCAAAACTCTTCAGAGTGTAGGGATAGAGGGAACATTCCTCAACATCTTAAAAGCCATCTATGAAAAGCCCACAGCAAATATCATTCTCAATCGGGAAGCACCGGGAGCCTTTCCCCTAAGATCAGGAACAAGACAGGGATGTCCACTCTCACCACTGCTATTCAACAGAGTACTGGAAGTCCTAGCCTCAGCAATCAGACAACAAAAAGACATTAAAGGCATTCAAATTGGCAAAGAAGAAGTCAAACTCGCCCTCTTCGCCGATGACATGATGACATAGAGAATCCATAAGTGGACCCTCAACTTTATGGTCAACTAATATTCGATAAAGGAGGAAAGACTATCCACTGGAAGAAAGACAGTCTCTTCAATAAATGGTGCTGGGATAATTGGACATCCACATGCAGAAGAATGAAACTAGAGCACTCTCTTGCACCATACACAAAGATAAACTCAAAGTGGATGAAAGATCTAAATGTGAGACAAGATTCCATCAAAATCCTAGAGGAGAACACAGGCAACACCCTTTTTGAACTCAGCCACAGTAACTTCTTGCAAGATACACCCACGAAGGCAAAAGAAACAAAAGCAAAAATGAACTATTGGGACTTCATCAAGATAAGAAGCTTTTGCACAGCAAAGGATACAGTCAACAAAACTAAAAGACAACCTACAGAATGGGAGAAGATATTTGCAAATGACGTATCAGATAAAGGGCTAGTTTCCAAGATCTATAAAGAACTTCTTAAACTCAACACCAAAGAAACAAACAATCCAATCATGAAATGGGCAAAAAACATGAAGAGAAATCTCACAGAGGAAGACATAGACATGGCCAACATGCACATGAGGAAATGCTCTGCATTACTTGCCATCAGGGAAATACAAATCAAAACCACAATGAGATACCACCTCACACCAGTGAGAATGGGGAAAATTAACAAGGCAGGAAACCACAAATGTTGGAGAGGATGCAGAGAAAAGGGAACCCTCTTACACTGTTGGTGGGAATGTGAACTGCTGCAGCCACTCTGGAAAACTGTGGGGAGGTTCCTCAAAGAGTTAAAAATAGAACTGCCCTAGGACCCAGCAATTGCACTGTTGGGGATTTACCCCAAAGACACAGATGTAATGAAACGCCGGGACACCTGCACCCCGATGTTTCTAGCAGCAATGTCCACAATAGCCAAACTAACCTCGGTGTCCATCGAAAGATGAATGGATAAAGAAGATGTGGTCTATGTATACAATGGAATATTACTCAGCCATTAGAAATGACTAATACCCACCATTTGCTTCGACGTGGATGGAACTGGAGGGTATTATGCTGAGTGAAATAAGTCAATCGGAGAAGGACAAACAGTGTATGTTCTCATTCATTTGGGGAATATAAATAATAGTGAAAGGGAATAGAAGGGAAGGGAGAAGAAATGGGTAGGAAATATCAGAAAGGGAGACAGAACATAAAGACTCCTAACTCTGGGAAACGAACTAGGGGTGGTGGAAGGGGTGGAGGGTGGGGGGAGGGAGTGAATGGGTGACGGGCACTGGGGTGGGCACTTGACGGGATGAGCACTGGGTGTTATGCTATATGTTGGCAAATTGAACCCCAATAAAAATAAATTTATTATTAGAAAAAAAAAGAAAAAATGTTAATACCATCATAAATAATTTAATGATAGTGAGTGATATTGAAAAGTCAAGGCTCACATTCAAAATCACTTCCCCTAGAAAGCCTCTATGTCTTCTTTAAAAGAATTAAGTGCTTGAAACTTTTATTCCAGAAATTTCCATATTCTTTTAATATAAATCTTAAAAAATATACAATAATTCTACATCCTATGTAGAAATACATGCACAGAGATGTATAATGATGTGTATGTGAATCAAAAAAGGAAGGGGTACATTTGGATGAAGATACAACTTTTGTCAAAACTCTTTTCAATAACTCACATCACATCATACATATGTATCTATTTGTTGCCCTCTTCTCCTATGAGAGCAGAAGGACAGGAGGATTATTTTTTTTTCTGTCTGAATTCTTAAAACTGAGCTCCAAGCCTCATCCATTATAGGTGTTGAATGACATATATTGTATGAATGAATAAATAAATGCATGAATAAGTGAATAAATGCATGACAAAGATTTAAGCAGAACTGATCTTGATTGTAATATATCATGCGTTACCACACTCTAACCTGCTTTCTATCCATTCTATCACCTGGCAGTACAGTTAGGTAATTCAATGCCTCTGACTGACCATGTTGATATCTGTTGAAACAAAATTAGTGTACATGTGTGTATGTGTGTGTTTGTGAATGTATTTTGGGTTTTGAATTTTTCTGAGTGTTGACTATAATGTTCAAGCAAGTGGTGCTTGCTTCAGAACAAGTTTGAATAGAAAAAGAGTCTGAGTAAGGGCTCTGAAGTTTTAAAAGGGAAGATAATGCCTTCAAAGGACCATGTCTTGATTTGGACTGTGAGCTGGAGTCCTGGAGGAGCTGGGTAGGGAGCATGGTGCAGGCAGCAGGGTTAGGGGCTATGAAGCAGATAGTCACAACCCAGTAATTGTATTTAGTATCATTGAAAATATTTTAAGTACAGTATTTAACTGCTTTGTTGGAGTGTAACTGAAAGATATATTTTTGTGAACATTCAGAGTATATAATTTAATAAGGCTTAACCATATGTGTACATCTGTGGAATCATCACCACAATCAGATAGTGAACATATCTGTCACTTCCCAGAGTTTTCTTTATGTCCCTTTGTAATTCCTCACTCCAGCACCCATCTCTAGGGAGCCACTGATCTGCTTTTGCTCAGTGTAGATTACTTTACATTTTCCAGAATTTCACATAAATGGAATTCTAATAAATACTCTTCTTTTTTGTTTGGTTCTTTTCACTCTGTATATTTTTTAAATGTAAATTGTATTATTATTAGTAATAATGATGATGATCAATGTCTGAATTGGTACTTTTCATACATTCTTATTTAATTAATTTCATCTACAATGCTCAGCCAAACTGAATTATTCAAAGGGTCTTTAAAAAGGTCCTTAGGAAAGCTGATTTGTTTCTGACAAGGGCAATCATTTCATTTACAGAGGTTAATCCTTTCACTCACATGAGAGAAACAATTCATTATTCTTGTACCATTAACAAAAAGATGGTTGCAATAAAATGATGATTGGCAATTCATTTATTTATTTAAAGAAAGAACATATTTTCTTCTTATTTTCAAATAATTCTTATTTTCAGAAATGGAGGATGTGCACTCCAGCCTTAAAGTTCTGTGGAAAGCATCAGTTCTAAAAGTTCATCTTCTGTGACGTTACTTCCTAAGTGGCTTTATACTTTGAAAACTCATGTAACCCTGTAGCTTCATGTCCTCCTTAAACAATAGTATTAGGGGAAAGAGATGAGGCTTTCTCATATAATCTCTTAATTGAAAAAAGGATGAAAAAGATCTTTTCAGGAGCCGATAGAGTTTTCAGAAAGTGATATTTTAATAAAAAGAAGACATATTCATTTCAGAAGGAAACAGCCAGGGTGGCATTAATATAATTGTATTTCAATGAAAGAGGAGTCATTTCAACAAATTTCATACTATAATTATTTTACTTTCTGCATTGTAGTTGAAAAGAAAAAGTCTCATCTATAAATGGAAATATCAAAGATGAATATAAACCATACACCAAAGAAAGGGAAAGTTTCTGACATTTCTAACTAGCATGCCATTAGTCAACAATATCTTTTTCCTATATATCCACCAGCAAGACACTATACTAGGTGCTATGGGTGTTAAAACCTTTAAGGTACATTTTTTCCCTTCAAGAGATTAACACAAATTGAGGAGTAAAGCATGCATACAACAGATAAGTAGGAATGCATAGTGATACACAATTGGTTTGCAAAACAAGGAGGAAATCAAGTGCCCTAAGTGAGCAGAGAGGGCCTTTGGAGGTGAAGTGGCCCTGAGATCATCTGAGTGGAGAACTGGAGATCAATCTTGAGTTGAGTAGGATTCAGACAAAATGGTGATATGGGGTAGGTGCAGGAGAGGGTTCTTGGCTAGAGGAACTGGGGTCACTAAGATGAACGCTGTATAATTTCAGGGAACAACAACCTCATGAGGTAATGAGGAAGACAGAGAAGCAGAACATGTCATAGTGAGTGAGGTTTTGAGACCCAGAATAGGGCAACCTAAGCAGCCTGGCTTTTGGCCTGGAGCTCAGGACAGATGCACCCATTGTATTCTTAAGATAATTCTAGAATTTCCCTACACTCTTATCCCCCAGTAGCACTATAAAAGTTCCATGTTGATATTTGTGACTAAAGGGAAAGCACTGGTAGTCACAGAGACTGATTGTACCTGAACTGAGCCCAGTCCACTAGGATGTGTTGGATACTGAATTATTACCCTCTGACAGTCATGTCGAAAGCCCTGAAGTTATTTTCTGGATGTCAGTGCTTTGAGGTGTAGGTGGAGCAGTATTGCTGGCCACATACCTCAGCCTCAGAATGTAATTTGTCCAAGGCCACATAACTAACAGATCTAGCAACTGGAACCACGTGTTCTTGGCTGCCACCATTCTAGGGTTTATTTCGGTTTACTAAGCAGCTAGTTACTGAATGCTGACCCAATTTTTAGGACTGATAGAAGTTGGCCAAGGTCCAATGTGGAATTCAATCACCATCAAATGATGATGGTGGTCTTTAGGATACAGTGTTCTCAATGTCTTTTAAAGCTATATTATTTGCACATAACGTACACTCATACTCATTTTTAACAATGCTCAAATATTTTACATCAAAAGTATTCCATATTTTTTAAAATGAATTCAATAAACTCAGACTTTAGTTCTTCCCCCACTCCCATTTCCCTTGCCACTCTGCCCTACAGAATCCTTTACTCTTCTGGCCCATAACTGAAAAGTTACCAAACACATCTAATGGGACTACTAGATGGGAGGTGACATGTTTTTATGACTGTGTCCCCAGGATATAGGACAGTGCCTTCCCTAGGCAGAATGTAGTCAGTGATGCTTGAAAATAAATGAGAATACATGAATGAATATTTGAGCTCTATAATTAACAAGATCCCATCCCAGTACTGCAATTCTAAAGTTCCCAAGAGTTGGAATAACTCTTGGTAGTATCCTAACCCTGTACTCTCTCAGCCAAAATCAATAAATCAACCAATAGCAATGAGCAAAAGCCCTAACACATGCATTTTATGCTGGTTATTTCTTGACGAATGGTGTGTTAGAAACTCATTAGCAGTGTGTTTTCTCAAAAAATAGGAGTTTCACAGTTTCATGTCTATTATTCTGTGATGTTTCTATTTCCTTTTGCTGATGTCTCAATGAAGAAATTTAATCCTGGACATTATTTTATCTCACTTCTATGTGAATCAACTGACATGAGGTAATTATGAATTATTTAGGTCAAACAGGAGATTACACGTATCAGTTTTATCTGCTAATGACATATATGTCATTTTGTTATAAGAAGTTTATCATAGGACCGTTTTTTTCCAATGCTTCTTATTTACTTATATTTCAATGTAAAGTTCTTGGTGATAAATAACAAATATTCTTCACAAGGAGTAAGATATCCATTCTTTCTTTCATAAAGTTCTCAGAAAATGTTGCTCCTTATCAAAGAATCAGAGAATTTATATTTTAGGTTCTTTAATTAGAACATGAAGGAAACGCTGTGTTTGATTCTAGAAAGAAATCTGTTGAATGGGATACACATATCTGGGAAATCTGTGGACAATTGCTGGCCCATTGTCATTATTTTGAGCAAGGGGAGAAAGAAGAGGCTTTTGTTATTTTTCTGTGTTCTGTTGTTTTATCTCCACTCAGGGAATTGTATTCAGGAAACCACAAAGTCTGAGTCAGCTTCTGTTGCCCTCTTAAATTTGCTGTTGATGCTGAGCTCTCTCCTTAGTCTCAGATCCATCCCATAAACTATCTGCATTTTCATGTTTTCACTTCACCAGAAACACTATTCTCTCTATGCATTTTTTGCTCCCATTTTTTCCCTCATTTTTTTCAATGAGTCAATGCAGCACACATATACACTATAAGTCAACAGGTCTTCTACTCCTGTGTATGAAATGCCAGACTGGGTGATGGAGCTGTGGGAGTAGAAGGTATGAAGCCTGTCCTTGAGGCAGGAGGTGCACAGGTGAGCAGTCAGTAACCAAGCAGTGGGCATCACCATGGAGAGCTGTGCAGGGCTCCACAGAGAAGTATGAGTTCAGAAAGATACAGAAAGGAGGTTTTCCTGATGAGCGGTGCAGCTAATGTGATAGGGTTGGAGGAAGAGGAGAAGTCATCAAAGGAGTTTTGTGAAAGGATATAAGGCCTTATTTGAATCCAAATCAAAATAGACATAGCCAAGTAGACTTTCGAAGCAGAGAAGACATGGTACACAAATGTTTGAAAAGAAGCTTTGCCTGTTTTGGAAACTTGTTATTTTTGAAATGGTGGGAGTACCATTGTGCACTGGTGAGAGGCAGGAGATAGGTCATGGGAGCTCAGAGAACAATACAAGTCAAGAGAGCCTTCGAATTCTGTTTTCAGGCTGGGTGCTACTCTTCTCAGACATGTACAGTATCTCCCCTTGGGGAAACCTCTGAGACTGATGGAATATTCCTGCAAAAAAAGTAGGGGTGAGGAAGAAGGGATTGGGAGATATAGAAGCAGAGACAGGGGAGAGCTGGGCTCTGTGAAGCAGACACATCAGAAGCAGACTATAGGAGTAAGAGGACATACTTTTTAAAATTTGTACACAGAGTCTTATGGGAGGCTCATACTGGGTCCAAATTTTGTTTCTGATTGTGCCATGGAAGATAAATCTATGAGAGGAGACAGTAGCAGGACCAGGGCAGCATGACCTCCAGAGTATTTTCTCCTAGAGTCCTGTCTTTCTTGGCCTTCTGATCTTCTATGAAACCCACTAGCCTTGTGGGTAGACACATTTTCTCCTGCTCCATTTTGAGTTAAGGTTATACCTCTCCGTTTATCTTAGAATCACTGATATCTAGCAAAACCCTGCCACAGCAGTTGTTCAGAAAGTGCACAAAAGATTTGAAAGGACTACAGAGATGTGGCAACCGAGAAAGCAATCATACCTATATGAGGTTTTGCTCATAACATAATGGACATGATGGGAATGGACTCCTGTGGCAGGAGTGATGGCAGCAGTGATGCAAAACACACAGATGGTGCATGAAGAGCGGAAGCAGCAAACTGGATTTTAAAAACTGGAGAAAGTCAGAGTGGATAATCCTTTGACACCTGCAATAACACATTTGGAATAGAGGGGTGGAGGAACTACTTATATGGCAGATAGAAAAAAGAAGAATCTATTAGAGAATCAGGAATGACAAAGAGAGGTAGGCAAGGTTCCCTGCAGGTAGAGGGGAAGAAACAGGTGGAGATCCAAAGGTAGAACCCAGGCCCCACAAGGCTCCAACAGAAGGTTCTGTATCCCTGGGGTTTGAATAATCTGAAGTTCTGTGGCTAACCTCTGGTTCTTTCAAGAGAAAGTCCAGGCAATAAAATGATAATGCCTCTTGAATGACATAGTTGCTAACTGGAGCCACTGCCCCCACTCCTCTGACCTGCTTGGAAAGTCCTAAGAGGCCACAATGCCTTAGTCTTTCCATGGAAGCAATAGTAACATAGAGGGAGAATATTTGAGATCTTTCTCTGGTTTCTCTATCCATTGTAGGTATGATAGAGCTTTATAATATGAATTCACAAATCATATGATCAAATTTTGAAATATTTGTCCTTCATGGCCATTAAATGTGCTGACAAAATATCAGCTGAAGCTTTAAAAATCAGATCATAAACTCTATTCTTTTTAAAGTGGCTAAATGTCAAGAAGCACTATATATCAAGCTATTTAAAACATTTATTTTATGTCTCAACCCTTTTTTTAATGTTGCCCTGATTTTTGTGCAAAATATAATAGAATGGATCATCAAACTCTCAAAAGCATCATTAAATAAAATGTGAAAGACACAGTTTATTAGATTTAGTACTGAAAAAATATGTTTTTCTAAATATATATTAACAGTCCAAAAATAATCTATCTTGAGCATATCAGGATTATGGTTCTACATTTTGTGATGGGCCTCTCTTCTCATTGGGTAGGTCATTGATACTTTGACATCACTAATGGGAAAATTGAGAACCATAAAATTTGACTGAAGAATAACTTACTACTTTTCTGATGAACTACCAAAAAAAAAAAAAGTGCACACTTTAATAACAAGTCCAAGTGCCTTGCCTTGCAGTTAAGGGATAAGGAATGGCTAATCATCTGCACAAATGCTACTGCAAAGAAATGACAAAATCCCTGGAACATTACCACCATGAAAAAAGAGAGGTAAAAATGATTGCAAAAGTATTAGCTTTTATCCAGGCACTGAGTTTCTGCTTTTATGGCTGTTCAGAGTTTCCACTTCAAGCTGGAAAAAATAAATGACGCAGACATAGCATGGAAAATATAAATAAAAAGCTTATTGTTGGGATATACTTAACTAACCTAAAGAAAATCCTACATTTCAGATTTATTATAACTTGATGGCTATTAGGTAGGCTGCATCAGCATACTAGAAGATAGGAGATACCCAATATTTGATAAATAACCCTTACTTCTTCATTTACATTGAAGGAATAAAAAGCAAAATAAAGAATATTTCACTAAAATTAACTGAACCCTGTTATTTTTAGATTAAAGAAACCAAAATATTTAAAATATATGTGGTATTAGAAACTATGTGTATATTTGTTTGTTCCACTAAATTTAAAAAGTATTAAATACAATGTAAGATAACTTAGCAATTTATAACTATTTGATGGCCCTATGTGTCTAGCATCATGATAAAAGTTGTATATCATTCACCTATGAGTAAGACAGAGACCCTTCCCTGACATAAGATAAAATGATAGAAGGAGTGCTTAGCTGGCTCAGTCAGTATAGCATACTACTCTTGATCTTAGGGTTGTACATTCAAGTTCACATTGGGTGTAGAGATTACTTAAAATAAAATCTTGAGGCTCTTGGGTGACTCAGTTGGTTAAGTGTGGAACTTCTGATTTCAGCTTATGTCAGGATCTCGGGGTCTTGAGATCGAGCCCAGCTTCAGGCTCCACATTCAGCGGAGAGTCTGCCTGAGATTCTTTCTCTCCCTCTCCATCTGTCCCTACCCACCCCAACCCCTGTGCTCTCTCTCTCTCTCTCTGACTCTCTCTCTCTCTGTCTCAAATAACTCTTTAAAAAAATAAGAAAATAAATTTTTTAAAAAATAATTATCTTTTTAAAAAAGATAAAATGATGGGTAAGATATTACTTGTATGCAACCTATATTTCTAAGGCAGTGGTTTATGCTTTAAGGTGCATAGAAATCCAACTGGGATGCCTTGAAACATGAGATCATCCACCACCACCATCCTCTAGGTAATATGGTTCAATACATTTGGGATTAATCCCAGGAATCTACATTGTTGACAGATGACCAAAGTGAAGATAAATTAAGAGTTTTGTAACTTGGTTAGCAGCTTTCAAACCTATCTGGATATTGGAATTTCCTGATGATCTTTATAAAAATTCCAATGTTTATTCCCCCACCCAAAATTGTAACTGAATTGCTTCTGAAATCATATTTTTGAAAGCTTCCTGGGCTATTCTAAGATACATTCAGGGTTGAGGAGTTGTGCCTTTAGAGAACCAGACAATGAGATTAAGAACCCCTAGAAGGTAATTTATATTAGGTGGGGTCTGCCTATTCAGGTGTGACCTCACTTCCTAGATCCTAATTGACTAATCGTCTTATCATTATCACCATAGACAGCAGCAGTGGCAGCAGGGTGGCTACTTTTTATCTTACTTTTACCTTTTAAATTCCAGATACTCTTATGCTTTACACAGGGATAATTTTATTCAGTCTTCCCAGCCATAGTCTCTGGATAGAGATGAGAAATCTATCTGCATTTTATGCATGCATTCCAGGTGATGTTATATATATTAACTTTGAGAGGCATAACCCCTCCCCCCCAATCCTTTCTCTTCAAAACTGCCAGTGTAATCTTTTTTTCCCCTCCGGTGTGATCTTTTTAAAATTTAACTCGGGCAGCCCAGGGGGCTCAGCGGTTTAGCGCTGCCTTCAGCCCAAGGTGTGATCCTGGAGACCTGAGATCAAGTCCCAGGTCGGGCTCCCTAATGGAGCCTGCTTGTGTCTCTGCCTCTCTCTCTCTCTCTCTCTCTCTCTCTCTCATGCATAAATAAATAAAATCTTAAAAAAAAAAATTTAACTCTGAGAATGGATGACCTCACTTGAAACTCTCAGAGGCTCCCCATTCCCCTGAGGTAGATTGCTTTGTCCAATCCTCAAATTTTATGATTATAAGGATTAATAGAAAGCATCTGTTCATAAAGCAATACATGTGTTGGGAATCCAGTAAGTATGAAATCTGACTCCCTAAAGGCCAGTTTACCTCTCTAGCCTCATCATCATCATCACCATCCTCCCCTACCATAAACACACACAAAAGTATGCTCACAACATATAAAACTCTAAACTATTAGCAGAGCCATATGTACTGGCTTCTCCCTCTGTTTTGAATCCCTTCTTGCCCCGTTCTCCACTTGCCTTCCGGTTTCAGTTTACTTGTCAAGCTTTCAAGCTCCTCTGGCAGCCTTGCTTTTATCACATATGCTGGGTATCCCGGTCAGCTCTGGATCCTGGAAAGAGGTGGCCTGGATGGTCAAAGAGGATAGCAGGGTGTAAACAGGAGTTCAGGCATGGAGCTGCACATGCTGTGTGTATGTGTGCTAATACTCGTGCATACATAACTGAGATGAGGGTGGAAGGCACTGATTGATGAAGGTGGAAAGCCTGTCTTGGGAGAAGATTGATCTCTATCAAACCGCTTAATGGGGCAGCCCGGGTGGCTGAGAGGTTTAGCACCTTCTGCCCAGAGACCCTGGATTGAGTCCCACGTCAGGCTCCCTGCATGGAACCTGCTTCTCCCTCTGCCTGTGTTTCTTCCTCTCTCTCTCATGAATAAATAAATAAAATCTTAAAAAAAAACAAAAAAACATTTAACAGTGATCACATATTTCACTGGATAAACACATACTTTAATCAGATACTTTAAATAATTTTCAGTCTGCCTACTCTTTGAAGGCCAGGATAATGCAGCTTCTAACTGACTTGGTAGTGTCTTTATCTTCCAGGAAAAAATTCATTCCTTCTTTCTGATTTTGTGATAAAATTGCATTGCAAGAACCCAATGGTTAACTGAGTGCTGTTCTTTTCCAGGTTAATCCTAGGATAAAAGTTGGGCAACACAGACAACAGTCACACAATTGTAGACAGCAAGTTGAAAGCAATCTTTAGGATTGCCTTGTACAGACTAACTCCCTTCTTGTCCAGATGAAGAACCAGGGCAAGGGTGCTAATGGTCTCTTGGCACTAAGTCACCAAGCTGCTGCACTTCTGCCTGAATAAGAAACAACCTTACCTTTGCTCAGAAAGACAGGTGTTACTAAATTCAAAAAGATCCTAGGGATCTGTAATGGTCAAGGGAGACTAAACAGAGCAAGTAGATTTTGACTAGTTCAGATTATGCTCTACTTGGGCCAACCATGGTCCTCTCTACATGCCTGTCATCATCCGTGAACTATTGAGTTGTAATAACCTTTTATCGTGGGTCAAATATTAAAAGAGAGTTTGTTCCCTTCCCTCTGCACATTCTCAAGTGTTTTGTTGTTGTTGTTTGTTTGTTTGTTTTTCTAATCATCTCCACATTGTCTTTTACCTTTTTCTTCCTGGCTGACATTGACTACTACTATTTAGTAAAGGTGGCTTTATTCCTTGGAGTCCTATGGAAAAGAAAAAAATATATATTAGATATGCAGTTAAGAAAGTAAATAAAAATTATTTAAAAACCAGGAACATTATAGTTTTGAGGTATGGCACAGGTTTTCAAACTGTCTAGAGATCTGAGCTCAGAACTTTCATTGTTTAGAGGGAATGTTACATATTGTGAAGCACTGGTGGTCCCTAAAACACAAGATGGGAGCATTTAGGGCTGGGGAGGATGGAGCGGGCGAAATGGGAGTGACTGCCAATAGGCACAGGGGTTCTTTGGGGGTGATGAAAATGTTCTAAAATTATAGTGATGGTTGCACAACTTTGTAAGTTGACATTGAATTGTACACCATAAATAGGTGAATTGTGTAGTATGTTTATTGTATTTCAACAAAGTTATTATTTAAAACAAAAAGATACTTTTCAAGCCTGTGTGCATAGAAACCAAGGGGGCTAGTTAGAAACAGGTACCATTTCTGTTTCTGATAATCTCCACCAATGTTTTCAACACAGTAATTTCAGTAACTATTAATTACTATGTACCATATCTCATCTGACAAGCTGCCTCCAACTGGTAATTGACTTCATTTAGCTGTTGTTCCTTTGCTGTGAAAAGTAATTATATATAATAGAAATTTCCTTCATTTCCTAGTCATCCAAGATTTGAAGCCAATGGAAAAAAAGTGATTGCATTTAGCATAAGCAGCTGTTTCTAACAATCTATGCATGGTTACTCATTTGTTAGGGGCAGATAGTTCCATCTACTTCCACCTGTGAGTGTTTTCTCTTAACCAGGTACATCCTGTGGTTACAGTAATGCCATTTGCTATTATTTCAAAATTATTAATTGATTAAAAAAACAACATATTTTAATGAACCCACATAAATAGCAGTTAGCCTTGTCATGAATTAAATGTTGTTGAATTCTTACCTTTCTGTGTGTATATTTGGTTCATGATACCAAGAGATGGCACTCTACTGTTTATTAAACAACAGTAAATGTCTAAAAGTGATGGTGATAAATAGCTTTATAGAAATTATCAATATTGTACTGTCATTTGTATGTGACTTGTGATTTTGCATGAATAATGAATTTTGTGAAATGGGATTTGTTACTCTACAGTTTAATTAAACATGAGATGAAGGGCCACAGAGAAGGGAATCTAATCATCCAAATTATTGGCCCTTTATACCATACTATTTGAGAGGCAGAGTGATCTGATTTTGTTTTGTTGTCTGATATGTGTCACTCTGAAACCCAACATTACCCGAGCTGTTTGATCAAGGGCAAGTCAATTAACCTCTGTAAGATAGTTTCCAAAAAGGCAATAATAGGGATAAGGCACTAATCTTCTGGAGATTTTTTTGAAGATTACATACAATAATCTTTCCTAAGCACCTACTACAGTATATAGTAGGTGTTAAAATGTTAACTTTATTTCATTTCGTTTGAAGGATGCTCCCAGGAGTGTTCTTGCAAGCAGTTTCTGCCATAACCTGTCACGCTCTTGAAAGTCCACCATCAAAGTTTATCTTCTTTGAGTCTTTAAGTCATTTTAGCCCTTAAGAACAACTAATATGTAAGGAGGTACATATATTAATACACTGCTAATGATTGTGTAAACTAGAATGTAAAATGTTTTGGACACAATTATGTCCAGATCTTCCTAATTAGAAGCTCACATTTAAATATCTATCCTACATTGTAATAAGACATGTGGACAAGAATTTAGGCACAAATAATGTTACACAGCATTATTTATAATAAAATAGGATTTGCTGAATATCTAACTATTTGGGGATTAAATAAGTTTTGGGAGATATTTTAGCATCCATGATTCCTTAGTTCCATGCTCCCCTTCACTCTTTGATCTAGGTCCAAAAGCCAAAAGAGAGGATGTGTATAGAAAACCATATCTGCCATTGATTAGTCCAAGCAGCTAACAGCAAGTCAACAAATCATTAAACACCTAGGAAGAACATTCTTGTAATAGTTATTAGATACAAGAGCATCCCCCACCGGAGGGAGAGGGGGTGAGGAGAGAGAGAGAGAGAGAGAGATCTACATTTAGATACATTATTTATACATATTTTTATTAGATTACATATTATAAAAATATCAAGACATTTTTATTTATAAACTTCTTTCTAGGGACACTAAAGGAAAATTGCTCTGAACTTAAAACAGATTTTCATATTCACTTGATGCACTACAGATGGTAGAGAAAATCAATAACATAGGTTTCTCTGAAGATATCAGTCTATATGAGGTCTATTACGATGTGTGATCATTATTCCAAAATGGCCACGAATTAGTCATGCACACAGGAAACTTGCTTGAGCTCCACTATGATGAGAACCCTACCATCATCAGACCAACAAAACCTATTTCTTTCTGTTGATTTATTCTGAATATTAGATATTTCCTCCATTAGGGCTAAATGAACCTAAATATAGGGTTACAGATGGAAAGAAGGAGGAGTAGAATTAGTTACTTGGAAGCTGGTTTTCACCCCTGGCATTTTCATTTACATAAAAATTTTAAATATCAATGTAGGCACATAAAGCATTAACACCATCAGAAACTTTCTGAGAATATATTTCAGAAATTCACCTTTATGACAGCTATAAATAAACTTCAAATGTTCTGAGCAAATATTTCATTGACAGCAACTAAATGGTCCTTTGATGTTAATTTGTATTACAGATACAATTCTATAAATTTGCTACACTTTTATAACTGAGTTATCCTGCAGAAAAATGTATATTTTCATCTGTCTTGCATTGTTTCTA
This sequence comes from Canis lupus baileyi, assembly GCF_048164855.1. Lineage (NCBI taxonomy): Eukaryota > Metazoa > Chordata > Mammalia > Carnivora > Canidae > Canis > Canis lupus. The sequence continues at coordinate 30,079,401 of NC_132857.1, read as the reverse complement.
TACAATTCCTATTGAAAGATAATATTCTCTAAATTCATAAATATCCATATGATGGAATTTTTTTTAAAGATTTTATTTATTTATTCATGAAAGACACAGAGAGAAAGAGGCAGAGACATAGGCAGAGGGAGAAGCAGGCTCCATGCAGGGAGCCTGGGACTCCAGGATCACACCCTGGGCTGAAGGCAGACGCTTAACCACTAAGCCCTCATATGATGGAATATTATGTAGGTGTTAAACTATATGCACTAAGTGAGAGCAGCAGGATTCATAATTTACATATGATATAATATAAATTATATAAAAATATGCATATGCTGAAAAATATTACAACTTAAACACATTAAATAATCCATAGCTATTAGATCTTCAAGATGAAATCATGATTTTATGTTTACATCTATAAGTTTTCTTTTTTTTTTAATTTTTTATTTTATTTTATTTATTTATGATAGCCACACAGTGAGAGAGAGAGAGAGAGAGAGAGAGAGAGAGACATAGGCAGAGGGAGAAGCAGGCTCCATGCACCGGGAGCCCGACGTGGGATTCGATCCCGGGTGTCCAGGATCGCGCCCTGGGCCAAAGGCAGGAGCTAAACTGCTGCGCCACCCAGGGATCCCTATAAGTTTTCTTTACTTTTCACAATCCTAATAATGAATATGTGACAAAAAATATATAGAATACTAATATCTCTCTTTAATTATTCATGAGAATTAAGTATAATCTCACGTGAAAATACCTATGAGCTCAATATTCAGCGAACGTTGGGACTCAGTGAATGTTCCTTTGCTCAGATTATATTTGAAGACAATCAACATAGTTCTTTCCTCAAATTCATTCAGGAATTTTTCCATTGGAGTCTTGAGGACTTTTAATTATGAAGAATCCTATGATAATTCAGTTTACCTTGGGAGGAATCTAAGAGGGAAGAGAATCTCCAGTAATTTCTAGTTAATTCCTTGACATCAAGAATGAGCTCACAGTCTGTTGAGGAAGAGGATCTGATTGACACCTTTCCACTCCCTTGGCTGTCAGGATTTAGTAGTAGACTATTTCATAGACTTCGAACTATTTAAAGATCGCTTTTCTACTAAGGGTATCTCTCAAACTGGACTAAACAGATTCCAAATTACCACCAAGAGAGGTCTTTCTTTGACTTAAGTCATTGCATCCTGCTAAAATGTAATTACTCCTCTAAAGTTAGTCTTCTGAATTGATTGTAGGTCAGATGCATTTAAGTGCAAATGAGTTGTAGCAGGGTAAAACTGTCCTGAATTGTTGTTGGGCCGTGGCCAGGGAAGACTCTAGGACCAACTGAAGTCACATTTCACCCCCCTTGGAATTCCCTCATATACTAGAATTGGAAAAGGAACTTATTAACTTTAGAATAATTACTATAATTATTTAAAATGAGAGCTTTCTTCATTTGCCCCTAATCATCACAATAAGCCTACAGAATAACTATCATCATTGTTGCTATGATTAGTTTTAGTATTCTTGTATTACCATTGCAGAGGTTAAGACATGGGAAGTTTGGAAAACATAATCAAGTGTTTATATCTCTAGTTACTTAACCTTCAAAGTCCTCCGGGGGGAAGAAGATCAAATAAACGAAACCAATTATTTCCAGAACAATCGCTGTTCTCCAGGATTCTAACCATTGGTTACCTCCTTCCTGTGCAACTCAGTAAGCACGTGCATTGAGCCTCTTGATCTTTCATACTCTCTGGGGTATTAGTTGTGCACATCACACACTCAATATAGGTTAGAGCGGGTAGTGCCTTTCTGGCTCCAAGCTTTCTCCATTATCCCTATGCTAGTAAGCAAGTGTGCTGTCATTGATCAAGAGCATTTATCAGACAAGTAATTTTCAATGGGACTTTGTTTAAAAAAAAAATAAAAAGGAAATACTGGATTTAGTTTGACCTCATCTCTTCTCCTCTGTGCTGACAGGAGTGAGGAAAAGGGTGTTTATTTTTCAAACTACAATTTAGATCTTTATGTTAGTGGATCCCTGCACAAATACTACATTCCTATCATAAATATCTATATATGTTTATGTGTGCCTGGGTATGTGTGTGTGTGTATGTTGCATTCATAATTTTTTTAAGACCTTATTTATTTATTGGAGAGAGAGAGAGAGAGAGAGAGCATGAGCAGGGAGGAGGAGGAGAAGCAGGCTCCCTGCTATTCAGGGAGCCCAACCTGGGGCTCAATCCCAGGACCCTGGGATCATGACCTGAACCTAAGGCAGATGTTTAACCGACTGGGCAACTCAGTCGCCCTTGCCTTTGCAATTTTCTATAATTTTGTCTACTGCTATATCCATATCCACTTTGCTATGTATATTTCTATATCCAAATCTACTATGAGGTAAAAGTGGACTCTTAAGCCAAATTGCCTGAATGTGAATTCCAGATGAACCACTGTCAAGACACATGCTTAAAAGAATACCTGTAACAGAGTTGGGTGCTAGATATTACTATTACTGTTGTCACAATTACTATACATATTTATATCTGTCTTTGCCAACAGCATCCTTAATCATTTTTAAATAAAAACACCTCTGCTTCTACCCACCTTGGTGTAGAACCACTGCTCTCATGTGACAGCCCATTGGACTTGTGGTTTGGAGAGTCTACATTTCTGAATAAAAAATCCAGAAACATGTTCAAATTTGTTTTCTCTTCTCATTATAGCTTATTAATATGTGACATATATCTCGATTTTGGCCACCTTGCGTGGATGTTTATATATATATATATTATATTATTATATGATATATATTATAATATTATATACAATATACAGGTATTGTATAAATAATATAATATGCAAATATATCTTATATATACATATTATGTGATACACTACATCTCTTAAGTGTGGATATTATATATATACATATTATACACATTATAAATATTATATATATACATATACATCCATGTGCAAATATTATATATACATATGTAAGCATATTATATATACATATACATATTATATGTACATATTATATATACATATTATGCGATTCACCATCTCTTAAGTGAGATCACTCAAACACATTTTCCACAGTGCTGAAATCTGTTCTTTGACCAGATGATTACTTACCATTCAGGTGAGATGTGCTCCAGGATACCATGAAGTGCCCGGTAAGGCAAGTGATCCCCAAATACACACTCTGAGACGTCTGCACAGATTCTTTATAACACAATTACTTTAACAAGTTACTTCCATGCACAAAATTAATGCTAACAAAGAGATATATTTATAGATAAAAATATGTTCATTCAAATAAAGCAAAACCAAAAATATCAAATGATATAAAAGCAGTCAATGCAAGAAAAGTCCTTCATTCCCTCCTTCCTTTTCAAAATTAAACTCTCCTCAAACACAACATACTCCATTCCCATTTAGTTAATTACTTTTCTGTTTTTATATTTTATGAACTGTATACTCATTTGTAGCTTTTTCTTTCTTCCTTTTAGGTGATTCTTTTTTGCGAAGTATATCAAACATCCAAAAGAATACGCACACATACATACATATATGAAACATATAATATAGTAATAACACCCATGTGACTGAACAGCTATTGCTGCATAACAAATTACACCAAGACCTAGCAGCTGGAAATGACCACTTTATTCTGCTCAAGATTCTGTGACCTGGAATTTGGACCCAATAAAGGTAGAATGGCTTGTCTTTGTGTGACAATGTCTGGAGCATCAGTGGGAAGATTCAAAGTCTGAGGTGATTACATGGCTTGATTACATAATTCTGAAGACTGGTTCTGGGCTGTGATTACTCCCAGACTGGTACATCTTACATCTTCATCCTACTGGTATGAAGCTCCTACATATATGGCTTGGCTTCCTGAAATCATGGCAGCCTCTGGGCAACGAGATTTCTTAAATGGGAATTCCAGACTCCAAAAACAACTTTTCTAGTGAACAGAAACAGAACAAGGAAGAGGCTGCAGTGGGTTACTTGACCTAGTTTTTGAACTTTCAAAAAAACTTCATTGGTCAAAATAGTCACAAGCCTACCAAGTCCTAGGCTATCTCTTGGGACTTGTATTTCAAAGCCTAGGACTTCCATGTAAGGAGTCCATTTCTAACCCACCATGCTGGAGGCTCAATGTAGGGACACCATGGAGTTAGAGACAGATGCTTGAGAAAACTAGACATTTCAGCTTTCCCCAATTGGAGTCTTCACAATCTTTGCACAAAAATGTAAGGAAGGAAGCATTTGAGTTGACTCAAGATCCTGTTATCTTTTGATGACTGCAACCTTATGAAAGACTTTGAACAAAAACCACTGAACTAAGCCCAGGCAATCATTAACACTGTGAGGGAGACTACTGATCAATGATTGTTACTTTGTGAAGAGTTTAATGTAGTATTTGGTCAAAATTATCGTATAAAAAATAATTTGGACCCATTGAGATCAATATCAATATCTTAATATCAATATATGTATCAATATATCTATATATTAATATACCAATATATCCATATCTATATCTGTATCTCAATAATATTGATGTATCAATATCTATATGTATCTCTCTACATATTCATATTCATGGGGGATTGTTTTTAACTATTTTTTGTATTTATCTCAATTTTTTTATTTTTCTACCATTCTCAGAGTCAATTTTATGTTTTTTTAATATGTGTTGGCATTTCATCTATACTTTCAAATTCACTTGCTAATATTTGCCTAAATTAGTCTTTTCTAATACCTAAATTTCTTCTTTTAGTTATTATTTCTCATTTGTCATTTAATAGTTTTCTTTCTTTCTTTCTTTCTTTCTTTCTTTCTTTCTTTCTTTCTTTCTTTCTTTCTTTCTATTTGGTTAATGTAGCTGGCAATTTGTCTTTTTAAATTTTTAAAAAGTTTATTTAGATTTATTTGTAAATTCTATGCATTGTTATATCCTTCCTCATTAATATTTTCTGATATATTTATATTTATATTTTTTATATTATATTTTCCTTTCTTCTAATTTCATATGCTTCACTACTTCATTAATTCCTACATTTTTAGGGTTCCATATATTTATTTTCACTCTTATTGAGATAGGCTATGCTAAAATATTTCTGGTAGTGATATCTTTAACTGTATGCCATAGGTTATATCTTGCTATCATTTTAATAATTTCCACATTTTATGTATTTCATTTTGTATTTAACTTTTATCTACAGACATTTAGTATTATGTTTATATTATTTCTGGATATGTGGTCTTTAAGAAAAAGCATTATGTTTTTGTTTATGATATGATAGTCCATAGTATTAATTTCTACTGATACTACTATTGAATAGCACTGTTTGTATAATAGTCAAAGAAATCTATTTGAGTTATTTTTATGCTTTGAAATTTACAGAAGTTTTAATTATGATCTTATAGATCAAAACTTTTCATAATCCCTCTCATGTACTTGAGATGGGCATATTTTATAATTGGTATTCAGATATTGATATATACCTAAAAGACCTGACTTTTGTTATTTGGATCTTTTATATCTTTCTTCTAATAGCTACTGAATTTTTCTTTTGTAATTGGAACTATCTTTTCAATGTACTAAGGTCTAATATTAATATGTTGTTGTATGTTTGGGTCTTCTGTAATGTCTGCATTATAAAATATATTTTTGTGTCTTCGAGAAAATAAATATTAATAAACTTTTAATATCTGCATCATGACACTTTGGTATTTCAAAATCTCCTTCTTTGTCTCTGCTAATGCTTGTTTGAATTATTTTTATCATACAACAAAATTGAGATACTGCTTTTTTCTTATGTTCACAATTCTCAAATCTCTTTGCTTTATATATATTGTATATATTTCATTTTACTTTCTAAGCGAATCTACAAATCTTCTTTTAAATGTCCAATTAATGAGTTTGAGCCACTTATATTTACTAGTGTGATTGATGTATTTTTTCCAGTTATTTTCTTTTTTAAAAATATTTTATTTATTTACTTACTTGAGAGAGAGAGTGCTTGAGTTTGAGTGGAGACAGAGGGAAAGAATCTCAAGCAGACTCCACAGTAAGCACAGAGCCCAGCTGAGGTCTTGATCCCACAACCCTGAGATCATGACCTGAGCCAAAATCAAGAGGCAGATGCTCAACCAACTGAGCCACTCAGGTGACCCTCCAGCTATTTTTATATTTTATGTCATAATCTCTAGATAAAAATATGTATATATGCTAATAAGCCAAGACACACAGAGACACACTAGATATAAAATATATATCATTTCACTATTTATTCTACATTGTTTACTCTTTGTTCTTTTTGACATTGATTTTTCTATTTAAGAAGTTATAATTATATCTATATACATATATAATTTTCCTGTTGATTATACTGATATCTTCAGATTCCAGTTTAAAAAAAATGAGATCTAATGTTTTCCTATTGTGACTAATAGTGAAATGAGCAATATTGAAGTTTCCCTTGCTCTCTTTCTCACCTAGCATACATTTTTTTCTTTTTTAATATTTTATTTATTTATTCATAAGAGACACACACAGAAAGGCAGAGACTTAGCAGAGGGAGAAGCAGGCTCCTTGCAAGGAGCCTGATGTGGGACTCAATCCCAGGACCCCAGGATCATGACCTGAGCCAAAGGCAGAGGCTCAAACACTGAGCCACGCAAGTGCCCCCCCAGCATCCAATTGTAAACACTACATCTCTACTCCAGTAAATATCTGTAAGGAAACTATAGAGCTTATTTTACCTCCAAATGACATTAGATTTCTTTGAATATTTGATCCTTCATATTTTCCTAATTAATATGTCTTGTTGTTGGTCCTCCCTTACTTTTCAGCTTCTGAAGGCAGTTATACTGGTAAGGCATATGGCAGGATTTGCAAGGAATGTTGCTGGACAGACTTGGAAAGTAGCACTAAGTAGAGCATTTCAGGTTTGTTCACAAATCCTTTCTATAGCCTCTGCATTTCTTCCCTCCACAATGCAAATCAAGAATACCAACTATCCCTATTAGTGTTCTCCAAATCAGTTTCAGTAGTCTGCTCCTCCACAATATGCTAATTACTGTGTTGCCAAATATGCTCTATGTTGAACCCAGGAACAGAGTAAAAGAAAGATATATTATGTCATTATTTTAAGACTCTTCAGAATCTTATATAGGCTAAAGTGCATAGTGAATCTCCAAGAGGAGGATTTAACATCCAGTATACCACAAAGTCATGTGAGTATGAATCTCCTTTTCTCGGAATACTCACCGAACTCTCCTGAAAATAATATTTTGTGAACATAATATTAAAGATGATTCTCTCCATCAAGAGATTTAAGAGATAGGATAAGCAAGCCACTATTTTGAACCCCAGCTGAGAAAGAGCAGGACTCAGCTACTCTATTGAGAGGAATTATTCTTATCTGAAATAATATTCTTATCTGAAACATTCATTTGCATCTGTTTATTTATATTGGGACTGAGTAGTTTCCTGGAAAGTAAAATACTTAAACCTTGTTTACCTTTAAAGTTTAAATGTTGTGTCAGACAAGATGTGGGTTTGCAACAAGATAAACTGACCCTGATTATATTAAACAAAACAACAGATTTATTAAAAAGACAGCATAGCTCACAATATTGATAGGAATCTGGAAAATAAGATTGGTTACCAGGAAGACACCATGGAGGATATGGATGGTGAAAAAGAAGCTAACACAACATCCCTCTTGTATTAGGAACTTTTTGGAAAATATGTTGGCACCAACAGGCATTAATACCCTACAAACTGATGTTACAGGGAGACATTTAATGAGTTCTAACCAAACTCACTAACTCCTGATTTAACATTTTATAGAGGATTATAAAATCGGCAAAGCCCTTCTTATTTGTCCTTTTCCTTTGTTGACAGAACTGAAAAGAGAGATGAACTGGCTCCTAAAGTTTTGTGGCAGTAGAGGATACCTGTCTCCCAACAGGACTGCGCAGTTTCTGATTCTCTCAAATATTTTCTTTGTTTGAAGACTTAAATGCCAAACAGTTAAACAAACCAACCAACCAAGAACCACACAGATAGGTCAGATTCCCCTGTGGATTATTGTAAGATGGATGGACCCTAGGGATACCTGGGTGGCTCAGTGGTTTAGCGCCTCCCTTTGGCCCAGGGCGTGATCCTGGAGTCCCTGGATCAAGTCCCACATCAGGCTCCCTGCATAGAGCCTGCTTCTCCCTCTGCCTGTGTCTCTGTCTCTTTCTGTGTCTGTCATGAATAAATAAATAAAATCTTAAAAAAGTAAAAGACTTGGGTGGACCCAACAAATGTCATCAAATGAACCAAATACTACAGCAATGCATGAATTTGGAGAGTTCTCTTCAGAATATTTGGGTTGGCAACACCACGAGAAAGTAAACTTGTAAACAAGTAGGAGGTAGTTTAGTCTTTTAGATTTGGACATGTGTTAATAGAACCATTCCTGTATCCAAGGCTGTGAATTATAAAACATAGTTTTCAATATATTCATCCAGCCATTAATTCCCTAAATTATTTATTGACTTGGTAATCCAATTATTCAATCTGGGAATATTGTCATGAAGATAAAAGACTACCTTTGAGAAGCTTGAAGGAGTCAACATAAAAGCACAGTATTACAGTACATGAAATGATGTATTCAACAAATATTTATTGAACACTAATTATGTGCTATGCATCTGGGGGATGCAGATATTCAATACTTTGTGATGACTCTCAAAGAACTCCAGCTAATGATAGAAATAAATGCATAAATAAGTGCAGTAATTACAGTCCTGTGTGATAAGTGCAATAATAGGAATACAGACAATAGTAGCATAGAGATGATTTAATAGACTGTAATGTACATTAGAGCAAGTACTTGGCAATTATTAAGTACACTGGGTGAAAAATAATAATAATATTTTCTAATTTGTCAGGTCAAAAAATTTGCTGATTCTAATTTTCCTCTCACAGCAAATTGTCCCTTTATTGAAAAGTCTCCCTGGCTTCATTCCCCATATTATAAAACACTTTACATTAAATAGCCTTTAGTCAGCAAGCTGGGATAACTCCAAGTTACCCTGGGAGAAGGAATTACATTCAGAATTACATTTGAGATTGGCATTTATATTTGTGCTGAATGGAAGAGAGGTCAGTGAAAGTATTTGGATGAGTAATATTCTGTATTATATTATTCTCATTATTCATGGTATAAACTATGGAGATAAAAGCTTAATTACTTTCTTGTCTCAATTGTTTAACCTTATAGATGCATTTATGGATTTATTTGTTTATTCAACAAGTGCATCTTGAATAGCATGTCCATGTAAGACATATGCTAGGCATTCATGTTACGCTAAAGAATTTGTCACAAATATAACTTTGAGGTTTAAGAAAATTATTGCAATATTATTAGGTGACTAATAAATAATGATAATTTGTTCCATGAATGTACACATAGGAGAGTATAATGCTTGTGTGGAAGACCGGATGGGCCTACATTTTATTTGTTGCTTGATAACAGTATGGTAGGGCCATAACTTTTCTTTTCTTTTTTTTTTTTTTTTTTGAGAATTCAGGAAAAGAAGATGAGATTAAGATACCAGAAGGAGGGAATGTGTAAGAAGCTCAGTGGATGCTCTTTCCAGTAAAATAATCACTTAGCTGATTAAAATTATTTCAAAAAATGACAAGTAAAAGAAAACAGAAATAATCACTTAGTCTCTGTAAATTTCCCTAAGGACATACAGAAAGTAGGCCCACATATGTTTACAAAAATCTATTAATCTCTCTAAAAACAGTCTGCGCTATGACCCACTTCTACTTCCTCCTCAGTGTAAGGAGACATCTATATTGGATAAACGTGGCCAAGAACACGAGGTTCCCACTCACATTAGCTGCAGTCTAGGACAATAGTTTCACAAGAGAGGTAGGCCACTGGCATCTCTCATCTTCTCCCTAGCTCTGTCTTGCAAAAGCTTTGTTATTTCAGACAGATGTGGCCAAGATAACTGGGGTTCCTTTATTATTAAAATAGCAAGACTCCCTACATTGATCTGAAGAGGCCACATTATTAGTTAAAATCCTAGCTTCCTGTTTTGCAGACTTTGTCAAGTCGATCCTATATTGATATGGAAATGCAAGGAATGCCTAACCACCAAAATGATCTTGAAAAAGAAAACAAAGCCAGGCGACTCACAATTCCCAACTTCTTCTGTGCCCCCTCCCAGATTAATTGAGGTATAACTGACAAAATTGAAACATATTTAAAAAGTACAGCATGATAATGTGATGTACCTGGATATTGTGAAAGGGCTCCCACAATCCATTTAATTAACACACACATAACCTCACATAGTTACCTTTTTTTCTCCTTTCTTTCTCTCTTTCTTTCCTTTTAGTTAATTCATTAACTAATGAGAGCACTTAAGACCTACTCTGATCAAATTTCAGTTATGTAATAGAGTATTATCAACTGTAGTCACCAAACTATAAATTACATCCTCAGAATTTATTCATCTTAAAGCTGAAAATGTGTACTCTTTACATTTACTTTACATTTTATTCTTCTCATTTACACCAGTCCACAGACCCCGAAAACCACCATTCTACTCTCTGTTTCTAAAAGTCTGACTTTTTAAAATGTATGTATTCCATATATAAGTGAAACCATGAAGTATTTATCTCCCTATCTGGCTTATTTAGCTTAGTATAATGCCTTTCTGGTTCATCTACATTGTCACAAATACAGTGGTTCCTTTTATGAAGGCTGGATTATATTCCATCATATTCCACCACATGTGACATATACACACCCATACATATCATATTTTCTTATTTTTAACTGTAGAAGTGTACAGTAATCACAACAGTATCATACTGGCATTAAAAATAGACATTTAGATCAATGAGATAGAATTTAAAGTCCAGAAATAAGGCCATTTCTTTATGGTCAATTGATTTTTGACAAGCATTCCAAAACCATTCAAAGGGGATATGAATAGTCTCTTCAATAAATGGTGCTGGGACACCTGGATATCCTATTCTCTTAGCAGAAAACATAGAAATACATCTTCATGACTTTGGATTGGATTTTATTTTAGGTTTTTTTTTTTTTTTTTTTGACACGACACTAAAATCAACAACAAAAGAAAAAATAGATGAATTGGATTATATCAACATAAAAATCTTTTGCAAGCAATATCATCGAGAATGTGAAAAGACAAACCACAGAATTTCAGAAAATATTTGCCAATCATCTATTTGATAAAGGAATTATATCCAGAATATATGCAAATCACTTGTAACTCAATAATAAAAAAGAGAGATAATCCAATGAAAAATAGGCAAAGCATCTGAGTAGACATTTCTTCAAAGAAGATATACAAATGTTCAATAAAGACACGAAAGAATACTCAACATCATTTGTTATTAAGAAATGCAAATTAAAACCACAATGATATATCACTTCACTCCCACTAGAGTGGTTATAATAAATGAAAGATATTAGCATATATTGGTGAGAATGTGAAACTCTCATACATAGTTTCTGGAAATGTGTAAAAGGTGGTTATTTTGAAAATAGTTTGGCAATTCCTCAAAATGTGAAACATTCACCCAGCAATTTCCCTCCCAGGTACACAGCCAAAAAAAATGAAAATATACCTCTACCCCAAAACTTGCACACAAATGTTCACAGCAGCATTATTCATAGTAGCCACATAGTAGAAACAACCCATGTTTCCATCAAATAATGGAATGATAGACAAAATTTTATAAATTGATATAATAGACTGTTATTGAACAATAAAAAGGCATGAATTGCTATTGCCTACTACAGTGTGAATGGAACTTAAAAACATTATCCTAAGAGAAAAGCAACAGAAGAAAACATTGTTTTACTCCACTTATATGAAATATCAAGACTAGATAAAACTAGACAGACAGAAGGTAGAGTGGTAGCTTCCAGGAGACAGGGAGACAAAGGATGTGGTGACTCCTAATGAGTAAAGGGATTATTTTTGGTATCATGAAAATATTCTAAAATTAGAGTGTGATGATGCTTGCATAGTTCTGTACATACTCAAAACACCTTAATTGTGTAATTTAAGTGGATGAATTGTATAGTATGTGAATTATAGCTCAGTAAAAGCAGTTTAAGAAAGAGCAAAAAGAAATTGCCATGCATTACACCCTATCTAAGGCACTTTATTTTCGTGTGCATATACACTGCCTCAATTTTCTCTGTCATTTAGAATGGGTGCACACCGGGGGGATGTCAACACCAGCAACTTAAGTCTCTGTGACTTCAGTTCTCATTTGTTCAAATGAAACTACCATTAACTCCAAAGTCATCTACTGAATATATCTGGGTTTCTTCCACATGCCCACCAACAGATTTCTCTTCCATGTAGTACCATGAGCATGTGGTGTTCACTGCTATTTCCACTTCATAGAGTTCCATCGATTCTATAGTCTGCTGTTTGCTCCACTTGTCACACTAGGAGTTGATGCTGCTCTTACCCTGGGTGTGCCCTTCCGTGTGGGGTGCCTCTGCTGCTCTTCATTGTCCCTCTGGCTCTGCTATATTGCCTTGTGATCGGGCTGCAGGGATAACAGCACATCATTAGACTCCTGAACACACATAGAGCGTAGGCCTCATCATGTACATTTTGCCACCAAAGGAGCATTGGAATTTAAGACAGAGGCTAAAAAATGACCCCGTCTTTCAAATTTCACTCCATTGGGATAAATGTAAGTGGTGGTTCGCTGGTATTTTGCACTTTAGTTTGAGAACTCTCTAAATTTTTATGGCCATCTCTTTCCATACACATATCCAGAGAGTTGACAGAATGAATGATAGCCCCCACACTGTAGAAATCATAACACAGACTTCCACAAGGCAATGCACATACATTATTTCAAAAAAGTGAAGCTGTGTTCCTGATCTAGCTTTCAGTAGCTTCCTTCTCCTTTAACTTGAGCCCTTTTCTTAAAGCTAGCCTGTAGGCTGTTGTGCCCAGCATTGCGAATCCGAGAAACCACCGAGGAGCCAACACCCATGCAAACACACGAGGGTTTATTTACAAGCTCCAGCTTGGGCCCTGCAGCGGAGCAGGGACTTGGACCCCGAGGTGGGTTCCAAGAAGGGGTGGAGGAATTTCTCAAGTTCTGTTTACATTCTGATATGGGGCTTTCAAGGGCATTGAGCTCTGTTCTCATTCTAATATGGGGCTTCCTGCCCTTGGCTTGGGCCCTGTTTTTATTCTAATATGAGGCTTTCTAGGATGTCAAGCTGTAAGCTGTTTTCTTCCTGTAACTGAAGTAAGGTAAAGTTCAGCTCTTATTCACAGGGGCCTGGGATGGCTGTACTTGTGCTAATACTGAACTTAAAGTGGAATGGCCTTAATTTTCTCGGCCTCCACATAGACGTTGTCTGTCTACCTCACTAGTACATATTCAGCCCATAGCTGAATTACAGCAGTAAATAAAGTTTAAATTTTCCAAAAGACAATTCTGTTTTCCTCAAAAAGAGCCTCACCCTTCTGCTCTAACATCATTTGTTATGCACTCGTAGCTTCGTATGTACCACATGCACTGTGATTATTAATTAACTCCTGTGTCTTAGTCTTCTGTACCTCTCTCTAGATCCTTAAAGGCAGGCACAATGTGTTATTTAACTTTTGTTTTTAACCTAAGCACCCATCCTAGTGTTAGGAACTGAGCAAACAGCAAATGCGTCTGAACTAATGAATCAAGTCATACTCTATTTGTTTTCCTGTCAGTCTTGCTAAGCAACTTGAACTAAAGATATATTATGCATCACATTGTTCCAACAAACTAAAAGAGTTAGGTTCATTTTATATATTCACTAAAGATTTATTAAATTGAATTTTGTGGCATCCATAAATGTGTGAGAGTGATTGATTCATAAGTCATTAATAATGATTAGCAATTGAATTGATCACACTATAAGCCCTCTAAATCATTATTACAAGTGCTATCACATTATAGGCAACCCTTTGCTTTTCACATGAATATTAAGGGAAAAAAACAGCATCTGATTAATCTGAGAATAGACCTCCCACCACAGGCATTTAGACACAAGCTAGAGAGAAATAGACAGATGCATTTCATTTAGAGTGTAAGATAAAACTGCTGTTTGATATTCCATTCTCTGTGTGGGGAAAGCCTTTCTGCTTTTCTGAATTCCAGTAATTGTCTTATTTGTAGTCCCTTGCTGCAGACCTTTGCCTCCTGCCAACTGCTTGCCAGACGTGGTCTCAATGCTAAGAAGAAAGAGGTTCCCAGAGAGCATAAGATATATATTGAAATCAAACACTCTTCTAAAACTATTGTTTTCCAATTTCCACTAAATCATCCTTCTGGTGACCCTTCTTACTCAGTGGATTTCAAAACACTTAGCAAAAGAATAACTAAAATAAAAAGTCATTATTCACAGATGCTCTGCACACCTGAAGGGTAAAGTTAGTTTTCCTTTTGCCTGTTATTTATATCAATAATGCACCATTTTTTTTTCTTCCTGGCTCTACTTTGATTTCTCCTGCTTAGCTATGGCATAGCAATTGAATTTAAGTATCAGCCTATCACATCCTCTGTGGTTTCTAAATTTAGGCTCAGAATAAAAGATTAGAGAATAGAATGGGGACATTAAGTCTCTTTCCCTATCTTACAATAAAACTAAGCCTGGGGATGCCTGGGTGGCTCAGTGGTTTAGTGTCTGCCTTTGGTTCAGGGTGTGATTCCAGAGTCCCAGGATCGGGTCCCACATTGGGCTCCCTGCATGGAGCCTGCTTCTCCCTCTGCCTATGTCTCTGCTTCTCTGTGTGTGTGTGTCTCTCATGAATAAATAAATAAAACTTAAAAAAAACTAAGCCTGATAAATTACTGAAATTACAGAACATATTTCAAAGCCCCCTTCTGCTGGTCCCTCCCTATGCAACCTCAGCCTCTCTATATCATAGTTTTCTTATCCATTAAAAAATTAACATTAGCTATAAACCTATGTTATAGTCTTATTTTAGGAATGAATTTGGGAGTGATGTCAGTAAGATGGAAGACTAGGAAAATCTACACCTTCATCCCCCAGTGGAAACATTAAATGGACACTAGATCCTGGCTAAAGTAACTTCATAGGACTTGTGGAAACCATTCAAAGATCTATAGCAACCAAGTGAAAGACAAATCAAGAAAAGAAATTAAAGGGTGCCTGGGTGGCTCAATTGGTTAATCATCTGCCTTTGGCTCAGTTCATGATCCCAGGATCATGGGATCAATTACAATAGGCTCCCTGATCAGTAAGAAGCATGATTCTCCCTTTCTCTCTGCTCCTTCCCTCACTTGTGCTCTATCTCTCACTCTCTCAAATAAATAAAAATATTTTTTAAAAAACAGAAAGAAAAAATTTCAAAAAAGTAAGAAATTTAATTTGTTTTTTGTTTGCTTTTGCCCCTGCCCTCTCCAGTGTAATGTGTCTTGGTTTATTTGGGAGAACCAGTAGCCTATTCCGCAGTTCTCTTCCAGAAAAAGCACAGTAGCCCTAATTTGCAGCATCTTAACCTGGATAGGGAGATTGCTTGAGAAATTGGTTTGTGTGTCACCTAACTCAGAGCTCAGAAGTCAAATCTATGCAGCTTGGATCTCAGGCCAATGAAAGCCATAAGAATAAGCAGACAAAGCTCATGGAATCCACTAGTAGACTCTAGACCCACATATGCCTAAGGCAAGTGATTATATTAAGGAACACAAAGCATACCTAAAACCCAGAGAAGAAGAAGCAGGGGTGAAATTCTTAGTGAAAATAAGATATCTATAAACACCTGTGTCTAGAAGGAACAGAAACACACACACACACACACAGAGGAAAGACATACACCCTAAAAAGTGCTTCTTTTAGGGTGCTTAGAAGACCTTGAGTCTCCATACTAGATTGCTTCCAAGTCTCTGTGCAAGCCCTACTACAGATCTTCCCTCTGCATAGACAGTCTGCAAAGACCAGTAGAGGTGGTAATGTCCAATTTTCAACTAAAAGTCACAACACGAGTCATGGGGAAAAAAAAAAAAGGAAAACATGATCCATTTAAAGAAACAAATAAATCTCTAGAAACTTCCTGAAGAAACACATACATTGGACTTACTAGACAAATATTTTACAACAACTATCTTTTTAAAGTTGTTAAATAAATAAATAAATAAATAAATAAATAAATAAATATAGTTGTTAAAACAACTCTCAAATATTTTCAACAAGATAAGGGAAAATATGAACAAAGAACTAAAGCAAATCAAGAAAACAGTATATCAACACAACAAGAAAACCCACAGAGATCCAAATTATAAAACGAGAACCAAAGGGAAATTCTAGAGCTGAAAAATAAATTGAAAAAAAATCACTACAGAAATTCAAAAATTAATTCAAAATGGCAGAAGAAAGAGTCAATTTTCAAAGAAGTCATTGGAAATTATTGAATCTGAGGAGGAAAAAATAATGAAGTAAGCAGAAACTAAGGAACTTATGAGAACCAATAAGGGAATCAAAATACACATTAAAGGGAGGGAGTCAAAAGGTCCCCCCAAGAAAATCAGCTAAACAAAAAAGGAGGCAGTAATAGAGGAAATGAGGAATAACAACAAAAAGGTATAAGACATACAGGAAAGAACAAGTGTAAGTTAAGTGTCCAACTCTTGATTTTGGCTCCGGTTATGATCTCAGCATCATGAGCCTGAACCCCACACTGGGCTTTGTGCTGGACATGGAGTTTGGTTGAGATTCTTTCTCTCACTCTCTCTTTGCCTCTCCCTGCCTCAAAAAAATAAAAATAAAAATAATAGTAAGAGACTTCAATGCCCCACTTTCAAAAATGCATAGTAGAACCAAACAGAAAATCTACAAAAGAACACAGGACTTGAACAACACTACAGGAAAATTGGACCAAACAAACATATACAAAACACTTCACTCAATAAATACACATTTTTCTCAAGTGTACATGGAATATCCTCCAAGGCAGAATACATATTATGTCACAAAATAAGTCTTAATACATTTTAAAAGATGATTGAAATCACATAGAGTCTCTTTACTGATCACAGTGGAATAAAAATAGAAGGACAGTAGAAGGAAAGCTGAAAAATTCCTGAATATTGTTGAAGTTATACTATATATTCAAATGAGTGAGCCAAGAAGGAAATTGCAAGAAAAATTAGAATATCTTGAGAGAAACTAAATTGAAAACCCAATGCACATAATATATATGGGATGATAGCTATAATAGTTACATTAAAAAACAAGAAAACTCTCAAATCCACAACCTGATTTTATGCATTAAGGAGCTAGAAAATGTAAAATAAACTAAACACAAAACTAGCCCACAGAAGGAAAAAAGATAAAAATTTGAGTGGAGATAAATAAAATAAAACCAAAAGTTGGGTCTTCAATAAAGGTCAACAAAATTAACATTTAGCTAGATTTTCTAAGAAAAATAAGAGAAGAATCAAAGAACTAAAATAAGAAATGAAAGAGGGGGCCTTCCTACTGATTTTAGAGAGTTTTTTTTTTTTTTAAAGATTACAAGAGAGTATAATGAAAACTTGTATACCAACAAATTGGATAACCTAGGTGAAAAGGACAAATTACAAGAAACACATGATCTAGAAAGACTGAATCATAAAGAAAGAGAAAATCTGGGTAGAACTATAACTGCTAAAGAGATTGATTCTGTAATCAAAAACCTCCCCAAAAGAAAAGCCCAGATTGCTTTACCTTTGAGTTTTACCTACCAAATATTTAAAGGAGACCTAGTACCAGTCCTTTTCAATCTCTCCCAAAATGCAGAAAATGAGAGAATATTTCCAAACTCATTCTGAGGCCAGATTACCCTGATACCAAAGGTAGAAAAAGATGCTTCACCAAAATACAACTTAGACCAATATTCCTTATAAGTATTGATACAAGAATCCCCAACATAATACTAGTAAATCAAATTCACTAACTCAACAACATATTAGATTATTTTTCCCATGACTGAGTGAGACCTATTCCTGGAATTCATATGAAAATATGAATATATATCATTGTAATGTATTAACATTAACAGATTGAAAGAAACACATTATTATCTTCACTGATGCAGAAAAAAGCTTGAAAAAATTCAATGCATTTTTATGATAAAAACATTTAATAAGCCAGAAAAAGAAAAAGTATCCCAGCATAATAAAGTCCATATATGAAAATCCCATAGTTAACATCTTACTCAATGGTGAAAGACTGAAAACTTTTCTCCTAAAATCAGCAATAAGATAAGCCTTTTCCCATTTCTGTTTAAGGTAATCACAGCCAGAGCAATTATGCAAGGACAAAAAAAAGCATCAAAATTATCAAGGGAGAAATAAAATCATTGTTGTTCCCAGACAGTATTATCCTATATGTAGAAAACCCTAACAATTCTATTAATCAGTTATATTGATCTATACCAACAATGAACAATCTGGGAGGAAATTAAAAATATAATTTCATTTTTCATATTGTTAAGGAGAAAAAAATACCTAAAGAAGTAAAATACTTTTACACTAAAATTATGATGTATTGTTGAAAGAAATTAAAGAAGACACACATAAATAAAAAGACATCCTGTGTTTATAAATTGGAAGACTAAATATTCCTAAAGGTATCAGTACAACCCAAAGTGATCTACAGATTCAATGCAATTCTTATTTTTAAAAAAAGAAACTAATGATGTTTTTTTGTAGAAAAAGAAAAATTAATTCCTAAATTTATATGGAATTTCAATGAATCTTGAGTAGCCAAAATAATCTTGATAAAGAACAAAGTAGGATGTGTTACAATTCTTGATGTCATTTCTTACTGTAAAACAATAGTAGTAAAAACAGTGTGGTATCGACAAAAAGACGGGTCTATAGACCAGTGGAATAGAATAGAGAGCCCAGAAATATACCTTTGCGTATAGTCAGATGAATCACTTCTAAGATCTTTCAGAGGGGGAAAGATAGTCATTTAACAAATAGTGCTGGAAAAACTGTATATTCAGTCAGAAATGGACAAATATTGTATAATTCCACTTTTATGATAAACTCACAGAAGCCAAATACATAGATACAGAAAGTAGAAGGTGATTCCCAGGGGCTGGAGGCAATGGAGAGTGGAGAGTTATTACTTAGTAGGCAAGGAGTTTCAGTGTGGGAAGATGAAAAAAAAATCTGGAGATGGATGCTGATAATGGTTGCACAATAATATGGATATATTTAATTTAAAAAAAATTAAATTTGTTAAATGCATAAGAATAATAAAGCATTTTTTATATTTGAGGTTTTCATCTGTTTAACAAATTTAATTCGTTCTTTTATGATTACTATCAGTTCTAAGTAAATAAACAAAAATAGGAAGGAAAAAGCATGACCATACAATTGCAAAAAAGAAAACTGAAGAAAGGGTTGAAGAAGGGAAGAACGAAGGAAAAAAGAAATGAAGATAAGCAGGCAGGCACTGGTAGGGGAGGGGAATCAAAGAAGAAAACAAAATAGAATTTAAAGTCCTAGGAAAATAATAACATGAGGTAAGAATTAGTCTGAAACCAGGTCTTGCTAAGGAACTTGGAGAACCACTTAAAGTAATGATAGCCAGTGATTACAATTTAAGAAGGATTAAGTATTTAGCAAGCTACCAATTTAGAAATGTTCTGTGGGTTTTAAGGACAAAGGAGTGGCAATATATCAGTTCTTTTTATTAGAGATCGAGTAACAGAGCTTTCCCTAGAAGCAGAAGATTGAAGCCAGAGTGGGAGCTAGGATAGAACAAATATAACCTTTTGTTTTTCCTTTAGGAATTTGGAAAAATAAAGAATAACTGGGATAGATATAACCAATGTTCACTGGCATCCAGTTCTTCCTTACTTCTGAGTGCATGACCATGTGCCTAGTTTTGGATAAAGAAATATGAAGGAAAATAATATGAGTCACTTCCAGGCTAAAGCATTTAATACTCTGTGCTTGATTCTCCAAGCCTCTCTGCAAATGCTATAATGAATCCTGATCTTTGTATTGAGAAAATGCCATGATAAGATGCTGGCGCCTTTGTCCACCTGTAACTCTGAGGACTTCTCCCAAGCAGAGCTCACCTTACCAACCTTATTGGGACACCTGGCAGGAAGAGGAATAATCCTTTGATTTTGTTAAATTTCTAAATCTGGAGGTTTTATTTTACTGCAGCATAACTTAGGCTAACCTGAATGATACATTATTCACCATCATCTTTTCATCATCAAAGGAGAAAATCACAGCAGTGCCCAATCTCAGATGAAGATTCTTTTCAGACAGATAATTCGCACTGTGCAATAAATTTCCTTTTCAAGCTTAGAGAAAGAGATGAAGGAGAGGGACCACCAGTGGCTCCATTGGACATATAGCTAATGACCACGGTAGATCTCTTGAGTTTGTAAAATGTCCCTTATAAAATGTTCAGAGACTTTTAACCCTTTACATTCACAGAGAAAAATTAATTTTCTGGTTTGGATTTTTATGTAACCACTTTTGGATTTCTATCATACACATACAGCTCCTCTTATTTTAAATAGAAGTAAAGGAAGAATGGTAGGAATGTCTTGGAAAAAGAAAAACATTATTCTATTTATAATCTTTTGTAAGGCAAGAAATATGGAAGATAACAGGAATGTGATTATCTTTTAGAATAACAGTCCCCATGCATTAAGAATAATTTTATTTTACTGAAGTTTTGTTAGTTTGACAAAGTTTTCTAGTGCGAAGACTTCATCATTAAGATTTACCTCAATGAGGACGCCTGGGTGGCCCAATGGTTTAGCATCTCCCAGGATCAAGTCTCGCATCAGGCTCCCTGCATGGGACCTGCTTCTCCCTCTGCCTGTGTCTCTGTCTCTGTGTGTCTTTCATGAATAAATATGTGAATAAATATTTTTTTAAAAATCTTTAAAAAAATTTACCTCAATGTTGACAGTTCAAATGATGACCAAAGGTAATATTCTTAATAAATAAAGAGCATCTACGAATCCATAAGAAAGCCATCAAGACTTCAATATATATACATTGGAAAGCTAACAAACTCACTTGCCTAGATTCTTATGTAGCTAATGAGAAGTAAGCATAAGACACTGGTTGGCATGCGAAGGATGTTTTTAGAAGGGGCCCACTGACTAATATGCATAGAGGCCCCTTGCCCATCAAATCTCAACCTTCCCTCTTCCTGAAATCTGGATATAGAGCAGTAGGCACTATGTTGTGACTAGTAGAAAGAACAGCCTACAGCAGGCTTAGCAGATCATAAAACAGCAGTAGCCTGAGTCCTTGATGACAACACTGTAATGTCCATTTCAGACCTGACTTGTGTATACAAGTCATATTTTTAATTCATGATAACAAACTGAAGCTATACTTATTTGCATAACTGTTGGTCATACATTTTGTTCTGTAGATATATACTATCTTATGTAACAGACACTGTTCTAAACGCTTTAACATTTTTCACTTATAACTTTTAGAGTGCCCTAAGACGTGGGGCTGTTCCCCCTCATTATGCAGTTGAGGAAATTGAGGCCCTAGGGTGCAGCCATTTCTCCACCAGTTCTATCAGGTCAGTTTTGTGGCTCATTCTCTCTTCTCCACTGTTCCCTGGAGAATCTGGCTCACAGGTTTTCAATTTTCTTTTTCAACAATGGGCAACATGCCCTTCAAACCAGAAATCTACTTCCACATAGTAGATCACTTTGAGCTAATGACTACATAGGTAATTTCGGGCAAGTGAGTGCATATTTTGCCTTTGTCTCCTGACAGAGTTGTTTAAAGATTCAACCCACTAATGCACTGGTACATCCTGGCCCTTCACAAGAACTAACGCTATGGAGAACACCTCCATATATGCCAGACACTGTTTTAAACACTCCAAAGACTGACTAAAGCCTTACAACAACCTAAGGGCTAAGTGATAGCATTAGCCTAAGTTTAGAGCTGAAGAGACAGGGAGAAGGTAAATGATTTGCCTGAGGCTGTTCTGATAGTGATAAAACAGAGACTCTAGCTTTGGCACCTGTGTCTATGCTTATCCCTTTATGCTACAAGGATAAGCCTATTCCCATAGCCTCATCCTGCATTCCATTCTTTGTAATCAACACACTACTAAGGGATCAGAGCACCCTGCTGTCCTGATGGAAGGCCCCTGTGGGACTCACTCCCCTCTCAGTGTATAACACCATGACAATCAGCACATGTGCCCATAGGCTTGCCTGGGCCTCTCTTTGCAGCCCAGACGTACATGGCATCACTCTCTCCCAATACCAAGCTAATTATGTTCCCAGTCACAAACCTCATTATTCAAATGTCTAATTATATATTTCCAACAAGGTATCTTATTAGAGCCCTGGCCAAGCATCTCATTCTGGCTTGCCAGCCAAACATCTCATTACAAGGCCTGGACACATTTTCTACAGAGTCACCATCTCATTACAGTTTGGAGAAACACACATGTAAACCTAGGATCTTGGACACTTATATCATTAAACTCTGTCATATCCCATTTCACACCAATACTCAACAACCCACTCATTTAAGTTTCACAGAGACAGGCCTTGTCTAGCACCAAGGCACCTGGGGGAACAAAATTAGAAAAATCATCAGAAATCATGTGTTTAAGATCCAAACTACAAAGTCAGCAATGTTTTCTCCATGGAAAGTTGTCAAGGTTGAAGATTTGTCAGCTATTAAATTCAGATAGCCTGTACAGTTTTTTCTTAATTTTTTCTGGAAAACGCACACACACACACACACACACACACACACACACGCCAAATTCACTTCAATGAAAAACAATATTAGTTGATACTGAAAAAAGTCACCAATAACACCATCATTCTAATATAATCAGAAACTTTATTGTGTTAGCTATATATGATGTGTAGGCAGAATTATGGCTCCAAGAAGATTCTACACCCTAATTCCTGTGACAGAATATATCACCCTCTGGCAGAAGAAACTCTGCAAATGTAATTAAGGATACTAATCAGTTGACTTTAAGATAGGAAGTTATCCTGAATTATCTTGGCAAGCTTAAAGTAATTTACTTATACCTATAATAGCAGCAGCAGAAGGCAGGGTGAGGAATGGAATTCAGAAGGATGAAACCCATGAGAGGATTGCACTGGCTTTTGCTGGCTTGAGGATGGACGGGGAGCCATGTCTTAAAAACATGAAGATCTGTTTCTCACAATCACGAGCAGCTGAATTCTGCCCACAACATAAACAAGATCGGAAGTGAATTCTTTAGTATCTACAGAAAGGAATGCATGTTGGCCAAACCATGATTTCAGCCTGGAGAGACCATGAGAAAAGAATCCAATCACCTTGTGTTAGACTTCGGACTCCCAGAACTATGTTATCGTAGGCAGGTATTATTTTAACTTGATAAAATGGTGGTAATAAGTTCTGTGTCTATAGAGAAAATGAAATTATACTGTGAACCATATTTGGAAGTCCATTCATATAGGAATGTATTGAAGATACTTTGTATATTGAAAACTCATACTCACAAAATATTTAATGTCTCCATATTTTCTTTATTATCTGGATTATGATTTATATAAATGACCACATACTTATGGACATATAGATGGTTCCTATATTTGCTATTAAGAATCAGTGCTATGATGAAGTGAATATCTTTGTGTGTCTGTCTCTGTAAAACAGATGGAAGAATATATGTGAAAACACTCTTAAATTTTACACAAATAAATCAATGCAATAAGTGACACAAGTAACCAAATTTTTGCTTTATACATAGTCCATACTTTGTGCATATGACAAATTTATAAATCCTTACATCTTATAAACCCAGGTATATTTTTTCAGATATCAAGTGAATTTGGATCCATTTCTTACTTTTAGTCTGATCCCCAAGAGCTTTGCACTTTATAATAGATGCTTTCACAGACTGCACACTCTAAATAATTAAAATAATGAATTAAATGAACACTAACACAATTCAAAAAATGAGCTAAAAGGACAGCACACCAGCACAATTTTGGAACACTAACACAATGGCATTAGGTTGGTAGAAGCATCATAGATGTTTATAGCAACAGAGATAGCTATCTGACCATCAAAAATCTTTGCTCCTTTTCTGTTGCATAAAATAGTTTCTGATAAATGGCTGCTCAGCCAAAATTCATTTCCCAGACAACTATGCAGGTGATTGGTGAGCAAAGAAAATGAGCGTCATTTTTAGGCTAGTTTATGCTGATTCCACCTTTCCTTTCTACATCTGCTCAGGCTTTGCTTGGAATCTGGCAAAGAAGTTCCAAACCTGAAAAAATTGCTCTGTAAACAGATATACAAAGCTTAACCTGTCAGTCACTGCTTGGAGGTGAGTCACAGCAAGCATGTTTGAAACTTTCATGTGAGTGAGTAATATATTTCAACTGTGCTATTTTGGATTTTATAGAATACAAGAGATAGCATTACCTTAACATATTTTTACTCTTTAATGACTGTAAGATATAATTGTGAGTGCAAAATTAACAAACAAGAAGTAACTATGGATCAACTACCTGTTAAATGGGGGTGGGTTGGGCTGACCATGCTCACATTCACAGAAAATTGAGACGAGGATCAGAAGGTTATCATTTAGCAGGGTTGTACAAGAACTTTAACCATCCATTCTATAAATATTTCCATGGAACTTCTTTTGTTCTAGGCCTTATGTATGCTCCAGGAATAGGGGGATGAAAAGACAATATGAGTGCTGCCTCATAGCCCTAGATTGAATGGGGAAGACAGACAAAAATCAAACACAATTAAAGAATTTAATTGTTATGATTTTAAAAGAAGACTTTCTCAGTTTACTAGTTTATTTTTTTCTCAGAAGGATACACTTGGTTCAAAATTCAAGATCAAAATGGAATTTAAATACAGGCAATCCTGACAGGGAAGCTCAAATTTAACAGTAAAAAAAACAGATCATAAATAAAGCCTGGGAATAGGAATGAGTATTTTCTCATTGGAGGAAATCTGGCTCATTTCAGGGAGGTGGGGAGTTTTTCAGGAGAAATGGTATTAAAAATGCAATACATCTGTATTATTTCTAGTGGGAATATAAATTTGATGTGAAATAAGTCAACATTTCCCACACCAAAACCAGCATTTCACCCAATGGAAAAACAAAGATGATTTTTGTTAAGAACTACATAAGAATGGTCATGGCTGTCAACAATGTGTAATATTTTGTTGGAAATATTTGCTCTAAAAATTACCAGAAAATGCAATTACATAATTTACAATCAAAAGAAAATATAAGACTGAATATGCATATGATATGATTATGATTATATATCTTGAAAATTGTGTCACTGAGAAAACTGTTCATTGGGTAGGAAAATGTACAGGATGCATATGTGGAAGATCCCATTAAATGAGAACATAAGGAAGCAATCAAAGATTACCAGGACCATAGCAAAAAAGATGCACAACCCAACTTGAATGAACTCTAACTGCCAATGACAGGATGATTTGAGCCTCTATTAATATCACAATAGCACTGGATTAAAACTCGTCAAGTTATGTTTGAGTCTATGAGCTCCTGATGCCACTTTGAAGGCAACGTTGATTGGACATCTTTTGAGAGTACTAAAGAAGCCACTTGTTATTTTAAAAATTAGAAAATAAAAGGGAAGAATCAAGCATTTATCTTTTCCTATTTGAGCAGTACTTTAAAGGAACTGAATATTTGATAAGAAGTTTCTCTTAAGGAAGTTTTCTAGCTAGTAAATGAATAAAGAATATTAAAATTAGAATATTACAACCTGCAACCCATTGTCAGTCCATGGATTTCACTTATAATTATCAATGGTTGCAATATAAAAAGATAAACATAAATGTATGTGTTTCTTGAAGGAACTATCAACAGCACCAATAAATGCAAAAATGAATAATTTAAATAATTGTATAAACTGGCTCCCATGTACAGGAAATAAAAGAGACAGAAGAATAAATCAAATGGCACCATGAATTATGCACCCTTCAATATCCTGACTTTTGGAAATTCTACAGAACAAATAACCTGGTTACTTCCAAGATTTCATTAGAAAAACCATAAATGAGGGGGATATTAGGTAAGTCTATATGTAAGCACAAATTTAACACTAAATATTTAATGATACTAATAAATAATTGTTACTTTTGTTTTGGTGTGATAATACTACTGTGTTTTGTTCACAAAAGGAACTACTATCTATTAGAAATATGTAGTTAAATATTTACAGGTGAAATGATACAATGTTTAGATTTTTCCTTCCCATAATCTGGGGGGCAGGATAAATGAGTGGAGATATAGATAAAATTAGATTTTCCATAAGTCATTTGGTCCTTGTTGGAGCTGGCTATATGGAAATTCATTATATAATTTTCCCTTCCTTTGTACATGTTTGAAAATTTCTAAACTATTTTTTAAATAATATTTATTTTAGAGAAAGAGAAAAAAAAAACATCTGTGAACAGGAATTTGAGCAGAGGGAGGGACAGAGGGAGAACAAGTTCCCTGCTGAGCCTGAAGTCCAAGCAAGACTTGATCCCACCGCCCTAAGATCATGACCTAAACCAAAATGAAGAGCCAGATGCTTAACTGACTGAGCCACCCAAGCACCCCTAAACTAATTTTTTATACCTCTAAGTTTTTTTAAATAAGTAAAAATCGTCAAGGTTTTGAAGGTATCCTAAAACATAGTTGTATGCACTGTTTGCTAAGGTATATAAACTGTTCTACAATTCTGTTGATAAAAGAATCATATTATTATAATTAAAGAGTTAAAAAATGTACTCCATTGACCTAATCATTTCAAAGATAGAAATCTAATCTAAAGATATAATCAGAAATACAAATATGGGCATATACCCCACGTTATTTGTTAAAGTAAAGTAAGGAGGCAAATGAAACACCAATAACAAATAAAGTTATATCTATGCAATGGAATATCCTATACAAACCTGTGATATTTCTTGAGAGTTTTAATGACAAGGAAGCTCAACGCATGATGTAATGCAAATTGTCATAAATTAGATTGTACATGAAGCTGTGTGATTGCACCCATGTAGGAAGTATCTGTATATTCAATCATCCAGTCATGATTATTTCAACTCACACTCATTAAGTGATTTCTATGAACTGACTACTATGAAAGCTGCTGGGAATATAATGGGAAAGAAAGAAGAAAAAAGAAAGAAAGAAAGAAAGAAAGAAAGAAAGAAAGAAAGAAAGAAAGAAAGAAAAGAAAGAAAGAAAGAAAGAAAGAAAGAAAGAAAGAAAGAAAGAAAGAGAAAGAAAGAAAGAAAAGAAAGAAAGAAAAAAAGAAAGAAAGAAAGAAAGAAAGAAAGAAAAAGAAAGAAAGAGAAAGAAAGAAGAAGAAAGAAAGAAAGAAAGAAAGAAAGAAAGAAAGAAAGAAAGAAAGAAAGAAAAAAGAAAAGAAAGAGAGAAGGAAAAGATACAGTCTCTACTCTCAGAGTTTACAGTCTTTGGTTGAGCTGTTGGCTTGTTTCAGTGGCAAAAGATTGGGTGCAATAACAAACAAAACTTAGGGTTTTCTGTTGAGGTGTTCTCAAATATTCCCAAGAAATGGACAAGGTAATTGCAAATAGTAAGTATTAAAGAATTGCTACCTTAAAACAATCATGGAAGTACTCATGAGAAATATGTTTATAATTTCTCTAGGACAACAGTGGTGAGGTTTAATTCTGGGATTTCATAAATGAATAAGATTTAATGAGCTAAGAAGAGTGTAGAGAGAAATAAAGTAAAATAGGGAAACAAAGCAGAATAATCAGTAAGAAGATCATCATAAGATAAGTGAAAGGAGTTCAGTAGGGTTGGAATGCAACTTGCAACCTAGTATTGGCGAAGAAGTCAGGCCCTGGGGGAGCTATGGCTTGGAAACCCTTGGTAGCAGGGTTGTTTTGGGATTTGGAGGGATTTTATGTTTTCTTCTCAGACTTTCTCTCAGAGGTTCCTGTAGCTAACCAACCCAAAGAAAAAAATCAAAATGGAGAAATTAAGTTAAAAATCTAAAGTTATAGACTACAGATATTTAGGCTTTTTGGTGGAGGTAGCAAATGAGGCACAACACAAAACAAAACAACAGCAACAACAACAACAACCCAGCATATAAGAAAGATTAAACAGCATCTGTGAATGGATCAATGACATAAGAGAAAATAAAGTCAAGAAGGAAATCTTGTAGGCAACAATTAACAGCCATCTAGGCAAGAGGTGTACAGGATCAGAATAAAGGAGCTTACAAGGAGATAAAAGAAATGTGAACATGAGACTATTTAAAGAAAGAAGTGACAAGATTAATAAGTTGTAAGTGATGAAGAAGGATGATTCCATACGTGCAAGCTGAGACAAGGAGAGAATTATGCTATTACTTGTTAGCAGTAGAGAAGTGTTTTGACAGTTAACCACGTGGAAATCACAGGCTCTCCAGCATGTTTTTCAGGGGTGTCAACATGGCTGTTGGCTCAAAGCAAAGATCCTACACATCCACAGTGCAGTATTTATTATACACTCGCTCATTCACTTACTCTATAAATATCAGCCTCTGGGAGCCAAATGCTAGGCTAGTAAAGGCTTTTAAGGAGATAAAGAACTAGTAAAGGATATTATTTTGAGCGTTAAATTGGCCAGATTTAAGATGATATGCAAATAGTTAAGTCAGAAGTGCTAAGTATTCTCAAAAATTTCCAGGCTAGGGCAATACAGACAGATCAAAAATGTAACACAAAGGGGAAAAATACTATTTCTGTACTATTCCTATGCATTTTATCTGTGGAGCAACACCATTTGATGGTGGAAGTAGATCCCTTTATACTAGGTGGAATTCTTAGTGCAATGAATAAAAATTATCCTTCCTGAATAGAAACATTATTTTAGAGCAAAAAATAGGTAGGTCCTGACATTAGTGCACTTGACTTCCATTCTCCTGTTTTCTTTTACATTTTAAATGGACAAGAGTCAAATACCTTGCATATACTGATTTCAAATTTTGGTAGATTAGTTAATAAATCAACATTTCAGGCCATTCCAGGTTGGCATTCTGATGTCCATCCGTTGATTTGACGGTTACTTTCATATCTGTTAGGACAGTACTATTTTGTGAATATTACTGCATCCCACCACATGACTTCATACCAAAGGGAAGAAAATGGAAAACTGAAAGTGCAGAATAAGTGATAAGAACTCTGCATTTCTTCAACTAATGCAGTTGAGACTAAAAATCATCTTTTATGCTGATAAGAACAATCCCTTAGTTTCCATCAGATCAATATCTGTAAACTTCAGCTGTTGAAGAGGAAAAGAAAAACTTGAGGAAAAATGTAATGGTAGAAATATTCAAAATCGATGTGTTATTAAGCACATTAAACAATTTTATTTTCTATAACTGAAAGTCAGAGTTACAATGACTGACACTAGCTTGCTTCTCTCCATTTCATACTCTGCACCTTTACAGAAATGCGTTGCTATGTAGTGAAGGACAGGACAGTAGGTTTTCAATTTCGGTTCTGAGAGGCATGTTTCATTCACTATTATATATGAGACTCACACAACCCTGTAAAAGGATTATTATCACCTCTATCTCATTGATGATAAAACTTTACTTTGTCAAGATTGTTAAACTGACCATGTTAAAGTTAATGTTGTTAAAAATATTGAGATTATGAAATTGGCCAAGTAATGTAAATAACTTATGAACAATACCACTGATGCTCAAATCACATACTGACCATATACCTATATCCACATATAAATTTACTACATCAAGCTAACAGATTTCTTGGAAACATACTTTTTTTTATAAAACTGGAAAATTATTATCCTGGAAAAATGTTTTGATGAAAATGATTTAGCTTATAAAATCCACAGTTGTTTTTCTCTATTGTGACCTGTAGTTAGTTACTGCTTCCACCTAGCTTCTCCCCAAGACTGTAGGCTGTGATGACATCTTAGGTCTGATTATTGATGGAGAATGTAATTCACAGAAGGATAAGTAACATATAGGAAGTGTTGAAGAGAGGGTCAATATAAGAATGAGTTAAATGTGTGGCCAGCACTGTACTCTTCCACTACAGGATCTTCAGAGCAGACACATTTAATAAGGCACAGGAGATCGATCCTCATTGAAGATGGGTGGCACATTTACTTATGGGCTCCCATCTCCACTGGCTGAAGGTTTTCTGTGTAGGAACAGGAGACCTCCTTGCCTCCACTTCCAGGTTGTATATGCATGGGTACCCAACAGACTTCCACAGAAGGGGACAAGAGCCTTATGCCTTGCCCTAAGGCATGCTCCTGGTGGGTTGCTGCTGTTCGAAGTTATTCAGAGCCCACACGGAACTGTTCTCTGTAGGAATGGCTGGGACAGGGGCAGGAGAGATCAAGATGAGATGAACCAGTGGTGCACAAGTGTTGACAGGTATATGCAGATAATGGTATTCACATAATACAATATGTCTGGGTGTGTGTACATATACATGATTCATCATGATTCATCAATTACTTCAAAAATATTTGTTAAAACCTATAGTATGACAAACTTTTTTTGCTAGAAATGGGAAAAAATGGGGTAACCTGGGTGGCTTAGTGGTTAAGCATCTGCCTTTGGCTCAGGTCATCATCCCGGGGTCCTGGGATAGAGTCCCACATCAGGCTCCCCGCAGGGAGTCTGCTTCTCTGCCTATGTCTCTGCCTCTTTCTGTATCTCTCATGAATAAATTAATACAATCTTAAAAAAAATAATATGGGGAAAAATGTAAACACACACATACACACACACACACACACACACACGGACACAGAGTCCCAGCCATCAACTACATGAACTGTACCGAGGGAAAGAGAATGACATGCAAACACTAGCACAAACTGTCTTCAGTGCCCACTGGAATTTCCTGAGTGGTCCTCAAAGCACGTAAGTGTCTCCCTGCAAAGAAGTTCAAGAAAGAGAAACTGGTATTTTCAGACAAAGGAGATATGTCAAGTTTCAGCTTTGACATTAAGACGCTCTTTATGCCAATGTGAACAACTGAATTAAACCTAAAACCAAAAACTGAAGGTTTTAGGTGGGCACATGACATAATTCCTGTTTCCATTTCTTTCTATGATAGAGATTATTCATACAGTAAGTGAGGTGATAGATTGGAGAACAATGATAATAGAGAAACCATTAAGAAATAATGATTATTTAGGCAAGATACGATAAGGTCTGCATTGAGGTTGGGAGTGAGATTTTAGAGAAAGGGAGTGAGATTTTAGAGAAGGAAATAATGTAAGAAATATTTCAGTAGAAGAATAAACAGGAGATGGGGACAAATGGGTAATAGGAGTAAAAGAGAGGAAATAGTGAGGGATATTGCTAAGAGCTTCCCTTAGGTAACTGTATAAGTAGTGACACCATTTAACAAAGGTACCACTGGGAGAAGCTAGTTTGGAGATGAAGTATGGGGCAATTAACAATTTTCACATTTTGTGTTTTTGAGGTACTCTGTGTATGTTTGGGGAAAGGGGGAAGAATTGCCCAAGTGTAGGT
This sequence comes from Canis lupus baileyi, assembly GCF_048164855.1. Classification (NCBI taxonomy): domain Eukaryota; kingdom Metazoa; phylum Chordata; class Mammalia; order Carnivora; family Canidae; genus Canis; species Canis lupus. Next base: position 30,047,769 of record NC_132857.1, on the reverse strand, counting down.
GGCAGATTAGTAATTGCATAGAGGTCTCCAGATTCCAAGGACAAATCTGGGTTTGCTGAAGCCTGACATAGGATGAATAAATGCAATAAGGGCACAAAAGGTTGGAAGAAAGGCTGAAAACAGAATGTAGGAAACCAGCACTTATTGCAGAGAAAGAGGGACTGGTGATGTCTGCAGAGAATAATCAGAGAAGGGTTTTTCCCAATGAAGACACAAAGAAGGAAGACTGGTTATAGAAAACCCAGGAGAATGTCTTAGGATGACTGGAATCGGCATTCCCAGCAATGTCATATGCAACTCCAGAGAAATTTTACAAAAATTTTCTTGGATTTTAGCTGTTAGAGATCACAGATGACTCTGGGGTAACAGTCAAGGGATGTGTCCAGTGAAGGCTGGACCCAACATATTAGGTGTTGAATGTATGTGGGTATAGGGATGGGGTGGGAGAAGGTGAGTGCAGAATAGAAAATAGCAAGCATTGGATAAGGAGAAACATCAGAAAAATATTGCTGGTGGAGGAGGATACATGGTCAAGGCTGATTTTCTTTTAAAATTTTTTGAGATATTAGTATGCTGAGAAGTTATAGGCAGAGAAGGAAAGACTCAAAATTATGGGAAAACAGATGATTAACAAAGAAGATTCCAAAGTAGATGTGAGGGGGTACTGCTAGTGTATTCTTTGTCAGGTGCTTATTTTTTGTCTTGACTCTGCCATGAATCAGCTGTGTTCACTTTGGCCTGTCCACCTAATGTTTATATGTCTTTAAAGTTTGGATGACATGTTCTATGAGATTCATTCTGAATCTGAATAAAGATACTTTACCCTAAGCATTCAAGTCATCACATCCCTAAGAGAAAACTGTGCAGACTTTTGCTCTAATTGGTGTTCATCCCCAGCCAATTTCACAAATTGCTGGCTGTTTTGATCATGACTTGAGCCTTGAGAATCCACTGGGAACTTCATCAACAGTCTGAATTACGAAAGGCTATTGCCTTCTGAATCCTCATATTCATCACCCAGTGGCATCCCTTTGCCATTCCCCAGGACACTCATCCTGGAAATCTTGTTTCAGAAGACAACCATCTTGTTTAGAAAGACATTCATATTCTAAAGCAAACAAGCACATCCAGGACATGCTTAGTTTTTTTTGAATCCTATATGGCACTATTACTACATTGCAGAAAAATAGGATGTCGCTCTCTGAAAACCTAACTACAAAACAAAATAGACTGTGGACAACTACATGTGATTAATGAAGAGGAAGCTAATTAGCACCAAGGGTATAACAGGTGATGGCTTCCTCCAGCTGCCTTTGGCACCCGCTGGCAACTCTATAGTAGCCCTTTGCTTCTTTATAACCTGAGACTTTGCGGTCTGATTACTCCATAAGAAACAGCAAATGGAGAGGTAACCACCATGTCAGATCGCCTTCAACAACTTTTGCCAGAGAAATCAGCCCAAGTCTTGCTGCAGCAACTCTGAAGGCTTCCCCTTCACCCATGCTTAGCAAAGAGGATTCTACAGTAGGCCAGAGAAAGCAATGTTAGGAGAAAAGTGTTCACAGCTTTAGTGCTCACATTTATTTTCTTGACCACTCCAGTTTGTTTCTATGTCAAGGGAGATCTCATAGTTAATGAGATTGTGGCGATTTTATCACAGGTGCCCAAAGCTGTCCTTAGGACCATACCACTCAACATACCCACATCAGTATGGATAATACCATCAGGCAAGGATAATGTCCCTTTAGTTCTTTTGTAATTTCAGAAGAGAGTACAAATATTTAAATTAAGTGGCTTATTTTAGATTTCAAAATGCTGAGAGCTAGAAGCCTAGAAATGAATGTATTGAATAAAATATAATGACCTATAGGAGTGTCCATAATGTGGAGTAATACACGGGAGTATTCTGTTGGTTTAAAAACAAACACAAACAAACAAACAAACAAACAAACAAAAACAGCTCAAACTAGCTTAAGTAGGAAATAGAAGGCACTGAATCAGAAAACAACAGAAACAGAGTGAGGACATTGGAACCAGGGACAGGCCTTGAATTGTAACGCTCTCTGGATCTTCGTCTTTTTCCTTATGAGGTTTCATTTCTTTACATGCACTTACTCCATGAAGCTAGAATCCTGCGTCCTAGCACACCTACTTCTTCCCAGACTTTCCCCCAGCCCCTGTTTGAAAACATAAGAAATAACTCTGGGCTGCAACAGTTCGCTGACTCTTTCCTTGGACTTTTTCTGGACATCAAGTGAGGCAACAGTACATGGTCTCATTAGCACCAACTAGCATGGAGGGGGTGCAATCCCCCAAAAGGAGAAAGGGTGTAGTGGGGAGAAGCAAGGAACTATAAATGTTCATTATACAAGGTTAGGACAGAAAGGGTCCAGTCATGCTTTGGAATTTGGAGTTAATTTTGAGTGCAACAGAAAGAACTTCAAGGATTTTAGCCAGATTTGACTTTTAAAATTTGTACTGCAACAACTTTGTTGAAAATTAACTGGGGCAGAGGTAGGCGAGGAGCAGCAGGGACAGATAGACACAGTAAGAGTCTTTTAAAATTGCATTTCATCATCAATGAGTACATTTTTAATGAAAAGAGAATGGGAATAATTCAAAACATTTATTCCATTTTTTCAGGTTCTTTTGACTGGACCATTGTGAATCATGCAAAAATACTTGAGTAGTTTAAATGGTTTAGATTTTTTTCCTGTCCTAATTTTTTTTTTTCCTCTTGGTTGGTTGAATGATCATGTCTCTCGTAATGCCTTAAAAATGAAAATGAGAGGCACCTGGGTGGCTCAGTGGTTGAGCATTTGCCTTTGGTTCAGGGCATGATTCCGGGGTCCTGGGATCGAGTCCTGCATCAGGTTCCTCGCAGAGAGCCTGCTTCTCGCTCTGCCTATATCTCTGCCTCTCTGTGTGTGTCTATCATGAATAAACAAGTAAAATCTTTTAAAAAATTAAAATGAGATCAAGCTTTTAGAGTTAAGAATATGGGGCATCCCATTCTGCAATGTACATCTAGTGTAAGCTGTGTATGATTATAACCTCAATTAACACCACACTTGAGCATGTAAGAATGTTGGTGTCATTCCTTTTACCATATCTGTCCCACAAGGCATAGCATAGTAAGAGGGAAGAAAAAGACAGTGTAGAGGGAAAAATACATAAAATCATTGGGCATTATATATTTATAATTCAGACTACAAAAGATTTATTCTGCTCTTTAGAGGACAAATGGATGGTAGGCTTGGTTTTATATTTACAAAACTGTGTCATATAACATTTAGCTGGCTGGATTTATATTCTCTTTATAACTAATAATTTAAGTATATTTGCCATCAGATCTTCCATTAGTACCACAGTCAGTGCAGCTGCAACAGCTATTTTTTATACTTAAAATTTCTACAATGTATGCTATTTCTGATATCACAATGGTATGGTAATCGATGATATGTTCTAAGGGTACCAGCCTAAGAGTCACAATAAATCAGTCTTTCCTTGGGCCGCTGTGGTGGCACAGCGGTTTAGCGCTGCCTGCAGCCCAGGGCGTGATCCTGGAGACCCTGGATCGAGTCCCACATCAGGCTCTGTGTATGATGCCTGCTTCTCCCTCTGCCTGTGTCTCTGCCTCTCTCTCTCTCTCTCTGTCTCTATGAATAAATACAAAATCTAAAAGAAAAAAAATCAGTCTTTCCTCAGTTTTTCCCAAAATTTGCTAGGTGATAGTTTAGTAATGATACCAACTTTCTATCTACATAAGAAGTAACTGGCATAGATTAGCTCTAATCTGTTAGTGCAGATTTCTCAAATTTGTATCTCAGGTTTTTTGAGGACATGTAATATTTCTAGAGATGAAAAGCACATGCTGGCCTTTGCCGGACAAAGAAAAACAAAGCACCTTCCCATACATTCATTTTGTTTAAAAACAGCCTCATTCCAGATAGGGGCATGAATGGGGGAGTTATTTTCAAGTAGGTCAGCCTGTATGTTTTTCCTTCCAAACCACTGGCTATTACTATGTTTTGATGGTTGGCTTTTCTTGTTTCTAAATCATGGCTCTATTTCCAGTGTTTCTTGAAGAACAGCCTCTTAAAATGATACTATCTACAATTTCATTGCCACATCACTCAAACTCAATGGATGACTTTGTAAAAACATTCCACATGTCACAAACTATTCTTCAGGAACAAAAGTAGGTTTTTGGATTGGGAAAGGGCATCTCCTATTATTCCTAGTATCTCCTAGTATTCTCTGATATCTAGCGCCAGCTTCCATCAAAATGTCAGAGAAAGTCATTATCATTTTAAAATAAAAAATAAATTAAATTAAAAAGCTGAACATGCTTAAGCCAAACATATTGTCAAATAGGGAAGTAAATAAACATTCTGTTCTTTCCTACAACCTTCTTAGGTAAAAATTCCCTATTCTCTATCCATCTGTGGAATCATGTTTATTTATGTATTTTATTTATTAATTGGAGATGATTCCCACTTTGCCCCACTGCAGAGATTTCCTCTTCAAATCTCAAATTTAACCTCCATCTACCATACAGTTCCCGAGAGACATCATTCTGAGATTCAAAATAGATAAAATATCACTTATAAGTATAGAAATGCAAATTAAAATATAATAAATTATGTCTTTTACCTTTTGATTAACCTTGGCATGTTTATTAATCCAGAAAATTTATTAATCTCAGCAAATGTTTATTTTGCGTATGTAACTATAGAAAAATAGATACCCCGAGGCACTGTTATTATAAGCCAAACTTACAACAGTGTCTTTGAAAGGCTTGACAATACACATGAAAATTAAAAATAAACATATTTAACCAGTAAAATTCTACTTTTTACACGGTATCCTTCAGACAAACATACACACACACACACACACACACACACACGTATATATATGGTCATAAAATAAATACATACATATACATTTATATATGACAAGTGTATATTTGTTTATATATATACAAGTACATATATATAGACAGGAGTGTGTGTGTGTATGTATACATACAAGTCCGAGAGGTGTAGTACAAGAACAACTTAAAAAAACACACTGAGATGCATTATTCAGATGAAATGCCAAGCAACTCTTTTTAAAAACAAGGTAGATTTATATGTGCTAATTAGGAAACACCTCCAGGATAAAACCCAGATGCAAAATGCAATGTCTTTATTGCACCCTCTTATTGGGATGCATTGATACACCTGCAGATGCATTTAAATGTTTCTAATACTTTACTTGCCTAAACTATCTCTGAAAGAATAAAATAAGTGACAACAAGGGTTTACTCTGAGGGGTGGAACTCGGAGCCTTGGAGACAGAAGTCTGTGTTCTCACTGTGTGCACTTCTGCTCAGGTAAGGTGTTTGCCATGTGAAAATGTTACTTTAATCCCATAAAGAGGCTGTGCTCCTTAAAATAAAAACAAAATGAAAATCAAAATGGATCATGTCTCTTCCTTGATTACAGTGTCATTTAGTAATTTTTATAATCTCAAAGTAGATTACAGTGGTTTACAGTAGTTCCCAGGACCTGCCAGTCATTTTCTCTTCCCTTTGCCTGAAATGCTCCTCATTCGCTGTCCTTATAGCTAATTCCCTGGGTTACCAGCCAGACCACTCTGAGCTCCGCCCTTGGTTGCTGGTCAGCCAGGCTGTGTGAGGGGTTCTACCTGGAGGAACGCTGTGTATAAGAGATGCTGCTCTATGGGGTATGTTGAGTTTTGCCCCCTTCCAGATCTGGGGTCTGTATCCAACGGCCCTTTCCCCTTCTGTTGGCTCTGCCAGTATCTGACCTATACGTTCTGGAGTCACAGACGCATATAACTCCAACAGTAGCCCTGCTTGGGAGCTGCCCAGAACTTCAAACTGCTTCACTAGTACTTTTTTCCCAATCCCACATGTGCCCAGGCAATGAAAGGGACAGAGGGACTGTGCAAGGTAGGGAATAAAAGTCTTCCCAAACCCCAAAATCTTACAAAGTCTTGCACCTTATTAATCACAGCCTTGGAGGAGCACTTGAAGGCTCATATTATTCCTCCCACATGAAGGCAAATTGATCTCAGTTATCAGAAACCTGTACTTGTCAAAGCCTTTTCCATGAATCTCCTTGAAGATGAAGCACTTTTGCAAGATCACTTTTTGCAAAAGCATCAGAGTAAAACAAAAACGGTCTACAAATGACAAAAGACTGAAAAATAACCACGATTAAAGACCTAATGAGAGTCCGTTACAATATAACTGGCAAAGGAATTTGATTATTTCTGTAATGCACATTTTTAAATTATGACTGATAACATAAGGCACATCAGAGTTTTGGGAATTTCATACAAATATACCCTAAAGAAAGTTTAGCATCATTTCTAATTGACAGTGCTTCCCATTAAACATAACATATATAAAAAAAAATCACACAGTTGTAAAAACAAACAACTTAGCTCCTTTAGTCAAGCAAAGTCTGTTTTCTTAAGTAATCAAATACCTGATAAAGACAAAACAGAATTTTTGTTTTCTACATACATTACATTATATTAAAGGTAAAGAAAAACCTTTGCTTACAATTTCTTATTAAGAACAGGTCGATAATCTAAAAAAACTTTTGTCCTTTTAACAGAGAGAAAACCAAATTGTAATTTCACACCAGTGTACTTTTGACATTAAAATTTAACTCTTCTTTTTCCTTTTAACTTACATGAACCCATTGCAATCCCAGCTCGACTACACATAAAATTCCTTTGTCAATGTCCCTCTTCTGGGGGCACCTTGAGTGTCTGACTCTTGAGTTTGGCTCAGGACCTGATCTCAGGGTTGTGAGATTTGGAGCCCTCAGCATGGAGTCTGCTTAAGACTCTCTGTCCCTCTCACTCTGTACCTACTTCCCCGCTCAGATATATAAATAAATCTTGATTTTATTTTATGCTCTGCTTGGAGCCCTCTTCCACGAACCTGTCACTTTCTATATCCATTCAGCTTTTATTTCAAAACTCCAGCCTGAATCAGGTCCCCACCCACGTGGCTAAAGCTGATCACTGCTTTCTGTGACCCCCTGGAGGCTCTGCACAGAATTTAGGGCAAGGAAATTTGGGCAGCAGTCTGTATTTTAAAATTTTAAAAAGCCTCTCCCCCTCCTCCTTTTTCCTTTCAGTGTCTGTGGGCAATATTTTGTTGTTGTTGTTGTTGTTGTTGTTGTTGTTTTATCTCCTGAGTATATACATTTAAAAGACATGATAAGATTTACAACTTCAGGGGCCTTAGAAAGACTGTAAGGTTTTCTCCTAGGAGTGTTGTGTGGGGGTGGGGGGGGGTGTATGTGTATTTGCTATTCAAAACGTTCCTTTGTATGAGCGGTTGGAAAGGTATGAGACATTTTGCCTGTTTTCTCATCAATTACCACATTCACTTCATTCACTTCATTTTTATCACTTTCCCAGAGATTCCATCTCTTAGCTTTCTAATCAGGCTTTGTCACAAGTGCCTGGATCTTAATCCACAGAAATAGGTGCTTTCCTAGTTTTGCACGACAGTGAGCTACGGCCTCCAACTTACTACCCTGGCCTCCCAGCTTGTCTGCCAGCCCCAGTGGTGCACACTGGCACATCCTTCCCTAACCCCAGCTATTTGTGGAACTTTGCACCTTGAACTTCAGCCTCTAGTTGGGCATCGGTGCGCATAGCAGAGGGAGCTCTCTGTGCCGCTCTGTGCCTCCCTTCTCTGCTGCAGAGCGCTCTGTTCCCCAAACAAGCGCTTAGAGCAAGCAGCTGGCCCTCGGGACATGTCTCTGTACTCACACTGCTGCTCATAATAATCTGACATATAGGCAATCCCCTCCCCACACCTGGGCCAGTGGCCAACCCAGGACATCCCCAACAAATGCCTCCCAAGGCCCACATCTCTGGTATCCTGTACAACTTGACAACTGTTGGTTTCTGTCTTCCTCGGGAGCTTCCAGTGTGTAATCTGAAACTGGCTCCCATACTTGGGGGACAGGGGGAGATGGAAGAAACAGGAAGGCCACTCCAGGTTGGTAGATGGCAGTTTTAAGAAGCAAAGGGAACTTACCATACAAGGCTTGTTTTAGGTTGCTGCCGGGCAGCTGGATCCCCACACCCACTCAGCACATATTAAAAGTTTACCTGGAGGCCTTGATTCCGTTCAGTCAAATATCCCCTGCAGGTGTTCTCACAGCACATCACTATCTCATGGCTATGTTCTTGGAGCAGCCCGTGGGGGCAGGGAAGGCTGGTGGAAGTCACACCCCAAGAGTAGCAGGGGAAAAGCCTCCAAGCTTCTGGGTCCAATTTATGCATCAACCAGCTATTATGTCTTCAAGATGATGATGATCTTCAATGAAACCGTCTTGTTTCTGGGAATCCAGTGTAATCCTCAGGTCCTTTACTCCTGTTTTCTGTTCATGACTGCAACAGACCAGATGCTAGGGCTGCTTGTCTCCCCACCCACCCTCCCCCCCCTTTCCTCCTCAGATACTTCTGCAGCTTTAGAGAATGGCAACTTCAAAACTGCATTTCCTAAGCTTATTTTGCAACTATGTTTCTCGATGTCAAGAAGGTTCTGCAAATTAAATGCTCTTGTAAGGAGTCCTAAGGTTTTTCTGTAATTGTGTTGCAGTTTTTCTTCTATCCTTTTTTTTCCTCCTCTTTGTCTCCAAGAGACAGGAGGTAGCAGTGATCTTGGTCAGTTTCCTGATTGAGTCATTTTGATTTCAGGATAGCGGCTCCTGCCATTTGTTCTGGGACCCAGTGGTTTGACACCTTTGTGGTGCTAGCTCCCCTCCTGTGTCTGCTCTGTAGCATTTTGGTAAGTCTGCTACCTCAAAAACAGGGTAACCTAATAAACATAACATGGAATGAAAGCACTCAGATATAAGAGTGACTATTATATAGTTTGGCGAAAGAAAATTCAGAATAGGAAAAACCAGCCTTGTAATAATTGAAAAATACTTGGGAAGAACATATCTGGGCGGGTCATCAAGGAAGGAGGTCAGTGATTTTATTGATGTTCTTTTTTCTCTCTCTTTTTTTAAAGATTTTATTTATTCATGAGACACACACACACACACAGAGAGAGAGAGAGAGAGAGAGAGAGAGAGAGGCAGAGATGTGGGCAGAGGGAGGAGCAGGCTCCATGCAGCCATGCAGGGATCCCGACATGGGACTCGATCCTGAGACTCCAGAGCTGCGCCCTGGGCCAAAGGCAGGCACTAAACCGCTGAGCCACCCAGGGATCCCCTCTTTTTTTTTTTTTTTTAAAGTGAGTGGACATGTGGTCTGTTTACTAAATTCAATGAACTGTTCACTGCTAATTTAAGTACTTTTCGGTATGTAAAATTATGCTTCCATTAAGAGAATTTTTACTCAGAATATTGACAAAATTCATTTTGCTGTTTATTTGTCATGACTTGTATTGTGGGCTAAATCGTGTTTCCAGCAAAGACATGTTCAAGTTCTAATCCCTGGTACCTGTGAGTGTGGCCTTAATTGGAAATAAGGTGTTTGTAGATATAATCAAGTTAAGTAAGAGATAATCATACTGAATTAGATAGAGTTAGCCCTAAATTGAATCCTTATAAGGACAGAGATTTGAACAGAGACATGCAGAGAAGAAAGACACGTGAGGACAGAGGCAGAGACTGGATTGAGGCAGCTGCAAGCCTGAGGATGCCAAGGACCGCTGACAAGCAGCAGAAGCCAGCAAGAGGCAAGGAAGGGTTCTTCCTGCAGAGAGAATCATCACCTAGATTTCAGATTTCTGCCACCAGAACTGTGAGAAAATAAGTTACTGTCACCCACCATCTCTGGGCAGCTCACATTTCTACTATTGTGTAAGAAAGAAATAAAAGTGGATCCTTCTTTGAAAATAAATCCTTTTCCTGGATAAAATATTTATAGTAACTCCTGTCTCCTGCATTGAGTCCCAAATGACAAAATCAACTTTTGTTAAGGAAATGACCCCTTCATATTCCCCGTCACGTAATTCAGGAAGCCCAAGGTGGCCACAAGGGGAGGGTCCCCACAAGCCCCCAGTGTTCAAGGAAGACACCTTCAGATGCCTCCAGAACCAGCTGCCGTCTGACTATAAGCCAGAACTGTTCAACAAAACCCTAGAACAGGAAGGATAATAATACAGTATTATAAGTTCTGTGGCAGCTTGCGCTCCAGGAATAGATACCCAGAACATATATGTGATTATGTTTTTCTACTTATCTTATAATGCTCACTCCGAACTTTTATTTTTATGTTATCGATACTTGCATTGCGTTTATTTTCTCAAAGTTCTCTTTTTTTCTTTGTCTGCTTTTCATGTTGAGATTTTTGTCTCATGGGTTTGGCAATGTTTAAATCTTCATTCTAAATTAAGAATAAGCCTCTAGAATAAGATGGGAGGCTCTGTGGGATGGGAGGGGCTTGCTAGCAGAGATTGTTTGGGGCAGCTCCTCTGCTGTGCTCCGAGTTCACACTTTCTCTCACTAAGGATCTCTGCAGACCAGACCTTTCTCCCTGCCATGGTGGGGAGGGGGCCTGGAGTTCTACGTGCTCTTTATTTGGAGTTTTTATCTCCTTCCCTCTGTTTTCAGCCATATTCTATCCAAACCTCCCTAATTGCCCTCATCTCTGATTCCTGTGGCTCTGCAGGGTGTGTGCTGGAAGGCTCCATGCTTCTCTTCAGGATTCTGCTCTTTCTCTCTCACATTTTTTCTTTTTTTTTTTTTCTCTCACATTTTCAAAAAAACAAAAACAAAAACAAAAAAAAACCAAAAAAACAACAAAAAACAAAAAAAACGGAAAGAAGGAAAGACAGAAAGAAGAAAGAAAGAAAGAAAGAAAGAAAGAAGAAAGAAAGAAGAAAGAAAGAAAGAAAGAAAGAAAGAAAGAAAGAAAGAAAGAAAGAAAGAAAGAAAAGAGAAAATCTCTTATCAGTTGTCCCACAACCTAGTCTCTTAGTTTATGTGAACTTACATCTTTTTGTTATTTGCCACCATTTAATCAGCTTTCAAGAAGGAATGAAGATCAATATATATAGTCTTGAAATTTTTAATTATGAGTTTTTATTTTGATATAATGTCAAATCATGGAATATTTGTGAGGACAGTGGGAATAGTTTTCCCCTGACCTTTTCAAAGTGAGTTGAAATAGCATAATGCTCTATTACCTCTGAATATTTCTGCATGTATTTCCTTACAAAGATATTCTCCTATAATATTATTATTCTCATAATAAAAGCATTAAAAACAGAAAATCAAATTTATTGAAATACTATTGAATGAGTCTTAGGTGACACTGAATTTTATTAGTTGTATCAATCCCATCTTTAATCATAAAATGATCCAGCTCAGAATCATGTTTTCCATTTAGTTGTTGTATCTGTTTGGTATCCTTCAATCAGCATTAGTTCCTGAATTTTTCCTTGACCTCCATGAGCTCAATAATTTTGACAACTTCAGGACAATTATTCTGTAGAATTTTCATCAATTTGTGTTTATCTGACATTTCTTCATAATTAGAATCAAGTTCTCCCTTTATGCCAGAAATATCACAGCACTGATACTGAATGCATCTTATCCAGTGGCACACAATTTTGACTTGTCCCATTATTGGTGATGTGTACTTTATTTTTTATTTTATTTTTTTATTTATGATAGTCACAGAGAGAGAGAGAGAGAGAGAGAGGCAGAGACACAGGCAGAGGGAGAAGCAGGCTCCATGCACCGGGAGCCCGACGTGGGATTGGATCCCGGGTCTCCAGGATCGCGCCCTGGGCCAAAGGCAGGCGCCAAACCGCTGGCCACCCAGGGATCCCTGATGTGTACTTTAATTGCCTGATTAAGATGGCATCTGGCAGATTTCTCCACTATAGAATTACTCTGCTTTTCTTTGTAACTAGTAAATATTCTGTGGGGAGACCCTTTGGCTTTTTTTTCTTCCAAGTGTATTCAAACAGGTATGCATAACATTCATATAAGTTTAAGAGTTTAAGGCATACAATGGAATGTCTTGATACACATATTTTATGTAATGATTACCACAATAGGGTTAGTTAAACCTTTATCCTCTCACAAAATTACTTTTATTTTTGATTGTGAAAACATTTAAGATCTATTCTCTTAGCAACTTCCAAGAATATACAATACTGTTGTTAACTGCAAGCACCACGCTGTACATTAGATCTTCAGATCTTAGCCATCCTGCAACTGGATGTTTGTGCCTTTTCATTAACATTTTCCTCACTCCCACAGCCCCTGTTTTTCTACTTTCTGTGTCTATGAATTCTGCTTGTTAAAATTCTGCAGGTAAATGAAATCATGTAGTATTTGTCTTTGACTTATTTCACATAGCATAATGCCCTCAAATTTCATCCATGTTGTCACAAATGATAAGATTTCCTTCTTTCTCATGACTAAATAATATTCCATGTGTGTACCTTTTTTTTAAAATCTAGTCATCCATAGTGAGACAACTTAGGTTGTTGTTTCCATTATCACACTTATTGCACATAATGCATATTGAGTGCTGACACCTCTTCAAGATCATGATCTTCTATGGATATATATCTGGATGTGGGATTGCACGATCATATGCTAGTTCTGTTTTTAAATATTTGAAGAACTTCCAAGCCATTTTCTATAGGGGCTGTAGCAATTCACATTCCCACTAACAGTGTACAAATGTTCCTCTTTCTCTATGTTCTTGCCAACATTTGTTATATATTAGTCTTTTTTGATAATAGCCATTTAAACTGATATGAGGTGGAATGCCCGTGCGGTTTTAGTTTGCATTTCCCTAATAATTAAGGCTGTTGAGTGTCTTTCATGTACCTTTTTATCATTTGTATATCTTCTTTGGAAGACATATCTTTTCAGATCTTCTGCTGATTTTCTAATTGAATTATTTGTTTTCTTGCTATTGGGTTGTATGAGTTTCTCACATATTTTGAATATTAACCCCTGTCAGAAAGGTGGTTTGGAAGTATTTCCTCCCATTCCATAGGTTCCATTTTCATTTTTTTATTGTTTCTTTTGCTCTTCAGAAGCTTTTCAGTTTGAATATAGTCCCTCTTATTCCCCCTTATTCATCATTACTCTGTTTAGATCTTCTATTACTTCATCATTTAGTTTTTGTAGGCTATATGTCCCTAAGAGCTTTTCCATTTCTTCTGGTTGTACAATTTGTTGGTATACAGCTGTTTGTAGTCTTAGCATTTCTTTAGTATTGAAGCCACCTCAGCCCTTCCAGCCAACCTAGGAGTCTTTAAGTTCTAACAAGCACCCTTAGCCTGCAGGATTAGATTAACTAAACCTTTCTTTGCATATTTACAGATCATGCATTATTTCCTAGAAAGAACAGGGTGCTTCTAGATGGGACCAGCCCTCTTGCACCACCCGAAGCAACCAGGCAGCAGACTGTCTTGCAGAACTCCCCCAGGGCACCAAAGAGCCAGACCATCTTGCACAACCTCTCGGCACCATGATAGCATCAATAGCTAGCACTATTGAGGCTGCATGTAATCAAAAATTGTCACAGACCATGCACTCCCTTTATTGATTAACTGCCCTACATCCCTTTAAAAATCTCTGGGCCAAGCAGAAACTGCCAGCCTCCTGAGTAAAGTTCATATCCCTTTCCAATCAAAATTCATCTCTTGAATATTGGCCTTTTAAGCAACGGGCAGCTGAACTTGGGTTTTGGTAATGGTATCAGTGGTAATGTCTTCTCTTTTATTTCTGATTTTATTTTTTGACACTTTTTTTTAGTATAACAGAAGGTTTGCCAATTTTGTTTATCTTTTCTAAAATCAGCTCTTAGTTTCACGGATCTTTTCTATCATTTTTTCTGTTTCATTTATTTCTGCTCTGATCTTTGTTACTTCTCTGCTGCTAACTTTGAGCTTACTCTGTTCTTTTCTTTCTAGTTCTTGAGTTATAAAATTAGGTTGTTTATTTGAAATATTTATTTATTATTATTTTTTAATGTAGAGATTAACACTATAAATTTCCCTCTTAGAGCTGTTTTTGCTGCAGCTTTAGTTTTTATGTTTCTATTTTATTTGTTTCAACATTTTTTTTCAAGTTTCTTTTTATAGTCTTTGATTTCTTTATTGACCCATTGATTTTTCAGGAGTGTTACTAACCATTTCATAATATTGTGGTTGGAAAATATACTTGATATGACTTCAATCATCTTAAATTTGCTAACACTTGTGTGATCTAACATATGATCTATCTTGGAAAATCTGCATGTGCACTTAAGGAGAATGTGCATTCTGTTGGTGTTGGATGCAATGTTCTATAGAGGTCTGTTATGTCCTTTCAAGTTCAAGTACAGTTTAAGTCCAATGTTTCCTTATTGATTTTCTCTCTGGATGATTTATCCATTGTTGAAAGGGCATTAAAGTCTTCTACAATTATTGTTTTTTTTTTGTTTTTTTTTGTTTTTTTTTTTGTCTATTTCTCCCTGCAAGTCTGTTAGTATTTAATATATTCAGGTGCTCAGATATTGGGTGCATATAATTTTGACTATTACATTTTCTTGATGAATTGACCCCTTTATCATTATATAATCATCTTCTTTATCTCTTATTATAGCATTTCAGTTAAAGTCTATTTTGTCTGATATAAAAATAGTTATACCTATCTCCTTTTGATTTCTACTTGCATGGAATTATCTTATTCCATCTCTTGAGCTTATTGGCATTCAAAGCTAAAATGAATCTCTTATAGGCAGCATCTATCTGGGTCTTTTTTTAATCCAATCATTCTATGTCTTTTGATTAGAGGATATAAACTATTTACCTTTGGAGTAATTATTAATAGATAAAGAAGATAGCAAGAGAGGATAAATGGATCAAGGGAACTACAAAATGGCCAGAAAACAATTAATAACATGGCATTAGTAGGTATGTATGTGTATATATATATATATACACATATATATGTATATATATATATATATATAATATACTCAATTCACTACATTTAATCAAAATTTCCTATCAATATTTATTAATGAAAGTGTGTAGGTTCCAAAGTACTTTCCAAAAATTATTTTTTGGAATTGAGACCAATTCAAAAAATATATTAATGTCTTGGGATGCCTGAATGGCTCAGTGGTTGAGTGTCTGCCTTTGGCTCAGGTTGTGACCCTGGGGTCCTGGGATCAAGTCCTGCAGCATGCTCCCTGGATGGAGCCTGCTTCTCCCTCTGCCTATGTCTCTGCCTCTCTCTCTCTCTCTCTCTCATGAATAAATAAATAAAATCTTTAAAAAATATATATATTAATGTCTTAAAAATAATTGAGGAAATCTGGACAAAGATAAATTAAGTGTAGCATCCTAGATTACAGATAGTATGAAGTATATACATAGATATGGTGTGTTTAAGGAAGCTCAATATTTCTCTCTATATATCTATAGATATAGAAATAGATAGATATAGATATATAGATATAGATAGATACAGATATATAGATATAGATATATAGAGAAATATTGAGCTTCCTTAAACACACCATAGTGAAACAAGTTCAAAAGAATAAAATTATATAAACCAAAAATAAATCAAATTTCTGAGTAATTAGTCACTCAACTACTTCTTTTCATAATACCTAATAAAAAATTATGTCTTGGTGTTAATAAAAGACTAACATTTTTAAAATTATCATTAATAAGACCCCTAAAGCAATAAAATATTAAATACAAATAACCTATTCATATAATTCTCAAGGAAAGCCAATAATGTAATTTCAAAGAAATTAACACTAGTACATATCTGTACAGCACACTGTATTAATTGTAGAACATCTATGAATCATGACATTTCATGATATAATGAGAGGAAAGTTGCCAGTGGAATGAATTGTTAATACTTTTTTATCTTGGCTATGACAAATAAAGAGCCATTTTTATTACTATTGTTAATGATATTTATGTATATGTGTTTAATCTGTATGTATAATTTTTATCATCTTTTTAACATAAATATTAATTCATTTTTCATACTTTCCATGTGTTAAGAAAATCTAACACTCTGACATTTTCAAAAAGTATAAACTAACTTATTTAGCAATATGGCCAACATAAGGTGAGGAGTCAACTCTTCACTTCTATTTCATTTAAAAACTGATAACTCTTCTAAGTGTACATTACTCTGGAAAGTCAGATATCATTTAAGAGACAATTCAGAGAATTGAAACTCAGGAGATCTAAATTCTGGCCATGCTTCTGCCAAAAGCTTCCCATGTAATGTTGAACATGCATCTTTATTTTATCATTTGTAAGTGCATTGTGTAAATAATTTCTAAATTTCATAGGGTTCTGTATTCTAAGACTTTTATATTATGATAATATTTTCCATAAGTAGAATAATATTAAAGTGTTCTAAAATTCTCTACTGAATAATTATAGAAGGATTTCATCGATACTTATTTTCATTTTATGTTATGTAACATAAATGGAGTAGAAGCCTGACAGGCTATCTACCATAAAAGACAGGATGATCAATACGTTAAGTTTACCCCTGGCTCTGGTGCAGCAAGCCAATAAAATAACAGTCATTAAACATCTTTATCTAGCTAGTAAATGTAGGCTATATCTTATGTAGTGATTCCATATGAGTCAGCATTGATAGATATAATGACCATCATATCATTTTGATGATTTTGGACATTTCGCTCCTGTTCAAGTACAAGACAAGAAAGTCCTGAAGGGATCAGCAACATTTAATTGCTCCTTTCAAAGTAGAGGGTTGGAATGTGGAGTAAGTGAACTAAACCATCATTAAAAATGGTTAGCATTGGGCAGCCCCGGTGGCTCAGCGGTTTAGCGCCACCTTCAGCCCAGGGTGTGATCCTGGAGACCCGGGATCAAGTCCCAAGTTGGGCTCCCTGCATGGAGCCTGCTCTTCCCTATGGCTGTGTCTCTGCCTCTCTCTCTCTCTGTCTGTCATGAATAAATATAATCTTTTAAAAAAATAGTTAGCATCTCTTTCTCAGTATAGCCACTGATTAAATTTCTTTGCTTGGTACAAATGGGGAGAAAATGAGGACATTAAATGACAGGAGCCAGTATTCTTAGGCAAATAGAGAGTACTGTTGAAACTGGTTTGCATTATTTGGGCCAGAGTGAAGTGGTTAAGAATTCATTCCACAGATTTTCTCTATAAAGTATTCAGAAACAATATGAATTTCTGAGGAAAGTCTAAAGAATGAAAAAGTTAATGTATGAAAGAAAAATCTAGCTGGCATTGGACTTATCTGTTATATTGGATAAAAATGATGAAGTTATGTCAACCTGTCCTCTTCAGTGAAACGTAATAATAGTGTGACATTAAGCAAATGAGTTGTTTCCATTTTTCACCTCTGTGAAAATCATCACTTGCCTATCGAGAGGAGGGCTCTGTACCAGAAAAGCATTGAACTTTTTTGAATTTCAGTTGATATTTTTATATGTGCCATGGCCTTATTTTCTGAGGACGTCTTAAGGAAGTCTATTCTAGCCATTGAGGAGACCTTCGTATTCTTGTTTCTTTATTTTTTTTCTATTTTGTGTTACATGTCAGATATTATATAGAAAAAGTATTTTTGCATACCATTAATAGTTTATGAATATGTTATAGTTACTTGTTTTAATAGAATGAGAAAATGCAGGATGTTATAAAGGAAAAATAAGTCTTATAATTCTTGCATTCAAAAATAACTATTTTGAGTGTTTCACCTCCAAATTCATTTCAGTGTGTATGTACCTATTATTCTGTTGCCAAGTGAGATTTCAGTAGCCAATTTTCTTTTTAACTTAACAATATTATGAACATTATTTAAGGCCAATAAATTTAATCCTAAAACATTGCTCTTAATTATTCCATGGCATTCTAGTATATGAATTATATCATGCTACATGTATCCACTCAGCTTAGATTGACATTAAAATTGTTCCTGGACTTTCATAATTATAAATATTTTTAACTCCTTTGTTGAGATATAACTAACATAAACTACACACATTAAAAGTGTATGAGATGATAAAGCTTGGTGTATACATATTTGTAAAGTGCTACCACACTCAAGATGATGCCTATATCCACTGTCCTTTAAGGCTTCCTCATGACTCTGTAATTCTTCAACTGAGCTCACCTTTCCTCAGGCAGCTATGAATCTCTTTTCTATCACTACATAGTTGTTTTTATAAGTAGAGTTTTATACAAATTAGATCATATAGTACATACTCAGTATTGTGACTTCTTTCACTAGCATGACTATTTTGAGATTCAGCTATGTGTTTGAGTATAACAATGGTTCATATATGGTTGTCGCTGAATAGTATCCTTTGTATGTGTATACCACGTTTGCCTTATACATTCTCACACTGATGAAACTTTGGATTAATTACAGTTTGGTGCTATTAAAAATAAAGATGCAATGTACTTCTGTGAAAGCCTTTGTATAAATGTATGCTTTTTTTTTTTTTCCTCTTGGCTAAATACCTATGAGCAGAATAGCCAGATCATGTGGTAAGTGTATATTTAACTTTTAGAAATTGCCAAACTGTTTTTCCAAAGTTTTTTATATTCCCACCATAGTATATGACTGTTGCAATTGTTCCACATTCTTTTCTTTTTTTTTTTCCACATTCTTGACAACATTTGATGTGGTCAGACTTTTTGTTTTTAGCCATTCTAATAGGTGTGTAGTGCTATCTCATCAAGGTTTTAATTTACATTTCCCTGATGATGAACAATTGAACTTCATTTCAAGTGCTTATTTTCCATAAAAAGGACTTCCTTCAATGTTACCAGGGGTGAGAGCAATGGATTCTTTCAGCTTCTGTGTGTCTGAAGTTTATTATCTTAGTTTTTAAAAGATACTCTGCTTACACAGACCTCTAGTTTAACAAGTTTTGTTTTCTTCTGTTGGCTTATTTCTTTCAGTACTTAAAAGACATGGCTCCATGGTTTTCACACTTGCATGGATGTGTGTGTGTGTGTATGTATATATCTATCTATCTATCTATCTATCTATCTATCTATCTATCTATACACATATATATAACTGGAGTTCGATTTGCCAACATATATAGTATAACACCCAGTGCTCATCCCATCAAGTGCCCTCTCAGTGCCCATCACCCAGTCACCCCATCCCCCTGCCCACCTCCCCTTCCACTACCCCTTGTTCATTTCCCAGAGTTAGGTGTCTCTCATGTTTTGTTACCCTCTCTAATTTTTCCCACTCATTTTCTCTCCTTTCCCCTATAATCCCCCTCACTATTTTTAATATTCCCCATATGAGTGAAACCATATAATGATTGTCCTTCTCCAATTGACTTATTTCACTCAGCATAATACCCTCCAGTTCCATCCACATTGAAGCAAATGGTGGGTATTTGTTATTTTTAATGGCTGAGTAATATTCCATTGTATATATAGACCACATCTTCCTTATCCATTCATCTTTTGATGGACACCAAGGCTCCTTCCACAGTTTGGCTATTGTGGACATTGCTGCTATAAACATCGGCGTGCAAGTGTCTTGGCTTTTCACTGCATCTGTATCTTCGGGGTAATCCTAGCAGTGCAATTGCTGGGTCATAGGGTAGCTCTATTGTTAACTCTTTAAGGAACCTCCACACAGTTTTCCAGAGTGGCTGTGCCAGTTCACATTCCCACCAACAGTGCAAGAGGGTTCTGTTTTCTCCACATCCTCTCCACTTGCATGGTTTCTGACCAGACAGCAGCTGAGAAAAATAGGATATTTTTAAGATATTCCTCTTTTAAGATATTCCTCTTATCATGTTTTTTGAGCAGACTGATTAGGATGTAGTTTGCTGTGATCTTGCTCATATTTCTCGAAATTGTACTTCGTTTACTCTAAGTCTTGGGTCTGTACTTTTCATTGGGTCTGGAAAAACTTCAGGTTTATTTCTTGAAACTCTTTTTGCAATTTTCTCCTATTTTGAGTTCTAATTATATGTACATTAGGCCACATTTGTGTCACTTCTGGTTTGGTTTTACTCCTCAGTATGGATTATATTTCCTTCTTTCTTCGAATGTCTGGTCATATCTGATTGCCAGACACTGTGAATATTTCCCTGTTGGGGTGAGTACTGGCTATTTTTGTATTGCTACAAATATTCTTGAGCTTTGTTCTGGGGCACAGTTAAAGTATTTGGAAACAGTTTGATCTTTTTAGATGTTGCTTTTAAGTTTTTTTTTTTTTTTTTTTTAAATTTTTATTTATTTATGATAGTCACACAGAGAGAGAGAGAGGCAGAGACACAGGCAGAGGGAGAAGCAGGCTCCATGCACCGGGAGCCCGACGTGGGATTCGATCCCGGGTCTCCAGGATCGCGCCCTGGGCCAAAGGCAGGCGCCAAACCGCTGCGCCACCCAGGGATCCCTAGTTTTTTTTTTTTTTTAATTGGCTTGTTTTTCTACGGTTGAGCTGCCACTGTGAAAATTGTATGGAGTTTCCTCAAGAAATTAAAAATGGAAATACCATATGATCCAATAATTCCACTATTGGGTATTTACCCAAAGAAAGCAAAAACACTAATTTGAAAAGATATACATACTCCTGTGTTTATTGCAGTATTATTTACAATAGCCAAGGTATAGAGGCATCCTAAGTATCCATTGATAGATGAATGGATAGGAAAGATAGGAAAAACACAAACATGTGTGTGTGTGCATATATAATGGAATACTATATAGCCATAAAATGAGATCATGCCATTGGAAAAATATAGATGGATTCAGAGGGTATTATACTAAGTGAAATAAGCCAGACTGGGAAAGATAAACACCATGTCATTCATGCATATGTGGAATCTTAAAAAAAAAAAAGTGAATAGACAAGCAAAAAGCAGAATTAGACTTAAAAATACAGAGAACAAGTGGATGGTTGCCAGAGAAAAGGATGATTGGTGATGGAAAAAATGGATGAAGGGGAGTGGGATACAGGCTTTCAGTTATGGAATGAGTAAGTCATGAGAATAAAAGGCACAGCATAAGGAATGGAGTCAATGACATTGTAATAGTGATGTATGGGGACAGCTAGTAGCTACACTTGAGGTGAAAAATAACATAAAATATAAACTTACTGAAACATTGTTCATTTAAAACTAATGGAACAAAAATAAATAAATAAATAAATAAATAAATAAATAAATAAATAAATTAAAAATAAATAAATAAATAAAACTAATGGAACATTGTGTGTTGACTGTACTCAAATAAAAACAACTTACAAAAAAATCTCAATATTGTTTTTAGAAAGGACTACATCAGTCCTTAGTCCATAAGAAATTATTCCTGTCTTTTTAGTAGGGATCCAGTGAGGCAAGTGAGGCATCCAGGCTGAAAATGTATGGTTGCACTCATGCTTAGGCTGCTACATGTGGCTACTTGGGCATAAATACCTATTTATGAGTGGGGCTCCAGGTTGCAAAATATAAGGAAGCACTCATTCTCATGTGCCAGTCCTTCACTTGTAGGAACTTGAAAGTGAGTACCTCCTTAACTGTGCTTAATGAGTGCCTCACTTCTATTGCCTTATTCCTAGCTCACTCTGTGTACCCTGCACCCCCCAAATGATAAAATTTTCAAGTAGCCTTCGTGGGAACAGTCACAATTCCTAGAACTCTGGAAACACTGGACACTGTTTTCTCAAATTCTCTCATATGCTTCTTTCCTAGCCTTATGCAGTTTCCTCACACATATTCACCAATCAATACTCGGTAAATATCCAAGATGGACATTCCACAGCTGTCTAGAGTTCATTTTCTGAGCATCTCTTTCCTTATTAGCACTTTGTCCTGCAAATTCTAGCTAACTTGACTTCCTGGATTCTTAGCCTCATCTTCTCAACTCAGTGTAGCTTCTAAGTTCAGCCTGGGTGACTCCTCCCTGCGCCACAGTCTGGAGACCCTTCTAGGGCATGACCTGGGGCAGTCATAATGTTCACACGATATGTTTGCCATTTCTTAGTGATCATAATCTATCATTACCTGATCTCCAGTGCCTTGAGTATGTGTTTCTAATATTGCCCAATACTACTGTTGTTGATTCAAGTGGAAGGGAAAATATAATGCCTGCTTCTTCATGTCAGCCAGAGTAAAGTATCATATAAATGGTGTTCTAAAGAACATACTTTTGTTTATATATTTCTGCACATTTTTATTATTTTACAGAGTGGAATTGATTTTTCTGGAGGGGATCTGTGCTACTCTGAGTACCTGCAATGCATAGAGCCTTCTTCTGAATTAAAATTCATGTATGTGCCACGTGCTGAGATAGTCCCCTGAGAACTAAATGGGAGCTATGGCTAAAATTAGCACTCTGATTATTTAGTACAAGTTATTGCTTATTGCAGAAATGCAGAGAGGGTTTTCAACAAAACATCTAACTTATAGCAGGCTGAAATATGCTAAGTGATGTTAAGCATGGTTCTTAAAGTCTACACAATTCCTCATGGAACAGAAGGTTGATAGTGATATTCTTCTCCCTCCACATACTGAGGGTCCAGTTGTTTCCAAGGAAATTCTGGCAGAAATTTGTCAAATCTCTTTTATTCTTAAACTTTTACCTTGAATTACCAGTAAAATTAAATTTCTTGGTTGCAGAATTGCCTTTAACATGCATGGTAGCACTGCCACCCAGGTATTATATACAAGTTCTAGATAATAATTTTTTACTCTGCCACCAAAACCTTTATTCCACATTGATTACAAATTTTGCAGTAGTGACAAGGTATCACTGCAACTAGAGAGTGATGATGGATCTTTGGATGTACCCAATGTATTTGAGGCTTAGGGTAGCCAGAGAAGATAATGCTGGTCCTAAAAGATTTGTACAAGAAGCAGGGCTAGCTGAATGTTCACCACCTGGATGTTGTTCAGCAGTCTAGGTACTTGTTTGTCATGAGAAATATGCTCAAAATGGCATAGGCATGCAGGTTGATGGGTCACACCAATCAGATTCTCTCTCAAGAGTTTGAATTTGAAGCATACAACCAAAGAGTGAGCATCAGCTGATGCAGC
Source organism: Canis lupus baileyi (assembly GCF_048164855.1). Taxonomy (NCBI): domain Eukaryota; kingdom Metazoa; phylum Chordata; class Mammalia; order Carnivora; family Canidae; genus Canis; species Canis lupus. Next base: position 30,024,707 of record NC_132857.1, on the reverse strand, counting down.
AGAAACAAAGACAGAGAGCAAGTAGTTTAGTACAATAGCTCAGTGTGAGAACAGGAACAAAGAAGCCCAACTGCTGGGTGGACAGAGGAATAATACAGAGACAGAACAACAGGGTGTTGTGGATTCTGCTATAATTGCTCCTGGCTGGGTGATGGTTCAAACTATTTGCAGTAATGATGAAGTTCCTTACTTCCCTATATGTCTTATAATAAATGTAATAAATCTCCAATGGTAATCAAGTGTGTTCTTTACCTTGCAATATTTACGAATTAATGTCTGCCCTTTCCTTTTTATTCTCTCCATATGCAGAAGGTTGACCTCATCATATGTCCTGGCTGATGGTATACAATCATCAAATGTCTATGTAATACAACTTTCTTTAATTTCTTCTACTCCACTCTGATCTGTGTTCCTTTTCCTCTCCTAACTCATAAATACATATTTATGTGGGTACATATATACCTTGTAAACTAATTAGCATTCTACGTATTTATTTTTAATTTATGTAAATTGACTGTAGGAAACCTTCCATTTCTCACATTTTCATTGCTTATGTATTTAAGAGTTACATATGTTGCTCCATGTACATTTAGATTATTGCTTCTAGATACTGTATAACATTCTACAATATACCTTATATTTCCTAAATTATGCAGTCTCTAGATACCTTCAACCCTCCACAAAAGAAATAATGCTTTAGTAGTTATCATTGTTCAGGTCTCTGTAGACTTCCTGTGCATAATTGGGAGTTATTTTCTGAAATGGAATTGCTGAGTGTTAGGTTATGAGCATAATTACAAAATGCATTATACTGTCTGTATAGTATAGTATTACACCCTCCCACCTCCCACCAGCATTACACAAGTGTTCTCAGTTCTCCACATTCTCCCAGAACCTGGGATCATTGTTTTTTTCCCCCCTAATTCTCACCAATCTGATTTCAGTAATGTGACAGCTCATTGTACTTGTTATTTATAGATTTTTTCTCTTCATTTTTAGTGAGTTAAAAGAAGAAAATTAAAACAAAAAGGAAAATTTGTTAGACATTTTGATTTCCCCTTTTACAGAATTGTCTATCCAAACGTCCTTTTAAAAAAGTGAAACCCTGGGTTTCCTAGTTTTTCTTATCAACGTGGAAGAAAAGTTATTAAATATTTTAGCTATTAATCCTATTTTAAAAGTGTTAATTATTATTCAACATTGAATAGACATGTGAGGACAGATGGCAATGCAAGCAGAGAGGTAGAAATCCTAAGGAAAAAAATCAAAAGAAATGCTAAAGATAAAAAGTGCTATAAAAGAAATGAATGCCTTTTCTGGGTTAAATAATAGACTTACACAACTAAAGGAAGAATCTCTAAGATTGGGATATCTCAATAGAAAACTCCAAAACTGAAAAGCAAAGGGAACAAAGACTGATTAAAAAAGAATCTGGAACAGAATAGCATCCTAAAAAAGATAAAACATATGCAAAATGGGAACACTAAAAGGAGAAGGAAAGAGAAAGAAACACAATAAATATTTGAATTAACAAGCAAGAATTTCCTCAAATTTAAGTCTGTGCTTCCATCAAACCACAGATCCAGTAAATTCAAAGAACAGTTAGCAGGAAGAATGCCAAAATACTACACCTAAATATATAATTTTAAAACTACAGAAAATCAAGGATCTAGAAAATATCCTGAAAGAAGACAGAAGAAAAAAATATTTCTCTATACAAGAACAAAGATAACAGTGATACCTGGCTTCTCTTCCAAAGCCATGAGAGCAAGAATAATGGACCAAAACATTTAAAGTGCTGGGAGAAATAAAATCCCAACCTAGGATTTTGTACACTGAAAAATTTTCTTTCAAGAGTGAAGAAGAAATAGATTTTCTCCATGAACAAAAACTGAGAGAATTTGTTGCCAGTTGACATGCGTTGCATGGAATGTTAAAAGTTCGTTAGTTCTCTAAAGGAAAACAATATAAGTCAGAAATTTGAAACTATATAAAAAAATGAGGAATATCAAAGAAGGGATAAATATGGTTGTAAATATATTTTGCAAACTCAATAGAAACCATCCAAAAAGATAAAAGAAAAAAGTATAACTGATATGCCAGGAAAGAAAAGAAAAAGAATTCAAAAGATGCTCAACTAAAACCACAAAAGGCAGTACAATAGTGGAAGACAAGAATAGGAACAACAAGAATGAGGGCAACAACTAGAAACAAATAATGAGTATGGGAGATATTAACCCAAATATATCAATAATTACTTTAGATGGCAAGACTCCAAATGCATCAAATAAAAGGCAGAGATTGTCAAAGTTGATTAAACAAGACTCAACAATAATTTTTCTACAAGAAATACACTTTAAATATAAAGCCACATATGAAATAAAAGTACATGGGGGCAGGTAAATATTCCATATTGATTTTACAAAAGAAAGTCTGATATATTAATGTCAGACAGAGCAGGCTTCAAGGCAAAGAAACTGATCAGGTATGAAGAAGGGCATTACGTAATGAAAAAGGGACCAATCCTTCAACAATTCTCCAAGAAGACACAGCAATCCTTAATCTGCATGAGTCTGTCAGCAGAACATCAGATTATATGAGGCAAAACCTCATAGCAGGGACAAGGAGAAATACATTATCATATTTGAAGACTTCAAATGATACATTATCATATTTGATTTGCCCATTATCATATTTGAAGACTTCAACACCTGTCTATTAGAAATAAACAGAGACAGCAGACAGAAAACCAATAAGGATAGTAGAACTCAACCACACCATCAAACAAGTGGATATAATCAGCACTGATGGACTACCTCATCCCAAAACAGCAGAATGCACATTATTTTCAAGCTCACATGGAACATTTACCAAGAGATAGACCACATTTTAGTCCACAAAATACATCTTAACACATTTAAAAGAATAGAAACCACATATTATCTACTTTCAAACCACAGTGAAATCAATACGGAAAAAAACCTGAAAAAAATATGAAAAATATGTGGAGATTAAATAAACATTTCTTAAAAACATCAAAGAAAGACAAAATCTCAAGAGAAATTTTAAATTTTTTCGGATTAAAGGAAAAAGAAAACACAATTTATCAAAGGATGGTATGCAGTAACACAGTATTTAGAGGGAAATTTATATTACATATAAGAAAAGCAGAAAGATACAAAATCATTCACCTATGTTTCTAATATAGGATACTAGAAAAAGAAGGGCATATTAAATCCAAAGTCAACAGAAGAAATAATAAAAATTAGAGCAGAAATAAATGAAATGGAAAACAGTAAAGAATATTGGCAAACCAAAAAGCAGTTCTTGGAAAAATTCAGTAAAATTAATGAGCCTCCAGTTAAGATAAATAAGAAAAAGGAAAGAGAGAATACAAATTACTAACATCAGAAATAATAAAGGGTGAGTCACTACAGATTCTATGGATATTAAAAGAATATTAAAGGAATACTATGAAAGCTTTTTGCCCACAAATTTGATAATCTAGATGAAGCGGACAAATTCCTTTAAAATTTTTTTTTCCAAAAGTCACACACACAAAAAAAGAAAGAAATACACATTCCGAATAAGCCCATATCTATAAAGAAATGAAATCAATAATTAATAACCTTAAAAACTGATAGCCTTAGGTTCTAGTAGGTTGGTGAATTCAACCAAACCTTGGGGGAAAAAATGCCAGTTCTCTGTAGTCTCCTTCAGAGGATAATGGCAGAATACTTCCCAACTCATACTATAAGGCCAGGATTACCTTAATTCCAAAAGCAGATGAAAACATTACAAGAGAAGTACAGAACAATATCTCTCATGAACATAGATGCAAAATCTTTAATAAAAAATTGAATCCAAAAATGTTTTAAAATAAATGTACACCAGAAGCAAATGGGATTTAACCCAAGTATGCACTCTGAGTCAACATTCAAAAATCAGGCAATGTAGCCTATCACATCAACTAATTGAAAAAGAAAAATCACATGATCACATCAGTAAATGCCAAAAAAAAAAAAAAAGGATTTGAAAAAAATCTAACACCCAGTCATGCTAAAAAGTTTCGATAAACTAGGAATATAATAGGAATTTCCCTAATTTGATAAAAAATATCTTCAAAAGCCTACAGCTAATGTCATACTCAGTTTTGAGAAACACAAAGCTTTCCCAATGATTTCAGATGCAAGAAAAATATGTTCCTTTTTACCACTTCCTTTTCATCATAACACTGACATTGTAGCTAATGCAATAACACACAAAAAAGAAAAAAAGAGAGAGAGAGAGGAAGGAGGAAAGGAGGGAGGAAAAGAAAGGAGGAAGAAAAACTATATAGACTGGGAAAGGACACATAAAACTGTCCTTGTTCATCAATAATTCTTTATGTAGAAAAAAAAAAACAAAACAATTGACAAAAAATGCCCCTAGAACTAATAAGTAATTATAATAAGGTCACAGAATATAAGGTTAATGTATAAAAGTCAGTTGATTTCTATATAGCACAATGAACAAGTGGAATTTTAAATTGAATACACAATAATATTTATATTAGAACTCAAAAAATGAAATACTTAGGTATAAATCTAATGATATATATTCTCTATATGAGAACTATGACAAAACTCTGAAGAATAAAGATCTAAATAAGTGAAGAGATACTTCACAGTCATGGATAGGAAGATTCAACATTGTCAGATTCAGTTTCTCCCAATTTATCTTACATTCAATAAAATCCTAATCAAATTTTAGCAAGTAATTCTTTACATATCAACAAGATGATTCCAAAGTTTACATGAAGTGACAAAAGACCCATAATAGAATAAATTTGAAAGAGAAGAATAAAATCAGAGGATTGGCTCTAGCTAACTTGAAGACTTACTATAAAGCTACAGTAATAAAACGAATGTGATATACTGACAGAATAAATGAATAGCTCTGTGAAACAGAACAGAATGCACATAAATGAACTCACATATAAAGGGTCCACTGATCTTTAACAAAGGAGCAAAGGTGAGACAGTATGGCAAAAATAGCCTTTTTAAAAAATGAAGCAACTGGACATCCACATGCCAAAAAATGAATCTTGACACAGTCTTTACACCTTCTAAAAGGATTAATACAAAACCATAGACCTAAATGTAAGACATGAAACGATAAAAATCGTAGAAGATAACCAAGAAGACTTTGGTATGACAATAACCTTTTATACACAATAACAAAATCATGATCCTTAAAATAAATAACTGATAAACTAGACTTTTTCACAATTAAAATGCAATTAAAAACAACTGCTCTGTGAAAGACAACGTCAAAGGAATACAATGAACCACATAATTGGAGACAATATTTGCAAAATACACATCTGGTAAAGCACAATTATCTAAAATATACATAACATTGATACAAAATATAGATAATAAAATAACAAAATATTCCAATAAAAAAATGAGCCAAAGACCTGAACAGAATCTCCTCAAATTTCTTATACACACACACACACACATACACACACACACACATATATACAGGAGAGATATACACATACACACACACATATATACACACACACATAAATACATATATATCCTTGGCATATATGTAAATATAAATACATACATACATATATCTTTCTGGAAAAAAATATGAAAAGATCCTTCACGCCAGATGTAATCAGGGAAATTAAAATTAAATAATGAGATACCACTATTCACCTATCAGAAATACCTAAATGCAGAATACGGACATTGCCAAATGCTATTGAGGATATGGAACAACAGGAACTCTCATTCATTGCTGTTGGCAATGCAAAATGGTGAAGTCACTGCGCTAGTTTCTTTACATAACTAAATGTTCTTTTGCCAACGGCAATCATCCTCCTTGATATTGACCCAAAGACATTGAGAACTACATCCATAGAAACACCTGCCCATGGATTTTTATAGCTGTTTTATTCATAATTGCAAAACTTGAAAGCAAATGAGATATCCTTCAGTAGGTGAAAGGATAAATATGCCATGGCACATCCAGACAGTGATTATTCAGTACTTCAAAAAAAAAGAGTTATTAAGGAGAAAGCTTAAATACAAATTACGAAGTAAAGGAGACAATCTTGAAAGGTTATCTACCATATAATTCCAAATGTATGAGATTCTGGGAAATGCAAAACTATAGAGACAATAGAAAGATCAGTGACTACCAGAGTTTGGGGGAGAAGGGGTAAATAGATGAGCACAGATAATTTTAGGGCAAAAAACCCCCAAAACCCTGCTATTTGATGATCTAATAATGGGTTCATAGTATATACCACAGCAAGAATGAACTGTAATGTAAAGTGTGGGCTTAGGGTGATGATGATGTGTTGATGTAAGTTCAACAATGATAACAAATGGACCACTCTGATGAGGGATGTTGAAAATGCAGGAGGTTGTGCATGTGTGGGGGATGGGGCTTATGGGAAATCTCCAAAATTTCCTCTCAATTTTTCTGTGAACCTACAATTTTTCAAAAATATAAATAAAGAACAAGAAAAAAACATTTAGGGATGGCTGAAAGAATCCTCACAGGGTCTGTGCGGTTTCTGCTGTGCCTGTGCTTCACATCCTACCTGCACTCCCATGAGCTTCAGATACCTAGTTGGTCTCTTTTCTTAGACAAATTGACAGATTGATTCCTCAGATTCCTCTGGCATTATATTCTTTTTGTCTGTAACAGGTGAGTTGATGCCTGGCCCTGGAATTCTGCTTCCATGGGAGGCCATGAAAATAAATATGCCTTAGCTTAGATCCAGAGTGTCCACTCTGAGTTCATTCCTGACTATTTATAGGCATTGTTGGCATAGAGATGACAAAGATTTGGCATCCAGAGGACAAATCAAGAAGATGCCTCAGAATGTGCCATTGCTAACTTAATGTGCATCACAATGACTCATTCGTGTCCTATCCTTGGTATTCACTAGCTAGATAGTTAGAAAGTTAAATACTTGACTCTTGTTGATCATAAAGCCCAAATACGATCTTTGCAGCAAGTAGGGTACATCTCTATTATACTACAGAGACAGAAAGCCAGAGATTATTGTTTGTTTTAAATTTTAGGAACTTCATATTAAAGCGTCACTGTATAAACAAGACTGCAGTGGTAACTTAACTAATTAAAGATTCATTGACAAGGAAAAGAGTCAGATAGATTGCAATAATAATGGTAAGTCTAACTACTTAGTATTCCCCATAGTTTGTCTGCCGATATGAAAGTAAGAACAAATATGATTGTACACTATTAAAGATTATTAAGCATGGCAAGTGTAAAATTACTTCTGTAATGCATATTTTCCCTTAAAATCACGGAGTGATCTTGCAGGCCCAAGGCTTAAGGCACTTGTTAAAACACATCCATCTTGAGACTTTCAGCTGTCAAATGTGGCTGCCTAATAGGGAGGCCTAACAAAGAGAAGTCTGCTGCTACCTATGCATGCTGAGAGAAGTGGAATGTTCCCTGGATTAAAGCTCACACTGACCCAGCTGTCTTCAAGGTTTGCAAAAAGCCTTAGAGAGCTTCCCAAGAGGTTGCTGGAGACAAGGTTGATCTGTTCTAATTACTTCACAGAGGATATGAAATTGTTTGTATAGCCCATTGTGAGCATTCTCTGTTATTATGAAGGGTGATCAAAATAACACTCTCTAACAGTAGGAAATGGTTATATAGCTGCATACTTATTGCTGTTCTAATTTTCAAAGAATGCCAGGGAAAAAATATTTCTACCCACATAGGATGAATCCTCAGAAGGGAAATGGTTTCTCAGGGATTAAAAATCCACGAGAGTTTCAAGTTTAATGCCTCCTCTTGACATATTTTGTGACCTCATTCAAGAATCTGACTTTTTATTTTTATTTTTATTTTTTTTAAGAATCTGACTTTTGATGACTCTATCCTCTTAACTATGGTTCCAGAAACTACTATAGAGCTAGTGAGTGAAAGCTACAGAGATATAGATTTTGGCTTGATAGAAGGAAGGATTCCCTGGTGAACATAGCTGCCTACCACTAAAATTTGCTCCTTGGGAAATAGAGAGATTCTTAATCATACAAGGACACAAATTGGGCAAAGTTGGTAAAACAAAATAACATGGATTAGATAAAATCTATCAGAGTTTTAAAATTTATTTCAAGTAAATCCCACAGCCATCCTGGGTGATAGATATTGTAATCCTTATTTTATAGATGAGCAACCTGTGGCATAGAATGGTAAAATGATTTTCTCAGCGTCATACAGTTTATAATAAGAAGTGTATTTGAGTCCAGTTCTGTCAGTCAGATTTCAAAGACCACTTTCCACCCACTGCACAGAGATGCTATGGATAGGAACCCTGAACTAGGCAGAAATCAGATGAAATAATCCATGAATGATGGAAGTCTCTTGCTTTTTAGTAACAGGATATAAATTGTCCTAATCCTCAGTTCCAATTCCCATATAAGCTCAGAGTTTTCCTATAATTTTACAACTTATTTCCTAATGACTCCTTAGTTTCTACTCCTGAATCTATATAGACATCTTGCTTCAGAAGATCAACAGACAAATCACAAAGATCTCTCTGTTCTTTGTTTACCAGAGCACATCAAATCCCACTCAGAATTTTCTGTGTTTCTGTGCTTTATTAAAGACCATTCCATCATATCCCCTGGCTACCTTTATGCTCTTCCTACAGTTCCTTGGGATATCCAGCCCACCTCCTCTCTTTTCTACTCTCTTACAGGGTGGGCTTACTGTAAGCTGGTTTACTGTATTTAATTCTTTAAAATCTGAGGTAGGGAATAGCTAACTTTTCTTCTTCTCTTTCACAAAATTGTCCCTTGATCAGGGGCTGCAATTTTGATAAGTTTGTCATATAGAAGTAAGCAAAAAGTAATTGGCTCCCTGCTTTACAGCAATAACACTGGCAGCAGTTTAGTATGGAATCTTAGGGATACAACTGGAACCAGGAAGACAAATTAAGATCATTTCAATAGTCTGGAGAAAAAGAATGTGAAAAGGCCTATGTTGATTTACTGGTTGAGCGCTCAGTCCTCAAATAACTGCTTGGAACTGGTTGAAAGCCAGCCCTTTCTCTGCCCTCCATCTTTCCCTTCACCTTCCCCACATCCTCACCTTGAGAGGCTCAGGAGGGGTTAATACACCAAGAACCACCACTAGAGCATGCCCTTGTAGTGACAGAAATTGAAAAGAGATTGAAATCTGTCATAGACGTTGCTGCTGGGGGAAAGCCAAGAAAAAGGAGACAAGTTTAGATCCATGGAGACAGATGAATATTAAAAACGAGAGAATAAGAGAAATAGAGAATGACATGAGATTGTGTAGCAAAAGGTAGAATACAGAAAGTGACAGGGGTGTGATGAATGTATCATTTAAGGGAAAGAAAAAGTGAGCACAATCCTTGCAGGAGAACATTGACTTCATTGGAGATTTAGATTCAAACTATAGGTTGCTAAGGACTTTGACATTCCAAATACCCTTTCAGTAAGAAATGGGAGGGTCCTAGAAATTAATTGCAGTCCATTCCATATTAGAGTCCACACCTCTTCATAATGAAGGTGTAGGTTGAGGTTTGGGAAGAATTCCAAAGTCCTAAGGCTATATTAGAGAGATGTTACTTCATCTAGCCCAAAGAATGTACCTACTGGTACAAGACCATATCCCAGCCCCAGAAGGTAAGACCAAGGTCAAAGACTAAGGAATAGGACTCAAATGGGTGATGGAACCATAAAATTGAAAAATAAGGAAAATACATATAGTGAAACTAAGTCGAACACAAGATAAGCCTAGAAAAAAATGCCATTAGAACAATGACTCCACTGTGTAGATATAAAAAAGATGTGTTGGAAGATCCTGTGACATCACCCTTCATAAACATCTCTCCATTTCCCTCTTTTCCATTCCCACTGCTGCAGCTACTTTATTTTACTCCTAAATGATCACATCAACTTCCTCACTAATCAACCTGTCTCCACACTTGCTCTTCTTTTACATATCCACACTACAGCTAGAGTAGTTTCTCAAGTATGAGTGAAGTCTTTCAGAGCAAGATGACAAGCTGAGTTCACATCTCTGCCTTGTTACTTTGTTATTAATAAAATGCAATGATAATAAGCAGTCAAAAGGCATACCAGAAAAGCAAAGAGAATGGGCCTGGACCATTTGCAAACCAGAGATTTCTACAACTTCCTGGAGAACAAAAGATCTTCACAAGAACCCTGACTAATGAAAGAGCAAGAACCCTGCATTCTAGAATGTATCTGGAGGAAGAAAAATAGAAATAAGTGAAAGTTAAAACAAAACCCTGAAGAGAGATTCAAGTCTTGGCAAGTACAAGTCTCACGGAAAGAAATAAAGAGAAATTAGGGGTAGTATTAGAAATCCTTATATCAAGAAATATGTTGATATGTTATATCTTCTATATAAACGAAGATAGATATTCACTCACAGAAAAAAAAAAAAAGTGAACTGCTCTTTTTTTCCTCCAAAAATTTAAGTGAACTATTTAGATGAAACTAAAGCATATTATGTAGAAAATACTTTAAGCTAAAATCAAGCTTTTCATGTCATTAATAGACATATCAGGAAAATTGAGAATAATCGCTTATGTGAGGAAAAGCTGCAGGATAAAAGTGCAAAGATGAATGAACAGGAAGACTTATGACAAAAAGAAAAAGTTCAATCATAATTATAACTTCTGCCTTTAGTTAATGTATAAAAATACTAGTAGGATACTGTGCAAAAAGAATTCTCAGAAAAATAAGACTTATTTAGAAACTTTTTAAAAGATACAAAATTTGGGGTGCTTGGGTGGCTCAGTTAGTTGAGCATCTGACTCTTGATTTCAGCTCAAGTTATGATTTCAGAGTTGTGAGGGAGCCCCATGTTGGTCTCTAAGCTCAATAGGGAGTCTGCTTGAGATTCTCTCCCTCTTCTTTTGCTCTTCTTCCCATTCATCCTTTGTCTCTCTCTCTCTTTCCCTCTCTGCCTAAAATAAATAAATAAATACTTTTTATTTTATTTTATTTAAATATTTTATTTATTCATGAGACACACACACAGAGAGAGAGAGAGAGAGAGAGAGAGAGAGGTAGAGACACAGGCAGAGGGAGAAGCAGGCCCCATGCAGGGACTCCGATGTGGGACTCGATCCTGGGACTCCAGGATCATGCCCTGGACCAAAGGCAGGAGCTAAACCGCTGAGCCACCCAGGTATCCCCAATAAATATTTTTTAAACAGATAATAAAAAGGTAAGTAAGTAGAAGGGATAAAAATATATCTTTGAAGTCTTCCGTCAAGAAAAACCTACATGAAGATGAATAACACAAGCTAAAAGACAAGTAGTATGGAGAATCAACTTCAGGAAGGCCCACCATAACCAACAGAGATTTCAGAAAAAGAGAAAAGATAAAAATAAATCAATAAGAAGGGGGAATAAAATTTTCAATGAAATAAAAGAAGAAATTATCTGAGATCTGAAAGAGACATGGAACTTCCATGTAAACTCAGCTCACACAATTTTAACATGATGAATTTTTTTAAGAGACCAGCAATTAGCCATTATCCTCTTGAAATTTCAGGACAGCAAGGGTAAAGAGAGGATTGTAAAAACTTTCAGAGCGGAGGAAAGACAATCATGTTGCCTCCAATGCAATGCAAAAGGGTCTGGCATTAAGTGTCCCACTGGCCAGAGGATACTAGCAAAAAGAAGAGAGAGGCCTTCCCTGAAACTAAGGGACCACTAAGAAACCTACAAGCTAGAAAATCAAGCACGTGTGTGAGAAAAAAGCCAAATGTGAACATACTCCCAAATTTAGGTTTACTTTCTGACAACATTCTTTGAGGAATAAAGTTGAGCAGAAAACACCAAAAGAAAAGAAAGAAAAAATATAACAAAGATTTTATCTAAGCTAAGGGTGTGAAAGAAAATCTCAGGAAAATACCAATGTAGTCAGCTTAAAATGTAGTGGTTCAAAGTAGCAGGGATGAAGGTGACCCAAAGAGAACACTTTCTTTTTTTTTTTTTTTTTTTTTAGGATTTTAATTTATTTACTCATGAGACACACACACACACAGGGAGAGAGAGAGAGAGAGAAAGAGAGAAAGACAGAGACAGAGACACAAGGCAGAGGGAGAAGCAGGCTCCATGCAGGGAGCCTGATGCGGGACTCGATCCTGCGTCTCCAGGATCACATCCTGGACTGAAGGAGGCGCTAAACTGCTGAGCCACCAGGGCTGCCCCAAGAGTACACTTTCTAGGAGAAAATCAGAGGATTCAAACTCTAGAGAGAATGAATAAGACAAAGACATTAGGTATATGATGTAACAGGTTTTAATTCTTCTCAATAAACAATGAGAAAATAAGATTTGTCAGAAAATTTCATGTTCAAAACATGAAACAAACAAAAATATGGCAGAACATTGAGAAATGAGGAATGTACAAAGACATTATCAGCACAGGATTCTTGTGTAAGCAATGCAAGTGTCACCAGCTTTGGCTTTATGCACAGGGAATGTTAACTTCCTGCTTTGCACTGAACAGCATCAGCACAATCAATGTCATATAAATGTTTGTCAGATGACAGTTTTTGAATAAGTCTCTCAATGAAAGGTGGGTGCTTAATTACCACAGAACAGAATGTGAACTTTTGACCTCTCCTTCATGTATCTCAATAACATAAAACACAACTAAGATACACTGGGGGTGACAGTGGGGGCAGGAGAGAGAGACAGAAAATCAGTCTCAGTATATCCACTCCAAAATGAAGAGATGGTATTATTCCAAGTTAACTACTTAATTAAGGTAGTACTAAAAATAGTGACTTACCTTACAAAGCTTCCCAGCAGAGGAAGAGGAGTGCTATATAAATGAGACATTTGGGCACCTGGGTGGCTCGGTGGTTAAATATCTGCCTTTGGTTCAGTTTGTGATTCCAGGGTCCTGGGCTTAAGTCTCATGTAGGGCTTCCCACGGGGAGCCTGCTTCTCCCTCTGCCTGTGTTTCTGCCCCTCTCTGTGTCTCTTGTGAATGAATAGATAAAATCTTCTTGAAAATAAATAAATAAATAAATAAATAAATAAATAAATAAATAATAAATAAGTCAAATTTGTCACTATCATTGGAGAATATGAATTTGTAGTGTGCAAAGGTGACAATTTAAAAAAATTATTTATTTATTCATGAGAGAGACAGAGACATAGGCAGAGGGAGAAGCACGCTCCCTGCAGAGGCCCAATGAGGGACTCCATCCTGGATCCTGGAATCACCCCCTGAGCAGACACTCAACAACTGAGCCACCCAGGTCTCCCCAAAGGTGACAAATTTTAAAGGCATATGCATATTTTTAGAGATGAGTACACAATAAATAAAAGAAGGAAGGAGAGAAGGAAGGAAGAAAGGAAGGAAGGAGGAAGACAAGAAAGAAAGAAGGAATAAAAAGAGAAATTGAAATGCAGAACCAATTAAATCTGGTTGTCTTTGACTGCTATCCTGTGGGTAGTTGAAGGTTGTCATCCTAATATCCTGGGGGCAGTAGATGAAGGAAGGTTTGGGACAAGGGACTCCTGGTTTTCATTTTAAGTCCATTTCTTTCCCATTTTATTTATTTTGTTTTTAATCAGGTTAACATATTACATTGATATAAGTAAAACAAAGTATTTTTTATCAGGAAATGAGGGAGCCAGGGGTAGACAAATCAGTTGAGGATTTCAGTTACATTTTCTAAGTTAGCACAATGAATAAGTGCCAGACATGATACAAGAGCAGGGTATTTCAAATTTTATTTCTGTGTTCTTTATACCACACACAGCATTCCCATTGAGTGAGAATCAGGTTATTTTGGGAAGTGGCCCAAGTGCTTTTGATATGCATGATTAACATTTAAAATAATAATGCTAACTCATTTCGTAACTCATAACCAAATGATTCTCTCCTACGCAGAGTGACCTGGGAGCTGGGGGACACCCGGGTCCTCAGCCTGTGGATGAGGCTGACTTGAGGTGCAGTCTCTTGTTCTGCATACAGAATGAGGATCCATTAGGCTCATTAATTCATGAACACTCTTTATTTTAATACTCATAGGATGTCACGGCATTTAGGTCACCTTTAGTTTCAAGCTGACATTTACCTCACATCAAAATTAATGAACATTCAGTGACAGTTCAACAAATGCAAGAATCCCCTGAAAATGAGAAACACTTTAGGGTCCAGGAAAGGGTTACATTAGTTTTGGCAAAATAGGTCTGGTTAATGAAATCCACATACAATCAAATGAATAGCAACTGGTCAAAGGATCATTTGGCATTTTGTGGAGTTGTTTGCTTGGGCTAGACCCTCTTCCTTCCCACATTCAGAAGTCTTCCTATAAGATTATAGGGCTCTAGGGATGCCTGGGTGGCTTAGCAGTTGAGCACCTGCCTTTAGCTCGGGGTATGGTCCTGTGGTCTGGGGATTGAGTCCTGCATGGGGCTCTCTGCATGGGGCCTGCTTCTCCCTCTGCCTGTGTCTTTGCCTTTTTCTGTGTCTCTCATGAATAAATAAACAAATCTTAAAATAAATAAATAAATAAATAAAATATTATAGAGCTCTATGAAGAGTGACATCACGATCCCACACAAATAACATTCTTTATCTCTTATTTCCAAGATTCACTGACTATGTGGCAAATTAAAGATAATACTAGAACCATAAATTTTATGGCCACCCAAACAGTATCTTTCTTATAAATTTAATTGGGCCAAAATGTAGCATTTATATTAGCCAATTATATTTTTAAATGATGCTATATTCTGCAGACATTTTAACATTTCATATCTTGTCTCATTTTGAGCTTTAAAAAACAATGCTGCAAGTTTGGTAAGGAAGATAGCCATCCCATTTTATTTTATTATATATTTTTTTAAATGTTTATTTATTTATGATAGTCACAGAGAGAGAGAGAGAGAGAGAGAGAGAGGCAGAGACACAGACAGAGGGAGATGCAGGCTCCATGCACCGGGAGCCTGACGCGGGACTCGATCCTGGGTCTCCAGGATCGTGCCCTGGGCCAAAGGCAGGCGCCAAACCCCTGCGCCACCCAGGGATCCCGCCATCCCATTTTAGAAGTGAAAAAAGTTATACTCACTACTACAGGACCATGGTGAGGGTTTTCATAAAAGATTCCAATGTTCAAAAAAAAAAAAAAAAGATTCCAATGTTCTCCTTTATTCTGTGAAATGAAACAAGATTGAGAATCTACTTGAACATTGTTTCTTACTTAGTGCTTTCTGTCAGGAGAGTAGGTCATCCAGGTGTACCTTCTGCTTCCAAGTTAGGAGGGCTGATTTACTTACTTGCAGTGCATTTGTAATCATATTTAGGACATTTAAATTTAGTCATTTACCTGGGCCATGGATTCCAAAGGGATTATGGATAACCCCACCCAGATCCATCTGACCATGGAACAGAATTGCTTAGCAGAGTCTGGAGGAACGGAGCAGACTCTAGTATGACAGAAGATTGAGCTTTAAAACATAGATCTACCACTCAACTTCAGGGCACTGGGCAAGTCTTTGGATCCTTCTTCATTAAATTCACCTCAACAACTAATTCTTAAGAGCAAATTAGATGAGATATTATCTGTGAGAATGACTGGCTCAGGGTATACATGGTGAGTGAATGTTAAAATTTTCACTTCCCTGCAGATAGTGGTTCAATTGCATATTTATTTAAAAACCTAAAATAGGGTCTTTGATCCTCTGCCTATTAATTGGTTTCACTGATGATGTTTTTAAAAAACAGATCATTGATATTTCTGTTCTGCATAGTTACACTTAAACTGATGCATGTGAACAGTTTCTGAGTTTTGAGTTTGAAATCTAGTTGGCCTTTTCTACCCAAAGGAAAAAAAAATATCATCTTCATCTCTAATAAATGGCAACACCTTAATTTATAATTCAAAAGGAGAAATAACACACATGTGGCTGTCAGGAAAGGGTAAGCACTTTAGAAATGACTTTTGTGAAAGATTATGCAGTCTATCTACTGTACCTTATCACTGCAGAGGGAAAACGATGTTTCTTTTGATGAAGACAGGACAAGGAGCACATCCAAATCGATACATGGAGAATTTAATCCTACAAGCTGTCAGAATCACAAACAGAAAGTGAATGTTAATGACAGAAAGGCAAACATGTTTATTGTGGAAAGGTTACAGGTGAGAGGCCTGCTTGGTTCCCTAGAAGAGGCACTGGTGACATGACCCGTGGATCCTAAATTTTGTCATTAGTTTTTCTATTAAAAAACTCCTGAAACATGATATTTAGCATGTCAAGTTTCAAAATTTGAAAGAAAGTGTAGATACCTTGTCTTTAGTCTACAAATATGACAAAGGTTTATACCAATCTAAAAAATATTTTTTAAAATCTGCTGAAATACAGATGCATTTGTTGATGTGTTTAAAGTTTTGTGTACAAATTGGCAAATGAAGACTAAAGTGGAGAAAATAATGCAAGGAATACCCTGAAGCTCATCAACTAACTATGAAGTATCATGATTTTGCAACTTTTGTTTTATCCATTGTTTTGTTTTTCTTCTTTTACCCTTTTCTTTGATGGAGCATTCTAAAGCACAAAGAGCCATTCTTTTCTAAATATTTCAGTAAGAATCCTTTAAGAACACAGACTCTTACAAAACCACAGTACCATTATTTTTTCTTTTTTTTTTAATTTTTTCCATTATTTTTTCTGACATAATTAAATATAATTTCCTGATGTCATCTCATGTTTAGTACATAATAAAATATCTTTCTCAAAATGTGTTTCTACAGTTGTTTTTTCCCGAATCAGGATCCAAAAATAGTTATATAAGATATTAAAATGATAAATTAACAAATAGTTTGAATAAAGAACTCAAATAAGACACTATATCAAAGTAAATAAAACGTGGTTGAATGTTCAATCACCACAAACATTCAATTGAAACAATATTAAGGTGACATTTATATTACTAAAGCAAAGTTTATGCTATCCAGGTAACATATATTAATATCTGTTCAAAAACAAAATGTTTCTGGTACTTAACCTTGGTAAAGTTTGAGATAACTGAACAGTTCTGCATTGCCAAGAATGCCCTGAGTCAGAGTAATTGTCTTTGACACTAGAGTATTATGATAGGCAATGAAAGTCAAAAGGAAATGTTCTTCCCACTTAACATCACACACCCACTTCTGGAGATTTATTCTAAGGAAAGAATTCAGACAAAGTGAAGTAAATTGTATATACATGGCTTTTCATGTCAGTGTAATCTTTAAAGGAAAAATATTATGGAGAAAACAAGTAAACCTACATTATTACATTAGGTAACTAAATGTACTGTATTAATTCAAGGTGGTATCATGCAGTCATTAAAATGATGAATATAAAGAATAAAAAGTAACATGGAAAAATTTAAATACATAAAATTAAGTGAAAAAAGAACACAAACTATGCATACTTTTACTGTCATATAAAAATATGTAGGAATACAGACTAAGTATTGAAAAGAAACACATGAAAATAATTATGTTAGGGTTTGGGAAATATGAATGAATATTTAAAAATAACATGGTTTATTCTTTTTCTACAATTCATTTAATATTACTCACCATCCAATACATAGGCCAGTATATAAAAAACAAATAATCGCCAATAATATCACCACCCATCCCAAAGTAATCACTATTTAATAGTTTGGCTAAATACATGCACACACAAACACACACGCACATATACATGTATATATGTATATATATGGTTTTGTTATATACTTTGAAATATCATAAGTATTTTCTTGTATCAGTAAATTTTTCATTAGATTTTTGTATCAATTTATTCAACTGTTTTTTATTGAACAATTTGGTTTCTGGCGTTCGGGAGGAAAACATTTTTCTCTAGGCTTCAAGATTCTTCTGGCTATTCTAAGAATTCAATTGACATGAGACATATAAACAAGAAAAAATCAAATTTAAGTTTGTACATGTGAGGAATCCACATAAACATGACAGATTCCAAGGACAGTCAAGTATTATGAAGTATATATGTCATCTTGAACTAAGAAGAATAGGGTAGGGGTCCGGATTTCAAAGGGAAAAAAGCCAATTCATAGGAAAATGAAAAGAAATAAATGTTTGGTAAACAAATATTTGCTGTACCATCCAGAAACAATGGGAGATAGAAAGGACTCTGATAAAACAGGTCTTGCTAGGCTCCTCCTTGTCTACTATACGTAGTATATATTATACTATAGTTATTTATTATGATATCTCCCTTCATGAAACAGGTTCTGTACCTAAATTATTTTAGGCATTTAGAAGGAAGGTCAGAGGTTCTTCTTCAGTCATTTGGGCCTTTATTGACTTCAGCTTAAAATAATCTGTTTGCCAAAGTGGAACGTGTTGGGGTGACTTATTCTGAGCCTCTACACTTGCAATGTTTCTTTAGCAGCAATACTAACCAGAGGAGTTGTAGCGACCACAAAACCTGTACCAGTTATCTGCTGATCCTTAAAAGAGATACTTCGTAGGAATTTTCTGTAATTGTCAACATTATTTGTTTGAAATAGGTCCCTTTGAATTATGAGGAAACTTAAGATGCAGATGTTAAACAATTTGTGGAATATAATTAACCAAACAATGAGCCAAAGTTAAAGTCTGGGTCAAGCAAATTGAAACGTTATGTTCTTTTCAATCCACAGTGTATGATCAGTCTTATGGAAGCTTTAGTTCACATCATCATTCACAAGAAAAAGATCTTTTTAAGTAAAAATTACTGGGTCACAGATACTACATTTTTTTCATAGTACTGTGAAAAATTGCTAAAATACTCTCTCAAGATACTTTTACCCTTAAAAATTACATATGCTATAAACCATAACATATAATGTAGATAAATTTTTGATGTATAGTTGACATACAAAGTTATGTTAATTCCAGGTGTACAACACAGTGATTTGACACTAGTACGCATTATGAAATTAACACAAAAGGTCTAATTACTATCTTAAAGTTATGTAATATGCAATTTATAATATAATGCAGTATGTGTATGCATAAGTGTATGTATATGCATGCATATACATATATATACCTATATAAATACATAGTTGTATAGATGGATAGATGATAGATAAATTGATGAATATGTATCTATGCATTTAAGTCCCATAAAACTCTAGTAATATTAGAGAAAAGCTTACCTGTGATTGTTTCAGTTTTCTTTCTTTTACTAGTAAAGACGAATAGTTTTTCATTCATCCATTGGCCTCTGCATTTTGCAATTAAAAAAAAAAATATTCACTCAACTATCAGGGCTGGAGTCTACCAGGGAAGTCAAGAACAGATGCCAGCATGGGATTGTATCCAAGTAGGAACATGCCTAATACTTAAAGACCCAAGAATTCATTCATTTATCATCTTTTGTGATGCAGATAATGATTGAATGCTTGCAACAAAACCTTTCCAAAAAAAAAACAAAACAAAAAACCTTTCCATCATATCCCTTGGATGTATGTAGCCTGCCTATGGAATTTGAAAGAATGCAAAGATAAAAGGAATGTGTGTAGGAGAGGGAGAATTACTCCAAGACCAAGTAACAGCCTCTAGGGTTAAGAAGTACATGACAGAATTGTTCAGTAACAATTCCTCAGATATTCTCATTTATGCAACTTCTGTAAATCTGCTTTCCTTTCTGACAAGTTCTGGATTATTTTTTCCAACTGATCACTGTCAAATTTCATGATACCACCTGAGAATCTTTACTGTGCTTAGGTCAGTGCCATAATTTTTACTGTTTTTCACTGGGTTTTACCTTCAAGTCTTTTATAGGTCATTAGAAAATAATAATACAGGTTATAAATCCCCTGTAAAAAATTCTTCTTTAGACATGTGAAGATTTTGCCATCTTGAATTCTTATTTACTTATAACTTTTATTTATGTATTATTTAGCTTTAAAATTTAGTCTATCTGGTGAGTATTCTTTGTGGTTTTAATTATAGTGCTGGGCACTTTCTCATGTGATTTGTGGCCATTTATATACCTTCCTTGAAAGTATATTTGGCTCATCTGTTATTATTTTTACATGATTGTAGGAACTCTTTATATATTTTTGACACAGGTCTCTTGTTGGGTAAATATTTTAGAAATATTTTCCCCTTATCAAATTTTTAACAGTCTTTTGATGACCAAAATAATTTTAACCAACATTTAATCATGTAGAACCATCCTGGGTTTTGTACCAACATTGTTATTCTCATATCAAAACAAAGAAAAAGACTCAGAATTTCAGTCTGTATGGTTAGTTTAATCATTTGTAATGAATATTTAAAAGTGTACTTTTGCACTGGCCACATGGACCACCATTTGATCTAGACAATTTTAGATGAGCCAAAATTTTCCATGATTGACTTACTCTACCTATAAGTTCCATTTGAAATTATGACCAGAGTCAGTTTCAAAGCCTCATTTCTTTTGATATTAATGACACCCCACTCTCCTGGTTGCTTTGAAACAGTTTATTACTTTTGTGGATTCTCATCTCATGACTAAGTATTGGTACCCTAAGGATTCAGTCCAGTGTACTCATATTCTTCTTTACCTTCATTATCCTGCTAATGATGTCTTAAGGCTTTAAATTATCTGATATGCTAATGAAGTCCAACTATATATTCAACCTAAACCATTTATCTGAAAAGAAGATGTATATTTCCAATTGCCTTTTTCATGCATCATGAAATAGGCATTGAAACTTACCAGGTTCAAAAAGAGCACTTGACTTCTATGAACAACCAAACATGTTCCTGCTCTAGTCTTACCCATCTTGCTAAAATTTCAAACCAATGATTCAACTACTAGAGACAGAAAACTAGGAGTTTTCCCTAATGTCTTTATTCCTGTAAGTTTGCACACCATTTTTATCAACAAATTGTGTATATCCTATGCTAAGGGAATTGTTAAATAGTTTAGTAATCACTTTGCTTTGGGTTGAATTGCATCTTATTCCCACAAAAAAAAAAAGGAAGGAAGGAAGGAAGGAAGGAAGGAAGGGGAAGAAGAAGAAGAAGAAAGAAGAAGAAAGAAGAAGAAGAAGAAGAAGAAGAAGAAGAAGAAGAAGAAGGAGAAAGAAAGAAAGAAAAAAGAAAAGAAAGAAAAGAAGAGGAAGAAGAAGAAGAAGAAGAAGAAGAAGAAGAAGAAGAAAAAGAAAGAAAGAAAAAGAAAGAAAGAAAGAAAGAAAAGAAAAGAAGAGGAAGAAGAAGAAGAAAGAAGAAGAAGAAGAAGAAGAAGAAGAAAGAAGAAGAAGAAGAAGAAGAAGAAGAAGAAGAAGAAGAAGAAGAAAGGAAGGAAGGAAGGAAGGAGAAAGAAAGAAAGAAGAAAGAAGAAAGAAAGAAAGAAAGAAAGAAAGAAAGAAAGAAAGAAAGAAATATACTGAAGTCCTAACACCTATTACCTCAGAATGTGAACTTGTTTAGAAATAGAATCATTGTAGATGTAAATAAAAATGAGTTCAGATTGAAGTAGGATGGGTCTCTAATCTAATATGATTGGTGTCCTTATAAGAAGAAAACCAAAGAAGAAAGACACAGACAGGGAGAATGCCATAATGACAATGAAGGATCAGAGATGCATCTACAAACCAAAAAACATCAAAGGTTGCCAGTACATCACCAGAAGTGAAGAAGAAGCCAGGAAGCATCCTCCTTTGTTTCAGAGGGAGCACAGCCCTGTTGACATCTTGTTTTTGAACTTCTAGCCTCTGGGAATGTGAGACAATAAACTTCTGTTCTAAGCTACCCAGTCTGTGGTACTTTGTTACAGCAGCCTTAGGAAACATATATACCCCTACAAAGTTCTACAAAATCTGATTCTTGGCTTTCTCTCTAGATTTATCCCTTATCATCTTTCTATCTCACTACGTTCTTACTACATTCACCTATCTTCCGTTCTCTGAACATCCCAAGATTGCTTCAACCTTAGAACAATTGTCCTGGCTATTCCTTCAGCCTGGAATGCTCTTTCTTCATCTTTCTATGACCGTCTTCCTTTTTTAATTCAGGGCTGAGAGGAGGGCTGCCTTCTCATGAAGTTGTGGTTATCCTCCTCCCCTAGCTAAAACACCAACCATGCCTTCTTATATCTCCCTGTTCTATTTTCATTATGGAATTCTACTTTAAAACAACAGCAACAACAACAACAAACTCCGTTCACTGTGTAATCTTGCAGGTTGTTAAACATTAGAAGATCAGGGACTTCCTGTTTTTGCTATATATTTTGTGCCTACAATGGGGTCTGACACATGGAATACATTCAGCAAATTTTTATGAAATAAAAATGTGCATACATCAGAGACATGAAAATCAAAACTACAATGAGATACCACTTCATGCTGTATTAACTATATTTTCTTCTTTTCTGGATTTTTAATGCTCTGGCATCTGGGGGGTTTGCTGACCTGTGAGAGATTGCCTGTTCTAGGGCAAGTTAATTCCTAGAGATGTCTTTCATATGTAAACCTACGAATCCAGAGTCTATACCCCCAACTAGCTCTTCTGTCTGGTCCTCACACTCCAGGATATAATATTTCCCTGCCTAATAATACCGGGGTCAGATACCAGACAACTAGAGACAGAGGCCTCTGAAGTCATTTATACTGGCCAGTCCTGATCCTTGTTTACTCTACCATTCCTTCTTTTTCCTATAGAAATCAACCCTTTAGCTTCTATGTGTGGCTCTGCATGGCATGGTGAGTCACCTCTCTTTATGAATAACAAACTATCTTTTCAGTGGCAGTGATCTCCTGACCTGTCAGCTTCACCAATATCTGAATAATACTGAAACCTACATTTTAAAATGTATACATGCTGGGATGGTTATAATAAAAAAGTCCGTAATATTAGTTGAGGAGAATGCAGAGAAATTGAAACATCTGCACAATCCTGGAATGTAAAATGATGAACTGTTTGGAAACCAGTTTGTCAGTCCTTCCAAAAATTAAACATAAGAGTTACCATTTGACCCAGCAATTCCACTTTTAGGGTATACACAAGAGAAATGAAAATATATGTTTTCACAATATGCTATACATGAGTGTTCATAGCAGCATTGTTCATAATGCCTAAAGGTTGAAAACAATTCAAATGTCCCTTTACTAATGAATGGATAAACAAAATATTGTATATCTAGACAATAGAAGAGTTTAACAATAAAAGAAAACGATGTACTGACATACGCTGAAACATGGATGAAAGTTGAAAACATTATGCTATGTAAGAGCTGCCAGTCACAAAAGATACATATTACATGACTTTATTTATATTAAATGCCCAGACTAATCAAATCAGTAGGGACATAGATTATATTAGTGGTTGCATAGGACTGGGGAATTTGGGTAGGCGAGTGGGGTGATAGCTAAAAGTTACAGGGTTTCTTGTTGATAGTAATAATAGTTGAATAACTGAATATACTAAAAATCACTGAAATATATACTTACAATGAATGTACTGTATGTTAATTATATCTTCATAAAGCTATTACAAAAGAAATGTATATGATAATAGTTAATACCTCTGTAGGTCTTGTTATGAACCATTCTGGGTACTTTATGCATAGCAATTCAAACAGTCTACTCCTGAAATCTGAGCTCTTAACTAGCTTGTTATACTGCCTTTGTGTACATTTTTTCTCTCTAGCTTACTGATTATTTAAGGATTTCTGGAGTTCAGGAAGAAGGACCAAGCTAAGCAAATATACAAAATAGCCACCACTAAAAACAGTTGGTGGTAGAGATTTAGAAAAAAAGCAAGCAAATTCATAAACAAAAACTCTGAATATACATTTAGAGAAATTAATCAAGCTGCTTCATGGTCTAAACAAGAGTAGGCTTGGGAGCCTGGGAGGCTCATCTGGTTAAGCATCTGTCTTTGGCTTAGGTCATGATCTCAGGGTTCTGGGATTGAGCCCCAGATCAGGCTCCCTGCTCACTGGGAAGTCTATTTCTCCTTCCCACTCTCCCTCTCTCCCTCTGTTCTCTTTCTCTCAAATAAATAAATGAATAAATAAAATCTTAAAATAAATAAACAAGCAAGAGTAGGCTTTTATACAAATAGATAATTATGCATAAAATAATATTTACATAAAATAAAATATTGCATTACATTTTTTTCATGAGAAGTATAAAGATGAACAAAGTTAAACTAAAATACAAACAAAAAACCCCTTGAACACCTCCAGTGAGTAGGGGTAATACAGGACAGAAGAGGAGTATATAACTAAAAAGATCCCAAAGATATCTTAAATAAGGGCAAATGTTATTGTTTAATTAATCAATTTCATTATATGCAATGAAATATAGAACTTATAAATTCATAGAAGAGCAAAAAATAGTTGAATAAAACATTAATACCAATAATTATACAAGTAGAAAAAAAATAAGAAATATTTATCAACTGAAAACAAATAAAAAACAAACAGAAATGAGAAGATATATTAGATGCAAATAGAGTAAATACATCAGTTGTTAAAGAAAAGAAATACAGCTTAAATAACTTAAATTCTCAGATTCTTTGAATTAATACTCACCTGTATGCTTATGATACCAGATGCAGTAGAAGTCTTTCAGGCTAATAAAAACTCAAAGTACGAAAGAAAAGAATGCAGATGTGGCAATATTAATAATATAGAAAGTGGCTTTTGAGGTGAAAACCATTACAAAATGACAGAGAAAAATATGTTATAATTATGAAAGGTAAAATCTCTAAAAATGATATAATAGCCATGAACTTTTTTGTACTCAAGAATATAATAGTGAAATATATAAAGTAAAATGTGTTAGAACTGTAAGGTGAAATTGAAAAAATTACACTCACTTGTTATATGAATTTTAATACACTTTTCTCAGATTTTAATACCTCTAATAGAGAAATACTACTGGAAATTACAAAGAAATAGAAATTTTCAAGGTATAGCTACCATGATATAATGTAAAATCCATGCCAAACAGAAAATGGATACTATTGTCAAATATACAGACTATAGGTTAAGATTTTAAATATTTAAAATACAACAACAAAAAATACCATTAAAATAAAGATGTAAGAATGTCTCAGATTCTGGTCACAGTTCAAAACAAGAATTTATAATTTTAGAACAATAAGAATACCCCCCAAAAAATATACAGTTGAAAATGAAACAAATATCTGCTAACTCAATGACAAAAGTAAAATACAAATGAAAGAGTAGACACAAAAACTAACAAAGTAAAACAAACAAACAAAAGCACAAAAATGGGTGCTCAGTGGTTGAGCCTTTGGCTTAGGGTGTGATCCCTGGGTCCTAGGATTGAGTCCCACATCCGGCTTCCCAAAAGGAGCCTGGTTCTCCTGCCTATGTCTCCGCCACTCTCTCTCTGTCTCTCATGAATAAATAAGTAAAATATTTTTTTAAAAAGCACAAAATATCTAGGACATGAGGCCAAAGTAATATCTAGAACTTAAGTTTGTTAAGTCTACTGTGTATGCAGTAATCCCAGCAGTTCTGAAGCTATTCATCTGGTTTAGAGTTTTACAGCCAACCGTGTTGATTCTGATGAGGCAGTCCACGAGTGCTATTTCTATAATCACCAGAGACAGAGACATTCATTATGGAAAGAAAGATGCATTGTTTCCTCTTTCCTAAATCCCAATATTATTTCTCAGACTCAACCTCCTTCAACTCTTTCTAGCAGCTCTTTTGTACAACTCTATTAGACACTTTTACTTCTTGATTTATATCCCAGGAAATACCTATACTTCCTTTCATATGTTCTGAGTAAATGAATGAATGAATGAATGAATGAACATGTATCTACTCAGAAATGACTTGCAGGCTGTGATATAAACTCTGCAGTGATAAGCTATGGAAATCCATGAGATCACCAGGAAAAGAATATAAATGGAGATGGGTAGTGGGCATAGCTCTACACTCCAATGCCCGAGCCCAGGGAGATGGGGGACAGGAGCCTGGAATCAAGACTGAGGAGGACCACCAGCTTAGGATGTGGGTGCTTCTAGAAATAAAACTTAAGTAACATCAAATGCTACTAAAGATCAACTAAAATGAAAACATAATAATATCCTCTGGATATGTGAACACAGAATTCTCGGGTAACTCTCACCAAAGAAAAAAAAATAATTAAAAAATAGGGATCCCTGGGTGGTGCAGCGGTTTGGCGCCTGCCTTTGGCTCAGGGCGCGATCCTGGAGACCTGGGATCGAGTCCCACATCAGGCTCCCGGTGCATGGAGCCTGCTTCTCCCTCTGCCTGTGTCTCTGCCTCTCTCTCTCTCTCTCTATGACTATCATAAGTAAATAAAAATTAAAAATAAATAAATAAATAAATAAATAAATAAATAAATAAATAAATAAAATAAAAAATAGCAGAGGAACTGTAGGGAACTCACTATATTATCAACACACTGAGGAATTAGGGACAACATGTGTAGAAGTTCAGCTGTGAAGTGACACAGTGAAGTATGTACTGTTCTTGATCCTCCAAGTGTCCACACTGAGTGCTCAGTGCCATTTGCTGAACTGAACCAAAGTCTAGTTTTTCACATTATTTTCTTCAAAATATTAGTCTACAATCTCTTCCCTAATGAAAAATGTAAGTGATTCATTTAACTAAATAGCATTTATTGGACATTTATTATGCAATAAGCACTTACTCCAGTCACTACAATGAGATGTTATTTTTGTTTCATGTGACCTTGGGAATTTAGGTTAAAGAAAGATTCTCATTCTGTTGCTGAAGGTCATCTAGTAACAGAATTATAATAGCCAGTTAAGCACATTATGGACTGGAAGCTCATAATATAGCTGACCTTTGACAGATTCCACATTCTTCCTGAGGAAGAAAGGGGAGCAGCTCTTGCTGGACTCCCAAGACTAAAGTACCTGAATTCTCAGCACTAATATTTAGCATGGGAGCTGCTGGCTCTTATATTTTGCTTTCCCTATTGTCACAGAATCTCTCAGGAGAACAAGGAGGATTTTGCTTTCCTGTAAATGTTTTCAGCAGAACTCCATGCCCCTTAGGGGCCCTTTCAAAGCAGAAGCATGGTTCCTAGAGGGAATTGTACAGCTTCTTTAAGAGATGCATCTAAACTTGCTAATACAGATGCTATTACAAAGAGTTGGGAGTGGAAAGGTCACTCATAGCAGTATTAAATGCCTGACCTTTACTTTTTGTTCTAAATTATCCTGTGATTGTACAGCAGCACAAAAAGTGCTCATTGTGAGCTTATTAGAATGCATACAGATGGAATCTTGCCCAGTGCTGAAGCAGCAGGTAGCTACACTTAATGTTTTTATCTACATTTTATTTGGCATTACCACTGGGAAATGAAATGCTAGAAAATGAAATTTGCTGAAAGATTATTTTATTCAGGCATGTGGTAACAGCACATATATAAATATCTTTCTCTGAGGGAGAGAACGTGGGCATTGAGAAAAAGAGGGTTTTTTTTTTTCACCAAACCTCTAAGCTTGTTTGGCTGCCCTCCATTCTAAAACTAACTTGCCTATCATTGACTGAATGAACTCAGAATATGTTAAAGTTATCTGCTCTTTAGATTTTTCCCCTTAAATGCTTCTTTGCCCTTTCATTTAATCTGAAAATCTCCATCTCTTACTGATTCTTCTTCATATGATTGTTATGTCCCTTGAACTCCATGAGAACCTAAATTAGGTCACACAGGGTTAGGACCAAAGACTTCTCGTCTATGACATTATAATTAAAAATCAAACTCAAAAGAGTGGAGATGTAAAGCATCATCCTTCTCTATGTCAAACTCCCAATTCCTAGCTTCTCTTATTAAAGAAAAAGGAATATATCATCAGAAACCTTATTTTTTTTCTTTGATCTATATATTTTTAACCTACCTTACTTTCTGGGGCTGATGATTTCCCCCCCAATTTGCTATCCACTGTATAAAAGAGTACAGACAGAGAACATTAAGGTTGGCTTTATAGATTTTTTTATTAGCTTTTGTTGTGTATCAAAGTATGCCAAAACTCCATGGCTAAAAACAATGGATATCAAAATGCCTCATGATTCTGGGCTTGCTTAGCCAGGCTGATTGATCTAAGATGGCTTCTCCAACATCTCTGTTCTCAGCAGCAGGTCTGGTGGAATATATATTACAGATTGGATATGGTCTCTGATCCTCTAGAAGATGATCCCCAACTTTCTCACGCGGTGGCAGTGGGGTTCTCAGGAGCAAGAAAGCACAAGTGCCACTGTGCAATTACTTTTCAAGTTTCTGCTTGTGTCACATTTGTTGATGTCCCAGTGGCCAAAGAATGTCTCATGAACAGGTTTAGAGTCAGCATGGAAGGGGACTTCACAAAGACTTGGATACAAGGAGGGAAATAAAGAGGCCATTTAACAAATATTCTCCCACAATAAGTGAGTAAATTAAGATTCAAAAACTAGCTTCTGCTCTATGCATGTCCAGGAACATGAAAAATGAAAGACACCCATTGGCTAGGAGTGGGAAAACTTTTTTTATATAAAAGGCCAGATAACAAATATTTTATGTTTTATAGACCAGTCTCTATTGAAATTACTGAATTCTGCTATTATCATATTAAATAAGTCATGTGATATGTAAACAAATGGGTATGGCTATGTTCTAATAAAACATTATTTACAAAAACAGGTAGTGGGTGTATATTATAATCTAGCATCAAAAGTTACACTGTATTTGTATATGTATACCACATCTTCTTCCATTCATCTGTCAATGGACATCTGGGAGATATATATATCTATATCTATATCTATCTATCTATCTATATATATATCAGAATATTACTCAGCCATCAAAAAAATTATAACTTGCCATTTGCAACAATGTGGATGGAATTAGAGGATATTATGCTAAGCCAAATAAGTCAATCAGAGAAAGACAAACACCATATGATTTTACTCATGTGTAGAATTTAAGAAAAAAAACAGAGGATCACAGGGGAAGGGAGGGAAAAATAAAATAAGAAGAAATCAGGGAGGGAGATAAACCATAAGAGATTCTTAACTATAGGAAACAAACCGAGGGTTGCTGGAGAGGAAGGGTTGGGGAAATGGGATAACTGGGTGACAGGCATATGATATAATGAGCACTGGGCAATATATAAGACTGATGAATCTCTGAATTCTACTTCTGAAACTAACAATACACTACATGTTAATGAATTGAATTTAAATAAAAAATATAAATTAAAAAAATAAAAAAAAAAAATTAAAAGTCACACATTAACACTTTTGTGCTACTGTTCTGTTCTCTATTGGTATAAAAGGCCACACACAATCAAAGAAATGGGAATTAGACTATCCATCCTGAAAGGGAAGTGACAAGTTTGTAGAAGAGTATGTGGGATCGGTGGGATTATGGCCAACTTTGGAAAATAAAACCATAACACATCCAATGGGGTTGGATTTTTCTCATGATGATCAAGGACAAATAGGTAGAGCTGATATGGCAACCTGCAAGATTATCAAGTGAAAGAAAGATCACATAGATTGCTTTAAAAAAACCAGGCTGAAATTCTGGTCCTGATACTTATCATTCATCTGTTCATCATCTAAAGTGGATCAGGTACCAGATTTAAAGAACTACTTTTAGATATTGCTAATCACTTTGATCACTGGCTTTTCTAAGTATTGAAAATTATGCCTTTTAATAGTTCCTAGCACTTACAAGGCCTTGACTAAATGGCAACAGTAAGCTGGTAAGCTATTCTTCCTGATATTATACATACCAACCACAGCACCAAAAAGTTCTATCTATCAGGTTATCTAAGCCATTTGATTTTGGGTTAATAGTAAAAGAATCCAAAAATAATATGCTAAGGTGGAATCATAAGAGGAGATAGACTCATCTACTTTCAAACCCTGATCAGCCTCAAACAGATTAACAGATGCTAAGTGCCTGACACAAAGAAGCCACTTTGAAAAACTAATGGATTTCTCTCCTTTTTAAAACAGCAGAGACAACATATTTGAATCACCTTTACAAAATGAGCCAATTATTATTAAGAAACATCGAATTGTTCCCTTAACACATCTCTGGATGACTACTTTCTATAAAGGGCAAGAGTTTCACAGTATCTAGTATTATTCCAATTAAAGCATGTAAAATAGATTTAAATATGAATACTGCTCTAAATGCTAAGTGCTAATAGCACTAGCAATGTTTTAGAGTTCTGAACAGCATTTACCTTTAATGGGAGGAGAACTAATGTTTTCAAGAGAGGAGAACACATGAATTTTATCACAGCTAGAAAAGTTGGCATGTTTTTAAATCTATAAAATCTATCTTATTGATTATATAGTTTTAGGTTTTCTACAATCTTCCTAATCTTTGACCATTTCATCTGTCTTATATTAAGAGAGGCGTTTTAAAGTGTCATATTAAGTTTTGGTTTCTGCTTGTTCTCTAGGAAATTTTGCTTTATGAAAGCTGTTGCTTTGTTAATTGGATGCATAAATATGAATAACTGGTATTTCCTTTGGTAAATTTTAGGCTTAAGCATTATGAAATTTCTTTCTTTCTTTCAATTTCTTTCTTTCTTTCAATTTCTTTCTTTCTTTCTTTCTTTCTTTCTTTCTTTCTTTCTTTCTTTCTTTCTTTCTTTCTTTCTTCTTTCTTTCTTTCTTTCTTTCTTTCTTTCTTTCTTTCTTTCTTTCTTTCTTTCTTTCTTTCTTTCTTTCTTTCTTTCTTTCTTTCTTTCTTTCTTTCTTTCTTTCTTCTTTCTTTTTCTTCCTTTCAACACTCTATAGTCTTAATTCTATTGTGACAGATAATATTGTGACCCCTTTTTCTTTTCTGTGTTTACCTATTATATTTTTATTTTTTTCTGTACCTTAGGAATTCTTTATTTTTCGCCTCCACTGAATATTGTTGGATTTTGTTTTGTTAGTCAAGCTAAAATCTTTTTACCTTGTTATTTTATAAGTGAGTAGAACACCCTTCATTCTTTCAAATTGTTTTATGTAATGGTGTGTGTGTGTGTGTGTGTGTGTGTGTGTGTGTGTGTGATTTATATAATCTTCCCCTAGGCAGTCTATCTGTGTGTGCTCAATTTTGGTGTAACTTTTGATATTAAAAAGGCTTTGGTTTCTATTTTGTTCTTGTGGTCACTTTTGTATGTAATACAATTGAATAATTAACCATGGTTCTCTCTTTTAAGGAGGAAGGGGCTATGTCTGTGGATTTCCTCCTTGAATAAGATTGATAATAGCTAATAACTTATATTTCCCGTCCCTCTCCACCAACATCTAATTTGAAGTAATATCCTATTACTCCCAGTTAATTCCTAAGTCAATCTGGTACATATTTATCTTTCATATATTTTTCCCATGACCCTCCCCCCTCCATTATCTTTATATTGCCACAACTCATACCCATTAAAAATTCTGAATGCACTGTAATTGCAGTTTAATCTTATTATTATAGAGCGATACACATTCAATGCTCAGTGCAAATCCTATTGACATTATCACTCCTATCATTTTTGTTGGCCCTGGTTTGTTTTTTCTTAGATTTTTCACAAATGTTCTAATGAACACATTTACTAAGTTCTTGCATGTTCAAGAAGTTTTTCCTGTGCCTTTCATGCATGAAGACTAGTTTACCAGATAGACAAACATTAGCTCACATTTCCAGTCCCTGAATATTTTACAGTGTATTACTGCATTGTCTTGCAGCATAAAGTATTGCTGTTGAAAGGTCTGATGATAAGTTTCTTTTCCTTTAGGCTCTAATACTTTTACAAAGTATGTCTTGGCTTTGATTCATTTGGGTTGAATTTATAAGATCCACAAAGTACCCTTCATGCGTGTATTTTTCAAATAATATTTAATCTCTAGAAAATCTTCTTATAGTATTAGAACATACCTACACTTTTTCTCAGTATTTTTCACTTCATCTCTTTTTTAAATTTCTTTCTTGAATTTTAAGAAAACATTCTCCTTTGCTTTTTCTATTCCTTTTAAGGCATTTTCTATGTTCTTGTGATACATTTCAGTCTTCATTTTGCATTGAAATTAATAATTGTTTTCTGACACTTTTAGCTTTCTTTTCAAATCTTCCTTTCTCTTTTCACTTTTCCAAGAGTATTTCTATGAATTTGGATCCATTTTGTTCTTCTGTAGCCTCTATAATTTCCTCTATATTAGTTAGTTGCTTTAAATATTAAAGTTTTCACTTGTCTTCTTTAGTTTGCTTTTAGTATGTGTAGTAGAGTCATTCTGCTTTGTGTTTTTCTATAACTTTGAATGGAATTTGGAAGAATGTTGCATGCTGTTCATTCTTAAATAAAGTGGGCTTTTCTGCACAGTTAGGAAGAAATGGGCCAAGAGAGCTTTGTTAGCTTAGCATTTGTAAGCTTTACTCTTCTGCTGTTTTCATGAAGTGATAGCTATGTTATTAGCCTTCTGACCTTTTCTCCACCTGCATCTCCTCTTCCATTGTATCTGTTGTCTTCCTTGAGCTCAGTCTACATTACATGGCTAATTACGAGCTTTTCAAGCTCTCAGGACTCCCCTAAATCTCTTGGACTTCACTCTCTCCTACAAAATTTCTAGTAGTGAGATGGCTGTGTGGCTATGGGTGGTCTGTCCTAATCCTCTCATCTTTTGGAGTTTATGAGAATATAATTTCACATTTTTAAATTTTGGGTTTTTTTAATGTTTTCTACAGATTTTAGTTCTAGTTTTATGTTTTCTCTATTAACTTTGGCAAGATGAGATTCCCAAAACCAATTGCTGTCACCATCTTCTTAGAATTCTCCTATTTCTATCTCTCAAGCATTAAGAATTTTTCAAGAAACTTCTAGCTATCTCTTCTTGAAGTTATAGTTCAACATAGAATCAAATGCCTAGTTCTAAATGAAAACTAGGAAATAGATGTTGTTTTTTCTTTTTCCTACTCAGAGTTTACCCATCAAACTAAAGAGTCAACCCTTTCAATTGTCCTTAATCCATGTGAATTGTAAGAATTGGTGGTACAAACAAACCAACCCATAGTCTGTTAGGAAGACTTACAGGGGTGTCAATGTTGAATGAAGTCAACTACACTGTTCTGGTAGGCAGTCCTTGGATGACTTGTGTCAGTGGGCGAAGGATTTGGCTCTTTGCTATGCAACAATATTTCTTCATTTAACACTAGAAGAGCAAGACGTGAGTTGTTCATTTTCCATAAAGCAATTTAAACAATTTACAGTAAAAGACATGAGTTTTTCTTCAATTTCTATTTCTTGCTCTTTGTAGTGAGACTTTTCCCATGATTGATGCAGTAACTCTCTGTCTCTCAGCACTAGAAGTGAGAAAAGAAATATTTTAATTACCAGTGACAACTGTCAATCTCCCCAGAGAAAACATCAGTCAGACAAAATTCCTGGAGTTACATGAATCTGTCTTGGCCACATTCCTGTGAGCTCTAACCAGAAGTCTGAGTGATGTGTGGGTATTTTATTGTATTTTAATATGATCTTGAGAAGATGATTATATTTTAATGTGATCTTGAGAAGATATAACAGGTATAATCAGAAAATTTTGCTTACTGTATTATATAAAGGCTGCTAATTGATTTGTGCTCTGGCAAGGATAAGAGAATTTTCTGACCTTTGGAACATAGTTTCCCTAAAATAATTGTCTATTACAAGAGACAAGTAATCAAATACTTAGGAACTCCAGTATTGTGTACAATGACCACAAAAGAAAAAGAGCTCAGTTTATGAAGTCACCAATATAGTTTTACTTAAATAAGAATATATGTAGTATATGTAATTATGTATGTGTATGTATATTCAGACACATAAAATGATGAATTAACTAGCTAGCCGGTTAGAGAACAAATGGAATTCAATGTATCCATAATAAATAAATGGAGGTTATTTTCTGACATAAAATATAATTTATGCTATTTATATAAGTGATAAAATTAGGTTCCAATGTGAGTTTTTTTTTTCTTCAATCTTTCTCACTTTTATAAAGTTTAGACAATTTTGAAAGGATCCATATGGGTGTACATATCTTTATAATGAGATTATAAGTAATTTTTATCTAAACCTCCTTTAATCAAATAATGTATTGTTTGAATATTTATTTACTCATAACTAATCAATCTGTAGATAACTTTTTAATTTTAATTTTCTGATCTAAATCCCACTGACTTCTCCTTTGCTTATATACAAAGTCCCCTGGGGCCCTTGGGTGGCCCAGTCAGTTAAGCATCTACCTTTGGCTCAGGTCATGATCCCAGGGTCCTGGGATCGAGTCCCATTCTGGTTCTCTGCTCAGTGTGGAGTGGTCTCCTTCTCTTTCTCTCTCTCCTGCTCCCCCTGCTAGTGCTCTGTCATACTCTCAAATAAAAAAGTAAAATCTTTAAAAACAAAACAAAACAAAAACAAGTTCAATTCCTTAAAGTGAACTTTGATTAGTTTGGAAGCACTAAGATATGTGCCATAAATATCCTTTAACCAAAGCTTCCTTTTCCTCTAGCTATCCCTGCTCCTGACCAGATTCCAGTGACAATTTCTGCTTTTTCTAGTTACCACCTTCTCCTGGATATAACCTGGGTAACACGCACCTGCAAAGCCCCAGTTCTCCAAGCATCACCACTGCTTTATCTGTCACAGTAGTATCTCATCAGACATCATCTTATTTTATCCATTGCTCATGACAATATGCACCTGATGCTACCATATCTTTCTGGGTTTTCCATTTTGTCTAATGAGTTTTTTCATCACTTTGCTGAATACCATAACTCATGCACCAGCAAAGTGGTGTCATCTATGGCTAAGAAAGACAGAATGATGTGTATGTATGTGCTTGAGGGTTACCCTCTGTTAGAAAGATCTAAAGAAGCTTTTACTTCTCTATAAATAATGCTGATATTGGCAAACCACTTTTATTAATTTTTACTCTGTGTCACATCACCCTATATAATACTTAGACATGAATATAGTTAAGTTGGGAAACACATCAAGCAGTAGAAAACATATTTTCCTCAAGACTTTTACTCCCATTTGATTGTTGAATTTGTTCTTAGTTCCTAAAATAGAACCCCCTGGCAGGGTACTCTTCAGTAAGTGGACTATTGATGGGTCACCACTTCATCTCCTCTCCATGACTCCCAAGTTCCACTGGGCTCACCTTAGAAATACACTAGTCATAACTCATATTTAGTGCAGTGTTCTCACTAAGTAAGTTTAAGAAAAAAATGAATAATTGATAAAAATTAAGAGATTTTATCTTCTAATTTATTCATATTGTATATTTTATTTTTCTAATTTTTTATTTATCTATTTGAGAGAGAGGGCACACAAGTAGGGGGAGCGGCAGGGGGAGAAAGAGAAGCCGATTCCCTGCTGAGCAGGGAACCCAGTGTGGGGATCAGTCCTAGGATGCTGAGATCATGATCTGAGCTGAAGGCAGACAGTTAACCAACCGAGTCCCCCAGGTGATACAGTATACTTCATATTATAGGTCTATTCCACCAGTGTTTATATGCCTTGTGTTTTTTGATCTGTGCATTTGATCATCTTATCCTCCTTACCTCAAATATGTTTCCTTTCTTAGTTCTTCAAATTTTATGTGCCTTCACATGCAACTCACATTTCACATTAGCCTTATATTTAGGCCATGTATTATCTTTGGAAGTTCTTTTTTTTTTTTTTTATCTTTGGAAGTTCTAAACATATGTAATAAGTGCTCAAAACACGTATTTATAAATAGAATTTTTGATCCATTATTATATGTAACTCATTACACCAAACACTTTGAAATGTGCTAAAATAATTTGTTTGCTTCTCTGTTAAACAATTGTGAAAATTCAACTGAATATATAAATTAGCTTGTGGTGTATATATTGTATTGATAAGAAGTTGGGATTTTTTAAAATTCATATACTCCTCACATAAATAGAAATGGCTTTGCTACTTAATTATAATTTACTTTTTTAAGTTTTAAGGTTTCTTATTTCATAGGATTACAAAGTAAATAAATCAGTCTTGAGTTATGGAATAAAATTAAATATGACTCATTAAAGGACCCCTCAGTGGCTCAGCAGTTAAGCGTCTGCCTTTGGCTCAGGGTGCGATCTTGGAGTCCCAGGATCAAGTCCCACATTGGGCTTCCTGCATGGAGCCTGCTTCTCCCCTCTCCCTGTGTCTCTGCTTCTCTGTGTGTCTCTAATGAATAAATTAAATCTTAAAAAAAATATATATATATATATAGGAGTGGGAGGAACAAATATTGAAACTCTAAATTTTATGTTTGTAGCTAAATATTTCCCACTGGGCAAATGATGGAATCTTATATGAAAAAAAATGTGATAGACTATACAATAGTAACAGAAACTGATTAATAAAATAAGTATAAAGTTCTGAAATTTTCCTTGAAAATGCTTACAAATTTATTTAAACCCCTGTTGTTTTTAGATTTCCTATTTCAAGTTATAGGTTGAAACCTGGTTATAAAGTTAAATGAAGAAAATACCCACTTTGAATGTCAATTGTGTAAAAACCTCATGAATCAATGTAGTAGGTCAGCCTTTTGCACTTAAATATTTTTGTAAATGGCAAACACCAGAGACCAAACTCAACTTGGGAGTGTTACTGTATTCTTTTTTTCTTTGAAAATAGTAGACATCCCCTACATCCTCACAATGTAGCAGCGGTGGTGAATTATGTCTCACTAGATTATGAATGTCAGCCTTTCTAAATCCATAACCTAGGAGAATGAATGAGTAGAAGTGCTGGTCTGCAGAAAGAATGGTGGTTTAAGTGCCCTGAACAAGGACACAGACGCTCCCACAAGGTACTATGTCTCTCTGAACTAGCAGTTTAATTCCCCAAAGTCCCCCCAAAAGGGAAACTCAGTAAACTTCAATACATAGTAGAACGAAGAGTATATAAAATTCCGAAGCAAATTATAAACTTTATGCCAAGGCTTTGCTTGTCTTGTCAGATTAAAAAATGCAACATTTTGATGAAAACGGAAACTAAATATACCACCAACCTAATACCAACAATAGAAACCATTGGCTATTTTTTCACTTCTCTGTTTAAGGTTAATACCTCTTGGGAATTGTCTTTTAGGTTCTCACTGTAAAATGCCATTTTATTCCAGAGATCTCTCCAGTTTATCAGGACTTGCTCTCACCCACTCTTAACGTTACCTGCCCAACACTGCTATCGCCCCATATTTAATATGACTTCCACATGTGGCAAGAGTTCAATACCTTTCTCCGTGATTCTTTATTACCCCTTTATAATGCTCCCTATTGAAAAATAATTTCGGAATGAGCAAAGTTACGTGACCACCACAAAAATCCAAATTTAATACTAACTGAACTAATAAGAGTTTGTTATCTGGAATGAAAGTGTGTATACCATCACTGTGAAGTCCTGAGACTCAATAAATCTGTTCATTCATGCAAAGATATGCATTGAACACCTACTACTTGCCAGGTATTAATCAATGAACATGAGACACATCAGTAAAAATAAACACATAAATCACATATTCCTTCCTTGTGAGTCTTACTTGCTATGATAGCAGATAAGCAATAAATTTAAAAAAAACCATAAAACAGGGTATTTTATACTTTTCAAAAGTGATTAGCAATAAAAGAATAAAAAGAAGTAGAGTGGCGACACCTAGGTGGCTCAATGGTTGAGTGTTTGCCTTCAGCTTAGGGTGTGATCCCGGGGTTCTGGGATCCAGTCCCACATCGGGCTCCCCAGAGGGAGCCTGCCTCTCCCTCTGCCTTGTCTCTGCCTCTCTCTCTGTGTCTCTCATGAATAAATAAATAAGATCATAAATAAGTAAATACATACATACATACATACATAGAAGTAGAATGGGGCAAGGGAAATTGAAAATTCTGAGCTTATAATGGAGAGACAGGCTGTCATATTAAATAAGGTAGTCAGTAAGTTTGGTCAGTCTAAGAAAATAATATCTAAACACACAGTTGCAAGTGGGCAAGTCAGCTCTGTGGCTCTCATTATAGTATTGCAAGCAGAGAAACAGCTAAAGCCAACACACTAGGGTAAGAATATTCTAGGCACACATAAGGAACCACAAAGGGAACAGTATGGCAAGAACAGAATGAAGTAAAGCAGAAGTGAGTAAGTGAAGTTATAGAAAAGGTAGTAGAAATAACTGGGGGCAGGTGAAAAGTTGAGTCCTTAGAGGGTCTAAATGGAGGAGTGACATTAATCAGCCTACACTTGAAAAGTCACGTTGGCTAATATGTTGAGATTGACTGGAAGGAGACTGTAGGACACTGACTGGAAAGACATGCTGCTGGCTCTTACTAGGAGTCAGGCAGGGAATGGTGTTATGAACACAGAAATGCATGAATGACTATCATTCTCATCTGCTGCACTTTCCTCACTTTAACATTTAATACTTGAGAGGGAGGAGCAAGATGGCGGAAGAGTAGGGTCTCCAAAACACCTGTCTCCACCAAATTACCTAGAAAACCTTCCAATCATCCTGAAAATCTATGAATTCGGCCTGAGATTTAAGGAGAGACCAGCTGGAATGCTACAGTGAGAAGAGTTCGCGCTTCTATCAAGGTAGGAAGACGGGGAAAAAGAAATAAAGACACAAAAGGCCTCCGAGGGGGAGGGGCCCCGCGAGGAGCCGGGCTGAGGCCGGGGCGAGTGTCCCCAGGACAGGAGAGCCCCGTCCCGGAGGAGCAGGAGCTGCACCGACCTTCCCGGGGGAAAGGGGCTCCAGGGAGGTGGAGCAGGACCCAGGAGGGCGGGGATGCCCTCGGGTTCCCTGAGACAGTAACAGAGCAACTGCGCGCCCAGGAGAGTGCGCCGAGCTCCCTAAGGGCTGCAGCGCGCACGGCGGGACCCGGAGCAGCTCGGGGGGGGCTCGGGCGGCGGCTCCGCGGAGGGGGCTGCGCGGCCCCGGGAGCAGCTCGGAGGGGCTCGGGCAGAGGAAGAGGCTCCGTGCGGAGGGGGCTGCGCGGTTCCAGGAGCAGCTCGGAGCGGCTCGGGCGGCGGCTCCGCGGAGGGGGCTGCGCGGCCCGGGAGCGCGAATCCACCAGCGCAGGCTCCGGAGCACAGGGCGCCGGGACACAGCCCAGGATCCCGCCTCCCCCGGGACAGGCAGAGGCCGGGAGGGCCCAGGACAGCAAGGACGCTCCTGCCCGGAGCTGAGCAGATCAGCGGCCCCGCCCCGGAGCCTCCAGGCCCTGCAGACGGAGTTCCTGCCTGAGCTGAACCCAGGTTTCCAGACCTGGCCCCGCCACTGGGGCTGTTCCTCCTGCGGCCTCACGGGGTAAACAACCCCCACTGAGCCCTGCACCAGGCAGGGGCACAGCAGCTCCCCCAACTGCTAACACCTGAAAACCAGCACAACAGGCCCCTCCCCCAGAAGACCAGCTGGACTGACAACTTCCAGGAGAAGCCAAGGGACTTAAAGAACACAGAATCAGAAGATACTCCCCGGTGGTTCTTTTTTTTTGTTTTGTTTTGTTTTGTTTTGTTTTGTTTTGCTTTTTGATTTGTTTCCTTCCCCCACCCCCTTTTTTTCTCCTTTCTTTTTCTTTCTCTTTTTCTTCTTTTTCTTTTTCTTTTTTTTTCGTTTTTTTTCTTCCCTTTTTTTTCTCTTTCTCTTTTCCTTCCTTCTTTCTCTCCTCTCTTTTTCTCTT
This sequence comes from Canis lupus baileyi, assembly GCF_048164855.1. Classification (NCBI taxonomy): domain Eukaryota; kingdom Metazoa; phylum Chordata; class Mammalia; order Carnivora; family Canidae; genus Canis; species Canis lupus. The sequence continues at coordinate 29,984,958 of NC_132857.1, read as the reverse complement.
TTTCCCAATACAACTTGCTTTTGGCCACCCTGCACTGAGCAAAATGACTAGAAGGAAAACCTCACCTCAAAAGATAGAATCAGAAACAGTCCTCTCTCCCACAGAGTTACAAAATCTGGATTACAATTCAATGTCAGAAAGCCAATTCAGAAGCACTATTATACAGCTACTGGTGGCTCCAGAAAAAAGTATAAAGGACTCAAGAGACTTCATGACTGCAGAATTTAGAGCTAATCAGGCAGAAATTAAAAATCAATTGAATGAGATGCAATCCAAACTAGAAATCCTAACGACGAGGGTTAACGAAGTGGAAGAACGAGTGAGTGACATAGAAGACAAGTTGATAGCAAAGAGGGAAACTGAGGAAAAAAGAGACAAACAATTAAAAGACCATGAAGATAGATTAAGGGAAATAAACGACAGCCTGAGAAAGAAAAACCTACGTTTAATTGGGGTTCCCGAGGGCGCCGAAAGGGACAGAGGGCCAGAATATGTATTTGAACAAATTCTAGCTGAAAACTTTCCTAATCTGGGAAGGGAAACAGGCATTCAGATCCAGGAAATAGAGAGATCCCCCCCTAAAATCAATAAAAACCGTTCAACACCTCGACATTTAATAGTGAAGCTTGCAAATTCCAAAGATAAAGAGAAGATCCTTAAAGCAGCAAGAGACAAGAAATCCCTGACTTTTATGGGGAGGAGTATTAGGGTAACAGCAGACCTCTCCACAGAGACCTGGCAGGCCAGAAAGGGCTGGCAGGATATATTCAGGGTCCTAAATGAGAAAAACATGCAACCAAGAATACTTTATCCAGCAAGGCTCTCATTCAAAATGGAAGGAGAGATAAAGAGCTTCCAAGACAGGCAGCAACTAAAAGAATATGTGACCTCCAAACCAGCTCTGCAAGAAATTTTAAGGGGGACTCTTAAAATTCCCCTTTAAGAAGAAGTTCAGTGGAACAGTCCACAAAAACAAGGACTGAATAGATATCATGATGACACTAAACTCATATCTCTCAATAGTAACTCTGAATGTGAACGGGCTTAATGACCCCATCAAAAGGCGCAGGGTTTCAGACTGGATAAAAAAGCAGGACCCATCTATTTGCTGTCTACAAGAGACTCATTTTAGACAGAAAGACACCTACAGCCTGAAAAATAAAAGGTTGGAGAACCATTTACCATTCGAATGGTCCTCAAAAGAAAGCAGGGGTAGCCATCCTTATATCAGATAAACTAAAATTCACCCCAAAGACTGTAGTAAGAGATGAAGAGGGACACTATATCATACTTAAAGGATCTATTCAACAAGAGGACTTAACAATCCTCAATATATATGCCCCGAATGTGGGAGCTGCCAAATATATAAATCAATTATTAACCAAAGTGAAGAAATACTTAGATAATAATACACTTATACTTGGTGACTTCAATCTAGCTCTTTCTATACTCGATAGGTCTTCTAAGCACAACATCTCCAAAGAAACGAGAGCTTTAAATGATACACTGGACCAGATGGATTTCACAGATATCTACAGAACTTTACATCCAAACTCAACTGAATACACATTCTTCTCAAGCGCACATGGAACTTTCTCCAGAATAGACCACATATTGGGTCACAAATCGGGTCTGAACCGATACCAAAAGATTGGGATTGTCCCCTGCATATTCTCAGACCATAATGCCTTGAAATTAGAACTAAATCACAACAAGAAGTTTGGAAGGACCTCAAACACGTGGAGGTTAAGGACCATCCTGCTAAAAGATAAAAGGGTCAACCAGGAAATTAAGGAAGAATTAAAAAGATTCATGGAAACTAATGAGAATGAAGATACAACCATTCAAAATCTTTGGGATGCAGCAAAAGCAGTCCTAAGGGGGAAATACATCGCAATACAAGCATCCATTCAAAAACTGGAAAGAACTCAAATACAAAAGCTAACCTTACACATAAAGGAGCTAGAGAAAAAACAGCAAATAGATCCTACACCCAAGAGAAGAAGGGAGTTAATAAAGATTCGAGCAGAACTCAACGAAATCGAGACCAGAAGAACTGTGGAACAGATCAACAGAACCAGGAGTTGGTTCTTTGAAAGAATTAATAAGATAGATAAACCATTAGCCAGTCTTATTAAAAAGAAGAGAGAGAAGACTCAAATTAATAAAATCATGAATGAGAAAGGAGAGATCACTACCAACACCAAGGAAATACAAACGATTTTAAAAACATATTATGAACAGGTATACGCCAATAAATTAGGCAATCTAGAAGAAATGGACGCATTCCTGGAAAGCCACAAACTACCAAAACTGGAACAGGAAGAAATAGAAAACCTGAACAGGCCAATAACCAGGGAGGAAATTGAAGCAGTCATCAAAAACCTCCCAAGACACAAGAGTCCAGGGCCAGATGGCTTCCCAGGGGAATTTTATCAAACGTTTAAAGAATAAACCATACCTATTCTCCTAAAGCTGTTTGGAAAGATAGAAAGAGATGGAGTACTTCCAAATTCGTTCTATGAGGCCAGCGTCACCTTAATTCCAAAACCAGACAAAGACCCCACCAAAAAGGAGAATTACAGACCAATATCCCTGATGAACATGGATGCAAAAATTCTCAACAAGATACTGGCCAATAGGATCCAACAATACATTAAGAAAATTATTCACCATGACCAAGTAGGATTTATCCCTGGGACACAAGGCTGGTTCAACACCCGTAAAACAATCAATGTGATTCATCATATCAGCAAGAGAAAAACCAAGAACCATATGATCCTCTCATTGGATGCAGAGAAAGCATTTGACAAAATACAGCATCCATTCCTGATCAAAACTCTTCAGAGTGTAGGGATAGAGGGAACATTCCTCAACATCTTAAAAGCCATCTATGAAAAGCCCACAGCAAATATCATTCTCAATGGGGAAGCACTGGGAGCCTTTCCCCTAAGATCAGGAACAAGACAGGGATGTCCACTCTCACCACTGCTGTTCAACATAGTACTGGAAGTCCTAGCCTCAGCAATCAGACAACAAAAAGACATTAAAGGCATTCACATTGGCAAAGAAGAAGTCAAACTCTCCCTCTTCGCCGATGACATGATACTCTACATAGAAAACCCAAAAGTCTCCACCCCAAGATTGCTAGAACTCATACAGCAATTCGGTAGCGTGGCAGGATACAAAATCAATGCCCAGAAGTCAGTGGCATTTCTATACACTAACAATGAGACTGAAGAAAGAGAAATTAAGGAGTCAATCCCATTTACAATTGCACCCAAAAGCATAAGATACCTAGGAATAAACCTAACCAAAGATGTAAAGGATCTATACCCTCAAAACTATAGAACACTTCTGAAAGAAATTGAGGAAGACACAAAGAGATGGAAAAATATTCCATGCTCATGGACTGGCAGAATTAATATTGTGAAAATGTCAATGTTACCCAGGGCAATATACACGTTTAATGCAATCCCTATCAAAATACTATGGACTTTCTTCAGAGAGTTAGAACAAATTATTTTAAGATTTGTGTGGAATCAGAAAAGACCCCGAATAGCCAGGGGAATTTTAAAAAAGAAAACCATATCTGGGGGCATCACAATGCCAGATTTCAGGTTGTACTACAAAGCTGTGGTCATCAAGACAGTGTGGTACTGGCACAAAAACAGACACATAGATCAGTGGAACAGAATAGAGAATCCAGAAGTGGACCCTGAACTTTATGGGCAACTAATATTCGATAAAGGAGGAAAGACTATCCATTGGAAGAAAGACAGTCTCTTCAATAAATGGTGCTGGGAAAATTGGACATCCACATGCAGAAGAATGCAACTAGACCACTCTCTTGCACCAGACACAAAGATAAACTCAAAATGGATGAAATATCTAAATGTGAGACAAGATTCCATCAAAATCCTAGAGAAGAACACAGGCAACACCCTTTTTGAACTCGGCCATAGTAACTTCTTGCAAGATACATCCACGAAGGCAAAAGAAACAAAAGCAAAAATGAACTATTGGGACTTCATCAAGATAAGAAGCTTTTGCACAGCAAAGGATACAGTCAACAAAACTCAAAGACAACCTACAGAATGGGAGAAGATATTTGCAAATGACATATCAGATAAAGGGCTAGTTTCCAAGATCTATAAAGAACTTCTTAAACTCAACACCAAAGAAACAAACAATCCAATCATGAAATGGGCAAAAGACATGAACAGAAATCTCACAGAGGAAGACATAGACATGGCCAACAGGCATATGAGAAAATGCTCTGCATCACTGGCCCTCAGGGAAATACAAATCAAAACCACAATGAGATACCACCTCACACCAGTGAGAATGGGGAAAATTAACAAGGCAGGAAACAACAAATGTTGGACAGGATGCGGAGAAAAGGGAACCCTCCTACACTGTTGGTGGGAATGTGAACTGGTGCAGCCACTCTGGAAAACTGTGTGGAGGTTCCTCAAACAGTTAAAAATATACCTGCCCTACGACCCAGCAATTGCACTGTTGGGGATTTACCCCAAAGATACAAATGCAATGAAACGCCGGGACACCTGCACCCCGATGTTTATAGCAGCAATGGCCACGATAGCCAAACTGTGGAAGGAGCCTCGGTGTCCAACAAAAGATGAATGGATAAAGAAGATGTGGTTTATGTATACAATGGAATATTACTCGGCTATTAGAAATGACAAATACCCACCATTTGCTTCAACGTGGATGGAACTGGAGGGTATTATGCTGAGTGAAGTAAGCCAGTCGGAGAAGGACAAACATTATATGTTCTCATTCATTTGAGGAATATAAATAATAGTGAAAGGGAATATAAGGGAAGGGAGAAGAAATGTGTGGGAAATATCAGAAAGGGAGACAGAACGTAAAGACTGCTAACTCTGGGAATCGAACTAGGGGTGGTAGAAGGGGAGGAGGGCGGGGGGTGGGAGTGAATGGGTGACGGGCACTGGGGGTTATTCTGTATGTTAGTAAATTGAACACCAATAAAAAATAAATAAAAAAAAATAACATTTAATACTTGATTCCACCAAGTCTTTGTATCTCTCAATCTGTTATTTCTTTTGCTCCCCTGATACTTTATTGATTAATGGCGTCATCAGATAGATAGATAGATATAGATAGATAATAGACTACTTAATAAATACATAGATGATAGATAGATAGACAATAGACTACTTAATAAATACCTATTTATGAACACCAGCTATTTCCAGAATTTTGCTCTTATACATAATGCTGAATGAAGTGAGCATCTTTATAAATACATATGTTCAAACAAGTGTTAGCGTATCTGTAGAATATCCATGAAGGGAGATGAATCAAAGTATGTGTGAATTTGTGATTTGTTTGCATGTTTGTTTCATTTCTGTTTTTTGTTTATGTGTTTATTTTGATTCTGTTAAGGCAACAAACATTTACTGCCTGCAGATTCTTTTTTTTTTTTAATTTTATTTATTTATCTGAGAGAGAGAAAGAGAGAGAGAGAGAGAGAGAAAGAGAGGGAAAAGCAGACTACTCCCTGAGCTAGGAGCCTGATGTGTTGCTCGACCTCAGGACCCCAAGATCATGACCTGACCTGAAGGCAGACACTTAACTGACTGAGCCACCCAGGGGGCCCTGTCCCACAGTTTCTTTAGGGTAGAATTTTGGAGAATATCTAGCATAGGAACTCAAATGAAGTTGCAATAATAATGTTGGCCAGAGGTGTAGCCTTGACAGCTAGACTGGGACCGGAAGGTCTGCTTCCAGTACAGTTTGCTTGTATGACTGTTGCTAGGAGATCACAGTCTGTCCCACATAGACTATAGAGACTGCTTCAGTATTATCAGCTAGGTCCCCTGGTGCAAGTGATCCAAGAAAGCATGCTAGACAGAAGATGTAATGCCATTTATGACACATGGAATCCCCATATGTGGTGTTTATTTTTTTTATGGGATCCAGATTTCCATTTGGTATAATTTCTGCCTGCTTAAAAAATGTTCTGAAACTTTTTTTTGTAGTTAGGGTTTGATAGTAATGAATTCTTTCAGCTATAATGCAGCAGAAAAAGCCATTATTCTTTTTTCATTTTTTAAAGACACTTTCAGTGAGCAGAATTCTGGGTTGATAGTATTTCATTTCAGTACTTGAAAGATGGTGCTCCACTATCTTCTTACTTGCACTGTTTCAACAAGAAGTCTGATGTTATCCTTACTTTTGTTCCTCTGGAAGTAACATGTCTTCTGTGATAAATTTTAAGATTTTCCTTTTCTCTCTTGTTTTAAGCAATTTGATTTTTTAAAAAATTTTTATTTATTTATGATAGTCACACAGAGAGAGAGAGAGAGAGAGGCGGAGACGTAGGCAGAGGGAGAAGCAGGCTCCATGCACCAGGAGCCCAATATGGGATTCGATCCTGCGTCTCCAGGATCGCGCCCTGGGCCAAAGGCAGGCGCTAAACCGCTGCGCCACACAGGAATCCCAGCAATTTGCTTTTGATGTAGTCTTCCTCATGTTTCTGGGCCTGTGGGCGTTTTTGTGGCTTGTGTTTTTTTAAGCTATTTAGTTCTATGAACATATGAAACACAATTATAGTTAACTTTATAAAATGTCACTGTTGGCTAAACCTGACATCTATGTCAGTTTAGTGTTTCTTCAAAGTTATTAATTGTTTTCTTCATTATGGGTCATATTTTCTTGTTGCTTTGCATGCCTAATCATCTTTTCTTGGATGCCAGAACATTTTTAACTCATTGGGTGCTGGATATTTTTGTGTTCCTATAAATACTGAACTTCATCCAGGGATGCAATCAATTTACTTGAGAACAGTTGGATTCTTCTGAGTTGGTTTTATATCTGTTAGGTGGAACCAGAACAGTGCTCAGTATAAGGGTAATTCTTTTTTCATGACTAAGGCAAGACTCTCCTGTGTGCTCTACCTTGTGCCCTATGAAGCATGAGATTTTCCATTCTAGCTTGGAGAAACTGGGTCTGTTCATGGCTTTGTACCACATGTGATACCTTTTCCATTCAGGTGGATCTTGCTCTGGCCTCAGGTGGTCTCAGACATATGTGCTAAATGTTACCCAGTTAAATATGTGGTTATGGGACTCTGTGGATATCTAAAAATTTCTCTCAATAAAACTCTTGTTTTCAGTACTGTCTTGAAAAGCCTAACTGTCTTGGTCTCCCCAGATTCCCAGATCTATCTTCTTAGCTGAAGAGGTCTACTGAGCTCTGCCTGGGGTCCCTGTCTGTGCCACAGCCTGTAAACTCTCAAGGGAGTTAGCTTCATGGGGACAATGACAGAGTATACCTGATTTTCTTCCCTTCCCTCATTGATCACTGGCTTTCACTGACTGATTCCCTACTGTGTCCTTAAAAAGTTGTTTCATATATTTTATTCCTTTTTGTATTATCTCAGGGAGGAGGTAAATTTCATTCTTATTAATACATTTTGGACTGAAGCCATCTGCATCATTTCTTGCTTAAATTTTCAATGACTTCCTAATCGATTTCCCTTCCTCCTCAACTATCTTTTCTAAACCACTATAAGTAGGAATCACCTTTCTAAAACACAAAGCTTGGAATATTTTTCCATCCCTTTGTATCTTCCTCAATTTCTTTCAGAGTGTTCTGTAGTTTCTAGGGTATAGATCCTTTACCTCTTTGGTTAAGTTATTCCTAGGTGTCTTATGCTTTTGGGTGCAATTGTAAATGGGATTGACTCCTTAATTTCTCTTTCTTCAGTCTCATTGTTCGTGTATAGAAATGCCACTGATTTCTGGGCATTGGTTTTGTATCCTGCCACACTGCCGAATTGCTGTATGAGTTCTAGCAATCTTGGGGTGGAGTCTTTCGGGTTTTCTACGTACAGTATCATGTCATCTGCGAAGAGGGAGAGTTTGAGTTCTTCTTTGCCAATTTGAATGCCTTTTCTTTCTTTTTGTTGTCTGATTGCTGAGGCTAGGACTTCCAGTACTATGTTGAACAGCAGTGGTGAGAGTGGACATCCCTGTCTTGTTCCTGATCTCAGGGGAAAGGCTCCCAGAGTTTCCCGATTAAGAACAATATTTGCTGTGGGTTTTTTATAGATGGCTTTTTTTTTTTTTATTGGTGTTCAATTTACTAACATACAGAATAACACCCAGTGCCCGTCACCCATTCACTCCCACCCCCCGCCCTCCTCCCCTTCTACCACCCCTAGTTCGTTTCCCAGAGTTAGCAGTCTTTACGTTCTGTCTCCCTTTCTGATATTTCCCACCCATTTCTTCTCCCTTCCCTTATTTTCCCTTTCACTATTATTTATATTCCCCAAATGAATGAGAACATATAATGTTTGTCCTTCTCCGACTGACTTACTTCACTCAGCATAATACCCTCCAGTTCCATCCACGTTGAAGCAAATGGTGGGTATTTGTCATTTCTAATAGCTGAGTAATATTCCATTGTATACATAAACCACATCTTCTTTATCCATTCATCTTTCGTTGGACACCGAGGCTCCTTCCACAGTAGATGGCTTTTAAGATGCTGAGGAATGTTCCCTCTATCCCTACACTCTCAAGAGTTTTGATCAGGAATGGATGCTGTATTTTTTTTTCCCCGGACTTCAATTCTCTTTTATTCCTTTTTTTAATTGGAGTTCAAGTTTTCAAAATATAGCATAGCACCCAGTGCTCATCTCATCAAGTGCCCCCCTCAGTGCCCATCACCCAGTCACCCCACCTCCCGCCCACTTCTCTTTCAATCACTCCTTGTTCGTTTCCCAGAGTTAGGAGTCTCTCATGTTCTGTCTCCCTTTCTGATATTTCCCACTCATTTTTTTCTCCTTTCCCCTTTATTCCCTTTCACTATTTTTTATATTCCCCAAATGAATGAGACCATATAATGTTTGTCCTTCTCCTATTGACTTATTTCACTCAGCATAATACCCTCCAGTTCCATCCACGTGGAAGCAAATGGTGGGTATTTGTCGTTTCTAATGGCTGAGTAATATTTCATTGTATACATATATTCCATGCTCATGGATTGAAAGAATTAATATTCTGAAAGTGTCAATGCTACCTAGGGCAATTTATACATTTAATGCAATCCCTATCAAAATACCATGGACTTTCTTCAGAGAGTTGGAACAAATCATCTTAAGATTTGTGTGGAATCAGAAAAGACCCTGAATAGCCAGGGGAATTCTAAAAAAGAAAACCATAGCTGGGGGAATCAAAATGCCAGATTTTGGGTTGGACTACAAAGCTGTAGTCATCAAGACAGTGTGGTACTGGCACAGAAACAGACACAGAGATCAGTGGAACAGAATAGAAAATCCAGAAGTGGAGCCTCAACGTTATGGTCAACTAATATTCAACAAAGCAGGAAAGACTATCCACTGGAAAAAGGACAATCTCTTCAATAAATGGTGCTGGGAAGGGATCCCTGGGTGGCGCAGCGGTTTGGCGCCTGCCTTTGGCCCAGGCCGCGATCCTGGAGACCTGGGATCGAATCCCACATCAGGCTCCTGGTGCATGAAGCCTGCTTCTCCCTCTGCCTATGTCTCTGCCTCTCTCTCTCTGTGACTATTATAAATAAAAAAAATAAAAATAAATAAATGGTGCTGGGAAAATTGGACATCCACATGCAGAAGAATGAAACTGGACCATTCTCTTACACCATACACAAAGATAAACTCAAAATGGATGAAAGATCTAAATATGAGACAAGAATCCATCATAATCCTAGAGGAGAACACAGGCAACACCCTTTCTGAACTTGGCCACAGCAACTTCTTGCAAGATACATCCATAAAGCCTAGAGAAACAAAAGCAAAAATATATTATTGGGATTACTTAAGATAAAAAGCTTTTGCACAGCAAAAGAAATAGTCAACAAAACTAAAAGACAAGCTACAGAATGGGAGAAGATATTTGCAAATGACCTATCAGATAAAGGGCTAGTATCCAAGATCTATAAAGAACTTACTAAACTCAACAGCAAAGAAACAAACAATCCAATCATGAAATGGGCAAAGGACATGAACAGAAATCTCACAGAGGAAGACATAGACATGGCCAATAAGCCCATGAGAAAATGCTCCGCATCACTGGCCATCAGGGAAATACAAATGAAAACCATAATGGGATACCACCTCACACGAGTGAGAATGGGGAAAATTAAAAAGTCAGGAAACAACAAATGTTGGAGAGGATGTGGAGAAAGGGGAACCCTCCTGCACTGTTGGTGGGAATGTGAACTGTTGCAGCCACTCTGGAAAACTGTGTGGAGGTTCCTCAAGGAGCTAAAAATAGATCTGCCCTATGACCCAACAATTGCACTGCTGGGGATTTACCCCAAAGATACAGATTCAGTCAAATGCCGGGACACCTGCACCCCGATGTTTCTAGCAGCAATGTCCACAATAGCCAAACTGTGGAAGGAGCCTCGGTGTCCATCGAAAGATGAATGGATAAAGAAGATGTGGTCTATGTATACAATGGAATATTACTCAGCCATTAGAAACGACAAATACCCACCATTTTTTTCAACGTGGAGGCACCTGGAGGGTATTATGCTGAGTGAAAAAAGTCAGTCAGAAAAGGACAAACATTATATGGTCTCATTCATTTGGGGAATAAAAAATTAATGAAAGGGAATAAAGGGAAAGGAGAGAAAATGAGTGAAAATATTAGTGAGGGTGACAAAATATGAGAGACACCTAACTCTGGTAAATGAACATGAGCTAGTGGAAGGGGAGGTAGGCAGGTGTTTGGGTCACTGTGTAATAGACACTGAGGGGGACACTTGGGGGGATGAGCACTGGGTGTTATGCTATATGTTGGCAAATTGAACTCCAATAAAAGAAATTAAAAAAAATAAAACACAAAGCTTATCTCATGACATGTAAACTTAAAACTATTCAAAGGTTCCCAATTCTTTCAAAATAAAATTCAAAGGTTAGTATATAATGCATGATAGTGTTCAGACTGTACCTTTTCAGAATCATCACATTGATCCAAAGCTGAAATATCAGTCATGTCATGCTTCCAGAATCTTCTCTTTAGTTTCTTTTTGTCTGGACATTTCTTTTCCTTTCTCTTGTGCCTTCAAATAGCTTTGGGATCAATTTATCAACCAACTTACAATCTAAACTGATAGTTGTTTTTCAGGACGTCACTGCATTGGCATAGTGTTTTGTTCACTGAAGATACTTCATAAATCTATAAATATTTGATGACTGAGCAGATTGATGATGAAATGAATGAATGAATGAATGAGTGAATGAATGAATAAAATGAGATTTGAGAAGTTTAGTCATGAAATGTGTTATAAATTGAGTATAGGAAAATAATGCAGACTGCCAATATTTTCAGAGATATATTGAATTCCAGGCATGTAACATCCATCATTTCTGTCTCAGAAGGAAAATAATTAGTGGTGCATCTACTTCTTTTAATCAGTGGTTCAACTTTGACATTTATGTCACAATACCTTCTAGTCAGAGAGCAATGCTGACTAACTTTTCCCCAAATAAACAGAGCATGGGATTTAATTGGGAGTAGCTCATTTGAAGGACAGGAAAATGTGTTGGTTTCATCTTCATGGTTTTGGTCAAAGAACATAAAATAGCAAAGACTGATGCTGGGCTGTGGAATCAGACTGCCTAGGTTCAAATCCCCTTTGTATAACCAACTCTTATGTGACTTTTGATACTGCCTACCTCTCTGGGTTCATTCTTGGCCACAAACTACTTTGTACCATAGTTTGCAATTGTTTAAAATGAGGGATGATATGTATGTCATTTCATAGAAACATTATTAAACTTAAATAAAATAATACCTGCAATGTACCTAGCCCAGTGATGGCACACTGAGCATTCAGAAAATATAGCTAACATCATTTTGTTTTAACTCTATGTGGTGTCAAGAAGACAGAAATTTGTCCTCACATCACGCAGATTCACCCTCAAGCATCCAAAGTCTCAACTCAGCAATAAATGGAAGCATTTAATTTTTTTGCAAAAGTTTTTAAAAAATACTCCTTCAGGGCTCCCAGTATAACAATCCTAATGACACAAAATATACTTGATGAAAGGAGAGCAGAGAAAAAAGTGAAGGTGCTAATATATGTCATCTTAGTGTCACGACGATCTTTTTTTGTCCATTGTCAACATTTTTGGCAGTCATTTTAGAGTTGCAAGCGTTCTAATCCCTTCCTAGTTTGCACACTTCCCTCTAAGAGATTAGATAGAATGTCTGCTAGCTGTGCCTCCATCCTTCTTCTTTCCATTACTGAAGTGATGGGCATAAGGTGAGGGGTAGGGAAGCACTTGTATCAATGTGGGTAAAGTTTCCATGGTGGCCATGAAAGTTAAGCAACTGAGACATAGCACATTTTCTGTTGACTCCAGGTGCTGATGTCTTTACCTAGATGGTCTCTTGCATGGATATAAGACATGATGCCACTCTGAGAACACAGCTGGCATCTCCCTCCAATCTCTCTAATAATGACAGATGCCTATGTGTTCCATATATGGTGTGACAGTAGACAGGAATTGTCATGGGGAGCTACCCAGCAGTTGCCTGTGGCTCCTTCCATGATTTGTTATGAGCTTACAAGGTCTCCTTTCACATCTGTCATACTTACCAGAGACGGAGTTACCTCCCTATTCTAAGTTGCTCTGTCTCTCTTCTCTCTCTTTAAGTTACTCTCACCATGTTATGGTAGTAGTGAGGTGAAGGTACATGGACTGCAGCTCAGCCACCCTCGTGCAGAGATTGATATGCGGGAATCTCCTTCTTGTGAATATTCTGATAATCAGTTGTCTCCTCTATCCCACATTTTAGCTGAAACAAATGAAGCCTATCCCTATTACCACACTCCTTTTCAGGAAGGAGGGAGAATTTGCCACTAAAATGCCCTGCTATGCCCCCAAGTGACTATCTTCTTGTCTCAAGTCTCTTCATATAGACAATGGGATATTGGCCAATTATAAAGGGTTTTTTTGTTTGTTTGTTTGCTTGTTCATTTTCTGTTTTTCTTTTCCCCGAATGACCTCACTTGATAAAACTTGCTGAAGGGTCAGAGTTGCTTTCTTTTTTCCTCAGTTCTGAACTATTGATAGCACTTTATATTCCCATGTTTCATATACATGAAATTTAAATGTCTTGACAAAGTCATGAAGATGTGTTTTGAAATATCTTTTTTACCATTTAGAATATAGCTACTTTTTCTCAGCCTTCCACTCACTTGAAATTCCAGGCTTTCTTTTTCCTTGTTTACCGACTTTTCTGGGGCAATTTTCCTGTGAACTTCATATTCTCAAGCCTTCCTTTTCATGACACTCACCCAGGAAACTTCAGGACCACACCCATAATGCTACAGAATCAAATTCTCTCTGAGGAGGAGGACACAGTGCTTTTCTCTTTTAGCTTGCATATGGCTAGGAAATTAGAACTGATGTAGGGAGGTTCCCAGCAAAGACTCAGTATTAAGGTAAAGAAATCTCCTAAACTGAATCTGTTCAAAGAGAGAATGGACCACCATGTGAAATAAGGTCCTCCCTCTAATTGGGTGAGGTCCTTAATAACGCATAGGGAGGCACTGCTCAGATGATCTCTGTCTAATGGGGATTCCTGAAATGTGAGAGGAATGACATACTAATCTCTACTCTGTTTGTGCTTTAAATTTAGAAAGGGAGGAGTTTGTGGTATAGTCACAGACACTGAAGATCTGTGGTCTTTTTAAAGTAATTCAGAAATTCTTTTACCATTCCTATCTTCAAGAGTTGGAATTTCCTTCTCCTTAGTGTGAACTAGACTCAGGAACGTCTTGTAAAGAATAGAATATAGTAGAAATGATGGTGTGTGATTTGGAGACTAGGCATTGTGATCTCCTCCTTGTTCTTTCTCTAGAATCACTAGCTATGGATATAGTCAGCTGTCAAGTAATGAGGACACTCAGGCAAACTATAGAGACGACCATGTAGCAAGGAACAGTGGCTTTCTTTTAACACCCAAGAAGAAAGTGAAACATTTGGTAAGCACCCATGTGAATGAGCCCCTTGGAAGGAATCCTCCAAAAGTACAGTTTCATACACCTGCATGAACCACACTTCCATACACCTGTATGAGTCTTGCTCAGGCTAACACTTTGACTATATCTTGTGAGAGATCCTGAGCCATAACCACCCAGCTAAGCTGCTTCCTAATTCCTGACCCTCAGAAACTGTGTGAGATAATAAAAATTTGTTGTTATAAGCAGCTAAGGTTTCATGTAACTTTTTCCCCAGCCAACGAATAAACATTAACAGTAGCTAAGGCAAACTCCTGCCTAGAATCTGTAATTCAAAATATTTGAAGTAAAACTTAGAATATATATTTAATATAATCTTGATTCTGATGCAGTTATTCCATCTTTACGTATCTAGGAACTATTACAAAATTCCCTCCATGTTTGTATTATGTTGATATTACCAATGCCTAAGGCCCAGTATATATTAGCAATATCATTCTACCTATTATTATCTTACTCTATCTGCTAACCAAGCACATGGAATAAAAGGTATTACATGCTAAAATTATACCTTTAAAACTAGTAGTTTCAGTTTCTTTCTTTTTTTTTTTTTTTATGATTGTCACACACAGAGAGAGAGGCAGAGACACAGGCAGAGGGAGAAGCAGGCTCCATGCACCGGGAGCCCGACGTGGGATTCGATCCCGGGTCTCCAGGATCGCGCCCTAGGCCAAAGGCAGGCGCCAAACCACTGCGCCACCCAGGGATCACTTTCAGTTTCTTTTTAATTATAAAAATAAACAATGCTTGTTGGAAAACTTGGAAAATATTTTTTTAAAGTATGAGGAATCCATAGATTCTTTCAAATACCATTTGCTATTTTATTCTATTTCCTTTATGTTTAATTGTAAATAATCATGACATTACTGTTATATAATTCCTTATTGATTATTTGTTACCACTGAAACAGTGCCTGACACATAATGAAGAGCTTAATAAATATTTGTTGAATAACTATTTCTTTAGCATTTCAAAAATATTTTAAAATTTTTGGGAGAGACATATAAATAACCGAATAACATAGCATCATATATGTGTACTACCATTAATTTATAAATTACTTGATGAAAGTTTTCATCATTATGAAGACTTTTGATACATTTTGCCATATTGCTTTTTACAAAAGCAATGACATTCTGATTTTGAAAGTGATAATGAATGGCTAAAGTTTCCTAGGAGATAGCACAGATTTTATAACAAAATTAAACAAAGATGAGAGAGGAAGGTCAATGGGTAGCATGGGACTTATACAAACAAGATCAAAACTACACACCCAAATTTAATGGTCTACTTATCTGGAAATTTGGGGAAACAAAAGCCTTTTTTTTTTTTTTCTCAAGAGGATAGGCAAAAGAATAAATTGCAGAAGAGAAAAGATGAGGTAATGAAATGGGTATGATTATAGCTCCCCAGACCTCTACAGACATCTAGCCAAAACGTGTCTAGGTCATAAGTAGAGATAGTTGAGAGAAAAGAAAGACCTACTCTAACAAGCTAATATCTCATAAGAATGCTTCTTATTAGAATGTACATTTGAACAAAAAGATGATTAGATAAAACCTACTGGTGACTCGGTTGATTCTCCTATGGTGGAATAGTGACAATTATAAAAACTTCAGAGTACATATCCTAAGGAGAATATTTGTTTAAAAGAAAACAATGGATAATCATCAATAGGAATGAAGGAAATATTTCTATGTGGTAAACTAGCAAAAAAGCAACCTGAAATATGCCTTGTGGATATGCAACACTGTTTTATTTATAAAGCTAGTTTTCAAGTCCAGGGGAGATACCTGGAGGTAAAGTATAGATCACTCAAGCAAAGAAAATCAGGAAAGTGTGAGCTTGAGTTAATGAAGACCTACAACTTTGAGTGCTTGTGGACTTAGGTGTTGAGGGACATGAGAAACCCTTGGGAATGATGAAGCCAGGTTATTTTGTGAAAATGACCCATACCTCCTGGAAAGGGTAATGAGAAAGAAAGGATTTTGTGCTTTGTACATTACCCTTATTATGGATCCTAAATAACAATAACAATACTAATGATGATAATTTGTTCTGAAAGAGGAAGAAGAAACTCTTTATCAGCTAATGGTTCATGTATTGTTCCTGGATTTCTTTAACCCCATGCTTTATTTTGAAGAATATGAATATAATGAAGATTCAGAAGAAATGTCTGAATAGCTTATATACAAAAACCAAAGCTGTAGCAATCATTCATCTGAATATGTCTAAATGAATTGTAAATTCACGCATATATGAATATTATTTAGAAAACATGGTAAATTGTGTAAAAATAAACTCAAAAAACCCCCAAATCACAAAATTTCCCTTACATAAGATTCTGATAAGCCAATTTAAAATCATGATAGAACCAAAGGATAAAAATTGGAGCCCCACTTAAATACCAGCTGTTTTTGTGAAAACGGAAAAGAGGTAATAATGGTTGCCTAAAACCCTTACGCCAGCAACATTCCATTCAGGCACACATCCTCTGCTCCAGCACATTAAGGAAAGAAACCTAGTCCATGGTGTAAAAGAAATGGAATTCTAGGCATTTTTCAACTTTTGATTGAGAATTCAGGAAAAAAAAAAAATCCCAACTTTTTTCTCCACCCCAAGGAAAACTAAAAATACTGCCAGGACATAAAATATACATAGTCCCATCTCCCTCTATGTCTCCCAGACACTAGCAAGTAAATCAATGAGTTAGCCTCTAAACAATCCACATGTCCATAGAGCTAACCCAGTGGTTGTAATACCTTATTTAATCTCATGTTTGTGCTTGTTCAATTGATTAAAAAAAAATGCATATGGTTTCTATGGCTGTGCTGATGACCAAATTGAATCAACCACCCAGTTGAACAGATCAATTGTGCAGAGAGTAGCCATTAATACAGCTAGAAACACCATTTAAAATGAAAAATAGTCGTTCCAGAGGCTGTCTATGACTTCCGAGTTGGTCTAGGACAGTATAACTTTCAGAGACTGGATTCTTAGAAGCATGGAATTGTAATTTGGGGAAATCATAAAGCTTTCATGTATATAGAAGTTACAGAGACTAATCATCTTTCTCAGGTTTTACACTCTTATTTGTGGAATGTAATTGACTAGGCTCTGTGCTTGGTTTGGATAGCAGAGTAGGCAAACTGCCTGAAGCTGGTTTGGGGTAGCCAGAGGAATCCAGATTTGGGATCTGATATGCTGAGCTCCAAATGGACTCCTACAGATTTCTCAACTTCCCATTCAGTTTTTTCATCAATAAGATGAATACCATAATGCCTAGGTAGCCAATTATTTTGAGAATTATTTAAGCTAATATATATTTATAAGAATCCAGCACAGAATCTAGAATAGAGCAAGCACTCAACAAATATCTATTGGATAAATGATTCTAAGAAGAAATGAGAGAATGAATGAATGCAGTTGACATGTGACTTTCTTAAATTTGGGAAGAAGGAAAAAATAGTTATATAAAATCTGGCTACCATACTTCCTGTCCTTGTCATACCAATTAAGATGAACTATAAAACAGGGTTAAAAACGATGTCAAATGAAAGCAATATTAGGAGCTGTAACTGATGGAACAATAGCTACATGCCAAGCGTTTGCATATGTTATTGAATAATAATAGCGATAATGATTAATAATAACAAAGCTTATAACGCTGTGTGCCAACCACTATGGTAAACACTTCACATATGTTCACTCATCTATAATTTTGATGAAACTTATAAAATAGGTGCTATATTTACCTGCACATTTTGCATGAGGTTATTATCCCCATCCACACATGAAAACTGAAGTCAAATGATTCAGTGACTGTGGCCAAGACAGATACCTATGAGTATTTGACTTTATAGACTGCAGGTTCTATTGCATCTACTCTCTAGGGGGCTTTACCCTGTGGAACACTTTACAGAATACTGTAAAGCAGCTTGGAAACACCAGAGGATCATATTCAGGAACAAACCACAGGGATGCCCGCAGAGGTGCTGGAGCTCCAGGGCACCTCTACCATTGCAGACTCATTGAACCCTTCACTGTAAAGTTATTTATTGTATTTCTTTGGAGTAGTGGGAGCATAATAATGGTTTATGTAGGAAGATGCCTTGCCTTAATAGTCAAATATATTCAAGGAAAAAAACAAAAGAAAAAAAATACCAGCAAGGTTCTCTCCACAAAAGATACTCTCCAGCAAAGATGAGGCTGAATATGAAAAGGTCAAGTAGATTAGTTAATAGCACTGGGAAAAGCCTAAAACCAGGAAGCTGAGAAGGTAAAAGGATGTTCAGCAGATGGCAAGTCTTGGCAAGACAATGAGTATCAATACTTAACCCCAGGATGCTGCATCTCAGCTTGTTGGAAGGAAGGAGATGGATAGTGCTCAGTTTGGGCCCCAGACTAGGTTACAAGCACTTTGTGGAATCACCCTACAGGTTAAGAGTATCCACCCTTTATATTGAGCAAAATACTTGGGATAATCCACAGGGGTAAACTATCCTGTTTACATCAATAGTCATTTCCAAAACATTTACATTAACATTCTTTTTTTTCTTTCTTTAAATTTTTTTTACATTAACATTCTATTACTATGCATATGTTCTACAGAAAGTGGAAATTAATTATTTGTTTGCAAAAGACTTTAAAACCAAGAGTAATTAAAATGTAAGAACTGAGGCTTGTCCCATTTGCAGCATCTGTCAAAATATTGAGCTGCCCAATCAATGCTTCACGTCCTGGAGTTTTATTTAAGTATGATGTATCTAACTGAAAAATTCCTTCATGAGATAATAAGCTCTCTGTCTGAAATTATGAAATGCATTCCTAAGTACCCAACAGTAAATTTATCCTGTATCTAGTAATCACTTTACCAGTATCAAAATGTGCATTAAATGCCTGCCTTTAGTTTGCTAGTCATCCCTAAATAATTTAGTCTACTTGCCTTACTTGTTGTGAACTGATGCTTATTTATATTCATATTATTCACCTCCCTCGAAACTATCCAGCTTTCTTGTGCTGAGTCCTGTCAGTCCGAAAGGCAGTGTTCCTTCCTGGACGGAAGACTGTGCTGAGTGTCCTGCAGAATCAATCCCATCTCAAATCAGACTTCTGAGTCTCTGCAAGCATGACCCTACTGAATGCTTTGAAGCTTTTGTCTGCTGCTATCCCTATACCCAGCTGTTGGGAAAGTTTATCACAGCCACCTATAGCCTGCATAGGAATTACAAGTCTATGAGAGACTTCATTTATTCCCTCTTTCTCCACTTTACCCATTCACATCTCACCACCTCACCCTCTCTGGAAATCACCAGTTCTCCCATGGATAGAGATGGAGATAACATTCTGAAACATCACCTCTAACATTTACATTGTTCGTGTCTAGAGTCAGTGGAGGTTCATTTTCCATGCTTCCAAATCTTTCAATGTTTTAAATCAAGCAGATATGGAATGCCTGGGTGGCTCAGTGGTTGAGCCTCTGCCTTCTGCTCAGGGTGTGATCTGGGTCTGGGGGAGTCCCGCATCTGGCTTCCTGCAGGAAGCCTGCTTCTCCCTCTGCCTGTGTCTCTGCCTCTCTCTCTGTGTCTCTCATGAATAAATAAATAAGATATTAAAATATAAATAAGTAAATAAATAAATAAATAAATAAATAAATAAATAAAGCAGTAGGGTTTTAATATGTAATCTTAATTTGAAAAACATACTTCTAATTTTAAAAAATGCATTAAAATGCATAAAGCTATGACTTTTAAGGTGACTTAAAATTTGGCAAAGTTTGGCAAAATATTAGCCTAGTAAGTATGATTATTTCAGAAATACTCTTTTAAATTTAATGACATCATCTAAATCACATAATGTACCACTTATATGATAATTTTTATCTCTTGAAACAATATCAAGATCCACACTGCCAATGTTTAAGTTATTTTTAATTTTATAATGCTGGAATATCATAAAGATAACTGAAAATAACAGTATTGATCTCTCTGTTAAAAATCTCTCTTAAAGCAAGACTGTCTTCAAACATACAGGGCATGGGCATGGCTAACTACAGTGTATGCTTTAAGGCCTGGCCTAGAAAATTCTAAGGCTATCTGCTATGATCTTCTGCAGTCTAGAAGCAGCTTGTTTCCTGTCCCATATGCCTCAATTTGAAGCACTGTAGATACTGAAGTGGTGATATGAGATGGACATAACAACATAGATTCTCATGTCCTTACAAAGGAATATGTGTCCTTATTTTATCTCAATATCTTTTGGATGCAGACTTTTCCTAGAGGGCTTTAATACTCATATCAGACCTGGGCTACCAGCCCAACCTGGCATCAGAACCCCACAGCTGCAACTTGCATAGGGTCTCTGTATCTTTGCTTTTGTAACATGTTCCCTGATTACTTACCAATAACTGGAATTATTAGTTATAAGAATATGGAGGGCATTGGTTAAAAGCCTGACTTCTGGGCAGCCCAGGTGGCTCAGCGGTTTAGTGCTGTCTTCAGCCCAGGGCCTGATCCCGGAGACCCGGGATCGAGTCCCACGTCAGGCTCCCTGCATGGACCCTGCTTCTCCCTCTGCCTGTGTCTCTGCTTCTCTCTGTGTGTCTCTCATGAATAAATAATTTTTAAAAAATCTTAAAAAAAAAGGCCTGACTTATATATCAACACATTCCAAGGCTAACAAGTAGGCTCAGTAAACTCTAAGCAAGTGTTTTTGAATATTTGTTTATAGTCAGAGGTTCTTCTACAGAATAAATATGGAATAGTCTTCTTATTTTTCTTTTAACCTTTTCATCTTCTTTTAACTGAAATATAGTTGACATACCATGTTACATTAGTTTCAGGCGTACAACTCTATGATTACACAACTCTATGCTGTTATGCTCACCACAAGTGTAACTATTCCTAGTCATCATACACCGCTATTTCAGTAACATTGACTGTATCCCCAATGCTGTTGCTTTTCTCCCCCGATTTATTCATTCTATGACTAGAAGCCTCCCACCCCTCTCATCCATTTTGCTAATCCTCCACCCCATCCCTCTGGCAACCATCAGTTTGTCCTCTGTATGTATAGGTCTGATTCTGCTGTTTTTGTTTGTTCATTTATTTTGTCTTTCAGATTTCACATATAAGTGAAATCATATGGTATTTGTCTTTATCTGTCTGATTTATTTCACTTAGCATAATAGCCTCTAGTTCCATCCATGTTGTCACAAATGGCCAGAGCTCTTTCTTTTTTATGGCTGAGAAATAATCCAGTGTGTGTGTGTGTGTGTGGGGGGGTGAGATGAAGGGGTGAGTGTGTGTGTGTTCATGCCCCATCCTCTTTATCTATTCATTTATCTGTTTTAATTTTTTAAGGAACCACCATATCAGTGGCTGCACCAATTTACATTCCCACCACAGGTCATGAGGGTTCCCCCTTTCCCCACATCCTAACCAACACTTGCCATTTCTTGCCTTTTTTTTTTTTAAGTTTTATTTTAGCTATTCTGACAGATGTTAGGTGATACCTCACTGTGGTTTTGTTTTGCATTCTGATGATGATGAGTGATGTCGAGCATCTTTTTATGCCTCTACTTGCTGGAATATCCTTTTTGATAATCAAGTATAATCAATCCTCCCACTTTTGTTATCCTTACAGAGAAAAGTCATTTATATGTGGAACACTTTCCAGATCTTGGTTCTCAAGGATTTTACATTTAATTTTTGCAGATGAGAAGGAAATATGTAGATCTTCAGTTCTCTGTAGCTCAGGATGGGGAGTGTGTACTGTAGTAAGGCCTGGAATTGTCAGGGAGGTGAGTATGAACTAGCTCCCAAATGATGATTGAAAGTTTCAGTGGTTGGGGATCCCTGGGTGGCGCAATGGTTTAGCGTCTGCCTTTGGCCCAGGGCGTGATCTTGGAGACCCAGGATCGAATCCCACGTCAGGCTCCTGGTGCATGGAACCTGCTTATCCCTCTGCCTATGACTCTGCCCCCCCCCCTCTCTCTCTGTGTGTGTGTGTGATTATCATAAATAAATAAAAAATAAAAAAAAATAAAATTTAAAAAAAAGAAAGTTTCAGTGGTTGAAAAAAGAGAGAAAATAGATCACCTGAGCATAAAAGGTAGAGATTATTATTATGTTTTTCAAGATAGTAAAGTTATCAAAGACTCAGAATAAGAAAGTATTGATAAAGAAGTCACAAAGTAGGTAGTAGGTAAGATGTAGGTAAGATGAGATCAACTAGATTGTGCAAAACCTTAAACCTAAGAGAAGAATTTGAATTTCATAGGAGTTAGGAAGTCACTGAAGATTTTGAAAACCAAAATGTTTTATTTATTCAAACAGACACTCTCGATAGCCATGATTAGTTTGGAAGTTACCCTTTAAATGGAAAAGTGTTGTGTATGCATGTATGTGTATATGATTCTTAATATTCAATAGTGATAAATAGAGTGGAAGGAATCAGATTGAGATAAGGCCTTTGCCTCATAAACCCTTGGCTTCTCAAACTTAATATTTTCTTCTGAACTCTATGGGAAAAAAAATGTCACTTCCCAATATAAGTCATGTACATCAACCACAGCTAATGTAGAATTGGGAGCCAGAGCATTTCAAGGGCACTTGATATAATAGCTTCTTTTGCCTTAGTATGGTGACATTTTGGTAACATATAAAAATGTCAATGTGTGACAAATCCAAAGTTAAACCAAAATAGATGAAGAGTTTGAAGTTGTAAATCATTGGAGTCGATTTTAAGTTGACTCAGTTCAGTGTTTTGGTGTTTTATGTCACTCATCATATGATAAAGTGACGACTTATTCAAATTTTCTGATAAGTGCTGAGATTTTTCAAGTTTATGGAAAAGAATGAATGATATTTTAGCTCTCATCCTAGATAAACATGAGAATGAATTTAAAAGGAAATATTAAAAATACTACACCTTTCTGCTTCTTTTAAATAGGCAATTCACATAATTCACATTTTTAGTACCATTGTTTAAATATTGCTTTTTTTTTCTGAATTCACTTGTAAAACAGTGTCTATATGTGTGTGTGAAAAGAAACATATGAAAATAGGAGGCTTTCTGCACAGCAAAGAACTAAAGTACTTACTATGTTTTGAGAGTTCACTATCTCCTCACCTTGGTCTAAAAGTATCTCAAAGATCTCATTTATTTTCACCATTATCATGGGTGCTACATTTTGTTTGTTTGTTTTCATTTTGGGGAGAGGTTGTTGTTGTTTTTGTTTGTTTGTTTGTTTGTTATTGTTTTTGCCTTGCTTTCCCTGAATAGTCCTATGGGATATATGGGGTAGGGTGGGAGGGAATATTGTAATACCGGCAGGTGGAGCAATTTGACACTGTTGAACTGTGAGTGGTGATCCCCAAAATCAAGCAACATGACCTGAAAGCCTGCGTGCTTAGCCACACAGCCTCCCACAGTTTGACAGTATGCATCAGTGGTCCTTGAGAATCAATAAGCACTAGCAATGCAAAATAACAACAGGAACAGAATCTCCACAGCCTCAAAGGATGCTGCAAATAGTAATACATGCTATACTTTATAGAATATCCCTATTTCTTTTATTATAATAAAGAATAGTATTAATTTTAATTACATAGGGAATATATGAATGCACTCTTTTACTAAAAATTAAAATATCACAGATATGTAAAATTGCCCTTTACTACAGCTTTCATACACAGCCTCCTTCTCTAAGACATCGGTCTTATTAGCTTATTGTTGATCCTGTCAACCCTTTATAACACATTGACATTTATATTGTATGCACACACACAAAACATATAGTATTTAATTATATAAACTGTATCATCCAATATATATCATATTTTGCAGATACTTCTTTTATTCTACAATATATTTCTGTATCTATCAACATTATAAACACTACATAACATTCCAAAGTATAAATATATTAGTTTTGCAATTATGTTCTTAATAAATGTAGATTTTGGTTTTTTGCTTCAATAAAAATTCTCTTTCAGACCTAGCTGTATATATATGTGAATATTTTTCTAAGGAAGATGCCTCAAGAGCTTACTTGATTATGTGATATTCAAATTTTGTATTTTAATAGCAATTTCAAATTGCCATTCAATTTCCTTGTGCCAATTTATTCTCCATGGCATGTATACCAGTTTCAATTTCCTAAGTCTCCAGGACTGATTTCTAGTAATTTAGAAAATCATATTCAAAGCAGTAATAGAGGGTTTTTTAAATAAATTATTTGTAATTTGCCTGTTTCTGTTCATTGTTCATTTTTCTAGATGTTTAGTTGCCTTTTCTTTATTGTTTTGTGGTTCTTAATGCACTGATCACAAAATTTTATCTGATATAAATTTATTTTCTAGCTATATGGGTAAGGAGTTAACTTATTTTATTTGGATTTTTCTTAATCTTGACCTCAAATTTTGGATAATTAAATTACAAATAGTTCTTCAAAAAAGCAAGTATAGACTACAGACAAAACTGCTTTGAATAAAATCACTTAATAGAATCTTACTAAATTTAGTAAGAAATTAGTAAATTTATTTACTAATACATTTACTAAAAAAAGTATCAATCAAAGAATGTATGAAATTTGCATCTTTGAAAAGCTTGTTAGTGTCTTTGCTTTCAAATCAAAGGTATAACAGAGAGCAATGCCCATTAGCATTAGGGATAATTAGATCCTGAAAATTTTGCTGCTTAAAACTTGGCAAATGGGAATAGTATTAATTTCTAGTAAGGGATGTCTTGGTGTTGATTTCACTGAGTTTGGGCAACTAGAGTACAACCTAAAGGCAGCAGGTGCCTGGGCAGCCCAGGGCCGAACCCACAAGGCAGATAGGACAGTTGTAGAAGGGCATGCAGTAATGAGAGAAACAAATGTGGTCAAAGTCTGTGTAGGGAGAAACACACACACACACACACACACACACACACACACACACAGGCATACACAAAGACCTGTACTTTAACAAGGGGTAGCAGTGCATTAATGAAAGTCTTTGCTGATCTAGCTCAGGAAAAGTAAGCTCAGATTCTATTTATAGACATTACCTAAGCAACAAATTCCTTTAAAAAAAAGTTCACAGTTTCCTTATGAGATTATTAAAAATGATGCAACTGGAATAAACACAAAAGTCAACTTGATAAAGAACCTAGGAAGAATATGAGATGAGAAGACAAAGGTCCAGGGAACAGAGATTTAGTAATCTCAGATATAATACATGTATATATTTTTTAGAGAAAAGACTCAAGTTTGAGTCTTTTCTCTAGTTTTCAATATGACTACAACTAAGTGACAAAGGTATCAAGACAAGATATTAATAAAACCCGGAGCCTCCTTTTCCAAGCAACCGGGTCAACTCTTTAAATAGATGATTCTAGCTCACCTAGATATGTGTAGGGACATGCAAGTCACCCCTACAAGAGTGGCCCACCTAACTCATATTCATTGTAACCATCTACTATGTATTGTTCCTTTTTAGCTTCTCTGGTCCTCTTCCCCCTCCCCATCTCAGATCCTGTTAACTCAGACCACTGAAAGATTTTTAGACAATTGGCATGAAAATTACTTTGATGGGTTTTTTTGCTGGAGTGTAGAGAGGGAACTAGAATGGGATGTCTGGAGAGAGATCTCTTGCTATCCCTGCACAGAGGGAAAGGCTTGCTTTCAACAATGGAAGCAGGGATAAAGCAGATGATACATGACATATTCAGAAAACCAGTTCATAGCAACTCTGGAAAGAAGAAAGAAATATGATAGTGAAGAAAAAATGTTAATTTTCTGAATTCTGTTAGTTGTGTCCATCTGGCTTTATTAAATGAGAACTCAGCACATATTAATGATACTGTCTAACTAAATAAGATAATAGCACCAATAGAATCAACATGCCACTTGCATGCAGGTATTGTGTTTGGATTTAACAGAAAGTATAAATAATTACTGCACAGCTTTGTGATTCAGTTTCAGTTTGTATCATATAGGGAATTTCAACATAACTTGAAAATAATTGTCCTGTGGGAACCCCTCTAGTAGATCTTGGGCTTTCTAAAGTGTTTTGGAGACTCTAAAAGTATTCTATCTATAAGACACCAGATATCTGGATAACCACAGAGCCTTTCATTCAAAAAAGTATTTTACAATACAGTTTACAATATATTAATAATGCAATTTCCCTCCCACTGGAAGAGACAGGTAAGATTGTTCTAGGCAGCGAGAGTGGAATGGAATTGGGGCAAAGGTTGGGTGTATATTATCAGAAAGTGGCTACATGAAATGCAAAAGACAGCATATATCAAACTAACAGAGGTAAGGGCTGGGGGTCAAGCTGAAGCAGCATATCCAAATATGCTGTCAGAGCTGAGAAACCAATTTCTTTGTAGATCGTGGAAATGAGCTGAAAAAGGTAATAAATAGTTTACATAGTGTCTTCTCAGTCATTTCTCAAAATCATTCTATATTGGAATTCTAAATAGAAACAGTACCTTCTTATGATGGTTTTAGATCAGGATAAAGTGTAAATAAGCAAAATGCCTAAGATAATACCTAATGTAAGTATTCAATTGTGTCCTTTGGTACTGGAATTCTACAAGCGTATTGGCCACGAGAAAAAAAAAAAAAAGTAACAGCTTAGGCTATGAGTTTTGTTGTCAAAGCTACATCTCCCGTCTTGTTCCCTGGTAGGCTATACTACTGCAGTGTTTCATGATCTTAAGCTTAATGACTCTGTATACCTGCCTAGTTCTCAACTGTTTCTTTTCCTCCTGAAATCATATGAAACCCCAAGGCAGTGACATTGTAACTTGTTTCAGAGACACCAGACATTGGATCAGATATCTAAAGATAAAGGTTGTTGGTAATGTAGGGTAGCAGAGGAGCACACTGTGTCTTAATCTCTTGAAATGGAATTTCATGAGTTTTACTTTCCATGGAAATTCATAAAAAGTGTCGGTGGGGTTCATTAAGCAATTGTCTGCATGTCACTCAGCTCAGGCCTTCCAGAAATGAGATCTTGCAAACTGTCAATTAGAAGGAATTAACATCTGTCTTGAAGATGTTACTTCAGGCACATTTCACAAGACTTAGTAGCCATTTATTTACTTTGCTTTTATTACTGAACCAAGCTACTCACTCAGAAATACATAATTCTGTTCTCAGAGTAACACTTCCCATTATTCTACATTGTTTTCTATATTGCTATTAAATAGCAATTATTCATGCATAGTTAATACCTAATAAAATTCATACTTTACCTGTGTTTAACAATTTCTGTAGCATTGTTAATTTCATTTGAGTAAAAATGAGAATTCCTTTCACTTAGTTAATTCCCCTATATATTGCTATAGTAACTTTCTCATAGAATCACAGAATTATGGACATTTAAAATTAGAATGGACCTTAAAATTATTTAATACAGGACAGGATAATGATAACAAATTGGATCTTATTTTGTTCCAGATAGTATTAAATGCGCTACCTGCATCACTTTATATTGTAGCACAGTGGCTTCTATGAGGAATTCTATTTCAGCAAGACTGGACCTTTGTGATGAAATGAACTCTTGGGATTATCTGCAGCATGCCAAAATTGGAGAACCACTGCTCTTGGAAGTGGCAACAACTGCATCATCCTTCTGTATATTGAGAAAATTAAAGCTCATAGGTAGTAACTTTCTGGAGGTCCCGGGGCTTGTAAGCATAGTGAGTATCCAAACTTTCTTTGGCCGAGGCTGACAGGGAGGTACATTTTGCAGCTCTGCTCTTTGAGTCAGCCACCAAATTGGCAATGCAGATGAAGTAGTGATGGCTGTTTGGAAGACCTCATGGAGACAGAGGAAAGAGATCACACTGTGACCCACAGAAACTATGATGGCCAATTGCTGATGTCTGCCATGAACACAGGGGCAATCACCCATTCCTATTGCTTCAATTTAAAAAACAGCTCAAGAGCAGGCGTGTATTCCTTCAACAAGACTGCATGTTGGCTTTTGTGGTTGTTAGTGAGACTCCAAGCCTCAGGAATGTCTTGCATGCTCCTTAAGGACTGTTAAAGATAAAGACAAGTCCAGTGAATCAACAGCCAGAACACAAATTCCACTCCCTGCCCTGCAGTTAACTTGTGTGAACTTGGCCAAGATTGCTGGATTGCAGTTTTCTCATGACAAAATGGAGTTATTTGGACTCAGTCATCAAGAAAGCTTTCTTCCTTGTCTAACATGGCTAATGCTCCATAATTTGACAACAATGACTCTTTTAGTTCAGGGGTAATACTCTGACCCAAATCTTAATGTTTGATTATTTTCAGAAACATTTACCACCTAGTTGGTCTCTCAGATCATGCAGAAGCAAATGTCCAAAGGAACAGATTGCCAGGGCAGTTCATTTCACAGGCAACTCTATTTTGGGGAATGAGAAAGAAAGAGGCAACTATGTAAAGATTGTAAACGTAGTGAAATCAAATAATCTAAAATTACTTGCAAATTATATGGTATCTTTCAGATGTAATGGTTGGAAAAAAATAAGATAAAGAATCTGTGCAAAAAATGTAATGGTTGGTGATAGATTCATGTGTGGAGACTGACCAGCCTATCTTGTTCCCGTGTTTATAGGATACATCTCTTTAAGTTCTTTTTTGTCCTTTCTTCTACTTCTCATCAAGTAAAATGCCATGAAATAGTTCTATTTATTTTTCCAGCCTTTACACAAATAGATGCCCAACCAAATAGGCTGATAAAAGTAGAAAGGAGAACAGAGGAAGCCTCACCACCATCCCCACGCCCTACTAGTCACCTTGTAAAGAGGTGTAGTCTTGATTCCATAAGATACTGGAATGTGAAAAGTTACTTAAACTCTTTAGGCCTCAGTTTTGTCATCTCTAAAACGAGTATAGCAGCAGAATAATATCTTATGGATTTTTATGAGGATTTTTTTTAAGATTTTATTTATTTATTCATGAGAGACACAGAAAGAGAAGCAGAGACTCAGGAAGAGGGAGGAGAAGCAGGCTCCATGCAAGGAGCCCCAGGTGAGACTTGATACTGGGAATCCGGGATCATGCCCTGAGCCAAAGGCAGATGATCAACCGCGGAGCCACCCAGGTGTCCCTTTTATGAGGATTAAATAATATAATGGGCACATACAAAGTGGTTGACAAATGCTACGCAATTATCTTTAAATATGTGGTATCTGCAAGGCCAGAAACAGCATCTCAGAGAAGGACAAAGATTATAGCAATTGTAAGTGGTACAGCTAAGACAAAAGCTCATTCTTCCAGACTTCTGGTTCAGAAGTTACCAAACTCATGTATGTTTTACATGGTTCCTGGGGAACTCTTACCATGGGGGAAATGTCCAATGCATCATAGAACCAGAACACTTAGAGTTAAGAGTTGCCCTTTCTACCTTCACTGCTCCATTTCGGCAGAAGTGCTTACCCCTGGGGCACTTAAGACAGAAGACTGAAAGAGACTCATTACCTGGAGAATGGAAACTGTGTTTAAACGCTCCCATCTCTCAGTCCCTTGCATCTGGTTCCCTTTCTTCATTAAGCGAAGGTCAATCCAAAGAATCCTGGCCCCCAACCCCAAGCATTTGCATTATTCCCCAGCCTATCACATCCTTCCCATGTCCTTTGTCTAAATCCTATTTTCCAAGTTCATAGCCCAGGTCTCTGGATCTTGGCTTGCATTAGTATGCAACCCACCCTCTTTCTAATCTCTAATCTTTCCTATTGGCTGTTACTCGGACCGTGTCTTGTTTTTGCAGATCGCATATTTTACATATCTCTGCCACCACCGATATCTGCTTCCCTAATGTTACTTCCCATTCTGTTAGGGGGAAAATAACCCTGCCCCCTCCAACCCAACTGCCACTGATCTTAAATCAGAGAAAGGGACTGAGCAAAGCACACAATTACTGAAAAGAAATGTCCTTAACAGTCATCATTTCTCAATGTGGCTATGGCTCCAATCCACAAAGGCAGCATTCTTTGATTACTATCATCAAAAGCCCATTACTCTAAAGAGGACAGTATACATTTTGAATGATGCTATTAAGGTGTTTCTGTGGCTGAAGTTGCTAAATAGTGAGTACTTTACTCCCGTCCAGTCATGCAGGGAGCATTGAAATATTTAAAATACGAGGCAATCAGGCACTGAACCTAATATTTACACTCTGAATCACTTAGCTGTATTTCATCAGCTCCCCTGGTCTTCTGAATTTTCATCAACAGAGCATACATCATGAAATCCTCCGTGCGGGGGAAGGTCATAACAACACCTTCCAGTGACTTCCATGGTGATGACATTAAAATCTGAAGATACATTCATTTTCTGAGATATGCCGTTCTCTTGTGAAATGAGGATAGACCAAGGGTTCATCCTGAAGAAAATCAGACCAATCTTTTTTCTCTGCTCTTAAATCATGCAGAACTTGTCACCACCTTCTGTATTCACTTTGCATAATACTATTTTCCTTCCCTCTTGCACATTTCCCCTCCCTGCTACATCCACTGTATTCATATATTGATCGGGCAGGATAAGTGAACTCACATATATCTTAAAAAATCACGACTGTGTTCATTTTCTAAGTCCTTGGGTTTATACCTAGTGATAGATAATTTACCCCAGAAAGAAAGCTTCACTGAGCTTACCACTCAAAGGGCATAGGTAGAGGTGAAGCATAGGGAGACAGCAGGAGCTCCGTAGAAAATGGACTGGTGCAGAGAGGCTGAATTTGAGTTTCAGCTCTGCCACCTTGCAAAGGTGAGACTCGGGCAAACCTTTTAATCCATCAGAGCATTTGTTTTCTTATCTGTACATTTAAGGCTGTTGAGAAATAAAAGATAAAATTTGGTTATATATAGAAACACACCTAGAAATTGTCAGTATTACAGGTGCAATCCTAAACATTAAGCTTGTTTTTTTTTTTTTTTAAAGGTTTTCTTATTCATTTAGAGAGAGAAAAACATAGAGTGAAGAGAGGGGCAGAGGAGCAAAAAGAGAGAGAGAATCTCAAGCAGATTCCACACTGAGCTCAGGGCCTACAGTGGGGCTCAGTCTCACAACCCCCAGATCATGATTTGAGCCAAAAACAAGAGTCAGCCACTTAACTGACAGAGCCACCCAGGCACCTCTGCCTTATTTTAAATTACTGAGAGTAAGGTTTTATCATTCATTTGTGAGTTCTTTGGCTATAAACATTGGTTAATGGATATAATTTATTATTGATCTTAGCATTAGGAAGTGTTTGAAATTTGATTCTGTTCTCTCCCTGCTATATTTCTCTAAACAACACAGTACTGTCTTTAACTGTTATTTGTAAAAAATGGAGTAAGTAATACCTACTTCATAGGTATGAAATTAGCACTAAGTGAAACCCATGTATGAACATGAACAGTAAGTGTCTAGCACATAGTAGGGATATTTTGGAAAAAATCTATGTCTTATTTTTTTTCCTAAATTGCATTGGTTTTAGATGAATGTATTTCTATAGAAATAAAAACATTTTAAAGTATACTAGATCCGAAAAATACAGAATGAAAGGGAAAAGTAACAATTACAAGACAGTTGATTTTTATCTCTGGCTAGAACTAATACAAAATATACCATATTAACACAAGCACAGTAAAAATTCACACGAGTCCTTGGTATTTATATATTACCTGATTATTAACAATTACTTTGATCTTTGAGCTATATGGCTGACAGTCATCATAGACCAATTCTTTTTTGCTAAAGATTTTATTTATTTAATCATGAGACACACACACACACAGAGACAGAGAAAGAGAGAGAGAGAGAAAGAGAGAGAGGGACAGAGACACAGGCAGAGGGAGAAGCAGACTCCAAGCGGGGAGCCCGACATGGGACTCCCATCTCCGGTCCCCAGGATCACACCCTGGGCTGAAGGCGGTGCTAAACCGCTGAGCCATCCAGGCTGCCCTAATAGACCAATTCTTAAAGAATTTTATCCTCTTCTGTTTCTTAAGTCGTGGACTGAGGACATATATTATTATCTGCAAAATGTCAGGAAATGGGGCAGCAGTGTAGTATATTTGATTGGGTTAGATTTGAAATAATAAAAAGACATTTTAATTAGAGCTTAGGAAATATAGGTCTGACCTCTGAGTCAAAACCATGGTATCATAATTATGTGCTAAAAACTGTTAATATTGCAAAATTCTCAAGAAACATAGTTCTACAAAATACTAATTCT
The DNA here is from genome assembly GCF_048164855.1 of Canis lupus baileyi. Taxonomy (NCBI): domain Eukaryota; kingdom Metazoa; phylum Chordata; class Mammalia; order Carnivora; family Canidae; genus Canis; species Canis lupus. The sequence continues at coordinate 29,952,670 of NC_132857.1, read as the reverse complement.
TTGTAATATTAATATGTTGTAAGAGTAAAATATCAATGGAAAATGTTGTTAAAAACAATTAGACCCTTTTGCTGCAAGAATACGGTGCCTTTGATATGCTGACAACACAATAATATAATTGAAATGACAGAAAAAACTCCATAATGTGCCTTGGTCTGCAACTGTGTGTTCAAGCTAAGTTACTGTTCTTTTCCCTTTGCTTACAAAATTCTACCTACCCTGGCTTTCCAGTCCCCCTCTACTCATGCTCAACATGCTCTACCTCAGAGCTTTGCACCTGCCATTTCCTCTTCTCCCCTATGTATCCATGTTTCCTTCCTTTATTTCATTCATGTGGCTGCTCAAATGGCACATCCTTTCAGATTCTTTGTTCTCTACAGAGAATGACATGGCATCCTTGGCTACTCTTTATCATTCCCCCTGTTCTTCCTTCCTCTCTTCCTTCTTCCCTCCCTGCCTGTCTTTCTTTTCCATTTCATTTTTTAAAAAATTTGGTAGCACTATATTAGACTATATATATGTTTGTTTGTTTTTTTCTTAATTATCTTATTCTCCAATCTGACCCATAAATGCAGGACTTTGTCTCTTTGGTTCATTGCTGAATCCCAAGCCCTACAACAGTAGTTGCTACATGGTAGATGTTCAATAAATCATTATTGAATTAATGCTCTGTTGGAAAAAATTAAAAAGTGTCATTAGCAAGCCCTATATGTTAAAGAATTTTCAAATTTAGGAAGCAAAATGAGCAATATATAGACAAATAGACCCAGGGAACAGCACAGCCTGAAATACAGGAAAGAGGAATCCTGGAAACTTCTTACCATCAGATAGAAGAAGTCAAGTCAAGAAGGTAAAGCAGCTGTACTCATAGAAGATAAACCTTCCTGCTTTTATCCACCTCCACCAGCCCTTGCTTATACAAAGGAGCTGCCTGCAAGTGCTTTTGCCCAAAAGTCAGGTCAGAGGGAAATTACTAACTCAGCTTCTGCCTCATGGTGGGAAGGACAGCAGGATAATCCTAACACCCAGAGGAAAAACTGCTATCACCTCTCAGCAGCGTGTGTCCTGGCTACTACCACCTCAGCAGGCAGATTTTTGCTTGTTAACACAGGCAGTTAAGCAGGAATTCGCCCAAACAGAATAATTAAAACTCACTAAGATTTGAAATTCAACCAACAATATGAAAGGAACCAAAATCAACAAAAAAGACATCGAGAAGCTGAGGAATTGATGCCTTCAAAGATACACAGGGAATATTGCGTCTGGTTTACAATATATCAGATGTAAAATCATGAGAATTTGGGAATGTGGTTCCAAAATTCAGATTTAAAAAATTTAACATACAGCATTCTAGCAGAATGGACACAATTGATAAGTCAGCTAGTGAGTTGGTACCTGAATCAAAATAGCTTTGTCAACAATGTAGCACAGACTGAGATGTGATGTCAGAGAGCAAATTTAGAAAGAATAAAGTCTAGAATATCATGTGAATACAGTCACAGGTAAGATTCAGATGGCCATATTTTTGTATTCAAGGAATTTAGCATTTAGTTGAAAAAAGGGGAATTGAAAAACACATGCAAAAAATACTTTTTGAGGAATATGAGAGCCTTGAAACCCCAAATAGTTATAAATGGCAATATCTTCTAAAATCCCAGGGACAGGGATCCCTGGGTGGCGCAGCGGTTTGGCGCCTGCCTTTGGCCCAGGGCGCGACCTGAGGACCCGGGATCGAATCCCACATCAGGCTCCCGGTGCATGGAGCCTGCTTCTCCCTCTGCCTGTGTCTCTGCCTCTCTCTCTCTCTGTGACTATCATAAATAAATAAAAATTAAAAAAAAATAAAATCCCAGGGACATATTAGTATGCCTGCTAGATCTGAGGAAGAAATGTCTTCATGGGCCTCAGTCTATTAGGTGTATTGTGAAGATATCATTAGTGTTTTGTAGAAAAAACTCTATTTCCATCACATGACCTCAAAGCATGTTTCATATCTGCTTATATTTTACAGTGGTCAGTGGAAATGAGTTGCAAACGAACACTGAATGCATATTTTTGAAATGGTAATATATTGATCAGAAAAAATGAATGAAAGAAACTGTAGCAGAGAAGAATGCAGGGGGGGAAAAAAAACCACCGTCACAGGTAAGACTGTTTCATTTCAGGGAGACCGAAGGGCCACTCACCAGGAGAGGGATTTTTCTCTGCCCATGTCTTCTGTCAGGATGCAGACATAATTTGGTGATGTATTTGTCTCTTGATGTACCATCTTAAGAACAATTCTCCAAGGGAAATTTAACCTGCTGTGTCTGATCATCTTAACTCACTGGCAGAGGCTGTTCTCTGAGGACTTTAATGCCCACGAAGCTGACAGAACCTTTCCAATCAGTGAGCAGGGGCTCCTACTTGCTCTAGAAATCACACAATGACAACTTCAAAAGACCCGTGTTAAAGTAGAAATATTAGGTCTTAAGATATTTGAATGGTGCCTGAGCCAGAGTCACTGGTCTATTCCCTTCCTTACTTTACATTTTGTGCAGCTCTTATTCATTAAATATCCCTGAATACACCCAACAGCTCTTTAGGACATCAAATATCTGAATGGGAAAGATCATTAAAAAGTGATTTGTGTCTATGAAACCAGGAAATAATCCTGTGAAACAGAGAGAATCACATGGGGAGAAAAGTGTATACCCTCATTCATTTTGTAATTTGGGTTGTTAGAAAGACTTAATATTTCATGAAATGGTGTTTAAAAAAATAATCTGTGGACCTCATCGCCCTAAAATTCTCCTTCAAACATGGCTCAGTTTCTTTCTAGATAGTGTGGTGTCAGTGTGGAAGCTGTGAGAGAAGCCAGATCTGTAAGCAACCTATTTCTTGGGAACTTTCAAGCAGTTTAAGAAACAAAATTCTAAGAAATGTTGTTTTCCAACCATGGAAGAATTTTTTTTTTCTCCAAGTTGTCATAGACCATTAAGTTCCATCTTTTGTAAGGCATGGAGACAGCTAGGGGGCAGGGGCAGGACCCAGAGAAATAAACATCTTTTTCACAAGATCATGATTATTAATCTAAATGTAATTGGAAATAAATGGGGAATGTAAAGCTCAGTCTACCACATCTTGTGACAATAACGGGCAAGGAGGATTTTCTGATGCCTAAGGGTTGTTGGAAACACTAAACCTTGCTGGTAATCATATAGAGTAGGAGAATGGGATGGTAGTTTGGAGTTGTAGAATTCAATTAGAATTCTTTCTTCTGCTACTTATTACTTATTCAACCTAGGGTAATGTCAGGAGACTTTATTTCAGTTTAGGGTTATTGGGATAGTTTTCTAATAAGGTGTACATAAAATGCCTCGCACAATGAATAGTACATAAAAGTCACTGAAAGATGGCTAGCCACGTGAGAACAGTGTGCTAGAGAAGTGGCCGCATTTGTAATGATTGTGGTTTACTTTAATGGAATAAAAGATGACAATAGAAGCAGATAAAGTAATTGTCACTTCCTTCAATATCATTCTTAATCTGATCCCCACATATCTTTCTTGTCTTATCTCACAATGTTTTGCACATAAAATCTATCTCTTCCGTTTGTCTCCTTTGTCCCTAGAAATGTTCTCTATTTCCCAAAGAAAATATGGCTCAAATCGATCTACCGACTGAACAGCACCTGCTCTCTCTCTTCTGCTTTTGTTCAAGTCCTGCTCAAATGATGTCTTCTCATGAAGTCATCTGCTACATTTCTCAACAAAAGAGCTTTCTGGACACTCACTGCTTATCATACACCTAACACCTGGTGTGTTGTGATGCATATAGACCTTTAAATAGTCTTAGCAAGATTCCCAGCTTGTTTAGGATGTAAGCTAAGTTGTATTAGTTAAATCCCTAAAGTGACGTGTTTAGTGAGGAATGGTCATATTGTTTTTCTTTCAGTGATAAATAAATATAACAATTGGTCACTAGACTCTAAATTCTTGTCGATGACTTCTACGACAAGTAGGAAACTATTTTTCAGTACCAACAGTTCAGTTTTTCTTTCATTTTTAAAAAATATTTTATTTATTTACTCATGAGAGACATAGAGAGAGGGAGAAGCAGGCTCCCCATGGGGAGCCTGATGTGGGACTTGATACCATGACCGGGGGATCACACCCTGAGCCAAAGGCAGACATGCAACCACTGAGCCACCTAAGCCTCCTTTTTCTATCATTATTTCATGGAATCATGAATTCTTAAAAATTTCCTTCACAAGCATTCATTTATTAAGTCTGCCTGGAGTCATGCTAATTGTTATGAAACTGAAAAAGACCAACCTAGCTCATACCCTTGGGACATACAAAGCCACATTAACTATACATATAAACAGTCAGTTACACTACAGTGAGGTAAGTGTCCCAGTAGAGATGTACAAAACCAAAAGTAGCTCTTGGGCGGAACAGATGAGTAAGTAGAAAGAAAAACTAATAATTAGATGGATAGATAGTGAATGGAAGGAGAGAGACAGACAGACATTTTTTTAAAAAGCACTCTTGGGACTCCTGGGTGGCTGAGTGGCTGAGATTCTGCCTTCGGCTCAGGGCATGATCCTGGAGTCTTGGGATCGAGTTCCACATTGGGGTCCCCACAGGGAGTCTGCTTTTCCCTCACCATGTTTCTGCCTCTCTCGCAGTGTCTCTCGAATAAATAAGTAAAATCTTAAAAAAAAAAAAAAAAAAAAAAGCATCGTCTAATATTTTTTTCACTCCTTCCTTCAGATATAGGTTTCCATCTGGAGCCATTGCTCTTCACTCTACAACTGTTTTCAGCAATTCTCACGGTGTATGTCTGACACAGATAAAACTCTCCACTCTTGAGGTGAAGTTATTTCACCTTCATTTTTTAAAAATCAAATTTGTGAAGTATAGTTGTACATACATTAAAAGGCCCCATAGTTTAATTGGGAGATTATATATACATATATATCATATAAGCAACCCAAAATAAAGATACAGAGGCAAAACTATTCCTTTGTACCCCAATTCCAGTCAAGCAGCTATGCCCCTGACAATCACTAATCTGCTTTCTAACTAGAGATTTAAATTATCATCAGAGTTTCAGAAAAATAGAATTGCGTGTATATGTTGGTGTCTATTTTCTTTTGTTTACTATAATGTTTCTGAGATTCATCAGTGCTGCTGGCATTAACAAAAATCCAGTGGATCCTGTATTTTTATAGCTGAGTCGTAGTCTATGATATGAATATCAATAGTTTGTTTCTCCATTTCCTTGTTGATGAATTTAGGTCCATTTTTTAGCAGTTTTGGAAAGAGCTTCTGTTTGTATGCAAGTCTTTGTGTGGATATGTTTTCAACTCCGTTTAGTATATACCTAACAGTGTAATTGCTGGGTTGTATAATAATTGAATACTACATTTTACTAGAAACTGTTAAACTAGTAGTTTCCAAAGATATTGTATTGGTTTACATTTCACACCACCCCCAGCAAAGCTGCCAAACATAGCTGTGATAAAGCCCTAAATAAAACTGGATCTACTTGTATTGACTGACTTATATAGACTGCACTTGAATATAGGTCATATTTTCTTGCTTCTTTGCATATTTTATAAATTTTGACAGCATTCCAGACATTGTATGATGCAATTGAATAGTGAAGAGTGAAATAAATACACTTAGCTGCAAAAAAGAACACTTTCTTTTTATAATAGTGTGCAAAGATGGGTCGGTTCTTAAATATTTTGAGGGCAGGATTAGGACTTGCTCTTCGGAAGATGTGGGATTTGAGCACTGGTGAATTTCTGAGATTTATTTATTTCTTAAAACCAAGTCATTAACTTTCTGAACTGTCGGAGATCTCTCTTTGCTTTTTAGCCTGGCTACCGGCTTCTGGGGTCACTGGACAGTTCTTTTTATTCTCCGGTCATACTCCTGGCTCTCTGAATCACAGGATATTTTGCTCCATATTACTGTCCTGCCTCTAAGTTCTAGCGGTCACTATCATGCACTTGAAGGACTTCTTGCTTCTGAAGGTGGTGCAGATTTTATCTTCTCCTGTTCCCTTCCCTCAGCATTTGGTGTCCTTCTCCCATCAGATGAAGGCCTGTGCCAAAGAGAAAGGAGTTGGCTATTGGATGTAGACTTATTTTACAGTGAGGACTCTTTAGAATGTCTCACTGTCTCTCTCTCTGATGTCATGATCTAGGCCTTATTAATTTTGTTATTTCCTCTATACCATCATGAGTGATGAGAAAGTGTACATATGTGGTACAGAATACCACATATGAATACAGCACGAAGTCATGAAATGAACACCTGATAGAATATAAACTGACCCTGTTTCTATCCAGCTCTGGCCTTGGTCAGCTCCACATAGTATAGTGAGCTGCTGTCCTGCAAAGAACACCAGACTTATCTTTTTCAGAAGGAATTTAACTCGCCTCAACAAATATGAAGAGAATGTCTTCTCTGAATCAGGGACCCGGGCTAAATGCTGGGAAACAAAGAAACAAAAAAGGAATCAGAATAGTCACTGATTTGAAGGAGGAGGGAATGACATAGAAGGCGTAGAACCATGGTACTACATCCTGAAGACTACATCCTGAAGCCCAGGAGAAGGACATCTTGCCATTTTCCCCAGCCTGAGTAAATCATAGAAGTCTTTCTGGGGGAATGTGGACTCTGTTAATTAAACTGTCCATGAACGCTCACTTTGTAGTGTATGACCAGGACCCCACCTAGGCCCTACTGTGCCTGGGTCCCCATGTTAACTGTCTGCCTTGCAGTAGTGGTAACTGGTACAAATTTACTCTTGTTTTAGTGTGCATCAAACTTGTTTTCCTTCTTTGGTTTTTTCCCAGCAGTACTGATCTCTGTATATGAATCCCCATTTTGCATCAGAGAAAATGGAGATTCAGAGAGAGCACATAGCTGATAACTAGCATATCTGGAATCTGAAAGCTTATCTGCCTGATTGTCTCTGCAACAGCCTCATTTGCTGGCTTGGATTCCCCCTTACTCTTGCTATCTTTTCTAAGACTGGAATACCTAGAACACTAAACCTCCATCTTTGTTACATTTCTTCCTGAGAGCCACCTGGGTTCCTAGATCTATTGCTGCAGGTATTGCCTTCTGAGCATCCTTTTGCAAGAATTATCGAATTCCTGATAATTCAGGGGGGGTTGAGCCAACTTGCCACTGATTGATCACCAATTTTAGTGTGACTCTCCGCAGATAAAGATCTTGAGTCCTAGAGAGGTATCCTTAAATATAAAATGAAGCTTTTGCACTGGATCACCAGGGAACATGTTGCAGTTTTTAAATAAGTGTATTATTATAATAACTTATAATTGTTATGATATGGAGTCGTCATTTATTGAAACAACTGCACCATTTCTTTGCTTCTGAGGAAAAATAACTCTTAACCTTAATGTGCAACAGAATTCTAATTATCTGACTCCTTGGACTCAGTGGTTTCTCAGAACTGTACACCTACAACGTCATTCTCTTCCAATCCAGAGCCAAGCTACTGCAAGCTCATGCCTCATTCAGGGTCTACCCCTGGGATGCCCACTGTTTCAGTAGGCAGCATCTGGAGTCTGAGAAGTTAGCCCACATCAGCAAGAATCACATCGACTGGGAACCTGTTAGAAATGCAAATTTCAAGTCCCATCCCAGAAGTACTGATTCAGAAACTCTGGAAGTAGATCAAACAATTTATATAATAAACCATCCAGATGATTCTGATGGCAACCAGAGAAACACTCATGTAAAGTATAACAAGCACTATGACTCCTTTATAGGAAGTATATCTGCCAGTACAGGCAGATCTGCAAAAGAATAAAGGAACCCTTTCATCCAAATCTGGAGGTGTTAGGAAAGTTTGAGAGGAGATGACACTGGAGATAAAATTCTGAACTTATCCATGGAGAAGTGAAAGTGACAGGATATTCAGGAAGAGGAAATGTACACAAGGAAGACCATATTAACTTCCTAAGTTAAAACAAGTCAACAAAAAAGAAAGTTGGAAAGTTAAAACAAGACATGAAATGAAGTACAAGAGATGTGACTGGAATGTTGGTCAGGAACTTGGTCATGACGAAAAGAAAAACAACATGGTAAGTATGAGTATTTTCTCTCTTTTTTAAAGATTGATTGATTGGAGGGGGAGAGAGAGAGAGAGAGAGAGAGAGAGAGGGAGAGAGAGAGAGAGAGCACAAGCAAGGGGAGGGTCAGGGGAGAGAGAGAAGCAGGCTCCCTGCTGAGCAGGGAACCCAATGTATGGAGTCAAAGGTAGATGTTTAACTGACTGAGCCACCCAGGTGCCCCAGGTGTGGGTGTTTTCAAGAGGTCACCTTGTGGGCCTCCCGGGTGGCTCAGCGGTTTAGCGCCACCTTCAGCCCAGGGCGAGATCCTGGAGACCCAGGATCGAGTCCCGCGTTGGGCTCCCTGCATGGAGCCTGCTTCTCCCTCTGCCTGTGTCTCTGCCTCTCTCTCTCTCTCTTTCTCTCTCTCTCTCTCTCTCTGTCTCATGAATAAATAAATAAAATCTAAAAAAAAAAAAGAAAAAAGAAATCACCTTGTCTCCCACTCATAGGAAAGATGAATATGACAGAAATGAAGCAGGCTGAGAATCAGTCGACCAGTGACGAACCAAAGTGGTGGGAGTGGGGACCGTGACAAGTCACCGAATCAGGAGACAGAAGATAGAGTGAACAGAACTGATTCTGCATTGGCTTCTGATTTTTGGAATTACAACATCAGTCAGTGAGCTAAGGGACCTTATTTGGAGAAGTAGGGTTCAAGAGAAATAAGATAGTTTTATTTTTAGATATTGAATTTCAGATTCTTGTAGGGAAGTATATCCACCTTGTAAACTAGTAATTATAATATATAATAATAATAACATATAATAATACTAACTTTTCAGTACTATTCTAATTTCTTTACCTCTATTCACTTATTTAATCTGCACAACAACATTGAATGGTGAAAAATTAATATGCAAGCCAGTGTCAATCTATTTTCTCTGTGAAGAAGGTGAACTTATCTGCCAAAAGTGACGAAGGAGGTGACTGGATGGATAAGCTAAAACACTTAGTGTAATACAAAATTGACTTTTGTTGTTATTGAATTTACCATATTTCTCTTGCATCTTACCATGTTTCTGGAGTTTCCCTGAAACAATGCTAATTCATATACCTGCTTTTGCAAATGTGCAACTTTCCATTCTTTGCTGAACTTGCAATACAAGGACTGCATTCTGCATTGAATCTCTTCTAGAAGGAATGTTATAAGCTGGGAAAATCATGCAAATCTTAAAAGGCTAAAGATGGAATTTGGGAACAAATGGCATAAAATATTCTCTCTTATGCTGAGCCAGTAAGTGTGTATATGTGCATACTTTGTATTTTAAAGGACAATAATTTGTGCATATGGATTTGTGCTCATGGATTGTCCTTCTCCAAATAAATATGGCTGAACTCCATGAAGCTGAAATACTGCTCACCTCTCTTTTTTTTATTCATTATTCTTTTCATAAGACAAATCTTTGAATCAGCATATGCTTATTTCCTGGGATTTATAAAGCCCTCATAAGAATTAATGAGGGGTTAATTTCAAAATATTGTAACATATGGACAAGATTTATCTAAAGTTTTATATGCTTTCCTTACATTATAAAACCTTCATCCTACAACAGTTCGAGGTCTGTAGAAAAATTATGAAAATAGAATGGAAAATCTGGGCAGCCCGGGTGGCTCAGCGGTTTAGTGCCACCTTCTGCCCAGGACATGAGCCTGAAGACCTGGGATCGAGTCCCACATTGGGCTCCCTGCATGGAGCCTGCTTCTCCCTCTGCCTGTGTCTCTGCCTCTCTCTCTCTCTCTCTCTCTCTCTCTCTCTTTCTCTGTGTGTGTCTCTCATGAATAAATAAATAAAAATTAAAAAAAAAAAAAGAACTGAAAATCTCCATAGAACCCACACCTAGGCTTTGGCACATCAAGGTACGTCTGCTATAAATAATGAACCTATATTGATTTGTTATTTGTGTTGTTGCTGCTGTTTTCAGTTTGTATATTTTTTAATGTCTCAAAATTTTAATATTAGTTTCAGGAGTAGAATTTAGTGATTCATTACTTCCATATAACACCCAGTGCCCTCCTTAATACCCATATTAACTGAAGTCCATACTTTATTCAGATTTCCTCAGTTCTCACTCAAAGTCCTTTCTTTCTTCCAGGATTCCTGCATGATACCATATTACGTTAAATCATCAAGACTCTTTAGGCTTTTCTTGACTATGACAGTTTCTCAGACTGTTATGAATGTTATGATTGTTATGAATAAAACTGCCATAAACATTAGTGTCTGGGATTTTCTGCAGGCATAAATTTTCAAATGCCTAAACTTATGCTGGTTAAATCTGTCTAGCTCCTCATCTTCAACTCTTTTGCCTTCAGTTTTCTGCAGAGCCTTTGGAGTGAAAGACAGCCATGTCTCCTCGATGTCTTTACAGAGAGAGGTCTACAGCCAGATTGTTCCATCATCCACACGTATCTGGCCACAAAAATGCCCTGCTGGGCCTCCACCATTCCTCCATAACATTTTTGAAAATCTTGCTCTATGTTGTTATACGCAATGGTGAATCTCAAGCCAAATCTAGCACCAATACAGCTTTGCTAATCATTGTACTGAGAAGGGTGACCTTGAGTTAGAGTTCTTAAGTTTAATTATTCTTGGTCACCAGGTTGAAGTCAACTGCCTCAGGTCCAGTCTCTTAAATCCTAACATAACTCTCTTCATTTTACTACTTTTTCCTTTCCCCGGTAACTTGTCTGACTTATTTCTTCTCTTACTGTTGACTTTTTTACTCAACAATTATTTTTTGTGCACTTCTTGGAGTCCCTGATTTTGCAGTAGACAATCCTTTTATATCATCACATTGTCAAGATAGAAAACACCCTGTATATTCTCACCATCCAGAGCCAGGTTCTCTCATTATAGACAATACTGGTTTTTCTTCTTGTTCTTTTATTTTCTCTGTTACTCTCATATATTATTTTGTTTGTTTTTTTCTATCTCCAATTGCGTGTGAACTTAGTGTTTAAATTAACAAACCTGATTTCATATTTAGGCAGTGCCTTTTATTAGCTGGGTAATCTTGGGCAAAGGATATAACTTATCCAAGCTTCATTTTTTTCTTATAAAAAGTGAAGATATTATACATTTTATAAAATGTATGGTAGTCAAATATGATAAATCTCTAAGTTCCTTGGGAATATTTAAAACATATATTGGTTCTTTTTTCTATTTTTCCTTATCCCATAGAATTTCATTTCCCAATATCCTTATAAAGTCCTTCTCCTACTTGTCTTCTTGAGGCTATAACATCTAAGTAGAATGGGTGGTAGTGTGTTAAAAATAAAAATTTTCTAGAACTTTTAGGTACTTTGTCATACTTAAAGAGAGATTACTTTGTATATAAATGCCTATTGTGGTCATTAAAGTCCTACCATTTAGAAGGTTGACCAAACACTAATGTTAAATAGATTCAGTACTGAATCTACATACATACAAGACATACTGCAGGCCAACTCAGAGCTACGTACTTTAAAATGTTATTACTGATTGACATTTAATGGACACCTACTATATGCCAGGCACAAGATTCTTTATCATTTAATATAATTGTTATAACTCTATGTATAGGCAAAATCTTTAATTTGTTCAGCATCACAAAGTCAGTAAGTGACAGCTTAGTACAGAGCCATGGACATAGTACTTGCTTAATAAATATTTGCTAAATCAATCACTGAAAATGCTGAGATAACTTAAGACTGGTTCTCTCCATTTACATATTCTTATACTCTGTCATTATACAACCTTCTCAAGAGTACTTTCTAAATGTGCTATTTAAAAGTTTGAGCACAGCTTCAGAGCACAAGGCTTGCCAAGATTTGACTTCCTGCTATAGCTGTAGATGTGGGTAGGGTGTTAGCAAAACATCAGATAAGGACAAGGGCTCAGAAAAAGCATTGCCAATTCTTACTGTTGATCTCCCTCCATGCTAGAGGATTTTAATATTTCCCTGAAGATAACAAAGGTATGTGGAATCTCTGTGAAATGATTGTGATCAGTGTATGAACCTTTCAAAACATTGAAATGTGCCATGAGGATATAGATCTTCCCCTTCTGCAAATATGATGCGAACACTTTTGATGCTGAAGAGTGTGATTAGCAATAACATAAACACTGGTAAGTAAACAGTGGGCTATTTTACTCACAAATGTCACCCCGATCACTTAATCCCATTAATAATCCTGATTGCTTCATGTTAGTATCTGCATTAAAAGAGAAGAAATATTAGGCTTAAATGATGAAGCCAGAAATTGAATCTGGTTCTCTTTTCACTTTCAAGTCTATGCTACTCAGTGAAACATTTGGGCCTGAGACAAAGGGAGTACAGGGGATTGTGCTTCTCCTTTCTACAGAATTTAAAAACCTGTTCAGACCTACTGACAATATATCCCGTCTTTTCCTTTTTGTGAACCAGTCATTATCTCATAGAAACAGCTGCAAGAGCCTCAGTTATACAAAACATCAGGTGAAGTTTTGTCCACCTGGAATCCAAGTCATCCCCCTTGTTCTTGATATGTTGGTCCTCTCTGGGCATTGGGGCTTCTACTTCAATTCCCTGCCAAGGAGATATTTTGCCCTGTGTCTATAACTGAGGTATTGCTTATCCTAGAAACTCTCAGGATGGGTATGTAAATCATGCTCTTCATACCATACAGCATTAGGTACCTTCCATATTCCATGGGCAAATGTACCAGATAGATAAAGGGCATGGCTGGGCAGTACTCGCTGCCTTGGAAGTAAGTTTATAAGACCCTCTCCAAGAAAGACTAGACCCTTTAAACTTATTATCTAGGACCAGTCATGGGAAGAACCTCATGAACAAGAGGGTCTTCTACAAATTTCAGACAGAGTTTAGAAAAAAGTTTTAAGCCTCAGCACAAAATTCATTGTGCATGCACAGTTCTAAATGATTTCTGCATTTTTCTTTACTATTTGTGCAAATTCTGAAACATTCCAAATTGCTGAGACATCAGATAGCCCCAGACATGTGCTCAGAACTTTAGTCAATTAACCTTGGATAAAAGCAGGGACCAATGTGTCTAAGAATAGTTATTTGTTCCTGTTACTTGCTTTTCAAAAAATTTGGAATTTATATTTTAAAAATTCCCTGATTTCTGAGCAGGATTAATTACCCAAAATCCATAAAGGAAAAGATTGATAAATTTGACAATAGGAGAATGAGAGCTAACATATAACTACTATATATTATATATTATATACAAGTTACATATATAACCTTATCTATATACTTATCTTCATGAAACCCTACGAGCCTGTTATCTTTTCATATCAATTTTAAAGATGATAAAACAAAGGCACAGATTAAACACTTTTCCCAAGATCATAATGCTAGTAAAATAGAATTGAAATTCAAACCTAGATTGTCTGATAGGAAATGGGAAATTATAATCACAGCAGAGTAATAGATTTAAAAACTAATTATATTAACTTAAAATAATTTCTATAAATCAGTAAGAAAAATATGAACAAAGATAAAAAAGTGAACAAAAGATATAAATAGACAGTATACCATGTACCGGACAATAGGCAATAAGCATATAAAAAGTAGTTTGCCCTTAGCAGCAACTAAAGGAAAGCATATAAGAACAACAATAAAATAAGAATACTGCTACTGGTAAAATGAAACTTAAAAAGCTTAATGATTCCCAGTATCAGCAAGTGTGAGGGGAGACAAGCCCTCTCATAAACATTGATGAGAGAATAAATCAGTGCAAAATTTCTGGAGGCAATTTGGCAGTGTCTTTAAAAATAAAAATGCATATATGCTTTGACCCAGTAGCCAATAATGCATTTTTTTAATTCACCTTATGCGATATTACAAATGTAATACATAAAAGCTATTCATAACAGCACTGTGTGCAACAACAAAAACTTGGAGAATATTAAAATATGAATCAATAGGCACCTGAAACCATGGTATGTAAATACAATAAAAAATATTAAGCTTTTCCAATTTAGCCATTATGCAGTATCTCTGAGATAAATAATGAAGTTAAAAAACAAAGCAGAGAACAGTGTCTATCGTATTATCCTTTTCTCATAATCCATGCTTCCTGTTAATGAATCTCATTAGTGATCTTATTCCATTTTTTCTCAGTAGAAATATGTATTTTATTTATAACTTTTTTATTGAAGTATAGCTATCATACAATATTGCATGAGTTTCAGGTAAATAACATAGTGATTGAAATTTATATGTATTGTGACATGCACAGAGTGGTAAGTGTAGTCACCCTGCAAAGTCATTATCATTATATTATGTTGTTGACTATCTGTACTTTACATCTTACATCCCTGTGACTTATTGATTTTATAACTAGAAGTTTGCACCTTTTAATCCCCTTCGCCTGTTTTACCCACCCCCTCACTCCCCTTGCTTCTGACAACCACCAATTTGTTTTCTATATTTATGACTCCAGTTCTGTTTTGTTTGTTCATTTGTTTTGTTTAGATTCCATACATAAGTATAGTCATGTGGTGCTTGTCTTTCTCTGTCTTACTTATCTTACTTAGCATAATACCTTTCAGGTCTTTCCATGTTGTTGCAAATGGGAATATTCCATTATTTTTATGGCTGAGTAATATTCCAGTGTGTGTGTATGTGTGTGTGTGTGTGTGTGTGTGTGTGTACACTGTATCTTCTCTATCCATTCATCTATCAATGGACACAGATTACTGCCATATCTTGGCTACTGTAAACAATGTGTGGTAAACCTAGGTATGCGTGTCTGTTTGAATTAGTGTTTTTATTTTCTTCAGATAGATACCAGTAGTGGAATTGCTATTTTGTAAGGTTTCTCTATTTTTGACTTTTTGAGGAATCCCCATACTGTTTTCCACAGTGGTTGCACCAATTTACATGCCTGCCATATCCTTTCCAACATTTGTTATATCCTGTCTTTTTGATACTACCATTGTGACAGGTGTGAGGTGATAGCTCATTGTGGTTTTGATTTGCATTTCCCTTATGATGAGTGATGTCGAGCATCTTTTCATGTCATTTGGCCATCTGTGTATCTTCTTTGGAAAAATGTCTTCACAGGACCTCTGCCAATTTTTTAATTGGATTATTTTTTCGGCATTGAGTTATATGAGTTCCTACTATATTTTGGATACTAACCCTTTATTGAATACATAATTTCCAAATCTCTTCTTCCATTTAGTGGGTTGCCATTTTATTTTGTTGATTGTTTCTTTTGCTGTGCAAATGCTCCTTAGTATGATACACTCCTAGCAGTTTATTTTTGCTTTTATTGCCCTTGCTGAAGGAGACAAATCCATAAGTATGTTGTTAAGACTGATTTCCAAGAGGCTACCATCTATGTTTTCTTTTAGGAATTTTACAGTTTCTGGTCTTATATTTAAGTCTTTAATCCAGGGAAGCCTGGGTGGCTCAGCAGTTGAGCATCTGCCTTTGGCTCAGGGCATGATCCTGGAGTCCTGGGATCAAGTCCCACATCAGGCTTCCTACATGGAGCCTGATTCTCCCTCTGCCTATGTCTCTGCCTCTCTCTCTCTGTGTCTCTCATGAATAAATAAATAAAATCCTTAAAAAATAAGTATTTAATCCATTTTCAGTTTATTTTTGCCTGGTATAACATAGTGGTTCAGTTTCCTTTTGTTTTTTTTTTCATATAGCTGCACAGTTTTCCCAGCACTATATATTGAAGAGATTGTCTTTTCTCCATTATATACTCTTATCTCTTGTGTTAAAGATTGATTGACCCTGTAAGCCTGGGTTTAATTCTGGGCTTTTTACTCTATTCAATTGATCTATGTGCCTGTTTTCATGTAAGTACTATACTTGTTTGGTTACTATAGCTTTGTTTTACAGTTTGTAATTAGAAAGCATGGTATCTCCTGTTTTGTTATCTCTCAAGACTGCTTTGACTGTTCAGAGTCTCTTGTGGTTCCACACAATGTTAGGATTTTTTTCTAATTATGGGAAAAATGCCACTGATATTTTGATAATGATTTAACTAAATCTGTAGATTGTTTGGGGGTACTATGGACATTGTAACAATTTTAGTTCTTCTAATCTTTGAGCATAGTACATCTTTGCATTTATTTGTGTTATTTTCCATTTTGTCCATCAATGTCTTACAATTTTCAGAGTACAGGTCTTTCATCTCCCTGGTTAAATTTATTTCTAGGTATTTCATTCTTTTTGATGTAATTATAATTGCTTTGTTTATTAATTTTCTTTCTGATAATTTTGTATAGAAACATATTTTTATAGATTAATTTAATATCCTGCAACTTTACTGAATTCATTTACTACTAGAATTCTAGTAGGCTTTTAAAGATTTTTTTGGTGTAGTCTTAGGGTTCTCCATATGTAATATTACATAATTTGCATATAGTGACAGTTTTATTTCTTTTTATTTTTTTTATTTCTTTTTTTACTATTTTGGATGCCTTTTATTTCTTTTTTTTGTTTGATTGCTATGGCTAAGACTTCAAGTACAATGTTGTATAAAAGTGGTAAGAGTAGGCATACTTGTCTTGTTCCTGATATTAGAGGAAAAGCTTTCACCTTTTCACCACCGAGGCTAACGTGAACTTTGTATTTTTTCACTTATGGCCTTTATTATGTTAAAATATGTTCCCTCTGTACCCATTTTGTTGTGAGTTTTTACCGAAAATATATACTGTTGCTATAAAATTTTTGTCTGATGTAAGTATTGCTACCCAAGCTTTCTTTTAGTTTCCATTTGCAAGCAATAACTTTTTCTCTTCACTTTCAGTTTGTATGTGTCTTTAGGTCTGAAGTGAGTCTCCTATAGATAGGATATCGATGAGTCTAGTTTTTTTTATTTATTCAGCCAATCTTATGTCTTTTGGTTGGAACATCCAGCTCATTTATATTTAAGTATTTATTGATATGTTCTATTGCTATTTTTTCGTTGTATTCTGGTTCATTCCGTAGTTCTTCTCTTACTCTCTTTTCTGGGGTTATAGTTGGATTCTTTCTTCTTTATTTTTGGGGTATCTATTATAGATTTTTGGTTTGTGTATATCATGAGGTTCATATATAACACCTTATACATATAGCAATCTAATTAAGTTGAAGGTCACTTCAGTTCAAGCACATTCTAAAAACACATTTTTAGTCCCTCCTCTATTTTGTTTTTGACTTCATACTTCACGTCTTTTCATTCTGTGTATCCTTTAACTGCTTATTGCAGATGTAGTTGATTTTACTACTTTAGTCTTTTAACCTTCATACTAGCTCTATACATGTTAGATCAACTGCCTTCACTATTTGTTGGCTTTACCAGTGAGATATTTTGTTTCATGATTTTTTTCTAGTTAGGGCATTTTGTTTTCCACCTAACGAAGTCTCTATAACATTTTTTTGTAAAGCTGTTTTAGTGAGGATAAGCTTCTTTAACTTGTTTGTCTGGGAAACTCTACCTCTCCTTTAATTCTAAATTTTAAAAAAAAAGTTTCTGGGTAGAATATTCTTTGTAGGTTGTTGTTTTGTTTTGTTTTTGTTTTTGTTTTTATTTACTTGTTTTTTTGCTTTCAGCACTTTGAATACATCATGTCTTTCTCTTCTGGCCGACGAAGTTTCTGCTGAGAAATCATTGATAATCTTGGAGTTTGTGTGTGTATGTGTGTGTGTGTGTGTGGGGGGTTCTTTTATGAAAGTAGTTGGGTTTTCCTTGCTGCTTTTAATATTCCCTGTTTACCTTTAATTTTTAAACTCTTAATTATGATGTGCCTTGGTATGGATGTCTTTGGGTTTCTCTTCTTTGGGGATGTCTGTGCTTCTTGGACCTAAATGTCTATTTCTTCTCTTGGTTAGAGAAGATTTTAGCTATTATTTCTTCAAATAATATTTCTTCCCCTTTCTCTTTCTCTTCTTCTTCCACGACCCCTATAATGCAAATATTAATATACATTGTACCCTATAAGTCCCTTAAACTATTCTTGTTTTTTAAAATTCTTTTTTGTTTGCTGTACCTTAGTGATCTTCATCAGGCAGTCTGATAGAGCCCTGTTCTATTATTCTGTATCATTTAATCTGCTGTTGATTCCCTCTAGTGTATTTTTATTTTAGTTACAGTATTCTTCAACTGTAATTGGTTCTTTTCTATATTTTGTATCCTTTTATTGAAGATCTCACTGTGTTCATCAATTGTTTTGAGTTCAGTGAGCATCCTTATGACTATTACTTTGAACTCTATCAGGTAGATTGCTTATCTCAATTTTGTTTAGTCCTTTCTCTGATGTTTTGACTCTGTGTATGTTTCCATGTATTAAGTAAATCAGTTTCATTGTCTAATCTTAAAGGTGTGGTCTTATGAAGAAAGTATCCTAGGGGACCCAAGAGTGTCATCCCCCTTTTTTACCAAGTATTTCAGGATTGTCCCCTCTGCATACTTCATGCTCCTTCCTGATGTGGCTGGGCTGTGACTGCTGCTGGTGTGCTAATAGGCAGGGCTGCCCAACTCCAGGGCAAGAACCACTTTGCAGAGCCCTAGTCCAGGGCAAGATTGCCCACTGGTTGTGGCAGGGCAAGAAATTCTTGGTTGAGGTGGGGGGCACCCCCTGCTGGGTCTGGTGATTTGGGAAGGGTGGGTCTGTAGGAGAATGTCAGGGTGGGGCAAAGGTCATTGGAGAATATCAGAAATGGCACTCACCAGCACTAAACTAGCTTGATTAGAAGAGTAAGAAAAATAGCATCCATCAACACTTCCAATCCCAGACAGAGTTTCTACAAGTGCTAGCCCCTCCAGCACACACCCCCAAATTAGTCAGTTTATCTCCTTCACATATGGCCCAGGTGCCTCTCAAATTGCTGCCTCAGTGTTGGGTCTCAGAGCAAGTGAGTTTGTGAGCAGAGCTAAGCCTCACTGATTTTCAAAGCCAGATGTTATGGGGTTTTGTCTTTCTGTTATAGGTCCCTGGGGCAGAGGTTTCTGATTTAGGACTTGAACCCCTTGCTCTCCAGGGGAGACCTCTTCATTTGTGATATTCCTCCCACTTATGAGTTGTGGTGTTGGGGGTATAAGTCCTGACTGAACTGCCTTTTTGACCCTTCTACCTATCTCAGTGTGTGCTCCCCACCCCCATATATCTTTAGTTATGGAAGAGCTGTTCTGCTAGTCTTTAGGTATTTCTCAGAGAGAGTTCTATCTGTAGTTATAGTTGGGGTCCTGTGGGACAAGGAGAGCTCAGGATTTTCTGACTGTGCCATCTTGATCAGTTTCTAATAAGTGATTATAAAACAAAAGAGGAAACCCCTGGACTTAAGAACACTTGTGTCTGTGTCTGTTCACATGAAAAGGGAGTCTAGCTTTTTTGGCTGTAACTGGAGTCATCTGCCATCTGGATTGATCATTCACTCACAAGTAGGCATCGTGTAACTTCTTAAGTGGTCTCTAATATAAACTAAATAAGGTAATTGTTTTGTGGCCAAGAGATTCCTGGTGTTATGGCCCACTTACAGGATCAAAGGCCTTGTACATGCTTCGATCAATTCAGATTTCAGGTTTAGTTTCTGAGCACTGCATTAATTATGTGGCCCCCTGGTGTAAGGGCGGTCTCTCCACTTTCTTAGTTTCTTCAGTCATAGTCCTTAGAGACCCCCAACTTCTTCATTGTCTCACCTATTTATGATAGTGATATCCTTTTGCTTCCTTTCTGAGTCTGCCAGAAAACTGGTATTCAGGCTTTATTGAGGGTAGTCATTGAGTGAATGGGACATCCCCAACAACTTCTTAGGCTGTATACTGGGAACTATGTGTGTGAATTAAGGTAAGCTAATCTAGAAACAAATTAAACAAAATATCCTTTAACACAATAAAAATTTATTTTTTAGGTCTTTTGTCCATCATGATTTAGTGTAGAGGTTGGCATGAGGTTGGGAGGCTATGCTCCATCCACACAGTCACTCAGCTTCCCTGGTTGATAAAGTTTCACTATTTTGGCTGCACTGTCTGGTTCTCATGACAACCTCAAAGATGGGGAAGAAAATGGTAGAGGACCATCACATGGAAATGCTTTAGCCTGAACTAACAAAGGTTACTTCTTCCACATCAATCTGATCACAAAGGGCTGAGAATGTATAATCCTTCCATGTACCTGGAAAGAAAGAACTCCGAATGTAGGTGAACACCCGAAGACCCTATCCAAATGTGGCTGACCTATCACAAACATTTTCACCTTTTCTTTTGGATGAGAAACAGAGGTGTTCTTTGGAGCCTGAGGATGGGAGGAACTTTCTGCACCTTAAGATCCAATGAAGAGGTCACAGAGTAGAGCCCCTTCCACACTTGTTCAGCTTGGGGGAAAATCTGCACACCAGATGAAAGAATTGCCGTATGTGGGTAACTGTATGGCTTCTAGTGTTAGATTATTAGGGCTTGGATCCCAGCTCTTGAGCTTGCAAACAACGCAGCTGTGGGAAAATTGTGAAACCTTTTGAACCTCAATTTACTTTTCTATACAATGATAATCATGAGGATAACCTCCTAAGATTGTGAGGATTAAATTAATATATGTCAATTGTGATAAATACTCTGTTGCACATAGTAAGCTTAAATACTAATTAATTATAATAATAATTGTTATTAAGTTAACTAATTAATCTGTTGAAAGTCACTAATTCTGGACACCTGGGGAGTAGGCCTAAGCAGAGCGCTGTGGGGAAAGTTGTCTCTTTCCACAAGGTGATAGCTGTCCTACATCTGCAAAAATCTTTTCTTGAATTGGAGTGCCTGAAGGCTGACATGTCCCCAGGGTTCATGATGGGGACTGTTCACGCTGCCCCAGTTAAACCTGCAATACAAAGAGTTTTTGACCAGATGGGAGTGACCAGAACCCACCTGGAATGGATGGCCTATATTTCACTACTGACACCTTGTGGCAGGATGAGCAACTGCAAGGGGAATGCTGAGCAGCCATGGGGTTGAAAGCCAGCTCCTTGCCCGTGCCTTTCTCCAGGCTACTGACCAAGGCGGATCAACATCCCAAGGCCATTCTGTTTCAGAGCAAGGATTTCAAAGAGGGAAGAAAAACATTCTTCTAGAGAGTGGTTTTGAGTCTCAAAGACATTTAATTTTAAAAGAAAAAGGTTTGTGACCTAGTATCTCTTGGCCGTAAAATGAGATATACAGATATCTTCAACTAAATATACTAATTGAATGGATAGATGCAGCATTACTTATATTTGCTTTTATGTTTTATTTTATATTTTCTTATGTCACTCTTCTTGACGACCAAAACTGACTAACGTGACTAGGTGAGCATAGCTAAAAAGAAAACTAATTCAGCAAAGCTCGGGGGGAATATTTGAGAAACTAATTGATATATTTGTGATTTTGTGTTTACTCTTACTCTTGGGCAGTGATTGCTACCCCAAGAAGTCTGTGCTCAGCTGCAATCTTATTTTGCCATCATATTGGCTTCTAGAATCTTTCTAAACACTGACTACTCTGTCAACAAGATGCTATGCCATCAAAAGTAACTCACAGATTGATTCTTCTTTTTTAAAATATTTTATTTATTCATTCATGAGAGTCACAGAGAGAGAGAGGCAGAGACATAGGCAGAGGGAGAAGCAAGCTCCATGCAGGGACCCTGATGTGGGACTCTATCCCAGAGCCCAGGATCATGCCCTGAGTTGAAGGCAGATGCTCACCCGCTGAGCCACCTGGGCGTCCCATCACAGAAAGATTGATTAATGAATATTTGTATCTATGTCTCTGAGTTTGCTCTTTCATAATAGCAGCTCAATTTGCAAGCATTATTTTTATTTTTTAATAGTTTGTTTCGTCTGATCTGCTTTTAGCCACTATTCCTCAAATTCCATAGACATAAATACAAAGGTTTTTTTAAATGTTTTTATTTACTTATTTTTAAATTTGTTATTTATTTATTCATGAGAGGCCCTGAGAGAGAGAGAGAGGCGGAGACATAGGCAGAGGGAGAAGCAGGTTCCATGCAGGGAGCCTGAGGTGGACCTTGATCCCGGGACTCCAGGATCTTGCCTTGAGCTGAAGGCAGGTGCTAAACCGCTGAGCCACCCAGGTGTCCCAATACAAAAGTTTAAATAAATTATAATTCTCATTGCTTCTTCAAAAACATGAAGGACCATCTGCAGTTTTACTGTATCATTTGTTGGAATACAATTTCTGTTAATCTGGGATTTAGAAAAATCAATCAACAGGAATTAAAGTGATTTCTGGAGCTCGGGATAACTTCAAGCACTGTAGGGCTGGAAAATTGATATAATATGTATAATATTAAGATTTAAAGTCAGTTGTTAGGTAGAATGCTGCTAGTTCCGGTAACAGCTTTAATAGAGCAAAATGAAAAGACCACAGGAGTAACCATTCAGCCAAATCACTGTTACTTCCACTCTTTTGTTTAAATTTAGTCAGACCCTTGATCCAAATGACCCATTAACTAAGACGAGTTTTTGTCGACTATAGAAGAACAAAGAAGTAGGGGTCTGGTAGCTTCCAAATATTCCTTAGAATTCAACTGACACATACTAGCGGTGAAACAAATGTACATATGTAGAATATATTTTACAATATTTAGTATGAACAGCTCCTGGTCATAAAAGGGGAGCTTGAAAATAATGAGTTTTTTAAGGAGTGGAAGCACCTACGAATATTCAGGGATTTTGCTGTTGTTGTTGTTGCTTTACAAAGATATTCAAGCCATTAAAAAAAAAAGCAATCTACAAACTATTCAATCATAAGCTTAGCACAGTCATACACATGTGCAAGTCAAAAGAAATATCAGGAATTCTCACAATTACCTCTTTTATGCTCCATTTTGTTATTTGTTGGAACTTTTTTTCCAATGGATGATTTTGATGTGGAAATGGAAAATAATTTAAATGATAATGTGTTTTGCAAAAGGGACTCTACCTCGGCTGCATCTGTGACAACTTCCTCATCCACATATTAGTCTCTCCACACCCATTAATGCCCTCTCATTTCACTGGGCTATTTCTGAAATAGACATTGCTGGCAGCCTGATATCAGCAGGGTTTTTGGTGATACCTTGATCAGGTTGCAAAATTCTTAGGTAGTTTTCCCAGCTTCAACACTCACTTAGAATCTATAATTTTATACCTGGAAAGAATGCCATGTATCTAGCACAAGCCTTTCATCTCAAGTTTAAATAAACTGGCAGAGATTTTCTGTGACTTATTTAAGGTCAGTCAGAAACTCAAGGGCAGACATGGTGCTAAAATTCAACTATGGACTACTCCATTCTAAGGTAATATCATAGCTTCTTTGTCTCCCCAAATTTGTGTCCATGTTCCTATTTAAAAAATATACTTCTAGTTGTTTGGCAAACCAAAGTTCTGGCCTGTTATATAGAACTGGATGGAAATTGAGACATAAGGTATGCTTTAAATTGGGAGATGTGCTTTTAGTGATTATTTCTCCAGAGAGATAAAACTCTGGAAGTTGTGGGTGTAACTACAGAGTCTTGGAATGGTGTGGTGGCAGAAGGAAAAGGAATTCCATTCACAAATTTCATGGGCAAAAGGTGATAACAGAGAAGAGAGGTTCACCAAGTAAAACGTATGCAGTAAAATCCCGCATTACCATGATACCTCCCATGCCAAATGCGAGCTCCCACTCCACCTCTGGTTCAATTCCAGCTTTGTTGACTCTTGCATTTTAACTGTGCAAGCATATCCCCAGCACCATAAGAGAAGTGATTAAGGAAACATATTTCTTTTTACAGAAATTTCCTTTGCATCAGCTTTGAGGAATCCATCTTAAACTGTCAAATCTCTTTCTACTTGGTACAAAAATATGATTCATATCCCATTATATAAACTGTATTGTATTATAAATGGATCACTGTTTTCTATATGGCTTTTTTGAGCTATGAGAGGATCTGGAGAAGTCTTTTTGACTGAGTCCGAAATGTGTTTTCTGTAAAGGAAGGTGAAGAAAAGCATTTTAATCTTATGGAAGGAAAACATAAACGTATTTTTATTATACATTATGAGCTGGATATCTTAAGGAGTAGAAATAGGTTCACAGATGCCTATCTATCAATAATCTTCCGAGGGAAGATGCAAGATGAAAAAAGAAGAGAAAAATGATTTCATGCTGACAGTGCCACCAGGCAATGAAGTGGCATTGCTTTCTGCATCCAGGGTCCGTATCTTTTATCTGGGGTTCCAATCTGGCCTCTCCTCCTTCTTCCGTGAAAGATTTTGCAGATGCAAGGTGGCCAAAAAGGATGAATGTAGAATGCCTGGAGGACAAATGTGATTGTGAAGCAAATACTATTCTGTCCTTTGGCAAAACATCAGAAATAACCATTTTCAATGATTTAAAACAGTGTAGCAGAGGGAGGATAACAGTGATTATTGTATAAAGAATGACGCTGAGGCAAACAAAGACATATATCCAATTCCCCTGCCATATTTCATGGTAATGATACATGTGCACCCACTTTCACCTGCTGTGATGTTGTTATACTTGGGCACATTCCTCGAGGCTGTCATTGCAAAGTGTTGCTTTCCTTCTTCACTTGTCTTCAACACTTAGGCACATTCCCCAATTCTGATTTATCATTTCACGCAGAAAATTATTTCTAGGTTTAATCAACCACCCCAGTCCTTTAATAAGAAACCTGGAATAATTGTCTTCCTTATATAATTAAATCAACCAATAATTTTTTGATATCAGAAATACTACTATTTAATATAATTTGTCTGTAAAGTCACTTCATTGAACAAAAATACAAATTATAATGTTTCCTAATAGTACCAGAGAGTATATTCAGAGAAAACATTTTATTAATATAATTTGGAGCCACTATTCAGAAACATAGAAAATTTATAATATAAATCCTATGACTATATTATATAAATATATACTCATAATAAATATTTTAGCACTGCCAATTTTATTTTAACTTATTTATTACCTATTTATTTATGTTTTTTATTTGTTTCGATTTTTATGGACGTAAAATTAAGATCTAGACAATACTTTTTTATCTTCAAACTAAATCTCATTTTAATGGTAAGATCAAACCCTGAGAATATTCTTATTTTCAATACCTTTTGGGGAAAAGATACTACAATTTTCTACAATAACCTATCACACTAAGTAAGAGCATATTAATTAACTAATTCCAACTTTTAATACCTGGTAAATTTTTCCTATAGAGAGTATTCAAAAATACTTCTTGATATTAACTGAGTTTATTTTTTTTTAAAGATTTTATTTATTTATTCATGAAAGACAGAGAGAGAGAGAGGCAGAGACACAGGCAGAGGGAGAAGCAGGCTCCATGCAGGGAGCCCGACGTGGGACTCAATCCAGTACTCCAGGATCACACCCTGGACAGAAGGCAGCACTAACTGCTGAGCCACCAGGACTGCCCTTAACTGAGTTTCTAAACTAAGTCCAGTCAATCAAGTTTTACTAAACCCCTAACCTCTATTTATTTATTCATTATTTATTTAGTATTTACATGGCGTAAGGAATTGGGTTCAGCTGAAGGTGTATAAACTTGAGTTCAACACAAGCTCTGTGCTTAGTTCTCTGAGATAAGTAGAGACTAGAACAACAGATCAGCAAAATGCAGGACTGTTTGTCAAGATCTCTGCTAGGTAAGTGCAAATGTGGTTATTCCTGCCTTCCAGAGGGCTCAAGGGAGGCATTTTTGGGGTATTGGCAGGGAGGAATGTTAGGAGTCATAAAGTCTCACGATTCTGGGACTTCATAATTAACACAGAACAAAGCGAATGATGCTGTAATAAAAAGAAGAATAAAATAAGCACAGTGATATTAATCAAGGGAATACGAAATTATAATGGGGAAACTCAGAAACTGAATCTAATTCTGGAGGTTGGGGTAGATTTCATACAAGAACTGGCATTTCAGCCGAGGGATAAGTGGAGAAGAAATTATTTCATGGCTAGGAAATAATTAGCAAAAGCACAAAGGACTCCTGGTGGTATGGCCTTCTCAGTCTTATTCACCGATGCATGACCTCGGCAAGGCACAGAGTGATCCTTTGATACACTCATGTTGAATGAATGAATAAATCAATATCTGTCAGCTCCAGTGGTCTCAAGCTATCTTTATTTGTTAACAAGAGAATTCAGGCCCTGTTCACCTCCCTTACCCCACCCCACCTCAAGGGTATGAAAATAGATAAATTGGTAAATGTTTCCAAATTTTTAAAATTTATTTATTTTTATTTATTTACTTGGTTTTTGTTTCCTAAGACTACTCAAGTGAAGCAGTGCTGAAGTGAAGGTGGAATAAAGAAATCTGTAACCAGCTGTGATCAATTAATTGTAAACATCACTATACTCCTCTAAGTTTTTTATACTGTTCTATACATACAATTTTGAAAAGTAGAATTGAATTCAAGACAGAAATGCCAATATAATACTTTTAACCAAAGACAAAATAGTTAATTAAGACTGAGTTCTGATGGAAACAGTGAGGTGATCTCTTAGACCTCTTAGGAATTCAGGAGCAGGAAGAGCGGTTGGGCCCTCCCCCCCCCACCAGTGACATTTCCTGCAGTAACTCACCATGGACATCTGTGAAGTGAACATGCTGGGCTCACACACTTGGCCCTGCCAGTCAGCAGCCTCCCTCTTTGAAACCCAGACAGAGGTAGCCTTGGCTGAGGCCTGTGGACTTAGGGTCTGTGGAGAGAGTGGCAGCACTCTTGGGGGCCTTCTTTCTTTTTCTTGGAGGATAGTGCATGTTCAAATAGTTCTAAGTTCCATGCTGTAAAATACAAGAAATCTAGTGGTCTTCATTCCATCCACCCCAAGCATCTCTTTTAGTTAACACTGGCTCTGTTTCCACTGGTGTGACCCCAGCTCTATTGCTGGCTTATGTTGAGATGGCTAATTTAGCCTAAGGTCTCCTGATCAACGGATTATTCAGTCACACAGTGTTCTCTTCAGAATAAGATTCCTTATTTTCTCCTGTTCAGATAGCCTCAGAATTTTCTGAATCTGGGCAGCCCGGGTGGCTCAGCGGTTTAGCGCCGCCTGCAGCCCAGGGCGTGATCCTGGAGACCCTGGATGGAGTCCCACCTTGGGCTCCCTGCACAGAGCCTGCTTCTCCCTCTGCCTGTGTCTCTGCCTCTCTCTCAGTCTCTGTGTCTCTCATGAATAAATAAATAAAATTAAAAAAAATTTTTCCAAATCTTCTGGTTCCTTTTTGCTTAACATTTTTTTTCTTCAATTCGTTTCTCTCCTTTTGTGTTTTACTACAAATGATCAGGAGGGTTAAAGCCACTCTTTCTTAAAATTTCTAAGCTACTTTTCTTAGAAATAGCCTCAATTAAATATATGATTTCATTGCTCACAAGTTTTACTTTCCACAACACACTAAAAATGATTCAGCCATCACCTTTACCACAAGGATTGCCTTTCTTACAATTTTCAATGGTGTGCTTCTCATTTACATCTGATACCTCACTACAATCATTCTTTATGTCTATGTTTCTAGAATGTTTCTGGCTGCTACCCACTACTCAATTCTAAAGCCGCTGCCACATGGCCAGGTATTTGTTACAACACGCCTTACTTCTCTGTAGCAAAATCTGTCTTGGTGTGTTCTGGCTGCCCTAACAGAATATCGTAGACTGGGTGGCTAACACAACAGAAATTTTATTTCTCACAACTTCAGAGACTGGGAAGTCTAGGAGCAAGGTGCCAGCATCTTCAAGCTCTGGTGAGAGCTGTCTTCCTGGATTGTAGGTAGCTATTTTCTCACTGTTTCCTCATGTGGCGGAAAGACAGCCCAAACTCTGTGGTGTCTTTTTTCATAATGTCACTAATTCTATCAGCTCAGGCCTTTCATCCAACCCTAACTGCTTATTCAAAGCCTCATCTCCAAATACCATCACCTTGCAGGTTAAGGCTTCAAAATAATTAATTTAGTAAGAGGACACAGATACTCAGTTCCTAACCCTATTCAAACTCATGCCATGATCTACTCTCTACCATCAAACATTGCCTTTTTGTTCATTTTTCACTCTGAATGGACTGTAATGATTTGGGAGCAGGGAGGAATGTTGATGTTACATAGCCATGCATTCAGTTTCCACCTCTCCCATTAACTGCTATGAAGTTAGGTGAGTTGCTTATGTTCATCAGTGGTTCCTTTTCTAGAAACTGGGATTACTCCAAACTACATCGTACTTTGTTTAGATAATTAATAAATAACATATCTAATATGCACAGGGCAAATGATAAAAGGCCTCTCTATTTAGCATTATCAAAATAGCACAACTCATGTCTGTATTATTCCTCTTTTCAGAATAAAAATTATTTGAAATCAGAGACTTTGTTTACAAAGCTGATATTCATCTCTAGCATCTAACAATCAGCCTCAGGAAATACATGTATATATTAAGGGTGGGAGTAAATATGGAAGATTCTCTGAGAGAGAGCAGCTTTATCCTCGAGGACATATGCGTATGGGGCAGGACTGTAGGCCATGTGGAAGGGCAAACATGGTCTAGGGAATAAAACTGGCTGAAGGCAGATTGTCTTTTTTGTTGTTGTTATTAGTGAAGTATACTTAGCAAACAGGGTTCTATTGGTTTCAGGTATACAATATAATGATTCAACAATTCTGTATGTTACTTAGTGCTCCACACAACAAGTGTGTTACCATCTGTCACCAAAATGTTATTACAATCTTATTATACTTTCTATGCCACACTATTTATGTCTGAGACTCATTCACTTACTGAGGACTGGCCATGCACTGCTCATCTTTGCTCAACTACCAGGAAAGACTTGAGGGCTGTGCGGGGGAAAACAGGTTGACTTTGAGGTCAGACAAACTCTTGCCTTAGGTTTTCAAAAACTATACAACATTGGACAACTCACATACATCTTTCCTTGAATATCAGACACAATATATAGCTAACAATGCATTCCTAATCCAGTGGATTAAATATGAAAAATAAAACAATGTCTATAAAGCCCTCAGATGCTGTCTAGCACAGGGGTGACACTGTTGGTGGACTCCCTGAGGTCCCCAAGAAACCTCGTTTCTTTATTTTTTTTTTTTAATTTTTTTACCTCCTTTCTTTAGAATGAACCCAGCACAACTTCTACAAGCTTGCTTACTTGCCCAGGGAGAGCAAGATTCAGAGCATCTGTCTCTCTTCTCTACTATAATGGCATTGGTTAAAAGGGAAACAAATTTTTAATATGCCCTTCCTTCAGATCTGACAATGCAGCAAAGACATGGTACAGTTCTAACCACAATAAGGACATTTTTCCCTTCACAGTATAACCCTTAGGAGACCAATGCTTCAAATAGTAAAAACTTCACATTGATTTGAAATTGTAATAGTGGATAACAAGAGACAGAGCATAGGAACAAGGGAATGGAAGTAAATCCCCATTTTGGAATATACAGAATCTAAACAAGAACAAATGGGCAGGATAATGAAATCCAAGTAGCTTTTGCCACATGCTTGTTAAGCAAAGGGAAGAAGATAAAATTTCCAAAGATCCAATCTCAATAGTTGTTCCTTAACAGAATATTCTAGTGGACACCCACCCTACTATCCATCATTGCGCACCATTCATCCATATCTCATCTAACAGGATGACATTTAATACAAAATAAGAGGGATGAAGCTGACAGGAATTTGTGCAGTTTATTATTGGTACCAAGCTGTATTAATTTAGCCAGTGCTTGACTAAATTTTGCTTAGCAAAATTGTGTCTCTAAGAAAAGGGCTATCACTATCAAGTATCTTTTCAAATATAAACTCCTATTGAAAGAGTCAGACTGGTCATAGATCACCTTGACATTTATTGGAGGAAATGTCTGTTCATGGAATATGTTCCCCTCTCCTTTCCTTAGAAAATCACACTCAGTTTTCTTTTATTTTTTTCGAGAATGATTTTTTTTCGTTTACTTTTGAAAGGAAATTCAGTCTTTGATGTTTTTATTATAATTTCTTTCAATTTTCAAAATCTGAAAAGCAAACTTACCTATATCATTGGGGGGGGGGTGAATTCAGGAGACTTCACTCTCTCTATATTTGTGTTTATTGGTGAGTGACTTGGAGGCTCAGCAATCTCCCCAGAAGGCAGCTCAAGGTGTGTACATGTGGAGCACCTGGGTGGCGCAGTGGTTGAGCGTCTGCCTTTGGCTCAGGTTGAGTCCCACAACAGGCTCCCCACAATGGAGCCTGCTTCTCCCTCTGCCTATGTCTCTGCCTCTCTGTGTCTCTTATGAATAAATAAATAAAATCTTAAAAAAAAAAAGATGTGTACATGGTAACAGCCATTGGCATGTGGGTAAAATGAAGCAGGGGACAAGAATTCCCAATGAAAATAGAGCACTTGTAAAAGAGTCTGATCTGAGGAAGAAATTATCGAAATAAAAGGAAAGAGTTTAGAATTATAAGCTGGATTTAGAAACAGAACATGTAATTTGAATGGCTACAGTGGTTCTGGAAGAGAATTGTGCAGTTTTATTCACCTCTGTTGGGTTGCCATCGTCACCCTCAGCTTATGTGAGCATGCTGGAAACAAGGGGCTGTGCCCAAGTGAGGTACCTAAAGCAAAATAGCTCTTTCCTTCAACATTGTAGTATCTTGATTCTAAAGCCTCCCTGAAAGGAAAGAGTTGTAACAGGTGAGAATTTGCCATTCCGTTAAGTAGTGAAAAGTCAGCTCCAGAGGGCCAAGATAGGACCAGCACAGGCTTAAGTCTGAGTGAGGGACAGAGCATGAGACCAGCACTGAAGAGTAGCAGCGAGAACTGTGGCTGTGTTGGACTCCCAGAGTAGAGGCAGCATGGAAGCCTGTGAGACAGTGCCTGCACTCCACCCCTGTCTGGACGCAGTCACCTCTGAGGCTTCAGGACAGAACAAGCCAGCTGGTGATTGCTCTCTGCCAGAAACACAAACACATTTTCCATAGATGGCCCAATGGTAAGTGTTCTGGGCTTTGCAGGCCATCGAGCCTGTCATGATTACTGAACTCTACTGTTTTAATGCAAAAGCAGCGATGGGTAACACATAAACAAACCAGCAGAGTTATGTTTCAATGAAACCTCGCTGACACTGAAACTTGACTATCATAAAATTTTTGTGTTGTGAAAAATTATCCTTCTTTTGATATTTTTTCAACTATTTAATAATGTAAAAAACATTCTCAGCTCAAGGGCCATCCAAAAACAGGGGGTGGGCTGTATCAGATCAACCAGCTGTAGTTTGCTGAGGCTTGCTTTATATCATTCACAATCTCATCTCATTAAAAATCTCGATAGTAGTCCCCCCACACACACACAAACAACTACACTGATGGCAGAGGCCTATCAACTTGTTGCTCCTCCTTTTGTCTTTGTGGTTCTTACACCCAATGGTCATGCTCTCTTAGTAGACTATCACTCCTGAAGAAAGGGGAGGCGCTGTCTTATTCATATTTGTGTACTCTGCGTCTCGCAAAATGTACATCTCTCAAATGTCTTTACAATAAATGAGGGAATAAATTTATGTTTTCTCCCTTTTTTAAAAAAATTTGTTTATTTATTTTAGAGAGAGAAAGAGCAGAGGGAAGGGGCAGGGGGACAGGAAAAGAGAGTCTTAAGCAAACTCCACACTGAGCACATTGTCTGATGTGGGGCTCGATCTCATGATTCTGAGATCATGGCCTGAGCTGAAGCCAAGAGTCTGACACTTAACTGACTGAGGCACCCAGGTGTCCTGTTTTCTCCCCTTTAAGGAGATTTCTTTCACCTATTTTTTAAGAATGCCCTCCCACCAAGCCGGTATCCATCTGAAAAGATCATTCAGAGTTGAATTCCTTCTGCAAATATCACATCCACATCAAACAGAAGAAACAAAGGTGGGGTGCTCCCCTACTGTTCAAAGATTCTCTCCAGATTCAGCATGTACCTTTCAAATTCTCCTATTTATATTTGCCTATTCAGGACCAATTTATTCCCAGTTCTTTGACTTTGCTGATGCAATTTCTTTTGCCTAAAAATGAGTCCCTGTTTTTTAAAATTCCTCTACATATTCCCATCAAATAATACCCCCTTTCCTGCAAGGTTTATCAACTGTCTGGTTTCTAATTCAACACTTTATCCAAGTATTTGGCACAGGCTTGTCATAAGAAGATGGTCAAGAAATATTTGTTGAGTAAAGTATTGAAGAAATTTAAAAAGGACTGTCACTTATACCTATTTATATCTCTAGCATATAACATAGTATCCTTGCCAAATAGGTAGTTATAATTGTTAATATTTGATTTAAAAATGATTTCATTAATAATATATTATAAATTCCTTAAAGACATAAAAAATGCCTCATTTTTTTCAGAATGATGATATAGCAACCCCCCAAGCTTTGCTTAAACTAAAAGAAAAGGACACTAATAAAGAAATGAAGGAATTAATTAATATAGCTAAAGACCCATGGTCTAGAAATTAAAAAAAAAAAAGGAAAATATCCTCCTATTCTTCAAAAATGGCAAAATATTTCCAGTTATTTCTTCCCTTCTTTTTCCACATTACTCATGCCATTTTTTATGGCATTGCCACTTACAGAAAGAGAAAAGGGTATTGTTTGCAAAAGTCTGCTTTCCCTGACATTTACCTTCAGTTATTTTTCATGATTCTTCCTTATTCTGCATAATGGGATATTTCAAGTCTCTCACTGGGGGTCCTAGAACAGTAGTATGTCCTATCTAATTTCTGAAAGACCCAGGGAGCTTCACTCACAATGCATCTTGCAAGAGCATACATCATATGAGTGTATTCTAGCCTTGGTGACATGAATTTCTGTCAACTCCTCTAAAACGTTTGGCCTCAGTGGGTGCAATGCACTGTGGAGGTTCACTTCAAAGAAAAGAGTGTGTATGGATTCTACTCCTAAAGGAATTATATATATATATAATATTATGTATTATTTTATATATAATATATAATGCCTAGAGAGAAAAATACCTTCAGAGAAATAAACCAGAGCAGTCACAAAATTTTAAATTTTATTATTGAAAAGTTTCTGAGGCCAGAGCCAGAGGGAGGAAAAAAAAAAAAACCTATACAAATTAAATATGAAGAATGAAAATGTCATCACTCATCCTTTTTTATTATTCAGTGACCATATCTCCAGGATTACTTTGCATAGGATTTTTCATAAAACCAACAATCTTAAAAATCTGTGACATCTCACATTGCTATTATCATCTTCCATTAAGATCCTCAGGAAAGATGGACTTCGAACCTGGCTAATGAGAAAGAAAGAAGAGCCAATTTAAACGTGCCTTAAGGCATAATACGCTAATATTTTAAAATAACAATTTAGTGTACCAATAGATTTCCAGAATCACTTCATCAATAGCATACATGCTGTATCAAGTATCAACTTTTAAGTTTGTTTAGATGCTTAACGTCTATTTAGGTCTGTAAACAGACCATAGGAAATGGCAGATGTGTGAAGTATAGCTTCACTGCACTGAGTAATATGTTATCCAAGTTGCTGGGCTCCAATGACTGATACAGGGTCAGTTAGTAACTTTATAATGAAAAAGGCAAATCTCATCAGATTTTCATATACAAGTTTCCTGTATTCAATTGTGCAATGAAAATATTAATGCTTACAACTCCCTACTATACGTGTATGCCTTAGAAAACTTCTGTTGGCAATAGGAGACTGCTCTATTAACAGAATTTTAAATCCTAAGTATATTTATTGTTTAATTAGCAAGAAGTTTAATGCGTGGTGGTCTCATGATTGATTTAGTATTTCACTGATGTCTCATTTGAGGTTTCTAGAATTAAGTCAGTCATTTCCTCATGGTAATAAGTCACAAATAATGGTAGCTAAAGTAGTATAGAAGGGACAGGATCAAAACTGTTCCTTGACCCAAATTTTATGGTGTTTTCATCAAATGCCCAGTACACCTCTCCGTAAGTCCCATTGCAAAGACCTAGACCACATGCTCATCCATGGACCAATCACTAACAAAGGATAATTGAGTAGATATTATTATCTTTGCACAATCAAAACTCATCCTTTAAAGGTGGGAGAAAAAAATTAGGACTATGTTAACAGTGAAGAAGGTAGGAACCAGCTCTTCTTTGTGCAATTAAATGTGCTACAGATTGAGAAGCTAAGCGCTTATTAAAGGCATAGTATTAAATGAACTGACATGTATACATAAAGTATTAGTAAATTATTAAAAACATACCTAGATTAGGATCTATTGCTCTACAATAATGTTCATAAAATTGAGAAAAAAACAGTTCTAAAAAAGAAACAAAAGTAACAACAGATATCTAGAAGTGTGTAATTTTACATGTATGTGCTTGGAGAAAGTTGGAAAAGCATACAATGACTTGTTAACATGGGTTACTTCATTAGCTGCTTCAGGGGAGGAAGGAATGAGTATCTAATGAAGTTTTTCTCCATACATTTTTGCATTGATTTATCATTTACTAACAGCTTTACATTTCTCTTTGCAAATAAAATACAAATTTTTATTAATAAAGAAGCAATAAATGGACTGATAACAGAACAATTAACATTTAAAGGTAACTAGAAAGTGCTCACTAACACAAGAATTGATTGCTGGGCATGAATACAAGTGTAGAAGAAAGTGAAGAAAGAAACTGAAATTAAACAATCACCTCTTTTATGTGACAAGTCACCCTGGGAACTGTGTAAGCATAATCTCATTATATCTATGATTATTCTAGAAGGTAAGTGCAATTATTGTTTCATTTTGGTAAATAAGAAAAGTGTGCCTCAGAGAAATAAAAAACACTTTTCCATGGTTACACACTGGAAAGTTTGGAATTCAAATGTTGACTGATATCAAGTCTCTCAAACAGGCAGTGGTTAGTAATGTAGCAGTTAACATTAAAAGGTGATCATTCTTAGCCTGGCTGATCAGAGAAGGTGTCATGAAAGATTGGTAGGGTTAATGGTGGCTGTTGATAG
The DNA here is from genome assembly GCF_048164855.1 of Canis lupus baileyi. Taxonomy (NCBI): domain Eukaryota; kingdom Metazoa; phylum Chordata; class Mammalia; order Carnivora; family Canidae; genus Canis; species Canis lupus. The sequence goes on along the minus strand of NC_132857.1, from coordinate 29,917,554 downwards.
AAGGCAGAAGGTAGGGGTTTGTAACACATTTGTTTAGGAGATGAGGTTGAAATAGTCAAGTCAGATGTTTTAAGGAAGGACTTGAGAAAAAAAAATCATAAAAATTCCTAAAACATGGCATAAAGAAAACTTAAATGAAGCTATTAAAGAAAGACACTAGATCTTTCATGTATAGTTTTATTTAGTTTGAATTAGCTGTTTGTTGAGAAAGATTTAAATTAGTAAATGCATTGAAAATCAATACAAATTGCCTCCCATTTTTTTAACATTTTCTAGTTAAACACTATTTTATTTGTATGTAATTTATAAAATATAAAATCACAGAAAAGGAAAAGAAAATCTATCAGTGGTTTCTCCCTTATACGAGGTTTTGGTGAACATCTTTTCTGGACTTTCTTCCCACCCAATATACTTGGGATCATTCTGAATATACTATGTCATAGGCCACATACTTCTTAATGCATTGTGACCTTTTTTCTATGCCATTTGATATCTTTATACAACAGCATATTTTTATATATACTCTAAATTCTAGAAAATTGATAAATCTTGATTTATTTAATATCTTTATTTTTTCATATCTATATTTGTCTTCCAAATTTTTACTTTAAAAAAGAGAATTTGTAGTAAACTGAAAACAAATTAAGATAAAAAACTGAGTACAGAGTAGAATAAAATGTTAAAAATGTTTTAAGAGTGGCAAAATTTACCCTTGATACATTAAAATTCAAGATAAATAAAACAATAGTAAATAGCAATGGTTAATGATTAGCTATTTCCCCATCAATCAGAGGTCAGCAGAACTAATTTGCTTTTGATTACAATTTATTTCATCTAATGTATTAAATTCATAAATACTAATATACACTTATATTCCTATATATACACTCCTTCGGAATTAGTATATTAGGGAAAATTTGTCTGTTTAGCAGATAATACGCTGTTTTCAATATTTACTCTTTTTTTTTTTAATTTTTTTTTTTATTTATTTATGATAGTTACAGAGAGAGAGAGAGAGGCAGAGACACAGGCAGAGGGAGAAGCAGGCTCCATGCACCGGGAGCCCGACGTGGGACTCGATCCCGGGTCTCCAGGATCGCGCCCTGGGCCAAAGGCAGGCGCCAAACCGCTGCGCCACCCAGGGATCCCTCAATATTTACTCTTAAATAGCATTAGCACAGGTGGAATGACAATAGAAGGAACGATAATAATGAAATGCTAAAATGTTTAAGCATATGCTAAATTCCCTCCTGACAAATCATTAAAAATAGTGAGGCATTCTTATTTCCATTATACAGATGGAAAGATTAAGGTTCTTTGAGTCTCAGTAATTTATTCAAAATGCAGAACACATAAGTGATGCATGTAGAATTTCAAGACTTACTAATGTCAAAGTGTTAGCATTTTTTTACTCACAATGACTCTACTAAAAAAAGTTTAAAATTTTAAGATGAGTAGGGTATGTGTATGTGTCCTTGTGTGTGTGTGTATGTGTGTGTGTGTAAGGGAGGTGATGCACTGGTGGTAGGGAAGGGAAACATCTGTCTTGGCTCTGGCATCTTACTGGGGCTACAACAAAGCAGCAAATAGAATTTGTTCCTAGGGAATACCCATGCGTCTAAATGAATGTGATTTGTTGTCCCATTAAATCATTAAAGATTCATATATTACTGAAAAGCTTTACCAGTGGTTGCCTCCAGTTCCCAGTTGCCCTATTGCCTGATAGCAGTTGACATTTGTTCCTGTCTTACCATTCTATGTCACTATGGGGTGAACCTCAGCCAGTGAATAACCATAGGGTGCAAAATTTGGCTCCCTTTTTCCCAAATTATACAATTTGGCTCAGTTTATAATCTAGCGCTCCCTGTACTGAACTGTATCTGCTTCACCAGCTCCCATACATATAGTTGTGTACAGTCAGCAATAACCAATAGTTATATCTGGGTCAGGACCACAAGGATATGGAAATCACATAGAAAGTGTCATTATCAGCTCATCTCTTCATTCTTGCATTCATTTACTCACTCACTTGTACATTCTCTCATTTAATTATTTGTTTACATAAAATATTACATGAACATTGTTGTATTTGCTTATTTGCTTTAAAGTACAAGTATTTAATGTACTGAGTCTTGAGAGTATTAAACTAATTAATATAGAGTCCATCCATTCAAAGGACTTATGGTCTAATGAAGAAAATAACCACATACATACATCAGTACCCTAATGTGTCTGGTGTTTTATATGAAAAACCACAAGGAAACAGAGAGCAGTATGGTCAAGAGGGTCAAATGTCATCCGAAAGCCTTTATAAAAGAGGGAATACTTGATTTACTGTTTGTTGGTGAGGGCATGACATACGTGGTTCTCCAAGAGAAGAAAGGAAGAAGCAAGAATACTAAACAGATTATTGGTGGGGCAAAGAGCAATGACACAGTCAAGTTAACCAAACTCAGAACAGCCAGAGCTCAGAACAGGGGGAGAAGTGTCAGGAAAGAGGTGTCTGGAAGGCAGTCTCCAGATAGAGGTTCCTCATGCCGGTTCAAGGCTGATTTTACTCCATACCAACAACCAGCTTTTATCAGTGGACTTGGCAGCCATCTCAGATGCCTCATGCCTACCATGCTATAGTGAGTGGGTAGGGGAAACAGGGTTGTTGAAATATAGAAAGAGGATCCTTTGTCAATCACCTTGTCCTGGAACAGAGAGAATTAGGAAAAGAGAATTGATAAGTTGTGGTCCCCATTTGGGAGTAGGGATAGGAAATATGGATGAGAAATAATTGAGGAAAAAGAAAGAACTCAGGTTCTCCATAGGGATGACTGGTCTAGCCTAGTATACTGGCATAATGTTCACATATTCTTTGAAATCTTCTCTCCAGAAAAAAATATTGCTTAAATTTAGCGAAACTTTTTTACATAATAAATGCATGATAATCCATTAGGTAGAACAGTCTCTATCCTGAGAGGCACTATACATCTCCCAATTCAGCAGGTTTTCCATGAATTTGATCACAGAATACAAATATCTCCCTTTGTGTATCTTTTCACTTTTAATAGGTTGGCAGTTTTGAAGCAGATTTTTCTACTCACTCAGCCTTAATTAAATCTGCAAATACAAAAGTAGGGTATTTCTAAAGGTTGTATTATTCCATCTAAATACCATGGCTTAGTGCTCTTTTTGGCTTATGGAATAATGAAAGCATAGAGATAAAAGAAAGAAAGAATCTTTAATATATTTCAGGTATAACAACAAGGAAAGGTAGAAATCTGATAGTTCACTCAATCCCAAATCCTATCTTTAATATTTTTTAAAGAACATTCTGTAGAGTGTTGGGGCGGGAAGGAAGGGTGACACAACTGTCCATCCATCATCTTGTGAAAATGTTAAAGATGTATGCACCCAAAGCATTAACAGTTAATTTTAACATGCAATTATTAAGCTTTTCTTAGTACCTAGTACTTATTCATATATTCAGCCTACCTTTTATGGTAATAAAGGGAAGGGAATAAATATTTTTAAGTACCTACTAAATGTCAGATATAATCACAGGCGCTTTACGTGAGACACTTCACCTGATCTGCACAACAGCTCGGTGTGCTTTAAACTTGCAAGCAGGCAGAGGCTCAGGGAGGGGGAAATGCCACACAAGGGGAGCACCAGGATTCCAGAGGGGATTCCAAAAGGATTCTTCTCAAGGGTTGAGGCTCATTATCTTTGTTCATCTGCCTTGTCATGTCATATTTTGATTTATGGTAAACCATTCTTTCAAAATTAGATGAAGCTCTTCAACTGCTAGAATATTACAAGTGAAACATACTTTTTACTTAAAATCAGATTGTTTAGAAGCAAATAAAAGAATACAGTGGAACTTAACTTCTGTCACTGTTTAAAGAAAGACATGAAATAAAGACTACAAATATCAGTTTCATTTTCACTTGGAGTGAAAGGGACAGAACATTTCCTTTGAAAACAAAAACTGTGTTATCCCATCAGCTTAGTAGATGAGGCGTCATATCCTCTTGAAGCTTCCTTCCTGAAATGGCCATGCCTTCCCCTATAGCTGCTGAATTTCCATGTAGGTTTCTTCCCAGTTCTGATGGTCATCATCATCATCATCCTAAGAGATATCCCCATGATGAGTGTGGCTCTTGTTCACTGTGTGAAGCCTTGGCCTTGTCTCTGGGACTAAGTGGATCAAATATCCACCTGCAGTCAAAGCATGAGAAATCTAATTTGATTTCAGATGGTTACTCCAAGGGGTTCCTCTTAATGACTGAAATGTATGAGGACAGTTTATTTGTTCTTGTTGCTTTTTCTGTTTTTAATTAGGTTATTAAAGGGACAGAATCATTTCAGCCATTTGTGTCCTCATTGTAATAAAGCTGGTAGGAATCAAATCAGTTTTAAAATGGCCAATTAGAGAAACACAATTCCTAATTCCTAAGTTCAAGACAATTTAAATAGGGGCAACAGGCTTGCATGATAAAGATAATCCAATTGTTACTTATCTCACATCTTTTTATGTAATAATACTTAGAGATACTGTTCTGAGAGCTTTCTGAATATTAACTCATTTATTGCTTTTAGCAGCCTCATTATTATGGCACTCCTAAACTGTCACCAATCTTGGAGATGGAGACACAAAGTCACAGAGTGACTTGCCTAAATTCTCATAGTTTGTAAGGAATGGAGCACAGATTTAATACTTGCCAATCAACTTTCCATCCTCTGCTCTGCTCTATCTCCATCAGCAAAATAAGGTGTTTGTTTCATCCTTTCCAACACCTTTGTTCCTGCCATAGTGCTCAGGGAGGTGAACCACATTAGCAAGAGAAAGAAAATACAAAGGCTCACTCACATACAGTTGATCTACATTGAAGAATGTGCAGTCCAGATGAAATTATACTCCAAGACATGATGATGACAGACACATAGGACAAAGGGACATAGGAGGAAATTAAGGGAGAAGGTGCCATTTTTAGAATCCATATTGGGCACACATGGTGCTGATTGAAAGGTTAGTGACTGATAGGCAGTAAAAACTATTTTCAACATGGCCTGGACTCCTCATCTGCTAAGGAACAAACAAGAATTATTTCCACTAGAGAAATGAGCTAATATAGCTCTCTAGTCATTTCAGAACATAGCAGCAGTGTCACATGAAGGACTTCTGTATTTATTCACCAAATGACCTCATAAAATAGGTTTTTTTTCATGTCCATCTTCCAGATGGGTTCACTGAGCTTTACAGATTTGATGTTGCTTACAGATACGTGGGTTCTAAGACAACACTGATACTCTAAATTCAGTTCAGAGCTCCTTTTTTGGAGATATTCTCCATAGATGCTGTCTTGAGAACAACTAATCAACCCTGAAGGAGCAATTCTGTAAAAAGAGGATGGTTTTCCACATAAAGTCCAGTGATAGATTACCTTTGGTTATTTCTCATGGCTTCTTCTTTCACGTCTATAATTATAAAACTAAAGGCATGATGTTTAGAGTTGATTCATGGCCAATTATTACCATTCTGTGCCTCTCTCCAGTTCTGAACTACCCTAAGGGAGAGTGAGTCAAAGGAATAACTTTCCCCCATGTCTTGCAAATTAGTCAGAAGTGTAGTTTTCAGCAAACCTATTATTTGATGTAATATTCCCCTCTTTTCATATGTTTTTCCCCTTGACATTCCTCTGTGCCCTAAAGCTAGACTATAAACAATGCATCTACTATGCGACCTTGGTTCCTGATTATATCTGTGATACTAAAAGAGAAAAGAAAACTCATTATGAAGCTTCACTTATGATCCTGTCATTATTTGAAAATTACGGGAGCTATTGCAAACAATTTCAGATCGGCATTTTCTTTTTATCATCTTGAATGTGTAATTAAGTACAGTGGACCTGAGTTACACAAAAGTTGGGGCTTCCATAGTTTTTATTTCAAGCAGAGATTACACAGATTTGAATATTATAATAATGCCTACCATTTAAAAGATCAGCATGTAATTTGGTCAAACCTTTTTGATTCTGAACAATAATGGAAGGAATAAGAGGTTAATAAATGGCAGATAAGATTGTCTATGGATTTGTCCTTTAGAGCTTATATTAATCTTTTCTGGGTGGATAGGTATTTAAAAATATTAGGCCAGATAAACATATCGCCAATCTTGCCTTTCATTTCAAATGAATCTCATTTCTTTTGTTTGCATTTAAATCTACTTTGGGGAGTCACAAATAAAATATATTATATCATAAGAATCATAAAATGCAGGTGTTGGGATGAAAGAGCATCTTAGCACCTGCATTTTATGGGGATATAAAGGAGATATATAATACAGTTAAAAGAAAGTTTGCTTTATCTTTGTTTCCTCTGAGAAGGAATTTAAAAGTATTTGGTCTATCTAGAAACATGTCAAACTATGATGTGTTTAAAAATTGAAAAAGAGGGAAAAAGAAAAGATATAGAAAGCCTTGTTTTAAGGTAAAAACACCCATGTATGCATGTTAAACGATGCTGTAATAAATGACATTATAAATATCAAAAGTGAAAATAATTGATAAGGACTCATGCTATAATTGCCACTTATGACTTTCTAGCTGAGAAATCAAAGTGGGCACATCTCTAAAAGCAGTCACCACATCCAGAACTCATGCCTTGCCTGTGCACCTGAGTTACAGGTATACACATGTGAACCTTGCCAGGGAAAATGACAGGTGAGTCCTGTGTCAGCTTGGGCATTCTCCAGGACAAACAAATGCAAACAAATGCAAATTTGTAGATAAAAGGCAGCCACAATCAATCCACTGTCTGATACTGGCAACTAGGGCATTAATGTTAAGAGAATGTCTCCAACAAAGCAAAATCAGACAGCTCCTTGAAAGAGGAAGATCCATCTATTTTTAAAGGGGCTTAATGCACAGAATCAACCTCCAGGACCAAGTAAACACCTGTGATCTTTTAAGTGGGTGCTTCCCTTCAGGTTTGCATTTATTTTCACCTTGATTTTGAGGGGGCCTGAATCTGGCTCTGCCTTTTCCCAAGATGGGACAGATTGAATTGAACTAACATATTCAACTTCCTTTAGCTCTTGGAGGTGGTGCCTTCAACAAATGGCCTCTCACACTTGCTGCTGAAATCCTCCAATGTCTGATGCTAAAAAACTATTGGCAGAACTTATCTCTCACTCCATTCTTTAACTGAGCTCTTCCAAATTTAATGTTTGAAAGTATTCAACAAAGAAATTCTCCACTAAACAACTTATGCAAAACAGATATTCTTAAGCAAAACAGAATTCAATTACAGAATAAATTTAAGAACAAAGTTTCAAAGGTACCGAATTTGATAGTAAAACTTTTTTCTAAAATGTCTTCATCTGGGTTCCTCTGACATACCATATACTATGGGAAGCAAACTGGTAACAATCAAAATGCTAACTGGGGTTCTGGGGGACAGGATGGCAAGGGCTGGACCTGATTTTTTTTTTAATTTGAGAAGAACCATGGAACAAAATTAACATGTTTAACTTCCTTTCTGGAGTAGAGGACCATTAGAGAGGAAATTTGCATTACCAGGTTGAAAATTATTGACTCTAGAAGTAATGGGAAGAAAATCCCAAAGGAATAATAAGTAACAATGCAACCAGCATATGCCAGATCACTCTGTGTGGTCTGCATGTATTCTCTTCCTTGGTCCTCACACCACCCTGCAAGGTGGGGCTAGCATCTCCTCGTACAAATGACCAACCTGGGGTTTGGTAATGTATATTTTAATTTCAACTGAATTTAAGTTCTGAAAGAAGATCGTCTGTCCCTTTGGTGCACACCTTTCCCACACAGCACTTTAGTTGTGTTTACACATGCAACGTTTTGCATTTTCCTAGTGACCTTGATGGCACTCACTCTCCACATGAGAGGAAAGAAGGCTCATTGTTATGCAGCTTCCCATTGTTGTACTACTGAGAGACATTCTCAAAATTATAATTTTCAGCTCGCCTTGATGTTCACATTTGGGTCACAACTACCCTCTTATCATTTTTAATGTGTATTCACTAAGAATAACAAAATAAAGTCAATCAACTCATAGTGATAACATGTCTTATCCATCAAATTATGGTAAAATGTTTAAAATGTAAAGATCTAAAAATCTGTTCTTCAAATAGTCACAGTTAATGTAATTCAGCATTCAGAATGAATGAAAAGAATGTTTCCTGAAGCCCGCATAATTTAATTTGAAGTTTGATTCATTGTTAATATTTTTATCAAACCATTCTAAATATTCCCTCCAAATCTGGTTAGAATCTATTAATCCACTCTCATTTCATTGGGCAACAAATGAGTATACATTAAGACAAAAGCAGAGCTTTATTTCTGTGCTTTAGCATCGAAACTCTTCAAGACCAGAGTTGGCCAGATTACTTTGCATGAGGCAGGGTAAGAAATTTTACTTTGATTTTGAAGAAAAGGAGGGAAAAGAGATGAGAAGAAATTTACAAGAGAACTCAAGCAGAGGAAGAGTGACTTGGAGATGAGAGAGACACCTAAACAACAGATTGCAAAGGTCTTTTGAAGCTGGGGGTGATCAAGTGATCTATTTCAAGTCATATGTCTTGCTTTCCAATCATCGCATCCATTCATAATTTTGAATTGATGTTAATGAAAGAAATGGAGTGTGTGTTTGGGGGCATGCAAGGTGTGATGATAAGATGGTTCTAATGCTAGAAGGTAGCTTGAAGCTGGGGCGAACAGTTAATGTAGGATGCTTAGAGATGTGCTGGATGCCCAAGGAGGGCCCAGATTCCTAAAAGGAAGCTTTCATCAATGGTCTTCTGCACCTTTCTTTAGCTTAGGGGTAAAGGATAGTAATAGACATCTTAACTACATACATGTTATATGCTGGTATACATACATGTTACATCTATATATATGTATATACATGGATTTAGGTGTTTACTAAGAGCCCTATTTTCATATGCCTTATTTAACCCTTGTAATATTTTTTAAGTAATTTTTATTCATAGCTTCTTTTTTACACAAGAAAAACTAGTGCCCAGGAAGATTAGATACTATTTCATAAGTGTATATAGTAAGAATATAATGGGCCTATATGCAAATGTGTCTGATTCCAAAGCCCATGATTCCAAAATTTAGTGATATTTACCACTAAAATTTGTTGGTTTAAATAAATTCGTAACAATAATCATAGCAAAAACACTTTTTGTAAGTGTTTTGTACACTTATCATGTGCAGCACTTTTTAAAGAGCATCTGGGAACTCACTAAGTTTCAGTAATAATGATGTATTACTAATATCCTTTTATGTGGAGAGAAGATGATTCAGTAACTAGCTCATGGTCACTATGCTGCCTAAGTGAGGATTCAGGATGTCACACAGGCAGTATCTCTGCAGTCTCTACTTTTCTTCATAGCATCTCTTGCTTGTCACAGAAACCATTTGAAAGTTCCAGGTCACATAAAAATATCTGTTATTTAAATATTAAATGATCATATCAGGCTTTAAGTCAAGAGTCCACCATGAAAACCAGTGTTTCTTCTTCATTTTTTTTTTTTTTTGGTCGTTCTCAGATTTCAAGGATTTGGAAAATGAAGTTTAAAAAATACCACTTGATAATACTGCATTGCATATTTGAAAGTTAATAAAGAGGGTGAATCTTAAAAACTCTCATCACAAGAAAAAACTTTTTTATAACTGTGTATGGTGATGGATTTAACTCGACTTATCACTGTGATCATTTTTCAATGTATGAAATATTGAATTATTACCCTATACATCTGAAACCAATATAATGGTATATGCCAATCATATCTCAATTAAAAAAAAAGACTAGATTGAAATCTACAAGTAAATGTTGATTTTAGAGATTGCTTCCAGCATCCTATCTGGTTAACAAGAAAGAGATCAAATCCTGAAAATTCTGTTGAACCCATTCAATTCAAAGTTAATACATTAAATGCAGCTTAGAGACATCTGACATAGTAGGGAATACATTTTAATAATGATGGTATCAATAAGAGTATTTGATGCTACTATTCTCTTCAAAAGACAGTGAAAGAGTTGATCATTTTCAAATAAATGTTTCCAGGGTACAGTCCCTGCAGTATTGCTGGCCATAAGACAAATACAAATTTAATAGATGTCTAAAAAAGGAGTCCTTGTCAATTTTCTCTGTCAAATATAAATAGAGAATTTAAACTCTGGAAATGAATTTACGGAAAAAGAGCAATAGTAGTCAACATATAAATATCTCTCCCACCACCTAACTGGAAGATTAACGTTTAAATCAAGAATCCACAAATAAACTAAAGTACTATACAGTAAATGCAATAAAAAGAAAAGGAAGTCTCTATTTCCCACAGCCTTCTGTCAGCATTAGAACAAGAACACTTCATCTCAGAAACAGAAAATCTTAAACCCTTCGCATTTAACATAGTATTTTACTGTAGAGTTTAATGTTGCAGGAGCTTTTCAGATCCTGAAATGAAAACAAAAACAAAAACAAAAACAACTTTTCTCCTGATCATTACATAAAAGAACACTTTAACACCAAAGTATATGAAAAGGCATTCTGGTATGTTATGTTTTTCTCGTTTTATTATCACCATCATCTAGCCTTCTTCGGGAAGTAACTTAATTAATGTCTGTTGATGGAAGGCTGGGTGACAATGACCCTGGGGGAATATTAAGAAGCACACAGACAACTCTCTGTGAAACCAAAAAAGATGGTGGGATCACATGGGAAAAGCAGGTCAGTAAACTGGCGGGAGAAAGATGCAGTTGAGAGACTTGAAGTGAGTTAAGGGTACGGAGGCCAATGCTCTGGGGCTGGCACAGGCCAAGGTAGGAGGAGAGGTCCTAAACTGTCTAGGATATGCATTTTTATTGCCTCCAGATTTAACCCTCATTTTTATATGCTTTAGAGCAAAATGTGTTTTAAAAGCCCAGTGGTAAACAAACATCATCCTGCTACATCCCAGACCTTTTTTGGAAGAACAAGGGGCATATTTGCTCATCTATCTCTTTGCACGTGTACAAATTGAGTTCTTGGAAGACAACTTGAATATTGGTTCCTCATAAGAGAAGATTTATTCATTACCCTGTGGGTTTGATTATTAGATTGATATTGCAAATACTGACGCTTGTTAATTCATTTTTGAAAGAGTATTTCTGCTTACCTTTAGAGTTGAGAAAATTCATTTCACTAAATGTCACATGAGAATGGGAAGAAAGAGATCTAAAATTTGTACCTCAATGCCATAATTATTTTTTCCCGAGTATAGATTTCTAAGCAAAAAAAAGAGAAAAATGTCATGGAATTGTGCTCCTTATATGTTTCCTTTTGGGACGACTAAGCCTGAAGAATTTAAAGGAAATATGAATTTCAGTATTGTTTATTAAACTAAAGAAGTGGAGGGGCAAGAGGGCGGGAGAGTAGGGTCCCCAAGTCACCTGTCCCCACCAAATTACCTAGATAACCTTCAAATCATCCTGAAAATCTACGAATACGGCCTGAGATTTAAGAAGAGACCAGCTGGAATGCTACAGTGAGAAGAGTTTGCGCTTCTATCAAGGTAGGAAGACGGGGAAAAAGAAATAAAGAAGCAAAAGGCCTCCAAGGGGGAGGGGCCCCACGAGGAGCTGGGCTGAGGCCGGGGGAGTGTCCCCAGGACAGGAGAGCCCCGTCCCGGAGGAGCAGGAGCTGCACCGACCTTCCCGGGCGGAAAGGGGCTCGCAGGGAGGTGGAGCAGGACCCAGGAGGGCGGGGATGCCCTCGGGCTCCCGGGGACACTAACAGGCACCTGCGCCCCGGGAGAGTGCGCCGAGCTCCCTAAAGGCTGCAGCGCGCACGGCGGGACCCGGAGCAGCTCCGGGGGGCTCGGGGGCGGCTCCGCGGAAGGGGCTGCGGGGCGGGGGCGAATCCAACAGCGCAGGCGCCGGAGCACAGGGCGCCGGGACACAGCCCAGGATCCGGCCTCCCCCGGGACAGGCAGAGGCCGGGAGGGCCCAGGACAGAGAGGACGCTCCTGCACGGAGCTGAGCAGATCAGCGGCACCGCCCCGGAGCCTCCAGGCCCTGCAGACGGAGAGCTCCGGAGCTACTGCGGGAGCTGACTCCAGGGCTGCAGAGCTGGCCCCGCCACTGCGGTTGTTCCTCCTGGGGTCTCACGGGGTAAACAACCCCCACTGAGCCCTGCACCAGGCAGGGGCGGAGCAGCTCCCCCAAGTGCTAACACCTGAAAATCAGCACAACAGGCCCCTCCCCCAGAAGACCAGCTGGACGGACAAGTTCCAGGGGATGTCAAGGGACTTAAAGTATACAGAATCAGAAGATACTCCACCGTGTTTTTTTTTTTTTTTTATTTTATTTATTTATGATAGTCACACACAGATAGAGAGAGAGAGGCAGAGACACAGGCAGAGGGAGAAGCAGGCTCCATGCACTGGGAGCCCGTCGTGGGATTCGATCCCGGGTCTCCAGGATCGCCCTGGGCCAAAGGCAGGCGCCAAACCGCTGCGCCACCCAGGGATCCCTTTTTTTTTCTTTTTCTTTTTGATTGCTTCCGCAACCCCCCTTTCTTCCCCTTTCTTTTTCTTTTTCTTCCTCTTTTTTTTTCTTTTTTCTTCCTTTTTTCTTTTTTCTTTTTCTCTTTTCTTTCCTTCTTTCTCTCCTCTCTTTTTCTACTTTTCCCAATACAACTTCATTTTGGTCACTCTACAATGAGGAAAATGACTAGAAGGAAAACCTCACCTCAAAAGAAAGAATCAGAAACAGTCCTCTCTCCCACAGAGTTACAAAATCTGGATTACAATTCAATGTCAGAAAGCCAATTCAGAAGCACTATTATAAAGCTACTGGTGGCTCTAGAAAAAAGCATAAAGGACTCAAGAGACTTCATGACTGCAGAATTTAGAGCTAATCAGGCAGAAATTAAAAATCAATTGAATGAGAGGCAACCCTTCTACAAGTCCTAATGATGAGGGTTAACGAGGTGGAAGAACGAGTGAGTGACATGGAAGACAAGTTGATGGCAAAGAGGGAAACTGAGGAAAAAAGAGACAAACAATTAAAAGACCATGAAGATAGATTAAGGGAAATAAATGACAGCCTGAGGAAGAAAAACCTACGTTTAATTTGGGTTCCCGAAGGCGCTGAAAGGACGAGAGGGTCAGAATATGTATTTGAACAAATCATAGCTGAAAACTTTCCTAATCTGGGAAGGGAAACAGGCATTCAGATCCAGGTAATAGAGAGATTCCCCCCCTAAAATCAATAAAAACCGTTTAACACCTCATTTAATAGTTAAACTTGCAAGTTCCAAAGATAAAGAGAAGATCCTTAAAGCAGCAAGAGACAAGAAATCCCTGACTTTTGTGAGGAGGAGTATTAGGGTAATAGCAGACCTCTCCACAGAGACCTGGCAGGATATATTCAGGGTCCTAAATGAGAAAAACATGCAACCAAGAATACTTTATCCAGCAAGGCTCTCATTCAAAATGGAAGGAGAGATAAAGAGCTTCCAAGACAGGCAGGAACTGAAAGAATATGTGACCTCCAAACCAGCTCTGCAAGAAATTTTAAGGGGGACTTTTAAAATTCCCCTTTAAGAAGACGTCCAGTGGAACAATCCACAAAAACAAGGACTGAATAGATACCATGATGACACTAAACTCATACCTTTCAATAGTAACTCTGAACGGGAACGGGCTTAATGACCCCATCAAAAGGCGCAGGGTTTCAGACTGGATAAAAAAGCAGGACCCATCTATTTGCTGTCTACAAGAGACTCATTTTAGACAGAAGAACACCTACAGCCTGAAAATAAAAGGTTGGAGAACCATTTACCATTCAAATGGTCCTCAAAAGAAAGCAGGGGTATCATCCTTATATCAGATAAACTAAAATTTACCCCGAAGACTGTAGTGAGAGATGAAGAGGGACACTATATCATACTTAAAGGATCTATCCAACAAGAGGACTTAACAATCCTCAATATATATGCCCCGAATGTGGGAGCTGCCAAATATATCAATCAATTAATAACCAAAGTGAAGAAATACTTAGATAATAATATATTTATACTAGGTGACTTCAATCTAGCTCTTTCTATACTCGATAGGTCTTCTAAGCACAACATCTCCAAAGAAACAAGAGCTTTAAATGATACTCTGGACCAGATGGATTTCACAGATATCTACAGAACTTTACATCCAAACTCAACTGAATACACATTCTTCTCAAGTGCATATGAAACTTACTCCAGAATAGACCACATACTGGGTCACAAATAGGGTCTGAACCGATACCAAAAGGTTGGGATCGTCCCCTGCATATTCTCAGACCATAATGCCTTGAAATTCGAACTAAATCACAAGAAGTTTAGAAGGACCTCAAACACGTGGAGGTTAAGGACCACTCTGCTAAAAGATGAAAGGGTCAACCAGGAAATTAAGGAAGAATTAAAAAGATTCATGGAAACTAATGAGGATGAAGATACAACCATTCAAAATCTTTGGGATGCAGCAAAAGCAGTCCTAAGGGGGAAATACATCGCAATACAAGCATCCATTCAAAAACTGGAAAGAACTCAAATGCAAAAGCTAACCTTCCACCTAAAGGAGCTAGAGAAAAAACAGCAAATAGTTCCTACACCCAGCAGAAGAAGAGAGTTAATAAAGATTCGAGCAGAACTCAATGAAATCGAGACCAGAACTGTGGAACAGATCAACAAAACCAGGAGTTGGTTCTTTGAAAGAATTAATAAGATAGATAAACCATTAGCCAGCCTTATTAAAAAGAAGAGAGAGAAGACTCAAATTAATAAAATCATGAATGAGAAAGGAGAGATCACTACCACCACCAAGGAAATACAAACGATTTTAAAAACAAATTATAAACATGTAAACGCCAATAAATTAGGCAATCTAGAAGAAATGGATGCATTCCTGGAAAGCCACAAACTACCAAAACTGGAACAGGAAGAAATAGAAAACCTGAACAGGTCAATAACCAGAGAGGAAATTGAAGCAGTCATCCAAAACCTCCCAAGACACAAAAGACCAGGGCCAGATGGCTTCCCAGGGGAATTCTATCAAACATTTAAAGAAGAAATCATACCTATTCTACTAAAGCTGTTTGGAAAGATAGAAAGAGATGGAGTACTTCCAAATTCGTTCTATGAGGCCAGCATCACCTTAATTCCAAAACCAGACAAAGACCCCACCAAAAAGGAGAATTACAGACCAATATCCCTGATGAACATGGATGCAAAAATTCTGAACAAGATACTAGCCAACAGGATCCAACAATACATTAAGAATATTATTCACCATGACCAAGTAGGATTTATCCCCGGGACACAAGGCTGGTTCAACACCTGTAAAACAATCAATGTGATTGATCATATCAGCAAGAGAAAAACCAAGAACCATATGATCCTCTCATTAGATGCAGAGAAAGCATTTGACAAAATACAGCATCCATTCCTGATCAAAACTCTTCAGATTGTAGGGATAGAGGGAACATTCCTCAGCATCTTAAAAGCCATCTATGAAAAGCCCACAGCAAATATCATTCTCAATGGGGAAGCACTGGGAGCCTTTCCCCTAAGATCAGGAAGAAGACAGGGATGTCCACTCTCACCACTGCTATTCAACATAGTACTGGAAGTCCTAGCCTCAGCAATCAGACAACAAAAATACATTAAAGGCATTCAAATTGGCAAAGAGGAAGTCAAACTCTCCCTCTTCACCAATGACATGATACTCTACATAGAAAACCCAAAAGACTCCACCCCAAGATTGCTAGAACTCATACAGCAATTCGTCAGTGTGGCAGGATACAAAATCAATGCCCAGAAGTCAGTGGCATTTCTATACACTAACAATGAGACTGCAGAAAGAGAAATTAAGGAGTCAATCCGATTTACAACTGCACCCAAAAGCCGAAGATACCTACTAATAAACCCAACCAAAGAGGTAAAGGATCTATACCCTAAAAACTATAGAACACTTCTGAAAGAAATTGAGGAAGACACAAGTGATGGAAAATTATTCCATGCTCATGGATTGGCAGAGTTAATATTGTGAAAATGTCAATGTTACTCAGGGCAATTTACTCGTTTAATGCAATCCCTATCAAAATACCATGGACTTTCTTCAGAGAGTTAGAACAAATTATTTTAAGATTTGTGTGGAATCAGAAAAGACCCCGAACAGTCAGGGGAGTTTTAAAAAAGAAAACCATATCTGGGGGCATCACAATGCCAGATTTCAGGTTGTACTACAAAGCTGTGGTCATCAAGACAGTGTGGTACTGGCACAAAAACAGACACATAGATCAATGGAACAGAATAGAGAACCCAGAAGTGGACCCTGAACTTTATGGCCAACTAATATCCAATAAAGGAGGAAAGACTATCCATTGGAAGAAAGACAGTCTCTTCAATAAATGGTGCTGGGAAAATTGGACATCCACATGCAGAAGAATGAACCTAGACCACTCTCTTGCACCATACACAAAAATTAGTCAAAATGGATGAAAGATCTAAATGTGAGTCAAGATTCCATCAAAATCCTAGAGGAGAACACAGGCAACACCCTTTTTGAACTCGGCCACAGTAACTTCTTGCAAGATACATCCACGAAGGCAAAAGAAACAAAAGCAAAAATGAACTATTGGGACTTCATCAAGATAAGAAGCTTTTGCACAGCAAAGGATACAGTCAACAAAACTAAAAGACAACCTACAGAATGGGAGAAGATGTTTGCAAATGATGTATCAGATAAAGGGCTAGTTTCCAAGATCTATAAAGAACTTATTAAACTCAACACCAAAGAAACAAACAATCCAATCATGAAATGGGCAAAAGACATGAAGAGAAATCTCACAGAGGAAGACATAGACATGGCCAACAAGCCCATGAGAAAATGCTCTGCATCACCTGCCATCAGGGAAATACAAATCTAAACCACAATCTGATACCTCCTCACACCCGTGAGAATGGGGAAAATTAACAAGGCAGGAAACCACAAATGTTGGAGAGGATGTGGAGAAAAGGGAACCCTCTTGCACTGTTGGTGGGAATGTGAACTGGTGCAGCCACTCTGGAAAACTGTGTGGAGGTTCCTCAAAGAGTTAAAAATAGACCTGCCCTATGACCCAGCAATTGCACTGCTGGGGATTTATCCCAAAGATACAGATGCAATGAAACGCCGGGACACCTGCACCCCGATGTTTCTAGCAACAATGTCCACAATAGTCAAACTGTGGAAGGAGCCTCGGTGTCCATCGAAAGATGAATGGATAAAGAAGATGTGGTTTATGTATACAATGGAGTATTATTCAGCCATTAGAAACGACAAATACCCACCATTTGCTTCGACATGGATGGAACTGGAGGGTATTATGCTGAGTGAAGTAAGTCAATCGGAGAAGGACAAACATTATATGTTCTCATTCATTTGGGGAATATAAATAATAGTGAAAGGGAATAGAAGGGAAGGGAGAAGAAATGGGTGGGAAATATCAGAAAGGGAGACAGAACATGAAGACTCCTAACTCTGGGAATCGAACTAGGGGTAGTGGAAGGAGAGGAGGGTGGGGGTGGGGGTGAATGGGTGACGGGCACTGAGGGGGGCACTTGATGGGATGATTACTGGGTGTTATTCTGTATGTTGGTAAATTGAACACCAATAAAAAATAAATTTATTATAAAAAAACACAAATGGAAAACTGAAAAAAAAACTAAAGAAGTAAATACTTACAAGTATTTAATTTATGGTTTTATGAACAATAGTATTGCTACATTCTTCATTTATTTTCTTTTATATATGTAAAAAATTTACTCGAAAGTCTTTAGCCAGAGCATTCCACAAATACTACTTAATAAATATGTTCCCAATAAACACATTCAGTATGGTCTGCCTTGCTCTCAACATAGGTACAGAATCCATTCTCCCTTTTTCTGAGCCTTTTTTATCTGATCCTTTGTATTCTCCCACAGAACAGCATTCTTTTGTGAATGGTGCTGATGAGATTATGCCATTCAGCACTTTTGAAATAAAAAACAAAACACTTTTTGTCAGGGTAACAATCAAAAGAAATTATCTTAATAAAGAGCCCCATGACAGCAAATCCTTAGGAATGCCTGTGCTTCATGTCAAATGTCTGAGGGGAATTTACATTTAGTTAACAGACCCCTCTTAAAAATCCTACAGCCCCCTCATCATCTACTATATTTTCTGCTAGGGAGGCAGCTTTGTGTCCATTCTTTCATTTGTTCATGTACTTGACATGAATGAATGAGTGAATGAATGAATTGATGAAATCATTCATCAATCGGACATTGAATCACCATTATTTGCCAAAATTATCCTAAATATTGGGGATAAATGATGAACGATATGCCATCTCCACCCTCAAGGAACTTTGAACTAGTAGACACAGACAAGTGAAATTATGATTAAATTTTTGTGTTTCCTGTTACCCTCTGTACAACCCAAGCTCTTTGCAAGATACTTCCCCACTCTCAGATATCATAGATGATTCCCTAGAAGTAAATTATGAATATACACAATGACGTTGTACACTGGAGTTCTAAAGACCTGGATTTGAATCCTGCTAACCAAGTCAAGTATCTAGTCTTAGAGCACTTTGAGCTTCCTCATTAGTAAGCAGTTGTTAATAGCATCTGTTTTATAAAGATATTGTGTACAGCAGATGAAATTATAATATTTAATGCATCCCTTCAACAAATCTTTATGGGCCCCCTAAGTATGCCATGCACAAATATAACCTGGGGAGAGATTTTGAGCCAGAGATGAGCAACTAAGTCATGCCCTGACTCCTGTCTCACAGAAATGTTAAAATAATATGACATTTAATTTAATCCATTACATTTGGGGCAATTTGTTATGCAGCAATATGTGAGTAATACGCACTGTAAAATAAAGAGAGAGCTTAGACTAACTAAGTTTTGGTGCCTGAGCATCTGGGTAAATATTGCTGCTGCTTAATGAGTGGAGAATACTAAGGAAAAATAAAGTTTAGAGATAGACTTTAAAGATTTGGTGAGGCCAGGACAATCTGAAAATAGCTTTTAAACATTCTAGTGCAAATGTCAGGTAGACAGGTAGACAGGTAGACAGTTATTTATATGAATCTGAGTTCAGGGAAGGCATTATGGATAAAGAAACAAATTTAGGAGCCATCAGCTGGCCTTTAACTCCATGAAGTCATTTGTATCATCTAAATGGTTAAAGCAAATTGAGAGGAGGGAACATCAGAAGACAAGGGAGAGAGGAGAGAGAAAGTGAAAGGACTGAAAGGACTATAGAACATGTGTCTGAATGAAGGAACTGTGTGAAGAAAATGTGATCAACTGGGACATATACTGACTTTGAGGTGAGTGGCATGAATACTGAGAATTTTCCATTAGATTTCTCATTGTTGAGGGCATTAGTCAATCTGGCCTTGTGTACTCAGGTAATGGTAGAAACAAAGGTCCAAGAGAGATTGGGAGGTGAGCCCATGAATGTAACACATATTGACTAATTTTTTGGATAATGTTTTCATAAGGATGTATTCAGAGAAATGGAGCAGTGGGTGATTCAGTCAGTTAAACGTCTTCCTTCAGCTCAAGTCATAATCCCA
This sequence comes from Canis lupus baileyi, assembly GCF_048164855.1. Taxonomy (NCBI): domain Eukaryota; kingdom Metazoa; phylum Chordata; class Mammalia; order Carnivora; family Canidae; genus Canis; species Canis lupus. The sequence continues at coordinate 29,897,890 of NC_132857.1, read as the reverse complement.
GAGTCTTGGGATGAAGCCCTGCATCAGGCTTCCTGCCTAGCAGGGAGCCTGTTTCTCCCTCTCCTTCTGCCTGCCATTCCCCCTACTTGTGCTCTTTCATTTTCTCTGTAAATAAATAAATAAAATCTTAAAAAAAAAAAAAAGGAAATGGAGCAGTGGTCATGGGGCTAGTGTATTTCACTGAATGGCAAGAAAGAAACAGCATATAGATATGAATAGGGATAAAGAAAGATTTAGCTGTGAGGAGATCAAGGAGGTATTTCCTGACTGGTTTTATTCCCTCAGTGAAATAAGAAATAAGATCAGGAAATGAAAATAAAAAAGTATGATGGGTTGTGGAAGTCTGAAGAGCTGTTGATAGGGAAATTCTCCTTTTCAGAAATTGAGGCAGTGATTTGTGAAGAGATATACACTGGACTTGCTGGACAATGCTGAGATCCCACTTGAGATTTCCCCAGTAAACATTTTAGTGAGAGCAGTCAGCATGTTTCAGTTCATTTTCCCCACATATGATTCTTCCCTCACGAAGGCACATAGGAGGCAGAGAGTGGATTTAACCAGAGATGCTTTTCTAGGAGAATCCAGAAAAAGGAAATGTTTTGAGGGTGTAGAAATAGGAGGTTATTTGGAAGTGCTGGCAAGGAGAATCCTACTTCCAGGGAGGGCCAGCAGAAAATGAGAACTAGGGGGCATGGAGAGCATCCTTTTTAAATGGAAGCAATGTCCTCAGATTCCTTTAGACTTCTGCTAGAGCAAGAAAGTGAAGTAAATACTCAGAGAAGAGGTTGAAGAAAAGAGGAATATTGCTGATAGATCAAGCAGCACAAGTGAAGAATTTAGGGGACCTGGGAGAGAGGCAGACTGGGCCCAGTTAGAAAATACAGATCACTGTGCAGATGGTGGATACACATGGGTTTGTTCATGAGGATGAAGACATGAGAAGATTAATTCTGAAAATGTAGGTGTGTGTGTGTGTGTGTGTGTGTGTGTGTGTTGTAGAGGAGCCCCTTGTGTGTGGAAGATCGGTTCAAAGTTTACTTCCTGCCAGGTAGGAGGTGAAGAGATAGTATCCCCACAAGAGGAATGGAAGGTTCTGTGGATTCCCTCGAACTTGCTGGGGGTGGCATCAAAGGCACCATCTTTCAGTGCAGGTATCACAGTAAAATACATTTCTCTAAAATACTATCAGCAGGAAACACTTGTAGGAGCATGCACTAATCTTTGAAAGAATCCTGGTTAATCCCGGACGTGGGTGGAAGTTATGAAAGAACTCTGTCTTTTGTTTTAACTTAAGGTCTCAGGTCTCAGGCAGTACCCTTCAGCAAATTGTGTTTGTAAGACATTAAGAAGGCACAAAGCACTCTCAAAATGCCTTTTCCCCACGTTTGTTATCACTGAAATAAAAACAACAACAACATTTTGGAAGTCTTATCAAGTTTCCATCAGCTCATTAATATTCTTTTAATCTTCCATTTTCAGCAGTTTAATTTAGCTGATGTTTCTAATTTACATAGAGACAACATTCTTAATTGATTTAATCCCAGCTTCTGTCTTTCTTGCAAGCCTATTGCTATTTATTGATTTTCATTAATATATGCAGACCTCGGATTTCAGCTTTGGAATCTAAAAGTTCTCCTTTGAATGGTCTTTCCTTTTGAACTAGATTATAACAGTTTTTCTTCACACCTGCTTAAAATTCATTAATGTATTCATTCATTTATTCAAAACATTCACTGAGTATTTATGTCCTAGGCAATATACCAGGTTTGTTTGTTGGGAAAAAATGATAATAAACAAATCATATAGAGTGATGAGCAAATATATCTCTGATGAAATGATATTCAGGCTGAGACCTTAAAATGAAAACAATCCTATAAATAGGAAGAGTAGGATGCAGAGATTTGCCAGAGCAAGGAGCCACACAAGCAGAATTATTGCTCTTGTATGGAGCCTGGTGGATCATAGGGAGAATGGGATGGAGAGAATGGGGATATTGACAAGCATCTGTGCATGTGAAACTTCAGAGGCTATGATGGGGAGTTGTGCATATTATTCAATATGAAAGGGAAATAAATGGAAATGTTTTACACAGGAAAATAACACAATTCTATTTATGTGTGACCAAGACTACTTAGGATGACAGTTTTCCTATCAGTCATATCCCCATGTGTTAGCACATATACTTAAGAACCAGAACGATTTAGTTAGAAACTTAGTTCCCAATGCTTACTATTACAGTGTATTTAGTTATTTGATCTTTGGATATGTTATCTGTAGACAGGGAATAGTGATAATCTGTGGCATTGCTTAAATGACTGAAGGGGCTGTAAAGAACACAGAGTAATGCTGATGAAAAGTAAACACTCAAAATGTAAATTTTCTGGAAATTTCATAATTTATATTAGCTACTTCTAACTTTGTAAGGATGTGATATAAATAATGAATGCATAGGGCATTTAATTTCATTTAAGGAAGAGAGCAAAACAAATTTATACAATCATTTAACCACTGCCACAATCAAAATATAAAATAGCCCCATTACACTAAAAAAATTGCCTCACGTCCCTTTTGAATCACTTTCTTCCACCAAATGATAGTTTCCTGGCAATCTGATTTTTGTCTCTATTGTTCTGCCTTTCTAAAATGCCATATAAATGAAAGCAGATAATATGCTCTCTTAAATCTAACGTTTCACTTAGTAGCATATATTTGAACTTTATCCATATTGGTGCACATATCAAGTTCACTCATTTTTTCTGAGAATATTAATTGTATGGATATACCATAATTCCATCCACCAGTTGGTAAACACTTAAGCTGTTTCCATTTTGGGGCTCCTTTGAGTAAAGTTACTATAAACATCTGCGTATAGGTCTTTGTGGAAACATGTTTTCACTACCACTGAGTAAATTCCTAAGGGTGGAATTGCTGAGTTTTATATTAATTTAGCTTTATAAGAAACTGGTGAAGAGCTTTCCAAAGTAGTTATACCATTTGGTGTTCACACCAGTAGTGTATTATATGAGAATTCTAGTTGCTCTGCATACTCACAGCACTTTTTCCCCCTAGTTGATTTGCAATGTTATCTCATTGATCCCTTTAATGTGTAAGACAATTCAGTGTGTGACCCTACCAAATTTGTTACTTATGTCAAACCACATAATATATTCCTCTTCTCTAACATTCATTCTTTCATTCATTCTGTAGACAAACTCAACACCTACAGAGACTAAGAACTTTATGTTCTAATGATAATAAAAGGTGACAACTGCTAGAGGTAGCCAATGGCTTGATGAAAATATGGAAGTTGAATAAAAGAGACTTGCTTAATTTAGACAAAGCTAAATCTTAAAATATAAAGAGGAGTTTGTGATATAGGAAGATGAATACAATCCAGAGAGATGGTAGGATAGAAATGTCCAAAAACATTAGTTTTTTTAAAGCTACATGTAATGAAGTTCAAAATTCAATAGTACAGATATTGCTAACTGATAACTTAGTCTTCTTTATCTAAAATGTGGGAGTCTGGAGCAGTTGAACATCTCTTAAAAATGGGAATTGTCCTTGAAGAATATCCTTTTGATATATATGCTCTTTTTCAAATTACAAAAGACTGCCCATTACAAAGTAGCTATATATTTTTCTCAGTGGCAGTGTAAAGAAACTGGCATTTTTCAACCTCTCTTTTCTTTCCAAAATTTGATATCTAATATATGTTATCTATACTGAGAATGGAGTCCCACATCATCAAAGATGGACTAATACATAGTTTTACTCCTACATGACTGGTTTCCTAATCATGCCCTCTCAGACTTATTAAACTCATTCCAGGTTGGCTTGACTCAATGTCAATCATTTCTCTGCTTGATGATATACAAACCTTTTGGCTGTGATCTAATTTAGATATGCAATTTAATATGATAGTTAAATAGTTTGTACATGGTTCATTAATTATTCTCATCACCCTTATCTTTGAAACACTAATATAGAGGAAACTCATCATTGTAGAGAGGGAAAAGACTCAATTTAAAGCAGAAGATTGAGCTAGAACAGTGGCCATAAATGTGCTAGACAAAATGTCAGAGGAAATTAGATATAAACAGAAATCAAAATTAATTGAATACATTTATCTTATGACATTTTGAGTATATATATTCACAAGATATGCTAAATTTAGTAATATATTTCAATTCAATTTAATTCAATCACTTAAATTAAATTAAATTAAATTAAATTAAATTAAATTAAATTAAATTAAATAACATTCATGGGGGGGGGAATCGTAGCATAGAAAATTTCCCTATACTCCTCCTTAAAACAACTGTCTAACCAGAATAGGACAAATGCAGAGGAAAATCTCCATCACCATTGATATTGTGTCCATCAGATTTGGCTGTAGTAACAAACTCTCAAGTTCAGTGGCTTACAACAACAAATATTTAAGTTCTCATTCACATTAAATACTGGTGGAAGTTTTGTGTAGTTCTGCTCCACATCATTTTTGCTCTACAATCTAGACCCATACCGGGAGATAACAGAGGAAAGAATCAAGAGAAAAATCTGGCATTTGTAGAAGTGAGAAAAAAATCATATTATGAATCCCAAAATATCTGCTCAAAAATGGTCTTTTTTTAATTATTTATGATAATCGCAGAGAGAGAGAGAGAGAGAGAGGCAGAGGGAGAAGCAGGCTCCATGCACCTGGGAGCCTGACGTGGGATTCGATCCCAGGTCTCCAGGATCATGCCCTGGGCCAAAGGCAGGCGCTAAACTGCTGCGCCACCCAGGGATCCCCTCAAAAATGGTCTTACAAAAGTTACTAGACTAATATCCCTTTTATGTTCATTTTATCAACTAAACCAAATGATAAAGTCAATCAGAAAATAGAATCACCCAAATAAGCTACTGAGACTACATCAAAATAAAATGTTTCTTCACAGTGAAGAAAGCAATCAACAAAACTATAGGTAACCTACTAAGTGGGAGAAGATATTTGCAAATGATATATTCAATAAAAGTTTAGTTTCCAAAATATGTAAGGAACTGATACAATTCAACCCCCCAAAACAAATAATCCAAATAAAAATGGGCATAAGACATGAACAGACATTTCTCCAAAAAAGACATACAGATGATCAACAGAGAAATGAAAAGATGCTCATCATCACTAATCATCAGGAAAATGCAAATCAAAACCACTTTGAGATACCACTTGTTAGAATGGTTAAAATAAAAAAACAAGAAACAGCAAGTGTTGGTGGGGATATGGAGAAAAAGGAACACTTGTGCACTGTTGGTGGGAATGCAAACTGATTTATCCAATCTGGAAAACACTATAGAGGTTCTCGAAAAGTTAAAAATAGGACCACACTACAATCCAGTAATCATACTACTACTGGGTATTTACCTGCCCCCAATACAAAAACACTAATTCAAAGGGGCACATGCACCCCAATGTTTATAGCAGCATAATAGCCAAATTATGGAGGCAGCCCAAGTATCCATGGATAGTTGAATAAAGATGTGATATATATATATCTGATATATGTATATATGTCAGCTATAAAAAATAATAAAATCTTGACATTTGTAATGACATGGTTGAAGCTAGAGACTATTAAGCTAACTGAAACAAGTCAAAGACAAATACCATACATATGATTTCACTTATATGTGGAATTTAATAAACAAAACAAATGAGCAAAGGGAAAACACGAGAGAGAGACAGAGAGAGACAGAGAGGCAAACCAAGAACAGACTCTTAACTATAGAGAACAAACTGATGGCTACCAGAGGGGAGGTAGGTGGGGGAACAGGTGAAACAGGTGATGAGGATTAAGGAGTGCACCTGTGATAAGCACCAGGTGATGTATAGAATTATTGAATCACTATATTGTACACCTGAAATTAATATATCACTGCATGTTAACTATACTGGAATAAATAAAAACTTAAAAAAACCTTTTAAAAAGAAGAAAATAAAATATTCTAATAATCATAGGTCTGGAGACTATGAGAATGTTTGAAAAAAATGGTGAAAATATTGAATGGACATTTATACTCACATATATCTTTAAAAGTAAAAAAAAAAAATTTTTTTTGTCAAAATGTTGTAGAAACATATCCAAATTGAAAGAGCTTAGAATTCTTTCCACTGGATTATCTCAATTGAAAAAAAGAATCCTAAGACACAACTAATATCAATAAAAGGGTCATTAACTATTATAAAAAATCAAATGAAGAAAAATAAAAATTCCACCTATTGCTTCTGGCAAGCATATGAGAAAAAGGAGTTTTAGGAGATATTAAAATCATTTCTCTTGAAACATGATCCTTGAATCAAGCTTCATTGTGTTTTACTGACTAGAATTCTTAACATAGGGATGAAATACATTGACCCTAAAGAGAAACATTTTCTAATCTTCGAGAACCAAAATGAAGAAGAGAGGAAAGAACATGAGAGACACCAAAATTCTTCTGTATTTAGTCATTTTCACCTCTGCCAACCAATGATAGTGCAGGGCAACTAATCTGTCTTCACCCAACAGAAAACTGGTTGGCTGTTGGGCTTCCCCTTAAACAAAAGAAAACCACAGAAAAAGGTCCCTGTGGAACAATTCAAGAACCATGTCATTCTCCTTCTTCTGAATTAATACATTTAATTATTTAAACCCAAATCATTCAGCCTTCACATTAAATTCAAAATGGAGAATTCTAACAGTGCCCAGGAGAATAGAAAGTGGGATCCAAAAGACACCAACAATATTTTGGGACCAATGATAGGTTTTGTTAGGTCCGAGCAATATAAATTTGAATAAGCAAAACAAAAGTATGCTTCTCATGAAGAAATTGTACAGTGTAAAGGAAGAAAAACAAATGTTAGCATGCAAGAGACAAATGAAAAGGACCCTTGGAAACTAACTTCATAAATCAGAGTAAAATTTTATGCAGAAACTGTATGGACATCAAAGAAGTGTGGCCTTGATGATTAATGAGACAGGAAAGCAAATTGAGATGTATTTGAACTCAACTGGGTTTTTAAAAAGGAAAATATTTCCAGTGAGGAATTTACAACTACTGATAATAGTAAGGGGTGGAACCAACATGGCAGAAAAACAAGTTAGAGATATGGGGAAGAATGGCTTGAAAGAAGATGATGCTGAAACCCAATTAACGGAGGTTATAATGACAAGGTCATTGTTTGAGCATGTGCAAAACTAACTACCTATCTAGGACAAGAGCAAAGGCTCTTTCAATTGACAAATAATATACTAAAAAAGCCTATTGCCTTGGACCAGATATGAATCTGGAAAAAGCTTTCCAGGTAACTTTCAAGATAAGTTAATATCTAGCAGCATATAATTCTATTAAGAAGAAAAACTGATGAATTTAATCAAATAAGAAATATACAAAGATTCTCAATGTGCCTCCAATATAAACTTGTCTTTTTTCTAAGATTTTAAAAGAGATCAAGATCCTTTGTCTATATTTAAAAAGGCCACGTGCTACCCTTGCCCTCTGAATAACTAACGGTCCATAACTTGTGATTCAGAAGACAGTTTATCCTCTGAATCTCAAGAAAATTTGCAAACCTGCACTCATGTAATATAATTTAAGAAAGAGATATGCATCTGTAAGATTTTTTTCTTAAAAGGATATATAATAGCAAGGTAAATGCCTATTATTAAAGATAATTTAGTGGGATCCCTGGGTGGCGCAGCGGTTTAGCGCCTGCCTTTGGCCCAGGGCGTGATCCTGGAGATCCAGGATCAAATCCCACGTTGGGCTCCCTGCATGGAGCCTGCTTCTCCCTCTGCCTGTGTCTCTGCTTTTCTCTTTCTCTCTGTGTGACTATCATAAATAAATAAAAATTAAAAAAAAAAGATGGAGTTTAAAACAAAATAAAGATAATTTAGTAATTCTTTTTTCTCATGTGCACTGAACAGTAGTATGTTTTATTTTTTTTTCTTTCAATCTGCTATAAAATTCATTAGACATTAATTGCAACACTATTAGTGAGAAGAGAGTGTCAGGACTTATAGATATCTGAGGAAAAAATCTTGAGCCATGAATCCTAGGCCCAGTCAGTCTAAATTCTACCCTGAATTCCAGGCTTATATCTCTAATTGTGCGTTTGACATTTTCCTACATGAATGTCCAGTAGGCATTGCAAACTAAATATAATAGTACTGAACAAATCATCTTTCCTACTCTATACCTGCCCACCTGCAGTTAATAACAACATTATTTTTGTTTCTTTTAACCAATCTTTGGGGTTATTTCTGATTTTTCTCTTTCTCTCACACTTTATATCCAGTGAACCACAAATTTCATATCCATCTTTGAGATGGATTCAGGATTCAAACTTTTTTTTTTTTTACCAACTCTTCCATTATTGCCATGATCAAATTAACATTAATTCTCATCCAGATGATTGCAAAATCCTCTTAAATTGTTCTCTTGCTAATTATGTTACACTCATTCTCTCAGTTCTCAAATTGGTAGCAAGAGAGATCCCATAAAATATGTTAGATCATGTCATTCTTTTGTTCAAAGCTACCCAATCGCTTTTCATTCAAAGTAGAAGCCAAGGAACTTATAATGACCTATGTAACTTCACATGATGTGGTCTTGATTCCTACTGCCTCTCCTCTAACATTGCCTGTTTCTCTTCCCTAGCTCCTATGCTCAAGCCCACCAGCCTCTTTGGTATCACTCAGCATGGTTGGCACTCTTCATGTAGAGTAGGACCTTCATGCTTGCTCTTCTCTTCTGGAATGTTTCGCTCACTGATACTGATGACTGTCTCCTTCATTTCCTGCTTGGCCGAAGGTCATTTTCTCAGCGGCAATGTCTACAGCCACCATATTTAAGGTAATTGCATTCCAACCTTCCCTGAGCTCCCTTGCTGCTTTTCTTTTTCTACATTGTACTTATGGGCATTTGCCCTACTTAAATCTTAAATTATATATTTCATTTCCATCATAATTAAAATGTAAATGCCAGGAGAACAGATAATTTCACCCATTTTGTTTTCTCTCTCAAATCCTAAAACAGTGCCTTGGACACAGTGGTACTCAAAAAAGTTGCACTGAATAAATAAATGAACACTTCACAGCAAAGAAAGCCAACTTTGAGAGCTATAGGACCTCAAGAAAAGCTTCATGTTTTTATCTAAAAAACAAATAAAAGAAACAGTCAATTTACACTTGCCTTTCTTTTCCAATGTAGTCTACACAAACCAAAAGATCAAGATAATGGAAGATGAATATGAGAGGAAAGAATAGCAGAAATTAATTGTGCTAAAATGAAAGACATGATAAAATTTATTTAGAAATGTTTAATATAAATGCCAAGAATGAGTTGAAGAACATACAGATATATAGTAAAAAAAAAAGTATTAATTAAAGCTGAGTGTAATATTTTAAATTACTCAAACAAAATACATAAAGTTAAAAGGTGGCAAAGTTAGAGAGAAAGTAAATTTTTCACAAATATATCTTAGACAAAGGTGTAAATTGTATAAATAGAATATAATATAGTATACAAAGTATAAACATAGACATAGATTATATTATTGTTCTATATTTGACCCAAAAAGTTAACCACTACTAAATATTGCAAGTATTGTAGGATTTCAAATTAAGGGGTAGGAATGGTGTATACATGTGATGGTGGGAGGGTTAGAGAGGTGTTTGATATGTGAAAAAGGGAAATTGAAGAAAGAAAGAAATTGATCATAAAAAATAAAGTAAGAAATTAAAAAGTAAGATACAATTTTACTTGTAACTTTAGATACCTGCCTGGGTACTGCTAACAGGTAGAGAAACCACAGGACCTGCTCAGCCTGAGGAAGGAAGCTTCCCTGCTTCAGTGAGGAGCCCTAAATAGTTCCTCTTTCTCTGTCCATAATCCTCAGATTAGGGGACTGTCCCTTTGCAAAGACTAGTATTAGTGAAGCGATAAAGAGGAAGCCAGGTGAGGGAAGAGCAAATTCCATGTTTCTGGTCTGTCTTGATGAGAACTCTCAGAAGCTGGATATGTTTCTCCCTTGCTTAATGCATATTGCCAGCCCATACAAGTGAGTATGTTTTCACATGGAAAAAAATCTATTTATAACTAAAGATAAGAAACTAAACTATTATAAAACACAATATAATTAATGCTGCTGATATGTAATTTAATTAAAAATAATCCATGTACTAGCATGCATATGTAAGAGCACTGGCAATATGAAACAGAAACATGAAAAAATGAAGAGGCACTGAGCAGAAAAATTGAGGCAATTTTACATTTTTAAAATTTTAATTATATATAAATATATAAAATATATAATATATAAAAGTTATAAATAATGCATATGTAAATATAACTCTATATTTATAATAAAGAGGCCACTATGTGGAATTAAGTAGTAAAATAGAGCTAGAGAATCAATTATTGAATGTGAAGCCCAGATCAGATAGTTATTCAGCAAAACATCAGGAAAAAATATACATTCTTTTTCAAGCTAAGAAATAAGATATACAAGATGAAATGAAAACATCTGTAAAGCAGGAGTGGGAATAAATGGATGTACATAAATGGAAATAAAAGAGAGGAAGAAATATTTGAAATATTTTAATTATAAAAATTTGAAATACCTCAGTTTGAAAGGAATCCTAGAGTGACAAAGAAGAAAAAAGATCTATTCAGCAAGATTTAAGAAGGTTAAATGCAAAAGGACAGATCTAAAGCCCTCCAGAAGGAAAGAAAGAGATAGCTGTGAAGATTCAATATCCGGATGTTCAATATCAGACATCTCATCAACAACTTTGGATGTCAGGGGAAAGATGGTAATATTGTCTTTAAAGTTAAAATAACTTGAGCCTGGAATTGCATATTCAGTTACAAAGTATTTTAAGTAAGGGGAAACATCAAGGATATTTTCAGGAAAATGTTGCACCTTGTTGTTTATTTACTAAAATCTCACTTTAAAAATGTTTTCGGTCTTTTCCAGCCAAATGGAAGTAAAATTAAAAGAATGCTGTAAAAAAGTAAGAATAAGTGAATTAATAAAATGTGTAAAAGAGCAAGAATTTAAAAATGGATACCATGTAGTCTGTAGTATCACAAATTCCATAGATTATACACCAGCATTAACAAGGGGCCAGAAAGTGTGGAAGGAAAAGTCAATGCAGACAGAATATTCTGAAGTGCTTAGTGTGTCTATGAGAGAAAAAAACTTTACTAAAGATAACAAAATCATCATGGGAAAGATAAAAAGAGCAACTGCTGAGGAAAATAATAAAATATATGGCCTTCACATAATCAGTAAAATATTTCTGTGCAATGCAAGTCAGGAAAGGAAAGAGAAAACATTACAACTCAAAATATATGAAGCCAAATGACAGAAGAGTTCTGATAGAGAAGTTATAGTGAGTATAAGTAGGCTTAACCTACTATTCAAAAAACAGTTATCTTGTTTCAGAAAAACAAGATACAATATATTGTCTGCAAGACATTTAAAAGAAAAAATACAGAGAATTTGAAAAAGATAAAGTAACTCAGCAAATAGGAAGAAATTTTCATATCTTATGAAACAGGACATAAGCAAACATCATGAAATAGATATTGACAAATATGTATCATTAAAATAGTATATATGTATCTAACAATATAACCTTCATAAATAATCATGGACAGAATATATAGGTAAATGAACAATTAAATAGGGTGCCAAAGTTATAAGATAACCTCCAAAAAGGAGAGAGTTAACAAAAAAAAGCAATTATATAGAAAATTATAATAACAAGTTTGGTGAAATTTAAAAGAAAACAATGAAAATTAGCATACTACAAATAGAGAATATAGGTTCTTTTTGAGCATATGAACATACATTAAAATGACTATATTCTAAGATAGAAAAAGAAGTCTCTATAAATGTCAGAGACTCACCATCACAGAGAATATAATTTCTGACCTCAATGTAAAAGAAAATTAGAAATTAGAAATAAATAGGGAAATAAATAATCCTCATATCTGAAAATTAAAATGCACACTAAAAATTAACACTTATTTTAACAAGGAAAATTATAATAAAACCTCTTCTTATATAAATGCTGAACCACAGCTAGAGTAGCCCTAGAAAGAAAAAAAAATGTATGGATTCATTCTATTTTTTTAAAGATTTTATTTATTTATTTTTTACTCTTGGAGAAAGAGAAAGAGAGAGCAGGGGGAGGGGCAGAAGGAGAGGGAGAGGGAAGGAGGGAGAGAATCTCAAGCAGAATCCCCACAGCACTTGAGCCTGACTTGTGACTTGATCTAATGACCCTGAGATTAACACCCAAGCTGATTTTGAGAGTCAGACATCTAACCAACTGATCTAGGCAACCCAAAAATATAGCTTTAAATATTAAATTTATTTATCAGGATTAGGGCAAGATGGCAGAGGAGTAGGGGTCCTCAACTCACCTGGTCCCACCAATTTACCTAGATAAATTTCAAATTATCCTGAACACTTACAAATTCGACCTGAGATTTAAAGAGATAACACTACAGAGATGTTACAGAGAGAAGGTTTTTGCTTCTAGCAAGTTTCTTCCATTTTGACTTTCATATTTCTACAATTATGTGTCTTAGATATATTTTCCACTTCTAGATTCCCTTCAACATATTCAATTTAATTTTGGGAGATATAAGAGTTATTTTTTTCTGTGTGTGTGTGTGTGTGTGTTTTGTTTTCTCTGCCTCATTTTGTTCTACAATGGTGGAAGCTAATACCTTCTAAAACATGACCAACATGCACCCAAACTAATTGGAACACTGTGATGGTTCATTCTGTGAGATTATATTTTCTCTTCATTCCCATTCTGCCCCCTTTTATCTCATTTATGTTTTGATGGTCAATGTTGCGGCTTTATACAAGTATTGCTGGTTTAGAAAAATTTGAGACTGAGCATCTTCTAACATACAAAATAATACACTCAGTGTCAAGAAGATCAACCTCAAAAAAAAAAATAAAATAAAATAAAAATAAAAATAAAAATAAATAAAAAAAATAAATAAATAAAAGAAGATCAACCTCTAGGACCCCTCAGGTAGATTACATTCTCCCTACACTAGAACTTCTCCATCACCACCATCTCCTAGTCCTCCCATTTTTTCTTCCCATTTTTTCTTCTCTTTTCTATTTCTTTTTCCTTTTTTTGCTTTTTTCTCTTCTTTTTTTTTTCTTTTTTCCTTTTTTACCTTATTCTTTAGGCTTCTTAGCTTTTAAAATTTAATATTTTGTTTTCAAATTTGGTTTTCACTTTAGTGGTCCTTTTTGTTTGTTTGTTTGTTTGTTTTTGTTTGTTTGTTTTGTTTTTTTTTTTGTTTTTTGTTTTTTGTTTTGAATTAGCAAGATCAAGTTTATTTTTTCCCCTTCCTGTTTCTTACCAGGATGGTATTCATTTTAGAGAATACAGAAATTTACATTTTCTTACACTATTTTATTTTATTTTTTTTAATTTATTTTTTATTGGTGTTCAATTTACTAACATACAGAATAACCCCCAGTGCCCGTCACCCATTCACTCCCACCCCCCGCCCTCCTCCCCTTCTACCACCCCTAGTTCGTTTCCCAGAGTTAGCAGTCTTTACGTTCTGTCTCCCTTTCTGATATTTCCCACACATTTCTTCTCCCTTCCCTTATATGCCCTTTCACTATTATTTATATTCCCCAAATGAATGAGAACATATAATGTTTGTCCTTCTCTGACTGACTTACTTCACTCAGCATAATACCCTCCAGTTCCATCCACGTGGAAGCAAATGGTGGGTATTTGTCATTTCTAATAGCTGAGTAATATTCCATTGTATACATAAACCACATCTTCTTTATCCATTCATCTTTCGTTGGACACCGAGGCTCCTTCCACAGTTTGGCTATTGTGAACATTGCTGCTATAAACATCGGGGTGCAGGTGTCCCGGCGCTTCACTGCATCTGTATCTTTGGGGTAAATCCCCAACAGTGCAATTGCTGGGTCGTAGGGCAGGTCTAGTTTTAACTCTTCGAGGAACCTCCACACAGTTTTGCAGAGTGGCTGCTTTAGTTTTATTTCGTTCTGATCTTTGTTTTCATTTACTGGTCTCTGACATCGTAGGAATCATCTAGGCTGAAATTTACTTAGGTTGTGGTTGATATTCTTTTTTTTTTAAAGATTTATTTATTTATTTATTCATTCAGAGAGAGTGAGAGAGAGGCAGAGACACAGGCAGAGGGAGAAGCAGGCTCAATGCAGGAAGCCCGACGTGGGACTTGATCCCGGGTCTCCAGGATCACGCCCTGGGCTGAAGGCGGCGCTAAACCGCTGCACCACCAGAGCTGCCCTGTGGTTGATATTCTTGACTCAGCCCACTCATACAGCAACTCCGCAATGAGCAAAATGACTAGAAGGAAGAACTCACCACAAAATAGAGAATCAGAAACAGTACTCTCTGCCACAGAGTTACAGAATATGGATTGCAATTTGATGTCAGAAAGCCAATTCAGAATCACAATTATAAAGCTACTAGTGGCTCTGGAAAAAAAGAATAAAGGATTCAACAGACTTCATGACTGCGAATTCAGATCTAATCAGGCCGAAATTAAAACTCAGTTAAATGAGATGCAATCTAAACTGGAGATCCAAACAACGAGGGTTAATGAAGTGGGAAAAAAAGTAAGCAACACAGAAGACAAGTTGATGGCAAGGAAGGAAGCTGAGGAAAAAAGAAAAACAATTAAAACACCATGAAGAAAGGTAAGGGGAATAAATGATAGATTCAGAAGGAAGAATCTATGTATAATTGGGGTTCCAGAAAGTGCCAAGAGGGCCAGGGGTCAGAAAACATATTTGAACAAATCATAGCTGAGAACTTCCCTACTTTGAGGAGGGAAACAGGCATTCAGATTCAGGAGATAGAGAAGTCCCCCCGCCAAATCAATAAAAAGCATTCAACATGGCGACATTTAATAGTGAAACTTGCAAATTACAAAGATAAAGAGAAAATCCTTAGAGCAGCAAAAGACAAGAAATTCTTAACTTATATGGGGACTACTATCAGGTTAAAAGCAGACCTCTTCACAGACACCTGGCAGGCCAGAAAGGACTGGTAGGATATATACAGGGTACTCAATGAGAAGAACATGCAGCCAAGAATACTTTATCAAGCCAGGCTGACATTCAGAACAGAAGAAGAGATAAAGCGCTTCCAAGATAGGCAGAAACTGAAAGAATATGTGACCTCCAAACAGGCTCTGCAAGAAATATTAAGGGGGACCCTGTACAAGAAAGAGGAAGCCCAAAGAAACAATCCACAAAAACAGGGGCTAAATAGGTAATACGATGACACTAAATCCATATCTTTCAATAGTTACTCTGAACATGAATGGGCTAAATGATCCCATGAAAAGACACAAGGTACCGGACTGGATAAAAAAGCAAGACCCATCTATATGCTGTATACAAGAGACTCATTTTAGACCTAATGACACTGCCAGCCTGAAAAAGAAGGAGTGGAGAACCATTTAACTTTCAAATGGTCCTCAAAAGAAAGCTGGGGTATCAATCCTCTTATCATATAAAGTTTATACCAAAGGCCGCAGTAAGAGAAGAAAAGGGACACTATATCATACTTAAAGGGTCTATCCAACAAGAGGACCTAACAATCATGAATATTTATGCCCCTAATGTGGGAGCTGCCAAGTATATCAAGCAATTAATAACCAAAGTAAAGATATAGTTAGATAGTAATACACTAATAGTAGGAGACCTCAACATGGTACTTTCAGCAAATGCCAGATCTTCTAAGCAGAGCATAACCAAAGAAACAAGGGCCTTAACTGATACACTGGACCAAGTAGGTTTCACAGATATATACAGAACTTTCCATCTGAACACTACTGTATACACATTCTTCTCAAGTACACATGGAACTTTCTCCAGAATAGACCACGTACTGTGTCACAAATCAGGTCTCAATCAATACCAAAAGATTGGGATTATCCCCGACATATTTTCAGAAACCAGTACTTTGAAACTCGAACTCAATCACAAGAAGAAATTTGGAAGAAACTCAAACGAATGGGGGTTAAAGAGCATCCTGCTAAAAGATGAATGGTTCAACCAGGAAATTAGAGAAGAATTAAAATAATTCATAGAAACTAATTAAAATGAAGTTACAACCATTCAAAAATCACTAGGATACAGCAAAAGTGGTCCTAAGAGGGAAATACATAGCAACACAAGCCTCCCTCAAAAAATTACAAAAAACTCAAATACACAAGCTAACCTTGCACCTAAAGGAATTGGAGAAAGAACAGCAAGTAAAACCAACACCAAGCGGAAGAAGAGAGATAATAAAGATTCAAGCAGAACTCAATGAAATAGAGACCAGAAAACCATAGAACAGATCAACACCATCAGGAATTGGTTCTTTGAAAGAATTAATAAGATAGATTAGCCATTAGCCAGCTTTATTAAAACAAACAAAGACTCAAATTAATAAAATCATGAACAAAAGGAGAGATCACAACCAGTACCAAGGAAATACAAACTATTTTAAAAACGTATTATGAGCAGCTATACATCAATAAATTAGGCAATCTAGCAGAAATGGATGCTTTTCTGGAAAACCACAAATTACCAAAACTGGAACAGGAAGAAATCGAGAATCTGAACAGGCCAATAACCAGCGATGAAATTGAAGGAGCCATCAAAAGCCTCCCAAGACTCAAAAGTCCAGGGCCAGATGGCTTCACAGGGGAATGCTATCAAACGTTTAAAGAAGAAACCATACCTATTCCACTAAAGCTGTTTTGAAAGATAGAAAGGGAGAGGATACTTCTAAATTCATTTCATGAGGCCAGCATTATTTTAAATCCAAAAGCAGACAAAGACCCCACCAAAAAGGAGAATTATAGAGCAATATCCCTAATGAACACACATGCAAAAATTCTCAACAAGATACTAGCCAATAGGATCCAACAGTATATTACAAAGATTATTCACCATGACCAAGTGGGATTTATTCCCGAGGTGCAAGGTTGGTTCAACACTCGTAAAACAATCAACATATAGATCATATCAACAAGGGAAAAAACAAGAACTGTATGATCCTCTCAAGAGATGCAGAGAAAACATTTGACAAAATACAACATCCATTCTTTTTTTTTTTTTTTTTTTTTACAACATCCATTCCTGATCAAAACTCTTCAGAGTGTAGGGATAGAGGCAACATTCCTCAGCATCTTAAAAGCCATCTACAAAAAGTCCACAGCAAATATCATTCTCAATGGGGAAACACTGGGAGCCTTTCTCCTGAGATCAGGAACAAGACAGGGATGTCCACTCTCACCACTGCTATTCAACATAGTCCGAGAAGTCCTACCCACAGCAATCAGACAACAAAAATAAATAAAAGGCATTCAAATTGGCAAAGAAGTCAAACTCTCCCTCTTTGCAGATGACATGGTACCGTACTTAGAAAACCCAAAAGACTCCACCCCAAGATTGCTAGAACTCATACAGCAATTCGGCAGTGTGGCAGGATACAAATCAATGCCCAGAAATCAGTGGCATTTCTATACACTAACAATGAGACAGAAGAAAGAGAAATTAAGGAGTCAATCCCATTTGCAATTGCACCCAAAAGCATGAGATACCTAGGAATAAACCTAACCAAAGAGGTAAAGGATCTATACCCTAAAAACTACACAACACTTCTGAAAAAAATTCAGGAAGATACAAAGAGATGGAAAACTATTCCATACTCATGGATTGGAAGAATTAATATTATGAAAATGTCAATGCCACCCAGGGCAATTTTATTTACACATTCAATGCAATCCCTATTAAAATGCAATGGACTTTCTTCAGATAGAAGGGGCAAATCATCTTAAGATTTAATGAGAAAAGACTCCAAATAGCCAGGGGAATATTGTAAAAGAAAACTAGAGCCGGGGGCATCACAATGCTGGATTTCAAGTTGTACTACAATGCTGTGATCATCAAGACAGCGAGGTACTGGCACAAAAACAGACACATAAATCAGTGGAATAGAAGAGAGAACCGAGAAATGGGCCCTCAACTCTATGGTCAACTAATATTTGGCAAAGCAGGAAAGACTATCCACTGGAAAAAAGACAGTCTCTTCAATAAATGGTGCTGGGAAAATTGGACAGCCACATGCAAAAGAATGAAACTGGACCATTCTCTTATACCATACACAAGGATAAACTCAAAATGGATGAAAGATATAAAAGTGAGACAAGAATCCATCAAAATCTGAGAGGAGAACACAGGCAACACCCTTTTGGAACTTGGGCACAGCAACTTGTTGCAAGATACATCTATGAGGGCAAAAGCAAAAATGAACTATTGGGACTTAATCAGGATAAAAAGCTTCTGCACAGCAAAAGAAACAGTCAACAAAACTAAAAGACAATCTACAGAATGGGAGAAGATATTTGCTAATGACATATCAGATAAAGGACTAGTATCCAAGATCTATAAATAATTGATTAAACTCAACAGCAAAGAAACAAATAATCCAATCATGAAATGAGCAAAAGACATGAACAGAAATCTCACAGAGGAAGACACAGACGTGGCCAACAAGCCCATGAGAAAATGCTCCGCATCACTGGCCATCAGGGAAATACAAACCAAACCAGAATGAGATACCACTTCACACCAGTGAGAATGGGGAAAATTAACAAGGCAGGAAACCACAAATGTTGGAGAGGATGTGGAGAAAGGGGACCCTCTTGCACTGTTGGTGTCAATGTGAACTGGTGCAGCCACTCTGGAGAACTGTGTGGAGGTTCCTCAAAGAGTTAAAAATAGACCTGCCCTACGACCCAGCAATTGCTCTGCTGTGGATTTACCTCAAAGATACAGATGCAGTGAAAAGCCGAGACACCTGCTCCCCAATATTTATAGCAGCAATGTCCACCGTAGCCAAACTGTAGAAGGAACCTCGATGTCCTTGATGAGTGGATAAAGAAGCTGTGGTCTATATATACAATGGAATATTACTCAGCCATTAGAAAGGACGAATACCCACCATTTGCTTTGATGTGGATGGAACTGGGGGGTATTATGCTGAGTGAAGTAAGTCAATAGAAAAGGACAATCATCATATCATTTCACTCATATGGGGAATATAAAAAAAATATTGAAAGGAATCATAGGAAAATGGAGAGAAAATGAGTGGGAATAATCAGAGAGGGTGACAGAACATGAGAAACTCCTAACTCTGGGAAACAATTAAGGGGTAGAAGAAGGAGAGGTGGGCAGGGGGATGTGACTGGGTGAAGAGCACTGAGGGGGCCTCTTGACAGAATTACCACTGGGTCTTATATGTTGAAGTCTCTGTATCCTAAATGGTGAAGTTTGTGGGACAAGTTTTAGGCAAAATATTGCCAAGCTGTACATACACATAAATGGCCTAAATATGCATAAACTGGACGCTGCAGAAGTGGTTGGAATAAGAAGTGAGTAAAACAGATGGAAAATGCAGATAAGATCTAATAGACCTTTAATTTTTGAGAGAGGGAGGGGTGGGGGGAGAGGGAGAGAAAGAATCTTCTGCAGGCTCCTTGCCCAGTGTGGAGCTGGGGCTGTGGATTGTAGGACCGAGCCCTACAATCTTGGGGCTCGGTCCTACAATCCTGAGATCATGACCTAGGCCCAAATCGAAAGATGCTTAACTAATGAAGACATCCAAGAATCCCTAATAGACCTTCTAAAGAAAGACCAGAATTCACTTTGGTCTTTTAAAATCCTTTTCACAACAGCCATCCCCAACTCAGTAATGGCAACTCAGTCCTTCTACCTGATTAGGCACGTATTCTAGCCAACATCCTTGGAACATTCTAAAACCATATATTCATCAGGAAATCATGTTGGCTTTACCTTCAAAATGTTCCCAGAAGCTTGTCAAATTTTATTGCCCTCTGTAGGGTGAGTCACTCTCATCATATGTGAGAGAACTCCATTTTTTTTTCAGTGAGATCTCTGCCCCTACTGCCATCTCAAGACTATTCCTGATGAAGCATCCAGAATGATGCCTTTAAATTATAAGACAGTGCAGGTCACAGTTGACTAAAAACTCTACAGTGCCTTCCCATATCAGTAAAACCAGCATCTTTGCAGTGATGTAAATGATGCACATGTACTAGCTGGCCCCTTTGTCCTTCAATGTATCTGGCATCCTTCTTCTCCTTCCTCCTTCTCTACTTGATTATGTTGTCTTATTTTGCTTAAAAATACCAAGAATTTCTGTTTTAGGACTTTTTAAGTGATGTTCTATCTGTAATGTTCTTTACCTAGATGTCTACATCTTTCAGATTTTTGCCCCAAATTTATGTTTTAGTGAGGGCTATCCCCAGTGCTCTATCTAAATTGAAACCTAGCCTTTCCCATTCAGCCTCACGTGTTCTCATTTTGCATAGCATTTATGCCCTTCTCCCTTACTCTGTATGGTCAAAATTTACTATATTTACCAATTACTCTATGTCTCCCTTTATAAGAACATAAAGCTCTATTAGGAGTAGGGATCTATTTTGTTCACTGATGTATTCCAAATGCTTTAATATTTTCATATAAATGTAGTATCTGTAACAGTGACTGACACATAATAGGTGCTCAGTAAATATTATTTGAATAAATAAAGAAATGGTAAAATGTGCTGCATTCAAAAAATAATGTTGGGAGAGTTGGTTAATAATGTGGAAAAAAGTCCAGGAAGTGGTACTCTGATTTCAAACTATTTCAAATGTTAATTGCCATTGTTTTCAAGATTTAAACATAAATAGCAAAACTAAGAATTTTGAAAGAGGATATAGGAAATCAGCTTTATTTTTCTAAATTGATAGGATTTCCTAAACAAGGCAAAATGGCACTAACATAGTGAACTGTATTAAAAAATAAAAGTCTCCATTAAAATTTTAAAAGAATAAAACAGAAAAAAATTAAAATCCAAACTACAAATAGGAAAAAAATGTTTGCCATAAATATATCCTAAAGCAGGATTCATATTCAGAATATGAAAGGAATTTTTATAAATCTACAAGAAAAAGAAAAAAATCCAATATAAAATGAAGAAGGAATTTTATAGGAAATGAAAAAGGAAGACCTTTAAATGCATATAAAAGTGCACAACCTGACTCTTAACCTTAGAAATGCAAACTAAATTAAATTGACTTCAGTTTAGATAATAGTCTAATAAATGAATAAATATGTAAAATAAAATGTCAACCCATGAGCAATGTTGGCAAGGATGCAGCAAGAGAGTAACTCTTATGCAATATTAGTGGTGATATCTGTAGCCTCATGATACTTTTAAATATACCCATGTTACTCCATTACATGAAAATGAAAGTTTCAGGGATGCCTGGGAGCTCAGTGATTGAGTGCCCACCTTCTGCTCAGGTCATGATCCCAGGATCCCGGATTGATTCTTGCATCAGTCTCCCTCCGTGAAGCCTGCTTCTCCCTCTGCTTGTGTCCCTGCCTCTCTCTCACTCTCTCTCTCGGCTCTCATGAATAAATAAATAAATCTTAAAAAAAAAAAAAAAGAAAAGAAATTGAAAGTTTCAGAGTGATGAGAATTATGTAATCCATCTTTATTCTTAAAAGTATCAAGAAAAGCAAACAGCAATAGCAATGACAAAAATCTCATAAACTCAAAATACAAGAAATTTTAATTTTATGGGTGCAGTTAACATTGATGCCTGTATCACATTGAGTTTAAACCACAGTATAGAAGAATTAATATATTCTTTTCTTTGTGTATCTTTTTTCAATTATTATCACATATACTAATTGATATATTAGTGGAAAATCAATAAATTAAGAAAAATATTGATAAATTAAGAAAATAAAGAATGTGTAATACTTATAAAATAAAAATGTTCAAAACATTTTATTTTTGCACTTGGACAATAAATTAAAACAATGCATGAATATATGAAGCAAACAGATTTTTTAAGGAAAAATGCCTTAAAATTTGGTGCATTAGTTACAAAAAAATCAGCAATTACACAAATATGAAGCTTGTTACATCTATTTACCTGTAATAAATATATGTTTTTTTATAATGAAAGTATAAATAAAGGAGCCAGATCATTTGGAAATTAGGATTGTTTTAAATAACTTGCATCACACAAGACATCAAATTTGTGATTATAGAATATTTGGATTATAGATTAAAATCAGAACAACACAAATCAATACTCTTATTGTGTGTTCTAAATTATACTTTACTAAAATCCATATGCTAAAGCCCTTTCAGAGCTAAAGCAGATGTAATTTGAAGCATAATTTAGCTAGCTATTGCATGTTTGACATAGCAAAAGAACAACAATAAGTGAAAGTAATTATATAGATGAAAGCAGGACTTAATATATTAGAAATCAAATTAACATTAAAATTGATAATTCTGGGCAGCCCTGGTGGCTCAGTGGTTTAGCGCCACCTTCAGCCCAGGGTGTGATCCTGGAGACCCGGGATCAAGTCACACGTCAGACTCCCTACATGGAGCCTGCTTCTCCCTCTGCCTGTGTCTCTGACTTTCTCTCTCTGTGTCTCTCATGAATAAATAAATAAAATATTTTTTAAAAAATTGATAAATCTAAGTAATTAAATTTTGAAAATCATCAAAGAGACAAACAAATGCTAGTATAAATAAGTAAAAGAAAAGCTACAGAGAAAAAAGTACATAAAACGATGATCAAGATAGAAAGAATATACAAATCAATGGCAAAGAATAGAAAGCCCAGAAATAGACCCACATAAATATATTCAACCAGTCTTTGACAAAGAAGGAAATACAATAAAAACAACAAAAAAGGGGATCCGTGGGTGGCGCAGCGGTTTGGCGCCTGCCTTTGGCCCAGGGCGCGATCCTGGAGACCCGGGATCGAATCCCACGTCGGGCTCCCGGTGCATGGAGCCTGCTTCTCCCTCTGCCTGTGTCTCTGCCTCTCTCTCTCTCTCTCTCTCTCTCTCTCTGTGACTATCATAAATAAATACAAATTAAAAAAAATTAAAAAACAACAAAAAAGGAAACACAATAAAGTAGAGCAAAGATACTGTCTTCAACAAATGGTGCTGGGACAACTGGATATCCACATGCAAAAATATATAAATAAACCTAGACACAAAACTGATACTCTTCACAAAAATTAATTCAACAGGGTTAATTAAATTAAATTTAATTAAAAAATAACAGCAGAGAAAACCTGGATACCCTTAGACATGACAATGCCTTTTAGATACAACTGTGACACATGGCATAACCCATGAAAAAAAATTATTGATTAGCTCGACTTCATAAAAATTTAAAACTTCTTCTTTGTGAAGATGATATTAAGAGAATTAAAATACAGAGAGTAGGAGAACATATTTTCAAAGACACTTTTGGTAAAGGACTATTATCCAAAATATATAAAGAATTCTTAAGTACGACAATGAAAAAATAAACAACCCTATTAAAAAAAAATGAGTCAAAGACCTGAACAGACATCTCACCAAAGAAGAAATACAGATGGCAAATAAGCATATAAAAAGATGATCCATGTCATATGTCAATTAAGATAACTAATTTGCATTTCCCTGATCATCACACAGTTGTCAAAATCAAATGCTGACTGCAGAAACTGTGGATGTGGAGCCACAGGAGCTCTTATACATTACCAGTGGGAACGCCAAATTTTATAATGAGTTTGAGGGACAGTTTGGCCATTCCTTACAAAACTAAATATAGTCTTATCCATTGGACCCAGCAACTGCAGTCCTCAGTACTTATCCAAAGAAGTTGAAAATGCATGTCCACACCAAAATCTGCAAGGGGATATTTATAGTATCTTTATTCATGATCATCCACAGTTGGAAGCAGCCAAGATGCTCT
The DNA here is from genome assembly GCF_048164855.1 of Canis lupus baileyi. NCBI lineage: Eukaryota > Metazoa > Chordata > Mammalia > Carnivora > Canidae > Canis > Canis lupus. Next base: position 29,873,966 of record NC_132857.1, on the reverse strand, counting down.
ACAGTAGGTGAATTGACAAATTGTGGTACATCAGACAATGGAATATTGTTTAATGCTAAAAAGAAATGAGCTAGCAAGATATAAAAAGACATGGAGGGAACTTAAATACATATTACTGAATGAAAGCAATTTGGAAAAGCTACATATTGTATGGTTCCAATTATATGATAATTTGGAAAAGGCAAAACTGGAACAGTAAAAGATCAGTGCTTTTCAGGGTTGAGGTAGGTGAGAGAGATGAATAAGAGGACAGAGAATTTTAGGGGTGGTGAAGATATTCTGTATGATACCATAACAATGGATATACATGTCATATACATTTTATGTATAACATATATACATGAGCCTTAATGTAAACTATGGGCTTTGAGTGATTATGATGTGTCAATGTAGGTAAACCCTTGGTTAAAAAAAAAAAAAGTACAATTCTGGTAGGTGATGTTGAAAACAGGGAACACTATCCATGTGTTGGGGGCAAAGGTATAAGAGAAATCTTTGTACTTGCCTCTAAATTCTGTTGTAAAGCCGAAACTACTATAAAAAATAAAGACTTCTAAAAAATAATTAAGCTATAAGTTAATATACAATAAAATAACAACAGATACAATCAAAATATTCAGAAGGAACTTATACTAATTAATGTTAATGTGTTTTAGGATATGTATGAAAATATTACTATATGAATAATATAAGCCACTTGCAATAAATAGTCTAGGTGGAAATCCTGAAAGGTAAAACCTTAAATAAATTGGAAAAAAAATAAAAATTAACTCTCAGGAAATCTTGACAGATGAGATGAGATTTTATAAATTTTTAATTAAAAAAATCATTTAGTTATTAAGAGCTCCCAAAAATGGAAATTAGATTCACAATATTGTTTTGAAACTTGTAAAACTTTTCCTCACAAACTTACAAAGATGCAGAAAAAAAGAAAAATATAACATCATTTCATTTGTTAACAGAAATTCAACATTCTAAACAAACTATGAAAAAATAAAGTCCATTAATGTATTGAAGTAATATCTCTGACAAGGTAATATTCATTTTGGTACAAACAAATGATTTATTACTATGACATCTATTAATAGCATTCATGATATCTTTAGGCAAAATAGAAGGAGCAGAAATAGGATTGTTTAAGAGATACTGAAAAAACATAATGACATTCACTATCTAATCCCTTTTTAAAATGCACTCTTAGCAAACTACTAAAATGTTATATAATATGATTTTTAAAAATAATTATTTTATAAAATAATATAATAAAAGGTGAATGATACTATAAAATGCTAGCCAATCCAGTTATACAAGTAAGTTAAACTAAAAAAAAAAAGGAAATGGTATTTGAAAGAAATGTAATTCCTTATTGAAATACATAGAAAATCAAACTGATAATGTTCATAATTATTGTGTCAGCAAGAAGGTCAATGTCAAAGCAAAAATACTCAAATCATTCCATTTCTGACATATCCTTAATAACTAAGTATACAAAAAATAATAGAAATAGAATATCTTAAATAGCAACTAAATTATATATTTATTTAATACTTAAAAATATGCAAAACTTAGGTTTATATTCATATGGCTTTTTTTTTTTCCTGAGGTCATGCTCTAGAATATGCAGTACAAAGTCTTTCAGGGGCTGCCAGAAGGTGTAAAATTCCAGCAGAGTAGGTAGCTACAATAAGAAAAAAATTTATGTGAACTGATCTCATATCTATATCTAATCCATGAACTGTGCATACATGGGGAAGACAGCGGACAGTCTGATGAAAAATAAGAGCCAAAAACCCAGAGACTTCAACTATCATCCACTAAAGAGAAAATAGTATTTACAGTTTTAATCCCACCAAGTTAAGGAGCGATTAACTGAACTTCCTATCGAATCCCAAGAAAGGTTATGCATTATTAATGAAGAATAGTCTATGCCTAAGGATTTTTCCCAAGACAATGGCCAAACCTCTTAGCTTCACTAATAACACATGAAAACAAGCATCCAGAAGTTCAAGGTTGCCAACAAGTAATTTATCTTCTTATTTAAACAAAAAGCAATATCACTCAGAGAACAAAAACAAGAAACTTTCTCTCTCTATATATATATATATATTATATATAATGTTCATCATACAATTAAAACAATATGCATGAGAAGAAACATGAAAATACAAACCATAATTAAGAGAAAAACACCAGCCAATGGAAACAGATCTATAATTCACACAGATGTTCAAATTATCAGACAACCACTTTGAAGAACCTATTACAAATATGCTGAATAACATAAAAAAGATGGCATAATGAACAAACAGATGGTGAATAGCAGCATAGTAATGCAAATGATAAAAAAGACCAATTTTGTATTCTAAAATTAAAAAGTAAAATATCTGAAATAAAAGTTCAATATATTGGTGTAACAGCAGATAGATAGCAGAAAAAACAATAAAAGAACCAAAAGGTGGAACAATAGACATTACGCAATCTGTATCCCAGAGAGAGGATGGCAAAATAAGCTGACAGAGCCACAGTTCTCTGCAGAACAATATAAAGTCATTTAACATATATGTAAACAAGGTTCCAAAAGGAGAAGAGACAGATAGAAAAGAGGGCAAAAGTGTACTTGGAAAAAAAAAAATAGCCAAAAATTAGTCAAACTTCACGTGGCAAATAATTAATATATCCGAAAATTTCAGCAAACCCTGAGCAGGATAAATCCAAAGAAGACCACTCCATGACACATCACAGCCAAGTTGCTGATAAGGAGAGATAAAAAATAAAAAAAATGGAAAGGCATATTTTATACATGAGAACAATTATGAAAATGATGGCCAATTTTTTGCCTGAACAATGGAATCCAGAAGATAATGGAAGGACATTTTTAAAGTTCTGGAGGATAAAAAAATAAGTTTTGTATCCAACGAAAACATTCTACAAAAATAAAATTAAATGATTTTATGTAAAAGAAATGCAAAAAGGTTACCTTCAGATGAAGTTAACTGACACCAAATTGAGTCTTTGATTAACCAGAACAGAAACTAGACATTTTTGGTTATCACTAACCAAAGAAAACTAAAGGGCTGCAGGTTTCACCAGTGAATTACATCAAAGATTCAATGGAAATCCTAATTTTATATAAATGCTTTCAGAGAATAGAAACAGAGGAAGCGCTCTAACTCATTTTATGAAATCAGCATGCTTTGATACAAAAACCTAATCAAGACATTATAAGAAAAATAATTATACATTATACATCAATATTCCTCATGAATATAGACACAAATATTCTTTACAAAACATTAGGAAATAGAATCCAAAAATATAGAGAAAAAAACTATTATGGCCAATTGAAATTTATACATGAGATACTAGTTTCATTTGACATTTGAAATCAATTGCATTATTCAGCATAATAAAATAATTTTTAGAATAAAATAATATTTTAAATGTTACTTTTAACTTAAATAATAATAATAATAATAATATAATAATATTTAATAATAATTAAATAATAATACTGATATTCAGAAAAGAAGTATTTGAAAAAATCAATACCTATTTATTATTAAAACTATCAACAACCAGGAACAAAGGGAATTTACACAATCTGGTAAAAAAGTATACATGAAAGCCTATGCTGACACCATATTTACTGGAGAAATATTGAATGCTCTTGTTCCCTCATTACTTTTATTGACACTTTGTTGGAGATCTTCATTAATGAAATAAAGAAAGAAAAACACAAAGTGCATTAAGATTTTAAATAAACAATTAAAAGCAGTCCCTATTTGAAGACCTCATAATTTTCATAGAATATCTTGACAATTCAAAACAACTAGCAATGTATGAGAATTTGGGTCCTCCACCTCTTTACTAAGACTTGTTGTAGGTATGAGATTTTGATTAGAATATAATTTGGAATAAAAGATTCTATATTTATGTGAAATTTTCATAAACTTGCCTGTAGATTAGACACAATTTGAAATATATTGGAGGTTTTTAAAATATAACATGGCAGGCACCTTCTAAAAATTATTTGGAAATAGAGAGGACCTAGAATAACCAAATCAATCACAAAGATATTAAAATAATAAAGATGGTGTTATACTGCTATAAGGATATACAAATAAATAGATGAGACAATATAAGGAAATTAAAAAAAATAAATCCACATTTTTGCCTCCAATTTTCACTAAGAAGACAAAAAACATTCAATAGACAAAAGAATTTCTTTTCTTTTTTTTTAAGATTTTATTTATTTATTCATGAGAGAGACACAGAAAGAGAAAGGCACAGACACAGGCAGAAGGAGAAGCAGGCTCCATGCAGGGAGCCTGACATGGGGCTCGATCCCCGGTCTCCAGGATCACACCCTGGGCTGAGAGTGGCGCTAAACCACTGAGCCACCCGGGCTGCCTGACAAAAGAATTTCAATAAACTGTACTATAACGTATATAAGTGTACAGAAAATAATGAACCTCAATCCTCTCTTATTAGCAGACATGAATATTTATTTATGATAAAGTTAGACCTAAACATAAAAGCTAAACATATGAAGTTTCCAAAAGAAAATGTAAGAAAATATTTGGGGAAATTCATTCAAAAGTTTTTTAGACAAGACCCCAAAAAGCACTAAATACAAAAGAGAGAGAGAGAGAGAGAGAGAGCGAAAAGCTGATTTCTATAAAAACAAAAACTTCTGTTGATCAAAATTTACCATTTAGAGAATATTAAATCAAGCCACAGAATCGGGAAAATATTTGTTACACATGTATCTAAAGAAATACATGTATCTGTGGTATACAAAGAACAGGCACACAGACTAGTAACAAATAGCAAAATATAAATAATTCAAATAAAATTTTTAAATGGAAACAGGACTTCATGAAAGATACAGAAAAGATGAATAAGCAAATGAAAAGATACTCAACATCATTTGTCATCAGAAAAGTTCTAAATAAAACCATAATAATAAATCATTTCATACCTACAATAAATCTTAATAAAGAGGTGGAAGACCCAAATTCTCATACATTGCTGGTGTGATTGTAAAATGGCACAACCTCTTTGTAAAAGTTGTGGCAGTTTGTAACAAAGTTTGACATACATTTGAATTCAAAATACATGATTTAAAACTTGAATTCAAAATATATGATTTTTTCCAAGAGAAATAAAAACATATGCATTTTTTGTTCAAAAATATTCATAGCAGTTTTATTCATAATGGCCAAGAACTAGAAATAATCCAAATATCAATTGAAGAATGGATAAAGAAATGTAAATTTCTACAAGGGAACTCTACTAAACAATACAACTAATGGAACAACATGTATAAGGCTGAAAAAAGATTCTTTTGAGGTAAAATAATCTATAGCGATAAATCAAAAGTTGCCTGTGAAGGATTGAGACTGACTTGAAGGGAACATGGTAAGATTTTTCTGTATTTGACATTTTACAAAAATAGAATCATATAATATGTAACTTTTTGTAATTGAACTTTTCCCTTAGCATATTTTCCAGATTTATCCATGGAGTGTCATGCACAAAACCTTACTGCTTTTAATAGCCAAATCATATTCTGTTACATGCATATCTCATTTCTAACTTACCCATTCATCAGTTGATAAAAATTTGAATAATTTTTAACTTTTTGGATATCATAAATAATGCTATTATGAAAATTCATGTAAAATATTATGTATGGATATGTTTTCATTTTTTTGGCAATATATATGAGTGATATTACTAGGTTGTGTGATAACTCTATGTGTAAACATTTTGAGAAACTGACAAAATGTTTTCCAAAATGACTGCATCATTTGATAGTTGCACAAGCAGTGCCTCAGAGCTCCATTTTTCCACATCTTTGTCAACACTCACTAGCTGGCACTTACTATTATCTATCTTTTTTTTTTTTTTTTTTTTTTTGTAAGTAACCTAGTGAGTGTAAAGTCGTGTCTCATTTTGGCTTTGATCTGTATTTCCATGACAAATGATGTTGCACATCCTTTGTGTGCTTATTGGCCATTTCTATATGTTGTATGGAGAAGTGTATATTAAGTTCATATACTAATTTTTAAATTTATCTACTTGTCTTTTTATTATTGAGTTATGGGAGTTATTCCTTTGTTATGTATGAGGTACAAACCTGATATCAGATATATGACTTCCCAATATAGTCTCCAGTTCAGAACATTTCCAAGCCGGCATCCTTTAAAGCACAAAAACTTTTAAGTATGATTTATCTATTTATCTATTTAGAAAATATATTTTGGGAGTGCCATAAATTTCTGCTGTAATATTTAAGAAAATATCGCAAAATCAAAGGTACGGAAAATGTATCCCTTGGTTTTAACGTTCTTCTCTTTTACCTTCTTGTTTGTCTTCTATTTGGATTATCCATTATTGAAAGTGGAGTACTAATGTCTTCATTATTAAAGTGGAGTATTTAAGTGTCCAACTGCTGTTAAATTATCAATTCTTCTTACAATCTGTCATAGGTACATTTATAATTGTTGTATCTTCTGGAATGTTTGGCTCCATCATTTAAAATGTCGCTCTTTATGTCCAACAATTTTTTTATTTTAAAATCTATTGTATTTGATTAGTATAATTACTCATCTTGCTATTTTCATGCTATCTCTTTTTCTAACCTTTTACTTTCAATCTATTTATATATTTTAGGTTAAAATATCTCCTTTAGATAGCATATAGTTGGATTGAGGGTTTTTATTAATACAATTTGACAACCTTTGACATTTAATTATTATTTTATTTTATACACTTATAATTTAATGTGATTATACTTGGATTGACATACTTGGATTAGATCTGACATTTTACTTTTTTGTTTGTTTACCAAAATGTCTTTTGGTTCCCTTAATTCTCCTTTACTCCTTTCTTTTAACTCAAGTGAGTATTTTATATTAATATTTTAATTCCTTCTATTTTTTTCTCCTTTTTGAATTATTTCTTAGTAATTAAAGTAGGATATTTAAAGTGTATCTCACCAAAATATACTTTACCTCTATATTAATTTAATTCAAGTGAAGTAAATAACACTAGTTACATAGAGTTCTATTTTCTTCTCCCTTTTTGTGCTATAATTGATACTTATGTTTGTATCTATATGTTACCAGCCCCATATAGACTATTTTAATTATTACCTTATATAATTTTACATCTTAAAGAAGTAGAAGGAAGGAAGGAAGGAAGGAATTTTACATCTTAAAGAAGTAGAAGGAAGGAAGGAGAGCAAGTATAGATGCCGAATATTTGTTACATTAATTTTTTATTATTTATCATTTCTACTTCTTTTGTTACTATAAATTTGAGTTACCATCTAATGTCACATCCTTACTCTAATAAACTTTTCTCCCACTCATCTTCTTTGTAATATTATTCACAAATGTAATATATTTCTATATGTTATAGTTTCAATAATATCAATAGGTAGATGATAGATAGATGATAGATTTTATACAATTGCTTTTTAAATTAATTAAGAGAAGAAAACAGAAGCCAGATGGATTTATATTGTCTTTTATAATTATATAATTCTCCTACTGCTGCCCCTTTTATTAATGTGAGTATATTTGAATTACTGTTTGGAATTATTTGCCTTCATTTGAAGAACTTCCTTTAGTATCTCTTATATAAAGTGAATCTGCTATCATTGAATCTATTTTTATTTATTTTATTTTTTTTTTAGCTTTGAATGCCTTCATTTCACCTTCATTTTTTAAAAACAGTTTTGTGAGATACAGGAATCTGAGTTGATAGATTTCTTTTATATTAGCTATTATTACTATTTTATATTTCAGCACATTAAATGTCATCCCACTAATTTATGGATTCAGTTGTTTCTGATGAGAAGTCAGCTGTTAATATTTTGATTTCTTCTGTATGTGACAAGTTGATTTCTCCTGATGTTTTCAATATTTTCTTTTTGTCTTTTCTCTCAATATTTTCACTCTGATGTGTCTGTGTTTTAATCTCTACAATTATTCTACCTAGAGCTGGTTGAGCTACTTGAATGTACCAATCAATGTTTTCTTTTTCATCATATTTGTGAAGACTTCAACCATCATTTCTTTGAATACATATACATATTTTTTCTCCCCTCTCCTTCTGGTACTCCCAGTACGCACATGCTGATGCACTTAATGGGATCCCATATTTCTTTGAGTCTTTATTTTTCTTCATTCTTTTTTCTCTTTGTTTTTTGGATTGCATAATCTCTATTGATCTATCTTCAAATTTGCAAATTCCTTCTGCCAGTTCACATCCCCTCTTGAGCTCTCTAGTAAATCCTTCATTTTAGTTGTACTAAAAAGTACTACTCAAATCCAGAATCTCATTTTTTAAATAAATTTTATCTCTATTGTTACTCTTTATATATGAGTCAGTGTAAATGATTTTTTTAAAAAAATTTAAGCATGGTTTCCATTAGTTATTGAATATATTTATAATGTCTACTGTGAAGTCTTTGTTTCTTTCATATCTGGACCCTCTCACATTTTCTGTTGCTTTCTTTTTTCCTGTATATGTGTCAGATTTTCCTATTTCTTTGTATACTTCATAACTATTTGTTGAAACATGTACTTTATAGATAATATATTGTATCAATTCTAATTTCTTATCTGCCTATTCCTGCCTTCTTATTTCTGTTTATTTTTTGTTTGTTTGTTTACTGATTGAGTGAACTGTTTTAATGATATCTATTTCTTCTGCAGGTGGATCCTCTAGTGTTGTTTCTCAAAATATACAGACTGTAATATCTGTGAATTCACTCTGGGAAGACAGTGGTTTTAATAAGGCTCTTCTCTCATTTTTCTGGCCACATCCAGCTATTAAGTCCCACTAATTGCCAGCTGATTGCTCAATTGTTTTCAACAATACCCTGTGGTCTAACTTGTTCCACAGGCTGTCTGGCATCCTTTGCAGTGCTAGTTTGTGAGATCAATCTGTGTGTTTTTAATATTCCTAGCAGACTCTTCTTAGATCTCTTTCCCTCATTCTTTCTGATAAACTAGCTAGCTTATCATTTAACTTGCTTACTATCAAAGTCTCCATTGTTTTTTCGTGGTTCCCAAAGGCCTGAAATTCCCCTTATACTGTTTTAAATAAGTTCAGCTTTTTTAAGTGAAAACTTCAAAGCTCTGTTTTATCAGCTGCCTCTCTTTACTCTTGATCAAAATATCTGAGCCACAGCTCTGGAGTTTATGTCAGAGACAATGGCACACTTCCTTCTGACTGATACCCTTGCTTTAGGGACAGGGTAGGGCAAGGCAGTAACCTCTATTCTTTTCGGCTCCATGAGTACACTAAGGTGAAGATGACCAGGGTTCCAGTGTTCTTACCTTACCACACCTTGGGTGAAACTACTACCTGTCAGTAGAAGGTGCACAGAAAAATGGAGTCCCCAGCATCTCAGCTATACTAACCTTGAATTAAACCTCAGCAACTCAAAACTGAAGGGAAGAGGAATTAGGGAAGGTGCCCTCCTTGGGAAGGATATCATAGCTTTTGACTAGGAGCAGGGGACAGAGGGAGTATTGTGTTCTTGGCTGCACCCACCTGATTTGGAGTTTTTGTTTTGTTGATCTGGGAGGAGATAAAAGGTCATGGTCTGAATGCCACAGATTTTTGCTATTTTATTAAGCTTTAGTAGATTTTCTTAATAAGTATTTCTTCATTTTCTGTATGCTATTAGGGCAATTTCCATTTTCTCTATGTTGTTACAACAATTTCCAGAGACTTAAAATGATTGATTTTTAAATATTTTTTTCTTCACCAGTTATGCTCATTTCACTGGAAAGTGTATCTGTAGAGTTTTGGAACTATGGAAATTTCCAAAGTGAAGAAAATGTTCTTTACCTTAATTGGGATGGTAATCATAAAGCTGTATACTTTTATCAAATGAATGAATTGTAAATAAGATTTCTGCATTTTTCTGCATGTCAATTTTATCTCAGTTAAAAAAATATGTAGGGTCTATATGAAGATTAACCAAATTCTAATGTAAAACATAAAGAAAAATAATGTCATGAATACACAGAAAAAAACACTCTAAGATCTTGATTGGTCTACCAGGCTCGTTTACAAGAAAAGTGACAGCACACATAAACATAAAAAACAAATGGATTTAGTATAAGGTGTTTTGCCTTTGTCCTCGTCATTGTTGTTTTGCCCAAATGTCATAATACCAAGAAACTAAATAAGAAACAACAAAACAAACAATACCAAAAGTGCCTCCTAGCTCTGGATTGGAGAGAGATAATCCCTAAATGGAAGTTGAAACACAATGGACTTTTCACAAGGGAGTTCAAGCCAAAGAAGAGATATCATCTTTGCCAGGTACATAATCCAAAGCAGAAAGAACTAAAGGAAATATTCTGGTTCCTCTCTTCCTCTCATCGCCCAGTCTTAGATCCCAGAAAGAAACCAGTTGAAATGGAAGTGTAGGACACACAACCTGTAAATATTAGATCAGAAAACAGCAGAAAAAGGGGTTAATATCCAAAATATATAAAGAAGTCCTACAACTTAACAATAAAAAAGGAAAAAGTCCTATTAAAGATTAGGCAGAAATCTTGAATAGACATTTCTTCAAGATGATATACAAATGACCAATATACATATGAAAAGACACTCAGCATCACTAATCAGAGAAATGTAAATCAAAACTGGAATGAGATCTCACCTCACAACCATTAGGATGATTACCCTAAAAAGAAAAAAGAAAGAAAAAAGAAAAACAGAAAATAACAAGTGTTAGCATGTAGAGAAATTATAGCCCTATGCACTGTTTGTAGGATTGTAAAATGGCACAACTGCTGTAGAAAATAGTATGGAGTTTCCTTTAAAAAAGGTAAAAATGAAACTACTGTATGATTCAATTTCTTAAGTCAATTCCAGAGCTCTCTCAGAGTTGTTTTGTTTATGGATCACAGTCTATCGTTAATCTTTGCAGGAAAACGGAGGCTGGGGTCTCCCACGCCACCATCTTGGTGATGTCATCTCTGTTTGGCAGATTAAATGAGACAATGTCAATTTTAACAAAATGTCTGGCAAATGGAAAGCTCTCAGAAAGGTTAGCTGCTATCAGCATTCCTATTACTAGTGCTTTATTTCTTTATTTTACAAAACATCCATGAACTATCGTGGGACTGTTTTCCCTAGCTCCCATCAGAATTTAAGGTATTTCTACCTCTATGCTGTCTGTATAGGTAAACTACTACCTTCCCTCCATCAAACCTGGGCAGTCTGACCCTGATTGCTTGATTCTATATGTAAGTTTATGGAAAGACAAGATAAAATATGCTAATATTTTAACCTAAGAAAATCAAAAACTAAAGTATTTTGTATGTATTATTTCTAAACATTAGCAAACTGAGTTTCAAACATGGGCTAACAGAAGCAGCAAAAAGCACTCTTACTTTTTGAGAGTGAGAACTATGGCAATGGCTAAATTAACATATAGTATGTGTAATATAATACCGCACACAGGAATACTATCATACTTGTTTCCACTTTAATAATGAAGGTAAATTGTGGTAAAACTTATTTATGAAGGAAAAAATGATAATATTTTCCAAAGGTGGAGAAGCATGGGATATATTTTTTTTTTCATTTTCATAATCAAAACTTGATTTCTTTTAAAGTGGAGTAGAAAATACTGGAAGGAAAACACTGTTTTGAATGGAAAATATTGTCATAATCTGGAAAATTTATTTATGAGGTTTATCTCACCACAATGCAAAATAAAGAACTATCAATATAGTAAGCCTTTTTCTTCAAAAGGTGAAGAATAGCAAAAGCTTTCTTAGAAAAGCATCTCTCTTACTTAAACAACAAATGCCTCTGTTTTACAGACCCTGAACAAGAATCTTTGGCTCTTTTCAGCATATTTTTTGCTTCTTTTGAGTTTACAAATTATTGAAGCAACCTAAATTCCCCAGTAACAAGCTCTTGGTTAGCCTCCCTCTTCCTGTGCATTTGTCCCTCGTTCAAGGAAAGTGCGTTGCTTTCATTTCACCATGATGTACACATTTTTCCTTTGCAATGTGTGCTCACTTAACTTGGTATTCCTTGGCCTTCTATTTTTGTTTTGTTTTCACCTTTCTTTTCACTACCATCTACACATTTGCTTCTAAGTGTCATATCTACTTTGCATACTCTTCAGCTGGCAGGCTCACTTGGATATACAATTAAAATCTTCTCAAAAAAAAAAATAAATAAAATAAAATCTTCTCTCCAGAATTCCCGTTTCGGGAGCTTCTCCCCATATCACTTAATCAGCTTCCTTTGGTTGGTCTTATCTCTCACTCACCTGTCCTTTGGACCTATTCCATCTGGAATCCATCAGCTATCCAGACTCTGCATATTTTAATAGTGTTCAATGAATTTCTCATCCATTATTCATGAGCTTTCTTTTCATCTGCATTTGTTTATCATGTTTATGGTGTGCTAACACTGCTTTGTAGAATTCATGTTTGATCTCCTTCCTCAGTACTTGTCGATCAAATGTGCTGTCTGTCACTGCCCATTTAGGCCATTGTGTTTATGCTAAGCAACTTTCACTTAGAACTTAAAAGTGAGCAGGAAGGCTACTCAGGACAAGTTTATTTTAAGCAAAGTGAGGTCACTATTTTTAATAGTTAAAGAGGAGGTTGATCATCTGGCAGACATTTGGCACTAACAGAAGCTCTACAATTGCCTAAGTTATATTTTATTGTCTTTGAAGAAAGGGCATGATACATACGTAAAATCTTCCAGTCATAAAGAGATAAATTCTTCCTCAATCCAAACTAGAATATGTTATATTTAATCTGCTCTTGCTATTTTACAAAGTCCTATGCATTTCTCCAGTGCATGAGAATTTTACAACACTGAAATCAAATATAAGTATATTTTTCAAAACTTTCCATAATAGTAAGTATGCTCCATATGAATACAAGAAACCCAGGACTTCTGGACGTAGAGGGGAAAAAATCCTCTCTCCACTAATCACCTTTATTTTGTAGTACTTGAGACAGTTAAAGAGAAAAGGGCATACCAGATCTTGAAAGAATTGCCTGTGAGTGGGATCATGAGGTACAAATGGGTTTAGGAGATTTTACTGGAGACATGGAATAAAACAAACAAACAAACAAACAAAAACCACATTGATTTGTTTACTGCCCAACAAGCAGCCAGTTCCTGAAGAAGTATTTTACATTTTACAGTGTGCTTTGGATCAGGTCTCTGACTACAAAGTAGAGGATACCAGGGCTCCTGGGCTGCACTTTGTGTGAAGGCAGTGTGCTTAGCATTTTGCATAGATTGTCACCTCAGTAATTTATTTCCAAAATAAATTAAAGTGATACTTCATGGCCTGAAATTTCTGTTTAGAATTTTGGACTTTACTGGCACATTATTTCAACCATCTAATACCTAGACCCATAGTGCAGTTCCATTTTCCATCAATTATTACTTAGTGTCTTATAATTTGGAAAGCCTATACACAGACTATCAGCTGAAATTCATAATAACCCTGTGAGTTAAGCAAATCCATATTTAACAACAAAATAAACAGGTACAACTAGATAAGATGGCATGGTAAAGAGGCCATGGTAAGTCCAAAGCTGCGGCAAGAGCCTATGACTGAAACTTCCAGCCTATCGGGTGTCCATCTTTACCTCTGGTGTTTCTATAACATCACCCACTGTGATATCCATGCCCCATTCCTCCATGAAACAGGCCACATTTCCTCTCCTATTCTATTTATTCTGTGCATACAAGTTACATCAGTTCATCTATACTCTAAGCTGATATTTCTTTCCTTTCTTCCTGGCACAGACCAAAGAACACAGTAGACAGATTTATAAGGAGAATTTCTCAACCCTCTGAGTGAAATTAAATCTAACACCAAGCAGATCTTCTGTTAGGTAGCTTCATCTCTACTGCTTGCATTGGCTACATTTCCCCTTTTTCTCTCTGGTAACTTAGAAGAATGATGTTCCAAAGCAAAGACAGAAAAATCTATCAAAATATACGAAACTATTTTCAGTGAAATCTCCAAAATCAAATAAAACTTTAAACTTAAAGGTCTATCTTGGGTGTTAGGGTGTTAACCCACTGAACCAGGTCAGATGAAATCATTCTTGTAAATACTGAAACTTGCCGATTTTCTCATCAGGATTTTTGATACAAGGTATACGTATTGTCAACCTAGTGGTGGGCAGACTGTGTATCACAACAACACAGATCCCCTCCTCAGAGATGATGCACCCATCCCTTGGTGGCTGGAATATCCCACCACTGACAATTTATAGATGTACATCCTGCCTTGCCTGGGGGGTAGCCCACAGCAGCTGACTGGCTGGTGCAGAAACCCACAGTTCCTGGCCCATGCTCCAGTTGGAAATACCTCTACAAGACTGTCCAGCTCCAGAGCTTCCTGTAGAATGATGTGGTCTCATTGTAATTCACTTCTCCCTGCCTCCCCGCTTTCCTTAGAGTATCTCCCAAGAGTTGTCCCTGATAAACTATCTGTAGACAGCATCTGGTTTCAGTGTCTGTTTCCAGGGAAACCAATCTAAGACACCGTATAAAATAGTGTGAAAGTAATAAAGCAGTATAGCTAAGAAGAATTGAACACTAATCAAAACTTTTTTAAAAACTTCATTAAAGCTGTTATTTTATTGTTCAATGCCAATTTGTAATGAACTGTGTGTGTGTGTGTGTGTGTGTGTGTGTGTGTGAAGTATAGGGATATGGTTATACTCATACCCACAATCACTTTCTGGTCTAATTTAGAAATGATGAGTTTGGTTCCCAAGAGTTAATCTTTATTATTTTCATTTCTTTCTGCTTAATATATCAATGGAACTCAAGTATATGTAACAATTTAGGTGAGCTATTAGCACTGGTAACATCCGAGACTTGTAGTCTTCCTGATGAGGCTGTCTGTTTGATCATCTTGAGGATGTCAACCATGAGTCACTCAGGTGCCCATCAGTGCTTTCTGTAGTCTTTAGATGGATTTCGGAATGCAAACATATGAATGCTTCTCATTTGTAAGAGAATAAATAGATTAGACTTAACTCTTAGTTTTACTCTATTTATTCCATCACAGGAGATTTTATTTTTCTGAGAAAACATGACTATTTTTCCTTTGAGTTTTACTATTCTGAGAGACCACTCTGTTCTGAGAAGAAAAACAGAAGAAAAGCCTGAAAAAAAGAGCCAGTGTTTATTAAGGATGTGATACTCTTCATGTAAAAGAAGGAGACAGAGGGCAGCCCGGGTGGCTCAGCAGTTTAGCACCACCTTTGGCCCAAGGCATGATCCTGGAGTCCTAGGATCCAGTCCCATATCAGGCTCCCTGCGTGGAGCCTGCTTCTCCCTCTGCCTGTGTCTCTGCCTCTCTCTCTCTCTCTCTCTCTCTGTGTGTCTCTCATGAATAAATAAATCTTTTTTTTTTAAAAGAAGGAGACAGAGAAATTAAACAATGTAACAATTATCTCAAAATATAGAATGGGGTCTAGCAGTCACTGGATTGAAAGTTGTGCTCATTTCCTGATGCTGCAACCTCCTTCCCTGGTCACCGTATCTACTACACATCAGGCCCCCTTTTCTGGTAATGCCTGGTACACCCCCATGCTGCACTGTTTCTGGGCCACTGTCCATTCTCTTCTGGATGCCTGGAAAGCCCTTCCTCATATTTCTTTGTGAGATGATCTCTCACTCTACTAGATGTGAAACAGAAGTTAAAATTACAAAGATCATTGAATTTGTCATGCAATAAATGTAGTGACTATTACAAAGAAACACAGCTTTCTTCCTTTTGTCAATTTTTCATTTAAAAAATAAAATTAAAAAATAATTCTAGTATTTACATAAATAAAAAGAGAAAGATGCCTCATCATCCCTATATCCCACCTATTATACCGAGCCATTACTACAGTTAGGTATCAATCCAATTGCTGAGCTATCTCAAAATAGAATGAATGGGTATCACCTTAACCAGGAAGACTTTATCGAAGCTAACTTTTATGCTCCTCTGGGTTCCCATTTTTAGCCATGCATACTTCTGTCTTACTCTATACCATAATATATTGAGAACATTAATTTCCAGAGCATTGACAGTAAAAAAATCAAGGCTGAGACCGTGCATTATTTTTTTTTGTCTCATGAATCCAACAAAGCTCTAAGCTTATAGTAGATGCTTAATAAATGTAATTTGACCTGAACTGAGTTGATGTGGAAAGTTTTATTTCATTTATACTTTGCAATTTAAGTTGAGGAGATTTGGGTTAAAAGCTTCTGGATAATATTACCAGAGTCTTTATGAACTTACTTCCTCATAAGTCATGTTAGAATCTTACCCAGTCCTGCTGGTGATTATTGTCATCAAAGAAAGTATACGAGAGCAAGAAACATGAGGAAGAAAGATAATAATTCAGGCCAGTCAAATACTTAAATTAAAACTAAAAAGAGCAGAAATGAGAAAGACATTGGATACCCGGGGAACAATCTATTATATCTTCCAACATCTTGTTTTCATTAGTAACAGCCAAGATCAATCAGTTTCCACAGGTCACCTTTACCTTAATGATCGAGTCTTTATACCTGTTTGTCTATTATGAAATCTTACCTGTTTTTCCAACCTACTGATCCCTCCTTTACATCCCTAGAGCTATTATGGCCTTACACACCTGCTTCTTCATTCATGCTCTCCCCTGCTGTTTGGAATGTCCACTCCATTGGAGGGTCAATCTCCTTCAAGATGCAAAGAAAATTCTATTTTATTTGGGAGAGTGGATATTTTGACATTCTGTAAATATATAATACTTTCTGCTAACAATGCATTTTGACTTTTGGCATTATTAATAATGTTTACTCTATGTGTACCTGTGTCTCTGTATGTCTGTCTGCCCTATTTTCCAATTTGACCGTAAATCTCTTAAGAGCAAGTGCAGTCCCATTTCTCATGGGTCCTTGAAGTCTCTCGGTACAGTGCCAAGTACTAGTGTGTATTCAACACATACTCTTTTTATTTGGTTGATTGACTTCCCTGGAGGACTCATTGTAAATTAGCTAATTTTCAAATTGGTTCATTTTGCTTATCCTTCCTTCCCCTCTCAACCTTGATGTTTAAGTTCCCCAAGGCATAGTCCCTGGTTCCTTTCCTTTCTCTATAGAAACGCTCCTTATTTTCTCATTGAATCTCATGGTCGAAATGTCATGAACATGACAATTTGTCTCAAACTTATATTTCTATTTCACACATCTGGCCTGGCACTCAGGCTCATATTGCCTATTGTTTTATTGACACTCCACATAGACATCTGATAGACATTTCAGAGTTAATTCATCCACAGCTGCATTCTTGATCCTCTTCCTTCATGGATGGAAATGGGCTTCCCATTCCAGTAAATGGTGAATCCATAAGAAGTGTGCTAAAAAAATAGATGTTAGCAAAGGCATAGAAAAAATGATGGCTAATCCAAATGATGATCACTGACTGGAGAGCAAGTCAAAGTAAAGACAACATATAAGATCAATCAAACTTTAATAGTGAAGAAGAGAGAGTGGAGATTCCTAGGGAAGCGGATGGGATGATTGCAGACCCCAGGTGGAGAGCAGCTAGTGTGTGATTAACACAGTGATTATTTGAAGGTTTTATGCAGATGAAACAGAATGAAGCTGATGATCTAAAAGGTCCTCTCTTCCACTTGAGACTTATCCTATAGGTGGTCAGGGAAAACTGGATGTTTTCAAAATTAGGGTGAAAACAGAAGCCTTCTTTTCAAGGAAGTGTGGGATTTGAACTCACTAACCTAACCTGGAAGTAAATTCTAGTCATGGTAGACCTACTACACTAGCAAGTTTGCCCTGTTAAATTGAGTTTATGTCCCTTGACTATATTTCCTTCATTAGGATCTGAGAATAGGCCATGCTTGTGTGATCTTAATACAAACTGCAGTCTCAAGTTTGTTAATTAAAGAAATGAATTTGTTATGAGAAGACGCGAAGCCATTACCACATATAAAACACTGTATCAAATGAGTCAGAGGTAATTTTGGATTTTTTCCCACCTTACAGTTGCCCACTAATTACTTTTCATCCTGATTAGAAACAATGATCCCTCAGGCTTCTCGAAATAATTCCAATTAAGCATCACATAATATCAATTTAAAGACTTGGAAACCGGTTTAGATACCCTTTGACTCAGACTGGCTTTCCCTTACTTTCCCAGGGGCACGCAGAGTTTGAGGGGAACCTTTGTGCCCTGCCTGTACCCTGGTTTCAAGGTCTTTGTAGCCTCGGACAGGAAGGAGGAAAGTTTTGAGAAGGCAGTAGACAGGCCAGCTGCCAGACACCTGTGAAAATAAACAGCACATGAGTTGTGGGCTGTGGAAACATAAATAGGCCAGGTCAGTTTGATCCTATTGTGTTTATTCCCATCAAAAATGGTGCACTTCTCAGTCTGTAGTAGTATATATACCAGGTCTACATCATCAAAAAGACAAAGTGTAAAAATGTTACAAATATGTGGAGAAAAGGGAACTTCTATGCCCTGTTGGTGGCAATGTAACTGGATGTGGCCACTCTGGAAAACAGTATGGATCCTCAAAATGTTAAAAATAGAACTGCTATATGATCCAGCAATATATCCAAAGAAAATGAAAATCCTAATTCAAAAAAGATACATATACCCCCATGTTCATTGCAGCATTATTTGTAATAGTCAAGACATGGAAACAACTTAAGTGACCATACTGGATGAATGGATAAAGAAGATGTGGTATTTATATACAGTGGAATATTATGTAGCTATAAAATTGAGGAAATCCTAGCATCTGCAACAAAATAGATGGATCTTGAAGGCATTATGCTAAGTAAACCAAACCGACACAAATACTACATGATCTTACTTACATATGGAATCTAAATTAAAAACAAAAACAAAATCAAGACAAAAACTTACTGAGATCAGACTGGGGATAGCAGGTAGAGTATGAGAAGGAAAAGGCAATTGGAAGAAAGTGGTCAAAAAGTACAAAGTCCCTGTTGGAAGATAAATAATTACTAGGGGTGTGATGCACAATATGCTGACTACAGCTAACACTGCTGTACCTTGTACGGTATATAGAAAAGTTAAGAGAGTAAATACCAGGAGTTCTCATCATGAGATTATTTTTCCTTTTTGTTGCATCTATTTGAGAAGATGAATGTTAATTGAATCTATTGTGCTAATTATTTCACAATATATGTAAGTCAAACCATCATGTTTTATGCCTCAAACTTATACTGTCATATATGTCAATTATTTTTTTCAATAAAACCAGAAAAAAGAAGAAGAAAAATATACATTGCTTCCCTCCTTCGGAGGCTGAGCTTATAACATGAGAAGCAGTATGGTGATATTCATAAAAACAGACTTTAGTGTATAATACACAGGCTTATTTCGCATTTTTTTTTTTTTTTGGCAGCTGCTTTATTCTGGTATCTGCACAATTGCCTTTGAAATCGTCCTAAAGCAAGTCATTCACTTTCAAATCAGTGTTCTTCCCTCAGGACAGATCTTAATTTTCAACTCTCACAGAGGGGGAATAAAAAGATTTTAAAATCACTAGATGAACAAACAAGGCCAAATAAATCATACTTGGGGACTTCTCTTGTATATTTTACCCACATAAAAGCAAGTATTAGAGGCAGGCAAGTATGAGAGGGATAAAGAGAGACAGAAAAGGGCACAATGTGACAGGAGGTGTATTTGGAGTGAAAGTTGGTTTCGTGGGATAACTAGGGAGCGTTTGGTTGTGGAGGTAGAGTGGGTGACTTGTCAGTATATGAGCTACACAGGTCAATGAAACCTTCTTCCTATCTGTGACCCTGTGTCCCTCATGAGGTGTCAGCGTTGGTGGTTACCTCTGTAAGGAATGCCTTTATGCTGATCCATGCATTTCTTTGGTGGTGAGGCCCCACCCCTAAGGCTTCTCTGTGAATGCCTTTCCAGAGGCATTTGGCACATAAACTGATCTGTTTACTATACAGTCTTCCCCTCTGGATAGTGATCTGTGGGAGGACAGGAAGTTACTCAGACTTCCACCTTCCCAGACTGCATCCCTAGCACCTAGAACATTACTTGGCTTGTAGGAGATGCTCAGCCATGTTTATTAAACATATGCCAGAGTGCCTGGGTGGCTCAGTCCTTTCAGCATCTGACTCTTGGTTTTGACTCATGTCATGATCTCAGGGTCCTGGGATTGAGCCTCATTTCAGGCTTGGGGTCATCCTGGAGTCCCCTTGGTATTCTCTCTCCCTCTCCTTCTGCACCCCCCCCCAAATAAATAAATACATTTTTAAACAAAGAAACAAACACATGTCTCCATGAAGGCAAGCCCCATCTTCTTTTTGTTGTGACATAAGTATAGGGCACATATTAAAAATGCACTCAAGTTTGGTTTTGCCCTTTTAAATGCTTTTCAGCATCAACTTCTCTTGGCTTTGGTAAAGCCAAACAGCCTGATGACAATATCAGTACCTTTTTTGGCTGGTATCCCTAAGCCTCTATGTGATCAAGGACTATGTAATCCTGCATGTAGCATCATGATTATCACAACAATGTTAGGATTACAAACAAGCAGTGATTCTGATTTATTGTTAAATTCTTCAATATTCAATTTGAAACATAGGAAAGCACCAGAGATATGACGTTAAATGAAATCTTTTATGTGATTTATATGGAAAAAGAGGATCAGTCAGATGAATATGTATCATTGCAAAACAAAATAACTCAACCATTAATAATTATGGTAAGAGCTGTTAGATTTATGTACTAGAGTCATTATTAAGAACTTTGAAATCATTACAAATGTGGAGAAATATTGACAGTTAAATATATTATGTCTATTAAAACTATTGAGAGTTTATGCTAACCAGGTAACTAACTTTAAGCAGAACATTTTTTTCTTTTTGAACCAAAAAATATTTCTGTAAAAATTTAAAAATAATATGGGATAGAAAAATAATCTTATAATTGAACATGTGTAGATTAAATAGTAAATTTGATTAATGACTAAAACCACGATGAGGAATATATTTTGATTATGATTGTTTGATTCTATCTAAACTAGGAATAAAACAATTAAAACTGCTTGAGAATTTTTATCATGATTAAATATCTACTGTTTTACCTTAAAATTTCAGTACTTCTAAAGGTTCCACACTCATTTATAACAATACTAAGAGTAAATCAGCTTATAGATTTGAGTCTAAATATTTAAATAAAAACTCCAATGAAATAATTGTTAAAGAATTGCCAACCACTTTCAACAAAGACAAATTATTTTTTGAAATTTCCTCAAGTTACAAACCTCTGGTAACATATTCTTCCTAGAAAATATGCTAGTAAAACAATGCTTTTGTTTAATGATAGTATGCTCTGCACAAAAAACAAGGGATTTTTTTCCAGTGTACTACTTCTGTTTAGTTAGATATTTGGGAGAAAAACAGTGAAAAGCCTTTTTCCCCAAAAAACTCTGCAGAGAATTAATGACTATACTTTTTGATCTACTTCTGGCAAAAGATATAAGGATCTCAGGCAACTAGCAACATAGTAACTATTTGAAGAAATGTTTTAGAATGGCATATTGACAAATAAATGTACAATGCAATGATATTAACAAGGTGACAAGGTTCTTAGAAATTTAGGAATTCCAAGGGTACAGTGTCTTCATCACATTCTCCATTGTGTATTTAGTACTGCTAACATTAAAGAAATACCATAAGTAAATATAAATACATATACATGTGTGTATATAATCATGTTTATTGTTCTTCTTTAGTCAAAGATGAACTACATGATTTTTGACCTTCCACAGCATATGCAAAATATTTAACCAATATGGAATGGAAGCTATTACATTTTAAAAAGGCTGTTTAAACAAAAGAAGCTTTAATGTTGTACCGTGCAGATAACAATAATGCAGGGCTTGCAGGGAAAGAAGTTTATTTGCTGGAACCTGCTGAATAAGTAATCAAATTGCTGTGCTTCGAGAGTGCAAGTATTTCTACACAAAATCTGCTGTGAAGACGTACAAATCATTCCATTCCAGGGAAGAGGCTGAAATTGGTGTCATGCAACGAAAGCTGAGATGCAAATGGAAATTCAGAAACAGTATTTGTGTGCCAATTATATTGCTCCAGACTCATTTCTAGATATAAGAATTAAGGGCAAATTTGTTTCAAGTCACTGTGAAGCAGTAATTGCATATACAGATATTATGAATAAAAAAGGCAGAGGAGTAACCTAAACCTGCTTCTATAAATATTCACACACCATTTCTGTCAGAGTGCACAAAATTTTTAGATGTGGAATGATTTCAGTGAAATCCCATGACTACCATTGGCTAAATGTCCAAACTCAAGAGCTGAAAGTAAATTGGTCATTTGAGTCAGTTATAATTAGAGAAGAAGTATAGTTTCATGACTTGATTGGCAACTTCACCATCTACAGTTTCCTATAGAGGCAGAGCTGAAGCACAAGTCAGATTCCCCATTGATCATAATGGAAATGCTGTTTAGTTTTGCAGATGTGCCATTTAAGCAATATCTGTCATCTAGCCTTCTACAGTGCTGAGAAGTAGTAGCAAAATTTGATCACATGACATTTGAAATTGTAACAATAATGGAGTAACAATATTTTGGGGGTGTAAAATTTAGGATTTGCCTTTGTATTCCAAAAGCTTAATATAAGATAGTCTTAAACCAGTCTTGGTCTTGAATTTGCCTAAATATTGTCTTTAACACTTAAGCATTAGGCATTTAATCAAAATACACATTCTTATTTTTAACTCTATTTCTCTCTAAAAGCTGCTCAATGTACATGGAAGTAGAAGAAGGTAAGTTATGCTCATTTCAGTTCAACTCAGCATACTACCTCTGACAATACTAGATTCTGTGATAGAAAATAAGGAACCTAATTAATGTAAGAAGCCCTAAGGGTATTGTCTGCTCTCCCTCTCCTTCCACCCCATTCCATTTGTACCTTTTGGCTTCTTTCTTTCCTAACTGACTCTCATATCCTTCATAGTTTTCTTATTTTCTTTTTTTTTTTTTTTTAGTTTTCCTATTTTCAAATAAAATTATATTTAAAGACTTTTGAGCTATAAAAGGAAGCATGCTGATTGGAAAAAAATTGGAAAAGACAAAATCGTAACTTTGAAAATGCTATTTTTCTATATAGGGATAACCATCTAACAAGTTGAGTGCTTAACTTCTATTACATACATACAGACCTGAGTGGTTTGCACAATTTGGCTTTTTATTTCCAGTTTGTATTAAATAATCAATATTATTCTATGTCCTTAAGTATTTCTCAAACTGTTTTTTATAATGTTTGTAACCTATTCAAGTATCTAGACTTTGCAAATGTCCCTCATGTTGTTCAACTCTATAGCAAGCACTTGGACTTTTATTTAATAATGAAATTTTATCACATGTTGCATTAGTCACGATTTGAGAGAGAGAGAATTTAAAGAAATAGCCATGTGATTACGGACACTTGTAAATGTAAAACCTGCAGGTAGGCTGCCAGGCTGAAGACCCAGGGAAGAACTAATGTTCCAGCTCAAGTCTAAAAGCAGTTTGGAGGCAATATTCCCTCCATTCCCTTAATACCTTCTTGTTCCCTTAATATCTTCAGCTGATTGTATGATGCCCACTCATATAATGGAAACTAAACTGTATTCATCAAAGGCTCAAAGATTTAAATGTTAACTACATTAAAAAAAAAAACCGCTTCATAACATCATGCAGAATGGTATGTGACTGAGTATCTGGGTACCATGACCTAGTCAAGTTGACACATAAAATTAAGCATCATAAGTGATCCCAAAAGATCAAACACTTAGCACTAAAATTAAAAACAACACTATAATTAATTTAATCAAGATACTAAGAAAACTATCTCTGGTATTTCATTTATTTATTTATTTATGATAGTCACACACACACACACACACACACACACACACACACAGAAAGAGAAGCAGAGACCTAGGCAGAGGGAGAAGCAGGCTCCATGCACCAGGAGCCCAACGTGGGATTCGATCCTGGGTCTCCAGGATCATACCCTGGGCCAAAGGCAGGTGCTAAACCGCTGCGCCACCCAGGGATCCCTATCTCTGGTATTTCTTTGAGAGAATTTACAAACTTAGCTATGGGGATATGACAAATATCAGCGACCACTTAAGTAATGAAGATGCTCTATCCCAGAAGTGTCCTTATGATCAACATCACCTTAAACTATAATGCAAGCAAACTACATCCTAATGGCAACGCTGTAAAATCTTTGATCTCTTCCTTCTGAAATACTTTGGGCTAGAAATGTTAATTTATCAAATTCAGGATCCTCAGTATAATAGAGGATCCTCATATCTACTTCTCAGAATTCTCCTGACCATTGTATCACATAAGGCCTCTACCATAGTCCCTGGCACAGAGTAGACATTTAACAAATCGCATGTCCCTCTCTCTCCATGTCACCATTCTTAAAACAACTGTCTGTCATAATTGAGTCAGAAGAAAGCTATATGATTATTCATTAAACTTGACCCAGGCAATGTCCCCCTGCTGTGCCTTCACCTTTGTGTGTTTGAATCCAATGATTGTAGGACTATAGTCCTAATAAATAGTAATTAGTCAAAAGGTTAGGATGTCTTTATCACCCCCTGCAACATAGAATAGACAGGGGCTAACTGGATATTTTAACTAGATATTTTCTGTTGTGATAAAACATTATTATTATTAATATTATTATTTTTGAAGGAAACTAATGCTTGGGTATTGCTTAAGCTTACTCTATATTTATTCAATGATATGTGAATTATATGTATGCATAAATATGTTATGGACATATAAAACTAATAAATACACAAAATACATATTTTCATTATCCCATAGCCAGGTAGAATCACGTGGTAGTTGTTTTACGTCTATCTCCAAATCAAAACTTCATTTTAGATACGCTCTTCTTATTCTCCACTACAGGTGGAAGTACATTATTAGAGGACCAACTCACAATTTAGTAAGTGCAGTGAGAGCCAGTAAATGGCAATTGTTGACAGGGAAGACTTTTCATTGAAAAGAGAATTCAATATTTGACTTGAAAAACCAAAGATATGCTTCATTTATATCTTCTAGATTCACTGAGACATTTCACTATTTGCCTCATAAAGTAACTTATATAAGCTTCTGATTAACAGAGAATATTGAGGCTATTCTGTTATTGTCTGAATACTTATTTTAGAATATTCATGATTTTTAAAAATCACTTGCCTATAGGTTAGTTAGTGAGGCATAAGGAAACCTCATATGTCCCTTAGGTGCTTAGAGCTCAGAATACTGATCTATCAGGTGGGGATTTTAAATATCCTTTTCCTGAAGCTTAACCAAGAAGAAGCAGTCATGGGGTTTGAGGTCTGATATATTATTCTAAAAAATAAAAATTAAATTAGGCTTGACTATGGCTAGCAGAGAAAGGAGGGGAAAAATAACTTTGTTTAGCTGTTGGTGGTACTGAATTTAAAAATAACTAGATATAGATGGATGATAGATAGATGATAGAAATCGGTAGATAGTGGAATGCATGTTATTGCCCAGAAACCAAGAAAGTTTAAAGGTTATGGAAGTGGTTTATATCAGAAATTTGTAACCTGTAGCACAAGAAAGTTCAAGGAAAAGAGAAAGTAGCAGGCAAGCAAAAACAATGTCAGGATCTCAGCCAGGCTAGAAAGAACACAGATGAGACTCCATAAAGAAAAGCTGGCTTGCTGAGTCTGGAACCAGGTGGCAAGGAAGCAAATAAATAGATGCTGCTACTGGCAGGACAACAAATTGTGAAGTGATCTAAAGATCTAGAAAATATGTGTGAATTACAAGAGTGCATATGCTCTGTGCCTGGCCCTGTGCCTAGTTTTGAGTGCTTGTTTTAGGTTGTAGTCATCTTGAAAGCCTCGAATGCTTTCCTGACGGTTGGCCATTCTCTGCCCAGTCATTGCTATGGTAAATGGCCCTGAGGCCTGTGAGTTTCTATCATCTGAAGGTGAGAGCTTCTGGTCTCTCCCATTACTTTTTCACATACAGGTCCACAGTACAAAGATATAATGCAGTGTCCTAGTTGCTGTCTGAGAAGCTATGTGACACCACCTGGAAATGTGGGTAAGTGTGTGGGTAAGGTGTGTCAAAGAAGACAAGAAGTCAATGGATAAATTGCTTCCTCAATGTTCCCTTCACTGGGTGGGCCTTAAGCTTAGTTTTCCACGCAC
Organism: Canis lupus baileyi; assembly: GCF_048164855.1. Lineage (NCBI taxonomy): Eukaryota > Metazoa > Chordata > Mammalia > Carnivora > Canidae > Canis > Canis lupus. The sequence continues at coordinate 29,847,648 of NC_132857.1, read as the reverse complement.
CTGTTAGAAGGCATGCTGTGTTTCTTGGTGAAGTAATGACTAGCTTTATAATATGCCATCTGGTATTTGTTTTCCTATCTTATTATGCCTTACTTACATTTCCTTCATTTTTGCTGTTCTGGGCCTGCCCTTTACAATAATGTTTTAGCATGTAAGTTTTGTTTTGAGCTGTTTTCTGGAGAACTTGAGCTAACCCAAGAGTTCTACAAATAGTACTAGAAAGCAGACACTGAGGATGAGACTTGGTTCTTGGATTACCTACTCATCTGAAACCAGTAAGATCCCATTCTTGATGGGCACCATTTTAATTATTATCCTAGCATGTAGTAGCCTCAAAAATCACTAAAATTTTCACCTGTGGTTAATTGATTGAGGTGAGAGGCAAGCGAAGGGCAGGTCATTAGGAGAACAAATAGCTGTGATGTTTAATCAGCATGACATAAATATATACTTAACAGCCCCATTTTGATGGCATTGGAGACTTGCAAAAATAAATTGATGGGCTAGGGGAATTAATTGCCAGTTTAAGGCACACTCTGAAAGTCAGAGCTCCTTGATGATAGGCCCTATCTTCAGCTTCAGGAAATATTGAAACTAAAAATCAAGCCCAGACTCTTATTTTGAGGGTAGAGGAATATAAAGGAGACAAAAATATGCATCCTTATATCCTTTATCAAAGGCAGAGCATGTGCAGAAAAAAGTGAAATCCTTAGACCAGGGATATTTTAGTGGATGAGTCTAGTTTATCAAGACATAACTTAAATATAAAGCACTACACATTTTACAGTGCACAATTTCATAAATGTTGGCATATGCATAGGCTTGGGAAATCATCACTAAAGTCAAGAAAATAGAAATATGACCTTCAAAATTCTCCTTATTTTGTGATTCTTCCTTCATGCCCCTTAGCCATGCAATCATTGATATGCTGTCCCTAGAAAGAAGATTGTATCTTTTGAACTTTTATAAAAGTGAAATGAAACATTATGAACTCATTTTTTGCATGCTTTTTTAATTCATTGTAACTAGGTTGGGATTCATCCAAATTTTTTAGGTATACCAATAATTTATTCAATTTTATTGCTGAGTAGTATTCTATTGTACAGATATGCCATAACTTGCCTATACATTCACCTTTTGATGCTGGAGTTGTTTCCAATTTCGGGCCATTATAAACAAATCATTATGAAAACTTGTATACAAGTCATTGGATGGACACATGCATTTATTTTTCTTGAATAGATGCCAAGAAATAGAAAGACCAGGTCATATAGTAGGAATATGTTTATAACTGGCTATCTAGTTTTGAAAGTAGTTCAATCAATCATTCTTTTTTCTCACTAGCTGTGTAAGGGAATTCTAATTGTGCTTCACTCTTTCTTAAACTTGGTACAAACAATTTTTAATGTTAGATATTCGACTGGAATGCAATGGCATATAATTTTTATAATTTGAATTTCCTTACTAATAATGATGTTGAATATTGTTTATGTGGTTATCTGATATAAGCATATCCTTTTTTGGTGAAAAATCTTTTGTCCTTTTTTTTTGGCTTATTTTCTTAGTACCGAGTTTTGAATTTTATTCATATATTTTAGGTAAAGTCATTTATTAAATATGTGCTATGTAAATATTTTCACCTAGTCTGTTGCTTGTCTTTTCTATCTTAATAGTATATTTTCAAGAGAAAAACATTTATTTTGATAAACTCAAATTTTTATTTATTTATTATTTCTTTGAAAGGCAGTGATTTTGGTGTTGCAACTAAAAAATTGTTGCTTAAGTGAAGATTACAAACATTTACTCATTTATTTTCTTCTAGTAGTATAGTTTTAAGTTTTTATTTAGGGCTATGATGCATCTTGAGTTAATTTTTTATGTGATTAAAATTAAGGATCAATTTTTTTTCTTTTTTTAGGGATCAATTTTTTTTTTCATGGAGCAGTTAATTATTTCAACTGTAGAAAAGACTGTCTATCAGGTAATGGAATGACATTTTTCCTTTAACAAAACTAAATTGATTGTATAAATGTATTTTTGCACTTTCTTCCTATTCCAATGATCTATTTGAATAGCTTGATGCCAATATAACACTGTCTTGATTATTACAGCTTTAATAGTAAGTGTTAAAGTTAATGTAATCCTTCCAATTTTGTTCTTTTTTATTACAATGTGTTTTATTTCCCCCTTTACATTTCCGTAAGAATTTTGGGATCAGCATCTCAATTTTTATAACAAAGTCCCTGCTGGGACATTGATATCATGTTTTTTTTTTTTTTTTAAGATTTTATTTATTTATTCATGAGATACACACACAGAGAGGCAGAGACATAGGGAGAGGGAGAAGCAGGCTCCATGCAGAGAGCCCGCCGTGGGACTGGATCCCAGGACTCGAGGATCATGCCCTGGGCCTAAGGCAGGCACTCAACCGCTGAGCCACCCAGGCATCCCGACATTGATATCATGTTGAATCTAGAAATTCATTTGAAGAGGTTTGACATCTTAAAGATATTGACTCTGCCATCCATAAAAAGTTTATCTCTCCATTTATTTGTTATTTTAAATTTATATCAGCATTATGTTTTAGTTTTCAACCTAAAACATCTTTTATCATATTTATTCCTAATTATTTCATAGTTTTAATACTGTTTTAAATGGTATGTTGTTGTTTTTCTTTTTGCACTTTAAATTTCTGATTAATTGTATTTTGTAAAATCGCAGTTGTTTTTTGTTTGTTTAATGATCTAGGATCCTGTACACACACTGAAACTCAGCTACTTATTCTAGTAGGGCTTTTTTTTTTTTTTTTATAAATTCCATAGGATTTTCTTCATAAATGATCATATTATTTATTAACTAGTCATATCTTTTTGGTTTGAAAGCCTTTAATTTTATTCATTTTTTTATTTATTTATTTATTTATTTATTTATTTATTTATTTATTTACCTTATTGCAATGGCTACAATGTTCAGCTCAATGTTAAAGCAGTGAGAGGAGAGATTTGTACCTCCACTATATAAGTATAATGTTAGCTGACAGGTTTTCCATTAAAGCCCATTGTCTGGTTGAGGAAATTTTCTTCTTTTTGTAGTTTGCTGAAATATTTTTATCAAGAATAGATGTTACATGTTGACAAATGATTTTCCTGAATATGTTGAGATACGTTTTGTTAATGTTGTGAAATACAGTGATAGATTTTTGAAATCAGTCCAGCAGCTCCATGATAAGCCTACTTTTTACAAATAGTTGTATTCAACTGGATGAATTTTGTTAAGAATTCTTGAATTTGTGTTCTTGAGTACTTTGAATTTGATACTGATATGTAGTTCGTTTTCATGTCAGAATTATGTTGGCTTCATAGAGAAGTCTTCATTCCTTTTTTTAATTTTTTGAAAGGACTTATTGATTAAGAATTATTTATGTCTCTAAGGTTTAGTAGAATTTTGTAGTGAACGCTTTTGGGCTTGGAGTTTTCTTTGTTGAAAAGTTCAACCTACAAACTCAAATTCTTTAACAGATTTGGGACATTCAGGTTATTTCTTTATTCCTGGGTAAGTTTTACTAGTTAATGACTTTCAAAGAATTGGATAATTTTATGTAAGTTGTCATAAAATGTTCAAAACTCTCAACTAAGTAGGTGTAGAATAAATCTGCCTTAACATAATAAAAGCCTTATTTAACAAACCCACGGATGACATCATATTCTTTGGTGAAAAGCTGGAAGATAAGAAACAAGACACAGTTGGCCATTCCCACCATAGTATTCAACATAGTATTGGGAAGTTCTGGCCAGAGCAATTAGGCAAGGGAAAAAATGTAAAAGGCAGCAGCCTAAATGGAAAGGAAGAAACTTTAAAAAATCATTATTTCCAGGTGCTGTGATATTATATAGAGAGACCATAAATACTCCACTCATATACTGTTACAAAAATAAATGCATTCATTAAGGTAATGGGATACAAAATCTTAATAGTAAAAATTTGTTGCATTTCTATATGCTAGTAATGAATTATCAGAAAGAAAATTTAAGAAAATAATTTCACAATTATATACAAACTATATAGAAATAAATTTGGACAAAGAGGTAAAGACCTGCACACTAAAAACTATGATGTTTTGACAGAAATTGAAGAAGACACAAATAAATGGAAAAAAAAATTTAGTGCTCAAAGATTGGAAGAACTAATGTTGTCAAAATGTCCATACCACCAAAAGTAGTCTACGGATTCAGCGCAATCTCTATCAAATTCCTATGACATTTTTCACAGAAATAGAAAAAAATTTCAAAAATTTCTATGAAAATACAAAAGAATCCCAAATAGAGCAATCTTAAGGAAGAATAAAGCTAGAGGCATCATGCTCCTAGCTTAAACTATAGTACAAAACTATATTAATCAAAACTGTATGATACTGGCATAAAAATAGATACAATGACCAATAGAACAGAATAGACAGCCCTCTAAACCCATGCAAATACAGTCAATTAATTGACAACATAGGAGCCAAGAATGTATAATAAGAAAAGGACAGTCTCTTCAATAAATTGTGTTAGGAAAGCTGGACAACTGCATACAAAGGAATAAAACTAGATCTCTATCTTACCTTAAAAAATTAACTGAAAATAAATTAAATTGAATTTAGGACCCAATCCATAAACTTTGTATAAGAAAATATAAGTAGTAAGCTCCTGACATAGGTCTTGGTAATGAGCTTTTGGATGCAATATCCAAAGCAGAGACAGCAAAAGCAAAAATAAACAAGTAGGGCTACATCAAACCAAGAAACTTCTGTACAGCAAAGGAAACCATCAACAAAATGAAAAGGCAACGTACTGAATAGAATAAAATATTTGCAAATCATATATCTGATATGTGGTTAGTATCCAAAGTATATGGTGGACTCATACAACTTAGTGCAACTCAATACATACAATACATACAGCTCAACTTTATAAATAGAGGATCTAAATAGACATTTTTTTCCCCAGAAAAGACATACAGATGGCCAACAGGTAATGAAAAGTTGTTCAACATCATTGATTATCAGGGAAATGCAAATCAAAACCACAATGAAATATTACCTCATATCTGTAAGAATGGCTATTATCAAATAAACAACCAACCAACCAAACAAGAAATATCAAGTGTTCCTGAGCAAATGGAGGAGAGCCATTGTGTGCTGTTGGTGGGAATGTAAATTGGTACAGCCACCAAGGAAAACAGTATGGGGATTCCTCAAGAAATTAAAAATAGGAGTACCCGAGTGTTCAAGTCAGCTAAGAGCCCAACTCTTGATTTTGGCTCAGGTCGTGATCTCAGGGTCATGAGATAGAGCCCAGCATCAGACTCCACTCTCAGCATGGAGCCTGCTAAGACACACACACACACACAAAAGAATATAATTCAGCCAGAATAAAGATGAAAATCTTGCCATTGGTGGCAATATGGATGGCCTTGAGGACCTCATGCTAAATGAGGTAAGTCAGACAGAAAGAGACAAGCACCACATGATCTCATTTGTATGTAAATTATTAAAAAAAAAAAAAAAGACAAGGGTGCCTGGATGGCTCAGTCAGTTAAGTGTCCGAATCTTGATCTCAGTTTAGGTCTTAATCTCAGGGTTGTGAGTTCAAGCCCCAAGTGGGAATCCACACTAAGTATGGAGCCTACATGGAAAAAAAAAAAAAGACAAAAATAAACTCATATATGCAGCATAGTGATTATAGTTAATAATACTGAGTTGTATATTTGGAAATTGTTAAAAGAGTATATTTTACAAGTTCTCATCCCAAGAAAAAAATTGTAACTACATATGGCGATGGATGTTAACTAGGATTATTGTGGAGATCATTTTGCAAAATGTTCAATCATTATGTTATACATCTGCAACTATTGTGATGTTATATGTCAATTATATCTCAATTAAAAACATTAATTGAAGATCTAATTTATACCAGGCACTTCCCTCAGTGTTGTGGATTTAAAAAATATCTTCCTGGGCAGCCCCGGTGGCGCAGCGGTTTAGCGCAGCCTGCAGCCCAGGACGTGATTCTGCACACCCTGGATCAAGTCCCTCGTCAGGCTCCCTGCATGGAGCCTGCTTCTCCCTCTGCCTGTGTCTCTGCCTCTCTCTGTGTGTCTCTATGAATAAATAAATAAAATCTTTAAAAAAAAATATCGTCTTTCCCTATATTTAGGAGGAATCCATCTTTAAACATTTTTTCAAAATTTTAATTATTAAACTGGTTGTGGCATATATGGAGAGTCTCTATAACATTCTTGTAACTTTTCTGTAAATATAAAACTATTCTAAAATATTATTCATTGGGGCACCTGGGTAGCTCAGTCGGTTGAGCGTCTGCCTTTGCCTGAGGTCATGATCCCAGGTCCTAGGATCCAGCCCCACATCAGTCTCCCTGCTCAGCAGGGATCCTGCTTCTCTTTCTCCCTCTCCCTCTGCCCTTTGTCCCTCTCATTCTCTTTCTCTGAAATAAATAAAATATTTAAAAAATAAATAAAATAAAATATTATTTATTAAATGTTTTAAAAATTCAAAATAATCCCTTATTATCGTTTTAATATCTATAGAATTTATTGTGATGTCAACTCTCTAGTTCTTGATTTTGAAAATCTGTGTCTTTTCTCTTTTTCCTGATCAGTCTGACTCGGGTTATCAATTTTATTTACCTTACCAAAGAACCAGCTTTTGGCTTCAACAATTTGTTGACTATTTGTCTTCTACTTCTTTGGTTTCTACTCTAATCTGTATATCTTCTCTTCTCCTTTCTTGGGGTTTTAGTTTTTTTTCTTTTTGTAGTTCCCTAAAGTAGAAATGGGGACCATTGATTAGAGATTATTCTTTTGAATAATCGTGTTAAAAATTAAATACAATAAACTTCACACTTGACTGAGTAAATTTTGCTTTATCTGAATCCCATAAATTTTTACATGATTTGTTTTCATTTTAATTTATTTCAAATACGTTCTGATTTCTGTTTTTTTTTAAAGATTTATTTATTTATTTAAGAAAGAGTGTGTGAGACAGCATAAGCAGGAGAGGGAGAGAAGATCTTAAGCAGACCACTCCACACTGAATGCAGAGCTCCATTCGAAGCTTGATCCCAGGACACCAAGATCAGGACCCCAGCTGAAACCAAGAGTCCATGCTCAAATGACCGTGCTGCCCAGGAGCCCCTCTAATATATACTTTAAATATAAGTTTGTACCATATATTATTTAGAAGTGCTTTTTCATTTGGGGACTTTCCATAAACAAATAATCAATAGGTCATAGTTATATGATATAATATGATATTATATGATAGAATAAGATATGATAGGTCATATCATTTGTAATTGATTTGTGTGAATATGAAAAGGATGTGTATTCTCCTGTTATTGGATAAAGTGTTCTATAAACGTCAATTGATTAAGTTGGACCATAACGTTTTCATGTTTTCTAAATCCAAACATTTATTTAATAAATTATTGAAACTATGAGTTTAAATCTTTTTTTAAGATTTGTTTATTTATTTATGATAGACATAGAGCAAGAGAGAGAGAGAGGCAGAGTGTGTCACAGGCAGAGGGAGAAGCAGGCTCCATACCAGGAGCCCCATGTGGGACTCGATCCTGGTACTCCAGGATCACGCCCGGGCCAAAGGCAGGCGCCAAACCGCTGAGCCACCCAGGGATGCCTATGAGTTTAAATCTTTGGTATACTTGTAGATTTATTTAATTCTCCTAACAGTTTTATTAGTTTTTGTTTCATATAATTCAAAATTCTATTACCATGCATAAACATTTAACAGTGTGTGTGCTCTTCAAAAATTGAACTTTTATCATCATAAAATAACCCTGTTTATCCCTACTAATGTATTTTCGTTTATTATATCTGATAGCATTATAGCTATATAAGCTTCTTCTATAGATTAGGGCTGATATGGCATATCTTTCTTCATCCTTTTACATTTTTTTTTATTTCTGTCTTCTCACTTAAAGTCGATTTCATGTAAAAACTAAATAAATTTTATCTAATCTGACAGTCTTTGCCTTTGTAGTTTTGATTTGTATTTCCCCGATGATCAATGACATTGAGCATCTTTTCATGTGTCTGTTGGCCATCTGGATATCTTCTGTGGAAAAATGTCTATGTCTTCTGCCCATTTTGAACTGGATTATTTGTTTTTTTTTTAATTCTGTTCTATTGATCTATGTGTCTATTTTTGTGCCAGTATCATATTGTTTTGATCACTACAACTTGGTAATATAACTTGAAGCCTGGATTGTGATGCCCCCAGCTAGCGTATATCACTTTTAATAGATAAGTTATAAAAGAAGAAATAATTAAAACTCAATATTTAAATTTCATTTGCAAATATCTAGAAATATTAAACCTCAAGAAAATAGAAATTATAAAAAATAAAAGCTGAAGTTATTAAAATGGAAAATAATTTATAATATGGAAAATCAGAAATTCCAAGAGGTGGTTATTTGACAAAATTAATAAAATGAACAGCTCCTAGTAAAACTGAGCAATAAAAGAAAGAAGTGAAATACCACCTATCAATAATAGTTCAAAAAAAGGATAAATCAGTAAAAATCTTGTGAAAAAGACTCGAAAATATTACATGAATAAATTTAGCAAATGAAATAGGTGCAGTTCTTGTTATAATTTACCAAAAATTACAATGAGATGAATATATGACTATTCCTGTATATTTAAGAAATGAAAAATATTATTAAAAATATTCTTTCAATAAAATTATAAGCCCCTATACTTTACCTGAGGAATTCTTCCAAACATATAAGAACGATATATATTTATATATAAATAAACATATTAAAAAGCATCATAACTAGGAAGCTGAGAGGAGATAAAGTGAAATTATTTAACACATCTGATTAATTAAAATAAAGGCAGAAAATGAGCGTCAGAGGAGTAAAAGCAAAATGGGCAAATATATAAATATTCATATTGAATATAAATTGATGAAGCATTTAAATTAAATATAGAAATTGTTCCATTGGTGAAGGAAAGATTTAATAACATATATTTATTTAAAATGCACTTGAAATTTAGGTAAGAGCAAGGATATAGAAAAATTATACCATATTTTACTGTATTATATCATAAAAAGAGTATGCATCAAAGAAGTCATGCAGCATATTAAATAAATGTCAAAACAGTGCACTGCAATAGTTAAAAGAATAATTTCAAAATGATAAATCAGAAATTTTATGAGAAAGACAAAAAAAGTGTGTGCATATCAAGTTTCAATATAAATAAATGTAAACTTATAGAGCCAAAGGAATAAACAAATACAAAATTCGTAGATTGAGATTTTAGTGTCCCTCCATCAGCAACAGAAAAATTAGACAGATTCAGGAAATATATACAAAACCATCAATCAACATGATCTATTGGCATAATTGAACTCTACTCTCCACAACTATAAACTACATATTCTTTCCAAGTGAATGTGGAACAGACATGTTTGGCAAAAGATAAATCTCAATAAAATTCAAAAGAATGCAAGGTTCAGAGGGTTCTGTATAGTAGCATTAAATTACAAATGATAACAATGTTATCCAGAAAGTTCTGAAATATTTAGAAATTACATATCAAACTTCTAAATAGCTTGTGAGTCAAAAAGAAATCATAGGGAAAATTAGTAAATCTTTCACACAAAATGACTGGTTTGATATAGTTAAAGCAATGTTTAGTGGGAAATTTATAGTTCTAAATGTCTATATAAGAAAGGAAAAATATTTAAATGTAATTATCTATTACAAAACTAAAAGGCAACTGACAGAATGGTAGAAGATATTTGCAAATGACGTATCCGATAAAGGGTTAATATCCAGAATCTATAAGGAACTTATCAAACTCAACACCCCCCAAAAAACAAATAATCCAGTTAATAAATGAGCAAAAGACATGAATAGACACTTTTCCGAAGAAGACATCCAGATGGCTAACATGTATGAAAAAATGCTCAGCATCACTCATCAGCAAGGAAATACAAATCAAAACCACAATGACATACCATCTCACACTCATCAAAATGGTTAAAATTAACAAGTCAGGGACAGTAGATGTTGGTGAGGATATGGAGGAAGGGAAGCCTTTTAATACTCTTTGTGGGAATGCAAAAAAACTGGTGCAGCCACTCTGGAAAAGAGCATGGAGGCTCCTCAAAAAGACAAAAATAGAGCTACCCTATGACCCAGCAATTACCCTACTAGGTATTTATGCAAAGGATACAAAAATGCTGATTTGAAGGAGTACATGCATCCCAATATTTGTAGCAGCATTATCAACAATAGCCAAATAATGGAAAAAGCCCAAATATCTATCAACTGATGAATAGATAAAGAAAATGCGATATATATTAGAATATTAGTCAGCAATCAGAAAGAATGGAATTTTGTTATTTGCAGCAATGTGGATGGAACTAGAATGTATTACGCTAAAAGAAATAAGTCAGAGGAAGACAAATATCATATGATCTCACTCGTATGTGGAATTTAAGAAACAAAACAGACGAACATAGGAGAAATGAAGGAAAAATAAGATAAAAACAGAAAGGAAGGCAGACCATGAAAGATTCTTAAATGTAGAGAACAAACTGAGGATGGGTGGGGGAGAGGGAGTCAGGGAATAGGCTAAATGGGTGATGGGTAATAAGGAGGGCAATTGTTGGGATGAGCATTGAATGTTATATATAAGCAATGAATCACTAAATACTACTCACAAGACCAATAGTACACTATATGTTAACTAGCTTGAACTTAAACTTTAAAAAAAAGTAATTTCCTATGTTTTTTTTTTTTTTTTACCAGAAAGGTAGAAAACCAAAGCAAACTGAACCCAAAGTAACCAGAAGGCCGAGAATAGCAATTAAACACACAAACAGAAATGGAAAACAAACAGTAGACAAAATTCGCAAAGTCAATGTTTTTTTTTTAAGATTAAAAATTGCTAAGCTTCTAGCAAGATTATTCAGCATAAAAAAAGATAGTAAACACAAAATCTCAATATCAGGATTATATCAGTATAAATGCCATAGACATTAGTAAATGAGGGTATATTATAAAGAAATATTTTAGAAATGTGATAAATGAAATGGGAATATTCTTTGAAAAACAGGACTTATCAAACCTGACCTGAGAAGTAAAATAACTGAATAGCCCATACCCAGAAAAAGAAATTGAACACGTATAAAAGAGCTCTGACCGAGTGGTTTCCTTTTTTACTTCTAGCAGACATTTATAGCAGATCTGATACTAGTCTCACAGAAATAGACATTCTGCCTTTGGCCATGGTTCCAAAGGGCTGATTGCATTTGATTGGTGCAAGGATATGGGTTTCTCATCTCTTTTTCTTTGGATTTCAGCTTCTCCTGTTTTCATCACCAATGCTCACCCTTGCTTTAGCGATTATTAATCACCGAAATTCTGGCCCTTTTAGAGGGCTTGCTTGTGTGGTTTTCCCCCTCACTCAAATGGGCACTTCATTTCTGTGTTGTACCCTTTACTAGTACATATAACAATTCAGTTAAATACAGTAGTCTAAATTATCAATGCTTTATCTGATAAAATTATCCATCTCCCTTTCTTTTCGTACTAGTGTCAATTGTAATAACCTCAGTTCAATTTTAACCTGTCTGTGTTAAATGTTGTTTTTGTTCTTCACTTTGTTTATTTTTTTGACGATTTTCCTTTTTTTTTTTCAATGCCTATTAATTCTATTTAATCTGTTACTTTTTTCTAAGGTTTTGGGTTTCTTTATTATCTTTATATATTTTTGATATCCATTCATTATACATTACAGATTGTTCTAGTATCTCAGAACATGAGAAAATGATTAACCTCTTGCATTAGAGGACATACTAGCCTATAAAGTAAGTATATGTTTGCAAATATTTATATAAGATTGCTTCTTGATGTATTTTGTATTTGAATTTGTCATCTTGGAGGTCTTCCCATAGGAATCCATAGTGTGTTGGTTTTAGGTATTCCTGGTTCAAGGCTGAACTAGGAACCATTTATATATTGCAATATGATCATCATCGTAGTGCCCACTAACGCCTCTAGTGCATCACATAATTATCACTGTGTGTGTGTGTATGTTGGGAATTGTCAAGATTTAGTCTTTTAGCACCTTTCAAGTTTATAGTATTGTCTGTAATCACTATGTTATGCATTCACTTTCTAGGACTTATCTGTGTAGTTGTCAAGTTTATACCCTTAATAGCATCCCCAGCACCAGTATCCCCACCCTGCAACCCTTGTTAACCACCATTCTTTCTTTTCTTCTTTTCTTTTTTTCTTTTTTGTTAACCACCATTCTACTCTCCTTTTACATGTTCAAGGGTTCCATTATGTCCTCATTCAGGTCAATGCTTGCTATATAGCTTGTCTTCTTGATATTAGTCATTCTGACAGGTATAAGGTGATATCTCCTTGTGGTTTTGGTTTGCATTACACTGATGACTGGTGACTTGAAGCATCTTTTTCGTGTACCTGTTGATCATTTGGATATCTTCTTTGGAAAAATGTTTATTTAGGTCCCTTGTCCATTTTTTTATTCAGGTTGTTTTTTATTATTGAATTATGAGTTCCTTATGTATTTTGGATATTAGCCACTTATCTGATATAACATTTACAAATATTTTCCTCCTATTCTGTAGGTTACCCTTTCATTTTGTTTATTGTTTTGTTTTTATGTTGCCTGTGATTTTGATGTCATATACAAAGCATCATTTTTCAAACTAATGTCAAAGAGCATTCTTGACATCTACATTTTCTTCTAGGAGTTTTATGTAGCATTATGTTTTAGTCTTTACTCCATTTCGAATGACATAAATTAAGGGCCCAATTTCATTTTTCTGCATATACTTATCCAGTTTTCCCAATGTCATTTGTGAAAGAGACTATCCTTTTCCCATTGAATGTTCTTGGATCCATTGTCAAATATTAGCTGGGCATATATGCAAGAGTTTATTCCCAGGTTCTTGATGCTGGTCTATGTGTCTATATTTTTGTTTTTTGCTAATACAATAGTATTTTAATTACTATAGCTTTGTAATGTACTGTGAAATCAGGAAATCTGACTTTGCTGTTCTTTCTCAGGATCACTTTAGCTATTTGGAGTCTTCTGTGGTTCTATACAAATTTTAGGATTTTTTTGTCTATTTCCATAAAAAATCATTAGAAATTTGATAGGGATTTTATTGAATCTATAAAGGGCTTGTGTATTATGGACATTTTATTTTACTTTTTGTTTTGTTTTGTTTTAAAGATTTTATTTATTTATTCATGAGAGACACAAAGAGAGAGAGCGAGAGAGAGGCAGAGATACAGGCAGAGGGAAAAGCAGGCTCCATGCAGGGATCCCGAGGTGGGACTCGGTCGGAGGTCTCCAGGATCACGCCGTGGGGAGAAGGCGGCGCTAAACCACAGAGCCACCTGGACTGCTCTGGACATTTTAATAATATTAATTGTTCTGATCCATGAACAAGGAAGATCTTTCCATTTGTTTCTGTCTTCATCAGTTTCTTTCATTGGGGTCTTGAGTGTTCATTGAATAGATCTTTCACTTCCTTAGTTAAATTTATTCCTAGGTATTTTATTGGGTTTTTCTATGCTATTGTAAATGCGATGGGCTTTTTATTTCTTTTTCAGATGTTTCATTGTTAATTTATGGGGCCATAATTGATTTCTATGTTAATTTTATATCCTAAAACTTTACTGAATTCTTTGATTGGTTCCAACAGTTTTTTTATTGAGTCTTCAGGATTTTCTATATATCTGATTATATTATCTGCAAATAATGACAATTTTACTCCTTCCTTTCCAATTTGGGTGCCCCTTATTTTTTTTTTATCTTATCAAATTGCTTTAGCTAGGACTTCCAGTACTCTTTTGAATAAAAATGTCAAATGTCGATATCCTTGTCTTATTTCTAATGCTAGAGAAAAAGCTTTCAAATTTTCACTGTTGAGTGTAATATTAACTGTGAGTTTGTTATATATGGCTTTAATATGTTCCTTGTATACCCGATTTGTTAAGTATACAAAGGAAATATATGAATATACCTATCAGTAGACACAAAAAGGTCTTCTGTTTTGTCAAATATTTCTTTTGCGTATCATAATGATTATATGATTTTATCTTTCATTCTTTTAATGTGGTGTATCTCATTTATTTATTTGCACATGTTGAACCATCCTTGTATCCCAAAGATAAATCCCATTTGGTCATTATATATTATCTTTTTAATGTGTTGTTGAATTCAGTGCACTAATATTTTGTTGAGAATTTTTGTGTGTATATTTATCAAGGATATTGTCCTGGAGTTTTCTTTCTTTGTAATGTCCTTACGTAACTTTGGTATTAGGGAAATGCTGCTAACCTCATAAAATGAGTTTGGAAGTATTCTTTCTTCATTTTTTTGGAAGACCTCAAGAAGGATTGACATTAATTATTCTTTAAATTTTTGGTTGAATTTTATTTTCATTACTGAATCAGTCTCCTTACTTGTTATTAGTATACTCAGATTTTATATTTCTTTCTGATTCAGTTTTGATGGGTTGAATGTTTATAGGAATGCATCCATTTCTTCTAACTAGCTAATCCAAATTGTTCATATATTATTGTTCATAGCAGTCTCTTATTATCCTATGTATTTCTGTAGTGTCAGTGGTAATGTTTCCTCTTTCATTTATGACTTAAGTGTTCTCTTTTTATTCATTAATCTAGATAAAGATTTGTTCATCCTATTTATCTTAAAAAACAAATCTTAATTTTGTTGATTTTTTCTATTATTTTTCTGGTCTCTTTTCCATCTTCAGGCTGATCTTCATTATTTCCTTTCTTCTGCTGAGTTTGGACCTGATGTTTCCTCTGCTTCTGATTCCTTGGAGTAAAAGGTAAGATTTTTTTTTTTTTTAGCTTTCCATTTTCTTAATATATGCATCTATCATTATAATTATGATAGATTTAGCTTTAAACTGAGACCTCTTATCCTATTTCATGTATAGTTACATATTGTACATGGAAGTAAGCAATGACTACATTTCTGATGCATGGACAAATGGCCACTGACTTTGGCTTCAAAAAACATATTTGTTTAGGTTTAAAAAATGAGTTAAATATGTACGTAGGTGATGTACTTCATTTACAATTAAAGACATTTTAGAAGTTAATAATTTCCAAGATTATTCAAAGTAAAACTTATGTAGATTATATTTTATTATATATTACAATCTGAAGATTCTTCATAATTCCTAAAATTACCTAATTCTCCTCTTTTCACAGGACAATCTTTGAACTCTTTAGTACATATCTAAAAGAATCATTGAATGCCTAGTCAGTTCTAGAATATTCTGTTACAAGAGCCCAGCTGTGTATTGCTCTTCACCTTTCTATGACCGCTTTATGTCCTTGATTAATAAATGAGGATGAGTGAAGCCAGTGTGTACGTATATATATGCACACACATTTATATACATAAACCCACACATAATATATACACATAAAAATTTTGGCGAATTACATTTTTTTATGAATTCAGATATTACTGTTAGGTGTAAGTAGAAGATTATTTGAACTGAAAAAATAATTAATACCATTCATGAATCAGGAATAACAAGTAGTAAAACAGGAGAAAAGTAAATGAAAAAGTGATTTGGTGATCAGTGATAGTGAAGAATTCTGAATTTAATTCTTAAAAGAAAAGAAAAAAAACAACAAAGCTGACTCTTCAAGCTATCAGGATTCCTAATGGAAACAGCTTTTTTGTGGCATCACAAAATTGGAAACCATAAAATTAGTTCTGTCTATCAAAATTAATCAGTTTTATGGAGAAATGTACTAATGATTCAATGCTTCTACTCACTGGAGGAGAGACTGGCAAGAATCTGAAATAATGGTCTAAATTCCCCAACTGCTGAATTATTTTTCTAATAAGTTCAGTAATTATTACACATACTTCATACTTTTACCTTCACTTAAATCAGTTCTGCTCCAAATATGACATGAGGGAAGATATTGCCGAACATTAGTCATTAATGTGCTTTGATTTATAGCAAATGGTGTTTAATATCCCTATAATTACTAATAAAAGTCTTTTATTTCATTTTTATATTCCTATGGAAGAGAGCTAAAAAGTCTTAATGGAACTGATTGTCAGAGTTATTTCCAAATTCAGAAATATAATTTCTCTAATATTAAAACTCTCTTTAGTTCTCTATATTTTAATCTTCAGTGTAAAAAAAGAAAGAAATAAAATATTACATGTTATAAAATTGACTTTAATTTATTATTTATGAAATAAAAGCCATGGTATGAATATCATATTTCCAATGTTGACCAACATTGTGCATCCATATATTAATTTCCTTTTGGGTAAAATATTTCTAGAATTTTATCATGTTTAAGATGAAATAAAGGTTTTTGGATTGTATTTTCTTATTAGAAAACATCAACTATTTGAGAACCTTGGTTCTAAGATAGCTTTATACCTTTACAGTAACCATTTCAATTCACTGCTATAATAAACATCCACTTTATGAGTAAAACAAAAGTTGGTGTAACAGATAAAAATCCAAGGTGACAACTCAAAGAAAAATAACTTTCTTTTTCTAAACCTTAATTGCTATCTTGACCACCTCTCTCCCACTCTCCCGCTGTGAGCTTACCCATAATACACACAGAATTTTCTCTTACCTTCTCAGACCTTAAGAGGTGGAGAGGTTTCTTGCAGAGGGCTGGGGCTTGGGCATTAGGGGAGGTGTGTAGTCCTTGTTTGTCATCCATCCACTATGGTGTCTCCTGAGATGCACGGTGCTCCCATCAGTCTTTAATTTTCAGTTCACAGATACCATTCCTGAATCTCTCTTCATTCCAGTGTCAAGCCTTCTGAGGTCTGGGGGCCTTATGGGATTATTCTGATGCTCTCATGCCACTTTTGAGCTGCAGGAAATGCTTAGAGGCTGTCTTTGTCCATTTATGTAGACTAGCCTTTCACAATCAGGATTTCTCATCTGAACTGCATACCAATAAATGAGTGATTATGTTTTCAACTGTCAAGCCTACTACATAATCAGTACCATTCTGGATGCATATTAGTTAATTCACTACTAGAATCAACAATTTCTAGACTATGGGGGATGTAGTAGTGTTTTTAGACCTATCTGGGAATAGAATGGGAGTCTGACTAGGGTGAAGGAGAATCTATAGTACCCCTTCTCAGCAGGCCATGAATATATACAATCTACTGATTTCCCTCTGATTTGCTCACTACCCCACCCAGGATATCATATGTAGTAGGAAAGATTTGTTTTGGTTCATTATTTATACATCCAAAATTTTTCTGTAATGTTTAAGCCCAAGTTCTTGAATTTGACAACCCGATTATTTGACACAGAATGCTGTGTAATGAATGAATGAATGAATGCAGAATACCAAATCAATTGAGGAAGGATAATCACTGGAGAAAAAAAGGTGGGGAGTAGAATGGGGAACATAGATCAATGTTTCAAAACTATTTGTATGCTACACAAATAATACAAAGGAGAATATATAAAATCCTCATGGAATTAACAATCTAGAATAAAACATAATTGAGTAAGTGGCTCACATAGAGTTATTTTTAATTGATGTACACAAGACATGAAAACAACTACTACCTACTGAACTCAGATCATGAAAATGACTTTTACATTTAGTATGGTGTCTGTGTTAGATGTTATCACTGGTATTTTACAAGTAAGGAGGACAATGCTGAGAGAGGTTAAGTGACTTAATAAAGGTAATTAGTGGTGGAAGCTAGAGTCTAATCCCTGTTGTTAGTCTCCCACTATTTTACACGTAAGGAATAAGATATTTAGGTAATGTTAATGAAATCAAGATTTTAAAAACGTGTAATTAACATTACTATTAGATTCAAAGATCATCAAGTGGGACAGAAACCTGGCTCCCCTCCACAGCATCTACATATTTGTCCTAAGAGTGACAGTGATTGATACAAGGACATCAAATTTTCTGGGTGAAACAATTTTTAAAACAGTTCATGTAATATAACTAAAGATACAAAAAGGCACATATCAGCTAAAGGGAGCAGAGTGTATTGTGGCATATCCTCCTGGGTGTACACACCTTCTAAAGATACCTCCAGTGAAAATGAGGATGCTGTTAATGGAGGATAATATTGCCTGTCTCTTTACCCCTGGCCTAACCTGCTCTTCTGGAAACTCAAGCTTTCTCACTAGGTGTGAACAAAAAATAATGCTTGTTTGTGAGAGTATATTGGCAGTGGGACAGAAAGACCAGTTTCCAGGGAAAAGTGGGGCTAGTACTCAGGCCTGTTTGAAGTGTGTTTCTGCAGTGCCCCTGCCAATGAGTCACTAAGACTGTCCTTAATTGCTACAGAAAGAAATCTTTTATCTCTGGAACATTTTCTATTTAACACTGTTTCCGGGGATGCCTGGGTTGCTCAGCGGTTGGGCATCTGCCGTCGGCTCAGGGCATGGTTCCGGACTTTGGGATTGAGTCCTATATCAGGCTTCCCGCATGGAGCCTGCATCTCCCTCTCCTATGTCTCTACCTCTCTCTCTCTCTCTGTCTCTCATGAATAAATAAAATCTTTTTAAAAATAAATAAATAAATAAAACTGCTTCTGATATTCAACTGAAACCTATTTTTGTATAACTTTACTACATAGAGCCTAGAAGAGAGGCTACTGCCCATCTACAATTTTACCACATTCTACAACACTACAGATGATTCCCATATGAACATAGGTTTAAGAACCATTGATCTAAACCAGTAGTTCTTAACCTTGGCTGCACATTCTAATTACCTGAGGAATTTGAGTAAAAATGATTATGTCTGGTCCCACTCCAAGAAATTCTGATTTAATTGATTTGTGGTATGATCAGGACATCTGAGTTTTTAAACTCCCTAGGCAATTTTAATGTGTAGCCATATGGTAAACAATGATCTAGAAGAATAGATGAACAGTTTGTCCTTCAGCCCAATCATCCAAAATACTTCCCTTTTTTTCAAGATTGATATTTTATTCACTCTTTTTCACTACCAGATCAAGTGGAATGAAACTCAAGATTCAATATCTTGATTGAATACTAAATAATCCTGAAATGTGGACAAGATCCATCTATTTAATATAGAAAGTTCTCATATTTCAGTGCACGTCCTTCTAAGTTTAGAATGCTTTCCTCCAGTTCCTCAAAGTTAAGCATGACCACAGCAGTTGGTCATTCAATAGGATGAAGGTTAAATGGTATAAATCTCTGGGATTTCTAGGACAGAGCTTTCAAAATTCTTGTAACTTCTTGAGTGCTAGAGGTGATAGGAATATCTTTTGTTTTTCATAATGAGTTCTTTTCGACCACATCTGAATGTATTTCAATGTTGGGACTCTTGTTGAGCCTTTTGATAGTTTCAGAATGGGAGCAGGTTGCCAGAGGTATCAACTCTATGATTAAAGTATTGGAACTTTCAGCTCCACTCCTTGACCTTGGGTTAGGGAAGATAGGATGGAAACCGAGTTAATCACTAATGGTCTGACTTAATCAACTTTGCCTATGTAATGGAAACTCCATAAAAATTTTTAATGATAGGTTTCAGAATTCTGAGAGCTCCTAGGTTGGTGAACACATTCATATGCTGGGAGTGTAGCATATCCCAAATTCTCAAGGACAGAAAGTTTCTATACTTGGGATCATTCCAGACCTTGCCAATGAAACTCTTCATCTGGTTGTTCATTTATATTCTTTTTAAAATTCCTTATAATTAACTGGTGATGGTAGGTAAACTGTTTCCTTAAGTTCTTTGAGCCATGCTAGCAAATAATCAAATCCAAGGAGGGGGTTGTGGGAACCCCTTATCTACCGCCTGTTAGAAGTATAGATGTTCTGAATTCACAATTGGCATCTGAAGTGGAAGGCAGTCTTGTGGGACTGAACCCCTAACCTGTGGTCTGCACTAACACCAGATAGCTATTGTCAGAATTGTTTAGTGTGAAGAAAATAAAATTCTACACATTTGGCAGCAGAAGTATTGAGAGTAAAAAAATAATTATCCTTTAGGCCAATATAAAACTTGCTATATCTATTATCCCCACAATCCCAACAGAGGTTTCTGATATTGTGGCATTCTTTGAGCCTAGGGCCCTAGTGAAAATGTTGTGAACCAGGGTCCCTATTAAACTAACAGTGAGCATGTAGCAAGAGAAAGAATTTAAATACTGTTTATACTCAAATACAATTTAAAGTATATTGATCATTACATAGATGAAATATCTTTGTTAGAAGGTGATTATTCCTTTGATTAGTATCTTTCATGATAGACATTGAACCACTGAATAAATGATCCAACTGATTTTTCCATTTAACTTTACTTAGCCACCTTCTTCACAAAAATATTATAAGACATCTCATAAGATATTATTTTTTGAAGTGCAGATCTAGGATTGGACAGCTTTCCCTTGCTTGAGTAATCTATTGATACTTTAAGAAAGGGAATAAAGTTGTTTTAATGAACCTACATTAGGCCCCACTAAAAAAATTATTTATTTTCTATGCCAGTGGCTTCTAAACACTGGATCTTGGCATCTGGCAGTATTATAGTTAACTGAAGAATTTAATAAATATACAGATTCCTAGTCTGTACCTAAGGGGAATGTTTCAGTAGATCAGGGGTACCTGAGACTTTGTGTTTCACAAGCTCAGTCTCTGATGAGAGTCTAACGTGAGTCATATTTGGATGATTGATTTAGGCCAGTGATTCTTAGTTATATTGGCATATTGGAATCAATAGTTTACCCTTTTTAATCTAGGTAGGACATCAGTATACCAGGTGGTATAATAAAATGCTGAAATACAATTTGGTAAAAGAATGAAAAATGGAGATTCAAAAATGTTTCTCACTCTGAAATTATTTCTTCTTGTTCATTAAAAACAAATATCCTAAGCATCACAAACTATACATTTAATAGGGCAATTATAATGATAACGGTTCTTAGCTGTAAATCCAAAAAACATATGGATTGTTTAAAAGGAAAATATTTACTTTTGGGTATTTTGTAGTGTACAGAATTTCTAAAGACTCATAGAACCAAGATTGTATACTACCTAGCCAATAACAATGTGGTTGGCAGAAATCAACAAGATGTTAGGGGACTATCAGTAAAAACTCTATCATAGCTGATCCAGAAAAGGAAACATTTCTGCTCTAATCCACTCACTCCATTTTCTGATACATGGTCAAGAGCTCACTTTTATTTTTTTTTTATTTTTTTATTTTTTAGTTTTCTTTTTTTTTAAATTTATTTTTTATTGGTGTTCAATTTACTAACATACAGAATAACCCCCAGTGCCCGTCACCCATTCACTCCCACCCCCCGCCCTTCTCCCCTTCTACCACCCCTAGCTCGTTTCCCAGAGTTAGCAGTCTTTACGTTCTGTCTCACTTTTAAGGTATAATCTAAAAGTGTCTCCCTCCTGTACATTGAGGATGGAGAGAGACCTGAGAAAGAGGCAAACTACTTCAGCTTGCTAGGTGGCAGGTTTGATAAGTAAAGGGAATCTACAAACAAGGCTTGTCTTGAGTGGCCACAAAACTATTAGATCTTTGACCAGCCTGCCAAATTATAGAAGTTTACAAAGATGTCTTACCTAGGTTCAGTCATGTATACTATGCAGTGTACTTGGGCAGCTTCTAGCACTAGAAAGGCAAGCACAGTGTACATTCCAAGACAGGAGAGGGGATGAGTGTGGAGGCTGAGAAAATTAAGGCCATTCCACCTGAAGTTCAGCATTAGCACAAGTACAGCCACCTCAGGCCCCTGTGAATAAGAGCTAAAATTTACATTACTTCAGTTACAGGAAAAAAACAGCTTACAGCTTAATGCCCTAGAAAGTCCCATATTAGAATGAGAACAGAGCTTAATGCCCTTGAAAGCCCCATATCAGAATGTAAACAGAACTTGAGAAATTCCTCCACCCCTTCTGAAGTTCCTCTAGACCAGCCCATAAAACTAAGCTGGAACCCACCTCTGGGTCCAAGTCCCTGCTCCGCTGTGTCGGGTATACTTGGACCCAAGCTCGAGCTTGTAAATAAACCCTTGTGTGTTTGCATCGGTGTCGGCTCCTTGGTGGTTTCTCAGATAGTAATCTTGGGCACAACAATGAGGAGCCTCTGACAGCCCAGGTTTAGCTCATGGATCAACCTATTGTCATATTCTTTGGGTGAGCTCCAAAAACTGAGGTCATAGAAACTTACCCTTGATTGAGATTTTAAAAAGGTACTTCTAATTTGTATCTGCTTGTAAGGGTCCATCATTTGCCTAAATCCAGGCTTCCACCATAGTTTCTCAGTTTTCAAGATGTCTTAATATCTATCTCTGTCTTCTAATTTCTTAGATCTCATATTCTTTGGATTATCCAATAGTCTGCAATTAAGGAAACTCATAGTCATGTTGGAGAGATAAATAAAAATAAATCATGTTGTTCATCCACATTAGGGAATTGGCATATGCTCATTTAAACAATATATACTTACATGTGTCAAATTACATGTGTACATACATTGCATATGATTTAAAACAGCAACCAGAGTGCTAGAGATTTTACAGAGTTGTCTTGGTTATTACTACCTCCAGAACTTCAATTTATTTTTGTCCAATTTTCATGGTAGATTTCTCATAATAGAAGGGTTCTGTTGCCTACTAAACTCATTAAATTTATAGAATTAAGCTTTTATGTGGGTCAAAACTTAGTCTACCACTGAGTGATTCAATACTCTAATCATCTCAAAGACCACAGAAATAAAATCTTTGACAAACACATGGGAAAGCAAAAATGGCTATTCTGTACAAAATTAAATAAATGAATAGCTATGCTATTGCAAGTAGAGCTACTGCTCTTTGGCCCTGGCCTACTGCAAGTGGTAACAGGATGTCACAAATGAGGTGTTGGGTTTCCATGACAACCCACATTCCCTGAAACCATAGAAATCCTGGTTGCTTCCGGGGGTCCTTTGGTCAATTTATTGAAACTAATAACAGAATCAGATTCTAGGAATGAATGCATAACTCACTGCCTATTTATGAAGGAGAATAATTTGGTTCTGATGTTGAGCTTGGGGTCATAGAGAAGGAGTCTCTGGTTTACACTCCAGAAAGCTTCACTTTACTTCCCCCTTTTTTTTATTTTCCATTTTAGTGACTGATCTCTTAGGTAGAAATTTATACAAATGCCACCTAGAGGAATAAATTATTTAATATGGCCATGGCCATCACTTCCTATACCAAACAACCATTTAGCATAGGAATTTACAAATAAAAGTGGGAAAGATAAATAAGTTACAGTGATTTCCTTGGCTGGTGATGCAAAGCTGGAAGTTGCCGTAAAGCCACCCACTCTTTTGATTAAAACTTAATTGTTTGAGAAAGCAAGATTGAACAGCTCAAATGTGGAGGTCTAAATTTAGGAGACTTTATTGAAAGGGCTGCTTTCCCCTCCTAACGCTTTCTTTTGATTCAAATGAATCTAAGGAATTTAACATCCTAAGAAAGGAGAGAGAATTACAGGGCATTAAATCTGCCTTCCTTTTCAAAGACATCATGTTATTCTTACTTGAATGGCACACTAAGCTGGTTTGCAATTAGAGGAAGTCTTCACCAGCTAAGCGCCTTTGCAATGCATGCAGGGCATGCACTTTCTGGCAGCCCCATTCTGGTGCCTCCTGGATGCAATTTGATATTTAAACCATCATCAGAATGGCAAGTGTGGACAGTACTCATGAAACACAATCTTTTAAATGATAGAAGGTTATAAAAGATTGCACTTAGGGCAATTTGTGACACTGAGAAGGGCCTGATGGAATGATATAAGAGGTGGTGGTGGGGAACAGGCTGAAACTGATGGACAGTGACAGACATTTATAGCAAGATCTGATGGAGAGACAGAAGGAGTCCTGTGAAGCAGCTAGTATAGCCTGTGAATAGAGGGGAATAAAAGAAGGTGATTGGCTGATGTCAATTGTGTGCATGATTTTTAGACACTCTGTTGAATTACTCAACTATTGATCATATACAAAGTCCCTGATACTTAATGAGCCATTCTTTTACTTTCTTCATCTTATTGTCAGTGTTTAATAGCATATGGATGGTAACCTGACATGCTGTAGAAAGATGAGATGATGTTATAATTGCCTTAGCAATTATAATAGCTGACAAAATGAAACAAACAGCAAAAGTGGGATTTTTAAAACCAAGATTTTATTCCTACCTTATTTAACTTTTAATTAGAAACACTTAGCTTTTATTTACTCTAAAAAGTAATGATTTTTGCCAGAGGAAGATCTATATCTTTAATGTTAAGAATTATTTCTCTTCTTGGAAAAAAGGAAAGCAGGAATAATGGATCTTGGAGTATTCATTTATTTATGAGATTCAATTTGCTCAGTTCTTTAAAGTATGCTGTATTCCTCCTCTGCTCCTGGACATTTACATAAAATTCAAATGTCCATGCTAATTACATTTGTTAAATCTTCCTTAAGGAGAAAGTCTGAGACTATTTTCAAGGTTTCAAATTCCAGACTAGACATGACCAAAATTTTCCTTTGAAAATTGAATTATTCCCATCATTAATATGGTTGAACTGGAAGGGAAGATGACTAGATTCTGTTTCTTCTCTATAAATCATTTCTAATAAATCAAGCCCTACTTCACATCATAAATGATATTATCATTTGCTTTTCCTTTGTGGAAAAGATAGTTTCTAAGTTTTAGGTGATAAATCAGAGATTTCAGTATAAAGTGCTTTGCTTGAAAACACAGACTAAACTATGAGTAAAGGATTTCTGACCCAGTGTATTTTTCACTGATGTGGGAAAGATGTTGGGGTTCGAAGCCAATGGCCAAGAAAGAATTCTTGAGAGATATGTGGTTCAAAAGGTGGTTTTATTAAAGTATGGGGACAGGACCCATGGGCAGAAAGAGCTGCACCAGGGTCATGAGGAGTGGCCCATTATATACTTTCAAGTTGGGAGGGCTTGGGGGTAGCCAAGGCTCTAAGAAATTTTGGAAGCAAGGTTTCCAGGACCTTGAGGGAGTTAGCTATTGTTAGGAATAGGACATTTAATACTGTCTAGTGAAATTTTAGTCAAGAGACCTTTCAGGTGTATATCGATGGGTTGGTTATGTGCTTGGGGGATGATTGCCAACATGTATATTGAGAGGTTGAGATACAAGAAGTTTCCAAAGGAATTGTTATATGTTAAAGTAGATCCACAAGATCCTAGGGGTCTGGCAAAGATTGTCTTTTGCCCTTAACAAAGTATTAACATGGAGGCAAGCTGAGTTCCTAAAGGAATGTCACTCTACTTGTTTCAAGGACTTGTCAATGGGCTGCAGGCAGTAAAAAAAATTAATTTTTCATTTGCCTTTGCCCCCCACCTCTTTCGCTACTGCTCTGAGGGCGGGATCTAATTAACCCAAATGGCAACACTGCTTCAAAACTTCATTGCTGGTGAGTAGTGATAACCCCTTCATGTGGATTCTGAGCATTGTTGGTCTGTTGATCTCAGGTGCCTGTTTATCCTTATCTTTAACTATATATATATCTAGAATTCTAACCTTCCCTCTGTTACTAGGACAATGGGATTATAGCATTTAGTGGTTGGAAAGGTCACTAGAATTCACCAAATCATTCAGAGTTTCCGGACGAGAGAAGTGAAGTTCATAGTGATTAACCAAGTCACACAGCTTCCTACAGGTACAGACAAGCATCTAACTGTGATTCTGTCCTTAATACAAGTATTTTCTTCCTCTGAAAATCACTCAGTACTTACCACTTGTTTGTATTGCATAGAAGTTGTGGATGGGGAGCAGATTTTGAAAATGTTACTGTTTTTAATTTAAATTCAATTAGCCACTATATAGTACGTCATTAGTTTCAGATGTAGAGTTCAATAATTTATCAGTTGCATGTAACAGCCAGTGCTCATCACATCACATGCCCTTCTTAGTGCTCATCACCCAATTACTTCATCCTCCCACCCATATCCTCTCCAGGAACCCTCAGTTTGTTTCATAGAGTTTAAATCTCTCCTGGTTTGTCTCCCTTTTTATGGAGAAAACATTCATTTGAGGAAAAAAAAAGTATCTTCTCAGCATATCTTGCACATATGACTATTTTAGTGAAATAAGAATTGTGTGTGTTTTAAGAAGTTAAATTTGAAAAGCTTTATTTTGGAAAACATTAAGAGGTGCTAATTCAAATTATCTATGAATGTGCTCATTTGAATTCCTGCAGAACTTTAAAAGAATCCAACCTTCTTTCTTTCTGCCAGTTTTGTGAGAAGCAGGCAAAAGCTTAAACATAAGAATAAACATAAGAGTCCAATACTTTTGCATAACAAAGAATTGTGTTGTTTTCTGAAGTAGAGACTTCTACAGCATAAAACACATACAGAAGTGACTCGTTTCACAAGGAGAAAAATGAAAAGGAAAAAGACTCTTGAACTTATTAAAAACAGGACTTCTTCTATTTGTGCCTTTTGATCTGTCAGTAGAAGTAAGCCCATAAGCAAAGCAGACAGGATATTCCGCCTTGCTTTTTCTCCCCTCTTGTGTTGTATGTTGTCTTCAGTCAGTGGAAGGGGCCTGAGTGATAGTGCAGAGTAGCCGCCACAACTTTAATTTAGGGCATCAGAGCAGGACTGGACTCTCACGATAGCTGACCCACCATAAGAACTACATAAAAGAGCCTCGACTGTTGCTATTATTGCTATTCTCAATTAAGATTTTAGAAATTGATTTGGATGACAAAAGATAGGTTGAAATAGGCAAATATTATTAAACACTTCATTTATAATTGTTTTAAGCAATCGTGACAATAAAGAAATATATGTTGAGTTTTTGTCCCTGGTTCCTGGCAGGTCCCTGAATTTCCTAGGTGATGAGAGTGATAGCATCTTTTCTTACTCGTAATAAGTCCCTTTCAACTATACCTGAGTAATGTGAATAAAGTGACTCTTGGGGGTCCCTTAGATAGCATCAGAATGGGGACTGTTTGCCAGAGAAACAACCATGTGATTTGATGGTTGGGACTTAGAGCTTCACCCCTAACCTCTGAGGAGGGAAGAGGTGCTAGAGATTCAGTCAATCACCAATGACCAGTGATCTAATCAATTATGCATGTCCAATGAAAAAGCCATAAAAATTCCTAACCAGGGTTTAGAGAGCTTCCTGACTGGTGAAAAGTTTCCAGGTTGGTGAGCACAGCAAATTGCTGGGAGGATGTTGTGCTTGGAGAGGACATGGATGTTCCATTCCTAGCACCCCCACAACTGCCCTGCACATCCCTTCCATCTCTCCCTGAGCTGTGTCCTTCACAATAAACTGGCAAATGTTAATAAGGTATTTCTCTGCGTTCTGTGAGCCGTTCTAATAAATTATTGAGGGGGTTATGAGAACTTCCTGAGGTGCAGGTGACTGGGACTTGTGATTGCAGTTTGGAGTGGGGACAATCTTATGGGCCTGAGCCCTTACACTGTGGGGTCTGTGCTAACCCAAGACAGTAAATGTCATAATTGAAGTAAGGTATATAACACCCATTGGTGTCTGGAGACTGGGAGAACTGGT
The DNA here is from genome assembly GCF_048164855.1 of Canis lupus baileyi. Taxonomy (NCBI): domain Eukaryota; kingdom Metazoa; phylum Chordata; class Mammalia; order Carnivora; family Canidae; genus Canis; species Canis lupus. The sequence continues at coordinate 29,819,970 of NC_132857.1, read as the reverse complement.
TGTGTGAGAAAAAACATCCACACACTCAGTATCAGAAATCTTCAGGGGAAATACAGCTCAGAAACATACTTTAAGTAAAAAGATTCTTGGAAAAAAAGGATATTTTGAAATCCTTACATCTTGATTTTATATGAAGAAAAGACAGAAGAATTGTAAAATTTGAATTAAATAAGCCTATGAAAGTATTTTTCTAAAATAATAAAATTCAATAATTTTGGTCAATGAAGCTTCCTGGAGACATTTATTATTTCATTTTCATAGTCTTTATTTCTCTGTCCCTCTGTTTGTCTCTTTCTCTCTGTCTCCTACATTTAATGAAGAGTACATTTAATGTATTAGTCACTTTTCCAGAAAAACGGCATAGTAATCAGTCCAAACCCTTCATAAGTAGAAAGACTGGTGTGAAAAAAAAAGTCTATAATAAAATGCACTCTTTTTTTTAAATTTTTATTTATTTATGATAGTCACACACACACAGAGAGAGAGAGAGGCAGAGACACAGGCAGAGGGAGAAGCAGGCTCCATGCACCGGGAGCGCGATGTGGGACTCGATCCTGAGTCTCCAGGACCACGCCCTGGGCCAAAGGCAGGCGCCAAACCGCTGCGCCACCCAGGGATCCCTAAAATGCACTTTTTTAAGAAAAGGAAATTATCTCTACTTCTCTGAGAGATCATACAAGCCTTGTCATTTGGGGAAGCGGGTAACATTTAAGATGCGATTTGAAGAATGAATGGCATTTTAACAATGCTATAATTTTAAGATGAACCAATGATGGAGTTTTTTTAAGTGCTCAGGAAAGCTATGAGTAGTCTAGGCTTCTTCAGATTTGAATTCATGGAGGAATATTTATTTTGGTGTCATAGGAATACATAAACTGAGACTGGCAAGGCAGTTTGAAATTATATTGTGGAAGTTTTTTGGTTGGAGTGCCAAGAACTTTGCACTAAATTCTTTAAATAATGGCAATCTAGAGTCTACTTTTCAAGGAGAAAGTAGATTAATCTGTTTAGGTTAAGAAATCATTATTTTGGGTAGAATGAGGGTTGGAAAGGCAATAGTTTGAGGAAAGGAAAAAAGATAGCAAGGGATTAATTCATGGAATTTATAAAATTGTACCCATGGAAAAGGTGATACCATGGAGAGAGGACAGAGGCAGAGAATGTGAGGAATAGTTTAGAAAACCAATTTATTATTCATTCACTTTACAATATTTGAGTTTACTATTGAAGAAAAGACTTAACTTCTCTTCATTGCAAAAGAAGCTTGAGATGTGCAGACCAGAAGGCATAGAAGTGCAAAGGATATTTCTGAGCCATAAAACACTTGCCATTTCAAGAGTTGGGGGTAGAAAGGTATTGGCAAATAAGCAAAGCATACTACTGAAGGACGTAGTATGTCTTACTGAATTGGAATTTATTCTGAAGTTTATAGGGGACATAAATCGGTTTTTAAACACATTTGTGTTTAAGCATGATTTTTCTGGTAGCAACATGGGATTAAATTTGAAGAAGTAACTATACATTTCTTAACTTTATCTCTGTGATTGTTTTACCTTGGAGGATGAAGAAAGGACAGAATATATGAGCCTTTGTATCACTATTTTCTAAAAATATATTATCATATTATATCCTTTGTAAAATGTGAGCCTTGTCTTACATAATTATTTTGAACTTGGTAAATAAAATCTGGCCATAAAAATATTATTTCTAAATAGTATAAAACATTGTTCCCCTAAACAAGACCAAGAAGTTGTACCACCACTTTGTGAACTCAGCAGAAGAAGAACAGCAATGAAAATTAAGTCCCATTTATGGCATAAGTACCTCAAAAGGAGAGTGAACAGTGACAACCAAGACTTGCTCTGATGGGCACTTCTCTCTTTGTTTTCTTTGTTTACTATAGTGAATGGTGTTCAAGTTTTTAAAAAAATTCCTTTAGCATGACTAAAAATATGTTCAATATTCAATAGTATAGGAATATATAGGTTAGTTTGTTAATTAACAATTAACTAACAGACCTTGATACTCTGTTTCTCTGTACTTATCAAAATAATTCAGAGACATACTTGGTAAAAGACAAACCTGACATAAGAAAATCTGGTTAAACATCCACACTAATAATGTTGGTGAGATATACTATGTGCTTGAAACCTGGGTATATGAATAGTTAAGGGACAAAGGAAGATGTTGAATGAAGGAAGGAGCCAGGGTTGAATAGATGTATATATAAAGTTTCTAGTGGTGTGGTCCTAAGATTGAGTAGCTTCTGCCTGAAGATTTCTAGCATCTCAAGAGAAGTCAAGAGTCATCTACTGAGAATAAGAAGGATCAAAGAAGTTGAGCCGTGTGGTAAAGGCTAAAAAATCAGAAATGTGAAAACATTCATAAAATTTCCTTGATTCATAGAATTTCCAGGCAAACCAAGGTATAGAGGCTTCAACTCATATGTCTTACCATCTTTATAGCCATACTCAGAAGCTTAGATTTTGCAGCAATTTATTAAAGAGCAATAAGATCAATCAAATCAGGGGTGGTTTTTAAAGGAATAAAAAGGAAGGAGGATGAACACATTAGCAAGAGAGTAAAGAATAGTGAGCTTATTAAATATACACACATGGGTAGAACAATCATCATCCACAGACCAGAAAAGAACAGGGTTTTAAAAAATGAGTGTCTGAGACATAGAAGTCAAAGACGTCCCCAGTTTTTCTCCATAAATTATTGAAATACTACCTATAGCATCAATTAAGATGGGGTGCATGAGGGAAGCATGATATGAATAAAATTTCTAGCAGGATATTTTGAGTTACTGTCAAGAAATCCTTGAGAAGAAGATAAGCATGAAAATGAGATAGAGACAAATATGCATTTTGAAATCATAAGCACATGGAGTATCTATGAGGTAATAAGAATATTTAAAATCACCAAGAAAATGAGGAGAAAAAACAATAACTTTCCAAGGAGATTGACCAGGAAGACAGAAAATGGGAAGTTAGGGAAGAATGAGAAAACTGAGGATAAACAATATGAAGAAAAAGACATACAACTAAATTGAATATGAGGATAACATTAAACTTTAGAAAACAAATGGGTGGCAAGAAAATAATAGAATATTTGGTTTCTTTGCAAGCCCAGGTTCTAAGAATTTAAGATATTTTCTAAAACTCAATCCAATGTAACCAATTGTAAAGAATGAACTAAAACTCTTTTTTAAAGAAATATTACTTGAATTCTGTACTTGACAACAGGCAAATGGTAAAATCATATATACACATATACAAACAACAGATAAAAACAAACAAAACAAAACCCCAAACAGGCAAAAAAAAAATCATACACAAATATACACAGTGACTTAACTATTCTATGTTTAAATATACACATTACGGTTAATTAACAATGATTTTAATTACATGAATTCATGCAGTTGGGAACTTTGAGTTTCTTATACTAAAAAGCTGTGTGACCTTGGATAAATTGCAGAATCTTCCTGATTGGCATCTCTTCTAGTGTGAAATAATGAGGTCATTCATTCTTAAAATGACTCACTTACTTGTCACAATTGTCATAATTAATTAAGGAAATGTTGAGACCTGAAAGGTAAAGGGATGGATATGTTAATTCTCTTAAATTCTCTCAAGAATTTCTCTTGGACATAACCCATAACCCCTGTTCTGATGCAAATTCACACAGTGAATAGTAATCTTCACATGGATCTTGAAAAGTCAGCCACACAGTCAAAACCCAAAATTTGTGACTATTGTATGTGAAATATATTACTCTTCACAAAGTAGCACCTCTGATAAAATATATTAATTTTATGCCATAAGAAATAAACATTAAAAAAAAGAAATAAACATTTTGTCATTATATTGAAATAGATGGGAAGATGTAAGCCACACCTGGAGATGTTTACCTTCATCCTTCTGATCATCTCTAGCATTGATTATGCTTATTATGAACATAATTAGACTACAAAGATAGGGAATATTATTTTAAAGCAAGTCTTTTTTTCCCCAAAGGTGTAGACAATCACATTTCACATTACAGAATTAGATTGAAGGTTGAATTTGAGTTTTATAAAATAAACATCGACTTTATTCACCCGTGTCTACTAAATCTAGTTGCTAAGGAAATCAGCAACTTGAAGAACAAATTAGTAGGGAAATGAAATAAAATTGCCCTGGTAAATGGTTTGTGAAGGGAGCAAATGCAGGGGCTTATCTGAACCTTACCTGTATCAATTACTTACAGGCTACCTTTCAAAACACTGCAAATGGGATTAATAGGCTAAGCAAAGGAAATTGGACTCCAGATGCTGCATAAGTCAGCGACTTTTTCAAGATTTTGATCAGATGTATACACTTAGCACTTGGAATTTAGCATGGATAAGTGAAGTTTGCATAATAAAATTTAAATATTAATTGTATCTTTGTGGTAAAAAGCAAATAATGCAAGCAAAAGATATTAGCATAATTAAGTGGATTTTAATAATTTTTTCTTTCAAATTTATATTTTCAAAGACAGCAAATGGATTGGGAAGAAGAGCCAAAAAATATAAATCCTAACAGATTATGTCCTGCATATATTATATTTTTACCAAGACTGCTAACTTCTATTTGAATTATGTATGAACTAAATATTTCAATTCTAATAATAGATACTGTTGCTCCTCATATTTTGAAAAACAACAAAACATGGATCTAAAAATTTTGCATCATCTCTGCCACATGGTAGGTGTTTGATTTGGGTGATTTATTTAACCATGTTTGGTCATATTTTCTCATCTGCATGATGAGAAGTCTGTAAAATATGTATGAGAAAACACCTTAAAGTAAATATCTTTCTTAATTGAGGGGAATTGATTTATATAGACAAGGTGATTTATATTTTATGACAAAAAGTCATCAAAGGAACACTAGTCTGAGAACAAGAACCAAGAGTTCAAATTGGTTATGCTAAGGCATTGTGTGACGTGGGGCAAATCACTAAACCTACTGATAGGCTCAGACCACTTCTAATGTCCCATGTTTCTCAGCCCATGAGCAATGAGAGTAAAATCTCTCTCTCTCTCTTTGACATGTAAAAAGGCCTACTTAAAAAGGAAATTCTATTTCCAAAGGGAGCATTCAGTGGGAAGTTTTATGATTTTGATTTCTCTATATCCAACCACCATAATAGATTTCAAAAGCAATACTTATTGCAGTTATAAAAGTTCCTTAGAAACATAATTACACTTCCCCACAGAACACTATTATATAGGAAAGTCACCATTTTGCATGGTTTTGGAACTCCAAGTTTCAAAATGTTTCAAGAAGTTATGCCCAATTTTCAAAAGATGTTTTTAAACATTGTAATGGCTTCTTGTTTATCCATGAGAGAAGTTCTCTATAACATAGCTGAAGAAGTAAGACAGAGGTATGAAAAATCACTATTACTACCTCATGGGATTCGTTTTTAGTGCTCCCTTACCTAACTGCAGATGCCCTGTTAAGCCACCTTTCATGAACTACTGCTCTTGGCTGCCAAAAGGCAGTTTACAAAATGTTGCGGGAAATGTGCAATTTTGATTCCTAGCTGAGGGATGAGTAATGGATCCTTATCTCTTCTGCTGTCAAGCAAGGCAGGTCCCTGAGTCCTCTCTGGCTAAAGGAAAGAGAAATAAAGGGAGAAGGAAGAAAATGTTTTCTTTCTGTCTTCCTTACCTCAGAACAGATAATGCCCATTCATCTTCTTTGTGTCATCTCTGACCTTTATTCTGTAGATATTACACAAGGGAAGACTGGGGACCTTCTCTCTCCACCAGAAGAGTTAGACTGTGTATTTGACAGCCTCCAGAGATCATACTGAAGCAGTACTGTAGTGAACACGCAGTTGTGAGATACAGATGTGTGCAATTAAATGTTGCCCAGGGAAATAGAGATGTTAAATTCATTAAAATATGAAAAATGATGTCTAAATAATCATAGGCATGATCTTATTATTAACTATTTGTTTATAAACTAAAACTTAAGTTAGAACTGTAAGGAAATGTGAATCTGAGCCCCTTATCCTCTGAGAATGATGGCCTTTTGCTTCTCAATTCAGAACCCTTGAAGAGTGATTAATCCCTTGTCAAGGGCATACCTGGGTCACTCAGTGGTTGAGCATCTGCCTTTGGCTCAGGTCTTGATCCTGGGGTCCTGGGATTGAGTCCCGCATTGACCTCCCTGCAAGGAGCTTGCTTTTCCTTTTGTCTATGTCTCTGCTTCTCTCTCTCTCTGTATCTTTCATGAATAAATAAATAAAATATTTAAAAATATCCCTTGTCAAGCTATCAATACTTCAAGGGGGGTGGTCATTTCTTACCCATTATTATTTCCCCAACAACAAGCAAAGAGCTAGGATAGACTAGGCCATTGTTTGCAAATTGTGGATAATATACTGGTCTCTAAAATCCTTTTGGTAGGTCCTGACTAGCAGAGAGAGTAAGGTAAAGAAACTGAAGAAAAAGATAAATAAATGGATAGTTACATGATAGATGATGGAAAGGTAGATAAATGGTAGATAAATAGATGATAGATAGATGATAGATAGATAGATAGATAGATAGATAGATACATACATACATACATATGTACATACATATTATAAATAATTGGCTCATACCATTATAGAGGCTGAGAAATCCCAGATCTGAATTTGGCAAGTTGGAGATCCAGGATTGATGGTGTAGTTGTAGTCCAAACCCAAAAACCTGACAACCAGTGGAGCTGATGGTATAAGTTTATGTATGGAAGCTGGGAGGCTTGAGACACAGGAAAAGTCAATTTTTCATCTCAAATCCAAAGACAGGAAAAGACCAATGTCTCAAACAGTCAGACAGTTGTTACCTCTTACTCAGCCTTTAAACTCTATTCAGGTCTTCAACTGAATGAGGACTACCCACATTAGAGAAGTCTATCTTCTTAGTCTAACAATTCAAATGTTAATTTAATCCAAAAAACCTTCACCAAAATACCCAAAATAATGTTTGACCAAATATCTGGACACCCCATGGCCCAGTCAAGTTGACATATGCAATTAGCCACCATACATGTGTTTAAACCCTCAGATTATGACCATTTGACTCTGAAAATCTAGCACTAATTGGTTTAATTTTCAAATGCATATGCTCCTGTTGGGCAGTGATGCTCAAAGGATGTGCAGAGGCTGATTTACCAGCATGTGAGAATGAATTACTACATTTTCAGGAATTTTGTTGGCTAGTTGTTAATCCATTTGTAGATTGAACTTGAGTGTAGTCAAAGTACTGATACCACAGAATTTGACAAACATTAGAAATCAGAGCCTTTTTTTTAAACCCAGAGGACTGATTATTAAATATTATAGTGCTACTATGATGTCTAAGAGGCAGTGAGAAATGAAATTTTTTATGAGATATTTGAGATTTATTAAAGTTTTTAAATATCTCATATTTGTTGAGTTTGTGATTTTATAATACATGACCTGTTCATTTATACTTCTTATGAACATATATATCATTATTATTGCTATTCTTGGAAAAATTACAAAAGAGATTCATTTTACTCTGAAGGCTTAAGTTAAATAAATATATTACCTAGATAGATATGGATCGCAATCAGTGGATGTTATGATGTAGGCTCATCTTGATAAGATGATTTAGTTTCCCTGCTCACAACCACATTTCTTCTTCTAAGAGTGATTTAAATCAAAGTCAACCTTTAGTTATACCTTTGCATGAAGCAGGTACATGCTAATTTGGACCCTTTAATTCTTTTTTTTTTTTTTTTGTAACTGTCTGCTTTCAACTAATTGTTAATGGTTCCTTTTTTGCTTATGTGAAGACTAGAATAAAGTTATCTTAAAATCAGAATGCCAACATGGTATTACGTAAATGAATCCCAGTTTTGAAATTAGATGTTAGAAGATCTATAGCCAAATCCTGACAATACCACTAACTTATGATTAATCTTGAATATGTCTGTAAAAAAATAACAAACTGTACCATATCAATATTTCTAAAATGAAGATATGACCATATTTCAGAATCATCAAAAAAAATTGTGGAGGGGATAAATTCTAAAATCTAAGTCTCCCTCTTACACTGTCCTTCAAGAGACACTTTAGCCATTTCTAACTGTTTCTTATATCTCCAAATACTGTATGAAATTGTATACACATACACTCAAGTCACATCTACAATATGCATATCTGGAGAGAAAAAGAGAAAGCAAAAGAGAGGAAGAGAAAGAGAGTCATTTAATAAACTTAATTCATCTTTTAATCAGTTTGAATATACCCAAACCAATTGTATATATATCCCTAAGCACTTCCTTAGGATATTTTATATTAATTCTTAGGCGCACCTGGGTGGCTCAGTGTTGAGCATCTGCCTTCTGCTCAGGTCGTGCTCCTGGAGTCTCCGGATCAAGTCCCACATGGGGTTCCCTGCATGGAGCCTGCTTTTCCCTCTGCCTATGTCTCTGCCTCTCTCTTTCTCTCTCTCTCTGTCTCTTATGAATAAATAAAAAAGGATTTAAAAAATTCTTAATCACCATATCATTTCTTCTATAACTATTTCAGTACATATGTGCAAAAATTAAGATTCATATAGATATAATCAGATGAGATCTACTTACTAATATGACAGTGCTGAGGGTTCCACTGATCTTTTCACCATTGAAATGAGTAAAAGCTATATTTAAAAATTTCCTCTTAAATCTATGGGAAAGTCTGAAGGTTAAACAGCCAATGGATAAATATCTACTCAATAATGTGAACAAAAATTTAGTAAGAAAGGTGAAAGTTTGCAATATTTGAACTGACTGCCCTCTGTCTTTTCCTTCCCACCTTAGGGAGGTAGAGACTCTACTTCAGGCTCTTTCAGCGAAGAAGATGTCTCCCTCTCCCCTTACCTTCCAAGTAGAGAACTTTATTCCTGAGAAGAACAGGATATCAAGTTCTGCTGAGTGAGGTTAAGAGGTGGAGGTTCTCTTCTCTGTCCCCACTCATATATTGGAGGCTTACATTATAAATCTCCTTGGGCACAGCATGTTAAGACTGAGGGCCTCATCATCCTTTCCCTGTTACAGGAGGCAGTGGTTTCATGCCAGGCCCTCTTACCAACCCTCCTAGAATTAGAGTGTCACTCAGGGAGAAGCTTTCCATGGTCCCTACATTTATTCCAGACCTCTGGTTCAGAGATTTTGCCTAGAGAAGATGTAGACTATAAAACATGGCAGCTCCTAATCTCTTCCCAAAGGAACTGAATTTATTTGCATCAGAGTGAAGAAGTTCAAGCCTAAAGGCACTCTTAGGAATAGTGGAGGTAGTGGTGAGGGACAACTGGGAGGAGATTCAAAAACAGTTTAAAGCAAGCCAGCCAGTATGCTGTAGAGAACTAAAGAGCAAGTTAGCTGAGAAGAGTCCTCCTTGGATCAGAATAGATATCAAGCACTGACATCAGAAACTACTCTTGTGAAGAAATTACAATTTGATTTATTAATTTACAGCAATTTATGCTACAAAGTAGTTATGAAAACAGTTAAACAATCAATCAGCAACTGGTGGAACCTAACCATTGGATGTGGTCAAGGAATATAGTGAAAGAGAACTCTACCAAAACCGTTGTCCTCCCAGGGTCTCTGTGGGCATACCCAAAAACTTGCCTCCCTGAGGAACAACAATAAAAGCTTATTAGAATCAGAGGAGAAATAGACATCACTGAAATAAGGCAACCAAAGACTCAACAAAGACATAGAAAAATAACAATAACAACCACTCCCAGGGCTGGGAGGACTGGAAGGATGTATTCAGAGTTGCTACAATATATTATGGAAAATGTTCAATTTCCAACAAAACATTATGATGCATTCAAAGAAGCAGGGTATTATGATCACACCTGAAGGAAAAAAAGTGTAAGCAAGCCTGTAAGGGTGACCAGAAATCAGATTTATCAGAAAAGAACTTCAAAATATCCATTATAAACACATTCACAGAACTAAAGGAAACCACTATTAAATAAATAAAAGAAGTATAATGACAGCATTGCACCAAATAGAAAAAATAAATAAAGAGATAAAGACTACAAAAAGAACAAAATGGAAATTCTGGAGTTGAAAAGTACAATAACTGAAATTTTAAAAAAATAATAATGGGCATGCGGGTGTCTCAGTCAGTTTGTCCTACTCCTGTTTTTGGCTCAGGTCATGATCTCAGGGTCATGGGATAGAGCCCCCCATCAGGTCCCAAGCTCAGTGGATTTTAGAGTGAGTTGAGCTGACAGAAGAGGAATAGGCAAATTTTAAGATGCGTTGATAGATTTTGCATGTCAAAGAACACAGAGAAAAAAAGAATGAGGAAAAATGAAGACAGGCTCAGAGAAATGTGGAACACCATCAGGCCCGCCAACATATGCATAACATGAGCACCAGAAAGAGAGAAAGGAACAGAAATATATACAAAGAAATAATGACAGAAAACTTCCCAAATTTATTGGAAAATAGTAACTTACATGTCCAAGAAGGTCAATAAATTCCAAGTACGATATAACCTCAAAGATATCAACAAACATAAGCATCATAATAAAAAAGCTGAATGTCAAAGACAAGGGGAAAAATCTTGAAAGCAGTAAGGAAAAATAATCAAAACAATTTGTTACTTACAAGGGAACCCCTATAAGATTTACAACTGAGTTCTCATCAGAAATGCTAGAGGCCACAAAGCAGTGGGAAAACTTACTGAGTGCTCAAAACAAACAAAACAAAAACAAACTATAAACCAAGAATCCTGGGCCAGAAAAGCTTTCATTCCAAAATAAAGGTAAAATACTTTCTCAGATAAACAAAAACAAAACAAAACAAAAAAAAAAAAAAAAGAAGAAGAAGAAAGAATTTGTTGCTAGCTGCCGTGCCTTACAAAGAATCATAAAATTTTTCAGACTGGAAGCATATCACCCCAGACAGCAATTCCAATCCACAATGAAAAACAAAGAGCACTGGTAAATGTAATTATTAAAAGACAGTTTAAATGTTTATTTTTCTTCTTTCTTCCCTTATTTTAAAAGCACTTTAATAAAATATGTATATGGTGTATTGTTAGGTCTGCAATATAGTATATATGTGTAATATATTTGTCAATAACAGCATAGAGGAGGTGAGTAGAAGCAACACTGTACAGAACTAAGGAAGGGACTACAGATGGTGATGTTATATTTATAGCAATATATCCTTGGGTTTGTAACATTAACAGATGTAATATGTATAACAATAAAACAAAAGGAGGAAGGGAATAGAACTATACAGAAGTAATGTTTACATCTCTGGAATTAAGCCAGTATAAATCTAAAGTTGATTTTGATAAGTTAAGATTTATATGGTAAACTCTAGAGCAACCACTATAAAATATTTAAAAAATATAGTGAAAAAAATGAGTAAAGATATTTAAATGCTACATTAGAAAACACTTACTAATGGGAATGAATTTTGTAATAGAGTAATAGTGAAACAAAAAAGATGTGCGAAACAGTAAAAGGGCAGATAACAACAACAACAATGAATGAAATGTACCAAACAATAATCAAAAAAGAGAAATTGGAAGGCTGAATTAAAAAAAAAGTGATCTGAAAAAAATTAAAACAAAAACTGAAAAGCAAAAAACGATGATTTGATTATATGCTGTCTACGGGAGAAATATTTTGATTCAAAGATCGATAGATTGATGGGGTGCCGGGTAGCACTGTTCAATAAGTGTCTGACTCTTGGTTTCAGCTCAGGTGGTGATCTCAGGGTCATGAGATCCAGTCCCACTTTAGCCTTCTTGCTCGACACAGAGTCTACTTAAGACACTCTCTCCTCTGCCCCTCCCCTCTGCTCTCTCTCTTTCTCTAAGATAAACAACTAAATCTTTAAAAAAAAAAGTAAAATAAAAATAGATATTAGAACAAAATATAGCACTAGAAATCAAGAGGGACATTTTATAACAATAAAATAATCAATCTATCAGGAAGACACAATTATACAAATATATGCCTTAATAATAGAGCATCAAAGTATGTCAAACAAAAACTGATGAAGAAAAAAACAAAAAATTAAATTATAATAGTTATAGCCTATAGTATCCCACTTTCAATAATAGATAGAACAACTAGCCAGAAGATGAACAAGAAAACAGAAGACTTGAACAGCACTATATACCAGCCAGAACTAACAGAGATCTGTAAAGCACTCCACACAACATTAAGATATACATTCTTTCCAGGTATGCGTGAACATTTTCCAGGATAAACCATAAGCCAGACATAAAACAAACCTCAATGAATTTAAAAAGGATAGAAAAAATACAAACTGTATGTTTTGAATAAAGTGGAATGAATTTAGAAGTCAATAGCAGGGAAAATATGAGACATAAAAATATGTAGAAATTAAACAACACACTACTGAATAACCAAAGGGACAAAGAATGTATTGAAAGGAAATCAGAAATTGCTATTAGATGAAAGAAAATGAAAGTAACATCAAAATTTTTTTTATGCAAACATGTTTGTTACACAAACGTGTTAAGCAGTTCTTAGATGCAAATTTATTAGTGTCAATGCTGATGTTAAGAAAAAAGATCTCAAATCAAAAACCTAACATTCTCCTTTAAGGCTCTAGAAAACAAAAGTAAACTAAACATAAAGAGATCAAAGAAGGAAATAATAGATTAGAATGAGAAATAATTAAGTGGAGAACAGAAAAAGAATAGTAAATCGATGAATCCTAAATTGGTTTCTTGAAAGATAACAATTTAATAAACCTTTAGCTAGAATGACCAAGAGAAACAGCAAAGATTCAAATTACTAGATTCAGAAATAAATGTTATTGCTTACTTTACAGAAAGATAAGAAAAGGTTATAAGACACTTCTAAAAATCATATAGCAATTAGATGACTCAAATAAAATGGAAGAATTCCTAGAAAGACACAAATTAAAGAAATTGATCTCAGAAGAAATAGACATTTTTTAGTAGATCTGTGTAAGGAAACATACTGAATCAGTAGTTTAAAAACAAACACTCACCCAGAAAAGCCAAGTTCCAGAGGGTTTCACTGCTAAATTCTACCACACTTCAAGAAGAATTAATATGAAGTTTTTATAACTTTTCCAGAAAGTAAAAGAGGAAGGGGTTCTTCTTAACTGATTTTTGGGGCCCACATTACTCTGACATCTAAACAAATCAAGTAAATCACAAGAAAATAAAAGTACAGACTAATATCTCTTATTAGTATAAATAGGAGTTATTGACAAAACCAATCCAGCAATATAAGAAATGTGCATATACCATAAAATGTGACCAAGTGGGATTTAGTACAAGAAAGCAAGGTTGACTTTCAACATGTTAAAGTCAATTACTGTTATATATCACATATGCAATGTGGTTTCCTTTGAGCTTAATCCCAGTTTGGTTCTCACTGAGCTTCTTGAGTATATAAATTTATGACTTTCACAAAATTTGTTAGCTATTATTTCTTTTGATATTTTTTTTGCATCATTCCCTTCCCTTTGCCTTCAGACTCCAACTCAAAAAAAAAAAAAAAAAAGTAAGAAGTTTTGATGTTGCACACAGGTCTCCGAAGCTCTTTCATTTTTTTCAATACGTTTTTCTATGTTCCTTGATTCTGTAATTTCTATTGACCTATTTTCAAGTTCACATACTCATTCCTCTGCCATCTCCATTCTACCTTGTAGAATGTTTATATAGTAGTTTGGCTGTCAGGATTCTTGCTATTATCTATTTGGGGTGTGTTCCACAAATATGCAACTTAAGAGTGACTGCAGGATTTGTGTCATATCAAACATAGAGATAGGGATCTGCTTTTCCATCTCTATCTTTTCAAGAAGGCACTGGAAGCTCTTCCCAAGTTTTCATGTCTACAAAGGTGGTTTTCTCTAAGAATTTAAGTCTCCTGTGCTGTGACACAGTTCTTCGAGACTGAGCCTGCTCTGGCCAATGCGACAGGAGAAAAAATACTACTCATATTCTTTTCCTGGACCCTCCATCCAGGGGTAGAAATGTTCCCATGGTGTATTTTATACCTCTGCTTCCATTGTCCTGCTGTAGGAGTGTGTTTCTAGGAATGAAGTTGTCTTTGAGTAGGACTGGAGAGAAAAACAAAATTAAAAGAGAATTTTCCCCCCACAGTCTGGGCAATGTCTTCTTCCGGGTCTTCTGACTAGAAAGATAGATTCTCTTGGTTATCTTGCTGATTGTTTCCACCCTATTTCTGTGATTTGCCCTGCCCTCTGATCACAGCTGGGAGATAAAAAGAAAGGGAACAGGAAATTCATTAGTATCTTTTTAGCCATTCTTAAAGTTTTGACTTCTTTTCCTGATTGCCATTATTTACTTCAGGAGTCCTAAGATAGTTGTTCTTTGTACTTATCCAGTTATTGTTTTAATTAGAGAAATAATGGGCTTGGTCCACCTTGTTGGCAACCAAAGTTATAATTTGTTTATTTAATTAACTATGTATTTTGGAACAGTTCTGATTGTATAGAAAAGTTGCAAAGGCAATGCATGGATTTCCTGTGTACCTCTTACTTAGCTTCTTCTAATAATATTTTCCACTTCTATAGTACATTTGTCTAAACTTATGAAACCAGTATTACTGTTGATAGTACCTCAATAACAGGTAAGACTCTAGACTTTACTTGGATTTTGCTGTTTGTTTATTAATCTCCTTTTCTGATCTGGGATTTAATCCAGGATCACACTGCATTTACCATTAGACACTTTGAACACACAAATTCAAAAAGGAAGCATGACCATATTCTAAGCAGTGCTAGAATATGCAAAGTCACTATTGGCAGAGACTGGGGCATGCGCTGCTTCCTGTAGATTCAAGATGGGTCTGTGCATATGTAATTTTTTATCAAGCTAGGCTAAGGCTGCTGTCAGTGATCCTGTGATAGTTAGAGAATCCTAAATGTGCATCCTGATATAAAAGTTCGCATGGGCACTGTTGCCCCCATGGCCACTGATTCAACCTGATATTACTGAACCATAGCCACCTCCTAGGTCAGGGACTTGGTGAGAAAGATTTTTATTGTAATCAGAGAACACTGGTAGAAAGCCATTTCATATAAAAAGATTCAATAGGATTTCCATGAAGCCAAAGGAAAATGTTAAGAAGTCAGGATCTAGGGAGGAGTAGCCAAAGTTAGAAATTGGGCAAGCTGTCTGACTTCATAGGACCAAGCCAAGAAATATAAGTTTGGCTGAACAGGTTATAGAGGAAAGGATCAATACCCATTGGTCCAGGCCAGATCAAAGGACATGAGCAAGACAGTAAAATTTACCTATATAATAATAAATACAGGTTTTCACTATATAAAAGAAATAAAATAGTAGATAATAAATGAAATTGGAAAATAATATTAAAATTTAGATAGGAATGACGTGATGCATGCAAAAGCACTCCAGGTTCTGATTTCCGGTGAAGAACAATAAGAACAAATTGTTTAGGACTAAATGCACACAGAAAACCATGGAAACTAGCTCCCTTTCAGACACCTTCCAATTGATCTGAGGTGGACATTACATATCTATCTCACTATCCATTTTGTTCCTTTCATTTCCTTACCAGATCCACATTTTTTATTTTATTTTATGATTTTATTTATTTATTCATGAGAGAGAGACAGAGACAGAGACAGAGACAGAGAGACAGACAGAGAGAGAGACAGAGAGACAGAGACGCAGGCAGAGGGAGAAGCAGGCTCCATGCAGGGAGCCTGACATGGGACTAGTCCTGGGTCTCCAGGTTCACGCCCCGGGCCAACGCAGCGCTAAACGGCTAAGCCACCGGGGCTGCCCCAGATCCATATTTTTTAACCCAATTCCTTTTGCTCTCTTAGACTTTATTTTCAAAACTTCACTTAGGTGTTTGTGTGTGTGTGTGTGTGTGTGTTTCCCTTCTGGCATTGTATATCCATGAATAGAGAAACGCATGACACACTTTTTCAGGAAAGCCTCCAAGCCCTCCTCCCACATCCTCATCACTTTTGGCATGTCTGGCCAGATATTCCATCCTGAAACGATGTTAACTGACTCCTGACACTGACATGCTGCTAGTCATATTTTAGTTTATTAGTCTGACAGGACAGAGTGAAAAAAAAATTAGGGGTATGAAGTGATTACGTATCTACTGTTTGCTGAAGGTTTACCATGCCCTGGGTACTGTTCAGTTACCTGATAGTCAAAGAACCCTAAGAGGTATGATTGCTCAACATTAGATGAGGAAGTTGATACTTAAAGAGGTCAGGTGCCTTGCTCAGGTCAGAGCTGTAAAGTGGAGTGACTCTGCCTTTCTTTCTGAATCTTCCAAATGACTCAGAAGGACTTTGTAAAAGACTCTGGTGTAGAAATTCCAACCATATCTGTTCCAAGTTTTTCCTTTTGAACAGAATGAAGACGATATCTTTCCCTGAATAGAAAATCTCTGTAAATTAATTCATTTCCGATGAGATTATGTAAGAAACTAATCAACACTTTTTCACACCCACATGCCATTTTAGTAAACCTACCTGGGATATGGTAGAGCAGACAACATGCTTCAGGGATAAGGTAAGCTGGGTCACAAGCATGTTGGTATCACTTGCTCAGGTGCTGCAAAAAGGCACAGTAGCTATAGACTCAGGAATTTTAACTACTTGAAATGTGCCAGAATTTCTGCAAAGTGCTCTGTCATATTTTACTAAGATTTTGAATTAGAATTTATAAACTAAAAATAAGGCATGCAACACACAGGCCCACATCATGGATGCTGACATGACTTTAATGGAGGTCAGTCAGAAACTCCCATTAGGGAACACTTGAGTTCCAAAGACACTATCACCAGGAGTTCTGAAAATTCTTTTGGGAAAAAAAAATACATATGTAACATTCTCAATGGAAAGGAAACCCCTGGATCTGAAATGTGCTTGCTTTTGTGCCACGCAACTATTAATTTGCACAATGGCTACTTAAAAAGTCAAATAACCATTCCCAGTTTCTCAAAATTATCCTTCAATTTAACTGAAAATTTAGTTGAAAAGAAAGCATTTGGTTTGGGTCCAAATTATTTGGTCAGTTGTATTCTTTTACAAATGGCCTTTACAAGCACTGGCCATCCCCACACCACGGGTTTACGTGCCTTTGTTTATTGATCCTCCTCCTCCAGCTTCTCAGCGTGACCACTCGTCATGAAATACAAAATCTGCACAACATTCAGGCCAGACCTTAACTGCCAGCACCTCAGGATTATCCGTTCACATTCTCGCTTCCATATTTCTACCTTGGTTTTTTTTTCTCTTGCTTAAGATACTTATTCAGCTCTTAAAATACATAGCAAATGAAGGAATAAAGGGATGAATATAAATGCCTCACCATTTCTGTATTTCCTTTCTGCATATCTGAAATAGTCAATCCATGTTTTTCTACCTTGAATATACTCTCTTAACAGTCCCTTCTTGAAACACATGTTCACTAATCTCTATAAAAATGAAAGCTCTGTCAACGGGGGATAAAAAGGGGGCAATACCTCTACTTTCAAGGAGGTAGAGTCTAATGAACAATTATGCCTCCAATATCTTCAATGTCATAGAGCTTTAGAGAAGGGATTTGGAAGGTACAAGAAAGGCTTAGGATTAATTTGTCTACTTTAGTACTTAACTACACACTTTCCATTTGATATGTACTCTTCTAGAAAGCAGAAACTATATAGTGGTTCTCTGTGCCTCCACATGACCATACATGTAGAAGTGGAGAGTAATGATATATATATAGTAATTATATATACGTATATATGTGTGTGTGTGTGTGTGTGTGTGTGTGTGTGTGTGTGTATACATGACAAGGAAATTCATTGATTAAATTAGAAACAAGGTTGTGTACTTAAAAATTGGGATTTGAAGACAGAAAGGAAGGAATTTGTTACTGGAATTTTGAAGAACACCTCATGTTTCATCTGATAAGAAGGGTCTCAAAGGTTGTCTGTCAGTGAGAAGAAGAGGCCTAAAATAAATATGTGGATACCTGAAAATGTCTAATGTTTTAAGGGCAATCTTTAGGGATTATTGTGGTCTAGATAAAGGTAGGCCATTCCTTGTAGTTCAGTATTTTTGTCACTTGGAGATCTCACTGATGTCTCAATTTTAATGCCCCCAGCAATGAATGTATCATCTTCTTACCAAAATTTCACACATTCAGTGATCTCCTTATCATTATTTCAGGCAGTCCTGGATACTATTTCATGACTCAGGAGTTCAAAACATTAGTTATATTTGACTTGACCCTTGCCTTTGGATTTCATATCATATCAGTTACCAAGGCTTACTATTCTAACTCCAAATGATTATCTTATCATATTCTATTTTTATTAGTATCACTTGAGGGTAGACTGATAACTTTATTTATAATGAAGGGATATAGAGGGAAAATTAGAATATATAGTTCCTGATGCCAGACACCTGCCCTCTAAGAGTGTAAGTACACTCTTAGGAAAGGGAAAGGATGAGTATCTAGTGGTCTTGCTGTTCCACGTATTATTTCCTACAGAGCTTGTAAATACACTTAATAATAATAATAATAAAAGTTGCTCTTTGGTTACCTGAGACCAGCCATCATAAGTACTGTATAAAAGTACATTGCTTTAAAGAGCATGTATCAGTGCTCTTTAAATGTCCTTGAACAAACAGGTGTGAGAAAAAGCATGGAAATATATCCTTATTTGAAATAGTAGTACTCTGAATGGGAGGGAAACAAATTATATCCCATGAAAGTATGGCTTTAAGTGGTTATTTGTTTGGTGAAATTGCTGTTACAATTGAAACAAAAATCAGCAATCTGCCTGGATTCTTTTAATAAACAAAAGATATTTAACAAAACTATAAATTACATTTCTGTGGAAAGAAAATAGGATCAGCCATGCTGAAATAATCCAACTGTTTTTAGTTTTGTCATTTTGAAATATTTTGTTTCTATTTCTCCCCACATATATTTGTATTTGTTTAAATAGAGTGCAATGTGGCACTGATTGAAAGAACAAATTCCAATTCTTTCAACCCTGTGATTATGCAGCTTATGTATTGAGTTCTACTTGGTTGTCAAACTTTTTGCATTGAACTGCTTCTGTACTGGCAAATTTAGGAAGGATAGTGTGGATTTCATGAGCTCTGACAAAAATGCCATGTATTTCATGTCCCATAGGTCATCAAGATCCTACTGTGTAGCATATCTTAACCTCCAATATATGTGTGTTACATTCTCTCACTGGTGCTCTCTTAAGGCATTTCCATTTTTTTTAAAGATGTACAGAGACTTGGCTTTAACATTTGCATAATTCCTCAAAAAGGGCTAATGTGATTTGAAGATGATGAATCCATTCTGCCTGCCAGAAAAGACAGAACATGACCAAGAGGAACTTTTTAGAAGGATAATTCTTGGGCTATCAGATTTAGAGCAGTTTATTCATAAAAAAAGTAAAATGTTCTGTAGAGGTGCCACCAAACATCAGAGTGCCCGAGGCTTCCCTCATTAAGTCATATATAGATAATGTGTCCCCAAACCTGCCCTTCTAATTAATGTATAGAAGTGGTGCTAATGTAAAACTCTCAAAATTGAATCGGGTTCTTTGCCACAATGTGTCCTACTTTTTCTAAAAACAAAGCCAACCTAAGCACATTCTACACTTTTTGGTGGGAATTTGGTGTCTACTTAAGATACCTTATTGTGAGGAACAGGTACACTTAATGCACTAACATTATCAAAAGGGTACTAAGGCATCCTGATATAGTTTTCATAACACTTGATATAAAGTCTCTCTATTTTAAATCTTTCTCTTAAGGTAGGTAGGACCACCTATCTTTCAATAATTTCAATAAAATTATGTATCCAGGAAATTATATCAAGAACATTAGAGAAAATGAATCTTCAGTCTATAATTATAAGGGCAATGAGTTAGTTTACATGAAGGAGCATAGGAAATAAATTGTTACCTCCCCCCTCCCTAACTAAATATTCCCCTTCTTCGTGTTACTCATGTTATATATTACATTTAAATTCTACAAAATAATTTAAAAAGGAGATACCAATAAATGTTTAAATTATACCAGTTTTTATACTTGTCTATATATTTACCTCTACTGGAGAATTTTATGTTTTGTAGGGTTTTTTAAATTAAAGTATATTAACATACAATTTTTTATTAATTACATGTGTACAACATAGTGATTCAAAAATTCTATACATTAAGCAATGCTAATCACAATAAGTATAGTTAGCATCTCTCATCAAACAAAACAATTACAATATTATTTTCTAAGTTCCCTATGTTGTACATTTCATTTTTGTACCTTATTTCTAGAAGCCTGTACCTCTTAATCATTTTCGCCTATTTCACCCATCCCCTCGAACTCCCTCCCTCTAGCAATTACCAGTTTGTTCTCTGTATTATGAGTCTGTTTCTATTTAGTTTGTTCTTTTTTTTTTTAAGATTAATATATAAATGAAATCACATAGTATTTGCCTATTCTGTCTAGACTCCTCTATCATTTTAACTTGAAGGGGTCACTTCAGTATTTATTATAGGGCAAGTCTAGTGGTAATATACTCCTTCAGCTTTTATTTACATGAGAATGTCTTAATTTCCCCCTCATTTTATAAAGGATAGTTTTGATAGATATAGTACTAATGGTTGACAGACTTTTTTCTTTTTCTTTTTCTTTTTCTTTTTCTTTTTCTTTTTCTTTTCTACTTTAAATATATCATCCTATTGCCTTCTAGCCTTCAAGGTTACTGCTAAGAAATTCACTAAAATTTTTACTGAGGATCTCATGTATGTGATGTCACTTTTTCTGCTGTTTTCAAGAATCTCTATCCTTCACTTTGACAGTTTCATTGTACTGTCTTGATGTAGGTTATTATTATTATTAATTATTATTATTATTAAATTACCTTTTGGAGTACGTTAAAATTCTTGTATTTGTATATTCATGTCTTTCCTCAAACTTGAGAAGTTTTGGTCATTATTTCCTCAAATAAATTCTCAGCCTGTATTTTCTTCTTCTGGAGCTTCCATAAAGCAAATTTTATTCTGTTTAATGGTGCCCCATAAGTTCCTTAAGTTCTATAACATTTTTCCATTCTTTTTTTCTTTTTCCTATACAGACTCAATAATTTCAAATGATTCATTTTCAAGTTAATTGATTATTTCTTCTGTCTGCCCAAGTCTGTTGGGTCCCTCTTAAGTATTTAAATTTAGCTATTAAAGTAAATAAATAAATAAATAAATAAATAAATAAATAAATAAATTTAGCTATTATATTTTTTAGCTTCAGAATCTTTTTGTTAAAATTTTATTTATTTATTTGACAGAGAGAGAGAAGAGAGAGAAAGAGCAAGCAGAAATGGGGGGAGCAGAAGAAGGAGAGAGAGAAGCAGGCTCCCCACCAAGCAGGGAGTCCAATATAGGGTTCCATCTCAGGACTCTGGGATCATGATGTGAGCTGAAGGCAGATGCTTAACTGATTGAACCACCTAGGTGCCCCTAGCTTCAGAATCATTTTATTATATTTTATATAATCTTGTTTATATTCTCATTTTGTTCATATATCATTCTCCAGATTTCCTTTAGTTCTTTTTGTGTGTGTGTGTTTTTTTTCTTTAGCTCTGATCATATTTAATACTGGGGTTTTGAAATATTTGTCTAGTAAGTTTGAATGCTGTGATTCTTTGGATCAGTTTCTGGAGATGTATTTACATAGATAGATGATATAGATAGATATAGATAGATAGATATAGATATAGATATAGATATAGATAATAGATATAGATATTGATATACCTTGTGATATTTTATTGAAAATTTGCTATAAAAACTAAACACACACACAACTTTGCAGACAGGGTCCATGCAATGAAGCATCACTAATCAGCCTATAAGAAGGCTTAACTGCTTTTCAGGCCTTTCTGGACATGGTTGTTCTGTAGGTCTGTATGTATGTTTTTCTTTCCCAATTTACTCGTACATATAGTTGCTTTTAAATGTTTTAATTTCCCTAAGAATCTCTCCTTACTTCTTCTTCACACCTTAGATGTTCCATGCGGCCCTCTGTTTGGACCCTCTCACTCTCAGGTTCCTGTGGGTCTCTAATCTTCCTGCAATTTTCACATGCTGCAACACCTTTCACTGATTTCAGTAGCTTTCAACCTGATCTCCAAACGATGCTCCCATTCTTGTCTGAGTTCTAAAACAGGTGCAACAGAAATCAAGCAACCCCACTGCAAACAAGTTCTACTCTTTTCCTTCCCTCTTAAGGGAGTAACAGGGAATTGGATGGCTTTTTCCCAACAACATCAAGCTGTATTGCTCTGAGAAGATGAGGCAGAGTGAGAAAATAACACACAATTTCTTACCGCTTTGTGTCTGTGTGTATGTATGCTTTCTTGATTGGGACTTCAGAACCTTGACTGTTTTCTAGAGCTTACACAAAGCTATTCCCATTAATGTGTTGTTGTTTACTTTTTGTTTCCATGTAGGAACAAGGGTCTGCAGTTAATAATCTGCCATCTTGCTAATATCATTCTCCTAGCGCAAATTACTTCTGAAAGTATATAAGACCTTAGGAAATGAAAGATCATCTTCCAAGTTGTCAAAAGACAGATTCAGTTGGTTCCACTTTTTGTTGGTAACAGAAAAAAAGAATTCATGATTTGCCATATGGCTTATGGCTTATAGTGGGGTAAAATTGGAGCTGCAAACTCTATTGGATAGACAAAAGAAAAGAAGAGTTACTACTTCGTGTTTTTTTCAGGAACATCAGAAAGAAAAATAAGTGGATGTCTTCATGCTTATGATATAGAATGTGAGTTTAAATTGTTGCAGGCATGAGAATAGTTACCATAAAACAATTTATACAATTGAATAGAAAAAAATCTGAATCTCAATAGGAAGTAAAATTAATTGTGATATTCATGTTGGTGATGGTATATGATAGAATGGGATTCTTATTCACTGAGAGAGGCAGTTTAAGTTGATATAGACTTTCCTGAGACATAGTTTACAACAGAGAACATAATCCAGTGGCTCATTCATCAATTTATTCATTCACTCATTCATTCATCCATTCAATATTTCCTGATTTCCTGCTGTGAGTTAGGTTCTTTCCATAGCAAGTAGAAATAAATGGTCTCCACATTATCTTTATACTTTTTTAAAATTTACTTATCAGAGAGGAGAGAGAGAGAGTGCAGGAGTGAGAGGCAAAGGAAGAGAGAGTCTTAAGCAGACTCCTCACTGAGTGTGGACCCCAAAGTGGGGCTGTATCTCACAACCAAAAAACCAAGACCTAAGGTGAAACCAAGAGTTGGACACTCAATGGACTATGCCACCCAGGCACCCCTCTTTAAAAATTTTCTCTCTATGGAAGAGATGATAGATGATAGATGATTGATAGATAGATAGATAGTTGATAGATAGATGATGGATAGATGATAGATTTCAAGCAAGCACATGGTTAAATATAAACTTACAGCTGTGATGTATAAAATGATGGAAAGATATGCCACATTGTGAAAGTGTGGAGTTGGAGTAATTCCTCCCTAAGGTGGGAGATCAAGGAAAGATTTTTTGAGAAAATATTGTTTGAACTAAGAAATAAAAGAAGAATAATGATTAACATAGCTAGGGATAGGGGAAGAATTTGGATAAAGGAATAGAAGATTCAAGAGTTCTAACAAAGCAAAACAGCACACTGAAATATTTTAAAGTATGGAGTGACTGGAGAGCATATGATAGAGGTTGGAGGAGCTGCTATAGTTGAGACAAAAAGAGGATGTTGTCTGTTCCATTATGAATTATGGCATTTATCTTAAGGCAAATGATTAAAAAGTTTTAAATGGGAGAGGAAGATAAATATGAGGGTTGGAATGGACAAAACATACTGAGGTTTCCCTTCTGTGAACACTGACAACTAGATGTAAATGGATTTGATGAGCTGAGTAGTAAATGTACAAAAACAAAAGGACCCTGCCTCAGTCTAAATGACACTTACTTATGACTTTGAAGATATGAGAAAAGTGGAAATAGAAAAAAAATGGGCATATTAGAAAAAAATATGTAAGAGATGAAATGAAGGACTGGTGATAGAATGGATATGGGAGCTGTTAAAAAGGAGGTGCCAGGAGTAATTCTGAAGGTTTTGGTTTGCACTACTCGTTAGTTGATGCTGCCAGAAGATGATAACAATTCATGATACTTCCTTTTCCTCCTGAGCAACTAAGAAAACTGTCATTTCCAGTACATGAAGATCTGAGAAAATGCCAGTTCTGGCCAACAATATATGGGCAGATGTAGAAGAACCATTTCTATTTTTGGTGTCTGTAAGTTTTCTGTGACCTCCCTAACTCTTTCTTGTGCACAAATTTGAAAGACTATGACTGCAAATTAGCACAGGGACATTTTGGAAGGAGACTGAATCCCTAAAATATTACTTAAGAGAACATCTGACCAATTTTTATCAAACTTCACCTGATCTACAATTAGACATTTATAATGTTAAGTGGCTATAATATCTGAGTGTATTTGTTACCTTATCATTGACATAGAAGGATCTCAAGACATTCTTATCACATATGTGAAATGTATTTATCAATGAAGAAATTAAGGCTGAAAAAATATTTGGGACTTTGCAGGATATGGATCATAATTAAAACTATAAGTTCAGATGGGATTGCCTGGTAAGGAAATATAGAGTAAAAAGGCAGGAATTTGTGTTCAATAATGTTGAAAACTATTACAGAAGTAAGTGAGATGGAAATATAAAAAGTATGCATTTGGTTTATGGGAAGGTAGACAATCGGTGGACTTTGGAAAAGCTATTACTACCTTATTATTTGGATAAAAGTAAATTGGAATAGGTTGAGAAATGAAATGTGATAAAATAGAGATCATATAGACAATGTTCAATGAATTTTGACTTTAAAGGGCCTTCTATTTGTCTTATAAAAAGAGGACTTAGTAGATTTAAGTATTGAATATTTAAAGTGAATGCAAAGAACATGGAAGGGACAGTAAATATTTTACGTTCTTGAGAAGACAGGAAGCTATAAGATGCAAAGGCCTTGTGGAGGAATTTACCTTGGATAGAAGGGTGGGCAATTCCTCCATTGTAGCCAGAAGAAAAGAGAACAATCAGCAAAGGATGAATCTATTAACAGGCTGGTCATTAAAAAATGGAAGTTGTACTTTTTTTTCTTTGTGTTTGGAGGTATGGACATTTGCTAAAAGGGTGGGGAGAGAAACATGATGAAGACCCTAAAACACAAATCATGAATGGATTGCAAGTGTGACTAATAATGATCAGGGGGAATAAAATACTTATATAGAATTCCTCCTTTAAAGTCTAATTCCAGGGGAATAATAAATGTATACAAGCCTCATCAACAAATACGTTTTTAAGATATAGTAGCAAGATGGTGGAGAAGTAGGGTCCTCAACTCACCTGGTCCCACCAACTTACTTAGATAAGTTTCAAAACATCCTGAGCACCTATGAATTCGACCTGAGATTTAAAGAAAGAATAGCTGGAATGCTATAGAGACAAAAATTTTCGCTTCTAACAAGGTAGGAAGACAAAAATAAAAATAAAGTGGGGGAGGGGAACCTCAACAGGCCGGGCTAAAGAGAAGCAAGGAGAGCCTCAGGACCGGAAAGCAGAGCCCTGGAGAAACAGGAACTATAAAAATTCGCGTGGGGTTTTCCCTGATGGCCAAGTGCTCAGCAGGGAGCTCAGGCAGAATGGCAGGAGGGCAGTGAAGCCTCCAGATGTCCGGAGTCACTGCAGAAGGAGGGCCCGGGGGAGGGCTCCCCGCCAACCGCAGTCCATGTGGGTAAAGGGCTGGGGCGCCGCAGCCCTCGGGGCATCTGGGAGAAGCCATGGGGTCCGCGGGCGGCTCCGGATGGGGGTGGCTGTGCCCCGTTGCCTTCGGGAGAGGCGGCCCGGACTGTGGTCCAGCGACACAGGGCCCCAGATCCAGGGCACCCAAGTGGACAAAGCCAGCGATCCTGCACTCCCCTTGGGACAGGCAGAAACGGGGAGGGCACAGGACAACAAGAACTCTCCTGCTGCTGGGTGCCCCCCAAGCTGTTCAGATCAGGGCACCCGAATGGACCTTCAGGAGCATCTAGGCCAGTGTGGACTGGGAGACTGTGGTTAGTTACTCATGGGGAGATGACTCCAGAGCTGGAAATCTGGCCACACCATTGTTGTTTTTCCTCTTTGTTTCACCCTGTGCTTGGGAGAGGCGGGCTGCCAGGGAACAGAGGCCTCACAGGATAAAGAGCTCGCAGTGAGCCCAGCACCCAGCAGGGGGCGAGGCAGCTCCCCCAGGTGCACACCTGAGAATCAGCCCAGCAGGCCCCTCCCCAAGAAGACCAGCTGGAAGGACAGGAGAAGAGCAAGTTCTTGACCAAGCAGCGCTGGAAAGCTTGAGTATTTAAGGAAAATAGTATAAAGAACTAGAGGGTCCTTTTTTTTTTTTCTTTTTCCATTATGACTTGTTTTTATATCAGACAAAATTTCCAATATTTTTTCTCTTTTCCCACCTTAACTACAATATTTTACCAGCTATTCATTGTTAAGTTATTTTCTTTTTGACTTTCATATTTTTACAATTACTTATCTTAGATATATTTTTCACTTCTGGATTCCCTTCAACGTATTCAATTTAATTTTGGTAAATATACAAGATATTATTTGTTTTATGTTTTTGTTTTTTTCTGCCTCACTTTGTTTTACAATGGTGAAGGTTAGTACCTTCTAAAACATGATGAACATACACCCAGAACCAAGTGGATTACTGTGTTGGTTCATTCTGTGAGATTATATTCTCTCTTCCTTCCCATTCTTCCCCTCTCTTGTATCTTGTTTATGTTTTTGTGGTCAATGTTGGGCTTTCTATAAATATTGTTGGTTTAATATAAATGTGGTATTGAGCATCTTCTAACATACAGAAATTAATATACTCAAAACCAAGGACCCTCTTGGACCCCTCAGGTAGACTACGTTCTTTCTCCACTACCACTTCCTCACTACCATCATCCCTCCCTTTTTTCTTTTCCTCTTTTTTTTTTCTTTTTCTTTTTTCTTATTCTTTGTTTTTCATTTTTCATTTTACTGCATTGTTTTAAAATTTGTTTTTCACTTTAGGGTCCTTTTGTTTTATTTTCTTCTGTTCTTTTTTCTTTTATTTTTTGGTCTCTGACCTCTTTGGAATCATCTAGGATGTGTTTTACTTGGGTCATGGTTGGTGTTTTTGACTTAGCCCCTTCATACAGCCACTCTACACTGGACAAAAGAACTAGAAGGAATAATTCACCACAAAAGAAAGAACTGGAAACAATACTCTCTGCCACAGTATTATAGAATCTGGATTCAAATATGATGTCGAGGGATCCCTGGGTGGCTCAGAGGTTCAGCGCCTGCCTTTGGCCTAGGGTGTATTTCTGGAGTCCTGGGATCGATTCCTGCCTCAGGCTCCCTGCATGAGGGGAGCCTGCTTCTCCCTCTGCCTGTGTCTCTGCCTTCCTCTCTGTGTCTCTCATGAATAAATACATGAAATCTTTAAAAAAATAAAAATAATAAATAAATATGATATCAGAAATTCAATTCAGAAGTACAATTATAAAGCTACTGGTGATTCTGGAAAAACGCTTAAGGACTCTACAGACTTCATTACTGCAGAATTGAGATCTAATCAGGCTGAAATTAAAAATACATTAAATGAGATAAAATCCAAACTGGATATTCTAACTAGGGTTAATGAGGTGCAAGAGAAAGTGAGTGAAAGAGAGGATAAGTTGATGGTAAGTAAGGAAACTGAGGAAAAAAGAAAAAAAATTAACAGCCTAATGAGGAAAAGCTTAGGAAAATAAATGATAGTTTGAGAAAGAAGAATATATGCCTATTTGACATTCCAGAAGAGACTAAGAAAGAGGACTGCATAGTATATTTGAACAAATCACAGCTGAGAACTTCCCGAACTTGGGGAGGGAAACAGGCATTCAGATCCAGGAGATCGAGAGTTTCCGCCCAAAAAAAATCAATAAAAAGCATTCAGCACCTCAACATTTAATAGTGAAACTTGCAAATTACAAAAATAAAGAGAAAATCCTTAGAGCATCAAGAGACAAGACATTCTTAACTTATATGGGGACAACTATCAGGTTAAAAGCAGACCTCTTAACAGAGACCTGGCAGGGCAGAAAGGGCTGGTAGGATATATATAGGGTACTCAATGAGAAGAACATGCAGCCAAGAATACTTTATCCAGCAACGCTCTCATTCAGAATACAAGGAGCGATAAAGAGCTTCCAGGGTAGGCAGAAACTGAAAGAATATGTGACCCCCAAACAGGCTCTGCAAGAAATATTAAGGGGGACCCTGTACAAGAAAGAGGAAGCCCAAAGAAACAATCCACAAAAACAGGGGCTGAATAGGTAATACAATGACACTAAATCCATATCTTTCAATAGTTACTCTGAACATGAATGGGCTAAATGACCCCATGAAAAGATGCAAGGTACCAGACTGGATAAAAAAGCAAGACCCATCTATATGCTGTATACAAGAGATTCATTTTAGACCTAATGACACTGCCAACCTGAAAAAGAAGGAGTGGAGAACCATTTAACTTTCAAATGGTCCTCAAAAGAAAGCTGGGGTATCAATCCTCTTATCATATAAAGTTTATACCAAAGACTGCAGTAAGAGAAGAAAAGGGACACTATATCATACTTAAAGGGTCTATCCAACAAGAAGACCTAACAATCATGAACATTTATGCTCCTAATGTGGGAGCTGCCAAGTATATCAAGCAATTAATAACCAAAGTAAAGATATAGTTAGATAGTAATACACTAATAGTAGGAGACCTCAACATGGCACTTTCAGCAAATGACGGATATTCTAAGCAGAACATCGCCAAAGAAACAAGGGCCTTAACTGATACACTGGACCAAGTAGGTTTCACAGATATATACAGAACTTTCCATCTGAACACTACTGAATACACATTCTTCTCAAGTGAAAATGGAACTTTCTCCAGAATAGACTGGATACAGCAAAAGTGGTCCTAAGACGGAAATACACAGCAATATAGGCCTCCCTTAAAAAATTACAAAAAACTCAAATACACAAGCCAACCTCGCACCTAAAGGAATTAGAGAAAGAACAGCAAGTAAAACCTACATCAGGCGGAAGAAGAGAGATAATAGATTCGAGCAGAACTCAATGAAATAGAGACCAGAAAACCATAGAACAGGTCAATACAATCAGGAGTTGGTTCTTTGAAAGAATAAGATAGATAAGCCATTAGCCAGCTTTATTAAAATGAAAAAAGACTCAAATTAATAAAATCATGAACCAAAGAAGAGAGATCACAACCAATACCAAGAAAATACAAATGATTTTTAAAAACGTATTATGAGCAGCTATACGCCAATAAATTAGGCAATCTAGCAGAAATGGATGCTTTTCTGGAAAACCACAAATTATCAAAACTGGAACAGGAAGAAATAGAAAACCTGAACAGGCCAATAACCAGTGATGAAATGGAAGGAGTCATCAAAAGCCTCCCAAGACTCAAAAGTCCAGGGCCAGATGGCTTCCCAGGGGAATTCTATCAAACGTTTAAAGAAGAAACAATACCTATTCACTAAAGCTGTTTTGAAAGATAGAAAGGGAGGGGATACTTCTAAACTCATTTCATGAGGCCAGCATTATTTTAAATCCAAAAGCAGACAAAGACCCCACCAAAAAGGAGAATTATAGACCAATATCCCTGATGAACATGGATGCAAAACTCTCAACAAGATACTAGCCAATAGGATCCACCAGTACATTAAGAGGATTATTAACCACAACTAAGTGGGATTTATCCCCAGGATGAAAGGGTGGTTCAATACTCATAAAACAAACAACATGATAGATCACATCAACAAGAGCAAAAACAAGAACCATATGTTCTTCTCAATAGATGCAGAGAAAACATTCGACAAAGTACAGCAACCATTTCTGATTAAAACTCTTCAAAGTGTAGGGACGGAGGGAATATTCCTCAATATCTGAAAAGCCATTTATGAAAAGCCCACAGCGAATATTGTTCTCAATGTGAAAACACTGAAAGCCTTTCTCCCAAGGTTAGGAGCATGACAGGGATGTCCACTCTCACCACTGTTATTCAACATAGTAGTAAAAAATACTAGCCTCAGCAATCAGGCAACAAAAAGAAATAAAAGGCATTCAAATTGGCAACGAAGAAGTCAAACTCTCCCTCTTTGCAGATGACATTATACTGTATATAGAAAACCTAAAAGTCTCCACCCCAAGTTTGCTAGAACTCATACAGCAATTCAGCAATGTGACAGGATACAAATTCAATGCCAAGAAATCAGTGGCATTTGTATACACTAACAATGAGACTGAAGAAAGAGAAATTAAGGAGTCAATCCCATTTACAATTATACCCAGAAGCATAAGAAACCTAGGAATAAACCTAACCAAAGAGGTAAAGGATCTATCCCTTAAAAACTACAGAACACTTCTGAAAGAAATGAGGAAAACACAAAGAAATAGGAAAAGCATTCCATGCTCATGGATCAGAAGAATAAATATTGTGAAAATGTCTATGCTATTCATGGCAATTTACACCTTCAATGCAACCTGTATAAAAATACCTTGGCATTTCTTCACAGGTTTGGAACAAATAATCTTAGAACAAATAGTCAGTTGGGTTTGTATGGAATCAGAAGAGACCCCAAATAACCAGAAGAATATTGAAAAAGAAAACCAATGCAGGGGGCATCACAATGCCGGAATTCAAGCTGTATTATAAAGCTGTGATCATCAAGACAGTGTGGTGCTGGTACAAAAACAGACACATAGATCAATGGAACAGAATTGAGAACCCAGAAATGGGCACTCAACCCTATGGTCAACTAATATATGACAAAGCAGAAAGGCTATCCACTGGAAAAAGGACAGTTTCTTCAATAAATGGTGCTGGGAAAATTGGACAGCCACTTGTAGAAGAATGAAACTGGACCATTCTCTTATACCATACACAGAGATAAACTCAAGTCATGAAAGATCCAAATGTGAGACAAAAATACATCAAAATCATATAGGAGAACCCAGGAAATACCTTTTTTGAACTTGGCCACAGCAACTTCTTGCAAGATACATCTAGGAAGGCAAAGGAAACAAAAGCAAAAATGAACTATTGGGACTTGCTCAGGATAAAAAGCTTCTGCACAGCAAAAGGAACAGTCAACAAAACTCAAAGACAACCTACAGAATGGGAGAAGATATTTACAAATGACGTATCAGATAAAGGACTAGTGGCCAAGATCTATAAAGAACTTATTAAACTCAACAGCAATGAAGCAAACAATCCAATCCTGAAATGGGCAAAAGACATGAACAGAAATTTCACAGAGGAAGACATAGACATGGCCAAACAAGCACATGAGAAAATGCTCCGCATCACTTGCCATCAGGGAAATACAAATCAAAACCACAGTGAGATACCACCTCATACCAGTGAGAATGGTGAAAATGAGCAAGACAAGAAGCAACAAATTTTGGAGAGGATGTGGAGAAAGAGGAACCCTCTTGCACTGTTGGTGGGAATGTGAACTGGTACAGCCACTTTCAAAAGCAATGTGGAAGTTCCTCGAAAAGTTCAAAATAGAGCTATCCTCTGACCCAGCAATTGTACTACTGGGTATTTATACCCCATTGATACAAATGTAGTTAAACGCCAGAACACCTGCACCCCAATGTTCATAGCAGCAATGTCCACAATAGCCAAACTGTGGAAAGAGTCTCGATGTCCTTAGACAGTTGAATGGATAAAGAAAATATGGTATATTTATACAATGGAATATTACTCAGCCATTAGAAAGGATGAATACCCACCATTTGCTTTGATGTGGATGGAACTGGAGGGTATTATGCTGAGTGAAATAAGTCATTTAGAGAAGGGCAATCATCATATAGTTTCACTCCTATGGGAAAGATAATAAATAGTGAAAGAGACTTTAAGAGAAAGGAGGGGAACCTAGTGGGAAAAATTAAAGAGGGAGACAAACCATGAAAGACTCCTAACTCTGGGAAACAAACTGTGTTGTGGAAGGGAAGGTGGGTTTGGGGTAACTGGGTGACCAGCACTGAGCAGTCCACTTGATGGGATGAGCACTGGGTGTTCTACTATGTGTTGGCAAATCAAACTTATAAAGACAAATGAGAAAAAATTAAGTAAAACAAAATAAAATTGATATAGCAACGCACAGGCCCTAGAGTAGGTAAAAAAGAAAAAATGCTGACAAAGAAGAATAAATTGGGAGGAGTCATTCTACCCCTTATTATTAGAACTTTGTATAACTACAGTAGTCATGACAGCATGGTAGTGAAAAAAAGTCTAGAAAGGTAGATTAATGGAGCAACAGCAAACTCAGAAATAGACCCTAGTGAATATGGCAAGTAATTTTTGACAAGATTCAACAGCAATTCAAAAACCTTTTCAACAAATTATGTTGAGATCTGGACATATGTAAGTAAAAAAAAAAAAGAACCATATGATAAACCTCACACTTTATATAAAATTAATTCAAAATGGATCATGGATATAAAAATAAAACAGAAAACTTTTTAAAAAACTGTAGGAAAAATATTCATGAACCAGAACTATGCAGAGACTTCTTAGACCTGACACCAAAAGAGTGATGCATAGGAAGAAAATTTGACAAGTTGGATCCTATAAAAATCAAAAAAATTTGCTCCATGAAAAAAAATAATTATGTTTTTATTATGGTGTTATATATAATTCCAAAAAATGAGAACAATCTAAATATTGAAGAGGAGGATGATTCAATGAATAATCTGAAATACAATATAGACCATCTGAAATATAGACCAATATATGTTCATTAAAATGTGTATGAATATTTAACAACATGGACACATGCTTTTTTAATTATTAAATGAAAATTCAGTATTAAAATTCTGTATATATTTGTGTTTCCATGAAAAACATATAACTAGAATATAATTACTAAAGTGTTAAAATTAACCTATGTTTGTGGTGAGGTGATTGGTGTTTATTTTTCTTTTACATATTTTTTATAATGAAAATGAATCATAAAGATCATAAAATATACTTCGTTTATTTTTTCTTTTAACTTTCATTTTTATATAATTTCAAACATGCAGAAAAGTAGCAAGAATGAATCAAATAATGTCTTATACTGTGCATTCAGATGACCCAACATTCTAACAGCATACTGTATTTCCCTTTTCTCCATATATATGTGCATAATTTTTCTGAATACATTTGTTTTCCTTAATTACTAAATACTTTAATTTGTGTTTTCTAAAATACAAACTTTATGTAACTGGAATAAAATTATCAAAATCCAAAATTAATACTGATACAATACTATTATAAAGCAAGATGATCTAAATGTTGCTAATTGTCTAACTAATGACCTTTATAACAAAATTAGATCCTAATTTGTGTTGCATTTAGGTTTCATATCTTTTTACTTTTCTTTAATCTAGAACAGTCCTGGAATCATTATTTACATTTAATTTCTTTGATATTTTTTATAAGTACAATGTCCTTTGGTTTAAGAGTGTATGTTTCCTTATGATAAAATAAAAATTAGATTTTGGGGGCAAAGATACTAGAGAAGAGATAATGTGTCTTTCTCAGTGAATTGTATCAGGACTCACATAACATTGGCTCAATAACTTGGGCAGTGTCTGTCAGGCTTCTGCATGCTAAGGCTTTTATTTTCCATAATTAATAAACATCTCGTGGGGACAGACTTTGAAAATGTCTTATTACTTGTCAAACTTTAGCCCATTAGAATAATCTGTTGATTCTTTTTTTTTAAGATTTCATTTATTTATTCATGAGAGGCACAGAGAGAGAGAGAGAGAGGCACAGGAGGAGGGAGAAGCAGGCTCCATGCAGGGAGCCCAATGGCACCCAGGAGCCTCTAATCTGTTGATTCTTGACTCAAACAATTATTGCTATGATTGTGGCCAACTGATGATTTTCTAATTCCATTATGCCTTTTATACCTATTAATTTCCTTTTTCCTGAGAGGAATAGTGTTACTAGATTAGATATTTAGGTATGTCTATCAGTAGACTCATGGATTTTTATTTTATTCAATTGATTATAATTCATTACTGTTACTATTTTTTGCTTATCAATTTATCCTATATTTGATAAGATAGAGCCCCTTAAAGAGCCTAAATTGATTCTTAAGCCTTTCTAATAAGTTTCCATCATTCTTTTTTTTTTTAATTTTTATTTATTTATGATAGTCACACAGAGAGAGAGAGAGAGAGAGGCAGAGACACAGGCAGAGGGAGAAGCAGGCTCCATGCACCCGGAGCCCGATGTGGGATTCGATCCCGGGACTCCAGGATCGTGCTCTGGGCCAAAGGCAGGCGCCAAACCGCTGCGCCACCCAGGGATCCCAGTTCCCATCATTCTTTAAGCAATTCTCAATTTTCTGAAACAGAAAGACTTTCCTGACTCATCTGTATTTCTTAGATACAGCCTGGAACCTGCCATTTATCAATCAAAGCTCTGGTTCCCATCCATAGAGAATGATATTAAAAAATTATAATTTGGATGCTAGATTTGTTCATTGCTATAGGGATGTCATTGCTTCTGAGCTCTCTAAGTTCACAGTGATAGGACATTGTCTATCATCATCATCTATCTATCTATCTATCTATCATCTAGCTATCTTTTATCAGTCATCTATCATCTATCTTTTTCTTTTTTTTTTTTTCATCTATCTTTTTCTTAAAGATTTTATTTGTTTGTTTGTTTGCTTATTTGACAGAGAGAAAGAAAGAGCACAAGCAGAAGGAGCAGGAGAGGGAGAAGCAGGCTCCTTGCTGAACAGGGAGCCTGATATGGGGCTCGATCCCAGGATCCTGAGATCATGACCCAAGACTAAGGCAGATGCCCAACCAGCTGAGCCACCAGGCACCCTATCTATCATGTATCTTAAATACCCTGAGCACATACTGGTATATTTAATTCCAAACCAACACCACAGGATTAGTTTCTTGCTTTCCCCTTTTATATACTTGTAATTCCTTCTCTGATGGTGAGAGTTTTATTTCCTTTCTAAATTAGAGGAAGAGAAACAGGGTTTGAGATTATGGTCAAGTAACTATCAGGAGTATGAATCCCACCTCTTGATGCTTGCTTCCATGAGACCATATCTTATTCTGCTTTGTTTTTCTGGGAGCTCCTCAGGCAGAAGACATAGCTTCCATTATAGTATATTTACTATCTGAATTTCATATATATACTCAAATATTTTATTTTAGTAATACAATGGTGAATTCCAGAATGTTGTGAGAAGCAGTCCTTGGGATTATGCTTGCACATGAAGAAAAACACAACTCTCTTATTATTAATCATGTTTAGCAAGGTCAAATACAAGTGGTAGCATAGACGTTTAATGTTCATTTTATAGTAATTCAGGTTGGACTAAACTATAACTAGTTTATTTTATTTGTCAACTTATTCTCCTCTACTGGATTGATAAATATATAAGCATTTCTCAAGGTATTCAGTATTACTCTTCCTTTCTTCCTACTATATTCACCATCCATCCTTGTGATTCCAATTTGCATCTTACAAATTCCCTCATTTATATCCTTATTTCAGACCTTTCAGAGTGTAGCAAATGTACCACTCTGGTGAGAGATATTGATAGCACGGGAGGTTATGGACATGCGGAGGCAGGAGGTATATGGGAATTCTTTGTACTTGCCTTCAATTATGCTGTGAATGTAACACTGCTTTAAAAAATAAAATAAAAAATAAAATATTAAAAATTTTAAAAAGGCTGAACTTATGACCTTTACCCCTAGCCCCATGTTCTCTATTTCATTGGCATTCCATCAATCAATCTTGCAAGCAAATAATGAGGCTATGGTCCTCTTTACTCTTCTTTTCTTTATCATCATATCCAATTAATGAATACTTACTGCCAATTTTACCTTATAATAGATTTCAATTCTATCAAGTTTTTCTCCATTTCTTATGCTACATCCTAGTGTAGAATATTTTCTCTCTGTAGTATAGAAATATTCTTCTCTCTTTTTATCCCAATATAAGCATATGTAGCTAATAATTCATATTTACCTCCATAAAAGTATATATGTATATCATTAAATTATAAATGTGATTTTAAAAATAATCAATAAATTAAATTTCATTAGGGTAAAGACCTTTCATGCCCTAACTGTGGTCTATTATACCATGTGCAATCTGGCTGCTACCTTCTCAACAGGTATAACTTTGAGTCAACCACAGTCACAGTCCAATTAACAGTAGATTCCTATGGGTTCCTCCCATGAGCCCTCTACTCTAGGATCTTATCACATATTGTTCCTTCTCAACCAAGTTAATTTCAACTTATATTTCAGAGCTTTGTTCAAATACTACTTTTAAAGGCATTTATGCCTAACTCTTAATAGTGTATCAGCACTCTTCCATTGCACTCTAATTTTCTTCCTGTCACTTTTCACAGTTAGAATCAGAGATTTGGATAGTAATTAACATGATATTTGAATCAATCACCAAGAAAAACAGTTTTGTTAGGACCAGCCCCTTATGCTTACTTCTTAAAAAAAAAAAAGATTTTATTAATTTATTCATGAGAAGCACAGAGAGAAAGGCAGAGACATAGGCAGGAGAAGCAAGGTTCCTGCAGGGAGTCCATTGTGGGACTCCATCCTGGGACCCCGGAATCACACCCTGAGCCGAAGGCCGAGGCTCAAACATTGAGCCACACAGGAGTCCCTCCCTTTGCTTACTTCTATAATATCACATATCACAGTGACTTATACTGGATATTCACTTGTCTATATTTTCTCAACTGTTAAGACTTTAAAATTAGGTATCTTTCTCTTCAACTGTAGCTCTAACTTTGAGCCTCATTCATAATGGATGTTCAGGAAATATATATAGGATGGGTGAACAAATAGATGAATAAATCTAGTATAGCACATTGTTCTGATTTATTTGGGATAAGTGGAGCTTAGTGGTGAGAAAGGAGAAAAGAAATTAAACCCCATGATAAGGAAAACCAAAAGGTAGATCCTAAGTATCTGGATTGTCATCCATATTTCATGATTGAAAGTGGGTGACATGGTTTCATGGTGCACTAAACAGAGCCTCCCCCCCCAAAAAAAATGCACCAGATTCACTCACATTCAAATGCAGCTTTGCCACTTCCTATCTTTGTGGCTAAGTACTCAAATTTCCTGGGGCTCTGTTTACTCATTTTGATAACATATTAGAGAAAATAATACATATTTTACCAGTTTATTTACATTGTCAAGGTCACACATGGAAGAGGTGATACAGCTAGACATAATGTACAAAGACAAATATTTCACTTTAAATTAATGGTTTATTTCAAATGATTATTAGCTATTCAAATAACAGACTGAGTTCATTATAAAGTACACTCTGAATTAAGTCCTTTTTAAAAGGTGTGATAAATGAGTAAATAATTCCTGCTGTAAGGGTGCCCGAGTGACTCAGTCTGTTAAACATATGACTCTTGATTTTAGCTCAGGTCATGACCTTGGGGTCCCAAGATTTAGCCCTGTGTTCAGCCCAAACTCAGTGGGGAGTCTACTTGAGATTCTCTCCCTCTCTTTCTTTGCCCCTTCCCCTGCTCATGTGCTCTCTCTCTTTCTCTCCAAAACAAATAGATCTTAATAAAAAAAAGAAAGGAATTCCTGCTGTAATTGCTATAAGTGGGAGATGAGAATATGTTTAGTGTCAACCTGAAAGGGTCTGAGACACGTTTCAGAAAGGTAATGCCTTCCTCATTCATCTTACAGCAATCTAAGCACTGCCCACTTTATGGGGCAGGAAGGGTAGAGCATGCATAACCAATGTTCTGTGGACCTGACTTCTAGTTCTAAAGGAAACCAAACAAGATGTAATGTAAGTCACTTAAATTCTCCATGTTTCATGCTTACCTATATCAGCTTCATTGCATCATGAATCATCTTACAGGAATATGTAAAGCTTAGATAAGAATTTATTGAGTGTGGGTAAACTTTAGGAGCCTAAGGTAGCACATAAATCCAGAGAGGTGATGGTCATACCTTTAGCAGAGCTAGGGCGTTCTGATAGAACAAAATTTTGTCATTTGAGTGCATGACAGAAAGTCCAAGTCTAGAAGCAATTTGGGAATCCCTCTTAAAGTCCTGGTGAGACTGTAAACAAAATGACCCTCCTTTTACATCTATCCATCCTAATGGTTTTTAACAAAATTCCATAGCATATATATTTGAAAATCAGTAGTTCCCAACATAAAAGGGTACATATTACTAATGCAGCCAGACAGAATATATGTACGTATATATGCATATACAATATCCTGGGATAGAATAGCCAAACAATATTCACATATATTCTCACTTACCCTACACTTACCCATAAGGCTAACATTATAATTATTTTACACATGTTAGAAATTAGGGGAAAAGGGCTAGAATGAAATCTTTGGTTCTTTCCTCAAAGCCTCACAATTTGTTACAACTAAGTAACAGAACTGAGATAAAAAGAATTTTTCTGACTCAAATATAATTGTCATACTGAAGTTATGTGATATGTTATGGTTTTCTATTTTCCCAAATACATCTAATACTGTAATATTTTCAATATAGATTTAAAAAATAACCTAAAAGGTTATCTACTTATTTCAAAGTGTTTCAAAATATTTTTGGAGTTCTTCTTTACATTTGCATTCAGAATCAACAGCATGGCTGCTTAAATCAATCAACATTGCAAAAGAATCTGACTTTGGAAATAGATGACATTTAGAACTCAGACTGGAGAAAAAGATCAGTTATCAAAGTTGATAAAGCGTATTTTGTAAAAAGTGAAATGTGGTTATGGAGTAATGACTGTTTCTGTTTGTATTTCTAATTCTCCAGTTGGCATACTGTCTCTAATATTCTTTAAAAAGGGTGCCCTTTTTTAAAGGAAAATATTTTTATTATTTTTTTAGGAAAAAAAATTTTAAAGGAAAAATATTTGTGGATGTATAATTGCTGTTTTTTTTAAGCATCTGTGTCTGTGCAATGAAAAGAGCTTTTTTTAGTCTAAATGACCTGGGTTTAGATGCTGAATCTTTTTTTTTTTTAAGATTTTATTTATTTATTTGAGGGAGAGAGAGAGAGAGAGAGAGAGAGAGAGAGAAACAGACTCCCTACTGAGCACCAAGTCTGAAGGGGTGCTTGATCCCAGGACCCTGAGATCATGACCTGAGCTGTAGTCAGATGCTTAATTTACTGAGCCACCCAGGTGCCCCCCTCAAATGCTGATTCTTTTACCTTCCACCATGAGCTCAGGTTTCATCTCTGAAGTGGAGATAAATACTGCCTACCTACAGGCTTCAGTGGAAGTAAGCGGCAGGACATGTAAATCATTGAGCACAGAGCCTTTCCTAAAACACTGTGCAAATATTTGTCATATTTTTAAAAATTTAATTATAGCATTTGAAGGAAGGAAAAGTATCTTATGCTTAGGTTTGAAAGGTGACCCAGCTACAGAAACAATAAACAATAGACGCTAGTGTTTAACCTAACTTGGAAGTCATTTAATATTGTATCTGGATAGCAAATACAACTTTGGTCAATTCCTAAGACAAATGTTAGTAGGATTGTTTTTTTAATTCTCTCTTCCATAAATCTGTTAGTATGATAGACAGAGTCTTAAAAACTGATTGAGCTGAATGAATTTGTAACTGACTGTATGAAATTCTACTGGGAATTGGAGAAAATTCACTTTTAATTAGCATACACGGGGGAGTTACCTTAGCAAGAGACTCTCCTTAGATAATAAAACACT
Source organism: Canis lupus baileyi (assembly GCF_048164855.1). Taxonomy (NCBI): domain Eukaryota; kingdom Metazoa; phylum Chordata; class Mammalia; order Carnivora; family Canidae; genus Canis; species Canis lupus. The sequence goes on along the minus strand of NC_132857.1, from coordinate 29,779,971 downwards.
GAATTACTCTTGGTTGCTTTAAGTGTCTTCTTGATGTCCATTGTAAAATATTATGGTAGAGCTAGTGCTAAAGTTATATCCCATGAGATTTTCTGATGCTGAAAATATTGCTCAAGCAAAAGAGAGATAATAGAGAACCAGACATCATCAACACCCTTGAGGATACAAGAATATTCTTTGGGTCAGAATATAGCATTCCATTCTGCTTAACTTTAAGTTCTGGGAGAAATATGCTATCTTTGATTTTAGCTTCAGTAGAAAAGTGTGTGATAACACAGACCTGAGACATAATTGAGATATGGATACATTTGTTAATATTTTCATTCCATACTGAGAATAAAATCTGGTATTTTCTTAAATTTAATATATATTCCACTTAAGTAAATATTTATTGGGTATCAACCTATAAATGCCAAGTAGACAAATGCAAAGTCTTACCTCTGGTGGGTTGAGAGGGTTTATTAGTAGTTAGATATATAATATTAAGGATGAAATATCCAAAGGGAGATGTTCTTAGGTAGCTGGAAGAGATTTAGCTTATACACACTTGAAATATTTGATATGTAGGGCTAATTTAAAGCATGAAATGGGGCAAAACTACCCACAGGAAGCATGATATGGGAGGAGGACCTAGAGCAAAATGAAGAAAACCAACATTTACAGGCAGATGAAGCTTATAGTAAGCCCATAAAACATATTGAAAAGAAGTGGTATTCACTTGGTAGTCTGATTTGACAGATTATTTGAAGTGGAAGGAATTTTGGAAAGCCTCTTCAAATTCCTTACTTTGGCTCACAAAATGACCCCAAATCCAAATAGGTTATATGAGTTTGCCATGTTCAATCACTGGAAAGAGAAGGAGGGGACTAAAATCCAATATCTGTGGATTACTAGCTCAGAGTTATTTTCACTTTAACATTAGATATCTCAGCTTCTTTATCTGTCATCCAAAATATATTTAAGTAAATGAATTTTTGAGGATTCCAGTATCATGAATTGAGTTCGATAGTTATTGCATGCTCCATTTTGGCAAATATTTTGTCAAGCAAATCTCACTAATCTTTACCCAGTCTTTAAAACCAACTACATTTTTCATTTTTCCTCAACATAAAGGTCCTACTCTACTTAGGGTGCACTTTCTATTGTCTCTGTTTGGTTTTTCTTTTTGAAACATATCTACTTTTGTTCATCCTTCCAAAACATCTGTATATTCATCTCCACCCATGCATGCTCTAATTTTCTCCATCTTTTCTTACATCCTAAGGCTTTTGCTGTCTTGACAACAAATGTGTGTGTGTGTGCATATTTCCTGACCCAAATGTTGTTGAGAACAACAATAACAACAACAAAAAATACTGTCTGCTTCTTTACAATGCATATGGAATGGAAATTTTTGCATATTTCATAAACATGTATTTTGGGACTCTGAGTTATTTACTTTCAACAATGTAATTCCACTTTCTTTCTTGACCATCTGAATGCATATCCCTCTTATATACCTTAACTCTCCTAGTCTCAGGTATTTTTAAGGATATAAAATGAATCAATTTCACTTGAAATCAATCTGTGGGTTGCCTCATTCCCATGGCTTCTTGAATAAGTTCATGTTACTTTACTGTACCCCACTTCTACAGGCAGGATTTCCAAGATGTGTTAATTAACAGGGACCTACAAAACTAAATGTCAAATAAAACAGGACCTTGGAATGTTGTTACTTTTTAAAGCTGAAATTGAACAACAATATGATTTCTCTTTGTTTTCAAAGATTTAAGCATCGTGACCAACATATCCATCAACACTATAGTGCTCAGGATTAAGTGATGCAGGACTTTTCTCCATGACTAGTTTTATATTTCCATTCTCACTTCATGACTAAAAAATATCAAGGCAGTTCAGCCAACTTGTCAATATTTTTTCTAGTTTCAAACTAACTTGACCAACTTAGGAAAACAGCTGAAGGATCCACATGCTTGCAGACATATCTTTGAATATGACTTCCAGGCTGAGCCATGTGTTATTGGTTCCAGGTACCTGTATGATCTGTTGTGCAGGATTGCATGTGTATAGCTAATAAAAGTCTGACTTTCATGAAAACAAGTCTTGTTCTTTTCTTTTTATATCCCCAGAAATTAGTGTAGTACTGGATACTTATGTCTGTAATGGATCTTATGGCATAGAAGTTTACTGAATTACATTTGTGAAATAAGTAGTTGTATTCATAGACTGATACTTGTGCTTTTTTTTGTTTCTTTTTGTTTGTTTGTTTTTGGATTGGCTGACACTCCCTAGCAATGTCTTATGTGCCCCACCGGTTATGACCGCCTTTTTCCCTCAAATATTGAGTCAAGGCCAATAATGTCTATTTCCTTTACAACACCACTGAAGATTTTAGTAGGAAAAAATCAATATTGATTTCTAAAATGCAATGTAACACCGCTTCCATCCTTCCTTTTTCTGTTCCTCTCTTTCTTTATTTTTCTCTTTCTTCCGTTCCCACAGTACTAAGTCATTTCCATGGTTACGGAACTCTAGATCCAGCATCAGAACACAAGCTGTGGGCAGCCCCGGTGGTGGCTCCGTGGTGTAGCACCACCTTCAGCCCAGGGCCTGATCCTGGAGTCCCACGTTGGGCTCCCTGCATGCAGCCTGCTTCTCCCTCTATCTGTGTCTCTGCCTCTCTCTCTCTCATGAATAAATAAATAAAATCTTTTTTAAAAAAAATCTAGAAAAAGCACATATTTAAAAAAAAATACTGTAAACAAAAATTTATAATCACTCATCATTTTGTATTTCAAAAAGTTGAAGCTCAGTTTGATTAACGTGTTGCTTTCTTCGTTAAATTTTTTATTTTGAGAAAATTGTAGATTAACCACAGTTGTACGTAATAATGCATAGGGATCCCCCGTATTCATGCAATTTCCCCTAATGTTTACATCTTGCAAAACTGTAGTAGGATATCACAAACAAGATATGGACATTGATACAGTCATGACATACAACAGTCTCATCCCCACCAGGTTAGCCGATACGGCCTTTTACAGCCACAACCACATCACTTCCCACCTATTTCCCTGACTCCTGCTGGTCACTAACCAGTTCTCTATCTGAAGTTTGTCATTCTGAGAATGTTATATAAATGGAATATATAAAATGTAACCATTTATGATTGGCTTTTACTCATTCTGCTAATGACCTGAAGGTTCATCCAAGCTGTCTTGTCTACGGATACTTTATTTTTTTATTTTAGAGTAGCGTTGTGTTTTATGGATATAGCAACTTGTTTAGTCATTCATGTTGAAGGACTTTGGGGTTGTTTTTGGGTTGGGATTGTAATGAATGAGTTGTAACTATAATGTGGTACTTGCATGTTTAGATTATAAGACAGACAAAAGTGTTTTCCATAGTGACTACCATGTTACATTCCCACCAGCAGTGTATGAAAAGTATAGTTTCTCTGAATGCTCTACATACAGCATTTGGTGTTTTCACTATTTTTTAAACATTTTGTTTTGTGAAGTGATATCTCATTATGGTTTTAATTTGCATTTCCCTAATGACTAATGAAATTGAACATTGTTTCTTGTGCTTATTTCTCATTTGAATATCATTTTGGGAGAATCATCTCTTCATGTCTTTTGCACATTGTCTAATTGAAATGTTTGGTTTTACTGTTGAGTTTTGCATTCTTTATTTAGGTAAGAGTCCTTTGTCAGATATGTAGCTAACACATATTTTATTTCAGTTTTCAGTTATATTTTACCTTTTTAAAAGAGACAGAGAGCAAAAACTTTTTTAAATTTTGATAAAGTAATTTATCAATATAACCTTTTCTGGATCTTACTTTTGGTATTAAAGGGCTCTTTATCTGGCCAGAGATCCTAAAGATATTCTCCTATGTTTTTTCTAAAAATTTTTTGAGGTTAAATTTCATATTTAAGTCTGTGATTTATTTTGAGTTAAGTTTTATCTACATTGGGTCAATGGGTGGGTCAGCAGTTGAGTGCCTGCCTTTTGGCTCAGGTTGTGACACGGGGATCCTAGGATCAAGTCCCACATGGGGCTCCCAGTGGGGAGCCTGCTTCTCCCTCTACCTATGTCTCTGCTTCTCTCTCCATGTCTCTCATAAATAAATAAATATAATCTTTAAAAAAAAATCTACATTGTGAGGTTTAGATAAATGATCACTTTTTTGGGGTATGTATGTCCAAATATTACTGCACCATATATTGAAAAAGCTGTATTTCCTCCAAGATGCTTTTGCATCTTTACCAAAAATCAGTTGCACATATATGTGTAAGTCTATTTCTCTGATCTTAACTCTGTTCCATAGATCTCTGAATCTGTCCCTCTACTAATAACACTCTCTACTAATAACAATAATCACTGCAGCTGTATAGCATTGATATAAACTAGTGATTCCTCCCACTTTATTTTTAAAATAATATTAGCTGTATTAGGGCCTACACATGTCCATATACATTTTATGGTAAATTTGTCTGTCTCATACCCCTGGGTTTTTCACTGGCCACCGCTGGCAGCTGAGGACCCCTGCTTTAGCGAATAGAAGGAGCCTCCACAGGCTAAGCTATTTCCTCTAGGTGGGGAGAAGAAATCTTTAGTCTATAGGAACAAATAACACCCCGGGGGGCAAGGAGACTATTTTGGTGGGATTGCCCCCCTGTGGGGAACAGAGAACGCTGAGATGAATGGTTTTGATGACAGGATCCCTTCCCTGTGCCCCCAACCATGCAGTGTCTCTGGAAGGGGAGTTTCAGGGCTGGCAAAGAAAAATATGATGGCTTTTTTGATGTGTCAATCTGTCTTGGCCACAGTCCCTGGTTATTTAATGAAATACTAATCTAAGTGTTGCTGTGAATGGATTTTACAGACAGTTAGTGTTAAGTAGTGGTAATTATCCTGGATAATTGGGTGGGTCTGACTGAATCTATAGGAAGGTGCCAAAGCAAGCTATGGTTTCCCTGTGAGAGAGAGAAGAGATCCCACCTATGTATGACAGATTTTTTCCATGCTCATGGGGTTCTAGTCCTGCCCACAATCTTTCTACCTTACTGTTTGTGGATAACAGCATTAGTATGTGACTGTGACTGTGAGTTTACCCGACATCTTCCCTTCAGACTACCTGTCCTACTGGTCTAGTTTTTTGGCTGAACACTGACTGATTTAATTGATCATTCTTTAATTTACACTTTTAGATCAAAATGAATCTTAATATAATCAAAAACTTATCCAATGGCATAAAAAAATCTCAATTATATAAATTTTAAAAATAATTGTTAAACAATGGGTTAATGACTACATTTTGCAAATTTAGCTTACAAAAGACCACTTAATAACCAATCTGGTCATTTTGGTGTCTTCAGTGAAAATTTAGATCATTGCACCATCATTCTGATTAGTAATGTGACAAGCAGGCAGCGATTAGCACAGCTGAGCAAGTAAATCAAGCCCAATTGTTACACTGATGAATCTATTGTTGTCCTATGCCCAGAGTCCAGTTTTCTTTTTGAATCTAAGTGTCTACTCACTCAGTAAATAACTGACCTCCCACTGTGAGTCTGTTCTTTAATGGATGCTTCCACAGAAATAGAAGCTAAAAAAAAAATAGATTTCTGGCTTCATGGAGATTTCCTTCTAACAGAAAAAAAGATTTTTAAAAGTGCACAAATACAGTTCTAAATGATTTCATTATTTAGATAAAAACACTGAGTACTTGTTATAAAATAGAAATGCTATACTAAATGTATAATGAGAGAGGTAGAGATAAAATTGCATCATATTGTGCACAGTAATTATTAGTATGGCATTACTATTTTTAGTAGTGCCATAATTTGCTGGATTGAATATTCATTCACTCACTCATTCAACAAACTACTACTTTTCTCGGAATAATCTTTGCATAGTCATGACACCTGGGGATGAATGTATTATAAAATAAAAGAGACAATTCTAGATTTTCATTAAACAGGGTTTTAATTAGCCATATAATTTCTAGTAGAATCATGGAAACTTCATGGTTGCATTAAGCCTACTTTAAAAAATAAATAGGCCAACATAATTTAAAAAGTGTTCTCCAACTGCAACATTACATAATACTCTTGTGTTGCATCAGGCTCCTTCACCCAAAACCCTCTCATCATGATCAAACAATTGACATCATATGACAGTTGGCAAAGGTGTTCTCATCGATATTGCCAGTACTTTGAACTCAGTTTAGCAGTTTAGCAGTTTAGCAGATCAGTTTAGATCTAATATAGGTCTTTCAGATTACCCACTAGCATCCACCTCTGAATAGTTAAAAATACCCACGTAACTTATTTGTTTTAATAACCACCATTAGGGCAGTCCCGGTGGCCCAGCAGTTTGGAGCCAGCTTCCGCCCAAGGTATGATCCTGGAGACCCTGGATCAAGTCCCACGTCGGGCTCCCTGCATGAAGCCTGCTTGTGTCTCTGCCTCTCTCTCTCTCTCTCTCTCTCTCTCTCTCTCTGTCTGTCTTGAATGAATAAATCAAATCTTAAAAAAAAAAATAACCACCATTAGACAAATGGAAGAATTATGCAAATCTAAACAGTGGCCACAAATAGCATAAGAACATGCTGATTTGCCTTAGCCTTAGAAGGGGACAGAGCTGTGACCAGAGCTAATCTTAGGAAATGTAGTAACGAAATGCTGAACTAGAGAGACTGGACTCCAATGATTGTCAAATGCTGGGGAGACTGATGAAGTCAAGCACTGATCTGATATGTAAGGATTACATAGATTAATGAGGCAATTCCTGCCCCCGAGAATCTCTCAGTATAACAAAGGGAATGATTATTGAAATTCAGTAATTCAAAAACTGGGCAAGTGCTATTACAGGTATGCATACAGTGGTGGAATTGGGTGTGGCCTTTGACTCTGCTTGGAGAAGCTCACAGGAACCTGCACAGAAAAGGAGCTATTGGATTTGTGTTTTGGATGGTGAGCAGGATTTTTTTGGGAAGATGGTGTAGGCAGAGAAAATGGCATGAAAAAATTCACAGAGACAGAAAGCAGAATGATAACACTGTAATAATTTAAAAAGTAAAACAAACAGCATAAAAAATTGGAGTCTTCTGTGTATTTATTTATTTATTTATTTATGAGTGTTCTGTTTTTAAAATTTAAGTAAGCATTTTGAGAGTCCCCACCCCTCACTGAATTGAAGTGCTTTGCTAATACTATAATTTAGGTATGGAACTTGGACAGGTTTTATTATAAATTACTTGGCAAATGAGCTTAATTATTTGTTAAGTAAAATTAACAATTTATGATGCTGTTTATAAACACATCTGCCATCCCAATCCAAGCACAAATAATACACCTAAGCAAGAATGGATATGTCGACATTTAATCTATCTGCAAGAAAATTTTAAATGTCCACGAAGTACTGATCAGGTACTACTTTATTTTTTAATTTTGTGTCTTTTTATTTGAGAGGGAGAGAGCATAAGTGGTAGGGAGGAGCAGAGGGCAAGGGAGAAGCAGACTCCTTGCTGAGCAGGGAGTCTATCATAGGGCTCCATCCCAGGGTCCTGCGGTGATGACCTGAGGCTCAGGCAGATGCTTAACTGAGTCACCAAGTGTCCCATGGTAGTACTTCTTATTACTAGAATGTGTGAATGTAAAATGGTGATCAATATCTAAACTGAATATGCATTTATTGATAAGAGGAGAGCATCTGAGCAAAAATAATTTTAAAAAGATGCATATGAGATTTGTGACATCTAAGTAACAAATACGATTATAAAAGATTATTGATTCTGAAATAAAAACAACTATCTCATTTTCAATGATGACAACATTGATATTAGAGAAATAAATATTCAGTCTTCATGAGTACATTTTTGAGAAATATGCTTATATACTTTTGATGTAAGGAATTGATTGATGAACTCAAGAAAGCAAAATTCTTACATATTAAGATATATTAAAAACAGAATTAATTGTTGAAACAACAATCTCACTTTAGGGAAACCATCCCTAGGAAATAATAGTCACAAATACAAAGGAAGTGATATATAACATTTTTTTTCCTTTTTTGCCTCTTCTCCCTCCCAGATACATAACATTTTAATAATTATTTTTAAGGGTAAAGATATGATATGATTTGGTAAACTAAATTGTTACACAAAGGATAAATTAGAATAGGTATATCAAATTATGCTATTATTTTAGCTTTTACTACTCACTATGTACCAGGAATTGTGTTAAGCATATTATAAGTATTTTATCACTTGCTGATCCCAATAATCTTATAGAGAATGAATTATTCATGCTACCATTATAAAATGAAGAAACTAGAGTTTAAGTTAGTTAAAATTTTGTCTAAGGTCAGGCACAAAGTGTGTGAGAAAAACTCAGATTCAAATTCAAGTTCCTTATCCCCATGGCCTCTACCATTGCAAAAGCCTGTGATTATACAGAGGAAGTGGAGAAAACTGATTTTAAGCCAGGGTGTGTGGGGTGATCATTATTCCATAGAAAATATACATTGAGAAATACTGAAAGAAATTAGCCTTAAATGCTAATAAGGTATTGTTTTTGGAAGGTAGACTTATATGTGATTTTTTTTTTCCTCTCTTGCTTTTCTTTTCTCAGCATTAAAAAGATGTTTGCTTTAATGGAAAAACATTTGAATGGATTTCTGCCAAAAGTTGAAAATCCACAATATTTTTTAAACATTCCCAACAAATGTACTGGTTCATGCTGAACCATTATAAGGGACATGTTTTCCATTCTATCTTTCCAAGATTTTGAACCATTCTCCCATACATTTACCCCAAGCTTCCTTTTTGTCTTATTGTCAATCATGACTGCAAAGACCCGGGTTCTGCCCTTGTCAAAGAAACTCATTTCTGAGCATTTTTAGGCAGCCCAGGGTCCTTTGACTCTTCAGAAACTGAAAAGATTTATTCACTTTCAGAGCTCCAAGCTTGGAAATAGGAGAATCTTTCCACTCACAAGATCTCAAACCCTGTAGCCCTCCTCCTCTTTTTCTATTATGACTGAAGCCTTTCAAGGTTATGGGATTAAATACGACTAGAGAAAAGTTGATAGTGCCACAGAATAGAAAATGTATTATGTTTTTAATTATGTGTGGAACAGGAAAGAATTGCCCTGCTCCTGCTCTGTGTATATTTGTTTGTATCTCTTTCCTTTTGCAACAAGGCCATTTCCAAAAAGTAATGAAAATAGATGAAATGGATTTTACTTGAGAAAAACATACAAGAAATAAAAATTTTTGGCCATGGAAAGGATTATTTCATTTTCCTCCAGAATCTAAAATGTTCTAAGAATATAAAGAATATATATGAATGTAGACACACACACATACACACAAAACACATGGTTATATGCACATATGTATGTATATGTGTGTACATAGGCACACACATGCATGTTAGAGGACTATCTATGCACACATGCACACACCTGGGTTCTAAACATAGTGTTGTTGTTGTTGTTGTTGTTTAATGAGCAATGTGTTATGTAATTGTGTAATTAAATTTGTGAGGCTCACTGGGGAAATGCTAAATAGCAGGCTTTCCTGAATCTAGAAGACAACTATGAACGTGGACATTATTTTCTCACTGGAATAGACACTATAGACTACCTTGATGCATGTGGGTGCCACAGGGCCAATGATGCTGGCAGGATGGATGGGTACATGGTGCTCCTGGATAGAACCTGGACTTAGATCTGTAGCACCCAAACCAAAGGGAATGACCTTTGACTTTCACAAAATTATATGGGCTGGTATAAAGGGTTTCTTAGCAGATACTAGTGGGAAAAAAGGCTAGTGCAGTCACCCTCAATGTCATGTTCATACTGAGATCCTATTGGCCTTCCACTGAATTCTGAGATTCATATCTGTTCAATTATCTTAGAATATGGAAGATATCTTGATTCTGTGGATTCTGTACAGTATAGTGGTTCACAGAATTCCAGGGACTCTGTATAGTATAGTATGTCAAAGGCTGGAGCTATTTACATAGGAGATGGATGACTCAAATAGTAGGGGGCCACTCTCTGTATGCATCCCCATAACTGCTCACACACAGAAATTTCAAAAACTAAAATAAAAACAAAACCAAAAGATCACACACAGCATTTACTTTATTCATTATAACCACTGTATTTTCCCCCCAAAGCGTAAAGTTAGATTGATCTAACACATTTTTCCCTAATTGCAAAACTATGGGTATATATTGTAATATTTCAAGCCACACTGAAATGTATAAAAAGAGTGGGTCTTTCCCCAATAAACCTATACGTGAAAAAGCCACTATCAATAATTAGGCTGGCATGTATCTACTTATACAAAAACATACACACATAATTTCCTATGTTATCTTTTCTTTTTTTTTTAAGATTTTATTTGTTTATTTGAGAGAGAGTGAGAGAGAGCACACACAGAGGAAGAGGTAATGAGAGAAGCAGATGCCTGCTGAGCAGGGAGCTCAATGCAAGGCTCGATACCTGGCTGGATGTGGGGCTCGAACCTAGGACCCTGAGATCATGTCTAAAGCTGAAGTCAGATGTTTAACTGACGGAGTCATCCAGGCACCTCTCTCCTTTTCTTTTAATCAGAAATGGAATCACATTGTGTAGTATTACTCCAATTTGTTTTTTTTTTATTGATATAATACAGGTATTTTCTAGATCATTATAAATTGATTTATTCTGTTTTAATTGAACTCTTTATTTTAAGGTAATTGCCTATTCATAAGGAGTTGAAAAAGATAATACAAGGATATTTACCCTTCGTACAGTTTCTCCAATGGAAATGCAATAATTTTGCAAAGGTATAGTACCATATCATAATTCCAATGGTGACATTGATAAAGTCAAAATAGAGAACACTTGCATCATTACAAGGATCTCTCATGCTGTCTTTATATCTATACCAGTTTCTTCTTGCCCTCAGGACTCTCACCTCCCCCTACCATCTTACCCTAACCACTGATATGTTCTCCGGTTCTATTATTTTGCCATTTTATGAATGATATATTTTAAGAATGCCATTTTAAGAATGTAATTATACAGTATGTAACCTTTTGGCATTGGCTTCTTTACTTAGCATGTTTTCTTGAGTGTCATTCAGGTTCTTGCCTGTGTTAATAATTTGTTTCTTTTTATTGTAGAGCAGTATTCCCTGGTATGGATATACTCCAGGTTGTTTAGCCTTCCATGTATTGAAGGATATTTGTGTTGTTTCCAGTTTGAGACTACTGTAAACAAAGATGGTATACCCATTTTTGAACAGGATTTAGTGTGGACATAAATTTCCATTTCCTTAGGAATAATTTTTAGTAATGCAATTGTTGAATTTTAGGGTAGTTCTTGTTTGGTTGGATAAGATGCTGCCAAATAGCCTTCCAGAGACACTATAACATATTATAGTGCATCCCATCAGCAACATGAGTCAGCATGATCTCTGAATCCTCTCCAGCATCTGGTGTTGCTATCATTTTTTAGTTTTACCATTCTGATAGTCGTGTCATGACATCTGTTTGTGGTTTTAATTTGTATGACCTAATGACTAATCTTTGCATAGGCTTATTTGCCATCCATAGATCCTTTTTAGTGCTATGTCTTTCCATGTCTTTTGCATTTTTTCTAGTTGGATTGTTTTTAATTTTGACTTTTGAGAGTTCTTTATTCTAGACATTAGTCTTTTGTCAGATTTGCAGTTTGCAAATCCTGTATCCTAGTCCGTGTATTATATTTTCGTTCTCTTAAAGGGACTTACACAAAGCAAAAGATTTTCATCTTGATGAAGTTCAAATTATTGATTTCTCATTTAAGGTTATATTTTTGGTGTCAAGTCTAATATCTCATTACCTAGCTCTAGATCCTGAAGATATTGTTGTTACCTAAAATTTTGTAGTTCTATGACTTACATTTAAGTCCATGGTTCATTTTGAGTTAATTTTTATAGAAGCTGTGAGACATAAACAAAGGTTCGTTTTTAATAGATGCCTAATTTCTCCAGCACCATTTGTTTAAAAGGTGATGCCTATCTCCATTGAATTTTTTTTGTTGTAGTTTGTCAAAAATCAGTTGAGCATATTTGTGTAGGGTATTTTTGGGTTCCATAAGCCATTCTTTTGATCTTTTGTTTATTCTTGGCATAATATGTTGTATTTTCATTTTTATTTAGTTTGATATGTTTTTAACTTCCTTTGAGTCTTCCTATTTGATTAATGAATTATTTAAAAGGGTGTTGTTTAGTTTTTAAATGTTTGGAAATTTTCTTGTTTTCTTTCTGTTATTGATTTCCAGTGTAATTTCTCTGTGGTGAACTCACTCTATGATTTCAATTCTCTTAACTGTGTTGCAGTTTGTTTTATGGCACAAGATAGAATCTATTTTGGTTATGTTTCACGGACACCTGAAAAGAATATATATATTCTTGCTGATATTTTGCCTAGTTTTCTTCTCAGTTGTTGATAGAATGGTGTTGAAGTCATCAAAATCATTGTGAATTTGTCTATTTATGCTTCTAATTTTATCACTTGTTGATGTACATATTTTTCAGCTCTGTTGTTTGTTGCATACACAATTACATTCTTATAATGTCTCCATGGAGTGATCCTTTTTTCATTATATAACATCTTCCTCCATCTCTTGCAATTTTCTTTTCTTTTATGTTTTCTTTACTAGGTATTAATATCCATTTCTGCATTCATCTCGTTGATATTCTTTCTTTAACTCTCACGTATCCCCATTCTCTTCTCCAGTAACAATGTATTTTCCTTAAAATTTTCATATACATACATTTAGAACCGTATCAGACAATATTGTAATTTTTTGCTTCAGCCACAGACACAATTTGGAATATTCAAAGGAAGGACAATCTACTGTATGTACTCATATTTTTACTTACAGTGCTTTTTCTTTCTTCCTGATACTCCAAGATTTCTCCTCATATTGTTTCCCTTCTGTTTAAGAACTTTCTTTAGCCATGTCTTTAGGATAGGCCTTCTGGCAACAAATTATCTTAATTTTCCTTTATTTGAGAATTTATTTTCTTTCCATTACTGAAGTATATTTTTGCTGGATATATAGGTTGATGGTCTTTTTTTCCTCCCAGCACCTGACACTGAAAGTGTTATGCCATTTTCTTTTGACTTCCATGGTTTCTGATGAGAAATCTTATCATACAAACTTGTATTACTTTACTGGAAATGTGTCATTCCTCATTGACTACTTTCAAATTTTGTTTCTTTATCTTTGATTTTTGAAGCTTAACTATTAACTATAAAGTGTCTTGATGTAGTTTTGTTTGGTTTGTGTTTTCTTCTTCTTTCTTCTTCTTCTTCTTCTTCTTCTTCTTCTTCTTCTTCTTCTTCTTCTTCTTCTTCTTCTTCTTCTTCTCTTCATTTTCCATTTTCAGTTTACTGAGCTTCTGGTGTCTCTAGCTTTATGTCTTTTGCTAAAATTGAAAATTTTCAGGCATTTTTCTTTGAGTACTTTTTCAGCTCTACATTTTTTTCCCTCTTTCTAGGACTCTATTAATACAAATGACAAGTATTTTGTAATACTCTACAGCTCCCTGAGACTCTGTTCATTTTTATTCAGCCTATTTTCTTTCTGTTTTTCAGATAGATAATTTTTATTATTCTATCTTCTAGTTTACTGGTCTTTCCCATTCTGCCATTAAATCTACTCATTTTAGTTTTTTATGCCATTTATTTCATTTTTCAGTTCTAAGGTTCCTATTTGTTTTTTTTTCATCATATATTCTATTTCTTTGTTGAGATTCTTTGTTTCTTCTCCTGTTTTCAAGTGCACATGTAATTGTTCATTGAAACAATTTTATGGCACTTCCTACAAATATTTTCCAGATAATTCTAACATTTGTCATTTTGAAGATAGTATCTCTTTCTCTTTTTAAAAGATAATTTATTTATTTATTTGAGAGAGAGAGAGTGAGCATGAGCTGGGGAATGAGAGGAAGAGGGAGAAGCAGACTCCCCAATGAGCAGGGAGTCCTATATGGAGCTCAATCCCAGGACCCTGATTATGACCTAAACCAAAGGCAGACACTTAATCGACTGAACCTCCCAGGTGCCCCGAAGATAGTATCTCTTAATTGTTTCTCTCATTCAGGTTGAAATCTTCCTAGTTCTCCATTTGGTAAGTGATTTTCAGTTGAAACTTGGACATTCTGGACATTATATAAAGAGATTCAATATTATTTAAACCAATTGTTTCATGTGATATCCTTTGGCACTGATCTGTCAAGGAAAGAGGGTTTGCCACCTTGTTATTGCTAAGTGTGGGTAGAAGTCCAGGTTCCACATTCTGCCTCTACTAACATTTGAAGGGAAGGTTTTAATGCTCTGGACCCTTAGTGGCCTCCACAGACACAAGAGGGACGAATTAAAGTCAAGACTCTTCACTAGGTTTCCTCTAACCCATTTCTAGAGAGGTGGGGAGGGATGTCTCATTGCTGCAAGATGGGAGTGGAAATGGGCGTTCCCCTAAATAGTCTCCATTGTGGGTCTTGTTATATCCCAGTAAAGATAGAAATCTAAGCTTTCCATTCAGACTTTACTGGCATGGGGAAGGGTGGACCAATGTTTTTCTGGGTGTTTGGCTGTAATGGAGCAGTTATTTGTAAAAGTTTCCTTTCTAGGTTGCTACCTTTCTGGCCCTTTGGCTAAAGAGAGGAGGCTTTTCTTGAGGATATCCTTGCACCTATGGGGGTTGTTAATTTCTAACTCTTCAAATACCAGATCTGGGATGTTGGAAGCAGAAGGAAAATCCAGTTACATTGGTCCTCAGGTTCCAAGAACCCTAACTGGTCTACCTTCTTTCCTCTACCTTTCAAAGTCTTTTTTATATTTGTTTTATAAATAAAGTTTAGGCTTAGTGGGAGGAAAATGGAATGCGTATCTTCTCCATCTTCAAGGAGGTTGGATTACCATTATTATTATTATTATTATTATTATTATTATTATTATTTTACAAAAAACATTTTATCTTAAAGAATTTTCGAAACTTCTGGTTTTGCAAAACAGATTCATGTAGTAAGTGGCTTGATGGATATGTTTAAGCAAGTTAGGATAACAGCTAAGATTGGAATCAACTCACTCATTCTCAATTTAAGTCACTTTGTACTTTTCTGCCATAATATATGGTGATCACTGTTGTGCCCTCATATTTTTTCCAGTACTTTTTCCCATTCCATGGGGGGTTTGGAGACTAAATACATTCCCAGTAACAATAACTGAGAATCCCAGAATTCCTTACCCTAACTAATGAAAAGAGTGTTGTACTCCTCTTTGAGAAGAGAACTATTAATATACCATTTTCACTATCTAAGAAGATGGCATTCACAAAAATCTGGATAATATTTTAAGGACTTTTCCCTTCATTTTCACCAAACTCCATCCACTTCTAGCTATGATCACTTATCTCATCTTGTTCAGACCATAGTGACTGTCCTCTTCTTCTTGGTGACTCTGATACATTTTGTTCTTCCCTATTCTCCCACTCAAATTACCTAAATATTATTTTTACTTCAGCCATACTCAAATTTTCAAAATACTGAAGTATTATTGATTTTTATTCTTCCTAAAGTAAAGATAAAATACTTAACACATTAAGAAATGGTAAAATAAAGGAACCTTGCTTTGGTCTTACACTTAGATCAGCTTCTTGCACTACTTCCCCTGTCTTGTTATGCTTCAACCTCACTGCCGTTCTCCTGGGCCCTTGTTCATACTGTTTTTCCTCACCCACTTAGGCCATTAGGCCTTTTCAGCTGCTGCCCAATTATCCAGAATCCATCTCCACTCTTCACACTTCCACCCTTTCTCTAGTAAATTTGCTCAACTGCTAAATATCAGTTAAGCTATTATTTACTAATGATGTATTTTTTAAGGATACTTTCATGATAAGAATATGCTTTCATTTCTGACCTTGCTTCTATAAACTGCTTGTACTCTATGCTATGCCCACACTAATACACATTTTAGCTCTGTTATTAGTTTATGGATATTATTTGGATCTGTATCTGAACAATGATAAATGACAAAAACTTAGAAATGGACATAGTTAATAATCATGATGCACTTGACAAGGAAACTCAAGTTAATTGTAACATATAACACTTCAATGATCTAAATATCAAGTCTTCTTTAATCACACATTCCTTTCTGTAACCGAACCATATTCCTTCTTCCATGACACTTCTTCCATGAATGTAACATGGATATAACAACTTGATGTATGTTTATCTCCTATAATTTAGAGTTACCTCCACTAGAAGAGTCCAAGGAGGTTTTCCCTCCTCCACTCAATCCCCAGCAACTTACTCAGTACCCAGTATGTAATGGATGCCCAGTGAGTGTTGGTTAAATTAATGAAATAAGGCAGGAATAAAAGGGAGGAGAGAAGAAAGGAGGGATATGTGAGGGCCAAAGAGAGAGGGTAGAAGTAAATCAAGGGATGGGAAAGACAACTGCCATGTGGACCTCTTTTATAACCATAACTCTGATATTATTAGCTTCTCTATTCTCAATATCTTCAACCACAAAGTTAATAAAGCAGCACTTATTGAACTCTTGTGAGAACTGTATAAAGTAACACATCTAAAATATTTATGATGAGCCTAGAACATTGAGCAGATAGTTAATGTTAGGTCACATCCCTTTCTACCTGACATTAGCTAACTAGCTAATGGATTTTCTCTTAGGTGATTTTTTTTTAAATTCAATGTGGGTGTTTGCTTAATTCCACAACCTCATCCATCAAATGACATTAAATTGTTATTACTTGATGATTTACTACCATGAAAACTATTTGTCTTTCACACACATCAGGCAATATGCTAACATAACTGAGAGATTGGCACTAAAATGTGCTGTGGTCCCCAAAGTCTTTAATTATAAAATGTTGTGCAACTTCATTTTTAGCTCACTTTGAAAAGTTGAGAAACCGTTACCCCATTGTGTATGCATTACACTGAATCCCATGAAATACTCCATTGATTTTATAATCCTTACCATTAGCAGTTAAGTGTTTATATTATTCTGCTCCCTGATAGTTAGAAAACTTGTTAGGATATTATTTTCTTTGGCTTTGTTCTACCTCAAGAGTTGTTGTCCCTCAGGCATGTCTGGGTTTTAGTGGATATAGTCCTTATTTTTGACATTTTACTCAAGGATTTTTTGAAATGGGGTGTCTGTGCCCTGTAGATTGGCTCTTTCCAAACATATAACTGAATACA
The DNA here is from genome assembly GCF_048164855.1 of Canis lupus baileyi. NCBI lineage: Eukaryota > Metazoa > Chordata > Mammalia > Carnivora > Canidae > Canis > Canis lupus. The sequence continues at coordinate 29,762,688 of NC_132857.1, read as the reverse complement.
CAAAGTCATTTCATTGAACCCAAATGCTGTTATGATAAAGTGGATATGCTGAAGGCTTTAAATACAGACCACTAGGGCTTAAATGATAAATGTACCTATTACTAGTGGTGTAATATGGGAAAAAATTATTTTACCTCTCTGATCTACCCCTTGCTTATTGCAATACTTATCTTCTAGCATTGTTTTGAAGATCAAATGAGAAATGTCTAATATTATTTGCCAGATATTTTTATAAGTGGTATTTATTTATTATGTTATCTAATATTTGTCAAAACCTTGTGAGGTTGATACTATTATTGTTCCCATTGTACAGATGGGGCAGTTGCATTCAGAAGTAACTTGTCCACAGTCACACAACTAGAAAATGGCCACTTAATACAATGAATTCAGGCAGTGGGACTCCAGAACCTGCTATGGCACCTCCCAGAATACTGACTTCTTATGTACTCATATGGCACAGAACTGCCATGGAATCTTCATGGCCTTCCTGGTCCTGCTACCAGCTGTTACTGGTATGTACAGCATGTGGATAGATGTCACTGCACATCTCTCAGATTTGGGAGGAGCCAAGCCAAGGGTCATGCCATTGTTTCCTGCCTGTGCTTAGCTCTGTAGGGCTGAAGATATACTTGCACATGCCACCACAATGCAACTTCCTTTGTATTAAGATTAATTAAGCACAGAGAATCAGACAACAGTAAAGCAATCAGCTGTACAGGTTCTTAAAAAATAATTATGGTGTCTAAGAGCTGGGTTGTACCATGCAAATAGTAACTAGAAATTCTTTCTCTTTTGAGATTAATAACTTGCATCTCAAAGACTTGTTTTAGGTCTTTTAGCACTTTTCAGGCCATAAAAATGCATCCATTTATATTTGACCACAGGATAGCTCTTTCAGGAACATAATACTAACCCCATTTTATAGCTGACAACACTTGAGGTCCCTGAAAGTCACAAAATTTGACTGAGAAAACTGAAGTGGTAATGTCAAAACTTGAGATGTTTCTTTTTTATAAACCAGGAATATCTTGAGTTAATGATGTGTTCATGTCTTATCATGCTTGTTTTCCTATGTGTTTAGGACACTATATCAGAGCAAAAAAAATGGGACTTTGGTACAAAATGGACCTGAGGCCAAATACAGAAAGATCCATTGACTTTTCAATTGGCTTAAATCCCTTACTTCTGTGGGTCTCGGGATCTCCAGTTCATAAAAAACCAACTATTCTAATAAATGCTTAGAACATATGAAACCTCTAAAATGCAGTTTAATTGGTGACAGTTCCATATTTGTCTATGTTTATTTTACTTTTGGGTCCCATCCACTGCCTTATCTCATGGACAAGCTGCATGTGACTTTAGACCTCAGAACTAAAGATGGAGGGCACACAGTTTAGAAAAGACTCCAGATAGAGGATGAACCACAACAAAAAGTACATTCAGCATGTGGGGAGGAAGGAACATATTTTCTGTTCCCAAGGCTCAGGAAATTGTGTCTCACAAGGTAGGGATAATAAGGCAAAATAAATGGTCCTATACTAATGAATTTTATACACATATTTTTAAAAATGAGAAGTCCTTTTCCAGGGTCTTTGCCACCTCCAGGATCTGAATACATAGGTGGTATTTCAGACAGTAGACTCCAAGGGAAGCAGTGCTAAGTCGTCAGAAAATGTGGCATAGGGAAAGAAGAGCAAAAGCTGCTCTAATCAAGAAAAGCCTGCCAAAGGATTCTGTTTCCAATTTAATTTTTTGTTTGCTTTTCAAAAATAGGGAAGATTATCCAAGCACTGCCAGAATACCTGAGCAGGAAACTAGTATTCCAAATTTTATCACCTCTCCAAAAATCCCAAACATCAAGCAAAGAAAAAGTGGAAGTAAAGACTGAGTGAATAAAGAATCAGAAGGAGGAACTGGTATAAAACAAGGGCAGAGTGAAGATATTACATCTTTTTACAGAGACCCAAGCATTTGCTTAATGTCATTATCTCCCCCACTCAGAGAGGGAATTAAGAAAGTGTTTTTTTTTTGTTGTTGTTGTTTTGTGTGTGTGTGTGTGTGTGTGTGTGTGTGTGTGTGTGTGTGTGTTTTAAAGCACCATATAAAATGGCATTTCCCCTCTTTTAAAGTGGAAAAAACTTTGGGCAAACTGGTTGAGAATCAGAAGGTAAAAACTAATGGAAACATTCCAAAACTGAGAAAGAAAACATAATGTTAAGAATAGAATACAACCACAATCTTAATCTTTAGAAGGCATGAAAGAACTATTCAGCTCCTTTAAAGCTACCTTTGGAGAAATTTCTATATCTATATTTTTACCCGAAACCTTCTAGGAAAGAATGTTGCAGGATGCACTTACATCATTTGATTCTGAGAGCGGGAAGACAAATGTGAAAACTATGAACCATAAAGAAAATCAGACGAAAGATTGAGAGACCAAACCTTAACTCTGGCACAAGTAGCTACATAACCTTAGCCAAAGAATGAATACCCTCAAGTAGGCCTTGTGTATAAATGTTGATTATAATACTATCTTTTCTACCTCAAAAGACATTCAAAGGATCATATTTCATCAGATCATTTAGATCATATACCTCAATACATCTAAATGCAGTAGTTTAATAGTGGTAATGATGATAATAATATCACCTGTTATTAGTTGTAATTGTATTTGGAATAACTTTTCAATTAATATGCACATGAGTTGTCAGGATACAATATCACATTTCAGGAAATGACTGAGACGAATCCATCTTAATATATTAGAGGGAGCATAATAACAAAACAAAGAAAAAAACAAAACTTTAGCAAGTATTCATAATAAAATCTGAATAAAGAACATAGGAATGTGCATTTTGATTTACATACAAAACGGTGAATATTATTTCATTTTTCGGACTCAGAAGAAATTCAGGACATCACTACTTCATTAGCGTAAACTTTCAGAAGAATGCTCACTTATTCTCTTTGAAACATAATCCATATGATTATTTTAAAGTTGATTAGAGTTGACTCTGTTGGAATGAAACAAAGTTTCCAGAGAACAATGTGGTAACAATTTACATTTTGTTCATATATGATTGTTCAATTCTGGACCTAAATTTCATCAATACATAAAATGTAAAAGTGAATCAATCAGTAAATTCCTAGTATTTGGGAATCCCTGGGTGGCTCAGCGGTTTAGCGCCCGCCTTCGGCCCAGGGCATGATCTTGGGAGTCCCGGGATCAGGTCCCGCGTCGGGCTCCCGGTGCATGGAGCCTGCTTCTCCCTCTGCCTGTGTCTCTGCCTCTCTCTCTCTCTCTGTGCCTCTCGTGAATAAATAAATAAAATCTTTAAAAAATAAATTCCTAGTATTTTCTCCCTATTTTTTTTATTGTGGTTAGATACACATAACATAAAACTTACCATTTTAACATTTTTAAGTGTACAGTTCAATTGTATTAATTAAATACATTCCTAATGCTGTGCAACCATCACCAACATCCTTCTACATAACTTTTTCAACTTGTAAAATTGAAATTTTATACTTATTAAAAATGGTAACTCCCTATCCCCATCCTCCCAGTTCCTGGCAACTATTTTTTGACTTCCTGTCTCTATAATATTACTCTAAACTCATCTAAATGGAATCATACAGCATTTGTCTTTTTGATTGGCTTAATTCACTTAGCATAATGTCCTCCAGGATAATTTATGTAGTATATCAAAATTTCCTTCTTTTTAAATTTTGAATAACATTATATTCTTTGTTTATACCATATTTTGTGTATCCGTTCACCTGTTGGTGGACACCTGGGTCACTTCCATATTTTAGCTACAATGAATGTTGCTATAACATGGGTGTACAGATATTTCTTTGAAACTCTGTTTTCAAATTTTATGGATATATGCCCAGAAAGAGAATTGCTAGATAATTATATTTTTGATTTTTTGAGGAACCACCATATGGTTTTCCATTGTAGTTGTACCATTTTGCATTCCCACCAAGAGTGCACAAGAATTCCAATTTCTCCACATCCTTGCTAATAGTTCATATTTTCTGTTTTTTGTTTGTTTTGATAGCCATCTTAATGCATATCAGGTGGTATCTCATAGTTTTGATTTGCAATTCCTTAATGATTAGTGATGTTGAGCATATTTTCATCTGCTTATTGACCTTTTGTATATCTTCTTTGAAAAAATATCTGTCCAAGTTCTTTGTCCATTTTTGAATTAAGATGTTTGTTTTTTGTTGTTGATAAGTTTAGGAGTTTCTGTCTATATTCTAGATATCAATCCCTATTCATATATATTATTTTAAAATATTTTCTCCCACACTCTGAGTTGTCTTTTTACTTTGTTGATATATTTTGATGTACAAATTTTTAAAAATTTTATCAATTCCAATTTGTTTATTTTTTTCTTTTGTTGCCTATAACATTGGTCTCTTATTTAAGAAATTATTACCCGGGGCGCCTGGGTGGCTCAGTGGTTGAGTGGCTGCCTTTGGCTCAGGTCATGATCCTGGGGTCCTGGGATCAAGTCTCACATGAGGCTTCCCATAGGGAGCTTGCTTCTCCCTCTGTCTGTGTCTCTGCCTCTCTCTCTCTCTGTGTCTTTCATGAATAAATAAATACAATCTTTTTTTAAAAAAGAGAAATCATTACCATATTCAATATTATACAGCTTTTGCCCCATTTTTTTCTAAGAATTTTATAGTTTTAAGTCTGACATTTAGGTCTTCAATGAATTTTTAGTTTTTGTATGTGTTGTTAGGTAAGAGTCAGTATAGTATATATATATATATATATATATATATATATATATATATATCATTGAAGTTTGATTTACTAACATATAGTATAACACCCAGTGCTCATCCCATCAAGTGCCTTCTTCAATGCCCGTCACCCAGTTACTCTATCCCCCCGCCCGCCTCCCCTCCCACTACCCTTTGTTCATATAATTCTTATCCAGTTTTCTTAGCACATTTGTGGGAAAGAGTACCTGTCTCCCACTGAATGGTCTTGACATCTTTGTCAAAGATTATGTGACCATATCTCTGAGAGTTTATTTTTGAGCTGTCTATTCTGTTCCATCAGTCTATATGTTAGTGTTTATGCCAGTACCACATTGCTTTGATTATTGTAGCTTAGCTTTGTAGTGAGTTTTGAAAAATAGAAAGTGTGAGTACTTCAGGTTTATTTTTCTTTTTCAAGTTTTTTTTGTTATTCTATTGTTTCTCTTCTAATAAAGAAGCCATATTGCTTTTAAATGGTTGAAATGGGTGTTTAACCTTCACTCTATCAACTGTATGCACATGTACAGATATACAGAATAATAAGTAATTCATAGGGCGTTCAGGATGCATCAGGGATATAAATGATACTAAAGTATACAGGACGCATAAGAATGTCATAGATTAAGTGTCTGGTATACCTTGCTAAGGAGTGTATCTCCCCTCTATACCCACCTCTTCTACCAACTATGAACCAAAGACAAAAATTGTTTCCTAGTCCTGTGCCCCAGTAGAAAACATCACTCTCTCAAAGAATAAGACACTGACTGGGTTGTGGGTGTAAAGAAAGAGTACAACATATAACTATGTAAAGACTGTCACTGTCATTCTCACCTCAATGATTATTTTCTGTTTTCATCTTGTATATCTGTGTTTTTGCACTTGTGCACATGGTTAATGAGGTAAAGACTAAACACTCATTTTTAACCATATAGAAGCAATGGGGCTTAAAAATACCAGAAATTTCAGATTAAATAGAAAAACAACTAGATACAACAAAAGGCATATATTGAACATGATTTCGTATTAGAAGTTTGAAGTATATTACTCTATAAGTATATGAGTTAGTCATACATTGATCAGATGATTCTCAAGTTCTGGAGGAGAAGTGTTTTTATTGTTTGCTTGTTTTTCACTCTGATCTAAGCATCCAGATTTGTGTCTGATGTGGAGTAGGTTCCAAAAACATTTTTGTGAAATGAAAGATGAGGAAAACAACAAGAAAAGAGCATATTGATTCATACTTAAAAAATGGTCTTCCTAATCAGCCATGGATACAATCCATCTAGGCGATAAGTTAGTAAGGAATGAAATATTTAGGGCAAAAATATAAAGCCTGCTCTTAAAAGAGAAAAGCAGGAAAGGAGGACTCATGAACTCATAAATTTGCCAGTAACTAGGTTAAAGATTCTTTATATAGTGTCTCATTTAATCTTTGTAGCCATCCCATTAGATAAATATCTTTAACCCCATTTAAAGATGAGGAACATAAGAATAAGAAGATAAAGTAACTGTGCAAGGTCACACAATTAATAAGTATCAGAGAAAAGATTCATTTAAAAAAATCTTTTTGATTTCAAGTCCAGTGAGCTGTCTTTTGTAATACCATGTTTACCTTTTGGAAGATTAAAAAAAAACATAGGAAATGATTTAAAAATGTTCATTAAAAAATATAATGAGAGGTCTTCTACTTTAGAATAGGAATATATGTTAGGGTCAAGGAAAAGCAAAGAGAATTAGAAGTTTTTTCAGTGTCTACTGACATGTTTAACCCTACAATATCCTTTCAGATGATAGTTCTCAAGAAACAGAAAACTTAAGAAATCCCTGTAGTCATGAGTCAGATATAAGACTTGAACTAGAAAATCCATGGTCTTCCATTACACTGTGAGGTTTCTATGTAAACGATGGCAAAGTAGAGAACACTGAGATAAATCAGCATGCTTGTTCTATAAATTCTCACACAGATGATTCTATGAAAAACACAAAGATAAACAGCATAATAAATGCCTCATTGTATATTAGTGAGATTAAAGAGAGAAACAACTGGATCACAGGACATATATTGACCATGTTTTCATATTAGAATCTTGAAGTATATTACTCTGTAAAATAGATATATGCATAAACAAACAAATACATAATAAAACCTGGCTTGGAATTTCACTAAGATTCTTAGAATGTCTTTAAATTATGCTGGATTCCAATTAATTTATATTCTTTCAAATTCTCTCAGATGTTGCAGGACTGGGAGCCAATAACGTAACTGTTACATATTGCACTGCATTCTGGTTATCAAGCAAACACTAAAATTCCTAAATAAATTTATTTAAAAATGGTGCTTTAGCTTCATAATTAGAATGCCAAATAATTGCCATTTCAAATAGGCAGATTTGAATATTTCCTATTTTGGTGCTTTCCTCTTCCCTAAAATGTATTCAAAACCTTATTTATTTATGCATTGATTCTTTTATCTTTGGGCTACATACATAACTTTGTAACAGCTGATATACTTATTAAAAAAACTAGACAAATACATATAAATATGCACACAAAACTATCAAGTTCTGTTATATTTTTACTGACTTTCTGGATGTACTAACCAATTTTTAGTTTACCTGGTTAATATGGCAAATAAAAATCTGTCAAAAGAAGTATATTTTATGAAAATATAATTGTAAATTAAAGATTTTGAGTAACTCAACAAGTATAAAATAACTACCCTTTTTCCAAAAAAAATTAAGAGTATTTTTTAGCAATTCTGAGAGGATAGTAAAATATATATGTCTGGTTGATTGTCTTACTAATTAGTGATAGACTGGAGTCCTGCTTGGAAAATAATTCATATATAATTTGAAATAAAAAATTAAGTTATTGCTAAGGCAACTTACTGGATTTGATGAAGAAACTCACTTGGGTTTACCTAGAGGACCATATAGACACTCTGCTAATTTCCTTAACAATCTAAGTCAGATGTTTCCAATAATGGCTTACCAGATAAGTTGGTTCAATTCTCTTGGTGAGAACAATTAAACCAAAAGAAAAAGAAAAGTAAAAGAAAATAAAGTAAAATTAGACTGAAATATTACTGGATAAGATCTAGGGAAAATATATCTTGGAGACATAAGCTATCATTTGGGATCCCATTAACTCTGGAGGCATCTGTCAAATCTGGAAAATTCTACTGAGACTCTGAGAATATTAAAACTTAAACCATTTGAGAAGCTCATGAGGTAGGGACAAAAATTAGAATTTAGAAAACACCAGGAAAGGGGGATATGCTCTGAAAAATCTTTAAGATGCAGCCCATGGATAATGCTAAATTAGAACACAAATTGAAAATTATATTATCTCATAAAAATGAAATAGTGAAACCCAGTTTTAAATAAACTCAATAACCAAAAATTAGATTATGATTATCATGGAATAGGATGCCTGGGTGGATCAGTATTTGAGCATCTGCCTTCAGTTCAGGTCGTCATCCTGGGGTCCTGGGATCGAGTGCCACATTGGGCTCCCCTCAAGGAGCCTGCTTCTCCCTCTGCTTATGTCTCTGCCTCTCTCTCTCTGTGTCTCCCATGAATAAATAAATAAAATCCTTTAAAAAACAGATTATCACGGAATGTTATTACCTTTATGTTTTTAAGTTCAAAGCTGAATTATCTACAGAGTAACAAAATATCGTCCTCGTTCTCAAATTATTCCCATAGTTTTAACTACATCAAAGTAATCAGGCAAATGAGGAGACAAGATATAATGTGACTATAAGCTTAGAAAATAATACAAAATAAAAGTAGATTCCTAGGTTAAAATGAAGTCATCAGAATCATTTAAGATAGCCAGATTCCATATGTTAAGGAAAGCTAAAGAAAAGATTGAGAATTTCAGTAGAGGACTGGAAATAATATAAAAATTAATCCAACACAAATTCTAAAATTAAAAAAGAAAAAATGACTAAATTAGGAATTTGAAGAATAAGTTCAGCAGCATAAATAATATACATTAAATGAATTATTAAAATGAAAAATAAGTTATAAGAAAATACATAGAATAAAGTACAGAGGATACAAAAACAAATAAAATGAAAAGATTAATGTTAATTGGAGAGCAAAGATAAACGAAGATCCTCTATTTGATGAGAAATTGGCTAAAAGTTTCACAGACTGATAAAAACAAAGCACTATTAACCTATACTAGGATGAATTCAAAGAAAATCAAATTTTAGAAAATTATGTTAAATCTGCTGAAAACTAAAAAGAAAAAGAGAAATTATATATACATAATAAGGAACACCAATTAAAGAAAAGGAAACTAAAGTTACAAGTTTCTTAAGGATATTCAAAAAATATTTTTAAAAGATGGTCCACTTAAAATTACATAAGCAGAAGGAATTACATTCCAAGTGAAGACATGGTACAAACATAAACTGGTTACATGTGGTACAAGAAATTATAACCAAATTTTATTAGATTTTAATCAGGGAAATATACATGTTGCAATATCTAGGGTAACCATTAAATGAATTATGTAAAGTAAATGAATGAAACTAAGGCATTAAACAGTGAATAGAGGAGAAATAAAAAATGATAAAATATTAATAAAAAAGTGGCAGGATAAAACATAAAGAAGAATGTAGAATAACTGGAGCAAACAGTAAGCAAACAGTAGAAGAAGTATATTTAAGTCCACATATGCCCATCATTTAAACCAATGTATGCAGAGTAAGTTCGAATTAAAACATACACAATGCCTAACTGGATAAAATAAGAAAATACTACTACGTGGCAGTAAATTTTTATGCAGATAGGTTTAAAGAATGAAACATATTATAATATACAAGTACTCATCAAAAGCATTAGAATAACTATATTATGATCAGATAAAGTAGGCTTCTGAGCAAGCAGCATTACCAAATATATGGTGTAATATTTCATGGCAATAAAAGTTTTAATTCAAGGCCAAATATGATAATTTTAATGTATGCAATTATTAACATAGCCTAAAATATATAGACATAAACTTTTAAATGACAGTATTAATAAGAGATATATACCTGCAAACATTTTATTTTATTTTATATTTTTAACCTACATTTCATATATTTTTTAAAAGATTTTATTTAGTTATTCATGAGAGGCACAGAGAGAGGCAGAGGGAAAAGCAGACTCCCTATGGGTAGCATGATGTGGGACTAGATCCCAGGATCTCCAGATCATGACTTCAGCCAAAGGCAGATGCTCAACCACTGAACCACCCAGGAGTCCCTTACCTACAAATATTTTAAAACACGTAATTAAGTAACTCAAAACAAACAATTATAAGTAAGTCAAATATAGAATATTTTATCAAAATTAACTATGCACTAGGCTGCAAAACAAGGCTTAACAAATATCAAATAATTTAATTCATAAAGAATATATTCTCTGATTACAGAATAAGGAAGCAAAAAATAGTTTTAAAAATCTAGAAAATGTCTATGGACTTAGAAGAAACAACTTTTGTAATAAACTATAGGTCAAAGAAGATGTTACAATGGAAATTATTATATGTTTTGAATATGTACACAAACACACACAGCTACATGACAAAGCTTCACTTCCAAAGAAATGTATAATTTTAAATGAGTGTGTATGTTTCTTTTTTTAAAAAAAGATCTCACTTATTTATTTGAGAGAGAGCCAGGGAGAGGCAGAGGAAAGAAGCAGACTCTCCAGTAAGCAGGGAGCCCCACACAGGGCTCAATCCCAGGACCCTAGGATCACGACCTGAGCTGAAGGCAGACACTTACTTGATTGAGCCATCCAAGTGCTCTGTTTGTGTGTTTCTTAAAGTAAGTTTAAAAAAGTGCATACTTTTAATATCCACCTGAAGAAATTAGAGAAAGGATGGCATTTAGACAGCAGGTTTAATATAAAGATATTAGAAATAGATCAGTTACTTAGAAAGTAAATAAATAGACAAAAAGATATATAAATTAATTGAAAGATTAACAAATCCAAAAGTTGGGTGCACAGAAAAGTTAACACAATTTATGAAACCTTGGTGTGTATGAAGGAGAGACAGAGAAAGAGAAGGTACAAATACCCAATATCAGAAATGAAAAGGAGGGCATAACCTCATATTCTCAGATACTATAGACATTACAAAATTACACTAGAAATTAATTTATTTCAACAACTCAAAAATGTAGACAAATTGGAAAAATGTTCTGAAATACACAGCTTATCAAAAGTGATCTAATCAGAAAGAAAAAACCTGAATAAGCTTACAATATTAAAAGAAATTATAATAAATCCAACACCACTTTCATTTCACAGAAAAAAATAATCATTATGCTCATTTGGTTTCACCTAAATTCTGCTAAACTTTAAAGAAGAAAAATACTGGATACAAAAACCTACTAATAAGATTAAAAGAAAGGAAAACAGCAGTGAAATCCTCTCATAAATCTACTATGTAGATTTGATGTCTACTATACTCAAAAATTCTATGAAATATTAGCTTATTAAATTTTGCAATGTATAAAAATCACATATCTTGAAAAAGCCTAGTATTTTCAGAAATGTAAGATTATTTTAATAATCTAAAATTAATCAATGTATTCCATTGCATCTAACAGAATAAAGGATTAAAAAATACATATGATAATCTCAGTAAATGCCAAGAAAAACAATATCATATAATTCCATACCTTATCAAAAAGAAATAGGTTCTTAATAATAGGAAACTCTTAATGAACTAATAAAGGGAATCTTACTCATTCTCATAAAATGTATATAAAAACTATAACAAACATTATTCATAGTATTTAAATATTAAAATCTTTCTCCTTGAAATGAGAAATAGGAAAAGATCTTAGTTACTATTATTTCTAATCAAAATTAAATAGGAGGTTATAGGACATGAAGAAGAAGGGGTAGGAGGAGGAAAAGGAGAAAAAGAAAGAGGAGGAAGAGGAGGACAACAATAAGAAAATATGGTTTGGGAAGAAAGAATTCAGTTAAGTCTCAGGATACAAAATCAGTGTACAGTAATCTATTGCATTTCTTTTTTTTTAAAGATTTTTTAATTTATTCATACATGAGAGACACAGAGAGACAGAGAGAGAGGCAGAGACACAGGCAGAGGGAGAAGCAGGCTCCATGCAGGGAGCCTGACATGGGACTTGATCACGGGACTCCAGGATCATGCCCTGGGCTGAAGGCAGGCACTAAACCACTGAGACACCCAGGGATCCCCCTCTCTTGCATTTCTATACACAAATAATGAAGCAGCAGAAAAAGAAATTAAGAAAACGATCCCAATTATAATTGCACCAAAAATAAAATACCTAGGAATATTTAACCAAAGAGGTTAAAAACCTGTACTCTGAAAACTTCAAAACACAGATTGAAGAAATTGAGACAACATAAAGAAATGGAAAGATATTCCATGCTATGGATTACTAACTAAATAAATTCTTGCTTCCAAGATATGAAAGCAAGCTAAGTGCTCACTAATGGATAAATGGATAAAGGAATTGTGGTGTGTATGTCGTGTGTCTTATATTGTATTATATTATAGTTATATAATTATAATATAGATATTTCCAGCATATATTTCCACTATTTGTGTGTGTGTGTATTTGTGTATGTGTGTGTGTAGTGGAAACCTAGTTGGCCATAAAAAATGAAATCATGCCTTCATGACAATATGGATGGATCTTGAGAGCCCTATGCTAAGTGAAATAAGTCAGACAGAAAAACATATACCATATAACTTCACTAGACGTGGAATCTAAAAAAAAAGCTCATAGATACAGAAAACAGATTGGTCAGGGGCAGAATTGGGGGCTGGAAATGGGTGAAATGGTTAAGGGGGTCAGAAATTACAAGCTTCCAGTTGTGAAATGAATGTTATGAAGATTTAATGCACAGCATGTTGATTACAGATAATAATACTGTATTGCATATTTGAAAGACACTAAAGGAATAGATCTTTAAAGTCTTCATCATAAGGAAAAAATTATAACTATGCATGATGATGGATGTTAACTAGAATTACTGTGGTGATAATCTTGGAATATATACAAGTATCAAATTGTTACATTGTACACCTGATGTAATATAATGTTATATATTTATTATACCTCAATTAAAAAGAAATACAGGTATTGATGATCTACTTCATGACCTACATATAAATCAATTCTAGAGGGATAATGAAGTTACTTCTGAAAGAAAAAAAAAACAATAAATTGTCTACAAGATGACATAGGATAATAGCTTCAGATCTTCTGGGCAGAAAAGGACTTTTTTAAAACAAGATATAAAGAGTAATAATCCTAAGAGGAAGGAATTGATAAATTATACCACATTAAGATAAGGAACTCTTAATGAAAACACCATTAGAAAAGAGAAAAGGCAAGCCAAAGTGCAGGAAAATGTACTTGAAACATATGTAATTGAAATAGAGTTCATACATAGAATATATAAATAAATCGTTCAAAAATAATAGGAAAAGAAACAAACATGTTTTATGTCATTAAAAATCAGGGAAAAATTAATTCTACAATAAGATATAATAAAAACTCAGCAGAATGGCTAATGACAATTATTATGTTATACCAACTTTTGGTAAGGAAGTAAAGCTATAGGAATTCCCATACTGCATAGGAAGAGACATAAGGACTACTATCCTATAAACCTATTTGTGAAAATCTACTGACATTAAACACACACTATCCTGTGACAACCAGTTTCATTCTTAGGTACATACCCAATCTACATGTACAAAAGTGCACCAAAATCTACAGAAACATACATAGCATAATTTAGTATAATAGCCCAAAACTAGAAACAACACAAATGTCTATCAGGATTAGAATGGATTCATAAATCATGAAATATTTGTGTGATAAAAAATTTATAGCAATTAAAATAAACTACAGCTGTATTCTGTTCATAAAATGGTACCATTAAAGGAGTGGAAATTCATAACAAATAATATAATATTAGAATCCAGGCTGCTTATTACCTTTGGTGAGATGTGAGGAACTACTTATTGATAGAAGATAGTAGGATAGCTGCTTGTGAGGATGATATTTTCTTCTCATCAGGGTTGATAGTTATAAGAGTATCTTCACTTTGAGATGCTTATTGAACTATGCATTTATGATTTACGCACTTTCTATATGATGTTTCCCTTCATTATAAAAATGTTTAAAAATATAACCAGACTTATTTGAGGAAAAAATAGACTGAGAAATAAGTTTGAAATATACACTATTTCTATGTTTGTCTTTCTACTCATCTATTTAGATAAAGATGCATATATTATAAATGTGCCCCAGGAAATTTGAAACTTAGTAGAAATGGATTGATTTATTTAAAAAATTTTTCTTACAAAGCTTGATAATAAAAAGAAATATAAAATCAGAATCATCTTATTTCTATTAAACTAATCTGTAATTAAAATCTTCCCTCAAAGGAAATCCTGGACTCTCTTTCTTGTTTTTATGACTGAATTCTATTGAATATTAAAAAATATATATATCTAATTTATGCAAATTTTTCCCAAGGAAACAAAGGAACCTATTTTATGAGGTCAGCATATTTTTGATTCTAAGGATGGACAGGAACATTACAAGAAAGAAAATGTCAAGCCAGTATCACTTAAGAACACAGACATAAAAATGTGAGCAAACAAAAGCTAACAGTATGTATAAAGAATAATACATGATGAATAATTTAGGTTTATTACAGAGATACAACATTGATATATATGGAAAATTTATGTGATCATTTCCACAAATTGCAGTAAAAAGCATTTGATAATATATACCATTTATTGAGTTTTAAAAATAGTGCTTTTCAAGCTGAAAATAAAAGCCATCCTTAATCTACCAAAAACAAAGACAAAAGATAGGGGATCCATGTGTGGCTCAGTGGTTTAGCACTTGCCTTCAGCCCAGGGCACGATCCTGGAATCCCGGGATCGAGTCCCACATTGGGCTCCCTGCATGGAGCCTGCTTCTTCCTCTGCCTGTGTCTCTGCCTCTCTCTCTGTGTGTCTCTCATGAATAAATAAAATTGTTAAAAAAAAATACCATGCTTAATGGTTAATGAGGAAATAAAGCTTTCCCTGTGGAATTAGGAAAAATCAAAGCTTTTATAACATGCTACTTTTCTTCATTATTGTACTAGAGGTACTGATCCATGCAATAAGCCATAGTAAGATAAAATGAATTAAATATTTAAGATGTAAAAGGAAGAAACACAAATACTACTATTTTTAATCAATTAAGAGAGTGGTCTAGTTTTATTCTGCTGCATGTGGATGTCCAATTTTCCCAGCACCATTTATTGAAGAGACTGTCTTTCTTCCAATGGATGGTCTTACCTCCTTTATTGAATATTAGTTGACCATAAAGTTCAGGGTCCACTTCTGGGTTCTCTATTCTGTTCCATTGATCTATGTGTCTGTGTTTGTGCCAGTACCACACTGTCTTGATGACCACAGCTTTGTAGTACAACCTGAAATCTGGCATTGTGATGCCCCCAGATATGGTTTTCTTTTTTAAAATTCCCCTGGCTATTCGGGGTCTTTTCTGATTCCACACAAATCTTAAAATAATTTGTTCCAACTCTCTGAAGGAAGTCCATGGTATTTTGATACGGATTGTATTAAACGTGTAAATTGCCCTGGGTAACATTGACATTTTCATAATATTAATTCTGCCAAACCATGAGCATGGAATATTTTTCCATCTCTTTGTGTCTTCCTCAATTTCTTTCAGAAGTGTTCTATAGTTTTGAGGGTATAGATTCTTTACCTCTTTGGTTAGGTTTATTCCTAGGTATCTCATGCTTTTGGGTGCAATTGTAAATGGGATTGACTCCTTAATTTCTCTTACTTCAGTCTCATTGTTAGTGTATAGAAATGCCACTGATTTCTGGGCATTGATTTGTATCCTGCCACACTGCCGAATTGCTGTATGAGTTCTAGCAATCTTGGGGTGGAGACTTTTGGGTTTTCTATGTAGAGTATCATGGCATTGGTGAAGAGGGAGAGTTTGACTTCCTCTTTGCCAATTTGAATGCCTTTAATGTCTTTTTGTTGTCTGATTGCTGAGGCTAGGACTTCCAGTACTATGTTGAATAGCAGTGGTGAGAGTGGACATCCCTGTCTTGTTCCTGATCTTAGGGGAAAGGCTCCCAGTGCTTCCCCATTGAGAATGATATTTGCTGTGGGCTTTTCGCAGATGGCTTTTAAGATGTTGAGGAATGTTCCCTCTATCCCTACACTCTGAAGAGTTTTGATCAGGAATGGATGCTGTATTTTGTCAAATGCTTTCTGTGCATCTATTGAAAGGGTCATATGTTTCTTGGTTTTTCTCTTGCTGATATGATGAATCATATGATTGCTTTACGAGTGTTGAACCAGCCTTGCATCCTGGGGATAAATCCTACTTGGTTATGGTGAATAATCTTCTTAATGTACTGTTGTATCTTATTGGCTATTATATTGCTGAGAATTTTTGCATCCATGTTCATCAGTGATATTGGTCTATAATTCTCCTTTTTGGTGGGGTCTTTGGTTTTGGAATTAAGGTGATGTTGGCCTCATAGAACTAATTTGGAAGTACTCCATCTCTTTCTATCTTTCCAAACAGCTTTAGTAGAATAGGTTTGGTTTCTTCTTTAAACGTTTGATAGAATTCCCCTGGAAAGCCATCTGGCCTTGGACTTTTGTGTCTTGGGAGGTTTTTGATGACTGCTTCAATTTACTCCCTGGTTATTGGCCTATTCAGGTTTTCTATTTCTTCCTGTTCCAGTTTTGGTAGTTTGTGGCTTTCCAGGAATGCGTCCATTTCTTCTAGATTGCCTAATTTATTGGCGTATAGCTGTTCATAATATGTTTTTAAAATCGTTTGTATTTCCTTGGTGTTGGTAGTGATCTCTTCTTTCTCATTCATGATTTTATTAATTTGAGTCTTCTCTCTCTCCTTTTTAATAAGGCTGGCTAATGGTTTATCTATCTTATTAATTCTTTCAAAGAACCAACTCCTGGTTCTGTTGATCTGTTCCACAGTTCTTCTGGTCTCGATTTCGTTGAGTTCTGCTTGAATCTTTATTAACTCTGCTTCTGCTGGGTGTAGGATCTATTTGCTGTTTTTTCCTTAGCTCCTTTATGTGTAAGGTTAGCTTTTGTATTTGAGTTCTTTCCAGTTTTTGGATGGATGCTTGTATATCGATGTATTACCCCCTTAGGACTGCTTTTGCTGCATCCCAAAGATTTTGAATGGTTGTATCTTCATCCTCATTAGTTTCCATGAATCTTTTTAATTCTTCCTTAATTTCCTTGTTGTCCCTTTCATCTTTTAGCTGGGTGGTCCTCAACCTCCACGTGTTTGAGGTCCTTCCAAACTTCGTGTTGTGATTTAGTTCTAATTTCCAGGCATAATGGTCTGAGAATATGCAGGGGATGATCCCAATCTTTTGGTATCGGTTCAGACCTGATTTGTGACCCAGTATGTGGTCTATTCTGGAGAAAGTTCCATGTGCACTTGAGAAGAATGTGTATTCATTTGCATTTGGACGTAAAGTTCTGTAGATATCTGCGAAATCCATCTGGTCCAGTGTGTCATTTAAAGCTCTCGTTTCTTTGGAGATGTTGTGCTTAGAAGACCTATCGAGTGTAGAAAGCTCTAGATTGAAGTCACCAAGTATAAGTGTATTATTATATAAGTTTGTCTTAACTTTGGTTATTAATTGATTGATATATTTGGCAGCTCCCACATTCGGGGAATATATATTGAGGATTGTTAAGTCCCCGTGTTGGATAGATCCTTTAAGTATGATATAGTGTCCCTCTTCATCTCTCACTACAGTTTTCAGGATAAATTTTAGTTTATCTGATATAAGGATGGCTACTCCTGCTTTCTTTTGAGGACCATTTGAATGGTAAATGGTTCTCCAACCTTTTATTTTCAGGCTGTAGGTGTCCTTATGTCTAAAGTGTGTCTCTTGTAGACAGCAAATAGATGGGTCCTGCTTTTTTATCCTGTCTGAAACCCTGTGCCTTTTGATGGGGTCGTTAAGTCCATTCACGTTCAGAGTATTGAAAGATATGAGTTTAGTGTCATCATGATACCTATTCAGTCCCTGTTTTTGTGTATTGTTCCATTGGACAATCTTAAAGGGGAATTTTAAGAGTCCCCCTTAAAATTCCTTGCAGAGCTGGTTTGGAGGTCACATATTCTTTCAGTTCCTGCCTGTCTTGGAAGCTCTTTATCTCTCCTTCCATTCTGAATGAGAGCCTTGCTGGATAAAGTATTCTTGGTTGCATGTTCTTCTCATTTATGACCCTGAATATATCCTGCCAGCCCTCTCTGGCCTGCCAGGTCTCTGTGGAGAAGTCTGCTGTTAATCTGATATTCATCCCCATATAAATTAGGGATTTCTTGTCTCTTGCTGCTTTAAGCATCTTCTCTTTATCTTTGGAATTTGGAAGCTTCACTCTTAAATGTCAAGGTGTTGAGAGGTTTTTATTGATTTTAGGGGGGTATCTCTCTATTTCCTGGATCTTAATGCCTGTTTTCCTTCCCAGGTTAGGAAAGTTTTCGGCTCTGATTTGTTCAAATACATATTCTGGACCTCTGTCCCTTTCGGCGCCCTCAGGAACCCCAATTAAACATACATTTTTCTTCCTCAGACTGTCACTTATTTCCCTTAATCTATCCTCATGATCTTTTAATTGTTTGTCTCTTTTTTCCTCAGTTTCCCTCTTTGCCATCAACTTGTCTTCTATGTCACTCACTCGTTCTTCCACCTTGTTAACCCTCGTCATTAGGACCTCTAGTTTGGATTGCATCTCATTTAATTGATTTTTAATTTCTGCCTGGTTAGATCTAAATTCTGCAGTCATTAAGTCTCTTGAGTTACGCTTTATGCTTTTTTCTAGAGCCACCAGTAGCTTTATAATAGTGCTTCTGAATTGGCTTTCTGACATTGAATTGTAATCCAAATTTTGTAACTCTGTAGGAGAGAGGACTGTGTCTGATTCTTTCTTTTGAGGTGAGGTTTTCCTTCTAGTCATTTTGCTCAGTGCAGAGTGGCCAAAAACAAGTGTATTGGGAAAAGGAGAAAAAGAGATAAGAGAAAGAAGGAAAGAAAAAGAAAAAAAGAAAAAAGAAGAAAAGAAAGAAAAAAAAGAAAAAAAAAAAAAAAACAAGGGGTAGTATCCTCTGATTCTGTATACTGTAAATATCTCGACTTCCCCTGGAATTTTCCATTGCTGCTTGGACAATAATTTGTTTTGCCCCCGTCCGTCTACCTGGTCTTCTGGGGGAGGGGCCTGTTGTGCTGATTTTCAGGTGTTAGCACTTGGGGGAGCTGCTCAGCCCCTGCCTGGTGCAGGGCTCAGTGAAAGATGTTTAAGCTGTTTATCTGGTGAGTCCACTGTGAGGCTCAGTGGGGGTTGTTTACCCCGTGTGGCCCCAGGAGGAACAACCGCAGTGGTGGCGGCCGGCTCTGGAGCCCTGGAGTCAGCGCACGCAGTAACTACAGAGCTCTCAGTCTGCAGGGGCCTGGATGCTCCGGGGGCCAGGCCGCAATCAGCTCAGCTCGGGCCGCCCTGCGGCAGGAGCACCCTTGCTGTCCTGGACCCTCCCAGCCTCTGCCTGTCCCGGGGGGAGGCCTGATCCTGGGCTGTGTCCCAGCGCCCTGTGCTCTGGAGCCTGCGCCGTTATTCACGCTCCCGCCCCGCAGCCCCCTCCGCGGAGCCTCTGCCCGAGCCGCCTCGGAGCTGCTCCTGGGTCCAGCCGTGTGCACGCTGCAGCCCTTAGGGAGCTCAGCCGCGGGTGTGGCACACTCTTCCTGGGGCGCAGGTGTCTGTTAGTGCCCCTGGGAGCCTGAGGGCATCCCTGCCCTCCTGGGGTCCTGCTCAAACTCCCTGCGGGCACCTTTCCACCTTTCCACCCGGAGAAGATCGGTGAAACTCCTGTTTCTCCAGGCGGGACTCTTCTGTCCTGGGGGCAGTTGCCCCGGCCTTAGCCTGCTCCTCGCGGGGCCCCTCCCCCTTGGAGGCCTTTTGTTTCTTTCTTTCTTTATTTTTTTCCGTCTTCCTACCTTGATAGAAGCGCGAACTCTTCTCACTGTAGCATTCCAGCTGTTCTTTCTTTAAATCTCGGGCCGAATTCATAATTCTTTTTCTTCCTATGGTGTTGGCTATTTAAAAAAAATTGTTTGCCTCTTTGCAGATATTTTAAAATTATTTTAATATCCACAAAATAACGTGCTGGGATATTGACTGGGATTGCATTGACTCTCTAGATTAAACTGGGAAGAGCTGACATCTTGACAATAATGAGTCTCTGTATCCATGAACATGGAATACCCTATTTATTTAGTTCTTTTTAAATTCTTTTTATCAGAATTTTGTAAATTTCCTCATATAAATCTCACACATATTTTGTTAGATTTAACCTAAGTATTTAATTTTGGAGGATGTCAATTTAAATCGTATTGTGTTTTTAATTTCAAATTCCACTTATTCATTTTTGGTACACTGGAAAGTGATTGACTTTTGTATATTAAACTTGTATTCTGTAACCTACCCATAATTTATTATTAGTTTCTGGAGTTTTGTTGTTATTTTGATTCTTTCATATCTTCTACATAGACAATTGTATCACCTGCTAATAAAAACAATTTTATTTTTTACTTCCCAATCTGTACAGGTTTTATTTCTTTTGCTTGTTTTATTACATTAGTTTATTACATTAGTTTTGAATTCCAGTATAATATAGCAAAGGAGTAGTAATAAGGCTAACACATTTTTTGATAAAAATTGTTGAAGATGTGTACATGGAGGGCAACATGTTCACATATTACAAGGGCAAATGTAAATTTATGAACTCTTTTCTTACAATCTGAATGGTTACTGGAAGAAATGATTTTTTTTTAACTATTGTAAAAATGTAATCTCTAACATATATAAATGTAAAGGAAAATTGATACCTGAAGGTGCAGCTGGCTGAAAACTGTTGGATAGTACTGTTGAACTGGTTCCTTATCATGTCCAGTTGTAGCACAGGCACTATGGCCGCCTGAATTCTCTGGTCAGGTTTCCTAGTTAAGTAGGACAGAGTGCTATTGCTCATTAGCTGGGAAGGACTGAAAATTTGTTTCCCTACCTGCGTGAAACCACTGAACGGGCTCTAAAGTTGTTCTGTTAAGCTGTTATAGCTTAATCACTGTAGATCCAAATCTACCAGAACTGTCCACAAAAGTCTCTTGCCTGCTTTGGCTCTGTAAATGGACAGCCACTAGCTGAGCTCTCTGTACAGATTCCACCATAAGCACAGCTATAGGAGGGCTACATAGCTTCCCTGGTTCTGTACACTTGTTAGTTTTCCTGGTGAGGCATAGCTGAGAACTGTATTTAGTTAAGGTGAGGTGGGCTATGAACTTGCTTTCATGTGTATGTTGGGTGGCACAACAGGCTCTAAGGCTGGCATGGGTCATTGTGGATCCAAATCAGAAAATGACTTTGCTAGCCAGACAGGATCACCAGTTGAGCTTTGCAGACAGGCAGAGCACTGGCTGGGCTCTTTGTTCAAGTGATACTGTCAGTTGAGTGGTAGAATGGTCTATGCAGCTTTCCAGGTGTTTTAGTTGGGTTTCCTGATAAAGCAGCAGAGCTGGATGGAGTATTTGGCAGTAGATGGGGTTACAAATTACCTTTCTTTGCTGTGCAGTGCGGCTAAACAGTCCCCGGCGCTGGCAAGGCTCATTGTTTAGGGTCCCGAGTAAAGCAGAACTATGTGCCATATTTCCTGGCCAGACAGGGTCACTGGCTTGGCTCTGCAAATAACTGGGTCTCTACCTGGGTGCCACGGTGAGGAAGAACTCAGTTTGCCAAGATCTGAGCACTGATTAGTGAAAACCCCAAACCCCTTTTCAATTACAATCTGATCTCCAGTGTTCAAGCCAAGCAGAATTTTCCCAAAATCTCTGTGGAGCAAGATTTGAGTGAGAAGTGACACAACCTCAGGAGTGACCCACAATGCTACGGGAGCTAGATGTCCACCTTGGACTCCTTTTCCTATTTTGGACTCTTTTTCTCACTGGGCTCTTTTTCTCAGAGGCCTGGGAGTCCTCTTGGTGGAATCCTGTGCTAGCCTTGTGGAGAAACAATGTGGTCAGAGTGTAACCATTTATTTTACCTTATAATGTAGTTATTTTTCATCTTGGTCCAAGGGGGTGCTTCAGCCTCATCCCGGTGTTCTGGGATCTTCATGTGTCTTGTTTATGGATAGTTGAAAGTTGGTCTTCTTGTGAGGGGAACTGAAGTCAGGAACAACCTACGTCACCATCTTAATAATGTCACCCTCCCTCTTCCTTCTTGGGGACCCAAGTTTCCATGGTATTATTTTCTACATTCTGAAAGAAAAAACAAATTGCTATTTTACATGTAATAGAAATGTAATCTGACCGCCACTTTTCTATGTTTAGCATGACTGTGAAGTTGAGTTTAAAATAGGGTAATAAAGAGGGACTATGAGAAATGATGCTGGAAGGATAAGGAAAGAAATGGAAAAAAAAAAAAGGAAGAAAAGATCTATGTCACGTCAGGGAATTTGAAGTCTACCATGTGTGTGAGGAAGAGCCTGTAAAGTTTTTACTCTTGATCAATTTTGAAATAGTTGAGTATTATCTTAAGATAAGAAATCTTAAGAAATCATCAAAGGGTTGACTTCTGATTCCCTCATGAATGTAATGTGACTTTTATTAGATACAGATCTTCTGTAATCTTCATCCTTTTTTTAAAGTAAAATACTAGTAATATATACCAAAATATATTGTTATATATCATCCATCAGGTAATTACATATTGCATACATCTCTCATACGTATTCTTTTCACCTAAAAACAAAAACAAAAAATTGCTTTATACTATTTCCAGAAAATGCATTTATTTTTAAGAGCATTCTGTATATAACCTGAAAGACAGCTTGATTTCAATGGTGTGCTTTCAGGTATCACATTTGGGCAGGAAAGGAAGCACAGTTGGGACAGACAGAACTCTAAGGGGTCTATCACATGACCTCATTTATATCAATTGTCATTATTGTCTTCACATAGTTTGGGGACTATAGATGACTTATTCAACTGCCTTCAACTTAGAGGCATAAGGAAGTTACATAAAATAAAAAGGTTCGCTTTGTTTTGATTGGAATCACAGTCATCACTTAGCTCTCAAAGAGGAGTATTTACAAATTATGAAGAGCATTTAATTTGTTAATATATGTAAAATACCTCATCCAAATACATGACATACTGTAGACACTTCATAATTTAAAAATAATAGAGGAATAGAAACTTAAGCACAAAGAACTTCCAAGGTATAACTTCTAATAATGACCCATTTGCATGTGTGTGCAGGGGGAAGGAGGTTCTATTTCAAATCACCAGCTCAATATGACAGACTCAATATATCAGAGAATATGTTATTAAATAGATTGCTATAAAAAAGGATAAAATTAATTTTACACTACAGCGCTTCTTCTAAACGTGTGTGTTTGCTGGAAGAACTTGGTGTTGCTTTTTGAATAAAAAGTGACTCTTTATTCATAGTATTTGACCAAGTTTACATCCTCAGGGAAATTAAGAAGACTGGTTGCATTTTATCCATATGTAAATTCATGTCACCAGACAGCTGTGTTATCTCCAACAATTTAGCAGGAATATTAGCTTCTGATAAGTTGCATCATCGGGGGTTATTAGAGTAACCACAGTTAAGTTGGTTTGGGGTTTGACTGAAGTCTTACAGAAATTCTTAATGTTAACTTAAGAATACTTAAAAGTCTTCCCTTTCTTACATTTAGGTGTTTTTTTTTTAATCCCCATGTGAGTCCTTGTCCATAAATAAATAAACACAATGCTAAACAAAGTTCTAAATGTAAATTCAGTATTATATATTTCTTTGTTATATTTTGGGAGAAAGTTCATAGATCAGTGGTTTTTATTTATCTCAAAGGACAAAGACTATAGTTTTAGATTTTCTTCAAATATTGCTTTATCACTGAAATGACAAATATCCCCAATGGAAATCTTTATCTTTCCTCTGGCACAATCTGGCCGGGGGAATTGTTAATTTTATTATTTGTTATCATAATATAAAATGTGATTATTGTACCAAATAACTTTACAAATCTTAAAGCTAAATGCAAATATTTGCTATAATTAATATATCATAATTTCCCTGGAAAATGAAACTGATAACAGTACATCAAACCCTCAAAACCATCATAGATTCCTATTCCTGAAATCATCTTCCTTTTTTTCCACCAATCTCTTTCCTTCGTCTTCTCCCTCTACTTAACCTTTCTCTCTCCCTGTCTTTTAAATTTTTTTCCACCTCTCCCAATTTGTCTCCTGCTCTTTCTATCTTTTTCTTCCCATAGTGCCAGGGTTTGGGGATACTGTGATAAATTACACAATCCTTGTCCTCAGGCAGGTCACAAATATATTCTAAAAAATGAAGGAAAATGAACCAGATTTACAACTCAAGCCACCACTGTTGGTGAACTTTTTACCATATGCTGCTGGAAATTTACCCTCCTTATTGAAGACTCTTCACTGTAGAATCTCATCTACTGGGTGATGGTTATGATGAATATTTATTATATTATTCTTTCTATGTGTAAGTCCACTCAAATTTTTTTCAAGAAAGAAAGAAAGAAAGAAAGAAAGAAAGAAAAAGAAAGAAAGAAAGAAAGAAAGAAAGAAAGAAAGAAAGAAAGAAAGAAAGAAAAACAACAGATGTATATATCATTTTGAAGTGCAGTGGCTGCAGAAACTTGCCATGTTTAGCCTGGAGTAGTTCATACTTAGAGTGGCATTAAAAGTGTTTTTAAACAGGTCATGGGAAGAGAGAGACAACTTGGCCAAATAGAAGTTTTAATATTGAGTGTTTCAACTACATAAAATGATTTGATTTCTAACAGACACATTCAGAGATAGAATGGTCTGTCTGAGGAGTAAGATAATGAGCTTCTTATCATCAACTCAATGACCTGACTTTACAGTAAGTTACTGATGTCAATTCTGTAAAAACATATTCTGATGGGGGGAGAAAAAAGATGAATAAGAGGCTACTTTAAGGTACAAGGACACCATGGAATGCATATGTAGAAATAAATATCCTCATTTTCTCAGGGAACAAGAGCAACTCAATATGCTATGCACCTTATGGAACTTTTTAAATAGGTGACCATATGCCATTATATTAATGGAGAAACTGAGGCTAGAGTGCATGGCAAGATCTGGACGTGAAATCAAGTATAGCTTATTGCAAAACTAATGTCTCCCCCTCTATGTGCCCTATCTCAAGAGTACAGGACACGCCATGATTAAATGGCAGAAAGGACAAGAATGAGCAATGAGAAAACTGTATGAATCCAAAGTAGGCTCTGCTCGATGCATCTACTGAAAAATCAAGAACCTACTGGAGTGTGCAGATGCTGCCCTTAAGAGACCTGCTTTCAAAATTTGGCCCTGATGTATGGTCTTGGATAATTTATTTTTATTTTATCATCTTAAACTTTAGTTTGAAAATTAAAAATTGGTTGTTTTTGGTGTAAAAATAGTGTATAATTACTAAATGGTAACTTTTAGCTCTCATGTTCTTCTTACTACTACAAACATACCTGGTCTTCACCTAGCTGGGAAATTAGGCTCAGGAGCAGTGAGGTATCTAACCAGTTTGTTTCATTCTGGGCTTTAACTATGACACGTTCTTTCTGAAAGCTCCAGTCAAGTCAGTTGCTTAGTGGTAATTTTTTCTAGTATAAAAAGATTGACTGGACTCTCTTGACTTGTTCTTTGTAGCTAAAGAAGTCTAGAGGGAGGTGGCAGCAAGTGCCCTTGCTTTTTCAACTGCAGAAAGAAATGATTTTCTGAAGTGATTTTTTTGTTTAGTTGTTTTGTAAGACAGTAGCAAAGGCTTCACTAGCACATGTTTGTTGGCTTCATGAGAGGGAGAGAGACTGGCATTTTTTATCAAGTTTGACTGGAGGCTGATGTTATTGAGCTACTGGTTTTCATGTGCCTGGTGGTCAGTTCCCACAGTAGGTGCTCATGTTTCTTGCTCAGATAATTACTTAAAACATATTTATGGGAATTAACCAAACTGAATATACTCCGGAGCCCATAGGCTCACGCCAGCACCCCAGGCTGTTCATGGTCAGAGCAGAGCCCATTAGAAGCTGACAAAGGACAGAAGGTGAGCTGGGAACTAGGAAAATGTCATTTAGGCATGAAAATCAAGAAGAACCAAATACTCAAGCCCAAGGCTCCAAATAAATTAGAGTGAAATAATGAAAAACAGGCAACATAGCTCAAGGAAATTGAATCCTCCACTCCCTGCCTGCCTCTGTTTATGTGCCCCACCGGTAATTGACCATTTAGGAGCTGATTTGAGCTTTACAGCTGTCATAACAGTCAAGTGCAGGGCAATCCATCATCCCATTTCAATCTAAGTCAGTAAGGTTCACTTCGGATGCTCCTGATTCAATGCTGCACAAACACAGGCTCTTGTGCCATCCCTGTCCATCCTGCTCTGCTTCTCCCTCATCCTGCAGACCAGGGTCAGCCTAACAAGAGCACAGCCACATGTTGGGAAAAAAAAAAAAAAAAAAGGAGCGAAGACTCCAGAGGAATCCAAGTCCATTATCAGATAGTATCTCTGGTGTATGTGTGTGCGTGTGTGTTCAACACAGTGAAAAAGCCTGGACAGATATAAAGATAGTTCATTTGAGCTGCGTGACTCTCTGCTATATTTTATATTGGGATTAACTACTTCCACATCCCTCTTTTCACATCTCTGGTACCCATGAACCTCACATTAGGAAGGTTTTTATTTTTTCAGTGTGTCTCTGAAACTTCTCTAGTTCACAAACTATATGAAAGGAATCAGACTCTTTTAAATATCTGTAGTTGGGTTCGCATGTGATGTTTCTCATTGAAATGCTGTTCCCACTGTTTTATCTTTGCCTGGCTTCTCCCCCATTCCAGAGTCCACATATCACCTCTTCTGGTGACGAGTTACCTGGTACATCCCTCTACCTGCCCTAATCTACACATGCATGCTGGGCAGTGCAGATCACAGCCTTTCTACCTAAATATGATATTGACACTTTTTATAGACTCTGCTCACACCTAGCTACTTTGAGCAGCATCTCAATCTCCAACATACCTAAAACGGATGGTTCACTACCGATCCCTTCCCTCCACACACGCGTCCACTCAGTCTGTCTCAGAATTTATTGCCAACATTCACCCAGGAGAGAAACTTGACCTCATCTTAATTACTTCTTATCCCCCATCCTTTACATACCTCAAGTCCTATCTATTCTAACTCTTTAACACCAACACAGTTCCTCTACTTTTCCATAAACCAATCATCAGTTCCTATGTTCAAGGCATTGTGACTCCTAGGGCATGCCCTGCTGTGCCCTTCTTGCCTCCAGGAAGGTGCTGTCTGGGGATCTTTCTGTGGCACCGTTGCGATACTGTCACCACCAGGCCTTGAAAATGTTAGTTCTGTCTGTGCTTCAGAGGCTCAACCTCCAACATGACTTACCTGGCCTGTTTTAGTTCATCCTGCTTAATTTTTAGGCTCCTCTTTTACTATATCTTTTCAATTCCATAATATACTCCTACAGAAATTATATTTTAAATTTATTAAGTACCTCCCCTTTTTTTAATGTGTCCTAGACCTTTCTGCCTGAAAGATCCTTACCCTTCTTTCCTGACTTGCCCACTCCTTCTCATGTTCCAGGTTTTGTTTTGGAGTCACCCCTCTTAGAAGCCAACCTCAGTTTTCAAAGATTTTTTGTTGCTCATTTTTTGTTTTTGTTTTGCTTTGTCTTTTGGATGATACACAATCTATCCTAACATGATGACATCTGTTCCCCTGTCCTGGCATCCATCACTGCTCAGTGCTTTTGCTTATTTCAAGTTTGTCTTATGACTCTGTCCTGCTTTCTGTAAAGCTGAGGATATGTCTGTATTATTTATTGTTGCAGGAGCCAGCACAAAGACATATTAAGTACTTAATCAATGGATGCTACAATAATTATCCTTTCTTACATTCAATAATTCTGCAAAGCATTATGTCCATTTTACAGGGTGGAAGTCCAAGGCTTAATGAAAGTCAGGATGTTCCCAAGATCAAGGAATTATTAAATGGTGAAGTAGGAATTAAAAGTGAGCTATTTCGGGATCCCTGGGTAGAGCAGCGGTTTGGCACCTGCTTTTGGCCCAGGGCGCGATCCTGGAGACCCGGGATCGAATCCCACGTCGGGCTCCCGGTGCATGGAGCCTGCTTCTCCCTCTGCCTATGTCTCTGCCCCTCTCTCTCTCTCTGTGTGTGACTATCATAAATAAATAAAAATTTAAAAAAAGGAAGGTCTTAATAAATAAATAAATAAATAAATAAATAAATAATAAATAAATGTGAGCTATTTCTGTTCTTAAATTATATGCTTCTATATTACAATAAACTGCCTTTATAATTCATAAAGTGATATAGTATGTGAATAGTGGTGTCATAGGGATATCTATATCATCCGTCAAAGCTGTCATTGTTTTATATGGGAAAGTACTTTGCAGATGTGAGAATTTTAAGGATTTGGGGATACAGGGATTATTCTGGATGGGCCCAAAGTGTGATGATCATTATATCTTAGAGGGAAACAGAGGGAGATTTTACTATGGAAGAGGAAGAAGGGGATGTGTAGGTTAGAATGATGTGAGGAAGGAGTCACAAGCCAAGGAAGGTAGGCAGCTTACAGAAGTTAGAAAAGGCAAGGAGACAGATCTCCCTGCTAGTGCCTTGCCTTTCCCAATAAAACTGATTTTGGACTTCGGACCTCCAGATCTGTCGCAGA
This sequence comes from Canis lupus baileyi, assembly GCF_048164855.1. Lineage (NCBI taxonomy): Eukaryota > Metazoa > Chordata > Mammalia > Carnivora > Canidae > Canis > Canis lupus. The sequence goes on along the minus strand of NC_132857.1, from coordinate 29,733,971 downwards.
ATAAATGTTATTTTGGCCTCCATATTTGCAGTAACTTTGCAGCAGCAATAGGAAACTAATAAAGTACATATGAAAAAAAAGCAAGTATACACAATATATATTTGATTATATGTGAAAAGCGTGTATTATCATTAAATTCAACCTCTTGAATGGCCCTCTTCATACCTATGTAATTCAGTTTTAGCTGTATTCGTCAACTAAATGGAAGGCCACACATTTCCCTGGAAAGCATGAATTTAAAAAAAAAATTACTTAAGAGATATTACATTTTAAAAAGAAATTATTTTATGGCTTTCTTCTTATGTTTTTCTAATAATCAAATTTAAAAGGATGGGAAAGCAAAGATAAATCACAGCTTTCAACAAATCATGTGCATTCTTCAACGAGATGACAGAATTATCCCCGGCTATCTCGATACTTGCTTAAGTACAAGTTGTTGCTTGAAGATTGCCGTTGTCCTCCATGCTGAGTTAGGTTTCACATTATACTGTGTAAGGACACCTAGCTAGTAAACTTCAGGTAAAGGGGTGGTGCTATTGTCACCACATCCCCCTGGCACACTCCCACGTTCAGTAAGGTCTGGAGCTGGGGCCAGGGGTCTGCCATTTCCTTCTCGAGGTGGGCACTCATTTCTGGCCAACCTCCTGCATTCCCTACACGCTTCCCCTCATTCATTTTTGTGTGAGAAGTTCCTGATACATCTCTTCATCTCCTAATTACGTCCTTTGCCAATGTCTCAGTTCATCTCTCACTGGATTAATCTTAAGAGCATTCCACCTGCCGCCAATAGCTCCCTATGCCCTGAGAGTAAATGCCAAAGTCCCTCCAGTGACCTGCAAGGCCCCGTATAAATGCGCTGCCTCACACACATTCTGAGTCACACACATGATCTCCTAGCTGGACTTGGAGCCTCCGGGCACACTTCTGCCTCAGGAGGTGTGTGTTTTCTGTTTCTCTTCCTGCATGTTCCTCCCACAGATGTCCACATGGTTCACTGTCTCACCTCCTTCCAGTCTTTCCATAAACATCACTTTATTAGTAAGGCTTTTCTGACAACACAAGCTAAAGTCACAATTCCTTCAAACACTTTCTATCTGCTTCCCTTGCTTCAGTTTTCTCCTTAGCATTTACCACCAGCCAGTTGACAACATAGCACTTAGTCACCTCATGTGTGCGGTCTGCCCTCTCACCGGGATAAGCTCTCTCAAAGCAGGTTTTTCTCTTTGCTGTATTCAGTGTTGTGGTCTCAGTTCCCTGGACAAGACCTAATAGAGATATATAAAAATTGGTTAAGGAAACAATTTTGTAACCAGCCTGTCTTTACTCTGTCTAATCATCACATAGTATATTTTACCTTTGAAAAAATTCAAACATAATATCAGGTCCTCCATGTTTGAAATTCATTAGTGGTTCTCCACTAAGGAACAAGGTAAAATGCTTATTTTTTTATTTGGATGTACAAGTGACTCTGTGATCAGGTCTCAATTCTACCTCCTCATCATGCCTCTCCATCACATGCACAAGAACCGACTACATACTTGTTACAGCTTGTCCCCATTTGCTGTGGCTGGCCCATATTCAGTGCCTGATATGCTCCTTCCCAGTGAGTTTACCTAACAAAGCCTTCCCTCACCTCTCAAATCAGCTTGAACGCTACTCTCCAGAAGATGAGCTGTAGTTGTCTTTAGTATTGACATAGAAAGATCACTCTCAGATCCCAAGGTAATGTATCTGCCTGTGCCTGCCTCTCTCAATAGGTGAAACTTCGCTTTAAAGATTAGATTAGATCTTAGTCGGTCAGCAAAATGCTTACATATGTTTAATAAAGAATAATTGTTTGAATTGAATAAGTGAGGAAGGCATTACCTCGATTCTGGGGATTTAGAGCAGTTTATCCACCCCTTCCCCCCAAACTTTTTCATGTCATGGCATACACAGAAATTTTGTATGTACTATCCCAAGAATAAGTAATGGAGGCTGCCCTTGGAGGACGAGACTAGTCTGGGGATGTTAGTTACCCTACACTCAGATCTCTGCCTATCTGAAACTCACGTGAAGCACCACAGATGAGACACTCTGGACTGAGTGACCAAAACCCCAGTAGGAACTAATTTTTATGCCCTCTGTGCCTCACTCTTGCTTAATAAGCTTAGAAATCTTCCCTGTGTTGGATTTCAGGTCTCACAGTTAATAACAAAGCCAGGACTTTCCCCACTCTGCTCTTTCAGCCCGAGCTCTGTGACCCTATTCTTTCCAATGACTCCTCCGACTTAAGGAAATGTGTAGATACAAGTTAGTAACAGTGTAAATGTACTTTTAAACATCATATACATTCGAATAATTTATAGAATATATTTATAATTATAGTATCCAGACTTAAACAGAAACCTCAGATACTACTGCTGTTTCTTGTCAGCCACTAGATTATGTGGTGGCAAGTGTCTGTAAAGAGTCAAGCATAAGACAGTATAAGAGGACAAGGCGGAGTTTTATCATTATTAAAGAATGAGCCAGAAGTAAATAAAATTGAAAAATGCAAAACAGGTAAGTAATTATTCAACTCTTAAGACATTTAGCCTACACCAATTACAAATATTACATATTTTGGGGGGGATTTATAGTAATCCTTTGTTCAGACAAAATGCAGCCTGATTTTTGTGTGAATTCTGCATGTGGGCTATGGTTGCATTTAACCCTGAATTTTATTTTCACTTACCTTTTATGCCAAGCAAAGGATACTGTTTATTTTGTGTATTCCCTCACATCCAAATGAGAAACGTGACATTTACCAGAAATTTGACTACCTAGACTGAAGGTTATTATGTGCCTCACCCTGCATTTATAAACAACATGAAGTTTTTGGTGTAAAAAAAAATATATATATTCCTTACTTCTCCTGATTTCCATATTCCTTCTCCTGATTTCCATATTCCTAAGTATATCAATGAAAAGGAAACCCCCATGTGCTCTAATTACCTACCTACACATGCAGTACTTCATCCTACAGCATCTAAAGAGGTCTCATAAACAAAGATATTAAACTTAATATTATAAAGAACCAACTTTTCCCCCTGGAGCAAGGATTTTACTTTTTAATAGTATTTCATACATTTCACCCAAATCATTGCAAGGAGAACTACATAAAAACAAATTTAAAAAGAAGAATTTCTCTGGTGGATACAGATGAGGGGCTCTGAGGCTAGTGTGTTCAGAGTCCTCTTCTCCTATTCTGAGGCACTTTTGTTATATCTTGAAACTCCATGAAGCATGATTGGAAAATCAAATGGCTTTTCTGTGACTCTTGTTCATGGTGGAAAAAATTACAAATATGGGAAGGTAGTGGAGACCCTATATAGCTTTCACAGAATTGCCCACCTGGAGTGATACAGTTGGTTCTGGAAGTTAAAAAGTCAAATGGGGGGATCCCTGGGTGGCTCAGCGGTTTAGCGCCTGCCTTTGGCCCAGGGCGCGATCCTGGAGTCCTGGGATCGAGTCCCGCGTCCGGCTCCCGGCATGGAGCCTGCTTCTCCCTCTGCCTGTGTCAAAAGGAACAAACAGGAGCCATCAGCCTTGGGCAGGGGCCTATAGGTGGTCTGGAGCAAGGAATGCACCTAAGGCAAACTGAGAAACTTCCAGGAACACACAGAAATGGTGCTAAGATGACTCAGGCAGAGAGGAGATGAGAAACAGGAAAATGCAAAGGATACTCAGGAAGGAGGCACAGGTGACCACAGAACAGCACCTTGAGCAGACAAGGGCAGCATGGGGTGGGCCCTTCTGTCAGGAAGAGAGAACAGACTAAACAATAATGAGATTTTATGCTTTCCTAATTCCCTGGAGCTTCCAAAGCTCAGATGTTGCTTTGTTTCCATTGGCTGCTGCACAGGTGTGGGAATTTATGGTACAGAGGAATTGCACCTTAAAAGTGCTTTAAGTTTTAAAAAAATCAGAACAAACAAAAAGCAGAAACAGATTTATAAATACAGAGAACAAACTGATGGCTGTCAGAGGGATAAGGATGGGGGATGAACAAAATGGGTGAAAGGGAGTGAGAGGTGCAGGCTTCTAGCTATAGAATGAGTAAGTCAACAGGATGAAAAGTATAGCATAGGAAATTAGTCAATGATATTACAATCATTATGTGGGGACAAGCTACGCTTGTGGTGGCCATAGTAGAACATATAGAGTTGTCGAGTCACTATGCTGTACACCTGAAACTAATGTAACATTGTATGCCAATTATACTTCGATTATAAATAAGTAAATAAATAATTATGGAAAATTTAAAAGGTAAAGTAACAAATCTCCTTAGAGTCAAAGTAAAAAATCTTAAGAAATATACTGTTTGGGCCATTGGTGTACCTTATTAGTGAGCTCAACCAGAGTGATCTATTCCCAATGTTGGACAGACTACTATGTCCTCAATTATGTGTCAGAACAAGTAGCTGACTTGGTCCAGGGCACATGCTCACAATTTCCCCCACTATATAAATTGTTACTTTTATAATTGGTTATTTTATTTGAGGTAGAAATCTTGACTTCCGGGACGCCTGGGTGGCTCAGTGATTGCGCGTCTACCTTTGGCTCAGGGAGTGATCCCGGGTCTGAGGATCAAGTCCCGCATTGGGCTCCCTGTGAGGAGCCTGCTTCTCCCTCTGTCTGCTTCTCGCCTCTGCTTCTCTCTCTGCTTCTCTCTCATGAATAAATAAATAAAATCTTAAAAAAAAGAAATCTTGACTTCAACTCTCACAAACTAGAAACTAAAACATATAAAATTGTACTCTGAAACTGCAAATGAATTTGTTTCCCAAAATTGAAAAATTATCTCACTTTAGGATGGCCCATTATGGTGGATGCCTGTCTCTCTCACTATTGGTAACTATTCATTACAGAGTCAGTTACTTACATGAATCAGTGTATGCTCAGGACATCACAAATGTCACAGTTCCAAACTGAAGTCACAGGTCTGAGAAAGTAGATCATGAGAGACATTCAAAGACAGAGAGAAATTATCCCTGTCAAGAAATTTCTTGGGTGGCATCCACTGATAAAAGGGATACAGTTATCAAGGCTGGAAAACCAGGCCAGATAAGTGCAGTGTGGGACCATGAGGCCCTACACGCATGTATCTGTGAGAAGTGAGGTGTGAAGGAAAGGTTCTAAATTCAGACCAGGTAACGGCAAGTGATCTAAGTAGGCCAAAGATTGACATAAAAGATGCTTTGGAGGAAGTAGAACAAGTACCAGAGAGAGTATATTAGTGAGTTCCTAGAAAGCAACTTTCCTTCCATTTACAGTTATTTATCCTTCAGTTAAAGAAAATTAAAAAGAAAAGTGGTATTTTGAACCAGACAAATAGAAACAACTTAATAACAACCTAAAGGACAGAGTATTTAAACATTTTCATTACTTATATTTAGCATCAAGGGCTTAAAAATTCTTTGCTGTATATGGATACAGATGCATGATAGATTTATATTTTTATCTATTATCTATAGAAACATATACTTAATTTTGTAAGAATTTTTCAAGTGCTGCTTATTTTCTGAATTTGAATAAACTGATAGTAGCTTAAGGATATTCATCTAAGTTTATGAAACATTTTCCTCTGGGTTATGGGTGTCTCTTGGAACTCTGGTTCCAAGAACGGTGCAAGAATGCAGCCAGAGTCACAAAACAAGTACCAGAACTCACAAGTCTCCAGGTTCTCTTTCTGTGTGTCTTTGATGCTTCTGTCTGTAAACCGTTTATGCTCCTCTCTGTCTATAAACCAGCCTTCTCCACTGCTCACTCCCAAGGCAGAAGAGTGTTGTGTTCTATAGTCAGGATTTTTCATGTCTGCTCCATGTGAGAAGCTCAGTCTTCGACTGGACCTTCTTGGTATGGGTTCATATTTCCAGGGAAAGGCTCTTACTCGCTCAATTCAGGTGGGATTTCGCTCCCAACTCTGATAAACAGTGGTATAAATGTGACTGCTGGGCACAACCCAATTAATTGTCTTACAATCTTTAGTTGGTGGTCTAGGGGAAGTAAGTGTCCAGAGAAGGAAAAGCATGAATAAGACCCACACTGCCAAAGGTATGCAGTATAAGGGATACAGAGAATTTTAGAAAGCTGTCACAGAGATTGGCCTTCTTAGCGACTCCCTTCCCACCCAAACAAAGTCTTGTCCAAACTTCTGGAAGGAAGACGGTTAAGTATAATAAGACAGTTTTATGCAAAAATTAAGATATACACAAGAAGTGAGCACAGGGCAGCATTCTTGGTATGGTGATTGTGACAACCAAAGGTATGTGGTTGTGTGTATGTGTGTGTGTGTGAGAGAGAGAAAGAGAGTGTGTGTATGTGTTCACGTATTGTGTGGTGGGAGGCAGCAGCTGTGTACTGGTCCTCAGCCAGGTGACCTCGGTGTGGTAGCAGCATGGTCTACCGCCACATCCTTTGGTAGGAAGTAGCTATAAAGCCTTCATGAGTGACATCAATGAAAGTGACTATTTTACTGGAAGGAGAGATAAGTGTCAGATGCTATACAGCAGCAAAAAGGACATATTCAGGAAGACCTGGAACTAACTCTCAGAGACTCTCTGAAATCACTTGAGAGTTTTGGAACAGTCAGGAGTTTGGAAGGCATGGCCGTTCTGCATCTGCAGGGTCCAGTGAAGTGCAGATGACTCCAGATGAAGCTTAGCATGATTTTCCTCTCTGTTCACCTTGAGTCTAAGGAACTGGCTATCATGGCGCATTTCAATTTTCTGATCACTCTTTACTTAATGAGTAACTATCCTTGAGGTACCTAGCCTTTTAGATCTCCTAATTTGCTATTGTTAATTGCTTCTAATCTGAAGCTGAAAAAGACTTTTTTTTTTTTTTTTTTTTTTTCTCTGTGACAACAGTGAAGCTGCTTCCATTGTGAAGCCAGGCAGTGCATGGCAATAGAGACTTTGGAGCCTGGGCACAGGATGAGAATTTTACCTGGCAGTAAGCAGAGGTTTGGAACCCAATCCCACATAACAGTGCTGAACTGGAAGGTTCTGGTCTAGCTACACTTTCCCTCTTCCATTTAAGAAAAGCCATCCATTCCTCTGATCCCTAAATTCTACATCTGTAGAGTGACATTGTTTTTACTTTCTGTGTCCTATCCAGGAAGTACATGTTACAATCAAGGGAAATGCTAGGTATGTGGAGGACACAGTGCCATTGCATTCGGTTACTAATTGGTGGAATTTGTTCTGAGAATCAGATATCCCAAAGCCCCAGCAAATGTTAAATCACTTGCCAGATTTTCATAGAAGAAAGGATCCTATACCAAAACCCACCATTTTTAGGCAAGCCTGATGAAGCTAACATCTTCATTAGCTGAAGGGAAAGGAGAGAGGCCAAGAGGAGAATTCTGGTTGCACACAGCTTTCCAAGGCTTCACTTCTGCTGATTGAGTGGAAAGAATCAGGCATAAGATGGAAAAGGGGGAGTTACTGGGTCCCCACTTGTCAGAAAAAAAAAAAAAGGAAAAAAGCCTAGGGGTTAGCAGCTTAAAAACATAAATAGGTAGGAGGAAGAATTCTTTGAAAGATCCCTAAGGCAGAAAAATAGGAAACCACAGACTGCCATTGGTTGAAGTTTTTTTTTTAATATTTTATGTATTTATTAATTCATGAGAGACACACAGAGAGAGAGAGAGAGAGAGAGAGAGAGGCAGAGACATAGGCAGAGGGAGAAGCAGGCTCCTCACAGAGAGCCCGACTTGGGACTCAATCCTTGGTCCCCAGGATCAGGCCCTGAGCTGAAGGTGGCGCTAAACTGCTGAGCCACCTGGGCTGTCTGAAGGTTTTTTTTTTTTTTTTTTTTAAGATTTTATTTATTTATTCATGAGAGACACACACACAGAGAGGCAGAGACACAGGCAGAGGGAGAAGCAGGCTCCATGCAGGGAGCCTGACGTGAGGACTTGATCCCGGGTCTCCAGGTTCATGCCCTGGACTGAAGGCGGTATTAAACTGCTGAGCCACCCGGGCTGCCCAAAGATTTTTATCCCAACAAACAAAATTGCTAGGAAGCCTCTGCATGGTTGGAAGGACTAGAGTCTTCAGTGAGGAATATTTGCCTACTTTTCACCATGAGAAGAACAAGAGCAAAATGATTGAGGAGATCAGGTGCTATTTTATTTATGCTTTTATTCTTTATTTGATGACCCTTGAGAAACATTTGGTGGTAGGACATATATACAGCTAATTTCAAAGGTGTAATTTTGGATAAACTATTTATCCAGCTAAAATATGCAGGCTCCTTTGTCCTTTATAGAGAGGCAAAGTCAGTTCTTCTACACTAATCATGATTTCGTAGCAACTGAGAGTCGACACTCTTACTTTGCAGCATCCTTACTTGGACACCAGTACTCAATTCTAAAATATTTCAGAAATGTAAACTAAGATACTAGTGAAAGAACATATTCAATAAGCACTTTGATAATTAAAAAAGTAAATCTACAGAGATGTGATAGTTAATTCTACAATGGACTATAAAAATAATGATAATAGTAATATTCAATGACATTTGTGGAACAACTGTTTGGTACTGACTTGTAATGTTTTTTGTATCACTGTATTCAATTCCTTTAGAAATCTATGAACTAGATAACCAATTATTTCCCTTTCTTAGATACAGGAATTGAGATGTTAAAAATTTGGCTCAAGGCAACACTACCAGGAAATCATGTGGTAGAGACCCATCTCACACTTTGGTCTGTCTGACCCCACAGGCACAAGGCTTTACTCACTGTCTGACAATGGGCTGAGAGCACAGGAATCCCTACATAGTTAGCCTCAGGCCTACACCAAATTCTAAATTCCATTTAAATTTCACTTTGGATCTATTGACTTTCCACCGTAAGGCCAGCTATTTGCCATCAACAATTGCTAACTGTGATTTTCTTCCCACACTAAAAATTCCCTAGCTGAGGTTAAGTAACTGCCATCAGTAAGTGGAAAGTTTGGTCAGGAGATGGCTGCAATTCTTTTTTTGGTTATATCCAAAAAATATATCCTGATACCCTTTGGTATCAGAGCGTGTAAATCAAGGGAAGGCATCAGAAAGGGAGACAGAACGTAAAGACTGCTAACTGTGGGAAACGAACTAGGGGTGGTGGAAGGGGAGAAGGGCGGGGGGTGGGAGTGAATGGGTGACAGGCACGGGGGGTTATTCTGTATGTTAGTAAATTGAACACCAATAAAAAATAAATTTAAAAAAAATCAAGGGAAGGCAATACTGAAAAAGACTTATTCTCCACTGCTTGTGAATTACTCTGCTACCACCTTTCTGAAGAAATCAAAGACTTATCACATAGAAGACTCAAAAGTCATTTTTTTTTTATTTCTGAGTCCTATTGCAAATATTAATGTGCTGCTTTGCCTTCCTGCTGGGTTGAACAGGAATGATGGCAAATGAAGAGAAAATCACTGATGTTCTCTAGCTGGCAGGGGTTTCTCTGTACACTGACTCTTTTAGACCATATGCCCATTTATCTGCACCTTTTTTTTTTTTTTCTCATATCTATTAGGATGATTTACTTCTGTTAGGGAATCTAAGGGAGGAGTGAGCCATAAACTGAGCATTTCTTAAACCACGGCTACAAGCTGAGACTCTGTGGGAATGCTATGTCTACTCATAACGGACTGCAGAGGGGATTGGAGAACTGAGAAGCTGGGATTGGAGAACTGAGAAGCTTAGGAGACGCACACTTACCATAAGCTCACAGCTGGCTGCACATTTGTCCTATCAGGGAAGGGAGAAGATGGCTCTAGAGAGTATTCACGCAGGAGCCTTGCTGGAGGTGCATGGTGTAGTGCTTAAGAACACGGGCTCCTGAGCAAGTCCACCTGAGCAAAACAACAATAATGATAACTGTGTACCAAGACATATGCATGAATAAGTTCAGGTAAAGCCTTTAGAACAGAGTCTGGTACACAATAAGCACTGTATAAGAATTTGCTATAATTATTACAACTACAGACTACCCTTACCATCATTATTAATGATACAGAATGAAATAAAGAAGTAAATATAGATTTATACTTGTATTTTCATACAGAAGTGTGTTTAAGCCATGTTCTCCTGCAACCTTTTTTCTAAAACCCTTTCCCCCGCTGCACCCTGGGGCAAGGAACCTGGCGCCGCTGCAGCAGGGGCCCCTGCCGCCTACCCTGGAGCTCTTCTAGGATGTACTGTCCCCCTACTCCTGGCTGGGCTTCGAGGTCCTGTGCCGGTATAAGAACATCTGGAACATCAACCTGCAGTTGCGCCCAGCCTCATTGCAGGGATCATGAAAGGCAGCAGAAACCAGCTGCCAGCTCTGCTTCCCCGCAAAGCCCAATACCTGAAAAATGACATTAGACTCCGAGGACAGCATGTCCAGGTTCCCATGCAGTTCCCCAAGGATTTCTTCTTTGTGATCCTTGAAAAAGGAAGTTTATCAGCCATGAGATTCCTCACTGCCGTGAACATGAAACACCCAGAGATGCTGGAGGAAGTGTCCAGGGAACTATGGATGTGTGTCTGGTCACGGGATGAAGACATCACAGAACCTCAGAGCATGTTAGCCGCTGCAGAGAAGGCCGGCATGTCTACAGAACAAGCCCAGGGACTTCTGGAAAAGATCGTAACACCAAAGGTGAAAAACAAGCTCAAGGAGAACACTGAGGCATCCGGCAAATATAGGGCCTTTGGGCTGCCAGTCACTGTGGCCCATCTGGATGGCCAAACCCACATGCTATTTGGCTCTGATCGGATGGAGTTGCTGACACACCTGCTGGGAGAGAAGTGGATGGGCCCTGTGCCTGCAGCCATAAACCCCAAACTTTAAGTATAGCCAGGGAAAGCCTATAGGGATGAAAAAGCAGACCATCTGCTTACCCTTCTTCCACTGTGTGACACATCTCTTGGGGCCTGATTTCTCTGTCTGATAGAGGATCCTCCGTGGCCCTGAGAGATGCCATGTAGGGGGCTTCCTGGTGCCCCAAACTCTGCTCTCCTTCAGAATAAACATAATATTTCTGGGGGAAAAAAAAAACAAATCTTTCCCCCTCTATTCATGTACAGATGCATCCTTTTGTTTTAGCTATCGGGACATATATCTTAATTTTTTGGTATATTTTTTGTTGGAGTTCAATTTGCCAACATATAATATAACACCCAGTGCCCATCCCATCAAGTGCCCCTGTCAGTGCCTGTTACCCAGTCACCCCATCCCCCCGCCCACCTCCCCTTCCTCTACCCCTTGTATATCTTCATTTTAAAAAGCAATTGCTGCAACCATTTGTGAAAGAAGAAAAAAATAGAGGGGCTCCAATTCTTTAATGGAATGTGATGTGATTGAGTCAGAACCTTTCATTATAGGGACTGGAGGTTGGCAGAGTCTCTGGGGCTCAGCACTGAGGATCTTCAAGTGTGGTTGTCCCACCAATCAACCCCTCACCCCTGGTATGCTCTCTTTTCAATTGCACTGAGGTTACCTTCTGACCAAAGTAGAAGAAATTGGACCAGTTGAACATTTTTTTGAATTGTTATGGGATGCCGCACTTCCAAATTACACACCTCAGTATCAAGTGTAGTTTCTGGCACATAAGAGACACCTAGAAATTTATTATGGCTGAATGACTATGTGTCCCTATAATCAAAACTTTCCTCCATCTTCAAAGCTTGGTAAGGAAGAGTCGCAGAGACCAAGCCTACAAGGGTCATTCCAGGGCCATCTTGTCAATGGGAGTCCCTGGCTCAGGAAAATAGCTTGTTTGGACCACAAAACAGGTAACAACCTGGATATTATTGTAGTGCTGGATGTGGCAGGATTTCAGGATCTGATGTCATCTGATACCTCCAATCTTTAGCCTGCTTACTATATTCAGAGTCCATTCCTTTAAAACAGCTTTCTACTTGTGTGACTTACCTAAGGAGTTGGATAACAGTGTCCAAATTCCTATAATTTCTGAGATATAGTGCTATATTTTTAATAAATAAACCATATTCAGTTTCACATATCACAGACACTCTTTTGAGCTGGGTTAGTTCTTGTGAGTTGGCTTGGTACAAATCAGCTTTCTTATATCTAGTTGATACTAGGACACATGCACATAAGCAAAATGAAAAAATTAAAAAGTGAAGATGAGAGCCAGACTCTCAATCTTAGAGGTTATACTCTGGTGTATTTTGCTAATCATATTGTTGGCCTTCCTTCTGGCAGCACCTTGGTCTTGCCCTGGTTTTGTTTTAAAGACACAGACTAGTCTCAATATGTTCATCTTCATTTGTTGCTCCTGTTTTGTAAGGGTCTCAAATAATAGGGATATAACCTCCATTCTGCTCTGCTTATATTCTCTTTCCTGGTGGGTAATATATACCTTTAATGACACTTTGTCAAGATTCTATAACTTCTTGGTGACTCTTGGCTTTTAGAAAATTCTCTAATACTTCAATACTTAGACTCAGTCTTTCACTATTTAAACCTTTATTTTCAAGCATAAGGCAAACGTTCGTATCCCTTTACCCCTCTCCCCAACCCCAACTCAAGCTCAGCTGTCCTGTAGTCTAGTTTCTTGGATTAGGTGGGGGAAGGGTTGTGTGTTGAGCTCTTTACCCTCCTTGTTTTCCCCCTTCCTTAAGTGTTAACTCCTCAGGTGTATTGGGCAAGGACAATTAGAGTAGGAAATGGTGGTTATCTTCTTACTTCAGAGACTAAGCGTTCCTTCCTTATTGGCTGTTACGAGTTCACTGGCTGATACCAGATAATAGGCTACTCAAACAGAGCAGGTAAAGGTCCTCTGGAGAATGTGGCTGCGACCTTCTCCATTGCACTCATCTCTTTGGCATGAGATCTAGTTCTGGATTCCTTTCCTCCTCTACTTTCTAAATTTTATCACAGGGTTCCATCATGGATCCTCTTTTGCCCAGCCTCCCTTAAACTGGAAATTCTTCTGATTGGGTATATGGTAGCTTCCTTAATGTCCCTTGAATTGTTGGGAAGTTCCCTAGGCATAGCATAGGGCAGGACTACCCTCTACCACTGCTGCTGCCCATTTTCCCTCTACCTTCTCACTAATTTTTTTGGTCTTGCCCAGATAGCACAGAGCAAGTTCATGACTGTATGGATGTCTACCCAAAAGTTATCAACTTTTCTTATGGCATTCCACTCTTCGATTTTAGAGAGGGAAGGATGTCCCTTCTGAGCCAAGAATTCATTGGTGTTTCTGTTTTCCTGTATTCCAGAGTAGTTGTCTCAAACTATATGTATCTTCATAAACTTGGAATGTGGAGTACTTAGCGCCTTTAACCTCAATTTTACATCTTAGCTAAAGTTCTGAGGCATGAAAAATATCTCTTGAACTCCTGTTACATTTTCTTGAACACTTCCAACTCTCTCTTTGAGCCTTATACCCCCCACTTGCCATTTCTGACAACTAGTAGGCATGTGACCCCGAGATGTGCCTTGGATGCACATGACACCTTCGCAATTAGTAAGATAAAGGGCATAGAGAGAGATGTTTATTAAACACAGGAACTTGTTATTGGCAAAAGGAATTCAACATATGCTTTCACTCATTCACTTATTCCACACATATTTATTGAGACCCTGCCATGCACAGAGCACTAGCACTGAAAAGATGCAAGAACTTACAACCATCTGTTTTGGGAGACTGATAATTCAGGTGTCAAAAGGCCATGAGACAGGGGCAATAGGCAACCTCTAGATGAAAGAGATAGACAGAAAACTTTCTTCCCTGAAGATGCAAACATCATGGTTAACTTTTAAAGAAAGAGGAGAGGAGTTTAAAGACAAGACCATAGGTGGCCAACATTTTAGAGATTTGAAAAAGAGCTAATATCAATAAGGAGAGAAAAAAGAGAAGGAATGGTGGCTTCTAAAATGAGTGCAGTACTACAGAGAAGATGAAAAAGGAAGTTTCAAAAACCAGAATGGGATTTAATAATACTAAGTTCCATAGAAAAGCCAAGGATGGTGAAAAATGAGATGGGGCAGGGGGAGCATTTCATAAGTACAGATGACCTTTGAGAGAGCACTTTAGTAGCACAGTCGAAAGGAAGAGTGCAGTGGATTAAGAGCAGGGAGTGGCCAGTGAGGAGGCAAAATTACCTTCCTTTTTTATTTCATTGTATTTTTTAAATTGAAGTATAGTTGACACACACTGTTACATTAGTTTCAGGTTTACAAAATCATGATTCAACAACTCTATACATCATGCCATGCTCACCACAAGTGTGGCTGCCATGTTAAAACTATTACAAATCATTGACTATATTCCCTGTGCTGTCCCTTTTATTCCCACGACATTCATTCCATAACTGGAAGCCTCTGTCTCCCACTCCTCTTCTAAGGAGTTTGGAAGGACAAAGGGTTAGCCCTGGTAAACTTTTATTAACCTTAAACAATGAGAAAATCTAATGCATGAAAGCAGAGGCAAAGGGATGAGTGAAAATGAGGAAATGAAAGTTAGCACTGAAGGAATAAGGTCCTAGAAGGGGCAGGGTGGTGTGAGAATCAATGTAAAATAGTAGGTTAGGAGGCGATGATTCAAATCATTAAAAAATAAAAATAAAATTACCTATTTTGCTCTTCAGTGGAGGTACTCCTTGTGTTGAAAATTAGAATTGATTGATGTAATTCTTTTTTTTTTAAAGATTTTATTTATTTATTCATGACACACACACACACATACACAGAGGCAGAGACATAGGCAGAGGGAGAAGCATGCTTCATGCAGGGAGCCTGATGTGGGACTCAATCCCGAGTCTATAGGATCAGGCCCTGGGCTGAAGGCGGCGCTAAACCGCTGAGCCACCTGGGCTGCCCGATTGACCTAATTCTTTATCTTCCCAAAATTTAAGCTGAAATACTCCTTCATGCTACTTGCATCTAAGGTGTTGACTCCCAGGAGGGAAGATCTTCCTCAATTGTATTAATTTAGAATGGTGTTCATTTAAAACATGAGTGAAATTAGTTGGGGCCCATAGGTCCCTGGAAGGAAGTGTGGCTGAAGCAACCTATCTGAAGTCAGAGATGAAGACAAGCAATGGAAGCAACCATTCACATTCAAGTCTACCATGACAACATGCTATTTTCTCTGGCTCAGGAGTTTCCAGCGTTAGTATGAGTGAAGAGATGTAAGTGTTCACACAGGCACCAGGTGAAAGACAGGGATAGCTATCTGACAACATGTTCTCTTTTCAAACAGCTATGATTGAGTTTTCAGAAAGTTTCACTTCATAGAGCTCAATAAAACCAAACATGAGTGGAAAAGAGGTGCGAGGTGGCCTCTCCCACATAAAACTTTGTGGGGATAAAGCAAACAAGAATAGTGTTTCTACCAACAATAACAGATCAGAAATATCTTTGCAATGTCCTCTCAACTCCATGATATATTCTGCTGTTTTGAGGGCAAGAAGTATGAGATAAGACAAATGTGTAATTACTTCTTGACCCACTCTTTCTAGTTTTCCATTTTCATGAGACGCCACAATTCATTATTTGCATTGATATATACAGAAGGATGGGGATGCTTAGTTGATATTCATTTATTCAGCAGTCTGTAATCTATATTTAATGGAGTACCAGACTGTGGCATAATAAACCGTTTAGAAAGATAGCTGCTTCATACACAGGGGTTATTGCTTGCATAACCTGTACTTATTTTTCATTACAAAACTAAAAGAGCAAAGCATAATTCATACAAGCAAATGAAGTTAGCATTTAATGGCTTGAAAAATGATAGTATGAGCTTGTACTGTCAGGCACTGAGTGGCTGTAAAATAAAAGAAAAGAATCCCCCCAAAATTGCTAAATAAAAAGCTGTTTTTTAGCTTACTGCAAAATATAGACGCCAAAACAAGCAATGAGACTCCACTTCATCAGGTACTAAGTAGCCCCTTAATTGGCCGACTTGCAGCGAGAGGAGCTTTTTGCCCTTCAGAGGCAGCCTCTGCCCTGGACCGTGCCATGTGCTCAAGGTCTAAAAAGGTCTTGCTGCTAACAGAGAGCTTCGGACACTTCATTCTGAGCACGCCTGCTGAATATGCACCATGCCATGTGTGCCCAGGGGAACCACGTGTGGAAATTAATGTGACCTAGAGTCAGTGATGCACAGAATGTGAATCTCTGCTGGCCCTGGAGCACCAACACTGCCTGGTGCCAGCCTTGTGGCTCTCAAATGCTGTCCTGTGGAGCAGTACAAATCTTGAATAAACTTTTGTGAGTTTGTAGCAAAATTAAAATCATAAAGATACCATTATTAGTTTGTCAGGTTGTTAAATGTATTCAACTTAAAGGGCTTTCCGTTTTTTCTGCTACTTTGTTTTTCCAAGTTTGTTCTAAATCATCATTTCTATTTATGAAATAATAATGATAATGGATGGTATTTGTGATTGTCTTTTTCAATATAAATTGATCAAATAATAAAATCAGTCACTCAATGTCAGCTCTCAAGGAATCCAACATTCTGGGAATCATGGTTTTAGATTTCTCATTCTAAAAGAGTGATACAGATTAATTTCTGTATGCAGAAGCCATCTCAGTACTCATAGGAATTACTCAGAATTATACTTTCTTGAGCCTACATTAACTTCACCTACTAGGTGACATTTTTTCTGTCTGCTATTATCACTGGTTTTCCATTTGTAAGAATTCAGCTGACAGAATATTTATACATTTTATTCATCTTCTGGCCCCTCATTTTCTCTACACCAGCAATTTCCTTGGATATAGTGTATCAATAAGTTATATTATTACACCATATATTATAGCTTTCGGGGCAGGTAGGAACAGCAATAAATCATTGCTTTTGTTTCTATAATAGCATTTCTTTTTTTATCTTGTGGTCCAGGAAGTAGAACCAAATGTTTGATTGTGGCATGGATTAGCAGCCTGCCAGGGGTGTGCTATTATCAGACATCTGCAACAACTGGAATGCTCCCAGCTATCTATGATCAAAGACCATCAATAACACTCAAAACCAGGATTTCAGAGACCTTTAATTATTTTCAACCCATACTATTAAGCCTTTTTATTTATTCTTACATGATAACTCCAACTCCTTATGTCACTGTTTAAAAATGAGGGTTTAATTATTTATATTAGTTCTGAAGGTAAAAGGAAGGGGTGTTACAAGTCACAGTATGACTGTTATAAAACTGATCACAATAAAACTCAATAGACAGATGGTTGGATGGGGAACAAAGGTAATGGAATCTGTTCCAGAGCAAGCCAGGCCAACCAATGAACAAGCACTTGCAAATTCAACACAGGTGTCAGAAGGAAGAATAAGTACATAAGTAAACTAGGTTGAAGTACCTTGGTCTCTATTTTGTTGTGCTGGGATGGAGATGTTCTTATTTCCGTTGCTATGTTACCGCTACGATTGCTTGATCACCACAAATTGCATATACTATGTCAAGGTGTCATAAGGATATAGCGATTTGTATGAAATAAAAGTAGGATTAAGAAGTATCTGCTAAGATCTCCAAAGAAGGAATCTAGAATGTAAAATGTACTGTGTATGTATTCTGGATATTGAGAAAGCCCAAATCATACTTCCTTGGCTATGCCAGGCCACATTGTAAATAACTTCAATGATCTGTAATCCAGAATCATCAAGATTATCATCATCATCTTCAGCACCACCATGACCACCATCATTGCAATTAACATCTGTTGAGTTTTAATTATGTAACAGACACTGTGCTATGTACCTTAAAGTTGTTATTACATTTAATCTTTACAAAACCTTATAAGCTATTTTCTATTATTTGTTCTCAATTTTAAAGAAATAAAGACAAAGAACCTTTATATGTTGTGCTCAAGGACCAACAGAGAGCAATACCAGAACTTGGATCAGAATTCAAATTTGCCCAACTTCAGTATACCTTATTATTGTCTATTTCTGTAGTCATTGAAATTCTTTATAATTTGGAGAGAAATCTCTGATATGAATGGTCAAGCTTAATTCTTTGTTGCTCCTATTGGAAATGTATAACAAGATGTCACATAAATAATTCTAAATATGCTATTCTTCCCCCTTCCCCCAGTCCAAGGGGCAGTATTCTCTTCTGATACCCTGTTCTAGTTCCCCTCATCTGTTCATATATTCCTTAATTCTTCCATGAAAAGGGGCTTTAATTATTCTGAGGCAGATTCGGTTCCTCGTAATTCTTGCAGAACAATTGCCTTTTGATAGATTTTAGTGTCAACAATACTTTAAGCAAAACAGTATTTGTTGTTCATCTTTTAAATTCTGGAGTTAAAAGGAACTTAGATTATCCAGTATATTGGAGAAAATTGAATCCCAGAGAGGCTAAGTAACTTGCCTTAGTTTATAATCTGGCTGGTAGGAAAATGTGAACTGCATATCAGTCTTTGTGATATTTGCCATCCCTGGGAAAGGGAAATACGTTATTTGCCAAAAGTCTTCAGTATCAGCTATCTATAGAAAGAAGGTGACTTCGTTTCTTTTTGCTACTAAAAGTAAACTAAGTCCTTGTTGCACTGTGCATCGGGAGGAAGAAAGACAAAACACCCCTCTCACCAAAGAAAAAACAAAAACAAAAACAAAAAATCCCTGGAATATAAAACAAACATGCACACAAAAAAACCTTCCTAAGTATCAGAGTTGTCCACGTAAGATCATTGAACCCTGTCCCATTGCCTTTGGTTTTCCAGGGTAATGCCTGCTCTCACTGCGGAGTTCCACTAGAAATTGTACACTGTCTTTCAATACACTTAACATGCTCAAACCTTTAGAGTTTCACACCCCCTTTCTATAACCCTGCTAGCTTCAACAGGTTCAATGAGGTTTCACTTGAGCAATTTCTGTTTTAAAAATGGAAGGAGTAGAATGTATAGCACTGTCTCTACCCACTCTGTTAGCAAATTGTGATCAAATGTCACCCACCAACAGGACGGTTAATGATTTTCTTTGAGCTGAGACAGGAGTTGATCACTGGAAAATGGAAACAGTGTTCTTTTTTACTCCCTGCTCAGGATAGGATATAGGGTTGACTAAGGACTCTATTTAAAATTCAGCAACACAATTATCACAAAAGCTGGGCAAAGCAAATCTCCAAGCCTAGAAAATGAGAAATTCAGAAAGTAATGACTAAATCAATAGTATCTATAATCTGGGATGGAGGGAATGTCTTATCTGCAGTATTGATAGTTATTTGTAATACACAGAGATTTACTTAATGCTCAGATAGAGATGAAAACACAGGCACTCATCAACTGAATTGGTTTAGAAATATAGCAGAATGAAGGACAGAAAAACATACTTAATTCTTTACTTGGGCAAAGGCACTTAAAATAATTTTCAATCCCGTGATTAGAGACAGGGCTGGGAAAGCAGTAGACATAGGATATGGGTAAGGGAGCCAAGCCCTTCTTGAACATGATGGTTGAACTACTGAGAAGTGTTTTGTTTCTTTGCTTGCTTGCTTGTGGTGTGTGTGTGTGTGTGTGTGTGTGTGTGTGTGTGCATTGTCAGAAATTGGTTCAGATAACAGTCAGGGGTAAATGTAACTGCAGAGGGCGACATCTGTGGTTCCACGTATGAGTATCTGGGAGAGCTGAGGCAGGAAGAAAACTCAAAGATGGTGGGTAAACAGGCTTGATGCTTATAAATTCATTTCTTGGGAGCAGGGCAAGAAAATGGATCTCTTTCCAAATTTTGCCATCAAAAGTTTTGTTAATTAACCCTTATTGAATTGTGGCATGCAGGCTTAAGTTTTTGGAAAAAAAATCAAGCAGATATAGAGTAAGTATCTATAATAAACAAAGGATACAAAGCATATATTGCTAGGATATAGAAACCACCTATCTCAAACCTGTCAAATGACTTAGCATCGGATGAGTTTTTTGTGGCCCGAGTCCTTCAAAGTAGTATTATAGCTCCTTAATTCAGAGGATGCTTAGCTCAGAGCTTCTGTGACAGAACAAGTAACTGCAAATATGGAAGAAAGCAAGAGATCTCTGGGTAAGCAGTGGGACAGCCAGAGTGCCCTCCAAGTGGTGTCATTCACAGAGAGGGCAGCTCCATCTGAGCCTTCAACCTTTGTGCACAGTCTGCTTTTACTGAGGCTGAGGTACTTCTGGCCTATTTCACTCTGGGAAGAAGTGTGATTTTTCACTCATCAGCACAAGTTAAGTGAAAAATGCACAATGCAGTAAAGAGACAGTAAAGTGGGCAAATCGTTAGCTATCAGGCAGCAATGTCTCACATTAGAAGAAATTTTCAGGATTCAGACATTGACATGCTCCCTATAGAATGAGAGACATGATGGGGTTAGTCTGGCCAGACCTTGGGAAGAAAGTGGTCGTCATTTAGATGATATGGCCCTAAGACAGTATTAGGGGCTCTGTGTAGCAAGAACAGAAGGCTGCCTTGTGAGGATATATGTATGTAGTGGGGCAGGGGAAGCACACTGTAGAACTCCCTGGGGCAGAGGAGAGGAGAAGGCAGGCAATGAGCCTGCAGATGGTTGTTGAAGGGATTAAGAACTGGCAGTGACTTTCTAGAAGACAGGATCTGGGCTAAAAATGTGAACCACAATGTTTATCTTGAATTTTACAAGCATATGCATAAATGTATCTATGTTAATGATAGCTAAGTCAGAGTTAATTTATAATAAAATGATATAAATTACTGTGCACTGAATCCACTAATGATTTAAAACTTGGGAGATTGATCACAAATAAAATAGGGTTATAGCTACTAGAAGCAGACAATGACAGCTATCAATTCAGGAGGAAACAAGTTAAAAAGATGTCAAAAGTAGAGGCTAGAACTGGAAAGGTGTAGCTCTCAGGGTTATTTCATGCAGCTCAGCTTGGGCCCTTTTCCTTTTAGTATAGTTCAAATGACCCAGAGCCATCAAGAATAAGTAAGTAAATACTTAGGAGGTTTGTGTTATACTCAGAGAGTATCACATATTTTATGAAGAAAATCACAACTCCTTTCTAGGTGCTGAGGCTGAACCACTTGTTATCCTTGTAACCAATTACTTTCTTGCCCAGCCTGAATCCAATCCATCTGCAAATCTAGTAGGTTCTGCCTTCAAAACATATTCAGCACACTCCATCATCCCACTACCTCCTCTCTTCTCAGCCAGAGTGAAATAGAAGCTTCCTTCCCCATGCGATTCCCTATCTGCCTTGCCCTAGCCATCCCCCTTTCCAACACACAGTTTACTAGTCAGTTGTCAGGGAAGTTAATTTAGGGGAAATTCATATTTCAAATCATGCTGTGTTGATGAGCTGATGACATAATTGAGGCACAGTAATGAGCTGTAGGCTTCAGATTCCTGAGGCTTAGAAATGGGCCTCCCTTCATTTCAGTTGTATGTGATTTGGAAAATCAGTAAGCCTTTTTCTTTCTGTATATTTCTTTGGCTGTTATATCAGTTGGGGCCACTGAAATGGCTTCCTACCAGACTCTCTGATTTTTGCCTCCTCTATATATTGAGAGAAATTCTAAAATGGATCTGTCAAATCTACATTTTTGAGATTGAAGGAAAACACTAATAATTATCCCAAGACCATGGTCATAAATTGGAGCCATCTATGGAAAACCAGGACATATGGACAACCATACTTTTAATCTATTTTTCTTATAGCAAGATCAGTAAACTTAAACAAAATCTAAATAATGTTTCATCAGTGTCCTTCTTAAAAACCCTCCTGTGGCATCCCATTCCACCAATAAGAAATCACAAATCATACTGGGGCTTACTTTATCTTGCTTTGCTCCATATGTTCCAGGCCCCCGGCCTTTGTTCTGATCCCTGAAAGTGTCCAGCTCAGTTGGCTTCTGGTACCACTGCATACTCTTACCCATTCTGCCTGTAATACTCTTTCCCTTCTGTGTGTACAGCTGACCTTCAAATGTGCTCACACAAAATCTCTTCCAAGAAATCTTTATTATTACATCAAAAATATCCCTCCACCCTTTTATTCTATATCATGTTAATGTGATCAGCTGCCTTTTTAGTACTCGGATTCATCTAAATTTCTATTTACATTTTCATTGTTTACCCTCTCCTAGAATACAAACCTCATGCAAGCAGAAGTAATCTTGTATCTTCAATGCTAGGATTAGCATTTGGAATTGCAGGGGAGGAAAAATAATTTTCCCTCTACCCTTCTTAGTTCTGGGCTGGGAAACTTGTAACAAAAGACAGGTTAACAAGAGAAAAACAAGCAGAAGTTAATTTACATGGGAACCCATGTACACATGGGAGAGACAACCAGGGGAAAATGGTTAGTTTTAAGAGGTGGTTAGAATTCGGGCTTAAATACTATTCTCAGCTAAAGACAAAAGAGAGAAGGATGTGTGTGTGTGTGTGTGTGTGTGTGTGTGTGTGTGTGTGTAGGGGTGTTAGTTTGGGGAAAATGACTGTGAAAAGTAAACACGAGTAAAAGTTTTTTGTGATTTATAAGTCATCCTTCTCTTCTAGGTACAAAGCAGGTGCCACATTCACAAATGGAGATTTCCTCTATTAATGTAAATTTCTCTTACAAGAGTGTAAATTCGACTTTATTTTCAAAACTTCTCCTGTGTTCGCTGTTTTTCAAAATAATCATCTTAAAAAATTCTTACACCAGAGAAGCACATTTTTGTATGACATATTCCACCACATATGTTTATCTTGTTATCTTTATGAGTTTATATGTATTTGCACAAACGGTGAATGAATAAAACTTTAAATTGCGTTCAATTACATGACTATCATAATAAATAAATGCAATAAAATGTGCTAAAATGTTTTGTAAAATAAGAAGTAATATACAAAATAAGATGCTCCTAGGTAGGTAAATATACCTATATTTATCTTTATATATGTGAATATATATTTGCGGGAGCTATTATAAAATAATAGGTCCACAGTTCTTTATCAACAAACCACTCAGAGAATATTATATATTAAACTATCTGGTTGACAGAGTATGACAGTGAAAGAGTTAACCCTGGTTGGTGAGTGGAAAAAGCTGGAAAACACCAGAGATGCGTAATCAGATGCCTGATCCCTGGCGGAGGCGGTCTCCACATCATATCTATTATGAGTGATACAGATGCAGAAAACTGTATTCTTCATATCATTACACTTACATACAGCATAATTTTCCTTCCAGAAATCCTAGGCTGCATAGCCTGAAGGTATTCAATAAAACTGAGAGGAACACTAGAAGTGAATCATACGAGTTTGACATTTCCAGTTCTGCTGTGACCGCCAGACCAAAATATAGTCTGCGGGCCTCTTTTTCATTAGCGTGAAACTGCCGGGTTTTAAAACAATTTATCCGTTGAATTAATCTCCAATCTGTCTTTCACACAGGGCAGATACAGCTCCCTGCATCCGTCTTCTTCTTCTGAAACACTCTTATTTCTATTTGTATGCATTCTGGGTAATGAATAACGATCTTTTGTGGTTAGAGAATGCCATTCTCTAAAATAGCTCCTAGCATTTTATTTTGTAAATGTTAACTCATTAGATCTCAAACGGTCCAGAGCCATCTATCACACTGAGGTAGGTCAAAAGCATCATACTTCACATTTTATAAATGGAGGAATTTTAGGACTTCAACCCAAGGTCATCTGCAATCAGCAGCCGAACAGAAGTAGACGAGGCACAGAAATATTACCCCAGAATCAAACAAATCTTACTCTGCCTTCTGACTTAGCCAAGCTGGCCCTCAGGGTCATGTGAGGGCAATGGTGTTTTCATCTAACTAACCCAGGGATCCAGATCCAGATGGGGATGGGGGATATGAGGCTAATCACACTACTTGCCCCCTACTCACTTTGTCCCAGCAAAGAGTAATTAAAATGCATATCAAAGCAGACTTTTCGAAGTTCCATAATATCTGAGGCAATTCATTTCCTTTCCATGCAACCCTCTGCTCTAGGCATTTTGCTGAGATTTTCACACACTTCCATTTTTCATACCGTTTGCCATCCTGGGAAGAAGTGATGCTGCTAAAGGTATTTTCCAGCTGCAGAGACGTGAACTGCTCTATGGTTCCCACTCCCATAGAACTCCTTTTACCTTTCTAGTGAAGCCAGTGGCCCAAACAGCCACCCATTACATGGAGTGCTCTGCAGTCTTCCTAGCCCCATGTCCCTTTTCCTCTCCATCACAACCCTGGCCCGCA
Organism: Canis lupus baileyi; assembly: GCF_048164855.1. Classification (NCBI taxonomy): domain Eukaryota; kingdom Metazoa; phylum Chordata; class Mammalia; order Carnivora; family Canidae; genus Canis; species Canis lupus. Next base: position 29,709,772 of record NC_132857.1, on the reverse strand, counting down.
CCTCCAAATAGAGCCAGCGTGCAATGCTTGCTTCAATCTATGCTTTCTAGGGGATCCAATCAAAGGGACTAGTGATGAGGAAACATCCAACACTGAGAGATGTTTCTTGATGCTTTTCTTCTAAGACAAAGGGGTATGGCAGAGAATTGAAAAACTCATGGCAGACTACAATGAAACTTAGAAATGTATTCTATTTGGGCTTCATCAGCTCAGTGATCTATATTAGGTTCCTTATCAAGGAGGACCTGATTTTGTAACATTTCACAAGTATTAGGAGCAGGGATAGGGGGCGAGTGGGGTGGGGTGGGGGGAGAAACACAGGCTGAGGAGAATGTTCACGTCCCAGTGCCTCAATTTTAAGATAATTATCAGCCGGTTGTCATGAGTGCTTCAAGTGTCAGAAATATAATAGAACTGGAAACATGAGAGAAGTTATATTAGTTATGTAATTTGAGAGTCATATTTATTTTGAGACAACAGCAATATCAATTTTTATTCTTAAATTATAAAGAACAAATGAAACAGTCAAATTCCTTTTGCTCTAATAGGAATGCACCATTAGACATACAAAGTATATACACAGAAAAGGCAACAATGTAGTAGCAAATGCTCCCAGCTCTGGACAGACTGGGAAATGGCAGTACTTCCTTTCTTGGTCCTCAGATCTAATTCCATCTTTGCCAGTTTGCAACCAATCAAAGACAAATGATTTGTAAGTAAATGAGAAGACTTTTTGGTATCCTGCAAATTCCCCACCCCCCCTTACATTTACTTCAGGAAAAAGCTGTACAAATGAGTGGATCCCTACGACTATAAGAGCCCCGCTGAAATTGGTACAAATGAAAAAGAAACCAGGCTCTGTGTAAGAAAACATGAAAGTCTGCATTAATTTTTTAAGATTTTATTTATTTATCCGAAAGAGAGAGAGAGAGAGAGAGAGGCAGAGACACAGGCAGAGGGAGAAGCAGGCTCCACGCAGGGAGCCCGTTGTGGGACTGGATCTCTCAACCCCAGGATCATGCCCTGAGCCGAAGGCAGGCCCTAAACTGCTGAGCCACCCAGGGTTCCCCCGAGAGTCTGCATTAATTTAACCAGCACTCATCAATCTTATTCACTCTATTTAGCAGAAGTTAAATTATCTATTATTATTACTATTATTATTATTAATTATTATTTCTACTAATGTAATAGAAATGCATACAATGGATGTACTGTCCTTATACTAATGTATTTTTGGTTCATTTTCAATTTTCTGTGGTTGTAAGAAGCTTATATCCAATATATATATATACCTGTATATCTTAAGATTCAAGCCTCAGCACATTTATAGAAAAGGAGTGGATACTTTGGCTCTTGTAAAAAAATTTTAATAAAAATTACCAATTCATTGTCTAATTAAAAGTGTATAAATTATCTATTTTTCTACCTCGTCAATACAGAGCTTCAAAAATAGTTTTAGGGTTTTTATGTTTGTTTTTGATAGATGAAAGGTGTAATTCTCTTAAATTTCCTTGGTTTCAGTGTTACCTAACTCAGAGTTTTTCTAGGGATAATATATGGAATTTCCTTGAAGCCTATGATCAGCCTGGAAGAGAAGAGTATTGAGGAAAGAAAAAAAGGAAGAAAGAAAGAAAGAAAGAAAGAAAGAAAGAAAGAAAGAAAGAAAGAAAGAAAGAAAGAAGGAAGGAAGGAAGGAAGGAAGGAAGGAAGGAAGGAAGGAAGGAAGAAAGAAAGAAAGAAAGAAAGAAAGAAAGAAAGAAAGAAAGAAAGAAAGAAAGAAAAAAGGAAAAGGAAAAGGAAAAAAAGGAAAAGGAAAGGAGGGAGAAATAGAGAAAGGGGAGAGAGGGAAGGAAGGAAGGAAGGAAGGAAGGAAGGAAGGAAGGAAGGAAGGAAGGAAGGAAGGGAGGGAAGGAAAAGAGGAAACATCTGTAACATTTCACCAATGATAATAAGTATCTGAATTTACAAAAGAGGCTTTCAAGTGACTTTAAATTAACTCCAAAGCTCTGAGGATGTTGAATATTTAGAAAATTCAGTGTGCGATTGTGTGATCACTAAAGTCTTTCCCTACCTGTATCACTCAGGGTTCAATCAAAAGACAGAATGAGGAGGAAATATATATTAAGCGATTTATTGCCTTTGGCTTACAAAATTGAAGGGGTTATCTGTGCAATTCTAAAATCCCTAGGATAGGCTCTAACTGCTATCTGGCAGGAGCTGAAGCTCCTCTCCACAGGTAGAATTTCTTTTTCAGAGAATCCTCAGTTCTACTCCAAAGTCTTTCATCTGATTAAATAATGTTCTCCCAGATTATTTAGTATAAACTCCCTGATTTAAAGACAACTGATTATGGACTTCAATCACATCTATGAAATGCCTTCATAGCAACTCCTAGGTCAGGGTTTGACTGAATAACTAGAGATTATAGACTAGTTAGGGTGACACATAAAATTAAGCATCACTCTACCCTATCTTGTTTTATGTCTATTTAGGATGAGGAGAAGAAATTCCTTAACAATTTTAACCTTTGTAATTTCTGTATCTCTAACTAACTTGTATCATTCTTCAGGAAAAAATATTTTCTCTTATTAATTATTTTTAATGTTCCTAACAGCTTTATTATAATAGCCAAAAATTGGAAATAACCAAAACATGAGAATGGCTGAACAGACAGTAATAAGCCCATACCATTGAATACTGCTTGGAATAAATAGAAAGGACCTATTGTTATACTCAAAAACTTGGGTGGACCTCTAGGTCATATGCTGAAACAGAAGATCCAATATCAAAATATCATACACTATCTAATTCTAACTATACAACATTCTGGCAGGTACAGAATTTTAAAAAATAGAGGACAGACTAGCAGTTGCCAGGGCTTAGGGATGGTGGACAAGAGAGAGAAGTGAGTGACCACAAAGAGGGAGCATGAGAAAGATCTTTGTAGAAGAAACAGAAGTTAAGGAGTCAATCCCATTTACAAAAGCACCATTTGCTTCAACGTGGATAGAACTGGAGGGTATTATGCTGAGTGAAGTGTCAATCGGAGAAGGACAAACATTATATGGTCTCATTTTGGGGGGGGATATAAAAAATAGTGAAAGGGAATAAAGGGGAAAGGAGAGAAAATGAGTGAGAAATATCAGAGAGTGTGACAGAACATGAGAAACTCCTAACTCTGGGAAACCAACGAGGGGTGGTGGAAAGGGAGGTGGGCAGGGGTTTGGGGTGACTGGGTGATGAGCACTGAGGGGGGCACTTGATGGGATGAGCACTGGGTATTATGCTATATGTTGGCATATCGAACTCCAATAAAAATATATACAAAAAAATAAAATAAAGCAACATTCTATGACAAAAATAGTAAAGTTCTTTGTGATGGTGGAAAACTGCTGTTTCTTGGTTGGGGTAGTGCTTACCAATCTGCATATATAACAAAATAACATAAAACTACACATGGGACTTCTCTCTACCATATTTCTAACTTCTCTGTATCAATAATCATTTCAAAAACAAAAGCCTAAAAAAGAAATGAATGTACATACTGTGTACTTCACATTAAGGCTGGGACACACTTGCTAAGCAAGACAGGAAATGGAACAATTGTAAATAGAAATGAAGACATTATTGAAAACATCACTTTACAACTTTTTGAATGGCAGAAATCTGACAAAATCAAATAGAATGATAGAATTGGAACCTGATAATTGATCTTTGAACAATGTGAGGTTAGGGACCCCAAAAGGGGTCAACTATATTTGTAATGTGAGTAAGATACTAAGTGTTGTTAGTCGTCAAGAAAAGCAAAGTAAATGAGACTGAGGTGCAAAGGAAGAAGCACTGGAACCACTCAGCCATACTTCTCAAGATGTATTTTTAAACACAGTGCTCGGATCCCTCTGAGAGAATGGTAATGATGATGACATGATGATGACAATGGGAACAACTATTGTTTTTTTTTTTTTTAATCATGGAAAATCTGTTTTCAAAGTGCTTTTAAACATGATTTACTGTTTTCGGATGTGAGTAATGGCGGGCTTAAGTCTCTGAAACTAAGCTCGCATCCAGATGGCTATGTGTCTTGTTGTCACTGGCACCCATGTTGATATAACAGCACTCCAACCAGTCCTCAGAGTCCACTTGCTTCAAGCTTATGCGCCCCTTGCTTGCTGACTCTTGCTAAGTCCCTTGGTCTGTAGCAGGACCAACTTACTTTTCTAGAGATTTGCAGACCACTGGGCTTGAGGAGTGAAGGACCAGACTTTCCAGAAGATAAGTCCTGAAAACAGAAGCTACTGATGCCAGCAAGTCTGCTCAGGATCATGTCTGCATACGACTGACTGCCTGCATCCAGACCCCCTCCTTTTTCCCATGCCTTCCCCTAGAAAACCCTCTGGCTTCACCTGGACTAGGAAGATGTCTTTGGGATGTTAGTCCACTATCTTCACAGGTTACTAACTTCCTAAATAAAGTGAGCTTTCCTTTCCCATCATCATTTTCTTCAGTATTGATTTTCAAGCAGGGAATAGCTGAACCTGAGTTCAGAACCAGTTCTCTGTCTGGTATCATTGATGATGTGGATGTTGAAGAGCCTGGAACCATTGGGGACTGCTGATGGAAGAGACATGGAAGATGCCTAGGCTAGATGGGGGAGGGCAGCAATCCAGGACATGGTGCACTTCTCCTAGCCCTTCATCTTCCTGTGTTTTCTGTAGGATTCTATAAATAAGCATAAGGAATATTAGGTGAGGGATTTTGGTGAATTGTTAGAAGCCAAGTCTGGGCTAGCTGGACACCATGAAGCCTCTGGGGCCACTGTAATAGGGAGATATCACTTTTCCTCAAAGGAAACTCACCAAACTCTCACATGGAGAATATAGGATGAAACCCAGGAAAGCTTCTTTACTTCCTGATAGCCCTGTTAGAGGGAGTGCAAAAGTCTCATATTAATTTTTGTATCCTTTTATCCTAACAATAAACTTGATGCATAAAGAACTTTGGTAAACATCTGTAGAACTGAAGTACAAGAAATGTTCATATCCATCCACAACTTCAAAAGAGGACAATTTTGCCTTTTTTATTTCTTACCAGTGCCTGAGATGGTGATAACATGTTGAAGGCACACAGTATTTAGCTTATAGCTCAACTATAATGCTCTATATTTTCATAGAATTATCCCTACTAATAGCCCTTTCATCTCTTATAATTGTTTCTGCATATAACCTGCTGACTCAGATTGTACCTTCATAGATGAACTTCAAACCTATACAATGTCTATACCTGTTACAAGTGCATCCCCTTGGGAGAGATTTTTTTTTTAAGATTTTATTTATTCATTCATGAGAAACACACACACAGAGAGAGAGAGAGAGAGAGAGAAAGAGAGAGAGAGAGAGGCAGAGACACAGGCAGAGGGAAAAGCAAGCTCCATGCAAGGAGCCCAACATGGGACTCGATCCTGGGTCTCCAGGATCACACCCTGGGCTGATGGTGGCGCTAAACTGCTGAGCCAGCTAGGCTGCCCCGAGATAACTTTTGATCAGGGAGTCTTTTACCTCCTTTAAGAAAGGATTGGATAAAGAGATAGCACAAAAACTACAGAGGGCTGACAAGTAATTAAGATAAATGCTGAATTCGAAAGTCTTTAGCATTGAGGTAAGATTGGATTGGAAGGTAAAAGTAATCACATTTACTGAGCATTACTGAATCTCAGGCTTTGCAGTTAGATGATTTTGAAACATAACCCCAATGGCTTCTAGGACTCCTTGCCCTTGGATTTCAATGTGCAATTGGCTCAGACTCTACCCTAATTTCACTGTATCCTGGTGCATGTAACTGGGACTTAATTTGAATGAGAACTTGGAGCCACCCTAGTTGGAATAATTGTGGTTTACTTGCTTGTGTCAAGCAAGAGACTTGCTGAACTGGCAGTCAGAAGACACCCATTTAAATCTTGACTTTGAAACTTACTCTGTAACTCTCTTAGTCTCTATGAACTTCAATTTCATAATATTCAAAATAGGATAATGGCTCTACTTCAATCACTATGCAGGGAGTTATAAGAGTCAAACTAAATAGTACTTTATATAATTTTACAAATATGCTTGGTCAGGACTTTAAGTGATCTTTTTCTAACTAAGTCATGTCAATCAACTCTCCCCCTCTTTGAGGTTCTCAATCAAAAACAGTACAGAAAGTCAAAACAATAACAGAATGATAAAACAAAATATTGCAACTTCTAGATTTTTTTTATAGCTGAGAAGTGACCCTTTGGCCCTTTGGAAAGCTCTTATAGAAGTTGTCCTGAAGGGTAGGACGTAGGTCAGGAGAACTATGGGAAAGCTGGGTACTTGTTGTCTTCTCCATATTCCAAACCCCTTAGTTTGAGGATAAACTGGCACAATAAATGAATGGATGAATGAATGGATGGATGGGATATAGCAGGTGCCAGGAGGAACCCTGGGCTGATCACTGAGTGAAGTACAAGAGAGGAGGATGACCTGCCATCCAGAGGAACCAGGCCTGGGCTGATTACCACCCTGTAAGGAGGAATTACAGGAGCTAATTAAAGACAAGCAACAGGAACACAGAAATCTCAGCCTGGGCTCCTGTCCTTAAAGTTAAGGAGCTGCTCACATTACAAATATGGCCCACAGGATATTAAAGGTATTTTGTATCAGTAGGTCAGTCCTCTTCTTGTGGCCTGGAAGGGATAGTAAAGGTGCAAAGGAAGAAATAAAAAGTCCCTATCTCCAAACTCCTTGACAGAGAGAGAATGCATAAAACTTCCTCATTTTAGATAACCAGAATAGGAAACAATTAAATTTGATTCATGTAATTCCAAGCTGATTCATGTAATGATAAGGTTTTCTGTTTGATTATAAGTTCAGCTTGGTTTAGGAACTCAAATAATGTAGCTAAGGGATGCCTGGGTGGCTCAGCAGTAAGCGTCTGCCGTTGGCTCAGGGCATGATCCTGGAGTCCTGGGATCGAGTCCCACATTGGGCTCCCAGCATAGAGCCTGCTTCTCCTTCTGCCTGTGTCTCTGCCTCTTTCTCTATGTCTGTCATGAGTAAATAAATAAAATCTTTTTTGACAATAATGCAGCTAAGATTTCATTTCTCTGCAACTCTTTTTTTTAACTTTAAAAAAAATCTTTCCAGCTTTATGGAGGTATAATTGACATATAACGTTGTGTTAGTTCTGTTATCTTTTGACTCTGTCTTCGGCTGCTCTGACTTCTTCACTCTTGGGCTCCATGCCTTGGCTTTAGGTAACCTGGGTTCACATCTTCTTCCCTGTTTTATGCAGATAAAAAGAGAGAGAATGAATATTCTTAGCAAGACTCATACAAGTTCGAGCATTTACTCTGGGATCCATTTGGAATGCATACTCACCCCTAAACCAATCATTATTACTTCAGCCCTTTGATAAAAGAAAGATGAAGAATTATTGTCAGAAGAAAAGTTAAATAAATGCTGGAAACCCTAAAATATTTATTTTACTACACAGCCATAAGAGAATGTCCTTCCAAAGGGTGTATTTCTATGTTCAGAATACCCAAAAGGGAAAAATAAAGATCATTGCATTTATGAGAATGAAAACCACTAGATTAACATGAAAACATAGAGTACATATAGAATGGAAAGAGAAACTTCTGCCGTGGGAAGAGTTTTTGAGGGGAAAGAGGCCAGTTTTAAGAAGTATCCATTTCTGGTAGCAGCAATTGGTATGCTCCCCATGTATTTCCTTTATCTTCACTTTCACATGATTTAGTAAATTAATTACTTAAAAATATATACACATATATAATAAAAATATATGAAATATTAATTTTACAATTGATATTATATAATATTTTAAAATATATTTAATTTAATGTATATATTTTATAGACATTTATATATAGGACCATTTATGTTGGAAAAATTTGATGTAACTTCTTAACTACTATAACACTGTATAATTTAGCTTCTGTTGAAACAGATTTAATGAGAGGGAGATTACTATTTTGCAGAAGTGCTTGTTCCCTTTTTAGGTAGCTAAGGTTGTTAAAACTTACATGATACAAGGATTAAACACTGTTATACAAAATTTAACTCCCTCCTCCCATAATAGCCTTTCTGATATCTGAAAGTATTGCTCGTGGGGCAGTTTGGAAAACTGACTTTGTCCACATCTTTTCAGTGTTTGTGCTCCCAAGAGTAATCATGGAAGGAGAGTAAATAATCCCAGGAAGAACTCAAGAACCAAAAGGTTGCTTTTACAATCAAAAGATTCATTGAAATCATTCATGGTGCCAGACTCAGCAACAGTAGCACTGAGGAAAGTCAGCAAAGCTGCTGCTGTGGGATCACTGGGGAATGCAGAAGTCAGCTGCCTTCTGAGGAAGGGTGAGAGCACTCCATGAACTCAGAGAATGTGCAGCAAAGGAATTCTTGCTTCTTAGAATTGCTCTACTTTATTAATCAAACCTTGTTTTTTTTTATTCCTTTTATTTCTTTAGTAGTAGTCACCAATTAGATTTTCTACAGATGGTTCGTTAAAATGGCTTCAAGTCTCTCTTTCCCACTATTTCAATTGAAAATAGCCAATTTTCTATTTTTATCTCATCTATATGGTATGCATTTATTCTTTCCATGATGAGGAAAGTCTACTCTAATTAATTTTAGGTCATTTATATTTGCTTATAAGATGCAGATAGCTTTTATTTAAGTGGCTGGCAATGCATGTCCTTTTTACACCACTGGAAATGAAGGTGTGTTGGTTTGTGTTCTGAAGTTCCAGGATTGGACCCCAATTCATTAAGATGGCATCTCACAGATCTTTAAGGGACTGCAAGTAGATCATGAATGTGAAAGAGCCATTCCTCCAATCCTTACTTTGTAGAAAATGGTTAAGATAGCCCAGTATTATTTTTATAAAGATTCTAGAAGAGCTAGCATTCTCACTCAAGTGTCTTACATCAAAATATTAACCCCAGTTTATCCATAACCACACTGAACCTCACAACAACCTAATGGCAGAGGTATAATTATTGCCATTTCATAGGTTAGAAACTTAGGCTTATAGACAGTAAGTAATTGCCTAAGGTAACATATAGCTAAGAAACATGACAAATAGATTCAGAAAAGTTCAGAATGTCAACCTTATGAACTGGAAGTCAGCAGTTGGGTGATTGCTTCATGTCTCATTAATGAGAAGAATCAGATCTACCTGTGAGTTCAGGCAGGTAGCTGTGGTGTTTGTGTGTAGAAAGGACAAGGGAGAATATGGAGGGGGAGGGAAAGCATGTGTGGAAACCTTACTATGTGTCATCCCTTTGCTCGTGAGCTATCTTAAAGTGACTAAGTCCTTGGAGAAAAGCATAACCATTTATGAAAATGAGGGAACTGGACCCTAAGAGCATAAATGATTTGCCCAGTTTCACAGAACTACAACAAATGTTGAAGGAAGGAATTGGGATTTGGCTAGACGTATTTCTTCCACGAGAAGGAAATGTTAGGAAAGATAAGTGAGTGCATGAGACAACATTTCAACCCAGGATCAGTCCTCATATCACAAGAGAAAATCTCATCTATCAAAACCGCAAGCTCTTCCTTATTTCAGGCTGAAATAATTACCATGTATTCTCCTAGCAAGCCTATTAAAATTGAAATACCTTTTGCCTCAACAATTTCACAATCACTTTTGATTGATTGAATGATTTATTTATTGATTTATTCATTCATCAAACACATAGCCTTGTAAGCTATGTACCTGACATAAAGATAAATAAAGTAAAAAAGCCTTGCTCCCAAGGAAGCCCTTATCTCATCAGAACAGAATGTGTTAAAATAGCTACAAGGCATTGGGACACAGTAATCTGGGAGGAGAGCAGAGAAGGGGGGGTCTTTGAATAGACCAGTAGAAGCTTCATATAAAAATGTCAGAACACAGTCCATGGGATGATTTTTACAAAGTTTAAAGAATCAATTGACCAACAATATTGTCTAATACCTAATACATGTAAGAAACTATAAGTTGTTAAAGATACAAAAGAAAGTATGACTGGCTTCATCAACTGAAACTCTACTCCATGCCAGGATATTTATGGGCATTTATTTTTCATCTAATATCAGATTTAGAAATAAGTAGGTTTAATCTAAGACTCCCATGTACAATAATTTGCATAGAATCATCAAACAGTAAATTTGGAATTCAATTCACTTCTTCTAGGCACTAACACCCTGATTTTTTACTTTCTCATGCTGTCTTCCATCAAGTCCCTGAATTGACAGGATTTACATATCAGTTGGAAAGAGACTCACAGACAGAAAAACAATGGCTAATAACATGAGATAGTAAATCAAAATAAATTATAAACATACTTTAGAGCATGAGTTAGCTGGTTTTTCTATTCAGGATCTCTTCTTGCAGAAATTGAGATGTCCTTCAAGGGCTATGCTCTCATCTGAGGCTCAGGGTCATCTTCTAAGCTCACTGTTTGTTTCCAAAATTCAGTTTCTTGTAGTTTTAGAATTTAGGGTCTCAGCTCCCAGGAGTGACCCCATTCCCAGCCATGAACCTTCTCTACACCAAGGTAGCATGTTTTTGAAGGCCAGCAGAAGAGCATCTCTGATACTTCCTGTCTTTTATTTCAAGACCTTCTTTTAGATTGTTCATCTCACACGTAAGTATCCCACTCCCAGGATATACTCCCCATTTATTCTCAAAGTCAACTGATTAGAGACCTTAATTATATCTGCAAATCACTTTATCTTTGCCATACAACACAACCTAATCCTTGGAGGGGGTACTCCAGGATGGTCACAGGTTCTGTTCACACTCAAGGGGGACAGATTTTTACAGAATGTGAATCTTAGGGACCATCTTAGAATTTTTTCTACCACAGATAGGAAAAATAACTTTATTAATTCATCTGTAAATGTTAAGAGTTTATTGTTTCTGGTGCTGGGGCATAACAGCACACAAGATGATCGACACCCCTAGACTCATAAGGCCAACAGAAACCCTCATGGAAAACTAAAACAATCACATAAATAAATAATGGAATCATAGTTATGTGACACTTAAATACCACAAAGAAAAATAAAATAGGGTACGAGATAAAAATTGGGGTCTACTATTTTAGATGTATTGTGTAGAAAAGGAAAGGCTGATCTGAAAAGAAAAAGAACTCCTTCCTCCCTGAATCTTGCTCTTTTGGGTCAGAACACTGTAGGATAAGACGATAGCCTATTTCACAGGCAGTTGGAAACCCCTTGAGTAGAGCCCCCTCACTCACCACTGCAGCAGTGTCCAAGTAGTCAAGGCTGGGCCTAGAGCTGAGTCAGGAGGCAGCCCTGTAGGAACCAAGGAGAATATGGAATGGGTCTGTGGATTCCACCATCAGAAATACCAAGGGACCCTGGCTACAGTTTTTCTCAGGCTTTTAGTCCTCATTCATGTTCTTCCTGGTCCCTGCTGTGCTGTAGGGGCTTGGCGGTCATACTGAGCTTCAATCTGGACCAGAATTATTTAGGAAAAGGGCATACCTGGAGGCTAGTGTGGTGGTGACAAGTCTGAAATCTGAAGTCATTGTGGAAAAGGTGAATCTAGGAACTGCAGATTCTAGTTCTTGCAATATGAAAATGTTCTCCCCACTGCCTTCCTTTGAGAAAGGTTATTATTAGGCAGACTCTAGATACACGGAAAGAAAAGGTAATAATGTCAGCAGAGAATGATATGAACAAAAGGGTGGGATAGGCACCAACAGTACCCTCATACAATGGTACATCTCAAAGTCTTTCTGAGAAATTCAGTTCCGACAAGGTGAGTTTAGGCATGACTGTACACAGGCTTATAGAACGTGGATGGGTATGTGGAGTTTTCCTGTCTTGTAAATTGTATTTATAACACGTTTGTTGAGATATAATTGGCAAACCATAAAATTCTCCCTTCTAAAGTAATAGAATTCAGTAGCTTTTAGTATATTCACAGAGTTGTGCAACCATCACTGCTATTCATTACCTTGTGAATGGGTGTGGATTGAAAACTCACAAGATCAAGAAGGTTTGGAAAAGGTCTTGGAAGACCTGCAATAATTCACAAACAAATGGAAAATGTGGAAAGTCTTTGAGGAATTCCTCTTGACTCATACTAATGGGGACACGGTTAAAGTACACAAGAAAAATGCTCACTTATTTCATGCCAATTTTAAATTAGTATCCATGTCTGTGTTGTCTTTGAGACACAATACCTAGTGTGGTGTCTGATATATTGTTGGAGCTAATTAAATATGTGCTTAAAGAATAAAAGAGTTTACCTACCCCTAGACTGGGAATCAAGCTTTGGTCTATACTTGACTGCTTTCAAAATGCAATCAAATTGAAGAGAGAATCACTCAGCATTTTCTCCCATTATATACCCTGGACCACTAGTGGTAACTGCATTTTATTTTAGGTTTATTTTCCACCACCATAGGTACATTAATTTTACAATAATGACTTAGAGTTTTCCTCATTAATTTAACACTTTCTATGTTAGGCATTTCCTTTGAGATTGTTTAATGGTGTCCTATTTTTTAAAAAAGGTTTTATTTATTTACTCATGAGAGACACAGAGAGAGAGGCAGGGATATATGCAGAGAGAGAATCAGTCTCCTCTCAGGCAGCCCAAAGTGGGGACCCCGGGATCACACCCTGAGCCAAAGGCAGACGCTCAACCACTGAGCCACCCAGGCATCCAGATGGTGTCCTATTTTTCTCTCTATTTCTTTCTACATACATGTGTATATATTAACCTAAGTTCCTTTATTTTCAGACCTGTACCCTTGAATATCACACAGGCTAATGTTGAATTTTATTGTTTCTTTTCTAAGATCTTTTGGTTGTTCCTACTTCTTTAAAGTTCAGTATTTAGATTCACAGATGTGGGATTCCATATAATCCCTATCTTACATCATTATTTAGTCTTCCTTTCAATGTATTTTGTCTTGGAATAGATTTTCACAGATCTGGGAATTAGCTATTGAGTTAGTGCAAATATAGAATGGAGCCTATGCTCTGGTTGCCAATCCAACATCCATTTCCACCTGCTCCTCTTCAGTTCCAGAGGAAAGGCTTATATATTGGTTCAGGGAATGATTTTCTCATTCTCTTCTACTTGAAAAAAAAAAATAAATAAAGTTCAAAGCTCCAATTGCCACCGGCATCCATACTGTGAGTAGAAAGAAAACCAGCCTTTGGATGATAGTGACATAAATGGTTTATCATGTCAGGCTAGGATTCTGCTCGACCTTTCTACTTTTTATTATGTGAAATAATCCAACTTTTATACTTAAACCAGAAAATAAGAAAGCGCTCAAAAAACAAACCAATGGAAATATGTCAAAGGAACACAGGCCCCAAACGAAATAGCTCTGAATGATTAATGCTGGAACTATTTGAGAAACAAAATAAATAATGTAATATTGGATTAGAATCCAAAGAATAAAATAAACAGCAGTGGGTCCATATTGATATAAATAAATGATTACACAAATAAGCAAATGGGGAGAAGAAACAAGAATAGAATAGAGAGTAGAGCATAGAATTCCAAACAATTTATGGAGATATCCTCCCCCTCAAGGAGTTAAATCTGTACCCCTTCAGTGCAGGCTGCACAGAGGAAGATGGGGAGGAGAGTAACTTTACTGTGCAGAAACGTGACAAACACCACTTAAGCCATGTGATCAAGCTTAACATCAGCAGGTATGTTGCTAGCAGGCTCCTCTAATGCGATTTGATATCTTTGTGATCTTCTTCCCCAAAACCATTACCCCAGGTTAATGCTGAGAGAAAACATCAAACAAGCCCAAGTAGAAGACATCCTACAAAGTTCATGACCAGTACTATCCTGTATTGTTGAGGTCATCAAAAACAAGGTAAGTCTGAGAAACTCTCACTGTCTAAAGAAGCGAAAGGAGACATGATGATTCAATGTCTTATATTCTGGCTGGGATCCTATGAAAATAAAGGGCATAGGAAATCTGAATGAAGTATAGATTTCAGTTAATAATCATGTATTGATTTTGTTCCATTAGATGTGACAAATATATCATAATAATTTAAGATATCAACAGCAGGGAAGCTGAATGCAGTGCAGTGGTATAAAAGAACATAGTGTACTATCTATGCAAATTCTGTGTAAATCTAAAACTATTCTAAAACAATTTTTTTAAAAGTGCAAAGAATTTCCATGTATCACTAAAAGTCTGTTTTTTTTATGAATGGCAGCTGTTATTTTTAATGTAATCAGATTCATCAATCTTTTCTTCTGTCATTAGTAATTTTTTTCTCCGTTTTAATCAACTTGTCAGCTTGCCCTTCTTCATGTCATGAAGAGATTCCCCTGTGTCTCCTAAGAGGTTGATTCTTTTTGAATTTCAAATTGAAATATATCTGAAATTAATTTTTGTGTATGTTTTAGGTGAGAAATGCTCTCATCATTTTTCTATTTTCAATACTTATTGAAATTTTGTCTTTTGCCCACTCTATGAAACGTCAGTTTCAAGTTTCTTCATATGGGATGGTTTTAGAAGTTCTGAGGAATTAGGAGAGTAACTCTCTGAAGGTTCCCTCAGGAACTCATTCAGCCAACAGGCCATCAAGAAAGCTATGTGTTCATTATTAGCAAATAAATAGTGTGATAAAGTTACTTCTTGAAGGGATTCGGGCTCATTCTATGAATGGCATCTCATGCTTCTGGAAAGAAACATGAGCCAGTGCAATTGTTTGGACCCTTTTTCAACAGATTATTACCTCCTAAGGAAAGACCAACTCTTCACAAATCTTCAAAGCTTTCATAATATCTCACAGCCTATCTCTAGCCTCATGTATCATGATTCTTACCACTAGTTCATATAGACCTTCCATTCCTCAAAGATGCCAATTTCAGTGACTACAGACGTGATATGTTTCTACCAGAAAACATGTCCTAGTACGAGTTTCCCTGTCATGGGTATTTTCTATTCCATATTTTGCCTGGCTAATTCTTATTTGTCCTTCAAATTTTAAAATAAATATTTCTTCAGAAAACCCTCCCATCATCCATCAAAATAAGTGGGTTTCCCTATTATAAGTTTTATGAAACCATCTCTTTCTCATTGGTAGTCTCTGTAGGAATTATGCTTGGTTAATTATTTTCATATTCATCAGTGTAACCTATTTCTTCTAATAAAATTTCAAGTTTCAGAACATATCTAGTCCAGCAATATTCCCACTACTATTCTATGATCACAGAGACTTTTCTCGCTTGTTCCCCACAGTATCCCCAGAATCTAGATCTGTACCTGGTAAGTACAGGTGACCCTTGAACAATGCATAGGTTCAGGGCAATGACTCCCATGCAGGTGAAAATCCATGTATAACTTTTATCCTACCAATTTTGAATTTATTAATTTTAAAAAATTATTGAAGTCTAATTAACATACAGTGTTGTGTTAGCTTTGGGTATACAATATAATGATTCAACATTTCTATGCATTACTCAATACTCATCAAGATTGGTATACTCTTAGTCCCCCTTATCTATTTCATCCCTCCCTCTCTTCCTCCCTTCTGGAAACCACCAATTTGTTTTCTGTATTTAAGGGTCTTTTTTGGTTTGTTTCACTGTCTTTCTTTTTCTTTGTTAATTTATTTTGTTTCTTAAATTCCACATATGAGTGAAATTATATGGTATTTGTTTTTTTTATGATTTTTTTTCCTTTTAATTAATTTTTATTAGAGTTCAATTTGCCAACATATAGCATATCACCCAGTGCTCATCCCATCAAGTGCCCCCCTTGGTGCCCATCACCCATTCACCCCATTCCTCCACTCACCTCTCTTTCCACTAACCCCTTGTTGATTTCCCAGAGTTAGGAATCTCTCATGTTCTGTCACAGTTTTTGATATTTCCCACTCATTTTCTCTCCTTTCCCCTTTATTCCTTTTCACTAGTTTTTATATTCCCCAAATGAATGACACCATATAATGTTTCTCCTTCTCCGATTTTTTAATAAATTTATTTTTTAAATAAATTTAAATATTGGTGTTCAATTTGCCAACATATAGAATAACACCCAGTGCTCATTCCGTCAAGTGCCCCCCTCAGTGCCCGTCACCCAGTCACCCCCACCCCCCGCCCACTTCCCCTTCCACCACCCCTAATTCGTTTCCCAGAGTTAGTAGTCTTTCATATTTTGTCTCCCTTTCTGATATTTCCCACTCATTTGTTCTCCTGTCCCCTTTATTCACTATTTTTTATATTCCCCAAATGAATGAGACCATATAATGTTTGTCCTCCTCCGATTGACTTATTTCACTCAGCATAATACCCTCCAGTTCCATCCACGTCGAAGCAAATGGTGGGTATTTGTCGTTTCTAATGGCTGAGTAATATTCCATTGTATACATAAACCACATCTTCTTTATCCATTCTCTTTCGATGGACACTGAGGCTCCTTCCACAGTTTGGCTATTGTGGATATTGCTGCTAGAAACATCGGGGTGCAGGTGTCCCGGCAGTTGACTGCCTCTGTATCTTTGGGGTAAATCCCCAGCAGTGCAATTGCTGGGTCATAGGGCAGTTCAATTTTTAACTCTTTGAGGAACCTCCACAAAATTTTCCAGTGTTTTTTTTTTTTTTTCAGTGTGGTTGTACCAGTTCACATTCCCACCAACAGTGCAAGAAGGTTCCCCTTTCTCCACATCCTCTCCAACATTTGTTGTTTCCTGTCTTGTTCATTTTCACCATTCTCACTGGTGTGAGGTGGTATCTCATTGTGGTTTTGATTTGTATTTCCCTGATGGCAAGTGATGCGGAGCATTTTCTCATGAGCTTGTTGGCCATGTCTATGTCTTCCTCTGTGAAATTTCTGTTCAAGTCTTCTGCCCATTTCATGATTGGATTGTTTGTTTCTTTGCTGGTGAGCTTAATAAGTTCTTTATAGATCTTGGCTACTAGTCCTTTATCTGATACATCATTTGCAAATATCATCTCCCATTCTGTAGGTTGTCTTTTAGTTTTGTTGAGTGTTTCTTTTGCTGTGCAGAAGCTTTTTATCTTGATGAAGTTCCAATAATTCATTTTTACTTTTGTTTCCCTTGCCTTCCTGGATGTATTTTGCAAGAAGTTGCTGTGGCCAAGTTCAAAAAGGTGTTGCCTGTGTTCTCCTCTAGGATTTTGATGGATTCTTCTCTCACATTTAGATCTTTCATCCATTTTGAGTTTATCTTTGTGTATGGTGCAAGACAGTGGTCTAGTTTCATTCTTCTGCATGTGGCTGTCCAATTTTCCCAGCACCATTTATTGAAGAGACTGTCCTTTTTCCAGTGCATAGTCTTTCCTGCTTTGTCGAATATTAGTTGACTATAGAGTTGAGGGCCCATTTCTGGATTCTCTATTCTGTTCCATTGATTTATGTGTCTGGTTTTGTGCCAGTACCATACTATCTTGATGATCACAGCTTTGTAGTACAGTTTGAAATCCAGCATTTTGATGCCCCCGGTTCTGGTTTTCTTTTTCAATATTACCCTGGCTTTTCAGGGTCTTTCCTGATTCCACACAAATCTTAAAATGATTTGTTCTGTTTTTCTCTGATTTATTTCACTTAGCATTTATGCTCTCTAAGTCTGTCCATATTATTGCAAATAACAAGATTTCATTTGTTTTAATGGCTGAGCAATATTCCACATATATATATATATTCCATATATATATTTGCATATAACATCTTTTTTACCCACTTATGTAGAGATGAACACATGAACACTTGGGTTGCTTCCATATCTTGGCTATTATATATAATGCTACAATAAACATAGGAGTGTATATATCTTTTCAATTAGATTTTTTGTTTTCTTTAAGTAAATACCCAGTAGTAGATTCTGGATCATTATGATAATTCTATTTTGAAAGAATCTTTAAGGAATCTCCATGCTGTTTTCCATCGTGTTTGCACAAATTTTCATTCCTACCAACAGGGATGAAGGTTTCTTTTCCTTCACATCCTTTCCAACACCTATTATTTCTTATCTTTTTTATTCTAGCCATTCTGTTAGGTGTGAGGTGATAGCTCATTGTGGTTTTGATTTGCATTTCCCTGATGATTTGTGATGACTCTGATGACTCCCCAGAACTTAATCAAAAATGGCCTGCTGTTGACCAGAAGCCATACCAACAACATAAGTAGTTAACACATACTTTGTGTATTGTATCTGTTATATAATGTATTCTTACAATAAAATAAGCTAGAGAAAAGAAAATGTTATTAAGAAAATCATAAGGAAGAGGAAATACATTTATAGAATGTACTGTATCAAAAAGAAAACAAAGCAAAACAATCTGTGTATAGAAGGACTGGGCAGAGGAGCAGCAACCCAGGGATGGTGATGTTGCCCAGCCTGGTATCCTTGGATCAGCAGCAGCAAGTGGGTCCTAGGGCAGAAACAGTGGCCCAAGAGGTGCAGTAGAGCTGACACATCTGCCTGAAGGAGTACCACCTACAGTGGCCCCTGGCAGCTGCAGCCACATATGAGTGCACCTGCCTCATGGAGGCCTTAGTGGTAGGGGTTGTGAAGGTTCACAGAAGGGGTCCAGGCCCCTGATAAGAACCCCCAGGCCCAAGATTATCCTGGTGAAGCCCAGAGCTGAGCAGTGGAGGTTTGGAAGAATAGAGATGTGGAGGTGTATATATGTGTGCTGAGGAGCAGAGGGACTTCTGCCCGGCTTCATCTGTGCTCTCTGGCTACATTCCTTCACTTCAGGACATCCTCCTGCCTGCCAGCCCACCTTCTGCCTTACTGAACTTGTCCATCTGGGTGGCAAATGGGGTGACCAAAAGCCATGCCTGGGCCTGGGGCCTGGGGCCTCCTAACAGCCTCTGCAGGCCTCCCTGGGTACTGAGAGAGCAGCAGGTGCTACCTCTGCACCAGTCACCTTTGATTTGGTCCATGGAGACTAGGGTGGGCAGTTGCAAATGAATGCTTTGTGAATTTTCTATCAACTCCTAAAGAAGAAAGGAAGAAGAAGAAGAAGAAGAAGAAGAAGAAGAAGAAGAAGAAGAAGAAGAAGAAGAAGAAGAAGGAGGAGGAGGAGGAGGAGGAGGAGGAGGAGGAGGAGGAGGAGGAGGAGGAGGAAGAGGAGGAGGAGGAGGAAGAGGAGGAGGAAGAGAAGGAGGAGAAAAAATCCAAGTGTGTCTAAGTGGACCTGCCCAATTCAAACTTAAGTTGTTTAAGATCAACTATAGTAGGTTATGTGTAATTTTTTAATAAATGAAATAATCTAGGTTACAAATGAATAATTGAATTAATGAATGAGGAAGAAAGGAATAGAGTAGTAACATGCTAATTAGATCAGGAAATTTGCAGTTTCTTGAAGGAGAAGGGAAATGAAACTTAAGGAAATAATGCATTTGCCTTTCAGTGTTTCCCATCGTCCTTTCTTCTCTATCTCTGCTTGCCAGTACACATACTCAGGACTACAGGCAAAGTGACTGCTACCCTGGACTCTGAACTGGAGCCCTGAACAGTAAGAGTCCCATAGTTTTTAAGTGGGGGATCATCTGTATGTCTGTGCTGGTATAGTGACTTGCACCCTTCACATGCTACCTTGAGGCAAAGGTTGTAGAAATAAAGCGTTCAGTCTCCACACTCTGTCACATTTTGGGTGAATGAAAGCACTATATGGATGCAAAGCATATTATTTTTAGAGTTAGAAAATATGTAACCTGAATATTCAGTATAGACACCACTAAAAAAGCGTCATTAAGGATGTATATGTAAACTTCATATGTGTATAACTGAGTTCTCTTGGGCTATTAAAAGGGAAATTACACTTTTTTTGGTATTAATTCTTTACAGCATGTACCTCGTTAGCCATGATATGCAAAAAAGTTTTTACTTTTCCTTCTATGATAGTTTATTTAAAAAAAAAAAACCCTTTCCTTAATTAAGGAACAGGAGAGCATCAAATGATGGGATATTATTTTGACAGTTTTATTATTTTATGAGAAACAAAGTTTGAACCTCAATATAAACATATAGTTAAGCATATTTCCTTAGTTTCTAAGTATTAATCTAGGAAAATATACAGGAAAAATACGTGAGAGAAAATGGAGTCCCACAAAATTTTTAAGCATTGCATTTTGTTATATAATACTCCTACTTATAATTATTAATCAAATAAACTATTTTTAAGAAATCTACTTTTGTAAAAGATTTTTTTTAAGTAATATCTACACCCAATGTGGGCCTCAAACTCACAACCCAAGATCAAGAGTTACCTGTTCTACCAACTAAGCCAGTCAGACACCCCAAGAAATCTAGTTTTTTTTTTTTGCTATGTGTGTTTGTAATGTCAATATTTCCTATACCATCAAGCAGCACTTAATTTAAAGATGATTTCAACAGTTCTATTGAACATCACAAACACATGCAATATGTATCCTTTTTCATGATGACATAAATATATGAAGCCAAATGGTTGCTCACATTTTCATAATTCTAATTAATGAGGAAACTTTTCACAGAGTTTGCAGAGCCATTTAAACTTTGGAAATGTGAAAGGGGAAATACTAGCAAAAATAATGAGAAAATTAAAGCAAAGAGCCCAGAAAATGTACAAAATATACATTTCAGAGAAAGAGAACAGAATATGGAAGGGATGAAATAATGAGGGACTCCAGGGTGGCCCCGTGGTTGTGTCTGGGTGTAATCCCGGGGTCCGAGGATCAAGTCCCACACCCGGGTCCCCTCGAGGAGCCTGATTCTCCCTCTGCCTGTGTCTCTGCCTCTCTCTCTGTGTCTCTCATGAATAAATAACGAAAATCTTTTTAAAAAAATAAATGATCAAATAAAAATTTCAAGGATAATACTCAGTCATATAGGACATGAAGGTCTAGCCCAGGGGTCAGCAAACTTTCTGTAAAGGAACCAATAACAAACATTATAGATGTTATGGGTCACACTCATGCTCTTGAAACTATTCAATTCTACATTATCATATAGACAATCTGCAAATAAATGAGCCTGGCTGTATTCCAATAAAAATTTTATAGACATTGAAATTTGAGTTTCAAATAATTTTCAACTGTCATGACATCTGTTTTTTTTTTTTCTTGACCTTCTCTTCCTTTTTCCCATTCAAAAATGTAACCACATTACAAGTCATAAAAAATCAGGTGTGTGTGTGTGTGTGTGTGTGTGTGTGTGTAGATTTGGCCCATGGCATGTAGATTCCTAATGCCTAGTCTAGCTCTAAGGGCCACTGAGAGCCCAGCACAATATTCAGAAGTATACTGACACTTATACCTACCCTTGTGAAATATCAGATAGTAGGGATAAAAGGAGGGCATTAAGAGCTACTAGCTACATTTATATATAATAAGAATAGAGCATACCAAGATAAATAAAGAGAAATAAGAATTTAGTAAAAATTGCTATTAACCCTATAGTCCAACTGAAAATTCTTATTGAATTTCTTAATTTCTCATAACAAAGCTTTGGTTTTTGTCATTTTGTTTTTAGAAATTCAATTCAAATAGCTTACTTGTGCTTTTTATCTTTCTCTCTCTCTCCATATGAACTTGACAAATTTATTCTAAAATTCATATGAAGGCATCAGGCCAAGCACAGGCAACCCAGTTTTAAATCAGAAGAGCAAGAAAGCATGCATAAGAAAATAGGTGGCTGAGTCTCACTAGGGGAATGCTAAGCCCAACTCTGCTTTATACTCTGTCCCTACCTCCTAATCTACTTCAGTGTTCAGAAAGTACAGAATCTTCAAATCAAGTTACAAGGAAGTCCTAAAAATTATTCCTGTCATTCCATAGCCAGATCTCCCATACTGCCCAGAGTCCAAAGCTCATGGTTTGGTATTTTACATTCAAAGAAGCATCAGGCAAGGAAAATATAGAGGTAGAGTAGATTAAAAGCAGTTAAATTTGAATTTTAGGTAAGCAAAATCCTTTCCAGGATAAGTATATCCTAAATATTGACCTAGATATACTAAAAATTATCATTTTTATATCTAAAGTTTAATATCCTGAGTATCTTGTTAAATTGGGCAACCTCAGGGGGGATGGTAGCACTGATATGTTATTTACTCATCTTATGGGATTCTTACAATCAGTGTCGATATTCTCACTGGGTTATTTATAAAGATGTGCTGTTCAATATCCAAATGTTTGTTTGAGATTTATTACTATTTTAATGAAGTATTAATGACCCTTTACTTTCTCTTCATACTAAACAATGTAAATAAAATGTAAAAGTAAAAAGTAAAAATTAAAATATAAAATGAAATCAACAAATATGTAACAAATATCTGCTATTATAGAAGATGAAAATGGACAGTAAAGAAATATGTGTGCTGGGAGTTCTGGATTCTGTAATGGCAAAATAACTTACATAGGTCTGAAGTTCACAAAGATAACAAAAGCATGGAAGAACTCACAAGCAGGCAGAAACTGAAGGTAGTCCCTTGAAAAAAAGAGAACCACACTCACTTATATGTATGGGCTTCCCCTCTATATGCACAATATGCACACTGCTGTAACCATGCACAGCAGAACTGAAACTCATGAAGAAAGCCACAGTCTTGATGACTTAAGGTGTCAGAAGGTAGTTCAAAGCTACTGGAGCACTGAAAATTGAGGGGGGAAATCTTGCAAAGAAGGGAGTCACAGGAGGCAGAAACAAGCAGACAAAATTCCAAGGAAAACAAGATTTTCCACACAAAGGAGAAAGAACTGTGAGTTTAAGTCCTGCAAAGTTAGAGTGTCTTGGTAAACATTTAGCTTTCCACAGACCTGCCCCATTAAAGTGTAAAGCCAAACCTCCACCAGTTCAAAGTGTCTGAGCAGTAACAAAATGGCACCTTTAAAGTTCTAAAAGAAAAAAAAATCATAAAATTCTATGACCAGTTAAAATATCTTTCAAAAATTAGGGCAAAATAAAAACATTTTTACATAAGCAAAATAAAAACATTTTTACATAAGCAAAAAAACATTTTTACATAAGCAAAAACGTTTTTACATAAGCAAAATTGGTGGTGAAATTCTACCACCAATTATCAATTCTTCAGAAGGTATAAAAAACATAAATAAATATGCACCTAATTTTAGAGCTTCAAAATTCATTTAAAAAAGACAGACTAGGGACGTCTGGGTGGCTTAGCAGTTGAGGGTCTGCCTTCGGCTCAGGGCATGATCCTAGAGTCTCAGGATCAAGTCCCACTTGGAGCTCCCTAAGGGGAGCCTGCTTCTCCCTCTGCCTATGTCTCTACCTCTCTTCTCTCTCTCTGTGTGTCTCTCATGAATAAATAAATAAAATCTTTTTAAAAAACAGGGTAAAAAGAATAACAAACAAATTCTTTATCACAGCTAGAGATTTTAACAGTTCTCTCTCAACAAATCATTTAGTAATTGCTCAAAAATCAGTACATATATAAGATATTTGAACAACACTACAACCCAGTTAGACTTAACTGAAATTACAGAGCACTATATTCAATGGTTTCAAAATGCTTATTTTTTTTCCAAGTGCATACACAATTTTCATCAAGATGGACTACATTCTGGGCCATAAAACAAGGCTTATGTTTGAATAAATTGAAAATTGAAAAATATTTGGAATCTTACAGAGCATGCTATTTGAACACAAGTTAAATATGGCATTGTAAGATATTTAGAAATAGTGGAAAGTAAATAGTACACTACTCAGGAGACCTAGTTTAAATAAGAAATCACAAGGGAAATTATAAAATATTCTAAAGTAAATATTAATGAAAACACAGCATATCAAAATTTTGAAATACCTAAAGCATAGCCTAGGAAAAATTTACACCTAAAAATACTTATAAGAGAAAAAAAATTAGACCAATTAACTAAGTTTATAATTCAAATTATCCTTTTTCAGGAAGATGCAATATAAAACTACAATCAGGCACTACTTAAAGCCATTAGTATGATTAAAATTAAAACAACAGAAAATATCAAATGTGGGTGAGAATGTGAAGCAACCAATATTCTCATAACATTGTTCATACAATGTATAATAGTACAACCAGTTTTGGAAACTTTGGAATTTTTTTAAATAAAAATAAATACCTACCCACCTTGTGACCTTGCAACTCCTGTGTTAGATATTTACTTAAGAAAAATGCAACACATTTCTACAAAAAGATATCTGCAAGAATGTTAATAGCAATTCCATTTGTAATACCCAAAGTAGAAAAAAAACACAATTATTTATCAGTATAATATAATGGATGCACAAATTGTAGTACACAATGGAATACTACTCAACATTTTAAAAAATGAACTAATAATACAACATAACAACATGGACAATCTCAGAAGCAGTGCATTGCAATGCCAATAATAACAAATACAAAGTTAAATAAAAAAGACTATGGTGATCAAAATCAGGAAATGTTTGATCATGGGAGATGGGATTTATTGAAAGTGGGCAAGAAAAAACTTTGTATTTTCATGAAAATGTTCTATTTTGATCAGAGTGTAGCTACCAGTTCCAAGAGAACAAAATTGTAGTTGTAGATTTACCAACTGCAAACCATCCTTTGGAATTCCCACAATTCAGAGCTTGCACACTCTCATCAGAATACCGTATTCACTTAAGGCTCTACTTTGTCTTTTCTGTTCCTTCCACGTTTCATTGTCCATATTTACCTTAACATACAACCGACAAAGGCTACTAGATTCAGCCACAAACTGCTCCATAACTTCTCCAAAAATTCATTTTTATTTAAGAGTGAGAAGAAAGAAAATGATAGAACAGTGCATAGTGACCAAGGGGATCTTTTGACTCTTTGTCTCTAGAACTGTATGGCTCATTATTCATTATTATATTATAACATAGACAATAGGGCAGCCGGGGTGGCTCAGCAGTTTAGCGCTGCCTTCAGCCCAGGGCACGATCCTGGGGACCTGGGATTGAGTCCTGCGTCGGGCTCCCTGCATGGAGCCTGCTTCTCTCTCTGCCTCTCTCTCTCTCTCTTTCTCATGAATAAATAAATAAAACCTTTAAAAAATAAAAATAAAAGACAGTAGATGGAAAAAATAATAATAAAGGTAACACATTAAAGATAGGTAATAGAGGGGAGTCTGATTCTCCCCTTCCCTCTGCCCCTCCACCCCACTCATGCTCACTCTCTGTCTCTAAAATAAATAAATAAAATCTTTAAAAAATGATAGGTAACTTTTATTGAGCAATTAATACCTGCCAAGTATTGCCTAAGCAGTCAGCATTAATGTAATCAAATAATCCTCATGGCAGTCCTATGAAGTAGGTATGGACATCTTCTCCATGTTGAAAATGATAAAACTAACTTATAAAAATAATAAATTGCTCAAAAATACACAGCTAGGAAATGGGAAAGCTGGGATTTATGACTTGGCATCTAGCTTCAGAGGCTATATTCTTAACTCTTTGTACTCTGAATAGGTGAGTCATCCACAAAAGGCACTTGCCACAAGTGACTATATAAATTTGGATTAAGTTGATTACACCTAAATAAAATTAAAAATCATTTTTTTGTTACAATGGCCACATTTCAAGTGTTTAGCAGGCACATGTGACTAGTGACAGCCCTGTTGGACAGTGCAGATTTAGAGTTTTACCTAATATAATTCCCTCTCCCAAATCAGACCCTGATTTTTTATTAAGTATGTCTGATTTCATAGTGAAAGTAAGATCACATTAATGAACTAATTCAAAATTGATTAATTACTATTCTCCCCTGCTCATGCAGGATTTCACTTCTTCTTCTAAGTATCCCTCCACAACCATAGTTCTTGGAGATGCTTTCCATATGCTGCTGGGGGACAACCACCTTAAAATTTCATTGCTCTTATGGGAGGAACCACTAATGCTCTAGGTGCTAACTCTTGAAAGATTAGTAGGGAATCAAACATAGAGAAATGCATTAGAAATCTATGGCTTTTCATTTTTTGTATCATATTCCGTTCATGTCATCTTAAAATAATATCCTTATATTGAATATATTTCAGAGTTAATATCTCTTCTATTTTTTAAAATCTCTATTTGATTTTGTATTTCTCACTCCCTCTGTTTTCCTGTTACCACACACACACACACACACACCCCAATGTGTATACCAGCATGTAGTAAACCTATAATGATGTGAGAAAAAAATGAACATGTTGTTTGAGAATCTTTACATCTGACCAGTAAGCTGAAGTCCCTGGGTCACAGCCATATATTGTTCCAACATCCCTTATGTGAATTCTTTTTCAGGAGGACCCTCGATTTCTATGGGTCAAGACTTTTGTTGGATCAGTTGTACCAACTCATTGGATGTGCAATGGCACAGCACTGGCTAGAGCTGAGATGTCCTCTTACAATTAGGATTATTGGGCCCATAATGACATAATTCCTTCCAAATCCATTTGAAGAGGTCTTATTATACTTCCTTCTTAACTGGGCTGATAGTATGTCTTTAAATGAGATGAACCCATGTATGTCTTACAGGTCTGATAATCAATAGATATGCATTTATATTTCAGTGCCACCCAAATAGCAATCAAATTGATTTTTGTTTGTTTTTATTTTATACCTATCTTTATTCATTCTTCTTTCTTTCATTTCTCCTTATTGTCAACTACATGTCTTTTCTAGAGCTTGCTCTACTTTGGTTGGAGAAAGATTACTGCATCTAATTTGTTTCTTTTTTTAATTCGAGTTTTAATTTTTTTAGAGAGATAGAGTGTGGGTGGTACAGAGGGCAAAGGAGAGAGAGAATCTTAACCAGGCTCCATGTTCAATGTGGAGCCAGACATACGGCTTGGAATATAAATACCCTGAGATTATGACCTGAGTGGAAATTAAGAGTCAGATGCTTAACTGACTGAGCCACCCGTGCACCCCTGTTTCATAGATTTCTAAGAATACAATTTAAAATCTTTCTTCTGATGGTCCCTCTAATAACCCTAATGTTTCCAAATTCAGTACACAGTATCCCACTGTAGAATGATACCCTCTGCAGCATTGCCCTAGCCCCTTCAACTGGGTTGTGGACAGCAGCCACAGCTTATTGCCAATGATACCTTCTCAAGGAATGTGCAGGGAAGTAGCACAAAAACCCAGGAAATATAAAATAATATGGCTTTGTGTTCTTCACCGTGAGGATCTGAGGTAGAAGAGGACTATTTATTAGAAGAGGATTGATAGGGACACCTGGGTGGCTCAATTGGTGAAGCATCTGCCTTCGGCTCAGGTCATGATCCCAAGGTCCCGGAATGGAGCCCCGCGTGGGAGGTGTGGGGGGTCTTGGCTCAGTGGGGAGCCTGCTTCTCCCTCTCCCTCTGCTGCTCCCCCTGCTTGTGCTTGCTCTTCCCCTAAAATCTTTCTGAAAATAATACGAAAATTAAAACTTTTTAAACGAAGATAATTAATAAATAACAGAATGTTATATATATCAAGTCTGGACAAATGTGAAAGACTCCAGGGAAGGAGGACATCAATGAAAAATATTTTAAGTCCTTAAGCAATTATTTTAGACAAAATGTCATTTATTCATCCAGTTGTCCAGTTAACATTTGTTAAGCACCTGCTATGTGCCAGCACCACAATAGATGTGGGAATGAAAGAAGTAAAGAATGTCTTCCCTGGTTTCAAGGGTTTTGTAGTCTTAAAGAAATTCTTTTAAAAAGAGATGCAGTAGGCATATACACAAAAGAAAAAGTATGGTTAAATCCACTTGTTGTTGAGGTGATTATAATTTCTTATAGTAAAGTTGCACCATTGCAGGGTCATTTGCTTCAGGTGGGAGATGAGATGGTCAGATGAAGAGATGTTATTGTTGTGGGAATGGTAACACTTTGCTCATATCACAGAGATATTTGTGTAAGGGGAAGCAGCAAAAACCAAAGTGACCATTTAAATCTTGACTGCAACTTTGTTCTGATATGTTCTATTAATGCTCTGGTTTTTCCTTTCATATGCTACTTATATGGGATTCCATACAGAGGTCATTTACTGCACAATAACAAAGACATGTGGCCATGGAAAAACATGTGGAGAAAGATCCTGAGTAGTGTCTATGGGGCTCAGTAGTGTCCTACTGAGATCATTTCTTGTCCGTTCTTCTTCTCCTTCTCTTCCTCCCTCTTCTTTAATTTATATTCTGCTCTTTATTCTCATTTTCTCTTTATAAAAGTTGTATGTTCTCCCTTTTTCATCTTGATTTTTTCTTCCAGCCTTGTTATTTTGAAAAATTTCAAACCTATAGGAATGTTGAAAGGCAAATACAATGAACACCTGAAAATCTTGCCACTTCTACTGCTTTTAAAATCTCTCTCCTCTCTCCCTCCCCTTCCCTTTCCCTCTCTCTAGCACTCTCCCCCTCTTCTGCCTCTGTCTTTCCCTCTGTCTCTGAGTCTTTCTCTCTGTCTTGTTCCATTTCTCTTTCTCTCTCTGTCTCTCTGTCTCCTCTCTTTCATTATTTAGTTCTTGCACCTTTCAATATTAAATTACCAAGATGTAACTGTTGAGGGCAAAAACATTCTCCTGAATAATGGCAATACCATTATTAAAATAATTGTACATTGGCAGATAATACTACCTAATATACAATCTATGTCACCATTTCACCGGTTGTCTCAATAGCATCTTTATAACAGTATTTACTAGGGAAGGATGCTCAAAATCCAACCAAGAATCTCACCTTGCATTTGCTCCCCAAATCTTTTAGCCTCCTTTAATATATGATGATTATGACATTGACATTTGCAAATAGGTCAGTTTTTTAAATGGAGTGTTTTATATTCCAGATTTTTCTCATGATTAGATTCAACTTAAACTTTTGTGTTGTTGCTATGTGCTTCCCATACCAGAAAACACCAAAAGGTACACAACTTTAGTATGACCCATTATAAGTGATGTTAACTTTGTGCCCTAGGATAAAATAGTATCCACTAGATATCTCTGTTGAAGAGGAATCTCTTTCCTTTGTATTTAATACACAAAATTTGCGGTAATACTTTGAGACTCTACAAAAAATTAGTTGGCCCTAAAATCTTTCACCCAATCATTTAGCATCAATTGATAATCCTTGCTTAAATCAATGATCATAATGGAGTTAATAAAATGGTTCATATAGAGTCTTTCATTCCTTCTATATGAATTAGCCAGCATTCTGTAAAGAATAATTCCTCAGTTGAGGCACCTGGGTGGCTCAGTTATGCACCTGACCCTTGATTTAGACACAGTTCATGATCTCATAATAGTGAGATAGAGCCCTGCATCTGGCTCCATGCTTAGCAGGGAGTCTACCTGAGATTCTCTCCCTCTGCCCCTCCATTCTGCTAGAGCATGCAGTCTCTGACTCTGTCTTGCTCTCTTAGATAGATAGATGATGATGATAGATGATGATGATAGATGATAGATAGATAGATAGATAGATAATCTTTAATAAAAGAATAACCCCTTAGCTTTTCTCTTTTTCTTTTTAGAGATAGTACTCTATAGACTCTAATATTATTTAATATTATTAAATATTATTTAATTTTGTTTAATATTTGTTTAATATTATAATTTAATATTATTAATATAATTTGTTTAATATTGTTTAATTTTAAACAATATTAATATTTAATATTATTATAATTCATTGATATTAGTATCCTTTGTTTAATATTATTATAATTCATTGATATTAGTATCCTTTGGTATTAAGTTGTTTGAATTTTGATGACTCAGAGCCCCTGCAAGTGAATCTCATGTTGTTGGTTTTGTTTTGTTTTATTTATTTGTTTTGTTTTGTTTTCATGAATCCTCATATTGGGAGCTTCTCTTACTTTTGGGCACAATGATATGTTCCAAAGCCACTGTGGTTTTTCCCTGACCTAGACCTGGAATCAGCATTTTCTTCAAGGAATCTGATTTTTATTAGTGTGTTATTTAAACTAAGATATGAGCACAAAGTTTGTCATTGCTACCAAAGTTTCTTCAAGTATCTTTTCAGTGATTTCCTACTGACACTTCTAGTTCCAACCATATATATATATATATATATATATATATATATATATATATACACACACACACACATTCCATCCTACTATCCACAAAAATAGTAAAAAGGAATAGTTTGAGAATTGCTACATCATGACCACAGTTAATCTACTAAAATAAAATTCTCTATGGTTCAGCAATTATTTGGGGTCCTTTGAATAAATCCCACCAAAGGTGGTCAATAGGAATGCTCTGCTCAAAATTATTACCAATTAATTCTTTTGGCTGTGTACTAATATGATCAACTTGATACGCAATGTTTTTTGCTTGTTTTCAATATTAAGAGTTTCTTTATCATCTTTTTTACTTGAATTTTTAATAAAATGGTTTAACAATATGGTTCAAATGTCAAAGCTATGAAAGTATACAATGAAAGAAACATAACTATATTCCATCTATGCTGACCTATCTCAGGGAACCATTTCAATATTTCCCATTTTATCCTTTCCTGTTTATTTTTGAAAAATTAAAAAATAGATTCCTTTCCTTACACAGAATCTGCATATGCTTATGTATGACATATGTGTGTGTATTTTGCTTTTTAAATTTAATAGTACCTCTCTTATATCACTACATATCAGCTTATATGTATATTTCTCACTCCTTGTTCTTTAAACAGTGCCATTGTGGGGTGTCTGGATAGTTCAGTCACTAAACACTGGACTCTTCACTTCAGGTCAGGTCCTGATCTCAGGATCAGGGGATGGAGCCTGGTGTCGGCTGCCATGCTCAAAGAGGAGTCTCAGAAAGGGAGACAGAACGTAAAGACTGCTAACTCTGGGAAACGAACTAGGGGTGGTAGAAGGGGAGGAGGGCGGGGGGTGGGAGTGAATGGGTGACGGGCACTGGGTGTTATTCTGTATGTTAGTAAATTGAACACCAATAAAAAAATAAATTAAAAAAAAAGAGGAGTCTGCTTGAAATTCTCTCTCTCCTTCTCCTTCTGCCCCTTCCCCTGGCTCTCTCTCTCTCAAAATAAATAAATAAATATTTAAGCAAAGCCAATGTGCCATCGTTTTTTTAAATACTTTCCCACTAGTGAGAATTTTTGAGTTTTGTAATATTTTACTATTTGACATACATACAACACAGTGGATTTTTTTGTGCATATGATGTTTCATATTTCTGGAGGTATATTTTCAATATAAATTTCTATAAATAGCAGTGCCTGGCCAAAGGATCAATGTCTTTGCAGTATTTTTAGATACTGCCAAATCCTCCTCCTTAGGGTGGTTTTACCTTGCATCCACATCAGCAGTGTAGAATGATGATATCTACACCAAGTCTCAAATGGAGTGTGCTGTCTAGCCTTTGACTATTTGCCACCTGATGGGTAAGAGCTGATGTCTCAGTGAAGCATAACTTGCATGTGCATATATGAGTGAACCTGAACACTTTCCCATATTTAAAGCATTTGTATATCTTTTCCTATAAATTGATTGTTCATGCTTTTCCCCAATTTTTGTAAAGTGTTTTTGATCTCTTGTTATTTTAATAGTCCTTTACATATTTGTGAGCTAGATTTTTATATTTAATCTGAGTTGAAAACATTTTCTCCCTGTACCTCACTTGTTTTTTTGACTTTATGCTTACACACATATACAAAAACTTTTCTACATGATCAAATTTTTAAAAACTAAGTTGTAGGATTCTAGACCATTTATAGCATGCAAGTAATCTAAGCAGACCCCTAAATCCAAGACATTGAGCTTCCAACCAGAGAACCATAGACACAGAAGAAGTAGACATTCAGGTTGAATAAGTGGAGGCTTGGAGCAAGTATCTATCCTGTGCTTGAGGATAGAAGGATGAAGGAGCTGTGCAAATGAGGTCTTTAGTGTGTTAGAAAAGTCCTAACCAAAGGTAGAACTCTGTGCATGAAAGCAGGCTATGAGTGATAGTAATGGAAATTAGATCATTAAGATGGAAAAAAGATCTGTGCATGTCTTAAAATCAAGGACCCAAGCATTCATCTTTGCAGTGCCTATGTATCTAGCACCAGGAAAATACTCTGTTAATATTTTTAGAAGTGAATGAATTGAATCTAAAGTAGAACAACAGGGAACAATCACAGCAGTGGAGTAAAAATAGTAACAGTACTAATTTAGATGCATCCCTGTGCATGTACTTTTAAGTAAATCAGTTTGCTTGAACTTTCAATACAAACGTCATTAAAAAAAAAAAATCAATCACCGCATTAACTCAAACTGGCCATGCAGACAAGACTTCGTCCTTTTAACAATAAAATATCTCTCAAATGTATTGGGGCATGATAGTTGGAAAAAGCTACTCTTTTTCTTTATTCCCACAGCACTGAATATTTTAAATACCTACAAGAAGCTATCAATACATATTCATGGATTACTAAACCAATTATCTAAACCTAGATGTTGGGCTCTTGCTTATATCCTCCTATCATTCTCTCAAAAATCAGGCCAATTTTGAAGAGAGATACGAGGCAAGGCCAACTTATTTTTGTTTTTCTGTTTGTTTTATTGGAGTTTAATTTGCCAACATATAGTATAACACCCACTTTAGTGGAACACAGTCTTATGGGGAATTGGCAACCAGTGCTCAAAAGGGAGCATTTCACAGGAATCCTTTTTCCTCCGATAGCCAAGTGCTCAGCTTTTGAAATGAGAAGAGAAACTTTTTTTTCAGTTGTTATTGAGTTTCCTTTTGGTCAAGTATATGCATTCTTGCACAGCTGGCCCCAAGACCCCTTCAAGATATAATCAGCACAAATACAAATATTTGCCAGCCCAGCTCATA
Source organism: Canis lupus baileyi (assembly GCF_048164855.1). NCBI lineage: Eukaryota > Metazoa > Chordata > Mammalia > Carnivora > Canidae > Canis > Canis lupus. The sequence goes on along the minus strand of NC_132857.1, from coordinate 29,676,938 downwards.
AGCTAGAGAAAAACAGCGAACACACCTCCCTGTCAGACCATTGCTTCTGTTTTTCTTTAGTTTGATTTCTTCCTAATAGACAAAATTCACTGCTGTGCCCAGCTGGTTCTTATGTCCTTTTAACACACATCACAGAGAGTAAACGTATGATTAACCATTCCTGACAGACTTCAACAAAGCGCATCAGGTAATTCATTGTTCCTTTGTGGATATCAAAGAATCAGCCCCATGCTGCTGGCTCAAAATATCACCCTCCAAGAAAAGGGAATGGAGAAAGAGAAGGAAATTTCCAGTCTGTTTATGTTAGTAAGCCCTGTCAATCCAAATATCCCCATCTACAAACTCCTACCTTTGCAGTCCGCATTCCGTTTCACCAGACCTCACTGCTCAAGTGCTAAAATAGAGAGAGAGAGAGAGAGAGAGAGAGAGAATAGACATGGGACACTATTTGGAAACCCTTCTATTAGCATTGGCTGTGCTGTTAGACAAGCTTCACCTCATATTTTAGTTTTTCCATGATGAAGTAGAGATTCATAAATGCAATTGCATTATAAAGCAGTTGATGATTTGATATCAGTTATCTTCATCAAAATGGGACGATATTTTATTCAGTGCTGCACCCCTACAATCTGGTAAGGATAGGCACATGCTTCCAGGTTCGTGCTCATCAGTGTCTATTAAGTGGATCTCGAGGTGTAGGGCCTGGATTCACAAAATCATGGCACACTGGCAATGCAGATTCCCAAGCCTCTTCCAGACATACTGAATTGTGTTCGAAAGAGCCCTCTGGCAGATACTAGTGCATGCTGGTGTGAGAACCATTGGTTTACTAAAACAAAAAGAAAGCAGGGAGGAAAGGGAGTAGGTGAATGTCACATTCAATTTTGAGATGCACCAGCTTTTCCGGGAAGTTCTGATTCCTCCTCTCTACTAGCAGCACCCGTGTTATCTGGCCATATCATTAACTTAACCACAGTATATTGACTCCTTGTTTACATGTCCTGGCTTCCAAAACAGATCATCTTGACAACCCTATTAATTTTTGTAGTCTTAACGCTAGTATAGCTCATGGAGCACAGTGGGCATGCACATTTGTTGAATGAATGGATGATAAGAGAATAAGCCTATACAATGTTCCTTTGTAAGTATGAATGCCCACAGTCATAGCCCTCAATTTTTTGTGTAGGAATGTGTAAATTATTAGAAAAGGCAGAAAGAGAAGGGTCTAAAAAGAGTTACCACATAGAAAATATAAGAATGTGTCAATACATATGTTTGAAATGTGCTTTTTTTTCTTTCAAATGGTCATCTAGGAAATAAACAGAATGGAGGGACACATCCCTCCTTCAAATATGTAGAATGGTATAATAAGCCTATTGACAACTAAGTGTTTATAATGTACCCTTTTACTTTATTGGTTATTGGTTTTCCTGAGTTACCATAAGGAAATACTACAAACTACATCAAGTAAACGTCAGGAATTATCTCACAGCTCTGGAGGTGAGAAGTCTGACCTTAAGATGTTGTTGAAGCTGGTTACTTCTGAAACTGGGAGGGAAGGATCTGCTCCAGGCCTCTCTCTTTGACTTCTAGGTGATTGTCTTCATGTTCACATGGAAGTCTCACTATATGTGTGTCTGTGTTCAAACCTCCCTTTTTAAAAGAACGCCAGTCCTTTTATTGGATTAGGGTAACCCTTATTTCAACTTGATTGCCCTGTAAAGATCTTATTTACACATAAGGTCATATTCTGAGGAACCAAAGATGGATACATCAACATATGAATTTTGGAGGGACATAGTTCAACTAGTAACATGCCCCAACTGTTCTCTTACTCTTGAGGTGTTCATGGCTTGAGAAGAAGCAAGTAGCAAAACTCAAAGTAGGAAAATGCCATGATTTGCATGAATATTTCCTCCTTGCCAGAACACATTAGACCCCATGACCTTCATGAGTGGCTGGTGTTTGGTGATTTCCTGAACCATTGTGTCTCACCTGTTTTACACCCTGTTGTCTTCTATTCTCCTGATCCCCTGGGATTCCAACCTTACTACTCAGATGCCTTGCTTTCTATGTCCTTCTCTTGGCCCACAGGCCGTGTTTCCCAATTATGATTCAGCTCTCTTATTAGTTCTGCTCTTTTGCCCCTCCCTGTCAGATCGCAGGGTCTCCTCCCTCACATGCTCTGGCCACCTTCCAGCGGGCAGCCCAGGGAGGGAGAACATGATGCTGAGGTCATAGCCCTCTGAACCAGGTTTGCTGGGTAAAATCCAGGCCCTGGTACATTCTAGCTGTGAGATCTTAGCCAATTTCCTAAAATATTGGTGCCTCAGTTTTATTGTTTGTAAAATGTAGAGGTCAATAGGACCAGCCTGGTGGGGTTCTTGGGGGGATTAAATGTTCGAGATGGTGCCTGGTATATGGTAAACTCCAGAGAATCATTTGCTGCTGTTCCTCTGCTGTCTGTCTGTCCATGTGGATCTGATGATATGCTACTTCATCCAGTCTGAAGCACTTCTTGCTCACTTGTTAGAGCTTCTAAAATGTAGACTCATATTATACTGGGATGTATGTTATGAAGGTTTTTTCCCTACTGAAAATTTTCTATTAATTCAAGGATGCATCTTAAAATCAATGTCATTTTAGAATTGAATAAGTAATGTGGTAAGTCTTGCTATTTAATGAGAACCTATTAAGCACCAGATTGTAGCCATGTCTTCATAAATCTTAAAATAGTTCTGCAAGGAAAGTTTTAATATCTTAACCTTCTAGGTGGGAGAAGGGATAGGCATCATAGATTCTCTGAATCTGAAGGCCACCCAATCAGTAAGATGGCAATGCCAAGATCTACAACCAGGTCTGTCCAATGCCTGGATCTTTGCTCTTTATGCAATGCTGAGAGGATAGCATGTTTGTGCCCTTGCTTATTTTTTGTTTGTTTGTTTGTTGTGTGGTGTTGTGTGATGTTGTATTATGCTCTGATGGTTTGTGAGACAGCCCACCTCTGGTCAGTGTGTAGGTGAACCTGTTTGCTTCCAATGCTCTTTTGGTCAGTGCAGCATCTGGTGTTGTGTGGAACTAACGTTTGTTCATCAGACCACATAATTAAGGATTTACTCTCTCTTCATCTTCTTTATTATATCAGTACATAATTCTGTCAAAGTGAATACTGCTGTGATCATTAATTGTTGCTTGCATATCTACTTTATCTCTCTAGTGAGAATACAAGCCTCTTACAATCAGGAATTACATCTTGTGTTTTCTGTACCCATGGTGTTTTATAAAAGCAGAGTAAACAAAAATTAAAAACAAAACAAAAGAAAAGTCCTACAGGTCTTTAATAAGTGCTTATTTTCTATGACTTGGTTTAAAAGACCTTTTAAGACAATGGTTACTAAAGTAATCTGATACCCCCTAATGTGCCAGTAGAACAAGACACAAGACACCTATGTGTATAGGTGAATAAAGGTTATCTGATCATTATCCTCTGTGTTTACTGGGTTAAAGATGGCAAACCTGCCCTGCGTGTCGTCTTTCCTCACGCTGCATCCATGGCAGACATTACTAATTGATCAAAAGCTTTTACTGTTAAGGTTAGATACAGACTGTTTGCATCACAACACTCTAAGCAATAACTACCAATCTATTTGAAGTGACTTGCAAAATGAAGCTAATTTGACATCCCTTGTTTCACTCATCTGTGGCTTTGAAAGTAGAGAACGCAGAACATTTAGGAGGAAGAATTATTGCAGCAGAAGTTGGTCAACTGAAATACATAACCTGGGGGGGTCTCCCAAGTGGCGACAGTATAAACATTTTCCTACTTCAACGAGGGTAAGTCTACCCTGATTTCAACATCATATGAGTACTGGAACAAGGGGGATTTTGTTCAGAAGCTACCCAATAAGAATTAATTCCATGATACTCTGCTCTGCAGGAATTCCATTCCTTTAGGCTTTTATAAGATCTGTATGTTCAGGCTCTACCCTGGACCATTTATTTATTTATTTATTTATTTATTTATTTATTTATTTATTATTTTTTATGGAGTTCAATTTGCCAACATATAGCATAACACCCAGTGCTCTTCCCACCAAGTGCCCCCCTCAGTGCCCATCACCCAGTCACCCCAACCCCCCGCCTACCTCCTTTCCACTACCCCTCGTACATTTCCCAGAGTTAGGTGTCTCTCATGTGTTGCCACCCTCACTGATATTTTCACTCATTTTCCCTGCTTCCCCTTTATTCCCTTTCATTAATTTTTATATTCCTCAAATGAATGAGACCATATAATGTTTCTCTTTTTCCGATTGACTTATTTCATTCAGCATAATACCCTCCAGGTCCATCCACGTCAAAGCAAAAGGTGGGTATTTGTCGTTTCTAATGGCTGAGTAATATTCCATTGTATACATAGACCACATCTTCTTTATCCATTCATCTTTTGATGGACACCGAGGCTCCTTCCACAGTTTGGCTATTGTGGACATTGCTGCTATAAACATTGCTGCTATAAACATCACTGCCTCTATATCTTTGGGATAAACCCCAGCAGTACAATTGCTGGGTCGTAGGGAAGGTCTAGTTTTAACTCTTTGAGGAACCTCCACACAGTTTTCCAGAGTGGCTGCACCAGTTCATATTCCCACTAACAGTGCAAGAGGGTTCCCCTTTCTCCACATCCTCTCCAACATTTGTTGTTTCCTGTCTTGTTCATTTTTCCCATTCTCACTGGTGTGAGGTGGTATCTCATTGTGGTTTTGATTTGTATTTCCCTGATGGCAAGTGATGCGGAGCATTTCCTCATGGGCTTGTTGGCCATGTCTATGTCTTCCTCCATGAGATTTCTGTTCATGTCTTTTGCCCATTTCATGATTGGATTGTTTATTTCTTTGCTGGTGAGTTTAATAAGTTCTTCATAGATCTTGGCTACTAGCCTTTTACCTGATACGTCATTTGCAAATATCTTCTCCCATTCTGTAGGTTGTCTTTGAGTTTTGTTGACTGTTTCTTTTGCTGTGCAAAAGCTTCTTATCTTGATGAAGTCCCAATAGTTCATTTTTGCTTTTGTTTCTTTTACCTTCATGGATTTATCTTGCAAGAATTGCTGTGGCCGAGATCAAAAAGGGTGTTGCCTGTGTTCTCCTCTAGGCTTGTGATGGAATCTTGTCTCACATTTAGATCTTTCATCCATTTTGAGTTTATCTTTGTGTATGGTGCAAGAGAGTGGTCTAGTTTCATTCTTCTGCACGTGGCTGTCTAGTTTACCCAGCACCATTTATTGAAGAGACTGTCTTTTTTCCAGTGGATAGGCTTTCCTGCTTTGTCGAATATTAGTTGACCATAAAGTTGAGGGTCCACTCCTGGATTCTCTATTTTGTTCCTTTGATCTATGTGTCTGTTTTTGTGCCAGTACCACACGGTCTTGATAATCACAGCTTTGTAGTACAACCTAAAATCTGGCATTGTCATGCCCCAGCTCTGGTTTTCTTTTTCAGTATTCCCCTGGCTATTTGGGGTCTTTTCTGATTCCACACAAGTCTTAAGATGATTTGTTCCAACTCTCTGAAGAAAGTCCATGGTATTTTGATAGGGATTGCATTAAACGTGTAAATTGCCCTGGGTAGCATAGGCATTTTCACAATATTAATTCTTCCAATCCATAAGCATGGAATATTTTTCCATCTCTTTATGTCTTCCTCAATTTCTTTCAGAAGTGTTCTATAGTTTTTAGGGTATAGATCCTTTACCTCTTTGGTTAGGTTTATTCCTAGGTATCTTATGCTTTGGGTGCAATTGTAAATGGGATTGACTCCTTAATTTCTCTTTCTTCTGTCTCATTGTTAGTGTATAGAAATGCCACTGATTTCTGGGCATTGATTTCGAATCCTACCACACTGCCGAATTGCTGTATGAATTCTAGCAATCTTGGGGTGGAGTCTTTTGGGTTTTCTACGTACAGTATCATGTCATCTGCGAAGCGGGAGAGTTTGACCTCTTCTTTGCCAATTTGAATGCCTATTACTTCTTTTTGTTGTCTGACTGCTGAGGCTAGGACTTCTAAGACTATGTTGAATAGCAGTGGTGAGAGTGGACATCCCTGTTGTGAGACTGATCTTAGGGGAAAGGCTCTCAGTGTTTCCCCATTGAGAATGGTATTTGCTGTGGGCTTTTTGCAGATGGCTTTTAAGGTGCTGAGGAATGTTGCCTCTATCCCTACACTCTGAGGAGTTTTGATCAGGAACAGATGCTGTATTTTGCCAAATGCTTTCTCTGCATCTCTTGAGAGGATCACATGATTCCTGTTTTTTCTCTTGCTTATATGACCAATCACATTGATTGCTTTACGAGTGTTGAACCAGCCTTGCATCCCGGGGATAAATCCCACTTGGTCATGGTGAATAATCTTTTTACTGTATTGTTGGATCCTATTGGCTAATATCTTATTGAGAATTTTTGCATCTGTGCTCTTCAAGATATTGGTCTATAATTCTCCTTTTTGGTGGGGTCTTTGTCTGGTTTTGGAATTAAGGTGATGCTGGCCTCATAGAACGAATTTGGAAGTACTCCCTCTCTTTCTATCTTTCCAAACAGCTTTAGTAGAATAGGTATGGTTTCTTCTATAAACGTTTGATAGAATTCCCCTGGGAAGCCTTCTAGCCCTCGACTTTTGTGTCTTGGGAGGTTTTTGGAGACTGCTTCAATTTTCTTCCCTGGTTATCGGCCTGTACAGGTTTTCTATTTCTTCTTGTTCCAGTTTTGGTAGTTTGCGGTTTTCCAGAAATGCATCTATTTCTTCTAGATTGCCTAATTTATTGGCGTATAGCTGCTCACAATACGTTTTTAAAATCGTTTGTATTTCCTTGGTATTGGTGGTGATCTCTCCTTCTCATCACGATTTTATTAATTTGAGTCTTTTCTCTCTTCTTTTTAATAAGGCTGGTTAATGGTTTATCTATCTTATTAATTCTTTCAAAGAACCAACTCCTGGTTTTGTTAATCTGTTCCACAGTTCTTCTGGTCTCTATCTCTTTGAGTTCTGCTCCAATCTTTACTAACTCTCTTCTTCTGCTGGGTGTAGGATCTATTTGCTGTTTTTTCTTTAGCTCCTTTAGGTGCAAGGTTAGCTTTTGTATTTGAGTTCTTTCCAGGTTTTGGATGGATGCTTGTATTGCGATGTATTTCCCCCTCAGGACTTCTTTTGCTGTATCCCAAAGATTTTGAACGGTTGTATCTTCATTCTCATTTGTTTCCATGAATCTTTTTAATTCTTCTTTAATTTACTTGTTGACTCTTTTAATTTCCTTGTTGACCCTTTCATCTTTTAGCAGGATGGTCCTTAACCTCCACATGTTTGAAATCTTTCCAAACTTCTTATTGTGATTTAGTTCTAGTTTCAAAGCATTATGGTCTGAAAATATGCAGGGGATGATCCCATTCTTTTGGTATCAGTTAAGACCTGATTTGTAACCCAGTATGTGGTCTATTTTGGAGAAAGTTCCATGTGCACTTGAGATAAATGTGTATTCAGTTGCATTTGGATGTAAAGTTCTGTAAAGATCTGTGAAATCCATCTGGTCCAGTGTGTCATTTAAAGCTCTTGTGTTTCTTTGGAGCTGTTGTGCTTAGACGATCTGTCGATAGTACAAAATGCTGTGTTCAAGTCACCAAGTATAAGTGTATTATTACCTAAGTATGTCTTAACTTTGGTTATTGATTGATATACGTGGCAGCTCCCACATTAGGGGCATAAATATTCATGACTGTTAGGTCCTCTTGTTGGATAGATACTTTTAGTATGTTATAGTGTCCCTCTTCATCTCTCACTACAGTCTTCAGGGTAAATTTTAGTTTATCTGATATAAGGATGGCTACCCCTGCTTTCTTTCGAGGACCATTTGAATGGTAAATGGTTCTCCAACTTTTTATTTTCAGGCTGTAGGTGTCCTTACATCTCAAATGAGTCTCTTGTAGACAGCAAATAGGTGGGTCTTGCTTTTTTATCCAGTCTGAAACCCTGCGCCTTTTGATGGGATCATTAAGCCCATTCACATTCAGAGTTACTATTGAAAGATAGAATTTAGTGTCATCATGATACCTATTCAATCCCTATTTTTGTGGATTGTTTTCTTGGACTTCCTCTTTCTTTTACAGAGTCCCCCTTAATATTTCTTTCAGAGCCGGTTTGGTGGTCACATATTATTTCAGTTTCTGCCTATCTTGGAAGCTCTTTATCTCTCCTATTCTGAATGAGAGCTTTCCTGGATAAAGTATTCTTGGCTGCATGTTCTTCTCATTTAGGACCCTGAATATATCCTGCCAACCCTTTCTGGCCTGCCAGGTCTCTGTGGAGAGGTCTGGTGTTAACCTAATACTCTCCCCCATAAAGGTTAGGTATCCCTTAACTCTTGCTGTTCTAAGGATCTTCTTTATCTTTGGAATTTGCAAGTTTCATTATTAAATATCGAGGTGTTGAATGATTGTTATTGATTTTAGGGGGAGGGGTCTCTCCATCTCCTGGATCTGAATGCCTGTTTCCCTCCCCAAGTTAGGGAAGTTCTCAGCTATGATTTGTTCAAATACACTTTCTTGTCCTCTGTCCCTTTTGGCGCCCTCGGGAACCCAAATTAAACTTAGATTTTCCTTCTGAGGCTGACATTTATTTCCCTTAACCTATCCTCATGGTCTTTTAATTGTTTTTCTCTTTTTTCCTCAGCTTCCTCCTTGCCATCAACTTGTCTTCTATGTCTCACACTCGTTCTTCTACCTCGTTAACCCTCATTGTTAGGACCTCCAGTTTGGACTGCATCTCATTTAATTGATTTTTAATTTCAGCCTGATTAGATCTAAATTTTGCAGTCATGAAGTCTCTTGAATCCTTTATTCTTTTTCCAGAGCCACCAGTAGCTTTATAATTCTGCTTCTGAATTGGCTTTCTGACATTGAATTGTAATCCAAATTTTATAACTCTGTGGGAGAGAGGACTGTTTCTGATTCTTTCTTTTGTGCTGAGTTTTTCCTTCTAGTCCTTTTTCTCAGTGCAGAGTGGCTAAACACAAGTTGTAGTGGAAAAAGGAGAAAAAGAGAGACAAAAGAAAGAAGAAAAAAAGGGGGCAATAAACAGAAAACAAAACACAAGGGGGGTATCCTCTGATTCTATATACTGTAAATCCCTCGACTTCCCCTGGAACTTTCCAAAGCTGCTTGGTCAAGAACTTGCTCTTCTCCTGTCCTTCCAGCTGGTCTTCTGGGGGAGGGGCCCGCTGTGCTGGTTCTCAGGTGTGTGCACCTGGGGGAGCTGCCCAGCCCCCTGCCAAGTGCATGGCTCAGTGGGAGCTGTTTATCCTGTGAGGCCCTGCTCAGTCCCAGGTACAAGGTGACACCAGGAGGAACAACAGTGGTGGCAGCCAGCTCTCCAGCTCTGGAGTCAGCTCCTGCAGTAGCTACTGCAGTGTCCCAGTCCGCAGGCCGCTGGATGCTCTGGGGGCGGGGGCCACCGATATGCATAGTTCGGCGGCACCCGTGGGCAGGAGCGTCCTCGCTTCCTGTGTCCTCCCGGCCACTGCCTGTCCCGGAGGGAGTGCCAGATCCTGGGCTGTGTCCCCCAGTGCCCTGGGCTCCAGGGCCTGTGCCGCTGAAATGGTGCTCTGCTGCTCAAGCTGTCGCTTGGGCTCCTCCCCGGGTGTCACCGGGCGCGCACTCCAGTCCTTTCTGGTGCCCGCAGTATGGTGCGCTCTCCCTGGGCGCAGGTCCTGTGTTACTGCCCTGGAGCCTGAGGGCATCCCCGCCCTCCTGGGATCCTGCCCCAGCTCCCTGTGAGCGCCTTTACCTCCGGGAAGGTTGGTGCAGCTCCTGCTTCTCCGGGACGGGGCTTTCCTGTCCTGGGGACACTCGCCCCGGCCTCAGCCCGGCTCCTCCCGGGGCCCCTCCCCCTTGGGTGTCTTTTGTTTCTTTATTTCTTTTTCCCCGTCTCCCTACCTTGATAGAAGCGTGAACTCTTCTCACTGTAGCATTCCAGCTGGTCTCTCTTTAAATCTCAGGCCGAATTCGTAGGTTTTCAGGATGACTTGAAAGTTATCTAGGTAAGTTGGTGGGGATGGGTGACTTAGGGACCCTACTCTTCCACCATCTTGCCCCTCCTTCTACCCCACACCTCTCAAATCTGCCCAACTTAATCAGAAATCTTAAGGAAGGAGTCCAAATATTGGTCTATTAAAAATAGTTTCCCAGGTAAATTAAAATGCACTGTCAGGACAGAGAACCAGTGTGCCTGGGTGTTGGCTGATAACAGTTCCACTGAAAAAGATGCCTTCTAGGGGTGTTTGTGTGGAGCCTCTTGGCAAACAAAAATCCTTAGCAAACCTCCACAAATGTATACATATTAGTGGGATTTTAGGCCATAACATTCCATGGGGAGCCTTGGATTGCCCACATGGATGACCTTGCAGTGCTCATCTCCTCATGCCCAGCTATACCACAGCTGTTAGAGAGGAGCACCTCACACATAGTGATAAGCTTCTAAAGTCACAGGGTCTGTCAAGTTACAAGTTATTTACAGGTATTTCCAAAGCAGTTGGCCATTTTTTTCCCTTTCCTATTAGAAGCTGTTTGCCAGAGAGAAAAATAATTAATTGCTTCACATTCACAAATTTCCATAAAGTACTCCCTTCAAAATTGCTGCTTGCATTTTTTTCCCCTGGTGGTTTGCTTGTAGCTAGTCTCAATGAAACTTTCATGGTTTTTCTTGAGAAAAGAACATCTTGAAGCTTTCATGAAGAGTAAGTTTTAGAAAACTGGATGGGGGATCCCTGGGTGGTGCAGCGGTTTGGCGCCTGCCTTTGGCCCAGGGCGCGATCCTGGAGACCGGGGATCGAATCCCACGTCGGGCTCCCGGTGCATGGAGCCTGCTTCTCCCTCTGCCTGTGTCTCTGCCTCTCTCTCTCTCTCTGTGACTATCATAAATAAATTTTAAAAAATTAAAAAAAAAAAGAAAACTGGATGGGATTTCTCTTTCTCTAGGTGGCAAAATTCACAGAGCTGTTGTTCTTTTGTTTCATTTTGTTTTAGTAAATAAGAGTAAACTGCTCCCAAGATTTGTTCATCTTCTCACTCTTCATCATTGCAAGTACTTTCTCAGCAGTGGGTTCACCTGAACATGAACTAACAGGGTCCAGCAGCCACTCACAGAAAGTAACACAAACTTAGAAGGCAACACGGAAATAGAGGTACAGTATCCATTATTGGACTCCTTCTCTAGTTGCTCTGACCTTAGCATCCATATCCTCCCACTAAAGCCTCTCAGGATACCCTAATTCTACCTCTTATTCCAAATGGTCATAGCTGAAGTCATTATTTATACTTCTTCTGTTATTTTGATGTTTGCCTCTTTACATAATTTCAATCCACTGTCCACTATCCTGCTGTTGTCCTTGAAATGCTTGAGCAACCGTTTTAGCTTGGAATTGGCAGACACCACAAAACAAGAGCTCTCTAGTCTCTGCTGGTCAATGCTAGCTGATAAACATTTACCAGCCAATAATACTGAAATAGAAAGAATTGTGGCATGGAACCCAAAAACAGACCTGAGGCAGTGAGAAGTGATAGCAGATCTTGGAGAAAGAAAATAGAGTAAATAATGTTGAAGTTATTTTGATTAAATATGAGATAGGATTTGTGTTAGGTTTTGCCCCTCCCTCTATGACCTTGGGGTGCTTTTTTCATGTTTATATCCAAGGAGTAACTCAACAAATTCTTGAAAGTAAATTTACACAGCTCCTGAGAGAAGTGACTTCCTACAATCAGAAATGTTTAAACAGAAACTGCAGATCCTCATTGATCCCTAAAACCCCTGTCTCCATTAGTTTGAAGATGCACTGGACAGTTCTGAGCCTTGGAGCTTAGTGACAAATCCCAGCCCTGACTCATACTACTTGATATTGTGATAGTTAACAAAATATCTCCACACAATTTTCAAGGAAATTCTTCAAGGAAAATATCCCAATAGCTGTGTGATTCGTGAGTTATGGTGCCTGGTCAGGGAGCTCAAGGTCTAATGCAGGACTCTGAAAGATAAGTAGATATGCACATGAAGTAAAGTTCCTGATATAGCAAAGCACGGGGTCTTCTAGGGACCCATACAAGGCACTAATCTTACACCAGAGGCTAAGTTGTTGTTTTTTTTTTTTTTCTTTTTTGAGAATGTGTTAACACCCAGAGTTAGCAGAGCAAGAGGCAGAGGCAGTGCCTTCTGGGCAGGCTGCACTTCAAATACCCAAAATCTGGATCCTTGGAACAAAACACAATTTTGCTCAGGACTAGGATACTCAGCAGGAAAGAGTTGCTGAGTTAGCCTCTCAATGGGGCTGTGAAGCTTTATTCTCCTCATTGCTTAAGCACAAACTGTGGTGGAAGTATGAAGACTTCATTTCTTTGCAGAAAATGACCCTGAAAGGAAAGCCAACTGCTAATGCTTGCAGTGCCAAGGAGGAGAAAGGGGTGATTCCAAGCCAGAAAATAGCTTTATAAATTACTTTGGTTCTATATTTATAGAACAATTCAGGGCTTATAGGGTTCAACTACATTTTCTGGTTATATTTACTGCAACTAAGGTTGGAATTACATGCTACAGTGTATGCAAATTTGGGGAATTGTGAACATTTCTCATAAACGACAAGGGTCTGTTCTAGTTCAAATCATTATAGCTCAAGTATAAAGAAAATCATGCACTGAAGCCCAGCTTCCAGAAGTGCAGCATGTTCTGCTGTATTACTCCCTCCCTAATATCATAGCTTCTGTGGAGGTTTGAGGCTCATGGTCACTGAGGGAAACACAGCCAGTCTCACTAGCACAGACCAGGGTGGCCTTTCGCTGTTCTTCACGCTTACGCCTCTTGAATAAAGCCAGAAATAATTTTCTGAAAATAGAGATTCATTTGGTTGAGTTATTGAACAAAAATAAACACATCAAAAACTTCATCATGATTTCAAGGTTTAATGTGTCGTGTCAATTTCTTATTAGTGTCTCAAAGTTGGATTTTTAATGGGACTAATTGCTTGATCAAAACAATTGCAACTAGTTTCCTGCCCAGGATTTGAGGCCAATCCAGAAGGCATTGGTTGTAGCAGCTGAAGTCCTTGAGGCTGAGATAGTTTGTGGGTGAAATTAACTTGTGAAGCTCAATACAGAAGTAATCCACAGAAGGGTGAGAAGATGTTAACACTGATGAGTTCAGTGGTGAGGGAAATATGGATGTGTGTATGCTGATTTAGAGCCTAAAGTGAAATAGTCGACACTCTGTGAATTTTCCTCACATGTGTTCAGAGGCTCAAGAACAAGTTGAGGATTTTCTTTTGCTATTGGGGGTAGGAGTAGGTTTACTGCTTTTAACACAACATCACCTCACTTGCAGAGTGCCTGATCCAGGATGTTAAAAAATTATCTTACAGATGACTTGGACTGCTGGATTCTATAGATCCCATTCCCAAATACTAGATATTTATAGAATTCTATCCTCTCCTTTGGGGGCAAAAGCTACTCTCCATTGCAGTATGCCCCTTATAGTTTGGTGGGAAAATATAATCAAATTACCTGTAAAGAAATGAGAGTATGAGTGATACTTGCCAATTCTAGGCATGGCCCATAAGAAATATTCCACAGGTACATCCTCATACCCTATCTCTTCTGATGATAGGATGTCAATATTGCTGATACCAGAGGAGAAGGTGGAGTCATAAACCAGATAGTCCCGAGTCCCTGAATCGCTGGTTAGAGTAGAGGCACCTGCCAAGCAGGAAAAATCTATTCTGGACTAGTACCTGAGGAAGAAATAGACTTCTGTTGTAGTTGAACAGTAACATTTTGGAGTTGATTTCTAGAAGCCATCCTACTGTGCTGGTGATGTTTGCTCTCTGATACACGCTTTGGCTTTTTGTACCCTGCTCTTTACCCACAAAAGCTATCTCTATAGACTGCATCCCCTGGAGTCCTTTTTTTCTCCAGCTTTTGGTTGACTTTAATCAACATGACTCATGAGCAGCAAATTATAAGATGAAATGTCCAGCAGGAGGCAAGTAGAAAGGAGAAGACAGGAGGAAGGTGCTATCCTCATGCTCCCTCTTGGTTTATCTCAGGCAATGACTCTAATATGGCTACAACTATGACCAAATGCTGGTGACAGGGATCCCTCTAATCTTCTTTCAGGCCAAGGCTGTTAATGAATTTCCATTGTCAGGAGACCTGGGCAACTTGTCATGTTTTATTTGTTCCCTTAGCCTTGCCCAGACCTTTGTAAATAGTTCTTTTCTTAAAAATCTATTCAATCAAATCATGTTGATCATGACATCTATTCCCTCTGGGACTCTGGCAGATAGAAATGCTATAACTCCCTCACAGCCTAACCTTACCCTTGCCTGGACACCTCCCTTAACCCTCAACTTCTTACATTGCTGATTTCCAGAGAAACACAAAATAAGAATGTTTCCCAGTCTATTCCCATGCTTATCATAAAGGCTGTGGAAATAGAGGCCTGGAGAGCTTTCCTAAAACATTCAGCATTTTAGGCATGGAGACAGGACTGTGATGGAGAAGGAGTGAGCATGAAGAGGAGAACTTTCTAAAAAAGAACAGAGCTGGAACTAGACACACCATAGTTTTTCCCCTAAAGACACTTCTTTGTCTGGCTGCGAAGGAATGGTCACCCTGGGAAACATCCCTTGCCATCTGCCCTCATTCAGTTAGGAATTACGTATAAGTGTTGGCAAGAAGTATGTTGGGAACCCCATCCCATACCTAGGAACCTGATCTTCCTGTTGTGAATCCACAGGGTTCCCTCGAAGTGAGCCCCTGGCCCCTGCATGTGTGTCCTGTGGCAGATGTGCCTGAAATCAGCATGAGGGTTGACCAGGTTCCTTCCCAAGAGAATCTCCTCCTTCACATTATGGCACTGAAGACATTCCCACCATCATCACCAATAAACTTCACAGGTAGAATGTGCTTTGAGAAAATGTGATAGCTAAGTCACAGCTATCAAGGTTACCTGGAGGGAGAAGAGACAGAGATTTAGGGTCCTTGGCTCACTTAGATAGTGACAAGCAGATAAGAAAGCTTGGAATAAGGGTGGCAAATCCATTCTGCTGTTCTCAAAGGAATTGTGATTGCTTTTTCTCTCTTGACTTTCCTCCTAACCAGCTTTATATTTCAGGAGCTCATGTGGCCCCTTGGAAGGACTTGTCCCACTGCACTCTTAGGGTTCTCTCTTTTGAAGACCTTATTTTCTAGTCCTGTTTCCCTGACATCTTCCAAAGAGCACACAAAATAAATCCTGAGACAAGGCACTGTGAGTTCTTTAGTGGCAGGTCTGCAATTCATGAGGGTCTGTATCCCTGGCACCCACACCAGGGCCTGGCAGCCAGCAGGTATTTGCAGAATGTTTGTACAATTAATGATATCCAACAAATGCAGTTGAAAATGCCAGAAACATCCTGAGGCAGGAGTTAATTTTAGCATATGTTTTCTTCAAATTGTAAATTTTAAAGTTCACCCATCTTGAAGACCACATTGAGAAAACTTAAGGAAAAAAGTTCCAATACCCTTTAACAGAATATTTAATGCTATAATAAAATATATGTGCCATTGCGTTTATAGAGATCAAAACTTCAATAATTTTTGTGGCAAGCTAAGTTGTGAGAAATCATATTACACTTAATATGCCAAGTAGTTAGCCACTGAGTCAATCACTGGCTATTTATTCTTATTTTATATCTTTGAGCTATCCCACTCCTGTGAATCCTCTGTGTCCTTATTATGTTTCCAGATAATTCAATTCTCATTGTTCCCATTCCCAATCACCTGCCTTGCTCCAAACTCATCAGATTTTTCTGTTTCTGAATCTTCACCAGATTGAATTATTTAAGTTATAACAAACTTCAGCAATCTTAAAAAAATTATAACTCATCCTTCCTGACCTCTTACCTCCTTCCAAACCTGAATCTAAACACCTAATCAAATATATATCCCCTCCATTAACCCCATCTTCCACTGTGGTGCACTTATTTATCTTCTCTTCTTTCTGGAATAATCCAATCCAAGAGAATCAGAGTAAGAGAAAAATAAAGAGTTGAACTATTTTTTTTTCTGTTGAGAAAGAACAATGAGATATATAATATCATTTTAGAAATGAAATAGAACTAGAAGATGAAAAAATACAGGCTCCTATTAGATAAGGCAACCAAGATTCAGAGAGGTTAAGTGGTTTACCTAAGCTCACACAGCAAGTTATTAAAAATATAAGATTATACCAGGGTATCATAGGTTCCAATCAAGTCCTAATTCTACCCTTTTAAAAGTCTGTTTATCTAACATTTGTTCAGAAACAACAAAATTATAGTGTAATAACTAGAGATATTAAGCAGCTAATAGTGGATTCTGTCCTTGAAATGCATATAGTCACCTACAACTAAATAAGATAAAAAAGCACATTGATTTAATTTACATATAATTTATATTAATATAAAAATTAAAATTCCCATTAGTTTATAATATTTTATAGTTTTCAAAGTTTGTATAACCCCATTAGCTCCATGGTTTCATTTGACCTTGTGGAAATATCTTTCCTTAATTTCTGTCTTGGTCACATCGTTTCATAAGCCATTTCCATCTAGAACTTACAGTGATAATACTGACAGTCCTGACACTCTCCACAAAGAGTTGTGAGTGTAGCCATGTAAGTCCTCCCGCTGATGTAATTTTGATCAATTTATTTCTCCCATCAGGGAATTTAGAGTAAATCACACTTTCCCAGACTTGATACACTTCCTGCCAAGCTGTGGTTCTCAAACTTGGTATTCCTGTGAATGCTGGGCTCCATCAAGATAGTGACTGATTCAGTAGGTCTGGATGGGGCCTGAGAATTTGTATTTCTAACATTCCTTGCTGCTGCTGCTGCTGCTGCTGCAATTGGTCTGGGGCTGCACTTTGAAAACTACTTTTTTCAAAGCATTGCTTTCCTGCTTCGACTTAGGACTCATCTACCAGAAATTAAAACCTGTGAATTAATTCCTACTCTCCTAAACGCAGCACAAAGGGTTCTTTGGGGAAGAAACCAACTTCCTCCAACACCTCTGAGGGGTCATCCTAGGTTTCGCACTGATGTGTGGACTTTTCGGGTGATGGTGCTCACCACTGCATCATAGTAGTCTGTGTGTTTGTCTCATTCACAAGATGTGAAAGAACAGGGGCAGATTTTGCTGCTGCTGTGGCTGGCTGGCACTGTTCCTGGCACAGAAATGGTTTCATCTGTGCTGAGATAGGTGCCAAAGTAAAGAGGAATACATTCAACAAGCATACATTGAAGATTTGAACTGTGTGAGAATCTGGGCCCAGAATGCATTTGTGAAGTGTCAGGAAGAGGCTAGTTGGTTAAATTGGTTAAATTGGTGACTGATGCCAAGGCCATCCTTGGCTCCTTCCATCTGTGTGAGTATGCCACACTACCTCAAATGCTGAGATATATTTCCACTCTCTGAATCTGGGTATGGTCTGGTGACTGCACTTGGTCAGTGTAATGTGGCAGAAGTGCCATTGAGCCAGTTCAAGGCCTAGTCTTTTATTGTTGTTGTTTTCAGAGTAGTTTTTTTTTTTTTTATGTTATTTAAAGTCAATTTGCCAACATATAGTATAACACCCAGTGCTCATCTCATCATGTGATCTCCTTAATGCCTGTTACCCAGGTACCCCATTCCCTTACCCTCCTCTTCAGCAACCCTTTGTTTCCCAGAGTTAGGAGTCTCTCGTGGTTTGTCTTCCTCCCTAATTTTTCCCCACTCAGTTTCCTCCCTTCCTTTTCACTATTTCTTTTATTTCACATATGATTGGGACCATATGATAATTGTCCTTCTCTTATTGACTTATTTCATTCAGTATAATACCCTCCAGTTCCATCCACTTCGAAGCAAATGGTATTTGTCGTTTCTAATGGCTGAGTAATATTCCATTGTATATGTAGACCACATCTTCTTTATCCATTCATCAGTCGATAGACATCATGGCTCCTTCCACAGTTTGGCTGTTGTGGACATGGCTGCTATGAACATTGGGGTGCAGGTGTCCCAGTGTTTCAGTGCATCTGTATCATTGGGGTAAATCCCCAACAGTGCAATTGCTGGGTTGTAGGGTAGCACTATTTTTAACCTCTTGAGGAAACTCCACACTGTTTTCCAGAGTGGCTACACCAGTTTGCATTCCCACCAACAGTGCAAGAGGGTTCCCCCTTCTCCACATCCTCTTCAACATTTGTGGTTTCCTGTCTTGTTAATTTTAGCCATTCTCACTGGTGTAAAGTGGTATCTCATTGTGGTTTTGATTTGTATTTCCCTATTGGCAAGTGATATGGAGCATTTTTTAATGTGCTCATTGGTCATGTGTAGGTCTTCTTTGGAGAAATGTCTGTTCATGTATTCTGTCAGGGCCTAGTCTTGAAGAGATTTTGTAGCATCTGCTTTTACTCTGTGAAATCAGACACCATTTAGGAAATCCCACTACCCAGAAACTTCCATGCTGTGAGGAAGCCCAGGATAAGTCTGTGGTGGTGCTGTGTGGAGAAATAAAAACTCCAGATATGATAGTGAAGCCTTCTTTGACTTTCTAGATCAGACCAGACACCAACATCATGCCATGCCAACAGATGAGTAATTCCAGCTGATACCATGTAAATCCAGCCAACACTGATGAATCATGAGAATTCTGAAAAATAGTAAAATATTGTTGTTTTAAGCCACTAGTCTGGGGGTGATTTCTTACAGAGCAAAAGGTAACTAAAAGAGGTGATATGTAGAATTTGGATTTAAGTCTCACAAGCTGTAATATCATTATTGGTCTCTGTAGACTAATATTACGCCATAAAACATCACATCATTTTGGAACAGAATAGGACTCACACACAATAAATGCAGTTAAAAAGATAACTTTGTTTCTCTCTAATATTCATCCATTCAAAAATAATTAATACGATCTTAAATTTATAATAAGAGATAAGGTTAAGAGTACAAATTCAAGAGGAATACTATTAATACTAGTCATAGTAATAATTATCATTACTGTACCCTTACTATGTAATAAACAGTGAGTTTTGAACAACTTTGTCACTTAATCCTCACAAAATGTCATTTTAGGGATTGTTCATCACAATTTAATGCAAAGAAACCTGAGGTCACAGGGGATCCCTGGTGGCTCAGCCTTTGGCCCAGGTCATGATTCTGGAGTCTTGGGATTGAGTCCCAGGCTCCCTGCATAGATCCTGGCTTCTCCCTCTGCTTCTCTCTCTCTCTCTCTGTGTGTGTGTGTGTGTGTGTCTCATGAATAAATAAATAAAATCTTTAAAAAAATGAAATCTGAGATCATGAATTAGGTAAATGAAAATAATGATCCAAATATTTAAATAATTTCTCATCTTCTGTAAATGTAGACATTGATCTTGTCCATTTTCTTTCTTATTTTTTATTTTTAGATACAAGCAATCACCACATCTGTGCTAGGAACAAAATATATTGACATGTTTTTAGTGGCAAGAATGGGTGGACAAATTTTTGACTCAAATAAGAGAACAATTGGGTTAAAAAATGTTAAACACATTTCTCTATTCAGTAAATCTCAGAGGCTCTTTAGTGATAATGAGCTCTGTGAGTAGTACACAACCTTTCTGGAAATGATTTGACCTTGAAATCCTTTCAGACCATCAATTAACATCACATTTAGATAGTGGTATTCCACAAAATACAGATTGGAAAATGCTGTTATAGATAAAGGAATGAGGTGGTTGATTGATTGACTTTTAACTGAAACAACTTAAGTTGGGGGAAAAAAATCTGCCGATGTAAAGACACAGCTCCATTTAACCTTATGTTATTTAATTTTGCATTACTTTTTTGTTTGCATAAATTATGTTTTTAAATTAGAAATCATTAAACTTGTGCAGTTATACATATTTTAAAAATCATCTCTGATATGGAGGCCTGAGAGGCAGGAGACCAAATTCCAAACACAAACCTGTGCTCGGGAAGATTCATAAATATAGATTTTATTTTCCCCATAGACTATGCCATGTTATCTGTGACTTCCAGAGAAAATGTTCAATAGTGTGAAATAAGATATGACATAGATACCTCTTTTGCTCCACTGATGGAATCTCTTTCTGCTCTGATTCCATTCTAGAAGTGGTTCTTCCTATCCAAAAGAATGGAGTAAAATGTGTCCACCATAGTGTGATAGAAAATAAACATTGGCTTGAGTAATGGGACAGAAAAGAGAAAACATCCTAGCATGGCAAATAAAGCAAATGGCTACTTTACAGAGAACATTGAAGAATATTTCAGAATCAAATAAAAAAATTCTGGAACTGAATTTATTGTAGCAGAAAACAAAAATAAACCTGAGTCTGTGACAGAGGTTTGCTTTAAAATAAGAGAGCTATAACCCATGTTTATAACCTGGTTTTGCCACTTTGCATAGAAAACACTTGGGGCATAGTCAGTTGCCCCTACATCCTTGTCACTTCAAGTGCTTCTCAATCCAGTTACTATTGGTCATGGTGGTACCAGGGTACCACAACTAGAATTCAAATAACTTTGTTTAAACAATTCTTCAGTATGAAAGGATTTATGAAATATGCTTAAGAAATATTTCTAATGCTATCAAAATATACTGATTTCTATTACTTGGATTGATTTTTATAATTTACCTAGCATTCTCTAACAGTACAAAATAGGGAAGTTTTTCAGTACATTATCTACTTTTTGGTAGGGAGAATAATATGTACATAAATGTAGATGGAAACTGATGTTTTAAATTCCTTTTAATTGAGCTATGTGTGATAACATTTACATGTGATAAAATTCACCTTTTAAACTATGCAGTGGATAAGTTCTAAATGAATGTAGTCATGTGACCACCATTATAATCTAGCTGTAGAATATTTTTGTCATCCCCAAAAGCCCCTTCTACCTCACCCCTGGCAATAAGTGATCCATTTTCTGTCCTTCAGTCTTGCCTGTTCCAGAGCATCATATGAATGGAGTCATTCCATTTGTAGTTATTATTTGTGGTCCATTTTATCTAAAACTTTTAAAACCTATTCATGTTGTTGAAGACACCTAACAATTCATTCTTTTTTTTTTTTTTATTGAGGAATATTTCATTGTATGGATGCACCAACCATAACCTATTTGTCCATTCACTTGTTAATGTGCATTTGGGCTGTATTCAATTTAGGGCTAATATTAATAAAGCTGTGAATATTTATGTCTAGGTGTTTGTGTGGACATATGTTTTTATTGTTCACAGATAAGTAACTAGGATTTAGACTGCTAGGTAGTATAGTAAGTGCATATTTAACTTTGGATGAAATTGCCTGTCTTCCAAAGTGGGATTTTCAGTTTTCCCAAATCCTTACTAGTACTTCATATTGTCGCTTTTTGAGTTTTTTTAAAGATTTATTTATTTATTTATTTATTTATTTATTTATTTATTTATTCATGAGAGACACAGAGAGAGGCAGAAACATAGGCAGAGGGAGAAGCAGGCTCCATGCAGGGAGCCCTCTGTGGGACTCCATCCCAACACTCTGGGATCATGCCCTGAGCCAAAGGCAGACGCCCAACTGCTCAGCCACCCAGGCGTCCCAAGTTTTTTTTGTTCTAGCCATTTTAGCAAGTGTATAGTGGTGTCTCAATTAGTTTCAGTTTGCATTGTTCAGACTAATGATAGACATCTTTTAATATGCTTATGATGGCCCTTCATATACATTCTTTGGTGAAGCACCTCTTCATATCTTTTGATATTTAAAAAATTTATTTTTAATTAATTGATTTATTTTTATTGAAGTATAATTAGCATACAATGTTAAATTAGTTTTGGGTGGATAGCAGAGTGATTCAATAATTCTATTTGTACTCAACGCTCACCATGATAAGTGTAGTCACCATCTGCCACCATGCAATATTATTAAATATTACAATTTTCCTATGCAGTACTTTTCATCTCCATGATTTATTTATTTTATAACTGGAAGTTTGTACCTCTTAATCATATGTATTTCATTCAAACCTCACCTGCCTCTTCTTTGGCAACTATCAGTATGTTATCTATGTTAAGAGCCTGTGTTTTGTTTGTTTTAGATTTCACATGTAATGAAATCATATGGTATGTCCTTCTCTGACTTATTTTCACTTAGCATGATTCCTTCTAGGTCCATCCATGTTGTTTTTGACATTTTTTTTAATTGAGCTGTTTGTCTCATTACTGATTTATAAAAATTCTTTATATATTCTCGCTTCAAGTTCTTTTGTCAAACTATATATTTGGCAAATATTTTCTCTCATGTGTAGCTTGTATTTCCATTTTCTTATAGTGTCTTTTGAGGAGCAGAAATATTTAGCACCTTTGACAAAGTATAACTTGTCCTTATTCTTCTTTTAGGATATGTGTTTTTTGTGTCCTTTCTTTGCCTAAGCCATGATAACAAAGATTTTTCTCATTGTTTTCTTTAATCTAAAACTTTTGAATTTATAGGTTTTACATTTATGCTATGCTCCATTTCATGTTAGTTTTCTATATGGTGTGGGGTAATGGTGGTTTGTTTACTTAATTTGAATATGAATATTTAGTCATTCCTACATCATTTGTTGGAAATACTGTTGCTGGTGTTATTGTTTCCACATTAAAATGCATTGGCACCTATGCTGGAAATCAACTGACCATTTGTATGTGGGTCTATTTCTGGACTTTGCATTGCTCTCCATTACTCAAAACCTCTGTCCTTAAAACATACCACATTGTCCTGATAACTGTAACTTTTAGAGTGAATCTTTAAGCCAGGTAGTATAAATTCTCCAGCTTCATTTGTTTCTTGTTTTTGATATTAAAAATCCTTTGCAGGCAGCCCTGGTGGCTCAGTGGAGGCATCTCTGGTGGCTCAGTGGTTTAGCGCCGCCTTCAGCCCAGGGCCTGATCCTGGAGCTCCATGTCAGGCTCCCTGCATGGACCTGCTTCTCCCTCTGCCTGTGTCTCCCTCTCTCTCTCTCTTTCTCTCTCTTTCTCATGAATAAATAAATAAATGAATAAAATCTTTTAAAAAATCCTTTGCATTTCTATATAAATGTTAGAAGTATCATCCATTTCTTCAATTATCCAGCTAGGATTTTGATTGGAATTACATTGAGTCTGCCGGTCAATTATATATATCATAATAGCATTGAGTCTTCTGATTCATGACCATAGAATATACCTTCATTCATTTACATCATATATTTTTTCTTGCTAATGTTTTATAGTGTTCAATGTATGTACTTGCACATTATTTATTATATTCATCTCTAAGTACCTCAAGTTTTATTGCAATTGTGAATTATATTAATGTTTTCATTTCTATTTCCAGTTGTTCACTGCACATATGTGGAATTTCAATTTATTTTTATATACCTGGCCTTTTTCCTGCAACCTTTCTGAGGTCACTTACAGAATATTTCTAGTAGCTTCTTGTACATAATAAGATTTTATATGTAGGTTGCAAATAATTTTACTTTTTTGCTTTCCAAATTGTATGCTATTATTATTAGCCTTATTGCACTCAGTGACTCTAGGCAAGTGACTTTTAAATGCATAAATTATAGAGCAGCCCTGGTGGTGCAGCGGTTTAGCGCTGCCTGCAGCCCGGGGTAGACCCAGGATCGAGTCCCACATCGGGCTCCCTGAGTGGAGCCTGCTTCTCCCTCTGCCTGTGTCTCTGCCTCTCTCTCTCTCTGCCTGTCTCTATGAATGAATAAATAAAATCTTAAAAAAAATAAATGCATAAAGTATAGACTTACTATTAGATTTTTATACTTATGTTTTAAAATCATAACACTATACAATTGATATTAGTATTACTCTTGTAAAAATTAAGAAACTGATATTCAGAAACTATGTATTGACTTAGTATTAACTCACATTTTATTTTGTTAAAAACTATTTATTCCCATTAAAGAACTATTCTAAATCGTTCTCCCGTGCCCCAAATTTAGTTATCCCTAGTGTTCTGTGAGGTTTCTTTCTCCCCCATAGCATGAAAAGGGACCCCTTTTACAACATTTGCTCCTTCTGGGATCCTTCCTTTCCAGCTTATTCTCTTTCCTCCAAACATGTAGACAAAATACCTGCAGTTACTACACAGTGAAGCAGGGCACTAGGAATAATTAATAAAATGCATGCTTATTGTCCTCAAGCTTTCCAACAGATAATTTGGAGACTGACTTTTGGAGGCATGCATGAAATGCAAGAGGTGCAAAGAGGCAGGTTCATTTATAACTACAAAATACACTCAGAAAGAGTCTACTATTAAAGGGAAATGTGCAAAAGGTAGAAAGATCTCACTTTTTGATGTGTTCCAAGAAAGGACAAAGTGCTAGGTAGTGAGTGATGAGAAATATGTTTGAAGAATGTTAGTCATAATTCTGATGGGAAAATGCAAATGAAACATTCTAGGTGTTTCAAACAAATAATTTAATGCAGAGAATTAGTTCCTGAAGGCTGGTAGGATTAAAAAGTTAAATAGAAAACAGTGAGGAAACCCTTGATTTAGAAACAACAGTTTCTAAAGAATGCCCTAATACTCTTTGTTTGGGAGGGCTTAGGAAAGGGATGAAACCAGCAGAGTTAAAAAGCTAGAACTGGCAGCAGAAGCTTAAACCATGGCAAAGACTGACTAGTGGCAGTTGCAACCTTTCCATAAATGGCTTCTAGGGATGCTGGTGGAAGCAGAGGAAAAATCACAAAGAAATGCCCTCTGTCTTCACTTCTGTCCTGAAATTTTGCAATCTCCTATTGAATGAATGCAGCAGGGAGCCAGAAGGCAAGAGTTTCCAGGAAATGAAGTTTCCTGTGATATAGGAACAGAGGATGTGGAAATAATATAAGAGGAAGCAGGCAAATGATGATTTCAGAAGGATACATGGGGGCCATGGAAAGAAGGCCAGGAAGATGTCTTGAAGTCAGTGACCTGGTTGTACTGTCTTCTTTTCTGCTGCCTACTGTTCTCTGTCTGTATTTCCCAGATGCTGAGGACATGGATGGCCAAAATCAAGGTACCAAATAAGACCGAAAAAAAGTGTATTATAAGATTCATACTATTAGATGATTATATATTGATATATAATATGTATCAAAATATAATGCTTCCCCCAAAATACAATTTCAATTAGAATTTCAAAAATATATGGAGAGATTGAATAAAAGTACCTGAAACGTTATATGAAAGTATAAAGTCTTGAGAATAGATGACATTTAAAAATGTCTTTTGAATTTTGACTTGCTGGTATAGCAAATTATTACTACAGAGCTACTGAAATTTTATGGCTATAGTTTGGCCTACGAGTACACAAATAGATCAGTGAGATATAAGAGAGAATATATAAGAGAGAATAAGGTAATAGACTACCTTATATGTTCAGAATGTTATAAATGGCAAAGATGGCATTTTAATTCAATGGCAAAAGGATGGATTGTTTGGTAAGTGGAATAAGCACAGCTGTCTATCCATCTGGAAGAATATAAAACTGGACTTCCTTTTTATATAATGTTAAAAATAAATTCCAAATGCATTAAAGACTTATTTGCAAAAAATGCAAGAAAATATGAGAGAGTCCATGGACATCTCTGGGCAAAGTAGGTATGAACCTACTTGAATTTATATATAAAAAAAGTATAAGTATTATGTATGGCAAGAGATAAACAAAGTCAAAACACCAAAGATAGCATAAATACTTGGGGAAGTACTTGCAAAGAAGAGAACATATAGATGCTCATTATTAATAGTATACAAATATATTTTTGCAAATTTACAAGAAGAAAACAAATAATTGAAATGAAAAACATGAGCATAGATTTAGAAGAGGCTATTTACACAGGAGCATATCCCAATGGCCCTCAGATATATGAAAAGATGCTCAAACACAATAGCTACAAGTGAAATGCAAATTAACAATGAAAATTTAATTACATTTATCAATTTAGCATTTTTTAAGAGGGGGGGGGTTGCAAGAGTGGGAGGAGGGAGCAGAGAGAGAGAGAGAAGAGAGGGAGAGAGAATCTCAAGCCAACTCACCACCAAATATAGAGACTGATGCAGGGCTCAATCTCATGACCCTGAGTTCATGACCTGAGCCAAAACCAGGAGTTGGATGTTTAACCGACAGAGCCACCCAGTTGCCCACATTTTTTTTTAAGAGGAGTTATTATATTTACTGAAGGCAGATAGGTGAGGAATAAGGCAACCTTATATTGCTACAGTAATGTTACCAATTTTGAGATATAATTTATAAGACTCTAAAAATTTAAAAAGCAGATCCTCTTTGACTCAGAAAATACACCTCTGAGAATCTGCCCTACAGAAATAAAAGCTGTAGTGCATAAAAGGACTCCATCAGTAGAGAATGTTTGAATAAAATATTATGTATATAGCATGAATATTAAGACACCATCAAAAATAATAAATTGGAATTGTGCCAAGGGATTCTAAGATTAAGAAAAAAGTGTTCATAAAATGCCACTTTTGTGAAATAAACAATGACACTGGGCAGAAGAATCTTGTGTATGTATATGTATAGAAAACGTTATATAAATACAAAAAATATGGAAGAATAAATAAATTTGATTTGGTTTACTGATAAGATCTTCTGGTAGAAACGGGAAGGACAGTAAATAAGTAGGCAAGCGTAAAGTGTGAGGAAAACATTTAAAGCTGTATAGGAAAAAAAAAATAGCTGTATAGGTCCGCATCTCTATATACAAGATGATAATGGTAATAAATTTTGTGAAACTGTGTGTGTATATATCCAGTTACACATATCTAAGCAGATATTTATATTCATATTTACACATACATAGATGTGTTTATACACGCGTATCTACATATACGTGCACATATATACGTACACATATCTATACATATGTTTGTTCATAGAGACAAACAAAGATTGGTGAATAAAAAGCACAGCTTGAGGGTCTATCTCCCTGCTGAGAACTGAGTTTAGCAAGTCTACCTTTCAGCTTGCCGTGTTGCTGGTGCCAGAGTGGCTTTTTGCTGCACATTTCCCAAGTATTAAGCCAGAAAGCTTATTCTTGCAGTTCATGTGGCTCTTTCTAAACAAGCAAAGGGATTAATTAGGACGTATGACACTGTTGATCTTTATCATTTATTTTAGTTTGTGGTTTTCCTAAGTGATTACTCTAAGGCTTAGTCAATTACTTTTCTCTTTCCCTTGGGTTTCCCTAGCATAGAAATCATTTGCATCCATTTTAGAAGCACCAAGAAAGTAGAAGTCAGACTGCTTAGGCCTTAGTTTTTTCATCTGTGAAATGAGGATAATGATATACCTTAGTTTTTTCATCTGTGAAATGAGGATAATGATATACCTTCTTCTGGTGTCCTTATCACCCAGTGTGGTGATAATTAATAAGATAATTAACAGAATGTCAGCTCCTAGTAAAGATGTACTGTGTAAATAGGGCTTTGTTGCTAATAATTTTTCAATTTGATGATGTCACATGACTCATTTTTGTAAGAGTTTCATGGATGAAAACAGTCCATCAGAGCTGCTATAATTAAGCAGAAGGTAATGGAAGCAAATTCACTAATTTATAGACAGATAATCAACTATTTTACAACAAGGCTTTCGAGACTCGGAAAACAACTTAAATCTCAAGAGAGATTTTAGTAGTCTACCCAAAACCAGCAAAGAAAAGAAAACTCTAAAAATTACCTGCTCTTCATCCTAGCAGCCAGCCTTAGGTTGTAATTCTAGGGCCTCATTTTCTGTTGATGCAATCAATTCCTACTTTTCAGCTCTCTGAGATGTAGACTGTTCTCTGCTTTCATAAAAGCAAGGTTTTTAAAAATTCCAAACCATCTTTCTAAAACATAAATCTCAAATCCCATGCTGAACACCCTTAGCCAGTTCTTCTTTACCAATCAGAGAAAATCTAAGTATATTTACATGGTATCAGGCTGGCCTCCATGATTTTGCTCCTCTCCATTTTTCAAACCTTGTTTTCATGACCACTCCCCTCATTATTGTTCCCAGCCAACTATAGAGAGGGGTGGAGAGGTGGTCCATCACTGGTAGCACCCAGGCAGTATCTGGATTGTCCCCATATGACTCCTACCTATCTCCATCCATGGTTTCATCAGTGATTGAATTGGGACCCTTGTAAGCCTTTTGTGGCCAGGAGTGAGGGGTTAGACTATTCCAAGCACACTGGGCAAGGCAATGTGTAAGTGGAAGAACACTAAGATGCCTAATTATACAAAGTCTGAAGAGAAGGGAGGAAAAAAGGGGTAGAGTCTGAAATAGAGAGCTAGGAGCTTTAGAGACAAGAGATAGTGTGTGGAGGGAGACTCTCAGGATCACTGCATGGCAGTTTCCAACTGGTTTATCATTTATTTTTTTTTCCTTTAGGGTAAGCACCATCCCTATCAGTGCCCTCTATCTCCCCAAAAGCTGTTCTTGGGACTAATAGTGTGGCTTAGCTGGTGTTTAGTGTACATGAGCCTCAACAATGGACAAGACAACTTTAACTTCAAATCCCTCAGTGCAAATCCAAATGGAAATGGATATGCATATGCACTTAGGTGTGCCTATGTGAGGTGGTTACAAACCATAACTGAACCAACAAAGGAAGAGCCTAAACCGGTAATGCACTGGCTAAGACTCACCAACTGGCCATCAGATGAGGAACCCTGATTTGTAATCTGAAGATTGCCATGGTGTAAATATGTTTATTATAATCAATTTCAAGTTACCAATGCTTTTCAAAAATGGCCATCAAAATTCCTGATCATTTAAAAATTAGTTCCCTAGAATCAATATGAACCAACAACAGCATACCATCCAGCAAATAAGGAGCTCCTGGGATACAGACTACAGTCTTCTGATAATCATAGTTGAGAACTGTGAAATGAAATAACCAAATCAATAAGCACAGACCAAGACTAGAGCCAAAACCAACCAAAATTTGTGGGAAGCATGGATGTAGTGTACTCTGGGAGGAAGGGCCAATGTGATCTTTGATGAGGCAAAATCCAGACATATGAAGAGTTCCCTGATCCTAAGATGCCTCATGAGTAGCTATGAGGCTGCTGCTCCCCAAGCTTCTCCTTCATCACTCCCATGGCCATCATCTGTCTGGGGGTTGCTCTCTGATGGATCTCTAATGCAGATATGTTAAATATCCCATCTCTCAGTCCTCACAAAAACGCTGGAATCATTCTGCCCACTTTGTAGGCAGTGGAACTGTGGCTTAGAGAACTCAAGTAACTGCAGCACCCATGTCATTTATGATTTGATTAACTCTCAGAACTTGAAATTAGTAACTGTTGTCCAGTTTTTAATAATCTGTATTCAGTCAACATTTTCTAAATAAATTAATTTTAGATAACATTTTCAATTGACCACAGAGAATAACAGCCAACTACAATAAAAATTACCCCACTTACCTGCTAAGTAGAAATGAGGGGCGGGTGAGTTAGGTGACAATCACTGTTCCTTTTAATGCTGAAATTGTAACTTTTTGTTTTTACAATGTCTGCCATTCACTAGACCCCTACATATACAAGCTGCTTAGATCTCACTTCATTTGTAGAAGAATGTTTGAATAGACAAGTTGTCATCACCACAATACAGCTGAGGAAAGGAGGCTCAGGTTAAGTGACTTGCTCAAATTCATGCAATTTATAAGTGACAGAATCAATATCCACATCCAGGTCTGCCCAGTGTTAAACTGGGCACTCTTCCTTCTTGATGACATAACCACCCTAATTTCTTGTCTCTGCTACCTCCCTGGGGGCCTTGAGTGCACCCCTGTGGCTTCCTCCTGTCTCACCCTGACAGCAGCACATGTGTACAATTAACAGCAGTATGGGCAAAGCCATGTTTTTTATGTGCTCTGCTGTTTTCAACACATTTAAATTTGCATCCCGAATCTAAATGTGTGACACTCAGCACAATAGTCACCTCTGGCCAATTGGACTCCATGTGGAAAGCTATTCAATAAATGCTGATCAGAAAGTTCAGGGAGTTATGACATGGCATGACCCACTAGACCCCATGATGCAGCCTTAATCACAACTGGAGCTTGTCTAAAATCCCTCCATTCATATGCACTAACATAGGATTTTAATCACAAATTTGCAGCTCTATCTCATTATGAAAGGGAAAAATCCCTGGCAATGTTGTTAATTGACCTTAATCTAATGTGATGTGTAATACACTCAGCTGGATCCTCAGGCACTCTAGAAATAGAACAGTAAAACACCTCTTAAATCTAAATTATATTTCAAATAGCAGATTAGATTATTCCCCACATCCTCAAACAAACCATAGCCTGCTAAAATTTATCTTGCACTTTCCAAACAAGGCAGAGACTCCAGCTTGACATGCTGAATGCTTTATGAGTTCATCTACCTTGAAAGTCACACCAGTGTCTTCCTAAAGGACTACATGGCTGATGCCTGTAAAGAAATGAGTGGTCTGGAATGAGGAACTGACCCACATCTGCACTGACTCTGAGGTCAGACTGACCTCGGAGGATCAGGTCATATATTTCAGAATCAGACAGACCAGGACTCATTGCTAATGTGACATGTACCAGCCCTGTGACCTCGGGCAAGTGACTTAGCATGGCTGAGGCATAGGACTCTTTGTTTGTAAAGTACTGAGAGCTATATATGCTTTACAGGCTTGTGATGTTTAGGGCTTGATGTGATGTTTAGGAAGAATGTGTGGAAATCTCCAGGTTCATAGTTGAAAAATTAAAGACATGATTAATATTATTATTTTTATGAGAGGGGATTGAGGATTTTAGAAAGGCCTACTCACAGCCACAGGATAGACTGAAATTGATGATATGACCATGTGAAATAAACTCTTCTTCCTTTTTTGTTTTTAAGTAACATTTTATTTGTGGTTAATATAGATGAGCATACAGGTATGAGAAATTATACTGAGGCATCTCATTTAGCCATTATATAGTTTTCCACAAGAATAATGTCCTGCAAAACTGTATCACAATGCCACAACCCACATGGGCATTGGCATTGTCACAGTCAAGATAAAGAACAAGTCCATTAGCATTCCTACATCTTCACTGCCCCTGGTATTCTTAACCCATGGCAACCATTAATCTGTTCTCAATTTCTATAATTTTGACCTATAATTTTTTATATAAATTGAACCATATAGTATGCAAGCTTTTGGGATTGGCTTCTCATACTCATTGTAATTTCCATAGAGATTTTTTGAGGTTGTTTTGTGTATCATAGTTCTTTCCTTCTCATTGCCGGGTAGTATACCATAACAGGGGTGGACCATGGTTTGTTTAACTATCTACTTAATAAAGCACAGCTGGTTTTTTTTTTTCCAGTTTTTGAATATTTAGAATAAAGCTACTTACTATGAACATTTTTACATAGGTTTTGGGGTAGGATATAGTTTAATTTCTCTTGGATAAATGACCAAAGGTGCAATTGCTGGGACATATGGCAATTATGTGTTTAGTTACCTAAGAAACTATCAAACTTTTCCAGATTTGGCCCAGCCATTTCTACTCTCATTCACAATGTATGAGTAATCTACTTTCTCCACATCCTCTCTAGCATTTGGTATTGGCACTGTTTAGCCATTCTGGTAGGTGTGTAATGATATCTGATTTGTGTTTTAATAAGAATTTTTAATTTTTTAAAAGATATTATTTATTTATTCATGAGAGACAGAGAGAGAGAGAGAGAGAGAGGCAGAGACATAGGCAGAGGGAGAAGCAGGCTCCACGCAGGGAGCCCGATAGCCCAATGCGGGACTCGATCCCAGGACCCCAGGATCACGCCCTGGGCCGAAGGCAGGCACCAAACCACTGAGCTACCCAGGGATCTTAGAATTTTTTCTGATGGCCAAAGAGGTTGAACACTTCATTTTCTTATTTGCCATCTGTACAGCCTCTTTGGCGAAATGTCTATTCATGTCTTTTGCCCATCATCAAATTGGATTGTTTGAATTTTTACTGTTAAGTTTGACATTTGTGTTTTATATTCTACATGGGCCCTTTGATAGACACATCATGGGCATATATTTTCCTCCAGTTCCCATTTTCTTTTTTAATTCTTTGATCAGTGTCATTCACAGAGTAAAAGCCTTTAACTCAATATTTCCAATTTATCAATTTTCCTTTTATGGACTATGTTTATTTTTATTTTTATTAAGATTTTATTTATTTATTCGTGAGAGACACACACAGAGAGAGAGAGAGGCAGAGGCACAGGAAGAGGGAGAAGCAGGCTCCATGCAAGGAGCCCAACGTGGGACTCGATTCCAGGTCTCCAGGATCAC
Source organism: Canis lupus baileyi (assembly GCF_048164855.1). Taxonomy (NCBI): domain Eukaryota; kingdom Metazoa; phylum Chordata; class Mammalia; order Carnivora; family Canidae; genus Canis; species Canis lupus. Next base: position 29,644,536 of record NC_132857.1, on the reverse strand, counting down.
ACCCTGGGAGGAAGGCGGCGCTAAACCATTGAGCCATGGGGGCTGCCCTATTTTTTTTTTAATATTTTATTTATTTATTCATGACATACACAGAGAGAGAGAGAGAAGCAGGGACACAGGCTGAGGGAGAAGCAGGCTCCATGCAAGGAGCCCGACGTGGAACTTGATCCCGGGACTCCAGGATCACGCCCTGGGCCAAAGGCAGGCGCTAAACTGCTGAGCCACCCAGGGATCCCCTTCTTTTTATGGACTATGTTTTTGGTGTCAAGTCTAAGAACCCTTTGCTTCAGCCTAAATACTAAAGATTTTTTTCTGGGGCAAATTTGTTTAAAAGTTACATAATATTACATTTTATTTTTTTTTTTTATTTTTTTTTACAGTTTTATTTATTTTTTATTGGTGTTCAATTTACTAGCATACAGAATAACACCCAGTGCCCGTCACCCATTTTATATTTAAGTCCATAATCCATCTTTAGTTAATTTTTGTATAGGATATGATATTTAAGTTAATGGTTCACTTTTGGGCCATGCAAGTCCAATTGTTTCAGCACCTGAAAAGGCTATTCTTCTGTTGGGTTACTTTTTCACCTTTGTCAAAAATCAGTTAGATGTATTTGTGTGGGCCTATTTCTGGTTCTTTATTCTGTTCATTGATCTATGTACCTGTCTCTCCACCAGTACCACACTTTTGATCATTATAGCTATATGGTGGGCATTACTATTGAGTGGAATGACTCTTTCCACTTTGATATTCTTTCACGATTTTTTTAAAGCTATCTAGGATTTTTGCCCTTCCATATCAATTTTAGGATAAACTTGTCTATTTCCAAATACTTCCTAGGATTTTCAAAGAAATTGGATTGAATATACGGATCAGTTTAAAAAGAGCTGATATCTTTACTATGTTGAGTCTTCCAATCCATGAACATGTTATGTCTCTCCATTTATGTAGGTATACTTCGATTTTTGTTTCAGGAGGATTTTACTATTTTCAATATACTGATCATTGACATGTTTTATTAAGTGTATACATAGGCACTTAATTTTCATTGTAGTTATTATAAATTATACTGTGTTTTTAATTTTGATTTCCCCATGTTCATTGTTATTATATAGAAGTAAAATTATTTTGTGTTGCTCTTGTATTTTGTGACCTTCCTGAACTCACTTATTAGTTCTAGAGGCTTTTTGTAGATTCTTTGGGGTTTCTACATAGACAATCATATCATCTACAAACAGAATGATGAAGCAAAAAATGTTGCTAAGATAAAAGTTTTTGCCCCTTCTTGGTTGCAGATCTATACTTCAGATTCCAAGGTGAGCTTCCATCCCTAGGTTCACACATGAGGAGCATATAGGAGCTTTCAAAACTCAATTTCATTAATCTCTGTCCATGGAAGAGAGTAGCCTAGATTTGTTTCTCACTGATGTGTATTATGTCACATAGGGCATTTTCATTGCAAGTAGGTAGAATTAGCTACAGTTTGATATTTAGGTGGTATTGAAAAAACATCTTGTCATTTAAATAATAGAAATACAAAAGAAGTCCACCTTATGTGAGTGTCAAATGACAAAAAGTATATAAGACATTTCTTGCACATTATAAAAACAGTTGATAGCAATTGTGGCCAGCTCAAATTGTCTCCAGTCATGAATTTGCAAATCTAAAACCCCTACATTCTCAATGCAGGTCAAAGGGAAGGGGTGACTAGAGATGCCAGGATCTTTGAGAATCTCTCAGTGGTAACCAACCAAAAGCATTTCTTAATATGTAAGAATCTCCACAAAGACCTTGTTATCTTCAAATTTATATATACAGTGGTAATGTTTAAGGAAAAGGTAAAATAACATAAAGAAATTATATTGAATCAAGTGACCATAATTTATCCCCCTCCTTAGGGGCCTTTTAAGTAAACATTAAACTGGACGAAGACACTATAAAGTGTATAAAAGAAGATCTTAGGAAACCTAAGCTTTTTAGGGACCCCTTTTGCATCTAACCAGTCCACAGAAATCCTGAAATTCAAAAGCCAACTATGTCATAAGCAACTGGAGGTTTTCAGACAGCAGTTTCTGAGACCCTATTTGATACCTCTTTTTCCCTACTTCTATTAGATTCTTCTTTGTTATGTATTGAACATTGTCATGGGATCTTCATTTTAAACTAATTCTTAGGCAACTCCGCTTCACAGGCACACCTGTAAATGACCAGCCAGACCAACATCAGGTTCCCAAAGATAAGACTTTTACAACATAGGTTAAGTGTCTTTGGGGTGGGGGTGAAAGTCAGGGCACATGGAGATCGGGGATGAGTACAAGGAGGGCACTGGGTCTTGCTGGAATGCCTCACAATATGGAAGGGACCAAACAAACTCTCCTTTTCCTGTAGAATCAGAATAAGCAACCCTCTCCTAGTCTGACCCTCCATTAATAAAACAGCTTGTCTGTGCAGTGACTTGTCTTCCCTGTTTCCATTCCCAAAATTGCCTTTAAAGATGAAGCTGTAAAATGAGGGGTATGAGGTATGACCCTCTGCTGAAATTAATTATCTTGGGTAAGTGTTTCCCCATAATAAATAACAAATACCTGATTAAGCTCAGAAGGAAAATAACTTTAAAAGACGAAAACAGAAAGTTGAATTTATTATTTTAACCACCAAAAAAATCTCATCTCTTCTTTGTGAACACCATATTTTCTGTGTAAGAAAAAGACATATCACATATGCATGAAAATCAATGCATCTATATTGTATCCAAACAGTGCCAATGGAACTAACAAATGCATAATCAGTCTAGCCCATTCCTTTGAAAATAAATTGATTTTTCAGCACTTTTCCCCAAACTCCAGCTGCTTTGAAAATAAAATCATTTTCTTTCTTTCTGACACCAGTGCATTCTAAATGTGAGGATTTTCTCATCAAATGATTGTTTTTGTGGTTTTCTTCTACTGATTGGACATATCTAATTATCCAAATAGCTATTTAAATAGAATGCATTTTCAGTAATGTCTGTAAAGTGCAGTATAAGGAGATGCAGCTTTCTGTGACCTTTAGACCACAACCTACCTACCTCAGCTCAGCCCTGAATGAAATTAGGCACCATAAACAATCTTGACGCCAATACTTAGGGATTGTTATTGAATCTACATGTTTTAATTTTTTCATTGCCAGAGAAGGCAACCACATGGCCCTAAAAGTGATTGAAAGTGCTTGTACAAGATGCAAAACTGGCTGTTTTCCACTTATAATAGAATACGAACCCAGATTTATCACTGAGGCTTATTTTCTGTGGACATTTTTTTTAAATAAATGTAGTTTGTGAGATTTTGCCCTGATATGTTCAACCTTGACTGGACACCATACTGTAGCATGTCCTCGTTGTGCTCTCCACTTTGAAGAGCACCCTAAATGAAAGTATAATAGTTCTTCTCAAGTCATCTTGTATGGCTTTGGTGTAAAGTTATTTCACATTTATTAATTATTTCTATTTGTTTATGTGTGTTTGCTCAAACTCAACTTTCCCTAAGCACTCAAAATGTGATCATTTTCTCTCCTCCCTCATGTATAATCGAGATATACATATATATATTGCAATATGACAGTTGGAATATTACTGCACTGCTTTCAATTTGCATCAGAAGAACTGGTTTGAATTTTAGTTTTTGTGTGTTTTCTTATTTCGTGAACTGAAATGTATAACAATAATAATAACCTTCTGAGTTTATAAGCAGCTTTTTCTCATGACATTCTTTTCCTCGATTTTTGATTCTAGCCATAGCAATCTTCCTATATTTTTTCAAAAAACCCAAACTCCCCACTGCCACAAGATATTTGCATATGCTGTTTCTTTTACTCAGAATATCACCATGCCCCTGCATAACACTTTCTATACTTTACTTAATTAACTTCTATTCAGCCTACAGATTTAAGCTCCAATAAGTTTCCTCAATAAACTCTTTCTTACTCTCCATTTCCTTATTGTCTGTAACACTAAAACCTCTCTATAAATAGTTCTTGTTTCAGCCATACTTGATTATTCATTAGATCAGGAGTTCAGGGTGAAAACAGAGTGACTGGTGCCAACTAGCAGAGGCCTGAGTATATAAATTTTCCTGCTGTTGGTGATTTTCACCAGGGGAGTGACATGGTCAATTTATATTTTAGATGCTTCATGCTGGCTAATATATATATATATATATATATATATATATATATATATATATATATATGAATGGCATTGATTTAAAGAACATTCAAAATAAGATTGGTGGCTAATATTTGATGACTGATATGGCTAAATGGAAAGGGAGGAAGGAGTCTAAGATAACCTGTGGACTTCTGACCAGTGAATGGGTGAATGTGAAGCTCTGAGACAAGAAAGGATATAGATGAGGATGGATAGAAGTGGGAGAAGTGAACATTCTGCCAAAAACAAGCTGAGTCTGGAGTCCAGCAAAGCATCCACCTGGGGTGTAGGAACTGGATGTGATCTTGTGAAAGGTTCTAACACAACTAGAGGTTTAAATCAGGTGTCCTTCTTAACCTGACCAGAACAAAATGTGAGCATTAAGACAAACAGTGGTGGGGATAGAGAACCCATCACAAGTAACAAAGATCAAGACAGGAAAGAGAACCTCCAAATTACATGTTGTCAAAGCTTTTAGAGTTAAAGATTTTCAAGGAAGATTGAGCTGGAGGAACAAAGAGTAGTTCAGTGAGAAGAGTGTTTCCATGAATCAAATAATGCAGCCTACTCATTGGATCAGAAATGTGGTACTGAGAATAGTTTTCATGAAGAGAGGCAGAAAGAAGGTCAGTTGTGTAGAAGATCAACTTCTTTTCTGAGTGTCCCATGCAGCAGTACTGTGTACAGTTGAGGCTATAACAGAGCCTTGCTAGAGTAAATATTATAATGTCAGGTTTATCTTCTCTTAGCACATCTGTGCGCTTCCTTGTAAAATATGGTTTGGGTAAGAATCCTGCTAAGTCAGTTTAACCAGAACTCCCACCTGATAGCTCATCAGGTCCCTTATCCTCCACCATCCTATAGGTAAAATTTAGCATATATTCAGCAAGAACCTTGTTAAATCAATTTAGCCAGAAACACTTTGCCTTTGATATCTCCTCTTAGTAATTTTCGATCCCCTGTCCCACCCTGCTCCTTGGTTAAAACCCCCATTTGCCCATGCTGTGCTCAGGGCTGAGCGCAAATCTGTCCCTGACTGTAAGATCCCACTGTAGTGGTCTCTATACTTATGATGGTCCTGAAAAAAGTCTCCCTTTCCATCTCTAGGAAGTGCCATTGAATTTTCTTTAACAGTTGTCCTATGGTTATCGGTGGCTCTAACAGTCATTTAAATTTATATGTGTGTATATATATATAATTATTTATATATACACACACATTATACATTATACATGCACATTATACATGTGTATATATATATGTATATATTATATAATATACAGTATAACAAGAATGTAATGATAAAAAACAGCAGTATGATAATAAATTTTGGAGACTTGGCCAGATAGTCATTGTGCAAATGATGATAATGAAGCCCAGGAAAATGCAAACATTGCTTCAAGATCATGTGTCTGGTGAACAGCAGAGACCAAATCTTTTCTCTGTCAAGGAAATTCAGTAATCAGCAGGTGCTCCTTTCCTGGTTAATAACATGGCCCCTTAGTAATCCCATGGAATTCTTAAGACAACTTATTTGCCCTTCGGATCTCAGCAGCTTTTACTGGCCTTTTGATGGTGTTGGTACCTGGAAGGTGACTGGACAGAGAATCAGGTCAAAAATAAAAGAAAACTTTTCAGTGAGGTTTCATGAATATAATTACAATTTTCACTCAAGATATTCTCCACATTAACAAGTCTCCATCAACATTGCAACTCCTATCCTACTATGAATACCTAGTGCTATTAACCAAGGAGACAGGGAGGGAAGATTTTTATGACTGCATTTCAAATGTGTGCTCAAGATTTGATATCTTCATTAAAATATCTCACTTTTAAGACTACCTTCAAAAGCATTTCTTCAGCAAATTCCAGTATTTCCTCCTTGCAGCCTTACATCCAGGACTTTAGACAGAAAGACAGGATCTCACATGAGTCCCTACAGGAGGGAGAGGGAAAACAAAGGAAAGCTAATGCAGAATGTAGATGACATGAGGTTAAAAATTTGATTGGGAAGGAAGCAATTCGGGAACGGTAGGGTAAGAGTCTCCAAGCTCTGGATCATCCATAAAATTAACAAAAATGGTGGGAAAATTATCAAAATAAACTTTTTCAGAACTTTGGAATTAACAAAAGTGTAAAACAATCTGAGGAACATTTATTTAAGAAAAGTAACTGAATCTCAGTAAGAACAGCAATCTTTCTGGTGTGTTAGCTCATCCTACTTCCAACCCCTTCATCTCAGCTCCATGGTCAAGATGAAAACCATGGTCAACATGAAAACCTTTCAATCAGAGTAACTTTCAAAACCAGCAGCCTGGAAGCAACCAGAAAGGATTTGGGGCTGCAAAAGCAATTCAATTTCCAGTAAATTATCATTATTTAACCTATCTGGGAGTTCCCTAGAAATTCCCCATTCAAGATTTTTCTTTACTTTTTCTGACTCTGAACTTGCTCAGGGAAAATAGCTATTTCCACAGGACATCTTAAAAAAAGATAAAATAATATTAAAAAACATAAGCTGCAGTTGTTTAACATTAGAATGATCTGACATCATGATAAAAGTTGGGGAAAATAAAAGGATGATCAAGAAACACAAAGGAAAGCTGGGGAATGATATGTCCATAGTGGACTTTGAGAAGTTCTGAGATGTTCCTGGGAGCCTAGAAGGCCAGGAAAATGCCTAGGGTGGTGTGCATGCCCAGGGCTGTATGCATGCATGGGGAAAAGCCCTAGCTCTCATCACTGAGTGACCTGGGGATTCTGTGCCAACAGGGAGTGAAGACTAAGGCAGAATTGCAAGCCACGGGAGTGTAGAAAATTTACCTTAGTATGAGCACAAAGATTCTCAACAAGGCTAAGAGATTTGCTGATTCAAGGTATTTAATGAAATCTCTGCCTTTTAGTTTATTGATCTTAAGTTAACTAAGCAGAGCCTAGAATCATACATGAAAAACAACATGCAGTTTACAGAATAATTCAAAAGTTACTAAACAACAAAAAACGATGACAATGACAACAAACATTGGAAGGAGGGAAAAAGTAGGATTTACAGGTTTACTTAATTATTTTAATTAAATGTTTCAAGAAAAATTATGAGACATGTAAAGACATAGGAAATGCTGATCCATACACTAATATTACTACCTAGAATAAAGCAAGGTTGTCCATTCTTATCATTTCTGGTCAACATTCTACTGGAAGTTCTAGTCAGAGTAAACAGATATGAAGTAATAAAGAATTAAAGGATTATAAATTGGAAAGGAAAATGTAAAATATCTTGACATGTAGATATGTCTACATATAAGACCTGAATTTGTATGCAGAAATGTTAATGAATCCAGAAAACATATTGTTAGAACCAGTGAAAGAGTACAAGGTTGCAGGATAAAAGATCAAAATACAAAAATCAATTGCATTTATATATTCATGCAATGAATAATCCAAAAAAGAAATTAAGAAAACAATTACATCTATAATATGTTCCATAGGATAAAATACTAAGGAATACATTTAATAAGAGAAATACAAGACTTGTATAATAAAAAACTAAAAAATATTGTTGACATAAGTTTAAAAAGTCTTAAATAAATGGAAAGATACTCATGTTTTTGGATGAGAAGTATAAATACTGTTAAGGCATCAGTCCTCCAAAACTAATCTACAGATTCAACATATTCCCTATCAAAAGTTTGGTTGATATTTCTGTAGAAAGTAACATATTCATATTAAAATTCATATAAAAAAATTCACATGGAAATACAATGGACCTAAAAATAGCTAGACCAATCTTAAAAAAGAAGGACCAAATTTGGATGATACATACTTCCCAACTTAAAATCTTATAAGCTATAGTAACCGAGGCAGTGTGGTAATTGCATAAAGCTTGATATATAGATCAATGGAATACAATTAAGAGTCCAAAAATAAATAAAATCTTAAGTTTATGGCAACTGATTTTCAATAAGGGTATCAGGACAATGAGATGTCTTTTTTAAGAATGGCACTGAGACAACTGGGATATTCATGTATAAATGAATAGAGCTCAACTCTTACCTTATATCATAAGCAAAAATAATAACATGGTTATAGACATAAATGTAAATGCAAAACTGAAAAAAAAAAACCTCTTAGGAAAAAAGGGAGCTGTAAGATATTGAGATATTGGACCCTTAAGATACAACACTAAAAGTATATTTACCAAAGAAAATATAGATAAGTTGAACCTCATTAAAATTTAAAAATTTTGTGCTGTACCATAAAAAAAGTCAAATTTAAAAGTCAATTTACAGAATCAGAGGAAATATTTACAAATCATACAAGTATACAGAACAAAGAACTTTTGTAAGTAATCCAATGTAGATATGGGTAGAGGACTTGAATTGGTATTTCTTCAAAGAATATATACAAATGACCAATAATCCCAGGAGTATCATTAATTAGGGTAATGCAAATCAAAGTCCCAATGAAATGCTTCAAAGTCCAATGAAATGCTTCTTCATACCCACTATGGTTACTAAAATCAAATCAGCAGAGCAGAAGATACAGAGCTGTTGAATCACTATGTGGTACACCTTAGACTAATGTGATACTGTGTGTCAACTATACAAAAAAAATTTAAAAAGAAAAAAAGGAATGAAGTATTGATCTATGCTACTACTATATATGCTGCCAAATAAACCTTGAAAACATAATGATACAGGAAAGAATCCAGATACAAATGACCATGTATTACATGATTCCATTTATAGTAAATGGCCAGACTAAGCAAATCCATAGAAACAGGATGGACTGGTGGTTTCCAGGAGATGGGGAGGGGCAAATTGTGAATGACTGCTAATGTATACAAAGTGTCTTTTTGGAGGTGATGAAAATTTTCTGAAATTAGATAGTGGTGTTGGTTGCCCAACTCTGTGAATATACAAAAAAACACATTAAATTTTACACTATACAGGGTGAATTTTGGAGAATGTGAATTATATTTCAGTAAAGCTGTTATTTGGGGAAAGTGAAGGAGAGAGAAGTATTCTCTGGATCAGGGAAAGATTGGAGACATCAAACCTTGCAATCTCTTGTTATGACACCGTGAAATGGGAAAGAGGTAGTGGCAGGAGTATCCTTCAGGAGCTTCACCTCATCTGTTTGACATTAGAAATTACCCTAATGTTATTAGTCTTTAAAATATTTTTTGATTAAAAAAAATGTTCATCCTTACCCTTGAGGTTTTTCTAGATGACAAAATTTTAGCGTAATCTCTATGGCCTTCTTCTGTTGCCTGATTTCTCACATCATTATCTGTCATTTTGGAGGTCTGTAAAACACAAGCATTGCACATAAAAGTTGTTCTCCAGCACATGCTTGAGATTATACTTTATATTCATAATTGAAAATTCAGCATCAACCCCTCTTTTATCACACCTAATGATTATCATAATTCCCTTCTTTTAAACCCAATTATTTTTCAATTAGAAATTCAAATGGTTTTTCAAGTTTCTATCTTCACCTTAAAATGATAGAGGCATTCAACACAGATTATTTCAGCTATAATTTAAAATACTATGTAATGAGGATATTTTTAAATGTCAATTAAAATATTGTGATAAGAAAACCAATTTCATTAATGAAATATAAGATGATAAATATCTAATTATTTCTTGACAAAAATCTCCATTAGATGCTTTTTGCATTCCATTAATATGTAGAAGAAATAAAGTTTGTAAAAAAATCCCTTAGATTTTTTTTAATCATCTCCCTCTATTCTCCAAGAGCTATTAATTCATTTATGAAGTGCTTGGACTTTTTGGTGGCAGGTGAAGCAGGGGAAGGACTCTGAAGCAGGAGGGAAAATATGTGATAAGAAGAATGAGGACAATGAGGGAAAATATTTCAACTCCAGAGAACTCAGTTAGTTTAAAATAATTGGAACCCATAGTGCATAAGGAAAAGCAGTAATAATTTTATTTTTCTCACTGAATTCTTTAAAAACAAAACCTACAAGATTGATATTATCTCTAGGAGGAAATTATGACTCAGCCTGTATAGATGGCTTGCATCAACTCATGAAGTCCTGGAATAGTAGAGCTGATCCTCACATTCAAAATTTTCTAAATTCCAAGTCTTCAGTAAATCTTATGCCTTTCCCATGGATGCCCTTCTCAATGTTCCTGCTGTGGAGAGAATGGCCTTCAAGAGTAAGGTGGAAAATAAAGACCTGGAAAACAAGGGGCATTGAAGGGATATGTATCTCATTCATCCCTGATGATGAACAAGGTGGCCAATCCCACCATGCTTGACTCCGAGACCCCATTCCTGTGAGACCTTGCTGAGCAGAAAGGGGAACTTCAGGTTATGTTTCCATGCAAATACTGGATACTGGATACTTTCAGAAGATGGACCTTTTAGTCAAAAGAAAATTCCAAGTAATAACGGGTAACTATGGTACGCTACCTTACTATTTGTTGAGAAATCCGACTGTATTTAGTCAACCAGAGTTGAGATGAATGTTTGTGCACAGATAGTCCCAAATTTTCAAATTAAGGCATCTCTTCAGTAATAGTTTAGCATGGGTAACATTTTCTATCAACACTGAAGAAGCAGGAGAGTAGTATATGAATGTGAAGACACAACACCATTTCTTTCACTAAGTGGCCGTTCAAAGTACAAGTTGAAATATCCATAAGTCTTCTCTATGACCATTTACTAAACATATGTTGTATATCTAGGTGTGAATTAGATTATTTTGTTAAATGAACACATCAAAGAACCAGCTCACCTCTACAAGTCACTTATAATATAAAGAGTTAGAAAAATTCAGCACATATTTGGGGGAAAAATAGAAATAACATACCAATTCCAATGTTATTCCAAATAACATACCATAAGTACTTAAGGGAGCTGTGAAGTTTTAATAATACTGGCCCAGGGCTTCATCACTTATTACTCATGAGACTATAAACATGCTACTTAGCATCTCTTTCTCAGTTTTCTGGTCTACAAGATGGAGATAATGTACTCTATTGCTTATGTTATTATTATGATAGAGGATATGCATGCAAAGTGTCTAATACAACTCTTAGCACCCTTAGCAAATATTAAATGCCCAATAAAAGCTATGTATTAATAATCATTTATTATTTGTTAATTACTAATTATTTAATGAGTAGTTTTATATTTACTAAATAATTAATATACATGTTTTTTAAAAAGATTTTATTTATTTATTTGAGAGAGAGAGAGAGAGATCATGGGCTAGGGGAGGGGCAGAGGGAAAGGGAGAAGCAGACTTCCCACTGAGTGAGGGGGCCCCCATACAGGACTCAATCCCAGGACCCTGAGATCATGACCTGAGCTAAAGGTAGATGCTTGCCTGACTGAACCACCCAGGTGCCCTAATACACAGTTTTAATTAGAGCTAAACTGTTTATGATCTCAGACAAGTCACTAGTCTATGATTAGAATCTAGTCAATGAAGATGAAGAATCAATATCACAGTGGATCCTGAAGATTCCCTCCAGACAGGAAGTATCTGTCCCCAGTTGAAAAAAAAAACCAAAAAACTACATAATATCATAGGCCATTTTGTCTCTCTGATTATCCATACCCTCATCAGGCCTTTGAGTACTTTTTCTTCTCGTTTCCTTTAGTATACTACATTTGTCAAACATCTGCCCTTGTGTGCTGATGAGTGTAACTTGAACTAGGACACAAATTACCTTGACACCCTATTACAGAGATTGGAAATGCTATTTTCATGTAACTGCTAATAGCTGTCCTCCCCAATAGCGCCCATGTGACCTTTAAATATCACAGAAGCTAAGTGGCAGAGGAGAATAATAATGGCATTTTAATTGATTGGTAAATTATTGAGCAGCATTAGCTAATACACCGTAACACTTCTTCTCCTTGCCCCACTCCATCTCACTGAAACAAATCATTATACTCTCTGGAGGGTTCCTGTTTTTCTTACACGTGAATCTATGATCCATTTGACCCTGTCTTCTGTGGTGTAACATCTAGGTTATCTAAAAGAATGTGCAGATAAATGTTAGGGAAAATAGCTAAGTGGAAATTGTATGCTAAAAAGCAAATGTCATTGTAGACTACATTTCACTGCAGTTCTAACCATTCTGAGTAAGCGATAACAGTACTTTGAATTTGTTCTTGCTATTTTTAATATGATTTTTAAAACGAGTTTAGTAATGAATTTAGAGTTTCTATGCGCATTATTCTCTGGGGTTTCTAAATTTCTGACCCTGGTAGTAATTACCAAGCTTTGATACTGACTTCAAGTGAGTGACTACATAAGTCTTGTCCCGTAATATGGCATTATTATTTTTGGAAGCACTTTGTTTATAGAAATCCAATTATAATTCTGACCCAATAAAATTCTGACCTCGCTGAAAATTTCCAAACCACGCTGAACTCACTCTTTCCTGAAAATATTTAGAATTTTGTAATCCATTATTAGAAAAGATTTATAGATCTTTGATACTTTTCATGTTGCACAAGTTGCTTCCTAGCAGTGGGAAGTGTGGTAAAGGTAGCAGACGCAAAGTCATCAGGAGCAGCCTGTGTAACCATGAACAATGGATTCTCATGAATCTCAGTCTCCCAATCTGGACAATTTGATGGAGTTGTGAGAAAAAATATGAAATCTGGGTTTCATAAACACCCTGTATTAGGTGTTTGGGGTGAGCCTTGAGCTATGCAGCACAAAGTCCCTGATGCTCCAGCTGCTGAGTGTGTGGTCAGCAGATAGTTACTAGGCCCAGTTGCAAAAAACTGGCTTGTCCAAGGACTTATCTGTCCAGAGCAGTCCATATCCAATGACTGTTTGTCAACCAATTTCAGTTCAAAGCAGTAAAGTCCTGACTGTCCTTATGTGTTCCTATATGGACACAAAAGCTCCTAGGGGGATTGGCTAAGGCTTTGTCAGGCTTCTGTCACAGTTCAGCTTCTCTTTCTGCATAGTCCTATCTCTCACCTACTCTTCTACAGATAGTCATTCCTAAGTTATACCCTGCCTATCATATTCTATCTTAATATCTGCTTCCGGAGAATGAAACCTGAAATGGTGTTTGACACACACTAATCTTATAGTTGAATCTTTATTTCCTCCCCCAAAGATGAGACCAATCCTTCTGCATTTTCCCCTGTCTTTCCTCTAATAAGACCCTCCAAGCTAATACTACTCTCCAACCTCATCACTCTCCATTCCCAAAATATACACCCATACCTTCATCCTCATCAACATAAGCATCAAATAACTTTGGACACCCTCAATAGTCTCTGACTTTTTTTTTGCCCTATGTGGCATGTCTGTCTCTTCAAAATGCCGTAACTCCTTTGCCTCCTTGAAGATTTAGTTCTGCTTCCAACTTTTCTGAGAAAACTGAAGAGTTTGTGTCTGGTGTTCCAGTGGCACTGTGGGCTTCTTCCTGCAAGTAATGATTGTGCTGTTATATACATTTTTATGTTTATCGCTCCTATTTATCTATGAGGTCATAGTAGGTGGGTAGGTTGGCGAAAAACACTCTTCTCTGTAGCCACAGTTCCTAGTACAAGGCTGGGATGTGTTAGGAATTTGGAAGCATTTGTCAAAAGACTGGATGGATAAGCAAGTGAGTTAATGAACAGTCAATACTTTTCCAATGTAAAGTTATTCATCTTCCCAGATCCCCCCCTGCTACTGTTACCATTAGTGTGTTTGAGTTGAAAATACTTCATGATTCCAAACTGAGAAGACTGAACTATGTATCTATATGTCTATATAATGATTATGCAGTCCAAGTGCTAAGAAAGAATAAAAGGGAAGAAAGCTATTCTGCTTACAGAGTGTTCAAAATATGTGCCACAAATAAAACTACTGTACCCAAGATACACTTATGCTGGCAGTATGTATGTAAACTTCTATCCCATTTGATACTAAAATTATCTCATTGAATGAATAATTCAACTTCTACATCTTATACAAGTTCAGTATCAAGATGCTGTTGGGATTTAGAAAACTCTGGGAAACAAAATCAGGGCTCAGAAGTGAGTCATAAAGTCAAAGAGAGAGGTAGCATTGGGGTAGTAACAGCAATTCAGGAACAGAGGAGGAATAGAGGACTTCCACTTCAGAGGCAGGTGATTGAGCTTTGAGGCTCATTACATTCATCTAAAAATGGGGATAGTAATATTTAATTCATAGAAATGTGATGACTACTTAAAAAAGAATTATGATGAAGAGTTTTTATCCTCAATGGTGAGGGTTGGAGATATGGTTGGAATTGTTGTCATAAGCAATATGACCATCAATGAGTACTTTCTCTCTGATGACGAGATGGTAGAGAATAACTTTACTTGCTTCCTAATTCTGCTTAAGAACAGCCTTGTTATATAACCACTAATGTTTATACCAGGGTCCCTGGCCTTGAGAAATGTAGACTGTTGCAGAGCAGGCATTACCAACAAATCTGCACTCCTCCTTACAAAATGGGCAAGAGGTCTTGGAGGACCTTCCCCAACTGAAATCACCAACACGTAAGAAATATTTTCCCCTTGAAAGCAGACTGACCTGTTTGTCTTAGATTTTGTGGTTTCCCTATTTATCATGAATGTGGAGGGGACTATAGCAATATCCCAGAAGCCCAGCACCAAGCTCTTAGCCTCTGGAGAAATGAGCCCCAGTTATAAGAGATCTGGGCTCCACTCACCTTCATGGGCCATCCAGAGGGTGCAGAAAGTCTTTCTAATATATCTTTAAGAAATACAAATAGAAGAGATGTAAGTGCCTCTCTCTCCTGCCAAGGGAATCAGGACTAAATCAGAAGCAAAGAGGAAAAAAAGTGGAAGAATATGAGCCCTGTCTCATCTCCTGGCATGCTATATGCCTTGGGAAGCCATCTGTGCCTCAGATCTCATCTGTAAAAGGAAGATAAAAAAATACTTGCCACAGGGTTGTTGCAAGGATAAATGAGCTAATACAAATTAGGGACTTAGAACAATGCTTCAGTAACTTCTCACTAAATGGTAGTTATTATAGGTATTAATGAAGAGAAAGGTAGGCTGAGTATCTCTGCTTCCTCTAACCTTCAATTGAGTTCCAGACTCTGCCTCCTGTCCCCAACCCTTCACTGCTTCCCTCCTCTGATGTGCCTTTTGTTGCCCCTGTCAATCTTTGCCATCATTGATGACCTTGAATTTTGGCTCTATTTCCTGAATCACCATGTTCCTCAACACCTAGTCTTGGAGAAATCCTCCCAGATTCAGCTTCTTTCCCTCAATCCACTCAGATGCAGCATTTCCACGTTCTACTTCTGACAAAATCAGACTTTCTGCCTATGATCTCAGACACATCAGCTAATATAATTTGGCCTCAGTTCTCCATCTATGCATGATAGAGGAGCTAGAAATTAATTAGTAATTAATTAATTATTTAAGTCTTTTTATACTTTAATTTCCTGTGATTTTATGACTATAACCTGTTAGTAATTTAAAAAATAACCCTATTCTACCTTTTGAATACAAGACAAACACATCAGATGTTCCCCCAAGATGGAAATAACGCTCAGCATCATCAAGGTAAAGAGGATGACAGAGGATGACAGAAAATGTGTCTGTCCATGGCAAACTGAGACATCACTATCATACCGTGAACTGGCTCAATGTTAAAGGAAAGCCAAGGATATACTGAGAAAAATGGATTGACAAGAAATGCTTGACCTGATCCTTTTCTTGGGGGACAAAGTTAACAATGAATCTGATGCCAAGACAGCAGACAACAGAAGAATAACCTGGAAGCAAATGTTCTGAGAAAAGGCTGAAATATCAGAGAAGAAAGAAACTCCGGAAACTCTTTGTATTAGAAGTTGCTCTTAGGTTGATTTTATTTTCAAAATGCTGGACAGAGCTGGGCAATGCCATTTCCTTTTCCAGAACAAATAAGATCAGAATTCAGTGAGGAAGCTGAAAGAAGTAAACACCCGTATCTCTTCTTAGATTTTTTTTTAAATTTAAATTTTATTTTATTTATGATAGGCACACAGTGAGAGAGAGAGAGAGAGAGGCAGAGACACAGGCAGAGGGAGAAGCAGGCTCCATGCACCGGGAGCCCGACATGGGATTCGATCCCGTGTCTCCAGGATCGCGCGCTGGGCCAAAGGCAGGCGCTAAACCGCTGCGCCACCCAGGGATCCCTCTTCTTAGATTTTAATAGCACAAAAATCCGTGTGTGTGTGTGTGTGTGTGTGTGTGTGTGTGTGTGTGTGTGTGCAAGCACAATACCCTAAACCGGAGCCAAATGAGATATAAAAAAAAATATTCAAGATGAAAACAATTCAGAACACATTAACAGAGTTGAGTCCGAATCAGGAATCCTGATGTTTTGTTGTTTCTCCTTTTAACCTCGATGTGGTCATTTTAAAGATCTCCACAGTGTTCGATGCTTTAATTTTCTTCCCTGTGTGTAAGTTAATTTGTTTTCAGTTGAAGTAACATCTGTTTCTGTAGATAATTAAGTTATTAGATGCCGATCAATTTAATAAAGCCACAAGGCTTTCCTGACCTCTTTATGCATAATCAATAAATTTAGATGCAAAATGTGAAAACTTTACTTTTTAAAAAATGATCTAAATCTTCCATTAACACAGTCATTTTGTAATTATGTGGTGCTTGCAATCAGAGAGCTATGCAAACATGACATTATGGAACAAAGATTATTCAGTCATTATGGGGTAGCAAGAGAGAGACTGGGGAAGTAGCTGATCTTCCCTTTGTCCTTGAACAATAGTTTCTATCTTTATTACCTGAAGCACCTTTATTTTATACTTCCTACAGTTAATGTTCCTATCCCACCTGTTATAATAGGTGTCATTTCTAGAGTTTTCCAGGCCCTTTGAAAATATTTTCCACATTTAATTCTTCTGGTAATCCTACAAATAATTATTAATACTCTCCATTTTACAGATGTCTGAGAGAGGCAGGCAATTCATTGGGTCTTCCCAAGTGGAGTCAGAATTTAAACCTCAGCCTCTATTTTCCTGAGGTCCACCTCCTCATTGCACTGCTAATTAGATGCATGTTTCCAGAGCCATTAGCTCTGTATCCTGACTCTGTGCTGATCTGAATAGTCTGGGAGGAGGCAAGCAACTTTGATTCCCATAGATCTCAAAAGTCATCATGCATGCAGGGTTCAGAATTCTTTGTTTCTGGGGTTTCAACAAGTCATAGGTAGACCATCTTCAGTATGAGAAATGGAAGTAAATTTTCAAGTTGACATGAGGCCAGTGAAAGAATGAATCAGGAATGGAATTAAACACTGCAGGTCTCCATGATGACCTTCTAGTCACTAGAGAATACAGATTCCTTTTTTAAAGCCAAAATAGACTTTGTCACTTCCACCTTAATATTGTCTACCAAACATGAGAATACAATACTTTGTATTTGCAACAGAGACTATTTGTGTTTTTGCTGTCTGTCAAATATAATATTTTTTGCTTAAAATATTTTTATATCATTAATAAAGACAATAGCATAAAAGCAGTCATGTCATATATTTGACAAGATAGAAATCACCAGAATGTGAACCTCCTAAGGTCCTTCCATGCTCAAAAACGTCAGCCTTTGTTTTCTCAAACATGTGGAGAGGACAGTGTTACCCTGTCTCATGCACATACTTATTTTGAGGATCAATGAAGGAATATAAAATGCAAACACTCTGAAAAATGTAAAGAGCCAGACAGTATAAAATATTATTTGGCAATACATTGTCTTGTTAATTTCCATGTGGCGAAAGATTTCCACTGACTGGAGTCATCACTTCCACTTTCTCGTTCAAAAATCAACTGATAATGATTTTAATAGTGAAAATTAAATGCAAATGAAGTATGCTCTTATTCACAAATTATTTTCTTTTAAAACAGAAATACAAAAGAAACACTAATTCATAAGTTAGCTGTGTTGCACTCCCCTGTTCTGTCACTTTGCTACATCTTTGAGAGGCAAGATGATTAAGTATGACCACAGCATAATGCTAACTTCTTTCTCTAATTTGCCGATAATTATAGAATTAGAATATACAAGTCTTTGGAATTAACAAGTGGTATTTAGAATTTGACTTGCAAATGTATCTTACTTTAGGCATTAAATATATAACAAAAATTTTTACATATATTTCAATATTAAACATTGAAACAACTGTTTCAGAGACCAAGGATCTTGCCTGTGGATTCTTATGACCATGTAATGCTGCAGATAAATCTCTAATTATCTCTAACATTTTTGCTTAGTAAATCTTATTTTTTGTATTTTTGGTATTTTCTATTATAAAACACACCTGTAAATATGAAGTTTTATTGCTGTGCACTTGGTTAGAATGACTTTTTGTTTTGGCATGTAAGATGAGAGATTTGTCATTTTGGGGAGGGGAAATGCTGAAAAATTAAAAGAGATCATGAAGGAAAATAAAACCAAAGTTCTTTTAGAGTTCTTTGACCCCAGGCATATAGGAAACATAAGTATAAATGCAGGTTTACCCTTTGATTGACACAATCTAGATTTGTGCCTATTGTCCTGGTATTCCTTTTAGTTTAGTGCCTTTCCATTGACTTCCTATATTTACCCCCCTCAACATAACTACATTCTAAAATTAAAGTATAACTTATACACAAGAAAGTCTAAAAACCTTAAATGTACAGTTTATTATACTTTTAGCATCAAGATACAGGAAACCTACAGACTATAGATTTCCAGCTACTTACAGACACCTTGAGCCCATTCTAGCTGGTACCCCGCAAAGGAAATCAGTATTTCAACTTCTAACACCATAGTTTTGCTTGATTTTTAACTTGATATAAAAGGAATCATAACCAAGCATCGTTGTTAAGTTACACTAATATAAGCTGGGAGGGGCTGTTAGATCTCCACTTTGTACTTAAAGTTTCTTTCATGGTTTTCTGTAGTCATGTGTGAAATGTGTGCAGAAAATAATTCCTGTTTTATGCATGGTTAGATGTGAAAAACAATCACACAGAATGCATCATTCTTTTCCACATCCCGTTCAGAAGCAGGAGTACTAGCGACTCCCTTCAAAGGAGCACATGCAGGGGACAGACATTAGAACAAAATGCCCTTAGGCTGGAGCAGCTGGCCACATCTAATTCTTTTGGCTCTTGGGGCACGTGTGAGGACGCATTCATTACAACTGTCCCTGGTGGACACTTGATGACTTTCCATGGACCCTGTCATAATCGATAAGATGCACAAAGCCACTAGACTCACTGTATGTAGGTGGTGTCAGTAGAAAGTGGGGGGGGAAATAAAAAGCTGAGCAATCCTGCTGTGGAGATGTATAGTGATTAATCTGAGCAGTCTTCCTGTGAAGGTTTGATCATTTATTATAAGGAACTACAATTGTTTGTTGTTTGGTAACACCTTTTTTCTTATCTTGCAATAAATGTTTTCAGTAGTAATGAGCTCAAAACAATGAGAGTGTGTTTTTGAAAAATTAAATGCTAAATTTTCATTTTTCAAGAACGTTGATGATAGCATATAGCGCACTAAATAAGCGTCAACATTTACTATCAACCATGAGAGATCATAGTGTTATCACCTGACATGAAAATCAAAACACAAAGATTAGCTGAAAAGCTTCATCTACTTCAATAATTAGTGACTATTTTAAGAAAATGCCTGGAAACAATTTAATATTTATATCTAGAGAAATTGCGTTTAAATATTACTCTAATGCAATATTACCCCCCCTTTTTCCCTAGATCAAATGAGCATTTGTTGTAGCCAAGTTCTAAAATGATCCCCAATGTTTCCTACTTCCTAGTATTCATGCCTTTGTGTAGTTCCCTCTATAGTTCCAGATTAAGTTATACAAGACTATGTTTTCAACCATGGGTTGTCTTTCTCGCTCATATTCTTAGTTATTAAGGGAACCAAGTGCCATGTCATAAGAACATTCAAACACCTTATCATTTTATGAAGAAATTTTTCATTTTATGGTAAGAAACTGAAGTCTGACCAGTAGCCAGAAAAGAATGAAAGAATTCTAACAGTAACCTTAATAATGCCTTGTAAAAGTCTTCCAGAATGTATACCGAGGTGATTTTCCACTTCACAAACAGCCTAAATTCCCTTCTCTAACTATATTTTACAGTGTAATTCTGAACTTAGAAAAAAATATATAGCAGAGCAGAAAAAGGAGCGTCTAGATCCCACTGGACCATCTAAACCGTTTCATCTGTAGTTCTACTTTAACATCTCTTATTTTAAATTATTTTTTATAAAGTGTTTAGATTGTTGATTTTGTATTTGCTAGTTTTAAAATAGAGATGTCAAACAGTGTGTTTTGTTGGAGAATATAGGTAAGATGAGGGAAGTGAAAGAACGATTATTTTAAACAGAAGCCTTTTAAATAACCTATACATTAAAACTAAAGGTGTTTGGGGGCACCTGGGTGGCTTAGTGGTTGAGCATCTGCCTTTGGCTCAGTTTTTGATCCCAGGGTCCTTGGATCAAGTCCTACATCAGGCTCCCTGCAGGGATCCTGTTTCTCCCTCTGCCTGTGTCTCTGCCTCTGTGTGTGTGTCTCTCATGAATAAACAAAGTCTTAAAAAAAGACTAAAGATGTTCACAACTACTGCTAACTCCCTTATCCAGCAACAGACTTTGTGTCTTTATGAGGGCTCAGCTATTGAACACGGCTCAGCACATTTCTGTCTCAGCCTGGATGTTTCTGCCTCTTCCAAAGAAAACAATCAGTCTCTCAGGAGATTTTTTTGTTGTTGTTGTTATATTGAATTCTGCTTAATCATATCTTCTTACTTGTTGCTCACATTTATCTATTGCTGTGTAACAACGCCAAAATCCACTGACATAAAACAACAATCATTAATTATTTTTCATGATTTGGTTTTGGTTGACTAGGTTCTGATGCATGGTTCAACTGCTCCATGTGGAATTGCTTTGCCTGCCTTCAGCTCGGGTTAGGTTGTGAGGTCTAAGAAGTTTTCACTTACATGTCTGTTATCACACTACTCCTCTGTATGGCCTCTTCTATCTTAGGAGCTTGGGCTTTTTCACATCATGATGACCTCTGCATAATCAGTCTTCTTCCTTGGCAAATCTCTTGAAGAGCAAAAGAAGAGGCAACCAGGCTTCATTCACCTCATTCTATTCATTGAAGGAAGTCATGAGGCAAGCCTAGATACAAGAGGAAAGTAGGGGATAGATTCCATTTCTTAATGAATAAGGCAAGCATCCATATACAATGAAAGAACAGTTGCTGACACATCTTTGGAGGCACTAACGTATTCATGGCTCCTTCTAACTCCACTATACTCCTTGTTCACACATCCCAACTTTTCCCTGTGTTCTCTAGCTGTTACTTACTGCTCCTCCAATCAGTTAACAAGCCTAACATCTTTGGTTTAAATTTCTCAGAGAAATAATTAATCAGTAAATTACTCTGGTCCTTCAATGGAATAAACTTTTAAAGAAAAGCACCTCACATGTCACTGATCAATTTATACAGATTATTCCTGAATTCGGTGCTGTTTTTTCAACCAATAAGCTGTGGCCACCAAGGGCAAGAACAGGTATTATAGTGAATGGCAGGCATGGACTGTTTTATCAAAACAGGGTTCATAGAAGTGGTCTCTCCCTTAGAAAATTACAGTGACTGTGAAGAATGCACCTTGAGCAGTAAGCTATCTCTTAACTAATGAACCAAAATGAGATATTGATTTTATAGTTACCTGTTTATTTAATTTTCTCCCTCTAAAAGTGTCCCTTTGATCATGTGAAGCTCCTCTGCCCATGATGTGAGACAAAAGCAATCCATCACAGAAAAATCAAGACTGTTTAGATTATTTATCAGCCTCCAGCACACTGGGGATGTTCTTTTTTTTCTGTTATTTTTTGTATATTATTTATTGGGGTTCAATATTCCAACATATAACACCCAGTGCTCATCCTGTCAAGTGCCCCCCTCAGTGCCCATCAGACAGTCACCCCAACTGCTGCCCAACTCCCCTCCCACTACCGCTTGTTGGTTTCCAAGAGTTAGGAATCTCTCATGTTCTATTACCCTCACTAATATTTCCCACTCATTTTCTCTCCTTTCCCCTTTATTCCCTTTCACTATTTTTTATATTCCCCAAATGAATGAGACCATATAATGTTTGTCCTTCTCCGATTGACTTACTTCACTCAGCATAATACCCTCCAGTTCCATCCACGTTGAAGCGAATGGTGGGTATTTGTCATTTCTAATGGCTGAGGAATATTCCATTGTATACATAGACCACATCTTCTTTATCCATTCATCTTTCAATGGACACCGAGGCTCCTTCCACAGTTTGGCTATTGTGGACATTGCTGCCATAAACATTGGTGTGCAGGTGTCCCGGCATTTCATTGCATCTGTATTTTTGGGGTAAATCCCCAACAGTGCAATTGCTGGGTCATAAGGCAGATCTATTTTTAATTCCTTGAGAGGAACCTCCACACAGTTTTCCAGAGTGGCTGGACCAGTTCACATTCCCAACAACAGTGCAAGAGGGTTCCCCTTTCTCCACATCCTCTCCAACATTTGTTGTCTCCTGCCTTGTTAATTTTCCCCGTTTTCACTGGTGTGAGGTGGTGTCTTGTGGTTTGGATTTGTGTTTCCCTAATGGCAAGTGATGTGGAGCATTTTGTCATGGGCTTGTTGGCCATGTCTGTGTCTTCCTCTGTGAAATTTCTGTTCATGTCTTCTGCCCATTTCATGATTGGATTATTTGTTTTTCTGCTGTTGGGTTTAATCAATTATTTATAGATCTTGGATACTAGCCCTTTATCTGATACGTCATTTGCAAATATCTTCTCCCATTCTGTAGGTTGTCTTTGAGTTTTGTTGACTGTATCCTTTGCTGTGCACAAGCTTCTTATCTTGATGAAGTCCCAATAGTTCATTTTTGCTTTTGTTTCTTTTGCCTTCGTGGATGTATCTTGCAAGAAGTTACTGTGGCTGAGTTCAAAAAGGGTGTTGCCTGTGTTCTTCTCTAGGATTTTGATGGAATCTTGTCTCACATTTAGATCTTTCATCCATTTTGAGTTTATCTTTCCCAATGGTCTAGTTTCATTCTGCAGGTGGATGTCCAATTTTCCCAGCAACATTTATTGAAGAGACTGTCCTTTTTCTAGTGTATAGTCTTTCCTGCTTTGCCAAATATTAGTTGACCGTAGAGTTGAGGGCCCATTCCTTGAGTCTCTATTCTGTTCCATTGATCTATGTATCTGTTTCTGTGCCAGTACCACACTGTTTTGATGATCACAGCTTTGCGGTACAACCTGAAATCTGGCATTGTTTTGCCCCCAGCTCTGGTTTTGTTTTTCAGTATTCCCTTGGCTATTCTTTTCTGATTCCACACAAATCTTAAGATGATTTGTTCCAACTCTCTGAAGAAAGTCCATGGTATTTTGATAGGGATTGCATTAAATGTATAAATTGCCCTGGGTAGCATTGACATTTTCACAATATTAATTCTTCCCATCCATGAGCATGAAATATTTTTCCATCTCTTTGTGTCTTCCTCAATTTATTTCAGAAGTATTCTGTAGTTTTTAGGCTGTAGATTCTTTATCTCTTTGGTTAGGTTTATTCCTAGATATCTTATGCTTTTGAGTGCAATTGTAAATGGATTGACTCCTTAATTTCTCTTTCTTCAGTCTCATTGTTAGTGTATAGAAATGCCACTGATTTCTGGGCATTGAATTTGTATCCTGCCACACTGCCAAATTACTGTTTGAGTTCTAGCAATCTTGGGGTGGAGTCTTTTGGGTTTTCTCTCTACAGTATCATGTCATCTGCAAAGAGGGAGAGTTTGAATTCTTCTTTGCCAATTTGAATGCCTTTTATTTCTTTTTGTTGTCTGTGGAGGCTAGGACTTCTAGTACTATGGTTAATAGCAGTGGTGAGAGTGGACATCCCTGTCGTATTCCTGACCTTAGGGGAAAGGCTACTAGTGTTTCCCCACTGAGAATGATATTTGCTGTGGGCTTTTTGTAGATGGCTTTTAAGATGCTGAGGAATGTTCCCTCTATCCCTACACTCTAAGGAGTTTTATCAGGAATGGATGTTGTATTTTGTCAAATTCTTTCTCTGCGTCTATTGAGAGGATCATATAATTCTTGTTTTTTCTCTTGTTGATATGATCTATCATGTTGATTGTTTTATGAGTGTTGAACTAACCTTGCATCCCGGGAATAAATACCACTTGGTCATGGTGAATAATCCTCTTAATGTACTGTTGGATCCTATTGGCTAGTATCTTGTTGAGAATTTTTGCCTCTGTGTTCTTTAAGGATATTGGTCTATAATTCTTTTTGGTGGGGTCTTTGTCTGGTTTTGGAATTAAGGTGATCCTGGCCTCATAAAACGAGTTTGGAAGTATTCCGTCCCTTTCTATCTTTCAGAACAGGTTTAGTAGAATAGGTATTATTCTTTAAATGTTTGATAGAATTCCCTTGGGAAGCCGTCTGGCCCTGGACTTTTGTGTCTTGGGAGGTTTTTGATGACTGCTTCAATTTCCTCCCTGGTTATCGGCCTGTTCAGGTTTTCTATTCCTTCCTGTTCCACTTTGGTAATTTGTGGTTTTCCAGAAATGGATCCATTTCTTCTAGATTGCCTAATTTATTGACGTATAGCTGCTCATAATACGTTTTTAAAATAATTTTTATTTCCTTGGTATTGGTGATGATCTCTCCTTTTTCATTCATGATTTTATTAATTTGAGTCTTTTCTCTTTTATTTTTAATAAGGCTGGCTAATGGTTTATTTATCCTATTAATTCTTTCAAGGAGCCAACTCCTGGTTTTGTTGATCTGTTCCACAGGTCTCTATTTCATTGACTTCTGCTCGAATCTTTATTAACTCTCTTCTTCTGCTTGGTGTAGGTTTTATTTGCTGTTCTTTCTCCAATTCCTTTAGGTGCGAGGTTAGCTTGTGTATTTGAAGGTTTTTTTTTCCAGTATTTTGAGGGATGCTTGTATTGCTATGTATTTCCCTCTTAGGACTGCTTTTGCAGTATCCCAAAGATTTTGAAGGGCTGTATCTTCATTTTCATTAGTTTCCATGAATCTTTTTAATTCTTCTCTAATTTCCTGGTTGACCCAGTCATCTTTTAGTAGTATGCTCTTTAACCTCCATGTGTTTGAGCTTATTCCAAATTTCTTCTTGTAATTGATTTCTAGTTTCAAAGCATTGTGGTCTGAAAATATGCAAGGGACAATCCCCATCTTTTGGTATCGGTTGAGACCTGATTTGTGACACTGGGGATGTTCTTTCTTAATTTCTCACATTCTAAAAAAAGTAAGCATGAGGATATTCTGGAACGTATAGGTCCCTTTAAAATATATTGAAGTATATAATTTAAATAATGAAATAATCTTTCCACTACGGTATGTTACCCAAAAGTCTTTCTCCAACACATTTCTTTTCATCACTTTAACTTTAATGGTATTGTTTTGATTTATTTTCTTTCTTTCCTTTTTTATGATAGAAAATTTATTTATTTTTTTTTAAACATTTTTATTTATTTATTTTTTTTTATTGGTGTTCAAGATACCACCTCACACCAGTGAGAATGGGGAAAATTAACAAGGCAGGAAACAACAAATGTTGGAGAGGATGTGGAGAAAAGGGAACCCTCATACACTGTTGGTGGGAATGTGAACTGGTGCAGCCACTCTGGAAAACTGTGTGGAGGTTCCTCAAAGAGTTAAAAATAGACCTGCCCTACGACCCAGCAATTGCACTGCTGGGGATTTACCCCAAAGATACAGATGCAGTGAAACGCCGGGACACCTGCACCCCGATGTTTATAGCAGCAATGGCCACGATAGCCAAACTGTGGAAGGAGCCTCGGTGTCCAACGAAAGATGAATGGATAAAGAAGATGTGGTTTATGTATACAATGGAATATTACTCAGCTATTAGAAATGACAAATACCCACCATTTGCTTCAACGTGGATATGATAGAAAATTTAGTAATAGATTTTTCCACGTGTATGTGATGTACCTTTCTCATATATATACACAGAAGTTCTTGCTTGTCTTATGCTCAGAAAGAATAATAGTATAAGACAATAAAGAATAATAGAGACTTAGTAGTTTTATCAGAAGCCTGGTATCCAAGATGTTTGAGATTTTGTTACAAAGGACTTGAAATTCTTAGTATAGTTAGTCAATTCATTTTTTTTCTTATCTTTTCCTAAACAAGTGAGGATACTGTATATACATTTCTGGTACATTCTGATGCTGTGTAATTTCAAGGCAATGATCCTAAGTTGATAATAAATGGAGGAAAAGAGTTTTCAGCCAATTCATTAATCATTTATTACTATTACCTATTTGAGGTTTTACTAAATATGTGAGATATCTGCCCTCAAGAAGCTCAGATAAGTGAAGGAAACATGTATGTAAATTAATATGCTTTTTAGGATATAGCTAAAACACAAAGAAAAAAGTATTCATTCTACTGAGGAAGGAAAGAGCAGAGAAGTCTTCATGGAAGAGATGAGTTGAAATACGAAGTTATATTTTAATGGAAGTCCTGTTACTCTTTATTATTGTCAGCACTTGATATTGTCTTTCTTTTCAATTATAGCTATTCAGGTCGGTTTTTTATGGGATATAATTTCCATTGAGATATTTTCTATGACTCAGTTTTTTAAGTAAATTAACTCATTTTTCTTATTGATGCCTACCTTAATTCCACTCTGGTAAGAGAACATATTCTATATTATTTCAGTGATTGATTTATAACTAGTATACAGTCGATTTTTGAAAATGGACTATGGGTGTGTATATGTATATTTCTTAAGTTGTTATGTAGTGTTTATGTGTATTTTCATTGCATTGAGAACTTTCAGGGACACCTGGGTGGCTCAGTGGTTGAGCATCTCCTTCAGCTCACTGTATGATCCTGGGATCCCGGATCGAGTCCCACATCAGGCTCCCTGCGTGGAACCTGCTTCCCCCTTTGGCTGTGTCTCTGCCTCTCTCTCTCTGTCTCTCATGAATAAATACATCTTTAAAAAAAAAAGAACTTTCAAATTGTCTATATGTCACTGTTCGCTTAGTTACTGAGTTAATTTTATGAATATATCACTACTATTATTTTGTTTTCATTTTGTTAATTTGTGCTTTTTCTCCACTGTTGTAGATAGGACTATATCTTCCTTTACTTATATCTATATTTTTTGTGTGCTTTGCCAGAGGAAATTACATCAGTACCTGTTTTATATATCAGTTTGACATTATCTATAAAAAATGAATGTTCATATGCTCTATGACTCAGCCATTCAATGCTTTGGTATTTTTGACCAAGAAACACTTGCTCATGTACACCAAGAGACACGTATAAATAATTCAAAATGGGTATTCTTAACAGCTCCAAACTGGAGATTATACAAATTGCCCCTTAATAGTAGAATGAATAAATAAGTTCTGATATATTCAAAAATTTAATGGCATACCATAAGGCAATGAAAACTAATATTTGATAGCTACGCTATGTGCAAACATCACAGACAAGGTTAAAGCAAAGAAGGCAGATAAAAATTAATGTGTACTATGTTACACTTTTTATATAAATCAAAACGAGGCAATACAACATAGTGTTAGAGCTCTGAAAAATCATTACTTTAGAGAGGATGGTGGGAACAGTGAGAAGGGACATGAAGTGATATTTGAGCGACAATTTAGAATTATGAAGTTAGTATTGGTTAAAAAGGATTTCTCTTTCTGATAGTTCATTGAATGGAACATTTGTGATTTGTGCTCATCTCTGTATATTTGATAAACCAATTTAAATATATATTCAATTACAAGAGTATGGAGTGGAATTACAGACACAGAGAGAATCACAAACCAAAGAACAGACAATAAATAGCAAGGTCCTTCCTGGAAACTTCAAAGACTTCGGCATGAACAATTAAGAAAAGAAGAACCACAGTAGAATCTGGCTGACTATTGACTTCTCAGCACACCATCGATTTATATGTTTCCTTCATGTTTACTTCTCTTGGATGAAGAAAAACAGCACAAATGTTGAAACATCACTTTGTTTTCTTTAAGAACAAGGATCTCAAGATAACTGAATCTCAAATGAAGTCAATAGCACCAAGTAATGAACATCAGTGTTCTCCAAAATTTGTATAAAAAACTTCTGTGCATGTGTCCTCA
The DNA here is from genome assembly GCF_048164855.1 of Canis lupus baileyi. NCBI lineage: Eukaryota > Metazoa > Chordata > Mammalia > Carnivora > Canidae > Canis > Canis lupus. The sequence continues at coordinate 29,616,132 of NC_132857.1, read as the reverse complement.
ATATATTGATTTTGTGATTCATAAATCTTAAAAATAGAACTGTGAACACACAATATAAAATGTACAGTATATATGAAAAATAGAAAGTTATAAAATTTTATATGAATAGGAATTTTACCATTTTCTTTCAACATCTCAATAGATCACCTTGAGAACCTCTTTGGAGAGTGAACTGTGAATTCAGCCTGAAATAGGCAGTGTTTTATTACTAAGAAGTCTCCAGAAGAGTTGATAATAATATGCTGTAATTCCGGATGTCAAGGTAACCTTTGTCCTTTGTCCCTAAGACAGGGTTTTCATGGTTTTAGAAATTAATTCGAGAGCAGGATCCTAGTTAAAAGAACTGGCCTTCAGCACCACTCAGAGGAAAACAGCATGAATCTTTGACATCTATTCATTTACATTATGGGAAACTCATCCTCCTTTGGGATTACATTTTGGTAGAGTGTTCATGGGGGAAATGAGTCTTGAATTGAATCCTGAGAGAATCATTACATTGTTAAAGGAATAACTCAGTAATGAACATTTCAGGAACAACAGAAACTTGGGATATAAAGGAGTATCTTGAGTAATAATTTAACTTTATTTCTTAATGGGTTATGATCAACAAGAGTTTAGATTTCTATTGATTATTGAGTGGAATGTTTATGTTTTGTGTACTTGTCTATTTGAACTTCAAAAAAAAGCAATTTAATAATAGAGAGGTTTAGAACATCTTGAGTAGTAACCCTTAAGGAGCAACTCTATTGAGAATAAACAAGCAAACAAAAACAACAAAAACAACAACAACAACAACAACAACAAAAACAGGGCACCTGAGTGGCTCAGTGGTTGAGCATCTGCCTTCAGGTCAGATCCTGATCGCAGGGTCCTGGGATTGAGTCTCACATCAGAGTCCCTGCAGAGTCTGCTTCTCCCTCTGCCTATGTCTCTGCCTCTCTCTGTGTGTCTGTCATGAATAAAAAGATAAAATATTTAAAAAAATGTCCATGTGTTTTTCTAGTAATACCAGCAGGGCAGGAAAATTATCTCTTGAATTGTTCATAACAGAGCAAATAATGGAACTTCCCAGTTAGAATTTAAGTTTATCTAAAATAAACAGGAGGTTCACCTGATGCTACTACTATATAAATAAGTTTCTCAGAGAATGTGTAAGAAACAAAAACAAAAACAAAAACAAAACAAAACAAAACAAAAAAAACCTCTTGAATTAGTTACCATCTCTGTATCAGCTGATACTGAATTATGCATGATGAAAGTAATGGCAACTGAAAACTTCCCAGTTTGCTCAAAGAGAAGAAACCTGGGGTCCCAGAGAAATGAAGACAGATAATAGATCTGCTCCTGCTTAAATGACACTGATAACATACACATTTACATCTGTGTAATTAAATAGTATATATCAGTCAGAAAGGTAAAAAAGAAAAAAGGTATACACTTCTGTTTTCAGTTGTAACATATGAAGAACTTAGGAGTCATCACTCACATCCTTATAATAAATAAAAGCTGAACAAACTGAGAATTAATGACTCTTGCACTCATCAGAGAACTCAGGTTTCATTACAAAATTTCTACCCAAAAATCTAGAAAAATAGGTGAATCCAGAGTCACAGCTGAAATGTACTTACCTGGAGCAGAAGCTGCTAGAGCTATCAACTGGTAGGAACACCTAAAAGGTAACTTTGACAAATTGCAGGAAGTGGAGTGTGAACCATTGTGAGACAGAAAATCCACTGGGGGCTTCAGACCTATAGTAAGTAGCCCTACACTTCTGTGGCTTTTACCTGCAGTAATCCTATTATGTTCTCACATTGATGACCAGAGATAGATCTCCCCATGGTTCTTACATAGGGAGGAAAACGATAATCATTGTGAAATATGCCTGAAGTGGTTGACACACACTCCAGGGGAAAAGATTTTTTCACATCCTTATCTTAACTAGGAGAAGAGCATTCTGCCCCCCTGAACCTCCTCTTGCCTTCTTGTCTCATTTAAGGTGGAAAAAATATTACCTGGGGGGAGGGGATATGTGAAAATTAATGAGGCAGGCTAAGAAACAGAAAAACATAACCTATATATAAAGGTAAAAACCATCAATAGAAACTGTGTGTGAGAGTGAATAGATGTCAGATTAAAAGACTTAGACTTTAAGGTAACCATTATAAATCTGTTCAAAGAATGAAAGCAAAACATGCTTAAATAAATAAAGTATGATGAAAATGTCTCATAAAAGAGAGAATGTATGTATATAAAGAGATGGTTGTTATAAAGAAAAACTACATGGAAATTCTGGAAGAAAAAAGTATAATTTAAATTAAAAATTCCCTACAGAGGCTCAAAATAGATTTGAACTGGTAGAAGAATTAGAGAGCTTGAAAAGAGACCAATGGAGATTATACAATCTGAAAAAAAAAAAAAACACAGAAAGAAAAAAGAAGGAAGAAAAATTAACAGAGCCTCAGAAAACAGTAAGACACTATTAAATGCAACAATGTGTGCCTAATGGGAGAACTAGCATTAGAGGAGAGATAAAGGAGCAGGAAAAAAAAAACATTTGAAGAAATAGTGGCTAAAATTTTCCCAAGTTTGAAAAAAAACTATACATTAAAGATCAATGCACTGCTATTAGGATGAATGCAAAGAGAGCCATGTGCATTTCATAGTATGAATAAAGACTATGAAAAACAAAGAGAATGTTTTGAAAACATCAAATGAAAACAAAGATGGACTACTGAAATTTCATCAGAAATAATAGAGGCCAGAAGGAAGTGGATTTATATTTTCAAAGTGCTCAAAGAAAAAATGCCAACGAAGAATATTACATCCAGTAAAACTATGTCTAAAAATAACAGCAAATTAGACTTCAATAGACTTCACTGATTTAAAAAAAAAGACTGAATTTATTGCTAGCAGATCCATTTTATGAGAAATAACTAAAAGTTATTCAGACCAAAAGCAAGTGACCCCAAGGAATAATTTGAACTTACAGAAAAAAAAATATAGAACACTGATAGTTTACTATGTAATTATAAAAGATAGTTTAAGTGCATATTTTATTTTATTATTTTATTTTATTTTATTTTTTATTCCCTTAACTGACTTAAAAAAAAAGATCAGATAAAATAATATCTATTTGATTGTGCTGATGGGCCTAAAGCATGTAGAAATGTAATACCTTTGCCAGAACATCACAAAGAAAGAGAGTGAGCAAAGCTGTATTGGACTAAAAAGTGAATCTAAACAGAAACTTGAAACCATAGGGCAAACGAAGAGAACAGGAAACAAATAAAAAAACAAATATTGCGGTGTCTGGGTGGCTCAGTCAGTAAGGGACTGACTTGACTTCAGCTGAGGTCATGATCTCAGGGTCCTGGGATCAAGCCCTGTATCTGGCTCCATGCTCAGCAGGAGTCTGCTTCATGATTCTCGCTCCTTTTGCCCCTGCTCCTGCTTGGTTACACACACACACACACACACACACACACACTCTCTCTCTCTCTCTCTTTCTTTCTGAAGTAAGTAAATTAATCTTTTTTTTTAATAAAAGCAAATATAACAAAAGGCTATAAGCATGTTTGTTCTTTATTCGTATAAAATTATAACTATAGCAATATATTGTTGAGTTTGTCAAATATATAGGTGTAATATATAATAATAAAAATACCTCAAAAATAAGAGGAAGATAAAGTAATATTTTTATATATAATTGAAATTGTTTTATGAATCTGAAATATATTCTGACAAATTAAAGTGTGTATAGAAAGCCCATATAGCAACCATTAAAGAATAAGTTAAAAATTATATATAGAAAATATTATCAAAGAAATGAAAATTACATATTTATATAATGCAAAAAAATCAGTAAAGTAAGAATAGAGATAAAAAAACATGAAACATATAAAAAACAAAATACAAAATGGCAGAAGTAAATTCAATTATATTAATAGTAGCATTAAAAGTAAATAAATTACACAATCTAATTGAAAGGCAATAATTGTCTGACTACATAAAAACCAAGATACTATTATATCCTGACTACAAGGAGCATACTATATTCTAGGATACATAGACTGAAAGTAAATAGATTGAAAAAATATGTACCTGCAAATAGTAACCACAAGAAAGAAAGAATGGGTATACAAATATATAAATAGTAAAGTAAAAAATATTACCAGAAATGAAGACATCTTATAATAATGAAAGGGACAATCTATCAGGAAGATATATCATTATAATCATATCTACACCAAACAACAGAGAACCAAAAATTATGTAGCAAAAACTGGCAGAATGGAGAATAGCTCAACAATAATAGTTGGAAATGTCATTAGCCTAGTTTCAATAATGTACAGAACAAGTAGGTGGAAAATCAGCATTTAAGTGGAAGACTTCAACAATAATATGCCCACTGGACCTAACATACATTTGTCAACATTCTATCCAACAGCTGAAGAATATAAACTTCTCATGTGCACATGGAGCATCGTCTAAGACATACAATACCCTGGCATTAAACAAGCTTCAATAAATTTCACATGGAAACTACATAAGCTTCATTCTCTGATAACAATGGAATGAAATTATAAATCAATAACAAAATGAAACTTGGGACAGTCACAAATGTGTGTCAACCTATATTCATAAAAAATAAATGGATCAAAGAGGAAATCCAAAGGGAAAATAGAAATTGGTTTTAGATGAATTAAAATGAAAACACAACCAACAATGGAATACAGCTAATGCAGCATTTAGAGGGATGGTAATTGTATCACATTATCGCTGTAATTGCTTAAGTCAAAAAGAAAAAAAATCTTAAATTAATAACTTAATTCTTGAAGCACTGCAAAATAAGAAAAGTGCACCTATGGCAAAGAAACATAAGGAAATAAAATTTAAGGAAAATTTTTGACAAAACAAAAAATAGACCATAAAGAACATTAATAGGAGAAAACTTTTTGTTTTCTTTAAATTTTAACAAAAATGATAAATCTTTAGCTAGAATGACCATGAAAAAAAGAGCATGCAAATAAATAGAAACAAAAATGAAATGAGACATTACTTTTGACCTTCCAGAAATAAAAAAAAAGAATTATGAAGGAATTTTTGAAAAACTGCATGCCAATAATTTAGGTAAATTAGATAAGATGCGCATATTTATAGAAAGATGTAAACTATCAGATTTGACTCAAAAAATAGAAAATTTTGGAATAAATGTATATCAAGTAAAGAGAATGAAATAATAATAACAACAACAACTACCAAGAATAAAGTGCTTAGTCTTGATGGTTGCTCTGTTAGAATCTACCAAATATTTAAAGAAAAATTAACACAAATTTTTCAAAAAGTCTTTCAAAAATAGAAGATAAACAAACACTAGTTAGCTCCTTTCTAGTAGCAAATATTACACTTATATCAAAAGCAAACCAGAAATTACAATAAAAGAAAACTATAAAATATCACTTGTGAATATAGATATAAAAGTCCTAAATAGGACTTAACTCGACAAGTCAGGGTAATTCCAAGTAGAATTTATCCAGGAGTGTAGGACTGGTTTAATATCCAAATATCTTTTTAAATTTATTTTTCTATTTGAATAGAGTTAACACACAATGTTACATCAGTTTCAGGTGTACAAAGTAGTGACTCAACTTCTCTATACATTATGCTAGGCTCATCACAATTGTAGCTACTAGCTACATGTAACCACACAATGCTATTACATTATCATTTACTATATTTCTTATGCAGTGCCTGTTCTTCCTGTGATCAATTAATTTCATAATAGGATTTCTGCATCTTCCACTCCTCTTCACCCATTTTGCCCTCTCCCTCACCACTCTCTCCTCTGTAAGCCATTGTTTTCTTCTCTGTATTTACATGTCTTATTCTGCTTTTTGTTTGTTTGTTCATTTGTTTGGTTTTTAGATTCCACATATGAGTGAAATCCTATCAATCATTGTTATGTACCATATAACTTATGGTGTCTGTTATAAAACCGAATAAATAAATAAAATTAAAGTGTGGCCTATGAATAAAAATCAAAAATCCAGTGAGAACATAGGACCACATAATCATCTTAATAAATATAGAAAAAGAACAAAAAACAAGGCAAGATGTACTCTTATCACCACCATTTAACATTATACTAAAGGTTCTAGCCAGCTAAAAAGTGAAACCAAAGGTATCCAAAATAGGGTGGGTGGTGGAGGAATAAGGAGAGATTTACAGATGGCATAATACTATGTATAAAAGTCTTAAGGAATTCACTAAAAAGCTATTGTAAAGAGTTCAGAAACTAGGATATAAGATTAATGTACAAAAATCAATTGTATTTTTACATACTAGCAATGAGCAATCTGAAATGAAATTAAGAAAATAATTTAATTTATAACAGTATCAAGAAATAAAATGTTTAGAATTCAATTTAACAAAGTTCAAACCTTATACTTTGAAAACTGCAAAACAAACACTGCTGAAAAAAATTAAAGAAGATCTAAATGATGACATATTCCATGCACATGTACCTGAAGACTTTGTATTATTAAAATGGCAAAACTCCTCAAATTTATATACAAATTCAACATAATCCCAGGTAGAATACCAGCTGGTTCTCTGGAGAAATTGGCAAATTGATCTTGAAATTCTGTGGAAACTCAAAAGACCAAAATAGCCAAAAAGCTAAAGGATGTACACTTCGGACTTTCAAACTTTACTATGAAGCAAAATTAATCAAAGCAGTGTGGTACTGGCATAAGAATAACCTACAGTTCAAAGGAACATAATTAAAAGTCCACAAATAAATCTTCCCATTATGGTCAATTGATTTTCAGTAAGGATTCCAAAAATAATTCAATGAGAAAATACTAGCTTTCAACAAATGTTGCTGGGATAAATGGTTAACCATACACAAATCAATGAAGTTAAACCCCTACCTCACATCATACACAAAAACAAACTCAAAATGGATCAGAGACCTAAATGTAGAATGAAAACTATAAAATCCTTAGAAAAAAATAGGCATTAATCTTTATGACTTTGTATTAGGCAATGGTTTCTTATATATGACAATAATAGCACAATAAATTAAAGAAAAATAAATGAATTGGATTGCAAAAGATACTATTAAAAAAGTGGAAAGACAACCACTCACAAAAAAGAAGAAAATATGTGTAAATCATACATTTTATAAGAAACTTATATCTAGAATATATAAAATATTCTTGCAACTGAGTAATAGAAAATGGCATAGCCAATTAACAAAAGATTAATGGATTAAATAGACATTTCTCCAAGGAAGATACATAAAATAACACATAAAAGATGCTCTACATCATTAGTCATCAGGAAAATGCAAATCAAAATCAAAATGAAATACCATATCACACCCACTAGAATGGCTAGAATCAAAAAGTCAGATAAAAGTTTTGGCAAGGATGTAAGAAATGGATGTAGAGAGAATACTCATACACTACTTGTAGTAATGTAAAATGGTGTAGCCACTTTGCAAAACAGTGTACCAACTCCTTTAAAAGTGAAGCATAGAATTCCAGTTAACTTAATTCCTCAAAAAGTAAAAGACTATTTATCAACAATCTAAACTTCTATTTTAAGGAACTAGGGGGAAAATGACAAGTTAAGCTTAAATCTATCAGAAGAAAATAATAATAATAATTAGAGTAAAAATCAATGAAATTGAAACCAGAAAAATAATATATCTATGAAATAAAAAGCTAGTTCTTTGAAAAAATAATACAATTGATAAACTTCTAGACAAGTTACCCAAGAATAAATTAGAGAAAATACAAATTGCCTACATCAGAAATAAAGAGGAAATATCACTATTGATTTCAGTCAATATAAAGATTAAAAGGTATACTGTAAATAATTTATGACCATAAATTTACTAATTTAGATGAAATGGACCAATCACTTGAATCACACAACCACCAAAACTCATGATAAAGGAACTAGGCCACCTGAATAGACCTATATCTATTTGAGAAATTTAATCAATAATTAGTAACATCCTAAAAAGAAACAAGACTCAGTGGTTTCCTCAGTGAATTCTATAAAATATTTCAGAAATAATGATACCAATTCATTACAATCTTTCTCAGAATACAGAATCAGAATGAACACTTAACTTATTCTACGAGGCCATTACTACTATTATATCAATGCCATCATACCATCATGTTACCATACCATACCATCAGACATTAAAATAAATGAAAACAACACAGCAATATCTATCATAAATTCTGATGCAAAAACCACAATAAAATAGCAAGTTGAATGCAATGATGTATAAAAAGAATTATATACCATGACCAAGTGGGATTTATCCCAGGTAAACAAAGCTGGTTCAACTTTGAAAAATCAATTACTGTTGATTCTTCACATCAACAAGTTAATGAAAAAAATCCTATAATTGTATCATTAGATACAGAAAATGCCTTTTCAAAAATCCAACACCCATTTGTGATAAAATTTCTCAGTAAAGTAGGGACAGAAGGGAACTTTCACAACTATGTAAAGAACATCTACAAAAAGCCTACAATAACATAATACACTGAGAAAAATAAAGCCTTCCCTTTAAGACTGGAAATAAGACAAATGATGCAATCTCTCACCATTGCTATTCAAAATTATGGTAGTAAGAGAGGAAATGGAAATAAAAGCTACAAACTGGAAAGGAAGAAATACAAGGGTCTCTATTTTTAAATTTCATGATCATCTATATAAAAATTTCAAAGAATCAGAAACAAAAATTCCTGGAATAATGAGTATAGCAAGGTCACAGGATACAGTTAACATACATTTAATTGCTTATTTATATACCATTGGTGAACAATTAGAATTTGAAATTTTAAAAAATACTATTAACAAAAGCACTAAAAGTAATGGAATACTTAGTTATAAATATAACAAAATGTGTACAGGATCAATAAGTGACAAACTACAAAAACTCGATTGCAGAAATCAAATAAGATTCAAATTAGTGGAAAGAAGTCTCTATTTATGGATCAGAAGATTCAATATTATTACGATGCTACTCTTTCTAAATTAATCTATAGATTCAGTGCAATCTAGATTAAAATTCCAGCAAGACAATTTGTAGATATCTACAAATGACAAAATGATTCTAACATTTATAGTGAAAGGCAAAGAACTTAGTTAACACATTGCTGAAGGAGGACTAATTGTAGGATTACAATTACTACCCAAATGCAAGACTTACTATATAGCTACAGTAATCAAGACAATATACTGTTTTATAAAAGTATAGACACATAGATTGATGGAAGAGAACTGAAATCTCAAAGAAAGATCCACACAAATGGTCACTTGATATTCGACAAATGAGTAAAAGCAATTCAGTTGTGTGTTTTCAACAAATGGTGCTGGAACAACTGAACATCTAATTTTAAAAAAATGAACATGGAGACATTAAAACTTTCATAAAAATTAACTAAAAATGAATAATGGATAATAAATGTAAATGCAAAATGCAAAATAAAAATATATTAGAAGGAAACAGAAGAAAATCTATGTGAATTTGGTTTTGGTGAGAAGCTTTTTAATGCAACATAAAAATCAAGATGGATGAAAGAAGTTGTTGACAGGTTAGAAACCATTAAAATTTAAAACTTCTAAAAAAATAAATTAAAAAAAATTTAAAACTTCTGCTCTAGAAAAGACATTGTGAAGAGAAGAAAAAGGAAGGCCATAGACTAGGAGAAAATGTTTGCAAAAACAGGTGTCTGATAAAATACTGGTATCCAAAATATGCAAATAACTCTGAAATCTCAAAAAAGTAAGAAAACAAACTAAAAAATAGCTAAATATCTTAACAGATCATCATCGAAGAAGATAAGCAGGTGCCAGTTAGTGTTTGAAAACACGCTCAATATCATTTGCTATTAGGAAATTATAAATTAAAATAACAAGTAACTACTCACCTGGAATAGCTAAATTCCAGAATTTGACAATCCAAACACTGGTGAAAATGCAGGGTAACCAGAACTCTCACTTATTGCTCACTGAGAAGCAAAATGATACAGCCACTTTGGAATGTAGCCTGTTAATTTTTTACAAAGCTAACTATCTTCTTACCATATGATCCAGAAATTATGTTCCTAGGTCTTTACCTGTCTAATATGTAAGGTTTTATCCACATGAAAACCTTAACACAAATGTTTATAACACCTTTGTTATAAACAATAACAATTTTCCAACTGCAAAAATTGGAAGCATCCGAGATGTCCTCCAACAGATAAACGGTTAAACATTCACTCATTTGTGCAATGGAATATCATTTAGCAATAATAACAAATTAACTTATGAACTTAAAAAATACATGAATGGATCTTAAATGCATATAGTTAAGTAGAAGGTGATCTGAAAAAGCTACATACTATATGATTCCTATGACTCTAATTATATAACATTCTGGAAAAGGCAAAATAATAGAGACCTAGAAGGGTAAAACCATCAGTAAGAGCTTGGAGAGAGGGAGGAGAAAGGCTGAACAGGTGAAACACAGGGGAAATTTTTGGGTATTAAATCTATTCTGTATGATACTGTAATGATGGATAAATGACATTTTGTATTTCTCCCATCCAGTAGGTTGTCTTTTGGCTTTGTTGTCCTTTGTGTCCTTTGCTGGGCAGAGCACTTTATTTTGATTCTGTCCCAATAGTTTATTTTTGCTTTTATTTCCCTTGCATCAGGAGACATATCTAGAAAAATTTTGCTACTGCTGATGTCAGAGAATTTACTGCCTGAGTTCTTTCCTAGGATTTTTTATGATTTTTAGATCTCACATTTACATCTTTAGTCCATTATGAGTTTATTTTTGTGTATGGCATACAAAAGTGTTCCAGTCTCATTATTTTGCATGTTGCTGTCCTGTTTTCCCAACACCATTTTTCTTTAAAGATTTTATTTATTCATGAGAGACACACAGAGAGAGAGAGAGGCAGAAACTCAGGCAGAGAGAGAGAAGCAGGCTCCATGCAGGGAGCCTGACGTGGGACTCGATCCCAGGACTCCAGGATCACGCCCTGGGCCGAAGGCAGGTGCTAAACTGCCCAGCCACCCTCCCAACACCATTTGTTGAAAGGACTGTCTTTTCCCCATAGTATATTCTTTCCCTTCTTTGTCAGAATTAATGACTATATAATCATGCATTTGGTTTTGGTTTTTCTATCCTGTTCCATTGATCTATCCCATATGTTTATTGCAGTATTATTTACAATAGCCAAATTATGGAAGTAGACCAAATGTTCATTTATAGATGGATGAATAAAAAAGAAGTGGTATATACACACAATGGAATGTTATTCAGCCATACAAAAATGAAATCTTGCAAAAAAAAAAAAATGAAATCTTGCTAATTGCAACAACATGGAAGAAGCTAGAAAGTATAATGCTAAGTGAAATAAATCAGAGAAAGACAAGCATTATATGATTTTATTCACATGTGGAATTTAAGATACAAAAACAAAGGAGAAAAAGAGAGATAGGGACAAACCAAGAAACAGATTCTTAACTATAGAAAACAAACTGATGGTTATGGGAGGGGCAGTGGCGTGTTGGTTGAAATAGAAAAATTCAAGGAGAATTTTTGCTTTTATTTTTTAAAAAGGGCAAAAAGTGAATATAGCACTCAGCATTTATTTTGCAATAAGCTGTTATTGAGGAAGTGCACATCCTGAGAAGTAAGAGTGGCACCACCAAGCTCCTTCCCCAGAACTCATAGAGCATCTCAGCATCAAGCTGCCATAGCTTTGAACTCTTGTCTGGGAGCATCTGTGCTTTATCTCCATTTGTTTTGTGTGCCCATTAAAAGATGTGTCCTAAGGTATCAGGAAAGCCACTGAGAGGTTATTTTTGGGGTTTAGGAACACTCAAAAATGTTTCCATGTAAATTAACTGTAATTACTTCTTTGCTTCATGCCACTTCTGCTCATAAAAGATTTCATAGAAACACTCTACTTGGGGCAGCCCAGGTGGTCCAGCGGTTTGGCGCTGCCTTCGGCCTGGGGTGTGATCCTGGAGACCTGGGATCAAGTTCCACTTAGGGCTCCCTGCATGGAGCCTGCTTCTCCCTCTGCCTGTCTCTCTCTCTCTCTCTCTCTCTCTCTCTCTGTGTGTGTGTATCTCTCATTAATAAATAAATAAATAAAATCTTTTTTAAAAATAGAAACACTCTACTTTCAGACAGTAGGGAAACTTGTTTTGGTTTATTAGTTGTAACAAATATATCATACTAATGTAGGCTGTTACTAATAGGGAAAACTAGTTGCAAGGTATCTGGAGACACTGTCACTGCTTTATGATTTCTTCTGTACTGCCTTTGTGTTTTCTTTGCAAAATTGCTCTAAAATAAAAATTTTATTAAATGGAAGGAAGGAAAGAAGGAAGGAAGAAAGGAAGGGAAAGTGGGGGAGGAAGGCAGAGAGACAGGGAGGATGCAGGGAAAAAAGGAAAGGAGGAAAAAAGGAGAAAATTTTAATCATGGCAAGAGACTTACATCTTAGACTGTGGAAATTTTATTTCAAGGGGATTATAATGTCTTTGGCAGGTCACTATTGAAGCTTACTAGTGAGTGGTTTGTGGAATAAACCTCATACTTCTTTAAATATTGATAGAATTTGCCCATCTCCAGTCTTTTAGAAGCTCTTTTGTCCTTACATGAACGTGAAAGATCAATGACAGTTATCTCATTTAGAGATTCTCATGAGACTCTGGTGTGTAATTTAGATGGGTCAGAGGTTTGAACTTGTGTAAAGCAAATATGTGTACTCTTACAATCTTTTTATCCATCATGAGTTTATTTACTTCACTCTCAGAAATGCTTACTGTACCTTTTTCATTCCAAAGATGATTCTTCTTGACAGACAAGTAAGGAGCAGAGTAGGAGCTGAGGAGCTTTATGTCACCAGCATAGCCTCTTTTAATGTTTTGTTTCCCTAAACATGCTTAGAAGGTGATTTCTCTTCATGTGTATATATGCATGTGTATGTTCATGTGTGTATAAATACATATTATATTGAATATAAATTATAATAAATTTATTGATAAAATTATATATAAGCTTTTAAATAAATTTATTGATAATTTTTTCTGGAGCATTAACTTACATTAAGCCTAAATTCCTAAATTATCTGGCATTTTTGTAATGTGCATTCTGCTCACATGCATTTGGCACTACACATTCAATAATTTCTATAGTGGAGTCATATTACTTCTTACCTGGTAAGTTGATTCAAAAGTTGGATTATAGGTTCAAAATTAGCTACATTTCACTAATAATGCAGACAGTATATATGGTTTTGTATTAATTGTCTCTTGTAAGTCTGGAAAAGCCAATTTTCTTCTCTGGCATTGCTAAGGATAGAGGTTACTGCACATAAAGCTGTTGATTTTTAGGGAAGAACTAAGTTTTTATTTTAAAAACTAATGATCCCTGTAGTGTAAGAAATGGAAGGGTTTAAATTAAATACAATACCATGAGATTTCTAACCCCATTTGGAAATGATAAAACTGATATTTGGAGAGATTGCAGATCCTCAAAGACCTAAATAAGGTCATATAACTCTGTGTGTGTGTGTGTGTGTGTGTGTGTGTGTGTGTTGTAAGGTTATTTAACCTTGCCTATATAATCTTATTTATGTAACCTTAATTAGCTCCTTCTGTAACTTCCTAAATTATCAATGTGTGTGTGTGTGTGCGTTTGTGTGTGTGCACATAGGAACTAAGGTTGCCACTCTACCACTGTGAAATATAAAACATGTTAAAAATGATTTAGTGAGTACATGAATGAGGAAGGGACTATGATGAAATTAGCAGTGGTTCTTAACTCAGGATAGGGAAGGGGGAAGTCTGGATTCTGATCACAAGGAGGGGCTGACTCTTCCTCCAGGGATTCTGATCTGATAACCCTTCTGAACTCCAGAAATCTGTACTCAGAATACCCATCACTATTCTGAAATACCTCTCTGCTTATAAATCTCTTGGAAGGGGAAAGATCCTGCTTCCCCACATTTGAAGTAATTATTCCTACTCACCTCACAACAAAGATCTGTAGGGTGTTAGGCAATTTATTTATTTTCTTGAATCTATGGTTCTCTTTATTTGTAGCCTGAGAGTAGGAGGCAAGCCCTTAGAGGGGTATTGGAAGGAATAGTGCCTCCACAGGTGTACACTGATTTGTATGGTGCCTGACTCCAAGAAGGGTTAGAGGAGAACAATAGAGAATCACAGCTCTTAAGACTCTGAGAGGAAGAGGTGTGGGATGTCAGGGCAGGCAGGAAGGCTTCCTAGAGGAGGCAAAATAGGAGATGAAAATATTGAGGAATGCAGCCCATATGCGAGTGCTTTGGGGAGTACAAAGGACAAAAGTAGCACTGTCTGGGAATAGAAAAAGATGGGACCCCCACCAACCAAGTCAGGGCTCAAGACTTTTTGCTCAGAAATGTGTCCTGTGTGCATCTGTCCATAATCTCATGTGGGGAAAGTTGTGGAAGGAATTCTGGAAAGAACGCTGACCCTGTTCATTCCCTGCCCTGAGCACAGGACAGTGTGCTATGGAACCACCTGCATGGGCTTCAGGTCAAAGCCAAGGGATTAACTCTGGGGTGCAGAGTTCAAGAAAGTCACATCACTAAATGTGAGGGAAAGGACAAATGGGAAGAGTCATAAAGGAGCTTAGTTAGAGACCGAAGCTGCCCATGAGGGAAAAGCTACATAAAATAGGAAAGGCAGGGCAGCCCGTGTGGCTCAGCGGTTGAGCGCCTGCCTTCTGCCCAGGGCGTGACCCTGGAGACCCGGGATCGAGTCCCACATCGGGCTTCCTGCATGGAGCCTGCTTCTCCCTCTGCCTCTCTCTCTCCTGAATGAATAAATAAATATATATATATATATATTAAAATACGGAAGGCAGGATCTGGGGCCCCCACACGGCCGGAAAGCACAAAATGTTCTTGTCGGGTGGAGGGATCCGTAGCCCAGGATGTGACCTGTTGGGGAGGGATTCCGACTCTGATAAACAGTATCCCATCGCCTCAGTTCCTGGGCCTGGAATGAGGGGCCGTCAACACAGCAGAGCACAGGCATGTGGAGCCTCCCAGCTGCAGAGCCCGTAGGAGAGTCTCATCTGCTAGAAGCTGCTTGGGTGACCACTGCGACCTGGAAGATGGAGGCTCAGCCTACAAGACTCAGCACGTCAGGAGACCCCTCTAGGGAGTAGCAGTGTTTTTCTTATTCCACCTGCAGAAATATCCAGAAGCTATACCTGTGGGAATGTCAGCACTCCTAAGGGTCTTAGCAGTCACTATAATAGAGCTTTAGGGTAGCTTGAGTAGGATCAGCACCTTTGTGTTAAAAACCTCTGAATAAGCTTTACACATAATCTTTCCTACCTTCCTCAGTCCTAGTTTTCTTATTTTTGTGATGGAGATGAGCACCTACATCTAAGAGTTATTATAAAGATCAAGTAAGATGTGAATAAGGAGAGGCAGAGTGGCTGCTAACCATTAAATGTTTAATGAATGATAATCAGTTTTAGTATAACTGTTAATGTTATTAGATTTAAAGCTAGTATTACTTTTTTGTTGCCCAAAATTACCTATCATTTTCCATATATTTAAAAAGGATTCCTTTGAACAGTCATCTATTTTTCTCTAGGAAAAATAGAACAAAATGCCAGAATTCAAGGTCATTATATTCTATCAACCACCATTCTATTTGTACTATTTTTACAGTATCCTCAAGACTCTTTCTTCTTCCTTTTTCCTTTCATTTCTTCCTTTTTCTCTCTCCCCTCCCCCCCATCTTCCTCCCTCCCTGACACTCTCTCTCTCTCTTTCTCTTCCTCTCTCTGTTTCCCTCTTTTCTCTCAATGGTGAGCACACTGAGAATAAGGCAGAGGAATCCGGGCATTCAGGTAAGGAAAACCAGGTTCGGACCAGAAATGAAACATCTTTAAACAAGGTGACTATTTGTTAAAATACAACTCTTTGAATCATTCTCATAGAGAATTTTTATAAATAATTTATTCCTTTGTTCTTGCCCCTACATCAGGATTTTCCATCACAGTCCCAGTGCCATTTTATTATAGAGTTCTGACACCAATATATGGAATCATTTATGAGGCTGCAGAAACATAGCATAAAATGACTAAAAAAAATTAATCGTTCATTTTGATTTAGTCTTTTCTTCTGGCCAGTAATGACTTTGGATGCCATCCTATTGACCTTCTCTGCTTTTGTTCCCATCAAAATCGATACAGTATGCAATGTCATAAATTTGCCTTGGCTGGCTTTCAGTTCATTGCCAGACCAAATGCTCCCCCTGTGAACTGGGTGATAATGAAGTTGTGGGTGATGGGCCTCCTGTAATCAGCGATCATTATGATGGGGCTTGGCTTTGAAGTAAATGAAAGAGCCAGTAAGATTAAGGAGATATTAATCAATAAGCAACTTTAGAAGATTCAAACTTTATCTGAGGTCCAGTAGGCAATGCGGATTAGCTACAAAGTACCAGGCTCAACAGTTTTCTGGTCTTTTTTTTTTTTAAGATTTATTTATGTATTTTAGAAGGGTTGGTGAAGGACAGAGGGAGAGAGAAAGAATCTCAAGCAGACTCCTTGCTGAGTGCAGAGCCTGATGCAAGGCTCGATCCCATGACCCTGAGATCATGACTGAGCCGAAATCAAAGTTGAACACTCAAACTAAGACACCTTAGGCACCCCTCTTAATAAGGTTCTTTCCAGCTATACTGTATGTATAGAAATCAATTTTCAGGTAAGTGGACCCTCATAGTTTAAACCCACGTTGTTCAAGATTTGACTCTGTGCATGTATGTGTATGTATATGTATGTATGTGTATGTATGTGTATGTGTGTATATATGTATGTATGTTATTTATTTTTAAAAATTGGTTCATGTAATTATGAAGGCTGGGAAGTCCCAGGATCTGTAATCAGCAAATTGAGGACTCAGGAGATTCAATGTGTAATTGCAGGCTGAGTCCAAAGACCTAAGAACCAGGAGAACCGATGGTGGGAATTCTAGCCCAAAGGCAGGAGAAGAGCAATGTCCCATCTTAAGCAATCAGACAGAAGTTCCCTCTCACTAGCCTTTTTGTTCAATTCAGGTATTAATTGTTTGGAGGTGGCCTACCCACTTTAGAAAAGAAATTCTGCTTTACTCAGTCCATGGATTCAAATGTTATTCTCATTCAAAAACACCCTTACAGACACACTTTGATGAGAAAACAGCCATAGGCTCTGACCCAACCACCTTATATGTAGCAGGTGCTTGCTCCCTGCTCTCTATCTCCTGCTTACTTGTGACCTGGGAGGGAAGATTGCCCTTCCCCCTGGCTCAGGGCACCTCAGTTCTGGGATCTGGAAGTAATAAGCCTTGTGACCTTATTTCTTTGTGTGAGTGTAGTGAAACTGCTTATGACCAATACAACTGGGGGTTTTCACTTCCCTCAAGGTGGTGCTTGGGAGGCTGAGGAAGCTCCCTGTTGACCCTATGATAAATTATAACAACCATTTTTCTAATAATAATCTCAGTTTTTCTGGATAAATTCAGCTTGACTGAGCTACCTGCTAATATTTTATGTGATATTTTTTGGAAATATACTCCTAAGTGAGTTGACTTTAATTTTCTTCCTGATTTTGGAATCAACATAATGTACACCCTTTAAAATGAGTTGGAAATTTTTTCCCATTTTTCAGACAACTTTATGTAGGATTGACAACATTCTTTCTTAAACATATTATAGAATTTACCAGTGAGTCCCAGAATTCTGGTCCTAGGATTTCTTTGTGGGAAGGTTTTAACTTGTTAATTCCATTTTTAAATAGTTTTTAAAATAGATTTTCTATTACTTTGGTGTTACTTCTGATAAATTGCATTTCTAAGAGTTTATTGAGTAAAATTTTCAGATTATTACAATATTCTCTGACACTGTAAAATCTATAGTAATGTCTCTCTTTGCATTCACTTGGCTATTTGTGCCTTTAGTCTTTTCTTTCTTATTCAATCTTGCCAGAGGTTTCTACCTTTCACTAATCTTTTCAAAAGACCAGTTTTTGCCTTTATTATTCTCCTCGTAATTTTTCCATATTAATTTGACTCTCATCTTTAATATTTGCTTCTATTTTATTAGTCTATTTGTCCTAGCTTTTGATTTCCAACATCTTCCCGTTTAGAAGACAAACTACTAATCCCTCTAAGCAGAGCTTCTCACTTTTTTCACTAGTTCTGATGATAGTATTTTCCATTTCATTTGGTTCAGAATGGTTTCTTAAAAAAAAAAAGAATGGTTTCTAATTTCCCATTTGATTTATGAGTTTTTAGAATTTTGCTTTTACATTTCTAAATATATGGCTTATCTTTTTCCAGTTTTCTTTTAATTGCTTATTCATAACTTAAAGGCATTGTATTCAGAGAATGTGGTTCATACACCAGTCTTTAAAATGTGTAGAGTCACTAAATTTTATCTAACGTATGGAAGTTTTTTTTTAAATATTTACCATATGTTTATAAAGAAGTATGTTTTCCAGTGTTGTGTGCACCATTTTATATATGTTTATGTCCACTTAGTTTACTGACTTTTCTCTACACCTATTTTCTTTTTAGAATTGTTACAAGCTTCTTTTATTTAACCTTACTCTTTCTTCTTCCTTAATTATTGGAGTTGACACATAATGTTATACTAGTTGCAGCTGTACAACACAGTGACTCAAAAACCCCCAGCATGACTCAGTGCTCACCATAAGTGTAGTCACTGTCACCATACCATGTCATCGCAGCATTACTGACTATATTCCCTATGCTGTACTTAATATCCCCATGAATAATTTGTTTTTTATAACTGGAAGCTTGTACCTTTTAATCCCCTTTACCTATTTCACCCATTCCACCACCTCCCTCCCTTCTAAAGGGTATCATGCTAAGTGACATAAGTCAGAGAAAGACAAATGCTATATGACTTCACTTATATGTGGAATCTAAAAGATTAAATAATACAAAACAATAATACAAAACAAAAACAGACTCATAAATACAAAGAACAAACTGATATGCTCATTTTTTCTTATTTTCTTTACTGGTTTGGAAATTACATATTCTTATTCTTTTAGCAGAGAATCTGAACTTTTAAAAATAAATATCAAATACAGTAATAAAGTTAAGCAAAATTCTTATTCTCCCCCAAAAGAGTCATGAAATATTTTAACTTTCATTTTCCCTTTCACCTGAAATTGTATTGATTTCCAAGCTACTGGGTTTTTTTAACTTCCACCCTGTCATGTTCCCTGACTTATCACACACAATTAACATTACCATTTCTAATACATCCATAAGTGCTTAGAGTATATATTAACTGCATATTAATGAATATTAACAACATATTAAGTAATATAAATCTTCATACTTCATTTCAAATTCCAGCTTTTATCTGTAATTCTTTTATTTCTGCCTAATATATGCCATTTAGAATTCTCTTATAAAACATTTGTTTAAAGATTTTTTTCCCTCAAAATTATCTTCCTTCATCCTCATTCATGAAAACTATTCAGAGTATAGTATTCTAGGGAAAGATTTATTAATTTCAGTACATTAAAGATAATATTTCACTGTTCTTTGGCTTTAATAGTTGATTTTAATGAATTGGGTCATGCTAAGTAATGTTCTTCTGTGGTTGATCGATTTTTTTGTCTATGGTTGCTTTTAAATATTCACTTTCTTTGGTGTTCTGCAGTTTCAACATAATGTATCCCGGAGTACACTTTTTAAATGTTATTTTCTTGTTTTTGTTATTCATTGAACTTCCTAATCTGAATTTAGTGAGATCAATACGATGGGGTACAGGTCATGATGGAACATCAGGAGTACAAAAAGTTTAATTATACACAAAGAAACATGGATAGAACTTGATGTCACATAGCTGGTAGAAAAAAAAAATGTCAAAACAATGAATCTAAAATGTATAATATAATAGTATTTAAACAAGGTTTTAAGAATTTAATAAAACTATATGAAATCATGAACAGTTAAAAAAGCAAAATATATACACTAACACTTTAGAATTATTTTTTTTAGATGAGATATAGGGGATAAGAATGCAGAATAAGGATGAAGGGTAGAAAATAAGCAAATAAATAAATAAATAAGGCCTAGAATTGACTGATATGGTAATTTAAACAGAGCCAAGAAATATTTATTGAAACCTTTACATCTGAGCCCAAAATGTATGTGCGCATGGTTGTACATGTGTGTCTGTCCAGTTAATACATTTAATCACCAAAATTTTTAATTTCAATGTGCTCAAATTCATAATTTTTACTTATACTTCATGCTTTCAAAGTTTTCTATAAAATGTCAAAATGATGTTCTGTATTTTCTTTCATTAAAGAAGAAAATGTGTGTGTGTGTGTGTGTGTGTGTGTGTGTGTGTGTGTGAGTACTCTTCCTAATTAGGCCTTTAATCCAGCTTTGATTGTGGCATAAAATGAGATTTCCTTCTGGCCTCTACTGGCAATAACAATAAGTATTCCATGACCAGTCTTCTTTTCAGGTTCCCCTATCGCCTCATATCTCACTCCACGATGTTCATTCAGATTTGAACAGTTAGAAGCTTGACCTGAAGCAGATTACAATGCCTTGAAAGAAGTTTCTTTTAGCCTGAATTATTTCTGTGATAACCACAATTGGAATGCAAATATTGCAAAAAGAAATAATCATATTAGCCTAGAGCAACCCCATAGCTAGCATGTATGATTTGGGCATAATCAGGTTTTTGAAATTTCACTAATGACCAGATAAAATTTATAATCAAAAGGTAGGCATAATGAAAAAACAGCAGGCTCTCCACCATAGCCAGAATTCCTACCTCTGCTTCAACCATCATTTCTTCATCTTCAGTGAATCTGCTTTCTCCATAAATCCAGATGATTCTTATTAGTTCCAGGATAGCTGCAATCAAAATGCCCCCTCCAACCCTGAAGTAGTCAATGAGATGAATCTATTAAGTTCCAGCCGGAGTCATACAGTCTTCCTTCTCTCTCGCCTTTGCACTCTGACTCCTTCTGTCTGTCTGTCTGTCTGTCTGTCTCTTATGTTCATTCTCTGTCTCACTCTCTCCTCACTTCCTCCCACCTCTGGCAGATGGACTCCATGCAGTCATCTCTTTGTCTTAGTTGTGAATAGTCTTACTTTTCTCCACATATCTAACACTTACTTATCTGTGTGGCCTCAGTTTTATTTTGTTTAAAGATTTATTTATTTCAGAGAAAGAGAGTGAACATGAGCAGGGGGACTGGTAGAGGCAGAGAGAAAGAGAATTCTCAAGCAGATTCTCCACTGAGTGCAGAGTCTAACACAGTGCTCAATTTCACAACCCTGGGATGATGACCTGAGCTGAAACCAAGAGTTGGCTCCTCAACCAACTGAGCCACCTAGGCACACCTGAGTGTTCTGTTTTAAATGTCACTTTCTTCATGAAGCTTCTCTGGTCAATGATATTCCTAAGTACTCACTAAGCACCCTGCATTTGCCTCATTAGAACATTCATCAACTACAAGGAACTCTTCTACAGACCTGTGGGGACTGTTCCTTTAAATCTTACAGCCTTTTCTCTTCCACTTCTGATATTAGATCCTGCCACTCTGGTACTTGGCATGGTCCATGCCCTTGAGATTAACAAAGACTCCAAATTTCATGAACTTCAGGCCATCATTGATTAAAGATTTTCCTTGGGGCTGATGTACAGATGTCTCTATTGGAGACATTAAAAGGAGAAGATGAAAATCCAGAGTTATCAGAGGCCAATTCACCCGGTAATGGAAAAGTGTCTGGAGAACACAAACAGAACTAAGTAGAAGTGGAAGAAGAAAAAAGAAACTTCTGGAGAGATGTAAGTATTTGACCGTAAACTCTCAGATCTGCTTCAGGAAGTTCTTCCATAATCTTATGCTAATTAATTAATGGATCTTTATTTCTTGCAATACAGAGTTCCAACTAATATACTTCATCATTCATCTTTATTTCCCTCAGAATGTAGTCAGCTGACCAACATTCAGCATCACTACCACCTTGAAGCTTATTAGGCATCTCATTCCCCAGGCCCAGCAATAGATCTGCACACTTCTGGAAGTCTGGTCGCAATCCATCCTTTCTACACATGCTAAAGTTTGAGAAGACCTCATACAAACTACAAGCTGCATAAGTTAGAGCAGAAAGGGAATTATTGATATATTTGTTTACCTATTTCCCTCTTTGGATTGTTAACATGAGGAGGGCAAGAATCTTGTCTGTTATTCATTCTACATTCCTATATAAGTGCCTAAACATAGAAGTTGCTCAAAAATATTGAATTAAGGAAGGAGTAAAACACAGAAATGACAGAGAAGAAGACATTTTAAACAGAAGATAGGGGACGCCTGGGTGACTTAGTTGGTTAAACATCTGTGATAGACTCAGGTTATGATCCCAGGGTCTTAGGATTGAGACCTGATCGTTGAGCTCCCTTCCTTGCTCAGAGAGGAACATGCCTTCTGCCTGCTAAGTGCTTCTCAAGGTGTGGAGAGGCCTACTGACCCAGAAATCCTTCTGGAAGAGCTTTACTTATAGGGATGCTAAGAAAGGCCTACCTCCTAGGCATGCTGCTTGCTCTGTCATCCCCACTTCCCCTCTACCCTTCAACACAAGAGGCTAAGGCTTTACCCTGGGGCCAGGAGGCCACAATGCCACAGGGGCAAGGTCCTGTCCAGTAGTCACCTGGGTCTGGAGACTTGAGGCATTTGAGAAACAAGGAAGGGACCCAGCATCTCTGTTGCATCCAGCACAGTCTCCCCAGCCACCCTTTCTTGGGCACTGCACAATCTCTCTCGGGGCCAGCTACCACACTGTCTATCCCCTTTGTCTGTGAGTCCTTGGCTGCCACCAAGCATGGTGGCCATTGTGTGCCTGCCTTAGTGACTCAGTGGTTTTGTGAGAAACAAAGTTTGTATGGGCTTCCTTTTCTTTTCTTTTTTTTCTTTTTTTTTTTGGCTCAGAAACTATACTCTTCAGTGTTAACAGACCAATAAACAGAGCATTTGGCAAATCAATCAATCAATAAATCTTTAAAAAAATAAAATGAACAGATTATGGGAAGCAAATCCTTAAGCCTCATTTGAATCAGTAATGACTTGTCAGGAAGCTTTCAGCCTTGAACAACAGGTAGGGGAGAGTAGTTAATGTGCCAAATTAGCAAACATTGATTTTTATTTTAGACTATCTATGAACCTAACATATTGTGGCCAGCTTCAGAATAATTGTTTCTCCTTCCGTTGTCTTGCCCCTGCTTCTACCTCTCACTCCCCTATAGCATCCATGCCCTGCTGTCTGTGGGCTCCCATTACCTTCACTGCATCTATCCTTGGCTTCATAGACCTTCTAATCCCAGCCTTCTAAAGCCTCTAACCCAGATCTGCCTTCCTTTGGCACAGATTCCTAACTTATTCATCTTCCACGCCCTATAAAGTATACTCAATCCCTCTATGTCTTGCCCTCAGAGCCCAAGGAAGTACTTGAGAGCCAAGGATACTGAAGAGACAAAAAGGCACAGTACAGTCTAAGACGTGATCCCAGCTCATAAAAAAATTAACATCTAATTGACTACTTATCTAAGGTCGTTTGCTACCAGGGTTATCTTGAAGAATTATACTTAAGAGAATTACTGTTCTCTTAAGTTTGGGTTTGGGTAATTTAACCCAAAATAAATGTCTCACCGATGGCATTTCAAACCAGTCACAGATTCTTAAGACACGTGTTTTGGAGTGGAGTTAAGAGATGGGGTGAGACAGGTGGTGGCCTGCACATCACATCTGAGAAATGTCAGTCCTTGACTACACCCCTTCAAAAATGTGATTTCCACAAAAAAAAAAAAAAAAACAATTAAATCTTGCTATCTGCAGCAGCATGGATGAATCTAGAGAATATATATGCTAAGTAAAATAAGTAAGTCAGAGAAAGACACACCAAATGGTTTCACTCATATGTGAAATTTAAAAATGAAACAAGCGAACAAAGAAAAAAGAGACAAATCAAAGAATGGACTCTTAACTATAGAGAATAAACTGACAGTTACCAGTGGGGTTGTGAGGAGGGGATGGATGAAATAAATGATGGTGATTAAGCATCTGTTGTGCTTAGAACTGGGTGATGTACAGAAGTGCTGAATCACTATGCTGTACACCTGAAACTAATATAACATTGTATATTACTTAAATTTGAATTTCAAGATATTTTTAATGTGATTTCCTTTTTGCTACAGTTGTAAATAGAATCGTGTGATAAGCCCAGTAGCAGAACATTGACATAGCTTCAGTCGGTGTTTTCTCTCCTCCAGTCACTGGAGCACTGGTCCAGTAATGTTTAGTGAATATTAACACTTACCTTTCTATTCTCAGTAATTCAAGGATATACAAAGAAAGAGACCTGAAATAAACTCCCTGGAACTGAAGCATGGCATTCTAATGTTCAGTAGCTTTTCATCTTTTCTTTTTTAATAAATTTATTTTTTATTGGCATTCAATTTGTCAACATACAGAATAACACCCAGTGCTCATCCCGTCAAGTGCCCACTTCAGTGCCCGCCACCGAGTCACCTCCACCCCTGCCCACCTCCCCTTCCACCACCCCTAGTTCGTTTCCCAGAGAGTTAGGAGTCTTTCATGTTCTGTCTTCCTTTGTGATATTTTCCAACATTTTTTTTCCTTTCCCCTTTATTCCCTTTCACTATTTCTTATATTCCCCAAATGCATGAGACCATATAATGTTAGTCCTTCTCCAACTGACTTATTTCACTCAGCATAATACCCTCCAGTTCCATACACGTTGAGGCAAATGGTGGGTATTTGTCGTTTCTAATGGCTGAGTAATATTCCATTGTATACATAAACCACATCTTCTTTATCCATTCATCTTTCGATGGACACCGAGGCTCTTTCCACAGTTTGGCTATTGTGGACATTGCTGCTAGAAACATCGGGGTGCAGGTGTCCCGGCGTTTCATTGCATCTGTATCTTTGGGGTAAATCCTCAACAGTGCAATTACTGAGTCGTAGGGCAGATCTATTTTTAACTCTTTGAGGAACCTCCGCACAATTTTCCAGAGTGGCTGCACCAGTTCACGTTCCCACAAACAGTGTAAGAGGGTTCCCTTTTCTCCGCATCCTCTCTAATGTTTGTGGTTTCCTGCCTTGTTAATTTTCCCCATTCTCACTGGTGTGAGGTGGTATCTCACTGTGGTTTTGATGAGCACTGGGTGTTATTCTGTATGTTGGTAAATTGAACACCAATAAAAAATTAATTTATTTAAAAAATTAATTTATTTAAAAAAAGAAATAAATCTGTAGTAACTATATGACTATCAGACAAAATAGAATTCAGAATAAGGAATAATATAAGAGATAAACAGAGGTTTTACATAATGATAAGGGAGGTAAATTCTTTAAGAAGACATGCCCATTGTAAATTTGTAGGCCCCTTAAGCACAGTTTCAAAATATTTGAAGCAGAAATACATCAAACTAAAAGAAAAAATAGAAGAATTCTCCATTACAGCTATAGACATAAATAATCCCCTCTAAGTAAGTGATAAAACAAGTATACCGAGATTAGCAAGGATATTTAATACCTGACAACACTATCCATCAATATGACCTAACTGACATTTATAGAATACTTCACCCAACAACAGAATACACATTCTTTCCAAGTGCATGTGACATTCACCATGACAGATCATTTTTAAAAAAACCCAAACAAACAAAAAACACCTTAGTCATTAAAAAAAAAAAAAAAAAAACTTTAAAAGATTTGATATCAGACAAAGTACATCCTTGGACCGAAATAAAGTTAAACTAGAAATGAATTTAACAGATAACATTCAGGAAACTTACCAATATTTTTCTCTATATATATCTCTTAAAAATAAATACAATCTTTTAAAAAATTAGAACAAAAATGAATGAAATTGAAACCGGGTAAACAATGAAGAAAATCTATGAAACAAGATGATTTTTTTAAAAAAATAATAAAACAGATAAACCATAAGCAAGGCTGACAAAAACAAGATAAGTTTTGAATGAGCAATATTAGAAGTGAAATGAGATAGTAACACAGATCTTGTAGGAGTAAAGACAGTGAGGGAACACTACACACAACTTTATGCTAATAAAACTGACAATTTAGCAGACATAAATGAAGTCCTCAAAAAACCAAAGTGCCATAATCTGAATAGTTTTATAACCAATAAGGAAATTAAATCTGCAGAAAAAGAAATCTCCAAGAATATATAGTTTAACTTGAAAATTCTACCAAACATTTGAAGAAAATTTTCACAAAATATATTCCAGAAAAATATTAAGACAAAATGCTTCCCAATTCATTTCATAAGACCAACATTACACTCATACAAAAAGCCTGAAAAGGCAAACCTTTCCTAAAAAGGGAAACTACAGACCAATATCTCCAAGGAACTAAAATCCTAAAACCCTCAATAAAATATTAGCAAATGAATCTATCAATGTATAAGAGGAATTATACCTTAGGTCTAAGTGGGACTTTTTCCAGATATACAATGGTTAACATTTGACAGTAAATCAATGTAAACCACCATATTAACAAGATAAAGAAGAAAAGTCATATCATCTCATCAATTGACACAGGAAAGTATTTAACAAAATCCACCTCCCATTTATGTTAAAAACTCTTAACATATTAGGAATAGAGGGAAATTACCTCCACCTGATGAAGAGATTTCCTACTTGGTCAAGTCGGGCCTGTCAGTAAGATATGGTTCCCATTAATACGATTATATCTCCTTTCCTTCTTGGACACTTTTAAAGGCCTTATTGAAACACAAGTTCCTTCAGGAAGTCTTCCATGACTGAAACAATCCTCATTTATTTATATATATATATATATATATATATATATATATATATATATATATACCACAAAAGAAAACCATGTACTCCATCAATGACAGCAAAAGATTTTAATTTTTTAAAATTTTCATTTAAATTCTAGTTAGTTAACATATAGTGTGTAATATTGATTTCAGGAGTAGGATTTAGTGACTTATCACTTACATATATCACCCAGTGTTCATCACAAGTTTCCTCCTTAATACTCATCACCCATTTAGTCCATCACTCATCCACCTTTCTCCATCAACCCTCAGTTTGTTCTCTGTCACTAAGAGTCTCATAGGATTTGCTTCCCTCTCTCTGTTTTTCCTTCCTGTATGTTCATGTTTTATTTCTTAAAATCCATATGTGAGTGAAATCATATGGTATTTGTCTTTCTCTGACTTATTTCACTTGGCATAATACCCTCCAACTCCATCTATGTCATTGTAAATGGCAAGATTTCAGTCTTTTGATGGCTGAGTAATATTCTTGCATGTATCTATACATATACATATAAAGATGTCTTTATGACATCTTTATCCATTCATCAGTCAATGGACATTTGACTCTTTCCATAGCTGATAATGCAACAGCAGAAGATTCTTAAAAGCAAGAATTGAAGATAGAGTTTTTATATTATCTACTGGGCTCCTATTGTAATTAGCTAATTGTAGTTCTGTGTAAATATACTTAAGGAAACAGAAAAAGAAAGATGGTAAATTGAGTAAAAATGAGGGGAAAAGAACATTGGTCTGTAAGAAAAATCCGTGTTCTATTTTACATTGTACAATATTTTAGTGAGTCAAATAATTTCCACAGATTTGTATACTTCACGTAAAATTGAGAGAAACATATTTGCCCTAATAATTACAGTAAAAGCTATTAGGCTGAATATCACAGTTCATAGAGAAGGAGCCCTGAGCTGGTCATGAGAAGCCTCTCATAAGTGTTTTTGTGCAGGGGGCAGCACAAGGAGTCAGACACCAGTGATCGTGTCCAGGTGCAGAAAGACTCAGTGGGTATGGAGTTGGAGGGAGTTAGCATAGAGGGATTTCTCAATAGGTGTACTATAGAAGTAAATACAGTGGGGTTGGGGTGGAGAAATAAGTTCATAGGCAAGAAACTCAAAGACGCTCAGTGTGAGGAATCCACTTTGTGAATGAAGCAGAAAGGGGACAGTGCTTGAAGAGTGTCCACAATAGACAAGAAAAAGCAACTGAGCATCTAGATCTGGTTTCAGGGTCAGAGAAGGTTTTCCTGAGGAAGGAAAGTACACTGTGAATCAATCGCAAATGACAAAGACCCTAGTAAAACTGGCAGAGGCAAAGAGGAACTGATTGACTCATGTAACCAAAAGGCTGAGGGTACAGTTGTTGTCACTGTCTCTACAGAGTGCCATTTTTTTTTCTCATCATCACTTGTCCAGATACTCTCACTCTCTGCTTCTCCTTTGCTTGTTGGTGTCATTTCTCCTTATGTAAGCAGGTTTTCTCAAGGTGGTATTGGAAGTAGTGGAGGAATGGAGGGTGGACAGGACTGGCTGGGCTGCAGCAAGTTCAAGATTACTTTATTTCAATTGGAAACCACTGTAGAAAGCATATCCCCTACCCCAGGGTCCTTATACAAATTTCAGAAAAGAACTCTAATTAGCTCAGCTTAATAGACATGTTTATTCCTGGAATATACTCTGTGGCTAAAAACATAGATTATTAAATTGGAGGATGACCAAGTGAAGGTCCTATGCCCACCAGTGGGAAAGGAACGAGAGCCTGATGTCAGCAGATCCATGAGAATCATGTGAAATAGAGAGGCCACAATTTCCTAAAGTATTTCATTTTTACCGAAAGGGATAAAGGCTGCTGGACAGAAAAAAAAAAATTCTATTCCATAGGCAAACACAAATACAGAAACATAAATGATAAGTAACCTCTTCATGAACTTGAACTCTGATGATGACTCCCTTTCTATTAAAACATACTCTTCCCTTAGATCCTAAGACACACATGTGATATAAAGTCCTCTTGTTCTTTCTCAGTTGTCCCTGAAGGTCCTTTTTTCTGTTTCTTCATCCTTGGATTAACCTTTATGGATTTTCCCCATCTCCCACCCCCAGGCTTCCACTCTACATTGTCCTCTATTGTTTCAACTTTCACCTCCTAAAACATGAATTCCAAAACAACCATTTCCTAATGCCCAATTGTTACTGAATAGATACACACAGGGATATTACTCAGCCATCAAAGGACTGAAATCTTGTCATTTACAGTGACATGGATGGAGTTAGAAATAAGTCAGTTAGAGAAAGAACTGTGAAGCCACAGCCCAAGTGTCATGGGAGCCAATTAAATCTTTCCAAAAGGGTTGATGCTGATCAATTGCATTTTGAGATAGGTCACTTTGACTACATCATGAAAAAAAAAAAAAAACAGATTGAAATAGAGCAAAATAGATACAGTACTCAATTAGTCTGCATTGCATCAACCTTGTGAGCAAGGTGACGGATTTGGATCATGCTGGTGCAGAGCAGATAAGAAAAAAAAAAAAAAAACTTGAAGATCCTGAAAGTAACTTACAGAGGACATGTGGAAGGCCTTCTTCAGGTCTGCTCTGAGACCCTATGCTTCTTCAACTCTGGTTTCCAGAATTCTTAACGAGGAATCAGGCTCCCACTAGATCTTGAGAATGCTATTTTCCTGCTTAACTAATGTATCTTATGTTCTTATGTTCTTAATAGTGTTATATTTGTTTTGGTCTTTCAGTTTAGAGGACTTGCATAAAAGCAAAATCTTAGTAAGAAGTGGAGCCAAGTTTAAATCTAGCTCTTAATGAAGTCTTAGCTCTTCTGAAAGAATATTCTACCCTGTGCAATGGCCTTCCAACTGGGATTATTGCCTTGAGTTCTACTATCCCATTCAGTGAGTCCCAGAGTTGACCTCAGACCAGCAGCATCAGCAACACCTGTGAATTTGTCAGAGGTACAATTTTTTTTCCAGTCCTGTAGCAGTCCTACTGAAACAGAAATGTCATATTGGACCTAGCAACTGCTGATTTCACAGGACCTCTCAGTGAGTCTGATGCATGCACACATTTGAAATCAAGTGATTTAACTCATTTCCACACAGCTTCTGTAAGAAATGCTTTGAAAGTTTTTTTTCAGCCAAGAGTCATAAACAGTGAATGAACTCTGACAAATAGATCTCCTCCCTACATTTCATCCATCCCTCTCAAGGATAGTCCTAGCCATGAAGGTTAGTAACTCAACAATTCTCTCTTCACAGTTGCACCTCTAGCTTCTAGGATAGTACTTGGAACACAGAATCACAAAGTATTTGTTGATTGAATGAATACAATGCATATCTCTTTTGATTATCATTTTTCTTACTTTGCCCTTTGCCTGTCATAATCAGTCTTCCAATTTATTTTCAGCTAGCCTGTTTTCTTATAATTCTTGTAAGAGTAGATCACTAATACAAAAGGAGGATAAACATCATAGTTCCCATTGCTCAATGGGAAACATTCTCCTTAGGGGGAAAGAGTCATTGTAGTAAAGTGAGCTATTCCCTGTGCATTTTTTAAAACCTCATCATTTCCTTCTACAAAATGTCAAGAGCTATTTGGATAAGAACTCATAAGTTGGTAGGTAATAATATAAGCAAGGATTTGATAATCATATCTTAGGACTAAAGGACTCAAAGGATTTTTAAATGAAGTATTTCTCTAAATGAGTGATTGTGTTAATTACCACATCTAGAATTTACCTTATCTGTTAATATGCCCTGGTGAATTCAGTGATAGGATTTCTTCCCAAGGTACTTGCGGCTATCAGGATGCCATTCAGACAGGATGGAATGCCCACCCCAAGGCTAAATGAGAAACATTATCTTAGCAAAGCTGTACTCTAGTCTGGAAACATATGGGCAAAAGAGAAATTAACAACGGAAGCTGGAGTGGCGATAGACATCTGATATTATCACTAAAAAAATCCATTTATGTATTCAAATTAAGCACTCTAGTGTCTAGCTATTTAAATGGACCTATTGATCTTTCAGTTTCAATAAAATTATCATCTTGATTACATGTTTAACTTTGTAGGTTTTGAGAAAACATTTCTCAAAATCTCAAAAGAACTTTCTCCTTCTCCCTATATATTACATTTTAATACATTCTTCCTTTCCCTCTTTCTTTCTTTTTCTTTTTTTTTTCCTTCTTCCCACCCTTAACTCTAAAATTTGCAGTACATTTTAAGGAATCCTCAAGATCTACATCCATGTGATTACAAAAAAAAAAAAAAAAGAACACAATATTCTTCCTTTCCTCTAGGAATTTACTATCTTGCCTAGGAGATCAGACTATTTCCCAATGGTTACACCAGTTGTGAGGTGTCAGGAAATCACAGTGGTCAAAGGCACAATTGCTGCAATTACTACACTATCTGAATTTAAACTAGCCACAATCCAATTGCAGGATTTTAGTCAGTTCTTCAATTTCCTCATGTATAATATAAAGGTAAAATAATATTGCATTATATGCATGATTATTATGAAGAACAAATGAGTTAATATATTAAAATTCCTTAGAATATTAGGGCACATAGTATACTCTATGTGAAACATTTAGTTGTTATTTTGGTGCAGTAATAAAAGGAAGTGATACGACAGAGATGTCACCTCTGATAAATCATGTGGTAAAAAGAATATTCCTAAAGCAACATTATTTGAGATGAGAATTTAAGAATTTAAGTACCAGTGTACTCATTTGTACTCATTTATTAAATAGATACAAATTTTTTTAATAAGCCAGGACCTGGATGAGATACATGACATAAAGTGTGTGTGTGTGTGTGTGTGTGTGTGTGTGTGTGTGTGTGTGTGTGTTAACTAACCCATGGTGTAAAAACCAGAACTTTTTAACTCAACAGAAGGATAACTGATGGTCATTTTATTATAGAGCTTCCCATGCAGTTGGCTGGGGCTGTCATCAGGCATCCTACCTCATTTGACTCTATCAAATCTTTTTTCTTTCCCTCCTCAAGGATATGACCTAATAAATATCCTGCAAATTCTATCTCAGGATCTGCTTCTCAGGAAACTCAATATTGAGCAACTGGTCACATGGATCTATGAAGGTAGCTTTTCCAAGACAGGTGAAAAATATGTCTTTCATAATACCCTTGATTTTATACACGGAGAAACTTGGGCTGAGACATAAAAGGAGCTTTTCCCCTCCCATTAATAAAATCTACAGTAGTCGATCCAGGGTTCAAATTGTAATCCCTTAATAATAAAACCCACATTCATTCTAGCATTCATGGGGAATATTGTAGATCTTCCTAAACAATTTTGGTTTAATAAAATTTGTATTCCTACAATAACTGAGTGAAATGTTATGTTTGCATATGGGTAAACATTTAGATTTAAGTACATTTTCAAATCATAAAAAGTTCTTTTATACTCCAGGTGTGTCTAAAAGTTTGCTTCAGAAAATCCAATAAATGTCATTCACGTGTAAAACTCCTAT
Organism: Canis lupus baileyi; assembly: GCF_048164855.1. Lineage (NCBI taxonomy): Eukaryota > Metazoa > Chordata > Mammalia > Carnivora > Canidae > Canis > Canis lupus. Next base: position 29,583,630 of record NC_132857.1, on the reverse strand, counting down.
TTATATTTTAACCAATTCCATATTTACTTCTGCTTTTCTATATTCTATTTGTAACTTCCTATAAAAATTTGAAAATCAAAATATAGGGTTTGCCTCTCTTTTATCCCCGATATGTTCATTTACTTTGTTTCTTAAATTTCACATATGAGTGAAATCATATAGTATTTGTCTTTCTCTGATTGACTTATTTCACTTGGCATGTTTTCTAGCTCCAACCACTTTGTTGCAAATGGCAAATGGCAAGATTTAATTCTTTTTTATGGCTGAGTAATATTCATATATATATATATATATATACATATATATGTATATATCACATCATCTTTATCCATTCATCAGTCAAGGGACACTTGGGCTTTTTCCATAATTTGGTTATTATTGATAAAGCTGCTATAAACGTCAGGTTTCTTGTGTCCCTTTGAATCAGAATGTTTGCATCCTTCAGGTAAATACCTACTAGAGCAATTAGCTACATCATAGATCTAGTTTTATCACTTTGAGGCAAACCAGAAAGTGGACTCAACTATAAAGAACACACTGATAGTTACTAGAGGGAGGTGGGTAGGAGGTTGGGTAAAAAAAAAAAAAAAAAAAAAAAATGGGAATTAAGGAGCTCACTTGTAATGAGCACCAGGTATTGTATGTAAGTAGTGAATTACAAAATTCTACACCTCAAACTAATATTACACTGTATGTTACCAACTGGAATTTGAATAAAAACTTGAAAAAAAGAAAAATGAATAAAGATATATGTTAATTAATCATAAATGTCTAGGATTCCTTACTGGAGAAGAAGGATTTAATAGAAAGCTTCTGAAACATGATAACACTTGTAATTTCCTAGGAAGCTTTTCAAAAATTCGAATTTCAGAACTCATGCCTCCCAAGCCAAGTAAACTAGAATCTCTGGGGAGAATCTCAAGACATTTCATATTTTAAACACTCCCCAAAAGATCTAAAGTGCAAGAAGCATTAGAAACCACTGGTTTTAGTTCAATTTGCTTCACATAAATTAGATTAGCTTCTTTCAAAGTTATAACAACAGATAAGACTGTAGCATTCATAGATTCATTCATTCTTTTTAAAATTTATTTCTGAAATAAATATTTCTAGAGCACTTGCCACATGTCAAGCTTTGAGCTAAGCTTTGAGAATTCAGGAATGAAAAATATATAATCTTTCGTTATGAGGAGGAGTAGTTTCTAGTGGGAAGTAGACTGGAATAGAGACATTTAAGAAAGCAATTCAATTTTAATACTTGATGCAATTAATTAAGAATGAGACATTTTCCAGCTCATGCTGTTGCTTTGGAGAAAGCTTTCTTGATCAGGTTATAGTTAAAATTGTTCATAAGAGAATTATACAAATTATTCAGGTGAAAGGATGAATTGAGAGGACAAAATACCATGTTTTATTGAGGTACTGCAAGTAGAACCAATTCATGTTCAAAAGTCATGTCACACAAATTAAAAGCAAAGTATTAGTTTATCACCAATATTAACTTATTTCAACAAGGTCTGTGGGATTCTAGATAAAAAAAGTAGCCTGCTGTCCTGTGTGAATTCAAATGGCTATGAAAATATTTATATAAAATCAGATGCTAAGCATTGGCAGCAATTCTGAATGACAACTATATCTTCAGTATTGGTAGGGGGCTTTTCATACATTATCTTACTCCATAATCCTATAAAAAAAGCAGTATCTCCCCTATTCTTTAGGTGAAATAAATTAGGTTCAGAGAGGATTAAGTGCTTAAACAAGGTCTCATCTCTCAAGAATTCAAAATCACAATAAGAATCCAAAAAAGCAGAATGTGGAAATATCTGTATTTTCTCTACTGAGCCTTATTTTTACAATAATGAGGTTAGAGTTCTGAAAAAATGCTCAATCTAAAATAAGTTTTAAAAAGAAAAATTACATTCAATGGTTCCTTACAAAGAAAATAAAATAACTGTACTATCTATTTATTCTGAGGATTACAAGTAAAAATCTTAATACTTGATGTATAGTGTAGTTCATATGCAACAGGTGTGGCTAGTTGTTTTTATATCAGTCTATTATCATTATTATTATAAATGTTATAAATATATAATATTACATATAATTGGTGATCATGTTTTACAGAAAATTTTAGCTTACTTGGTATTTTAAAAAAAAAATCTTACATTATACTTACACTAGCTCTATAAAATAGCCTATCCCTGTTTTAAAGATAAGAAAATAAAAATGTCTTCAGGTTAAGTGACTTTGAAAGATTATAGACTTAATGGATTAAAAAATGAAATTCAAAACAGTACTATGGCCCTTCACTCATAGCTATGATTTTTGTCAAGCCAATCCTCCTATACAAAACAAATAGGACATCTGTGTAAAATGCACACAAACAGGCACACACAAATACAATTATTTCATGATATTAGGGAAAAACATAGAAGTGAGGTCAATACACTATTTCATGTTTCCCCTGAAGGCGTTTGACATGGATATTTAAGCAAAGCAAGAAGATAGCCTAAATATCAAAAATAAGGCATATCTAAGAGCTGAGAAGCTAAGCAGAGCTTTTGAGAGCCTTACACTAACATATATACAAAGAAATATTTGTCTACATAGGAAATAAAGCCTTCATATAAAAAACTTAAGCTCAGAATTGAGACTCTGAAGGACTTCACACTGAAAGTAGGGAAAAATCATAAATTAAACCATGCATTAAAATATAAAAACCCTATAGGTCTATATACCTAGACCCCAGATAGAAGTTTGTGATCTGCCCCTTCTCTAACTGGCTAGCAAACATTAAATTAAATCACCATGAAGATTTATAGCATCCTGCAGCATCTCTATTACTTATCTATACACAATGTCTAGGTTTTAATTATAAATTATCATTCCAACAACAAAATAGTACAAAGAGAAGAAAGAAAGAAAGAGAAAGATGAAAGAAGAAAAGAAAGAGAAAGAAAGAAAGAGAAAGAAAGAAAGAAAGAAAGAGAAAGAAAGAAAGAAGAAAGAAAGAAAGAAAGAAAGAAAGAAAGAAAGAAAGAAAGAAAGAATCCAAATATTTACATGACATGGACTCAAATTTTGTTATGATTTACATGTTTCAGAAAATAGATATCAAGGTATAGAAATTTTTCAGAAAGGGGAAATCAAAAACAAGAAAGAAGTAAATAGCAATTATAGAATGCATGGCTTCTATTTCAGACCAAATTGGAATAAAATTAATCAGACATGACCTCTCATTGGAAACAAATTTTAAAATGAAGAACATATAAAAGACAGTTTCGAAGACATTGAATATCAATAAATAAAGAACAGTGATTCCTAAGCGTAAAGAATAAAACAAAGGGAGCCCTGTAACTGCCTACGTTGTTTCCTTGACAGAGATTCCAGGCAAAAAAGACAAACCTGGAAAGAAACCAGGAAACATCTTGAATTTAAAAAATAAGTCTGAGCATCAGGGGAGGAGGCCAAGGAGGCTAGAATTTTCAGGGCAGAGTACCAGAGAAGGCAGAGCCACACAATGAGAGGATTGCACATGGGATTCTAGGTGTCAGATAATGCCCTCCTTTAAAGTACTCCACAGAGTCCTGAATGATACTTACTTGTCAGAAAACTACTTAAGGTCTGGAAAGAAACACTTGGAAGGATTAGAGAGAAGATTACTTGGGATTTCTGGTTTCTGATAGTGAATGTGGGGAGCTTGGGAACCACTACTCTATCCTAACAAATAGAAAGCTAAAAAATGGAAAAATCTACAATTCTTTTCAGATTCATACAAGAAATAAAGTTACAGGGCAAACTGCTGCCCCCTAAACTGGAAAGACATAGACGTAAATACAGAGAATCACAGCCCACTAGAGCAGAAGCCTCCATGAGAACCAGGGTCAGAGTAGGAGACTTTGAACTGTAATTGACAGGTTGCTGGAGATTAAGTGTGAGCAAGTCTGAGAAATAAAAACTCCCATGGGATTCAGTCCTCAGGAGCCCCCATATTTATGTGATTTCCTTTTTCTTTTTCTCTTTTCTTTTTTTACATTTCAACAAGTATTCCAAGTGAATATCAGGTGGAAAAAAAATCTCATTCTTCTGTCAGGAGGAGAGAGAAAGGAAGCATGTTTAAGTAAAACATGGCACTGTATTTTTCTTTTTTTTAATTTTTTTTTTAATTTTATGATAGTCACACAGAGAGAGAGAGAGAGGTGGGTGCAGAGACATAGGCAGAGGGAGAAGCAGGCTCCATGCACCCGGAGCCCGACGTGGGATTCGATCCGGGGTCTCCAGGATCGTGCCCGGGGCCAAAGGCAGGCGCCAAACCGCTGCGCCACCCAGGGATCTGGCATTGTATTTTTCTTAACAAGATTTGCCTTTAGGAAGAACTATTTAACCAGGGCCTAAATCTCTAAGGTTTGTTTATCAAAGCCTATCTAACCTGGGAGAAGGGAAATTTTCAGCTTAATTAAATTCTAGCCTTCCATATATAGGAACTGAAATACCTCATTCTCCAGCTCCTTCTAGCTATCTAGCTTAGGTGTCCCACCCAAGTGGAGAGGAGAGATGGTTGGGGCTGAGAAATGCTTGTGAAGTTTACATTAGGAAGCAAATGCCTACTAAAAAAAATGAAACTTAATTATATGATTATAAAATGCTTCTCTTCCTGACTCATGACTACATTGTCAAAATCCTATTTATAGTAGTCCCTATTACCCATTACATGTCCAGCTATCAAGAAAAAGAAATCATGAGATATATAAAAAAACAAAAGCAAAAGTAAACAAACAAAAAACACAATTTCAAGAAACAAGAAAAGCATCAGAACTAGACTCAGATAGGGCAAGGGTGTTGCAATTTTCAGACCAGAGATTTAAAATAACTATGATTAAGATAAGGTAAAGTCTTCATTGGGTAAAGTAGGTAGCATGAAAAAATAGATGGGCGATATAATTAGACATGGGAATCCAAAGAAAAAAGTAAAAGAAATATTTAAGATCAAAAACACTGTAAAATAAATGAATAATGCTCTAGAATGGCTTATTAGTAGACTGAACATAGCTGAGGAAAGAATCTCTGAGCTGAAGGATATCTCAAAAGAAACCTCTCAAAGTAAAAGCAAGAAGAAAAACAGACAAAGCAAAACAAAAAAAAACAGAGTATTCAAGAACTATTGGACAGCTATAAAAGACGCAACACATGCATAATAGGAATAGCACAAGGAGAAGAAAGGTAAAAAGAGTCAAAGAAGTATTTGTAACAATAACGACTGAGAATTTTCCTAAGTTAATGTCAGAAGTCAAACCATAGATTCCAAGAAGCTTAGAGAACACTAACTAGGATAATTTCCAAATATATAACATTTAGGATACTATTTGCAAAGTACAGAATACCAAAGATAAAACTCTGCAAGAAACCACAAGAAAAATAATACTTTACTTATGGAGAAGCAAAAATAAGAATTACATCTAATTTCTCCTCAAAACTATGCAAACAAGAAGACAGTGGAGTAAAACAAAGTGTTAAGAGTGGGGAAAGAATTAAAAAAAAACAAAAGTAGCAACCTAGAATCTTGTACCCTACAAAATTATCTTTCAAAATGGAAAGATAAATACAGACTGCCTCAGACAAATAAAAATTGGGATTTGTTGCCAGGAAACATTTATTGTAAGCAATGTTAAAAGAAACTCCTTAGAGAAGGAAAATAATGTAGGTTAGGAAATGATCAAGAAAGAGAAAGAAAGAAAGAAAATGAAGGAAGGAAAGAAAGAAAGAAGGAAAGAAAAGAAAGAAAGAAGAAAGAAAGAAAGAGAAAGAAAAAGAAAGAAAGAAAAAGAAAGAAAGAAAGAAAGAAAGAAAGAAAGAAAGAAAGGAAGAAAGAAAGGAAGAAAGAAAGAAAGAAAGAAAAAAGAAAGAGAAAATAGAGAAAATTAGAGATAGAATAGTGAAGGTGAAGAATAGAATAGAAAATAAATTATTTTATTATTAATTGGTCTAATAGGAAACAGTGTTCAAAATAATAAATAGTAATAATGTATTCAATGATTATGCTTATATACACATATGCATGCTTACATATGCTCATATATAAACAAAATGAATAACAGTGATGATATTAGGAATGAGAGGGAAGATTTTAATAAGATATATTACCTATAAAGCACTATTATTTGTTTGTTATTTGAAAATGGATTTAGATTAGTTATGAATGTATATTGCAAACTCTAAGGCAAAACTCTAAGAAAAGTTAAAAACAAAACATATAACATATGGTAAGAAAGAAGAAGAAATGGAATAATATAAAATATAAAATCTCAGTTAAAACCTATATTATTTTTTTAAAAGATTTTATTTATTTATTTGTGAGAGACACGGATATATATATATAAAGGCAGAGACACAGGCAGAGGGAGAAGCAGGCTCCATGCAGGGAGCCTGACACGGGACTCAATCTCGGGTCTCCAGGATCAGGCCCTGGGCTGAAGGCGGTGCTAAACCGCTAAGCCACTGGCACTGCCTTAAAGCCTATATTAGAAAACATTGTCTTTTTCTTCTTTTGTAAGGAAAAATTCAGGCCTTCCCTTTGACTTTCTTTCCTTTGAGTCTTCTTTACTACTCACACTTCTGACACTTCTGATCACCAAATGTATGAAGGTTTTCCCCTACACGACCAAGAAATTATCTGTGATGCCAGCTGGGCATCCTACAATTTAGCTCAGTTATAATACTATCTGCCCACAGATAACATCAGAACCAACATATTAAAGTCTCATTCCCACAAAACTGCCTCTACCCTATTTCAGATGGCAATTTTAAGTAATAGGGCCCCAGGTTACCCACAACTTCTACCCAGCTTTGTTACAAATCAGGGTTTCTCATGATCCTCTTCTCAGTATTTATTAATTTGCCAGAATAGATCACATAATTCAAGGGAAAAATACCACTTGTTTATAGTTACTAGTTTATTAAAGAATATTATAAAGAATACAGGTGAACAACCAGATGAAGAGATACCATGAGGCAAGGTCTGGCCCCTCTCCTCTCTTTGAAGGAGGTAAAGCTGAAAATTCTAAGCCTTTAATAATAGCTTGCCCTTTGTGGTGACCAGCTTCCCATCCAGGAGCCATCCAAGAACCCACTAGGAGTCACATCAATAGAACAAAAGATGCCCCTAGTCCTCTAATCTTTTAGAAATTTACAAGGGTTAGAAAAAGCTCAGTTCCAGGATCTGGGGGCAGAAACTAATACATATTTTCTATTATTATATGAAACCACAAAACAGAGAAAAATAATGGAAGACAAAAATAGGAACATAGAGAAAGGGCAATAAGTAGAAAACAGAAACTAATAAGGTAGATATCAATTAAATTATATTGATAATCTCATTGAACATATATGATCTAAATGTACCAATTAAAAGAGCTTATCAGAGTGGACTGGAAATAACACCCAATTACATGTTGTCTTTAAGAAATCCACTTTAGGGTAGTCCGGGTGGCTCAGCAGTTTAGCGCCACCTTCAGCCCAGGGCAATCCTGGAGACCCAGAATCAAGTTTCATGTCAGGCTCCCTGCATGGAGCCTGATTCTCCCTCTGCCTGTGTCTCTGCCTCTCTCTGTGTGTGTCTCTCATGAAATTTTTTAAAATCTTATAAAAAAATAAATCCACTTTAGATATAAAGGTACATATAAATGAAAAGTAAATGGATGAAGAAACTATACTAGTCTAACAGTAATCAAAAGAAACCAGAAAAATTATATTAATGTCAGATAGAGTAGACTTCAAGTCAGGGAAGTTATCAGGGGTAAGGAGGGGCATTACGTGATAGAGCAGTCAATTCTCCAAAAAGACACAGCAATCCTCAATATCTTGCACATAACAAGAGGACATCAAAATACATTGAGACAAAACCTATTAGAACTACAAGGAGAAATAGATGAATCCATGATTATACTTGGTGACTTCAACAACCCTCTAGCAGAAATGTACAGATCCAGCAGACAGAAAATCAGTAAGGACATAATTAAATTCAACAACACCATCAATCAGTGGGATATAATGGGTATTTATAGACTATTTTATGCAATAACAACAGAATACACAGTGAACTCACCAAGATGCACCACACTCTGGGTCTTAAAACATACGTTAATAAATTAAAAAGAACAAAAATCCTACCATGTCTGCTATCAGACCACAATGGAATTAAACTAGCAATATTAAAGAAAAATTTCCTAGAGGGGAAATTTCTTACAAACTAAACATATCCTATCATATAATACAGTAATTGTGCTTTTGACAATTTTCCCAAAGAAGTTGAAAATTTGTGTACACATAAAGAAAAACCTGCTAGCAAATGTTTATAGCAGTTTGATTCATAATTCCTAAAATGTGAAAATAACTAAGATATCCTTGAATGAATAGATAAATAAACTCTGGTACATCCAGACAATGTAATATATTCAATATTAAAAAATATGAGATGAATAACCATGAAAAGACATGGATAAACTTTAAATCAAAATGATTAAGTTTAAGAGTCAATCTGAGGATACATCATGTGTGATTCCAATTATATGACATCTTCAAAAAGGCAAAACTATGGAAACATTAAAATCCCTGTTTTCAGGGATTAGGGAGAGAGGGAGAAATAAATATGCATATCACAGAGTATATTTAGAATATAAAACTATGATAGCCCAATGATAAATACACATCATTATACATTTGTCCAAATCTGTACAATATACAACACGAAGAATGAAATCTAATGTAAACTATGGGCTCTAAGTGATAATGATGTGTCAAAGTATGTTTATCAATTACAACAAATGTGTCGCTCTGGCGGAATGTGATAACTGGAAGTTATACAGTGTGGGGAGACAGGAAGGTGAAAAATCTTAGTACTAGTACCTTCTAAGGTATTTTTTTCTCTGTAAACTTAATACTGCCCTCAAAAATAAAATATATTAATAAAATAAAATAGCACACACAATAGTATTTAGAGCTCACAAAGGACTGAGGATAGTGCTTATTCTCACCCAACTGATTGTAGTCTAATGAGTCACAAGGCATTGGGTAAAGTACTCAGCTGGGTGTTATCAAAGTAGTGGGAAATGATTTACCTTAGAATAACAGCTGCTCTGACCTCACTTAACAAATATTAAAAGCAATACGTGCAAAGAATCAAATTATTTCCAAATATTGTAACTGTATCCCAGGAAAAGGTAAAAAAGAAAAAAAAAAGAAACACAAAATATCCAACACTAGATAAAATTCACTGTTTGAAGTCAACTAAAAATCACTAGCATGCAAAGAAAGAGGAAATTATGATCTAAAATGAGGAATAAAATCAGTCAATCCAAACTTATCCAGAATTGACACAGATGTTAGAATTAGCAAAGAGAAAAATCACAAATTGTTATTACAACTGTATTTCATATGCTCAAAAAGCTAAAAGTCAAATCGAACATGTTAAATAGAGAGAAAGATATTAAAACCCAAATTGTACATGTAGAAATGAAAAATATAATGTCTGAGATAAAATATAATACACCGAATGAGATTAGTGATAGGTTAGACAATTTAGATATTAGAAAGAAATAGCTAGTAGTCTGACAACATAGCAATAGATACTTCCCAAATAAAAAAAAAAAGACCCAAAGATTCAAAACAACAAAAAAAAAATTAAATAAAGATATCACTATCAATAGTAATCAAGGACACAATTTAAACTAGCCTAAATTATGTATAACTGGAGCATCTGAAAAAGAAAAATGTATGTGAAGATGCAATGGCCATTTTTTCTAAAATTAATAGAAACTGTAAACAAGTCTAAGTATTAGAAAAATTCCAATCAAAACCATGATATCATATCAGTATAATCATCAGAATGTCTAAAATTGAAGATTAACCAAATCACGTGCTGACAAAGATGTGGAGTACGTAAGGTTCTCACATACCGCTGCTGGTGGAGTATAAAATGACACGCTCACTTGTAAACATTCAAGTTTCTCTATAACTGTAGTTACGGGTATATAACTACAATACAGATCAATCATTCTATTTCTATATATTTACACATATTTCTAGGAATGGAAATTTGTACACACAAAGATTTGTATGCAAAGGTTCATATTTTTAAACCATAAACTGAAAAGAACCTCTGAGCATGCCAAGGAGTGAATGGATAAACAAACTGTGGTACATCTACACAATAAAATACTGCTCAGTATTAAAGTCAATGAAATATTGATCATGCAATTAACAAACTAATCATCCAAAGTGAAAGAAGCCAGTCAAAAAGAGTACATATCAACAACAAAATAAACAACCCAATTAAAAACAGGCAAGAAACTTGAATAGACATTTCTCCAAAAACATACAAATAGCAAATAAGCACTTGAAAAGGTGCTGAACATCAGTAATCATTAGGAAGATGAAAATAAAATCCACAATGTTCTAGCACTTTATATCTATTAGGATGGCTATTATTAAATAAACAAAAAGGGATGCCTGGATGGCTCAGTGGTTGAGCATCTGTCTTCAGCTCAGGTGGTGATCCCAGGGTCCTGGGATCCCTCGTAGGGATCCTACCTCCTGCCTGTGTCTCTGCCTCTCTCTGTGTCTTTCATGAATAAATAAATAAATAAAAGCTTTAAAAAAGTCAAAACAAAAAACAGAGTATAAGTGTGAGCCAAAATATGAAAAATCTGGAGACTGTGTGCATCGCTGGTGGGAATGTAAAATGATACAGCCACTCTGGAAAACCGTATGATGGGTCCTCAAAAAATTTAAATAACTACCATATGATCCAGGAATTCTACTTCTAGGTATATATGTCTAAAAGTTGAAAGGAGGGACTAAAACATATTTGTGCAACAGTGTTCATAAAAGTATTATTCACAATAGCTAAAATGTGGAAAAAACCCAAAGATTCCATCAAAAGATGAACAGTTAAACAAAATATGGTATACACATACAATGGAATATTATTCAGTCTTAAAAAGCAATAGAGGGGACGCCTGAGTGGCTCAGCGGTTGAGGTCTGCCTTCGGCTCAGGGTGTGATCCTGGGGTCTGGGATGAGTCCCACTTCAGGCTTCCTGCATGGAGCCTGCTTCTCTCCCTCTGCCTATATCTCTTTCTCTCTGGGTCTGTCATGAATAAATAAATAAAATCTTTAAAAAAAAAAGCAATCGAATCTCCATCTCTCTCTCTCTGGGTCTGTCATGAATAAATAAATAAAATCTTTTAAAAAAAAAGCAATGGAATTCTGATATATGTTACAGAATGCATTAATCTTAGAGACATTATACTACATAAAATAAGCCAGGCCCAAAAGGACAAATATGTGAGGTACTTTATATGAGTTACCTAAGAATAGTGACATTTGTAGAAACAGAGTAGAATGGTATTAACCAAGAGTTGGGGGAGGAGGAAATAGAGTTCCTCTTGACAGGTACCGAGTTTTTAATTTAGGATGATGACAAAGGTTCTGGGTTGGATCATGGTGATGGTCATACAACAATATGAATGTACTTAATGCCAGATAAGCTTAAAAATAGTTTGAATGGTAGGCAAGTTTTATATTATGCTTATTTTACCACAATTAAAAATTGAACGATAAAAGAAATATTGTATAGCTAAATTTACATAAAATTCTAGAAGTTGAACCTGATTATGACATAAAACAGATCATCAGTTGCTTGATGACAGAAGAAACAATGATGATTGTAATTATAAAAGATGAACCAGAGACTTAGAGGGTAAAAAAAATAAGTTCTTTTCATAATTTTGGCACTGCTATCATAGATGTTTATGTACAGCAAAACTTTTCAAATTATGTACTTCAAATACGTGCAAATTATGGTAAGTCAACTATTCCTTGGTAGAGTTTTATTTGTTTTTAAGATTTTATTTATTTATTCATGAGAGACACACAGAGAAAGACAGAGACATAGGCAGAGGGAGAAGCAGGCTTCACGCAGGGAGCCCATTGGTGGGACTCCATCCCAGCCAGGGTTCTGGGATCACACCCTGAGCCAAAGGCAGATGGTCAACCACTGGGTCACCCAGGTGTCCCTCTCCGTAGAGCTTTCAAAATACATTTTAAAGAGGCAATTATAGAATTAATAGATATAACAACTGAAATTTAAAAAATGGATGTGTTTAATCTCACACATACATGAAGATATCAGAAGAAAAAAAACTGAAGCATGAACAATTTAAAAGATGGAAAAATTTTAAAAGTGAGTGAGAAATCTATGATATAGGGTGAAAAGTTTTAACTTATGAGCAATTATGTATAGATAATTAAAGTTCAAAAAATTGGGAAGAAAAACATTGGGTTTAAAAGAGATAATGTCTAAAAATTCTCTAAAAATGAGAGAAAAATTATCCCACAAATTCAAAAAATGCTACAAGCTTTAAGCTGGAGGCATCAAAACAAAAGAAAATGTAAGTACATCACAGCAACACTAACAGAAAACATGAAAAAACGTTTTAAAAGAAATCAGAGGAAAAAGATATTCCATTCAAAGAAAAAATAACACAACTAGGAGAATCTGGGTGGCTCAGTCAGTTAGGCATGGACTCTTAATTTTGGCTTAGGTCATGATCTCAGGGTCATGAGATGGAGCCCCCATGCATGCTTGGGATTTTCTCTCTCTTTCCCCCTCTGTCCCTCCCCCCTGTTCACGTGTCCCTGCACTCTCTCCCTTGCTCTCAAAACTAAATAATAATAACAATAATACTAATAAATAATAATAATACAATTAAATAAGACTTCCTAGAAGAAATAATGGAAACCAGATAATTGAAATATGTCTACTAAAATTCTAAAGGCAAAGAGCTGTAAATATAAAAATAAAAGCAGTAACTGTGTATATATATGAGATTACTATATGTATATTAATACATTAAAACATGTATAATAGTATAGGTATTAATATGTATATATGATTAAAAACTGATGGTGCACCAAAAACATCAGAATTTACACTTACTACTAGAATAGTCATCAAAATTGACCATATGTTGAGTTATAATGTAATTCCCAACAAATTTCAAAAAAATTGAAACCATATAGGTCATATTTTCTAAACAAATTTTTTTTAGATTTTATTCATTTATTTGACAAAGAGAGAGAAAGAGAGTGTGTGCAAGTAGAGAGACCAGCAGGCAGAGGGAGAGGGAGAAGTAGGCTTCCCACCAAGCAGGAAACGCAACACAGGGCTCAATCCCAGCTCCCAGGACTCTGGGATCATGACCTGCGTCAAAGGCAGACTCTTTAATCTACTGAGCTACACAGACACCCCCAGAACACATTTTCTATTAGCAGTGGAACTAAACGGAAGATGAATATCCAAAATGAATGACTAGAAAATTCTCAACTATTTAGAAATTAAGCAAAAGCTATGGGGGGATCCCTGGGTGGCTCAGCGGTTTAGCGCCACCTTCAGCCCAGGGCATCATCCTGGAGACCAGAATCGAGCCCCACATCGGGCTCCCAGCATGGAGCCTGCTTCTCCCTTTGCCTGTCTCTCTCTCTCTCTCTCTCTCTCTCTCTCTCTCTCTCTCTGTGTGTGTCTCTCATGAATAAGTAAATACAATCTTTTAAAAAAATAAAAATGAGCTATATAAATGAGTTGGAGGATATATTTTCAGAACACATAACATATGACATACATATTTAAAATATATGAAGAACTAATACAAATCTAGAGAGAATAGAAAAAAATAGAAAAGTTGGAAAAAATACTGCACAAGCCAGGATATCTAAATATCTACTAAACATGAAAATGTGTTCACTTTCACTGGCCATCAGATAAACATAAATTAAAATAAGATGTCCTGCCTTTATGCCCCCATCAATATGGCTAAAATAAAAATCTCTGTTAAGTTTTGGTGAGTATATGGATTCTGTCATACATTGCTGGTGGAATGCATATTGTTACAATCACTTCAAAAACCTGACATTGCCTACTAAGTTTGAAAATACACATACTTTATGACTGCAAATCTATCCTCAACTATATAGCTAGTCTAAATGTGTAATTAAGTTCAGCAAAAGACATGCTAAAATATTCATTAGTAGCATTCATTGTAAATGTTAGAAACTGGAAACTATCTACATTTCTATCAACTATAGATTGGATAAATAAATTGTGGTCTAGTTATGAAAAGTAAGCCACTTTTGCAAAATGCAACAGCATACAAAACATGAATAAATATCACAAACATAATATTAAGTAAAATAAAACCATTGTAAAAGCATCTGTACTATATGATTCAATTTATAGGAAATTCCCAGTAAAACTACTTAATGTTAGAAGAAGATAGCATAGTGGCTACCTTTGGGGAGGACAGGTTAGTGGCTGGAGGGTCCATGACAGGCTTCTGAGTAGTAGTAATATTCTAATTTTCAACCCGTAACATGGGATCATGGGTATGTTCACTTTGTGAGAATGCTCGAGGCTGAACACTTACTATAGTGTACTATATTGTTATATATTATCAAAATATTAACTTAAAAAAAACACACCTTTCTGGCTCTGTGTCTTATACTCTTTCCCTTAAAAGATTGTGTTGCTTTAATGCTCATATGTATATCTTCTACAAATGCATAAATGATGGTCATCATTAACAAGTGTTAACTAATGGCCTACTCTCTGCAGTGTGTTTACTTAGTGTCAGAGGCAGCAATGAAATTCTGTATATTATACAGTCCATGTCTTGTTGGGAGTTGTTGCCAAGTTGCAGAGAGTTTTATTGTCAAGTTGGAGAGAATTTTACAACAAAAGTATCCAGAAATTACATTACTAGGTATTTATCCAAAGGATAAAAAAATAGTGATTCAAAGGGGCACACGCACCCCAATATTTATAGCAATGATGTCCACAGTAGCAAAAATATGGAAGGATCCCGTATGTCCATCAACAGATGAATGGATAAAGAAAATGTGTCATTCAAAAAGAATGAAATCTTGTTATTTGGAACTAGATGATATTATGCTAAGCAAAATAAGTCAAAGACAAATATCATATGA
Source organism: Canis lupus baileyi (assembly GCF_048164855.1). Classification (NCBI taxonomy): domain Eukaryota; kingdom Metazoa; phylum Chordata; class Mammalia; order Carnivora; family Canidae; genus Canis; species Canis lupus. The sequence goes on along the minus strand of NC_132857.1, from coordinate 29,568,594 downwards.
CTTCACTCATATATGGAATTTAAGAAACAAAACAGATGAACATAGAGGATGGAGAGAAATAAAATAAGATAAAAACAGAGAGAGAGAGGCAACCCATAAGAGACTCAACTATATGAAACAAACTGAGTGTTGCTGGACAGGAGGTGGTGGGAGTTGGGGTAACTGGGTAATGGGAATTAAGGAGGGCACATGAGGTAATGAGAACTGGGTGTTGTATGCAACTGATGAATCCTTAAATTCTACTCCTGAAACTAATAAAACACATTACCTAAATTCAATTTAAATTTTAAAAAAATTTTAAATAACACTAAAAGTAAAGACATACATGTCAAATAGTGGCGGTTAGTGATAGAGTGCTAGAGCATAAGCATTTGGAGATGGAATTTAATGATGGGACAGTAAGAGCACTAAGAAGTCACTAATCACTTATATTGAGTACAATAAAAGAAGACTTCAATGAGAAGATCATGTTTGTGGAGGCAAAATTGATAGTCTATGTTTTTTCTTAAATTAGCTACGATTGCCATATGCAAATATAATTGCAGCTCTTTGCAAAATTTTCATATGCACCAGAAAATAATTACCAGTTAAATGCCAGATTATTTCTTATTTACTAAAGAGCCCTTCAAAATAAACTGATGGTATAGAAACCAATAATACACAAATGCCAAATGATTACAACTACGCATGTTTTCTTAATATTAAGATAAAAGGAAATTGCCCTTTAAATAAAAATGTAAACATCTAATTGCAGTGGTAATTGCATTTTAATTAATTTCATGTAAACTGATTATTAAAATATGGATTTATATACTATTATATGGAATAAGAGCATATCAAAACCTTGGGTAATAGAAATTTAAATTTATGAGATGCCCATGCTAAGCTAGGTAGAGAAGTATCAAGCTTAAAATTGCAGCAACTTTATAGTGCACAAAAATCAGAAATATTGTGGTGGATTGGAACCTTGGGCCTTGTCTGCAATACAGAAAGATGAGATGCATCAGGAGTGGATGGGCTTTACAGGATCTACAAAACTCATAAAAGCTCTTTCTGATGACTTTTGAAAGTCTGTTGATCCAAGGAAGAGGATGAGAGCCAGAACTTTGGTCATTAAAGGGTTGAAAACTTGCAGAAATTGATGAATTTTCAGTGATTTTTTTTATCATTCTCTTCCGAGCAGACATGCTTTAAGGTGTCTGAAGCATTTGAAATCACAAAGTAATTGTTTCTCTAACAATTCATGTCCAAGTCAATAGATTAAATTAAATTATATTATAATTAGAAAATTATGATTATAAATATGATCTAATTTTCTAAAAATTAGTAATACTAAGTATGCTTGTGTGTATACTTATTCCAAAAATTAAATGTACTAGGAAAGAAAAACATTTCCCTCAACCCAGCATCCTAGACAAAATGTTGACATAAAAATTAAATAAGGCAATGTATCTCAAAGACATTTATAAACTTAAAGTGCTATATGGTTGTGTAATTAATGGCAATAATCTGTATCTTTTTTCATAATTAGTAACATAATATCGCCAAGCAAGAAGACATTTGAGAAATTTCTTTGCTAAATACCAAACTTCACAAATGAGGAAACCAATGCCTGGATTGGGGGATTTACCTGTCCATTGTTTTACAGCCTCACAGTGGCAGAGACAAGCCCAAAATTTAGCCCCCAAATTTCAAGAAGTCAAACTTCTGACATTGACTTATGATGTGAAAATCATAGTAGAGTCTTTACAAATATTTATATCTGGATAGATCTCAGATCCTTCCACTTGAGCACATCCTCCAGGATTTCTTTCCATGTCTCCTCTTGCTTTGCTTCCTCACCCTAAAAACCAGATGATTTGTTCACAACCTGAGTAAAAAGAACATTGTACAGGTCAAGGGTTTTAAATACGACAAACAGTAGTATCTAATGTTGAACATTTTCAAAATTTATTATGTTGATATTTCAGTAATTAAAACTGGTAATAGTAATAAATAAATTTATTCATTCCCCAAGCAACTGTAGTGATATAGAATAATTAATACTGCAATTCATTGCTTGAAATTAGTGCTAATTAATTCACTTGCCAGGTAATTTGTTCACCCTGATAAGGATTTTTCCTTATAATTCTGTTATTGACTTTGTTCAATATTTTAAACAAAATGTAATTAAATGATAACCAAAACTATTGCAACTCACATTTAGTAAGTATAGTGATAGGCCATCACTTTTGTGCAATAATTAAACACATTATATATGTGGTATGTCTAGTGATCAGGCAGGGCATGACTCTGCTTTCTTTATTTTTTTTTTTCAGTTGTTGTTAGTTTGTATCACTTTTCAAAAAAATTTCCTGAAACAATGACAGCAAGAAGGATATTTATCATTTTTCTACTCCCCAGTGTGTAAGCCCATCCCAACCTTCTACTCATTTCTTTCCTATTGCCCCCTCTTCACTTCTCTATTTTAGTACCTCCATTTCACCCATCTCCTGAAGCACTTCATTCACTCCCTTACTCATCTTTCTTATCCCTCAGATGATTGTGAGGTCCCCCTGTCTGCCCTGCCTCAAGCCCCACTCACCTTCCATCATGGTACTCTTCATCCTACATATGAAGCACCTATCTCCTGAACATAAATAAAAACTCTGCCAGAAATACAGTGGTTAACGTGACCAACACAACCCTTCGCCTCATGTAACTTACAGTCAAAACAGGCAGGGAGCCTTGCCTCCTAACTCAATGGTAAAAAACAAACAAAATACTATGAAATAGAAATACCTATAGAAATATGGCCTGTACCGAACAAAATTGTTGCTATACATTTTTAGTATCTAATTATATCTGAAATATAAACAAACACACACACACATACAAATGGAAAATAGTTTATTTTCTGGAAACAGTGCACCTCCAAAAAAGCAACAGACTCTTTGGCAGTGTGGCACCTGAATGGCTATTATTCCAGACGCTTCCCTAGGTCCTTGTGGAAATTTTTTTAACAGTGTTCTGCTGCTTGGTACTAATCCTAAAATTTCATCACTTTCTGACTTTCACTAAAGCTAATGAATTGGGTTCTTATTTAAGACCTACTCCAAATGTGTCTTCATTGGAGTATGAAGCCCTCTCCCTCCTCAAGGCTGTTCATTGCTTCCAGCCCTTTGTCTTAAGAGATGGACAAGAAAAACCTTTCAAGGTTATCTAGCTTAACCATTATTTTCCCTTTGCTAATGAAGCTTTTTTCTGAACTATTTATGCCCTGATGCCAAGACCAACTCCCTACTGAGTAACTATAGCCCCTTGGAGTGCTGCAGGAATATAGATCTATAGATCTGTGTTTGCCAAATATGTATCCAAATGACCAGGAGATCATTTAAAACTGTGGTTTCTGATACAGTAAGTCTAGAGTTAAGCTTGAGAGTCTACATTTCTAACAAATATCTAGGAGATTAAAACATTGCATGTCCAGAGACCACATGTTGAGTAGCAAGTATGTAAAGAACATAGAAATTAATATGGATGACAGATATTTAGAAAACTTTTTGGTGTTATATATACCAAATCAGAGTCAAGAGTAGAGAGGTCTGCAACTCAACTCAAAGGCATACATTTATGACTAAGGCTTTCAGAAGTTCCAAAAACTCCTTGTACTGCTAAGTTTCCTTATAATTCCCCCAGTATGAGCTTTATTTCTCTCTCCATAATAGCATAGTTGTCTAAAGGAGTGGTGGGAGCATAATCAAAAAAAGAAGTCTGACTCTGGCCTCAGTTTAACCACCAAGATCTATCCCATCAAATAGTTTTCATATGGGTTCTCAGTAGCCTATGGCTGTTGCTTCTACCAGTAATAAGCATATGTTCTGTGTTAGGGCTGGTTCTGTTCTGCATCCAGTACTAGGGTTATCATTGAAACACACCTTAAATCCACCATCAGTGAATCAAAAGAATAGCAAAAGCTTGTAAATATTGCAAACAACCTGAGTGAAAAGAGACGTCGAAAATTTCAAAACAGGGTTGTTATCATCAGATGCCTTTTTGAAACAGCTAAGTAAATGAAGAATCATATAGGATTATGTTATATATTATATATTATATAATATCCTATATGATTATATTATATATTATATTATTATATTATATTATATATTATATTATACTTGAATTCTAGAGAGCAGAGGAGATAGTATTGACCACTATGCTTTGACTCCAAAGTCCCATCAATTAAATGGAGAATCCCTAATGGCTGCCCCAATGCTAATTAAAGTAGACTTAATGAAATCTCTCTCTGGCCCTTCTTTCCTCTATTATCTTTTATCATTGTTTTTTCTTATCACTCTGAATTCTACAAAGACAACAAGATAGTGAGCTTCCTGTGTACCAATACCAATTCAAAGTGCAACTTTCCCCTGTGATAGACCCAGCGGATACCATCAAACATCTCCTTAATTATTTTGCTTGTTTTTTTATATGCTTGTCTCTTATTCTTTCCCTCAGCATTCCTTATTTTGTTTTGTTTTTTTTTTAAGATTTTATTTATTTATTCATGAGAGACACACAGAGAGAGAGGCAGAGACACAGGCAGAGGGAGAAGCAGGCAGAGGGAGAAGCAGGCTCCATGCAGGGAGCCTGATGTGGGACTCAATCCCTGGTCTCCAGGATCACACCCTGGGCTGAAGGCAGGCGCTAAACCACTGAGCCACCCAGGGATCCCCCCTTCCCTTGCTTTGAATTCATGAAACTGCACACCTTACCAGGTGTTTTAGATGAGCAGCAATCACCATGATACTTTTTAAAAAAAAATCTTAATTATGATGTCAAATCACCTTTCCTTAACTATATGGCTGGAAAGTTGCCCTTTTTCTCCCCTCAGGCTCAGGTACTTGGCTAATGCTTTGTAATCTTTATGTTTGTTAAATATACATAGCTCTTAGAAAATCTAATCCTTTTTTAAAGTGTTATAAAGAATAGAGATAATGCCTGACAAAAGCATTTGAAATGTTGAAAATCTTGAATCAATGTAGGACAGTTGGTTAAGTCATAGTTCATTAAGTAATAAAATAATAATGTAGTAGATTTCCAGCATACCAAATAGAGTAATTTTGTTTCCCTAAGAAAAGTTTCTACACATTATTTTCTTCCAGAAAAATGTATAGTTTTTATTACTCTCTGGAATCTCCTAGTCCAAAAATTTTAAAAGAAACTTCATTTAAGAGCTTTTGGTTTTATAGGAAGCTACCCATAATCATGGCTTCTTTTATTTTTCAAAAGATAGTTGGGGGAGGGCTCCACATTATTACCACATCCTCTGAGAGTATGGTTCCTAGAAAAGCCAAGGTCCATCATCCACTGTGCAATTCTAGCCTAATAGGAAAGTTATATCACTGTTGACAGCCTTGTCCCTTCTTCATAAATCCTGGGGGTTATCCCATAGGAATATTCATTTTCCTTCAGACATGAAGTGACCATTAAGATGCACCAGTAAAGAATTCATGGCTTTTAGTGTCTGGCTCTATTTCTTCTAGCTTAAGGATTTTAAGAAAAAAAAAATGTTGCAGTGAAAAGGTATATTTTTATTAGCAATGAAGTAAATACATTAATTATTTCTTAATAAATGTATTATAAAAAGCCAGGATTGGTATTTTCTTAAATTTAATGAAATCCTGCCATTTGCAACAACGTGGATGGTACTAGAGAGTATTATGATAAACATAATAAGTCAGAGATAGACAAATACCATGTGATTTCACTCATTTGGAATTTAAGAAACAAAACAAATAATAATGGGGGGTTGGAAGAGAGAAACAGACTCTTAACTATAGAGAATAGACTGATGGTTTCCAGAGGGGAGGTAAGTTGGGGGATGGGTTAGATAAATGATGGGGATCAAGGATGCACTTGTGATGAGCACTAGGTGATGTACTGAAGTGCTGAGTCATTAAATTGTATCCTGAAAGCTGATATTACACTGTATGTTAACTAACTGAAATTTGAACAAATTTTTAATTGAAATTCTTAATAAAAGATACATGCTTAAGTATAAAAGAGAGAATACCGTTTACTTATAGAAAAATGTCTCTGTAAGTGGAAACAGGTTTGCAGGCCATCATCTGAGAATAGAGAGTAATGAGATTTACTTATAAGGAGTGCCACAGAACAGAGGAGGAGTCTGAACCAAAGCTGAATCTGAGTCATCAAAGAACTTGGTTTGTCATATTCTATGGTTCTTTCTAGAACTATGACTAACAAATGACAGATGACATTAATTGTGAGATCCAATCTTACCTTCTACAAATAAATAAATATATCATTAATGAAAGGTAATCTGCTATCTGAAGGTTATTGACTGCTCATTATATTTTCTTCTACTATTTAATAGAACCTGCTCAAATGAAGAGAGACTAATATTCCATGTTTTCAGGAATAGAATACAGTTCCTTTTGCAAGTATTTCAAGAGAAAGTAAAGTAAGAAGCATGTGCAGAGGAATAGCAACATTTATTGAATACGACTACGTGCTGGAATCTGGGTTAAGATTTAATATTCGTTTTCTTGACTAAATAATTACATTCCCTACTGTTTGAAAATCCATGGTACTGAGAAATTAACTCACTTTTTTCAGATAAGTCAGCTGGCAAATATTAAAACCAACCTCAATCTCATAATTTGATGTTCAAATCACATCCACCATGATGCTTCACAGACAGACTAGACCAGCACTTTCCAATAGAACATATTTTCATGATAGAAATATTCTATATTTGTACCATTTAAAATGGTAGCCACTAGTCCCATGTGATTATTGAAATCTTGAAATTTTGCTCCTATGAATGAGAAACTGAATATTAAATTTCATTTAATAACAAAAACAAGCAAACAAACAAAACAAAACAAAACAAAACAAAAAAACGTAATTAAAAATGAGCAGAGGACCTGAACAGACATTTTACTAAAGAAGACACCTAAAGGCCAAAGAGTACATGAGAAGGTACCCAAGATGACTAATCATCAGGTAAATATAAACCAAAACCACAGTAAGATACTACCTCACACCTGTTAGAATCTCTATTTCAAAAAGTCAGCAGATAACAAGTGCTGACAAGAACATGGTGAAGAAATAACCCTCGTGCACTGTTGAAAGGAATGTGAGAGGTGCCTGGGTGGCTCAATTGGTTAAGCAATTGTCTTCAGCTCAGATCATGATCTTGGAGTCCTGGGATCTAGCCTTGTATTGGCCTCCCTGTTCAGTGGGGAGTCTGCTTCTAATTCTTCCTCTGCCTCTCCACCTTGTTCATTCTCTCTCTCTCTCTCTCTCTGTCAAATAAGTAAATAAAATCTTAAATAAAAAAGAATGTGAATCGGTGCAGCTACTATGGAAAATAGTACGGAGGTTCTTTAAAAAATAAAAAGTTAAAAATAGAGTTGCTATATGATCCAACAACCTCACCTTTGGGCATATACCCAAAGGGAATGAAAACAAGACATCAGGAGACCCCTAGGGTAGGTCAGTGGTTGAGCATCTGCCTTTGGCTCAGGGCATGATCCCAGGGTCCCATAATTGAGTCCTGCACCAAGCTCCCTGCAGGAAGCCTGCTTCTCCTTCTTCCTATGTCTCTGCCTCTCTCTGTGTGTCTCTAATGAATAAATAAATAATAAAATCTTAAAAAAAAAAAAGGAAAAAGAAAACGAGGGGATCCCAGGATGGCTTGGCAGTTTAGCGCCTGTCTTCGGCCCAGGGCATGATCCTGGAGTCCTGGGATCGAGTCCCATGTCAGGCTCCCTGCATGGAGCCTGCTTCTCCCTCTGCCTGTGTCTCTGCCTCTCTCTCTCTCTCTCTCTGTGTGTGTCTCTCATGAATAAATAAATAAAATCTTAAAAAAAAGAAAAGACATCAAAAATATATTTGCCCTCCCTTGTTCATTGCAGCATTATTCACAATAGCCAAGACAGAGAATAACCTAAGTTCCCATCAGTGGATGTGAGATGTAAGATAGATATATCTATATATAGACATATGTTCGTGATATCACATGTTGGTCACATATATATATGACCAACATGGATAGACTGTGAGGGCATTAGGCTAAGAAAGAAAATAATGAATGGAATCATTTATATGTGGAATCTAAAGAAGTCAAATACATAGAAACACGGAGTAGAAAAGTGGTTCCTAGGACCTGGGAGGTGCAATAAATAGGGAGAGTTTTATAAAAGGATGGAAATTTTCAGCTATAAAATGAATAAGATTTGAGTATCTAATGTAGAATATGGTGACTGTAGTTGATAAGACCTAACTGCATAATTGACATTTGCTAATAGAGTAGAACTGAAGTGATCTCTCTCTCTCCCTCTCTCTCCCTCTCTCTCTCTCTCTCTCACACACACACACACACACACACACACACAAATATGTGAGGTGTTGGATTTGTTAATTTTAGGGGAGAGATCTTTCCACTATATACATATAGAAATCATGGCAAGGTATACTTTAAATATCTTACAATTTTATTGATCAATTATACCTCTATAAAGTAGAAAAAAAATAAAATACTTTGGTAGAAAGGAAAAACAAAACACAATATATGCAACTTATAGGATGCAGTTTAAGCAATGCCCACGGGAAGATTTATAACTGTAAGCACCTATATTAAAACGAGATGTGGTCCCCACCAACTTACCTAGATAACTTTCAAATCATCCTGAAAACCTACGAATTTGGCCTAAGATTTAAAAAGAGAACAGCTGGAATGCTACAGTGAGACGAGTTCGTGCTACCATCAAGGTAGAGAGACAAAATAAATAAATAAAAAAGCCTCCAAGGGGGAACCCCCCTCCCCCACGAGGAGCCGGGCTAAGGCCCAGCGCCGAGAGCCTCCAGGACAGGAAAGCCCCGTCCCGGAGAAGCAGGACCTTTACCAATCTTCCCGGATGGAAAGGCGCTTGCAGGGATCTCAGGATCCCAGGAGGGGTAGTGGAGCCTCCAGTCTCCCGGGGTCTCTAACAGAGGGGGGGGCGCCTGGCGAGAGTGGCCACAAACCGTGGCCGAGCTCCCTAAGGGCTGGAGTGCGCACCTGGTGGGGTCTCCGGGGCAGCTCAGGTGGTGGCTCAGGCCGCGGCTCCACAGAGGAGGCTGCATGGCCCCGGGAGCGCGATTCCAGGGGTGCAGTCCCCAGAGCCCAGGGCATCAGGGGACACAGCCCAGGATCCAGTGATCCCCTTGGGACAGGTGGAGGCCGGGAGGACACAGGACAGCAAGGACACTCCTGTCGCAGGGCACCCCTGAGCTGTGCAGATCAGCACCCCCACCCCCAGGGGCATCTAGGCCAGTGCGGACTCAGAGCTGCGGGAGTTACTACGGGAGCTGACTCTAGGGATGGAGAGCTGGCCACTGCCACTGTTGTTCCTCTTGGAGTCACCTTGTACCTGGGACTGAGCAGGAGCCTCACAGGATAAACAGCTCCCACTGAGCCCAGCACCTGGCAGGGGATGGGGCACCTCCCCCAGGTGCATACACCTGAGAATCAGCACAGCAGGCCCCTCCCCCAGAAGACCAGCTGGAAGGATACGGGAAGAGCAAGTTCTTAACCAAGCAGCGCTTGAAAGCTCCAGGAGAAGTCGAGGGACTTACAGTATATAAAATCAAAGGATACCCCTCCTCGTTTTTTTCCCTTGTTTTCTTTGTTTTTGGTTTTGGTTTTTGTTGTTTGTTTTCACCTTTTTTCTTCTTTTTTTACCTTCCTTTTTTCAGTACAGTTTGTTTTTAGCTACTCTGGACTGAGCAAAATGACTAGAAAAAAATTCACCACAAAAGAAAGAATCAGAAATAGTACTCTCTCCCACAGTTACAGAATTTGGATTGCAATTTGATGTCAGAAAGCCAATTCAGAAGCACAATTATAAAGCTACTGGTGGCTCTGGAAAAAAGAATAAAGGATTCAAGAGACTTCATGATGCAGAATTTAGAACTAATCAGGCCGAAATTAAAAATCAATTAACTGAGATGCAATCCAAACTGGAGGTCCTAGAGACGATGGTTAATGAGGTAGACGAATGAGTGAGTGACATAGAAGACAAGTTGATGGCAAGGAAGGAAGCTGAGGAAAAAGAGAAAAACAATTAAAAGATCATGAGGAAAGGTTAACAATTAAAAGATGCTGAGGAAAGCTTAAGGGAAAAAATGACAACCTCAGAAGGAAAAATATACCTTTAATTGGGGTTCCAGAGGGTGTCGAAAGGGACAAAGGACCAAAAAGTAAATTTGAATGAATCATAGCTGAGAACTACCCTAACTTGGGGAGGGAAACAGGCATTCAGAAACAGGAGATAGAGAGATCCCCCCTAAAATCAATAAAAACCATTCAACACCTTGACATTTAATAGTGAGACTTGCAAATTCCAAAGATAAAGAGAAAATCCTTAAAGCAGCAAGAGACAAGAGATCCTTGACTTTTTTATTTTTATTTTTATTTTTTTTATTTTTATTTTTTTTATGATAGTGACAGAGAGAGAGAGAGAGAGAGGCACAGAGACACAGGCAGAGGGATAAGCAGGCTCCATGCACTGGGAGCCCGACGGGGAATTTCATCCCGGGTCTCCAGGATCATGCCCTGGGCCAAAGGCAGGCGCCAAACCGCTGCGCCACCCAGGGATCCCCAGATCCTTGACTTTTATGGGGAGGAGCATTAGGGTAACAGCAGACGTCTCCACAGAAACCTGGCAGGCCAGAAAGGGCTGGCAGGATATATTCAGCATCCTAAATGAGAACATGCAGCCAAGAATACTTTATCCAGCAAGGCTCTCATTCAGAATAGAGGAGAGATAATGAGCTTCCAAGATAGGCAGAAACTGAAAGAATATGTGACCACCAAACCAGCTCTGCAAGAAATATTAAGGGGGACTCTGTAGACGAAAGAGGAAGTCCAAAGAAATAATCCACAAAATCAGGGACTGAATAGGTATTATAATGACACTAAATTCATACCTTTCAATAGTAACTCTGAACGTGAATGGGCTTAATGATCCCATCAAAAGGCGCAGGGTTTCAGACTGGAGAAAAAAGCAAGACCCATTTATTTGCTGTCTAAAAAGAGACTAATTTGAGATGTAAGGACACCTACAGCCTGCAAATGAAAGGTTGGAGAACCATTTACCATTCAAATGGTCCTCAAAAGAAAGCAGGGGTAGCCATCCTTATATCAGATAAATTAAAGTTTATCCCAAAGACTGTAGTAAGAGATGAAGAGAGACACTAAATCATACTTACAGTATCTATCCAACAAGAGGACCTAACAATCTTGAATATTTATGCCCCAAATGTGGAAGCTACTGATATATCAATCAATTAATAACCAAAGTTAAGACAAACTTAGATAATAATACACTAATACTGGGAGACTTTAACAGGGCACTTTCTGTAAATGACAGATCTTCTAAAGACAACGTTTCCAAAGAAACAAGAGTTTTAAATGATACACTGGACTAGATGGATTTCACAGATATTTACAGAACTTTACATCTAAACACAACTGAATACACATTCTTCTCAAATGCACATGGACTTTCTCCACAATTCACCACATACTGGGTCACAAATCAGGTCTTGACCACTACCAAAAAATTGAGATTGTCCCCTGCATATTTTCAGACCATAATGCTTTGAAACTAGAACAAATCACAAGAAATTTGGAAGAAATCCAAACACGTCGAGGTTAAAGACCATCCTGCTAAAAGATGAAAGGGTCAACCAGGAAATTAAAGAATTAAAAACATTCATGGAAACTAATGAGAATGAAGATACAACCGTTCAAAATCTTTGGGATACAGCAAAAGCAGTCCTGAGAAGGAAATACATCGCAATACAAGCATCTCTCAAAAAACTGGAAAGAACTCAAATACAAAAGCTAACCCTGCATCTACAGGAACTGGAGAAAGAACAGGAAATAACACTACACTCAGCAGAAGAGAGTAATAAAGATTCTAGCAGAACTCAAAGAAATAGAGACCAGAAGAACTGGAAAAGATCAACAAAACCAGGAGTTGGTCTTTGAAAGAATTAATAAGATGGATAAACCATTAGCCAGCCTTATGAAAAACAAAAGAGAAAAGACTCAAATTAATAAAATCACGAATGAAAAAGAAGAGATCACCACCAATACCAAGGATATACACATGATTTTAAAAACTTATTATGAGCAGCTATATGAGAATAAATTAGGCAACCTAGAAGAAATGGGCGCATTTCTGGAAAACCATAACCTACCAAAACTAGAACAGGAAGAAATGAAAAACCCGAATAGGCCGATAACTAGGGAGGAAATTGAAGCAGTCATCAAAAACCTCCCAAGACACAAAAGTCCAGGGCCAGATGGCTTCCCAGGGGAATTCTATCAAACCTTTATAGAAGAAACCATACCTATCCTACTAAAGTTGTTTGGAAAGATAGAAAAAGATGGTATATTTCTAAACTCGTTCTATGAGGCCAGTATCACCTTAATACCAAAATGAGTCAAAGACCACACAAAAAGGAGAATTATAGACTGATATCTCTGATGAACACAGATGCAAAAATTCTCAACAAGATACTAGCCAACAGGGATCCCTGGGTGGCGCAGCGGTTTGGCGCCTGTCTTTGGCCCAGGGCGCGATCCTGGAGACCCGGGATCAAATCCCACGTCAGGCTCTCGGTGCATGGAGCCTGCTTCTCCCTCTGCCTGTGTCTCTGCCTCTCTCTCTCACTGTGTGTGCCTATCATAAATAAATTTAAAAAATTAAAAACAAAAAAACAAAAACAAAAAAAAAAAGATACTAGCCAACAGGATCCAACAATATATTAAGAAGATTATTCACCATGACCAAGTTGGGATTTATCCCCGGGGTTGCAAGGCTGGTTCAAACTCATATAGCAACCAACGTGATAGATCATATCAACAAGAGAAAATACAAGAACCATATGATCCTCTTAATAGATGCAGAGAAAGCATTTGACAAAATACAGCATCTATTCCTGATCAAAACTCTTCAGAGTGGGGCAGCCCCGGTGGCGCAGCGGTTTAGTGCCGCCTGCAGCCTGGGGTGTGATACTGGAGACCCGGGATCAAGTCCCACATCGAGCTCCCTGCATGGAGCCTGCTTCTCGCTCTGCCTGTGTCTCTACCTCTCTGCCTGCCTCTCTCTCTCTCTGCCTCTGCAAAAAAAAAAAAAAAACAAAAACAAAAACTCTTCAGAGTGTTCAGAGTGTAGAGAGAGAGGGAACATTCCCCAGCATCCTAAAACCCATCTGCAAAAAGCCCACAGCAAATATCATTCTCAATGGGGAAACACTGGGAGCCTTTCCCCTGAGATCAGGAACAAGACAGGGATGTTCTCTCTCACCACTGCTGTTCAACATAGTACTTGAAGTCCTAGCCTCAGCAATCAGACAACAAAAAGAAACAAAAGGTATTCAAATTGGCAAAGAAGAAGTCAAACTCTCTCTCTTTGCAGATGACATGATACTCTACATAGAAAACCCAAAAGCCTCCACCCCAAGATTGCTAGAACTCATACAGCAGGATGAGTAGCGTGGCAGGATACAAAATCAATGCCCAGAAATCAGTGGCATTTCTCTACACTAACAATGAGACTGAAAAAAAGAGAAATTAAGGAGCCAGTCCCATTTACAATGGCACCCAAAAGCATAAGATACCTCAGAATAAACCTAACCAAAAAGGTAAAGATCTATACCCTAAAACTACAGAACACTTTTGAAAGAAATTGAGGAAGACACAAAGAGATGGAAAAATATTCCATGCTCATGGGTTGGAAGAATTAATATTGTGAAAATGTCAATGCTACCCAGGATACTTTACACATTTAATGCAATCCCTATCAAAATACCATGGACTTTCTTCGGAGAGTTGGAACAAATCATCTTAAGATTTGTGTGGAATCAGAAAAGACCCCAAATAGCCAGGGGAATATTGAAAAAGAAAACCAGAGCTGGGGGCAAAACAATGCCAGATTTCAGGTTGTACTGCAGAGCTGTGATCCTCAAGGCAGTGTGGTACTGGCACAAAAACACATTGATCAATGGAACTGAATAGAGAATCCAGAAATGGGTGGGGTGGGTGGGTGCTGTGTATGGCTGCCTCATACAGAGTTCTCAGCAGGACGTGAACTAACTTATAAAGCTTTCATTACACTGTCAGAGAACCGTGCTCTATACTATTTGCATTTAAAAGCAGGAATAAAAAAAAAAAAAAATATAAAAAAAAAAAAAAAAAAAAAAAAAAAAAAAAAAATAAAAGCAGGAATAAAAAGTGTGGGCTTTTTATTTTTGTGTGGGTTTTTCTTTATTTTTTTTTGTTTAGTTTTTTTTGTTGTTGTTGTTGTTGCTTTTTTTTTTGGTTCAGCATAACTTGGAACGTTTGAAAGCTTTTCAACCTAAATGTGGGGAAAAAACAGGTAAGGCATTATTTTTGCACAACACTAGCATTCCTAAATAGTGCAAATGAATCTGGTACCTCTTTAAAATGGTGAGAGGTCATATACTTAGTAAAATTTAGATTTTCTTTCTATGGCTTGACAGACTACCCCTCTATATATTCTACTCTCACCCAGAACTGTTGCTATGGTCAAAAGGGAACTGTAAAAGGTGTCCACCTTTCTTCTGTATCCAGCAAAAAGGTTTTTATTTCTACCCCATTTTTGAAAGTATTTATAAAACTAGTTGAGGACAGCTGTATTTTTTTGTTGAACTATTCAGTAGAATTTGTGCCTTTTTGTCTGTATGTGAATAAATGCTGTACATTTTGCAATACAAAAAATTAAAAAAAAGAATCCAGAAATGGCTCCTCAACTCTATGTTCAACTAATATTCAACAAAGCAAGAAAGACCATCCACTGGAGAAAGGACAGTCTCCTCAATAAATGGTGCTGGGAAAATTGGACAGCCATGTGCAGAAGAATGAAACTAGACCATTCTCTTACACCATACAGAAGGAAAACTCAAAATGGATGAAAGGTCTAAATGTGAGAAGAATCCATCAAAATCCTAGAGGAGAACACAGGCAACACTCTTTTTGAACTTGGCCACAGCAACTTCTTGCAAGATACATCTATGAAGGCAAGGGAAACAAAAGCAAAAATGAATTATTGGGACTTAATCAAGATAAAAGCTTCTGCATAACAAAAGAGGGATGAAGAAACCCTGAAACAAAACTAAAAGACAACCTACAGAATGGGAGAAGATATTGCCTAATGACATATCAGATAAAGGGCTAGTATCCAAGATCTATAAAGAACTTATTAAACTCGACAGCAAATAAACAAGCAGTCCAATCATGAAATGGGCAAAAAACATGAACAGAAATTTCATCAAAGAAGACAGACATGGCCAACAAGCACATGAGAAAATGCTCCGCATCACTTGCCATCAGGGAAATACAAATAAAAACCACAATGAGATACCACCTCACACCAGTGAGAATGGTGAAAATAAACAAGACAGGAAGCAACAAATATTGGAGAGGATATGGAGAAAGGGGAACCCTCTTGCACTGTTGGTAGGAATGTGAACTGGTACAGCCACTCTGGAAAACTCATACAGCAATTTGGCAGTGTGGCAAGATATGAAATCAGTGGAGGTTCCTCAAAGAGTTAAAAAATAGAACTGCCCTACGACCCAGCAATTGCACTGCTGGGGATTTACCCCAAAGATTCAGATGCAATGAAATGCTGGGACACCTGCACCCCGATGTTTCTAGCAGCAATGTCCACAGCAGCCAAACTGTGGAAGGAGCCTCGGTGTCCATCGAAAGATGAGTGGATAAAGAAGATGTGGTTTATGTATACAATGGAATATTACTCAGCCATTAGGAACGAGAAATACCGACCATTTGCTTCGACATGGATGGAACTGGAGGGTATTATGCTGAGTGAAATAAGTCAGTCAGAGAATGAGAAACATTTTATGGTCTCATTCATTTGGGGAATATAAAAAATAGTGAAAGGAAATAAAGGGGAAAGGAGAGAAAATGAGTGAAAATATCAGTGAGGGTGACAGAACATGAGACACTCCTAACTCCAGGAAATGCACTAGGGGTGGTGGAAAGGGAGGTGGGCAGGGAGTTGGGGTGACAGAGTGACTGAGTGACGGGCACTGAGGGGGGCACTTGAAGGGATGAGCACTGAGTGATATAATATATGTTGGCAAATTGAACTCCAATAAAATAAAATAAAATCTTAAAAAAAGTTTAAAAAATAAAAATAAGCAAAGAACTTGGAAAAAAATGAGATGAAATTTGATATCAATAATCTAACCTCTCACCTTAAGAAACTGGGAGAGAAAGGAAACTAAACCCAAAGGGAAACAATACTGTAAATAATGATTAGAACAAAAGTTAATTAAAGAATATAAAGAGGAATATAAAGAGAATATAATTAAAGAGGAAATCAACAAAACCGAAAGACAGTCATTCAAAAAGATTAAAAAGAATTGACAAAACTCTAGCTAGACTCACTAAAAGAAAGAAAAGTCAAATTACTAGAGTCAGAAATAAGAGGGGGCATTACTACTTATCTATGAACAATTGGATGTCAACAAATTAGATAAACTAGATGAAATAGGCAAAAATCTTGAAACACATCAACTATCAAAATTGATTTTAAAAGAAACACAAAATCTGAATAGGCCTATAATGACTATATATTAATCAAAAACTCCCCACAAAGAAAAGACAAGGATCAGAAGGCTTCAACTGGTAAATTCTGCCAAACATTTAGAAAATAATTAATACCAGTTCTCAACATTCTCCATTAAAAATAAAGAAGTAAACACTTTCCAATTAATTTTATGAAGTCAGTATTATATCCATATGAAAATCAAAGTAATCACGAGAAAACTAAAGACAATTTAACTTGTGAGCACTGATGCAAAAGCCTTTTAAAAAATATTACACCAAACACAGCCACATTCAAAAAGGATTATACATCATAACCTAATGAGATTCATTTCAGTAATTCATTCATTTCAGTAATGCAAGATAACACATAAAATTCAAGCAATGGAAAATACCATGTTAATAGAATAAGACATGAAACTTTTTATTCATCTCCATAGACACACAAAAAGAATTTGACAAAATTTAACATTTTCATGGAAAAAACAAACAAAAACTCTCACAAAATGAAAAAACCTCAAAAACTAGGAAATAAGGGAAATTCTTCAACCTTATAAAGGGCATCTACAAAAATCACAGCTGACACTATGCTTTATCATGAAAGACTGAACACTTTATCCTTAACGTGAGGAAAAAAAAAAAAAACATGTCTACTCTCTCCACTTCTATTCAATATTTCCCTGGAGATTATAGCCATGGCAACTAGGAAAGAAAAATAAAGACATCCAAATTGTAAATAAATAATTAAAACTCCATTTGTAGATGACATGATCTTGTTGAATTAATTTTTAAGGGCTACAATAAAAAATTCTACAAACTGAATGACTTTAAAAACAGAAATTTATTGTCTCCCAGTTCTAGAAGCTAGAAGTCTAAAATTAAGATGTCATCAAGGTTAGTTCCTTTTTAGAGCCGTCAAAGAAAGAGCCATTTTAGGTCTGTTTTGTAGATGGCTGCTTTTTTCCTGTGTTCCTTTACACCATCTTCCCTCTATTCCATATTTAAATTTCCCTTGTTTTGTAAGGACCCTAGTCGGATTAAATCCCACTTTTAGGATTTACCTTAAATTGATAACTTCTAAAGACCCTATCTCCAGGGACACCTGGGTGGCTCACCTTCCACCCAGGGCATGATCTTGGAGTCCTGGGGTCGAGTCCCACATTGGGCTTCCTTCAGAGAGCCTGCTTCTCTCTCTGCCTGTGTCTCTGCTTCTCTCTCTCTCTCTCTCTCTCTGTGCCTCATGAATAAATAAATAAAAATCTTTAAAAAAAGAGACCCTATTTCCAAATAGTCATATTGAGGCACTGGAGGTTAGGGGAAGAGCACAGTTCAACCCATAATACTTCTATATAGACAATCCTAAGAAATCTATTAAAAAATTGTTAGTGAAAATAAATAAGTTCATAATAATTATAGAATTTGAGATTAATATACAAAATTAATTACAAAACTAGTGTAAAATCTAACAATAAACAAACCAACAATGAAATTACTAAAATAATTTTTTTAAATAATATCAGAAAGAACAAACTGCTATGGATAAATTTAATAATAAATAAATAATAAATAAAATAAAATAAATAAAATAAATAAAAATAAATAATTAATAAATAATAAATAAATAAAAATAAAAAATAAATAATAAAAGGTACAAAAAATAATATTAAAGAAATTAAAAACACTTAAATTAATGGAGAGATGTCATATATACCTGCATCAGGATACTTCATATTGTTAAGATGGCAGTATTCCCCAAATTGACCTACAGATTCAATACAATACCTATTAAAATCCAAGTTAAATTCTTTGTAGACATTTACAAGCTAATTTTAAAATTAATATGGAAATCCAAGGGTCTCAGAATAGTCAAAATAGAAGTGTAATATTGGAAAACTCACACATCGATATCAAAATGTATTGCAAAACTACAAGACACTATGTTACTGGCATATAGATAGATATATAGACTAATGCATTAGAATTAAAGCCATTAAAATAATCCTACATTTGTGATCACACTTACAATTATTTATGAAGAATTTTGACAAATATATAAAGACAACTCAAAAAAGAAAGAATGGTCATTTCAACAAACGGTGCTAGGACACCAGAATATCCATATACAAAAGGAAAAAGTTGTACTCCTACCTCATACTATACCCCCAAATCTTACTCAAAATGGATCGAAGGCTGAAATGTAAGAACCTAAATGTGAGGACTAAAACTATAAAACTCTTAGGAGAAAAAATAGCTGTAAATTTTTATGATGTTTATTAGGCAATAATTTCTTAGATATGGCACCAAAAGTACAAATAACAAAAAAAAAGATAAATGGAACCTTATTAAAATTTTAAATGTTTGTTAAAGGGTACCATTAAGAAAGCAAAAGACAATCTACAGAAAGGAATAAAATATTTGCAAATCAATCTCTGAAAAAGACTTCTATCCAGAATATAAAAACAACTCTTACAAGCCAATGACAAAATGACTGAAAAATAAGCAAAGGATCTCAACAGATATTTATTCAAAGAAGATACACAAATGTCTACTAAGCACACAAAAAGATGTTTAACAATTAGAAACTGGAGAAATATAAATCAAAACCTCTGATATATCACTTCACTATCATGACTCTAATCAAAATGATAGAAAATAACAAGTGTTGACAAGGACAGGAAGAAACTCATTGCACTGTGGAAACATAAAATTGTGCAACTACTTTGGAAAAGAATTTGGGAATTTCTTATGGAATTTTGTAACCCAGCACTTCCATCTTTACATATATCCCCAACACAAATGAACACATACATCTAGATAAAACTTGTATATAAATGTTCATAGCCTCCTTATTCATAATAGAAAAAAATAGATACAAGTCCTAAGTCTGTCATCTGAATAAATAATAAATAAATGTTTCCATTCAACTGAACATTACCTGGCAATAAAAAGTAATAAGGTACTTGTACATACTACACTATGAGTGAAGCTGGAAATTATGCTAAGCGAAAGATGCCAGAACAAGACCATATACTGTATGGTTCTATTTATATGAAATATCCAATACAGGCAAGTCTATAGACTTGCATAAAGTAAACTAGTTATTGCCAGGGGCTATGGGGAAGAAGTAGTTGGGAAGTAAATGCTAATGATTACTGAGTTTCATATTAGAGTTATAAAAATATCCTAAAATTGATTGTGATGATGGCTTCAGAACCCTGAAAATATACTAAAAACCACAGAATTGTATACTTTAAAAGGGATGAATTGAGAGGTACATGAATTTTATCTCAAGTTGTTCAACTTCTGAGGTGAGTAATCTGGGTATATAATCAAACACAAGCCAATCTAAGTTTCCTTATCACCAAGAGAAATTACTTACATTCACCCTAACTAGAACAGAAATAAACATCAGATAAAGTACCTTAAAGTGCTTCAGGACCCATAAAGAACTGCATCAGTGTCTTTGCAATGATATTATTGCCTTTCACATTCAGACATGGAAGCTCAGCCTACAATGTGGATTTCATTCTTAACATCACTATGTTTTCAATCTCTCTCTCTTAAATATGAACTTTGCCCTTCCTCAACCTCTTTCTCTAATTGCCTGATTCTGGAATACAGTTTGTTTCATGGTCTAGTACCTAGTTATCTATTTATTCTTCTTTTTAAAATATTTTATTTATTCATTCATGAGAGACACACAGAGAGAGAGGCAGAGACACAGGGAGAGGGAGAAGTAGGCTCCATGCAGAGAGACCATCGTGGGACTGGATCCCAGGACCAGGATCACACCTAAGCCAAAGGCAGATGCCCAACCGCTGAGCCACCCTGATGTCCCTCTGTTTATTCTTTACATATTTTGTTGTTGCTCTTTGTTGTATCTCTGACTTGGTTTAGTATTTTTGCTTTAACAGTACCCAAGTGTTAGTTTCTGCACTCAGTACTGAAGATAATTATACTGCAGATTGATGAGTGAAGTAAAGAAGCTCAACAAAGTGTGTTTTGAGGAAAGAGAAGCCTATCTATTCTGTTCTATCCTGTCCTTTATCCTATAACGTTGCTCACACATCAAGAAACAGTCCTTCTATACCAAATATTTGAAGAAGAGTTAATACCTATTCTTCTCAAACTTTTCAAAAAGAGGAAGGAGGAGGAGAAGAAGGAGGAGGAGGAAGAAGAAAACTTCCAGATTCATTCTCTAAGGACAACAGTACCCTAACATCAAAACCAGATAGAGATACCAGCAAAAAAGAGAACTACAGGCCAGTATTTCTGATGAACATAGATGTAAAACCTTCAACAAAACACTAGCAAACCAAGACTAAAAATACGTTTTAAAAAAAAAATCATTCACCACAATCAAGTAGGATTTATTCCTGAGTTGCAAGGGTGGTTCAACATCCCCAAACCAATATAATACATCACATCAATAAGAAAAATAAGAATCCTAACACCATTTCAATAGATGACAGGGGGCACCTGGGTGGCTCAGTGGGTTAAGAATCTAACTCTTGATTTTAGCTTAGGTCATGATCTCAGGGTCATGAAATTCAGCCTCACATTGGTTCCATACTCATCAGGGAATCTACTTGAGAATCCCCCCTCTCCCTGCTCTCTCTCTCTCAAATAAATAAATATTCTTTAAAAATAGATAACAGACGAAAAAATAGATAACAGAAAAAGCTATCTTTATACATTTGACAAAATATAACATCCATTCATGACAAAAATTCTCAACAAAGTAGGTTTAAAGAAAACATACTACAGCATAATAAAGGCCTTATATGTAAAACCCACTGTGAGCATCATGCCCAATGGAGAAAAACAGAGCTTTTCCCCTAGATCAGAAATAAGAGAAGGGTTTTCACTCTCACCACTTTTATTCAATATAGTATTGGAAGTCCTAGCTGCAGAAATCAGACAACAAAAAGGAAAAAATAGGCATCCAAATCAGTAAGGAAGAAGTAAAGTTTTCACTATTTGCAGATGACATGATACTATATATAGAAAACCCAAAGGTCTACACCAGAAAACTACTAAAACTGATAAATGAATTCAGTAGTGTCTCAGGATACAAAATCAACATACAGAAATCTGTTGCATTTATGTATACTAATGCTGAAGCAGCAGAAAAAGAAATTAAGAAAATAATCCCATTTGCAATTGCACCAAAAAGGATAAAGTACCTAAGAACAAACTTAAGCAAAGAGTTGAGCAACCTGTACTTTGAAAACTATAAAACATTAATGAGAAAAACTGAAGACACAAAGAAATGGAAAAACATTCCATGCTTATGAATTGAAAGAACAAATATTGTTAAAATGTCCATACTACCCAAAGCTATCTACAGATTTAATGTAATCTCTATCAGAATACCAACAACATTTTTAGCAGAGCTAGAACAAACAATCCTAAAATTTATATGGAGCCAAGAAAGACCCAAGTAATCAGAGCAGTCTTGAAAGATAAAAGCAAAGCTGGAGGTATCACAATCCCAGACTTCAAGTTATATTACAAAGCTGTAGCAATCAAGGCAGTATGGTACTACCATAAAAATAGACACATGGATCAATGGAACAGAATAGGAAACCCAGAAATAAACCCACAATTATATGATCAATTAATTTTTGACAAAGCAAGAAAGAATATTCAATAAGAAAAAGATAATCTTTTCAATAAATGGTGTTAGAAAAAAAAAGGACAGCTACATGTAAAAGAATGAAACTGGGCCACTTTCTTACACCATACATGAGCATAAACCCACAATGAATAAAAGAACTAAATGTTCTTTTAAGACTCAAACCATTAAATCCTAGAAGGGAGTGTATACAGTCATTTCTCTGACATCAGCCATCACAACATTTTTCTAGATATGTCTCCTGAGGCAAGGAAAATAAAAACAAAAATAAAGTATTTGGACTACATCAAAATAAAAAGCTTCTGCATCACGAAGGAAACAAAATTAACAAAACTAAAAGGCAACTAAATGGGGGAAGATATTTACAAATGACATATCCAGTAAAGGTTAATATCCAAAATATACAAACAACTGATAAAATTCAACACCCCCAAAAAACAAATAATTCAATTAAAAATGGTCAGAAGACATGTACAGACATTTCTTCAAATGAGACATACAGATAGTCAATGAAAAGATGAAAAGAAGTGAAAAGATGCTCCATATCACTCATCATCAGGGAAATGCAAATTAAAGCCACAATAACATATGACCTTACACCTGTCAGAATGGCTAAAATTAAAAACACAGGAAACAAGTGTTGATGAGGACATGGAGGAAAAAGGATCCTCTTATACTGTTGGTGGGAATGCAAATGATACAGCCACTGTGGAAAATAGTATGGAAATTCCTCAAAAAGTTCCCAGTAATCATGCTACTGGGTATCTACCAACGCTACAAAAACACAATTCAATTTTTTACAATAGCCAAATTACTGAAGCAGCCCAAGTGTCCAAGGATAGATGAATAGATAAAAAAAGAGGTATATTCATATATATATATATGAATATATATATATATAATTTTTATATTCCATTATAAAAAGAATGGAATCCTTAAATCTGTAATGACATGGATATAGCTAGCAAGTATAATGCCAAGTAAAAGAAGTCACCCAGAGGGGCACCTTGGTGGCTCAGCTGGTTAAGTCCAACTCTTGATTTTGGTTAAGGTCATGATCTCAGGGTCATGGGATGGAGCCCTGCATTGGGCTCCATGCTCAGCATGGAATTTGCCTCTCCCTCTCCCTCTGCTCCTCCTACTACTTGTGTGCTGTCTTGCAAACAAATAAATAAAACCTTTAAAAAAAATAAGACAGCCAGAGAAAAACAAATATCACACGATTTCACTTAAATGAATTTAGAAAACAAAACATGCAAAGGAAAAAAGACAGAGAGAAAGACAAACCAAGAAACAGATTCTTTACTATAGAGAACAAACTGATGTTTACCAGAGGGGAGGTTTGTGGACAGGTGGGTGAAATAGGTGATGAGGATTAAAGAGTGCACTTATAGTGATGAGCATTGGGTGACATATAAAATTGTTGAATCATTCTTTGTACACCTTAAACTAATATAACACTGTATGTTAACTACACTAGAATTAAAATAAAAAAAGGGGGGAGGGGAACAGTCCTTCTAACATGAATATGAATATGACCAGATGGCAAATTCTAATGAAGAGGGTGGAAGCAATTGGCCACATTAAAGTCTACTTTAGCAAGTTCACTAGAACTCAATGACTCCTGGAGAAATAGTCCAAGAGTCAGATATCATCAATGCTTAATGGAGACAAAACCATGCTGTACAAAACCTAAAGGGACTATTTTACATTTAACTATTCTCTATGTAAAACCTACCTGAAGCTGTTAGAATGCCAGCTCCGATTTTTCAGTTTTAAGCAAGAGGGTACACAAATAGCCCCTAACAACAGCTGATGAAACAGAGGGAGAATCTCAGAGTGGATATTCATCACACAAACAACAGCGAGTGGCCATCCATTCAGGTAGATCTCTGGTCAGGCTCTAGTGGTAATTGAGTAAAGGGAGATGGATGACCACTCTACTTTGTTTAGAAAAATCCCAGAAATTATAAACCTTTTCCAAAACTCTGGATCCCATGTTGTTGTTTGGCCATAGAACTTTCTGTTAGCACATGATTATTGATCTTGGATTATGAGTGCTCCTTGTGAACAGAACCTATGATTTAATTCTGCAGCTCCAGATCTTATCACTTTTCCCAACACAGACTAGAATTCTGAAATTGCTTATTGGATTTATCATCTAGATTAATGTAGTATTGATAATATGAAGCAATTGCTTATCATACTGGGGTCTACACTTGGTATGACAATTTCAACTGAAATAATAGTTTTAAATTCCTTTGTTTTGGGATACCTGGATGGCTCGGTGGTTGAGCATCTGCCTTCAGCTCAGGGTGTGATCCCAGGATCTGGGATCAAGTCCCACATAGGGCTCCTTGAAGAGACCCTGCTTCTCCCTCTGCCTGTGTCTCTGCTTCTCTCTGTGTGTGTCTCTCATGAATAAATAAAATATTTTTTTAAAATTCCTTTGTTTTTATTTCATTGGTAATATAAAAATAATAATAATATATTAAGGATCATTTTATGACCACCTTATGATACAATTGAGATCCAAGATTCTAAGGTTTTCATAAGTTTTTAAGATCATACATTTACTTCCGGACTCCTAGGATTCATATATATCCTTAGCTCTGTGCTGAAAGATCTAGTCTTCTGAAGATACCAACAGCATTGGGATGCCTGGGTGGCTCAGTCAGGTAATATCTGCCTTGATTTCAGCTCTAGGCATGATCTCAGGGTTGCAATTCTTGATTTCAGCTCAGGTCATGATCTCAGGGCCATGAGATGGAGCCCCAAGTGGTGATCCATGCTGGGCATGGAGCCTGCTTACCATTCTTTTTCTCCCTCTGCTCCCCTCTCCCCCCCAACCCCAATCTGCCCAGCTTGCATGTTCTCTCTCTAAAAAACAAACAAACAAAATTACCTATCTCACCAAAGTAGGAGGCAATGAAAACTGATGAGGATATTAATCCATCCTTTGGGGATTTCAGCTTATGCTACATGTCCAATCTACCCTTAATCTCCCCCATTTCCCATTTGTCTTTCCTTTCCTTTTTTTAAAAAGTTTACAAAGAAAGCAGAGCAAGAGAGACAGAACACAAGCAGATAGGAGGCAAAGAGGAAGAGGGAGAAGCAGGTTCCCCTCTGACCATGGACCAGACACTTAACCAACGAAGCCACCAGGGAACTTTTGTCTTTCCTTTCTGCATGTCTGCCTAGTGGACTTCAAACTGTAGTTTCAGAAGCAAAGACAATAGTCTTCTGGAGATGATTCAACCAATTATAATTATGTAAGCTAATCATCTGCAATAAACCCCTTTATGTTTAAGCTAGTCTTTCTGTTTCTCTGGTTGAACAGATAGAGTTAATGCATTACTTTGCTTTTATCACTGTTTTACTCTTACCAAAGTTTAACTAGTAGTACATACAGAAATAACTAAGCAGCAAGGAGTTATGTGTTCCTATTTCTAAATAATTGCATTGAAAAATATTTTAGAGGATCCCTGGGTGACTCAATGGTTTAGCGCCTGCCTTCGACCCAAGCATATATATATATATATATATATATATATATATATATATATATATATATATATATATATTGTATATGTACATACATATATATATGTATATATAAAAACATATCAATGACATTATAATCCTAACCTTATCTTTCACTAAACCAAACAACTTAATAGAGTTATTAAGTGATGTATATAGTAACTGCAAGACCTGTCAAAATGCTTGGCACACATCCTGACATAATTACAGTAGCCCAGAATTTGCTATTGGCAGGTGAGCTTGGATATCTTCACTGCCTGATGTCCATTAAGGTCACCATCCTTGCTCATAGGTATTATTTCTCATCTGACAAAACAACAGTTGTGTGACTAAGGATCATTTTGAGTGATGACTCTCAGTTCTGTAAAAAACTATAAATTTGGGATCCCTGGGTGGCGCAGCGGTTTGGCGCCTGCCTTTGGCCCAGGGCGCGATCCTGGAGACCCAGGATCGAATCTCACGTCGGGCTCCCGGTGCATGGAGCCTGCTTCTCCCTCTGCCTGTGTCTCTGCCTCTCTCTTTCTCTCTCTCTTTCTGTGTGACTATCATAAATAAATAAAAAATTTTTTAAAAACTATAAATTTGACTCAAACAATGACACTTAGCAGTGGCAAGGGTCAATGAATTCAGATATGAGTGTCATCTCATCTCCAAGCACCAGCTTTAAAACTTCTTTTTCTGGCCAGTAGTCTGCAAATTTTAGGCAGGGCTTACATGATCATGCGTTTAATGGCAAAGGAAATATCTCATATAGAAAAATCAAATATTAAGATTTGGACTCAGCATTCATTAATATTAACCTATGAGAATTGCTAGCTGAGAAAATTTTGGTAAGGGACAAAAAATGATAATTTTAACCAGTTAATAATGCTGTTATCCATACAATTTAGTAAAACCCAATTATAGGAAATATCTCTGCATAAGTATTACTGAATTCAAAATCTAACAGTAGATTAAATATAGAACAAAATCTGAGGCCATACCCTTCCACTATGAAAGCCAACACTAACAATGTTGTTTTAGCAAAACATAATCCATAAATCATTAAATTCATTTTGCTAATCTGAATATTGGTTTTGTGCCTTTTATGAAATTCTTATATTTATTTTGGTTCTACAGTTCTATAAGAATGGCAAGTAAGTTATAAGCAAAGTTTAAATCTCTATTTTGCCCACATTTAAGCAACATAATTATGGAAATCATTTCCATCAACAAATACAGCATCAATAAGAATTTCATTTTTCTCTAAAATAAAATTTTTAACCCCACTGGCACATTATAATTACTTGGGTTTGGGGAGTGAATTTCCAGTAATTCTGATTTAATTAGTCTAAGGTGAGCACTAGGTCATTTCAATCTGTCAGTAACCAATAAAAACAATAGGAAAATAATAAGGATACACATTTGAACAATATCATTAATTCAATTGGCATTATTAGACTCTATAGAACATTACCAAATGTAATTTTTTCAATTGAATCTGGAATCCTCACTAAGATAAATTACATATTGAGACATGAAAATAAATCTTAGCAAATAATAAAATTATTGGAATATTTCATAATACAAATTCTAACCACAACATAATTACTTTAGAATTTAGTTACAATAACACATTTAGAAAATTTCCCAAATATTTAGAAATTAAATAATATACTTAAAAATAATAATTGTGTAAACAGTAAACTGCAAAACATATTAGGAAATGTTGTCAACTGACTTTAACTCATGTATAACGGAAATACAGTATATTGGAACTTATGAGATGCAGCCATAGTAGCACTTGAGGGAATTTTATAGCTTTAAAACTTATTTTAGAAAAGAAAAAGATGCTTTAAAATCAGTTATCTCTAGGAAGTTAAACTCAAAGAAGGATGAAAAAAGAAAATAATAAAAGTAAGAGCATAATTAAGTGTATTGTTCTTTTAAAACATTAATAAATTGAAAACTCACAAGCAAGACTGATCAATATTTTTAAAGACAGGAAAATTATCACAAGCAGGAATAAAATAAACATTATCTCTATACATCCTAGAGACAGTAAAGGTAAAATAAATAATGATTATGAACAACCGTTTGTAATTAAAATTGACAACTCAGATGATGAACATATTACATCAGAAACACACATTACCATACATACTCATAACAAATAAAAAAATCTAAACAGACTTATATTTAGTAGAGCACTGGGTATCATATGTTGGCAAACTGAATTTAAATAAAATATTTCTGAAAAAAAATAATTTTAAATAAATAAAAATTTACCACAAAGAAAACACAAAAATATTTATATTAGGTAATGTTAAATGTTTAAGAGCAAAATAGTACTAAACCTAAGAAAAATCCTAGACATTCTTTTTTTCTGAAAAGCCAGCATAATTTTGATATCAAAACCTAAGAAAGTCATTATAAAGAAATGAAAATCACAGACTAATACTCCCTTGAATATACACAGCAATAACAAAAATTTACTAAATATTGGCAAATAAATTCAATGTATAAAAAAACTAATAATTCATTATACAACCAAGCAGTGTTTATCCTAGATGGTCAGGTTGATTTTATATTCAAAAATGTATCAATTTATAACATTAACTGAATAAAGGAGGAAAATGTAGAAAAATCATTTGATAAAAAAAAATCAATATCCATCCATGATTAAAAGCAGAAAACTAAGAATAGAAGGGAACTTCTTCAATATGATAAAGGACATCTGCAAAAGCCTTATGGATAATCTTATATTTAATGGTGAAATTTTGAACATTTTCCCAACAAGGCAGAAGTAAGACAAGGTCATCTGTTCTTATCCCTTCAAATCAACATTGTAATGTACATCCTAACAACTTCAATAAGGAAAAATAATAATAAAAGGAATAATATTGAAAAAGAAGTGAAACTGCCATTATCCACAGGTGGCATGATTATTATATAGGTAGAAAATTCTATGGAACCTAAAAACAAAACAAAACAAATTTCTCAACTAATAAGTAAATTTCTCAAGATCGCAAGATATAGCATTTCTATATATTAGCAGGAAATAATTGGAAACTTCAAAGAAATATTATTTCATTTAAAGTAGCATTATAAAAAATGTAATCTGGTTCCACCTCTTATCCACTTCTTGGTTGATAGAAATATTGTATACCATGATTATTGAGTAGCTATATGGATGTACTCATTACTAAACCTCGTTCAATTGTATACCTAAGGACTGTGCATGTCATTGTAAATTTTACCTTAATTAAAACAAAAATATGTTTAAATCTTTTATATGCTTACTGTTTTCTTTATCGACACTGACTGACACCCTCCCCCATTCCCACTGGGTGCCTTTGTCTTACTTGACTTTGTTTATTTACCCAATGCTTAAGTGGGGAAATTTATGTTTATAATAAAGAGGTAAGAAGAGTAGAATAAACCAAAGCAGATGAAATAGAATTCAGTCAGACCTCAGAAACTAAATTTTGTCCTAAACATCTTTTCATTGCCCTCACTGCTCTTGGGGCAAAAGCTTTTCCAAGCCAGCAAGTGTTTTGTCTGCAGTTCAACCCCAAATCCAGTGTTATTTTTATTGTCTAAACAAACAAAGTGAGTGGCTAGTATTCAACTATACTATCTCTATTAAAAATTAAAACTGGTACATGCAATAACAAATACAGTATTGCCATGAAAACTAACCTTCTTTTCCCTAAACCATTGTTTTCACTCAAGATGTGTATGAAGAGGAAAGCAAATTACTTGCATCCTGTATCCAATTATTAGGTCATGCTTTAACTCATTCATTCACTTAGCATTTGTTTGTTGAGTATCTACTCAATGCTTGATACTAAACTAGAGGTGAGAATATACTCAGTAATTAAAAACTATCTTTTCTAAAAATAAACTGGCGTTCTAGATGTGGAAAAAATAAGTAAGCAGACCAATACAAGAATGGCTAATTGATCTATGGAAGAGATAGGTACAGACTAACATGGGTTTCTGCTATTTTTTTTCTGGGAAATACATATATCCATGTCTAGCCAACTCCTCCAGACTTGCTGCCAGAAGCAAGTCTCCCCATTGTCCATCTCTTGCCTTCATTACCCAGTCTTAGATTTTTGCTCAAGTCATGCTCTGCCTAGAAGGTTCTTTCAACATTTCTCCCTACAATGTCCCAGTCTGCACTTGGACTAGGTCTAAATTCTGTCAACCATCTTTCACCAGTGTTTTTTCTATCCCTGTGGCTACACATGCTATCAGTCCTTTCTCTATTTGCTTCACATGACCTTGTCTATGCAGCATTGCATGTTGTATGTTCCTAAGAGTGTGGAGACACATCTCATACTCAGAGCCTACTCACAGCATTGGCCTGAGGTTGTCACATAGAAGATGCTCAAAAGTAAGAGTTGATGGTATTAATACACAATTGTTGAGCACATGATATGCACAAATCACTGATAACTTTTCTTGCTGAAGGTGGAATATGTATGATCCAGGCACCTTTGATCCACTCTCCCTTCCTATGTCCAAACACATACTCTTTCAACACAGCCACTGCAAAAATAGTACAAGCAGTGGCCATAGCATGCAATTTCTTCACTCAGCAAGTGTGCTGATGTAGAAAACCTATGAAATACAGTTTAGGAACAATGACTGTCATTCCTGAATTTATTTGGAGCAGCAATTTGCTAATATGTCAATGTCATTGGCAACTCATGAAGTATTGACTTGAAGGGTAAAGATGAACACTTTTCTTCTCTCTGGGCAAAAGGGAATGAGACCTGAATTCCCTCTGGGAAAGCTCTTTCCCCTGAAATAGGTTGAAAATAGCCAAAATATATGTCAGGACTATCCTTGTATAAGTCTAAAAGTTGTGGGGCACCTGAGTGGCTCAGTGATTGAGCATCTGCCTTTGGCTCAGGTCATGATCCTGGGGTCTTAGGATCAAGCCCCCCATATCAGGCTCCTCACAGAGAACCTGCTTCTCCCTCTGCCTATGTGTCTGCCTCCCTCTCTGTGTCTCTCATGAATAAGTAAATAAAATCTTTAAAAATAAAGTCTAAAAGTTGTGCATATAATTTGACCCTGGCCACTTCTCAGGATGCAGTGAGTAGTGATATGCATTCTGAGAGGTTCAGAAAGACAAGAATGCCTGGTAGCTGGGAGCAAAGGGTCATCAGCTGCATTTCAGAACAAGGGTTCTAGCCTTAGTCTCAGGACTGACTACACATTAGAATCAGACTAATTAAATCAGAATTTCTAGGAGAGGGAACAATGCATTAGTAACTAGTGAAGCTTCCCAAGTGATTTCAATGGACAATCAAATTTAAGAATTAACTAAATATGATGGTAGATATATTCCAGGGGTTTCAGACCTTTTTGAATGTAAATTAACCAGGAAGATCTCCCAAACTGCATGGAATGATTAATTGTGTGTCAACTGGATCATGGCTTGGCAAAACACTGTTTTGGATACTTATGTGAGGGTTGAGATTAACATTTGAATTTGTAGACTGAATAAAGCAAATTATTTTCCCCAATGTGAGTATCCTTCATCCAATCAGATAAAGACCTAAATAAAACAAAAAGGCTGACCCACTCAGGAGTAAAAGGGAACTTTGCTTGACTCCTGAGCCAGGACAGTGTCTTTTCCTGCCTTCTGACACAATTGTTAATGTTGGCTCTTCTTGGGTCTTTGAGGCTTCTGGCTTTCAGGTTAATAAGGCTGTCTGGGTCTCTGGTTGCTGACTGCAGATCTTGGGGTCCTGTTAACCTCTATAGTTGTATGAGCCAAATCCTGATAATAAATCTGTGTGTATGCATATATGCATATGCATATAATATGTATATGTATATATGTATATATATCCATATATATACACACATATATAGATATATACATATATATATGTATGTATCCTGTTGGTTCTGTTTCTCCAGAGAACTCTAACACACTGTGGATGTCTTATCTCACTGCCATAGATTGTGTTTCTACTGGAAAGGCATGGCCCCAGAATTTTCCAGATTTATTTTTAGCATTAATAGTATTATTATTCCCAGATAGTTCTAATAAGGACATACTGCAATTTGGACATAACTGAATGATCTCAAGCAAGTTACTTAACCTTGCCTAAGTTAGTTATCTTTATACATAAGGTAAGGATAACTATACTATCTTACGTGGTTATAGTACATTGCATTGCAATGCATACGGTAGAGTGCCTGGTCCATGGATATTAGGAACATTTATTTTTATCACATATGTATGCAATTACCAAGGTATTTCTCCATAGTAAATGTTCAATATGATTTTAAATACAACTAGAAAATATATCCAAGCATCAGTGGTTTAATTTCCTTCAGAGTACAGTATGAGACTTATATGTGTCCTAGGTAACATCATTCTTTTAATTTGTCCCATAACAATACTTACATACTTTTTACTTGTCTTTTCATTCATGACTCCAGCATTGACCCAGTACAAATAGGCATTTGTCCAAAAAACCAAAGTTGTTTCATATACTTTTGCCTGCTCTTAATCTCTTCCAGTTACTCATCTGAATTTCTTCTGGCACGGTCTGAGTACCTTCCAGTCTCAGCTCATGTCATTTCAGAGAAACAGGTGGTAATAACAGTTCCTAAGTGACATGAGACATGATTTTACTGAACATCATTTGTTGGATATACTTGGTCTGATTTTTAAACCAGTGTTCCTCATTCATGCCACTGTACTGTCATTTGAAATTTGAAATTCCTTAAACAATACATTTGACCCTAGAACACTGCAACATTTTAGAGTCCCCATAGACTATATAGTCTTGCCTTATACTCATTCCATCTATGTTACCTTTCAAATATTTGCAAATGAGCTTCTGTGAAGAAAGGTGCTAGCATATTTATAGCCATTAAGAGAGGTCTTCCATAACGATTACTTCAGGTTATTTAAATATCATTTTTAGTTTAAAGGATTGTTTTACTTGAATCTGAAACCTCTATAAAAGCAAATAACTCAAACAGTCTAAGCAGCAAGTATGATGCAGTTATAATTATCTGAATATGTTAACATTTAGGGAACAGTCAGGCGCATTACTGGCCTTTGGAAAATAGAATGCCTCATGTAGACACTAATTAATCAATAAAATCCTAATTGGATTCTATTAAGTATTGGAAACGACATTTCAACTTAAATATTCCATGTACAACCCTGACCCATTCCCAAGTAGCAATAAAAGCCAATTAGGGTGGTATTCAAATTATAATTATGAATGCTATCACCACCCTCATCTACATTAATATTACAACAATTAAAGAGAAAGAACACAATAAGGATTGAATCAGGCAAGTCTTCCTGCACAGATGCCTCACTTTGGGGCTATTATTGAGAAATTCAATATAACACAAAAGTGACTTTTAAAGAGCCTGAGCTTTGGAATTAGAAAGCTTGAGATAATATCCACCACTACTAATTGTGTGTGTATCTGAGACCAATGTCTCCCTCTGTGAAATGGGAATAATGGCAGCCTTTTTCAGAACTATGTTGAAGATTAGAACTGATGCATATGAGTGTTTCAGCAGAGAGCTGTGTAGATGGAATCCAGCAGAAAATGGCAGATCTCTTCCAGAATACTGACATCTGCATTCATGGAATCTTTGGAAGAAACCCAAGATTTATCAAAACTCACCCGTCATTTTTAGTGCAGGAACACTTTTTACTGTAATCTCCAAAGATTATGTTCTAATCTCTGCTTGAACACCTTTATTGCTTCAGAATTTCTTTCCTTGTGGTGTACCACAGTTTTGTTGTCAGCATTTTTAGAACATGGAGAAATTGACCTCCTTATTGACTCCCATTAGACCCAGTTTTACCATCAGCTATAACTTAAACCATATTGAAATCCTTTTATAGAAAGGATTTTTTTTCAAGAAAAAAAAGCCAGGTGTCTGATAGCACAGGCCCTGGAATTAAATCCGTTAAATCCTAGTCCTATCAGTGACCAGATGTTGACCTCAGACCTATCACCTTCTTTATGCTTTAGTTTTCTCAGCATTATATATGGATAATAGTTTCTATCTCTTGTTGTGTTGTGAATGTTAGCTATCACTGCATTCATGTCATTTTCCTTTTTCATGCTTACAAACTCTCCTTGTAGATTATTATGTACAAGCCCTTTCGAGGCCCAGTCAATCTTGCCTGGGTGCCAGTTTAAACACAAAACCCCTGTTAAATTAATCATTTTGATGAACATCTTAGTAAGATGAGTCATATATTTCCAGATCGGCATGATCTGGAACAAAATCTCATTATTTTTCTACTGTTCAAGTGAGAAACAGAGTCTTAGAGAGGTGAGGTAAGGTAATTTGTCCATAGTCATCTAGATTGTATGTGAAAGGCCAGAGATTACACACTGTAGGTGCACATCCTAGGCTCTTACAGGATTTGCTATACTCTCTCAGCACCCACTACAGTAAACAAAGGAAAAAAAAAAACAGAAAGGTTGAGACCAAAGTTGAAGAAGCTAAGATATTCAGACAGAAATGGTCAGAAGTCAGGCAGCAATGTCATATTATTTCTCCTGGGAAAGGCATAACTTGGTTGTAGATATGGTGTTGTGATACAAACATTCTACTGAAAATGATCTATTCATAAGGCACAAAGTGTAAGAGCATATTAGCAATTAGATAAAACAAGAACAGTTTAGCAGTGACATTCTGAAAACAATGGATTCAGTGGATGAATTTAATAGCCAAATTTTTGGATACAGTGGACAATCTGACTGTGAATATATTTGAGGTGGCACAGGTCTTATGATGACCCTCGAAGTATATTATATAATTAGTCACCTCTTTATTTTTAATATTATTTATAGAATTAGTCCTCTTTTTCAAGACAAAGAGGTCTGGTGCTACCCAGAGGCTGCTACCTGAGTTAAGACTTGTTTTAAAACATAGACTACTGGGGAGAAACATTCTATGATTAGACCTCAAGATGATATAGACTGATAGCTCTGTAGACCCAGAATGTCATATTGAATTATTTCCCTAGAAAATAATTAAGATAGATCCTAGATTCAAACCTCTTTGTTCCAAATCTCATGCTTTTTTGGCAACTTTTTCATGATGTAAATTAAGTGAAATTCTCAAGATCAAAATTATTTTACTGAGATATCTAAGAAGTTCTTTATTATAATAAGCTAAAGTTTAATAATTTAGTCTTATATACTTTCTATATTTAGAATGAATTCTAACTGAAAAGGCCACTCAGCAACTGTATGATTCAATTTATATGAAATATCCAGAATAGGAACATTCTTAGTAACGGAAAGAAAATCAGTGTTTATCAGTGATAGTGGGGAGGGAGAATGAGGAGTGATTGACAGTGAGTAGAAGGCTTCCTTTTTGAGGTGATGAAATGTTCTTCAACCAAATGTAGTGATGACTGCACAACATTATAAATGTACTAAATGCCACTAATGGTAAATTTTATGTTGTATGTTTACCACAAAAAAAATCATGGCAAAATTATCTTAGGAATGTTTCATCCTATGGAAGTTAGTAGGAGGGAAGCTTGGGTGGCTTAGTGGTTAAGTGTCTGCTTTTGGCTCAGGGAGTGATCCTGGGGTCCCAGGATTGAGTCCCACATCAGGCTCCCTGTGTAGAGCCTGCGTCTCCCTCTGCCTGTGTCTGCCTCTCCCTCTATGTCTTTCATGAGTACATAAGTAAAATCTTTTTAAAAATAAAAAATAATAAAAATAATAAAAAGGAAGTTAGTAGGATTACATGGGGGGAGATGGAGGAAAACAACAAACTTTTGCTCTAATCCTGGCTCTACCACTTACTAGCTACAACTGGTTGGATTCCCCTGAACCACATGCACCACATAAGCTTACTGTAGAATCAGTTAAGGCAGATCAAACACTCTGCATAGTATTTGATGTATAGGAGGTGTTTGGTAAAAGTAATGGTCACATATTCATGGGTTCTCTAAGGTGACATAATAGCTAAAAGGATAGTGATTTAGAGGTTGGTTTTATTGTAGGGAAATTTGATATAAATGGGGAGTAGTGATTCCCAGGAGCCTGGTTCTGGTGTACTCATATTAGACTACCAAGTTTTAGTCTTTTATTTCTCCTTGAGCTGGAATTCAGTGCAAAAAATATTTTAACATTTAAATAAATCCAACAAGTTAAAACATTATTTATACAAATTATTGAACTTTGGGGGCTGATATCAATATTCCTGCTTTAAAAAAAATAAGCTGTGAGGTAAAAAGATCAAGTTGGCATGGACCAAATAAAGGATCAAACTAATAGAAAAAAAAACTATACTTCTGGAATATGTACATTTCACCAGCATTTCTTAAAGGATCTTATCTTAATTTGATGACTAGAGCAAAAACCAGATGAATTACAGGTGAAAATATATCTGATAATAATAGCTAATATATTCAGCACTTACTAAGCCATATGTACATATATGTGTGTGTGTGTGTGTGTATATATATATATATATATATATATAGAGAGAGAGAGAGAGAGAGAGAGAGAGAACTATGCCATCATTCCATTAAAAAAAAAAACTGAGGCAATTTGAGTTGTTCTTTCCCCATTACATTACACATAGTAAGATACTAAACCAGGATTATAAATTGAGATCATCTGCCTCCAGGGACTCTGGTTGTAACACAATAGCTATCTCTCCAATCTATACATCTAAGTTTAGTATTACTAGAGACATTTTTAACTTGTAAATTTATTATAAAGTTTATTTACTGATACTAATTAAACACAAGATATATAGGAGACTTTATATAGTAGTTAACTCATTCATAGTGATCTATAATAAGCATACTTTATTCATTCTGTATAAATTTCTAATTTTTCCTAAGTTAGGAACTTACAAGAAGTTTTGTTATTGCATTAGGAGTTTAGCTTTTTCACAGATTTTTTTTGTTTTTCTAGAGATTCTGATATTCTTTTCATGCAGAAAAGCACACAAAGATCAGGAGCCAATTGAGAAATCAACTACCATGTTAACTATCTTGGAGTAAAGCCTATAATCTTCAAAAAATATCAGATTGTACCATTTAGATGTCATTGGATAGAAGTTGCAGAATATGCTACCAAAAAATGGCTTATATTGTAGGGATTTTATTATCTCACACAGTAAGTTTTCTAGAGCTAGGCTATACTTGGGACTAGTACAAAATTGTAAAGGCTCAATACTGTCTCCTAGAACCTACACACTTTCTTTCCTGCTTCTGCCATAAGCCTCAATGGGTTGGTTTTTATTTTGAAATATGTTGTTCCTTGATTGCAAGATGACAACTTTACATGAAAACATCACATCCTAATATAATTGTGTTAGTCTCATACATTAAAGCCTAAATGGAGCAGAGAATAATTTTTTTCAAGCATTTCTTTAATTTTATTTAATAAGAATAACATTTCCAGACGTAAAAGACTTCTTTGAATGTCTCATCGACCAGAACTGGATCCCATAGCTACCTCTAACAAGGAAAGTTAAAAAGAGAATAAACAGCATTATAACTTTCTATAGTAGGAGGAATTCTGCTAATAAAAAGAAGTGTTAAGATGTTTTAAGAGGTAGTTTTTATTATTACTTAGGTATGATGAAGCTAAAAGATCAAAATATGACTATAATTGAAAAAATAATTTGCTACTCACGGTATCTAAGAGACAGGGTCATGCTATATCATGCAAGACTACATGGAGAAGCACCAGAGTTGGTCAGGAGTCAAGGGTAGTGAAAGGGAAATGTGAGCAAGATGCTTTATTGTGGTTTTTCTTGGGGGAAAGAAAGGCCAGGCAAGCTAAACAGGGTTAGGATTGTCTAGGTTGACTAATTTCAACATGCTCTTAGGCTTATAGGCTCACTCTAGTTGAGGTAGCTTGGAAAGATAAAGAAAACATTGTCTTGGAATTTGAGAGCCCAGTAAAAAAGATAGGGTGGGAAGCTTATAGGCTCTGAATTAGTTAGTCTGTATGTAAAAGATATGCTCCTGGGTACATCGTCTGCCATCTTAAGGAATTTACCTAGCCCTCAGAGGGACAGTCCCTCTTTAGTCACTGAAGCCCCAGATACTAAAACATTAAGAATGCAGAAAATAAAATCTCCTAACAAAGAAAATTCCAGGACCAGAGGGTCTCAGGGTGATTTCTACCAAACATTTAAAGAAAAAAAATGATGCAAATCCATTCAACTCTTTGAAAATAAAGCACTTTCAAACTGATTTTATGATGCCAGCATTACCCTAATACCAAAACCAGATAAGGACACCACAAGAAAAGAAAGCTACAGGGCAATATTCCTGATAAATATAGATTGAAAAATTCTAGAAAATTTAATTCAAACTAAAAGGATTAAACACCATGATGGAGTGATATTACTCTAAGATACAAGGATGCTTCAACATACACAAATGAGTAAATGTGATACATCACATTAATAGAATGAAAGATAAAAATCATATTATCCTCTTAATAGATATAAAAACAATTTGACAAAATTCAACATGCTTACATGAAAAAGATCTCAACAAATTGGGTGTAGAAAGAACATAATAAATATCATAAATGAAAAACCCACAGCTAATATACCAGGAGTAAAAAACTGAACGCTTTCCGTCTAATTGAGAATAAGACAGCAGTGCCCACTCTCAATACTTCTATTCAACATTGTGCTAGACTAGCTGGAGCAATTAGGGATGAAAAAACATACAATCAAATTGGAAAGGAAGATGTAAAATTGTCTCTATTTTCAGATAACATGATCTTGTATGTTAAAAACCTTAAAGACTCCACCCAAAAGCTGTTAGGACTAATAAAGAAATTCAGTAAAGTTGCAGGACACAAAACAATGATGCAAAAATTAGTTCTGTGTTTATACACTAACAGAAATATCTGGAAAAGAAATAAGGAAAATAATCCCATTTACAAGAGCATCAAAAAGAATAAAATATTTAGGAATAAATTTAACCATGGAGGTGAAAGATTGGTCCATGGAAAACTGTAAGAATGAAATAAATTTAAGAAGACATAAATAAATGGAAAGAATTAATATTATTAAAATGCCAATTCTATCCAAAGAACTCTACGAGTTCAAAAAAAGCCCTATCAGGATGCCTGAGTGGCTCAGTGGTTGAGTGTCTGCCCTCACCTCAGGGCATGATGCCTGTGTTCCAGGATGTAGTCTTGCTTCAGGCTCCCAAAGGGAGCCTGTATCTCCCTCTGCCTATGTCTCCATCTTTTTCTCTGTGTCTTTCATGAATAAATAAAATCTTAAAAAAAAAAAAAAACCCTATCATAATTCCTATGGCATTTTTCACAGAAACAGAAAAAAAGGGATCCTAAAAGTTGTATGATACCTCAAAAGATCCCAGCAGCCAAAGAAATCCTGAGAAGGAAGAACAAAGCTGGAGGCATATTTTCAGATTTTAAACTATACTACAAAGCTATATTAATTAAAACCATATGATACTGGCATAAAAACAGACACATAAAAAAGAGCACAGAAAGAAATCCTTACATATACAGTCACCTAATATTTGACAAAGAAGATGAGAATATTCAACAGCGAAACATTGTCTTTTCAATAAATGGTGTTAGGGAAACTAGATATATGCTTTGGACCCTATCATATAGCACTCACAAAAAAATCTACTTGAAATGGATCAAAGACTTAAATGTAGACCTGAAACTGTAAAACTATTTTTTAAAGATTTTATTTATTCATGAGAGACACACAGAGAGAGGCAGAGACATAGGCAAAGGGAGAAGAGGCTCCCTATGGGGAGT
This sequence comes from Canis lupus baileyi, assembly GCF_048164855.1. NCBI lineage: Eukaryota > Metazoa > Chordata > Mammalia > Carnivora > Canidae > Canis > Canis lupus. The sequence continues at coordinate 29,528,963 of NC_132857.1, read as the reverse complement.
CTGATGTGGAACTCAATCCTGGGACTCCGAGATCACACCTTGAGCTGAAGGCAGATGCTCAACCACTGAGCCATTCAGGTGCCCCTTGAAACTGTAAAACTCTTAAAAGAAAATATAGAGAAAAAAAACCTCCTTCACATTGGTCTTGACAACAAGTTGTTAGACAAGAGAACAAAAGCACAAACAACAAAAGCAAGAATAAACAAGTGAGACTACATTGAACTGAAAGTTTGATGCACAGAAAAGGAATAACAGAGCAACAGGGCTCTGGACTGGAAAAAAATATTTGGAAGTCATGTGTCAGATAAAAGATTAATATTCAAAATATCTGAGGACCTTATACAACTCAATGGAAAAAATTTAAAATGGACAGAAGATCTGAATAAACACTTTTTCAAAGAAGATAGACAAATGGCCAGCAGGCATATGTAAAGGCACCCAACATCATAAGTCAGCAGCAAAGCCACAAGGAGATATTATGGTATACCTGTTAGAATTTTATTAAAAGGAAAATAAAGGGATGCCTGGGTGGCTCAGTGGTTGAGCATCTGCCTTTGGCTCAGGGAGTGATCCTGGGATCTGGGATCAAATCCCTGAATTGGGCTCTCTGTAGGGAGCCTGCTTCTCCCTCTGCCTATCTCTCTGCCTCTCTCTGTGTGTGTCTCTCATGAGTAAATAAATCTTTAAAAATATTAAATAAATAAATAAGAAAGTAAGTTAATTGGTTGATTAATTAATTAATTGATTGATTGATTAAAAAGAGATAACAAATCCTGACAGGAATGTGGAGTAATGGGAAATTGTGTACTTTTGGTGGGAATGTAAATTATTAGTACAGCACTATTAGAAAATAGGCTAAAGATTCCTCCAAAAATTAAAAATAGAGCTACCATCTGATCCAATAATCCCACATTGGGGTATGCCTCTAAAGGAAATAAAATCTCTCTCTAGAAAAACTATTTGCATCCCCATGATGTTCATGGTACAATATCCATGACATGGAAACAACCTAAGTGTCTGTTGACAGATGACTGGATAAAGAAAATGTGAGATAAAGAAAAATGTATACACACACAGAATATTATTTAGCCATAAAAATGAAGGAGATCTTATCATTTGCAACAATCTGTTTGGACTTTGAGGGTATTATGTTAAGTAATAAGCCAGGAAGAGAAAGACAAATATATGATATCACTTATATGCGGAATCTAAAAAAAAAAAATTAAACTCATAAAAACAGAGGTAGAATAGTAGTTGCCAGGGGCTATGGGAGTAAGGAGAATGGTGAAGAAATTGGAGAGATGTTGGTCAAAGGATACAAACTTACAGTTATGGGTAAATTCTGGAGATCTATTATTCAGCATGGCAACTACAGTTAACAGTATTTATTTTACATTTGAAACTTGCTCAAAGAGTAAATCTTAAATGTTCTCACCACATACAAAAATGTAATTGTGTAAGGTTACAGATGTGTTAATGAACCTTGTTCTGGTAATAATTTTGCCTTATATACATACACCAAATCATCATATTGTACCTTAACTTACACAATAAGTCAACTTTGTATCAGTAAGGCTAGAGGCAAAAAAGAATAAAGAAAATTCAGAAAATGGTTAATTCAGTGGAAAATGACTTTTGGTAGTCTTATAATCTGTGTTAAATATTTTTAAGTCTTAGACTCCTGTGAGGTTTTCTACTACCTCCTTGTCTTTTTTTTTTTAAGATTTTATTTATTTATTCATGAGAGACACACACAGAGAGAAGCAGAGACACACACAGGCAGAGGGGGAAGCAGGCTCCATGCAGGGAGCCCAATCCCAATGTGGGATTAGATCCCAGATCCCAGGATCACGCCCTGAGCCAAAAGCAGACTCTCAACTGCTGAGCCACCCAGGCATCCCTACCTCCACAAGTCTAACCCAGAAGCCAGAATGTCTATGAGTACCACAAGCAGACTGAGTGCACTAACGAATTAACAAATTGCTATGCATAGACAGAGCCTTGCTGACTTGGTTTGCTTACCAATTGCAGAGAGATCAGAGATATAGCAGGAGGGTCTCCCCTTGTCAATTGGAAACCCTTCCCAGATATTCTTTTTTGAAGCAGCAGAATGCATAAAAATGTCCTTTACACGTAAGCACCAGCTGTGAAAAGAGAAAGGACAGAGCCCAATTCTTGACATAAGGGCATGGACTCTCAATGGGGTCCAAAGAATGGTCATGGAAGAATTTGATTAAAGGATGAAGGGGGTCTGGGAGGCTGAAGGAAGAAAGTAGCATTCTCCTCACAGAATGGTGCACTTGACTGGAATTTTTCTTTTTAACTGATTGGTGTCAGGTGTTGGTAAAGTTCGGTGGATCCTCCTCTGAGAGCACCTTTCTGTTTTGCCTTATTTCAGTCAGAGAAAATACCATCCATGAAATAGAACAGTTATTGCTCTCTGAAGAAAGGGCCTAGTCTTTGCATATGGAATGTTTGAAACATTCCATGTGCAAAGCTAAGAGACTTGATTTGAAAATCAACTATCCATCCCATGATTCTCATGGAGACTTGCATCTTTCATCATGCTCCAAAAATTGTTGATGGCTTGCAGTTTTGAAGGTACTGATTTTGTCTTATGATGTCCTGCTTGGCTCTTGAGTCTCTGTATCAATAAGGGATATTTGAAGTAGGGATTTGAATTACAAGGAACTCTTTTTTCTTTCTTTTTTCTTTTTTTTTTTTTTTTTTTTTGTTAAAGTATTTCTGGTTGACGTCTGAGAAGAAAATTAACCCATACCCTCTTCGAGTAGAGCCATTACACATCCTATGTGCTGTCATTAAGAATCATCTGTTAGGCCTCCAGAAATGAATGAAGGCATTAACAATTAATCATATAGGCCCTCTCAGGCATCTAACTACTGAAGATACAAAGTCGGAAATTAATTGTAATTGCTTTTCTAAGATCTTAGTCTAAGGAGACTCACACATAATTAAGTAAGCATGATGTAGTATGAATTAATGAAAGAAAAACTCCAAAAGCCTGATATAAAAGGGAAGCCATTTTAGATTTCTTTCTAAGTCAGCATGACTGTACATAAACTTTGTTCAAACCAAAAGCCTGATTTATAGCCCACCAAATATTCATTGTACATATGCTTTGTGAATGAGTAGCCTAAAGGAAAACCATTTTATCCTTAAGATATTGATCAATGTTTCTACTCCCTGCATTCCTTGATGTTAAAACTCATGATTCCCTCCTATATGCTAATTTATAATCTTTTGAGCTTTTACAAAATGTAAAATAGTATGTAACCCTGTGGAAACTGTTCATTATCTGGAGTATTTCCTTCCTCATGAAAAGCATATTTCCCAGGCCACTGTCCTAATTTGAGTGCAAATAAAATTCTCTATTTTCTTTTAATATTAGAGATCTTTCTCTGGTAAATTTTCATGAACAGAGTTAGATATGAACAAAATAGAGCAGAGGCTACATGAGTGTTCGATCCTGTCTGAAGATTCAGAGTAGCCCTCAAGTTTTCTGTTATTTCCTGTATCTCAGCTTCATGGTGGTGACTGGTATTGAAAAAGAAAAGCACCAACCCCAAACAGCATCACTTGCCACCCCATCCCACCCCCTTCCGGGATAGCAAATTATAGTTTTAACCTATCTCAGTAATGTGACATTTTAATAGTCCATCTAAAATGTCCTTGTCGGCCTCTGTGAGGTCATCTTCAGGATTAAAAAACCTATCCCTCAGCAAGATTCCCCACAAAAAAAAAGGTATCATGGCGTAAAACCATCTTTTCTTTTCTTTTGCTCATAACTTCTTGCCCTACTTACCTTCCTATAAAAAAAATTTCCTTTTGATGCAATGCTTCAGCACATCTCTCTTCTTGCTAGATGGGATGCTGCATGATTCATGAATTTCTTTAAAAATCCAATTAGATATTCAAATTTGCTTAGTTGAGTATTATTTTTATTTTTTTATTTTTATAAAATATTTTATTTATTTATTCATGAGAGACACAGAGAGAGAGAGGCAGAGACACAGGTAGAAGGAGAAGCAGGCTCCATGCAGGGAGCCTAACAATATGGATCCTGGTGATGTCATTAGCTAAACTCCAAGGTCTGACTTTTACTGCCTACCTACTTGTACCCATCAAAACTTTGTTCCACATTTTTCCTTAAGCTCTTCTTTCCAGTTTATCTTATAAATCAGGCAAAAGACCCAATCGGCAGAGCACCCTGTGATGGGAAACAACACTACCGCTCAAGCAACAAGGACTGCCTAAATGAATATCTCTGGTGGCCCAGACCACCCCGACCAGTCTGACTCAAACCCTGACTCACACCTGCAAAGATGGACCATGGAGTCACCCATGCGTTGACTGACAGTTACCTTTACCTCATTATAATGCCAATATCTCCACACAAAGAGAAACACAAGCCTTCAGGCACATATACCACCTTATGTTCCCCTCTGTACATTATGACAAGGCTCTCCTTTCTAAATATTCATCCTCATTTTATTTTTTTAATTTTTTAATTTTTTATTTATTCATAATAGAGAGAGAGAGAGAGAGAGAGAGAGAGAGGAGACAGAGGCAGCGACACAGGCAGAGGGAGAAGCAGGCTCCATGCAGGGAGCCTGACGTGGGACTCGATCCTGGGACTCCAGGATTGGGCCCTGGGCCAAAGTCAGGCGCCAAACTGCTGAGCCACCCAGGGATCCCCTTCATCCTCATTTTAAATAAAAGAAGCCTATCCACCTGCTCAGGGAGTCACAGCTTTGGTAGCTATTTCCTGTGACCTCCTTATTTGCTACAAATCCTTGATTAGATTTCAAGCCCAAAATAATCCTCCACAGTCCTCAGTTTTGTCCTCTGTGTTCTTGGTTTTGCCTCGTAAGTCATCCTTCCTTTTTTCATGGTCACACATTGTTTGCAGCTGAATAGTTTTATTAGCCTGCTTCCTACCACTGTGACGAGCCCTAGTCTATAGACATTCTTCAATAACAGACTGATGAGAATATAGAAGGATCAAGGAAGGAAGATTGGAGTCCAAATTGTTTTTGGAATCAGAGATCCATAGTTACTGTTGCTGCTGCTTACTGAACTCTCCCTCTTGTGCGTTGTGGTCCTGACTTACTTAATCTCTTGGATCCTCAATTTCATTATCTCTAAAATGAGGTTGCTATTACTGATCCCATAGTATCACTAGAAATATTAAATAAAATAATGTCCTATTATTATATGATGTGTTTAGTACAGGCCCCAGGATTTGATCAGTGCATGGAAATTACATCTTGTTATTTTTCTTATTCTCTTTCTCTTCTTTACCTGTTATTGTGAATTTCAAATTTCCCATCTTGGCTACACATTGTACTCACCTCAGAATCCTTTGAAAATACTAATACAGTAGCCCAGCCCTCAACTGCAGTTCCACTCTGCAATTTCAGTTACCTGTGGTCAACTACAGTCTGGAAGCAGATGGTCCTTTTTCTGACATGCTTTTAGAGGTCAATAGTAGCCTAACATTACATTGCAACACCTACATCATTCAGCTATTTCATCTCATCATGTAGGCGTTTAATCATCTCACACCACCACAAGAAGAGTGAGTGCAGGACAGTAAGATATCATGAGACAGAGAATACCACATAGCTTTTATTACTATATATTGTCATAATTGTTCTATTTCATCATGTTATTGTTCATCTCTTACTGTGCTGAATCTACAAAATTAAACTTTATCATAGATATGTACGTATAAGAAAATGGATGGTATATATTATGCTCAGCACTCTGTGGTTTCAGGAATCCACTGGGAGTCTTGGACTGCATCTCCAGCAGATGGTGGTGGGGAGCTGACTGTCCTTGGGTTCCACCCCCAGAGCTTCTGATATATTTGTCATGGGATCTGGCCTGGGCTTTGGTATTTGTTAAATCCTTCAGAAGACTCTAATGTGCAGCTACAGTTGAGAATCAGTGTAAGACTTTGCAAATGACCACCACCTTCACCTTTTCACAGATTTCTCCTTGCAGCGCACCCCTAGGGGGTTCATGTATGTGCAAAGTAGGGCTGATCCAAGGAGTCAGTTCTATAGAGTTCCTTAATGCTTTTCCCCAGACAGCTCCCCCACCCAAACTACCTCAGATACCCCAAATATCTTTAATCTAGTAATTTTTTTAGGAGATCCTGTCAATATTTGCGTGGGTTTAGTTGTATTTTGTTGGACTTGAGTACTTACTCTCATAATGTCAGAAGCATCAAAACCAGAGGCAATAAAGGAAAAGATATACAAGTTGAATTTAATCAAAATTAAAAACTTTTGTGCATCATAGGGCACTGTCAACAGAGTGAATGGCAACCTATAGAATAGGAAAATATATTGCAAGTCATGTGTCTGATAAAGGATTGATACCAAAATATATCAAAAACTCCTACATCTCAACAAGGAAACAACAACCTGACTTAAAAATTACAATTGTAATATATGAAAAATTTAAAAAGAACATGTAAACAGTATGCGGTATGTCACTCCTTTACTCAAGAATTTTTTAAATTCTTCAGTTTACACTGAATAAAAACCCAAACTTCAAGGAGATCTTTTCCTCCTTCGACTGCCACCTCTCTCAGTATGTAATCATCCACAGTCAGTTAGTAAATATCTGTATTACTTATGCCTCAGGTGTTACATTTACAGTTTTAAATATTAAAAAATCTATTGTTTGTTATGAAATTCATTTGTATCTATCTTAAAAATTTCCCCAACTTTTTCTCAAGGAAGCATTACCTGCAAGTATCTTTCCAGAATGGGATTTATATGTATACAGATAACTAGCTTGCTTTTTCTTTCTTTCTTTCTTCCTTTTTTTCTTTCTTCCTTTCTTTCTTTCTCACTTAAGAGTGATAGAAAGCAGATTTGTCTGTTGTAGGAACCTATGCCTGAGAACTTGAAGGAAGATGACAGAAGAGTAGGGAACCCTAGTTTCATCTGGAATATCTAGCTGATAGCTATCAAATCATTCTGAACACCTAAGAAAAGAATTGCTGCAACTCTACAAATAGAAAAGCCACCACTTTGCAAGGTAAGAGGTGCTGAGAAGTGAGTCAGATGGGATAGATCAGAATATAAACCACAGGTGGAAGGAGCCTCCATAAGCCAGCTACTGGAAAGTGATATAGCAGCAGCGTGCAAAATCAGAACTTTTAGAAGCCTTCTCCAATGAGGGTTGTCCAGGCCTGAAAGGCGCTCAGGTAGCAAAGCAGGGTAGGATCCTAGGTGGGACAGTGTGGTCTTAGGATCCCAGAATCACAGAAAGAACAAGGGTGCCTGACTATGGCAGAATTCTCAAGCATCGGAGTCGGGAACCTGGCTGAAACCACAGAGCCCAGGAGTGAATTTTCACCTCCATGTTTCCATAAACAGAAACTGGCACAGTCAGGTGAAGGCTCGCGGAGACAGGGTGGACACAGAGTGTAGATAGAAACCAGGGAGACAGGAATGATTGACTACTTCTCCCTGAGGGTTCACTGAAGAGTAGGAGCCCTGATCTTTCAGCTCCAGGGCTGGAAAACAGGCACCACCATTATTATTTTCATCCTCTAAAGCAGCGAAGGAAGCCTTCAAGGAATAAAAGCCACATAGAGAAATCTGGAGCCACTTACACTAACTGGCTCCCTGGCAAAGGCAGTGCAATTCCACCAGGGCAAAGAAACCTGAGAATCAGGGCAATAGGACCCTACCCCAGAAGACCAGCAGGAACATTCGACTATTACCGAGTTTACTGATCACACAGAACCAAAAAGCTCCAGCTCTAGGGGAAAATAGTGGATAGAATTCAAGGTTTTTTCCATGATTCTTTAGTCTTTCAGTTTGAGATTTCTTTTTTTTTTCAACTACTTTCTTATTTTATTAACTCTCTTTTTGTCTTTTTTTTATTTCATTTTTACATTTACATTATACATTTTTTTCCAATTGTGTCTTCCTTTCATTGTATTTAATTTTATTTGTGTGTGTGTGTGTATATATATATATATATATATATATATATATATATATACATACATAAGCTTTCATTTCTTTACCATTTTGAGATCTAGTTTCTACTAACAGACCAAAATACACCTAACACCTGGTATATTACCCCTGTTCCATCCACCTGTTTGATTGTATTCTCTTTTTTTCTTTTTTGGTTTCTGATCTCTTCTGGTTTGTTTAGAATATATTTTGCTAGGGTTGTGGTTGATTTTTTTTTTTGTATTTTGTTTTCTCATTCTTCTAGTCTTCCCTGGACAAAATGATAAGATGGAAAAACCCCAGAAAAAAAAATTAAAAAAAGAAGGCAGTATTAACTGCCAGAGACCTAATAAATGTGGATATTAGTAAAATGTCAGAGTTAAAATTTAGAATAACATTTATAAAGATACTAGATGGGCTTCAATTAAACATAGAAAACAGAGAGGATCCTTTTCTGGAGAAATAAAAGAACTAAAATCTAATTAGATCAAAATACATTTTATTATTACTGAGATGCAATAAAAAATGGAGGCTCAAACTGCTGGGATAAATGAGGTAGAAGAGAGAATCTGTAACATAGAAAATGAAATGATGGAAAATAAACTGAGTGAAAGAGAGATTAACAACTACTAGATCATGAGAGGAGGATTTGAGAGATCAGCAATACCATTGAGTTAAACGATATTAGAATAACTGGGGTTCCAGAAAAAGAAGAAAGAGAGAGAGGGACAGGAGGTAAATCTGAGCAAATTATAGCTGAGAATTTTCCTAATATGAGGAAGGAAATAGTCATTCAAGTCCAGGAGACTCAGAGAACCCTCCTCAAAATCAATAAAAACTGGTGAACACCTCAACATATAAGTGAAACTTGCAAGTTTCAGAGACAAAGAGAAAATCCTGAAAACAGCTCTGAACAAAAGGTCCTTAACCCACAGAGGTGGAAAAATAAAGGCTGGCAGCAGACCTAACCACAGACAGTTGGCAGGCAAGAAAGGACTGGCGTGATATATTCAAAGTGCTAAATGAAGAAAATATGCAATCGAGAATATTTTATCCAGCAAGGCTGTCATTCACAATAGTAGGAGAGATAAAGAGGTTCCAGGACACACAGAAAAGAATTTGTGATCACTAAACCAGCCCTACAAGAAATATTAAAGGGGATTCTTTAAGCAAAAAGAGAGCCCAAAAGTTACTTAAACTAGAAAGGAAAAAAGACAATATACAGAAACAGTGATTTTAAAGGTAATACAATGACACTAAATTCATATTTTTCATTAGTTACTGTGAACGTAAATGGGCTAACTGTTCCAATCAAAAGACACAGGATATCAGAGTGGATATAAAAGCAAGACCCATCCATATGCTATCTAGGAGAGACTCATTTGAGATCCAAAGACACCTCCAGATTGAAAGTGAGGAAGTGGTGAACAATTTATCATGCTAATGGACATCAAAAGAAAGCAGAGATAGCAATTCTTATATTAGGCAAATTAGATTTCAAACCAAAGATTAACAAGAGATAAAAGGGACACTATATCATACTTAGAGGGTCTATCCAACAAGAATATCTGTTATAAATATATATTTTTAAAATTTTTATTTATTTATGATAGTCACACAGAGAGAGAGGCAGAGACATAGGCAGAGGGAGAAGCAGGCTCCATGTACCAGGAGCCCGACGTGGGATTCGATCCCGGGTCTCCAGGATCACACCCTGGGCCAAAGGCAGGCGCTAAACTGCTGCGCCACCCAGGGATCCCTGTTATAAATATTCATATTCCTAACTTGGGAGCAGCCAATTATATAAACCAATTAGAAGCAAAATTAAAGAAACATAGTAATAATAATACAATAATAGTCGGAGACTTTTATTAGTAAAGACACTCCACTTACAGCAATGGACAGATCATCTATGCAGAAGATGAACAAGGAAAAAAGGAATGTTCCTTTTGAATGACACACTGAACCAGATGGACTCCACACTGAATGACACACTGAACCAGATGGACTCCACAGATGTATTCAGAACATTCTATCCTAAAGCAACAGAATACACATTCTTCTTGAGTGCACATAGAATATTCTCCAGAATAGATCACATACTGGGTTACAAACCAGGTCTCTACTGGTACCAAAAGATTGACATCATTACCTGCATATTTTTAGACTACAGTGTTTTAAAACTTGAACTCAATAACAAAAGTAAATTGGGAAGGAACTCAAATGCTTGGAGGTTAAAGAGCATCCTATTAAAGAATGAATGAGTCAACTAGTAAATTAAAGACAAATTTTAAAAATTAATGGAAACAAATGAAAATGAAAACCAACTGTTCAAAACTTTGGGATGCAGCAAAGGTGGTCCAAAGAAAGAAATACAAGCCTTTATCAAGAAATAAGAAAAGTCTCAAATATACAACCTTACCATACACCTAAAGGAGCTACAGAGAGAACATCAAATAAAGCCTAAACCAAGTAGAAGTTGAGAATTTATAAAGATTAGGGCAGAACTCAATGAAATAAAAACCAAAAGAACAGAAGAACAGTTCAACAAAACTAGGAGCTGGTCCTTTGAAAGAATTGATAAAATCAGTAGACCTCTAGCCAGACTCATCAAAAAGAAAAGAAAAAAAGACTCAAATAAAATAGTGAATGAAAAGAGTAGATATCACAACCAACACCAAAGAAATAAAAACAATTATAAGAACATATTATGAGGGACACGTGGGTGGCTCAGTGGTTAAGCGCATCTGCCTTGGGCTCAGGGTGTGATCCTGGAGTACAGGATTGAGTCCCACATTAGGCTTCCTGCATGGAGCCTGTTTTTCCCTCTGCCTCTGCCTATGTCTCTGCCTCTCTGTGTCTCTCATGAATAAATAAATAAAATCTTTTTAAAAAGAACATATTATGAGAAACTATATGAGAAAAGTATATGCCAAAAAAATTAGGAAATCTGGAAGAAATTGATGCATTCCTAGAAAAATGTAAACTACCAAAATTGAAACAAGAAGAAATAGAAAACCTGAATAGACCCATAACTAGCAAGGAAATTGAAGCAGTAATAAAAATATCTCCTAACAAATGAGCTTTCAGGACCAGATGGCTTCCCAGGTGAATTCTATCAAACATTTAAAGAACTAATACTTATTCTTCTGAAACTGGTTCAAAAAATAGAAAACTTCCAAACTTTTCTATGAGGCCAGCATTACTTTGATCTCCAAATCAGACAAAAATCCCCCCAAAAAGAGAATTACAGACCAATATCCCTGATGGACATGGATGCAAAAATTCTCAACAAGGTACTAGCCAATAGAATACAACAGTACATTAAAATGATTATTCACCACGACCAAGTGGGATTTATTCCTGGGCTGCAAGTGTAATTCAACATCTGCAAATGAATGTAATACACTACATTAATAAAAGAAAGGGCAAAAACCATATGATTCTCTCAATAGATGCGGAAAAACCATTTGACAAATACAGCATCCTTTCTTGATTAAAACTCTCCACAGTGTAGGAATACAAGGAACATACTATCAATATCATAAAAGCTACATATGAAAAGCCCACAGCAAATAATCATTCTTAACAGGGAAAAACTTAAAGCTTTTCTTCAAAGCTAGGGAACATGGCTGGGATGTCCAGTCTCACCACTGTTGTTCAGCATAGTACTAGATGTCCTAGCCTCAGCATTCAGACAACAAAAAGAGAAAGAAAAAAAAGACATCCAAATCAGCAAAGAAGAAGTCAAACTCTCATTCTTCACAGATGACATGATATTCTATATGGAAAACCCAAAAGACTCCATCCCGAAATTGCTAGAACTCATATAGGAATTCAGCAACGTGGCAGGATAAAAAAAATCAATGCACAGAAATCAGTTGTATTTCTACACACTAACAATGAGACAGAAGAAGGAGAAATTAAGGAATCGATCCCATTTACAATTGCACCAAAAACTATAAGATATCTAGGAATAAACCTAGCCAAAGAAGTAAAGGATCTGTACTCTGAAAACTATAAGACACTAATGAAAGAAATTGAGGAAGACACAAAGAAACGGAAAATGTTCCATGGTCATGGATTGGAAGAACAAATGTTGTTAAAATGTCTATGCTTCCCAGAGCAATCCATACATTCAATGCAATCCCTATCAACATTTTTCACAGAGATGGAACAAATAATTCTAAAATTGATTATGGAACAAGACCCCAAATAGACAAAGGAAAATTGAAAGAGAAAACAAACGCTATCATTACAATTCCAGTCTTCAAGCTACATTAAAAAGTTGTAATCATCAAGACAGTAAGCTACTGGCACAAAAACAGACACAGAGATCAATGGAACAGAATAGAGAACCATAAAAGGACCCTCAACTCTATGATCAACTAATCTACTGTTGGAAATACACACTGCAGTCTGGGTGGAGTGGAAGTAAGGAAGGTGGGAGAGGGGATGGAACTGGTGGTTCACCTTAGGAGAAACTGTACAAAGTGCCTGTGAACCACAGACAAGAATTCTGGTGTATACTTATAGATGGCAAGTGCAGGAGCAAGTGTTCCAGGAAGACCACTCCAGAACAGTTGAGAAGAGGACTGAAGAGGAGGTGAGACTCAGGAAGGGAAATCAGCAACCCTTCAGCCAAGAAGCAGCTATCTGTGAGGGAGGGAACAGTCTGGCTGATCCAAAGGCATCAGGTGTGAACTCAATGTACGTGGCCAAATGGACAGGCCTAATAACTGACTACCTTTGGGAGACAGAATGGGAGGCTGAGTGGGAGGCAGTTAGATAGCTGTATGATGCCTGGGTCCCACAGGAAGTGGAGGCAGGGACGATGAATGTTCTGGGAGTAGATATCTGAGACCTGCAATCAGGCATATCCTTTCCAGAGTGCCAACGGGAATTCTAATACAGAAGCCACAGGATGCAGATGCACAAAAAGAAAAAAAAGAAAAAGAAAAAAAGAATTGCAAGTAACATTGTAGTTTACCCATCTCTACCTTCCCTCAGCTTTCTTAAGGGATGTTAGATAACAAGTGAGACAAACGAACTTTGGGGAGGTACACCATGATAAGGAAGGGTATGGGGGTTGTCAGATGCCTGTCCTGGTCGGTTCTCCACAAAAGCCAGATCAAACCAGATGAACCCAAGATGGCAGAAGCCATGACAAGAAATCTCTAACCATATTAGGAAGAAAAGGCAGGAAATTCTGCCTCCTACTCCAAGTAATGACTATTCCATCCCCTCGAAAGAGTCAAACGCCTGATACAGAATTGGTCCCAAGTTAAAAACTGCCCACTCATCCCTCTTGTGAGTGTACTCAATAAACTCTGCTTGCTTATGCTTTCTGGTCTCTCATCTGATTTTTTTCTGGTGAGAAGACCAAGGACTGAGGCCATTTCCCTTAAGGTGGTAACATTTGCTGGAGTGTTTTCTAGGTCCTCAGATTAAGTACCCTGCACTGAGACAGAGAAGGAGAGTAGAGATTTGTGGGGCCAACTAGGGAAATACATTTAGGCAATGATTCTCTGTCTTCTTATTTATTCTACCAAACTCACCTGGATAAAACTGACTTTGAGGCAGTTACATTCTGCCCCATCCACCCATAAGTACTTTTATTAGAGTGCTACAGGAAAAGGCTGACATCTCTAATCCCTGAATTGCTTATGCAGATTAGATTTTTCCCCCCTAGGAAAGCACCAGTCCATAAAATCACATTAGCATTACTTATGGTAATGACTAGTGCAAGGAACCCTGCTTCCAGGCTTAGAGTATAAAAAATCAGGCCTCCAGGATCCAGGAGGCCCTTCTGTGGACACACTGACTAAGTCCTGATCCTGTGTTCCTCTAAGACCATTTGCCAGTGTACAACACCCCTAAATTTAGTATCTCTAAATATCTTTAGTATCACTTCTAAATTTAGTTTCTTCCAACAATGTCACTATTGTGTCTTTATTTTTTCTTTCTAATAAGGAATATCTGGAATATCATATTTATCCTGTCTTTGCAGCTCCTCTCTTACCCGTGGACCAGACATTCTGCTATTACCACATAACTAAACTGCCTTACTCATCAGGATTTGGATCAACAGTAGATTTTTTTTTTAATGGAGCAGTCTATATCTCATCAGTGCTCTCTGACACTTTTCACGTAGTGCTCTACACTTGAAGTGACATCCTTGCTGGCTGTTGAGTGGAGTCATCTTCCCCATACAGTTGTTTTCTAGGATTTGCTAAGGATTAATTCTTTCCTTTTAGCTGTATCTTGTCAGAGATCAAGAATGAACAAAGGGGGATCCCTGGGTGGCGCAGCGGTTTGGCGCCTGCCTTTGGCCCAGGGCGCGATCCTGGAGACCCAGGATCAAATCCCACGTCGGGCTCCCATTGCATGGAGCCTGCTTCTCCCTCTGCCTGTGTCTCTGCCTCTCTCTCTCTCTCTTTCTGTGACTATCATAAATAAATTAAAAAAAAAAAAGAATGAACAAAGATGAACATCAAGGAATAAGAGATAGACCCTATATGGCTTTTTCTGGCATTCAATTCCATTCACTAGGCCAAATTCCCTGACACTGTTGTGACAAGATATTTTCATAGGTGGAAAGCAAGCACTGTAATATGTGCTACTGCAACACATAGCTGGTGATATCTGCTTGGAGCTAGAATGTAGTGAACCCTCCTGTTAATTTGTGACACACGCTAATCCTTCATTTGCACCCTGGGTAGCTGGCTTGTTCAGGCACACCTAGTAGGCTTTGGTCCTCTGCATTCCAGAGAATACATTCTCATTAGAAAGGACAGTTTCCACCCAGACACCTGCACCCTGATGTTTCTAGCAGCAATGGCCACAATAGCCAAACTGTGGAAGGAGCCTCGGTGTCCATCGAAAGATGAATGGATAAAGAAGATGTGGTCTATGTACACAATGGAATATTCCTCAGCCATTAGAAACGACAAATACCCACCATTTGCTTCAACGTGGATGGAACTGGAGGGTATTATGCTGAGTGAAGTAAGTCAATCGGAGAAGGACAAACATTGTATGTTCTCATTCATTTGGGGAATATAAATAATAGTGAAAGGGAATAAAAGGAAAAGGAGAAAAATGAGTGGGAAATATCAGAAAGGGAGACAGAACATAAGAGACTCCTAACTCTGGGAAACGAACTAGGGGTGATGGAAGGGGAGGTGGGCAGGAGGTGGGGGTGACTGTCTGACGGGCACTGATGGGGGCGCTTGATGGGATGAGCACTGGGTGTTATTCCATATGTTGGCAAATTGAATATCAATAAAAAATAAATTTTAAAAAAAAGAAAGGATAGTTTCCTCTGATTTAGTGGAACAAGTACCATGCGCTCCAGTCCCAGCTTCTCATTCGCTTCCCATTTAATAACCAGTAATAATAACCATGATTATTTTTTAAGGTTTTCTCTTGTATCATTTGTCCCTTATTTTTTTTTTAAAGATTTTATTTATTTATTCGAGAGATAGAGAGAGAGGCAGAGACACAGGCAGAGGGAGAAGCAGGCTCCACGCAGGGAGCCTGACACAGGACTCGATCCTGGGACTCCAGGATCACGCCCTGGGCCAAAGGCAGGCGCTAAACCGCTGAGCCACCCAGGGATCCCCAATAACTATGATTATTATTATCTGTTGGGCCCTTATTAGGACCAGATCCATGTGAAATGTCTTACAGTTACCTATCTAGTCCCTGAAAATGTGCTGGGGAGTCATTGTCTAACAATGGATGTAGTTCCCATTTCTAAAATTTCCTTAAACCACTTGCCATCTGCCTATCCAAACATAATGATTGCTGCTGTGATATCCCCTGGCTCTCTGATCCTTCTCTGGATCTATACTCCAGTTGGTGGGACCACTAATTACTCTTTCTTCAACTCTGTCCCAGCACACTCTACCTGACATAGCCCTCCAAACATGGACATTGTGGTTGTAAGAATCTATCTACCTCTAGCTTATAATTATAATGAATTTTGAATTTAATTTCATTTATATTAACAAATTTAAATGGAATGTAATTTATATTTAAACATAATTCTCAATATAGTATATATTATATAAACTTTTTAATAAATTTGATTATAATGAAATCCTTTCAAAACAAAGGTGATACATACTCAAAAGTCACCTTTTTCTTATGATTTTACTGCATCTATTTTCAATGCTCTTGAGATTATTGATATGTACTATACCTACATAGTGGAAATACACATAACGGTGTTCTTGTACATATGTCTTCCCAACTCTGGGTTCAGTAACATCACATTAATAGTTTAATCATCCTTGGGATTATTTGAAGCAGTGAAATAGACAAATTGTACAAAATCAAGTCTTGGTTTATTTTACTTACCATTTACACCAGGGTTCACCAAACTATAACAGTGGTTCAAATCCATCCTGCAAAATAAGAATGAGTTTTACATTTTCAAAGGGTAAACTAAAAACAGAACACGCTACACGGACCTTATATGTCTCTGTGTGTACAGTATATATATATATATATATATATATATATATATATATATATATCCCTGGTTCTTTACGGAAAGTTTGCTCACTCACCATCTAGAACAAGGTTTGACACACATTGGATATTGACCAAATCCAACTGTTTTTATAAATAAAGTTTAATTGAAACACAGCCAGGTCATTTAATTATGTATTGTCTATGGTTTCTTTCAATACCAGAGCAATAAGGCAGAGCTAAGTAGTTGCAACAGAGACTGTCTGACCTGAAAAGCCTAAAATATTATGCTGTGACACTTTAAAGTAAAAGTTTGCTGACCCTTCTCTAGACCAAAAAAAAAAAAAAAGTAATGGAAGTAATGGAGAAAGGTTAATAATGTAGATTAAGTTTCAAAATATGTTGTGTCTGTAGCTGTTCCATTGCAAATACCTCACAAATTTAGAAAACATTCCCCCATTATTAAAAAAAACCATTATCTGAATCAGCAGATAATACTCACACAGATCATTGACAAATGAGTGAAGTTCCAATGGGTTTCCATTGTTTTACTTAATATAAACAAAATAACCAACACCATGTGGGAACATTTGCTTGTCAGTTGCAAAGGTTGGCTGTGGATATGAGTTTAACAAAAACCAATAATGTATTCTGTGCAAATCAATTTGCTGTATGGAATTTATAGTATTTGCTATATGGAATATATATACTATTTATTGTATATTTAATTGTGAGTCACTGTGTGTGTATAATAATTGTGTGCCAACTTTGTATCAGCAAGATATATGATAAAATACGTACACAAGGTGTATTTGTGGTTGTGCATGCACACATGCACATGCATAGCTGGGCTCCTCTCAAAATGACATGTGAAGAAATGAGAGGTTTCTTCAGGAAGAATACACACAAAGTCAGAGCTGCAAATATCCCAAGTACACCTACTAACAAGACCTCCACCTTTAAAAGGGGAGTAATAGTTACTTAAATGTTTTCTTTTGTATGCATCTGTACAAAATAATATAGAAAAATGCTATTTACACTTTATTCTATTTCCCCTAGAGGTAACACCTTGCAAAATTGTAGTTCAATATCAACTAGAATGTGCAAACATTGATATAGTCAAGATGTAGAGCCTTTCTGATCCCCTTTTATAACTACATCCATTTACCTCTGATCCCCATTCCCTGCTTTAACCCCTGGCAACCACTAATTCTACATTTCTAATGTTCAGTGTTTTCATTTCAAGAACAGTTCTATAAACAGAATCTACAATGTGTAACCTTTAGGGGCTGGCTTTTATGACTTGGTAGGATTCTCTGGATATTCATCAAGGTTGTTGCATGCATAAGTAGTTTATTCTTTTTTATTATTAGACAGCATTCCACAGTTTGCTTAACCACCCACCCATTAAAGGACCCCTGGGTTGTTTTGTGGCTATTATGAATAAGGTAGCTTTGAACATTTCTGTACATGTTTTTTGTGTGAACATAAAAGTTTTCATTTGTCTGGATGGATGGACAAAAAGTGTAATTGTAGGTCATGTGGTGGTTGCCTGGTTGGTTTTACTAAGAAAATGCCAAACTGTTTTCCAGAATAGCTGTGCTATTGTACATTCTCACTAGTAGTATATGAGAGATCCAGCACTCTTGGCAGCATTGAATGCAGACACAATTTATTAATTTATTTCATTTTAGGCATTCTGGTAAGTGCATAAATATAATATCATTTGTGGCTTTCATATGCATATTCCTATAAATATTGATATTTAATCATATTTGACATTTGTATGCAATTTTTGGTAAAATGTTTCCTCATGCCATTTAAGCATATTCTAAATGGACTGGTTTATTTTGCTATGTGTTTTGTTTTTATGGCAGGGGTATGAGAGTTTTTACATGTTAAAGATGTTAGTCCTTTGTCAGATATATGGTTGCAAATATTTTCTGTGAGTTTAAGGCTTGTCTTTTCATTTTCTTCAGAGTTTTTCCTCAAGGAAAATGTTATAAATTTTGATGATATCACATTTACCAAATTCTGCTTGTTTTCCATGTTTTTGATGTTGTTTTGGGAAGTCTTTGTCCTTGACATCCTTCTATTTGCTTTTGGTACAATGTTTAGAGTTTTATAGTTTACATTTCAATTTTGATCCATTTTGAGTTAATTCTCACAGGTATGATTGGTAATATTTTGCTGATGATTTTTGCATGTAAAATAGGAGAGACATTTTGTAGTTATCTTTTTTGTAATCTTTGTCTGGTTTTGTTATCAGGGTAATGTCGGCTTCATGAAATGAATGGAAAATTGTTCCCTTCAGTTTCCTGGAAAGGATAGTAATAAAATTAGTGTAAATCTTTTAAATATTTGGTAATATTTGATAATGAAACCACCTGGGCCTGGAGATTTCTTTTGTGGGGGAAACTTTAAATTACAAATTCAATTTCTTTAATGATTAAAATACTACCAAAGATCTCTACTTCATCTTGTTTGATTATTTTGTCTACTTCCTCTAAGTTGTTAAATTTATGACTGGAACGTTGTTCACAGTATTACTAATTACCTTCTTCTGGACTGAGGGGTTTATTGTGATATCTCCCATGTCCTTTATTTCATTCCCAATATTGGCGAATTGTATCTTCCATTTTTTTAAACTTTTATCAGCCCACTTTTTTAACTTTTGTCAACCTTGTTAGTTTTATCAACTTTTAATGATTTTTTTAAGAAGAACTAACTTGATTTATTGATAGTCTTTTAGTCTATCACTTTGTACAGTTTTCCTAGTGGTTGTTTAAGGTAGTACAATTTTTCACATAACTGAGAGACCTGGTATTGAGGTCTTTCTACTTCAAGTGAACTGTGGAAAATTTACTTCTTGCAAAGTCTCTTTACCCTTTTCAGTTACCAAAATAGAATCTTTGGGTATTTCCTCTTCATATATTGAATGCCATATGGTTTTATGAGTTTGCTTCAACCATCAAATATAATTTAATGAAGTTATGATAGAGATAGTCTACTATATTTATCCCACATTAATCCATATCAAAGTTATTTCTGAAGTTCCCAGGGGCTTTCTGTTTGCACTTTCTTTTTGTTTAAAGAACTTCTAGCAGTTCTTTATGGTCAGTTATGCTAACATCTTATTCTCCTAGTTTTCTTCAATTAAGAATCTGTTTATTTTCCATTTGTTACTGCAAGATAGTTTTGGATTTTGTGATTGACAATTATTTCCTTCAATATCTGAAAAAAGTCCCATTTCCTACTGGTCTCCACTGTATCAGGTGAGAAATCCACTGTTATTCAAATTGGCATCTCCCTGTAAGGAATGTGTCTTTCCATTCTTGGTACTCTCAAGATTTTGTCTTTGGCTTTAGATTGTCCAAGTTTAATTATGATGTCTTTTGGACTTGATTTCTTTGAGTATATCTTTTTTGGCAGTGTGTTCAGCTTCTTGAATCTATATAGGTTGTCTTTTTTCAAATTGGAAATTTTCTATTACTCTTTTTAATACTTTTTGAGCCTCAATCTTTCCTCTCCATCTTGAAATCCAATGATACAGATAGATGTTGGGTATTTTGATATTCTTTCCCAGGCCTCAGAGATTCTGTTCAATTTTTATCAGTCTTTTTTCTTCATGTTGTCTAGCTTAGGAAAATTCTAATGAACTATCCTCAAGTTTGCTAATTTTATCCTCTCTCATCTCCATTCTACCACTGAACCCACTCCCTTAAGGCTTTTTGTAGGTTTGTTTGCTTATTCATTTTAAGAGTGAGAGGTTATTTAATTTCTGAATATATAATTTATATTAGTTTATTTTTATAACTTTTTATTTGTGTGCTCAGATTTTCTAATTCTTCATTTGTTTCAAGGAAATTCATAAATGCATGTTCAAGCAACTTTATGGTGGCTGCTTTAAAACATTTTTCAGGTAATTCAAACCTCTAATTCATCTTTGTATTTGTCTGTGAATGATTTTTCTGACTCTTAGTAGGAATAATTTATGGTTATGGCTGGCCATTTTGGATATTTTGTTATGAAGCTCTGGATTCTATTTACTTTTTTTGTTGTTGTTCAGTTGGCAGGCCTGTTGCTGTTGAATGAGGTCTACATGGTTGTATATTCTTAGCTGCCCACTAGGTCCTGTGACATGTGGGGCATGAGCGGGGAGAGTGGAGCCTAATTAGCAGACCCATCTCATATCTCCTTTTCAAGTCTCATCGCTGCTGGGTTGGAGAGGCATTTCTGCTCACTGATGGACCTCACTGACATTGTCATTGTCATAGAATATACAATAGAGAACAATCAGAACTCTGCATACTCCAGTTGTGTAGGAAGTGAAGAATCACCACTCAGCCTCACCAGCATTTTCCCTGCATGGGAATCAGATCATGGCCACCTGCTTTTGCCAGAAGAGGGATGAAAGATCAGCTCCCTGTTTAGCCTCACTGGCAATATCCAGAATAAAAATTGGAGTGTGACACCTGCTTCCAGGGGTGGTAGGGAGGTGATATGGAAGATCAACTTTCTACTCATCCCTAATGAATCTGCCAGGGCTGAAGATTATGGTTGTCCTATTTGTGTCTGAAATAAAGTAAATATTTTCAAAAAGATTTACTGTTGCTTGACCATCTTTTCTTCTTCTTTGGTGAATGAAACAAACTTTTTTGAGTTACATTTTTTTTTTCTGTGCCTGTTGGTGGTTCTAGATCTGAGGCTTCTTCAGTGCTCTATCTGTGATGGAGGCAATAAGAGGACCCAGGTAACACATCACTATTTTGTCCCTCAGATTCTAAGGGAAGTATAAAAGCAGGCTATTTTCTTATTTCTACATTTCAGACTCTCCATGCTGGATTATTCTGTTATGTCTAAGGTTTTGTTTTTGTTTTTTAGGTTATAAAAGAGAGTAACTTAGAGCAATAAATGACTTTATAATGGCATAACCAGAAGACCATGAGATGTAATTTTTAAAAAGTAATCTCTACACACAACATGGGGCTTGAACTCATAACCCCAAGATCATGCTCTTCTGACTGAGTGAGCCATGTAATGTAATTTTTAAAAGCAACATTTTTACTCTCCGGTGACTATGTTTCTCACACAGTTCCATAGATAATGCCTAAGGAATTGTTGTTTTCCTAAACATTCTATCAAAATTTGGAACTATACCAACAACACAGCACAACAAAAAAAGAGAAGAGATGCATTTTCTCTTCAACCTTTCCAACGACAGAGAATAAATAAAGCTTCACCCAGGCACTGGATTTTCCCAGTAAAATCAGAGTTTGGGGGAACATGTATCTCCTCTAAAACATCAAGACGTTCCTAAAACAGAAGTTGAAAGCTGGAG
Source organism: Canis lupus baileyi (assembly GCF_048164855.1). Lineage (NCBI taxonomy): Eukaryota > Metazoa > Chordata > Mammalia > Carnivora > Canidae > Canis > Canis lupus. The sequence goes on along the minus strand of NC_132857.1, from coordinate 29,507,138 downwards.
GTCTTGGTTAATCATGACTACTTATCTTCAATGGTTGCTCAAGACTGGGGAATTTTATATTATGTAATTTTCTAAAGTTATCATATTTTAATATTCAATATCTTTCATTAAATGTAATACTTGTGATACTACTTTCTTCATAACTCAGCATATGTGGCACAGATCCAATTTCCCAGCTATATCACAGTAATTAGTTGAAATTAAGTTTTTGACTAGCACTTCAAAGTGACATTTTTTGAATTCCTAGTGAAACACAATACAGTAAAACATACTTATGTAGAGTTTGTGAAAGATATTTTCATTTATCTGACTTCATAACTCCCAAATGCTGGGTCATTTCATTGTGGTAATATAGTCTTCTGGTGTCATGTATTCCCCGATGGTTTACATGGACTACTTAAAATATTATGTTTTATAATCTCCAGTTCTAAACATATCTCCCCACTAAATTACTACCCAAATTCTCTGTTCTTATGAGGCTCATATCACTGCAACTTTCCACACATAATTAATATGATAAAATACATTTTTTCAAAAGAAAAATGATCACATCAATATTTTAAAAATATATTTTATTTATTTATTAATGAGATACACACACACACACACACAGAGAGGCAGAGACACAAGCAGAGGGAGAAGCAGTCTCCATGCAGGAAGAGCCACGTGGGACTCTATCTTGGGTCTCCAGGATCAGGCCCTGGGCTGAAGGTGGCACTAAATCGCTGAGCCACTTGGGCTGCCCTCACATCAATATTTCTAATCCCACATGCTCTCCTAGAACCTTGTCACCATCTATCATTTTCTTTCCATCTTGAACCAGCAGATTGTGACCACCTTGATGAATAGAACATAACAGAAGTGATACCACATAACTTCCAAGGCTAGGTCATAAAAGTCGGTATGGTTTACCCTTGGCTCTCCCAGGATGCCTTCTTTAGGAACTCAATCCTCATGTGGTGAGAAGGCACAGATTATATGGAAAAACAATGAATAGGAATTCTGGGAAGCAGCACCAGCTGAAGTTTTAGCCTACCTACAGTATTAATCATTAGACATATGAGTAAATGAGTCTTAAGATGATTCCAGTCCCTAGGTGTTAATTCTTTCAACTGAGATCCTAGATATCATGAAACAGAAGCAAGTCATTGCTGATATGCTGTCTGAAATCCTGACCCAGAAAATTTGAGAACATGATAAATGGTTGTTATACCACTAAATTTTGGGGTAATTGATTAGGCATACATGGGAATTCTATCATTGCAGGATCATCATTTTCTAAAATATGTTTTAAAGAAATACCTAGATTCTACCTTGGTTTTCAGTGATGAACTAGCATCTCAATAGCATATAATATTAATCTCCACAAACTAGATATATTATTTGAAGCATGTTTCAAAGTGTCCCAAAGATTTTGAAACATGGAAACTTTTCCTCCACATCTTATCTTAATAGTAAATATAATATAAATATATTTAAGTATATTATACTAATAAATTTACTTAATAAAATATACTTTGGGAAACTCTTGAAAATAGCTGTAGTCCAGCCTCTCACTCTCCTCTCTTCCATAGAGAAGAAACTCCAGTCAAGGACAAAATGGAGTGCTCAGAGACAACTTGCAGTAGATCTTTTTGTGAGAGAATTTTAATTCATTGTAAATTGCCCTAGACTGAGGCATACTGGCTTTCAACCTTGTTTTTAACTACTGTGTTTTTTACTTGTTTCCATCTTCATGTTTTCAGCATCCTCCTCCTTGGGATTTGTCCCTATACTTTGATTTCAAGTGAGAGCTATAGAGAGGAGGGTGAAGCAGGAAGAGGCTTAGAGGAACATACAAAGAACATATTTTCATGAAATGACATGAACCATATATTCCTTCTCAGAAATATCTTTGTGTGTGTGTTCAGGGGTGGAGTCAATGGAAAGATGGAATAAATGGGAGAAGAGGAAGATGAGATGATTGCTGTTTTTCCAGATTTGGCCTGATAGTAGAAGAATCAGAGGTCCTCCTCTACAGCAACTGTTTTCCATGATGACAACCACCATACTTGGTCCTTTTTCCCATTTCTTTCCTCTAATATTTTTCACTCATCAGCATCTGTCATAAAACATTCACAAAACCCTAATTTCTAGAGGGTCCTGGGCATAGATGGATAAGTAAAACTCAGTTCCCATATTTGTTGTTGATGAAGAAGATGTGATGGGGTGTGATAGATCATTTACAGAAATGATCTCAATTACCACTTCTTTGCAATATAATTTGCATCGCCCCCACCCTTTGTGTCTGATGGGTCATGAGTTTTGACCAAAGCACTGTAGCAGAAGTAGCACCATGGCATTACTAAAGCAACACTTCAAGAGGTCTCACAAGCTTTTGTTCTTGCTGTTGGAAGTCTGTCAGTTGACATAGTAATAAATCTGGGCTAGCAGTCTGAATCGGAGGCATGTGGCCCAGTTCTTCTGTCCCCTACCCAACAGCTATGCAAGTAAGCCCATCTTTAATTTGCCAGACCCCAGGGTGCACACAAACTGACTGCAGACACATGAGTGAGCCCAGCTAAGGTCAGCCAAGCCTACTTCAGCTCAGTAGAATGACACAGCTGACTCTTAAGATTCATGATCGATAATAAATGGTTGTTGTTTTAAGCCACTAAGTTTTGAGGTGATTTTTTTAAGCAGCAAAAGCTAACTGATCCAGGGAGTTAGAAGTGTAAACAAATCAGATAAATGAAGTTTTAGAGGTAAGCCCAGGATTCTTGAGTAGTACAAGGGAGAGTGACTAATCAGTCCCATGGGAATTAAGAATTAAGTAGGCAGTGAGGATATTATCAGTAGGGTGAAAGTAGGAACAAGAACACACAGGTAAGCAAGAAATGTCAAATGTATATAAAAATTGCAAGCAATACAGAGCTTTAAATATGCTGAGTTGTCAGGAAATAGGTTGGAAAGGAAAGCAGAATCTCATCTTTCTAAGCAGTTTACACTTCTAGTCCAGTCACCTTTCAAAACCCAAATTTGTTTCCCATATCTGAGGTTGTCGTACTGCTCTTTATCCATAGCTGGTCCTTACCTTTCAGGTTTTTCTGTAATATTCTTTGTCTTTATCTTTCATTCGGCACTCTCTTAGCCCAAGGGAAATATTTAGTGCCCATATTTGTAAATATGTCAGCTTTGAGACAACTTTCTTGTTCAAAGATTCCAGATTTGTTTTGGTCTAATATTTCTGTTTCATGTCTGTAATAATATCAGTTAATGAAAAAGACAATAAATCACTTCAACAAACATTTGTTCATCATCAGTTATTTCTAAGTGTGTTCTCTTTTTTCCACTCACATAAAATGGGATAAGTTAAATAAGAAGATCAGTGCCTGGGCCATTTCAGTCTGGAGCTTTAGCTGCTTATCTGAATGAGGCTGAGTGTCAAAAAGAAACTGAAACAGTCATACATACCAGGAACAGAGAAGCCATATACCTATAGAGACCAACCTATAGCACCAACAGTCCTGGGTTTGGATTCCGGTTCTGTCACCTGCTGTTACTCTAACCTTGGAAAAATTTATTGGTACTCATAAACCTTATGAAATAGGAATATTATTGGTTTTGTTCAATTTTATTTTAAATAGCCATACATGACTAGTGCCACTATATTGGACAACACAATTATAGAGTCTTATTGTCCTGGATTCAAATACAATCTATCTAACTTAGTAACTCTGCGACTTTGGAAAATTCACTCAACCTTGCTGAGTCTTGGTTTCCCAATCTGTAAAATCATGAGAAAAATATTTAAAGAATTATCAGAAGGCTACAGTGAGGTATATGAATTTAGTAGTTGATACACAAGGAACATTCAATAAATTTGAGTCATTATCTTATTGATGATTTCAAACATCATAATTTTATAAGTACATTGGTAATGTCATTGACCTCCAAGAAGAATCAGTGACAAAAGTAAAACAAGTTTTATTTATCAGTTCTGTGTTATGGATGAGGTGCAGGAAACTAAAGGCCTTACCTAAAGGGCAGAGGTACACGTCTATCGAGCAATGCTCAAACATTCGCTTTCTGGGTGCTAGGTATCTTTGTGACAATGAGCTAAGTACAGTCAGGGTTACAAAACACACATGTAATACACACTTTGTTCTCAAGCTTCTTAGTGTCCAATGGCAAGGTGAAAATGACACATGGAAAAAAAGAAGAAATCAATGCTGCTAGGTATTATAGCTCTGAACATGCTGTAGAATGGTCCAGCAACATTGATACAGTTTGGAAGCCTTAGAAAGGACCCAACCACTCAGCAGATGCTTAGGAACTAGACTAGGCCCTTAACATTTAATAACATTTAAATGGACATACCAGTTCTTTGAGAACACTACTATTGTCTATGTTCCACAAATGAGCAAATGAAGACTTTGAGAAATAAAATAGTTTGATCTAGGACATTGTGAAGGACGGAATTTTATTTTACCCAGTTTATCAGCTGGTAAGTTAGCCTACTATTGTTTAAGGGGTCCTGGCAGTAGATACAAGACTCCTGGATCAGAGACAAAGAACTTCATTCTGCATAGCAAAATAAGCAGCCCAATTTGCTTCAGTTCCTCTCACTCCCATGTTCTACCATCGCAGGTGGATGCTGTGCATGCAGTGGACTGCTTGTATCATAGCTGAAAAACACTGACCCTGGAAAGTCTACCATTTTACAGCAAGCAATAAGTAAATCTGCTCTTTGTCTCCAAAAGAGACATGACCTCTCCCTCAAAGTTACTTACTGAAAAGGATCCTGGGAAATGGTTTGATGATGAGAGGTCAGAGCTTTGCATCTTTGACTTAGCCACATAGGTTTCAGAGAGACTTTGGGCCTGTGGCTGATTTCCACTCCCTAAGATCCCAAGCTAAGAAATGATGTATGTTCCTTGGCTCCAAATTCCCATTCGTTCCACTATAATATGATGCCTGTTCACCATATAGACAAGCTCAACGACCCTGCCCTCTGATCCTCATTGGAGTGCTCTTGACTCTGTGCTGGTATAATTTACATTGTCATGATTAATTTAAAGGAAGTTTTATCTTTTCCCTGGTCTTTAACTAACCTACCTATATTATTTCTAATACTCATAAAATATTTTTAATAACATATTACCCTTATTTTACATGAAATACAGAGGAAATAGTTTAAGTGACCTGCCGAAAGTTACTCAGAAGCTTTACCTTCAGGTGTACATACTTCAATTTATTTTTCCTCCTTTCCTTCTATCTCTCTCACTTCTTTATTATAATAACCCACATCTTTCTCTCAAAGGAGAAGGTAGTCCTTCACTGCTATTAGTGTTCACAATTTAAACCTTCTTGATCTGGGTTCATATTCCTTCTTGTCCAGCACTAAGCCTGATAACACTGAACCCAGAAACAGCTGATAATCAGCTGATAATCCTCAGCTTCCTTTTTTTTTATCTTTTGTGGGTGCAAGACAAAGTACATAGCAGACCAGCAGCTTAAAACAAAAATGTCTGCTAAAAGAACAAGGAAAATAAACCACTCTAGGTGAAACTCAACTAAAATCGAGAAATTTCTATAGGATTTAGAGGATTCTTCATTCCTGTTAAATGGAGTGTAAATGAGCAAATAGGTGATGGATTTCTTGTAGAGAAAAGTCATTATGTGATTCTAAAAACATTTAAAAAATGGTATTATGTGCGATAAAGTACAAAAGGATATCTTTCTCAGTCCTTACTTTCTCCAAATAGCATTTTCAGATGCCTTCTATTGGGGCCTTCTAATGCATTTACCAAATCTGTGTAAAATGCTTATATTCTGTTTTCCACATGAGTCACAATTTAGCACCCAGGTGGTCATTATAGCATCTGGAAGGCCCCAGATGGACTCTTGTCCTGACCAGGGCATAATTGAGCAGAGTCATAGCACATGGTACTGTTTGCTTTAAACATTTCACTGAAAATAACACAGAGGGTTGATAGCTCTGGAAAGGCCTCTAACTGCTATAGAAGGCCTGAATATTAATTATAACTCTTTAGAATATTTTTAATGGCTTTTGAAATGAGGAGATATGTCAGGAACTCTCTGAGACCTCTCCTGACTCAGATTTTACTAATAATTTGATATATTAAACCTCTCCCTAATTGAGGGATAATATTCCCCTGCCTTCTATTTAAGTTGAGTTTTTAAAGCAAAGACATTATTTACTCTTTTTAAAATACTTTAATCTTAATAAGATTTATGTATTGTTTTGCCTCACTCATTGGATTATAAATCCTTTCAAAATGACTAGAGTAGAAGTCTATTATGTGCTGTGTATTGTATGTTCATTGCTTCTTATTCTCACAATATGAGGAGCTGAGTATGAATATCTTCATTTTAGGTGGGGGATCTGAGGCTAAAAGAGTTGTAATCCTTGCCCAAGTTCACATACCTGGAAGAGGAGGGAGACTGGACTCAGCCCTGGGGCTGTCCCTAACCCCATGTTTTCCTGATTGCATACTGTTGTCTTGCCCTCTCTGCAGGTAATGCTGACTCACCTGCCACAATGTCATAACTAGAGCAGTAACCTGTGGCCTAATATTCACTCCATATTGTTGACCATGTTGTATTTTAACCTCTTCATTACTGATGGTTTATCATTGCAGAAATTTTGTCCCAGATGCAGTGATTCTGGGATTCAAAGTCTTGCCTGGTCTAGCTGCTGGTCACTTCCAACCTTCAGACATCATTTTGCATTCTAGAAAGAGGTGTCAAGCGAGGGCCCTTGAGTGTGTGAGCACCTGAAAGACTGATAGAGCCATGGAACGGACTACATGGCCTTTGTCCCACCAGCTCTGACTCATTCACAAGCCCTGAGTTTCTGAGATTAATTTCCATCAATAAAAACTGAAGAAGTCTTTTTCGTGAGGAAATATGTGGGACAAAGAACACGTGCAGTGTTGTTCCAGGGACCACGGGACCAAGTGTGACAGAGCTAGACAGAAACAAGGAGCTTCCCAACTCTGTGGGGAGACCATGGGCCTGTGCACCAGGAAGTCTGCAGGGTTGACTGAAGCAGGAAGATGTCTTGGACAAGGAAACAGCTTTCTTTGTGGCAGGGCCAAAGATTCTGTCAGTGAGAGGACCAGACTGAAGATATACAGGTTGGCTGGGGAGCCTATCCCAGGTTTCTGGGACCTGAGAACATACAACATAACATTAGATATATTTTAATTTTTATTTACTTAGGAAAAAGCTAAAGTAGGCAGTCTGATAGTAATGCCCCTTCCAGAAGCTATATAAATCATAGCCTCAGGAATATGGCATGGGAGATGGAATGTAGGGAATAGTGCTCTAATGGAGCCCCCTAGACCCATGCTTGGTCTTTTCCACACATCCACTGTAGAGAGAGTGGCAGTGAGTTGGTGAGATAGTTCACTAATTGCCACGGTACCCAGTACAGTGCCTACAGCACTGGAGCATGTGTCTGAAAGGAATGAACATAGGAGTACTTTGTACCAGGGTTTGTGCAAAGTAACAGGGAAGCAAAAACCACAATTTATGTTGGAGTCAGGAGAACTTTCAGGGAAGAAGTGACTTCTGAGATTATTCTTTAGGACAAGTCAGAGCTGGTTAGGCAAACAGAGAAGAAGTTTGGATGCCAGACATCTTATACACTCCTTAAAAGCAAAGCTTCAGTCAACAAAACTCAAAGACAACCTACAGAATGGGAGAAGATATTTGCAAATGACGTATCAGATAAAGGGCTAGTTTCCAAGATCTATAAAGAACTTCTTAAACTCAACACCAAAGAAACAAACAATCCAATCATGAAATGGGCAAAAGACATGAAGAGAAATCTCACAGAGGAAGACATAGACATGGCCAACATGCACATGAGAAAATGCTCTGCATCACTTGCCATCAGGGAAATACAAATCAAAACCACAATGAGATACCACCTCACACCAGTGAGAATGGGGCAATTAACAAGGCAGGAAACAACAAATGTTGGAGAGGATGCAGAGAAAAGGGAACCCTCTTGCACTGTTGGTGGGAATGTGAACTGGTGCAGCCACTCTAGAAAACTGTGTGGAGGTTCCTCAAAGAGTTAAAAATAGACCTGCCCTACGACCCAGCAATTGCACTGCTGGGGATTTACCCCAAAGATTCAGATGCAGTGAAATGCCGGGACACCTGCACCCCGATGTTTCTAGCAGCAATGTCCACAATAGCCAAACTGTGGAAGGAGCCTCGGTGTCCATCGAAAGATGAATGGATAAAGAAGATGTGGTTTATGTACACAATGGAATATTCCTCAGCCATTAGAAACGACAAATACCCATTATATGCTTCGATGCGGGTGGAACTGGAGGGTATTATGCTGAGTGAAGTAAGTCAATCAGAGAAGGACAAACATTATATGGTCTCATTCATTTGGGGAATATAAATAATAGTGAAAGGGAATAGAAGGGAAGGGAGAAGAAATGTGTGGGAAATATCAGAAAGGGAGACAGAACATAAAGACTCCTAACTCTGGGAAATGAACTAAGGGTGGTGGAGGGGGAGGACGGCGAGGGGTGGGGGAGAGTGGGTGACGGGCACTGACAGGGACACTTGACGGGATGAGCACTGGGTGTTATTCTGTATGTTGGTAAATTGAACACCAATAAAAATTATTTTATTAAAAAAAAAGGCAAAGCTTCTGTATACTGGCACAAGTTTCAGCCATTACGTCAAAATATTGCTTATGTAATTCAAGGTAAGTAGTCATTCATTCATTCACTCACTCATCTCACCTTCACTGACTGTGCATAATATGCCTGGCACTGTGTTGAGTGTGGGAGTGATAGGCATGAGTTAGAATAACCTTCACCTTCAATTTGCTAAATGCTAAGAGGTGGGAGTGACTCATAGCCATGTCAGCAAATATAAGAGGTAATTCATGTCAGATGTAGGACTGACAAGAGAACAATAAAAATAATTTATTCTATATCCAACATGGAACCAAATTCTAGAGGAAACACCAAAGAATTGTAAGATATGGTGTCTGCCCTCCAAGGGGCTACTCTTTAGGGGTGATGGAAAGGAAACACATAGAATTAAGTGCTAAGTGACCTGGCATTTCCCTTCTCCACAAAAGCAGCATACAAATGGGAGTTCTCAGTAGGGGCTGTTCCAGCAAACATTTTAGAGGCATTTAATTTTCCACATTAAAAAAATTCTGATTTAAAGAGAATGAAACATTTTCAATCCATTAAATATTATCTAACCATATTGTCAAGACATCTGGCAACTACTAAAATGACTTTGTAGTCCTAGCTATATATTCCACAGATAAGCAGAGGAAGAGCAAGTTAGAAGGGCTAGAAATTCCTGGTCAGAGGCAAAAGAAATTTGAGGTGGACAGGGAAAATGTTCTCATGAGAAAGCAAATTGTTAACTGAGAAAGTTCCTCAGATGTTGCCAAGGTAAGTGCACTGCCACCTTTACAGCACGAGCCAGATGAACACAACTCAACATATCTCTCCATCTTTCACATTCACACTGTACGTCCATGAAAGTTCCAACTTAAAGGACTGTTCCCATCAGAAAAGGTGTCACATTTTACCAGAATAGGAAAGCAAGATTCAGTGGATAAACAAATTTTCTGGAAAAAAAAATTATTCCTTAAAGGGTACCTTGTCAAGTAAAAATAATGGCCCATTTATCCATGTTAAGTCTCAGTTCATGGACCAATACAAAATAACCCAGGCAACTTAAATTTTCTACAGACATCATAGCATCACTAATAATAAATAACCCTTCTTTGCTTAGCACCTTGAAGGCAGGGGCAGAATCTTTTCTAGTTTTGTCCCCAGGATCTAGGTCAGTGCTTAAAAATATTTATGTTTAGAGAGTAGGAGTAGGAGAGTAGGAACAGACAATCCTAAAATTTGTATGGAGCCAGAAAAGACCCCAAATAGCCAAAGGAATGTTGAAAAATAAAACCAAAACTGGAGGCATCACAATTCCAGAATTGAAGTTGTTTTACAAAGCTGTGATCATATAGACAGTATGGTACTGGCACAACAACAGACACATAGATCAATAGAACAGAACAGAAAATACAGAAATGGACCCTCAACTCTATGGTCAACTAATCTTCAACAAAGCAGGAAAGAATATCCAATGGAAAAAAAAATTTCTTAATGAATCATGCTGGGAAAATCGGACAGCTACATATAGAAGGATGAAACTGGACCATTTCTTTACATCATACACAAAAATAAACTCAAAATGGACAAAAGCCTTATATGTGAGACAGAAGTCCATCAAAATCCTAGCAAACACAGGCAGCAACCTCTGACTTCAACCACAACAACTTTTTACTGGACATGACTCCAAAGGAAAATAAAGCACAAATGAACTATTGGGACTTCATCAGGATAAAAAGCTTTTGCACACCAAAGGAAACAGTCAACTTATGGAATGGAAGGAGATATTTGCAAATGACGTATCAGATAAAGGGGCTAGTACATAAAACCTATAAAGGACTTATCAAACTCAACATCCAAAAAACAAAAAATCCAGTTAAGAAATGGGCAGAAAACATGAACAGACATTTTTCCAGACACAAATAGCTAATGGACACATGAAAATATGTTCAACATCACTCGCCATCAGGGAAATACAAATCAAAACCACAATGAGATACCATCTCAGAATACCTAAAATTAATGTCAGAAAACAACAGATGTCGGCAAGGATGAGGAGAAACGGGAATCCTCTTATACTGTTGGTGGGAATCAAATGCTTCAGCCACTCTGAAAAAAACAGTATGAAGCTTGCTCAAAAAGTTAAAAAGAGCTATCCAGCAACTGCACTACTAGGCATTTATCCAAATGACACAAACATAATAATTTAAAGGGGCACCTGCACCCCAGTGTTTATAGCAGCAATAGCCAAAATATAGATAAATCCTAGATATCCATTGACAAATAAACAAATAAAAAAGATGTGGCATGCATGCAGAATGTTACTCAACCATCAAAAAGAATTAAATCTTGTCATTTGCAACAATGTGGATAGAACTACAGGGTATTATGCTAGGCCAAATAAGTCAGTCAGAGAAAGGCAAATAGCATATGATTTGATTTGATTTCACTCATGTGTGATATTTAAGAACCAAAAAAGATGAACATAGAGGAAAGAAAGGAAAAATAAGATAAAAAGCAGATGTATCACTAAATTCTACCCCTTAAAGTAATAATGCAGTGTGAATCTAAATAAAATTTTTTAATTAAAAATAAAACATATTTGCTGAATGAATGGATGAATGGAAGGTGTAATAAGAGCACTTTCTGCTTGGAGGTAAGTGCTGAAATCAAAGATGCAGATCCGTGAATCTGTCTTCTACCATCTTGTGAGGTGGGTGGGGGTCCTCAGGTTCTCCTGTTCCTTAGATCCATAAACCATCTTTACAGTTTTAAAACTAGAGACCAATGGATAGACCCAGCAGGATGCTGGGCAGTATAGAAAAAGCTTTCCATATTCTGAAAGGCTTAGCTGATACTCACCAAGGTCATGCCATGGAGATTCTTCAGAAAGGGGCATTGACCCAGGCCCTCTCCCAATTTATCTGGAGAAATAGCCCAACAAAGGTATGACAACATAGCAAAGAAGTTTGCTATATAAAAACGAAAGGCCTCAAAAAGTGCTGTGTGAGATCCAAAGGAACACGTTGGGGATCCCTAGGTGGCGCAGCGGTTTGGCGCCTACCTTCGGCCTAGGGCGCGATCCTGGAGACCCGGGATCGAATCCCACATCGGGCTCCCAGTGCATGGAGCCTGCTTCTCCCTCTGCCTGTGTCTCTGCCTCTCTCTCTCTCTCTCTGTGACTATCATAAATAAGTAAAAATTAAAAAAAAAAAAAAAACAAAGGAACACGTTGATATGGCTTTAGCCTTGGGAAGATTTAAGAGAGGAGATCACTCCTCCCCAGGCCTTCCAAGATAAGGTCAGTGCCAGCATCTGATACATGGAAAGGCTACCAGTCCCCTTTCTTCCATTGTCTGGGGCAAGTTCAGTAACTCAGGGTTAGATACAGGTTTATATAATAAAATATAAGTGTAATTTTTTATTAAGGATAAATAAGGAAATCACAACATATTACTGAAGCTTTGGCTGGTCTGATACCTTTTTTTTTTTTTCCTGAGACACCAGAAATGCTGCTCATATAGAAGTGGTTCCTGAAGGTAGCCTACTTCTTCTCCTTACCCAGAACAAGCAACAGCTCCTACAAGTCCCCCACTCTCACAGGACCTTGCAGAAGTGAAGAGTTCTAAAGCTTAAACTTCCTGGTGAATTTGCTTTTTCAAGCCTCTTCAATTCTTGATAGTCTTATATGTAAAATAAATAATAGTAATTCTTACAGCACTGGGTTCTATAAGAATTAAATGAAAGAACACATGTGAAATTGCTTTGGATAGCTAATAGCTTTTTAAAAGTTTGAGTGTATGTATGCAGTGTTCTCTATAGGGTGTAGCCATGTGCAGGACATGGAAACTAGAATTAGCACAGAGCTAGAAGTTGCAGTGCACAGAGCTAAGGATTATGTGCTGGCCAGGGGGAGAAAATCGTGTGAGAAGTCAGAAACATGAAGCCTAACCTAAGAGTTAATGAAGTAGGGGGAAGTGGAAAAAATCAATGGTTAATGATTTCCCTAAAATCAGTGGTGTAAATAAAAGAGCTTTTTGAGAAGTGAATTTAGGATGACTGTGATATATTGTTACCAGACATGAGTGCTTCAGCTCAGATGTGCTAATGTAAAAATTATGTCTGATATTGGAAATCAGGGAGCATAGTCTTATGAGAATGGAGGCTTGGACATGTAAGTTTTGACAAGGAAGTGAAGTGATCAGAGGATATCCTGACAAATGAAATAAGCTTGTTGTCATTCTGTGTTGAACTCTTGCTGCTGGAGGTCACTCAATGGGAAAATGGGAGGGTTGCTATTGGCATGAAAACCCTGGGAAACAGCAGCAAAGCCTTGGACTACTAGCACGATGGACTGTGGAACAGAGGAAGCAAAGGTTATATTCAGTTCCATCACTTATCAGCTGCTCAGTCTTGGGCAAGTTGTTTACCTCCCTAAGCATCAAGCACCCGTTTTTTTCATCTGTACAATTTATGTAGAACAATACTTGCTTTCAAGTTTTTCCTCTCCTTATTTGTTGTTTTAAAGAGATACGCTGAGACCTGAGAGCTTAAGAGACAAATCTTCCAATGATCCTGTATTTTATTCCTTGGTCTATATTTTGCTTTGGACAGTACCAAGAGGTAAAGATGTCCTCTGTTGTTTTTGTGTGTTGATGTGTGTGTGTGTGTGTGTGTGTGAGGTGGGAGTACCTGTTTGATTGCCCAGAGGTGACCAAGTATAGATATAACACACTCTTGTACTGATCAACTAAAACTCTTCAAATAAATTGCCCAGATAGCATTCATACGTTTACCCCTACCCTCCCAGACAATAAGATTTGTTTCCTCTGATACTCTACTTAGTCAAACATTGTATTTTTGAAGGCAAACAGAGCCTGTTTCTAAAGTATGTCTTTAACATCACATCTATAGTCTTCCTTATATTTCTGCGTAGATTTTTAATGGACATTGAAATAGAGTCTCAAAGAGCATTCAATGAGTCAATGGAACAAATACCTTTACAAATTTAAACTAAAAAAAATCTTCATTGTAAAATCAGAATTTACCCATTCCTACAATTTGGACTCTCAGGTTCTACTGCTTATACATCAGAGTTCCAAATACTCACACGCATTCATATGTGACTGTCACTGAAATGGTATTTTCTTTTCACAAATAAATTTTGGCAAATTTTTCCCTAGGAATATGTGGTGGAATTTACAGCCCTGGGTGTAAAATGATCCTTAGGACCATCAGCAGAACTGGGTTGTGGCTTACAGGTCTCCCAAGGATGCATGTCCTTTGCCAACTCTACTAAACACCCATAGCAACCCCCATGTTGCTTTTTCTCAAAATCTTGAAGCAAGTGTGGAGTGAGTTTTAATTCAAGTATTTGACAGATAGGAGTTCTATTTTGGGATATTTTGGTCTTTTTAAAAAATATTTAAAATCCAAGAAAACTGAATGTGCTCAATAACAAAAGGGAGCTGAGTCTGATAGGAAGGTCTGGTATGCTGAGCTCAGTCCCAGCCCCTGGAGAGACAATGAAGAGCCCAAGTTCAAACTTTGCAAAGAAGATCTAGGTTTTGTTTAGTTTGCTTTAGTTTGGATTTTTGCATTTTCAGTTTCTAGTTTTTATTTTTTTGCTGTGAAGGTAAATTGCTTTGTGAAAGTATTAGAAGTGGCCTTTTGGCAGCCAGATGGGACTAAAGTAAAATTTCCATTTTAGTCAAACTGGCTTCACACACTATGCAATTTTCTTTATCCCCCCCAGCTTAAATTCAAGGCTCCTATAGTGATATCACACTCAATCAAAGCCGACAGGTTATTTCTATTAAAGTTTGGGGTTGAATGGAGACTAACTAGAATGGTGCTTCTATTGCTAATATTTCATTCGAGTGGCAGAATGCAATACCTCGGATGGAGTTAAGAAGATAAAATTTCGAGGGCTGCTGAAGTTGAAAAACACCTTGTTAGGGTAATTTAGCTTATTTAAATAAAATCACTCTTGATTTGGATGTCCCTCCCCAAACCACAGACCTCTCTAATTCCATTGTTGCTCCTGCCTGCCTGTGTCTTCCTGAGGATCTTAACTATTTGTTCTCTCAGGAGATTTGGCCCTTTGGACACCAGGATGGGAGGACAGAGGGGACAGAGTCTGCTGGCCTGCAGTTCCTGGCCATTGTGTAGAATGAAAATCCATTTTATTGGATAATCTCTGGAGGGGAGGGGAAAAAATACACAGTTCTGCTCTCCACAGACTTCAATAACTCTTTCAAACCCATTGTGTTTGGTCCAAGCACAATAAAAGCTAATTCCCTACAATCACATTGGCTTCTGCAAGGGCCAAGGCTGCGGCTAGGTGGGTGTTATGAATTTAGAAGAAGATAGAATAATGGTTTATTAGGCATACATCTATGTGTGTAACTACTACTATTCCTTTTGGAAGAGAGACAAAACTCAAATACATGAAAGTCCTTTGAAAACAAGCATTTATTCGGGCACCTGGGTGTATCAGTTGGTTAAGTGCCTGCTTTCAGCTCAGGTCATGATCTCTGAGTCCTGGGATCGAGCCCTGCATTGGACTCCCCACTTAGTGGGGGTCTGCTTCTCCCTCTCCTTTTGCCCCCACACCCCCATTCTCTTTCTCTCTCTCTCTCTCTCTCTCTCTCTCTCTCTCTCTCTCTCAAAAAAATACAATCTTAGAAAGAAAACAAGCATGTATTTGTCAGAGCTACAGAAGATGTTTTTGTAGATGTCTAAACTTTAAAGACAAAACAAAGAGCCCCCCCAAAGTGTATTTGCCAATATAAGCAAAAATGATTCTATCATTCTTTTATGCATTCATCAATATTAAGTTACAATCTTTAGGAGAATAACATTTATATAAATAGCACAATGTTAAGCATTGTGTCCAGCATAAATGTTGGAAGATAAAAATATTGAATTTGGACCTATCCCAGGGCATACAACATCCATAGTTCAGATATAAAAACAAAAGAGTTGGAGAGTGGAGACATTCAGAGACAAACTAACAAACAAACACACACAAAAAAAACTTTCCATGTCTGTTGAAAGTTCACTTTATCATAAGTTCTTTATATTATAAGTTCAGATATCTGGATTCTTGCTCTGCTCTGTTTCTATTTAGATGTATGATGTGAGACAACATTTAGAACTTTTCCCAACAGGTTCTCCACCAATAAAAGATAAGTAGGGGTTATGTAGAAATACTCAATCCTACAAGGACCTTCATATATGACCTGTAGCTCTAATAACTGTGAACAGTTCAAAGAAAAGTTTGATTAAGAGACATTTTATCAAAAACGGGTGTCTGTGTAGCAGACAGTAGTAAACCCTTGAAGCAGTAAGCAGGAACAAGCCAGCTACCTACAGGAGGTTCTGTAAAATACAAGAATTCCCAAACACCTTGGTGCAGCACACCATACCTACCATGCCTCCCATGACCAGGACCTTCTGAATCCCCAACCTACACTCAAAAAGACCACACACAAAAAAGCTCATGTGTCCCCCCAAGAAATCCACAAGGCTATGCTCATCAAAACCTAAAATTACTTTCTGAAGGACTAGATCTTTCATTCCACAGAAAAGATTGAGAATAACTAAGCATGAGAGAGACTAAAAATTGAAGATACTCAGAAAGGAAACTCTTCTCTGTGTTCCTGGACCCTCCAGGTAATCATTCACAAAAAGACAATAAGCATCTACCACAGGCCCAGGGTTGTGCAGGTGCTGGGGTACAACAGTAGGCAAAGCAAGAATAGTATCTGCCTGTAGGCAACTCACATCCCAATGAAGGACTGAGAAATTCAGCAAATCAGCATGTAAATAAATGCAGAGAAGCAACTTGGGTGGAGCCCTACGAATATTAACATGCTACATGGAAAGGTTCAAAAGATTTACTTAAAAAATACAAGTATTCTCAATATTACAATACTAATAAACGTGTCTAGGACTTGTTGAATACTTTATACCATACTCACGCATTTTATGTTCATAACTTCATTTTGTTTTTAAATCAACACCTTGAGATAAGTGTAATTATTAAACTCATAAAAGCAGATAAGGAAACTGAATTGGATATATTAGGTAATTTATCCATATTAGGAAGTGGTAAACATAGGATTTGAGCAGCCTCTTTCAATCCAAACTAGTTTCTTATAATAATTGGGATTTTTACGTCCTCTGTTGAAATCAATTTAGTTTTACTTATGTTTCCTTTTTCCCTACATTGTTATAGAAAATTACATATCTCATTCCTAAAATTGTTACTCTGATTTTTTAAATCAACATTGTAAGCCATAATTTATATACAACAAGGTGTATCATTTTTTTAAATGCATGTTGATGAATTTTGACATATCTATTTAACCACCACCAGAATCAAAATGAAAAATATTTTCATTACCCCAAACAAGTCTCCCTATTGCATTCCCTAGTCAATCTCACTCTTTTCAGTACCAACCAAACGCTGAAGTGCATTATGTCACTACAATTCAAATTATCAGAAAAGACCTCGAATAGCCAGGGGAATTTTAAAAAAGAGAACCACATCTGGGGGCATCACAATGCCAGATTTCAGGTTGTACTACAAAGCTGTGGTCATCAAGACAGTGTGGTACTGGCACAAAAACAGACACATAGATCAATAGAACAGAATAGAGAACCCAGAAGTGGACCCTGAACTTTATGGCCAACTAATATTCAATAGAAGAGGAAAGACTATCCACTGGAAGAAAGACAGTCTCTTCAATAAATGGTGCTGGGAAAATTGGACATCCACATGCAGAAGAATGAAACTAGACCACTCTCTTGCACCAGACACAAAGATAAACTCAAAATGGATGAAAGATCTAAACGTGAGACAAGATTCCATCAAAATCGTAGAGGAGAACACAGGCAACACCCTTTTTGAACTCGGCCACAGTCACTTCTTGCAAGATACATCCACGAAGGCAAAAGAAACAAAAGCAAAAATGAACTATTGGGATTTCATCAAGATAAGAAGCTTTTGCACAGCAAAGGATACAGTCAACAAAACTAAAAGACAACCTACAGATTGGGAGAAGATATTTGCAAATGACATATCAGATAAAGGGCTAGTTTCCAAGATCTATAAAGAACTTCTTAAACTCAACACCAAAGAAACAAACAATCCAATCAGGAAATGGGCAAAAGACATGAAGAGAAATCTCACAGAGGAAGACATAGACATGGCCAACATGCACATGAGAAAATGCTCCGCATCACTTGCCATCAGGGAAATACAAATCAAAACCACAATGAGATACCACCTCACACCAGTGAGAATGGGGAAAATTAACAAGGCAGGAAACCACAAATGTTGGAGAGGATGCGGAGAAAGGGGAACCCTCCTGCACTGTTGGTGGGAATGTGAATTGGTGCAGCCACTCTGGAAAACTGTGTGGAGGTTCCTCAAAGAGTTAAAAATAGACCTGCCCTACAACCCAGCAATTGCACTGTTGGGGATTTACCCCAAAGATACAGATGCAATGAAATGCCGGGACACCTGCACCCCGATGTTTCTAGCAGCAATGTCCACAATAGCCAAACTGTGGAAGGAGCCTCGGTGTCCATCGAAAGATGAATGGATAAAGAAGATGTGGTTTATGAATTTTCTAGAAACTTCTATAAATAGAATTATACAGTATGTACCCTCTTACATCAGCTTCATTCATTCAGTATATTTGTAAGATTCATCCATGTTGCTGTGTGTATTAGAGAGTTTATTCCTAATTTTGCTGAGGAATAACCATTGTCTGAAATCACCACAATTTGTTATCCATTCATCTGTTGATGAGCAGAGGATTGCTTTTAATCTTTGTCTATTAAAAATGAAACTGTAAAAATATTAAGCTGATAAATACACTAAAGCACAAGACTGCGCAGGGATATACATTTTATTTACCTGGGGTAAATATCTAGGACTGTAACTGCTAGTTAATATGTTAACTTTCCATTTAACATATTTAATATAACATTTATATATTATAAATCTATGAAATATTTTCCAAAAGTCATTGCATCATTTTACTATCTTTTAGTAAAGTATGAGAATCAGTTGCTCTAGAAGTTCGCCAACATTTACTTCCAAACTTTTTAGTTTTAGCTGTTCTAGAGTGTGTGTAGTGTTATCCTGTGGTTTTAATTTGCATTTCTTTCATGATTAATCACAGTGACAAGCTTTTCAGGAGTATATTGAACATTTTTATATTTTCCTTTATGAAGTAACTGTTCTAGTCTTTTTTTTTTTTTTTTAAGATTTTACTTATTTATTTGACAGAGAGAGGAAGAGAGAGAGCACAAGCGGGAGGAGCAGCAGGCAGAAAGAGAGAATGAGAAGCACACTCCCTGCTGAGCAGGGGGCCCAATGCCAGACTCTTTCCCAGGACCCTGGGATCTTGATCTGAACCAAAAGGCAGATGCTTAACCCACTAAGACACCCAGACGCCACTGAAGTAACTGTTTTAGTCTTTTGATGATGATTTTAATTGCTTAGTTGTCTCATTATTGAATTACAAAAGGTCACTCTACACAAATCAGATATATGCATTGATAATATTTTCTCCAATTCTGAGCCATGTTTTTTTCATAACTGTATCTTTAAAAGACTAAATCTATTTTTTTTGCTCACTCTATTTATGTTTTATTGATCCTTGTGTTTATCCTTCTTCTAGTACCACACTTTGTTAAATACTATAAAGGCACAATGTTGAGGAAAGTAATTACTCTCACTTTAATTTTCTTTGTCAGATTGTTTCATCTGGCCTATAACCTATACGCGCTTCCATAAAATGTTAGAATAAACTTCTGTGTCTATTAACAAAAACTTGCTGGGATTTCAATAGAAACATTGTTGAACAATGAAGATCAATTTGGAGAAAACTGATATCTTTACAATGTTGATATCTTTCCTATGGAGTCTTCCAATCCATGAATGTGTTATATCTCCTTCTGTATGTCGATCTTTTATTTCTCTTATCATTATTTTGTAATCTTGAAACTAAAGATCCTATACATTCTTTAATGCAACCCATTTCCTTTCCTTTGCAGGGAATATAAATTGTATTGTGTTATTAATTTCAGTTCCACATTTGTTGTTAGAAATATGATTGTGCAGGTTAAGCTTGTGTTTTAGGATCTTACTAAATTCACCTATTAGTACTCATGGTGTTTTGAAATTTTTAATAAGACAATTATGTCATTTATAACTTTTATTCCTTTTTAATACTTAACTTTTATTCATTTCTCTTTGCCTACTAGTAGCGCTTAGATGTTCTAGTATCCTGTTAAATGAGGTTTGTTCTATGGCTCAAGATATAATCTATCTCTAACTATTCCATGGAAACTTGAAAAAAAACAGTATGGTCTATTGTGATTGAGAGCAATGTTACATATATGTAAATTAGATCCTGTTGGTTGGTTTTACTGTTGAATTCTTCTATATCCTTGTTGATTTCTCCCTTGCAGTTGTATTAGTTTCTGGGACAGCAGGTAGTAGGGAGAGGAGGCAGAGGGTTGAAGTTCCCAACTATAAATGTGGATTTCTTCTTTTAGCTTTTTAGCTTTTGTTATTTTGAGGCTCTGTTGTTTGGTGTGTATATAGTTAAAATTGTCACACTTTCTGGAGAACTAATCCTTTCATCATTATTTAATGTCCCTCTTTGTATCTAGTTATTTTCTTTGCTCTGAGGTACATGTTTATCAGATATCAATATATTACTCCTGTTCTTTAGTTAATGTTTACACGACATATCTTTTTCCACCCTTTTACATTCAATCTACTTACATCATTGAATTTGAAGTTAGATTTTTTTTTTAGGTAGCATATAGTTGGGTTATGGGGAAAAGCAGATGACCTTAATTTTAGTGAAGTCCAATTTAATACTTTATGATCCACATTTTAGTGCTCTCTAAAGAAATTTCTGACTTTTTCAAGTTCAAAGACTTTCTTCTATGATTTAAAAAATATATTCATAGTTGTTTTACATTTAGGTCTATAACCCATTTTGAGCATATTATTGTGGATGGTATATGGAAAAGGTCAAATTTCACTGTTTCTTTTGATTTTTTTTATATATGGATGTCAACTGTTCTGCCACTATATTTTAAAAAGTCAGTTACCTCTTGTTGAATGTTGGCACTTTGTTATAAAAACAATTGACCATATACATGTGGATATATATCTCTGTATTCTTGATTTGTATCTATGTCAATTCTACATTGTCTTGAATTACTATATATTTCCAATAAGTCATGAAATATGCCAGGATTACTTTTCTAATATTCTTCACTAGAAATTGTTTGGCTACTCTATGTCATTTAGATTTTCATATATACTTTAGTATCATCTAGTTAACTATACCAAATTAGTTAACTACTTGGATTTTAATTAGGGTTGTGTTGAAACTACAGATCAGTTCAGGAAAAAAACCTGACAAGATTAAAATTTTGAATCTTTCAAATCATAAACATGATATATCTTCCCATGGGTTTAGATTCTTCTATAATTTTTTAATAGTTTTCTTCAGTCTTTGGCTCTTCTCTTTTTTAGATTTATTACTACATATTTTACATTTCTAATGCTCTTATAATTATTTTTATTTTGCTAATTATATTTCTAATCCTGTAGCTAATATATAGAAGTACAAGTGATTTTGTATATCGAGCTTCTCTGCAATTTTGACAAATTCACCCACAGTTCTTGTAGCTTATTTATAAATTAAATAGAATTTTTTACATTTACTCTATACATCATCTTCAAATAAAAATCACTTTATATCTTTAACACGTATAGATTTATTTCTTTTTTTATGTCTAATTCTGTTTGCTATGACTCCAGTGAATGTGGAATGGAAGTGATGAGAGTGGATTTTATTAACTTATTTTAGGGGAAAAAATGAACCATAATGTAGTATCCTTTATATATATAAATATAAATATAAATATATATAAATTTTATATTTTATTTATACAAAATTTTATTTATATAAATATATTTAAATATTTATATTTATATATATTTATATTTATATATTTATATATAAATATATGTATACAAATATAAAAATATATTTATATATATAAATATATATATTTCTGACTTTCATTTACTAATGATGTGTGAAGAAACATAGAGCTCCAAATACCCTGATCTCAGAATTCCAAACTTTGGAACTGAAGAGCTTAAATCTGTGTTGTTTTAAACAACTCAGGTTGTGGAATTATGGCAGCCCTAGGAAACCAATGTAATATTTGGGGATTTTTGTATCTACTTTAAGTCAGTCAAATTTTAACAACAACAACTGCAACAACTGGATTATGATTAGTATTCTGTTGGAAAGAGAATTCAAATTGACAATAATTGACATGTTAAAAGCGTTTAACTTCCCAGTTTAGGAATATAATATATCTGTCTGTATAATAGTTCTTCTATAATTTATCTTCTAATTTCTGTCTAGTTTTGGCATTAAAATAATACTGGCCTATAAAATGTCTTGCTTGGGAAATTTTCTTCCTTGCTCCATCTCTCTATCTTCTGAAAATCCTCCTATAGTATTTTTTAACAAGTCTGACAGACTTAACCAGTAAACTATCAGAGACTGGATATTCTTTGTGGAAAGAACTTTAGATACAAAATCAATTTTTTCATAGATCCTATGGTACTCAGATTTTTAAATTTCTTCTTGGATTAAGTTTGGTAATTTTGTCTTTCAAAACACTTTTCCATTACAATGTTATAAAACATACTGACATTTATTTGTTCATAACATCCCCTTACTGTCCTTTAATGTTTGTACCATGTGATGTGATGATTCTCTTTTATTCCTGATATTAATAAAGATTTGTCTTTTCCCCTCATGAATGTAGCTAAAAGGCGCATCATTTTTGTTGCTCTTTTTATTATTTTTTAAATTTTTTGTAAGATTTATTTATTTATTTTTAGGGAAGGAGAGAGAGAAAGAGTGAGCCAAGGAAAGGGCAGAGTGAGAGAGAAAGAATTCTAAGCAGACTCCTTGCTGAGGGTGAGCCTGATGCAGAGCTTGATCCCAGGACTCTGAGAACATGACCTGAGTTGCAATCAAGAGTCTTTTTCTAGTTACTTGAGACAGGACTTTTACTCATTGATCTCAGATTTACCTTTTTAATAATATTATTTAGAACTATACATTTCTCTCTACATACTATGTTACCTGAAAATACAAATTTGGATTTGCTTTGTTTTTATTTTCATTCAGTTCATAATATTTTCTAATTCCCCATGTGCTTTTTTATTTCACCCTTGAATTACTTAAGATTGTATCATTTAATGTCTACCTACTAGGGGATTTTCTAGATATATTTCTGTTATTCATTTATCTTTTAATTTTTTCTGTAATCAGAAAATATATTTAGTATGACTTTAATTATTTTAAATTTGTTTCACATCTTTTGTGCACCACTACATTTTCTATCTTGGTGAAATTCCCATATTCAGTTGAAAAGGTTTTTTTCTATGTTTTTTGTGTTGTGGTGGTCTATAAATGTCAAGTATATCAGGTTAGTTTATTATGTTACTGAAGTATGCCATTTTCTTCTTTTTTTCTCTATTTGTTCTACCAATTTCTATTTTTTAATTATTTTTCCATTCTGTGTTACACTTTGCATATGTCTCCAATTCACTGGCATTCTTATTGCAGCATTTAATATACTTTCCCCCATAATTTGTAATTTGAATTCTAGAAAAGTGTTTAATTATTATTTTTCACTTTTGGATATCTTATATTTTGTTTACATTTATGTTCATGTTTATTTTTAAATCTCTAAGCAGGGATCCCTGGGTGGCGCAGCGGTTTAGCGCCTGCCTTTGGCCCAGGGCGTGATCCTGGAGACCCGGGATCGAATCCCACGTCGGACTCCCGGTGCATGGAGCCTGCTTCTCCCTCTGCCTATGTCTCTGCCTCTCTCTCTCTCTCTCTCTCTCTCTCTGTGACTATCATAAATAAATAAAAATTTTAAAAAAATCTCTAAGCAGAGGGTCTTGCATGCAAGAAACTTGAAACACCACACTATTCTAGCAAGCAAATAGCTGAACTAACTGCAAATTCAATACACTTCTTGAATCTGCAAAAGAAGGGAAGACACATAACTGCTGCCCCCCAAGACTGGAGAGACAGGTGAATACAAGGAGCCAAGGCTTACCAACATAGACTCACAAGTGGAAACCAGTGCCTGAAGAGGAAAAAAAATGGAAGTGCAATTGGTAAGTTGCTGGAGGCTTAAATGTGGACAAGATTGAGAGTTAAAAACTCCATGGGTCCCAAACATAAGAGGACACCCCACAATATTGTGAGATTTACTTTCAGAATGTCTACCAGGTTTCCACAGTGAGTGTTAGAGAAACATCCCTTTGTCCTCTCAGCCAGGGGCTGGGGGAAAGGCAAACAAGATAACTCTGTTTTTAATGAGGCCTGCACTCAAGGGACGTGAGTTAACCAGAGCCTAACAAATCTAGAAAAGGGAAACACCCAATTCCAGCCCACTACAGTCATCTTGTCCCACTTAAAGAAGGATAAAAAAGTAAGAAACTCTGTGAAGCTTACTGTCCAGAATTATAATTACAGGCTAATAAAATATTTCCCCTCCTGAACACCTCACCAAACCACTAGTAAAGGCCTATTTATAGAATTCCTTTGACCCAGCATAGCATGTTAATCTATCAGGAAAAAGTGGTAAGCCATACCAAAAGGAAAAAATAACATTTGAAGGGACAGACAAAACATTAGAAAAAAATCATATCAGACTATTTAAAGGAACAAACTGGATATTTAGAACAATTATGATTAATATGCTAAGAACTTTAATGGAAAAAGTAGAGAGCAGGCCAGAACAGATAAACTATGCAAGCTGAGCTATGGAAATCATAAGAAAGAACTGGAAAGAAATGCTAGAGATTAAAAACACTGTACCAGAAATGAAGAATGCCTTTGATGGGCTTATTAGTAAAGTAAATATGACTGAGTATAGAATCCTTGAACCAAAAGATATATCAAAACCAAAAAAAGCAAAAAGAATAAAGACAAAAAATGAAAGAAACAAATGAACAAAATATCCAAGGACTATGGTACAACTAAAAAAGGTATAACATATGCATAATAAGAACACCAGTTGAAGAAGAGAGAAACAAAAACCATTTGAAACAATAATAGCTGTTAATTTTTCCAAATCAACGTCAGACACAAAACCACAGATCCAGGAAGTTCAGAGAACATCAAGTAGAATAAAAGCCAAAAATTTATACCTAGGCATATTGCTTTCACTACAAAAAATTGAAGATAAAGAAAAAATCTTGAAGGAAGCCATAAGGAAAACAATATGTTATATAGAGAAAAATAAAGGGAACAAATACATCTGACTTCTGGGAAATCATGTAAGCAAGAAAGGAGTGGAGTGAAATATTTAAAATATTGAGAAAGAGAGAGAGAGAGAATAAAACGATTTTAAAAACCACAAACCTAGAATTCTGTAACCTACAAAATTATCCTTCAACATTGACAAAGTGACATCACCAAGATGGCAAATTGGGAGATCTCAACTTTAATCTCTACCATAAAGAATAATTAGACAGCTATTTATGATCAGAAATAGCTCTGGGAGAGTTTAGGAGTCCACTTAAAAAGCCTCAGAACACATTGGAGCGTAAAAACAAAATAACAACAGTGTAAGGGTAGGAGAACAGTTTCATTTTGCCTAAATCCTCCTCCCATTCCTCAAGCTGACGCTGCTCAGAGCCAAGAGGCAAATCCCCAGCCTGAAAAATTTCCCCTCACTGGGAAAAGGAGAACAGAGTGAGTAACCAGCTTCTGCAGACTTTTGGGGCACTGCACAAAGGACCTGCTTCATAGTTTTACTCCATGCAGAGCCCAGCAGAGCTGAAAGGTCTAGAAATAGATAGGCACAAGGGAAAAATCAGTTTACCAGTATTAGCTTTGTGACAGGAGCACCTACAGTCCCAGTGGCCTAAATTGTAGATCTTAGTAGCCCTCACTACTGGGGAATCTCAACAGCTCTTTCAGACCATGAAAAGCCTCATAGCTAACATCACTGACCCCATTATGAACCCCAGGAGACTGCTCCCAGAGGACCCCAGCAGCATTTGCCACTAAGGAAACCAACAGCCGGCAATAGTTGCTACAGACCCTCTGCAGAGTTTACAACTTAGGGTCCCACAATATATTGCAATCTCAGGTTGCACCTCCTTGATATCCTCTTGATTCACACCTTCACACACTGAAGCCACCCCAGCAGTGCTGCTGTGGATTCCTTGGGCCCCAGAATGCACACGAGTAGCCAACTCTAGCCTAAATGACTGCATGGGTATATAATGACAACACAGTGCTCTGTGGCTGACCCCTACTACTTTGTGTGTACCTGTGGTTGCCCCAGCAACCAAACAAGTGTACACCAACCCAGGCACCCACAGTTGCTTGGACAACAGAGCCAGTGCCAGCTCTCTCACTGATGAGCAATACTGTACATGCTCAAAGTTAGCGTCTTTAGCTATACATCTATATGTCAACAGCCCTGACTTCTGCCACTGCTTTCCAATGCCATGTACATACTCAAAGCTAGGCCCTGAAGCCACAAAGTTTATGCTTACAGCAAAGGTCTCTGCAACTTCTTGTGAGCCCAAATCCAGACCCAAGTCCTGCCACTGGTCCTGTGTACACCCATAGCTAGATACTACAGCTGTCTCACTACAGCTGGCTCACTTACAGCTCACCTCTGCAACCAACAAACCTGTATACTGCTGCCAGACTCTGATCAGACCTCTATTACCATGTTTGTGCCTATGAGCAACAACTGCAGCTGCATGAATGCATGCTGACAGCCTAGGCCCACTTAGCTGCTCAAGCATTCAACCCAAACCTGACTTCCATCACCAGCTCCCACTGCCATGACATGGCTATGAATATGCAACTGAAGGCTGACAATCCAGATTCACATAGTTGTCCAAGTGCCTGCACTAGGCCTCAGCCCTGTTGCTAGTCCAGGCCTTTGCCACTGTATATGTGCCCGTATATGTGCCTGCAACTAGCCCCTGCCACCACAAAGACCCTGCAAGTGAACATATGCACACCACGTCTCTGGACACTACCACACCTACCCTGGCCCCATGTTGTTGGATCTAAAGGTGCAGCTGAAGACCCCAGAAACTCTTGTGGCCACCATAGAACCCTTGCAGTTTTTTCAACCAAGGATCATACATTGCTGGTATCATAGGCACCAGATGCCTGACTTAATGAGAGACTATACCTCCTTGGGCTAAAAGCTTCCATCACTCCTGCATTTGGCTATCCATATCAATGGACCCAGGGCCATGACACATTCCATAATCTTCCCACTGCAGGTAAAAATCTTTCCTTATCAAAATAAGTAGGGGTTCCAGGTGGCTCAGATGGTTAAATGTCTCCTTTTGGCTCAGGTCATGAACTCCAGGTCTTGGGATCAAGCCCCATGTCAGGCTCCTGGCTCAGGGAAGACTTTGCTTCTCCCTCTCCCTCTGTCTCCTCCCTTTACTCATTCTCTCTCTCTCTCTCTCTCTCTCTCTCTCGCTCTCTCTCATCAAATGAATAAATAAAATCCTTAAAAAAATAAGTGAATAAAATCTAGATGAAGTGATTGTGTCTTTAAAATCATGGACACGTACACAAGGCAACAGAGATCACAAATAATTAGAGAATCAAAACCACCAAACAGACAGAATAAAATTCCCACTAATTGACCCCAAGACATAGCAATACACAACTTATGTAACAAAGAATTCAAATGAATTGTTCTAAAGAACTTCAGAGGGCAACAAGAGAATGCAGTTAACAACTTAACAAAATCAAGAAAGCAGTACAAGATTAAAATGAGAAGCTCAACACAGAGACAGAAAACATTAAATAAATAAATAAATAAATAAATAAATAAATAAATAAATAAATAACCAAACAGAAATTTTAGAGTGGAGGAATATGACTGAATAAAAAGTGCAACAGAGAGCTCTAAAGGCAGACTGCTCAGTCAGAATAAAGAACAATGAACTTAGTCAAGTATCTACTGAAAGACAAAAGAAAAAAGAATTAAGTGACAAAAGCCTACATGATTTATATGACATTATTAAGTAAAACAATATAACTATTATGAAAATACTAGAAGAAGAGAGAGAGAAAGGGGCATAAAGCTTGTTTAAAAATTAATGCCTGAACATTTCCCAGCTTTTGAGAAAGATATGGACAACCAATTGCATAAAGCTTAAAAATCCCCAATCAGGTTTAGTCCAAAGAAGACTACACCAAAACACATTATAATAAAACTGCTAAAAATCAAAGAAAGAAATATATTAATTTCCCTTCCTGCTATTTTTTTATTGGTGTACAGAAATGCAACAGGTTTCTACATTTCTGTATTTTGTATCCTACAAATTTACTGGTCATTTATCCACACTAATAGTTTGTGATAACAATTTTTTAATCAAAATAGATTTGATTTTAAAAAATGGGATTTTTAAAAAATTATAAGATATATCATCTAAAAATAGCAACAGTTTTTACTTCTTTCTTAGCAATTTTGATGTTGTTTACTTATTTTACTTGTCTAATTGCTGTGGTTTGGACCTCCAGTACTATATTGAATAAAAGTCATGAGAATTGAAACTTTGTATTGTTTCTGATCTTATAGGAATTGTTTTCAGCTTTTCGCCATTAAGTATAATGTTAGCTGTGGGTTTTTCCCATATGTCCTTTATTATGTTGAGGCATTTTTCCTCTATACATTTGTTACTGAGAGAGTTTTATCATGAATGTATGCTGAATTTTGTCAAATGCTTTTCCTGCATCTATCGAAATAATCATATGATTTTCAACCTTATTTTATTAATGTGATAAATGATATTGACTGATTTGCAAATGTTGAACTATCCTTGCATCCCTGTATTAAATGCCACATAATCATGATGAATGGTCATTATAGTGTATCTTTGAAATCAATTTCGAGTATTTTTTTAGAGTGTTTGCATCTATGTTCATCAGGAATATTAGTCTACAATTTTCTCTTTTTTAGCACAGCCACTATGAAAAATGACATGGAGGTTCCTCAAAAATTAAAAATAGAAACACCATATTATACATTAATTCTGACTATTTACCCAAAGGTGTAAAG
The DNA here is from genome assembly GCF_048164855.1 of Canis lupus baileyi. Taxonomy (NCBI): domain Eukaryota; kingdom Metazoa; phylum Chordata; class Mammalia; order Carnivora; family Canidae; genus Canis; species Canis lupus. The sequence continues at coordinate 29,478,255 of NC_132857.1, read as the reverse complement.
CTAATTAGAATAGATATTCACTCCAAAGTTTATTACATTATTTACAATCGCCTTACTTACTTACAACCTAAGTATCCATTGATAGATAAAGGGATAAAAATATGAGGCATATGCACACAATGGAATATTACTCAGCTATAAAAAGAATAATGTCTTGCCACTTGCAACAACATGGATGGACCTAAAGGGTATTATGCTATGTGAAATAAGTCAGACAGAGAAAGAAAAAATACCATACAAGTGAAATCTCACTTCTATCTGCGATCTAAAACAAACAAACAAACAAACAAACAAACAAACAAACAAAAAAAACACCCAAAAGAAACAGACTTATAAAGAGAACAAACTGGTGGTTCCCAGAGAGGAGTGGACCAAATAGCTAAAGGATATTATGAATTCCAATTATAAAATAAATAAGTCACTGGTATATAAAGTACAACATAGAAATTATAATTGGTAATACTGTAATAACTTTGTATGGTGACAGGGGTAACCACACTTACTGTAGTAAGCATCTTGTAATGTATACAATTCTTAAATCACTATGTTGCACATATGAAACTAATATAATATTGTATGTCAACTATATTTTAATTAAAAATAAAATTAAAAGGATAAAATTAAATTTTTGAAAGCATCAAGAGAAAAGAACCTCATCAGATGCAAGGAAACCACAAAAGACCATAAGTTAATTTCTCAGCAAAAACCTTTGAGATGATATACTCAAACTGCTAAAGAAAAAATTTGCCATCAAAAATACTTTTCCTGACAAAGCTATCCTTCAGAATTAAAAGAGAGATAAAAACAGTCCCAGACAAGCAAAAGATGAAGGAATATATCATCACTAGAACTGACTTTAAAAAAAACTGCTAAACTGCAAAAGGGAGTTATTCAGTCTGGAAAGAAAAGAGTACTAACTAGTAACAAGAAATCATAGGAAAGTGTAAAATTCATTGGTAAAGGTAAATATATGGTCAAATTCAGAATACATTAATATTGTAATGATTGTGTGTAAATGACTTGTAACTCTACCATAAAGCTTAAAAGATAGAAGATTAAAAATAGTTATAGCAACATTAATTTGTTACTGGATATTCAATATAAATATACATAAATTGTGATATCAAGCACATAAAATGTATGATGGAGTGGAACTGTTGAGATTTTGTATGCAAAAAAAAATTTAAGTCATTTTTAGCTTAAAATAGATTGTCATAAACATGTTCTATATAAGCCTTGTGGAAATCACAAAGCAAAAACCTACACAAGATACATAAATGATTAAGAGAAAAGATTGAAAACATACCACTATAGAAAATGATTGAATTACAAAGAAAAACAGTAAGAGACAATGAAGGAAAATGAAGGATCTAGAAAACAATAAGCAAAATGACATAGCCTTTACCTATCAGTAGTTAGTTTAAATGTAAATGGACTACCTTCTTCAATCAAATGACAGAGTGATTAAATGTAAAATAACATAAAGATAAAATAAAATAAATAGACCCAACTAATGCTTCCTAAAGACACTCACTTCAGCTTTAAGAAACAGATAGGCTCAAAGTAAAGGGGTAGAAAAGAGATATCTCATGCAAATGGAAGCCGAAAGAGAACAAAGGTAGCTATATTTATATTATATTAAATAGACTTCAAGTCAAAACTGTAATAAGGGATAAAGAAGGTCATTATATAATTATAAAAGGATTGATTAAACAAGAGAAAATAACAATAGTGAATGTATATGAACCTAACAATAGAGCACCAAAATATATTCATCTATTATTGACAGATTTGAAGGAGAAAAGAGACAGCAATACAAAAATAGTAAAGGACTTCAACACCCCCACTTTCAACAATGTCTAGATCACCCAGACAGAAAGACTATAAGGAAGCATTAGAATCTAACCTTCAGAACAAATGGACCTAACATAGACAAAATTTTTCATTCAACAGAAGAATACACATTTTTTTCAAACACACAAAGCAAGTCTTAACAAACTTATGAAGACTGAAATCACAACAAATATTTCCAATGACAGTAGTATAAAACTAGAAATTAACAACAAGAAGAAACATGGAAAATTCACAAATATGTGGAGGTTGAATAATCTGAACTAATTGGTAAAGAAATCAAAAGGGAAATAAAGATATAAAGATGGAAACACAATGTATGTAAAGAATACATCTAAATAGGTCTAAGACGGATGTTCCTAGCAGTCAATGCCAACATTAAGAAAATAAAAGATATAAAATAAACAACCTAAGTCTACACCTCAAAGGTCTAAAAAAATAACAAAATGTCCTAAGTCAGTAAGAGGAAGAAAATAACAAAGATCAGAGGAGAATTAAATGAACAGAGATTAGAAAGATAATAAGAAAGATTAACAAATTGAGTTACTTTTTTTGAAAAAGATATAATTTAGCTAGACAGACAAAGAAAAAAGGAGACAAGACTCAAATAAATGAAAGTATAAATGTAAAAGGAGATATGACAACAGATATGACTTAAATGCAGAGGTCTATAAGAAACAAATAAATAGCAACAAATCCAATAAAAGAAATGGATGAATTTCTATAAGTATACAAACTACCAAGTCAGAATAATGAAGAAATAGAAGATTTTAACAGACCAATAGTAAGGAAATTAAATCAGCAATCAAATATCTCTCAACCAAGAAACATCCAGAACCAGATCTAGAATCAGATGGTTTTGCTAGTGTGTTAAACCAAATATTTAGAGAAAAAATGCTAATATTTCTCAAACTGGTCCACAAAATTCAAGAGGAAGAAATATATCTAGATTCATTTTGAGGCCAACATTACCCTGAAAAAAAATCTGGACAAAGACACTACAAAAAAAGAAAACTAGCTCATTACTACTAATGAACATTGATCCAAAAATCTTTGACAAAATACTAGCAAACTGAATCCAAAAGCATATTAAAAGAATTGAACACTAGATCAATTGGGATTTATTCGTGATTCAAGGATGGCTCAATAGGAACCCTTGTACATGATCAATGAGAATGCAAGTTAGTATAGCCATATAGAAAACAGTATGGTGGTTTCTCAAAAATTAAAAATAAAACGATCACATGATCCAGCAATTCATCTTCTGAGTATATACCCAAAAGAAATAAAATCACAATCTTGGAGACATATTAGTACTCTCATGTTTAATGCAGCATTATTCATAATAGCTGTGTGTGTGTGTGTTTATATAAAATAACATACGATAGTATATATGTAATATGGTATGTATATGTGATAACTATTATTCATCCTTAAAAAAGGAAAGCTTGTCATTTGCAGTATCAATAAAATCTAGGGGCTATTACATTAAGTGAAATAAGCCATACACACAAACTGATAGTAACAAAAGTATAATAGTGATTACCAGGGGCTGAGAGTTTCTGGTAAAGGGAAAATATTAATCACAAGGCACAACGTTTCAGTTACAAAATGAATACATTTTGAACACTTACTGTGTATAATGTAAACATAGTTAATTATGATATATACTTGAAAATGCACATGTAAAATATACATAAATTTGTCAAAAATAAACAAAATAAATTTAAAAAGTGAAGGAGAAGGCTTTCTCAGTCAAAAAAATTGAGAGAATTTGTTGCAGTATATCTCTCTTTCAAGATATGTTAAAAGTTCTTTAGAAAGAAAAAAATATAGTTCAGAAATTTGGAGAAATGAAGAGTATTAAAAAAGGAATAATTATGGGTAAAATAATAACGTTTATATTTCTTATTAATTGATCCAAAAGGTAACTGTATGTTCAAAATAATAATAGCAACAATGTATTGAATTGCATAAGCTTAAATAAATATGCTTATATAAAGTAAAATGAAAAATAGCAATAATGAATGGGACAAGAGGGAGGAATATGAATTATTTTGTTTTTATAAAGTATTCACACTACCAAAGAGGTGGTATACTGTTACTTGAAAGTAGATTTGTATTATTTGTGAGTGTATATTGTAAATTCTAAGGCAATCACTTTTTAAAAAAGGAAAATATAAAAAAAATAAATGAAAGAAGGAATCTAAATTATATGTTAAAAAATAAGTAAAATGGAATCATAACATGCTCAATTAGTGTATAAAATATCACATAAGGCACGAAAAGAATGGAAAGCAAAAATCAGACAAAGCACAAGCGCATAGTATTCATCTAACTATATCAATCATTTCGAACATCAGTGGTTCAAAAAATAAAATATTGTTTATACAAAAAATAAAGCACCAGATAGTACACTGGTAAATTCTACCAAACATTTAAGGAAGCAATTATGCCAATTCTCTGTAATGTATTTCAGAGAAAAAGTATGGAGAATCCTAACTTATTCTATGAGACCAGCACTACCATAAAACCAAAATCAGATGAACACATATAAGAAAATAAAATTACAGACTAATATTTCTCATGAATACAGCTATTAAAAGTCTCAATTGGGATGCCTGGGTGGCTCAGCAGTTAAGCATCTGCCTTCATCTCAGGTTGTGATCCTTCAGCTCAGGTTGTGATCCTGGAGTTCCAGGATTGAGTCCTGTATCAGACTCCCTGCATAGAGCTTGCTTCTCCCTCTGCTTTGTCTCTGCTTCTCTTTCTTTGTGTCTTTCATGAATAAATAAGTAAAATCTTTAAAAAAATTATCAATAAAATATTAGTCAATTTAATCCAAAATAGCAAACTGAGAATGGAGGAAACTTCTTCAACTTTTCAAAATCTACAGATAATATTATACTTTGTAATGTAATTAAAATCTTTCTCATCAAGATTAGCTACAAGGCAAGGATGTCCCTTCTCACCATTCCTTTCTAAAATTATATTGGAAGTTCTAGCTAATACAATACAACAAGAAAAGGAAATTAAATGTATACACACTTGGAAGAAAGGAACAAAACTATCTTTATTCACAGATTATATATTTTTCTATCTAGAAAATCTGAAGCAATGGATTCTTTAAACTCCTGGAACTGATCGTAGCAAAATTGCAGGGACACAGGTTAATATGACAAATACCCACCATTTGCTTCAACGTGGATGGAATGGAGGGTATTATGCTGAGTGAAATAAGTCAATCGGAGAAGGACAAACATTATATGGTCTCATTCATTTGGGGAATATAAATAATAGTGAAAGGGAATAGAAGGGAAGGGAGAAGAAATGGGTAGGAAATATCAGAAAGGGAGACAGAACATGAAGACTCCTAACTCTGGGAAATGAACTAGGGGTGGTGGAAGGGGAGGAGGGCAGAGGGTGGGGGTGAATGGGTGACGGGCACTGAGCGGGGCACTTGACGGGATGAGCACTGGGTGTTATTCTGTATGTTGGTAAATTGAACACCAATAAAAAATAAATTTATTATTAAAAAAAAACAAAGAATAAACTCTAAAATCTTATAATGAAAACAAAACAAGGAAAATAAATTAGTTTTCTTCTACAAAAAAAAAACAAAAAAACAAAAGTCAATCACTTTTCTATATACTAGCAATAAACAAATAGAATTTGAAATTAAAGACATGATGCCATTTATATTAGCACCCCAAAAATAAAATACTTAGGTATAAATCTAACAAAATATATTTTTAATTTATATAATGAAAATTTCAAAAGTCTGATAAATAAAGTCAAATAAGAACGCATAGAGAGCTACTCTATGTTCATGGTAAAGAAGATTCAATGATGTCAAGATATTAATTCCTCCTACTTGATTATAAATTCAATATAATCTCAATCAAAATTACAGTAAGATATTTTGTGGTTATTGACAAACTAATTCTATAATTTACATAGAAAAGCAAAAGACTCAGAACAGTCAATATAATATTAAAGGAATGACACTGACTTCAAGACTTATCACAAAACTATAATAATAGGGATAGTGTTGTATTGATGGAAAAATAGATCAATGTAACACAATAGAGAGCACAGAAATAAATATATTCAACTTATAAATATGGTCAGCATCACAAATCTGGTCAGCTGATCTTTGACAAAGGCATAAAACTAATACAATGGAGCAAAGATAGAATTTTCAACAAATGTTGTTGGATTGCCTGGGCATCCATATTAAAAAAAGAAAAAAAATCAATCTAGAAGTTATATAATTCCCAAAAATTAACCCAAAATAGGTCACAGTAAAACTCCTAGAAGATAGCAAAGGGAAAAACCTAAATGATCTTTGATACAACCAATCTGAAAGGGCTACATACTGTATGATTTCATTCTGAAAAAGACAAAACTATAGAGACAGTAAAATCATCAATGGTTGGGGAAGGAAGGGAGGATAAGCTTGTGGAGTACAGAGGATTTTTAGGGCAGTGAAAATAAAACGTAGAATATCATAATTATGGATACATGTAATTATACACTTGTCCAACCCCATAGAACATACAACACTATGAGTTAACTGTAATGTAACTGTGGTCTTTGGATGATTATGATATGTCAATCTAGGTTTATCAGTTGTAACAAACGTACCACTCTGCTGGAGGATGTTGATGACAGGACTGACTGTACATGTGTTGGGGAAGGGAGAATATGAAAAATCTCGATACCTTTATCTCAACTTTGCTAGGAACCTTAAAATTCTCTAAAAATAAACCTTTAAAAATCTATAAGCATACTGTAATCCTTATAATAACTATTTTAAGCTCTTCAGATGCTGATCCCATCACCTCTGTCATTTATGGGTCTGTTTCTAATGACTGAATGTTAACTACCTGGGAGTCACAATGCTGCTTCTTTGAATGTCTAATAATTTTTGTTGAGTGCTAGATATTGTGTTGTTCTACTGTTGAGTATCTGGAATTAGTTGTATCCCTTTAAAGCATGCTAAAGTTTGCTTAATCAGAGGATTATTATTATTATTTGTGAATAAGGCTGACCCATTCTAGACTTGTTTCAATCTCTGTTAAGGTGGGGGGTTTAGTATGGCCTCTCTATTTTAGCCATACTGCTAATAAATGACTTTATTTATTTAGTATTTCTAGTTGTTCAGTATCATTAGTATTGTTCACCTTGTCTAACCAGACAGAATTCAGACATCTCCCAACACTATGTGAACTTTGAGAATTGTTTAATTTGTAACTCCTCATAAATTGTTCTTTTTCTGACTCATGGAATTTCTACTTATGCATATACAGATTATATTCCAGCCAGATAAACAAGAAGACCACCATTTTTGTTTCAGATAAACAAAAATTTCTGAAAACTTTTCTGCATATATTTCCTTGTTTTTAGTACTCTGTTCCACAAATGTCGTCCACCTCAGCTTCCCTGGACTTTTTTCTTTAACCACTCAATTCAGCAAGACTCTTCAGTTCTGTTTATATTTCTTTCCCTGATTTTGGAGCCAGAAAAATGACTTCAATATGAAGATGGGACATTCTGAGGTCTGACCTTATTTGTTTTCCTTCTGTTTGGGATCATAGTCATGCACCATTTGACAAATTTATTTTTATTTGTTTGCTTATTTGTTTGTTTAATGGCAGGAGAGTAAGTCTGATCCTGTTTACTGTTTCATGGCCCAAACAAACAAACAAACAAAATATATATATATTGAGTAGTTCTGGAATTAATTAATATATAATGACAAGTTAATGACAAGTTTCTTGTTAATATGTTGAATTTGAAGAGTTTGTGACATATTAACTTGAAAATAATCACCAGGTAATAGAATATTTGACAATTTATGAGAGTCATTTGGAAGAATGTATATTGTAGATATATTTTCATGGACCTGAAAGTTTGTGGCAGAGGAGTAGAAGTGGGAACAATTAAGACTTAAGTGATGGATGCATAAATAAAGTTTTGGGTGTTAATGAGAGGTTAGAAGTAAGGAAGTAGTGATTACATCTTATTAATTAAATTTTATAAATTTTGCCAGAAAAAATATGCATATGATGATGGAGGAAAATAGCCACCCAGTTATAAATTATTTAAATTAGTAATCATCTGTGTTCCCCATTTCACATTAGAATCTTTATTTACATTCAGAGCTCATTCCCCCTTCTTATGGATAAGTTGCTCAGGACCTTAACCAAAATGGAAAGTAGGTCAATAAATTGAGATAAGGTAAAACTTCATTTAGACTCTACCAAACTCAAATAACATGGACATATCCAATAATATATAGGGAGATTTGATATGCTTTGGTTAGGTATAAAGTATCATCCAAGATCAATGTTAAGATCTAGGACAAAAAATAATAGTAACTAACAACTAAAAAATATTGTCTTTTTTCTATTGATCTTCTTTTATTTTTCTTAATTATTAATATAAATTTATAACCTACTATCCTTGAAAGCTTTCTTAGGGACCAGACACTGTAGTTTATCATCATTATGAAAATCATCTTCAGGAAAGGTTAACCAAATGAAGAGGTTATGTATTAAGTTAGTGGCAGAACCAGAAGTAGGTAGAGCTCAATCCTTCTGACATTCAGACCAGATATCTTTTCACTAAGTAGGCATGTGCCCAAAACTGGCTACTTATTTACTAAATTGCTTCTCATTCTCCCTTGACACACACTTCAGCTAAAACTAGAGCCTCACTTGAAGTTAGGTAACTTCACCTGTCCTTTTAGCCTGCATACTAAATCCTCCTGCAGCATTCACTACTCTTTCCTTCCATTTTCTAGATTCTATCAAAGACCAAGGTAACCCCCAATAAGCCACATGTTGAAATGGCAGAGCTTCTGTCAGTCTGGATCCTACATAACTGTGAGGATCATCCTCTGCCTTCTACCACCTACTTTTGGACTTTGAGCGAATGAGAAATAATTGTGTTGTCACTGAGATTTACAGATACATTTTTCATAGCAGCAAGTTCTGCCTTAATAAAGATCTATAACTTTATGTATGATAATAATCTGGGAACATGTTTTAATAGTCTAAAACCAGAATTCATTGAAAAATGGGGACACAGAATTATACACTTAAAATGTAAAATGCAATCTTCTGTTCATTACCTTTGTGTCATGTCTGAATCTATTTCAATCATAAAGAGGGAGACTAGATCAAGCAGTGGTGATTTCTATACAACCTTGAGTAGAACTTGTAATCTTTGCTCAATGCATAGAAGATGCTAAAACTAGAATAGGAAGCTAATCCTAAAGCTGTGCTGGGAAGCATAATTTTGTACTTGGGTGCAAGAATTCTGGGAACAGTCAAGAGCAAATGAGTGTGAATGTGACAGCTGGGGTGAGCTAAATAGCTTCCTTATTAAAAAAGAAGGGGGGAATCCCTGGGTGGCTCAGTGGTTTAGTGCCTGCCTTCAGCCCAGGGCGTGATCCTGGAGTCCCGGGATCGAGTTCCATATCCGGCTCCCTGCATGGAGCCTGCTTCTCCCTCTACCTGTCTCTCTCTCTCTCTCTCCCTCTCTCTCACGAATAAATAAATAAAATCTTAAAAAAAAACAAGATGACATCAGGTTCTTAAATTTTTGTGTATGAACTATTTGGGACATGATATACAGTTGGGTTTTGCTTTCTTCACCCAGTTTTAGAAAGACACTCATAACACATTTCTTGATACTCACAGCACTAACACCACCCTCCTTCTGAAAATAACCTTTTAAATCAAGTATTCATCATCTTCCCTATTGGAAAATTGGTCATCCATTCCCATTAGCAACCAGTCTTAGTCACTCAACGTCACACAAGGAAGACTCTTAAGACAAAGTGTAGAACTGGTTGGTGCAGACTGGACTACCACATCAATTTTTCCTTGTATTAGAGTTTGTTCACTGAATTTCATTGCCTGCCTTAACACAGTCATCTATCTGAGCTCATTGACTGGTCTGAACTTACACAGGTTATTTGAAAGATAAAGGTCAGATAAACAGCAGACTGCTATAACCACATTTATTATCAGTCCCCCTACCCCCACCCCCACCTGCCTCACTAACTTTCAACATCATCAGTGTCATCTGGAGCAAGAGAACAGTAAATTAAATGTGGCAGATCATGAAACAGGAGCCAAGAATAAAGCCACAGATTCGTGATAGATAATGCCAAGTTCGACCTTATTAACCTTTAAAAAACCACACTTCTCTGCCAAGTCAATATCTAAACCTTGTTATATACAGAACACCTAGATAGTCAAATTGCTGCTGGTTTTAATCAGAGGATGACAAAGATGCAATTAGATGTGGCTAGGAGATGAAGCTGAAGTCCTTCCTCAAGGGAATTTGCTGCCTGCTGAAATTTCAGACTATGAAGTTTTGAAAATTATTTTTTCACTCCCTGCCTTGGCATCTTGCTAATTTTATACCACTGGCCTTCAGACTTTGATTTTCTTTTAAGATTCACATATATTCATTCATAAATCAAGGCATCCTCAAGAAAGAAAATATCAAAAGTATCTCCAGTGCAATGAAGGAATCATCTTGTACTCTACTAATTCTAATAGACTATAACTTTGATGCTGTCCTTTGGGTACAGGATCTTTCTTTGAGGTCAACAGCAAATGGAATGGGATACATCACAGAATATAGATTCTATAAGATGTAATTGGTACTCATCAATTACTTTTTAAAACAAGATTTATTTATTTATTCATGAAAGACACAGACTGAGAGAGAGAGGCAGAGATATAGGCAGAGGCAGAAGCAGGCTCCTCACAGGGAGCCCAATGCAGGACTCGATCCCAGTTCCCAGGATCATGACCTGAGCCAAAGGCAGGAACCCAACTGCTGAGCCACCCAGGTGTCCTTCGTCAATTACTATTAAAATGGCTGGCCTATATTTGGCTGCTTTTCTCTCAATATTGTGGGAAATGGAAAGTTATTCAAGGGACCAGGGTGAGGATGTCGGGAGATCCTAAGAACTGACTCAATATCACAAAGTCCTAAAGGCTAGAAAGAAACAAGATGGTTAACCAAAGATGTCAAAAGGCAACTTAATTGAGCTAGATTATGGGAACAATTCTTGAAAACCCAGAACATGCCTTAGCTGGCAAGACAATAATGTACACCAAACCCATAAAGGTAGAAGAGCCTGGAAATGCAATTCTTATTAAGAAGTCAAAATTAATTGTATCTAACATTTGGGTCTATTCCATAACCTAGCCAATATATTTTTTAATACTAGTTTTAAAAAACAGTACTGGGAAAATTAGAAAGTAACATTGACTCAGCATATTGGATATTGTGATAAATAACTAAAGAGAGAGAGGAAAAGCCATGGGATAGAAAAGAAAATAGAAGAAGCCCAAGCTCAAAGCATACACATAAGAAAAAAAAAATGAGTACTTGGTTAAGAGCAGAACCAGAGGGCGGCCCGGGTGGCTCAGCGGTTTAGCGCCGTCTTCGGTCCAGGGCGTGGTCCTGGAGACCCTGGATAGAGGGCATCGGGCTCCCTGCATGGAGCCTGCTTCTCCCTCTGCCTGTGTCTCTGTCTCTGTCTGTCTCTCTCTCTCTCTCTGTCTCTCATTAATAAATAAATAAAATCTTAAAAAGAAAGAGCAGAACCAGAGGAGCTAGAAACTTAGAATAAGGAATTCAAGGAACAGGAGGAGGCTCATGGACCAGTAGCATCTGTATAATCTGGGAGCTTTTTGTAGATGCAGAAACTTAGGCTCCATCCTACTTTGAATCAGACTTCACATTCTAACAAGATGATTTGGAGGTCTCTAAAATTTAAGAACCGTATTCAAGATTTGCATCAGAAAGAACAGAACCAGACTGACTCAATAGTAGACCCATAAATACTTGAAGGAGGGGAGGTAACAACCTCTGTCTTTATGCTAAAAGTCTGTACTTTCTGTAAAGAAAGTGAGCTGTCTAGTTGTATCTTATGGGGTTTGGGGCCTGGGAGAGAAGGAAGACAGAGTTCTGGGCTTCACCCCCAGAGTTTCAATTTCTGGGCCAGGGCTGGGAAATTTTCATTTCTAACAAGGTCCCAGGTAATGCCACTGCTGCTGCTCCAGTGACCATACTTTAAGAACCATTGGCCAAGATGATCAAGCACAGCAATCAACCTGGGAATAAAAACAGAAATTATTCAGGAACAGATGAACAACTCTAGGTCTAAGAGTCAAATATGTCTCTAGATATTGCCAAATATCCCCGTGGAGTGAAGGAAGCACATTGCCCCCAGCTGAGACCCACTGACTCCATCCAATCACTTGTGAGAATAATGGGGCCATCATCATCAGTGTAGACCAGCAGTTCTCACACATTAGCATGTGTCAGACATACCTAAAGTGCTTGCTAAAACAAGGGTTATGGGCCCCAGAGTTTCTGGCTCCCAACTGGTGTGAATGCAGCTGGTCTATGTACCACAATTTGAGAAATACTTGTTAGTCCATCCAGAGTTTAGATCAATAAATTTTTACTTCCTGGGACTGAAGACACAGATTCCTTCTTTAGAAGCATGTGGAGTCGAGGTAGAGGGTAGTTCTCTGCATATCTGTTTTGAAGATAAAAAGGGGAAAGGAACATTATCAGGTAAGCAATCAATAGGTTCTCTTCACCTTAACAGATCCACAAATAACTTAATCCTCTGATTAAGCGAACTTTAGCATGCTTTAAAGGGATACAACTAATTCCAGATACTCAACAGTAGAACAACACAATATCTAGCACTCAACAAAAACTATTAGACATTCAAAGAAGCAGCATTGTGACTCCCAGGTAGTTAACATTCAGTCATTAGAAACAGACCCATAAATGACAGAGGTGATGGGATCAGCATCTGAAGAGCTTAAAATAGTTATTATAAGGATTACAGTATGCTTATAGATTTTTAAAGGTTTATTTTTAGAGAATTTTAAGGTTCCTAGCAAAGTTGAGATAAAGGTATCGAGATTTTTCATATTCTCCCTTCCCCAACACATGTATAGTCAGTCCTGTCATCAACATCCTCCAGCAGAGTGGTACGTTTGTTACAACTGATAAACCTAGATTGACATATCATAATCATCCAAAGACCACAGTTACATTACAGTTAACTCATAGTATTGTATGTTCTATGGAGTTGGACAAGTGTATAATTACATGTATCCATAATTATGATATTCTATGGTTTATTTTCACTGCCCTAAAAATCCTCTGTACTCCACAAGCTTATCCTCCCTTCCTTCCCCAACCATTGATGATTTTACTGTCTCTATAGTTTTGTCTTTCTCAGAATGAAATCATACAGTATGTAGCCTTTTCAGATTGGCTTAATAATATGCATTTAGGTTTCCTCCATGTCTCTTTAACTGTTCACATTTGTAGAGCTAGTCTGGTCAATGGACCTTAATGGCCAGTGGTAGACAAGCACACAAGAGGAGGGTATCAGAGGTCAGAGCAATAATTTTGATTGTGCGAGGTAAAAGCATTATTAGGAAATCCTGCTGTAGAGATCTGTGAGGATGGAATTAGAGAACTGAGTTTAGGGCTAAGACCTCTATTCTCCCTTTTCTCTGCCTCTGGCACTGCACCCCAATCCTACACATTAACATCCTTAAATCTTAAGCTTTTCCCACCTTTTAGCTAGCCACAAGTATAAAGAATTTGGGAGGAACATCTGGATGGCTCAGTCTATTAAGTGTCTGCCTTCGGCTCAGGTGATAATGCCAGGGTCCTGGGATCAACCTCACATCAGTGTCCCTGCTCAGCAGGGAGACTACTTCTCCCTCTGCCCCTCCCCCTTCCCCTGCTCATTTTCTCTCTCTCTCTCTCTCTCTCTCTCTCTCTCTCTCCTCAGATAAATTTTTTAAATCATAAAAAAAAGAATTTGGGAACAGAGAGATTTGTGAGTCTGCTAAGAATGGCCTCAAGTCCATCATTTCATACTATCATGGGGAACAGAGGAAGTGGAAGAAAGGAGGTAAAAGATAAAGGAGTAGAACATAGATACCTTTTAATGCACAATAGCCTTGCCAACTATAAAATGCTGCCCAGTTCAAGTTCTGGACCTTTAATCAATCAGACTCCTTTTCTTTTACATTTTGTGTGTGGGAGGGGAGCAAGTGAATCCATGATGGTAATACAGGAAACGTGTAGAATGGATTTAGCATAGAAAGGAGAAAATCATTCTGCTCCCCTAGAGTTGAATTTTCTTCCTTGCTATGGAAGGGTGCTACCTCCAGAATTTCCTCCTTGTATTCTCAAGTCAGAGTCCAACTTAAGTTGTACCTGCTTAATGTCCAGTCCCCTCACCTCCATTAGAATATGATCTTATTCTTCCTTAACTCTTTTGTATATTTAATTCTGTGTTGTTCTATTACCCTTTAAGGTGGAAAATCTGATTTATCCAACAAAACTAAGTCACTCCAAGAGTACAATGGGTCTCTTTTTCAATTTGTTTCCTCAGTTCCAGGACAATGTACTATCTTCAAGTAGTCACATCCGCCCCTATAGTGAAAGAGAGGCATAAAACTTATGGAAATCAAGGACAAAGTTATAGAGCACCTATGCCTTGAAGCCTCCATTCCTTCACTTACCCACCTGAGTTTAGGCATTTTAATCTGCATCTCTGAATTTTAGTATTCTCTTCTTTTGGAAGGAAGAATTATTTTCAGAATCAGACATAATGTATGCAAAAGACCTGGTACAAAGCCTTACAAAATGTAGGACAAAACAAATACAACAATTTTATCATTACTAAAAGATCAACATAAGACTGCACTCTTTGCTTTCAAAGTGACTCCTCAATGACACTGGCTAGTGTATACTTTACATCTTATCTTAACTCCATTCTCCCAGACATCCTCCTCATAGCTCATAATTTTCATTGTAAATTTGCCTGACCCACCATACATACCTCTGACTTATTATTGACTATTTCTAATGCAGGTTTCCTCTTTATTCTGGAAGTGGATCATTCCATAAGCCTTCTCTGATATCATGTCTTCTAGTTTTGTTCAGTACACTTGCCATCACCAGGACCCTTCTACCTGAGTGTCCCTGAGGACAGTTCTAATAACAAAATTCACATTGAAAATGGGACCCCAAGTCTCTAAGTACCCTTAGGTTACTTCTGACATCATAACAAAACTTTTCTACCAAGTCTTAAGTTAAACAAATTGGAGCTCAGGCAGCATGTGAGTTGAGGCAAAGGTTTTGCATTCTGGAAAGTCAACCTTCTCTCAAACACATACCTCTTTTTACTTCTGTATCTCCATTATTCCCCTATTCTTTACTTAAAACCATTGCTAAAATGCCTTTGGATTCAATAGACAAGTTACCATTTTTGTCCATGGCTAATTTTTATCATTACGTTTGGGATTCTGCTAGTGGGTTCTTAATTGGGACTTGCACCACATGTGACAGATATTCCATGTGGTTTCATAGGAAATGGAAACATCTGCAATGAGACTAGAACATGATGTTGCCAAGCATGCTCTTGTCCTGTGGCCAGAAACAAAAAAAAAATTATTCTCTGTATAATATTTCTAACCTTTACAATCTCTGAGGCTTCCAACTTATCCATATAATATTTATCTATCTGAAATATTCACACCTCCAAGAACCTAGAAGTCTGCTCAAACATAAACTTCTGAAGATGTAACAAAGGATCCCAATGTTTCTATACACTTCATCGCATGGATTTTGTTTATAAGAGAGTTCTTCAGACCTTCATTCATGTAACCCATTTACTTGTTCTTAGCTACTTTCTAATAAACTTGAGTATCTGACAATCTAGCCCTTGCCTAGTTAGAAATGACAAGTTATAGAAGAGAGTAATCTTCTTAGAAATTTGCCTTCTAATGAGAAAAGATAGCTTATAGGAAAGTAAGAAGGCAGTATAACTGTAAAAGATGCAAGAATGCAAAATTCATCCATTGTAATGACTGATTATATTCAGAAGCATTTTCACCTCCACCACCATCCCCGTTAGCCTTCATTATTGTTCTCTTTGATGATTACAACTACCTCTTACCTGTTATCCTGTCTGACTCTTCTTTCATCATGCTAGCTGATTCTGCAGCTACCTTCCTGTAAGAGAAATCATAAGCTATATTTATTTGAATGCCTCTGTTGCATTATGTTTGCCTTGAGGACTCTGTTCTAAAATACACTCAGAATTTTGTTTTTATTTCAGGTATGATGAGGCCAGCAGATCAGAAATTGATTGCCATTGAAACAATAGTTTGTTGCTCACAGTTCCTAAAAGGAGGGTCCATAACACACCACATATGGCTACACCGGGAAGCATCAGTGTCAGTGTCAGATCAAATGAGGGAGAAAGAAGGAACAAAAAGGAAATATGAGCAAGAGTTTTTCTTGTGGTTTCATAAGAAGGAATGGGTGAGGTTAGGTCAGCTGCTGGGCAGATTTAGAATTGGATAGTTTTAATAATTTCAGTAGGCTCAGGGCTCTGAGATCATCCCTAGTTATCCAGTCTGATATCTGGCCCTGGAGTGATTTAGGGAAGAGGTAAAATATTTTGGGCTGCAGGAGCTGATAAAAGGAAGCAGGCAGGAGAGTGAACATGACATCGATTGCATGTCAAAGGCATGGTCATAAGCAAGTGGTTTACTATTTCTAGGAATTAGCTCTCCCTGGGAGGGCAGTCTCTCCCAGGTCAGCCTTGCTGACCTAATTCAAAACATTATAAAATACAGAATATAAAATAACCCACATGATTAATACGGACACAATCCTTCTTCATTAGGACCTGAGGCCATTTATACCCTGTACCTATCTCCTAGCTTTGTTCCCAGCCACACCTAGCTTTATCCCCACCCCAGGCTACAGGCACACAGGTATTCTCCACTGGAAGTAAGCCACCCATGTTCTTCCTCAAGCCACTCCTGTGGCTTTGTGTGTGTGTGTGTGTGTGTATTCTTTTATTGGAGCTCAATTTGCCAACATACAGTATAACACCCAGTGCTCATCCCATCAAGTGCCCCCCCTCAGTTCTCATCCCCCAGTCACCCCATCCCCTCTGCCCACCTCCCCTTCCACTACTCCTTGCTCATTTCCCAAAGTTAAGTCTCTCATGTTTTGTCACCCTCTCTGATTTTCACATATTGTTTACATGTGTTGGGAATTCCTTTCTTCACATTCTTCACCTTGAAACTCTTCTGGAGGCTTCAGAAAACCTGTTTATGTTCCCAGAGTCTCTGGTACATACATGTCTTTCTTGTCATCTTCCATTCAATTTGGCTTATACCTTAGTTGTATTTAACACTTAATAAGTTGTATGTTACTTATCTGTTAGCAATGTGTGCCTCCTTCACCAAAGTAGGTGTCCTATAAGTAGAGACCAGTGTATCTGTCCTTGCTTTTCCTTGCCAGCATGTGTATTAGACATCATAAGCACACACCTAATATCCATTGAGTGCATAGCAGTCTTTCATGTAGAGGTAAACAGCCATAGGAACTTAAATAGCTCCAAGGGTATTATCATGTAAAAGTAAAGCTGTTTGGCTTCACATTAGGACTTAAACTTGGAGGCAAATCATCTGATGCAAATAGGATTTATTAGTAAAGCTGAAAATCATCCTTAATCTTAGGAGTTTGATTGGTTTGGATTTGGGAAAGCTGATTTTTAAAAATGAAGTCTTAGTTCCTCCCTGTATCTCAGAGCTCAACTCAAATGTGTGTGCCTGGCTTAAAGGTGAGAAGCAAAGAGGTTTACTTTAAGTATATGTTGGAGCTCTTGGAACCAACACGGCTTCATTCAAATTGCAAGGTGAGAAAAGTTTAGCTTCTCATTGGATGAAGAATTCTGGGGATAGCCCTGCAGAGGAAAGGGAGAGATTCAGCATAACAGCAGGCTTTCCCCAGTCGCTGTTGAAATCGCTCTGTGGAGAGAATCTAATTCTGCCTTTGAATTACTGAGCCTAAAGCAATTGTTGGTTTAACCCTCCTTAGCTCATCTGGAGATCAGTTGATGGAGTGTGAGTGATACATGAGATTATCAGGAAAGCATTCACCAATCTTGTTTTTGTTTAAATGGTGGCCCCTTTTTAGCCCAGTTTAAATGAGATTCTCTGAGAGGCAGTTTATAAACCCCTCTTCACCTAAAGGGTAAATGTTGACTCTAAAAGGCCAAAGTGCTTCTTTCTGTGAAAGTGTCAAGAAACTTCATATACACACATGCATACACATATGTGCATGTGTATATATGCAGGCATTGACAGGTACGTATGTGTGCATAGGAGAAAGAGGTAGAAAAAGGGGTATGTAAGGATATATCTTCTTTAGGTTCTTATTCAAATTATCCAAAAAAATTTTAAATATTTTCAAACAAGGAAGGGCAAGATGGCTGAAGAGTAGGGTCCCCAAGTCACTTGTCTCCATCTAGTTACCTAGATAACCTTCAAATCATCCTGGAAATCTACGAATTCGGCCTGAGATTTAAGGAGAGACCAGCTGGAATGCTACAGTGAGAAGAGTTCGCGCTTCTATCAAGGTAGGAAGACGGGGAAAAAGAAATAAAGACACAAAAGGCCTCCAAGGGGGAGGGGCCCCACGAGGAGCCGGGCTGAGGCCGGGGGAGTGTCCCCAGGACAGGAGAGCCCCATCCCGGAGACGCAGGAGCTGCACCAACCTTCCCGGGCAGAAAGGGGCTCCAGGGAGGTGGAGCAGGACCCAGGAGGGCGGGGATGCCCTCGGGCTCCCGGGGACACTAACAGACACCTGCGCCCCGGGAGAGTGAGCCGAGCTCCCTAAGCGCTGCAGCGCGCACGGGGGACCCGGAGAAGCTCAGAGGGGCTCGGGGGCGGCTCCACGGAGGGGGCTGGGGGGGGAGCACGGAGGGCTCGGGGGCGGCTCCGCGGAGGGGGCTGCGGGGCGGGAGCAGATCGGGGGGCTCGGGGGAGGCTCCGCGGAGGGGGCTGCGGGGTGGGAGCGAATCCAACAGCACAGGCTCCGGAGCACAGGGCGACGGGACACAGCCCAGGATCCAGCCTCCTCCCCGGGGAGGGGCAGAGGCCGGGAGGGCCCAGGACAGCAAGGACGCTCCTGCCCCGAGCTGAGCAGATCAGCGGCCCCGCCCCGGAGCCTCCAGGCCCTGCAGACGGAGAGCTCTGGAGCTACTGCAGGAGCTGACTCCAGGGCTACAGAGCTGGCCCCGCCGCTGCGGTTGTTCCTCCTGGGGCCTCGCGGGGTAAACAACCCCCCCTGAGCCCTGCACCAGGCCGGGGGCAGAGCAGCTCCCCCAAGTGCTAACACCTGAGAATCAGCACAACAGGCCCCTCCCCCAGAAGACCAGCTGGAAGGACAAGATCCAGGGGGTGTCAAGGGACTTAAAGTATACAGAATCAGAAGATACTCCCCCGTGTTTTTTTTTTTCTTTTTGATTTCTCATTGCTTCCCCCACCCTTTTTTTTTTCACCTTTCGTTCTTTTTCTTTCTCTCTTTCTTCTTTTTTTTCCTTTTTTTTTCTTCCTTTTTTCTTTTTTTTCTCTTTTCTTACCTTCTCTTTTTCTCCTTTTCCCAATACAACTTGTTTTTGGCCACTCTGCACTGAGCAAAATGACTAGAAGGAAAACCTCACCTCAAAAGAAAGAATCAGAAACAGTCCTCTCTCCCACAGAGTTACAAAATCTGGATTACAATTCAATGTCAGAAAGCCAATTCAGAAGCACTATTATACAGCTACTGGTGGCTCTAGAAAAAAGCATAAAGGACTCAAGAGACGTCATGACTGCAGAATTTAGATCCAACCAGGCAGAAATTAAAAATCAATTGAATGACATGCAATCCAAACTAGAAGTCCTAACGATGAGGGTTAACGAGGTGGAAGAACGAGTGAGTGACATAGAAGACAAGTTGATGGCAAAGAGGGAAACTGAGGAAAAAAGAGACAAACAATTAAAAGACCATGAGGTTAGATTAAGGGAAATAAATGACAGCCTGAGGAAGAAAAACCTACATTTAATTGGGGTTCCCGAGGGCGCCGAAAGGGACAGAGGGCAAATATGTATTTGAACGAATCCTAGCTGAAAACTTTCCTAATCTGGGAAGGGAAACAGGCATTCAGATCCAGGAAATAGAGAGATTCCCCCCTAAAATCAATAAAAACCGTTCAACACCTCGACATTTAATAGTGAAG
This sequence comes from Canis lupus baileyi, assembly GCF_048164855.1. Classification (NCBI taxonomy): domain Eukaryota; kingdom Metazoa; phylum Chordata; class Mammalia; order Carnivora; family Canidae; genus Canis; species Canis lupus. Next base: position 29,458,238 of record NC_132857.1, on the reverse strand, counting down.
CTTGAGGGATCCCTGGGTGGTGCAACGGTTTAGCACCTGCCTTTGGCCCAGGGCGCGATCCTGGAGACCCGGGATCAAATCCCACATCGGGCTCCCGGTGCATGGAGCCTGCTTCTCCCTCTGCCTGTGTCTCTGCCTCTCTCTCTCTCTCTCTCTCTCTCTCTCTCTGTGACTATCATAAATAAATAAAAATTAAAAAAAATAAAAAAAAATAGTGAAGCTTGCAAATTCCAAAGATAAAGAGAAGATCCTTAAAGCAGCAAGAGACAAGATCCCTGACTTTTATGGGGAGGAATATTAGGGTAACAGCAGACCTCTCCACAGAGACCTGGCAGGCCAGAAAAGGCTGGCAGGATATATTCAGGGTCCTAAATGAGAAGAACATGCAACCAAGAATACTTTATCCAGCAAGGCTCTCATTCACAATGGAAGGAGAGATAAAGAGCTTCCAAGACAGGCAGGAACTGAAAGAATAAGTGACCTCCAAACCAGCTCTGCCAGAAATTTTAAGGGGGACTCTTAAGATTCCCCTTTAAGAAGAAGTTCATTGGAACAATCCACAAAAAGAAGGACTGAATAGATATCCTGATGACATTAAACTCATACCTTTCAATAGTATCTCTGAACGTGAACGGGCTTAATGACCCCATCAAAAGGCACAGGGTTTCAGACTGGATAAAAAAGCAGGACCCATCTGTTTGCTGTCTACAAGAGACTCATTTTAGACAGAAGGACACCTACAGCCTGAAAATAAAAGGTTGGAGAACCATTTACCATTCAAATGGTCCTCAAAAGAAAGCAGGGGTAGCCATCCTTATATCAGATAAACTAAAATTTACCCCGAAGACTGTAGTGAGAGATGAAGAGGGACACTATATCATACTTAAAGGATCTATGCAACAAGAGGACTTAATAATCATCAATATATGTGCCCCGAATGTGGGAGCTGCCAAATTTATCAATCAATTAATAACCAAAATTAAGACATACTTAGATAATAATACACTCATACTTGGTGATTTCAATCTAGCGCTTTCTATACTCGATAAGTCTTCTAAACACAACATCTCCAAAGAAATGAGAGCTTTAAATGATACACTGGACCAGATGGATTTCACAGATATCTACAGAACTTTACATCCAAACTCAACTGAATACACATTCTTCTCAAGTGCACATGAAACTTTCTCCAGAATAGACCACATACTGGGTCACAAATCAGGTCTTAACCAATACCAAAAGATTGGGATCGTCCCCTGCATATTCTCAGACCATAAAGCCTTGAAATTAGATATAAATCACAACACAAAGTTTGGAAGGACCTCAAACATATGAGGGTTAAGGAACATCTTGCTAAAAGATGAAAGGGTCAACCAGGAAATTAAGGAAGAATTAAAAAGATTCATGGAAACTAATGAGAATGAAGATACAACCGTTCAAAATCTTTGGGCTGCAGCAAAAGCAGTCCTAAGGGGGTAATACATCGCAATACAAGCATCCATCCAAAAACTGGAAAGAACTCAAATACAAAAGCTAACCTTACACTTAAATGTCTAGAGATAAAACAGCAAATAGATCCTACACCCAGCAGAAGAAGAGAGTTAATAAAGATTCAGGCAGAACTCAACAAAATCGAGACCAGAACTGTGGAACAGATCAACAAAACCAGGAGTTGGTTCTTTGAAAGAATTAAAAGGATATATAAACCATTAGCCAGCCTTATTAAAAAGAAGAGAGAGGAGACTCAAATTAATAAAATCATGAATGAGAAAGGAGAGATCACTACCAACACCAAGGAAATACAAACAATTTTAAAAACATAGTATGAACAGCTATACGCCAATAAATTAGGCAATCTAGAAGAAATGGACGCATTCCTGGAAAGCCACAAACTACCAAAACTGGAACAGGAAGAAATAGAAAACCTGAACAGGCCAATAACCAGGGAGGAAATTGAAGCAGTCATCAAAAACCTCGCAAGACACAAAAGTCCAGGGCCAGATGGCTTCCCAGGGGAATTCTATCAAACGTTTAAAGAAGAAACCATATCTATTCTACTAAAACTGTTTGGAAAGACAGAAAGAGATGGAATGCTTCCAAACTTGTTCTATGAGGCCAACATCACCTTAATTCCAAAACCAAAGACCCCACCAAAAAGGAGAATTATAGACCAATATCCCTGATGAGCATGGATTCAAAAATTCTCGACAAGATACTAGCCAATAGGATCCAACAGCACATTAAGAAAATTATTCACCATGACCAAGTAGGATTTATTCCCAGGACACAAGGCTGGTTCAACACTCATAAAACAATCAATGTGATTCATCATATCAGCAAGAGAAAAACCAAGAACCATATGATCCTCTCATTGGATGCAGAGAAAGCATTTGACAAAATACAGCATCCATTCCTGATCAAAACTCTTCAGAGTGTAGGGATAGAGGGAACATTCCTCGACATCTTAAAAGCCATCTACAAAAAGCCCACAGCAAATATCATTCTCAATGTCAAAAGACATGAAGACAAATCTCACAGAGGAAAACATAGACATGGGCAACAAGCACATGAGAAAATGCTCTGCATCACTTGCCATCAGGGAAATACAAATCAAAACCACTATGAGATCCCACCTCACACCAGTGAAAATGGGGAAAATTAACAAGGCAGGAAACAACAAATGTTGGAAAGGATGCGGAGAAAAGGAAACCCTCTTGCACTGTTGGTGGGAATGTGAACTGGTGCAGCCACTCTGGAAAACTGTGTGGAGGTTCCTCAAAGAGTTAAAAATAGACCTGCCCTATGACCCAGCAATTGCACTGTTGGGGATTTACCCCAAAGATACAGATGCAATGAAATGCCGGGACACCTGCACCCCGATGTTTATAGCAGCAATGTCCACAATAGCCAAACTGTGGAAGGAGCCTCAGTGTCCATCGAAAGATGAATGGATAAAGAAGATGTGGTTTATGTATACAATGGAATATTCCTCAGCCATTAGAAACGACAAATACCCACCATTTGCTTCAACGTGGATGGAACTGGAGGGTATTATGCTGAGTGAAGTAAGTCAATCAGAGAAAGACAAACAGTGTATGTTCTCATTCATTTGGGGAATATAAATAATAGTGAAAGGGAATATAAGGGAAGGGAGAAGAAATGTGTGGGAAATATCAGAAAGGGAGACAGAACATAAAGACTCCTAACTCTGGGAAACTCACTAGGGATGGTGGAAGGGGAGGAGGGCGGGGGGTGGGGGTGAATGGATGACGGGCACTGAGGGCGGCACTTGACGGGATGAGCACTGGGTGTTATTCTGTGTGTTGGCAAGTTGAACACCAATAAAAAATAAATTTATTATTAAAAAAAATAAAAAAATATTTTCAAACAAACTTACTTCTCTATAACTTAAAATGAATGTGACTTGTTTAAGATAGAATGTTAAAGAAATTTTAAAACATTCAAAGTGACATAGTCTGTAGAGTTTGTCTTTATTGAAGAGATTCTTGTAGATAAAGTAGATTAATTATGGGGATGGAAAGAATGACTTTGCAAAAGGAAAACCCCAGCTTTACATCCTGAAGCTCACTCTGGAAGAGTGGCATTTGATACCTGACCTCCAGCCTCCTTCACTGTCATACTCTCCACTGGTGAGAGTCTCATTTGATCTAACATCACATTTAAGAGCAAATGGTTAATTGTTTTATGGTTGCTCTTCCCTCAAAGTATTTCTAAGCACAAGTGATTTGTGAGAACAAAGGGATATAATTAAGTGCTGGAATAGATTTGATTTGTTAAGCATGGGATTATTTCTGACATTTATAGTGTGACTTAAAGAGAGTTCAGAGCTGGGAAATATGCACTCATTACTTTGCATGATGTTTATGTAAGAGAAGGAGATGTGACCTGGGGCAAATCTAAAAAGCTGGAAGTTGTTCTCCAGTTCCCCTTTCCCTGGGTGTTCTTGTCAACTCCATTCCATTTCATCATAAGCTCTTCACAAGAGGTCCTCATTTGCTTTCTCCACACAGACGAAATCAAAAACATCATTTTTACTTTAAGTTGAAAATAATGGGTGATGGGCACTGAGGGGGGCACTTGATGGGATGAGCACTGGGTGTTGTTCTGTATGTTGGTAAATTGAACACCAATAAAAAATAAATCTATTATTTAAAAAAAAACCCTGAGAGTATGAAATACACCAATATCTGTCCCCTAAATACTTCAGGGTGCATTTCCTAATAGGGATATGATCTTACACAAGCACAGTACCATGATCAACTTCAGTAAATTTATGAGTACTGGACTTTTACTTAACCTACTGTTCTGATCCAACTTTTTCAGTTGGCCTAGTAATGTTCTTCATAGCATTGCTCCTCTCTAGTTCATAGGTACTCCATTTAGTTGTCATACCGGTTTCCATTCCTTTAATCTAGAACATTGCCATTGCCTTTCCTTGACTTTTATGATATTGCCATTTTTGAAGAATACAATCTCCTCTTTTTGATTAAATACAACTATTCTCATTCTAGATCTGTCTGATGTTTCTTCATATTAAGATTAAGGTTTTATATTCTTGCAATTCTGCATAGTTGATGTTGTGTTCCTCTTAGGATATTGCGTATGGACTCCCATCTATCCTTCACAGATAATGTGACTGTTGATCACCTAGACAGTGAGTTTCCCAACTTTTCCACCACATAAGGACTATTTTTCCCTCCTTGCAACTAATAACCAGACAGTAGGGAAATATTGTGAGACTATGCAAATATCCTTCTACTTATCAAAAATTTCCTTCATTTGGCATCCATTGATGATTCTTGCCTAATACAATCTTTATTATCCTAGTTGCCAAATTCTAGGCAGGACCTCCACCTTTAACAGATGACCTTCAGCATTTTACTGTAAAATATTTTCCCAATTATCTGCCTGTTCATCAGTCTTTCAGTCTATCATCAACACTGACTCACACATTTCTATTTTAAATGGTTCACAGTTCATTACTGTGCTTAATTGTTTGATTCTCAAGTTGTCCCATATTTGGCCTTCAGAAATCCCTTCTATGTTCTTGCAACATGCCTTCATTATTTTATTTTTAACATTTTTTTACTTTCTGGCATACAAGATGTTCCAAACTTATGTGTATCCTGGCCAGCCTTGAACACCCATTTTTCTGTTTGGCCCAAGTACATTTTAATGGGGATGGTATTAGAGATAAATACCAGGGTACTCACTGCTGCTAGAATGGTTTTTCTTCCTGACTCTTTCAGCAGACAGAGATAGGAAACAGCTACATACTTTTCACATAAAAAATATATATTTATATTTATATATATATATACACACATGCACACACACCTACATATGTATGTATACACCTGTGCAAACAAGCATGCCTGTGCACATGTATTATACATATTTTAGAAATCCTGAGTTCACATCAATACCTTCCATTCTAATCCACCTCCCATCCATATTTGTATGTCGCTTCTTCCACAGGGAGTGTCTTGTCTCCCGATAGCTTCAACATGTTTAATTATTTGCTCAACTCTATATTACATCTAAAAAGCTCCAGAATTGGAACGCCAGTAGTTGAGTATCTGCTTTTGGCCCAGGGAGCAATCCTGGAGTCCCAGGATCGAGTCCAACATCAGGCTCCCTGAGGGAAGCTTGTTTCACCTCTGCTCATGTTTCTGCTTCTCTCTATATATGTCTCTCATGAATAAATGAATAAAATCTTTGGGGAAAAAAGGTTATTTATTTCCTTTTCCCTCTCAGTGTATTTAGAGTATTCATTTAAAACATAATTACATTCATTTGTTTCAGTTTTCTTTCAGTTCTAGGTGTATTCTTTCCATTCTTGTTGATTTGATTTTAAAAAGACTTTCTTCATCCTAAGTGGCAGAAGTGAAAGAAGAGCACCCACATTCTACAAATGTCTAGACTGTACCTTCATAGCATTCCTAGAAGGAAGGCACCATCTCAGCCTGAGATAATGGGTGGTATCTTCATCAGGAAAAATGCTATTCATCCTGGAACAGGAAAGAGGAATGGATTTGCCACATCTTCAATATTTGGGCTTAGGAGATCAGGAAATAGGAATGGTTCAGGGCCCTGGGAGTCTCTGAACAGCAATCTTCCAGACCCAACCATTCTGAGACTGGCCATGTTTTATGAACATGGTTGAATAGAAAAGTAAAAATTAGAATAACTGGGCTACTAAAAAGCTGTAACTGGTAGTCAAGATCTATAGTGTGATCTTAGAAATCACAGATACATACCATAACACTGTGGAAGGGGGATTCCTCCTTCATACCCAACCTCCAATCCAGCTGCAGACTCCTGCACCCCATCTTGTAGGGGATAGGGGATGTACTCAGCTTTCCAGCCATCACACTGCAGTGGTGATCCAACAAGGACAAACAAGATGTTGTGAATGAACAGGCCAATTGAGTTATATCAGTGACACTGTGTGTTCATTACAACAAGCAAAAGGACTGAAAGTGCACTGCGTCCCTTCCTTGGAGTTGACAATATTCAGAATTGACTTCTTGGCCTGAATAAACTCACTCAAATGTCTTCTCAGCAGGAAGGATCATAAGGACAGAGAACAACATTCTCATAATTGTTTGAGTGGGGGAACCCTAAATCATCTGAGTGTTCCAAAGAATGTAATTATATTTTGTACCCAATCCAGAAAAGGCTATGCCAAGTTTATAGATGAGAAAATAGGCTCAGGGATACTAAGCAGATGGCAAGCATCACACACTTAGTAAATGGTATAACTAGGTTTAGAATCTTGGAACTTCTGAATACAAAGTGCATGCTCTGAGGACAATACAGAGGAATCAAGGGCCTGAGTTCCCTACCTGCATATTTCTTAGCGGCTCACATCTCCTTTCTATGCCTTATTTTCCCCACCTGTTTAATGAGGGGGTGGGTGCAATTATGTATAACTATATTTCAGTTCTAAAGTGGACATTTAACTTCTGTGTGTGTGCTTGGGGCAGAGGTCATTTTCCAGTGACAAGGGCAAAACAAACTAATTGACTCAAGAAATGAAGGTTCGAGGAAGATGTAGGAAAGACATATGTTAGCTGGGGTGTAAATATTCAGGTTTTCTGATCCCTAACATCATAAGAGGTAGAGGTAGAGTATGATGGAAAGGAGCCAGGGGAGCACTGAGTGAAGATACATAGGATCTGCAGGTCCCAGCTTGAAACAAGCATGGCAGAATGGGAACAATAGATAATTATTGAAAACTTCTTGGGATTTCCCTTTGGCTAGGAGCTTTTTGCATATGTTTCCACATTTAGTTCTTATAGGAACCTTATGAGGTAAGAAGAAACACCCATCTACGCTACATATGAGCATATTGAGTCTCAAAGAGGTAAGGATCTTGTCCTTGGCATGCAGCAGGTTAAAGAGGGAGTCAGAATTTCATACCAGTCAGCCTGCTGGACTCATTCCCTGCTCCCGACTCCAGCCCCCAGGGGAAAAGGGCCATGAAAATCAGCAGCAGGAAAGGAGCCACAGAGAGTGCTCGTTCTCTCTGGACTCTGGGATGTTATCTTGTAAAAATGCCCCTGATTCTTGCATTCATCTGCCTCCCTTTTTTTAGCTTAGTTTTGTAAAATATGTCATTTGGTAATTAATTTTTCAAATCTTAAGGCTGGTGTAAGAAAGGCTGTAAATTAAATAATTCTCATTTTCATAACATTGCAACTACAGTGATGTGTAGTTTTTATTAACCAGAGACACAGAATCCAAAAGCCCCTTGCCCTTGCTTCATGATTAAGTTAGGCATATGAAATAGAAAAATAATTAGACGTGTTTATCTCCTGATTTTTTTTTAATCTGAATCCACTCAATGGGACTGTCAGGGACTATTCCCTAAGACAAGTCTAGTATGTGAAAAAGGATAAAAGAAAAAAGGGTATTTGCTGCGTAATTTCTACTTCATTCCAAGAAGACTTGAAGTAGATTCCATAATACATCAGTAGAACACGGTAGAAAGAGATGACAAGATCAAGGAGAAAGAAGACCTGAGTAGAGTATAGTAAATTAAGAAGGCAAAAGGCTGACAGTATCTAAGTGGAGAGAGGTCTGTTCAAAGGATGAAGGGACAAAGTGAGAGTCACAGACACAGGGAATAGAGTCAGAACTGGAGGATCCATGAAACGGATTAACTTCTGGGCAGGTTATTGTTGGCAAGTCTGTGGTCACAGCTGGCTGGAGTTTGGTGGTGGGACGAGAAGATAGTCCATAGTAAGGTGGATCCTGAAAGAAGAGGAGCAAAGGTCAGCTGCGGATCAGGCTGTCGGGTAGGTAGACTGCAGAATTAGACCTCTGACCTTTGCAAAAGTGAAAGTAAAGCGTAGAGTTGATGCCTTAGCTGTTCCTCAGTAGGGCCAAACCGAGGCCATACACTAGGAGCCTCATCACAAAGACTGAAGTCAAGGAAGCAGACCAGGGGTCCAGGGAGGGTCAGGCAGAAAGGGTGAGCAATCTTACAGCTGCAGCCACCAGAAAACAGTGGCTGCCCTGCTGCCCAGGTCAGGCCTCACTGTACCCTCACAGAGCCTGGAATGGGCACTAGAAGGACAAGAAGCAGAGCGATTCCTGATACTAAAAATAAACCACAATTTTAAAAAGCCAAATTTATTGAAACAGAGAGTAGAACGGCAGATGCCAGGGGCTGGGAGCAGGGGTCCTGGGGAAATGTTGGTCAAAGGAGTTTGGAAACTCCCAATTCTAAGATAAATAAGGACTGAAAATCTAATGCACAGCCTGGTTACTATAATTGTCACTATTGTATTATATATGAGAGCAGATTGTAAATGTTACCACTACCACACACACACACACACACATACACATAACTATTTGAAGGAATGGTTGACTAGCTATCTAGCTAATAATAAGGTGTTCCTAACCTTACTGTGGTAATCATTTTGCAATATATACATATATCTAATCCTCACACTGTCCATCAAACTTCTATGTTATGTCATATATGACATATGTTATATGTCAATGTATCATTAAAGTAGTGGGGAAAAAAATCTTAACTGAATGCCCCCTCATTAGTGGGATGTAAGTAATGAGTGGGGGCAAAGTATAACAAATTTGGGGAATAGCTAGTGCATGCCTGTAGCTGTGCCAGGTTCTGGGGATATAGAGAGAGATAGGACTGGCCCCTTCCCTGTGTTAAGGAGGTTAAATTTGTACATAGGTAGTTATAACAATTGTTTTGAATACACAGAGAACTTCACTTCTGCCATGAGAAGTCAGGGAAAGAGTCTGAGGAAATGTGATATTTGGACTGGGTCTTGAAAAACAGTAAGGAATTTTTCTAAGAGCAGAGGGAAAAGAAAGGAAGGCCATTTTAGACAGAAGAAGCTGTGTGTTTTAGGCATAGATTACTGGGAGGATCAAAGTATGTTCACTAGACTTCCCCATGGCAGGAAAATTGAACTAGGTATTTCAGGGCAAAAAAAAAAAATATAGATGGATAGATAGATAGATAGATAGATAGATAGATACAGATATTGACCAGTGTCGAAATAGAACCCCCAGTTGTCCAAAATAAGTCTATTTATTAGAGCTCACACTCTTTATTTTTTATTTTATTTTTTTTAGCTCACACTCTTTAAATAGGTTTCTTCCAAAGTGTTTCTCACAGTTATTTATAATTATTAAATATGTGGAGGGATAAAAAAAGAAAAAAAAAGAAAGAAATATGTGGAGGGGTTCTCTTGTCAGTAACTGTGAGAAAATGTTGGGGTGAGCATACTGAAGGTCATTTCTTTTCTGCAGGGCTTCTCATACCTTTTAATATTATAAATATGCATTTTGAATTTTGAAGAGAGGGTGTAGCATAAAGCAATTCTCATGTTTATTAAAAGATGGAATAAAAAAAAAAAGATGGAATAGTCCTTTTTTTTCCCCCTCCAGCCCAGACATACATGGGACACTCTAGGAACCTATTATAAACATTTGGGTAATCTAGGAGTTTAAAACCCAGACCTCCATTAATTGTACTGTGTGAAAATTTTGTCATAAGAGTTTTTAAATTATATGATAATTTTTACAACCCTGTGTCCCCCACCCAGATCTGTGCCATCCAATTTGGTGGTCATGAGCCACATGTGGCTATTAAGCACTGAAGATGTGACTAGATTGAACTGAGATGAGCTGTGAGTTACTGGAAGGCTTCCAGGAAGTACATATGCGCCTTGCATCATGTTTCTACTGGACAGCACTGCCCTTGGCCATGAGCTATTTAGATGTGGAGATCTTATTCATCCATATACTATTGATGCTTCAGAAATTTCTTGTCATCTATTAGGCACTTAACATTTACTGAATGAAGAAAATAACAAGTAAATAAGTGAAGCCCAATACATAAGGTACTCACTGCACTTAAAATCTGGTGCAAAATGCATGTTCCAGTTGTCACACTTTTATCTTAAAAGACTGTTTTTGCTTATATACAAATGACCTCTTTACTGATATAAATATCTCATTTGCATGTGTGAAATTTATCTCCTAATTGTTTTAATATCCAGAGAGCTAGCCCTCCAAGACAACATTTTCTTTTGAAAGAACCCAGAATCCTGAACTATGAAATCATTTGCTACAGTTGGGAAGCTGCCTGTGAGCATCTAGCAGCTCATGTGTCCATGTACTCTCCTCTGCTTCCTACATTCTCACTTCTGGCCTCATGTCTGTCTTCTTGTCCCTAAGGAAAGTTATGTCTGAAAAAAAACAAAAAAACAAAACAGGAACCTCTTGATCTCTAAAGCTCTGTCTTTGACTCACAGTTTTAGCATTTCTAAGCATTGATTCTCTCAAGCAAGTTTCTGACTGCTGTAATGCCTATCCTCTGGCCAATGCTCATATCCTTATGGTTTACTTCTAGTCATGGTCCCTTTCTCTCTTTTCTTTCTGCCTAGACACAATTTTTTTTTTGGGGGGGGGGGAGGCATCTGAGTGAATCTCAGCACTCTTTGAAATGGCGATAATACTGTGTGCTATCAGTATTATATGACTCTCAGGCACTTTGAAAGTTAAGTGAATGAATGAAAATAAGAAGCTATGTAAATTGCCAACTGTGAATAAAGTGAGAGATGCTATGATTATTAAATTGGCATGGAATGAAGCAAGACACCTAGCTACATTGTCCTGGATTTATGAAACTTCTACTCCTTTAAAATAACTTAAACCTGGGATGCCTGGGTGGCTCAGCAGTTGAGTGCCTGCCTTCGGCTCATGGCATGGTCCTAGAGTCCCAGGATTGAGTCCCACATCGGGCTCCCTGCATGGAGTCTGCTTCTCCTTCTGCCTATGTCTCTCTCTCTCTCTCTCTCTCTCTCTCTCTCTCTCTCGTGTGTGTGTGTGTGTGTGTGTGTCTATCATGAATAAATAGATAAAATCATTTTAAGAAAAGAACTTAACCTATCTCTGTGTGCCTAGGGATAAACCATCTATTTTTTTCCAACAAATTGAAACTTTTACTCACCATCCCAATTTCCTTCTTTTTTTTTTGTCTTGACATTTGAATTACGGAAGAGTATAGACCAATAATCCTATAATAATGTATGAACTTTCTTCTAGTTTCCAAAATATCTCACTGCTCTCATCATTATGTAGTTATAATGATCTAAGGCAGAGAATTATATTTTACTTTTTATTAGGTATTAGTTTGGTATTTGAAATTTAACATATTTTTTCTAGGCAATTCATTGACTTTGTGGATTTTAGTGAAATGTTTAACTTGAGGCTATGTGGAACAGTGATTAAATGCTAAACTGTTGACTCAGGTCAACTAAAGTTTTGTTATAGATTTAAAAATTGGCCATATTTCATTTCATTCTTTTCCACCAGGAGATGGAGTCTGTTTTTCCTGCAGTTGAATTTGGATTGGCCACATGACTTGCTTTGGCGAATGGAGCATCAGCCATCATGTGATAGATAGAGGCATGAAAACTAATTGCTTGGTGAAATTTGCTCTCTTGCTATATTGGGAATGCTTGAGCTACCACCAAGTGAAGAAGCCTGAAGAAGCCTACATGTGTTGCCTTGTCTCCCTTATTGTTTCAGCCAACTGCCAGACATGTGAGACTACCCTAGACAATCCAACAACCGGCCAACCTACTATCTCAGTGCAGACATATGAGAGAATCAAATCACTGCCCAGAGAGCCAACAAAATGTGTAAGCTAAATACATGGTTATAGTTTATGCCACTGTGCTTTCGGATGATTCATAATGCAGCAAAAGCGAACTGATAAGGAATCACTTACTTAGATGTGGTATGCTACTGCTGATCACAAACCCTCAAACAGTTGGCCTTGACTTTGCAACTGGCCAGTGAATGAACCCAGGAAAACAGTGGGGAAATCCTTAGTAAAGGTAGGAAACTTTTAGTGGAGGCTAGTATACTGATAAGGCAGCTGCTAGAACAGCTAGAAAAACAATGACATATTTTGCACAATAAAGCAATTTGCAAAAAAAAAATAAAAAATAAAGCAATTTGCAAAGCTGTTTCCTGGAATAAGTTAAGGAATGGAGCATATAATTTATAACTTTTGATCTGGCTAAGGAGTTCTCCAGACAGAATTCTGTAGTGTCAGTTGGATGCAGCAATGCTAATAAAATATCACAAGAGGAATAAAGTAAAGAAAGAACCATTCAGACTACATGAAGAGGACAGAGGGTATTTGGAGAAACCTATATTTGTTGGGTTAGAAAACAAATTTTTTCTCATTCTTAGTCCCCAAGTAGAAAAAAATTCTAAGTGACAATAGGTCTTGGGCCAACAGTCAAAACAAAATGTGGCTGCAGGTTCCTTTGTTAAGAAGATTTACCATGGTGAAAGATTTACCATGGTTGCCTAGTAGACTCTTTAAACAAAACAAGGATGCTTTGAAGCATCTTAAGGGTTTGCTCTTACAAAAAGCTAAACCCAAGATAATTAATTATTTTATTTTATACTTTAGTTTATCTTAATTCCAGTATAGTTAACATACAGTGTTATATTAATTTTAGGTATCTAATACAGTGATTCAACACTTTCAATGCATCACTCGATGCTCATCACAAGCGCATCCCTTAATCCCCATCACCAGTCCCTCTTCTTACCTCCCCTCTGCTAATCATCCATTTGTTCTCAATAGGTTAGACTCTGTTTCTTTATTTGTCTCTCTCTTTCTTTTTTCCCTTTGCTTTTTTGCTTTGTTTCTTAAATTTCACACATGAGTGAAATCATATATATTTATGTCTTTTTCTGATTTATTTCATTTAGCATCATACTCTCTAGTTCTATGCATGCCATTGCAAAATGGCAAGGTTTCATTTTTATGGCTAAGTAATATTCCATTACATATATATATATATATATATATATATATATATATATTTATCACATCTTTATCCATTCATCTGTTGATGGACACTTTGGCTGCTTCCATATCTTAGCAATTGTAAATAATGCTGCCAAAAACATAGAGGTGCATGTATCCTTTGCATTAGTGTTTGCATTTTTTGAGGAAATAGAATACTCTATATACTCTATACAGAAATCCCTAAAGACTCCACCAAAAAAGTCAGAGAACTGAGAAATGAATTTAGTAAAGTCACAATATACAAAAGCAATGTGCAGAAATCTGTTGCATTCTTATACACTAAAAATGAAGCAGCAGAAAGAGAAATTAAGACAAGAATCCCATTAAAAATCACACCAAAAGAAAGATTTCTGGGAATAAACCAAGATAACTATTTGTAAGGCTATAAGAGGGAAGCATGTCTCAATCATGGGTGTATCTTTCACCAAATGGACTGGAGTACAATCTGATGAATAGAAAGTCCACAAAATATTTAAAGAATTCTGACAGTAAAAGAGCAATAGTTTGAACAAAAAAGGTAATGAGATTTTTCAAGATGCCACAAGACCCCCATCCCCTAACTTTCCACAGACAGGACTTAGGCGACAAAGTTACCCAGTTGTGACATGGGCTGTTTTGTACAGTACACAAAAGATTTCTGAGAAGGTGAAGGTAAGAGTCCAGAGTAGGAATCTATTCAAGGAAGTGAAACCAGGTTCTAATCTGGACCAAGAGCTTTACAGCCCCATACACATATCTGCAAACTATATAAATTGTTTTAAGCCACTACATGTTGAAGTGGTTTGTCATATGGCAAAATCTAACTGGTAGAGTTTTGAATTCTAGCTCTACAATTTTCTGAGATAATCTCCACCACTGTGTATCTTCAAACATAAAAATAATTCACTTTTTTAAAAAAATTTAATTTTCAGAAGTCAAAATAAGGTGACTATACATACCTCACACGTTTGTTGCATCCTGATGAGATAGTACATGCCATGGGCTCTGCCAAAAGGTTTGGTTTCTATAAAACTTGCAATTATTATTTTTTCATGAGTCTTTGCAAGGTGATAATCCATGCAAGGTGATAATCTATGCAAGGTGATAATCATAATCTCTTAATTTTGTTTTGAAAACCAAATGACAGAAACAGAAATGACACATCTGAATGTGAGAGATCAGTAAGTAAGATCGTGATCAAGCATGTGGTTGTAACTTTAATTCATGTCTCTTTCCTTGGCATGGAAAAATATATAAATATAATTATATGATATAATATATACAAATATATGTAAAGATATGATTCTGAAATTCAAACATGGTTTCCTAATAAGGAATGAATGAATGACATATTAAAAATACCCTATGTCTTTACAAAATATAATTCCCATGTTCCCAGAGTGTTCTCTTTCTACACTGAGGAGACGTCAAGATTCTGTCCAGTCCTCCCCCTTCTCCAACATCCCATCTTCCCTGAAATTATCTCAATGTCCCCTCCCCATTGTTCTTTGGCAGCCTCCAATCACTTCCCTTGCACATCAGCATGCCCCTCCCTCTCCATCACTAACATCACCAATAGCCTCATCAAGAAGCAGCTTTCAAGTGCACGGACATTCAAACCCAAGAGAAGCCACAGGGGGTGGGAATAGTGGGAAAGTGGCAATCAGTAGCCCACACGTGAGGAAAGAGACAAGAAAGCACAGGGAGAGCACCGTGCCTAGAAAACAGACATTGGAGCACATGCATTGTTGATAACAAAACAATGTAGTGGCCACAGATACATGTAGGAAGCACCAAGCAAATATCTGAGGGCTTCCTAGAGGAGAATGATTAGAAGGGCCCTCAAAAAAAGTGTCAGTGAAGTGGACTTCCATAATAATTTGATAATTATTTAATGAGTATCTGTGATGAGCCAAGTGTTATACTATATAATGAGGGGAAATAAATAATATTAATAATAATGTCGTGTCTCTGTGTGGCATTTTATAATTCATAATCCAGTCAGGAATGACGGTGTGAACATTGGGGAAAGAAAAGGAAGGGTTAAGTGGGAATTGGAACTGATTAAACATCTCTGTGTTCCTAGCACTGTGCTGTATTTCACGGTGCTCAGTAAACCACTTTCTGAGGTCAGATCAATTATGACCCCAATTTAAGATTGAGGAAAATCAAATCAATAGAGATATTTGGTGACATGAACAAGTCACAAAGCTTGTGCTGGTAGAGCCTGAAACTGAAGAAACATTGGAGTTCTCCCACGCAGAAGCTCAGGCTGGAGGAGTCAGAGGGTGTAGTCAGCATCTGATCTGAGCAGAGCCCTAGGGAGGGCAGAGAGAGGATTGGGGACAGAGGGCAGGAAAAAGAGACAGAGAGAAACAGGCTGGAAGGAAAAGGGATACAGATCGTTTTCTACAGAAGCCAAGTACAATTCACCCAAAGAGCATCTCCCTCCCAGGGGAGGCCTGTCATTACAACTTGTTAGCAC
The DNA here is from genome assembly GCF_048164855.1 of Canis lupus baileyi. Lineage (NCBI taxonomy): Eukaryota > Metazoa > Chordata > Mammalia > Carnivora > Canidae > Canis > Canis lupus. Next base: position 29,442,366 of record NC_132857.1, on the reverse strand, counting down.
CTGGCATACTTTCTGCAGTCCAAAGATATTCTTTCCTATAATCACCAATTAGCACCTGCCACAGCCGTTTTTCTGGACAGTTGATGAGGATTGAGATTCAGCAGGTTTGAGATTTCACTAAAGCCCTGCAGTTAATAATGGTGATATTCAGAGCAGAACTAATAGCTCACACTTGGAATGGATTCCCTCTTTCATTTGACTAGATTCTCCCAGGACCTGTACAGTTTGATTTTCCTGTGCCCAAGCATTTGAACAAGCTATTGTTAGCCAGTAATAACTTGTGGAGCCCCCCTGGTCAGAGACCAGAGCTTTCCATCACTGAATAATCCAACTGATTTATTTTATTATTTGGGGAGTTTGTAAAAGGACGATTCATTTTTCCCCTGCTCTCAGGTGACTCTCTGAGCCATCTTTCTCAATATTGCCACAATGACTCCTGTTGGTGCAAGTTGTGCCATGCAAAATCCCATTTAAAGAACCCAGGCTGGAAAGACACTGCGGGCTCTACAGTGAAGGTAGTGCCTCTGGCTATCTACCCAATAAATTAGAACATCATCACAGCCAAGGGATGTCCCCACCTCAGGTCACCATACCCCTACCTCTGTGTCCATGCACCACAGCACCTGCAAGCCTCTGTTATGCTGGTTTGTTTTCATGTGAGTCTCCTCCACACAATTATGTATGAGTCCATGTCAAACACTCTGTGCAATATAACTCTTTTTTTCAAAAAAGATGTTTATTTATTTGAGAGACAGCATGCAGGAGGGACAAAGAGAGAGGGAGAGAGAGTCTTAAGCAGATTCCATGCTAAAAATGAAGGACATGGGGATCCATGTTATGACCCTGAGATCATGACCTGAGCCAAAACAAGAGTCAGATGCTTAAACGACTAATACTTCCCAGGAGCCCCTGTGTGATTTAACTCTTGACCAAATCCAAATCTAAGTCTAACCCTGAGTAATAATGACTGGAACTAGCAAATGTTCATCTGCCTTCCCAACATCTACCATCTGTTTTCCTGATATTATCACGTTAGTATTCTTTGCAGGAACCAGCTTTTCCCCATCTCATTCCTATAACTGTGTAGGATTAAAATTTGCCCAGGCAGGGGCACCTAGGTAGCTCAGTTGGTTAAGTGGCTGCCTTTATAAAGCTCAGGTCATGATCCCCACATCCTTGGATAGAGCCCTGCACTGTGCTACCTGCTTGGCAGGGAGTCAGCTTCCCCCTCTGCCTCCCCCCTACTCATGTTCTCTATCTCTTTCTCTATATATCTCTCTCAAATAAATAAATAAATAAAATCTTTTTTAAAAAAAATTGCTCAGGCAACAGGATGGGCACAGGAACAGGCATGAGAGAGGGCTCACCAGGCCACAGTGGTTGCCTGGGTCTGGGCATGTTACTCAAGGAGAGCAAAGGACAGGGATTTTCTGCAGTTACTGAGAAAGAAATCTCTTTCTACAAAGGCTCCTAACTTGGCAGGAAACAAGGCTGAGCTATTTGTGGACATTTTTGTCATCATATGAAGATAATCTGACTGATGATGAAGAACAATGAAGAATTGGAGACAGAAGGTGATAGAATCTTAATGACATTGTCTGGGCTTCTAGATCCATCCTTTCTGAAGCTCATGCTAAAAATAAGGCACTGACTGAGCTATGTCCTTTCTGTAGGTTCAAAAGACCCTGTTTCTTTGCCTTTTCTAGTTTCTAGAGGTTGCCTGTGCTCTTTGGCTTCTGGCCCTCCCTTCCACCCTCAAAGTCAGTGGTTTAGCATCTTCAAATCTCTCTTACTCTGACCTCTGCTTTTTTTTTTTTTTTCAAAAAATGATTATATTTACTTATTTGAGAGAGAGGGGGGAATGCAAAGAGGGAGAGGAAGAGGGACAAGCAGACTCTCCACTGAGCAGGGAACCTGATGTGGGGCTTGATCCCAGGGTCCTGAGGTCATGACCTGAGCCAGAGACAGACGTTTAATTGACTGAGCCACCCAGGTGCCCTCTGACTTCTGTCATCACATCTCTGACTCTGAGCTTTCTGTTTTTCTCCTACAAAGACATTTGTGATTAGCCCTGGGTGTACCTAATAAACCAAATAATCTCCCCATCTCAGGATGCTTAACTTTTTCACATCTGCAAAGTCCCTTTTGCCATGCATAGTAACACAGCACCTGCAAGAAGCTGGGATTATGAACTGGACACATATAGGGAACTATTATCCTACCCATCATAGGCCCCTGTCATTCAAGTGACCTATTGTGCATCTCCAGCTAACTATGCCAGACTACCCACCATATGCCAGAAACTCATCAAAACATTACATTTTCCACATCACCAATCTCATTTTAATTTTCACAAGAGCAATGTGAATCTGGCACTGTCATTATTTATGAAATGTAGGCACTAAGGTTCAGGAAAGTTGTCATTACTACAAAGTCAGTGGACCAAGGGTAAGGGGAATTCCCAGAACTTCAACCAGTGTCACTGTGACTTCAAATCCTACTTTCTTTCTATGTCACCCATTCTGCTTGACACAAGTCCAAAAAAAATGTTCCAAAATAAACGCCAGAAGTGAGTGCTTCGATGCTCAGCATGGCCCCACTCCACATTCTCTGTGTCCACTGAAAGTATGACATGGAGCCCACCATGGTCATCAGTCCCCTTGCTCCTTACCACACTCATAGTGTCAATTCATGGTAGGTGCCTCAGGAATATTCGCTCCCTAAATAAACACTCGAATAACCCCCTCCATAGACACAGGTCATAGGGTAGACAAAGTAGAGCCCTCCAGTATCACTATTTCCTAAATGCCAATGTCATAATCAACACCCCTTCACTGAGTCCCTGACACCTATAACAGGCTGCTCTTGGCCATCAGGAGATGCCAAGCCATGTAAATGTTTTGAAGCTCACCAGTGATTTAGGACGACACTGCAGGAGCCCTCAGATCCTGTGCATGTTTGCTGGGTCTGGCTAGATGAAGCAGGAAAACTGACTGGCAATGAGAGAGAGCTCTGCTCTAAGCAACTGGATGTTCACTACTACCCAGAACCCCATTATTGTCTGGATTGGTGGCTTAACAAGTACTCTGTATGTCCCAAAGGCTTCTGATGAAAGTGGTTGGACAACCACATCTTGAGAAATGCTCTTCCAGATGTTTCAATGCATCTTGTCCCTGAGTTAGGAAGGAGCACTATTGTTCTTTCTAGAATAGCCCTCTTATTCACCATGGACAGGAGGGGGTTCTCAGAATCTAGGAAAAAAGCAGGAAACAACCAAATGCTGCATTAATTAGCAGAAATATACTGAACCCTCACCTGCCACCAAGGCCTCCTTCTGCAGCCCCTTTGAGAGCGGCTCTGACTTACTGTAGTATTTGTAGCAGGCCGCACCAGACATCCTTGGCTCAATCATTAAGCAAATGCAAGTTGCATGAAAGAATAGAAGAAAAAGGAATAGCTGAGCAGATGTTCTAGCTAGCTGACTTCCAGGACTAATATGTGTTATCTCCTAGGCAAAAAAGAAACATTCTATCCTAGAAAATCTTTCCACCTTCCTCCCAAATACATACACATACACACATGCACACACAAAAGCACACAAGAAGCATGTACACATGCATGCATACCTGAGCATGGCACACACACTTGCACACACATGAACACATGCACACATATGTGTACAATCCTTGACATCATTAGACATTTTTCCTCAAGTTCTTCTCAGGCAATTTGCTTCATGAAAAGTCTCACTCAAAATTCTAGCCCCTCAATCACTACAAAACATCAGAAAATGTGAGTTACCCCTGAAGTTCTCATGAGATACCTATAGCTTTATGTAATACACCACCAGAGCATCCAGAGAACAATGTCACCAATGTTGTAAAAAGAGAGAGAGAAGAACCTATATTCATCAAATTACAGGTTGTATTTCTTGTTGAGATATGCATGTTCTTAGTATTGAAGCAGATGCTAAAAGCCTGGAAATGTGAAGTGACCTCAGGAAAATAAAACACTGTGTTTTATTTTGTATATTGTGTATTTTTAAAAGCCAATAACTCTTCATTTTCCCTGAAAAACCTTTTTTTAATGTAATGTCTTTGTTTCTAGGTTTTTTTTTTTTTCACTTTGCAGGAACTGTCTAATTCTACCTTCTCCAATGATCTTGGTTTATTGTTAAAAATAAGTGCCTTTCTTTAGAGTAACCTCCCACCTTTTGTACTGAAAGAAGGAAGTTAGCTATAAAGAAAACAATGACCATGGCTGGTGTGAGGTGGGAATGATTTAAAGTGCTTCTATCCAATTGAGAGGAAAACCTGTGGCCCTTTAAATCTGAACTCTTGGAAGCTGCACTGCACATAATTGGAAACAGTGTGAATATCACATGCAGCAGAATGAGAAAATGTCACTAACTCGTCCTTCTTCGGGGAAGAAATGCTTGCCTTTCTGTTTTAAGGACTTGAAAAGGACCAGCTGAGATGAGAGCAATTTTTTTTCCCACATTCTCTTATTTGTGAGTTCCATTTTCCTATGACCCCATGGAAAGGAAGCCTCAACTAGAAAAAAGATATGGGATAGTATTGCCTCTCCATTTTCTTTATAAATGTCCATTCATGATATGCCAGAGGATTCTCCTGCTTTAATGAGAATGTTTCCTATGACAGAAGCACCTGGTATGGGATGAACAAGTGAGAACAAATGGTGGTAGGGGTAATTCTGGGACTGAGATTTGTTTGGTCCAAGGAAAAGCATATTGATAGTTCTCTGGGTGACTTTTTTCATTTAAAAATTAAAAATTTTAAAACCACAAATACCTCTTAGTTCAGATGGGGATATGAGACAGGTAGGTTGGGAGCCAGATTTCCTGGGCTCCATTTTGTTTTGCTTTTATTGTCAGATAAAATATACAAGACTCTCAGTTAAATGTGAATTTCAGATAAACGGTGAAGATTATATGGGATATATTTACACTAAAATATTATATGTTCTCATAAAAGTTATGTGGCTTAATTTGGCAACTCTAGTTTTGCAATTTATTTGCTATCTCTTAGCCTTAGCCTTTCCATGCTTTGGCTTTCTCTCAGAAATACTATTATTACTAAAGAAATAATAATAATGATGTCCATTTATAGGATTGTTAGGAAGACCAAGTAAATTAATATTTCTAAAGTACTAGAATAGTACCTGACACATCATAAGTCCTGTATCAATGTTTATCATATAGAATTATAACTGTATTTGTAAAAAAAAATTTCTAATGTCAGATCAATCATGGAGAGACTCAAGCTTTACAAATTGATACACCAGCTACCTTTATCTCAGAGTATTACGGACTGACAGATGAGATGACTGGAGTATTAGTAGATGGACCCAGCTTCACACCAACAAGCACCAGAAGTGAATACCATGAAGCTGGACCCATGAAGATTATGGAAATGGTGGGCCAGACAGCTACTCATGGCACTAGCAGAGTGGTTTATCCTGGATGAAAGAAAGTTCCTGAGCTTTGTTCCTATAGAAGAAAAAGCATAAAACTGATCTAGAAAGTTGTTTGAATCTATCTCAGGATGAAAGTAGGAGGAAAAATCGAGATATTGTGGACTGAGATGGTCATTTTGCCTGTTTCTTCCCAAGGCTACACAGTGAGTGTGTGGCTGCAGAGCCTAAAGTGTTTGGGGCTTTGAGGTCCATGGTGTACAGAGAAGAGGTAAGCATCATCTTACACCTCTAACCCATTGTGTTGCCCACTATTGCACCATGAATACAATATTTTTCCTTAACTATGCCTTCTAGTCAGCAACATGGCTTGGTCCTCTCCCTAGGAGCAGGAGAGGCAAGAAGGGACACTTGTAGTTTCAGTGCAGTGCCATTGTTGAAGGAGGTTGTAGGATCATCATTGGGTTGGTTGCCCTTTGTTCTGGTCCATTCAGTTTTGCTGAGTTCAGCATAATGAGCATCTACTACATGCTGGGTCCAGTGTCTAACCTGCAGACCCAAGTAATATGTCAACACTGACTATATGCCAAGCCTATAGAGGGTTTCATAAATATCATTTCTTTTTCTTACAACAAATATCTGTGGTAGTTACAATGATTAATCCTATTTTACTGAGCCTTATTTTATAGGTATTCATGAATGAGGAGGAAACATTTAATTATAATATAATGTGAATATTATATTTAGTCAAAGAGTGTTTTATCCTACTTATATAACAGGCATTCTCTGATAGGTACTGGAGCAGACAAGACAGGCATGGTCTGTGCCCCCATTATACAAACAGACCAGCAGGAAGACTATAGGTAAATAAGTCAGAACAGCAAAGACTGCTATGCTAGACCCTCCCATAGTTTACAGGAGGATGTCATATGGCAAGTGTGTCCCTCCAACCTGATGGTGAACTTTCTGGAGAAAAATGGTCCAGTTTTCTATTATAGACTCCAACATTATGCAGCTTAAAACAACCATGTATCACTAATCTTGTGCTGCTCAATAGATTGATATACTAGGCTCTACAAGGAAATTCTCATTTGAAATCCTTCTGATCCTTGCTTGTCAGATGTTGGGCAGAGCTGGAAATATCTGAGGTCTCAACAAGGCTGGATGTTGAGATGGCTTCCTTATCTACAGGTCTGTTCACTGGGCTGGAACAGTGGAGCAGCTGGGGATGGCCAAGCATCTGCACCTTGATGTGATCTCTCTTCATAGCTATCTTGGGATTCTTTCAGCACGGTAGGGTCAGGGACTCAGACATCATACATGGTGTCTGATTTCACCCAGAACCAGTGTTCCAAGAGATCATTGTAGAAAGCACAGGGCTTCCTTGAAGGTCACCCAAAGATACTTATGACACATTCTTTTGGTTATAAATTAATCCCAAACAAGCTCAAATTAAAAGAACAGTTCTATATTCAGAAGTCATGAATACAGAGGGCTGGTTCATAGAAGAATCGTGGAAACTAGCTGCCACAGGAAGGGATGGGGGCTATGATGCATGCAATGATAGGAGAAACCATGAGGTCCTAAAGAAATTATCAAAGTTGTTATAGTAAAAAGGCAAGCAAACAAAAAGTTATTATTGCATAAAAGTAGGAGTTGTTATTAAGGATCCACTTATTAGGCAAAAGACACTTGATACATGTGTATATGTGAATATACTGTATTAAAATATATTTCTAATTATAACTAGCTGATAAAGTGGGTACCATAAAGTAGGAACTCAAATTCAGACTAAGAACTTAAGTAACTATGTCTAAGGTCACATTTTGTTGAAATGACCACTCTGCAATTTGAATTAAAATGAAGTTGATTCTTGATACACACTCAGAGGTCACTTCTGCTAAGACAATTAGCAAAGACTTCATAAAAAAGGTGATGCCTTAGTGCTATTTAAATAAATAAATAAATTTGGAGTCTTTCAGACAAATGAGAAGAGGAAGAATTGCAAATAAAAAAATGAAAACAGTTTCCTGGGTTGAAATCCTGTGCTCTGTTCAGTATTGCTAAAATGTGAAGTACAGTTCACAGAGACAGAAGCTTAGGACACACAGGAAGGCAAGGGAAGCTCATGTGTATCAAGCCAAGTAACTTTATGCCATGGCACTAGAGAGTCACAGAATCATTTTAAGCAGGTGAGTAGCACACCCTAGTCCTCTTGTCCTTCCTAGACAGGTGTGAAGACCTGGTTCTTACCCTTTTCTTGGCAGACAGAAGAACAGACCTCTATAGCTAGTTGCACAGACTCACAGATGGAGCTCCTAGATGACAGGAAATGTACATAGCCATCACTATTTTTCTGGTTCTTAGCCCTAGGCCTGAGTGGCCAGTGAGTGATGGAGGGATGGGTGGATAGGTGATGGATAGATGGATGAGTGGATGCTTTAAAGAAGCAAAAAGTGTCAGAACTTATAGCTCTTAAGAAAGAAACCTGCAGACAAAATTCAGCATTGCACTTTCCTATGAAGCTACCTAGAGCAATCAGTGCCTCTGCTAAAAGTTGTGCCTAAGCTCATGCCCCAGACTTTATGTACCTATCTGACTTTCTGCTTGCATTGAGCCCTCTGGCCTGGATGTCACTGCTACCAGTTAGCAGGCTGCTTTGATGACTTACAGCCTTCAGTTCCCCACCTCCACCACCTTCCCTCTCTCCTCAGTATGCACAGTCCAGGGGGTAACCATATAAGCCATTGCTATGATCTGCAGGTAAGGTGTTGTCAAGTTGATATCCCCAGTCCTGAGAGCTCTCTTCACCACCACCTAGACCTAAGCTTGAGGTCTCAAGCTTAACACTTAATTAGATATTGTCTAATCAATATCAGATATCTCTAGATATTGTTTCCATCAAACCCTTGCCTCCCTCCCCCAGTATGTTCTTCCTAGCTGAGTTAATGGTACCGCTATCGGTAAGTGAGAAATCTGAGAGCTCTCCAGGACCCTTCCTTTTCATTCACCATCAACCTTGCCTTCTGAGTAGCTCTTAAGTACACCCTCCCCTTGCCAATGATGCTGCCAACTCCTATAGCAGACCCTCACCATTTTACAGCAGTTCCTCCACCACTTCCTCTGCCTCCAGCTCAACTCTTCTGGCTTATCTCCACATTATTTCCCAAAAAATCCTCCTAAAATTCAGAGTCTATGTATCACTCTGAAATTCAATACTTTACTACTGTCAAGAAGTTCAAATATAGCATAATTTTGTGATATGTGTTTTGCTTGGGTCCCATCACCCACCACTCTCTATGCACCTGTTTACTTGTGTCACCAGGAAGTCCTCAGACACAACTCATCTCTGCTCCAGCCTGTCTTGCCTTTGAGCCTCTGCACACACTGTTATCTCATTCTTTCTACCTAGGATATCCCTCTCTTTCTCAAATTCTGGGTGAATGCCAACGCCAACTCCTAGTGACCTAGTCACTCCTATTCAAGTGACCCCACAGTTCAGAAAGGTTGTGACTTGCTCCCAGGCACATTGCCAAGGACTGAGGCAGATGCCAGCACAGGTCTCTCAGATGCTCTGCTATCCCAGTCATGCTTCTCTGGCTTGCTTCTTGAATTCACGGAATATTCATATTAATCCTCATGTCCTTTTTCATATTAACTTTCTTCCAGCTTCACCAATGATTCTATTATCAGTTTTTATTATTTGCAGATACTGCGAGCAATTTCTTTAGGGAAACACTCTGCCTGTAACCTGATAGGCTATGTATACCAAAAGCTTGCTGTTCGCTTTCCACCTTTCTTTGTCTTTTGATGGTGGATATTTTTCTAAGCCACACTTTTCTGCTGATATTAACAGCATCCTATTATAGGCAATTACTTCTTAAGGTTCTTCTGATGCACCAGAAGCTGCTCCTCTCACAGTGCTCTTTCAATTATAGAGTCCTTGCAGCAGATGTAAGAGGGCAGGAGATTAGTAGTAGTTTGAAGAGCCAGTTGAGAAGGCATTAATTGAACAAAAAAGGGAAGGTCAGGATGAATTCTTCCAATACAGCATCCAGAACAGAAAAAACTAAAGAGTTTACGAAATAAAAAATGCTAAACTAGTCACTCATAGCCAATCACTGATGAGAAAAATTTCAATTTTACAGAAGGGTAAGGAGTGGACCGATATTATAGAAAGACACTTGGGAAAAGATTCTGGGGACCTAGAGAAGTTGGAATTTCCAATCTTCCAAATAAGTAAAGAAAAACACAAATTCCTAGAATTGCTTTAACTAGTAGGTGAAACAATAGAAACATAAATAGGTATTTAATTGCGCTGCTTTTAAGCGTTTTTTCTTCTGTTTTTATATCTCACTCTCAAAAATCTGTGATGGTTTATGAGAATACATGCTATGAAATCACGAAATATAAATTTAAAAGGGACAGAAGTATTTGTGTCACACATGGATCCTTAATAAATATTACTTTGAGTGAATGAATAAATGAAGAAAGGATTAACTGGAATCAGAGATTAGGTAGTTTGTATGGGAGAGGAGCAAACCACAGAGAAGGAAGATAAAAGATACTACACTTGAGAATTATTCAAAGAATTTGTCTTCCGCTTTTTGGGAAGAGAAGCAGGACCCTAGATTCTAGCCTCAAGTCTGCCACCAACCAGTTTGGAGTTTTAATAGTATCCTTTCTGAGAATCTACTTCTTTACAAGTGGCAAGCAGCAATCTGCCTCCCATCTTCACCCTTTCCATTAGGTACCAACCCAGTGTAAGCTTAATAAACATTTGTGGAATGAATAATATATGCATGTTTTATGGAAAAACCTTCTGAGTGATTATTTTTGCATGTTATACTTTTCCCTTCCCCAGCATGATGCTGCAGAGTCTGGGCTGGTCTACACTGCAGAAAAGGCAGAAAAGTGACCCATACATCTTTCTCTTGGGCTTGCATTTAAAAGACAATCCCTGATGTCCTATGTGTTGCTGCTTTTCTCTATGAGCTGACATTTCCAAAGGGATGTGGTAAAAGGGCACTAGGACACAGACTCTGGAGTCACAAAGTGCTTTTCTGGGATCCTGGAGAGAAAACTCCTGGGAAAAACTAACCTTTTGTTGTGATCACCTGAGTTCCTGATTCCTTTAAGAATACACTCAATGATCCCCAGCCAAATAATTTGCTAGGATACAGACTGAATAGGATTCCAGGGACATCTAATGTCCACTAGTACTAATGCTATATTTTCTTTGAGTATTAGCAAAAGCTGTCCTAGACAGAAGTACTTCATTCTATAGAATTAATTAATGTGTAGAAAAATCATCTAAATATGACATTCTGCACCCCCACAATATACTCTCATTGCAAATTCTATAGTCAAATTCAGAGATACATTCTTTTGGGAAATCTTTTGGTCTGGCGGCCACGTTTATGCATACAAACAACTTCTTGATATGTACACATTGGAGGAGAAAAGCATTTTCTAATAAATAATTAACAATACCCAAAGCTAACTGTTCAACATGAATGCAAAAGAGGTAAGCCTTTTTAAAAATATTTGTCAGAAATGCTTAGCAATCTAAAAAGAATACAAACAAATGAAGATGTCAATTACACTAAGTGAAATATTTTGGATGATCTATTTTCCCGAGAGTAGTTCTCAGCTCCCTTTCTTAGCCTCTGGAGCAAAGAACACAATGATATATTTGGTGGTAGACTAGCACTCTATCAGGAACCAAGTAAGATGAGATGCTTTTGGAAATGAGTACACAGTCGTAGCTGGAGCAAAACACACACATATCAAATGCACACTCTCACATGTATACCCACATTATCATACTTGAGAGTATGGGGAAAATCTAGATTTCCTATTCATTACGAAAAATGTAAAAAAAAAAATCAGTTCACTTATAAAGGTTATAAGAATTTTTTTTCAGCCATCCTCTGCAGGCAATGCTAAATGTGTGAAGGAAGACATGTCAGTGGCACCAAAAACCTTTAAACTATGGCAGAGCAAACAGGAAATGTAGAAGGGAGCAAGGAAAGGGAAAGAAGCTGTGTGTTAGACAGGAATGAAGGAAAGGATTGCCCACTGTCAGTCGTCAACCTAATGCCATGCAGATGAAAGTTCAAGAAGGTAGAGATCTATCATGTCAGTTTCAAAGAGTATGGGCTGCAAATAGGTTAAAACTTCAAGAACAAGATTTGATATCTGAGAGGCTACAATGCAACAGAAATTAATAGTCATACTTGACAAATTTATTTTTTGTACTCACTGCTACTACATACACGAACACCATACACACAGAGATATATAAATTTGTGTATAAATATATTTAGGGCATGCTGCCTATAGGAAATTTTTATGATGAAAATAAAATAATAAAAAAATAAAATTCCCTGTCATGCCTCTATTCCAAGCTATTTCTCAGTAGCACTTTAGTATTAGAGGGAGGCTACTTTCTCTATGTAGTTAGGTAACAGGAAAACAGATAAAAATATAGGGTCTCAGGGGTAGATAGCCCAATAGAAATAAATAACTTAAAAGGTTGAAAATATAGATTATATAATATATTATAAATGTATACACATATACATACACACTAATATGTATGTTAGAAATCATCCTATATCCACAATTTTATATTTTGTGGGATTTTTTTCACTTTTTATATTATGTGCCTTCCTATGCCATTAAATCTTTTTGGAAATAGAACTCTTAAGGGCAGATCATATTTCTACATATGGATGTAATTTATTTAACTACTATCTTATTGTAGAGCATCATTCCTATTCCTATTTTTTTGCTATGATAAACAATATTTAATTAACATCTTTGTACAAAATAACTTATTGAGTATTTATCATCTAAAAGATATTTACATGAATAATGTCATTTCAATCATGTCCCTTAAAGCACTGTGTTATATTACTTAATACATCTTGGTGAGTGTATCTAATAACTTCCTTAGGACATAATCTCAGAACTTGCAAAACTCAGTAAGATTATATAAGCATTTTAAGTCTTTTGAAGCATAAGGCAAAGTTTCCCTCCAGAAAGACTGCACCAATACATATATCCTCCAGTGAATGAAATATCAATGCTGTTAAAATTTCACCAATATGGTATCCAATTTTTTAGCATTTCAAATTTGATTGAACAAATAATGACTTTCATAAGCTTAATTGGCCACTTGTATTTCTACTCTGTGAGTTTACTTTCTCCATTTTAACAAGAGCTCCAGTTCTATACAACATTGGTTGAATTCTGGCACCTCTGATATTAGATCTATGATTTTTAGAAATTTAATTAAATGATCTGTGCTGCAGCTTCCTCATTTGTAATATCTTTAATAATAATATTGTCTGGGAATATTAATGCATAAACATTCATAAATTACATAGACCACTGCCTGGCAGATGGTAAGAGTTCAATAGATCCTAGCACAATTAGCTGTCATTTGAGGGAGCAGATTGCCTAAGTACTGAATGTGGTTGCATGTTTGAACATCTTTTAATTTATTACATTATGTGATCTTCTCAATTTCCCATAAAGTGAGCATGGCAGATAATGGCTTCCCCTGGAAAAAAAGTGAGGAAAAGAAATATTTTGCAGTTTAGTGATAGTCTTGAGACTGAAACATAGGCCCCTTGGGGTTGTGCTTCCCACAGTGATAAACTAGATTATTTAGGACCAATTGTATAAAGAAAACAAATAGAAAAGCTGGACCTTATCTGCCTATCTATCTATCTATCTATCTATCTACCTATGAAACCCTATTTGAATATGTCAGAGGGCTATAAAGTTAGAAAATATATTTACCAACAAGATTTAGAAAAGGGGTATCAAGAGAAGCAAGCTTAATGTTTGACACCACTTTTCCCCAGGGTGGGTGATTTCAAAAATAGCTGCCAGGAAGCTGAGAAGCTGAATGGGGTTTCATCAGTGTCATGGGGCTGAGGGAATCTGAACTGCCAAGGACAAGAATATCTGGTAAACAGAAAGCTTGTAACTGAGCTTTAAAAGCTACATCATAAAAGTAAAAATGAATTTGAAAAAGACAAACTCTTGCAGAAAATAAACACTAACATTTAATCATCATAATCCCTAATTATGTTAAAGCATTTGTCCTTAGCAGAGATATTTGCCAGGACAAGCACAGGTTCTCTATTAGTATAGATAACATTATTAAAAGCCTCAAATTATCTCTAAATATTTTGAAATATAAGGTCCAGCCTTAAAATAAAAATCATGCATATAAAAATGCAAACATTTAGCTTAAAATATAGAAAATAGAAATAGGGACATAAGAAATCTGGTATACTGGAGGGGTACTTGAGGAGATAATGGCTGAGGATATTAAAAAAGTGACAAAATACATCAAGCCTCAGATTAATAATATAATTGTTATGGACTTAAGGTTTATGTTCCTCCCACAAATGTATATGTTGAAGCTCTAACCTGATAAGTGACAATATCCAGAGATGAAGCCTTCAGGAGGGAATCATGTTTAGGTAGAGCTCTCAGGATGTGGTTATTAACCTTATAAGAATCAGAATTAATCAGAATGTCCGCTGTTCCCCATGTGAGGACACAGTGAGAAGGCAGCCATCTATGAGCCAGGAAAGGAGCTCTCCACGAGAACTGAATCTGCCAGCACCCTCATCTTGGACCTCTTAGCCTTCAGAACCCTAAGAAGTAAATGTCTGCTGTTTAAGGTACTCAGTCTGGTAGAATTTTGTTAGAGTGGCCCAAACAGACTAAGACAATAAAGAAAGCCCAAATTCAGGAATATCATAATAATACTACAAAAAAAAAAAAGAGCAAAAGACATATGACCTTCACATAGTAACAATAAAACTGAGAAATAATTTCCTCATAGAAAATATAAAAGCCAGGGACACCTGGGTGGCTCAGTGATTGAGCAGCTGCCTTTGGCTCAGGTCATGATCCCAGAGTCCTGGGATCAAGTCCTGCATCAGGGTCCCTGTGGGGAGCCTGCTTCTCCTTCTGTCTATGTTTCTGCCTCTCTCTCTGTCTTTCATGAATAAATAAATATAATCTTTGAAAAAAAAGTATAAAAGCCAGAAGACAATGGAACATGGAATGCTATATTTAAATTTATGATGATAGAAAAGAAACTGCCAAATAGGAATTCTATATCAGTCAAAATATCCTTGACAAAAAAGGTGAAATAAAGATGTTTTTACCAAATGTTAAAAAAAAAAAAAAAAAAAAAAACAGAGAATTTATTATGAGTAGACACACACCAAAGGAAATACTAAAGAAAATTCTTCAGGCTAAATGAAAATTATGTCTGTTTCAAGTTCTGATATGCAAAAGAGAGGGAAAATGGTAAATAGATAAATATAAGTAATTCATAAGAGCAGAAAGCAGTAACAATAGTGAAAAGCATAAAGAATATTAAAATCACACTAAAACAGGGGCACAAAAAATGAAAGAGGGTGAATGTAGTTAAAATGTTCCAAGATTATTACATTATCAGGAAAATGGTAAGAAGAGAAATGCTAATAAATACTATATTTCCATGTGTTAAAGTAGCATGCTGTAATAGCTAGAAGAGCCACTCCAAGGGCCAGATATCTGGGATGGAGGTTTCCACAGCTAGATAAGATCTGAGAGTTTCAGAGCCTCAGTCAGAGACAGGACAGAGTTCCCAGGTGCCAGAGGCAACTAGGGGAAGCTGAGTTTCCAGGAGATTGAAGACAATTCACCTCTTAATAACTTAACCTGAGGCTGTCCTACTTTTACCAGCAACAAGTCTGAATGCAGATCCCAGCACCACAGCCCACCTTATGCCCCTCTACAAATTCCAGGGATACAGAAGTTTGCCAATGGGAGTGTCAATTCCAGAGATAGGCCCTCAAAGCAGAAATCATCTAGTATTTGCAGAAAGTCAAAAGTTTGGATAAAAAAACAAACTCAACAAGCAAAAAAAAAAAAAAAAAAAAAAAAACCTTAATCCATGTCAACAAAGTAAATAGAGAAAAATTGAACAGGATAGTATTTTCAGATGATAAGAAAAATAATCATAACCAAAAAGTCTACCAGAGATCATGAAAATTTAAATTATGTTTACTAAACAAAAATAATAACTGGGATGAAGGGTAGAACAAATTCAGCTGAAAGCAAATAATGAGCTGGATGCCTGAGGAATACCCCTTGAACATAGCATAATGGTAGAAATATGAAAAAAAAATGTAAAGAAACACAACAAAAAGGAAAATAAATTAGAAGTTTCAATGTCCATCTAAAAGAAATTTGGAGGGGCACCTGGGTGGCTCAGTGGGTTAAGTGTCTGCCTTCGGCTCAAGTCATGATCCCAGGGTCCTGGAATCCAGCCTTGCATTGGGGCGGGGGAGGGCGGTCCTGCTCAGCAGGGACCCTGTTTCTCCCTCTCTCTGCTGCTCCCTCTACTTGTGTTCTCTCTCCTCTGCTCTCTCTCAAATAAATAAATAAATAAAATCATTAAAAATAAATACATAAAAAATCGAGGTTGGAAAGAAAAGATAGAAATAAACCACCATGAAAAAAAAAAAAAAAAAAAAAAAAAGAAATAAACCACCAATAAATGAAATACTGAGAACTGAAGTTTCCCATTATAAAACATACAAAAGTCTTCAATGAAATATAATTTTAAAACTTAATATGGCTACATATCTTTGCAAAAATGAAAGGAAAAGACTATTGCCAAACCAAGAAGGGAGCTATAAATCCTCTAAAGTTGTGGCTGCCCTCAGCTCATGCATTCTCTGTAATGTGGACGGTGGACCACAGGAAAAGACCACCAAGAAAGGCCTTGAGGTAGTAAGAGGTGGAGTTTGGGGACTGGAACTGTAGCATCAATACAAGCCCTGCAAATAACTTTAAATGCAGCGAATGGTGGACAGCGGAAATTCCATTATTTGAAAATTAAAATTATTTGATACATTAAAATGAATAAATTTTAAAAAAGATTAATCTGTCTCAGCCTGGACTGTAGATGAAGAAAATAATGTCTCCTTTCAGCTTTTCAAATCACAAGTTTGGGGGAAGAGGTACAATTTCACATTCCTGCATGATTAATCCAATGTCACCACAAATGAAGAGAACTTAATTTAAAGTACTCCTTGATTAGTGCAAGTGTAGGGCAACTGGCAGAAGCAAAGCAATGAACCTCTGTGGGGCAGCCAGCCTTCACTGAATTTAAAATAAATGTAATCTGAAATGTGTCTCTGTGTGTGTAATAAAGTCACTACAATTATATATTAGCAGAAACAACTGGCCAAAGTTTCAAATAATGTAATTATCAAATATAAAACATAAAAAAGCATGTTTAAAATGACTAAAGAAATTTTTTAAATAAAATTCAAAACTGAAAATGGAAAAAAAATGCCCCAACAGTTGCACACCAACAAGAATAGAGTACAAAGAACACCAAAATCAAGTTTGGTGACAATGTGGCATAACTGGAACTCCTATACATTATCCTATACATAATTTTGATTAGCACACTAACTTTGAAATATATACTAGATATATATTTCAAATATATATCAATTCAATAACCAAGTGTGACTCTATCTTGCTCCCATTTATATACCCCCTATAGAAATGTACAGAATATTCACCAGATGAAAAGACTAGAATCTTTATTTCATTGCTATTCATAGTACCACCAATCTGGAAAAATCTAAATGCCTTTTGCCAGTAGAAGTAATAAATACATTGTGGTATAATTATACCTAAGAATTCTTGACAACAAAGAAAAATAATGGAGTATTGCTAAGTGTAGTGACATGATAAATCTCATAAAGATAATACCGAATGAAAGAAGACAGACTCAAAAGAATTAATACTGTATTGTCTCCATTTTTTTTTTTTTTGAAATTGAGAAAGCAGCAAACATGCTAGATTATGTTAGATAGAAGGACAGTGATTACCTACATGGAGAAGGGTAAGTAATGCTTAGAAGGAACCACAGGAGTCACCTCTCATACGGTCAATGACCTATATTTAAAATGTTGTGCTCTTTTTAATTTGAAAGGGGCTTAATTTGTGAAAATATATGTTATATTTTAATTAGGAGGCTACCAGGAAGATTTTATTTTATTTTTATTTTTTTATTGGAGTTCAATTTGCCAACATTTAGAATAACACTCAGTGCTCATCCCATCAAGTGCCCCCCTCAGTGCCCATCACCCAGTCACCCCAAGCCCCCACCCACCTCCCCTTCCACTACCCCTTGTTCATTTCCCAGTGCTAGGTGTCTCTCATGTTTTGTCATCCTCACTGATATTTTCACTCATCCTTTCTCCTTTCCTGTTATTGCCTTTCACTAATTTTTATATTCCCCAAATGAATGAGACCATATAATGTCCTTCTCCGATTGACTTATTTCACTCAGCATAACACCCTCTAGTTCCATCCACGTCGAAGCAAATGGTGGGTATTTGTCGTTTCTAATGGCTGAGGAATATTCCATTGTATACATAAACCACATCTTCTTTATCCATTCATCTTTTGTTGGACACCGAGGCTCCTTCCACAGTCTGGCTATCGTGGCCATTGCTGCTATAAACTTTGGGGAGCAGGTGTCCCTGCGTTTCCTTGCATCTGTATCTTTGGGGTAAATCCCCAACAGTGCAGTTGCTGGGTTGTAGGGCAGGTCTATTTTTAACTCTTTGAGGAACCTCCACACAGTTTTCCAGAGTGGCTGCACCAGTTCACAGTCCCACCAACAGTGTAAGAGGGTTCCCCTTTCTCCACATCCTCTCCAACATTTGTGGTTTCCTGCCTTGTTAATTTTCTCCTTTCTCACTGGTGTGAGGTGGTATCTCATTGTGGTTTTGATTTATATTTCCCTGATGGCAAGTGATGCAGAGCATTTCCTCATGTGCATGTTGGCCATGTCTATGTCTTCCTCTGTGAGATTTCTGTTCATGTCTTTTGCCCATTTCATGATTGGATTGTTTGTTTCTTTGGTGTTGAGTTTAATAAGTTCTTTATAGATCTTGGAAACTAGCCCTTTATCTGATACGTCATTTGCAAATATCTTCTCCCATTCTGTAGGTTGTCTTTTAGTTTTGTTGACTGTTTCTTTTGCTGTACATAAGCTTTTTATCTTGATGAAGTCCTAATAATTCATTTTTGCTTTTGTTTCTCTTGCCTTCATGGATGTATCTTGCAAGAAGTTGCTATGGCCCAGTTCACAAAGGGTGTTGCCTGTATTCTCCTCTAGGATTTTGATGGAATCTTGTCTCACATTTAGATCTTTCATCCATTTTGAGTTTATCTTTGTACCTTGTGAAAGAGAATGGTCTAGTTTCATTCTTCTGCATGGGGCTGTCCAATTTTCCCAGCACCATTTATTGAAGAGACTGTCTTTTTTCCAGTGGATAGTCTTTGCTCCTTTATCGAATATTAGTTGACCATAAAGTTGAGCGTCCACTTCTGGATTTTCTATTCTGTTCCATTGATCTTTTTGTCTGTTTTTGTGCCAGTACCACACTGTCTTGATGACCACAGCTTTGTAGTACAATCTGAAATCTGGCATTGTGATGCCCCCAGCTATGGTTTTCTTTTTTAATATTCCCCTGGCGATTCCCTTGGCTTTTTTGGTCCCACACAAATCTTAAGATGATTTGTTCCAACTCTCTGAATAAAGTCCATGGTATCTTGATAAGGACTGCATTAAATGTGTAAATTGCCCTGGGTAACATTGACATTTTCGCAATATTAATTCTTCTATCCCATGAGCATGGAATATTTTTCCATCTCTTTGTGTCTTCCTCAATTTCTTTCAGAAGTGTTCTGTAGTTTTTAGGGTATAGATCCTTTACCTCTTTGGTCAGGTTTATTCTTAGCTATCTTATGTTTTTGGATGCAATTGTAAATGGGATTGACTCCTTAATTTCTCTTTCTTCAGTCTCATTGTATAGAAATGCAAGATTTTAAATATAATTAAATAGAATCATTATTGATATACTATTATATAATGAATAATAAATTGGAAAATCTAAAAATAGGTCTGAAGATTCTATTTGGTGTGCAGCACAAAGAGGCAAGAGAATGAGAAAAATATGAGAGGTTAAGAGAGACAGAACATATAAAAAGAACAGCTGGCATATACATCAAAACAGACTTCCAGAAGGAGAAAACAGAGATATGGAATATTCAGAAGGACAATTAACTACCCAAACCATCAGATTCAGAAAAGACAACAAATTACAAGCAATGAATGTAACAAGAAACCTGTATCAGTACAAGCAGAGAGAAAGCACAGAGCACCCAGGGAAAAGAGATAATCTCTAAAATGTTTACATAATGGAATATTACTCAGCCATCTAAAAGAATGAAGTCTTACCATTTGCAACTATGTGGATGGAACTGGAGTGCATTATGCTAAGCAAAATAAGTCAGTTAGAAAGACAAATACCATATAATCTCACTAACATGTGGAATTTGAGGAACAAAACAGATAAGCATAGAGGAAAGAAAGGAAAAATAAAATAAAAACAGAAAAATGGGCAAACCATAAGAGACTCTTGACAATAGAGAATAAATTGAGGGTTGCAAAAGGGAGATGGATGGGGAAATGCAGTAAATTAGTGATGGGAATTAAGGAGGGCACTTGATGTAATGAGCACTGGGTGTTATATGCAACTGATGAATCACTAAATTCTGCCCCTGAAACTAATACTACACTATATGTTAACTGACTAGAATTTAAATAAAATCTTGAAAGAAAAAAAAAAAAAAGAAACACACAAGAAAAACAGATTAACACAAATGGATGACAAAATTATATTGTGAAAAGACTTCTCATAAAAAACAAAAGCCAAAAGATAATTAAATGATTTCATCAGTCCTTGATGAAAATAATCATAAATACAGAATATTGCACTCAGAAAAAGCACTAATAAGAATAAAGGAGTAAATAAAAGCAATTCCAGATAAAGAAAAACCCAAAGCAAAAATCTAGGAATGTATTATGGGAGAAAAAGAAGGAAAATTATCACATAGACATTGCTAACTGCTAAAATAATACAAAGACAAATCCTTTGCTGATTCAACAGAAAATTTTGAAAACAATTACAACTTCCTGGAAATTATGTTTTAAAAAAATTGAAACTAAAAATAATTAATAAACCTGTAATAAAGATGATAATACATTACAGTTTGCTGGCACAAGATCTATTTTTTATTTTTATTTATTTTTATTTTTTTATTTTTTTTAATAAATTAATTTTTTATTGGTGTTCAATTTACCAACATACAGAATAACACCCAGTGCTCATCCCGTCAAGTGTGCCCCTCAACCACTCACCCCCACCCCCTCCCTCCTCCCCTTCCACCACCCCAGTTCCCCTCCCAGAGTTAGGAGTCTTTATGTTCTGTCTCCCTTTCTGATATTTCCCACACATTTCTTCTCACTTCCCTTCTATTCCCTTTCACTATTATTTATATTCCCCAAATGAATGAGAACATATAATGTTTGTCCTTCTCTTACTGACTTACTTCACTCAGCAAAATACCCTCCAGTTCCATCCACGTTGAAGCAAATGGTGGGTATTTGTCGTTTCTAATGGCTGAGGAATATTCCATTGTATACATAAACCACATCTTCTTTATCCATTCATCTGTCGATGGACACCAAGGCTCCTTCCACAGTTTGGCTATTGTGGACATTGCTGCTAGAAACATCGGGGTGCAGGTGTCCCGGCATTTCACTGCATCTGCATCTTTGGGGTAAATCCCCAGCAGTGCAATTGCTGGGTCATAGGGCAGGTCTATTTTTAACTCTTTGAGGAACCTCCAAACAGTTTTCCAGAGTGGCTGCACCAGTTCACATTCCCACCAACAGTGCAGGAGGGTTTCATGATTGGATTGTTTGTTTCTTTGGTGTTGAGTTTAATAAGTTCTTTATAGATCTTGGAAACTAGCCCTTTATCTGATATGTCATTTGCAAATATCTTCTCCCATTCTGTAGGTTGTCTTTTAGTTTTGTTGACTGTATCCTTTGCTGTGCAAAAGCTTCTTATCTTGATGAAGTCCCAATAGTTCATTTTTGCTTTTGTTTCTTTTGCCTTCGTGGATATACCTTGCAAGAAGTTACTGTGGCTGAGTTCAGAAAGGGTGTTGCCTGTGTTCTCCTCTAGGATTTTGATGGAATCTTGTCTCACATTTAAATCTTTCATCCATTTTGAGTTTCTCTTTGTGTATGGTGCAAGAGAGTGGTCTAGTTTCATTCTCCTGCATGTGGATGTCCAATTTTTCCAGCACCATTTATTGAAGAGACTGTCTTTCTTCCAGTGGATAGTCTTTCCTCCTATGTCGAATATTAGTTGACCATAAAGTTGAGGGTCCACTTCTGGATTCTCTATTCTGTTCCATTGATCTATGTGTCTGTTTTAGTGCCAGTACCACACTGTCTTGATGACCACAGCTTTGTAGTACAACCTGAAATCTGGCATTCTGACGCCCTCAGATATGGTTTTCTTTTTTAAAATTCCCCTGGCTATTCAGGGTCTTTTCTGATTCCACACAAAACTTAAAATAATTTGTTCTAACTCTCTGAAGAAAGTGCATGGTATTTTGATAGGGATTGCATTAAACGTGTACATTGCCCTGGGTAACATTGACATTTTCACAATATTAATTCTGCCAATCCATGAGCATGGAATATTTTTCCATCTCTTTGTGTCTTCCTCAATTTCTTTCAGAAGTGTTCTATAGTTTTTAGGGTATAGATCCTTTACCTCTTTGGTTAGGTTTATTCCTAGGTATCTTATGCTTTTGGGTGCAATTGTAAATGGGATTGCTCCTTAATTTCTCTTTCTTCAGTCTCATTGTTAGTGTATAGAAATGCCACTGATTTCTGGGCATTGATTTTGTATCCTGTCACGCTACCGAATTGCTGTATCAGTTCTAGCAATCTTGGAGTGGAGGCTTTTGGGTTTTCTAAGTAGAGTATCATGTCATCTGCGAAGAGCGAGAGTTTGACTTCTTCTTTGCCAATTTGAATGCCTTTAATGTCTTTTCATTGTCTGATTGCTGAGGCTAGGACTTCCAGTACTATGTTGAATAGCAGTGGTGAGAGTGGACATCCCTGTCTTGTTCCTGCTCTTAGGGGAAAGGCTCCCAGTGCTTCCCCACTGAGAATGATATTTGCTGTGGGCTTTTTGTAGATGGCTTTTAATATGTCGAGGAAAGTTCCCTCTATCCCTACACTCTGAAGAGTTTTGATCAGGAATGGATGCTGTATTTTGTCAAATGCTTTCTCTGCATCTAATGAGAGGATCATATGGTTCTTGGTTTTTCTCTTGCTGATATGATGAATCACATTGATTGTTTTACGAGTGTTGAACCAGCCTTGTGTGCCGGGGATAAATCCTACTTGGTCATGGTGAATGATTTTCTTAATGTGTTGTTGGATCCTATTGGCTAGTATCTTGTTGAGAATTTTTGCATCCATGTTCATCAGGGATATTGGTCTGTAATTCTCCTTTTTGGTGGGGTCTTTTTCTGGTTTTGGAATTAAGGTGATGCTGGCCTCACAGAACGAATTTGGAAGTACTCCATCTCTTTCTATCTTTCCAAACAGCGTTAGTAGAATAGGTATGATTTCTTCTTTAAACGTTTGATAGAATTCCCCTGGGAAGCCATCTGGCCCTGGACTCTTGTGTCTTGGGAGGTTTTTGATGACTGCTTCAATTTCCTCCCTTGTTATTGGCCTGTTCAGGTTTTCTATTTCTTCCTGTTCCACTTTTGGTAGTTTGTAGCTTTCCAGGAATGCGTCCATTCTTCTAGATTGCCTAATGTATTGGCGTATAGCTGTTCATAATATGTTTTTTAAATTTTTGTATTTCCTTGGTGTTGGTAGTGATCTCTCCTTTCTCATTCATGATTTTATTAATTTGAGTCTTTTCTCTTTTGTTTTTAATAAGGCTGGCTAATGGTTTATCTATCTTATTAATTCTTTCAAAGAACCAACTCCTGGTTCTGTTGATCTGCTCCTCAGTTCTTCTGGTCTCGATTTCGTTGAGTTCTGCTCGAATTTTAATTAACTCTCTTCATCTGCTGGGTGTAGGGTCTATTTGCTGTTTTTTCTCTAGCTCCTTTATATGAAAGGTTAGCTTTTGTATTTGAGTTCTTTCCAGTTTTTGAATGGATGCTTGTATTGCGATGTATTTCCCCCTTACGACTGCTTTTGCTTCATCCCAAAGATTTTGAACAGTTGTATCTTCTTTCTCATTAGTTTCCATGAATCTTTTTAATTCTTCCTTAATTTCCTGGTTGACCCTTTCATCTTTTAGCAGGATGGTCCTTAATCTACATGTGTTTGAGGTCCTTCCAAATTTCTTGTTGTGATTTAGTTCTAACTTCAAGGCATTATCATCTGAGAATATGCAGGGAACGATCCCAATCTTTTGGTATCGGTTAAGACCTGATTTGTGACCCAGTATGTGGTCTATTCTGGAGAAAGTTCCATATGCACTTGAGAAGAATGAGTATTCAGTTGAGTTTGGATGTAAAGTTCTGTAAATATCTGTGAAATCCATCTGGTCCAGTGTATCATTTAAAGCTCTCGTTTCTTTGGAGATGTTGTGCTTAGAAGACCTATCGAGTATAGAAAGAGCTAGATTGAAGTCACCAAGTATCAGTGTATTATTATCTAAGTATTTCTTCACTTTGGTTATTAATTGGTTTAAATATTTGGCAGCTCCCACATTCGGGGCATATATATTGAGGATTGTTAAGTCCTCGTGTTGGATAGATCCTTTAAGTATGAGATAGTGTCCCTCTTCATCTCTCACTACAGTCTTGGGGTAAGTTTTAGTTTATCTGATATAAGGATGGCTACCCCTGCTTTCTTTTGAGGACCATTTGAATGGTAAATGGTTCTCCAACCTTTTATTTTCAGGCTGTAGGTGTCCTTCTGTCTAAAATGAGTCTCTTGTAGACAGCAAATTGATGGGTCCTGCTTTTTTATCCAGTCTGAAACCCTGCGCCTTTTGATGGGGTCATTAAGCCCGTTCACGTTCAGAGTTACTATTGAGAGATATGAGTTTAGTGTCATCATGATATCTATTCAGTCCTTGTTTTTGTGGATTGTTGCACTGAACTTCTTCTTAAAGGGGAATTTTAAGAGTCCCCCTTCAAATTTCTTGCAGAGCTGGTTTGGAGGTCACATATTCTTTCAGTTCCTGCCTGTCTTGGAAGCTCTTTATCTCTCCTTTCATTTTGAATGAGAGCCTTGCTGGATAAAGTATTCTTGGTTGCATGTTCTTCTCATTTAGGACCCTGAATATAATCTTCCAGCTCTTTCTGGTCTGCCAGGTCTCTGTGGAGAGGTCTGCTGTTACCCTAATACTCCTCCCCATAAAAGTCAGGGATTTCTTGTCTCTTGCTTCTTTAAGGATCTTCTATTTATCTTTGGAATTTGCAAGCTTCACTATTAAATTTCAAGGTGTTAAATGGTTTTTATTGATTTTAGGGGGGGATCTCTCTATTTCCTGGATCTGAATGCTTGTTTCCCTTCTCAGATTAGGAAAGTTTTCAGCTAGGATTTGTTCAAATACATATTCTGGCCCTCTGTCCGTTTCGGCGCCCTCAGGAACCCCAATTAAACGTAGGTTTTTCTTCCTCAGGCTGTCGTTTATTTCCCTTAATCTGTCTTCATGGTCTTTTAATTGTCTGTCTCTTTTTTCCTCAGTTTCCCTCTTTTCCACCAACTTGTCTTCTATGTCACTCACTCGTTCTTCCACATCGTTAACCCTCACCGTTAGGACTTCTAGTTTGGATTGCATCTCATTCAATTGGTTTTTAATTTCTGCCTGATTGGATCTAAATTCTGCAGTCATGAAGTCTCTTGAGTCCTTTATGCTTTTTTCTAGAGCCACCAGTAGCTGTATAATAGTGCTTCTGAATTGGCTTTCTGACATTGAATTGTAATCCAGATTTTGTAACTCTGTGGGAGAGAGGACTGTTTCTGATTCTTTCTTTTGAGGTGAGGTTTTCCTTCTAGTCATTTTGCTCAGTGCAGAGTGGCCAAAAACAAGTTGTATTGGGAAAAGGAGCAAAAGAGAGGAGAGAAAGAAGGAAAGAAAAGAGAAAAAGAAAAAAGAAGAAAGGAAGAAAAAAAGGAAAAAAGAGAAGAAAAAGAGAAAGAAAAAGAAAGAAAGGGGAAAAAAAGGCTGGGGGAAGCAATCAGAAATAAAAAAAATAAAAAACACGGGGGGGTATCTTCTGATTCTGTGTACTTTAAGTCCCTTGACTTCCCCTGGAACTTGTCCGTCCAGCTGGTCTTCTGGGGGAGGGGCCTGTTGTGCTGATTTTCAGGTGTTAGCACTTGGGGGAGCTGCTGTGCCCCTGCCTGGTGCAGGGCTCAGTGGGGGTTGTTTACCCCGTGAGGCCCCAGGAGGAACAACTGCAGTGGCGGGGCCAGCTCTGCAGCTCTGTAACCACGGAGCTCTCCGTCTGCAGGGCCTGGAGGCTCCGGGGCGGGGCCGCTGATCTGCTCAGCTGGGGCAGGAGCGTCCCTGCTGTCCTGGGCCCTCCCGGCCTCTGCCTGTCCCGGGGGAGGCCGGATCCTGGGCTGTGTCCCGGCGCCCTGTGCTCCGGGGCCTGCGCTGTTGGATTCGCTCCCGCCCCGCAGCCCCCTCGGCAGAGCCGCCGCCCGAGCCCCTCCCGAGCTGCTCCCGCCCTGCAGCCCCCTCCGCGGAGCCGTCCCCGAGCCCCCCGAGCTGCTCCCGCCCCGCAGCCCCCTCCGCGGAGCCCCCCCGAGCCCCCTCGAGCTGCTCCCGCCCCGCAGCCCCCTCCGCGGAGCCGCCCCCGAGCCCCCCGAGCTGCATTCGGGTCCCGCCATGCGCGCTGCAGCCCTTAGGGAGCTCAGCGCACTCTCCCGGGGCGCAGGTGCCTGTTAGTGTCCCCGGGAGCCCGAGGGCATCCCCGACCCCCTGGGTCCTGCTCCACCTCCCTGGAGCCCCTTTCCCCCGGGAAGGTCGGTGCAGCTCCTGCTCCTCCGGGACGGGGCTCTCCTGTCCTGGGGACACTCGCCCTGGCCTCAGCCCGGCTCCTCGGGGGGCCCCTCCCCCTTGGAGGCCTTTGTTTCTTTACTTCTTTTTCCCCGTCTTCCTACCTTGATAGAAGCGTGAACTCTTCTCACTGTAGCATTCTAGCTGGTCTCTCTTTAAATCTCAGGCCGAATTCATAGATTTTCAGGATGATTTGAAGGTTATCTAGGTAATTTGGTGGGGACAGGTGACTTGGGGACCCTACTCTTCCGCCCTCTTGCCCCTCCTCTCGCTGGTACAGGATCTAATCTGTTCCTATTGTCCCAGTGTAAATATTAACAGTGTCTTTCTTCACTCTTAAAAGTACACATTTGACTTTTATTCACATAGTATTATAAGTCCCAGCCACACCAATCAGATAAGAAAAGGAAAAAAATCTATCCCAATTGGTAAGGAAGAAGTAAAAATTTCACTATCTATAGATGACATGATACCATATATAGAAAATCCTGAAGACTCCACCAAAGGACTACTAGAACTTATAAATGAATTCAGTACATTTGCAGGATACAAAATCAATATATAGAAATCCATTGCATTTGTATACATTAATAATGAAGTATCAGAAGAGAAATTAAGAAAATAATCCCATTCAAAGTTTTAACAAAAATAACAATATAACTAAGAATAAACTTAACCAAGGAGGTGAAAAAACTGCACTCTGAAAACTATGAAGCATTGATAAAAGAAATTGAAGAAGACACAAACAAATGTGAAGATATTATAAGCTCAGGGATTGCAAAAAACAAATATTGTGCTTGTTGTTGTTGTTTTAAGAACAAATAGGGTCACCTTGGTTGCTCAGTCAGTTAAGCATCTACCTTTGGTTCAGGTCATGATCCTAGGGTCCTAGAATTGAGGCTGTATCAAGCTCACTGCTCAGTGGGGAGCCTTCTTCTCCTTCTTCCTCTGCCCCTCTCCACTGCTTGTGCTCTCTCTCCCTCTTTCTCTTTCACAAATAAATAAAAAATATTTTTTAAAAAGGAACAAAACAGCTAAAGTGTAAAACCAAAGTAATGTACAGATTTAATGCAATCCCTGCCAAAATACCAACAGCATTTTTCACAATGCAAAAAAAAAATCCTAAAATTATGGAAATATGAAAGATCCCAAATATCCAATGCAATCTTGAGAAAGAAGAGCAAAGCTGGAGGTATCACAATCCCAATTATCAAGATATACTACAAAACTGTAGTAATCGAAACAGTATGGTCCTGGCACAAAAGTAAACATGCAGATCAATGGAATAGAATAGAGATCCCAGAAATAAACCCACAATTATATGACAAATGAGATAAGAATATGCAATGGGTACAAAACAGTCTCTTCAATAAATGGTGTTGGGAAAATTGGACAATTATACACATAAGAAAAAAAAAAGAAAGAAAGAAACTAAACCACTTTCTCATATACAATACACAAAAGCAAACTCAAAATGGATTAAAGACCTAACTGTGAGAATTCAAGTCATAAAATCCTGGAAGAGACCACAGGCAGCCATTTCTCTAATATCCGCCATAGCAACTTTTTTCTAGTTGTCTCTGAGGAAAGAGAAACAAACGCAAAAACAAACTGTGGGGATTACATCAAAATAAAAAGCTTCTACACAGCAAAGGAAACAATCAACAAAACTAAAAGACAGCCTTTTGAATGGGAGAAGATATTTCCAAATGACATATTGAATAAAGGATTAGTATTCAAAATATATAAAGAACTTACACAACTCAACAACAACAACAAAAACAAAAACCCAAATAATCCAATTAAAAATAGGGAGAAGACATGAACAGATATTTTTCCAAAGAAGACATAGAGATGGCCAAGAGACACATGAAAATATGCTCACTCATCATTGGGGTATGTAAATCAAAACCACAATGAGATATCATCTCATACCCATCAGAATAGTTAAAATAAAAAAAACATAAGAAACAAGTGTTGATGAGGATGTGGAGAAAAAGGGAACCTTCTTGCACAGTTGGTGGGAATGCAAACTAGAGTAATCACTCTGGAAAACAGTATGAAGGTACTGCAAAAAATTAAAAACAGGGATCCCTGGGTGGCGCAGCGGTTTGGCGCCTGCCTTTGGCCCAGGGCGCGATCCTGGAGACCCGGGATCGAATCCCACGTCGGGCTCCCGGTGCATGGAGCCTGCTTCTCTCTCTGCCTGTGTCTCTGCCTCTCTCTCTCTCTCTGTGTGTGTGACTATCATAAATAAAATAATAATAAAAAAAAAATTAAAAACAGAATAACCATATGATCCAGTGATTACACTCCTGGGTATTTATCCAAAGAATACAAAAACACTAAGTCATAAAGATATATTCACCCCTATGTTTATTGCAACATTATCTACAATAGCCAAATTATGAAAGCAGCCTGAATATCCATCAATAGACGAATGGATAAAGATGTGAAAAAGAATGAAATCTTGCAATTTGCAATAACATGGATGAAACTAAAGAGTATAATGCTAAATGACATAAATCAGTCAGGGAAAGACAAATATCATATGGCTTCACTCATCTATGGAATTTAAGAAACAAAACAAATAAAGAAAAAAGAAACCAGAAAACAGATTTTTAATATAGAGAACTAGCTAATGGCTACCAGAGAGGAAGTAGGTGGGGAGGATGGGTAATATAGGTGAAGAGGATGAAGAGTACACCTAACACAATGAGCCTTGAGTGATATATAGAATTGCTGAATCATTATATTGTATACCTAAAACTAATATAACACTACATGTTATCTAACTGGAATTAAAATTAAAAATATACTGGTTTGAATAACAAATGTTATTGTCACTTTGTCTATATATAGTGTATATACAAACCAAAGTTTGCTGTCGATTATTAGGAAGCATTCAAAAATAAATTATATCAAATACAGTTACCCCTTGAACGATGCAGGAGTTAGGGGCATTGATCCATCATGCAATCAAATATCCATGTTTAACTTTTGACTCCCTCAAACCTTAACTACTAATAGTCTACTCTTGACTAGAAGCCTTACTAATAACATAATCAATTAATGAATATTTTGTTGATTATATGAATTATGTACACTATGATCTTATAATAAAGTAAGCTAGATAAGAGAAAAGGTTATTAAGAGAATCATAAGAAGAGATTACATTTACAGTACTGTATCAAAACGAATCCCTGGTCAGTGGATCTGCATAGGTCAAATCCATGTTGTTCAGGGTTTCAACTCTATATAAGAGCTTACACAAGAAAAGACACACATTAATACACAGCTAATGTGAAGTGAGAACACATTAAAAGGTAATACCTGCATAATAAGGGGTAATTATGAGTCAATTATATATCTGAATATGAATACAAATTGCTAAACAAAATAGAGCAAACATGATTCAACAAGTTATTATAGAAAAAAAGGAAGGGGCAAAGAATGGTTTAGTACTGGAAAATATATGCTTAACAGGTTAAAAAAGAAATAATATGATGGGATGTAGAAAATACATTACATAAAATTTAAAACATATTCATAATTAAAAAACAAATAACTTTCAGTAAATTAGGCATACAAGGACCATCCTTAAGTATATTTATCAAATACCTATACTATAGACTTTATTTATTTAGAAAGAGAAAGAAGAAAGAAAAGAAAGAAAGAAAGAAAGAAAGAAAGAAAGAAAGAAAGAAAGAAAAGAAAAGAAAAGAAAGCAAGCTAGAGTGAGGAAAGGCAGAGGGAGAGGGAGAGGGAGAATCTTAATCAGGCTTTATAAAAAGGAAACAAATAGAAATTATGGACCTGGAAAGTGCAATAACTGAAATGAAAATTTTATATGAGGGGTTCCACAGCAGATTTGAGCAAAAGAAAGAACCCATGAATTTGAATGCAGAACAATTTGATATTCAATCTGAGGAGAAAAAAAATGTTTTCTATAGTCAATATAAATTTAGGTTTACTTTCTTCCCCATATGTACTATTTATTCTTTTCTGTACTTTCATACTTCCGTCTAAGATTATTTTTCTTCAAGTAACTTCTGTAGAATTTCTTCTCACACAGATCAGGTTATGAGTTGTCTAGTTTTGTTTTTCTGAAATGTATTTATATTACCTTCCTTTTTGAGGAATATTTTGTTGCATATAAAATTATATGTTGGTACATATTTTATATTAACACTTTTGAAATGGTGTCTGATGTCTCTACCTTCTCTAATTTCTAGCAAGAAGACAGCTTATGCTTACTCTTTAGACATCATGCAGTTTCCTCAATCTCACTTAAAGTTGTCTCTATGACTGACTTTTAGTTCTATGTTCCTTTGCATGTATTTTTCTTGGGGTGTGTAAATCTTCTCGAATCTGTGGTTTAAAATCTTTAAATTATTTTGGCAAATTATTTTCTACTATCTCCCCAAATATTGCATCTGCCCCATTGTTGCTCTCCTTCTGGCACTCCAGTCATGCATATATTAATCATTTTCACTGTTTCTCATGTGTGTTTATGATCTTTTTTGTATTTTCATTATTTTCTTATCTCCATTCTTTAATTTGGCTATTTTTCTGCTATTTTATAGATTTCTCATTTTTCTCTTTATTTTAAATTTGCTGTTACATTTGAATATTGGCTTCTTAATTTAACATGCTATATTTTTCATCTCTGTAATTCCTATTTGCCTTTTATTTTGTGAATTCTAAATCTCTGTAGAAATTCTCTTACCTGTCACCTATTTTATTGAACATATTAATTACAGTTATTTGCAAGCTTGTTTATGATGATTGGGTAACTGAGGTTTCATGTGTGCCTATTTGTATGGTCTTTTCTTCCTCCCTTTAAAAAAAATTTAGTCCAGACTCTCATTATACCTACTAATTTTAACTGAATGCCACACAGTATGTTTGAATATTTGTACATGATAACTCAAAGCTCAGGCTGACCTTATCTTCCTTCCACAAAAGATCTATTTTGGGTAGCTGGCCTTAGTTTAGTCTTGCTCAAGCTTGTCTGAAGGTGAGTGTCAGAGTTTTCTGAGAGCTGGCTCATATTTTTACTCCTATTACTGGAGTTTGTCCTTACTCCTATCACTGGCATTAGGGCTGTTTACCTGGACCCTTCTCTTAGATGGGTTTAGAACTTCTGTTTATCTTCTCAGTACAGTAAGGCTGCTAAAGTTTCTATCATCTCCCTACACTCTAACCTATTGTTTTCCTCTTGCTTTTCAAGCCCTCTGCCTGAAGATGAGCAAACGACTTGAGAGCAGAAGTGGGGAGATGGCTGTGCACATCTGGATTCACTTTCCTTTCCTCTGGTATCTTGGTCTATTTTAAACTGACTGACTTAGAGTCTGGGTACAAGTCTAATTTCACAGCTAGTGAGACTGCACATGACTCAGGTTATTATCCCAACTGGTAGTTTTGTTTGGTTTCAGAGTCTCTGAACCCCATGTCACCTATGAACTGTCAAATGCCAAGATCTGAGAGAGAAGGGAAATACATTGAGATGAGTCCAAATCCAGAGGGATTTTCCCACTAAGGCATTTGACAGCACTCTGCTCTTACTAGAGGAGAAAAGTCCAAAGGTTACTTACAAACTCCAGCTTTTATGATCAATACTCTGATAGTACTTGGATTCTCCCAAGTGTTCTGTGAAATGTCAGCTTCCTGCTTTATTTCAATGCTTAGAAAACACACACACAAAAATTCTTTCTGTGTGTTCATTCCATGTAATTTTATCCCTGCCCATGTACCCAAGTAATTATTGTTCTGCCTTCCATTATCTGTTAGTCTGTGATGATACAAAGGGCTGTAGTTTGTACTTTCTTATGGGAAGAGTCATTGCCTATGTGGGTCTGGGCTGACATTCTTTTTGAAGAAAAATGGATGTTATTACAACATTAAACCTTCTTTCATGGCCATAAAAGTTTAGCAAGGCTACTGTTTAATCATTGCACTTCTATAACCTTAAAACCACACTCTATACTTAACCCTCAGCCTGTCTGACTTACTGACAGCAATGGAGTCTCTGGAGCTCCAAGTAGATCTCTTCTATGAGGACAAATACACATGGACCAGCTGCCAGGACTTTTGGATCCTATATTTATCAGGTTTAGAGAACTGCATGTCCAAGTTTATGTCACCACCACAGAAACTGACCAGGGAAACAGAGGCCTTGTCCCTATGAAAAATTATGTCAGCTTAAGAGCTCCCCATGGCATGGCTATAGCTTTAGTTGAGACCACATTACAGGTCAGCTTTTCCCTCTGCTTAATTCTGACTTCTCATTTCATTAGAGGTTTATCTTTAGTTAACATGCCCCAAAAACTTTTGCATGCCACTGCCATCTGTTTTCAGGGAAGTTACTCTAGGACCTTGACTTAATCTTTGCTATAGTCTGTGGTTATTGCACTTCCTAGTCCTCACAATGGGTTGATGCCCCTTTCTATAATGTCATCTTTAACCATAGGTAGATGGCATCCAACTGCCTAGATGTGGCCTGACTGCTCAGGGGCAATTTGGGTCAAAGCAGAGCAAAAAAAAGTTGGTAAGGAAATCATGACATGCCCACCTAAGCTAATTTTCAATCAGCTCAGCGCTGAAGTTTACAAGATAAACACAGTAGACTGAACAACAGGGATTAATTGGAGCTAAAGGTCTATTTACCGGCTTTGATAATGAGCCTATTATAAAAACAGGCACACAAGAGTATGTGGACTGAGCAGACAGACTGTTTAGGAGATACTGGTAGAAGTTTCCATCTTGCTCTTTCTGATGATTTCTGGGCTCAAAGGAACACTAATTATAATTGGTTTTAATTTACTATTACCTTCTAGAAATCAAAGGTTTAGGGCACACCACTGGATAAAAATACAGAGCAAGATTTCACTGCAGAGAAAAATTTAAAATTAAAAGGTAACCAAAATATTAATAATTATCCAGTTGACTGAAGATAGCTGTAACTCTGTTATTTGGTATCTTACAATTCTGACAAAGGGCAATTGGTTTTTCATTGATCTGTGCAAACAACTTGAAGAGGAGAAAAGTTAAACTCATTGCAAATTTTTGTTGAAAGTCTCTGGATATATTGATTAATGGTTGATTTGGGAAGCAGTCAATATTTCTATAGGTACAGGATTTATTTTTAATCAGCTTGTAAAATCTTCTTTTGAACTAAATGCCATGTGGCCTATATTACACAACCTGCTTCATTTTCCTTCAGTATTTTTTAAAGACTTGTATTCAATACAAATACTTCTATAACTATATTCTGATACATTTAAATAATGTTACCTTAGAGATCAACACATTCAATCTATCTCTGAGAGCTACATTATAAAATATTCAGCATTATTTATAACTGATCAGGAAAACTAGTATCTTTGTAAATAAAAGCCTCATAAGACTAAAGTTCAAAGAGGAAATAATAGATTTTGAAGGTAGTGAAGGTGATCTATTAAAGAAGCCTTTACCACAGAGACCTGTGGAAGTCATGTAGGTTCATCTGGATAGTCTTCATCTCACTAGAACAAAGATCTATGAAGATAAAGACATTTTAAAGATTTTATTTATTTATTCATGAGAGACACAGAGAGAGAAAGAGAGGCAGAGACACAGGCAGAAGGAGAAGCAGACTCCCTGCAAGGACCCTGATTTGGGACTCGATCCCTGATCCCAGGATCACTCCCTGAGCATGAAGCAGATGTTCAACCGCTGAGCCACTCAGGCATCCCAAGAAAGATAAACACTTTCTTGTCTATCACTTTGACTAATGCTTTGTACATATAAAGTTTCAATATATGACTGGATTAATAAAAGAAAGGCTGGATTAAATCTATATGACTACTTTTCCCTAGCAGTGGAAGAGAAAAAAATGCATCAAATTTATTTAAAAGAGTAGAAAAAAGTCATAAGAAGGGCATAAAACTCTTATATGTCCAATATTCTGTCCATGGCAATGAAAACCATAACAGGAAAATGTTATAAGGATTTCTACAGCTAGTAAAGCCAACAATAGTATTGACAGTGAAAGATTCTTTGTGAAACATATTCTGATAACCCTGGTTTAATACGGCAAAATAAAGATATCTTCTTAAAGATGCACTTGGAAGCAAGAAAAACAGCAATAAAGATCATTACAATTAAAATAGGAAATACCTAATATGCAAAGTATAATATGTGAAGAAAGCATGTCAAATACTGTAAATATTGGTCCAGAATAATACAGGCCATCTAATGAAAATATTAGTCTCTTCTGGTCTATAAAAGGATTAGAAGTCCAGGGGTAGCTGGTTGGCTCATGTGGTAGAGCATGTGACCCAATCTCCTGGCTGTGAGTTCAAGCCACACATTGGGTGTAGAGATTACTTTAAAAAAAAAAAAGGCCATAGGTCTGCAAAATGTATTTTATACCCCAAGGAGCAAAATAATAATTCCTCTTTTAATTGAAACAACACTAATAAACAAACAAACAAAAAAGATTAAGTTTCTCAACATCCTAGAGGAGCATCCCTGAACTCTGACATTATGGAATGGCAAATTACATGGTGCTGAACAAGAAGGTACCAGAAATTTAGGGGGAAAAAATAACTGTTGACATGGAATGATGCAGGAAAAAATGTAGGTGGTAAAAATGGTCTGTAGCTATTGGATCTTTCAAGTCAAGAGAAGCATAGGTTAAATGAGACATACACACACACATACTCACACACTCAAACACACATGCACAATCCCTTTACTCAGCACTTTGTAATTAATCCACAGAAGAGTCATGCATGAGGGCAAATAAACCTTTTATGGACAAGCAAGCATCCCTTAAATTGCTGAATTTCTCTAATAAATATTTCTAGTGACTTTTTAAGACTGTTTTCAAAAAGTTGCTCCATTATTAGCATATCAATTAAAAATATTCAAAGTTTAAAAAAGGGAAAGGAAAAAATCACCTGGACAATTAATGATTATATCCCAGACATGTTACACAACCTCCGTGATGAAAATTGTTATCACTATTTCTTTAAGAGATAGAAGAAATGTTATATGGCCTCTATGAAGCAAGAACTCAAAAAAAGGATACAAAATCTCTGATAAAAATTATAAAACAGCAAAATAATACAAACATCAGGTTGTGAAAATATAATTATTAGGATTCCAAGAAGTTGTTGGGAATGGCAAAATTGTTTTCTAATTTCCTTGATTCCTCTAACACACACACACACACACACACACACACATACACACTCACACACAGCAACCAAAGCATGCTAAATAAGAACATAAAGACAACATATACAATAAAATCTTGTGAGAAGATATCCTAAAGATCCCAAAACAAGAGCAAGGAAAAACTAATACCTATAATTTCCATATGCAGAAAGGCAACAGGGCTTATTAAGACCATGAGAACAGGCAAACTCCAAAAGTGACAACAAGCACTTACCACCTAATATAACAACCCAAATAAGAGAGCAGCCAAAACTTAGAAGAAGCCTGAAGTGTCAGTTCAGATGCCTGCCAAAGATCCTTGATGCTGGGGCAATATAGGTTTTATAGAATCTCCAAAATTACAAACCAAAACCATGTCAGGATAGATCTATCCCATGAAGAGAAACTATTAGGGATAGAGCCCCCATTAAATAATAGAAGCAAATAGAAAAAGAACATTCAAATATAATTAGGAATGGAAACAGAGAAGGCATGACTCAAACAATATGAAACTATACTTTTTTTTCTCTTTGTGAAACAACAAAAATGGGATCTTCAGAGAAATAAAGCTATATGTTATCCTGATGCATTTCTCTCTTCAAAGATATGGGAAACTTTAATAGAATGAAAGCACCCCCAGAAATATGTGCCTATAAAGAGAAGCAAGAGAAACTAAAAGAGAGATAAGCAACATATATTGCATTCAGAAAATACTAAAAACCAGGTGATTAAGTAAAGGTTGATTTAAAAAGAGAGGTGATAGAATTTTGAAAAGTTACAAAAAAGAGAAATATACCATTTCAGATATAAATAAGTAACAGAATACAAGGACAACATAAACAAGCATAACATAATTATTTTATGATAGAAGAAATATTTTAAAATTTTTGAAAACAAAGTAGAAACAAAAAGATTTCAAGACAAAAGAATAGATATTGAAAAGAAGCCAGTGAAATCCAACATACATGGATGTGGAGTTCCCAAAGAAGAAAACAGAAGCAATGAATAAAACAATACTAAAAATAGAATTGAAGAAAAATGTTCTGAACTAAGATATTACTTGAACCTATATAATAGAACAGCATGCCACATACCTGTGGAAATCTGCCCAGAACAGCAAGCACTAAAGCATATTAAACTAAAATTACCGTAACACAAAAAAAGAAAGCATCTTTTGGCAAATGGCCAAGTAACTTAGAAGAGAAAGAAACTTGTGTGGCAATCAGATTTTTTAATGGCAACATCTTGTATCACAGAATATATAAGATATTCAAGGAAATAAAATATAAGCAAGTGTGTTGATATCCAGTCAAACTGATATTCAAGCACAAAAGTCACAGGCACAGTTTTATTTCCGTACAAAAAATATAGGGAATATTGCTTTAATGATTTTTTTTCTTGAAGAATCTAAAGAATGAACTTCAGACTGGCTGAATGGCTGAAATTACATCATTAACTGAACATAAAATATGCATTTTTCCATGGATGTAATTTATTTTTATAAGGAGTACAATATGCTTTGACAATGAGAATTTAATTTAATCATCAAAAATAAGCAGGAGTGATTGACCAGAATAGTGAAGTGATAACCTCAGTGAATTACTTCCCACAAAAACAATGGGGAAAAAATAACAAAACAGAATTAACCATTAGACATTTCAGAAGTCTGGAAGTTAATCAAAGCTACAGAAATTTGAAAATCATTTATCTAGGAGAAACTACTGAACCCTGATAACACAGTAGAATATGTGACCTTTTAACTTGGGGCTATACTTATATCCCAGTAGTCTTACAGCCAACCAAAATGACTGAACGCTTAAATTCCATTAAAAGCACCATCTTCAGAGCACAAAGAATATGTTGTCTAAACTTCCAGCCTCCAGGAAAATCTCTATTCCCAGGTGGTGTGGCTCTTCAGTTCAACCTAGAGCTCAGCTCATCAGGGAGGATGAAAGCCCTACATTTAGATTATAACCAAAACCATACAAATTCTTGACAGCATTGCAGCTGCCTAACACTATGACTTGATTTCCTTGTGACAAACAAGTCCAGCCAGGAATATAAAAGGAAATGGTAGAGAATAAAAGAACCATAGAGAACTTAAAAAGCTCTGACATATTCCTGGAGCCAAAGTCTGCGTTCATGCACAAGTCTGTGCACATGCCCAGGAAAAACCTGGTAAAAGACCCACTCTCTTCTGGCTGAACTTGAAGCCCTGCACATGGAGGAACTAAAAGTTAAGTCTGTCTTGTAAACTGTCAAGTTTGAAGGTGTGCCTTCTTACAAAGATCCCCTTGGCAAAGGGAGAAAGATAAACAGGCAGAGCATTTAAGGAAATCAAAAGAATTATAAGAGAATACCATAAACAACTGTATGCCAACAAGTTAAATAATGTGAACAAATTCCTAGAAAGAAACAAACTAGTGAAACTGAATCAAGAAGTAATGAGTACCCTATATTTCTACTCTATAATAAATAGAAAGATTGAATTAGTTTAAAACTAATTACTTTAAAAGCTTCCTACAGGAAAAGCACAGGCCCATATAGTGAATGAGTCATTTTCAGTGAATTTTACAAAATATTTAAACTATCAACACAAATAATTCATCAACTCTTCATAAAGTAAGAAAAAGGGGATGCCTTTCTAATTTATTTTATGAGGTCAGATTTATTGTGTGTTTTTTTTTTAAGATTTTATTATTTATTCATGAGAGACATACAGAGAGATGCAGAGACATAGAAAGAGGGTTCTTTCCTCTTCTCCCTGCGGGGAGCCTGATGTGGAACTCGATCCAAGGACCCTGGGATCATACCCTGAGCCAAAGGCAAATGCTCAACCACTGAGCCACCCAGGCATCCTGAGGTCAGTATTATTCTAATACCAAAGTCAGATAAAGATATCACAAGAGAACTACAGACTAATGTCTTATATTAATATATAGGGGCAAAATTACTCAACAAAATACTAACAAACTGAACCCAACAACATAGAAGAAAATTTCTCATGAGAACAATCTGAGATTTATCTCAAGAATTCAGTTGAATTAATATTTCAAAACAAATCAATGTAATATACCATATTAATAAAGGACAGAAACCCAATGGTCATCTCAACTGATACAAAAAAAAAAAAAGGGCATTTGAAAAAAATACAAAACATTTTACTGACAAAACCATGCAAGAAACTAGGAACAGAAGGAAACTCCCTCAACCTGATCCACAGCATCTAGGAAAGTCCATGGCTAACATCATATTTGATGGAGGAAGACTGAATATTTCCTCACTAAGATCAGGAAAAAGAGAAAGATGTACATTTGCCACTTTTATTCAATGATGCACTGATGGCTCTAGCCAAGGCACTTGGGCAAGATAAAAAAAATCCAACTTGGAAAAGAAGTAAAACTGTATTTCTTTATAGATGCCATGATCCTATATATAAAAAATCCTAAGACAGCCACTAAAACACTATTGGAACTAACAAGTAAGGTTGAAGGATATAAGATCAATATATAAAAATCAATTAGGGGTACCTGGGTGGCATAATCATTTAAGTGTCCAACTCCTGGTTTCAAATTAGGTTGTGATCTCAGCGGAGCCCCATGGGCCTTAGCACTTGGCACAGAGCCTGCTTAAGATTCTCTCTTCTGCCCCTCCCACTATTCCTCTCTCTCTCTCTCTCTCTCTCTCTCTCTATCTCTATCTCTCTCTTTCAAATAAATCTTTTAAAAAGATCAACTACACTTTTTATATATTAGCAGTGAATAGTGAAAAGTAAAAATGAATAAAACTTATTCCATTTGTAATAACATCCAAAACAATAAAATACTTAGGGATAAGTTTTAAAGAGTAAGTCCAAGACTTGTATATTGAATATCACAAAACATTGTCAAAAGAGATTTAAAAGATTTAAATAAAGAGAACAGCAGACAATAATAATGTTAAGATGGCCATATTCCCCCAAATTTATCTATAGATTCAAATGCAATGTCTAACAAAATCCCAATCAGTCACTTTACAGAAATTGACAAATGGATACTAAAATTTATATTCAAGGGACTAAAACAGCTAAGCAAAATCTTGAAAAAGAGTAACAAATTTGGAGGATTCATATTGCCTGGTGTCCAAGCTACAGTTATCAAAACAGTGTACTTGCATAAGGACAAATACATAGATCAATGCAATAAAATTGATAACCCCCTCATTTATGATCAATTGATTTTTTTTACACACATGCCAAGACAATTCAATGTGGACATTGTAGTTTTTTTCAACAAATGGTGATTGGACAACTGAACATCCACATGCAAAAGAATGAAAGTGGACCCCTTCCTCATATCACACATAGTAATTAATTTTTTTAAAAAGTCACATGCTTAAATGTAAAAGTTAAAACTGTTTAAATTCCTAGAAGAAAACATAGGATTATCATAACATTGGGTTAAGCAATGACTTCTCAAATGTGACACCAAAAGTAAAAGCATTAAAAGAAAAAAACAGAGGGGGGAATCCCTGGGTGGCTCAGTGGTTTAGTGCCTGACTTCGGCCCAGGGCATGAGCCTAGAGTCCTGGGATCGAGTCCCACATCGGGCTTCCTGCATGGAGTCTGCTTCTCCCTCTCCCTGTGTCTCTGCCTCTATCTCTGTCTCTGTGTCTCGCATGAATAAATAAATAAAATCTTAAAAAAAAAAAAAGAAAGAAAGAAAAGCAGAGGGACACCTAGGTGACTTAGTAGTTGAACATTTGCTTTCTTCTCAGGGCGCGATTCTGAGGTTCTGGGATTGAGATCCATATCAGGCTCCCTGCGAGGAATCTGCTTCTCCCTGTGCCTATGTCTCTGCCTCTCCCTCTTTCTGTATCTCTCATGAATAAGTAAATAAAATCTTTTTAAAAATAAAGAAAAGAAAAAACAGATAAATTGGACTTCATGAAAACTAAAAGTTTTTGTTATTCAAAAGACACCATCAAAAAAGTAAAAAGATGTTGCATGGAATAGAAGGAAATATTTACAAATCATGTGTATATGTACACAAAGTGACTTGTTTGAGTCCTTAAAGAACTCTTACAGCTCAATAACAAAAAACAGACAATCCAAATTAAATATAGGCAAGTCATTTCCCTTGTCTCCATCTCCCTTGTTTACATGTCTCCAAAGAGTTTGTACATGTAAAGCCAATACACACGTGAAAATATGCTTGACATCATCAGTTGTTAGGGAAATTCAAATGAAAACCACAACAAAATACAAGATACCATTTCAGGCCTACTAGGGTGACTTAAAAAATAAATAAATAGAAACCTGGAATTAACATTCCTCCTCATTTTACTATATGAACCATATTTCAAAAATAAATATTGATAAAAGAAGTTTTCTGTTTATAAAAATACCCCATCAAATAAAAGATAAATGATAGAGTAGGGATATCGATAACTGGAACATACAATTAATTAATGGATCTGGCCAATCATTACCAATGGCTACGAATTCTATAAAAAGAGAGGAAAGCAGACATTCCTAATGGAAATAGCCTACAACTCTAAAAAAGTAGTTTTGTAAAAATAAAATTCAATGTAAATTTAATAAATTCTTTTATTTAAGTACAAATGTATAGCATAGGAAGGACAGAGTACAAAGGAATGTGATAAATGACACCAGATGCCACAGGTTCCAGATGAATTCCATCCATGCTTTAGCTAATAAATCACCTAAGTGCTTTTAAATATTTTCCGGAAATAAAGACCAAAAGTTCCCAAATAATATTTTCAAAACCATCATATTATAGATATGAAAATGTGACAAAAAATAGCACCATGACATCATATGATATATGACACAGACAAAATTCACTAATAAATGTTGCTGTAAATGTCCTAAATAATGTATTAACAAACAATCTTGTAGGACATTAATACAGGAATATATAGCCACCAAATGCTTTGCAAGATATATATCATAGTAGCAGAAAAGACATATGTACTTCTGTAGCTACTGGACAAAGCATATTCAAAAAAATTCAATACCCATTCTAGATTTTAAAGTGAAAAAAAAAGTTCTTAATAGAGTACCAATAGATAAAGCTGAAAGCCAGCATTATGTTTGGTGATGAAACACCAAAACACCCTTTTTAAAATCAGGAGTAAAACAAGATTAGCCATTCTCCCCACTATCTTTATTATCATTCTGGAGGTCCTAGACAGCACAAGTAGGCCAGGGAAAGAAATATGAAGCATAAAACTGGAAAAGATTCAAAATTATCATTTTGAATTATTGTCACTTCCCAAAAATTATAGAGCATATCTAGAAACCACATGAAAGCTAGCTGAACACAATTAAGAACTAAAAAGAATCCAGTAAAGTGGTTGATTATAAAATCAACATATAAAATTCAATAGCTCACCACTGTAAAAAAAAAAAAAATAAAAAGTCAACCACTTAGAAAGCATAATGAGAAAAATACTGTAGTAAAATAACAGCAAAGGATAAAAATATAACCATTGACTAGGAATATGTTAGTGTTCTATAAAAAAAATTATAAATGTTAGAATTTTTTAAATGTTTTAATGAATGGAAAACATTCTCTGTATTTGAAGAAAAAAATCAATATTAAAAGGCAATCAAGACTTTATAAATCTATAATTAAATCTATAAAGCTGTCAAAACTGTATAAATCTTCAATGTATCTTATATGATATTGACAATTTAGAAGAGAAGGAGAAGAAGTAGAGGCAGACAAGCTAATTCAACAGTTGATATGGAA
Organism: Canis lupus baileyi; assembly: GCF_048164855.1. Classification (NCBI taxonomy): domain Eukaryota; kingdom Metazoa; phylum Chordata; class Mammalia; order Carnivora; family Canidae; genus Canis; species Canis lupus. Next base: position 29,399,945 of record NC_132857.1, on the reverse strand, counting down.
AAGTAAACATAACAATGTACCCAGAATAATTTTGAAGAGGATGGTTATTACAACGTACAGTAATTATAAGCTTAATGTTGGCATATGAGCAGAAGACAGACATCAATGAAATGGAAGAGTTCAAAAATAAGTTAAAATTTAGTATACGATATAGTGTTAAGTCAGAGCAATTGGGAAAAGATGAATAACTCTATAAATGGTGTTTGAGCAAATGGTTAACCTTCTCGAAAGCAACTGGAGATGAGACCCTACCTTATTCTATGTATCAAAATTGTTTTTATATGAGTCAGAGTTTTAAAAAAAGAAACTGTAAAATATTAGAACAAACACAAAAGAATTTTAAAAAATATCATCCAAGGTAATCTATAAATTAAGCCCAAGATTAATTAAAAACTCAACAAAATTTTCCATGAAATTTGACTCCTAACATTCTTACAAAACAGAATGCACTTAAGAATGACATGAAACTTTTAAATGTAGAGAAAAGGTCAACCAATCTACCCTACCAGGTAGTAAAAATAAAGTTTATGTCCTCTACCCATTTGGTTCCCCTTCATTGTAAACAAATACTCATCCTATAAGTACTGTCTTTATCCTCTTTGACCTCAAGCTTTCTGCAAAATAAAGACAGTAACAAATTTCCTGGCGTAATTCATAGGTTTTCCCCCCTCCATTATATGTGAGACAAAAAAAAAAAATGCAACCCCTTTGAAAGTATATGTTTTCTGTGCTTGTTGTGGTATATGTTTAAGAATAATTGAAGTGGGTGCCTGGGTGGCTCAGTGGTTGAGCATCTGCCTTCGGTTCAGGATGGGATCCCGGGACTCCATGTTCGAGTCCCACATCTGGCCCCCCGTGGGGAGCCTGCTTCTCCCTCTGCCTATGTCTCTGCCCCTCTCTCCCTCTGTATCTCTCATGAATAAATAAATAAAATCTTTAAAAAAAAGAATAATTGAAGCGTAACTGTTTATTATCCCTAGAAAGTGTTAAGAAATTAATACTAATTACTTGTTAGCTTCGTGATACATCAACCAGGGTCTGAGCACATGTCCTATTGAATTCCCATTGACAGGAAGTGATAAACGCACCCATCGCTAAACCAGAGTCTTCCTTCTGTAAACACATACTCCCCTGGTTAAAAAGGGAGCCTGTTGCACAGTGCCTGCCTAGTACTGTTTATTTCCCCCAGCGCTTTGTTGACAAATGAGATAATGTTTGACACTAACTAAGAATGAAATATGCTTCCCAGTGTTGAGGTGACATGTTTGACCCTCTCTGTTTTAGCGATGCATATTACTGAAGGCCCCCTCAGGACATTTTACTTCAAAATGAATTTTTTGTTATTGTTGTTAAAGAGGGAGAGAATGCATTGAGCAGATTTATGAGCCTTGCCTGTCTGCCTCAGAAACTAGGTGTTTTGACATCATCTCCAGGAGATGCCTTGGGTTTTGACTTAACTGTAAGAGGCAATCACACTAGATAGGTAAACTTTATTCATTTTACTTGCCCCTACCAATGCTTTACCCTAGCTAATTTAGCATCTGAAGGAACCTCTATGATTGAGTGAAAACTGTCCAGGCAAGCATTTGTTCACTCATTCATTCAATATTTACTGACCACATACTAAAATCAGACACTGTTCTCAGTGCTGGGCATATGGAAGTAAACTGACCAGCCAAACTTTACTACTTCCAAAGAGCTTACATTTTAATATGACAAATGATGTATGTCACATTAATCCTATATGTGTGATTAATGCCGGAAGGATTCCAATAAAAAGCCTAGATTTTCTCAGACAAGTTGCATAGCGTGGAAACAAGCATGTGCAAACTGAGTAAGCAGTTACCCATGTGATCACCTCTTTGATAGGAACTGATGTTAGGTACATTATTGGGTGTATAATATTGTGGTAGATAAATACAGCTATTGTGGTGCTGGTGCAGTTACAAGCAGAAAGTGGCAAATTCAAAATAGGACACCAGTCTGCATGCTTGTGAAGTTGCTGTTTCTTTCTCTTTTTTTTTAGATTTTATTTATTTATTCATGAGAGACACAGAGAGAGTAGCAGAGACATAGGCAGAGGGAGAAGCAGGCTCCCTGTGGGGAGCCCGATGTGGGACTCCATCCCAGGACCCCAGGATCACTCCCTGAGCATGAAGGCAGACACTCAACTGCTGAGCCACTCAGGCACCCCCTGCTGTTTCTTTCCTGTTCCTCATCACTATCTCACCTCCTCCCTGGTGTTTCTTCACTACTAACTACTAGGAGATTATGGCTTTAAGTTTAATATAGTTTTCAGCCTTGGATCGATCTTTAAGTTCCAAATGTTAACTTACTTCTTGTCATGCCATTTCATCCTGAAGATAATGCCTGACAACTCTAACAATAACGTAGCTACTTGGTATCTTCACTATTTGGATAAGGAATCTGAGGTCAGTTGCACAAGATCACACTGCTACAAGAAGATAAAACCAGAGGCATGCCCAGGTCTCCCTGCTTCATGTCTATGTTCTGATCCATACTGTTAGATGATACTGCCTCACATGATGCTTTCAGAGACTGTGGGGAAGCAAAGATGAGTGTGCCATGGTCCTTTTCCTGGAGTGGTTTACGATCTAGTATGGAAACAAAAGATCAATACAAATAATTGCAAGGCAGTACTATGCATATAGTATATATGCATATGTGTATATGTATTTTTAATAATGAAAACACTGAAATCTAGATAACAAAAAAAATCTACAAAGTTCACATTATAAGAGAAGGTACATGAGAACATATGCTATATCTCAATTAATTGCAATTGGCCATGAGGGCTACAGCTGCAGCTCATGTGCTTCTTAAGCCACGGAGACATATGGCTAGTAGAAAGAATATATCTATTTTTTTGTTTTTGTTTTTGGTCATAGCTGAAGTTGTCATAAATATACCCAAACCGAAAGCAGAAACTCTGGTCTCCCTCCCTTCCTCGCAGTGCATGTTCTTCCAGAAAATCCCTATAACCTCTTGTCCACCCTGTTACAGCCATCATAGTCAAGACTTTGTGCAAAATCAGCTTCCCCCAAGAAGCTGGGCTGCCTAGGCCTGTGCTGGGCTACAGCAGGGAAGGCTTCTCTGCAACTGAGACTCGCTTCTGTCAGAATCAAAGCACCAGTGCCAGGCACAGCCCAGTATGCACAAAGGGCCTGAGTGAATGTGTGTTGAGATAAATACTTCTGGAAATTGCCAGAAAAGCAGAGCAGCCTCTGGGCTCAATGAGAAAAATTCCCATTCTCATCCTGAGAATAAAAATTAATTTTATTTTTGGCCATCTCAAGAGAAGTTTTGTTTTATCCCCTTCCATCTCTTAGGATGTTACAAAATAGCTTGGCGGAAGGGTCTCTCCTGAGGAGGAAATAATTTGTGGGATTCTTATTTCTTATTCTTGTGAAATCCTCAGGGACTTGGAGCTAATAATTTGAGTTTGGTTCTTCAAGGTCTGTTTTAATCAAGGAATTATAGAAAGTTGAGTTCAAACACTCATATTAATGTTTAATTTGTACAGCATTTGTTTTTCAGGTCAAACAGCTAATGTACTATAGAAGAGAAACTACACCCTAAGGTTGGTGGTACAACGGATGATCTGGAATCTGGTAGAAGTTTGCATCTCTGAGACACTCCTGTGCCATCCTCATGTCACACCTGGCTCTTCCTTTTCTCTGTTTTCTCAGACACACAGACTTAGCAGCCTTCATGCTGAATCATAGATACTCCCATTGCTGTGCCCCATTCTGGCCCATGTTGCTTCATGAATGGATTATGTCAGTAGTTCCCCATAGTTCCTCTGTCTCCAGCCTCAAATACATCAGTCATCTCTATACCCTAATTCTTCACGACTCCCCTTCTAATGCTGAAAATAACCCTGAGAAGAGAAAAAAGAAAAGTCCTGGGGGACCTTGATTTGTGTGCTTCCCTATTCCAACCCCTTCATCCCTCATCCCACCAGGATATGGTGCAGAGCCCCAAGCTATGAGGTTACCAACCCCGTCCTGTCTAGTCTCAATGGAACAGAATGCCTTTCAAATCTCTAGGCCCTTCTGACTCACCAAAGGCAGGGCCCCACCTAGCTCCCATCCCTTTCTTTCCTCACCACCCTCTGCTCCAGCTCAGAGCTTCCCTAGTCTTACCATAGATGAACACATGGCCTGAATTATCTTTCAAATCCTGTTTGTCTTTTATCTTATCATCTTGGCATTGTTTTCCTTAATAATAGCCTGAGAACGTTGTTACTTTATGGGAAGGCTTGCTTTGGACCAGTCCCTCATGAGTATAATGGCTCTAAAGAGGGCAGTCATGGAAGAAAGCAAAAAGGCTGATGAATGTCCTAATTCCTCAAATTATTGGGAAGACATTTTACTCTTAATATGAGGAAAGAGGTATCCCTAATATAAAACACTTTGGACTAGAATATGTCACTCGCAAAAAAAAATGTGATTGTACAAGTAGGTATGAATATGTCAAGTTATTAATATCAGCTTCCATGCAGCAAATTGCTTGTCATGCTTCATTTATACCCGTTTATGTCTAAACAGGAGTATTTGCAGAGACACCCATAAATATTTTACACAGCTCTCTGAAAGCTCTCATCTCTTGGCTTGCAAAGTGTCTGACAGAGTTGCAGAACCCAAGCTGACTCCAAAGGCAGAGTAGAGTGGGAGGGGGAGCAAGAGGGACACAGGAAGGAAAGAAAAGGGAAAAAATGATTAGGACCAAGCAGGAGCTATAAAAATATGAGCCTGAGGCAACCTTGGGTTTATGCATTTAGACAATTCTGTTAAACCAAATGAGAGTTAATCTGTTGTAAATCTTTCCACTTCTCAGTGATTCTGCAGAAATTCATTTATAGTAATTGGGAATAAGGAGAAACATAATGGCCATGCTGATCAGTACGTAGCCACAGTCACTGTGGATATGAGGAAGTGGCTGGCCTGTATTTGGAAGGACATGTGTTGATGGACACATGCCCTGTCACAGGTATATTCTGATCATGAATTGGACAGAGCAAGTGTGCCTGCATTGCCTGCTTGCACTGCTTTTCTGTGTCTTCTTCACTTAGAAGCCCCAGCTGGGTGAGGTCAGCTGCCCTGCCTCTGGCCTGGACCATGAACTCTACTGCTATTTCTTCATCTGCTGATTACAGGCACCCTGCTGGGGCAACGTGCCCCGGTCTTCTGTGGCTATTCCTCACTCCCCTCACTACCAGTCATCTTTGTCTGACTCTGAACCAGGATCAGCTATTCAGGTAAGTCCTTCAGATTGGCTTGAAACATGTTCAACCTCGTATAACCAATATGTTAGGCAACCTGTAGCCAATGGTGCCCAAACATGTAGACACTCTATTTTCTCTAATAAACTTTCCAACTAGGCTCTGTCAAATTCTCTTCTTGTCCTTCCATGGCACCTTGTGCAGAACTTTAGGTCTCAGTTACTTCTGGTTATTGTATGCTAACATAGTTTAAAACTTTAATCTTAGTTTTCCCCTTCTTTTGAGTCAGACATTGGGCTCCAAACATGCAGAGGCATTGTTGACTTTTTCACTTGTGCTGCCCATCTCTACCTGTCAGGAGTTAGCTGATGTCACTTCTAGGGGTGAAAAATAGCCAGGTCTCTCTCTGGCTCATCTATCTCCATCCACCAGAGGCTGTTGGTCTATAAAGGATGCTATGGATGGCATGCATGGTCCTGGGTCTGTGCTCTTCTACATCCCAGCTCTTTCCATTGCTGACAACCCCCTTTGGTCCCTGCCAGTGGTCTAGATCCTCAATATCCATTGATTTAGGGCCTGAACCTACTTGGTGGCTGCCTAGGCAGCCTAATGAATCCTGCCTTCGTATTCTCCATGCTCCTTCATATATAGCTGGTGCTATCAGTAACCCTCTGTATCCCCTTATTCATCCCATTCCAAGCACACTGGCCTGTTCCTATGCATATGCAATAGTACCACTGGTCTTTCACAAACTGTCCTTCCCCAGCTTGGAATAATCTTCCTTTCTTCTCCCCAGTCTGAGTCCTAATTGTCTTTCAGACCAAGCACAAACCTGCTTCTCTGTAAAGGCTTGGTAATCTTCCTTGACCATCCTCCCCACCCTTATGGGATCAGTTGTCCTCTGAATCCATAAAGCATTTCCATTTATTTAGTTATCATGTTGTACTGTTTGTCAGCTTGTCCATCTTCCTAACTAAACTGTGCTTTCCTTGAAGGCATGGACAAATCATGTTTAAATGCTCCTTTAAATATGTCCATGCATTTAAAACAGTTCCATGCATACAGGCACTTAATACCTCCTCGGTCCCTGTTTTTGTGGATTATGTCTTTGGGCATCCTCTTTCTTTTACAGAATCCCCCTTAATATTTCTTGTAGAGCCGGTTTGGTGGTCACATATTCTTTCTGTTTCTGCCTATCTTGGAAGCTCTTTATCTCTCCTTCTACTCTGAGTGAGAGCCTTGCTGGATAAAGTATTCTTGGCTGCATGTTCCTCTCATTTAGGACCCTGAATATATCCTGCCAGCGCTTTCTGGCCTGCCACGTCTCTGTGGAGAGGTCTGCTGTTAATCTAATATTTCTCCCCATACAAGTTAGGGATCTCTTGTCTCTTGCTGCTTTAAGGATTTCCTCTTTATCTTTGGAAGCTGCAAGTTTCACTATTAAATTTTGGGATGTTGAAGAATGGTTCTTATTGATTTTAGGGGGGTTGGGGACCTCTCTATCTCCTGAATCTGAATGCCTGTTTCCCCAAATCAGGGAAGTTCTCAGTTATGATTTAGTCAAATATGTTTTCTGGCCCTCTGGCCCTCTCAGCGTTCTCTGGAACCCCAATTATATGTAGATTTTTCTTTCTGAGGCTGTCATTTATTTCCCTGAACCTTTCCTCAGGGTCTTTTAATTTTTTTTCTTTTTTTTCCCTCTGCTTCCTTCCTTGCCATCAACTTGTCTGCTATGTCACTCACTCTTTCTTCTACCTCATTAACCCTCATCGTTAGGGCCTCCAGTTTGGATTGCATCTCATTTAATTGTATTTTAATTTCGGCCTGTTTAGATCCAAATTCTGCAGTCATGAAATCTCTTGATTCCTTTATGCTTTTTTCCAGAGCCACCAGTAGCTTTATAATTGTGCTTCTTAATTGGCTTCCTGACATCGAATTGTAATCCAAATTCTGTAACTCTGTGGCACAGTGTACTGTCTTGAATTCTTTCTTTTGTGGTGAGTTCTTCTTTCTAGTCATTTTGCTCAGTGCAGAGTGGCTAAAAACGAGTTTTACTGGAAAAAGGAATAAAAAAAAGAAAAAAGAAAAGAAAGGAGGGGTAATCTCTGGTTCTATATACTGCAAATCCCTCGACTTCCCCTAGAGCTTTCCAGCGCTGCTGGCTCAAGAACTTGCTCTTCCCCATCCTTCCATCTGGTCTCCTGGGGGAGGGGTCTGCTGTGCTGATTCTCAGGTGTGTGTACCTGGGGGAGCTGCCCCACCCCTGCCAGGTACATGGCTCAGTGGCGCTGTTTATCCTGTGAGGCCCCTGTTCCCTGGAAGCCCCACTCCATCCCAGGCATAGGTTGACACCAGGTGGAACAGCAACACTGTCGGGGGCCAACCTTCCAGCTCTAGAGTCAGCTCCCACAGTAACTACTATAGTCTCCCAGTCCGCACAGGCCTGGATGCTTTGGGGTGCGGGCGCTGATCTGCACAGCTCGGGGCGCCCAGCGGCAGGAGGTTCCTTGCTCTCCTGTGCCCTCCCTGCCTCTGCCTGTCCCAGGGGGAGCACAGGGTCCTGGGCTGTGTCTGCTCAGTGCCCTGGGGTCCCGGGCCTGTGCTGCTGGAACCGCGCCCTAAGGCCGTGGCTCCGAAGGCAGCAGGGCGCAGACCCTTCCTCCCGGGGCTGATGCCTGAGCTCCGGAGGGCGCGCTCCCGCCCTTTACCAAGCTCGGCCCACGGTCTGCGGCGCCCTCTCTCCGGGCGCCCCTCCTCTCAGTGACCCCGGGAGGCTGGAGGCTCCACTGCCCCTCCTGCCTTCTGCCCGAGTTCCCTGCCCAGTGTTACCTTCCCATCCTGGCGGAATCTGGTGTGGATTTTTAAAGTTCCTGCTTCTCCTTTACTGGGCCCTCCTGTCCCGGAGGCTTTCACCTCCTGGCTTCAGCCCGGCTCCTCGCGGGGCCCCGCCCCCACTGGGTTGTGTTTTGTTTATTTTTTCCGCCTTCTTCCCTTGTTAGAATCACAAACTCTTCCCTCTGTAGCATTCCAGTTGTTCTCTCTTTAAATCTCAGGTTGAATTTGTAGGTTTTCAGGATGATTTGAAGGTTATCTAGGTAAGTTGGTGGGGACAGGTGAGTTGGGGACCCTACTCCTCCGCCCTCTTGCCCCGCCCCTTTTTTAAAGAACTTCTTAAACTCAACAGCAAAGAAACAAACAATCCAATCATGAAATGCACAAAAGACATGAACAGAAATTTCACCAAAGAAGACATAGACATGGCCAACACGCACATGAGGAAATGCTCCGCATCATTTGCCATCAGGGAAATACAAATCAAAAGCACAATGAGATCCCACCTCACACCAGTCAGAAAGGAGAAAATTAACAAGAGAGGAAACCACAAATGTTGGAGAGGATGTGGAGAAAGGGGAACCCTCTTGCACTGTTGGTGGGAATGTGAACTGGTGCAGCCACTCTGGAAAACTGCGGAGGTTCCTCAAAGAGTTAAAAATAGACCTGCCCTACGACCCAGCAATTGCACTACTGGGGATTTATCCTAAAGTTACAGATGCAGAGAAATGCTGGAACACCTGCACCCCGATGTTTCTAGCAGCAATGTCCACAATAGCCAAACTGTGGAAGGAGCCTCAGTGTCCATCGAAAGATGAATGGATAAAGAAGATGTGGTCTACATATGCAATGGAATATTCCTCAGCCATCAGAAACGACAAATACCCACCATTTGCTTCAAGGATGGAACTGCAGGAGATTATGCTGAGTGAAGTAAATCAATCAGAGAAGGACAAACATTATATTGTTTCATTCATTTAGGGAATATAAAAAAATAGTGAAAGGGAATAAAGGGGAAAGGAGAGAAAATGAGTGGGAATATCAGAAAGGGAGACAGAACATGAGAGACTCCTAACTCTGGGAAACGAACAAGGGATAGTGGAAGGGGAGGTGGGCAGGGGGATGAGGTGAATGGGCGATGGGCACTGAGTGGGGCACTTGATAGGATGAGCACTGAGTGTTATACTTATGTTGGCAAATTGAACTCCAATAAAAAAAATGTACAAAAAAAATGAAGAAATGTGCTCCCACAATTGCCAGATCTGATGTTCCAAGAGCAGACATGAATTGAATTCTGAGGTAAATGTTCTGGATTTTACAAACAGATGCCCACTGAAAGTTAAATCTAACCTTTGCATGTTCAGCCTGTGACAGTGATTTTTAAAACATCAGGTAGCTGACCTGACAAACAATAGTGGTCTGTAGTGAGACTAACCTCACATGGTGGTGGAAACAACTGGTGGCTCTCCGTGGATGTATTAGGGTGTTCCATGAGGGCCTGGCCTACCTTCCAGCAGCATATATGACATCTAAAAACCAACAGCCCTGGGTTCGGAGTTGGGCTCTATATAATAATATCTTAATTATATAAATGGGAATCTATGTCTTCCACATCTTGCTTCCTTTCATTTTTCATTAGATTTCAGATAACTGCCATAGAGAAAAGGGTTTCACTATAGCCCACAAAGTATTAAATGTCAGCCCCTTCTAAGGAATATACCTATGGGTACCTCATCCCATGGGCAGATGAGCAAGGTTTATCTCTCTGGCTATGATCGGTTGGACCAAAAATGGCAAACAGTTTGAGTCAAAAAAGGGCATATGAACAAAGTATGGTGTGAGGCTCACCCAGCTACCCCCCCAACCCGATTAGATGCTCCGTCTTAGAAAATGTGCAAGTGATGTCCATCCAGATAAGCCAGCAGACCCAACCCCCATCCAGTTCCAAGGCAGTTAAATTGCCAGTTCCCTAGAGTCACTGCAAAATCCAAACCCAGGGTAATCCAGGGCATTCTAAACATTCACCACAACTCTGATGTTCTGTTCTAGGCCCCTAGGTTCTGTTCCCAGTCTGCCACCTTCCGAGGTTTTAAGTTCAGGAAGGTGCTAAATTCTTCCCCTCCAGAAGCACTAAAGAGGGGACATCCTTAGACAATGGGCCTCAAGATGTAAGATCTAAAAGTTCAAGAGGGCCTCTGAGCACAATTTAGTGCCAATACGATTGCACTGATCCTTCTCACAGATGTGTATATGGAATTGATACAAGGGAACTTTTAGCTCCCTTCCTCAATGACCTTCACCCAGACCTTAGGCAGTGCGGCAGGGTGAAGTAGGAGATGCTCTCCAGCATTTCTGAAATGAGGCAATTTTCTGGGTGCAGAACTGTAAGGCAGCTCCTTCTCTTCCTGAAGTCAGAGAGGAAAAAGCTGTTCTAAAACAGCAAGGATTAACTCAGAATCTAAGCTTCCAGAGGAAAATACTTCCCAAGGGAAATCACCCAACAGAGAACAGCACTAAAAATCTCAGGCCACACCCAAAAGGAGAAGGAATTGTGGACTTTCTGCAAGGTAACTGGGGATGGTGATGCAGACCAACCCAGGCAGGAGAGGGTGTGGCAGTCATTAACAATCTGGAAATCTCCCCTGCATTTAATTGGACCAGAGGAATATACATTCCTGCCTCTGTATGGATGGAGCAAGAATGTCAAATAATATTTATCAAATTCCAGCAATAAGTCACACTTCATATACATTTTCTTATTTCATCCTTAACAGCTCTGGAAAGTAGACATCAGTATCTCACTTTTGCTGATGATATGAAAATAAAATACGAATAAACAGAAACCTCATGACCACATATTCTATGAGGCTCCATGGAAAAATAACACAAAAACTTTGTAGTTCAGGTGGAGTCTAGGAGATGTTAAAATGGATATTCTGGTGGTGTAGGGAGGCAGAAAGCTGAAGTCATTTGGAAAGGAAAGGAACAAGATTGCAGTGCCCAGGAAAAGAAATCACAGTGCTAATCCCCTAGAAAACAGATGAATATTCGTGCCCATGGTGAGTTTACAGGTAAGCAGTTCCTATCTGTGCAGAGTTGAGGCTGACTGCATGGGGACTGGATGGACATAATGCATTAGAGAGAGAAACACCAAAATGTGACTGCAGGAGCATCTGCAGACAGAAAAGCCTTAGAAATCCATGCTGCAAAGCCTCTTCAGCAGAGATAACTCTGGGGAAGGGAGAGTTCCAGGGATTATTGGGCCACTGCTGAATTGACATGGAGTTACTTCAAGGCTTAGTGTACCTCTGCAGTTAGGACGCCTGACCCAAATATTAGATGCCCCCAAGAGTTCTTGGAGAGGGATGGATGGTATGCTGAGTTGGCCATTTCTTGAAAATAATCATATGACGAAGTTTAGTAATACTTTGCTATCATCATCAGATGTAGATGGGGGGACACTGAGACCCAGAAAGGTTAAGAAGGGAGTTCAGTTCACAGCACTAGTAAGTAGACGATATAGAGCCCTGGCTTAGGTATGCTCCATTCCAAAGTTTCTGCAATTCCTTTGGTTCCTATACAATCTGTGTTCACTGGCCCTGACAAGACCTTCCTTCCCCAAAGAATAACTTGTTGACAGACAGATGTCTAACACAATGAACATGGAAATATGAATTTTATGTGGTGATTTTTTTCTGTGGTAGCTGTGGTGTTCAGAATTTGAGTCTTATTAATCATTAGTGTTTCTGGGCAGCCCCAGTGGCCCAGCGGTTTAGCGCCGCCTGCAGCCCAGGGAGTGATCCTGGAGACCCTGGATCGAGTCCCACGTCGGGCTCTCTGCAAGGAGCCTGCTTCTCCCTCTGCCTGTGTCTCTGCCTCTCTCTCTCTCTTTCTCTCTCTCTGTATCTCTATGAATAAATAAATAAAATCTTTAAAAAAAATCATTAGTGTTTCTTTAAATAAGCTTCTCAGTTGATGGTATATTTTAATACTATGAAAGACAGGAAGCACAGAGATCCCTATGGATTCCCATGAGTGTTCTAACAATTCTCTGACACCCACTAAGTGTCTTACAATTCAATTCAATTCTGACATTAACTACTCAGGGTAAGCACAGACCTGACCCCACAGTTAAGGGCAAAGTCTTTCACAAGACTGTCCACATTTCAGACACCAGCCTCAAGCTTTAGGTATCCCAAGCCACCTACATCCTTCCTGGCCAGCTATAAATCCCAAAATGCTCCTTTTCCACCTAATCAGTGTAGGCTACAATTCAGTTCTGAAACAAGCCACTCTTAGTTAGTGTCAGATACCATAAGGCCTCAGTCTTTCACAGGATTGCCCCCACTTCAGACATGCACCGGAAGTCTTGGGAAGCCACATGTACTTCTGACTGACCAGCTATAAATACAAACAAATTTATATCAAGTTTGATAATTCACTAGAATGACTCACAGAACACACTAAAGTGCTTATTTATGATTGTAGCTTTATGATGAGGTATTTAGATCAGGATTAACCAAAAGAAGAGATGCATAAGGTAAGGTCTTAGGGTGGGCAGAACTTCTGTGCCTCCTCCTCGTAGAATTGAGGCATGATACCCAACTAACACATCAACGCGTTCAACCAGGAAATGCCACTGAACTTTGTGTCCAGAGATTTTATTAGGGTTTTGCTTATGTAAGCATAGTTGATCAAATCACTGGCCACATGTTTGAACTCAATCTCTAAGAGGCACTGAATCCCCACCCAGAGGCTGAGTGGATAAAGTTCCAAACTCTAATTACAAAGTAGGTCTTTCAGATGATCACATCCTATATTGAAGCTATCGAAGGATCTACTATTTGTCACCTGATCGGCATAGCAAGCATTCCTTTAACTCAAGAGGTCCCAAGGGGTTTTGAAACTCTGTGCCAGGAACTAGGCACAAGGATCAGATAAGTTCTTCATTGTACCACACTCTGAGATGAAGACATGTTATCACTAAAAGGGAGAAAGAGCCTAGTAGAGGAATCAGGGGTTTCCAACCATGCAATAAAATAATGAGTGAAGAGAGATATGGTCCTTGCTTGACATCAGAGGCCCTAGAAAATCAACACGGTGTCATGGTTAAGACTTGACATCTGTCTCCAGATTCTAGCTCTCCACCTGTAACCAAATGTAATATTTAGGTAAGATGACTGTGTAATCTCTCTGAACTCATTTTCCACATCTATTTAATGGGGCTAACACTAAGCCTAACCTGCCAGTCTTGTTATGAAAATTTAACAAGATAATCCATGAGACGCATTTAAAACAGTGTTTGGTGTATAGTAAGATATTAGGAGTAATGGTATCATAATCACCATTATTATCATAGTGGGGAAAGACAGACATGGAATGTCTGTGAAATAATAACTACACACTTCTTTATGCAATCAAGGAAAGTAAGTTGTATTATAGCTGTATTTTTTAAATCATGGGTCATAACTCATTGATGAATCATAAAATTAGTTTAGTGCATTACCACCAGCACTTTTGAAAAGTGGACAAGAATAGAGTAGACAAGAGCAGGGAGCATTGCTTCCTAAAACATTTGTTTCTATTGCGTGTATGCACATGCATTTTATATATGTTGTACTGCATCACCATGAAAAATGGACTGTTATTTCAATTTACTGGACAAAGCACTTTGAAGGCAGAATGACATTGAAGGCATCTTTCAATTCCTAAAAGTCAAACATAAGACTAGATACAAAATAAACACCAGTAAATCTGTTTTCAATAAAAAGAGATTGATGGGTAGATGGATACAACTGAATTCTAGATGTCTTCATTGAGTATAGGATATAAACCAATGCTTTTGCGGGGTACTGAATTGGAGACAGAAACTCTTAAGTCCAGGACTCTGCCCTCCAGGTCTGTATGAGTGAACAAAATATGAAAACCATGAGAATACAATCAAAGAGAATACCCTTTAGTTCATTTGACAAATATTAGATAGGAACCCACTATACATTTAGCACTATTCTAGGAACAGAGTGCAAAATACTGGACAGACAACCATTCCGGTGTAACTTAAATTCTGATTAAGGAGAATGAAAACAAACAATCAGATATAGAATATAATGTCAAAAGTGATAAGTGCCATGAGAAAAAAGGAAGCATGGAAAGCAAAAGTGTAGCTGAAGCTGCTCTCTTGAATGGTAAGGTCAAGAGCTGGTGTGTGAGCACAGACCCAAATGAGGCAAAGTGTTGAACTATATAGTTATCTTGGGTAAGAGTGTACAAGCAAAAAATAATACAAGGCAAATGTCTGAAAATGGATCACATCTGATTCACTTGAGAAAGAGCAAGGAGGCTGCTCTGGTTGGAGATAAGAGAGTAAAGAAGTGTGTGCCCGTGTGTGTGTGTGTGTGTGTGTGTGTGTGTGGTGCGTGCGCTAGTGTTTAGCTGCCAACACTAATACTATGCATGATGAGCTGGACAAAAAAAATAATGAAGACCTTAGTGAGAAAAAAAAAAAAGTGTGCTATGAGCAACTGCTATGTACTAATGATAGTTTATTCCCTCATTTAACCCTCACAACAACCACCATGACAATAATAATAATACCTAATAATGTATTGATCACTGCCTAAAGCACTGTGTGTGCAAACACATTTATAAAAAGCCTGTGACACTGTATAGAGGGAAAATAGGCTCAGATATTTGAAGTGATTTGCCCAAGTGACTGAAGCTAGCAATAGGCAGACTTGGCTTTTAATTGATTACTTATTACCCTTCATCCCAATTGACCAACCACACTGCCTCTTGGAGGGATATTTCAGATTGGGTCATACCTGGGTAGATCTGGGAAGAGAGAGCAGGAGTGAAAAAAGGGTCATTTCAGGTATAGTAATTTAGACTAGAGTGAGGCTAGTAGATGGAGGCCCTAACAAGAAGACCATAGACCTATAGTAGGAAGAGGGACCCCATCTTAAGTCACTCCACAGGCAGTGCTGCTCCCACCCTCTCTTTGTCAGATGCCAGCTGCCATCACAATGGAAAGGAAGCTGCCTGAATTATCCCAGTCCTGAGGGAATTCACAAGCAATCCACCTGCCCTCAACCAAACCTAACAACTTTTTGGCCAGAAAAAGGGTTGAGTCTCACAAAGGAATCTGAAGGATTCAGAGTATTGAAGTAGATTAGTTGCCTTAGTAATGGCATAAGAATGTTATCTGTTGCCTCTTCTCCACTTTGTCCTTTCTGAACAAAATATTATGTGAGGGCAGCCTGTCAAGGATGCTTTCCATCATTATCCCAGACTGACTCTCTGGTAATCCCCAACCCATATCTTCTCTGGAGCCCCAAAACCTGACAAGGCAAGAAAACATCCCACCTGGGCTGAATAGAAAGTGTTCATGTCCTGGTGTGCTGACCACTGCAGGGAAGCACCTGTTTACTACAGTCCAGCCACATACCACACCCCCTGGCATCCAACAGGTCTTCGAGGACCAAGAGGAGAGCAGTTGTGTATGTCAGAAGCCTGAACACCACTGAAATAATATCCAGTGGAAATGTGCAACCAAGAATTTAAACTTCTCAAAAAGAGATCTGGCCTTTGTTCTGCAAATGCTATCTAGTCCCTTGGAATATAATACCCAATAGGGGTATCTTTGTTAGCCTAGGAATGTTGTGTCACACAAGGTCACATTGGATAGCCTAACAGTGTGAGTAGGGTAGGGACTACCCACACAGGGTAGTAACAATGTGATTGAGATGAGGGCTTTGAGTCATGTAATATCAGTCAGTCTTTGGAGGGGCTCGAAACTGAAGTCATACACGTGGGCAATCAATCAATTATGCCTAACATGATGGAGATCTAGTAGAAATTCCAAACACTAAGGCTCAGGTGAGCTTTCTTGATTGGTAATACTCCATCTGTACTGTCACATATAAATGTCAGGAAGGAAAAGATCAACTGACTTCATGGGGAAAACTAAAAATTCCACATTTCATGCTCTCCTAGATTCTACCCTATATGCTTCTTGCCTTGGCTGATTTTCATTTGCATCCTTTCCCTGTAATAAACTATAACCATGAATGTAACAGCCTTCAGTGAGTCTGTGAGTTTTTCTAGCAAATTATTGAAACTAAAATTTGTTTGGTGAAACCTCAAACTTGGATTTAGTATCAGAAGTAGGGATAGTCTTGCACGGACCACTCTATCTCACACTTACCTACAGGTTGGTGAGGCATTTTCCCTCTGCTCTTGGCTAGCTACATCACCTTAAATAGTCCACTTGCTTTGAATTCTGGCTTGTGCATCTCTAACATGTTCATGATGTATATTAGTATGACTGCTAGAGAATTAAATCATGTTTTAGAGTCAGGATGACCCACAGAATAAAGGGCAGGAATTCAGAGACTACCCACCACTTTTTTCTCATTCCAAACAAGCCAAGCTCACTTTTGACTTCCAAACTTAATTTTGCTGGCCCTGTACTGGAAGAATGACCCCATACCTTCCTCATCATGTAGGTCTCTGCTCAATGTCTTCTCCTTCCAGAGGGTTTTCCTTCACCCATCCTACTTAGCTCCTCACTCTGGGTACTTCCTACTACATCTGCTTATTTTACCTTTCACAGCAATTATGACCAGCTGTGATTCTCTTGATCACATATTGATTCATGGTTTTAGTCTCCATCTTTCCCTCCAAACTAAACTCTGAAAGAGCAAGTTCAGTTAGGTTTTGTTCATGGCTATGTCTCTGGACCCTGTAGTAGTACCTAGCCTGTAGTAGAATGGGTATTTGTTGAATTAATGAATTTCTCCCTTTAATGGGAAAGAAAATCAAAGACTGTAAGGGAAAAAGAGCCTGCCAAAACACCACACATCTCCAGGATGAGCATATTTAACTAAAGCCTTTTCTCATATCCAAGTTTCCTCACCTTTTAAATAGATTTGAATTTTGTTAGATTTCAGGGAGATGAACATAAAATTGTTGCAGGTAAAGTCAAAGTTTTAAACTCATGCTGGATGCTTAACTATTGTGAAGCCAATAGTTGGTGGTGGTGGTAGTGGTGGCAGTGGTGGTTTGATTTGACTTTGTGTCTTTTTGTTTTTGTTTTTGCAAGAGACAGGTTATTTGTTTGGTTGATCATGTTTGTTTTTCATTTGTGTTTTTGTGATGAACTGAAAAAGAAATGCCACAATCAGAAGAGAAGGGTGCCAAAAGAAAACCTTAGCATGTAGATGGAGAAGGAAGATAAAGAAGGTATGTCTGTGACATGCTTGTCTTACTAGACAAAGTGCCTTCCCTGTGAATCCCTTTTTGGGCCTTTTCTAGAGTGATCAGTTGGAAGATTAAGAGTAACAACATGGATAAATCCCTGGCATATACTGGACTTCCCTAGGTTTGGTCCCAGCAAATGTTGACACTTTCCTGTGTTGGACAGGATTTTTGCACTTGTAATTTCTTTACAGAGTGGGAAGAAGGCATTAGACAGTGACAAATGTGTCTCCTGAAGGGAATTTTATGCAGATTCCTAAAGCAGCAAATTGGCTTCTCTGGAGAATAGGTCACTTTCTGTGACAGAGACACAAGCAGATGGTACTTTCACTTTTACCTTGATAGCAGGTTAGAACAGAAAGTCAGATTAAATTTTGGAAATGTATGTATGTGATATATATATACTGTTACTTTATTTTTATAAGGAAAAGGACAGTGAGAGAGAACCCCAAATCCAAACTCCAGCCAGGGTCAACACAGACCACATGAGTGGCTTTTGGGTGCACCCTTTCCATTTCATTGTTGTCTCTGTGGTTACCCCCAGTTCCCACCCTCTCCTATTTAAAATAGCCCTATTTGGTTGGGCATTCACATCTTCCCCTGTGTTTCCCTCAAAATCGATTCCACTCAGCTTTAAGGTAGAACATGTGACTCCTCAGGAGATCTTGCCTCCCACCCACAAGTCACTGGTTCAGGAGGGGCCACTCAATTCAATTTGGCTAATAAAACTGGAAAATTTTGCTAGTGGCTTCTGGGGAAAGCAATCTTCACTCTTAAGAGCTTTCAGAGGTGAAACGTCCTCCTTTTGATAGGGACCTGGAAGCCGGACTCACTGAAGCTGTTGGTAGCCAACTTGCAACCACAAGGGGGAGCCAGGAGAAAGCAAAGCGAAGAGAAAGGAACCAGGTTCTGCCAACATCAGGAAGCTACCTAACCATGCAACCTTATGCCTCCAACCCCCACAGAAGCTTTCCATGAACTAATTTTCATTTAAGTTAATAGAGTTGCTTTGTCTATTTCTTACATCTCAACACATCCACATCCTACCTAATGCAACTGGTTGGCTCCTGAACTCATTAAACTATTTGCTCTGCATTGTTTTACTCATTCATTTATCCATTCATTTGTTCAACAAACACCCGTTACATCATTACTTAATGGGGAATAGAGTTTCCAGTAATACATGGTGACTTATCTTTAAGCTAACAGTCTAAGGATAAATTAAAAAGTTTTATTAAAAAGTTTAAAAGATGTAGTACAGTGAGATAAGTGCATAAGAAGGTGGTATAAAATACAGAGTAGAACAAAGAGAGCATCAATTAACTGTAACTTAGTTGAGAAAGGAATGATTGTCTGGGTCTTGATCAGTGAGGAGACATTCTCTCCAGACAGAAGGAGAAGCAATAGTATATCAGATATAAAAATAAAATAAGCATGTTTAAAAACTCAGAGGTGAAAAACAGAAAGAAACATCTCAAGGAGCAAAAGTGATTAGATATGATTGAGGTGTGTGGGCATGAAAGGGAAGTGTTGGGAGACAAATTGTTCAGCTAAGAAAGGGAAGATTTGGAGGGCTTTGCATGCCACCATTAGGGAGACATTGAAGGGTTTTAAGCAGTAGTTTCTATAAGTTCTTCCATGAGTACATACACATTTCAGTAAGCCATGAAATGCATTCTATCCAACTACCCAATTTGGTAGCACACAACACAAGGGCATGACACTGAGGTTCAAGATCCACACAAGCCAAGAACTAGTGTCTCATTTCTCTCTCTGGAGTAAGTGGATACTCCATTAAGGCCAGTTAAACTAAATGGAGGACCCCTAGTGACTTCAAAGTTACCCAATAGCATTTGCCTCTGAAATAAATTAAGATCTCTTTGGTTCATTATTATCATGAGAGTTTTTCTGATGTATTTCCAAGGAGACATTGGTAAAAAGGAAGCATTTATTTTATTTTATGTGTTCAATTGCACATTCATTATATATGAATCTAGCATCACCCGCCTTAGAGTGAGGTACTAAACAAGTAGCTACATGATTAGGATCTATATTATCATCTTGGACAGCTTCTTGATTCTTTTTCTCGGGACTGCATGTGCCTTCCATTGTAGCCAGGCTGCAAAAGGCCCTCTGAATATGCAATCCTCATTCCTATCCAGTGTCTTTGCTCAAGATGTTCTCTTGCCAGAAATGCCCTTCCTTCTGTTCATTCCAGTGCTTTGCTCATCAAAGCCAAGCTCAAGCTCATCTACCTCTTTCTTGAGATCAAAGTAGAAAAAAACACTAGGCTGGTAGTGAGATGACTTAGTCACATTAGGTTTGCAGAGGCATTTAAACTATCTGAGCTTATTTCTCCCATTATAAAAATAAGAGATTTCAACAGATCAAGATACATGTATTGAGCAATTAGCTTATAGATTAGACTTTAATAGATGCTGACAGAGCTAAGTATGATACTATCTCTTTTTTTGAGAATTTCACGAACTGGATGGGGAAAGACATATAGAGATACATGCATAAATAATAATAATAGCTAAACATTTCCCAGTATGGGAGATTGTGTCAATTTCCAAAAATGCACCAAGCTGATATTCTGTAATTCTGTCATCTATTAGTTTTCTCAACACCTTATGCTTAGTTCATCATACTGGTTATGTGAATTTAACTCCCTTTCTTCAACTTAACTAAACCATAAATATATTTTTAAAGAAACACATTTGCAATATGCTTTAGAGTTAACAAAGATAGTTCATTTGTGATATCTAATTAAGCCATCACATTAAATTAGTGACATCACATTAAATTCTTCTTCTTTTACAAAAGAAGAAATTCTGAGAAGCTAAGCAACTCATTCAATGTCATAAAGATAAGTGGCAGACCCATGGTGCAAGATTAATTGGCTTTCTTTCTGTGCCATGATGCTTAATCCTCATGCCCTTAAGTCAGAGTTCTCCAGCCTGCTCTCCTCACTCTGTCTTTTTCTGTCTCTCTTTCTCTCTCTCTCTCTCTCACACACACACATAAACACACACATATACATATCTGTTACTTAAAACTTTGTTAGGAAGCAACATTACAGAGAAGCTGAAACCTATCCAAATTGCCTCCCTTTTCCACACCACTTTTATCCTAAAATTCCTCTGCTTCTTCCACTTTGCCTTCTTTATCAGAAGAGATATCCTGCTCTCTGTGTCTAACCCCTTGTCACATACCTGAGCAATCAACTTATCCCCTCTCACCCACAACAAGACTTCTCTCTGTTGAATCTTCTTTCTTATTATCTCATCCTTTCCTCTCACTGAACAAATGTTTACATATGCCCATTCAAAATCAACGTTATTAATTAAGTAGCTATTCTATACCAAGCCTTGAGTTGAATGTTAGGATAACAAAGATGATTAAGATATGAGTTTTGTCCTCAAAGAGCTCATCATTAAGTCTTGGGAGACAGACAAGATCATAGCATTATTTCACTCAAGGAAACCTTTGTTCTCACTAAAGTTCAGACATAGATCAAGAGAAGATTGTAGTTTAACCAACCCAGAACCATGACAGTCCTGCCCAATTCCCAAACACATTCAAAACTAGTCAGCTCATTGCTACTTATAAATGTCCTAGTTATAGTTTATCCCCAAGCCTGAGCACATAGTGTTCTTAATACTGCAAATGCCTCTTCTTTGTAAAGAAGACACCCTCTGAGTCAAAGATCTTAGGTTGGCAGTTCCATCTTGTTCCTAAAAGTACTCTACCTTTCTTATAATCATATGTCTACATTTTGCAAAATTAATCAAGTTTTAGGGTTTAGCTCACACTCATTGGCATTTTGCTTGATCTCACATTCTTTTCAAGAACCTTGTATTCCTAAACAAAAAAGAGATAATGATCCCTTTTTAATTCAGTGTCTTGCCATCCTGTTCCACCCTCATCAATGAAAAATCTTTGATGAACTGTTTCTCTTTATATTGTAATTTGTGATGTAACAACTCCAGAGTACAAGTAGTAATTGCTCAGTAATTACTAAGTACTTAGAGACACCAAAGTATAACCCCATGTGAGGATAATCCTCCTCTTCATAGCACTTAACTACCTTTTTAAGAATAATAGGCCACTACCATTGTAGTTTCATGCATTGGAAGTTTTTCCTGCCTGTTCTAAGTTATCATTAGCATGCTCAGATACATCAGCAACAACTATTTTAATTATAGATTATCTTTTGACCAAGGAAGACTAGAGACAACTATAGCTATGATAAGGGCTGAAAGAAAAAAATTTGAGTACACATAACGGAAGGTCTGAACTACTTTAGGGATAGGAAAAGAGGAAGTAAGAGAAGACAGTGTTAAGCTAAAAATTGCCAAAGAGTGGGAATTAGTCTGAGAAAAAAAGAAGAGGGCTTTCAAACAGAGAAGAAGTATGATCAAAGGCCCCAGGACAGGGAAGAACTCATCACTGAAGGACTCACAGATGGCCACTGGGTCTGGAATGAAGTGAGCGGAAGTCAGCTCAGAAGCTGAAGTATTAGGAGGAAATAGGTCAATGCTTTAGAAACCAAGCTATCATTTTTGGACTTGATCCTAAAAAAACTGGAAGTAATTTAAGGATTTGGAGTAGGGTGCTATGTCAGATTTCCTTTCTGAGAAGATGACTTAGTCGGTTGCACAGAACAGGTGCAGCAGGGAACAGCTGGAGGGTGGTCAGTCAAAAAGACGTTATAGATGTTGAAGAGAGGAAGAAGTAGCTCAGACTCCACCCTGAGAGGAGTATGAACTAAGTGCAGCCAGATGCCACCCACAAACAAAGCCATATGGCCCTCTTCTGACATCTGGACTAACACTCTTTCCCATCTGTCACCACAAAGTGGGTCCACAGAGACTAGCTAACAAAAAATATATTCACAAATGGAGTGGACAAGGCAAGACAGACAACTGGGGACTAGAAGAATATTTAAAACTTTTGGACATTCTAGGGTATAGACCTTTAGTGAGCATGTCAACCCTTCAGGACCTGGAATACAGAGAGGGTATCAGCAGATACCAGCTGGCATTGTTTAATTCCACTCCCCATCATCTATGACCCACATCACAGCTCTGAGCTCTACAAGAGGAAAGCTGAAGCTAGTATATCTCCATCTCCAGCACCAGGAACAGCCTTTGATATATATTGGGTTACCCATAAATCCTTGTCAAATAAATAAATAAATTGGACTAAAACTTTCTTGAAATAATTTTTGCTTAAGAAATACCTGTTACCTTTGTGGTGTACCTAGGGTTTCAAGGCACCCATAATCTGATCTTTAAAAAAAAAAAGGTGTTTGTTAAAAAGCCATCTGGGATTTTTGAAGAATAGGTCTTATTCCCGCTCAACATGGGAGAACAGAACCAAAGACTGGGCTTTCAACCAGGTCATGTTAGGAGAAGGCTGCTCAAGGCAATGTTGTTGGTATGGGAAGAGCCACAAAGAACCAGAAAGACCTTGCACAGTATTGAGCCTGAAGACCTAGCCAAGGATGGAGTCAGGTGAATGAGTAATGAGGCTAGAAGCTCAACAACCTGAGACCCAGTGCAGAACAGGTGAGGGCTGAGATAGACAGGTGATTCAGAACTGAGACCATCAGCTAACAGCAGAATGAACCCATGATAGTGAGTGGTGACCATTGTACAGGGCAGAGCAGGCTTACAGCCTGAAGAAACTATGGAGGGCAGATCTCTAGAGCAGCATCCTGGGTTTGGCACCTAAAAAGATAGGGAATGTACTTCTTCCAGAAGAAGGACATTGCTCTCATCACTAGAATGCAGGCCTCAGGGACTGGGTATCCCTGTGCTCACTTACATGTTCCTCACTAGCAGGAAGATGGATGGAGAACCCTTCTCAGGAGCTCACCTGTGCTAATCGTACACTGCGATACAGGAAACTGCAACTCTCCCAAAGAAGAAAGCAAATATTAGTGATAAAAGGGCTTTAATATTTGATTCTTTTGAGAATTTGGTGGAACTCTCTTAGTGAAATCTGTGTTATATATCACATGATTAAAGGTGAGTAGGTATATGTGGATAGGTGCCATCTATCAGAATGTTCTGAGAATAGTGGGAAGCTAACCAGTAGGGCCACAGATTTGAGAAGCTTCCAATCAGGAATGTATTCAGAAAGAGAGCCTGAGAAACTCTTATCTATCCTAGAAAGTGTTTAAGAGCTCCAACAGGCTAAGGACTGAGTAAGGAGGAAGAGGAACAAGACTCAGGGTTGTCAGTGCTTACAAGGTGTCAGGTTCTGGTGGACATAGAATCTGTGGTCACCGTACCAGAAATCAAGTCCTTGTAGAAAGAACCCAGCTGTTCCTAACATCATGAAGCAGCAGTCACCTTATCTTTGAAGTATGCATGTTGCTAAACACCTTTTTATCAAGATGATTTGAATGTGAAATAAGATATGTAAAGCACCAAGCATGGTGCCTGGCCCACTTAAGATGTCCCCTAGGTTAATACATTTAATAAATATGTAATGAGTACCCATTATTCACCAAGCAGTTTTCTGAGTACTGGGGATATGGCAGTTAGCAAAATTCCTGTCCATGTGAAGCTAATGTTTGAGAGAGGGTGACAAAAGAAATATATAAGTTTGTTTAAGTTAGAGGTGGGGAATAATAAGTGCTATAGAAATATAAAGTGACATAAGCATATTTATATGGAAGGGTCAGGAAATGGTCTTTGAGCAAATATGTGAATGAAGTGAGGGCAAAGAAAGCAAAGAGAGCAAAGATTCTGTGATGGTATGTGCTTAGTGTATTCAAGGAGCAGTAGCAACAGTTTCTTTTCCTTCTTACTGTCTCTTCAGGACTATTCAACACATAATATCTGTGGGCCTTCCTATCTGCAGTCCTGAAACCATATCATCTCTTCAGGAGATGCATTCCAAAGCTGTCCCCTTTATGTGAAAAGTTCTACTCTCCCCTCTGGAAGCAAAGAGTGTGCCTCCTTCAAAGAGGCAGACTTCCCTGTGAGAATTAACCTGTCTCTAAGCCTGACAACTAGCAGTGGGCAGGTGGCCCTACCCCCAGGCCTTGAAGGTTTCTGGTTATCACAACTGTTCAGGATGCTTTCTGATGCCTGTGGTAGCCTGGGCACATGCTTCAGGAGGAAGGGAAATTATTCACAAGCAGCAGTGTGAAATAAAAGGAGTAGGAGTGGGGAAGAGGGTAAAGAGATCCACGGACACACCCCCTTCTGATTTCTGACCAAAAAAGCAAAGGCTTGGACTGTGTTCCTCAGAGGCTCTCCCCTCACTGGTTAATGGAAAAGGCAGGTGGGAAGTGAAAAGGCAGAAAGGGAGTGTGGAATATTTTCTTTTGCTTTGTTGGCTTTGGAAAGCTAAAAAAGAATCCGCCACCTGTGATTCTAGCCCTGATTGCAAAACATTCTGTTATTTTAGCTGCAAGTCTGTAGTTAGCAGATTGTCAGTTTGGCCTCGTGGCAACATAGCAGCCAAAAAAGATTAGACATTTTAATTTCCTGAGCAGGTGCAGGCATCAGGACTGGTTTCAGAATACCAGTGAAAAGTGAAATAGAGGTGGAGAAGGAAAGCAAGGACTGGGGTTATGTGCTTATGTGTGGTGGAGTGGGATGGGGTGGGCACAGGAGGAAGAAATGAGGCAAAAGCAAGAGGAATCTAAGCATATGACAGAAGAAATACAAGAAATAGAAAAGGGTGGCAACCAGAAGGAGACTGAGGGCACCTCAGAGAAAGTATTATAAATTTAGGGATCAAGGGGAAGGGACTATTCTGTACATTTTTTAAAGATTTTATTTATTCATGAGAGACAGAGAGAGAAAGAGGCAAAGACATAGGCAGAGAGAGACGCAGGGTCCTCGCAGGGAGGCTGATGCGGGACTTGATCCCAGGACCCTGGGATCTGGCCCTGAGTCAAAGACAGATGCTCAAACACTGAGCCACCCAGGTGTCCTGCTATTCTGTACATTTGCTCCCATGTTACACTCAACCTCATGTAGGATCAGGCCATCATTAACCCATAGTGTCTTTGTGAAAATGTGACCAGAAGCTGTTTCCCCATCAGAAATGGCAGCTATTCTCACTGTCTATCTTGGTGAGCAGAACACTGGATGCATTTCACTGCCATATATGCACTGTTGTGCAGATCACAAATGTATTTGCCTAATGGTCCTGTTCATTTTATAAAGCTGATTGTAAGTAAGGCAAGAGGACTTTGGAATGTTGAGATAAAGATATTCTATCATGAGAAAAATGAAAGCAAAGCAGCAAAGAGAGAGTGAAAGAATGCAGCCTAAAAACTTGGCTGTGAGAATATCAAATAGTCAAATGCCACATCTCAAAAGGAGGAGCACATTTCCTAAAATGAGTCCAATGATGTGGTAGGAAAAGAGTCAAGGCACCTGCCTAGGTCCAGTCCTCTAGGATTCCTTCCCATCATCCTCTCAGTCTCACACACTCAATGAATGAATGAATGCATTTCTGAGTGCATCGATTCTAACCCATCCCAGTCTTTCAGTGATGTGGGAAGGGGAAGGAACATAGAGATAATATAATGATTATCTTATATGTGCCCAAGATCTGTGTTTACACTAATTTATTCAGCAAGAATTTATTCTGCACTCACTTTGTGCTAAGTATTCTGCTAGGTACTGGCCATAAAACAGCACCAAGGTAATCATGACTTTACTTGTATCATCGGTGTGATGACGACCCAAGATAAAGAAAAGGCAGTACACAAAATTATTAAGAACATGAATAGTCATGGTAATAATATAATAATGGTTCCTGCCTCGTAGACTTGTTTAATGACTAAATTAGATAATATGAGTGATTTAGCACAATGTATGTTATTCATAACAGTACTTATCTTCCCATATTTTTTCTCCCTCTCCAACTTTAGAAATAAGAAGAAACATCCAGTTTCAGATATACAAAGTTAGTAGAATGTTGCTGTCACCATTACAACAAAAAATTCTGGAAAAATTTAATTACTTTTCTTGAACTCATTAGAAGATTCATGTCATGGGGCAAAAAACTAAGAATCTAGAAAGAGTCACCACAGAGAGAAACAGAACCCACCAGATACCCAACAGGACCCAATAATACCAGTAAGAAGATTCAGCAAGAAAATTTTAATGAATTTCTAAAATCTAAATGTGTTCTAGTGAGAAAGCATGAAGCCCCTGTGACCACAGACACCAAGAGATCCACACACTCTCTTTATTTTATTTATTTATGTATTTATTTTTCAAATTTATTTTTTTAATTCCAGTGAGTTCACGTATAGTGTTGTATTAATTTCAGGTGTACAATGAAGAAATAGATTCTTAATTATAGGCATATACCCTCTTGAAGTCTTTTCTTTCAGGACTCCATTAGGAGCTCACATGGAAGATCAAAGAAACCTGAGATTGCTTCCCCATGGAGCTGACTGGGGGATGGAGGGCAGTAGGCATTGCTGATATTCATCCACAACCATTTTTATATCTTCCTAATGGAACAGAAACATTAACATACAGGAGAAAAAGACAACAAAAACAGCAGCTTGAGGGCACTGGAGAAAACCTACTATAGCTAGGGGAAGGGAAAAGGAAGAAAATGTACTCACAGAAGAGGGATACAGATACATGCTATGCCCACCATTACCTCTGAGGACAGTTAGAAAAACTTGTAAAAGCCATACCCTTAAGACTAAGATTCAATGATCGTCTAGGAGGAAGACTTAATTATAAGTTCAGAAAATCTGCTCACCCTTGCTTCCAACATCACACTACCAAACACTGAGTAAAAATGAAGTGGGTTAGGACTAGGAGCATCATGAGAGAAAGATTTTATCTGACATGCAGTACAAAATAAAGATACAGAACTAAGTAGGTACAGCTAGACCCAAAAAGGGAGCAGGTATTGAGAAAAATGGTGTGGTTTGTTAGCTCACACACTAAACACAGCATTGCAATGTAGAAATGGAAACCTCTGGTTTTTACTGCTCAAGGACAGTAAAAGTAACAACAAACTTCAAACACAGCTCAACGTTCGACTGGAAAACACAATCCCTCCCTGCCCCCAAACACCAAAATCAAAAGGAAATAAAAAGTTCGCTTATTTTCTACCCATAAAAAATATTTATTTAAATAAACAACATGGGGATCCCTGGGTGGCGCAGCGGTTTGGCACCTGCCTTTGGCCCAGGGCGCGATCCTGGAGACCCGGGATTGAATCCCACGTCAGGCTCCCGGTGCATGGAGCCTGCTTCTCCCTCTGCCTGTGTCTCTGCCTCATTCTCTCTCTCTCTCTCTGTGACTATCACAAATAAATTAAAAAATAAATAAATAAATAAATAAATAAATAAATAAATAAATAAATAAACAACATGTCTGACTTTCAACCAAAAAGTATGATACATGCCAAAAAGCAAGGAAAATCATAACCAGAAGAGTCAAAGCAATAATAAGCATTAGACTTGCATATGACACAGATTTGTGTAGGTTTTTCTTCCATTAATCCCATCAGGTGCTCTTAGGAAAGGTAATAGCTGGCTCTGTTAGAAAAGGTAGATAACATAAATAATCAGAAAGGCAATTTCAGCAAAAAGATGAAAGCCATTAGAAATAATTTGGGGGCACCTGGGTGGCTCAGTGGTTTAAGTGCCCAATTCTTGATTTCAGCTCATGTCATGATCTCAGTGTCATGGGATTGAGCTCCAGAACAGGCTCGAATCTGCTTGGGATTCTCTCCTTTATCCTCAGCCTCTCCCCCTGTTCATGCTCACTCTTTCTCCCTCTCAACTAACTAACTGAATAAATAAATAAAATATTTTAAAATAAGAAATAGTCTGAAAATGTTAGCAATCTAAAATATAGTAACAGTGGGTACCATAAATACTAAATAAATCACAGCTAGGTATATGATATTCTAACCGCTGAAATCAATAACCAAATATATATATATATATATATATATATATATATATATATATATATATATATATTGAATGCAGGTAGAGAAAACAGACACATTACCTCCAGAAGATCAAAGAAATTAATCATGTATGACTTATCATTAGTAATAACACAAGCAAGAAGACATTGGAGTGAAATATTCAAATTTGGGGGAAAAATAATCAACCCAGAATTCTGTACCCAGTAAAAACATACTTCAAAAGTGAAGGAGAAATGAGATATTTACAAACAAAAACTGAGGTAATTCATTGTGGACTGATATACATTATAAGAAATGAAAAGGAAGGTTATTCAGATAGAAGATATATGATATTTGAAAGAAATCTGGCACTATACAAAGAAATGAAAAGCATCAGAAATTAAATAAGTGAAGATAAAGTAAAAATCATTTTCCTTATTTGTAATATCTGTAAATGGTAAGTGACTGTTTAAGGTAAAAATGTATTGTGTGCTTAAAGTACGTATATAAGTCATATTATGCTAAGCAAAGTAAGTCAGTCAGAAAAAGACAAATATCATATTATTTCACTCATATGTGAAATTTAAGAAACAAAACAAATGAGTGAAGGCAAAAGAGAGAGAAACTGGCAAATCAAGAAACAGACTTTTAACCGGAGAACAAACGGATGGTTACCAGAGGAGAGGTGGAAGAGGGGATGGTGAAATAGGTGATGGGGACTAAGGAGTGCACTTGTCGTGGTGAGTACCAGGTAATGTACGTAAGATTGAATCACTGTATTGTACTCCTGAAAGTAATAGTGAAATATATGGCAAAATGGTGGATAGGAGGATTTAGGGATACTGTCAGAAGATTTTGGTAAATGACATCAACATTATGGTGACATAAGATATTCCTCCTCACCCCCCTCTTTAAAAATTAGACATTTATGCATGAACAAAAGTACCACTGTGGAAGTTGTGAGATCCAGTATCATATGTTAAGGGGCCCAGGAGGAGTCTTGTCCACCTGTGCATCTAGTAATAAGGACACAGATCTTACTATCAGTAGCAGAACGAGCAGAGACAGTGAATCTGCCTCAACACCTGTCAATCCAGGCAGGAAAAAACATGGAGAGTGTTGACCTGGGTAAATATCCAAGGATAAGAGAAAATTTGTGTCAGTCCAGCCTTCCTAAAAGGAGATTCTGGCACACCATGAGAATCTAGCACATCATTAGAGCAAAAATAAATATGAATTTAGAGGGACTCCTGGGTGGCTCAATGGTTGAGTGTCTGCCTTCAGATCAGGGCATGATCCCAGGATCTGGGATCGAGTCCCACATCAAGCTCCTTGCAAGGAGCCTGTTTCTCTCTCTGCCTCTCTCTCTCTCTCTTTATCATGAATAAATAAATAAAATCTAAAAAAATTATCTATTAAAAATATATGAGTTTAGATAGCAGAACATTACTTAAGAAATATATTTCTTTGTAGGAGATCCAGAGTATTGAGGTGAAACATTGTCCTACACATTATAATGAACCTGTCAAAAACCAAAGATAAAGAGAAAATTCTGAAGAGGCCAGGGAAAAAAGTATTGTACCCTACAAAGTAACCCTCACTAGGCTACTAGCAGATTTCTCAGCAGAAATTACAAGTCAGGAAAGACTGGAATCACATACTCAAAGTGTTGAAAGAAAGAAAAAAACACCAGACAAGAATACTCTATTCAACAAAATTATCTTTCAGATATGAAGGAAAATAAAACTTTCTCAGGAAGTTGAAAAGAAGACAAAGATCAAGATAAAGAAAAAGACGAAGACAACAAAGAAGATGGAGGAGGCGGGGAGAAAAGAAGTAGAAGGAGGAGGATAATGAGAAGGAGAGAAAAGAGAAAGGGAAGGAGAAGAGGAAGAGAAAGAAGAGGAAGAAAAATGAGGGTAAGAAGAAGAAGAAGTAGAAGCAGCTGCTGCAGAAGCCCATCACCACTAGACCAGCTGTGCAAGAAATGCTGAAAGGAGTTTTTCAAACTGACATAAAGAGCTGCCAAACAGTAACATGAAAACACACAAAACTATACAATTCACTGATAAAGGTAAATATAAAGTCAGACTTAGAAAAGTCTGCTGCTGTAATAGGATGATGTATGACCTCTTAATTCTAATTTAGGGTCAAAGTAAAGTAGTATTAACAATAATTATAGCTTCTATAATACACAATGCAAAAAGAGATAAACTGTGTCACCAAATATATAAAAAGGGTAGTAAAATGGTGAAGATTTTGTAGGTGATCAAAGTTAAGTTCCTATCAGCTTAAATTGGCCTGTTTTATCTATGAGATGTTTATGTAAGTTTCATGGAGCCCCAAAGCAAAAGCCTAGAATAGATTTACAAGAGATAAAGAGAGAGGAAACAGAGCATACCACCACAGAAACTCATTAATTTACAAAGACAGAAACAAGGGGGAAAGAAACAACAGAAATACAAAATAACCAGAAAGGAATTAATAAGATCACATTAGTAAGGCTCACATGTCAATAATAACATAGATAGATAGATAGATAGATGATAGATAAATAGATAGATGATAGATGATAGATAGATAGATGATAGATAGATGATAGATGATGATAGATAGATAGATAGATAGATGATAGATAGACTGAATTCACCAATTAAAGATAGATAGATAGATAGATGCACAAAATGGATGGATTAAAAAAATTTAAAAAACACACAATACCCAACTATATGCTATCTATAAGAAACTCTCTTCAGCTTTATAAATATACACAGGATCAACATGAAGGAACAGAAAATGATATTCCATGCAAATAGAAACCAAAAGAAAGTAAGGCTATCTTATATCAGACAAAACAGACTTTAATACAAAAAACAATAAGATACAAAGAAAGTCATTATATAATGATAAAGGGGTCAATTAAGGAAGGAGATATAACAATCAAGATATATACCCAACAAGAGGACACTAAATATATTTTTTTAAATGCTAACAAGTACAAAGGGAGAGACAGGCAATAATACAAAAACGGTAGGGGAATTCACTACCCCACTGTCAACAATGAATAGATCATCTAGACAGAAAATCAACAAGGAAACATTGTACTTGACCCCATATATTAGACCAAATGGGCCTAATAGACTTTTATAGAGCATTCCATCCAACAGCAACAAAATACACATTCTTCTCAAGTACATGTGAAATACTCTCTAGGATAGATCATATGATAGAACACAAAATAAGTATTAGCAAATTCAAGAAAATTAAAAGCATACCAACTACCTTTTCTAACCACAGTGGTATGAAACCAGAAATCAACAAAAAGAGGAAAGCTGGAGAATCCACAGATATGTGAAAATTAAAGAACATACTCCTGATCAAACAGTGGGTCAAAGAAGAAATCAAAGGAATTTTTTTTAAAATCTCAAAACAGGGATCCCTGGGTGGCTGAGTGGTTTAGCACCTGCCTTTGGCCCAGGGCATGATCCTAGAGTCCCAGGATCGAGTCCCACGTCAGGTTCCTCGCATGGAGCCTGCTTCTCCCTCTGCCTATGTCTTTGCCTTTCTCTCTCTCTATGTCTATCATGAACAAATGAATAAAATGTTTTAAAAAAAATCTCAAAACAAATGAAAATGAAAACACAACATGCTCAAATCCATGGGATGCTGCAAAAGCAACCTGAGAAGGAAATCAATTGTAATAAATCTGTATATTAAGAAAATAGAAATATCTCAAATAAACAATCTTACTTTTACACCTCAAGAAATTAGAAAAAGAAGAACAAATACCAAAGTTAACAGAAGAAAAATGAAAAGATCAGAGTGGAAATAATGAAATAGAAATCAGAAAACAATATAAAAAAAGTCAACAAACTAACAAATTAAATCTTTGGCTAGACTAAGAAAAAGGCAGATAGGGCTCAAATATATAAAATCAGAAATTAAAAAGGAGGCATTACAGCTGGTACTACAGAAATACATAAGAGACTACTATAAACAATTATATATTAAATTAGAAAACCTATAATAAATCGGTAAGTTCCAGAAACCTACAATATACCAAGACTGAATCAGGAAGAAAAAGCAAATCTGAACAAAACAATAATATGAAAGGAGATTGAACCAGTAATCAAAAACCTCCCAAAACAGAAAACCCCGGAACTGATGGTTTCTCTGGAAAATTCTATCAAATTTTTAAAGAAAAATTTCTTCTAACCTTTCTCAAACTCTTCCAAAAAAATTGAAAAGGAGCAAACATTTCCAAACTCCTTTTGTGAGGCCAGTATTACTCTGATACCAAAGTCCAATAAAGACATTACTAGAAAACTATAGACCAATAACCCTGATGAATATAAATACAAAAATTCTCAACAGAATATTAGCAAACTGAAATTACTGACACATTTAAAGAGTTATACAAAAAGTTATACAAAAAGTTATACAAAATGATCGAGTGGGATTTCTCACTAGGATACAAGGATATTTCAACATATGCAAATCAATAAATGTGATACATCATATTAATAGAAAGAAAAATAGAAATCATATGATTATCTAAATAGTTACAGGAACAACATTTGACAAAATACAATATTCTTTCATGATAAGATCTTTCAACAGGGTATATAGAAGGAACATGCCTCAATACAATAAAGGTCATATACAACAAACCCTATAACTAGCATAATATTCGGTTGTGAAAAATTGAAAGCTTTTCTTCTAAGATAAAGAACTAGACAGGGTGTCCACTCTCACCACTCTTATTCAACATAGTAGTAAGAATCATAGCTAAAGCAATTAGGTAAGATAAACCAAATACTTAGAATTGGAAAGGCAAAAGTAAACTTGTCATTATTTGCAATAATATGGTCTTATATACAAAAAAAAATACTAAAGATTCAACCAGAAAACTATTGGAACTGATCGAGAAATTCAGCAAGTTTACAGAATATAAAATCAACATAGAGAAATCAGCTGGATTTCTATACAGTAACAATTAAACAACTGAAAAAGAAGTAAAGAAAACTGTCCCATTCACAATCACATGAAAAACAATAAAATACTTACAAATAAATTATACCAGGAAGTAAAGATGTACACAATACAAATTATAAGACTTTAATGAAAGAAATTGAAAAAGACACAAACAAATGGATAGAGATCTGTGTTCATGGATCAGAAAGATTAGTATTGTTAAAATGCATACTACTCAAAGCCACCTAGAGATTCACTGCAATTTCTATAACATTTCCAATGACATTTTTCACACAAATAGAAAAAAAAAAAATCCGAAAATTTGTGTGGAACCACAAAAGATACTGAATAGCTAATTTGATCCTGAGAAAAAAGAACAAAGTGGGAGACATCACATTTCCTGATTTCAAACTGTCATACAAAACTATAATAAACAAAACAGCATAGAAGTGGTATAAAAATAGTCATACAGACCAAAATAGACCAACAGAACAGAAAAGAGAGACCAGAAACAAAACCCTGCATGTATGGACAATTAATATTTGACAAAAGAATTAGAAATACACACTGGGGAAAGAATAGTATTTTAACAAATGATATTAAGAAACCCAGCTAACACATGCAGAGAAATGAAATTGGACTCCTAATTTACACTACTTGCTGAAAAGTAACTTGAAATGGGTTAAAAGACATAACAGCAAATACCATAAAACTTCTAAATGAAACCATAGGAAAAAAGCTTCTTGACATTAGTCTTGGGAATGGTATTTTCAGATATGACATAAAAATACCTTGCACAACAAAAGATACAATAAAAATAATAATAAAATGCAACCTATGGAACGGGAAAAATATTTTCAAACTGTATATAAGATAAGGAGTTAATATCCAAAATATACAAAAGAAATGCTCATACAATTCAATAACAACAGCCTGATTAAAATCAAGCAGAGGAACTAAATAGACATTTTTTTCCCAAAAAAAAAGACATCCAAATGACCAACAGGTACATGAAAAGATGTTCAACCTCACTTAATCATCAAGGGAATGCAGATCAAAACCGTAATCAACTCACACCAAGTAGGATAGTCATTATTGAGAGGGCAAAAGATAAAAAGTTTTTGCAAGGATGTGTACAAAAGGGAATCCTAATACACTTTTGGTGGGAAGGTAAATTGTTCAGCTACTATAAAAAAATAGTAAGAGGGTTTCCAAAGTAATTCAAAATAGAATCACCATATGATCCTACAATTCTCTTCCTGACTATACATCCAAAGGAAAAGAAAACAGGGAACTAAAGAAATATATGCACTTCTATGTTTATTGTAGCATCATTCACAATAGCCAGTAAAAGCAAACAACCTGTCTGTCAATGGATGGTATATAAACACAATGGAATATTATTCAGCCGCTATAAAGAGAAATTCTGCCATTTGCAACAATATAGATTGATCCTGAAGGCATTATACTAAGTGAGATTAGTCAGAGAAAGACATAAGCTGTATGATACACTTACTTGTGGAATCTAAAAAAGCCTAACTTGTGAAAATGGAAAGCAGAATGGTGGTCATCATGGGCTGGGAGGTTGGAGTATTTGGGGAAATTTAGTTAAGGTTACACACTTGCAACTAGTAGATAAAGAAATCCTGGAGACCTAATGTGCAGCATAGTGACTGCTGCACAAAGTTACCAAAAGTAACTAAAATATTAGATCTTAATTGTTCCCACTACAAAAAAAAAAAAAAAAGAAAGAAAGAAAGAAAGAAAAGAAATGTACCATGATACAGATGTCAACTAGTGCAGTGGTGGTAATCATATTACATTTATAAAAGGTATGAAATCGGGATCCCTGGGTGGCGCAGTGGTTTGGCGCCTGCCTTTGGCCCAGGGCGCGATCCTGGAGACCCGGGATCGAATCCCACATCGGGCTCCCGGTGCATGGAGCCTGCTTCTCCCTCTGCCTGTGTCTCTGCCTCTCTCTCTCTCTCTGTGCGACTATCATAAATAAATAAATAAATATTAAAAAAAAAAATTAAAAAAAAAAAGGTATGAAATCAACACTTTGTATACCTAACACTTAATGTTATATATCAATTCTATATTTTTTAAAATAATAATTAAATAAAGATATGGGCACATAAAAAGATGATCTTTGTACCACATAAGCAATTGTATCATGTTACTTAGAGGTATAATTAGATTAAAAATAGGTAAGAAAATAAATAAATAGATAAATAAATAAATAAATAAATAAATAAATAATAAAAATAGGTAAGACGATTTTTTAAAGAGATGTGTCAATCAAAGATATAATTTTTTTTAATGCTCCAAGAAGACATAAACAGAAGAAAATACAGAACAAATGAAACAAGTAAAAAACAGGAATATGATACATTTGTATTAGCTATCAATATTAGTAACAATAATTATTTTAAATGTAATAATCTCAAATTACCATTTGAAAAATTATAAGATTGGATTTAAAAATCAAATCCCAGCCTTATATATATTTTCTATGCTATGGAAAATGGGTGGAAAATGGAAGGAGGTGATAAATTAGAGGGCAAACTGCACATAAAGCTTAGAAAGAAGTGAAAGCTAGACTGTGGCATATCTTGATTCCCTGAAAATGTCTGGGCTATCCCTAAAGCTGTGGAGAGGCCTCAGATAATTTGATAATTTGAGGGTATTGGCTTTGATTTGTATTTAATTACAAAGATTGGGAGGTTATTAAAATGCCTATAATTAGTTGAAAATAGAGGCAAAAATATCAGTGGGTAACCCTCTACTAAAACTATTCAATGAAAAGCTAGAAAGAGTATCATTCTCACCCTTATAAAAAAAAAACTGAAAAACTTGAAGATTTGCAACGCTTTTATAGCCTACCATAGAGCCAACATCAAAGGGCACTGAGTTATCTTGAAAGCTAATAAAAGACAAGGAGATACAGGATGAAAGCACTTGCTTACCTGGGATGAATGTTAGACTCTGAAAATAAGAATTCAAGTAATAATTAAAAAAATAATTCAGATAATAATTTTAGGTAATTATTCAATGAGGAGTATGGCTAGTGAAAGAATATAGAATCTATAGTTTCCATAAAAATAAGAGGTATTTTTCTTTTTTCTTTTTTTTTTCTTTCGTTGGACACCGAGGCTCCTTCCACAGTTTGGCTATCGTGGCCATTGCTGCTATAAACATCGGGGTACAGGTGTCCCGGCGTTTCATTGCACCTGCATCATTGGGGTAAATCCCTAGCAGTGCAATTGCTGGGTCGTAGGGCAGGTCTATTTTTAACTCTTTGAGAAACCTCCACATAGTTTTCCAGAGTGGCTGCACCAGTTCACATTCCCACCAACCGTGCAAGAGGGTTCCCTTTTCTCCGCATCCTCTCCAACATTTGTTGTTTCCTGCCTTGTTAATTTGCCCCATTCTCGC
This sequence comes from Canis lupus baileyi, assembly GCF_048164855.1. Lineage (NCBI taxonomy): Eukaryota > Metazoa > Chordata > Mammalia > Carnivora > Canidae > Canis > Canis lupus. Next base: position 29,363,275 of record NC_132857.1, on the reverse strand, counting down.
TGGTGTGAGGTGGTATCTCATTGTGGTTTGAAAGATGAATGGATAAAGAAGATGTGGTTTATGTATACAATGGGATATTACTCAGCTATTAGAAATGACAAATACCCACCATTTGCTTCAACGTGGATGGAACTGGAAGGTATTATGCTGAGTGAAGTAAGTCAGTCGGAGAAGGACAAACATTATATGTTCTCATTCATTTGGGGAATATAGATAATAGTGAAAGGGAATATAAGGGAAGGGAGAAGAAATGTGCGGGAAATATCAGAAAGGGAGACAGAACGTAGACTGCTAACTCTGGGAAAGGAACTAGGGGTGGTAGAAGGGGAGAAGGGCGGGGGGTGGGAGTGAATGGGTGACGGGCACTGGGGGTTATTCTGTATGTTAGTAAATTGAACACCAATAAAAAATAAATTAAAAAAAAAGAGGTATTTATATGCACTTTAAGGCTTTCATCCATGGTTCTCACTGGATACTCACATAGATAGATAGATGATGATGATGACAGAGATAGATGATAGATAGATAGATAGATAGATAGATAGATAGATAGATAGATAGATAATAGATAGAAGATAGTGATGAAATGTGTCCCTCATGGCACAGACTTTGGGGAAGGAAAAGAAATAGTAGTGGGAAAGGCACAAGGACCTGCTTATATTCCTCTCTCTATTGTCTTATGGCACAAAGGTTAAACAATGTTAGAATGGCAAAACCCAAAACAAAATGACATTCTTGACTATCACAATTGAAGAAAACCTCTTACAGGTAGGAAAAGGGATTTTAAAAAATAACCTGAGAAGTACAAAAATAAATTCTGGCCTAGACATGCAGCTAGGGGCAGGAAACAATCTCTGGCAAGGCATAAGCCCCAAGAACCAGGGAGAAAATGACAGTGAATTAATAAAAACACATAACAACCCTACCCTACCTTCCACACAGAACTAACAAAATGAAGTAACAGTTACCACTGTTTATTGTTGGAACAAAGTCAAGAGGATGGAGAAAGTCTCTTTCTGAAACACAGCACAAAAGAAATACCTAAAACTGAGAATGGAGTAGATTTAGTGAGAAACTATCCAGCAAACCAGAACCTGCCCCCACACAAGAGAATGCTAAAGGAGTTTCTAGGTTGTAGTGCACTGAGAGTAACCATAGTAACAAGTCCCAACCTAGATCAACTGCTGAATAGATATACTCAATTCCCATACTAAGGCTTAACATAAGAAAAAAACATGCCAATTTCCAAATTAAAAAAAAAATGATTTATTTCAGTCTCTACTGAACCAAATGAAGATTTCCAACTTTCAGAAAGAAAATTACAAGTCATAATAATAAGCAAGGGGAACTAATACAATGTTAGGAGATTAAGCAACCAACACAATCAGACTTATATATGATATTGCTTTGAAAAATATGAGAAACAAGATTTAAAATAGCTATGATTTGTAACTTAAATGTTGTAAAGGAAAAAGTATTCAAAATCCAAGATCACATGGGTAATCTTGGAAGAGAAATAAAAACTCTAATAAAGAATCAAAAGAAAATATTAGAATCACAGAACACTACAACAAAGATGAACAATGCATTTGACAGTCTTACCAGCAGAGCTGGGAGAGATAGGAAAGAAATAGTAAGACTGGAAATAATAGAAATACACAAATAGAAATACAAAGAAATGATACAGGAAAAATAAAAAGACAAGGCATCCAAAAATGGTAAGACAATAACGAATGCAGATATAGTTGGAATCCCAGAATGAACCAAGATAACAGAGTAGAAGATATATTTGAAAACAATTTTAAAACTATTCCAAAATTTTAAATTTAAAACTTTTAAAAACAGAACACCAAAAAAAAAAAAAAATAATAATAATAATAATAAGCAACAAAACAAAAACAGAAAACTCCTAGACATATATTCAACAAACTGAGAATTGAATACAGGGGAAAATCTAGGAAATAGCCAGAGAAAATAAGCATGTTACTTATACAGGCAGAGAGATAAGAATAACAGCAGATTTATAATCAGAAACTATACAATTCAGAAGAAAATGAAAGACATCTTTAAAGTGTTGAAACGGAAAATAAAAGCTATTAATTCAAAATTATATAGCCAACCAACATCTCTCTCTTTTTTTTTTAAAAAAAGATTTTATTTATTTTAGAGAGAGATACAGAGCACAAGTAGGGGGAGGGGCAGAAGAAGAAGTAGAGAGAGAATCCCAAGCAAACTTGAGCCTAATTCAGGACTTGATCCCACAACTCTGAGATCATGACCTGAGACAAAATCAAGAGTAAGATACTTAACCAACTGAGTCATCCAAGTGCTCCAACTAACATATCTTTTTAAACAGAAAGAGGAATAAAGATTTTTTTTTCAGAAAAAGATTTACACTACAGGAAATAAATATGCAATAAGTTCATTAGTCAGCAACAATTATGATACCACAGAGAATTTAAATCTACACAAAGTGATATATAGTATTATAAATAAAATCAGTTAAGGTAATTACAAAATTCATTTATTTCTTATTTTAATAGTTTTAAAAAGTACTTGTCTAAAGCCAAAATATTAGCAATGTATTGTATGATTATAACATCTATAAGAGTAAAGTGTATGACAAAAATAATACAAATGGGGCAGCCCCGGTGGCACAGCGGTTTAGCACCACCTGCAGCCCAAGGTGTGATCCTGGAGACCGGGGATCAAGTCCCACGTCAGGCTCCCTGCATGGATCTTGCTTCTCTCTCTGCCTGTGTCTCTGCCTCTCTCTCTCTCTCTCTCTCTCTCTCTCTGTGTGTGTGTCTCTCATGAATAAATAAATAAAATCTTTAAAAAAATATACAAATGATGCGGATTAATAATTGTAAGTATAATAAACAACTTATAAGAAACAAAGTGTATAATATTATTTGAAGGTATATACTGATTAATTAAAAATTAAACCCTAAGATAATCACTAGAACAACTTTGAAAAGAATGCAAACACTAAGCCAATAATGAAGATAAAATATAATTATAAAACTGAACATTTAATCCAAATAAAGATAAGAAAGGGAAAATAAAACAGTGCAATGAAAAAAATAGAAAATAGTTCACAAAATATTAACTTCTAATTTATCTTATTAAGATATAACAAGCTAGGGATGCCTGGGTGCTCAGCAGTTGAGCGTCTGCCTTCGGTTCAGGGCCTGATGGCAAGTCCACGGATCGAGTCCCGCATCGGGCTCCCTGCAGGAAGCCTTCTTCTCCCTCTGCCTATGTCTCTGCTTCTCTCTCTGTCTGTCATGAATAAATAAATAAAATCTTTTAAAAAAAGATATAACAAGATAAACGATTTTCATCCAATATGCTCAATAATTACATTAAATAGTAATGGCCTAAGCACATCATCAAAAGATTGATAGGTTGAATGGAGAAAAGAGTTCCTGTTTATAATGAACATACTTCAAATGTAAATACAAACCAAAGTTAAAAATGAAATTCTAGAAAATGTATTCCATATAAATAGTAACCAGAAGAAAGCTAGACAAGGTACTTAATATTTATAAGCATGTACTTTTAAAAAAGAACACTAGCAAAGATAAAGAAGAATACCATATAATGATAGAAAGGTCAATTATCAAAGAGGACACAAAAATCCTAATGATTATACACTTAAAAATAGATTTTCAATATAAATGAAGCAAAAACTAATATAGATGAAAGATGACACAAGCAACTCACAAATATGACTGGAGACTCTAATACTTAGCTCTCAGAAACTTATAAAACAAGTATATAGAAAGTAAGAACATAGATGACCTGAGCAGTGTTATCAGTTAACTTGAACTGATACTTGATAGAACATTTTACCCCAAAACAGGAAAATTCACATTCTTTTCAAATTTACATGGAGTATTCTACAATCTTGGCTGCCCAAAATAAACCTTAACAAATTTCCAAGAAATTCAGATTATGTAGAGTATGTTCCTGGATGAGAAGAAAATTAAAGGAGAAAGTAAGTATATGGAAAATCTCTAAATATTTTTAAATTAAATAGCATATTTCTAATTAACAAATGGTTAAAAAAGAAATCTCAAGGAAAATGATAAAAACATTTGAAATGAAAAGTGTATGAAAATGAAAATGTAACATATCAAAAATTTTACACTGTTGAATCAGTCCTAAAACAGTGTTTAGAGGAAAATTTAAAATGTTGTCTTTCTATAACAAAAGAGGAAAAGTCTCAAATCAATCATTAATGTACCTTAAGAATTTTCTATATCAAGTTAAAGAAAAAAAATTAAACAATAATATTAGCAGAAATCAATAAATTGAGAACCTCCTCCTTCAAAAATAAAATAAAGTAAAATAATTGGAGCTTTAAAAAGATCAATAAATATAATAAACTTCTAGCCAGATTAGCCATTTAAAAAAAGCAATTGCAAACATTGAGAATGAAAAGAGCACATTCCTCGCTGCATCATTATGCATTCTACAGACATTTAAAAGGATGATGAAGAAATACTACATTCTATGTCCATAAATTTGACCCATTAGATGAACTGAAAAAGTGCCCTGAAATATTATTACTCGAGAAGACATAGATATATATATATTAGAGAAATTAAATTTGTGTAAAAACATTCCACAAAGAAAACTCTAGGCCCAGATGGTTTCAACATTAATTTTTACGAAACACTTAAGAATAAAATAATACCAATTTTATGCAAATATTTAAATTAATTTTTATCTATTTTTAGAGAAGGGGAAAAAGGAGGGGGGAAGGGGGGAAGAGGGAGAGAGTGAATTCTAAGCAGGCTCCACACCCAGTGCGGAGCCTAATGCAGGGTTTGATATCAAGACCCTGAGATCATGACCTGAGCCAAAATCAAGAGTCAGAAACTTAACTGACTAAGCACCCTATGCAAATATTTTTAGAAGATAAAAAAAGCAAGACTACTTCTTAGTATATTTTACTAGTTCAAGTGATACCATGATACCAAAATGATATAATGGAAGTATAAGAAGAAAAAACTGAAAAACAATATCCCACATGAACAAAAATGCAAAATCCTCAACAATATATAAGAAATCAATTCTTTAAATGATAAATAAATTCATTAAAACGATAATACATTATTACCAGTGTGATTTATTCCAAAAATTTAAGGCTGGTTCAACACCCACATTCAATCAATATAATTCATTCTATTAACAGACAAAAGAAACAAAAGCTCAATTATGAGCTCTTCAATAAATGAAGAAAAAACCTTTGACAATATTCAATACCCATTTATAATAATAATAATAAAACTTCTAGAAGACTGGGAATAGGGAAAAATTTCTGCAACCTGATAAACAGCATCCGCAAACACATTACAAACAAAAATCAACACTACACTTAATTTCATATTTAATGGTGAAGGATTGACTTCTTTCCTTATAAAATTGAGAACAGCCCAAGGATTTTTTTTATTTAAATTCAATTTAATTAACATGTACTATATTATTATTTTCAGAGGTAGAATTTAGTGATTCACCAGTTGCATAAAACACTCAGTGTTCATTAATTCAAGGATACATATTTTTTTATATAACATTGTATCAAAAGTATTGTTTGGTGCAATAAATCAAGAAAAATCAAATAAAAGGCATAAAATTATGCAAAGAAAGAAATAAAACTGTTTCTATGTGCATATTGCATAATTGTCTATGTAAGAATCTGGAAATTTCCTGGAACTTTGTGAGTTCATCAAGATGCCAGGAAACATAGTCAATATACCAACATCCTATACAGGATTCACACATGATTGACAAGTTGAATCTATGACCATCTGGACAAAAAAAAAAAAAAAAAGGCGTAATAGTCAAAAATATCCTAAAAAAGAACAAAGCTGGAGTATTCATGCTACCTAATAAAAATGTAAAGCTGCAGTAAAAAAAAAAAAAAAAAAAAAGACATTATTGGGAAAAAAAAAACAAAATAGAGTGCTCAGAAATTGACTCACACTCCTATTGTGAATTGATTTTTTGACAGAGATGCAGACAGTTTAATGAAGAAAGAAAAATGTTTTGAACAAATGATGCTGAAACAATTGGATATCCATAAAAATAAAGAAACCTTAATCCATATCTTTCACACTATACAAAAACTATCTCAAACTGGTATGTCATTTGCAAATATCTTCTCCCATTCTGTAGGTTGTCTTTGAGTTTTGTTGACTGTATCCTTTGCTGTGCAAAAGCTTCTGTAGCCCTAAATGTAAAATAAAAAACTATAAAGCTTCTAAAACAAAAGATTAGAGACAATTTTTGTGAACTTGAGTTAGGGAAAAGTTTAATACTATGCCAAAAGCATAATTAAAATATCATAAATTGCATTTCACTGAAATTAAGAATTTCTGATATTTGAAAGATACCCTGAAGAGAATGAAAATAACAGGCCACCTATTTGAAAAAATATATATCTTCACTTCACACATACAACAAATGATTTGTATCCATACCATGTAAAGAATTCTCAAAACTCAATAAGAAAAGTATAGACCTAATATATGTAATCAGCAAAGGTTTAAACAGAATATAGATTACAAACAACACATACAAAGATGATCAACATAATTAATCATTAAGTTGCATTAAGTTTAATTTGCATTAAAACCACAGTGAAATACCACTAAACACCTATTAAGAGTGTCATATGTATGGCACACTGTGATGGAATAATGACATCCAATTATGTCCACATCCTAGCTCCCCAAACCTATGAATATATTGCACTATGGGACATGTGTTTTCTATTCCTATTATTGGAGTAGAGTATAACCTCCTGTCCCTTGGCTTTGGGTTTGGCCGGGTGACTTGCTTCAACCAATGAAATGTTAGTGACCATGAAGTGATCAAAGCTTATAAAGCATATTTGTGTTCCTTACTTTCTTCGATTTCTGTCATCACCATAAAAAGAACTTGCCCCAGCTAGCCTGCTAATCTCTGAAAAGGGTAATCGATTCATAGAGCAGAGCCCAACCTAGATTAGCCAATTTATCCATGAGGATAAATGTTTGTTTTAAACCACTTAGTGTTAGGGTAGTTTGTCATACAGCATATTTACAGATACTGAACAAAGGTGAGCAGGTAAGGTTTTCTGAAGAGGTTGACGATTTGGAGTGAAAAATAGTAAATTATAGTTAAATCAGAAATAAGTCATTAGAATTATGGCTTTACTTGCTATTTTACAATAAATACGTTTTGGAAACCCTCTTAGCCTTTGTTTCTTTGTCTGTTAAATTGGATGTAGTATCCAATAGAGTTATGTGAGTATTACATGTGATGCATATAGAAAAGTGTGGGATTTCATATATATGATATATGACTTTATATTGATAGGATTTGAAAAGAATAAGAATTGCAGCAAAATATTTTGTGGATATCAATAATACTTGATCCCAATACTATTATCAATAAATTAGGGATAGTGAGGAACCAAGAGTTTATTGACTTAACTTCACATTGGATTTCTGACTGACTCCCAGTGGAACATCAGAACAAATCTTTGCTAATGCAGGGTAATGTTAAATCATTTCATACATCAATCATCTTAAAAAGCAAGATATCAAAGCAATGTAGATCAAGAGTATCAGGTCCTCCCATGAAGCTGAAAGTATCGGCTAGTAGCAGTCACTACCCATTAACACAACACCTTGCTTTCTGACTCTGATGCTGCCATTAAGCATATCAAAAACATTGGCTCTACTTAATGATGCATTTCCCAAAATGTGATCCTTGGAACAATAATTCTTTGGAATGTTATTAGATATTTCATGGATGAAAATAATTTCTATATTCTAAATAGTTTCATAATTTAAGATTAAGCAAGGTCTTTAAAACTGAGAACTTTCAGTATAATGTCTGTAATTTTTTGATCATCTCTCAGGTTCCAGGCAGGTTATAAGAAACATTATATATATTATTCCATGTATTACTCCCATGACAACCCTGAGAAGTAGAAATCATTATTCCTATTTTACACACACACAAAAATTCAGACTGAGCATTTATGAAACTCTCCTATGGTTATAGTTAGTAAATGGCACAGGGTGGGCAGTAGCACTTGCATTAACAATTTCCTCACTTATTGGCTCCTAAGCGTGGGTCTTTAAGCCCACCAAAGTGCAGTCATTCAGCAACTTCTCCCAAACTTCATTAACTGACTGATGCTTCAAAATACACATACACACAGACGCACACTTCCCTCTTGGGTCTGTCAGCAAAGGGAGGTATCACAGTGTTGATGAAGTAAAGCCATCACCTGATGCCAAGGAAAGAAAGAATGGTCAAAGCCCCTGAGTACAGGTGATGGGAAAGATATCATAGAGGACAAGACATGGCAGATCATGGCCAATGACCACATGGCTTCTTGGAATAACGCCTTTAACAGTGACCCTTCCTAGGATGCTTGGGTGGGTCATTCAGTTAAGCATCTGCATTTTGCTCAGGTCATGATCCCAGGGTTCTGCTTAGTGGGGAACCTACTTCTCCCTCTCTCTCTGCTGCTCCCCCTGTTTGTGCTCTCTTTTTCTCAAATAAATAAAAAAATAAAATCTTAAAAAAAAATAGTGAGCCTTCCAACTGCAAGAACTTCCTGGGTAGAGGGCCTCTCCCATCTATAGCAGCAGTCTCAGGAAAGACTTCAAGTTCCTTACTCGTACTTCCCTCCATCACTCCCTTATCTCCAGTTCTTACCCTCACCTTCTTATAGTCTGGGAAAAACACTTTTTCCTTGAACCTGCATAGGTTTTGCCTCTTTTTCAAATTTTATCCCCTACTTAACCAAATTAGTTCTCCCATTCCCAAAGATAGAGAAGTTTAGTGTTCAAACTCTAGCAGAAGGTATTGGGAAGTAGTTTCAATTCAAAGTGTCCACATTAGAACCCGAATTATAATTTTAACTTTTTAAACTTCCTTACTGTGTATATGGAAATCCTTCACAAAAATAATTGTGTGTTCACCAATATCTCTTTAGATTTTCTTTTTTTTTTCTTTAAGAGTTTATTTATTTATGAGAGACACAGAGAAAGAGTCAGAGACACAGGCAGGCAGAGAACCAGGCATCCTGTGAGGAGCCTGATGCAAAATTTGATCCTAGAACTCCAGGATCACAACCTGAGCTGAAGGCAGACACTCAACAACTGAGCCACCCAGGTGCGCCATCTCTTTAGATTTTCAAAACAAGTTGGCAAAAATTTAAATTTATCTATTAACTCTTTAACACACAAAATTGAAAATTGATTTTTATAACATAACAGCATAACATAACAACACATAATAACATAACATAGTAAGTAAGAAATATTGAGCATGTACTGCACACCAGGCTCTGTTCTAATCAGTCTATGTTTATTATCCTATTGTGTGATATGACTCCTTATCCTGTTTAGTGTTAAAAACAGAGCTGAACAAGGGCCTGAGCCTTCATATTAAACAGTTTATTTGTAGAACTCCCAGAAAAAATGTATTTATTTATGTTATTTATGTTTTTTATTTGGACATATCATTATAAAGTTCCCAAACACAATGAACAAAGCTCCTAAAAGAAGAAAAAAAAATTCCTATCAAGGAAAAAATCCTACTGGCCTCAGACTTCTTATCAGAAATATTGAGTGCCATAATAAAATATAGTAGTGATTTTAATGATCAGAGTAAAAATAATTTTCATTATAGCTTTCTATACTTAGCTAAATAATTAGCATAGCATACTGAGTGAATATAGCACATACCCATATTCAAAAATTCAGAAATTTTATTCTTTTATTATTCTTGATTGGAAAATTACTTGAGGAAGTACTTCAGCAAAACAAGAAGCTACATAATTCATTAGAAATGTGTAATCCATGAAAGAATGGATTTAATCCAGAGGAGATATTATTAAGGGAAGTTTCAGGAAGGCAGCTGTGAAGCAGTATCAGGAATAATGAATGTAAATTAGGGCAGGAATATGGAAGTTTATGGGAGAAAGGAAGAATGGGTCAACATTCAAAAACAATAATAATAATAATGCAATCCATCATATCAACAGGCTAAGTAAGAAAAATGATATGATCATCAGTAGATTAAGGTGAAAAGATTGGAAAGGAAGAAATAAAAAACTGTTTGCAGGACAATATTATCATTTATGAAGAAAATCTCAAAACACCCACAGAACTACTAAGTGTTTATAGCAAGTTTACAGAATACAAGGTTAATACGCAAATTTCAATTGCTTTCCTATATATCATTAATGAATACTTGGCCTTGAAATAGAAAAGATGATATATTTTTATATTAACATAATGAAGGAAGCATTTAGATATAGACCTAACAAAATATGTGTAAGATTTGTGAGGAAAACTACAAAACTCCAGTGCAAAAGATGTAAATTAATTGAAAGATATTTTATATTCATAGACTAAAAAGACTAATATTGTTAAGATGTCCACTTTTCTCAACATGATCTTTAAAATTGATGTAATACCAATAAAAATTGCAGCAAAATATTTTGTGGATATCTACAAAATAATTATAAAGTATATATTTTTATATATGCAAAAGACCCAGAATAATCAACACAATATTAAGGAAAAACAAAGTTGGAGGACTGACTCTGACCTCAACATTTATAATATTTATGATGAAACTATTATTAAGACAATGTGGTATTAGCGTCTCACAGAAATACACACACATATGTCAAGACTGATCATATTGCACACTTTAAATATGTGTACTCTCTTACAGGTCATTATACTTTAACAGCAAAGCTGAAAGAACAAACATTGTAAAGTTTATCAGCCAAATATGTGAAATGGAGACAAGAAGCTGGAAGACTACTGAAATCAAATATATATTATCCTTTAGACTTTGAACAAGAAAAACATTTACCTAACAGAAAACATTGTCACCTCATGTAGTCTTTGAGAAGAACAATAATTTTACACATACTATCTGTAAGAAATAGAAATGAAAAGAAGTTGGAACTCAGAGAAGGGGCCCAGAACTGCAGAAAAAACAAAACTGATAAGCTACTTTTATCTCTAATCCAGGTCCCTAGACTGAAGAAAAATGCTAGATAGCATTGAGATGACTTATGAAAAAGTGGACAGTCAATAGAATGCCTGTGATTTAAAGGAGTCTCTTATGAGCCAAATAGGTTCTTGGAATGCCAAGCTGAATGGAAAAATACTCCAAGAATATAGCAAGTAGACTGATTTCTGACAGTATGGTGGCAGCCATGGATCCAATACAAAATTTAATGAAATACAACATAAATCAATGTTGTGTAATCATTCTTATGATTACATATTTCTTCTTTCTGTTTCATTAATGTTATTCTTGCATCCCAAACTGAATTTTCAACTACTTCTGGTTAAATACTGTGTCTTCTTCTTAAGTTGACCTGTCTTAGTGACTGGCAGCACTGTTTGTAGGAAGAGACAAAGTCAGCCTGAGTTCAGTGAGTGGCCTTAGTGTCTTCTTTCAGAGAGAGGCTCCTGTAATCACTTCACATAAAAATTAAAGAATGAGAGGACACACACTAGTGGGGAAAACACAGTCTTGGGAAACAGAAAGACCAGGGTCTCCAGTATTCCAATGCAATATTTACTAGCTGAGATACTTGGAGTATAGTTACTGGTTACAAAAGAAAACAAACTCCATCCCAGATGGCTCAGATACTTTAGTATAATTTATAGAATGTGGGCTAAGATAAGGAAAGTCAAGGATGATGAGGTAGTCAGAGACTACGAAGATGTGGAAGTCATTACTACTTGAAATATGAAGAAGCAGGAGAGGAATTACTATTATTAGGGTCCATTGAGCCCAAGTCACCAAGAGGAGCTGCCTGACCGGTGGTGAAGTTATAGAGATGAGAAGCCACTGCCAGAAACACAGCTGACAGTAAGAAGACAGGTTGAATAAATACCTCAAACTCTACTCCTGCCCTCAAACTCTACTTCTGCCCTCTAGTCTTTTGTTGTGCCTCCCATTAACTATGCCAACTGGAAACTGGCAGGTGTGGGAGCCCAGGTGACCCAATCCACAGTGGCCAGCCTCCTAGGGCACAGAGCAAGGCAGAGAAGGGAAGAGAATGGGTGCATGGTGGGTGGGGGTGGTGAAAAATTAAAAAACCCTTGAAGGGTATGTTCTGATTTCTCTGAGGTAGCATCTACCTCAGAGGCTTTTAATAAAGATTAAATGATATTTTCAATGTAGGTTCCATAGAAACTGTGCAACAAACATTAGTTTTCCTTCTTTTCATACAGCATTAAGTACAGGTGGTAACAAAGGAACTCTGAATACTGTCTAAAGGATGAAGCAGAAGAGAAACAAAGAAGCTTAAAGTCACAGAGTACATTATTGAGAGATTTTTTCTTCAAGTCTGAGACAAAGGGGACTCCCTGAGTATCAGGACAGTGAGCAAAGAGGAGCAGCTCATAGCAATTGCAATCTGGTATGCATTTAAATATATAGCAACCTAATTCTCTCCAATCTGCAATTATTTTCTCACTCTTAACTAATGCAAGAATGATGACTAAGCCATCCTAAATCAAGATGCTTTCAAGAGTAGAGTTAGCTCATGACAACTGATGGGTATCTCCACATAGTATCTTTAGACTGGTTGCAAGCAAGCTTAACAAAGAGCATATAAGGCCTCACATTTGGCAAGTGTAAATAAAGAAATGTTTATTGACATCTAATGACTCCTTTAGTGTAATTGGAATCAAGTAGTTAGCTTGCAAGTCACTGCAATATTCTACTGAGGGGAGAGATAAAACAATTCTTTGTATTGTATGTTTATAACATTTTCTGGCAGAAAAGGAAATTAAGAAAAGGAATCCTTTCTCCAATTGGGTTTTTTTTGGTGAAATTCACAGATTTTTGGTGAAAAGTCATAATTCTGTTCAGGACATATTGTAAGTGTTTGGCCCACTTGTATTAAGACCTGAGAAACAAGTGAGTGATGTTGCTAACTTTCTGCAGAAAAGAATTGCATTCTCTTCCTGCTCAAAAAACTCAATATCCTTTATTTCTAGCTTTATCCAGTCCAGATTTCTATGCCTGACTTAAATCATTCCAGAATTTGCCTTGCTAATATATCGATTCAACCATCCATAAATATTTTCTGAATGAATTGCTTTATCCCTAAAAACATAAAAATCAGTAAGACATGATTATTGACCTCAATTGAGGAGCTCTTAGTTTTGTTGGAAGATAAGCCATGTAGACTAAGTTTGTCTAGTGGTTACAGACACATTCAGCATAGATATGAATACAAAGGAGGCAGTGGTGAATTTCACCCAGAGAAAAGCTGAAATTCTACCTACCATCCACCTTTCTCCTTAACACATTCATTCATTTAGACACCATGTATGAGTGGCCTCTACGCTAGATATAGGATGTGGCTAAGACAAGGCTGCCCAAAATACTTTGTGTACTTATGCTCCTGCAAGAATTAGGTAGGGTAAAGTATTAGAAAACCACATAGCAGAGCCATAAAAATTTAATGACTAAATTTGAGGTTTGGAAGAGTAGGAGAATGACCAGAGGAAGAGAGAGGAAAAGGAAGAAGAAAATATGTTATGACATCTCACTGAAGCCAGACTATCATCCACACAGGACAGAATAGGCTAGATTATGAGAGTTTTCCCTATGTGCTAGTCTGGTTGATAGTGCCATCTCTCTATCCAGCTTCTTTATGTGGAAATAAAATGAATCCCCTCTCAGAATAGTTTATAACACAAAAGAGACTGAAATAGCTGTGAGGAAAGAAATAATTTTCTCTCAAAAAATGAGCAAAGCTGTCTTCATTGTAATATTCCCAATGTGTCCTTGAGCACTATGTTATTTTGAATTGACTGATTTTATTTTAAAACTTATTTGTTTGTTTGCCTCTCAATGAACTAGGACAGTGGTAAGAATTCAATTAAGCATGTATTTATTGAGTCACTGTTATGTGCCAGGCACTGCCCTCGTAAAAATTCAACCCTGTTCTCAAAAAGTTTTCAATCTAAGAAAGAAATGTGACAACAAATAATAATATGATCAGTGCAATAATAAAAAACAGTTAACAGATATAAGTAGTACTGCGAAAAAAGAAAACTCACTATCAGAAGAATTGGAGAAAGTTTTATAGAGGAAAAAAAGTCACCTAGCAGATTTTAAAAGTTAATGAGGAGCGATGTCACAGCAATAGTAGAATACGGTGCTTCAGGAATTGGTCTCTCCACTGAAATGATTAAGCTAGCAAAAACAGAAAGATGCAACTTTTTTTTTTTTGAATACTGGAACCTAGTCAAAAACTTACAGCAACAAGAGGAGTGTTTAATAAGAAAATGAATACTAAAATTAGGTAATCGATTGCTGCATTCATTTGCCTGCCATTCTTTATTCCTCAGCTCAGCATTAACAGTAGGTGTGGTGACCCACATTCTTAATGTGTCTTGCTAATGTGAGAGGTGTCAGAGGGGCAATGTAGACCTTTTCTCAAAATCTGTAATTGTGCATTTTAACTGCCTGATGATTCCCTGAATACTAGCACAAAGGTGTCCCTTTGTTTTACTACCTTGTTATGGAGTGGCCTTCTAGGCAGCATCTGTGGAAAGTATTTTTTTTTTAAGTTTTCATCCATTTATCTAAGAGAAAGAGTGAAAGATGATTTGGATGAGAGAGAAGCAGACTCCCTGCTGAGCAAGGAGCCTGACATGGGGCTCAATCCCAGGACCCTGAGATCATGACCTGAGCCAAATGCAGACACTTTACTGACTGAGCCACCCAGGTATGCTGTGGAAAGCATTTAAAAATATCTCCTGCACATGATCAGCTAAGGCAAAGGGTAGCACATTAAGCAAGCAACAGACAAACCTAATAGCTAGAAAGGAGGAGGTCCAGGAGGAATATGCTTAGGGGAGTAAGGACTTTGAAGGGCTACCATGTATATTGGGGGTCCACAGTACAATGTAAATGTCCAGAGTCAGGTACATGCTCAGAAGATCCCTGAGAGGACACTAGCTTGTTCCTCTAGCAGATTTTTAGACTCTGTATAGAGGAGGTAAAGATGAGTGGCCAGCCTTAGCATTAAATGAGTTCCTCAGTTGGAGCCAATGTGTGATAAAGGGCAGAGGAGAAGGGACATATCTGTCTTACAGCTCAAGGCATTTAAGGAAATTTTGTCAGATCATTGACTGCTGAAATAATGGAACAGAGATTTCAATGATCACATATGATAAAGAATACAGTCTTTTCAAAATAGTTTGGAAAATCACAAAACAGATAACTGTAGTCCTCAAAAAGCAATAAAAAAAAACCCTGACCAATCTGATTTCCAGACTTACTGTATCATAATATTTAGATAACCTAAATGAAGTGGACAGGTTCCTAGAAACACACAAATTATTGACTCAAGAAGAACTATAAAATCTGAACAAATCTATAACAAGTAAAGAGATAGAATCAATAGTCAAATATTTCCCAATGAAAAGTCCAGGAACCAAATAAATCTAACCATTCAATGCAATCACTATCAAAATCCCAGCAACATTTTGTATAGAAATGGAAAAGTATATTCTCAAATTAATATGGAATTTCAACAGTTCTAGAATAGTCAATACAATTTGGGAAAAGAAGAATAAAATTGTAGGACTCAAAAAAATGTTGTAGGACTCACACTTTCCAAGTGTGAAATTTGAAATTTGAAAACTTACTACAAACTATAGTAATTAAAACAGTGCAGGACTGACATAAGGATAGACAGATGGGCTAATGGAGTGGAATTTAATGGTCTAGAAATAAATAAACAAACCTCTAGTTAATTTACTTTTTTATAAGCAAGGGTGCCACAATCATCCCATGAAGAGAGAATAGTTTCTCCAATAAATGATGCTAGAACAACTGGGTATCCAGGTGCAAAACAATGAAGCATAGTTCATGAAATACATAAAATTAACACAATGGATCAAAAATCTAAAAATAAAAGCTAAAACTATAACACACTTAGAAGAAAACATAGGAGTAAATCTTAATGACGTGACCTTTGTTTTTTTTGTTTTTTTTTTTTTGGTGGATTCTTAAATATGACCCCAAAAACTTGAGTAGCAAAAGAAAGAATGTATATAAATTGAACTTCATGAAAATTTAAAACTTTTTTCAACAATTATTAAGTGAAAACACAATCTACAGAATGGGAGAAAGTATTTGAAAATGATATATCTACTTAGTGTCTGGTAATCCAAAAGATGTAAAGAAATCTACAACTCAAAAACAAAAAGGCAAATGAATTTATGAAAAATATGCAGGGTTGCCTGGATGACTCAGTCAGTTGAGCATCTGCCTTCAGCTCAAGTGATGATCTCAGAGTCCTAGAATCAAGCCCTCCATCAGGCTCCCTGCTCAACAGGGAGTCTACTTCTCCCTCTCTCTTTGTACCCTCCCACTTGTGCACTCACTGTCTTTCTCTCTCTCTCAAATAAATAAATAAAACCTTTAGGGGCACCTGGGTGGCTCAGTCAGTTTATCATCTACCTGAAGCTCAGGTCACAGTCCCTGGGTCCTGGATCAAGCCCCACGCTAGGCTCTTGCTCAGCCAGGAGTCTGCTTCTCTCTCTCTCCCTGCCCCTCTCCCTGTTCACGCTCTCTCTCTCTCTCTCTTTCTCTCCCTCTCTCTCCCTCTAAAATAAAATCTTTAAAATTTTTTTTTAAAATAAAATCTTTTAAAAAAAGAAAATATGCAATTGGTCAACAAGCACATGAAGAGACTTTCAATATCATTAGTCATTAAACAAATGCAAACCAATACCACAATAAGATTCCAGTTTACAGCCACTAGGACACCTATAACTGAAGACAAATTATCGTATATACATACAATGTAATGTTACTCAGACATAAAAAGGAATAAAAGTACTGGTACATGCTACAACATAGATAAACCTCAAAATCATTATGAATGAAGCCAGACACAAATTTCACCTCAATTAAATATATCTATATTCAATATATATTTAAGTAAATGGAACTTATGGGGGGCAGTGAAAAGGGAATTCCCAGTGGAATCCACACAAATAATGAAATACAATTTACAAATAGGAGAATGAGTATGAGCATCTACAAGTAATTCACTATGGTAGGATCTGACATTTCTAGGCCAGAATTTGTAGGTCAAGAGATCGGACAGACAGGCAGATGACAGTGATGTATACCATGCCAGAGGACTTAATCCAGTGGATGACAGGGAACCACTGGAAGGCTCTGAAAAGAAGAAGAACATGGTCAGATATAGGCTTATACATATCTTGCTACACATTGAATAAAAAGTGAAGGCCTGCAATTATAGGTCAGTAATTATGAAATCTTCTGAAGGAAGTCCATCCAAGAAGTGATAAGGATATGTGTACTTGAGCAGCAGTAAGAGGCATGGAAATAAGAATACTTAAGAAATACTGAAGTGATATAATGGTCAGGACTAGATGACTAATTGGCTTCCATATTTCCAATTGGGTTGTCTGGGTGAATATTAGCACCCTGGGACAGAGGGGAAATCTCATTCAAAATATGTTCTGTCTAAATCCTTGAAAAATCTGGAATAGTGGGGTCAGCTTTCCTGGGATAACAACTTTCATGTGTCACCAAAAGCATATTTCAAGCAGATAGTACAATCTTCCAGGTCACTACTACCATTCAAGAGTCCAATTTACCCCAGTCCTGACTTACCAGTGCCTTTCTCCCGGGGAGTAACCATTATTCTAGAGTTTACCAACAAAGAGGCCTGTTCACGTCACCCATCATTTAAATACTTGTAGTTGATTGCCAACATACAAAGGTTTATAACCTTTCCATTGGATGAAATGCCCTCTGCTTTGCACTGTGCTTAACATCTGGCTATTCTAACAAAGCATATAATTATATTTAATGAGTGAAAAGTGTCTGATGGATTGCAGCCAACTGGCTGAATAAGACAGTAAAGCATAAAGGTAATACGCAGAGATTTGCCTGACAGGATTGCAAGGCAAGAGGAGAAGGTGCTCTTTTGTCTAGGTGTACTGCTTTGTGTTCATATCATTTCTAGTAAAACCACTTATTAAGACTGCATGCTGGAGTACACACCATGTTAGGTCCTAGTACACACCACCGTCTACCTTCCAAGAGCTCTTAATCCAGAGGGGAAGGCAGACAAGTCAACAGCCTTAAGAATGTGACAAAAAAATAGGACATAAACCACAAACTGTGTGAGCAAACACTGCCATTCAGACAAGTCTGAGAAGGTAGACATCACATGAAGTTGAAAGGAAGAAGAATTCAAAGAGTAAGCAGCACTTAATAGAACAAAGAAGTAGAAGAGAAATTTAGGCAGAGGCAGCAGCACATGTGAAGCTATAGAGACCTGAAGTAGCATAACAGTACTTTGAGGAATTATACATAGTTCCATAAGGCAGGAAGAAAGTGTGCTACTAAGGGCCAGAGAAGAAGCCAGAAGGATAGCCAGGTCTGGGTCACCGAAGGCCATAGGGCTGAGGGAAACCTTTTGAATGGCATCCTGCAAGATCACTGAAGGATGCTCAGCAGAGGTCTGATGTGAACAAATTTTCTTTTCAACAAGCCTGTGCAATTCTGAGGAGGAGAGGTGGAAGGGGGCTATTTTGGAAGCAGGTAGACCAAGATAACATCAGGAGAAGACTCTTGGAAAAGCCAAGGGAGCAGTGGTAAGAGGAGAAGGAGTTGGATGCTGTGAGAGGCATCTACAGGACTAGCGTGACCTTGGGAAAGGCCATGGGAAAAATACTGTTCTGAGACTCAGTTTCTTATCAGCGATATAGAATAACAGGATTTTTTAAAAGATTTTATTTATTTGTCCATAAGAGACACAGAGAGACAGAGACAGAGACAGAGACAGAGACATAGGCAGAGGGAGAAGCAGGCTCCATGCAGGAAGCCCAACGTGGAACTCAATCCCAGGATCACGCCCCGGGACAAAAACAAACACTCAACCACTGAGCCAACTAGGCGTCCCTAGAATAACAGGATCTAACTCATAGGATTTTTTATGTTAGGCCCACTAAATGGCAGCCACATTTGTTTGTTTAGTATTACATAAAAGCAAAACTCCTTAAAAGGCAGATTTATGTTCAGGGCTGGCCCACTCGTTCCAAGTTACAACCTCTTGAGCGTCAGTTGCCTATTTTTAAATGAGGACATTGTTTTTAGAATTAAGTAATGTGGGGATCCCTGGGTTGCTCAGTGGTTTAGCACCTGCCTTCAGCCCAGGGGGTGATCCTGGAAACCCGAGATCGAGTCCCACATCAGGCTCCCTGCATGGAAACTGCTTCTCCCTCTGCCTGTGTCTCTGTCTCTCTCTCTGTGTGTGTCTCTCATGAATAAATAAATAAGATCTTTAAAAAAAGAATTAAGTAATGTAACTATGACTTTATCACCTAATAAAGGCTCAGTGACCCACCCATTTAGAATTTGCTCCCACTGCCTCCCACATTCTGACGTCTCTTATTCCACATGCTCTACTCTTCTTTGTATTGTTTCATCCTGTAGCCTTTCATCAATATTTATACTACACTATATAACATACTGAATAGTGAATTTAATTATAATGACTTCTTGCTTATAATTTGTCTCTGTTTTCTACCTCCACAACACGCACTGAATATAAGCTCCACAGGGCATGGATCTCATTTTATTCACAGGATAATGCCCAGCATAGTCTAGGTGCTCAGTAAATATTTGCTGAAAAATGAATACATACTTTTATTAACATTTATTAATATCTGATTTATATTAGTATTAATTTTATTTAATACTTGAATATTTAAAAGCCCCTTCTGTCTGACTAGTACTAAAATTCACTAGAGTGGGGCCTACTATTAGGGTGACAACCCATGCTGCTTTATCATCAGTGATACTCACCTCTCAGAGAGTTCTACTAGCAAGACCAGCTGCATTTCACCCAGTCCTCAACCTGATTTAGTTTCCCATGTGAGAGTTTTGAGTTTTCCTCAAAGCTATTCAAACAAGGTAATCACATCTTCCCAAGGGAATCAGGAGATACCCACCTTGTCATTACTACAAAGCCTTCCTCCCATAGGCCCTATTTATTCACTCTATTTCTCAGTGTAACCCCTGAGTGGCCTTGCTTCCATGTGCTGTCTTCCTCCCTCATGCTGTAAATATATGTGAGTAGTAAAATGCTGTAAATCTCACCTGCCCAGTTTCAGGTGCATGTGTTCATCCATCTCATACTATTAAGGCTAGAAAATCTCTCACCAATGGAGTGAATAGGATGTGAGCAGAGCAGAACACAAGGCTTCTGGTTGAATTCTGCAGGGGAGAAAATAGCAATCATAGGGAAAAAGGTGAGAAATCAGGATATTTCTTTACTCACTCTCTTGTCATGTTTCCCTCTGGCCACAACATCTGCCAGGAGCTACGCTATTCATGGATCAACACCACCCCTCAGCCTCTGGCTCTCCTACTCACTCCCAGTGCCCTCAAGCCTCAAGGGTAACGGTGCCACCACATCCTGTATTGGTTCTTCTAACCCTCAAAGCTCTACATAGGACTCCCTTATGAAAAATTGTCTTCAAAATCTCTATTTCCTGCCAGCCCCTGTCTTTAAAAAAATGTGGGTTATTAGCATTTATATGATATTTTAAGCCCCAATACAAGGTGAAGCCACATTAGTAGGTTTAGAAAAAGAATAGCTCCACACACTGAGCTCTGAAGTTAATCAATGTTCAGAAATCAGGAACCTGAAAAGGGACAAGCAAAGGAGATAATGAGGCAAAAAACATTTCAGATAAGAGGAAGCCCCAGGTGACAACCAGCCCTTCCTGTCTATGAACCTCCAAGAAGTCCATGGGGTGAGGCTGGTGTGTAAATAGGAGTGCAGAGGGAGGGGCTAATGAAGCAGCCAAGAATCTATCAGGATGACCTTGCATACAGGGAAGGAAATCAAAGGACCGGGATGTTCCTCCCATAATTTCCTCATATTTCCCTTAATTCATAAAATTTCATTGACCTGCACATTTGTTATTTTAGTCATTACAATAGGGAAATCATTTGAAGTGATCATTCAGGGACTGATCATACTCTTCCACAAACTGATCATCTTTTCTAACAATTTTATGATGTTAATGGATCTGTGGGTTAAGAATCAGATATGGCACAGAGATAATGACTCATCTTTACACAAGATGATCAATCAACAGATGGTGCTTGAATAATCTGAAGGCATCTTTAGTCAGATATCTAGCAGTTGATGCTGTGTATTGACAGGGACCTCAGCTGGGATTGTGGTTAAAAAAAAAAAAAAAAAAAAACCTACAATAGGTTTCTCCATGTGCCCTCTGTTTTCTTATATCTTATTGACCTCAGAGAAGTAGTAGTTTTTCAAAGAAAGCTCTCTACTCCAAGCACAACTGCTCTAGCTAGGAAGGTAGACACCTCAAGAGTTGTACAACATCAATTCTACCACATTCTATGGATTACAAGTGAGTCACAAGCCCACTCAGTCTCAAGAAGAGGAGAAATAGGTTCCACCTCTTAGTGGAGGAATGAGAAGTTCTATAAAAGCATATGGAAAGAAAATTATTGTAAACTTCTTTGAAAAATGCAATCTACTATGTTGAGTACTATTGGAATTTTTCCAAACCTCTTTTCTCTTAATTTGGCTACCCATTTGTTCTCACTGTTTCTAATGTCTCAATAAGGAAGCTAAAATTCATAGAAGTTAAAGTTCACCCCTGAAAACTAGAGGAATAGGGATATACCTGAACCTAAGTCTGTCTCACTCCAGAAAAAGTACACACTGCCCTGAGCCATGCTGAAAGTATTAAACCTAATAGTGAAATGTTTAAGAAGACCATGTACTTATTATCTAGAAAATTAGAAAACAAAACAACACCAACAGGACATATGACTTAGGTTAAATAGACAAATCCCCAGAAAGATACAAGCTATTGAAATTGACAAGGAGGAATATAAAATTTGAATAGATTCAGGAATAAGAAACATTAAACTAACAATTGTAAAAATACCTACAAAAAAGTCCCTGGTCCAGAATGATTCACTGGTAAATTCTATTAAACATTTAATAGGCAAAACCAATTCTCACAAACTTTTCTTTAAAGGTAGACTAGGAAAGAACTTCTCAACTTCTCAACTTCCCAACTCATTTATGGAGACTAGCATGACCATGGTATGAAACCAGAAGAATAAAATACAAGAAAAGAAACCTATAAATCCATATCTCTTATGAATATAGACACAAAAATCTTCAACAAAGTACTAGCAAACGGAATCCAGCAACCTATAAAAAGGACCATGCACCATGACCAAATGGGAATTATCCCAGGAATGCCAAGTTAGTCTAACATCCAAAGATCAATTAATGTAATATATCCTACCAATAGAATAAAGAACAAAAAATTATGAGATCATCTACATAGATACAGAAAAAACATTTGATCAAATTGAACACCACTTTACAATTAAAAAAAAAACACTTTAGAATAGAACTTACTCAACTAATAAAGGGCATGTATGACAATCCACAGCTAACATCATACTTAATAATGAAAGATTGAATGCTTCTACCCAGAGATCAGGAATAAGACAAGAATGTTTGCTTTTACCACTGTTTTGCAATATTATGCTAGGGGTTCCCATCAGGAAAATTAGTCAAATATATGTATGGAATCCAGATTGAAAAGAAGGAAATAAAACTGTACTCATAGATGACCTGCTCATGTATATTGAAAATACTAAGAAATAGATTGGAACTAATAATAAAATCAACAAGATCACAGGGTATAAAATCAACATACATAAATCAATTATATTTCTATACACTTTCAATAAACAACACATAGAATGGGAGAAAATATTTGCAAACGCTACCTATAATAAGGGACTTGTATCAGGAAATAGAAGAAACTCTTACAACTCAATAATAAGATAAATAATCCAATGTAAAACTAGGCAAATGATTTGAATGGTCATTTCTTCAAAGACACACAAAGCCCAATAAGGACATGAAAAGGCATTCAATATCATTAACTATCTGGAAAATGGAAATTAAAACCACAATGAAATACCACTTCACACTCATTAGGATGGTTATAATCAAAAAGACAGATAATAACCTATGTTGATGGTGATGTAAAGACATCTCCTGAGACATCACTGGTGGGAATATAAAATAGTGCAGGTGCTTTGGAAAAAAATGTGTTAGTTCCTTAAAAATGTAAACAAAGAGTTATTGTTTGATCCAACAAATCTACTCCTAGGCATTAG
Source organism: Canis lupus baileyi (assembly GCF_048164855.1). NCBI lineage: Eukaryota > Metazoa > Chordata > Mammalia > Carnivora > Canidae > Canis > Canis lupus. The sequence continues at coordinate 29,339,959 of NC_132857.1, read as the reverse complement.
CCAAAAGAAATGAAGGCCTATATCTACACAAAAGCTTGTACACAGATGTTCATAGGAGCATTATTCAACAATAACCAAAAAGTGAAAACAACTAACAAATGGGTAAATAAATGTGGCATGTCCATGCAACCAAATATTATTTGGCAATAAAAATAAATAAAGTATCAATACATGTAACAGCGTGGGCAAACCTTGAAACTGTTTTGCTAAGTAAAAGAAACCAGTCACAAAAGATGCCATATTATATGATTCCATTTATATGAAAGTGCAGAAAATGCAAATAGAGAGAGACAGAAATTAGCAATTGTTTAGGCTGGTGGGAATGAGAAAGTTTGGAAGAATGGGAATGATTGAAAGTGCTTACAGGATATCATTCTGAGTGTTAAAAATGTTCTAAATTTGATTGTTGTGATATTCGTACACCTCTGTGAATATACCAAAAGCCATGGGATTATACATTTTAAGCTGATCTATTGTATGGTGTGTGAATTATATCTCAATAATCTTCATACGTTAAAAACAACAACAGAAAAATCTAAAGTTGTCTACAGTAAATGATTTTTATTTCTTGAAATTTCATCTCACTTTTATTTTGACTGAGAAAGACCTTCCCCCACCAGAAGCAAAAATTTGCATCTGAGACACGAGATTTGGTAATTCTCACCTACTGCCTTTCCCTTCTAGGCTTCCCTTAATCTCCTTTTGGCCTTGGTGGAGATGATGGTCAGCAGGCTGAGAAAACACCTGTTTCCATATGGGCAGTCCCTCTGGAACAGCATCAGGTGTCTCCAGAGTTCGAGATGCACTCCTAAAAGCCCGGAGGCCTTGTTCAAGCCGTGTAACACTGAGCATGCCTCTGAACTTCTCTGGATTTCCCATAACTTCTTTTCTTATTACAAATGCTAGATGCTAAACCATGGTCTAGCTGTTTCACAGGGCCACTATGAAAAATAAAGCCAAAGTGTGTGAAAACAATTAGAACACTTTTAAACTGCTTTACAAATGTATATCAAGCTGTGACAATTGTGCCAACATCCTCATCTCACAGACGAAGTACCAGGGGACCAGGGCTGAGTTCCTGGACCACACAGTGGCAGAGTCAGGCCTAGAATCTGAGTTTTAACTTATCCCTTTTCCTCCAGACAAGACTGCTGGTCACCGTTGAGCTGTTCTCAAAACACCATACCCGTCTCCCAGCAAATTACAGGAATTGATCTTGGCAATACTTCCATGTGGTTTTATAAATCAATTAGGTTTTAAAATATACTGTAAATTTCTGCATCTGCTACTTTGGAATATCGATTGTATCTGTCAAAGATTTATGTGAGTCAGGAATTCTTGTTTGATGAGGTTCACTGAAAAAGATTAAGGAAGTATCTTAAGTAGCCATCAAATGGACTGCTCAATTATCAATAGGCAGATTGTCTAAAATACTTTTTCTCTTTCTGTGCATTACCCTCAGGAGGGGAACAAATTAAGAGGTCAGGTTTGAAGAAAATAATTTATATGAAAAGTGTTTTGTGACTGTCAAACTTGTGAGGATACATATATTATTTAAAAGAGTTCATAATAACACAATAATTATGTACACTATAATGTTACATTAAAAATCAAGAACCAAAATTGTCTATTAACTACATTAAAAAACCTATACACATAAAGAAAAAAAAACGAAAACTATAAAGGATCCCCTGGCCGCCCTTGAATAGGCCTCATGCATCTATCTGATAAGCTGCCTCCTCATAAAAGCAGGCCTGGCTTTCAGAAATGCTGGAAGGTCTGAGTCAAATGAGGAAGAGGCTTGACCCACATGGCCGGCATGAGCAAACCTCCTCTGTTTCCCTAGATGGTTCAGAAAGTAGGCTCATTACTTTGCTGCCCATGCTCATACCTGGTGTACATGTGGCCCTGCTGACCGTCTCAAGGGACACAGATGCACAAACAACTCAGCTTCTGTGGGGGCCCCTGGACTTCCAAGACTTTACAAACATCCACATACATGGACATACAGAGGAATCCACACTTTGCTTCCTTATCTTGACATCGTGTCTTGATACTTTCATTCCTGCCCATTCCACAACCACACAGGACTACAGTACTTGAGTGCAACTTTATTTTACCAGTTCTTAATGGATGGCATTTTCATTCATTCCAGTCCTTTGACATTACAAACAAGGCCCTTGTATGCAATAGGCATATTTTTTATTTCCATACATCATACCAGATTCTTTTCCAGAAATATCAAGCTCATATTTCCATCAGGAAGATTAAGTATACTTATTTCTCCAATATCATGAGCAATATGTGATGTTCTCTGGTGACAAGAAGGGGCTTTCATTTCCATTTCTCTAGCTATTAGTGAGGTTAAGCATCTTTTCATGTAAGTTTTAGGCTTTCGTGTTTTCTCTGTGAATTCATCATATTTTCCCATTAGTCTATTGGAGTATCAGTTTTTCAGTTTGTAGGAGCTTTGAGTACAGATTACCAAATGGCACACAATAGTATTTGCCACACATGGATTATAAGCATGCTGAAATGTGGACAACTTTGTCTTCAGGAGTTCTGTAGCTCAGACGGCTTACATCCCCATTCATTTACCCCCCATTACTGAACTAACATCATCCACTTTTATATGTGCCATGATATGAAATTAGTTGACAAGAGTATATTACAGATAAATCTTTGGTATATGAGTGACAATTTGTATTTACTCAGTCTGTTGTTTAATATTTGCCTTTGTTCATGGCATCACAATATAAACTCTTTGGGGAATTTTATATAAGCATTTATATCTACCTTCCCTTCTGACATTTGATATTCCTGTATAATTGTTTGAATACAGTTTCCCCAAAGGCAAGAATTTTTTTTGTGTTTCATTCACTGCTATATCCTTAATGCCTAGAACAGTGTCTGGTGTGTAGTAGATGCTCAATTAGTCAAACTCATGAATTAGTTACAATGCAGTGGGAAGTGCAATGTGGAAATATATAATGCATGTATGTTTTTCCTTTTAATTTTTTTAATTTAAATTCAATTTGCCAGCATATGGTATAACACCCAGTGCTCATCTCATCGTGTGCCCTCCTTAATACCTGTCACCATCAACCAGTTACCCTATCCCCCCACCTTTTAAAAATAAGGCTCCCCATTGGGGATGGGGAGTGGTGTATGTCTTTCACAGTCATTTTAATACATCTTCCCTTTCTCTTTATGTCCTTCCTGTCAGCCTGCTCAGGGCCTCTCTTCTCTGTGTTGAAGATCCAAGGATGAGGCCACAGGCCACACTGGGGCTTACTAGAACTCCAAGAGACAGTTCTGATGAGGTACTTTCTCCAAATCCCTCCACGGGACCCTATTTACTGTGGTGGGTTTCTTCTGTACCTAGCTGTCCACAATTGCCACTACACCGCACTCATCAGTGAGGCCCTGATTTCCTCAGCTACTTCCAGTATCAGGGTGCCTAATGCCACAGAGAAGCATAGACAAGCGAGACTCAAAGAAGTGCTGGTGTGGGTGGTGGTACTGAACATCCAGAGGGACAGTGAAAAGCAGCCAAGTAGGCATAAGTTCAGATTCTGTCTCTGCCCATTACTGGTGCATGACCTTGTGCTTTAATTTCTTTGAACTCAGGTATCTGGTATGTATTAACAATACCTACCACAATGTTGTGATAATTATATGCCGTCAGGCCTCGAAAAGTTTTGGGTAATCAATAATAGCTGTTACTGCTACAGAAACATTTCCAGAGAAGCTACTTTCTGTTACTTTGGCACAAGGCATCCTTTGACAAGACTTTACATATTTGCAGACAACTTCCTGCTGTGTTTCCATTGCAGTGGAAGAGATACTGATAACACAAGATATGTTACCACAAATTACCGTTGGACTCCCTTACCATGTTTAGAGCATGCTTTATCATATCTGCTGATGGGGCATTTGCAGGGTAAGGGAGCTGCAATGCACGAGGCACTTCAGGCAGCAAATCACACTGGGACTCCCTATGCAGGACCCCGTTGCAGACCCAGAGCTGTGCCTACCCTCAGGAAGAAGCTCAGTCAGTATGAAAGCGCAAAATCAAATCAAAATACAGAAAGAGGAACAGTATGTGGGGAACAAGATCATTGCTGGTTATGTCTCTCTCATTTCATCGCCTCTTCTGCTGTCCCACCATCACCCACAGAGAGCCAAGGAGTCCCCATCTCACCCCTGTCTTAAATACTCCCTGACCTTCTTACCACTGATTGCCCTTAGAGTTCTAGTCCTCACACCATTTCTCCACCCCACCCTTTCCATATTCCATCACAGATATCCATCTCTCTTACATTTTTATAACACAGCTAGTGATTCATCACACAACAAAACTTGTATTCAGGTGGCTAAGTACATACCTTTGTTTTGTTTTCTCTCTTAAGACCATAAAATGATAACAGAAGCATAAATGGGAATATATCTATACTAAAATATGGAAATATGAGAAGGGACTCATCAGTGGGCAAATGATCCAACACATTTCTTTCATGGCTTCTGGAGCCATAGGCAAAGCCCATCTGATTCCAGCAGTGGAGCAGGGGCTGGGGTGGGTAGAAGGAGATAATGAATTGCTTTCTCTATTCACCTTGAATTACATCCTACCAGTCACAGGCACAATAATGTACAGACCACCCTCTTCCCTAGAAAACAAACCTGCCATTGCAAATGGTTCGGGGTCAGAAGGAACTTGAAAATTCCAATTTTTACTCTAGAAATTTTAAATAAAAAAATAGGTTTAGTTTTTTAAAGGAATAGGATACTATTGAAAAAAAAAAGGAAAAAGAATAAGAACAAGCTATAGGCTAAAGAAGAAAAAAAGTAAGTTTTCCAAAAGTATTTCATTAGAATGTCTGGAAAATCATGTTGAAGAAATTGTCCAAACTGTGGAAGTAAAGGAGATGAGACCACAGAGACAGGGAGTTTCAAAGCTGATGTTCTAAGGAAGATAGCATGAAATGGAAGTGGCATATTTAAAGAAGTAATGAAATAACTTCTCAAAGCTAGAGAGAGAGGCATAAGTCACCAAATTGAAAACATGCATCATTAGCTGAGCAAAGTATATAAAAATTAATTCTCACCTTAACACATTTTTGAAACACCAGAATACCAAAATGATAAAAGATTACAGAGCTTCTAACTCTGGGAAACCAACAAGGGGTGGTGGAAGGGGAGGGAGTGGGGGATGGGGGTGACTGGGTGGCGGGCACTGAGGTGGGCACTTGACGGGATAAGCACTGGGTGTTATTCTGTATGTTGACAAATTGAACATCAATAAAAAAATAAATTTACTTTTTAAAAAAAAGATTACAGAGCTTCAAAAGAAAGGGAAAGAAAGTTCCTTAGAAACCCATGAGAGGGCAGCCCCGGTGGCTCAGTGGTTTAGCGGTGCCTTCAGCCCAGGGTGTGATCTTGGAGACCCGGGATCAAGTCCAATGTCGGGCTTCCTGCATGGAGCCTGTTTCTCCCTCTGCCTCTCTCTCTCTCTCTCTCTCTCTCTCTCTCTCTCTCTCTCCTCTCTGTTTCTCTCGTGAATAAATAAAATCTTAAAAAAAGAAAGAAAGGAAAAGAAACCCATGAGAATCATCATTCCATACTTCAGGGATATCATATTTCTCTTTAGCAAAAAGTACCATAGTACAACAACATAAGATTCTAAGGGAAATGATTTTGATCCTAGAGTTCATTCCAAACCCAATGCCAAATTATTGATCAAAAAGGAAGACAAAATAAATGGGTTTTCACATAGAGAGTTTCAGAACATTTACCTCACAAATATCCCTCTTGAAGACATTACCCAAATTCCTCCAACAAAATGAGAAATGAAGCTCAAGATAAAGAAGAACATGGTACACAAGATAATGGGTCTACCCCAAAAGTCCAATGAGAAGAAATTGTAGGATTCCAACCATGCAACAGGTTGATAGGCTACAGTGGGATGGGCTCTCAGGAACAGAAATTGCTCCCTATTCAGTAAATAAATGCTGAAGAAGCTAGAAATGCTTTGTACCATGACAAAGGAAGTATACGTTTCTCCTTTATAAACACATGCATATGCTGTTTGAAAGGAATCTAAAACAAAATAGCAATAGCAAACCAGGAGTATGGACCCCTATAAGGAGGGAGGGAGGGAAATGAAGGTAGAGCAAGTAAAAATGGGACTTCAGCCAAAAATACACATTTTCTTTAAAAAATCCAAGGCAAAAGAAAAGTACAGTTGCTTCTGAGAAATATGATGCAAGGTGAGAAGGGATAAAGCAGGACAGGAAGGGTTACTACTGTTCTTTTTTGCTATAAGACCTCATGCCCCAATGGTTTCCTTCCTAGGTACACATATTATCTAGGTAAGAGATTTATAATTAAACAAATTTATTTTAATTGATTAAGAGTCCAGATATTCCAGTTATATTGCTCTAAGTAGAGTTTGGGTATCTTTCTTTTCAAAAGCCCCAGTGGTGCTTCTAATGTCAGGCATTCACAGAACTGGCATCAAGGAACCTGCACCAACAGTTTCTCTCTTAGACCTCCTGAGTGAACCTCTCACATGTGGATGGGTATCCCCCACACCATCTTTAGCAGTGGTTTTATGGGCAAAGATCATACCTTCTAAAAAGGACAGAGATCTCTAAGAGGACCAAAGCTGGGCATAGATTTCTGCTTTTCCATAGGACTTATATCATAGCACATGATGTTCAAATTATTTTCTATAGTCAATGAAAAATTAGATCAGCTGAGAAATCATTAGGACTGTAGGATGTTTTCAGCAGTAAACGTTGTTAAGACATCAGCTTTGAAACAAAACATTCCTGTTGCCCTTCTTCTAATTTCCAAGCTTTGAGATTGACTTAAGTGACCTAAGACTGAAAGAAGAGTTACTAAAAAATAACAGCATTTTCAATTGGTTATGTTTTAAAATTTGAGACTTTCAAATTACAGGAAACTGAAAAATAAATTGGATGCTGAAGCTAATGTAAAACTATTAGGTATATTTAAATTTTTCCAGTGTTTGTCATACACTAATTGTTCTATTGATTAATTTTATAAATAAATCTTATGTATTTATAAAATTAGTATATACTAATGCTCTTTTATCTGTTTTTTTTGTTTTGTTTTGTTTTGTTTTGTTTTACATGTTGATGTTCCATGACAGATTTCTCCTGAGGACAAAGTTGCTTTACTTGGCATCAGTCAGAACTAGGTGAAAGCCTAGTCTTACTGAGTAGAAGATGCCAGAAAAAGAAATAAAGTTGGAGATGCTAGACAGCTTTATTAACTTCTGGAACCCTTGCTGTAAAAATGGAATAGGAAGGTGTTGCTGTGATCACTGCCTGGAGGGACAGAGAGACCAGGGATCTGTCAGTCACCATCTGTCTGACCCAGGCCTGTGACATCACCTGTCCAGAGATTTAGTCCTCCCCACTATCACAGGATCCATGTGGCCCCTCAGCCTCACAGCACTGTTGTGAGGATAAAGGACACAGGTCCATTACACATGATGCTATTGCCTTCTTCTTAGTCAGCATGCTAAAGTGCTACTTTATGTTACCCTGTACAAGGGAGTCTACTTTCTTCTATTCCCTTCTCAGTATGTTGCTGTGAACAGAAATGTCAGACCTCAATTATCACAGCTGTGTGAACACGGGTTGTCTTCACGGGCCTCTGACCTCATGTGTTTAGATTCCAGCTCTTCCACCCAGGCCCACGGTACATCCAGATGTAAGGTTTCAGTATGCATGTCCATCCACCTCTTGGCACCTCTTAAGTAGAGATTTTAGAGTGGCACAATATTATTATCACTTATTAATATTATTATCATTATTCACCCTCAGCAATAATGATTAATGAAATGCAAATAAACCTCACTGGTCTCCAAATAGTGGTACCTTAAAAACCAAAAGAGTAGCTTCTACTTTGTTATGCAGAAAAGTTCTTCTGATCCTTACTGAGAAATTATAGGCTTTTCGAGACATATTTGACAATCACAAAAAATAGAACTCCATATTTTAAAAACCAGATGAACAATATGTAATTTAAGGCATACTTATGTCAGGAAAAAAGCGTCTTCCACTCACTCATTATGTAATTCACTTTTCGGTGCCAGCCCCTTGACATATGATACGTGAGTGACAGATTAAAAGGATCTGGAAATTCACATGCTTGCTTTATTCCAAAAGGAATAAAAAATTTACGTGACCCCACTAGATAAAAAGGCCTATATTATTTTTAGAATCTCTTTGGTTGGAAGGAGTTTTGTTGGTTTCTCTCAGTAAACTTAAAAAAATGTGTCAGGTCCCCAAAGTCTTTTAACTCGTGCCCCTCCTGAAACAAGAGTTCTCAAGAAAGACTTTCCTTTTCTATCCCCTTTTCCCTGGTCACACCAGAATTACCACATAGGGTAGTAAGCAACCACAACTTCTTACCATCTTGTGCAAGTATGTAGAAGACAGGACATGATGCTGTTGGTTAGCTTATGGGGTGAAGGGTTATGAAGGAGAGTCACAGACAGATCTCAGGAGTGCACACAGCCCTGAGGAATACAGAATTTAGACCACTCACCTTGACCATCCTGTAAGAAAAACAACCTGAGCTCACCAGCCAAGTAACAGCAAATGCCCACAATAGGGTCAGTGACAAAAAGGGCAAGGGACAGTTAGCCCAAAGAGAATGGCACAAGAGCACCAAGCAAATACATGGCTCTCTCCCATCACCATAAACACACACACACACACACACACACACACACACACACACACAGATCCTCCTCTTGGGGTAGAGAAGGGACAGAATAGTTTCTGAGAATCTTGCTATTGACCTAAAGGAACACATTTAAGCCAAAAGCACCATATTCAAAAGAAATTTAGCTAAGTTTTTTAATTGGCAAGTTTCAGTTTCTCCATTAGCAGGCCAAGTGGGAGCTCCTAGGGAAACTTAGCTGGATTGTAGGGAAGCGGGGAGCATTGTTTTGTCCATCAGGACAGTGGCTTGTATTTGCAACTTCACTAAATGCATTTAACACACATGTGTCCACTTATATGCATATGTAAATGTATATTTGCTGTGTAGTTATTGGTCAATAATCAGTGGGCTAAAAGATCACCATCCCTTCATTTGTAAACAAGCCACTTGTACCAGAGACTCTGTGCTACCTTTATACACAGTCTTACCTACAGCAAGGTTAATGTGACTTCTTAAATTTATAATGCAGAGACTGAGTGTGGAGGACTGAAAAAACATATGCAAGGTTCTAATCCAAATATGTCTGACCCCAAAGTGTGTACTCTTTCCCTGTGCCATATAAGATTCAAATGCAAAACCACATAATGGGAAAACAATGGGACCATGGCAGTGGCAATAAGGTTGAAAGAGGGTCACATTTCAGGATGAATGAAACCAACATTCCAGGACAGTGACTGGGGTGAAATTAGGGGAAGGAGGAGACAGGTTTAGGATGGCCTGGTAGTTCTATTGTGATGGAGCATGGAGGACATATGTAGGGGTATTTGCAGAGTATGAGGCTGCTAAAGGAGGCAGCATCCTGCAGATCGGCTCAGGAGTTGAGCACTTAGGCTGTAGGGAATCACAGGAGATCCTTCTTCTCTAGGTTAGGAAAGTTTTGCTGCCTCGAATGATAACTACATGGCCAACCAACTATCTACTTAGGAGATAGAAGTTTGTGTCACTACAGTTGGCTGCCCCTATGATACAATTCCCCCACCATACCTACAGATGATGCACTGCCATGGAAGAAAGGGTTTCTGGCTGTCAAAAATGACCAGTGAGGGATTTCAGCCAGGCCGAATCTTATTTATGGCTGCCAAACATATAAGACTGGCCTACATTATACACCAATCATAAGGCACCCATTAGTGTTAAGGTAGGAGATGGATTTCAACAGCTAATGTGCATCAGCACTTTATGGAGGAGTTGTCTGAGGATATATGATCAGATCAGGGGTCATGACCCAGTCTCAAAACCCACTCCACCTCCCCTAATTGTGTGGCCTTGGCAAAAGTACTTACTTCTATACAATCAGAGTTTAAAATTCCCCACTGTATGGGATGCCTATATGCCTACAGTTGAACATCTGCCTTCAGCTCAGGGAGTGATCCTGAGATCCAAGATCAAGTCTCTCATCCGGCTCCATGTGGGTAGCCTGCTTCTCCCTCTGCCTGTGTCTCTGCCTCTCTCTCTCTCTTTCTCTCTCTCTTTCTCTCATCAATAAATAAATAAATATTAAAAATAAATAAAAATAAATAAAATAAAAACAAAATAAAATTCCCCACTGTAAAATGAGAATAATAATAGCATCTACTCCATAGAGTTGTTAACAAGGAACAAATAAGTTGATTCCTATAAGACAGCTGCACACATTAGCTACTGTTAGTAATTTACTCCTTCCTGTAAAACTTCACTTTCACATCAGATAATGATGATTCCTTCACAAGCAGGAATAAGACTTCTAGGGATCAATGGCAGAGTGTGATGGAGAGTGTGGGTTCTGTTGTCAACTAGACTAAAGTAACATATGTACCTGATCTTACCCATGGTACAGTGTGACCTTTAGTAAGTATCAACCTCAATGTGATCTAGCTCATTCACAAACCAGTGAGAGTACTATACCTCTGGATTCATAGCCCAGCTCCATTCCTTACTTTATCCTCTTGTTGCCTCAGTTTCTTACCTGAAAAATGCAATAACAGCACCTATCTCACTTTCAGGCAGAACCTTTCATAGAAGACTATGCAATTTAGCACATTCCCTCTCACAGTTAATGTGATAGTAGGAGTATCTATCAAGATAATGACTCCAACATGAATGACTACAATGAAGAACAATTCCTGTTAACACTTTGGATCTGTAGCATGAGCAAGAAATAAACCTAGGTTATACTAAGCTAATGAAATTTAAAATTGTCTGTTAGTACTGCAGAATCTAGGCTATCCTAAGAGATGTGGATGGTATTTGAAGCCATGGGCATCAATTGATTAGATCACCTAAGGCATGAGTATGAGTAGAAAGACAAAAATAAATAAATAGATAGATGGTAGATGATAGATGATAGATAGATAGATGACAGATAAATGATAGATGATAGATAGATAAGAAGAGAAGGGAAGAAAAGGAAGAGGGAGAGAAGGGAAGGGAGAGGAAGGGAAGAATGGAGAGAGATGGAGAGGGAAAGAGACAAGCAGAGATGAAATCCCAGAACATTTCAACAATGAGAAGCCTAGAAAAGAAAATGTTAGCAATAAATGCTAAAAATGAGTTACCTTTACTTATTTTTATTTTTAATTATATTTTTGTTTATTATTTTTTATTATTTTTATTTTTTTTGTTTATTATTTTTTAGAGCAAAAATGGTGTCACTGAAGTCAAGAGAAGAAAAAGCTTAGAGAAGGAGGATTGGCTGGATAGGATTCTCTTAGAATTTAAGTAACTTGAGTGAGAAAATAAAGTATTCTTTAAATTTGGAAATATGGAGATCAGTATTAACCTTGGCAAGGAAGTTTCAATTGGAATATGGGGATAAAAGTTCTATTTAAATAACCTGAAAAAAATCTAGGATGTGATGAAGTACAAGGCACTCCCCAGGTGATTATAATGTATGACAAGGTTTGAGAATCACCAGCTTAAATAGGTAATTTCCTTGCTAACTGGTCATGTTTACCCCATCTCTGATCCATTTTCTTGAGTTTCTAGGCTTCTAGTCAGGTTTCCTGGTCCCTGTTTTCCCTTCTGGGTTCTAGCCTTTGTCTATATCATCTTCCTGAAACTATGAGCCTCACATCCTCCTTCTGTCACTGCTGTCCCCTTTCCTTTTGACTTTAAACTGTTCATTTCCAGTACCAGTTGGTCCTGGCTCCTCCTAGCCAAATCAGAACCAGAGCTATCCAAGGCTCAGAACATGTCTGATGGTGTCGAATGGCCACCAAGTCCTTCACAAGCCATTTCTGCTTTATGCTTTTCCTCTCTGAGAAAAATAAAATCAATTAAAGAAGTATTTGTAAAGTAAAATAAATTTACGAAGTATGGCAAGGGCATATAAGTATTGAATTAAAAAAAGAACTCTCCTCTTCTGCACTCTTGTTTTGATAAGAACTGGGTGTTGTATATAGGTGATGAATTACTGAATTCTACTCCAGAAACCAATATTGCACTCTATGTTAACTAAGTAAAATTTAAATTAAAAAAAACTGCCTCTTTTGCATATTTCCTTTTTCTGTGCAAGTTTTCAAAGGCCAAATGCTGTAATCAACAGAGAACAAAGCTCACAGGATGTGGTGACCCTGAGGGAACAATGTTTAGACATGAATTTCTACTATTGTTAGCACATGCTTACTGGTGATTCCAACATCACCATAACTATAAAAGGAAATCCTTTCTAAGAATTGCCACATGTTAGTATTCTTATGTCCAGGGTCCATGACACATCTTCTGGGTTTGATTTTTGGCTAACAGGTGTCTGAAATTTATTCCACACCAAGGATTTTCAGTACCCCTAATCACTACTGCAAGAATAAATTTAGCCAATACTTAAGACTTCCTTATTGTTTTCTTCTGATTTTTGCCTCTTTCAACATCTTTTCAAATATCTTGCACATGAGGGGCCTAACCTTCAAAACATCCTTTTGAATGACCAGGTCGGGTGCAGCTCTCTTGACAACAGGAGCAAAATGCTAACAATAAGTCAAATATTTGACTGCAGCAGTCAGGCCCCATGTTTGATGGGGCTGTAGAGGCACCACCATGGCAAGTAATCACATTAGTTCCCATTAGACACTTAGAACGCAAAAAGGAAGACTCTTCTCACAACCAGTTTTTTAAAAAAAGGTTTTAATTCTCCTTTGGCCACATCACAGACAAAGAACAGAAGCAAAGGGCCAGAAAACATCACACCCAGAGGAGAGAAAACCATTTGACTACAGTAAAAACAAATAAAATAAAGCCATTCCCGAAATACACAATTTGTGTCAAACACTTTCCAAATGCACTGGCTGTAAAACTTCTTTTTTGGTTGTTGTAAATTTATCCTTAAAAAGGAATGTCAGTTATGATGGAACACTGAACAATGGTAAACAGTCTGAGAAAATTTGCTAAAGGTTATATACCATGCAGACATATGAGGAAACCAAGCAGAATAGGACAATCAGGCAAAGATTCCAGGACCACACAGAATACTTGGAAAGACTAGTATTCAATTCTCAATTTCTGGACTACCCAATTATTGCAGTAAAGATTCCAGCATCTGGAACGGATCACTGCAAGATGTATTCCTTCCTGTTAAGCTCCTATATTTTTAGAAGTACTTGTTGAGTGTTCATACCCCAAGATGCTCTGTTAATGGTCCTGGCTCCTGATGAAAGATATTAATCTTCACCATAAATGATACATTGTTCTCTTCCACTAGCTACTGACAGGTGTCAGAAGCTCATACTTCCAGCTTGGGCCACAAAAGAATGACTTCTTACCCCTGGCTTCTTGGAACTCTGAGATCAAAAGCTTCTCTGAGCTTTGCTTTCCAACTTTCTGTAGACAGTATTGGTATGGAGAGGGTATGAGAAGGACATTTGTGGTCCAGATGGAGTTTTTATCTCATTCCTTTACCTCCTTCTGTTTCTGCTATGTAACTAGTACTGCCTATAAAGAGACCACAGGGCTAGAATATTTGACTTCAGGGAGTTCGCCTCAAACATGCATCCTGGGTGTCTTTGTTTTAATTTTAATTTACCCTTTCCTGAATGAGGATGTAGAGAGGAATGCAACATGATCCAACCTCAAACCACCCTCTAACTTTGGCTATGGGTAGCTCATTGGCCATCACACCCTCTTAATTTTTTCAAGACCAGTGAGGACTTGATGTCACTATCACTAGCTCACTCAACTCAACTTAAGCAAGTTAGCATTCTTACATGGGCTATTGAAAGGCTTTTTCATCTGTTTCTGCCTCCAGTCTTGCCCTTCCCATCCATCCTCCATTCTGCAACAGAAAACTTGGAAATAATTCTGTTGATCACCTCCAAAATTGGAACAAAACAAGGATGAACAATTGCCATTTCTATTCAGCATAACATCAAAAGTTCTAGACAGAGAAAATGGGCAGAAAAGGAATAAAAGGCATCCAAATTGGAAAATAAAGAGTAAAACTGTCACTTTTCACACTTCACATAATCTTAGATGTAGGAAGCCCTACAGAATACACACGCAGACACACACACACACACACACACACAAACTGTTAGAATTGATTTTTAAAAAGACTCAGCAAAGCTGCAGGCCATAAAATGAGCACAAAAAAGTTCCTGCACTAACAATAAACAATCCACAAAGGAAATTAAGAAAATAATTCCATTTTTAAAGAGCATCAAAAAGAATAAAACATGTAGGAATAAATATAGCCAAGGTGCCAAGAGACTTGTACAGTGAAACTACAAAATATTGTTGAAAGAAATTAAAGAATACACTAACAAATGGAAAGATATCCTATGTTCCTGGATTACATCACTAATGTTGTTAAGATATCAGTATTACACAAAACTATCTAAGAGTCAATGCAGTCTCTCAAAATCTGAAGGTTTTGCTGAAATAGAAAAATCCATCTTAAAATTCATATAGAAACTCAAGGAACCTGGAATAGCTTAAACAATCTTGAAAAAGAAAAACAAGTCTGGAGGAATCAGATTTCCTGATTTCAGAACTTACTACAAAGCTACAGAAATCAAAATAATGGGGTACCAGCCCAAAGAAAGGCATATACAACAATGGAGTAGTAGAGAGAGCCTAGAATTAAGGCTTACATATATGGTCAAATGACTTCTGACAAGGGTATCAAAACCATACAATGAGGAAAACAGTCTTTTCAACAAATGGTGGGGAAACTGGATAACTACATGCAAAGAATGAAATTAAATCCTTATCTTGCATCATATATAAAAATTAACTGAAATGGATCATTGCCTAAATGTAACACCTAAAACTATAAAGCTTTTACAAGAAAACAAAGGGGAAAAGATTCATGACATTGCATTTAGCAATGATTTCCTGGATGTGATACCAAAAGAATAAAAAAACAAAAGAAAAAAAATAAATAATTGTATCAAAATTAAAAACTCTTGAACATTAATGAATACTATAATAGAGTGAAAAGGCAATACATAGAATGGGAGGAAATATTTTTAAATATCTGATAAAACATTAATATCTAGAACATATAAAGAACTCCTACAACTTAAAAACAACCCAATTTAAAAATGATCAAAGGATTTGAATAGATATTTCTGGAAAGAAGATATGCAATAGCCAATAAGCACCTGAAAAGATGTTCAATTTCACTAACCATTAGGGAAGTGCAAATTGAAACTACAATGAGATACCATTTTGCACACATTAGGATGGCTATTTTACTTTAAAAATTAAATTAAAATAAAATTTAAAAAAAACAGAAAATAACAAGTTTTGGCAAAGATGGGAAGGTAAAATGATGCAGTTACTATAGAAAGTAGTATGGCAGTTCCTCAAAAAAATTAAGCATAAAATTACCACATGATCCAGCAATTCCAATTCTGGGTGTATACCCAAAAAGAATTGAAAACAGAAACTCAAGCACATCATTTGTACACCCATGTTCATAACATTATTCATAATAACCAAAAGGTGAAAGCAACCCAACTTCCTTCAATCTATGAATGGATAAATGGCATGTGATATACACGCAATGGAATTTATTCAAAATTAAAAATGAAGAAAATTATGACCAATTCTACAGTGTGGATGAATCTTGAAGGCATTACGCTAAGTGAAATAAGTCAATCCACAAAAAAGCAAATAATTATTAATCTATTTATATGAGATACCTGGAATAGTCAAATTAATAGACCCAAAAATTAGAATAGTGTTTTCCAAGGCTGAGGGGAGAGCAAAAGGAGTTAGTTTTTAATGGGTACAGAATTTCAGTTTGAAAAAAATGAAAAAATTCTAAAGTTGGATGGCAGTGATGGTTGCACAACAATGTAAAGGTACCTATTGCCTCTGAATTGTACACTTAAAAATGGTTAAGATGATAATTTTTATGTTACTGATATGTTACCACAATTTTAAAAGCTTCCAATGTCTTGACATGCTAATAAAGTTAATGCTCTTCACCCAAGTGCAGTTCCCATCACAAGCTGGTTCTATGTACTAGTCTATTGTTATCTCTCTCCACTCCATGCCCATAACTCAGCCATACAGAGCTCCCTGATATTCCTTTAATGTATTCCTCTCTCAATCATGTGACTTTGTATATGATCTTTGTCCACTGGGATTTTCATTTTCCTCTTTTCTTTTTTTTTTTTTTTTCTCCTTTTGCCAATACTTTTAGTTGGTAAATGATTTCAAGTGTTATTCTACTCCGGTAAATCTTTCTTGATCTTCACTGTGGATCATCTTCATTTACCTTCCACTCCCACTGCTCTCTGAAAGCACTAATAACACTACATCTAATCTCCCTATAATAGCAGGAAATAGCTGCTGAAAAGAGAGAGAGAGAGAGAAAAAAAAAAAAAACTATCTTCTGTGTGTATACTAATGGGAGGTGAGAATTCAATTAGTAGAAATAGACTCAGAAGTAGACCAGAGGTGTCATAGATAGTATAATTAGAAACAAAGATATTTAAAAATTTATTATTGTATTTCATATAATTAAGAAAAAAGGGAAAAGATGAGCATATTAGGCAGAGATATGGAACATGTATAAAAGATACAAATCAAACTTCTAGATATGAAAATATAATGTTGGTAATGAAAAAATCATGGATAGGATTTAAAACACATTACACACTACAGAATAAAAGATTATTGAGCTTGAAAACATAAAAATAAAAATTGTATAAAATGAAACACAGAAAGTATCCTAAAAAATTGAAAAGTACATCAGTGATCTGTAGGACAACTTCAAGCAGCCTAATATATGTGTAATTTAAATTCCTAAAGAAGAGTAGAAAGGATGACAGAAACAGAAAAAGATATATTTGAAGAAATAATTGTCCCAAAATATCTAAATTGAAAGAAAGATGCGGGATCCCTGGGTGGCGCAGCGGTTTGGCGCCTGCCTTTGGCCCAGGGCGCGATCCTGGAGACCCGGGATCGAATCCCACGTCGGGCTCCCGGTGCATGGAGCCTGCTTCTCCCTCTGCCTGTGTCTCTGCCTCTCTCTCTCTCTCTGTGACTATCATAAATAAATAAAAATTTAAAAAAAAAAAAAAAAGAAAGAAAGATGCAAGTCTAAAATCCTGAAATTTCAAGGATAAACCAGCACAAAAAATATGAAACAAAAACTGCACCAAAGTATATCATAATTGAATTTCTCAAAATTAGTGAAAAAGAAAAAATCTTAAAAACACCCAGAGAAAAAATTTTCCTTAAATACAGAAGGATAAAGATTAAAATGACATAAGTCTCTTTGTTGATAAAAATGAACACTAGAAGATAGTAGAGCAACATCATTAAAGTACAGAAAAAAAAAAACACACTACTTCACTAAACTCAGCAAAAATATGTTTTGAAAACAAAAGTGAAATCAAGACTATCAAAGCCATGCAAAAAGCTGTGAGAATTCATCATTAGCTGACCTAAACTTCAAAAAATATTAAAGGAAATCCTTTCAGCAGAAGAAAAATGATACTAGATAGAAAACTCGATCTATGTAAAAGAATAAAGAATTCTAAGATGATAAGTATGTGAGGTTTGTTTAAAAAAAAAACATTTTTTTCTTATTTAAAAATCTCTTTAAAAAATAACAGGTTGCTTAAAAATAATAGCAAAGTATTGTGTAATAAATAAAATGTATGGAAATATAATGTACAATAGCAACAGCATGAAGGCTGGTAATTAAATACAGAAGTATGCTGTTGCAAGTTTCTTCTATATGTGAAGTAGAACTACTTGTAGTTAGACAATTAGAAGTAGAAGATTGCACCCCGATGTTTCTAGCAGCAATGGCCACAATAGCCAAACTGTGGAAGGAGCCTCAGTGTCCATTGAAAGATGAATGGATAAAGAAGATGTGGTCTATGTATACAATGGAATATTACTCAGCCATTAGGAACGACAAATACCCACCATTTGCTTCAACGTGGATGGAACTGGAGGGTATTATGAATGAAATAAGTCAATCGGAGAAGAACAAACATTATATGGTCTCATTCATTTGGGGAATATAAAAAATAGTGAAAGGGAATAAAGGGGAAAGGAGAAAAATGTGTGGGAAATATCAGAAAGGGAGACAGAACGTAAAGACTGCTAACTCTGGGAAACGAACTAGGGGTGGTATAGAAGGGGAGGAGGGCGGGGGGTGGGAGTGAATGGGTGACGGGCCCTGGGGGTTTTTCTGTATGTTGGTAAATTGAACACCAATAAAAAATATATTAAAAAAAAAAAGATAGTTGGATGATGGGGAGCAGGGAGGACACTTGTAATGAACAATGCATGTTATGTGTAAATGATGAACCACTGAACTATATTCCTGAAACCAATATTGAACTGTTTGTCAATCAACTATAAGTAAGTTAGAAAAAATAATAAATAAATTTTAAAATTAAAAAAAAAGAAGAAGATACTAATTATAAATCCCAAAGCAACAATTACTACAGTAGATTGTTTTTAAGATAGGCTCCAGGATCCCATTTTAAAATGTTAATTCTTTTGTAGGATTCTTTCCATCTATGTATGGGCATAACTTGTGACTTACTTCTAACAAACAGAATATGACAATGATGATAGGATGTATGTGATTATGCTACATAATATTGTATCATCTTAATTGTTAGAATTTCTCTCTCCTGTTGACTTTGAGGCAACAAAAAAATAATGGAGTGAATGCTTTTCCACTAATAACATTAGGTGTGATAGTGTTGACACTTAACAATTCTTATCCAGTATAATTTCCAATACGATTGGAAATAAATAGCTCAGTTTGTAAATAAAGAATAAAACTCTATTCACAGACTAATTATTATGTATGTAGAAAATGGCAAAGAATTTACAAAAATACTACCATAAGTAATAACTGAATTTAGATTAGTTGCCAGATACAGTGTCAATATACAAAAAACAGTTGCATTCCTATGTACTAGCAATGAAAACTAGAATTAGAAATTTTAATGTTATTTATAGCACTGCCAAAAATATGAAATACTTAAATATAAATCTAGTAAGAATTATGTAAAATTATGTAAAAACTATACCAAAAAATAATCAAGGTGACCTAATTAAATGGGGAGATACATATTACTTATGGAGTAGAAGACTTACTATTGTAAGTCAATCATCTTCAAATTGAACTGCATTTTCAACTCAACACCAATTAAAATTCCAGCATGCAATTTTAGGAATAGAAAAAGTGATTCTAAAATATATATGGAAAGGAAAAGAAACTAGAATAGCCAAAATTACTTTTAAAAGGTGGTACCAATTTAGAGGAGTCTCAATACCTGATTCAAGACTCCATATAAGCCTACATTAATGAAGACAGTAGAATATTAGAAACAAGATAAAACCATAGGTTAATTGAACAGAATAAAAAGTCCATAATTAGCCCCATGAATATGTGATCAATTGATATTTTACAAAGATGCAAAATATTTACTCAAAAGAAGAATATTCTTTTTTTTACAAACGGTACTGGAACAGTTAAGTATCTGTATGAAGAATATAATAATATTAACTTTTCCTCAAATTACACATGAAATGATAAATTAGATATAATCTGTGCTTTGAAGAATAAAATGACAAGCCATAGACTGGGAGAAAATATTTACAAATCACATATCTAATAAAGTGTTTATATACAGAGTCAATAATATGAAAGCAAACAACCCAATTTAGTAGATGTGCATCAGATATGAATAAAAACTTCATCAAGAATATATATGAATAGCAAAATACTTTAAAAGATGATCAATATTATTAGTTATGAGGGAAAAGCAAAGTAAAACCATGATGAGATATGACTATACACCTTCAGAAAAGATAAAATAATTATAATAAAAACTTTGATAATACCATGTTCTGGCAAAGATGTGGAATTAGTATAACACTTGTATTTGGTTAAGGGGAATGCAAAATGGTAGAGACAGTTTGAAAAATAATTTTGTAGCATTTTATACTTAAGTAATGGTCCAGCAATTCCACTTCTTGGTATTTACCTTATTGAAATGGAAACTTATATTCTTATAAAAACTTGTGCAATCATGTATGTATCAAAGTGGTTTGATTTGCAATCCATCCAAACTTGTAAAAGCCAAATTTCCCCTAAGGAACTAATATAATATAATTGTATTGGTACATCAATACAATAGAATACGACTCATCAAGTAAATAGAAAAAATTACCAGTACACAAAACATAAATGAATCTCATATGCATCATGTTAAGTAACAGAAGACAGTTTCAAAAGGCATAATCCATATGATTCCATTTCTGTGATTTTCTAGTAAAGGTGAACTATATAAAAGAAAAATAGATCAGTGGCTGCCAGAGGCTGGTGGTAAGAATAAAAGCCATTTACAAAAAAGGAACAGAGAATTTTAGGGGTGATGAAAATTATGTTCTTTTTTTTTTTGAAAATTATGTTCTATATTATGATTTCCATAGTGTATACATAGCTGCATGCTTCTGTCAATCTTCACAGAATAATACATTTTTAGAAAGGTTAATTTTATTTGTGTAAAATATATATTAAAGAAAACCAGGCAGCCCGGATGGCTCAGCGGTTTAGCGCCGCCTTCAGCCCAGGGAGTGATCCTGGAGACCCAGGAAGGAGTCCCACATTGGGCTCTCTGCATGGAGCCTGCTTCTCCCTCTGTCTGTGTCTCTGCCTTTCTCTCTCTCTCTCTGTCTCTCTGTCTCTCATGAATAAATAAAACCTTAAAAAAAAAAAGAAAACCACTGGGGGCAGAACAATATAATCTAAACTCCATAAAATGCACAATTTGCAATTTCCAACAAACAATAAACCCTGCATATATAAATAATAGGAAAATATGAGCCAAGTTCAAAGAAAAAAGTTTAGTGTTTTTTAGTGTTCAAAAAAATACAGAGATGGGAAGCCTGGGTGGCTCAGCGGTTGAGCACCTGCCTTTGGCTCAGGGCATGATCTTGGAGTGGATCCCTGCATGGAGCCTGCTTCTCTGTTTGCCTATGTCTCTGCCTCTCTCTTTGTGTGCCTCTCATGAATGAATAAATAAAATCTTTAAAAACAAAACAAAACAAAAAACAAATGATAAAGATGTTGGAATTAGTAGATAAGGATTTTAAGTCAGCTAATAAAGATTTGTTCAGATTTAAAGAAAAGAGTGACACAAATGAGTTAACAGATGTGGAATCTCAGCAGATAAATGAAAATTAAAGACAACCAAATGTAAATTCTAGAGCTACCATGAATGATATGTAAAGAGAAATACTCATTGGTTGGACATAACAATAAACAGGGAATAGAAGATGAAAAGTGAACTAAAAACTATTTTGTATTTTGAAAAGAGACAAGCAAAGATTGAACAAAATAAATGAAACTTCAGCGACTGTGGGACAGAGCCAAGTAGTCTGACAAATGTATAACTGGGGTTCTATAAGGAGAGAAGAGAGATTAGAACACAAAACTAAATGATAAAATAATTTTTTAAGGTATCAAATTTGATAAAATACATCAGCTGATAAATCTGACATTTACAGCAAATGCTACACCAAACATAATGACTACAAATATATCTATATATACGTAGATCAGAGTCAAAAAGCTAAAGACTAATGATGACGAGGAAATCATAAAAATAAACAGATGATATAATGTAAGTATTACATGCAAATAATGGTAGAAATTGAACTGACAGCTTCTCAGGAGGCAGGAGGGAAAAAATGAGAGCAGAAGACAACAGAATGACATCAATAAAGTGCTAAGAGAAAAACTATCAACAAAGAATTTCATATGCAAAAAATATTCTTTAATTCCATATCTGGCAAAAATAAAGATATTCTTGTTAATAACTTATACAAGTTGTCATAAGCATATCTGAACAATAAGAATACAATAATTTTCAGGTTGAAGAAAAATGACAAAAGATAGAAAGATCTATAGGAAAATGAAAACAAGAAGTGATATATGTTGAAAAAATAGATTTTTTTCTTATAAAAAGAAAACTAACAGTTTAAACCAAAAATAAGACTTTGTTTCGGGATTGAGAGCGTATGTATATGTTAAATATATAACGAAATACAAAATATAAGAAGTAAATGGAAGAGCAGTGGTATAAGGTCTTTTTTTTTTTTGCATATTTTTTATTGGAGTTCAATTTGCCAACATATAGCATAACACCCAGTGCTCCTCCCATCAAGTACACCCCTTCAGTGCCCATCACCCAATCGCCACAACCCCCCACCGACCTCCCTCCCTTTCCAACACCCCTTGTTCATTTCTCAGAGTTTGGAGTCTCTCATGTTCTGTCACCCTCACTGATATTTCCCACTCATTTTCTCTCCCTTCCCCTTTATTCCCTTTCACTATATTTTATATTTACCAAATGGATGAGACCATATAATGTTTGTCCTTCTCCAATTGACTAATTTCACTCAGCATAATACCCTTCAGTTCCACCCACGTTGAAGCAAATAATGGGTATTTGTCATTTCTCATGGCTAAATAATAGCCCATTGTATACATAGACCACATCTTCTTTATCCATTCATCTTTTGATGGACACCGAGGCTCCTTCCACAGTTTGGCTATTGTGGACATTGCTGCTAGAAACATCGGGGTGCAGGTGTCCCGGCGTTTCACTGCATCTGTATCTTTGGGGTAAATCCCCAACAGTGCAATTGATGGGTCATAGGGCAGATCTATTTTTAACTCTGAGGAACCTCCACACAGTTTTCCAGAGTGGCTGCACCAGTTCACATTCCCACCAACAGTGTAAGAGGGTTCCCTTTTCTCCGCATCCTCTCCAACATTTGTTCTTTCCTGCCTTGTTAATTTTCCCCATTTTCACTGGTGTGAGGTGGTATCTCATTGTGGTTTTGATTTGTATTTCCCTGATGGCAAGGGATGCAGAGCATTTTCTTATGTGCTTGTTGGCCATGTCTGTGTCTTCCTCTGTGAGATTTCTGTTCATGTCCTTTGCCCATTTCATGATTGGATTGTTTGTTTCTTTGGTGTTGAGTTTAAGAAGTTCTTTATAGATCTTGGAAACTAGCCCTTTATCTGATACGTCATTTGCATATATCCTCTCCCATTCTGTAGGTTGTCTTTTAGTTCTGTTGACTGGATCCTTTGCTGTGCAGAAGCTTCTTATCTTGATGAAGTCCCAATAGTTCATTTTTGCTTTTGTTTCTTTTGCCTTCGTGGAGGTATCTTGCAAGAAGTTGCTGTGGCCAAGTTCAAAAAGGGTGTTGCCTGTGTTCTCCTCCAAGATTTTGATGGATTCTTGTCTCACATTTAGATCTTTCATCCATTTTGAGTTTATCTTGGTGTCTGTCTTAAGAGAGTGGTCTAGTTTCATTCTTCTGCATGTGGATGTCCAATTTTCCAAGCACCATTTATTGAAGAGACTGTCCTTTCTCCAGTGGATGGTCTTTCCTGCTTTGTCAAATATAGTTGAGGGCCCATTTCTGGGTTCTCTATACTGTTTCATTGATCTATGTGTCTGGTTTTCTGCCAGTACCACACTATCTTGATGATAACAGCTTTATAGTACCACCTGAAATCTGGCATTGTGATGCCGTCGGCTCTGGATTTCTTTTCAGGATCTTTTCTGATTCCACACAAATCTTAAGATGATTTGTTCCAACTCTCTGAAGAAAGCCCATGGTATTTTGATAGGGATTGCTTTAAATGTGTAAATTGTCCTGGGTAACATTGACATTTTCACAATATTAATTCTTCCAATCCATGAGCATGGAATATTTTTCTATCTCTTTGTGTCTTCCTCAATTTCTTTTAGAAGTGTTCTATAGTTTTAGGGTATAGATCCTTTACCTCTTTGGTTAGGTTTATTCCTAGGTATCTTCTGCTTTTGGGTGCTATTGTAAATGGGATTGACTATTAATTTCTCTTTCTTCAGTCTCATTGTTAGTGTATAGAAATGCCACTGACTTCTGGGCATTGATTTTGTATCCTGCCACACTGCCGAATTGCTGTATGAGTTCTAGCAATCTTGGGATGGAGTCTTTTGGGTTTTCTAAGTACATTATCATGTCATCTGCAAAGAGGGAGAGATTGACTTCTTCTTTGCTAATTTGAATGCCTTTTATTTCTTTTTGCTGCCTGATTCCTGCGGCTAGGACTTTTAGGACTATGTTGAGTAGCAGTGGTGAGAGTGGACATCCCTGCCTTGTTCCTGATCTTAGGGGAAAGGCTCCCAATGTTTCCCCATTGAGAATGATATTTGCTATGGGCTTTTTGCAGATGGCTTTTAAGATGCTGAAGAATGTTCCCTCTATTCCTATACTCTGAAGAGTTTTGATCAGGAATGGATGCTGTATTTTGTCAAATGCTTTCTCTGCATCTATTGAGAGGATCATATGGTTCTTGTTTCTTCTCTTGTTGATGTGATCTATCACACTGATTGCTATACAAGTGTTGAACCAGCCTTGCATCCCAGGATAAATCCCACTTGGTCATGATGAATAACCTTCTTAATGTACTGTTGGATCCTATTGCCTAGTATCTTGTTGAGAATTTTTGCATCTGTATTCATCAAGGATACTGGTCTATAATTCTCCTTTTTGGTGGGGTCTTTGTCTGGTTTTGGAATTAATGTGATCCTGGCCTCATAGAATGAGTTTGGAAGTATCCATCTCTTTCTATCTTTCCAAACAGCTTTAGTAGAATAGGTATTGCTTCTTCTTTAAACGTTTGATAGAATTCTCCTGTGAAGCCACCTGGCCCTGGACTTTTGTGTCTTGGGGGGTTTGTGATGACTGCTTCAATTTCCTCCCTGGTTATTGGCCTGTTCAGGTTTCTATTTCTTCCTGTTCCAGTTTTGGTAGTTTGTGGTTTTCCAGAAATGCATCCATTTCTTCTAGATTGCCTAATTTATTGGCGTATAGCTGTTCATAATATGTTTTTAAAATCGTTTGTATTTCCTTGGTGTTGGTAGTGATCTCTCCTTTCTCATTCATGATTTTATTAATTTGAGTCTTCTCTTTTTTTTTAATAAGGCTGGCTAATGGTTTATCTATCTTATTAATTCTTTCAAAGAACCAACTCCTGGTTTTGTTGATCTGTTCCACAGTTCTTCTTTCTCTATTTCATTGAGTTCTTTTTGAATCTTTATTAACTCTCTTCTTCTGTTGGGTGTAGGTTTTATTTGCTGTTCTCTCTGCAGTTCCTTTAAGTGTAAGGTTAGCTTGTGTATTTGAGTACTTTCCAGTTTTTTGAGGGATGCTTGTATTGCGATGTAGTTCCCTCTCAGGACTGCCTTTGCTGTATCCCAAATATTTTGAACAGTTTTATCTTCATTCTCATTAGTTTCCATCAATCTTTTTAATTCTTCTCTAATTTCCTGGTTGACCCTTTCATCTTTTAGCAGGATGCTTTTTAACCTCCATATGTTTGAATTTCTTCCAAACTTCTTATTGTGATTTAGTTCTAGTTTCAAAGCATTATGGTCTGAAAATATGTAGGGGACAATCCCAATTTTTTGGTAGTGGTTAGGACCTTATTTGTGACCCAGTATGCAGACTATTCAGGAGAAAGTTCCATGCCACTTGAGAAGACTGTGTATTCAGTTGCGTTTGGATGTAAAGTTCTGTAAATAACTGTGAAATCCATCTGGTCAAGTGTATCATTAAAGTTCTTGTTTCTTTGGAGATGTTGTGCTTAGAAGATCTGTCATTTGCAGAACGCACCGTGTTGAAGTCTCCCAGATAAGTGTATTATTATCTAAGTATGTCTTAACTTTGGTTATTAATTGATCGATATACTTGGCAGCTCCCACATTAGGGGCATAAATATTCATGATTGTCAGGTCCTCTTGTTGGATAGATCCTTTAAGTATGAAATAGTGTCCCTCTTCATCTCTTACTACAGTCTTTGGGATAAACTTTAATTTATCTGATATGAGGATTGCTATCCCTCCTTTCTTTTGAGGACCATTTG
This sequence comes from Canis lupus baileyi, assembly GCF_048164855.1. Classification (NCBI taxonomy): domain Eukaryota; kingdom Metazoa; phylum Chordata; class Mammalia; order Carnivora; family Canidae; genus Canis; species Canis lupus. Next base: position 29,313,807 of record NC_132857.1, on the reverse strand, counting down.
AATGGTAAATGGTTCTCCAACCTTTCATTTGCAGGCTGTAGGTGTCCTTGCATCTCAAATGAGTCTCTAGTAGACAGCAAATAGATGGGTCTTGCTTTTTTATCCAGTGTGAAACCCTGTGCCTTTTGATGGGATCATTAAGCCCATTCACATTCAGAGTTACTATTGAAAGATATGGATTTAGTGTCATCATAATATCTCTTCAGTCCCTGTTTCTTGTGGCATATTTCTTTGGACTTCCTCTTTCTTTTACAAAGTCCCCCTTAATATTTCTTGCAGAGCTGGTTTGATGGTCACATACTCTCTCAGTTTCTGCCTATTTTGGAAGCTCGTTATCTCTCCTTCTATTCTGAATGAGAGCCTTACTGAATATAGTATTCTTGGCTGCTTGTTCTTCTCATTTAGGACCCTGAATATTTCCTGCCAGCCCTTTCTAGCCTGCCAGGTCTCTGTGGAGAGGTCTGCTATTAATCTCATATTTCTCCCCATATAAGTGAGGGATCTCTTGTCTCTTTGTTGCTTTAAGGATTTTCTCTTTATCTTTTGAATTTTCAAGTTCCACTACTAAATGTCAAGTTGTTAACAGTTTTTATTGATTTTAGGGGGGGAATCTCTCTATTTCCTGGATCTGAATTCCTGTCTCTCTCCCTACGTTAGAGAAGTTCTCAGCTGTGATTTGTTCAAATATGCTTTCTGGTCCTCTGTCCCTTTCGGCACCCTCTGAAACCCCAATTAAACATAGGTTTTTCCTTCTGAGGCTGTCATTTATTTCCTTTAACCTTTCCTCATGATCTTTTAATTGTTTTTCTCTTTTCTCCTCCATTTCCTTCCCTGCTTTCAACTTGTCTTCTATGTTACTCACTCATTCTTCTACCTCATTAAGCCTCATCGTTAGGACCTCCAGTTTGGATTGCATCTCATTTAATTGATATTTAACTTTGGCCTGATTAGATCTAAATTCTGCAGTCATGAAGTCTCTTGAATCCTCTATGCTTTTTTCCAGAGCCACTAGTAGCTTTATAATTGTGCTTCTGAATTGGTTTTCTGACATTGAATTGTATTCCAAATTATGTAACTCTGCGGCAGAAAGGACTGTTCCTGATTCTTTCTTTTGTGGTGAGTTCTTCTTCCTAGTCATTTTACTCAGTGCAGAGTGGCTAAAATGAGTTGTGTTGGAAAATGGAAGAAGAAAAAAGAAAGAAAAAAAAGAAAAACAAAAAAACCCGGAGGGGTATCTTCTGGTTCTATATACTGTAAATCCCTCGACTCCCCCTGGAGCTTTCCAGTGCTGCTCGGTCCAGAACTTGCTCTTCCCCTGTCCTTCCAGCTGGTCTTCTGGGGGAGGGGCTGCTGTGCTGATTCTCAGGTGTGTGCATCTGGGGGCGCTACCTCGCCCCCTGCCAGGTGCACGCCTCGTGGGAGCTGTTTATCACTTGAGGTCTCTGTTCCCTGGTGGCCCTGCTCCATCCCAGGCACAGGGTGACACCAGGAGAGACAACAGTGGTGGCGGTCAGCTCTCTAGCTCTGGCGTCAGCTCCCCACAGTAACTACCACTCCTAGTCTCCACTGGCCTGGATGCTCCCGGGCATGGGGGTGCTGAACTGCACAGCTATGGGGCGCCCGATGGCAGGAGGGTCCTCGCTGCCCTGTGCCCTCCCCGCCTCTGCCTGTCCCCGGCCGTGAGTGCAGACTGTGGGCTGTGTCCCCCACACCCTGCGATCCAGGGCTGGAATTGCGCTCCCAGGACTCAGCCTCCAAAGGTAGCAGGGCTCAGCCCCCTGCACGGAGCCGGAGCGGCCTGAGCTTCCCCTGAGGCCCGCCCCAGCTCCGCCCACAGGGTGTGGCGCCCTCCCCCCGCCCCAGGGCGCACCTCCTCTGCCGGCGACCCCCAGTCTGGAGGCCCCACCGCCCTCCTGCGGGGCTGCCCAAGTCTCCTGCTAAGCACCTTTCATCCGGGAAGAATCTGGTGCGGATTTTTAAAGTTCCTGCTTCCAGGGCTGGGCTCTCCTGATCTGGAGGCTTTAGCCCGGCTTTAGCCTGGCTCCTCGCGGGCCCCTACCCCTGCTTGATTCTTTTTTATTTTATTTTTCTTTCCGTCTTCCTACCTTGTTAGCGCAAACTCTTCTTCTCTGTAGCATTCCAGCTGTTCTCTCTCTCTCTCTCTCTTTTTTTTTTTTTTTTAATTTTTATTTATTTATGATAGTCCCAGAGAGAGAGAGAGGCAGAGACACAGGCAGAGGGAGGAGCAGTCTCCATGCAGGGAGCCCGACGTGGGATTCGATCCCGAGTCTCCAGGATCGCGCCCTGGGCCAAAGGCAGGCGCCAAACCGCTGCGCCATCCAGGGATCCCGCCAGCTGTTCTCTCTTTAAATCTCATGTCAAATTCACAGGTTTTCAGGATGATTTGAAGGTTATCTAGGTAAGTTGGTGGGGACAGGTGACTTGGGGACCCTACTCCTCCGCCACCTTGCCCCTTAGGGAAAAGATATAACATTAAATCTAAGGAGACCTTGATAAGATTACATTATATACCAGAATTCCTGAAGTAATTAGTTAATAATATAAAACAAATGTAGCTAAAAAGCCATTATAAGTGGAAGATAGAATAAAAATATTTGAAAGAAATACTTGAAAATTTTCACTATGCTAAAAAATATTTAACATATTTGAATATTTGAAGAAAATATATAATTAAAAAGAGAGAAGAACAAAAACTCATATGTAACAAATGAAAATAAATAGCAAGGAAGTGAACTTAAATTCAACTCATTAAATAATTACATAAAACATACATAGATGAAACAATACAATCAAGAGGCAGACTGATATATATACATAAAAACAAAACACATATAGTATCCACAAGAAATAAACTTTAAATGTAAAGGCAGAGATGAACTGAAAGTAAAAGAATGGGGGAAAAAAAGATACGTCATGAAAATAATAAGGATAAAAAAGTTGGTATGGCTATATTACTATCAGAAATGTATATGTTAAGATAGGATTATTATCAGAGAAAAAGAAATATGGGTATTAGATTACTCATTAGAGTTTACAGTCATGCTTCCACTGATGCATAAATCAGATAATTCTTAAAAGAGAAGTGAGAGAAGGTACTGGAATGGCTTCCCAGTCATGATAATAAAAAGGGTTAATTCACAAGGTAATATAAAAATTGCAAATTTCTAATTACAAGGTTTTAAAATACATGAGGCATAATTTGACAGAACTGAAAGTAGATATAGCCACAATTATAAATTAGATATTTGACCACTCTTCTCTTTCAAACAAAAAAAAATGGTAGAACAAGCAGACATAAAATCAATAAGGACATAGAGAACTGAAACAACATACCAATCAATTTGACTATTAGAAAGATACACCTAAAAACTGCAGAATTAGAAGTATTTTCAAGTGCACACGAAGTACTCCCTCTCATATGATAGTATATGTAATAGTTTCAGTAGTTAAAAAATGAAATCTTGCAGAATATTCTCTCTAACCAGAAAAGAATTATAATAAATAACAATTCATATATATGTATATATTTAATCACTAAATACTTAAAAATAAGCAGCAATAATAAATTATTCTTGAATCAAAGGAAAAATAGAAAATATATCAAATTAATGGTTAAAGAATACACCCAAACCTGTGGGTTACAGGTTGAGCAGTACATAGAAAAAAGTTGCACTTTTAAATTGTTTTGTTATAGAAGAAAGTTTAATTGTCAATAATCTAAATTCTCTTATTATAAGCTGGTGGAAAAACAGTAAATTATACCCAAATTAAATAGAAGGAGGGAAATAACAAAGATAAAATCAGAAATTAATCAAATAGAAGCGATGACATAGCAACATGGTGGAGCAGGAGATCCTAGCCTCTGTGCCCCCACAAAGAACAATTAGACACTATGAATAATATTGAATGAATACTATATTTTTCTTCCTGAAAATAGTTCTGAGAAAGCTCAGGGGCCCACTTAATGAAGCTTCATGAACACAGTGCAGTAGTGAACCTGAGAATCCTCACAAATAGGGTAGGAAAGATGATTTCATTTTGCTCACATCATCTCATTCCTCAGGCTGGTTCTGCTCAATGCCAAGAGGGTACTCCCTGGCCCAAGAGTGTTCTGTTTACTGGGTGAGTGACCAGTTTCCCTAGCTTATGGAATCATTGCACAAAGGAACAAACAACTTGAGTTTCACCCCATCCAGAACACAGAGGAGACTGTCATAGCTAGGATTTCTGGAGGCAGCAACAAAGAATGAAAGGGATTATCAATATCAGCCAAGCAGTAGGAGCAATCCACAAAGCTTTCAAAACTGAGGACTCCATCACAGACTCAGAGGAACACTCCACAAAAGATCCCAGCAGCTTCTGCTGCCAAAGAAACCAACAGCCAGCAGAACTGCTAAGGATCTCTTGCAGCTTTTGCCACTGAGGACCCCACAGGTTTTTTGCATTTGCAGATTCCAGAAACTTGAGTTTCCCCCAACCTGCCAAAGTGACACAGCCATCTTAGCTGTGAATACCCTGAACCTCGGGACTCATCACAGCCACTGTACTCATTGCCATCCCAGGCCCCCATGACCACACAAATGCATGCAGCTGGCTGCCACAGCATTACACACATGACTAATCCCTGCAGCTGCAGGAATGCACAGCAACAGCCTCAGTTAAAAAAAATCAATAAGGAAATCTTGGATTTGAATTAAGTTTTAGACCGAATGGACCTAACAAACATACCATTCAATAGCAGTAGGATACACACATTTCTTAAGCACACATGGAACATTTTCCAGGATATGTCATATTTAGGCCACAAAATAAATCTAAACAAATATGAAAAACTTGAAATCCTACCAACTATCTCTTTCCTTACCATAACAGTATGCAACTAGAAATCAATAACAGGAGGAAAGCTGGAAAATTCACAAATATATGGAAATTGAGCAACATGCTCCTAAGTCAAAGAGGAAATAAAAGGGAAAATCATAAACATGTCTTGAGACAAACAAACATGAAAATACAAAGTACCAAAATATATAGGATACAGCAAAAGCAGACCTAAGAGGGAAATTCATAGCAATAAATGTAAGAAAACAAAAGATCTCAACATAAATATGCATAACTCTTCCATGTTTATTACATTCTTCAATAATATCATCCTCAATCTCTGTATCCCCTCCAATTTGGCAGGTGATTTTCTGGTAAAATAACAGCAGCATGTGTATCTCTTCCAACTTATCACAACCTCTTCCCTGATTGTATGACAGTGACACAACTATTGGTTCCAAGTAGATGATGAAGATATAGTCTCTTATGTAAAGAGCTTTTTTTTTTCTTGAGAATTCATCTTGAGTTATCTTTTATTTAGATAAAAATAAAGAAGCAGGGAAGCCCTGGTGGCTCAGAGGTTTGGCATCACCTTCAGCTCAGGGTGTGATCCTGGAGACCTGGGATCAAGTCCCACATCAGGCTCCCAGCATGGAGTCTGCTTCTCCCCATGCCTGCATCTCTGACTCTCTCTCTCTCTCCCTCTCTGTGTTTCTCATGAATAAATAAATAAAATCCTTTAAAAATAAAAAAAATAAAATAAAATAAAAATAAATAAAAAATAAAGAAGCAAAGATCCACTGTTATTTTATACAATTCCTGTTACCTTGAAAAAATTAAAATGTTAACAGGGAAAAAGAGGGAAAAGAAGATCAAATAAACAACCTGAATTTATACCTTAAGAAACTAAAAAAAAAAAAAAAAAAGAACTAAGCCCAAAGTTAATAATAAAATGGAAATGACAAAGATCAGAATAGAAATAAATGAAGTAGAGACTAGAAAAATAAAAAAGATCAATGAATGTAAGAGCTGATTTTTAAAAGAATAGACAAAGTTGATTAGCTAGACTCAGAAAAAAGCAAACATAAAATCAGGAAAGAGGAGACTAAAACTAAGAACACAGAAGTACAGAGGATAATTAAGAGAATGCTATGAATAATCATATGCCAATAAATTGAATTCCTCAGAAGAAATGGATATAATCCTAGAAACATACAATCTTACAGGACTGAATCATGAAGAAATAGAAATATTGAATCGACCAATATGAGTTAGATTAAATCAGTATAGAACCAGATGATTTCATTGGTGAATTCTACCAAACATTTCAAGAGGAGTTAGTACTAATCCTTCTCAAACTCTTCCAAAACTTTGAAGAAGAAGAAACACATATAGGTTCATTTCATGAGGCCAGCACTACTGGATACCAAAGCCAGACAAGGACATTACAAGAATGAAAAATTAAGGTCAATATCCCTGATGAGTACAGTTATAAATATCGCCAATAAAGTGTAGACAAACTAAATTCAGCAGCACATTAAAGAATTATATAATATAATCATGTGTGCTTCATCCCTAGGTTGCAAGGATGGTTCAAGATAAACAAATCAATATATGTTATATACCATATCAACAAGATAAATGTTGAAAATCTTATGATCCTTTCAATAAATGCAGAAAAACAATTTGACAAAATTTAATATTTTTTCATGATAAAAACTCTCAACAAATTAGGTTTGAAAGGAATGTACCTCAATATAATAAAAGCCCTGCATGTCAAACCCATAACCAATTTTATACCATTCAGTGGTGAAAAGTCAAAAGCTCTTCTTATTAAATCAGGAGCAAGACAATGATGTCTACTCTTAAGTCTTTTATTCATCATAATACTGGAAGTCTTAACCAGAGAAATTAGGGAAGGAAAAAAATAGCTCTAAATTGGAAAAAAAGAAGTAAAATTATCTCTGCTAGCAGATGGCATGATATTCTACATAGAAAGCACTAAAGACTCCACCCTAAAACCTTGTTAAAACTAATAAATTTAATAAAGTTACAGGACAAAGAAATCAATATATAAAAACCAGCTGTATGTCTATACTTTAGCAATGAGTTATCAAAAAAAAAAAAAAAAGACATTAAGGAAACAATCCCATTTGCAGTAGTACCAAAGGAATAAAATACTTAAGAGTAAATTTAACCAAGGGAGTGAAAAATTTGTACACTGAAAACCATAAAACATAGATGAAAGAAACTGAAAAACAAAAACAAATAATATCCTATTTTGTAGATTGGAAGAATTCATATTGTTAGAATGTCCATTCTATACAATATAATATACAGATTCAATGCAATCTCAATCAAAATTCTAACTGCATTATTCACAGAAATGGGGGGAAAAGTTCTAAAATTTTTATGGAACCACAGAAGACCCAAAATAGCTAAAGCAATCTTGAGAAAAGAAGAGCAAAACCGGAGGCATCATACTTCCTGACTTCAAACTATAAATTACAAAGCTATAAGAATCAAAACAGTACAGTACTGGCCTTAAAATATATATATACATATATATATATATATATATATTTTATATATATTGGCATATATATATATATATATATATATATGCCAATGGAATAAAACAAAGTACCTAGAAGTAAACCTATGCATATACAGTCAACTAATTCTGAAAAAGGTACCAAAAATACACAATGGGGAAAGCATAGTCTCTTCGACAAATGATGTTGAGTATATTGAATATCCACATGCAAAATATGAAAATGGATCCCCAATTAATATGTTGCACAAAAAAAATCAGCTCGAAATGGATTAAAGACTTAAACATAACATAAAACTTATACAAGAAAATGGAAGGTTAGCTCCTTAACATTAGTCTTGGCATTGATTTTTGGAATTGATAAAAAAGCACAGGAAACAGAAGCAAAAATAAATAAGTGGGCTACATAAAGCTAGTTTCTCCCCAGCAAAGAAAACAATCAACAAAATGAAAAGGCAACCTATGTAAAAAGTGACAATATTTACAAACTATATATCTCATAAGGATTTAATATGCAAAATAAATAAGTGACTCATACAACTCAGTAGCAAAAAATAACACAAAATATGGGCAAAGGGCCTGAATAGATATTCATCCAAGGAAGACATACAGAACGCCAAAGGTAAATGGAAAGATACTCAATATTACTAATCATCAAGGAGATGCAATCAAAACCACAAATGAGATCACCTCCTACCTGTTTGGCATGACTATTATCAAAAAGGCAAAAAAGTAAGTGTTTGTAAGAATTTGGAGTAAAGGGAACTTTCTTATGCAGTTGGTAGGAATGTAAATTGCTACAGCCATTATAAAAGAATATAAAATTCCTCAAAAAAAAAAAAAAAAAAAGGAACCACCATATGATCCAGCAATCTACTTTCTGGGTATACATCCAAAAGAAATAAAATCACTAAGAGTTATATGCACTCCAATGTTCACTACATTATTTACAATAGCCAAGATATGTAAACAACCTAAGTATTGTCAAGAAATGAATGGTTAAAGAAAATGTGATATATAAGTATACAATGGAATGTTATTCAACCTTAAAAAAGAAAGAAATTGTGCCATTTTTAACAACATGAATAAACCTGGAGGATGTTATAGTAAGGGAAATAAGCGAGACACAGAAAGACAAATATCACAGATCTACATATATGTTGAATCTAAAAATATATATATATTTTTTAAAGCCACACTTGGTTCTCATTGTATCATTACATCAGTGCCTCCTTAATGAGCACTGGGTGTATTATGCAACTGATGAATCACTAAAGTCTACCTCTCAAGCTTAAAAAAAGGGGGTAGAGGGCAAAAGCCACATTCATAGTAAGAGAGAATAGAATAGTCGATATTAGAGGCTGGGGTGGTAGAAGGAGGAAAGACATTGATCAAAGAGAATAAACTTTCTGTTATAAGATGAATAAGTTTGATGACCTATTGTACAGTATGATGACTATAGTTAGCAGTAACATTTTATACACGAAAGTTTCTGAGAGTAAATTTCAATTGTTTTCGTCACACACACACACACACACAAAAGGTAGCTGTGTGAGATGATGGATGTATTAGCTTGATCATTATGCTCATTTTATAATATATAAATATCAAAACACCATGTTGTATACCTTAAATATATATATAATTTTGTTTGTCAAAAATAAGTAACTATTGAAAACACAATAAAAAATAAATAGAGACAAAAAATAGATAAAAGTAACTCTTAAAAGGTTTTTAAAAATAATCAATAATATTGATAAAATCCTTAAACAATTATCCAGAAAAAAATAAGAGAAAAAGCACAAATTATAAATTTGGGCAATAAAAAAAGGCATATAACTACCTATTGCAAAGACACTTAAAATATAATAAAGGAATATTATGGTTAACACTATTCCAATAAATTTGGCATTTTTTAAAAACACAGTTTACCTGACTAAAGAAGTAGTAATAGACAATTTATTAAGACATTTATAACATATATGCAAACAAATACATTTATGGAGATATATGTGACATATTTGCACAGAAATCTAGAAAGTATTTATTAAAAACATAAGTAGAGACACCTGGGTGACTCAGCGGTTGGGCAGCTGTCTTTGGCTCAGGTCATGATTCTGGGATCTAGGAATGAGTCCCGCATCGGGCTCCTGTGAAGAGCTTGCTTCTCCCTCTGCCTATGTCTCCGCCTCTGTGTGTGTGTGTGTGTGTGTGTCTCTCATGATTAAATAAATAAATCTTTAAAAAAATAAAAATATAAGTAAACATATACATTAGGAAAATGAATTCATAGTCAAAATGTCCAGGCCTCAATGAGTTCATTAGTGAATTGATCAAATATTTAAGGAAGAAATTATAGCAACTTTGCATGGAGGCTTTCAGAAAGCAAGGGAGGAAAGAACACTTTCCAAATGTATTAGGGCAGCATAAACCCACAACATCTAACAGAGTTATTATACCACTAAAAACAGGAACAAAAAAAAAATGCCCAATTATGTTCACAAAAATAAATACAAAAACCTTTAATAAAATAATAGCAAATAGAATCTCATGATATTTAAGAAGCATAACACAATATGATTGATTTGAGGTTATCCCAGGAATGTAAGGTGATTTAATATTCTGAAATTAATCAATGTTATTCTTTATATTAACAAATGAGAATAAAATATAATAAATAATGAGAAAAAGTAAAATTTGATAAGTGGAAAAAATTGATAAAATTCAATAATTTCCCATGACAGAAACTATCAGCAAAGTAGAAATGGAAAGGAACTTTTTAATCTAATAAAGGACATCATGTGAAGCCTACAGTAAGCTTTATGCTTGATGGTAAAAGACCAAATAATATCCCTATATGTTCAAAAACAAATAAGGACATCTATTCTCACCACTTCCATTTAATACTGCCTGGGGCCAGGTGAGGGGGTTCTACTCAGCTCAATATGGCAAAAAAATAAAGGTCACACTTACTAAAAATAAGTGACATTTTCTTTTTTAACAGAAGAGATGGTTGTGATGGTTGTGCATGTGAAGTCCAAAGGAACCAACAAAAACTAAAAATTTAGATAAATCAAGTTCAAAAGTCATAGGATAAAATGTCAGTATAAGACCCTAAATTGTACTTCTATCTACTAGCATTAAATGATGTGTTGGCTTTGTACTACGTCAAATTAGCTAAGCTGATTAAAGGACTACAAGGTAATTTTATGTATCTTGAAGATGGAAGTAAAAGAGTACCACTCTGATACCCAGAAATATAACAGAAAGAAGGCGCTGTCAGAGCTCACACATGCTGCTATTCATCAGCTGGCCTACTTCAGTTGAAGGAAGCCACAGCTGGACCTAACCTTCTGCAGCTTCCTCAATCTTTACAAAACTTCTACTAATCCTGGGCCATTGAGTGAGCACCTACATAGTGAAGAACATAAGCTTATCCTGCAAGTCATTTGAATCATAAAGATGGGAGGTTGTTTTAGTCTACTCAGGAACCCATAACAAAATACCACAGACTGAGTGGCTTAATCAACATAAATTTCTTTCTCACAGTTATGGAGTCTGGGAGGTCCAAGGTCAGGTTGACAGCATGGTCAGTTCCTGATAAGAGCTCTCATCCTGGTTGATAGATGATGGCCTTCCCACTGTATCTTCACATGACAAAAAAGAGACATCTCTCTCTCTTTTTTTTTTTTTTTTGTTTTTAATTGGAGTTCAATTTGCCAACATTTAGCATAACATCCAGTGCTCCTCCCATCAAGTGCCCCCCTCAGTGCCTGTCACCCAGTCACCCCCCCCCCCACCTTCCTTTCCACCACCCCCTGTTGGTTTCCCAGAGTTAGGAGTCTCTCATGTTCTGTCTCCCTCTCTGACCTTTTTTTTTTTTTTTTTCTGTAAGGCCACCAGTCTTATTGAATTAGGACCCCACACTTATGACCTTATTTAATCTTAATTATCCTGTAAAAAACCTATCTCCAAATATGGTCACCCTGGGGATTAAGGTTTCAACATATGAATTTTGAGGTGACACATTTCAGTCCAGGAGTGAGAGGCAGACAGTTCCATTTTTTTTTATGACAGGTTCTGGATCATCCCCAGCTTCTCCTACTCCATGTATATTTTCCATTTTCAACCACCAGCACTGAATACTTGAAGCTCTGTACCAGACAGAGGTAACAGCTCTATACACTGCTTAATAACCTCCTATAACTATATAAAATCCAGTAACTGTAATTAATCCCTCATTCAACATTACTTTTGATTCTGCTCCTCTGATTGAACCCTGGCTGTTACATACCATTACATGATGAAAAATGAAATTTTAAAATATGTCATTTACTTTGCATCAAAATCACAAAATATTTAGGAATAAATTTAGTAAAAGTACAACAGCCATGCACTGTAAAACATGCAACATTGCTAAAGCATATTAAAGATGACCTAAATGGAAAGAAAGGCATGACATGGCCATGAATTATAAGATTTAATATTGTTAGTATGTCAATTCTCTACAACTTGATATAGATTCAACGTAATCCCAATTGAAATCCTCATAGGCTATTCTGTAGTAGTTGAAAAGCTGACTATAAAATTTATATGGAAAGCTAAACAATTTATAAAAGACAAAACAATCTTGAAAAAAGGGCGAAGTAGAAGACATACCCTTTGAATTCAAAACTTATTCTAAAGATACAATAATATGACAGTGTATTATTAATATAAGAATAGGCAATATTGTCGATGGAATAGAGTACAGAGTTCCAATAGAAGAGAGTCGAGGAATAAAACCACACACTAATCCATTTTCTACAAATTTTTTTCAAGAATCATTGCCTTAAATGTAAATGTTAAAAAAGACTGAAGCTTCTGGGAAAAAAAAATGTAGGGGTAAAGATGGACTTTTTAGAAAGGACATGAAAATGAAAACTATAAAAGAAAAAAAAGATATATATTCAAAAGACCTGCATAGTTAAGAAAATGAAAAGACAAATCACAAAATGGGAAGAAGTGTTCACAAAATTCATAATTGACAATGGCCTGTGTGTAGGACATATAAAGACTCTTAACACTCAATAATAGGAATAGAAACAACCCTATAAAAATGATCAAAATATTTGAACAGATGTTTAATTTGTGCTGAGCTCTGCGCAGTGACTTGCAATCAGTAAGTATCCAATTGATGCACACTCCCTTCCTCCTGCTAGCCCTTACCAGCTAAGAATGACCAGTTCCAGTGACCAAAGGGAAAGTTCTCCATGAACATATGGGATAGAGAAAGAATGAGACATTCAAAACTAGGAAAGAACAAACAAATGTGTTCACTAGTCGGCTGAGCCTCTGAAAGAAAGAATCTTCCTCTGGGATTCATCTCTCATTCCACAAAATAAATATACACGCAAACACGAGGTGGCAATGTTGCTTCCTTGGATTTCCTGAGACCGTCATTAACAGAGCATGTTTATTGCAAATAGCTAATTATGGACTCTGTTAACATTCACACTCCTAATTAAAGACATTTGTTCTTTGTGAAATGTGTCCCATAAGCTTGCAGGAGCCCAGTCATGAGGCTTTCCCTGGGCTCCTGAACAACATATTTATAAATGAGAAGAGTCTCCAAGTAAAAAACACCAATTAAATTATTAGTTTCCTATTAAATATAGTTCATTTTCATTTATGCCTTTCACTCTCCCTTTCTCTCCTCTTCTCTCCTCCAAGGACAATCTTCTAAAAAGTAAATATCTATGTTCAATGTATGCCACATGGCTTTAAAAAAACTGAATTTAAAAAATGAGGAAAGGGCAATTCTCAGCAGTTTGGGGCATTTCTTTCATAGTAGAACAATTGACTCAATCAGTCCTCACAAGTAAGTCAAATTGTCTAACAACTTTTCAAACCCTGAGTTTGGTCTGCAGATCCCCTGGCAGGCAGGGTGTGGAAGGGGAAAGTGGATGGGTTTGGGGTCGCAGAAGTCCCATCTAGGTGGGCTGTGTTTGCAGAGTCCTACCCAGCCCTGCCCTTGTCTGTCCAGTGGGATGACAGCTGTAGTCACTGCCAAGGCTGTGGCACAAATTAAATGGAGCATGTGGCACTCAATGAATGCACTTTCCTTTCTTGTCCTTACCCATAGAAAAACTGTCTTTTTTTTTTTTAACTGTATCTTGAACACAGCAATCACTTCTGTCATTCTTGTTCAAATTGAGTGGAGGAAAAACCTCATCCTAACTCCTCTTTTCTAATGGAGTCCTGTTTCCAAGCTTGTGACACCTTCCAGAGATAATCCACTTTCAAGTATGTACTTTTACCTTTTAGGGGACTCATCCACAGAGATTTGCCCAGAATCTCCTTCTTGCCAGGTTTCCTTCCCTTCTCCAAATGTTGATGGGCATTTTCTCTAATCAAATTGTCCTAGGAAGTCCGGGGGTGTCCCGACAGCCTGCAAGAGAGACCCAGAACTCTCCATCCTGAACATCAACTATACTTCTTATCACACATTGGCCTTATGTCCAGGCTTATGCCCATCAGCAACTATATTTGGCATCTACCATTCAACACACCACTACCAAAGCCAGGCTGTCATGCAAATTTTACCTTCCTAATGCCTTCCACATCAGCTTTGTTCAAATAAAGAATATTTTCTCTTCTTGCTATTCTGCCTATAGAGATATTCCCCATGCTTCAACTCATTTCCTCTAGCTTAGCCTCTAGAGACTTCTGCCCCTCTTCTGAACCCTGATAGTGTTCACATTCACTTGTGCAAGCTTCAGAAATTAATTTCAGTCTGCCTTATGCTGTTCTTTAACTGATAGAAGTGACCTTTCTCCTTGAGGACATTAAGTGTCCATTAATGACATTGCAGGATTCAGGGATCAAGATACAAAGCCTAGAGTATGCCAAGAAGCCTAATTCCGTGAAGCTGGAACCTGAAGCGCTACACCTTCAGTATAAGTGTGAACAAGAAGTAAACATATATTCTGCATTCATTGCCACTTACTCAGGCCCACATTTACTGAAAGGAAAATGATGAAACACACCTGTCTGTCACAGTACTGAGTGAAGGAAAAACAAATCTACCCTGAGAATTGTTAACAAAATTTTGTTCTCACTCAAATTGCCGCATAAATCAACACTACCTGAAAGGTTTGAAAAAACTCAAGCTGAAAGCTAGGTTTAAAATAACAATTCTAGATAACTAGTAGAAGCAAATATTAAACAAAAGCTTGGTAGAGTCCCCCCAGATGAGCTGTCAAGGATTCTGATTTCACAGTCTAAAAAAAGAAAAAAAAAATGCACAAGGAAAACAGGCATCCTGAGTAAGAATCAGCAGTATAACAGAAGATGATGCATTTATACCATCTTCAGAATTACCAGCAAGAATATAAAATATGTATATTTAATGCATTTAAAGAAAAAATATTTGAGAAGATGAACAGATAATGAGAGATTGAGAGACATTAAAATGTCCAAACCATTTGACAAAAAACCAGGGTGTCAAAGAATAACAATTAAAGAGCCTAATGGATCGTTTTAACAGAAAGAATTTTGAAACTGAAGAGATATTTAATAAAACAAAAACTAGATCTAAAGCCATTTTCTATAATACTATATAGAATCATGGTCAGAAAATAACAACGGAGAATGAGAAGACATGGAGAATAGAGCAAAGAAGTCTAATGTTTGTCTGGAAGCATAGAATAAGGCCATGAGAGATAGGGAGTGATATTCAAAAAAACTATGAGTGAAATATTTCAGAACTGATAAAAGGCATTATTGCTTATATTATAAAAGCAAGTGTATCTCAAGCAGAATAAAAATTAAAAAAGAAAATCCACACAGAAATACTATAATACCAAAGGGAGCAAGAGACTATTTTAAAAATCTTCAGAGAGAAAAGACAGATTTTCAATAAAGGAATGACAAAAAGCAAGTGAAAGTCATAAAACAGTAGAATAATATCTTAAATGTGCCAAGAGAAAAACAACTTTACCCAGTGAAAATATCTTTCAAAGAGGAAGAAGGAAGGAAGGAAGGAAGGAAGGAAGGAAGGAAGGAAGGAAGGAAGGAAGGAAGGAAGGAAAAAAGAAGAAGAAGAAAGAAGAAAGAAGAAGAAGAAGAAGAAGAAGAAGGAGAAGGAGGAGAAGAAGAAAAAGAAGAAGAAGGAAGAAGAAGAAGAAGAAGAAGAAGAAGAAGAAGAAGAAGAAGAAGAAGAAAGAAAGAAAAGAAAGAAAAGAAAGAAAAAAAATAAAAAAAGAAAAAAAGAAAAGAAAGAAAGAAAGAAAGAAAGAAAGAAAGAAAGAAAGAAAAAGATATTCAGACAAAAACCAAGCACTGTACTTAAAAGACCTTCACTTATGATATTCCAAAGGCTATTCAATTAACAAAATTAAAGCAATCAGATGGAAGTTCTGAGACATAAGAATAAATGAAGAGTAAGGAAAATAGTAAATATGAAATTAAATCTATTCAGATATTGACTAAATAAGACAAAAATAATATTGTCTATTAAGTGTAGAGGGATAATAAAACAGATCTAAAACACTTGTCCAATAATATGTCATTAGGAAAAAGTAAGATTACAGTTAATTTATAATTCAGTTCTTGTATTATCCAGTAGAAAAGTAAAGATAGTAAGTATCTTCATTTGGTAAGGTAACCATTGACAGAACAAGAAATAAATAGAATTAATCAGTTACAAAATAGTAGTAAAGTAACAGTGCAATAAGAAAATATGCTTAGAGATGCCTGGGTGGCTCAGCAGTTGAGTGTCTGCCTTCAGCTCAGGGAGTGATCCTGGAGTCCCGGGATCAAGTCCACGTCAGGCTCCCTGCACAGAGCCTGCTTGTCTCTGCCTATGTCTCTGCCATTCTGTCTGTCTCTCATGAATAAATAAAATCTTAAAAAAGAGAAAATATGCTTTAAAAAAAATCAAAAGAAGAGGGAAAAAGGAAAGAAAAAATCATAGGAAATGTATAATACACAAAAAGATATTAGATATATGTATAATTATAATAATAATTAGAACACATGAAACAAAAATTAAGAATTAAAAAATATTTCCAAACTAGATAAATAAAATCTAGTGTTATGCTATTTGTAAGAAACATTTCTATCTCATAAGTATTAGAAAGAATAATAGTAAAAAAATGCAGAAAATTATACCAGGTGAGTACTAAACAAAACAAATACATAGGTACAATAATAACAAAAGTCTGACTTTAAGGCATAAAGCACTAACAGATAATCACTACTAAATAATTAAAGGTCTAATTTTCAAGGAAGATATAATAATTGTAAAATTGTATGCATACAACAACATATCCTAAAATATATAATAAGCAGAAATTGAAAGGATTATATGGAAAAAAACTCACCATCACCATCATCATCATCATCAACAACAACAAAATGTAGTGAGTTATTTTAACACAATTTTCACAGTTAATAATAGATTAATCAGGAAAAAAATCAGTATTCATAAACAGAATTCGAATAATGCAACTAGCAAATTTAAACACACTTAGCTAGCATATTAACACAACCAGTATAGAATATAAATCTTTTTTTAAAAGGTTTTATTTATTTATTCATGAGAGATACAGAGAGAGGCAAAGACATAGGCATAGGGAGGAGCAGGGTCCCTGCAGGGAGCCTGATGCACGACTAGATTCCAGGACCCTGGGATCATGCCCTGAGCTGAAGGCAGATGGTCAAGCATTGAGCCACCCAGGCATCCCAAGAATATAAATCTTTATTAGGTAACTATATAATACACAAAAGTTGATCAAGAGGACTATAATTCAAACATCAAAAAATTAATGCAATTAACTAGATGTAAGAAACTAGAAAGAAAACTTAGAAATTCCTGAGATCCCTCAAAATTAGAATTTCTCAGGGTCCCTGGGTAACTCAGTTGGTTAAGCATCTGCCGTTGGCTCAGGTCATGATCCTGGGGTCTGAGGATTGAGACTGGCATTAGTCTCATGGCTCAGCAGGAAGTCTGTTTCTCCCTCTCCCTCTGCCCCTGCTCTTGTCCCCTCTTGCTCTCTCTCCCGTGTGCTCTCTCTCTCAAATAAATAAATAATTTTTAATTAGAATTTCTCATATCTTTATACTCTTACAAATTAGAAAGCAATAAAACAAACAAAAATTATTTTTAAAATACAGTTTAAATAATTTATGGATCAAATAGTCATAGTTATGTTAAAATACATTAAATACATGGATTCAATAATGAAACTACAGCTTAACAAAAAAGGGAAATATATAACCTAGTCATTTATATTTAAAAACTTAATAAAAAAGAAATTAGTGTGCTAAGAATCCAGATTGAGAGCTTACAACATAAATAGAAAGAAGGAAATATAGAGCAGAGAGTAATCCAATTAAAAACTGACAGTATGTAACATTAATGGGAAGAAATAGTGTTAGAAATAACAAATGCATATACCTGCAGATTTGGACAAAGTAAAAACATTTCATGACTAACTTTATGCTGATAAATTTGAAGACACATCAACTGGACAAATTACTTGAAAGTACAACATAAAAGTCAACACCAGATAAAATAGAAAATGTAAATAATCCTATAAATATTTGATAAATTAAATCAGCAGTTAGATATCTTTCCACAAAGAAAATATAGGCTTCCAATGGTTTGTCCCTATTAGTCCTGCAAGGAACAAATAATCTTAAACAAATATTATGGAGATAGGATAGTGGAAATACTTTACAACTCATTTTATCAGAAAATAAAATTATAGGATCATTTCATGAATCTATGCAAAAAAAGTCAAATAAATATTAGCAAACTGAATCCAAGATGTATGGAAAAAGTAATACAATATGCCAGTAAGAATGCAAGGGGATTTAACATAGAAATCATTTTAGGTAAGTTCTATGTTAACATTTTTAAAGAGAACAAAGAATTTTTGTTTAGTGAAAAAATTCCATTTATGTTTTTAAAATTAATAGCAAACTGAAAAAATTAGGAGTGAATTTTCTGAAGCTGGCACAATATAGTCACAAACACCTTCAAACAAGCATCATACTAAACAAAAAAAATGCTGAAATAATTTTCTTTATGAACAGAAAATGAAAAGCTGCCTATTATCACCATTTCTACTCAACACACACTGGTGATTTACCATGCAATAAGATAAAGAAGTACAAAGAATAAGGACAGAGAGAGAGAGAGAGACACAGACGGCAGGAATGGAATGAAAGAAAGGGAGAAGGGGAGAAAGGAGGAAAAGAAGGAAGAAAGAAAGGGAGGGAAGGAGGGAGGAAAGAGAGAAGGGAGGGAAGGAGGAAACTATAGATAATGTGATTGTTAAAGTAGACAGACAAATTATTAGAATTAAAGATATGTTTAACATAGTAGGATTATTTAAATATATACACAAGAGCAGGAAATATTTTAAAAGTATAATTAAGTAAAATTCTATTTAAATACCTTGAAATTATAAAACTCCTATGATTAAATTTAGCTCAAGATCTTAAGCTTTCTGAAAATTAAATTTTAAAACTATATTAAAATACATAAAAGAAGATCCAAAGAAATGAAAGAATAAACCATTTTCATGGCTCAGAAAATGGCAGTGCTTAAAGATATCAATTATTTCCAAGACAATACACAGTTCAGTGCAAATCCAATTCAAATCTTCAGTTATATTGTGGTCCTCAAGAAGCAGTTTCTAAAATGTATATGGAAGACCAAAGGAGGAAGAATCAGTAAGATACCCCTAAAGAAGAACCCAGTTAAGGTGTCCTACCTCACTTGACCTATTAAAAAGTCATGATAACTATGAACAATGTATGGCACTGGTGCAGGGATGCCTTAGTAAACACACTAAGCAGGAGAGAAAGCCCACACACAGATCTTAATATATGAAAATATGATGTATAACAAGGGGAAAACATGAGCTTTTCAATAATCTTCCCTAAGACAATCAGTTATTCACATAAAGAGAAAACAAAGAAATTGGAGTATTACCTCATATTATACGTAAAAATTAATTCCAGATGCTTTAAAGATGTAAATGTATATATAGTATGAGGCTGTAAACATCTTAGAATACCATATGGAAGACTATCTTTATGACTGCAGGAGAGGAATGGATTTTTAAGATTCCAAAAACTCAAATCACAAAGAAAAAAATAAATGTAAACACGTGAAAATAAGAACTCCTCTTCATCATAAGAAACCATTGTAAAAATGTACATAAGCCACAAATTGGGAAACATATTTGCAAGATATATAACTGACAAAGAACTAGAATACAAATTACTTAGAAAACAGCTATAAATCAGCAGGAAAAAAATAATCCAAAAGAGATTGTACTCAGAAATAGTACGCTCTGCCACAGAGTTACTTACAAAAGAGAAATGTACAGGGGGCGGGGCAAGAAGGCAGAAAAGTAGGGTCCCCGCCAACTTACCTAGATAACTTTCAAATTATCCTGAAAACCTACGAATTCGGATGAGATTTAAAGAGAGAACAGCTGGAATGCTACAGAGAGAAGAGTTCGTGCTTCTAACAAGGTAGAAAGAGGGAAAAAATAAAAATAAAAAAGAATCCAGTGGGGAAGGGGCCCCCACGAGGAGCAGGCTAGGGCCCCGCGGCAAGAGCCTCCAGGACAGGAGAGCCCAGCCCCCGGAGAAGCCGGAACTTTAACAATCTTCCCGGATGGATGGAAAGGCGCTCTCAGGGAACTCAGGCAGTATCCCAGGAGGGGCAGGGGAGCCTCCAGGTTCCCAGGGTCAGTAACAGAGGAAGTAAGTGCGCATCAGAGGAGAGCGCGACACCCCGCTGGACGAACCCAATAAAGGGCTGGAGCATGCGCCAGGCAGGGCCTTGGGAGCAGCTCAGGCGGTGGCTCCACGCAGAGTGGGCTGCGGAGGCCCCAGGAGGGAGATTCCAGTGGTGCAGGCCCCGAATCCCAGGGCGCCGGGAGACACAGCCCAGGATCCTGCACTCACCCGTGGGACAGGCGGATGTCAGGAAGACGCAGGACAGTGAGGACGCGCCTGCCACGGAGCATGCCTGAGCTGTGCAGCTCAGCGACCCCTTACCCCAGAGCATCCAGACCAGTGCAGACTGGGAGCTGTGTAGTTATTGCGAGAGCTGACTCCAGGGATGGAGAGCTGGCCACCGCCACTGTTGTTGTTCCTCCTGGTGTCACCCTGTGCCTGGGACAGAGTGGGACCAACAGGGAACAGGGACCTCAAGGGATAAACAGCTCCCACTGAGCCATGCACCTGGCAAGGGGCAGGGCAGCTCCCCCAGGTGCACGCACTGAGAATCAGCACAGCAGCCCCTCCCGCAGAACCAGCTGGAAAGACAGAGGAAGAGCAACTTCTGGACTGAGCAGCACTGGAAATCTCCAGGGGGAGTCGGGGGGTTTACAGTATATAGAACCAGAGGATACCCCTCCTTATTTGTTTTTTTGTTTGTTTGTTTTTGTTTTTTGTTCTTTGTTCTTATGGATTTTTTTTCCTCTTTTTTTTTTTTCCTTTTTCCAGTACAACTTGTTTTAAGACACTGCACTGAGGAAAATGACTAGAAAGAACCCACCACAAAAGAAAGAATCAGAAACAGTACTCTCTGCCACAGAGTTACAGAATTTGGATTACAATAGGATGTCAGAAAGACAATTCAGAAGCACACTATAAGCTACTGGTGGCTCTGGAAAAAAGCATAAAGGAATCAAGAGATGTCATGACTGCAGAATTTACATCTAATCAGGCCGAAATTAAAAATCAATTAAATGAGATGCAATCCAAACTAGAGATGACGGTTAATGAGGTAGAAGAACGAGTGAGTGACATAGAAGACAAGTTGATGGCAAGGAAGGAAGCTGAGGAAAAAAACAGAAAAACAATTAAAAGATCCTGAGGAAATGATAAGGGAAATAAATGACAGCCTCAGAAGGAAAAATCTACATTTAATTGGGGTCCCAGAGGGCACTGAAAGAGACAGAGGAGACAGAGGACCAGAAGGTGTATTTGAACAAATCACAGCTGAGAAATTCTCTAACGTGGGGAGAGAAACAGGCATTCAGATCCAGGAGATAGATTCCCCCGCTAAAATCAATAAAAACCGTTCAACCCTCGCATTTACTAGTGAAACTTGCAAATTCCAAAGATAAAGAGAAGATCCCTAAAGCAGTAAGAGACAAGAGAACCCTAACCTATATGGGGAGAAATATTAGGTTAACAGCAGACCTCTCCACAGAGACCTGGGCAGGCCAGAAAGGGCTGGCAGGATATATTCAGGGTCCTAAATGAGAAGAACATGCAGCCAAGAATACTCTATCCAGCAAGGTTCTCATTCGGAATAGAAGGAGAGATAAAGAGCTTCCAAGATAGGCAGAAACAGAAAGAATATGTGACCACCAAACTGCTTTGCAAGAAATATTAAGGGGGACTCCGTAAAAGAAAGAGGAAGTCCAAAGAAACAGTCCACAAAAACAAGGACTGAATAGGTATTATGATGACACTAAATTCATATCTTTCACTATTAAGTCTGAACATGAATGGGCTTAATGATCCCATCAAAAGGCGCAGGGTTTCGGACGGGATAAAAAAGCAAGACCCATCTATTTTCTGTCTAGAAGAGACTCATTTTAGACCAAAGGACACCTACAGCCTGAAAATAAAAGGTTTTAGAACAATTTACCATTCAAATGGTCCTCAAAGGATAAGAGATGAAGAGGGACACTATGTCATACTTAAAGGATCTATCCAACAAGAGGACCTGACAATCATGAATATTTATGCCCCTAATGTGGGAGCTGCCAAGTATATCAATCAATTAATAACCAAAGTTAAGACATACTAAGAGAATAATATACTTATACTGTGAGACTTCAACACAGCGCTTTCTGTAAATGAAAGATCTTCTAAGCACAACATCTCCAAAGAAACACAAGAGCTTTAAATGATACACTGGACCAGATGGATTTCACAGATATTTACAGAACTTTACATCCAAATGCAACTGAATACACATTTATCTCAAGTGCACATGGAAATTTCTCCAGAAGAGACCACATAGTGGGTCACAAATCAGGTCTTAACTGATACCAAAAGAATGGGATCATCGCCTTCATATTTTCAGACCATAATGCTTTGAAACTAGAACTAAATCACAATAAGAAGTTTGGAAGGATTTGAAACACATGGAGGTTAAGGACCATCCTGCTAAAAGATGAAAGGGTCAACCAGGAAATTAAAGAAGAATTTAAAAGATTCATGCAAACTAATGAGAATGAAGATACAATCATTTAAAATCTTTGGGATACAGCAAAAGCAGTCCTGAGAGGGAATTACATTGCAATACAAGCATCCCTCAAAAAACTGGAAAGAACTCAAATACACAAGCTAGCCTTACACCTAAAGGGACTGTAGAGAGAACAGCAAATAAAACCTACACCCAGCAGAAGAAGAGAGTTAATAAAGATTCAAGCAGAACTCAATGAAATAGAGAAAGAAGAACTGTGGAACAGATCAACAAAACCAGGAGTTGGCTCCTCGAAAGAATTAATAGGATAGATAAACCATTAGCCAGCCTTATTAAGAAACAAAAGAGAAAAGACAAAAATTAATAAAATCACGAATGAAAAAAAAGATCGCAACCAATACCAAGGTAATACAAACGATTTTTGAAAAAATATTATGAGCAACTATATGCCAATAAATTAGGCAATCTAGAAGAAATGGACGCATTTCTGGAAAACCACAAACTACCAAAACTGGAACAAAAAGAAATAGAAAACCTGAACAGGCCGATAACCAGGGAGGAAATTGAAGCAGCCACCAAAAACCTCCCAAGACACAAAAGTCCAGGGCCAGATGGCTTCCCTGGGGAATTCTATCAAATATTTTAAAAGAAACAGTACCTATTCTACTAAAGCTGTTCCGAAAGATAGAAAGGGATGGAGTACTTCCAAACTCGTTCTATGAGGCCAGCATCACCTTAATTCCAAAACCAGACAAAGACCCCACCAAAAAGGAGAATTATAGACCAACATCCCTGATGAACACAGATGCAAAAATTCTCAACAAGATACTAGCCAATAGGATCCAACAATACATTAAGAAGATTATTCACCATGACCAACTGGGATTTATCCCGGGGATGCAAGGCTGGTTCAGCACTCATAAAGCAATCAACGTGATAGATCATATAAACAAGAGAAAAAATAAGAACCATATGATCCTCTCAATAGATGCAGAGAAAGCATTTGACAAATACAGCATCCATTCCTGATCAAAACCCTTCAGAGTATAGGGATAGAGGGAACATTCCTCAGTATCTTAAAATCCATCTACAAAAAGCCCACAGCAAATATCATTCTCAATGGGGAAACACTGGGAGCCTTTCCTCTAAGATCAGGAACAAGACAGGGATGTCCACTCTCACCACTGCTATTCAACATAGTCCTAGAAGTCCTAGCCTCAGCAATCAGGCAGCAAAAAGAAATAAAAGGCATTCAAATTGGCAAAAAAGAAGTCAAAATCTCCCTCTTTGCAGATGACATGATAATGTACTTAGAAAATCCAAAAGATTCCACCCCAAGATTTCTAGAACTCATACAGCAATTCGGCAGTGTGGCAGGATACAAAATCAATGCCCAGAAGTCAGTGGCATTTCTAATCACTGAGACTGAAGAGAAATTAAGGAATCAATCCCATTTACAATTGCACACAAAAGCAGAAGATACCTAGGAATAAACCTAACCAAAGAGGTAAAGGATCTATACCCTAAAGACTACAGAACACTTCTGAAGGAAATTGAGGAAGACACAAAGAGATGGAAAAATATTCCATGCTCACGGATTGGAAGATTTAATATTGTGAAAATGTCTATGCTACCCAGGACAATTTACACATTTAAAGCAATCCTTATCAAAATACCATGGACTTTCTTCAGAGAGTTGGAACAAATCATCTTAAGATTTGTGTGGAATCAGAAAAGACCCCAAATAGCCAGGGGAATATCAAAAAAGAAAACCATACCTGGGGGCATCACAATGCCAGATTTCAAGCTGTGCTACAAAGCTGTGATCATCAAGTCAGTGTGGTACTGGCACAAAACCAGACACATAGATCAATGGAACAGAATTGAGGATCCAGAAATGGGCCCTCAACTAATATTTGGCAAAGCAGGAAAGACTATCCACTGGAAAAAGGACAGTCTCTTCAATAAATGGTGCTGGGAAAATTGGACAGCCACGTGCAGAAGAATGAAACTAGACCACTCTCTTTCACCATACACAAAGATAAGCTCAAAATGAATGAAAGATCTAAATGTGACACAAGAACCCATCAAAATCCTAGAGGAGAACACAGGCAACACCCTTTTTGAACTTGGCCGCAACGACTTCTTCCAAGATACATCCATGATGGCAAGGGAAACAAAAGCAAAAATGAATTACTGGGACTTAATGAAGATAAGAAGCTTGTGCACAGCAAAAGAAACAGTCAACAAAACTAAAAGACAACCTACAGAATGGGAGAAGATATTTGCAAATGACGTATCAGATAAAGGGCTAGTTTCCAAGATCTATAAAGAACTTATTAAACTCAACAGCAATGAAACAAACAATCCAATCATGAAATGGGCAAAAGACATGAACAGAAATTTCACAGAGGAAGACACAGACATGGCCAACATGCACATGAGAAAATGTTCCACATAACTTGCCATCAGGGAAATACACATCAAAACCACAATGAGATACAGCCTCACACCAGTGAGAATGGGGAAAATGAACAAAACAGGAAACAACAAATATTGGAGAGGATGTGGAGAAAGGGGAACCCTCTTGCACTGTTGGTGGTAATGCAAACTGGTGTAGCTACTCTGGAAAACTGTGTGGAGGTTCCTCAAAGAGTTAAAAAATAGAACTCCCCTAAGACCCAGCAATTGCACTGCTGGGGATTTACCCCAAAGATACAGATGCAGTGAAACCCCAGGACACCTGCACCCCAATGTTTATAGCAGCAATGTCCACAATAGCCAAACTATGGAAGGAACCTCGGTGTCCATCGAAACAATGGAATATTACTCAGCCATTAGAAATGACAAATACCCACCATTTGCTTCAATGTGGATGGAACTGGAGGGTATTATGCTGAGTGAAGTAAGTCAGTCGGAGAAGGACAAACTTTGTATGGTCTCATTCATTTGGGGAATATAAAAAATGGAGAAAGGGAATAAAGGGAAAAGGAAAGAAAATGAGTGGGAAATATCAGTGAGGGTGACAGAACATGAGACACTCCTAACTCTGGGAAATGAACAGAGGTAGTGCATAGGGAGGTGGGTGGAGGGAGGGGTGACTGGGTGATGGGCAGTGAGGGGGGCACTTGACGGGATGAGCACTGGGTGTTATGCTATATGTTGGCAAGTTGAACTCCAATAAAAATAAAAAAATAAAAAAATTTAAATTAAAAATATGTGCAAAAGACTTGAAATAATACTTCAGGAAAAAACTCCAATGGCTAATGAAAATATCAAATATCAAAAAATGCTCAACTCATGATTAATCAGGATAATTCAAATAAAAAAAAGACAATTAGATGCCTTTTTACACTCATCAGATAGCAGAATTTTCCAAGTCTCACAAAATCAAGTTTTGGCAGGGATGTTCAGAAAAACCTACTGCTGTGGGGTAACAATCTGCTATTATCTAGTAAAATTGAAGTTGTATACTCTCAAGATACAGGCATTCCTTTCCTAGGGTTGAATGGAAGCACTTGTGTACATATGCTTTGGGAAATATCTACAAAATGTTCATCTCAGCACTGTATAATAGCAAAACTCAGAATGAAGCCAAATGCCCAAAGATAGGAGAATGCATAGAGACTGGTACATTGGTACCACATGGTACTGTACAGAGTGGAAATAAATGAACTACAGCCATGAGCATCTGGTGACTCACTCTCAGAAGAGTACACTGTGCAGTATAAAGCAAGCTGCAGATGAATACATATGGTACAATTCCATCTAAGTAAAGCTTAAAATTCACAGCACTAAGCACTATTTTATTTTGAGGGCTGCGTGTCAAAGCTGAGCCAGTCCTGTACTGCACCAATACAGCAGATAAGCTCTAGCAGCGTATGGTGCATGTGCTCCAAAGCATTTTGGGGTGGCACTGCTACAGACACAGCCATAGTTGTTAAAACTGAAGAGATGCAAGAAAAAAGACACATTCTGTGTAGTGGCTACCTCTAGGTAAAGAGTAGATGGAGTTAGAAAGAGATACTCACTGGGCTTCCAGGATCATAGTGATGTTCTGTTTCTTAAACTGTGTGGGGGATATATTGGCATTGATTATATTATTGTTTTATATTTATTACTTATATTCCATAAATATTATTATTTTGTATCTAATATGTAATAAAAGAAAATAAGACCCGAATAGTTGTGGCCTTACACAGACCCCATGATGGTACTTTTTCCGATCCTAATGCGTGTTCTCCAGAATTCTGGATGCCTTCTCTCACTCCATCTTGAGTGAACTCTTACTTTCTATGGGTCATGAAAACCAGTGACCCAGAGAAAAGCTATATAGTAAGGACAGGGAAACAAACAGACGCTGACCTCGGTCAAATTCCTGTTGGAGAATTTAATGCCTTGGGATCCTTACTTAACCTCCCTGACTCCAGTTCTCCTCATCTTTAAAATGGACATGATAACATAGAGCATGCAATGCTATGTTGTGGAAGTTGAACCATATAAGCAGATAAAGCATAAATTAGATACAGCATTGTTGGTTAATAATTTGTAGAAACTATTAAAATATTAAATGCCCCTGTCAGTTAACCAGCAAATCAATTACTTTTAATCTATTCTAGAAAAATGCTTTCCAAACTTTCCATAGATTTATATTCAACCTAGGTCATTGGAGCATTGTTTTGGATAAAAAAAGAAAAACAGCTATCAGAATTGTTAAATTATGGTACATGGATACTTGGAAATACATTAATAGTCACTAAAGTGAGTAAGATAGACAATGTCTTGACATAGAAAATCTCTGTGATGTATGACTAGGTGAAAAATATCCTCATTCCTATATGAAGAGTGTGAAGTCCAGAAAAGATGTCCCATTTCCCCAGCCAGAAAGGGGGCAGGACAGGAACTGCCATCCATATAACATAATTCCCAAATGAGAATTATTCCTGCTTCAACACACAACTATCCTTAAGAAATCTACAGAGAGCTCAGATTCTACTTCTCCCTCTCCTAGAAGTTTTTTTTTTTTTCCTGTTATTCACAGTTATAACTGAAGGAATGAAAACCTGATCTTTTTAAGGACTTTCTGAAATCTAAAAAATCCACTTGTGAAAGAAGTTCTGTGAGGTGAGGGCACTTGTGTTAGAGGAAAGATTGGAAAGGAGCTTCTACATTTGGGGCATACCATTTGTTCTTATTCACACATTCACCACCTATTTGTAGGACTAGTTTTTGCCTGAAAAACTGTGTTGGAATGTCACATATGGCATCTCCAAGGTGCTTAAATTAATAAGTTTGTAATTCTCTGGTTGTTCAGTGGTATTTTTCTCTAAAGTGTGATCATAGAAGGGAAGGGAACTTGGGAAGGCACCCAAGCTGGTGCCTTCCTCTGTTGTAGCTCAGTTACACCTGCTTATCTCTCTCTTGACACCATAAAACCCTTGAAGGCAGATTCAAAGAATAATTAGAAGAGTCACTGGGGAAAAAATAGATGTTCATTTGAAGGGGTTTCTTGAACTCCGAGAAGTGGCCGAGGGCAAAAGAACCATCCATTTTGTGTCCCAAAAGCAAAGGTACTCTCAAAATGAAGAGGGCAATTAAGTTCTTGTGTTTTGATGTTTAGCTTTTTAAGAATTTCTTGCAATGGAATGGCCTAATCATTTTCAAAGCTAATTGTGATATTGCCTAAAAATGCCTTTTAACTGGTGCCTTTCCACTGCAAAAGACTAGAATAACCTAGAGGTGTTGATATGTGTTAGTATATATCTGGGCAGCCAGGAGCACAGGTCGAGTCCAAGTCCTCCTGCCAAAGTGGAGGAGGCTGAAAGGGACTGCAAATCCAGGCTGGCAGACTCCTTGCCCAGTGCTCCCTCTCATCCAGAGCTTAAGATCAGAGCACATCTGTGACATGTGAGAGAATGCCTAGTACAAGACTGGGCTCGGGGACAATCCTCCGCTAGCCAATGTGTGGAGGGACTGATTGTTAGTGGTGTAAGGAAATGACAAGCCTTGTGAGTGAGGACACAGGAAGTGGGGCCATCGGTATTATGAGCCAAGTACACACACAAACTCATATAATCCACACATACAATTGCACAGTTTATAGCCTGATTTTGCAGATGAGGAGTGTGAGATTCAGAGCTTAAGGAATTGCCAAGATCTCTCTATCTCTGTGTGATTGGCTTAGAATTTAAATCCACCCAGTGCAATTCTAAAATCCATGTTTTTCTCATAAGTCCTCCTTTCACAGACATTGATGTGGTCAGAGCTGTTCCAAGCCATCATGAATTAAATTTCATCCACAGCATTTTCTGTAAGTTCCAGCTAAGTTTGACAGCTCACCGGATTGAAATCTCACAGTAGATCCCCCAAAACCAGAAGGCTTGGTGGAGGTTAACTGCACCCTGTCACATAGTAGGATTTCATTGCCTGGAAGAGGACAGAGGTTGCTCTTCCACCTCCTCTGCAAGGAGTGCCACCAGGGACATCCAGTACAGATAGCTTCTCCCCATGCTGTTCCTATTAATCCAGGACAGCTTTGTGAGAGGGTTCCAGACTTGCTATTTCTATACCAAGAACTATTCCAGGGGCTTCATAGGATTTAAAGCCCCATGACCCTTCAGGGTAAGCATGGTTATCTCCATTTGACATACGATGAGCCCAAGCCCATGTTCTACATGATGCACAATTGATGTCTATTTTATGCACCTAAAGTTATATGAACGTAAGCTGTGAGCTGATAAAGACCCAAAAATATACAAGGAAAGTTATTGTCCTACTCCTCAAGATGCTGGCCATCACATCAAGGAAAGAAGCAATAATACACTATGCAAGAAAAGTCACAGTTCAGGGTAATGAACTGTCTATGTCACACCAGGCTAGAATGCTTTCCTGGTCAGGAAACACCTCTCCCAGGAAGCCTTCCCAGAAAGCTACAGGTAACAACTACTCTTGTGAGTACTTTTGTCCTCCCAATTCTCTGCACATTTCTGTCTTTGCACATGGCATCCGTTTAGGAAATAATTTGCTTATTTGCCTGTTTTCTCAGTGGACTCAGAACTCACTGAGGGCAGACACTGGGACTTATGCTTTCTGTTCTCCTAAGATCCAGCAAAAAATTGGCACCAGAAAAGAAGTGTTTATTGGTGTGAGATTTGGGTAGTGAGGGCAGGTTTCCGAGGTCTGGCTCGGGCTGCGAGTTCCTTGCTGAGGGAGAGGAAGTGACACAGTGAACATGGTTGTAACCTTATGTCATTGATCTTATTGCAGCTCTGTAGTCCCTAGTGTCTCACTCCTTGTTGCCTAGCCCTACCTATATTTAAGTACTGTATCTCAGCGGTGTGTGGATACAATTTTTAAAAATTACAAAATGCTCCAAAATGGTCAGAAAAGGGTCACTAGACTATGAGCCAAGGGATCAGAGTTTTTTTTTTTTTTTTTTTTTTTGGAGGGATCAGAGTTTAAACATTACTTCTGTCACTCACATATTCTGAAACAGTGAGGTGACTTCAACACTTCTCTGAGCCTCAGCGTCTCCATCCATATAATGAGAGGGTTGAGCTAGTTGAAACAGAGACCTTTCCAATGTTTAAATTCTATTCACCTGAGAAGAACATTATGCAGAGGCCAGCTAGCCCCCCTGTAGCTGGCAAAGGACAATATTAAGCCTGGACATTAGAGAAAACAGGAGCCTTTTGAATAATGACTTTGCAGATAGGCATTGGGGCATCATAAACCTCCCTTGCCATTTTCCAAGTTATAATTCCACCTCATTGTCACTAACACCCTAGTTTCTGCAGTAATTTCATTTAATTTTATAGCCTGGCTCCTCCAGCCTTCCTAGACAGATAAGCGGGTTTGACAGCGCTGAGGACAACCCTGGGCAATGATTTGCAAGGTTGAGAGCGCTGAACAACCCAGCCAGATCAACAGCATCGGTGGCTGGAGGGAATTAGTTTACCTCTGGAGGCAAGGGCCAGACTGCCTTCCAAGCAAAATGACCAAGTCAGTGTGGTGGAGGCACATGATGTGTTCCTTTAGACGCACATGTGCACGGGCTCATAGGTGATCCTGGGCACAGAGAAGGACAGGTGGGAACCAGTTCCTCCCTGGGAGGGCCTCAAGATGCCCAAAAACAAGAGCAGAAACACGTAGGCAGTGAGTTGGGGATCACTTATTACTGTCATGTGTGGAAAGGCAGATACTCCCATGTCCCTCTCCCTTGGGCATGTTTCTTAACCTTGCTGAGCTCTAGTTTCTCAGTGGTGAAGGGAGGACAATTACAACTGTCACCAGAGCTGTTGTGAATGTGATATTTATGAAGAAGCTCAGTGTTATAGCCAACACAGTATGTAGTGCATATGAGCTGACATCCTCTTGTCCAGGCCAGACTCAGCTCCAGAATTTCAGGTCCAGATTCTAGAAGTTTGATGGCTGAGAAGGCCTCCTGTTGTGAACATTGACATCTATTCAGTGTGTTCATGCTTGTCTGCAAGTTTCCTATGGGCAAACACGGGGTACATCTTATTTTGCTTTGTATCACAAGGGTATAGCAAAGGTCCTGACCAGTAGGGCCTCAGGGCACATTTGAAGAGGCCTGGAGGCAACCCATGGCACCCAACCCAGGGAAGAGGTCACAGAACAACTGCCTCCAAAAAGGCCTGGAGTGGGAAGGAGGATCCTGCATAACCTAAATAAATCCTTCCATGGAGAGTTCTCTGAAGTGATTAAGCACCTACCTGCCTCGCTTTCTGGAAGGGAGTTAACCAGTAGGTCAAGGTTAAACCCACTGAAGGCCAATTCCCAACTGGTCAGGTGAGTTTGAAATGTAAATGTGGGACAGAGGAAAGGGATCCTCACAGGGTCGAGCAGAGCTGTGTCCTGGAGACCAGGAGGCCAGGAGGCCTGGGAATCAGGAGGCCAGGAAGTGAGACTGGAGTCCAGTAGGGTGAATGTTGCATGCAGTGTAGTTAGCAGGGCTGTGACTCCCCAAAGGCCTTAAACTCCACTGGGAATGGTGCTGTGTGTCCAGTGAACAGTTACTGACCTGCTGCCTGCCAGGTATTGTTCTAAGTACTTTGCATGTACTAACTCATTTCAGCCTCCCATAGCCATGAGGCATGTGCTCTCAGTGAACCCACGTTATAGATGGAGGTGCCAGCCACAGAGAAGGTAAGAAACCTACTCGAGGTACACAGCTAGTAAAGAGAAAGAGGAGTTTGATATTAAAGCTTTTCCACTGCAGCATTATTGACATTTGGGAATGGGTCATTTTTTGTTGCTGGGCTTTTCTGTGCATTACAAGATGATTAGCAGCATCCCTGGCTTCCACCAACAGATGCCAACAAGACCTCTTTATGAGTTGTAACAATCAAAAATGTCTCCAGACATTGTCAAATGTCCCATGAAGGACAGAATCAGCCCAAGTGGAGAGCCACTCTCCTAGAAAGTAGCAGAGATCAACAAAAAGACATGATTTCAATATCCAGTTTACTACCTGCTGAGATGGAAACTAGAATTGTTTTTTTTTTTTAGAATTTTTTAAAAAGATTTTATTGATTTATTCATGAGAGACACAGAGAGAGGCAGAGACATAGAAAGAAGGAGAAACAGGTTCCTCAAAGGGAGCCCAATGTGGGACTCAATCCCCTGACCGGGATCACGCCCTGAGATGAAGGCAGAGGCTCAACCACTAAGCCACCCTGGTGGCATCCCAAAATGGAAACTAGAACTTGAGGTGAGGGCCCCTGAGAGAACAGGGAGGGGGTCTGAGCTCAATCCGCTGAGTCAACTGGAGGAGTAAGCTGAACTGAGGATGAGGAGGACTCAGCCGGGATAAGAGGGTGGCAAAAGGTGTCCCACACAAAGAGAAAAGGATGTGAGTGGGAGCTGGTGGTGAATCCAATCTGTCTGGAAACTTTTCATAGACGCAGTTGTCCAGAGGTGCCCTGTTCCCATGCCCACAAGGTCAGAAGCTCCAGGGTAGAGTCCTGGGATCTACATTTGAATAAATGCCTTAGGTAGTTTGTGCACAGTCAGCCATCACTGAGATTTGGGAATCATAGGAACTTTTTACGGTTAATGCTTAAAGTGTGAGCAGAGTTTGGACAACCTCAGTAGACCCTGTGAGCAAACTCTCAGTGGCTCAGGATGGAGAGGCACTGGGTGTGTAGATGTAACAATGTCCTACTTCTATTATCTCGATGCAACAAGTTTCTCCTTACTTAAAATCTAGTTGTAACTGGGCTTTCTCACCCAGCCAGACGGCCCTAGCACAGTCTTTGTGTGGTTGAGGGAAAACAGCATAAATTTCAAAGTCAAACAGAACTAAGCTTGAATCTACTCTTTGTAGCTTATCTCCATTGGCTTTTTTGAGACTCAATTTTCTTATCTGTGATATGAGTACAGAAATATATACCTCCTAGGCATTTTACGGCTGGAACTAAATATTTGAAGCATGACAATGTAGTTGTCCTTAAGGCCTTCTGCTGACTGAATCCAGCACCAAGTAGCTATTCAGTACACAGCCCTCCCAATGTTAATGACATTTCTGAGATTTATGCAGACTGCACCCATCAGAGACTTTGAGAAGATTTATTAAAAAACAGAGATGTCCAGATTTGAACCAGGTGCCCAGTGCCTGAGGCTTTTCCTACAAGCTGGTTTCTAGTTTTATCATCACAACTGTGATTTCTAAACCACACCCCAGATCTGCCCCTGCCTGGGTAGAATATGATAGATGAGCTCAGACCTAGATCTCTGCTTTGATGACCAGAGCCAGATGCCCACCCAGGCCCCAAACCCATTTTCCAGGCAGGCTGACCCTCAGAGTTTCTGGTTGAACCTTGAGAGCTCTGACCACCACACTATTCACTTCTTACTTCATTCAATCATTCACTCGTGAGTGTGGGTCTTTCTTCCACCACTACTGAAAATTAAAACCAGTACCTGTATGTGAACATGTGGATACTGCATTTTTATCAGAAGCTTTGAAATCCTTTCACAGCAGGCCTTTTATTCTACACTCAGAAATCCTATAGTGGCTCAGTTTTCTCTGCAATATATCCCAAATCTGCTGGTTGCACCCAAAATCCGTATTTTAACCATGCATTTGCTTCTGGGTTTAAAAAGCTTCACTGCCTTCCCCTACAAATAAAATCATAGCTATCAAGCATAATACATGTAATTTTTTAGCTGTACCTGCAATTTGTGAATGAGTCTATTAAATTGTGAAGGGAAATGCAGCATTTGAGGCAGCCTTGAAAATGATACCATCAGGTGTGCTTTCAATTTTCATCCATTTTGATGACTAAGAAGCAGAATCAAAGAGCTGATCCATTGTCTGTTCCAAACCCAGCAAATCTCTTCTCTCACAGACTTGAGTACAGGGTCTCTAAATAGATGAATGATGGTAGATGGAATTGATCAAGGGCGAATGGTGAGGGGAACAGGGAATAGTAACATTAACATTGCTGAATAGTTGCACTGAGCCAGACACTGTGTGAAGACTTTGTACATGTGTTAGTTAATACTTCCTGTGGTGTTCTCAGGGGACATTAGGCAATACTTGGAACTATTCTGTGTTGTCATGATTTGTAGGTGAGTGTGTGCTACTGACATTTAACGGATAGGGATGCTCTGCTAAACATCTACACAGGAGGTTTAGTACAGCACAGCTTGCCCCACAACAAAGAATTATCTCGTCCAAAATGTCAATAATATCAATATTGAGAAAACCTGGCTTATGAAACACTGCAGTGTCCAGATGGGGAAACTGAGGCCTGAGATACTAAATCACTTCCCATAGATCAGTAAGTGAAGAAAGTAGGACTAACCTTGAGGTCTGTCAGACCTCACAACTCCATAGTAAAATTGAGGATGTTGGTGTTTAAGTCATGGGGAATTCCCCGCATCTAGCAAAGAGATATTTGCATGGCCGGTTCTTAGCATGTTCTAAAGCTACAACGTTAACCACACACCTAAAGGAAAGCACAAATGAACAAAGGTGCACATACAAGCACAGTATTCAAGTTGAGGAACACAGATTGCACTGCTCTGTTACCAAATTGCTGAGTGGCATTAGTCATATCTCTTAACGTCTCTAAAATTCATTTTTTTAAAGAAAATTAATCACACTAAGGTTATAATTACTGAGAATTACCTAATACGGCTCTGCTTGTATGCAATTCCCCCAGCTAATTAATCAATGTGAACATTTATTAGTCCTATCTAAATTTTGATTTGCACATTGGAAGGAGCCTCACCTTAACCCAGAGGAATGAAAGGTGAATGATGGCATTTCAGGAAGCATAGCAAACTGGGGAAAGAGATACTCCAGAGTGGAGAGTACTACTGTTTTTCCTGGAACTACTGCATCTATCTTAGGACCAAATGAAAATCAGCTTGAAGACAAAACTGATGTAATTAAAGGAGGCAGAAACTTCTATGACAGATATAGACCTTGGGACGTGAGCTTGTCAGTAGCCAATTTCACTGCTGCTTTATGAGGTCTCTATGCCTGCTCTTGGGATAATATGAAGTATTATGCCTGGCTCTGGGCATTCCTCTCCCTCTGATATGGAGATAACAGCCACCAGGCCAAAGGGCTTGGTCTAACTGAGGTGGGGAACAGAAGGCTCTTGAGGTCTTGTGAGTGATGGACTAATATCATCACTTTATTTTCGAAAGAAATTATTTAGAACCTATTTGATGTAAATAACATAAACTCTCTTGGTAGAAAACTCAAAAGAACTGGGGGAAGCTATAAGAAGACAGGCCTACTCAAAGGGAAAACTTCATTTCAGAATTTTGTAAGGAGAAAAAAAAAGAATCTTGTAAGGAGAAAGTTGGCTGCTATAGTCATTAGTGAGTTTCCCATCACTGGAGAGATTCAAACAGAAGCTCGGTTTTTCTCTTGCCTATTACTCATCAGCTTCTGCTGTTCTTTCTTTCTGCTAATTGAGTAAAAGGGGAGATATGGGACCACTTTTCCCAGGTTCCCTGGTAGTAGCTGGGTGTGGACATCTGATAAGGGGTCACTGAAAGAAAGTAGACCTTTGCCATTTCATTGCAAGTGTCATCCTCTGTATTTGTCCCCCTTCTTGTGATCAGAAACCTGGAGACACTAGGCCCAGATAACCATGAGGATGAGAATGGTGGAATAACAGAGGAAAATTTGTGATTGTTTCAATAGGTGCAGGAAAAAAAAAGAAATTGACCAAACTCAACTTCCATTGCTTAGAAAAAAAAAAAATCAAAAAACTGAATAAAAGAAAACTTCTTTTAAGAACCTGTAAAGCCCTGCAGTTAACTTCATACACAATTGTGAAAAGTTCAATGCTTTCTACATGACATCTGGAGCAAAGCATAGACATTAGTTCTCATCATAACACTTAACATTTTACTGGAGATCCTAGCCAGTGCAATAAAGCAATAAAAAGAAATAAAATCCATATAATTAGAAAGGAAAAAGTAAAACTGCCTTTATTTAGAGACAGCATGATTGTTTATGTAAAAAAAAAAATAGTGAAACCATAAAACAAAAAGTATAAAAAACGTATACACCTGACAAATGTATTTAGCAATATTGTAGGATAAAAGATCATACACAAAAAGAAAAAAGATCATACGCAAAAATAATCTAGTTTCTGTAATTAGCAATAAGCAATGAGAGAAGAAAATTTTTAAACTCCTTTTACAGGAACATTAAAATCAATCAAATACTTAAAAATAAAGTTAATGAAAGATATTTAATCCCTCCACACTGGAAACTGCAAAGCAAACCTAAAAGATATTAAAGACTAAATAAATGGGAGAGATGTACCATATTAAGGGATTTAAAAGCCTCTTTTTTAAAACATTCAATGTTTTTAATTTATTTCCTCTCAAATCGATTAATAGATTTAAAGCAATCCGAATGAAAATCTTACCAGGCTTTTTGGAGGCATTGATTGATAAGTTAATTCTTATATATGTATGAATATGCAAAGAACATAGAATACCCAAAGCATATCAAAAAAGAAGAAATTCAGAGGATTAATATTCTCTGATGTGAAGATTTTCTATTAAAAAGTACTATTCAAGAAAATGTGCTATCTGCATAAGGAACGACAAATGGATCAATGGAACAGAATAGAGAATCAGAAATAAATTCACATTATCTAAGGATATCTGATTTCTACAACAGTGCCAAAAGTTGAAACTGTAATACATTATTAGTGGAATTATAAAATACACAATCAATTTGGGAAAAAAAATTCCAACAATTTCTTACAAAATTAAACATATTCCTGCCTTATGAGCCACCAAATTCTGATTCTAGCTATACCAATTCCAATGAATTAGATAAGAATCTTCAGATTAGCTTTATTCATAACTTTCAAAAACTAGAAATACTCCACATATCCATTGACAGGATAGTAGAAACATAAAATGTGGTATATTCATGCAATGCATTATTATTCATGAGTAACAATGAATGAGCTACTACTACACAAAAACTACAGATAAATCTCCAAAGCATTATACTGCTTGAAAGAATCTTTACACAAAAGAGAAAATATTCTATTATTTTAGTCATATGAAGTTATAGAATAGAAAAATCTAATCTATATGGGAAAAAAATCAGAAGACTGATTACCTTTAAAAGCCTAGAGATGGGGATGGACTTGAAAGGATCACAAGGGATGTTTATGGTCTATATTTCAATAGGTGTTTGTGTTACACAGGTTATATGTTTATGCATTTACCAACACGCAGTAAATATACACTGAAAATATGTGCATTTCATTGTATATAAATTGCGTTCCAAGGGGAAAAAAAAAACACAAACAAGAGACTGAACTCTAATGATATGCATGCTGAAGCTTTTAGGATGAAGTGTATTATTATCTGCAGTTTACTTTGAATGTACCAAAAACTAAAATGAAATGACCCGGATGGATAAAGGAAAGGGTACATAATTAGACTGTCATAAAGCCACAATAGTAAAATGCAAAGGCAGATCCTCCATGATGGATTTATAAACATTTATTGTAAAGTATTTGCAATGTTTGGGTATTTTAATTTTTAAAACTTTAAAAAAAAATCAAGACTCTGCTACTTCAATGTCCCTCTTTGTTTAGTATCTAGGATAAGAGAAGTTTTCTACGGCTGAATTTTTTTTCCTATTTATCTCCTTATTCCTTTTACTAACAGATGGCCATATACTTCAGGGAAGGTGAGGTCCCTTTTCACCAGAGTGATATTTTATTTATCCAATCCAATGCTTATAATTCTATTCCTCTTATTAGTGATTTAGGACATCTAGCCAAGAATATACAAAGAAAAGCCTCGTGTAGGGCTTCTAGAGAAGTGTTCCATATTCTGAAAGGGGAATTAGGGAAGGAACATTCTTTTTCCTGGCCTCTCAACATTGACATTTGACCTGAAAATCTTGGAGCAGCTGCAGTCATCTTTCAACCATGAAGGGACAAGCTCAAGGTCAAAGGCAACATGCTGCAAAGGCAGAGCAAAGAAAACATAACATGGGTCCATGATGGCATCAAACAAACTGGAACCCTTCTTCTGAAGTTCTTATGAGAGAAGCATAGGAGTTGACTACAGCTGTAGTTGTCCTCTTGCCATGAGGCCATAAGCATGCAAACAAAAAGGAAATGTGCAAACGATGTTAGAACAAAAAGAAAACAAAAAGAGCTTGGCTTTTTAATATCATTATTGAGATGCCTAAAGTCTCACCTGAAGTCCCCTAGACTCCTCTTAAATACACAATAAACTTCTGAGTTAGTTGTGTATTGTGTTACTTGCAGCTGAGAGCATTTTAACTGCACTCAGCCTTGACAACGAAAAGTATATGTATATACCATGAGCATATGACGTCTACATTTATTAATAAAGGTCATTTTGCAGACTGCAATTCTACCAGTAACTTTATTAAAATAGTTCATTGTCACTTAAAGTCATAAGAAAAAGCTTTACAAGGAGGAGGAAGCTGACTGAGGGTCTGAAGGAGGAGTAAAATTTCACAGAATGAAGAAAAGAGAAGTGAGAAAATCTCAAATAGGGGACTTAAGATATTAGGACTTAAAGCTCAGGTGGCCAGTTGCCTTACCTTTACTTCAGAGACAACCGTAAGTGGTTTCTCAGGATAGAAGAAATCTCCCCACCAAGCATCTAAGGAGAAAATGCTGTCACTCAATAAAATGGTCACATGGAGTGTCCGGCTGGCGGTGGGCGCGACCCTGCGTCTCCGAACGCCGACTACGAGCAGGAGGACGCTGGTGCAGGCGCTGGGGCGTCCGGGGTCCCGGCAGGCAGAAGCACAGCCTCCCCGACCTGCCCTGCCGTAGATTACGGCGCCCTGGAGCCTCACATCAACGCCCAGATCATGCAGCTGCACCACAGCAAGCACCACGCCACCTACGCGAGGAGAAGTATCTGGAGGCGCTGGGGAAGGGTGACGTTACAGCTCAGATAGCTCTTCAGCCTGGGCTCAAGTTCAATGGAGGAGGTCATAGCAATCATTCCACCTTCTGGACAAACCTGAGCCCTACGGGTGGTGGAGAACCAAAAGGGGAATTGCTGGAAGCATCAAACGTGATTTTGGTTCCTTCGA
Organism: Canis lupus baileyi; assembly: GCF_048164855.1. Lineage (NCBI taxonomy): Eukaryota > Metazoa > Chordata > Mammalia > Carnivora > Canidae > Canis > Canis lupus. Next base: position 29,274,570 of record NC_132857.1, on the reverse strand, counting down.
CAAATTTAAGGAGAAGTTGAGCACTGTATCCGGGCGGTGTCCAAGGCTCAGGTTGGGGTTGGCTTGGTTTCAATAAGGAGCAGGGACGCTTGCAGATTGCTGCTTGCTTTAACCAGGATCCCCTGCAAGGAACAACAGGTCTTATTCCAATACTGGGGATCGATGTGTGGGAGCATGCTTATTACCTTCAGTATAAAAATGTCAGACCGGATTATCTAAAAGCTATTTGGAATGTAATCAACTGAGAGAATGTAACCGAGAGATACATGGCTTGCAAAAAGTAAAACATTATCCTTACATTGAGCAAAATAAGGTTTTCACAACTATTTTTGTAGTAGTGCAGAGTACCATAGTATACCAGTAAGCTGCTCTATTGTAGCATTTCTTAATGTAGCTTGTTCAAGCGTTTTATGAAAATGATTCAATGCTATGGATTTCTTGTTTTCAAATTTTGTTGTTGGGCAACTGAAAAAAGTAAGTGGTTTGTGTGATATAGTCTTTTCATTGAACATCTTTTTCATAAAGTTCAGATAGCTAGCAGGTTATAATTGCCATCATAAAACCATCAAAAAGATCTCATCCTTGTCCTCTTCAGGCCTCCAGGGAAGCCTTTTGCCTCAGTTCTATTGCACTTGTAGAAAATCTGGTCCTTTGCCCCACTTGTTTAACCATAAAAGATTAAATTTGTTTCCCAAGGGAAATGTTCAGTTTTTCTATTGAAAATTGCTCTTTTTGTAAGTAATCTATGTCTAGTAGTAGTACTTGTAGATATCACCCATGGGCCTTTAATTATTTTTGGTCACATGTTCCATAGGGTTAACACCATTTTGGCTTAAAAAAAATATAACTTGATTGCTAATTGAGAATTGCTTTATTATGAAAAGGAAATGGTTCTGCCTTTGAATGTCTCTGTTGGGAGAAATAAAAAGACTTTTGTGTGAAAAAAAATTAAAAAATAATAAAATGGTCACATAGAATGAAAACTACTCTCTTTGAATCAGATGTGATGCTATAGTCTCTAAGTAATGGGAAAATCCAACCAAAATAGCTTATAGAATAAAGAGATTTATTAGCTTATAAAACAGGAAATCTGTTGATAGAATGATCTTCAGGATTAATTGGCCAACTCAGAGAAGTCTACAGGGAACCATTTTTTCTCACCTTTCTGTTGTTGGTGCATTGATTTTGCCATCAAGCTAGATCCCCCTCTGATTGCAAGATGGCTCTATTGGTCCTGGTGTTTCATGATTTCTCTTCCTTTTCTTCCCCTTGAGTCTTCATAACTGCTTCAATCTCCCTTTCTACATACAAGTTCCTTCTGTGGCTAATTTGCACAGTCAACTGTGGTAATATGACATTTCCAGTCTTCACATTACCAGTTCAGCGTTGCCCATTCTCTCAAGATTCCAACACAGCATTTCCTGAAAGGAACTCAATTGGGACAAACTGAATGCTATAGTAGTAGACTGCACTGGGTTGAGGAAAGAACCAGTGAGCTTGAAAATGTGTCAGAGGAACTTCTCAGGCTGATAGACAAAGAGAAATAAAGAATGGGGGAGGGGGGAAGGATCAGAATATCGAAGAACTGTGAGACAATCGCAAAAGGTGTGACATTATTAGAATATAAGGGAAGGGGGAAGAAATGTGTGGGAAATATCAGAAAGGGAGACAGAACGTAAAGACTGCTAACTCTGGGAAACGAACTAGGGGTGGTGGAAGGGGAGGAGGGTGGGGGGTGGGAGTGAATGGGTGACGGGCACTGGGGGTTATTCTGTATGTTAGTAAATTGAACACCAATAAAAAATAAATTAAAAAAAAAAAGGTGTGACATTGCATGATAGGGATACCAGAAGCAGAAAAAAAAAAAGGAGCAAAATAAATGTTTTTAGTAATGCTGGCAGGGAATTCTCCAGAATCAATGGCAGGCAAGAAACCACAAATCCAGGAAGATCAGAGAACATCAAGCAGGAAAAATTCCAGAAATAAGCCAATAACATACCCAGGTCATCATATTCCAACTGAAAAACAAAAACAACAACAAAACCATTCACACACAAAGAGATCTTGAAAGAAGCCAGGAGAGTTGGGGGAAACACGTTACCTACAGAGGACCAAAAATAAGGATTACATCGATCCTCTCTCCAAAAACCATGGAAGCAAAAAAGGAATAGAGTGAAATATTTAAAGTTATCAAAAGAAAAAAGGACACCAATCCAAAACTCAAAACCCAGTAAAATTATCCTTTAAATGTGAAGAAGAAATAAACATACCTTTAGAAAAAGCTAGACAATATGTCACCAATAGTTATGCCTTGCAAGAAATGTTAAAAGAAATTCTTTGAAAAAAGGAAAATCATATAGGTCAGAAATATGAATTTATATATAGGACTAAATAATTTTAGAAAAGGTAGGTTAAAATAAAATCCATTATTTTTCTTATTCTTAACTGGTCTAATAGGTAACTGTTACAAATAACAATAGCAATAATATATTGGGTGATGATAGCTTATAGGTAAGTGAGATGAATGACAGCAGTGTCATAGGAGAAGGCAGAAAGGCATTGGGGATGCTCTGTTATAAGTTACCTGTACTGCCTAGGAAGCAGTTCAATTTTATTTGAAAGTCAACTTGGATTAGTTGTAATTCTAATTAAAAACCTTAGAGAAACCAGTAAAACAAAATTTAATAAACATAATTTATATGGCAAGAGAAGAAATAAATGGAACAATAAAAATCCTCAATTTAAAACCTAAAATGCCGGAAAAAGAATAGAAGACAAAAATAGAAACATAGAATAAGGGCAACAAATAAAAACAGAGATGGTAGGCAAACTATGTCAATAATTACTTTAAATATAAATATTCTGAATGTACAAATGAAAAAATTTCCAAAGAGAAATCTTTTTGAAAACGCAGTTGTATATTGTCTGTAAGAAACCTAATTTAAATAAGAAGACACAAATAAATTAAAAGTAAAGGGTTAGAGTTAGCTATACCAAGCTAACACTAATCAAAAGAATGCTAGAGTAGCTATATTAATTTCAGACAGAGTAGACTTCAGAACAGAAAATTGTCATGAAGAGAAGCATCACATAATGATAAAAAGATTAATTCTCCAAGAATACATAATAATTCTTAGCAACTATATACTTGACAATAGAGCATCAAAATTTCTGGGTGAAAAGTTGATAGAACTGCAGAAAGAAAGAGAAAATCTGCTGTTGCAGTTCAAGACCCCAGCATCCTTCCATCATTAACTGACAGATCCAGCAGACAGAAAATCAGTAAGGACATAATTGAACTGAACAGCACTATTGATCTACTGGATCTAATTGACATTTATACATTTCATTCAACACAGAATACACATTCTTCTACAGCTCAAGTGGAACATTCTTCAAGATAGATCATATGTTGAGATATAAAACACACACCTTAACAAATTCAAAAGAATTATATCATACAATGTCTGCTCTTAGACCATAATGAAATTAAATTAGGAATCAATAATGGCATAGATAGCTGGAAAATCTCAAAATACTTGGAGATTAAACAACACACTTCTAAACACATGAGTTAAAGAAGATGTCTCAAGAGAAGCTTTAAAATATTTTGAACTAAATATTTTGAAAATGTGAAAATGAAATGCAGCTCATCAAAAATGAAAATTGGAATTGAAATTCATGCAGCATGAAAATGAAAATGCAGCTTATCAAAATTTGTGGAAAAAAGTTCTTAAAAAGAAATTATTGGCATTAAAGGTATGTATTAGAAAAGGAAAAAAAAAACCCTAAAATCTGTAATCTAATTTTCCACATTAGGAAACTATAGAAAATAAGAGCAATGTAAACCTAAAGCAAGTATAAGAAAATAAATAATAAAATCAGGGCAGAAATCGAGGAATTGAGAATTGGAAATAATAGAGAAAAATCAATATAATCAAAATCTGTTTTCTCAAAAAAGAAATAGACAAGCTTCTAACTAGGCTATCTAAGGGAGTAGTGGAAAGAGAACACATAAATTAGTAATATGAGAAATGAAAGAGAAGCTATTACTACTGATCCCATGGATATTAAAAGGATAGTAAAGGAATATTATGATTAATTATAAATTTGATAACAAATGAAATAAGTCAAATCATTGAAAGGTACAACTTATCCATATTCAATAAAAAATGTATGTGTATATATATAATTTATATATATTTATATATATATAATGTGAATAAGCCTATATATATTAAAAAATTGAATCAATATTACTAAACTTCCATAAAAGACAGTGCCAGGCCCAGATGGTTCTATTTATGAATTCTACCAAACATTAAAGGAAGAAATAATACAAATTCTCTGCTATATCTTCCAAAAACATAGAAGCTATAAGGTCATTAGTACTGAAACCAGATAGAGATCTTATAAGAAAGTTTTCATAAACATAAATTCAATAAAATTCTCAACAAAATACTAACAAATCAAATTTAACAATGTATAAACAAAATTATACACCTCAACCAAGTAGGATTTACTCTATGTATGGGAGGATGGTCAACATTCAAAAACATCAATTAATGCAATCCATAATAGCAATGGGCTAAAGAAAACCATGTGATCATATCTTAGAAAAGCTTTTTTGAAACCATAACACTCTTTTGTGATAAAAACAAACAAGCAAATAAACAACAACAACAAAAGCCTAACTTCTTACTTTGAGGAAACTCCTTCAGTCTGATTAAGAAAATCTAAAAAAAAGCAAAACAAAACAAAATAAAACTAAAAACCTACTCATAGCATTATACTTAATGTTGAGAAACATCTACCTAAGACTGGTAGCTAATGCAATAAGACAAAGAAGAAAGGAAAGGAAAAGGAATACAAATTAAGAAGAATAAAACTGTCTTTGTTGGCAGATGACATGATTATCTATGTAGAAAATCCCCAAAACTCAATAAAAAATTCCTGAAACTAAGTGAATATAGAAAGTTTGTAGGATGCATGGTTAATATACAAATTCAATTGCTTTCCTACATATCAGTGTTGAACAACTGGAGTTTGAAATTTTTTAATACCATTTATATTATACCCCCAAAAATAAATAATTTGGTATAAATATAAGGAAAAACACTATGTAAGGAATCTGTATGTGGGAAATGACGAAACTGTCATGAAATAAATCAAAGAATATCTTTATAAGTGGAGGGATAATCTATGTTCATGGAAAGGAAGACTTGATATTGTTAGGATGCTAATTCTTCCCAACTTGATCTAGTAATTCAAAGCAATCCTAATAAAAGTCCCAACACATTACATAATACATATTGACAAACTGATTCCAAAGTTTATATGGAGAGACAAAAGATTCAAAATAACACAATACTGAAGGAGAAGAACAAACTTGGCAAATGTACAGTACCCAACTTTAAGACTTACTATAAAGCTTAGGCAAATGAGACTATGTGTATTGGTGGAAAAACAGACATATACATCAACCAAACAGATTAGCAAGTTCAGAAATAGAGCCACACAAATATAGTCAAATGGTCTTTGATGGAACAAAGACAACTCAATGGAGAAGACAACTTTATTCAACAAATGGTGTTGGAAGAAGTGAACATCCATATGCTAAATAAATAAATAAGTCTAGCTCCAAGCCTTATATCTTCAATAATAATAATAATAATAACAATAATAATCAAAATGGATCACAGACCCGATTTAAAATCCAAACTATAAAACTTCTAGAAGGCATCATACGAGAAATTCAAAGTTCTCCTGGTTTAGAGATGAGTTTTTAGGCTCATGACTAATAAGAGAAAAAAAATGCTAAATTGGACTCTATAAAAAATAAAAACTTCTGTTAAGCCACGGACTGGGAGAAAATCTTTGAAAAACATATCTGATAAAGGACTTTTACCCAAAATACAAAGTGCTCTAAAAATTTAACAGCAACAAAACAAACAACCCTATTAAAAATAGGCAAATAATCTAGACAGACATCTCACTAACAAAAGTAGACAGGTAGCAAATATGTATATGAAACAATGCTCAACATTGAAACAATGAAATACTTAAGATTACTAAAATCCAAAAAAATGTTAAAGTACCAAATGCTGGCAAAAATGAGAAGCAAAAGGATTCTCATTCACTGCTGCTGACAATGCAAAATTATACAACCAATTTGCAAGATAGTTTACCAGTTTCCTATAAAACTAAACATGCTCTTACCACGTAATCCAGCTCTCCCACGTATTTACCATTTGAGTTCAAAACTCATACCTGGACAAACTGCATGCAAATGTTTATAATTATATTTATAATTTCCAAAACCTAGAAGTAACGTAGTTATTCTTCAATATGGTAATCCATACAGTGGAATATTTATTAGTCAACAATTTAAAATAATGAGCTATCAAGCCATGATATGACATGATGGGAGCTTAAGCGCATATTGCTAAATGAAAGAAACCAATCTGAAAAGGCGACATATACTGTATGATTCCAAGTATCTGACATTCTGGAAGAGGTAATAACTACAGAAACAAAAATTATCAGTAGTTGTCAAGTATTTGGGGATGATGAATAGATGGACCACTAGGATTTTTTAAGGCAATGAAACTATTCTGTATAATAGTTGTAATATATAACATTATTCATTTGTCAAAACCCATACAGAAAGAGTGAAACTTTATATAAACTACAGACTTAATTAATATATACCAATATTGGTTCGTTGATTACAACAAATGTACCATACTCATGCAAGATGTTGCTAATAAGGGAAACTGTTTAAGGAGAGATGTATATATAGAATTTGCTATACTATCAACTCAATTTTTTGGTTAATCTATAACTGCTTTAAAAAAAATAAAGTTTTTTAATCTTTAAAGTCACTTTTTTCATCTCACATTTTATAATATTTTTGTCTAGTAAGCATTTAAGCTTTTTTTTTTTTCCCCTTTAAAATAGTTGCCTTTGAAGCCTGGCACTTATTCTACTGTTCACATGAGCTGCTGTCAAACTTGACAGGTCTCCTTTCCCTAGAAAGCTCTGACTTGAGAGAGCAGCCAACTGGTTTTCTGAACCAAAACTAACAAATCACATAGGTGATTGAACATATTTTTGTTTGTTTTTAAAGCAAAATAGGCCTGATTAAATCTACAGACAATTTGCAAAGTTGAGATGAGGTGGAAAATAACTTCAAAGGGCCACATCCCTGAAATATAGCTATAACCTCTATATCTGGAGTTTCCCCTAAATGCAAATACCTTCATATTATTTTTCTGCGTATCATTTTAAATATGTACAAAAAGAAAATCTAGTTCAACCGCATTGCCAATAGAAAAGAGTAGTCAGTTTTCAATCTAAGCATTCCTCCTTTGAAGGTAACATGTCCTTTCTCTCTAGCTGCCTTTAGGACTCTCTCTGTCTTGTTTCTCACCACTTTTCCTGTGATGTGTTTAAACATAGGTTTATTTATTGCACTTATTTTGCTTGAAGTTTAAAGCGCTTATTGAAACTGTGACTTGATGTTTTTTGTCATTTGGGGAAAAATATTAACCATGATTTTTTTCAAGTATAGCTTCTACCCCATGTCATTCTCTTCACCTCTCCTGGCACTCCAGTAATTCTGTGTTATATATTTTCACCATGCTCCATCTGTCTCATATTCTTCTACTGTATTTTGCATGTTTTTTTCTCTCCATGCTTCAATCTATTTATTTTCTACTGACCAGATTTCCAATTTACTAATTCTGTTGTAAGTCTATCCAATCTGTTGTGAAACTCATCTATTGAGTTCTTAATTAATATAGGTTATTATTGCATTTTTATTTCTAGAATGTTCATATAGACGTTTTTTATAGTTTCCTGATAAAATTCTTCATTTTGTTAGCTCTTTGTACATATTATAGTGTTTATGTGTAATAAATGCGATACCTGAGTTTTCTGTGGGTATGTTTGTATTGTCTCATTTCCTATCTTTAAAAATGTTTCACTGGATTATAACTAACATGCAGTAAAATGCACTAATCTTGAATGTACATTCTAATGGTGCTAACATATGTATATCTTCAGTAACCCCTACCAGATTGAGGTACCATAGTTATTAACAATATATAAAAAGTTCTACCAAATCAATGAGATTAGAGAGAATCCCACAAGGATCAAATGGACAAAAGTCCTAAACAGGCAGTTCACAAAGAGAACACAAATAGGCTATGCAAGAATAAATCTGAAAAAATGTGCAGTCTCACTTTCAATAAAAAATTCAAATTAAAAGAGCAATAAGATGCTATTTTTCAAACATTGCATTAAAAGTAACAAATTAATATATCATTAATCTATGATGGTAAAGCTGAGACTTTCATATCTTAGGGAATTGGAAATGACAATTCTCAGTTGAAAGATAGCTCTCTGTGTTTCAAATTTATTTAGTTTTTGATAAGTCATTCAGAAATTTTCATGGAAGCACAAAAAGATATATTAGCTAATAATAATATCAATAATAATATCAATACATTTTTGAGAGCTCACTATTTGCTAGATACTATTCTTAGTGCTTTATGTGTATTAACTCATATAATTGTCAAGATGACATAGAGGCAATAGATATTTCCCAGTCTGAATGGTAGTTGAAGTAGGACACTAAAGCTAAAAAGGGAATATAGTGCTTGTTTTTGCCTCAAACACTAGGTAGAAGAGACAAACATTTTAAAAGGAATAGCTGAGTGGAGGATATCAGGCATAGATTAGAGTGTTGCCCACATGGGTATTGGGCAAAGACATGGAGCCAGGTGAATAAAGCTACAAGGTTGGGCTAGCCAGATCCCCAAAATTTGGTAACTGTGGGAGAAGAGTCCACTACCTTCGCACCACATAATGTCAACCACCTGCTGTCTCTGTGTGCTCCACTGTGCCAACTGCTGTGGGACTTATGAAAGAATAACAAGACTTGTCTCGAAGAGTCTGGACGTGATGTGGGAACACTGCACTCTGCTCCAGCCTCCCAGAGAAGGAACCCTGCCTGGATATCCAGCAGCATCTACAGCACTCTCTGGGGATTTTCTATCAGGTGTCTTTCTCCAATGCTCTGCAACTGTATGCCTGACTCCTCTCAATATCTTCTACACCTAGCACAGTATCTGGCACACGCTGGGCCATCAGTTCAATAAATGAAAGATTGGGTCCATGGATGGGTAGACAAATAGCTGAGTAGATAGGTGGATGGGAGGGTAAGTGAATACCTCATACCAAGGATCAACCCTTTCCCTCATGACAAATAGATAAAAGGGTTATACCAGACAATGTCTAAAGTCTACTGTTCAGAAAATAGTTCTATATTCTGATATAACTTTTTTCCATGCTTAAATATTCCAGTTTTGTGGAATTTATTTCCACCCTGTAAGTTTCATCAGCACAGAGAAAACTATAATTAAATTGATGCTGTTTCCTTTAGCTGTTTTTTTTCTCTTTTCAAAGCAGAAAGATCTTTGTTTTATTGTTTCGTGTTTCTGAGAAAACAAGCACTAACATCTTCAGGGATGAATATTAGATATCTGTCTACTGTCATATTAATTCCTCTCTGCAAAGAAAAATCTATTTCATGTTTATTATTTTTCATTGTTGCTATACACAATGAAATTCTGATATGTCTCAGACTGTCATCATTGCCAGCAATTCTCAACACAGGCATTCACAGCTGAATCAAGGCATCAAAATGGCATAGTACGAGCCAGTGAGGCTTCCAAAGCCTTACACAGCTGATGAAGCAGCAGCCACCAGGGGCATGCTCTTCCCAGGGTGGAGGGCTAGAGGACAAGAAGTCAGGCTAAACAATGCAAACACATTCCAAGCCTCCCCTGGGATGTGGCTTAGGTCATGTCCACTCAGCTTCCATTGGCCAAAATAAATCTCATGGCCAAGCCCAACATCCATACAGCAGGGCACTATACTGGCTTTTGCTTGGGAAGTGAAGCATAAATATTTATAATAATACAAACTATCACAGGGAGTCACTCAAAAGTTAACTCTCAGAACACCTGGGTGGCTTAGTTGGCTGAGGGGCAGACTCCTGGTTTTAGCTTAGGTCAAGATCTCAGGGCCATGGAATCAAAACCCACATAAGGCTCCATGCTCAGCCCAGAGTCTGCTTGTTCCTCTCCCTCTGTTCTTTCCCTCTGCTCATTCTCTCTCTCTCTCTTTCTCTCTCTCTCTCTCTCTCTTAAATAAATAAATAAATAAATAAATTTTTTTTTTTTTTAAGTTGACGCCCAAGGCCCCTGCTACTTCCTCGCAGTTTCCTGGAGCTCTGTCTGCTTCTTATGCTTTGGTGGCTTTTAATACCCAGTGAATAAAGATAATTAAAAGAGTATTTATGGAGTGCCCATTATGCTTCAGCCACATTATTTGTATCATTTGTAATTCTCACCACAGATCTACAAAGAAAGTTGTTGTTACACATATGTTAGGCATATCACATACAAGAAAGCTACAAATCTAAGAAAGAAAGTATCTTATCCATTGGCACTAAGTGCATGCCAGAGATAGACATGGGGATCATTCTAGCAGCCCACTCACTGCTCATGGTCTCTTTCTAATTTCTTGGAGTGCTCAACCTCACTGATCATCTTATCTGATGTATTTATTTGTGCCAATTAAGACCACAATGAAATACTCCTACACACTAAACTGAGAGCAAGTAAATTTCAAAGACTCAAAATACCAAGTGCTTGGAAGAGGTGGAATATTGACAGCTCCCTCCACTGCCAGTGGCAATGGAAATTGGCAATTTGGGGAACAGTTTGACATTATCTATTAGACTCAAATTCATACTATATTATTAATGCATCTATTCCTCCTAAGTACAGTTGTAATATTTAGATATATCAACACATACATAGATTTGTTGGTAGGAATGTGAGCATTGGAGTGCCTGTAGAAGGGGTTGGAGAGTCAGGGGAATGGGTGATGGGCTCCCACTGAGGATTTAAGAGTTGGGTGGGATGAAGAGCCTGTGAACCTTGAACTTCAGTAGTGACTTGAAATGGTAATGCATGATGGTACTGATCTGGATGGTATACTGGGAGAAAGTGGATTATTGTTTCTGCTTGGAGACTTAGCTGGAATTGATTGGAGTGTGGGGGTGGGGGCTTAGGGCCAGTCTTTTAAGGGTATGGTAGAGACTGAGACACCTCTCTTGCCACACAGACCCTAAATCATGCTGCAAGTGGAGTTGAGACTGGGGACTGAGCTAAGGTAATTAAATGAATTTGTTCCTCAATTTCATCTTGCCAGATCAAGCCCATTTTCTCAGGCAGCTGAAAGGTTTTTTTTGTTGTTGTTGTTTTGTTTTGTTTTGTTTTGTTTTGTTTTGGGGGTTTTGTTGGTTGATTTGATATTTTAGGTTTTCCCTGTGGTTTACAAGTGTCCTTCAAAAATTAAAAAAGGGGGCAATTCGAATATCATAGGGGGCCTTTGTTTTAAAAGTAACCCTCTTCCACCCTATCCTCCCATCTACAGTCTGCTCTCCAAATGCCCTTTATACCATCGTGAACAGTAGATCTCCAGTTAGTTACATAATTTTTCTAGATAATGCTTTTTATCTAGTTTTTGACTTGCCAACTGCAAGCAATATGCCCTGACTTCTGTACTGGTGACTCTCCATTTGCCTGCCTCCCAGTCCCATTCTCCCCTACTTCTCCCTGGGGGAAGGACTTAGGGGGAAATGAATGATCTTTTCTCATACTCCATCAATGGTCCAAAATAATGCCATATTTTAGTAAGCCTCGAATTTGTCTTATTTTTACAGCTTTTTGTTTGTTTTTCTGGGTTTTTAGTCAGCATTTTTTCCTCTGTGGGGAAGCAATGTATGGATTCTTACCACATTTTCAGTTATATCCAGCTGCTCAATCATCTTGTCTCCTGTAGTATTATCCCTCCTGAAGTTCACCATCCTCCAGAACGCAATGAAAGCACTGGAACCTCTCTGTCCTGCCCTCCACACCCACTGTCGCCTGCATCTGGGGCTCCTCTGCCTAGCCATTTTCCTATGTTCTGACAGATTTTATTCTCCAACAGCTTTCTGCTGCATAAGAACTAAAACTGTTGAGTCCTTACATATCCAAAGATGTGTTTATTCTTCTCTCAAGACAACTGATCTTCGGCCAGGTATAAGAAGAAAAGGTGAAAGTCATGTTTACCCCTGAGCTTGACAGCATTGCTCTGTTGTCTTCTACATTCTGTATTATTGATGTGAGTCCTGATGCCAGTCTGACTTGAGTCTTCCATAGAAAGCACCTGCTACCCTCACTAAACCACTTGTCTCTGAAAGCTTTTAGATTTCTTCTCCTTATTACTTTTGTTCTAAAATTAAATAACATGCATTTATATGTATTTTTTGATTCAATCCTTTCATGGCACCTGGGTGGCTCCATCAGTTAAGCATCTGCCTTCAATTCAAGTTATGACCCCAGGGTCCTGGGATCAAGCCCTGCATCTAGCTCCCTGCTCAGTAGAGAGCCTGCTTCTCCCTTTCTCTCTGCTGGTCCCCCTACTTGTGTGAGTGCTCTCTCTCTCTCTGTCAAATTAAATAAATAAAATCTTTAAAATAAATAAATCTGTTTCAAAATTTAGCTCTTAATAAATCCCTCCTCCTTGTCCACTTGTTCTTCTTGTCTTCCTCATATATATTTACGTGTAAATTCCTCTCATCCATTTTCTCTGCTCTTCTTTGAGAAATGTGTATTAATTGGGCTTCCTATCTCATCACTCATTTTTTTCTCTTATTTTCTCATTTTGCTTTTAGCCTGGGATTACAATTGCACCAAAAAGAATACAATATCCAGGAATAAATTTAAGCAAGGAGGTGGAAGACTTGTACTGTCAAAACTATAAAACACTGATGAAAGAAATTGAAGAGGACACAAATAACTAGAAAGATTCCATGTTCATGGATTGGAAGAACAAATATTGCTAAAATGTCCATACTACCCAAAGCAGTATACAGAGTCAATGTAATCCCTATCAAAATGCCAACAGTGCTTTCACAGAACAAGAATGATACAAAAATGTGTGTGTAATGAGAAAATAGCCAAAGCTATCTTGAAAAGGAAAAACAAACCTGGAGATAACACAATTTCAGATTCCAAACTATACTACAAAACTGTAGCAATTAAAACAGTCTGGTATCTGCACAAAAATAGATATATAGGTGAATGGAACAGAATAAAGAGCCCAGAAAAAAAAAAAACATACTTACATGGCCAATTAATCTACAAAAGGAGGCAAGAATATAAAATCGGAAAAAAGACAGTATCTTCAACAAATAGTGTTGGGAAAACAGGATGGCTTCATGCAAAAGAATGAAACAGGACCACTTTATTACATCCTACAAAAAACTAAACTCAAAATGGATTAAAGACCTAAATGTGAGAACAGAAACCATAAAAAAAAAAGCTCAGAAGAGAGCATAAGCAGTAATTTCTCTGACATAGGATATAGCAACATCTTTCTAGATACGTCTCCTGAGTCAAGGGAAATAAAAGCAAAAACAAATTATCATTCATTCCTTCAGCTTTGACTTTCACCTCTTTAACTGGATTTTCATTTTAACCAATACAGATGGTCTCAATTTAGGACTGCTCAATTTAGGATTTTTAGACTTTACAGTGGTATGAAAGCAATACATATTCAGTAGAAATTGTACTTGGAATTTTGAATTTTGATCTTTTCCATGGCTAGCAATATGTGGGATTCATCCTTTTTCATGATTCTGAGCAGTAGCACTTCCTGGTCCACATGATCACGGGGGCAAACAACCCACACAAATACAACCATTCTGTCCTCATACAACTATTCTATTTCTCGCATTCTGTACAGCATTGACAAATTCTATGAGATAATCAAAACTTTACGATAAAAATAGGCTTTGTGTTAGATGATTTTGCCTAGCTGTAGGCTAATATAAATGGTCTCAGCATACACTAAGTTATGATCTTTGGAAGGTTCGGTGGATTAAATGCATTGATGATGTATATTTTCATCTTACAATGGGTTTGTTAAATTGGGGAAGATCTATATACTGTTAATTGTCTGTATAATTCATTTGTATGTTGTTATTGTCATTGTCAAAAATAATTTTCTTGATATCCGGGGCAGGGAAAGATGGCAGAGGAGTAGGGTCCTCACCTCACCTGGTGGAGTAGGGTCCTCACCTCACCTGGTCCCACCAACTTACCTAGATAATATTCAAACCATCCTGAAAAACCTACGAATTCGACCTGAGATTTAAAGAGAGAACAGCTGGAACGCTACAAAGAGAAGGGGTTTCCTTCTAACAAGGTAGGAAGGCGGGAAAAATAAAAAATAAAAAAGAATCAAGTGGGGGAGGGGCCCCGCGAAGAGCCAGGCTGAGGCCGGGCAGCAAAACCCTCTGGGACAAGAAAGCCCAGCCCCAGAGAGGCAGGAGCTTTAAAAAATCCTGGGTTCTTCCGGGACAGAAACGCGCTTAGCAGGGAACTCGGGCAGGATCCCAGGAGGGGCGGTGGAGCCTCCAGTCTCCCGGGGTCACTAGCAGAGAAGTGAGCCCCGGGGCTGCGCCGCGCACCGCGGGCCAATCTCGGAACAGGCCTGGGGCGCCCGCGGGGCCTCGGGGAGGAGCCGGGGGTCAGGCGGCGGCTCCGGAGGAGGGGGCTGCACCTGCTGCCTTCGAGGCCGCCCCCCGGGAGCAGATTCCGGCAGCGCAGGCCCCGGAGCCCAGGGCGCCCAGCGGACACAGCCAGGATCCTGCGCTGCCCCGGGACAGGCGGAGGCGGGAGGGCACAGGAGAGTGAGGATGCTCCTGCCCCGGGCGCCCCCGAGCTGTGCAGATCAGTGCCCCCGTCCCGGGAGCACCCAGGCCCCTGCGGACTGGGAGTCTGCGATGGTTACTATGGGAGCTGACTCCAGGGCCAGAGACCTGGCCACCTCCAGTGTCGCTCCTCCTGGTGTCACCGGGTGCCTGGGAGAGGCGGGGCCACCAGGGGACAGAGGCCTCATGGGGTCAACAGCACCTGGCAGGGGTCAGGGCAGCTCCCCCAGGTGCACACACTGAGAATCAGCACAGCAGGCCCCTCCCCCAGAAGACCAGCTGGAAGGACAGGGGAAGAGCAAGTTCTTGACCCACCAGCGCTGGAAGTCGAGGGATTACAGTATATAAAACCAGAAGGTAACCCTCCTATTTGTTTTTCTTCCTTTTTCCAGTACAACTCATTTATATATCAGACTGTAAATTTCCATTTTTTTTCTTTCCCCACCTTAACTAAAATATTTTACCACCTCTAAATTTTTAAGATTCTTCCTTTTTGACTTTCATATTTCTACAATTACAAGTCCTAGATATATTTTCCACTTCTAAATTCCCTTCAACATACTCAACTTAATTTTGGGAGATATACAGGATATGTTTTTTTTTGTTTCTTTTGTGTTTTTTGTTTTATCTGCCTCATTTTGTTCTACAATGGCAGAAGTTAATACCTTATAAAACATGACCCGCATTCACCCAGAACCAAGTGCTATACTGTGCTGGTTCATTCTATGAGATTTCTCATTCCCATTCTGCCCCAGTCTTTTATCTCATTTCAGTTTTTGTGGTCAATGATGAGGCTCTCTACAAGTATTTCTGGTTTATATAAATTTGAGACTGAGCATCTTCTAAAATACAGAACTTAATAATCAGAAACAGGGATCCCTGGGTGGCACAGCGGTTTAGCGCCTGCCTTTGGCCCAGGGCGCGATCCTGGAGACCCGGGATCGAATCCCACATCGGGCTCCCGGTGCATGGAGCCTGCTTCTCCCTCTGCCTATGTCTCTGCCTTTCTCTCTCTCTCTCTCTGTGACTACCATAAATAAAAAAAAAATAATAATAATAATAATAATCAGAAACAAGAGGGTAACCCTCTAAAACCCTTCAAGTAGACTACATTCTCCCTCCACTACAACGTCATCACACCACAAAATCCCAGTACCCCCCTTTTTTTTCTTCTCCTTTTCGTTCTTTTTTTTTTTTTTTTTTCTCTTCTTTGGGATTCCTGGCCTTTTATTTTTTACTACTTTGTTTTTAAATTTGTTTTTCACTGTAGTGGTCCTTTTGTTTTATTTCATTCTGATATTTGTTTTCAATTTCTGGTCTCTGACCTTGGCAGAATCATCTAAGGTGAAATTTACTTAGGTTGCAGTTGATATTCTTGATTCAGCCTGCCCATACAGCCACTATGCACTGAGCAAAATGACTAGAACGAAGAAATCACCACAAAAGAATCAGAAACAATACCCTCTGCCACAGAGTTACAGAATTTGGATTACAATATGATGTCAGAAAGCCCATTCAGAAGCACAATTATAAAGCTACTAGTGGCTCTGGAAAAAAGCATAAAGGATTCAAGAGACTTCATAACTGCAGACTTTGCATCTAATCATACTGAAATTAAAAATCAATTAAATGAGATAGAATCCAAACTAGAAGTCCTAAGGAAGAGTTAGTGAGGTAGAAGAATGAGTGAGTGACATAGAAGACAAGTTGATGGCAAGGAAGGATGATGAGAAAAAAAGAGAAAAACAATTAAAAGACCCTGAGGAAAGGTTAAGGGAAATAAATTACAGCCTCAGAAGGAAAAATCTACGTATAATTGGGGTTCCAGAGGGTGCCGAGATGGCCAGAGGGCAGGAAAGGATATTTGAACAAATCATAGCTGAGAACTTCCTTAATTTGGGGAGGGAAACAGGCATTCAGATTCAGAAGATAGAGAGGTCCCCCCTAAAATCAATAAGAACCATTATTCAACACCCCAAAATTTAATAGTGAAACTTGCAAATTCCAAAGATAAAGAGAAAATCCTTAAAGCAACAAAGAGACAAGAGATCCCTAACTTATTTGGGGAGAAATATGAGATTAACAGCAGACCTCTCCACAGAGGCGTGGCAGGCCAGACAGTGCTGGCAGGATCTATTCAGGGTCCTAAATGAGAAGAACATGCAGCCAAGAATACTTTATCCAGCAAGGCTTTCATTCAGAATAGAAGGAGAGATAATGAGCTTCCAAAATAGGCAGAAACTGGAAGAATATGTGACCAACAAACCAGCTCTGCAAGAAATGTTAAGGGGGACTCTGTAAAAGAAAGAGGAAGTCCAAAGAAACAATCCACAAAAACAGGGACTGAATAGGTATTATGATGACACTAAATTCATATCTTTCAATAGTAACTCTGAACGTGAATGGGTTTAATGATCCCATCAAAAGGCGCAGGGTTTCAGACTGGATAAAAAAGCAAGACCCATCTATTTGCTGTCTAGAAGAGACTCATTTTAGACCAAAGGACACCTACAGCCTGAAAATAGAAGGTTGAAGAACAATTTACCATTCAAATGGTCCTCAAAAGAAAGCAGGGGTAGCAATCCTCATATCAGATAAATTAAAGTTTATCCCAAAGACTGTAGTAAGAGATGAAGAGGGACACTATGTCATACTTAAAGGGTCTATCCAACAAGAGGACCTAACAATCATGAATATTTATGCCCCTACTGTAAGAGCTGCCAAATATATCAATCAATTAAAAACCAAAGTAAAGACATACTTAGATAATAATACACTAATAGTAGGAGACTTTTACACAGCACTTTCTGCAAATGACAGATCTTCTAAGCACAACATCTCCAAAGAAACACAAGAGCTTCAAATGATACACTGGACCAGGTGGATTTCACAGATATATACAGAACTTTGCATCCACATGCAACTGAATACACATTCTTCTCAAGTGCACATGGTACTTTCTCCAGGATAGACCAAATACTGGGTCACAAATCAGGTCTCAACTGCTACCAAATGACTGGGATTATCTTCTGCATATTTTCAGATCACACAATGCTTTGAAACTAGAACTCAGTCACAAGAAGAACTTTGGAAGAAACTCAAATACGTGGAGGTTAAAGGGCATCCTGCTGAAAGATGAGTGGGTCAACCAGGAAATGAGAGAAGAATTAAAAAGACCCATGGAAACTAATGAAAATCAAGATATAACTGTTCAAAATTTTTGGGATGCAGCATAAGCAGTCCTAATGGGGAAATACATAGCAATACAAGCATCCCTCAAAAAACGGAGGATATACACTCAAATATACAAGCTAACCTCACACCTAAAGGAACTGGAGAAAGAACAGCAAATAAAACCTATATCCAGAAGGAGAAAAGAAATAATAGAGATTCAGGCAGAACTCAATGAAATAGAGAAAGAAGAACTGTAGAACATATCAACAAAACCAGTATCTGGCTCCTTGAAAAAATTAATAAGATAGATAAACCAATAGCCAGCCTTATTAAAAAGAAAAGAGAAAAGACTCAATAAAATCACAAATGAAAGAAAGGAGAGATCACAACCAATGCCGAGGAAATACAAATGATTTTATTATGAGCAGCTATACACCAATATATTAGGCAACTGGGAAGAAATGGATGCATTTCTGGAAAACCACAAATTACCAAACTGGAACAGGAAGAAATAGAAAACCTGAACAGGTCAATTACCATGGAGAAAATTGAGGCAGTCATCAAAAACCTCCCAAGACACAAAAGTCCAGGGCCAGATGGCTTCCCAGGGGAATTGTATCAAATGTTTAAAGAAGAAACAATACCTATTCTACTAAAGCTGTTCCAAAAGATAGAAAGGGATGGAATACTTCCAAATCATTTTATGAGGCCAGGATCACCTTAATTCCAAAACCAGACAAAGACCCCACCAAAAAAGAGAATTATAGACCAATATCCCTGATGAACACAGATGCAAAAATTCTCAACAAGATACTAGCCAATAGGATCCAACAATACATTAAGAAGATTATTCACCATGACCAAGTGGGATTTATCCCCAGGATGCAAGGCTGGTTCAACACTCATAAAGCAATCAATGTGATTCATCATATCAGCAAGAGAAAAAAATAAGAACCATATGATACTCTCAATAGATGCAGAGAAAGCATTTGACAAAATACAGCATCCATTCCTGATCAAAACCCTCCAGAGTGTAGGGATAGAGGGAACATTCCTCAGCATCTTAAAAGCCATCTACGAAAAGCCCACAGCAAATATGGGGAAGCACTGGGAGCCTTTCCCCTAAGATCAGGAACAAGGCAGGGATGTCCACTCTCACCACTGCTATTCAACATAGTACTGGAAGTCCTAGCCTCGGCAATCAGGCAACAAAAGAAATCAAAGCCATTCAAATTGGCAAAGAAGAAGTCAAACTCTCCCTCTTTGCAGATGACATGATAATGTACTTAGAAAACACAAAGACCTCCACCCCAAGATTGCTAGAACTCATACAGCAATTCAGCAATGTGGTAGGATACAAAATCAATGCCCAGAAATCAGTGGCATTTCTATACACTAACAATGAGACTGAAGAAAGAGAAATTAAGGAGTCAATCCCATTTACAATTGCACCCAAAGGCAGAAGATACCTAGGAATAAACCTAACCAAAGAGGTAAAGGACCTATACCCTAAAAACTACAGAACACTTCTGAAAGAAGTTGAGGAAGACACAAAGAGATGGAAATCCATGCTCATGGATTGGCAGAATTAATATTGTGAAAATGTCAATGTTACCCAGGGCAGTGTACACGTTTAATGCAATCCCTATCAAAATACCATGGACTTTCTTCAGAGAGTTGGAACACATCATCTTAAGTTTTGTGTGGAATCAGAAAAAACCCTGAATAGCCAGGGGAATATCAAAAAAGAAAACCAGAACCTGGGGTATCACAATGCCAAATTTCAAGCTGTACTACAAAGTTGTGATCATCAAGACAGTGTGGTACTGGCACAAAACCAGACACATAGATCAATGGAACAGAATAGAGAACCCAGAAATGGGCCCTCAATGGTCAACTAATATTCGACAAAGTAGGAAAAGCTATCCACTGGAAAAAAGACAGTCTCTTCAATAAATGGTGCTGGGAAAATTGGACAGCCACATGCAGAAGAATGAAACTAGACCATTCTCTTACACCAGACACAAAGATAAACTTAAAATGGATGAAATATCTAAATGTGAGACAAGAATCCATCAAAATCCTAGAGGAGATCACAGGCAACACTCTTTTTAAACTTGGCCACAGCGACTTCTTGCAAGATACATCCATGAAGGCAAGGGAAACAAAAGCAAAAATGAACTATTGGGACTTCATCAAGATAAAAAGCTTCTGCATGGCAAAGGAGACAGTCAACAAAACTAAAGACAACCTACAGAATGGGAGAAGATATTTGCAAATGACGTATCAGATAAAGGGCCAGTATCCAAAATCTATAAAGAACTTCTTAAACTCAACAGCAAAGAAACAAAAAATCCAATCATGAAACGGGCAAAAGACATGAAGAGAAATCTCACAGAGGAAGACATAGACATGGCCAACACGCACATGAGGAAATGCTCCGCATCACTTGCCATCAGGGATATACAAATCAAAACCACAATGAGATAATACCTGACACCAGTCAGAATGGGGAAAATTAATAAGACAGGAAACAACAAATGTTGGAGAGGATGTGGAGAAAGGGGAACCCTCCTGCACTGTTGGTGGGAATGTGAACTGGTGCAGCCACTCTGGAAAACTGTGTGGAGGGTCCTCAAAGAATTAAAAATAGAGCTGCCCTACGACCCAGTAATTGCACTACTGGTTATTTGCCCCAAAGATTCAGATGCAATGAAAGGCCGGGACACCTGCACCCCGATGTTTATAGCAACAATATCCACAATAGCCAAACTGTGGAAGGAGCCTCGGTGTCTATCGAAAGATGAATGGATAAAGAAGATGTGGTCTATGTATACAATGGAATATTCCTCAGCCATTAGAAACGACAAATACCCACCATTTGCTGTGACGTGGTTGGAACTGGAGGGTATTATGCTGAGTGAAGTAAATCAATCAGAGAATGACAAATATTAAATGGTTTCATTCATTTGGGGAATATAAAAAATAGTGAAAGGGAATAAAGGGAAAAGGAGAGAAAATGAGTGGGTAATATCAGTGAGGGAGACAGAACATGAGAGACTCCTAACTGGGAAATAAACAAGGGGTAGTGGAAAGGGAGGTGGGGGGTTTGGGGTGACTGGGTGATGGGAACTGAGGGGGGCACTTGATGGGATGAGCACTGGGTGTTATGTTGGCAAATCGAACTCCAATAAAAAAAATAACCAAAAACAAAAAAATAATTTTCTTATTATTTGCTTTTCCTTTTACATAGCACACCACTCTTATTTTATATTTTTATTATTTTCCCAAATTTATGTGCATATTAAAGTACTGCCTTGTCCCTTTGCTTTCTTGAAGTCAAGTGGAGGGTTTCACCAAAGAGGCTCCTTCTCATACCAGTAGCCTTGACCCACACAATTAATTTCCTTAGAAGACCTTCACACATTTTCATCTACAGGGGCAAACTTCTCTGACAGGCCTGACGTTTTATAACCAAAGGTGAGGAACTGGGGAGAAGTTGCTTCTGCTCCAAATAAAGCTTTAACCAATCTCCTTGTCTTCATTATTTCCAACCCCCGCATTCCAACCTGCCACCTACAAGCCAGGCCCCTGTAGCTCTGACAGGCTTCATCTAACTCCCATGCCCTCCACACCCCCCGACCCCCCCACCCCCACACACACACACTCCAGTCACCCTGCAGGCTCCCTGGACTGGAGTCTCCATCTCTCTATTTCCTCATCCAACACATTCCACACCTACCTATCTTCCTGGAATTCTTAAAATCTTACACAAGCTGAAGGATCCCCTTGAACCTCTTTACTTTGTGAGCTTATTTATTTTATTATTCCTTTAATATAATTGTAATGAGCTGTCAAAATAGTACAAAATACACTATTTCTTGAGCCATGCACTTGAAGGAACTTATGAGATAAATAGATCTGCAATCACCCGTGTCCCTGTGGCCTTGGCATGACCGTTCCCATCTGTGGGTGGGCATAGTTATATCTATGTCTCTCTCTGTATTACACAAGATATTTTAACTTTGTAGTGCTATGAAATCTTTGTGTTTACCATCTTGTTAAATATGTAAGCCTTCAGAAGGAACCTATACCAACTCCTTCAGAGCACATAAGATGTAGGTGTCTTTTATTTTTATTTACTTATTCACAGAGAGAGAGAATTACACACAGAGAGAGAGAGAGAGAGAGGCAGAGACAAAGGCAGAGGGAGAAGCAGTCTCCATGCAGGAAGCCCGATGCAGGACTCCATCCTGGGTCTCCAGGATCACGCCCAGAGCTGAAGGAGGCGCTGAGCCACCCGGGCTGCCCCAGATGTAGGTGTTTTTAACCCTATTTGGCACATGAGAAAATTTGGAGGCAAAGTCACTTAGCAAAGTTGCAATTGGTGAGGCAGGAATGAGAAGCCATGTCTGCCACATTCCAAATCCTGTTGTTTCTTTGCTTCATGAGATTGTTCTGAAGATTAAATGAAATAAAATATGTAGAACTCAGCAAAAGTTTGGCAAATGTAATTAGCATTCTGTTCCCCCTTCTTAGTCACAGCTACATATTCCAAATCCCTCCCTCCTCTTGGGCAAAGACAACAAGGGGTCTAAGGAAGAAACTTAGAGGGCCCCAGACATCAACTGGGAGCAGCTGGAGTTGCAATTTTTTAGTTCAGGTTCACATCAACAACTTACACATGAAGGGAAAGGGCTGTGACCCAAACAGGGCTCTCTGAACATTAGTAATTCACTCTCCTCTTGCTGGGGGATACTAATCTCCTTATGTTCTGATGGGAACTATTGGAAACATGTTCAACAACTCCCTGCTTCCTTTTCTTGTGCCTCCGGGCCTCCAGCAAAAAGAGCCTCATCAAGTTGAGCAGTAACACTAAAGAGTCCACCAGAGACACTGGGATCCTCCAGGGACAATAGGCTGCAAAGGAGGGGTGCAAAGGAGACTGAACTGATAGCATTTCCCCCACAGCAGAGCTTTAGGGTTGGATAGTCCTCATTCCAATTTAGCTGTCACTGAGTAGCTATGTGAACATGAGGAGTTATCTCACCTCTCTGGTCCTCAGTTTCCATTTCTGTAAAATGAAGAAAAGGGAAAAGGGAAAAGAAGATAAAATCAAAGTACCACTTACCCTGTAAGGATGCTGTGACATAGCAGTAACCTCACATAGGAAAGCCCAACACAGTACCAGGCCTGGCACATTCTAGGTGTTCAGAATATGGTTACTATCTGTATATTCCTACGTCTGCTGGGATACGTTTCTCTGGAAAATCACTAAATCTACTAAAGTGTCAGAACCACCCAGGTTGATTTATGTGCTGTGTCTTTATCAGCGACTCTTCTCTGCCTGAGATTCAAGCAGACCCCATCCTGACATCTCTGTAGGTTTTCTTTTCTTTTCTTTTCTTTTCTTTTCTTTTCTTTTCTTTTCTTTTCTTTTCTTTTCTTTTCTTCTCTTCTCTTCTCTTCTCTTCTCTTCTCTTCTCTTTTCTTTCTTTTCTCTTTTCTTTTTTTTCTTTCTTTTCTTTTCTTTCTTTTCTTTTTCTCCTTCCTTCCTTCCTTCCTTCCTTCCTTCCTTCCTTCCTTCCTTCCTTCCTTCCTTCCTTCCTTTCTTCTCCCCCTCAATACCAATCTGAAGCTTTCTCACTTTTCTTAACTTTGGTCCATATAGGTGGAATTTCAGAGTTGTTACAAACACATGAGATTTTGCTTATGGTCACTTCAAACTATCCCAGACCACTTGGTGTTCCTGCTGGGGTTCTGTGTTGTCACATCTTCTCTTAAAGATACTTTTGGAAAGCTTCCAGAGGCAACTCATTCTGGATCTTTAAGATCTACCCCTGGATGAAGTGACACTATAAATTAGGGGCCAAGGCTGCAGCTCTGGGTCTGAAAAGAGTTCCACAGCCTCACTGACCTTGAATGCTCTTCTTTGCCTGGTATGCCAAGAGCCAGACTTTAGCAAATTCTAGACAGAAGAGGACCTAGCAGCTCTGTCTTAGCAGGCAGCACTGGGCCTCCTCTCTCTCAGCCTTCAAACCTCCTCATTTATAGATTCTTCTCAGAAACATCTGTGTGCTGCTGGGAAATGGGAGAGGCCCCTGGTCAAAGCTGCAGAGTCTGCTGTGCCACTGATCTCCCTGTGCTTCTCTGGACCCCATCTTCCCCACTCCCACCCCATGTTCCTCATTACTCACAGCTTGTGGCAGCCTTAACCAATGGAACCTCAGCCTCCTCTCTCCTCTCCTCTTAAAATATGCAGAGCCACAGTTTGGTTTTCTTAAAAGCTGCCAACTTGCCAATCAGATAAGTGAAGCCATGTTATTTGTGTTAAAGAAGAAGAACCAGAAAAAGGCCCATGGAGAAATATTTGCAATACACATGAAAAGGTGTTTTTGTCTTTTGTGTATAAAGAGCTCAAACAAATCAATAAGAAAAACATTAACCACTCTTCTGAATGAAAAAGAAGATGAACAAAATATTCACCCAAAGAACATGCAATTTCTAAATAAACATGACAGTATATTCAACCCCACTAGTAATCAAGAAAATGCAAAGTCAAATAATTAGATATTTCTCATCTACAGAATTATCAGTATTTAAAATCTAATGCTTGATTCAGGCAAGAGGCTCTGAGATAAACACTTGATTGGGGAGAATATAAATTGTTTCAGCCACAATTTAGGAATGTATCAAAAGCCTAAAACATGGTCCTAAGCTCTGATCCTGTCGTTCCACTACTGAAATACAAACTAAGGAAAAAAATATGAGAGGCAGATATTTATGTTCATATGGTTTATCGCAGCAAAGAAAAGGAAACAACTTAGTAAGTAAAAAAAATTGAAGAGCTTTTGTACTTTTATAGAGGAAAATGGTCATCGCATAATGTTCGATATGAAAAGTCAGCACTTAAAATCACATATTCAGTAACATCTCAGTATTATAAAGCAAATGTCCACAAATGTGTAAAAGAGACAAGAAATAAATATACCCAAATGTGCGAGATAATATGAGCAGTTTTTAGAGTTTGGGATTTTTTTTTCTCCCCCTTACTTGTTTTTTTCTTTTTTTACACAAAGAGCATCTACTACTTTGATAAAGGGCACAACTTTTAATTAGAAGTTTTAAAGGACCCAGGTAAAATCTGCCTGCCTCTATCTGTAAGTGCTCACAGACAGGGACTGCAGTAGTGCTCCTCCAAGAAGGAACCAGCGCTGAGTGTGTTTTCATTTCGGTGGGGATAAAGCAGGCAGGGATCCCC
Source organism: Canis lupus baileyi (assembly GCF_048164855.1). Taxonomy (NCBI): domain Eukaryota; kingdom Metazoa; phylum Chordata; class Mammalia; order Carnivora; family Canidae; genus Canis; species Canis lupus. The sequence continues at coordinate 29,249,296 of NC_132857.1, read as the reverse complement.
CTCACATGGGCAACTCCTGTTCTATGTAGTTCTGGGAAGGAAGCAAAAAAATCCCCTCTGGAACTCCCTTACACCCTCTCCCTCTGTGGGGAGCTCAGCAGCTTATACCAGCCAGGTCCTGCACACATTATAGAGCTGCCAGGACTGAGTCCTGGTCCTGGCTGCAGATAAATTCTTGTCACTGCTCCTCACCTCTGTCTTCTCACTTTTAAAATGGACCCTTGTCAATATTCTCTTTAATGGTATTTATGGGAATTAAATGAGATAACAGTGTTATTGTCATAAGATAAAGCTGAGTTCTTGCTCCTCCATTAATAAATATCCATCAAAGAAAGACCCGTTGAACTTCTGTGACTTAATGTCACATCCTTACCCTATAATCTAATTTTTCATATAATTGTTTTACCTTCTTAAAGTATTCCTCATTTCTTTAAAATCAGACACACCCATGGTTAAATCGTCTAAAATATGTCAAGTATTTTCCTGCTAGCTAAAGAACTATCACCATTAAACACTATTTATCTTCTTTTTAGAATGGCTCGGGGTCTTTATTCTAAGTGTGCCTGTCAGGGAAGGGAACTCATGCCTTCAGTAACTTAAACTCATATCTTTAACCTTCTTTTTAGAATGGCTCGGGGTCTTTATTCTAAGTGTGCCTGTCAGGGAAGGGAACTCATGTCTTCAGTAACTTAAACTCAATATCTTTAACCTATTTGCTGAGTAAGACACTGTACTATCACATCATTATCTAATGTATCAGTAGCAGCAAGCTAACTTTGCAAATTGTTCCAATTTCACGGATGAGAAAATTGAGGCTCAGAAGAGTGAAGCAAAAGGCCGATGGTCAGCCACACAGAAGGCAGTGAAGACTCAAACCCAGACGGAGCCCCAAAGCCTTGGTTCCTTGACAGCCCAGGGTAGTCACATCCTCCACTTATGGCTGGATCCAAGAAGCATTAGTTATATAATAAATGCTACTCTGCTTTTGTACGGACCTTATAGTTTGTGGAGCTTTCAATCTTTTTTGGGGTAGTTTTTTGGCTTCCTCCTTGTAAGGAATTCTTGTTACATTCTAGTGCTTTTAACCTGTCCTCTTTGGAAATGACATAAGCAAACATATTGATTATGTCTAAAGGCCAGCTGGCTGTCAGTGAGCCTTGAGAAGTCTTCCTATAAGTGAAACGCAGTGACCTGGGGGCTCATTCTTTGGTTACCTATTGGCTCTTTTGACTTCTTTCCAGCTTTCCAGCTGAATTTCAGATAATTGAGGTTGTTTAATTTATGAACTCTGAATACGGGAATACTCTTAGCCAACATGAACCTATATGTATCACAAAACAAAATACTAAACTATTGCTGGTTTCTAGTAAATGCTTGTTTGTCCCACTGTTATTTTATAGACATGGCTTCTGCAAAATTCTGGAATGCAAGTATTCTTGTCCCCATTTTTTAGACGAAGAAATGGAGACTCAAAAGTTTCCACGTCTGGCCAAAAGCATTTTGTGAATACTTCCCCTCACATCAACTTATATATGTCCAGCATAGGAGTTTCAGTAAAGATTTATAACCGGCGTGAGTTTCTTTATTAACTAACTAAAGAGAATTATGAACATTTGCTCACTGTGTCAAACAGTCCTAATAATAATGTCTGGAGTTGGTCCAGCCCAGAATTGGGAAAGATGTTTGCACCACACACCTCCAGGGGGCAGCCCTACATTGTGTTCCACCTGGGTGGCACTCCCAAGGGCACAAGTACTGTATAGACAGACATTGGAATGGTGCCCAGGGGCTGCAGCAGAGCAATTTTAATGGCAGGAGCAGGAAGGGTGTCACAGCAGTGCACCGGAGGACTTTCTAGTAAACAACAATGAAAAGCCCCATAGGAAAGAGTGGCCATCAGACAGGAGGAGCACAAGATGTCTCTTGGATCTGAGATTTAAAACAAGGGTGACATGGTCTCAAGTTCCCTGCCCTTCTCTCTGGTGGGGAGAGGGGAGAGATGAAATGTCACACATAACATAACATTCTTTCTGGGTGATGTAGGTAGACTTGATTTAACTAAGCAGAGTGTCAAAATCCGCGTCAAGTTTCTAATTGCTTAAGCAAAGCGAATCCATTGCAAACTCCACTATGTCTGGAAGCCTCAGACAAAAGTCATCCAAATCAGTCCCATGGCCTTTGTCCAGGCAATCCCTCTTCTAAGAGTCTCTTCCAAGCATAAGCCCTGGAACTGGGACAGCGCCCTTGAGGGCCCGGCCTTGCGCGGACAGTGCCCCTCCGCCCTGGAGGCCACGGGCTGTAAGTGGCGGCGGAGCAGCCACCGAGATTCAAACGCAGGTCTGTCCCTGTTCGGTCACCCGCCCTGACAGGGCCTGGCGGGCCGTCCTGTCACATCTGGGGGTTTCTCAGCCCATGCACTGGGGGCTCTGCAACAACCTCTGGGTATGGCAGCTGCAGGTGGAAACTCACACGTAGTTAGAAAAACGTGATTCTTGCGCAGAAAAGTTGGAGCAGAGAAGAATTCAGACGTGGGCGGGTGTGTGTGTTTAAAAAAAAAGAAGGAAAGAAAGAGAAGCGTGGAAACCCCATCAGCCAAGTCTGCAGGAAAAAAAAAAAGAAAGAAAGAAATGCAGTCGGCCTGTCTGGGGCCGGAGCCCCTCCCCTCGGCCCGCGCCGGAGCAGCGTGACACAGGTGCCGCCCCCCCGGGCTGCGGGTCAGAGGCAGGTCCGGACCCTCCCGCGCTGCGCCCCGCTCCGCCGCCCGCTCCGCCCGCTCCGCCCGCCCCGCTCCCGTCGGCGATGAGCGGCCTCAACGGCACGTCGCCGCCGCGCTTCGGTGAGTCCGCGCCGCTGCCCCCCGCGGGGTCGGGTCGGGTCGGGTCGGGTCGCGCCCGGGGCCGGGAAGGGCCGCCCGCGCTCGGCGTCTCGGTGCCGCGGCCGGGGAGGGCGGGGGCGCCCCGGAGCGAACTTCCCGGGGAGCCCGCCCTGCCCGACTGCTCCCGGCCCGGCCCGAGCCCCCCCCCCCCCCCCCGAGGCCCGGGCCCGCCGCGACCCCGCGGGGACCTGGGGTTCTTCCTTGGTTTTGAGGCCGCGGCACACGCCTTCCTGCCGGGGGCACCGCCGACCCTGAGCGTCTCCGGCCGCGCCGGGAAACTTTGCCGCCCTCCCGCCCCGCCGCACCCCACCCCTTCGCTGCCAGGGGGCTTTCGCAATTTAAAGACAAACCGAAACGACGACAATTTCCATTTTAAAACCGTGAATGTTTATCCCTCTTATCCCCACCCTGGCTGGATCTGATCATTGGAAACTGCCAAGAGAGGGGACCTTCTGCGTCCATGGAGTAAGCCTGTTAAGTGATGAATGTGGTAATGATCTGAGAACTGGAGCCACCCACCCCTTTGCAGGGTTTCTTAAAATTTTTCTTTTTTTTTTTTTTATGATAGTCACATAGAGGAGAGAGAGGCAGAGACACAGGCAGAGGGAGAAGCAGGCTCCATGCACCGGGAGCCTGACGTGGGATTCGATCCCGGGTCTCCAGGATCGCGCCCTGGGCCAGAGGCAGGCGCCAAACCGCTCCGCCCTGGGCCAGAGGCAGGCGCCAAACCGCTGCGCCACCCAGGGACCCCCCTTTGCAGGGTTTCTAAAACACAACTGGCTGTGTGGCCTCACCAGTGGAACTTGAGCACAGCGGACTGTGGCTAGGTGCGGGGCTGGGGCCCTCCGAGCCTGTGCGCGTGGCCACCGGCGGGCCTGTGAGCGTGCTCAGCTAGCCGGCGTGCACACGAGAGGCCCCCGGCGAAGGCCGCGCTGCCTGCTTTGGGATCAGGTGTGCCACTTACCAGCCGGCGGCTTACGGCAAGCCGCCCCCTCTCTTACTCAGCTCCAGCTTTACTATCCACAAAATGAGAGAAATGGGGTATTCCTCTGGGTTGTGAGAATTACGAGTCTGTAAACGGCTCAGCACAGACATTGGCACATACCCAGGCCTCAATAAATGTCAGGCATCTTTGTTTTCATTTTACACTAGACTGGATCTGGAAGCCTGTGTGCATTAGCGTTTGCATGTGTGTTTCTGTGAGTGTGTGGGAGTCAGACACTAGTGAACTTATATGTGTGTGTCCTGGCCAGGGTTGAAGGGCAAAGCCACTGTAATCACCTCAGTACAGGCACTGAGGAAGTGAAGGTCTGCTGTCATTTAGGGGCTGGAGAGGACAGGCTTGCTCACCAGGAGCCCTGCCCCTGCCCCTGCCCCTGCCCCTGCCCCCTCTCTTAAAAAGTTCTCTAGGATTCAAGTTTCAGACCTTGACCAATGGCCACACTGCCCTTCTGGAGCTCCTAGGGATGCAACCCTCACTTGCATACCATTCTAGATTACCCTTAGGACTTGATTTACCACAGGCTCTCTGCTGTAAGAGAACCTTGGGGCCCTCTTTCTTGCTGCTAACTCAGGCAGGATGTGTCTATATCCGGTCTCGGTTTTTATCACTGCTTCTCAGAACCAGAGGTTAGAATAGAAAGGACCCTCTGCTCCTGCTTCACCAAGCCTGCCCTATCCCTCTGGCCTCAGCCAACTCCCATAAGCCCCAGTGCCACAGGTACTGCAAATGAGTCATGTGCAGAAATCCACTGTCTTGCCCTTGGATGGAAGGGGTCAATGTTCAGTAAGGAGATGGTCAGGTTTGTCAACTTTATATAGAATTCACTGCCTCTGGCAGAAGCCAAAAGGATTGCATTAAGTGCCAAATGAAATTCCATCTCAACCATTGCTCAACCTCTCCAGATATCCAGGGCGGTAGGAATCACATGGCATTGGCATAGTCAGCAGCTGGACCTTTCCAAGGGTGCCCGTGGTTGGGCAATTATTTCTGGGGACTTGCAGCACGTTCTGGGAAACAGAGGGGTGTGGGATGAGAGGCACTCTGTGTTTACAGTGGAAGCACACCAGCCCATCTTCAATGAGAAGGAAGAGGCAGCAGGGGGAGGTTGGCAAGCCAAATTGGTTTCCCTCTTTGGGTAGCAGATATACCTATATCCAACGGCCTTCTGCGGCCCCAACCCAAACGCCTTTCAGAGACTGTGTGAGTGCAATGGGCCCTACAAGCGTTAGCTAAAAACAAATTTAAGCAATGAATCAAGAGTTAATAATCGGAAAGAGATACCATCCCAACTCCAGAGCACTTTATGGACTTAGGAGAATCTTTCTAAAAGTATCATAGCTACATACAATTACTTTTTGCTTTACAAAATGAAACTTATTTATATATTTTATTTCATCTTGCTTTTTTTCATAAGAAGATATGCTGAAGACTATAGTGACTATAGTTTATCATCACATAGACTAACTCATTCTTCTCAGGGCTGTATGCATAGTATGAATTGTGTGAATATATGAATGAATTGGTTATGGACATTTAGATCGTGAAGTCTTTATTTGATTTTTTTTAAAACAAGACACAGTGCTGCCATTACAACCCTGTAAGTGGGGTTGATGCATTTACACGTATGTGTGTAAATATATGTGTTTGTATATGATTAGGATAAACCACACACACACACACACACACACACATTTAATTCTGGGAAACAGAGTATGAACATTTAAAATGCTGGTCAATACTAAAAAATTGCCTGCTTAGAGGTCATCTGGATTTCTAACATCCACCTAAGTATCCAGTGAAACTCTTTTTTCCCCCACATCATCATTCACACTGTGCAGTTTACATCTTAGCAAATCTGATAAGTAAAACATGTTGTCACTTCTGAATGTGCCTCTGTAATTATAAGTGACGTTGTGCATGGTTTTTGTTTGTTTATTTTTTAAATATTTTATTTATCTATTTGTTTGAGAGAGAGAGAGAGAGTCTGTGCATAAGCAGGAAGAGGAATAAAGGGAGACGGACAAGTAGACTCGGTGTAGAGTACAGAGATCGATGCCGGGCTCGATCTCAGGACCTTAAGATCATGACCTGAGTTGAAATCAAGAGTCAGACACTTAACCCACAGAGCCACTCAGGTGCCCCCATTTTTAAAAAATATTTTATTTATTTATCTATTAGAGAGAGAAAGAGAGAGAGAGACTGAGAGAGAGAGGAGATTGTGTATGTTTTCATACCTCCACAACATATTGCATTTCTTTTTCTGAGAAGTACTTGTTCAGGGCATTTGCCCATTTCCAATGAGGTCCCCACCCCCCAGTGAAGAAGTTTATGACATGTCCTCTCTCTTATAGTGACCTGGAGGCAGAGCACAGCCTGAGCCCCACAGTCAGAGCTATGGAGTCACACCTGGGTTTGGTCCCACCTCCAACACTTCCAGGCTTTGAGGAGGTACACAATATGTCAGAGTCTCAGTTCTCTCATCTGCAAGTGGGAATCATAACAGCCACTTTCCAGGAGCCACGTCATGAACACGAGACTAAGGGCTTTGGCATCATGCCCAGGAATAGTGGTATCTGTGGCTGTTGTTGTTAACGGAATTTATCAAAGCAAACCTGGCCTGCGGGTGCTGCTAATCTCCAGAGTCTCCCTTACAGATGGGTGCTGTTTTTGTTCTTGATAATATAACAAGAATATCAGGAACTACATGCTGAGCCCTTTAATAGGGCCTTGTGTGGGTCACCTCTCCACAGCCTTAACTATTTTGCAGCAGAAACACTGGAGGCCCAGGTGATGGCTGATGGCTTACCCCAGGGCTCCCAGGCATGGAGGGCACAGCCAGGCTGTGGACATAGGCTGTCAGACTCCCCAGCCAGCAGGAGTCAGCTGGGAGGCCCTGAGGTGCATGTGAGCAGGGCAATCCACCCCCCAGCACCATGGGGGCTGTGCCTGGGAAACACAGCGGTAGCTCTGCACACAGAGGAACTGTGTTTGGCACAAATGCTCAGAACCTACCAACCAACCCACGATTCCTGAGCAGGGCCTGTGTTCCAACCTATCACTGCCCGCCGTTCTGTGGTTGAGCCTGCCAGGCCAGCTGCTGCCCTTCACCCTGCCTTCCACATCCTGCTAAGGCTGTCCCCTAGAGCATTCTCTTATGGCCTTTCCTGATGCCTGGACTGCTCAGTCTCTCCACCTTCACCTCCAGTGCTCTCTGGGTACCCCTGCACACACATATACATGTACATACATGTTCACACCCACATACACACACACACACACACACACAGCCTGCCTGTTTCACTCCTGCTCATCCCATAAGGATGGGGTATTCCTCCTCCTAAGCTCCCTGGCCCCTCCCTGAATACTAGGAAACCACCCACCATGGCCCCAGGAACACTGCAGCCCCAACAAATTCCTGGATTTGTCCCTTTCCTGGAAATCCTGACCTCCCAAAGGACCCAACTGCCCTCTCCTTGGGATCTGACACAGAGAGGTGAATGCTTCCAGGCCTGTGTCCATTCCACACACTGGAAACAACTTTTAAACATACACTCAGTAGCTCATAGTCCAAAACTTGGTATATACATGAAGGTCAGTGAAGTTAAAATGGACAGAAAGTCAAAATGAAACAAACTCTAAGAACAGGGCTCCTGGCCCCAGCACTTACCACCTCACTCTTTGCCATTCCCGCCCTGTTTCTTATTTCATATTCTCCTCCAGCACCCCAACATCTTTGCCTGGGGTTTTCTTGAGCTCTCCATGTAATCTGAACTTCTGAGGAAGTGCTGGCTCCTGCCCTTAGTTATTAAGCATTTTCATTTTTGTACATTCTTCCGGAACAAATAATGTGCAAAATCTTAGCCAATGGCAGATGTTGACAAGAATGGGTTTCCTCTTGTGCCAGTAGGAGCCAAAGCCAAGACACTAGATTCCATCATAGTCTGGGTGGGCTCGGTCAGGCCCTTGCATGACTCTCCCGGATTAAAAAACGTGTGGGGTTGTCACTACCCCATAGACAGCCCCTGTTGCCTGGGTGACAGCAGCAGAGCAGGACTCAAGGCCCATTTACCTGGCAGTGCCACATGCCCTTCCTTACTCGTGGCCTGACATCTTAATCCCTCTCTCATTAGTGACTCTGAGACTGACTGAATTGCTGGAGGCTCAGCGTGGTGCACTCTGAGAATTAGAAGCTGGGAGACCCAGTCATGGGTCCTCAATACTGTGAGGTTTACCTTCTAGAGTTCCACCTGGTTCCCACAGTATAGAGCAGAGGAAAATCCCCTCAAGCTTCCATCAGAGGAAGGAAGGGAAAAGGATGCATCTTGAAAAAGACCAGAGCACCTGTCCTTAATGAGGCCTGCCTCAGCGCAAGCTACAGTTGACCCTTGAACAACGGGGGTGAACCGAGTGGATCCACTTATACATAGATTTTTTTTTAATAAATACAGTACAGTGCCATAAATTAATTTTCTCTTACCAATGATTTTCTTAATAACATTTTCTTTGCTCCACCTTACTTTATTGTAAGGAGATAGTATATAATACATATAATACACAAAATACGTTAATGGACTGTTTGTGTTACTGATAAGGCTTCCGGTCCACAGTAGGCTATTAGTTAAGTTCTGGGGGGAATCACAAGTTTTACATGGATTTTCAGCTGTTTGGGGGATCGGACCTCTAACCTCCTACTTTGTTCAAAGGTCAACTGTAGTCAACCAGACCCAAACCTGCTGGGGTATTATCAGAACCCATCTCACCTGAAGGAAGGGATCTACCCAACTCTAGCCCACTCTATCCATCCCATCCCACCTAAGGGATGAAAAAAGAACAGAAACTCATGAAGTTCACAGTCAAAAGGTACAGGCTCACCAGAGACAGAGACCTACTGTCACAGGGCTGCAGGATGCCTCCCCTTCCCCCACCCCACTGCCACGTCACTGCAGTACCTCTTACTTACTGCATCCTGTCTGGCTGTCAACAAAGCTACAAAGCACACTAAAAGCAAAAAATACAATTTGAAGAGTCAAAGCAAATATCAGAACCAGCCGTGGCAGAGATGTTGGAATTACCAGACTGGAAATTGAAAACAACTACAATTAATAACTCTTCATGACACTTTATTATATTCTCTCTTATTTCTGCTTTTCTAGCCAAGTCCTTCTGTAGTTAAAGCCACACCTTCTTTCTCTTATTGCCAAAACATTGTGGGCGGCACACTATGTGGGGCTCAGTGGACACACCCCAGAACCATTCTGGGTCCCTAAGAGGGAAGCTGGCACTCCAGGGTGCTCATGGGAGCAGGCCCTGGGCAAGGCTACCAAGTCACCTTACTGCACCCCTCATACCCTGATGGAGGCCTTTTGTCTCCACTTCAAATGTGATGCTCCCAACTAGCACATCACTTACGGAGAACACAGCCAGCCAGAGCCCCTTGCCCCCACTTCTACGTACAATGCACATTTTTAAGAGGTGTTCAGGTGTGCTTATGCCAACTGTCTCCATGCCCCAGCATTCCCACTTCTGCCCCTTGGAAAAATGTTCTCCTGGAATGGAGAAACTTCACATTTTAGCTGTGGCCACATACATTCTCACCAGAGTCATAAAGTGAAGGACATTATATCTTGCTACATCAAAATCAGATACTGCAGTTATGCCTGCTTGCCTTTTATTTGGGGCCCCAGTCTGTGACTTCGGTCTTCAGCAGGCAGCAAAGTCCACTGGCTATGAAATGATACTTTTCCTTGAGGGGCTTGCCAAATGGTAGAACCATGCACACCACCTTCAGTGAGCAGAGGCTTCAGGTTCAGGTTCAGGTTCTCCTTCTGCACTTTTTAAAATCATTTAGTTCAAATTCACTTTGCACCAGTTTGCTAGTGATGAAGAGGTCAGACCACCAGCTTCACAATTCAAAGATTTGGGTGAGTCTGCAACTTTTCTGACCTGCCTGTGGCCTTAAACGTGTTGCTAGGCCTCCTACGATTCAGTTCATCCTCCAGGACAGGGCTGGCTTTGTCCGTGGAAATCATGCAGGGAAATGTCCCCCCCCTCCCCCAGCCCGCAACCTCGGAGGGCCCCACATGCATTGCAATCCATGTCTTGAAATTCTTAATTTTTGTAAAGGAGCCCCTGTTTTCATTTTGCCCTGGGCCCCACAAATTCTATAACTAGTCTTGATCCATTAAATGGGGATCATAATCATTTCTACCTCAGGGGTTTGTTCTGAGGATTAAATGTATTATCCTAGATAAAACTCCTAGTATAGTACTGGTACATGTTAATCTCTACCACTTACTGAGTACCCGACTGTGTTCTAAGTGATTTTGCTGCCTCACTCTCGCCCTGTCCAGCTCCCTCCTTGTTCCTCAGTCTCTGTCTTTGTTTGTTGAACACAGCACCTGAGGACAAGATGGCACAGTCTGCCTAGGTCTGTAGAGCCAGGGCAAGGCCCTCTGCAATAGCTGTCAAGCTGCTCCCTTCTGAGCTGTGGGTGCCACCCCTAATATGTGGGCTCCTTCATGCTTCTATCAGAGGGGGGTGCAGTGAGGGGGAAGGCAGCCCAGAGAACATATGTGGGCCATTGTGACCTCTCGTACCAGTTGTGGCTCCAGCAAACTTCTTACCCTCTGCAGTCAGTTTCCTTACATGGTACTTGGGGGGACCATCCATGTTCCCCTACCCTCATCTGAACACCAGCCCCTGCTGAACATGTGGGATTCAGCTGGCTAAACCCATGGAGAAGATAGGCTCTTTAAAAACACTGAATGAGTGAGTGAGTGAATGAATGATTGAATGAGTGCGTGAAAGTGAAGGTCCCACCAATGCAGCCCATGTCTGATTTACACAGAGTACTGTGGGTCCCCGTACTCACATCCTCTGCCTTCCCCCCACCCCTGGCCTCAGAGCCCCTCTTGGGTCAGCCCACTGGCCTCTGCCCCTAGTGCCCTGCGCTCCTTGTTCACTGTGACCTGTAGCACGTGGAACCCACTTCATGACTCACCCGCCACCTTTCAGTGCCTTCCCTCGCTGCTCATTTCTTTCTTTTCCTCAATCTGGCCATTCATCCAGGTCCACAGCCAGGACTCTGCCAAGGTGCTTCTTAAAGCCTGGGCTCTCCTCTCTCCTGGGAGGACTCCCTCCACCCCCTTTTCCAGCCTACACCCCACGCCTGAACTCCTACAGGGAACCTGGGCCTTGCTTCTCTGATTGGGCCCTGGGACTGACTCGTCATTTGAATTGCCCTCCATCAGCTTCTACCCAAATTCTCATTTTAGTGAATTAATTTCAGCTATGGCTGAAAATCCTGAGTAATCTTTTAATTTTTTTTTAATTTCACAATCTCTTTTTCCCTTTTGTACAAAATCTGTACATTATCCTGACCTACTCTCCTCTTATGGTGACTGTCTCCCTGACTCAAAGGATGGAAGTAGGCTTCACTTCCTATAAGTTATCTCATTTCACCCTCTAGCTGCGCCACGGGAGGTATTTTTATCTCTGTTTTGCATATGATGATACTGAAACCCAAGAGGCAACCAACGTGACTTGCAGAGAGCCACAGCCGACGCCTCACACTCCCGCTCACCGATAGCGGGTTTTTCTAGGAAGGGATCAGCCAGGGCTAACATGTACAGTAGGCAAGTGCTTAAGATCCATGCTGCTTTTCAAGATGCACAAAAATGAGTGCTTCTTTTAAAATCAAAAGGAAAAAAACAAACTTTTCATACTAAATATTACATTTGTCTTTAGACTGATGCTGATATAAAATACAACTTTTAATATTTTGGCGGAGAGGGGATCCATAAGGTAAAGCATTCAAGACCCAAATGGGTCACCCTGCATCATCTCTGCCTGGCTCAGGACACCTGAGGCCAAGGGGCTGGGTACCCACTGGCTCCTGTGCTGCCATTCTCCCTACTAGATTCTGTCCTGCTCCTGGCAGTCTGACCACTTTTACATCGTTGCCTACCTGGATTCCTCACACCCCTCCCCTGGCAGTCCTGCCTAACCCAGCAGGGCCCCTGGACTGCGCAGCTGCAGTGACTGCTTTGTGCCTGCCCTTTACCTCTGCTCTCGGGAGAATCTCTCAAAGGTAAATGCTTGAGGGGAGCCAGGACTCACTCTCTCTCCCTCCCCACCCCTCTCTCTCTCTCTCTCTCTCTCTCTCTCTCTCTCTTTTTCTCTTACTCTCTTGGCTTTTTAAGGTTGATCTTCACTTAAAGATTTTTTTAAAAAGTAAGTTTTCTTTACCCTGTTTCATTATTACAGAAACAATTCATGTTCACTGTAGAATTATATATGTAAGACCAAGAAGAAAGGTGTAGGAAGATTCTCTGTAGAGCTGAGGTAACTTTGAGATATTCATGGGGCAGCCAGGTGGCAGCTGGAAGGCAGTGGGGAGAGAGATCTGAGCAGAGATAAAGATGGAGTCAGGGCAGTAAGGGGCTGGTGGAAGGCAGAGTGGGGGCAAGAAGAGCCAGCTGGGGCCGCACCAATCATTCCAGATGGTGTGGATCTTCACGGCACTTGTGGTGTGTGGTGGGTGGGTGGTGAAGAGCACTTGCTGAGTGCCCGCTCTGTTCTACTCCATACCCAGCAAGGATATACATGGATACCTTGTTTTATCCTGAAGAAGTTGCACAGATGTAGATTCCAGGTTAAAAAGATGGAAACTGAGGGTCAGGAGATTGTGTGCCTGGGTCCTCACTGTGTACCACTGGCACTGTCCAGCCTTGAGTTAGGTGTATCTCCCTCCACCTCTGGGATGCAGGGAAGGGGTGGCCCAGGACCCCATGCCCTTGTGCTTGGCTCTGTGCAGCCCTGAGGTCACTCTCCTGCCTCAGAAGAAAAAGCCTTTCTTTATCCACCCACCCCAGGCCACTTGTGGTGAGCTCTACCCTCCTCCGCAAGCCCACACCTGCTGGCCCAGCAGCTGCTAGTGAAATGCCTATAGTGGCACACAAGGGCCAGGTTGTGACTGTGAGAGCCCTGCCTGCCCAGGCCAACCCACACACAGGTCTCACTTTCCCCTGAGAAGCAATGGGCAGCTGCCTCTCAGGTTCACTGCAAGGGCACTGGGAGAGAATAAAGAACCCACCAATTCCTAGCCAATTCCTGGAATGCCTCCACCACAGAACCACCCCTGGGCTGGCAATCTTATCATTTGTTAAAATATTTCAAACCACAGGACTATTACTGCATTGTGTATTACAGTTTGCCAGGCATGTTCATTCTCTTCCCCATCGCCATTCAAGAGAGACTACTCTCTCTCTCTCTTTGAAAGGAAATAAAGCTCAGAGAAGCTAAGCGACTAACAAGAATTCATACAGCCTAAATACATACATACATACATACACACATACAAAAACAAAAAGAATTCATACAGCCAGGGTAGTAGATGGAGTAAGACTGGGACATAGGTCTCTGATTCCTTTGGGAGTGTACTGTTTATTCCACAGAAACTCATTCCTCGGGTTCTTAAGTGGGGGACAGAATGGGGGTGATGCTGAGGAGCTGATGCTGGGACTGCAGGGCCACCAAAAGGAAGAAACTTTGACACTGGCCCTACATTCTCCTGTACCTTGACATACACTCATGTGCACACACACACATGCACATATACATGCACAGGTGCACACAGCATGCACACACATAAGCCCCTTACCACTTCCTTGCAGTCCTCAGCAATAGACTCATGTCACAGCAAGGTTCAAGGCAAGGAGAAGCTCTCCTGGGTGCTACCTCATTTGGCGTGAGGCAGGGTGAGTAGGCATTTAGTCTATGGGTCCTACTGATCTCACAGAGATAGCTGGAAACAGATGTGAGAAGTGCTGCCCTCAGCATCTTTGGCTTTGGGTATGCTTTTGAAACTTTCTTATGCCACCAGTTTTCAGACCCCGTTCCCATGTCTTTGCCTCAGTCTGGTATCTCTGCAGTACACCTGCATATCGGCAGTGTGTTCTGCTTCTCAAAGCCTCTTCTGTCTGTGATCTCATCTGAGGTCAGTGCAATGTTCAGGCCAGATCCCCTTAACCACCCCCCTCATGTGGCAGACAGGGCCACACAGGTCTGAAGAAGTCAACAAGTTTTGTTTTGGTTATTTGGGGTTTGGGCTCAGCATAGCCTCTCTCTTGCCTCCCCTGCCCCTTGAGCCCATCCAGAGTCTATCAACAAAGACAACAATCTATTAATAAGTCCATTAATAAAGGCAGGCTTCCCTCTGGCAGGTTATCCATGCAGCACATATATGTTCCAGTGGTTAAATTCAGGACCAGTTTCCAGATTTGACCCCTGTAAACCCCCTCTTCATTCCCAGCCTATCCCCTCATCTGGCATCTCTTTGTAAGTCCCAAGTCTTCAGGGATCCCTTGGGAAGCAGGTGACACAAGCCATGCACCTTGAGCTTTCTATCCATTGCTGGTGAATCCAGTCCAGAGCACCACCTTCAGATTACCATAATTCAATCTGAGGCACTTTGATTTTGATCCACCAAGCACCACCTGTGTGCAAAGGACCACACAGGAGATATAGGGGACACGGATCCTGTCTTCAAAAGATCTTTAGCCTAGTTGGGGAGCAAAACCCAAAAACATCAGAGGGCAAAGGAATTCAAAACACGCCTCAGGCTCTGGTCACACCTGGCTCAGGTGCATGCAACTTTGCAGGTCCCCTCTGGAATAAAGGTCGTGTATCCCTGAAATTCTAAAAGAAGTAATTTTCACCTGGGGTCTCCACCCCAAACATACAAACACCACAAAGTGGTGTCACAGCTATAAATCTCCATTGCACTTTCTTTCAGCAGAAATGACATTTCCATAAAACAAATTCTTGGATGAAGTCTGGAAATATAAAACATATGAAAACCTATCTGATGTAGTTGAGTTGAGGATAAGATGCAGGTGACCACACTCTAAGGGCTCCTTGTGATGGTTCACTCTCAAGCTATCGCTGGACACTGAGGGCTTCATGTAACCAGTGTGCAAACTCCCTACTGCCCAGTACCTGGTGCCTAAGCCAGAGTGGTTTATTGACATCCAGTCACTGTTGGTTGTCAATGATGATACCTGAGAGCTTGGATCTCAGAGGACCTTTCCATCATAGATGTTCCCATTACATGAAGCCATAAAATATTCTCACTGTGGCTGTTTGCCTATAGCCAGACGGTAATGTATGCCCAGCTGTCAGTCACTTTACCAATTAATTCCATGAGGACAGTTCTTATCAAACTTCAGAACCCTTATTCTCAGACTCCATGAAGAAACTCTGAAAAGTGGGAAAGGAAACTGGACAGAAGAGTCCATTATGAAAGCAATTCATGCACAAATTTTTATTAACTACCATATACATTCCTGGTTCATCAGTAGAAACACACATCCTATCATCTGTCCTGGGAATTAAGGAGGAGACAAATAAAGCATAAGACAAGATCCCTGCCCTCAAAGCATTGTTGGGCTTCTTGGAGCTGCAAGACACACATTTTTAACAACAACAACAAAAGCAACCAATCCTCCTATGGAGAAACTTCTTATCACATGAATTCAGGTTGCAGATCAAATTGCCTATGTCTTGTGATTATTCACTGAAATAGCTAAATAGGTATCTGGATATCTAAAGAATAACTTAAAGTAATGCAGCTCCCCAAATGCAAATTATGACCTAATATTAGTTAATATTGGTAGGTAGTATTAAATTATGGTGAATTTCTACTTAACTAGAGATAATTTTATCTTGGATTAAGATTTTGTGCTTGAAAAAACAAGTTGCCAGCGATCAATGTTGATTGTTGAGAATGTCCCAACTATGGGGAATTACTTCAGTAAAGATGAATTGCAGAAGGTAAAAAGGAAAAATATCATGTAAATGTATGAGGTACCCTGCTATGCCAGGGTATCTGGCCTGTCTGAAGAGCTGAACAAATATTTGCTGGTCATACTCAGCATTAGGCACCATCTGTCACTGTGAGGGGGGTGCTGTAGGTAGCCCTCAGATCTTCAGGACACAGGACATTGCTATGAGTGGCAGGGCTGTGATTTTCGCCCAAGGCGTCCAACCCCTGGGTTGTCTTTTAACCCCTGCACACTACCAGTATTCCTATGTGCAGAAAATGGGAGTTTCCTAGGAGAACAAAGTTTTCTTTCACAGGAAGAAGGGAAGAAAGTTGGTTCAAATGGACTGTTTAAGTACATTTCCTTATATTAGGCTCTGGTAATTACCCCTAGGACATTTCCTATTTAAGAATCATGGAGCTTCTGAAAAGACCTCTTGGAACATGCTATTTTTAAAGGACTCGTTTGAGTGAAAGATGTTTGTCATTCACTGAGAAAACAATGCTGGAAAAAGTCAAAATTCATCTCAGAAGACAGGGCAGTTAGTGGGGAACTGAATCCACAGTTTTCCTTCAAAGTTCAGACACCCTGAGGCTGTGTTTCCCATTCAAGAGCACTTCTGGGCCATTTATTTCCTGCTGCTTTGGTCTCTGCCTGCCCATCTTCACTGTTCTTTCTTCCCTCTGTTTCTAGGGTGGTGCTTTTGGGATAAGTGAACTGTGAGGTTGCACTGCCTTGGAGGCACAATTATCTGAGTTCCTGGCCTTATCTTGCCTTCCTTGTCCAGGGGCTGTGGGAACAGAAGTCTGACTGGGCAGATAAAAGGCTGACCTCTCACTGCCCTGCCTCCTGCCTCCAGGGTCCCTGATGGTTCTCCTTTGAGCTCCCGTGAGAGGGCTCTCCCCAAGAGGGAGGGAATGCAGGGTGGTATTCTCCTCTGTCTCAGTTTATGATTATCTCCTCCTGAGCCGACAACCCCTCTCTCTGGGACACTTGGACTGCGCCAGAACACTGCCCACCCCTCCTCTGGCCTCCCTGCACCAAACCCTTACCGTGTAGCCAGCTGTGGCCGTTTATCCTGCTCTGGGAACCCATGCCCCAGGGACTCAGGAGTCCCTGGAACGTCCCTCTGTGACAAAGGCCTGGACAATCAGTGCAATTGGCCAGAGAAGGTACCCAGAACCAAGTCAGAGAGGCCCAGTCCACTGTCCTCAGAGGCACAGAAGGCTTTGACCTGTGCAAGGTTTAACTCAAGAGACAGGACTGCACCCCATCCATGCAACCTTGCCAGCGACTGGCTCCACCACTAAGCCATGAGAACCACCTTGGGATAGTGATCTCACCCCCTTTGGCCCCTGTGTCCCTGATGCTTGTGTACTCCCCCACCCACGGGATGTCCAGGATGCAGTGAGCCCCAGGTGCCACCAGATTCTGCAATCTGTAGAAAGTGGCCATGGCAGCAGACAGCGTGCCTGCATTCAAACAACGAAGCATTGCACAGGTGAAAGTTCCGTCCTCCAGTGTGACAGACCTTGTTCAAGATGCAACGTGGCTACTCAGTGGCTCCCTCCCTGTGGGCACCTTAAATGAGAAGATGTAGATAAAGGTCCAGGCCTAGCGTGGGGCAGATACTCAGTAAATATTAGCCTGAGCAGGAGGAGAGAGACTCAAGGATACAGAGTCTTAAACCAGGAGCCCACAAACTAAGGCCCATGGCTCAAATCCAGCCTGCCACCTGTTTTTATAAGTAAAGTTTTATTGGAATGCAGCTGTACCCATTCATTTATATAGCGTCCATACTGCTTTTTTTGTAACAGAGACCATAGAACCAGGCCTCCAAGCCTAAACTGTTTACCATGGAGCACTTTATCAAAAAAGTTTGCCAGCTCTAGAATTAAACCAACAGGAGAATCTCTAATGGCTCAAATTCCAGGCCTTGAGCCCACCTGGACCCCATTGCCCCTCTCTCTGGGGTTATAACCACCCCACTGATGGATAAGAGGCCATGGAAGAAAGACCTGCAGTCAAGGTCAGGGACTAGACATCAGAAATCAGCCCAGTGTGGGGGCCACACTGGGATCACACAAAGTGCCCTGGTCCCCATCACTTAATCTTCCAATGCCCACACCACCACCACCAAGGAGAGAGGCCCCTCATAGTCTTCACTGTCTCTTGTCCTCCAATCACCCCTCTGTCAGGCACTCAGGACTCTGCTGCCGCCCTGCGGAAAATCTTCACCTCACCTTGACAGGGTGAGAGGGAAGGCAGGACATGAGACAGGCTCCCCCTGGTATCTACAGCTAAGGGGCCAGCCAGCTCACCTCTTGAGTTCAGTACTTCTCACCCATAGCCGAGGCAAGGAAGAGGGATACCTCTCCACATGGCAAGTGTTGGGCCAGGTGCATTGCCCCAGACCTTACTGAAACCTCTTAATCCCTTGAGACATTGTCACCTCTCTTTTCAGATTAGAGCTGGATACTGAAAGGTATGACCACATTTGACCAGTTATAAAATGGTGGATCCAAGTTCAGGCATCCTGAGTCTATATCCATGTTCTTTGCCTGTGCCACTTATACCATAGTAGACCAGGAATCACATTGCATAACCACATATTGAGGACCAACTGTGTATCAGGCCCTGTTGGAAGTTCTGGGGATATGACAGTGAACAAAACAGCAGTAATAAAAAAAAAATCAGTAATCACAGAAGGAAGCTTATATTCTATGAAGCTTAGACAGACAGACAGTAGACACATGGGGATAATGCTCAGTAAATCAGATGGTGCTGAGTGTTAGAGAAAAAAATCAAGTCAAGAAAGGAGATAAGGAAGGCCAAGGGATGAGGGAGGCACCATTTTAAAGAGCATGGCTGGAGAAGTCTTCACTGGGAGAGATGATGTTTGAGAAAGACCCAAAGAAAGCCAGGGAGTCAAATGGGAATATCTGAGAGAAGACAAAATAGGCAGAGAGCACTGCAAGTAGAAAGGCCCTGAGGTAGGAGGAGGCCTGGCCCGATCAAGGAACAGCCAAGAGGCAGTGTGACTGGGGGAGGAGGGTTGGAAATGGTAAGAAGGAGATGAAGCGAGACAGGTGAGATAGACAATGGGACTATCTCCCAGCACCTGTTGTAGCAGCTGGAGTTCTACCATCCCTCCTGAGTCTTGGGGCCGCCAAACCTCCTCATACAATGCTCCTGACCCTGAGAGACGAGCCCCTGAGCATCCCAGCTAATGCTCCAGGAAAAGACTAAGAGGGAAGCCCTGGGTAAGCCATGGCATGTGGAGAGAACGAGTGGGAGGCGAGAAGAAGGTAGGTGATGCTTCAGTTGAGTGCACAGATGTGTGCACACGCAGAGGCCAGCTTCTGGAAGCCTCTCAGAAATTGCTAGTTGCATCTTCTGGGTCTGAAGGTTTTCTGAAAGGACTGTGTATGAGTGCAGGGCCCTGGAGCCCCAAGCATCTGCAGTTCACAGGGCACTCAGGCATTCAGTTGAAGCAACTCAGAGCAAAAGGATGTGGATCAGCCCGTCACCTGTGTCTCTGCATCCACGGAAGCCCTGAGGGTACCAACCCAACAGAGAGCACAGAGCAGCAACCTTGTCCCCTGAGGTGAAAGGTCTGGCCTAGAAGGAGGTGGAGAAGAGAACTGGGAAAGAGTGTGGACAAGGGTGGCTGTCCTGCTGCTCCCGGGGTCCACGCTGCCACCTTGCTGGGCAAGGAGGACTTCATACCATGTTCAGCCTTACCCAGTCTTTCATGGCAGAATGAAGGCACAGCCCAGAAACGCAGGCTCCTTCTCCTGGAAATCAGAGAACTGAAGAGACAGGCTCAGGTTCGAGCCCAGGATTCCACCTCCTCAGGCCCTCCGCACGCCATTCCCACCACCATGTGCAAGATAGCAATTAACAGGACTCCCCCTGCCCATGCAGGTCGCACTAGCAGCCAGGTTCATAAGAATGGGAAAGATGTTGAGAGGTTATTTGCCTCTGCTTTATATTTGCACACTTTGCTGTTAGTCTGATAAAGCAGTCCAGTCAGCAGGTCAGTTAAGTGACCAAAGCCACTTAAACACAGACACAGCAGTTCCTCCTGTGTGCCTTCTCCCCTCAGGTAATATGATCCCGGCATGAGAATCCAGCTTCTAAGGAAGTGACTGACTTCTCTCCACCTGAGGACCCTGTTGGAAGCCACCTGGGCAACTGTTTGTGCTTGGAATCACCGGCACACAGTGAAGCTCTTCACATTCCCTGTCTCACTCCGTCCTCTCGCAGCCTGGTACGGAGGAGAGCGGAGAGGGCATTGGCATTTATCGAGCTCTCTCTATGCCACGGTGCCAGGGTGGGCTGTTCATGTGCCCACCAGGAAGAACTGTGCTGTTAGCACATGCTTAGCAGAGGAGCCTAGGGTCCTCCTACAACTCAGTATCCTGAGTGTTCCTGGGAAAGATATAGTCTGTCTCAGAGGCACACAATAGCACATGGCAGAGCCCGCAGTACGATTCATGTGTTACTTGATCCCACAACCTCTGCAACTTGCCAGGCTCACGCACAGGCCGGCAGCTTGCTCCTCTTTATGGCACCATGCGCTTTATGTGCTACGGTTCTAAGGAGACCAATGCTTTATGCATAAGCCCTGCCTGCTCCCCCGAACACACACACACACACACACACACACACACACACACACACAAGTCAGGAGACCTGAGATGCAGCACACACCCTCACTGAGCTGTCTCTATAAGCTTCAGACCTAGTGGGCACGAGGGTCCCACCTTGCTCTTGCATAGGGGAGCCTGTGGTGCCTTGTCCTGCAGACTCAGGCAGGTAGCCGACTTGACTGTGTCTGAATGCAAGGACATTATATTTCTTCTGGGGGCCTGTTTCCCTCCCCTTTATTCACGCTGAGGGGAATGGAACTTTCACCCAGGCCCGCCTCTGATAAGGCTGTAAGCGGTAAGAAAGCAGAGCTGAACCTTTTATCAGACAGCTGCAGGGAGATCTGGTGCCTTGCCTGGTGGGCCTGGGGCTGATAAAGTGGGTCTGGGCCCAGCCACTCACCAGCTGCGTTCTTAGACCTATCCCCAGGACCCACCCCTCAGAAACAGGAGCAGTGAGACCCAGGAAGCTTCTTTCCATTCTTAAGCACCAAACAAATTTCCAGTGGCCACAGGCAACAGGAGCTAATGGGGAACAATTGGGGGAAAGGTTTGACAGGGAGGGTTGATGGAGAAGGGGTTGATAGGGAGTTTGGGGGACTTGGACATGGTGGTGGGAGCTGGCACCTCCCATGGACATATCAGGAGTACATCTGTGGTTTGAGACCACTCAGACTCCCCTGGGAGGCATACAGCTGTCCCCATTTTTTTGATCAGACACTGAGGAGAGGGAAGGTGTTAAGGTATTTTATTTCCTGTGGTGTGGTCAGGTTTGAAGTCAGGTTTGCTGCCCCCAAAATTCAGGCTGCCTTCTTCCTTCCATCCTGTGAGTTCCAAACTGAAGATCAAAGACTTATCCCACCACCTCTCTCTCTCTCTCTCTCTCTCTCTCTCTCTCTCTCACACACACACACACACACACACTCCTTTTGGAGGGCAGCCAATTTTACCTTCAAAAGTTAACTACTTTTCCTCTAAGCTGTTAAACTTCTCATCTTTAGGGTAGGAACGACTGGGTTAGCAGACTGATTTTGAGCAATTGTCTCTCTAGACTTAGTTGTTCTGTCTCTAAGGTAGGCTGGTCATTCCCACCTCACTGAGCCTCAGTGTCCAGTACCCTGCCAGGAGCACACGAGCTTCATGGATGGAGGGCATATCACCATCACTGGTCACTAGCGTTCCACCACCAGACTCAGCACTGCACTGGGGGACAAGGCCACAGGCTGGAGGGAGTGACCAGCACTAGGCCCTTGAGCTCAGGTCTGGGTTTGAACCCTGGCTCTGTCCTTGGCAACTGATCATGTCTCTGAGACTCAGTCTTTTCATATATATAAAACAGGATTGGAAATGGCTATTGGCAATGTTGTTTGGGGGATTTCAGCTAATGAGAAGTACTCATGATTTGTGTCTGTCCCATGACAGTGGGTTTTGAATGAGAGAAGCATCATGAGTAGACGATGATGCAAGTGAATTCCCAGTACGGAACACACCATAAAAAGCAGTGGCATGGGCCCCACTTACTTCCAGCTGCCCCCCGTCCCAGACTCTGAGGCACATGGATGCAAACAGAATCTGAAAGGCTCTCCAAGACAAGGCAAACACAGTAGCCTCTGGCAGGCGGGTCAGACAGGGCCTCCTAGCAAGCTGGCCTAAGGACTAGAGGCTTCTATAGAGGTAGTGGCCACCTAAAGTTGGCCAGGAGGATGAATGCCCAGGAGTGAGGCCTGAGCCTCCAGAAAATATTCCAGGGTGGCTCCATCAGAGCAGACCTGAGGGAAAGTTGCAGTTCCTGACTCAAATCCCCAGCTTGGGACTGTGCTGGTGGTGTGCCCTGACATGGAGACTGAGCTCAAAGCCTGTGATTATCACTGGAGTTATTGAGAAATGAACAACTCTCAGATCTCATGGCTGACAAAACCTGATGAGCTAGATAAAGGACAGTTCAAGGGAAGGGCAGGAGGGTACCCAGGGCTGGGAGGAAACAAAGGTGGACGCCTCCCATCTCCTTCCTGGAATCAGCCAAACCATCACTGATAATCATTCTGTAATGATTAGCCAAAGGATTAGTGTAAGCAAAAGTTCTATGCCTGGTGGAAAGATAAATGCAAAAGATAGTTTTACCACCTAGCACCTAATAGGTGCTCAGTTTAGTTGGGTTAGCAATCACTGCAAACTCCTGCTTTCATAACCTCTCTTCTGGATGATTTTTCCTTCTGCATTTCAATCTGGTCTGCTGAGAAGAACTTTCTCTCAGTAAGCTTTGATGGCCACTGACTTACTATGTGCAGGCCATCTTGCAAAAATGCTAGGATACTGAGGTGAAGATTCCATGGCCCTCCCTTCGCTCCCAGAATTGTTTTGACATACTTGGTGAGTTTGTACCTAGTAACAGGAGGTCCCTTCCGCAAGGAGGTCAGGACAGATACCCTCCTTGACATGTAGACATTGTTCACCAGGTAGGCCAGGTGAAGTGGATATCTCAGGGAACAGCATGAGCCAAAGCCTGGATGTGTGAAATAGAATCCTTGTGACATAAAATGGGCCCACATGGGACAAGCAGAAGACATGTGAACATGTGAGATAATAATATGAGAATTCATAGCTTGTGCATGGCTCTGGGCTTGGGCCCAGGAGATCCTAGAGCTCTCCTCCAGGTGTATCTCCCTTAGAACACTCCCAGTCTATCTGATGAGTTCACAAAGAACCAAACAGTCCATGGAGCTGATGTGCAAAATTTGGGACATACTTTTATACCAAGAAATTTGTTGTTGTTTGTCTAAAAATTCAAATGTAACTGGTTCCTAACTGGCAACCAGTTTTATCTGGCAACCCTAGGAAGACGGGACATGGACATGGGTGTTTTTTAAAGGGTTGCATGTGATTCTGATCTGCAACCAGAGTTGAGAACCACACACAAGAGGCTCCTGCTTTGAAGGAGCCCACATATTCAATGCCGTAACTCCCAGGCCAGGTGCCTGGGTGCAAAGCTCTCTGTATAGATGGAGGACTCCTAGTTTCAAAAAAACATCCTTATTTCAAGCATTTTCTTTTTTTCTTTTTTCTTTTTTTTTAAGATTTTTGTTTATTCATCAGAGACAGAAAGAGAGAGAGGGAGAGAGAGAGAGAGAGAGAGAAACAGGCAGAGGGAGAAGCAGGCTCCATGCAGGGAGCTTGATGTGGGATTCGATCCCGGGTCTCCAGGATCACGCTCTGGGCAGAAGGCAGCGCTAAACTGCTAAGCCACTGGGCCTGCCCTCAAGCATTTTCAAGATCACCTTCTTACTCCTTCATTCCATCCATACACGGATACCTCCCACAATAGCTAAAAAGCTATTTTTTTACATAAATTTGAAAATCTGAAACACATCTTACACTTTAAGTGATGTATTTATTTTATAATAATTTATTTTACATAATTATAACAATTGTATAATTATGGAAGTTATTCATTAACTATATATATTTTAATACAATATAATGAATCGTTTTTCATTACCTTCCTACCTTTTCTATCACACTATCTCATTCACTTCTAATCACACTCCTGTCAGAACCTGAAACTCTCTAACCCTCAACTTGTCAAGTATGACTTGCTGGACCCCCCCCCCCCCCCCCGCACACCCATACAACTCTGCTGTCTGTCTCTCATTGTGTCACTCTGATCTTTTCTCAGTGGCTTCCAGGTGCTCTTCTAAACTTAGAAAACACTCTCCTCTCCATCCCTATACTACTTGAGAATTTTTAGGAATCTCCTTTTCCCTAATCTCTCACCTGCTCATGGCCTACAGTAGAAGACACAGCCTGACCTTTAAGACTCTGCTTCCTGGAGGCAACTAGGTGGCTCAGGTGATTTTAAGCATCCAACTCTTGGTTTTGGCTCAGGTCCTGATCTCAGGATCATGAAGTGGAGCCAGTGTCAGGCTCCACCACTGTCTCTCTCTCCATCTCCTTCTGCCCCCCAACCCCCACTCATGCTCTCTGCTCTCTCTCTCTCTCTCTCTCTCTCTCAAAAAGGAGTCTCTACTTCCCATAATGAGATGAATAATTAAGTTTATTAATGATGTTGAATATGACAGTGATGGTGGAAGAAGTAATAAGACATGGAAAAGGAAGAGAGGAAAATAAACTCAAGATATGTACTGGATTTAGCCATTCGTATCTCTCCTTCCTTCTCCTAAAAACATAGCTTTTATATTTCCCAAAAAATATTAAAAACATCTATTTAGTAGACATAGAATTAAAAATTGCATTTTTAAAAATATGAAGCCATCTGTACTAAAAAGGATAAAATTATTTGAAATCTACACTTAGACTATCTGGCATATGTGGGAGCCCTAATCCTAACTCCTTAAACAGATCCAACTCTATAACAGGTTGATGTCTCTTTTGGTAACTCTGTTTTCATTCTGTTATTTGGTTTGCTTAAGAAAGTAGTATATCAGTCTGATAGAATAGTAGATTTTGTCTGTACTTACCCTTTTCCCTTAAGATTATGTGTTAGATTTCAACCCTGCATTTGAAATGCTAAAATCCCCGATGAGGAAAGATACACAAAGTTCCCTGTCCATATCAGTTGTACTAAAACATCCAATTCACCTTTTCTGCTGGTCATGAGATATAACCCTTTATTGGACTTTAACCACACTACCTGCAAAATTCCAAAGTGAAACAAAGTCTAAGTTTGTTGGCTTTCTTGATTGGTCTCCAGGGCATTTATCACTTTCTGTGAAAGAAACATTTAATTTAGATGGCAGTTGATTTGTGTCATGGGATTTCAACTGACAGGAGGAAGAGTTATGTATGTGTTTATAGCTTCTTTGCTTTTAAAAGATTAATGTTGGGGAAATATAAATCACAAGACCTGAACGGGGGTCTGGGAAGACAGACCAGGAGTGTGCCAAGGTGATGGATTGAGATGTATTATAGAGTGTCTTCATCAGCCAGAAACACAGTGGGAAGATGGGGTGAAGGGGTGGTGGGGTGGGAGCAGTGAAGAAAAATGGCTTTTCCTCCCCAAGCACAAAGACAGCACAAGGGCTTGATTCTGGGCAGCCAGCTTCCTGGTTCTGGTGCTGGATGCAAAATGAGGTAAATTGGTGACTTCCTAAAGCCCCTTTCCTGCCCTGATACCCAGACGACAAAGGAGGGCTAACAGGGAGTGAGAGGTGTCTGGACGCCCAACTATCCCAGGAGATAAACAAGTACTCCTTACCTCTCAAGTCACTGGAACTGTCTCCCTCTGCTTCCCCCATAGGGGCCCTGGATCCAGGGGCCATATATGTGTGCACACATGTGTGCAGGAGCTATGCTCGCATAAATAAATGGGAATGGTAAGAAGAGCTTGCATGTGTTCACACTGCCTTTCTTGGATCTATGCAGGTGCATCCTTCTATATTGGCGAGTTAGCTGAGGGTTAGAGAGGGTTATTTGCATGTGGGACTCAGGGGCCAAGACCTATGGCCATACCTCTCTGGTACCACAATCCATACTCCCTGTGCTGTGCATCACAATGCCTTCCTCAATCACTTTAAGATTATTTCTTAGAAGAGTGTGTTGATGTGCATTTGCCCTTCTCTTCATCATTGCCCCAAACAATACACTCCCAATATGTAGGTCAAAATGTACCCTCCCTTTCAAATGCTGATCCAGCTTAAAAAACCACAGAAGTATCTTTCACAATACTAGCTAACAGGTATTGCATATAAAATCATACCATGCCATCTATATGCATCAGCTCATGTCATCCTTACAACTGCCCTCCAAGGTTCTCTCATAATCCCATTGCATGTGTAAGAACAGTGAGCCTCAGCATGCCTTTACCCGGTGGAGAGAAAGCAGCATCCCTCAGTGTGGGTGCTCTCACTGGCTTGGGAGGAAGAGAAACATTCCAGGAAATGGAAGAGGAGCCACACATGCCTCCTACTCCTGTGACCTTCCAGGATACTCACCACATCTCTACCCTTCTGGTCCATTACCTAGAGGTTCAGCTGTCTCAGGGCCACTTTGGCCTCCCTTAGCACATCCTGGGGAGGAAGTGATCTTGTCTGTCTTTAGGACCTGGGCACTCATGCCTTCATCTGACAGGCTCTACTTGAGGCTTTCAATCAAGGTCCCCAGGCAATAGGAGTCCCCTCCACCTCCTGTTCTCCTCCCCACTCTGCTCTTCTCCCAACAGGAAAGGGCTCTGCCACTCCTTCCTGTCAAATTCAGTGAAGGAAGGAGAAAAACATTTTCTGCATCCTGTTCACCAACTGATAAGCCTTCTGGAAAGCCAATAACAAAGCATGGCTAACTAAATCATTATTATTTACACATGCAGCCTGATCGAGGACATTTAGTCAGTAATTAGGTACCTAATTATGCTGAAAATGCAATTATATGATTTTTTAAGTGAATTAAGTCCTCCAGAGAAGTGGTAAGGATTAGCACATGTGATCCAGCTGAAGAGCAGGAACTGTAGAGGGCATGTCAGTGTGACCCTGGGCTGCACAGAAACCGAGTGACCTGGACTTGAGTCACATGTGTGAGCACATACGCACATGGGCTATTGGCTTTAATTCTGTGTCCCCAGGACCCTACATTGGCCTGCTGCATACCAGAAGCTTAATAAATGACATCCATTAATATCATTGAAAGCTTAGTGCGCATCTGTGAAAGGGATGTTTCGTGGCTGGCGTGGAGACTCTTAAGGAGGTTATTTATTTAACTTGTGAAAGGCAGGTGTGCAGAAAAATGATAAAAGAGTCAACTGTGACATGCATGTCAGAGGATATTTTATACAACATCACTTATTCGTTCACATAGCATTGTGTCAGATTTGAGGTATGTAAAATACAGTCCTTGCCCTCCAGTATTAAAAATCAACACAGGAGACAGACAACTGCAAAGCCTTTTAATGGTGATTTGAACAAGTTGTTCAGCAAACTGCAGCTTTCTGGCCAAACTCAGCCTCTGGCCTGTTTTGGTAGAGTCATGATTTTTACATTTTTAAAGTATTGTTAAAAAAAAAAAAAAGAAGAAGAAGGAGAAGAAGAAAAGAAGAAGGAGAAGAAGGAGAAGAAGGAGAAGAAGAAAAGAAGAAGGAGAAGAAGGAAGAAGGAAGAAGATAGGGCAGCCCAGGTGGCTCAGCAGTTTAGCGCTACCTTCAGCCCAGGATGTGATCCTGGAGACCCAGGATCGAGTCTCACGTCAGGCTTCTGCATGGAGCCTGCTTCTCCTTCTGCCTGTGTCTCTGCCTTTCTCTCTGTTTCTCGAATAAATAAATAAAATCTAAAAAAAAAGATAAAACAAAGAAGAGACTTTGTTTTATGCATATAAAATCATACCATGTCATCTATATGGCAGAGTCTCTGTTTTATGCAACAGAAACTGTATGTGGTCTATAAAGCCTAAAATATTTGTGAGAAAGCTTGCTTCTGGGCAGCCCGGGTGGCTCAGCAGTTTGGTGCCACCTTCAGCCCAGGGCGTGATCCTGGAGGCCCGGATCATATCCCATGTCAGGCTCCCTACATGGAACCTGCTTCTCCCTCTGCCCGTGTCTTTGCCTCTCTCTCTCTCTCTCTGTCTCTCATGAATGAATGAATGAATGAATGAATGAGTAAAATCCTTAAAAAAAAGGAATATTAGAAAGCTTGCTGCCTTCTGCTGGGATAGAGGGAGCACACAGGCCCTTTGCAGAAGTCAGGGAAGGCTTCCCAGAGGAGGTGACATGATCTAAACTTGTTGGCAGAACAGGAGTTTGCAAAGGCCCAGAGTCATGATGGCACAATGCAGCACAGGCCTTCCAGGAGCTTCTTTCCAGCCAGGCGGCCTGAACATGAAAAGCAAGGATAAAGGCAAACTTAGAGGATTTATTTGTACCTGAAATAAGGGCTGTAGGCATTCAGAAGTTCTGAAATGTCAGGCAGTGGCACTTGGAGTAGATCTTCAGCAGGAGAACCAACAGGAATCTGGCCAGAGACACCAGCCTGGCCCCCATCATCAATCAAAGGGAAGGGACAGATGACTCAGCTTCTCAGAGCCCTTATGGCCTAGATGCCACTGACTGTAGCCCTTGAATCATCAGAGAGTCCCTCTGGGGATTGAATGACCAGGGAGAGAAGAGACAGGCACACGCAGACAACTCCAAGAGTGCTCCAGGCCTCCCACACAGACGCCAAGGACATGGGATGCCCCAGCCCTCCCCCCTATGGCTCAGTACTTCCCTTGCTGACCAGACCCTCAGCGCTGCCTGGCGTCTCTATCCCTAGGCCCCCAGATTGCATCACCCCCTTCCCTCAGCCTCTTCTCCCATGGGAGAGGAAGCCTGGCTCTCAGAAGACACTGCATTTCTCTCCCATGCCCTTGTGCCATTGGGCGCTGTGTAAGACAGAGGTTACTTCCCAGGCACTATTACTCCTTCCTCCCTAAGAGCCCCTTCCTTCTAAAAAGCACACATCCTGTTCCCTAGGGTAAGGCCCTTCCCTCTGCTGCCTCTCTCACACACTGCCACCATCATTCTTCGTGCTGTGCATATGTACAGGTGACTTCCTTCAACTCCTGCAATTGGCATCAGCCACTAGCTCCTATAGTCACTCCTGGCATGGGACACTACTAGTGACCCCAGTCTCCATTTCAGTCATCTTGCCCTCCAGTGGACCCCAGCACTCCTAGCTCGTGCCAATGTCCATTCCATATCTCCACTCAGTTCATCAGCCCAGGGCACTCTGCCCTCCGCAGCCTGGCCACCACCCTTCCTTTCTCACCTCTTCCCTTATGGTGCTCAGATTCTGTAGCCCGTTGTTGTGGTCCTTTGTTGGAAGTCCTCAACTCCTGCCAGTAATCCCTAGAAAATATATTCAAGGCCACGATTTCTCACCTCTTCCACCAGAGTCCAAGCTACCATCCTCTCCACCCTGGATTTTACCACAGCGCCCTCATTGTCCCCTTCCCTTGCAGAGTGTCATCCTGTCAGTGTCTCAGTTTATGTCACTCTTCTGCTCAGAATCCTCCCATGGCTCCTGTCTACCTCAGAGTGAGAGCTGATGCCCATACAGAGCTCTCAAGGCCCTACATAGTCTCCCCCCCGACCCCATCCCCCCAGTTCATACTCCAACACTGTCTTCTACAACTCATTTTATTATGGCCACACTGGCCTTCTGGGTGTTCCTGAATCACGCAGAGCTGTTCCCACTTCATTGCCTTTGCACTTGTTGTTCCTCTGTGTGCTACACTGTTTCCCAGATGCCTCCATCCTCCCCCATTGCCTGGTTCAGGCCTTACTCAGCTGCCACCTTCCTGAGCCCTCTCAGCTGCACTGTTTAAACTTGTAGCTCCCACCCGGAGCCCCACTTTCCTTTCTGCTCCATTTTTTTCTCTTATCACCATTAGCACACTAATTTATCTCCCCTTTGCATTATCTGTATCTCTTCCCTAGGATATGAACTCCAGGAGGATGAAACCTCTGGGCTTTGTCTACTTCTATAACCCAACTGGTTTAGGTTGAATGCTCTCTTCGTCTTTTCTCATTCTCACCTGTTCACTCAGTCTAGATATATCCAACTCCTCCCTGCTGCATGCCTGCACCTAAACATGGCCATGGCTGCAAGTACACCCCACTCACTCACATACAAATACATGTTGTACGGTCTCACACTCATGCACACTCACATGGACCAGCCCTACCTCAGCACCATGACCACAGCCCCAATGCGTTGTCCAGCAAACCACCATGTTTCCCTGCCTCCACTCTCTCCAAGCCTCCCATATACTGTAGAATCTCCATTTCAGTTTACCTCTCTGGGAAAGAAATAAAAAGAAGCACTTCAAATACTAAAAACATGTATAGAAATCTTTTGGGGAACTTTGCTGCTCCTCCAGGAGCAGGAGGGAGGCAGGGTATCAGGGGAGGTTTTCCTTTTCTTAAGTTTGGGGATGGTCATGCTGCCAGAGCTAATCCAATGGAGGAAGGCAATTCAGTGAGGGAGGGGAGAGGGGAGGATCTCAACAGAGTCTAGGTGATGTGCAAGATGGATCTAATATACACTCAGAGGTTAGGAGCACAGACACTGTGGACAGCAGCAAAGGGAAAGCCGAGAACTTGACACAGCATTCCCTGCTTTCCTCCTGGTCCTTTGCCTGCTCCCTGTTGGGATGCCCTGTGGAAGACCCCTGGCTCAACCCTCGCTCCTCTTCTCCTACCCTTGACTGTTAATGCCATTGAAACACTGGAGGCCCTAGCTGGGACTGCAGCCTGCACCTCTCCCCTGAGCCCCGAGACCCTACGCACAGTGGCCTACACTGAAACTGTGCTTCACATCTGGAGGCTCTCTGGGCATAGCAGGTCTTCACCTCCCCTTGAACAGATTGCCCACCCCTCCTAGTAAACATAGCCCCAGCCTTCCCACTCAGTCCAAAATCTTGACTCTTTCCTGTCTCTATTTTCTTTTTTCTTATTTTTTAAAATTTGCTCACCCTAATCCAATAGCACTCCTATCAGCCCCTATTCCAGACATGTCCAAAATACCTCTGTTCTTCATCACCAGCACCACCACTGTGCAGGCCTAAGCACTTGCACGGACCATGGCTGTAGTGGCTCCCATCCTCACCCTTGAGTCTGTCCTCAGCATGGCAGCCACAGTGATGCTGCTTAGATAGAAACAACATGAACAGCTCCCGTGGGAGACCCTCCCTGGCCTTCCATCCCTCTCAGATGGAAGCCATACTTCTTTCCTGTTGAGTGCTGCACCTTCTAGCCCCACGATCTCTGCCTCACTCCAGAGCTCATCAAGCATTCCTGCTCTGGCCTTCATACTGGCCAGTGTCCATCTGGAACACTCCTCTTTTGGATTCAGAATGATCAGGGCTCTTTCTCCCTCTGCTTCACCCTATACGAAGCAGCTTAGGCTGCTACCCAGGGTACTGTACTGTGGCCTGGAAGACTTCAACAGCAGACATTTATGTGTGTTTCTGGAGGCTAGTAGCCCCAGATCAAAGCACTGAGATATCCTGTATCTTGTGAGAGCCTGTTTTCTGCTTCATAGATGACCATCTTCTGTCTGGGTCCTTACATGGCAGAAGAGGTAAAGGAGCTCTCAGGGTCTTTATATAAAGGTACTAACTCCATTCATGAGAGCTCCACCTCCCAATACCATCACAGTGAGGCATTTCAACATATGAATTTTGAAATTTTGGTAGGACACAAACAGCACAGCTGTAGCACAGCCCAAAAGCACCTCCTCTGAGAGCCTCCCTGATCACTCGCTCTTCTCCTTTCTTTGTCTTATAGTGTCTACAACCACCTGGCCTTATAGCATGGATCCACATTTTTTGTGAGCTAATGGCTACTTTCCTCCTCTAGAATGGAAGACCCTGAGGACAGGGCTTTGTGCTGTGCACTATGAGATCCTCAGTCTCTAAAACAGGAACACAGTAGCCATTCAGAGACTTTTGTTGGATGGATGATTCTGGAATTAGCTTTGAGATTAGACAGACTTAGATTCCAATCCCACTCTTATCCATTATGTGACCTCAGGCAAGTTACTCAATCTCTCTGAGTGTCAGTTTCTTCAGCTGTAAAGTGATAGACGTTATAATATTCACCTCAGTGATTCTTGTGAAAAATTGGAACAATACATGCAATTATAAAATGAGCTCCCAAAATGGTGGCAATGGCATCATTATACACATCAGGAAAGGAAGGTTTCAAGTAGGAAAAGACAGCCTCAGGCAACCTGGATCTGTGGGGAAGTGGAGGCCAGTGGGCAGCCCAGGCCTCAGGGTGTGAAAGGGAGAGCAAACAAAGGCCACATAGGCCTATGGGGGCTTGGGTAAGTCTGAGAAGATGACGTCTTCAGAAAAGCTTCAGAGGCAGGCACTACAGGGGCTACAGGGAGGACTGTAGGGTCACTACAGGGAGAGGCTTTATAATCCCAGCCTCTGTTCTTTCCTAAGCTGAAGAGATCAAGCCCTCCCTAGGTCCATGCCTGATTGGCCAGAGTACCACTGGCCCACTTCCTGGGTGAGCACTGGTGTGCTGAGCCTCACACCTCACTGAGAGGCACACTGGCTCCTTAGAGAATTATCTTCCCCATTGTGGATCTCATTCACCATCCATGTGTTTGACCTTGGGCAGGAATAGTCACATAGCTGGGAAGCTGACAGCCTGGCAACCAGTGATAGGGACCTTGTCTCAGAGAAGCAGTTGCATCAGCCCAAGGAAGGGCGCTACAGGGCCACAGGTCCTAGAACACCATGTGTGTGTGCATGTGTGTGTGCCTGTGCACTTGTGTGTGTGATATAATATGGGAATTCCCATGAAGACCCAAAGCTGAGGAAACAATAAGCACACTCACATTCTAAACAGACACTGGACACATCCTAAATGGAGTCCACACTGGGGCAGGCACAGTCACCCATAAGTTATAGTCTCAGAAAGGCTAGATAGCTGCCCAGAGGGCATCCCTGAGGGCAGTTTTGGGAGACTACAATACCACGTTGTCCTTGTCTCTCTAAGTGGCCTTCAGCCTCTCTACCTCTGGCCAAATGAGAAGGCCTGAGAGAGCACCCAGAGCATGCAGGGCCAGTGCCACTGGGTTGCTGGCTCTCCATCCCTCTGTGCAGTAGAAGCAGCAGCAGCAGATCCTAAACCTTCCTTGGTCTGCAGGGTCAGGCTCAGAGGGCCTGGGTATGAACCACCTTCAAGCAGCCCACTCAGAAGAGCATCATCCAGGCTAAATAGGGAGCCACTGAGGGGGTCAGTCAGCTCAAGGCCCACTGGGGTCAGGGGCAGGGCAAGGTGGGCACACCTGCCTCAGCTCTTCCCAGAGGCCATCACCCTGCCCGCAGAAAGAGACTGCCCAGTCGAGGACTACCACCCCCACCAAGACCAAACAACCATGTCACCCATTAGGTAAAAAGACAGTTCCCCCTGGTCTCGAATCTCCTTTCCACTGCAACTCTGGAGAGGCCAGAATCAGAATTGATAGAGAGAGAAGAATTAAGGAGAGTGAGCGACCAGGCCCTCTTTCCCCTGTTGACCTGGCTGAGCACAAGTGGGAGTTTTTTAAAAAACATTTTGTCTCATTGTGGTATGAACACTTACCATGAGATCTACCCTCTTAACCAGTGTTCCAGGGTACCATACAGTTGACTGTGGACACCTCTCTAGGGCTTTCCACCTTCATTTTCTGAAACTGCTCATTGATTAGCTAGTCCCCACTTACCCCCAGCCCCTAGCAACCACTATTCCACCCGTGGATTCTATGAATTTGACTATTTTAGATTCTTCATATAAATGGAATCATGCAGCATTTGTGCTTCTGTGACTAGCTTATTTCACTTAGGACCTTTAAAATGGATATAAGACCAAAGCTTTTGTTGTGGACTAGACTTTTCCCAGAAGGGACTAAAAAGTTATAGAATTGGCCCACAATGCAGTCCCAGGTCAAGAGGAGATACACAAAGTACATTCTGACAATGCAAAGGGAGGGCAGAAGCTGTGTCCCCATTGCAGGGCCCCATCATCTTCCCTGCCTGTCTCTCCTACACCAAAGGCCCTCCTCCCATGCCTGCTCAACTCAGGGCCTCCTGGCTGCAGGCATTACCTGTAGGAGACCAGAATTAAAATTATATTGTGAATGAGTAATTGCTTTGAATACCAATTTGCTTAACTGGGTGAGAGAATGTGTAAACTTGCTAACAAACATTGCCATACTCCATATGTGTTTTCCCCACAAAACATGAAGTAGGGGTGGCAGCCCCTTGCCAGCTCGAGGAGCTCTCCTGAACTGATCAGGTAGCAAGACAAGGGCCAGATGGACAGCTGTGTCCTGGGGCCCTGGAGCCACCCAGCTCAGGTGGAAAGAAAAGGAATCCATGGCTGGGTTGATAACCCTGGGAAGCTGTGGATGCAGTGTAGGCATTGTGGTCAGGGAGGCTGTAGAGTAACGGAAGAACCAGACAACAATGACCAGGATGAACAGTCAAGGTCATTTCCAACCCAGAGCTGCTGTGACCCCAGCAACTGATAAGTACATGCTTACTACAATGTGTACAATAGATCATAGTAACTCCTCCAACACCCTTCCCACAGACATTTTGAAAGATGAGACATTCTGTGACCTTGAGGTGCAATCACACTCTCTTAAAGTTACAATGGTTGGATTTCAGGGAATACAAGGATCTTCCCCGATTGAGGTCTGCGGCACCCGCACAGCTAGCACTTTTCAAAGCAAACTATAGTCATTGCTTCCAGACCTAAACCCCATCACTCCTTTATAAATACAAGAACAGATACAGACTCTGAAAGTGTGGGGGTGGGGGGGCAGAAATCATTGATGGAAAAATCACTATACTTGAAAAAAAGAAGCAAGAGATATGGATGAGCATGAAGTGACTGAAGATGGCGACAGAGATAAGGAAGAAAGGAAGAGATGGAGAGAAGAGGAGGCCAAGAGGGGAAACTGAGTCTGTGCATTTCCATTATAAGGTCCCTTCCCCTGAGACTGAAATTAGAGGGACAATTGAGCCTCCTTTCAAAGAATCCTGCCTAGAGGGCTCTCCACCAGTCTAGGAAGTGAGAGGGATCCTTCCAGTGTCTTTAGGAAGATGCTCAAATCCAGGGATCCCTAAGTGGCCAGCTGAGTAGAACACCCACAATGACTTAAGGAGCAAAACCTGTCATCTAGCAGCTGCAGGATTTCTAACATCCAGGCTTTGACTCATCCCCTGTGATGGCCAGAGCTCGCCTTTGTTCCCACCTGCAGAAACAAGGGTGTCTGTGAGGACTTTGGACTCAAGCCACATCTGGAACTCCTCCATCCACATCTGCAGCCCAGGGAAAAGGCAAGATGAGCTAGGGGCATTGAATGCACTTGCGGTTTTCCCCTGTGAGGGCTTCTTTATTGGAAGGGAGAATGTCTACTGGGTCAGACAAAAGGTATGTGAACACAAGACTCAGTCATTGAGAAAGTGCATCCATAGTCCCACTGTCCAGTGACGGCCCATGGTGGCTTTTATGGGAAACACTGCAGAAGGGATGCAAACACCCCACAGAGGGTGGGGCAGTGCAAGCAGGGGTGGGGGAGCTAGGAGGGAACTTTGTAGACCTTTTAGTCAGCTTCGAAGATTCTTTGATGATAGCCCTTTCTGGAGATCCACTCCCATTTCTTGACTTTAAGAAAACATGTTTATCATAGATAATTTGGAAAGTGCAGAAAAATAAATGTATGTTTGGAGAAAATAATACCACCTCTAACCACTACCCAGCCACCACTCAAAAGCTACTACCTCAACATGCTATTTCCTTTTATTCCTTTCTCATAGGTATTTTTTTGAATACTTAACATAATTTATATTTATAGGGTCCTGTTTTTTCTTCTTAAATCATACTGTAAGCATTTCCTCCTGTCACTAAGAATTTCCATGCATCACTTCAATAGCTGCATAATATTCTATTATATAAGCGTATCAGAATTTACATAACCAACTCCCTAATGTGGAATGTTTAGATTGTTCTCTTTCTTTTATTTCCCATTTTAAACCAAATTGCAGTATACTTTCCTGAGCATGAATTTTTGTTTCCTTTTCAGATTATTTCTCTAGGATCAATTACTAGAAGTGGAATTTTTGATTCTTAGGGTGACACATTTGCCAAATACTGTATGAGAGAATTAAAGGTGGCCATTTTTGAAAAATCTCACTTTGAGGCTATTTTGATATTGTTGACAATGGCGATAATGGTGACAATGATGATAATGAAACAGCCAACTTGTGCTGGCCACTGTGCTAGGTGCTCACCACACACTAACTCACAAGGAGCCTATGCAGCTGTGCCATCACATTTCAAATGTGAGGAAGCTGAGGCTAGAAAGGCCACAGCAGGGGACACCTGGGTGGCTCAGCGGTTGAGCATCTGCCTTCAGCCCAGGGTGTGATCCTGGAGTCCCAGGATCAAGCCCCATGCCCTGCATACAGCCTGCTTCTTGCTCTGCCTGTTCTCTGCCTCTCTCTCTCTCTCTCTCGAATGAATAAATAAATAAATAAATAAATAAATAAATAAATAAATAAATCTAAAAAAAGAGAGAGAGAGAAAAGAAAGGACACAGCACTTCCCAGGATGGTCCAGGTGTGGTCTAGGCAGGAGCTCAGTCGTACTGTGGGACTGCCTTTTGCTGTGGACCTCACTCCTTCACCTGTTCACCCCTGAGCCTGGTTGACACAGCCAGTGTGCACACCTCATAGGTATGCAGGCACTCAGCCCTGAGCCTGGCAGGTGGAGGCTTTCTGCACCCTCACTCTATTCTAGTCTAGATGGAGCTGTGTATCCAGGGCCATCTGTACTCCAGTCACTTCTGCTGGAGCTCAGAGCTAGAAGCCAAGAAAATGTTGATTAGGATACTATTGTCCCCTCCTAGCTCCTCAAAATATCCCTAAGCATCCATTCCCTTTGCCATTTTGGTGCCCCAGACACCTTTCTTTGGAGAACCACTTCCCTGCTGCATCATCAGAGCCCAGGAATACTGAAATAAATCAGCAAAGGTTGTTTGCCCTTCCAGAGGTCTCACTGCAGACACTCAGCATGCAGATGGACATCCAGGGGGCAGCTGAGACTTTCAGAGTTTCCAAAGAACAAGGCAAAGGAGACTACAGTCTCAATGATCAGACATTGATCAGAGACCAAGTGTACCTGCGAGATGCTGGCACAGGGCCCTCAGTCCTCTCACTCAGCTCCAGTCACGGGGGCAGGCAAGGGAGCCAACACAGGTGACAGATTCTCACAGTTACCACCATGCCAAGTCTGAAACTACATCAGCTGGCTCCTTAAAGGAAGGACACTAAGCTCAGGTTGTGATGAGGACAGCTGGGACTGTGACTTCTTATTTTCATTGCTAAGAGAGTACCATCCCCCACGACTTCCATTTACCAAAGCTTTATATCACCTCCTTGCAGAGAGGAGGTGTGTGATAGCATTGTAACTGAGCACGTGGTCTATAAGCCACTCTGTCAGGAGCTCAGTGGTTTTCAAAGACAGGCTCCTGGACCAGCACATCAGCAGCCCCTGGGAACATATTTAGCAATGTAAATTTTCCGGCCCATTCTAAGCATGCTGCGTCAGAATCGGAGGTGGGTGCAGAGATCTGTGGTATCACAAATCCACCAGGAAATCCTGATGCACACTCAGATTGAGAACCCATGCCTATCAGCCCCCACTAACCCTATCAGAAAGAGGTTTTACTCTCTACTTTACAGAAATGGAAAGGAGGCTCCTAGAGGTGAGCTAACTTGCCTGAGAAGTTCTGCGCTCCAGCATAGGTGTAGTCCTACCTCATGGGGCTTTGTACCTGACATAATGATGATGTGGTACCACAACAGGCCCACACAGAGGTCCTCTGGCCCCACCCAGAAATTGTGACTTCTCCACTATGAACTTGCCCCCCCATGCCCTCTCACCACTGCACCCAGTTCCCCCTGCCTGCATTGCCTACCCTGCCATCTCCATAGGTCAGCCGTGGGGGGCCTCCTCTTCCTCCAGAAAGCCCTTCCTGAGAACATCAGACAGCTACCCTTCCTAAACTTACCCACAGGCATTTGTCTCTGTCTGTTACACAGTAGGCTCCTTAAAGGTAAGGCCCTTGCTTCGCTAGAGATGACATCATGCAAAATAGTAGGTGCTAAAGAAATGTTGCTGAGGAAAGGAAGAAGAAACAAAATCACGAGCGTCTGCACTATCATGTCAAAGACACTGGGAGTCCTGGGGCTGAGTCTGATGGGTGAGTCCCCTCTGCAAAACCCCCAGGCATATCTTTATTGCTCATTTTGACACTCTACATTTTGACACTTTATTGCTCATTTTGACACTCTACATTTTCTACTCTATTGAAAAGTCTCTTTTCACATAAATATGTTGAATCTCCTCAATCAAGTCATAAGCTCCCTGGGGGTACACCCCATCCTCTCCACATCCCTGGGGCTGGGCAAATGCTACCTGCTTAGCCAACATTTCTGGCTTGCAAGAGAGATGGACAGACAGCAAATAATAAGCTGTTCGTTTATTACTTTGTAGCACTACTATCCTGAGATCAACTCTTCCCCAGTTGTAGCTTAACTGTTATATCCTTTCAGGGTATGATAACAACAAACCATCAAAGAATAGGAAATGTGGTCGACATTTTTCCTACCAAAATATAAAAGTCAGATAATAAACTTCAGTTGTCAACTGCTTTCTGCTTAACTGGCATAAGAAATTGCCAGATTTCTTATGCCAATAGGCAAGAATCTAGCACAGGAAGAAGAAACTCCAGTGGGAGTGAAGAACTTTCTAGGGCCACAAAGTTTCCTGTCCCTTCCCCAATAGCTGCCCTCCCCCTGAACCCAAATCATATTCAT
This sequence comes from Canis lupus baileyi, assembly GCF_048164855.1. NCBI lineage: Eukaryota > Metazoa > Chordata > Mammalia > Carnivora > Canidae > Canis > Canis lupus. The sequence continues at coordinate 29,210,578 of NC_132857.1, read as the reverse complement.
GCAAAGTCATTGCTGTGGGAGAGTTGACTTTTCTAACCAGATCTGTAGTCCCCTTGAAATAGAATGCTCTGGGTAAGTGGCACAGAGCTTGGCAAATTGCCAGGTGGTGGTGTGGTTGCCTCTGCATTGCTGTCATAGACAGGGTTGTCATGGCAGGAATTCTCCCAAGGACTCCATGACAAACCTGTGTTCCCCTTCATGGTTTTAAAACTGAAATAATCTTCCTCTTCCCAGAACACTTAGGTCTCCTTTTCCAAAGGCATTCTCCCTCTTGACTAAAAGGAACTCAATCCCCAGAGGCCTCAGCCCTGGCCGAAATTCTTGCCCCTTTGCTGGGCCAGGCGGACATGGGAAGCAGGGAGCAGGCACTTCCGACATAACTCGTGAGGCACAAGGAAAATCTGTTAGAGATGGGCAGGAGGTGTGAAGACAACACCTCGCAGGAAAGAAGAGAACTCCTGGCACAGCTTCATCAGACAGACAACACAAAAGATGGGAGGTCCTTAGTGGCAACAAGGGGTTGACCTATGTCCCTGGAGCCAGTGCCTAACCACTGCTCTCTGTCAACATCGGAAAATACCCTCACCTCCCAACCCCCAGGGCCCAGCTGCTGCTAAAGTCCTGCATCCTGTTGGCTATGTCCAAGCTGCCAGCTGGAACTGGGAATGTCACCTTAAATGAGAGAGCTTCCATAGAAATCTTGCCCAGTGCCTAAGCCTAGTAAATACACAGAGAACCTATGCAGTGCTCCTCCTCCTCCAGAGCCTCAGAAGCCTGAACCCCCAGGATACATGGCCTCATCTCCACGATCAGGGGTCATTCTTCCCACTTGCCATCGCACCCCTACCCCTGTTACAGGGCAGCTTCCCTAAAGAGAGTTTCGGGTAGTAACAGCCCTCCCCCTTCCTCTCCTTCTGGAAACTCATCAGTTCAGCTCACAGGAAGCATCTGTTATCCCTGTCCTTGGCACATGGCCCAGGCCCTGGCCTTGTGGCGATGCCTGTGGCTAGCCACACTGGGGATTTGGAAGCCCAGAGCTGTCACACAACATGGCCACCTTGCCGCCATGACCCATACTAGCTTTTGTTTGGAGTGAGGCCATGCTTTCTTCACCATCTGCCTGCTCATAGTTGCGCTCCCTTGAACCCAACACTGAAGGACTAGGCATTCTCTCTTACAGTGCTGTGGTTTGAGCCAGGCCCTCCAAACAGCTTGGTGAATGCTACTGGTGTGTGCACAAATGAAATCTAAGCCCCACCAAACAGTATTTACTCTGGCTGCCTATGATGGGGCCTGATGATTTCTGAATACCTCTCTCTGTGTGTCTCTCTCTCCCCTCCCCTCTCTTCTTCTTCTTCTTTTGCTTCTCTCCCTCTCCCTTCCTCTCTCTCTCTAGTTGGGTCCCACCAGTGGTTGGGATTTACCATTTGACAAACACTGCCCTAAATAAGTTGTATGTCATAATCACATCTCCCAGTGAAACCATAAGCCCCCTGAGGTTAGAGACTCATTCTCTATTTCCTGAAAGCTCCTCAGTCCCTATGGTAATGCTGGGAACACAGAGACACTCAGCATCCAGATGTTGATTCACTGTCAGCCAAGACTGTGGTGGGAATCCATGACGAGCATCCATCCTCTGCAAGGACTCCCAACATCTGTTAGTGGGTCGCTTAGGTGACTGACATTGAATTATGTGCAAACCAGAGTGACAATAAGAGTGAAATCAAACTAGTGGTGACAGGATGTGAGGATGGTCTGGCTATGATATCTGTCACCCCACTGATCACCAGGGTTGATTCAGCAGATCTGGCTATCTAGGGGGTATTTCCTTCCTTCCTTCCTCACCACTCCATGTGTGTCCCTCCCAAAGCCGCTCCCTCAGTCAGAGGACGACCTTCCCTGATAGAGAAGGATGGTTCTTTGGACAAGGATATTTGAGTAACAGAGCTCTCCTGCTAAAATCTCCAAATAAGTTCTTAAGTCCATCTGTAGGAGAATGTAGGGTGGTCAAGCTTCCAAGACTCCAGACACATCCAAATGAGGCTCTGTATGTGGCAGTCTGCCTCTCTTTAAAAAAAAAAAAAAAAAAAGTGGTGACAACTCAGTAAACACCTATTCTGAGCTATGTGCCATTAGGTATTGTCTCCATAATATATAGAAAATATTTATCATGTGTGGTCATGTCACTTCTAATCCCTACCACGGGGCGGGGGGGGTTGTTCATCTTGTTTTACATACACAGAAACTAAAGTCAGTCAACATTAAATATTTTGCTGATACACCACTGTGAAATTCTGTGCCAAGACTTGAACCAAAAGCTGTCCACAACAATGTGGACAATGCAAAGTACAGTTTGATTCTCAGTTCTCCCAAAGGGACCAGGCTTTCAAATAACATTCAACAACTGTTCTTGGGTGCCAGGCACATAGCCCGATTCTGGGCATAGAGCTATGAGTGGGCTAACATGTTCCGGGATTTGTAGAGCTTTCTCTCTGGTGGGGGCATTGCAATCTTGAGGGGAGCCAAGAAGGGAAATCACAGAATACCTTGGATCTCTATGAAAGAGTTGAGGCCTCCCATCCCTGTCCATGAAGGCTACACAGTGGCTTATTTCTGACCTCAGACCTACACCCAGCTGTAAATAACACCTTGTTCTGCCATAAATGTACCCCCTAGGATTGTCCATCAATCCCTCTACCCCAATTCTTGAGCTCAGAATGATGCTGATTCCAATCACATACCCACCCTTCAACCCCACTAGGGGTGAGCTTTCATTCCAGGGTCCCAATCTGCTTGCACACTAACCCATCAACTTCCTGGGCAGATGGAGCTCACTCCAGCCAGCCTTTCCAAATATCTCCTATCATTACTGCTGGCTAAAGGGAAGCAGGGCAAGGGAGGATAGCTGAAGACAGTGCTCACCCCACCATCTCCAGAGGTGAGAGCTGAAAGCACAGGCTTCGAGCAGTTGTTTTTAAAAGAAAAGGAAACAGCAGTCCTTTCTAACCCTGACTGGGTTGGACAAACTGGCATAAGAAATGCTGGCCTTTACCTGGACCATTCTAAGTGGCAATTCTGGATATTTGAACTTCTGTGACCATCCATGCAGACTTAAGGAAGGGGCCACTCTTTTTTCTTACTGAATCGTGCGATCACTTAATGATTGAGGAAGGTCTACAATGCCAGTGTCTGAATACACTCACCAATGTATACACGTATACATGCCTACATGCATTTCTTTATGAAGTATTATTCAGCAAATATTTATTGAGCACCTACTGTGTACTAGGTGGCTAAATTCCAGGTTGCTCTCATTCACCCTGGATCTCAAAGCAGATGCCACTTGAACTTCCTGCCCTTCCGGCCTCAGGTGGAGGCTATGAAGCACTTAGAAGCTGATCTGACTGCTCCCCCTGCCTCCCCTTCTCTCCCTGTGCTGACTCCTGCTGTGTGCCTGCTTTGTCTCTTTACTGACTTGAGGACCTCTTTTAACCTCTTCCTCACCTCCAGGCTCTAGGCTGGTTCTTCTCCTCCTCTGCCTCCAACCTTTCCTCGGCTCCCTGCACTGTCCTTCCTGGCACCACAGCTGGTTTCTTATCAGAAAAAGGCATCTGAAAGCTGCGCTGGGGAGAATGACCTCATCCCACTATAATTAAAGTGATTATCTGAGCAGAAAGGGCTATTATGAAGAAGTCTTCTCTGTTTTAATATGCATAGCCATTGTAACGGGAACATGGGATTTCCATGTTAACACTGATATTTCTGTGGTCTAATAAATCCTTCCTCTCACTTATCTCCCAGAGGAGAGAGAAGACACTGTGCTGGAAGTGATGTGCAGGTTCCTGCTCTCCTTGAGATGCTAGCCCTGTGGCCAGACCATAGCACCTTGGAAAAACACTCAGTAATTTGGTAGTGCCCCAGGGTGGCCCTTCCCACAGGAGAGCCATTCAGAGATCACAGAGGGGCCTGGGGGAGGAGCCTCCAGACAGGAGCCATCCTGGGAAGGACATCTTCAAGAGAGAAAAGAGAAAGAACTCCACAGAAGTGACTGTGAGCAAAATCAGGGCCCACCATTGGGCAAGCTGTGTGACCTTGGGCAGGTCACTCTCTGATGCTCAGTGTCACACCTATAAAATGGACTGGTAATACCACACGCCTCATCAAACTGTGGCAAAGACCACCTGATATGACGGGAGAAAGGTAACTAAACCAATACGTGGCATGTACAGACCCTCCACGTGTGGGGACACCTCACAAATAGTCTGTTTTTACCATTCTCGTGAGAAATGCTGAGGTCCAAAGGCAGGTGGTGCTGGCAACAGGTGCATTACTGCCCACCTTCATGCTCACCACCAAGCATGTCTCCCCAATGTCTGCCCAGTGCTGGAGCCTGTCCCTCACCCCACTTGCACTGTTTCAGAGATGCCAGACCTGAGTCTGCCTCCACTGTGGTTCACATGTTCTCGCCAGACTGGCCAGTGGCCAGGCAGAGCCAGAAGCCTGTCCATGCTCACACTGCCTCCTGTCCACTCAGTGTGTTTGTAGAGCCGTGCACCTGTGAGCAGGGGGTGCAGGCACAGCTGGGGTGCTGCTAAATATGGGAAACTTTTTCTCCCCACTTAGGCTCTTCTCTTCTGTTCACAGAACTCGACACTGGCACATTTTTCATGTCATTGGGGGCAAACATTGCCATCATTGCAGGTAAGCTATCCTGGGCCTCCAAGCCAGGAGGGTCAGATGGAATGCCCAGGGTAGAACCCGCCTTCAAAGCAAATGCCTGAATGAGAATGAGGCTGCATGGGGGCCTATATGTAAGCCCCTCTAAAACTCATAAGTATTCCCTTCCCCCATTACTCCCAGGCTCCAAGTGACCCACCCCCTATTGCCCAGACTTCAGACCTCTTCTAACTGCTCATGAGTCCAAACAGAAATGAAAGGCTGACGTCTGCCCATATCCCATGCATTTGCACAGCATCCTCCAGAATCCTCTCCCTCTTCAACTCTTTTTTGGTTGATCCCTGCTTCCCTGCCAGATTCATGCAGCCCTCACCTTCAGAAAGTGTGCTGGAACTAAGGTAGGATGATGAGCAGTGAATCACACTCCACCCAACTTGTCTTAAGTGCTTCCCATGGCCCTGTCTTGTTTCCCCAATAGTGCAAAGAGGGCAGTCACCAGGGCCTAGCCTTCTGGGCACTTTCAGGGCTTTAGCACCAAATCTTGTGTCCCAGGAAACTTCTCAGTTGGGATTACTCTGGTTTTAAAACTGAAAGTCCCAAGGGCCCATGAACCCCTTAGTTTTAGGTAAATGCATGCAGCTCATTCTGCAAGTTTTGCATAGAGACCTGTCTTCCTCAGTAGACCAAGTGCCCCTGAGCAAAGTTCCCTTCTGGGATCCTATTCCAGCCTCAGCCTGCACCAGGCTGAGTGGAGGTAGGGGGAGCAGAAGGAGAGACAGGGGCAACTCAGATGGGCACAAATAAGGGTGAGCACACTCTGGGCAGGAGGAAGAAGGGCAAGAACAAACCAGTCTGTCTGGGGTTGGTGTTTATTATAGCAGAGTATCTGTCCTGCCCCAAGCCCTGTGCATCCTGACCCCCTGTCCCTAGTTCCAGATACCTTCTCCAGACAGAGCCATGCATTGCTTCCCTCCTTCAGGTGTGATCGCCGCTATAGCCTTTGTCCTGATCTGCCTCCTGATCTTCATGCTACGCTACATGTACCGGCACAAGGGCACATACTACACGAATGAGGCCAAGGGCACAGAATTTGCCGAAAGTGCAGACACAGCCCTGCAGGACGATCCTTCCCTCCAGGACACAGGTGACAACAGCAGAAAGGAGTACTTTATCTGAAGGGCACCAGGCCTCACCTCCCCCAATGCCTCCTTCAACTCCATGAGAGAAGATGCACCCCACAACCCCACCCTTCTCTGTACTACCAGGAGGACAATAAGAGCACCCACCTCATCCCCAAGATATGCACCTGGTCGGGAACACTAGGTGTCATCCTGGGTAGAGAGAGGAAAGAAGGAGGAACTGAGCCACAAGAGGACTGTCCCAGGCACCCAGAGCTGCAGTGGCTACCCAGGAGGCCTGCCTTTGTTCTGCCAGAGGGAGAAAGTCTTGGTCCTCCTGGGCAGTACAATTTGTCATCAGCATGATGTGAAAGTCCTTACTAGGTGGGTGGGTCTGAGGGCTGGGGCAGCAAGGAAGTGAGTCATCTGTAAGCTGACTGGGGATAATGGCATCAAATGTCAGTCCTTGACATTTGGGGGGAACAGCAGGTGCCAAAGCTAAAAGGCACCTTAGTCTCCCATTGATCCAGCTCTAAATGATTAGAAATAAATTTGAAATGTAACCAAGCATTCAGAGTCAAACAGCATTACTGTAATTGTCTAGAGAAAGATAACTACCACTCAGGCCTTGCTTTTCACCAGTGTGACTTTGTGTTCTCTGGTACAGTCTGCATGAGTGGGACTGGGATCATCTACTTCCATCCCCATTGGCTTGTCTCAGCATAGACTGCACAGAGGGGTCCTGAGCCCCCGGGGGAAGGAGGGCCTAGTGACCAGATTTCTTTTTTCCCTATGTAGGCACAAACTTCATGAAACAAATATAAGAGTGGAATGTTCTTCTAAAAATAGGCTGTCCTAGCTGCCAGGGCACTGGCTGAAGCACTGATTATCTAAGCATGGTATTAGAAAAACTACACATGTTAAATAACTATGAGTGAACCCATCCTTCCTGCAATAACAATGACTACAGCACAGACTGCAGAGTGCCATTGCTCTGGGTTTGGGCCTTGGATTCCCATTTCCTGGTCCTGGGACCTTGGGCAACTCACTTGACCTTTCTGGCATCAGTCTTCTCATCCCTAGAGTGGACATGACTCCAGGTAGTGTTGAGGAGGAAAATTTTCCTCTACTCTCCAAGATCCTTCTGGCTGGTCTAAGAATCAAGTTGACATGAAACAGATTGGCAGGAAAAATCAAATTTAATATCCTAAGTACTAAACATGGAATTCCAAAAACAGGCAAAATGAGGTATATATGCCATCCTGACTAAGTAGAAAAGGGTAGGGGTCTGGGACTTCGAAGGAAAGGAAAGCTCATTCCCAGGATGGTGAAAAAGAGTAAATGTTTAGTAAACAAATGTTTGTTGGGCCCTTTAGGAACAATGGGACATGGAAAGGAATCTTAACACAGACTTTCCTGAACCCCTCCCTGTCTACCTCCTCTGGTTATATTATAATGTAGTTATCTATGGTGATAGTTCCTTTTCTGAAGCAGGTCCTTTGTGTAAATTCTTTTCCGCAGTTAAGGGGAAGGTCAGAGTTTCTTCCTAAGCCTTTGGGGCCTTGATTGTTTCCAGCTCAAAATAATCTACATGCCAAAGTGGGCCCATCCTGAGGGACTCATTCTGAATCCCTACAGTACAAAGTCTCAGGGTTGATGGCAGGAACAAATGTGGCAGGTGCTCAGTGCTGTCTTCTAGTGTCAATAATTGGCACTAGAAATGCAGCACATATGGATTAGTTAATGAAAGTTGCTCATTGCACCATTTCTCAGCACTTTCTGAGGAGGAGTGATTGTCATTTAAAATGAATAATAGGGAGAGAAGATGAACTTACTGAATAACTTCCTTTGTAAGAGTCTTTCTAAGATTCCCAGCAGCTCAGCAATCACTCAGAGACCAGCAGGCCCAGGTTTAAGACTGCAGCCCAGGCAGCCAGGAACTCCCTATGACTCAGGTGTCTTGAGGCTGCACCATCTACACCTGGGAGTCATAAAGGTGTCCCATCATTCTCCCTAGGGGAATAATGGGATCCAAGCTCTGCCAGGAATGGCCACTGTGCAAAAGAGCTGGAAGTTATAGGGTTGTCATGGGTGTGGGGAGAGAAATAGAAGAAAAGAAGCTGGTGATAGTCAAAAGGTGAGACTTTTCCCTGAGTAACCCGAGTTCTCTGGCCTACTACCTTTTCATCTATCAAATCAAGGGTTTGGCTACATCCGTATGTCCCAAACTGTGACCTAAATAATACCAGCCTGGCAAAATAGTGATAAACAGCCCAATCAAAAAGGGTGTTCCATGTGCAAATAAATGTGTAAAATGATGTGTTAAGCAAAGTTAAAGCCGTGCGAGGCTTCCAGGCATCTTTAGGGTTCCAATGTGTACGATAACTCTTGGAGAGTGGGGGGTATAAGGGGATGAATGCTGCATCTCTCAAATACATTTTTCCAGAGACTCTATTTCTTCCCAGAATACTTTTTAGAAACCTGAATGCCAAGAGTCCCCAAAACATGTTTGGGAAACACTGAACTAACCAATTAGCCAACATCCCTACCTGTTATAACATCACTTCAGGGTTTTGAGAATCTGGGGGCATATGGCCTCGTCTTCAAGGATTGTGAGCACAGATCACTGTCCAGTGGGCACAGAGGAAGCACCCAGAACCCCCACACAGGCATGCCTTGCTATAAAAAAAAAGTCTCCAGGGAAAGGATAAGCCCAGGATATCCCCCCACCCATGCCTCCACAGGTGTCTGTGCTAGAAAAAGATGCCCCTCCACACTCCCCCTGCCCCAGCCCCACAGCAACCTGTACTGACTGATCTCTGAGAACTGGCCCCTTCCTCCCCTGGCCTTTGCCCTCTGTGCCCATCCAATGTCCTAGCAAAGTGTAATAAAGCACAGTCTACTCCCAGCCCTCAGGCCCAGCCAGAATCAGACATGGATGCTGCCAGGTTGGGTCATCCAAAGTGGCCTATCCAGATGCCCCCAGGAGGGAGTTGTCACAGGCTAACTGTAGAAGCAAGAGAGCCACAACAGTGAGCACATATCCCCACAGGCACCTAGTACATGCTGGTGTGCAAATAAATAGTGCTCTGTCTGGTACCTTACCACACTTAGCACACTTCATCTTTGATCCCTCCCCCAATGATACATAGAGTCACTATGTAGCATGTGTGCCATGAATGTGGATGGGAGCAAATGTGCACAAATATGTACACACTAGTTCTCCAAAAGCTTTTAAGAAGGAAAAAAAGAAGTGGCGAGGAAAAGCAGAAAGGAGAGAGAAATAGGAGAGGTGAAGAGGATGGCTGGAAGAAAAGGGAAGGGGAGCTAGCACACACTGTATGCAATGCCAGCTGCTTTGCGCGTGTTCCTCTTATCCTCACCAGAATCCTCACAGGCCAGTGGCCTCATCCACCCTTTAGCCCTGTAGAAACTGAGGCTCAGAAAGTTTGGAAGAATTGCTGGAGGTCACATAGCTTTTAAAGGCTATGGGGGCATTTGAACCCAGGCCTGTCTGACCAGTGGTCTGGAAAGAGGAGGCGCCTTCTTTCTGCAGGCTGAGGTGAATCAGTGAAAGCTCTTCATGGGAGCAGAACAGGTGGCATCAAGACCTAGGGACCCCAAAATGACCCAGTGCTGGGGTCAGAGGACCCCAGGCCCCATCTCCGCCAGCAATGCCCTGGGCTGTTACACCAACATTTCCATCCCTGGCGAGGGCTAGCCTGGGATAGAGGCAGCTCTGCATGGGAGTCAATGACCAAATGGAGTCCTGAACTGTCAGCCCTCTGCAGGATGATCAACAAGATACAGACAGCAAGTGCTTTCAGGTTGATTACACCTGATTCACATGCAAGCACCCAAGAATCTTGCCACCCAGGTCTTATGGAAGAGGACAATGATGAGGCAGCTTCCATCATGTCAAAACATCCATGTAACATCTGTACTAATCCTGCTTGGATGATTTGTGGTTTTAAAAGGTGTTTAACCCCAAAAGAAGAGTATTTAATGATGAAATTTCAGACCCCGAGATAGACAGTATGCATGTGTGTGTCTGTGTGTCTAAGTGTGGTGTCTGAGGATATAGCTACAATCCACAAACATGGGTGGGGTAGCTGGATATAGCAGGCCTCGCCTCAAGGGCTCATGGCTTGGTGGAGAAGATGAACATGTCAATGTATACAGCCCTAAAGTGTTACAGATGCTGTGAGAGAAGGGATACAGATAAACTTGGAAGACCAATGAAAGAAGACACCAGTTCCACCTAAGGACAAGATGGACTAGGAAGCCTTCAGGCAAGAGGGAAAGCTTGGTTTGGCCACACAGTAGACTAGGACTGGACCACAGAGGGTTTTGGGCCCCAGGCTAAGAACTGAGGCTTTGCGCCACAGACCATATGGAGGCACTAGAGAAACAGGTCATTCTTTATCATAATGATAAGGCGATGATCAAATTAAATAGGACACAGATGAAAATGTACTGTGGAAATGTACAAGGGGGCTTCTACAGGCCTGTCAAGGGCCTGGAGACCTCTGTCATCTTGGAGCAAACCCATTACTCCAGCAACATTTTATTTTGTCTGAAATTCACATGACTCAGCCCATCCTGCCTGTGGGGAAATGGATCTCTTCTTCTCTACTTCAGTCCTAATCCACAAAATGAAGATAAAGATGTTTTAATTTTAGAGTATTTTGAATATGAAATTCAATGAGGATATAAGCTGGTCAGAAACTATAAAGGTGCTGAGATTTTACCCGCTTATGAGGTAAGTCAAGCCTTACAGTTCCATGGATACTGACAGAAGACACAGGATAGAGAGCTCAGTTACTCACAGCTAGGGTATGAACATCAGCATACTTACGTCATCACTTCTTTTCCCCTAGCCCCATGTGGACAATGTGGATGGTCCCCAATGGATGCTTGTCCACAGGTAGGTTGAGTTCCAAAAGAAGAGCCCTAAGCTAAGAAAACCAAAGTCTCTTTCGATGGGCAGTAAGCAAGCCTGCCCTCTGCTCTGGAGAAAGGCACTATCTCCATCTTCCAAACCTGCTTGCTAAACAAACATCCTTGCAAAGATAGCCTAGAATAACCAGTTCACTCCTCACAAGATATGAGAAGTTTGAGACACGTGCAGAGCATTGTCCCCTCAACATGGTAAGCACTGCCTCACTGCCTGGTGCTCATGAGTGCTCAGCACTTGTTGAATAAGTGTGTACATACATTAAACCTTAGCAATGTGCTAAGTAGCTGGGCTCAGAGCCTATTAAAGTATCCCTACCTTGTCACCAGCCAACCAAAAAGCATATTCTGCTTCCTAAGGTACATGGGGGAGTTTAAAGGAGAAAACTTTTCCCCATTCTTTTCCTGATCTCAAGAGATATGGCTGCAGATTCTCTGGTGTTTTGGTTCACAAAGACAGGAACAAATAGAGGTATACACTATGGGAATCTCTCAGTTCATGAGTGAACTCATAAATCTAGAGCCCTGACAACGAGGCTAGATGGAATTCTCCAGCCCCTATTTCTAAGGTCATCCAGTGATCAAGAGGTCTCTCTTACCAACATTATAGATCTCAGAGGATGCTTAAAATAGGCAGACCCTTCCCCCCCCCCCAACCTGTCTTTAACTTTAAACCAAACATTTTGGCCACCTTTTTTTTTTTCAAATAGCTGAAATTCTTATTTTTCTCTCCAAGTCAAAAAGTGAGAAAGAGTTCTACATTCAGTTCTCTGAAGATAAAGTACTCTGTGAGCCTCCTAAGATGGCTCAGGGGCAGACCACCCTTTCCTCTTCCTCCAGGGGAGAACTATTTAGTTCACAGTTGTTGTTCATCAGACTGTCCTCTAACAGTCACAGGTGGAGACATTAGAACAAAATGATGGTGAGCATCCAGACCTCAGCATCTAGGCAGTAATACACCTTCATTCAGTACACAAATGTTCTCTGAGCTTATCCCACATGGTAGGCACAATGCCAGAGACAGGATGAGCAAGGCCCTGCCACTACTCTGGGGACACTCACCATAATAGGAAATGTGTTAAAACAGCTCAAGTTGCACAGAGCCCACAGTGGAGAAATACTGAAGAGCCTAAAGGAGGCCAGGGAAGGATTCTTGGAAAAAGAACTCTGAGCCTGGTTCTTGAAGGACTCAGCCAGTCACAAGGGTAAGAAATGCAGAGAAGTAAAAGTGAGTCTGGAAACTTCCAGGGTTCTGTCATTCCTGGGGCATGTGGTCTGTGCAGAAGTGAAGAAGGATGAGGCTAGTTCCATGGACTACAAAGAACCAGGTAATGAAGGGCCTGGCTGTCATGCTGTGGGGGGTGGTGGAGAGCTCTTGGGGGAGGGGAACATACAGGTGGGAATGGGGCACAGATGCAGTCCAGTTTGCAAGTCACATTGACAGGCAGTGTTGAAGATGAATTAGAGGTGTACTCTGGAAAGAAAGATAGCCTGGAAATTTGTGAGGCCTGAATAGGGAAAAGCCCCTTGTAACAGATCCTTTGTCAAAATCCTCTTTTGACACAATTGTGAATTCACCTGACTCTGCACTGGTGATGGGATGCCATGCATGCAGAGCACTCCAGCCCCTGGAGCAGAAGTTCATACTAGATTTGTTGAGTTTGTGGAGGTAGACTCTTCATCACCCTTTATCACTAAAATCTGCACAGAATGAACCAAAGTCTTCAGCACCCTTTAGTCACATTTGTAGCTCCCCTGGGACTAAAAATACCTGACTACAACCCCAGAAGAGACAACAAGGGATTTAGAAGGGGCTACCTCTTAAAACCTGACTATATGGCATTTGAGATGCCCAGGAAAGGCATTCTAACCAAACTTCTAACCCCAAGTAAGTCAGAAATTCCACCATGCAAGGCAGGAAAAGAAGACATTTCTAACTTCATTACTTTACAAAGGCTCAGCTCTGAAACGTTACTCAGGTCAGAACCCCATTCTGGCCCACATAGGACCATGATACAGAAAAGAGTCTATTCTTGAAGTCAGGCACAATAACTACACATATGCCAAGGTCACAGACGCAAATGTGTATACTTATGTTCAACCTTCTAATTTCCCTGGAAGAGGAAAAATGGGGTCTTGGAGACTCCAAAGAGGATAGGCTCCACATGTTTTGTAAAATATGCCATACTAGCAACTACACAATAGCAGCACCTGGGTAATACTGATATCTGGGCAGTAGTGGACACCTGAGCAGTAGTGGGCACATGTGAAGTCCTCCCATTCCCTGTGTTCCTGGCATGTATTACTAATTGATTACACTGCTCTCCCACTGGAGCCAGGCTGGGCTTCACCTTTTCCCCCAAACTTAACTCCCGGCAGCCTAAGCCAGATCCAGATGTGGTCTGACAATTGAAGTGAATCATTGGCATCTTGTAGTTGCTTTTCACTAGCTGAGGGAGATGAGTTGATTCCTGGGAATTGACATTGACAGAGTCAGGAAGCTCTCCTCTTTGAGCTTTCATTTCCTCATTAGTAAAAAGGGGAGAAAAGTCCTAACGTCCCTTCTTCATGGAGCTGTCAGAATTGGCTGATGTTGAGACATAGGTGCTAATGTGTGATGGCTGGAAAGCCTCCACCATGAGTTTTCCCATCCCTTTCAATATCTTGTTGAAATGTACCGTGTCAAAAATGTGTTTGTGTTGCTTATATGGAGGGTCTCTCTCTCTCTCTCTCTCTCTCTCTCACACACACACACACACACACACAGGCATTTCGATTTTCAAAATAAAAAAGCTAGAGTCTAGTTTCAACAGACAAGCTGAATTGGAATTCTTGGCAGCTAACAGCAGCTTCCCCCCAGGGAGGTAGAAGGAAGTTCTCTAGCTTGTTTATCCCACTTATTATTAATTACCTGCCATTGAAAAATGATTCTAAGAGGAAAAAATGCACTGCTGAATTACTAATCAAAGAAATATGTATATCCATTTTATTTTACTAATTAAGCAGAGGTTATCTAAAAGGAACTTACCCAAAGCCACTAAGTGTGCAATGGCCACATGCTGGCAGGAGCAGGCTTGGCAGTCCGTTTGGCAGTGTGCCAAGAATCTCGTAAATGTTCACATTCCTCGACCCTGAAATTCTACCTCTAGAAGTCTATGCTGAGAAGATAACCTGAAATGCAGACCAGGACTTCAGTTAAAAAGCATCCATAATAGCTCTATTTACAGTAAGAAAAATATAAAACTGCTTAAGTGTTTATCATTAAGAGAATGTTAAGAAAATTATGATGTGGGCTTGCAATTAGATGTTCTCAGCAATAAAATGATGTTTCAGAGAATTGTTAATAAGTTCAGGAAATGCTTGTGATATAATGTTAAGTGAAAAGCATTAAAATACACAATATATCCAGTGCAAACTCAGGCATGCTAAAAAGGCACAGAAAAGATTGGAAACCCCACCTGCACATTAACAGTAACCACTCAGGGTGCTAAGACCATTGAGAGAAGTTTCCATGGGAATCAAGGAAGCTTTTCTGAGACTCCTCACCCTTTGGAGACTGATACCAGAGCTTCACTGTGGCCTGTTCCCTCTTTACCCTCAGCACTTTCATGGGCTTCTTTGCCCTACTGTATATCTCTTGTCAAGGGGTCTACACTGTGGCATTGTGAGTCCACACTGAGAGACTACAAACCAGAAGTCTCTCTCTCTGTCCCAGCAATTGCAAGGGAGCTTAGCTCCTCTGGAGAAGCAGAGGTATGAGTCATCATTTTCTGCTATTTCCTTCAGGTCTTCTACAAAAAAATATATGGCCAGAAAAAAAGCAGTGGAAATTAAACAAACCTCACCCAAAAATTGGCTCTGCTGTAAAACTCAGAATATTCTGCATCCTACTCCTCCTCCCCAAGGCTGCAAATCCTGGTGTGAATTCCCCTAGTGAAGGTTACCTACCCAGAAGGGATGGTCTCTACAGCCAAACAGAGAAACAGTGCAAGAGTATTGTTTAAACCACAAATAAGGCCATCCATGTAAAAAGTGATTTAGACCTATGCCCAGCCACACTACTCCATGGACATACATCCATGTTCGGAAGCACAGGGCATGGAGCTGACAAGATGGAATATGATTAGGGGCTCCTGCTGCTAGAAGGCACAGATGAGGTTATATAGCCCAGCTCTCTCACTGAACAGATGGAGACACCAAGCAGAGATGGGGTAAGGGCTTGTTGGATATAATACAATGCATTGGAACTGAGCTATAACTAACCTTTCTAAGTTTCCTAGTCACTGAGTGTGTACTAGATATGACCCATTAACTCATTTAATCCTCACAACAGTCCTTTTAGGTAGGACTCCATTTTACAGGTGAGGAAACTGAGTACAGGGACATTAGGAAGGCCATCCAGATTGCATAGCATGATATAGCATAAAGCCAGGATTTGAACTCAGGCTTCAGCCCATGCACTTAATCACCACACAGTTTTTCAGAAAGTGCTGATTCTGAAATGGAAGAACTGCCCTGAGTTTCTAGGAACCTAGGATTTGTGGGCCTGCAGGAGAATTATTCTAGCCTAGATACCCTCTCTATCTGGCATGAGGTAAGTGGGCTCATCTGCAACCTTGACCCAGCCAAACCAGCAGCTCTATCCACTGAACTAGAATTTATTCCAACTGATGTTAAGTGTTTTCCCAAGCAAACTCCCAGAGGCCAGGCAAATATATTCTCAGAGATATCCCACAAGATATCTGTTCCTTCAGGATATCCCTGTTTCCCCAGGGATGTCTGTCTGAGCGGGGCACTGGAGGAGGGAAAGGTGCTGCCTTTCAGAAACATTCTACGTGGATACAGACACTCGATTCTCACAATAATGGAAAACCCTGAAGATGATGTTGTCCAGGAGCCAAGTCAGGAAACTTTGTTATTGGCCACAGCACAAAACCCTGGGGGAGGGCAGATAGCCACTTGTTTACCATGATAGAAGAATGTGCCTTCATCTGAATCACAGAGTATATACAGAGAAACTTTTATGTGCCTGCTCTTACGTGTACACTTGGTCTACATCAATGAATGAGGGAGGTCACAAAAATAGTGATAGAAAGGACTTAAAACTTAAAAGTGTCAACACAGCTCACTAAATACAGAGACAGAAGGGATCCTAGAATGTCTTCATATGTGACCCAGGAGAGTGAGATGGGGGAGAGAAGCAAGGGGAAGGAAATGGTTGGGGTAGAAGAGAAGAGAGGAATTGGTCCAGTGAAGTTTCCTGGAGGAAGAACTATGCTTGTCAGTCTGAAAAAATAAGTAGGAATTACTGAGTTAACCATCATTTGAATTAACAAAAGAGAATCTCACAAAGAGGTGATGACAGGTAGAAATGGATCTGGTGTGCTCAGGGTCCTAGAAGAATGTTAATTAATAGCCTTGATGGCCAAGCTAAAAAGTGTGCATTTTGCTCAATAATCCGTGGAACCTGCTGGAGGACTCTGAGCAGGGAGAGGCCCAATCAGATTTGAAATTCAGAAACATTACTTTTAGTGGATGGCAGAAGAGCAAGACAGACTCTTCCCCTTCCACAGGCTAAAGTCATGAAAATTCCCACTGCTTTTTAAAATCTCAAATTGAGAATATTTATCTCCAGAAAAGAGGTTAGTAGCATGCAAATATGTTCCCTGGATGTTTCACTGTATCTTCCTGGGTAATTTCTTAACACTCACCTACTCCTACAGTAGAACCACCAGTACAAAAAACACATATAGCATATTAACCTGGATCCCTTTTTCAGATTAAGTGACAAGGCAAATCTAAATGCTTCGACATGAATGGAACTGGAGGATATTATGCTGAGTGAAATAAGTCAATCGGAGAAGGACAAACATTATATGGTCTCATTCATTTGGGGAATATAAAAAATAGTGAAAGGGAATAAAGGGGAAAGGAGAGAAAATGAGTGGGAAATATCAGAAAGGGAGACAGAACATGAAAGACTCCTAACTCTGGGAAACGAACTAGGGGGGGTGGAAGGGGAGGTGACGGGGGGTGTGGGTGACTGGGTGACGGGCACTGAGGGGGGCACTTGATAGGATGAGCACTGGGTGTTATTCTATATGTTGGCAAATTGAACACCAATAAAAAATAAATTTATAAAAAAAAAGAAAGAAAATGCTCCACATCACTGGCCATCAGGGAAATACAAATCAAAACCACAATGAGATCCCACCTCACACCAGTGAGAATGGGGAAAATTAACAAGGCAGGAAACAACAAATGTTGGCGAGGATGTGGAGAAAGGGGAACCCTCCTACACTGTTGGTGGGAATGTGAACTGGTGCAGCCACTCTGGAAAACTGTGTGGAGGTTCCTCAAAGAGTTAAAAATAGATCTGCCCTATGACCCAGCAATTGCACTGCTGGGGATTTACCCCAAAGATACAGATGCAGTGAAACGCTGGGACACCTGCACCCCGATGTTTCTAGCAGCAATGGTCAGAATAGCTAAACTGTGGAAGGAGCCTCGGTGTCCATCGAGAGATGAATGGATAAAGATGTGGTCTACATATACAATGGAATATTCCTCAGCTGTTAGAAACAACAAATACCCACCATTTGCTTCGACGTGGATGGAACTGGAGGGTATTATGCTGAGTGAAGTAAGTCAATCAGAGAAGGACAAACATTATATGGACTCATTCATTTGGGAAATATAAAAAATAGTGAAAGGGAATAAAGGGGAAAGGAGAAAAAATGAGTGGGAAATATCAGAAAGGGAGACAGAACATGAGAGACTCCTAATTCTGGGAAACTAACTAGGGGTGGTAGAAAGGAGGTGGGTGGGGGGTGTGGGTGACTGGGTGACGGGCACAGAGGGGGGCACTTGGCGGGATGAGCACTGGGTGTTATTCTATATGTTGGCAAATTGAACACCAATAAAAAAATAATTTATTTAAAAAATAAATAAATGAATAGAAAGTTCATTTAATTTATTTTACTATTATTTTTATGTACTTTCAGAAGTCATGGCTCTAGTCAAGATGGTACGGGTTAATTCCCTTTTTAGATCCATCATATAGTAATATGAAGTAAAGCCCCCAAAAAGGGAGCAGCCTCAAAAACAAGGAAGACATTTCTGTGGAGTCAGAAGAGGAATAGAGGTGCAGAGAGGCACCATCTTGTTGGCTCAGTGATGAATCTGGCCGGGCAACAGAAAGTAAAAGTATTCACCTGGATAGAGAGAGACACAGAGTTTAGAAAGTCTGACTTTCAGAGAAAACTGGCCCTCTGAGAACCAGGAAGGATGAGCAAAAGTAAGTTCACAAGTTGACACATCCTGGTGAAACCACAGAGAACAGGGGTAGAAGAGATTGCCTCTGAAAGAATAACAATTGGGCTAACAGATGATATCTTAACAACAGCTAAGAAAATCAGAAAGCAATGAATTACCTACAATGTACTGAGTGAAAATTATCCAGGAAATGAAAAATAGATACAAAAAAATGGAAAAAGAAGAGATGAAAGATATATAAAGGATTCATTAAGGAGATCTAATATACATCTAATCAAATTTCTAGAAAGAGAGGAGAGAAACAGAGAGAAGTAATTTTTCAAAATTATTAAAAGATACCAATCTTCAGAATATAGGAATCCCAAAGATTCTCATGTAGGAAAATACAAGAAACCCGCAACTAGGCACATCAATTGCTAAGCAGTGAAGACAAGAATATATTAGAAATAATAATAGAAAAAAAGAGGTTAAATTCTAAAAGGTCAACAATTATTTTGACAAATAACCTCTCAACAGTAAAAAAAAAAAAAAAAAAAAAACAAAGCAGCCATAAAAACTAAATTAATAATTTCAAAGAAAAAGTAGATAAAACTGTCAGAATTGGATACTTACCAAAACTACCCTTCAAGAATATGATGAAAGAAAGATATTTTCAGATGAACAAGAAACTCTCACTAAA
Organism: Canis lupus baileyi; assembly: GCF_048164855.1. NCBI lineage: Eukaryota > Metazoa > Chordata > Mammalia > Carnivora > Canidae > Canis > Canis lupus. The sequence goes on along the minus strand of NC_132857.1, from coordinate 29,191,873 downwards.
AGACATTCTAAAATAATTCAGGAAGACTCTGGTTAAGCGTTCAACTCTTGATTTTGGCTAAGGTCATGATCTCAGGATCATGAGAGCAAGCCCCCAGTCAGGCTCTACTCATGGAGCCTGTTTAGGATTCTCTCTCCCCCCTCCTTCTGTCCCTGCCCTCCCCTAAAAACATTCAGGAGGAGGACAGAATCTCAGATGGAAAGTATAAGACGCAAACTAAAATAACAAGCAATAATAGTTGGCAAATATATAAGTAAATCTAAACAAATGCATACTTTATAAAACAATAATAACAATGTCTTGTGAGGTTAGAAATGGTTTGGCTAAAATATTGGACATCAATACCATACTTAGAAAGAGAAGTTAAAATTAAAATGTTATTCAGTCTTTTATTGTTTGGGAAAATGACAATGATATTAAATTCTGACTTTGATAAGTTAAATATACATATTATATAACATTACACAAAAATGTATAAATTCTAAACTGGAAGCAAAAAAAAATGGAATGAGAAAAAAATACTCAATGAATTCCAAAAATAAAGGAAGAAATACATAGAAAAGTATAGAAGAGTACAAAGGAGGTTATTGGAAATCAATCTAATTCTATCAAAAATACAATAAGTCTAAATTTATTAAATTCTCCATTTAAAAAATAGATTGCCAGGATGCCTGGGTGGCTCAGCAGTTAAACATCTGCCCTCTGCTCAGAGCATGATCCCAGGATACAGGATGGAGCCCTGCATGGGGCTCACTGTGGGCATCCTGCTTCTCTCTCTGCCTATGTCCCTGCCTCTCTCTCTCTGTGTCTCTCATGAAAAAGTAAATAAATCTTTTTAAAAAAAGATTGTCAAAATAGAAAAGTAAAGTAGCTATAAACACACAAAAGTAAAACAGTAAGCACACACACACACATAAATAATTGATTCCAACAGCTAATATAACATTTAGAAATTTGTATGTATATAAAAATATGGTCTCTAAATATAAAACCCAAAAGTCTTGGAACTGCAAGAAAGACAAATACAGCACTATTTTAGGAGATATTGACACAACTGTCTTGGGAAAAGCTAGATTAAACAAGCAAAAAATAAAGCAAAAACTAAAAATCAGAGACATAAAGATTTGAAAAACACACAAATCTTGATATAACATATTAGATAGATAATCAGATTGATTATAGATAGACAATATTCATAGCATTCAACAGTTAAGAAATACACATTCTATTCAATCATACGTGGAATGTTTACAAAGTTCTTCACATATTAAGACTAAAAGCAAACAAAACAAATGTCTCAAATATTTGTAAGGGATTTGTACCAGGGTATCTTCAAACTATATTCTCTCACTACCATGTAATTAAGTTAGAGATGAATAATAAAGATAATAATTGTATATAAATTCAAGGACATATTTCTGAATAGCACAAATGAGAAAATACCACTGGATATTAGAAAACATTTCAAACTGGAATATAATAAAAGACTGCACATCAAATGGAATGGAATGCTAATTTGATAGACAAAAATCTATGGTTTTAAATATTCATATTAAGAGCAAGCAAGATATTAATTTAGTGACCTAAACATATGACTTAAAAAGAATAAAGAAACATACCTAAAGAACATAGAAAGAAGAGTGTATTAAAGATAAATGCAAAATTAATGAAAAATAATCAAACATATAGTACTGGCACAAAAATAGACACATAGATCAAAGGAACAGAATAGAAAACCCAGAAATGAACCCACAGTTATATGGTCAATTAATCTTTGACAAATCAGGAAAGAATATCCATGGGAAAAAGATAGTCTCTTCCACATATGGTGCTGGGAAAACAGGACAACAACATGGAAAAGAGTGAAACTGGGCCACTTTCTTATACCATACAGAAAAACAAATTCAAAATGGACCTAAATGTAAGACCTAAATGTAAGACCTGAATCCATAAAAATTCTAGAAGAAAATACAGATAGTAATGTTATTGACATCAGCTATAACAACTTCTTTCTAGATATCTCCTGAGGCAAAAGAACCACAAGCAAAAATAAACTATTGAGACTTTATTAAAATAAAAAGCTACTGCACAGTGAAGGAAACAACAAAACTAAAAGGCAACGTACAGAATGGGAGAAGATATTTGCAAATGACATATCTGATAAAGCATTAGTATCCAAAATATATAAAGAACCAATCAAACTCAACACCTAGAAAACAAACAATCCAATTAAAAATGGGCAGAAGACACAAACAGACATCTCTCCAAAGAAGACATCCAGATGGCCAGCAGACATATGGAAAGATGCTCAGTATCACTGATCATCAGAGAAAATGCAAATCAAATCTATAATGAGATATCACCTCACACCTGTCAGAATGGCTAAAATCAACAACACATGTTGACAAGGATGCAGAGAAAGGGGAACCCTCTTGCACAGTTGGTGGGAATGCAAAATGATGCAGCCACTCTGGAAAACAGTACACAGGCTCCTCAAAAAGTGAAGAAATGGAACTATCCTACTATCTAGCAATTGCACTACTAGGCATTTACCTAAAGGACACAGAAATACTCATTTAAAGGGATACATGCATCTCTATGTTTATGACATCATTATCTATGTTAGCCAAATTGTGGAAGCAGCTCAAGAGTCCATTGATAGATGTATAGATAAAGAAGTGATTATATATATATATTATATATTATTTATGTATATAAATCAATATTCATCCTATATATAGAATAAATATATATATTATATATAAATATATATTTAAATTTTAAATATATAAAAATTTTATATTAATATTAATATTTAAATATAAAAATTTATATAAATAAAATATATATTCATCCTATATATAGGATGAAGCCTATATATATATATATACACACATATATTCTATATAGTCTATATTATATATATTATACACACATATATATTATATATTATATATATAGGATTGGACACACATGTACATATATGTATACACACACAATGGAATATTAGTTATAAAAAAGCATGAAACCTTGCCATTTGCAATGACATACGGAACTAGAGAATATTACACTAAGTGAAATCAGTCAGAAAAAGACAAATACCATATAATTTCACTCATATGTGTAATTTAAGAAACAAAACAAATGAGCAAATAGGGGAAAAGAAGAGAGAGGCAAACCAAGAAATAGACTGTTAACTATAAAGAACAATCTGATGGTCCCTGGAGGGGAGGTAGGTAGGGGATGGGTGAAATAGGTGATGGGAATTGAGTGCACTTATGATGAGCATTGGGTGTTGGACATAAGTGATGAATCACTATATTGTACACCTGAAACTAATGTTACACTCAAATTAAAAAAAAAAAAAAAAAAACTTAAAAAGAGGGCAGCTCAGGTGACTCAGAGGTTCAGCGCCGCCTTCAGTCCAGGGCGTGATCCTGGCAACGTGGGATCGAGTCCCACGTCGGGCTCCTTGCGTGGAACCTGCTTCTCTCTCTGCCTCTCTCTCAATCTCTCTCTCTCTCTCTCTCTCTCTGTCTTTCATGAATAAATAAATAAAATCTTTTTAAAAAAAGAATGAATAAATAAAAAACACTTCCTGCTTATTGAAAAAAATTTAATGGAAAAAATAAGCACATAAAATACAGAGAAAAATAATGCCAAAGACCGGTTGTTTGAAAAGGCTAATATTAAAACTTCAGGCACAAGTAATCAAGAAAAACATGAGAGAAGGAATGAATAAATAATTTAGGAATAAAACAGAAAGCATAACTCTAAATGCTGCAGATATTAAAAAGGCAATACAAGGACTTTATGAGGAACATTATACCAATGAAGTTAAAAACCTAGATGAAATGTGCAGATTTATGAAAAAATGTAACTAATACAGGAAAAATTTAAAAACAGAAATTCTATGTGGTCCTATAATCATTAAAAATACCTGACCAATAGTTAAAACTTCCCCACAGAGAGACCATCTGATCCATGGAGTTCCAACAAGACCTATCCCAAATACCTAAAAGATACACAGTTCTAATTTTACACAGGCTCTTCCAGAGAAAATGCAATGGACTTATTGTTAGGCCAGCCTAAACTAAATACCAAAATCCAACCACAACAGTATAAGTATTTTCTTATATAAATCCTAGGCCATCTGTTTTTTATGAATATAGATATAAGAAATCCTTAAAAATGTATTAGCAACCTGAGTCCAGCAATATATAAAAAAACTTATATATCACAACCACATTGGATTTATTCTAGGAAATGTGTGGTTACTTTAACTTAAAAAACATCAATGAATAGAAATCATCCATTAGCATATCAAAGGGAAAACATCATGGACTTAATCTATTAGGTACAGAAAGAGCACTTAATAACATTTAGCATATATTCATGATAAAAATCTTCAGCAAGCTAGAAATAGAAGGAAATTCCTCAACCTGATATGAAAACATCATACATAACAGTGACAAGTTGGAATTTAAGAAACAAAACAGATATGAACATAGGGTAAGAGAAGGAAAAATAAAATAAGAGGAAAACAAAGGGAGGCCAACCATAAGAGACTCTTAACTATAGGAAACACACTGAGGGTTGCTGGAGAGGAGGTAGGTGGAGGCATGGGGTAACTGGGTGATAAGTATTGAGGAGGGCATTTGAAGTAATAAGCACTAGTTGTTGTATGCAGCTGATGAATTACTGAATTCTACCTCTGAAACTAATAATATAGTATATGTTAATTAAATTGAATTTAAATACATTTTTTAAGTGTTTCCTTAAGATTAAGACTAGCTAAAGGGTCCACTGGCATCACTTACATTGAACACTATACTGGAGCTTCCAGGTGGCATAGAAAGGCAAGGAAACAAATGTTATAAAGACTGGACAAGAAGAACCGAAACAGGGACACTTGGGTGGCTCAGCGTTTGAGCATCTACCTTCTGCTTAGGTCATGATCGCAGGGTCTTGGGATCAAGTCCTACATTGGACTTCCCATGAGGATCCTGTTTCTCCCTCTGCCTATGTCTCTGCCTCTCTCTGTGTGTCTCTCATGAATAAATAAATAAAATATTTTTTTTTAATGAAGAAGAACCAAGACAGTCATTACTTGCAGATAATTTTACTGTCCATGTACAAAACCTGAACGATTGCATTAATAAAAGAGTTTAGCAAGATTACTGAATACCCAGTTTTAAAAATGCATTTCTACATACTACCAACAAATGATTTTAAATGTCACTTTTGTAAATATCATTCAAAATTATCTCAAGAATATAAAGTCCACAGGAATAAATCTAACAGAGGATGTAGAAGAACTATATGGACAAAATTAGAAAGTTCATTAAAAACATTAAAGAATCCCAGTTACATATATTGTGCTCATAGACTGAAAGAACTAATGTTGTCAAAATGTTCTCACTAATCTAAAGCAGTTTACAGATTCAGTGCAATCACTACCAAAATATCAATGGCACTTTTCACATAACTAGAACAAATAATCCCAAAATTTGTAGAGTACCACAAAAGATCTCAAATAGCCAATGCAATCTTAAAAAAGAACAAAGCTGGAGGTATCACATTACAGATTTCAAACTATGTTACAAAACTATAGTAATCAAAACAGTATGGTCCTGGTACAAAAATAGATCAATACAATAGAACAGAGAGCCCAGAAATAAAACCACACTTATATGGTAAATTAATCTATGACACAGGAGGCATGAATACACAATGGGGAAAAGACAGGCTCTTCAATAAATGGTACTGGGAAAACTGATCAGCTACATGCAAAAGAATGAAACTGAACCACTTTCTTATCCCATATACAAAAATAATTTCAAAATGAATTAAAGACTAAAATATAAAACCCAAAGCCATAAATCTTTTAGAAGAAAACATAAGCAGTAAGTTCATTGACATTGATCTTAGTGATATGTTTTGGTTCTGCCTCTTTAGGCAAGGACAACAGAAACAAGTGGGATCACAGCAAACTAAAAATCTTTTGTACAGCTAAGGAAAGCAGAAACAAAACAAAAAGGCAACCTACTGAATGGGAAAAGTTACTTGCAAATGATATAATCAATAAGGGGTTAGCCTCCAAAATATACAAATAATTCCTTTAAAAAAATTTTAAAAAATAATCCTATTAAAAAGTAGGTAGAGGATCTGAACAAACATTTTTCCACAGAAAACATCCAGGTGGCCAAGAGACACATGAAAAGATGCTCAACATCATTCACCATCAGGGAAATCCAAATTAAAACCACAATGAGAAAAAAAAAAAACACACAATGATATACCTTACACCTGTCCAAAATGCTAGTATCAAAAAGACAAAAATAACAAGTGTTGGTGAGGATGTGGAGAAAAGGAACCCTCAAGCACCGTTGCTGGGAATGTAAATTGGTGTAGTCACTGTGGAAAAGAGGATGGAGGATTCTCAAAAAATTAAAAATAGAGCTATTATATGTCCAACAATTCCACTTCTAAGAATTTATAAAAAAAATGAAAACACTAATTCGAAAAGGCATATGTACCCCTATGTTCATTGCAGCATTATTTACAGTAGTTAAGATATGGAAGAAACCTAAATGCCCATAGATAAATAAATGAAGAAGAAGATGTGGTATGTGTACACACACACACACACACACACACACACACGGAATATTACTTAACTCTAAAAAAAAAAAAAGTAATGAAATCTTGCTATTTGCAACAACCATGGATGGACCTAGAGGGCACTGTGCTAAGTGAAATAAATCAGACAAAGAAAGACATCTTATATAACAGTGACAAGTTGATAGGTAAAGGACCTCTTGCATCACTTACATTGAACACCATTTGATCTCACTTACAAGTGGAATCTGAAAAACAAAACAAACGAACAAAAGAGAAACAGACTCATAGATGCAGAGAACAAGTTGGTGGTTGCCAGAGAAGACAGGAGTGGGGATATGGATGAAATAGATGAAAGGGGTTAAGAGGTATAGTCTTTCAGTCATAAAATACATAAAACACAGGGATGTAATGTAAAGAATAAGGAATAGTCAATAATATTATAATAATTGTGTGCAATTACAGATCATAACTAGACTTTATTGTGACAACCATTGTAAAACATATATAAATATCAAGTCAATGTTGTACACCTGAAGCTAATATGACATTGTCTGTTAATTATTCTTCAATTTTAAAAAATCCCAGTTATCTACGTCTTCAATGCATTCCAATCAAAATACACAGAAGTGGTGAGGATTTGTGTTTGTTATGAGTGGTTATGTATCTTGATCTGCTATTTCTAATATTTAGAAAGGAGAACAAAGAGTATGAATAACCAAGAGATATTCCTGAAGAAGAAAAATTAAGTGAGAAGACTTACCCTATTAGATCCTAAGGATCATTATAAATTTCAAGTAATTAGACAATCAGGTATTGGTGCAGGACAGGGGGAAGAGACAAATGAAAATGAATAGAGAGCCAAGAAGCAGACCCACTCATACATGAAACCTAATTTATGACAGAACTAACACTGCACTTTTATGAAGACTAAAGAAGACAGTTTCTATGCATCTCGATCTGAACTTCCTAATCTCTACCACTGGTGCTGGTGTCTCTGCACCTGCAGGACAGCCCTAGCCCAGATCTAAGGAAGTGTGCTGTTTGGTGGTGTGGTGAGTCTAAGAGAATAATGAGGATGGTGGGAAACTGCACACTGGCCATGGCTGCTGCCCATGAAGGAATTACTTCTGTTCTGTGGCTACAAGTACTACCAGGAGATGTTCTCCAGAAAGGGTAGCAGACACAGGGCATTGACAGAAAACAAGGAGTGAGCTCCTTCTCCCTACCTCTGCCCTGTAGCAGCCCTGATTGGCAGACCCTCACAGGCAGAAGCTGGTAAAGTAAAACCAGGGTCTGCAGAGTCCCAAACTCAGCATGACAAAGTAGATTACAGATGGACAGATGGAGCTGAGAAGCCAGAGCATGGTGTTAAACAGAAACTAAAGAGCCCCAGGGGTATGGGGTTGAGTCCCTCTCATTTATGTCCCATCACCGTCCTGCTCATTTTTAAAAATAAAAGCCAAATTATCACCCCCTTCCTAGGATGGCCTCAGCCTGCTTGTAATTCCTTCTCCAGACATCTCTGGTGCTTGGCTCTGGACATTCCCCACGTCCATCAGCCTTTGCCTTCTCAAGACAGGTAGAGGGAGCCCTGGAACATCGGCAGGCTGGGAGCAAACTACCAGGACTCAGAGGTTCAAGTGAGGGGCTGCAGACTTAATATTAAAATGGGCTTCAGCTAACCTGGGCTGAATGACAGCATGGGCTTTGCTCTGGAGTACAGGAGGACAAGACTTCTGACACTAGTCAATCACGGCACCCCATCACTGTCAAATATGGTTCCACCAAGTTCTGTACACCCTGCTGTCCATCCCCCCAAAGAGCTATGGGACCTTTGACACAATGAGCCATACCACATTTGCTCCAAAATAATGCTGAATCAGCAAAAGAGGCAAAAGCAAGCCAAAGAAGTGAATTACAGTGGTTGTTGACACCATTTATAGAACCCACACACCAGCTCTCTGTTATCATCCCCCAAGACATGAAGACAGAAGAAAAAAAAATGCCAAAAAAAAAAAAAAGCCAGAGCAGTAATAATTATAACAGAATCAGGGGCAAGCGATTATTTAATGTGCTAAGAGCTGTACTGGGCACTCCATAAGCATTATCTCATTTAGTTCTCCAGGAGAATTAAAGGTAAGGAGAAAGGAGATAAATACAGTTACCTTCACTAAAGAAATTAAAGCTCTGACATTCAGAACGTAAATAACAAAACAAAACAAAAAACTACCCAAGATGACAGAGCCAGTAAGTGGCAAGGCCTTGCATTAGGAAACAGTATTTTTAGCAGTTAGTTCCTATTGAAGAACTGAATGTCCTAGCAGGTCTAGTTTTCCTGGGGCAGTGTATTAGTCAACTTGGGCTGCTTGAAAAAAATACTACAGACAGAGAGGCTTAAACTGTGTTTAATCTTCACAGTTCTGGAGGCTGGGAGGCCAGAGATCATGGTGCCAGCAGGGACAGGTCTGGGTAAAGACAAGGCTTAGGGATGGTTGGGTTCTGGCTGTGTCCTCACCTGGTAGAAACAGGGACAGTGAGAGGGAGAAAGGGAAATGCAGGAAGCTCTGATCTCTTCTTATAAGGGCACTAACTCCATCCTAAGGGCCCCACCCTCCAGATCTTGAAAGAGTTCAGGACATGCACATTGCTATATTAATTATTTTGAGCTGAAGGCACTTAGAGAAGAGTAAATGCAGAAGGAAGCTTCCTGTGAACTCTTTATCTAATAAGGACAGATCCTCCTCCAAAAGGAACTCAGTGACAACTCTCTGACATCTCCTGAGGAGGAGAGTTAGTATCAGCCAGAGAAGTGCTGGGACTCTTATCACAGAAAACAAGACTAAAGGTCTATACCTCAGCCACAGAGACTTTGTCACAGACTATCACACCTCCTATCTCTTCCTCTAAGGGCCATTCCGTAGGCCCATCCTTCCCCAAAATCATTTACTGTCTTGTTGGTGGCTTCCAGCCTCCCTCACACTCCCTATTAAGATGCTACATAAGCTTCCAAGTATCACCACTTTTTTGAGTATTTACCTTCTTTCCTGTGATGCTTTCATGCACATGATATTAAAAATTAATATATTGTGTACCTTTTCTCTTATTGATTTGCCTGTTGTAAGTTTATTTTATAGATGCTGTTGTCAAACCTAGGAGGAGAGAGGGTAACTCCTTCTTCCCCTACAACCTCATCTAACTCTAATTTCCTCCTAAACACCCCATCTCCAGATACCACCCCATTGGAGCTTATGGCTTCAACATATGGATTTGGGGAGGACACAAATGTCCAGGTCATGACAGGCAGGGTCTGTTTCTTACTATCAGGAATATTTCAGATCTGCCTGCCCAGCACATCACCCTTCTTCAAAGACCAGCCGCCTCCAGCCCTTTCCCTGTAATTTACAGGTAATCCTCCACCTGCAGGCAGAATCTGGCCACAGTTGATTGGTCCAGACGAAGCACATGACACAAATGGGGTCAATCACAGGACATCACAAATGCCCCCACCACACACCACACACACACACACACACACACACACACACACACACACACACACTTTATAGATGAGCAAATTTGGCTCTAGTTGAGCTAACTCTGAGGCCTTCTACGAAATTTTGGAGTGATCCCAGAGAAGACATGCTTCATTCCTCCTAAGATAGTGAGCAAGGCAAGGTGATGCAGGCAACATGGCACAAAGGCAGGCAGTCCCCCACCTTGGACCAAGTGGAGAAAAGTCTGTTTTGTAAATGAAATTCTATGAAGGATCAGAGTAATCTGACCCATGTACATAGGCATCATATACTGCATCCTCATGGATAGCACTTGGAGAAGCTTGGAGAGGTAATTGGCAAGCTTTGGGCTCTAACCCTCCAGAATAGAGTTCCACATTTCACTGGTGGATCTCACAGTGTGGCCCTGCATAGCACTTTTTAAAAATATTGAATTACTTGCCCACTTTTACAAATCAGGAGACATCCCATAAATATCTGGATGTCTGGGTTCTCTTGAAAAATTAGGACAGCCAGAAACATTGGGCTTTTGTCCCTCTTGGCTTTCTGGAAGCAAATGATGGCTGCTCACTGCAGGTGGTACATTCTCCTGTCTGACCCCAGCCTCCCTTCTCCCCATCACTTCCTTACCCAATGCCCTGTGTCAGCTGCCATTTATCACTGCCTCTCCACTGCTTCTTTATGGAATATAAAGAGCTAGACCAGGAATCCATGCATTTCAAGAAGTTTGGGAGAGAATACGTTACCTTATGGAAGAAAATAGTGCTTTTACATGATTATCAAGCAAATAAAATTGGTGCCAAAAAAATAAAATAAAAAATAAAGTTGGTGCCAAAAGAATACAGCTGAAGGCACTGTTATGAAGTAAATAGTTGTTAGTTTTCACACTGTGCCCAGTTTACTCAGTGTACCCTTCTGGTATTTGGTCCTGCAAGAACTGCTCTAGAATATAAATCATCCTAAGCACCAATAATTCAAACGTAAGGTCAGCAGTTAGTACCCAAAGGGCAGGATTCTGTGTTACTTGCAGATGGTGGACTCTGGGATCTATATGCTGCATTGGAAGAAATAAAACACAAGAATTTGTTATGAAAGGGAGAGATTCTGCTTTGTGTCCCTTGGAGGTTTGTGACCAGGAAAGTCAAATTTCTCATTCTTAGAACAACAACAAAAAAAGTCTCCAAGAGGTAGAAATAGAATCTTTCAGGAAATAGTTAGTGAATATCCAAGAGGTACATTTTCATTAGTAGTAGGGCATAAATGCAAATTCACATGTCCTGTTCATCTAGCAGTGTTGGTCTCCTCACCTCAAACGTGACTCTTCACTGCTTCTCATAAAAATTAGAATTTACTAATCTGCTTTTCACCTGCCATCGTGTTTTTTCAGTCCCACTCAACTATTTCATAAAAGTCACTACATGCCCCTTACCAGCCATAAACTTCTAGAGAAGGTGAAGGAGGCAGAGAAGTAAAGGTTTCTAAAAGGCAAAATGTCATAGCAGTTCTTTATTCAATGCTTACTATGTGCAAAATATGTCTGAGATATGATGGCACGTGCCAAAGACACATTATCCAACTTAACCCTAATAATAACTGTTTGAGGGTTGTATTTACTCATTAGTAAGCAAGGAAGCAGTGGCTCACAGACGCACATTACCTCCTCCTTACTCCTCGAGTAAGCCAAACTCTTTCTCATCGCAGAGCCCTTGCATCTGCTCAGTCCTTTCCCAGGAGCACTCCTTTCCCTGATCTTCAGATAACTGGCTCCTTCTTACCCAAATGTCACCCCCTCAGCAGTCTGTTCTAACACTGTCTGCCTTCCCCTGTCTAGACTTCCATTGCGTCACTATGTTGTTCCTTCCTAGGCATGAGTGTTCATTGGGTGAATGACCATTAGCTTTCAATCTCTTATAGTTCTTTTCCTGTAACTTTCTGCTCAGAAACTTTCTGCTCTAGGCTCATAAATATAACCCGGACATTAAGTTCACAATGACACATACAGCTTTCGAGGCATCCCATTGTCTAGGGCCAATATACCCTTCCAGTGTCATCAACCATCCCAGCAACCTTCACTCCCACTCCATTACACAAATCAGATTGGCTTTAAATACACCTCATGGGGGATCCCTGGGTGGTGCAGCGGTTTGGCGCCTGCCTTTGGCCCAGGGCGCGATCCTGGAGACCCCGGATCGAATCCCACATCGGGCTCCCTGCATGGAGCCTGCTTCTCCCTCTGCCTATGTCTCTGCCTCTCTCTCTCTCTGTTTGACTATCATGAATAAATAAATAAAATCTTTAAAAAAATAAATAAAAATAAATAAATAAATACACCTCATGGGCAGTTTAGAAAGGAGAATGGATCCTAAGCAGGTATGTGATATGGGGAAAGGATCTTTCAGCTCTTTATCCAAGTACTAGTCATGGGGGATGCAGTAAGGATAGCTGAGGGGATAGGGACATGGGAGCAGGGTGACAGCTGTGCTGGAATTGGGGTGGTGACTTACTAGGCTTGCAACTGAGTGAGCTATAAATGATAGTGCTAACAGTGGTAGCTGTGGGAGTTGGATAGGTACTGATGTGATGGCAGTGTTTGGTGGCAGTGGGGACGGGGATGGGAGTGACAAAGATGGAGGACATCACATTTGAACTGCTAGCATCTAACCTCTCAGGTCATTGAGCTGACAAAGCTACCTGGCTCTCCCCACTGCCAGGTTTTCACCTAGCTCATTACCCCATTGGGATAACCCCGAGATACCCCAATTCCAAGTCCTTGTAAATCACCTCAGTGAAATGACTCAGGATGTATGTGTCCAGGAACACACACATAGAATTTAGATATAAAACCTGATTTTCTGGAGAGTCAGGTGCTGGTATATCTATAGCTTTACAGATCCAAGTGCCAGCCCCCCAGGGCTCTGTCAACACCACCTCCTATCAGGCTCCCTTCCACCACACAGTGTGTAGAGAAGTCAGCCAAGGGATGAAACTGCTTACTATGCATTGTTCCAAGGCAGCTGACCGACAAAGTATAAATAGCTCTGCTAGCACTGGCAACAGTCGGCCGGAAAAAGCAGGCAGAAGTCGTTGATAATCTGGCTGTGGAGCCTCCGGCCTGAGAGTGTCACCCAAAGTGCTCTGAGAGCAGAAAATGCCTGATATAGAAGAGGGGTAACTGCTGAGCAACAGAGGGGGGCAAACATGGCAAAATGGGGGGGCTTCAGGAGGCCTATCTGAGCTGGCTTAAATCAGTCAGGAAGCACTGAGCAGGTTAAATAAATCAAATCAAGTGACTCCCAGTCTCAGCCACTTCATGAAGAGGGAAGAGGCGTAGGAAGGCAGATGCAAGTGTGACTCTTTTCAGGGGGCCTGTAATCATTTATTTCTGCTTTAATTTATTTCTTCTTTCTGCTCATGTTATTCATATTCATTTTTTCTGTTTCATTTGCTCAGTAGACTTAACACTTGGCTAGGTACTCTAGGAAATGAAAGCAGAACCTGATAAGAGGTGAGAGTCACCTGACTTAATGGTGAAGGAGGATGTGGCAAACGTCTACCAAGGGTCATGGTTTGTCACAGTATCAGGAAGTCAGAGGATTAGATGAAGTCACCAGGGAGGCTTCCTGAGAATGAAAAGCATCAAGCTTTGCAGCTGGAAGAATGTTATAGGCAAAGGAGGAACACAGAAGTGAGCAGAGTGTATTGGAGGTAAATGCAACAGGCTCAAGCAGGACCTTGGGAGCAGCTGGAGCTCTGATGGGCGGTGTGGAGATGAAGAGGGAGATTCTGCACCCTGAGCTCTGAGCCAGCACTTAGCCCACTCATGCTGACACCCAGGTGCCGACATGTGTGTGAAGGAGACAGTTTGAGGATCAGTTTGTCACGTACTGAATCACTCAGGGAGAATTTCAGAATTGTCATCAGAACCCCTGAAGTGGGTTTCCATAGGTCAATGTTGGGGAAAACAACTCTGTGGGTGATTCCAAAAACACCCATGATTAATAACTGCCCCCAAGGGGCATAGAAAAGCCAAACAAAAACAAAACAAAACAAAACAAAACAAAACCAGATAAATAGATGATGTCCCAGGATGCCGTGTTGGTGGTCATCACCCTTGATTCTAAGATCATCATCCAGACTCAGACTGTGCAGTATTTCAGCCTTGGCAAGGACCACCAGCATGACTTCCAGACTCTCTGGCTGACGCCAGTTCCTTGTGGCACTGCAGGCTTCATCTGAGTGCTGCTGCTGGCAAGCCTGTGGGACTAGCCATCAGCTCCATCCTCCCACTTCTAGGAACCCTTGCTTTTGTACCTACAGCATGGGCACCAATCACAATCATCAGTACGATGTTCCCTGTGGGGAGAGACTCCTCCTCCCCTAGGCCCTGCAATCCATGTCTTTAGGGCTGCGATACCTTCCAACTGTCACATCTCTACCTGGGTCAGACTTTGATCTTACCCTCTCCCTACCTGCCCCAAGAATACTCTGATACTCTGCAGTGGCTTGTGCTGAGGGGACCCCACTCCAGGCTCAGCTACATGCTCCAGGGGAGCCTGGAGGAAGAATCAGAGGGCAAGGAGGACAGAGTCAGTGCCCCACCCATGGCACAACCACCAGAGGTCTCTGAGTGGAGTGGACGGCAGGTTTGAGTCCCTTCTCCTCTCTGACCCTCAGTATTTTCATCTGTCAGATGAATTGATTGCACACCTGGTCTCCCAGGTACCCCCATCTCCTTAATCCCATGTAAAGTGTGAAAAAATACAGCTTTGGGGCTGCCAGCACTGTCTTTAGTTGGCTTTCAGCAGTGGGCCTCTGTAAGCAGAAGCAAAGTCTTCAGTGGGACTTGTGGTCATGCAGGTAAAGCCTGAATCCTCTTCTTAAAAAGAAGAGATGGCGAAATAAGAGGTGTACTGCATAGTGACACAAGCCATCTGCCCAGGGGTTGAGGAAATCCTAGGGGAGGACCAGAGGATGCATGAGTGGAGCCAGGCCTTGAGGACAGGACGGGATGCCATGGCCTTCTCATCCTGCCATCTGGACACCACGTGAGTGTTCTGTGGACTCAGGGTGGAAACTCAGAGCCATGGGGACTCTCTGTAGCAGCAAGCTGGGGATATAAGAAGACCCCACCACCACCACCATGAGAAATAGTAATGCTCTCATAGCTCTCATTGTTTGTTTGCTTATTTGATCAATTGGTTGAGTTGGGAAAATAGACATGCACATGGTTCCAAATCCCAAGCACACAATTCAAACAATTTAGATCAAAAAGCAAGTCCCTCTTTCCTCCTTGTCCTCACCTCTCCAGGCTACACAAGACTTGTGTGTCCTTCCTCGGATATTCTGTGCACATGCATGAAACACAGTGTGACACTTTCCTCTGCCATTGTAGTCTCCCAGACCAGGCCCAAGCCTAGAAAAGTTTTGCAAAATATCAGTCACAGTGTTGCTGATGCTCTGGGGACACAAATGAAGGGCTTGTTTCCATGCTTAGGGACGAGAAGTAAGGGGAGGGTCAGGGTGCTGGCCACAGTGGCCAGAGAACAAAGGTGACCAGAAGAAAGTTCAGAGCTCCAGAAAAGGGGACAAGGGACCCACATGTTCCCTGTAAATACCATGCAGTGACTGCCTATGTATATGGACAAGGGCTCTTGACCCTCGCTCTGGCCAGCAGAGAGGTGGTCCCCCCTTCTCCAGGCCCTAAGGAGCTCCTTACGGTGTACGCTTCTCCTCCTCCTCCCTTCAAGGAGAGGCCCTGGAGTCAGAGCCACCTGGGTGGTGTCCTGCATTCAGCCCAGCCCAGCCTGGCAGCCACGCCAGAGACATGCCTCCCAGAAGCAGGAATAGAGGAGGCCTCGGTTCCATGGCCTGAACAGGGGAAAACGGAAACTCATGAAAGTTAGCTATCCAGGGGCATCCTTTCAATAACAGAAATATATACATTAAAATTAGAGAAGGAGATGGAGGTAAGTGTTGCTTTAATTTCAAAAGGCGTTAAGTACAGGATGTACAAGGACCTTTCAACTGGTGTAGGACCTATATCCACATTCTCATCCCCTCTTCAGCATAGCGCCAGGGACCAAGTCATCACTGGGCCAAGTGGCTCAGCCAATGCTGGCAGGTGGTTCTAGTGGGCCAGGCTGTGAGGCCCTGGCACCCACTCTGCAGAAGCCAGAGCCAACCTTGTCCAGTTGGGCCCCACTGCGCCCCTGGTGCTCTGGGAGGTGGGCTCACATACAGGCCCTGCCATGCCCCCTCCTCATCATTGCTTCCTCATAGCTTAGAATCCCTCCTTGCCAAAGCTACTATGGTTACTATGAACAGCTCACATCAGGGGCGATGGCCAGGGCCTTAATGATGGAGCTTCAGACAGAAGAACCATTTATTCTGCACTTGGAGCTTGGCTCAATGGAGTGGTTCTCCTGTTGAATATGGTGTTGGCTGGGGTCATTCATGTAGCTCAACTCAGCTGGGAGCCCAGCTGGGCTGGACCATTCTAGAAGGCTTCGTTCACATGGCTTGTGCCTCTCCTGGGATGGCTAGAGCTCTCATAGGTGTTTGGGTTTCTCTCTCCATCCATGGAGAGCATGGATGGTCTCAGCATGTATATCCTGGCCTGAGATTCCCCACATGGCAACTAGGTCCCATGAAAGAAAAAGCAGAAGTTACAAGGCCTATGAAACCTGGCTTTGGACGTTTCACAGTGAGTGTCACTTCCACCACATTCTGTGGTGAAAGCAAGTCACAAGACCAGTCCAGATTGGAAGGATGGGAAATGAACCCCCTCTGAGGTGGGGGGTGTTTCCATATGGAAATGGAAGGATGCCAGTGGCTGGCTCTGGAGAGTGTCTCCCCAGCCAGATAACTGCAGGCTTATGGTCCCTGTGTTTAAAAAGAAAACATCCTTATCAGTAAGAGATGCACATCCACACGTTTAGAAATGAAATGACATCATGTGAGGGGTCTGCTTTACCACAGTTCAGGATGAAAGTGGAAGGAAATAGATAAAAGGACACTGATAAACATCAAAAATCATTAAAAGGTTACTGATGGGCATACAGGAGTTCATTATGCTTAGTCTTTACTTTTGTAGATGTTGAAAAATTCCCCTACTATAAAGTGAGAAATCGAATCAATAAGTAAAACTGTAACTTTTCCACTTTCAGTAGGGGCAGCTTATCTCACCACCCGCCCCCAAAATCTGAAGTTCAAAAGAAAGAGGAAGGGGTTCCAAGCAGTGGATGCCTTCAGGAAGGGTGCTGACTTGAGGAGCAGCTGCTGGCTCCATTCTCTCTGTCCTCCTGGGCATCAGCCTGTCCAGCCTGACATCCCCCCTTCTGGCTTGCCTGACTCTCTGCTTCTGGGCTGGCAGCAGTCTCTGTGAGCCTGAAGTCAGGCCTCTGCCAGCTTATTTCAGGAGAGCCCCATGGCTACACCTAGCGGGGCTTCAGGACCTGATTCCCCAACACAGTCCCTGCAGGTAGCTATGTTCATTTAAAAATATTTTGTTTATGAAAAATGCCATCTGGTGTCAAGCCCTGTACTGGATTCTGAAGATGCAACAGTGAATAAGGGATCTCTGCTCTAACAGATCTTACGTTTAGGGACATGGGATAAGTGCTGTGAGAAAAGCAGTGTCTGGTGTGAAGCAACGCATCCTGAATTAGAACCTCTGGGTAATTTTGGAGCTGGAGGCAGCTCCAAAGTAAGAACCACTGCCTGCATCAGGCTAGTACACTAGAGATGGGCTCATGGCAGAGCAGGAAAACTCAACAAATCGGAAGGCCCAGGCTCCAGGCTGAGGCGTGGGAGCTTCCTTAGGTACACAGGGATCACCAAATATGCAAGCTTGGAGCCAGGAAGGTGGGAGGGCTGGAAGATATGGCATAACTGAGCAGTGCCAGGACAGATGTCACTCCCAGTCAGGCTCACTCGTCCTTCCCAGCAGCAGGACAAGAACAGGATGCTGAGTATGTCAGCTGATCTGAGGCCCTGCATGAGTGGGCAGTTTCCAGGATCCAGCCCTGACTCTACCCAGTTGCCCCTGAGTAGGTTGCTTCTCCTCTGCAGGAGGGAGGGTAGCATACAAGGTTATCAGGGTTAATATCACAAAATGGCCATCAGCGGCCACCAGATCTGAAAGAAGACATATGAAGTCAAGTTTTCATATGAGCATCACACCGGTGATTCAGTGACTTGCTGGGTTGAGGGTTTGAAACATAAGCACTTCATCCCACGCTAGCAGGTGTCAAGGGACTGCACCCCATGCCCAGCGGTGGCCACAGGAACTGCCATGTGGAATGATAAGTAAGCCATCAGGAAAAATTTTGCCAGAAAAACTAAGTCTGCCCCTTAGGTCTCCAGGTCCTCCAGCCACCTCGTACATGGTCCATAGCTGTAGGGTGACTATTCTGTGCTAGTTGGATTCAATTTTCTTGCCCCAGAAGAGCTATGGTGACATCAGAGCAATTCATTGGGTGCAACTATGTGCCAGACTAGGAACACAGTGGGTAATATAACTCAGCCTCTGCCTCCAATGACACGGAGATACACGTGAGCCAGCCATCTCAAAATGGTCTTTGTCAACCTAAAGACAATTACTGAGTACTGCTCTACTAGGTGCTGGGCCCAGCACTGGGGGCTGCCCGGGACATGACTGTCACAAGTTTGCAGACAAAGAATACAATTGCTTGCGATGTGCCCCACAATCACTGTGCACCATAGCGATGGGGTGGGGTTCTCCAGTGGCAGAAGCATTGGGCCTGGACACCCCCATCCTGCCCCCTTCTGGGGCCTATTTTCCCATCTATAGAAATGAGGCAGACTCAGGCTGTTGGCTGAGAGGGCCTAGTGACCATTGCCTCCACCAGCTCACCCTGGATAACCCTCTCCTCCACATCCCAGGCCTTCCCTGCAAGTGGCATTAATGCACACCAAAGCCTAGAGCAAGCTCTCCGCTTGAAACAAAAGCTGCAACAGTGAAGTGTAGATGTTCAGTAAATGCTTAATCATATGCATTTTTTTCTTTCCACAACTGAATATGTAACACAATCAAGGTGTCCCACCCCACTGGCTGGTTTCTCTTTTTTTTTTTTTTTTTTTGCCCTGTTCAAGGATGTCTTTCGACTAATTTGTTGTCATTTCATATTGCAGTCTTCACAGTTCAACAAGAGCTTAAGATGGGGCATTTGGGCCAGGCAGGCACGTGGTGGTCCTCTGTACAGTCCCCTGCTCACCCATATACCTCACAGCCAATAACACGGAACCTCAAGGGGAGGGGCTGTCCTTGTTCGGAATAGGAACTCTGTCCTACTCTGTCCAGAGTAAAACAAGACCAAAGTGGTGAAGGGTCATATGAGGATGTGAGCCATGAGGCATGTGAGAGACAAAGCGCCCACCCACAGTGAGGAAGTAAAAGCCATAATCACCTCAAGGGAGCAAGGCCCTATATCAGCATGCCAGCAGGCCATGGGCTACATGAACATTCTCAGAGAAAAGGAAGGGGGATGGCGGTAGTCATGGGCAGAAGAACAGGAAAGTCAGGGAGCCTGGCCAGCTTCAGACAGGCCCAGTCCAGCCTCCTGGGCCCTGAGATCCCAGGCCACTCTCCGGCAACAGAAACCCAGTTCCCACCCCTCACCTCCCACCGTGCGGCCTCTGCCTCCATCCCAAGACAGGCACCACCCCATGGGAAAGGCAAGGCACCTGCTCTTCACACTGCTACTCTCCCAACCCAACTTCGCCATTCAGGAGAAGAAAGGCCAGCCATGTCCCATGCTTGGCGTATATGTGGAGGGTAGGATACAGATGCATATGCCAAGCCCTTGGGCTGAGCACTTGAATATCCAGTGGCTCCTGTATGCCCGGGAGTGATTTCACTATATGACAGGAGGACTCTGAGGTTCAAAGAGGTGAAGCAATGCTTCTAAAGTCCCACAGGAATCACTTTATCCAAACCCACAGACATTCTCTCTCCCTCTCTCTCTCTCTCTCTGTCTCTATCTATCTATCTATCTATCTATCTATCTATCTATCTATCATCTATCTATCTCTTTAGGATTTTATTTATTTATTCATAAGAGACACAGAGAGAGAGGCAGAGACATGGGCAGAGGGAGAACCAGGCTCCCTGTGGGGAGTCCGATGCAGGACTCAATTCCAGGACCAGGATCAAGACCTGAGCCGAAGGCAGACACTCAATCACTGAGCCACGCAGGCGCCCCAGATATTCTCTTTTTCATCACACCATGCTCAGCAAAACAGCAAGGACCACGTGGGAGGGAAGGGGAAGGAACTGCCTTCAACATGAGGCTGCTTGTTCCCAGATGGAGAGGGAAGAGTGGACAATCACTGACATTTAGGGCTCTAAGAGACAGCAACAGAGAGAAATGATGCCATCTGCTTCCCAGTGAGATGTGGACACTTGGTGAAGATGGAGAGGGGGTTTGTGGTGCTGTGGTGCCAGTGAAAGAAGCCAGGTGGGAAACAGAAGTTCCAGTAAAACAGAAAGCCAAGTTATTGACCAACACAAAGCAGCTGTCTTGGATCATGAAGAGGTGCCTGGAGGTTCTGGGGAGCAGAGGAAATTCCCCTGAGATGAATCAGGTTGCCATGCCTCTGCAAGGCCAAAAGCAGCCTGACCTGAGCAGCTCTGCAGGAGCCTGGATGGGACTCCTGAAATCGACGGTGGCTACAGAAGGTGAGCAGGAGCAAACACTTGGTTTCTTTATGTGACAGAGGCTGCTGTGGGACCCAGGGGAGGGGACGTGTGAGAGGTGAATGTGACTGCTCAGGACACAGAGCACAAGCCCTCTTGCCTGCAGTGAGGGCAGGAGTAGGCGCCAACAGGCTGGTGCAAAGGAAGAGGCTAGCTCTTATAAAGCCCCAGATGGAGTCCCAAAATTCCACCTAAAATCCCCTAATTTATCTGGTTCTTCAGCCACTCTCCACATACTGACCAGATACCGAGGTCTTGCTGGCAGAGAGGAGCACGGCATCAGGTGGAGAAGCTGGGCTGTCCCATACAGCACAAGGGAGTCATGGCACAGAGCTTGCTGAGGCACCTGGGGCAGGCCTCTGGGAGGGCTTATCGGGAGGAAGACACAATTCCACTCTCCAGAGCTCAGAGGCTAGTGCCTGTCTGCAGGGGCTCAGGGAGTCTAGAGAAGGGACAGTACGTGCAGCTGGGCCTCAGAGGCTGGGTCAGTCTTTCTGGTGCAGCCTTGGTTTGCCATTTTATCAAGTCCTGTTAACCAATCTATGTGAAAAGGATTATTATTTTCATTTTTAAGAAAACTGAGATCAGTGTGATGGATAATGCTACATGTTGCTAGGCCACAGTGCCCAGATATTTGACAAAATATTATTCTAAGTGTTTCTGTAAAGGTGTCTTTTTAGCTGCCATTAACATTTAAATTGGTGGGCTTTGAGTAAAGCACATCGTCCTGCATGGTATGGGTGGGCCTCATCCAATCAGTTGAAGGCTTTTACAGGAACAAAGCTGGAATCTCATCAAGACAGGCTTCTGCCAGCAGATTGCCTTTGGAACACATGCATGCACACATGGCATGAACAGGCGCACACACCCTGTTGCTTCAGTTTTCTTTGGACAACCCAAAGATACTCAAAAAGTTTAAGGCCCAAAGGCAGGTAAATTTTCTGAGGCCAGGTGGTTTGAATCTGAGACAGCCTGAAATCCTCTTGCTGTCCTGGGTCACAATGAACCTTCCAGTGATCTTTGGAGAAGTGTTTTTAAAAGGAAAAACATCAAAAATATAATCTGTTTAGTCAACAAAAAAAGACTATGCTTTATTCTGAGATATTATTTTCTTTTTCTTGGTGTTTAAAATGCCCTTTCTTTGAATTAATGTTAACTATGGTTAGCAATAGTGGATTTTTTTGTAATGACCTAATTTGGCAAAATTTACAGTTGGAAGTCCTTTTAATCTACCTATTTTTCACAGGCCTTCTCAAACAAAAAACAAAAACAAACAAACCACAAAGTCTAGAACACCTCTACCCTAATCCAACTGGAGTTCCTTCTTATATGAGTGCACTGGCTCCAGCTTGTATTTCAGCCACGGAGACAGGCTGGACTCTGGTATGCCTACAAACACCGGTCATAGAAGAGAATCAGAGCACCTGTTCTTGAGTATGGTGGCCTGCAGCAAAGGCCTACAGGCTTCCGAGCTGGGCTCTATGGGAAGGCTCAACCACCTTTGCAATCCTCCCTGTCTCCTACAGTCAGTGCTGTTTATCCTGGCACAGTATCCTGCTTGCTGCCAAGGAACAGAAGTCAATTGCCTTGATTACCTTATTCACCTCTTTGAAAATGCACTTCACCTCCAGCCTGTGGATATTGAATACAGTTAAGGATGGAATATGGGCTTCTGCATTTCCCAGTGCATCTGCCCCCAGTCTGTGCCCTGAGGTTTTCTCATAAAGGACTCCTTGACAACCCTTCCCAGCCCTGTCTTCATACCCACCATCTGCTGTTGTCTCTCCTAGTATATCCAAGGCTTTTTCCTTCAGGATCCAAGGACCCTGCAACCAGCAGGACCCCAAATATCAGGTGTCCCACACCCAGACATGTACACACACGCTTGTACTCTGATCCTCTGATCCAGGCTGCAGGAGCATGTTGCTTGGCAGTCAGCTGCACAGCCTCTGGCAGGTCCCACACCATGGAGAAGCCTACAGGTTCTAAAATGGCACACAGAGATCATGATACCTCTGTAATATCAAATATGGCTGGGCAGAAGCCAAATAATAGAAAATTATTTCTTTATAATTCAACATTTCTTTGTTTTTTCACTTTTATTTAGCAGCAGTATCGCTGGCCTTCTACCATCCCATCTTAAACACAACTGCATGCCTCGCTATGACTAGGGATCATGTTTCTGGGTTACCATCATGTGTCACTCCTGGACATTTCTGGCAGTGAGGTCACCCTCCTTCCCCCTATAAGACTGAGACTAACTGTTGCCTTTCTCAGCAGGCTGTCTAATGACCTGGCCTGCCTAGAGAACCAGGACAGCCTGGGAATGGGATGGGGTTGCACCCGGAGATTCTTGGCTGCTGTGGGAGGAGACAAAGGACAAACCCTAAAGTGTTGTACAGAGATGTAAGTTCAGAGCCCAGCACAAGCACAAGATGTGTGAGGCAAAGCACCAGGTATGACATGGAGTGTGATGAGCAAAACACCAGGAAAATCATAGATGCAGCCAGTCCAAGGGTGTGCTGAGGCCAAGGGGCTGCATAGCTTTTATAGGATTTTCCACTCAATCAACATGGATGTGCTTGGTGTACCTGAAGGAACAGATGCATGGCCATGGCTATGGGCATATGTAGTTTTCTTTTCTTTCTTTCTTCTTTTTTTTTTCTTTTTTTTTGTCTTTTTCCTCTTGCCAACTTTCAGCTAAAGTTGTCCTCTAGGTAGTGGAAAGGGAAGTGGGTAGTGGGTTGGGGTGACTGGGTGATGGACACTGAGGGGGGCATTTGGCGGGATGAGCACTTGGTGTTATGCTATATGTTGGCAAATTGAACTCCAATAAAAATAAATAAATAAATAAATAAATAAACAAACAAACAAACAAATAAAGTTGCCCTCTTGTCTAAATGTTGGTGGGTGGCAGGCCCCTCCCTACCATCACCACCACAACCATCACCACACCTTCTATGAATCCTTTGTGAACTGGAGAGGACACAAATAGAAACGTCTTAGAACTTGGTGTAAAATAAGGACTGGGTGTAAAATAAGGAAAACTTTAGAGGTTTTTAAACTCAAGTACCTGAGTTATAGTGCATGGCCTTTATAACAGCCACTTTTGACTGCTGGCCAGCCTGTGACTTTAACTTGAGCCCTTCACACCTCCTCTGTCACCTCTTGCAGAAAGCATTTACAACATTACTAACAGTGACCATTCATTGCACTCACCATGTGCTAGGTACTCTGCCTGACCTCCAGTATACTTGACTTCATTCAGCTCTTTTCAACAGTCCGATGAGTCTGAGCATCATTAACCCCAGCCTCATCACGAGCAAACAGCCTTGGGGCAGTGATGTGACTTGCTCAGGGCCCCACATCCAGTCAGTGACAGAAGCAACATTCAACACCAAACCTTACTGGCTTCAAAGCCCTTTCCCATTCCTTCCCACCCTTCACATGTCCTGCACATGTCGATCTGTCTGATGTTGGAGCAGGTGAAAATTCTTTGACACCACTGGAGGACTGAGACTCTTGACACAATTCCAGTTAAAACAGTGAGGAAATTGGACTGCTTCTCCACAAAATAAATGAATTAATGAATGAAACCTCATTTGGAAGACTGTTTGGCAGTATATACTGGAACTGAACAGATTCACTTCAGCCCCGGCTATACACATTTCACAGAAATGTGTGTATACACGCACCAAGTGATGTGCTCAAATGTGTTCATTCCAGCACCGTCTGTAGCATATCCAAACGTGAAACAACCAAATGTCTGTCAAAAATTGTGTGTGGCCCTGCAGTGAAATACTGCCAGCAACCAGAACCAACAGACCACAGCTCCATGCAAGGGCATGGACAAACACTGCTGCAAAGGACATAGAGCCAGGGGCTGAGATCAGGACCCTGACCTCCCCATGTTGTCCCATATCTATACTGTGTGTCTTTGCCATCAGTCAGGCATCTCCTGTGGATGGGGAACTGCCACTCTTTCTCCCATTCCATTCTGGGCTCCCCTATATGCCATCACCTTTGGGAACATTTCCTGACTGCATAGTGTCTGGCTTAGTTAACTGCTCTCTTGATGTCTCCACTATAATCCATGCAACTTTTTGCTCTATTTATCAGACAGTCTCAACTCATCTGATTACTTGCCTACTCTTGGGGCTGAAATTAAGTCTTTTATCGCTGTGATGTTTGGCTTAAGGGACTGACCCTAGGGAGAAACTCAATAGCTGTTTGTAAAATGAGTGAAAGATTAATAGAAAAATTAGTGCAACACCTCGAAGGGCAGTATGGGAACTATAAAAATATCTAGAAAGAAAAAGGATATCATCAATAAGAAAGGCCATCTGACCTTTCTCCAAGGAAAGAAGTTGATCCTGATTGAACAGACTCTGGGCAGTCTTTTGGACTCTCTCCCTCTGGTCCCACCACCACCATACAGTGACTCTAAGGGACCTTCTTTGATACATTGACACTAGGAGGCTCACAAGCTGCTGTTTTGGAATCTGGGCCCAATTGGTACAGGAAGCAACTTGGAAGTCTTACCAAATCATAAGGGAAAACAGGAAGATGGTGAAATGAATTTTCCTTGAACAAAAATACAGCTCAGTTCCCATAGCACAGACCAACTGGTAATATCCAAGTGAACACATCTTCCAAAACTCTCCAAACCTGTACTGTGCTATGTGTGACGCTGACGATAAGAAGCTTTGCTTAAATTCACATATTTCAATCATCTTTTGCTGCATAGCAAGCCACTCCAAAAATTAGTGCTTAATACAAAAACTATTTCATTTGCTCAATTCTGGGATCAGGTATGTGGCCTGGGCTCAGCTGGAAAGTTCTTCTGCTTGCCTTGCCTGAGGTCACAAATATGACTGCAGTCATCAAATGACTCAACTAGAGCTATAAAATCAAAGATACTTTCAATCACACACCTGGAAGTTAGTTGATGTAGCTCTTAGCTGGGATGATTCATTTCTACTCCATGTCTCACCCTCTAGTAAGCTAGACTAGACTTTTCACATGGCTCTCCCAGAGATGTAATCCAAGAGAATGAACCAGAAGGTGCAAAGCCTCTTGAGGCTTGGGCTTAGAAGTTATACAACAGCATATTTCATTGGTCACAGTAAGTCACAGGAGGGCCAAGTCTGAAGTCCATATGGGAAGAGACTACACAAGAGCATATCTAAAGGAAAGGGAATGAGAGCACCTGGAGGGGGGCTCAGTCGGTTAGGTGCCTGACTCTTTATTTTGGCTCAGGTAATGATATCAGAGTCCTGGGATCTAGCCCTGCACTGGGCTCCTTGTTCAGTGGGGATTCTGCTTGTCTCCCTCTCCCTCTGCCCCTCCTCCCACTCATATATGCTCTCTAAAATAAATAAATAAATAAATAAATAAATAAATAAATAAATAAATAAACAAACAAATAAATAAATCTTTAAAAAATAAAGAGAAAGGGAATAATAGCAGCCATTTGGCGAATCATCTACCTCAAAAAGCAACTACAAGAGGTAGTACTTATTTCCCCTACATACTAAGCCTTGACTATTTCCATAAAATGGCTACCATCTTTAATTTCCATCCAGAAAGGGATGTCTGGATGGCTCAGTGGTTGAGCATCTGCCTTTGGTTCAGGGTGTGGACTGAGGGCCCTGGGATAGAGTCCCACATTGGGCTTCCTGTGGGGAGCGTGCTTCTCCCACTGCCTATGTCTTTGTCTCTCATGAATAAATAAATAAAATCTTAAAAATAAAAATTCCACCCAGTAAAATGCTAATCTCTGGGCAATTTCCCATATTGAAATGAGAAGACTCAAGGAGATGCAAGCATGGGGGCAGAAATGAAGAATTTGGCTTAAAGCCAACTAAGTTCCAGATGTAATCAATGTGGAGGTTCAATCAGGCATATGTGAATCTATAATTAAGAGAAGAAGTCTAGCAGGATATAAACATTTGTGAGTCAATATTACAAAGATGGTGTTTAGGACACAGGACTGGATAAAGCCATTAAAAGTGTGAAGGGATATAGAAAAGCAAAGTAGTCATAAACAGCCCTGGCACACTCCTACATTAAGAGATCAAAGAAATAAGGAGAAAGCAGCAAAGAGACTGAGAAAGAATGGCTAATGATGTGGGAGGGAAAGAAAAGTGTAGTGTCCTAGAATTTAAGTACAGAAAATATATCAAGAAGGAATAATCCACTTCATCTAATTCTGCCTGTAAATCAAACAAGATAAGGATCAGAAATTTCATTGTTTGCATGGCAAAAATCTGCCCCCGAATCTAAGTGACTTTGGTTTGGTGATAAATTTCAGATACACCACCAAAGCACAATACAAGAAAAATTTTAAAGTGATAATTTGACCTCTATTAAGATGAAAAACTTCTCAGTGAAAGACACTGTTAGGAACACCAAAAGATAAGCCACAAGCTGGGAGAAAATAGTTGCAAAGCACATAGTAGATAAGAGATTTCTATCCAATATATACAAGAGAACACTTAAAATATAACCCAATTAAGAGGTATCTAGGCGGCTGTCAGTTCAGCATCCAACTTTTGGTTTCAGTCAGATCATTAAGAGTGTCATGATGTCGATCCCTGTCTCAGGCTCCATGCTCGATGCAGAGTCTCCTTGAGATTCTGTCCCTCTGCTCCTCTCCCAGCTCAGACTCACTCGCTCTCTCTCTTTCTCTCCCAACCTTTCTCTCAGATAAATTAATTAATTTTTAAATGTAACCCAATTAAAACAAAACCCAATAAAAAATGTGCAAAATCTGGACAGACACTTCACCAGAGATGACAGATGTCATGTCAAATAAGCAGAAGAAAATGCTCAATATCATTTTGTTATTAAGGAATTATAGGGCAGCCTGGGTGGCTCAGTGGTTTAGTGCCACCTTCAGCCCAGGGTGTGATCCTGGAGACCAGGGATCGAGTCCCATGGTAGGTTCCCTGCATGGAGCCTGCTTCTCCCTCTGCCTGTGTCTCTGCCTCTCTCTCTCTCTGTCTTTCATGAATAAATAAATAAAACTATTTTTAAAAATGAATTATAAACAATGAGATACCACTACATGCCTGTTAGAATAGCTAAAACCAAACTAACTAACTAACAATTCTCATTCATGGCTGGTGGTAATGAGGAATGGTAAAGCTACTTTGGAAGACAGTTTGTCACTTTCTTAGGAAGTTAAACACAGTCTTACCACAATACGGAACTTACTTTTCTAAGCATTTACCAATTGACTGAAAACATGACAGTATCAAAACCAACATGTCTCTGCTTATAAAAGCTTTATTCGTAATGGCCCAAAGCTAGAAAAACCAAGATGATCTTTAATAATAGATGAAATAGATAAGCAAGCAATGGTACATCCATACAATGGAGTACTATATAGCAATAAAAAGAAAGGAGGTATCCAGCCATGAAAACCATTGTTCAATCTTAAATAAATATTGATAAGTGAAAGAAGCTAATTTGAAAAAGATACATACTATATAATTCCAATTGTATGTCATTGCAAAAAAGGTAAGACCATAATGATACCATAAATATCAGTGGTTGCCTGGCGTTTGGAGAAGAGGACAAAGTTGAATAGGTGAGCACAAGAGATTTTTTAGAACAGTGAAATATTCTGTGTGATATTGAAATGGTGAATACATAACATTATGCATTTGTCAAAACCCAAAGAACTATACAGCACAAAGACTGAACTGTAACATATGGAAAATTTTTTTAAAATAATTATTTAGGAAGTCGGAGATCCCAAGATGCAATGTGGACTGTGACAAAAAAAAAAAAAAAAAACTGACTGACACTGACTGTATGCAAATGTATGAAACAACCTCACTGAATAGAGTGGGGAAAATGATACTGACCTAAGTAACTTTGGAAGTGAGGTAATCTATAAGATTAAAGGCAAAGAAAATTGTAGATAGATTTTTTAAGCTTTTTTTCTTACAAGGGTACTGAATAATAATTCCAATATCACTACATATGTATACTGGAATTGAATCATTAAGAAAAAAGGTTGGGCTATGGTAGGAGCCAGGTTTCTTACTGTTGGGGCAGGAGGTCACTGATAAGGAAAGGAAGGAGACTAGAATGACCAATATGGTAAGGGATTAGAGCTAGAGAATCAGAATATTTGGCTTAATATAAATACAGATATGGGGATCCCTGGGTGGCTCAGCCCTTTAGTGCCTCCCTTTGGCCCAGGGCATGATCCTGGAGTCCCAGGATAGAATCTCATGGAGGGCTCCTTGCATGGAGCCTGCTTCTCCTTCTGCCTGTGTCTCTGCCTCTGTGTGATATGTGTGTGTTTCTCATGAATAAATAAATAAAATCTTAAAAAAAATACAAACAGGTTATATGTAGAAATATTATATATATATATATATATATATATATATATATATATATATATACAAATTAGCATACACGGATACATTTCCTTGGTCTGTCACCTGAGAAGACCTATAAATAATGACATCTCAGGAGCAATGAACACACCTAGTGCCTAGATCTTACTTTCTAATGCTATTCTCCAATAATATAGGAGAACACTTAGGTAAAGACTGATTCTAGTAGTTGGACAAGAATGTCCTGTAGTTCCTAGAGCACCTTTTAGTGACAGAAAGCAAGAATGTGCTAAAAAAAAAAAACTACAGTGATAGGGGTATTCTAAAAGGTCACAAGAATCAACTGAAAGAGTTCCTACTGGATAAAGAACAATTTAAACAATAAAATACAGTAATATTAGGTTATAACCCAGAGTATAAAGTAAATAGCATTTTGATATAAACAAATAAATAATAAATAGGGAGATAAATAGTAAATAAATAGGGAGAAAAAAGAAATCTCCCAAGAAGATTTTCAAATCATTTATGTAGATACTCGGCTCTCAAGAGGTGGAGCTAATTCCCCAATCTCTTAGCAAAGGCTGCACATAGTGACTTTCTTCCAAACAGTACAATATATAAAGGGGAGAAGAATAGGGAAGTAACTTTTACAGTGGAGAAACTTGATAAACACTACCTCAGCTTTGATGTTGATTAATGTTAACATCAATGTGATAACTCATGTTGATAGAATGTATCCTTGATGTGATGTGTGAAATTGCACTTTACCTCTATGTCCTTCTTCTCAAAAAGCCATAACCACAGTTTAATTATGAAGAAAACATCTGGCAAATTCCAACTGAGAGACATTCCACAAAATACATAAATAGTACTCCTCAAAACTGTCAAAAGAATCTAAAACAAGTAAAGAGTAAGAAATTGTCACAGACAAGATGAGGCAAAAGAGGTAGATGTCTAGATATAATATGGAATCCTGGATAAGATCCAGGAATAAAGAAAGAAATTAAGTAAAAATGAAGGAAATCTGAATAATCAAGTAAGTGCTGAATCAATAAAAGGCAACTTGGAAATAAGAGAAAAGTTGTGACATTTTACTTGTGCATGCTCCACTCCCCTTAAAGTTTTGTAGTGGTCTTAAAAAAAATAAAAATAAAAAAAAAATAAAAACAGCCTACACTCTGAGTGTGGGATGCAGGTCCCTGGTTCAGAAAAAGCAGAGTGGACCTTATTTTTAAATTATTGTGTTTGTCTGTTCTAATTGAGGCTAGAGGCTACCTGAAGGACTGACTCAAGATGATCGTCTCTGTTTCCCCTGATTCAGAAATCACTTAGTGCAGAAAAGAGACAACCTTTGCTTAAAAACATAAGCCAATTGAAAACCCTATACCTTTCTGTGTCAAAAGATTACAGTTGAGATACACAATAAAATATCTAAAGTCATGTAGGATAATCTGGAAAGAGTATCATTGAGAAATTGGGGCATCCAGAAAGTACTCATGTATACTGGAGAATTTAGAAAGCCATATGAATATCTAGAGCAGGTTGCATGACTTAAAAAGGCCTGAGAATACTCTTGGCTTTCATTTCTATCTGTTCTTTCATACAGGCAGTAATTGAAAGCTAAAGTAGAGTAGTAAAGAGCCTGGTTAAGTTATGAAGGAGGGCCATACTACCGAGTCAATCTGCAAAGAATAGAAGTGGTAGTCTTTATTGTTGCTGTTCTATTGTTTTTTGTTTTGTTTTGTTTTTGTTTTGAATTTGGGGGAGGGGGCTTTGTATTTTTAATTTTTTTGACTCCTGGAATTTTAAGGAAATAGCTTTCAAAATCCTAGCTAAACATAAACTAATGGAAGTGTCTTCAGAGACTATGCATGAAAAGGAATAGTCTTTGCAAAAGAAAAAAAATGTTTTGAAAAAGGTTCATAAACAACTGTACATGGTCAACTGTAGCCTTCAACACTTAATCACAGAAATCTCTAGGTAAGGGAAGAATCTGAGTTCCAAATTTGTCATGGTATAATTTTCAAATGTCCAATTTACAACAACAACAAAATTCCATAAGAAACAAGAATGTATGGTTAATTTACAGTATGAAAACAAATTTATGAAAACCATCCTTTAAAAAGCCTAGACACTGAATTTACTACATGAATAATTTATCTATTTTTAATAAGCTCAAAGAGCTGAAGAAAACATGAAAAAAGAACTAAAAGAAACCAGGATATCAATAAAAAGATAAGAATTATAAGAAAACCAAACTGAAAAGTACAATACTGAATGGGAAAAAAATCACTAAAGGAGATCAACGGTCACTTTGAGCAAGTAAGTAGAGGGAAAATCAGCAAACCTAAGGGTAGACAATTCAAAGTGTCTAATTTGAGAAGCAGGAAACAAAAGAATGAATAAAAGTTAGGAAAGCCTGAGGGACCTTTGAGACACAATCAAGTAGACAATATATGCCATGGGAGACATAGATAAGGAAGAGAAAAAGAAAAGCAGAAAAAATATTTGAAAAAACGATGGCTGAAGACTTACCAATTTTGATGAAAGACATGAACATAAAAATCCAGGAAGCTCAACAAATTCCCAGTCAGATGAATTCAGAGTACCACACTGAAATGCCTTATAATCAAAATGTGAAAAGACATAGACAAAGAATCTTGAGAACAGCAATAGAGTAGTAACTCATCACTTACAACGGCTCCTCAAAAAGATTTACATCCAGTTTTTCATCAGAAAAGGTGAAAACCAGATGCAGGGGGATGACAATTTAAAGTATTGATAGAGAAGTGCAGCCAATCAAGAATTCTATATCTAGCACAACTATCCTTCAAAAAACTGAAGGAGAAATTAAGACATTCCCAGATAAGCAAAAACTGAGGGGATTAATTACCACTAGACCCACCCTGCAAAAAATGATAAAAAGAGTTCTTCAGATTGAAACAAAAGTACACTAGACAGTAAATGAAATCTATACAAATAAGATCTCCAGTAAAGGTAACTGCATAGGCAAATATAAATGCCAGCATTAGTGAATTTTTGCTTTTTAAATCCACTTTTTATTTCTCACATGATTCAAAATAAAAAATAATTACAAATCTATGTTGCTGGACACAATATATAAAGGTGTAATTTGTGACAACAATTACATAAAGGGAAGGTAGAGCTATATAAAGGCAGAATTTTTGTGTTATTGAAGTTTAGTTAGTATCAATTCAAATTGCTTTTTTATAAATAATAACAACAAATTATTGTAAATTTATTATCTTAATTGTAATCACTATAGTAACCACTATCTAATAAAATTACACAACAGAAATCAAAAGACACAGTAAAAAAAATAATGAAACACGAAGAAGTCAGTAAATGAGGGACACAAAATAGTAAAACATACAGTAAAGAAATACCAAAAGGGAAGAAGTAAATCCTTCTTTATCAATCATTACTTAAAATTAAATGGATCAAACTCTTCAATAAAAAGGCAGGTATTGGCACAATAGATTTGGAAAAATGTGAATGAATTATGTACTACCTACAAGAGACATACTTTAGATCCAAAGACAAAATAAGTGAGAAAAATATATTTCAGGGATGCCTGAGTGGCTCAGCAGTTGAGTGTCTGCCTTTACCTCAGGGAGTGATCCTGTGGTTCAGGATCAAGTCCCACATCGGGCTCTCTGCAAAGAGCCTGCTTCTCCCTCTGCCTATGTGTCTGCCTCTCTCTGTGTGTGTGTCTCTCATGAATAAATAAATAAAATCTTAAATATATATATATTTAAGATTTTATTATAAATAAATGTAATATATATTTATTTATAATATATATATATATTTATAAAACAGTAACCAAAAGAGAGCTGAGGTAGCTGGGTTAATATTAGACTAGTAGACTTTAAGCCAAGTACTCTTACAAAAGACAAGGAAGGTCATTATATACTGATAAAAAGGATAATTAATCAGGAAAATATAACAACTATAAACACATATGCACCACCAACAACCCCCAAAAACATAGGAAGAAAATATTAACAGAATTGGAAGGGAGAAATAGCTATGCAAAAGTTGGTGAAGACTTTGTGCCTCGCATAAAAGTGCTGGATAGGTTATCTAGACACTCAATAGGGAAATAGAAGACTGAACAGGATTATAAATGGACAAATCCTGACAGACATACACAAAGCACTCCACCCAAAAATATTAGAATACATATTTCTCTCGAGACCACATGGAACATTTTTCTAGGACAGATCATGTATGTTAAGCCACACAAGAAGTCTTAATAAATTTGAAATATTGATATATAAAGTATCTTCTCTGAACAAAATGGAATGTAGCTAGAAGTCAATAACAAAAAGCAAACAGGCAATTTCACAAATATGTAGAAATTAAACAATATACTCTTGAACTAGTGAGTAGAAGGAGAAATCATAGGAAAATGAGAAATATGTAGAGGTAAATAAGAACAAAAATTCAGTCCATCTGCTAGCCAGAAAGAGATACCTCGGAGGAAACCAAAACTGCTACTACCTTGATCTGGGACTCCTAGCCTCCTGAAATGTGAGAAAAGTAAATTTTTCTTGTTTTAACCTCTCAGCCTGTGGTATTTTGTATAGAAGCCCTAGGAGACTAAAACAACTTGTAACAGGCAGAGATTGAATCAGTAATAAAAATAATCTCCCAAAGTGTTGCCAAGAATCTGGAAAAATTATAACCTTCATGCATTGCTAGTGGGAATGTAAAATGTTTTAGCCGCTGTGGAAAATGGTTTGTCCTCTCTTGAAAAAGTTAAATGTTAAATTACTATATGATCCTACAATTCCATTGCTAAGTACATATTCAAAAAAAATTGAAAACAGATACTCAGACTCAGATACTATATATATATATATATATATATATATATATATATATATATTATACTATTTATAGCCAAAAGTTAAAAACACCTCATAAGTCTGTCAACAGATAAATGGGTAAACAAAACATGGTCTACACATAAAATGGAATATTATTTAGTCATAAAAATAGAGTACTGATACAATGCTACAGTATTGATAAACCATGAAAACATAATAATGGTAAAAGAAAGAACCTAGATACAAGACTTCACATATTTTGTGACTCCATTTATATAAAATATCCAGAATAAATAAATCCATAGGGAAATAAAGCATACTGATGTTTCCCAAATTCTAAGGAGAGGATATAATGAGGAGACATTGGTTAACAGGCAAGGAGTTTTACACTGGAGTGCTGGAACTATATAGAGATAATAATTGCACAATATTGTGGATGTATTAAATGCTACTGAATTGTTCACTTTAAGATGCTCAATTTTATATGAATTTCACCTCAATAAAATTTTTAATTTAATTTTTTTATTTGATTTTATTTTTTAAAGATTTTATTTATTTATTCATAAGAGACACAGAGAGAGAGAGACAGAGGGAGAAGCAGGTTCCCTGTAAGGAGCCTGATGAGGAACTCAATCCCAGGACTCTCCCAGGGCCTGGGATCACACCCCGAGCTAAGGCAGACAATCAACCACTGAGCCACCAGGCATAATTTAATTTTTTAAAGGGCAACATAAGAGATTCTTGTATTAATGGAACTTGTTCTGTATTTTGACTGTGGTGGAGACTACATGAACCTACATGGGATAACACTGTAAAGAATAAACAGATACACATATACACATACACACACATAAGTGCAAGAAAAATGGGAAATATAAATAAAACCTGTGGATTATATCAATGTCAATGTCCTGGTTGTGATATTGTGCTATGGTTTTCCAAGATGTTACCTTCGAATAAACAAAATGGCATTTCTCTATATTATTTCCAAAGCTACATGTGAATCTGCAATGATCTTAAAATTTTAAACTTCCTTTTTAAAAAGTCCTCTTCCAAGCTTTCATGACGTACATCATAGGGGATTGCTGGGAAACTCACAGAGACAGCCTGGTCAACATCTCTCTCACCATGACAGGATCTCCTACTGAAAAGGTCTCCAGAAATTTTAAAAGATCTGTGATTTACCAGCCAGTATGTCAATGCCTGTTCACTTGAATCTGCCACAGTTTTCCCCAAATTGCCTGATTTTACATTTTTCTATATGCCTGGGGATTTGCCTAGTTCAGGACATTATTTCCTCTTTCAAAATCAGTATTTTAATACAATTCAATAGTAGAGCTTGATGCTACCCATCTCAGCTTGAATGACAACTCATCTATCATATTCACACTTTGAATTTGGAGAGGGAGAGAGGAATATCATTTTCCTGTGTTATCTCAATTCCCCACCCAGGGAAAAATAAAATAATGAGGGGCATCCATTTTTAGAAATAAACCTTTTTTAGAAAAAGACAAGCAAAGGAAGGCTAGTTATTTAGTAGCTAGCTCAGCCTGCCTAGCTTCAGCTCTGGTATGGAAAGACCACTCATCAGGGAGTCAGGAGGTCAGCAATTTAACATGCAGTGAGCCCCTGGGAAGCTGTTTCCTCTCTTCTGACCTTGCTTTTCTCATTTCTACTCTGTGGAAGTTAAATTAGTTCCTTTAAAAATTCCCTTCCAGTTGTAAAATGCTCTGATTCTTCTTGTCTGCTGTTATAAATCCTACTTCTGTTACTCACTAGTTTAGCAATTTAACCCCTGTAAGTCCCAAAAAAATAGTGTGTCCATTTCTACAAAATAAATAAATGAATGGATGAATAAATAAATTAATATGTTGCTGGAATTTTGATAGTGATTTATTTAATCTATAGACTAATTTAAATAGAGTATCATAATTCTTTTAAAGTTTCTCATGGCAATGTATAGTTTCAGGGTACATGTCTAGCATTTTTTGGTCAAATTTACCTCAAAATATTTATTTTTGTTATTCAAAGATATTTTTATTTTAATTTCTGTTTTATTGCCAGTATATTAAAATGCAATTGAATTATGCATATTGATCTTTTATCCTGACAATTACTAAATTCATTCATTAGTTCTAGTGCTCATTTGAAGATTCTATAGGATTTTCTGGGTGGGTGATATGTTATCCTTAATTAAAGTAGCTTTACTGGGGGCACGACAAGATGAAGGAGGAGTACAGTCCCCAAGTAACCTGTCCCCACAAACTTACCTAGGTAACTTTCAAATCATCCTGAAAACCTACAAATTCGACCTGAGATTTAAAGAGAGAACAGCTGGAATGCTACAGACAGAAGGGTTTTCATGTCTAAGGAGGTACACATGCCTGAGAATTAGCACAGCTGGCCCCTCCCCAGAACCCAGCTGGAAGAACAGGGGAAGAGCAAATTCTTGACCAAACAGCACTGGAAAGCTCCAGGGGAAGTCGAGGGATTTACAGTATATAGAACCAGAGGGCACCCCTCTTTTTTTTTCTTCATTTTTCCAGTACAACTCATATTTATATCAGACTGTAATTTTCTAATTTTTTTTCTCTTTTGCCACCTTAGCTACAATATTTTATCACCTCTTCATTTTTAAGGTTCTTCCTTTTTGACTTTCATATTTCTACAATTACAGGTCCTAGATATATTTTCCACTTCTAGATCCCCTTCAACATACTCAACTTAATTTTGGGAAATATACAAGATATGTTTTGTGTGTGTGTGTGTGTGTGTGTGTGTGTGTGTTTTGTTTCCTCTGCCTCATTTGTTCTACATTTTGTTCTACAATGGCAGAAGTTAATACCTTCTAAAACATAACCAG
Source organism: Canis lupus baileyi (assembly GCF_048164855.1). Classification (NCBI taxonomy): domain Eukaryota; kingdom Metazoa; phylum Chordata; class Mammalia; order Carnivora; family Canidae; genus Canis; species Canis lupus. Next base: position 29,154,944 of record NC_132857.1, on the reverse strand, counting down.
TATGCATCCAGAACCAAGTGGTATACCATGCTGGTTCATGCTGTGAGATTCCTCATTACCATTCTGCCAACATCTTTTATCTCATTTATGTATTGGTGGTCAATGTTGGGGCTCTTTACAACTATTATTTGTTTTATAAATTTAGGAATGAACATCGTCTAATACACAGAACTTAATATACTCAGAAACAAGAGGATCACCTTCTAAAACCACTCAGGTAGACTACATTCTCCCTCCACTACAACCTCTTCAGCACCACCATCTCCCAGCCCCCCTTCCCCCATTTTGTCTTCTACTTTTTTTCCCTTTTTTCTTTTTCTCTCTTTTCTTTCTTTTTTTTCCCTCTTATTCTTTAGGATTACTGTCCTTTTATTTCTTAGTACTTTGTTTTAAAATTTGTTTTCCACTTTACTGGTCCTTTTGTTTTATTTTGTTCCAATCTTTGTCCTCATTTCTGGTCTCGGACCTCAGCAAAATCATCTAGGGTGAAAATTACTTAAGTCATGGTTGATATTCTTGATGCAGGCCCTCATACAGCCACTCTGCACTGAGTAAAATGACTAGAAGGAAGAACTCACCACAAAAGAAAGAAGCAGAAACAGTACTCTCAGCCACAGAATTATAGAATGTGGATTACAATTTGATGTCAGAAAGCCAATTCAGAAGCAGAGTTATAAAGCTACTGGTGGCTATGAAAAAAAGCATAAAGGATTCAAGAGACTTCATGACTGCAGAATTTAGACCCAATCAGGCCAAAATTAAAAATCAATTGAATGAGATGCAATCCTAACTGGAGGTCCTACGACGAGGGTTAATGAGGTAGAAGAAAGAGTGAGTGACATAGAAGACAAGTTGATGACAAGGAAGAGAGCTGAGGAAAAGAGAGAAAAACAATTAAAAGACCCCGAGGAAAAGTTAAGGGAAATAACTGATAGCCTCAGAAGAAAAAAAAAATCTGCATTTAATTGGGGTCCAGAGGGCGCCAAGGCCCAGAGGGCCAGAAAGCATATTTGAACAAATCATAGCTGAGAAGTTCCCTAATTTGGGGAGGGAAACAGGCATTCAGACTCAGGAGATAGAGAGATCCACCCCTAAAATCAATTAAAACCGTTCAACACCTCCACATTTAATAGTGAAGCTTGCAAATTCCAAAGATAAAGAGAAGATCCTTAAAGCAACAAGAGACAAGAGATTCCTAACTTATATGGGGAAAAATATTAGATTAACAGCAGACCACTCCACAGAGACCTGGCAGGCCAGAAAGGACTGGCAGGATATATACAGGGTCCTAAATGAGAAAAACATGCAGCCAAGAATACTTTATCCAGCAAGGCTCTCATTCAGAATAGAAGGAGAGATAAAGAGCTTCCAAGATAGGCAGAAACTGAAAGAATATGTGACCACAAAGCCAGCTCTGCAAGAAATATTAAGGGGGATTCTGTAATAGAGGAAGTCCAAGGGAACAATCCACAAAAACAGGGACTAAATAGGTATCAGGATGACACTAAATTCATATCTTTCAATAATAACTCTGAACATGAATGTGCTTAATGACCCCATCAAAAGACATAGGGTTTCAGACTGGATAAAAAAGCGAGACCCATCTATTTACTGTCTACAAGAGACTCATTTTAGACCAAAGGACACTGACAGCCTGAAAATAGAAGGTTGGGTAACCATTTACCATTCAAATGGTCCTCAAAAGAAAGGAGGGGTAGCCATCCTTACATCAGATAAAACTAAAGTTTATCCCGAAGACTGTAGTGAGAAATGAAGAGGGACACTATATCATACATAAAGGATCTATCCAACAAGAGAACTTACAAATCATCAATATATATGTCCCGAATGTGTGAGCTACCAAGTATATCAATCAATTAATAATCAAAGTTAAGACATACTTAGATAATAATACACATATACTTGGTGACTTCAATGCACGCTTTTTACAATCGACAGGTCTTCTAAGCACAACATCTCCAAAGAAACACAAGAGCTTTAAATGATACACTGGACCAGATGGATTTAACAGTTATTTACAGAACTTTACATCCAAATGCAACTGAATACACATTCTTCTCAAGTGCACATGGAACTTTCTCCAGAATAGACCACATACTGGGTCACAAATCGGGTCTTAACCAATACCAAAAGATTGGGATTGTCACCTGCGTATTTTCAGACCATAATGCTTTGAAATTAGAACTAAATCACAAGAAGAAATTTGGAAGAAATTCTAACACGTGGAGGTTAAAGGGCATCCCGCTAAAAGATGAGTGGGTCAACCAGGAAATTAGAGAAGAATTAAAAAGATTCATGGAAACTAATGAGAATGAAGATACAACCATTCAAAATCTTTGGGATACAGCAGGGGGAAATACATCACAATACAAGCAGCCATCGAAAAACTGGAAAGAACTCAAATACAAAAGCTAACCTTGCACTAAAGGAGCTAGAGAAAAAAAGCAAATAGATCCTACACCCAGCAGAAGAGAGTTAGTAAAGAATCAAGCAGAACTCAATGAAGTAGAGACCAGAAGAACTGTGGAACAGATCAACAAAACCAGGAGTTGGTTCTTTGAAAGAATTAATAAGATAGATAAATCATTAGCCAGCCTTATTAAAAACAAAAGAGAAAAGACTCTAATTAATAAAACCACAAATGAAAAAGGAGAGATCACTACCAACACCAAGGATATACAAACGGTTTTAAAAACATATTGTGAGTTAGGAGTCTCTCATGTTCTGTCTCGCTTTTTGATATTTCCCACTAATTTTTTCTCCCTTTCCCTTTATTCCCCTTCACTATTCTTTATATTCCCCAAATCAATGAGACCATATAATGTTTATCCTACGGGTGGTGGAAGGGGAGGTGGGCGGGGATATGGGTGAATGGGTGATGGGCACTGAGGGGGGCACAAGATGGGATGAGCACTGGGTGTTATTCTATATGTTGGCAAGTTGAAACAAATAAAAAAATAAATTTAAAAAAAACATATTATGAGCAGCTATATGACAATAAATCAGCCAATCTACAAGCAATGGACACATTTCTGGAAAACCAAAAACTACCAAAACTGGAACAGGAAGAAATAGAAAACCTGAACAGGCTAATAACCATGGAGGAAATTGAAGCAGCATCAAAAACCTACCAAGACACAAAAGTCCAGGGCCGGATGGCTTCCCTGGGGAGTTCTGTCAAACTTTTAAAGAAGAAACTGTACCTATTCTATTAAAGCTGTTCGGAAAGATAGAAAGAGATGGGGTACTTCCAAACTCGTTCTATGAGGCCACCATCACTTTAATTCCAAAACCAGACAAAGATCTCTCCAAAAAGGAGAATTATAGACCAATATCCCTGATGAATACAGATGCAAAAATTCTCAATAAGATACTAGCCAATAGGATCCAACAGTACATTAAGAAGAGTATTGACCATGAACAACTGAGATTTACCCCCGGGATGCAAGGCTGGTTCAACCTCATAAAACAATCAATGTGATTGATCACATCAGCAAGAGAAAAAACAAGAACTATATGATCCTCTCAATAGATGCAGAGAAAGCATTTGACAAAATACAGCATCCATTCCTGATCAAAACTCTTCAGAGTGTAGGGATAGAGGGAACATTCCTCAGTATCTTAAAAGCCATCTATGAAAAGCCCACAGCAAATATCATTCTCAATGGGGACACTGGGAACCTTTCCCCTAAGATCAGGAACAAGACAGGAATGTTCTCTCTCACCACTGCTATTCAACATAGTCCTAGAAGTCCTAGCTTCAGCAATCAGGCAACAAAAAAAAATAAATAAATAAAAGGCAAATTGGCAAAGAAGAAGTCAAACTCTCTCTCTTTGCAGATGACATGATACTGTACATGGAAAACCCAAAGGACTCTACCCCAAGATTGCTAGAACTCATACAGCAATTCGGCAGTGTGGCAGGATACAAAAATCAATGCCCAGAAATCAGTGGCATTTCTATACACTAACAATGAGACTGAAGAAAGAGAAAATAATAGTCAATCCCATTTATAATTGCACCCAAAAGCAGAAGATACCTAGGAATAAGCCTAACCAAAGAGGTAAAGGATCTATACCCCAAAACTATAGAACACTTGTGAAAGAAATTGAGGAAGACACAAAGAGATGGAAAAATATTCCATGCTCATGGATTGGAAGAATTAATATTGTGAAAATGCCTATGCTACGCAGGGCAATTTACACGTTCAATGCAATCCCTATCAAAATACCATGGACTTTCTTCAGAGAGTTGCAACAAATCATCTTAAGATTCGTGTGGAATCAGAAAAGATCCCGAATAGCCAGGGGAATATTGAAAAAGACAACCAGAACCGGCGGCATCATAATACCAGATTTCAGGTTGTACTACCAACCTGTCATCATCAAGACTGTGTGGTACTGGCACAAAACCAGACACAAAGATCAATAGAACAGAATAGAAAACCCAGAAATGGGCCCTCAACTGTATGGTCAACTAATACTTGACAAAGCAGGCATGACTATCCACTGGAAAAAGGACAGTCTCTTCAATAAATGGTGCTGGGAAAATTGGACATCCACGTGCAGAAGAATAAAACTAGACCATTCTTTTACACCATAGACAAAGATAAACTCAAAATGTATGAAATATATTAATGTGAGACAAGAATCCATCAAATTCCTAGAGGAGAACACAGGTAACACCCTTTTTGACCTTGGCCACAGTAACTTCTTGCAAGATACATCTGTGAAGGCAAGAGAAACAAAAGCAAAAATGAACTATTGGGACTTAATCAACATAAGAAGCTTCTGCACAGCAAAAGAAACAGTCAACAATACTAAAAGACAACCTACAGAATGGGAGAAGATATTTGCAAATGACATATCAGATAAAGGGCTAGTTTCCAAGATCTATAAAGAACTTCTTAAACTCAACAGCAAAGAAACAAACAATCCAATCATGAAATGGGCAAAAGACATGACCAGAAATCTCACAGAGGAAGACATAGACATGGCCAACAAGCACATGAGGAAATGCTCTGCATTTCTGGTCGTTGGGGAAATACAAATCAAAACCACAATGAGATACCACCTCACACCAGTGAGAATGGCGAAAATGAACAAGGCAGGAAACCACAAATGTTGGAGAGGATGTGGAGAAAGGGGAACTCTCTTGCCCTGTTGGTGGGAATGCAAACAGGTGCAGCCACTCTGGAAAACTGTGTGGAGGTTCCTCAAAGAGTTAAAAATAGATCTGCCCTACGACCCAGCAATTGCACTGCTGGGGATTTACCCCAAAGATTCAGATGCAATGAAATGCCGGGACACCTGCACCCCGATGTTTCTAGCAGCAATGGCCACAATAGCCAAACTGTGGAAGGAGCCTTGGTGTCCATCGAAAGATGAATGGATAAAGAAGATGTGGTCTATGTAAACAATGGGATATTACTCAGCCATTACAAATGACAAATACCCACCATTTGGATGGAACTGGAGGGTGGATGGAACTGGAGGGTATTATGCTGAGTGAGGAAGTAAATTGGAGAAGGACAAACAGTATGTGGTGTCATTCATTTGGGGAATATAAAAAATAGTGAAAGGGAATAAAGGGGAAAGGAGAGTAAATGAGTGGGAAATATCAGTGAGGGTGACGGAACATGAGAGACTCTTAACTCTGGGAAATGAACAAGGGGTAGTAGAAAGGGAGGTGGGCGGGGGATTGGGATGACTGGGTGAGCGGCACTGAGGGGGAACTTTACAGGATGAGCACTGGGTGTTATGCTATATGTTGGCAAATTGAACTCTAATTTAAAAATATACAAAAATGAATAAATAAATAAAGTAGCTTTACTTCTTCCTTTCCAATCTAGATGCCATTTATTTCATTTTCTTGCCTTATTGCACTAGCTAGATTCAAACTTTCTCCTGTGGTGTCAGGCAGGAATTGTCTTCCCAAGCAGAATTTGGGGATATCCCCTCTACGAGGAGAAGTTAAAGAAGATGCTTCAAATCGAGGAAACTATCATTAAAAGCTGCCTGCATTAGTGGAATGGTGACTCTAGCAGTTTCTTCCTCTTATGGGCTATCTTTCTGAGCACTGATGAAAACAGGAAAGATAGTATTTAAGGCACAGGCACACAGACCAACTCAAGTCTATTTTTTTTTTCACAAGAGACACAGAGAGAGAGAGAGAGAGAGAAAGAGAGAGAGAGAGAGGCAGAGGGAGAAACAGGTTCCCTGTGGGGAGATTCATGCAAGACTTGATCTGTGGCTGATTTGTTAAGTGTTTCTATCATGAACAGATGTTGAATTTTGTCAAATGCTTTTTCTGTCTATTGAGATAATCATGATTTTTTTTTTCATTCTACTAATGTGGTGTTTCACATTGATTGATTTGTGTATGTTCAACCTCTCAGCATTTACGATGCATAATCCTTTTAGTGTGCTGCTGGATTGAGTCTGGTAGAATTTTGTTGAGAATTCTTCATCTATGTTCATCAGGAATATAAGTCGTTAGTTTTCTTTTCTAGTAAGTGTCCTTATCTGGCTCTGGTATCAGGTCTACTAAAATTAGTTTGGGAATGTTCCCTGTTCTTCAATTTTTGGGTAGAGTTTGAGAAGGATTGGTTTTAGTTCTTTAATCTTTGGTAAAATTCACCAGTGAAAACATCTGGTCCTGAGCTTTTCTTTGTTGAGAGTTTTTTGTTGTTGTTACAGATTTGATCTGTTCAGATTTTCTATTTCTTCCTAATTCAGTCTTGGAAGGTTGTATTTTTCAATTTCTTCTGGGTTACCCAGTATATTGGTATATAGTTCTTCAGAGTAGTCCTTCATGATCCTTTGTATTTCTGTAGTATCAGTTGTAATGTCTCCTTTTTCATTTATAATTTCATTGATTTGAATATTACTTCTTTTTTCCTTGATTAGTCTAGCTGAGATTATGTCAATATCATTTATCTTTTCAGAGTACAAACTCTTTGGATAATCTTGTCTATTCTTTTCCTTTCTCTATTTCACTTATTTCTGCTCTAATTTTTTATTATTTTCTTCCTTCTGCTAACTTTGGACTCAATTTATTCTTCTTTTTCTAGTTTCTTAAGACATAAAGTTAGGTTGTTTATTTGGGACATTTCTTGCTTCTTGATGTAGATCTTAGCTAATATGAATTTCCCCCTCAGAACTACTTTTACTGCATCCTATAAGTTCTGGTGCACTATGTTTCCATTTTCACTCGTCTCAAGCAACTTTTTTATTTGTCCCTTAGTTTATTTGATCCATTTTTATTGTTCTTGTTCTTCAAGTAGTGTTGTTTAATTTCCATGTATTTGTGAATTTTCCAGTTTTCCTCTTGCTGTTGATATCTAGTTTCATGTCATTGAGGTCAGAAGAGATACTTGGTATGATTTCAGTTTTCTTGAATTCTCTAAGACTTGTTTTCTTATCTAACATATGGTCTATCTTATAACACAGTAACTAGAAAGACTCACTCTCTAATTATTTCATGCTTACCATAAATTAATCTAACCAGAACTTCCCACTGAAATAAAAACAGATGTATTTTATATTTTGTACCTTTATTGAAAGTAAACACGGTTGTTCTCCTTTTATGACACAACAGAAAGGTAAAGAATTAAGAATTTAAGTTTAGTTGCCCAACTTCAGAGTCTCTGTGTCTCCATCATTAAAATGAGAGTAATAACACTCACCTCAGAGGCTTCATGTGGGTTATTCATGTAAATAGAGCAGCTACCACAGTGGCCAGCAGGAAATGAGAGCTCGGAATCCTATTATTGCTATTATAGGCGTGGTTGTCTCATAGCTAAGGAGCAAAGCCAGAAAGAGAGGCAAAACCCTGGCTTGGCATCATTTTCTTTCCATACTGACATCCGACTCTCTCCACCAATAGTTCTACATACGGGGGATGCAAACTTCTAGGCATGTTTTGAAACTTTGTGGGTGTGCATGGGGTTATCAGTATCATGGATGGCCCTTCTGCACTACATAAAAGGGTCCCAATCCCCTTTTAAATGTTCTGCTACACATTTGTATATGATAGACCTGTTTCTACTTGAATATTACATTATTTTATACATAAACACAAAGTATATTTACCCAATTTTATATACATTGTACTTTCAAATGCAACAATAACATGAATCAAGGGAAGAAATACTTCTTTACCAATAATTGCTCTTCTTTCAGGAAAATCTCATCACAATGGCAATCTCCTTCAAGATATTTGTCATCTTCAGGGGATCCCTGGGTGGCGCAGCGGTTTGGCGCCTGCCTTTGGCCCAGGGCGCGATCCTGGAGACCCGGGATCAAATCCCACGTCAGGCTCCCAGTGCATGGAGCCTGCTTCTCCCTCTGCCTATGTCTCTGCCTCTCTCTCTCTCTGTGTGACTATCATAAATAAATAAAAATTTTAAAAAAATTAAAAAAAAAAGATATTTGTCATCTTCAGAACACAATACCTGGATATATCTGCATTTGTGGCCATCACAGTGATTCCATGAATAAGTACATTCTATATGTAAGTACTCTTCTGTAGCACTTTCTTCAAAATGTCAGACATAAAACAAATCTTCAAAAAAGTTATTGACTCTTTTCACCTACCTTTATTAATTTTAAGTAGGAATAAACATCTGATAAAGTCATTATATTTTCTAATAGAGTCATTCAGGCCTGACCATTTACATATTATAACACGAATAATTTACTATAGATTGCTTTTTTATTTCTCCTTTTTATTATAGTGTTATGGAAAAGGCCTTATTGACTTTTTAAAAAATTGTGTGTACAAGTAAGTCATCCTATGTTTGAATTTAATTCTGACATAGTAAAGGAAATGTTACAAAATATTTTCTCTGAAGTGGGTAACAGTCTGACAGTGTTGATTAGCACTGCTCTATACTTCTTACTTACTCACCCAAGTGTTCTGCTTTGTAAGAAAGCCTTCTTAATAAAGGGAGGTTGGGATTAGATTGTGATGGAGACAAACTAATTTAGGGCTGAGAAGATAAAGTGAACTAGATACACATTAAATATTTAGCTTCATTAGAACAGCTGAGTCAGCAGAAGGAGCCTCAGGTTTTAGCACAGGTAATTGATGAGATCACATTTCCATCAACCATATGTTGGAGTGTCAGCTCTAAAGCAGAAGGGAGACAATTTAGCAAGAGTTTTGGTTTCTTATTATAGTTCAATATTAAACCATCTTCAGAAAGGTTAACCTATCATTTTATTCTTGCAAAGAAATAAGAATATTTGTCCAAATTAACATTATTTAGTAAGAAATTATCTCAATTAACATAAGTCTTTCCTCTTGACCTTATAACTGATGCTCAAGAAGGATTGAAATAATGAAGGATTGAATGAATGCATGATTACACAAATACTGGAGACCTCCAGGGCCAGAGTGAAAAAGTCACTGAAGTATCAGTAAACACCTCTCCCAGATGGGACCCACAGCCACTTACACTGTGCAGACTCTGGAGTGTGCCTTCTGGACCCCTGGGTCTGAGCCCACTCTCTCTCACCTGTAACTCTACCTCCAACAGATCATAAAGCCCTACACAGAAGAGAGTCAAAAGTTGTTCCAACAGAGGAGATGCCTAGGTGAAGGCCTTCCCCATGAGAGGACCTTCTGCCATCAATGGCTGCCAGAAGGGGACCAGACAACCCTGGACAGCCCTCCTGTCAGCAAGGACAAGCTAGCCCTTCCATTTCTCAAAATCCTCTTTCCTGGGTCCCATTGCTTCAAGAACCTGCCAGTAAATTTATGTAGCAGGTATGTCTGGGGTATATACTCTTTTGCTATGTGTTGTAGATGGGTTGTGAGCAAAGCAGACTTGGTGCCCACTCTCATGGAGTTCACAACCTGAGAGAGAACAGACACTCAAGGAAGAAATAATCACATCCACAATGTGCAATTATAATAAAATATGAGCAGTATAGGACATAATGTAGAGCTGGGGCCATCAAGAAAGATTTCTATGGAAAGCAATGCATGAGCTCAGAGTTGAAGTTTGGGTAGGAGTCAAATGGAAGAACGTGAAGGGAAACAGTTAGTGGAGAGTAATGGGGAGTGGAAGGGAAGCAGCATGCACAAAGACCCTATGGTGGAATAGCACCAGAATCAGCCATCCCACAAGCCAATGTGGAAGGATGAGAAATATGGAAGAGGGCCATGGTGAGGCTGGGCAGGGGTGCAGACCATATGGGCCTGTAATCAGGACAAGAGATTATCAGAGCAACAGAAAGCCATGCAAACAGCTGGTGCATGGGGGTAGGAAGGAGGTAAAGGACATTGACAATTTCACATTTTGAAGCAATCAGACTGGCTGCAGACTGGAGAAAGATGGATAAGGGGCCAAAAAGAAAAGATGAGATCAATAAGGAAGCCATAGCCACAGCAGGCTGGCACTCGAAGTATGTGGTTTTAGAAATGGGCAAGAGTGGATAAACTCAAGAGATATTTAGGAGGGAAAACCAGCAGGACCTCCTCTGATAACTGAATTCTCACTAAAATACAAAGAACTGGGTTCCTAGTGTTCTAACTCTCAGACCCATGGCTCTTAAAATCCAACCTCCAGGTAATGTCACTTTTTGTACATCCCCCACACCTGACCAGCCAGCCTCTGGCCAGGTAATTCTGATAGGGAGTAGCTGAATTCTCCTGCTCACCTCTTGGGGTCTCCTACTGTCTTCAGATCTTGAGCATAACTGGTACACATCACTACCCCAGCCCACCCCCACCTCCCAACCTCAGAAAGTCTAGTTGTGTTAACAGCATAGGCTTTGGGGCACCCCTCACTAATGGATGGCCTCAGGTAGACCACTTAACATGCCTGAGATCCAGTTTCCTCATCTGTGAAACTGGAGGGAGAGCCAGCACCCAGAAAGATGAGGATTCAAGGAGTCAGCATTAATGAAAGAGCCCAGCAAGTAACAGCTCTCATGAAGCAGAAATGTTTACTGTTCTCCCAAACATTTCTCATGTGGCTCAACTGCTAGGCCCTGGGTCTAAATCACCCTCACATGACAGAACATGAGAGACTCCTAACTCTGGGAAACGAACAAGGGGTAGTGGAAAGGGAGGTGGGCGGGGGATTGGGGTGACTGGGTGATGGGCACTTGATGGGATGAGCACTGGGTGATATGCTATGTGTTGGCAAATTGAATTCCAATAAAAAAAAAATAAAATAAATTTAAATAAATTAATTAATTAATTAATTAATTAATTAAATCCCCCTCACCTTTAAAGAACATCTTCAAAGCCTCCATGTAAGGGGGTAAACTCCCCACAGGTCTGGGAATGCTCTGCCCCTGGCCCTGACCCAGCATGAGACAGCTCTTAGGAACAAAGAACCAAAGTCCATAATGCCCTGCAAATGAGTTGGCCAAGTCCCTGCCACCCTTTCCTGCAGGTGCTCACCTGGCACTTCAGAAGAAGCTTACCTCTCTGCAGTTCTCTCTCTTGGAGAATGGGCAGCCTTGGGCTGGGCTGAAAGCCTCCATGTTGTCTCCAAACTGCCACCTACCTAGCAGGGGTGAGGCCACATGACATTGGCCCCTGGGGAAACTGACACTTAGCACATATGCTGGACCACTGGGTAGATGTCCTGGTCAAGTTGGAAGAAACTTCCCTGGCACACTGCAACATTAGCTAGCAGGCCAAGGTTAAGACACAGCTATTGAGTAATTTACATGCTCTATGATTTTATAGGAGTTAATTTAAACCTCTATGGGAACTTTTCTGAGAGAAGGAAAGGAAAGGAAAGGAAAGGAAAGGAAAGGAAAGGAAAGGAAAGGAAAGGAAAGGAAAGGAAAGGAAAGGGAAGGGAAGGGAAGGGAAGGGAAGGGAAGGGAAGGGAAGGGAAGGGAAGGGAAGGGAAGGGAAGGGAAGGGAAAAGGAAAGGAGGAAGGAAGGAAGAAAAGAGAGAGGGGGAGAGAGGGAAGGAGAGAGGGAGGAAGGGAGAAAGAGAAGAAGGAAGGAATGGAGGAAGTAGGGAAGAAAGGAGGGAGGGAGAGATGAAGGAAGGAAGGGTATAAAAAATATTCAGAATCAATGCGTTATTATCAGTAATAAGAACAAGTGGTTACCCCACTGGCCTAGATGAATCTGTGTCACCACTTACTAGTTGTGTGACCTTGAGCAATTTAATTAACATCTCTAAGCCTTGATGGCTGATATATAAAATCAAATAATAATGGTACCTACCTCAGATGTTTGTTTTGAGGATTAAATAATTATCCACCCAAATGCTTGGCACATTCAACACATTCAATAAATATTGCTGCAGTGAATAGTTAGAGGGGTATTATAATCTTTAGTTTGAAATTGAAGCTCAGAGGAGTCAGGTAGTAGGCTAAAGGTCAATAGCTATACAGTGAGGACACCAAAGGAAGGGAGGACACTTGTCTGCCCTGCCATGGGATAAATAGCCAGCTAGGTGTCCGGTAATGCCTTGGGCACCAAATGCATCTGCTACCACTCAGGCACAAGCAAGGGGTCCATGCCAGGGGCACTGCACACTACATTCTCACCATCTGGGTGGGAGGAGCAGCATCCCAGGACAGCACAATGCCAGCTGGCCCACCACCCTTCCTGGTCCTCTGAGTAGACACAGAGTCTTATCTTGGGCATGGTCCTGCTCCAATCCTACCTCTCACCTCCAACCCAGACTGAGCTTTGGGTGGTTCGAAAGCCTGGGTTGAGGAGCAGAAGGTGCTGCTCTGAGCACTGCTTACCCCATCACATGCTCTCTCACTCTGAGAGTCTCTAGGAGAAATCCCCACCTCACCTTCCTGGTTCCATGATTTCATCTCTAGGCACAAAAACAGCAACCACCAGCTGTCCAGTGTGTGCCATGTGCCAGACACTCTTTTAAGTGCTTTACATGTGTTAACTCTTTAATCTCATTTGCAACTCTGAAAGGGTCCTGTTTCCTTATGTTACAAATAGAGAAGCTGAGGCCCAGAGAAGTTAAGTAACTTGCCCACAGACACAGAGTAATAAGTAGCAGTGCTTGGATTCAGATCCAGGCAATATGACACCAAAGCCTAGGTTTTTTTTGTTTTTTTTTTTTTGTTTTTTTCAATAATTTGAAGTTTACAGAAAAATTGAAAAAACATTACAAAACATCTCTATAAACCAATTATTAACATTTTGCCCTATTTTTGCTTTATCACTCTTTCTCACTCTCTTGGCTATTTGAATATTTGAGAGTACATTGCCAACATGTCCCTTTACTCTTAAATGCTTCAGAGTGGAAATCCTAAGAATAATAACCTTCACTTATAAATTTAAGATATGATTATCCAATTCAGGAAACTTAAGACTGATAACAATGCTATGTGTGACTCTACAGACCTTATTAAAATTTCACCAATTTCTTGACTACTATTCTTCTTGACTACTATTTTTTTATGGTGCCAAATTTTCATGTCTTTTTAACCTCCTTTAATATTTAATGGCTCTTTGGCCTTTCTTTGTCTTTTATTATACTGAAACTTTTTAATAATGCAGAGTGGTTTTGTTCTTCCCCAAATTTCCCTCATTTGGGTACATCTGATGTTTGATGTCTTCTCATAATTAAATTCAGGTCGTTCATTTTTGGCAGGAATCCCCAGAAGTGATAATATGTTCTCAGTGCATGATGGCAGGAGGCACATGATGTTGATTTGCCCCAGTTCTTTTTTTTTTAATTAATTAATTAATTAATTAATTAATTTGAGAAAGAGATAGCATCCAAGATAGCACAAGTATGAGGAAGAGAAGCAAGCCCCCAGCTGAGCAGGGTGCCTCATGCAGGGCTCCATCCCAGGGCCCCGGGATCATGACCTGAGCCAAAGGCAGATGCTTAACTAACTGAGCCACCCAGGCGCCCCAATTTGCCCCAGTCCTGATGATGTTAGCTTTGATCATTCAGTGAGGGTGGTATCTGCCAGGTTTCTCCATCACAATGGCACTCTTTTTATAATCAGTAAGTGATCTATGTGGACATACTTTGAAAGTATGTAAATGGCCACTTGCCATCGAGTCTCACTTGTCACTTGAGCAACCCTCAATGCTTCCCTGAATCTAGTGGCACTCAGATGCGGTAGTGGCCGGTTTCCCAACTCTACCACTCCTTCTACATTTATTACTTGATTTTCTCTTTCCCTTCATTTCATCATTCATTGGCAGTATGGACTCATGGATTCTTATTTTTTTCACATTGAGTGATAATCCACTGCTATCATTTATTTTGCTGATCCTGGACGTGGCCTGGTTGTGACCTGATCAAAGCAGTTTCTGTCTCCTTGAAGCATCCCTGTTGTTTTCTGCACACTATCTCTCTAGTACAAAACATTCTAGGGTCATCTTGTATTTTCCCTGTCCCAGCCCTGTGTCCTCATTTCCCCAAGGGGCCCTGGTTCCTCTTAGAGGAGAATGGTATAGAACCCAAGGTCTGGGCACAGTTATGTTCATGGATACTGGTGTGATATCAGTTCAGCGTGGAGGCTTTGCTTCTAATCACTGTGCATTCCCCCTCTCATGCTGTGCACCTGCTTGCTATCCCCCCCTCACAGAGACATCTAGATGACAGGGAGTCAAATCTGATGTACAACTATAGAGTGCGTTCATCACTATGGCTTGCATTTTGGGTCCTACTCCTGGCTTGGTTTTTCCTGGCCCTTATCTTTCTTGTTTGCTCCTCTTTTAACACAGGCTACTCTGTTATTTTAACTAGCCCATCAGCCTATAACTCGCTAAAGGCAGCCAAAGCTATACCTCAAAGCTTCCATTGGCCTTGCTGAGGCCAATGGAAAGGTCATTAAGAGGCATTAGGTCATGAGTAAAACAGAATCCCATCTTCCATCAGGACTTAGTGAGCACAATGTGAAGGTAGAAGAGAGAAGGAACAAATGAATGTTATGTGCTAACTCCACTGTGGACATGGCAGCTTGTCCTCTTGAGGGTATAGACTGAAATCTATGAAGGTCAGTGTTTGTCTAGAGGGACTTGTGCATACGTGTGCTTGTATGTATCTAAGTTAGGCACTTAGAATATCTTCCCCCCAAGGGTGGAAAGCCCTTGACAGGGATATGACAGAGAGCTGAAAATCTCACCCTGGAACGGTACTCCAAAGCACCGCCCTATGCCTTCCAGAGAGTTACTCCAGATCTCATTCTCCAATATGCAGTGGTCATTGCCTCCGGTGGCTACTTACCTTTTAAGTCATTAAACTTAAGCTGGATTGTGATTTAGAGCCTCAGACACACCAGCTGCATTTCCAGCACTCTGCACAGATCCAGAATCACTCTTTTATCACAAATGTCCAATTGGACAGTATTGTTCTGGGCTAAGGAATTCAGACAGCATGGGCAGCATTGCAGCAATGTGAAGGACACCCTCCTGTGAAGGCCATGGACCTGAGGCCCTGAGAAAAGGGACCTTCAGACAGCAATTGAAAGCCAGGTAAACTGGCAAAGAAAAATCCCTCCATTGCATCTCTCTGCCTAGTATCTGTCACACATAGAGAAGCTGATTGTTAGCACCACTGGGAGAAGGGTCTGCAGTACAAGTCCTCAAGGGGTTGAAACCATTTCATCTGCACCTAATAGAACAGGGAACCTGGGGCATCTACCATACAGCATTCCTTCTTTCTTCTCTTGATGTCAGTGTCACTCAGGGAGCTTTTCCTGACCACCTACTTCAAAGTAGCAACCCCACCACCCCTCACACTGTCCATCCTTTCCTGCTTAGTTTTTCTTAGCACTTGCCACTCTGGTACTGTGCAGATTCTACCTTCTTGTATTGTTTATTGTCTGCCTTTCCTATGAGATGTAGGCCCACGCAGGCAAGCCATGTGTGTGAAACATTTCTGTAACTTAGCCCACAGAGCTGCACCTTGCTTTCCGCAGCCATGTGATAATTGTGCGCTCAGTGACTGAGTGTAACTGCAGTTGATGCATCTTTGTAAGCCTCAAGTAATCCCTTCTGGAACCACTTTGAGGGTAAAATATTAACATATTATCCTCCAACAAAGGTAAACTACCCCTAAGTCATCAAAGGAACCATTTTCTCTCTCCCCATCTCCTCTGTCTCATGTGTGCATGTACGCACACACTCACATGTGCACACATGTGCCACACACATACACACACACTTTCTGACTTAGCCTATTCTGGTCCCTCCTCACAGGACATTTTTGTCCACCAAACACCAATATTCCCAGAAAATTCTTACTTCTTCTTTGATTCTCAACACAAATGCTGCCTACTCTGGAAAGTCAGCCCTCACACCTGCAGACTGACCAGGGGACCCATGACACCCAAGACACAGTGTATGTCCTACAGCCATCCAGCCACTAGAAGTGTCTGTTAACATGTAGGTCTCCCTTCCTGGGCTGAGTTCCCCTGGACTGGGGTTTGATCTTTTTGTGAAGTCTTTGTTAAACCTATTCCAATTCTGAATAAATTACATATCTCTGTAGCAACCCCAGTAGCACCCCCAACAACTTAGAAATGTTGTCTGGTACATACAGTTTAATTGCACCTGTGTGAAGCCTAATTGACTGTGGTCCCTACCAGAAGCTGTTATTGACTGACCTCATACCCTTTCTTGGCTCTGGGGTCCCAAAATGTTCTGTGACAGCCTCAGGCAAAGTCAGTTTATTTGTAACATCTCAACATAATGTATTCCTTATATATTCAACTAATGGTAATCTGACCTGTAAATGTTACAACAATGTTGTTTATTCTTGACAAAAGAAATATGCCTTTGTCTGCTTTGTTGCCCTAAGCTAATTGTTAGGTTAAAAATAAATATGCAACACGTAGCTTTTTTTCTCAGAGTATTAAGATCTGAGATTTCATTAATTCATTTATTCACTCATTAAACATATATAAGCCATCTATATGTTATTGCTAGCAATAATTATATCAGTAATACAAAGACAAATCAATCACAAATCCTGCAGTCAGATAGCCTGTAGTCTGTCTGGAGAGATAAAGTATGTAAACAAAATATAAATACAATAAAGAATGAGCTAAATGATTTAAAGTGGAAATAAGGTGTTTGAGAAAATACTGTTTCTAATTGAGAGGATGTTTGCTAAAGGACAACCAGCAGGCTGAACAACAACTCAGTGTTAAAGGAAAGAGTGAGATTTTTTTTTAAGATTTTATTTATTTATTCAGAGAGAGAGGCAGAGACACAGGCAGAGGGAGAAGCAGGCTCCCTGTGGGGAGTCTGATGTGGGACTCGATCCCAGGACCCTGGGATTACAACAGAGCCAAAGGCAGACGCTCAACCACTGAGCCACCCAGGTGCCCCTGAGACATTTACTTTAACTGATAGGGAATCAGAGAGAGAAATTTAAGATACCTGAAGAGCTTGTCCACTGGCCTTCCCTTGAGCAGTATTGCAATGTCTCACCTTCTTTACTGTCCTGGGCTATGCCATTCACTTCCATCATGGCTCTGTGCTGTCCACATTCACTCAGTGAGACTCTGAGTCTCCTGATGGATGTACACATGGGCAAGGCAGAGGGTGGAGGGGGAAGGTATCGCCTGAAAACAGAGCCCATACTCAATATTCTAGCCCACTTCCCTACTGACAGGATGCCGGAAGTAAATTCTCTACCTTTTTTTTCAAGCCCTAAAGTGAGAATATCAAATCAACCCCCCAAAGGCCCAAGATAAATGATTTGTGCAACTTTGATATAACTTTTAAATATGGCAAACAACTGCTTCGTAAGATAAATGTATTTTATAAGTTTAATTTCTGGGCAAACACATACATAAAACCATACGCGCTTCTGTGGAATGACATCCATACAACCTTAAAAATAACAATAAATCATGAAATTGTAAATAAATAAATAAATAAATAAATAAATAAATAAATAAATAAATAAATAAAATGCTATGTTACTGGTCCCTAATGAGGATAGATAGATAAATAAATCAGTAGACTAACAAAAAGCATGCCCAGATTTTTTGCTTCTGGTTAGACATGGATGGTTAAAAATAATTTGCATTGTAAATGTTCTTGTTTCCACGCTAAGTTTATACTTCTTGCCACTGTGGAGTCTCTTTGCTCACCTCCACACACTGGAGCTAAGGTGAACACTTCCACCTCTTTGTTTACTTGACTTGTCCTGCTGAATAATTCACTGCTTGATGCAGGAATTTCCAGGGGCTGCAAAGCAGAGCTGGGAGCTGGGGAAAGTGGTAAAGCTCAGAAGTGCCAACTTTTTGCCTTTAATTAAAATTCCTGCCCAGCACTGATCCCTTGCTCCAGCCAGGAGAACAACCCCTCCACAGCATTCTACATGAACCCAAATAGCTTTACAAGCCTCAGAGCTGGCTTTCCCACTCCACCCCACTCCCATGTTCCTGCCAGCCTGTGTAGTGTGAAATGCCTTATAAATTAGAACAATTTATAGAGAATCATGTTGACAGACAGCAAAGACTGTCAAAAGCAACAACAACAAAAAATCGTGCAGGGTATGCCAAGTTTCCAGCATCGCTGACTGGATATGCAGAATGGAGAGGTTTAGTGAAATTTGAGAATATGCCTTTTACAACTCAGTTACAGTCATGAGAATGATCTGGAATGTCCACACATCTCACCTGGTCAGGTCAATCCAAGAGGGGTCAATAACATCCTTCAGACACTTTCAGCACCACAGTTTAAAAACACACTTCCAGGCATCCCAGGTGGCTCAGCAGTTTAGTGCCGCCTTCAGCCCAGGGCCTGATCCTGGAGACCCGGGATCAAGTCGTACATCAGGCTCCCTGCATGGAGCCTGCTTCTCCCTCTGCCTGTGTCTCTGCCTGTGTGTGTGTGTGTGTGTGTGTGTGTGTGTGTGTGTGTCTCGTGAATAAATAAATAAAATCTTAATAAAAATAAAAATAAAAATAAAAATAAATAAAAACACACTTCCATTGAACAAGCATTCACTGCATGTTGGCTATGTACAAAGCCCTATACTGGGGATGCAAAGGTAAGTCACACACAACCCTCTCCTCAAGAACTTTAATAGCCTACTGAGGAAAAGACAAGTCAATAGGCAAGTGCTAATACTGGGATAAAGTGTAAGGGCAGAGAAATGTAGGTTCTTTAGGTTCTTATGCTTACTTTAGTGGCGAAAGAACTTATGCTTACTTTATGCCTCTTTAGTGAGCAAAATCTGACTTAAATTACCAAAAGAGAAAGTCCCCTAATCAACCAATTCCCAGACAAGTAAAGTATGGACCCAGAACTCCTTGAATGAGGGGATGGGTCTCCTTGAAGAAAGACTGCACTATAGTGCCAAAATTTATGCTGTTAATCTTTATCCCAGCCTTCCCTAGGAAGCAAGATATGGTCATTTACCAAGGTGACTGTGAACTGGGGGAGGTAAGAAAATCAGGCTTTGGAGGATTACTGGGCACTGTCTCTGATCTAACACTTATCCCAGGAGACCCAAAACATCACTGTAGTTCACCAGTCAGAATAAGCACTTATGGAGGTCAGGTGATCAGTGGAGTGCTAACTGGGGTCTGTTTCATAGTGGAGCCCATCGTGTGGCTATTTCCCTAGTTCCAGAATGCATGACTGGAATAGACCTACCCAGGAACTATCAGAATCCCCACAATGGCTCCCTGATCTGTGGAGTGAAGGTTACTATGATAGGAAAGAGCAAATGGAAGCCACTAAAACTGCCTATACCTATAAAAATAGTAAACCAAAGCAATACCTCATTCCTGGAGAGATTACAGAGATGATGCCACCACCAAAGACTTAAGGGATGCAAGGGTAGTAGTTCCTGCCACATCGCCTTTCAATTCACTATGTGGCTCATGTAGAAGACAGATGGGTCTTGCAGGATGGCAGTGGATTATCACAAACTAAACCAGGTAATGACTCCAGTTGCAGCTCCTGTACCAGACGTGGCTTGAGTAAATTAACAGCCCCTGGTGCCTGATATGCAGCTATTGATCTGGCAAATTCTTTTTCTTCCACATCTCTCCATAAAGCACCAGCAGCAGTTTACCTTCAGCTGGCAAATCCAGCAATACACCTTCACTGTCCTACCTAAGAGAAATATCAACTCTCTAGTCCTGTGCTATAATTTAGTTTGCAAAAATATTGATCACCTTTCTCTTCCAAGGCCATCGTGCTGGGCCATTACATTGATGATGTTATGCTGACTGAACTCAGTGAACAAGAAGTAGCAAGTACTCTAGATGCTTTGGTAAAACATTTATGTTCTAGGTTGAGAATAAATCCCACCAAATTCAGTGTCCTTTCTTGGTAATAAAAGTTATAGGGATCTAATGAGGATAAGGCATAACTCTAGTGAGTTATAGGGCATGGTGGGATATCCCTTCTACAGTGAAGGGACACACTGCTGCATATGGTACCCCCTATTACCAAAGAAGAGGAACCACACCTAATGGAACCTCTTTGGATTTTCAAGGCAACATGTCCTCATTTGAGTGTGTTACACTGGTTCGTTTACTGAATGACCCAAAACGTGGCTAGTTTTCAGCGAGGCTCTGAACAAAGAAAGCTCTGCAACAGGTCCAGACTGTCGCACAAGCTTCTCTGCCACTTGGGTCATATGACCCAGGAGATCCAAAGATGCCTGAAGTTTCAATGACAGGCAAATGCTGTTTGGAGCCTTTGTCACACCCCTTTGGGTGAATCACAGTATGAACATTAACATTTTGAAGCAAATCCCTTCCATTCTCTTTGGATAACTACTCTCCTTTTGAGAAAATAGTTTTTGGCTTGCTACAGAGTTTTAGTGAAGATTGAATGCTTAATCTGGGGCCACCAAGCTACAATCCAACCTTGGCCACACACCATGAACTAGGTGTTGTCTGACTCACCAAGCCATGAAGTTGGGTTAATTATCAAATAGAGTGGTATATATGAAATTGGACTCCTCGGCTGCCTCACCTGGATCCCAGCACAGATCAAATCCAAGCCTTCCTCAGCCTAAGTATAAAAGGACAAGTTTTTAGGGAAGATGATGGTGGAGTAAGAGATCCCTAGACTCACCTCCTCCCATAAATACAACTTAATAACTATCAAATTATCATAATTAGCCCAGAAGTCAACCTGAATACTGGTATAACAGACTACATAACTAAAGGTAGAGAAAAGGCCACATTGAATAAGGTAGGAAGTGTGGAGACACAATTTGGGTGAGCAATGGATCAGAGCTACTGCCATGGGAAGGGAGATGTAGCTGCTGAGAAGGACAAGAGACAGAATAGCATACAGGGGAGCCACAGGAGGAAGACAAATTCCCATAGCAATTGGCTTAGAAAGTGAGAAGGGTTGGATTTTATGAGGTCTTGCAACCAGCTGGGCTTAAAGCCTAGAGTTTTAAAGATCAATGGGCTTGGCTGGGATAGAGCTCCAAGAGCACTGCATTGATTGCTTTTGGAGAGAAAGCAGGGCAAAGAGCCCATGAACATACAGCATGAAAACAGTGACCTAACAAGCACTTGGGCACACAGTGGGGAGATCATTTGCTCATCTCAGAGCATGCTCCAAAGAGACTCCTCTGGGAACAAATGACTTGGCAGGTGTCATTTCCATCCCTTGTTCCTCAGCATAAGCACAGGGTCACCTGTAGGAGCCAGTGCAGTCTCAATACTCATGACCTAATTTGCTTACACCAAGCCCTGTACCCCCATGCTCTGGTGGAACTGCTCTCCCCAGCCACACCTGTCTCAGTACCAGTGCAGTAAGCCTCCTCCCTCAGAAGACCAACCCAAACCCCTGCCAACACCATGTCTCCCAACCTAAGAGTTTTGTAGAGCCTCAGTTCCAGTGGTGGTGGTGACAAGTCTCATTGCACAAGCAGATCATAGCACACCTAGTTAAAACACACCACATTAAGGCCAGGAACCAAACACTGCCCACAACAGGTAAAGAGAGCCTCTGTAGATGACTGGCCTAAAGATAAAGTGGTCACAACACAATAGCAGAGTGCATGCAGCACACCTTGGGGACACTCTCAGAAATGCCAGACCCTAGGGAATAGGAGACATGGCACTGAGGGTACTATAAGACCTCTTCTTCATAAGGCCATTACCCTCAAGAACAGAAGACATAGCTGACTTTCCTAACACAGAAACTCAGGCAAAGAGACTTAAACAAGATAAAAAGAGAGAGGAATTTGTCCAAAATGAAAGAATAGAATAAGGCCATGGCCAGAGGTCAATGTGAAGGAGATATAAGTAACATGCCTGACAGAAAATTTAAAGTAATGATCATAAAGATATTCACTGGACTTGAGAAAAGAGTAGAAGACATCACTGAGACTCTTAACACAGAGGTAAGGAATAACATAGAGATAAAGGGCTCAATAAGTGAGATTAGAAACAGGCTTGGTGGAATGAACAGCAGGCTAGAAAAAAGCAGAAGGACAAATTAGTGACCTAGAAGACAGAGTACGGGAAAGTGATCAAGTTAAACAAAAAAGAGAAAAAGAATTATGCAAAATGAGAATAGACTTAGGGAATTCAGTGACTCCAATGGACATATTAATATTCATATTATAGGAGTCCCAGAAGAAGAGAGATAAAAAGGGGCAGAAAATTTATTTGAAGAAATAATAGCTGAAAAATTCCCTAATCTGGGGAAGGAAACAGATATCCAGATCCAGGAGGCAGAGAGAAACCTCCAACAAAACAACCAAAACAGATCTACACCAAGACATACTGTAATTATAATGGCAAAATGTAATGATAAAGAAAAAAAATTAAAGATTGTTTTTATTTATTCATGAAAGACATAAAGAGGCAGAGACATAGGCAGAGGGAGAAGCAGGCTCACTGCAGAGAGCCTGATGCAGGATTCAATCCCAGAACCCCAGGATCACAACCTGAGCCGAAGGCAGATGCTCAACCACTGAACTACCCAGGTGCCCCAAGAAAAAATTTTTAAAGCAGCAAGACAAAAGAAGACAGTTATATACAAGGGAAAACTCTTAAGGCTATCAGCAGATATTTCAGCCAAACCTTTCCAAGCCAGAAGGGAGTGGCATGATATATTCAAAGTGCTAAATGGAAAAAATCTTCATCCAAGAATACACTATCCAGCAAGGCTCTCATTCAGAATAAGAAGAGAGATAAAGCATTTCCCAGACAAAAAAAAAAAAAAAAAACTAAAGAAGTTCATGACCACTAAGCTAGTCAGGCAAGAAATATTAAGGGAACTCTTTGAGTGGAAAGGAAATACCAAAAGAGACAAAATAAAGGTAGGAAGCACAAAAGGAGTACAAATAAATACTTCTGTAAAACATCAGTCAAGGAACTCATAAAATAAAAGGATATAAAATATAACAACATATACCTAAAATGTTGGGGTGGGATGGGAGGAGTAAAGAGTGGTTTCAAACTTAAATGCCCACCAACTTAATTTAGACTGCTATATGCAGAAGAGGTTATATAAAAACCTGATGATAACCACAAATCAAAAGCCTCTAATAGATTTATGCAAATAATAAAGGGAAAAATCCAAATATATCACTAAAGAAACCAGCAAACCAAGAAAAAGAAGAAAGGCTCAGAGAAAATCTTCAGAAACAACCACAAAACAAGCAATAAAATGGCAATAAATACACCATATCTATCAATATTTACTCTGAATGTAAATGGACTAAATCTTCCAATCAAAAGACATAGGGTGACAGAACAGATTTAAAAACAAGACCCATCTATTTGCTGCCTATTTTAGACCTAAAGACCCATGCAGATTGAAAGTGAGGAAATGGAGAACACCTATAATGCAAATAGATGTCAAAAGAAAGCCAGAGTAGCAATACTTTTATCAGACAAAATAGATTTTAAAGCAAAGATGGTAAGAAAACACAAAGGACACTATATAATAATAAATGGGACAAGTCAACAAGAAGATATAATTGTGCTCCAAAAAGGGAGCACCCAAATACATAAAACAGTTAATAACAAACATAAAGGAATATAATTTTTTTATTTACTTATGATAGTCACAGAGAGAGAGAGGCAGAGACACAGGCAGAGGGAGAAGCAGGCTCCATGCACCGGGAGCCCGACGTGGGATTCGATCCCGGGTCTCCAGGATTGTGCCCTGGGCCAAAGGCAGGCGCCAAACCGCTGCACCACCCAGGGATCCCTAAAGGAATATAATTGATAATAATACAATAATAGTAGGGGACTTTAACACCCCACTTACAGCAATCGACAGATCATCTAAACAAAATCAACAAGAAAACAATGGCTTTCAATGACATACTGGACTGGATGGATTTAACAGATATATTCAGAACATTCCATCCTAGAAGTAAAGAACACATATCCTTTTCAGGTGCACATGGAACATTTCCAGAATAGATCATGTATTAGAACATATAACAAGTCTCAACAAATTAAAAAAGATCAAAGTCATACCATGCATCTTTTCTGACTCAATGCTATGAAACTAGAAATCAACCACACACACACACACACACACACACACACAAATCTGGAAAAACTCAAATACATAGAGGTTAAATAACATGCTACTAAAAAATGAATGGGTTAACTAAGAAATCAAAGAAAAAATCCAAAACTATATGCAAACAATTGAAAATAAAGACACAACAGTCCAAAATCTTTGGGACGCAGCAAAAACTGTTCAAAAAAAGGAAGTTTATAGCAATGCAGCCCTATCTTAAGGAACAAGAAAATCTCAAATGAACAAAGTAACCTTATACCTCACAGAGCTAGAAAAAGAACAACAAAACACAAAACCATCAGAAGTAAGGAAATAATAAAGATTAAAGAAGAAATAAATTATATAGAAACTTAGAATAAACAAAAACAGGAGCTGTTTTTTTAAAAAAATAAACAAAATTCATTGATCTCTAGACAGACTCATAAAAAAAGAGAAAGGACTCAACTAAATGAAATTACAGATGAAAGAAGATAAGTTATAACCAACACCACAGAAATACAAACAATTGCAAGAGGATATTAAGAAAAATTATATGCAAACAAATTGGACAACTTAAAAGAAATGAATAAATTCCTACAAACATATAGCCTGCCAAAACTGAAGCAGGAAGAAATAGGATATTTGAATAGACTGATTGCCAGCAAAGAGATTAAATCAGTAATAAAAAAACTTCCAACAAACAAAAGTTCAGGACCAGACAACTTCACAGATGAATTCCACCACACATTTAATTAATACCTATTCTTCTCAAACTATTTCAAAAAATAGGAAAGGAATGAAAACTTCCAAATTCACTCTATAAGGCCAGGATTACTCTGATACCAAAACCAGATAAAGACACCAGAGAGAAAGAGAAAGAGAAAGAGAGAGAGAGAGAGAGAGAGAGAGAGAGAGAGAACTGCAGGCCAGGCCAATATCCTTGATGAGCATAGATGCAAAAATCTTCAAAAAAATACTAGTAAAAAAAACTAATAATCCTTTAAAAAAAATTTACTGTGGTTAAATAGGATTTATTCCCAGTATACAAGAGTGGTTCAATATTTGCACACACACAAAAAAAATCAACACATTATATCACATCAACAAGAGAAAGGATAAAAACCATATGATCATTTCAATAGACACAGAGAAAGCCTTTGGCAAGTACACATCCATTCACGATAAAAGCCCTCAACAAAGTAGGTTTACAGGGAACATACCTCAACATAATAAAGGCCATATATGGAAAACCCACAGCAAACATCATGCTCAATGGGGAAAAACTGAGAGCCTTTCCCCAAGGTCAGGAACAAGATAAGGATGTCCACTCTCACTACTTTTTATTCAGTATAGTACTGGAAGTCCTAGCCACAGCAGTCAGACAACAAAAAGAAATAAAAGGCATCCAGATTGGTAAGGAAGAAGTAAAACTTTCACTATTTGCAGATACCATGATATTCTACATAGCAAACCCTAAAGACTCTACCAAAAAAATTACTAGAACTGATCATTGAATTCAGTAGTCGCAGGATACAAAATCAATGTTCAGAAATCTGTTGCATTTCTATACACTAACAATGAAGCAGCAGAAATTAAAATTAAGAAAACCCTATTTGTAATCACACTAAAAATAATAAGATACCTAGGAATAAGCCTAAACAAAGAAGTGAAAGACCTGTACTTTGAAAACTAAAAATCACTGAAGAAAAAAACTGAAGATGACCCAAAGAAATGGAAAGACATTCCATGCTCATGGATTAGAAGAACAAATATTATTAAAATGTCTATACATTGATACAACTCAATCTACATATTTAGTGCAATCCCTAAAAAAATACCAATAGCATTTTTCACAGAACTAGAACAAAAAAATCCTAAAATTTATATGGAACCACAAAAGACCCCAAATTGCCAAAGCAATATTGGAGGAGGTATCACAATTCCAGACTCCAAGCTGTATTACAAAGCTGTAATAATAGGAACAATATGGTACTGGCACAAAAATAGACACACAGATCAATAGAATGGAATAGAAATAAACCCCACAATTATATGGACAATGAATCTTCAACAAAGCAGAAAGAATATCCAATGGGAAAAAGTCTCTTCTATAAATGGTTTTGGGAAAACTGGTCAGCTACATGCAAAAGAATGAAACTGAACCACTTTCTTAGTTACACCATACACAAAAATAAATTCAAAACGGATGAAAGGCCTAAATGTGAGATCTGAAACCATAAAAATCCTAGAAGAGAGCATAGGCAAGAATTTCTCTGACACTGCTCATAGCAACATTTTTCTAGATGTCTCTCCTGATGAAAGAGAAACAAAATAAAAAATAAACTATTGAGGTGGGACAAAATGGTGGAGGAGTAGGGTCCCCAAGTCACCTGGCCCCACCAACTTACCTAATTTTCAAATCATCACGAAAACCTATGAATTCAACCTGAGATTTAAAGAGAGAACAGCTGGAACGCTACAGAGAGAAGAGTTTGCACTTCTAACAAGGTAGGAAGATGGAAAATAATAATAATAATAATAATAATAATAATAATAATAATAAAATTAAAAAGAATCAAATGGGTGAGGGGCCCCCATGAGAAGTAGGCTAAAGCCCCTGAAAGCCACCAGGACAGGAAAGCCCAGTCCCGGAGAAGCAGAAACGTTAAAAATCTGCACCAGATTCTTCCTGGATGGAAAGATGCTTAGCAGGGAACTCTGGCAGAACTGCAGGAGGGGCAGTGGAGCCTCCAGTTTCCCGGAGTCACTAACAGAGGAAGTGCACCCCGGGGGGAGAGCTTGCACACACTGTGGGCCGAGCTTGGTAAAGGGTTGGAGCCCGAGGTGGGGCCTCGGGAGAAGCTCAGGCAGTGGATCTGGACAGAGGGGGCTGCACCCTGCTGCCTTTGGGAGCCATGGCCCCAGAAGCATGATTCCAGCACCACAGGCCCCAGATCCCAGGGCGCCAGGAGACACAGCCCAGGACCCTGCACTCTCTCCGAGGAAAGGCGGAGGCAGGAAGGGCACAGGACAGCGAGGACTCTCCTGCCGCTGGGTGCCCCCTAGCTGTGCAGGTCAGCATCCCCTCCCCCGGGAACATCCAGACCAGTGTGGACTGGACTGGGAGACTGCGGTAGTTACTGCCAGAAATAACTCCAGAGCTAGAAAGCTGGCCGCCACCAGTGTTATTGTTCCTCCTGGTGTCACCCTGTGCCTGGACAGAGTGGGGCCGCCAGGGAACAGGGGCCTCTCAGGATAAACAGCTCCCACTGAGCCCTGCACACACCTGATCATCAGCACAGCAGGCCCCTCCCCCAGAAAACCAGCTGGAATGATGGGGGAGAGCAAGGTCTTGACTGAGCAGTCCTGGAAAGCTCCAGGAGAGGTTGAGGGATTCACAGTATATAGAACCAGAGGATACACCTCCTTGGGTTTTTTTGTTTGTTTGTTTGTTTCCTTTTGCTTTTCTTCCTTTTTCCAGTACAACTTGTTTTTGGCCACTCTGCACTGAACAAAATGCCTAGAAGGAAGGCCTCACCACAAAGAGAATCAGAAACAGTACTCTCTGCCACAGAGTTACAGAATTTAGATTACACAATTCGATGTCAGAAAGCTAATTCAGAAGCACAATTATAAAGCTACTGGTGGCTCTGGAAAAAAGCATAAAGGATTCAAGAGACTTCATTACTGCAGAATTTACACCTAACCAGGTCAAAATTAAAAATCAATTAAATGAGATGCAATCCAAACTGGAGGTCCTAATGATGAGGGTTAATGAGGTAGAAGAAAGAGTGAATGACATAGAAGACAAGTTGACGGCAAGAAAGGAAGTTGAGGAAAAAAGAAAAAAAAATTAAAAGACCATGAGGAAAAGTTAAGGGAAATAAATGATAGCCTCAGAATGAAAAACAAATCTACGTTTAATTGGGGTTCCTGAAGCGCTAAAAGGGACACAGGGCCAGAAAGCATATTTGAATGAATCATAGCTGAGAACTTCCCTAATTTGGGGAGGGAAACAGGCATTAAGATACAGGAGATACAGAGATCCCCACCTAAAATAATAAAAACCATTCAACACCTCAACATCTAATAGTGAAACTTGCAAATTCCAAAAATAAAGAGAAAGTCCTTAAAGCAGCAAGAGAAAAGAGATCCCTAACTTATATGGGGAGAAATATTAGATTAACAGCAGACCACTCCACAGAGACCTGGCAGGCCAGAAAAGGCTAGCAGGATATATTCAGGGTCCTAAATGAGAAGGACATGAAGCCAAGAATACTTTATCCAGCAAGGCTCTCATTCAGAATAGAAGGAGGAATAATGAGCTTCCAAGACAGACAGAAACTGAAAGAATATGTGACCAACAAACCAGCTCTGCAACAAATATTAAGGGGGACTCTGTAAAAGAAAGAGGAAGTCCAAGGAAACAATCCACAAAAACAGGGACTGAATAGGTATCATGATGACACTAAATTCATATCTTTCACTAGTAACTCTGAACGAGAATGGGCTTAATGTTCCCATCAAAAGACACAGGGTTTCAGACTGCATAAAAAGCAAGACCCATCGATTTGCTATCTATAAGAGACTCATTTTAGACCTAAGGACACCTACAGCCTTAAAATGGAAGGTTGAAGAACCATTTACCATTCAAACGGTCCTCAAAAGAAAGCAGGGGTAGCAATCCTCATATCAGATAAATTAAAGTTTATCCCAAAGACTGTAGTAAGAGATGAAGAGGGACACTATATCATACTTAAAGGGTCTATCCAACAAGAAGACCTAACAATCATGAATATTTATCCCCCTAATGTGGGAGCTGCCAAGTATACCAATCAATTAATAACCAAAGACATACTTAGATAATAATACACTAATACTAGGAGACTTCACATGGCGCTTTCTGCAAATGACAGATCTTCGAAGCACAACAACTCCAAAGAAACAAGAGCTTTAAATGATACACTGGACCAGATGGATTTCACAGATATTTACAGAACTTTACATCCAAACGCAACTGAATACAAATTCTTCTCAAGTGCACAATACAAGAATACAATTCTTCTCAAGCTTTCTCCAAAATAGACCACATACTGGGTCACAAATCAGTCTTAACCAATACCAAAAAGTTGGGATTGCCCCCTGCATATTTTCAGACCATAATACTTTAAAATGTGAACTCAATCACAAGAAGAAATTTGGAAGAAATTCTAACCCGTGGAGGTTAAAGGGCATCCTGCTAAAAGATGAGTGGGTCCACCAGGAAATTAGAGAAGAATTAAAAAGATTCATGGAAACTAATGAGAATGAAGATACAACCATTCAAAATATTTGGGATACAGCAAAACCAGTCCTGAGAAGGAAATATATTGCAATAAAGCATCCCTCCAAAAATTGAAAAAAACTCAAATACACAAGCTAACCTTGCACCTAAAGGAACTGGAAAAGAACAGCAAATAAAACCAACACCAACCAGAAGAAGAGAGTTAATAAAGATTCGAGCAGAACTCAATGAAATAGAGACCAGAAGAACTGTAAACAGATTCAAAAAACCAGGAGTTGGTTCTTTGAAAGAATTAATGAGATAGATAAACCATTAGCCAGACTTATTAAAAAGAAAAAAAGACTCAAATTAAAAAATCATAAATGAAAAAAAGGGAGATCACAACCAATACCAAGGAAATATAAACGACTTTAAAACCATATTATGAACAGCTATACACCAATAAATTAGGCAATCTAGAAGAAATGGACACATTTCTGGAAAGCCACAAACTACCAAAACTGGAATAGGAAGAATCAGAAAACCTGAACAGGCCAATAACCAGGGAGGAAATTGAAACAGTCATCACAAACCTCCCACACACAAAGGTCCAGGGCTGGATGCCTTCCTAGGAGAATTCTATCAAACCTTTAAAGAAGAAACAATACCTGTTCTACTAAAGCTGTTTGGAAAGATAGAAAAAGATGGAATACTTCCAAATGCATTCTATGAGGCCAGCATCACCTTAATTCCAAACCAGACAAAGATCCCACCAAAAAGGACAATTATAGACCAATATCCCTGATGAACATGGATTCAAAATTTCTCAACAAGATACTAGCCAATAGGATCCAAAAGTATATTAAGAGAACTATTCACCATGACCAAGTGAGATTTATCCCCGGGATGCAAGGCTGCTTCAACACTCATAAAGCAATCAATGTGATAGATCATATCAACAAGAGAAAAAACAAGAACCATATGATCCTCTCAATAGATGCAGGGAAAGCATTTGACAAAATACAGCATCCATTCCTGATCAAAACTCTTCAGAGTGTAGGGATAGAGGGAACATTCCTCAGTATCTTAAAAGCCATCTATGAAAAGCCCACAGCAAATATCATTCTCAATGGGGACACTGGGAGCCTTTCCCCTAAGATCAGGAACAAGACAGGGATGTCCACTCTCACCACTGCTATTCAACATAGTCCTAGAAGTCCTAGCTTCAGCAATCAGGCAACAAAAAGAAATAAAAGGCATTCAAATTGGCAAAGAAGAAGTCAAACTCTCCCTCTTTGCAGATGACATGATACTGTACATGGAAAACCCAAAGGACTCTACCCCAGGATTGCTAGAACTCATACAGCAATGTGGTAGCATGGAGGGATACAAAATCAATGCCCAGAAATCAGTGGCATTTATATACACTAACAATGAGACTGAAGAAAGAGAAAATAATAGTCAATCACATTTATTATAGCACCCAAAAGCAGAAGATATCTAGGAATAAGCCTAACCAAAGAGGTAAAGGATCTATACCCTAAAACTATAGAACACTTGTGAAAGAAATTGAGGAAGACACAAAGAGATGGAAAAATATTCCATGCTCATGGATTGGAAGAATTAATATTGTGAAAATGCGTATGCTACGCAGGGCAATTTACACGTTCAATGCAATCTCTATCAAAATACCATGGACTTTCTTCAGAGAGTTGCAATAAATCATCTTAAGATTTGTGTGGAATCAGAAAAGATCCCGAATAGCCAGGGGAATATTGAAAAAGACAACCAGAACCGACAGCATCATAATACCAGATTTCAGGTTGTACTACCAACCTGTCATCATCAAGACAGTGTGGTACTGGCACAAAACCAGACACAAAGATCAATAGAACAGAATAGAAAACCTAGAAATGGGTCCTCAACTGTATGGTCAACTAATACTTGACAAAGCAGGCATGACTATCCACTGGAAAAAGGACAGTCTCTTCAATAAATGGTGCTGGGAAAATTGGACATCCACGTGCAGAAGAATGAAATTAGACCATTCTTTTACACCATAGACAAAGATAAACTCAAAATGTATGAAACATATTAATATGAGACAAGAAACCATCAAATTCCTAGAGAAGAACACAGGCAACACCCTTTTTGAACTGGGCCACAGCAACTTTTTGCAAGATACATCTATGAAGGCAAGGGAAAGAAAAGCAAAAATGAATTATTGGGACTTAATCAAGATAAAAAGCTTCTGCACAGCAAAAGAAACAGTCAACAAAACTAAAAGACAACCTACAGAATGGGAGAAGATATTTGCAAATGACATATCAGATAACGGGCTAGTATCCAAGTACTATAAAGAAGTACTCAACATCCAAGAAACAAAAAAATTCAATAATGAAAAGAGCAGAAGACAGGAACAAAAGTTTCACCAAAGGAGACAGACATGGCCAACAAGCACATGAGAAAATGCTCCGCATCACTTGCCATCAGGGAAATACAAATCAAAAGCACAATGAGATACCACCTCACACCAGTGAAAATGGCAAAAATTAACAAGACAGGAAACCACAAGTGTTGGAGAGGATGTGGAGAAAGGGGAACTGTTGGTGGGAATGTGAACTGGTGCAGCTACTCTGGATAACTGTGTGGAGGTTCCTCAAAAGAGTTAAAAATAGACCTGCCCGGGGATGTCTGGGTGGTGCAGCAGTTTGGCGCCTGCCTTTGGCCCAGGGCGCGATCCTGGAGACCCAGGATCGAATCCCACATCGGGCTCCTGGTGCATGGAGCCTGCTTCTCCCTCTGCCTGTGTCTCTGCCTCTCTCTCTCTCTCTCTCTCTGTGACTATCATAAATAAATAAAATTTTAAAAAATTAAAAAAAAATAGACCTGCCCTATGATCCAGCAATTGCACTGCTGGGGATTTACTCCAAAGATTCAGATGCAATGAAACGCCGGGACACCTGCACCCCGATGTTTCTAGCAGCAATGGCCACAATAGCCAAACTGTGGAAGGAGCCTCGGTGTCCATCGAAAGATGAATGGATAAAGATGTGGTCTATGTATACAATGGAATATTACTCAGCCATTACAAATGACAAATACCACCATTTCGATGGAACTGCAGGATGGATGGAACTGGAGGGTATTATGTTGAGTGAGGAAGTAAATTGGAGAAAGACAAATTTTATGTGGTCTCATTCACTTGGGGAATATAAAAAATAGTGAAAGGGAATAAAGGGGAAAGGAGAGAAAATGAGTGGGAAATATCAGTGAGGGTGATGGAACATGAGAGACTCTTAACTCTGGGAAATGAACAAGGGGTAGTAGAAAAGGAGGTGGGCAGGTGATTGGGGTGACTGGGTGATGGGCACTGAGGGGGGCACTTGACAGGATGAGTACTGGGTGTTATGCTATATGTTGGCAAATTGAACTCCAGTAAAATATATATATTTATATTATAAAAGCATTTCTGGTGAGTGAGGAAAAAATAAATAATGAATTAATTAATTAATTAAAACTATTTGAACTACACCAAAATAAAAAGCTTTTGCACAGCAAAGGAAACAATCAACAAAACCAAAAGGTGACCTACTGAATGAGGAAGATATTTTAAAATTACATATCTAATAAAGGGTAGTATCCAAAATATATAAAGAACTTTTACAAATCAACGCCCTAAATATGAATAATCCAATATTAAAAATGGGCAGAAGAAAGGAACAGACATTTCTCCAAAGAAGACATCCAGATGGCCAATAGACATGAACAACACAGCATCACTTATCATCAGGGAAGTGCTAATCAAAGCTGCAATGAGAGGGGCACCTGGGTGTCTTTCTGTTAAGCATCTGCATTCATCCTGAGATCAGGCCCCATGTCAGGCTCCCTGTTCAGCAGGGAGTCTGTTTCTTCCTGTCCCTCTGCCCCTCCCCACTTCGTATGCACAGCCTCTCTCTCTTTCTCAAATAAATAAATAAAATATTTTTTAAAAATACAATGAGATGACTTCACACCTGTCAGAATGGCTAAAATCAAAAACAGAACTAACAAGTGTTGATGAGATTGTGGAGAAAAAGGAACCCACCTGCACTGTTGGTGGAAATGCAGACTGGCATAGGCACAATGGAAAACAGTATGGGAGTTCCTCAGAATGTTAAAAATAGAATGCCCTAAGATCCAATAACCATGCTACAGGGGCATTTACTCAAAAAATACAAAAATACTAATTGAAAGGGTTAATGTATCCCTATGTCTATAGCAGCAATATCTAGAACAGCCAAATTATGGAAGCAGCCCAAGTGTCCATTGATAGATAAATGGAAAAACAAGATGTGGCGCGCGCGCACACACACACACACACACACACACAATGGAATACTATTCAGCCATAAAGAAGAATGAAATCTTGCCATTTGAAGCAATGTGGCTAGAATTAGAGGGTATTATGCACACTGAAATAAGTCAGTCAGAGAAAGATTGAAATCATATGATTTCACACATATGTGGAAATTAAGAAACAAATGAGCAAAGGGGAAAAAGAGAGGCAAACCAAAAAAAAAAAAAAAAAGATTCTTAACTATTGAGAATAAATTGATGGTTACCAGAGGGGTACGAGGAAGAGGGATGAAATAAGTGATGAGGATTAAGGCGGGCACTTGTGATGAGCACCAAGTGTTGTGTGTAAGTGTTGAATCACTATATTGTACAGCCAAAACTAATGTAATACTGTATGCTAACTATGTTGGAATTTTTTTAAATGCCCAGCTTTTAAATCTTTTTTTTTTTGTGGGATGCCTAGATAGCTCAGTGGTTGAGCATCTGCCTTCAGCTCAGGGCATGATCCCAGGGTCCTGGGATCCTGGGATCAAGTCCCTCATCGGGTTCTCTGCAGGGAGCCTGCTTCTCCCTCTGCCTGTATCTCTGCCTCTCTCTGTGTCTCTCATAAATAAATAAATAAAATCTTTAAAAATTAATTAAATTAACTTTTTAATATCAACAGCCAGGGCCAGAGGTACGTAAACCCAGCCTAACTATAATATTCCTGCACTACAAGAGCCACCCCTTCCCTGAAGCCATACCAGGCTTATTGGTATAGAAGACTTGGCACCCATCTTGGAGGCTTTGGGGGTAGACAGCTGTGCAGAAGCCACGGGTACTGTGTGCTGAATTTGTACTCAGCAAATTACCATTGCTCACAGTCATACATGTGGACACTGGGACTTGAGGGCCACTTTAATGACAGATTAATACAGTGAAATTGAAATGCTAGTGCTTCTGGGAGTTTGCCCTATTCTATGTGGCACTCCCTGCGTAGCTGATTTAATGCCGTGGCTGAGAGGCCTTCAGCATGATATATTAATTTATTGGCATTTAGATTTATGGGCTTCAAGACATGCTAACAGAATATAATTAAAGTTAGCCAACCTGACCCTTGCTGTCCTCAAGCCTATAAGACAGTTGAGAGAATTTATATTTCTCTGCAATTATGGGAGTACTTCAGAATCAACTGCATTTCAGGGCAACTGTTTTTGCTTCATTGAATCGGGGGTGGTGGGGGGAAGAGCACATATTGGCCACATTTTAAAGCCTTCATTCAAGTTCAGAGGCACTTTCCTGGCATACTCTATAGATCTGATAAAGGAATGGTCTTTTATTTTTTTATTTTTTTTTAAGGAGTGGTCTTTTAAAAGATTGCCGGAGATCAGTAACGAAAAAAAGATTAATTAAAAGGCACTCAGGAGGTTCCAGTGGAACTGGTGATAGAAATGGCATCAGACTGGGTCACCTGGGTGGCACAGTGGTTGAGCATCTGCCTTCAGCTCAGGTTGTGACCCCATGGTCCTGGGATTGAGTCCCACATCGGGTTCCCCACAGGAAGCCTGATTCTCCCTCTGCCTAAGTCTCTGCCTCTCTCTGTGTCTCTCATGAATAAATAAATAAAATCTTTCAAAAGAAAAAGAGGAAAGAGAGAAAGAGAGAAAGAGAGAAAGAAAGAAAGAAAGAAAGAAAGAAAGAAAGAAAGAAAGAGAGAGAGGGAGAGAGGGAGGGAGGGAAAAAGAAAAAGAAAAAGAAGAAAAAGAAAAAGAAAAGAGCATCAAGCAGAAGACATGTAGTACCCACTGCACCATGTCTAACCTGCCCACCCCAGAGAACACATCAGGCAGGCAGCAAAATCTTGAGACTCCCCACTAACATCTTCAAGATTTTACTTATTTATTCATGAGAGACAGAGAGAAAAAGAGAGAGAGAGAGGCAGAGGGAGAAGCAGGCCCCACGCAAGGAGCCCGACGCGGGGCTCCATCCTGGGTCTCCAGGATCAGGCCCCGGGCCGAAGGCAGCGCTAAACCACTGAGCCACCCGGGCTGCCCCCCACTAACATCTTCAAACCCTAAACAAAGAAAACTGGGGCTGCAGGGGGGGGGGTCTTACCTTTCTGTACTGAGGCAAAGTGGAAGTAGTTGCCAACTACTGAGAGATAAATGGATGTGGGTGAATGTGAGGATGGGCCCTCGCTGTGGAACACCAGACACCCTGCTAGCAGGAAGGCTCTGAGGTCACGGTCAAGGTAGTGGTAATCACTCTGGTGTTGATACCTCAGTGATCAGAGGCAAACACTGGCCCAGATGTTCTCAGAGACACAGCACTCCAGTTCATTCTCTCCATCGTGCCTCCAGAACACAAACCCAGTGAAACACCGAATGCACAGAAGCTCGGGGAAAGTGAATGGGCCTCAAAGAACAGAGGAAAGTCAGCAAGTGTGCTGAACAAGCAGGCAGAAGCATGGACACCATTGCTGAAGCAGGAGCCCCATGACATGATTCAACCACACAAGCAACAGCAGAAGGCACATTCCTTGCATACACACAAATAATAATAATGAGAAAAGGAGCAAAGCATGAAAGAACAAGGAACCCAACCTAGAAAGAAACATGACTCAAGGTGTGACAAGTGCCTCACATTGCTTTAAGCTAAAGAGCAACTTTAAAAGGCCTGACATGTATAGTGAAAGAACTCAGAGACGGGAGAGGATAAAACACAATGAAATGAAAAAAGAGAATTCGAGGTACCTGGTGGCTCTGTGGTTGAGCGTCTGCTTTTGGCTCAGGGCCTGATTCCAGGATCCTGGGATCGAGTCCCACATCAGGCTTCTTCAGGGAGTCTGCTTCTCCCTCTGCCTGTGTTTCTGTCTCTCTCTCTCCGTGTGTCTCTCATGAATAAATAAATAAAATCGAAAGAAGAAAGAAAGGAAGGAAGGAAGGAAGGAAGGAAGGAAGGAAGGAAGGAAGGAAGGAAGGAAGGAAGGAAGGAAGGAAGGAAGGAAGGAAGGAAGGAAGAAGAAAGAAAGAAAGAAAGAAAGAAAGAAAGAAAGAAAGAAAGAAAGAAAGAAAGAAAGAAAGAAAGAAAGAAAGAAAGAAAGAAAGAAAGAAAGAAAGAAAGAAAGAAAGAAAGAAAGAAAGAAAGAAAGAAAGAAAGAAAGAAAGAAAGAAAGAAAGAAAGAAAGAAAGAAAGAAAGAAAGAAAAAGGAAGGAAGGAAGGAAGGAAGGAAGGAAGGAAGGAAGGAAGGAGGGAGCAGAAATAAGGAAGCAAATTAATAACAAAACAACATCATTATAGAACTAATAATACATTCGAAACTGCAAAAAAAGTTCTAAAAACAACTAAAAATAATTGTTCATCTTCAAGAAAAGCTTGAGAAGATATTTATTTAACAACATATACAGCACTTATGTGGGGCCAGACTGTTCTAAGCACTTTACTAATATTAACCATTAATCTTCATTGTAATCTTACAAAGTAGGGATAATTATTATCTCTATTTTACAGATAAGGAAAATAGGCACAGGGAGGTTTAGTATCTTGTCCAAGGTCACACAGCTAAGATGCAGTCTGGCTCCGGAATCCTTATAATTAACCACTTCACTGTGACTAATAATAACAATAAAAATCCTTAAAAATAATAATCATTATCACCTGCATATGTCTTGTTCTGGGCTGAGCACTGTTTTAAGAGCTTTTTATTAAGTCTTTTAATCCTGGGAATTCCCATGTGAGATAGGAATGCTTTATAGTGATAAAACTAAGGCTCACTAATCTTAGGCGACTGGATAATGAACACAGAAGAAAAAGAGAAAAATGACAAAAGAAATAATCATGAGGGAAAACAGGTAAAAACAATCAAAGCATGTCCCAAAACATGTTTCAGATAATAACTCAAAAAAGTCTCTGAAATTAGGAAAATAATCTATAAACTTAAAAAGCACATTTTGATCTAGCAATGATAAAGTACATAATTTTGAAAGACCTAATTTTCTAGTTAACTATTATAATTTAAGGATAAGAAATAATTCTCCAGGCATTCTGACAGGCATTAAATAATCTAGAAAGAGAAAAAATACCAATCTGGCTTCAAATTCCTCCATAGCAACATCAGAAGACAACAGAGCAACAGGTGCAAGTCCTAAGAAAGACTGCAATACCCAGCCAAGATATCATTTAAGTATAAAAGTCAAGCTATTTTATAAGATCATTTAAGCAATAAGTCAACACATGCAAACATGACAAAAACTTAGAAATTACCAAATTCCCAGTCTTTCCTTAAAAAAAAAAAAACTTTACAAGAAAAAAAATCTAGACAGTTAAGAGATTAATTAAAATAAAGCAGTCATGGAAAAATCATTTAAAAACTGGGGTAAGCAATGAATCTGTTTACATCTATAACTAAAACTAAACAAGGACAGGAATTCTGATTATAACATAGAATAAGGTTGTTGTATGTTCAGATAAAATAAAAAACAAATTACAATGGGACAATGTTAAGAGAGCATATAGAGGGATGCCTGGGTGGCTCAGTGGTTGAGCCCCTGCCTTCAGCTCAGGGCGTGGTCCCGGGTCCTGGGATCATGACCCACATCAGGCTCCCTGCAGGGAGCCTGCTTCTCCCTCTGCCTGTGTCTCTGCCTCTCTCTCTCTGTCTCTCATGAATAAATAAATAAAATCTTTAAAAGAGAGAGAAAGCATGTAGAAAAAAAAGGAAATAACACTGATATTCTTATCTTTCCTAGCAGAGAGTCAATCAGTACTATATAATGGAGAAATATAACCAAAAACTATTTCAGACTCTTAATGGTTTTCATAATCTCTCTTAAGCTCGAAGAGATTTGGGGGGACCTAGCTGGCTCAGTTGGAAGAGCATGCAACCCCGGGTCCTGAGTTCAAGCCCCATATCAGATGACAAGATTACATAAGTAAGAAAAAAATAAAAAAAAAACAACAATGAAGGAATTTTGCTCATTCTTTGATGGCCTTCATTTATTACTGGTTAATAGTAAAATAATAAAACTAGCTGATTTGTTGTGCACTCATTCTGCACCTGGCATATACTGCAATGAGTAGCACTAGCTGCAAAGAATTTTTTTTTCTTGGTCTACAAATTTGAATATGCAAAAAAGTACATATTTTATAATCTTTTCTATAATTAAATACTACTTATCTCTCAAGCCCTCATTCTGCTGATTGCAGAAAAATTAATCATATGCATTTCATGTGCAGGAGACTTTCCCCCCAAGTCCACTCAGAATTTTCTTCCTCTGTTTTTCACAAGGGTGGCCACCTGGAACTTGGAAATGATGTCTGGGATGGATCTCCTGCAGTCATATTTGACCATTTGGTTACTAGAGGAAAAAAACCATATGCTAAGGAGAGCGGAGCAGAAAGGACAGCCTTTCATGAAGCCACCACACACCTTTGGGCAGTCCAGCTCTAGTACTTCATGTCTGTGAGAGAGAGCTAGTTCTCTGTGTTCTAAAGCCTGTAGTCGGACAAGTCTTACTAGCAGCTGAGGCATGGTTGAGGACAGTGAGAGGGCAAGGAGGGCCCATGTTCCATCAGTTGCATCCCCTGAGCGGTACTGGGCCAGTTCTCCTCTGAGCCTTGGTGATCCTGCAAGGAGGCCGGGGAAGCCAGGAAAGGCCAGTTATGTGATACAGAGGACCATGAGGATTTTACAGCAGGAAGCTGAGGAGGAGAGAGACCAAGGTGATAACCTAGAAGGAATCTCTGGTAGTCAGTCATTGAACATGGGGTGAGAGACATGGGTAATCAGGGATATACCATCTGACTTCACAGTCTTACAAAAAGGCACAGAGCCAGGCAGGCACAGGGACT
The DNA here is from genome assembly GCF_048164855.1 of Canis lupus baileyi. Lineage (NCBI taxonomy): Eukaryota > Metazoa > Chordata > Mammalia > Carnivora > Canidae > Canis > Canis lupus. The sequence goes on along the minus strand of NC_132857.1, from coordinate 29,115,054 downwards.
CTGGAATGACTGAGAGGGTGGCGTGCTTCTGTGTGCACCTGCCCAATCTGCGGCCATGCCACACCCCACAGGCTCTCGACCACCCATCCTGAATCTGTACACCACCTGCACTCCAGCAGCATCAGTCTAGGGGTCTAGGTTCCCACCTGACAATGCAGTGCTTTCATGCCGGAACCCAGGAACTCCTTATGCCAATGACAGAGCACACTCTGGGACAGAAGACTTAACTATTAATATCCTAGAAACCATGCAGAGGAGTTGATCAAATGAGGACAAAAGTTGATTAAGTGGAAGAAAGGAGCCAGTGGGTGTTCTTGAGCAGGGGAGACAAAGGTGAAAACAGTACTCTGGGGTCTGGACTCCAAGAGGTGATTTTTTAAAAACCTGTAAGATCCTTGAGCCTATCCCTAGAAATCCAACAAGCACCTAATAGCAAAATGCTTCATGGGATTCTGTGCTAAGATCTATGCCTTGAGGAGCCCTGAGTGGTCAGGGCAGAAGAGCTCTAGATCTAGGATTGCCTGGGGTTCAAATGACCAACTTCTCTGCTTAGTGCTGTGGGATCTCCCTACACTTACTGTTGAGCATGATGTAAAGAGGTCCTTGGTTGTCCCAGGACTAAAGTGGGTGCTGTCTGTAAAGGCCTGGGTAATGCTGGCACTCTCAGAAGTCCAATGGACTCCGTTTCCCTGACCTGGGAAAAGACAGGAGTGGTGGTTGGTGGCAGTGCTCAGGGAAGCCCTCCTGGAGGCAGCAGGATGTGAGGAGCCCAGGCGCTAATGGGCTGTAGTCTCCGCAGAGTCTTGGGAGCATGCAGAGCATTGAACTGAAGGAACAGAGGGGTAGGATGAGAGGGGCTGTTCCAGGGGGTTTACACTGGGATAAATCCAGCTACCTGCCTCTCTGCTGGCCCTTGGCCCTGCTGCCGGTGCTCCTGTCCTGGGCCCCCCAGAGGCAACAGACGTGAGGGCAGCTTCCCTCACTCCAGCCTTTGCTGCTGCTTCCTCCGCGATCCCTGCTTGGACCTTGACGACAAGTTAGGCCTCGGGTCCTGCAGGAGCGGGGACAGAATGAGGGTAGAGAAGCAATGCCATGGGGCTGTGCTGGGCCCTGGGAATAGGATGCAGCTCACAGGAGAGGGCTGGGGAAGCCAGATGGTGAGCTCCCCATGGAGTCCACAGCACCCCCTCCAGGCGCGCAAGGACCCCACTCCAGGGCCACGTGGTCTAGCTCAGGGCAACCAGAGCGAGGTTCGCACAGACAGGTGCAGGGGCTGTGAGCTTCCAATCCCAAAACGGGTCACCCCGTAGTTTGCCTGAGTCTGGACAAAGCCGCCAGGTGCAGGCAGGAAACGCGGACACAAGGCCGCTCGCCGCCGCCCTCCAGCCTCCTCGCTGGGCAGAGCGTCCCCGCCCCCGTCCCCGCCCGGTGTTGGGATTCCGGGGCGGGCGGGCGGGCCCGAGGGGACGTCGGCGCAATCCTTCCCGCCCTGGGGCAGTGCTTCCAGGACCGCGGACCCACCCAGGCCCGGGCTGCGGGCTTCAGCCGCTCCTACTGCGCCGCCGCGCCGCCTGGGCACGTAGCCCGACCTCTCCGGGCCTCGGCCTCCGGCGTCTCCAGCGCTGCTGACCCCAGAGAAAGCGCGCGGCTCCGCGCCCCGCATCACAGCGGGTGGAAGGTGACGGGCCGGGAACGCCCGCGGCGCAGGCCCCCAGCAACCCCCACCAGGCCCCGCCGGCCCCCGCCCCCCCACCCCGGGGCTCCCTCCCCGGCTCCCCCGGGGCTCCCTCCGCGGCCCAACCCCACCCCACCCCACCCCACCCCGGGGCTCCCTCCGCGGCCCGCCCCGCCCCCCCCCCGGGGCTCCCTCCGCGGCCCGCCCCTCCCCCACCCCGGGGCTCCCTCCCCGGCTCCCCCGCCCCCCCCCCCGGGGCTCCCTCCGCGGCCCAACCCCACCCCACGCAGGGGCTCCCTCCGCGGCCCGACCTCCCCGCCCCGGGGCTCCCTCCGCGACCACCCCCCCCACCCCGGGGCTCCCTCCGCGGCCCGACCCCCCGCCCCTGGCATCCCCCCGCGGCCCCCCCCCACGCCGGGGCCCGCCTCCTGCACCTCCCGCTACACCGTGGCGGGGCGGGCAGGGCGGGCGTCGAAGGCCTCCCCAGTTCCGGTTCCCCCCAGGGGTCCGCCCCCGCTGCAGGCGCCACCGCGGGTGCCCGGGGTCCCAGAGGACGTGCTGGCGGCTGCTCCGAAGCCCCAACTCTGCGCACCCCCGCGGCCACCGGCCCTGCGCGCGAGCCCCCGTCTCCCCCTTGGTCCGCTCTCGCCGGCGACGCCCGTCCTCCTGGCCGCCGAGCCCCCGCCTGTGCTGCTGGCTGTGGAAGGGCCGCGGTGGCCGCGAACCCGCGTCCCTCCCCTCCGCCGTGGCGACCCGGGCCGGGCCTGCCGCCGTACGCGTGCCGCGCGCGCCCTCTGGTGGCCGCTCCCCGCAGCTGCCCTGTCCTCGCGGCGCGGCGCGCACTGATGGGAGCGGATGGCCAAGGGCCAAGGGCCGGCGCTGAAACCTCGGAATGCGTAAGTAGCAGGGGAGTGGAAATGAGCGAGTGAACACTTGAATGAGCGGACGTCGGAATGAAAGCAGAACCAAGCAAGTAAATGAGCGGCAGAGCCAAGTCAATCGATGGCCTCGCTTGCGAGTCCTTTCAAACATGTCATTTAGACTGAAAGATCAGGCTGCGCGTCCTGCCCACGAGGCCATGGCCCGCCCACCCTCGCCATATCTGCATCAGGCGCCCCAAATGCTCCCCCTTCTCAGTACTTCTGCACTTAACCTTTCCCCCACCTGGCACCTCCTCCACAATCTCTCCTCATCTCTGGGCTTGGCCCACACACAAGGGACTTGGGCCCTCAAGTCCAGCCGCTCTGTTCCCTTCCTGGCATTCCCTAAGCTGCGGAGCTTCCCCCTCACCTGCTCACCTCCAGGATCTGTCTCTTCCTCCAGGCCCTACTGGCTGACCCCCACGTGTATCTAATGGTCCTATTGCCAGGGTCTGTAGAGTGCCAGCATATAGCAGGTGCTTAGGACAGAATTTTTGAAAGCAGGCAGTTTGCTGGTGACCTGGCTCCACACAGAAGCCAAGTCTTCCCAGAAATGAACTTCTTTCGGCCCCATCTACCTGCCCTGGAGCTGACTGACTGCCTGAGCCCTCTGGCCCAGAGGCGAGGAGGGAGAAGTGGAAGAAGCCAGTGCTCAGGATCCAAACTGGGAGAGTCCAGGGTGGGGCCCACAGGCTGGCAACTTGCTGTCCTCCATCCTGGGGGATGGGGAGGGGAGCTGGAATGAGTTATTCAGTGCAGCCCATTCCTCCTGCTGGCCTGGTCCCCTCCAGGCGGGGCCTCACCTGGGACTGAGTGGTTCAAGGGCTGTGTTAATTAGCTTTGATGATAATCAGAGAGCAGCAGCACAGGATGGCTTCCTTCAGCCTCCAGTGGTAACAGCAAGACCTCCTTCCTCCCCAAATCCTCACAAGCCACTTCCCCGCTCCCTAGAATCAAGAGAGCCTGGCAGATTTCAAGGCAGCCCAATTAAAGGGACTCCAAAGGATAAAAATTGTTTATGATTCCAGAAGGGCTTCTTCCCAGTGACCCCCACTGTGTCTCCAATGATCAAAGCGAGGCAGGGACGCTCCCAAGCTCATTTTCATTTCCCTGTCTGTGCAGTCAGATCTACTTGTGTCTACTGCCCAGCTAGCACCACTGCCTGTCACCTCAGCATTCCAGTTAGTTTGCCCTTTCTGAATTTGCACATAAGAAGGGAAGGACATGATGTGCCTCCTCCTTTCATCTGAAGGGGAGTGGTGGTGACTTGGGTGGGGCAGCGCCTTTGAGCAATGTAGTCAGGCTGGCCGGGAGGTGGGAGATCTGGGTCCCCACACCGGGTCAGGCACTCAGGGTGTCACCTTCCAGTCCCAGGGAGGCCCACGTATGGTTTCCCACCATCCAGGAGGACTACAAAGGAGCCAGTGGCAGCATCGGGCCAGCAGCATTGCTTCTGCACAGCTGGGGCTGTCCCCCCATTCAGTGCCTTACTGACCATCTCCTGTGTCTCAGACCCCCCAGAGAATCCAAGTCCCAACCAAGTAAACTTCTCTTTTTTTAAGGATGAGGTATGTGTAACTAGACGGGGACGCAAACCCAGGACCACCTGACCTCAGAGCCTTTCTAGTTTGTCCATCTCCATTTCCTCCTGCCCCCATGTTGCCCATAACAACAGCCCCTCCAGAGTCACTGGGCTTTCCTTGAACTTGTCCAGTGACTGGGAACACAAGGCAGAAACAGGAGGAGGGTGGTGAAGAGGCAGCTCCCGCCAAATGACAGTTCAAAGGATAAGACTCCTTTTGAGCAAATGTTTATGTGGAGCTAAGAACTGTCTGCTTCTAACAGCAACTCAGAGAGCCCGTTGCACCCCTGAGACTGTGCTCATGTCTGCCCCTGTCACATGCAGAGACCTGTAAGTCTTGGAGAGCTGCAGCTCCATCCCCTTCCCCAGTCCTCTCCACACTTAGCATCCCTTGGTCCCTACATGTGTGGTTTCCTCCTCCACTGCACCCACTTTCTCCCACAATATTGATTTTTTTTTTTTTTAAAGGAGGCAGTCAGCTTGGCTGGCCTCTTGCTGAGAAAGCCAGCTCCCCTGTGATGGAAGGTCATGCAATCTCTCTTCTTTTCAGCTAGACTCCTTGTGTGGTCTGCAGATCAGCAGGAGATGTGGGCCCTTTATCCACAGAATTTGCCCCCTCTCCTCCAGTTCTCTCCTCTCTGAGACTCTCTCCTCGCTTTCCCACAGCTTTGGTTGGTCCCCTCATCCTGCAAACCAGGGACACTCTGGGCTTTATGCCCCCAATTTCACATCCTCTTGTGAGGGGAAAGCTGGAGCCTCACCCATGCCTCCCTTCCCCTGAAGCCCAACTCAGTGTCCACCTGCTTCTGGTCACTGTCCTGTGCCTTCGTGTACTTCGTTCAACACTGTGTCCAGAGTCTACAGTTCTGACTCATGGCAAGGTTAGTTTAACAGGAGCTAAGGCAAGTGGAACCCTAAGAGGTCACCACGACTTCTTTCCAGCCCCAGCCCATGAACTCCAGTCACCACTTCCTGCAACAGGGACTCTGGCATGGGCTGAGGACCCCAAGGTTCCACCTCCCTGCTTCTTGGCAGTTCTGGGTTCTTAACCAGCCTTCCCCTCCATGCTAGGAAGACCTGTCTTAAGAACCTTCTTAGAGCCCTGGATGGAGGTGTAGGGGCAGGGATGCGTCCTCTCTTTTAGGCTGATAAACCTCATTTTTTATTGTGGCAGACACAAAAATGCACCACTCAAACTCCCTATAAGAAAGGACTCAGCAACAGGAAAGGGATTTGCTAGCAGCCCTGAACTAATTCCTTCAGGTTTGCCCAGCTTTCAAGACAAAGTTACTCTCCTTTCAGCTGTCTCCAGCCAGTAACTGTGTGTGTGGCAGATGTGTGAGGGCCCAGCCATTTCCCCAACACAGGGCTCTGGGGACCAGCAAGGCCCCCGGACAGACCCAGATGCTCTGGAACCCCTTCCTGCTCCCATGGGCTGGTGGAAATGCATTTAGATCTCACGTGGTCTGGAGGCTCCCCTGGCCCAGTTCTGCATCACTCTTTATCTTCTGTGGAGGCTACACCCCCATAATTTTTTTGTTTCCCCAACTCCATCCACCTGACACAAGTATCCTGAGAATCCTCTGTTCAGTTGTCCCTCAGTGCCCCTTCATGGCCTGCCCAAAGGCCACCAGCCTTCCCTCCATACCTAGGTTTCTGCAGATGGATCACACTGCCCTCTCTGTTTTGCTAACTGCCACAATGCATAACACACAGGTGTTTAAAGGGCTTCCTTGGGTTGCCTGGGTGGCTCAGTGGTTGAGTGTATGCCTTCGGCTCAGAGCGTGATCCCAGGATCCAGGATGGAGTCCCATATGGGGCTCCCAGCAGGGAGCCTGCCCGTCCCTCTGCCTATGTTTCTGCCTCTCTTTCTGTGTGTCTCTCATGAATCAATAAATAAATCTGTAAAAAGAGGGGGGCTTCCTTGTCACTATCCCCACTATGTTAAATCGGGTATTCATGTTGGCTCTATCTCCTAGCTCAGGAACACAGCAGACATGACCTTATCTGAGGAATACTTGCTGAATGAATGAATGGATGGATGAGCAAATGCTGACAGGGGAACCCCCACAGAGAAAGGAGAGAGCTGCCCAGTGGGGGAGGCCCAGGAGGACAGGACAGGATGGTGTGCACCCAGCTCCCCCACAGGGGGCTCTGGAAGGGGGGTGATTTTAATCACAATAAGAAGGGGGCAGCAGGCGCTTTAGAAGTGACAGGTTTTAATTTGTAATTGTTTCCATCTTCATTTCCCGCTTCTCCTCCACTGACAGGCTCCCCACACTTAAGTCAGCTTTGTCCTTTCTGCCCAAGGAGAAATGTGGAAATCCAATAGGGGAAAGACAGATGTGGGTGACAGGAGCCGGGGGGGAGGGTGGTGGTGGGCAGACACCTGCCTTTCTTGGTGACGGCAGCTGCCACCACCCGAGTGCAGAATCTCGCAGGACAGGAACTGCCCCTGCACCACACTGCTCTGTGTCCCTCATGAAGGCAAGGAAACCAAGGTGCAAGCAAGCAAGGGGCATGACTTGCAAGGCCGAACAGCTGATATGTGCTGGAGGTGAGATTCACGCATGGCCGTATGACCCCAGTGCTCCAGCTCCATGAAGACAGCGAAGATGTGATTAGACGTTTGCTAAGGCTCTGATCCCCAGGCCTCTTTACCTGCTGAGAGCTGCTGCAAATGCCAGCATCCACATGGAGCTTTGATGGGCACTAACTCAGTTAGCTTTACCTGTGTGCACAGCCAATCCATGCCAGGCAGCAGATTTGAAAAAGCATGTGGCTGCTTCTGCCCCTGTACTCCATGCCAGAGTAAAGGACAGTGGGTGGGTGGCCCAGCACGTGCACCAGGCAGGCTTGTTCTGCAAAAACAGGGAGAAGGGACTCTCTAGAGAGGCAGAGGCAAGGCCAGGCTTCCTGCAGGGATGGTCTATAAAAGCTGATTCTGGAATCAGCACTGTCTGGCTATGTACCATGTGTACAGAGCCAGAGGGTGCACAGAGGTAGAGAAGAGGCATTTGGAACTGGCAGTGAGCAAGATCTGGGGGACAAGCTTACCTGGAAGGAAGGTACCAGCCACCACGGAAGGTTCAAAGGAGGAGTTCAAGGTAGGCAGTGTGTCACATGGGGTAAACATGGCTTGCAGGGGGTCTTCTCACATCTGGTGGGACCCAGGGCATTCAGGTCCCTGAGATGGATGAGGTACTAGTAGTGGGAAGTCCTTGCAGGTGTCCTTCCACTGCTCATTCCCTTTCTTCCAGGCCCTGGGAGTCCAGCATGAGCTGCAAAAATGCTGAGTTTAAGAATATAAAAGTCTGCCTGAGTAGTAGCCTCTCACTGCCTATGACCAACCACATTGAGAAGCCAAGAAAGGACCCACACTGGAAACTGTGTCAAAAGTTCTCTATCTCGGGCGCTGCCCTTTCCCTACCACCCAGCACAGTCCCAGGCACACAGCAGGACTCAATTAACATTGCATGGTTGGATGTATGGATGGACGGAGGGATGAAAATGTGTCACACCTATTCTACTGTGAGGGAAACACTGACCTGCACAGTGCATCACAAACATACATGTTCACCAGCACACACACACTTGAGATAGTCACTCACTCCTACACACTCACAGATTCATACCCATGCACACATAAAGGAAAGCTACACACACGTGGGCCATACTGATTCTAGGGAGGTGACTTAGCTGTAGCTGCCAATTCATAGACAATGTACAGAGGTAAGAGGTCAGTTAGTGCAAGTTATCCGGTAGTGTCCCTTGATTGATTCAGTGGGTCTTGACCAGTGTTCTTTGAGAAAGGGAAAAGAAGAAAATAGAGAATAGAAACTGTCTAGAGGTGTGAGAGGAAATGCCAGCTGGCAACACTCGTCCTTGTCCACAGGTGTCCTAGCTTGCCATGTAATGTTAGTTTCTTAGGGTGCAGTTGGAGTCAAAAACTCTCAAAGCCACTGACTAGCAGTCCCCCTTGTTCTCACCCTTAGGTGCCATTCAGAACAGAAAGCCAAAGTGTTATCTCAGTGGTGCAGGTAGTTGAGCCAGGTTTCAGGAAGAAGCCTCTGACCATGGATCTCTTGACCCCAAGGCGGCTATTGGGTGTGGAGAAGGCCACTTGTCCACCATGCATACATACTCCATACCTCTTCAGCTCCAGGGAGTGATAGCCCCATCTTCCGGATGCTCACAGTCTACTATAAAAATCAAAAGGAGGGGGGGTGTGGGGACTGTAGTACAGTGTGATAAGAGTTACCATAAACATATATGTCGGGGATCCCTGGGTGGCGCCACGGTTTGGCGCCTGCCTTTGGCCCAGGGCGCGATCCTGGAGACCCGGGATCGAATCCCACATCGGGATCCCGGTGCATGGAGCCTGCTTCTCCCTCTGCCTGTGTCTCTGCCTCTCTCTCTCTCTCTCTCTCTCTCTCTCTCTCTGATGACTATCATAAATAAATAAATTAATTTAAAAAAATTAAAAAAAAAACATATATGTCAAGCTTACTGGGGGCTCTGGGGTAGTCTGGAGTCCAAGGACCCTTTCACTATAGATGAGACATGAACATAAGACCTGTAATATTGGAAATTGACTGTATGGAAAGAGAAGGCAGTGAGGGGAGAGGGAGGAGGACAGGCAGTGGGGAGGTTACTCCAGGCAGAGGGAATGGCATGACAAAGTGTGGAAACTTAGGAGACAGGGTGAGCTTGTGTTACCTGAGCATAATGTCCACTGAGTTTGTGACATGGGACAGGGGCTGGAAACACTGATGGGTTGCAGCTTGGTGCACACACCCTGTGGGTCCTGGCCCAGCTTCACTTTTCTGGCTCCAAGTAACCCAGGGCAGGCAAAGGCAGAGACATGCCCATGACCACCTAGTTTATGGAATAGTGTCCAATCTGTGGATATTCTCTTCCTCCTCCCAGCTCCTCACTCTTCTGATCCTGGTTTGGGGATCTCTGCTTTGTTTTACTGCAACTGTATTATCTAAGGAGTCCAAATGCTCCAGAGCCTGTCAAGTCCTACACATTCAACCTTTGTACATCACTCCCCATTGTCAACCTTGCGGAAGAAAGAGGGCATTGACCCCAACAATCTGGGCTCCACAGTGATCACAGCTTCATTTCTTGGGACTCCACACCAGTAATTCATCGTGCCATCCTGGGATGGTGCAAGCCAGCACTTTCCATGTTCCTATGCAATGAGTTCAGTGTATGTCAGAGAAATGAATGATCCTGCATGCTCCCACATATAACTTTTTGCAGTGTGAACAAACAGTGGGAAAAGACCCACGTATTGGCTCTCTTAAAGCAAATGCAATGCAACCAGACCACAAGGGGCACCAGCCAGTTGGCTGTTATGTGCAGTACAGCTTTATCAACTTCCAGCTCTTGAAACTCACGAAGGTGAGCGGCCCGTCCTTCATTGCCTTGGACCTGCCCACCAGTTCCTATCCTTCATCTGTTACCCAAATGTTTTTTTCTTAAAAAGACAGTCTCTTTCTTGAATTAGTTAGGGTTTTCCAGAGAAACACAACCGATAAAAGATGATAGGTGAGATAGATGATGATGATAGATGATGATAGATAGATGATAGATAGATAGATGATAGATAGATAGATATAAATTGATAATAAAGGATTTGTTGTCAGGAATTGGTTCACATGAGGCTGAGAATTCCTAAGATCTGTGGTCTGAAGGCCTATGAACCAGGAGAGCCAATGGTGTAGGTCTCAGTCCAACTCTGAGTCCAAAGGATAAAGAAGACCAATGTCTCCGCTCAAAGACAGGTAGAAAGGTGAATTCTCTTTTGCTCTACCTTTTGTTCTGTTCAAGCCTTTGTGAACCATATAAGACCCACCCACATTGGAAAGGGCAATCTACGTGATTCAGTCTATGGAGTCAAATGTTAATCTCATCCAGAAGCACCCTCACAGACACCACAAAAATAATGTTTGACCAAATACCTGGGAACACCATGGCCCAGACAAGGTGGCACATGAAATTAACCCTCACAGTCCCTAAATGCATGCTTTACCCTGCTGCAGTGACTATAACAAAGCACTTAGAAAGTGGAACAATATTTATTTGTTAACCTGTCTGTGGTCTATCCCTTCCCTACCAGAACCTATGTCCTGCGACAGTAGGCTCTTTTCCTGTCTCACTCATGCTGACCAGTTGGGCCTAAAACAAGACCAGCACACACTAGGTACTCAAAAGAGACTTGCTGAGTGAATCCATGAATAAAGTAGCCAGAGTGGTTGGTCCCTGGGTACTTTTTAAAAATATTCTTAATATTTTCCAGTATTTTCTAAAATGTTTTAAATGGACTGTATCCTACCTATAAGATAAAAAATGTAATAAATGATACAAATTTCATTTTTTTTAAAGTCAATTTGTGAAAATTTCTGAGTTCCCTTTCCTGCCAATATTTTCCAGCCTGGGACCAACAAAAGCATCTTTCTTTGACAACTGACCACCATGCGGCTCTTTCCCCTGGGCCAGAGGAAAAGATCTCATTTCTGAGTAGTAAGTCTCATTGTCAAGGGAGAAATGAAAGGTCTGTTTTTTTGTGAGCCCAACATTGGGGCCTCTGTTCTCTCATTTAATCCTCATACCAGCCTTTGAGCAAGGCAGGCTGAACACACTTTGCAGATGGGGAAACTGAGCTGGGAGAGTTGTTGGGACAAGCCAATGAGCTGTGATCCGACAACCCAGCCACAGCGCACGTGCCAGACCTGGAGGTGGCAGGGGAAACCAAATGCCTGCTGCAGGCAATTCTCAAGGAAGTCTTAGTCCTCTTTTCTGCCAAAATCCCTTCCACAGCTTTCTTTTCCTATCATGTCTGTGTGCTTGGGGAGTGAATGTAAGTGAGCATGCTTGCATGTGCTCTGCAGGCAGATGTCATGCACACACAGCCTTGCATGTGGATTCAGACATGTATATGCAGCACGTGGTTGTGTGTTCATGTGTGTATTGTGGTGTCCTATGTGTGTTTATCTGTGGGTATCTCTTCACGTGTGTGTGTTCCATCTTCTGTATCTGTATGTATCTGCATTTTGTACTTAGAGGAAAGCACAGAAGGACAAAAGTGATACCTGCTCCCAAGAAGCTTCTAGGTAATTAGTGAAGAGACCAAGCACATGGAGGCATTTGGGTAAAGTGTGACCTCTGAAAAGTCAGGTCATGTGAGCCAGTGCAGCTTAGGCTCAGGCCTTGGACCACACAGGCCATGGAGTTCATCAGTCTCCACCACATATCAGCTAGGGGATCACACAGCACTGGCTGGACCTCAGCCTCCTCACCTCTACTACTAACTTCTTCTGCAGCAGATAGTGTGGCCTCCAGGAAGAACATCCTGAAATGCAAAGCCTGGCCCAGGGGAAAGAGCCAGAAGGAATAGGAGAGTCGGCTTCAGATACTGTTCTGGGAAAAGGAGATGGCTGTGAACAGGAGCAATCAGAAGGGCCACATGGAACCTGCAAGGGTTCAACTGGGTCATGGAGAGTTCACTGAAAGCAGGTATGGCTGGGGAAGGCCATTAGAAGACACAGGCTGACAGGATATCCTTCCATCAAGTCCCGCTGTTTCAATGCCAGTCAGAATGCAGCCTTCCAGGATGACACGGAGCACCCTGCAGTGTCACGGGGAACCTGGCACCAGCCAGCTACACAGCCCCAGTATGCTCCCCGGCAGCATGACTCAGGCCTACCTCCATGTGGCTGGGGGCACTGACCCGGCTACTTCACCCCTCTGGTGTTCACACTTTCCCCAATGAAATGACCCCTGCCCCCTCACAGGGCTGGGGGTGGCCAGGACTGAATTAGGCTGTAACATGTACCTCTCTCAAGGAAAGGAGAAAATAAATGTCATAGTGAAGAGAAAAGCCGTGCTCTCATTTGTCTGTGAAGTCTCGTGTACAGAGAGTTTTATCAGCCATGAAATTAGCCCTTCATGCTCTCCTACGCTAGCAGTCCAGTGAGGACTGAGAGGGCACTGTCTCGGCGCCTCCCATGACCACAGGGGACCCCATTCCCAGTCCAGCCCTCCCTGCTGCCTGTCTCGTGGCAGCCACTCCCATGGGCCAGGCCACACACAGCCATCAGGGCACAGTGGCATAAGGATGCAAAGCTCCATCCCTGTGCTCTGATGTCTCCGGCTCAGCTGCAGGCAATGGAAACCAACTTCTGCAGAGCCACACCTAAACAAAGACACTTTTTCCGTGTCCAAAGTTTCCAGCATTTTATAGACACATCTTTGAGTTTTGACCTGGGGGCTTTGAAATGACACTGTAAGGCAGTAGGAAACACATAGGCTTGCCAGTGAAATCTGGGTTCAAACCCTGGCTGCCCTACCAAATCAGTGTGATCCTGGATGAGTTCCTTTGCCTCCGAGTCTTAATTTCTTTGTCTCTCAGGAGAGCATCATGATGTCACTCTGCAAGTGGAGAACAGGACCAGATGGGGCTGTCCATCTGCACATATCTGCACATCGGACCTGACACCTGCTCCCAGGGCTGCCTGCACTTGGGAAGGCTGGGCGTGGGCCTGACCCCAGAGCTGTCATGCTGCTGAGGGGCTCACACACATGCACACACACACACACACACACACATGCACACACATGCATATATACATGCCCTGACCTGTGGCATGTGTGCTTCCTGATGTCTGCACTTGACTGGAATATTTCTCTGTGCCTGCCTCTCTAAGATGAATTCTGGTGGCATCCACAGATTCGACTGTCTGACCCAGGTATTTCAGGATGGACGAGTATCAAAAATATTTTCCTCCATCCCTGCCCTTGCCTGGCCCAAGTGCTATTCAGGCAATTGCCTCTTTAATGGAAGAAAAAAAATCATTCTTATTCTCCCCATTTTCTCTCTCTCATCTCCATCCCCTTCCTTCTTCTGGGAGTCTTCAGCCTTGGTGGGGAGGAGGCAACCAGAATGCTTTCATGCACAGGGACCTCTCTGGTGTGGCCATTGAGACTACAGCACAGGAGATGGCCTGCCCTTGTATGGGGGCTGGGGTTCAGCATCCCTTAGTGCTCTGAAGCTTCTAGGACCACCATGTTCCCCAGTTTGACAGGATGAGCATCCAGCCCAGCCTAGAGAAGCCTGAGCTCCACTTTGCTTGGGCTTCTTAGCCAAAACTTATTTATTTCCATTAAATGATAATGGCTGTAAACAAGGTTTAACCTTGGCCACTGTAGGTCCTGGGGGTCTCCTGGAAAGTAGTGTCTTGCATGGTGAACAGAGCCTCTGGGCTCTCTCCATGCCTTTCAGGGCCCAGGGAACACTCCTTTGGCCACCTGCTTTTGCATACCCCAGCACCCCTGCTGGCTGCCCCGAAGTGATCCTAGCTCATTATGGCCTTTCACTGACTCTCATTCTGTGAAGCCCCCTGGGGGTTAGTCCTAGCTTTCCATCTGTAGGTCCTGTTCTGCCCTCGTGGGCAGGGTCAGCAAGCCAACCTTGCCCCAGGGAATGAGCAAGAGCCCATGGGGGTGAGGCAGACCCTCCACCTGCTACGGACCCTCATCAATAGCTGCACTGGAGGCCTGTGGCCAGTTGCATGTCCCTGCTCTGGGACAGCCCAAACTTATTCAGACTTCTGCTACCCTCTTCTCCTGAGTTTCCTAGCTGTCCACTTCCATCTGTGTACTGGGAGAAGGGCCCTCTATACTATTTGGCATTCTTCCCACCTCTATATCTTCCACACTTTTTAGGTCTAGACTTAGCTTCTTTGGGATTGTTACTTCTTGAAGCTCTTTTTAGATACCAAAGCCAGGAACTGCACAAATCTTTTCTCCCTCAAAATACCAAGTACTTGTGCTTTGGCCAGAGATAAGATTGTCTTTATAAGATTAAAAAAATTAATAGGAGGCTTACAGAGGAAGTCAGTTTGCCAACTGACAAGTTCCAGTTCCTCTATTTCCTTAACTTCAGTGTGATCTCAGACAAGTTAGTGAACCTCTCTATGTCAATATCCACATCTATGAAATGAGAATACTAATAATGAAGTAATACAATTGAAAGTGCTCAGAAGTATCAGGCATTGAAGAGTCACTCAAAAAGTATAGCTATTATTAACATTTAGAAAGGCAATTGACTTTTCTGTTCTCTCTTAGTGTTTCGTGGCCTCTATTTTCTGGACCAAAAGATACCCCCAAAAGCAACAAAGGGCCCACGGAGGAAGCATATGGGACAACCACACCTAAAACAAAAATACAGCAAAGAAATACCTTAGTAATTACCTCAAATATTACCATGTGACACTTACTGCTACTACTTTACTATTCCCAACAAGCCAATGGGTGACATTACCACCCTTCCTTAGAGCCCAGGGAGTGGAGGCATAGAAAGTAAATCTCCCATAATGAAAAGAAATCTAGTGTCCAGCCAGCTGGACAGGCACTGTCTATGTAGCAGCCACCAGCCACAAAAGGCTCACGAGCCTTGGAGAGTGACATTGTGAACTGGGATATCCCATGAGTATAAAATGCATGCTGAGTTTGGGTGACTTAGTGAAAAATATGTATGCATAAAATATTTTATAAATATATTTTATATTTATAGCAATTTGAGATAACTTTTTTGATATATTAGGTTTAATAAAACATAAATTATAACGATTATGCCCGGTTCTTCAAATGTGGCTACAAGAAAAAGTTTAATTCACGTGTGTGCCTGGCATCATATTTCCATTGGATACACTGAATTCCTTGACATAAGTGGCAAGGTCCAAGCCAGGTCTATGTTCCATCTCTAATGAGAGCAGCTCCAGAAAATCCAGAGTCTCACCTCAGTTCCTCTCCTTCTTGTCCAGGCCACTGGCTACTGGTTGACAAGGGTAACAGAACTATGCCCCTTAGAACTCTGCATCCTACGATCTAAGACTGTCTTGCCATGACAGGCCACCCAGAGGGCTTACAGCTCCATCATTCTCTGCATAACTTGTTCAGGAAGGAGTGACCAAAAGTAAACAGTCCACCATTCAGCTCAAGGTAGGTACTTAGGGAAGTACATGGGATAGGACAAGAGAGATGGGAGAAATTTAGGAGAAGATTTATCTAGAGAAAGATTAGCTCTGAAGTGCCATTGGTTTTTCTTCTGTCTTCACCTTAAGCCAAGTGAAAGAAGCTTCATGAGAGTCCCTAGGAGGGTTTGGTGTATATCTCTGGGTGATACAAGGACAAGACCTGATTCCCATCCAACACAAATACCTAATGACCAGAGGCCTTGGCTGTGGGCCAGATGGGGGTCTGCCCTGGGGAGACAGAGCAAGGTCATCAGGAAGCTTCTCTACCCAGAGGTGCCAGAGAACAGCTGAGGGGAAGGAGCCTGGGCTCAGTGGACATAGTGAGAAACTGCAGTGAGAGGCCCCCAGTCCTGGGATGAGGCCCCCAGTCCCCTGAACAGGTCTTGTAGACCAGACTGAGAGAAACCCACACTCCCCTTTCCATTCGTACATGCAAGACTGGCAGGGACTATGGCTCATGTGGTTACAATACTGATATCTCCAGTACCCACACCCCTTCAACCTCAGTAAAGATGGACTTTTAGCTGACACATGGCCACCCTTCCTCACTTCCCTTACAGCTAGAAATGAGCCTGTCAGTGTGTTTCACAGGTGTGTACAAATAATGTGTTGGGCTTCCAGGAAGTCATCTTAAAAGGGAGCCAATGCAGGTGCCATCTCTGATTTGACATTCTTTGGATGATTCCCTGCTGAGTCTGTTTTTTTTTTTTTTTTTTCACCCAAGGTTTGAAGCACATTTCCAACAATACAGTATATTCAAGTGACTCCAAATAGTTCAATGCTGCCCAGAGCAGGTGTAAGGGACAAATGGAGAATGCCAAGGCTGGAGAAGCAGTGAATGGCAGGTCTTAAGTATCCTGGAACAGCCTCCAGAGAATGCTATTTCCTCTCAGGAGCATTGGGTGCCACCCAAGAGTTCTTGCAGTACACAGACACATACATGGATCTCTTTCCAGAAGGCTACTTCAGAATATGGATTCAAAAATCAAGAGGTAGGTCAGAACACTCTGGCAGTATGCTCTCAGGTACTGGCAGTAAAGATGAAGAAAAGTAGAAAGAGTTGACAAATATTAAGAAAGTTCTAGGGACACCTGGGTGATGCAGTCAGTTAAGTGTCTGACTCTTGGTTTCAGCTCAGGTCGTTATCTCACAGTGGTGAGATTGAGCCCCATGTCGGGCTCCATGCTCAGTGCAGTCTGCTTGGGACTATCTCTCCCTCTCCCTCTGTCCCTCCCTCCCTTCAAATAAATAAGTAAATCAGAGATAGAGAGAGAGAGAGAGAGAGAGAGAGAGAGAGAGAGAGAGAAAGAAAGAAAGAAAGAAAGAAAGAAAGAAAGAAAGAAAGAAAGAAAGAAAGATAGTTCCAGAAATAGATTTGGTTGTTGATGAGCCCTGGGTACTAAAGGAGAAGGCAGGCCAACAACCAGAGCCAAGCCTAGGATTCTGACTTTAGCAGATTTTCATCCAAAGGATCCATTCATAGGGAGAAAGAATGCTGGAGAAGACAATGAACTCAGGGTTAATGGGTTAAGATTGGCATTGAGATATGTCCAGTGGAGTATGGAGTTTGGGAGGGAGCCATTGATAATCACAATACATATCACTTATTGAGTGCTTAGGTAGTATTCTAAGCACTTTCCTGTATCCTATTATTACTCCTTTGTTAGAGATGTAGAAACTGAGGTCACAAAGGTTATGATCCCAAGCTGTTAGCCACTATGCTCCCTGTTAAAAGGGACTAAGGCTAAGGTATCAATAAGAAGAGGAATGAGAATGGTCCATCCAACAATCAGGATCCCATGGAGAGCAGGAACACTGGAAGCAGGAGCAGTTTTAGTGGAAGTGTGAGATTGGATGTAAGCAATGAGAGAAGCAAAAAAATACCAGAAATGTGAAATGCTGTGAGTGGTAGCCAGAAAACAATGAGTGAAAGTAGAATTTTTATTTAAATTCCAATATAGTTAACATACAGCGTAACATTAGTTTCAGGAGTACAATATAATGATTCAACCCTCCATATATCACCCAGTGCTCATCACAAGTACCCTCCTCAATCCCCATCACCTATTTCACCATCTCCCCACCCCACTATCCTCTGGTAATTAACAGTTTGTTCTCTGTAGTTGAGTATGTTTCTTGATTTCTCTCTCATTTTTCCCATCTGTTTTGTTTCTTTAAGTTAAAGATAGAACTACTCTATGATCTAGCAATTACATTACTAGGTGTTTACCCAAAGAATACAAAAACTCTGATTCAAAGAGATACATGCACCCCAATGTTTATAGCAGCATTATCTAAAAGAGCCAAATTATAGAAATAGCCCAAGTGTCCATCAACTGATGAATGGATAAAGAAGCTGTGGTATACATATACAATGGAATGTTACTCAGCCACCAAAAAGAATGAAATCTGGGATGTCTGGGTGGCTCCACGGTTCAGTGTCTGCCTTTGGCTCAGGGTGTGATCCTGGGATTTGGGATCAAGTCCCACATCGGGCTCCCCACAGGGAACCTGCTTCTTCTCCCTCTGCCTATGTCTCTGCCTCTCTCACTCTCTCTGTATCTCTCATGAATAAATAAATAAAATCTTTTTTAAAAAAAGAATGAAATCTTACCATTTGCAATGACATGGATGGAGCTAGAGAATATTATGCTAAGGGAAATAAGTCAGTCAGAGAAAGAATTTTCTTAATATTAGTGGACTTGAGAAGATTTAATTACCATCAGGAAGGAACCAACACAAAGAGGTCTAATGATACAGAATGGAGAAGAGATGGCCAATGAAGTCACATCTCCGAAGAGGCAGAAAGGGCTGGAACCCAGAATAATGTGGAGGGATTGGCCCTGAGCAGTAGGGCATCCCCAATGAGAAGGAAGGAAAGAAGGGTTGGAGGGATGGAGAGAAGAAGGGAGGAAGTGAGGGAAGAGGGAAGGAAGGGTAGGGCCGCACAGGACACAGATCAATGTGTTAACTTGCTGGGGGGAAATTGAATTTCTGTCTGATAAAATCTTTCAATTACTCAGCAAAAGAAGCGGTCAATCACCAGCTGAGATGTGGGAGTAACAAAAAAAAAAAAAAGCAAGAGGTACAGGGCTATAGAAGGTTCAATATGGTCACTGTGGTGACAGAGGAGCATTTGCTGGCCAGAGCCTCACCCCTCACTCCTCCTCTGCTGCTCAAGAATCAAGGATTCCTGGGCCTGGGATGTGACAGGAACCTGCAGGGAAAGTCTTATCTTCCCTGCTCTTAGCAAAGCCAGACTCCATGGCAGAGGGCTGCTCTAGTTCAGACAGGTACTCTCTGATTTGGAGGTAAAGTGCTGAGATGCCTGATGAGCTGGACACAAAACGTTGACTTTTCCCGTAGTTGAAAACATTAATAATTAGATTATGTAATAAAACCACAACAAATTATAATATGGCAAGAAAGAAGACACTATATTGACTTCTCTCTGCTTGACCCCTGCATTTATCTCCAGGGAAGAGAGGGGCTGGATCAGTTTGAGGAGAAGGTGAGAACCCCCAAATTGTCAATCCAGGGGGAATGCCCACCTGCCTCCTGCTGCAGAGTCAGCATCCACCTCCGCAAGGTGGTGGCCACTGAGCACCTTCACAGCCCTGCCCATTATTGGAGCCAGCGCTCAGAGAAATCTCTGCAGTGCTAATTACCAGGCAGAGCACTGATATTCTATAATTGAATTAATTCAATATGGTCTATAAAATAAAACTAGCATGACCACTCACCGAGCCCCCCACGCAAGGTCATGATCATCTCATTTCAGAAATATTTATTCACTCCCAATCCCTGCACTTTCCAGCAACAGGGACTGTTAGTTCCTACAATTTAGGTTCCTTTTTTTGTCCTCCCTAGAAAAATTAATTACCTAAACAAACTGAATAAAATAAACAGCTTGAATTGGAAATTATAAAGTTGCCTAGTCCAGCAGTACAGGAGGTTGTTATTCACAATATGTCACTTTAAGATAAGTTAATAAAGAAATATAGAAGAGAATCCATTTTTGGTCATCATTAGCATATACAGTACAAAAAGCTACAGGGTATTCAATTAATTCTAGACCATAATTATGGAGCAGGAGTCTTGCATATAAATCAAATTTCTTTTCTGTTTTTTTTTTTTTCTTGCCTTCCATGTAAAGGGAAATACCATTTCCAGGCAGAGTGCAGAGGAGGATGAATGGCTGCGGCTCAGGAGCTCCAAGAACTTACATGGGAGCTTCAACCCTGGAGATATTTCATAAACTTCTCACATCCAGAAAATCATAATTACCGTCTTTGCCATCATTTCCCATTTTTCTCCAGCTGCCATCTGTCAAGAGGCACTGGCCACCTAAACCTCATGTAAGTTGTGCAGTTACTAATTAATCCCAGAAGACAGCACAAGCTAAGTGGAAATATATTATTTTAAAAAGATGGAAGGAAACCAGCCACCGTATGATAGATACTACATCAGGAGGGCAACTCCATGTGTCACTATGGAAAAACAAAATGATGGAGGAAATGATTTGCAAAATGCAAGCTCACACTCTGTTCTTCATGTTAAGTGCTAGAGCAGAGAGTGTTTTCATTTGTGATCTGGGGACTGCTGGGCCCTGGAGATACTTCTCCAGTTTATTTGGGGTGTCTTTATGAAGAGTTCACTTCTAGATGTTTTTGGAAAATCTGAAGTTTCTTTCTTAACTCTTTCTTTTTGGCCCCCAAGTCACACCTTCCTCTTCTCCCTGAGCATTACTCAGATAGGACACCTCTATTTAACCAAGCTTCTCTCTTTTCCATCTTTGTCTTTAAATAAACATTTCCCAGATCTTGAACACATGGAAATGTCCCCAGGTCGCCTGTTCCCTTTGCTGAAGACGTGAATGTGGTTGTAAGGTGCCTGTGGCAGAGAATGAGGCCCGCCTATTGTTTCTGTTTGCCTGACAGCTTCACCTCGACCCCTCCGAACCCTCAGGGCACTTCCTCAGCTGCCTTCTCTGTGCCAAGCAGCCAAGTGACCTGGGATGGCCAATCAGAGCGGTCTTAACTGGGGCAGGGCTGACAAGTGGCCAGTCAGAACCTCCTGGGTGGGTTTCTATGAGAATGGGGTGGAGAAGTCACAGGTGCTAAGGACTCCTTAGACTTGTGGCTGGGACCTGTCTATGCCACCTGCCTGAGGAACTATTCCCAGAGCAAGACCAAGCTGCCAAGTGTGGACAGCCTCCTGGGGACATCCTCTGAGCCTTGGTCCTGGCCATACCGGGACTTCCAGTTCTGGGATCTAATTCATTTCTTTTTAAGACAATTTGAGTGGATTTCTGTCAATTGCAAATTTAAAAATCCTGCCTAAATAGATACTTCACCTGTCCCCCTCACTGTCTGTACTCTATATGTCTGACCTCCCACCACCTTGTCCTCGTTCAGGTAGCAGACAGAGCCTGGCAGGAAAGTGGACCTTTAAGAAAATCCTGGCTCCTCTCCCCAGCACTTGGGAGGGCTTGTGGATGCCCCGATTCACAGGCTGAGGGAAAGTGGCTTCTGGGAGAGGGGGTTGTTTTCATGCTTCTGACTGCAGCAGACAGAGAGGTTTCCTGCCCAAGGTCTGGGAAACACCCTGTGCTCCCTTTCATCCATCCAACAGACATCACTGAGCCTACAGAGCACAGAGGACACATCCAAATATAAGACAGAAATGACCCCCGCCCACCAGTCCTGGTGCCTGCCCAAGGCTTGAGTCTCTCCATTGCCAGCTTTTCCTCCCTCCCTCCCCAAACTTTCTTTCACACACATGTGCACATGTATACACACACACAGACTCAACTACATCCATGAACACACATGTTTATACAGCTGCACCTATATTCAGCAGCTCTGTGCTCAAACACACTTCATTCCTTTGCCAAGTCCCTCTTCACCTCTTCTTCTCCTTTACCAGCTGGGGCTAATCCATCTGAAATCTTTGTGACTCAAGCTCAGCTGTCACCTCCCCAGGAAGCCTGCATGCAGAGCCCCACTTCCTGTGCCCAGAGCCCAGGGCTCCCTATCTCATGCTCCCACCTGTAAGAGACCTCTCCTCCCTGTGCGGTTGTGGGAACCTGGCTCATGGCATAGCCCCCACCCAATTGAGCTTGGCAACCTATGCAGATGAGTGAGTCCTTGAATCTCTACAGGTGCCTAGCTGAGCTCTAGGAGCTCCTAGTTGTGGAAGATAAATTTAAGGAATGTACTATTTCAAGAAGTTCTGAACACAGGAAGAGGAGGGTGGAGCCCTTTCTGGAAAGTTCTAGAGAAGCCCATCCTCATCCTATTCCTGGTGAGTTATTAGGGAGTTAGGAGTATATTTATAGCCCCTAAGTCAATGCCATTCACTCACCAGTGAACATTCATTGAGCCAGCTAAGGGCCAGTGTCTCTACTATGCTCTGAGAGGGGGTGAAGGAGCCAAGATCACCTCCTTCAGGGTGTTCCAGAGGAGGCAGTCCTGCTAGCCTCTGCCATCTGCCTTTCGGGGTCCTCATCAGAGCCTGGAGACCCTGGGCTGGAGGCCAAGGACTATGGTTTGGAGACAGCAACCCCCAAATCACAAAACATTGGAGTTCCAGACGTTCCTGGAACTGCTGTTGCAACACTCCTCATGTACACATGCACTTGGCCCAGGGTTCTAGGGCACTGGTGACAAACTAGCTCAAGGCCCACACCCCCAGATTCCTTACTTCCTCCTAACATTCCTTTTCCTCAGGGCATTTACTGAGTATCTGGTCCACATCCACAGCCTTATAATTTACATATGGGGAAAATAAGGGCCAGAGGGCCTAAGTGACTTTGCAGGTCCTCTGCCTCAGTGGATAAGAGGCATTCAGGCCCATGAGCCAGTCCTGAGTGACTGCACAACTCAGCCCAGTAATACCTGATCCAGGGGTTTCTAGAGAATGGGGATTAATTGGGGCTGAGCCCACAGGACTGGATGAGGGAACCTCTCTAACACCAGGGGGCGGGTATCCACAAGACAGAGCAGGCAAGGTCCTTTGCAGGGGAGATGAAATGAGTCCCTGGGAGGAAAGAAGGCTATGGCTTCAGCACCCAGTCGTGGCTCTCCATCCAAAGCGCTTCCCCAAGGGACCTGGCATCTGGAGTGCTCACTGATAAATCATCACAGAGCTGCACACTGTACCTGACTGGGGAGATCTGTGGCTTGGGACCATTAGCTTGGATTTCTTTCCTTGCCTGGGTTTTAATTCAAGCAGATTTTAGGTCCATCCTTTTCACAAAGTCCCTCACTACGTTGCCCATACCAGGACTGAATGAAAATGAAGTTGGATGTCCCAAACCATCCAGGATGTGGTAAGGTGCCCTGAGAGGTGAGCTTGTCCAGCTTTGCAGTAGTGGCCACCATGTCCATCACTAAGGTTAAATCCATAAAAGATAGTGCTGTACACCACATCACACAAATTCTTTAAAAAGAGAGACTGGGTGAGTCACCCTGGTGTGTGAGTCACCCTGCTATGAGTCACCCAGTGTGTGAGTCTGTGTGTCAATCAGTTGATATGGGAGTTGCTCAGTATGCACTACTCTGGCATGAGTCATTCTGTGGGACAGATGGGTTTCACACATAAGTCATCAGAATAGGTCTGTAAACCACAGGCAGAGTCACAAGCCTACCCTAAAAAGCATCATTGAAGATCCTACCTATTCCTATAGTCTTCAGTCCCACTCCTCCACTTGCCATATACTTTTGGCTGGCAAGCTGCCCCTGTCCTTTGTTGGATTGTTCCTGGGGCCTTTTGAAGAAGCTGGTATTGCAGCTAAAGAAAGATATTGAGCCTGAGAGCCATGCTTAGCCCAAAAGACATGCTTGAGGACACCTGGGCTGCCTCCTCTGGACAGTGCAAACAGCACTCACCCACCACACCTTCTCCTCAGACCCACTCCTCCCATCACTGTGCTCTGAAAGTTTGTCCACCTCCTGTCTTCCTCTGATGGAAGTCCTTCCTGGGATCACTGTAAGGGGACATGGACTCCCTCATTCATCTTTGGGTTCCCAGAGCCTTGGAGCAAGCTTCAACAAGCCCAATCATTAATTCATGGTTTACTCAGCCCTTCATTCATTTACTCAGAGGTCATGTATAGAACACCTACTGTGGGCTGCCCGGGGGGCTCAGCGGTTTAGCGCCACCTTCAGCCCAGGGCCTGATCCTGGAGATCCAGGATCGAGTCCCATGTCGGGCTCCCTGCATGGAGCCTGCTTCTCCCTCTGCCTGTGTCTTTGTGCCTCTCTCTCTGTCTCTCATGAATAAATAAATAAAACCTTAAAAAAAAAAAAGAACACCTACTGTGAGTGTTTAAGAGTCGAGGCACCAGGAGGGAAGGACAAGATGACAGAAGAGGGGTCTTCAACTCACCTGGCTCCACAAACTTACCTAAGATAACTTTCAAAACATCCTGAACACCTACAAATTCGACCTGAGATTTAAAAAGAGAAAGCTGGAATGTTACAGAATGAAAAGTTTTCACTTCTAACAAGATAGGAAGATGAAAAATGAAAAATAAAAAATAATAAAGTGGGAGAGGAGCACCGCGAGTAGCCGGGCTATGCAGAGCAGCAAAAGCCTCCACGGCAGGAAAGCCCAGCCCTGGAGAAACAGGAACTTTAAAAATTCATGCCAGAGTTTTCCCTGACAGAAAAGTGCTTAGTAGGGAATCACAGGAAGGGCAGGAAGGGCAGTGAAGCAGGAGGGCAGCGGAGCCTCCAGGTCCAGGAGTCACTGCAGGAGGGGCCCGGGGAGGGCTCTGCCAACCGCAGTCCATGTGGGTAAAGGGCTGGGGCGCCGCAGCCCTCGGGGCATCCGGGAGAAGCCAGTGGGGTCCGCGGGCGGCTCCGGATGGGGGTGGCTGCACCCCGTTCCCTTCGGGAGAGGCGGCCCGGACTGTGGGTGCAGCGGCACAGGCCCAGACCCCAGGGCGCCCGAGCAGCCACAGCCGACGATCCTGCATTCTGCCTGGGAGAACACAGGAGGGCGGACACAAGACAGCAAGAACTCTCCTGCCACTGGGCGCCTCGCAAGCTATGCAAATCAGTGCACCGGGGGCACCCCAGGAGCATCTAGGCAGGTGAGGACTGGGAGATTACAGTTAGTTGCTAGTGGGGAACCTGACTCCAGAGCTGGGAATCTAGCCGCTGCCAGTGTTGTTTTTCCTCTTGGTTTTACCCTGTGCCTGAGAGAGGCGGGGCCACCAGGGGACAGAGGCCTCATGGGGTAAAGAGCACCCATGGCACCCAGCAGGGGTCGGGGCAGCTCCGCCAAGTGCACACACCTGAGAATCAGCACAGCAGCCCCTCCCCCAGAAGACCAGCTGGAAGGACAAGGGAAGAGCAAGTTCTTAACCAAGAAGCGCTGGAAAGCTCCAGGACCAAGGGAAATTTATATAGAACTAGAGGGTCCTTTTTATTCTTTTTCCATTACACCTCATTTTTATATCAGGCTAAAAATTTCCAATATTTTTTTCTCTTTCCTCCCTTACCTACAATAAAAATATTGGTAAAAACCATCTTTTCGTTTTTAAGCTTTTTTTCTTCCTTTTTGACTTTTATATTTCTACAGTTACATGTCTTAGATATATTTTTCACTTCTGAATTCCCATCAACATATTCAATTTAATTTTGGTAAATATACGAGATAGGGATTTTTGGTTTTTCTGCTCATTTTGTTTTACACTGTAGAGGTTAGCACCTTCTAAAACACAACCAACATAACCCAGAACCAAATGGAACGCTGCATTAGTTCATTCTGCAAGATTATATTCTCTCTTCCTTCCCATTCCACCCCTCTCTTTTATCTTGTATATGTTTTTCTGGTCAATGTTGGGCTTTCTATAAGTATTGCAGATTTATATAAATTTGAGATTGAGCATCTTCTAACATTCAGAACAATATACACTCAGAGCCAAGAAGATCACCCTCTAGGACCTGTCAAGTAGCCTACATTCAATCTCTACTACCACTTCCTCACCACCACCATCCATCCCCTCTTTTTTTAAATCTTTTTTCCTCTTTTCCTTACTTTTTTCCTTTTTCCTTTTCTTTTTTATTCTTCTTTGTTTTTGGTTCTTGGCTTTTTATTTTTTATTACTTTGTTTTAAAATTTGTTTTTCACTTTAGGGGTACTTTTGTTTTATTTTGTTCTGTTCTTTTTCTATTATTTTCTGATCTAAGACCTCTTTGGAATCATCTAGGGTATATTTTACTTAGGTCGTGGTTGATATTGTTGACTCAGCCCTCTCATACAGCTATTCCACACTAGAGAAAATGACTAGAAGGAAGAACCCACCACAAAAGAAGAACCGGAAACACTACTCAGCCACAGAGTTGCAGAATTTGGATTTTAATACTATGTCAGAGAATCTATTCAGAAGTACAACTTTAAAGCTGCTGGTGGCTCTGGAAAAAAAAGCTTAAAGGACTCTAGAGAATTCCTTGCTGCAGAATTGAGATCTAATCAGGCTGAAATGAAAAAATAGATTAAATGTGATGCAATCCAAACTGGATATTCTAACTGCTAGGGTTAATGAGATAGATGAGAGAGTGACATAGAAGACATTTTGATTGTAAGGAAGGAAGTTGAGGAAAAAAGAGAAAAACAATGAAGAGCCCATGAGAAAGGCTTAGGGAAATAAATGATAGCTTGAGAAGGAAGAACTTACATATAATTGGGATTCCAGAAGAGGCTGAGAGAGATTGAGGACCACAAAGTATATTTGAACATATCATAGCTGAAAACTTCCTAAATCTGGGGAAGGAAACAGGCATTCAGATCCAAGAGATAGGGAGGACTGCCCCCAAAACCAATAAAAACTGTTCAACACTTGACATATAATAGTGAAACTTGCAAATTCCAAAGATAAAGATAAAATCCCTAAAGCAGCATGAGACAAGAGATCCCTAACTTATATGGGGAGAAGTATTAGGTTAAGAGCAGACCTCTCCACAGAGACCAGGCAGGCCAGTAAGGGCTGGCAGGATATACACAGGGTACTCAATGAGAAGAACATGTAGCCAAGAATACTTTATCCAGCAAGGCTGTCATTCAGAACAGAAGGAAAGATAAAGAGTTTCCAAGATAGGCAGAAACTTAGAGTATGTTGTGGAGGCTGAGAAAACTAAGGCCATTCCACTTTAAGTTCAGCGTTAGCACAAGTACAGCCATCCCAGGGCCCTCTGAATAAGAGCTGAATTTTACATTACATCAGTTACAGGAAAAAAAAAAAAAAAAAAAAACAGCTTACAGGTTAACGCCCTAGAAAGCCCATATTAGAATGAGAACATAGCCCAAGCCAGTGGCAGAAAGCCCCATATTAGAATGAGAACAGAGCTAAATGCCCTTGAAAGCCCCATATCAGAATGTAAACAGAACTTGAGAAATTCCTCCACCCCTTCTGGAGGTCCCCTAGACCAGCCCATAAAACTAAGCTGGAACCCACCTCGGGGTCCAAGTCCCTGCTCCGCTGTGTCGGGTATGCTTGTACCCAAGCTCGAGTTTGTAAATAAACCCTCGTGTGTTTGCATCAGTGTCGGCTCCTTGGTGGTTTCTTGGATACGTATTCTTGGGCACAACATATGTGACCACCAAACTGGCTCAGCAAGAAATATTAAGGGGGGTGGGAGGCCTAGTAAAAGAAAGAGAGAGCCCAAAGAATCCACAAAAATAGGGACTGTACAGGTACTACGATGACACTAAATTCATGTTTCAGTAGTTACCCTAAACGTGAATGGGCTAAATGATCCCATCAAAAGAAGCAGGGTATCAGACTGGATAAAAAAAGCATACCCATCTGTATGTTGTCTACAAATGACTCATTTTAGACCTAAGGACACCTCCAGCTTGAAAATGAAGGGGTGGAGAACTATTTAGCATTCAAATGGTCCTCAAAGGAAAGCTGGGGTAGCAATCCTCATATCAGATCAATTAGAGTCTATACCAAAGACTGTAGTAAGAGATGAAGAGGGACACTATATCATACTTAAAGGGTCTATCCAACAAGAAGACCTAACAGTCATGAATATTTATGCCCCTACTGTGGGAACTGCCAAGTACATCAATCAATTAATAACCAAAGTAAAGACATACTTAGATAATAATACACTAATAGTCAGAGACTTCAACACACCACTTTCAGCAAATGAGAGATATTCTAAGCAAAACATCACCAAAGAAACAAGGGCCTAAGTGATACCCTGGACCAAATAGATTTCACAGATATATCCACATACTGGGTCAAAAATCAAGGTTTCAACTCATACCAAAAGATTGGGATTGTCCCCTGCATATTTTCAGATCACAATGCTTTGAAACTAGAACTCAATCACAAGAAGAAATTTGGAAGAAACTCAAACACATGGAGGTTAAAGAGCAACCTACTAAAAGATGAATGGATCAATCATGAAATTAGAGAATAATTTAAAAGATTCATGGAAACTAATGAAAATGAAGACACAACCATTCAAAATCTTTGGGATACAGCAGAAGCAGTCCTAAGAGGGAAATACATCTCAATACAAGCATCCCTCAAAAAACTGGAAAAAACTCAAATACACAAGCTAACCTCACACCTAAAGGAACTGGAGAAGAACAGTAAGTAAAGCCTACACCAAACCGAAGAAGAGAGATAATAAAGATTCAAGCAGAACTCAAGGAAATAGAGACCAGAAGAACTGTAGAACAGATCAACAAAACCAGGAGTTGGTTCTTTGAAAGAATTAATAAGATAGTTAAACCACTATTTATTTATTTATTTTATTTATTTTAAAAATACTCAAATTAATAAAATCACAGTGAATATCATTCTCAATGGGGAAAAACTGAGAGCCTTTCCCCTAAGATCAGGAGCATGACAGGGATGTCCACTCTTACCACTGCTATTCAATATAGTACTAGAAGTCCTAGCTTCAGCAATCAGGCAACAAAAAGAAATAAAAGGCTTTCAAATTGGCAAAGAAGAAGTCAAATTCTCCCTCTTCATAGATGACATGATACTCATATAGAAAACCCAAAAGACTTCACCCCAAGATTGCTAGAACTCATACAGCAATTCAGCAGTATGGCAGGATACAAAACCAATGCCCAGAGATCAGTGGCATTTCTATACATTAACAATGAGACTGAAGAAAGAGAAATTAAAGTCAATCCCATTTACAATTGCACTTAAAAGCATAAGATATTTAGGAATAAACCTAACCAAAGAGGTAAAGGATCTATACCTTAAAAACTACAGAACACTTGTGAAAGAAATTGAGGAAGACACAAAGAGATGGAAAAATATTCCATTCTCATGGATTGGAAGAATTAATATTGTGAAAATGTCTATGCTACCCAGGGCAATTTACACATTCAATGCCCTATCAAAATGCCTCTTCACGGAGTTGGAACAAATAATATCAAGATTTGTATGGAATCAGAAAAGACCCCAAATAGCCAGAGGAATTTTGAAAAAGAAAACCAGAGCCAGGGACATCAAAATACTGGATTTCAAGTTGTACTACAAAGCTGTGATCATCAAGATAGTGTGGTACTGGCACAAAAACAGACACACAGAACAATGGAACAGAATAGAGAACCCAGAAATGGGCCCTCAACTCTATGGTCAACCAATATTCAACAAAGCAGGAAAGACTATCCACTGGAAAAAGGACAGTATCTTCAATAAACGGTGCTGGGAAAATTGGACAACTACATGTGGAAGAATGAAAATAGACCACTCTCTTACACCATACACAAAGATAAACTCAAAATGGTTGCAAGATCTAAATGTGAGACAAGAATCCATCAAAATCCTAGAGAAGAACACAGGCAACACCCTTTTTGAACTGGGCCACAGCAACTTCTTGCAAGATACATCTATGAAGGCCAGGGAAACAAAAGCAAAAATGAATTATTGGGACTAAATCAAGATAAAAAGTTTTTGCACAGCAAAAGAAATAGTCAACAAAACTAAAAGGCAACCTACAGAATGGGAGAAGATATTTGCAAACGACCTATCAGATAAAGGGCTAGTTTCCAAGATCTATAAAGAACTTCTTAAACTCAACAGCAAAGAAATAATCCAATCATGAAATGGGCAGAAGTCATGACAGAAATTTCACCAAAGAAGACATAGACATGGCCAACAAGCACATGAGAGAATGCTCCGCATCACTTGCCATCAGGGAAATACAAATCAAAACCACAGTGAGATACTTTCTCACACCAGTGAGAATGGTCAAAATTAACAAGACAGGAAACAACAAATGTTAGAGAGGATGTTGAGAAAAGGAAACCCTCTTGCACTGTTGGTGAGAATACAAAATGGTGCAGCCACTCTGGAAAACTGTGTGGAGTTTCCTCAGAGTTAAAATAGAGCTACCCTCTGACCCAGCAATTGCACCTCTGGGGATTTACCCCAAAGATACAGATGTAGTGAAATACCAGGACACCGGTGCCCCAATGTTTATATCAGCAATGTTCACAATAGCCAAACTGTGGAAGGAGCCTCGGTGTCCTTTGACAGATGAATGTATAAAGAAGATGTAATATATATATATATATATATATATATATATATATATATATATGATGGAATATTACTCAACCATCAGAAAGGATGAATACTCACCATTTGATTTGACATAGATGGAACTAGAGGGTATTATGCTGAGTGAAATAAGTCAATCAGAGAAGGACAATCATCATATGGTTTCACTCATACAGGGAATATAAGAAATAGTGAAAAGGATTATAAGAGAAAGGAGGGGAACTGAGTGGGAAAAATTAGAGAGGGAGACAAACCATGAGAGAGTCCTAACTCTGGGAAATGAACAGAGGGTTGCAGAAGGGGAGGTGGGTGGCAGGATGGGGTAGCTGAGGGACTGGCACTGAGGAGGGCACCTGAATGGGATGAGCACTGGGTGTTATACTATATGTTGGCAAATCGAACTTCAATAAAAACAAATTTAAAAAAAAAGAAACTGGGTACAACTTCCCTGTATCCTTCCTCTGCTATCATTTCTTACTAATGACAAATTAGTGACTGCTCAGTTATACTATTGGCCTGGCAGCTGGGCTGGGAAGATTAAAATTGCTCCCCTTTAAGTTGACCTTATATGAAACAACCTGTAAGGAAGGGGTCTTTGTGTTTGTTTCTCCAAAGGTATTTCTGTGGTGGATGGGGAAGGGTGCTGGTAGATGATGAAACTCAAAAGGCAGTCTTTCTTATAGGAAAGAAGTCAAGATTTGACATTAGATAGACTTGAGTTTGAAACTTGTCTATACTTTTTAGTAGTTAAAAACTTGAGCTAGTAGCATCAACTTTCTGAGCCTCAGTATCCTCATCAGTAAAATGGGAGTGATAAAGCTCTCCTTACAGGGTTGTTGTGAGCAGTCAATAACTCATGGTCACTGCCCAACACATATTTTGTGCTTGTCAGGGCTATGAAGCCCTACACCCTCCATAAAAGAGGTTAGGAGACAGCACAGTGACTCAAGGAAGCCTCTTCTCCATTACCCTTGGCTTCAGATATATATATATTTTGCTTCCTGGGGGCACCCTCTGAGCTGACTGGATGATCAAATTTAAGAGGATTCATGGACCTTTATTGTGTGGAGGGCATTCCTGACTTTTACAGGGCATGCTTCTTTTGGGGGTGCTCTAAATTCATCTGGAGCTTCTCTGAAAAGACTATTCCTCTTTACCACTGCTTAAAATGGCTGACAATACAAAGTTGATGAGTATTTGGAGCCACAGGAGCTCTTGTTTATTGTTGGGGGGTGTGCTGGTAGGAGCTGGTAGGATCTCTGTGAAAAACGATGCATTACTGCCCTGTAACTTAGCTGCCACATGCTATATGACCCAGTCATTCCATTCCTGGATATGGAACTCTACATCCTGTAGAGGATATCCCATGCTCCTTAATCTTTTTATTAGGAAATATATCTCAATAATATAAGTAGGTATATAGTAATATCTGCACATTTAATTTAAGTAGTGACAATAATGAGTGAACATCTGTGTATCCACCACCCAGCTTGAGACATAGAACATTACCAATAATACTGCAGCTCCTGGAGTTCATCTTTCTCAACTGCAATCATTCTTTTAAAACTGAGTTTATTAATCACTTAGCTTTTTTAAAATAAATTTTATCATAGGTGAATATATCTCTTTTGCAGGTTTTTTAAAAGATTTTATTTTATTTTATTTTATTTTGAGAGACACAAAGAGAGAGCTCAATGTGGGACTTGATCCCAGGACTCCAGGATCATACCCTGAGCTGAAGGCAGACGCTCAACCACTGAGCTACCCAGGCATCCCTGTTTTGCAGGTTTTTGAGCTTCATCTGAGGTGGAAAGATTCTAGATATGTTTCCTTTGGCCTGTTTTTTTTTTTTTTTTGCATTTAATATTGCATTTATGAAATTTATGTATACTTTATATAGTATTCTCTTTCTTCATTTTATTATTGATGGACATTTGTGTTGTTCCCCTTATTGTGCTCTATGAAAACTTTTACTAAGTTTATTTTCCCTTTTTGTGCTGCTACAGGCATTTCTGTGTATGTCTCCTAGTGCATCTTGCACAGATCTCTGCAGGTTACTGTTCCGTATCCAGGAATGGAATGACTGGGTCATACAGTATGTGGCATCCAGGCTACAGGACAGTAATACATTGTTTTCCACAGCGCTCCTATCACCTTACACTCCCCCCACTTCCCACCGCTCCAAATTCTTATCAACTTTGTATTGGCAGACTTCTTAATTTTTGCCAATGTGAAGGGTGTTAAATGGTAACTTATTGTGGCTTCCCTATTCTTCTTTATACGAATCTTTGAGAACCAGCATAAAGGCCAACTCTAGTTGGGGACATGTACCCGCGACTCCAAGTCCCCAGTTCACCAGGCTTGTCTATCTCTGCTTTCCTTAATTGAACAGCAGCTAGGGCTGGTAATGGGGGAAGGGCAGAAGCATGAGACATAATCTGATGGGACTTGTCTCTTTGAATTTGGAAATTTGTTCTGCCCACCCTGGGTCCTTCCACAACCTGCTCTCAGTTGTTGATTAATTTACCATAAAGCCCTGGAGTGGTGCAGCTGCGTGAAGGCTGAGAAATAGGGTTGGTTTGTGGCTGGTGAGCAGCAGGCCATCCATCACTCTGAGGGGAAATTGCTCTTTTAAGGAAAAGTAGTGAATTGTTTCTGGCCTGGGTGTAAGTCAGGCAGTGGTTTGGAACAGTGACAGAGCTTGCAGCCCTGGGCTAGATCCTTGATCGGTCATTTGTTGCTGCTGAGTGTCACACTTTGCAAATTTGCTATGGATAGATCATTTGATGAGTGGAAAAAAGCAGTGATGGTGCCCTCATCTCTGCCTCTTAACAAAGATGTTCCAGGGTCTCTTGACTGCTAGCTGACTCCCATCTGGGTCTGCTCAGCATCACACAGGGCCTGTTTCTCCTTTAAGATGGCCAAGAGCTGTTCATTTTCTCATCCTCTGATTCATTAGTTCAGTGGTTCTCAGCTGGGTGATTTTGCTCTGCAGGGAACATTTGGCCATGTCTGAAGACAGTTTTGGTTGTCATAACTGGAAGGTAATACTAGCCTCTAATGAACAGAGGTCAGAGATGCTGCTAAACACCCTACAATGCACAGGACAGCCTCTGCAACAAAGAATTATCTGGCCCAAATTGTTGACAGTGCCAAAGTTGAAAAATACTGCATTAATTTGTTGAAGTTTCAACAAACATTTATTGAGTACTGATGATGGGCCAGAAACTATCCAGCATAAAGGATAGCTGTATTCAGTGTGAGAGTTGGGGGGACCCCTCATCCTTGGCCCCTGTGTCTATTCAAACCCTGCAGTCCTCATTCTGACATTGGCTCCTTTGTCAGATGTGAAGACACTTGTTTTTTACATCCTTTCTGTAGCTGCTTCCTATTTTAATCAATGCTTATTATCCATCAGGCCCAAATCTGGGAGGCAGATGATGAGAAAGGCAGCAGCCAGTGGCCCAGGTAGAGATGATGGTGGGCAGGGCACAGGTGTGGAGGCTGACCATGGAGTAACCTGATGGAAGGCAGGACTGTGGCTGTGCATGAAGGGGTCAGTGAAGTATGAAAGCTGAAGGCAGGAGCTTGGATGTAGTTCTGGCCTTCCCCTTGCCAGCTATATGGCCTGAGAATATTTCTACACTCAAGGGTCTTGGTTTTCTCTCCTGTTAAGATGGGGACACTGAGAGCACTGAAGGTGGAGATTGTTATGAGGATTACATGCACTGATCCATGTGGAGATGCTCCATGTCCAGAGGAGCTTCCCTTTTGTGAGCCTAAACTGGGGGTGTAAGCACTGGGGACCATTCTGGCCTCATCCTTCCTGCGGTGGACCGAGTTCCCTATTAGAGTGTTGCTGTTTCCACCTTCCGCTATTTTCTTTCAGACTGTTTATGCAGGAAACAGGTGATGTCCTAGAGGCCTAGACTCTCCTCACCTATTTCCCTTTGGCTTGAGGCCACCCCAGTAGCAGCTCCTGCCCAGCCATGTTAGAGGGGGCCATATTGGAGCTTCAAGCAAAAGAAACAATTAGGAATATCCCACCTTTGTTTAAAATCTTGATATTTTCTTCATCATGGATTTTTTGCATTAAAATATTTATCTTGCCTGTTGAGTTTTTTGGCACCACTAAATTTTGTACTCAAAGTGACTGCTTCACTTCCTTCATCCTAGAACTGGCTCTAGTTCTGGCAAATGAGTCTGATGGGTAGACCTTCTATCACTGTCTCATTCTCAACCTCACATCCTCCATCTTTGCCCCTTCCTTGCCTGTCCACATCTTCCCTTTCCATTCTCAATGCTCTTTTGATACCCACCCCATCTCCAGTCTTCATAGAACCAAACCCCAAGTGTGCAGAACTCTGTATGTAAAGGCATGAAAGATGAAGGCTGGGAAAATATGTGGCTGGTGTGGCCTGGATCTACCTGTTAGAGGACAGCACCCAACCCAACAGCCCAATGATATCTCATGGAAACCGTGGGGCTCCTGCCCTCAGAACCTAGAGTTCTTAGATTGTTCTGCTGTTTGGAGACTGTAGTGACCATTGCAATGTGCCTGGCCTTGCATCTCTGACTTCTCTGTCATTAGGGGATCTGCAGCCCAGGATCTGAATGCCTCACTGGGGAGTAGGGCTGCGCCTAGGGATCATGGAGGGTACCATCCCACTTTAGGAAACAACAGAATTTGATATTCAGACCTCATACCTCTTCCAATGAAGATAGATCATCATCTGAGTGCCAGAAGGTCTTATTGATGCATTTTCATAGCACTGGCTTGGATGATGTCAGCAGGGGAGTATCCTGGAATCAATTCTGGGGGAAAAAAAAATGCCTGGCATACCATTCATCCCCAGGCCAGCATGAGGGGGACTAAGGCCCACACTTCATATGGCAGCCCCAACAAAAAAAACACACCACCACTCTGTAGGAGGAAGTTATCTTTCTCCTTTACCTTCCCGCCCCCTAAGCCCTAGGCAACCTACTTACTATATCTACTTACAATATCTATTAATTTTCCTGTTCTAAACTTAAATTGCAAAATATGTTCTTTGTGTGTATGTGACTTTTTTTTTCATTTAGTTAATTAAATGTTTTCAAGATTCATATATGTATCATATATTATTCATTTTTATTACCAAATAATATTCCACTTCATGGCTATACCACACTTATTTACTCATTGAGCAGTTGATAGACATTTGAGTTGTTTCCATTTTTTGGATATTATAAACATTTATGAAAAAGTTTTTGTGTGGTGTATGTTTTGATTCCTTTTAACAAAGAACGGAACTGCCGGGTCGTATAATAACTCTCTGTTTAACTATTTAAGGAAATTCCAAGCTGTTTTCCTAAGCAACTGCACCATTTTACATTCCCAGCAGCAATGTATAAAGATTCCAATTTCTGCAGATCCTTACCAACACTGGCTATTATCTATCTTTTTGGATATACCATTCTAATGAATATGAAGTGATTTTGATTTGCATTTCTCTAATGACTAACTATGCTGAGTATCTTTTCATGCATGCATTAGATGCTTGTATATTCTCTTTGGAGAAACACAAACTCAAATATTTTGTCTTTTTTAAAATTGAGTTGCCTTTTTTATTATTCAGTTGTAAGAATTTCTTATATATCCTGGGTACTGATCCCTGGATACTAATTAGATATGTTTTATTTGCAAATATTTCTTCCCATTCTGTGGTCATTTTTTACTTTCTTGATGATACCATTTGCATCACAATATTTTTAAATTTCAATGCATCCATTTTATGTTTTTGTTGTTGTTGTGTTTTTTGTGCCACATCTAAGAAACCATTGCTTAATCCAAGTTTATGAAGACTTTATACCTGTGTATTCACCTGTTTTATAGTTCTAACTTTTACACTTAGGTTTACGGTAGATTTTGATTTTTTTTTTTTTTTTTTTTTTTTTTTTTTTTTTTGTAGGATGAAAGGAAGGAGTCCACGTTTATTTTTGTGTATGTGGGCATTCAGCTCTTTTCCTGCCATTTGTTGAAAAGAAAGTTCCAACAGAACTGGCATCCTTTTTGAAAACCAATTCACCATAAATGTGAAGGTTTATTTATGGATTCTTAATTCTATTGCACTGATCTATGTCTTACCCTTATGCCAGAACCACACTATCTTGATTATTGTAGTAAATTTTGAAATCAGGAAGTGTGAGTTTTTCAACTTAGTTCTTATTCAAGAATATTTTAGCTAGTGTGGACTCTGCATTTTTGTATGAATGTCATGGACTGAATTTGTGCCCTAACCCTGAATATGACTGTATTTGGAGAAAAGGACTTTAGGGAGATAACTACGGTTAAATGAGATCATAGGGTGGGGCCCTAAGCCAAAAGCTTTGATACCCTTATAAGAGGAGAAAGTGACGGGACACCTGGGTGGCTTCATGGTTGAGCATCTACCTTTGACTCAAGGCATGATCCTGGGGCCTGGGATCGAGTCCCATATTGGGCTCCTACAGAAAGCCTGCTTCTCCCTCTGCCTGTGTCTCTGCCTATCTCTCTCTCTCTCTCTCATGAATAAATAAAATCTTAAGAAGAAGAAGAAGAAGAGAAAGTGACACCAGATTTCTCTGTCTTTGTCTCTGTCTACCTCCATGCACCCAGAGAAGAAGCCAGATGAGGACACAGTGAGAAGGCATCCATCTATAAGCCTAGAAAAGAATTCTCACCAGATACTGAGTTTTTTGTCACCTTGATTATGGACCTGCCTCCTTCATAACTATGAGAAAATAATGTCTGCTGTTTACCAAATAGTCTGTGGCATTTTTTTAATGGCAACCTTAGCTGATTAGTACACAGCTTTTTGTTTGTTTATCTGTGTTTATTTTCTTTTTCCAAGTTTTTATTCAAATTTTAGTTAACGTATAGTGTAATGCTAGTTTCATGTGTCGAATTTAGTGATTCACCACCCACATACAAGAGCTGGTGCTTATCATAACAGGGGCTCTTTAAAAAAAAAAAAAAAAAGATTATTTATTTATTTATTCATGAGAGACACAGGTAGAGGGAGAACCAGGCTCTTTCCAGGTAGCCTGATGTGGGACTTGATCCCAGAACCCAAGGATCATGACCTGAGCAGAAGGCAGACACTCAACCACTGAGTGCCCAACAAGTGCCCTTTTTAATACCCATCAAACATATATCCTATCCTTCCCTCCACCTCTCCTCTGGTAACCATCAGTTTGTTCTCTATAGTTAAGAATCTGTCTCTCAGATTGCCTCTACTTTTCTTCCTATGTTCATTTGTCTTGTTTCTTAAATTCCATGTATGAGTGAAATCATATGGTAT
This sequence comes from Canis lupus baileyi, assembly GCF_048164855.1. Lineage (NCBI taxonomy): Eukaryota > Metazoa > Chordata > Mammalia > Carnivora > Canidae > Canis > Canis lupus. The sequence goes on along the minus strand of NC_132857.1, from coordinate 29,077,956 downwards.
TTGTCTTTCTCTGACTGACTTATTTTGCTTAACATTATACTCTTTACCTCCGTCCATGTCACTGCAAATGGAAAGATTTCATTTTTTATGGCTAAGTAATATTCCATTATATATATATATACATATATATATATACGTATATATATACAAACACACACACATACATACATACATCTATCACATTTTCTTTATTCACCCATCAGTCAATGGACATTTGGGTTCTTTCCATAATTTGGCTATTGTTGATAATGAGGCTATAAATATTGAGGTGCATGTATCCTTTTGAATTAGTATTGTATCCTTTGGGTAAATATCTAATATTACAATCACTGGATTATAGGATAGTTTTATTTTTAACTTTTTAAAGAATCCCATATTGTTTTCCAGATTGGTAGCTCTAGTTTGCATTCCCACCAATAGTTTAAAAGATTTCTTTTCCACATCCTTGCCAACACTTGTTGTCTCTTGTGTTGTTGATTTTGGCCATTCTGACAGGTATAAGATGATATCTCATTGTAGTTTTGATTTGTATTTCCCCAATGATGAGTGATGTTGAACATCTATTCATATGTCTGTTCCCATCTGTGTGTCTTCTTTGAAAAAATGTCTATTTATGTCTTCTGCCCATTTTTAATTGGATTATTTGTTTTTTGGGTGTTGAGTTTGATAAGTTCTTTACATATTTTGGAAACTAACCCTTTATCAGATACGTCATTTGCAAATATCTTCTCCCATTCTGTAGGTTGCCATTTAATTTTGTTGATTGTTTCCTTTGGTGTGCAGTAGATTTTATTTTGATAAAGTCGCAATAGTTTGTTTTTTCCTTTTGTTTCTCTTGCCTCAGAAAACCTATCTATTAAGAAATTGCTGTGGCTGATGTTAAATTGGTTACTGACTATGTTCTATTCTAGGATTTTGATGGTTTCCTATTTCAAATTTAGATCTTTTGTCCATTTCAAATTTGTTTTTATGTATGGTGTAAGAAAACTGTCCACTTTCATTTTTCTGCATGTTGCTGTCCAGTTTTCCCAACACCATTTGTTGAAGAGACTGTCTTTTTTCCATTGGATATTCTTTCCTGCTTTACTGAAGATTAATTGGCTATATAATTATGGGTTTATTTCTGAGTTTTTTATTCTATTCTATTGATCTATGTGTCTATTTTTGTGCCAGTACAATGCTGTTTTGATTATTACAGCTTTATAATATAATTTGAAGTCAGGAATTGTATGCCTCCAGTTTTCCCTTTCTTTTTTCATATAGCTTTGGCAAATGCTGTTGGTATTTTGATAGGGATTGTATTAAATCTGTATCCAGACTGATCTGGATAGTATAGACACTTTAACAATATTTATTCTTCTAATCCATGAGCATAAAGTATCTTTCTATTTCTTTGTGTCTTTGTCAATTTCTTTCATCAGCATTTTATAGTTTTCAGAGCACAGGTCTTTCACTTTTTTGGTTAGGCTTATCCCTAGGTATCTTATTATTTTTAGTGTGATTGCAAATGGGATTATTTTCTTAATTTTAATTTCTGCTGCTTCATTATTAGTATATAGAAATGCAACAGATTTCTGCACATTGATTTTGCATCCTACGGCTTTACTGAACTCATTTATCAATTCTAGTAATTTTTTGGTAGTCTTTAGGGTTTGCTATGCAGAATATCATGGCATCTGCAAATAGAGAAAAATTTCTTCTTCACTAATTTGGATGCCTTTTATTTCTTTTTGTCATCTGACTGCTGTGGTTAGGACTTCCAGTACTATATTGAATAAAAGTGGTGAGAATGAACATCCTTGTCATGTTCCTGACCTTGGGGAAAGACTCTCAGTTTTTCCCCATTGAGCATGATGTTTGGTGTGGATTTTCCACACATGGCCTTTATTATGTTGAGGTATGTTCCCTGTAAACCTACTTTGTTGAGGGCTTTTATCATGAATGGATGTGTGCTTTGCCAAATGCTTTCTCTGTGTCTATTGAAATGAGCATATGGTTTTTATCCTTTCTCTTGCTTATGTGATGTAACATTGATTTTTTTTTTTTTTTTGCAAATATTGAACCACCCTTGAATACTGGGAATAAATCCCACTTAATCATAATGAATGGTTTTTTAAATGTATTGTTGGATTCTTTTTGCTAGTTTATTGAAGATTTTTCATTAATGTTCATCAGAGATATTGGCCTGTAGTTTTCTACTCTCTCTTTTTTGTGGTGTTGTTATCTGGTTTTGGTATCAAGGTAATGCTGGCCTCATGGAATGAAGTTTTCCTTCCATTTCCATTTTTTGAAATAGTTTGAGAAAAATAGGTATTAACTCTTCTTTAAATGTTTGGTAGAATTCTCCTAGTACATTGTCTTTTTGATTGGATGATTTTATCAGTGTGCATGTAAGTTATTATTGAACTGGTTGGATTTATGTCTGCTATTTGACTTTTGATATTCTATGAATCTTAGGTCCATGGCTAGTAAGCTAGTATTCACCCTCACAATGCCAGAGCCAGACTCTCCGCTTTCTGTTCTAATACTTTCAACAGGCAGCTTCCATTGTGTAGTCCAAAAATGACTGATCCAGTTCCTTTCCCCATGTCCACATTCTGCCCAGTGGGAAAGGGGAAAGGGGAAGACAATTCCTTCTCAAGACCTAACCTGAATGTTGCATTGTTAACACTGGCCAGAACTTGGTTACATGGCCACAGCTAACTGCAAGGGAAGTAGGTGCCCATCTGAAATTCAGGGCTTCTATTATTAAAGCAGAAAAGAGTTTTATATATTGATTCACTAGAAGTCAGTGCCACACCCAGTGTGTTCCTGGCCTCGCATAGCTGCTGGGGATACCTCACTAAGCAAAACCAGATAAGCTCTTTCATGGAGAACCAACTAGAACTTTTCCATTTTAGAAATTACCCCCAAGAACTGCATGTTTCTTAATGTGTTCCTGCTCAGGGTTTGCTTCATACTTACCGAGTACCTGGAAATGAATGTTCACAGGGCTGCAATTGTGACAAAATCACATCTCTTCCAATAATCTCCTTCACTACCATGTTTGCTGTGCCAGATATGAAAAGACATGTCCAGGCCCACAGTGCACCTTTGTTCTTGATTCAGAGGGATGAAGAGGAGTAAAATTTTGTTGAGTATCCATTCTGTGCCAGGCTCTAGGCTACTTGCTTTTTCACCTCATCCCTTGAATAGTCAGGAGTGCAATGTGTGTGAGGCATTTATACATCTGGTGTGTGTGTGTATTGGGTGAAAGGAGAGGTGGGAGCCATTGGCTTTCACCTTGGGCTCTCCTGTCAGCCTTTGCAATGATTTGGATAAATAGCATGCTAATTAAATTCAGAGGAAATATTAAATTAGGAGGGAGCATAAACACCAATGACAATAAAGGAAGGAGTTCAGTGGAATTTCAGATGTTATGGAAAAGGGCTGAAAACAACAAAGTGAAATTCAAGTTCAAAACATATTAGAAGAGAGATTTATAAGGTGCCAGGGGTGATAGGAGGGGCAAAATGTCTTGCCCAAGTCTTGATTTGTGCCTTTAAATACCAATTAGGCATAATAATGGGTTGACATAGTGGGCAGAAGGGTGACACCACTGCAGCCCTGGGCATATTGCATGAGATGGTGCCTCTGTAGGGAGGGGCACTCAGAGATCCTCAATATACTGTCTCAGGCCTCAGATAATGGAATGGGTAGGAGGAAAGAATATTGCAAATTTTATTCAGGAACCAAAAGATCCTGGTGGAGAGGGGATTGCCCAAGGAAAGAGAAATATACTCAGGTTCTAGAAATCCCAGATAATCTTTTTGCCCATGTGGTAAGGGGACAGCAAAGGGTGGTGCAGTGGGGGTGGCTCTGACTGACACACAGAGCTTGGTTCTGACTTCACACAGTCATTAAATCTTTCTGTGCCTCAATTTCCTCAAAGAGGTTTTGGGGCAGGAGAGAGGGTGAGTGTGGGCTGCTAGTGGAAACTCCTTGGAATTAAGGAAGGTGGCGACATAGGGGTTAGAAGGTAGACAAGGCAGTTGTTCTCATGTTGCGCTTGGGTGGGATCAGGAGGAGCAGATTGCCTTTGTTTGGGTTCTAAAGAAGCAGACTATGAGGTGAACATTTGTTTCTTTGGGAGGTAAGCCCAAACAACATTGGTAGGAAGTGGAGGGGTGAGACTGGGAAAGGAAGGATGGCTTGGTTGTTGAGCAAGTTAGCACTGTGGGCACTTGGATTTGTTCCCACCAGGGAAGTTTGGGAGCCAGTAGAGAATACACAACTCAGAATTACCCCACATCAGGGCCCAGGGAGCTGAGGTGTGGAGACAAGAAGTCCTGGTGTTGGATGAGGGCTTCCCTCTAGGGGGTCATTAACTCCCCAGGGAGGGAAGCTGAAGGGCTCCCTCATTATGCAGGGGGCTTCAAGGAGAAACAGAGCAGAGGAGAGGAGTTTCCATGGTAGAGGAAGAGAGGCAAGGAAAATAGCTAAGGCTGAGTATCAGAGGTTGTTTAGAGGAAGGCATGTGGAAAACCTAGTGGATCTTTGGGACTTATTTAGGAGTGAAAGATGTGTCTGAGTCTTGACAAGTCTGTGAATGTGACACCTCAGCAAAGCAGAGTATCAACAGGGGCAGATTTTTCCCCTTTCCATCACCCCCTTCAGCCAAACACCTATAGATACCAGCCAAGCACCTACAGACTCCTTCCCTCCCCCTTTTCTAGCTCCTAGTGACAGCCTGAATGGGTCTTTTGGATTTCTGGTCACTGCCATGATTTAAAATAGTGAGAGCAGTTTATAACCCCAGTCTGATATCAGGGCCCACTTCCTCCACCCACCCAGAGTCACCAGGCCTGAGTACAGGGCTGGGGTGAGTGGGTGAGTTCTGTTCACTTGCTTCTCTTCTCCCTCCATCACTACACAGAGGAGTCTGATTCTGGTATGACTCCTCTCATTAATACTTTTGGTGTTGGGAAAGGACTAGTGTCAAAAAGTATGAAGGTTTGAGATATTGTCCTAATAACAAGCTAACATGTTAGTTTACCGTTTCTTAGATGCTGGTTCAGAGATAAAGTATAGTTTATCACTCACCATAATGGCAATAACCAGAATATCAGCATTGTATACTTGTCCCCTGAGCCCCAGTTCTCACAGGACAAGGGCAGAAGGACCAGATGATACCTGTGTATACCACGGGCTGCCTTATAGGAAAGGAATCCCGAGCTTAAGGAATCCAAATTTAACATTATAAATGATAAATGTAAATGTACCTGCCTTCTGCTCCAGAATAAGATACACTTTTGATTTTACTGGACAGTAAACATGCCTGCCTTTTGCTTTGAGGGTTTGCTATCTTCCAAGGCTGTGCCCTATCTAAACATTCTTAGAAAGATAGTCCAGAACAAAGGACTAGATGTTACTTTACTTGCCAGCCTTGCTGAAATGAGTGATCATTTACAAATGAGTAAAAATGTGTTTTAACAGGAGAGATGGCCAGAGAACTCTCACAGAATGGGATACCTGTTGGTGGGGACTGATCCCAGGCAGGCCCTGGTAGATCTAGTTTCATCTTCTGCTTGTGAACTCTACAGTTGTGGTGGGTTGTGTGTGTGTGGTGTGTGGGATTTCTTAAGGAGGGTATCTACTTTTCCTTAGCCCTCTCTATCTTGGGGACTCCCTAGGAGAGGACAGCCATGCTTCCCCTCAATCCTGTCAGGGTCTGAATCCCAAATCTTCCCTGGGTAGGGTGTCACCTATCTGAGCCATCAGACACCTTGGATTCCCCATGGCTCTTGCCTCCTCCTCCCCTAACCCCTGAGATTCCCCCATATGAAATCTGGGAGCTGCTGGGTCCTCTTCTCTGTCTCCCAAGGAGCATAGAGACCTGGGGTGGTATGTGTCTCTGCATGTCCTCTTCAGATCCCACAGTCCCACATCATTATATGCTTTAGTAAGTATTTTGCCTTCAGAAATCTTCAAGTGAGAAGTCAGTGCTAGTTGCCATGTCCAAATTTAGTGTCCAAACTTGATTCATCAAGCCCTTTCAGAACTGGTTCCTTATGACTGAGTTCTTGTGGTGCAGCTGTAGAGATGCCCTGAAATGAAATAGAGCCTCTAGGTAGGCAGTCAGGTGCCAGGCTGTCTCTCTAGGGGTGTCCTCATGCTTTGAGGGGTTCTCTTAGAGCTTTGCTGAGGCGGTGGGCAGTGGTTGTGAGGATAATGTCCCACCATGACCTCTATTTATCTTGATTACCATGATACACAAATTCCTCCTTTCATTCTTCCAGTCACATCCTTACTTAGACCAGGATGGAGTGGCTGTTAGCCATGGGAAGCCAGTGCAGAAAAGTGACCTATGACTAGTTGGGTGACTTGGCCTTTATATTCAGTCAGGAGAGAGCACAGAAGTGGCCCAAAGGCCAAGGACTAAGAGAACAAATCATCGGCAGATGAGCAACTAACTGTTTTAATAAAATCATGGGAAGAGTGGAACTCTCTCTACTGAAATATTCCCATTCTGTGGGAGGGGTTGAGGGAGAAGTAGGTCAAGCATTGGTCCCTGAACACTAGGAAGCCACCTTTCATGGAAATTACCTGCCTTGAAAATTGAATTATGCTTGCACACCTGGGACTTGGGGGCTCCCCAAGCTCATCTACTCTGGCCTGCCCTTCCCTTCCCCAGCAGCAGTGAAAGTGTCCAAGCCTGGACTATTTTAAGCCACCCCATAAGCTGATCATGTGCTGAGCAGGAATCAGAGGGTGGGTAATGCAGAGCATCCTAGGGCTGCAGAGATTTGGCCTGTTCCTTTTCCAGGACTTGGGCAAGTCACAGGTCTTACAGAGATGGTAGACATGACACCACCATACAAATGGGGTCTCAGAGAGAGTCTTCTGAGGTACTGGCCAACCACATAATTCCCCAGACTTTAATACATGTATAGTCATTATTTTCCTTTCTGGAGATCTTCAAAAGCTCCAGTTTCAGACCTGGATGGTGCTGTTCTCCTTGACTTGGGGGCTGTCATGCATAGCATTCTCACCACACACTTCCATCCTGTGTCCTATTCTAGCTAATCCAAACCACCCAGGGCTTCCCAAACCTGTCGGGCTGTACGTGGGCACACAGTGGACCACCTTTCCCTCTCATATCTGTCTGGCACATATTTGCTTCTACTCTAAAATTCTGTTCAGACATCTTATTCTTTAAATATTTCACCATTAGGATCCAAGCATCACGCATTGAAAGAATTTGTTTAAATATCAGTTTCCCCTATGGGATTGGGGCTTGTCAAGGTCTTAGGTCAGAGCTTGGCATGTGACAAGTATTCAAAACATGTGCATCAGACAGAACTATATTTCTCATCTATAAAGTTAATACAATTTTTGGGATGTTGAAGTCATGAGGACTCTTGGAAAATGAGTGCTATGAGAGCTTCTTCCTGCTTCAGGGTTATCTTCTGCAGACAGCTTCTGTGAAGGGAGGGTGGGGCACCTGGCAGCCTTAGTGTACTATAGGGGTTTTTAGGGATTTGAGGACTGATGAGGGAGAAAGATATGACCACAAGGTGGCAGCAGTACAAGCTTGATTTGGAAAACACTGACAGATTGACATTTGAGGAAGTCTCCCCGGTGGCAGGAGACCGCCCAGAGGCTATGTATGGTTTAGGTCTACCATCCAGAAGAGGAAAGGGACACAGGAAGTCCTTGGGTAGAGGGAATTCAAAAAGGTATTATGTGTCTGGGTGGTGCTGCTCAACGGTCTGCTAAGTCAGAGCTGTAAAGTCAGGAGAAGCTTGGGGTTTTTAGAGCTCTGGAGTTTATCTTACCTACGATTAGCAGAAGTTGGGTACCACTTTGTTGAGTGTGCAAACCAGGCAGGCTCTGAAGTGCTAAAAATCTGACTACTTGGATCATGTTTAAAACAATTGGATGTATAAAAATTTGAGTTTGGCTCTGGTAGGCTTTTGAAAGAACAGGTCTCAGCCTGCTGTGAGGAAGTAAACAACACTGGGGCCAAGATACAGAAGTTGTCTTTGACTCATTTAATAACACTTGGAGAAGGGAAGGCTCAGCAGGGGTCAGTCTCATTTGTACTTGTTCCTGTTTATGCCACAGACTTCTCTGATATGGTCCAGGGGATTCCTACATTTATTTTAATACTGTTGGATTTCAGGACACTTCAACAGATATTTACTGAGTTCCTACTATATATGCCTGACATGAAGAAATGCAAAAAGACAAAAATAAAGTGTCAGCTCTCAAGTAGCTCACAAAGGGTGGGAGTAACAAGCAATACATAGCTAATTACGACTCTGTGAGATGCATGATGCCCAAAAGGAAGGAGGAAGGAGTGATGTTTGGGTGGCAGGGGCAGCAATTCATAGGATTGTGCAGATGCTGAAGCATTTCAGAATTTAGAACTTGAAGCTGCTATGCTCAGATGCAATGGGATCAGCCCATAGGGGACAGTTAACTTTGCTAGGTTTCAGTGCCACAGCCTGTATCTCAATGCCAATTTCTCAATGTTCCCCCAAGCAAGGGATAGGATCTGGAAATTTGGAGCATGCTGAAAAGTGTTAGTTCCTTCAGAGCTATGCAGCCTTCTACAAACCACTTCCCCTCCATGAGCCACTTCAGTGAAACTGGGATAAAAGTTTACTTTTATACTCTTCTGTATGACCTCTAAATATTGGCACACCCGAGGGCTCATGCTCTGCCTTTTTTTTTTTTGTATATTTTTTTATTGGAGTTTTATTTGCCAACATATACTGTAACACACAGTGCTCATCCCGTCTAGTGCCCCCCTCCGTGCCTGTTACCCAGTCACCCCATTCCCCACTCACCTCCCCTTCCACTACACTTTGTTCATTTCTGAGAATTAGGAGTCTCTCATGTTCTGTCACCCTCTCTGATATTTCCCACTCATTTTCTCTCCTTTCCCCTTTAATGCTTTTCACTATTTTTTATATTCCCCGTATGAATGAAACTATATAATGTTTGTCCTTCTCCAATTGACTTACTTCATTCAGCATAATACCCTCCAGTTCCATCCACGTCGAAGTAAAAGGTGGGTATTCGTTTACTCTCATGGCTGAGTAATATTCCATTGTATACATAAACCACATCTTCTTTATCCACTCATCTTTCGATGGACACCGAGGCTCCTTCCATAGTTCGGCTATTGTGGGCATTGCTGCTAGAAACATCGGGGTGCAGGTGTCTTGGTTTTTCACTGCATCTGTATTTTGGGGGTAAATCCCCAGCAGTGCAATTGGTGGGTCCTACGACAGGTCTATTTTTAACTCTCTGAGGAACCTCCACGCAGTTTTCCAGAGTGCCTCACCATTTCACATTCCTACCAACAATGCAAGAGGATTCCACTTTGTACACATCCTCTCCAACATTTCTAGTTTCCTGTCTTCTTAATTTTTTTTCTCACTGTTGTGAGGTGGTATCTCATTGGTTTTGATGCATATTTCGCTGATGGCTGGTGATGCGGAGCATTTTCTCATGGGCTTGTTGGCCATGTCTATGTCTTCTTTGATGAAATTTCTGTTTATGTCTTTTGCCCATATCATGATTGGATTGCTTGTTTCTTGGGTGTTGAGTTTAATAAGTTCTCTATAGATCTTGGATACTAGCCCTTTATCTGATAGGTCATTTGCAAATATCTTCTCCCATTCTGTAGGTTGCCTTTTAGTTTTGTTGACTATTTCTTCTGTTGTGCAAAAACTTTTTATCTTGATTTAGTCCCAATAATTCATTTTTGCTTTTGTTTCCCTGGCCTTCATAGATGTATCTTGCAAGAAGTTGCTGTGGCCGAGTTCAAAAAGGGTGTTGCCAGGGTTCTTCTCTAGGATTTTGATGGATTCTTGTCTCACATTTAGATCTTTCAACCATTTTGAGTTTATTTTTGTATCTGGCATAAGAGAATGGTCTAGTTTCATTCTTCTGCATCTGGATGTCCAATTTTCCCAGTACCATTTATTGAAGAGACTGTCCTTTTTCCAATGGATAGTCATTCCTGCTTTGTTGAGTATTAGTTGACCACAGAGTTGAGGGCCCATTTCTGGGTTCTCTATTCTGTTCCATTGATCTATGTGTCTGTTTTTGTGCCAGTACCATACTGTCATGATGATCACAGCTTTGCATTACAACTTGAAATCTGATATTGTGATGACCCCAGCTCTGGCTTTCTTTTTCAAGTTCCCCTGGTTATTCGGGGTCTTTTCTGATTCCACACAAATCTTAAGATGATTTGTTCCAACTCTCTGAAGAAAGTCTATGGTATTTTGATTGGAATTGCATTGAATGTGTAAATTACCCTGGGTAGCATTGATATTTTCACAATATTAATTCTTCTAATCCATGAGCATGGAATGTTTTTCCACCTCTTTTTGTCTTCCTTGATTTCTTTCAGAAGTGTTTTGCAGTTTTTAGGGTATAGATCCTTTACCTCTTTGGTTAGGCTTATGCCTAGTTATCTTATGCTTTTGGGTGCAATTGTAAATGGGATTGACTCCTTCATTTCTCTTTCTTCAGTCTCATTTCCTTAATAGAAATGCCACTGACTTCTGGGCATTGATTTTGTATCCTGCCACATTGCCAAATTGCTGTTTGAGTTCTAGCAATCTTGGGGTGGAGGCTTTGGGTTTTCTTTTTTTTTAAGATTTTTTATTTATTTATTCATGAGAGACACAGAGAGACAGAGGCAGAGACACAGGCAGAGGGAAAAGCAGGCTCCATGCAGGGAGCCCCACACAGGACTCGACCCCAGGATCAGGCCCTAGGCTGAAGGCGGCACTACTGCTGAGCCACCCAGGCTGCCCTCTTTTGGGTTTTCTATGTACAATATCATGTCATCTGCAAAGAGAGAGTTTGACTTCTTCTTTGCCAATTTGAATGGCTTTTATTTCTTTTTGTTGTCTGAGTGCTAAGGCTTGGACTTCTACTATGTTGAATAGCAGTGGTGAGAGTGGACATCCCTGTCGTGTTCCTGATCTTAAGGGAAAGGATCTCAGTGTTTCCCCATTGAGAATATCTGCTGTAGACATTTTGTAGATGGCTTTTAGATGCTGAGGAATGTTCCCTCTATCCCTACACTCTGAAGAGTTTTAATCAGGAATGGACACTGCATCTTGTCAAATGCTTTCTCTGCACCTATTGTGAGGATCATATGGTTCTTGTTTTTTCTCTTATTGATATGATCTATCCTGCTCATTGTTTTATGAGTATTGAACCAACTTTGCATCCCAGGGATAAATACTTCTTAGTCATGGTAAATAATCTTCTTAATGTCCTGTTGGATCCTATTGGCTACTATCTTGTTGAGAATTTTTGCATCTGTGTTCATCAGGGATATTGGTCTATAATTTTCCTTTTTGGTGGGGTCTTTGTCTGGTTTTGGAATTAAGGTGATGCTGACCTCATAGAATGAGTTTGGAAGTACTCCATCCCTTTCTATCTTTCGGGACAGCTTTAGGAAAATAGGTATTGTTTCTTCTAAACATTTGATAGAATTCCCCTGGGAAGGCATCCAGCCCTGGACTTTTGTGTCTTGGGAGGTTTGTGATGACTGCTTCAATTTCCTCCCTGGTTATTGGCCTGTTCAGGTTTTCTATTTCTTCCTGTTCCAGTTTTGGTAGTTTGTGGTTTTCCAGGAATGCGTCCATTTCTTCTAGATTGCCTAATTTATTGGCGTATATCTGCTCATAATATGGTTTTAAAATCATTTGTATTTCCTTGGTATTGGTTATGATCTCTCCTTTTTCATTCCTGATTTTATTAATTTGAGTCTTTTCTCCTTTGTTTTTAATAAGGCTGGCTAAAGTTTATCTATCGTATTAATTCTTTCAAAGAACCAACTCCTAGTTTTGTTGAGCTGTTCTACCGTTCTTCTGGTCTCTATTTCACTGAGTTCTGCTTGAATCTTTATTAACTCTCTTCTTCTGCTTAGTGTAGGTTTTATTTGCTGTTCTTTCTCCAGTTCCTTTAGGGGCAAGGTTAGCTTGTGTATTTGAGTTTTTTTCAATTTTTGGAGGGATGCTTTATTGCAATATATTTCCCTCTCAGGACTGGTTTTGCTGTATCCCAAATATTTTGAATGGTTGTATCTTCATTCTCATTAGTTTCCATGAATCTTTTTAATTCTTCTCTAATTTCTTGGTTGACCTCCACGTGTTACAGTTTCTTCCAATTTTCTTCTTGTGATTGAGTTCACACTTCAAAGCATTATGGTCTGAAAATATGCAGGGGGCAATCCCAATTTTTTGGTATTGGTTAAGACTGATTTGTGACCCAGTATGTAGTCTATTCTGGAGAAAGTTCAATGTGCACTTGAGAAGAATGTGTATTCAGTTGCGTTTGAATATAAAGTTATGTAAATATCTGTGAAATCCATCTGGTCCAGTGCATCATTTAAAGCTCTTATTTCTTTGGAGATGTGCTTAGAATATCACTCATTTCCCAAAAATGCTGTATTTAAGTCTCCCAGTATTAGTGTATTATTATCTAAATATGTCTTTGGTTATTAATTAATATAATGGGCAGTTCCCACATTAGGGGCATAAATATTCATGATTGTTAGGTCTTCTTGTTGGATAGACCCTTTAAGTATGATGTAGTATCCCTCTTCATTTCTTACTACAGTCTTTGGGATCAACTTTAATTTATCTGACATGAGGATTGCTACCCCTCCTTTATTTTGAGGACCTTTTGAATGGTAAATGATTCTCCAACCTTTCATTTTCAGGCTGTCAGTGTCCTTAGGTCTAAAATGAGTCCCTTGTAGACAACAAATCGATGGGTCTTGTTTTTTATGCAGTCTGAAACCCTGCATCTTTTGATGGGATCATTAAGCCCATTCACGTTCAGAGTTACCATTGAAAGATATGAATTTAGTGTCATCATAGTACCTATTCAGTCCCTGTTTTTGTGGATTATTTCTTTGGGCATCCTCTGTCTTTTAAGAGTCCCCCTTAATATTTCTTGCAGAGCTGGTTTGGTGGTCACTTATTCTTTAGGTTTCTGCCTATCCTGGAAGCTCTTTATCTCTCCTTCTATTCTGGATGAGAGCCTTGCTGGATAAAGTATTCTTGGCTGCATGTTCTTCTCATTTAGGACCCTGAATATTTCCTGCCAGCCCTTTCTGGCCTGCCAGGTCTCTGTGGAGGGAGGTCTGCTGTTAATCTCATATTTCTCCCCATATAAGTTCAGGATCTCTTGTCTCTTGCTGCTTTAAGGATTTTCTATTTATCTTTGGAATTTGAAGTTTCACTATTAAATTTTGAGTTGTTGAATGGTTTTTATTGATTTGGGGGGGGACCCCCTCTATCTCCTGGATCTGAATGCCTGTTTCCCTCCCCAAATTAGGGAAGTTCTCAGCTATGATTTGTTCAAGTATGCTTTCTGGCCCTCCTGCTCTCTCAGGGCCCTCTGGAACCCCAATTAAACATAGATTTTTTTCCTTCTGAGGCTATCATTTTTTCCCTTAACCTTTCCTCATGGTCTTTTAATTGTTTTTCTCTTTTTTCCCCAGATTCCTTCCTTGCCATCAACTTGTCTTCTATGTCTCTCACTCTTTCTTCTACCTCATTAACCCTTGTCATTAGGACTTCCAGTTTGGATTGCATCTCATTTAATTTATTTTTAATTTCAGCCTGATTAGATCTAAACTCTGCAGTCATGAAGTCTCTTGAATCCTTTATGCTTTTTTCAGAGCCACCAGTAGCCTTATAATTGTGCTTCTGAATTGGCTTTCTGACATCGAATTGTAATCCAAATTCTGTAATTCTGTGGCAGAGAGTACTGTTTCTGATTCTTTCTTTTGTGGTGAGTTCTTCATTCTAGTCATTTTGCTCAGTGCAGAGGGTCTGTATGAGCAAGTTGAGTCAAGAATATCAACTACAACCTAAGTAAATTTCACCCTAGATGATTCCACTGAGGTCAGAGACCAGAAATTAAAAACAAAGATCAGAATGAAATAAAACAAAAGGACCACTAAAGTGAGAAACAAATTTTAAAACAAAGTAGTAAAAAATAAAAGACCAAGAATCCCAAAGAAGAAGCAAGAAAAAAAAAAGAATAATAAACAAAGAAAGAAAGGGGGCGTACTGGGAGATGGTGGTAGTGACAAAGTTGTAGTGGAGGAGAATGTCATCTACCTGAGGGGTTCTGTAGGGTAATCATCTTGTTTCTGAGTATATTAATTTCTGTATTTTAGAGGATCTGAGTCCCAAATTTATACAACCCAGCAATATTTGTAGAGAGCCCCAACATTGACCACCAAAACCTAAATGAGATAAAAGAGGGCGGGCAGAATGGGAATGAAGAATGTCACAGAATAAACCAGCACAGTATACCACTCCATTCTGGGTGACACAGGTCATGTTTTAGAAGACATTAACTTCCGCCTTGTAGAACAAAATGAGGCAGAGAAAAACAAACAAACAAAAAAACACATGTCTTGTATGTCTCCCAAAATTAAGTTGAGTATGTTGAAGGGAATCTAGAAGTGGAAAATATATCTAGGACCTGTAATTGTAGAAATATGAAAGTCGAAAAGGAAGAAACTTAAAAATGAAGAGGTGGTAAAATATTGTAGTTAAGGTGGGAAAAGAGAAAAAAAATTAGAAATTACAGTCTGATATAAAAACAAGTTGTAGTGAAAAATGGAAGAAAAAAATAGGAGGGGTACCCTCTGGTTCTATATACTGTAAATCCCTCGACTTTCCCTGGAGCTTTCCAGCGCTGCTTGGTCAAGAACTTCCCCTGTCCTTCCATCTGGTTTTCTGGGGGAGGGGCCTGCTGTGCTGATTCTCAGGTGTGAGCTGCCCTGCTCCCCACCAGGTGCCGGGCTCAGTGGGAGTTGTTTACCCTGTGAGGCCTCTGTTCCCTGGCCACCACCCCCTCCCAGGCACCGGTGACACCAGGAGGAACAACAACAGTGGCAGCGGCCAGCTCTCCAGCCCTAGAGTCAGCTGCCACAGTAACTACCGCAGATCCAAGTCCTCACAGGCCTGTATGCTCCTAGGGCTGCGGGGAGGCGCTGATCTGCACAGTTTGGGGGCGCCCGATGGCAGGGGCCTACTCGCTGTCCTATGCCCTCCCTGCCTCTGCCTGTCCCGGGGGGAGCGCAGGATCCTGGGCTGTGTCCGCTGGGCACCCTGGGATCCGGGGCCCGTGCTGCTGGAATCGCGCTCCCGGGGCTGTGGCTCCCAAAGGCAGCAGGTGCAGCCCCCTCCGTCCGGAGCCGCCGCCTGACCCCCGGCTCCTCCTCGGGGCCCCGGGGCGCGCTCCAGCCCTGCACCGAGATCGGCCCACGGTGTGTGGCGCAGCCCCGGGGCGCACTTCTCTGCTAGTGACTCCGGGAGACTGGAGGCTCCACGACCCCTCCTGCGGTTCGGCCCGAGTTCCCTGCTAAGGGCCTTTCCTTTAGTGAAGAATCTGGTGCAGACTTGTTAAAGTTCCCACATCTCTGGGGCTGGGCTTTCCTGACCCGGAGGCTTTAGCTGCCCGGCTTTACAAACCCCGGCTCCTTGCAGTGCCCCTCCCCCCATTGATTCTTTTTTTTGTTTTTTGTTTTGTTTTGTTTTGTTTTGCACCATCCTACCTTGATTAGAAGAGAAAACCCTTCTCTCTATAGCGTTCCAGCTGTTATCTCTTTTAATCTCAAGTTGAATTTGTAGGTTTTCAGGATGGTTTGAAAGTTATCTAGGTAAGTTGCTGGGGCCAGGTGACTTTGGGACCCTACTCCTCCTCCATCTTACACCCCCCCCCCCCCCCCCCCGCCTTTTCTCTATTAATAGTCTGGTCTCAAAACTTGAAATACCATCTTCCTGCTGATGGTTCTCACATTTGTATTTTTAGCTCCGAGCTCCTGGCCTTTCTCTTGAGCTCTGGACTCATGTTTCTAGCTAGATTCAGGTAAACAATTCCCTACCCTGGCACCAGGTGTGTCTTGGAACCCAGAATTTTTAAGTTGCAGAGAGGCATTACCTATAGCAGGAGCATTGCTGCATCCTATAATCATTGATATTTCTGCAGCAAGACATGTGAATATTCATCCTAACTGGAATAAAAAAAATTGTAAATTGCCTCATTCCATATCATGTCAGAATTCGCTGACATTCACTGACAGAATTTGCAGAATGAGTTATGAAGCACCTTTTGTTTTCTGAGTGTTGCAGATTTCTGAATTGCAGAAAAGGCTGTGTGGACCTGTACTATCTCTCCACCCATTCTTTGATATCCAATCTAAACTTAACATGCTCAAAAATATAATTTTTTAATTTTAATCTCCACCCTTGGCCCACAATTTGCTGCTTTTCTATTTTTCCCCATATTCTTTAACTCTATCACCATCTATACAGTGCCTCAAGCCCTCAGCCTGGGTGTTACCCTTTATTTTCCTCCATTTCTCTCTCCTCCCCTCCATGCCTGTGGGCTTAACAGATCTGTGGTCTCTTCCTGCAAACCAATTCCCCAATTCTCTACAACTGGCTTTACAGGGTCCTTCTTATTTCCCACCCATCCCCAGACTCATTTATGCCTTACAACATGATCAGAGGGATCTCTGAAAATAGAAAGCAGTTGGTGTCAGTGTCCCGCTTACTCCACTGCAAAAATCTAACATTACCAACTCCTACCAGACTCTAACATCTCACCCTGTCTGCTTTTGTGCCATTATCCTGTATGATTCCACCCTTAATCTCCATATGTCAACTATTGGCTTTCTTTATGTTTCCCTAAAATGCTAAGCCTTCCAGTTTTGGGTATTTTGCACAAGGGGAATCCACATAAGGATTGTCTGCACAGAGGAATGACTGAAACAACTTGCCCCAGAAATATGTATATATCTGGCTGAAATATCCTTTGCTTGAAAAGGCCTTCACTCACTACCTTTCTTAAAGAATTCCTTCTTTCTTCCCATTGTTAATTCTGTCTCCATCAGATTTTATTTTCTTCATGACTCTGGAGGTTGTATCATCTGTTTACTTCTCTCTTTTGTACCTTGACATACAAGCCCCTCTGACTAAGCATTCCTGACAGTATGGGAGGTGGGAGGTTGACATGTTCCACCCTTAATGGCTAACACCTAGCATGGTAACTTATACATTATAGGTGGTAAACAGGCACTTGTTGAAGAAACAAATAAGTAATTCTATTCTTAAGGAGGATGTTATACCTATGGAGACCCTATGTGTTAAGATGGCCCAGGCCTTGGCCTGGACAGAGCTGGGTTAGAAATGAGCTCTGGCTGTGCGATGCCAGCACACCACTCAATTTCTGTAAGCCCCCATTTTTAATGAGGCTCATAGGAAATGGACCCCATAGGATGGTGGTGAGGAAGGAATGAGATACTGTGTGTGAAACATATTATGCTGCTGTTCTGGCACAGGATCCATGTTCAATAAGTGCTAACCACAGCTACCATCCCAAAATATGGGGACACTTTGTGCTGTGAACACAGCAAATCCAGGCAAGGCTGGGTTTGCCCCATTCAGCTTCCCTTACCAAAGTAAATTGGTTTGGTGTGTACAAGGCAGTTAATGTGGGTACACTGTATGACATTCAATCTGCCTACCACCATCTGTTTTCCAAGTAATTCCTGGGATGATTAGTGAGGAAAGAGGGCTGATGGGGCTTGCCTGGAGGTAGAGGTGGTGAGTCAATGAAGGGGGGGGCTGTTGCATGCAAAGCACAGTGTCTGGGATCTGATGTGACGGGGACAAAAGCCATGCAGAAGAGCAGGTATGGCTGGGCACCTGGGCCCAAAGTGTTCCCTGATGTGGCCACAGCAGATGCAGCCAGAGGGATAAACGTTGATTAAGAGCTAAGTGATGGGAGGAGGGGGAAGATGGTGGAAGAGGTGGGTCCCCAAGTCAACTGTCCCCACCAAATTACCTAGATAACCTTCAAATTATCCTGAAAATCTACGAATTCGGCCTGAGATTTAAAGAGAGAACAGCTGGAACGCTACAGTGAAAAGAGTTCGCGCTTCTATCAAGGTAGGAAGACGAGGAAAAAAGAAATAAAGAAACAAAAGGCATCCAAGGGGGAGGGGCCCTCGAGGAGCCAGGCTAAAGAAGGGGCGAGTGTCCCCAGGACAGGAGAGCCCCATCCCAGAGAAGCAGGAGCTGCACCAACCTTCCCAGGCGGAAAGGGGCTCGCAGGGAGTTAGAGCAGGACCCAGGAGGGCGGGGATGCCCTCAGGCTCCCGGGGACACTAACAGACACCTGCGCCCCGGGAGAGTTCACCGAGCTCCCTAAGGGCTGCAGCGCGCACAGCGGGACCCGGAGCAGCTCGGAGGGGCTCGGGCAGAGGAAGAGGTGCCGCGGAGGGGGCTGCGGGGTGGGAGCGAATCCAAAGCGCAGGCCCCGGAGCACAGGGAGCCGGACTCAGCCCAGGATCCAGCCTCCCCCGGGACAGGCAGAGGCCGGGAGGGCCCAGGACACCAAGGACGCTCCTGCCCAGATCTGAGCAGATCAGCGGCCCGCCCGGAGCCTCCAGGCCCTGCAGACGGAGAGCTCTGGAGCTACTGCGGGGGCTGACTCTAGGGCTCCAGAGCTGGCCGCCACCACTGCGGTTGTTCCTCCTGGGGCCTCACGGGGTAAACAACCCCCCCCCAGCCCTGCACCAGGCCGGGGGCAGACCAGCTCCCCCAAGTGCTAACACCTGAGAATCAGCACAACAGGCCCCTCCCCCAGAAGACCAGCTAGACGGACAAGTTCCAGGGGGAAACAAGGGACTTAATGTATACAGAATCAGAAGATACTCCCCGGTGCTTTTTTGTTTTTTTTTCTTTTTGATTTCTGATTGCTTCCCCCACCCTTTATTTCCCTTTCTTTCTTTTTCTTTCTCTTTTTCTTCTCTTTTTTCCTTTTTTCTTCCTTTTTTCTTTTTTCTTTTTCTCTTTTCTTTCCTTCTTTCTCTCCTCTCTTTTTCTCCTTTTCCCAATACAACTTGTTTTTGGCCACTCTGCACTAAGCAAAATGACTAGAAGGAAAACCTCACCTCAAAAGAAAGAATCAGAAACAGTCCTCTCTTCCACAGAGTTACAAAATCTGGATTACAATTCAATGTCAGAAAGCCAATTCAGAAGCACTATTATACAGCTACTGGTGGCTCTAGAAAAAACCATAAAGGACTCAAGAGACTTCATGACTGCAGAATTTAGATCCAATCAGGCAGAAATTAAAAATCAATTGAATGAGATGCAATCCAAACTAGAAGTCCTAACGACGAGGGTTAACGAGGTGGAAGAACGAGTGAGTGACCTAGAAGACAAGTTTATGGCAAAGAGGGAAACTGAGGAAAAAAGAGACAAACAATTAAAAGACCATGAAGACAGATTAAGGGAAATAAACGACAGCCTGAGGAAGAAAAACCTAGTTTAATTGGGGTTCCCGAGGGCGCCGAAAGGGAGGGAGGGCCAGAATATGTATTTGAACAAATTCTAGCTGAAAACTTTCTTAACCTGGGAAGGGAAACAGGCATTCAGATCCAGGAAATAGAGAGATCCCCCCCTAAAATCAATAAAAACCGTTCAACACCTCGACATTTAATAGTGAAGCTTGCAAATTCCAAAGATAAAGAGAAGATCCTTAAAGCAGCAAGAGACAAGAAACCCCTGACTTTTATGGGGAGGAGTATTAGGGTAACAGCAGACCTCTGCACAGACACCTGGCAGGCCAGAAAGGGCTGGCAGGATATATTCAGGGTCCTAAATGAGAAGAACATGCAACCAAGAATACTTTATCCAGCAAGGCTCTCATTCAAAATGGAAGGAGAGATAAAGAGCTTCCAAGACAGGCAGGAACTGAAAGAATATTTGACCTCCAAACTAGTTCTGCAAGAAATTTTAAGGGGGACTCTTAAAATTCCCCTTTAAGAAGAAGTTCAGTGGAACAATCCACAAAAACAAGGACTGAATAGATATCATGATGACACTAAACTCATATCTGTCGATAGTAACTCTGAATGTGAACGGGCTTAATGACCCATCAAAAGGCGCAGGGTTTCAGACTGGATAAAAAACCAGGACCCATCTATTTGCTGTCTACAAGAGACTCATTTTAGACAGGACACCTACAACCTGAAAATAAAAGGTTGGAGAACCATTCAAATGGTCCTCAAAAGAAAGCAGGGATAGCCATCCTTATATCAGATAAACTAAAATTTACCCCGAAGACCTCAGTGAGAGATGAAGAGGGACACTATATCATACTTAAAGGATCTTTCCAACAAGAGGACTTAAGAATACTCAATATATATGCCCCGAATGTGGGAGCTGCCAAATATTTAAACCAATTAATAACCAAAGTGAAAAAATACTTAGATAATAATACACTTATACTTGGTGACTTCAATCTAGCTCTTTCTACCCTCAATAGGTCTTCTAAGCACAACATCTCCAAAGAAACGAGAGCTTTAAATGATACACTGGACCAGATGGATTTCACAGATATCTACAGAACTTTACATCCAAACTCAACTGAATACACATTCTTCTCAAGTGCACATGGAACTTTCTCCAGAATAGACCACATACTGGGTCACAAATTGGGTCTGAACTGATACCAAAAGATTGGGATCGTCCCCCTGCATATTCTCAGATGATAATGCCTTGAAATTAGAACTAAATCACAACAAGAAATTTGGAAGGACCTCAAACACGTGGAGGTTAAGGAACATCCTGCTAAAAGATGAAAGGGTCAACCAGGAAATTAAGGAAGAATTAAAAAGATTCATGGAAACTAATGAGAATGAAGATACAACCGTTCAAAATCTTTGGGATGCAGCAAAAGCAGTCCTAAGGGGGAAATACATTGCAATACAAGCATCCATTCAAAAACTGGAAAGAACTCAAATACAAAAGCTAACCTTACACATAAAGGAGCTAGAGAAAAAACAGCAGATTGACCCCACGCCCAGCAGAAGAAGAGAATTAATTAAAATTCGAGCAGAACTCAACCAAATCGAGACCAGAAGAACTGTGGAACAGATCAACAGAACCAAGAGTTGGTTCTTTGAAAGAATTAATAAGATAGATAAACCATTAGCCAACCTTATTAAAAAAAAAAAGAGAGAGAAGACTCAAATTAATAAAATCATGAATGAGAAAGGAGAGATCACTACCAACACCAAGGAAATACAAATGATTTTAAAAACATATTATGAACAGCTATACGCCAATAATTTAGGTAATCTAGAAGAAATGGACGCATTCCTGGAAAGCCACAAACTACCAAAACTGGAACAGGAAGAAATAGAAAACCTGAACAGGCCAATAACCAGGGAGGAAATTGAAGCAGTCATCACAAACCTCCCAAGACACAAGAGTCCAGGGCTGGATGCCTTCCCAGGGGAATTCTATCAAATGTTTAGAAGAAACAATACCTATTTTCCTAAAGCTGTCCCGAAAGATAGAAAGGGATGGAGTACTTCCAAACTCGTTCTATGAGGTCAGCATCACCTTAATTCCAAAACCAGACAAAGACCTCACCAAAAAGGAGAATTACAGACCAATATCCCTGATGAACATGGATGCAAAAATTCTCAACAAGATACTAGCGAATCGGATCCAACAGTACATTAAGAAAATTATTCACCATGACCAAGTAGGATTTATCCCTGGGACACAAGGCTGGTTCAACACTCATAAAACAATCAGTGTGATTCATCATATCAGCAAGAGCAAAACCAAGAACCATATGATCCTCTCATTAGATGCAGAGAAAGCATTTGACAAAATACAGCATCCATTCCTGATCAAAACTCTTCAGATTGTAGGGATAGAGGGAACATTCCTCAACATCTGAAAGCCATCTATGAAAAGCCCACAGCAAATATCATTCTCAATGGGGAAGCACTGGGAGCCTTTCCCCTAAGGTCAGGAACAAGACAGGGATGTCCACTCTCACCACTGCTATTCAACATAGTACTGGAAGTCCTAGCCTCAGCAATCAGACAACAAAAAGACATTAAAGACATTCAAATTGGCAAAGAAGAAGTCAAACTCTCCCTCTTCGCCGATGACATGATACTCTACATAGAAAACCCAAAAGCCTCCACCCCAAGATTGCTAGAACTCATACAGCAATTTCGCAGCGTGGCAGGATACAAAATCAATGCCCAGAAGTCAGTGGCACTTCTATACACTAACAATGAGACTGAAGAAAGAGAAATTAAGGAGTCAATCCCATTTACAATTGCACCCAAAAGCATAAGATACCTAGGGAGAAACCTAAGCAAAGAGGTAAAGGGTCTATACCCTAAAAACTATAGAACACTTCTGAAAGAAATTGAGGAAGACACAAAGAGATGGAAAAATATACCATGCTCATGGATTGGAAGAATTAGTATTGTGAAAATGTCAATGTTTCCCAGGGCAATTTACACGTTTAATGCAATCCCTATCAAAATACCATGGACTTTCTTCAGAGAGTTAGAACAAATTATTTTAAGATTTGTGTGGAATATGAAAAGACCCCGAATAGCCAGGGGAATTTTAAAAAAGAAAACCATAGCTGGGGACATCACAATGCCAGATTTCAGGTTGTACTACAAAGCTGTGGTCATCAAGACAGTGTGGTACTGGCACAAAAACAGACACATAGATCAATGGAACAGAGTAGAGAATCCAGAAGTGGACCCTCAACTTTATGGTCAACTAATATTAGATAAAGGAAGAAAGACTACCCACTGGAAGAAAGACAATTTCTTCAATAAATGGTGCTGGGAAAATTGGACATCCACATGCAGAAGAATGAAACTAGACCACTCTCTTGCACCATACACAAAGGTAAACCAAAAATGGATGAAAGATCTAAATGTGAGACAAGATTCTATCAAAATGCTAGAGGAGAACACAGGCAACACCCTTTTTGAACTCGGCCACAGTTAACTTCTTGCAAGATACATCCACGAAGGCAAAAGAAACAAAAGCAAAAATGAACTACTGGGACTTCAAGATAAGAAGCTTTTGCACAGCAAAGGATACAGTCAACAAAACTAAAAGACAACCTACAGAATGGGAGAAGATATTTGCAAATGACGTATCAGATAAAGGGCTAGTTTCCAAGATCTATAAAGAACTTCTTAAACTCAACTCAACACCAAAGAAACAAACAATCCAATCATGAAATAGGCAAAAGACATGAAGAGAAATCTCACAGAGGAACACATAGACATGGCCAACACACACATGAGAAAATGCTCTGCATCACTTGCCATCAGGGAAATACAAATCAAAACCACAATGAGATACCACCTCACCCCAGTGAGAATAGGGAAAATTAACAAGGCAGGAAACCACAAATGTTGGAGAGGGTGCGGAGAAAAGGGACCCCTCTTGCACTGTTGGTGGGAATGTGAACTGGTGCAGCCACTCTGGAAAACTGTGTGGAGGTTCCTCAAAGAGTTAAAACTAGACCTGCCCTACGACCCAGCAATGGCACTGCTGGGGATTTATCCCAAAGATGCAGATGCAATGAAATCCCGGGACACCTGCACCCCGATGTTTCTAGCAGCAATGGCCACAATAGCCAAACTGTGGAAGGAGCCTCGGTGTCCATCAAAAGATGAATGGATAAAGAAGATGTGGTTTATGTATACAATGGAATATTACTCAGCCATTAGAAATGACAAATACCCACCATTTGTTTCGACATGGATGGAACTGGAGGATATTATGCGGAGTGAAGTAAGTCAATCGGAGAAGGACAAACATCATATGTTCTCATTCATCTGGGGAATATAAATAATAGTGAAAGGGAATAGAAGGGAAGGGAGAAGAAATGGGTAGGAAATATCAGAAAGGGAGACAAAACATGAAGACTCCTAACTCTTGGAAACGAACTCTGGGGTAGTGGAAGGGGAGGAGGGTGGGGGGTGGGGGTGAATGGGTGACGGGCACTGAGGGAGGCACTTGACGGGATGAGCACTGGGTGTTATTCTTTATGTTGGCAAATTGAACACCAATAAAAAATAAATTTATTATTAAAAAAACAAAAATAAATAAATAAAATAAAATAAAACAAAATAAAATAAAATAAAGACAATGTTGTGAAAGTTGTATGGCAGGGAAGAAGAGGAGATGCTAACCACCTAGCCCCAGGGACCACAGCCCTGATCTGAACATATAAAAAATTACTAAGACTGTGATCATAGGTTAGCAAACCTCAAGGAAATAGTTAGAAAGAGGCTCTGTAACTTATATTGAAGAAGGTCATGGTATTTGGTGAAATATTGATGACTTTAAATGAGGGCCACAGTATTTGTCTCAGAGTGGAGGACTGAGGTTCAGCTTGGAGCATGTGTGGGTGGGGCACTATCTGGTAGAGCAGGTGATGTTCTCATTAGTATCTATGAAAACTACAGGAGGGTATGCCTGAAGACCCAGCAAGGCCCCTCCTCAGTGGCTCAAATACAGGTAGAGACCTGCATTGAGCCTTCATAGAGACTTGGCACTGCACAGAGACGGCTCTAGGGGCTTAGCCCAAAATATAAGAAAGTCTCCATCTGAGGGGTCCAAATGCCTGAGCTGAGGATTTGCTTTGAATAATTCCACCTACTCCCTGGTGTCCAAGGAGAAGTTGCAGGTCATCAGGCCTTGGGTTGGCTCTGTGCCCTCTGCTGATTCTCCCAGAAGGGACTGCAGGTTACCCTGACCCCACCCACCAGTCCTATTGGCTCTACACTCAGGGAGATCCTAGCAGTGGCTGCCCAGGGAGGTGTGCATGATGTCTGCTGCCTCAGCAGAGCACTGATCACTGCACAAAATTCAGCCCTTCCCTAGAGGTTACCTGTCACTGGGTGTATAAATGGGCCATCATGCTCCATTCATCTTGGGTGCAGCTGTGTACTGCATTTACTACCCGCCTTCTGGAATCTCTCTTTCTCTCACTCACTCTCCCTGCCCTGTTGTCCTCCAAGGCCACACCAGGCTGACTTCCTCAGTCTCAGATCTGGAGCCCTTGAAATCAATCAGCACAACCACAGTTCCATCTGTGCTGGGACAAAATTGATTAACTTGCAAGTGTTCCCAGCCTTACAGCTCTTTCTCACCCTCAGGGGCAATTTAGAATCTGGTCTCTAGCTGCCACCTGTTCAGCACTCCCTCCTCTGCTCTGTGGGGAGAGGTTTTCTTTCCCATCAGATATTGTGGCTTCAGTGATGCAGAACCATGAGAGTAGGAGGAAAATCCTAAACTACGGGTTCATGGGCAAACAGTAGGTCTCATTCATGCAAAACATGGCTGAAAATCAGAGCAGGAGGGATGTGGAAGTTGAAGTAGGGGGTAAAATGAAATTGGGGATGGAGCTGGATGAGAAGGATAAGAGTGATAGGGTGACATGTGTTGCATTCAGTCTGATATTCCTCAAGGGAACTATAAAAATAAATTCCCTTTTAGTTACTTGTAGCTTCTGAGCTCTAGTTCTTGAATGGGATGGGACCATGTGGGTGTCTGCATTCCCAACAGTCACTCTTGTGTGGTTCTTCTAGTGCTGGGTGAGCTAGACTTGTCTTTCTAGCCAGACTGTAGGTTGCTTTGAGGAAAGGAACCATATTTCATCTTGCCCCCCAGGGACACACTGAGAGTGCTTTCCAAAGCTTAGTGAGGTCTAGGAGACTCTTTAGCCCCTTCCCTCTGCATCTCCCCAGCTTCTGGTTGTTCAGTCCCCAGGCCCCAGAGCACCAGCATTGAATGGAATAGTTCCCTTGAGCCAGAAATTCTCTTTTCATTGTTCATTTGGAAATTCTTAAGAGCTGTGAGTGATTCCATGAGTCAGGCTAACCTGCTTTTGGAATAGAGTCTATCAGAGATGATATTATGGGTGGAATGTTTATGTGATCCCCAAAATAATGTGTTGAAGCCCTAGCCCTAGTTTAGGGTATTTGGAGGAGGAGCCTTTGAGAGGTAATTAGGTCTAGATGAAGTCATGATTAGCGTCCTTATAAGAAGAGAAAGGGGGCAGCCCCGGTGGCACAGCGGTTTAGTGCCGCCTGCAGCCCAAGGTGTGATCCTGGAGACCCGGGATCGAATCCCATGTCGGGCTCCCTGCATGGAGCCTGCTTCTCTCTCTGCCTGTGTCTCTGTCTCTCTTTCGCTCTCTCTGAATAAATAAATAAATAAATAAATAAATAAATAAATAAATAAATAAATAAATCTTAAAAAAAAAAAAAGAAGAAGAAGAAGAGAAAGGGACCAGGGTTCACTTTGTCCATCATGTGAGGACACAGCAACCCGGTGGCCTTGTGTAACCAGGAAGGGAGCCCTCATCAATGAATCTATTGGCAACTTGATCTCAGACCTCAGCCTCAGACTACAAGAAATAAATGTTTGTAAGCCACCCAGCCTTTGGTATTTTTGTTATAGCAGCCCAGGCTGACAGATAGTATCAGGCTAGGACCTGGGAAGATGATTTTGTCTTTTTCTTATGGCTCCTCCTGCACCTCTCTTGTACAATATGACAGTTACCACAGCAGGCAACTGGGAGGGGCTTGGGAGACTCAGAGGTGGATCAGTCTCAGATTCTTCTTTTGGGCTCTTAAGGCAAGGAGAGGAACCAGCTAGACTCAACTATAGGATACAGCAGGTGCCCAGTGCTCAAAAGCATCACCACTCCCTCTGCCATCACTATTGGTAAGTATCATTTCATTTCTCAGCCAAGGCTTCAAGGCATTCAGCAAGACAGTAGCAGAATTGTGAGTGTAGCCTGGAGCCAACTGGCCTGATTGTGTCTACCTCAGGCCTGCTGTCTCCTTTTGCTTCTGTTCCTTGCAGCCCATTTGTAACAAGCATATGGAGTTTCTCACTTTTGGAAGATATTTGAAAGCCCGGAGTGCAACAGATTCCCCAATGACTAAGGGCACTAACTCAGCCTGCAGGAGCTGTAGGGTGGAGCTCCTCTTTGTCTGACCCTAAGGTCTGCAAGTGTAGCCTCTGCTCCTGGTCCCTGGGGTCTTCTCTGCCAGGGGGTATTGCTTTGCTATCTCTTGCCCTGGTACTAAAAAACAAACATCACCAAAGGAAATCAGGAAGTAATAGCCATGATGTCTAAGCTTGAGATTTTTGATGAGGTTATCTGCAAACTTCATCACCGCCTAAATTATGATTTCTCACATCCCATCTGTTGCCCATCCCAGGTTCCTCCTGCTGAATAAATTCATGGCTCCTCTATGCTTTGGCTCTGTCATCAGCACTGACTGGCCACTGCCTCTGTCTCTTTCTTCCCCAGTCGCCTTCATGAACCATCCTGCCTCTTCTCTAAAACCGTTCAATTCCCACCTTTCTGATAGGGTCCAGCCCCACTCTCCACACCCCACCTTCCCCTGCTGTTCCTTATGTGTGCCTAGAGCACATCCTCATGTTCTGCCTTGCTCACTGAACACCTGATCCATTGGAATGCTCACCAGCTTAGACACTGAGGCTCCAAAGGCATCTTCTGAGCAGAAGGACCTTCTGTCAGCCTCTGCTGTGGAACACCATGGTGGCATCAATGTCTTGGAGGGATCACCTGCTGTGGCCAGAGAGTGTTGGAGAGAGAGAGAGAGAAATTGGGTGGTGAGCACTCATGGAACCCTGCAGGGCCCCAGGGGTTTTATATCCTATTTTATTTAAACCTGATGACAACCCTGCCCATATTATACAGGTGAAATGGAGCACAGAGAAGCTGAAAGAACTTGGGGTTTGGAGCCTGGCAGGACTTGTAGAACCCCAACCTTGTCATTTCTGAGCCAGGAAGCAAGAAAGTTAACCTCTCCAAGCCTTAATTCCCCTACCTGTTAGATGAGATCATAGTATGGATGTCACAGAATTTTGGAGGATTCAGTGGGATGAAAGAAAGGGCCTAGTAGGGACCTCTGGGTGGCTCAGCGGTTAAGCATCTGCCTTTGGCTCAGGGCGTGATCCTGGAGTCCCAGGATTGAGTCCCTCCATCTCCCTGCATGGAGCCTGCTTCTCCCTCTGCCTATGTCTCTGCCTCTCTCTCTCTGTGTCTCTCAAGAATGGATGAATAAAATATTAAAAAAAAAAGAAGAAGAAGAAGAAGAAAGGAAAGTGCCAGTATAATGATACCTGGTCCTGGAATCCCTGTCATGGGACAGACAGGTGTACATTCCCTCAGTCTTCCTCATGTGTTCTCCAAAATGTTGGTCCTGGAGACTCTAATGGAAAAGTGATAGAAAGGACACACAAAGTTGGATGTTGATCTTGCATGGTGCTTTTTTTTTCTTTTCAGAGATTTACTCATAAAAGTCGTAAATATATCCATTTTACAGATGAGAAATAAGTCCAGGGGTCACACACAACTATTTAATGGTAGACCTGAATAGTAGAATGGCACACTGACTCTGATTCCACAGAGTGGAAGTGCCAAGCACTTCATAGGTGCCAAATAGATGCTGGCTGAATGACTTACAATCTGGGGCAGTGATACTTAAAGTGTGGTCTCTGGACCAATAGCATCATCATCCCCTGGGGACCTGTTAAAAACTCAGTTTCTTGGGCCTTATCCCAGACCTACTGGGTCAGAAATTCTAGGATAGGACTCAACAATTTGTGTTTTTAAAAGCCCTTCAAGCAACTCTGGCACATGCCCAGAGCCTGTCCCACTACACAGCCCCACCTGTATCTGTTTCATCATTAAATGAAAGCAGCCCACAGGACAGCTGTAGTCTTCAAGGCTTCCATGTTGCTTAGCAAAAAAAAAAAAAATGTGTTTTCTTACTTGTCCTCTCCCTCCTCCCACTTCTACTAAGGGAGCAAGATGCCCAAACTCTTCTGTCCTGTCTCCTTTCCTCAGCAGTAGAGATGGCTTCTGATCAGAGCTCCCTGTTGCTCAAGCTCTTTTATTGTCATGTCTCATTAGGTTCTCCCTCATCCCTTTGGAGTTTGGGTTGTCATTCCCACCTTTGTGAAGGTGCAGAAGTGGAATGCACAGATGTGAAGAGATCACCCAGAGATGCCACTACAGAATGCCATGGATCCAGCACACAGAGGATATCTAATCTACACTCTTGGTTTCACACGTGGTGAGACTGATGTCCACAGAGGGCAGTGGTGCTGCCATCAGTTATAAGTGAGACCTGGTGGAGGTATGGGGTCCTAGCTCTCCAGAGCTCTTTCTGTGAAGAAAAAATTTAACTCAGATGCCATAGTAAGTGTATTCACAAAAAAATCAAGGCAGAGTCCATAAAGAGCATATATATATATATATATATATATATATATATATATATATAATATTTCCCAAGCTTTAAAAATTATTTTAATAGATGATTTAGTCAGTAATCTGTATTTAATCACAGGCCACTAGTGCCTATGGCTCTGATTTAAGAGATTTGGGCCAGCTCTGCACGTGATGGTGAGGTTAGGGCTGGATTCACCAAGTCTGTCTCCAGGGAGGGAAGAACTTCAGACACAGACTGGTATTCCTGGACATTCTTGGCCCATTAGAGGAACAGTGTGAAGGCAGCAGGATAGTCACAGCAAAACCTCCCCACCCTGGCCATGGAGGGAGTGAGAGCCTTGGCTGGCCAGTCAGCTGCTTCGTGCTGCTCTTCGGGAGAATCTTCCTTGTTCATATCTGCAAGAGGATTTACCAGTTTCCTAGGGCTGCTGTAACAAGTTGCCACAAACTGAGTGGCTTAAAATGACAGAAATTTATTCTCTCACAGTTCTGGAGCCCAGAAGACCCCATTACGGTAGAAGGAGGGCCTCACTCTGGAGGCTAGAGAAGAGAAGGCTCCTTTCATTTAACTCCTGCTGGTGGTTTCTTTGGCTTGCAGCCATATCACTCCTCTCAGGCTTCACACTGCCTCTTCTCTGTGTCTGTCTTCTCTCTGTCTCCCTCATGTGTTTCTTATAAGGACATTTGTTATTGGATTTAAGTCCCACCCAGATAATCTAGGATAATTTCTTCATCTTTATTCTTAACAACATCTGCAAAGGCCTTTCTTCCAATAATGTTAATACTGACAGGAAGTAGGACATGGACATATCTTTTGGAGGCCACCATTTGGCCAACTGGTGGGGCGCTTGGAAGGACTTCTCTGTTCAGTGCTTTAGGGACTTTCCCTCAGACACTGTACTACTGGGGGCCCCTGGTTCTCACTGGCATGTGTCCCACAGCCTCCAGTTTGTTCTAAGTTTTGAGCAATTGGGCAATTGGGCTTCTATGTGGGAGCTGGAGTTGTCTTGGCAGTATCACTCCCTTAAATGACTTTCCCTTGGCTTCCAGTCTGTTACAACTCTACAGACTCAGTGGCCTGGTAACCAGCACAGAGCTCTTGTTGCTGTGCTTCTTGAACCTGGACTTAGCCTGAGTGCTTTTGCCTCTTACAAAAACATGGCAGTACTGTCTAGCCCCTCTCCCTAGCTTTTGTTCGAAAATGCTGCTCTGGATAGAATCCCTTCTGGATCCTAGGCTTGTTTCACCACCTGGCTCTCTATGCTGAGGGTCAGGGGAAATGGTGAGGGTAGGAGGTGGGAGGAGGCTACATGTGGGTGCAGGAGACCCAACAGTCAGCTTTATCCCAGCTCTTTAACTTCTCTTGAGTCTCAATTGGCTTCATTCCCATATCTTTTCCATTTTCTGCCATTGTTTTTTTCTGACATTATTTAGGGGTGGAGGATTTGACTTTTGCAAACCTTCCAAGCACATTATTACCTGATTGTCAGCCATCTAGGATCATCAACTATGAGCACAAAGGACCTCTCAGTAAGCCTTCTGATATTTCCTTTCTGCTTTCAGATGGGCTAGCTCAACCAAAGTGTAGGAGGAGGAAGGGGAGACCTCACTGAAAGCAGCAAGTAGTAGTCAACAGACCCCAACATTCTGATATTATTATTTTTTAAATATTTTATTGTATTTATTTAAGACAGAGAGAGGGGGAGGGGGACAAGATAGAGACAGAGATAGTGAGAGAGAGCACTGAAGGAGGTAGAGGGAGAAGGAGGCTGTCTGCCCTGAGCCAAAAGCAGATATTTAACTGACTGAGTCACCCAGGTGCCCCACATTCTGATATTATTGAGCCAGGTCCCCCAAAGCTCCATCTGTGGTAGACCAGTGATCTAAGTCCCACAGTGTAACTACTGCTTTGTGACTAATGAGAAGAACTGCCTAGCTTCCTATATGGGTAAGGAAGAATTCCTATTCCTGGGTGTAGACTCATACAGTTCCACATTTTTAGGGCCTGTCACTTGTAGCACCTCACTTTTAGGAACCAGTTAACATGTTAGAATCTGTTTAATTTTAAGTGACAGAAATCCAATACAAAGTAGCTTAAGTAAAGAGGGCAGTTTATTGTTCATGTCCAGAGGTAGCGTTTGTTTTAAGCATAGCTGTGTGTACAGGCTCTGGTCATGTCGTCTTATATATTATGCTCCAGATAAAATGACTGCTTATTCAGCTAAATACAATGACGTCTCACTGCACTTTTTTTTTATTGAGATGAAATTTATATCCTGTGAACTGCAAAGATCATAATTGTATAACCCACTGAGTTGTGACAAATGCATACACTTTATGATGTAGAAAATTCCATCATCCCAGAAAGTTCTCTCATGCCCCCTTCAGGTCAATCCTCATCTGCCATGGACAACTACTCCTCTGACCTCTATCACCATACATTAGTTTTGCTTGTTCTTGAACTTGATATAAATGGAAGTTTATATTCTTTTGTGTCTTGATTCTTTCATTAAATAAAATGTTTTGAGATGTCATATTGTTATATATGTGAGGATACCACTCTTAAATCTTTTTCATGGTTGGCAGACATATGAGTTATTTCCAGTTTTTGAATACTACATTAAAATTTCCACCAACAATCTTTTACAGGCCTTTTTGCAGATATATATTTTTCTCTCTGGTAAATACCCAGGAGAAGAATGGTGGCCTTGTAGAGTAAGTATAGGTGTAGAGAAACCTCCCCACTGATTTACAAAGTGATCATATCATTGTATATTCCCACCTGCAATGTGTGAAACTTCTGGTTGTCCACTTCCTCTCTGACCTATAATGTTGTCAGTCTTTTTGATTTTAGCCACTCTAATGGGTGTGAGGTGGTATCTTATGGTGGTTTCAATTTTCATTTCCTAGAATCATAATGATCTTGAGCACTTCTAATGTGTTTATTGGCCATTTCTATATCTTCTGTGTACTATCCAAGTCTTTTGACCTTTTTTTTTTTTTTTGGTTAAGTTGTTTAGCTTTTTATTACTGATTTGGAGAGATTTAAAAATGTATTCTGGAAACAAGCTCTTCATAAGTTATATGTCTTTTGAATATTTTTCCCAGTCTATAGCTTGTTTTTTCATTTTTTGAAAAGTCTCATTGGATGAATGAAATTTTAGAAATTTGATGAGGTTCCAATTTAACAGTTTTCTTTATTGGTTAGTAATTTTTATCTTTCCTAAGAAATTTTTGTCTTTTCCAAAACTGGGATGATATTTTCCTACTTTTTTCCCTAAAATTGTTATAGTTAAACTATTTGTTTAGGTCTGTGGTCCATCTTGAATTAACTCATGTCTGAGTTGGTGTGTTTGTGTATGTATGTGGTGTGAAGTTAAGGTAGAGGTTACATTTTTCCCATACATTTATCTAGTTCCAGCACTAATTTCTGAAAAGACTTTTCCATTAAACTCTTTTGGCATCTTTGCCAAAATTCAATTGAATTGACCATATATATGTAATTCTATATCTAGTCTCTCTATGCTTTCTTAATTACTGTGGCTTTATAGTAAGTCTTGGTATCAGGTGGTCTGAGTCACCCAGCTTGTTCTTTTGTTTCCAGACCAATTTGATTACTCTAGATCTTTATATTTCCAAATAAATTTTAAACTACAGATGTCAGTTTATACCAAAAAGCCTGTTGAAATTTTCATTTGATTTACATTGAATCTGTTGACCAATTTAGAGGAATTAACATCTTACTTAATAATATTGACTTCTCCAAATCATGAACAATATATTCTGCCATTTATTTAGGTCTTTGCTTCTCCCAGCAGTGTTTTTTTATTTTATTTTATTTATTTATTTGACACAGAGAGAGAGAGAGAGAGAGCACAAGCAGGGAGAGTGGCAGGCAGAGGGAGAGGCAGAGGGAGAGGTAGAAGCAGGCTCCCCACTGAGCAGGAAGCCTGTTGCTGTGAGGCTTGATCCCTGGGTCCCAGGATCATGACCTGAGCCAATGCAGATGCTAAACTGACTGAGCCACCCAAGTGCCCCTCACAACAATGTTTTAGGTTTTATATTTAAAATAGAAGTTTTGCATGCCCTTTGTAATATTTATTCCTCAGTGTTTTCGTTTTTTTATTTTCTTATAAATGATATGTTTTCTAGCTGTTTGCTGCCAATATATAGAAATGCCATTGATTTTGAATATTGACATTGTATTTTTTACCTTGATTAATTATAACTCAGTATTTTTTACATTCCTCAGGATGTCCTTCTAACAATTAAGTCATATGAAAACACAGTTTTGCTTCTTTTTCAATCTTTATGCCTTTTAATTTCTTTTTCTTGCCTATTGCAATGGCTAGAACCTCTAGAATAATGTGAAAAGATTAAAAGAGATAGGAGCAGATATAATT
The DNA here is from genome assembly GCF_048164855.1 of Canis lupus baileyi. Lineage (NCBI taxonomy): Eukaryota > Metazoa > Chordata > Mammalia > Carnivora > Canidae > Canis > Canis lupus. The sequence goes on along the minus strand of NC_132857.1, from coordinate 29,044,366 downwards.
ATGGAGAAAACATTCAATATTTAACCAGTGTCTGATTTTAGCTATAGAATTTTAGTTGTTGTCTTTATAAGTTTGAGAGGGTTTCCTTCAACCCCAAATTTGCTGAGAGTTTTTTCTTGAATAAGTCTTGAATTGTTTCAAATGCTTCTTCTGTAACTATGGTGATGATCCATCTAGAGTTTCTTATTTATTCTATTAATGTACTAAATTATATTAAATGATTTTTGAAGGTTGAACTAACCTGACATTCCTAGTATAAATGACACTGGTGAGTTAATTTTATGTATTGCTAATATTCTGTTAAAGATTTTGTGTATATGTTCATGAAGGAGATAAGTCTTTAACTTTCTTTTCTTGTCATACATTTATTAGGTTTTGGTGTCAGTCTTAAGTATGGTATGATAAAATGAATTGACAAGTATTCTTGCCAGCTATATTTCTGGGCTATTTTTGTTAATATTTAGAAAAATCATTGATAAAATTATGTGAATATGAAGCTATCTTTTTGCAATTTTTTTAGGAATTCTATTTCTTTAGTAGTTACAGATATGGTAGCCAGCCTCCAAGATGGCCACCAAAGGTTCTCACTTTTGATATTTATACCTTTATGTAGTCTCCTCCAACACTATAACAGAGTTTGTCTGTGTGACCAATAACACACCACAGATTTGATGGAATGTCACTTATGAAAAGATTGTAAAGGATTACAGCCCATGTCTGTCTCTTAGATCATTCACTATGGGGAAAGCTAAGAGCTGTATTGTGAGGACAGTTGTGGAAAGGCCCATGTGGCAAGTAATAGAGGACTCTGCCAACAGTCATTTAGAAACTGAGGCCTGGGATCCCTGGGTGGCGCAGCGGTTTGGCGCCTGCCTTTGGCCCAGGGCGCGATCCTGGAGACCCGGGATCGAATCCCACGTCGGGCTCCTGGTGCATGGAGCCTGCTTCTCCCTCTGCCTGTGTCTCTGCCTCTCTCTCTCTATCTGTGTGTGACTATCATAAATAAAAATAAAAATTAAAAAAAAAAAAAAAGAAAAGAAACTGAGGCCTGCCAACAACCATGGAGGTAAGCATAAAAATGAATTCTTCAGCCTAGTTAAGTCTTTGGATGACTGAAGCCTGGCTGACAACTTGACTGCAATCTTATGAGAGATACTGAGAGAGAATCACTCCTTAAGCTACTCCTAGTTTTCTTTTTTTTTTCCCTTTTTAGAAAGATTAATTTATGTTCTTATTTTTTTAAGTTTTTATTTAAATTCCAGTTAGTAAACATGTGTAATATTAGTTTCAGGTGTACAATATAGCAAGTCAGCACTTCCACACATTGTTGCTCATTGTAAGTATACTCTTTAATCCCCATCACCTATTTCACCTCCCCACCCCTCCTCTGTGGTAACCATCAGTTTGTTCTCTATAATTTATTCTAAATGTAGCTTTAATCTCATTTTCCTTCGGCTTTATTGCAACATAGTTGACATATAATACTCCTGGACCTTCAGCCTCAGAAATTTGTGACATAAATGTTTATTGTTTTAAGCATCTAAATTTTGGGATAACTTTTATCATGCAGAAAAAGTGATACAATTGATATATTCAGATTTTTAATTTTCTTGTGTGACTTTTGGTAATTTGTGTTTTTCAAGGACTTTATGTATCTTATCAGATTTGTCAAATTTATTGGCACAAAATTTTTCATAATATTTTGTGCTTTTCCTGTTAATATCTGTTGCATTTGTACTGATACTTTCATTTTTGACATTTTAAAACTTGTATTCTCTTTTTTAATCATTGTAGATTTCTACCTATTTTAGTCATCTTTTTAAAGAATTAGCTTTTAGTTTTACTGTTACTTTCTATTTTTGTTAGTTTCTTCCTTATCTTTATAATTTCCTTTTTTCTACTTTCTTTTTTTTTAAGATTTTATTTATTTATTCATGAGAGACACAGAGAGAGTCAGAGACATAGGCAGAGGGAGAAGTAGGCTCCCTTTGGGAAGCCTGATGAGAGACTCCACCCTGGGACTCTGGGATTGTGACATGAGTCAAAGGCAGATGCTCAACCACGGAGCCACCCAGATGTCCTCTTACTTTGATTCTAATTTGCTTCTTTTTCTTCAGTTTCTTATGTTGGAAACTTAGATCACTGAAATTACACTTTTCTTCTTTTCTAATAAAAAACATTTAAAATCATAAATTCTCTCTCTCTTGTTCTCTCTCTTTTTATATATGAGCTACTTAGAAGTGTGCTATTTATTTTCCAATTCCTTAGAATTTATAGATATTTTATTGTTATTGATTTTAGATTGATTATGTCATGGACATAAGACATGTTCTATAAGATTTGGCTATTTTGAAATTTATTGAGATTTATTTTACAGTGTTAGATATGGTCCATCTTGGTGAATGTCCCTTTTTCCCTGAGAAATAGCATGATTGTGTGGTTATTGAGTGTAGTCTTTTCTAAATGTCAATGAGGTCAAGCTGGTTGACAGTGTTGTTTGAATTTTTGTATCCTTGTCATTTTTTCTGTTTTTGAAAATCAGTTACTGAAAAGCAATATAACCTACAGTTGAAGTTATAGATTTATTTATTTCTCCTCTAGCTCTGTTATATTTTGTATCATGTATTTTGAAGCTCCATTATTAGTAACTTACGCATTTAAAATTTTTATGTCTCCCTGATGAGTTATCTCATTTATTACTATGAAGTGTTAGCATTTATCTTTGACCGTACTCCTTGTCTTGAGATCTATTTTGTTTGATGTTAATATAGTCTCACCATTTTTCTTATATTTATTTTTTGAATAGTCTATTTTCCCATCATTTTACTTTAACCTGCTTTATAATGTTGAAGTACACCTTCTGTACACAGGATGCAGTTGAATATTCCTGTTATTGATCCAGTCTGATAATCTCTGCTGTTTAATTAGAGTGTTTAGCTATTTAAATCTAATGCAATCATTGGTGTGGTTGCATGTTAGCATGACATTTCTTAATTTTTTATTCTTATTCATCCCTACTTCATAGTGCAAAACCTTATTTAATTATTTATGGTACATTATGCAACTAATTTATTCCTTGAAATTCATTAAGAAGTGATGCTACTCAGGGCATCTGGGTGGCTCAATCCATTAAGCATCTGACTCTTGATCTCAGCTCAGATCTTGATCTCAGGGTTGTGAGTTCAAGCCCCACAGTGGGCCCCACGCTGGACATGGAGCCTACTTAAAAAAAAAAAAAAAAAAAGTAGGGATCCCTGGGTGGCGCAGCAGTTTGGCGCCTGCCTTTGGCCCAGGGCGCGATCCTGGAGACCGGAATCGAATCCCACGTCAGGCTCCCAGTGCATGGAGCCTGCATCTCCCTCTGCATGTGTCTCTGCCTCTCTCTCTCTCTCTCTCTCTGTGTGACTATCATAAATAAATAAAAATTAAAAAAAAAAGTAGTGTTACTTGGAATCATACATCTTATAAGCTTATTTGAAATGTCACCAAGGCTTGAATGGATAATTGTAAGCTTTTGCTTCGAAGAAATTTGAGGTCAATATCTTTAGGAATTTACTCTTCAACAATGTTTTTCAAATGGTGACTCATAAAGAGTAGGCAGTGAAATCAATTAGTGGACTGTAACCAGCACATAAAAAGGTAGTATAAAAGAGAATGAAAGAAAATACAATAAAAAATACTAGTTGCATTGCATGCTATAAGGGTGAATATTGTTTGTGATATTTTGTTTGGGGCTGTGTGTGTGTAAATGTTTTGAACTCTGATTTAAAATGTTTTTCTTAAAAAAATAAAAAAATAAATAAAAAAAATAAAATGTTTTTCTTAGATTGATTTTTAGAAGTCTGAAAAACACTACATTGTGTTGTAGAACTATGGAGAGTTCCATGTCATGCAATGATCAGGAGCAAACCAAGATGATAGCGGACTAAACTCTATCTCCAGAAGCGATCTCCAGAAGAGATGAAAGGAGTGTGGAGAGAAGGAAGGGTGTGAATAACCTATTTATGCATTCCCTCATTCGTCCATCTATTGATCCATATGATAAGCATTTAATTGAACTCTACCATTGATCAAGCAGAGTGTTAAACTTTAAAGATACACACACAAAAAAATGGATCATTCTCTCAGGAAACTCACAATTCAGGTGGCAGAGAGCCAAGCAGACAGTTATTTACCTGACAGTGTGATGAATCCCATGGTAACCAATCCTGGATGGGAGTTGGAAACTTCCAGGAAGAGGTGATGATTACACTAAGCCTTGAAGACTGAACATGTGTGTCTTACTCAGTTTGGGATACTATAACAAGATCTCATAGACTGGGTGGCTTAAAGAACAGAAATTAATTTCTCAAAGTTCTAGAGGCCGGGATGTCTAAGATCAGGGCACCAGCACACTTGGTGTCTGGTGAAAACTCTCTTCTTAGTTTTCAGATGTCAGAGATAGGGAGCTCTAAGCTCTCCTTTTCTTGAAGGGCACTAATCCCATCACAGGGACTTCTACTCTCCTGACCTCATCTAAACCTAATTACTCCTCGAATATCCCACTTCTAACACCATCACACTGGAGGGTTAGTCTTTCGCCCTATGAATTTTGAGGGAACACAAACATTCGGTATTATACAGGTTATTATTATGCATAGAAGATGAGAAAAGTATGTGTTACAAAAAGGGAGTGGTACATGAATTGCAGAGGCAAGAGGAGTGAGACTGTATGGACATTTAAGACTGATAAGATGGGTTAAGAAACATGGCCTTTATAAACAGATTATGATTTTTAAAATAATCACTGTAGACCCAATAGAAAAAATTAGTGGGGATCAATTGGTAGAAACAGGAAGATCAGTGAAGAGGATGGAGGGATTCTGGTCCTAAGGTAGAGAGAAGGAATATATTTGAGGGAATCTGAGCAAGTATAATTTAAGGATCAAATGGTTGATAGGATGAGGACAAGTCTTTATGAGAATAAGATGTCTTGGATGATTCCTGGGCCTCTGAGTGAGGCCTCAGTTGATGTTAGTATCACTCACTAAGAATGTAGATCTAGTATGGGAAATGAATTTTGGGGGAAAGAAAGGATACTTCCATTGTCATCATGTTGAACTGGATGCTGGAGCCCAATCACTTTAAGCCTAGACTGCAGAGAGGCTCACAAGGCTGGAATTCAGAAACATGAAGTTTGGAATTCACATCATATAATTAGAGTTTGGAATGGAAACATGGCTAGCTCCATCCAGAGTTGTGGATTCAGTCAGCTGAAGAAAATGGGGAATTTCATAAATCATCATGTAGATAAAAGTGATTTTTCAGGCCCTTATTTACAGTGGCTTTAGTGTGCTACATTTCCAGGGAAATATATGTTCTTGTCACCCAACTTCGAGAGAAGTAAATGAGCTTGAATCACATGAGTAGGTTTAATGCCATCCTGAAATTTAGTAAGCTACTTTGCAGCTTCTTTGTCCCCGTCTTCTTCTTTTTCTTCATTAAAAGTATATTATTTTCTCTCCGTCTTTGGGTACAAATTAAATAAGGCTGGTTGTGAGTTAAAATAAAAAAGACATGGTCAAGGCAAAAAGCTCATTCTTGAGGTCAAATAGCTCCTTTAGTGAGCATTGGTAAACAACATCTTCTGTTGGAGACCTGGAAAAAGTTAGTGATGGTGAACTTAGATCTCTACCCATTCCCGCGTGAGCCCCTGACCTAAGGATTGTCAGGATCTTAGGGACTATATCATTGCATGACACACTGGCTATAAACCACTTTGGGGCAGAGTCTTTGTCTTTATTGTTTACCACTGCGTTCCCAGACTGAGTGCCATACCTGGCATATAGTAGGCTCTTGGAGAGGTATGGGATCAATAAACAATGGAAGAACATAAAGCGGGGCAAAAATACATAACTAGACAATCAAATAGGAATTAGGAATGTGGTTTGAGTCCTGACCTTAGTTTCCTTATCTATGAATCAAGGGTAGTAATAATAGTTAACTTATAAAACTGCTTTGAAGGTTAAATGAGATAATATATAATGTGCTTCGGGCACTCCTTGGCATGTGGTAAGGGTTCAAATATTCAAATGGCTGCTATTATTGTTGTTGTTACTATTTTTACTGCTATCACCACAATATGTTAGCCAATCCATTGAATGAATTCTCCATACTTTAGCTTCTTCATTCATAAGATGGGGATTATATTTGCTGGCTTGCTTTTCTCCCAGGTGTCATAAGGATTATAAAATAATACATCGAGGAATGCTGAGGTTGGATTTCACTTTCTTAGTCTTGAGAGAACTGTAACTCAAAGAGGGCAAGTAAACTCAGAGTGAGTGGCACAATCAAGTAGATTATGAATATGAGAATATTCTGAAAAGTTAAAATTAATAAGCAAAATATAAAACCAACCATAACAATACTAATGCAGCTTTGTGGACCCAAAAGGGCATGGACTTTGGAATCATACGAGCTTCATTTTCAATTCAGATTCTCGTGCATTCAACGCATGAGTCTAAGGTTTTCACTTCTGTCTCCTGGACCTCTTTTGAGAACAGGAATGTGAGGCTGAATCACAAGGTTTCTGTAAAGATAAAAGAGAGAATGAATGTGTTTACATCCCTCAGTATAGTCCCTCACACTGTAGGTGTTCAGTTTGTGACAGTTGTTTTATGACACAGCTAACAAAAGGTCAAACCAGAATAAGAACATAGGTCTGCTGGCAGCAATTTTATGTCCCTCTTATATTTCAGAAGGAATGTGTGTCACTTGGAGAACTCTGGGTGCCCTTTAGCACATAGGAGGTCACAGTCAGGGCTATGGGCTGAAGAGGCAGGGATGCTGTAATACACCAATGGCTACCTTGCCTCCAGCAGAGAGGTGTCTACGCAAAGTCTTTGAGCTAAGAGGGGCTGAGCCATAGCCAGCAGGCAGGTAGGGCCCTTAAAGACATTCATCTTGGGTATCCCTATACCCTCTGCTTCTAGCCCATCCCAACTCTGATCCCCAATAGGTTTACAATGTCTAAGGGCAGACAGTTGTTAGCCAAAACATTGGAATGGTAAAGGTTAGAATTGAAGAGGACTCAGCCATTCCCCCTGGATTCAAATCCCAGCTCCACCACTTCATAGCTATGTGCTACTGGGTGAACTTACTTAATATCTCTGTGGCTCAACTTCCCAATCTGTAATGTGGGCTCAATAATAGAACCTATCTCATGGGTTAAAGTATATAAAACACATGTGACACAAGAAGTGACATATAAGTGCTCAGTATTCTTATTATTGTTATGGTGTGAGGTTGTTAGAAGAACCTCATTTCTGGCCCAGAGATTTTTATGGAGTCTTTCAGCCTTGCTATTCTGTGATAGGGCCTGGCACCTTTTCCTTGACCTGTAGTTTATTGTCGAATACCAGAGGTCACAAAGGTCCTTAGTGCCTAAAATGGCAGACTGATAAATAATAAGCCAGGGCTGTCCCAAAGGTCTGCAGCTACTCTCTTTCCTCAAGGCTAGCCTAGGCCTTACCAACATGCACCAAGTTCTAGATGGTCCTACTGTCCAGCAGGTGGCAAGACCTCTTGCTCTGGTGGCAAGAGGCCTTTGTAGCTCTGTGCTACCCATCAACCCCAGGATCCTTTGGGTTTTTCATGCCCATCTGCCCTCCCACCCCAGAAAATCTTCTCTACAACCTTCTTGTATCTCATGATACCTGCTTTTTAGAAACTCAGCTGACTCTTTGACATATCCTTATATAGTCCAGAGCCAGAAGGATGGCTGTCATCCCAGCTGGTTGTCACTGTAGACAGAGTCTGGAGTGAGCAGTGCCCCATCTGGTCTTCTTCCTGGAGATCTCAAATCTCTATTTAGTGAGAACAGCCAAGGTTTCCATCCTCAGGGATCCTGGGCCCCTCTCGCCAAACTTCCCAGTTTGTGGACATGAATGCAGTTGCCAACTCTCCCACTGCAAAACAGAGTCCTCACACCAGCAGGAGGTGGGCTGGAAGGTTTGGGTGGATCAGAGTGAATACCTCCTGGGCAGGGGAGGGTTTGGATCCAGCTGGGACCCAGAACACTGGGGTTCAATAAACATTTGCTGGATGTGAAAATGAACTGGTGGTGTGGTCCTCCTAGCAGTGCATCTGGCCATGGAAGGCCATGATCTTGCTCCCCCCAGGATGGACCTGGAAAGCCAATGGGAAGACATGTACTATGTACCAGGCACCCTATGCTTCTCTCCCGGAGGGAAAACAAGACATCTCCTTCTTGCACTCCCTAGTCCATAGATTCCATCAGTGTCTTGGTGCCTCTGCTAACACCTTCTTCTGACTACCTCCTTAACCTCACCCTCAGGGTTGGTGGTTTTGGGGGATAGGATTTGCTTTTTGAGATTTTGTCCTGCTTGCTGAGTGGGGGGCACCTGTATCACCCATTGTGGTGAGGATGTGAGGATCCATGAGAGGACCCCAGAATTAGCATCAATCTGCTGACAGGGTCCCCCTTGTTGGACAGGAGTTGCTGGGCTGCAGCCAGGAATGTGGAGACATTGACATCAGGAGGCATTTAATAAGCAGTGTGACAAGGGATAAAAGAACTATTAATAAGGTATTTTGCCGACTTGATTCTAGCCCCATTAAACTTTTCTTTGCCTTATTTCACACTCCATTTCTAAAGCACCCTTTCTTCTCCCCCTTCCTTTAATGGTTCTAGCAAACCTGGGTCCTAATGAAGTCTGGCAGCATAAATTTAAGACCATGTGTGACTGAAGTGAACAGAAGCTTCCATCTACAGGAGAATCCTCTTGGTGGCTGGAGACATAAATTTGGCCTCCAGACTGTCCAATTGATTCCTCAGGCAGACCATGAGGAGCCAAGAGTGCCACAGGACTGTGAGAGCCATGACTGATGGCACTTTGGCAGTTTCCAGAGCTAAATGCCCAAGGTAGCAGGCCACTTGAGAGAGGTGACAGGCTGTCCTCAGTGCAGAGTTATTCATGTATTCACTCATTTATTCTACATTCACTGTTGCTGTCAAGTGAGTTTTAGACATCAGTGGTTACCCAGTCCTGTGAGGTAGGTGTTCTCTCCATTTTATAGATGAAGAAGTTGAATTGGGTCTCAGTAGCTTGTCAGAGCTCACATGGAGTCAGTGAAGAAAAAAGAAACTCCTTTTCTCTGTGAGGCTATCTTGTGTTTTCTTGGTCAAACACCATCTTTAGTTCAAGAAACTGCCTTTAGCTGGTAATTGCCTTTAGCTCATTTTCCCCTGGAACTCACTTTCTAGTCTGTCCTCAGACATTTCTTGTCTCAGTGTGGGGCTGCACTTCACTCATCTCACTTGTGATCATCATGCAGTACAGTGTTGAATCCAGGCTGGGCCGCCCGTTTCATGACAGATCCACATAGCTCGGACCTGGGTCTTCAGAGTCCCCATCTAGGGGTTCACTGTGTGAGACAAAGACAGGTCTTGGTCCCAACCAACTTGGTTTCAAATCAGCTCTGCTGAGCTGGGCCTGGGGTAGGTGTGTGCAAGCCTAGGAGGGCAGATGGGGAAGGGAGCCAGGAGAGCAAAATGTGGGCCATGTTGGTAGAAATGGATTGAGAATAGAATAGGCTCAAGATTTCCCACACATAATTCCAGGGCCACTGGGGGCATTTCTAGTCAAAGGGAATTGTATTCCCCAGCTTGATCTCTTCCTGGGCTTGCACTAACTTTGGGTGTTCCTGACATTGAGATGTCAGTTTGAGGCTGGCATTTAATCATCATGTTTTTTTGTCTTGCTTACCCATTCTTCTCTCACTTTTCAATTTTCTCTTAGGCATCCTTTACTCTTTCCTTCAAGATGGTATGGCAAATCTTGGTCTTTCTGTTGTTAATATGGTATTGATGCTGGTGTTTGTGTGATTGTTGGTAGTGGTGACTGGGGGGTAGCAATGTTTCTGATATTGGTGTGGGTGCAGATGGAGGTGGTACTAGTGTTGGTAGTATGCCTATTGCTTTGGTATTGCTGGTGATGGTGCAGCTAATAGTGATGAGGGTATCATTAGTGGTGATCATGATAGTATTGGTAGCATTGATGTAATGGAGGTGGTGATGTTGCTATTGGTTGTAGTGATCGTGGTAATGGAGGTGGTGATATTGCTGGTGGTGGTGGTGGTGGTAGTGGAGTAGTGATGGGGGCTGGGCATCTGGAACAAAAGAATATAGTAAAAAGAATAGAAGCCCTGAAGCTAGATAGACCTGTTGTCCAATACTGGCCCCAGTGAATTCTTATTATCTTTGAACCCGTTTGCCTCCATCTGTAAAAAGAGGATAATTATACCTCACACAATGTGATGAGGATAAGGGAAAGTGGAGAGTGTGTATCCCACTGAATTTGCCCAAAGTCCCAGAGCTCCTTCTCCTTCTGGCTGTGGGAGCCTTGCCAGTGCCAGTGTCCTCCAGGTGAGAGGTGACACCATCACACAGCCCTTTGGTCAGGGGTTTGGCAGTCATAGTGTGTGTGACCTTGGCTACTCTCATTGCCACCAGAGACCATCTCAGGATATAAGTTCATGCCTGTGTCTACCTATGTCCCCTACAGAGAATGGTGTGATGGTATGTCCAGCCCAGATATCAGCTGAGGTCTCTCCATCTTGAGGTCAAATTGGATTGCTTTAGTCTTCAACCCCAAGACCTGGTGTGATCCCCCAGGACTTCTGTGATTTTCTTGGATCTTAATCTCTCCTGGTTTCCTCTGACATGGGTCCCTGGTCCCTCTGCATGGCAGTGTCATGGCCAGATAAGAAAAGTTGCCTTCTCTGAGTTCCACAGAGCATTCGCTGCCACAGTAGCATTTGGAAGCAAAGAATACCTCATAGAAGGTCAATACAGAGGATGCAGGAGGGAGCTTTCATCATTGTACCCTCAGTGAATTATGTAAACATCCTTCTAGGTCATTTCTGTTCCTCAGCACCCTTTGTCTATCTCAGTCTATCTCTAATCACAAAGACTCCTGCAGGTTCCTGCAGAACCTGGCCTTTCTCTCCTCAGCCTCACCCAGCTTGCAGAATCACCAGCTCCTTGGCTTCCTCTGTCCTCCACTCATTAGGGCTCACCACGGAGTGGACCTGCTCTGTAGAATGCAGCCAGGTTATAAATGAGATATCTCTCCCTATGATTATACCTAGGCTGACAGTTGGCTGGTACCTCCATCACAGAGGACAAGAATTCTGTAAAGCCCTATCTTCTTTGTTTCCTCTCTTCCTGCCACCATCCCTGGCCTCAATGAACCAGTTGGTTCTGAGGACCACCTCCACTAGCCCCTTTCCATTCCAAAAGAGTTTGGTCCTTCGGGAGAGAGTCAGAAGCTGGCCAGGTATTCCCTGGGGCAAAAGCCATTAGTAACGGGCCTGGGGGATAGATGGGTCCAGCACCCCTCCATCAGATACCCCTTGGTTGCTGAGTCAAGTACTGTAGCCCTTTCCCAACTCATTCAGTAGATGCATGTGGAGGGCTTGTATGTCTCTTCCCAAGAGCCTGTGTGCCAGAAGAGGGTATCTCAGTGAACACGGAAATACCCTATCCCCTCAGTAGGGTATTTACTGGTATTTCAGTTACTTCTTGCTGAATCAGCCAAGAGGCAAAAGGAGGCTGCCAGCTGTCACTTATTTTGCCCTTGTGGAGACTCCAGGTGTTTGTCTCTTCCTCATCTCTCTAAGCCTGCTGGATCCTCTTTGGAGATGTGATGATGATAGTGATAATGATGATGCTAACTATTTAATTATCACCTACTTTGTTCTGGCATTTTATTTCACTGAATCCTTACAGCAACTTTACAAGAGATGCTCTAGTAGCAGCACTTTACAGGTGGGAAAACTGAGGCCCAGCGGGGTTCAGGGGGTTGCCTTAGTCTCAGAGTTGATAAATGTTAGAGTAAACATTCAAATCAACTCTCTGAGTCTGAAGCCCCGCTTCACTCCCACAGACCACAGCAGCCTGAACTCCACACATATGGTCTACCAAGTTCATGGATACCCAGTGGATCAGGGTCACTGGAAGAAATCTAAGTTTTGCTGACCCCCTTAGGATTCTCTGGATTAAAAATAAAATTAAAACAACATATAGAAGATTTTGTTTCTTTTTAAAGTATAAAACCCAACCTGGGGGATCCTTGGGTGGCCCAGCGGTTTAGCATCTGCCTTTGGCCCAGGGCATGATTCTGGAGTCCCGGAATCGAGTCCCATGTCGGGCTTCATGCAGGGAGCCTTCTTCTCCCTCTGCCTGTGTCTCTGCCTCTCTCTCTCTCTTTCTCTCTCTCTCTCTGTCTTTCATGAATATATAAATAAATCTTTTAAAAAAAAAAAAGAAAAAGCCTAACCTGGAAGTGTTAGGGGGTTTTGTCTGAGAGTTTAGGGAAGGAGGGCAAAATTTATCAAGAGTCTGTATTGTACCTGGCACTTTTCATACAACATGACATATCATCCTTGCATTAGGCCTAAAGGGTTAGTCTTTTTGTCCCTGTCTTACTAGTCAGCAAATTGAGAGGTACAGTAAGTGGTAGAATCAGGGTCAAATCAGTGTCTATGATTCCAGTGCCTCTGTGTTTCATCCTTTTGCTGTGCTGTTCCAGAGGGGGAAGCCCATAACCCCTTCAGCCTTGTAAAGTGGAAGTAAGAACTCCCATATCTCAGGGCCTGGCAGGCCTGTTGCCATTGGGAAGGAGAGTACCTGCTCAGAGAATCAGGCATTTGCACAAGGCCACCCAGCAGGGCTCAGTCTTTAAGCTCAGTGTCCTTTCCTTTGTTTTCCTTTCTTTGAGATTTTCCTTTGTCTCTGTGTCCCGGCAAACAGGAAAATGGCACACCCTGCCTGATATCTGTGGCTTCTCATATCAGGGCTCAGGACTGTGGGTCAGGTGGGCTTGTTGCTCTTGCCTTAGTCCCTGTCTCTGATTCCTCATCCTCTGGTCACAAGATTGAGTCAGATGAAAAACAAATCTGGCTCTAGGTGCACAGTTCCACTGCCCATGGATGGTAGTGAGGAGCTACTATCTGTATATCACATACTGAGAGAACATCACTTGTTCCAATGATCATTGCAATAGTAACTGCCCTAGTTTAGTAGGTTAAAGTATCACTCATTTTGTTATGCTCATAATCTGAGGGTCAGGGATTGGGACAGAGGTCAGCAGGGCTATTCTTCTGTTCCACATGGCATGACTGGTGGTATTCAGCTGGCAGCTCAAGGTTGCAAGGAAGCATCACTTCCATGCCTGGTGCCCTGAGAGGAGGTGTAAGGTAGAGGGTGGGGGGCTGATTGGGCTTGGCTGGGTCCCTCCTCTCTGTCCAGGTGGTTCCCCTAGCCAGGGAACAGGACTTCTTATATGGCAACCCTGGATTCCAAAAGTGAGCATTCCAAAAGATGAGATATCAAAGTTGCCAGTCTTGAATTCAGAGCCAGAAATTGGCACCAGATCACTTTTGACATCTTCTGTTGGTGAAAATAGACACAGAACCCAACCAATTCAAAGGGAGAAAATACCACATGTCCTAACGGTAGTATAAGAGAATCTGTGGCCATCTTAGATCTACCACAACACTGGAAAAATACGTTAAATACTTACATCCCTCCCAGAATCTCGCTTCTCCTGCTCCACTCTGCCTCATGGCAGAAGCCACTCTTCCCCTGGTACCTGGTGAGAGGGAAGTTGCTTTATTAAGGTCTGAGAAATAAGATAATCAATGTGAACCCACATCTTAGTGGGGGCTGGAGGGCTGGGGAGCACAAACAAGTCTCATTATGTTTCTTATCTCATTATGGTTCTTAGCAAGTTATACTTGATAATTTGGATTCAAATGCAAAAAATTAAGGATGATTAATTGATATCAAATCATTACAATAGGTGTTTAGTGTTTTGGGTCCTCTGATATTTCTAGTCACTTCTTAATAACCTTGTTTGAGTTACTTGCTTCTGTATGTGTTGTTTTCTGAGACTTCTATTACTTTACTGCCATACCATCTTTTTTTGCTACTTTCATAAGCAAAACCTAAATTATCATTTCATTCCATCCTACCCCATCCCATCCAAATCATACTATTCCATGTATGTTTTCCAGCCAACCAAGGTCTGCACATCCCATGCCACCCATTCCATACCATCTGCCTCAGACTTTTAATCTTTCTTATCCTCTTCCACATTAGCCCGTTCTTGGATTCATTACAAACTACCCAATCCCCCATGCTGTTCACTGTGTCCAGTTTATCACCTCCAGTGCCCCTCCTGAGTGTCTGCAAGGTAGTGATCATCACAGGAAATTCAAGAGAAGCCCACCATGTCCTGTCAAGTGACAGCATCCACCCTAGGGATAAGCAGCCTATCTGACCTTAGAGCATGGTAGATGTTGGAGCTAAGGTGGGGGGAAAGGGCTCAGTTGTGTGTGTGTGTGCTCCTAGGAGAGGTGAGAGCCAGTGGGGTGTCCTCAGATGCACAGGAAATAATTTGCATTAAAAATTCCTTTGCTCACTATTTCTTCATTTAACCATGGCTTAATCTTTTATTGTGGAAAATTTTAAACATACCAAGAATACAGAGAATAATAATCCTCACATATTCATGGCATGTGACAAATCTCATTCACCATTCTCTCCTTGAGTATTTTCATGCAAATTCTAGATGTCCTATTATTTCACCAATAATTGCTTCCATATGTATATCTCTAGCTGATATTTTAAGCATAGCCACACTACCAAAAGGAACCTATCAAAATAAGTATTTATTCTTTAACATCAGAGTATGTTCACATTTCCCCTAATTGACTAAAAAATGTCTTTTTATCTCTGACTTATTTGAATCAGAATCCAAACAAGGTCTGTCTGTTGCATTAGGTTGCTTTATGTTTTATGTCTTCTTTTAATCTCCCCTGCTTTTTACAAGAACCCTCCTGTTTTTTGTTTAAGAAACCCAGTCATTTGTCCTGTAGATATGGCTCATTGCTGCATCCTGGTGTTCTCTGGGATGTTGCTCCATCTTCCATATTTCTTGTAAACTGGCAGTCAGATTTAGATCTTGATTCAGCTCAGGTTCGCTCTTTTTGCAAGGCGGTGCTGGGGTGCTAGGGACTCATATTGTACTATATCAGGTGGCACAAGATATCCTTTTGTTTTTACCTTTCCTGGATGGTGGATATGTGTCCTCAGCCTGATACATCTTTTATAATCTCCTTGTCAGCTCTCTACCTAATGATTTCAGCAGCAATCCACTGTCGTTACTGAGATCCACTATTTTATTAGGAGTTGCAAAATGGTGCTTTTAAAATCCTCTCTGTCATTTTGCATTTACTACCTGTAGTTCTTTAATAAAGAGAGATTTTCCTTATGAAATATTAGTTACTCTAAAATATAGTTTGTGCAGGAAGGGCAGAAAAATCCTTGATTTTTGCCCTTTACCAACTTTTTTTAAAAAGATTTTATTTATTTATTTTGCAGAGAGAGAGAGAAAGAGCACAAGTAGGGGGACTGGCAGGCAGAGGGAGAGGGAGCAGGGAGCCTGATATGGAAGACCATGGGATCATGACCTGAGGCAAAGGCAGATGCTTAACGACTGAGTCACCCACATGCCTTGCCCTTTATCAATTTTTTAAAAAATGAGTTGATTCTCTAGCAACCCCCGGAAGGACCAATAAGGAGTTTTTTTGTTATTTGCTTTTTTTTTTGGGGGGGGGGCAAATATAAACTCAGATTTTTAAAATCTTAATTTTCTAGTTAGTAGGGGAAGATAAAAGGAAACAATAGGTACGGACATAGCATTACAACATTGGTCTCTTCCAGGGATCTGAGCCATGAAATACAGTTTAGAAAAAGAAAAGAAGAAAAAAAAAAAGATCCCTTTTTCTGAACCGGAACATGTTTCCAAGTAACAGATGAGATCTAATGATGTGTACAGTACAAGTTAGTGCAAAGACAACCACTTAGTGGCTTCTTAGTGTTTATTCTTCATTATTCTCTCAGGTTGAGAGCCTATATAACTACATCTCATTGTTCAGCCAGCTGCATTCCATAAACCCATAATCCCAGGTTTATTTATATAGAACAATGTAGATAGACCAACAATGTAGATAGACCAGCTGCATTCCATAAACCCATAATCCCAGGTTTATTTATATAGAACAATGTAGATAGACCAATGTTTCTAGATCCTTCTAGAAACATTCTTATATAAGGACTTCCTTATATCTCTACAAGAAAATCCTATGAGTTCATACAGCAAAGTTTAGAAAAATTCAATGGTGCCTCTCCTGCTTCTGATGGGGGCTCAAATTAGGGAGCTGCTACCAGCACTGTCCTTCCCACAATATCACATGGAAGTTACACATCAGACTCTGGTTTCAAAGGTGAGCTCCAGTGGTTAGCTGTGTGACTTTCAGCAAGTTGCAACCCCTCAGAAAGCCTCATCTGTGACTCCTCTGTGGAGTGGGATTAAGATCTATTTCACAAGGTTGATGATGATTAAATGAGACAATGTAGGATCACTTACTACAGTATCTTTAATAAAAGCACTAAATATACAGGTACTAGCCATGAAGATACATATTTGATAATATGTAGCTATATTGGTTCTGGGATACACATAATAATTTTACAAACACAACACAAGGCTGGTTCTATTTCCTTTCCACAGATGTAATCCATCCCTTAGAATAGTGACTAGCACATGACAGACATTCAGTAAACATTCCTTGCACCTATGAATGAGTGAATGAATGAATACATATAGCTTAGGTACCATGGCTTCATTCTGATTTTCAGTATTTTTTCCCAGAAATATCCACCATCTCGAAACTAAATAACTACTATTATTTTCATACATATTTTTATATTCTGCTATAAATGTATTCATTCAAACTTTTTTCTTATGTGGTAATATGCATAACATAACATTTATCATTTTAACCATTTTAAAGTATAGTCCAGTGGCATTTAGTACATGCACAATGTTGTGAAACTATTTAATTCCAGAGTTTCTTCATCCCAAATGGAAACCCCATCCTCACTAAGCAGTCACTCCCTACTCCCCTCTCATGCCAGCCCCAGGCAACCATTAATTTGCTTTCCCTCTGTGTGATTTGTCTGTTCTGGATATTTCATATAAATAGAAGCATGCAACATGTTGTCTTTGTGTCTGACTTTTCCTTTTTTTTTTAAAATAAATGTTTCATTTATTTTTTTTTGTATTTTTTTTATTGGAGTTCAATTTGCCAACATATAGTATAACACCCAGTGCTCATCCCGTCAAGTGCCCCCCTCAGTGCCCATCACCCAGTCACCCCATCCCCCTGCCCACCTCCCCTTCCACTACCTCTTGTTTGTTTCCCAGAGTTAGGAGTCTCTCATGTTTTGTCACCCTCTCTGATTTTTCCCACTCATTTTCTCTCCTTTCCCCTATAATCCCTTTCACTATTCTTTATATTCCCCATATGACTGAGACCATATAATGATTGTCCTTCTCCAATTGACTTACTTCACTCAGCCTAACCTCCAGTTCCATCCATGTCAAAGCAAATGGTGGGTATTTGCTTATTCTAATGGCTGAGGAATATTCCGTTATATATATATATATATATATATATATATATATATATATATATCACATCTTCTTTATCCATTCATCTTTCGTTGGACACCGAGGCTAAATGTTTTATTTTAGAACAGTTTTAGATTTACAAAACAGTTGTAAATATAGTAGAGAGTTTTTGTATACCTTACATATGGTTGTAGATGTGTTTTAAATTCATGTTTTTTTATTTTTATTTTTTTATTTAATAGACTTTAAGCCATTACAGAATTTATCCTTTATGGTACTCTAACTTTTCCATCTTTGGCCAGTGGGAGCCCATTCAAGTTGGCTTTTTGATTGATATATTCATGAACTTAAAGAAAACCAGTTTTTGGGATAGCACCCAGAATGCAGCTGATCATTAGGAAGTGTGTCTGTATAGTTTGGGTGGGGAAAGAGAGTTGAGGGCAGTAAATATTTTACAATTGTAAGAAAAAATGAGATGCTAATTTGATTTCTAGGGAAAACAGCATTTTATACAATATGCTCTAGAGTTTCAAACTCTGCCAGCATGACTCCCACTGGGAGGAGATTCTGTCCTTATTAACAGATACAGGCTGGCCTTGCACCCCCAGGCTGTGGGGAGCCAGGGCCTGCTGAGCTGCTCAGCCCATGGTGATTAAGCAGGCCTCCTGCCACCTCCCCCAGAGCTCATCAGCCTCAAGCCTTTGGGGATGATTAGAAAGGGCTGCAGGGCAAGAGGATTCCTCTGCTCAGTTGGCAAGAGCTGTTACAGTTCCTCACATGCATCCTGCATCTAAGGAAAGGCATGGGGGAAGTTGTCAGACCTGAGCTTGCCTGCCCAGTGAGCATCCTCTGCCTCATACGTGGAGGGGAGGCAGGCCAGAGGACCAACACAGAGAAGGAATCTGCCCAGGAATAGGCTTTGGGTTGTAGTTTTTCAGTTGTTTTCTCCTTTGATCCTCACAATAGCAACTTATAAGTGTTCTGTATGGTCAAAGATAGATGCTGTGGCATAAGAGGTGGTAATGACACTGTTCTTGTCCTCAAAGAATTTGCAAAGAAGCACTTGCAAGAAACTTGCAAGGAAGCAGCACTGCCAGTCTGTTTATGAATGGTTAATAGTAGGACAAGACCAGAAATCTTGTCTTAAGAGCTAGATGGTGCCATGAGAATACATGTAATATTTGTAGTAGGAAGTCAGAGATAGAGGCTGCATCTATGTTATAATCAGCAGCATCACCAGTAGCAAGACTGTTAGGCTGTGGTGTGCTCCCATGCTGGGGCTGGCTAGGAAACACCTCTATGGTACACGTATGGTCCCTGATCTCTTCCCAGAACCATCAGCAATGATGATAATGGAGATTCACAGTGGCAGAAGCCATGGGTTAGAGAGAGTGCTTAGACATTCATGTGCACAAAGCAAGGAGGTGTAATGGTTAGCACGGGGCCTGGGACCTGACAGATCTATTGTGTGACCATGGGCAGTTCTCCAAGTCCTTGACATCAGATGGAAATATCTTCTCTCTATGGGTTGTTGTGAAAGTACACTGAGAACATGCTTGAGCCTAGCTCAGGGCAGGTGCTCTGTGATGGTGGTTGACACTAGTAGAGGTTTACTGAACATACCCAAGAGTGATGATGAGAATCATTGCTAGTTCCCTTCAAGGGAAATGTGTTTCAGTGGGATAGCTATGATCACTGTGATAATATAAATGCATAGTGAGTCTAAGCATGCAACTCAAGTGTCTGCAAGACCACAGAGAAAGAGGAGAAAGGTCTGCACCCAATGACAATGTGAATTCCTAGTGCTGCAGGCTCTGGTCTCCAGCTTTGGGTATTTAGTGGTGTGGATGCTGTGTTTCCCACATATGTCTAGGGACTGGATTTTGTGCCACAGCTGACAGTGGTAATGCCAAAGGAAGGGGAATCTTTAGGTGGCCTTTCTTGGGTAGGCAGAGCACCTAGCACATGAGACTGACCCACTAATGATTCAACAGATCTATCTTGTGAGGAGGACCTGAGCAGAAGATAGGGTGAATCAAGGCTTTACCTTTAGGGGCCTTTCCAAACTTTTGGTGAAGTAGGACACAAAGATAATTCATGAAAGATGATACATGATTAGGGCATTTTAGAAGAGGAAGCTCCGAGCTGTGCCTGAGTGGACAGGTAGGATTAGTATGGAGGAAGCAGAGAGGAAAGGCATTCTAGATGAGTGACATGAAAATGTATTAGACTTGAATCAGGAGACCTGGTTCTAGTCTTGGTTCCACAACTCACTAGCTATGTGACCATGGTCAAGTCACTTAATCTCTCTGAGCCTCAGTTTATTTATAAAATGGACATGATAATACCACCCCCATAGGGTTGTCATCAGGGTTAAATGAGCTGCATTGATAAAGCCTGGCACCCAGAAAAAGTTAACTCCATGGAAAAAAAAATGAGCATGACGCAAACAGGCCTTAAGTCAGAGTCCATGGGCACAGCCCAGAAGCGGACTTCTGAAATTACATTTAAAAGTTTGTGTATTTGTTCTTTTCTTTTTGCTGGACTAAATGTTTCATAGATTTATCAGACTTTCAAGAGTCTGTAAATTATAAAATATAAAGAGTCATTGCTATAGAGATTTAGATTTTAAAAAGTATATTTGCTCATTATCTTATTTGAGCTTACATGAGCCCCATGTGATTTGTTGAGAATTATTATTATTATTTATATACGATTGTTGAAATAACATTCTCAGAGAAACCTAGGACTGTCATGGGACTCCAGACTTCTGTGGGTAGCTTCTCCAGCATGTAGTACCCCATGTGCTTCTATGGTCTGTGGGGAGCTCATGGCCTAGGCAAAGTAGGTCAGCATATTCTATCTCAGTGGCCACTTTGGTTCATGCATGAACATGCAGTCCAAGAGTCTAATCAGAGTGAATTCTCCAATTTGTCACCATGAATTCCTGGATGCATTTTCTGTGTCTTCCCATGGACTGTGTTGTAGGCAAAGGTGAAGCTTGGGATTGCCACACCCAATTTGTTCCTATAAGCAAAGAAACCTCGGGAGTAAGGTTGGCCCAGAGAAGTAAGATGGGCACAGAGAAGAGGAGGTATATTCCTGATCAAGGTGCCCAGATTAACTCTAGATTTCTTCATACATATGAATCATAAATTCCCTTCAGTAGGCCAATTTAAGTTTTCTATTATTTACAACTGAAAATCTCCCAGTCAATATAGGTGTTTTGGCCAAGATTACACAACACATTGGTGACAAAACTAGATCATGAACCCAACACCTTCTGGTTCCCATTAATGACCATTTGGCTCTACCTTCCACCAGTTGGTCATGACCATTCCTGGTTTTGTTGACAGTTCAGCCTGTCTTTGGGTGAGAAGTTCCTGTGAATTCACTTCTTGATGAACAAACAATGCTTTTAAAATCAGGTTCCTAGGTGACCTCTCTCACAAATCCAAGAGAGAACTTATGAAACTAGAATTTGGTGAACTGGTCTATTCTGGCTGGGATATCTTGATCTCTCAAAGTCCGAATGAAAGGAATAAGCAGCTGCTATTATGCCCACACTGCTCTTTCCTCCTTTCATCAAATGCATATTGAGTGCCTCTTCTGGGCAGGATCTGTGCTAATTATGGGCTGTATTAGTAATTAAAGCATATACATATCTTCTTTGTGGGCCTTACAATCCAGGGGAAGACTTTCTGGCCTTGGCGGGTATATGGAGAGGACCTAGTGGATATATGGGTACAGGCAGGTGGGACTCATTTAGACCAGGGAGGTGTAGCATCTGGAAATCTGCCAGAGCTGAGTAACCTGGGGCTCTGTGGGGGAGCAAAGGTCCACCTTCAGCTGTGGGAAAGCCTTCATACTGTGCCTATTGCATGGCCTATGTGCTATAGTGGACTGACACTGGTTGTACTGTGGACAGGACATTGGCATAAGTGATTGGACCTTGGCAAGTATATTAAATGGTCAGAACCTTCGTTTGCCATATAATAAATGTATACATTTACTTCATAGTGTTCTCATGATTATTAAGATAATGTAGTTGAGTATATGTTCTAGTAACTAGCACATAGTAAGTGCTCTGTAGATTTATGTATCATTTTCTGTCACCCTTATAGCAACATACCCCCTCCTTCATAAAAATATCTTCCAACAAAACCCCTAGACTAAACATTATTAGGAAAGAAAATTACTATTTTCTTTATCATCTCATCCCTAAGTTACAAAGGTTAATCTCAAGGATTTATTTGCATGGTATATATCTTTTGGGTTAATGCTTTCATTTATTGCAGTACATGTGGAATGAGCCAAGGGGAGGGCTATAGAAGAATGAGCTGACCTGCACTAAACGTGGCTCTGTGTTTATTAGCTGCTGTGTGGCCTTGGGAAAGACACTTCATGACTCTGAGCCTCAGTTTCCTCTTCTGTAGAATAGAGATTATTTTTACTTACTGCTGAGAATTTGGGCATAGATTTTGCTAGACTTGGGTAGAGGTCAGTTTTTTTTGCAGAAAGGCAACCTCATTGTATCAGATGTTTGTTTCATTCTCTGTATCCTCTGTTTTCTTGGATGTAAGTGCATTTTTTCCTCCATCAGAACACTTTGGAATTAGGAGCAAAGGGTTGGAGGAGTTGGAGGCTATGAAAGAAATTCAGCCTACTTCTTGACACTGGAGTGGCCAGCATGGCTTATAAGATTTATGGAGACTTCACCTGTCAGGTAAAAGCATGATGATTTCATGACTGGATGCTTTTACAGGGCTGGTGGATGACCATAGCCTTGAATGGGACATGGCCCCTGAAGAAGCAGCAGCTCTGCTTCTGCGTAACTCTCTACATATGGCCTTACTGGAGAATTGGAGGCAGCTCAGCTTCCTGTATCCATAGGACAGTGCTATTATACAATCAAAGGAGAAATGGCTAGAAATGCATTTTAAAAATACCTTGTGTTGGGTACCTGGCTCAGTGGTTGAGTATCTGCCTCTGACTCAGATCATGATCCCCAGGTTCTGGAATTGGATCCAGAACCCCCATCAGGGTCCCCAAAAGGAGCTTGCTTCTCCTTCTGCCTATGTCTCTGCCTCTATGTGTCTATCATGAATAAATAAATAAAATATTTTTTAAAATACCAGATGTCCTCTCTTTTCATCACTTAAGATTTGACTACAGGTTAGAGATGGTGGATTCCCTTCTCCTCATATCAGATTGGAGGATAATTCACTCTCCAGTGATAAGGTAGTTTTTTTTTTTAATTGAATTTAGAAATCGGAACATAACAGTTTGGATGTCATATCATAACCAGAAAAAAACACAAGCATATTTCCTTCTCATTACACTGGGGCTGAGGTGTGTGTGTAGGTCAGGAAGGGTCTGATTAGTTAGAACAGAGCATGCTGTGGGATGAGCATGACCTCATCCTTGTCTCTGGACATGCCAGACTGGAGCCATAGCTCATTTCAAATGATTTTCTGAGTCAAGTGGAAGATAACGCATAAGTTGGGTGTCCCATATCAAAGTGAAATTGTGTGCTTCTCCTCCAATGTCTTGGGAAATCTTTGAGATACCTAAAATGTACAGAAATAACCAAGATTTAATAGTTGTGCCAAAAGAGTGATGAGAGTGCAAGTGTTTTAGTTTTGTCATGTGATGTGTGTGTGTGTGTGGAGGCTATGTCTTCTTTTGAGTCTTTTTACTTCCAGAGGAGGATTTATCCCACCTCTCTTCTTTGAGTGTGGGCAACAGGGAGGAAACAGAGAAATGGACACACAACAATGGGTCTGTGTGACAAAAAGAGAAGGCAAAGCACAGAGCCAGGGAGAAGAAGAGAGGAGAAGAAATATGAGCACAGAGAAAAAAATTCTAGCAGAAACTAGCAGAAAGAGGGAAAAGCTACCCATTAGAGTGAGGCTTTTAAGAAGATGAGTTTTCCCCATTCCTATAAGGTGACCAAAGAAGGGCCAGTGTACTCCAGTCAGGAGGCCCATAGTGGGGTGATGAATAACCCGGGAGAGCTGGGCAAAGGTAGGAAGTTGAGGACAATGGGAGAGAGCAAGAAGGAGGGAAAAGTCATTACAGGAAACTTCTGCCTCTAGCCACTGTGGAACAAGGGCAGGTGAATGATGGCATGGGGCCAGAAGTGAAGGGAGACAGAAGAAAAGAAACATCCTCACTGGCACTGTCACCCAGAGTGATGTTAACCTTGTGTCCCAGGGGAGTGATGAGAGAAGATGAGGCTTTGGTCTTCTGAAGCTACTTTTCCACCTACATGCACTGGGATCTTAAAGGGGCAGGTAGCATCTTTACCTGGCTTCAGGTAAGTGGCTATAGCCACTCCCCAGAGGCTGGCCAGCTATGCTTGCCCTTAGCACTAGTGTGTGGACAATCAACACTTGTTGTTCATTGACACTGAATCTTCTTGACTGACAGGTTATGGACTGTCCCTGGACAGGCAAGGGGGTGCACAGGATACCCAGATCCACGGCATTTTTCTCTGGACTTAGACCATTCCCCATGTTTTGGAGCACCTCCTTGCAAGATTTCCAGCTGTCTTATGTTTTGGAAAATGCTTTCAGTTATAAAACAAAACAAAAAAACTCTCTCATTATGTAACAAAACTTGCTGGCGCCCCAATGCTGGGAAGGTGGAGTTGCCCATTTGCCAACATTTGTCGCCCATTTTACAGATGTAAAAACTGATGCTCAGAGACCCGAAGTAACCAGCCTAGGGCACACAGCAGTTAGCAGCCGTGCAGGCTTTCAAGCCCCCAGCTGCCTGACCCTCTCTGGGCAGAGGGGCAGTGGAGGAAGGGTGTGGGTGGGGATGGCAACCTCTGTGGCTGGTTCCAGGCTGGCCCCCCGAGGCCTGAGGGGGCAGAGACACCAAGCAATGGAGGGGCACTCTGAGGGGCACTCTGAATGCCCAGTGAGGGACCAGGATGTTGGGAGAGGGCTCCAGGCTGCCCATGCTGCAGCTCCAGGACACAGCCCCATGTAACCGAGGCTTCTTCTGAACAGGGCTGCCAGGAAGAAAGAGGGTCAGTATCCGAGCCAGCAGGAGCGCAGGGCTACTGCCTTTCACAGGGAGATGACAAAGTCTGGTAACTGGGTCTGAATCCCAGTCCCACCTGCCTTTTATGGACAAGCCTACTGTATCTCACTGCAGCATTAACTAATAAAATGACATGATAAATGAAAAAAAAAAAAAAACTGGCCTCTTTTCTGTGGCATGTCAAGGAAGCCTCAGCAGGTCTGCAGCCTCCTCTCTGAACTGGCCCTGCACCTTGTGGGATTAGCGTGGCTCCTGGTAAAGTCTTCTTTCCTTTACTCATCCAGCTGGGCTCTGCCAGTTCTAGGTACACAGGGCCAGGCCACAAGGTTCCCTTTGGCTTTTTGAAACATTGGAATTTATGGCTGAGAGGCAACTCTCTATTCTTTTTCTACAGTCTTGAGTTCACTTTGCTTCTTCTGAAAACAAATTTCTTCTGAAGGCAAAGGAAGCATCAGTGATTTAATTGCTAAATACAAAGGTCCACAGTCGAAGAGTTTCTTAATAAGAAAAGAGGGTCTAGGGATCTTGGTGCTGACAACATAGGTCTCTTCTTCCACATAGACATGGCCCTGAGTTGCCTCAAATCTTAATTCTTCAGATGCTGCAAATGTGTTTTCCCCTAGGGTGTGTGTGTGTAAATGTAAGGAGGTACCAACAGCAGAGACAGTTAAGTGCTCACTAATTTCCAGGAGACACCACTGGACTACATTTTCCAACCTCGATAGATGCTGAGTGTGGCCATGCAGTTGGGTTCTAAGTAATGGAAGCCATATGTATCACCTCTAGGATTCAGCATCCCAGACTTCCCCCTGTGCCCCTCCATGACCTTTCCCCTTTCTGACAGGTGGAACAAAGGTGACCCTGAAGGTACCTCCTTTAGCTGGGTTCCCTGAACACAGACTTTGAGGAGATTGACATGTTAGGTGGTATTGCATAGAGCTCTCAGGAACAACACATGTGCAGAAGAGCATGACCAGACAGAGTTCATATGAATTCAGTCTAAATAGAGGCCTTATCTGAACCAGGGGCTGCTCTGAAGCTAGGCTGGCCTGGCCCCTTAGAAATGTCCTGCATTAGGGAAAGGAGGCTGGAACTTTGTATTCCAAGTCACCAGATGTGAGCTCTCTCTAGGGGGCAGAGGATAACCTCAGGTAAGGTAGCACCCTTTAGCTATATCTCAAGAGATCTCTGCTGTGAGCCCCCTCAAGAGAAAACACTCCTCAGCACCTAGGCCCTGAGGCACCTGGGTAATGTACCTCAGTACCCACTTCTGTGTTGAAGGTGGCAGAGCACTGTTGGTCAGAGTCCGTGAGTGCTTGTGTCTCCTTTCTTCCGTGGGAGGTGGGATAGAAGATGAAGATGTGAGAGGAGGCAACACCATTCTGGTTTCTGCTGAGATTTTCCCTTTAACTTTCTAGATGTTCAATGAAAATATGCCTGTCAGAAAGAAAAGCAATCACCATAAATATTCTGTAAAACTAGCTAAGAAGGAAGCTGCTGAAAGAACAGAAAACCTACAGTATCCAGGGCTTGACACATTGTGGCTTCCCCCCAAATAGCCAGGTTTGGCGACCTATACATGGACACCTCTTTTAATCTCTTGTTATTCACAAGTTAGATGTTAGCCTTTGCTTGGCATACTCAGCTCCTGGGTTTCTTCTGATGTTAGCTTCCATATTTTTAAATAATATACTTAACATAGCAGTTCCCTATTTAGTTTATCTAGTATCCTTTATTCATTACTATAGAGGAGAAACTTTTAGTACTCGAACTTTAGGGTCTGCATTACCTCCCTTCTCCCACCATTCAATCAGTTAAATAATAATTTTTGATTAAATCATTATTCAATGTTTACTATGATTATATAAATACTATTCATAGCTGATGCTACTTGTGTGCTATGATTACATTCCATTTTTTTTGCAGTGTTTAACTTTTCTATTAGTTGACTTTTTACTTTAGGAAATTGATTAGTTTTCTATCTACCTGTGACTAATTCTTCCCATACCTATCAGTTATGTAAAAGTCTCTCTCAATCTGGTCTGGCAATTAGGTACTCTATTAGTTCTTGGGAGCTTCCCTCTTGGAGACTTCTGCCCTCAAACTTCCATCTGGAAAGGTTGTTTCAGGCTACTCACATGGCTATTGCTCAGGGACTTCCCTTCACTGTGCTTGTCTGAGCTTTTTAAACTAAGAAAACATTTGAGATATGAAAAAATTATATATTGGCTCCAAAAATAAAATCACAAATTAGAAATAAACGAACACTTAACTAAATAGCATAATGTCATGCCATCTCATCAACTGCAGCTCAACTCAACATTCCTTGAAATGGCTCTCCAACTCTGATCCAGTCTGCATATCTGGCTGGATCCTGAAAAGTCCCTAAAGATATCCCCAGAGAAGTTCTCCAGTTTTTTCATATTGGTGGAGCTGCTATGACAAACAGAAAGATCTGGATATATGTGGCACCTATTCAAAGCTACCCTCACAGAGAAGTTGAACTCAATGGGAAGCCAAGACTTCATAGGGTTATTTTTTTGCTCTTCCTGTAACTGACTCCTTTGCTTCATCTTCTTATCTTCCACTGTTATCAGTGTTATTCATTTGGTGTGATCCACCATGTATTTTCTAAGTTTCGAGTCATTTCTTAGGTCCATCCTTTTCTCTCCTTCTTAGACAAGGGGTTCTACAAATGGTCTTTTGAGTGTTAACTTTATTGACCAAAGTGGCCTCCATCTTCTTTCTCTCCTTATGCTTAGCTCCTCTTCCAACCCCAGGAGGGAGGCAAGATTGAGAAAGCAATCTTTTAGGGGGCACATGAGTGGCTCAGTTGGTTGAGTGGCTGCCCTTAGCTTGGGTCATGATCTCAGGGTCCTGGAATCGAGCCCTATGTCAGGCTCCCCACTCAGTGGGGTGCCTGCTTCTCCCTCTCCCTCCACCTCATCCCCCCTGCTTATGCTCTGTCTGACTCTGTCTCTCTTTCAAATAGATAAATAAAATTTTTTTAAAAAGAAAGCAATCTCTCTAGTTGTTCATTCCAATAAGAGTATTGTCACATGGTGTTATGATTATCTTCCCTTTTCTCCCCAGATGCATTTTCTACCCTTCTTCACCATGCTTCCAGTGCCAAGAAGTCAACCTGAATGGATTGCATCATAGAGCCTCTTTTGCCCTCAGCTTCCAGTTCAATTTGGTCAGTGGGGGCTCTGTAGATGAGTGAGAGTATGGGACCTTCAGTCACAGTGATCCCTCAGCTAGCATTTTTGAATCTGGAAACTGCTCCCTCTCCTTGCCAGCTAGCCATGTCACTGCTTACATCATGAAAGTGAAGTCATAGGCATGAACCTTTCTGTAGATGTTTATGTAGCTGCTCAACCTCAAGAAAGAAATGCTACATTCTTTTAGTGACATCATTTTTATTTTACATTTCCTATTTTGCTGAGAATTCATGTGTTGAATTTCAGGCAAATTGGTCTTCCTTCATCCTCCTTGGGTTTAGACTTACTTTGTTGTGTTATAAGCTTGGGAGTTAAAAGTCTCAGTGTTAAAATGCTTATGACAGCTCCTAGTGATATACCTTTGATTCCACCTGGTCCCTGGTGGTCAGTCCATACAGGCCACTGCTAAGTCATCCTTGTGGTTCCCAGAATCATTTCAGGTGGCTTTGCAACCCTAAACAAACACATGACTTTTTTTGCTCTGACCTAATCCTGAGGTATGCCTAGGAAAGAAGACAGATACTATGTTCAGCTCTTGATTATCTTAATGCTAGATGAAGAGCCTATTATCTTCCCCCCAGAAGGAAGCAGTTTTGCTTTCTTAAAGAATTCCAAAATGTCAGTTCTCAAACCTTCCCCCTACAATAGGAAATCTTTCCCCAATTTGAGTAATAAGGGGTGGGAAACCCTGTTCTGTGTCCCCCTGGATGCTCCTAAATCTATTGCATATGCCCTCAGCAATTTCTCTTCCCTTTAGGGCTTATAGCCCCTTCAGGGCTTATAGATTTTAGAAACCCAAAATCCAGAAAGGGAATGGATAGTCCAGAGGTGAATTTGGAGGGATTGAGAAAACCAAAAGGAATATTAAAAGAGGAAAATAGATTACTTTAAAATTTTTCTATATTGCTCCCACTTTACACCCAACTATACCCTCTTGGGTAACATGAGGTAGAAGTGTTAAGAAATGGTGAAAAATAAATGGTTGAATGCTCCATAGCACAGAAGAGAAAAAACTAAGGGTGGATATATTGTGGAAGAGAGGCTGGGGAAGGGCCCCTTGCGGGGATGGAAGGCTGGAGCTCAGGTCTACTGAGGGGCAATGAGGCCTGGAGCCAGAAACATTCACCAGGAATGAAATCCCAGGTCAGAATTGGTTAAGACTGACATCTACTTAGAGAGGCCAGCATCGGTAGAGACAGAGAACTTGCCACCTTTATCTGAAAAAGAGAAAGGACAGCCTTATCATTTTGAAGGTTGAGCCCAAGTCCTTGGAAACGGGCAACAATATCAATAATAACTTTTATGAGGGTGCTCAGTGCTGCTCATTTAATCCTTACTATAGCCCATTGAGGTACTGTATATAATTATTCCCATTTTTTGATGAGGAAATTGTGAACAAAGAGCTTTTTGTCCTAATCAGGATTGCAGAGTTAGTAAGTGAAATTCTAGGACTTATCTGCAGTTCTCTCTCTCCTTCTAAATCTGGGTCTCAACCATATATTTGTGTTACCTGCTCTTATTTTTTTGGAGCAGAAAAATAGTGTGGTTGAGTTGATGACAGCTTCAAGAGTGAGATAATAGTGAGTAAATAGTGATAATAAATGATAGTAATGAAATATATTAAAGACCAACATCACCAGAAATCTCATGCATGCCAGAAACTTTCAAGACTTTCTATACATCCTTATTTCCCTCTACACTTTCAGAAGTAAAGTCTGAGTCACTCGGTTATGAGATTGTCTTGCAGAAAACAAATTAAACGACCCCCACTCCTCTTACTGTCCTCAATTTGAGTTCAATTAGAGTACTGGTTCTTTAGTACTTACTCATTCTTGGCTCTACTTGGACTCTATTCAAAAGTTTCTCTAGAATTTATCTCCAAAAGAATTCTGTTATGTTGGACATCAGAAAAATGGAGCAGTAGCCAGCCCCAAGCTCTTCTCTCTCCACACAAGTTCCAAAAAACAAGCAAAAATGGTCAAAACCAGTGTTGTAAAAACTCTGAAAAAACAAAAAGCTTACATCAATCAAGTGAAGGCAAAATCAAGAAAAAGTCCATTTAAAACCGGGAATTCAAGAAAGTATCTGTCAAAACACTAGGTGACTACAAGCTAAGGAACAGGGATTTTCATGACCATACACAACAAAGAATACAGTCTATGAAAAAATTGTTATGACATTAAATAAACAGATGACTACAACCTTCAACAATCAAGAAAACACAACAAACTCTGAGGTAGGGAGAGAATCTCATTTTCAGAGTTCCCATATTATAACAGTCAAATGTTCAGTTTTCAACAAGAACAACAAAAACACAAGGCATACAAAGAAATAAGAACAATGCTCCTACAAAGAAATAAAATAAGTAAAAATAAATCATCCTTGAGGGAGATTAGCATTGGACATACTAGACAAAAACTTTAAAACAACAATCTTAAATATGCTCAAAAAGTAAAAGAAAGGTATAGAGGATTAAAAGAGATCAATAAATAAAGTATGAAAAAGTGATACTATCAGTAAAGAGATAGGAATTATTTTTTAAAAACCCATAAGTTCTAGAGGTTAAGAGTACAATAACTTAAAATATAAATAAAGTGTTCAATAACAGGTTTAAGCAGAAAAGAAGTATCAATGAACTTAAAGATAGGACAACTGAAATGATCAAATCTGAAGGGCAGAAAGAGAAAGAATGAAGAAACATGACAGAGCTTAGGTGATATATATGACACCATTAGGGAGACCAATATATGTATTATGAGAGTCCCAGAAGGAGAAGACATAGAGAAAGAAACTGAAAAAAATATTTGAAAAAATAATGGCCCAAACCTTCTCAAGTTTTATGGAAGACATGAGGCTAAACATCTAAGAAGCTCAATAAATTCCAAATAGTATAAAATAGAAAAGAGACCCACACTGAGACACATTGTAATCAAACTATTGAAAGTCAAAGAGATGATCTTGAAAGCAGTAAGAGAGAAGTCACTCATTATACACAGATCTTCTATAAGACTAACATCTAATTTCTCATAAAAATCATGCAAGCCAAAAGGAGTGGAATGACATATTTAAGATGCTGAAAAAAAACAACCTGTTACTTTAGAATTTGATATTCAAAAAACTGTCCTTGAACAATGAGGGAGAAATTAAAACATTCCCAGATAAAAAAAGAAAGCTGAGACTTTGTTGCCACTACATCTGCCCTACAAAAAAAAAATACTAAAGGGAATCCTTTAGGTTGAAATGAAAAGACACTAGCTAGTCACTGGAGGTTGTATGAAGCAGTAAAGATATCCAGTAAAGGTAAAGGACAAATATAAAAGCCAATATTTCTGTATTTTTGGCTTTTAAATCAATTTTTATTCCCTACATGAATACTATGCATAATTATATGCAAAAATTAGATAACCTATTTGAAATAGCTATCTATAGATTCAATGCAATCTCTATCAAAATTCCAATATCCTTGTTTTTTTCAGAAGTGATAAAGCTGATTGTCAAGTTTCAATGGAATTGCATGGGGTCCTGAATAGCAATAACCATTTTGAAAAGATTTGAAACAAAGTTAGAAGAAAACTTTTTGGACAAAAAAGTTTTTTGACAAAGTTAAAATATCTCATATTTTCTTTCCAATTTCAAAACTTACTACAGAGCTACAGTAAATGAAACAATGTAGCAGTGGCATTCTGATAGACATATAGACTAGTGGAATAGAATTGAGGATCCAGAAATGAGCCCATTCATCTATAGGCAATTGAATTTTGACAAGAGTTGTAAGTCTTTTCAATAGGAAAAGAATAGTCTCTTCAATAAATGAATTTGGATTTCAAGTGTAAAATAATGAAGTTAGACTTCTACCTCACATCTTATACAAAAATTAACTAAAAATAGATTATGACCTAAATGTAAGGACTGAAGCCCTTAAAATAAAACAGGGATTAATCTTCATGTCTTGCAACTGGCAAGAAATTCTTAGATATGACACTAGAATTGTAGATAATGAAGAAAATAAATTGGCCCTTGTCATAATTAAAAACACTTGTACTTCAAGGGATATTTATCAAGAAAGTGAAGTGAAAAAACACAAAATGGGAGAAAATATTTGTAAATCATATATCTGATAAAAGTTTCAACAATGAGACAGATGACCCTAGTTATTTGGTAGAATAGTTGGGAAAAATGGGTAAAGGACTTAGACATTTCTTCAGAGAAGATATACACATGGTCAACAGGCATAGGAAAACCTTCTCAGCATCATTTGTCATTAGGCAGATATAAACCAAAATCACAGTGAGGTACCACTTCATATCCACTATAATGACTATAATTTCTTAAAAAAAAAAAAGCAAAAAGGGGGTGGTGCCTGGGTGGCTCAGTTAAATGTCTACTTTGGCTCAGGTCATGATCCCAGAGTCCTGGGATCAGGGCTCCTGCATTTAATTAACTCTCTGCTCAGTGGGGAGTCTGCTTCTCCCTCTCTTTCTGCCCCTTTCTCTGCTCATGCTCTCTTTCTCTCTCTCTTTCTCTCTCTCTCTCAAATAAGTAAATAAAATATTTTTCAAAAAGGGAAAATAACAAGGGTTGGTGAGGATGTTGAAAAAATTAGAAACCTTATACATTGCTGGTGCATTCTTTGTGGAAAATAGTTTGGCAGTTCCCCAAAAACCTAAACATATGACCTAAAATTTCTACTTCCAGCTATATACCCCCAAAGAATTGAAAACAGGAATTCATACAGATATTTGCATGCCAAAATTCATTACAGCATTATTTACAATAGCCAAAATGTAGAAACAGTGCAAATGTAGAATAACAGAGCCAGTATCTCTCTGCTTTCTGATGAATAGATAACTTAAATGTGGTATATACATACAATGGAATATCTTTCAACCATAAAAAGGAAATTTTAATGCACGGGATATCACAGGTGAATATTGAAAACATTATGCTAAGTGCAATAAGCCAGACCAAAAAAGGACAGATATTATATGATTCCACTTAAATGAAGTATCTTGAATAGGCAAATTCATAGAGACATTCTGCCATGAACACAGTTGCTTTCACAGCATATATTCCCTCATTCTTTCTTCCTAGTACACGCCCAGTTTGGTTCAGGAACAGAACTCTCCTGGGTTTCTCTCAGTAACCAGCACCAAGAACTGGACCCAAGTAAGAGTGGCTCAATCATGCTGTCCCATCTGGATTGCCTGTGACTGGCTTAGAAAGCCAGGGTTAAGCCAATCAGTGCACAGGATTCTTTGAGGACTGTTATTTGTCCAATGTGGATGCTCACACAGCCTAAAATGGTTCAGTCAGACTGAAGGGAAAATAGATTTATTACATTATGAGAGGTTTACTTTCTCTCTTCTTTCCTCTCTATGAACACGGGAATATTTCTTGGCTAAGTACACCCCCCATGGGGTGGAGTAAAAGTAGTCCTTTGAAGGGTGAACGATCTTTTCCCTTCTATTCATCCATATCTCACTATGAATATTCTAAAAACAATTGAGGCACTTATGTTTTGGATTTATATCATATAGGTTGCACTGTATGTCCTACTCTGTCCAAGTTGGGTCGGGGCATAACTGAGGCTCCTGTCAGGGAATCAAGGACATCCTTGGGGATAGGACCTATTTTTTCTTTGCTGCTGTGGAAGGTGAGCCCCCTCCTCCTCTATCTGGAGCCTTGGAGATTCTTTCCAGCACAGCTAACAGAGTCCCTGTGAAATAAGTCACAGGCACTTCCTGACTTGAAACTGATCATTTGTTATGACATTGCAGAGTATAATACAGAGAAGAAAGCAGAGAGATACTAGCTCTGTTGTTCTAACAACCTCATATTCTGAGTACGCAATATAGGTGTCTGTTGAGCTCCCTGCTGTGATTGATTCTGCCTAGTTCCCCAGTGTGTCTCCGCCATTGGACTGGCAGGGGTCTGTCTGGGCATGCTCATCTGGATATTTGTTTCTTCTTTTGTTCTACCTTCTCAGTGGATGAAATGGCAAGGGGGCTCACATCTTCACCGTTCATCCCAGTGTCTCTTACTTCATTGATGTTAGCGGTGAACAATGGAACTGCCACTCACAACCATCCTACTGACATCAATCAGATTCCCTGAGGAAAAGAGGTGTTATTGATAAATGATGTCGGGACAACTTAGTAGCCATGTGGAAAAAAACCCAAAAAAACTAAAACCACAATTTCACTTAATTTTTTTTAACCACAATTTCACTTTACCTCAAAATAAATTCCAGATGGGTAAGAGTTTTTAAAAATAAAACAAAATAAAACTATGAGAAGAAACTATGCTGATAAGCTTGCACATCTTAAGAAAATGGACTCATTTTTTGAAATTTTATAAATTATAATTGAAGGAGGAAGAAATAGAAAATGGTAACATTTCAACAGACACTAAATAAATAGAAAGGATAAATACTCCTTCCTCCCCAAAAGACCCCGATGCAGGTAATTTGTGAGTTCCAGTAAACTATCAATGAAGAGATGTTTCCTATCTAATTCCAGTTTTTTTTTTTTTCAGAAAGTAGAAAAGAAAATCAAGTTGCCAAGCTCATAGTTTAGCTGCAATTCCAAAACTGTATAAGAACAGGACAAAAAGAATTGTAGACTTATTTTACTTTTTAGAATAGACAGAAATCTTAAACAAATTCAACTTGCTTTTTTAAAAGATTTTATTTATTCATTAGAGACACAGAGAGAGAGGCAGAGACACAGGCAGAGAGAGAAGCAGGCTCCTCACCAGGAGCCCAATGTGGAACTCAATCCCAGGACCCCAGGACCACAACCTGAGCCAAAGGCAGATGCTCAACCACTGAGCCACCTAGGTGCCCCAAATCCAACTTACTTTAACAAATTCATTCAATATGCTCAAAAAAGGTTTATCTCAAGAGTGTAAATATAGTCCAACATTAAAAAAAAAACTCTTTATGTAATTATGTCAATATATATGCAGAGACAAATTGATAAAGCTTAACGCTTCACTTTTTTCTAACTTAAAAAATGTACTGACAATATACTTATACAAGTCTATACAAGTGTACAAACCAAAGAATATAGCTCAATTAATTTTCATAACCTGCAAGTGTCCATGCAACCACCACCCATAATCCTCAGTGTCACCCTGGACAAGGACAATCACTATCCTGGCTTCAAATCAGCAGAACAAATATATATTATTCAATAAATGTCAATATTGAGACAACTCAGTAGCCATGTGAAAAAATCAAAGTTGGATTCATAGTTTATCTTTGTCTTTGCATAGTAAGTGAAATCATCCCGCCTGTCCCCCTTTGTGTCTGGCTTCTTCCTCTCAGGTTGCGAGTCATCGGATCCATCAATATTGCTGAGTTCAGTTGTAGTTTATTCATCCATCATGTAAATATAAGGCATTTACTTACCAATTAGGATAATTTGATGAAAATGTAGGTTGTGTTCATTTGGGGCTATTAATAATAATGCTGCAATAAATATTTTCATACATGATTATTGCTAATTGCTAAACTTGTGTATGTATTTCTTCTGTATGTACCTTGGAGTGGGATGGGATTGTGATTTTTTTTAAGGATGTGCTCTTGGGAGAAATGAGGAAGATAGTGAGGTGAACAAGATAGAGAAGAAGAACCCAAGTAAGGGCATGATGTAAGCCAAAGTCCTGTGGAGCAGAGCTTCAGTGACCCCACAAAAGACTTTGGGGGCATAAAATATGCCTCTCAGTTGTTCCAACCTCAGATGGATTTGCTGGGATTTCATATTCCTGAACCATTTTTGGCTAAATGGCTGCCATGGGGAGCATTTCTGGCTCCTTGTCCATGGGAGCTACATGGTCTCAGCAGTATAAGACCCATCATTGCAGATGTGGGCAATTGGGGGAAAATACAGTGAAGACTGGGAAGCAAAGACAAGGGATGGAGGGGTTCTGGGAGGAGCACTGACAGTGTCTGCTATAGTGGTTGTGCCAGTCTACATTCTCAGCCAGCCACATTGTTGTTAACACTTGCTGCATCTTGTATTCTGTTCAATTTAGCCATACTAGGAAGTCAACAATCATTTAACAATGGAAAATACTTTAGAAAAGTAAAACTACGAAAAGATTTCTTTGATAGAGTTTGCAAACCAAAGCCAACAGCAAACATCATACTTAATGCAGAATTTTTAGATGCACTCCTTTTAGAATCAAGAAGAAATTATGGATGGCCTCTCTTAATGCCAGATTTTATATAATATTAAAATCTCAAAAAAAAAATCTCAAAAATACTATCCAATTGGAAAAGGAATAGAAGTTATAAGAACTAGAAGGAGAGGATAAAACTCCCCTTACAGGTAGATGTACATATTTCCTGTGTAGATGATTTTCTATATAGGAAAGATGATTTCTGTTGAATCAACAGAAAATAATTAAATCTACTATGAACGGTCATTGGGGTTGCTGGATGCAAGGTCAACTTACAAATATCAATAGCATTTACCTTCAACATCAATAACCATAAAATATACAATATAAAATAATAATATTCACAATAGTTTTAAAGACTATAAATTATTTAGAAATTGACAGAAATTACACAAAATATCAATGGAGAAAAATGTAAAAGTTAATTAAAGAACATAAAACATCTGAATAAATACTCATGACTGGATACATTAACTTCATTCATAAGGGTCTTACTATTCTATTATTCTGTCAATTTAATACAATCTCAACCCAAATTCTAGCTTGATATTCTGAGAACTTCAACAGAATTATCCCTAAATTTATAGAGAAAAATGAATATTCATAAATTTTAAAGATTTAGGGAAAAAAGAGCAAGGAGAGGGATTTATCCTACTATTTATGAAGAAGTAACAATATTACCATAATCACACCAATGTGAGATTGATGTAAAAACAGGCAAATGGACCAATGGGACAGAATAGAGATGGTTCAGGGACAAACCCACATGTATATGGTATTCTATGAAAGATGAACATAAATCGGCAAGTAGATAGTACTGGGAAAACTGACTATCTACTTTAACCCATTAACAGGAGGGGAATCCAGATGGATTAAAGGTCTAAATGTTAAAAGTAAAACTATAAACTTAATAGAAGATAGAAGTAGGGGATCCCTGGGTGGCTCAGGGGTTTAGCGCCTGCCTTCGGCCCAGGGTGTGATCCTGGAGTCCCGGGATCAAATCCCACAACAGCCTCCCTGCATGGAGCCTACTTCTTCCTCTGCCTGTGTCTCTGCCTCTCTTCTGTGTCTCTCATGAATAAATAAATAAAAATCTTTAAAAAAAAAAGAAGAAGATATAAGTATGGGAGAATAAGTATGACAAATGAGGTCATACCTTTTAAAAAAGAACAGATTATTCTCCGAAAGGGAAATTCAAATGCCTCTTAAACACAGAAGAAAGAGTTTTTAAAAAATAGAGTATTTATTTATTTTTAATTTTATTATTATTTTTTAAAACTTTTAAGTAGGCTCCATGCCCAATGTGGTGGGGCTTGGGCTCATGACCCTGACATCAAGAGTTGCATCTCTATGGACTGACCCAGCCAGGCACCCCCAGAAAAAGACTTAACTTCACTCAAGTTGAGAAAATTAAGTTAAAATTATAATGAACACATTTTCCCCCCACTGATTGGATTGGTGAAATGCTGAAGTTCAATAAGGCTGGGCCTCCTGAGTGGAGTTGAGTATCCAACTGTTGATCTTGACTGGGGTCTTGATTTCAGGTTCATGAGTTCAAGCCCCATGTTGGGGTCCATGCTGGGTATGGACCCTACTTATAAAAAAAATTAAGAGTTAAATTGCAGACAATATAATTCACCTAGCTGGTATAAACAGAAATGGTTTTGTGCAAGGAATTAGGTGCTTACAAAATAGTTAAGAATCTAAGTAATGTCCCAGAAAAATTCCCACACCCAGGGTTACTCTGTCAAGATGAAGAAGTTTGATTAAGCCACAGAAGCCACGGCATTCTGTGGCCGCTGCTACAGAATGCCGTGAAGACCTGTCACCATTGCTACAAAAGTTGTCAAATCAGGAGACCACTTAGTAAATTTGCATAACGCAAACTGGTGCAGCCCTCTGAAAAACAGTATGGAGTTTCCTCAAAAAGTTAAAAATAGAACTATCCTACGATCCTTTAATCCCACAACTGGGTATTTACCCAAAGAACACAAAAATACTAATTTGAAGAGATATATGCACCCGTATGTTTATTGCAGCATTATTTACAATAGACAAACTATAGGACCCCCAAGTGTCTATTGATGGACAGAGAAAAGGTGATATATATATATATATACTCACTATGGAATATTATTGTCATAAAAAAGAATGAAATCTTGCCATTTGCAGCAACACAGATGGACTTAGAAAGTATGATGCTAAGTGAAAAAAGACAAAGACAAATACCACATGATTTCACTTATATGGGGAATCTAAAATACAGTGGAATATAAAATCAAATATATACAAATCAAATACAGAATATAAAAATCAAAGTGAACAAAACAAAACAGAAATAGATTCACAGATACAGAGAACAAACTAGTGGTTGTGGGAGGTATGGGGATTGGTGAAAAAGGACAAGGGGATTAAAAGGCACAAACTTCTTTTTTTTTTTTTTTTTTTTTTTATTTTTTTTTTTTTATTTTTAATTTATTTTTTATTGGTGTTCAATTTACTAACATACAGAATAACACCCAGTGCCCGTCACCCATTCACTCCCACCCCCCGCCCTCCTCCCCTTCTACCACCCCTAGTTCGTTTCCCAGAGTTAGCAGTCTTTACGTTCTGTCTCCCTTTCTGATATTTCCCACACATTTCTTCTCAGAAAGATGCAATATAGGGAATAGAGCTAATAATATGCAATAACTTTGTATGGTGACTAACAGCAGCTAGATTTCATAATGTATATAATATTGATAATGTATGTAATATTAAATCACTATGCTGTACACTTGAAACTAATATAATATGCGTGTAATATGTATGTCAACTACTTTGGTGGAAAAAAACAAAGCTACCACTACAGCTGTTGGCTCTAATACCCCAGCTAAAAGAATGTCTCATGCTCTGCTGCTCTAATTATAGGCTCCAAACCAGTCTGTGGTACATCTGACTGGTGGCACGTGGCCATGTCTGGAGCCATGGTATGTGAAGGGTGTCATTTTCCATTGGCTCTTGCAGGCATCACTGAGGGGGGCTGCCCTTGCTAGTCTGCAGGAAACTGGTGGGTTCTGGGCTTGGGTACTGTGAAGGGCCAAATGTTTCTCTTCTGATTACTCTGTCACAGATACAGAGTGAATATAAAAGTGTCTGCAGAAATCTGTCCAAATACATTTCTCTTTGCTAGTGACTTTCTGTGCTTGCTTATGAACCTGGAGAGATATAAGGGATCAGAATAGTAGCATTGCAGAAACCTCCAAGGTGATCCCATCGAACAGAAGCACATACCTACATCTTCTGCTCTTTATGGGAAAAAAAATAACACAGGTCAAAAGAGCCCTGTACTGTGTCAGAAGTTCTGAGTTCTAGTTTAGTCTCTGTTGTACTTCCCCAGGGCCAGGGATAACTTTTCCCTTCTGGGCCTCAGTGAGGTGGGAGACCAGAACAAGTATTTCCCCTGCATGTTAAAGTCACACAGTCTTGAGGTGAATGGACTCAGGGAAACATATTAAATGAAACATAAAAGTAGAATTGCTCTGGTCAAGTTGAGGGGAGCCCGGTGTGTGGAGGGGAGCTCTGGCTTCCTGCTCCTCTCAGCTTTTGTAGTGAGCTTGAGAAAGCTCTGCAGAGCTCAGTTTAAAAGCCATGGGACTGTCCACTTTCCAAGGTGACTTCCAATCCTAAGATATTGTCTATATGTCTTTTGCAGCTAAGATTCCAAAGGTCAATTCGATCAGAGGCAGCAGCAGAAACAACCAGGAACCAACCGACACACCAAATAGTACCTAGTTCCATGTTTGTGGCAAGGAAGACTCTGCTCTAGACCTTCAGGTACAGAAACCATCATTGTGTTTTCTCTTTGTACATTGAACTAAATCAGACTCATGGAGATATGTATCCTTAGTCACTGCTGGAGTTCCTTGTTTCTGTCTAGGAATTCCTACAAGCACCCCAACCTTGCTGGGGTTGTTCTCTTGCTGAGGCAAGAGAACTTGCCTCTTCTCAGCTGCCTCCACTGTTCACACTGCTCTTTGCCTCCACCATCCAGGGCTTAGAAGTGTCCAGCAGGAGCATCACAGTCAATGCCTAGTGCACCACTGCCTGAGAAGCTGCATTTCTCAGAGATTTGACTCTCTGGGAATATTGCAGCTAAATGCAATGTGAATCTCTGCTCTTTCAGAAGCCTCCAAACTCCTGGGGGAAAGCTAACCCATCCCCCCTCAATTACCCACCTCCTTCTCTCCTGCCCCCCTCCATCCCTGCCTGGTCTACTGGACCTGGATTTCTCAAATAAGACATGGTACCGATTGATTTCAGGGTACCTGGAAACTTCAGTTTGAGACACCAACTGCAAAAGGCTTTCAAGACCCCAGAACATGGAACGTCAGGATTTGTTCTGTGTAAGAGAGGAGAGTTGGGGAAAAGTGGTGAATGGTGAAGCCCAGGACTTACACTTTCATTCCACAAAATATCTCATGAGAGAAAATTGGACTAAAGTATAGGGCTATATGTGCTCAAAAACATTTGTAAAATAAAAGAAAAGTTTAAAGAATAAAAGAAAAATCTCTCATAATTTTCACTACCTGGAAATAACATACTTGGTAATATTTTGGTGTGTTTCCTTTCAATTTTTGTTCTAAGCATATTTTTTCATCATTAAGATCATACTTTATAAGCATTTTTTTTTCATTCTTCTCTGTATTTTAAAAATATGTACATTTTTATAACTTAGCTTCTTTCACTATCTGACAAATGTTTGTTGGGTTCTTATAGTGTAGACTCTGGGGGTTCAGTGGAGAACAGTAGCCCCCACTGTTCTTACAATGACTTACAGTCCTGAATCCAGGGGGCAGGGGCTGGGGGCACTGCCAATCGGGGGGGGAGGGTTATCCCAAGTCAGTGCCTTCTATGAAGGGAATGCAAAATTTTGTGTGTGTATGAGCATGTGTATTTTTTTCTGAAGAAAGGCTCACAGCTCTCATTAAATTTTCACAACAACATAGATAGACCTAGAGGGTATTATGCTAACTGAAATAAGTCAGACCAAAAAAGGGAAAAGCATATGGTTTCACTTATAGGTGGAATCTAAAATAAGCCAAACCAAATAAACAAACAAAAACAGAAAAAGACTCATAAATACAGAGAACAACCTAGTGGTTGCTAGACAGGAGGAGGGTGGAGAATGGGCAATTTAGGCGAAGGGGATTAAGAGGTACAAACTTCCATTTGTAAATCAATAAATCACAGGGATTAAAAGCATAGGGAATATAGTCTACCTTGTAGTAACATGTGATGACAGATGGTGACTATGCTTATGGTGGTGGGCACTGCATAATGTATAGAATTGTCAAATCACTATGTTGTACACCTGAAGTTGATACAACACTGTATGTTGACTATACTTCAATAATAAAAATTAAACAAAAATTTCAAAGGACCTCGTAAAGCTGTAGACTGCTGATTTACAGGGCTGGAAGGTTATGGGCTGGAATAGGATGGCCCAGAGAGGATGAAAAGGGTCATGTTGAGGTGGAGAAGTTGAGGAAGCCAACTGAGAAGAACAGGTTGTTGAGGCAAGTGGAATACCACGCCTCACCCGGATCCATCATGGAAAGAGTGAAAAATAAGTGAGGGAATAAGAGAATTTCAAGAAAATTTTAATTAAATGAAGGAGTGAAAGGTGCTTGGAGTGTACCTGTGCTAATCCTAATGCAAAGAGCATTTTTCTCTTCTGGACATCCTCTGAGCCTCCTGGCTCCTCCTGGGTGCCAATGCCATTTTCCCAGGGATAGAATGATTCAGTTTCTCTAGGGACAGAAGTCCCCACTTTGGTCCCAGGGCATGCATCAGCAGAGAGTCCTGTCAGAACCTGTGATTTCACAACAGACACCTGTCCAAATGAATGTATATTTTTCCCACGATGTTTTTGTGACTTTTCCAAATTGCTATCCTTTAGCTATGGACTGCATTTTCAGTTTGGAAGCTTGTTCTGGGCAATAGACCTAGTATGCCTTCCAGTTCTCAGTGTCCCATGAAGTAGCTCTCTGTTAGCATACACATAATCAAAGCAGAAGCCTCATTTTTCTTTTCAGTTTTATGATGCTTGTAGGTCACCTTTGATCAGGGATCTGGTGCCATTCTTTGAACATGTTGATAAATGCCCATATTTAAAACGGGCTTTGGACAAAGATGCACGATAAATACTTAATTCAAGCTGGGACTCAGGCATCAACTGAGTACCTGTATTCACCCAAGCAGTGAAATATTTAATGCCATGTTGTTAAGCTGCACATTGATGTACACATGTACACATGGATGACATACTTATTCACATCTATAAAGACAAAAAAGACACAAATGAACCACTTTATTTTTTTTAAGATTTTTTTATTTATATATTCATGATAGAGAGAGAGAGAGAGGCAGAGACACAGGCAGAGGGAGAAGCAGGCTCCTGACGCGGGACTCGATCCCGGACTCCAAGATCACTTTCTGGGCCAAAGGCAGCCGCTAAACCGCTGAGCCACCCAGGGTTCCCCCAAATGAACTACTTTAAATTGATTGTTTACTTGAGCCTAGATGAGTGAAGACAGTTGAGCAAAATCTCTGTGAGTTTCTGGAATTGTCCATATAGATGCAATGAGGTGAGGCAGGCCATACTGTCTCTTCACCAAGTCTACCTGCCTGAGGTGTTAGGAGTACTGATGAACAGATTTCTGCATGATGAGGAAGTCACAGAAATAGCCAAGTGGCTCAGATTATTAGTGCTGGAGCTTTGAACTGGTTCAAGATTAGCTTTAATTATTAACCTTCTTTAATATTTCAGAGTGTCTATAATAAAAGAAGAATGGTACATTTAATTTATAGTTATGCAGTCAGAAACTATTAGACCTGAAAAGAACTTAGATTATTTTGGGGTATGGGAGGTTCACAGGTTTTTGCATTCTCCAGGATGCTCAAGGTACACCTCTGTTTCTCTTGACATCAGTGTTCTTGAAGGCAATAATTCTTGTGGTTGAAGGGTGAGAGTGCAAAAGGGGGTGGGGTTTGCATGCTTCAGAGTAACAAAGTCTTCCAATGTTGCCTTGAGTTTCAAAAATGCCTCATTTAGGGGATTCCAAATTAGTGAATTTCATCTGGAATAAGTTCATCATTTATTTTGTTTATTTAATCTTTCTTACTACATAAAGAAATAAGAGGCTAATGACTCCCTCTTTGATATCTTCACCATTAATCCCTTCCCTGAATTGCAAATTCATAGTGTATGTCTAACTGGCATCTCAAAAATTGCTTTGGCTGAAACAGGACTCTTCATTTATTCTCTCCACTCATTAAATCTATTCTTCTATAAGTTCTCACTACTGCAAGAAAGGATACCACATTTTGTGCTGGAGGCTGGAAGGGTGGTCCACCCAGGGGTGGTCCATGTGCCAGGTGCTGGTGA
The DNA here is from genome assembly GCF_048164855.1 of Canis lupus baileyi. Classification (NCBI taxonomy): domain Eukaryota; kingdom Metazoa; phylum Chordata; class Mammalia; order Carnivora; family Canidae; genus Canis; species Canis lupus. The sequence continues at coordinate 29,000,936 of NC_132857.1, read as the reverse complement.
AATATTTGGTAAGAGCACCACTTATGCTGTAATAATAATAATAATAATAATAATAATAGCCCAGAAAATTAAAACTCCTACTTCAAAAATAAGAGTTTGTTAAGAAGAATGTTGATATTATGTGTTGGTTGATATTAGCTGAAAGTAAAAAAAGAATAGACTCAAGAAATCTGGGGACTGCTTCTTGATTTCAAACAATAATGTTGGGAAATATTTGAGGAAAAAGGCAATTAAAAGTCAGACTTGTAGCAAATACTGAACTGAGGGTTGCTTATCACATCAGAAAGAGAGACAGACAGACAAGGAGGGAGGGAGGGAGAGAGAGGCATTTCTCAAGAATTCAGGTGTGACAATGGCATATGGAGTTGATGAAAATTAAATTGGTAAGAAATGGATTATGTTTTTGGCTTTTTGAGAGAGATCTATTGCCAAAAATCTGGACAAAATGGTTTATAATGAGACTTAAAATGATCTTTGGACCTCCAACTTTCTGTAAAAAAGGAAGTGGAATGAGGGGCTCAGCCTTGAAAGGACACAACCTCTAACACCCTTTTTAGGTGTTGCCAATGAGAACAACATAAAAGGAAGGTCCTCTCCCGAGGGCAAAGGTGAGGGACCCCAGAAGCCCTGCCTGTGAAGCCCCACAGAACTAGGATTTAATTAAGGAACATTGCCCTTAGCAGGTAGGGGTTCCACTTAAGTCTACCCAGCAGGACTTCAGAATCTCAGTGGATGTTTCCTAGTGGGACAGTATGTTGTCCCACCCATGGTCCTCAACTATGTATGCAGTAGGGGAGGAGGGCAACTTTTATTTTTTGGATTATGGGTCTCAGATGAAGAGTAGACACATCTGGGCTCAATGCACAGACACACTAGCATTATAATCTGGTGTGCAGAACTCTGCAAGAGCCTGTACTTTGAGCGTGGTGCCCTGATACTTTTTTTTTTTTTTCAAAAGTAGGATTTATGTTTTATTCAGAGTTTACAATTGATATTTCAGAGAGAAAGCGTTTCACTAAAGACCTCCATGGAACCCTGCCTTCCATGACTACATGCTTACAGAGTTGGGATTTGTCCATATAAAAAGAAAATCATGTAGAGGCTCATTGCACAGGCTGTGGCCTTATCTGTTTCTTTTTTTATTTGTTTTTATTGAAGTTCGATGTGACAACATACAGTATGACACCCAGGGCTCATCCCATCAAGTGCCCTTCTCAGTGCCCATCACCCAATTACTCCAACCACTGGCCCAACACCCATTCCACAACCCTTTGTTCATTTCCCAGAGTTAGGAGTCTCTCATGTTTTGTCACCATCTCTGATTTTTCCCACTCATTTTATCTCCTTTCCCCTATAATCCCATTCACTATTTCTTATATTCCAAGTATGAGTAAAACCATATGGTGATTGTCCTTCTCTGATTGATTTATTTCACTCAGCATAATACCCTCCAGTTCCATCCATGATGAAGCAAATCGTGGGTATTCATCATTTCTGATGGCTGAGTAATATTCCATTGTATATATAGACCACATCTTCTTTATCCATTCATCTGTTGAAGGACACTGAGGCCCCTTACACAGTTTGGCTATCATGGACATTACTGCTATGAACATTGGGGTGCAGGTGCTCTAGTGTTTCACTTTATCTGTATCTTTGGGGTAAATCCCCTGTAGTGCAATTGCTGGGTCAGAGGGTACCTCTGTTTTTAACTCTTTGAGGAACCTCCACACAGTTTTCCAGAATGGCTGTATCAGTTCACATTCCCACCAACAATGCAAGAGGGTTCCCCCTTCTCCATACCCTCTTTATTTATTGTTTTATTTTTTGTTGTTGTTTCCTGTTTTATTAATTTTCACCATTTATTGTTTTCACCATTCTCACTGGTGTGAGGTGGTATCTCATTGTGGTTTTGATTTGTATTTCCCTGATGGCAAGTGATGTGGAGCATTTTCTCAGGTGCTTGTTGGCCATGTCTATGTTTTCTTTGGTGAAACTTTTGTTCATGTCTTCTGCTCTTTTCATGATTGGATTTTTTGTTTCTTGGGTGTTGAGTTTAATCAGTTCTTTATGGATCTTGGATACTAGCCCATTATCTGATATGTCATTTGCAAATATCTTCTCCCATTCTGTAGGTTGTCTTTTAGTTTTGTTGACTGTTTCCTTTGCTGTGCAGAAGCTTTTTATACTGATCAACTCCCAATAGTCCATTTTTGCTTTTTTTTTTTTAGATTTTATTTATTTAATCATAGCAGACACAGAGAGAGAGAGGCAGAGACACAGGCAGAGGGAGAAGCAGGCTCCATGCAGGGAGCTGGATGTGGGACTCGATCCTGGGTCTCCAGGATCACTCCTGGGGCTGAAGGCGGTGCTAAACCACTGGGCCACCAGGGCTGCCCTCATTTTTGCTTTTGTTTCTCTTGCCATTGTAGATGGATCTTGCAAGAAGTTACTGTGGCCAAGTTCAAAAAAAGTGTTGCCTGTGTTCTCCTCTAGGATTTTTATGGATTCTTGTCTCACATTTAGATCTTTCAACCATTTGAGTTTATTTTTGTGTATGGTGTAAGAGAATGGTCTAGTTTCATTCTTCTGCATGTAGTTGTCCAATTTTCCCAGCACCATTTATTGAAGAGACTGTCCTTTTTCCAGTGGATAGTCTTTCTTGCTTTGTAGAATATTAGTTGACCATAGAGTTGGGGCCATTTCTGGGTTCTCTATTCTGTTCCATTGATCTGTGTCTGTCTTTGTGCCAATACCATACTGTCTTGATGATCACAGCTTTGTAATACAGCTTGAAATCCAGCATTGTGATGCCCCAGCATTGGTTTTCTTTTTCAATAGTCCCCTGGCAATCCGGGGTCTTTTCTGATTCCATACAAATCTTGAGATTATTTGTTCCAATTCTGTGAAGAAAGTCCACGGTATTTTGATAGGGATTCCCCTAAACATGTAAATTACCCAGGGTAGCACAGACTTTTTTTTAAGATTTTATTTATTTATTCATGAGAGACACAGAGAGAGGCAGAAACACAGGCAGAGGGAGAAGCAGGCTCCATTCAGGGAGCCCGATGTGGGACTCGATCCCGGGACTCCAGGATCATGCCTGAGCAGAAGGCAGATGTTCAACTGCTGAGCCATCCAGGTACCCCAGACATTTTCACAATATTTATTCTTCTGATCCATGAGCATGGAATGTTTTTCCATATCTTTCTCTCTTCCTCAATTTCTTTCAGAAGTGTTCTGTAGTTTTTAGGGTATAGATCCATTACCTCTTCGATTGGGTTCATTCCTAGGTATCTTATGCTTTTGGGTGCAATTGTAAATGGGATTGATGCCTTAGCCTCTTTCTTCAGGCTCATTGTTAATGCATAGAAATGCCACTGATTTCTGGGCATTGATTTTTGTATCCTGTCACATTGCTGAATTACTGTATGAGTTCTAGCAATCTTGGGGTGGAGGCTTTTGGGTTTTCTATATACAGTATGATGTCATCTGCAAAAACGGAGAGTTTGACTACTTCTTTGCCAATTTGAATGTCTTTTATTTCTTTTTGTTGTCTGATTGCTGAGGCTAGGTCTTCTAGTACTATGTTGAATAGCAGTGGTGAGAGTGGACATCCCTGTCATGCTCCAGATCTTCAGGAAAAGGCTCTCAGTTTTTCCCATTGAGAATGATATTCGCTGTGAGCTTTTCATAAATGGCTTTTACGATACTGAGGCATGTTTTCTCTATTCCTACATATTGAAGAGGGTTAATCAGGAACGGATGCTGTATTTTGTGAAATGTTCTCTCTGTATCTATTGAGAAGATCATAGAGTTCTTGTTTTTTTTCTCTTGTTGAGGTAATCTATTACGTTGATTGTTTAAGTGTTAAACTACCCTTGCATCTTGGGGATAAATCCCACTTGGTCATGGTAAATAATCTTTTTAATACACTATGGATCCTATTTGCTAGTATCTTGAAAGAATTTTTGTATCCATGTTCATCAGGGATATTGGTCTGTAATTGTCTCTTAGGTGGGGTCTTTGTCTGGTTTTAGAATCAAGGTAATGCTGCCTCATAAAACCAGTTTGGCAGTATTCTGTCCCTTTCTGTCCTTCAAACAGCTTTAGAAGAATAGGTATTATTTCTTCTTTAAACCTTTGACAGAATTCCCCTAGGAAGCCATCTAGCCCTGGAATTTTGTGTCTTGGGAGGTTTGTGATGACTGCTTCAGTTTCCTTGCTGGTTATAGACCTGTTAAGATTTTCTGTTTCTTCCTCTTCCAGTTTTGGTAATCTGTGATTTTCCAGAAATGCATCCATTTCTTCTAGGTTGCCTGATTTGTTGACATATAGCTGCTCATAATACGTTTTTAAAATCGTTTGTACTTCCTTGGTATTGGCTGTGATCTCTCCTCTTTCATTTGTGATTTTATTAATTTAGTCTTTTTTCTTTTAAATAAGACTGGCTAGTGGTTTATCTATCTTATTAATTCTTTCAAAGAACCCACTCCTGGTTTTGTTGATCTGTTCTACAGTTCTGATCTCTATTTCATAATGCCAAACACAGCCAACCACTGCACTGGTCTCACCAAATGGATGGAAAGCAAAATTGCATCTTTGGCTGCTTAGTGTCTTTGGGTGAGATTCCTTACTATGGTGAATAAGGTCTTCCTCAATCTCTCTCATTTCAGTTCCTGCAATGTGGACATCCAGGAAAGTGCTATATAAGAGTTGCCATTCCCCCAGCACAATTGAGAAATAGAAAGGGGCACTGTGTCTCGAGTGAATGAGTGAAATGAAGAGAGAGGTAAAGAGGGCAAGACCTGACCTTTTTACTCTGAATAAAATGGAGAGCCATTACATGGTTTGAACAGAAGAATCAGAGTGTCTGGTTTCCATTTTCAAAGATCCTTCTGCTACTGTGTGAAGAATGCACTGCAGAAGGACAAGGGTAGAGGCAGAGACAAGCTGGAGGGTGTTCAGTAAATGAGGTGGGAGCTGGTGGTAGGATGGACCTGGTGGGAAAAGTGGATGCTGGATTTATTTGGAAGTTGGAATCCATTAGAAAGGATTAATACCCACCATTTTCTTCCATGTGGATGGAACTGAAGGGGATTATGCTGAATGAAGTAAGTCAATTAGAGAAGGACAATCGTTATATGGTTTCACTCATACGGGGAATATAAGAAATAGTGAAAGGGATTATAGGGGAAAGGAGGGAAAATGAGTGGGAAAATTAGAGAGGGTGACAAACCATGAAGGACTCCTAACTCTGGGAAATGAACAAGGGATAGTGGAAGGGGAGGTGGGCAGGGGGATGGAGTGACTGGGTGATGGGCACTGAGGAGAGCACTTGACAGGACGAGCACTGGGTGTTATGCTATATGTTGGCAAATCAAACTTCAATAAAAAATAAATAAAAATAAAAAAATTTTAAAAGTTGGGATCAACTGTCAGAACCTCTTGACAGGTTGGATGAGGAATATAAAAGAAAGAATAACTTAAAAAAAAAAAGAAAGAAAGAATATGATCAAGGATGATTTCAGAATGTTTCACCTGAGCAAAGTCAAATGAATTCTTTTTTTAAGTTCTTTGCTATTAATATAAGACAAAGTTTAAATGTAATGGTCAATACAGGTTGAAGTAAAAAGTTGGAGAAATATGTGCCTTACAGACACTGATGACATAACTACAGTAATAGAATAGCTTTCAAGACATTGACAGAGATACAGAGGAACACGTCACAATGTTCAGAATATTAATTCTCCAGGAGGACATAACAATCCTAATATGTGTCCACCTAATCACATAGATTCAAAATACACAAAATGACAGTGAATGGATCAAACAGAAATACAGAGTCACAACTAGAGTTGGAGATCTTAACAATCCTCTCTCAGTGAATGATAAAAAAAATGAGATTTTAAAAATCAGTATAACATAAATGAATAGAACATCACAATTAACCAATTTTATCAAATTGGCAATTATTGGAACACTAAACCCAGGAAGTTCAGAACACACTTTCTTTTTAAGAATGTGCTCATGGAATATTCACCAAAATAGACCATGTATGTGGTGGTACATATAATATGTCCCAAGAGATGACAGAGTCCATTCTTACCTACTCTGGAATTAAATTAAAAATAAATTAGTAAGCAGTCATTTTACAAATTAACTAGAAAATACCTCTCCATCAGAATCTCTTGAAACCAAGCAATAGACTTTTATATAACCCATGAAACTAGGAAAAACTGAAAGGAAATTAGAAAATACATTTATCGAAATGGTAATGAACACCCAATATTTCAAAATGTGTGAAAAGGAGTTATCGCAGTACTTAGATATAAATTTATTATTTTAATTCCACATATTAGAAAACAAGAGTTTTAAATCAGCTTCTACCTCAGAAGTTAGCCAAAGAAAAGCAGTTTAAGTCCAAAGCAAATAGAAAAGTAAAAAAGTCATAAAGATGAGAGGGTAAGAAAAATAAATGGAATAGAAAACACAGTAGCTATTTAAAAAATCAGCAAAATCAATTTTTTCTTTTTAAAGAAAATTAATAAAAGAGCAAGAATGTCAGAAACAAAAGAAAATAAAACACAAATTACCAGTATCAGGAAGGAAATGAAAGTCTGAAATGTCCTACAGATGTTAAAAGAAGTTTAATATTTTATTTATTTATTCATGAGAGACAGAGAGAGGCAGAGACATAGGCAGAGGGAGAAGCAGCCTCCCTACCAGGAGGCTGATGGGGGACTCCATCCTGGGACCCCAGGACCCGGCCCCAAGCCAAAAGCAGATGCTCAACCACTGAGCCACCCAGGCATCTCTCACTCTCTCTCTCTCTCTTTTTTTTTTTAACATTTCCAACTCATTTTATGAGAATAACATAACCCTAATAAAAAATCCTACAATAATATTACAAGAAAAAATATTACAGACCAATATTCCTCACGAAAAGACACAAAAATCCTTCACAACATATTAGCAAATCAAATACAGAAATACATGAAAAAAGAATATATATTGTGACCAAATGGAATCTAACATAGGGATGCAAGGTTGGCTCAGCACTGAAAAATCAGTATTATTCAATGTATTAACAGAATAAAGGAATAAAAACCATGTAATATTCTCAATAGATTCAGAAAAAGCATTTGATGAAATTTACCATCTGTTCCTAATTAAAACGCTCTGCAAAGAGGATAGAAGGCATTTCCTCAACCTAAAAAGGAGTATTCATGAGAAAAACACACAGCTAACATCATATACATGATGAAATATTAATCCTTTGTGCCCTAATAGTGGGAACAAGGCAGATATTCAGTCTCATTGTTTCTATATACTATTGTACTGGAAGCTTAGTAGTCTATTAAAGAAAAAAAAGATGGATTTTAAAGGAAGAAGTAAGGCTAATTTTACTTGCAGATGACATGACTATAGAAAAATCCATAGAAATATACACACTATTTGAATAATTATTGGATTTAACAAGGTTGTTGGATAAAAATTCAATGTAAAATAATCAGTATTGTTTCTAAGCACTAGCAACAAATGGAAAATGAAATACAGTAAAAAAATATACCATTTCCAATAGCGATGAAAAAAACAAATATGTGGGAATATATTTAACAAAAAACGTACAAGACTTCTATACAAAAAAATATGTAACATTTCTAAAAGAAAACAAGAGCTAAATAAATAAAAAGACATCTTCTGTTCACGAATTGGAAGACTGCTGTACAGATACCAATTCTCACCCCAGTTGACATATGGATTCACTGAAGATTCAGTCAAAATCCCAACATGATTTGTTATAGAAACTGACAACTTGATTCTAAATTTATACGGAAGGAACTAGATTAGCCCAGGCAATCTAGAAAGAAAACAAAACAATCTAGAAAGAAAACAAAAAGACTTATGATACCTGATTTTAAGACTTGACTTTACAAAGCTACAGTTTTGAAGACTATGTGGTATCAACCTAAGAACAGAAAATAGATCAACAGAACCAGAAAAAAAAAGTTCAGAAACAGACCCACACAAAATAACTAGAAAAAATTAACACTGGATTTTACTTTAAATTATTCAAAAAATTTATTCAAGATGGATCATAGACTAAAAGCTAAAACTAAAAATATTCTATAAGGAAAATATGATAATATTTTCACAAATTGCAGATTGATTAGATAAGTCATGAAAGCATCAAACATAAAAGAAAAAAATGATAATTTAGACCTTATCAAAATTAAAATCCTCTACCCATGAATAGACACTATTACAAAAAAAAAAAAGAGACAAGCCACAGACTAAGAGATAATAATTGAGATATATATATCAGACAAAAAAAAAACTTATCTACAAAATATATAAAGAATACTTGCAAATCAATAAGAAAAACAGACAACCAATTATTTTAAATGAGAAAAAAAAAGAGTCCATACAAATAGCCAATAAGCACCAACACCAAAGAAATACAGTGATGCCACCTCACATCTACTGCAGAGGCTATCACTAAAAGGATGAACAAATCCAAATGCTGATGAGGATGTTGAGCAACTGAAACTCATATATTAGTGGTCAGAGGGCAAAGACCACAAAATGCTTTGGTAAACTGATTGGCAGTATCTCTTGAAGTTAAACACATGCCTACCCACATCTAAGAATATTACTAGGAGAAATTAAAATGTAGGCCCACAAGAAAACTTGCAGAAGAATATTCATAACAGTTTTACTTATAATAGCCCAGAGCTGAAAAGAAAAATATCCACCCACAGGAGAATAGATAAATACACTTGATAAAATTTTAACAAATGAGTTCCTAGAAAAACTGAAAGGAAGAACTACTGATTCATGGATGAATCAAGTCTCAAAAACAAAGTTTAAACAAAAGAAACCAGAGCCAGCAAAACTAATCTATAGTGATAGAGATCAAAACTAGCTCCCTTAACTGGAAAGGATTAGAGACAACTTTCAGGGATGGTGGCAATAGTCTATATCCTGGTTTGGGTGGTTGTTAGCAAGAGTACTCATTTAGCAAAACTACTGACCTGCACATTGAAACTCTGTTTATTTAACTCTATGTGAAATCTGCCTCAATTTTATGATAAATATTTTAAAACGTTTTAAAGAGACAGAATGACAGAAGAAGCATTAGAGACAGGGTACACAAAGAAGTCAGTGTTTTGCTGTAAGCAGGACCATAGAAATAGGAAGGCAACTGATAAAGCCAGTGTGAGAAATACAATTTTGTTTATTTGTAAAGAAACAAAAATAACAGCACTGTCGAATACTTATAGGAATGATCCAGGAGAAAAGTAAGCGTTGCTGGACTGACTTCCTTGAGTAGACAGAGAAGGTAAAATCTCCATCACAAGAAACGGGATTGACTTTAAGAAAGTGCCCAGGTATGGAAGGAGAGCAATAGTGAGGGGATAGATGATAAGCGGAGTTCTGTTTGTTTCTCTCCTCTAAGTCCAGTAGGAAAAAGTGGGAGGAGGTGGAGGAGACCTGCAAGGTTAGCTTAGGAAATAGTCACACAAGGTATGAAGAGGGAATGGTCTACAGCAGGAGTCAACAAACAAGAGCATTCAGGCCAAATACGGCCTCCAAGAGATAAAAATGGTTTTTACATTTCTAAATGTTTGAGGGATAAGCAAAAGCAAAAACAAAAGAAAAGTAATATTTTGTAGTATGTGAAAATATTTGAAATTTAAATTTCAGTTGTAACACATAAAGTTTTATTGGAACACAGCCATGCTTATTCATTCCTGTGTTGTCTATGGCTGCTTCCAGAAGACAGCAGCACAGTTGAGTAATTGCAGCAGAGACCACACGTCCCACAAAGCCTAAAATATTCACCATCTGGTTTTTAACAGTGAAAGTTTGCCTACTAATATGATTGCTGGACAGAATTAAGCATTCAGTTGAGGATTGTTATCTGAACTTGAAATGAGACACATCACCATAGTTGTATGTCTTCCCCTGTAATGTACCAGTAATCAGACCCCTAATTAGGTGTTGAATTAAATGAGATCATACATGTGGAGCGTCTAACACAAAGCATGTACTTATTCAACAGGAAACCCCCAGCCATCTGCTATCGTGACCTCCTCCTGGAGTGAATATGTATGGATGATGTTGAGCACAGATTACAGCAGAAGGGCTGCCTCCTGGACCACAGGTCTCAAGCAAATCTCTCCTTATCAACTGGACTTTTTGCACCTACATCCCCCAGGAAGAATTTTCTGTGGCCCCTTAGGTAACTGATCGACTTTTCACCTACACCAACTCCAACAAAACTGTTCTGACCCAATGCTCCTAATCTATGGCAGTAGGCAAAGCATCTATGCGTTCCAGAACTGAAAGGTCAGGACCTTGTAAGGAGCATTCTGGAAAAGCTCTCTCCACCCCAACCCTAACCCACCCTACCACAGGTATTCTCTCACCAATGTAGCTTTGTAAAACAAACACAAGAAAGAATTGAGGGAGGGGAGGGGAGTTGTTGGTGTAACTGTAATTTCTCATGAATGAGAATTGCCATTGTCTTCTTAAGACATTTAGAAATTTTAATCTAGTGGCAAAAAAAAATACATTATTTTCTTAAATTTAATTAATTTACTAAACTCCTCATGGTTCGTTGGATTCAATCCTGTATCTGTGATCTTTCTAGGTCCATTACACTCATGGGATTCAACTTCATCTATTCTAATACATAAAAATCTCATCCAAATGGAAATAAAATGCAGTTTTGAACTTTCTAATGAAGGCACCCATTCTGGCTTCCCAGCACTCTAAAATTAATGGCCTCTGTCCCCCACCCTCTTTTTTGAGAACTCTTTAGTTCTATGCTGACTAGATGGGAGAAGATGCCATTGTCGTGAAGGGCCCACTCCACGTCCATAGTTCCAGCCAGAGCATCACCCAGGAGGAACATTCAGGAAAGGAGTGTGCCTGTCCACAAGGCACTGCCAATTACAGCTGGCTCCCAGGGAGATATTTTTGTAATAAAAGTAAAGGAAAGCACTGTTCCAGTTAAGGAAAAGCATAAAACCATTTATGAGTTGGCACCCACCTGCACATTACACATGCTGTAACATGCCATGTCCCCGAGGCTGCCCCATACCCACCCCTGCTTATGCTCTGCTCACACCACACACCTCCCTAGAGCCACCCACCCCTGCCTGTGTTTCACCCACACATTGTGCACCTTCCCTAGACCCACTGAGCATCTGTACAGGCCTCAGAAACTTTCTACTCTAGGGTGAAGGTATGATCATCTCCACTTTTCAGTGAGAGTTGTGCACTGAAAAAGCATTTGGTACCTGTCCATACTCCCATAGCTAGCAAAGGATAGAGCAGGCCTTGTTATGACCTAACAGGGTCAGCTGTGATGATGGCCAGCAGCAAGCATCATGGCAAGCACCTGCTCTGGCCCGGGTTTGTTGCTAACTGTTATCCAGGCATGATCTCATTCAGTTTCCACAGCTACTCAGTTGGTGGACATGACCATCAGCCCCAGTTTATAGATGAGCATATAACATGGAGTAGCTTCTCAAGACCACAGAAAAAAAATTGCTGATTGTCCAACCCTGAAGACTGTGGTGGGTTCTCTGCCTTGGCAGCCCCTACGGCCTCCCATTGCCCCTCCTACACCTGCCCCACTGGAGACATTCCCAAAGACTAACTTGTGAAATTGACTCTCTTCTCTTGGGATATATAAAATTAATGTTATTTTGAAATTGGCACTTTATTTAACCCAGGCCCCTTGGAGAGTATCCAAACTTCTAGCTAAGGAGGAGAGATTGATGGCATGCATGTCCAAGACCCGTGGAATGTTCAGCCTTTCCAAACTGTGCTTCCCATACTGAATGCCTGAATCTTGGATCCTACCACTGTTCCTTGATGTTGAGAGAGAAGAGAAGGTACTTCAGTTGACCCCAAAGACTCATGTCCCCAGTGCTAACCCCCTGGACTGCTCATAGTATTCCACTCCTCACTCTTTCCGGAAGGAATGCACTACCCTTCCCACTTTGAATTAAGTGAGGCTACAGGACTTGTTCTGAACAATACAAAATGAGATAAAATAATTTCTCCTGGGCAGAAATGCTAAGAGGATGCACACAATTTATCACATTTCTTTCCATCTGTCTCTGTGGTGAAAGAACTCATGTTGAGATGGGGCTTCTATTAGCTTGGGTCCTGAGTGACTATGAAGGAGCAGAGAACCCTGCCAACCTTCATTATAAGGAGCCTTAAATTCTTGTTGTATAAGTAAAGCCACTGAGTCATGAGAGGTTGCTTGTTGATGCAGCATAACCCAGCCACACATATACATGTACTCCAACAACCCCACACACATACTCTTAAAAACCCATTCTAGGATAGTATCTATTTCTGTACTCACAACTCGTAACACAAAATATGTAGGTTTTCCACTCCAATCAATTCTCAAATTCTCTGCAGATGCCAAGTGGGTGTCTCACAATTTAATCCAATTCTAATGCTAACTACCTGAAGTCATCACAGACCCTGCAGTTTAAGGGCTCGGTTTTATAAGATTGTCCCATTTCAGGCACCAATAGCAAGTAGTGGGTCCCCAGGATACTCACAATTCTGTCTCACTTGGCTATGAATCAAGAATTTGTATGATCCCCCTTTCAGATTTAATAATTTACTGTAAGAGTTCATAAACCTCAGGAATAACACTTTACTATTACTAATGTATTATAAAGAATAGAAATGAAGAACGAGGTGAAGAGGTATTTAGAGCAAGGTCTAAATGGATCCTGAGCACAGGAATTTCTGTCTCCTTGGAGTTGGGATGTGGCATCCTCCCAGCACATGGATGCACTCACCAACCTAGAAGCTCTCCAAAGCCCTATTGCTTAGGGGGTTTAGGAGGTTTCACTACATACGCATGATTGATCAAATCATTGGCTATCAGTGATTAACTCAATCTCCAGCCAATCTCCCCTTACTGTAAGTCAGACTATGGGGCCGAAAGCTCCAAGCCTCCAATTACATGGTTGGTCCTCTGTCAGCCTCCATTCTCCAAAATCCCTTTGTTAGTGTTAACTCGAGTGTGGTTAAAAGGGGCTTGTCATGAAAAACCAAAGATGGTCCTCTCAGCCCTATCACTCAGGAAATTACAAGCATTTTAGGGGTTCTTGTGCCAGGAATGGTGGATAAAGACCAAATATACATGTCTTATTATATCACAATACCACACCGACACTCCTACACACACATTACTTCTTCCTTTTCTCTCCATTGAGAAGGAATGTCTTTAAGCATCAGCAAATTCCTGATTTTGCACTAGGCTACAGGGGACAAAGATGAATAAGGCATTGCCCTCACATTAACAAAACAGGCAATATACAGAGAGAGAGATGTAATCATATCAATGTACTTTAGCTCCTTCCATAAGGCAGAAACCACTGGGGGACTGTCTGCTTTTGTGTTTTCAGAATCTTTTTTATTAAATTTGTATAGCACTACCTCATCCATATATTAATAGTGACAGATATAACTCCACAATTCCTCCACTCATCCAATCTGCCATCTCTCTCTCCATTCGTTTCCTCTCCTCTCCCATCAAGGGCATTCTGTGTACAAGGCACTGGGCATACACAGGTCCCATCCCTCAAGGAGTTCTCCATCCTGAGGCAATGCAGTACAGTGTAGTAGGTGCCCCCAGATGAAACATGGGGTTCAGACAGTCCAGATATAGGAACAATAAAAGCAGAGGGAGGTTACAAGTGTCTCCTCTGCATCGGAGGCATACAGCAGGGCATGTGGCTGAGGGAAGGCCCGCAGGTAAACAAGGCTTGGCAGGGACTACTATTCTCCTGTGACTCGCAGCAGTAATGCACCTTGGGTCTTTTAAAGCACTTTGCCTTGAGGCAGCAGGGAGCTATTTAAGGGCTTTGAGCTGGATAGTTACATAATCCGGCTGCACCAAGAAAGATGATGGGCCATTGTCAAGACAGTGACTGAAAGTCAAGACAGCTGAGGAATGTGGTAGAGTGCTACCATCAGAGCTCTGGCAGGGGAGCAAGGGGTGTGGGGGGGGCAGGCAAGACACAACAGATATTTCAGAGTTGAGGCATAGGAGAGCTGCCTCCTCACTACTCTGTTTTCAGAGCACTTCCACTCTGACCACCCTCAGTCCTCAGCATGAGAGATATTTTTTCTAATACTATTTTGTGTCTAAGGAACTAAACCTAAAATGGTCTGAGGGCACATCAGAATTGTCTCCAGCCCCTTTGTATCCACCATCTCCCTGCCTAGACAGATGCCTTGGAAGCACAGTGATATCATCACTCCTCTGTGCAGTGTGCATTATGGACAAGGTGCTTGAGCACCCACAAGGCAATGGAGAAAGTAAACAAGAGGGTCCCTTCCATCACCAGCATGTCTAAGAACACCAGCACCAAGTGCCGCTCTGGCTCAGAGCCTTCGCACCCAGCCCACTCTTCAGTGCATATACAGCTCACCCACAATGTGGGAGCTCCAAGAGAAAGACATTTGTCTGGCTTGGCTTCCCATACTTCCAGTGTGCATCATCAGGGAAATTCAGTTCAAAACTACTTCACATCCATTAGGATAGTAGATTCCTACCATCAAAACAAAAACAAATACAGAAAATAACAATTATTGGCGAGGGTATGGAGAAATTGGAGGCCTGTTGGGAATATAACATGGTGCAGCTGCTGTGAAAAAGAGTATGGAGGTTTCTCAAACAATTAAAAATAGAATTATCATATAATCCAGCAATTCTACTTTTGAGCATATGTCCAAAAGAACAGAAGGCATAGTCTCAAAGAGATATGAGCACATCCATGTTCACAGAAGCATTACTCACAATAGCCAAAGGGAATTAACCCAAGTGTCCACTGACATATGAATGTATAAACAAAATGTGGTGATTGCATACAATATTATTGTAACCAATTATTGCAATGAATATTATTCAGCCATTAAAAAGGAAGGATATTCTGCCACATGCAAAACATGGATGAACCATGGGGATATGCTTATTGAAAGAAACTAGTCATGAGAAGACAAATACTGAACGATTCTACTTACATGAGGTACCTAGAATAGTCAAACTTATAAAAGACAGAAAGTAGAATCAGGTGATTTCCAGGAGCTGAGGGGAGGCTAATGCAGCATTGTGTGATGGGTAGAGAATTTCAATTTGGAGAAATGAAAAATCTCTGGAAATGCATAACAATGTAAATGTATTTACTGCCACTGAACTGTACACTTAAAAGTAGTTAAGATGGTAAATTTTATGTTAAGTATATTTTACTACAATTTTTAAATCTAAAATTTAAGAAAGAAAAAATCCAGATCTGCAACTTCTTAGATATGTGAATTTGGGAAAATTAATTTAATCTCTCTGAGCCTCTAGTTACTCATTATAATTCCCTCTATTATAATTTTGAGAATTCATGATAATATATGTAAAAGGCCCTACATACCGCCTGGCACACAGGAGGCATTTACAAATGGCCAGTGTAGTGAACTACCTCTTCTGTGCCCCTGATGTGTGCTGGGTGCTGAGGAGGTCACAGCAGGCAAGAGAGACCCCTACCTTGTCCTCAAGGGCACTGTGTAGAACCCAGAATGGTTGAAGACTGGGTCCAGAAGCCAGGAAAGGCACTGTCAGGTTTGATGTAGGGTCCTAGGCAAGGCTTTTTGGTTCAGAGTTGCCCCAGGGGAATGCAGGTCTGCCAGCAATGGCTTCCACTGGACACAAAGAAGGACTCTACAGAACACACCCCATTCCGACACCTTCTATCTCCATTTACACGATATGCCATGCAAACATTACCATGCGCTGTGTGCTCTGTAACAGGGGAGAGCTTGGGTAATAGAGGTCTGGCTCACCCAGAAACTACTCACATTGAGAGCACAGTAGTAAACTAGTTGTTACTAGGAGCCCTCCAGGTGCTAGAATTATTTTCTATGAAACATGTCATCAGTCCTTCATAGAAACCTCCTAGATATATATTGCCATTTTCTGTTTTACAGATGAGGAAACTGTGGTCCAGAGACATTAAGTGATATGCCCAAGGTCACACTGCACAGTGTTGACAAAAGTGGGTTATCAGCCAGTGTCTGGCTACAAAGTCTTTATTCTTTCCCTCTTGACCAAAGACTACACACCTGCTGGAACAGAAGAGGTTCTCCTTACACAGCTGTTCACAAAAGCCACCCAAAGCCTTGTCCCCTACCCATCACCAAAACAAGTGACCTAGGCAGGACTCAGCACTTAAATCCCTGACACTAGGGAGAGGGAAGAAGGAGCACCCAGTCCACCATGTGTAATAGGCCCACAAAGCCTCTTAGTTCCCACAGGAAACTAGGAGACTGACAGGCTTTGGGAGGAAGAAGGGCAGGCCAGGAGACCCTCACACTTTAGCAGCCTGTTGTCTTCTGGATCTCATGGGGAATGAGACAGGCCAGGAAGGCCTTCCCTAGCCTGCAAATCAAAAGCCAAAATGCATGGCCTCTGTGAGTTTATTCCCATATTCTGTCTCCAGCTTCCTATACTGACTTTGAAGACCTTCTCCCCACACTACATTGCACTCACTGGGAACTGGGGGCCCCATGCTCAACTGCCCTGGGCCTGCCATGGCACAAACGGGTGGAATATGGGGATTCCAGTCTACTTGTTGATAAATTGAACACCACAGTATGAAAGGAATCTCATCTAAATTACTCAGTATGCCACCACCACCCCAGCCCCGTATAACCAAGAATCTGCCTGATTTCAGCCTTTCAGAGATGGAAAACAAAGGATTCCCAGTACCAGACAAGCCCTAGAGGAGAGAGAGCCTCTACCCCACAGAAGGAAAGTCACGTTCCACTCACTGACATGGCACCCACCCACCACCCACCCACTCACCCAACTACCTATCCATCCATCTATCCACCCACCCATCCATTCAACAAATGGTCTTTCCCACCTACCTACACTGCACCAGGCTCTGGTGCTTGGGTCCCAGAATGGTCAACCAGTGGGATAGGGACTATGTTGGAAGTAGGTAAATAAATATAGCACAGGATGACCCTGGCTGTCTGGACCTCAGAACCACCCAGGAAGCTGGCCTCCAGCTGCCTATAGTTAAAATTCTGCTCTGTGTGCATGGCTTTGTCTCTTAGAATTGCCCCCTATGTACATGTCCCAACTCCCAAGAAGACCCCAGGAGAGGAATATGGCTTATATACATTTGTGCCCCACCCAGTGGGAAAACTGTAGTCTGGAGATGGTCATATGGACAAAAAGCTTCCTGTCCAGGATGACAACATCCAGCACATTCACAGGGCCCTGAAACTCATCTGATTCCCCAATGTGTCATCTATCTTGTTGGCACAGATGAATGTGAACAAAGGATACTATGAAATCTGATCCCAATTACTTGTTTCCTTTGCCAATTTGACATTTATTCCCTTCTGACAGCTTCATGTAGTTGGTTTTCAAATTACTTTATATCTTGCCACATAATTAAGAAGCCTGGCGTTCTTCCACTTAATTTGGTTTTAGGAACACATCAGGACATGAGACTGGAATCACCTCCCTAACCAGCTCAGAGGCCTGGGGGTAGGATACTGAGTCCTGACTGGCACATATCAAAATAAAGGGGAGGTTAGCACCCCCAGCTCTCTCTCCACACAGTAAATGCCAGTGTTTTGAGCCCCACTTATAACTCTCACTAGCTTTTCTGCCCTTAGATAGTCAGCCTCTGGGGAACTGAGTAATGAGGGAGGTCACAGAGATCTCAGAGAACCACAGACTTGTGGCTCTGTGGCCCCAAGAAGAACCAGAGTGTATCATCCTAGCTTGCAGACACCAGCTACAGGTAGGTTTGCAGTAATCATGGCCAAGGAGAAGAGGGTGAGTGCTTGGGGACACTACTACCATCACCTGTGTGGGCCCTTCTGGGAGGGACAATTGAGACTGACCAGCATGGGTCTGACAGAAAGATCCCATGAGCTAAGCATATCATGGGGTTATGAGTGGCACCAATCCAGTAACTTCTGTTATGTTCACAGCATGCCCTACAGAGATGATGTGTCTTTGAGCCTCATGACCAGATACCTGCAGTGGCTATACCACTGCTCCCTGCCCCTGCCAAAACATACTCCACCCATGATGGTTCATTTCATATGTCAACTTGCCCATAGGGTGTCTAAATATTTGAGCCAACATTTTCTGGGTGTTTCTTTGAGAGTGTTTCCAGATGAGATTAACATTTATATCTGTACACTGAGGAAAACAGATTGTTCTCCTTAATGTGGGTGAATCTAGTCCAATTAGTTGATGGCCTGAATAGAACAAAAGGCTGACTGACCCTGAGTAGAAGAGAATTCTTCCTGCCTATAGACATTCAAACTGCAACATTGACTCTCCCTAGCTCTACAGTAGCTTCTGGCCTTCAGGCTCAAATAGGAATATTAGCTCTATGGATCTGGGACTTGCAAACCTCCATAGCCATGTGAGTTAATTTCTTGTAGTACATATAGATATCCTACTGGTTCTGTTTCTTCAGAGAACTTTAATACACCATCTCTAGGAAGCCCCCAACCTCACACCTCCAGCCTCCAAGTGGGGAGAGGCTATAAAGAGGAGGTGGGAAAGGGCCAAGGAGGCAGTGGGTACAGGCAAGACAGCAGGCCTGGCAGGTCCATCCTACCTCCAGTCCTCAATAGTTGTCATGGGTTTCTGTTAGTTCTCAGATTCCTCATATGAGAATTGGAAAACATAAATCCCAGAATTAACATGGGCCAACCATCAGATGCCTAGTAGGCCATCAACAAACACTTGCTCCTTGGCCTAAAGCATGTTTGTTCTGCTGCTCATTTTCCAGGCAGTGACAGTTCGATGCTCCCCAGAAAAGCATACAGTGCCTTGCAGGGGATCTCTGGCTAGGACTTGGTTGGGGTTGTGAGCTCATGCCCTACCTGGATCCTCAAGCCTGGAGCTTCTCTACCCCATGTGCCCCTCTTAAACCTGACTCCTTCCTTATATCCTGCACTATCAGATTGGCCCATGGGACTCACATTTTCTTCTCTTAGAAACATTTCTACCTGGGCAGCTTTCCCTGTGCTAAGTCAGCAGGGAAGGCAGCTGTCTAGCCCTTGGAATAGAAGCTCATTCATCAGCCCCCTGTTGCTTCTGTTTTTCATGGGGTATGGTGTATACTACAGGACTCCAAACACTGCCTCTCCTGGACAGAGTGTCTGTGCTGGAAGGTACTTATGTGGTCTTGCAATTCATGGACCTTTTGTATGTACTAAGGAGCAATGCCAGGTCCAGAGAAGCTAACTGACCTCCTGATGTCCCAGAGTAGCTTGTCCTGGCTTCAGCTACCCTGCCCCAGTCCAGAGGCAAGTAGGTGTGCACCAGGAGAGGGCCTGCACACAGGGTCCTCAGGACCAGTCCTGCCACATGCCAGTGCCCCTCTTCAGCCACCACCCACATGCTAGGCCTGCCAGATTCATCACCAGAGCCTCTCTTGCTCCTCCCAACTTGACCCTGGTGGTTGTAGCTTGGCAGAACATGCCACTCCGTCCACATATGCCCCTATCAGGCTGGGTCTCAACTCAGGTCCTCCACCCTTGCCTGGGCCATGGGCTGCAGGAGGCTCCTGCTGGCCCCTATCACAGCAGACACTAGGCCTCTCCCCTGAGCTTCCCTTTCAGTGACTCTCCTGCTGGCAGTAGACTCTGCCTGAGGTCCGACATTTGACTGCCAGCCTACCCTTTCTCACCTCCCACTCTCCTCCTTTTCCTCAAGAACCTTGAGCTCCTCATCAGGATCTGTACATCAGGATCTGACCCCTGTAGGTCTCTGATCTTCCCCATTCTGCTTTCCCCTGACTTCCCCCTTCCTTGCCTAATTCCTCCATGGCCCAGAGCCACAGCTCATCTCCCCTTGGCCGAAATGGTACAGGGGTATGGTCGCAGTTAGCTGGAAAAAAAAAAATATTTATTTACAGGCTCCTGATATTTGGCCTTTGGCTCTACTTTAGGTTCCCAGTCATCTCAAGAACCACAGGAGGGGCCCCTCAACCCAAGCACCAATAGTGGTACACTCTGCTTTGGACCTGAGCACCCACACATGTGCCTCCTCCCTGGGCTCCTTCAGCTCCTCCTTCATAGGTGAGGCCAACTCCTGAGAATTACTCCAAGGCACACTTTCCTCCTAAGTAGGCTCACAGCCCAACTAAGTGTTTACCTTCAGGGTCCACCCCATGTGCACAAGGCATAGGAAACCCAGCATTACCCTGCATAATGATGGTCTAATGGAGTGACAAAGGTCTATGTGCATGTTTTCTGGGGCTATATGGGGAGAGGAGTGAGGGAGAGGCTGCCTTAGATGAGAAAATAATTTATTCTCATCACTGCTTCCTGAAACCACAGAAGTGAAACTGGGAAGGTGAGGTTGCAGGGCAGAAGTGAGACATCTGAAGACCCCTCCATGGAAGATAGAAGAGCTTTTCTTCTTAGAGCCACGATTTCTTAACTGTGTTGCTTTAGGCAACTTAGCCTCTCTGAGGCTGTTTTCTCATCTGTAAAATGGCAATAAGCACACGGACCTCACAGGATCATCCTAAGGGTTAAGGAAGATGCTGAGTGTGAAGAATCTGGACAGTGCCCTGCCCCAGGAGGGCTCAGTCCCCACACAGCCCAGCCCTGAACCCATGGTCCATGAAGAGAAGGGAAATTAAAGAAACACCCAGGGAGGAGAAACAGAAAATGGGGCTTGAGGAAAATGCCCCACCCAGAGAGCAAGAGCCCTGCCAGGCTTGGCTCAGATCTGGGAAATTGTAAGTGCGGCTTTATTATGTAAAGTGTATAAGTGATTTTCAGTATAATTAAGATGGATGGCTCTAATAATCCTGCAGGGCCCAATTCCAAGGCATATTACCAGGCATTTACAGGGAGTTTTGTGCACTTTGCTTCAATGAGCACAGGGCCCATTAAAGGAATGTGTGGAAGACCAAGTTCTCAAGCCAACTGCCCTGGGCCTAAGCCAGTGGAGGGGCCTTACCTCAAAGACCCAGAGGAAATGTGCAGAAGCACCATGTCCCAGGAAAGTCATCCTTAGCCCTTAGCTCTGTAGACAGAGCCATTCCTCTTTCTCCCACTCAGACATGGTACTTCATCACCCACAGGAGTCTGTTTGGGGCAAATTGTCATCTCATCACTCAGGTCAGAGATAAGAGCTTACTAAAGAAAAAACTGAGATATCAAAGGGGCAGGTATCTCTGTCCAAGATCACTCAGCTCATCAAAGCCAGAATCAAAGTCAGGTGGAAGTACCTACAGGCAACCAGGTTCAGTCTCCCTCCACCACAGGGCCTCTTCTGTAGCAGCCAGCTCACGTCCCACCGAGTCATGGCTTGATGTGTGGTGGTGTGAGCAGCTCTCGAGGCACCACTTCGTGCAATCATATCAGTCATGCTAGCAGCTGAAATCGTTATTATTCTTATTATTATCATCATTATTATTTACGGTGCTTACTATGCGCTGGACACTTTATTTTAAATAATTCCCATGAAGTCTCTATGAAATAGGCATCATTATTTTTACCCCTAGGGGGTAGATGACTTGCCCAAGCCCACATGGCTGGTTGGGGACTATTCTGAGATTCTGCCTGAATGTCTCTGACCATGGAACCCACTCAGAGCAGGGGACTCTGTGTGTTATAAAGGTGTCCTTATTTATGAAGATATGAATGATCCAAAACTACCGGCAGACAGCCGTGTTCCCTTAAGCTAGAGGAGCCCCTCTCCTCCCCTGCAGCATGTTTCCTCATGCTGTCCATTTTGGGAGCCCCCCACCCCCTCCCAGAGCCTAGCCCCACTCTTACCAAAAGGCAGGCTTGTAGATCTTCTATCCCTACTTGTGAAGGCCTCAGCTCCTCAGCCTCAGACAAACCACTCTGATCTCCCTAACCCTTGGTCCCTCCATCCTTAAAATGGACATAGCAGTGCCTACCATCCACAGCTACCAGGAGGACTGAGAGCCATGGTGTCTACAAAGCTTGATCGTTTTCTATTGCTAACCTCTCCTCCAGATCAAAATGCCAGAGAAGAGAGAAAATGTAGGAAAGAAAAGTTCAGCAGCAGACGCTTGGTCCCTTGGAAACTGACTGACGGGGCCCCCTTGCTGCACGGGGGCCTTCCAGGATGGCTACCCCAGACTTAAGCAGGGCCTAGAGGTTCCAAACTCCAGCTCCTGGGAACTGGACAGCCCACAGAGAGGGACATGGAGGGGCCAGGCTCCCGTGATACCCTGCACCCCCACACTGGGCTATGACCCACAGTGCTTGGGGAACTTATAATCTTCCTCTTTGTCCTGGCTTCTACCTCCCTGAGACCCAGAGTCACACCAAGCCCCACAGTTGTTGAACCAGGAACTGTCAGACACAGCCAGCAGCCCTCACTGTCACCTAATGCCTCCTATGGACTTAAATACCTTCAAATGTCCCCAGCCAGGATCACTTGATCAGCCTAGCGTTCCTGAGCAAGTGGAGTGTCTTAACAGGTTGTGTGGGACCATACTCAGAGAGAGCTCAAGACAAGGTTCAGATGGCCTCACCTTGCAGCTCCTCTCTGTGTGGCACCAGCAGGTCCCTCACCCTCTCTGAGCCCTCCTTTCTGCATGTATAAAATCAGGATAGCCACGCCCCATCACATGAGCTCACTCATGCATGAAGCTCTACCCAGACATCCTTCCTTTCCCTGCCTTGGTGTCTTCTGATTGAGCTACAGGGCCCTGCTGGAGGGACAGCAAGGGACAGGACAGTTACCAATATTAATTGCCCCCAAACGTTTCCTCTTTGGGGTTCCTGAGGACATGACAATTTTCTTTTTAATTGGAGAGTAATTGAATTGACAACAATTTTTGCATTAGTTTCAAGTGCACAACATAGCAATCCAACTTTTATATATTACAGAATGGTCACCACAGAAAGTCAAGTTACCATCTGTCACCCTACAAAGTCATTCCAATATTGATGGATTCCCCATGCAGTACATTACCTCCCTGTGACTTATTTATTTTATAACTGGAAGTCTGTAGCTCTGTATCAGTTTACATTCCCACCAATAGTGAACAAGTTTTCTTTTCTCCACATTTTCACCAAAACTTGTTATTTCTTGTCTTTTGGATACTAACCATTCTGACAGGTATGAGGTGATATCTCATTGTGGTTCTGATTTATATTTCCCTAATCAGTGATGATGATCAACTTTCCATGTGTCTGTTGACCACCTAGATGTCTTCTTTGAAAAAATATCTATTCAGTTTCTCTGCCCATTTTTAAATTATATTTCTTTTTTTAATCATATTTCTTTAAATACTGAGTTAAGTTCTTTATATATCATGCATCTTAACCTCTTATCAGATATATCATTTGCAAATATCTTCTCCCATTCATTAGATTGCCTTTTGATTGTTTCATTTTGATTGTTTCCTTTACTCTGCAAAACCTCTTTAGTTTGATGTAGTACCATTTGTTTATTTTTGTTTTTGTTGCCCTTGCTTGAGAAAGCAGATACAAAAAAATATATCTCTAAGACCAATGTCAAAGAGCTTACTGACTATGTGTTCTTCCAAGAGTTTTACAGTTTCAGGTCTTCCATTTAAGTCTTTAGCTCACTTTGAGTTGATTTTTGTGTATGGTATGAGATAGTGATCCAGTTGCATTCTTTTGCATGTAGCTGGCATGACAATTTTCTAGGCTAGGGCCCTGTGTGAGTTTAAAACACTTTTAAAATTCTATAAATGACTTTTGGAAATAAAGATTAACAAGCTGAAAAAGTAAAACTATTCACCCTAAGCATGGATCTTTGAGGCAGAGCGATCTGGGTTTTTATCTGCTGCCTCATCACATTGCCCATGGAAGTGACTCATAGCAAGTGCGTGTCCAATGGAGATGTTCTCCTTTGCCTTCCAGCTAGTGTGGTGATCACTGGTCACCAAGCATTGTTGCTTCCCCTCTGGGATGGGGAGACAGGTGTTGGAGAGGAGGTATTCTTAGTGGGAAAGCTGTTTCCAGCCACTTATAAAATGCCATGTTTGTAAAGTAACTACAACTTTTTAAGTGACTACATCACTGAGGTTGGAAGAAGCCATATGACTAGACTTACTTATGACTTGTGAATGGAAGCAAACTCTACAGTTTGCACTGCTAGAGCCTTTAAGTGCCCACATAAGACTTTTCTCCCTTTGGTAGGGTACCCCACAGGCCCAAAAGAGAGGCTGCTTTATCCTTCCAAAATCTGAGAGGCTATGATGAGGAGGGACCCAGTCAACCCATATGTATAAGTAACATAAAGGACAAATAAGTCTTTGTTGTTTCTTTAGGCCACTGAAAGGTGAGGGTGTGTGGTTAGAGTCCAACCTTCCTGACCTGAAGTGATATCATTACTGTAAAGATTAAATGTGATTATGTGGAAAAAGCACCTGGCTCATAGCAGAATGATAGTTGTGTCCACTTTAACCTTAAAATACAGAGGACAAAACCCCTCCTTCCATAGCAAAGAAGTCAAATACTCCCAACAGAAAGGACATTCTGATACATACTGAAATGTAGGTGAGAAGGAGCAGATTTTTTTTCCCCAAAAAGCAGCAGTGGTTGGGAAGAGAGTGAGAACATGCAGGCTCCAGGTGTGGAAAGGAGCAGGAAGGCATGAGAGCATCCTATCTCACCCTCTCCTCCATGGAGACACTTGTCTACCAACTTATAGCAACTTCATACCAGAAGATAAATCCCAAGGCTCTGGGGAATCCCTGGCTGCAGTTATGGCTAGAGAGGATGAAAAGTGGAAGGAAGAGTTTACTAGAAGCACAGGAGCACAGAGCAGGACCTGGTAGGTGGCTAACAACACTGCCCAGCTCCCAATAAGAAAAGGCAGAACTCTCCAGGCCCAGGCCCCTCCTATCCCCTCCAACTGGCTGTTGAGCCAGGTCCAGATCTGCCCCTAACAACCAGCCCTACTGAGAATCCACTCCAGGCTAGACTTCATGTCCTATGGAACATATCTACTACTGCCTAATCTTTAGTCTCCCAGGAACATAAAAATCCCAGAGGAAATAATCACCCACCTCCACCCATGAATGGTGGAAGACTCTTCATTCTATCATTTCTGTGGAGCTCCTGGCACAGCCCTCAGAAGCTGCAGGCACAGTAAATGATGTTTCCTAGACCAATGGGCAAGGCCCACAGCACCTGACAACAAGAGGAGGCTGTGAAAGGTCACCCAGCAGCTGAAAACTTGGATTCCTCTGTTGCAAGGCTCTCCCTGGTCTTAAGAAGTCTTGTCCAGCACCCACCCACAATGGCCCCACCATGCACAGCCTTCAGTGCTGGCTAGATCCTTTGCTCTGGTACCAGAGGAATCATTTTTTCAGTGTCCTGCAGGCATGAGTGCTTAAATGACTACTTCTCAGATGCAAATGTCAATGGCAGTCAGCTATTGATCTGTACTGGCTAACCCTTAGGTAAGAAACATACCCAAGTATGTACAAACGCTGTGTGCGTGTGTGTGTGCATAAGTGCGCCTGGGTTGCCACATGGCTATGCAGTTCCCAACTGGACAAAGCCTATCCTCTGGTACCTTAGCACACTGTTCTCTAGCAGAGGGATACCCATTGATTGTGCATGTCTTAAGGTGTCTGTTATGATTAAGTGCCATTCCTAGTATGCAGCACACACTTCACAGTGTTTAGTTATTATTATTTGGCAACAAGATCCATTTGCATTCAGGTTCATCCAAAGAGAAGGGTAAGGACTTAAAAGATATTGAACAGCTACATTATGTTAAGCACTTGACATACATATTCACAAAAGCCCCAGGAGATGGTGCTTTAATTATCCCCATTTTAGGATACCAAGGATCAGGGATGTGAAGAAACCATCCCAAAATACTACAACAGGGAAATGTCAAAGCAAGATATCAAACCCAGATCCAGCTCAGGAAAAGACTGCATGCACATTTATTCCCCCTGTTTTCTCATTTCCACAAAGAGGAAATACCACAGTAAACCCAGTTGATCCCCCTTCACCCCATGTCTACTGCTTCTTAGATGGTAGTGAATGGCAGTGGCCATGATGTCCATCTATTCAGGAACCTAAGCTTGTGACCCTCAGTGGGCTGACAGGGTTTGCATAATGAGTCCATTTGGAGACCCAAAACTCCTCTGTATTGAAGTTCCCAGGACTAAGGACTTTCAGGCAGGAGCAGGCCACCACCACTCTGGTTTCCTGCTCCGACTGACCCCTCTAATTCCTTCTTACAGATCCCTTAGTTATGTGTACCCACCTTTGGTCTTATGGCTATATTGTTCCCCTATTGATGAATAAGTCTGTGCTTAGTGCTCTTTGCATAGACCTGTGATACCAGAATCTCTTGTTGACATGGATTCTCCATGTCTTTCAAAGATGTCCAACATTCCTGGCATTAGCCCATGTTCCTGATTTCAGGTGTACACCATAACAGCCTCAATGGCCACCTTATCAGATAGAAGACATTCTAGTCCTCAGGATAGCCATGGCCTTCCAACAGCCAAAGGCTTTATTCTGCTCTATGCAAGCACCAAAAACCACAAAGCCATGGAGGCTGTAGTCATCCCATACCTGGAGATCCTCTATCTCTTCTCCTGCTTCCCCAGAGAAAACAAATACCCCATTTAGGAACTGGAGACTTGTCCCATCAAGACCCTTTATGACTAGCATAAATGCAGCCATTGTTTCTACCTGTCACATTTACCTTAGAATTCAGATCTATCTTTGAGACTTCTGGAAAGACCCCATTCTTTTTTTCAAAGAGCCTTATAAGAAAGAACTTACTGAAAGGAACAAAGAGAGGAGATGAGCAAGCTTGTATCAAGGGCTACTACATATAAGCATTGGAAGAAAGCAAGTAATATCAGAATTATTCCCAGAGCTTTAAACACAGACATTCTGCTTTGAACTCACGGCTGAATAAGAGCCATTTCCCCTTCTTCTATGGAGCAGTAGTTGGGGTCTTATAAGGGCAATCAGGAGAGTTCTAGGATCTCAGCAAGGAGTCAGAACCCAGTGCATCCAAAGTAGGGAAGAAGAAGCTGAGAACACTGTGTGTAGAGAGTGGCAATGGGGAGCTCACTTCCAGAGAAAGGAGCAGACACTTCATGCCAGCTGCATGAACTGTGCTTGAAGCCATGGGGGCACATCCTGAGGACTGTCCAAACTACTGACAGCAGGAGAGCCATCAGAGTTAAGACCTTGTGAAAAGGAGATGACCTGGAGAAATATTATTGTGATTGTGACCCTATATTTAAAGCAGACTGGTAAGTAAGTAAATAAATAAATAAGTAAATAAATAAATAAATAAATAAATAAATAAATAAATAAATGCAGGCTGGTAAGGTCTGGTGGAGCATGGCTTATGCTGAATTTTAATACCATTTTAAATAAATAGCAAAAAATGTGTCCCAAATCAGCACACAACTAATTACCTAATGAAAAACTTAGACATGGCCCTCAGAGAGATCAGATGATGTGGAAATCACTGTGAGATGGAGAACCCTGAATAGGCTTTATGGATACAGGAGTTCAGTGAGCATAAAATGAAAACTTGAGAGATAGATGGTGTGAGTGTAGGGTGGTAATATTGATCTGGAAAGCACAGGGCTACACTTGAAGCTTTGTCAGTTCCCATCCTGGGCCTCCACTCACTCCTCCTGGGAAGAACACATGGGTCACTAAGCCCCATTAAGCCCATGCCCATCTCTAGCTCTGAATGATTTTCTAGAAGCAGTAAGAAGATGATCAGGAGTGCTTGTCTTGCAGACCCTCTTTTCTTGATGCTTGATTGTGCAGCTACTGTCTCTAATCAGAAACAGTGGTGGATGGGGAAATGTCCTGTAGATGCTTGACCCTGCCTCCTTGAATGGAAGGACCATGGCCTCAGCCTTTCCCAGAAGAAGCATCTTACTTTAAATTCCTCTCAATTCTAATCAAAATTCTTTTGATGGTCATTAAAATTACATGAGAGGCTTCATGTAATTTTAATGTTCTCTACCAACAAGTTCTGCAGGAGAAATCCCCCTAGGCATCACCGTTGATCATTCTAAGTAGATACAACAAAGCATTTCAAGACATGAGTTTTAACCAGAAAGAAAATGAAATGAATATTTCATTTATGATGGGTCATCTAGTGAGAATTTTTTTCTAATTTTTTTCATTAAAAAAATCAAACAACGAAATCCAACCTTTTGTAAAGGCATTGACCATGCAGACACCAACCTCATGGATTTATCAAACACCCTTCAATCAAGCTTCCCTGTAACAACTGCACTGGATTTATAAGCCAATAACCTCTAAGATAGTTTTGTTGACCAACTGAGCTAATCTAGTTGTGCACTTTATGAAAATAGATGCCCTTATAATGTCCCACTTGTGCCTAGATCTCTCACTGCTACTATCCCCACAACTCAGTACCTGTGAATAAAAAGCTTGTTGGAACCGACCTCTTAGTCGGTTCCAACAGACCTCAGAACATTACAAAGCCTAGATTCAGGTCTATTCAAGCTAAAATATTAATTAGTAATGTGCTATTTTTGTATAGTAAAGAATGGAGCTGGCCTTTCTCCTTGGTTCCCAGGAGGTAACCTCTAAATCCTTGTAATTTCTGAGTGATAGGAGTGTCTTTGCTACTTATGGTGGGCTTACAGCTGACTTTATGCTAAAGTGATGATTTAGGATATGGTCTGGCCCGGCCAGAAAGACCATGTGTTTAGAGTGCTAGGATTTTGACCCAGGTAATATCAACCCAAACTCTGGGAGGATGAGGGAGATAGATGTTGAATTCAACTACAAGCCAATGATTCAATGTCTATATAATGAAACTCCAATAAAAATTGTGGACACTGAAACTCAAGTGAGGTTCCTGGAGGAGGAATGTACCAGGGTGGGTGATGTGTCCTGAAGACACAGAAGCTTTGTGTTTGTGACCTTCCTATTTGTCTCTTCATTTGGCTGTTCCCTATTTGCATCTTTTATAATAAAGCTATAATCATAAGTATAGCACTTTCCTGAGTTTTGTGAGTCTTTCTAGCAAATTATGAAACCAGGGTTGATAGTGGGAACCCCCTTATTTGTAACCAAGTCGTTAGAAGCTAAGACAGCCTGGGACCCAGAACCCGTGACTGGTGTCTGAAGTGAGGTCAGTCTAATGAAGGATGGTGCCCTTAACCTATGGTGCCCTTAACTAACTGCATTGCAGCTATGCTTCCAACTAATTTATTTTAAAAGTAAGGGGCTCTGGAGAGGCATAGTTTCATAACCCAAGTTGGTGACTAATTATGTGAAGGGAGGGGCAGGTGACATCATCATAGTTCCAAAGAGTAAATATTTGGGATTTAGAGGTGTAGTAGGCAGAATTCTGTGATGATACCCAGTATTCTTATCCCCTGGTGTCCATAACATAAGGCAGTGCTGTGAAAATAAAGGATTTCACTCCTGTGATTAGGTTATGATATACATTTGACCCTTGAACAATACAGAGATTAGAGTCACTGCCCCCTTCCAAACAATGGAAAATCCACACGTAACTTTTATCTCCCCAAAAATATAACTACTAGTAACCTACTGTTGACCTGAAGCCTGACCAATAATATAAATAGTTGGTTAACACATACTTTGTATACTATATGTATTACATACCTTATTCTTACAATAAGTTATAGAAAAGAAAATGTTAAGAAATCATAAAGAAGAGAAAGTACATTATATACATTATATATAGTATAATATATAATACTATATATAATGTATATAAATTATATATATAGTATATAATATATAATGTAGTTCAATAATATAATTGAAAAAAATTATGTTTATATATTCAAACACAGTTCAAACCCGTGTTGTCCAAGGGTCAACTCTGCAACATCAGCATTTCAGCCTTGAGAGACCCAGAGTAAAAAATCCAGGTGAGCTGTGCCCAAATTTCTGACCTATAAGACACCATGAAATGATAAATGGGTATTGTTTTAGGCCACTAATATTATGGCAATTTGTTATGAAGCAATATGTGGGGAAATCTATAGTGTAATGGAAATAGGAGGGTATCAAACAAATTTTACGAATGTCAAAGATGATCCAGTTGCAAATTCTATCCTGCCAAAGTCAGAGAATAATAGTTTAAAAGGAAAGTAATCAGAATGAGGAGGAGACATATAATCATATTCTAAG
The DNA here is from genome assembly GCF_048164855.1 of Canis lupus baileyi. NCBI lineage: Eukaryota > Metazoa > Chordata > Mammalia > Carnivora > Canidae > Canis > Canis lupus. The sequence goes on along the minus strand of NC_132857.1, from coordinate 28,970,681 downwards.
ATGGGAACCTAAAAAAAAATTGTTGGGCCAAAGAAAAGATGTTTGGCCTCAAACGAAGCAGCTTGATTTCTGTCTTCAAAAACTGGATGAGCTGTTCTGTATCCTGTCTCAGGGTTATGAAACATGCCCACATTGTAGGAAGCACAAGATAAAGGTGATCTCAGAATACAGAAGGTTCTGATACCCCCAAGATGCCTAGCAATGGAAAAGACTGCCTTTATTTGGACTTCTAATTCAGCTCAAGTTCCTAATTCATTCCAGGTATACAACATACTATTGAATTAAATTAGAAGTAAGAGGAGAGGGGACCCCTGGGTGGCTCAGTGGTTTAGTGCCTGCCTTTGACCCAAGGCGTGATCCTGGAGTCCCGGAATTGAGTACCGCATCGGGCTCCCTGCATGGAGCCTGCTTCTCCGTCTGCCTGTGTCTCTGCCTCTGTGTGTGTGTCTCTCATGAATAAATAAATAAAATCTTAAAAAAAAAAGTTTTAAAAAAGAAGAGGAGAAATCAAGGCAAAATGAATAGGCAAAGAGTTGCCAGCCATAGGCAGTGGGTTGGATTAAAAGCTCCCAAATCTGTGGTCTCTGAGATTCTATGTTTAACACCACTCCAAAATGTTGGTACCACTTTAGTTGACCGACCGACAGTTGAGATGGTATTGGGCCAAGAACAAAGTGACACCTGAATCTTACCCTCAAGTTTCCCAGAGGACAAGCATAAACTAAGGGAAAGAAAGATGCAGGGGATCCCTGGGTGGCGCAGAGGTTTGGCGCCTGCCTTTGGCCCAGGATGCGATCCTGGAGACCCGGGATCGAATCCCACGTCGGGCTCCCGGTGCATGGAGCCTGCTTCTCCCTCTGCCTATGTCTCTGCCTCTCTCTCTCTCTCTGTTGTGTGACTATCATAAATAAATAAAAAAAATTAAAAAAAAAAAAAAAGAAAGAAAGATGCAGCACACTCTAGGGCTTTAGTCCCAAACCTCAGGGTAGAACTCCACCAAGTATGGCTGCATCTTACAGAATGTTCCCTTTATGTAAGCAGGGGTTTCCTGATAGCCTGATGCCAAAGCACTCTAAAGACCTACTCTGATTATTTTATCTTCAAAATAAAAGCCTGAGTATTAAACATCACCACCTCTATTTTGAGAAAAGACTATTTCTGCAAGGGAAAAGCAGAAGAGGGCAAATGAGACCTAAGCAAATCAGAAAAGAAACCCAGTGCCTAGAGGAGGCTGACCAAAGCAACCTGCTCCAGGCCCTTCTTCACCCAAGGAGAGCCAAATAGTTTAGACTGCTTATCATTCTGGGGTGTCCCTCAACAGTCACTACAGAAGTTCTCCTCACCTCTCTGCAAGGCTAGATTCTCCGTTTCCTGAATTCCGTGTTATTATCTTGCTTGCTTGCTTTGCTCATTTAGTTGGAGCACATCCTCCAATAGTTTTCTGAGAAGAGGTAATAGAAGCTAATTTTAAACATTCATTATCTAGATGAAATAGTCTTCTTCCTCCTTGACTGATGTTTTCCCTCAGTATGGAGTTCTAAAATGGATATATTTTTCTCAGAATATGAAAGTATTTCTCCATTGTCTACTACTTTCCTATATTGCTCTCATGAGAAGCCTGAAGTCATTCTGATTATTGTACATGGTGTATTTTTGCTCTGTGCTTTGGTGTGTTTTTTCTTATTCCTAGCCCTGGATACCAACTCAGTGGGCCCCTTCAATATGGAAACTCAGGTCTTTATAAAATGTCTTCCTTGTATCATTCCTGTCAATCCTCTGTTCTCATACCGGCTGGGCAGAGCTCCCTCACAAGTGATGACAAGCATTGGAAGCTTCTGGCTTGCATGCTATCCAGGGTATCAGGGGAGGGACCACTGCTTTTCCCAGCCCTGACTCCAGAGAATCAGGGCCTTCCTTTCCAGAGCCAGAGCATGCCCTGAGTAGAAAAAAGTATGCTAATTCCTTAACCCTGAAACTATCCCAAATCATTGGGAAAGGAACAGCTGTACAGTACTCAGAATCACACTCTCATCTCAGAGCCCATCTGACAGAATTTACCAATTCAACTGCTATTTCTTTGGGCAAATCTTGATGCCCATCCTCCAAACACCTCTCCCGATAAGATAAAATTCTTCTCTGTATACACTTCCTACTCAATTTCTATCATAAATAATTTCCCCTTGATTTTCTCTGTCCTTTCTTTCTGAAATTTGTATTAGCTAAATATTGGACTTCATGGATTGGTTCTTTAATGTTAACTTTTCATTCTTATTTCTCGTCTCTTTCTTTCTTTCTGTACCTCTGTCTGGGAGATATCTGAAACTTTGTCTTCTATGGAATTTTTTAAATTCCTGCTATCATATTTTTAATCTCCAATAACTCTTTCTTATTCTATTTTTCCTTTACATAGCAGCCTCTTCTTGTCTGGAGAAAGCAATGATTTATTTAAGTTCTAAGTTTTCTTCTGCTTCCCCCCCATATCTTTGTACCCTTTCTTTTTCCTGCTATTTTTAATCACTTTTGTTTTGAATTCCTGCTATTGTTTTGTGTTTGTGGTGGGGGGGGGTGTTTAGTTTATTATTCATGTAAGAAGTATTCTTCAAATGCCTGGTGGCTTTCAGCTGCTCATAATCCAGCCCAAGGTATTCAGAAGCTGGTTGGAAGCATGGCATGGAAGGACAAAGCTTACCAGCTAAGCAGTGACAAATATCCCACTGGCTTTTTCTTTACTCAAGCGTAAGGAGTTTGCTTTTCTTCAATGCACATTGCACATAAGAACTACTGACCCAAAGATGACTTCTCTCTCTGTACATCCAAGCACAGGCTGGAATTCTGTCTACAGCCTGTCTATACTGTGATAAGAATAGCTAAGTCCCTCTGGCCTGGACAGGCACAAGACAGTGGCTAGTTTATATGTGCCACAAAAAAGATGTATGTTCCATAAGCTCCCCCTTGGCTGACCATCTCTATGTGGAAAAGTGATTCAGGTTCTTTACACAACTAATCCTCTCTCTGTGCTACTCCCTCCTAACCTCTCAAATTTCAGCCTGTTGAACTATTTCTTACATGGTAAATGCTATCAGGAGAGCTGACCATCAGCCACAACACTGCACAGCCATTTCTCTGATCCTCACATTCTCCCTGAGTACATCAGTGACCTCATCTTCAGAGGAAGATATTGAAGCCTTGAATTGGGTCTGACACCAAAGACTAGTTTTGTACCATAACTGGCCTTCACTTTACCCTGCAGAATTTACTTTGTTCTGTAAAGAGAATGTGGTTTCCAGGGGGAAGGAGTATCATCATTCCGTGTGGAACTGCTAGGCAGGGTGTTAAGGACACAGAGGGAAGACCCCAGAAGATGCTGCTTCTCCTGCTTGGGTGTCTCCTGCCCCCCACCAATGGGAAAAGCTGCCTCCACTGCTGGCCAGAACTGTCCCCATTGATAGACTATGATCTGCAGATCCTTTGGGGCACCCCAGGGCCACCTGCAGAGCTCTCCCAAAGTGTCCACTCCCTATTCCTGAAGAGAGATCGTGTCTTCCTAGAACCCCAATATCTTGGTGAGGCACAGCCTAGACACCAGGGATCAAGGCTGGCCCCTTTACCAAGGCTGGGATCTTATACCTCCAACTGCCCTTCACCCCACATCCCATTCTCAGATCAGGACCATATGGAGGAAGCAACAGCCAAATTATTCAATCATATAGATGAAACCATCAAGAAGTTTCGAGATGGTGAGGAAGCCCCAGGCCTGTGTTGACAAAGTCCAGTTCCCCAAGGCACTCCCAGAGGGCTTGCTGTCTTGGGGTGGGGATGTGTGGGGAAGAGTGGCAAGAGACCCAGCATCTGTATTCTCTATGCAGCTTCTGTTTGAAGAACTGGCTTGGATTCCCTACCTTGAGTTACATAATTGTTTCCACCTCTAAAATGTGGGTGATGAGAGTACCCTTCTCTTCTACTCAGATAAACCATCACTTCTGGAAGAGATTCGTATCCAGAAACAGGTGTTTACTGACAGGCTGAATAAGATATCTGAAGAGCTGAAGGAGAGGGGTGAGAGATGGAGCTGGCCCCTGCCCACCACCCATCCCTTCACCTCACCCAGGACTGAGGGGAGCAGAGTGCAGTCTGCAGTCCCTGTCATGTCCCTCCCCAGGAATCCTTACCCTTGCCCACATACTGGGTGTCTGTTCGTACCTTTTCCCAGCTCCCTTTCTTGATGATACCCCAACCCTTCCTAGCTCTGTCTGCCTCCCCCAGCACCTCAGTTTCTCTACCATCTCACCCTCCTGGGCAGCCTGCAACAAGACCTGTGGTGAGTATGTATGGGGACATGGGAGCAGGGGGAGGGGATGAGAGGTTAGGGGCACATGGCCTTGGCTAAGGCTGCTGCCGATCTCTTCTCACAGACCTACACTCCACACTAGAAGTTATCAACTGTGCCAACTGCAAGATACATTCCCTTATCTGCAAAGACCCCACTCTCTGCCCAGGTCAGTGGCAGCCAGCCATCCTGCCTCCAGCCTGCACCCATTCCTTGCTGGGTCATTGCTGTCTCTCTCTGGATTATCTTCCTCCTCTGCCAAACCCCAAGCTCTCCTTGCTCTCCATCCTCACCAGAGAACATAGCACCTCCTGGGATTTCTTAATGCTGTATGTCCATCTTCAGTGATATAAAGCCACCTGCCCCTAGGACATCTCCCTTGGAAGTCCCCCTGGTCCTCAAAGCCAACATGCTTGTAAGCATATTTCAAACTCAACTCTCCCATCCCCAATCTGCTCTTCCATCAGGGCCTCTCTCAGCAAATGGCAACCTTAAGCCCTAAGCCTCCTAAACTAGGAAATTTCCTCCCTCATATGCAATACATGCAATCACCAAATCTTCTTAAACAATTCTTAAATGTGTTGCCATATTTTCATTGCAATATCCACCATTATTCTTCAGACATCCTCACTTCTCATCTAGATTATGCCAGCATCTCTCAACTGGCTTCTGTGCCCCTTCTTGGCCACATCTTACTCAACAACCAAAGAACTTCCTCAAGGAGAAAATCTACTTATGACACTTACTATTTGTAGCCCAATTGCCCACCAGATAAAGCCCACCTCTTCTGAAGGCCTTGTGTGAATAGCTCCTGATCACTTGCCCCCTGACTTCCCCAGCCACACTGAGCTTCTGACATGCTGCACATACATACATACAGCTTCATGCTTCTATCCTTAAACATTCGGTGTCCTCTGCCTGGAGCACAGTTTTGTGCTTGACTGTGGGACTGGAATTGAATTTATACTTGTCTTTCAAAGTCCAGCCAGAAGTCTCATTTCCTAAGAAGGTTTCCCTGACCAGCTCTCACCCCATGAGGCTCATCAGCCTTCCTCCTGGCAACTTTTCCTCTGTTCTCTCCTGCTCTTCTTCCCTTGGACACCACACCATAATTGTTTGTTGACCTCCTAGGGAGCAGGGACCATGTTTCACTTGTCTCTAAATATATGCCAGGCACACAGTAGGTAATCAGTGTTTGCAAACAAATGACTGAATGGACAAATAAAAGGAGGAAAGAATGTAGCCTCTCTGGGCTCAGATGGCTCTCATTGCTCCCCAAAAACCTGGCTACCCCTTTTACACCCCAGACAGGACCAGGAGTACCGTCACGTGGGTTGTAAGCCTTGGCATTATTCTGCTTCTGGCAGCCATAGCTGGAAGTGGGTGAGTGACTCTCCAAGCCCCAGTATCCCCAAGGAAGACACACCTACTCCTTAACTGATCCATCTCCACCCTGTTTCCTGGCCCAGATGGTACATTTTCTGGCGTGAGAAGAGAAAGGAAGCAGAAAAGGTGCTGGGAAAGGAGACCCCTGCCAGAATGTAGGTCTCCCGAGGAGGAAAAGCTGCAAGTAGCAAGGTTAGAGGCCCCAACTCTGATTCTCAGGGTCTGACATCCAGAGCAGAGTGGATTCAAGGCTGGGGCTCAGGAGACCCCAACCCCCCTTAATGTGAGCACACACCCAGGAACAGGGGCCCAGGACATAGTGGCAGCAAAGCTCCACAAGGTGGCCTCCACCCATAGCTCTACTTGTCTCTCTGTAGACCTTCTCCCCACCATGGGCCACTATGCTCCCTGATCTGTATAGACAGCCAACATGGCCCTCCTGCTCTCTGCTCCTGGTTAGGTTCAGCCAGCAGGAGTTCAGAGGGACAGACACAAGGGCATACAGAAGGTCCGGGTTGAAATGCCCTGCTTCTTCTCTCTCAGCAGGAACTCAGCAGTTCAGTGTTCTGAACGGAGATCACCCAGTTGCTGTCAGGAAGCTATCTCATCTCTGAGTTCCAGTAACTGTCCTTTCCCTGACCCCCTCCAATCTGGGGTGGTAGCAGTTATGTGGCAAAGAGACCACACTCTGTCTTGTGGTTTCCCTATACCCATGCCTTGCAAATACTTTTCAGTAAAACACCTTCCTCCCATTCTGATGGGCTGTAGCATCTGCTTCCTGCCTGGAAAGACACAGCTGGCACCGAGATCCTCCCGATACTGTCATAAAGGGGCTCATTCCCTCTTTTCACCCTCCCTCTGCTGGCCCACCACCCTTCCTGTCCTGAAGTGCCCCTCTCCTACTGCTCTGGCTCCAGCAGTGGTATCTCCACAGGCTCAGTCTGGCCTCATCTACTTCCAGCACCAGAGATGAAGACAGAGATGGCTTGGGTCCCTATGTCCAGGTATTGAACAGAGACGATGAGAGGCCAGCTCATAGCTCAGGGACTGGCAGAGGAACAGACATCAGAAAACAGACTTCAAATCACATTAACAGCAGACCTTTCTCCATCCTGGCCAAGATGCCCACCCTAGGAACACCCAGGTCCCCGGTGAATCTGGTACTGCTAGCAATGACACTTCCTTGACTCTGCCTCTGGTAGTGGAGTGGAGGAGGGGAGGGAGGGCAGGGGTTTGCCTCCTCCTCCTCCATCCCTATGTCCTTTTCCTTGTCTGAACCCAAGGCTGCCAGATTAAATGGAACTTCTGAGTCCTCCAGGCACAGCTCTTCCCTTTCCCCTCAACCTTGTGCCCTTCCTCACTGGTACTCCCAGACTCTTGTCCTTGGATCAGGCTCTGCTCTGATGGGACCTATCCAACAGCTTTTCAGCCACTGCCAGCACCAGAGCCCTGGTCAGCAGGTCAAACCCTGGGTGCTGAAAAGAAGCAAGTCTGGGACCAGAGCTAAGGACCAGTATCCCAGAACCTGGACTCGAGTCCTGGTTCTGATGCTAAGGTTGTAGGCTCCCCCTTGTGAATCTGTTCCCCCATCTAAGCATGCAGGGAGGATGTCAAACTTCAACCAGGTTGTTGTGCCCTGACCCTGGAGCCCACTAGGTTCACATTTGCCATCTTACATTTGCTCATGCTATAGGTCAAAATGTAATGTTCTCATCTCTTTCCCTCACCTCCAGTCCCTTGAAATCCTGCCAGGACCCACAGCCCACCTCCTGAAATAAGACATCTTGTCTCTGTAGGTCTTGCCAGTACCCCTTCTTCCAGAGCTAGCACCTAGGCTGGAAGTGAGCTGACTCTATAGAACCACCCTGCCATAAGGGCCACTCCTTTGGTGGTGGTGGTGGTGGGTGAGGGTGGGGACTGCAAGAGACTGAGGCAAGATGCATATAGGCCATAAACCAACCAGGACAGGGAGCACAATGGCTAAGGGCAGCTGTGGGACCCCAGCCATAAGTATCTCCATCCCCAGCCAGAGGGATCCAGGAAGCCCCCCACCCCATAAGGTGGGGTCTTCAACTGTGAGAAGTCATGGAAGGTAGGAAGGGAGGGAGAACTGTTTTCATTAAGAGTTCAGTGTTGCAGAAGAGCAGAGATATGAGAGGCTTTGATAGGTTCAGGCAACTTCAAGAAATGTGATACGGCTGGATGGGGCCCACAGAGGTACCCAGGCTCAAAGGGAACAAGGCGGGCTAGGGGGAAGTAGTGGATGGTTTTGCCAGTGGCAGACCTGAGTCCCAGGGAGAGGACAGGGATCCAGAGAGGGGTAGGGTATCTGTGCCCAGGCAGATGTGGCTCCACATGTTGGAAATTGAGATATCCCCGCATCCAGCCCCACAGACACTCCTTGCTTCACAAAACTGAGGAAGGGACGCCTGGGTGGCTCAGAAGTTGAGTGTCTGCCTTTGACTCAGGGCGTGATCCTGGGATTCAGGATCAAGTCCCACAACGGGCTCCCTGCATGGAGCCTGCTTCTCCCTCTGCCTGTGTCTCTGCCTCTCTCTCTGTGTCTCTCATGAATAAATAAATAAAATCTTAAAAAAGAAAAAAAAAACTGAGGAAGTGTCCATAGATGTAAAGTTTCTGGAGAAAGCATAAAGACATAGCTATAGAAGCAGTAGAAATGGACCAAGCAGTAGAAATAGACCTCCAGGAAACTGTGATTCTGTGTCTGTGAAAGCTGGCTGCCACCCACGACAGAGGAAAAGCCGGGCTTTCATGGTGGTGATATTGTTTTCCTATTTATATTTAAACTGGGACTTAAACCATTACTTCAAAAGTATCCAGAGCAACTATTTTCTGATGCATGCAGTGAAAATAGAAAATCCTGAGTATAATTTATGAGTTTGTGTGTCTGTATGTGTATATCTCTTATCAACAGATTTTTTTTTTAATAATTTGAGGGTATATTTGCATGAAAAGTAGATACTGAGTTCCGCTAGAGTAGAAAAATTAAGGAATTTTAAGTCAGGTCAAAATATAGACTCTGGAGGACTTTATGCTTCCAGCTATGACAGAGCAGCTTTTAACACACCAGCGCTGCCACCAAGGGCAACCAAAAATAAAATACATCAAAAGAGCAAAACAAAACATAAAGTCTGTTTAAGGCATCAGATCCCTAATTTGTCCGAGGTCCCAAAGGGAAGTAGAGCTCTCTGTGGTGAGCTGCTGCCCTGCAGTGAGCTTCCCCTCTGCACTTCTGGGCTTCAGCAGCAGAGGTTAAGAAGCTTAGGGGAGCTGTCAGATGCCTCTGTTGGCTTCTGCCAACACAGCTTTTAGCAATATCATGGGCCGAAGAGACAAAATGTGAAGTTCTACCTTGCCAAGATAAAACGTGAGAGAAACCTGAAAGTACAGAAGTGCAGAAAAGGACACAAATGGATTGCATCTGTTTGTCTCCATCCTCTCAGGAGTGTTCCTGTTCTTAACCAGCACAGACCCAAAGACAAAGAAATCAAACAGGAAATTTCTGAAATCAATTTATCAGAGATTTGCATGCTAGGGAAATAAAAATTAGAGTTGGTGACCTACATACGAACACAAGTTTTAATAAATACCCCAAGGTAGTGGTTGGTGATAACCTAGTACACCAGAGGCAGACAAATCCTTATAGAGCATGGAGCCCAGCCTCAAGGTAACACAGCCTCTGACAAAATTAAAGAGACCTATTCTTATTCTATATCTATCACTGCTGGAGGATAGAGTAAACATTTTCTAAAGGAAAATTATATCTAAAGTCACTACCATGTTTCATTTACAATATTCAGTATTCAAATATATATTATTAAGCATGCCAAAACAGAATCAAGAGAAAAATCAGACAATAAAAAAAAAACCTACAACCGATCCAGATATCAGTTATCTGATAAAAATTTTAAAATATGTGTGATTAATGCATCAAAAAATATTCTTTGCAGCTTTATTGATAAAAATGACACAATTAACATTGTGTTAGTTTAAGGAGGTAAAATGTGTTGATTTGATATACTTACAAAATTGCAGAATGCCTACCTATAGCATTAACTACCATCTCCATCACATCACATAATTACCATCTTTTTGTTTTCTGGTGAGAATATTAAAGATTTGCTCTGTCAGGAACTGTCAAGTATATAATATAGTATTATTAATACCACCATGCTATACATTATGTCTCCAGAATTTATTTGTCTTATAACTAGAAATTTATACCCATTGATCAATATCTCCCATTTCCCCCACCCACCCACAACCCCTGGCAACTTGCATTCTATTCTGTTTCTATGAGTTTGGGTTTTTTAGATTTCATACATAAGGTATTCATATGGTATTTGTCTTTCTCTGACTTATTTCCCTTAGCATAATGCCTTCAAGACTCATCCGTGTTGTTGGAAATGGCAGGTTTCCTTCTTTCTCATGGTTGCATAACATGAATATTCATGTTATATATACATATATTATTATATTTTAACATATTTTATTATTATGTTACATTATATTATCATCATTTATCCATTCATCCGTTGACATTTAGGTTGATTCCATGTTTTGGTTGTTGTGAATAATGCTGCAATGAACAGAAAGGGTAGATATCTTCTCAAAAGCTTGTTTTCATTCCCTTTAGATATATATTCAACTCCAAAATCTCTGTCTGGTTCTTTTACATGTTTTCCTATCTCTTTGTTGAATTTCTTGTTCTGTTCTCATATTGTTTTCCTAAGGGTGGGGGATGACTTCGTCACAGCACCAACATGTATGTAATCTTTGGTGACCACACCAGAAGTCCACAGAGGCTGCATGTGCTTTGGCACCTTCAGTGTACCTCCACATCCAGCGCTTCCAGGTCCAGATGATGTTACTCATTCAGAATTATTTATTTATTTATTTATTTATTTATTTATTTTTATTCATGACAGAGACAGAGAGAGAGGCAGAGAGAGAAGCAGGCTCCACGCAGGGAGCCTGATGTGGGGCTCGATCCTGGGACTCCAGGATCAGGCCCTGGGCTGAAGGCAGCGCTGAGCCACCTGGACTGCCCCTGAGAACTATTTAATACCCAGCCATAGGGCAGCCCCAGTGGCTCAGAGGTTTAGCACCGCCTTTGGCCCAGGATGTGATCCTGGAGACCCTGGGATCGAGTCCCATGTCGGGCTCCTGCATGGAGTCTGCTTTTCTCTCTGCCTCTCTCTCTCTCTCTCTCTCTCTCTCTTTCTCTGTGTGTGTGTGTCTAATAAGTAAATAAAATAAAATCTTAAAAAAAAAACCCAGCCATAAAAAAGAATGAAATTTTGCCATTTGCAACAACATGGATTTATCTAGAGAACATAATCTAAGTGAAATAAGTCAGAGAAAAACAAGTACATATGATCTCATTCATACGAGGAATTTAAGAAACAAAACAAACAAGGAAAAAAGACAATCCAAGAAATAGACTCTTAACTCTAGAGAATAAACTGATGGTTACCAGGGGGGAGGTCGGTGGGAGGATGAATGAAATAGATGATGGGAGTCAAGGAGGGCACTTGTGATGAGCACCAGATGTTGAATGAAATTGTTGAATCACTATATGCTACATCTGAAACTAGTATCACACTGTATGTTAACCACTCTGGAATTATGATAAAAGAAGATTTCACTTAATCATTTAAAAATAAGTAAATAGGGACAGCCCGGGTGGCTCCATGGCTTAGCGCTGCCTTTGGCCCAGGGCATGATCCTGGAGACCCAGGATCAAGTCCCATGTCAGGCTCCCTGCATGGAGCTTGCTTCCCCCTCTGCCTGCGTCTCTGCCTCTCTCTCTCCCTGTGTATCTCTCATGGATGAATAAATAAAATCTTTAAATAAATAAATAAATAGATGTCAGAAGTAATAGAGAGAGAGAGATTTAATATGTGTTTTTCAACAAATGCTGCTGAGCAATTGGTCACCCATAGGCAAAAATGAGCCTGGACTTAAGTCTCACACATTATAAAGAATATGAACTCAAAGTGTATCGAAGGATTAAATGTAAAACATAAAACATAAAATAGGGGGAAGTCTCCAGAATCTGGAATTGGACAAAGAATCCTTGGATAACATCAAAAGCACAATGTATGAGAGGAAAAAAAACATAAATTGAACTTTATCAAAATGAAAACTGTCACCCGTAAAAGACCTTGTGAAAAGGGTGAAACAAGCTACAAACTGGAAGGAAATATGTGCAAACTACACATCTGACACAGGGCTAATGTCTAGAATATATAAAGAATTCTTAAAACTCAGCAGTAAACATCAATCCTATTAGAAACTGTCCAAAGACATGGAAAGATTTTTCATGGAGGATAAATAAGGGCCAAATAAGCATGTGAAAAGATACTCAGCATCATTAAGCACAAAGAAAACACCAGCAATAGTGGCAGTGGGGTATCAGGGGACACACTGATACCAACAGTACCAGGTGCCGGGGGGCGGTGGGGGGGAGGCAGGGGGCAAGTGGATCTCATAGGATCTGGTAGAGAAGATGTGACTGTGCTGCCACTCCACATGGGGCAGGGAGGACAGGGGTGTACACACCACCACCCCAGAATCCACAGGTTTCTGAGCTGTTCCCCTGTCAGGACTCCAGAGTGGCATTCCTTCTGGCCAGTGGACAGAATCTTACAGGCATTCCTGCCAACAAGTAGCGGAGTCATGGTCGAAGGGCTTTTTCAGAATCTGCCTGTGTTCTTACGTATTTTGGAGCCTGACTGGTCAGTCCAGAGCAAACCAGACAAGAGCCTGAGCTCCTAGCATGGTTGCCTTCCACTCTTCTCTCAGTCACCAGCAACACCTGCTGTCACTGCCCTGGCTGAAGTTCCCATAAAAGCTCCTGGTTTTCCAAATCTGCCACATGCTCCCATACCTCCTATCTGTGGTCACACTGAGCCTCTCCCTCAAGAAAACACATCTCCCATATGCCCTGGCTCTATCACACACCTGCCAGAGACTCTGCTGGGCAGGAGGAAGCTGTCTGACATTTTTCTCATTTCTAGTCTATGCAAAGCTTATCACTTTATCTCATTTGCCTGTACCAACATGGAGTAAGCATTATAATCCTCTCTTTGCAGATAAAGAAACTGAGCCTCGGTGAGGTTGTTACTTACCCAGGCACATCTTTTTTCCAAAGAGCATTTCAGACTTTTCCACACATTCCTGAAACTGAAAAGTAAATCTGAGGACCTGAGGACTAAGGAGAAGTGTTACCCTCCTCCCCCACATTTCCACCACTGTAGTCATAGTGCACTGCCTCTGTAGGTGGTCATTTTTATGAACACTTTCATAAGAATGAAATCTGGCCATCCCCTATGTTCCCTTTCTTCTGTCATTGCTTGGTCTGCAATGGAATATGCCACTTAAGCATGTCATATTCTCTTCTAAATCAATTTTCCCATGTCTTTTTTAATCATTTATTGAGCACCTTCAATTTCCAGGCACTATGCTGCATTGTATAAATCATTCCTGGCCTTCAACATAACCCATAGAAAAGGTTATTTTCCCTTTAGATGCCAGACCCCAGCTTTGTTCCTGTCAGCTAGCACACTATAGTGTGGACATGTGTGGGTGGCATGTATTGGCATATACACCCTCAGAATGCACAAGATTCAGAGATGTCATATCTCAGGCCCAGACCCAGAAAGATTAAAAAGCCAAAGGTGTCCCAGTTGGCTCATGAGCCAAGATTTGAACCCAGGCCCATCCACCTTCAAAGGTCCCATACCAAAATTTCCTCCTCCTGTCCTCACTTCAGGGTAAAGCAGCTGCATGCAAGGAGGCTAGGAAGAGAACCAAACAGACGCAGAGGCAATTTGAAAGAAGAGAATCTTAACATAAAAGAGGTGACTTACTGGGAAATGAATATATAGGGCCAATCCTTTTTTTTTTTTTTTTTAAGATTTTATTTATTTATTCATGAGAGACAAAGAGAGATTGAGGCAGAAACACAGTCAGAGGGAGAAGCAGGCTCCATGCAGGACTCAATCTGGGACTCCAGGATCGCTCCCTGACGGGAAGGCAGATGCTTAACCACTGAGACAGCCAGGCTTCCCACAGGGCCAATCCTGTCAGAGGAAAGCCATTAGCACCTATGGTGTTAACTGATAACAGGTTTTTTACAAGGATCCCATTTCCTTTATAAAAGAGATGCCTAAACAGAAACTTCGCATTTGTTTGAGGTTAAGGATTAACATTCTTTGCCTCAGGAAGTCCAGAAGGCTTTCAAAATGATTGCTGTGATGATGAAGACCAACAGACACTTCTGGAGACTGAGCCCATATCCTGTAAATACAAAGGTTCTGCCAGAAGAGTGAACTGCCTGGGCCACTCCACAGAGGGAGAGGCCATGGAGGTAGGAGAGATGGATCACTGCACTGCCTCCCCTCCCTGTTGCTGGCCATGGGAACAGTGTCCTCCACATCGCCTACTGGCTTCACATCACTGTCATCCTCATGACTTTACTTGTCAAAAGGAAAGAAGAAAGAGAAAGAAGAAAGAAAAAAGAAAAAGAAAGAAAGAAAGAAAGAAAGAAAGAAAGAAAGAAAGAAAGAAAGAAAGAAAGAAAGAAAGAAAGAAAGAAAGAAAGAAAGAAAGAAAGAAAGAAAGAAAGAAAGAAAGAAAGAAAAGATAGATGTAGAGGAGGGATCAGAACACAGCTGGTGGACAAATACTTTGTCCTGTGCTCTTTGCACTGAGCCACACACCCTTCTTCTGGAGTGTTCATTTCCACCTCTAAGCTACAGAAACAAAGAGCCCTAGGTCTAGAAGGGTTCAAGAGGTGCTTCTCTTTGGAGTTACCACCCCAGTTCCACCAACTCTAGGATGAAAGTGAAAGGAATAAAAAGGCTCTGGGAAGAGGGATTTGCTTGAAGTCTAGAACTTTCTAACATCAGGGGACCTGTCTATGCTTTGTCAAAACAGCAAGCTGAGTGGTGGGGGGAGGGAGGAGGCAATCTGGGAAGCAAACATCAACTCCATATACACAAGCAATACTGAAAATGTCATTTGTTGGGCAACTACCATGTGCCAGGCACTCGATCAACATTAGTCCTTTTTCAAAAAAAAAAAAAAAAAAAAACATTAGTCCTTTTTCATCTTCACCATAACCATGTGAACCGTGGTCCATTATCCCCATTTTGATGATGGGAAACTCAAAGTTCAGAGAGGTCAGGTCACCTGCTCAAAATCACACAGCTGGCCAATGAATATGCTGGGACTGTGCCAACCCAGAGCCCTTGTTCCTTTTACTGCACTACATTGCCCCAACAATGGGACAGGTGGCTTCCAGAGGCTGCTTGCCCTCCCGGGGAAAATCAGTCAGAGGTGGGATGGAAAAGACTGACTATAGCTCCCTCTGACCCTGATCCTTAGACACTTCAGTTAGAAGCATGGACGCTGCAGCCAAATTACAAGGGTCCCAGTCTGGTCCATCACTTACCAGCTATGTGATCCAAGACAAGTTACTTAACCTCTGCTGACTGTCAACTCCCTAGAGAGATGACCAAAATAATCTGTCAATCAAGCAAATCCAGATTTGCTGTTCCACAATGAGAGCCACAGCCTCATAGACTGGTGTCAGAGGAGGAAAGGCGAGGTAGGGTATTTACGAGATCAGAAAGGTCTGGTTCAAGGTAGATCTTTCCATGCAGGGGCCCTAATTGGCACTGGGCAAAATTCACAATACAGTAGGATTGGTGAACACAGCAAGGAGGGACTGTGGTATCCTGCTTGTTGTGCCCACAGTCAGTTGATAAGCCCAAGTAAGCAATTTTCTTAGAAGTTACTTACCCTTTTGGGGAGAAATTTGAGTGGTCTATTATCTAGATAAATGGATTTTTAGAAAGTTTTTTAAACAAGCCATAAAGTTATTTGCAACTTCCTCTTCCTAGGCAAGAAAGTCCTGCAGTTGTAACATCATGTCAGTGCTGAATGTCCAGCAATGAAGTCACATTAATGCAGATAGTAAGCTCTGTGGTGTGTATGGTTTCAGTTCTTACCCCTGTACCTCAATGTCCTTATCAGCACAGTGGGAAGAGACGGCACCTGCTTGCTAGGGTTGGCATGAGATATGAGTTCCTGTGTGTAAAGGACTTAGTCCAATACCTGGCACTTAATAAGCATATTAGTCGGCCAGGCCTGCCATAACAGCATCCCTGGGTAACTCAAACAATAGACATTTATTTCCTTACAGTTCTGGGGCTTAGAAGTTCAAGCTCAAGGTGCTGCCAAGGCTGGTTCCTTCTGAGGCCTCTCTGCTTGGCACATAGGTGTCCACTTCTCTAACTACACAGTCTTACCTCTGTTTGTGTCTGTATCCTAATCCTTCTTTCTATAAGGACACCAGTCATATTGGATTAAGTGTGGAGGCCGAGAAAATTAAGGCCATTCCACTTTAAGTTCAGCGTTAGCACAAGTACAGCCATCCCAGGCCCCTGTGAATAAGAGCTGAACTTTACCCTACTTCAGTTACTGGAAGAAAACAACTTACAGCTTAACGTCCTAGAAAGCCCCATATTAGAAAGAACAGAGCCCAAGCCAAGGGCAGGAAGCCCCTATTAGAATGAGAACAGAGCTCAATGCCCTTGAAAATCCCATATCAACATGTAAACAGAACTTGAGAAATTCCTCCACCCCTTCTGAAAATCCCCTAGACCAGCCTATAAAAAAACCAGCTGTAACCCACTTTGGGGTCCAAGTCCCTGCTCCGTTGTGTGGGGTGTACTTGGACCCAAGCTCGAGCTTGTAAATAAACCCTCGTGTGTTTGCATCGGTGTCGGCTCCTCGGTGGTTTCTCGGATTCGCAATCTTGGACACAACATTAAGTCCCACCCTAGTGATCTCATTTTACTTATAAAGACCCTATTTCCATATACAGTTGCATCCTGAGATACTGGGAGTTAGGGCTTCAACATATGAATTTTGCAGGGAGGGTTCATGATTCACCCATAACAGTAAAAATTCACTGATGCCTCTGCTATCATGTTTCCAAAGAGCTAGACGACATTCTGGCTATGCAGGGCTATTTTTAACTCTTCAGATGTGCCATTTGCCTCATCACACATTTCTTCTCTGCCCCCTTCAGCTGGGCAATTCCTACTCAACACTGAGAACTCCACTCAACCCTTCTTTTCTATAGGAAGCCTTCCTCTGAGCACCCAGAGCAGGGCAGACTCCTGCAACACAGTCTTTGGCAGCTCCCTTCTGCTCCAGCGCTACCGTCGCTGAAATACTTCAAGGGTGGGTCTCCTGGCTACTGTCTCTCTGCCCTGCAGAACATGGAACGCAGACTTTAGGCCATAGGTGTTGTGCCTTAATTTTCTCGGCCTCCACAATAGGAACCTTCCTGCCTGCCACCCTCTTTTCTCCCCCCAACTCCTGCTGTCTCAACCACCCTGTCACCAGATCTCCCAGGGAATACACCCTACACCCAACCAGGTGAGGACTCCCAAGGCTTGGAGTGGCTGCTGCATGCAGATACCTACTCCTACCTCAAGCTCTTAGACTACATGCTAACCTGGGTCTGCTAATGCCATTGGGTTCTTTGATTGCTCTGCTGGCAACCAGCCCCACCGTCCTCCCCATCTTCACCTCATACTTCCTTCTTTCTACCAAGAGCCCTCAAAATGAACCAAAATATTTGAATTGTCTGCTGTGCAGCCTCATGCAGGATGGATCTTAGCTTACTGGTCTGTACGTATGAAATCTGCTTTCTTCTGTCTTAGTAGGCTCAGGCTGCTCTCACAAAGTACCATGGTCTAGGGGGCTTAAACAGTAAACATTTCTTTCACAGTTCTGGGGGCTGGAAGTCCCAGACGGAAGTGCTGCAGACCCTGTGCCTGGTGAGAGCCCCTTCCTGATGCGCAGTTGGCTGTCTTTTCATTACATCCTCACATGGCATAGGGAGAGAAAGTTCTCCCACATGTCTTGCGAGGTCACTAATCCCATTCATGACTGAAGCACCTGCTGAAGTCTTCATCTCACATTAGGGGTTAAGATTTCAACATATAAATATGGAAAGACACAAATCAGCCCGTAATATTCCCCCTTCTGAAAGTCAGGGTGGCATTGGTCCATCCCAGTTCCAAGACTGTTGTGCCCAAGATTGCAAATCTGAGAAACCACCAAGGAGCCGACACCGATGCAAACACACGAGGGTTGATTTACAAGCTCGAACTTGGGTCCAAGTATACCCGACACAGCGGAGCAGGGACTTGGACCCCGAGGTAGGTTCCAGCTTAGCTTTATGGGCTGGTCTAGAGGTCACCTAGAAGGGGTGGAGGAATTTCTCAAGTTCTGTTTACATTCTGATATGGGGCTTTCAAGGGAATTGAGCTCTGTTCTCATTCTAATATAGGGCTTCCTGCCCTTGGCTTGGGCTCTGTTCTCATTCTAATATGGGGCTTTCTAGGACGTCAAGCTATAAGCTGTTTTCTTCCTGTAACTGAAGTAAGGTAAAGTTCAGCTCTTATTCACAGGGGCCTGGGATGGCTGTACTTGTGCTAACGCTGGACTTGAAGTGGAATGGCCTTAATTTTCTCGGCCTCCACAGACGCTTCTCCTGCCCTCCTGGTTACTGGTGATGGCTCTAGGTTCCCACGAGGCAGGCACTAGGTACTGGATAGACTCCAGAGCACTCACAGAGGAGCAGCCCCAGATGTTTCATGTAGACTTCACAACTGCCCCTCACCTTGACAGAGCAGACACCATCTCTCAGCAGGCAACATGCACCTGGAGAGCCACTTCACATTAACCATGGTGGCTCAGTCAGCTCAGCTGGCTGACCTTTGTTTCACAGAATTTCCTTCCCTGGTGCTTCTGGTTAGGATGTGCCACAGAAGGTAGTCTGCACTAGATTTGGAGGCAGACACACAGCAGTAACCGTATTGTTGCTTATGGTCAGAAATAGGGCTTGGGGGGTGGGAGTGCAGAGATGAGGCACAAGTGCTTTTGCAGCTTACACATATTGTCACCAACTTGCTGGCTCTCACCTCATCAGCATCAATGGCTGGGCCTGGGCTGCACCTCTTCCCATTTACTCCTCCAGTCCAGATGTGAACTTAGCTCTGTGACTAAGGCCATGAGCTTCTCTGGCAGGACATCTATATCATCAAGGTTGGAGGCAGTGAGAACCAACACAGGTTTCAGCCTGTCCTCATGGGTTCCCCCTCCTTCACTCCCTCTTTCCCTCCCCCACTGCCTCCAGCATCAGATACTCTGACAAAGAAGGGCCTTCCGAAGGCTGCTCAGCCAGCTCCCACAGCCACCTAGGGCACAACAGACAGCAGTCAGTTCTGCTCTGACTGAGCCCCAGCTAACACACACTAACCAACCCACAAGGGAGATTGCATAAACCCAGCACCACTGCTTCTGAACAGTAAGAACCTTATCTGGCAAACAGCTCTGGCAGTGAAGCCTCTCTGTGAAGGCCACTCTAGGTAGGGAAGCAAAGTCTGGCCACAAGCACTCAGCACACTGACGTCACACCAACGGGGGCTGATTGAATGACTTGGTAGACAGTGTCCTGAACCTGTGTCTGAACCCATCTTCTCTGGAAACCCTAACCAGTCCTGGAGACTAAAACTTAGCTCTTGATCTTGAGCACACCTACTGCAGAGCTTTCAGAGCACCCAAACCCCATCCCACAGTATCAGTGCTTTGCACACATTTTCTATAGACACAGTGAGGCCACAGCTCTGTGGTCATCAACTGCACCTCCCTAGAATCTGTGGGGTGGGAGGGCAGTGGCTGCTTGTGTATTCAGGTTCCATGTGCTAGGAATAGTCACAGAGCCTTCACAAACAGCCCCTAATCCCTGCCACAATGCCCTGTGAGATAGTTGCTCCTTTTATACCCATTTTATAAGTGAGGAAACTGAGGTTTAGAGAAGTTAAATGACTTGATTACTGTCACATGACAAGGAAGTAGCAGAGCTTGGGTTCTGGCCCAGAACTTACTGCCTACCTGACCCATTTCACCACATCACCTTTCCCAGAAGCTATACCCGGAAATACGTACTTACAGCCGCATATACCTAGGCCAACTCCTGGATCTGTTTATAGAAGTCTGAGCCAACACATTACATGTAGACTCTTATTAACCACCCCTCACACTAGATGAGGATGGATGCACACTGGAAGTAGCCTCTCTTCCTTTCGGTGTGAGCAGATGTTGCCTGGGATACTCCCACACAGACCAGGCTTGGCCCCTGTGGAGGGGGCTGGGACCAGAATGGAGGTGGTGACCAGGAAAGGCGTTCAACCTGTGACCAGAGGTGGGGGTGCCAGCCAAAGGAAGAAATAGAGCAGAGCCTCCAGGCCAAGGGCACAGCATGTGCAAGAGCCCTGAAGCAGGAGAAACCTTGGCCTATGGGAAGAACAAATATGACTGTGCATAGCAAGGAAAAGAAGCCAAGAGGGAGGATTGGGGGCCGTACCCAAAGTCCAGATTACACAAAGCTGTGTGGTTTGTGGTGGAATATTTGGATTTTTGAGTGACTTGAGAAGGCACTAAAGGGTTTTAAGTAGGGGAGCAACATCATCTGATTCACGGCTAATAGTATAGAATGGAAACAGGAGGGTAGAGGTAAGGAGTCTGTCAGGGCTCCCTAAGGACCAGTAAGGTGGGACCACCATCCCTTCTCCAAGATATGCACTGCTCTGAGCACATGACCTGGAATCACAGGAGATCCCTCCCCTTGTAAACCACCTTACCATCCCCTGGTTGTCTGTGTGGAGGCCAAGAAAATTAAGGCCATTCCACCTTAAGTTCAGCGTTAGCACAAGTACAGCCATCCCAGGCCCCTGTGAATAAGAGCTGAACTTTACCTTACTTCAGTTTCAGGAAGAAAACAGCTTACAGCTTGACATCCTAGAACGCCCCATATTAGAATGAGAACAGAGCTCAATGCCCTTGAAGGCCCCTTATCAAAATGTAAAGAGAACTTGAGGAATTGCTCCAGCCCTTCTGGAGGTCCCCTAGACCAGCCCATAAAACTAAGCTGGAACCCACCTCGGGGTCCAAGTTCCTGCTCCATTGTGTCGGGTGCACTTGGACCCAAGCTCGAGCTTGCAAATCAACCCTCGTGTGTTTGCATCGGTGTCAGCTCCTCGGTGGTTTCTCGGATACGTAATCTTGGGCACAACAGTCTGGTGAGCACATCATTCAGGGTTCTACCTGATGGATCAATTGCTGTACGTTGAAACTCTCATGTACTGGATTCCTTGTGGCTTAAGTCCTGTGTCTCCAGAATACACTGGAGAAAAATTTTCAATATGGGGGGTATTTATAAGAAATCATTCCTGCAGGTCTTCTGGTTTCTGCTAGAGGATTGAATTTATTTATCTAACTTTGCTCCCTCCTGGAACTCTATTAAAACTATATGGAAGATTTTTGTTTTTTAATGATAAACTTGTAGTGATGGGGAGAGGAAAAGAGAAAACCCATAGCATTCTAGCTTTGGTAGCGGGAGAGCAGAGGTGTGGAGGTGACAAAACTAGCACAATGGAGATACTAGGGCTGAAGCCAGCAATGGAGAAAAAGGGGTCCCACCTGCAGAATCCTGAGAGCCAGGAGCACACCAAAGGAGGGTTTGTAGGGGGAGCCATGGGCCTCTGTTGCAGCCAGTGAGAGTGCACTGAATGTGGAACACTAAAGCTGACTATTACCGCCATGCATGGGTGATGGTAAACAGTATCACTGGTAAGTGCTCCTCTGCATGGTTGACCACACTCCCAACCTCATTTGCCAGTCCTCAAACTTCTCAGGCACTGGCAATGCTGGAATCCTTTGCATATTGGTGAGGGTACAGTTCAGAGAGAGTGTTAAGAAGCCCTTCACCACTCCATGCTCCTGAGAACTGCCCTTCCTCCACTTCCTAGAAGCCTGGAGATGGGGTGCTAGGCACAGGCAATGGGACCAAACAGGTGGTTAGGTGGTTTCATGCATGTGGAACACTTAATGTAGAGGCCCCTACCCCTCTGTATCCACAGCTGGCAATGGGACTCTGACCCTAGTATTAGCCATCTCTTTCATTTTCTGTATTTCTAATGTTTTGACCTGTGAGGCCTTGTTGACTTTGAAGGGACTGCTTCTCTCTGGGCCAGTTAATTCCTAGGGATAGCAAACAACCCACCTGGAGTGCACCTTTCATTTCTTTTTTTTTTTTTTAAAGATTTTATTTATTTATTCATGATAGTCACAGAGAGAGAGAGAGGGGCAGAGACACAGGCAGAGAGAGAAGCAGGCTCCATGCATCGGAAGCCCGACGTGGGATTCGATCCCGGGTCTCCAGGATCGCGCCCTGGGCCAAAGGCAGGCGCCAAACCGCTGCGCCACCCAGGGATCCCGGAGTGCACCTTTCAAATATCAGTCAAGCCTTTCAGAGCCCACACTGAATCATCTCCTTTGTGGGATTCTCACACCCTAGACCACTATCCACCTGCCCTAATCACCTTAGGGTCAGATGCCAGAGCCAACTGAAATATTCAGACTACCCCCAAATCTCCTTACCCTCCTCACCTGTTCTTTTCCACAAAAACCATAGTAAAGTCTCTTCCCCACATTTTTTCCTTGCTATCTGTGTCTTCTGACTGGCCCGGTGCTCCACCATGTGGCCCTGCAGTCTACACTGTCCCTTTTGTTCCCCAGAATCTGTGAATATAAAAACTTTTTTATGTAAAAGTTTTTGTGTAGACATATTCTCATTTGCCTTGAGTGTATAACTATGAGTGGTATTGTGGGGTCACATGGCAACTCTATGTTCAGCTTTGTGAGGAATAGACAAATTGCCAAGGTAGCTACACCATTTTATATTCCCAACAGCAGTATCTAGGTTCCAATTTCTCTACATCTTTGGCGAAACTTGCTATAATTTTAAAAATTAGAATTATTTTCTCCCTTAATTATTCTGACTCAGGGGGACTATTTACTTTTCCTTGATAACGATTACCTCAACTTGCAATTATATTCCTTTGTTCTTTAACTCATGTAAAGTCTGTATACCCTGATCAGACTGGAAGTTTAATGAAAACTATTGACTATACATGCTCACTGCTCAGCTTAGTAGTACCTGACTCACACTTGGTGCTCAATAAATAGTTGAACAACTAAATGGGTACATGGTTAACCCATGAAAAGGAAGAACATGGCATCAGACTTGCCCCACCACCAAGGAGGGTCAGCCGCTGGGCAGATATCCCCTTCCCCCCTACGCTGTGCCAGTCCCCAGGATAAGCACTGGCAGCACAGAGTTACCGGGACAAGGCCTTGATCTGGGAAGGTGACAGTCTGAAGCATGAGACAGGTCTATAAGCTGATGTTTCCCCACATGTGATCACTCCCTGATGGAGAACAGCACAAGATAACTTCAGAGCACAGAAGAGAGACACCTGCTCAGCATGGAGATCAAGAAGACTTCTTGGGGATCCCTGGGTGGCTCAGTGGTTTGGCACCTGCCTTGGGCCCAGGGTGTGATTCTGGAGACCCGGGATTGAGTCCCACATTGGGCTCCGTGCATGAAGCCTGCCTCTCCCTCTGCCTGTGTCTCTGTCTCTTTCTCTCTGTGTCTCTCATGAATAAATAAATAAAATATTTTTTTAAAAAAACAAACAAACAAGAAGCCTTCTTAAAGGAGGTAACACTGGTATGATAGTTAATTTTACATGTCAGTTTGATTGGGCTAAGGGATATCCAGATAGTAATTATTTCTGAGTATGTCTGTGAGGGTATTTCTGAAAGGGACCAGACTACTGAAGGGACTCAGTCTATTCCAGTAGACTGAGTAAAGAGATCCACCCTCACCAATGTGGTCCAGGTATCATTCAATCTATTGGCGGCCCAAGTAGAACAAAAAACAAAAGAACTGAGTCTCTCTCTCTCTCTCTCTGTGTGTGTGTGTGTGTGTGTGTGTGTGTGTGTATGTCTCTCCTTCTCTCTCCCTCTCTCTCTCTTGGAGCTGGAGGGTAGATCTTTCTTGTCCTCAGACATGAGCTTCTGGTTCTCAGGCCTTTGGACTTGGACAAAATTATACCACATTCTCCTGGTTCTCCATAACTGTATGAGTCCATTACCACAATAAATCTCTGTGTATGTGTGAGTGTCTCTCTCTCCATATATATATTATCTATAGATTTTGTTTCTCTGGAGACCTGATGAATACAACCAGGAGTGAGCTAGGTAAAGAGAAGTATAGCAAAAAGAATAATAATTGAAAACCACCATGAGGTCTCACTTGACCAAAATTTCTTATCCACTAACTTACTGGTTACCCTTTGTACCTATGTAGCCTAAAATTCTCATTATTAGTGGTAGATCTTTGGCTCAGGCCACAGAAGCAAGTGGTATACCCTGGACTGTCCTATCAGTGTATAGAACTAATTTGTGCTAGGAGAGGAGAAGCTCAATCTAGACAACAAAGGGGCAGGGCAGGAGGCAGCAGAACTCCACCCCTGCACACCCTCTAAGTCAATCCTATCTTTTCATGGAGTAGACAGTGATCTCACTCTGGGGGCCCAAGAAGGCTCTGGCAACAGGCCTTCCTTGAAATCAGTGAAATCTTCCCATGCATTTGGGAAAATGCATCTACATTTGGCAACCTACCTACATCTTTGGCAATAATTAGCTCCCCTGCAGCAGAGGGAGGGCAGTAACCAAGGGCCCTATCAATCTTCCTATTTTAAAATGAATGTAAATGTTTAGGAGAAAATTAAGTGGTGAACACTCTCTGATTGGCAAGTTTGTAGCTGACCTCCTGAAAGAGAATGTAAGCACCTCACAGCCAAGGTGCAACAACTTGCTGCCTGCTGATGTTGCCAGATGCTGTAGGACACCAGCTTCACAGGTTTCACAGTTATGACCCAGCATGAACCCACGGCTCTGTAGGCTCCGTGGGCAGAGCCCAGCCCAGGTTTACAAAGGGACTCACACACACCACCAGGGGACTTAAGTTTGACCAACAAAGAAATCTGCACCCCTCCTCCAGCCACACTCACCCTCTCTGATGTGAAGTGTGCTCTACCTGATGGCGTATTTGGAGTGGTTCTCCAGCTGTCCTTACGCCTATTTCCTGGACAATTGTGTGCAAAGGGAAATGGGGTAAATTCAGGAGGTAGACAACTGTGCCACACAGCATGAATAACTTGGGAGGGAATAATCACACTCAGGGCAATGGTGGCACCAATGACAGCAGCTGATTTCCCACAAACACGTTCTTGGGGTCTGCATTCGACATGCATGATCTCAGCTCACCCTTCTGGCCCTGGGAGGCTAGAGTTATTGTACCTTCTTGGTAAATGAGGAAACTGAAACCCAGAGGGATTTGGTAGCTTGCCCAAGGTCACATAACTAGTAAGGACAGAACAGGTCTGTCTTGGAACCCACACTCTTGGCCACTGTGTGTACCCCTGCACCATGCCTACAGGATGAGTTCTTTCCCTGGCTGGGGCAGGAGTGCAGAGTAGTAGTGACTGGCTGTCATGGTCTATGTAGTGAATGGATATGATGGATGGACGGGCAGCTGGGTGGCAGGCAGAGACTGTGTCATTATACTGCCAGTGAACTGCCCCTCTGAGACAGTAGCCTCTCATCCCACAGCTTATAGGCATGCAAGCTCACAGTCCTCCCTGTCCTAGCCATGTCCTTCCAGTTACAGAATAGCACTGGTTGACTGTGTTGTATGCCCTGCAACTGCATGTCTTACTGAAGACCAGATATCACTGAAGGGTGACCACTCCTACTCATTCCCAAGATAAGTGTGCAGCAAGAGACCATCCTCTTCAAACTGAGCCTAGAGGAAGAGATGCTGGAGGGCCACTCCAAATCTCAGCCCCAACCCAGAGCTTGCCGCATGACCCAGGAGGGGACTAAAGGGGACACTCTCACCTATCTCATCACACTGACTGCTGTCTTCTTGTCTAAGGGAAAAGTACAACAAAAGGAAGCCTTTCCCCAGGGTCTCCTCCTGCGGGCTGCAGGCTCCTGTTTCTTTTTATAACATAAACCGTCAACCACCTACCCACACTTGGGGAAACTTCAGTCCCTGTCCATAAGGCCCCACCTCCTTCCCCAACTGTCCACTCCCCCTAAATCTGAGATACACACTAGGGACTCTGGCTGGAGAGGCCAGGGTAGAGCTCAGCACTCAAGGCCAATCCTTTAAGCTCCTTCTACTGAGGCCAGTTTGAGATATGCCTCTATTCTCTATTTTTCTGGGTATGAGTAAATAACCTCTCTCTCTCTCTCTCTCCCTCCCTCTCTCTCTCTCTCTCTCTCACACACACACACACACACACACACACCTCCCCAAAAGCAATCATCTGTACAGAATACACCAGTAGACCAAAAATCAAATCCAATTGGCAGACAGATTTTCTTTGGACTACAGACACAGACTATTTTTTAATTGACTTTCAACTTTTAATATTTAGATTTCACACTAAAATCTTGATTTTCAGTTTCTTTTCAAAACACTGAATAAATAACAAGGCACTACTAAGCCCACATTTGAGGGTGCAATGGCAGCCAGAGCTAAGGACCCAGTAGCCAGGTTAGCTTTCCCAGGCTGTCCTACTCACCTGTTCATATACCTTCCAGGCCCTAGGCATGCCCTGAGTTCTTAGTCCCAACCTAAGGCAACAAGAAGACAAAGTCACTTTCTTAATTTCCCCCAAACACGCAACCTGGCTCATTGTGGAATTAGTGCTTTGAATTATTATGCAAGGCCTCTTCTTTCCTTTTGTATAGTCTCCCATCTTTCCCACTTTCCAACTATGTCCTCTCCAGGCCCCTAGGAACAGGCACCATGAATACAGAGACTCTTCATGTCTGCTCTGGGCTATCCAAACAACCTGCCAGGCTCTGAGAGCTCTACTTGGAGGGCCAGTTCAACTCTGAAACAAAGCACAATCTTCCACTCTAATTGGTGTCAGGGAAAAGGGAATTACAGCCACCTCCTAAAAGAGGCCACCTGCACCCTGATGAGTCCACCGTGGAGCCTCACCTGCCCACCACATTGGCATAAGGCACAGGGAAGATGGAGTCAGGCTCATGTAAAGCTTGGGGATTTTTTGTTAACTGCACCCCACCCCACACCCCCCTTACCCTGTTGGTTTACTCCCAAAGATTTACCTGAAATAAGGATGCGGCAGGTGGATGAGCTGGCTCTTCACCCAGTGGATGGGGCATAGCTCTACTGCCACCTGCCTTGCACACCAGCCTCAATGTGTACAGACACACTCATTCATTAGCCACATCAACCAGGCCCTGGGGCTCCTACAGTGCCAGCATTTGGGCAACTTCACTTTGTCTGGGCTGCCCCAGACCCAGGGATTCTCCCTCCACCCAACTCAGGGCGATTGTGGAGAGCAAGTAGGTGAAAGAGCTGGAGGTGAATGCCCCCTGTCCAACTCCAAGGCCCATGCCTACCCCCACTTCCCCAGAAAACTGATAGAAGATGCAAGGAAACTTCAGAAACAGTTGTTATACTCTATTTGACTCAGAAGAAGGAAGGTAGATATAAAACAAGCATTTAAGTGACTTTTAAAACAGTGTTTAATCAACACCTAATTTGAGTTCTATAAGGATTCAGAAAAGGATGAGGTCAGTCTTGGGGGGCTAAGGTGATTGGGAACCACCTCAGGTCAGCTTGGGAACCTGAGTCAGAAAGTGGAGGGTAGAAAGGTAAGCAGGCCAGTGGGTGCTGTGAGGGCATTTAGGGCACAGGAAAAACATGTTCTTATAGTACACCCCTCCCTAAGGTGGTAGCCCAACAATATGATCTTTCCATCCACAGTCCACATCTTCACCAGACAGGTTGGAACACTGAGTAATAGCCACCGTGAGGGCTCTGCTTGCATGTTCATAGCCAAAGCTTGTCACCTGTATATTTTACCCTAATGCTCAACTGGGAATCAGTAACAACTGTGTCTGAATTTGTACCCATTTGATGGCATCATTCAACAGGAACTTTCTTTCAACAAAGGCCCTTGGAGATTCAGTGCTCTGATTCAGGTCTATGCACCATCTGTCCAAGTAGCATCTCAGGCACCATGTGCAGACACAAACATGCCATTCGTCACCTGGAAGGGCTCAAGTCTAGTAGGATACATACATGAGAACAAATTACACTGCGGTGTGCTCAGTGATAATGTAAAAAGCCTCCCCTAAAAACCTAAGTTTTATCTGAGTAAGTTCTTTCATGGCCCTGCAAGAGTCTCATCAAAGCAGCCACAGGCAAACAGAGACAGACAGACTGGAAAAAAGAATGAATATGTATTTTCCAAGGCAATTGCTGACTCCATTTTAAAGATCAGCTTTCATCTGATAAATTATCTAAGAAAACAATACAGTAGACCACTTAACTTGAATTTTGTTTAAATACTTGGACTGGCATAAGATTTAATGAGGGTCCTTTTTGAGGAAAATTTAAAATTATAGTTTTTGGGTAAAGAACATTTGTTGAGGTCCAATAAATCTGTGGCATATGCATGTGATTTTTTAAAAATAAATTAAATCTCCCATCAGTAGTTCAAAATTACCACTGTCAACAACTGTCCAATTGCAGCTTTAATGGTACTGTAATAGGGCCAGTAAATAAAGACTGCATAAGGCAGTTTACAGTTAACATTGCCTGTAGTTGAGAAAGTTGATCAAGAGAGGAGAATGTTTATTATTCTTCTAATTGAAAAAAAAAAAAACAAGTTTTTTTACATTACACATTGAACCTCTCTGCCACATTATGCAGGGTCACACCTTCAGAATTTGCTCATGCTGTTCCAATAGCCTGGAATGCCTTTCTTGCCCTCATTCTGATTAGGTAACTTCTAGACTTCCTCCATGACTTAGCTGAAGTGTGACTTGTGAGGAGCTGACCTGGGGCAGGGTCTCAAATGTCAGGCTTGGCTGGTCATTGCTTTTCTGGACTCCAGCTATCTTTGTGCTTCCCTCTATTAGAGCCATGCCCAACTGTGGGAATGCATTCCATCTTCATTTAAGATAAATGGTCCTGTTAGGATATGTATGTGAACCCATCACTCCATCATCCTTTTTCTTCCTCATTATCTCAGAACAGCTTACAAGGCCTTGATTGCAACCTTGAGAGACCAAGTGAGAACCCAAAAGAGAAAAAGGCTTGCTCTAGGCACAAAGACCTTAGGTCTTTCTGACATCTTACTTTGTGAGCCTCTCCAGTTATTGTTCCCATCTAGACAAGAAAACAGGCCAGTGTCCTGGGTATTCTTTACCACTCACATGAAGGAAGGTGTATTCGTTAACTATTTCTCAATAACAAACCACTCCAAAACAACAGTCATTTATTATTGCTCACATATCAGCTGGCTAGTTGGGAAAGGTGGCTGATAGGATGGGTTTGGTTGAGTTTGACTTCTCCATGTGGGTTGGGCTCAGGTCTGCTCCAAGAAGGCACAGGAGCTACCAAGTAGAATTTCCTGGCATGAAAGTGACAAAAAGATAAACCCAACACCACAAGCACATTTCATGCTTTTGCTCCTCTTTTATCTGCTAACATTCCATTGATCAATGCTAGCCAAGCTCAACACACACCAATGGAGTTGGAGAATATATTCTGCCTCTAGCAGGAGAGGGAGGGGGGTAAACATTTGCTGAATAATAATTGAAACTGGCATAGTCTCCCCCATCACTGCCTTTTCCAAGGTATCCCAGAAGCCTCCTCCAATCATAGTATCAGGCTGGAGAGCCAGGATGACTCTCCATCCTGGATGGAGATGACTACATCACATGATGTCATGACTACATCACATCTGCATGTTCTCTCTTCTTCCAGAGATGAAGGAATACAAGAGGCCTACAGAAATTTGAAATACTACTAGGG
Organism: Canis lupus baileyi; assembly: GCF_048164855.1. Classification (NCBI taxonomy): domain Eukaryota; kingdom Metazoa; phylum Chordata; class Mammalia; order Carnivora; family Canidae; genus Canis; species Canis lupus. Next base: position 28,941,081 of record NC_132857.1, on the reverse strand, counting down.
AAATAATGCCTGGGCTTCTAATCCCACGAGTAAGGACTATCTTTTGATTAAGGCCCGGATTTGTTCCCTGGAAATAGATCCCCATTCACCACTTTTTACAACACTTGGATCCACATTAGGGAAGGTCCTTCCTTTTGCATCATCCTCCGTGGTATAACATGTTGAGGGCTTTGGAGAAGATGCCCCTTTATAACTCTGAACCACTTCTTAGCCTTCTTCCTGCCTGAGGGAAGCTGAGAACCCAGAAGTTCTTCACATCTTGAACAGTCTCCACCTCTTGTAGGACAGGCTGGCTATACTCTTGCCAATAGAACTCTTTCAAACATGTAGATTTTCCATGTATTTGCCTTTGGTTACTTCCATATGGGCCACCAATAGCCATATCTATAAACTTTTTTTTTTTTCTTGGAGCATGCCCTGCTTTCCAGACTTGGAAAGAGTATTCTCTCTCTCACTATCTCTCTCTCAAATAAATAATCTTTAAAAAAAAAAAAAAAAAAAAAGATGAGTATTCTTTTATACTTTGCTCTGAGTAATTGCTCTTGAGGAGCTTCCAGTATGGAAGAGAAAATTACAATATGCAGTGATGTAAACAAAGACAGGTGAGCATGGGCAGAGTGGCATGGCTGACCCAGACAAAGGAAGTGACACCAAGGTTGTGTCTTTGTAGATGAACAAGAGTCAGTTTGCTAAAGGAAACAAGGAAGGGAAAAGGCACAGCACACACAAAGATAGGAAACAGCTAGGAAAGGCATGGGGCATTCAGAGAAGCAGTCAGGAAGTTTAAGTCAAACACTCACACAGGGCCAGGCCACACCTGAACGATAGGAGGATGGGGAGGGTAATGAAGGGATCATTCCCACCAAGTGGAGCATGGTTCTAATAGAGGGAAGCACAAAGATAGCTGGAGTCCAGAAAACCAGTGACCAGCCAAGCCTGACATTTGAGACCCTGCCCCAGGTCAGCTCCTCACAAGAAGTCACACTTCAGCTAAATCATGGAGGAAGTCTAGAAGTTACCTTAAGCAGAATGAGGGCAGGAAAGGCATTCCATGTTGGAATGTTGGAACAGCATGTTGGAACAGCATGAGCAAATTCTGAAGGTGTGGCCCTGCATGATGTGGCAGAGAGGTTCATGTGTAAGGGCCCCATAGGAGTGAGGAAACAGTGTGTGTGTGAGTGTGTGTCTGGGTATGCTTGCAAATGCATGTTTGTCCGTGTGCCTGTTGGCATTCTTGTATATGAATGTGTGTGTATGTGTGTGTCTCTGAGTTGACATATGAGTTGCATGTGTATGCATTGGACAGAGGTAGGCAAGACAAGGTCAAGACTGGACTTAGTCCAGGAACACATTCAGGAGCACATTAAAAAGTGTTCCCTTCATACTCACAAGCTAGCAGGAGAAAAGAACTAGGACAGGGGTGATAGGAGGTTCTAACTGATATCCGTAGGTATTGCCCCCAGATGCTAAGGTACTGACAGATATTTTTCCTAAATCACAACTTAATAGAAAAAAAAAATGTCCCTTTCCCAGGAAAGTATGACTAGCCCTGCCTGAGACCTCAGCTATGAACACAAAGCAACTAGAATTTCCTTTCCCATCAAAATTTAGGGCTCTTGGGTCTAGTGTAAAATAACTACATCACTGATTGCACTGCAAGAAGAAAATGAAATCTCTTTGTAAAAAAAGAAAGAAGGAAAGAAGGAAGGAAGGAAGGAAGGAAGGAAGGAAGGAAGGAAGGAAGGAAGGAAGAAAGAAAGAAAGAAAGAAAGAAAGAAAGAAAGAAAGAAAGAAAGAAAGAAAGAAAGAAAGAAAGAAAGAAAGAAAGAAAGAAAGAAAGAAGAAAGAAAGAAAGAAAGAAAGAAAGAAAGAAAGAAAGAAAGAAAGAAAGAAAGAAAGAAAGAATAAGAAAGAAAACGAACAGATGAACGAACCCCTCAGAACTCCAACGTTCGTTTTCTCTGGAAGAATAATATTCCAGAGGCAAAGGATTCTGGGCCAACCATGAAAGGTCAGTGGCATCCCTTGTCTGGGGTCTCAGGCTCCACTACTCCTGGCCCTGGAACCCCCATCCATGGAAGATTCCATCCTCCTTTCACATCAAGCTGGGCTTGGCTTTCCAGAGTACAGCTAGGAGTGACCAGATCCTTGAAAAGATACTAAATCCTTTAAAGGGGGTCAGTTGTGAAATAAATAGAACAAAGTGAATAGAAGCAGCTCCACTCTCAAAAGTGGTCTAGGATCCTGGCAATGAAGCAAAACTTCAAGCTAGCAGCACTTCACAACCCATGCCAATCCTACCCTGCAACCCTGTAAGACAAACCTCCCCACCCCAGTGTGGGCAGGACTTCCTGACACACTGGCTATGCCCCTCTTAAATCTCGGGTCCAAGAATAAGCTCTGAGGATCATTCCATTGCCCCATCATCACTAGGATTCACTCCTACAAGCAGCAGCAATCAGGGGAAGAAGGGAGTGGGGAATATGTAAAGCCACTGGGAACAGGGCTTTCTCTTAACATTTCAGAACAAGATTGAAGATGATGGCTCAGCTCCTCCAACCATAGATGGGGTTAGAAGAATCCATGGAGATGTGAGGCTGGGCACTCAGGAAACCCTGACATGAGGGCAGAATAATGCAAAAGGCCTCAGGAAGTCTTCCCTGAAAGATCCTACCGACCTGTCTCCGTTCAAGCTCTAGCACTTACCAGCAGCTCACATTGGGCAAGTCATTCAAATTCTTTAAAGACCGTTTTCTCCTCCAGAAAATTAGTACAATTTAACCAGCTCATGGGGCTGTTGTCAGAAGTAAATGCGAGAACTCAGTGAATGCTTCTAATAGATCCCCACACAGTGGGTCTGGGTGACAAATACGTTGCACCCTTTGTACAAACTCCATTCATTGTTGTATTGGGAAACACCTTCTAAGTGATCATATGATCCACCCTGTGTCACCTGGCTAATAAACAGCAAAGATGGAATTTAATGGCAGGAATATTTCCACCAAAGTGCAATTTCTTTCCCATCTCTAGAAGGAACTTAAGCACAGCAGGCAAGAGTTACTATTAATTTCATCTGATTCCTGAGAGAAAGAAAAAGCACCATATGGTGACAGGAAATCTAAGTTCTAGATAGAGGATTTCCCCAGGGGGCTGTGCTAACTTCATGAATTGTTACAAAGATTAAATGAGATAATGTATAAAAATGGGTGCAACAGATTGAAAAGTCAATAAATGATAGTTATTATTATGTTCTGATGATCTAGGGTTGCTTCTCTTGTCCTGGAAGAATTTTCGATGGCATAAAAACTAAGTGGCTTAAAACAACACAAATTTGTTGTCTCGTAGTTTCTGTGGTTCCTGAGTTAAGGCATGGATGGGGTGGATCCTCTGCTCAAGGTCTCACAAAGCTGCAATCAAGGTGTTGGCTGAGGCCGCACCCCATCTGAGGCTCAGGTCTTCTTCCAGGTCATTGGCAGAATTGTTACTTGCTGCTATGGGACTGAGGCCATCAGGTCCTAGAAACTCTGCCATTCCCTGTCACGTGGCCCATTCCACACAGAGCTTGCTTCTTCAAGAACAATAGGAGAGGGACACCCGGGTGGCTCAGTGGTTTAGTGCCACCTTCAGCCCAGGGCCTGATCTTGGAGACCCGGGATCGAGTCCCACATCGGGCTCCCTGCATGGAGCCTGCTTCTCCCCCTGCCTGTGTCTCTGCCTCTCTCTGTGTATGTCTCTCATGAATAAATAAATAAGTAAAATCTTTAAAATATATATATATTTTTTTAAAAAAGAACAATAGGAGAGAGCTGCTGCCCCTTCTATCTCTGACCCACTTTTGAAGGACTCCCCTGACTGAACCAGGCCCACCTGAAATAATCTTCCTTTTGATTACATCTGTGAAATACCTTCACCTTTGCTTTATAGTATAATCTGATAATGGGAGTGAAACCATAGCCACAGGTTGCACCCACAGTCAAAAGGAAGGGCTTCTACATGGGCTTGACCCATCAGGGATCATCTTAGAATTCCGTCCTTCCTCTTGTTCTTATCTAAACAGAATACAAAATCTGCCAGAGGAATGAAACTCTAATAGTGTGGCTTGATCAAGATCCCTAGAACAACTTCCTTTTAGGATTTCCCAAATAAGTGGAATTTTATATCCAGAATGGGTTTCTTTGGTAACTGGGCTCTCCCTGAAACAAGAAGCTGGCTAACACAAAGTAATCATAATACGACATTGTGAATTTGGGCAAAATGGCACATTTGGGACATAAGAGTATTGGTTGGCTTTTAGCTCTATCTTCTAAATGTGACCCTTGTGCTAGGGCAACCCTGCCCTAGAAAGCCTGGCCATTCACCACCATAGGAGTCCAGATGTCTCAGGTTGGCCTGATGGATAGAGAGGGTCCAAACCTCACTGATCCAGGAGGAAAGCAGATTTTCAGAGCTAGGAATATTTCTGGAGCCTCCTCCCATCTCACTACAGGAGCAATGCCCCTGCCTCTGCCATCCCCCCACCTCCTAGTTTTCATTTGTCATTCTGGACTGTGGCTCACAGTGGGCATCATTAATGCCCATTACAGTGAGGAGCCCTCTGACAAGTAGAATCGACTTAATTTTTAGCTTTAGTGAGAGGAAGAAAGAAAATCATTAATGTTAAGAGTTCTTAATGAAGTAGAACATACATTTTGTATCCACTCTCAGTCACCCTCAGTAATACATGAATGAATATTTATACGGATAAATATTTTCTTTCCTGCATCATGTTAAATACATTTCACTAGGGCTAATGAACCAGCCCACACTTAGAGAGCTCTGGCCAAACATCAAGCTAAGGCCCTGAGTAGGTGAGGATTTACCAGAATCTTCACTGTATGCTCTAGGCCTTCATCCACAACCTCATTGCATCCTCACTTTTGCCCTGTTAAGGATCATTAGCCCGCATTTTCAGATGTGTTACCAAGCTCATGGAGGCTAAGAAAGTTACCCAGCATATCACCATTGGGAGTCCAACACAGGTCTGCCTCTTGCCACACTCCCTTCTCCTTCCTCTCCATATTACCCTGCTATAAACACATGTTCCAGTTCATGAGTCTGGTTAGGTTCTGTTTCAGTGAAGTTTTACAATGTTTATTTCATGAAAAAGGACTCATGGTCCAGCTGCAAATATGTCTGCATACAGCCTGAGCTGGTGGTTAATAAATGGATTTGAGCCTTGTGTGTTAATACCCAGAAAGGAAGAAGTTAATTTGCAGAAGCAAGAAAAGGATGCAAATCTCAAACTCTTCCCAGTTGCCACCACAAGCCATCAAAATGCAGTTCCTCCTGAACATTTGGATCCTTACATCCAGGTGCCACCCCATTGGTAGATATTTCCACTGGCCTACCCAGCATCCAGGTTTGCCTGGGCCTGAAGGTGTTCCCAGAACACAAGACTTTCAGTGTTAAACCCAAGAAGGTGCCGGCAGAATAGGATGAGTTTCTCACTCTGACAGCATCTGTTCCTCTTCACTCTCCCCAAACACACCCAGTGCTCCACTGGGTATCCATCTCTCCCACATACAGCTCCTGAGTTGTACCCTGTTGTCCTCTTCCATTAGTTCAAAGGGGAACATGTGACCTCTTCTGTTTCAGCCAGGGGGAGTCCAAGGCCTCCAGTGTACAATACTGGGACAGCAGTGCTCTTCCCCCCACAGGCCCTTGTGGAGTTAAATAATTCAGACATGATGTCTGAAGCAGAGACAGCCATCCTGCTACCATGATGCCACAAGCAGCAAGAATGGAGAGACCAGTAGGACCTGGGCCCCTGATGACCTGGAGACTCACTCAACCTTGAATTTGTCCTACTTCAGCCTCCCTCCTTATAAGAATCACAAATCCTCTTTACTTTAGCCTTATTTGGTATAAGCTTCCCTTATCTTGTAACTTAAAACATCCTAAATAGTGGTCCTTCAAGTAAAGCCCCTGATGAGCAGCACTACTGCATCCAGACCCAAATAACAAACTCTAGGGGTACACTGCAGCCATCTGGTTCATACAGACCCTCTCCGCAATTCTGATGCCTGATAAAGCTGGAAATCCAGAAGCCCACATGTTTAGTTGGTGGCTCAGGGGATTCTCCTGTGATTTAGGAGCTACTCCCTAGGAAACCCTGAAGTGCAAGGACAGAGGTACATTAAGCCTCTCGGGACAGATCTGCATACCCCAGGTGGCTGCCACTATGACAATAGTGGCTTCTGTCCTCTCAGATCCAAACATAACTATTATGAACAGAACTCCATGCTCATTCTCCTGGCACTCCTTCCAGAGCCAACCCAGGAACTTGGTTCTCAGCTGCTCCTGTTCTAGAGGTTTGGTAAGTGGCTGTAACCTACCAGGTACCTCCCTGTTCCCACCCAGGTGTCCCTAGTGAATGAGTCATCTTCACCTGCACACACAGAGCTCTCAAAGGGGCCACCCAAAGCTGGTCTCTCCGCACAGTGGTGTAACCTTTTCTTTCCCTGCTCTACTCAGGTCAGAGCTGAGAACAATAAGCAACCATTTTCCCTCATCGGTGGTTCTTCAACTTTGCATCCTCAGAGTCACTCCGAGAACTGAGAGAACATAGGCTGCTGGCCCCACCCCCAAGACTTTTAAATTTACCTCTAGCCTGAGAATTTGTGTTTCTAACAAACTCCAAGGTAATAGTAAATTCTCTCTGGAAGTCATTTTATCTTCTCTTGAGGAGAGAAAACCCCAAGAACCATGATCATGTTCCTCCTCTAGGTCTGGAGAAAATAGACCTAGGTATTTGGTGCTCTTGTCTCTTCCAGTCAGTCTCAGAGTAGAGTTGAGCAAATGGCCAGATGGTATTAGCCATTTGATGCACATTTTTTACATGACACTAAAATGGAATATTATTTAGCAAATAAAATGACAAAGTGGTGTGCTTGGTTTTACATGAAGTTATGTACACCTAGCTGCATTTTTAATTAATCACATATTTATGTGGGAAAACTCTTACAAATCTCAACTTATAATGCTAACAGGCACCACTGCTATTTCATGTGATTTACTTTCTGGTTATGCATTCTTTTCCTCCAATCATATAAGTGGAGGCAATAAAGTATAGTTCTTAAAAGTACACACTCCACAGTTGAAATCTCAGGGCTCCACCATCTAGCTGTTTGACTAAGGAAGTAGTAGACACTCCCTGTGCTTTGGCTTCCTCATCTGTGTATGAGGCTATAACAGTATAATTCCACAAGGCTGCATTGGGGATGAAGTGAGAAGAAGCACTTCCAGCCCTCAGTACAGTGCCTGGGCCACAAAAGTGCTCACTAGTGTTATTTTTGTAATCAGTACTCAAAGCTGGGGGGAAAATAGTGTTATCCTCTTTAGACATCCCTCACTTATAATCACAAGAATGGTACCTAGCTATCGTAGGCATCCAATAAAATGTGAAATAATGAAGAAATGACTAAGCCACCCAACTAGGGAAGCTGCTCCACAAAGGCTGAGAGCTCACATTTGTTGCCAGTCGATGTCCCTCTAGCCTGTACCTGAGACAACTGGCCTCACAATTGGCTCCACACCAGTGCTTATCCAAGTGCTGGTATCTTGGTGATGACTGAAGCTCAGCCCTAGACCCAGTCTCCAGAATTAGTTACCAGAGAGAAGAGGGCACTTGGTGTCAATCTCACATCTAGTCTGCTCTGGAGTTAGGATACCCACACGACTAACAGGGCCCCAGCCACATCCTGCTCTACCCTCTGTCCTCTCTAACCATGCCCCACTTCCCTACCAGTCCCCAGGTCCCATATCTGCCTGTGGGTTTCTGTTACAAATCAACACTGTTATTTATTGAGCACCTGACACATGCCAGCCCAGGACTGGATTCTTCACATGTATTATGGAATTTTAGTTCATGCAAGAAATGTGTGAGATAAGGAGGGTTTTTAAGTGGAAATTATATATTACATGTCAACTCAACCCAATTTCCCCAAATGTACCTGAAACATTACACAACAAAAATAACATGTTACATGCAAAAATGCTTAAAATATTGCTTTCTAATCACTAAACAATATGATTATTAACAAATAATTGCCTTGGGATGCCTGGGTGGCTCAGGGGTTGACTGTCTGCCTTTGGCTCAGGGGGTGATCCTGGAGTCCCGGGATCAAGTCCCACATTGGGCTCCCTGTGTGGAGCCTGCTTCTCCCTCTGTCTGTGTCTCTGCCTCTCTCTCTGTTTCTCTCATGAATAAATAAATAATTTAAAAAACAAAACAAAACAAATAATTGCCCTTGTCAGCAATAAGGTCTCTCAGCATCAGCAAAAATTAAACCATACATTTAGTTTTTTTAATTTAAATTCATGTAGCCAACATATAGGATATCATTAGATTCAGATGTAGTTTTCAATAATTCATTAGTTGCATTTAACACCCAATGCTTGTCACATCACATGTCCTTCTCGATGCCCATCACCCAATATCCCCATGCCCCCACCCTCCTCCCCTCCAGCAACACTCAGTTTGTTTCCTATAGTTAAGAGTCTTTCATGGTTTTCTCCCTCTCTGATGACTTCCCATTCTGTTTTCTCTCCCTTCTCCTATGATCTCTGCTCTGTTTCTTATATTCCACTTATGAGTGAAATCATATGATAATTATCTTTCTCTGATTGACTTGTTTTGCTCAGTAATATACCCTTCAGTTCCATCCATATCAATATAATTTTAAGTATTCATCCTTTCTGATGGCTGAGTAATATTCCATTGTATATTTCTATCATATCTTCTTTATCCATTCATCTGTTGATGAACATCTGGGCTCTTTCCCCAGTCTGGCTATTGTGGACATTGCTGCTATAAATATTGGGGTGCAGGTGCTGCTTGGATGAATACATTTGTATCTTTGGAGTAAATAGCTAGTAGTGTAATTTTTTTTTACATTTGTAGATCTTCAAAAGTCTACAGGACATGCTGATCATGAATCATTTGTGTTTGGGGTATAACTCAAGACTTTTTCCTCACATGGTTTTGCTTATTCAAGCTATAATTTACATGTAAGGAACAGCACAAATCTTAAAGTTTGTACATGGTATGTGCCCTCAGAGCAAGAGAGAGAACATCCCAGTACTCAATAAGTCGCCTGTGCCCTTCTCAGTCAGTACACCAAAACCCAGAAGGAACCTGCTATAGACTAAATTGTGTTTCCCTAAAATTCCTATATTGAAGCCCTAACCCCAAGTGTGACTGTATTTAGACATAGAGATTTTATAGAAGTAATTAGAGTTAGAGGAGGTTATAAGAGCAGAAACATCATGATGGGCTTGGTGTCCTTCAGAGAGACACCAGAGGGCTTGCTCACTGTTCTCCTTGCTCCCTGCCATGGGAAGACACAGTGAGCAGGTAGGCAACCACCTACACCAGGAAAAGAGTCCTCACCAAACCCAAACATGCCAGCACCCTGATCTCAGACTTCCAGCCTCCAGAACTGTGAGAAATAAATTTCTGTTGTTTAAACTATCCAGTCTATATCACTTCACTGTGGCAGCCCAAACTAAGACAGAAGCTCTATCCTGACAACAATTACCATAGGCCAGCTTGAACCCTCTCTATCCATGTGGAGATTTGGCCTTAGCTGATGAGGTGGAAGAACCTGCAGAGATGTGACAACTCATCAGATTGTCTCTTCCCTGTCAGGTGGGGACCTGTGACCCTTATGATGGGAGATTGGAGCCAGTGGAGAAGCCAGATGGCTTTAGGAAAGAATAGTTGAGGGAGCTCTGCTTCCCCTGCATCACTCAGAAGCTTCTGTCTCCACATTCCATCTGTTCCAACTCAAGTCCAAAGGGATGCCTACAGCTTTCTTAAGGATGGTCTTGCAAATCTGCTTTATTTTTAGATAATTTCTCACTTTCTTTCTCCTGTGGCCAGTCCTGTCAGCACAAGAGAAGTGTGTGGGAGGAGGGCAGCTATAATAAATCCTTAATTAGTTGTGAAATCAGTCCCAAAAATATGACAGGATTTATTTGGCCAAGAAACAGTATTCTAGGTCTCTACACTAGAGATTTGTTATTTTTAATGTGAAGTTGAGAGAGAAAACTGTTTCAAGGTAAATACCACAATAAATTCAAGTTTACTTTCTTCCTCAATTTTATAGCAGTAGAAGCTTGGGAAACTCAGGAAAAGCCACTTGAAAGGAAAAAATAGACACTAAAAAAACTAATCAAGTACTTTTACCAGGTATTTTCCATTCCCTTGTATGCTGTGAGTCAACAAAGCAAACCCCATCCTACAAGGTATGGAGCTCTGGGCCTAGGTTTATCATACAAAGTCTATCTTAGGCTCCTCACCAGCTTACTGTGTGTGATATTTAGGGTCATTTCCCCAACAGACCTTAATCTCCTCCCAAGGATAGGGACCATTTGCTTCATTCACTTAAATTTATTGAGGCACATCTGGTGTCCAACACAGTGTTGGGCTCTGAGGACTCAGAAATTAACTGATCATGCATCCTGCCATTGATCCACAGACTGACCAATGCTGTGCAGAGGTATGTAGCAGTAGGGGCACAGAGAAAAGGCACTAACCCAGATAGAAGATCAGGAAGTATCCACAGATATGTGGTCCCTGAGATGAGTATTTCAAGGCAAAGAGGAGCCAGGAGGTTGGGAGTGAATGGGAACTCAGCTAAGGGAGTACAGGCAATGGCATGGAAGAGCAGATGTCAGAGATGGAGTCTGAAAGACAAGTGAGGGTCAGATTGCAGGGATTTGCAAGAAATAGTTAAGGGGCTTAGGACATGTCTCACAGGCAAGAGAGCTTTGGAATAGCTCAAAGTAAAGTGTGATACAGTCTGATTTCCAGTTTAGTAAAATGAACTTGAGGTGCTAGACAATGAGAAGTGAATAATGACCTCTCCATTTCTTACCATTACCAAGAAGGAACATGAGTTGAGGAGCAGATGAGGCAGGATGAAGTGAAGATGATGAGCTTGATTCAGGGCATGTTGACAAGGTGGCTTCTGTGAGACATCCACACAGAGTCATCTTAGACACAAATGGATATATAATTACAAAGACCAGGAGAGAGAGCTCTGGGCAGCACATACAGTTCTGGCAACCTTCAGCACAAAGTGTGTACCAGTCGTTCAATAATGCTAACAGCTGGATCATCAAGATGTCGTTTCACACTCTTGGGCCCTCTTCCCCCTACTTCCGCAGTTATCCAAGAACCCCACTGACCCACTTCATGGGCTACGCAGCAAGAGCTCTGGGAAGCTGAATCTGCTGCAGAAAGAACTGCTCTTCTCATGTGCATGGGCCAGACACAGCCCTGGTCTGCAGAGCTGGCACAGCAGCACATAACAAAGCTCTGTGTGCCCAAATCAACATAATCCTCTAGGGAGGGAAGTGCACCTGACTATCCCTTGCTCCCATGCCAAGCTCAGCCCCAGCAACCTCTGATCTGCACCCTCAACATACTCTTTCAGCCACAGTCTTCCAAAGTTCCTCTGTGTCAGAGCTCGTTCAGACACCCACCATTCCTGAAATGCACACCCACAACCCTCCCAGTGTCTGAAAGCAACTAGAAACATTCATTCCCTGACATTCTAAAAAACGGTTGTATCCGTGGCTATGATGAGTTAGATTTATCTCTTTTTTTTTTTTTAGATTTATTTCTTGAATAAGCTAATATAGTACAAAGTTCACACAATTCAAAATTCAAAGGGAAGCCATGGAAATATTCCTTCCCACTACTGTATCCCAGACCTCACAGTTCCCACCCTACAGGCAGCCAGTTATCAATTTCTTGCACATAGCTCTAGAGGTGTTTTCTGGCTATACAAGCATATACACATATTCCCCACAAAAAGCAATAGAGGCACACTCTGATCTGCATCTTGATTTTTTTCATCTAACAATCAAACCATCTTGGAGATTATTTCAAATTAGTACTTCAAGAGCATTCTCATTGCTTTTAGAGATGCACTGTAAACATGTATTAATATAATAATTTGTGTAGACACTTCTCTATTGGCTCATGTCCCTTGTTTTGCTGTTGCCGACAATGTTGTACCTAATAACTATGCTCAGGTGTCATCTCACATATGTGTGAAAAAAATCTGTGAGATAACATCCTTGAAGTGAAAAGATTAGGTGATTTTTACCATCTCCCAGAAACCACCCAAGAGACTTGCCAGCACTTTTTTTCCTAATAGCAGGAAAAAAAAAAAATATATATATATATATATATATAAGTTGTCATCAGAGAAGGGAAGACAAGTGGCAGGAGACAAGATTGCACTTGTCTTCAGATTTTCTAAAATAAGGAGTTAGATAAAGTAAATAAAGGAGTTGGTGGGGGAGGGAGTAGCAAGCAGTGGATGGACATGGCAGGTTGGGTTCCCCAGGAAGACAACTCTGAGGTTCTTGATGTTTACCAGGAGTTTGCCTTTGGAATACTCCTATCAAAGGGAGAGGATAAAAGCAGGTGTGGCAGAGGATAAAACAGGAGGCAATGCAGGTCCACACTGTGAGGCACTCAGAGCTGAAGTGATCAACCAGAAGTGCTCTACATGAGGCCAAATAGTGGAGACTTAATCCCCCTCCTCAGTCAGTCATTGGCTATGTTCTACCCTAAGCAAAGTGATCCTGCAACTGAGGGAATCCTCAATGACAGCTGAAGGAATAGGAAGAATTTATATAGAACTATACACAATGGAATACTATTCCTCTTGGGCAACAAGTCTTTCCTTGAAGGGGTATCTGGGTACTGCATCTTCACGTCCATCTCAACAGGTTCTGGAACCTTGGGGAACAACAGCTGATAGGAAAGCAGATTAGAAAGAGCCCAGGAAACATTCTTTTCTTGGTAAAAATGCAAGACATCAAAGAAGCTCAAAGCTCAGTGAAAATGGAAGTGAGGTCCTCTGCTGAGACAGAAGTGATGATGACCCACAAAAAAACAGCTGAATAGTATGGAGGACTTGGCTAAGTGATCGAGGTTGTGAACCACAGTCTCTCACCTGCAGGATTCTAGTCCTGACTAAGTGAACAAGTAAGGTAGTTACTATGATAAGTAATTCTTTTTAAAAATTTAAATTCAATCAATTAACATATAATGTATTTGTTTCAGAGGTAGAGGTGATTCATCAGTGACATAATATCCAGTGCTCCTTACATCATGTGTCCTTCTTAATGTCCATCCCTCACCCTCCTCCCCTCTAGCAGTCCTCAGTTTGTTTCCTATGATTAAGAGCCTCTTATGGTTTGTCTCTCTCTCTCTGATTTCTTCTTGTTTTATTTTTTTCCCTCTCTTCCTCTATGATCCTCTGTTTTGTTTCATAAATTCCACGAGTGAGGTCATATAACTGTCTTTGTCTGATTGACTTATTTCACTTAGCATTATGCTCTCTAGTTCCATCCAAGTCATTGAAAATGGCAAGACTTCAATTTTTTGATGACTGAATAGTATTCCATTGTGTATAGTTTTATATAAATTCCTCCCACTCACCACTTCTAGGCAACTGGCTCTCACTCCTCTGCACTGATGAGAGCTGTCCGTGGTGCTGCTCATCAGTCCTCATTTGCTCTGGGCTAGAGCCCTGCTGGTTTGGGTGAGAGGTGGGAGGGGAAGTGCACAGGGCTGAGGGGACCTACAGGATTCTAAACTTTAACCTCTCTGAGCTTCAGTTTCCCCATCCATAAAATTGCAGACGATAAACACTACTTTGCAGAGTTGCATGAGACTGTGATGAAGAAAATATACGAAGTCCTTGCATATAGCAGTAAATAGTAGCCACACTTGTTTTAATACTGTAGTGGTTATGGAGAGAAGTGACTTAAACTCAGTACAATTATGGCTGCAGCAGGTCAAGACCCGAGTTTTCTTTTCCCCTCTAACTTTTCTCTGCCCTTCTCATTTTTCCTTTCTCCCTCCTCATCCTCTCCCTCTCCTTGGCCTTCCCTTCTTGTTAAATCCATGTCCTTCTTTTCCTTCTTCCTCCCTATATTCCTCCCCTTTCCTCTCCTCCTTACTTCATCCATCACTCTGCAGGGCCTGAATCTTAGGAATTTGTAACAAATCAGAAAAGTCAGTCCTTAATACCTTGGTTCTTCCCCCTCAACACCATCTCTCTCTGTGCTACCACTATTTCCCCAGCACCTAACCATATCCACTTCTCAGAGGCTGTACTACCTTCTGATTCTCAGCTAATCCAAAAACAGGTCACTTATATTTCTGTTTGAATTGAAAAGCCTGTGAGATCAAGAGCAATGGAACACCACTGAGGTGCTTCTGGACTCCAAATTTTCTGTTCAGGCTGCTCTACTGTGTGACCACTCCTGAGTATAAAAATGTAAATGTGTATACAAATGTTCGTGTGTGCAAATAACCAGACTTAGTACTGCATCTCTGTGAGGCTGAGAGAAGCTTGCAAAGCTGTTCTGTTTCCCAGTGGTTCTCAAAATGTGTCCCTGAACCAACAACATCAGCATTACCTGCGAATATGTTATAAACACAAATTCTCAGGCCCTACCCCATATCTCTAAATCAGAAACTCTGGGGGTAGGATACAGAAATCTGAGTTTAATAGCCTTCCAGCTGCTTCAGGCATATACTCGAGTGTGTGGGCCACAACCCTACACTGAGTCTTTAGAGGGTGGCATTTTGTGGTGGACTATAGAGAAAAGACAAGTCCTGGGTTTGGCATTTAGCTTCTGAGCCTCATTCCACCCATGGAATTTCATTGATTCATTGAACCACTGTAACATTCTTCTCAGTAGTTTTTTCAAATCCAGGTTTCTCCAAAGCTGTATTATGCTTTCAAGGCATAGCTCTGATCATTTACCCTGATGCCATCCATACAGCCAAGTCCAAGGGTATCTCCTGTTACTCTTAATCCAGGCCCCATTGCTGAGTACACTCTGCCTACTTAACAGAATCCTTCTGACCCATTATTCTTATTTCAAATATTATCTCCTCTATGAAACCTCATTCTCTAAATCTCTTTTTCTATTTTATATCTCAGACCCTCTTTCTAATGTTCATCAAACAAAACTCCATGGGAAGGTTAGGTTTCAACCTCTTTTCCTAAGACCCCTAAATTAATATCCCCTTGTCCTGACTAGACAACATCAAGTCTACAGAGAGAAGGAAAACCTGCTAAATTGAGGGACAGGTAAGACACTCCACACTGAGGACACAAGCCTAGTGAGAACAAACGTTTTAGAAGAGAAAATAGCTTAATCATGTCATAGAGGATTTTGTAGAAAAAATTTCAGCACGTTGTATACTACCCCATTTTTGGCAAAATTTATTAATTTTAATGTCACTGAATAACTACTTTTGCCCTTGCAAATTTGCTAAATTCCAATTAAGAAGCCAGACTCTCTTTCTAAGTGACTATGTTAATAAGAATACCATGACTAATTTCGAATCTCCCAGATGTTTAGGGGAGCACCTCATCTCCACTGAGAAAACACCAATTATTACTAAAAAGTTCAGAATTTGGTTAAAAAGGGACAGGGAGAATAAATCAGAGCCTGTGGAGATTGGGAGTATCTCACTGAAGATCACTGGGGGAAACCCCCATCAGTTAGTTATTATAACAGGTAACACAGTATAACTTACCATGTACCAGTTATTGTTCCCAGCCCTTAACACTTAAATCATTTAATCCTGACTTCCCATCTTTGAGGGAATTCCTGTTAGCATTACTATCGGTATTACTTTGTACTGATGTATTTATTATTATTCACATTCACTGATTCAAATAAACTCACATTGATTTTAATGACTCCAATAAACCCAGCTTTGATTTTTGGTTTGTTTATAAATAGACTGCTGTTTCTGTGAGGTTGAATTATCAGTCATTCATGTATTCATGTATTAACTCATGTATTAATTAATTCATTCATTCATATATTGAGTCTGAAAATACATATTAGAGTGCCTACCATAGGGATGCCTGGGTGGCTCAGCAGTTGAGTGTCTGTCTTTGGCTCAGTGTGTGATCCCGGGATCTGGGATCAAGTCCCACACTGGGTTCCTTTCAGGAAGTCTGCTTCTCCCTCTGTCTGTGTCTCTGCCTCTCTCTCTCTCTCTCTCTCTCTCTCATAAATAAATAAAATCTTTAAAAAAAAAAAAAGAGTGCCTACTATAAGTGCAACACAATGTCTTATTGAGTATACAAAGTGAAAAGATTCATCATATTATGAGTTTCCAAAGTCCTGTATTTTCCTCCTAGAAACACAGTTTAACTACATTTCTGAGCCCTCTCGATGTTAGTCTGGGGCTGTGAGATTGACTGAGGAGTGAGGGTTGAAGTGGTGTAAACCACCTCTAGGCCTGGCCCATTGAAAACCTTCATTCTATTCTATTCCTCTGTGGTAACATTGGTGACCACATTTTAAAGATGGTAGCACCATGAGATAGAAGGAATGTGGCTCTGAAAGACTATATCAAGCAGATCATTTATCAAACACACACCACTCATCATAATTGACCAATTAATACTATTTTGTGTCACAAGCTATAGAAATATGGAGGCAGTTTGTTACAGCAACTACCATTACTCCCTTAATAAATATGATAGGTCTCTGAGATTTGGGATGACTGATGTTCAATTTTTTATGTCAAAATCCCTGCCATACTCCGTACAAGCTGTATGTCTTTTAAACCAAATATTTAACCTATGCCAACTGTGACTTACACATTGCACAATGGACCTAATAAAATTTTAAAATATTTTTGTGGGGATTTTACATATAATTACACTAAATACTGTGCCTGGTTTATAGTAGGTGCTCAATTAATAGTAGTTATCTATCTCCTCTGCAATACTTCAAGCTCAAAATTTTCACAAAAATAAATGATAATGGACAAAGAAGGAAGATAATTGTATTTTCCTTCTTTCCTTGGGATGGACTGAGTCCAGGATTTTCACAGTTTGCCCCAGTTTGGCTTCACACTTCTGTGTTCACCAGGGGATGCTTTATTTACCTGGATGTAGAATGAATAGGTGTGAACACCAAGGTAACAGCTCTGTAGGACTGACATTAGCATTTCAAAAAAGTCGTCAAATGGCTGATGGGAAGTGTTTTCACACACTGCCTAATCTCTTTTCACACATCTTTGCTCCAGGCTGGATGCTTTTTATCACCTGTAGAAGGAATTGAATAGCTGTGAGTTCCAAAGCCAAGAGGCTTACATCATATTTTAGCATTTCAAAGAGAAATCAAAGGAGCTTTTAGAAAGTACTTTCATTTTTCTCAAAGTTATACCTGAGTTTTTCAGGATTCTGGGAAGTAAGTTTTTACAAAAGTTAAAAAAAAAAAAAAAAAAAACGTGAGAAATATTGACAAACCACAGTATCCCAGTTGGAAAGGACCTCAGAGTCCAGCAGGACCCCTTCTGTCACATGCTGATGAGATGGTCCTTCAGCCTCTGTTGCATCCCTTGGATGATGAGGAATTTATTCTTCAGGAG
The DNA here is from genome assembly GCF_048164855.1 of Canis lupus baileyi. Classification (NCBI taxonomy): domain Eukaryota; kingdom Metazoa; phylum Chordata; class Mammalia; order Carnivora; family Canidae; genus Canis; species Canis lupus. The sequence goes on along the minus strand of NC_132857.1, from coordinate 28,923,602 downwards.
CTCCATTGTCAGATAACTATGGATTTTCCCTCTCGTTAGCAAACATCTGCTTCCCTAAACATCTGCTCATCCATCCTGGTTATATGTGTTACAAAGAAAGAGTAAGTTACACTCTCTTTTATGGGACAACCCTTCAAACATCTCAAGGAAACTGTCACAGATTCCCTTCACTTTCACTATTATCCAGCATCCTTATGTATTTCCTCAGTCCCTGACATGCTTTGATTGGATCTCCACCCAGATTTCCTGGTCACTCCTTCTTGCAGTTTTTGAATGACCCAGCTCCTCCCATTAGGAGGCATCCATAATGGACTACACAATTCCAATACCAACTTCCTCCAGCAATTTGGTCCTCAAATTATCCACATGATCTCCACTAGTTCCTGTCAGCCTAAAGTTGCACCTCTGGTTTCCAAAACCTGAATGGCACACTTTTACTCATTACTTTTGAGTTTTATTTGAGTTCTTCATATCATTTTATTTGAAATCTGGATTCTTTAGGGAAGGAAAAATAATTTTCCCTCTACCCTTTTGAATTCTTGATTGGGACCTTCTATAATAAAAGATTAACAAGAGAAAAACAAATAGAAGTTTATTAACATCTATACTTCATATATGCTTGGGAAGTAGCCAGCAAAACTGATTCCCTGAGATGGCCCAGGCTACCACCATAAATACCATCTTCACCCAAAGACCAAAGAAAGGTGTTGGGGTTGAGGGATGGGGTAGAGCAAGGTCAGTTACGGGAAGTTTCCAAGAAAAATATGCAAACAAGGGTAAGATTTGTTATGTTGATTCAAGTCAGTGCCTTTGCTGATGAGATTTTCTTGTGATTTAGAGTCATCTTTCCCTTCCTCAATATAGAGGGAGACATCCTTACGAATAGAGAATTGTAAGTATTAACTTACAGCATATCGACTATCTCGCCCAGATTTTGGTCTCTCTTGTAGGGGGATCTATACCCCTTATGTGGTGAGAGGAAAAACATCTCACACAGCTTGCTACCCACATTAACATGTCTTTACTATTCCATCCCTTCTTAATCATAACTTTATTAATCAGGAAAACTTTTTCCTAGAAAAAGATTAATTCTTCAATTACTTCAATAATTCTTGGGAGGCTTAGCCCTCAAAATCTTCTCCTTGCAGTGAAACATTCTAAACTATTATATCATGATCCTTATGATACAGACTGTAGGGATCTGAGGACCCAGAGGGGGAATCCCATAGGACCAGACAAGAGGGTTCTTGGCTTCATGCAGGATAGATAAACATGAACCAGCAGGAAGTGAAAGCTGAGTTTAGTGGAAATACGTAGAGAGATACAGATGGATCATCCAGGAAACTCAGAAAGGAAAGGAGCATGGGTATTATATTTGTTTAGGGCCTTAGGGGTTTTTATTGATGATTGTGCTCTGGTGCACATGTCCTCTCAGGCATCCAGAAACTGGTCAGAATGAGGTCAAGGTCCAGGTCTTCATCATAGGTCATTTATTCCTTGAAGCCAGGGATCTTAGCGCTGAGATATCTAGTGCCGGTGATCTGGAATACACATACAATAGCTTCATCCAGTCATTCTTGATGAGGAGAACAAAGGCAAAAGGATAACATTAAATTTCCTTACAACTTGCAACCCATTGACAAATACTTGAGATAGGCACAGAGTATGACATTCCTCCAGAACTCCAAGTGTCTTAATGTTAATGCTTTGCTAAAGATAAAAAACAACCTTAGCTTGACAATAGCTAGCCCTCCAAGATCCTGTTAGTCTTCATATGAAAATCTTTTTTGGAAAACTTCTTTAGCTCTACCATCCCCTCCCAACTTAAAAATATATAACCAGTTGCTCCTTACAATCTCAGTGCAATTCTTTCTGCCCATAAGTCCTGTCCCCATGTTTTAATAAAACCACCAATTTTGCACCAAGAACATCTCAAGAATCCTTTCTTGACCATTTGCTCCCAGACCTACATCAAAATCATGACATTTTTGGCACCAAACATGGGTCTTGAGTTTTCTCATCTGGATGCTGAGTCTCTGTGCAAACTTGGTGACTATTTCATTTCCTTTTTTCTTCCTTTACTTTCATTTCAGGGACTTTTCATGGAATATGGTCTTACTGGAATACTTTCATGTCTATTGCTCAGGCTGAAATCCTCTAGCCCATGGCTTCTCTACGGAGAGAAATTAAAAGCCTACCTTTTGGCTGGAAGTTAGTACCATGGCTGGAATGATGCCCTTTGTTTCTGTCCTCATATAAAGTTGTCTTTCTTGGGCATGGAACAGCCACCTAAGTCACTGGGACAACTGCCAACTTTAAGATTCCGTGTGAGGTTTCCTCTTCATTGGTCTAATGTAATACCCTTCATGTCTCTGGTCTAGCCAGACCTCTACCCAGAGCCAGCTGAAACTAGTACCCAACTGGTGACCATTTCCTAGGGAAGTCGGCTGTAAGGACTACATGTGTTGGAATGTCTCTTAGATCATGGTGGATTTCTATCTTTACTGCTTTCCATCAATATCCCCTACTAACTATTTAAATAACAAAATTGAGTGATTTCTTCTTATAAAACTTTTCTAGTGTTTTCCATGGGTTAAAAACGGCAAGTTCTTCACAGCACATCATGACATGGTATTTTTGTCCATTCACCATTACTCATTTGTAGCCTAGGATGCAATGGGGAAGCAAGGGGGACACTGGCATCCCTCCTTAAGGCAGGGCAGTGATCAGAACAATTTTGTTCAAGGGACGCCTCCAGTAGCTTTGATACCAAGAACCTCTGACATATCCTGCTTGAGATGCCACTCAGGAATCATTGGGATAGAGATGATAATGGACCATCTCTAGGCTTCTTCAGTTCCCAGGGACTCTTTCTTGGGATGCCTTTTAAATTACTGGAAACAATTCACATGGCAAGAGTTAGGAAACAAACAAACAAACAAACAAACCTGATATTTTCCTGGCATCTTTTTTTAAAAATATTTATTTATTTATTTATTTATTTATTCATTTATTTTTCATGTGTGATCTTTTTGTATCTGGCATCTTTTTTTAAAAATATTTATTTATTTATTTATTTATTTATTCATTTATTTTTCATGTGTGATCTTTTTGTATCTGGCATCTTTTTTTAAAAATATTTATTTATTTATTTATTTATTTATTCATTTATTTTTCATGTGTGACAAACCTGATATTTTCCTGTAACACTGCATGGCTTCAGTACTCCTTAGAAGATGAGAAAAAATGGCCCATTAATGGGACAGTAAACTTCAATGTGATCTATCAATTAGATCTGTTCTGCAGGAACAGGGCAAATGGACAGAGATACCCTAAGTCCAGGCCTTCATGGCACTAAAGCAGGACTCTGTCTTAAGGTCCTCTTGCAGAATGTGTTTGGCCACTATTCTATTTACTACCCTCCTGATATATTGGATGATTATCTAAACAGGCCTCCTCCAAATAAACCTACATTGCTGAAAGATACAAAGGCCATCCCTGATTAAGGTGGCACTGACCCTCTCTTTCACTGCTCCCCCTAATAGACCTAGTGTACACTTGTATGCATGGGGGCTTCTCCCTCATTCATTTCCCAGTTAATGGCTATGATCATTGGAGCCAATTGTCTTTGGTTAGTCTAACTCAGGGCAGAGACTTTAAGGAATATTGCCCAACAGCTGTCGAAACTTTTTGTTTTGGGGAAGTTCTCTGACTTCTCCTGCCCAACATGGACTGCCTATTTCCACTTGTTGGTAGAAAGAAAACCTGTCTTTTCATCTGACCAAGTAATGAACTTTAGAACTGGGAGTTCTCTTTCTCTGCACTCTGGATTTTTATCTATCTTCAGCCTTGATGCAGCGCTTCACCTCTTCTGTCATCCCCTCCTCCCCCCTTTTTGCACCACCTTGGGCGTGGTCTACATAAAGGTCTCCTATACCATCCTTGGTGCCGCTGGTACCTTTAGCTCCTACTTCCCCTACCCTCTCTGTCAAGGAGGTAGAAGCACCCCCTTGAAGTTACACCATCCACTTCAGATTTCCCCAGCAATGCTCCAGGTAAAAACTCACAATGCGGAATAAATTGATTAACTTTTCTATAGACCAAGGTGTAATAAATATGGTATTTAAGTGAATTTAAGTTTGTTGGTTAAGATAGATATGTCTTTAGAGTTATCAGCATTAAACATGAAACTTTTACTCTACCTAGGTTTACTATAGTTAAATAATCTCATGTCTCTGTTGCAATTTGTCAACAAAAAGATGACATAAAATGATGGTTAATTTGTCTTTCTCAAAGTTTTCATGGGTAACTTTTAAGATAGCTTTCAAAGTCTTTGGTAACCTGAAACTTTAGAGTTTTGCTTGGATGATAAATTAGATTGAATTCATTGGACATCTAAGTCTTTTCCAAATAAGATAAAATATTGAAGCATTGATTATTAAACATAAGGTTTATTGGCTTTTGAACTCTTATTGAAGAGATACTTGGGTCTGTTGGTAAACATGCTTTATGCTTTATTGAAAGATTGTACTATGGAAAAATGTTTTTTAAAAGTATGAAATGTATTTATAAATTTCAGATCTAAAGAATTCTGGTGTAACAGACAATTCAAAATTGTACTACTTAGTTTTCACTGGAGACTAAGGTTTCTAAGAGTTAAAATTCTGCTAAATGTAATTAAGACTGATGGGAATAAGAGAAGCAACTCTGAATGAAAAAGTTATAGATGTTTATAAAGGGAAATCTTTGGAAAGAAATTTTATGTGTGGTCAGGAGTAAGATTGAAATGAAGGATTTTTGGGGCAGCCCCGGTGGCTTAGCGGTTTAGCACTGCCTTCAGCCCAGAGCGTGATCCTGGAGACCCGGGATCGAGTCCCATGTGGGGCTCCCTGCATGGAGCCTGCTTCTTCCTCTGCCTGTGTCTCTGCATCTCTCTCTCTAGCTGTGTCTCTATGAATAAATGAATAAAATCTTTTAAGAAAAAAAAAGAAATGAAGGATTTTGAAAGTACACTGGCATAAGATTGAAATTCTGCTTTTCTCTCTGTTAAAAAGATAAAGTTTTCTTGGATTGTTGGTCTGCTCCTGATAAGAAAATATAAACAAAGATTTTTTTCTCTTTTGTCTGCCCAAAAAACAAAGTTTCTGGTTTAGTCTTTATCAAGTCCTTGATTATCTATAATCCTATTTAGGTGTGTGCTTTAAAACTTCCTAAGGTTTTTAACAAACTTCCCTGCAATCTGAATTGTAAATAAAGTCTTTTTGACTAGTTAGACACTATTTGGTATATTAAGTTACTCTGGAAGCATTGTTAAACAAATGATAAGCCTTAGGTTATATTGTTTGGGTAAATGCCCTATCCTAGAGATTATATGCAATTCTTAAAGTTTTAATATGTTTTGGTATAAGGCCATCACCTGGTAATCCGATTATTGAAGTGTTAGATGTCACAGAAATAATTGGATTCTCTTGTCAGTTTTAATGAACTCTTATCAGATCTTTAACCATGTCCATTTTTTAAATCTTTTGTCATTTATAGTTATTCTTATTCTCTTATGAAATACGATTCATCTTCAAGGAGATTCATAAAAAAAGGCTTTGGACAAATACAGGTTTTTCATCTCTTTAAAATTATAAAACTAAAATTGGTAAGAATTCCCAGAACTAAAAAAAAAAAAAAAAAAAGCTGCTTTCAAACTGAACAAGAATTAGTGACATGGAGCTAAATGAACTGAGAAATATGATTATAGTTTTCATGACTCTTACTTTAAACCTCGCTGGTTCAGGACACCTGAGTGGCTCAGTGATTGAGCATCTGCCTTAGGCTCAGGTCATGATTCTGCATCAGGCTCCCCACAGGGAGCCTGCTTCTCCCTCTGCCTATGTCTCTGCCTATCTCTCTCTGTCTCTCATGAATAAATAAATATAATCTTTAAAAAAAAAAAAAACTTGCTGGTTCTCTAAATGTTCTTCCAGATTAATGAAACTTTCACTTAAGATATCCATGATATACAGAAATATGATAAAATATCCTGTGTGAACAATTGAAAGCATTTAACATTTCTCTCTACCTGGACCCTCCAGAATTCAGAAAATTCTCAGTGAATATTTTCTCTTCCATGGTAATTACAATTATTTGTATAAGTTCAATAAGAATCAGCTCTCCTTATAACAGGACATCATTGAAAAACACTGATTATATTACCAAGGCTTTTGACTGGAATGTCATATTTGAGAGACATGCATAGACTTAGATATGACCAGGCAGCTGTAGGGAACTAAGATTGACTTTATGAACCATGAAGCCAATAGAGTCCCTTGGCAATGTTGGCTCAATACCTTGCTTATGAGGTATTCCAAGCAGCCTTATCAGCTGAATAAAGAATGTCACTTCCTGGCAGGTGGGGGAAACTCAGGATATTTTAAGGATCTCAAGAAGAGAAATTTGCCCAAATCTACAGGTATTGCAGGCATGTCTGATGGCAAGTATTTGGCTTCTGGCCTAGAGAGGCTACTAAAAGTATAATCAAGATTCCTTATAAAAAGTTCCAGCAAGCATATTTTGAGCGATCTATATGATCAATCCCTATTCTTGCTGATTGTTAATAAACAAAGCCAAGTTTATTAAAACTGGACTTGTTTTACAAATGAATTAGTCTTGATTTGGCTTTCCTTGGTTTAAAATGAGGGTGATTATAGAGAGAAAAAAATGTTTCAATATCTTCGTAGATATCAGAATTTACACTATTTCTTAAATTCTTCTGGTTTCCTCAAGTATCTAGCTATGGTCTCCAACCTAAGGTTTCCAATCTTCTATTCTTTTGACTTAAAGTCCTGCAAACTAAAGCTGCCCTTATGCCTGGACCTGAGGATCATACTTCTATAGAACATAACTGTTCAGAGGTTATTGATATTGTTTATTTCAGTAGATCAGACTTCAAAGATTCTTCTTTTGATAATGCAGATGACAGGTGATTTTCTCCCAATTGCCAGTGATTCTTGTAATTAAGATAGTTGCGGCTAGACATCAAAGAGGGCTTCTTGATAGTTTTATTCCTTAGTGATATTGGTCTCAGGAGCTGCTTCTAAAGATGTAAAATTGCAAATAGAGGCTTTAGCCAAGCATACCACCTTTAACCAAGCCCAACATGCAGTCACCCACAAATTCAAAAATGGCTCGCCCGAACTGAATGGCCCTTGATATCCTGGATGCAGCTCAAGGAAAAACCTATGCTTTATTAAATGAGTGTCATACATGTTGGGCCAGAGGGATCAAGGGGGATTGGGAGGCACCCCTCTCGGAACTTTCCAACCACCACAGACCGCCCGGGACACGTCGTCAGGGGGACACAGGGCTTATGCAGGAAACCTGAACCACACCTTACCGGGACCCCATATAAGGGCATAAGCAGTTATCGCCCCATGCTGATTTCACCAGTAAAATGCCTAATACCTATCATCCCCTACAGACACACAACCCCTACCCCTACCCCTACCCCTCCCCCCTTACAAAGCTCGCTTGCACTCCCCTGCGGCCTTCCCAGGCCCACTTCCCGCGCTCTCCCTCCCCTGCAGGCCGCAGAACCTCACCGAGAATGCGAGGTTCCGTCCCGTTAAAAGCCTGTTTCCACCAACTTTTGCCTGGCCTAGTGCATTTCTCTACAGACCAGATTAAACCTGACAATGTATAAACTCCAGATCACCACAAAAATATGACAAGACTACCAAAAGACACGAATACTCAAACTGGCACTTTAAATGATCCCCCTCTCACATTTTTTTTTAAAAAAAGATTTTATTTATTTATCAATGAGAGACAGAGAGAGGCAGAGACATAGGCAGAAGGAGAAGCAGGCTCCCTGCAGGAAGCCTGATGCAGAACTCTATCCCAGGTCCCCAGGGGATCAGGACCTGAGCCCAAGGCAGATGCTCAACCACTGAGCCACCCAGGCGCCCCCTTCTTTCCCCTTTAATAATTGGTTAAACTCCTGGACCGGAGGAAGATTTTTGTCAACCAAGGGACTCTTATTTGGGCTTCTCTTTCTTGTTATTCTAATTATGTTTTGCTGCTTTCCCCCATGTGTCTCTACCATGGGGGAGACATGCCATAACTTCCAGCTGACAGATGATTCTTTCTATTCAAGGAGGTTCATATATTTTGATTCAGCAGCCTCTGCCTTTGGTAACTTCTATATATGAATTCCTCAACTGGCTAAGGTAGATCATAAATAGGGACTTCTCTATGCCCCTATCAGCAGGAAGAAGTTACAGAAGATGAGATCTTCCACCCTCAGCAACCTTAAAGATTTAAGGGTCAAAATTGTTGGGGGGTGGGGGGGTGGGGAGGAGTGATATGGAGAACAAAGACAAAAGAAAATGTAGATAAAATTAAGTTTCCATACAATTTCCAACCCATTGACAAATACTTGAGACAGGCAGAATATGACATTCCTCCAGGAATTCCCAACTGTCTTAATGTTAATGCTTTGCTAGAGGGAAAAAAACAGCCTTAGCTTGAAAATAGCCAGGCCTCCAGGACCCTGTAAGTCTTTTTTATGGGAATCCTTTTGGAAACTTCTTGGTCTCTATCCTGCCCCTAACTTAAAAGTATATAACCAATCACTCCTCACAATCCCAATGCAGCTCTTCTTACCCATGTGTCCTGTCCTTCTGCTTTAATAAAGCCATCTTTTTTTGCACTGAAAACTGTGGAGGCCGAGAAAATTAGCCATTCCACTTCAAGTTCAGCATTAGCACAAGTACAGCCATCCCAGGCCCCTGTGAATAAGAGCTGAACTTTAAAAAAAAAAAAAAAAAAAAAGAGCTGAACTTTACCTTACTTCAGTTACAGGAAGAAAACAGCTTACAGCTTAATGCCCTAGAAAGCCCCATATTCGAATGAGAACAGAGCCCAAGCCAGTGGCAGGAAGCCCCTATTAGAATGAGAACAGAGCTCAATGCCCTTGAAGGCCCCGTATCAGGACTTGAGAAATTGCTCCAGCCCTTCTGGAGGTTCCCTAGACCAGCCCATAAAACTAAGCTGGAACCCACCTCGGGGTCCAAATCCCTGCTCCGCTGTGTCAGGTACACTTGGACCCAAGCTCCAGCTTGTAAATAAACCCTTGTGTGTTTGCATCACTGTGGGCTCCTTGGTGGTTTCTCCGATTCGCAATTTTGGGCACAACAAAAACATCTCAAGAATTCTTCTTGAACATTCCTGGACCCATCAAAACCCATGAATTCTCACCTGGTCCTTCTTTAGATGTTATCCATTCTAGAGAAATCATTAACTCCTTGTCCCTTACAAGGAGGACATAGGCTATTTGCATAACAAGGCCCCTGTAAAGTGACGGGGCAGGGGGAGATGCATGCAGGTCCTGGCATGAACAGAAGCAGGCAAAGAAGCAAAGGAAAAAAAATCTTTCATTCCATTTCCCTGTCTCACTTACACAAACCTAATCAAGTCCCTGATTAAGACACTCCCCTTAAACCAGATTCCGAATCTCAGTAAGTATATCAGCTTCACTCTTTCTCCTCTGAGACAGTAAGACTCAACTGTCAAGGCAGGATTTCCCTTACCCCAGCAAACAATAAACTCATTTGTCTCACAAACAAGTTATGTTGTTGACATTTTACGGAGCCAATACTCAACAGTAGAATGAGGAAATAATTCCCACCTTACAGGAACACTGGGACTATTCAATATTCACCCAAAAAGGAGGAGGAGAAGATTATTAAATTCTCTATTTGCACTACAGGCTGAATAAACACAGTACCTGCTACACAGCAGGTACTTTGAATGTAATTAACTGATAGAATTGATTAGTAACAAACAAGGCATTAAGATTTTCCCTTCCCTGAGCATGATGTCTGAGAAGCAAAGGGAGGAAGTTGGAGGGATAGATGTAAAGGGAGAGAGATGAAGTGAAAAGTGAGAAAAACAGAGCTTCCACACCTTTCAGCAATACATCAGCATGCAAATGCACTGACACTGACGAAGTTTTGGAATATAAGTAAGGTTTGTGGAGTGAGGTCCGGAGCCAATGACCAAGAAAGAATTCTTGAGACACCTTTGGTGCAAAATAGTGGTTTTATTAAAGCATGGGGACAGGACCCATGGGCAGGAAGGGCTGCTGCGCTGGGGTTATGAGGGGTGGCTAATTATATACCTGGGAGTTGACGGAGGTAAGGAAAAGGCAGGTTTCAATAGGATTTTCATATGTTAAAAAAGACTCCGAGGATATTGGAGGCCTTGTCATTGTCAAGTTAAGATTGGTTTTCCCTTTAGCAAGGCTTTAACATTAAGACAGTTGGGAACTTCCTGGAGGAATGTCACACACATCCCACCCAGGAGTGAGTGTGTGTGTGTGGGGGGGGGGGGGTCTGCAGGGCGTCAGCTTGTGCTTTGTCTTCAGCTAGCTTTCTGTTCCTTCATCATTATGAAGATAATTTCCTTAGGTTAAAAAGTATCTCTGGCAATAGATCTCTTTCTGGTACAGGCCCTGTTTCCAATGCAGATTTAGGTAGTTGAGTGGGAGGTAAAGAGCTTTTCCTGAAATCTGCTGGGTTATGATTGTCTTGAGCTCAAAATAATCCTTATGCCAAAAAGACCTATCTTGGGGTAGCAAAATCTGCCCGCCTTCAGGCTCTTGTAAGAAAGGACAAATTAGGGATCTCTGGGTGGCGCAGCGGTTTGGCTCCTGCCTTTGACCCAGGGCGCGATCCTGGAGACCCGGGATCAAATCTCATGTCGGGCTCCCAGTGCATGGAGCCTGCTTCTCCCTCTGCCTGTGTCTCTGCCTCTCTCTCTCTCTGTGTGACTATCATAAATAAATAAAAATTTATTAAAAAAAAAAAAAAGAAAGGACAAATTAATGAGAAAAAAACAAACATAAGTTTATTAACATGTATATCTCATATATGTAAGCTGAGGGAAAAACAAATAACTTTCTAAGAGGTAGCTCAGAATTCAGTCTAAATACCTTCTTCAGCTAAATCAAACAAGGAGAAGTGTTGAGGGGAGGGCAAGTTAAGGGAAGACCAGGGAAACCAAGGTAAACAAAGGTAAGCCTTGTTTTCAAGATTGTAGTCACTGCCTCCTACATTGATAAGATTCTCTTGTGATTTGCAGTAAAACTTTACCACCCTATACAGAGAGACACATCCAAATGGAGATTTCCTGTGTAAATGTAAATTTCCCTTACAAAAGGGTAACTTCTACTCTGTTTACAGAGCTTCTCCTGTATCTACAGTTTCTCTAAATAATCAGCTCAAAATAATCATGGTGCCAGAGAGGTATATTTCAGGTGGCATATTTTGGTCTCCTATACCACCAATGGAAGAATACAAGAAGTGATATGCTGCTTAAAAAGGGCCTCCTTTCCTAGCTTTTATGTCTCTTTCTGCCAGATAAATGCCAGTGAGCATAATGGATTGGTCCCACTTCACCCAAAGCAGCAGTGTCTGTGGGCCCCAGAATTACATATTCCTGAAGGTTAGGATACACACAAGCTTTCCTCCCAACCCCTGTGTGAGTCACACCAGCCTAACTACTTTCCTGCCCTTCTGGCTTCAATCACTCCCTATTAACTGATGATTTTTCCAGGCAGGCCTGGAGCAGACTCTCTGTCCCACACCTGTATATACCATGCAACTTGGATACCTTTGCTGCATGTCCCACAGACATGCCCAAGCCAGAGTCACCACCTTGCCCGTTGTTGTATGCCTCCTATCAGGGAAGGGCATCATATCCACATTGAGTCCAGAAGCCAGACATGCTGGGAGTCACTCTGCCTCATCACCAGAGCCCAGGTTCTCTCACCTATCATGTTCACTACTGGCCCTAGTCTGGGTCATTCCTGCCCCACATCTACTTATTCCCCATGACTCCTCCTCTGACTGGTGCTTGCTTGCTCTGAAGCTCTGTTATATGTAATTCTGATACCTCGCATAAAGTACAGGGTAGTTACTTGATTACAGGCAGCAGGAACAGTTATCATAAATGAGCCAAACCAAGGACCCAACACAAAAACATCCTTGGGGGCTGGGCTGAAGAGGCTCAGGCAAACTTGCTAAGACAAAGGAAAATAAAGGTCAGGCACAGTCCCGTAGTTACACTTGGCCGGGAACTCCCTGTCAGAGGGAAGGAAGGATTTGAAGTACTTGAATAGCATGCACAGTTTGTGGTTTATAATTACATGTGCAGAAAGCTGTATTTTTTTTTTTTCATTCTGAATGAATCCCTTTACCATGTTTTTAAAGTCCTAAGCTAACCAAAATCCTTCAAGGAGCACCATAGGCACATCCACCTGCCCACCATGGCCAGAATTCTGAAGGCTGCAGTGGCCAGAAGAGCTGAGCCATCTAATATGTGGAAAATTGATCAAAGGAGTTTCTTTTCTTTTTCTTAGTAGCTTTATTGGTTTTCTTCCCCAAATTGTATACACAGCACATGCTCATTCTAAAAACATGTTCTGTGGAAGCAGACTGCCTGGATTCGAGTCCTGACTTAGCCACTTACTAGACTGGTGACCATGGGCAAGTTGTTTGATCTCTCTATACCTCAGTTTCCTCATTTGCAAAATGGAATTAATAGTGTGATACCTACCTCATTGGGTTGTTTTGATGATTAAATGAGTCCCCCGTGAGACAGAGACTATCATCCCTTTTCATATTCACATTTTTCTCTTAAGTGCAGTATCTGCTTATCTGGTTAAGCTCACCTGCACACTCAGGCAAGTGCTAAAGTGTGCTGGCCCTGTACTGTGTTGTTTTTTCTAACAGTAGGAGGTATGTGTGGAGGCCGAGAAAATTAAGGCCATTCCACCTTAAGTTCAGAGTTAGCACAAGTACAGCCACCTCAGGCCCCTGTGAATAAGAGCAGAACTTTACCTTACTTCAGTTAAGCCCCATATTAGAATGAGAACAGAGCTCAATGCCCTTGAAAGCCCCATATCAGAATGTAAACAGAACTTGAGAAATTCCTCCACCCCTTCTGGAGGTCCCCTAGACCAGCCTGTTGTGCCCAAGATTGCAAATCCGAGAAACCACCAAGGAGCCGACACCAATGCAAACACACGAGGGTTTATTTACAAGCTGGAGCTTGGGTCCAAGTACACCCGACACAGCGGAGCAGGGACTTGGACCCCGAGGTGGGTTCCAGCTTAGTTTTAAGGGCTGGTCTTCCTGCTAAGGCTGAACTTAAAGTGGAATGGCCTTAATTTTCTCGGCCTCCACACAGCCCATAAAACTAAGCTGGAACCCACCTTGGGGTCCAAGTCCCTGCTCCGCCGTGTCGGGTATACTTGGACCCAAGCTCAAGCTTGTAAATAAACCCTCATGTGTTTGCATCGGTGTCGGCTCCTTGGTGGTTTCTCAGATACGTAATCTTGGGCACAACAGTATCCAAAGCCCATTACTCAATGCCAGGAACATTTGTTCTTCTCCTTGGATCCCCTAGGTTCCCTCTAAGAGCCATTCCCAGAGGCCCCCAGTTGTAGCTGCAGGTCAAGGCTGCCCCTCTGGAATCACCACCTCTCCCGTTTCCACTTGTACCTCTTAAGACCGAGCTATCTGGGGCACTGTAAAGCAGGGACACAGCCCACCCTAGGCACAAAGCTCACTCTATCAGCAAACACAGCCTCCAGCCACATTCACCCATGGTCATCCCTACAGAGACCCCTCATTCCTTGTGTACACCCTCTCCCCATACCCCAGGTCCAAGAAGGATGAACCACTCTTCTGATGGACTCTAACTTGCATCTATACCTGGCCCCAGCTTCCACTGTCCATTTTGGACTACCAGGTTTAGAATCAACTCTAGGCTGGCATGACAGCCATATTCCCCCAACTGGGCTGACATCTCACTGTCTCTGAACACCAATTTATTCAAGTTTCTTCCCTAAATTGTATGTCAAATTCTATAAAATGGAAATGTTGCATGAAAAGGCCTCTAGTGTCCCTGATGTTCCACATCTGAGATTCTGCCCAGGACTGTGACATAGACTTTAATCCTGTCTTATGTTCCCTGACGAATTTCATCTTGCTTTTGGACTTTTGGGAAAACACTATGGCATCCTCCACCCCTGGTCTCCCATTGTCAAACCTCCCTTCTTCTGAACTGGCCTTCACTTCCTTACTGTCATTATCACAGTAAATCACTTGGCATTGACAGTGCCAGGCTGCACATACAGTCTTAACACAAACATTGATCCTGAAACACAATAAAGTCCAGACCCCCCTAAAAAGCTGCAGACACCTCAAAACCAAATTGGTTGGCATCATTTTCATTGTTTCACATGTATTTTGTGTCAGTCTCAGCCTAGCAATGGTAATGCTATCAGCTAGGAACATCTTGGGCTCTCACCTGTTGTCCTTAACACCTGCAGGTCAGCCCCAACAGACATATCCTTAACTGGAGTCTATGTCAAGGCTGGACTGGCCCTTATGACTTTTATTATAATTGAGTAAGGGAAAGGCAGGGCTAGGTAGGGAGAGATAGGTAGGGGGCCACAGAATCAGGCTCACAAGAATCCCAAAAATGTGGAGATGAAAGGAAAACAGAGATAAATAAATCAGACCATCCAGTCCCAGGTGTCAGAGGTGGGGTCTTATTATGAGAGCTACCTGTGACCACCAAAGAATTACCACACCCTAAAAAGAAAGTAAGCCATTGAAGGTATTATTGCTAGTCCTTACCCAAAGGTGATATTAATAGATTAAAAAAAAATAGATAATAGATAAAGACTCCTAACTCTGGGAAACAAACTAGGGGTGTGAAAGAGGAGGAGGGCGGGGGGTGGGGGTGAATGGGTGACGGGCACTGAGGGGGGCACTTGACTGGATGAGCACTGGGTGTTATTCTGTATGTTGGTAAATTGAACACCAATAAAAAATAAATTTATAATTAAAAAAAAAGATATTAATAGATATGTTAAAAGGATTTAGGTTCCCTGTTGGCTTTCAATAAAAGACCAGCCCCACAACCCCCCCACCCCGGGGCAATGCTGTCAGGGCCCTTCTCACTCCTGGGAGCTTTTTCTGTATCCTTGCTTAATAAACTTCTATTGCTTTACTCACTCTCCTTTGTCCATGAGATTCATTCTTCGATTCCATAAGGCAAAAATCGAGTTCTCCCACTTCATAATTTCAAAATGTACCTCAGCAACAATGATCAGGGAACTTTGAAAAAACAAGGTTTTTTATTCATAGGTCCTGGAGGGTAATAAAAAACAAGGTTTTTTATTCATAGGTCCTGGAACTTTGAAAAAACAAGGTTTTTTATTCATAGGTCCTGGAGGACACAAACAGGGCCACAGAACAAGGTTACAGGGGAGCGAGGGAGAATCAAACATGGACCTGGGGTTCTGCCTTTACTTGAGGATGTGTTGCCTAGGTGTGTTGAGTTTGAAAGTGTTGCCTAGGGATTTAGGGTTCACTTTTTATTGGTGAATTTAAAACAAAGTGTGGGAATTAGAGTGTGGGAAGGGAAAAGCAGGGTGCCTCACAGAATTAGTTATCTGGGTCACCAGAGCTTATTAAAAAGAGAACTTTATCTGTGGGGCAGCCTAGCTCTTTATGAAGTTGTGTAGCTGGCAATATATTTATTCATGAAGAATGTCTTTGGCATGGTTGCTTTAGTAACCAAAAGCTTAATGTCAGACACTTACATTACAGTAAAAAAAAGCTAATTGTCAGGCACTTAGACTACAACAGGTTTTAGCCTTATCTTTATGATTAGTCTGTAAGCAAAGACATGTGTAGGGCCAACCACCTACTAGCTGGCACAGCACTCTCTAAACCTCTGTATCTGGGTCTGTTACATGGGAATAGCATTTTTTTGCCAACAAAGATTGTTTTGGGTAGTGTGGGCATTTTAACAATATTAATTCTTCCAATCCTTGAACATGGAATATTTTTCCATTTATTTGTACTTTCTTCATTTCCTTTTATCTATGTCTTATAGCTCTTCGGTATATAGCTCTTTCACCTCTGTTAAACTCATGCCTAAGTATTTTACTGTTTTTGATGCTATAGTAGATGTGATTATTTTCTTTATTTCTTTTTCAGTTCGTTTGTTTCTAGTATACAGAAATGCAATTTAAGGAGGCAGTACATGTGTTCCTGCTTTGGAAAAGTGCAGGATTAATAGAATGGATTCAGCAATTTAGCAAGGTAAGCTTATCCTTATATTGCAGAATGCTTTGTTGTTGGGAGGAGGGGAAGCTGGGCATTTATTTTGATTTTTTAGTGGCAACTGGATCTTTTAAAATAAAATAATTAGGTGATTAAAATTAGATGTTGCAGTGTTGGGGATGGTTGTGCTCAAAATGATCCCTGAGGGTTTTCTGGCTGCCAAACAGCACTCACAATGCTCTTGATTCCCCTCCATTAGGCGCTCCTTTACTTGGGGTAGAAGATGCTGCTTCCTGGGTTGGTTTCCTCAGAACACACCTGAATTTCCTGCATAAACTGGCAAAAGACCTCCCTGCCAAGGGCCACTCAATGCGGGTTTCCCCAAGATCATCATATCATCATCAGGGGCATAAACCAGTGAGATTGTCCCTGAGGGACTTTTTTTATGCTACTAATACTTTATTGAATTGTAATTGATATATAGCAAAAGACACAAATCTTAAGTATTCAGCTCAATGAATTTTAAGAAATCCATACACTCATGTGAGCACCATCAGATTAAGACAGAGAACACTTCCGTCACCACAGGAAGTCCCTCTGGGACCTTTCCAACCACTATTCTTCCATCTCCTTCTCAGGTGGTTACTCTTCTGATTTCTGCCACCCTAGATACAATGGTGATTGTAACTATTTTATATCCCTTCAGTGCTGTGTGAGAATTGCAGCTGTTCTACACTTTTATTTTAGCCAGAAAAGTAGATGTGTGAAAATATTTCACTGTGGGCTTATTTTTTGTTGTTGTTTTGTTCTATATTTCCTATGACTAATAAGAATGAGCACATTTTCATAATCTATTGGCCATTCTAATATCTTCTTTTCTGAAGTGCCTGGTGAAGATTTTTCCCCATTTTAAAATTTGGATTATATATTTTTCTTATTGATTTGTAAGAATTTATTACACATATTATATATGAGTCTTTTGTCAAATATGTGAATTACATTTTCTCTGGGTCTATGGCTTGCCTTTTCACTTCCTTAATGGTATCTTTTAACATTATTAATTTTAATGAAATTCAATTTACCAATTTTTTTTATTGTTAGTGCCTCTGTGTTCTGTTTTAAAAAACATTTGCTTTCCTCATGTTTACTAATATACTTTTCTAAATTTTTTTCTAGAAGCTTTATAGCTTTACCTTTCACATTTAGGTTTTGATTAATTTTTGTGTATGGTTTGAGAAAGGGATTAAGTTCATTTCAGTTTTCCTCATGCATATTCAATTGTCCCATCACTGTTTATTGAAAGTCTTCCCTTGCCCTCATTGAATTGCTTTTGTGACTTTGCTGAATATCAGTTTATGATATATTTGTTGATCTATTTCTGGACTCTATTCCATTGCATTGATCTTAAGTGTTAGGACTAAATTGCCTTAATTTCTTTAGCTTCCTTGTAAGTCTAAAATTCAGATAGTTTAAGAACTCCAACTTTGTTCTTCATCATTTTTTTTAACTATTCAAAGTCCTTCATATAAATTTTAGATTCAGCTGGTCAATTACAATTTTAAACACTTATTGGGATTTTGATTGAGGTTGCATCGGACCTATTGCAAAGAATCACCATCTTAATAATATTGAGTCATAAAAAACATATAACAACTGTCTAGGTCAACTTTTTTAGTAATGTTTTATGTTTTCAGTGAAGACATCTTGCATATCTTTTACTAAATTTTTTCATAAGTGTCTGCTGTTGTTAATGCTATCATAAGTGATATTTTTCCATTTCATTTTCCAGTTGATTGTTGCTAGTATATAAGAAACAACATATTTTTGACATGTCATTTGAGGCAGTTTTATATTTTCTCTTTGCAATTTGTATGTAGCTTATTTCTTACTTTATTTCATGGTCTATAACCTCCAGTATGATATTGAACAAAAATTCTAAATTTTAAATTCTAAAAATTCTAAGACTCTAAACTTATAGCTTTTTTTTAAAGATTTTATTTATTTATTCATGAGAGACACAGAGAGAAAGAAAGAGAGGCAGAGACATAGGCAGAGGGAGAAGCAGACTCCCTGCAGGAAGCCCAATGTGGGACTCCAACCCCAGACTCTGGGATCAAGCCCTCAGCCAAAGGCAGACACTCAACCACTGAGCCACCCAGATGTCCTTATAGCTTCTAACCTAAGGGGAAACACTTCTTTTCTTTTCTTTTCTTTTTTTTTTTTTTAGGGGAAACACTTTTAATCAGTGTTTCACCATTAAGAATTATGTTAACTGTAGATGTGTCATAGACACTCTGTATCAAATTCAGAAAGTTCCTTTCTACTCATACTTTCCTGAGAGGATTTATCATAAATAGGTGTTGACTTTTATAAACTTTTTCTAAATCTTTTAAAAAGATCATATAGTTTATTTCCTTTGTTTTATTAATGTAGTGAAATATATTAAGTTAGAAATGTTAAACCAGCCTTAAATTCCTGGAATAAACCTCAGTTGGTCAGGTTATATTATCTCTTTTAAATATTGGCCAATTTGATTTTCTCATATTTTGTTGGGATTTTTGCATTTTTATCCATTACTCTGTAATTTCTTTCTTCCTTTTTCTTTCCCTGTTCTGTCTCTCTCTCTGTGTCTCTCTCTCATAATATCCTTGCCGGACATTTAGCTTATGCTGACACCATAAAAGGAACTGGGAAGTGTTTCCCTTTTTTGTATCTTTGGGGGGAAAATGGTGAACAATTGGTTTTTTTTTTTTTTCTGCCTAGAATGTTGGGACGAATTCACCAATAAAACCATCTGGACCTGGAATTTTAAAAACTGGAAAGGTTTTAAATAGTGACTTTGATTTCTTTGACATCTACAATACAATTCAGATTTAAAATTTTTTGTTATGCTAATTTAAACATTTTTATCTTTCAAGAAATCAATTTACTTTAAATTGATGTTAAATTACTAGCATGAAGTTGTTAAAAATAACAGTTAACATCCCAGGTGATTTCATTCATATGTGGAATTTAAGAAACAAAACAAATAGATAAAGGAAAAAAGAGACAAACAAAAAAGCAAACACTTAAATACTGAAAACAATCTGGTGGCTTCCAGAGGGCTTCCAGAGGGCTTCCAGAGGGCTTCCAGACGGCTTCCAGACGGCTTCCAGACGGATGGGGTGATAGGTGAAATAAAGGAGACTAAGAGTACACTTACTGTGATAAGTGAAAAACATAGAATTGTTGAATCATTATATTGTACATCTGAAACTAATATAACACTGTATGTTAATTACACTCCAATTAAAACATTTTAAAAGATAAAAGGATATACATCCAAATGTTTAAAAAATAAAATCACATCAAAGAAAAAAAAATCCCTAAGAATCTGTAGGATCTGTAGTGATGGTCTCTTCTTTATACCTGATATTGTAAATTCCTTTACTCTATTTTTTCTTGATCAACCTTTTAATAAATTGATGGTGCAAAATTTGACCTGGATTTTGTGCTCCTGGAAAGCAGTGACTATTAAGAATTTTCCCAACTCCTTTGTGCTCTGGAAAATGGCTTACTTCAAAGAAACATTTTTGCCCATATGACTCAGATAAAATTCACAGATGCTCCATTGTTTACCTATAACAAGGCCAAGCATAGACCCTTCATGTCTCCATTCTTTGCTTTAAAAATGACTAAGCAGGGCAGCCTGGGTGGCTCAGCAGTTTAGCGCTGTCTTCAGCCTAGGGCGTGATCCTGGAGACCCAGGATCGAGTCCCACTTCAGGCTCTCTGCATGGAGCCTGCTTCTCCCTCCTCTCTGTCTCTCTCTCTGTTGCTTGCTCTCTCTCTGTCGCTCATGAATAAATAAATAAAGTAAAAAAAAATTATAAAAAAAGATGACTAAGCAGTCTTGCCTCCATTGATCAATTGGAACAAACTGCTTGTTAATCAAACTTCGGTTAAACACTCCTTCCCCAAGTCCCCTGCATTTTAACCACCCTCACCCAGAGCCATCATACAACCTCTCCTTAATGGCCTTACTCAAGAGTGGGCAGACCTCAAGGTAAAACATTCTCTGAACTATTGTCTGATCACTGCACTTTTCATCCTGTTCACTTGTACACTTGAGGTTCTTTTTAGCCTGTTTACTCCCCCTTTAAAAGAAAGGTCCTCTCTGTCTAACCTCTGAGACACTTGCAGATTTCATGGTCATTCTTCTTATTGCAATATTTCCTTTCCCTTCTTGCAATTATCTTTTCAAATAAAGTCTTTCCTTATCTATGTTGGGGCCAGGCGGGAAGGGAAACTCCTCAAGATGGCGGATACGCCAAAATGGCTGAGGTTTCTGTCACCACCTCCACTTGGGACGACAGCTTGAGCAGACCCTTACACCTCTCCTTTGGACTTCCCCAACCGAACCCAATGCCCTTCAAACCCCAGAAGAAGAAGTCACCTTTGACTGGTCGAATTGCAATCCTTCCTTTGCATAGTGAGGGTCACTCTGACTGGTTAGATTGCAATCCTTCCTTTGCATATGAGCCAACCAATAGGAAACCGTTCTGCCTTACAACGTTATGTAAACCCCCTACCACCTTGTCTTGGCTCTTTCCCCCGTGAGTCGTGGAACCTCGCCCGAGGGTGCCTGCAATAAAATCTGTTCTTGGACCCTCGCTTGCCTTGGCGGTCTCATTTCCATCTAGTTACTAAAAAACTTAACAATCTAAGTCTGGAGTTGTTTTTTATGGCAGATTTTTATCAATTTGGTTAATCTTGTCAAAGAATCAACTTTGGCCTTGTTAATCATATCAATTGTTTACCTATTTTCTAGTCTCTCTGCCCTTCAATTTATTTTCTTTTTCTAACCACTTTGTGTTTTATTATTTCTTCTGCTTTGTAACTTCTTGAAGTGAAAGCTCAGATCATTGAGTTTAAAACTGTCTTCCATTTTTATATATGCACTTAGAACAATAAACATAGTTCTTTACAATGCCACCAAAGTTGATATATTGTATTTACTTTTTAAATTCAAAATAGTATCTAATTCCTTTTTTTTTTTTTTTAAAGATTTTATTTATTTATTCATAGAGACACAGAGAGAGAGAGAGGCAGAGATACAGGCAGAGGGAGAAGCAGGCTCCACGCAGAGAGCCTGATGTGGGACTTGATTCAGGGTCTCCAGGATCACACCCTGGGCTGCAGGCAGCACTAAACCGCTGCACCACCGGGGCTGCCCAAAAAATAGTATCTAAATTCCATGTAATTTCTTCTTTGATTCATAATTTATTTAGATGTATGTTGCCTAATTTCCAAATGTTTTGTAATTTTTCTAAGTGTTTTTTTTAATAAATAGTTTTTTTAATTTTTATTTTTTTAAAGATTTATTTATTTATGATAGACAGAGAGAGAGAGAGAGAGAGAGGCAGAGACACAGGAGGAGGGAGAAGCAGGCTCCATGCTGGGAGCCTGACGTGGGACTTAATCCCGGGACTCCAGGATCGCGCCCTGGGCCAAAGGCAGGCGCTAAACCGCTGAGCCACCCAGGGATCCCCAGTGTTTTGTTTTTTATTTTGGCTTTAATACTATTGTATTCAGAGAAAAAAAACTCTCTATGATTTTAGTCCTTTAGATTTTATTGAGACTTTATATAGCCCAGCATATGATCTGTTTTTGTAAATGTTTCGTGTGTACTTAAACAGAATGTTTATTGACAGGAGACAGTTTTCCATGGATTACTCATGCTCTGTATGTCTTAGGAGCAGAAACACTTATGGCCTTTTTTAATCTTTCCAAGGATGCTTGCATAGAAAAGAGCCTTTGAAGATAGAGATAGTGTACCTATCTGAAGCAAATGGCAGGTTAGTTAGTTGTCCACTATAACAAAGATAATGTCTCCCATTAGGGAAAAAGCTGCACATGTTTGCTCTCACTCTGTGTTAAAGGAATGGGTTTCCTAAGCTCAAGCTTCTCAGCTGTGAGGCAGACCTACTACATGTGTGAAATCCACCTGGGACAGACTGCAGCACCCTCGTGGGTATTGGGGAACAAAGGGAACTGATCCATACCTGAGCTGAGAATGTTTATGATACTGTGAGTAATAAAGTTCTCTATTTCTGACCTAGGAGTCTCTTGCCTTCAGCAACCAGGAAACTGTGGAAAACGTACTTTTTAACATGCAAGTAGGATAAAATATAAAAACCTTCATACACTTACTGCCTAGTGTCTGTTTTATCAGTTATTTAGAGAGGAGTATGTCTGATTGCCATTACGACCGTGGATTTGCATGTTTCTTCTTTCAGTTCTGTCAATCTTTGCCTCATAAATTTTGAAGATATATTATTGTTTCCATATGCTTAGGATTATTATGTCATCTTAAAGAACTAGCCCTTTTATCATTTATCATATCATACCTTAAGTTTGATAATATTCTTGTCATAAATCTATTTTGATATTAATATAGCCATACCAGCTTTCTTAGACTTAATGTCTATGTGGTACATATTTTTTCATCTTTTTACTTTAAACATATCTATTTTATTATATGTAGAGTGTGTCTCCTTAAAAAGCATACAGTTAATTCTTATTTCAACAGTCTTTCAATCAGAGTTTTAGTGATTTTAAAATATGTTCAGAGGTGGAACATCAGCAAAAAGGCAGACTCAGTGTGGAGGCCGAGAAAAATCAAGGCCATTCCACCTCAAGTTTAGTGTTAGCACAAGTACAGCCATCCCAGGCCCCTGAGAATAAGAGCTGAACTTTACCTTACTTCAGTTACAGGAAGAAAACCGCTTAAAGCTTGACGTCCTAGAAAGCCCCATATTAGAATAAGAGCAGAGCCCAAGCCTAGGGCAGGAAGCCCCTATTAGAATAAGAACCGAGCTCAATGCCCTTGAAAATCCCATATCAAATGTAAACAGAACTTGAGAAATTCCTCCACCCCTTCTGAAAATCCCCTAGACCAGCCTATAAAAAAACTGGCTGTAACCCACTTCGGGGTCCAAGTCCCTACTCCGCTGTGTGGGGTGTACTTGGACCCAAGCTCGAGCTTGTAAATAAACCCTCGTGTGTTTGCATTGGTGTCGGCTCCTTGGTGGTTTCTCGGATTTGCCATCTTGGGCACAACATCAGAAGCTCCAAGCTCTCATTACTCCACAGAAATATGAAAAGAAAGCAAAGAACAATCAAACTATCTAAACCAATCATCTGAGCTACAGAGAACAGTAAAAGGTTTAGAGAAACTAAGCAAATGCCCAATTTAAAAAAAAAACAACAACAACACATTTTCAAAATGGTTGAAACATTTTGTAATTTTTTTAATTCAACTTTATACTATTCCCTCTCTCATATGAGGCTGGTCTTGGTCTTCATTAGCAGAGTCCAGTTTCTCCTCCTGCCCTTCAGAGCAGAGAAAGTAGAGAAAACATTATTTTATAAATTATTGTTATTTGTTCCAACTAGACTACAGAATGCCTAAAAGACTGATGTGGGCTGCTCATCTGTTCTTCAGAATTCAGAATGCTGGTAGAAAAAGCAGTGGGCATTGCTCAAAAAAGCTGGAAGAGAATTACACATGCACATTCCTGGGGCAAAAGATTATAGATGGAGACCGACAGGAGACCATCCAAGGCCAAGTGACAAAGCTAAGGTGAGACTCTTTAGAAAATTAGAACATTCAAAAAAAACAGCAGGGTATATAGACACATATCAGACAAGACACATAGTCAGAAAAGACTTGAGAAGACTTAAAGCTTTCACCTAAGGCTGATCTCTTGGTTCAGAGCATGACTATCTATGTGGTGAAATCCTCCTTAGCAGAGAGCCTATCTGCAAATACTGAGATATGTGATTGTTTTCTCTCTCTCTCTTTTCTTTTTTTTTAATGTTTTTGTTTGCTTATTTAACCTCATAGCATTCAAGGAAATCTCTGTCAAAACATCAGATGAACCAAGCTAAAGAAACAAGATTTCAGTGAAAACATATAAAAAGGAATAGTCTGCAACGGTAATTAGGAAAAGACTCAAAACAAATGGACTACTACAGCCTTTGACAATTGAAGAAAATGAGCATATGATAGGAAAGGAAGAAACACAAAAATTTTAAAAACAACTGGTATATTTGCTCAAGGAGCTAAACAAAAACACAAAGAATGAAAGGAAATCAGGAAAACAATGTATAAACAAATCAGAATATCAACTTCTTATAAGAAGAAACCAAGCAGAAATTCTGGAGATGAAAAATGCAATAATTGAAATTTAAAAATCATTAGAGGTTTGGACAGCAGATTTGAGCAGGCAGATAAAGAACCAACAAACTTAAAGATAGATAATTAAAATTACCAAGAATAGGGAGCAGACAGAAAAGAGAATTCTTTTAAAAAATGAGCAGAGATTAAGGAATTATGGAATACCAACATATGCAATAAGAGAACCCCAGAAAGAGAAAAAAAGGGGGGGGGGCAAGAAAAGGAACATAGAGATTATCTTAAAAGCCAAAAACTTCCCAAATCTGATAAAATACATGATTCTACAAATCTAAGAAGCTGACCAAATTCAAAGTAGAATTAATCTGAAGTTCCCCCACATTGAGACATATTATAATCAAAGTGTCAAAAGACAAAAAGAATTTTGCAAACAGCAAGAGAACAGTGACTCCTCACATACAAATATTCTCAATGTTATGTCAATTTTCCATTACAAATCTTAGAGACCAGAAGGCTATAGAATGATATATTTAAAAGAGCTGAGGGGAAAACCAATAAATAAACCCAAGAATGAGTCAAGAATTCTATATACATTAAAACTGTTCTTCAAATGTGAAGGAGAAATTAATGCATACCTAAATAAACAAAAGCTGAGAAAGGTCATTATCACTAGACCTTCTCTTCAAGAAATACCAAAGGGAGTCCTTTAGGTTGAAATAAATAAAGCACACTAAGTAGTAACTTGCCTTATTATTGTAATTTTCATTTGTACCTCCATTTTTTATTTTCTACAGGAGTTCAAAGACAAATTATAGAGGAGAGGCATCATGGCATCATGGCAGTGTGAATCCTTCCCTTTGTTTTCTCCCTTTGATTTACCACTAGTCAGACATCCATAACTGAACAAGGGTTTCTCTGCACACCAAGCCAGGACCCTGAACAGATCCATCCATCTGTGCAGCTGAAGGATGGTGGATTGGACTTAGCTGGTATGGGGCTGTAGAAGTGGCAGCATTGACAGTGGTGGCACAAGCAGCAGCAGTGGCATCACTACCCCTCTGGAAAAGGAATGAAGGGTGGGAGTGGTGTGTGGGAATCTACTTGGCTCCACAGGCTATAGCTTGAGGATCCCCTTGCTCTTTAGCTCACCCAGATTCCTGAGGAAAGAGCTCCATGACTGAGGGAAAGGAAAAGGAAGAAAAATGACAGAGAACAGAAGGAACACAGTTCCTGCTATCTGTTCTTGGAGTTCAGCAAGAGGTCCTTTATGGACCTCTGGGACTCTACCTCTCCAAGATCCTTTTACTAGGCCTTGGGCACACCCAAAGCCCCAAGTGCCTATTAAGCACACATTTCCCCCCAAGGTGCTGCCAGCGTTTGTTTGTTTCTTTCTTTCTTTCTTTTTCTTTTTTTCTTTCTTTCTTTCTTTCTTTCTTTCTTTCTTTCTTTCTTTCTTTCTTCTTTCTTTCTTTCTTTCTTTCTTTCTTTTTCTTTCTTTCTTTTTTCTTTTAATCTCTTCTAAATATAGGGCTAGGTTAGCTCCAGGAGGAGAAACCTAAAACTTATTCTGTAGCACCACCTACTGGAAAAAAAGAGAAAGGCTTCTAATTACCAACTTGTTGAACTGTCTAGAACCAAAGTAAGCAAAAACTTACCTCAATAAAGAAAGATATTTGCTACTTCACATGTGATGGCAGAGGTAGATTTCATCAAAAACTATAAAAATCATGATAATATGGTATCATTATAAGAAAATGACAATTATCCAGGGATACCTGGGTGGCTCAGTTAATCATCTAACTTGATTTTGGCAAAGGTTGTGATCTTGGGGTCCTGAGATTGAGCCCTCACATAGGGCTTCAGGCTCAGCAAGGAGTCTGATTGAGATTCATTCCACTCCTCCCTCTTCCTCCCCCTCTACTCTTCCCACCACTCACATTCTCTTTCTCTAAAATAAATAAGTACATTTAATCTTTAAAGAAAGAAAATTATAATTACCCACTAACTGAACCCAAAGACAGAATATCACAACATAACTGATAGAGAATTCAGAATAGCTGTTATGAAGACAATTAGTAAGCTACAGGAAAACTCAGAACAGAAATTCAGTGAATTCAGGAATAAAATTAAACAGGAGTGCTTTACCAAGAAGATTAAATTTCTTAAAAAAAAAAAAACTTCTGGAGCTGAAAAAAATCAATAAATGATGTAAAGAATACATTGGAAAGTACTGAAAATAGAGAGGATCAGATGGAAGACAGAATAAGTTATCTGAAAGACAGGAATTTATAAATGATTCAGGAGGAAGAGGAGGGAGAACAAAGCTCTTTTTTTTTAAGGTGAAGAAACCCTACAAGAGCTATCAGACTCCATTAGAAATGCCAACATGAGAATAAAGGATATGCCAGAAGGAGAAAGGAGAGAGATGGGGTCAGAGTTTATTTAAAGAAACAATAGCTGATAACTTCCTAAACCTGGGGAAACAACTATATATACAAGTTCACGAAACTAAAAGAGCATCTTGTTACCTCAATGCAAAAAGACCTCTCCAAAGCACTTTATAATGAAGTTGTCAAAAGTCAATGCTAAAGAATTTTAAAGGCAACCCATATAAAAAGAAAGTAACCTACAAAGCAATCCCATTAGGCCATCTAGAGATTTCTCATCAGAAACTTCAGAAGAAAGTGGAATAACATATTCAATTTATTAAAAGATAAAAATTGCCAGCCAAGAGATGCCTGGGTGGCTCAGCAGTTGAGCATCTGCCTTCAGGTCAGAACATGATCCTAGGGTCCTGGGATTGAGTCCCAAAGCAGGCTCCCTACAGGAAGCCTGCTTCTCCTTCTGCCTATGTCTCTGCCTCTGTGTGTGTGTGTCTCTCATGTCTCTCATCATTTAAAAAATTGCCAGCCAAGAATACTCTATCCAGCAAAGCTATCCTTCAGGTATGAAGGAGATATAAAGGGTTTCCTAGACAAACAGAAGCTGGGGATGTTGACACCACTAGAATTGCCTTACAAGAAATGTTGAAAAGAATTCTTCAAGCTGAAATGAACAGACAAAAATACACAAAACTCTGTTTAAGGTGATAAATACGATTTTTTAAATTAAATATTTTAGAATGAAGTGTTAAAACAATTATAGCAAAAAGCTAAGGGAAAGGGGCATCAAAAAATAACTATAGCTACTACAATTTGGTAATAAATCCACAGCAATAAAAAGACATAATCTGTGACATCAAAAATGTAAGAGGGAGGAATAAAATATGGAATGTGTGTAGGTGAATGAAGGTAAGTTTACTATCGGCAGAAAAAGGATTATTTTATCTAAAGATATTTCATAGGGTGGCCTGGGTGGCTCAGCGGTTTAGTGTTGCCTTCAGCCCAGGGCTTGATCCTGGAGACCTGGGATCATGTCCCATGTCAGGCTCCCTGCATGGAGCCTGCTTCTCCCTCTGCCTGTGTCTCTGCCTCTCTTTCTCTCTCTGTCTCTCATAAATAAATTTTTTAAAGAAGATATTTCATGCAAATGTTATAATAATCACAAAATAAAAATGCAAAGTGGAGACAAAATGTTAAAAAAAAAAAAACACAAAAAATCACCATAGAAAATCAACAACTTTCAAGATAGAAAGAGAAGAAAAAAAGAAAAAAAGAGATACAAAATAATCAGAAAGCAAAAGATAAAATGGCATATCACTAATCACCCTCAACGTAAATGCATTGAACTTACCAATCAAAAGTCACAAAGTAGGGCCACTTGGCTACCTCAGTCAGTAGAGCGTGTGACTCTTGATCTCAGGGTTGTGAGTTCAAGCCCCATGTTCCAGTTACTACTTCCATTTAACAAATTATCCCCCAAATTTAGCAACTTAAAAAACCATTTTGTTATGCTCTCTGATTCTGTGGGAATTTATCCAAGCATAATATTAACTTGTATCTGCTGTACAATCTCTCAGGCCTCAGCTGGGAAGATTCAAGTGATGAGTCTACCTTGACAAGTCAAAGGGTGGAATCACCTGAACTGTCTAGTACCTGGCCTCAGATAATCTGTAGTTCAGGACTGCTGACCAAGTGCCTGTATAGATGTAATCTTTCCATATGCCTTGGGGTAGCCAAAATGCTTATATACACACCAGAGCTCCAGGCACAAGAATTCTAGTGAACAAATAAAAGCTGACTAGTCTTTCATTGCCCGGCCTCATAAATCATATAACATCATTTCCCTGTGCTTAACTAGTTGAAACAATCACAGCCCATCCAGACTATGCTGAATACAGTCTCAAAGGAATTGAAACAGGCTCCATCTCTTGATGGGAGTATGCCAAAGTCACATTTTAGAAGAGCATGTGGGATAGGAGATATCATTTGTGACCTTTACAAAATACAATCTACCACAGTACCCTAGCAGCTGTTAGTGGTTTCTCACAGTCTTTCTCTATATATGAGCAAATGGCATTTGGCCAAGTTCTTAGGGGATTGGAGGCTTCTACAGAGAAATGTACTCTCTCTGGTGCCTTACCTCTCAAATAGCAGCCACCTAGCAGCTGTAAATTCCAATCTCTGTTCCCTCTGATCAACTAGACTTATACTATCTACTTGAGCTCTATTTTTCTAGAGTTTGAAAATTGCCCCCAGGCTGAAAGCCAGGGTAAATTCAGAGCTTATCTTTTGTGCTTCTCTCTAGGCCCACAATTCAGGGCTTCTCTCTGTTTCGTGCTGTTCCAAATATTTTGTTCCCTTTTATAGTTGTTTGCTGTGAGATAGTGTGACAAATAGATTCTAAAATGGCCCCCAGTTATCTCTCCCTCTTGATGTTCACATGCTTGTGTTATCCTCTCTTTAGTATGGGAAGGACCTGTTTCTGTCCATATAAAATGTGCTAAAGATTACAGGATTTACACTATCATGCATACACAATTACTGTATGTGACCATGTTACATATAATTGTAGTGCCTGTTATTTTTTTTTAAAGATTTTATTTATTTATTCATGAGAGACACACAGAGAGAAAGAGGTAGAGACACTGGCAGAGGGAGAAGCAGGCTCCATGCAGGGAGCCTGACATGGGACTCGATCCTGGGTCTCCAGGATCACACCCTGGGCTGAAGGTGGTGCTAAACTGCTGAGCCACCCAGGCTGCCCCTGTAGTGCCCGTTATACTGTAGTTTCTCCCTTCCCTTTGCTGACTTTGAAGAAGTAAGCTGCCACGTTAAAAGCTGTCTTTGGAGAAGGCCATGTAGCAGGGAACTTGGGGTGATCTCTGGCCAAAAGGCACTGCAAAACTGGAGCCCTTAGCTCAATAGCCTGCAATGGAACTGATGAGACCCCAGCTATGTCTGACATCATGACTGTAGCTTTGCATAGATCCCAGCTATGGTGTGCCCAGAATCCTGACCCATGAAAACTATGAGACAATAAGTGGGTGTTGTTTTAAGCTTAAAAGTTTGTGGTAATATTGTTATACAGCAAAAGATAACTAAAACAGAAAGTAAGTCTAATACCACCAACTTCTTTGTGACAGAATGAGAGTTCATCCCATGTTGTGAATCAGAGAAAGAAAGCACGTGATATAGGACCTAATAAAAGAATAAAAAACAAGAGATGAGATGCCTTATGCGTCAATTCTTAGTCAACTATAAAAGATTTCCCAGCTTCAAGTCATATCCTCCTATCATAGTGCCTGCTAGTCCACCCTTGAGCTTTATTCTTTTAATTAAACATTCATACATTCAACCAAGTAGTATTAAGTCTCCATATGACAGTCTCTGACAATGAGGAATCAAAGATGAGTTATACATTTTCCCTGCCTTCAGCAAAGGCACAATGCTACTCACTAAATATATGTTACTTCATTTAATATTCACAATAAGCCATAAGGTGGGTGCCATTATTCTTCATTTTACAGATTAGGAATTAACACTCAGAAATGTTGAATCACTCATCATAAATATATAGCTGATGAGTGGTAGACTCAGAATCTGAAACTAAGATTTTTTTAATTCCAAAAATCTTCTCACTACATGCTAAACTCCTGCCTAGTAGGGGAAACAGACAAAAAATATAATTGTAACTCAATGTAACAAATACTCTACTGGAGGGAACAAGGAGAGACTAGAGAACAAAAATAAGGAAGTTTTGGACTTAAAAAGGGCTTTAATGAGGAGCAGACAAAAATATGCTTTCCTGGTGATCAAGGAATGGAGCAGTGCTGAAGGGATGCATGCCAGGATCAGAAAGTGCAGTAGGTAGCAGAACCATGTAGCGTGGCCCATGTGAAGGATAACAGCCTGCTTAATCATGAGAGTGGAAGGGTGGGAAGAGTGATAGGTGGAAACAGATTCCTATTGCTAGGACAAAAGTACTAGAATGGGGACTAGATAGTGAAGAAATTCCCCTTTGAGGCAGAAGAAGCAGCATAGAATGACTTGAGCCATTGGAAGCTCTGGGACCTCTGATCCCAAGGGATACTGGGAGAGAAACAAGTGTCCACTATCCCAATCTCACATGAAACCCAGTGTCAGCCACCCTGCACCAGCCATGCCACCACACTCATTGAGAGGAACTGCTTTACCCACAGCTTCTGCTGAGTGATCTAAGCAGCCATAACTATATCCATTGACCTCATGCTTCTGGCCATAGATGATTGGCCCAATAATGGACACATGTTTTTGTTTTCCTCCCAGGTCACATAATTAGTATATCACACCAGGAGACAAGATTGGCTGAGATGCAAAGTCATATAGGTCTGGATCACAGTGGGTGCCAGGGTTGGCCAAAGCCACAGTTGAGCTTAGTTAGGTATAGGAGGAATCTAACAAGTCACAGAAGAAACTAGACTACAGAGGGAAATGGAAGAATGGAACACAGTCTCAGAGAGAAGCAGAGTTAAAGCCATGAAATCCCAGAGGGAGAGAAAAGGAAGATGGCTAGAGGAGCTTCATTATTTCCTGTTCCTCACAAAATCTAGCTGTACATCCTTCTTCTCAATCCCAATTTATTTCCCCAAGTACCCACAATAAGCTACTTTTTAAAATTTCTTTTAATATTCTATTTATTTATTCATGAGAGACACAGAGAGAGAGAGAGAGAGGCAGAGACACAGGCAGAGGGAGAAGCAGGCTCTATGCAGGGAGCTTGATGTGGGTCTCGATCCTGGGTCTCCAGTATCACACCCTTGGCTGAAGGTGGCGCTGAACTGCTGAGCCACCAGGGCTGCTCAATAAACTACTTTTATACATGAATTAGTTTGACTAGGTTTTCATTCATTACAACAAATGATCTCAGTACTGGTTAGGACTCTTGACTGCAAGTAACAAAAATTCTACACTAATAACTGGCTCCATTATAAATAGGTTCTGATCACACATATGACTGAGAAGGATGGGGTGGGAGTAAAGTAGCTGGCATTCCACACAACCAAGTCCCTACTGAGCTCTCTTGACATCTCCTGGCCCTCTATTCTTTGAGCTTCCTCTCCAACAAATGGGCTTCCTCCATAAGATGGAAAGATGCTTCTGGTAGGCCAGAGTCACATTTTCTAGCATTGCAGCTCCAAGGTAAGACAGTCTTTCCACCATCAACAGAAGAAAAAATCCTGGGGAAATATTCTAATTGATCAGATGGACCACATATTCCTGAACAAAGCACTGAGGCCAAGGAAATTGGGCTGCTCTGATTGGCCAGGTATGGATCACATGCCAATCTTTGTGTGATCTGGAGACCTAGGGACCAAGTATGTTAACCAAAAAAGGAGGAAAAAAGATAATCCTGCTGGACAGCCAAATGTAATAGCTTCCACATTCCTAAGCTAAGTTGGAAGCACAGGAACATTACCGAGTTTACCATGAACCACTTAAACAAGGAATCAATCAATATCTGATACCTTGCAACCTAGCATATGAGCAAAAGGAGAGTCCCAGAGGGTCCAAACCTCTGTCCATCTGCCTCCAAACACCAGACCAATGAAAGTACTTCAATTCTTACACAAAGTAGCTCTGCAAAGTAAAACAAAACAAATTCAAGTTTAGCATCAGAGACCCAAATTTGAGTCTCAGTTTTGCTGTTCAATGGCTATGGGATCTTGGCCAGACTATATAGCCTCCTTGAGACTCAATTTTTTATCAGTAGAATGGAAGAGATGTTATCTACATCACAAAGTACACATAAGGATTACATGTTGACCAAAAACAAAAAAAAAAAACAAAAAACAAAAAACCAATATTAAGCAAAGAGAAAAGAGCAAGGGCCAATATTAAATACCTAGGTAGGCCTCAAACAGTCCTGTGAAAAATATCTGCACACAGAAAACAACCAGAACCATGAAAATGACAGTAGGAATTGTCTTCTGGCAATGGGACTTGGGGATAAAATGTTTCTGACTGATCAAATTTCTTCCTATTTGTAGTCTCATACCTGAGAATTTGAATTCTGTTATGGCAATGTCCTGCCATACTCATGGTTCAGTTGCCCAAACAAGGAACAGTTTTTGTGTAAAGGGCAAGGATAAACCAGCTGTATTGTAATATCAAAATAGTCTACTATGTCTGCATTATGTATGCCTCAATAAAATAAAAGTATCCTCTTTTCACATAAAGAGGAAAAACACTTTTCCTTCAACTTCTATCCTAAGATGAACCCAAATCCCTCATGCTGCAAATTCGATGCTGTCTTCCTCATGTCCCATCTTCCTTGGAAGGAGGGAAGTCAGACACATTCCTCTAAGATGTCACAGGTACGGATGGCTTCAGCTCTCCCACTGCATACTCTCAGGGGTTGAAACTGTCAGAGCTCACACCTCAGGCCTTACTTTTGTGTCCCAGCCAATGTGAGGAAACACACACCCTCTTCAGAAATAGCAGCTCTCTCAGGCTCAGAAGCTGAGCCCCTGGGCCTGGCATCCATCCTCTCCAGAATCAGGCCCACATAGATATACCCTGGTTCCCCTGTGTTCCACACTGGGTTGCTGATTTGCAGAGTCTTCTGTCTTTTCTCTGGTTTCTCATAACTGCTCCTCTGTGCATCCCATTCCAGTATCAACATAATAATGCAATCCCCTACTTCCAAGTCTGGCTGCCCTCATGTAATCTGAGTTTTCCAAGGAATGGGGCTGCATCTTAATTATATAAGCAAAATAGGCCAGACACATAATAGAGACCCAGATGTTAAAAGCAGGAATGAATTCATGAGTGGATGGATGGGTGGATGGATGCAAGGATGGAGGGCTGGCTGCCTTTTATGTCCCAGTTCCCTAGTTCTATTCTACTGCTTACAAGTTCCTTCAGTTGGTTCTCAGCATGCTCTCTCTGACTCCTGGCAACTGCTAAACATCGCTCTCCCTCCAGTGCCTGGTAAGACCCAGAGTTGCTCATGGCTTCAAGTTCTCCCTTCTGACTCTCAGGAGTTTTTTCCCAGCTGGGGCTGCTCCAGCCAAGACACACTGTCCATTTGGCTTCCTTCATTCCTGAAGCCTTCTGGATAGCAAGCTCCCTGCTCATCTCCTGCCATAAATGGCCCTTGGATGTCAGAGTCATCCTTGTCCTTCTTCTCTGAAGATTCCTGAGCTGCAAACAAAGCGGGACTTTGCTTTCTGAGGAGGAGAGTGTGGTGGCAGAAGCCCAAGCTTTTCAGAGCCCTTTGGGTTCAGAGTCTACCTTTCTGCATCTCTTGCTGGGTGAATCCTGCAAGATTTCAGTTTTATCATCTACAAAATGAGGGCAATTTTATCCTCTCACAGTTATTTTGAGGATTACAGAAAACAAAAGTAGAGTACATGACATAGTATGTAGTAAGCTTTCAATAATGTGTTTCCGTCTATGGCAAAAGTAAGTCCTCTCTAGCTGACTACGAACCCCCTGAACAACAGCCCTCTAACCCTCTCTGCCTTCCTTGTCTCAGCCACTCCATCAGTCCACTCTCTACTCTTAAGACTGTGGGATTTTAAAGGTCTGTTAGAGTCTTGTTAAGCAAGGTGGTAACTCTTAGTATAGTATATGGTTCCATTTGACAAGGGAAACTGAGGCCAGGATATCAAGCACTAGGGCCATGAATCCTTTGTCACTCTCTTTGGTTTCCCTCCCCTTGAACCCAGGCTGGCCCTGGGACTATTTAAATTGGAAGTCAGCAGCAGTAACGCTGTGCCTGGACAAGAAGTGGAAACTTCTATTTCTTCCCTCTTGGAACACTTCCTCTGCAGAGGCTCCTTCCGGGAAGTGCCACAAATGGACACTAACTATAGTCAGCAACCCCAGTGGCACTCCCAGTCAACAGCGGACCCCAACTGCGCACCCCACGGATGAACCCTCTAAAATCTCCCAGCCAGCCAAGCCCTCAGGGCAGCCCCAGCCAACACCACGTGTATCAGAAGAACTCACAAAATTGTGAGATAATACAATGGTTGTTTCAAGCCACTGAGTATCGGGGTGGTATGTTAGAAAGCAATTAGGTACCCAAAACAAATGTGTGGGTAACAAGGTCACATATAGCTCAGATATGGACTCTTGAGCCCTGTCAGCTCGGTGGAGAGTCTGGCAGAGCAGACAAGCCTCCCTCCCCAACAGCATGCCCAGCATTTTGATGCCTTGCCCTCCATGGGCCTGCCTCCAGGCTGCCATCTGCCTTTCCTCCTGCTAGACTGGCAGCCAGTCCCAGAGGCTGACCTCTGCCAGGAATGCTTCACTGTGAGGCAAACCCCTGCAGCTGTAGGAGCCCCGGCTGGCTTCCTGGGCCACTGTCAGAGCAGCAAGCCCCTTGTCCTAATAATGAAATCTGAGAGATCTGAGAGGACAACAAGAGGTCTCTTCCTAATAAACCAGAGAGATGGAAAGCAGGGCTGGCAGTGGAGGGGGCAGCCCTCAATCTTAAAGCCTGTCCTGAGTAAGCCTGACCAGGGGAGCTTAACCAACAGAAAGTGGCCTTTCCAACATCAAGATGAGACCCCCACACAGCTGAGTAGGGACAGTCAGGGAACAGGAGTGGGGCTCATGAGGCGGAGAGGTCAGTCAGTCCCTTACCCTCTTCCTACAGGGAATGCCACTCCTAGTGAAAATTCTGGATTTTTTTTTTTACTGTGATGAAGTGTGCATAACATACAATTTACCATTTTAATCATTTCAATAGTACATTTGAGTGGTATTTAGTTCATTCATGACACTGTGCAACCATCACCACCACCATCCATCTTCAAAGCTCTTCACATCTTCCCAAACTGAAACTCCTTGCCCACTTAAAGAGTAACTCCTCAGCCCCCAACACCCACATTTCTACTCTCTGTACCTATGAATTGGACAATTCTAGGTGCCTCATAAGTGGAATCCTATAGTATTTGTCCTTTTGTGACTGGCTTATTTAACTTAGCATAATATTTTCAAAGTTCATCCATGTTGTACATGTGTCAAAATTTCCCTCCTTTTTCAGGCTGAATGAGTACACCACATTTTGTTTATCTATTCATCCATCAATGGAAACCTGGTTTGCTTTGAGTTTTTAGCTATTGTGAATGATGCTGCTGTGAACATACTGCACCCTCATCTCCAACAAGAAAGCAGCAAGAGGGAGAGAAGTCACTTTCCTCCTGGAAAGAGCACCATTTAAAGTGAAAGAGAAAATCTAAAATATGGGGACAGCAACCCAGTCATCAAGAAAATGGCTATTCCCAAGTGGGAGAGGCACTGCTCTGTCTCTACTGAAAAAACAAAAAAAGAAGAGACGGAACTTTAGCCAGAGGACAGTGGAATGAAGACCAGGAGGCATCCAGGAGTAAGAGTCCTGCTTTACCTTTTACTTGTGAGACCAGCCAAAAGTCACGCCTGCTCTGGCCTCAGGGTCTCCGCCTGTAATGAAGGAGGTACCTGAAGTCACTTTCAAGTAACTGCTTCTGTTTCCAACAGTCTATGGCTCCCAGTGAACCTGTGAAATCATTCCTGCTGCTGAAAATAGAAAAAGCCAGGGAAAGCTCTTCTCTGCCCCAGCCAGGCTCCAGGGGCCTACCAATGGCTGGGGTGAAGGCTCACCCTGGGCTCCAAGCCCCTTTCAAAGGCACATCTCCCCCCTCATTCCCTCCATTCCACCTCTGCCATATACATGGTTTTGTCTGCTTTAAAGATTTTTGAGTGATTTACCCAGAGCCTTGCTAACTAAAACTCTGGCAAGAACATGAAGAGAGAGAGGTACCCAGGATTTCCCTCTGGGAGGCACAAGCCCCAGCAAGCCAAGCTGATCAGAAACTCTGCCATGCCTGCACCTCATGTTTTACTGGGGAATGGATAATAGAAAGAGCATCCCCTGTTGGCTGAGGGTTCTGACATCAGGAGCCATTTTAATTTAATTCTGAGGAGCTAGTATCCCTGCATTTGTGTGGCTTCACATGACTTTTGGAGGCCAGTTGGGCCCACTGTGTAAGGACACTGGCTCCAGAGAGTCCTGAGGGAGGCGAGGGGTGGAAGCTGGGACCACTCAGGGCTGACGCCTCACATCTAGAGAAGGAGGAGCTGCTGCCTATTTCCCTGCCCTCCCCTGGTAGCACTGTGCCACGTTTGACTGAAATTTAATTAGAATGTAATGTAAGCAGGAATGAGCAAGGACTCTTAATTGAAAATTACATTTCCAACTCCATCACAGCTCATAGCCCTGATGCTATCAGAGCTTCTGTAAACATGGTCAGCATCCTGAAGAGTGGGTCCCCAAGTCCTCTTCCCTGTCCCATGCTGCAGGACTGTAAGCAGGCCCTGTGGGGATGTTACTCACCGGGGAAAGCCTGAGACTCTTGGGCTTTCCTCTGCTCCTCCCAGGTCACCCCACTCTCTCTTCACTATAGTCATGTGAAGTACCAAAAGCAGGAGGAAATGAAACCATGGGGAGCCCCCACTGCATACATTCTCACCATTGATCCTCAGGTGGTTTCTACTCTTTCATAATCTTTTTATAGATGAGAACAATGAGGCTCAGAAGCTAGACCACTCAACTGTCTGCCTTGGTCACCCAGCTGGTTATTGGAAGAACTAGGGTTTAAATATGGAAATAACTACACAAACTTCCTTCCACTACTTAATGCCCCCCACACTGTGTCCTAAGTAGGACACACTTCTTGGGGCCAGGTGAGGAGAGAGCACTGTCTGCAACAAAACAGCTCCCCAACCATGGCAGATTGATCCAGAAGACAACTGACCCAAGCAAGTATGTACAAGGCTCCATCCTTGGAATATGAATTTTCAGAGGACAAATACAGAAGCTGGGCATTGTTACTGGGAGTGACTTGGATTCCACCAGCACCAGCTACCAAAACCTAGCAGTGCCCCCTCTGCTTCTGTAGAACACTCCCTTAACCTTCCAAAATATTTTGGGATTTTGGAGGGGTTTTGTTTGCTTGCTTGCTTCCTTCAGACAGAGTAGGTTTCCGTTGCTTCCAACCAAAGAACTTCAATATGCATCTACAGGAGGTCTGAAAAGTGTATAGACAAAAGGCCTTTGGCATTTTTGCTCCACTCAATTGCTTAAAGTTTATTGTTCCTGTCTGTAATATTCACTTGTTCTAGCCAGGCCAGTCTCCTCTGTTCAAGCTGAGCTCAATCAGGCCTATGCCCAGGCCATTTTTCTGCATAAAGCATCCTCCCTACTTCAAACTCCACTTTTCCTCTAAGCAAAGAATTTCTACCCATTCTCCAAGATTCAACTCAACCACCTCGGCATTCTCTGAACAACTGCAATACTAACAATCCAAAATAATAGCCAAACCTAACATATGTTGCTTTGGATTGCTATTTACTCAGTTCATAAGGCTTCTGATCATAGAAATCTCATACTGTCCTGGTATTGTGCAAAAGAGAGTGTCTAACATAGGCTGGGAACAGCACAAATAAACTAAATTGCTTGTAAAGATGGCCTGGCAGAGACTGCTACTACTTACTTGCTCAAATACTGTTTTATTTTGCAGCTACACTACACATCCCAGACCCCTCACATTCAGGCATGGCCATATGACCATGTTCCAACCAATGGAATATGAGCATAAATAAAGTGTGCACTTCCAGCCCAAGGCTTTAAGGAACAGATGTGCCTACCCACACCCTCCTTCCCCTTCCTTTGGCTACATGCAGACAAAGATGAATCACTCAGTTTTAAATCATT
The DNA here is from genome assembly GCF_048164855.1 of Canis lupus baileyi. NCBI lineage: Eukaryota > Metazoa > Chordata > Mammalia > Carnivora > Canidae > Canis > Canis lupus. The sequence goes on along the minus strand of NC_132857.1, from coordinate 28,885,167 downwards.
GTGTGGGAGAAGTCTCTTGCCAACCAAGAACACCTGCTCCAGACAATTATGTAAATGAGAAATAAACTTCTACTGTATTTGAGCCATTATACGATTTATGATCCATTTGTTAGAGAAGCTAGTACTAGTATTACTACCAATTATAGATGGTGATCGCAATGATGCTGAAGAAGGTAATGTTGTCTGTAGTGGTGATGATTGTGAAGATGGCATGGTTACAAGGCTGTGGTAATAGTGGGAATGGCAGTGACAGTGGTAGTGATGGTGATAGTGACAATTTTAATGATTATAATGATGTAGCTGCTATCATTAATGACTTTGATACTACTAAGGCAATGGTAATTTAATAGGCTGCCGATAAAGACTTTCCCTATAACCACAGAACTAGGCCCCAAAACTGAAGAAAAAGAGTTACTAAGTTTTCACTATTTAAATTGACATTCCTTATTTGGGGGAAAATATAACCTTTTTTACTGCTCTCCTACCAATTTGAGTCTTCAATATTCTGGTTACATCAGGAATGGAAACATAGGATGCCTGGGTGGCCCAGCAGTTGAGTGTCTGCCTTTCACCCAGGGTGTGATCCTGGAGTCCCAGGATCAAGTCCTACATCAGGCTCCCTGCATGGAGCCTGCTTCTTCCTCTGCCTGTGTCTCTGCCTCTCTCTCTGTGTGTCTCTCATGAATAAATAAATCTTTAAAAAAGGAATAGAAACAGAAGTGCTTCATTAATTTTTTAATAAATGTTTACCAAGTATCTACCAAATTCCAGGCTATGTGTTGAGGGGAATAGTGATGACTATGACCACCATGGTGAAAATGATAACAGTTCTTGAGGGTCTCACTTAGGTGCCTGGGGAAATCTGAGTTCTCTCTGGTCCCATTGCACCGCAGGCCATCTCCCACGTAATCAGGCATATCATAAAGACCCAATTCAATAAAGATTAAGCAAAGCAGATGCTTATTGCTCACTCACGAAAACATTCAGGTCAGTGACCTAGGGTTGGCAGCCTTGCCTCATCAATCTGTCTACCATGGCTCTGCCATCTTCATCATGTGGCTTCCATCTCAAGAGCAGCTCCCAGTCTCAGGCCCACATCCAATTCCTTGGAAGGAAGAAAAGGAAGGGGAAGCCATGAACCTTCTTTAAAGAACATGGTCCCAAACCTACAGGTGTTATTTCCACTCAGATTCCACTGGGTAGAACCTGATCACATGGCCACGCCCACTACCAGAGAAGCTGGAATGTCATCTTTAGTGAGAAATGACCAGTGAGAAATTCCATTACTATGTAAAAAGGAGAGAAGGCTATTGGGGAATAGCTAGCAGCCTCTGCCACATCACAGTGGCTCCATTAGCCAAAGGGATCTTTTAAAAAATACAAATTGGATCCTGTCACCCTCCCCCAAATTAAAATATTTTTATTCCCTTAGAGTAAAATCCAATTCTCCTGTCATGGCCCACAAGGCCCTGTAAAATCTGAGGACACCTGCACTTATTCAAACCTCATCTTGTATCTCATTCTTCCTTATTCATAATCCTCCAACCATTGGCCACACTCTGTGAGATTCCTATAACATCCAAGTTCCTTGCCATGTTGGGATCCTCAAGTTTTCTGTTCTCTCTGCCAAGAATGCTCTCCTCTCAGCTCTGCTCATAGCTGGCCTCCCCCTCATCTTGTAAGTCCACAACAAATACTGGCTCCTCACATAGGCCTTTTCTGGCCACCCTATCCCCACCTACCCACTAAGGTACTTTCTACTATGTCACTTCAGGCATTTCTTTACAGGAATCTTATCACCATTTGTAATATCTTGCTTATTTGTGTGTTTTCTTATTTACTGCACTTTTCTTCACAGGAATGTTAGCTCCTTATCTGATATGTTCAGTATAGAATCCCTGTATCTAGGGATTGTGTAGAGACTCAATAAATATTTGTCAAATAACACTTAGTTTCCAAGACTTCCTCCTTCCTCTCCAAGAGTAACTCTGTCCATCAGTATTCATCATCATGCCTAAAAAGAGTTAAGCAGTTAATTTGGCCCCAAGAAGACCTCTGAATATATCTACCTACCCACATACTTGATACAGTATGTCCAGCCTACTCCTAGCCTATGAAAGCCACATATAGAGATAGAAATTGCACATGGTTCCTGACGTTAAGGCCTAGAAACCACATTGTTAATAAAACTTGGCCCAATGAATGTCTCAGGCTCTTCCCCTGGATAAGAATGTAAGGAGACAAAGAGGTAAGAGTCTGCTGTGAAAAGGAGCAGGAGCATCATTCCTTAAAGCTAGTGATTTGAGTAGACTATTAAACATGAAAATTAAGGCCCAAAAGTGAAGAAGTAAGGGAGACTGCCTGCAGCTTCAGAAAGCAGTTAGCCTGCTGGTCTTAGCCACACATTCACTCACTGCATGAATTAGGATAAATCATGCCACCTCTCTGAGCAGTAGTCTCTTCAACTGTTTAACAAGAGGTTTGGGTTAAGTCATGCATAAGATCTCTTTATAGTTCTGATGCACCATAGGAAGGATGGATTTCTTTTACTAGTCTTAAAGCCCACCAAGCTGCTGCACTGAATATGTTCTGCTCCTGTTGCCTCTTTTCTCCATGACTACATGGATCCTTTTCTCTTCTTTTCATTTCTTTTTTCTTGTTTTCTCTCTCCCTCAATCTTTTTCTTCTTCTTCTTCTTCTTCTTCTTCTTCTTCTTCTTCTTCTTCTTCTTCTTCTTCTTTTTTGCAAAACAGTACTTTTACTGCAATTATTCAATGATATGTTATGCTATTCATAATTATTCTTTAGGTATTTGTTGTCCTTTTGTTTGTTTCTTTCTCCAAGTTTTTATTTAAATTCCAGTTAGTTAATATATAGTGTAATATTAATTTCAGGTATACAATTTAGTGATTCAACAGTTACACGATTCCTTTTCTATTCAAACTGTTCAGCACATCTCTGAGCCAACAAACAATTGGCAAAGGGGACTGGAGAGGGTCCTATTGCTGGTCGAGCAAGCTGGTATCTATGAAATAACCAAGAGTGGCTTCTTGCCTTCTTTGCATTTTTTGCTATAAGAAGGCAGGCACACTAGCATCCTATTCCCTGAGCAGCATGCCAGCAAGGTAACAAGTCTTACTTGTTCAATGGCTAAGAAATTCCTGATATATATGGAAAACCTTTGATAGCAAAGTGTTTGATTAACTTTGTGAATGCCAAGTTAACATTTGAGTAGCAACCTTTCTGATCTGAAAGGAAAACAAAACTCCCAACTATCTATAGGTGTGCCTCATAAAAGTCTACTTATAGAAAAAACAGAGAGAGAGAGAAATTACACAGAGTTCAGAACAAAAAAGAAAATAGAAAAAAACCTTAACCAAATATTGACTATATATTTTAAATTTATCCTTGGACTAGCAGCTATGAGTGATGATACCAAGGATGGAGTGACAGCTTTAAGATAACATCTTTATATCAGCTAACTTCTAAGAAACAGCAAGAAGATACAGGATCACAAGAGGCCTGTGAAAATAACATGAGGTAATTTTCTTTTAGAATTGGACTATTAAAAAATGAATAAATCTCTAAAAAAACACAAACAATAGAAAATGTGAATAATTCTATAATGATTAAAGAAACTAGAACTGTAAATTAAACAGAACGATTTCCACCAATAGGTAGGCCAAGATGACAAAAAAATTCTAACAAGCATTTTATAAAGAAATAAAGCCAATATTATACATAGCATTCCATAGATATAAGGACAGAATAATTTCCAGCAGATTAGCATAACCTTACTTCCAATATCTGACAAGGGCAGTGAAAAGAAAGAAAATTACTGGACAAACTTATTCATAAAGAGAGTACAAAAATTCCTTTAAAATGAACAAAATTGGAAAAGAAGTGATAGAGAAGGAGGTCTAAGATGACAGCATAGGAAGATTCTGAAACCAGCTTTTCCCATAAACACAACAAATCAACAGCTCTTGGAAAATTTCCTCTGAAAAAGGCATGAACTAGCTAAAAACAACACCTCCACAACAAAGGACAAAAATGTCACATCAAGAAGGTAGGAGAGTCAGAAACATACTCTAATCCACCCCAGGCACAGTGACTCACAATTGAGAGGGACTCAAGAAAGTAGAACTTTTCCCTAAAGAGTGAGGGTCTTGTGTTCCAACCTTTGGATCCTGCACCAGAAATATAAGCTCACAAGATGTAGAACCAACAAGGATTTCATCCAGGAGAACCATTGAACTGTAGGGGATGGGGAGTCCACCCTTAAACAGGCTCATATACAGACCCATTTGCCCCAGGACCCAGAGCAAAAGAAGAACTTTGAAAAGCACCTAGACTATATGTGAAGGAGACACACTAATCTTAAAGCATCTGCTGAAGAGGCGGGAACATGTCGGGACTACCTCCCAAGAGAAAAGCACTGGTAAGTGCCATTTGTACCACCTCACTCTACCTTGCTAATGCTCACCCTAGCAAACATCATTTTAGCAATCTCACTCTAATCTGCTGGTGCATGTGTGTCCTTCCCCACCCCCTAAACCACACCTGCACTACAGCCAACTGAGTGAGTACCCTGCTACCAATGTGCCACAGCGATGTCACAGCCAGCAAGACAAGCATCTTGCTCCCATGCCCATACCTGAACCACATTATATCCAGCCAGGCAACAATCTTGTCCCTACTCCCACATATACTGGAGCCACATCACAGCCAGCTGCATCACAGCCAGCCCTTCATGCATCAACTGCATCATGGCCAGCCTGTACAGTATACATGTCAGCTGCACCACAGCTAGTGAGGCAAATGCCCTGCTCCACCCTACACTGCAGTCTTACCACAGCAGTGGACTCATGTAGCCCACACAGGAGATGCCCTTGGAGTGCCTGTTCTGGTGGCCCAGGAGGATCGAGTTTCTGGGCCCCATAGGTCATCTCCCAAACAAGACCACTCCTTCAATACCAGGAGAGATAGCTGTTTCACCTAATACATAGAAACAAACACAGAGAATCAGGCAACGTGAGGAGACAGAGGAATGTGTTCTAAACAAAGAACAAAACAAAACCTTAGGAAAAGACCTTAATGAAGCAGAGATAAGTAATCTACCTGGTTAAGAGTTCAAAGTAATAGTCATAAAGATGTTCAAACTAGGGAGAAGAATGGATGAACACAGTGAAAACTTCAGCAAAGAAATAGAAAATACCAGAAAGTATCAAACAGACTTCACAGGGCTGAAGAATACAATGACTGAACTGAAAAACACACTACAGGATTTAACAGTAGACTGGATGAAGCAGAGGAAAAGATCAGCAAGCTGGGAGACAAAGCATTGGAACTCATCCAGACAGTTGCAAAAAAAAAAAAAAAAAAAAAGTTTTAAAAAGTGAAGCTACCTTAGAGGACCTACATGACAACATTAAGTGGAAAAACATTCACATTACATAGGTCCCAGAAGGCAGAGAGAGAGAGAGAGAGAGAGAGAGAGAGAGAGGCAGAAAATTTACTTAAAGAAATAATGGTTGAAAATTTCCCTAATCTAGAAAAGAAAATAGACATCCTGGTCTAGGAAGACCAGAGAGTTCCAAATAAGATGAACCAAGACACACTATAATTAAAATGTCAAATGGTCAAATGTTTGGGGCACCTGGATAGCTCAGTCAGTTAAGTGTCTGCCTTGATTTTGGCTCAGGTTATGATCTTAGGGCTGTGAGATCAATCCCTACCTTTGGGTTCCATGCTGGACGTGGAGCCTGCTTAAGATTCTTTCTCTTAGCTTTAAATGATACACTGGACCAGATGGATTTCACAGATATCTACAGAACTTTACATCCAAACTCAACTGAATACACATTCTTCTCAAGCGCACATGGAACTTTCTCCAGAATAGACCACATATTGGGTCACAAATCGGGTCTGAACCGATACCAAAAGATTGGGATTGTCCCCTGCATATTCTCGGACCATAATGTCTTGAAATTAGAACTAAATCACAACAAGAAGTTTGGAAGGACCTCAAACACATGGAGGTTAAGGACCATCCTGCTAAAAGATAAAAGGGTCACCCAGGAAATTAAGGAAGAATTAAAAAGATTCATGGAAACTAATGAGAATGAAGATACAACCGTTCAAAATCTTTGGGATGCAGCAAAAGCAGTCCTGAGGGGGAAATACATCGCAATACAAGCATCCATTCAAAAACTGGAAAGAACTCAAATACAAAAGCTAACCTTACACATAAAGGAGCTAGAGAAAAAACAGCAAATAGATCCTACACCCAAGAGAAGAAGGGAGTTAATAAAGATTCGAGCAGAACTCAACGAAATCGAGACCAGAAGAACTGTGGAACAGATCAACAGAACCAGGAGTTGGTTCTTTGAAAGAATTAATAAGATAGATAAACCATTAGCCAGCCTTATTAAAAAGAAGAGAGAGAAGACTCAAATTAATAAAATCATGAATGAGAAAGGAGAGATCACTACCAACACCAAGGAAATACAAACGATTTTAAAAACATATTATGAACAGCTATACGCCAATAAATTAGGCAATCTAGAAGAAATGGACGCATTCCTGGAAAGCCACAAACTACCAAAACTGGAACAGGAAGAAATAGAAAACCTGAACAGGCCAATAACCAGGGAGGAAATTGAAGCAGTCATCAAAAACCTCCCAAGACACAAGAGTCGAGGGCCAGATGGCTTCCCAGGAGAATTTTATCAAACGTTTAAAGAAGAAATCATACCTATTCTCCTAAAGCTGTTTGGAAAGATAGAAAGAGATGGAGTACTTCCAAATTCGTTCTATGAAGCCAGCATCACCTTAATTCCAAAGCCAGACAAAGACCCCGCCAAAAAGGAGAATTACAGACCAATATCCCTGATGAACATGGATGCAAAAATTCTCAACAAGATACTGGCCAATAGGATCCAACAGTACATTAAGAAAATTATTCACCATGACCAAGTAGGATTTATCCCTGGGACACAAGGCTGGTTCAACACCCGTAAAACAATCAATGTGATTCATCATATCAGCAAGAGAAAAACCAAGAACCATATGATCCTCTCATTGGATGCAGAGAAAGCATTTGACAAAATACAGCATCCATTCCTGATTAAAACTCTTCAGAGTGTAGGGATAGAGGGAACATTCCTCGACATCTTAAAAGCCATCTATGAAAAGCCCACAGCAAATATCATTCTCAATGGGGAAGCACTGGGAGCCATTCCCCTAAGATCAGGAACAAGACAGGGATGTCCACTCTCACCACTGCTATTCAACATAGTACTGGAAGTCCTAGCCTCAGCAATCAGACAACAAAAAGACATTAAAGGCATTCAAATTGGCAAAGAAGAAGTCAAACTCTCTCTCTTCGCCGATGACATGATACTCTACATAGAAAACCCAAAAGTCTCCACCCCAAGATTGCTAGAACTCATACAGCAATTCGGTAGCGTGGCAGGATACAAAATCAATGCCCAGAAGTCAGTGGCATTTCTATACACTAACAATGAGACTGAAGAAAGAGAAATTAAGGAGTCAATCCCATTTACAATTGCACCCAAAAGCATAAGATACCTAGGAATAAACCTCACCAAAGATGTAAAGGATCTATACCCTCAAAACTATAGAACACTTCTGAAAGAAATTGAGGAAGACACAAAGAGATGGAAAAATATTCCATGCTCATGGATTGGCAGAATTAATATTGTGAAAATGTCAATGTTACCCAGGGCAATATACACGTTTAATGCAATCCCTATCAAAATACCATGGACTTTCTTCAGAGAGTTAGAACAAATTATTTTAAGATTTGTGTGGAATCAGAAAAGACCCCGAATAGCCAGGGGAATTTTAAAAAAGAAAACCATATCTGGGGGCATCACAATGCCAGATTTCAGGTTGTACTACAAAGCTGTGGTCATCAAGACAGTGTGGTACTGGCACAAAAACAGACACATAGATCAATGGAACAGAATAGAGAATCCAGAAGTGGACCCTGAACTTTATGGGCAACTAATATTCGATAAAGGAGGAAAGACTATCCATTGGAAGAAAGACAGTCTCTTCAATAAATGGTGCTGGGAAAATTGGACATCCACATGCAGAAGAATGAAACTAGACCACTCTCTTTCACCATACACAAAGATAAACTCAAAATGGATGAAAGATCTAAATGTGAGACAAGATTCCATCAAAATCCTAGAGAAGAACACAGGCAACACCCTTTTTGAACTCGGCCATAGTAACTTCTTGCAAGATACATCCACAAAGGCAAAAGAAACAAAAGCAAAAATGAACTATTGGGACTTCATCAAGATAAGAAGCTTTTGCACAGCAAAGGATACAGTCAACAAAACTCAAAGACAACCTACAGAATGGGAGAAGATATTTGCAAATGACATATCAGATAAAGGGCTAGTTTCCAAGATCTATAAAGAACTTATTAAACTCAACACCAAAGAAACAAACAATCCAATCATGAAATGGGCAAAAGACATGAACAGAAATCTCACAGAGGAAGACATAGACATGGCCAACATGCATATGAGAAAATGCTCTGCATCACTTGCCATCAGGGAAATACAAATCAAAACTACAATGAGATACCACCTCACACCAGTGAGAATGGGGAAAATTAACAAGGCAGGAAACAACAAATGTTGGAGAGGATGCGGAGAAAAGGGAACCCTCTTACACTGTTGGTGGGAATGTGAACTGGTGCAGCCACTCTGGAAAACTGTGTGGAGGTTCCTCAAACAGTTAAAAATATACCTGCCCTACGACCCAGCAATTGCACTGTTGGGGATTTACCCCAAAGATACAAATGCAATGAAACGCCGGGACACCTGCACCCCGATGTTTCTAGCAGCAATGGCCACTATAGCCAAACTGTGGAAGGAGCCTCGGTGTCCAACGAAAGATGAATGGATAAAGAAGATGTGGTTTATGTATACAATGGAATATTACTCAGCTATTAGAAATGACAAATACCCACCATTTGCTTCAACGTGGATGGAACTGGAGGGTATTATGCTGAGTGAAGTAAGTCAGTCGGAGAAGGACAAACATTATATGTTCTCATTCATTTGGGGAATATAAATAATAGTGAAAGGGAAAATAAGGGAAGGGAGAAGAAATGTGTGGGAAATATCAGAAAGGGAGACAGAACGTAAAGACTGCTAACTCTGGGAAACGAACTAGGGGTGGTAGAAGGGGAGGAGGGCGGGGGGTGGGAGTGAATGGGTGACGGGCACTGGGTATTATTCTATATGTTAGTAAATTGAACACCAATAATAAAAAAAAAAAAAAAAGATTCTTTCTCTTCTTCCCTCTCTGCCTCTCCCCTTCTCTCTCTCTAAAAATTAATAAACAAATAAAACATCAAATGTTAAAGACAGAATCTTAAAAGCAGTAAGAAAATACAACTTGTTATGTACATAGGAAACTCCATAAAGCTTTCAACCTAAATAGACTTTTTAATACATACTATGCTATACGTGAACCTTGCCATAACTACAAAGCAAAAATTCATAATAAACACACAAAAGAAAATGAAAAAAGAATTTAAACATAACACTAAAGAAAGCTATCAAACCACAGAGGAGGAGAGAAAGAGAAGAAAGGAACAGAGAGGAACTATAGAAACAGACAGAAAACAATTAACAAAATGGCAATAAGTACATACCCATGAATAATTACTTTAAATGTAAATAGACTAACTTGTCCAATTAGGATATACAGCAGCTGAATAAATTTTAAAAGAAGATTCATCTACATGCTGCCTAAAAGAGACTCACTTCAGAAATTAGGGCACACACCAACTGAAAGTGAAGAGATGGAGAAAAGTATTCTATGCAAATAGAAATGACAAGGAAGTTGATATAGCTATACTTATATCAGACAAAATAGACTTTAAACAAGGACTGTAATAAAAGCCAAGTGCAAGGAAAACCCCATAAGACTATCAGCCAATTTTTCAGCAGAAACTTTGCAGGCCAGAAGAGGATGGCATGATATATTCAAAGTGCTGAAAGAGGGACACCTGGGTCGCTCAATGATTAGTGTCTGCCTTCGGCTCAGGGCATGATCCTGGGGTCTGGGGATTGAGTCCTGCAGGCCAGTTTGCTATCAAACTATAAGGGAAAAGAGCAAGAGAAAAAGAAACAGAGAAGAACTACAAAAATAACCAGAAAACAATGAACAAAATGACAGTATGTACACATGTATCAATTTTACTTTAAATGTAAATGGACTAAATGCCCCAGTCAAAAGAGATAGGATGGCTGAATGGATAAAAAAAAAGAGAGAAAAAAAAAAAAAAAAGACCCAGAGACACCTCGGTGGCTCAGTGATTGAGCATCAGCCTTTGGCTCAGGTCATGATCCTGGGTTATGGGATCGAGTCCTGCATCAGGCTCCCCGCAAGGAGCCTGCTTCTCCTGCCTATGTCTCTGCCTCTCTCTGTGTGTCTCTCATGAATAAATAAATAAAACCTAAAAAAAAAAAAGACCCACCTATATGCTGTCTAAAGACTCACTTCAGACTTAAAGACATACAGAATGAAAGTGAAGTGCTGAAAAAAACATATGCCATACAAATAGAAGGAAAAAACCAGTGTAGCAATACTTATATCAGGCAAAATAGACTTTAAAACAAAGACTATGATAAGAGACAAAGAAGGACACTGCATAATGATAAAGGGATCAATCCAACAAGAGGATATAACAATTATAAATATTTACATAGGAACACAAGAACACCTAAATATATAAAGCAAATATTAACAGATACAAAAGGAGAAGCTGACAGTGATATAATAGTAAGGGACTTTTTAAAAAAATGATTTTTAAAATTTATTTATAAGAGACACAGAGAGAGATACAGAGACATAGGCAGAGGGAGAAGCAGGCTCCCTGCCAGGAACCCGATGTGGGACTCAATCCCCAGACCCAGGATCATGCCCTGAGTGGAAGGCAGACACTCAACCGCTGAACCACCCAGATATCCCAATAGTAGGGGACTTTAATACCCCTTTATATTACTAGATAAATTATCCAAAAAGAAAATCAACCAGGAAACAGTGGCTTTGAACACCACATTAGGTCAGATGGAACTAAGAGATATATTCAGAACATTCCATCTAAAAACAGCAGAATACATTCTTTTCAGGCACATGGCACATTCTCCAGATAGGTCACAGGTTAGGCCACAAAACAAGTCTCAATAAATTTAAGAAGATTAAATTATATCAAGCATCTTTTTTGACCACAGCAGTATGAAACTAGAAATAAATTATAAGAAAAAATCTGGAAAGAAAGAACACAAATACATGGAAGCTAAATAACGTGCTACTAAATAATGGGTCAACCAAGAAACCGAAGAAGAGATCAAGAAATGCATGGAGACAAGTGAAAATGGAAATACAGTAATCCAGAATCTTTGGGACACAGCAAAAACAGTTCTAAGAGGGAAATTTATAGCAATACAGGTCTACCTCAAGAAATAAGGAAAAATCTCAAATAAGCAACCTAACCTTACCCCAGAAGGAGCTAGAAAAAGAAGAACAAAGCCCAAAGCCAGTAGAAGGAAGTAAATAATAAAGATTACAGCAAAAACAAATTAAATAGACATTTAAAAATAGAAAAGATCAATAGAACAAAGAGCTGGTTCTTCAAAAAAGATAAAATCAATAAACTTTCAGCCAGACTCATCAAGAAAAAAAAGAGAAGGCTTACATCAACAAAATCAGAAATAAAGAAGAAATAACAATCAACAACACAGAAATACAAGGATCATAAAAGAATACTATGAATAATTATCTGCCAACAAATTGGACAACCTAGAAGAAATGGATAATTTTCTAGAAACATATAATCTTCCAAAACCAAATCAGAAAGAAATAGAAAATTTGAACAGACCAATTACTAGCAATATAATACAACAGTAATAAAAAAAAAAGACTCCCAAGAAACAAAAAAGCCCAAGACCATATGGCCTCACAAGTGAATTCCACCAAACATTTAAAGAGTTAATACCTAGTCTTCTCAAACTACTCCCAAAAATAGAAGAGGAAGGATAAGTTCCAAAAACATTCTATGAGGTCAACATTACTCTGATACCAAAACCAGACTACAAAAAAAGAAAACTATAGGCCAATATCTCTGATGAACATAAATACAAAAATTCTCAACAAAATATTAGCAAACTAAATTCAACAATAAATTTTAAAAATTATTTACCATAATCAAGTAGGATTTATCCCAGAGATGCAAAGGTAGTTCAATAATCATGAATCAATTGATATAATATACCACATTAACAAGAGAAATGATAAAAACCATTTGATCATCTCAATAGATGCAGAAAAAGCATTTGACAAAGAAGAACACTTGTTCATGCTAAAAACTCTAAAAATGTGGGTTTAGAAGAAACAGACTATATATGACAAACCCACAGTTAATATCATCCTTAATGGGGAACAGCTGAAAGCTTTTCTTCTAAGATCAGAAAAAAGATAAAAATGTCAACTCTCACCACTTTTATTCAACATAGTACTTAAAGTCCTAGCTGCATGAAGGAAAGAAGGAAATGATAAAGAAGAAGTAAAACTGTCACTATTTGGCAGATGGCATACTATACATAGAAGACCTTAAAAACTCCACTATTAGAACTGATAAATGAGTTTAGTAAAGTTTCAGGATACAAAATTAATATACACAAATCTATCGCATTTCTATGCACTAATAACAAAGTAGCAGAAAGAGAAATTAAGACAACAATCCCATTTACAATTGCACCAAAAATAATGAAATATCTAGGAATAAATTAAATCAAGATGAAAGACCTCTACTCTGAAAACTGTAAGACATTGATGAAAGAAATTAAAGATGACCAAGACAAATGGAAAGATATGCCATGCTTATGGATTGGAAGAAATAATGTTGTTAAAATGTCTATGCTATCCAAAACAATCTACTTATTCAAGGTAACCCCTATCAAAATAACAATAGTATTTTTCACAGAACTAGAACAAATATTCCTAAAATTTGTATGGAACTACAAAAGACCCTGAATAATCAAAGCAATCTTGAGAAAGAACAAAGTTGGAGGTTCCACAATCCCAGATTTCAAGATATACTACAAAGCTATAGTAACCAAAACAGTATGATATCAGGACAAAAATAGATAATATAGATCAATGGAAGAGAACCGAGAGCCCAGAAATAAACTCACATGTATATGGTCAATTAATATACAACAAAAGAAGCAAGAAGATACAATGAGGAAAAGACAAGTCTTTTCAATAAATGGTGTTGGGAAACCTGAACAGCTACATGCAAAATAATGAAACTAGACCACTTTTTTATACCATACACAAAAGTAAACTCAAAATGAACTAAAGAACTATGTGACACCTGAATGTGACACTTGAATGTAGCACATGAAACTCCTTAAAGAAAACATAGGCAATAATCTCCTGGACATTGGGCTTACCAAAATTTTTCTGGATCTGTCTCCTGAGACAAGGGAAACAAAGGCAAAAACAAGCTATTGTAACTTGATCAAAATAACACGGTTTTGCACAGCAAAAGAAACCATCAATAAAATGAAAGGGCAACCTACTTAATGGGAAAAAAATATTTGTAAATGACATGTCTGATAAGGTGTTAATATTCAGAACACATAAAGAATTTATATAACTCAACACCAAAAAAGCAAAGTTTGATTAAAAACTGGGCAGAAGGGATCCCTGGGTGGCGCAGCGGTTTGGCGCCTGCCTTTGGCCCAGGGCACGATCCTGGAGACCCGGGATCGAATCCCACGTCGGGCTCCCGGTGCATGGAGCCTGCTTCTCCCTCTGCCTGTATCTCTGCCTCTCTCTCTCTCTCTCTGTGTGACTATCATAAATAAATAAAAAAAAAAATTAAAAAAAAAAAAACTGGGCAGAAGACATCCAGATGGCCAACAGATACATGAAAAGATGCTCTACATCACTAATCATCAGGGAAATGCAAATCAGAACCACAATGAGATATCACCTCACATCAGTCAGAATGGCTATCATAAGTGGCATTATCTCTTAAATTTCATTTGTGTGTGTTGCTAGCATACAGAAATATAATTGATTTTTGTATTTGTATATTTACCTGCATTCCTGCAAAATTCAACTATTAATTTTCTTCTTTTGTACTGTCAATACTTGTATTTAATACAATTTTTAAATAATGATAGTTTCATTTTGTCCTTTCCAGTCTTCTTTTTCTTTGCCTGGCTAGGGCCCCCAGCACAATAAATGTTGGATAAATGTTGGATAAATGTGATGAGAATGGTTGGAAAGGAAAAAAGAGATAATGCCATTTATGATAGCACCAAAAAAATATCAGGTATGTAGGAAGTAATCCAGTGCCATGTTGGAGCCAACTTGCACCTGCTCCTGACAGCCAATTGAGCACATTTACATTCATTTTCTATTGTAGCATAGCAAATTACTGCATACACACCTGTGTGTTACACAGTTCTGAAGGTCAGAACTTTGCACAATGTGGCTGAGTTCTTCTGCTCATGGTCTCACAAAGCTTGAGACCAAGCTCAATGGTCTGAACTCTCATCTGGAGGCTCTGAAGAAAAATGCACTTCCAACCTTGTTTTGTCGTTGGCAGAATTCAGTTTCTTGCAGTTGTAGCACTGAAGTTCCCATTTTCTTGCTGGTCAGTCGGGGGCACTCTAAGCAACTCAAGGTCACATGCATTCCTTGTTACATGGCCCCCTCCAGCAAAAAATTTCTTGCACATCAAATTTCTCTAGTGCTTCAAATATCTGATTTTCTTTGTAAGAACTAGGCAGAGAAAACTTTTTACTTTTAAAATGCTCATGTGACTATGTCACACTCATCCAGATAATGTCTCAATCTAAGGTCAGATGTGCCAACCACCTTGGTCACAGCAAAATCCATCATTTGCATGGCGCTGGGGCTCTGCAGGGCATGTAAACAAGAAAGAGGGTAATCTTGGGAAACATTTTAGAATCCTGCTCAGCAGTCTGTCCTCTGGCCCCTAAATATTTACAGCCCTTCAAATGCAAAAATACATTTACTTCTTCCCAAGTTGGCAATGTTCTCACCTCTCATTCTAGAACGCAAAGTCCAAATTCTCATATAAATCTTAGCAGCTCAAAAAGTCCAAAATCTCATCATATAAAATATCTAATCAGGTGTGATGAAGCTCTTTGGCATAACCCATCAGTATAGCTTGGAGGCACATTTATTCTCCATCTGCGAACCTGTGAAACTAGAAACGATGATCTGCCCCAACATTCCTATCATACATTTGTGGCACAAGTATAGCATAATAGTTACATGCATTCTGGTTCAACAAAGGGAGAAATGGGAAGTAAAAAGTCATCAGTCCAAAACTGTTTTGAACTCCAGCCAGGCAAGCACCAGCCAAAGGTCCTCAATTAGGTGTGGTGGCCTGAGAATTACCCTCTGTGGCTCTTAGCTCCACCCTCTGAGTTATCCTTCATGAAACGTAGCATGTGTTTATTAAAACAGGTGATGTGTCCTTTAGACAAAAGCCACAGTCACACATCATTTCAAGATAATCCTTTCTCTATCTTGGCTTCCTCTGAGATAACTAAGGGACAAACCTTCTAAGCGTCCTAGAAGCCTTCTGGCTTGATTGAGAAGACCTTTGAAGAGCTCCCTTAATCCTTTAGATTGTGTGTAGCTGAATACTCTGACCATTATCTTCCCAGGGTTTCAGCAAATGGTTGTCCAATCACTCACTTAGCCCTTTTTTCCGAGCCATACATATAACAGTCACCAAGGCTCAACATCTTTTACCATCTGGAGAAGGTGAGAATTTTCAAAATCATCCAGTCCTGATTCCTTTTTGTTTACAGTTCTTCCCTTAATTTCTCTCTCAATTCTCCCGTTTTATCATAAGCAACAAGAAGAAACCAGGGAGTATTTTCAGCACTTTGCTTTAAAGACTCCTTTGCCATATATGCAAATTCACCCCTTACAGAATCTGCTTTCCACATAACTGCAGACACAATTTTGTTAAGATTTCTTAACAAGGATAATTCGTCCTCCAATTTCCAACAATATATTCCTTACTTAATTCTGAGCCCTCACCAAGAGTGTTCTCAAATTCCAGATTTCTATTAATAGTCTGTTCACAGCTAATTTAAGTTTTCTCTAAGGCAATTTAAGATATCTTTATAATGCTCCTTACTTCCTTCTGAACTTTCACTAGCAGAATCTTTAATGTCCATATTTCTATTATCAGTTTGTTCAAGGGAATTAAGGACTTTTTTTCTTACTCCTCATAATTCTTCCAGCTTCTGCCAATGGACTGATTCCAAAGTCACTTCAACATTTTCGTTCAGACTTTTTGAGATCAGTGAATGTTCAAATGTAAGGAATGAAACAAAGAGATCCCATGAGTCCTTTAGCCTGTTTCTCCCAATGGTTATATCTTATAAAATATCACAACTGTATATTAAATTGGTATAGTCAAGATGCAGAACAGCTCCATCACCAAAATACTCCTAATGCTACCTTTTTATATCCACATCCAAGTCCTTCCTCCCTGACCGCTTGGAACTAGTAATCTATTCTCAATTTCTAGAATATTGTCATTTCAAGAATGTTACATAAATAGAGTCATACAGTATTGAACATTTTAAAAATAGACTATTTTTAATGTAGCATAATGCCCTGGGAGTTTATTCAATTGTGGCATGTATCATAGTTCATTCCTTTAACTGCAGAGTAGTATTCCACAAGATGGATGGCCCACAGTTTGTTTAGCCATTTATCCATTGAAGAACTTCTGGGTTGTTCCCATTTGGGGGCTATTAAAGCTGCCATGAATATTTGTGTACAGTTTTTGTGTGAATATTTTTCACTTCTCTAAGATAAATACTAGAGTAAACACTATGTTGTATGGCAAGTATGTTTGTTTTTTGTTTTGTTTTTTTTTTAATTTTTTTCTTTTTAAATTTATTTATTCATGATAGTCACACGGAGAGAGAGAGAGAGGCAGAGAGAGACACAGGCAGAGGGAGAAGCAGGCTCCATGCACCGGGAGCCCAATGTGGGACTCGATCCCGGGTCTCCAGGATCGCGCCCTGGGCCAAAGGCAGGCGCCAAACCGCTGCGCCACCCAGGGATCCCTGTTTGGTTTTTTTAAGACACTGCCAAACTATTTTTCAGAATGGCTATACCATTTTACATTCCCATATGCAACCAATGAGTGATCTAGTTTCCCTGTATCTTTGCCAACATTTGGTATTGTCTCTCTATTTTATTTTAGCTGTTCTGAGAGGTACATAATAATATCTCTTTGTATTGCATGTATCTCTTTGCATTGACTAATGCATGTTGAACATCTCTACGTTATGCTGGTTTGCCATCTGCATATCTGACTGGTGGAAAGTCTGTTCATGATGTTTGTCCATTTTCTAACTAGATTGTTTACTGTTGAGTTTTAAAAATCCATTCTATATTCTAGATACTATTCCTTTGTCAGATATGTGGTTTGCAAATATTTCCTTTTTGTATTTTCATCTTAACAGGATCTATCACAGAGCAGAATTTTTTTTTATCTTGATGAAGCCAAATATATCAATTTTTTCTTTTTGGCATGTTTTCAAAAAAATTTTTAAAGATTTTAAGTAATTTCTACACCAACATAGGGCTTGAATTCACAACTCCAAGATCAAGAATTACATGCTCTACTGACTCTGCCATGAGGCATCTCTTTTTTGGTATTTGTTTGTTTTTTAAGATTTTATTTATTTATTCACAAGAGACACAGAGAGGCAGAAACATAGGCAGAGGGAGAAGCAGGATCTCTGCAGGGAACCCAATGCAGGACTTGATCCCAGGACCCCAGGATCACAACCTGAGCCAAATGCAGACACTCAACCACTGAGCCACTCAGGTGCCTCCTTTTTGGTGTTTTCAATGTCAGGTCTAAAAACTCTTATCTAGCCTTAGATTTTAAAAAAATCTCCTATTGCTATCTTTTAAAAGTTTTACATTTTACATTTAAATCATGATCCTTTATGAGTAATTTTTTGTATAGGTGTGAAGTTTAGATGAAGGTCCTTTGTTTTGTTTTGTTTGCTTATCTATATTACATTTTTCTAGCACCACTTGTTGAAAAGGCTATCCATCCTCTATTGTTTTTGTGCCCGTATCAAAAATGAATTGAGAATATTTGTGCATGTTTATATCTGGGTCTCTAATATGTTACATTGGTCTATGTATCTATCCCTACACCTACCATAATATCTTGATTACTATAACTATATACTAAGGTGTTTTTGTCTTTGTTTTTTAAGATTTTATTTATTTAGAGAGTGTGTGAGCAGGGGGAGAGCCATTGGGAAAAGGAAAAAGAATCTCAAGCAGACTCCATGCTAACCATGGAGCCCAATGCAGGGCTCAGTCTCACAACTCTGAGATCATGACCTGAGCCAACACTCAACTAACTGACTGAACCACTCATGTGCCCCATACACTAAGTTTTAATTTGGGGTAAAGTGATTCATCCTACTTCATAATTCTTTGTTAAGATTATTTTAGTTATTCTAGTTATTTTATATTTCCATATAAATTTTAGAATAAGCTTGTTCATGTCTACAAAAATAATTTGCTGGGGTTTTAATAGAAATCACACTAAATCTGTATATTAAGTTGAGGAGATTTGTGCATCTTTACTATACTGAATTTCCCATTCCATGACCATGATGAGTCTGTCCATTTATTTAAATCTTAGATTATTTTCATCAGGGTTTCATAATTTGCAGCACACAGATTTTAGGCATATTTAAAGTTTACACCTTAAGTTTTCATTTTCTTTGGATTAATTATAAGTGGCACTGTATTTTTAGTTTCAGCTTCTGTAGTGCTGGTACATAGAAATGCAATTGATACTTACGTTGATGTATCCTGTGACCTTGCTAAACTCACTTGTTAGTTCTAACAGGGTTTTTTTCGCATATTCCTTGGGATTTTCTTTTTTCCTTGGGATTTTCTTATAAATATGATATCTGAAAATTTGGACAGTTTTATTTCTTCCTTTGCAATTGTATGTCTTTTATTTCTTTCTCTTACCTTAGTGCAGTGGCTACAATTTTCAGTACTATATTGAGTAAGAGTAATAAAAGCTGACATCCTTGCCTTGTTTTCAGTCTTAGAGAAAAAGCACTCCATCTTTCACATCACTTGATATTAGTTATAGGTTTTTGTTTTTAGATGCTCTTTATCAAGTTGAGATAATTCCCATCTATTCCTAATTTGCTGAGAGTTTTATTATAAATGGTGTTGGGTTTTGTTAAATGATTTTTCTGCATATTGGCTTGCTAATATGGTAGATTACATTGGTTTTAGAATGTTGGGCCAGTCTTGCCCACATGAAATAAATTCCACTTCATCATGGTGTATGATAATTTTTACACACTGCTGGATTTGATTTGCTAATATTTTGAAGCATTTTTTATATCTAACTTAATGAAAATATTGGTCTGTAATTTTTTTGGTCTTTTGTTGTTATTCTTGTAGTGCCTTTGTCTGACTTTGTATTAGGATAATACTGGCCTCAAAAAATAAGTTGGAAACTGTTTCCTTTTTTTCTATTCTCTAGTAAAGATTATGTAAAACTTGCATCAACTTTTCCTTAAGTATTCAATAGAATTCACTCCAAAACCGTTTAGATTTGAATATATCTGGCTTTTTAATTACAAATTCAATTTCATTAAATTGTTTCATCTTGATTGAGTTTTGGTAGCTTGCAGTTTTTGAGAAATTGGTCCATTTGTTCTAAACTGTTGAATTTATGAATGTAAAGATGTTCATGGTGTTTCCTCTATTATCCTTTTATTGGTTACAACCTCTGTGTTTATATCCCATTTCATTCCTGATATTGATTACTTGTGTCTTCACTCTGTTAATCATTGTGAGTCCTGCTACAGATTTATGAATTTTATCAATTTTTAAAAAATCTTTTGTGGGGCACCTGGGTGGTTCAGTCAGTTAAGCATCTGCCTTCAGCTCAGGTTATGATCTCAGGGTCCTAGATTGACTCCCACATCAGGCTCTCTGCTCAGCAGGGAGTCTGCTTATCTCTCTCACTCTCCCTCTGTACTCTCCACACACACCCCCACACACACTCAAATAAATAAAATCTTTTTTAAAAGAACAGCTTTTGTTGTTTCATTGATTTTCTCTATTGGTTTCCTGGGGTTTCTTTCTGCTCTTATCTTTATTATTTTCTTCCTACTACTCACCTGACATTTATTTTGTTCTTCTTTTTCTACTTTCTTGAGGTTGGTTCTTAAAGTGTTGGTAAAAACTGTTTCTCTTTTCTCAAGTAAGCACTTAGATACAATAAGCTATAAATTTTCCTCTCGGAATTGCCTTAGCTGTATCTGTATGTTTTAATATCTTATATTTTCATTTAATTTTATTTTTTATATTTATACATTTGGACTTATCTTTTGATTTATGTATTATTTAAAATAGTGATTTTAATTTCCAAATGTTTAGAGATTTTTCTATGGTCTTTTTTTTTTAACTTTCTTTTTTTAAATTTTTTTTTAGATTTTATTTATTTATTTATTTATTTATTTATTTATTTATTTAGAGAATGGCTGGGACACAGGCAGAGGGAGAAGCAGGCTCTATGCAGGGAACCTGACGTGGGACTCGATTCCGGATCTCCAGGATCACACCCCAGGCTGCAGGCGGCGCTAAACTGCTGCGCCACCGGGGCTGCCCTTCTGTGGTCTTTCTATTATTGATTTATAGTTCGATTTCATTAGGGTCAGAAAAAACTCTGATTTCAACTCTTAAATTTGTTGAGATTATTTCATAAGCTAGGATATGATCTATTTTGGTGAGAGATCCATGGGTGCTTAAAGAAATATTTATTTTGCTGTTGGGTGGAGAGTTCTATTGATTATTTTTTTTATACCTTCTTTCTCATTACTGATATTTTCTATTCTTTTACTGGATACCAGAGAAATCATAATTGTTGAAGCATTTTTATGGTGGCTGCTCCAAAATCCATGTCAGATAATCCAACACCTGATTTGTCTCAGTGCTGCCATCTGTTCATTGCTTATTCTCATTCCTGTTGTAATTTTCTTGTTTCTTTTTTTTTTTTTTTAGAAAGAGAGAATTTTTTTAAAATTTTTATTTATTTATGATAGTCACAGAGAGAGAGAGAGAGGCAGAGACACAGGCAGAGGGAGAAGCAGGTTCCATGCACCGGGAGCCCGACGTGGGATTTGATCCCGGGTCCCCAGGATCGCGCCCTGGGCCAAAGGCAGGCGCTAAACCGCTGCGCCACCCAGGGATCCCAATTTTCTTGTTTCTTGGTATGATGAGTGATTTTCTTTTTCTTTTTTTTTTTTAATTTTTTTAAACATTTTTATTTATTTATGACAGTCACAGAGAGAGAGAGAGGCAGGGACATAGGCAGAGGGAGAAGCAGGCTCCATGCACCGAGAGCCCGACATGGGATTTGATACCCGGTCTCCAGGATCGCACCCTGGGCCAAAGGCAGGCGCCAAACCACTGCGCCACCCAAGGATCCCTGATGAGTGATTTTCAATTGTAATCTGGACATTTTTTAAATTATGATACTCTGGATTCTTTTTAATCTTCCCTTTTTTAAGCAAACAATCTCCCTGTTGAGATGTAGCAAAAGAGGCAGAGGTTGTATATGTTCAGCTTCTCACTGGGCTAACTGACAATACTCACAAAAGCAGGGCAGGGACTCACACTACTTCCTCGCAGTTGAGTGGGGTGGCAGTTTAGCTACTCCCTCAACCCTCTCACTAACACCTCCTAGGAAATGGGACACCAACTGGCACAGACTCATTTCTTCCAAGTGTGGATGTGAGATCAGCTCCCTGCTGGGCCCCACTGCCACCAGGAAGGAGAGGAGAAGGGCTGATTTATCCTACTTTCTGTTGCAGGATGGAATCAGAAGCTCCAGTGAGTCTGCTGACACCTGGGCAGGGGGATAGGGAAGCTAGGCAGACAATCCCCATTTTTACCACCTTGTTCCATTTCTTTAATGCCAGGTAAGAGTGAAAGCTAGTCTTGCTCCCATTGCCTCATTACTTCTTGTAGGGAAGGAAAAAGTTCTTCTATTATCTTAAATTCAGTGGCAGGAGTCCAAAATCAAACAAATAAAAGACAAATTAACAAGGGAAAAAAAACCAGTTTATTTATGTGTGTGATGTGCATTCTGCAAGAAAACTAAGTGATGAGTAATTCAAATGGGTAGTTAGAATTTGGGTTTTACATACCATCTTACAAAAAGTGATAAATTTGTGAAGAAGTGGTAAGACAAAGGAAAAGGAATTTGAACTTCTAGGGACAATAAATTAAATATGTAAAGGTTTATGGGGGAAACTAATGGAAGAGGTGTTATTTTAGTAAAGTTTGTTTGTTCACACCCAACTCAGTGCTGGCTTTCTATCTCTAGTAAAAATGGATGTTTTTTTACTCCTAGTATAGAAGAGGAGGAACACCTTCACAAAGGAAATTTGTACTCTGCAGTTAGGCAGAAAAGAAAAAGGAAGATCATTTTTCCTATGTCCACTGTTTCTCAATTGCCTTAAAACAACACTACTTTATTACCTCACAGTTTCTATAGGGCAAAAGTATAGGCATAACAGGATTGGATTCTCAATTCAGTGTTTTACTGGGATGCAGCTCTCATCTGAGGCTCAGGTTTCTCTTCCAAGCTCACTGGTTGTTGGCACAATTCATTTCCTTGCTGCTTTGGAACCAAAGTCTCCATTATCTCACTAACTGTGGGCCAGGGACCACTCAGCTCCTAGACGGTGATCTCAGGTCCTCACCAGAGGACATCATCAACAGAGAACCTCCCTCAGGTTGAATATATCTCATGCTTTGAATCTCTCTAGTTTATCCCTTTTTAACCAGCCAGAGAAAATGTCTTTCTTTTAAAGAACTCATGTGATTAGGTTAGGCCACTTGAATAATCTCCCCATCTTAAGGTCAGCTATGCCATTTGACAATTTGATCAGAGGAGCAAAATCCATTATCTTTACAACTTGGGGATATGTATACACCAGGGATGGGAAGGGGGGCAGAAAATCTTAAGGAACATAGGAGCCTGGGGGTTCCTGGCTATCACAACCTCTCTCCAACGAGTAGTTCTTTGACATCTTATTGTTAGCTTGAAATTAACCATGATGGGAGTAATTACACCATGAAATTTAGCAAATGCTCTAAGTCAAGACTTTCCCCTCCCACCTCCATCCCAGAGAGCAGCTTTACCAGCACAAATTGAATAAATCTAATAAAAGTTGTGCAAGACCTTTATCACTGAAAACTACAAAGCATGGTTAAGGGAAAATAAAAATGACTTAAATAAATGGAGGCAATATACCTTGTCTGTGGATTGGGAGAGTTTATATTGTTAAACTATCAGTTCTCCACAAATGATCTACAGATAAGAACCAATCTCAATCAAAATCTCACTAGTCATGTATGTGTAAATTATTATGTGATTCTAAAATTAATAAGGAAAGAAAAGACCTAGAATATTCATGACAATTTTGAAGTAAGAAATCTGAAAAACAAATGAATAAACAAACAAAAAGAAATAAATTCATAATTACAGGGAACAAACTGGTGGCTGCAAGAGGGGAGTGGGGTGGGGAATGGGCAAAATGGGTGAAGATTATGAGGTACAAATCTCTAGTTATAAAATAAATGTCAGAGTAATAAAAAGTACAGTATATGAAATATAGTCAATAATACTGTAACAACATCCTATGGTGACAGACAGTGGTAACTACACTTATTGTGATAAGCACTGCATAATGTATAGAATTGTCAAATTACTATGTTGTATGCCTGAAACTAATATAACATTGCATGTCAACTATAGTTCAAATAAAGAAAAAAGAACAAAGTGAAGAGACTACCAAATGTCAAGGTCTACTATAAAACCACAGTAAAGACAACATAGCACTGTCAAAGGGTAAAGATATAAAACAATAGAATATAATTTTTTTTAAGTTTCAGAAAAAGACCCACACATATATAGTCGTTTTACTCATGGCAGAGGCATCTACAATTCAGTTGAGGGAAGAATGCTCTTTTCAATAAATGATACTGGAGCAGTTCAATACTTATATGGGAAAAAATAAACCATAACCCTTGCCCCTACAAAAATGAATTTGTGAAAAATAATAGACTGAAATATGAAAGGTAAAACACTAAATATTCTAAAGAAAAATATAAGAGAATACCTTTATGAACTTAGAGTAGGCAAATTTCTTAAATAGAATTCATTAAAACATGAAAGTTAAAATTGATTAAAACTAAGAGCTTCTGTTTACCAAAAGACATCATTAAAACAGTAAAATATGAACCACTAGAAGATATTTGCATTACATAAATTCAGCATAGGACTTGTATCCAGAATATACAATGAATTCTTACAAATTTATTATTTTTTAAGACAATCAGCCCGAAAGGAAAATAAGCAAAAGACTTGTACTTTATAAAAGAGAATATCTGAATGACCAATAGGTATATGAAAAGGTGTGAACATCTTTACTCCTCAGAAAAACAAATTAAAACCATCGTAAGATACCACTATGTCCCTTGAAAAGCTAAAATTCAAAGTACTGACAAAACCAAATACTGGCAAAGATATATGTCACTGAAACTGCCATACCTTGTTGGTGGGAATACAATTAAGACAACCGCATACACTGTAGTTCTACTCTTGAGTGTGTTCACTAATAGGAACATAATAGAATCTTTTTTTTCTTTTTACATGGCATTTTACTTTTTGTTGTCAATGAATAACCTTTGAGCCTACTAAAAAATATCACAATTGCAGCAGATAAAAAATAATAGGTGATAGAATAAAAATATTAGGTTATACAAAATCGTCATTCTATAGAAGTTTGCATATATGATGATTCTTAGGTTTGGGGGGTTTTTTTTGGTCCCTCCATTTATTGTAATAAATGTCCACAAATGATTCTTAATATATGTTCATTTTTAACACATAAGTGAATCATTCAAATGTAACAATAAGTGAAAGCAAACACAAGAGTGTATAAATATAATCCTATTTATATGAAATTTAAAAAGATGGTAAGTAATCCTACATATATCAAAGACATTTTGGGAATAATTAGGGAAATGTAAATAAGTACTGGATATCTGACAGTATTGGATATTTATTTATTTTCTTAGGTGTGATGAAGGTATTGTTACCTTTCATCTGAAATATTTAATAGTAAAGTGCCATGATATTTGTATCATACTTTTAAATAGTTCTTGTGAGTGTGTGCGTGTGTGTGCAAAGCAAATAGTAGAGTCATGTATTATTTTTATTATCAGAAAAAAAATAAAGCTACTTCATTTTGGGAAAAAATGGGAAAGAACCAAAATTTTCTCATAAAAATACAATATAAATACTTCATCTTGGAATAAATTTTTAATTAGGCAATAAAGAGGAGGATTGATATATCTGACTATATTAGAATTAACTTCTTTCAACAAAAGATATTGTTAAGAAAGAGAAAGGAGAAGCTACCAAATGGGAGAGGATATTCAGGAGAGCTCATTTTAGAATAACTCATTCACCTGCATATTTATATCTTTTATGTACCTCTCCATATGATTTCTGTATTTGGACCAGGCAGATTTTGACTCAGGCAATAGTGGCCCTAAGGAGGTTTTCATCAGGCTTGTTAAATGGGTCATTTAGCTGCAAGGAGGGGTAGCACTGTAACCTGTGGAAGCATTGAAAATAAACAAACAAACAAACAAACAAACAAGTAATCTTCTCCAAAGTACTAGGGAAGGAAGAGCCTGAGGCTGGGAAGAGGTGGGGGGCATGCCTGGGGAGCCCCACCTGGAAAATTTGACACATCATAAAGCCAATTAATTTTCCCTGATTGGCATGAAAATTAATTTGCCTAGAATTATTCACGCTGGAGGGTTCTAATTATTCATCTCCATCAAGATGCAAATTGAGTTTTGCCCAAAGAGAACAAGGGGGAGGCCAGAGGGAAATGGTGCGGTGTGGTGGGCAGGCCTGGATTGAGGGAAAAGCTGGACTCAGGTGGTACTAAAACCATAGGAATTCTGAACTACAGTTTAGGGCCAGGTAGCTTGCCTTCTATCTGAAGTCCTCCTCCCTGGGACAACATACTGAAATAGAGGAGAAGAAGGACTGAAGTGCATATTGTGTGCCAGCTCCATCACACTGGGCTCCTTATGTTGAGGAGAGAGAGATGCCTGATGCTGGAGAAACCCCAGAGGTGTTCTCTCAGCTTGTATTAGTGCTGGGGAGAGTGACATAACAAAAGGGATGTGCTTTATATGCATCCTTGCCTATTATGGTGCCCAATAAATGTTTGATGACTTGCTGCTGTATTAACTTTTTGGCAGACCACTAAAAAAATCACCCTCTTATGAATAATGCAATGTATTAAGTTATGCAAGAAATATTTGTTACACAGCTACTCTGGGCCAGCCTGTGTTAGGTGCCAGGGATACAGAAGCAAAGTCAGCATTTACACCCCACTATCTGGTGCTGAGACCTCAAAGGACCTGTAGAATGCCTAGGGGTATTATTAGGGAGGAAAGATATATAAGACCTCTTCCTTCCACTGGAAAACACAAAGTATCATGAGGAAAGATGAGGAGCTACATATATGGAAATGCAAAGGACCCAGATTAACCAGGACATCCTTTAAAAAATAATAAATAAAAGCTTACCATGGAACATTATTCACATATTAAAAATGAGATCTTCCCATTTACAACAACATGGGTGGATCTAGAGAGTATAATGCTAAGTGAAATAAGTCAGACAGGAAGACAAACACCATATAATTTCACTTATACATGGAATTTAAGAAACAAAACAAACGAACAAAGACAAAAGACAAACAAAAAAACAAGTTCTTAAATACAGAGAACAAATTAGTGGTTGCCAGAGGGGAGGTAGGTGGGGGGATGGGTGAAATAGGTGAAGGGGATTAAGGGGATTAAGAATCCATTTATCAGGCAGCCCTGGGTGGCACAGCAGTTTAGTGCTGCCTGCAGCCCGGGTTGTGATCCTGGAGACCCCAGATCGAGTAGCCTGCTTCTCCCTCTGCGTGTGTCTCTGCCTCTCGCTCTGTGTCCCTCATGAGTAAATAAAATAAAATCTTTATAAAAAAAAAAAAAAAAGAATCCACTTATCTTGGGGTACCTGGGTGGCTCAGTCAGTTGGGCATCTGCCTTTGGTTTAGGTCATGACCTCGGGGTCCTGGGATTAAGACCCATGTCAGGCTCCCGGCTCAGAGGGGAGTCTGTTTGTCCTTCTCCCTTTTTCCCTCCCCCTCACTCTTGCTTACTTTCTCTCTCTCAAGTAAATAAATAAAATCTTAAAAAAAAAAACAAACACTTATCTTGATGACCACAGAAAAATGTATAGAATTGTTGAATCAGGGTAACTGAGTGGCTCAGTCAGTTAGCCTTGATTTCAGCACAGGTCATGATCTGTGTCCTGGGACGGAGCCTCACATCAGGCTCCCTGCTCAGAGAAGAGTCTACTTGTCTCCCTCTCCCCCTGCCCTCCCACTACTCATGTTCTCTCTCTCTCTCTTTCTTTTTTCCTTTCTCTTAAATAAATAAATAAATCTTTTATTTTTATTTTTATTTATTATTTATGATAGTCACACAGAGAGAGGAGAGAGAGAGGCAGAGACACAGGCAGAGGGAGAAGCAGGCTCCATGCACCAGGAGCCCGACGTGGGATTCGATCCCGGGTCTCCAGGATCGCGCCCTGGGCCAAAGGCAGGCGCTAAACCGCTGCGCCACCCAGGGATCCCGATAAATCTTTTTTTTTAAAAAGGAATTGTTGAATCGTAGATTGTACACCTGAAACTAATATAGCACTATATATTAATTCTACTTCAATTTTAAAAAAGAATTTAAAAAGTGAATCAACTTTACTAGTTATCAAAACATTATGATATCATGGGGCATTGGTAAGATTTCTTCAGATAGAATCAAAAGGATGTGTACATGCATAGAGATGTATTTTAAGGAATCGTGCCACATGATTGTGGATTTGGTTAAGTCCTAAATCTTATCAGGGTAGACTGGTAGGCTGGAGACCCAAAGAAGAGTTGCAGTTTGAATCCAAAGACACTCTGCTCAGGTAATATTTGGAAGGGTTGAATCGCTGTATTGTACACTTGAAATTACTATAACACTGTATATTAACAATACTAAAGTCAAAATAAACAATTAAAAGAAAGAAAAAGACAGCCTGCTGTCAGAATTTCTTCTTGCTTAGAGAAGGCCAGTTTTTGCTCTATTAAGGCCTTAACTGATTGGATAAGACATCCATGTTATGGAGGGCATTGCTTTACTCAAAGTCCCTCAATTTATTTTTTTAAGATTTACTTTAGAAATTCGACCTGAGGAGGAGGGGCAAGGTGGCGGAAGAGTAGGGTCTCCAAATCACCTGTCCCCACCAAATTACCTAGATAACCTTCAAATAATCCTGAAAATCGGGATCCCTGCGTGGCGCAGTTGTTTAGCGCCTGCCTTTGGTCCAGGGCACGATCCTGGAGACCGAGGATCGAATCCCACGTCGGGCTCCCGGTGCATGGAGCCTGCTTCTCCCTCTGCCTATGTCTCTGCCTCTCTCTCTCTGTCTGTGTGTGTGTGTGACTATCATAAATAAATAAAATTAAAAAAAAAAGAAACAAATAATCCTGAAAATCTACGAATTCGGCCTGAGATTTATTATCTATTTATTTATTTTTAAAGATAGATTTATTTATTTATTTATTTATTTATTTATTTATTTATTTATTTATGATAGACATAGAGACAGACAGAGGCAGAGACACAGGAGGAGGGAGAAGCAAGCTCCATGCCGAGAGCCCAACGCGGGACTCAATCTAGGCACCCCAGGATCGCACCCTGGGCCAAAGGCAGGCGCTAAACCACTGGGCCACCCAGGGATCCCCTCGGCCTGAGATTTAAAGAGAGACCAGCTGGAATGCTACAGTGAGAAGAGTTCGCGCTTCTATCAAGGTAGGAAGACGGGGGAAAAAGAAATAAAGACACAAAGGCCTCCAAGGGGGAGGGGCCCCGCGAGGAGCCGGGTTGAGGCCGGGGCGAGTGTCCCCAGGACAGGAGAGCCCCGTCCCGGAGACGCAGGAGCTGCACCAACCTTCCCGGGCGGAAAGGGGCTCCCAGGGAGGTGGAGCAGGACCCAGGAGGGCGGGGATGCCCTCGGGCTCCCGGGGACACTAACAGCACCTGCGCCCCGGGAGAGTGCGCCGAGCTCCCTAAGGGCTGCAGCGCGCACGGAGCTCAGGGGGGCTCGGGGGCAGCTCCGCGGAGGGGGCTGCGGGGCGGGAGCAGCTCGGGGGGCTCGGGGGCGGCTCCGCAGAGGGGGCTGCGGGGCGGGAGCGCGAATCCACCAGCGCAGGCTCCGGAGCACAGGGCGCCGGGACACAGCCCAGGATCCGCCCTCCCCCGGGACAGGCAGAGGCCAGAGGGCCCAGGACCGCAAGGACGCTCCGGCCCCGAGCTGAGCAGATCAGTGGCCCCGCCCCGGAGCCTCCAGGCCCTGCAGACCGAGAGCTCTGGAGCTACTGCGGGAGCTGACTCCAGGGCTGCAGAGCTGGCCCCGCCACTGGGGCTCTTCCTCCTGGGGCCTCACGGGGTAAACAACCCCCCATGAGCCCTGCACCAGGCAGGGGCACAGCAGCTCCCCCAAGTGCTAACACCTGAAAATCAGCACAACAGGCCCCTCCCCCAGAAGACCAACTGGACGGACAAGTTCCAGGGGAAGTCAAGGGACTTACAGTATACAGAATCAGAAGATACTCCCCCGTGGGTTTTTTTGTTTGTTTGTTTGTTTTTCTTTTTGATTTGTTTGCTTCCCCCACCCCCTTTTTTTCCTTTCTTTCTTTTTCTTTCTCTTTTTC
Source organism: Canis lupus baileyi (assembly GCF_048164855.1). Taxonomy (NCBI): domain Eukaryota; kingdom Metazoa; phylum Chordata; class Mammalia; order Carnivora; family Canidae; genus Canis; species Canis lupus. The sequence goes on along the minus strand of NC_132857.1, from coordinate 28,855,126 downwards.
TTCTCTTTTTTTCTTATTTTTCTTCCTTTTTTCTTTTTTCTTTTTCTCTTTTCTTTCCTTATTTCTCTCCTCTCTTTTTCTCCTTTTCCCAGTACAACTTGTTTTTGGCCACTCTGCACTGAGCAAAATGACTAGAAGGAAAACCTCACCTCAAAAGAAAGAATCAGAAACAGTCCTCTCTCCCACAGAGTTACAAAATCTGGATTACAATTCAATGTCAGAAAGCCAATTCAGAAGCACTATTATACAGCTACTGGTGGCTCTAGAAAAAAAGCATAAAGGACTCAAGAGACTTCATGACTGCAGAATTTAGATCCAATTAGGCAGAAATTAAAAATCAATTGAATGAGATGCAATCCAAACTAGAAGTCCTAACGATGAGGGTTAACGAGGTGGAAGAACCAGTGAGTGACATAGAAGAAAAGTTGGAGGCAAAGAGGGAAACTGAGGAAAAAAGAGACAGACAATTACAAGACCATGAAGACAGATTAAGGGAAATAAACAACAGCCTGAGGAAGAAAAACCTACGTTTAATTGGGGTTCCTGAGGGCGCCGAGAGGGAGAGAGGGCCAGAATATGTATTTGAGCAAATCCTAGCTGAAAACTTTCCTAATCTGGGAAGGGAAACAGGCATTCAGATCCAGGAAATAGAGAGATTCCCCCCCTAAAATCAATAAAAACCGTTCAACACCTCGACATTTAATAGTGAAGCTTGCAAATTCCAAAGATAAAGAGAAGATCCTTAAAGCAGCAAGAGACAAGAAATCCCTGACTTTTATGGGGAGGAGTATTAGGGTAACAGCAGACCTCTCCACAGAGACCTGGCAGGCCAGAAAGGGCTGGCAGGATATATTCAGGGTCCTAAATGAGAAGAACATGCAACCAAGAATACTTTATCCAGCAAGGCTCTCATTCAAAATGGAAGGAGCATTCCAAGACAGGCAGCAACTAAAAGAATATGTGACCTCCAAACCAGCTCTGCAAGAAATTTTAAGGGGGACTCTCAAAATTCCCCTTTAAGAAGAAGTCCAGTGGAACAATCCACAAAAACAAGGACTGAATACATATCATGATGACACTAAACTCATACCTTTCAATAGTAACTCTGAAGGTGAACGGGCTTAATGACCCCATCAAAAGGCGCAGGGTTTCAGACTGGATAAAAAAGCAGGACCCATCTATTTGCTGTCTACAAGAGACTCATTTTAGACAGAAGGACACCTACAGCCTGAAAATAAAAGGTTGGAGAACCATTTACCATTCAAATGGTCCTCAAAAGAAAGCAGGGGTAGCCATCCTTATATCAGATAAACTAAAATTTACCCCGAAACCTGTAGTGAGAGATGAAGAGGGACACTATATCATTACTTAAAGGATCTATCCAACAAGAGGACTTAACAATCCTCAATATATATGCCCCGAATGTGGGAGCTGCCAAATATATCAATCAATTAATAACCAAAGTGAAGAAATACTTAGATAATAATACACTTATAATTGGTGACTTCAATCTAGCTCTTTCTACCCTCGATAGGTCTTCTAAGCACAACATCTTCAAAGAAACGAGAGCTTTAAATGATACACTGGACCAGATGGATTTCACAGATATCTACAGAACTTTACATCCAAACTCAACTGAATACACATTCTTCTCAAGTGCACATGGAACTTTCTCCAGAATAGACCACATACTGGGTCGCAAATCGGATCTGAACCGATACCAAAGATTGGGATCGTCCCCTGCATATTCTCAGACCATAATGCCATGAAATTAGATATAAATCACAACAAGAAATTTGGAAGGACCTCAAACACGTGGAGATTAAGGACCATCCTGCTAAAAGATGAAAGGGTCACCCAGGAAATTAAGGAAGAATTTAAAAGATTCATGGAAACTAATGAGAATGAAGATACAACCGTTCAAAATCTTTGCGATGCAGCAAAAGCAGTCCTAAGGGGGTAATACATCGCAATACAAGCATCCATCCAAAAACTGGAAAGAACTCAAATACAAAAGCTAACCTTACACATAAAGAAGCAGGGAAAAAACAGCAAATAGATCCTACACCCAGCAGAAGAAGAGAGTTAATTAAGATTCGAGCAGAACTCAACGAAATCGAGACCAGAAGAACTGTGGAACAGATCAACAAAACCAGGAGTTGGTTCTTTGAAAGAATTAATAAGATAGATAAACCATTAGCCAGCCTTATTAAAAAGAAGAAAGAGAAGACTCAAATTAATAAAATCATGAATGAGAAAGGAGAGATCACTACCAACACCAAGGAAATACAAACGATTCTAAAAACATATTATGAACAGCTATACGCCAATAAATTAGGCAATCTAGAAGAAATGGACGCATTCCTGGAAAGCCACAAACTACCAAAACTGGAACAGGAAGAAATAGAAAACCTGAACAGGCTAATAACCAGGGAGGAAATTGAAGCAGTCATCCAAAACCTCCCAAGACACAAAAGTCCAGGGCCAGATGGCTTCCCAGGGGAATTTTATCAAACGTTTAAAGAAGAAACCATACCTATTCTACCAAAGCTGTTCTGAAATATAGAAAGAGATGGGGTACTTCCAAACTCATTCTATGAGGCCAGCATCACCTTAATTCCAAAACTAGACAAAGACCCCACCATAAAGGAGAATTACAGACCAATATCCCTGATGAACATGGATGCAAAAATTCTCAACAAGATACTAGCCAATAGGATCCAACAGCACATTAAGAAAATTATTCACCACGACCAAGTAGGATTTATCCCCGGGACACAAGGCTGGTTCAACACTCGTAAAACAATCAATGTGATTCATCATATCAGCAAGAGAAAAACCAAGAACCATATGATCCTCTCATTAGATGCAGAGAAAGCATTTGACAAAATACAGCATCCATTCCTGATCAAAACTCTTCAGAGTGTAGGGATGGAGGGAACTTTCCTCAACATCTTAAAAGCCATCTATGAAAAGCCCACAGCAAATATCATTCTCAATGGGGAAGCACTGGGAGCCTTTTCCCTAAGATCAGGAACAAGACAGGGATGTCCACTCTCACCACTGCTATTCAACATAGTACTGGAAGTTCTAGCCTCAGCAATCAGACAACAAAAAGACATTAAAGGCATTCAAATTGGCAAAGAAGAAGTCAAACTCTCCCTCTTTGCCGATGACATGATACTCTACATAGAAAACCCAAAAGCGTCCACCCCAAGATTGCTAGAACTCATACAGCAATTCGGTAGCGTGGCAGGATACAAAATCAATGCCCAGAAGTCAGTGGCATTTCTATACACTAACAATGAGACTGAAGAAAAGGAAATTAAGGAGTCAATCCCATTTACAATTGCACCCAAAAGCATAAGATACCTAGGAATAAACCTAACCAAAGAGGTAAAGGATCTATACCCTAAAAACTATAGAATGCTTCTGAAAGAAATTGAGGAAGACACAAAGAGATGGAAAAATATTCCATGCTCATGGATTGCCAGAATTAATATTGTGAAAATGTCAATGTTACCCAGGGCAATGTACACGTTTAATGCAATCCCTATCAAAATACCATGGACTTTCTTCAGAGAGTTAGAACAAATTATTTTAAGATTTGTGTGGAATCAGAAAAGACCCCGAATAGCCAGGGGAATTTTAAAAGAGAAAACCATACCTGGGGGCATCACAATGCCAGATTTCAGGTTGTACTACAAAGCTGTGGTCATCAAGACAGTGTGGTACTGGCACAAAAACAGACACATAGATCAATGGAACAGAATAGAGAACCCAGAAGTGGACCCTGAACTTTATGGTCAACTAATATTCGATAAAGGAGGAAAGACTATCCATTGGAAGAAAGTCTCTTCAATAAATGGTGCTGGGAAAATTGGACATCCACATGCAGAAGAATGAAACTAGACCACTCTCTTGCACCATACACAAAGATAAACTCAAAATGGATGAAAGATCTAAATGTGAGACAAGATTCTATCAAAACCCTAGAGGGGAACTCAGGCAACACCCTTTTTGAACTTGGCCACAGTAACTTCTTGCAAGATACATCCACGAAGGCAAAAGAAACAAAAGCAAAAATGAACTATTGGGACTTTATCAAGATAAGAAGCTTTTGCACAGCAAAGGATACAGTCAACAAAACTGAAATACAACCTACAGAATGGGAGAAGATATTTGCAAATGACATATCAGATAAAGGGCTAGTGTCCAAGATCTATAAAGAACTGATTAACCTCAATACCCAAGAAACAAAAAAATCCAATCATGAAGTGAGCAAAAAACATGGACAGAAATTTCACCAAAGGAGACATAGACATGGCCAACAAGCACATGAGAAAATGCTCCGCATCCCTTGCCATCAGGGAAATACAAATCAAAACCACAATGAGATCCCACCTCACACCAGTGAGAATGGCAAAAATTAACAAGACAGGAAACAACAAATATTGGAGAGGATGTGGAGAAGGGGGAACCCTCTTGCACTGTTGGTGGGAATGTGAACTGGTGCAGCCACTCTGGAAAACTGTGTTGGAGGTTCCTCAGAGAATTAAAAAATATAGCTACCCTATGACCCAGCTAATGCACTACTGGGGATTTACTCCAAAGATACAGATGTAGTGAAATGCTGGGACACCTGCACCCCAATGTGTATAGCAGCAATGTCCACAATAGCCAAACTGTCAAAGGAGCCTCCGGGTCCTTCGACAGATGAATGGATAAAGAAGATGTGGCCTATATATACAATGGAATATTACTCAGCCATCAGAAAGGATGAATACCCACAATTTGCTTTGATGTGGATTGAACTGGAGGGTATTATGCTGAGTGAAATAAGTCAATCAGTGAAGGACAATCATCATATGGTTTCACTCATACGTGGAATATAAGAAATAGTGAAAGGGATTATAAAGGAAAGGAGGGGAACTGAGTGGGAAAAATTAGAGAGGGAGACAAACCATGGGAAACTCCTAACTTTGGGAAATGAACAAAGGGTTGTGGAAGTGGAGGTAGGCGGGGGGGTTGGGGTAACTGAGTGATGGGCACTGAGGAGGGCTTGATGGGATGAGCACTGGGTGTTATACTATGTGTTGGCAAATGGAACTTCAGCTTTTAAAAAAGCTTTATTTATTTTATTTATTTCAGAGAGAGGGTGTGTGAGAACACAGAGGGTGAGGAAGAGAGAGAAGCAGACTCCCCACTGAGTAGGGAGCCCAATGCGGGGCTTGATCCCAGGATCCTGGGATCATGACCTGAACAGAAGGCAGACACTTAACTGACTGAGCCATCCAGGATCCCCTCAAAGTCCCCCAATTTAAATTTTAATCTCATCCCAAAAGTACTTTCACAGAATCATCCAGAATAATGTTTAAGCAAATATTTAGGCACCATGGCCCAGCCAAGTTAAAGTTACCATCACAAATGGGAATTAGGAAAGCATGGTATTGGCACAAGGACAGACCAATAGGCCAATGGAAAACATTAGAAATTATAGGGAAAAAATCCCCAAAATATATACACAGTTGATTTATGAACAATGTGATATGCAGAACATTAAGGAAATGTTAGCTTTGCATCAAATGTTGCTAGAACAACTAGAAATCTAAATGAAAAAAATTAACTTAGGTCTTACACCAGCCCACTCCCAAAACTCAATACCAGGTGGATCAGAAATCTAAAAGTGAAAAGCAAAACAATAAATATTTGAGAAGACAACCCAGAATACCTTCCATGACCTCAAGGTAGAGAAAGATTTCCTAATCAGGACACAGTAGGCACTAGACATAGTAGAAAGGATTCATAAGTTTAGCTACATTAAAATTAAGAACATTGGCTTATAATAGGACAGTGTAATAGTGTGAAAAGCCACTTAGTGAAAGAAGGTGATGAATGACAAAATGCCTGTTACTAGCAAGCGTAAAGAATTACCCCAAATCATATAGTATTTATCTTTCCTGAATGGCTTATTTCATTTAGCTTTATACTCTCTAGTTACATCCATGTTGTTGCAAAAAAGAGAGAGACAAACCATGAAACAGACTCTTAGCTATAGAGAACAAACTGATGGCTCCCAGAGGGGAGGTGGGTAGAGTGATGGGTGAAACAGGTGTTGGGGATTAAGGAGGGCACTTGTGATGAGCGCTAGATGATGTATGAAAGTACATCACTATATTGATTCACTATGTTGTACACTTAAAACTAATACAACATTGTATGTTAACTAATAGGAATTGAAATTAACAACTTAATAAAATAAGTATAAAAGACAAAAAAAAAAGAATTACCCCAAATCAATAAGAAAAAGGCAAAGACTAAGTAAAGAAATAGGCAAAAGATTGGAAGAGCAGGCAAAATAAGTGAAGGGGATTAAAAGATATAAACTTCCAGTTAAAAAAAAAAATAAGCCACAAGAATGAAGAGTAGAACATGAGGAATATAGTTAATAATATTATAACAACTTTGTATGGTGATAGATCACAGTGAGCATGTTATAATGTATATAATTGTTGGATCACTATGTTGTACACCTAAAACTAACATAATATTGTACGTCAGTGATACTTCAATTAAATTTGTTTTTAAATATTTTATTTATTCATGAGAGACACAGAGAAAAAGAGAGACAGAGACACGGGCAGAGGGAGAAGCAGGCTCCATGAAGGGAGCCTGATGTGGGACTCGAATCCTGGTACTACGGGATCATGCCCTGGGCCAAAGGCAGGTGCTAAACCGCTGAGCCAACCAGGGATCCCCGAGTTAAAATTTTTTAATTAAAAAATTTAGAATAGTCACTGCATGATAAAGAATATCCAAATGGACAATAAAAATATAAATATAGGTTCATCCTTACTAGTAATCAGGGAAATATAAATTAAGACTACAAATTAATAATGTTATACACCAACCTGATTGGCAAAAATTTTAAAGTCTGACAATATCAGGTATCAGTGAGAATGTGAAGCAATAAGGCCTATTATACATTGCTGGTGGGATTGTAAAATGATGCTGCTGCACTGGGGAAAACTTTGGTAATATCCAGTAAATCTCACACAGTTTTGCTATTGGACATCTACCCTATGGAAATACTTGTTTATGTGCACTAGAATACTAGAATAATTTTTTTAAATGCAAAAATAGCCACAGTGGGAGCAATTCAAATGTCCATTAATGGTGGAAATGATAAACTGAGGTATACTCATGCAAATGAATACTATACTGCAAAGAAAATGGATAAGTCTCAGACACATTGATATACAACATAGATTCATCTTCAAAACATATTAAGCAAAAAGAAATCGGATTCAACAGAATGTCACTGTGTGATATCATATCATGTTGAAGAGCAGTAAAATTAAATTATAGGTTTATGGAAGTATATTTAGGTTGTAAACCATACCAACACAAACCAAAACAAACAAAATGAGATAAAGAATCGCATGGAGCTGCGCTGGTGGTTACTGCTGAGGGCAGGAGAGGACATGACTAAGAAGAGCCATGCAGAGACTGGTGGAACTCTATTTCCTCTCCTGGTGCAATTTTACAAGAGTTTGCCACAGTTTAAGTTCATATGTTTGTGTTTTACATACTTTTCTGTATCTTTACAATCATTAACAATATAAAAGTTCATTTATATTGCACCACAAAAATACAATCGATGGATGGGTTCAACAGCATATGATACACAACTGGAGAATTAGTACATCAGAAGAAAGATAGGAAAAAAAAGTAAGTCAGAACACAGAACTAAAAGCCAAAGGCATGGCCAACTAGAAAAGAGAGGTTAAGACAGAGATTAGAGGGGAAGGAATTGACTTACACATAATCAGGTTTCCAGGATGAGACAGTAGAGAAAGTGTTTAAGAAAGAATATTTGAACAGATAATGGTATAGAGTTTTTCCAGAATTGATGAAAGGCATACATTCTCAGATTCAGAACCCCAATTAATTCCAAACAGAATAAATAAAAAGAAATCCAAACCCAGATATTTAATAGTAAAAGTGCAGGTAGCTGGAGACAGAAAAGATTTTAAAACCAATGAAGAAGAGGACTACCTAGGTGGCTCAGTGTTTAAGCGTCTGCCTTTGGCTCAGGTTGTGATCCCCGGGTCCTGGAATCAAGTCCTGATTTGGTCTCTCCACAGGAAGCCTGCTTCCCCCTCTGCCTCTGTCCCTGTCTTTCATGAATAAATAAAATCTTTTTTAAAATGTCTATTTCCTTAACTTTACTATGTTTACAGAGTTGTGCAACTGTCATTGTAATCTAATATCATCCCTCAAAGAAACCCCATTCCCATTAGTAGTCATCCATTATTTCTCCCTTTTCCTAGTTCCTGGCAATCATTAACTGTCTATTATGGACATTTCATGTAAATGAAATCATATGTGTGATCTTTGTGACTGACTTCTTTCAATTAATGTCATGTTTACAAAGTTTATCCATGTTGTAGCATGTGTCAGTACTTCATTCCTTTTAATTGCCAGATAATATTCTGTTGTATGGATAGCCCACATTTCATTTACCCACATATTTAAAATGTGCCTGTTCTCAGTATTTGTTCTTCTATCTACTGCCTTATATTTGTAATCATTTTACTCCAGTATGAGGTATCTCCTTTAGAATTTCTTTCTGTAAAGGTAAACTTTCTCAATTTTTGGTCAGAAAATTTCTGAATTTCTCTCTCAGTGTTGGAAGATAGGCTTATCTTGTGATGTGGATTGAACTGTGGACCCCTGAAAGATAATTTCAAGTCCTAATCCTTGGTACCTATGAATGTGACCTTATTTGGAAGTGGATCCTTTGCTGATGTAATCAAGATAAAACGAAGTCATACTGGATTAGGATGATTCCTAATCCAACAAGAATGTCTTTATAAGAAGAAGGAAATTGGACACAGACACAAGGAAGAAGGCCTTAATGACAGAGGCAGAGAAAGCAGTGATACAACCACCAGCCAAGGAACTCCAAGGGCAGTTGATAATCGCCAGAAGCTGGGATAAGGAAAGGAAGGATTCATCCCTGGCGCATTCAAAGGAACATGGCCTGTCGATACCTTGACTTTGGATCTCCAGAACTGTGTAAAGAATAAGCCACCAAGTTTGTGTTAATTTGTACAGCAGCCCTAGGAAATGAGTGCAGAGTGTACAACTCCATGTCAACAGCTATTTTGTTCTGAACATAAGGAGCACGTTATTCTGATCTTTGTGATTGCCTTTGCTCAGCATTTGCTGTTAATCCAACTGTTGTTCCTTTGTAACCAATGTCTATTTTCTTCTTCATTGGTTTTATTTATTTTTTAAAGATTTTATTTATTTATTCACGAGAGACACAGAGAGAGAGGCAGAGACACAGGCAGAGGGAGAAGCAGGGTCACTGCAGGGATCCCAATGTGGGACTCAATCCCAGGATCCCGGGATTACGACCTGAGCCAAAGGCAAGTGCTCAAACATTCAGCCACCCAGGTGCCTGGAAAAAAAGACATTTTAAATGAGTGAACTTTATTGTATGTAAATTATATACTGATAAAGCTGTTTTTTAAAAAGCAAGAGAGGGATCCCTGGGTGGCGCATAGGTTTGGCGCCTGCCTTTGGCCCAGGGAGCGATCCTGGAGACCCGGGATCGAATCCCACATCGGGCTCCCGGTGCATGGAGCCTGCTTCTCCCTCTGCCTGAGTCTCTGCCTCTCTCTCTCTCTCTCTCTCTCTCTGTGACTATCATAAATAAATAAAAATTAAAAAAAATAAAAATAAAATAAAAAAATAAAAAGCAAGAGAGATAAAAATACAGCCAAACAACAGCATATTATAGCTAGACCTTCAACCATCACTTATGTTTTCCCAAAAGCAAGATGGAGCAAAGGAAAGAAAACAAGCATGGCTATACTTTTTTAAAAAATTCCTGAAAGGACCAAAAAATGTCCCTGCACATCTTATTATCCAGAACTTTTCCAAGCTTTCACACAGTGAGCAAGGAAAATTGAAAAATGTAATTTATAACTGGGCACTTTTTTTTTTATATATATAATATAACTGGGCACTTTATGCCCCAAATTTCTCTGTTACAAAAGAGAATGGATGCTGGGGAAGACAAATAGTAGTGTGTCAACATCCTCTTACCTTTGTCTGATGTGTTCTGGTGCCCTTACCTTTGAAGCAACCCCACAGACAGCCCTGAGAAGGAGCTACCTCTAATCTGCTTTGACTCTCACACTCATCTGGCCAGAGACAACTGAACTTGAGCTGTGTGAGAGTCTGGGGCCCACGGTTCCCTTTTGCTAGGGCTGGCACTCACAGCCGTGTCTGTTTTAAACTTTCAACCTTGTAACACTCCATATTGCAGGACACTTAGCCAATTTACACTCCAGGCTGTGAGCAGAGAGCGTTTTCTCAGTACAACATTGTCCTCACATCTGCTTGTAGACTGGCTACCTCCAGTCTGAGTTTTTCCTTCTTTTCCCGCTCATTATTAAAAGCCTCACATACCCACATTTCATTTGCGGGATGCAGGCCTGCATCCTGAGGTTCTCAGCAGGCAATCTGCCCGGGTGTTCCCCGTGCTGCAGAGCAGCGCCATCAGCTCTCCCACCTGCCAGGTCTGTGTGCCCAGTGCCAGAGCCAGACTTCCTCCACTTTTCGATTCTATTTCTTATAGGACCCTCCCTTCAGATTCAGTTAAGAATAGATTTGGTAGGTCATTTAAAAATATTTTGCCCTAGGAGATAACAACTTTACTTAATAGCACAGCTTTAACCATACAAAGCAAAAGTTGGCAGAATTACAAGAAAAAATGAACAGAGTCACAATCATAATGGGAGGTTTTAACAGGCCTCTGATGGAAAGTAAGTCAAGCCAATACAAGGAGAGAAAGGAAGGATGTAGAATAATTAACAACATAATAAATTATTTCGGTTTAATGAATATAGTCACATAAATCATTTTACTCAGAAATTAAAGAATACACATTATTTTCAAAACCTGATCATTGAAGAGACCAATAAAATACAAAAATCTCTAGATGATTAAGCGGGAAAGAGTAAGTGCCGAATAAACAACACTGGGTTGGGAAAGGGGAAGAGACTTAATTACAAATATGGTAGAAATAATGTTTAATCCTAAGAGATTATGTACAGCTTTATATCAAAAAAATTGAAATTTAGGTACAGTGGGCAATTCTCTAGAAATAATATAAATCACCAAACATTGCTCAAGAAGAAAATTAAAACCCTGAAAAGGGGGTGCCTGGGTGACTCATTTGGTTAAGCAACTGGCTTGGGCTCAGGTCATGATCTCAGGGTCCTGGGATCAAGCCCTGTGTTGGGCTTCCTGCTCAGTGGAGAGTCTGCTTCTCTCTTTCCCTCTGCCCCTTCCCCTGCTCATTCTCTGTCTCTCTCTCTCTCTCTCTCTCTCTCTCTGTGTGTGTGTGTGTGTGTGTCTCCCTTTCTCTCTCAAAAAACTAAATAAAATCTTAAAAACAACAACCCTGAATGGGATCTAGCAATCCCACTTCTGGGGTATATACCCAAAGGACATAAAAACAGGATATCAAAGAGTTAAGTGCAACCCACTTTTACTGCAGCATTAGTCCCCATAGCCAAGATACGGAAACAACCCAAGTGTCTATGGATGAATGGATAAAGAAGATGTGGTATATATGTATACAGTGGAATATTGTATACAAGAAATATTATATATGAGAAATAAGGAAATCCTGCCACTTGCAGCAACATGAATGGACCTTGAGGACATTACACTAAATGAGCTAAGTCTGAAAGAGGTCTGTTACATAGCATAGTGAATATAGACAATTCTGTATTATAATCATCAAACTTGCTAAAAGAATAGATCTTAATTATTCCTACCACAAAAAAGAAACACTAATTATGTGTCATGATAGAAGTGTCAGTTATCACTCTAATGGTCACCATTTTATATCAGTGTACTAAATCAACATGTACACTTTAGACTTGTACAATGTTATATGTCAAATACAGTTCAATTTTTAAAAATCTGAATGAGTTTCTCCCTATTAAAGATAGTGAACTTGGGACACCTGGGTGGCTCAGTGATTTAGCACCTGCCTTCGGCCCAGGGCATGATCCTGGAGTCCTGGATCGAGTTCCACATCAGGCTTCCTGCATGAAGCCTGCTTCTCCCTCTGCCTGTGTCTCTGCCTCTCTCTCTCTGTGCCTCTTTTTTTTTTTTTTTTTTTTTTTTTTTATTCATGATAGGCACACAGTGAGAGAGAGAGAGGCAGAGACACAGGCAGAGGGAGAAGCAGGCTCCATGCACCGGGAGCCCGACGTGGGATTCGATCCCGGATCTCCAGGATCGCGCCCTGGGCCAAAGGCAGGCGCCAAACCGCTGCGCCACCCAGGGATCCCTCTCTCTGTGCCTCTTATGAATAAATAAATAAAATCTTAAAAAAATATATATATACATTGAACTCATATTTACAATTCAATCCACAACATAAATTAAATCCAGAAATTTTTACTAGTGAGATCTGTTAGATTCATTTTATAGACTAGTAATGTCTTGAATACAGGACAAGAAGATAACAGTATAAGAAAGGAAAATTATAGCCAATGTTACCTTTGAATATTCAGAGAAAAATACCACCCCCCCACTAATCCAGGAATAAATATTGTAAACATTCAAATTCAGACATATACACACGTGTGTGCCCATACATGATAAATGAGAAAGCCAGAAAAATAATGTCAATAAATGCAGAAAAATCCTCTTATAAAATTTGATGCTCTTTTCATGATCTAAGAAAAAATTTCATAGAAAACTAGAAATAAAAAACAAACTTCCTTAACATGGTAAAGTGCATTTCAAAAACCTATAGCAGCAAGTATTGTCAATAGTGCAGCAGTAGGCCATCCCTTTCAAAGCCTGGAACAAGACAAAGGTGACTGGCTATCCTATCTGTGGACTTAGTGCTGTAATCACTTCTATTTACTCTTGTCCTGAAACTCCTGGCTGTCTAAATAACTTAAGAAGAATAAACGTAAGGATTACAAAGGAAGTTTTTTAAAAATCACAATTTACCAATGATGTGTAGATGTCTCAAAGAGATGGACAGAACAAATATTATAACAAATGAGAGCATTCAGCAAGTCACCAAAGCTCTCCTACCCAACAGTAGCAATCAATTAGAACATGAAATCTTACAAAGGACACTTTTTATCTTAGCTACAAAACAGTCAGGTGCCTGGGAATTAATGTAATAAAAGATGTGTAAGTCCTTTACAGGTAAGAATTTCAAAAACTCTTAAAAGAGAAAGGTTGAAATGAAAGGGGAGAGAAAGCACATTTGGTATGGCAAGACTCTCAAAAAGATGCCAATTCTCTAAATCAGTCTATTCACTGCAGTTTCAGCTAAAATTCAAAGTGATTATAGGTGTATAGTATAATGCCATTTATGTAATTATCCTGTCTACATTTCTTTCCCATTTTGCAAGTTTGGGGTCCCTGTCCCTTTCGTATTTCCCTCCCCGTTCTAACCAACAGAGTTCTAGTACTTAGCCTTAAAATGACAGGATCTTATAAAATGCTGGTGAAAAGAAATCTCAATGAGATAAGAAGAAATTTTGCCTCTTTCTCAACAGGTGCAGAAAAGTATTTATTATCCTTACTTTTTCTTCTTTTTAACAAAATATACCTGGACTTCAGAAATTATCACTATGGCCTATGAGACTAATTTTGACTCCTAAATATGTATTATGATCTCTTTTCTTTTTTAATAATTTATTTGCCCTGGTAATAATATTTAAATATTCAACATCCTTGTTTCTAAGTGATAAATATTTGGGGGTATTTTTTTTTAATTAAGGCAGAAAATGACCATTTCTACTTTCCTCTTTCCTTGCTTACACAGAAACTTTTTTATTTTTATTTATTATTTTTTTAAGATTTTATTTATTCATTCACAACAGACACAGAGAGAAAGAGAGAGGCAGAGACACAGGCAGAGGGAGAAGTAGGCTCCATGCAGGGAGCCCAGCGTGGGACTCGATCCTGGGTCTCCAGGATCACACCCTGGGCTGAAGGCAGCGCTAAACCACTGGGCCACCAGGGCTGCCCCAGAAACTTTTTAAAAAATAAAACCTTTAAGTCCATGGAATCTCTTATCTATACATAAAAAAATGTGAAAGTTTTATCTTATTTAAACTAGTAGAGTGAGTCATGGAATCTGACAAACAAATCCTAAAATTCACATGGAAAGAAGTAAAAGAACAACAGAGTCAAAACAAGTTTAAATGCGAATAAAGGAGAAGTCTCTGCCACTACCCACAAAGACTTCATCAGTCACATAAATTATGATTTATTTGGATGGTATTTGGATGGTATGACAAGGCTAAAAACAGAGCAGACTGCATCTGCCCAGAGGCTCCCATACTTGAGCACACCTCAAAATGATGCCTTCCTTTCCATACCTCTCCATTTCCCTATCCTGTTTCAGGGCACAATCTCACCTCACTTACCAAATACTTACTTAAGTGTTTATATAGTGGTTTTTTTTTTAATATATATACCTTTCCTGTTGAATACAAGAATTACCGGAGAAAAGGAATTACGTATAATAATGAAAGAGATAATTCATCAAGAAAACATAAAATCTTAAACTTGTCTACACTTAATACAGAGCATCAAAATACAGGAAGCAAAAATGGGCAGAATAAATGGAGAAATAGACAAATCCATAATCATAGTTCTAGATCTTAACACTCCTTTCTCACAATTGATGAAACTATTAAACAAAATACCAAAAAGCATATAGAGATTTACATAATATCAACCAATGTAACCCAGAATTTCCCAACTTCAGAGCTATTGACACTGTGGGCCAGGTAATTATTTGTTATGGGAGCCGTCTTGTACATAGTAGGTTGCTTAGGAACATCCCTGGCTTCTACCCACTAAATACCAGCATCTCTCTTCTTTTGGATATGACACCAAAAATGTCTCCAGAAATCACCAGTGCCCCTTGCTCTCCCCCTTTGAGAGCATTTATATTGCTGTGCAGCTATCACCGTCATCTATCCCAAGAACTGTACATCTTGCAAAACTGAAACTCTGTACCCGTTATACAACCATTCATCTCCTCTGCCTCCAGCACTTGGAAACCACCATTCTACTTTCTGTCTCTGTGATTTTGACTGCTTTAAGAACCTCCTTTACATAGAATCATTCAGTATATTTCTTCTTGTGTCTGGCTTATTCACTTTAGTATAGTGTTGTCAAGGTTCTTCCATGTTTCTCTTCGAGACCCTGCTTTCAAATATTTTTGGTGGAAATGCTGAATCATATAGTAATTCCATTGTAAATTTTTTTAGGAACTGCCATACTGTTTTCCACAGCAGCTGCACCATTTTACATTTGCACTAAAAGTGCATCATTGCTCCTTTTCTCCACATCCTCACCATCCCTGGTCATTTACTGCTGTTTGTTTTCATTTTTATAGTAACCACCCAACCAGTGTGGGATTATATTTCATTGTGGCTTTGGTTTGCATTTGTTTGCATCTTTTCATATGCTTATTGGCCATTTGTATATCTTTCTTGGTAAAATGTTTTTTTCAATTTCTTTGCTCTTTTTTTTTAGGATTTATTTATTTATTTATTTATGATAGAGAGAGAGAGAGAGAGAGGCAGAGACACAGGAGGAGGGAGAAGCAGGCTCCATGCCGGGAGCCCTACGTGGGACTCGATCCCGGGACTCCAGGATAGTGCCCTGGGCCAAAGGCAGGCGCTAAACCACTGAACCACCCAGGGATCACCCTCTTTGCTCTTTTTTTTAATTGAAAGTTTGCTTGTTTTCTTGTTGTTGAGTTGTAGGAGTTCTCTATATATTCTGGATAGTAATCCTTTATTAGAAATGTGAGTCACAAGTATTCTCTGCCATTCTGTGGGTTGCCTTTTTACTCTATTGATAATGTTTTTTGATTCATAAAAGTTTTTAATTTTGATGAGGTCCAATTCACCTATTTTGTTTGTTTGTTTTGTTGCCTGTCCTCTGGTGTCATACCCAAGAAATCATGGCTAAATTCAATGTCAGGAAGATTTTGCCCTGGTTTCCCTGAGAGTTTCCCTATAAATAGTTTCATATTTTTAGCCCTTACGTTTTGGTCTTTGATCCATTTTTTAGTTAACTTTTTGTATAAGATTAGGGACAAGCTTCATTCTTTAGTAGGTAGACATCGAGTTTCCCTGCCATCATTTGTTGGAAAAATTGTTCTTTACAACCCCATTGGATGGTCTTTTCACCCTTGTCAAAAATCATTTGATCATGTAGAGGGTTTATTTCTGGGCTCTCTATTACATCCCATTGGTCTATGTGTCTGTCTTTTATGCCAGTGCCACACAGTTTTGATTGTGGCTTTGTAATAGGTTTTGAAATCAAAAAGTGAGTACTCCAATTTGGTCCCTCTTTTTCAAGATTTTTCTGGCTGTTCATGATACCGTAAGATTCCTTTTGAATTTTAAGATGCATTTTTTTTTTTACTTCTGCCAAAAACATCATTGAGATTTTGATGGAGATTGTGTTGATTCCATAGATCACTTTGGAAAGTATTAACATCTTAGCAATATTGTCTTCAAATTCATGAACATAGGATGTCTTTCCATTTATTTATATCTCTTTTAATTTCTTTCACCAATGCTTTGTAACTTATATTGTACAAGTTTTTCACCTCCCTGTTAATTCCTGAGAATTTTATTCTTTTTAATGCTATTGTAAGTGGAACCATCTTAATTTCCTTTTAAAATTGTTCATTGTTGGTGTATAGGAATACAACATGTTGATTTTATATCCTCTTAATTTGTTTGTTTATTAGTTCTAGTAGAACTAATAAAATCTTTAGTTTTCCACGATATAATCATATAATCTGGGAACAGAAATAATTTTACTTCTTCCTTTCCATGTGAATGTCCTTTATTTCTCCTTCTTGCTGAATTGCTGGCTAGAACATTCATTAGTATGTTGAATAAAAGTAGTAACAGTGGACATCCTTACCTTATGCCTGATCTTAGAGGAAAAGCATTCTGTCTTTCACCATTGGGTATGATGTTAGCTAAGGGGTTTTCATGTATGTATTTTATTATATTGAGACAGTTTCTTTCTATTCCTAATTTCTTGAGTGTTTTATCATGAAAGAATGTTAGATTTTGTCAAATACTTTTTCTGCATCAATTGAGATGGTCATGTGTTTTCTTTTCCTTCATTCTTTTAATGTGGCATATTGATCAAATTAATCTGTTGAAACATTCTTATGCACAGAAATCAGTTGCATTTCTATACACTAACAATGAGGCTAAAGAAAGAGAAATTAAAATCAATCCCATTTACAATTGCACCCAAAAACATAAGATAACTAAGAACGAACCTAACCAAAAAGGTAAAGGTTCTGTATTCTTAAAAACTACAGAACAGGGATCCCTGGGTGGCGCAGCGGTTTGGCGCTTGCCTTTGGCCCAGGGCGCGATCCTGGAGACCCGGGATCGAATCCCACATCGGGCTCCCGGTGCATGGAGCCTGCTTCTCTCTCTGCCTGTGTCTCTGCCTCTCTCTCTCTCGCTCTCTCTGTGTGTGTGACTATCATAAATAAATAAAAATTAAAAAAAAAAACCTACAGAACAGGGGGATACATGGGTGGCTCAGCAGTTTAGCGCCTGCCTTTGGCCCAGGGTGTGATCCTGGAGTCCTGGGATCAAGTCCCACATCAGGTGCCTGCATGGAGTCTGCTTCCCTCTGTCTGTGTCTCTGCCTCTCTCTCTCTCTGTCTTTCATGAATAAATAAATAAAATCTTAAAAAAAAAAAACTACAGAACAACAACAAAAAACCTACAGAACACTTATAAAAGAAATTGAGGAAGACACATAGAGATGGAAAAACATTCCATGCTCATGGATTAGAAGAATAAATGTTATGAAAAAGTCTATGCTACTCAGAGCAATTTACACATTCAATGCAATCCCTATCAAAATACTAAGGACTTTTTTCACAGATTTGTATGGAACCAGAAAAGATCCCAAATAGCCAGAGGAATGCTGGAAAAGAAAAACAAAGCTGGGGGTATCACAATGCCTGACTTACAGCTGTATTACAAAGCTGTGATCATCAAGACAGTGTACTGGCAAAAAAAAAAAAAAAACAAAACAAAAAAACAGACACATAGATCAATGGTACAGAATAGAGAACCTAGAAATGGATCCTCAACTCTATGGTCAACTCATCTTCAACAAAGCAGGAAAGAGGGATCCCTGGGTGGCGCAGCCGTTTAGCGCCTGCCTTTGGCCCAGGGCACGATCCTGGAGACCCGGGATCGAATCCCACGTCAGGCTTCCGGTGCATGAAGCCTGCTTCTCCCTCTGCCTATGTCTCTGCCTCTGTGTGTGTGTGTGTGTGTGTGTGTGACTATCATAAACAAATAAAAAAAATTAAAAAAAAAAGCAGGAAAGAATATACACTGGAAATAGCTTCTTCAATTAAGTGGTGTTGGGAAAATTGGACAGCCACATGCATCACAATGAAACTGGACCATTCTTTTATACCATACATAAAGATAAACTCAAAATGGTTGAAAGAACTAAATTTGAGACAAGAATCCATCAAAATCCTAGAGGACAACACAGGCAACACCCTTTTTGAACTTGGCCACAGCAACTTCTTGCAAGACACATCTACGAAGGTAAAGGAAACAAAAGCAAAAATGAACTATTTGGACTTAATCAGGATAAAAAGCTTCTGCACAGCAAAGGAAACAGGCAACAAAACTGAAAGACAACCTACATAATGGGAGAAGATATTTGCAAATGACATATGAGGTAAAGGGCTAGTATCTAAGATCTATAAAGAACTTATCGGGATCCCTGGGTGGCGCAGTGGTTTAGTGCCTGCCTTTGGCTCAGGGCGCAATCCTGGAGACCCGGGATCGAATCCCACGTCGGGTTCCCAGTGCATGGAGCCTGCTTCTCCCTCTGCCTATGTCTCTGCCTCTCTCTCTCTCTCACTGTGTGCCTATAATAAATAAATAAATAAATAAATAAATAAATAAATAAATAAATAAATAGAACTTATCAAACTTAACACTCAAAAAATAGACAATCCAGTCAAGAAATGGGCAGAAGACATGAACAGAAATTTCACCAAAGAAGACCTACACATGAGCAATAAGCACATGAAAAAATGCTCCACATCACTTGCCATCAGGGAAATACAAATCAAAACCACAATGAGATCCCACCTCACACCAGTGAGAATGGTGAAAATTAACAAGACAGGAAACAACAAATGTTGGAAAGGATGTGGAGAAGGGGGAGCCCTCTTGCACTCTTGGCTGAATGCAAGCTGGTACAACCACTATGAAAAACAGTGTGGAGGTTCCTTAAGAAGTTAAAAAATATAGCCAACCTATGACCCAGCTAATGCATTACTGCATATTTGCCCCAAAGATACAGATGTGGTGAAACACTGGGACACCTGCACCCCAATGTTCACAGCAGCAATGTCCACAGTAGCCAAACTGTGGAAGGAGCCATGATGCCCTTTGACAGATGAATGGATAAAGTGGATGGATAAAGAATATATATATATATTTTTTTTTTTGGTATATGCCAGAATATTACTCACCATTTGCTTCAATGTGGATGGAACTAGAGGGCATTATGCTGAGTGAAATAAGTCAATTGGAGAAAGACGATTATCATATGGTTTCACTCATATGTGGAATATAAGAAATAGTGAAAGAGACCATAAGGGAAGGGGAGGAACTGAGTGGCAAAAAAATTAGAGAGGAAGATAAACCGCAAAAGAATCCTAACTCTGGGGGAAAAAACCCAAATGGTTGTAGAAGAGGAGGCGGGTGGGAGGTTAAGGTAACTAGGTAATGGGCATTAAGGAGGACACATGATGAGATGAGAGCACTGGGTATTATACCATCTGCTGACAAACTGAATTTAAATAAAAATTTTTAAAAAGGAACATTCTTGCATTACAAGTAGAAATCCCATTTGATCATAGTGTATATTTCCTTCAATATGGAGAAATTCAATCTGCTAGTATTCTTTTTTTTTTTTTTTTTTTAATCTGCTAGTATTCTGTTGAGGATTTTTGCATCAATGTTCATAGTGGATATTGGTACATTGTTTTCTTTACTCATTTTGTCTTTGTCAGTTTTATCATCAAAGAAATGCTGGCCTTGGAATAAATTAGGAAGTTTTCTCCTTTACAACTTGTTGGGAAAGTATGAGAGGGGTTGGTATTAGTTCTTCATTAAGTGTTTGGTAGAATTCACCAATAAAGCCAACAGATCCAAGCCTTTTCTTTGTTAGGAGGTTTTTGGTTACTGACATAATGTCCGTATGGGTTATAGGTCTATTCAGGTGTTTTATTTCTTCATAATTCCATCTTGGTAGATTCTCTCTTTCTAAGAACCTGTCCATGTCATCTAGATTATCCAATATTTTGGCTTATCATTGTTCATAGCACTCTCTTACAATCCTTTTCGTATCTATAGAATTAGCAGTAATCCATTTTAATGTCTAATTTTAGTAATTTGAATCTTTTTTTCTTACTTAATCTTATAAGCTTATTTTCAAGGTGTGAATTTGCTTAAATTTAGCTCCAACAGTGGGTGAGTGAATGTATCACATAATTCCCTTATCAATGTCCCAATGCCCCCCCACCCACCATGTATGGACATTGAAAAAAAAGAACAAGTCTCAGAAAAGAATTAGATTCTGAAAGCCTGTTTTTCTTAGAGACTCATTCAGAATATCCACACCAACCTCTGGAACCCAGACTATTATCAGCCTTTCTTTTTCTTTCTAGCTCTTTGAAAAGTTGCCCACAGTTCTGAGCCAGAAGGAAAAGCAGGCATCTCTAATTTAGCACAGACTGGATAGCTGACTTGGGAAGAGAGTAACTTGCCTCTACACCCTAGGGCTCACTCCTGCCCCAGGATGGCCAGGGCCCTCTTCTACCATGGTGTAGCCTCACACCACAGTCTTCCCTTCTCTACTCCAAGTACAAGTTTCTGTGTCCCAGGCTGGGGCACTGCTTCAAGAACTGACTAATCCAATGAAGTTATCCAGGCTAAGACTCTAACGAGCTGTAACAGGTTTAATTCAATAAAACCCTTAAATTTTAATTCAGTCTCAGTGCATTAAGCCAGAGGAGGAAATAATCGAGTTTCATGTGGCAAGACAGGTTGGTGAAAGGAGAGGCTTGGGATGTGGAAAACACCTTCTTAGTAATGGTCATGATATTGAGCAATAGCTAAGAAATTGGAAACACTGGAGAATCTTCGGGACATTAATGGCCAGCAAGGGTCAGGGCTGGAAAGTGGGAATAGAGAGCGATGATAGAAAACAAATTTTTGGAGCAGTCCAGGACAGATCAGAAAGTATTTCCAAAACTGCCTCATCTATCTTTTCACTCTCCCTCCAATGATTTCAGGAGAGGGATTCAACAACATATTATGCTGGCATGTTGTCCCCACCTGAGAATCACTAAAATCAGTTCTTTTTTTTTTTTAATTTATTTATTCATGATAGTCACACACAGAGAGAGAGAGAGAGAGGCAGAGACACAGGCAGAGGGAGAAGCAGGCTCCATGCACAGGGAGCCCGATGTGGGATCGATCCCGGGTCTCCAGGATCACGCCCTGGGCCAAAGGCAGGCGCCAAACCGCTGCGCCACCCAGGGATCCCTAAAATCAGTTCTTATGGAATGACCAACTTCTAGGTTGACTAGGCTTCCTCGTTTGCCTGGGACCTTCTTAATTTTAGCACTAAGAATCTCATTTCTCAGGAAACCACTCAGTTCCAGGCAAACAGGGATTTTTGGTCAATCTAGATCTGACCCACACCTTTGGGATGCCCATCAAAACACTCCCGCCTTTCCAGAGGTCCATCTGTCTCCCTCACTCCCTCCCATCTTCATAGGTGGCACCCCAGCACAGGTTTTCACACAGCCAATTGGACAAGTTATACCAAATATACAGGCCAATATAAGCTGAGCCAGTCAAAGACTGGTTCACAGAAACTCTCATTGGAATTCAGAGAGAACAACAACAATGGTAAGAAGTGGAAGAAGATTGATTAATACTATTTGAATACTTGCCATGTGCCAGGTTCTGTTCTAAGTGCTCTGCATGTAGTAACTTACTCCTCACACCCACCGTGTGAGTGCTACTGTTCTCATCATTTTGTTGGAGAAGTGAGGTAACATGCCCAAGTGGTACAGCTAATAAACAGTAGCCCTGAGTTTGAAACTCAGGCAGAGTGTTTCCAGAATTCTCTCACTCAAATACTTAGTCTACTCAGCTTGACCCCTCTTCTTGGTTTCCATAAGTGGCATTCCTAGGAAAAGAGTCAAATTTGGGAGCAGTAGCCATGTTTTTCTATGTCTGGAGAAGCAAAGAAGGCCAGTAGATATAAGGGAGAGAGACAGTCAGAGAAGGGCCACGTGCCTCGGAACTAGGGGGCCCCTGAACCCTGAACACATCCAGACCTAAGTCTTGCACACACTTCCTTTCCCATGGCTCTATGGAGCACCCCTGAGCTCTTACATTTGTGGGGAAGCTGATTAGACTTGGTTTCTGGTCCTGAAAATCAAATAGTCCCAATCCAACAAGACTGAGTTGGTAAGGCAAGGTAATTAAGAGCAGGCTAAAAACAAAACTGTTTATGCTCAAATCCCAGATTCCCACTCCCTAGCTGAATGTCCCTGGATAAGTTTTGTGACTGCTTGGAACTTCAATTTCTCTGTAAAGCAGGAGCCCAATTCTACCCTTGCACTGGTCCTGGAGAAGACTAAATGAGATAAATTCTGCAGAAGAGATATTTGCCTCTTTATGAGCCATGTAGCAGGGCCTCCTTTCTCCTCTCAGGAGTGGGAAGTTGTTTGTCTCTATCCTGGGCAGGAGACAGCAGGGAGAGGCCAAGGCCTTCCTTGTAGCAAGTCTCTGAATGGGAGATTCACCTGGGGTCTGTCATTACCTCTGCCTGACATCCCTGAGGAGAGCAGATGCCCTAGGGGCAGCACGGGACCACAGTTCTCAAATTTGAAGTCAGCAGGACTGGGAAAGCTGACTTTTTTGGCTCAAGTGGAAATGGAGGAAGGCTTACTAGCAGGAGACAAAGTTGGGCAAAGACCTTATGCGCTACCCCTCCATGCACCCTCCCTCCCCTAGCAATGAGCATTTCCAGCCTGACTACAGGAATTTTCACTAGAAAGTTTTCTCTGGGATGCAGCAGTGGGGTAGAGGAGACACACACACACACACAACCTAGAGGCCAAGATGAAGGTAGAAGCCTTTAAAGTTAGATCCAATTTGGTTCTCAAAGTGTGTCCTTGGACCAACAGCATCAGCAGCCCCAAGAAATGTATTAGAAATACAAATTCTCAGGCTCTTACTCCAGACCTACTGGATCTAAAACCTGAAGGTGGGGACCCAATACTCTGTGTTCTAAAAAGTCCTCCAGACAATTCTGATACAGGCTCAAGACTGAAAAGCACTGATCGGAGAACAATGGCTTGTCAGAAGGATGCAGAAACTCCCAGACTCAAAGATTATAACCAGATGAGCTCTCTCACTGTGAGAGCAGCCCTAAGCAAATACATGAGAGGCTGAGCCTGGCTGACCACAGCCTGTGACCCTCTATGCCCCATGCAATATCCAAACCAATAGGAAGTGGGCAGCACAGTGGCCTGCTGACAGAGCCCCCCAGAGCCTGGATCCTGGACTTCATAGTAGTTAGTGGCCACAGAGACTCGCAGGAGGCACTACAAGGGCTGTTCAATGGCTGGCCCTGGGATAGGAGCCTTATCATCCTTTTCCAGTCTTGTGTACTGTACGCCCATGACAGCTGTGAGTGCATTCTCATACTCCCCTTCACCAACAGGTAGTTTTTGTTCTTAACAGCCATCCTATTCTTCCTCTACCATTGCACACCCAGTGTTCTAGGGCTGACCTGCAAGTCTTTCAGACACAGGTGGCTGCACTAGAAGGCATTCCATTTAAAGCTAATGGATTAGGGTCCAGATACAGTAGTCCTGGCACAGCGTGCCAGAGGTGATATCTCAGCCTTGACTCCTTTTGGGGAATTCCCATGGGTATGAGTGTCTTTGAAGGCATAGGTGTGAAAGGTACTGGTAGCCAGGGAAATAGACCCCAGTGGACACTGACAGCTGCCTCTTCTGTATCTATTTTACTTCTTAACTTCCATTCACATATCCACTGTCTAGTCCCCCATGATTCAAGGGAAGCCAACCTGCTCCCCAGTTCCAGGGGTAAAGTGCAAAGGTAATCCAACCACCCTCTTCAGTAACTGGCTCAGGACCGTGGTCCTAGCCAAACAGCCTCCACACCACAAGGCATAGATGCATGGCTTAATCATGGGAGAAGGCCTGCCAGAGCCTCGGGCTAGTTTTCTTACCCTTAAGAAAGAGCTGCTATAATTCTTTCTCTCTTGCATCAAGAATTTCTGTCTCCTCTGGACTAATCCCATCAGCAAAGAAACATACTTTTACTCCTCTCAGTTTAAAAAAATTTCTCTTGATTCCTCTCTCCTGCTAGTTACCCTCCATTTCTCTGCTCCCTTGGCAACGCAACTCTCAGAATCACTCATGCCAACTATCTCTTCTCCCCTCTCTCTCACACCCACTGATTAGGGTTTCTGTCCCCACCGCCCCACTCCCATACCTTCATCAATGTCATGACACCAGATGTGCTAAATCTGACCTCCGTCCCCCTCCTCCCTGACTGTTGAGCGGCACCAGACACAGCAGGTAACCCCCTTCTTTGTACCTTCTCTTCACTGGCTTCCAGAACATCCCTCTTCCTCCTGAAAACTTTTCAATGAGGCCTAATTACCCTACAGAGTTCCACATCCTCTCATCACCTTCTCTCACCTTCTTCTCATCACTTTATGACATCCACATAATAGACTGACTTACCCCAGTTACTGCCATCTGCCTTCCCCTTCTAGAACATGAGCCTCATGGGCAATACATCTGCACCTGTTCCATTCACTGATTTAACTCTAGCACCTAGAACAGTACCGTGCATGTGATAAGTACCCAATAAATATTTGCTGGAAGAATGAGTGAATGAGTGAATGAATGAATGAATGAATGAATGAGATGGCCTCTCTTCCTCTGAGCACTGTGAGGCACAGACACAAAGGTTGAAATGTGCTCACAGCCTGATGATAGTTTCCACACAAAGTAGAAGGCAGAGCCAAAAGAATGGCAAGGATGGCTGTGGGGTCTGAGGATCCAAATCTGATGCCTGAGCCAATCAGTCCCCTGGCGGGGTAAGCTGCTTGGACAGACATTTTTGCTACTAGCAGCTAAAACACCTTCTGTGATTGAGGAGGGTTTAGACAGTTGTTTATGAAGACTTCAAGAAATCACTCCACAGGGAGTTAAAGCAGTGACAGATGCTCAGGAGGTGGGGTGCAGGGGCAGGTTGTGGGAGTCTCAGATTTGCCCACCACATGAGCCTATGGACCCCAAAGTTCATTATTCTTTCTGCTGACTTCTTTTTTTTAGGATTTTATTTATGTATTCATTACAGACACAGAGAGAGAGAGAGAGGCAGAGGCATAGGCAGAGGGAGAAGCAGGCTCCCTGCAGGGAGCCCAATGTGGGACTCGATCCCTGGACTCTGGGATCAAGCCCTGAGCCAAAGGCATACGCTCAATCACTGAGCCACCCAGGCATTCCATATACTAACTCCTTCCATTGGTCTCACTGCAAGTCCTATGTGGAATTTATTCTACTATCATCCCATGTGAACAGTGGCCTCATTAGCATTCATCCCAGTTTACAATTAGGCAGGCAGCTGAAAATAAACCCCTCAAGAAGTACCAGCCATCAGAGGATGCAGCCCTCTTGTGAGCAAGGGCACAGGCAGGCAGGTAGGCACTTGGGGACATGGGCAAGTGTGCAAGGATGCTGTGAAAACATCAGAGTCTTCATGAAAGCCCTCATTGAAGCCTCTCCTCTTCATCCCATGTTCCCAGCAGTGCTCCCTTCAGCATGCCTATCTACTCTCAGCCTGTACAGTGCCTCTGCTCCACTCATGAGGCTTCCTTTGTCCCCCTGTCTCTCTCCAGACCACACAGCACCTTGCCACAAGGTGGGTCTTCTACACTTTCACAGTGACTCATGGTTGGGAGATAGCTTACGTAGTAGTTAAAGCATAACTCTGTGCTCAGAGATCCGACCCCCCAGTTCTGGCTCCCACATCTCCTAGGCGACCTGTGATGAACCCAAGAACTTCTCTGAACCTTGGATTCTCCACTGTGAAAGGAGCATGAACCAAGGTTTTATCTGCAATCTGTAAGCCCCTCATCTGAGCAAGGCAGCCCCCAGGAACTATTGAACTGTTCTGCTATTCTGTAGCTTTCTGTGGCCTTCTACTGCTCATGCTTCCAGTCTAAGCCCCTCCATCACCTTTGGGCTACCCTTGACCTGGCCTTCCCTGCTACCCACATGTCCCTCTACTTAACCTAGGCTAGGCCTCTCCCAGGATGCTCATCCTTCACTCTCTTCCTACCCACACACCACCATCTTTCCCCTTCTAGTGCTCTCCTCATGCTCTGCTTCCTCCAGGAAGCCCACTCTGATAACCAGCTCGGTCTGAGCTCCCCTTTCTCTTGGCCCCTGCAAGGTTTGAGTCTATTTCCTCATATTTAGATCATTGTGTATGACAGAGTAACCTCTCCATTTATGCTCCTCAGACTGTTGACCCATCTCATGCCTGTAGCTTGCAGAAGTTTACCAATAAGGCAGATCAGTGATGTAACAAAAACAGAGACTGCAAAACTGTGTGGCCCTGGATAAGCTAGCTACTCAACTTCTCTGAGTCTCAGGTTGGTTGTCAAGAGAAATGGGAATTTTAAAAAGTGTTTTTTGTACAATGGAATAAAAAAAGGAGATCATGCCATTTGCAACAATGTGGATGGACCTAGAGGGTGTTATGCTAAGGGAAATAAGTCAAAGACAAATACCATATGATTTCACTTATATGACTTATATGTGGAATCTAAAAAACAAAAACAAACAAACAAAAACTGCCCAGAAATAGACCCTATGTACAGGGAACAAACTGATGGTTGCCAGAGAGGAGGGAGGTGAGAGGTTGGACAAAATGGATGAGGGGGCATGGAAGGCACAGACTTCTGGCTATGGAGTGAGTAAGTCACAGGGAATAAAGGTACAGCGTAAGGAATATACTGTAGCGGCATTCTATGGCGGCAGATGTCAGCCACAGTTGTGGTGAGCATAGCATAACATAGACTTATCCAATCAAAATGTTGTACACCTGAAACTAACGTAACATTGTGTGCCAACTATACTTCAACTGGAAAAAAGAAAGATGTTTATGGGGACGCTATGAGGATTAAATGAGGGAACAAATAGAAGACATCTACCACAGTTTCTGGCATTTAATAGATGGGAACCAATATTGCCATCACCTTTGAAAAGGGCTTCTTTCCTCTCTGTACAAAAATTTATATTCCAAGTGTTTTCCCCAGGCTTTACTAACCAATTCTTTAGATAAGTTATAACGTATTCCAGTGTTTACAAAACTGCCTCTCATTCTGAGAATTCTAACTATGCAGGGATTTCAAAGAAGGGGCATGAATGCTCCCACCACCTCCACCCACCATGGCATTCTCCTCTACTGAGCCTGAGTCTAGCCTCAGAATCTTCCTTAGCACGATTCTCAAAGCAATCACCACTAACAAATCAGAATAGGCAAACGTTAAATAATAAAGAATTTGACTGGTCTTTGTCCATGGTTCCTGGGAGGTAACCTCTAAATCCTTGGGATTTCCTGAGTACTGGGAGTATCTTGGCTATTCATGGTGGGCCCTGGTAATTTATGCTGCAACTCCTGATGGCCCTGAGATAGTTTCAGGATGGGGGCCAGCTACCTCAGAAAGGCCAACCATGATCAGAGGGAAGGGGCTTTGAGCCACATGGTATCATGATCTTGAGGGTATTGTGCTAAGCAAAATAAGTCAATGAAAGAAAGATAAAAACTGTATGATTTCACTCATTTATGGAATCTAATGAAACAAACAAAGTAAACAACATGAAAAACTCATAGAGAACAGACTGATAGTTACCAGAAGGGAAAAGGATTGGAGGTGAGCAAAATGAATGAAAGGGGTCAATGTACGGTGATGGATGGTAACTAGACTTTTGGTGGTGATCACTTTCTACTGCATACAGATGTCGAATTATAATGTTGTACACTTGAAACTTATATAATGTTTTATACCAGTTTTACTTCAAGTTTTTAAAAAAGAGAGAAAAAATAGCGAACAGGAGCTGCTCTGTGTCTGAACACCTTTGCCAGAGTCCATTTTTTTTTAAGATTTAATTTATTTATTCATGAGAGACAGAGAGAGAGAGAGAGAGAGAGAGAGAGGCAGAGACACAGGCAGAGGGAGAAGCAGGCTCCATGCAGGGAGCCTGACGTGGGACTCGATCCTGGGACTCCAGGATCACACCCTAGGCCGAAGGCAGTGCCAAACCTCTGAGCCACCCAGTCTGCCCACCAGAGTCCATTATTAATGCCTCTGGGGACCACCCCAACCAGTGGGAGATGGGGACAGCATATGTTCCAGCTCCTGATCTTCCAGTGAATAATCCTTGAAAGTGGCCCAGTAACATGAGGTGACAACCTCAAAATCTTACCTGATACTGGTTTTGTCTCCTTCTCTATCTCACTTTGCCCCATCCTCTATGTCCTGCTTCCCTTTGGGACCAGTTCCCAAATAAACTTCCTGTGCCCACATGCTTTCTCAGAGTCTGCTTCCAGAAGAACAGAAACTAAAGCTGAAGGCTGGGCTCTTCAGAGCTGTGGTCCATAGTATAGCTGAGGAGGTCCAGAGCTCTCTGCCAGCCTCCAGCCTGGTGAGAGTCTGGAGGGAAAGACAATGGTGGTGTGGCCTTCCCAAGGACAACAAAGGAATTTTGAGAACTCGTGGGGTACAGAGTCTTTGAGAGGGTCACAAACACAGTGGGAGCTGCCTCAGCCCCTCCCAGCACAAAGCCATGGCTGGACAAGAAGACCTCCCATGAGAGCTGCCCAAGAAAGAGTACAGAGAGAGTAAGACCCCACTTAGGTCCAGGGCAGGCTGCTCTGTCCTGCGCCCATTGGACACCACCCCCTTTTGGACCTAATAACCCGGGGACCTTTGCCAGACCTATCTACAAGGTAGCCTCCAACCCATGCCAGGGCTGTTTTCTTGTGTGTACAGACCACACTCTGTCCAAAAGTGTGAGGGGTGGGCACCCACCCTGCTCAACAGCAGCCAGAGTGATAGGAGGTTTTTCTGAGCCCTCCACCTGAGAGCTTCCTGTTTTATTTATTTATTTTTTAAGCTTCCTGTTTTAAATCACAGAACTACCCTGCCTGTGCCAGCAGAGGTTCTGACTCTACCTAAGAAGGCTCCAGAGGGAAAGACCTCCAGGAGAAGAGGCCTGTGGAAGGACGCACATCACCATTGGCTTCATTCTCGGGGGGCCTCTCCGGGATTCACTGCCAGTTTCAGATTGAAGAAAATGCCAGCAGAGATTTTAGTGGTTGAAGGGAGAGTGTGTGAGAGGACAGCTCTCTAGCCGCCCAAAAGAAGGGTATGGAGTGGATACCCTCCCACCCACCACGCACCACCCCCGCAAACCCTGCCTCACTGGCTACCTTGTGGGCTCCTGATCTGACCACGGGGCCCTCCAGGGGTCTTGGCACAGAGCAGGTGCTCCCAAAACAATGACAGCCAACCACCACAAGACGTTCACTCTCCACTCAAAGTGAAAGTGAAATCTGAGTTTCTTCATGCATGGTCTGCACCTCTTGTCTTAACCCTGAGCGAGTGCCCAGCACCACTGACCCCACCCCACCTCCTCCACACACATCCTCCAAGAGGATGCCCACCTCAGTAGCCCTTATCACTGCCCATCCTTAAAAGCCAGGCTTCTCTCACCTCCACTACCCTAGCAGCACTTGTGTCTTGACCTTGTTCTTGCTCTGCCCTTGCAGCGTGAAATAGATGGTTTATTCTGGGACCCAGTCCTTTTACAGAACACATCCAATAGCAATGAGATAGGAGTCCTCATGGAATTTCAGCTCTAGGTCCTCCCTGTGTCAGATTTCATGAAAAAAAAAAAAAAAAAAAAAAACACAAAAGTCATGACAGACAAAATTATCAAAAATTTCATTAGAAACTGGATCAATATTACTGATTTTTTTTTTTGCCTTAGATTCCAATATGATTCAACACTGATCCTGTCTTTAAAATTTTGTTCATGATGGAGATTTTATCCTTGTTTTCTTTTTTTAATATAGCATTAAGATATATCTTGATTCCTGGTACCCTTCTAAATTTTGCAGCCAGGGCAGTGCCTCATTCCCCTCACCCTAGTGTTAGCTCTGCTCCCAAAGCAAGCTTTTCCTTCTAAGGCAAGGTAGCTCCCGTTAAGCATTTCCTGCTGAGTGGTATTATGCTAATTAACTGGAACCCAAAATAATTCAGACAGCCTTGGGAGAGGAGACAGGACCAGAGAGAAAGGGAGAAGAGAAATAAAGCACAAAAGCAGAAAGAGAAGTAGAAAACACAAAAGATTAAAGAGAAGAGAGGACCAGGTCAAAGCCAACGACTATTGTATTTATGCAAATAACCCCCACCTGCTAATGCAGGCTTCCTCAAGGTTTGAAGGCTTTCCCTTCAAAGAGCTCCTATTTGTAATCGGCCAGACACAGTAGCAGGACTAAAGTGTGTAATTTAGTGGCTTACAAAAAAAGCCTACTTTTATCTTGAATTCTCTAAGAAGTTGTTATAATTTCCACAGTGACCTAAAACACATATCAAACCATCTTACATGGCAGCCCTGCTCACCTTAGCCCTTCACCTCTGGGTTATCTGCAAGAGCAAAACCCACAGTGTAGAGAAAGATGGGCCTCCACATGCAGAGTACCAGACATCCCACCTTGCACCGGCTGTCCCTCAGCAATTATGAACAGCATGCAAAAGGAGGCAAACTGGCAGCTAAAATGAGCCAGTTTTCATTTTTTAAAACCCACTGTTCCCACTAATGGCAGGTGCCCTGTTTCCAAGTAGTAGGTTTGTGATAATCAGTAGGACAGACTCTTCTGAAGTCTATGCTCCGCAAGGCTGGTACCAAATAATTGCCTTCTTGGCCAAGCTAATTTTCCTCAGTGGAACTAGAGTCAGAGCAGAGAATGGGACAGGAGAAGGCAGGAGAGGTAGGCAAGGGTTGGACATGCTGAGCCCTGATGGCCCTATTACTGAATGTGCTTTTTAATCCCAAGAGCAATGGACAGCTACTGAAGAATTGTAAGCAGAGGGGTGATATCAGGAGATCTATGTATTTTGAAAGTTTTCAGGGAACTGAAATTGTTACCAGTTGGACTCCAAGACCTGGCATTTATTGCCCACCTGCTTGTACTCACCTTTGTCCCACATTTACCCTTCAGCTCTTCTTTCCACCTTATTTCTTAACTCAAGCAAATGGAAAGCAAAACTGGCTCTGAGCCACAGTGACTGCCCTGACAAGACCTCCCCAGCCCAGACCATCCAGACAGTGTGAGTATAACTCCTGATTCATGCTTATCCACATGGACTATGGAGTCACTTCTAGAATGACCTGCAACTACCTTTACCTCGTTATAATACTAAAATCTTCATGCACGGAGGAGCACAGTATGTTATGTACTGTACATAACGTACAGTGTATGTGTAGGCATGTTTCCTTAAGACACACACACAACTTTGTACCCTCCTCTACAGACCAGGACAGGGATCTCCCTTCTATATATTCATCTGACCTATCCACCCTTGCCTAGGGGGTCACAGCTTTGGAAGTTATTCCTCGTGAGCTCCTTAGTTGCTGTAAATAAAGTTTTCTTTGTACAGTAATTCACCTAGTGTAGTTTCTATTTATGACTCACCAAGAAGTGAGCTCACATTGGTTCTGTTACAAAATGGGACAAGAGTGTAAGCAATCTGGCCATAAAGGTAAGACTGATCAGTCTTGGTTAAGACTGGCTCTGGGAGAGAGGAGGAGGAAGTGTGACCAAATGACTCCCAGATTCTGGGTGGAAAATGATATTTTTCATTGAAGGAGAAGTAGGTTTGGGGGCACCCCGAGCCAGACATTTTGTCTTATGTGGTGGGCCAGATCTGAGGCGCCTTTGAGAAATCTGTGGTAGCTGCCAGGTGAGCAGCTGGGTATTTCCAAGTAAAGCTCAGGGGAAAGCGTTAAGCTAGAGATTAGAAGTAATGGAGAGTCATCTGCATATATACATGGTAATTGCACCAAATAGCAGCTCCCAGGGAGTGGGTTCACTTGAGGCCAGGATTTTCAGTGGAGGTTGGAGTGAGGCTGTAATTGATTCATTCCTTTGCCCAAAATACAGCTGACCCAAGGTATTGCAGCCAATAAATCGCTTGGAAGTTAAAATATTCACTCACTAAAACAATCTTTTCAAACCCTCCATTCCCTCCTCTTTGCTCAGACCACTTAGTCTTTCTGGGCTACACTGACCATCTCCTTGGCTGCTCCCCAAACCATCCAGAGCCCTCCAGCCCTAGTTAATCTCCTTTTGTAAATTCCTTCAGTGGGCTTCCTTTTCAAGTGCTCTTGGGAGGGGCAGGAAGCTGTGGAGGCACCACAGGCACTGGGGTTGGCAACTTCAGCTGATTTACTCCTCACTACCTCCTGGGAGACCAGAGTTACCACCCCCCCACCTCCCCCCCCCACCCCCCCCCACCCCCGCCCCGCCCCATGACAGACAGTCAAGGAACCCTGCCCATTGCACAGCCAATGGGAGCAGAGCTCACAAGGGAACCTAGCATCTTAGAAGAGATGGCATGTGTGAGGCATGGGGGGAAATGGCCTGGCACAGCCAGTCAGCAGTGACTAAGAAATGCCCAAATTTAGACCTTCAGCTTTGGCTTTGATTTCAAAATTAATTTTTCCACTTTCATTTTCAAAGAGATTTTTTTTTTAGAATTCTTACTTGTAAAGGTTGTGAGCAGGAATGAAAATTCAGGTTATCAAAGATACTAGCACCAAAAACAAAAACAAAAAAGGCCATTAAAAGTGAATCTGCTTAAGGCAGAAACTAAAATTCATTGGAAATAATAGGGAGAAAATCTTATATCTAGAACTTAATTTGAAAAATAGAACTAAAAATTATAAAAATAACATTATTTCATATCTTAAATAAAACCTGATTTATAAGCAGAATGGCTCCTTACTTCTGTGAATTTTTTTTTACTTTATATTATAAAAAATTTCAAGCAAAAGAGGAAAGAGAATGGCATAACAAAACTCCATATATCCATTACCTAGATTTTTAAAAAGATTTTATTTATTTATTCATGAGAAACACAGAGAGAGAGAGAGAGGCAGAGACATAGAGAGAAAAGCAAGCTCCCTGCAGGGACGCTGATGTGGGACTTGATCCTGGGACTCCAGGACCATGCCCTGGACTGAAGGCAGGTGCTAAACTGCTGAGCCACCCAGGGATCCCATGAATCTTTTTTAAATGACATTAGCCTATATAGACACAATACCATCATCACACCTAAGAAAATCAATGAAAATTTCCTAATGTGTTATCTAATACCCAAATTTAAATTTAAATTTCTCCCCAATTATCCTCCCCAAACTGTATTATGGTTGGTTTGTTCAAGTATCCAGTCATACATACAATGGAAAATTACACAGCCATAAAAAAGAACAAGATCTTGTCATTTATGACAACATGGGTGGACCTAGGCAGTGTTATGCTAAGTGATATAAGTCAGAATGAAAAAACAAATCTGGGACACCTGAGTGGCTCAGTAGTTGAGTGTCTGCCTTTAGCTCAGGGTGTGATCCCAGGGTCCTGGGATCCTCCCTCAGCCTGTGTCTCTGTGTCTCTCATAAATAAATAAATAAATAAATAAATAAATAAATAAATAAAATCTTTTTTAAAAAGGAGAGAAAATAAATTCCATATAATTTCACTTATATATCAAACCAAAACGAAAACAAAACAGAATCATAGATACAGAGAACAAAGTGGTGGTTGCCAGGCTAGGGGCAGACGGGACAGTGATGGGCAAAATAGGTGAAGGGGATTAAGAGACACAAAGTTTCAGTTATAAAATAAATAAGTCGCAGAGATGAAAAGTACAGCACAGGAAATATAGTCAATACTATTGTAATAACGTTGTATGGTGAGAGATGGTGAGTACACTTAGAGTGTCAAGCATTGCATAATGCACAGAATTGCTGAATCACGATGTTGTACCTGAACTAATTTAACACTGTATGTCAACTATACTTCAATAATAAAAAAGAAAAGATCCAGTCAAGAAGCACTTATTGCATGCAGCTGCTAGGACTTCTAGGTATCTTTTACCCTAGATATTGCACTGTCCACGACAGTGGACACGGGCCACATGTAGATATCTAAATTAATCAAAAATAAATAAATAATAAAAATGAAGTGATATTTAAAATGCAGCTTTTCAGTCTCACTAGCCATACTTCTAGTGCTTAACAATCACACCTATATGATAGAACATTTCCATCATCACAGAAAATTCTACACCACAATGCTAATCTAGAACATTCCCCTTGCTTTGGGCACCCCCACTCTGTTTTCTTCTTTTTATTTGTTTAAAACATTGTATTTATTTATTCATGATAGACACACAGAGAAAGGCGGAGACACAGGCAGAGGGAGAAGCAGGGACCCCAATGCAGGACTCGATCCCAGGACCCTGGGATCACGCCCTAG
This sequence comes from Canis lupus baileyi, assembly GCF_048164855.1. Lineage (NCBI taxonomy): Eukaryota > Metazoa > Chordata > Mammalia > Carnivora > Canidae > Canis > Canis lupus. The sequence continues at coordinate 28,820,279 of NC_132857.1, read as the reverse complement.
CCAAAGGCAGATGCTCAACCACTGAGCCACCCAATGTGCCCCTGTCATCTTTTTATATTTAATATTGACCTGTTAAATAGATCTGGCCAGTTGTTATATAGAATGCCCTACCTTCTGGACTCCACTGATTGTTTCTTTGTGGTGTCATTTAATTCATTCCTTTACTCCTTGTATTGCTGATAAACTCCAGGTTAGAGCTAAAGGCTTGATTAAATTTAATTATTAGGGCAGAGAAAGCAGCAAGTGTTGTTTGGGATGGAGGGGTGGTTTTCCTTAAAATATATGCTAGCAGGATTCTGGGTTAGTCAGAAGCTCTTGCCTTCAAAATGAACTTGTCTAGTACAATCATATATTATCCTGGCTTTATGGTTTTAATATTCAAGTTGTTTATTCTGTTGCACATAGCATTTTGACTGCTTCAAAAACTTTGTACCCTCTACAAGACCCTAATTTGGTTCAGCAGTATGTTTGCACTGTATCCATCCATCAGTGGAAGGCTGGACAGTAAGAGACCCCACCACCAGGAGACAGCTCCCCCACAGCAGTGAGAGATGCTTGCATGAGGGCTAGGGTCAAACACAAGGAGCCCAGCGGTGAGCATTCTCATATGATAGAAACTTGAGGTGCCCTGTGTACCCTCAGATTTTTTGAATACCTCATTTAAGGAAGTCTGACAAATGAAAAAAAAATTTTACTCGTTACTCATTTGAAATTTGTTTCTTAAAATGAGTAAAACATTGTTTTGTTTCTTAAACCCCACAAAGGAGTGAAATCATATGGTATTTGTCTTGCTCTGACTTATTTCACTTAACATTATACATTCTACCTCTATTCATGTTGCTGTAAATGGCAAGATTGCATTCTTTTTATGGCTGAGTAATATTCCAGTGTGTGTGTACACCACATCTTCACCCATTCATCAATTGGTGGACATTTCCAAATTATGGAAACATAATTTGACTATTGTAGATAATGCTGCTGTAAGCATCAGGGTGCATGTACCCCTTTCAATTAGCACTTTTTATTCTTTGAGTAAATACCTCATAGGGCAATTGCTGGATTGTAGGGTAGCAAACAAACAAAACAAATGAGCATAGGGAAAAAGAGACAGCGAGAGAGAGAGGGGCGGGGGGGCAAACCAAGAAACAGACTCTTGAGAACAAACTGAGGGTTACCAGGGGGCCGTGGGGGGAGGGGATGGGTAAAAAAGATGATAGGGATTTAGGACAGTACTTGTCATGATGAGTACCAGGTGTTTCTACACCTGAAACTAATATTACACTCTAACTAATTGGAATTTAAGTGAAAACTTAAAAAAAAAAACAAAAAAAAAAAACAATGGGGGGATTTTTTATTGAACTATTTAAAAATTTATTAAAATGACTTGAAAGGTAGAAATCATAAGAGAAAAGTCACTATAAGGCTTGAACTAGTGCAGGAGACTGAATATGTTTCAGCCACACAAGGGAGTACTGAGCAGCTATAACTAGAAATGGAAAATATCTCTATATACTGATAGAAGAAATAAGGTGAAAGAAGCAAGCAAGCAGAGCAGTGGTTATAATACAGTACCTTTTATGTAAGAAAAGGGGGAAATGAGATACATAGATAGATCATTTCTTACACTATCATAAGAAACAATGGAAAGATATACCAAAACCAGTATTTTTAAATGGTTATTCAGAAAAAAAAAAAAAAAAAAAACAGTGAAGAGGAAAGCTATAAAAACAAGATTTCTGTGGATGTAACTTGTTAAATGCTTTTCATTTTGGCCTATAAATGTCTTATATAATTTTTTAAAGTTCAGTGACAAAAGAAAAACAATCGTTTAAAATCTGAAAGTACACCTAAGTGAAGGAGCCTAACTGCATATAAAGTATGTGGCATAACCACATACAGAAAACAATTGCTTGAAGTGGCTTTAAAACACGATGTTTTAACTATACATCCCAAGTAAGGATACGCTATGGATAATAAAAAAGGAAAGAAATCATAAACTGCATTCAGTAGTCATGTTATTAGTATTGATATTTGTTTTAAATGACAATGTTGCCATCATTAGGTACCAAATTTTCAGCATAAAAATGATACAGCATAAAATTAAGGAGGTTAAGTAAAAATCCTACAATCCTAAAAATCAGAAATAGCATTATGAACTCACATTGTGAGTATATATATTTGTATATATATATATATATATATATATTTATTTATTTATTTATTTATTTATTTATTTAATACATGTGTCTTAGCTCTGTTCACTAAATGGCCTAGAAGCAATGACTAACAAGTAACAATGAGTAACGCTTAGAGCCAGGCTGTGCTTTTCGAGGGAAATGGGCTAATTCCAGGTCTGTGCAAAATAAGCCAGAGTCGTCTGGTACTAGAAAGCCACGGAGCTCTCAAAGACTGATGGGAACATACTGAAGTGATACAGGACAGCCCTGGCCGCCTGTAGCAGCTGCTCAGTAATGGAGGGACTGATGACCCACAGCTGTGGGACTCATCTAAGGCAGGGGTGAGGACTGCAGGGTGGAGGTGAGACCAGAAGGAGTCCCAGCACAAGCAGGGGGGGCCTGGGTGGGCACAGCAGGGCAGGGGAACAAGCTCTGAGCAAGGAACAGAACAGTATCTTAGGGTACCGCACCAACCCCAGATTCTGGGCAAGGAATAGCTGCAGGGACTGGAGACAGCTTTTGAAAAAGAGAGCTCTCTCCCCCAGGAGGAGCTGGGGTGGGGGGTAGAGGAATCCTGGGCACCAGACTCAACCTGTAGGAACACCAAGAGCAGGTTTGGTTCAAGAACCACAAGACCCGGTGCTTGGGTGTTTCAGTTGGTTAAGCAGCTGCCTTTGGCTCAGGTCATGCTCAGATGGAGCCCCTGCTCAGTGGGGAGTCTGCTTCTCCCTCTCCCTCTGCGCCGCCCCCCCCCACACATACCGCCCCCCTTGCAGGAGCAAATGCTCTTAAAAGCAGGGACCACCAGGGCAGCCAGGCCAGTGGCCTGGAGCCCCGAGTGCACACATATTGTCCGAGTCCCTGACTCTGCAGACTCCATTCCCCAGGGTCCCAGGTGTGTGCAGCCCCCCTCTCCTACCACTCCTTCCACCCTAGGGCCAGTTCCCCAGCAGCTTCCAGACCCAGCCTGGGCTCAGGCCCCTTCTGCTTGACCCACGCCAGACCAAGTGTCATTTCTTGACCTGGCAGGGCTCCTCCCACCCAAAACCCCTTGGGGATCCTCCTTGTCGTACCCCATCCTCCACGTCTGGATACTACGGAAAGCTGATTTAGTGGATGGAAGTACTCCCCCAGCAGATATTTACTGAATTTCTGGGGGTGTCCCCAGGCACTGCCCTGCAGATGCCACGGGAGCCCTCCCCTGGGAGCTGCGCTCCGCAGAGCCTGAGGCTGTGGCTAGTGGCTGGTGTCCTCGCCTCCTCTCCTCTTTCACAGCGTGAAGGCACCTGCCTTCATCCATCCGACCTGGGGCGGTGAGCAGGGCTTGTTTGGGATCCTCATCTTTTGGGATCCTGTGGGTCCCGCGGGAGCGTTCGCGTGGGCACCCACGGGGGACGCTGCAGAGCTCTCCAGGGAGCCTGACGGCCGCATCCTCCGGTCCGCGGTCCAACCCGCGTCCAGAGCGCGCAGACTCCTCGCCCGCGGGCCCGGCCTTCCCGGTGGTTCTACGCTCACGCTCACGCAGCCGCTGGAAGGAGAGGCTGGCCGGCGCACGGGTTGAGTGGGCCTTAGGAATCCTCGTGCAAAGTGTGTGTTCACGGTTGTCTGCCTACATTCTTGATTTTTTGAATTGATTTTTATAGCTGCTTGGCACCTAATGTGTTGTAAAAAACCTTCCATTTATGGGGGTTTATTCATTAGTGGAATTTGATTTCTTGATTTTTGTGTTATCTATTTCAGTGCTTTCTAATTATCTGCGGTAATAGATCAGTTGCTTTTTCCTTTTTTTTTCATTTCCAAGAATGGCAGACCAATAAGAAATAGAAGAGTTAATACAAATTTTAAAATGAGATTCACAATCTATGATAGATAGATGATTGATAGATGATAGAGTGGGCTTTTAAGTCAATAAAATGAGACAAAATAGAATTATCAAAAATATGATAGCAGGAAAAGATTTTTATTAATGAGAAAGAAGAAAAATTTTTAATTACAGATGAAGCAGATATAAAATGTACTGTCAAAATGACGTTAATATTTCTGAAAACTGATTTCCAACGTGTCTACTTGCCCAGTCACAAACTAGAACCAGAGTTTATAGATGCCAGCAGTCTGGAGTTTTCCACCTACTTCACTGAAAATAGCATAGTTTATCTTATGTTTCCCCTCCAGCATTAATGCTTTTTTCTTGTTTAAGAAATCTTTCACTATCTCAAGGTCATGAAGATATTCTATTTTAGTTTCTAAAATTTTTTTTTAATTTTTATTTATTTATGATAGTCACACAGGGAGAGAGAGAGAGGCAGAGACAGACATAGGCAGAGGGAGAAGCAGGCTCCATGCACCGGGAGCCTGACGTGGGATTCGATCCCGCATCTCCAGGATCGCGCCCTGGGCCAAAGGCAGGCGCCAAACCGCTGCGCCACCCAGGGATCCCTCCATTTCATTTTTTTTTTCATGGATTTCCACTTGTCATTTTATTGAGAAGTATATAATTCATATTATCAAAAATCAAAGGTTTATTAATATATGGGTCTATATCTAAACTATACTTTGGGTCAATGGTCTATGTGTCTACTCTTGCACCAATAGCATGCTGCCTCAATTACTATAGCTTTACAATAGGTCTTGGTATCTGGTAGCTAAAGTCCTCTTACCCTTTTTTAAATACTGTCTTTGTTTGGCCTTTGTATTTCCATATAAATTTTTAAGTGAGGGGATCCCTGGGTGGCTCAGCGGTTTAGCATCTGCCTTTGGCCCAGAGCGCGATCCTGGAGTCTCGGGATCAAGTCTCACACCAGGCTCCCAGCATGGGCCTGCTTCTCCCTCCTCCTGTGTCTCTGCCTCTCTCTGTCTCTATGTCTATCATAAATAAATAAATCTTTAAAAACAATTTTTTAAGTTAATTTGACCAATTCTCCCAAGAAGCTTATTGGAATTTTAATTAAGATTGCATTATATCTATAAATGTATTCAGGGACCCCTGGGTGGCGCAGCGGTTTGGCGCCTGCCTTTGGCCCAGGGCGCGATCCTGGAGACCCGGGATCGAGTCCCACATCGGGCTCCTGGTGCATGGAGCCTGCTTCTCCCTCTGCCTATGTCTCTGTCTCTCTCTCTCTCTGTGACCATCATAAATAAATAAAAATTAAAGAAAAAAAATGTATTCAGAGAAAATGACACATTAACGCTACTAAGACTTCCAATTTGTGAACATAGTTTATCTCTTCATTCCTTTAGATCTTTTTTTTTAAGTAGGCCCCACACTGAGTGTGGGTTGGACTTGAACTCATAACCCTGAGATCAAGACCTGAGCTAAGATCAAGAGTTAGACACTTAACCGACCAAGCCAAATGTTATAATCCGAAAAGAAAAAAAAAAAGATACAGGAGTCAATTTGAAAAGGCTACACCGGCTTAAGATGGAACTATCTGAGCACCAAAAAGTGAAGTGATCAGCATGGAATGAAACGTGACAAATATATAAAATTCATGAGTTCACAAAGCATTTTTAAAAACTCTTTAGTTATCATGAGAATTTTTTAGGACATCAACTCATTACTCTGAAAAGTCATAAATTGATAAAAGGACACAATCAAGCATTCATTCCACTTTTCCCTTATGAGGAACCAAAGAATCTATCAGGTGAAATTTTGAGGGAGAACTTTATAATGGAAGGAACAGATTGACCACACTTGAACTTGTGATCAATCTTATTGTCACTAAAAGGATGGCAGATATGATGAGCCTCCCACCACACCACCACAGTGAGATGCAGTTGAAAGCCATAGCACAATCTATAAAGGGCTTTTCCTTAAAAAGGAAACCTGAATTTAATCAAGTCTGAATCCAACCACCAGTTTATAAGGAATATAGGAGACAGAGGAAAAAGTTAAAGAGGCTCTCTATGCAACAATCAGCCAAATCTAGGGTACAGGATATTCTAGAAATCCAATGAGCTAGTTTCTCTGACAGATCAATGGCATTTTCAATAATAATAATAATAATAATAATAATAATAATAATAATAATTTAATTAAAAAGAACAAAGGATATTTAAGATATATCCCAAAATGATGTGTGGGTCTTCCTTGAATCCTGATTCAGACAAATCAACTCTAAAAGATAATTTTTGGAAATTTGACCCTGAACTGTGTACTACATGATATCAAGGACCTATGGTTTGTTTAATTTGATAGGTGTGATAATACATGATGTTTGGGTTTTTTAAATGGTCTTGTTAGAGATGTATACTGTAGTATTTAGAGGTAAAATTACATGTTTCCGGGATTTGCTTTAAAGGATTCCAGTTTTTAAAAAATGATATGAGAGAAGTGGTAGTTCAAATAGATGGCAAAATAGTGACAATTACTGAAATTGAGGGATGAGTGCATAAGAATTATTCATTACATTATCCTCTTTACTTTTGTGTATGTTTAAAAGTTCTAAGTAAATGTCTATTACCTTATAATTTAAAAGCAGTCAATAAATTTAAAAGCCAAATAAGGGGGATCCCTGGGTGGCGCAGCGGTTTAGCACCTGCCTTTGGCCCAGGGCGCGATCCTGGAGACCCGGGATCGAATCCCACGTCAGGCTCCTGGTGCATGGAGCCTGCTTCTCCCTCTGCCTATGTCTCTGCCTCTCTCTCTCTCTGTGTGACTATCATAAATAAATAAAAATTTAAAAAAAAAAGCCAAATAAGGAACTAGGACAAATATTTGCAATTTATATGATAGTCAAAAAGTTAACATACATTCTAGGTAAACAGTTTATAACATGTTAAGATTAAAGCAAGCTCTCTAATAAGAAGATAGGCTAAGGACAATGAAAAGGCAATTTCCCTAATTACATTGGCTAGTAAACTTACAAAAATTAGAGAAATTCACTAATTATCAAAAGGATCAAATTAAAAGTGATGAAATATTATTTTAAAATATTTTTTGAAATCATCTTAGTGTAATGAAAAATGGACACACAAATACTGCTGGCTAGATTATAAATTGTGTAAACTTTCTGGCAGATAATTTGGCAATGTATATTAAGTAGCCTTAAAAATGTATGCCCTGGGTCTCTCAGAGAAATGGCTGCTTCTAAACTGGGGCAGGAAATATTAAAAATGAACTTAGAGCATCTTGTAGTGCTCTACAATGAAGAAGGAAAAAACAAAAAACCACAATGATGGAGTTACATCAAAGGGACACAGGAGTCAGTTGAAAAATCCCAATGACCAAGCTGGAACAATCTTAGCAACAAAATAAAGTAGCATTAGATAGTAACCCAGAGTATAAAATCAATAGCTATGAGTCCATTCTGATATAAATGAACAATTGAATGCATAAGTAATTAAACTAATGGAGAGAACAGGCAAATCTCCCTTGTATTCCAAATAACTTGTATAGTACCCCCCCTCCCCTTGAGGAGAGTATAATTCCCCATCTTTTTTTCTTAGGATTGTATTTATTTATTTATTTTAGAGAAAGAGAGCACCTTAGAGGGGTGGAGAGAAATGGGGGGGGGGGGAGGTGCGGAGGGGAAGGAGCAGAAGAAGGGTAAAGAATCTCAAGTAGACTCCACCCTGACTGCAAAGCCCCTCACAAGGCTCAGTCTCCTGACCCTGAGATCATGATCTGAGCTGAAACCAAGAGTATGTTGCTTAACCCACTGGCCACCCAGGTGCCCCATAATTCCCCATCTCTTAACTGTAGGTTGTGTGCATAGTGACTTCTTTCCAGAGACCATGAAAAGAAGAGGGAAAAGAGAATAAGTTTACAGCGGAGAAACCTAACAAATACTACCTCAGCCAAGTGATCAAGGTCAATGCCAACAGTGTAGGTATATTAATAATATGTACCCTTGATACAGAGTAATGAAAATGGCACTTAACCTCTGTGATCTCCAACCTCAAAACATAACCCCAATTCAATCATGAGGAAAACATCAGAAAAGTCCCAACTGAGGGATGTTCTACAAAATACTTAAACTCCTCAACACTGTGGCATCCAAAACAAGGAAAGTCTGAGAACCTGTCACAAACAAGAGGAGCCTGAGGAGACATGACAACTAAATGTAGTGTGGGATCCAACCTGGGATTCTGGAACAGAAAAGAGTCATTAGGAGAAAACTAAGGAAAAGTAAATAAAGTATGAATTTCAGTTAGTAATAATTTATCAATAATTTATCATTGAATTATAACCAATGTATCCCACTCATGTAAGAAGTTAGTAAGAGGGTGCAGGATATGTAGGAAATATGTACTATCTTCCCAACTTCACTGTAAATCTGTAACTGTTCTAAAATAAAGAGTTTATTATTTTTCAATGCATGTCTTTTGACACAGAAATTCCATTTGGGGAAATGTATCCTAAGGAAATAAATAAGGATGTAAACAGAGAATAAGTTACAGATGTGAAGTTTATAATAGTAAAAACTTTTAACAGCGTAAGAGCCCAACAACAAGAGAAGACATCGGTGAATGATAATATATTCACACAGCCTACAGATAGTTATCAGACTTACAAAGGGTGTTTCAGATGTGTGTGTAGCTGATATTCTCCATATTTCATTTTAATTGCAAAAAAACAGATAAGGTTTATCCATATTTGAAAGTAGAGATATAGTGAAATACAAATAGATAAACCTCAAAGTGTATGCACAAAATGTTAACTAAATCTGTATTCTTTTGGAGCATTTTCTAATTTTCCTATAATAAGCAAGCTGAAATTTCCAGGAAGGAACTGGATTAGCCAAAATGATCTAGTGGGTCCACAGTCAGCAGGGGGACTTCATTGTCACTGTCAGTGCCATTTTGGTTGTTAAAAACTTTTTTAAATCACTTCTAATAGTATATGTATTTCTGAACTATTGTAGTGTCCAGTTATGGGTAAACTCTAATATATTCAAAATGAATATATTTGTGAACAGTCTGTTCAACTTGCCAGAAAAACTGGGAGAAGTGGGGGACAACTGTACCTTCCTGCAGGAAGCCAGGATGGCCATGTCTTTAGCTGATGTCCCCCTCCCCTCTCACCCCCGTCCTTGACCCTACCCTCACCACCACTTACTTCTCTTTCCCAGGAAAAAAGAAGTCAACTCAGAGAAGCCAGGGCACAAGCCAAGTCTGGACAATGCCCTGGAGCTATTGCTCCTCCCTGCCTGAAAAAAATGTTGAGCACCTGATGACTCCTAGCCACCAACCTGATCAGCAGTTGCCATTTACCTGGCCTCTCCTCTGTGACAGGTGTACTTCTGTTTCCTTTTGTCAGGAAAAATACTGGAAAAGAACAAAGATGACAGGGTATCTTCTCAATGGAATTCTGGCTAGCAGACCCTCCCGGAACCGATTCTACAAGGATGTCTGCCTTTTGGTTGTTTTTAGTTGGGCTGTTTGGCAAGCCTGTAGAAAGAGAAATTGACTTTTGGAGGGCTGATGGTGATGAAGTGGTTTTTTGTTGTTGTTTTTTGTTTTGGGGTTTTTTTTTGTCCACAGCAATGTAAATGGATTGAATCCAGTGGAGAATATAATCTCTGTAAATCCAGTTATCATTTGAACTGGCTCCCTTGTTCACTAGTAGCTAAATAAAATCTTCAGCGTGTTTATATTTGTATGATCATAATTTTAACTCTTTGCAAATTATCCTTTAATAGTTTCAGAGATCCCATGAGATACCCCATGGACTCACTGGACAAAGCCAGGTAAACAGCACGCTGGAGAGGATACTTCCCAGGCTGCAGAGCTCTCATATAGCCCTTCAAGGCACCCAGAGTGAGCCCCAACCAGCAACAGAACTTAGGCTTTGCTCACCCTCTGCTCTTCTGGTTCTGTTTTACTAATCTTTACTGAATTTGTGTTTGTGTTTTTAGTTCTGGTTCTTAGACGACTGTTAAGTTATTCTCCTTTCTTGGGAATGGTGGTTAAAAAATTGGTTTTACAGTTTGACCATGTGGTAATCTCTGTAGGCAGATGATCTATCCCCTTCTACATGGGAAACAACAGAAAACACAGCTTGTTAGTCTTCGATTGTCTATTTGTTATTCAAGTCAATTAGTCTTTGTGTATCTATTTGGGGCTCAAATCCATTAAGAATTTAGTGCCCTGGGAAGAATATCTCTTTGAGATCTAGGACTGGTCGTATTTTGTGTTTATTTTTGGCCTGTGGCTGAAACTGTGGAACTGAAGTCAAAATCTCTTGATATATCTGTGCATTCATGTGGGCATGAGTCTACTGTGAGAAAGGCCTTTACCTCTTGGTGTATGAGTGTAAAATACATTAGGTTATTAAATCTCTTAAATCAAAGGAACCCTATTCTAATTAGTGTAGAGGAAAAAAAGCACTTAATAAATCTAATATTCCTAACTTGTAATACTTACAAGTGTTAGGCTTTTAAAAAACTATTCTTCATAAAGAAACTGCTAACTTAAAAAATGTTTTAAAAATCCAAGTTCACATGTGTACACATGTGTAATGTGTAAAATCACATTAGCTTAATAATTTTGGTTTTAAAAAAAGAGATATGTCTTTTCTTCAATTTGTCATTGTCAAATTGTGCAAATACACATTTCTTTTGGTATGCTTTATCATGAAGAAAATAGTTCCTTTGAACTTCCTAAATAGTTTACCGATGAAAGATTAAAAAGCTAGCCTTACTCTTACATTATACAATGAAAACCATAAGTTGATGTTCTTCTAAATTGAATTATCATTCAGACAAACTTACCATATGTTTTGCAGTGCATCCAGTTGAGTAAATTTCCAGTATCTTCAGATAACTGAAAACCCTAAACTGATATTGAATGTATCTAATTAATGGATAATCATTGGCTACCTAGGTAATTTCTATGATACTAAAACATAATTACTAAACATAACTTTGTTTATATTACTTTGTTCTTATTGTTATATGCTACAGAAAGACTATTTAGGTCATGTTGATAAATGTATTCACGTTTGCTGATGCATGTGGCTGCACAAATGTGTGCATGTGTATTTGTGCACACTGCTCATCTGCTCATAGGCTGGCCAGAGATGGTTCTCAATTTTCCACCCACATCCTGGATTTTTTCCATATAATAGAAGTTGGTTACTTTGGATAAAAGTTACCACTAATATGGGTAGTTGATGCTATTCATGGAAAAAAAGAAATATAACAAAGAAATATACAAAGAAAATATAACAAAGAAATATACAAAGAAATATAACTGTGTATGTGCTTTTGTTTTGTGAGGCAGTAAAGAACAGTTTTGTTCCTGAATGTAAGAGAGAACAGTGAAGGACAAAACTGAAAAAGTATGTTTTATTTACCTTGGTTTATAATACCTGAGTCTGAAATGAAACCATGAAATACGTTAAAGATCTGGCAAAACTCATTCATTGTTGATGGGTTTGCTGCCTTGGTTTATTGGTAAGTACCTTTGTCTACAATGAGGAGGTGATTTTTCACTTGTGTGTAATCTGTCCCCATCGTGGATAGTTTGTGTCCTACTATAAAAATTTCTGTGCTTTATGTTGACTTTATTACATTCCCTGATTATTAAATGACAAAATACACACAAAACCTCACTTGTGAAAGAGATGATGGTCTTCAAAATCATATTACCTTCTACATTCACTATAATTTTCATTTTTCTTTTTGTATTTTTTTTAAGTTTTTGTTTCAATTCCAGTTAGTTAACATAAGGTGTTATATTAGTTTCAGGTGTGCAACATAGTGATTCAACACTTGCATACATCACCAGGTGCTCATCACAGCAAGTGCCCTCCTTAGTACCCATCACCTATTTCACCCATCCCCCACCCACCCACTTTCCCTTTGGTAACCATCAGTGGATTTTCTTTTCTTTTTTTTTTTAGATTTTCTTTATTTATTTGAGAGAGAGCGCGCGCACACAAGTGGGGGGAAGGGTAGAGGGAGAGGGAGAAGCAGGCTCCTTACGGAGAAGGGAGCCCAACACAAGGCTCAATTCCAGGACCCTGGGATCACGACCTGAGACAAAGGAAGATGCTTAACAGACTAAGCCATCCAGGTGCCCCCACCGGTGTGTTTTCTATAGTTAAGAGTCTGTTTCTTGGTTTCTCTCTCTCTCTCTCTTATTTTTTCTGCTTGTTTTTTTTTTTTTTCTTAAATTCCACATATGAGTGATATATGGCATTTGTCTTTCTCTGACTTATTTTGCTTAGTGATATACTTTATCTCCATCCATGTCATTGACATGAAAATGATTTCATTCTTTTTTATAGCTAAGTAAGATTCTATTGTATTTATGTCCTACGTCTTCTTTATCCATTCATCAGTTGATGAACACTTGGGCTGCTTCCATATTGTGGCTATTGTAAATAATGCTGCTATAAACATAGGGTTGCATGTATCACTTTGAATTGATGCTCTTCTATTCTTCGGTTAAATACCCAGTAGTGTGATTGCTGGATCAAAAGGTAGTTCTATTCTAACTCTTTGAGGAACTGCCAAACTGTTTTCCCCACTTCCCACCAATGGGAAGGGTTCCTTTTACTCCATATCCTCATCAACACTTATTGTTTCTTATGTTTTTTGTTTTATCCATTCTGATAGGTGTCAGGTGATATCTCATTGTAGTTTTGATTTGTATTTCCCTGATGATAAGTGATGATGAGCAGCTTTGCATGTGTCTGTTGGCCATCTGGATGGCCAACAAGAGTTTAGATAAATGTTCATGTCTTCTGTTCATTTTTAAGCGTATTATTTGTTTTGGGGGTGTTGAGTTTGATAAATTCTTTATATATTTTGGAAACTAACCCTTTATCAGATATGTCATTTGCAAATATCTTCTCCCATTCCATAGGTTCTCTTTTAGTTTTGCTGTTTCCTTCACTGTGCAGAAGGTTTTTATCTTGATGAAGTCCCAATAGTTCATTTTTGCTTTTGTTTTCCTTGCTTTCTTTGTCTTACAAGAAGTTGGTGCCGCTGAGGTCAAAAAGGTTGCTGCCTTTGTTTTCCTCTAGGATTTTCATGGTTTCCTGTCTCACATTTAGGTCTTTCATACATTTTGAATTTATTTATGTGTATGGTGTAAGAAAGTGGTCCTGTTTCATTCCTCTGCATATTGCTGTCCAGTTTTCCCAACACCATTTGTTGACGAGACTGCCTTTTATTCATTGAATATTCTTTCCTGCTTTGTCAAAGATTAGTTGACCATATAATTGCGGGTTCACTTCTGGGATTTCTATGGTGCTGCATTGATTTACGTGTCTGTTTTTGTGCCAATACCATATGGTTTTGATGATTACAGCTTTGTAATATAACTTGAAGTCTGGAATTGTGATGTCTCCAGCTTTGATTTTCTTCTTCAAGATTGCCTTGGTTATTTGGAGTCCTTTGTGGTTCCACACAGAATTTTAGGATTGTTCTGATTCTCTGAAAAATGCTGTTGGCATTTTTTTTTTTTTTTTTTTTTTTGCCAACAAAGATTGCTTTGGGTAGTATAGACATTGTAACAATATTTGTTCTTCCAATCCATGAGCATGAAATGTCTTTCCATTTCTCTGCGTTGTCTTTAATTTCTTTCATTAGTGTTTCATAGCTTTCAGAGTACAAGTCTTTCACCTCTTTGGTTAGGTTTATTCCTAAGTATCTTACTGTTTTTGATGTGACTGTAGATGGGATTGTTTTCTTAATTTCTCTTTCTGCTGCTTCATTATTGGTGTATAAGAATGCAACAGATTTCTACACATCGATTTTATATCTTGCAACTTTACTGAATTCATTTATCAGTTCTAGCAGTTTTTTGGTGTAGTCTTTCAGGTTTTCTACAGATAGTATCATGTCATCTGCAGATAGTGAAAGTTTTACTTCTTCCTTGCCAATTTGGATGCTTTCTATTTCTTTTTGTTATCTGACTTCTATGGTTAGGACTTCCAAGACTATGTTGAATAAAAGTGGGGAGATGGGGCATCCTTGTCTTGTTCCTGATCTTAGGGGGAAATCTCTTGGTTTTTCCCCATTGAGGATGATGTTTGGTGTAGGTTTTTCATAATGGTCTTTGTTATGTTGGAGTATGTTCCCTCCAGATCTACTTTACTGAGGATTTTTATCATGAATGGATGTTGTACTTTGTCAAATACTTTTTCTGCATCTATTGAGAGGATCCTATGGTCCTTATCCTTTCTTTTATTAACACGATATAACACATTGATTGATTTGCAAATACTGTACCACCCTTGTGACTCTACAACAATTTCCTTTAGTACTAAATAGTACTAAAAAGTACTAAATAGGTGAGCCAGGATTGTTTCTGGGGACCCATGATACTTTCTTTCTTTTTTTTTTTTTTTTTTAAGATCTTATTTATTTATTCATGAGAGACACGAGAGAGAGGCAGAGACACAGGCAGAGAGGGAGAAGCAGGCTCCAGGCAGGGAGCCCGATGTGGGACTCAATCCCAGGTCTCCAGGATCACACCCTGGACCAAAGGCAAGCGCTAAACCACTGAGCCACCCAGGCTGCCCCCATAATACTTTCTTAATCAAGCACCCAAATATTCTCTGATAGCTCTTTTGATTTCTCCTTAAGACCAGATCCTAAACACAGAAACAGTAAAAAACCTTTTCAGATATCTTCAACTAAAACATTCTTTGAAACTTCCCAGAAAGCCCCTAGAAACTCACAAAGATTTGTTCCTTTACCTTATAAAATGAGGATGAGAGATGCTAAGTCATTATGTTTGTTTAATGGGTTCCATCTTCTTTCATCAGAGCTGCATTGGAAGCATCACATCAGAAGAAACCCTCAGCCTTCCCTGGGTTAAGTTTGTCCCTGTAAATGTCATCAGTATGACTATTACAGATGCTGTGTGCTTTATGGAAAGGCACTGAAGGTGTGTCAGTGCCTCGAGGTCCATCATATCCTTTATCCTTGGGGGAAGTCTCATCAAAACTCTAGTAAAATAGTTATTTCCAGTAGAGTATTTTACTCTCTTCCATCTTTGTATCTATCATGGGCTGCTGTAATAAATTAACCAAAGTTTTGTCACCAGTTGTTCTTGGTTAACTCTGTTGGTCTGGAAGCATTGCTATCAGCTGTAGGCCAGGCACTGTGTCCAGCACAGAAAGGAAGCCTGAGATCCTCATGAAGAGACTGTATCAGTAGCTCTGACCACCAACACTTGAGTGAGTCACCTCTGGGAACAGACTGCCTAGCTGACCTCACCTGGACAAACTTCAGACCACATCAACAGACAGATTAGGATTTCTAGGACACAGTTCAGGCAGAAGCTTTCTGAAAGCCAACAATGAATGAGAATTAATGACTTCAGATTGAAAAAGGTCATTTTACTATGATTATTATTTTTTAGAACATTCTTGATGTTGTGTTATCTTTCATAGATCTGTGAGGAAGCCCTTTCTCTTCCTTCTTAACCTACAATTTAATAGACTTTGCTTTTGTAAATTGAAAAAAAATCCTTGTTTTTTTTTCCCCCCAGAAATGACTTAAGTCTCTGGGTGCTTTTTCTCTCATGTACCTCCCTCCTCAGAGGTGACTACTCCTCTAAATTTGATATATATTATCCCCATGCATTTTAAAACACTTTGTTATATATAGCTTTCCATCAGTGATATATGGCATAGTTTTCAAGCTCTTAATCTTCATAAAATGGGAAGCATGTTATAACTCTCCCTCTGCAGTTTTCTCTTCTGGGGAGTTTTTTAGATTTGTCCGTATTGATATATGTAGTTCTCACTCATTCATTCTCCCATTGTGTGACTATACTTTGTCCATTTCCTGTCAGCGGACATTTAGGTTTTTGCCATTGTTTGTCTATACAAATGGTGATGCACTAAACATTTTGTACAGGTCCGATGACCTATTTACTGAGTAGAAGAACCTCCAGTAGAAAACTGGCACTGTTTCAAACAGCTGATAGCCGGGTATGAAAAGAAACACTTTCATGTGATTCCCACTGATCCCCAGAACTCAGCTCTTAGTTCTTTCAACTTTTCATGGAAGTGTAGGTTCAATGAGAAACTGTCCTCCTTTTTACTGAAATATAATTGGATTGTGCATTAGGGATGCACCTGGGGATAATTCTCATTTAGCCAGGTATGATCAGCAACTTTATGTACAGAATCAATGCTGCAAGGCCCTCCCCAGAGAGCACACCCAGTGCCAGCCTCACGAGTGGCAAATAAGGTAGCTTCCTGCAGGCCAGGAGCATGCCCCAGTCTCAGGAACTTTGAAAAGAGAGGAAATCATCTAGTCACCTGGTGTTGACAGCTACTTGGGCTCCATTTCCTAGCAAATAATAGAAATGTTCCTAAATCCAGGCTGAGAGCCCTTATGAAAACTTCCAGACAGACAATAATTCCAGGGCCTTTGCAGTTGCTTGATGCTGCATGGTTCTCTAGATTTGAAAGCGAACTCAAGGGGGCCTGTAAATTAATGGACATTAATTTACTTACTACACCTGTGTAAATAATCATGCCAAGCCTGATTAGACCCATTGTTTGGGGAACAAGAATACATTTTGAAGATTATTATGACCCTGGAGGGATTGGAGACTGCTTATAAAAAATGTGAAAGACTTTAAATAGGCAAAAGAATGACCGTGTGTCTCTTTGCTGGAAATTTGGCATGACCTAGTGGACCTCAGGCTTGTCTGATTTTGTGGGGTACACATCTTTGACTGTCTGGGGCTGGGCTGTTTTGTAGCTCTGTAGAGGAAACAGAGTTAGCTCCTGGAGGCTAGCAGAGATGCACATATGTCTTGTTCAGGAGAAACTATAAATCTCTATAAATCCAGTTCTCATGTAGACTGCCTGTAACAGCTCACTGACTCCTCATTAATTAAATAAAATGTGTTGCATTTCTATTTGCATAAGACATATGTGGATACATATGCATGGTTTTACTTTTTTAATATATTTGGTGCCTGGGTGGCTCAATGGGCTAAGCATCTGACTTTGGCTCAGGTCATGATCTCAGGGTCCTGCGATTAAGCCCTGGCTCCTGCTCTCTGCTCAGCGGGAAATCTGCTTGTTCCCCCACCCCTCCTGCTGCTCATGCTCCTGCTCTCTTTCCCTTTTTCTCTCTCTCAAATAAATACAATTTAAATAAATAAATAAAATATTCTGTAATACTTATTAATTCCCACAACCACTCTGTGAATTAAGTGTTGTCACTACTATTTGATAGGAAACAAACTGAGACCCAAGGCTGGGCCACACCATCAAGACTTGATGCCTCCAGTTCCAGAGCCCAGTTCTCAAGCAGCCCCACACCTGCTTACAGATGCCTGGACACAGTCCAGACATCTACCTTGTCAGTGCCCTGCACCCCTGTTCTCTCTAGGATCACCATTTCCTCTGCTTCTGAGGCAAACAACTTACTGTCCCTTCCCTGCCCTATCTCCTATGGCTTCCTCTGGGCTGTGGGCAAGTGGTTTTTTTTCCATGCACTGCTCTGTCCATCCTCTGCTCTGAGCAAGTCCTCTGTCCCTGGCTGTTCCCCTCTCAGCTGTGGGTCAGTTCTTTTTTTTTTTTTTTTCCTTTAGAGATTTTATTTATTTATTTATTTATTTATTCATGAGAGACACAGAAAAAGAGGCAGAGACATAGGGAGAAGGAGAAGCAGGCTCCCTGCAGGCAGCCCAATGCAGGACTTAATCCCAGGACCCTGGGATCACAACCTGAGCCCAAGGCAAATAGGCATTCAACCACTGAGCCACCCAGGTGCCACCTAGGTCAGTTCTTGCATGCAACTCAGCTCTGCTCCCTGGTTTCCTCAAAGCAACATTGACCCAACCAAAGATATAGGACTGGGCACCTGGGTGGCTCAGTGGTTGTGATCCTGGAGTCCTAGGATCGAGTTCCACGTCAGGTTCCCTGCAGGGACCTGCTTCTCCCTTTGCCTATGTCTCTGCCTCTCTCTGTTATCTCTCATGAATAAATAAAATATGTAAAAAAAAAAAAAAGGTATAAGATTAAAGGTGGGATTTTCAGCCCACCACAGAATTAAAAACAACTTAAACTGAGTATTAGTCTTTAATTCTTACAAATACAGGTGTTTGCCTCTGAAGCTCTTTCTTGGCCATTGGTCCTTCCTCAGGACTGTCTCATTGCCACCTCCTCAGGCCCCTGTCTTCTTCTAGACTCCTCATTCTCTCCCCACCCTGCCCCTCATGGGCTCCTCACACCCTCCTTGCTAATCCCCCACAGGCAGAGGCAAAATTACTTTATTAAGAAGAACAACTCACCTCTCTGGCTTCCGCTATCCAGGCCATGTGGGAAAGAGAGGAAGAATCATATTTCAGAAGGAAATATGATCTTAGGGCTGTTCCCACACACACACACACACACAAATGACCTTTTGACTCTGTTGGAGGAATTTATGGTTTCCTGCTGGCCCAATCCGTTTCAACTTCAAACTGTAGGCAACTTTTCTAATAGAAATTGTTTTCTCCCTATTACACAAAAATCGAATTCCCCGACAGAAGGTGATAATCTGTCAGCATGGAATGCACCCAAACGTTGCCACTGGCCTGCAGATGCTTCCCAGAGAGGAAATTCTAGAATGTGCTGAGCAACTGCAGTCTTTTGTTCAAATAAGGACACATTTACACAGCACATGGGTTCACAAGGTGATGTTCGTTTGCATGAATTGTTGGCTGGAAAACTTATAGATACACATCTTAAATGTAAATCTTGCCTATGGTCTCCCCAAAAATTCTTGTGAACAAAATAAAGATTTGCCGCTCACAGGACAATGGGGCAGGGGTCAAACTGGGGAAACCAACATTTTAAAAGAGAACACGTGAGCAAGCATGAGTCTATAGTGATGGGCCTCAAGGCTCTGCAGGTAGTGGTTCTGTGGAGTTCAGTGATTTTATTACAACTGATCGTGTCATCAACCTCCTTATTTAAAGATGGGGAAGCTGGGTTTGGGCCTCTAAGTTGACTGTGGGAGGTCCCACAGAGGGCTCTGAGCAGAGTCGGGACTTGTTCTCCTACTCATCGGTCAACCACCCTGGGTGCTGGGCTTCACCCAAGTTAGGAGGACACAGGCTGAGATGGAAGCTGGCTGTGACACACTCAGAGCCTACAGACTGCTGACAAGGCTCCATTGTTGGGTCAAACTGATCAGGTAAAGTGCAGCCGGGAGAAGTGCCAGTCTACCTTAAGTATGTAAAAACCACAGTTCAAAATAGGCAAAAACTAACCAGGTTACTGCATAGGGGTGATGGGATTGGCACTCCTTTGTTCCAGTTTTTAGCGAACAATGCCCCCAGGCTTCTGCAATAAGGTTTGGTGGCCACACGGCGGGGCCAAAGCAGAGCATGGTGGCCTACAGCACTCTCAGCGCCCGAAGCAGGACCTTGACGCCGATGGAGGCAGGGGACACAGAAGGCTCCTGCTGTTGGGTGGGGGGAAGATCTGTGGAGGGAGCAGATAATCTCAGCCCACTGCACGCAGCACAACAAATGCCAGGACAGACAGATGGACTAGTGGGAGTGCGCTCAGAAGAGGTGGCCGACTCCTGGGGCTGGGCACTTGGGTCTGAAGAGGATGGGTGTCAGTAGGATCTCTGAGGACACTTGGCCACAGCACAGCAGAGAATAGTGGGACAGTAGGAAGGGGCCAGGCAGCTCAGGTATGTCATAGAGACAGTAGATTCAAGGCAGGGAGTGGAGGAAGACGGAGTAGAGAGATGGTCAGGGCCCAGCTCCTGAAGGGTCTGGATGAGGGATTTGGGCTTGTGTGGGAAACAGGACCGTCTGGTCAGGAATGAGCCTCTGAAGATTTGCCTTGGCAGCCACGGTACACTCCAGGGATGGACAGGAGGGAGATGGCACAACACTGTCATGTTAGTGCAGGAGGAGAGGACAGGACCTGAACCAGGAGGAAGAGAAAATGGGTAGAAAGAAACCAATTCAGAACTCCTTAGGAGGCCCATCAGAGGACTCTGTGACAGACAGGGACGTGGAACCATGGAGAACACTCAGGTCACAAAAACCCCCACAGATGTGATGGGCTCATTTGTTTCACAGGCAAAGTTAGGAGATGGCAAGCAGGTGGGAATGAACACAGCTCTGGGATGCTATCCTGCCACCTTTCCACTCTGCCCTGCTCAGTGAGTGGTTTTCTGTGCTAAAGTCCTTACGAGGCCTCAGGGTCACAAGACAGCCACTGTACCTCCAGCCTTCATTCCAGGCAGGGAAGGTGGCAAGGACCTTTCTCTTGAAAAGGCTTTGAGTTTTCCTTTGGGATGCCCTCCTTCATCTCATTGGCCAGGACTCTGTCATAAAGCCACCCTAATTGCAAGGAAGGCTGAGTGATTTTAGTGGAGTTCATTGGTTCCCTGAACAAAATCAGAGTTTGGTCAGGGAAGAGAAACAGATGAGTATTGGCTGGGTACCAAGCAGTGTCTGCCCCAGGGGGATGTGGGAGATGGGGATGTCTCGGAAATACCCCAAGTCTGACAAGCCCAGCTTAGAGTCATAAACAGTTTGAGGTGCCCACTGGCCTCCAGAGAAGATGGGCAATTAGATACACCCACTGAAGTTCCAGTGAGGACACTCACCTGAAGCCAGAGATTTGGAGTCGTCAGCTCATAATGAAGGATAACCTTCCAGAAGTTCCCAGCCCGTTCCAGAACTCTGCTCTACAGAGAGCACACAGCCTCCAGAACCACTAAGTACGAACGGCGGTGCTGTATCAGGCTTCCAGAGGAAAGCATCCCGTTGCCTGAGCTCTGGGATGGTTTCTGCGTATGAACCTTGGCCCACCGCGAGCTCAGCATCTCCTTGGGGAAGAACCGCGCCTTCTCCCTGGTCGTTGCACACGCACAGAGGGCGGGAGCGTGGAGGGCAGGAGCTAGACAGGCCGGGCCGGACGTCGGCCGTCCTGGGACTCTAACAAAGCAGTTCCTTAAGCAAGACTCAGTGTCCCTCTTTGCCACCGTGTGTCGACCTTGGCTGACTGGGACAAGGGACTTTTCGCCCCTCTCCCGCCGCAGCTGGGTCCTCATCCGTAACCAGGAGCTTCAGGAGGCTGCGAGGAAGCCCGTTAATTATCCTCCGTGTGCTGAGAGGGGCCCGTCCTCAGGGATTTGCAGGGATTTGCTCTTCCGCATCCAGAGCCAGGCCTGCCCACCGGGGCCATCGTCGTCGTGTCCCAACAATCCCCGCCTGAGAGCAGGAGGAGCCCCCGAGGGAGGAGCTTTTCCGAAAGTCCGGGGTCTCTCGCCACCTCAGCAGTCCTGCCTCCAAATCCTGCCTCCCCGACGTCGGCGGTCAAGCTGCCCCGAGGCCGACCTCTGCCCCCGCCACAAATCCCGCAAGTGCCCGCATCCCCTCCCCACCCTCAGCGTCGACCTCAGAGCCCCTCAGCCTCAACCTGGAGACGCCTGTCGCCTCCACAGGCTCCTCCCTTGTGAAGGCAGGGTACTGACTCTTTTTTTTTTTTTTAAGATTTTTTTTTTATTTATTCATGAGAGACACAGAGAGAGAGAGGCAGAGACACAGGCAGGGGAGAAGCAGGCTCCATGCAGGGAGCCCGACGCGGGACTCGATCCCTGGACTCCAGGATCACGCCCTGGGCGCCTTAGGCACTAAACCGCTGAGCCGCTGAGCCACCCCGGTGTCCCACTGGCTCCGTTGGTCTGTAGAGCCTTGAACACACAACCATGATAGGTCCTGCTGTGCCTTTCTTGCCCGCTCTCCCCCAACTGTGAGTGCATCAGGGGTAGGAACCATACCTGAATCTTCTCTGTCATCGCAGGGATTCTGTGGGAGATGCCTGGTGAGTGAATGAATGAATGAATGAATGAGCAAGTGAATGAATGCCTAGGGGACTGGAACTGTGCAGACCCAGTGTACCCCCAACCACACAGGATGAGGAAGATAGCACACTGTCTATACTCGCTCTCGTGGTGGGACAAGTTCTGGGGGGAGGGGGGTATCAGATGACCATTCCTCCTAGAACACAGAGCCCTACATGGGTTATGTTCCCTGGTCACACACCAATCCTCTTGAGATGAGTAAAATAAGAGTCTCACACACACTCGTACTCACAAACACCTACTTGTAGCCTCCATCCAGTCACATTCTCTGGTCACATGGCCCCTCTGGAAGACACCATGCAGTGCACATTCACTGGTGTGAGCTCCTAGAACCCATCCCCCATTTCTGTGGAAGCCACGCCCTAATTTGTGTTCAGATGTCCACCCTCCTCCTCTCGGCCTAGCCCCACCTCCAGCTCAGGGCCTTGTAATTTTGG
The DNA here is from genome assembly GCF_048164855.1 of Canis lupus baileyi. Lineage (NCBI taxonomy): Eukaryota > Metazoa > Chordata > Mammalia > Carnivora > Canidae > Canis > Canis lupus. The sequence goes on along the minus strand of NC_132857.1, from coordinate 28,797,863 downwards.
GACAATCAGAGGTCCCCACCCCCAGCCACAGAAACTGACTGGGCACTGGGGACTCAGGCCAATGAGACAAAGGAGATTTGCTGAAGGGCTTCTGCGAAGGAAGACTTATGTCCCTCTGCAGAAGTTTCTTTCCGCACAGTGCAGAGCACAGATGTCAAACCTGAAACTGATGGGAACCCTGTCCAAAGATGAAGCTAACACCCAGGGAACAGGGGGCCAAGAACATCATGGAAGGCCTGAGCTCTAGCTTGAGTGCCCATCTACTTTAGATGCTAAGAACGCCCAGCCAAGGCTTGATGAGCAAAGGAACCCAATGTTTGGTCACAATGTCCCAGTTCATACCCAGTGTTTGGGAGTGGGTGACACTTAGAGGTGTGAATACTTAAATTCCCAGAGTGTCAGGGCCAGTGGGACCAAGAGAAGCAATGCCAGTGTGGTTTCCAAATCCAACCAAGGATGAAGAACAAGAGGCCAGACAGGGCTGGCTAGTATCAGAGTCACCGTGGAAGGGCTTGGGAGCGAACAGAAGGGAGGGGAGCTGGCTGGAGGGAAGGGGAGTTCCCAGAGATGGGCTGGGGCCTTCTGAAATAGTCTGGTCACTGCTTGTGCAGAGTCTATGGCTTTGGGCAAGGAGAGGGAGGGACCATTAGCACTGACAAGGTATGTTCCGCTCACCTCTGAATTTCAATTTCCCTCAGACAGACAAGAACCTGGTAGTGTCCCAGCTCCCAGACACTACCCAGCTCAGGCTGCCGGCCAACTGCCTACCCTCTTGAGCAGGGGCGCTACACCCAGGCTCCCTACCTCTGGGGGCCCTCTGCGTAGGGTCAGCTCCCTCCCACTGCCTGCATGGAACTCCCTGCAGGCCCCACCCTGTGACACACAGCAGAGCTTTTCCTCCAAATTTAGCCCCACTGTAAAGCAGGACCTCCTTGAGGGTCAGAGGGTACAGCTCAAAGCCACCATTCAATACATCCATGAATCTCACATTGTGATTAAGCCTAAGGCAAATAAATGTTTCCTTAGGAAAATGTATTTACATTTTCCATCCCGAAATAAAAGTGAGGATTCTCATGGCACACCCCCATAGCCCAGGGCACACACCCGAGGTTCTAAAGCACAGTGGAGCTGACCAAGTCTGGGCTTCAAGCCCAGCCCCAGCAGCAATTAACTGTCACTGTGGAATGAATGAATGAACGAACGAACGAATGAAAAGCTAAAGCTTTCAAAGCAGAGGTAAGTGGAAATGAGCTCCGCGTGCCTCCATGTGCTCAAGGAAAGTGTGGTTGGCAGAGCCAATGCTGTCACAGCCAGACAAGGCAGGGCCACAGCAGTGGCCGTTCTGCCACCTGAAGCAAAGCCCAGGGGTTTTACAAAAAAATAAAGCTAAGATTCTGACATTCACCTCCTTCACCAGCTTTTTACCACTTTTTACCACTGTACAGAGTTATGTGGAGACAAGTTATGTGGAGACAAGGAGCTGCCTGCAGTGGGGACCTTCCTGCTGGAAAAGGAGGGAAAAGACAGGCCAGCTGAGCCCATCCCTCCTGGCACCAGGTCAGGCCTTCCCAGGCACCCGAGGGCAAACATTCAGGTTCAAAAGCCTGTCCCGAGAATCACCAGCAAGCCACTGACCCTCCTTGGGCCTCGGGTTCCTCATCTGGGAAATGGAGTCCTGGCTCCTGACCCTGGAGTTTTCACCCATATTAAATAATGTCACTTAGGCGGCACCTAGCTGGCTGGCACCCTTCCCTTCCCATCACTCACCCCCCATCACCTGAACCCCAACCAACCATCAGTCAGAACACCAGGGGGCTGGGGCTGAAGCTATCAATCGGATCCAGAGGAGCTCAAGAGGAGGTGGCCAGCACACCACAGCTGGTGGGGAAACTGCAAGAGTGTAGTCTACTGACCAGCAGCACCTGTCCTGGCAGGTCCGGGGGTGGACTGTCTCCATAGAAGTGCCGCAGATAATCACAGTGTACTCATACTGCGGACAGAGGTGGAGTGAGAGCAAATAAATGAACATAGGCTTTCTGAGTGGTTTCGCCAGTTTGTTTCATTTTGCTTGGAACACTAAGATTTATTTTCAAACGGCACACAGACGGTCTGCAGGGTGGGGCCAGGCCGGGCTGATGTCTGGGCCCTGAGCTCTCTGGAGAGACCCAACCCCACCCACAGCAGCTGCCAGGAGAGAGGACCCTCACCCAGGCTGCTCGGCCAAAGCTTCAGGCAAGCAAGGTGGCTTGGCAGCCCCTAGCCCCGCCCTGTGGCCAGGCACACATGCGGGGCGCAGGGTGGGTGGCCAGAACCTAACTAGGGGACACAGCAGCTTCAGGAACACTGGTGATTCCACTGGACTTGCTGAAACCAGGCTCTTTGGAAAACCACCTAATCTTTGGGAGAACACCTCGTGGCTTAGGCCTCTCCTCTCAGTTTCCCTTTGCTTTTCAAAAGTTTAAAAACAAAAATCAAAAAAAAAAAAAAAAAAAAAACCAAAACACACATTTTTCGGGAAAAGGTGTTCTTCACACGCCCAGAGAGCTGCACCAGCCGTGGCCCTCACTGAACCCGCTCTGTGAAGTTCTCAGGGAAGACGCCCCGGCATTTCTCCAGCTCCTTGTGCTGGTTCCAGTCACTCTCCTTCACGCCCATGAGCCAGCCTTCATCCTGAGAGTGAAGCAGAGCACCCAGGTCACACAGGGATGGGGGCAGAGGGCACTGGAACCCTGCAGGGCATGGGTCTTAAGGGAGATCTGCTGGAAAGATGTCCCCTCCTTGGTCTTGATCAGTTCCTCCAGCCCATCACACCCACTTAAAGAATGCCTCCTCCAGGCAGCATTCCCTGCTACCCCAGACCCAAACCTGCCCAAGCTAGGAGCCATCTGCCCTTCACCAGTGGATTTAACTCTGGCATTTGTGTGATTCCTCCTCTCTCTAGAAAGGCAGCCAAACTGCTGCACTGGTCTGAATGTGTCTAAACGCCATCCCAGGCCAGGAGCTTCCCACTATCAGGTGCCCACAGAGCATATCAGTTGTCCTTCCAGACTTCTACAAACAATACCAGAAATTTCTGGTGAGCACTGACCAGTTAAAGTTTCTCAGTGACTCAAAGCCCCTCATGAAGCCCTCCAGCTCAAATCCAGCCTTTGCTTTCACCCTGACAGTTCACCAGGACCACCCACCCAAGCCCTGACAAAGTCCTTAGCCCCAGACCCTGACCCCTGGGCCTGCAAGGCTCATTCATCCCTGCCCACAGTGGAGGCCATCACTGACCCTGCTATGCCTGGGATCTCCCTCAGTCCGTCACAGAGCCTACGTATGTCCTCTCTGACCCAAGTCCACCCACCTACATGACTCCCCCTGGTAGCCCGCCCAGTCCAGGGCTGGCCGAGGGAGGATGTGAGTAGAGACCCAGGGGTTGACAGGAATCTGCCAATTTAGCACCAGGCTCAGGAAATCCTTGTTATTGAAACCTCCCAGACCTGTGGCCTCAGTCCATCCCTGCTGCCCTCAAGTCTCAGCTCACTCAGCACCCCCAGCAAGCCTGCTGCTAAGAAGCCTTAGAGACCTGAACCAGGCAGCCTGTCAGGATTTGGGGGTGCAGTCCCCACTCTACACCAGCCCCAGGCTCCATGGGGAGCTCACGGTGAGACCAACTGACATGGAGAAGCCACAGCAGGGGGTGCTCTAGGAGGTATCTGGCCTGGGGAACAGCTGGGGACACAGCTGGGATGTTGGGGGTCCTGCCAGAAGCCATACTCTGTCCCTGTGGGCAGGGCGCAAGGGCAGCCTGGAGGAGGCAGCCCAATGGGAGGCCGCAGAGTGGGCATCTTGCCCTCTCACTGCCGGGCAGGAGGGCTCATGGAGAGGTGGCCAGGGATCCTGTCCTAGGAGGAAGGATGCCTTGAGGGGCAGCGAAGGGAGGAGGGGAGAAAGACCTTTAGCTGCAAAAAACTGAGAGAAAGGCAGTGCCAAGAAAGGAGGAAAGCTGACAGTCCGCGGAAGCAGACAGAGGGGACACGGGGACAGGGAGAGAGACTCAGGGAGATGGGATGGCATAAAGGGAAGGGGGAGAGGTGAATGGAGGGAAAATGCGTGAGGGAAGCAGGGTACAGAGACAGAAGAGCAAAGAGGAGGAGGTGGGGAGCGCATCTTCACGCCCGGCTGTGGGTCCGCAGCTGGTGGGGCTCTGCTGCCCCCTGCTGCCTCCTCCCGCCACAGCGGCCAGGGCCTCACCTGCTCCTCCGGGTTCTGGAAGGGGATCACCAGCACCACGTCACCCGCCTTGAGCTGCAGCTCATCGGTGTCGGTGGCCACGTAGTCGTGCTGGGCCTGCACCTATGGAAGTTTGGGGAGAGCTCAACCCCCCCGCCCTCATAGGCTCCGGTCCCACCCGCAGCCAAGCATGGTGCACCAGGCTTTGTAGGGCTTCAGGCTGCCCTGGCAGCATGGTGACTGGGAGCCCGCCAAGGCAGCAGGACCAGCGCTCGAGCCGCCACCCTGCCCGCTGGGCAGCCAGGGGAGTGGGGGCCAGGGGCCGGGGGGCCGGGGTGCTTTGGGCCAACCCACACAGCTTCGCAGCTCAGTGTCCTCGTCTGTAAAAGGGCAACGTCGGCTCAGATAGCAGCCCAGGCTGTGGGGCCAGCAGCCCATGCTTACCTTGAACATGAAGCCTGGGGGCAGGTCCAAGCGTCCCGCCCCACCGCCACCCTCCACGGTGCCATTCACAGTTGCTGAGAAGGTCTCTACCACCACCGCAGGGAGAGAGCTCTGCAAGGAGGAAGCACAGTCAGCGTGGGCAGGGAGCTGGTCCCGGGAGGGCAGGGGCCATGAGGGCAAGGGGAGGGGAAGGTCTCTGTGACGGATGCCAGACTGGTCTGCCTCCCCTGTGGAACTGCCACCTGGACCAGCACAGAGCAAGGAGCACAGGCAAGACGGGGCTGGGGAGCCATGAGTGGGAGGGCAGGTGGACAGCAGGAAAGAAAAGACAGGGCCTTGGTCCCTGTCATCTTACGGAGGCCGCTTCACTTGCTGCTGTTTCCCCGGGCTCCTGGGCTCCAGCCGCAGGTGGGGTCCCACCCGCCACCTCCGAGGCCTCCGCTGGCTGCAACATAAATGCCGGCATGGGGTCAGACACGGGACAGACACCGTTCCCAAGACAAGGAGAGAGGCCATGGACGGCAGCACTGAAGGGGCATCTAGAGCCCACCAGTGCCTCTGAGGGTACAGGAAGCCCCTAAAAGAAAGGTCAGGTCCCTGCAATGGGAAGCAGCTGGAGAAGCACCTGGAAAAGGTGCTGGCAGCACAGAGATGCCAAGTGACATGCTGCACAGGCCTCTGGGTGCCACCAGGACCCTCCCCCATAGGCCCTATCTTCTAGGCCCAAAACCTGACCAAGCCTCAGCTTCTTCTCACCTGCCTGGCCTGGTGGCTGAGCCAGCAGACCCCATGCTTGGGGACAGCAGCCAGCCCCTGTCCCAGTCCAAACAACTCAAGGCAGGCCCAGCAGCCCCTGCCTGGCCCTGGACACCTGCTCTCCAAGGAGGGGGCAGCACAGTGCTGGGCACCATGGTAGGGGCCTGGCCGAGGCAGAGTGCACACGGCCCAGACTCAGTGAGGCTGACCTGGCCAGCACTCACTCAGCCACTTCCGAGCTCTGGGAGCAATCACTCAAGCTTCCTAGCCCCTACTTCCTCGCCTGTAAAAAGAGCAAATGTCTAGGTTAGAGTGAAAATTAAATGAGAAGATTCTGGAACGTGCCTGCCATAAACCAGGAGATGCCCTGACCACTCCTCCCTCCCTCTGCAGGAAGCCTGAGCTGGGAGGCTGGGGTAGGGCTGGCGAGGTGGGAGGGGCCTATCTGGCCTGAATCACGGCAGGCAGGAGCGGCCTGGCCTCACCCTCAGGCTCACAGCAGCTTTGTCCATCCTGTGCCCCCTCCTCCGGGCTCTTCCTTTGCTGCTACACCCCCAGAGACTGGGGACAGGTGGGGGCTGGCAGGTGGACACTTACTTGGGCAGGCCCCGGCTCGGCCGTCTGGCTGGGCCAGGCCACAGCAAAGGTGCCCTCGGTAGCGCTGGGCTCCCCGGGAGGCAGGCTGCCAGCTGGACTCTCTGTGGGCTAGTGATGGGCCACCAGGGAGAACGGGGCGGAAGGGATGGGAGGCCAGGGAGGAAAGGGTGTCGGGCAAGGGCACGAGACAAGAGAAGAGAGTTGTGAGCAGCCTGGTGTCGGCAGAACAGAGAGCGGGTGCCTGCAGCAGGCAGCCTGGCCCAGGGGGGACAGAACCCTTAAAGGGAAAGCCACTCCCACCTCCTGGCTCCTACCACTGCCAAAGGGATGAGCAGGTGCAAATGAGCCACACACAGCTCAGCACCCACAGTCCACTCAACAAACTGGTGGCCCACACCAGGCTTTCACTGGCCTCCTCCAGAGTAAGACTATCCGGAGCTTCGAGCTCCCAGGAGGATATGCTGCCAGCACTTCCACACCAACTGCTGCTGCTGCTCCTCCTGCTGCTGCTCCTGCTCCTGCTCCTGCTCCTGCAGAAGCTACACTGTGGTTGTTGATGAAGTCCCACGCCCTCCCTGAGCCTCATGCCCCAGCCACCAGGTGGTGCTGACACCTGCCCGGCATGCTCACATTAGGGCACCTGGCCTCACCCTGCTTCCTCTGTCCCAACAGCTCCCTGATGCCACTACCCTGTAGGGCCCCCACAGACAGAAAACTCCTCAAGGACGAAGACCCTCCACCCCACGGGCCCCCTTGCAGGCCTCAGCAGGGGACCACTCACAGAGCCTGACAACTGAGCCGAACCACAGAGGACCCTCTTCTCTGGCTAAACTGAGGAGCCCCCTCCCGACAGGGCCTGCTGAGGGGCAGATTCTCCACAGACGGGAAGCAGTGGGACAGCTGGGGACAAGCAGTAACAACCAGCTCCCTGTGTGCATGAGCACCGGCCCATGCGTGCAAGTGCATGCACCTGTGAACAGGCTAGGTGCAGGAACAGGCAGGGTGGGCCGGGACCACGCAGAGGAGCAGCTCCCCCCCGGGGGTGGGCACAGAGCAAACACGGCTTACCTCCCAGAGGTCCCACGGAATTGACTAAGCGCAGCAGAGAGGGAGAAGGACAGAGTTAGTACAGAGGTTAGTGACAGGGTTGGGCGAGCAGTCCCCAGCGACCCCCATCCTAGGGCCCCAGAGCCCCCCAGGCACTGGGCAGCACAGAGCCAGGCTCCAGGGTCTCCAGAGAGCCAAGTCCTGGACATCTGCCAGGGCGCTGAGGCCACAGCTGCTGCCAGGAGAGGGCAGGATGCTGATGGGGGGCCTTATTTTTACCGAGTGGGTATTCAGCTGACCCTCCTCCTGAGGGTCTTCACCCTGACCTGTGTCTGCTCCTCCCTTCCTCACGTTCAGGGCTAGAGGAGGTGACAAGAGCTGGGGCCAGGGGGCTGACAGCCTGGTGACCCCAGAGGCCCGGCGTAGGTGGGCACACATGGCCAGACGTGAGCCCATGCCCCGGTGCCCCAGAGACCCACGGGCCTGCAGGCGGTGGTGGGCCCAGACCAACCTGACCAGAGGGCGTGGGTGCCTTCACTGGGCTCGCCACAGGCGGGAGGGGGTCAAAGTCCAGGTCCAGCAGACTGGCCTGCTCCGAGAAAGGCCCCGGGACCTCAAACTTTGCAGCAGTGGCAGAGGAGGAAGGCAGTTAGTGACAGGCCGGGAACATTCCGCAGGGTGCACACACTCACAGACACGTCCGCCTCACTAACAAGGGAGCACTGCCCACGCCACAAGCCCGGCATAAGTTCCACGCATACAAAGACAGCCCCTGCCACCCACCTCAGACACCAGCGGCAGGCTCACCGGGGCAACCACCCAGCGGCCCAACGCCAGCCCCGACTGCCTGCTGTCCCTGCCCCCCAGGCCGCAGGTCTCCCAGGGCCTGCTCCTCCTCCCTGCACCCCGCTCTCCTAGCCGCCCGCTCCGCCCACCCCTCAGAAGCAGCACAGTCCATCGCCCAGGCTGACAAGAGCACACGCACTCCCTCTAACCAAGAGGGCCCTAGGACAGGCACTGACCTCACCTCGCCACCCCACAGACACGCCTGTGGTGACACCCAACCAGCAGCCAGCGCCACTGGGTTAAGGACAGGCTGAGGTGGCACACACCACCCAGGAGCTCAATCTTAAGTGTGGGTCCCCCAACACCAGGGCTCAAGTGCAGGTCCCACCCCAGCCACCCCAAGATTCCCCTTCAGTGGGCCTGAGTGCTTGTGACAGGCATGACCCCAGGAGACTGTCCACACTGTAGGAAGCCAGCCCCGTGGTACACTGGGCCAGACAGTCAAAGGAGAGCTGCCCTTGAGGATGAGCTGGGTATGTGCCAGCACTAAGGACTCCCTACCCTCTGAGGAGGTGGGGCTTGCTCAGTGGCACCTCCAACTCACACACAGAGTTTCCCTTTGGGGGCCAGGGAACACTTCGCTGGAGAGGAAAGGCCCTGGCTTGGCCCTGGGTCCTCCTGCCCTCCTTCATGCAGTGCTAGGAGGGCCATAGCCCCAGCAGCCCACGCCAGCCTCTCATGTCTACTTGCTCCTGATGGCACCTAATGCTGACCTATATCCACCTAGTCTTCCATCAAGAAGGACCCAAGGCTTGGGTCCTGGGGAGTGGTCTCCCCAGAAAGGACTTTATAGCTGCACCTATCAAGAGAGACTCAAGACTCAATTCTGAGAAGACGAGGTGCCAGCTGTCTCACAGCTCAGAGGACAAAGTATCCACTCTGGGCAAGCCACAGACTTCAGAGAGCCCCAGCCAAGTGGTCTCACTTCCTGGACACTGCCCCAATGCTCAAGCCCCTGCCTCAGGCTCATCCTCAGCCACTAACTTTCACTGCTCTGTCCCCATAACCCTGCCTCTCAGCGAGGGAGTGCTCAAGACACCAGGGGTGCATGGCTTTTAGGCTCCCTGCCAGCAGCTCGCAGCAGCATTTCTCTCCCCCAGGTAGCTTCCCCACCATCAGAAGTCCATCAAGCCCAGACAGCCACCCTCTCATGCTCCAAGGGCACAGGGTCACCAGGCCAAAGGGCAGACCACGTCCTCCCTCCCTGCCTCCCAGCAGGCCAGCCTCCCCACCATGCAGGATCAGAACTGTGCTTTGGTGCAGGGACGCAGGCTACTCACCTCAGCCCTGCAGAGCAGCCCTGTTAGCACAGCATCACGGACAGCCCACCCCAGCCCTGGCAACAGCACCCACGGAGTACGCTTCCCACCCTCGGGGCAGAGACCTGGCTCCCTGGAGTGGGCAGATGGGGTAGCAAGGAAGGCATGCGGTGAGTGTGAGTGTGGAGAGGCCGACACACTTGGTGCAGGCAGTCTGGCTGCAAGTCAGGCCCATAGGCTCCTCACCTGTTCAATGAGGGCAATAACCCCCTCCCATGCGTAGGTGAAAACCCAACAAGGTCACATAGATAAGCGGCTGGCACCACGCCCTACTTGGTGTTTACCAGCGCTCTGTGTCACCCTGTCTCCCTCATGTGCACTGCCACAGTTGAGACATACTCCAGCTGGCAAGCGTTCCAGCAGCCAGCTGCCCCAGAGCTCGTGCCTCCCGGCTTTGTCACCATGTAGGAGGACCCCTGGACCAGCTTTGGCCTCCTTCTACAGAGAGGGGCTCCCCTGCCTCCCAGGGCCCTGAGCCAGGGGATCACCCACCTGTATTGCACCCTGTATTGCCACCCTGTATTGCACCCTGTATTGCCACCCTGTATTGCAACCCACCTGTATTGCACCCTGTATTGCCACCCTGTATTGCACCCTGTATAGCCACCCTGTATTGCAAGTTCCTAGTTCTCACTTGGAGTCCTCCTGTTGGGGCTTGTTGCCCACTTGCTCCAGGCCCCTCTCAGCAGAGACCACCGTCCTCATTTCCCAACTGCTTCTCCCTCCACACTTATACCCTCTGGCCCTGCCCCTCCCTCTTCCCTTCAGGCCTCTGAGCTTGGGCAAAGGAACCTTCAGGAGGCAGAGCCCAGAGGCCCTGGGCAGAGCAACTCTATGGCAGCACTCCAGAGCAGGCTGGCCCGCAGCATGGGATTAGCCAGTCTGCATGACAGGCCAGCCCCTAGTGGCTGCAAGGCCCAGACACCAGGCTTAGAGGGGTGAGGACACTGTGGCCTCTGTACGCGGATCTGACAGTGTGCACCCACTCCCGTGCCACCATGGTTACCCTCCTGCTCAGCTCTCCATCTATCCATCTGTGGATGGGCATTACATACCTTCTCAGGGCACTTACAGGCAGCAGCCCTGCTCTGTGGCCCAAGCACCGGCCCCCCTCCAAAGCCTGGGAGCTAAAGTCTAGGTGCCTTGGTCAGACATTCCAGGGCCTTCTGAATGGTGTTCCCATGGTCTCCTCTTGCTGCCCCACTGCAGTACCCTGCAGACACTCTGAACTCCCAGAAGCTCCTGAGCCCATGTCTTATCCCTCCCGGCCTACACACATGCTGCCATCTCTGGCTGAAGCAATGTGTCTGTTTGCAGGCACCTGGCAAATGTCACCGGCTCCAAGCAGCCTTTTCTGACTGGCCCGAGTCCTCCCCCCTTCCCGCTCTCCCCTTTGGCCATTGCATCAGCATAGGCACGAGGTCACTCCTGAGCGGACCAGCTCAGGACCACCCACCTGTGTCCCTGCATCTGGCCACAGTACGTGCTCAGAGATGGATGAGGGAGGATGGATGGAGGGATGGAGTGATGGATGAATGAGCAAGGCAGAGGCTCTGGGCCAACCTCTAGGGCCAGATTCTGGCTCTTGAGGTAGAGACATAGCCCATAGGATGAAGGAAGAAGGCCATGCACACCCCCAAAAGAACAAGAGAGAGCTGGGCCGCGGTGGCCGCGGCTGACCTGGGAGGGGGTGGTCACGCTGATCTCAGGGACAAACGTGTCATCAAACAGGCTGAGGATCTGCTCCTGCTTGACCTCCTTGGACGGGGTGTGTTTGGGAGGCGGAGGGACTGGTGGCCCTTTCCGGAGCTGTGGGTCGGAGGGTGAGGGGCCACACAGGGAGGCGCAGCAGAGCATGGAGGGCAGGGCAGACAGACAGAGACAAAGCCACAGTTAGTCACACCCCAGGCTGTGCCCCCCACCAGGCAACTGAAGACACAAACCAAGAGGAATCACTGCTGCCCAAGGCACAGACACCAGGACCACAAGGCCACCCTTAGAGGGAGACTGAGGAAGGAGGTCCAGAAACACTGTGCCTAGAGAGAGAGAGAGAGAGACAGAGAGAGAACGACAGAGGGGGGAGGAAGTGAAAGAGAAAGACAGGGAGAAGACAGAAAAGAAGAGGAGAAAAAAGGGAGAGCATGCGAACTGCCCAGGGGCCGCTGGAGGAGTTGGGCTGACACCCAACTGGGTAAGACCCTATAGAGAGAAGCAGTAGCTGAGGAACAGCCTCCCTCCCCACCTGGGCTCTCTGCCCCTCAGGGACTCTCTCTGCACCTCCTGCTGGAGGAACTCTGGCCCACCTGTCACCTGTGGAGGCTGGCACAGGTGGAGCCAGCGCTCGGCACAGGGCTGGGCAGGATGGCCACACACTTGCCCACTTGGGGGCCTCAGGCAACTCGGGAAACCCCGGCAAGTCTGGGTTTCCTCAGATGTCAAGCTGGGGTGGGCATCTGCCTCAGAGTGGTTGTGAGGATTTAATGTATGAAAACGTAGAAAGTGCTGGCATCGTGTCGGGCCCAGAGCAAGTGCTATTCAGGTGTGGGCTCTTGTCACACTCAGCATTGTTATCCTAATCAGCCGCAGGACCAGAGTGCTGCTGCCGGGAACTGATGCTTCGGGAAGCCTGACAGCTCAGACAGGGCCGCAGGCCAGCGCCTGGCGACCACCCGTGGAAGGGATGCTGGGCTTTTGGAAGCCCAGCGTCAGTCTCCTTCGGCCACCTCACACTCCCCTCACTGAGCCCTGCTGACCATGTAAAGGTCCCATGTGGCCCCACGCCAAGAAAGAAGGTGAGGAGGAGGACATGCAGCCACCTCTGCAGATCCAGATGCTCTGGGGCTGAGGGCCCCGGAGCCTGTATCAGAAGGAAAGGAGGATGGAGGAAGTAACAGCCCCGAGGAGAGGATGCTGTGGGGACAGAGGGAGATACACAGCCACAGGTGCCCTGAGAGAAGACAGGACCATGAGCCCAGTGTTGCGGACAGAGGACCGAGAAAGTGGGGGACACCAGCAATGCAGGAGGATGGGGGCGGGGAGGGTGCCTACCTGAGATGGGGACTTGGGGAGGGCTGCCCCGGCTGCTGCCGAGGGCTCAGGCTCGTGGTTGACTCTGATCTCCGGGGTGGCGGCTGGGGAGCCGTCTGGCGGAGGCGAAGGGCTCTTGTTCCCTTTTGCAGGGGCGTTGTCACTGTGGAGGTAAGACCAAGAGGAAGCCCAATGGAGGGAGATCATTGCTTACAAGACGGACCATGCGCATCCACAGGTGTGCACGTGCACATGACCCCAGGAATCGCCGTGTGAAAATGCGTAGGCATGTGTGTATGAGGGTGTGTCCATCAAGAAGGGTGTGTGTGAAAAGGAGGGTGTGGGTGTGTCCACACAGACTCACCGTGAAAATGTGATGTCCGTGTGTGCATGAGGGGTGCCGCAGTGCTTGCATGTGAGAAATGCACGTGTGTGTACCAGAATGGGTGGAAACCAAGGGGCCTGGGCACAGCCCCTGCCCTACAGACCGTGGTAGCCTGGGCGGAACTCCAAGCTGGAGGCCTTCGATCTCCAGGCAGGCCACCCCCCAGGTCGCTGCCAGGCTCCACCGGGGAGCCCAGCTCCACAGCAGGAGAAAGCCAAACATCCTAGAGGCAGATGAGTTTCGTCCCACCCGTCACGCAGCAGCCTCGGGGCCCAGGCTGGGCCCCACTCCTCGGCCGGCCCCCCTTCCGTCTACTCACTCACACCAGGACACCCCCCTCCGCCCTGCTTCCAGGCTCCACACGCCTCAGCAACCCCCGCACCCCGCAGTCACCATCTCCACACTTTGCTCCCACATGCCCTTCTCCTGCTCAGAGGAGAAGGAAAAAAGCCAACCAGAGGCCACAGGCAGAGTGGCTGCCGGGGACGAGAAGGCGAGGTCTCCCAGCCTCGTCATGAGGTACAGAGAGCAAGAGCGATGGTGGGCCTAACCAGCCCCTCGGGGGCAAGGGGGCAGAAAATAAAAGCACGCATTTGTTCCTGCATCAGGAAACTAGAACCGGTGAAGACAGCCACTGGCCACAGGCAGCTGTTTACATTTATATCTGAATTAAGGGGAAATAAAAGTGCAGCTGCTCAGTCACACCGACCACATTTCAAGTGCTCACCAGCCTCCTAAGGTGAGTGTGTGATGGGGCAGCTCTGGAAGGATGCAAAGAAGCTACTGACCACATCACCCGGGGGTGGGCAGGGGCAGGCTTGTGAGGGACACCGTGCTCCCTCCTCATCTCTACTGAATTTGTGTTTCATGGGAATGTGTTTGCCTCCCTAAGGCATACAATAAACACAGTACGAGCACACACACGCACACGCATACACACGCACATGCACACGCACGCACACGCACGCACACACACGCACACACACACACGCACCATTTTTTAAAAACTACCGCTGTGCTAACAGAGCCCATCCTCTGAGCCTTCCTGGCTACATTCCCCTGTTCCCCTTCTGGCCTGGGCCACAGCCAGGTGGATACACTGTGGCACAGAGAGAATATGCTCAGCTGAGCTCAGGCCATCTGCCCCCTTATCCTTCCCCTGACAGCCCCTGAGCCCCCAGTCCCCCCAACACACACGTGACACAGCACAGCCCTCCCCGCAGCACCACACACGGGAAGACAGGTTAGGGGTTAGTGGCACCCTCAGAGCAGGGCACCAGGCGCATGCACAGGGGCGGCCGGCCAGGCTGCTGGCCTCAGACACCCCCACAATGCAGCACGCAGTGCTGGTACCTGTTCTTCTTTCTGAGCAGCCGGGAGAGCAGTTTAGTTTTCTTTCTGTGGGAACGGACGGGACGCAGAGGCCTTCATTTTGGGGAAATGCCTGATTCAAGGCTGGCCTGTTCCCTCATCAGCAGCCCCTCTGCTCAGAGGAGTGCAAAGGGGCAAAGCCTCCCTTAATCCTCAAAGGCCATGAAGAGGGCCTGACCCTGCTCTGAGAACTCCATTGCCCAGTCCCGGGGACCCCACCAGCCTTGGCATGCTGTCAGGTACCCCCGGATGGATGGAGCTGACAAAAGAAGCAAAAGCAGCAGCCCCCAAACAAGGCCTGAGGAGCTGGGGGAGGACTGCAGGCAGCCCACCCGGCCTGCAGCTTGGCACACAAGGGCTCTGGGACCCTAGGGTACCACCGGAGGTGGGGGCAGCCGGCCAGCGTGGGGCCTGGGAGACAGAGGCAATCAGAGCCTCTCCTTGGTGTAAAGGCCGTTCACGAAGTTCCACTTTCTTCCCTGTGGGCTCGACCGGCCCCTCCCACAGGAAGGATCCAGCCCCTGCACTGCCTAGGAGGGCGGCTGCTTGCCCATCCTGAAGAGGGGCAGCACCATTCACAAAATACTTTCTTAGTGCCAGGTAACATCCCAATCACCCCAGGACACAGATATATTCACCAGTTGTACAGAGAGGAAAAGTGAGGTTCATCCACGCTCTCCACATGGTATCGCCACAGGTGCAAGCCAAAAAGGAAGGGAAATCCCAGACTCGCTATTGTTTCCCCTGAGGGCAGTCAGAGGGCCAGGCACTTTCCCCCCTCCCTCCTGGTTTCCCCTCAGGAAGCAGGAATCTCCTTGCAGCTGGAGAGACCCTGGGAGGCCAGGCCTGGCCAAGGAACAAGGATGCTTTTGTGGGTGTGCACAATGCCAGCCTCCAGGGACTCAGGCTTCCCAAGAGCTGGAGAGGGTGAAGGCGGCACTGCATCCTGCTCGAGGAGCAAGGCTCACCTTCCAGGGGGCTCTGCACCAGCACTGAGTCATCCAGTCCCCAGGGCCCACCTCCAGAGCTACACAGGCACCCTGGCTGTTCTGGTTTCCCAGGCAGGGAAGCCAGGCCCAGGGCCCAGGGATCCACAGACTACCCAGGAGTGCTGTGCTCCTTCCCTGATGGGACAACACCAGAGGAATGTGGGGTGCCCCTACCTGTCCCCCTGATCACAGAAAGGCCAAGCCAGAAAGGGCAAACCCCCAGGGGTAGGAACTCGAGTCTTGCCCCGGTCTGGCCCTGGCCTGGCAGGAATGAACGAACCCCAGGATCCTGCCCCAGACCACACCTCCCCCTACCCACCTACAGCCAGGGCAGTAGGCAGCACACACCTGGGCTGGGCCTTGACTGTGAAGGTGTTGCTCCCATGCTGCTTCTCCAGGCTGACCAGCACATCGTTGAGGTTCTGGTTGAGCTGCAGGAGGGACAGCCAGTAGGTGGGGAACAGCCCCACTCTCCCCAGTAACATCCATGCTTCTCCCCACATCTTAGCCCCTTCCTTGCACCCCTGTCCCCTACCAAGAACAGGCTTTCCAGACTGCCAGAGGTTTCACCAAAAGCACAGGCAAGACAAGAGGTTTATCCCATGTATACAGTGATTCTCATTACTGAGAAAATTTTCCTCTTTCGCTTTGGCCATCAGGAAGCTCAGAACTGAATTTTCTTCTTACTTTACATAAATGTTTCCTTCCCTCAAATGCCTCTGTTTTGTTTTGTTGTTTTAATTTTTCATAAGTTGTCTCAAATCTTTAAAGGGAGGAAGGAAAAGAAAGGGAAGACCTGAAAGGCAGGAAACTATAGTCAAGGTGGTGACTCAGGAGTGCCCCAAGCTGCTTTTCCTCCTCCAGCCCTGAGCCTGGAATCCACTACCATCACTTCATTCCTCAGGGCCCAGGAGACAGACTCAGACCCACCGACCATACAGCACGGGGGCTGCCAACACTGGGTTTCTCCAAGTCTGCTTTGCAGCTTAACTGTCAGTTAAGTTAAAATGGAAATAATACAGGAATTTAAGCTAATTCAGACTCCTTCTTATACCAGATTCTGGCAGGTAAAGCAGACGTGTTTCATTGTCTTAAGAAATATAAGAAAAAAATTGAGAAAATTCTAGTATTTTATTGATTATTTGCCTATGAACTAAGAAAGGGTGTCACCATTCTCTGATGCCCAGCTCCCTGGGCCACCATTGCCTGAGAACACGTTGGCCACTTGAGAGGGGCTGGCTCTGTCCAGGCAGGAGGGGTAAGATGGGGGCAGGGAGGGGGCAGGGACTGGGCCCCAGTGGGTCTGGACACTCTAGAACAAGAGCTCCTGGAGGGCAGGGCTCAGTGGCTCCTCCCCAGGGCCCGGAGGTAGCACTGTGGCCACTAGTGTGTACCAAACCCCAGCCGGAAAGAGGGAGCTTGGCCCTGGCCCTTGGCAGCAGAGCATGGCCCAAGGGTCTGAGTCCCATAAGGGTCACCAGGACCTACCTTACTCATCTCCTTGTGGAAGTTCTCCTCCAGGCCTGCAATGCTCTGAAACGTGTTGACATAGAAACCTACCCGGCTACGGGAGGAGGAAGGGAAGTGAACACAGGTCAGTGCAGGCAGCCCAGGTGAGCCACACACGCACTGATACACCTCCACCCTCACCAGAGACACACACCGTGGGAGGGCATGGGGCACAAGGCACGTGAGACACCTTGGGCAGCCTCAGGAGGGAGGCCGAGGCTCTCAGCCCCACTGCCTCCCGAGACTCACCTGTTCCACAGGGATGGCAGCTCTTCCTGCAGATCCACGTTCATCTCCTCAAACACTTTCTGGGCTTTGATGAGCTCCTCCTCTGCCTGAGGGGCAGGACTGGTCATTCCCCTCTGCTCGGCCTCGGCCTCGGCCCCAGCTTAGGCCTAGCCAAGTCTACCCCACAAGACCTGCTCCCCCTAACCTCCCACCCCATGTGCTAGGACCAGGGCTCTGGACATAATGGGGGTGGACCAGATGAGGATGCTCAGGGGGACTTCCCCATGTAGCTCCTTGTTCACCTATAGCCAGGTCTGTAGAATCTGCTACAGGAAGGGGAAAGCAGAGAGCACCCATGGCCAAAGGAAGAGCCCCACCTCCTATCAGGCCCAGATGGGCCAAGAGGGAGATGAGCAGGGCACAAGAAGGCTTGAGACAAGGGGCCCGGGAGCCAGGGCACCGGAGGGGGCAGAGGCAGAGCCCAGCCCCAGCCCCAGACCAGCAGGGACCCTGCCCACTTACAATTGAACCCCTCTCAGGCTGAGTGTTAGTCTACTGCCCAGCCCCCTTGGCCTTGGCCTTGCTGTCCCTGCCTGAAGACCCCTTTCTCAAAGCCAGTCCCACTCAGCCTCAGCCTCCTCCCTATAGGATATGGCAGCAGTATGTCCTATCCCTCCCCCTCTTTCCTCTGTGACCTGTCCCCACCAGCTGGAAGCCAGAGGCAGCAGATCAGACACATCCAGGAAAGACGGGGAAGGATAGGGAGAGGGCAAGGCCAGGGGAGAAGGGAGCTAGGCTGTTGCGCAGGATGCCTGTGCTCACCCCCAAAGCCCTCACCCTACCCCTACCCAGGCAGGCCCAGCACCCTCCAGGCCTACTCACAGCCACCAACAGGTGTCGCTAAGGCCCCATCTCACCACTGAAGACTAGGGAATAAGACCTCAGGCCCCAGGAAAGGCAAGCAGTGAGTCACAGACAGAGAAGGGGCTCAGCTAGCTCATTTGGAGGGTGCTGCTGGAAACAGTGACTCAGTGGGTGACTTGGAATCAGGGTCTGAGTCACAACCCAGGAACGTGGCAGGCCTCTCCCTGGAGAACACTTCCTGCCTTCCTGCCAGCAGCCTTACATTTTCAGGCCTTCTGGCAAAGGCAGCCAACCGGCCAGAACTCCAAACTGCCACAAAGCCCACAATTTCCCCAGCCCACCCAGCTGTCCTGTCTGACTTCAGGCACCAGGTCAGCCCCAGGCAGCCTCATATCCCTGCTGTTCCTGGCCAGCCCAACCTCAGTGATGCGGGCGGGGCTAGAGGAGAGAGGGGCCACCTGACTCCTAACTACAATTACCTTCAGGTTGTTGGAACTTGCTAGAGTGAACATAAGCTCCTTGCCTAATTTTTTAAAATCTAATTTAAAACTTAAAGATAGAAAAGGAAGAAAAAATAAAAGAAAAAAAAAAAAAAAAAAGAGAAACGTCTGTGAACATGCATGTCTTAGGCAGCTCCTGAAGAGGATCAGATCCAGCAGGCCATCCCTGCCTTACCCCACTGGGCATCCCAGTACTGACTGGAGGCCACTAACATGAGTCTGTAGCACCCACAGAATCAGTGACTCTCACAGATCGAACCACAAGTGTCGGCACTGTCACATACCCCTCCGACCCAACTGCCAAGGGTCTGGCTCAAGGCTCATGTTCCCCAGAAACCTGCTTTGGTCCAGCTG
The DNA here is from genome assembly GCF_048164855.1 of Canis lupus baileyi. Taxonomy (NCBI): domain Eukaryota; kingdom Metazoa; phylum Chordata; class Mammalia; order Carnivora; family Canidae; genus Canis; species Canis lupus. Next base: position 28,779,409 of record NC_132857.1, on the reverse strand, counting down.
CCGTACCCCAGAGACCACTTCTTAATGGCGATTCAGCCACTGCCCCGTGATGCTGGTCCTAACCCCTCAAATGAACATCAGTGACAATGACAGTGACAATGGCATAGCAGCTCACGGCTATAGGCCAAGCCTGATTCTCGAGCCCAGCAATGCTGCAAAGAACAGAGTAGCTCAGGTTTCAGCTTTCCTGGAACTCAGGGTCTGTTCATTATTCCCTTTGGATCACATTCTTCATGTTCTGGCTGTTTCAGGAGAACCTGAGGTGGTAGGAAGTGGGGGGGGAGAGCTGTCCATTGTTGGAGCCCCAGTGGCTTGGCTACATGCTGATGGACACATAGAGCAGCGCCCAAAACCAGACTGCTTATGATGCCCAGGGCACCAGGATCCTGCAGGCAGGTTTTAGGGGACTGTGACCAGTGCAAAGAGCAGTTTAGAACAAGCCCAGGGGATATGTGGTGCTGATCAGCTTGAGAGATCACAGCTTCACCAGGTCACACTCTCTCCCCAAAGTCAAATCTGCCAGCAGGGCAGTGCGAGGACCCTAACACCCCAGCTCACAGCCAGCCAGCTGCCCATGGGAACTCAGAAGGCTCCCCAGCTTCCAGCCAGGTGCGAGGCAGGGTGGGAGCAGAAAGACGATATATGCCAATAAAAATTGGGTCCAAATGGGAAAGCCAATTTGGCCAAAAGGCTAAACATCTGCAGTCCAACATTCAAAAAATGAGATCATGTGCTTTAGCCTCCCTAGTGGCTCCCCTGAGGTGCGGGTGTGGGGCCCTCCCAGCAGGATCCCTCACCCACATCCAACTCAGGAGTCCGAAAACAGCCATAGGCATTACCCACCAGCTTCACAGTCTCCCAGGGGCAACAAAAATTTTCACCTGGTCTCTCACCAAACCCATTTCAGGGAAAATTATGCAGAAACCCTAGCTTAGGGTCAATGGCCCCATCCTCTAGCCAGAAGTCCTGAACTCTACAGGCAGAGCTGGTGCTCCAGTCTCTAGCTCCTCCTTCACCTCCCGCAGACCATCTCCCCCAGACCTTGGAGATCCAGGGTCACCCCAGCCTCAGAGTGGGGCTGCACCGACTCTAAAGTCAGCTCATAACTTTGGCCTAAAAGAAATCAGGCAGCAAGTCAGGTAAGAAATTGGGCCGTGAGCCCATGCTGAGCCCAGAGCTCCCCTACCACAGGCATTCAACACATGTGGGTTGAAGGTGATGAAATCAGGAGATGGCCTAGAAGAAAAAGGGGCAGCTGCCCAAAGAGAAACCCAACCTTGTGGGTCAGGGCTCCGTTGTCCACCCCTACCTCAGGGCCATGATGGGGTACTAGAGTCCTATCAGCTTCACTGGAGACCATGAGGCCACCTCTCCCAGGGTGTATCTGGTGATCCCTGGCCACACTGCTCACCCAGAACCCAGCCCATCCCCAGGGCAGAAGGCTGAGAAGAGTGTATTGCCAGGGTATTAGATCAATCAGGAGTTTTGTACAAAGAGCCTCCTCTGAGAAGCCCTCTAGAAGCACTGTGGTGAATAGTCTGCCCTTTATGAAACTCCCAAAGAGCAGACCCTCTAGGCCCCAGGTCTCAGCATCCCAGCCATGCCGGAAGAGCTCAGCCACAGTTCCCCGTCCAAGCGCACCACGAGGGCCCACAAGGGTCCCTATGAGCTGAAGATTCTGCCTCTCTGAGCAGGTTTGTCTCTTCAGTAAATTCTGGATAGCCTCACAGCTTTTATGAGGCCTGAAGGACAACACATGTCGGGACAGGAGCCCTCCTGAGAGGACAAGCGGCTCGGAGGCTTTCCTGTGTTCCCAGAGGCTAGGATTTCAGAGAGTCTCAGGGCTCCAGAGACCCAGGCACAAAGCAACAGACTAGGACCCACCCCTGCTTAACCGGGGCCCCAAGCTCTCTCAGCCCCCCTCATTTGGCCTCGGGTCTCTTCCAAAGCAGGAGCTCTCTCAGCAGAGACCTTTGAAAACGGCCCTGCCCCCCAACCCAGGAAAGAGACTGAGCCCTCCCCCACCCTGGGCAACGCAAGACAGGCGCCCAGCGCCAAGGACAGGACAACAGACCAGAAGGCGCCAGCACGTGCAAGGTTAGATGCCAGTGTCACCTGATTTCGGAGCAGGTTAGTTTGAGCTACGAGATGAGCCTGCAGTTTGCCTTGGCACCACTGGGGGGCGGCTTTCTCAAGCAGCGAGACAGGCTGGGGGTGGGGAGAGGAGGTCACGGCAAAGGAGAGTGGAGAAACAGGAGGGAGATGGGGAGAGAGAAACAGAGACACAGATATTAAACAAGTCCAAGTCCAAACGTCCCAAATGCAGTGACAGACAAGCCGGTCACCCCTCCAGGGGGCCAGCCCCCAGCAGGTAAGGCCCTTGAGGCTAAGAGGATTAACGGGATTCCTGGGTAAGGGGCAGAGAAGGGGTGAACTCCAACTGCAAAGCAAAATGCAAGAATGTTAGCAGGGACAGTGGGGCTCAGCAAGCTTGGTCCTGCCACACGGCGGGGTGGGGAGGGGATCCACTCTCGGCCCCTCAATGTGAACAGTGTGACCAGCTCAAGCCCTGTGCCCTCTGGCTTGTTCCAGCAGAGACAGGGTCACATCAGATCCCATGACAGAATTCCACTCAGAGCATGCCAGGTCGGGTGGGGCTGTTCCCGTTAAACCCAAGCCAGGCCTGTTCTCATCCTGGAAAGTGGCCGCAGAGCAGGGTGGAGGGCCCAGGGCCCAGGGCAAGCACCAGACGGTGGGTGGGTGGGCGGGTGGGCGGTGCGCCTTCAGCCAGCTGCTCACAGGGGCCTTTCCCCGACCCCGCTCTGCTACCTGGGCACATCACCAGCGGTACACCCACCTGCAAGGGGCTTGAGGATTCCAGCCACAGGGGAGCAGCGATAACCCACAGGGCAAAGGGGTACAGTGGGCACAGCACAAGAGGAAGGTCCCTACCCCTCTGAAGACTCTCCCCCAGCCCCGCCCCCCAGCTCTTACCTTGGCGATCTTGGCTTCATCCTTCTTTTTGGCGGTTTGGAGGGACTCATAATGGTGCCGGGCACTGTCATAGTCCACCAGCTTCCGCCCTCGCTTGGCAATGCGTGACTGGAAGACAGGGAGGTGGGAGAGGGGGGCTGAACAGGGCCTGGCACCCAGGCTGAGATGTCGAGATGTCGAGATGTTCAGAGAAACTGGGTTGTGGGCACTGGGAACTGGATAAAGCCGAAGGGCCAGGGCAGCTGACCCAGGCTCATGAAGTGCATCTGATGCATGCTTGAAACAGGCTCCCACATGTCTGGTGGCCAAGAGCTTGCCCCTTCCAGGCAGCCCATGCCCTCAGGAGTCCTTTCTTATACAGAGGCCAAACCAGTTCCTTCAATACTCAGCCATGTTTGCCAGTGCCCACCAGCCAGTATTGTATGGGACAAGCCTCTTCCCTGGCCTGGCCCTCGGCTCCTGGACCCAGGCTTCTCTTCTCCAGGCTACCACCATCAGCCTCCCTTGCGCACTCCCCATCAGGCATCTTGAGGAGCCCAAGGCACCTGCACTGGGTGGACACACTGCAGCATTGAGCCAGACCCCCAGCGTACAAGAACTAGCATCACAGTCACCACCTGGCCTCAACACCTCTACTTCCATGTCTGAAGCACCTGGGCCCATCGGCTGCAGGGGAGGGCACCCATTAGGCACACGTGCTTAGGCTTTACGTCCCCTTAAAATACCTTATATGACCCTATAGTCACTCCACAGTGACGCAGCCATGCAGACATACATGCACCATGGGGTCTCTTCCTACAGTCTGGAGACCCAAAGGTACAGGGCCCCAGAGCTCTCTGCGCAGAAAGGCTCAGGCTGGGGGGCTGGTCTCAGAGGGAGCAGCCCTGGAGGGACGAATTGCCAGTGCCTGAGCCAGCCCTCGGCTGACCCCTTCCCCCCATCCCTCTGTCCCTGCTTCACCTCCAGTGCACAGGCTATCAAGCCAGAACAGGACAGATCTACAGAGTGCCTCTCACCTTGATGTCAGGGAACTGGCCCAGGTATGTGTCCATAGTCAACAGCGCCTGGTCCACCAGCTTCTGGTGGTAATCCAGCCAGAGGAGGTCGTTGTTCTGAAGGAGGTGAGAGCTCATGAGTATACAGCCAGGGGGGACTGGGCCACACCCAGTCCCCAGCTCTCTCCCCCCAGAGACCTGGGGTCCACTTGAGCCCCACTGCTTCCCAGCACAGAAGCTTCTCAGAACCTCAGGTTCCTTGGCTGTGAAGTAGAGGTGATAATTCCTGCCCTATAGCCTCTCCCAGGGCAACTATAAGGAACAGATAAGCCCAGGGTTGGTAGGGTCAGGAAGGGGAGGGGACTTGCCCAAGAGCACACAGCCTGTGAATGCCCAAAAACCAGATGGGCTTGTCCAAGAAGGTGAGGCAGGGCAGGATGGGCCAGCAGCTGAGACCAGAGGGTCCTCTGGGAAGGACGGAGGTCACCTGCCTCACGCTCACCTCAGCTATCTTGTTTGCTTCATCCCTGCCAGGCCAGTCGGGCTCGTACACCTCCTGCAGACATTCATTCAGTTTCTTGGAGGCTTCGTGCATGGCTGTGGGGCAGAAGGGCCATGCTGCAGCCAGGGCCATGGGCGACGAAGACGGGGCAGGAGGGCCCAGGAGGTATGTGGTCCCCAATGCCAGCGTTCACCCTCCACCACAAACCCTGGTCTCCATCCCAGCTCTGCACCCATCAGCTTTAGGTGGGGCAAAGGCCCCTCAGTGTCCCATGAAGCCCACCTACCCAGACCAGGTCTGCCCCAGGAGCCTGCCTGCCCCTTACCCTTGACTGAGGCCAGGTAGGTCCGGAGGTCCTTCTGTAGTCGAGTGCCCTCAGTCTGCAAAGAGAAAGACAAGGCCAGGGTGAGGGCCTACTTGTACATGACCCTGTCCTTCCTGTACTCTCAGGTGGACAAACGCAGGCTGCTCCCAATAGCCACCACAGATCAGCTGTCCTCATCAGGGCTCTGGCAGGACTAGAGAAGACAAGACATGTGCAACAGCTCCTGGGCACAGCCTGGCCCAGAGCGCCCCTCAGAGCACAGCAGCTACTGCCTCTCTTGCCACAAACATGTACTAAGCATCCAACACTTCTCAGCACCATCCCTGCCTCAGGAGCCAAGGGATATTCATCCAGAGATTGTCAGCACCTGTCTCTTCCAGGAACAGTTCTCAGCCCTATAAGGAAGGTAGGAAAATAGTGGGCCCCCCACACACCCTAAATAACACACTGGGGGCGCAGGCTGAATGACACACATGTACAGTGGGATGGGCATACGCCAGGTCTGCCCTCAGGCAACCACGGGCCAGGTGGCCAATGAGCACAGGACACAGGACTAGAACACCCTGCCCCAAAAGCTTAGGCCAGCAGGCTCCCAGTGCATCATGCCAGGGACAGAGGACGGCCTGCAGAGGAGGCTGCAGAAGGTGGAAGGGAATTGCTTAGCCAGGCTGCAGAGAAGTGAGGAGTGCATGCCCAGAACTCTCAGGACACTGGCCCAGTCAAGAGGGCGGATTTGGATGTAGGAAGAAAAGATTGGCCAGGGGACTGGGCCAAACGGTGAAGGCCCTGAGCTCGGGAGGTAGCTCCAGGGACTTGCTGAGACAGCAGGACCAGCAGAAAGGATGGACCCATGGGCAAAGCCTCAGTCCCTCTGTGTTATCAATACCATACAAGGCAGGAATTGGAAAACTGAGCCCCAGGTGAGAGAGGGGGTAAATAGGGTGAGATAACAGGTGATAGATATATGAGACCACCAATGGTGAGACCCTGGAGTTTCCAGAAGCCATGTGCAGAGGGGGACAGAGCACACACAGGCTTTGGGGTTATGAAGACCCAGCTCTCTAGCTCTGACCCTCACTAGACATGTGACCCTAAGCAAGAGACTGAACCTCTCTCTTCATCTGTCAGCTGGGGTGAATGACTCCCACGGCAGACCACAACCTAATGTGTGCTCAGGGAACAGCACACGTGAGCCAGCCCAGGCCCCTAGCCTTGCAGGCCAGTTTCAGGAGATGAGCTTTATGCTGAGGATGGTGATGTGAGGCAGTAGGGGGACATGAGGAGAGAGGGCTTCTGGACGTCAAAGGATGGCAGTGCCAGAAGCTGACTTCTACAGGGGAAGAGCACCCTCCTGGTGTCTCCCTGCCTACTGTTGCTCACATCCTTATTTTAGATCCCCTTGCCCTTGCCCTGGTGGAGGGCCAGATAGACACAGACCCAGCAAGCAGCCGTAGTCCCACTCCTGGCCAGCCTGGTGCCTCTGCAGGAGACAGGCGGTCTCCACTCCAGCTGAGGGCAAGCAGGGACACACCAGCCTTCTAGGCTCACCCCAGGTACCCTCAAACCTCTCCTGTACCCCCCATCATCAGACTCTCCCTCCTCACAGCCAGGGCCTGCTCCTCCCCTCCCAGTGTCCTCAGAGCATCACACACCAGCTGTCCGCCGGGGCTGGCTCTTTCCCTGCACATCTCTCTAGCATCACTGTCCTCACCTGATAAATGAGGGAGCAGAGACGTTCAGGGACTTGCCCAGTGTTACACAGACTGGTAGAACTGGTGGGAATCCCCACAGCCCCTGTTTATGATGATGAATGCTTCCAGAAGACAGTAGAGGTGTTGTGCAGGGAGGGTTTCAGGGCAGTGCATGAGATATATAATTAGAAAGAACAAAAACAAAAAACAAAAAAACAAGCGGTGGCGGAAAGGAAAAAAAAACCCTCTCCAAAATTCCTTCAATCCCCACAGACCACAGAGTAGCCTATAGAACCCTGACCACACAGGACTCTGAGGAACTTCAAAGTTTAAGGCCTACTGATTAGAGATTAAAGGAAGAAACAAAGGCCAATCCACAGCATCCAGATCTCTCTGGAATTCCACCAGGGATCGGATGTGGACCGTGTAGGCCTGGGAATGAGGAAGGGCCTGTCCTACTCTTTCAGTGATAGAGATGAGGATTCAAACATGTTCATGATGTGATGCTATCACATTCATCTGATGCCACAGAATCCTCCAAACTTGGTTTCCCTTCCTGCCAACCGTCCGTCATCTCACTCCCCTCCCCACCATCCTTTGAGCGCCTGTCTACACTGCACCCCGAGGAACGGGTCTCCCGTGGGGCGGGTTTCTGTGCTTGCCCAGGCCTCAGGCCGTACCAGGGCCCCTTGTGCCTCCCAAACAAGGCCACACTGTGAGCCGGCACACTGGACACAGACGAGCAAGGGGCCGCGCAGAGCTCTGCCTCACTCCTGTGCCAACTGCAGCTGGGCCCCTCAGCCGAACTCCGAGTCAGTGCCTAGGATCAGACATAGCCCTGCCCCACGCAGCTGCCTCCTGCAGGGCAGCATCCAGGCGGCCAACACAGAAGCTGTGTGTTTGCTCCAAGCCGGCTCCCTTGGCACCCCCACCCAAATAAGGCGCCCGAAAGAAAACTCTCTGGAGGTTCCTGGGGCTTTAACACACTCCTAGCAGAGCAACTAGGGGAAAACTAAAGTTCTGGAGCACAGTCTGGTCTGGACTCAGGGGTCTGGAAGGATACCACAACCCAATACCAACACTTAGTATCACTCCACGGAGGTGGTTTGGCCAGCACCCCGCATCCTCGCTCTACATCCCTTCAAAGGGTGCTCCCTGCCTCCTCTGACATCATGGTCTGAAGACCCAAGCCCCCATCTTCCCAGTGGGTGTAGGGGCAGGAACATCCCTCCCGCATGGACTCCCTCTGGCTATAGCTGACTCTTGCCCCGCTGCAGTCAATTCCAGAGGATGTTCACTCAATAGCCAGGGATGCCCTCTTTGAGCAGGCAGGCCCTAAGAACAAGAAAGAATCAGACCTGGCCCACATCAGCAACACAAGCCAACAGCAGTAATGTCCCAGGAGGAAGAGCCTGGCTCACACCTCCCTCGCACTGCCCCACAGCTCACCATCCTGGATCCTCTGAGGGGGCCAAGCTCTGTTTCTCAGTGCAGGGCAGGAGAGCCAAGGCTAGTGCTGGGGGGGACCAGGAAGGGCCATGAAACCTACCCCTGTGAGAGCCGGTGACAGCTGGCTGCCCCAGGTTCCATTCCAGCTGCAGAGGCATCATGGGCACCTTCAGTGCTCTTGGAGGCCTTGGACATGAATGAGGAGTAGGGAAAGACCTGGTCCTTCCCAGCCCCAAGTCTGGGCCTATTTGGCCCTCTCCTAGCACAGCAAAGAGCCTGACTCTACCCTCCAGCCCTCCTTCCTATTTCCCTTGGTCTATGCCCCGAGCCAGAGCTCCCTCTTCCAGGAAGTCTTCTGTGACCTTGCCAGCCCACACCAGCCCCTTCTTCCAGCTCGCTTACTCCACAAATTCAGCTCTTGACATTTTCTACCTGGCAGCCACACTTCCATTTTGCACAAGCTCCCTAAGGCCAAAGGCCACCCCCACTCACCAGCTGCTTGTTGAAATTCTGGACACACTGTTCAAACTGCTCATCCTTTGTCTCATCCGCCTTCCCCAGTTTCTGGAGGACCTGCCAAGGCAGCAAGAGAAGGGAAGTGTTACCATGAGAAAGGGGGTGGCCAAACCAAAAGTGCCCAGTCACCAATACCACAGATGGCTCCCACCCAGCCAGGATCCTGGAGGCCCTCAGCCAGGATAATGCAGCCCAGGGCACTGGGACCATCAGAAGGTCTCCTGGCTGCTGTAATCCCCAAAAGCAACCTCGAGTCCATCAAGTCTTGAGACCTCCTCATTGTCTATGGGGCTTGCCCATCGGCCAAGCAGAGGAGTTCAGGTCAGGCTTGCTGCAATAACTGAAACCAGGAGGGGGGGGCTCCAAAGACAGCTTGAAGGGTCAAGTGCCCCTCCTTGTTGATCTCACATTGCACCCCTGAGGGTTCCACCCCAACTCCGGCAGCTAAAAAGTGAGCTGAGCACAAGAGCAGCCAGGTGGGACAGCCCCACCTCCCTACATGACTCCATTTCCTGGGGTCAAGACTCATGAAGACCAGAGGGAGGAGCAGAGCAGCCCTGAGCTGGGAGGTAATCACCCCAGGACACAGAGGGCACCAAGAGGAGGCAGGGATCAGGCTCTTAGTGTCACTAGGAGCCAGCTCGCAATCTGAATAGATTCTCAGATGTGACCTTTTCCAGCCACCCTGCTTCCTTCTCTACGGCTCAGCAGACCATGCTGGGCCCTCTCTTGGCGTGCGCGCGCGCACACGCGCACACACACAAACACACACACACACGGGCTCATGGACACCTGCTCTACTCCCAACTAGAAATCTCAGGGGTGGACTCTCCCTCTGATTAGTCCCAACTGTGCTTTCTCAGCTGTGTGGGGGGAGCGGGAGAGGAGGGCACAGGTGGGGAGATGGTTGGGTAGAGACAGAGAGACCCCGAGGCCAGAAGAGAGAGAAAGACCTAGAAGAAGGAGGAGCTGGATCAGAAGCCTGAGAGGAAGTATGATGAAAGAGAGAGGAGGTGGAGGCAAGGAGGGGTGAGGGCAACAGGGGAGTAGGAGGGTGGGGAAGGAGAAAGATGAGAGATCGGGTGCAGAGAGGGGAAGCTGAGGCAGACATGGGGTGGGTTTGCAGGAAGAGAGGGTGGCAGAGACCAAAATGGAGACAGTGATCCCCCACCTAGAGCACCCCACAGGAAGCAGGAGGATGACACCGAGGTGCTCAGCAGAGGCAGTGGCCAAAACCCAAAAAGAATGAGGAAAGGGGGCAGTGGGTGGGGGTGGCAGGTGGAGGGAAAAGTGGTGGATCCTTCCCAGCCCTGACTGGCTCTAGGAGGGCCTATCCTGCCCTGTCAGCTCTCAAACCTTCTCTGGGCGTGGGGTACATTTGGCCACCTCACCAAGTGCCCTCTCCATACACGGCCATGGGCACCTCTGCTGGGACAGCAGACATCAATCAGACATGGATCCAGCCAGACAGAGGGAAGCACATGGCACTGTGGGGGCCTGGGGCGGAGAGCCCAGGCAGCCTGGGCAATCAGGAAAGGTTTCCTGGGGGAGGTTGCAGCTCAAGTGGCAGAGAGAGCATGCAGCAAAGGTGAGAAGACCAGGGAGATGAGGTATGCTACCAGGGAATTTTTTTTTTTATAAAGGTTTTATTTATGTATTCATGAGAGACAGAGAGAGAGAGAGAGAGGCAGAAACACAGGCAGAGGGAGAAGCAGGCTCCACGCAGCGAGCCTGACATGGGACTCGATCCTGGGTCTCCAGGATCACACCCTAGGCCAAAGGCGGTGCTAAACCACTGAGCCACCTGGGTTGCCCTTACCAGGGAATTTCGAATAGCTCAAGGGGTGGCAGGAGGAGCAGGGGTAGGGGTGGGAGAGCAGCCCACCAACAACTTTGTGCTATAATGGTCACAACACAGTTTATTGGGCAAGTGCACTTGCAGGCCAAGGGCTGACACTGAGGTGAGAGGCGAAGAGCAAAATAAAACCACTGTGAACAAGAGAATTAGCACTTCCCACCAGCCACGGGCCCCCACACCTCCCCCTCGACAACCATACCCAGCTGGTCCCATGGAAACAGGGTAGAGCTGTGGGGGTGCCTGGCCCACTCTGCACTGAGCTTGAGTAGGTGACTCACCCCTATCAGACGCCAGCCCCTTGGCCCCACCACCTCCAAAGACAGAAATGGAACACCAGGTGGGAAAGAACTTCCAGAAGTCAACAGAGGCTAATGGTTGGAGCAAGAGGCTCCCAGCAAGGTCAAGGCCTGGTTACCCCTCAAGATAGGAGGACTGGGAAAGTGGCCCTGTCTACCCCTTTCCTCTCTTCTCCCCAAGGAGATGTACTCTATTGGCCAAAGGTCCCTCATCCCTGTCCTGCCACCAGAGCTCCAGAGGGCTCTAAGCCCCCGGATTTGCACCCAGACATGCACACCTGACCTCAGTTCCCCAATTGGGCTCTGTGCTCCACCCAGACAGCTGAAGCCACCAGGGAGATAGATGTTCAGGCCAGCCACAGTGAGCTGTGTCAGGCAGTGAAAAGACCATTGAGAAAAGGGACTTTCTCTCTGAGCCTCAAATGCATTGTCTGGAAAATAAAGAGAACATTAGCACCCACCTTAAGGCTTGTGTCTGCGAAATGTGTCTCCATACCTGGCATACTCGAGTAGCAACAACAATCTCCTAAAAAGCCTTCACAGCAGCTTTCCCACAATGGGGAGCCAGGCCCGACCCCAACGAAACCCCATGCCAGGTCTAGTCTGACAGCATCCGGAAGACAATGCACACATACTAGACATATACGCATGGGCAAGTGTGCACACAGTCAACTCCTTCAAAACTTTGCTCAGATTACACCTCCGTGAAGCTGGCCCCCGCCCTCTCTCTCCCCGACCCCATCCCACTTAGGACCAGGCCCTATTTTCCTCACTGCTGCACCATGTGCCCAAGGGTCTGCCTCTAGCTCTGCCCCAGCCATATGAACAGCCTGAGGTCTGAGACCTCAGCTCCTGCACAGGGCTGGGTCCAGGGCAGACACACAATGTGCTCTTGGTGGCTGCTGACTAATGTAGGCCGTGAGCTCTGAGGACAGCGTCAAGACCTGGAAGAAAACATCCTATCTCTCAGGCTAAGTATCCTCTTATCCTCTTATGTCCCCCTTAGAACCAGGGTTAGAACTAGCACTCACATTAATCTGAGGTCTGGGCTTGGGCAAGGCGGCCTGGCTCCACTGGGTCCCAGGCCTGAAGAGGCAGCACGCCGGGAAGCGAGCAGCACGGGAAGGTAGGCCAGGCTCCCAGCTCCACGTGACCTCAGGTTAACTGCTGACCCTCTCCACACCTCAAACAGCAACCACCGCAGCGGCCAAGGTTTGAGAAAAGGCCCGGGGAGTGTATGCTGGCCTTGGCCCCATTAATCTTCACTGTCCCCACCCCAATTTTATAGATGACAGAAGGAGGGCACACAGCCTGGGTCCTGACCTCAAGGTGCTGCGGGAGTGGCTCTAAGAGGGAAAAACAAGCTGGGCGTGCCTGCCTCAGGACAGGGACCAGGACGAAATTTGGTCCAGTAAAATCCCACAGCCTCCTGCTACCGGCTTCTGTTTTTCTACCTTCTGGAACTGGAACTCCTGCCACGGCCCAGCCACTGGGTAAGAGGCCTTTATGACCAGCTACTGGGGAGCTCAGACCATGGCCAATCCTGTCCCTACCACCTAAAAGCTATTCAGCCCTGCCTTCATCTGTCCCCATCCCCAGGATATGCCCCAAGGCTACTCTCTGGCCCCCACTGGCTTCACCTAGGTCTCTCTCTCTCTCACACACACACACGCACACACACACACACACACACTCAGTCCTCTACTCACCAAGAGGGAAGCCATAGCCACGGCCATGGGCCTTAGGGGCACAGGTGCTCCACCCATTCAACACAAGGTTAGTGGGGCTTCCTCATGCCAAGGTCACACATGGACCCTGAGAGCAGCAGGGGGACTCTGGGTGTCCAGAGAGGCCTGCTCCGCAAGATTCCCACTGTCTGTCCAGGGTTATGTACGGGGAGAGCCCGAGACCCTCTGGTGTCACACATCTCCCTTTGTAACAAACACAGGGAGCCTTTCTGATGATGGGACAGGCCCTGCCACACCTTGGTGTTAGCCCAGGGGGAGGGCATGGGGACAGTTCAGCGGCCCAAGGGCCAGCAGACCAGAAAGCCTCATCAGTGCTACCGCCTCTTCTCAACACTTCATCAGCCCAGCCAGATAGCAGTGGAGCGGACATGCCTCCGAAGGGGCAGTCCAGGGCAGGGCAGAGAGGACAGTTCTGCAGCTGGTGGCAGAAACAAACCTCCTTTTGACAACATCCACTGTTCAGCCTCACTGAGCCTGGGCTGTGAACCAGGCCAGCAGCCCCCCGCTGCGCAGGGCAGGAGGCTCACCGGGGCTCAGGGGGAAGGAGATGCCCTTCCAGCCCCTCTGCTGTGACCTTTCTCACAGCCCAGAGCATCCCACTCCCACCGCCAGCATGGGGTCGTGGGGTGTCCTGCCAAACCCTCACTTCTCCTCCTCCCAGGCAGCGAATGGCCCCCTGGGGCAAGACACATGTGCCTCTGCACAGCCATGCTTGCGTGACCACCAACCCAAGCAACAGGAAGGCCCTTTGGGGCCAGTCTTCTGAACCAGGAGCAGTTTATTGCTTACTTCTCAACAAGCACTGAACAAAGCAATTTACAGACACCAAGCACTCTCTCCTACAGGTGAGTGTCTTCACCTCCATGTGACAGATGGCAGGTGAGGACAGATAAATCAGGACACATAGCCTAAGGCTTTACAGTCCGGAGTAAACTCTGAGCTTTTCGCTGCTTCCAATCTCCAAAACTGGAGGAGGGGCACCTGGTAGCCCTCACCCAGCACCCAGGCCAGCCCAGCAGATAAAGTGTAGATAAGCACATCTGCAGACCCTCGCTCACTGAACTGACACTGGGTGGCCCTGCTTAGAGCCCTGAACTCACGGCAATCCCCTCCTGGGGGCTCTAACCCCTCCTTCCTCCAGAGAGCGGTGGGTTCCCTTGCATTGAGGGGGCACACGCTCACATCTGAATGGCATGGCACAGGGCAGGAATAAATGCTTTCTAGAACCCAAGGCTGGGCTAGGGAGAAGAGGGACGCCAAGGGGCCCAAGAGGGAAGCCCAAGGAAGGCAGGGCCCGTGTTCCCAATCAGCCCTGGTCCCTAAGCTCAGGGCCAGGCAGGAAAGCTGGGGGTTCCTCCAACGGCTACAGCGCCCCTGGTCATGGCTGCAGCAGAAGCATCTCACAAAGCCAGCAGCCAAGATGAGGACGACCCGCACCTCAATCCAAGTATCCCCAGAACCCCAACACACACACACACACACACACACACACACACACACACGAGGTGGGGAGGGGCTCCACCCAGCCCCCCTCCAAGGACCCAACCTCCAGCTGCTGAGACCCACTCTCAAACCTTCACCTTCCTCATCATCTCCTGCCAGCACCTGTCCAGTTGCTGCCTCTGTCAGGGTTGGTGGAGAAGTGAGCTGTACCCCAGGGGGCGGGGGCTGGGTGTTGCCACCTCACTGCTTCCTCCCAGGAGAGCTTATGGTTGGTGGGACCACAGCAACAGGATGCACATCCTCACACCTCGCACAGAGGCTCCCATACAGGCAGGACAGGCAGACAGACAGACAGACAGACATATGGGCAGGCAGGTGTCAGGGCAGGTTTTCCCAAAGATTGCTCAGCACACACAGCTGGGCCCTGTTCCGAGGAAGACCCACTAAGAGGGGAAAGGCCAGAGCAGCCCCCTCCCCGAAGGCAGACATACCAGTTTGGCAGATTCTCTCCACCCTGCCCACGGGCCTCTGGGTTTCTGGCTCCCTCCCTGTCCCCCTGGGGCTTTCTTTCTGAGATCAGCTCTGGCTGCCTCCTTCTCCACCATGCTAGGGAGCTCTATAGGCACCGCAGAGCCCTGTTCGTCCTGTTACTATGCCGCAGGGCCCCTCAACCTGTGTGATGGGCTCTGACGCTAGTGGCCTGAGCCTGCTCCCACACAATTCTAAGACCCTCTGGCAACCCAGGAGATGGGCAGGACGCCAGCAGCACCCACAAGAGAGGACAGAAGGGGGGCCCCAAGCCCACCACTCACTGCCACATTGCCTGTGCCCCGAGAGCCAGCCATTTCTCCAAGCGGCCCTGGTTGTCTTCAGGGGGAGATGTGTTCATGGCTACCGGGTATACTTTCTCCTGAGTATCTCACTTAATCTTTAGGTCACATCCTGAGCCACATATTCTTACCCTCACTTAAGAGATAAGAAAAGTAAGGCTGAAGACATTAAGCAATTCAGCCTCATGGCCAAGAAGGAGCAAAGCCAGGACTTTGCGGCTCTGTGGTGGCCATGAGCAAGTGTGGCTCAGATCTCATCTGCTGTGGCAAATGAGCTAGGCCTCTGGGTCCACCACTCTATCCCAGCCGAGGCCACACTGCCCATGGGCTGCTCCACTGAGGGTGCTGAGGCGGCAGAGGTTAACGGGTTCCAACAAGCGAGTCTGACCTGGGATACCCACTAGCCTCGCTGAGCCTCTCTCGCCTCTGTGCTGCAGGCTGAGCCCCTGGCCCAGGACCCTCCTCCCCTGGCCCCTTCTTCTGAAGTGGGTGTCTGGTACTCTCACTAAATGAGAAAGAAGACAGAAGTAAAGAGTGCTGAGATAGCCCGTCACCTGGCCAAGGCTAGATCCAGGGCTCCTGATTCTTGGGTCCTTTCTCCTGGGTGTCACTCTTAGGGTATGGCTCCTGCACCTGGACAAAAGGAAGTAGCTTCATCTTCTCAGCTGGCACCCAGGCCCTGAAGAGTCTGCCCCTCCTTCCACAGAGCCCTGTGAACCCGCTCACTGAGCAATCAGGTGGCTCTGCCTTCAGACCAGGCAGCAGGGCTTCACCCAAAGGCCCAGGGTCTCCCAGTGGCCAGTTTTCCCTGGTCAGTGGCCCCAGAGCTGCTGCCATGCCTCTGGGTTGGGCAGGGACCAAGGGGAGAGGGGGAGGAATAGGGGCCTGCCCTCTCTGGGAAGGAGTCTGGCCCTGCTCCAAGCCAGCTGTGGCCAGCAGCAGGAGAAACCAACGAGGTCCTGCCTAGGAGCAGAGCCCAGGGTCCCAGAAAGCAAGTCCAGAAGACACAGCAGGGCAGCCCTTCGCCCTCCTGCAGTGCCAGGCTTTTCCTTACGCCTTCCCAAAGGCTCAGAGACTTTTGAAGAAAGATAAATGTTGAAACACGAGCCTTGGGCAAGAGCCAGGAACAGCAAGCATTCCATCTCCGGAGGCAAGAATGCTCCCCAGCACCAAGGCCCCCCACGCCACGGCCACGCACAGGCAGGAGGCACACCCAATCCCCGCATGTTCACGTGCTGATGCTCGTGTCTGTACACACACTCACACACACTTCCTGGTGGGACTCCTACCCACGACCCTTCTGTACCCCCCACCCGCCCCGCACGGCAGGAAGGCAGCGGGAAAGACAAGGAGGCCACAGAGCCAGGCAAAAGGCAGAGCAGAGACCAGGAGGTGCTGTGCAAGGAGAACCCAAAATGAGGAAGGGGAAACAGAGAGAAAACCAGAGAAAGGGAAACCAACAGTAGCTGAGAGCTTGAGCTGGGATCTAGCCAAGGAAACGCCCAGCAGCCCCAGGCAGGTGGGTCTCAGGGAGAACAGAAGAGCCTACACACACACACACACACACACACACACACACACACACACACATTTCTCCTCCCAAAAGACAAGGTTGGCCAAGGGGCCCTGGTCCCTTCTCTTGGTCTCTCTGCAGTCTCCTATTAGGAACCCTATTTCCACAGGGTGGCTGCGAGGTGGTGGCAGGAGAGGCTGGCATCTGACGTCCTGCCTTCCTCCCGGGGGAAAAATACTGCCAGCTCCCCCTCATGCTCAAGAGGGGTTCCTTCACCGCCAGACCCCAGCCCAGCCAGGGTCCCCGAAGGCTCCAGCCAAGCGCACTGCAACAGCCCCTCCTCCTGAGCTCCACCAAGATCACACCAAGGCATGACCCCAGGGACCCATGTCCAAGGACCCTCCCTGAGGGAGGCCCACCACTTCTGAAACTTCCCCTTCGGTTTGGCTCACACAAGCAGGACATCCTGAGGTGGGGACTGTCGTCTCATTTTACAGATGAAAGAACTCATCTTCTGAGGCTCAGAGAGGTCACTCGGCTGATGAGTGGCAGAGTCGGGCCCGCAAACCTGATGGACTCCAACGTGTAATTCTGCAGTAGGGAGTGGGGACAGCCAGCAGTCACAGGCATCACGGAGGTTTTACTACAAAGATGAATCTTTGCTGCTACTCCATCTTGCTGCATTCCAAAAATTTAACTGGTAAAGAAAGCATGTTTGAAGGGGCGCCTGGCTGGCTTAGTTGGTTAAACATCCAACTCTTGATTTCGCCTCAGATCCTGATCTCAGGGTTGTGAGATTAAGCTCCATGCGGCATGGTGCCTGCTTAAGATTCTCTCTCTCCCTCTCCCTTTGTCCCTCTCTCTCCCCCCCATCTAAGGAAAAAAAAAAGGCACTTTGTGACATAACCAACATATAAAGACAGATTGTGTAGCAGAATGCAAAGTTTGCAAAGATTTTTGCAATGAAATAGAAAACTAAAAAAACATTTCCAAGGTTCCAACTGGCCAACTGAGGCTGGGCTGAGCACTACTCCCCCCTCAGCCCCCGCACACCCCTCTCCCAACCCAGGAAGTTCCTCACTTCACCCCACCCCCACTTGGTGATCTTTTTTTTTTTTTTTAGCAAGTCCTCGTGTTCTGGAAGTCACTGTCCCCTGATACCAGTCCACAAAGACTCATCATCTTTTTCTGTGGGTTCCTGGTAAGATCCGCTGACTGGCTAAGGAAGCCAACTGGCCTTGCTTGGGAGACGGTCACTCTAAAATTATCTCCTTCCTCTTTTAGCGATTTTCCCTTTCCTTTATGAAACACTGGTGAGAGTAAAGAGTGATGTTTGGTTTTCTTTTTTACATCCTTAACTGGATATATATAAACTTGGCCACCACCGATATCAGCCCACAATGCCTTGAAATGTGACTCGCTGGTCAAAAGTCAGAGTGCAGAAGCTTCTGTGGCCCCCATCAATCCATCAGTCCCAGGGCTGGAAGCCTAACCCCTGAGACAGTGGGGGGCCGGGGGTCTGTTCCTCCTCCATACCCATCTCTCCAGGTGGAAGCGAAGGCTTCCCCCCACAGATGACTGCAGGCCAGAAAGCCCGTCCCCCTCTCCCTACCCTTTCCCTTCCCAGGAGGCCTGAAATTCCAGTCTGTTCAGCAGATAAGCCTGTGGCCAGAGGCCAGGGTAAGACCACCCAGAGCCCAGGGGAGCAGAGGCAGCAGAGATGAATATCGGGATGAGGTAGGGGTTAGGGAGAGTCCAGAAGGGCCCAGCTGAGCTGGGGGAGCAGGGGTGACGTGGAAGCCACAAAACAGCAGCAGTCACTCATCTAAAGACATCCGAAAGGTTTACAAGTGTCTCCAAAGCCCAGGGGAAGAGGGAGGTGATCCATAGACAAGGAAACTGAGGCTGAAAGCCCGTGATCTCAGGGCCACATCAGCCAAAAGGAGGTTTAGGCTGAAAGAAGCACTGGACCCCCAAGACAGTGCTGGAGGGGCCCAGGCTTGGGGCAGGCTCCCCTCCTCTCAGGGACCACCCACCAGGCTGAGCCCTCCCTAGTCAGAATCAGACTTCCACAGCAGAATCAGGCTTCCCCGTGAGTAGGAGGGCTTCTGGAAAGACCAAAACCACCCCGACCAAGGCCGGCCACCCTCTCCCACACTCAGAAGCACCTAACTATCCAGACCTCCCCAAATAGCCCTCCACTCCTCCCAACCCACACTCCAGTGGGAGAAAGGAAATTTTTACCAATTTTTCCAGGAGGGCTCAAGCTGCTCCATCCTCAGGACCTTCCACTTGATTTTGCCCGTCTCAAACTATCCACAGTGAGGAGTCCCTACCCCTGGACTCCGGGGGCTGGGAGAGCTGCAGGGGGAGGGGAGACCTCATCTTGGACACCCACCCCCAGCCAGCCACCCCCAAAGCAAGATCCCTGAGCCAACACTCCACAGAGGAGGCATGACTGGTGGTAATACAAGTCTTTAAAACAAAAATACAGGGACACCTGGATGGCTCAGTGGTTAAGCATCTGCCTTCGGCTCAGGTTGTAATCCCAGAGTGCCAGGATCGAGTCCCACATCAGGCTTCCTGCATGGAGCCTGCTTCTCTCTCCACCTGTCTCTGCCTCTCTCTGTATTTCATAAATAAATAAATAAAATGTTTAAAAATAAACAAACAAAAATACAGCGGTTCACAGACTGGGTAAGGCAAGGGAGGTCCGTTCTTAGGAAATACCTCAGAGAAATGACATCTGAGACCTGATGGAGAGAGAGGACAAGCAAGTGCAAAGGCCCTGAGGTGGGAAGAGCAAGGCCAGCGCAAAGGGAAGGTAAGAGGGTGGGGCGAAGGAGGAAGAAGTCCTAAAATACCGGTGCTGAGCACTTCACATGATTCATCTATCCATCCCCCCAAATCACAAAGGAATTACTAGTACTTTATCCCAACTTTGCAGATAAAGAAACTGAGGCACTGATTTAAAATCTCCCAGGGTCACACAGCCAGTCAGCAGGGTGGTTGGAATCCAAACCCCAAGGCTGGATCCAGAGGCCATGTGCTCTAACTACTGCACAAACTGCCCTGGCAGCCAGGGCCAGACCACGGGGCTTACCTGGAGACCCTGGAACACCCTGGTTTGAAGCTGTGCATGAAATAGGAAGCCTCGGGGAGCTCTGATCTGACTCACAGCATTAGAACACCCAGGCTGCTGTGTGGGGACAGACTAAAGAGCAGGGTAAAGCAGGGAGCCCATTTAAAAGTGTCTGTAATGACCCCGGCAGAGCTAAAGGTGGTTTGGCAAGGGCAGGAAATGGTGAGAAGGTCGAATCTGCGGTGACAGAGAGAAGCGAAGGAGACTCCAGAATTTGAGCAACAAGAGGGAAGGAGCAGTCATCACCCACGACAGGGACAGCTGAGGGTCATGGTAAGTCATGGTGAGGTGCTCAGAAACGTCAGGGAGGGATGTGGAGACACAGCAGCCAGGGCCGACCCCACCATCAGGCTCCTGTATTTCCCCACCTCGGTCTCCTGGGTCTCCTGCCCTGGGACTCCCAGCTCAGAGTGTCTGGTCTGGACAAGCTGCTAAAGGGAAGAGAAGGGAGGAAGAGAGGGTGGGAGGAGCCTGTCCCGGCTCCAGGCCTCTCTGCAGTGAGGCCCCATGGCAGAAGGTTCAGGGAGTGGGCCGGCTGTGCAACCCTGGACAGGGTGTACACCTTCCTGGGTCCCGAGCCTCATCAGGAAAATGGAGCCGAGACCTCTCCCTCAAGGCAGGATTAAGGATGAAGGATGACCGAGTAGGTAAAGAGGGCCCAGCACAAGAAGCTGGCTGGTTTCCGTTCTGTCCTTTTACCCCTATCTCGATCTGGAATTCCTTATACCCAAGCCAGAAAGTTCAGGCAGCCTCTCCTACCCAGTCCCCACCCTGCCCCACCCTCTCACCCCCCAACCCACACATGCCTTCCTTGGTGCCTGCCACCGAGTGGACCTACTCCCGGTGACTCACTCAGGCTGAGTGAGTGGTGGACGGCAAACAGCAACCCACGCCACTCCCCTCAGCAGCCTCCCCCACCCCACAGCTCTGCAGGGACCCTGCAAGCCACCTCCTTACCCCTGCCGGCCAGCTTTTTTATTTTTTTATTTTTTTTTTTATAAATATTTTTTAAATTTATTTATGATAGTCACAGAGAGAGAGAGAGAAAGAGAGGCAGAGACACAGGCAGAGGGAGAAGCAGGCTCCATGCACCGGGAGCCCAACATGGGACTCGATCCCGGGTCTCCAGGATCGCGCCCTGGGCCAAAGGCAGGCGCCAAACCACTGCGCCACCCAGGGATCCCGGGCCAGCTTTTTTAGTTAAGAGGGGGAAATGTTAGATCCCGCAGAAACCAAACAGCAGCTAAGGTTACAGTTCCTCTTAGGAACAGCAGCCACCATCAAGAGCCCTGACATTCCTGGCATGGAGCCTGGAATACAGCCCCCTCCACGAAGAGGTCCAGAGAAGGCTCCCAGGAGGGGCGTATGAGCAACACAGGGCCTCCTGTCGTGCTGGGTGGGGCCTGCAGAGGGCAGGAACAATCCCTCACCCTTGGCCCAGCACCCAACACCACCTGTTCCGAGATGTCAGCACAACCACCTCCAGAGCCACTATCCACCCCACCTGTCTCCTCCATGCAAGTGTGGGTGTTATTCTCAGCCCTGGGCTCAAGGACGGAGGCCATCAACGGAGGGGTGGGATCTGCCCCTCCAGTGGGTTGCCTCCCACAGGCCCCTCATTAGCTGCTTCCTTACCTCAGTGGGCGAGCAGTCTGTGTAGAAGAGCAACAAAGCACAGGCCCAGCCCACAGCCCAGCAGGGCACACAGCCGGGGCCAGGAGAAAAGGTGAAGGCCTTGCCAGAACCCACCACCATTTGGACCAAGAAAGGCCAGCCTGGAGCATCCACAGTCTCCACCAGGAAACCCTACTTCCTTAATAATGCCAGCCCACGCTGGCCTTTCACATCACCTCTTCCAGGCAGCCTTCCTTCCCTGACTCCATCCCAGCCACAGGGACTCTCACTTGCCCGACTGATGCCCCTTTGCATATGTCTGTTCCTTTCAGAGAAGTTGGACCTAACTATGCCAACAGGTCATTCATTTGTTTCACCAACTGGAATCCTCCATGTCCACATCTGTGAAACTGTTAACTATTAAAGAGTACTTAGGGGCACCTGGGTGTCTCAGTAGTTGAGCATCTGCCTTTGGCCCAGCGCCTGATCCTGGAGTCCCAGGTCTGAGTTCCACATCGGGCTCCCTGCATGGAGCCTGCTTCTCTCTCTGCCTTTGTCTCTGCCTCTTTCTGTGTGTCTCTCATGAATAAATAAATCAAATATTTTAAAAAATAAAACAAAGAGTACTTAAAGGAGATAAGATATGGGATATTTTTTCCAAATACAGTATCACCACTATTTTGGCTATCGTTGTTATTTTGTTACTCAGAGGAGTCAATGCCCACAATCACCTTTCAATAGTTCCCACCCAGTCTGGCCCAACAAAGTGCAGACAAGTACACACAGCCCAGCAGTCCCGGCCCCCACACTCACTCCCAGCTCTCATCTGCCTGAGAGCTGTGCTCACCTCCCTGCCTCCGCCCTGGACTGTCCACAAGTCCCCAGGACCTGTAAGGGCACCCCACAGGGACCCCCAACTTCACAGACAGGGGATCAATGGGTAAGGACCAGCTGGTTGAGTGCTCCCCAGCGTACCAGGGCTAGTTCCACTGCATTTCACTAGTGGAGGCAGGGGGAGATTTGGGAAGGCACTGGAGGGGAAGGGGTATCTGACCACCTGGTAACCCGGTCATCCGGTCGAGAGTGAGAGCTGGGGGAGGGGAAATAAGTGGGACCACCATCCATCACATGTCTGCCTCTGGCAGATGGAATGAATATTCAGGGGCCAGGACAGGCTTTTCCAGGCTTCCTTCTGCTGATCCTGCATCCTGTTTTTCTGTGCATCTGGAGGGGGAGGTTAGAGAAAGAGGGTGGGCGAGGGGCAGACTGAAGGGGAAGGCACCTCCCCCCCAAGCTCGGCAGACAGAGGAGGTCAGTGCACAGGAGCAGAGGCCTGGAGGCCTCACTGGCTCGGGAACAGCTCAGGGGAATGATGTGGGGCCACCAGAGGCCTGGCAGGTCAGCACTTTTCAGGTCTCAGGGTCCTACCTCTACCATCAAAGGAGGGAGGTGAGGACCAGGTGAGCAGGAAAGGCCTGTCCTTCTGGGCTTCCCAGGCCTCATGCAGACATCAGCCCTGGAGCCCCTGTCTCACCACCTAAGGAGGGACCCAGGGATCTGGCCCACACTCCTCCACATAACACATTCAGGCTCCCACCAAAGGCTGTTAACAGTGAGGGCAAGGAAGGGTCGCAGAAACTCCCAAAATCACAGCAAACACCAGAACACCTTGTATGCCTGCTGGGGAGGAGTTCATGCCTACCTGCCCTTCTTCCCCTGGGGCCTTCTTACCCAGGAAACAATTCAACATGAAGGGGAAGCTGAACGGCCAGACAGTTACCAATTCTTTTTAGAAAAAAAATTTTTAAATCATGGTAATGTGCCAAATGAGGCACACAGGAAAGATCAGAGTGGGACAAAGCGTGGGGATGGACACCTCACCCCAGATTCTGAAGGTCAGCCCCTGACCATCCCATGCTACAGCTCTGGACACTTCTGGATCATCTAAAAGCTGCTAAGAGATTCTGTTGCCTGCAGGGAAAGGCGAGCAGGGTGAGAGAGCTGAAAGGGTGGGAAGTGAAGGGGGGTCCATGTTGTCACCCAGCCCCCACCCCCATGAGCCCTCTCCAGGAATGCCTCCTCCCTTCCTCCTCGGAGACCTCAGGCTCATTATCTAGATTAGATTACAAGCTGGGCCTGGACTACTGTATCATCAGTGGGCTAGGGCTGGCCTAGACTTGGCCGGAACAACAGGACACACACAGAGTGCAGGGTGCAGTCAAACACCCTATTCCCACCTAAGGCACCTTGGCCACCCCCACTCCAGAGCACAGCTGGGTCTGTGAGCTGACACCCCAACATTTAGCGTCTTGGTGTGAAGTGGAGACACCATCCTCCCATTTAATCCTCACGAATAGGAGAACCGAGGCTCCAGAGAGGATAAGTAACTTGCTCAAGGTCAAGGGCTTGGGAGGAGCAAAGCTGTGATTTGAACCCAGGCCTTCCACCTTGCCACACTAGTTAAGGCACTTTGCAAAACCTTTACCATTGCTTCTGCACTGGAGCCTCACACTCCAACCCACTTAGCATTACACGTCTACTATGTGCAGGTGCCAGGCACAGACTCACCATGGGACCAGCCTCCACCCTCAAAGACTATGGGTCTAACAGGGAAGATAGCTACCCCATTCTATGGAGGAGGAAACCAAAGCAGGAAGGGTTAAGTAGCTGGCTGAAGTCCCAGATAAAAGGCCAGGAGAACAGGAGCTAGAATCCCAGGTCTCGGGGTGTGCTGAGAGCACCTGACTGCCTGGAGGTTTCTCTCTCTGCTGCATTGCTCAGGAGTGGCACTGCGCTGGCTGCAGAATGTGGTGGCAGCCTCCCCATGTCTGTTAGGGTGCACAGCGGGCAGTGTGACCTGTGAGTGCAGTGGCACAAAGTAGGGATGAAGGCTCCGGGTTCTGTCCTGCCACTGACCACGGGCTTCCCAAGGTGCTGACTCAGCTGTTCCTCAAGGTGGCTTCTGCAGTGTCCTGGACCAGCAGTGCCAGGATCAAACATGAAGATGGGGCCCCCCACAGTCCACCAGATCCAGGGCAGGGCCACCCCCAATATCTCCGTGAAGGGCCTGGGGCCCCATTTGGTCGTGGCTTCCTCCAGACCCATGGTCCACCCAACTAGGAGGGCTAAGGGGTCAACATGGGGAAGGCGGGGACATTCTAGCTCAGCCAAGCCACTGCCAGAACAGATTGCTAGAATGTCTTGTGGGGTGGGGAGGGGGAGCAAATAAATAACCCCCGGGCTCAGTTTATGTTTAAGTTTCAAAAAAACAACAGTATTTGGGTCCTGTCCCAGGTTCAGCAAATGCCTCCAATTAATTGTGGATTTTGTTTCTCATTTTAGATCAGTGCTCAGCTCACGCCCTCTGCCATTAGCTCATCCTTAAGTCTCTCCTGTCAGAGGACCCCCAACTCTTTCTTTGTGGGAGGCAGGAGCTATGGTGCCCAAGCTCAGCCCCCTCTTCTACCTTTGGGCTCCCTGAGGAGTACAGATCAGACCAGCTCTGTCCAAATCTGACCCTCTGGGGTCCCTTCACTCCTGGGGACAACCAGGTTCCCCCTTCTCTCATGGAGTTCGTTGGTGGATGCCAGGCTATGAGGAAACCCCAGTACAGTGAATGGCCAGTTCTGCAGCTTCACCTTCTACTCTGACATGCCAGTCTCCTGGGGCAACCACCGGCCAGCTTCATCTTCCCCAACACACACACACACACACCAGGCACAGGCATGTACATGGTCACTTCAGTAGACTCGCCCTAAGAGAGCCTTGCTGGCCTGGCTGGCTCAGTGGGAAGAGCAAGGGACTCCCGACTTCAGGGAGCTGAGTTTAAGCCCCAAGCTGGATGTGGAAATTACTTTAAAAAAAAGAAAAAAGAAAAAGTATCCCCCAACTCTGGATTCAGTGATGGGGGTGGCAGCATCTGTGAACGGCCAACCTATGGCTAAGTCTGAAGACTGGAAGGGAGGAAATCCCAAAGATTCCTGAGCTTCAGTGCTCTCATCTGCCAAATGGAACCATAACCCAGATCTGCCTACCTCACAGGTCAGCGAGACAATGAATCAAATGAAAAAAGGTGGGTGTAGGGGTTGTTCATAAATTGCACAATGCTGCAGAGATAAGATGACTGTTCCCCTGCAGAATCCTCTAGACCCAGCAGGGACACATTTCTGCCACTAGCACTTATAAGAGTCCCAGAGCTCACCTTATCTCACTGAGAGGAGGATCTCATCCTTCTCAATTCCCAGATGGGCACGCTGAGGCTCGGAGGCCCAGCCAGGCCCTTCTGTTGCAGCTCAGGCTCAAATGAATGAATGAATCATGGGAGACCCAGCATCTCTGTCCCATGCTCCATGCCCTTCATCTGGTCCCTGAAAGCACAGCGTACCTGGAACCACCTGTCCTTCCCCTACCTCATTCAATTGGGCTCTGGCTCAGGGGGCTCTGACTTCTGTCCTCCAGGAAATGATACCATTGCTTCCAATTTAGCTTTTTCAGCCAATACAGGAAAAAAGGGGTAGGGGGGAGGTACACCGCAGTTCAATTTCAAGAATCCTGTCATAAGCAAAACAAACAGCCCAAAACACAAAAGCCAGAATGGTCCATACCTGTGGGTTTTCAGGGGCTTCCCCAAGATGCTCCCAGGGAAAAAAAAGCCTGTGTATCAGCGCCCACCAGGGACCAGGCTCCGATCATATCACTTCCTCCTGGGTCCTCTCCACAAGCCCATGGGAACAGGAACCCTCATTCCCATTTACAGAGAAGGAAATGGGGGTGCAGCTTGCCCTGGACCGCAGAGTATGCAAGTGGTCACAGGGGCCACACTTCTTCCTCTCTGTTAGGGCCTGTCTTCCTCCCACACACATCTTTTTTTTTTTTTTTAAGATGTTTATTTATGTATTCATGAGAGACACAGAGAGAGAGGCAGAGACACAGGCAGAGGGAGAAGCAGGCTCCATGCCAGGAACCCGACGAAGAGACTCGACCCCAGGACCCCGGGGTCACAACCTGAGCCAAAGGCAGCTGCTCAACCACTGAGCCACCCAGGCGTCCCACACACATACCTCTTAACCCCTAATCAATCTGTCCTCTGCCTTTGCCCAGCTGCTAGTGTTCCAGGCTCCAGGTTAGCACCCGTATCCACCCACCACCTATATCTGGCCCCAAGATAGTTATCATGTCCTGGCAGAGTGGATGCTATCCCAGAGCACAGAAATAGGGGCGCCATGGTGGATGGGAGTGGGGAGCGGGGCTCCCCTTGAGGGGCCTCTCCCCGCCCAGGTCTCCTGTACCAGGTCTGTCCCTAGTAGCCATTGGTGGGCCCAGGCTCATCCAGGGCTCAGGCATGTTGGCGACAGTCCTGGGGAGAGGCTGAGCTGACCCAGGGTCCAAAGAAAGCAGCAGCAGCTGTTGGAAAAGGGGCTGGTCTGACAAAGGCTGTCCCGTCACCTGATCCCCCTTCTGGCCCCAAGGGCTCTGATGGCTCCTCCAGCCACAGGCCTGAGTGGAAATCCCAACCCGCCTCACCAGCCAGCACCACCCACTGAGCCTCCATTCTACAACATCACCAACATTACTATTCCTGTTGTCCACTCCTCTCCCAGCACTCTCCCAGCACAGCCAAAGGCCCCACCCGCAGGCATGACCCCTTCTCCCCTGAGGGCCCTCCTCCCCGGAGGACCCTCCTCCCCTGAGGGCCCTCTCCTGCTCTGACCAATGGCCTGGCCACAAAGGGCAGGACACAGGGGTACCTTCGAGAGGGGTGAACTGATGCATTGATGGCCTCTCCCAGCTGTTAAACTCTCTAAGCCTAGCAATCACCCCCCGAGTGTCACCTTGGGGCCCCCAAATAAAGAAGCATGTATATATATGAGGTGGGGAGTATAGGATGTTGTGCCTTTCTAGCAAGCCTGGGGAACAGTTATCACCAGCCCCTGTGATCCCAGCCTGAGAGACTGGACTTCAGGATGGCAGCCCTACCCCAGACCCCTAGTGGCACAGATGGATCCTAACCTGGCCAAGCCTGAGGTCATTCCCTCAGGGGACTGACCCTCACACCCAGATCTCCTCCTCTTCCCCAGAAAGCCAGGGGCTCCATCAGCCCTGGATAGTGAGACACCAGGTTCTCGGCTAAGCCCAGTCTAGAAGACAAATTGGCAAATGGCTCAGACAACACACGAGGAAGAAAGGTGAGCAGATTGAGGCACACAGGGGTCTGGGGTCCCTCACAGCCTCCAGGGTCTGCACTTCCCCACCTATCCTTTCAGTCTCGGGCCTCACCCCAACCACCCTCACTCACACACATTCTAGCCACCCCTGACAGGCTGCCAGAAACATCCTTCCCCAACCCCACAACCTATCTCCTCTGCCTTTCAAACCCAGCTCAGGTGCTTCCTCTGAGGAGACTTCCATGATTGGCCAGGCTGGATGAGAAGCTCTTCAGGCACTAGCGTCCCTGCCTCAATCCCTCCCCAGGGCTGTGATGAGCACTGGGAGTTCCCTGAGGACAGGAGCAGGTTCTCTCAGTACCCTCAGCACTTCCGCATGATGGCCCACGGTGGGCAAGCCACAAACAGGAGAATGACAGCCAGGACAAATAAGATCATCACAACCTGACCAAGCTAACTGAATGTAAGTGAGGCATCTGGGGGCACCTGGGTGGCTCAGTGGTTGATCTGCCTTTGGCTCAGGGCATGATCTCAAGGTCCGTATCGAGTCCCACATCGGGCTCCTGCATGGAGCCTGCTTCTCCCTCTGCCTGTGTCTCTGCCTCTCTCTGTCTCTCACGAATAAATAAATAACATCTTTTTTAAAAAAAGTAAGTTTAGCATCTAAAAGGGGCCAGCAGGGACATCCTTAGGAAGCTGCTCTGGGAGCCCCAGCACAGGGAGGCCGCAGGGGCCCAGCAGGAGCAGCTGCAGAGTCCCTCCCTGCAGCCCTGTGGTGGCTGCTGCTGGCAACCGCCCACTCACTCCCAGCCCGTGGGGCTCAGCCTAGAGATGCTGCGGCCTTCACCCTGCAGAGGCAGACACGTCTGCGGCTCACTGCCCTGCTGCAGGGCGGGGGCAGCTCCAGGGCCTGGCTGCCGCCCCAGGCTCAGACACAGCCTGGGAGGCACAAAGGCCCACCCCCAGGGCATCACAGATGGCTCTCTGTGTGCCCCACTGCCTGCAGCTCCAGTTCCCATTCTTGGCCCATGCTGGGGTCCCACTCCCACCCATCTGCTGGGCAGTGGGCATGAAGGTGAGGCCCAGGAAATGGAGGGAAGAAGCCCTGCAAACAGTGGAGCGGAAATGGGTATGAGGGCAATGGCTCACTGGCCGTAATGGTGAAGTCATGGTCCAGCAAACCACATAGACCCCAAGGTCAGCCATCCTGGCATTTCTGCCCCTAAACGCTGTCTCAGGCTGGAAGAAGACTCTGGCAGAGGGCTCAGGACAAGCCCTCTCTCGCATCTGGCCTAAAGCCAGGCAAGGCTGCCCAGCAGGGCCACAGCCCACTCCTGAGAACTGCAGTCTCTGCGCCCAGGCGCTGCAGCCCCAGGCTCAGGGAAGCTCCACCACAGTCCTGGACCATTCTCCTGTGGGAGGTGGTACCTTGCAGCAAGGCCTGAGTCCCTCAGAAAGGCCTATGGCAGGCAGGGATATGAAGGCCTTCCCTGAAGGGCTGAAATCCCACAGCTCCAGCTGCCCTACCCTGAAAACCATCCTGTACCCTGATATCCCAGGGGGTCTCCTGGGCCTCTACCAGCCCTGCCTAAAGAACCCATGTGAGCACTGTGCACTGAGCTGGAGAAGCCACAGCCACTGCAGGAGCAGGACTCAGCCTCACAGAACAGATATTTTAGGGGGCCTGCACCAGACGACCACGGGTCACACTCAAGCTGGACCCACAAGAGCTGCCTTCCCACTCCACAGAGCCAGTCCACAGGTGTGGGCAACAAGCTCCCCAGGGGCAGCGGGTCCCAGACTAGATTCCACTCCAGCAAAAGACTTCTGTGTTTGCCAGTGCATGTGTGTGTGTGGCCAGTTGCACGACTATTTCCTCCCCAAGAACATTTTTAAAAAATAGTAGTAACATCACTTTATAAAAGAAACACTGTTGCAACAACATAAACAAAAGGAGACAAACTCTCCTAATAAAGAGGGTTTCTTTATCCTGAATGAACTGGATGCAGCTTTTATTTTTGGGAAAACACACTCACATACACACCACATTACCTCATCTGTCCTCATTGGCTTGCACAAACTCTTGTGTTAGATGGCATCCAGAAACCTCTGGCTGTCCCCTCACCCTACACACCCCGAAAGGGTAAAGGTCACATCTAGGTAAGGATCCAGTGGGGGACAAGGGCCCTCAAATCTCATTTCATGGGGGAGGAAGGTCTTGGGGACCCAAATCTGTCAGTTGATCAGGAAGAGACAACACCTTCTTGGTCAGGAGGGATCAGGAGGGGTCATTAGAGATTCGCACTTCATTTGCATGGCTCCCCAAAGACACAGTAGGTAAGCCAGACAGTTGACCAGGAGAGCCCACGGGCAAGCCACACGACTGCTCAGCCTCAGTTTCTTCCAATTGTTCAGTGGGAATCATCATGACCTCACCTGGTTGCAGTGGGGATGAGAATTTCTGCTGAGCACCTGCACACAGAAGGTACACAATAAACCACGGCTGTGGGACACCTGATGGCTCAGCGGTTAAGCTTTCAGCTCACGGCATGATCCTAGAATTCAGGGATCGAGTCCCACAGCAGGCTCCCCTCAGGGGAGCCCCTGCTCCCTCTGCCTATGTCTCTGCCTCTCTCTCTCATGAATAAATAAATAAAGCCTTTAAAAAAACAACAAAACAAAACAATACCCACGGCGGTTATTATTAAGTTAATATTTGACAAAGGCTTCCCTTAGAGCAAGAAGAGTCTGCCTTTCCATTTTCACCTGCCCAGCCCTGACCCGTCAGCCCTCAGCATACAGCCAGCTTTGCTCCCCCATCCACAAGTGGGTGGCCTCTTTGGGAGGTGGTAGCCTCTTTGGGGAGGCCCCAGGAGCTCCAGGGCCAGCCAGTTCCCATGAGTACCCCTTCCAGGGCGCAAGACCAGCTCCTTTGGGGAATGATGAGCCCTGCTTGTGTCCACTTAACCTGCACAGCAGGCCGCATGGCACGTGCCACTTCTATCAGGTGAGGAAACAGGTTCAGAGAGGTCAACGAGACTTGCCCAAGGGCAGTAATGCCTGTGGAGCAATCCAAACCCAGCTTTCTAAAAAGTCTTACAAGTGCCTGTGCGCCATCTGCGGTGTCTCCCTCTTCCTCCTTCAGGGACCCTCCTGTCCTCCCCATCCTACATCCTACAACTGGAGCCCCTGCCCGGCCTCCTCCAAGCTGCCCGGGCCAGTCCTCTGTCAGTGCCTTGCTGGGTGGTTTTAGCATTGGCATCCTCTTCTTTGTACTTTTAATTCCAAAAGGAGACTTGTCAAAGAGGCTTTAGAAAAACACAACATATCAGGGTGACATCCAATAGCAAGCCTTCCTCCCCCAGGTGCCCTCTCACCTGGAGACCAGAAGCTGCCACTCAGAATCCATGGAGGAAAAGTGAAAGACCACCTCCTGCTTCATTACTGCCAGCATGGTTGTTTCTTTACCAGCTCCTCCCCACCCTCCCACCTAGAATGTCAGCTCCCTGAGGGTGGGGTTTGGTTTTGTTCAGCCCTGTACCCCGGTCCCTAGAATAGTGCCCAGCACATAGTGGGTATTTGGGGTTCATTTCATGGATAAAAAAATGAATAAGCAAACTCCCAACACTTAACTGATGGCCAAAGTAAAGAAGCCCAGAGAGAAGGGAGAAACTTACCCAGAGCCACTGGGTTTATGTGTAAGGTGAGTTAAGATTCACTCCAGAACTGTCTGATTCCCTCCCCTGCTACAGGTTGCCCCTGTACACACACACACACACACACCACCACCACCACCACCACCACTACCACCACCACTACCACCACAACCACCCGGGGACTGGGACATCATAAGCCCTGATCAGCTAAGGGCTCAGCAGGGATTAGCTGTCTATACAGGCCTGTAATGGACACTCACAGGGAGAGGGGTGGGAAAAAGGCCTAGGCAGGGACGGCGGGCTCCAGAGTGGCTTCATTGTACTGCCCTGCCCCACAGGGCTGGCATTTAGTGAGCACTGGCTGTGCGCTGGGCACTGTCCAAGGCTTTACTCCCCAAAACAAACACATGCAGAGGAAACATTATTGCCCCAATTTACACATGAAGGTCCTGCACCTTGCCCAAGGTTTTGGCTAGATGGGGAAACTGAGGACTGCCTGCCTGCCAAGAACATGTGTGTTGTCTCTCCAACATGACCTTGTAGTCGTTTCTCCTGTGGTGGGAAAGAGGCCTAATGCTGAGGGTAGGACCCAGGGATTCCAGAACATGATGGAAACAGAACCATGCAAGACTTGGTGTTGGGTTAAGGCAAGAGGGAGAGGCAAAAGCATTGTCTTCACATTGTCCAAGTCCCTTGCAAGGGACAAGCTGGATCAAGACTGCGTAGTCCAGGGATGCCTGGGTGGCTCAGTGGTTGAGCATCTACCATCAGCTCAGGTTGTGATCCTGGGGTCCTGGGATCAAGTTCCACATCAGGCTCCCCACCTGGAGCCTGTTCTCTCTCTGCCTGTGTCTTTGTCTCTGTGTTTCTCATGAAAAAATAAATAAAATAAAATAAAATAAAATAAAATAAAATAAAATAAAATAAAATAAAATACTGCCTAGTCCAGGGGTAGGGACCTGGCCGGCTGCCAGAAGTCGGAGATGGGAAAGGGGCTCCTGAAGGGGTCATCTGTGGGGAAGGGAGAAGAATCCAAACTGTGGCTTCTCTGAGAATCCAAGAGATATACAGATTTCCCCATACGACTTGATCAAATCTGGCCCAAAGCTACCACCCAGCCACCTCTTACCACTCCCAACACAGCCTGTTCCTTTTTTTCAAGTGAACAGGTGGTCTCCTGTGCTCATTCTCACCCCACATGTTGGCTCACATGGATCCTCCCAGAACACCTCCATGCCCCATGCAACCCAGTCAGCACACCCTTCTCTGCAGGCCCCTGGGCAAAACAGCCTTTGCCTCATTCTGAGTCCTGGCACAAGCCAGCAGACTCTACCGAGTGGGGATTCAGCTCATCCCTGGGCCCCAGCCCAGCCAGGGCCCACTGGAGCTCAGGGAAGTCTGGAGTCTATGTCTCCAACCTCTCCATGCCCACATTCCTTAGCCAAATGTCCCCTGAGTCCCCACAGACACCCTACCATTGATGATGCCTGGCTCAGAAACCTCCCCTCCAGCAGGCAAGGTGAACCATCTCTACCAATAACTCGGGTTCAAGGAGAAGCTGCTCTGGGGGTAGAGAGCACAAAAGCCATGTGCAAGCTCAGAGGAAAGAGACACGGATCAAGGAGATAGAGAGAGGCCAAGGAAAAGGTGCCATTGGGTGAGATGTGGGCACAGACAAGAGACAGGGACAGGAAGCATCCTCAGATGCCCAGGGACAGAGAGAGAGACACCAGGATGAGGAGAAATGCAGAATACAGGGGGAAAGGACCAACTTTTGGCTGCGGCCTGGGGAAGCAGGGAGGTAAGAGGAGCCTGGAGCCTCACAGGCCCTCCTGCAGACCCAGATGGGCCCCACTCCCAGGGCACCTGCTATTCTATGTGGTCGGCTCCTCTTAAGGCTGCTGTGAGGGTAAGGATTGGTTGTACAGGCCTGGCTCCAGCTGAGGCTGGTAGGGCTACTTTGTTAGGAGACCTTGACCACCCGACAAGCATGGTGCCATCAGGGCCATGTGTCAGGGTCCTATAAATAACTGCCATTGCACCTTTCTTCTGGTGAGCCCTGGGCCCTGCCCCCTCCCAGCTGGGCCTCCCCACTCCCAGCTGGCTCAGGGAGTCAGAAAGAGTACACACTCCCACCCTCCACGCTCCCCACTCCCCCCCACCCCCCCCACCCCCCCCCCCCCCCCGCCACCCCACGCCACAGCCTTCTTCCTTGTGCTTATCATCAGCCCAGCTTTGGCCTCCCTCAAGTACGCATGCTCCATGAGTGAGGACTCCTAAGCAGTAGGCCTCAGGCGCAAGGGCCAGCAGGCCAGATTCCACTCCCACCCAGCTGTCCCTTCTGCCCCACCTGCCCCTCCCCCAAGGGGCCCAGCAGGCCAACCTCTAATCCTCTGTCATCTGACCCAGGCTCCACCCTACATTGGCTCTGCCCAGCCACCCTACTGAGGCCCAAAAATGGACAGAGTCATTTACAGAGGGTCCAATGAGCCAAATGCAATAGGAAGATGACCTCATGACCCCCCCAGCCCCAGCTCCAGGCACACGCTCTGCACCCCAGGACTCTGAGGCAGCCAGGTACTAGGAGGCAAGCAGTGCTCAGACCCTGATGACCCTTCCAATACACTCTCATGCCTCCTCACAGCCAGAGGCCATGGGACCTTACAAAAGTAGGCTGCACAGCAATCAGAGCCATGCACACCCCGCTCCCCACTGCACCCTGGGCTCAGCCCAGGACCAGGCACACAGCACATGTCCAAGGCAGGATTTGCTGAACTTGGGGAAAAAAGAGAAGCATGCAGCACAAATCAGCCCACCCCC
The DNA here is from genome assembly GCF_048164855.1 of Canis lupus baileyi. NCBI lineage: Eukaryota > Metazoa > Chordata > Mammalia > Carnivora > Canidae > Canis > Canis lupus. Next base: position 28,745,853 of record NC_132857.1, on the reverse strand, counting down.
AGGCCTGCATCAGGGCTCCCAAAGCCAAGCCCCTAAATGCACTTGTTTGTCCATAAACAGTCACTCCACACCTGCACTGGCCGGGGCCACACACACAGACCTGCCCTCCCATCAGGGGGAGCACCCAGAAGAGGGATACAGGGGTGGGAGGAGGATGAGATGGGTATTGCCCAGCCAAGACCCACGGAGAGACGCGCTAGGCTGGGGACATAAGAGAACTGGCTCCACAGGCACCAGAGGGCAAGCCTTTCTTGACACAGTCACCCTCTGAACCCTGGTGGATATTTGGGCTGTGGGGAGACGCAGGTAACTGGGAAAGAAGAAAAGGAGAGACGAGGCCCCCCTACCTATGCGGATAATATCCAGGTCCTGCACCAAGGGTCCTGCTTGTCCCTGGTCAGGAAATGCCCTCCTGTGGCAACACAACTGGAATCGTCCTCATGACACACTGATCTGGCCGAGGCAGGGTGGGGACAGGGGCAGGGGTGCCCGTGAGACCGGTGGCAATGGGAATTAGATGGGGTCCTGAACACTGCCAGAAGATGCTGCAGGGGCAGCTCTCAATCCAGGCTGCACCAGACTCTGAACCATAGGAGGGCAAAGGGGAGAGGTTGGTGTGCACTGGGGCATCAGGCTTCCCCGAACGGGCTGCAGCAGGGTCCTGAAGGAAGCCTGCTCTCTGGCTTTGCGTACCCCTAAACAACCCGAGTCTGTTGGAGCCCAGGCTTGGGCAGGGCCAGCCCCGGACCAAGGCCAGCGTCCACGGCTGACCAGCTGTCAGCTAACTGCCCATGCCCTGGAACAGGAGCTGAAGAGGGAGGGGTGGCAGCTCTGTGGGGTCAGTGATGACACACTGCCACTTAAAAGGAAGAGACACAGCTCATGCCTACAGCCCCTGAAATGAGTGAAAGAGGCCACTGGAGAGACAAGGCAACCAGGGCAAAGGAGATACCCAAAGAGCAAAGGGGAGCAGGAGAGGAGTAGGACATCAGTGGAGTGGGGGCAGGGACTCGGCTAACCTTCTGCTTCCCATTCATCTTCCTCAGCTCCTGAGGAGCAGGAAGTCGGCTAAGCCCAGGGCTAAACCCAGAGCTGCCGGCTCCAGGCACCTAGATGGATTACCCAGTCCTGGGCGGGAGGGGGGTGGAGGAAGCAAGGGCAGCAGCACCGCCCCCCCCCCCCAACAGGGGCGCTTATTGAAGCCCTCCCAGCCCCCAGGCAGCAATCTGCGCTGCTCTAATCCCTCCTGCAGCCCGGGGCAGGGCGGGGGGGGGGGGGGGGGGGGGGCGGTGTACAGCTGCCGGGGCAGGCCAGGTCTGGAGCCTGGCGGAGGGTCCTACCCTCCACCACACCCACCCATCTCCTTAGCCTGGGACTTCAAGGATGAGCAGCTGGGCACTTAGGGAGGCTCTGAGGAAGCTCTGGTCGCTGCCCCCTCCCATCACGTGGCTGCATCCTTAGGGAGCCCGCAGGTCTCAGCTGCAAAAGTCCTTGTTTATCAACAGCCGCAGACGGGCAGGAGCAGGCTGGCCGGTCCCCGGGTTCCCACTCTCGGCCGAGCATCGCGCGACAGAGAGGGAGGCTCCGCTGGGGGGCCCAGGGGGGACCACCCGGCTGGAGCACAGATTCTGCAATCCTTGATTTCAGAGTCCGAGTCGGCAGGGGAAGTGGCGTCAGCGGCTGGCGTGATCCAATTCAATGAACCAGAGGTGGCAAGGGATGGAAAGCGGAGCCGTGCGCCCCCCGCCCCCACACTGCATTTCCTGCGCTGTCAGGGTGCCCCGCGAAGCCTGGCTCCATCCCCCACCCCTGCGCCCGCGGCCGCTGGCTCCGGGCACTGAGGGGTCGGGTTTCCTACGGCGCCCTCCGCGCCCCGGGGGGGCCTAGCTCCCCGCGCAGGTGGGGGGCTCCACCGCCGGAGCCTCCACCCCCTCCCCGGCCGCCGGAAACGCGAAGCCCCGGCTGGGACTAGGCACTTCCCCGAGGGGCGCGCGGTCTGCGCTCCCCGGGGGCCCGGCCGGAGTGTCCAGGCCGCGGGCACCTCTCAGGAAAGGAAACCCGATCCGTGCCGCGGCCGGCGGGGACGCGCGGTGGAGACACGGGCGGGGAGGGGCGGCGGCGCAGGACGCGCCCGGAGGCCTGGGGCGGGCGCGCTGGCCCCCGACGGCTGAGGGCAGCCTGGGGACTCCGGGGCGCGGCCGGCCCGGGGGCGCAGGGGCAGGCTCCGTCCGCCAGCGCCAGCGCCAGCGCCCGCCCCGCCTGCCGGGCCCGCCGGGCCGGGGGACTAGGGGCCCGCGTCGCCGCCCAGCTTCGGGGCCCTCGGCCTCGGGCGGGACTCGCCGGACCCGGCGCGGGGAGAGGAGCGGGGGCCGCCCCTTTTCTGCAGGCTGACGGGGCAGACACAGAGCCGGGGCGGGGGGTGACGCGACAGCTGCGCCCCGTCCTGCCCCGCTGGGGGTGGGGGCGCCGAAGACGCGGGCCGAGAGGCGCCCGGGCGCTGCGAGCGCAGGCCCCGGACCCCCGGAGGCCCCGGCAGCGGCCGGCCGAGGCGACAGCGCCTGGCCCCGGGGAGGCCCAGCCGCGGGGTCGGGGGTGCGCGAGGTGGCCCGGCCCGCCCGAGGCCGGGGATCGGCTCGCTCACCTTCTCCTGCGCGCGCGTGAGCTTCTTCTGCACGTTGCTGGCGATCTTCCCCGCCGTCACCCCCTTGCTGCCCATCTCGGCCATCGCGGCTCCGGCCTCGCCCGGCGGCGGGCGCCGATCTGCCAGCCCCGACCCCGGCCCCGGCCCCGGCCCCGGCCCCGGCCCCTGCCCCGGTCCCTGCCCCGGCCCCGGCCCCCGCCCCGGCCCGGCCCGGCTCTCGTCCACACCGCGCGCCCGGCAGCCGAGCGGACCGACTGAGGCGGAGCGTGCGCCCAGCCAGCGAGCGTGCGGCCGAGCGACGCGGGGACCCGGAGGGGCGGGCCGGGGGCGGGGCAGGGAGGCGGGGCCGGGCCTCGGGCTGGGTCGGCGCCCCCCGCCCGCCCCCTGGAGCGGACTCTGCCTTTTAAAGGGCCCTCGCGCGTGCGGGAGGCCTCGGCTGCGGACGCGGGCGGTGCGCGCGGGGCGAGAGCTGCGGCCACTGGGACTCCTGGGACGCCGCGGTGACACCGCCCCGGGGCGGAGACTGACGTGCGGGTCCTCCTGGGAGGGGAGACCTGTCTGGAGGCCGCTGCGCTCAAACACTGGCGGCTCGGAGCTGAGATTGGTGCGCGCCCCTGGAATCGAGGAGCCCCAGCTGCGAGCGCGCGGGGCTGGGGCTGGGGCTGGGGCTGGGGCCGGGGCTGGGGCCGGGGCTGGCGCTGGGGCTGGGGCTGGGGCTGGGGCTGGGGCTGGCCTCACGCTGGACGCTCCGCCGCCGCCTGGCCGGCAGACTCACAGGTTTCCACTAGGGTCCCCTGGGACACCTTCAGAGCTCTGTCCCTGGCTCCTAGTTTCCTGCCCACCCTGCGCTCCATCTTCCCACGCGCTGGCAATAATTATTATTATAACAACGACGTAACGTTACTGAGGGCTTACTACGTGCCTGGCACTCGGCTAAGTGCCACCACCACCGCCCTAGGAGGTAGGTGCGATTATCATTCCCATTTCACACATGAGGCATATAGAGGCCTGGAACCAAATCTCTGATTCTGCATTCCAGGATCTCAACCACTATACAGTGGGCTGTCTTCTCTTCCCTACGGGGGCGGGGGGGGGGGGGAAGTGATCGATGATCATTATTCAAAGAGAAGATAAGGTTACTGCTAACCAGCTTTTCAAAATTTATAAATCCCACTCACACCCCTCCCCCAAGTCATGTCAGAGGCTGTGAAGGATGCCACAGCCTTCTCTGTCCCGGAGGCCAGGGCACAGCCCTGGTAGGTTTCTCAGGGACTGTAGGTGGAGCTGAGTGAAGAGAGTACTCCTGGGGGCCCAGCTGAGGAGGGTGGACAGATCAGGGCAGGGGACCCTGGGAGGCTCCTGGGAGTCAGCAGGAAGGGCTTTGCAGACCAGACACCAAGCGCCCTCCTCATACAAATGGAGAAACTGAGAGCCAGGAATAAAAGGTTCTGGCTCCCCTCTGCCTGGAAGGTCCCCTGAACTCTGATTACTCCTGCAGGTTCTTCCCATTACTGCTCAGGACCCATAGGAGATGATCTTAACTAGTCCTCCCTCCTGGCATATTATTACTCCTGTTTTGCAGAAAGATAGAGGCTTGCTGAAGGTCACAAGAGATAAACAGATCTCCAAACCCAGGTTTTCCTGCCCTAAAGCCCTCAGCTGATAAACCAAACTGCTTCCCAGAAAAAAACACCAAGCACTGCACCAATGGAAAGCATTTTGTCAAAATTATTATTATAAACTCATGGCCAATTCGTGAGTTACAAAATCAAAACCTAAACAGTGCAGACTCAGTTGCTGAAGCAACTTTCTTCTAAAAGCTCAATTTCACTTCATGATCTCTTTTCCTAATTTTATAATTGTCATTTTTCTAACCATTCCCTAAGAGCTATTTCTCCCAACAGTCCTCTGAAGAAAGGAGGAAATGAGCAGAAGTCAAACTATTCCAGTTGACTCCCAGGGAACAGTGGGAGATTCTGCTTTGCTGTACTTTGGTGTTTCAAAATATCACCTGACAAAAAAATTTGAATCTTAGATGGTTATCAGCAGGATTGAGTCAGCTAGCTTGCACAGCGACCCAAGGGGCCATAGGGGGATCATTCTAAAAAACCATTACAGAGATGTAGCAACATGAAAATAAAGCTTACAATATAATTGTGAATGAAAAGGGGAAGAACAAAAACTGCATGCACTATCCTTGCAACCACTAAAAGTAAATACAAGTACTCATGTTCCAAGATTCAAAAGGACCATGCCCAAAGGAAATAGACGTGTATAAAATTAAAGCATTACAGGTGATTTTTTTTCCTCTTAATTTCCTAAATATTCCATATTATGCTATAATATGGCCTTCATAACTAAACACACACAGCTCTGTCCCTAAACATGGCAATTCTTAATGTGATCTCCAGATTAGAAAGGTTTTTTTATTTTTATTTTTATTTTTTTAGAAAGGCTTTTTTAAACACAAAAGCATTGGAAGATATTTTGAAATAAACAATGCTACTTTGAGGATACAAAAAACATTTTAATTTTTTAAACTTCAAAAAACACTGTTAACACATAAGGTTAAAAGTTTGGAAGGACATACTCCAAAAATGTTAGTTACAAGTCCAAGGGGTAAAAATGTAGGAGATTTTTACTTTCTTCTTTTTGATTTTCTATTGTATCTGATTTTTTATTTTGCCGTGATAGCCCTTTGTTTTCACTATCACACACACAAAAAATAAAGGTGTTTCCATTTTGAAAAGAAATTTGACATAAAAAGATTAAAGTGTTAGAAACAAGGGAAATATTTTAAAAAATAAAATAGAACTCTCACAATTCACAAGAAAAACATTAAAAGATCCCAATATAACTAGGCACATGGCACAAATGGATAATTCACAAAAATGCAGATTCAGCCTTGGGGCACCTGGGTAGCTCAGTCAGTTGGGCATCTGCCTTCAGCTCAGGTCATGATACTAGGGTACTGGGATCCAGTCCAGTATCAGGCTACCTGTTCAGCGGGGAGCCTGCTTCTCCCTCTCACTTTGCCCCTCCCCCTGCTTGCACATGCTCACGGTCTTTCTCTCTCTCTCAAACAAATAAAATCTTTTAAAAAAATAAAATTAAAAAAAATAAAAGTTCAATCTTGGGGTGCCTGGCTGGCTCAATTAGAGGAGCATGTGACTCTTGATCTCAGGGTCATGAGGTCGAGCCCCACATTGGGTATAGAGATTACTCAAAAATAAATAAATAAATACTTTAAAAGTTCAGTCTTACCAGAAAATTTAAAAAGCATTCATTAAATCAATGAAACATAACATTCCTGCCTCTACTTTCTTCAAAGTAGTGAATTTTTTTTTAATTATGTTACTTAAAATCAGAGACAGACCCATGCTTTGCTTCTGAAAGTATAACAGATAATAGAATTTCTGGAAAGCAGTTTTGCGATATGTAGTAAGACTCATCGAAATGCCTATATTCTTCAATCCTAGAATTTCAAGTCTAGGAAATAATTTAAAATTTTAGGAAAGCTTTAATCACACAGATGTCTGTCATCTTAATTATAATAATGAGAACCTGAAAACAGGAGTGGTAGCTATTTATTGCCATTGCTTGCTGCTACTGTGCATGTTTGCTCACTCCTTCAGACTCCAGACATTTCTGAGCACCTCCTAAGTACCAGTCCCAGGCCGGGCTCTGCAGAAACAGCAGTGGGTTGCACCCGGGAGAGCACCACATCTGGGACAGAATGGGGTCTGGGAAGGATCAGGGAACTCTCTGAGGGAGGGACATTGAAGACCTGAAGTGAGCCTTGACAGGAGAGCAGGACAAGAACCTGGTGCCTGGTGGAGCCCTCAAATATCGAGGCAGGAAAAAATGAACAGACAAGCAAATATGCAATGTATTCTGGGGCTGCCTTTCCTTCTGCCCCTTCAGGGCCAGGTCCCCACCCCTGTGTCCCTCTAGTTCTGCACAGAAGACCCCAAGGGCCCAGCTGTCCAGTCTATTCTCAGACCTCTGCACAAAGGGCTATTACCACGTGCAATTAACTAAACTATAGTATAGCAATGCATGAAATGTTTGCCAAAACAATGCTTATGAAGTTTTTTGTGATGGGGAAATGCCGCTAATGTGTTGTTAAGAGAATAATGCAGGATATTGAATTGTATATGAGTATAGTGCCAGCTGCTATCCAAATGTGGTTGGTATCTCTGGGTAGAGCAATTTGGGGTGAGGCTTTTTTCATTCCTTTTTTATTTTCCAAATTTTGTGCAAATACTATTTTGGTGATCAAATGGTATTAAAAATGCAAATTGAAATGAGGAAGTTGTCTCCTGGGGTGCTGATTGGGAAACCACAATATGGCAGAGCAGAACGAGTAAGCACAAAAGCAGACCGTGTGTGCTGTGTGCCCGTCCAAACTGTGAGGTCTGGGGGACTGATTTTCCAAATCACGAAGAACTCAGACGCAAAGGGCAGTCCTCCTTTCCCTTGGAGAGAAAATAACACTGCCTTCGTGTTTTCCTTATGTTCTTCAAGAATTGATTAAGAAGCTTTCATGATCATGATCATCATCATTCCATCCTACAAAGCAAGTTTTTTATTTATATTCTTGTGACTATCTGAAGAATCCTGTGTTCCATAGCAGTAAGACTTTGTGTCATCATTATATAATGATGGGGACTCAGAGAAGACAGGGTAGGTTTACCCAAAGGCACAGGGCACAGTGTAGTTCCTAAATGGAGTTCAGTCCACACTTGGCCATCTCCAATGACTGGAATGGGTCAACTTCCTACCTCCCTCCTGGGACAGCAAGCTTTGTCTATTAGAGATGGAAAATCCAGGAGAATCTACAGGAAGAACCAAAAGGGGATTTGTCTTTCTAGAAGCATTATTTCAGGGCAGCCCATGTGTGATGTATGTCCAAGAAGGACCCCCTGAGAGGTTATCCTTACTCCCTTTCACATGTAAAAGGCCACAGGATATTTTGAGAGGAAGAGACAGATCTAGTGTCAGAAGTCAGGTCCTCCATTGACCACTTTTCCATCCTTGGCTATATTATTTAAACTGTTCAAGCCTCATCTGTAATAGGGGGTAAATCTCTTTAAATATTGTGAAAATGATGAACATTATACATAAAGCCCCTGGAGTGTCAGAATTGACCATGTAAACGGTGGCTGTATACAATGGATGCAGATGCAGTCAATTTGGTCTCCTCCTCTAATTGACCTACTTTCTTTACAGACTCATTCCTTATTTGATATGGTTCGGTGCAGCCATGTGCCATGATGTGCACCATGATGTGCACATACCCCAGGTGAGCTGTTCACCCCAGCCATGGCAGCTGCCTCAGGGTGAGCACATGACCCAAGCAGAGCCAATCAGAGCCTTCTCTAGGCATGAAGCCATGTATTCCTGTAGGAAAGAAAAGTTCCTCTTTTCAGGAGAGTTGCTAAAATGGGAGGATGTGAGTCTATAGTCCTGGGGACCAGCTTGCCCGCCATGTGGACAATCCTTCCTAGAAGATGAAATCAACAAGAGCTGGAGAGATGGGAACAGAGAGAAACAGACACAGAGAGACACATGTAACGATATTGTTTGAGAACTTGGTTCCAATAAGGCTTTGGTTCTGCCCACCCCTGACCTTCAACTGTCTAGCTATGCCAACCAATACATCTTTTTGTTAAGGCCAATTGCAAGTCACTTACAATCAAAAGAGTCATGGCTAATGTATGATATCATAATAACGCCCTTCTGAGAGACAGCCCTGATTACTTCCTTATGTATTGTTAAGTGAAAGTTTCTCTGAAGTGCCTCTCTTCATCCGTCTGCATTAACATAAACCAAAAGGGGTTGGGGAATGGGTGATGATTACGACTGACAGCAGATAGAAACCAGGAGTGTCCTGGGCAAATTGGGACATATGAGTACCTGGTGAAGGCACAGAAGTCAAGACTAAAGGTAGAAAAGGAAGCTGAAGACATGCAGTTCACAATCTGTACTCGAGCTGGTACTGAACACTGACATTGATCCACTTTCCCAGGCCTGTCCAGCCATAATTTAGGAGATCCTTGCAGAAATGGGAGGGTGACCTTCCAGAGGCCCTTCTGACGGACTTGTCCCAGGCTTTGTCTCCTGGTTTTCAAACCTACCACCCCAGATGCTTAGCTCCAGTCTTGATCTGATTTAACCAGGCCGTGCAGGAAGCATCTGCAGAGTAGGCCAGTCACTGGGGCCACAAACTGGCCCCAGGATATTTCCGAGGCTTCTTGGAAACAAAGCTTCCAGCAAGAACCAGTTACGCTCTTTTGCCACCAGTAAATGAAGTCTCCGAGAGCAAAGCAAAATTTTTAAGATAATCAACTTGCTTGTATTTCTCTTCCTATCTTTAAAGTTTTGCTGTCACGTGTGTGGTCTACGATGTAGCTAAAATGTAGTAGAGCAAGAAAATGATATCATAGGCTTCAGAGACAGAAGGCCCAAGCTCTGTCACCGTTAGTCATGTGACCTTGGGTCAGTCACTGCCTGCAGCTTCCAAGTGGAGCAATAATACCCAGCAAGCAAGACTGCCATTGAGAATCAGAGGAAACATAGGCCCTCCTGGCCCTGGGCGTACCGGCTTCCATAAATGGTATTTACTATTAAGACATGTTGTCCTAAAGGCCAGGAACAATGTCTCTCAGTTAATCTGTCCTGTGGCCCTCTTTGTGGTGAGCAACAGCAGGCTGACCTTTGCCAGCTTTACCGACGGGCAAATAGAGATTCAGAAAAGTAAACAGCCCTTTGCCCAGTGCTCCTTCAATAAATCACAGCTGACTTCCTTTGGAAATAAGATTCTAGCCTTTGGAAATGCTCACTGGAAATTTACTAGCATTATCTTTGTTTATGTATGAAAAAAATGGTTTCCAAACAAAGAGCAGGGACAAAATGGCCCATGTATGTTTTCAGGCATTTCTAGAGTTTCATTTGTCTATAAACAAACTAACAAGCTATTGGACTCTTAGGAGGACTGGACGATCACTTGAAATTGAGGTTGACATCCATGTTACCAGGAGCCCTTTAGGAAAGCCATTTCAGGGCATGTAACAAAAGTTACGCTCAAGCTTTGGCATCCTGAGAACACAGAACACAGGTTTAAGTATGGTGACACTCCTCACAAGTAAAGCAGTAAAGAGCGGGAAGCAGCCTAAATGTCCAAATATGGATTGGTTAAATAAGCAAATTTTTTAATTTGGAGGGAACCTACTAGATGGCTCAGTGGTTGAGCATCTGCCTTTGGCTCAGGTTGTGATCCTGGGGTTATGGGAGTCCCGCATCAGGCTTCCCCACAGGGAGTTTTCTTCTTCCTCTGCCTGTGTCTCTGCCTCTCTCTCTGCATCTCTCATGAATTAATAAATAAAATCTTTTTTAAAATTTCTAAATTTTGGCATATCTGTATTTTGAAAATTAAGCTGTCATCAAAAAGTGATAAATGGGACTTCTTCAACATTTAAAAAATCTGCTCTTTCAAAGAGACCATGATGAGGTTTTCCAATGAGAAAAAACTACTCATGACACAAGCAAAGGACTTATATCAAGAGTATATAAACAACTGTTGTAGCTCAGTAATGAAAAGGTGAACAACTTGTTTTGTTTTAAGATGTTATTTATTTATGAGAGATAAATAAAAAGAGAGAGAGGCAAGGACATAGGTAGAGAGAGAGGCTCCCTCTACACGGAGCCTGTTGTAGGACTCGATCCTGGGACTCCGGGATCACACTCTGGGCTGAAGACAGACACTCAACTGCTGAGCCACCCAGGCGTCCCAAACAATCTGTTTTAACAAACAACACAAAGCCAGGCAAATGATTTGAAGAGACCCTTCATCAAAAATGGCAAAATGCACATGAGAGGATGCTAAACTTCATTAGACTTTAGGGAAATGTAAATTAAAACCAAAATGAGCTAACAATACACACAAGCATGCACACACACACACACACACACACACACAAGCACACACACACACACAAATGGCTAAAATTTAAAAGACTGACAACACCAAATGTTGGTGAGGATGTGAAGCAACTAGTACTCCACCCAGAGTCACTTCTCCCCTTATACCAGATTCCTCCTTCTTTGTTTTTTTTTTTTTTTTTAAGATTTTCTTTATTTATTTGAGAGAGAGGGCATTAGTGGGGAGGGGCAGAGGCAGAGGGAGAAACACACTCCTTGTTGAGCAGGGAGCCTGATGCAGGGCTTGATCCCAGGACCCTGATATCATGACCTGAGCTGAAGGCAGACACTTAACCAATTGAGCCACCCAGGTGCTCCCCTCCTCCTTCTTTCTTTATGATGAATTTTTCTCTTCTCCTCTTTTTCTCTTACCTATTGTACTTGAGTTCATCATAAATACTGAAACCTAATTGTGGCCCACCTAAGCCTTTTACTCCCTGAGCATCCTTGTGGCTGCAAGCAAACACCGGGGTGGAGCAGGGCTGACCAACTCATGTCACCCTTGTCCAGGCAGCCCCCATGTGTGCCGGGGCTTTGAACATATGCTTCCTCAAAACCTATACGCACTTGCTGCCATGCCCAGTTCTTCTCCCCTCATGTCTTCCCTGCTACCTGGCAACCCCTACTCGCCCTTCAGACCCAGCTCACATGTCATCTCCTCTCGCGAGCCTTCCTTGAACCATCTGACTCAGGCAGGACTAAGTAACTTTCTTCTGCACTTCTCTCTGCCCACCTTTCTCATATGCCTGGTGTCTCCCCAAATCATTCTGTGATTGTGGGTGGGGGGGACACTTTAGGACTCAATTCTTAATTCTGACAGTGAGTGGGGATGCACCCACTGTATTCCTCCCAGCCTGGTGGTGACCAGGGTTGTACTTCTTTGTGGGGAAGAATCATTTCTTTCTCAGACTGTGAGTTGAGAAATGACAAACTCCTACACAGGTTGTGGTTGCCTTTGAGTGGAGGCCATGCTCCATTTGAGAACCACAGTCCCCAAGTGACACTCCTGGTGGGGCTGGGGGGATGGTGCTGGGGAGGAACTGGGTCTGGTTAGTTCTGACTCCTGACACTTTCCATGAAGCACGGATCAAACATTCAGCAAATACATGCTAGAACGTTGCCACTGCACCAATGGCTGAAGACCAACCTGGAGCTGGTGTCTCATAAGAGGGCAAGCTGCATTCAAAGTTGCCTGCCCTTCTGTCATCACTTATGTCCCACTCTTGTCACTTCCCCTCTCTGTTTAACTGACATTTGCTGCATTAAGTATACTACATTTGCTTATGGTTTTATGTCACTGGCCTTGCTTCATTCACTTATGTCCTGCTGACCTGCATTGCTTCTAGAGCCAGTTTCTCTGCCCCAGCCTAGTTCCTGGCCCCTGAGAGCTGGTAGAAGCTGGTAGAAGCACTGAGGGAATGGCTGAGCTCTGACTGGAGGGCCTGCGGGTGTTGGGTGTGGCAGAGCAGACAGTGATGCACAGTCACAGAGCGCAGGTGGCCAGCATCACTCTTGCCATGAAATCATGTTTCTTGCATTTTATATTTTACAGATTGGGACACAGAACATAATAACAGTTTTTGTTCATTCTAAGTAAACATCTGACAATGTCCAATTCAATGGCCTCTGCCTCTAAAACACAATGTTGGCTTAAATAAAAAATGGCTGAATATATGCACATTCATAGGTAGCAGGAACAGAGCTCAATCCACAGTCTGGGCTGTACAAGAACTTCCTTTACTCTTCCCTCTCAGAGCCTTATTTCACCAGGAGGTCATTCCTGGCTCTATCCTCATTTCCAGACGTAGAAAGCTCTGGTCCTCACATTTGTCTTCTGGCCAATCGTACACCATAGTGTGCCTTTCCCTTCTCTCTCCAGCCTGGGTCCCGTGTCACCCACATGGCTGCATCCCAGGTCTGGCCCAGGGCTTGAGAGAAATATCCAACATCCTGCATGACTGAGGTTTTAGGATACCTATTATTGGAGGTCCTCTCAGGCAGGGGGACAGATGTAGGAATCTTTTTGACTGTCCCTCCATGTTGGGGCCATGGGTATCCTTCTGCAGTTTCCTTAGCCCACTGCCCAAACAGGACAGCAGAGTTTCCCCTGCCCTGTGCGTGACTGCTGGGGGAACTCTGGGCAAAGTGTACTCTGCTCTCAGATTCTTCCAGACCTGGCTGGGAATATCTGTCACCCTCCCTGCCCCCAGGGATTGGTCTGGACAGCAGGGCCAGGGGCTCTCTCAGAACCTAATCTAATTTGTGTTCACTTTCCCTTTGACTCTCCACAATCCCGCCCTAAGAGTAGCTTTATGATCTGATGATCTGATAGGAGGAAGACCGGCTGTAGGCTAACTCATTAGGCACTGCCCTCAGTGTACTGGCTATAAACAGGTCTGGCTTTCAAATGTCAGAAGCCAAGAATTTGACCCATCCCTGGAAATAATGAAAGCAGAGAGCTCATCTATTTGAACCAGGAAAGGTCGGGGGCAACAGAAATGCTGAGGGGCAAGGCAGTGGTTAGCATTCCCAATACTGTCCTGTGTATATCATATATAGTTTCTTATGCAAATTCTGTGTATATGTGTGTATGTATATTTATATATATAAAGTTTATGTAAATCCCACCATAAACATGAAGCACGGAGGTGTTTTTTACAGCCTAATTAGACCCCAACACATCCTGCCTGTACATACAGAGATGAAGACTGTTGGAAGAGATTTTTGTCCCCCACACAGTGAAATCTCCAGATCAGCAATCAGCAAGCACTGAGCGGGCTAGCCCCAGATGCTGGGGGCACACATAGAGGAAAATAAAGCAGGTCCCTGACTGCAAGGAGTCCTCAGTCTGGAAGGGTACAGACAATAATCTGTGAACCACCCTTAACAGATGATAGTCTGTAACATAATAAAGTGTTGCCTGTTGCCCAAAATTCTACAAGTCGGGGGGAAAGCCCAACTTGAACAAGGTAGATATTTTGAATTGATTGACTTTTATAGACACACAAATGTAGACACCTTTGGAGGAAAGCAACTTGTATGGGACCTATGCCTGAGGTCTTAACCAACTGCAGTTACAACTCCCTGAGCAGAGGGAGGTCCCTGCAGTGAACACCTTGATATACCCATTCTAAAATTCTGACACTGGTGCAAGTCATCTACAGGAATGAAGACATTCCCAAGCCATGACCAGGCTCTTGGCTCAAGCATCTCATCTCTGAGAATGCTATGAGGTCGCCCCGGAGTTGGCCCCACCCTGCCCCAGGGTCCAGGCGAGGACAATTTGGCAGCCGTGAGGAAGCTGTGTTCCAGGGATTGTTGGAGGGGGCCTGCTTGGGCTCTGAAACCATTACAGCCACAGTGTGTCTAACTTTGCCCCTCAAGACTGCCTCCCTCTGAATCGTCTTCCCTGTGCCTGTAGCCTGTCATCCTCAGCCTCCCACCCCTCATCTGCCTTGCCCTTCTGACTGGACCCTGGCCTTTCCCCTCCCATCTGCCCTCTCCTCTTCCCCAGGGAGATTTTTCTAAAATGTTATTCTGACAGTGCTACTCTCCTGTCCTTCACTGCCTCCTGAGATTCTAGAATAAATTCTGGATACTTTATATTAATGCGCAGGCCCTTGGTGGCCCAGCTCCCACCTGCCTCTGCATCTTCCACCTGCACTCCTAGGCTCCTAGCCAGCCCCAGGCCTTACCTACCAAGCCTCCCAAGCCTCCCTTACAGGCCTTGGCACAAGCTGTTCCCTGTGTCTGACCCACATCCTCCACTTGGCCTCACTGTTTCCAGGTCAGCTTTAGACGCGGTTCAAGATCCCTCCATCCAGGAAGCCTCCTCAGGTCTGCCAGGTGGGCCAGCTCCTCTGCTCGGAGATCCACAGCACTTATTCTGTCTTATAGTCTGTTTCTCCAAGGAAAAGTCCCCCAACCTCTTCCTAAGTGCCCACTACCTCTGATGCAGAATGCACTCAAATGCATGGGAGAAGCTGAGAAGGAGAATGAGAGACAGAGCAAGGGATGTTATATGACTTGCACCTTTTTTGACTAGTTGGAGCCCTCCTCTGGGACAAACTTTGCAGACCATCAGTGTCCACTTAGGGCAAGCAGGCAACATTTGCTCATGGGAGGACTCAAGCCCAGCCTCTCCATCTCTGTGATTCTCAAATTGGGCTTGGGCTTTTGAGGTGTGTAAAGTATACAGAGGTGCACAAGGCAGTCCATATCCTTTATTATAATTTGTTTTTCTGGAGAAGTCTTTATTTTGTTCCCATTTTTTTCTTTACTTTCAACCTTGAAATAATGGCAAATTCACAGGAAGTTGCAAGATAGCAGAGAGAGATCCCGTGTAACCTTCACCCAGTTTCCCCAATGCTAGCATCTCGCATAACTTATAACACAGTATAAAACCAGACCCCGGCATTGGTACAATACATGTGTGTAGCTCTTTGTCATTTTTTCACATGTGTAGATTAATATTAAATACCTCCATGGCCACACTTGAATGGATGGGTCTCTTTCTGGGTTCTCTATTTTGTTCCATTGATCCATGTGTCTATCTCATCACCAATACCCCATAGTCTTAATAACAGTAGCTATATGTCTTGAAAACAGATAAAGTAGTTCCTTCTTTATTCTTCTTTTTCAAAATCATTTTAGTTATTATATAATATACATAAAGAAATGTATACTATATTACATAATATAGTATAATACACTAAAGAGTTTGACTGACATCTGTTTCTCATTCCTAGAAGAGAGAGTAAATCCATGATATTTCCAAAGTAATAGGAATGTCTGTTATCCACGAGCCCCTTGGATCTCATCTGAGTTTATCCTAAGAGATAAAATGACTCAAGATAAAGGCTGGTCACCAAAAAGACCAACCATGTGATCAGAGTCTGGGGTTTTGAGCAACTGATATCAGCCCAAAATCTGCCCTCAGTGGAAGCAGGGGGAGCCAGAGATTGTGTTCATTCACACGCCCGGTGATTCAATACATAATGAGACCCAAAAAAAACTATGGCCACTGAAGCTCAATGGTGCTTTCTGAATGGTACGCAAATCAGTGTAGCAAGAGAGTACCCTGATTCCACAGGGAGACAGCACAGAGGCTCTGCATTCCCTCCCAGACTGTGTCCTATGTGTCTTTTCATTATATTATCCCTAATTTGTATAATAAAACTATAATCATAAGTATAGTACTTTCCTGAGTTCTAGGAGTCATTCTAGTGAATCAATGAGCCTGAGGAGGCTGTGAGAATCCCCCAATTTGTAGCCAGTTGATCTGAAGTACAAGTGTCCTGGTGCCCCACTTGTGACTGGCATCTGAAGTGGGAGCAATCTCTTTGAGGACCATGATCTTTAATTTGTGGGGTCCAGCTCTGTGTAGCTGTTGTCAGAATTGTATGGTAGTACACCCACTGGTGTCAGAATAGATGGAAATTGGAATAGCAATTTTAGTTCCTTTGCCTCTTCACATAAATTCTAGGATAATCTTTTTATATCTACGAAATTTTTTTCTGTGATTTTGATAGGAATTGCACAGCCAACTGAGGGAGAACTGACATCTTTTCATTTTTTTTTTTTTTCTGACATCTTTTCAATGTGCGGTCTTCCAACACATGACCACTGCAATGTCTCTCCATTTATTTAGATCTTCTTTGACTTCTTTCATCAGGGATTTTCCGTGAAGAAAATCTTTTCAAATGCAAACAGGGATTGTTTTATTTCTACCTTTTTCATCTGTATGCCTTTAATTACCTTTTCTTGATTTATTGCCCTGGCTAGATCTTCCAGTACTGTGTTGAACAGCAGTAGTGAGAGTAGAGATCCTTGCCTTGTCCTCAGTATTAGGGGACCATTAAGTATGATGTTGGTTGTAGGTTTTTTTTAAGATGTCCTTTATCTAACTGAGAAAGCTCCCTCTAGCTCTAGTTATGAGTTTTTATCATAATGGGTATTGAATTTTGTTAAATGATTTTTCTGCATCCATTGATATTCCTTGCATCCCTGGAATAAATCCCACTTGGTCATGGTGTGTAATTCGTTTTATATATTGCTAAATTCTATTTGCCAATATTTTGTTAGGAATTTTTGCATCTACATTCGTGCCTCATATGATTATCTAAACATCTAACATTAGTATATTCAGAATGAATCATTCAGGGATGTATTTATTTGCAAGTCCGTAAACACTGGCTTAAGCACATGAGAGTATTTTTCCTATATAATAAGAAGTCTGGAGAAAGGCCGTCTAGGGCAGATGCAACTGTTCAAGGATGTTGTCAAGGACATAGGTTTCCTTCCATCTTTCCTTTTTTCTTCCATCTTCTAACTCAGTTAGTCTAGTTTGTATGTAGAACATTTATGCTCACAGCTGCAAGATGGCTACTGCGCCTCCAGTTTTAGTCAGGGAGAAATGGAGAGGAAAAGAGTAAAAGACTGAATCTATATGCCCTCCCTTGTACAGAGGTTATCCAGGAGCTTCACCCCATGAATCACTTGCTTTCATCCTAAGGGTAGAACTGGGTAACCTGCTAGGCTTAGCAAAAAGATAATTTGGGAACATAAACATTAAAGCTAGTACTGTGCTAGGGGCACCTGGGTGGCTCAGTTGGTTAAGCATCCAACTCTTGATTTCAGCTCAAGTCATGATCTTGGGGTCATGGGATCAAGACCTATTGGGGCTCTGCGCTCAATGCAGAGTCTGCTGGAGATTCTCTCTCCCTTCCCCATTTGCCCCTAACCCCATGCTCCATCAATCAATCAATCAATCAATCAATCAATAAAATCTTAAAAAAAAAAAAAAAAGCTGGCAGTCTGCTGTAATCAGACTTCTCCCAATAGAAGGGAGGCAAAACAGGCAAACATCAGTGTCGGCACCTGGATTATACATGCCTGACCATCTTATAACTGAATGCTGTAGGCTACATCAGGCTGGAATCTGTTTCCATTTAGGATTATATTGACACCAAGTAAATTACTGTATCTTACAATAAAGAGAAAAAAAAAAAAACAGCAGGAGGAAGGCAACTCCTCTGCAATATGGCAGAGGAGTAGGGTCCTCAACTCACCTGGACCCACAACTTACCTAGGTAACTTTCAAAACATCCTGATCAACTATAAATGTGACCTGAGATTTAAAGAGAGAACAGCTGGAAGGCTACAGAGAAAAGCTTTCGCTTTTAACAAAGTAGGAAGGTGAAAAAAGAAAAAAAAAAAAAAGAATAAAGTAGGGGAGGAGCATCTCGAGTAGCTGAGCCAAGTGGAGCAGCGAGAGCCTCTGGGGCAGGAAAGCCCAGCCCTGGAGAAGCAGGAACCTTAAAAATCCGCCCCCCCCCCCCCCCCCCCGCCCCGGAGTTTTCCTGGAGGAACAAGTGCTCAGCAGGGAGCTCGGGCAGAATGGCAGGAGGGCAGCGGAGCCTCCAGGTCCGGGAGTCACTGCAGGAGGGGCCGGGGAGGGCTCCGCCAACCGCAGTCCACGGGGGTAAAGGGCTGGGGCGCCGCAGCCCTCGGGGCATCCGGGAGAAGCCAGTGGGGTCCGCTGGGATGGGGGTGGCTGCGCCCCGTTGCCTTCGGGAGAGGCGGCCCGGACTGCGGGTGCAGCGAGCGGCACAGGCCCAGACCCCAGGGCGCCCCCAGGCTGTGCAGAGCCGTGCACCCCGCGCCAGCCCGCAGCACCTAGGCCAGTGCGGACCCGCAGCTGCCGTTAGTCGCTCCCGGGGGGCTGACTCCAGAGCTGCAGACCTGGCCGTCGTCAGGGCTGGTACCAGTCCTTGGGCCACCCTGGGCCTCGGGGCGGGGGGCACCCGGGGACAGAGGCCTCACGCGGTCAACAGCTCCCACTGAGCCCGGCACCCGGCAGGGGGCAGCTCCCGCAGGTGCTCACACCTGAGAGTCGGCACAGCAGCCCCTCCCCAGAAGACCAGCTGGAAGGACAGGGGAAGAGCAAGTTCTGGACCGAGCAGCGCTGGAAAGCTCCAGGGGGAGTCGAGGGAATTACAGTATATAGAACCAGAGGGTACCCCTCCTTTTTTTTTCTTTTTTCCAGTTTTCCAAATACAACTCGTTTTTATATCAGACTAAAAATTTCCAATTTTTTTTCTTTTCCCACGTTAACTATAATATTTTACCAGCTCTTCATTTTTAAGTTTTTCCTTTTGACTTTTAAATATCTATGAATACATGTCTTAGATATATTTTTCATTTCTGGATTCCCTTCAACATATTCAATTTAATTTTGGTAGATAAATAATTTTGGTAGATATGAGATATGGGTTTTTGTTTTGTGTTTTGTGTTGTTTCTGCCTAATTTTTTTACGATGCTGGAAGTTAATACCCTCTAAAACATGACCAACATACACCCAGAACCAAGTGAAATACCGTGCTAGTTCATTCTGTGAGATTATATTCTCTCTTCCTTCCCATCTGCCCCCCTCTTTTACCTTGTTTATGTTTTTGTGGTCAGTGTTGGAGCTTTCTATAAGTACTGCTGGTTTATATAAATTTAGGATTGAGCATCTTATAACATACAGAACAAAATACACTCCAAACCAAGAGGATCACCCTCTAGGACCCCCCCAGGTAGACTACCTTCTCTCTCCACTACTAATTCTTCACCACCACCATCCACCACCCCCGTTTTTTCTCTTTTTCCTCTTTTCTTTACTTTTTTTTTTTCTCTTTTTCTTTTTTCTTCTTTGTTTTGGGTTTTTGGCTTTTAATTTTTACTACTTTGTTTTAAAATTTGTTTTTCACTTTAATGGTCCTTTTATTTTGTTCTGTTCTAGTTTTTCTTTTATTTTCTGGTCTCTGACCTTTTGGAAATCATCTAGTGTGTATTTTACTTAGGTCGTGATTGATATTGTTGACTCAGCGCACTCATACAGCCACTCTGCACTGGACAAAATGACTAGAAGGAAGAATTCACCACAAAAGAAAGAACCAGTAATCTCTGCCACAGAGTTACAGAATTTGGATTTCGATACAATGTCAAAACTTCAATTCAGACGTTCAATTATAAAGGTACTGGTGGCTCTAGAACAAAGCAAAAAGGACTCTAGAGACTGTTACCCCAGAATTGAGATCTAATCAGGCCAAAATTAAAAATGGATTAAATGAGATGCAATCCAAACTGGATGTTCTAACTGCTAGGGTTAATGAGGTGGAAGAAAGAGTGAGTGACATAGAAGACAGGTTGATGGAAAGAAGGAAGCTGATGAAAAAGAGAAAAACAATTAAGAACCCATCAGGAAAGGCTTAGGGAAATAAATGATACCTTGAGAAGGAAGAATATATATCTAATTGGGATTCCAGAAGAGGCTGAGAGAGAGAGAGAGAGAGAGAGAGGACCACAAAGTATATTTGAACAAATCATAACTGAGAACTTCCCTAATCTGGGGAAGGAAACAGGAAATAGAGAGGACCCCCCCCCCAAAAAATCAATAAGAACCATTCAACACCTCGACATTTAATAGTGAAACTTGCAAATTTCAATGATGAAGAGAAAATTCTTAAAGCCGCACAAGACAAGAGATTCTTAACTTATATGTGGAGAAGCATCAGATTAACAGCAGACCTCTCAAGAGAGACCTGGCAGGCCAGAAAGGGCTGGCAGGATATATTCAGGGTAATCAATGAGAAGAACATGCAGCCAAGAATACTTTATCCAGCAAGGCTCTCATTCAGAACAGAAGGAGAGATAAAGACCTTCCAGGATAGGCAGAAACTGAAAGAGTATGTGACCACCAAATGAGCTCTGCAAGAAATATTAAGGGGGACTCTGTAAAAGAAAGAGGAAGCCCAAAGAAATAATCCACAAAAACAGGGACTGAATAGGTATTACCATAACACTAAATTCATATCTTTCAATAGTTACTCTGAACGTGAATGGGCTAAATGATCCCATTAAAAGATGCAGGGTATCGGAATGGATAAAAAAGCAAGACCCATCTATATGCTGTCTACAAGAGACTCATTTTAGACCTAAGGACACCTCCAGCCTGAAAATGAAGGGGTGGAGAAACATTTACCATTCAAATAGTCCTCAAAAGAAAGCTGGGGTAGCAATCCTCTTATCAGATAAATTAAAGTTTATCCCAAAGACTGTAGTAAGAGATGAAGAGGGAACTATGTCATACTTAAAGGGTTTATCCAACAAGAAGACCTAACAGTCATGAATATTTATGCCCCTAATGTGGGAGCTACCAAGTGTATCAATCAATTAATAACCAAAGTAAAGAGATACTTAGATAATAATACACTAATCAATTAATAACCAAAGTAAAGAGATACTTAGATAATAATACACTAATAGTAGGAGACTTCAACAGACACCACTTTCATTAAATGACAGATCTTCTAAGCAGAACATCATCAAAAAAACAAGGGCCTTAAATGATACACCAGACCAAATAGATTTCACAGATATATATACAGAACTTTGCATCCAAACGCAACTGAATACATATTCTTCTCAAGTGCACATGGAACTTTCTCCAGAATAGACCACATACTGGGTCACAAATAAGCTCTCATCTGATACCAAAAGATTTGGATTGTCCCCTGCATATTTCAGGTCACAATGCTTTGAAACTAGAACTCAATCACAAGAAGAAATTTGGAAGAAATTCAAACACATGGAGGTTAAAGAGCATCTTACTAAATGATGAATGGGTCAACCAGGAAATTAGAGAAGAATTAAAAACAGTCACAGAAACTAATGAAAATGAAGATACAGCCATTCAAAATCTTTGGGATACAGCAAAAGCAGTCCTAAGAGAGAAATACATCTCAATGCAAGCATCCCTCAAAAAATTGGAAATAACTCAAATACACAAGCTAACCTTGCATCTAAAGGAACTGGAGAAAGAACAGCAAGTAAAACCTACACAAAGCAGAAAAAGAGAGAGAATAAAGAATCAAGCAGAACTCAATGAAATAGAGACTAGAAGAACCATAGAACAGATCAACAAAACCAGGAGTTGGCTCTTTGAAAGAATTAGTAAGATATATAAACCTCTAGCCAACCTTATTAAAAAGAAAAAAGACTCAAATTAATAAAATCATGAACGAGAGAGGAGAAATCACAACCAATACCAAGGAAGTACAAACGATTTTAAAAACATATTATGAGCAGCTATACACCAATAAATTAGGCATTCTAGAAGATATGGATGCATTTCTGGAAAAACACAAATTACCAAAACTGGAACAGGACAAAATAGAAAACCTGAACAGGCCAATAACCAGGGAGGAAATTGAAGCAGTCATCAAAACCTCCCGAGACACAAAAGTCCAGGGCCAGATGGCTTCTCAGTTTAAAGAAGAATAATATTAATATATTATATTATATATTAATATACTATTATAATATCAATATATTATATAACATTAATATAATATTATAACATTAATATAGTATCTAATATATTAATATAATACATTAATATAATATAATATTAAGAAGAAACAATACCTAAAATATATAATATATAATTAATTATATCGATTATATAATTATACATATAATTATATAATTATAATTAATTATATCGATATTTACACATTAATTATATAATATATTAATATATTAATTAAGTATAATATAATTAATCATATTATAATATTAATATATTAATTATATAATAATTTGATATTGATATGTTAATTAATAATATATTGATATAATTCTGTATGATATAATATATTATGTTATATATTTATTATATATTTTATAATATATATATATACAAAAACGATGCCAGGGGCATCAAATTGCCAGATTTCAAGCTATACTACAAAGCTGTGATCATCAAGACAGTATGGTACTAGCATAAAAAGAGACACATAGGTCAATGGAACAGAATAGAGAACCCAGAAATGGGCCCTCAACTCTGTAGTCAACTCATATTTCACAAAGCATGAAGGAATACACTGGATAAAGGACAGTCTCTTCAATAAATGTGTTGGGAAAATTGGACAGCCATGTGCAGAAGAGTAAAACTGGACCATTCTCTTATACCATACACAGAGATACACTCAAAATGGTTGAAAGATCTAAATGTGAGACAAGAATTCATCAAAATCCTAGAGAAGAACACAGGCAACACCCTTTTTGAACTTGGCCACAGCAACTTCTTGCAAGATACATCTATGAAGGGAAGGGAAACAAAAGCAAAAATGAACTATTGGGACTTAATCTGGATAAACAGCTTCTGCACAGCAAAAGAAACAGTCAACGAAACTAAAAGACAACCTACAGAATAGGAGAAGATTTTTGCAAATAACATATCAGATAAAGGGCTAGTATCCAAAATCTATAAAGAACTGATTAAATTCAACACCCAAGAAAAATGCTCCACATCACTTGCCATCAGGGAAATACAAATCAAAACCACAATGAGATACCACCTCACACCAGTGAGAATGGCAAAAATTAACAAGACAGGAAACAGCAAATGTTGGGGAGGATGTGGAGAAGGGGGAGCCCTCTTGCACTGTTGGTGGGAATGTGAACTGGTACAGGAAAACAGTGTGGAGGTTCCTTAAAAAGTTAAAAATAGAGCTACCCTATGACCCAGCAATTGCACTACTGGGTATTTACCCCAAAGATACAGATGTAGCAAAATGCTGGGACACCTGCATCCCAATGTTTATAGCAGCAATGTCCACAATAGCCTAACTGTGGAAGGAGCCACAATGCCCTTCAACAGATGAATGGATAAAGAAGATTTAATATATATACAACAGAATATTACTCAGCCATCAGAAAGGATGAATACCCACCACTTGTTTCAACATGGATGCAACTGGAGGGTATTATGTTGAGTGAAGTAAGTCAATCGGAGATGGTCAATCATCATATGGTTTCACTCATATGGGGAATATAAGAAATAGGTGAAAGGTACTATAAGGGAAAGGAGGGGAAATGAACAGGAAAAATTAGAGAGGAAGACAACCCATGAGAGACTCTAAACTCTGGGAAACGAACGAACAAAGGGTTGCAGAAGAGGAGGTGGGTGGAGGACTGGAGTAACTGGGGGACAGGCACTGAGGAGGGCACTTGATGGGATGAGCAGTGGGGGTTATATTATATGTTGGCAAATCGAACTTCAATAAAAACAAAATTTTAAAAACCCAGCAGATTTCATATGCCAATGTTGGCATCAAGTTAAGAGAAGGACAAACAATATCATCCTGCTCCATGAAAAGTTTGACGATAGTTTAAGGGAAGAAAGTGGTTGGAGAACTGAGTCTTCTCACAGCTCTACATTCAATGGCCATGCTGCATATGAAAATTAAGACAGCAGCAAGAGTTGGCATCCAACTGTTCACCCTGAGAGCATGATCTGCCTTATTTTTCATAAGGCATGATCCTTTATTAAATTTATGTTGTTAAATTTATGTCGTTATTTTGATACTTTTGGTTTTATAGGGTTTTTTCTTCCAACTTTCCCTAATGGAAAATTTCAAACATAAAGATATATAGAAAGAATAACACAACAATCCCAGATTTCAAGCTATAGTACATAGCTATGGTAATAGCTATGTTAAGTATGGTACTGGCACAAAAATAGACACATAAATCAACAGAACAAGATAGAGCCAAAAAAATAAACCCTTGATTATATGGAGGCAAGAATACACAAGGGTAAAAAGACAGTCTTTTCAATAAATGATGCTGGGAAAACTGGATGGCTACATATAAGTATGAAACTGGACCGCTTTTTTACACCATACACAAAAATAAACTAAATATAGATTAAAGACCTAAATGTGAGATCTGAAGCCATAGAACTCCTAAAAGAAAACATAGGTTATCTCTTAGATAACCATCTTAGCAACTTTTTTCTGGATCTGTCTCCTCAGGCAAGGGAAGCAAAAATAAGCTTAGAACTACATTAAACTAAAAATCTTTTGCACAGAAATGGAAACCATTAACAGAATGAAAAGACAGCATACCAAAAGGGAAAGTATATTTGCAAAAGATATATCTAAAAAGGGGTTAATATCCAAAATATATAAAGAAATCCTACAACTCAACACCAAAAAACCCACAAATAATCCTATTTATAATGGGAGAGGACTCAAATAGGCA
Source organism: Canis lupus baileyi (assembly GCF_048164855.1). Classification (NCBI taxonomy): domain Eukaryota; kingdom Metazoa; phylum Chordata; class Mammalia; order Carnivora; family Canidae; genus Canis; species Canis lupus. The sequence goes on along the minus strand of NC_132857.1, from coordinate 28,721,134 downwards.
TTTTTCCAGAGAACACATTCGTACCACCAATAGATAATGAAAAGATGTTCAACATCACTCACCATCAGGCAGGGAAATGCAAATCATAACCACATTGGGGTATCAACTCACACCTGTCAGATTGGCTATTATCAAAAAGACAAATATCAAGTGCTGGTGAGGATGTAGAGAAAGAGCCCTGGTGTAGTGTTGGTGGGAATGTAAATTGGTGCCGCCACTGTGGAAAACAGTACAAAGGTTCCTCAAAAAACTAAAAATAGTTAATTCTACTCATGGGTGCTTACCCAAAGGAAATGAAAACACTAACTTGAAAAGAAGATGCACTCCTGGGATGCCTGGCTGGCTCAGTGGTTGAGCGTCTGCTGTTGGCTCAGGTTATGATCCCCAGAGTCCTGGGATCAAGTCCCACAAAGGGGTCCCTGCAGGGAGTCTGCTTCTCCCTCTGCCTATGTCTCTGCCTCTCTGTCTGTGTCTCTGATGAATAAATAAATAAATAAATAAATAAATAAATAAATAAATAAATAGTATCTAATTTTTTAAAAATCTAAAAAAAAAAAAAAAGATGCACTCCTGTGTTTATTGCAGCAGTATTTGTCAAAGCCAAGATTTCGAAGGAACCTAGGTGCCCACAATAGATGAATGGATAAAGATGTGGTATACGTTGACAATGGAATATTACACAGGCATAAAAATAATGTAATTTTGTCATTCAAGACAATATGGATTGACTCTAAGGGCATTATGCTAAGTGAAATAAGTCAGACAGAGAAAAATAGATACTGTATGATTTCCCTTACAGGTGGAATCTAAAAAAATATATCAAACACACACACACACACACACACACATCCACATATCCATAGACAGTTTCATAAATACAGAAAACAAACTGGTGGTTGCCAGAGAGAGGGAATAGAGGAATGGGCAAAATAGGTAAAGAGGATTAAGAAGTATAAACTTCCAGGTACAAATTTACTTAAGATAAACATGTCATGGGGATAAAAAATGCAGCATAGGGAATATAGTTGTAATAACCTTGTATGGTGCCAGAAGGTGACTACCCTTATTGCAGCAAGTGCTGCATAATGTATACTGTTGTCCAATCACTATGCTGTACACTGGAAACCAATATAATGTATCTTGATTTTTAAAAATGTGTTTCATTAGCATTAATCTTACATTATCAATAAATACTAGAATATCTTTTGAAAAAATAACATCACAAATGCTACTATACCCATCACCTCAATGCAACAGTTGTGTTCACTGGCCACATTCTACATATGTAGTAAATATTACATATATACATGATATACATATAATTATATCTAACTTATATACATGTGTTATGTATTATACATACAGCATACATAATTTCTATATTATATATAGTGTATAAACAATACATAGAATATATTTTTTTAAATAAATGTATAATATATATGACCTGTTTGAAATGTAGCTGCAGGCATCATGACACTTCACTCATAGAGGCTTCAGTGTGCAGCTCATAAATTATACTAATATTATCATACCTAAGAAATTCAACAGTAATATGTCTACAGCATGTCATATCAAATTTATATTAAATTTAATTTAATTCTACCAGTTTTATCAGCGTAATTTTACCCTTATTGGGTTTTTTTCTTTTTTTCCTTTTTTTGAAACAGGATTCAGTTAAGGTTCACGTGTTGCATTTGTTGCTGGGACATTTTAGTCCATCTTGAACAGTCCTCCCTTTTGGCAGGGGGGATGATATTACCTGTTTGAAGAAACCAGGTTGGCTGTCCTATAGAATGTCCCATATTCTGAACCATGCTTCCTCAAGGTTTGATTCGACTTGTTCCCCTGGACTTACTGTCAACTGGAAGTTCAGTTTAACCACTCATCAGCAGACCCCTGACACTGTGTACCTCACACCATATCATCATATCACACCATATCCTCATATCAGGAAGTGCCCGATGTTGGCTCATGCCAGTATTAGTGATACTTTGTTTACTCATTTGGCCAAGGTGGTGGCAGTCCATTCTTTCCATTGTGGAGTCCTGTTTTTTTATCTTGCAATCAGCAGAGGAGCTGAGAAATGTCAGTGTGGCATCATGCAAATATCCTGATCCTACCACACTTTCAACTAAGTGGTTTTAGCATCTATTGATGAGCCATTCATTCCAAAGTCAGTTACTTCAATAAGGATTGCAAAATAATTGTTCATTCTAACAGTGCTTCTACACTTTCTGCCAAAAAGGTAGTCTAAATGCTTAATTCTTTCTCTTTAGTTCCAGAATAAGGAATTGGCAGAATAGCCAGCCATCTAGGCTAAGTGTGGTGGGGTTTTCCTCTTCTTCTTGCTCTCCCTTTCTCTTTCTCTTTCTTTTTAAACATTACTATGGACTCATGGGTTTTATTCAGTGTTTCTAATCACTTCAGTCCTTTTTTTTTTTTTTTTAATGTTCAAATTGTCCCAAATTTGGCCAGTGGGAGGCCCATCTATCTGGCCCCTTGTTATTTTTATGTCCCTATTAGTCTTTAAAGGAGTATCAATCAGGATTCTCAGAAACAGAACCAATAATTTATTGACAGAACCTTTTAAGGAGTACTTTAAAGGAGTATCAGTCAGGATTCTCCAATTAAACAGAACCAATATAATTTATTATTATAATTCTATAATTATTATAATTATGTATATATTTGTATACCATATAAATATATTTCATGTGTTAATATATAATTATAATATATAGTTACACATTAATTTAATATGTAATTATATTTTGTGTATAAATATATTTAAGTATTATATATTTGCTATATAATTATTATAAGATAATTCACATGATTGGACAAATGACTTTGAAATCTATAGGGTAGGCCAGCAGGCTGGAAACTCAGTCAGGCTTTTGATGTTATAGTTAGGCAAAATGTCTTTTGTCCCAGGAAACCTCCATTTTTGCTCATAAGGCTTTCAACCAATGGGATAAGGGCTCACTCACATTATCAAGGGTGAACTCTTCTACCTAAGTCAGTTAATTTCAGATGTCAATCACATCTACAAAACACCTTTATAACAATGTCTACACTAGTTTTTGACCAAAAAACTGGGCACCATAACTTACCTAAGCTGACACATAAAATTTATCATTCTGGCAAAAGTGTTGCAAGCTTACCTTGTATTTTTCTCTCTCCAGTCCTAGAATCAGCCATTTCTCCAAAAGTTCTAATTTCTTCCAGTGAAAACTGATAGTAAAAAACAAAATCCGGGTGCTTAGTTTGCCCATTGCTCCTGAGATATGATTGCTCATTGGCCCTTTCCATGGATGCTGTTAGAAAATTCACATTTTAAAGATCATACATCCTATTGATATTTCAAATTCAAATTTAATATTGCAAATATTACATATCCCCCTCAACTTCTTTGATTTTATATCTCTTTTCCCAAAAGCTGAAAGTCTTGGTTGCAATTAATACATTTACTTACTCACTTTCTCCTAAACCATGCATCAGATAAGTTCAAAATTACATTACTAACTTACTTGGAGGACTAAAACTTAAAGTTTAAGTTTTTTTCAATTCTTTTGAAGTATAGATATGCTGAACAAAAAAAGCAAACAAAAAAACAAAAGTAAAGCATTATGTCTCCTGGTGGTACTGTAAGTTATTCATTTTTGGTAAAGTATGAACGTCCTTCATGTTAGATTAATGCTAGTTTGAATCTTACTGGTTTTGTCATTTTGTTTACATATGGCTTCTAAATTTGCTTTGGTTTTATAGTAGTATAAGAGCTATCAGCATAAGGAGTTTATGCTTAATTTTATATTCATATATATGTAAGAAACATTATAATCAAAACAATTTCGGTCATAGTTCCAAATAAAGATCTCACAAGGAAGCCAGTTGTAGGCATTTCTTCCTTGAACAGCAAGAAAAAGTACAAAGTTAGTAAAAAAGAAAAAACAACAAAAATTTACAAATTCACTTTTTGTATTTTTCTACAGTGAGTTCTTTATAATAAGCCCAGATCATTCTTACAAACTAAAAAATAATAATTAAAAAAACAAAGCTACTTTTAAAGTGCAAATTAAGCCCACATTTGGGGTAAGGGAGAATTTCTTCCTTTAAGAGTTGGCAGACACGGGGGATCCCTGGGTGGCTCGGTGATTTGGCGCCTGCCTTTGGCCCAGGGCGCGATCCTGGGGTCGGGATCTAGTCTCGCGTGGGGCTCCTGGCATGGACCTGCTTCTCCCTCCTCCTGTATCTCTGCCTCTCTCTCTTTCTCTATGTCTATCATGAATGATAAATAAATAAATATTTTAAAAAAAAAAGGAGTTGGCAGACACTGCTATAAGCCCAGATCTGGCTTTTAGTAAAAGCAGAAAACACAGACAAGCTCAAGAAAGAGACTGCTGTTAGAGCTAATAATAAATAGGTGACTCCCTAGAAGGAAGAGGTATAATAAAGGAGGCCAAGACACCCTGACTCATTCTTTTATGATGAGGGCTCATGCCCTTTCCTCACCATCAGTATGGCTGGAAACCATTTCTAAAGCCCAGGACTGCCTGCTGGGTTGATATTGTCACATGCAGTGACCCAGGACTTTCTCACTCCTTCCTCAGTTGACCCAGCATGGGGGATGCTTCAAACTAGCATTTCTGTTCCTATTGTCTACAAATGCCTCTACACTTATGCACACATAGTCATACGTGTTGTTGTCTTTGACTCCTTGCCTTTCACCATATGCTTCCTTCCTCTCTGGACTTCATACAGTGATTTCATGAAGCTAGACTATAATAGCTGGAGGAGCCCTCAGATACCATCTTGACCAGTTGAGCTCATTAAGAAGCCTGGAAGCCAAAGTCCAGAGAGAGGGATGGACTAACTGATGGCCACATTTTCTAGCCTCTGGGCCTATCCCGAGTTCCACACTTGACTTTCTCTCTTGTATTCTCTAGGCATAATCCTGATGAGCTCACAAAATGCCTCTAGCCCACAATTCCACCAGAAAGGGGAGGGCAGGAGTACCACAAATTGGGGCAGACTGCAGTTGGCTAAGCCAATAAGATTTCCCCCTGTCCCTTACCACCTCCCTTAAAGAGCTTGGGGAAGTTAAATACCTTACCAGCCTCCCCTGAAACCAAGTTGACATTTGACGTAGCTCTGGGAAATGAAACTTAAGTGAAAATTCTCTGGGATGGGGAAAGGTTTCTGCTTTTCTTGATTAAAAGGAAATTGCAGCGCTTCCTTCTTCATGCTGCCTTGAGTACAAATAAAATGTCTAGAGCCCCAGCAGCTATTTTGTGATCACAAGACAACTGGCAAGAGATTTGTACATAAGTACTGATGCTATGAGTTCCTGAACCGATGCAAGCAGTTACATGATTTGGAGAATCTTTTTATATGACTAGGCCTCTATAGAGAGTATTTTCTATTTTTTATAGCAAAAAGCATTCTTTTGTGCATGTGTGTGTTTATTTGAACATTTTATGCAGAAAGCACAAGTTACAGTGATACATATGTTCATCAACATTGGTAAATATGTCTCAATACGATTATTTTAATCAGAATATTTTTTATGTTTTAGTTTTATTTATTTGCTTTTTAAATTTGAAGTATATTGACATACAGTATTATATTAGCTTCAGGTGTGCAATGTAGTGATTCAACATTTTATGCACATTGTGAAATGGTTACAGTGATAAATCTAGCTGCCATCTGTCACCAAATTTGTCACACATTATTGACTATATTCTCTATGCTGTACTTTGTATTCCCAGTCTTATTTATGTTATAATTGGAAGTGTGTATCTTTTAATTCCCTGCTCCTATTTGGCCCTTCCTCCCACTCCAGAAAGTATTATTCTTAACTGACACGTACATAAACCACTTAGAAACAAGTTAGTTCAACAGACATGTATTGAGCCCTTGCCATGAACCTGAATCTGAGGATCCAGACATAAATAAGAATTGTCCCTGATCTCAAGGAATTTCCAGCACCTGGATTATATTTGTGTTCTTCACACGGTTCTGTAATATAAATATCATCGTCCCATTTGGCATATGGGATAAATGGAAGCTCAAAGAGGTGAAGGCATTTGCTTAAGATTACACAATAATTCAAATTGACATCTGACCTATATAGGGCAACCAGTCCATGAGCAGGCCAGCAACCAAAGACAGGAGCCACATCAACCAGAAACTTTCTCAAACACCTTCCCCCTCCCCACCCCCATGTCTTTTTCTTTGAACTGGGAACTTGGAGAAGTTCTGCTGGTCAGTGAGAGGTGGAAGAGAGAGAGAGAGAGACAGAGAGGAGGAGGGGGAAGGAGGGAGGAAGGAAAGGGGAAGAAAAGAAAGGGAAGGAGGAGGGGAGGGCGGGAAAGGAGCACACTAACAGGAGCAGGAGCAGCGCCCAGGCCCCATCCCTGCCCATTGGCCCCAGTGAGAGGGAATTGCGGCTGGACCTACAGCCATCATATGAGAAGCAGAGGCTGTAGTGACCCCAGGAAACAAGAAGAGCCCCGGGGTGTCCAGTCCCAGAGCAGAACTGCTAGGGATCTACAGTGAACCCGTCCTCAGTCTTTAAGAATGTGGAGGAATCACTGCTCCCTGGAGCCAAACCTACTCTGTCTGGAACTCAGATAACAGAAATGAAGTGAGGCCAACTCAAGCAACCAAGGAGATGTTTGACCTATATAGGGCACAGATGGAAATCCAGGGCCTTCCTGCCCCTGTGCTATGATGTGGATGACCGCCCCTGCCTTCTCACAGAGCCCCTCTTCCCTCACAACCCTCACCAAGTAGATACTTGGAGGAGGAAAGGCTTCTGAGAAGAGGCGTTCCCTGTACCCTAGGCTCTGACTCCCCGGAAAGACAACTCCTTTATTCCCTGCACTTACCTCATGATCTATACTGACTTTTCTGGAAACCGGGATTTTAAATAAGCTTAAAGAACAAACAAGAAATAAAACCAAAACCTCTGTTCTGCTTTTTAAAAATTCCTTTTTCCCCTTTTTCATTTTCAGCAGAAGTAACCAAAAACTAGGGGCGGATGCCAAAGGAAGGTGGAAGGAGAGAAAGGGAAGTCTAGGTACTGAGTAGGAGGTCCCTCATCCTTGTCCTCATCCTTGGGGCTTGCTGGGGGCAGGCAGCCCCACTGAAGTCAGCACCACCAAGCCTGTGAGGGTCCTCACTGCCCATGCCTGCCACTCTGCCAAGCCCAGAGCAGACATTCCCTGCTATTGATAAAAACAATAACAGCAGCCACCCATTTGAGCATGTGTTCTGAGTAGGCACAGTATGCAGAGCTTTTCATGCATTATCCACTTTAGCCCTCACATCAACCCTGTGAGATGGGTGGGTCTTACCCCATTTTACAGATGAAGAAACTGAGGTTCAAAGTGGTTGAATGACTTGCCCCAAATCTCTCAGATAGCCAGTACTAAAGCAGGCTCTAGATCTAACTTCAAAGCCTGTCTTTGGATCCCATGCCAGAGGGGAGCCCAGGGTTTGTTCCAGTCAGTACATGTTTTGCTTGACTTGCACAAGGGAGCCTGCCCGATGTTTTAAATTTGATTTGTTGTTGACATTTAACAATTGGGAGAAGTTTACGTAAAATCTCACATTTCTGGATTCTCTAGAAAAATTAGGATATCAGGCCACATTGGGCCCACATTTCCTCTTGGCAATAATTGGTTGGGCTGACCCTTTTATATCAGACTCTGCTCTCTACTTTCCCCCAAGTCCTCACTGCTCCCTTATTGCACCTCCAACACCAAGGCAAGTGTCAAAGGGTAGTGATCACCCTCCTCCTGGTTTGCTCCAGTCAATCATGGTACCCACATGGTTCTGTACACAACAGACTTTGGAAGCCTGAACTAAGTCACACTGTTTTATGGATGGATAGATGGATGGATGGATGGATGGATGGATGGATGGATGGATGGACAGACTGATGGATGGACAGATGGAAGGATGGGAAGGGTTCAGAGGATCTCAGCTGCCTATATAGGAAGTATCTATGGACAGTGGCCCAGCATCCTGTCAGCCAACTTATCAACTCCAGAGTATCTATCCTAACAAATCAGCCTGGCTGCTCCTCCTCTTGCCCCTGAAACCCAAGCATTGAGTCCCTAGTACCATGAGAGCCCTACTCTCAGAGCATCACTCTGTCAAAGCCAGGGGCAGGAAGACCCTGGAGAAGTCCTCACCTATAAGAAGGGCAGGCATTCCCATGTTCATCCTTACTGCACAGGCCTGCAAATGGTGCCTCAACATGGGTCTGTTGTGAGAATGCAGTGAGGTGAGGTGGGCAAGGCCTGGCCACTACCTTCTGCCCAGTACAACCTAGCCATAATAAGAGGTAGGAAGTCAGGGAATGGTGAGGCTGGTTAGTCCATGGAGCAGATGCCCCCATTGGCTTCGATGCTGGCAGGAGCTGAAATGGGAGAAGCAGAGCTTCAATGAACAGTGAGGGCTTGGATTTGGGGAATGAGGAAAGATGTAGAGAGGATGGAATGTGCAGTAGAAAAGGAGAGGTGTGAGGAATAAATGAGGAAGGGAGAGCAAAGGCCTGAAAATCGCCATGAGAGAAGCTGAGAAGCTGCTAGTTATGTCTCCCCACTCCTGAAAGATGGAATGGGACAAAAAGGAGGGTGGCCAAGGGAATAATATGGTCTAGTGACCATTCCTATCCATTATGAGAAAGAAAGGATGGAAGTTTACACAAAGGCTTATGATGTAGGCACATATTGGCCATGGAACATGAAATCCAGGTGACAGGAGGGAGAAGGAATGAGGTGGCGAAGATGGGCAGAGAGGTGCCTTGCAGGGTTGGACATTGCTCAGGCAGTATGGATGTGGTGTGGGAGGCAGAGGGTTGAGAGGAGGTCTCTCCTGCAGGATGGATGGGCATAACTAACTCCAAGGATGAGCCTGGAAGCACTTCTGGTTCAACAGCCATGACAGTGTTGTTCGTGTTGGAAAGCCTCAAGCCTGTATCTCCCAAATTCCAGGTCACTCACAAGGTCTAATTTAGAGTGAAAGTTGGTCATGAGGCTTATGGTGATTTTCCCTTTGGTCTTTGAAGTTATCGATGCACTAATAATCTCTTCCTGGGGAATCCGACTGAAGCTACTCTCCATCTAGAAAGACAGGAGACAGTCTGGGGAGGGACTTGCCCTCCAATCAATGACCAAAACATGCTATTCTCTCAGAGTTCCCGCAGAACTGAGGTCTGGAGCTCACACTGCCACTGCCCAGAAAAGCTGCAAGAGATGGAGTGGCCTCTGGGAGCTGATGGGCATTCTGTGCAGATGTGGTCTCAGCCAGGCAGGCTCAGAAGCCACCTAGTCCCAAGAACTGGAAGAAGAAAATCTTCCAAAACATTTTATATCAAACCCTGACCCAAGCAGCCTTAAACCATAAGGGTATTTATCATCAACTATAGGAAGATGCCTGGAAGTACCACAGATCCCAGGGCATGCTGATTCAGCAACCCAACTCTGTCATCTGTGACCAGGTTTGCCCCATTTTTCTGCTCTGTGTTTCTTATGATTGGCTTCTTCAAGCTGCTTTTTTCAAATGTGACACAAAGGAGAGGTCCCATATTTTTTTGTAAAACACATATAATGAAATATACCATTAGCAGCATTTAGCATATTCACAGTGTTTTGCAACCACCACTCCTGTCTAGTTCCAGAATATTTTTATACTCAGGAAGGAGCCCTCATAAACATTGAGCGGTAACTCCCCATCCCATGCATTCATTTTAGAGCATACATCAGTATTTTATTCCTTTTCATGACTGAATAATCTTCCAGAACCTCAGCCCCAAGATTTTCAGAAGCCTCACCCCCAAGACCGCAAGTCTCATTGACCCCATTTCTAAGCTTTCAGTGGCAAGGCCAATGGAATCACCCTTAAGTAATAATAGCTGTCTTGGCTGCACATTGGATCACCTGGGGACCTTCAGAAAAACCATAAACATGGGGGCCTACCCTGAGAGATTTTTATTTAATTGGTCTGGGGCTCTGGCATGGGCACTGGGATTTCTTTTTAATTGGTTGTTGCTGTCATTAATGGTGGAAATGAGGAGAAGATGATGAAAAAATGACTAAGTCAGGAGACAAGGGTAGAGAGCAAATGATGGGGCCCCAGGAGTGAAGAGATGTCAAAGAGAGGACAAACCACATACTTCCTAGTCTCTCACTCAAACAGCTGGACCTGCCTATGGGCCAATGTGGCAGGAGAGGCCTCCAACCCTGCTTATGTATGAGTTTGGGGGCTGGGTTTCCTTGCTTTGTTGTATACTGGACCCCCTTGGGCCTCCTTGAGGAGGGCTTCTGAGGGTGGGGTGCCCTGACATCTGCATTCTGCTGCACCTCCCCATTCAGTGGTTCTAGGAGGTTCCAAAAGGTTGAGGAGCACTGGCTTAGGCATTAACCCTTCTGTTGAAATACATCCTCCAAATTTTGGACTTTGCCTTTCACTCAAAGGCTCTGATGAGTTCTAGCCAGGGAAGGCAGAGGCCAGGAGGACGGCCCGTTCCCACCAGAGAGCTGGTCCAGTCAGGTCTAAACCTTGGCTGCAGTCCCATTGGAGATTACCTAACCTCCTGTCTCTCCCTGTGCAGCCTCCCCGCCCTCTTGCCGCTAGCAGAGTGCTCCTCTGCACTGCCAGCTTCATCCCACCTAAACCAGCAATTCTTCCAGGGGAAGGAAGATTCAAGGGAGGATCATGGTCATCCCCTTGCTGCCACACCCTTTGTCCCCACCTGTCCTCCCTGTGTCCACTTGGGCAAGCCTCTTCCCAGCTGGTCTTTCCACTCTGGAGAAAAGCCATCCAACCTGGGATGTTAGAGGATTAAATATGGCTATTTCGGAACTTAATTTTAGAGGGCAATCTGGAAGAAAACAAACCACCAATGGTGGATTGTTGCTGTTGCATTTTCAACCTGATTGTCACTGGGACCTAAGAAAGGACCAAATCTTAATATTGTAGCCTGAGCAGCATGCTGCATTCTCTTATTCACTTTAACCGTTGCCAAATGTCACTCCTGCCTGGTTAGCCAGGTAGAAGATTGTACTATCTTCCAACAAGAAAACTTTGTCTCTTCCATTGTCTCTTCCAAAATAAAGTACTCTGGCATTTTATTTCCTTTTTTGGGGTCACAGGAGTGTGTATTACAAGAGGCACAAAGATGGAAGGGCAGTCTCTTTCTTCCCATCCCCTTATCACCAAGGTTCCCCCCACTGGGAAGTAGCCACTGTGGCCAGTTTCTTGTAGGCCCTGTGGAGATAGTTCATGTACAAACACATGCATGTGTTCTTCCCCTCCTCCCCACAAAGGGGTCTTCCAGGTATTTATAGTCAGGTAACAAAACACTCCAAACTTAGCTTAAAATAATGACCATTGTGTAAAGCCACAGATTTGGGGTGAGGAGTTTTACAGGATTCTGGAGGAGTGGTTTTCCTCTGCTCCAACCATGTCTGGGATCTCAACTAGAAAAGCCCAAATGATTGCAAGTTGGAATTGCTTGGAAGTTTCTTTCCTCACATGACTGGCCACTCTGCTCAGCCAGAGCTGTGACCACATGTCCCATATGTGGTCTTCCTGGTGGCTTGGGCTTCCTCACAGCATGGAGGCCTCAGGTCCCCAAAAACAAATGTTAAATTGAAGAAGACAGAGGAAGCTGAATGATCCTTTATGACAGAAATCACATAGAATCCCTATGCTCAAAATGGTCACAAAGCTCTGCCCTATTTCAAAAAAGTGAGGCATAAGCTTAACCTTTTAATGGGAAGAGTGTCTGGGACACCTGGGTGGCTCAGTGGTTTAGCGCCTGCCTTCAGGCCAGGGCGTGATCCTGGAGTCCCAAGATAGAGTCCCACATCGGGCTTCCTGCATGAAGCCTGCTTCTCCATCTGCCTATGTCTCTGCCTCTCTCTCTCTCTGTGTGTCTCTCATGGATAAATAAATAAAATCTAAAATAAATAAATAGAGAGAGAGAGATAATGGGAAGAGTGTCAAAGAATCTGTGGCTATGTGTTTAAATCACCAGAGGTATAATACTATCATATTATTAATTGTGTTATTTTGGAGTATTTTTGTTTGTTGTTGTTGTTTGTTTAATATATCTTGGTGAGCTTTATATACACATTTATCTGAGGTTCATATAAGGTTTTTTTATTCTTTTTTATAGTTACACAATAGTCCATTATAAGAATGTAACATACTTTGTTCTTACCAATATGGTGAAAAAATTCTTCATTCTAGTTCATTTTTAAATTTTTAATTGTAAGAAAATACACATAATATAAAATGTATCATCTTAACCATCTTTAATTGTACAGTTCAGTAAGTGTTAAGTACATTTACACTGTTGTACAACAGATCTGCAAAACTCTTCCTTTTATAAAACCAAAACTCTGTACACATTAAAAACTATTCCCCATGCCCTCTTCCCCTGGTCGCTAGCAACCACCCTTCTACCTTGAATTTTCTCTATGAATCTGTTACCCTAGATACGTCATATAAGTGAAATCATACAGTATATATCATTTTGTGACTGGCTATTTCACTTAGCATAATGCATTTGGTGTACAACATCCTTGTTGTATTTTATCAGAATTTCTGTTCTTTTTAATGTTGAATAATATTCCACTGTGTGTGTATACCACATTTTGTTTATCCATTCATCCATGGACAACAGTTGCTTCCAACTTTTGGCTATTGTGAATAATGCTACTATAAATATGGGTGTACAAATATCTCTTTGAGACTCTGCTTTAAATTCTTTTGAATATATGTCCAGACATAGAAATGCTGGATGAAATGGTAAGTCTATTTTTCAAAGTTTGGCAGAAGCCCCCTACTATGGTTTCAGCTGCTGTATCATCTTACATCTTACATCTTACCCCACCAGCAGTGCACAATGGTTCCAATTTCACATCCTTACCAACACTTGTTAGTCTCTATTTGCTTTTTCATACAGTAGCTATCTAATAGGTATGAGATGGTAATTCATTGTTGTTTTGATCTGCCTTTCTTTTATGATTTAGTGATGTTGAGCATCTTTTCATGTAGTTATTGGCCATTCGTATGTCTAAGAAGAAATGTCTATGCAAGTCCTTTACCAATTTTTTTAAATGAGATTGATTGATTGATTGATTGATTGATTGATTGATGAAAGACAGAGAGAGTGAGGGAGTGGCAGAAGGAAAGGGAGAGTAGGTCTCAAGCAGAATCCAGACTGAACATAGGGCTTGACTCAGGGCTTGATCTCATTACTTACTCTGAATTCATGACCTGAGGCAAAAACAAGAGTCAGACACTTAATTGACTCTAACCACCCAGGTGCCCCAAACATAACTGATTTGTTTTAAAGATTTATTTATTTGACAGAGAGAGAGAGAAAGAGAATGGGAAGGAAGGGGCAGAAGGAGAGACAGAACCTCAAGCAGACTTGTTGAGCACACTCTGACTCAAGGGGCTGGATCTCAAGACCATGAGATCATAACCTGAGCTGAAATCAAGGTCTCAGATGCTTAACTGACTGAGCCACCCAGGAGCCCCACTTTGCCCATTTTTAAAATCAGGTTGTTTTGTTTTTGTTGAATGTATAAGATACAAATACAGATTTGGATATAGATTAGATATAGATATAGATAAAGATATAGATTAGATATAGATATTCTGGATGCTAACCCTTTATCAGATATATGATTTGCGCATATTTTCTCCTCTCCTGCAGGTTACCTTTTCACTCTGTTAATTGTGTCCTTTGATTCACAAAAGTTTTTAAGGTTGATGTAATCCAATTCATCTGTTTTTACTTTTGTTGCCGGTGTTCTTAGTGTCATATTAAGAAATCATTGCCAAATTCAATTTCAAGAGGCTTTTTTCCCCTATGCTTTCTTCTAAAATTTTCCTAATTTTAGCCCTTACATTTAAGTTTTTAATGGTTTTGACTAATTTTGGTACATAGTGTAAGATAAGGGCCCAGCATCATTCTTTTGCATGTGGATATCTAGTTTTACCAACATCATTGTTAAAAAGATTATCTTCTTCCTTATTCAATAGTCTTTTTTTCTATTTTCTTTTATTTATTTATTCAGAGAGAGAGAGAGACACACACACAGGCAGAGAGAGAAGCAGGCTCCATGCAGGCAGCCTGACGTGGGACTCAATCCTGGGTCTCCAGGATCACACCCTGGGCTGAAGGCGGCGCTAAACCGCTGAGCCACCCAGACTGCCCCCCTATTCAATAGTCTTGATACCTTTGTCCAAAATCAATTGACCATATATGCAAAGGATTATTTCTAGGCTGTCTATTCTATTGTATTGATCTATATGTCTGTCTTTGTGCCAGTACCTCACTATTTTAATTACTGTAGTTTCATAATAAGCTTTTTTTTTTTAAGATTTTATTTATTTATGAGAGAGACACAGAGACATAGGCAGAGGGAGAAGCAGGCTCCATGCAGGGAGCCCTATACCGGACTTGATCCCCGGACTCTAGGATCACGCCCCAGGCCAAAGGCAGGCACTTAACCGCTGAGCCACCCAGGGATACCCCATCATGATAAGCTTTGAAATCAAGACATGTGAGTCTTCTAACTTTGTTCCTTTTCAAGATTGTTTTGGCTACTCAGGGTCCCTTGAGATTCCATATGAATTTTAGTATGGATTTTTCTATTTCTGCAAAACCATTGTTAGGATGTCGATAGGGACATTATTAAATCTGTGGATCACTTTGGGTAATAGTGACATCTTAATAATACTAAATTTTCTAGTCTATGACCAAGGGATTTTAATTTATGTATTTGGTTTATCTGTGCCTTCTTTAATTCTTTCAGCAACTTTTTGTAGCTTTCAGGGTACAAGTATTTTTTTTCTGATGCTATTTTAAATAGAATTGTTTTCTTAATTTCCTTTTTGGATTATTCATTAGTGTATAGAAATGCAACTGGTTTTTGTGTGTTGATTTTGTATACTACAACTTTGCTGAATTTATTAGTTTAGGGCTTTTCATGGAGCAATTTAAGGTTTTCTACTTTAAAAAAACAAACTTACTTCTCCTGTGTGTCTCTTAATTTGTTACTACCACACTACCTCACTTCTGACACTAGATGCATGTTTTCCATACACTAAACAATCCTGCAACAATAGCTGTGTATCCCACAATTTAACACAATTCTGACACCATCTACCTTAGCATTTCATCTCTTTTATTTCTATTGTAAGTAAAGTCACTTTTTCCATTATAACTTTTGATTGTTGTTTTTATGTAGTTTATTGTGCTCTGCATATTAATTTTGTACATACAAAATTTACTGAATTCTCTATCATGTGTTATAATTTTCCAATAAATTATCTTGAGTTTCCCCAGTAATCAACAATAATATTTACAAGTAAGAATAATACTATTTTTTTCCCATTTTTAGAGCTCTTATTTCATTCCCCAGTTCAGTTAGCTGATATATAGAGAACAATGTTGAATAGTATTAGTGATAAGGATCAGCCTCTCTTCTTCCTAATCATAGCAGGAACATTTCTGGTGTTTTCCCTTCTTGGTGATGGTATGTACATATTTTATCATGTTAAGTATTATATTTATTAAATAAACCCCATTTGGTTATGGCTTCCATGTTTCTTAAATGTGCTTTCCTTTTTATATATTAATGCTAGGTCGTTAGGTGAATAAAAGTTCATCATTGTTACATCATTATGAAATGTTTTATTACTCATAACATTTGTTGTGCCTCATATTCCATTTTTTTCTGATGTTAATATCATTAGACATTCTTTTTTGTCAGTATATATTCACTATATCTTCTTCCATCCCTTCATTTTCAATGTCTCTGTCATTTTGTTTTAGCTATCTCTCATAGAAGCAGCATGAAGTTACATTTTGGAGACCCCTTTTCCTCCTGAGTTGCTCTTTTCTTCAAAAGTCGATTTAACCTACTCACATTTATGACTATTGATATGCACAGGCCTGTTGCTGCTGTCTTATTTTGTATTTGTGTTCACCATGCTTTCTGTTTTTCAACACTTTTTTTCCTGTCAATGGATTGAGTCTTCTTGATTTAATTTCTGATATTCAGGAGCTTACTTTTAAATTTTTACTCCAATGTCTGATCATTATTTTTTTCCTTTCTTGACCCATATATAAGTATAGTGCCTCTCATGACCAGCCACTACACACTGCATAGGCCTTGCTCCACTCATACTTCCTTCCTCTCCTTCTCTTCACCTACTATAGTACTTTTTAGGATTTCAGTTCCAGATGGCAAGGTCATTTCTTTTTCTTTTTTCAATTAACACTTATTTAGACATCAATATTTTCTACTGATTTTTTAATTCATCTCTGCTACTTGAATCCAATAACTTTCTCTTGGATTTATTTTCATTGTGTTGGAGACCATCTTCTTGCAGGAAAAACTAAAAGTAGTCCATTTAATCATCCTTGCATGCCTGCAATTGTCTTTATATATTTTACCCTCACACTTGAATGATAGCTAGGCTGGTTCGAATCATTTTTTCTTGGATCTCTGAAGATATTCCAGCATGCGGTGTTGTAGTTGAATCTGACATTTATCTGCCTTCCTTTATGAGTAATCTGTTTTCCTTTTTTCTCTATCCTTCATGTTCCAAATTTCACCATGGCATATCTATTTGTCATATTAAGATTTCTGTTCTCCTTGTCATGTGGTGGTTGGACCCTTGCAGAAAGAGGACTTTTGTTTTTCACCAACTTAAGAAATTTCCTTCTGTACATATTTTAGTCTTCCTTATTTCTTTTCTCTATTTCTCTTTATGGAACCTCTACTTGATGGATATTGAAGCCTCTGAATCTACTCTTCATATATCCTAACATATTTTATGCTTTCTCTTTTTTTGCAGTATTTTGTCAAAGAATTCCTCAATTTGATCTTCCAGCTCACTTATATGCTATTGTTCATATATAGCCAACCTGTTCATAGCCCATTTATTGAGGATTGCCTTTGAGAATCTTATTTTTTATTTCTGAGATCTCAGACTTTCTCTAATAACTCTCTGAGGATATTTATTCTCATTCTAAATGTTTAATCTGTCTGCTCTGTTAGTTCTGTTTCTTTGGGAACCAGTGTTTCTGTCTATTGTACTCTATGCCTATTTCATCATAGTAGTTTTCCTCAGTGTCCAATGGCTCTTGGTTGTGCACTCATCTTGGAACTGAGATTCTTTGTTATTCAATTTGTGGGTAATGTCTCTAGTCATTGTATGGGAAGGATGATAGAGGGTAAAAAGCAAACTGATAAGAAAACTGATGTCCATTCTTCTTAGATGTTGCCTTGCTTCTCCAGCCTCAGTGCCCACATATGCATGATGGAGACAGATATCTGTTGCTGCTATTTGGCTATGGGGAGAAGATGGGGGGCAGGGAGGAGTAAGTAGCTGGTTGTCTTGATCGTCGCTACTGCAACATCCCAGCCCATTATCTTGTCAGTTACCACCACCCCCAACATCCACTGTCTTCACGTTTGAAGTACCTTCAAAGCTACTCCCACCTTTCATAGTGGTCTCTCCTGCACCTGTTTTAGACACTATTTTAATTCTACCAACTCTGCCATCTTTTTTGCACTCATCAATTCCTCACAATTTCAAAATCACTAAGGTTATCCTCTCTTGTTTGCCAGAACATTTATGGATTACATAAATTTATTTTTTCTGGTGTTTCTAAAGATTTGGGATAGGAAAAAGTGGCTGGAGTTCAGTCTATCATTTTGAGCTAATTTCTAAACAGAGTGTTTAAATGTTCAGAGCAACCCTATGAGCTAAGTGTTAATTATTACTCTCATTTTACAGATGAGAAAACAAGCTCAGAAAAAAAAAGATACATAATTTCCTCAAGATTTTACAGCTGGCAAAGAGCAGTATAGGGACTGGAACTCAAGTCTGTTCAACATTAAGCTCAAGGCTCTGAACCAACTCCCTAAGCTGGTGAATTGATTACAGCAGAAGCCAGTCTCATTATTATTTCATGGTGGGCACAGAAAGTCCCACAACCTCTAGGTCTTCTGCTTCTGGATCGCATTTGAAGACCACTGTTTCACGCCAGGTCTCTGAAACTCTCCCCCACCCATCACAGCCCCTAACTCTTGAATCTCATCTCATTCATCCATTAATTCACTATTTTCTGAGTATAGCCTCTGTTACAAACACTTCTAGGATGAACTAGACATGATCCTTACTCTCATGGGCTTTTCTGTCTACTAAGCAATCACTCATGTTACAGATGAAGATGCCAAGACGTCTTTCTTTGCATACATGAATTTTTTTTAACCGAAAAATATTTTTGAGGTCTTAGAACATTTGTTTTATCTTTCAAAAATAGAATCACACTATATATTTCTCCTTGAAAATCGATTATGCAAACATCTGCATGTCAATAAATACCACATTGTCAATCTTAATTACTGTACAATACTCTGTTGTATGGATATATTACACATTATGTAATCAATCCCCTACTGTTGGAAATTAAGGCTAATTTCCAATTGTTTGTGGTTATACATCAATCTTTAAAATAATATTCTCATATTCATAATACTAATCTTCAAGTCAGACAAACTGTGATCAGTACTAGCTTTGCCATCTGTGTGAACTTGGACATATCTTAATCTCTTTGGCTCTCAGTTTTCTCACCTGCAAAATGAGATAAGTGACATATATTGCACATGGTATTTATCACTATTACATGAGATAAGGTACATAAAAGGTATGGCTCTTGGTTCATTTTAGGTACTAACTTAACAGTTTTTCTGTGATGGTGATGATTAGATTTGCCACTTTATCTTTTAAAAGTCCTGCCTAGTGTAAATCAGATGCAATCAGGTCCACCTCAAGCATTCCTCCAAAGGAATTCACTTACTTGAAACTCATGCCCAAGGGATGTTAAAAATTGAACCAGCTCAAGGCTAAGGAGAATCCACTGTTACTAGCTATCCTCTGCCACCACCCCCTGGTCCCTCCCTCCAGCAAGGAGCATCTGGACTGGTGGATTTCCAGGAGTGGACAGTCTAGGCATTACAGGGAAGTGAGTAGTCAGACCCCTCCATTCCAGAATGAATAAGACACACCAGGACCAGGATCTTACAGGAGCTAGTTCAAGCCCTAAGCATACTCTCCAGGGAATTCTATACAGTATACAAAGGAAGTCCTGTGGGCTGCCCTCAAAGAGTCCATATCCATGATCAAGATGGATGGGAGTCCACTGAATCAGAAGACAAGAAAAGGTCCTTTTCCTTTTTGTCTTTTATTGCTTTCACTTCCTGTTCCTCTTTGCTGTGAAAAGCATGATGGTGGGAGAGATTGTAAATAGGGAGACCAGGAGAAGAAAAGTAGCCAAGGGAACATGAGGAGTCAAGGGCAGGAGGCAGCCCAGAGCTCAGAACATACCCACGGCGCCCTCTCTCATTCTTACTGTGAACTACATGCTCGAAACGTGGTTCGAAGGGATTAGCCACTAATTAATAGCTAATATTTATAGAGTGGCAATCAAATTCCAGGATGCTGTCAAACTCATTTAATTCTCACTATGAGAATAGATATCATCATTATTCCTGTTTGGCTGATGATTTAGCTGAACCACTGAGAGAAAATCTGAAATCTAAATTGTTGACTTCTAAATTGTTAGGACATAAATACTTAAGTTGTTTGGACATAACTACTTAATAAATGGAACTATTACATGTTTCTTTTGGTCTAGGAGGAGCTGTGAAAAAATTTCTGAGACACTGAAAGCATCAAGAACCAAGAAAGTTTGGAAAGCTCTGCTCTAGCATAAATTCCTTCAGTTCATTTGCTGCCTCAGGAGGTAGACAAGATTGGGGGTTTTTTCAATAAATAAGCCCAAATTGCCTTCCAGAAGGTTCTCGTTTATAATTTAATCAACAGACTATGAAAGTGAAAGACAATTTAAAAGTAACATTAATATAGAGACTCTAAATATCTGATTTCTTCCCGCTAGGAGACTATCTTGGACAAAGAATCCAATGACTTTCTTGGGCTTACCATTTATGCAAGTTATACATTTTAATTTGTTTTAAATATGTGGAATTGAAGGAGGAAATGCACCAACATACCAGCAATTATTTATCTCTGGATGATAAATTTCCAATAATTACTGCTTTCTTCTTTAGAACTTTCTGCATTATCTGATTTTTTTTACAGTGATTATATCCAACTATTTTAATTTAAAAAAATTAACTTTAAGAAAGTCTGAATATTTTGGATCAAATTTGTACCATTAATAAGAACTAAGGACATGGCACTAAAATATCTAACGCCTGTCAAACTCTTTTTGAGAAATGAAACCCCTGGCCATAAAAATAGCCTTTGCTTGCAATTGGAAGGGAAAGAATTTTCAAAGAAAAAGCAGAAGGAAAATTGTCTGTTAGCAAGTCTAAATTCAGAGAAATGTCTGAGGGGCTGAAAGATGGAGATGGTCCAGTTCCAGCTTCCCCAGGTTCCCAAACCCTCCATGGGGCAAGGAGAGAGAGAGCTGGTGACTTTGTGAGGGGTGCTGATTTTAGATGTGGCTGCAGATTAATTTTAGAAGGTCCTGACATTCAAACTGAGTCATCCTGGCCTGATTGGAACTAACCCGGCAAGCCCATTTCAAGCAGGCTGTCTTCTCAAGTGTCCCAGACCTCTGGGGCTTTGCCAGCTCCTGGGACTGGGAGGCCTTGTTCCCGTCAGTAAGTGGTATGTCACCAACAAGGAGGACCCAAATCACCAGCTGAAAGTAGCAGGACCACCTTGAAACACACAAAGGGAGTCCTAGCAGCTCTATTTCCATGGGCAACTAACTCAAAGACAGCTAGTATGACCACACAAGGAAAGCTGACCCCAGCCTTTCCTTACTCCAGCAGCTATAAAGCACCTACTGTATACAAACATGGTGGGGCAATGCTACCCAAACCCAGTCATCAATATTCACTAGGGAGCTTATTAAAAATATAGTTGCCCTGGAAAAAAATATGACAGATAATAGACGATAGATAAATAGATAGATAGATAGATGATAGATAGATAGATAGATAGATAGATAGATAGATAGATAGATAATAGCTGCCTGCCCAGGACCAGCCCCACACTTGCAGATTCTATACATCTGGGGAGGGGTGCCTAGGTGTTTGTGAGGTCATCCAGGTCTGGGAGGCCCAGAACTGAGGGACACACAGCTCCAGCCCCCAAAGCACTCTTGGGAACCATCAGGGCAGCCACAAGTCATGGACTGTGCTAACTGACCAGTCTTGGTCATGTGTCCCACTCCTCATTGGGCTGGGGTCCCATATCAACACATGGGCAGGAGTAGAGTAGTTCCCCAGAGGAAACTGGATTGGTTGTTATAGAAAGGTGAATGAGCATTTTGTAGGCAAAAAACAGTAAATATCACTCTTGGTCTGCTATACCAGGAGTTTATCAACCTGAGCAGCTTCAGCATCAGAAAACCAGTCAGCATCACGTAACAGACATCAGTTGTTTTCTGCCCCCACTGGTCCCATCCCTCTAAAAAGGGCACCTCTTTCCTTAGGGAATTTTCCCCTCTCTGTATCAGTGTAGTCTGACCCACCTCTCAGCCACATAAATTGGCTTACAGGTGAGTACTTGACTTAGGCTGGGCTAATCAGAGCCCTTCCCAGGGATTTTCTGAATTAGGAGTCAGAAGGAAAGCCCACTCCTCTCAGATGGCAAATAACATGTGGAGACCATCCTTGAAGTTTTTAGGGCCAGGCTCTAGAAAAAAGCCAGTGTGCCACAGAAGAGACTGAAGGCACTGCTAAAGGAGAGCAGAAGCCACAGAAGAGAGAATGTCGTTGTAGCACCACATCTCTAGGTCCATCAGCCCAGCCACTACTCAAGTTCGGGTCAGGTTTTTGTCACTTGCAACCAACGAGTTATAACTAATATTCATGTCATGTATTATTTATCTAAAAAGGGGATACCTAGGCTAAGAAATGTTGAAGCCCTAGGTCTCCCTCCTATAGTCCAGCAGACCTACTTTTCAAGCAGCACTGAACTATTCATCAGCCAAATTCAGGTTTCATCATTCCAGAAATTCAATTAAGAAGGGTGAAGTGAAATCAAAATATGCTTCCTGGAGGAGGGGAATTTCAGGTTGGATTTTGGAGAGACCACAGGGCACTCTCAAAGCCGGACCGCAGGCTGAAGATCTCTTTATTCCAGGAAAGGTTGTAAATACTCATGACTCCATGGGAAGATCTTCAGAGGCACATATACTGTACTCTCGCTATTCTTAGCTGCATGCCATCGTTCAGGAAGGGATCAGGATCCCTGTAGCTGCATGTTCTGGGGGAAAGATGAGCTGGCCCTTCAGCTGTGCTGCCTTGCTTAGCTCATGGGCTTAGCAGAGTGAACTTGACTCACATTGCAGCTGGGGATTAAAGCTGAGGGGCTCCAGGAGGCTTCTCTTGAGCGTGCCTGGGTTGGAAGTGTGTCCAATTGACCTACCTCTTAAAGCCCGAAGGATGAAGCTGATGCAGCCTCACAACTTGGAAGGAACTCTGCCCCCCTGGTCTATACAACACTAGCAAGTTAATTTTCATCACAGTAACTTTGCCTGGGATCCTGGACTCATCTCACTTCTAACATGGGTTACCAGATTCTCTGCCCATTTTTAATTGGGTTATTTGTCTTTTTATTATTGAGTTGTAAGAGTTGTTTTTATAGTCTAAATACAAGTTTCTTTTTAAATATATGACTTACAAATATTTCTCATTCTGTGGGTTGCCTTTCACTTTTTTTTTTTTTTTGAAAGTAGTCTCTACACTTGACACAGGGCTCAAACTCACAACCCTGAGATCAAGAGCCGCATGCTCTAGCTACTGAACCAGCCAGCTGCCCCAGCTTTTACTTTCTTGATGGTGCTCTTTGAGGCACAGAAGTGTTTAATTTTGATGAATTTTAATTTACTTTTTATTTTGTTTCACGTGCTTTCATGTCATATTTAAGAACGATTACCAAATCCAAAGTTATAAATGTTACCCCTATGCTTTCTCCTAAGATCTCAAAATAGCTTTTGCTTTTACATTAGGTCTTTAATCCATTTTGAGTTAACTTTTGTATGTGGTATGAGGCAGGGGTCCAATTTCTTTCGTTTGCATGTGGATATCCAGTTGTCAGCACCATTTATGGAAAGGGCTGGTTTTTGCCCCTTGAATTAGTTTGGTACCTTTGTCAATAATCAACTAACTGTAAATGTGAGACTATTTCCAGATTATCATCTATTCCATTGATTTATATGTCTATCCTTATGCCCATATCACACTGTCTTGATTTCTGTAGCTCTGTTGTAAGCTTTGAAATTTGGAAATGTGAGATATCTGACATTGTTTTTCCTTTACAGATTATTTTGGCTATTCTGAGTCCTTTGGGCTTCCACATGAGTTTTAGGATCAGCTTGTTAATTTCTTTTTTTTTTTTAAGATTTTATTTATTTATTCATGAGAGACATAGAGAAAGAGAGAGAGGCAAGGAGAAGCAAGCTCCTTGCAGGAAGCCTGATCTGGGAATTGATCCCAGGATCCTGGGATCATGACCTGAGCCAAAGGGAGTCACTCAACCACTGGGCCACCCAGGTGCCCCCCAACTTGTTAATTTCTATGAAAAGTCCAGCTCAAACTGATAAGAATTGTGTTGAATCTGTAGATCTATGAGGAGAATATTGCCTTCTAATCCATGAACATGAGATGTCTTTCCATTTAAGTTTTATGTAATTTCTTTCAATGATATTTTGTGGTTTTCCACATGCAAGCCTTGCACTCCTTTTGTCAAATTTATCCCAGAGTATTTTATTCCTCTTAATGCTGTTGTTAGTGGAATTGTTTTCTTAATTTTGATTTTGTATTTTTCATCCTTAATGTATGGAAATACACCTGGTTTGTTTTTTGATTCTTGTTTGTATATTATGCTGGTATCCTGCAACCCTGATGAACTCATTTATTAGCTCTAACAATTTTTTTGTGTGTGTGGATTCCTTAGAATTTGTTTTTTATAAGGTTATGTCATCCTTGAATTGAGAAACTTTTATTCTTCCTTTCCAATCTGAATTCCATGTATTGCCTTTTCTTGCCTAATTTCCCTGGCTAGAATCTCCATTACAATATTGAATAGAAATAGTGAACGTAGACATCATTGTCTTGTTCCTGATCCTGGGAAAATGCAATCGATCTTTTACTATTAACTATGATGTTAGCTGTAGGTTTGAGTTTGTTTGCTTGCTTTGTAGCTGCCTTTATTAGGTTGAAGAAGTTCCCTTCTAATCCTACTTTGTTAAATGCCTTATAATGAAAGGGGTTGGATTTTGTTAAATGGTTTTTCTGTTGTCTGATCTATTGACAACTGATAAATGAACATGTAGTTGTTGTTGTCAGTCTATTGATATGATATATTACATTAATTACTTTTTTGAATGTTAAACCCATCTTGCATTCTGGGGATAAATCTCCCTTGGTCAAATCTTTTCATGTATTTCTCAATTTGGTTTCCTGGTATTTTGTTGAGTAATTTTGCATTTATAATCATAAGAGATAGTGTCTATAGTTTTCTTTTCTTGTGATGTCCTTGTCTTGTTTTATCTTTTTAAAAGATTTTATTTATTTATTTATTCATGAGAGACACAGAGAGAGGCAGAGACATAGGCAGAGGGAGAAGCAGGTTCCCCACAAGGAGCCTGATGTGGGACTTGATCCCAGGACTCCAGGATCATGCCCTGAGCCAAAAGTAGACGCTCAACCACTGAGCCACCCAGGCATCCCCTTGTCTTGTCCTAATATCAGAATAATACTGACTTTATAGGGGCACCTGGGTGACTCAGTTAGTTCAGCATCTGACTCTTGATTTCAGCTCAGGTCATGATCTCAAGATCAAGCCCCACATTGGGCTCTGCACTGGGCATGGAGCCTGCTGAAGGGTCTCTCTCCTTCTCCCTTTCCCCCCCTCCCTCACCCTCTCTCCCTCTCTAAAAAAAAAAAAAATACATACATACATACATACATACATACATATATACTTTATAGAATTATTTGTGAAGTGTTCCTTTCTATTCTATTTTTGGAAGGGTTTGTAAAGAATTGATATTAATTCTTCTTTACATATTTGGTGAGATTTACCAATAACACCATCTGGGCCTGGATTTTCCTATGTGGATAGTTTATTTGTTTGTTTATTACAAATTCAGTTTCTTTTCTTGCTTTAAGTCTATTTAGATTTTCTATTTCTTTTTGAGTCAGTTTTGGTGGTTTATATCTTTCCAAAAATTCATCCATTTCATCTGTTACCTAATTTACTAACATACAATTGTTTATAATATTCCTCTAGAGTCCTTTTTATTTCTTTCAGTAATAATATCCCCTATTTCATTTATGATTTAGTTTGAATTTTCTCTTTTCTCTTGACCAGAATGGGTAGATTTGCCCATTTTGATGATCTTTATAAAGTACTAACTTTTGAGATACCCGGGTGGCTCAGTGGTTGAGCATCTGCCTTTGACTCAGGGCGTGATCCTAGAGTTCTGCATCAGGCTTCCCAGGAAGCCTTCTTCTCCTTCTGCCTATGTCTCTGCCTCTGCTTCTCTCTAATGTGTCTCTCATGAATAAATAAATAAAATATTTTTTTAAAAAAGTACTAACTTGTGAATGTATTGATTTTTCTCTATTATTTTTTCTCTACTATTTTACTTTATTATTTTCTCTATCTGTTCCCTGCCTCATTTATATTCACTCTGTTCTTTATTAATCACCTTCTTTTACTTGCTTTAGGTTTAGTTTGTTCTTTTTATTTTTTAAGATTTTATTTATTTATTCATGAGAGACAGAGAGAGACACACACAAGCAGAGGGAGAAGCAAGCTCCATGCAGGGAGCCTGACATGGGACTCCATCCTGGGTCTCCAGGATCAGGCCCTGTGCTGAAGGTGACACTAAACCACTGAGCCACCCGGGCTGCCCTAGTTTGTTCTTTTTCTGGATTTTAAAGTGGAATATTGGTTATTTGATCTTAGATATTTTTTTTTAATATAGTTGTTTACAGCTATAAATTTCCCCCAAGCTCTGCTTTAGCTACATCTCATAAGTTTGGTATGTTGTTGTTCTTCATACCAATTTTCAAAGTATTTTCTAATTTCACTTGTGATTTTTTTCTTAGAACCATTGGGTATTTAGAAGTGTATTGTTAATTTCTACATGTTTATGAGTTTCTCAAATTTCTTTCAGTTATTGATTTGCAATTGTATATCATTGTGATGAGAGAATATACTTCATTTTATTTCTTTTTCTTATTTCAAATGTCTTTAAAATTTTATTTAGATTTGTTTTATGGCCTAGCATATGGTATATTCTTCAGAATTGTTGCATGTGCACTTGAAAAAAATGTTTATTCTACTATTGTTGAGTGGGAAGTTCTGTAGATGTCTATTAGTTCTACTTGGTTTATAATGACATTCAGGTCTTTTATTTGTTGATTTTTCTGCATAGTTCCAACCATTATTGAGTATGGCATATGAAGTCTCCTAATTATTACTGTCGAATTGTCTATTTCTTCTTTCAATTATTGTCTTGCTACATGTATTTTGTAGCTTTGCTGTTGGTTGAATATATGTTTATAATTGTTACATCTTACTGAAGAATTGACCCTTTTATCATTACAAATGACCCTCCTTATCTCTAGTAATATTTTTAAAGTATATTTTGTCCAGTAACTAACCACTCCATCTTTCTTATATTTGCTGTTTTTATCACATAACTTTTTTCCATTATTTTACTTTAAAAAAAAAGATTATTTATTTGAGAGAGAGAAAGCATGAGTGGGGGAAGAGGCAGAAGAAGAGGAAGGGGGAGAGAGATAATTTCAAGCAGACTCCACACTGAGCACAGAGCCATACATAAGGCTTGATCTCACAACCCTGAAATCATGACCTGAGCCAAAATCAAGAGTCAGACACTTAACCAACTGAGCCACCCAGGCACCCCATCCATGCCTTTACTTTTAATCAATTTATATCTTTGGATCTAAAACATGTTTCCTGTAGACAGTATATACTTGAATCTTGTTCGTTTGTTTTTTCTTAATCCAATCTGACAATCTCTGCCTTTTGATCGAATTGCTTAATTCATTTACACTTAATGTGATTACTGATATGATTGGAATTATATCTGCCCTTTTATTTTTTCTATATCTCATATATTTTTGTTCTTTTATTCCTCTGCTGCTACCTTCTTTTGTTTTAAGTAGATATTTCTGAATGTATCATTTCTATTTTATTAGTGTTTCTTTTGCTATATACTTTCCAAGTTTTTTCTCAGTGGTTACTCAGGGGACTACAATTAACATGTTAATTTATACCAATCTAGTTCAGATTAATAGCAAGTTAGTTTCAATAGTATATAAAACTTCACTTCTATAAAGCTCCATTCCCTTTCCTCTGCTTTGTGGTTTTATTTTCATACAAGTTACATCTTTATACATTTTGTGACCATTGACACAGATTTCTAATTAGTGCTTTATGCAGTTGTCTCTTAGGTCCAATTTTATTTTATTTTTTTTATTTTTTATTTATTTATGATAGTCACACACACAGAGAGAGAGAGAGAGAGGCAGAGACACAGGCAGAGGGAGAAGCAGGCTCCATGCACCGGGACCCTGACGTGGGATTCGATCCCGGGTCTCCAGGATCGTGCCCTGGGCCAAAGGCAGGCGCCAAACCGCTGCACCACCCAGGGATCCCCTTAGGTCCAATTTTAAAAAGACATTTATAATCTCTTATTTACTTTACAGGATTTTATTTCTTCATACAGATTCAAGTTGCTGTCTGGTGTTTCTTTATTTCAGCCTAAAGGACCCGCATTAATACTGTTGCAAGGCAGATCTCCCAGTGATGAATTCTCTCAGTGTTTGTTTATATGAGACTACCTTAATTTCTTCATCTTTGAAGAACAGCTTTGCTGGATATAGAATCTTTATTTGACGGGATTTTTTTTTCCTTCACAACTTTGAATATATAAAGCCATAGTTTCTTGGTCTCCATTGTTTTAAATAAGAAATCAACTTTGAATCTTACTGAGAATCACTTGTACATGATGAGTCACTTCTCTCTTATTGCTTTCAAGATTTTCTTTTTTGTCTTTGTGCTTTGACAGTTTGATTATTGTTTATAAATGTGGATCTCTTTGAATTAATCATACTTGAATGTTTTTGCCCACTTGGAAGTTTATTGAACACTCATAAATCTAAATCTATGTTAATTATCTATATATTGACAAAAAATATGGAATGATTTTTTTCATCAAATTTTGGAATTTTCATCCCATATATCTTCAAGTATTTTTTCTGCCTTTTTCTCTTTCCTCTCCTGCTGAGATTCCCATTATGCACATGTTGGTATGTTTGATGGTGTCCACAGGTCTCTGAGAATCTGTTAATTTTTCTTCATTCTTTTTTCTTTCAGTTTCTCAGACTGGATAATCTCAATTGAATTATCTTCAAATTTGTTGACTTTTTCTTCCATCTGCTCAAATATGGTGTTGAGCATTTCTGGTAAAGATTTCATTTTAGTAATTGCATTTTTCAACTGCAGAATTTATATATGTATATAAATATATATATAATATATATAGATATATATTTATATATATCTATATATATACACACACAAGGCCACGTCATAATAAAAGAAAATAAGAGAATGATGATGGCACAACAAATATAGAAAATGAATAAAGAGGTGGAAATTATATATATGTTTTCTTTACTATGACATATTTTTCAGTTCTTTAAACATATTTAAAATAGCTAATATAAAGTCTTTGACTAATAAGTCCAACATCTGGTCTTCCTCAGGGACAGTGTTTATTGATTGCTTTTTTCCCCCTGTGATTAGGTCGAGCTTTCTTGTTTCTTTCCATGTCTCACAATTTTTTGTTGAAAACTGAATATTTCAAATAATATGCTGTGGCAATTCTGAAAATCAGATTGTCCCTCTCCCCAGAGTTTATTGTTTTTGCTGTTTCCTACAGTTGTTTTTGGTTTTGTTTTCGTGCCTTTTGAACTAATCCTGCATAGTAGGTATTCTTTGTCATATATGGCTACTGAAGTTTCTGTTCAGTTAATCTAGTAGTCAGTTAATGGTTAAAGAGAAATTTCCTTAAAGACTTAGAACCAATAAGTTTCCCAGCCTTTGCTGAAGGGCTCTTCTATGTGTTGGGCATGCCTTCAATACTCAGCCAGGCAGTTTACAACTCTAAGCTTTTACTTCCTATTTGCAGAGCCTCCAGATCAGCCAGAGGTGAGAGCTTAGAGCCTTTCAAGTCTTTCTTGAGTGTGCATACACTACTTAATATGATCATAGCCCTACACATGAGGATGGCCTTCTAGGTTCCCAAGAATATTTTAGAGCTTTTCAATATCCCATGGGCATTGCATTCTCCAGATTTTCCTCTTAAGCCTTTTGATTAGTCTATTATTTGACCCAAATGTTATCAATTGCCTGTAATTATTTTATATATATAAACATATAAACATATAAACATATAAAATATATAAATAAAAAAATTTATATATATAAATAAACATTTATTTACTTACTTATTTATTTATTTATTTATTTATTTATTTATTTATTTGAGAGGGAGTGCACATATAAGTGGGGGGAAGGGCAGAGGGAGACGGAGAGAAAGAAGCCAAAGTGGACTCTCTGCTAATGCAGAGCTCAATCCCACAACCCATGAGATCATGACCTGAGCCGAAATAAAGAGTCTGGCATTTAACCCACTCAGCCACCCAGACATACCTCCTGTAATCTTTTTTTTTTTTTTTTAATTCTCCCTAGGAAAAGGCTTTTCACACTCTGTGTGCTCAGAACACAGACAGCCTAGCAGATGAGGTCTTCCAAGGAACGATCAGCATATCAAATTGTGACAGTTTTCTGGTAATGGGGCTTTGGAAGTGCTCCAGGCCAGTTCTACTCCGTTAGGTGGCTGCCAGGCTGCTGATTTACACTGCAAATGGGAGCTATTATTTTTCAAGACCATCATGGGAGTGGGATTAGGACAGAATAAAATGCCACAAAGTTTACCATTCTTACCAAGGTTCAGGCATTTGTCTTAAATAAATGCTCTCCAAATTTCTGCAATCTTGTAGTTAATTTCCAGAGTTCTAAGAAAGCTGATTCTGACAATTTTTGCCAGTTTTCTCATTGCTTTTATAGAAAGAAATGTCAGAGGTCTTTATTTCACCATTTTTACCAACATCCACTCCATATTTTACATTCAACGCCATAATATAGTCAAGAGTTTTTTTCCAAGTGTCTTAATTTAACAATATCAGATTTTAAATTATTTAACATGGATTGAAATCAACTCTCTAGAAAGATACACTGAGTAGTCTATTCTGGGACTTCACACCCACCAGCATACTGCTAAGAAGTATAGTGCATTATAACGTTCTAATTATGTGTTGTCTGCTGTACCAGACTATAACCTTCATTATAGTGCAGAACCAAGTAGCCTTCATTTCTGTCAATGATGTTTTCTACAATAACTTGAAATAAGGTGACTATAAATGTGGAGACAAGGGGCACCTGGGTTGCTCAGTCAGTTAAACGGCTGACTCTTGATTTTTTTTTTTTTTCTGACTCTTGATTTTAACTCAGGTCATGATTTTAGGATTATGAAATCAATCCCCTCATAGGGCCCCATGCTCAGCATGGAGTCTGCCTGGGATTCTCTCTTTCCCTATCCCTCTTCCCCTCCTCCCACTTGCTCAGGTGTTCTCTCTCTCTTGCTCTCTCTCTCTCTCTCTCTAAAATAAATAAATAAATAAAATCTTTTTTTAAAAGAGAAAACAGGGGTGCCTGGGTGGTTGAGTGTCTGCCTTTGGCTCAGGTCATGATCTCAGGGTCCTGGGATTAAGCCCTGCATGTGGCTCCCTGCTCAGCGGGGAGCCTGCTTGTCCCTCTTCCTCTGTCCCTCCCCCTGCTTGTGTTCTCTTTCCCTGTCTGTCAAATAAATACATAAAATCTTTTTTTAGATTAATTAATTAATTAATTAAAAATGAAAATAAATGTGGAGCCCAAATTAATAGTCCATGTTCTTATTTATCTGAAGATCCCATCATTGGGCAGGATAGCCCAATAGCTCCTGGGGAAAATGCACGTTAACTCCAATAGACTGAGTTCAATACTTAGTCAAGCTCTGACATAAACCTTGGCCATTCCCAAACTGTATGTTCTTGGCCATGGGCTCTAAAGGGTTTCCTGGTGGGAATTATCATCTTGAAATTCTATGTTAGAAGCCTCTGATACTACTAAAAAAGAGACGTTTCTTTCAAAATGAATAAAATTAAGTAGTATACATAATGTTATATGTTGCTATATATAATTATATTATATATATAATATATATATACATATAATACTCAACAACATATATATACATATACGTACAGAATTATTTTACCAGTCATTTCAAATGCATGACTAAATTACCACGATCTCTTGGCCACTGTACTGGATATCTGATATTTGGGGATACTCAGCCAGGGGTGTGGTCTTCTTATCTGTTTGATGAAAGCTAGGTTGTACCTCCCACTGTGTTGCTAGAGAAAACCAAGCCCTCCCCCTCCTCACTCCCTGGTAGCCAGGGAAGTTTACAGGACTCAGGCTCAGCTGACTGGGTCACCACACAACTGCCAGGGTCACTGAGCCAGTGAGATCATCTATTCCAGCAAAGGGGCTGAGGATCCAAGGAGGGTGGCACAATCTCCAGATGGCTTCTGGAACAAAGCTTGGGCAGTGATCAGGCCATCTTTGGTTCCTGCCCACTCTGTCTCTGCAAACCACAATGCTCTCCAAACACACCCCTGCTCTGCTTAAGCCGCCAGAATCAAGTGCACTACATTCCTGCCTTTGACCTTTGGCCATTCCCCATTTTCATTAACAGTCTTGTACATTTCCTTAACAATTAAGAACTAAGAATCCACTGGCATTGGATTTGTGATCCTGAGTCTAAGCAGTAGCAAGCATTTCAAGCCTTAGAGAAGGTGGGCTCATGGCTAGTTTCTGTTTATGAACTCCAATGCACACATGTATCCTCTGGATCCCAAAATCTTTTTCTCAATCCCCAGATGACAGAGTAACCAGTCCTTGCCATGTACTTATTCCTCCTGACCCTCCTTCACAGCTCCGGTCTTGAAGTCAGCCTCCTGGAGGCCTCACAGATGCAACTACACTTGTATATACCTGACACTCACTGTGTGCTAAGATTCTAGGACCCTGGGGGGCCTCAGAGGAACCACACTGCTCTCCTGGATACATTAAGAAGCATCTCCCTAAAGGCTGGTCATGGGATTTCCCAAAGGGGAAAAGGAGCTGATGGTGGGGAAAATGAGCTCATTCATGGTCCTGCCCCCACTGCTCACTAGTGTCTAGGTCCAGGGCAGGTCAGCTCAGCCAGGACTGAGAAGGGCAGCCCAGGAGCTGAGTCCCTTGAAGCCTTGCTGGGAAATTGCAGGAGTTCCCAGGGGTTTCTCTTGTGAATGGAGGTCAGAAGGTAAAGAACAGAGGCCAAGAGAGCTCCAGTCACCAAGATCCCAGGTAAAGGGCGCTGCTTCTGCATGGTTAGCTTCTATATTTCTAAATAACAGCTTTTCTATTTCATTGTCAGCTTTTACCTTAATACAAAGTCCGAGCCACAGCACCCCCATCCCTCCCCAAGCCATCATGCCTTCATGATTATGCAGATCACTAATGAAGACACTCACTGCCAAGAAATTGTGTAACCACTTCTCCAGCCACTACTGTGACTGATTCCAAACACACAATGAACTCTGCCAAGAAAACCAAGCACTACAACACAAGCCTTCAGTTCTCGTGAGAGCTCTATCAGCACAAGTACGGTTAGGCTACAGGGCTTGGGTGAGAAGACCTTGGGAAGATAGGGGTAGCATGGTCATAATGACACACTCCAGAAATCATATACAAAACCCAAAAATTGAAGAACAGAAAAGAACAACAAGGCACTCAAACATATTTAATGACTTAATATAATTTTCTTTATAAGTTCAATATTGAAATATTTACCTATTGTTCTGCTAAGGAGGTGGGGCTCTGGGGCCCTCAGTGGGAGGCCTGGGATGTGGCTGTCAGGGGACCCAGCTCTGCTGGGCCCAGACTCTTGACCACAGGCACTGGAGGACGATCAAGATGTGTTGTTTTAAGCGGTTAAGTTTTGGCAATTTGTAAGGCAGCAATGGATAACTAAGACAGAGATCCTCTCTATTATGATCCTATTGCAAACAAAAATTTCTTTTTAATTCTTTCCATTGTCAAATTAATAGACAATCTTTAAGAAAATTTTAAGAAGAAAGACAAATTAAAATCACCACGTTTGTCACCACACAACTGCCATCATATTAATCATTTGATTCTATTTTTTATTTTTTCTACTTAGAAGATTTTTTTTTTAAGATTTTATCTTTCATGAGAGACACAGAGAGAGAGAGAGAGAACCAGAGACACAGGTAGAGGGAGAAGCAAGCTCCATGTAAGGAGCCCGACATGGGACTTGGACCTGGGACTCTGGGATCATGCCCTGGGCTGAAGTCAGGCACTAAACTGCTGAGCCACTCAGGGATCCCTACTTAAAAGATATTTTGCTAGTTATCAACATTCAGTATATATTACATAACACTTCGGGGTTTGTTATTAACATTCATCTTTATTAATTTTATTCTAAATGCATGTATGAGGTATTCTGAATCTGAGAGATATTTCTCATTAATGATCTTACAGTAAATAACAAGCTTGTGGCCCCTCCTTGCTTTAGCCAGGTGACATGAGGAGAGCCAGATGGAAGATCTCCAGTGCGCAGACAACACCCTTTGGCTGAAGGATGGAAGATGATTCATCAATAGGCCCTCTTCTCCTTTGAGGAGGGAAATACCCTTGCTCCTTAGAGACTGTATGGCAAGGTAAAGATCAGGACAAAGTAAGGATCCAGGAGTGTAAACACAGCTGATCTTTGCACCATGCAAAGTTAGGGGCACTGACTCCAAACAGTTAATAATCACCATATAACTTTGACTCCTCCAGAATTTAAACTACTAACAGCCTACTGTTGGCTGGAAGTATGTATCATATACATACTGAATTCTTACAGTATATACTAAATTACGGTAAATACTCTATATTCAGTATACAATAAACAAAGTAATCTAGAGAATAGAAAATGTTGCTAAGAAAATCATAAGTAAGAGAAAATACATTTACAGAACTGTACTGCATTTCCCAGAAGAAAATCCACATATTAGTGGACCCACACAGTTCACACCCACGTTGTTCAAGAGCCACTGTTTACCCCTCCAGGGCAGAACACCTAGAGTCAGTTGTCTCCAAGCCCAGGCCTCACTCCTGGCTGAAATGTAAACACATATATTCTGCTTAAAGAGGTAAGCCTCTCTAGAGTTGTCTCACTATCTTCACAATTGTAAATTAACTTCTAACACTTGCTTTTAGCCCAGTATTATAGACTGACTGCTTGCCTACCCCCTAAATTCCTATGTTAAAGTCGTAACTCACAATGTGATGATATTTGGAGATGGGGCCTTGGGAAAGTGGTTAGAGCCAGATGAGCTTCCTTGGGTGGAGCCCCAGGACGGCATTATGTCTGCACAAGAGACACCAGGGAGCTTATGCGCAGTCTCCATCCTGGGAGGACACAGCAGGATGGCAGTCATCTGCAAGGAGGGAGGCAGCCCTCACCAGGGACCGAATCAGGCAGCACCTGAATCTCTGACTCCCAGCCTCCAGAACTGTGGGAAATACATTTCTGTTTACACTACCCATCCCGGGATCCCTGGGTGGCACAGCGGTTTGGCTCCTGCCTTTGGCCCAGGGCGTGATCCTGGAGACCCGGGATCGAATCCCACGTCGGGCTCCCGGTGCATGGAGCCTGCTTCTCCCTCTGCCTGTGTCTCTGCCTCTCTCTGTGTGTGTGTGACTATCATAAATAAATGAAAATTTAAAAAAGAAAATTTTTTAAACTACCCAGCCTGGGCAGTCCGGGTGGCTCAGCGGTTTAGCGCCACCTTCCGCCCAGGGCGTGATCCTGGAGACCCGGGATTGAGTCCCACGTCGGGCTCCCTGCATGGAGCCTGCTTCTACTTCTGCCTGGGTCTCTAACTTTCTCTCTCCCTGTGTCTCTCATGAATAAATAAAATCTTTAAATTACCAGCCTGTGGTATTCTGTTACAGCTGTCTGAGCCCACTAAGACAACCAAATTCCAAGTTTCAGCAAAATTTGTTTAGAAAGCCTGCAGAAACACAAAAATGTTTTCTCTACACTCCACAACATTATAAAATAATACTACTTCTCTTACAAGCTCATACTGCTGCTGAGAAACTTGTTGGTCTTCAAGATTTCGTATACCTTTTAGTTTTTAGATTTTTACTCGCTCTTCATCTTTTTTTTAATTTTTATTTATTTGTGATAGTCACAGAGAGAGAGAGAGAATCAGGCAGAGACACAGGCAGAGGGAGAAGCAGGCTCCATGCACCGGGAGCCCGACGTGGGATTCGATCCGGGGTCTCCAGGATCGCGCCCTGAGCCAAAGGCAGGCGCCAAACCGCTGCGCCACCCAGGGATCCCAGTTTTTAGATTTTTAGACATGTAGCCTTGAGTTGCTCTCTGGAGGGCACCAGACACTTGCAAAAAAAAAAAAAAAGAAAAAAGAAAAAGAAAAAAAAAAGAAATTACAATCACCACCAGGAACAAAAATAGCCTTGCTCTCACTGGCCCCTTATGCCCCTTCACAGCCACAGAAAGATGCACAGGAGAGGGGCTCACAGATGGGTGTTGGAGACTGTAGGGCTCCAGGCCTTGAGCCTTCTGCTTGGACAGAGAGTGCCCAGGGTTAGAGAGCATGGAGGTTGCCCCAGGTGGGACACGGGCATAGAATTAGAATCACTCCCACAGCACCTTGCCCAGCATGGCTCCAAAATTCTGTAGCAGAACCTTGGCATCTGCCATAGGGCCCCTTCTGTTCCCCCAATGATTCCAACAGCACCCAGAAAAGCCAACTCCCTAGTCCCTCCAGGGCCTCTGAGAGCCCACTTCCCCACTTACCCCTTAGCACCCATTCTGCAGGAAGGCCTTGGAAGCCACCTGACAATGTCTAAGAGCCTGGTCCAAGGTCAAGGTGCTCTGTCTTGATTGTTTTAAGCAGAGCCAAGGAAGGGAAGAAATGCCTATGAGTTTCTGCCACCTTAGGTTACTTTTCTGCTCCTGACCAGACAGCCCTGCAGTTAGTTCTCTTGTTGCAGGATTTGTAAATACTTTAAATATTTTAAAAATACCAATGCCTGGGTACCACCCCAAACCAACTAGTCTCCAGGGAGTATCTCTCACACTCTGGGCAGTAATGACATGCACCTCATGACAAGTACCTTTAGCCAGACTCTATTCTCTAACCTTGCATCACAGAGATGTCAAACATTCAGCCAGCAAGTATTTATGGAACTTCTGCTGGGTGCCCAGCCCATGGGGACTTGGAGCCGTGCTAGGAGATTGGGAGAATCACTGGCTTAAAGATGCTTCCATCTACTGATGTTCAAAGTATAGTCCAGGCAGGCTGGAAATCCCATGAGACCCTCAAAGGAGTGCATGAGGTCAAAATTATTTTCATAATAATACTGGAATACGGCTTGCCTCTTTCATCCTACTGGCATTTGCACTGGCTGTCACAAACATTGATGGGTAAAGCTGTGAGGCCTTGCACAACTCATAGAGTGGCTCTAAACCAGAGTCATTTGCTTCTCCACCACACACACTCACAAATTTTTTAAAGTGCCAATTCTCCTTAAGATTGTCCTTGATGAAGCAGTAAAACACATTATTGTATTAAATTTGAGTTGGCATAGAACACTTCTAGTGCATACCCACATGTGATGGTTGTTCCGAGGAAATCATCTGCAAAATTGCATGCATTGCAAGTGGATCTGGACACTTTTTTTTTTTTGCATAGAATACCATTTTTACTGGAGAGAATAAAATCTCATTTTACTTGAAAGAATGACAAATAAACAATGACTATTCAGACTTGGGTATTTGACAGATATTTCTTGGAAAATGAACAAAGTGAGCCTGCCATTTCAAGGGAAACAATGACAGTATTTGTTGCCAATGATAAATTTGAGCATTCAAGAAAAAATTAGAATTTTGTGAAACTGTAACTGCCATCCTAAGCTTGACAGCCTCTGAATATATGAAGACTTTTCTGATGAGATCAGTGGCTATGTTATCAAACTTGAATTTTTGATGTATGATGGTGAAAACTCTCAACAATGGGGAGATAGTACGTAGCTCCATGAATCTTCCCAAGGACCCATATGTGACGGTACATTCCTGGGTAAGAAATCCATTCACAAAGCAAGTTAGAGCAATAGTTTAAGGGGAAACAGGATAAATGGTTTCAGATTCCGCATGACAATTAAGAAACACCACGTGTCACATTTTGGCACAGTAACAAAGCAGCAGATCTACAACTATGTGAAAAGGCTGCAAAAGAAAATTGATCCCCTACTCCAGGGGCATATTTTTCCCAACACTTCAACCAGGACAACCTACTGCACAGTATTGCCTATGGAGGAAGCTGGGTGAACCCAGCTGTTTCACATTAAACCAGATATTAAAGAGACTTGCAAAAACTGTAAAAACTGCCACTAAATTTATTTTTGAGACATATAGCTATTTTTCACAAAAAAGTATCTTTTATGTTTATATGCAATGCTTTATTGTTTAATGCATAAATAAATATTTAAAACTTGCTCAGGTTCAAACAGGAAAAATATAGATTGATACAGTC
This sequence comes from Canis lupus baileyi, assembly GCF_048164855.1. NCBI lineage: Eukaryota > Metazoa > Chordata > Mammalia > Carnivora > Canidae > Canis > Canis lupus. Next base: position 28,683,215 of record NC_132857.1, on the reverse strand, counting down.
CACACAAACAAAAAGCTCCTTGGGATCCCGAATCATATTGAAGATTGGAAAGGGACCTGAGACCAAAACGTTTGAGACCTGCAGCTTTAAAGTAAACTGAAATCCATTAGGCTAGAGGTGAAGCCCGGCTGTGCCCCCGTGGACGACCTGATGCTCCACAGGCATGTCATTCATTCACTCCTGGGCTTCGGTGCTGGCATGGTGCCAATGGCTGCACACCCATTCCTGACTAGACACATTGAGGGTTCAAGGCCCAAGACGGAAAATTCGTTCTAAAAAGCTTAAGTGGGGGGCAGCCCGAGCGGCTCAGCAGTTTAGCACCACCTTCGGCCCGGGGCGTGATCCTGGAGACCCAGGATGGAGTCCCACGTAGGGCTCCCTGCATGGAGCCTGCTTCTCTGCCTGTGTCTCTGCCTCTCTCTCTCCCTCTCTCTCTCTGTCTCTCATGAATAAATAAATAAAATCTTTAAAAAAAAAAAAAAGCTTAAGTGGAAGAATAAAGAAGCAGCTCTGAAGAGCACAAGGGGTCTAGGTAGGAAATGGAGTCTAAAGACTCCCACTGAGGTGGGTGGAAGGTTCATTCCACTGGCATGTTGCTGGAAAAGTCAAAGATGGAGAGAACTATTTGAATTAACCTGACCCCTCTTCCGATCAGGTTTTTCCTAGAAGGTCTAGGACGAGCAGTCATGTACACCTTAGTAAGACCTACAGAGGTAAACTATAGCTTCTCTTCCGTAAGACCATCTGCACTGCCTGAGTGAGACTTTTGCTACATGGGCATATGCAGAAAGGGGTAGATTGTCTTGAGGCCTGCAGTCTCTGAGGGGGAAGTAGGGGACACACACTTCGAAGTAGCTGAGGATACTGAGGTGCTTTTATTTGAATATGCTAAATAATATGCACACTAATTATATGCATAATATGCATGATAATATGCATAGTTTCTAATATGCTAAATACTATAAATATGATCATTATGAGCTAAAGCTCTTTAGGATTTTTTATGACTTTTAAGAGTTGAATGAACTCCTGAGACCAAAAAGTTGGAGAACCGCTCCTCCGTGGGGATGGCCAGGCACCCCTAGGTCTCGCTTTGGTGCCATGATTACTCATCAGCTTCATATGGAGCATCTGAAGGGGAAGGACTGCTGTTCCCAGCAGTCAGTCCTCCATCTGCCCTGAAACTCTATCCTGGCCTGGCTGCCAACACATGGATGCAAGAAAGCTTGTTCGTGAGCTCCCTGCTGATCAACCCATCCCACGTGGAGGGCACAAGTGAACTGCGGCCTATTTCCAAATGAATTTAGGGCCAGGCTGCAAAAAAAGGGGAGACACCAGCTGCTCTGTGTCCCTGAGGCTATTTTTTAGATAAAGGACCCCAGAAATATCCTTCTCCAGAGTATGGATGACTCTGCTCAAACAGCACATACCAGGAGACTCAGGCCTATGTGCTTATAGGGCATCACCCAGGAGAATACTGGGGTGGAGAGGAGACCACCAAAGGCAAGCTGGGGCATCACAGCATAAGGACCAGGTGTCTCACAGCACTGAGAGCCCAGAAAGGCCCATGAGCCTCTGGCCTGTGCACTCTGGGGACAAGACACCACCTAGGCCCTTCCCTACTTTTGAAGTGTGGGATCTTTGCCAAACATCAATGCCCAACTAGGATTCATTCCTGGAAATTTAATAATATCTGGGTTCTGGACTGAGTGTTTCTATGTGTTCTTTATTTCAAGAATAGTTTGAGTGCGTGTGTTGTCCTTCCCTGTGTGGCAGGGCCAGAAGCAACCTGGTCTGCATTCAAATGTCAAGAGGGCTGAAAACCAAGCCTGGCCTCATGGTGTGCAATCAGCAACAGTGCCCGAGACAGGTTGAAGAGCGTGGACAGAAACTCAGAGATCCTTCAGAGACCACTGAGCATACAAGCAGCAACCTAGAGAGGGCTCTTGACCTCCCAAGGGTCTGACTTTCCTCCAACAAGGACCAGCCTTCTATAACAGATGGCCTTCTTGGCCAGGACAGTGCTTAGGATAGAGGCCCCTGGAAGTTTCCACTCAAGCTGAGGTCTATATGTTCTAAATGGAAGATTTCCTTCCCAACAAATAAACAGCAGCTCCTCACTCCTGCTCCCGTGCAGGGGGCCCTCAGTCCAGCTCTATGCCCTACCTTCTCCCGGGCCTTTCCACAAAGAAATCTGGTGACAAGCACCCCCTCCAGAGCTCCCTAAACAGTACCCCACATTAACTAACCACTAGCCCCCAACCCAGTCCTCTGCTTTGGAAAAAGACATTTCCTTAATGCTCTACCTGTCACCATTTCTCTGAGAATCACATTCCCAGGCCCTTTTCTGGAATCCTGAGACAGCTGAGCCTCTTCCGGCTCCTGAAACTCTTAGTGGGCTGTGCTCCTGCATGCAGAACCTCCTGAGCGCTGGCCTCTGGGCCCACTGGCCTGGTGGTAGGCTAAGGCCCAGCTGCCGCCATGCCTGCACCATCCACCATACACAGGGCTTCTGCCAGCAAGGCCCCAGGGGCTGGACCTTTTGTAAATCCACCCTCTGTTTGGTGGGAGAGAGGGTGATCAGACACAGGCCTGTCCTCGGGAACACCCAGCCTAATCCACAGCCAAGCCTAAAATTTCTCTCAAAGCACGTGAGAGAGGGCTGAATCTTTAAACTGACGTCCTAATGTTTTTGTTCTTGGCAACCAGATCTCATTGGGGATTTTTCGAGTTCTTAAGCCAAGTCCATTTCCCCTTCTTATAAAGTAACACTACCAAGAACAGCATCAGGATTGTGTCGGAGAACATCCTGGTCTTTAGGGGAGGCACACTGAAGTATTCAGAGTAGAAGTGCCATGTTGGCAACTGGCTCTCATGCAGTACACACACACACACACACACACACACACACAGTGTAAGAGACCAGGCAGTCATGGCCACGTGTTAACAAGGAGTGAATCTCAGTGAGACAGAAATGGGTGTTCACTCGTCCCATTCTTTAAATTTTTCTACAGGCTTGAAATTTTTCAAAATTAAGTTTGCAGGGGAAAAAAAAGATACCTGAAAAAGTAATCCCACAGTTGAGAGTCTCTCTGTTGACCTCCTGCCAGTAGAAGTATGGCTTAGGGTCTATCCTCCATTGTCTTGTTGGGCCCACCACCCTTTTGGAGTCTTCCGGAACCTTCTAGAGCTACAATTCCTGAGAAATCAAAATGCATGTTCCGAGGCAGGGGACTCCAAGTCCCCTCAGGCTCCAGCTTTCCACAATGCAGTTACTCTCTTGGTGGCTTCCTGGCCACCTGAAGGTGCTCTCCTGGCATGACTGGAGCATCCCTGTTTCCAAGAACCAGTGAGGGCCTAGAGAGTGCTAGTTCACCCACCAGGAGCCTCAGATGGTCGGGCCAGCAGCCCCACCTAGTGGTGAGACGGGCCAGAGCCTCCCCCACGGCAAAGTACCTAGCCAGGCCTCCCTTTCCGGAGGATCTTACTCAGCCCTTGGAGAGGCAGCACATTGCAGATAAAGAACATTAGCTCTGGAAGCAGAGAGCTTGCAGTAGGCGCCCAATAAATTCTGTTGACTTCATGGACAACTGAGATCCAAACCAATTTTTGAGCAAGCTATTTAACAGGCCTAAGCCTCTGTCTTCTTATCTGAAAAGTGGGGATAATAAACTCATTCCAAGGGCACCTGGGTGGCTCAGTCAGTTAAGCCACTGCCTTCAGTTCAGGTCATGATCCCGGGGTTCTGGGATCGAGCCCCACATTGGGCTCACTGCTCAGCAGGGAGTCTGCTTTTCCCTTGGCCCCTGCTCCTATCCTCTACTCATGCTCTCCCTCTCTCTCTCAAATAAATAAATAAAATCTTAAAAAATAAATGCATTCCAAGTGGCAGTGGTGAAAACTAAGAGAAAGTCAGAAGCCCTGGAAAAGGCAAGTCATTCTTCAGTCATGATTGTCCAGATCTAAGGGCAGCCAGAGAAGGCTCCAGACAGAGAGAAAGCTTTCTGCAGGATCCGTGGGGAAAGAGGCAGGGGAGATGTGAGTAGGGTGTCTGGGCCCCATCTGCAAAGGCTCAGAGTGGGGGCGGGGGCCTCCTCCCCACATCCACACTGGTCGAGGCAGAGCTCAGCACGAAGGGACAGCAGGAATGCAGGGCAGGGGCCCAAAGCTCAGGCAGCTCAGAGGGGCAGCTTCCAAGGCAGCTGTGCAGACCCACAGTGATCTGGGCCTGGCGAGCACCCAGAGGGCAGGAGACCTAAACTGAGGTTAGAGAGAGCAGTAATCAAATACATCTGGACATATCCCACTTTTAGAGATTCACAAAGTCTACTAATATGCTAACGTATTAAGACCTAGAGAAGTCCTACAGTAAATAAAACTGATTGTTTCCCAAATGTATTTGATCATGGATAACTTTAATACATTAACAAGGTTATACAAACAGCCTATTACATGAGCATTCTAGCTGCTAACACACGGGAAGCCTTGGTCCATATAACAGACACTGGTCTTTGTTGGCCAGATGTGACCTTGTGATTTCCTCACTAGAATTCTAGTCAAGGTGGGTCAGAATATAATTTAACTGTCTTCATCTGTGTCACTGCTTCAAGTCTCTGGGAACAGAGAATAAGCTATTTATTAATCACCTGCCCTGTACCATGTAGAATCTCATTTACCTCTCACAACCATTCTGTGTAAGTATTATTATCCATGTGCCACAGAGGGAAAAACAGTTGCTCAAGAAGACTGGTAACTTGCCAGGAAGCAGTGGAGCATATATACACACATACAATTCATACATATAATATATAACATAAATATATTAAAATATGTAATATATAATATATATAATAAACATGTAGTTGTGTGTCCAGTATGGCAGCCACTGACCACAGGAAGTAGTTGAGCACTTGAATTGGAGCTAATCCACATTGGTATAAATATTACTAATGCCCTATTTTATAATTTTTTGTGAAAAATATTTTGTTGAAAAAAAATTATAAAATGGCACCTAAGTATATGTTTATATCAATAACATTTTGAAAGGATAATATTTGGGGTGTATTGGGTTAAAAAATATATTATTAAAATTAATTTGATCTGTCTCTGCACTTTTTTAGTTTTGTAAAAAAATTGTGGTCGTAGAAAATTTTAAATTGCACTAGAAGTTGTATAAAAACATCTACTTAACCTCTTTCATGTGCACCATTCCTTCAAATAAACTAAATGGTACCAAACAAAAAAAATTTTAATTGCATACATGGCTCAAGTTTTCTTTCTATCAGACAACACCATTCTGGAGGTTTATACACTTCTTCCTCCCTCTGACCTACTGCATAGTAGGTGCCTCATAATATTTGCTGTTTTGTGGACAAGTATTGATTGATGTCTTGATTTCTAAAAATACACTTGATCCAGTCTCCTTGGCCTCAGCCTCAGAATAGTGAGCTTCAAGTGGGAAAGAGACCCCAGACAGAGAACACTAGTGAAGAAATTTTTTAAAAGAAAGACAGAGAGAGACACACACAGGATCAGCCTCTCCTGGGAGAAGAATGTAATGTCAAAGCACTTTAAGGAGTCAAAATGAAAACTATCCTCACCCGATCCTTTATCTGACATTGCTTCTCCAACACACCAATCACGGAGCCCTGGTGTTGAGAAACTGGCCACTGCATAGCTGTAGCTGAAGACAAAGACTAGGTGGTCATGGTTTATACCCCATGACCCCCTACCCCTATACTCCACTTCAACCCCCTGATTGATCCAGTGACACTTGACTAGAGGTTTGCTGCCAACTTAAGGCATTACCTGATGGGGAAAGAGGAGTCTGGTCTGTCAAGTGCTTGCTCTTAGAAACAAGGGTGGGAAGCCATGGAAAGGAACAGTGGCTGGAGGGACAGTGGGCACTAACTTGGAGTTTATTATATAGAATAGAGAAATTGGCAGGCCTTTGTTCCTGGTTCCTGGGAGGCTGGCCCTAAACCCTTGGGATTTCCCATGGCGGATTCTTTGGACCATACCTGATGGTTTATGCTAACAAGGTGACTCAGAAAGGAGGCTGGTCATCTCAGAAAGATCAACCATATGATTACAGGTTTAGGACTTTTTTTTTTTTTAATTTATGATAGTCACACAGAGACAGAGAGAGAGAGAGAGGCAGAGACATAGGCAGAGGGAGAAGCAGGCTCCATGCAGGGAGCCCGACGTGGGATTCAATCCCGGGTCTCCAGGATCGCACCCTGGGCCAAAGGCAGGCGCTAAACCGCTGCGCCACCCAGGGATCCCCAGGTTTAGGGCTTTAAGCAATGTGATACCAGCCTGACCTTGCGGGGGAAAAGGGATAGGAGATGGAATCACATGGGCCCCAGTTCAATCAATCATGACTACATAATAAAGTCCCAATAAAAACTCTGACACCAAAGCTCAGGTGAGCTTCCACAATTGGCAATGACCTGCAAAGGGTCACACGTCGATATGCTAGGAAGATAATGTGTCCCTGGGGGTGACTCCCCCTAATGCATCTCTCACTTTGACCGGTTCTGGTTAACATCCCTGTGTCATAATAAAACTATAGTTGGAAGTATTATTGTTCTATAGTACTATAGTACTACAGCCACCCAGCTGGCTCAGTCAGTTGAGTGTCTACCTCTTGATTTTGGCTCAGGTCATGAGATCGAGCCCCACATCAGGCTCTGTGCTCAGTGCAGAGTGCTTGTCCCTCTCCCTCTTTTCTTCTTTGTCTGTCTCTCTTCCTCTCCAATAAATAAATAAATAAAACCGTAAGTACAGCATTTTCTTGAGCTCTATGAGTCTTCTAGTAAATTATTGAACACAAGGAGATAGTGAGGGCCCCTAAATTTGTAGCCAGCTGGTCAGAAGTGAGGGTGGCCTGGGGACCCTTCAACTTGCAGCTGTTGTCTGAAGTGAAGAAAGTCTTGTGAAGTACAATGCCCTTAACTCATGAAGTTGGGCCCATCTCCAGGTAGCTGGCTGAGATGCAGGGACAGAAGCCATGAGGAGCATCAGGGCCACGCAGGAAAGCCAATGTGCTGTGTGTCATCAGGAGCTACAGGTCAATTGAGGCTCTGGGAGAGACAGGATGTGCAGGGAGGGGAAGGGAGGAGAGAAGCAGATTCCGAGAGAGTCATGATAATATTAACCTTCTTCCTATGGCCAGGCAGCCCAGAGAAGCTCTGAGAGGTCAACACTGCCACCAGAGGGAAGCCAATGGGGACCCAGGGTACGGGGCAAGGGGAGGCAGGGGTCATTTCACAAGTCCTGTAGTGTGTCAGCAGGGAGGCTGGAACTCAAGCCCAGGCAACACACACACCATGCTTTGTAATGGCTCAGTCCCCAAGGACCAGTCATAATGGGACACATGGTTTCTCTCCTCAGAGCCACCATACTAACCTGCAGCCCAGAGCCCAAACTGTCCCACACTCATATTTACCTCTCATCTGGCAGTGATGAGCAATTACCCTGAGAGGCCTATTTTATTAAGCACTGTGGGAGAAGCCAACAGTGACCTTTTGCTAAGTCCCAACTATGTGCCAGGTGCTTTGTGCATGTGGCTTAACTCATCCTTATCCAGCAAAATAGCTGTTCCATTCCTAGTATTTATGTGAAGACCTCAAGGTCCCTGAGTACTTGCCAAGGTCAAGTGCTGGACAGAACTGAGGTCTGGAGAGACCCAACCCCCCATGTGTCTGCATTAAAGCTCAGAGGTGTCTCCAGCATCCTACTACTCATGCCAGGAGCTTCAAGGCAGGGTGAGAATGGCAAGTGTTTGGGGAAGCCTCACCTGGCTGCGATGTTCAGGACAATAGTAAAGAGACGGAATTCTGGGATGGAGCAGATGCCCACCTGCTACCAAGATGGATCACTTTTATGGCACCCTATCCTCTGGCCTCCTTTGAAGCAGGGTTAGCTGGGAGTCATTTGCTCAGGGAGCCCCATGCTGCTCTTCCAGAATAATCTATTTATGGAAATTGCTTCCACACCCTAGAGGAGGGTGTTACTTATCTCTTCCTGTCTCTACCAAAAGCCATAATGCTTTGTTTGTTTTCTTTTAAAAAACTTAGTTTTAAGAGAAATATGTTCTGGCCATATTTTTTGTCACACAGAAGGCACTTTCAAACATTCCTGGGGGTCTCTGGGGGTTGTCTTGACATCTTGTTGGAGGAGCAGCCCACTTGCTATTGCATCTCCAATCCCACTCAGGCTCTGGGGGATCCAGGAAGGCCTCTGCAAGCAGCACTGTAAACCTAAGTTTTCACTGAGGCTGTAATTTAAAATCCATATGGGTGGTAATATTAACACAACCACCTACCACATGTCTGACATTTAAAAACCCACGCTGGGTACCCAGAGAGTACTTGTGGTTTCACTACACCCACAAACACAGACCTCCCCTGGCAGCCAGCATTTACTCATGACAATAAACTCGCTCTCTACGGGGCCTTCCGCTCCCGCTGCCCTACCCAACTGATGGCCATAGTAGGTCCAGTTCTTCAGCAAACAGCCTAAGGATGAAAGAAGCCAGCAAAGTTCTAGAGAAGATTTTTATTATCCAATAGCTAAATTAGAGCCTTTAGAGAAAACAAAGCATTTGTCAGTGACTAAAATCTCTGTGTTGGTTCTGAAATGTGCCACATATGGAGAACCAGAGCCCTTAGGCTCTTATGCTCTAGGAGCATACACAGGACATATTGGATTGAGAAGGAAGAATATGAGAAAGGGAGCCCTCCTGCCATGAAGGCAGGAGACATGCCCTGAGCAGAGTTAGAACTGAGACTCCACAGAGGTAGGGCCCCTGAAGGGCTACACTTTCAGAGATTTAAAAAAAAAAAAAAATCCTCCCAGTGGCAAAATTACAAAGGAGCTTGTCCAGACTGTCTTATAAAGTTTCCATGAGAATAACACAGCCACAGGAGTGCTCTCATGCATTGTCCAGGAACCCCACTGCTGAGAAATGAGAAAATAGCTGTCCCAAGCTGTTAATGCCCTGGATGTCTCTGGCAAACACAAATTGAAGCTCCTTTGAGGAACACACCCTCAATCTGGGCTGTATGTGCTCTACAGATGAGGCACCACCAACAGGGATGCATAATCCAAAACCACAAAGCAAGTGAAGAAACCAGCCATGGTGAGCAAGAGTCAAAGTCATTGAACTGGACTACTAAGAATTCCAGATAATAGAACAAGGTGATCTGATTATAAGATAATTATTTTTACATTTATTAAAGAATAAAAAAAGGTATCAAAGAGCAACATATTATTAAAATATGTTAGCAGGAGGTGCATGCATGGCTCAGTTGGTTAAATGTCTGCCTTCAGCTCAGGTAATGATCGTAGGGTCCTGGGATTGAATGCCACATAGGGCTCCCTGCTCAGCAGGGAGTCTGCTTCTCCCTGTCCCTCTCCCTCTTTCCCTGCTCATGCTCTCTCTCTCTCTCTCAAATAAATAAATAAAATCCTTAAAAATATATGTTACCAGGCATGCAGGAAAATGAACTAACTAATGTTTACAGAATGGAAAGCAGTGGCTATTGAACTGGGACACTCAATAGGTGTGTTCAGCAGCAGGTAAACACAGCTGAAAGAACAAAGGTAAGCTGGAAAGTAAGCCTGAAGAGTTCCCCAAGAATGCCACTCAGGAAAGACAAAGATGGAAATCTTGAAAGAAAATATAGGAGACATGGAAGGCAGAATGAGAAGAACCAACTTATATTTAATAGAAGTTCCTGAAAGAGAATAAGAGAGAATAGAAAAAATAACATTTTCTGGGATGCCTGGGTGGCTCAGTGGTTGAGTGCCTCCCTTCGGCCCAGGTTGTGATCCTGGAGTCCCAGGATCGAATCCCATATCGGGCTCCCTGCATGGAGCCTGCTTCTCCCTCTGCCTGTGTCTCTGCCTCTGTGTATCTCTAATGAATAAATAAATAAAAATCTTTTAAAAAGAAAAAAAAGAACATTTTCTAAAGAAAATAAGGGCTGAGAATTTTCCAGATTTGATGAAGGACATGAATTGTCTAGTTTGAGGATTATAATTAGCTGTACATAAGGTCAATAAAAATAATGAAATTGGAGGACTTAAAGACCAAGAGTAAGGACAGCCGGACAGACAAGATAAATTCCCTACAAAGTAGGAATAGACTCTTTCTCACCAGCAATAACCAAAGCCAACAGGATATGATGACAACAGGATAATATCTTCAAAGTGTTGAGAGAGAATAATCACCAGTGCAGTTTCATATTCAACTAAATTATCCAAGGAGGAGGGTGGCCTCTAGATGTAGCCACAAATATACAGGCAAAGCAGAGGATGGAAGAACATGTTCAATGATACCAGAAGAATGAGATTAGCAACAGTCAGACTGTGGGGGGGGTGGATTTTCATGGGACAAATGACCTGGTTTCTGCAATAAAAAAATCGCAAGGAAATTTTAGGAAGAAAGAAAGAGGAAAAGAAGGAGAACCCTAAAGAAGACTTAAGAGACAAATCAGCCAATCTCAACAAATGGACCTTATTTGAATTTATTTAAATCATGTAAAAATTTTATTCATGAGATGATTGGAAGTTTGAACACCAACTGGTATTTCATAATAATAATGAATCTTTGTTAATTTTTTAGGTGTTATTATGGTATTAAAGTTATCTGTTTTAAATAATCCTTATGTTTAAGAGATGTACCTTGAACTATTAACACATGTGTTGAGGGGCACCTGGGTGGCTCAGGGGTATCTGCATTTGGCTCAGGTCATGATCTCAAGTCCTGGGATCAAGCTCCAAATCAGACTCCCCACAGGGAGCCTGCTTCTCCCTCTGCCTAAGTCTCTGCCTCTCTCTCTGTATCTCTCATGAATAAATAAATAAAATCTTTTAAAGAAGCACATGTGATAATATGATGTGTAGTGTTTGCTTCAAAGTAATCTAGTAAGTGGAAATACATATAAAACCAGATTGGCTACGACTTGATGATTGTTGAGGCTGATAGTAGGGGGCTCATTACTCTATATATGTGGCTGCTTGAAATTTTTCACAATTAAAGTATTATAGTAATAGTCATAATAAAATAAGTTGTTAGTTGAAAAAGCATCTTTTAGGTATGTGGATAAATATGTTAAGCTACATTAATATAATGAAATACTATGGAGAGTTAAAGAAACAGCGACATGTAACAACAGGAATACATAACATAATGTTGAGAGAATAAAGCAGGCTGTGGAGTATGACACTATATAAAATTTGAAAACATAGGGACACCTGGGTGGCTCAGCAGTTGAGCATCTGCCTTTGGCTCAGGGCATGATCCCAGAGTTCTGGGATAGAGTCCCATATAGGGCTTCCTGCATGGAGACTGCTTCTCCCTCTGCCTATGTCTCTGCCTCTCTGTGTATGTGTGTTTCATGAATAAATAAATAAATAAATAATCTTTAAAAACAAAACAAAACAAAAAAGGATGACATTTCCAGACAAAACTGAGTTTACTACCAATACATTTGTTCTGTTTTATGTGATGTTTTCTTATACTTTTTTCCAATTTTATTGAGATATAATTGACAGACAGCATTGTATGAGTTTAAGGTGTACAGCATAACAATTTGACATATATATTGTGAAATGATTACTACAATAAGCTGACTTAATATCCTCATCTCTTATAGATAAGAAAGAAAGAAAGAAAGAAAGAAAGAAAGAAAGAAAGAAAGAAAGAAAGAAAGAAAGAAAGAAAGAAAGAAAGAAAGAAAGAAAGAAAGAAAGAAAGAAAGAAAGAAAGAAAGAAAAAGAACAAAAGATGTTTTCTCCTTGGAATGAGGACTCTGAGGATCTACTCTCTTAACAATCTTTGAATACCAGATGGCAGTGCTAACCTCAGTCATGTTGACTGACATCCCTAGGTTACCACTAACAGATTTTTATTGCTACAACTTCTAAATTATGTACTTCAGGAAGAAAGGAATTAACACCAGAAGGAAGATCTGAGATGCAAGAAATAAATGGATGGCAATGAGAGAGGTAAATATGTTGGTAAATCTAAAAGAGTGTTTATGCTATAAAACCATAATTACAGTAGTAAGTAATAAGGAGGTTAGAAAAGGTGAACCGAAAGACAGGGCAGGAGGGACACATAAGACAGAAGTGGGGGGGGGGGGCGGAGTTAACCCTGCTGACATCCCTGTGTCATGAGGAAAAGGTAGAGATGCAGATTAATCTCAGACTTGGTTAATGATGTATGCTAAAAGTTTAGGGGATGGGGCCCCCCCGGCTGGCTAGGTCATAAACTGTACACTCGATCTAAGGGTTGTGAATTCAAGCACCACTTTAGGTGTAGAGATTACTTAAAAATAAAATCTTAGGGACCACTGGGTAGGTCAGTTGGTTAAGCATTTGCCTTTGGCTGAGGTCATTATCCCAGGATACTGGGATCAAGCCTCAAGTGGGGAATCCCTGCTCAGCTGGAAGTCTGCTTCTCCCTCTCCCTCTGCTCCTTCCCCATCCCCTTCCAGCTTGTGCTGTCTCTCAAATAAATTTTAAAAATCTTTTAAAAATAGATAAATAAAAATAAAATCTTTTTAAAAATTTAGTAGTGATCATTAAAAAAGTAAGAAGAGAGTGCATTGTTGCCAAGCCAGTGGGGAGGGGAAAGGGAAAAAAAACTCAATCAAATCAAAAAGAAGTCAGGAAAGGAGAATCAAAGGAGACGGAGAGAAGTTAAACAGAAAGCACAAAATAAAACGTAAGATAAATCCAAATGTGTCAGTGATCACAATAAATGTTAAGAGTTAAATGACAGAGATCACCAAATGGGATTTTTTTTCAATCCAGCTATGTTTGGTTTACAAGAGAGACATCTGGGACATAAGAACATAGTATGATTGAAAATAAAAGAATGGGGGGGGTGTGTGGAGGGAAGAGAAGAGGGTTACAATGGGAATAGAAATACCAGGCAAATAAAATAAAGATGCAGTAGCTAAAGAAATGGCAGATGGAAATGGGCTTTAAGACAAAAGTACCTGGAGGTCATCAATGATAATGACAATGGTGATGACGAATGGGATAGGTCACCAGGAAGATAAAACAACACTTTACTTGGATGCACCTAATAACATGAACTAAAAATATATTAAACAAAACCTGATAAATCCACAATCAGAGTGAGAATTTTTTTAACAGAACATTTTCAATAACTGGCAGGCAAACGTTAGGAAGCAGACAGATGTTCTGGACGGCTCACCACCAAGCCTGACCTAATAAGACATATGTTGAGCCCTGCACACAACAAGCACAGACGCAACATTTAAAAAAATTAACCCTGTATGAGACCACAAAGCAACCCTCAACAACATCATACAGGTCACAATACAATGAAATTAGCAATTTAAATCTCAGGAAGATCAGAGAGGGGCACCTGACTGGCTCAGTCAGTGATGCCAGTGATTCTTGGTCTCCGGATTGCAAGTTCAAGCCCCATGTTGGGTGTAGAGATTACTTAAAAAGAAAATCTTAAAAAAGAAAAGAAAGTGCGGATCTAAATGGCCTCCTTTCCACCCTGGGCAGATTCATACAGCCCATTCCAGGCAACAGGTCTGGTCCTTGTCTTAAAAAGTAAGAAAGCCGTAGCGCAGACTTGCATGCTACACTTTGTCCGGTGTGGGCCGGACCTGTCCCTGGTTTCAGCTGGGACCTGAAGGCTTCCTGGAGGCCCGAAGAAGGAGCACCACAAGGTCTCCCTGGGCCCCAGTTGTGACCAAGGCAAAGGGGCTCTGTCTCTTTCAGCTGAGCCAGCAGGTGGTGAGTTCCCACTCCCCCAACCTCAGCCTGGGGTTATCTCCTCACCCCAGGCTGAGTGAGCCACTCAGAAGGAGCCTGACCCTCACTGCTTGCAGGCTGTGGGGTACAGGCCCTGATGTCCAGTTCACACCTGGAAGAGTCCCCACACTAGCCTGGACACACAGTGAGGCAGGGCAGGGGGACAGCAGAGTGAGGGCAGGGGGTGGAGTCTCCCCAAGGAAAGAGCTTGGATGGGCCATGGGACCCAGAGAGAAGTGGACCCTGGATGCCCCATGGCTGGTGACAGTCATAAGAAGCCACTTGGAGGAAAGGCATTGCCTGCTTCTTGTCTGTACAGTTGGGGGATCCTCATTTAGAAAAACCCCAAAGGAGGGAGAGTCAGCTCGGCATGCCTGCTCAGGCCAAAGAGCCTGAAGCCAGATCTCCCGTGGCCCTCAGAAGCCACCCTTCCCCTTCCTGCCACCTCTTCTTCTGCCAGCTCCAAACCCAGAGGAGTGGGGTGGGGGAGGGGACACCAACCTGTCCCTCCCTCCGGGGCTTGCCTGGGCCGCCCAGAGTGGAGGGGGCTGAGGGGCTTGTCTGTGAGTGAACTTCAGGGATGTCTTATTATCTTCATTATTAAATGAGAATGTTACAGCAGCTAAAAGTAACTGAAGGCGTTTCTTCTCCAGCAGTGACCTCGGGTCAGGGTGCCACAGGCCAAGCCTGTCAAACACCTCAGGGAAGAGGAACCCTGGCTGCCCTCTGGCTGTTAGCTTTTGCTCAGTGCAGCCACCATCCCTCCAGCCGGCTGTGCCGAGGCCCTGCTCCCCTGGCGGGGCAGCCTGGAGCCGCTTCTCACCAGCGCCCCACACCTCCGTCAGCTCTCAGGCCTGCCAGTTGCTGAGCCCTTTGGACCTGCACGTTTTTAGAAGTGGAGTTTGGAGTCTGCGAACCCTGAAGCAGGGAACAGATGCTGCAGGTCCCACCAGTCTCACACCCAGGGCTTTCACTACCTCGTCTCCGTCCCTGCCCCTTCCCTCCCTCACCCATATCTCTGGATCTGACCTCAGCTCCAAAGGGAAGGGCTGGCTGACCATGGCCTGGCATGACCATGGCCAACCCCACCCCGAGTCCTAGCACAGTGGAGGTCCTGTACTTAAATCGATCATTTCTAACAGTTATTCAAAGAAAAGGGTAGCTCTCCGAAGAACCTAATTTATAATCAGTTTGGCTGGTTAGTGAATAGTGATGAAAAAGAAATGAAAAATGAGGTTATTGATCAATCCAATCTTTGGCTTTGAAGACATGTTTTATTATGGAAATGCACACACGCTTACACAAGGCAGGGGGAATGTCACAAATCCTCCAGGTACCCTTCACCCAGCTCCAGCAGTTAGCACTGGGCCGACTCAATCACCTGGCCCTCCACCACCCCCGCACATCACCCACCCTCCACAGCACCGCTATTTTAAAGCAGATCCAAGATGTCATAGCAGCTCATCCACAAACATGGCCCATTGGTATCTCTCAGAGATAACTCCAAGAGAGAAGATCTCTCTTTTAATGTAATAACTACTACTAGCACACTTAAAAAAAAAAAAAAAACCAGTAATTCCTTATCATCAAATACAGTGTTCGAATTTCCCTAATTATCTCTTAAATGTCTCTTTATGAGTGGTTTATTTAAATCTGGATTCAATCCAAGTCCAGCTTCACATGTGGTCAATATGTCTCTTAAATCTCTCATAATCTGCAACAGTCCCCTTCCTCTTTTTCTTTTTCCTTTTTTGTTTATTTGCTAAAAACAAAACCAGTTGTCATGTAGACTTCACTATATTCTGGGTTCTACTGATTGCATCTGCATGAAGTTGTTGTTTGGGATTTTTTTTTGTTTTTTGTTTTTTTTGTTTTGTTTTGTTTTGTTTTTTGGAAAGCTATTGTGTATTTTATTTATTTTTCCACGTAAAGACTATTTTTGTTTTCATTTCAAAACCATTTTTTTTATTTGAGTGTAGTTGACACACAATGTTACCTCAGTTTCAGGTGTGCAACACCTAGTGATTTGACAAGTTGAAATATTATGTTGCACTCATCATTCATGTAGCTATCACCTGTCACCATACAAGGCATTACAATGCCACTGACTGTATTCCCTATACTGTGTCTTTCATCCGTAACTGATCATCCCGTAACTGGAAGCCTGTATCCCCCCACGTCTGTCCCCCCTCCCTCAGGCATGCATCAGCATGTTCTCTGTATTTTTGCTGTTTGTTTAGTCATTTGTTTTTTGTTTTTAGATTCCACTTATGAGTGAAATCACATGGTATCGTCTTGGAGTTTTAACATGTCCCTCTATCAGGAAACCTGTGTTTCCTATAAACTGGTAGTAAATCTACAGACTTATCCAATACAATTTCCATTTCTTTGGTAAGAACACTTCATGGTCTGTGCCATGTTCTTCCATTGCCAGGCAAGGGCCCCACTTCACAAGAGGGTTGCCTTATAGAATAAGAGGTCGCTTCAAGTTGCTTAGTTAATCTCAATACTTTTTAATTTCAGTCACAAACAGAATAAAATTGTAGCTATCTTATAAAAGTTTACATACCTCAAAGTAATCCAACATCTTGTTGGTTATTATGACATAATTTCATATTTAACTGTACATACTTTTACAGCCCTCGTCCTAAAGTTATTCTGTCCTCACACATAGACTTAACATTGTTACATACTTTAACAAAGATGGTATGTGAAAGGGCTATTATTTATACTTAACTTAAGGGTTATTTGGCAGCATGACTAAAGTTGGGGGGAGGTATATGGTATGTATTAGTAGGGAGGTGATTTCAGGGAAGGACTATGTGAAAGGATTTGTGAGATTGAGAATAAGCAGTTTCAAGCATGACTTTGCAGGGAAAATGTTATAAAATGGTGTTTTTTTCTTATTAGCAATCAGCAAGGAGTGTGAAAGGCATCAGAGCTTGGCATGAGCGAGCAATCCTGAGGCCCAAGGCGTCCGGTTGGAGCCTTACATAAGCACCAACAGCTGGATCACATTTCCAGTTCAGATATTTAAAACAACACCATGAAGATCAAAATATTATTTTATCTATAGTTCATCCGTTTATATATTTATTTTTCCTTGAAATAAAAATGTTCTAAAGTTACAGTGTTTGCCACGATGCTTTGTTTAATTCATTTTTCTCGACTGAGGCAATGAAATTCCACACCATCAGATTTTCTTTCTTATACATCTGCTTAACGTTTACACTTAGTTAGAAAGCCCAATTATTCTGTATTTCACCAGAAGTTCTACGTTTTACTGATGATTTCTTTCAAAGAAAAGCTAATATTCAACTTCTTTAGGAGCTGTTACTGGAAAAAGAAGCACCAATCTTGGAGAGAAAAATAAGAATATGGTCCTTTTAATTTTGAGCCCTCCTGCAGGATCTAACTGGTGCTCATGATAAAATGTTGACTCCGTGATTTCTTCCCATACTTACATTATTACAGAGACATTCGTAATGCTCCCTCTTCAAATTAGAAACAGTGTTACATTTGCCTCTTGACAGAGTCCTGGTGCAGTATTACAGAACAAATATTCAGGCACTGAATTTATAAGTAAACCAACATTTCCTTGAATGAACGTATAGGATACTATAGTTAGTTGCATATCAAGTATAGCACAAGGGTAAGACCACATAGGAAACACCAACGATCCAGTGCACTTGTCTTTTTTTTTTTTTTTTGTATATTTTTTATTGGAGTTTGATTTGCCAACATATAGTGTAACATCCTGTCAAGTGCCCCCCTCAGTGCCCATCACCCAAGTCACCCCATCACCTGCCCACCTTTCCTTCCACTACCCCTTGTTCGTTTCCCAGAGTTAAGAGTCTCTCATGTTCCATCACCCTCTCTGATATTTCCCACCCATTTTCTCTCCTTTCCCCTATATTCCCTTTCACCACTTTTTATATTCCCCATATGAGTGAGACCATATAATGTTTGTCCTTCTCCGATTGACTTACTTCACTAAGCATAATACCCTCCAGTTCCATCCACATTGAAGCAAATGCTGAGTATTTGTCATTTCTAATGGCTGAGTAATATTCCATTGTATACATAGACCACATCTTCTTTATCCATTCATCTGTCGATGGACACCGAGGCTCCTGACACAGTTAGGCTATTGTGGCCATTGCTGCTAGAAACATTGGGCTGCAGGTGTCCCAGCGTTTCACTACATCTGTATCTTTGGGGTAAATCCCCAGTAGTGCAATTGCTGGATCCTAGGGCAGGTCTATTTTTAACTCTTTGAGGAACCTCCACACAGTTTTCCAGAGTGGCTGCACCAGTTCACATTCCCACCAACAGTGTAGGAGGGTTCCCTTTTCTCCGCATCCTCTCCAACATTTGTGGTTTCCTGCCTTGTTAATTTCCCCCATTCTCACTGGCGTGAGGTGGTATCTCATTGTGGTTTTGATTTGTATTTCCCTGAGGCAAGTGATGCAGAGCATTTTCTCATGTGCATGTTGGCCATGTCTATGTCTTCCTCTGTGAGATTTCTCTTCATGTCTTCTGCCCATTTCATGATTGGATTGTTTGTTTCTTTGGTGTTGAGTTTAAGAAGTTCTTTATAGATCTTGGATACTAGCCCTTTCTCTGGTACGTCATTTGCAAATATCCTCTCCCATTCTGTAGGTTGTCTTTGAGTTTTGTTGACTGTATCCTTTGCTGTGCAAAAGCTTCTTAACTTAAGTCCCAATAGTTGATTTTTGCTTTTGTTTCTCTTGCCTTCACAAATGTATCTTGCAAGAAGTTGCTGTGGCCAAGTTCAAAAAGCATGTTGCCTGTGTTCTCCTCTAGGATTTTGATGGATTCTTGTGTCACATTTAGATCTTTCATCCATTTTGAGTCTATCTTTGTGTCTGGTGCAAGAGAGTGGTCTAGTTTCATTCTTCTGCACGTGGCTGTCCAATTTTCCCAGCATCATTTATTGAAGAGACTGTCCTTTTTCATGTGGATTCTCATTCCTTCTTTGTCGAATATTAGTTGACCATAGAGTTGAGAGCCCATTTCTGGGTTCTCTATTCTGTTCCATTGATCTATGTGTCTGTTTTTGTGTCAGTACCACACTGTCCTGATGATCACAGCTTTGTAGTACAACTTGAAATCTGGCATTGTGATGCCCCCAGTTCTGGTTTTCTTTTTCAATATTTCCGGGGTCTTTTCTGATTCCACACTAATCTTAAGATGATTTGTTCCAACTCTCTGAAGAAAGTCCATGGTATTTTGATAGGTACTGCACTGAATGTGTAAATTGCCCTGGGTAGCTTAGACATTTTTCCAATATTAATTCTTCCAATCCATGAGCATGGAATATTTTTCCATTCCTTTGTTTCTTCCTCAAATTCTTTCAGAAGTGTTTTGTAGTTTTTAGGGTATAGATCTTTTATCTCTTTCGTTAGGTTTATTCCTAGATATCTTATGTTTTTGGTGCAATTGTAAATGGGATTAACTCCTTAATTTCTTTCTTCAGTCTCATTGTTAATGTATAGAAATGCCACTGGTTTCTGGGCATTGATTTTGTATCCTGCCACATGGCTAAATTGCTGTATGAGTTCTAGCAATCTTAGGGTGGAGACTTTGTGTTTTCTATGTAGAGTATCATGTCATCTGCGAAGAGGGAGAGTATGACTTCTTCTTTGCCAATTTGAATGGCTTTTATTTCCTTTTGTTGTCTGATTGCTGAGGCTAGGACTTCTATGTTGAATAGCAGTAGTGAGAGTGGACATCCCTGTTGTATTCCTGATGTTAGGGGAAAGGCTCTCAGTTTTTCCCCAATGAGAATATTTGTTGTGGACTTTTCATTGATGGCTTTAAGATGCTGAGGAATGTTCCCTTTATCCCTACACTCTGAGGAGTTTTGATCAGGAACGGATGCTGTATTTTGTCAAATGCATTTTCAAATGGCTGAGAAAATGGAAGCCCTTTGAATGTTGTGTCTGCATATCTTTGTCACGTGAGCTTCCCAGTTACTCAGTGGACGGGCCGGGCTCCTGTCAAATGCTTTCTCTGAATCTGTTGAAAGGATCATATGGTTCTTGTTTTTTCTCTTGTTATTATCTATCACGTTGATTGTTTTACCAAGGTGTTGAACCAACCTTGCATCCCGGGGATAAATCTCACTTGGTCATGGTACAATCCTCTTAATATACTGTTGGATCCTATTGGCTAGTATCTTGTTGAGAATTTTTGCCTCTGTGTTCATCAGGGATATTGGTCTATAATTCTTTTTTTGGGGGGGGGTTGTCTGGTTTTGGAATTAAGGTGATGCTGGCCTCATAGAACACATTTGGAAGTACTCCATTCCTTTCTATCTTAGGGTACAGGTTTAGTAAAATAGATATTGTTTCTTCTTTAAATGTTTGATAGAATTCCCCTGAGAAGCCATCTGGCCCTGGACTTTTGTGTCTTGGGAGGTTTTTGATGACTGCTTCAATTTCCTCCCTGGTTATTTGTGTGTTCAGGTTTTCTATTTCATCCTGTTCCAGTTTTGGTAATTTGTGGTTTTCCAGAAACACATCCATTTCTTCTAGATTGCCTAATTTATTGGTGTATAGCTGCTCATAATACGTTTTTAAAATCATTTGTGTTTTCTTGGCATTGGTTGTGATTTCTTCTCTTTCATTCATGATTTTATTAATTTGAGTCTTTTTTCTTTTTAATAAGCCTGACTAATGGTTTATCTATCTTATTAATTCTTTCAAAGAACGAACTCCTGGTTTTGTTCATCTTTTCTACAGTTATTCTGGTCTCTATTTCATTGAGTTCTTCTCGAATCTTTATTATCTCTCTTCTTCTGCTTAGTGCAGGTTTTATTTGCTGTTATTTCTCCAGTTCCTTTAGATGCAAGGTTAGCTTGTGTATTTGAGTTTTTTCCAATTTTCTGAGGGATGCTTGTATTGAGATGTATTTCCCTCTTAGGACTGCTTTTGCTGTATCCCAAAGGTTTTGAATGGTTGTATCTTCATTAGTTTCTGTAAATGTTTTTAATTCTTTTCTAATTTCCTGGTTGACCCATTCATCTTTTAGTAGGATGCTCTTTAACGTCCATGTGTTTGAGTTTCTTCCAAATTTCTTCTTGTGATTGAGTTCTAGTTTCAAAGCATTGTGACCTGAAATATGCAGGGGACAATCCTAATCTTTTGGTATCAGTTGAGACCTGATTTGTGACCCAGTATATGGTATATTCTGGAGAAAGTTCCATGTGCACTTGAGAAGAATGTGTATTCAGTTGAGTTTGGATGTAAAGTTCTGTAGATATCTATGAAATCCATCTGGTCCAGTGTATCATTTAAAGCTCTTGTTTCTTGGGGATGTTATGCTTAGAGGATCTGTCATTTAATGAAAGTGGTGTCTGTTGATGTCTCCTATTATTAGTGTATTATTTTCTAAATATGTCTTTACTTTGGTTATTAGTTGATTGATATACTTGGCAGCTCCCACATTAAGGGCATAAATATTCATGATTGTTAGGTCTTCTTGTTGGATAGACCCTTTAAGTATTATATAGTGTCCCTCTTCATCTCTTACTACAGTCTTTGGGATAAACTTTAATTTATCTGATATGAGGATTGCTACCCCAGCTTTCTTTTGAGGACCATTTGAATGGTAAATGGTTCTCAAACCTTTCATTTTCAGGCTGGAGATGTCCTTAGGTCTAAAATGAGTCTCTTGTGCCACTCATCTTTAAACAGCCATTTCTCCAAAGAAAAGACAACACTGGTTTGCAAAAAGTTGAATAATCTTTTGACATTGCTCTGCATAAAGACATACAAGTGTCCCAGAATGGGGGGGGGGGGAGAAGGTTATCACCAAGGCAGCCTCTAAAAGTGATCATTTCCCTCCTCCGCTGTCATCGGTGACATGGGAACACCCAGGTTGTGTCAGGCAGTTGGCTGGGTTTTAAAATACAGGCTCACTTTCTGTTAACGAAACGCACGTGGATGGGCCCCCCTGGCGTCAGCAGCCCATGGGTTTTTGCAGGAACAGCTTTAGTCCAAGAGGATGGTTTGATCTCAAAATGTTGAAGCAACTAAGGAAAAAAAGAGAGGGGTGATTCAAAATGGGAACAGCAGAGGACTTGCAGTGCTCTGGATGAGTGTCCTTCAGCCTCTTCTGGAGTCCATGGGCAGCAGGAGCCCAGGAAGTGGGCACAGCCATGGTATAGGACACCAGTCACCAGTCAGGGGACACAGGGGAATGCTGTGGGCCCAAAGCAGCACTAGGTCCTGCACGGGAGCCCCGCCTGTCCACTGAGCAACTGGGAAGCTCACATGACAAAACTATGCAGACACAACGTTCAAAGGGCTTCCATTTTCTCAGCCATTTCAAAACTCCAACTCCTCTGCTTCCTCTTTAGGTCTAGGTAAAGAAGGTATCAAAGGAGCAAGAAGGACAGAGGGGACAAGGTGAAATCCCAGGGTTCCCTCCCTCTAGGAATCTGAGGTGATAGAGGACTGGGGGGCGCACCACTGTTGGCAGGTGAATCAGCCAAACAGGTATCAGTGATTAATGTCCTTAATTTAAATATTCTCCATCTGTACCTGGATTCCGTTTCTTATTTCTGTGGTTCAAAAGAGAACCATCTCTACCACTCAGGGAAAAACTGAAAAGCATCTGAATAATGAGTTTTAAAGAGCACCAAAGTATCCATCCCCTAAAGCAAGAACCTCCACCATCAACGGCCCTGGCCTGATGTTCAAGGTCATGTTGGCTTAGGGAACTCAAGGCAACCTGCTCTGACGACCTGTGTCAGAGCACACGTGGGATCTTGGAGGGGACAGAGGGCCATGCTCACCAGCAGACTAGCTGCTGCCCCCTACTGCTGCCCCTGGGTCCAGAAGAAAGCCCCACTTAACAAGCATCAGTTCTGGAGAACATATAATGCCACACGAGATCCAGGCTGCCTACCATCACCCTGCCCTGACTCCCTCTCCACCCTCGTCTCCCAGGCAAAGAAGCAGGGCCCACTGACAGGTCCTAGGGTGGGCTGGGGCTCCAGGGGAGGCCACGCAGGGAGCAAGGGGCAGGAGGTAGGGGTCAGGGGCAGGGTTGATTGGGGACATATATTGAACTCCCTCCATCGTCACGTTCCAGGAGCCAAGCTGAACAACCTGTATTTAGGCAGTCCATCATGTTGTAGTATCCAGAGGGCTTTAGCAAAACATCTAACCTCTGACCTTTGGTTCTGACTTCAGAGAACTGCTTGCATATCCCCTGAAGCAGGAGAATTCACTTCAAAGCCAATGTGCCGCAGGATCTTTTTCCCTTTCTGAGTTGGCAACACTATGCTCACTAAAAAAAGTCCAAACCATACAGGAAACATACAAGCAAAAAACAAAGCCCCTTGGGACATCTGGGTGGCTCAGTGGTTGAGCGTCTGCCTTTGGCCCAGGGCGTGATCTCGGGATCCAGGATGGAGTCCCGCATTGGGCTTCCCGCAGGGAGCCTGCTTCTCCCCCTGCCTGTGTCTCTGCCTCTCTCTGTGTCTCTCGTGAATAAATAAATAAGATCTTAAAAAAACAAAGCCCCTCTTGTGCCCCGAGTCGCAATTTCCAAGGAGCTGGGTGTATCTTCTAAAAGTTCTCCTTGTGATACAAATATCTTGTTCCCAATTTTAAGGAAACAGTTTGACAGTGCACCATTAATTACAGTCCTTTCCCTTCCCAAAGCTACAGTTATGCTCCCTGTCCTGTGGGGGAAATGGCCACTTATAGGATTATGGAGAGCCCCTCGGTTACTAGTGTGCTGAGAGATTTTCTTCATGAATGTGTGTGGAATGCTATCAATTCTTTTCAGGGGTGGTCATATAATTTTTCTCCTTCAGTTAGCTACTGTGGCAAATGATATCAACAGATGTCCATGAGGTGGGCCATCCCTGCATTCCTGAATAAACCTCATGTGCTGAGGATGCACTTTTGTTTCATATGCTGCTGGATTTGGTTTGCCAACTTGTCACTTAGGATATTTTCCATCTTTGTTAATACATCAGATTGGCCAGTAGTTTTCCCTTCTCAAATTATTCTCTCCAGGTTTTGTATATCAGGGCTATGCAAGTCTCATAAAAATGAGACTTCT
Source organism: Canis lupus baileyi (assembly GCF_048164855.1). NCBI lineage: Eukaryota > Metazoa > Chordata > Mammalia > Carnivora > Canidae > Canis > Canis lupus. Next base: position 28,659,299 of record NC_132857.1, on the reverse strand, counting down.
TTTGCTAGCCTCTGTTTGTATAAGACGATTACCCATTCTTTGAAGGTTTGATAAAACTTGTAATGAAGCTGTCTAGGTCTGGAACGTTTGGGGGTAGGGGTAAATCTTCTTACCACTGATTCCATGTATTCAGTATCTGAGGTCTATTTTCCTTTGAGTCAATTGGGCAATTCACATTTTCTAGTACATTGTACATTTTATCTAAGTCTTCAAAGCTATTAGCAAAAAAAAAGCCATTTGTGGTATTTTCTTGATTTAAAAAAAATCAATGACTGCATGTTTAGCTATGTCTCCTTTCTCATTCTTAGCACAGCTTATTTGTGCCTATTCTCTTTTTTTTTTTTCTTGATAATTACAAATAATGATGGTCCCCTTCTATATTTGCACAAGTGGAAATGAGGACTCTAAGGAAAAACTGCAGCAGGTACACTTGTATGTTAATAGCACCAAACAAACAAAACCCCATCACTGCCACTGAACACCCTGTTTCTGACCATCTTCCAGTGGAAGCACCGGGCAGGGCTGGCCTCTGTGCCCTCGGCTGGCACCTTGTGCTCTTGTGGTGCACCCCCCGCCCTCGTTCTTCAGGCAGCCAGAGCTGGAGAAGCAGCAAGCCCCACGGCCCACAGATTGACTCCCAGTAGGAAGTGGCCTCTGTCTGTCCAAGATGCAACTGCAGAATATATGGCAGCATTTTATGGAGCGTGGGACCTTCCTGAAAACCCGAGCAGCACTCAGGGCAGGTGTATGGGCAATGGCAGCTTCCACTTCTTTGGCACAGACTGTGTGTACACACAATTTTTAGTCCTCACACACCCAGAAGTAGGTATTGCGCCCAGATTGTGAATAAAGAAATAGGCTGAGCTTGGCTGAAAAACCTGCCCAGAGTGTCAGGACTAGAAAACAGCAGAACTGGGATTTGAGTCCACTTGCCCTGGAACTCACATCCATGCCGCACTGAGCTGCCGTTCACCTTAGACACGACTGGGACAGGCCAGTGTCCACAGGGCCCACTACTCCCAGGGATGGCTGCATTGGGGGCAACATCACGGAGCTTTGCCAGCAACTTCCGCACCATGACAGACAGGGCATGGGGGGGTGACCATGTGACATCCCTGTCACTGGGCTGTCTCTCCCACCCCAGCCACCCAGCTCCAGAGGTGTTCTCCTCCCATGCCTCCTGCTCTGTGCTCCCCAGCTGGGCAGTAGCCCCTCAACTTCTCCAGCTCGCAGAGCTGTCTCCAAGTGCTGGCCATCCAAAATCCCTCTCCACCCCTCCCAGGCAGGCCAGGCTTCTGTAGTGCCTCATGCTCTCTTGGGCCATCCATTATCAAGGTCCCAGCCCCTCTGTGTTCCTCTCTGGGCTCTGGGAGGCCACAGGAAGGAACCCCCATGACATGTGGGGGAGACACAGGAAGGAGTCAAGACACCTGGATGGTGCCACGCATTTGCCACTCTGTGACTTTGGCAAGCGGCTCAATTCTCTGAGTGTCAGTTGCCTCCTCAATGAAATGGGGAGCCTGGGTCACCAGGTAATCTCTACATTCTTCCAATACGATGTCAATGGCACTAGCTCCCAAAGTTGGGGCCAAGGTCTTCCATGGCTAAGATATATTAATAGTAGTCTTCCTAAATTTGCAAGGAAATTTAGTAAGTAGAATTTTCTCTACTAAAGGATTTTCTTTTATAAAATTTCCTTCAAACACAATTTAGCTCATGCTACAGCATGAACAAAAATACAGCATAGGTACAAAAGCATCTATTTCAATAGCAAGAGATTAAATGTAAGGTATTTCCCAACAAAAACCAAGCCTTCCTGATATTTCACAACCTAAATAAGTTTGAGAACCACTGTGCTGTGTAAGTGGCTGGTTCACACGTCTCAGAGTGTAGCCCAGCAGTTATGGAGTCAGAATCACCCCCCAATAGCCTGACCCCAGGCCCACCAAATTACTATCTCTGCAGCGGACCCAGGAACCTGTATTTTAAGGAGTTTCCTAATGCCTTTGCTGCTCCACAACATTGGAGGACCACTAGTTTGACACTTTCCCATTCGCTTGTGTCGAGAGATCCTTGTGTGATGAAGAGCTGAGTTCTCAGGCCCCTGTAGACAACCGCAACATGCACACCTCCCAATCCTTCAGGCCTCCAAGGGCCCCAACTGCTGTCCCAGGGTTCCAAGGAGAAAAGAGTTTTGGTGAGTAGTTAGGGGACCGACGGGGGTGGCACTTTAAAATATAAAAGGGAGAGACTTCTGGGTGGCTCAGCGGTTGAGTAGCTGCCTTCTGGTCAGGTCGTGATCCTGGAGTCCTGCCTTTGGCTCAGGTCATGATCCTGGAGTCCTGAGATCAAGTCCTACATCTCCCTGCGGGGAGCCTACTTCTCCCTCTGCCTGTGTCTCTGCCTCTCTGTGTCTCTTATGAATAAATTAAATTTTTAAAAATCTTAAAATATAAAAGAGATTTAACATGAAGCTCTTGCTTTTGAGCTTTCAAAATCGCTTCTCCTTCCCACCCAAGTCTTCCTCTGGTAGAGCTCAATAAAAAGGCCGAGGCAGAAGGCCGACCTCTGGCCCCCACATGCCTACCTGGATGATGACGAGATGGATCTCCAGCTCCGCAATTCTCCGCCCAATGCAACTCCGAACCCCGTACCCAAAGGGGATGGACCCAAAGTTGTCAACTCGGTCCAGGCTTCCCTTTCGCAGCCAGCGCTCTGGCCAGAACTCCTTGGCCCGAGGGAAGTTTTCATCCTCATAGGACGTGGCGTAGTGGCAGAGGGCCAGCTGGGTCTGAGGACACCATTTGCAACAGAAAAGAAATAAAGAATAGGATCAGGCAAAAGCAAAGCAGAGGCCAGAACCCCCTCCCACTCCACCCCCTGGTTGGACAGTCCCTACAGAAGTACTTCTGGCCAGGAGGAGCCGTGTAAAGACCCCCAGGGCGGCAGTCCTCCTGCTGTGGATGCACACCCCTTGTGCCCGGGGAAGCCACCCAGGTGATTCAAGGCTGTCCATCCTCTCCCCACCCCCTCCACAGCTGCTGGTCCGCGGGCCTCTGGGGGAGACAGGAGAGAGGCCTGCAAGGGACAGAAACATCTGGCTTTGCTTTTCACAGGGCAATAAGCACTTCCTTGCTTTCAAAGCCCCATCTTCATTATAAAACACATGCAGAAGGAAAGGAAACTCCTGACATGTGCTTGCATGCAAGGACTTCCTACACACAGCAGATCTCCCACTCAGCCGCCACGGCGGAGCCACCCCCACACCCCGGCAGCTCAACTCACGCCTTTGGGAATCAGGTACCCCCCAACGACCAGGTCTTCCTGGGTGACCCTGCCGTTTCCCGGCAGCACTGGAAACAGCCTGGAAGAGAATCAATGAAAGTGGGAATGGGGTGGTCACTTATACTTTTTTTTTTTTTTAAGGATTTTATTTATTTATTCATGAGAGAGAGGCAGAGACACAGGCAGAGGGAGAAGCAGGCTCCATGCAGGGAGCCTGACGCAGGACTCGATCCCGGGACTCCAGGATCACACCCTGGGCTGAAGGTGGCGCTAAACCGCTGAGCCACCCGGGCTGCCCTGGGTGGTCACTTTTAATGTACTAAACTTTCAAAAGTCTGGATGTTTTGCTACTTTCAGTTTTCGAAAATGTAACACACGGTCCACTTTCAACTAAGAAATCTCGTAAGGACCTTCATGGCTCCTTAGCTCTGGCCCATGCGTATTCTGAGGAATGGGGAAAGCAGGTTCCCCGGTCAAAAGTGTTTAGGAAATACAAAGCAGAGGCTTGAATGTGCTATTGCTTCCCAGTAGGGATCATCCCGAGTTTGGGACATTTACATGGGCACAGGACCCACAGGAAACACATTTTGAGAAATGCTATACTTCAGCTTTTGGATTGACTCAGAGAGGCAATCTGAAGAAAACTCTGAATAAAACTATTGACAAGGGATCCCTGGGTGGCGCAGCGGTTTGGCGCCTGCCTTTGGCCCAGGGCGCGATCCTGGAGACCCGGGATCGAATCCCACATCGGGCTCCCGGTGCATGGAGCCTGCTTCTCCCTCTGCCTGTGTCTCTGCCTCTCTCTCTCTCTCTGTGACTATCATAAATAAAAATTAAAAAAAAAAAATTAAAAAAAAAAAAACTATTGACAAATACCAGTAAACACACAGCTAGCTTCCCCCTCACCCTGGCCAGGTTAAGCATGTTGTAGATTGAGGATGCACCATAATTTGAAACGCCACAATCAAGCCAAGTTTAAAAGAATTATTGTAGTGTATACCATGTACCCACCTCTGCTCTTCCTCATGGCAGTTCCTCCACAGAGGAACACTGTGCTCAGAATCCTTGAACCTCAAAGGAGAAAGAAATTTCCCTGGCCACCTGATCCTACCTCCCACCTAAATCCACCCAAAGCCAACCACTTCCCCACGTCCGGGCTTTTCTGGGTGTTGGTAAAACCCTGCCGAGAAGTGAGTGACTGAGGCTATGGGGAGTCTCCAACCCACATAAGAACCACAGTAAGCAGATTTGGTAATTAACCAAACAGCTCAAAATACTTTCCTGATCAATTTTGTTCTGCTTTACTTTTGGAGGAACAGAAACCAGGGAGTACTGATCCAGGAGCATGCTGGGGAACTTGGTGAACCAAATGAGTAAAGCAGGTACGATGCCTGGTGACAGCTCCAAAGAGCTTTATGAAGAACAATTAATATTTCAGACCGTAAAACAGAACAGCCTTTCTGCTCTTCTGACAAGGGCAGAGAGGAAACAAAGGTAGTTATAAACATCCCCTTCTTAAACACTGCGGCCACTGAAGGTTGTTGGAGCATTTGCTTTGGACCTGGTTTTTAAGTCAAAAGCATAAATCATCATGATAAGGAATCAGACTTAAAAGACAGTTTTGGACGTGAATTTTGGTGAGCTTTTTACCTCAAGGTTTCCTTCAGCAGAGCTCTGACCAGTGGGACTTTGGGGACGTCAGCTGCCGTTGGGATGTGCCTCTCCCCCAGATTCTTAACGATCTCCTGGTACAGGGTCTGCTGCACTTGTGGGTGCCTGGCGAGGAGATACACTGCCCAGGATAACGTGAACGAAGTCTAATAAAGAAATCAGCAGACACACACAAGATGAGTAATGCCAAGGATTTAAGTAGCAGGCAACATAGACATGAAGTCACATAAGCATTAGCACTGGGCAGAGTCACATTCATACAACTCTATCTGAGCACGTAAGGTCTTGCCCAAACAAAAGGTGATTTTCCCTAATTCATGCCAGAAAAAAAAAACAAATATTTTTGGAAAGCAACATCAACTATGTGATTCAATGTCCTTCAATAAAGGACCACAGGAGAGATTATTTTAGAACGTTTTTGGATCATTTAAGAGCAATCCTCTTCAATGGAGTCTGAGAGGACCTAAAGATGCTGGTCAAGCCTGCAAGTTGTGTCCGGAACTTTCTGTGACCTTTTCTGCAACAGTCATCTGTTTTTTGCTAGAAAGGGCCAGACTGCCTATCAGTCCAAAACCATTCAGTATGGAACTTCAAGAGCCCACGATGGCTGGGTGGGGCCCGCTTGGTCATCACATCTGGGAGGGGGAGGTCACTATTTGTCAGCCACTGTTTCCATGCACTTCTCAAGTAAAGCAGCCTGAAGGATTTAATAGGTAATTTATGCAAAACAGTATCATTTTTTATATCACGTCTCAGACTGAAGAATTACATTTCTGGTTATTGAGAATAATTCTATTTTATGCTCCTAGGTTCTAAAACTCTCACTACATGCTCACTATTATCTATGTGACTATATTTCACTCTCTTATAAACAAGGATATTCCACAGTATAAATGTCTTCTCTTTTACCTAAAAACAAAATCTAAAGTCAGTAGGCCATACTGATATCATTTCCCTATAATAGATATTATATGTTTTTAGAGGGCAAGCTCTTCTGTAATATATACATAATGCACAAGTCCTTCCTTATAAATGATAAGGAAATAATTTATAAATTTCTATTAAAATCTAATTTCTGTGGAAAAACCAAATGCAGTATATACATAGAATGGAATACTATATTTGTACCTCATAGATACTGTGGGTTGGGCTCCAGACCACCACAATAAAACGAGGATCACAATAAAGTGAGTCTCAAATGAATCTTAGGTTTCCTAGTACACATAAAAGTAAAGTTTACACTGCACCACAATCTATTAAGTATGCAATAGCATTGTGTCTAAAACAACAATGTACCCACCTTAATTTTAAAATACTTCATTGCTAAAAAATGCTAACCGGTCATCTGAGCTTTCAGCAAGTCTTAATCACCCACTGAGCAGACCAGGGATTCTATTATATATTATTATAACAAATATAATATATGTTTATATATTATATATTATTACAAATATAATATGTACTATATATTTGTTATAATGAATATAATAATTAAAATGTTTGAAATATCCTGAGAAATAGCAAAATGTGACACGGAGCCGACAGACTTGCTTAATGCAGGGTGGCTACAAACCTTTAATTTGTAAAGAACAAAACAAAACAAAACACACACACACATACATACAATCTTCGAGGTACAATAAAGTGAGGGATGCCTGTATGCAACTATATCAGTGAATCCTGAAATCATTTGCTAAGTGAATGAAGCTAGATGCAAAATACACACTGCATGATTCCATTTCTATAAATTCCTAGAAAAGTGAGAACTGATGCTCAGCATCAGAAAGCAGTTCAGTGGTTGCCAGGGGCAGGGGTGTCAGGAGAGATAGACTGAAATGAGGGTAAGTAAATTTCAGGGATGGTAGAAATGTTTAGGATCTTGACCGTGGCAGTGGTTTCATAAATGATTGCATTTGTGTTTATCCTGTATCTGCCAACAATTTGTTATCAAATTGTACGGTTTAAAAGGATGCAGTTTCTTTTGCATAAATTATACTGCAATAAGGTTTTTTAAGTAATATGTTAGAAAATGAATATGAAGTTGTCTGATGCACCCTTCACCCGCCTCTGGTAGGAATGGTCCTTCCTTTCTGAGCTCCACCTCGTGTGATGCTCGTAGTTACCACCAGGGGGCAGGAGGGGAAATGCACCCAAATCCGCTTAGAGGTGAGGCCATCCGGTCACTCATCCCTTCCTGGTTCAGGCAAACCTACATCACCCACTGCATTCAACGGGCTGATAAGAATTTTCATTGATCATATTGATTTCATTGGTTAGCTTGATAGATGGTTTTGTTTTATTGTTGTAGAAGATCCATAAGAATGAGTTTATACTCTTTTTTTTTTTTTTTTTTTTTTTTGCTTTTACATGTTTACATGAGATTATAATAAAAATAATGTCAACCCTGGGTGGGGGTAGTTCTTCCTTTAAACAGGTTTGTGCCTCAATCCAGTTCAGGAAGCACTCGTGTAAAGGAAAACCTTGGAGGTGAGGAGCTTAGTTGTTTAGTTTTGAAGGGCTTTGGAAAGAGTAAAGCACCAGGCAAATCTTAATTATTTCACTCAATGAACTTTTCTTCCACCAGATACTAAAAGCCTGGCCCTGCTTGCCTCTGTTTCACTACTTCTTTTTAGCAAATTTTAAAATTTTTCTGTGTGGGACCGGGATGCCTGGGTGGCTCCGTGGTTGGGCATCTGCCTTTGGCTTAGGTTGTGATCCTGGGCTCCTGGAATCAGGCTTCCTGCAGGGAGCCTGCTTCTTCTCCCTCTGCCTATGTCTCTGCCTCTCTCTGTGTGTCTCTCCTGAATAAATAAATAAAATCTTTAAAAATAATAATAAAATAAAATTTCTCTGGTTATATACCCCCATGTATATCATTTTTCATACATGAATAAAGGTATCCTATTACATATGTTTTGGGAGGAAACTGGACTCCCTTTGCCCCACAGCACCCTCCCATCCAGGTGACCCATGTTGACAACTCAGTGTGTAACCTCCATACTTCCTCCACACTCATAAGGTCACATACAGACACAGATATGCACACAGATGGGCAGGGGCCATGCCACCATTTGTTTTACCAACAGGAGCACAGCATATACAGTTTTCTGCATCTTCATGTCTCACTTAACAACAGGGGATGGAATTACCACCCAGTCAACTGGCAGTGCTTTGTTTCATTCTGATATTCCTCCTTCCTTGGTCATAGTAGATTATTCACCTGCCACAATAAATCCGTTCATTGGGATCTTATTTAAGATTGATAGGCAAATATATTCCTAAGTCAAACTGTTTGTTACACTTTTCTTTCTTTATGCTCTCTTTAGCAGATTTTGGTTTAAGAGTTATGGTGGCTTTATAAAATTAATTGGGAAGTTCTCCATGACCTGCAATATTTTAAACGATGAATAAAGTTTTTAACATCTGTGCCTTCTTCATTTCTGAGATTATGAAGCAATGGACCAACGTTTGCAAATCGGGAATGATTTTTAAATTTTAAAACACATTGTTGCTTTGTGTGCATGATAACTAAATGGGGGTTACCTTTTTTGCAGAATTATGGTTTTATGTTTTCAAATACATGTATATTGGGCACCTGGGTGGCTCAGTTGGTGAAGTGTCTACTTTTAGCTCAGGTCATGATCTCAGGGTCCTGGGACAGAGCCCCAGGTCGGGGAGTGGAGGTGGGGGTTAGGGGTGGGTCCCTGCTCAATGGGGAGTCTGCCTCTCCGTCTCGCTCTGCCCCTGCTCGTGCTTTCTCATGAACTCACTCTCTCTCAAATAAATAAATAAAATCTAAATAAATAAATGATACAATAAAATACATGCATATTATTTAAAAGTTAGATTTTTCTCCTGGAGACTTTCAGCAGTAAAGCAAATGTTCAGTTAGTGCAAACACATATGAGATTACTAGCAAAGAACACTCGTAAAACAATCAATGTGATTCATCATATCAGCAAGAGAAAAACCAAGAACCATATGATCCTCTCATTAGATGCGGGGAAAGCATTTGACAAAATACAGCATCCATTCCTGATCAAAACTCTTCAGAGTGTAGGGATAGAGGGAACATTCCTCAACATCTTAAAAGCCATCCACGAAAAGCCCACAGCAAATATCATTCTCATTGGGGAAGCACTGGGAGCCTTTCCCCTAAGATCAGGAACAAGACAGGGATGTCCACTCTCACCACTGCTATTCAACATAGTACTGGAAGTCCTAGCCTCAGCAATCAAACAAAAAGACATTAAAAGCATTCAAATTGGCAAAGAAGAAGTCAAACTCTCCCTCTTCGCTGATGACATGATACTCTACATAGAAAACCCAAAAGCCTCCACCCCAAGATTGCTAGAACTCATACAGCAATTCGGTAGCGTGGCAGGATACAAAATCAATGCCCAGAAATCAATGGCATTTCTATACACTAACAATGAGGCTGAAGAAAGAGAAATTAAGGAGTCAATCCCATTTACAATTGCACCCAAAAGCATAAGATACCTAGGAATAAACCTAACCAAAGAGGTCAAGGATCTATACCCTCAAAACTATAGAACACTTCTGAAAGAAATTGAGGAAGACACAAAGAGATGGAAAAATATACCACGCTCATGGACTGGCAGAATTAATATTGTGAAAATGTCAATGTTACCCAGGGCAATTTACACGTTTAATGCAATCCCTATCAAAATACCATGGACTTTCTTCAGAGAGTTAGAACAAATTATTTTAAGATTTGTGTGGAATCAGAAAAGACCCCGAATAGTCAGGGGAATTTTAAAAAAGAAAACCATACCTGGGGCATCACAATGCCAGATTTCAGGTTGTACTACAAAGCTGTGGTCATCAAGACAGTGTGGTACTGGCACAAAAACAGACACATAGATCAATGGAACAGAGTAGAGAACCCAGAAGTGGACCCTGAACTTTATGGTCAACTAATATTCGATAAAGGAGGAAAGACTATCCACTGGAAGAAAGACAGTCTCTTCAATAAATGGTGCCGGGAAAATTGGACATCCACATGCAGAAGAATGAAACTAGACCATTTTCTTGCACCAGACACAAAGATAAACTCAAAATGGATGAAAGATCTAAATGTGAGACAAGATTCCATCAAAATCCTAGAGGAGAACACAGGCAACACCCTTTTTGAACTCGGCCACAGTAGCTTCTTGCAAGATACATCCACGAAGGCAAAAGAAACAAAAGCAAAAATGAACTATTGGGACTTCATCAAGATAAGAAGCTTTTGCACAGCAAAGGATACAGTCAACAAAACTCAAAGACAACCTACAGAATGGGAGAAGATATTTGCAAATAACGTATCAGATAAAGGGCTAGTTTCCAAGATCTATAAAGAACTTCTTAAACTCAACACCAAAGAAACAAACAATCCAATCATGAAATGGGCAAAAGACATGAACAGAAATCTCACAGAGGAAGACATAGAAATGGCCAACACGCACATGAGGAAATGCTCTGCATCACTTGCCATCAGGGAAATACAAATGAAGACCACAATGAGATACCACCTCACACCAGTGAGAATGGGGAAAATTAACAAGGCAGGAAACCACAAATGTTGGAGAGGATACGGAGAAAGGAGAACCCTCCTGCACTGTTGGTGGGAATGTGAACTGGTGCAGCAACTCTGGAAAACTGTGTGGAGGTTCCTCAAAGAGTTAAAAATAGACCTGCCCTACGACCCAGCAATTGCACTGCTGGGGATTTACCCCAAAGATACAGATGCAATGAAACGCCGGGACACCTGCACCCCGATGTTTCTAGCAGCAATGTCCACAATAGCCAAACTGGAAGGAGCCTCGGTGTCCATCGAAAGATGAATGGATAAAGAAGATGTGGTTTATGTATACAATGGAATATTCCTCAGCCATTAGAAATGACAAATACCCACCATTTGCTTCAACGTGGATGGAACTGGAGGGTATTATGCTGAGTGAAGTAAGTCAATCGGAGAAGGACAAACAGTGTATGTTCTCATTCATTTGGGGAATATAAATAATAGTGAAAGGGAATATAAGGGAAGGGAGAAGAAATGTGTGGGAAATATCAGAAAGGGAGACAGAACGTAAAGACTCCTAACTCTGGGAAACGAACTAGGGGTGGTGGAAGGGGAGGAGGGCGGCGGGTGGGGGTGAATTGGTGACGGGCACTGAGGGGGGCACTTGACGGGATGAGCACTGGGTGTTATTCTGTATGTTGGTAAATTGAACACCAATAAAAAATTAATTCATTAAAAAAAAAGAGAGACTACTAGCAAAGGCCCCGGCTTAGTTGTGTTTTGCTTATGGAGAAGAGAGAAAGGGCAAGACACTTACCGTGTCGACACCGGCCAGCAGCATCTCTGTCATGTTGGCATAGATCTCCTCCAGCGTCAGCTCCTGACTGAGGAAGAGGCATGTGAGCAGCCCCCCTCTTACCCTCTCCCCGCGGTCCATGTGGCACTGTATGTCCTTCAGCTTATTGTCAACATGGATTTGGCCTGTTTGAAAAGAGTTATTTCCTTTGAAAGTTTTGGCTGAGAATAATCTAATCTTCCCAACAGATGAATCTGTGGCAGGTTCCAAAGCAAATGAAACCCAGATTGATTTACCATCATTAACCTGAGAAGCTCATGAATATGCTTGTTTGTATAAATGAATGAAAAGTTAAAGACAAGCTAAGCATCTCTTCCTCTCTGAAAATAATGCAGAAGGTATTTGAAAATGTTTGCTTTACTCATCAAAGAGCCAAGAAAGCTTTGGAGTAACAAGAATACAGATCTCTTTGTTCTTTTTTTTCCACTATGTTTCCAGAAGGGAGAATGGAATGAGTGTAAAGGCCATGTTACCATAAAAAGATAGTGGCATATTAAATCCATCAGAACTAATATACTCAAATGAAAGTTGGCCTTCAAAAGACACTATGGGACACTTCTTTCAACGTTAGTGTTGTTCTAAAAACATTGTTCTAATAAACATTTTGGAAATCTTTTCTTTTTGGAAATTCTTTTTTTTTTATAAAGATTTTATTTTTTTTTATTTTTATTTGTTTATGATAGTCACAGAGAGAGGGAGAGAGAGGCAGAGACACAGGCAGAGGGAGAAGCAGGCTCCATGCACCGGGAGCCCGACGTGGGATTTGATCCCGGGTCTCCAGGATCGCGCCCTGGGCCAAAGGCAGGCGCCAAACCGCTGCGCCACCCAGGGATCCCTGGAAATTCTTTTTTAGTGAAATGTTTAGCTATGTAGGAAAACTAATCTTGTTTGCTGGGTTTGAAGAAAGTATTCTTTCCCAGTTTGTTTTGCCAGGTAAGAGACAGAGGAATTTGTCTCTTTCCAAAAAGCTGCAAACGAGAATGTTCGAGTGAATGTGCACAGGCCCAAACACTGTCTGCGTTTCAAGCACTGATAGAATTATTAGACTAAAGACATCATCTTCTTACACAACATTTACTTGCATATATCAGCGCTAGCCTGTTTGTCACAATAAAAAGAATTTAAAAATGAGAAACCTATCATGTTGTTTACAGTAGCAACCCACATGCTTCTTGTCATCTGAGAAGCTGATCTAAACAGCTGATCCAGGGGCATCTGGGTAGCTCAGTGGGTTAAGCCTTCCGCTCAGGTCATGATCCCAGGGTCCTGGGATGGAGCCCACATCAGGACTCCCTGCTCAGTGAGAAGTCTGCTTCTCCCTCCCCTTGCTCTTATGCATACTTGCTCTCCCTCCTCTCAAATAAATAAAATCTTAAAAAATAAATAAATAACCGGTCCAAATAACACGCAACTGCATGAGACCACCACCCACAGCATCACCCTTCTGGCTGCATGAGCATCAGATACACCATGAGAGCCACGCAACTGTATCAACTAGTGAGACAACAGGTGCCCCTCGAGTCTTCTCTTACTGAATTTGAAGAGTCCGTCCCAGGACCTGCAGAACTCCAGCCAGGGTTTGGGGATGAGAGGGCGGAGCCACCTGGGGATGGCGCCCGCATACATGGAGGTCTTGAACATGCTGAACATGAGCCCCAGAGCCTCAATGTAGTCCACGGTGGGCTGCGGGACACTGTTCTCCAGGCAGCCCAGGCGGCTTTCATAGAGGATGGTGGCCACCCCTGCACGGGAAGGAGAGTTTAAGTAAGTCAATTGGAGAAGGACAATCATCATATGGTTTCATTCATACAGGGAATATAAGAAATTGTGAAAGGGATCATAGGGGAAAGGAGGGAACTGAGTGGGAAAAATTAGAGAGGGAGACAAACCATGAGAGACTCCTAACTCTGGGAAATGAACAAGGGGTAGTAGAAAGGGAGGTGGGTGGGGGGTTGGGGTAACCGGGTGATGGGCACTGAGGAGGACACTTGATGGGATGAGCACTGGGTATTAGACTATATGTTGGCAAGTCAAACTTCAATTATATATATATATATATGTAATAAACCCTCATCTGCTACATGACTTGCAGTGTCGATATGCAATATCTAGCCATAAAAGTAAGTTTCAAAAGCAATCGAGGTGACTTCCTTGAGCCAGGCTCTGCTATGCTCTATCACTGCAGGATTTCTTCACCACATCCTGAGCTTACAAGGCTCTGAGTATTCAGTGCTGATGGCCAGTGGGGAGGTCACTCCTGCCTGGCAGGGCTTGGCTGCATCACACTCCCCTCCCTTCCCTCTCGATGGTTTGTTCAAGACCCAAGATGCAAAGCCCCCAACCTCTCGGCCCACTGGCCCAATGCTGGAGAATCGAAAGGTGGCTCCTCTGGGCCACCAAGTGGGGACCCCCAGGCCCAGAGAGCCATAGGAACAGAGGAAACAGCCTCAATGAATCAGGACAAAGCAGGATTTCCCACTGTGTTTACAACTCAGCTCTCTGTTGATTTGGTTACTCCATTCGGGGAGCATTAATAGAACTTTAAAAAGTTAACTTAAAATTTAAATTTGAAGTAAGGTAAGCTCACTTTTAAAAAAGGATGATGCTGGGATCCCTGGGTGGTGCAGCGGTTTGGCGCCTGCCTTTGGCCCAGGGCGCGATCCGGGAGATCCGGGATCGAATCCCACGTCAGGCTCCCGGTGCATGGAGCCTGCTTCTCCCTCTGTCTATGTCTCTGCCTCTCTCTGTGTGTGTGTGACTATCATAAATAAATAAAAATTAAAAAAAAAAAAAAGGATGATGCTGATAGAAAGTCCTTAATGGAAAAAAGCAAAGTACAGAACAACCTGTTTGGTACGCTACTATTCTGTTTTGGTTTTTTAAGTAAAAAGAACATTCACATGTATCTCCTTGCATGTGCATAAAGTATCTCTTGAAGAAACTGGTAACCTCCCCAGCTCAGGGGAGAGGAAGAGGGAGGGGACTTTTCAATGACTACCTTTGGGTTTGATTTTCGATTTTAGGACATGGATGGGAATGTCCTGCCCATCCCACATTTTAAAAGCTATAATAACTAGAGTAGAGGCCCTCTAAACTTCTACTCTGTTTTCAACAAACTGTGCTAAAGCAAAATGTGTGATAATTAGGAGCATGATTCTTGAGTTAAAAAGACCTGGATTTGGAGCACTTGGGTGGCTCCGTGGTTGAGCGCCTGCCTTCGGCTCAGGTTGTGATCCCCAGGTCCTGGGATCAAGTCCCACACTGGGCTCCCCTCAGGGAGCCTGCTTCTCCCTCTGCCTATGTCTCTGCCTCTCTCTGTATCTCTCATAAATAAATAAAATCTTTAAAAAAAGGGGGGGCCTGGATATGAAATTAAGTTTCTGCCACTAAAAATGAGGGCTGTTTTCCAGTTTCCCCACTTATAAACCAGTGGCGGTGGTACATCTGGCACAGTTAGCACCGTGAGAGCTATGTGTGTGTATGCACAGGGCTCAGCACAATGCCCGCAGGGACACAGGACATGCCCAGTGGATGAGAACTACTATTTTGGGCAAATGTCCTTTCTTCCATCTATCTCCTGACTTCACCTCACCTTCCATTGAATATTTGAAGAAAAGGTCATTGACATTGGTCACAGTTTCTCCATCTTCTGCCTGGCTCTTGAGAATGTAGATTCTTTTAATTAAATCAGCAATAACTTGGTTGATTTCTCCTGAAAAAATGGCCACATCTCTCGGTTTCAGAATTCTTTGTCTCAATACACGTCTCATCTTGAGCCACTGTTCACCCTCCCTAGAAGAATAAAGCGAGTTTCAGATAATCTTAATAATCTTACTTCCACTGATATTCTGGAAAAGAACTCGGTGAAACTCTGAGAGTCTCTCCAGCAATAAAAAGCCAACAAGATCTGCCGATCCAAATGGAATTAAGATACTGTGTGGGGAGAAGGGATAAATTCAACCTTGCATTCTCTTCCCCTTGACACAAACTTTAAGGGGGAAAATTGCCACTGGGAATCATCTTTATGAAAGTAATATGATTTCCTTTGAAAAACCTTGCCAGAAGATTATAATAAAGAGACATGAAGCTGTTGTGATTAGCAAAAGAGAAAAAGTTTTATGTGTATGAACTCCTAAGCCCTGGAAAGAGCTCCTGGGCAGATAGTTGATGCCAAGCCGCAGGTGATGGCACAGAGAATAGAGTTTTTGCGGCATTTCACCATTCCCCTCCAGGGCTGGGTCAATGGGGAGGAGGTGTTTGGTTATTTCTTTCAGAGCAGAAGTTGAGGGATTCTGGTAACATCCAGTCCCTATGATTAGCTCTCAGAGGGCAGAGAGGTGTTGATGAGTCTTGTTTACAAATAATAATCACAGCCTGTTAGGAGACAGGAACATCATCACATGGCATTCCATGCAGGAAGGCTCTTAGCCCCTCTTCAGTGTCTCCTAAAGCAGCTGCCTGCCTCACCTCCAACCCCCTCGCCTGCCCACAGATAGGCTCTGCGAGCCTCCCTCCCTTGGTTGTCACTGAGAGGATACCTACAGTCTCAGAGCACTGCTTGGGGAACAGTTCCTCCCCTGCAGTTCCTCCCCAGTTCCTGCAGGCTAGTGTGACCTGACTTTGTCCCTGCCATCAAACCTCTTCCCAGAGGAGAAGGGACAGGGCCCTTCTGCACTAGTATTTAAAAGATCACACAAAGAGGCTGTCTTGACACAATTCCACTGAGAGTTCTGCAATTTATTAAAGATTGATTTTTAAAGCTCAGCATCCAGGCAGGAGTCTCCCTGGGCTCCCCACTCCCACCCATGGCTCGCCCAGGCCACATACTCACGCTGAGATGAGCCCGGTGGATCTGCCTCGTAAGTGTCGGTACTCCTGCCAGGACTCCATGTTGGCTCTCTGGGGTGTGGCCCCCTCTGCTCGGAGCACCTGAGCCACCATGTCTCGGTCTGCAATAGATACTACAAACTGAGGACCAAAGTGAGACTTGAAGATTTTTCCATATTCCCGTGTGTGCTTCTGCTGCAATACCATGGAGACACCAAAAAAGGAAAAAATACACAGATATGATATACCTTTGACATAAACATTTGTTTTAGGGTAGCAGAAAATTGGGGCAGAGGAAAGCTCTACATTACACAGATCTCAACCAGAGTTGTAACATTACATACTCCTGAGAGAAATGTACTTTCACATCAATAATCATATTCACATAAGTTTTCTTATTTTTTTAAAATTTTATCTATTTATTCATAGAGACACAGAGAAAGAGAGAGGCAAAGACACAGGCAGAGGGAGAAGCGAGCTCCATGCAGGGAGCCCGACGTGGGACTTGATCCCAGGTCTCCAGGATCACACCTCGGGCTGCAGGCAGCGCTAAACCCCTGAGCCACTGGGGCTGCCCAAGTTTTCTTATTCTTTAGAGCTATGTTTTCAACAATACTTAGCTATGTAGAGCAATAAGAGAGAAATGTCATCATGGATGGAGATGAACTGCAGAGCCTTTGATTCCCTGTGCTAAAAAGACTGCCAACCCCTGTCCCAGGCCCTTACTGGCTCCACCACCCTGTTCTGAAGAGAGAGAGCCCTCTGCAGGCAATCTGTAATGAACATGTGGCCCCCAGCAAGAAAATGAAAGAAACAGCATCCAGATTAGAAAGAGAGAAGTAATGCTACCTCTAATCATAGATGACATGATTTGACATACAGAAAATTCTAAGGAATCCACTAAAAGACTATCAGAACTAATAAACAAGTTCAGCAAGCCTGCAAGATCTAAGATCAATATACAAAAGTCAGTTGTATTTCCACACATTAGCAATGAATAATCCAAAACAAAAATTAAGAAAAGTATAATAGCATCAAAAATAATAAAATCCTTAGAAATAAATTTTTTTAAAAAGTGCAAAATTTATATTTCAAAAGCCATAAGAGATCATTGAAAGAAATTAAAGAACACCTAAATAAATAGAAAGATATCCCATGTTCATGGATTGGAAGACTTAATAGTATTAAGATGGGAAGACTCCCTAAATTCACCCATAAATTCAATATAATCTCTATCAGAATTTCAGTTGACTTCTTTGTAGAGAATTTACAAGTTTGAAATTCATATGGAAATGCAATGGGCCAAGAACAGCAAAAACTACCCCGAAAAAAAAGAGCAAAGTTGAAGCATTCCATTTACTCTGTTTCAAAACTTGCTGCGAAAGCAACAGTAATCAAGGCGGCATAGTACTGGCATGAGGATAAACATCTAAACCACTGGAGGAGGGGATCCCTGGGTGGCTCAGCAGTTTAGCCCCTGCCTTTGGCCCAGGGCGTGATCCTGGAGTCCCAGGATCGAGTCCCGCATCGGGCTCCCGGCATGGAGCCTGCTTCTCCCTCCTCCTGTGTCTCTGCCTCTCTCTCTCTCTCTCTCTCTATGTCTATCATAAATAAATAAATAAATAAATAAATAAATAAATCTTAAAAAAAAAAAAACCACTGGAGGAGAATTGAGAATCCAGAAATAAACCCATATATCTCTGGCCAATTGATTTTCAACAGTGTGCCAGTGCCAAGACAGTTAAATAGGGGAAAGAACAGTCTCTTCAACTAATGGTGCTGGGACACCTGGATATCTACAGGCAAAGAATGAATTTATACCCTTCTCTCATACCAGATATAAAAATTACCTCAAAAGGGTTCAAGCCCTAAATATAAGAGCCAAAACCATAAAATTCTTAGAAGAAAAGATAGGGGTAAATCCTCATGAACCTTGGATTTGGTAATGATGTCTTAAGATACAATATCAAAACCACAAACAAGAAAAGAAAAAAATAGAAAATTGGACTTCATCAAAATTTAAAACTTTTGTTTCAAAGGATACTATGAAGAAAGTAAAAATAATCCCCAGAATTGAGAAACTATTTGCAAAGCACATATCTGATAAGAGACTTGTATGGAAAATATATATATTGAAAAAAACTATTACCGACTCAATAAAACAATGAACCAATTAAAGATTGGGCAATTATTTGAATGGACATTTCTCTAAAGACGATATACAAATGGATAACAAGCAGATGAAAATAAGCTCAACATCATTAGTCATCAGGGAAATGCAAGTCATAATCATAATGAGATGGCACTTTACACCCCACTAGAATGGTTATAGTCAAAAGGATAGGTAATAACAAGCCCTGACAAGGATGTGGAGAAATCACAACCTCTTACACCACTGGTTGAAATGTACACAGTGCAGCCACTTCAGAAACAGTCTGGCAGTTCCTCAAAAGGTTAAATACAGAGTTACATTTGATCCTGAAATCCCACTCCTAGAAATATATCCAAAGAAATGAAAATATATATCTATACAAAAACAAACATATTGAATGTTCATAGCATCATTATTCACTATTAGCAAAAAGGTGGAAAAAATCTGCATGCCTGTCAACTGATAAATGGACAAGCAAATGTTGTATGTCCCTATGGTGGAATGTTATTTATACCTAAAAAAGATGAGGTGTGGGGCAGCCCAAGTGGCTCAGCGGTTTAGCGCTGCCTTCAGCCCAGGGCCTGATCCTGGGGTCCTGGGATCGAGTCCCATGTCAGGCTCCCTGCACAGAGTCTGCTTCTCCCTCTACCTGTATCTCTGCCTCTCTCTCTCTCTCTCTCTCTCTGTGTCTCTCATGAATAAATAAATAAAATCTTAAAAAAAAAAAAAGATGAGGTGCTATACACACCACAACAAAATTGAACCTTGAAAATGTGATTCTCAGTGAAAGAAGCCAGACACAAAAGACCACATATTTTGATTCCACTTATATGAAATGTTCAGAATAGGCCAGTCTATAAAGACAGAAAGTAAATTAGTGGCTGCTTATGGCTGGAGGGATGGAAAGTTGGGGAGTGATAGCTAAAAGAAACAATATGGGGTTTCTTTTTAAGGTTATGAACATGTTCTAAGATTGACTGGGGTGACTACGATGGTAGTGAATTAGATCTCAATGGCACTGTTACCAAAAAACAAAGAGAAATCACAATAAATGTAAATGGGTTAAATAAGTAACAAACAAATAAATAAGAGAGAGAGAGAGTACCCTCCAGCCTGGCTCACCATGGCAGAGCCAGGGCTGAGCATATGGGGAAAATGACTAAGTTTCTCTTTGGCATCTGCCAACATTTCTTTTATCTCCCTAACTCTCAACCTTAGAAATAGAGGCCAGAGGGTTTGTCATCTCTCCTTTCTTCCTTCTCCTCCCCAGGTATAAGGTGTTCACTTCCGTATCAACCTGAGTGGAGTCCTCCCACCCAGAGATGAAGACACTCAGACTCAACTGAAAGGTGTTCCTCTAGGTCTCCAAATGGGAGTCACTGAGGAGATGACTGTTAATAGCAACTCTTGGGAAAGGAGTCAGTCCTCCAGCAAATCCAGCTACTGAAAAAACACCATCAACACAAGGGAGCAATTGAGGAGGCATGAGAAAGAACAATCTGGATGACCCAGAGAGTATACAGCACTTTTCGCTAGTGGACCACAGAACAGGAATCAGTCCCAGCACTTAGAAACCTGCATAGACAGTAAGAGCACAGACACTGGAGCTGAAGTTACGTCCTGCTGTGCTTTGGTTTCCTCACCTGCAAAATGGACAAATACTAGAATTTGCCTCACATGTAGCGTTCAGAACTGTGCCTGGTACATGAAAAGAGTTCTAGAAATCCTCATTATCAGTCTTTGTTATTATTACAGGTGACAAAGCCATTCTGTAGCCCTAATCCCATTTGACCTCACAATAACTTGTGAGATGAATGAGGATTGTCAGAGTAGGACACTGAGGTCCAGAGAGAATAAGTGATTAGCCACGACTCCCACAGGTGCTTGTGGAGGTTACATTGTAACAGGACCTTCTTGCTCTGTCACATCTGAAACAGCTTCTGGCGACACAGCCGAGGGATGTCTGCTCTGCCACTAAGTAGCCTCACTGAGGCTCACTCAGTAGGTCACTAAGTGATCTCAGGCAAGTCACTCAGCCAACACTTTGGGTCTTTCCCACCTGTACATGGAAGACTTGAACCCTACAGATGATGCGAGAGCAAACACTGTGTGACCACAAGTTGATTAAAGGAAAGTGGAGGTAAGAGTAACAGAATAAACTCTCTCTAGCAGTGGCTCAACAACCTGGAGAGCAGGACAGAGGGTTTTACTAGAACCTTATTTGATCTAAAGCAACCTGAGCATACCTGCAAAGTGGGTAACTCAAGGCTATTGGGCACTCCCTAGGGGTCCTCAGAGAAGTTGCAGTACTATGGAATAGTACTCATAGTAATGAGTACTATTTGGAGAATAAAGGAAAAGGAAGGCCCAGAAGGACAACAGAGCTGGGAATAGATGGGGCCTGTCTATTGTTTTTCTGGGAAAGCACAGGTGAGTCAGTTTCATGACTGTCCTCTGGCAGGTGTGCACCAGCACTCACCACCCACCACGGAGAAAGGCGAGGTCTGAGCCTGGACAGGAGGGCTGCCTTTAGGGTGATGGCAGGAAGCAGGGCAGATGCAGGGAAAATGTGCCTCTGCACTGAGACACTCTCTGGCCCTGAAGAGGTGGCTCTCCAGGTGGCTCCTGCTAGGGATGCAGGTTTTAACAGGGGTCAGCTTTTCCAAGAAACCTATGCTGTGGAACCAACTGTGGGCTTCTGCTGTGAGGATAAAAGAAGATGGAAGCAGAAGGGGATAAAAGTGGAAAAAAAAAAAAAGAAAAGAAAATTAAAAAAAAAATCTGTACTGCCTTGTTCATAGTAAATAACAATACATTTTTTGCCCCATTTAAAACCATCACCCTGATATCTTGTATTCAGATTCCACACGGAAAAGAGAGAAAATCATATTTGAGCCCTAGAAGCCTGTCCAGGAAGAAACTGTGTAGGGTTGGTGTGGGAGATGGAGAGAAGGGCCTGGGATTTCAGTCCCATTAAACTCCCTCCAGAGTCCTACCTTCATTCCCTCCTAATGAAGTTTCTGCCTCTGCAGCCCAATGGGGCCTCTGCACCATCGGGTGTGTTTGCTGGTTGAGGGGAAAATGAACGACTACGAGGCAGGCCAGGTGGAGTTGCAGGAGGCTTCCCCGGAGAAGGAGAGTGGAGGGTCAGCTTCAGAACAGAAGCAAGTGTGCTCGGGGGTGGGGGGGGGGGCAGAGGCACCCTCGGGAGAGCTCGGGAGGCCCCGCTCCCAAGGAGACGGGTGCGCTGGCGGGGGCGGCCCCGGGGGGACGCGGCGCCTGGGCGCGCGGGAGGCGGCAGGAGCCCGCGACCCGTGAAGGCAGAGGCGCGCCCCGCGGTGCGGAAGAGGGCAGCGCGCGGGGTGGAGGCGAGAGAGGGCCGGCTGAGCGGCTCCCAAGTCTCCCGCAGGGCGCTGCCACGACTGGGCTCTTCCCAGGTCCCTGCCCGAGCCCCGCTTGCGGCCGGGGCCACTTACACTGTGCGGCGGCCCCGTCCCTCGGAGGCTGAGCAGCCTGCGGCCTCCGAACCTCCGAAGTCCTGGGGGCGGGGGGGGCACGGACCGGGACCGGGACCGGGACCGGGCGCCACAGCACCTCGGCCGCGTAGACACAGAGCCGGGGAGCCCAGGGCTGCCGCCGCGCTCCCGGCCGGGCCCCGCGCCCCCGCGGGGCGAGCAGCTGCTCTCGGGCTCCCGGGGGCCGCCTGCGGCCCGACCGCCGCTCCCGGGCCGGGGTCCACGGTCCCCCCCCGGCCGGGCCCCTCCGGCTCCCTCCGCTGCGCCCCCGGCCGCCCCCCGCCCGCGCCCGCGCCCGCTTACCTGGATCTCGTGGATGCGGCCGAAGCCGTCCTTCCAGAAGAACTCCACCAGGTTGGCGAGGGTGCGCGGCCCCGGCATGGCGGCGAGGCTGCGGGGCCCCTGGGCCCGGCCCCCCGCCCGCGGCGCCCCGGCCCGGCCCGCTCCTTTGTCCTCGGCCCGCGCCCGCGCCCCCGCCGGCGGCCGTGCGCCCTGGGGTCGCGGCTGCTGCTGGGCCGCGGGGGCCGGGGGCCGACCCCGCCTGGGCGCCGAGGCCGCGCGGGTGCTCAGGATTCGCGCCCACAGAGCCATTGCGGCCGCTCGGCCGGGCCGGTGGGCTGCAGCAAGTTTTCTGTCTGGGGAGCTGCTGCCCTTTGGGGTTGCTCTTTGCTCTGCCTTAACGTGCACGAGCAGCGCTTCTTCGAACTCATACCGCCTGGGCATCAGCTTACACCGACCATTGAGGACGCCCTCCCCTAAGGCTGGGAAAAGGGGGTGGTCTGTGCCCAGGCTGCAGGACAACCAGGCGCTCCGCTTTCCTGCACGTCCCATTAATTCACCGCTTACGCGTTCTTCGAAACCGCAGAATTTTTAAGTTCCACCCCACTTCCGACCACAGCCAAAAAAAGAAAAGTCTGTTGGAATTTTAAGAAGCATTTTCTTCCTTTAAAATCACTATGGAGAACAGACCCCCAAACTATCATTCATCTTTTTCTGATAGATATTCTAAAAACAGTTCTCCGTGATTTCAAGCCCCACAGTTATGACTCAACGTCCAAAAGTTTCCCATGATTCGTGCACGCAGTTCCTGATACTGTGAAAGGGCCACGGTATTATTTCACCACAAGTTTCCATAAGGATAAGGGTGCAGTTTCCGTTCGGCTTTTACGGGCCTCCCGGATTCTGCCCCGGCACGGGCGGCCGTAGGGAGGAAGTGTGCTGCCTGGGCGCCGGCTGGACCGTGCGGCAAGTCCCCGACCCCCCTCCGACCCCCTCCGACCCCCTCCGACCCCCCTCCGGGATGGGTCCTGACCCGCAAGGCTGAGAGGAAAGGCCACACCTCCGCGGAAGGTGACAGGAGACAGGAGTTGGGCAGCCGGACTTCAGATCTCGGGGCCACTGAGGGGGGGCCTTGGCGTGGGACGGGCCAGAAGTGTGTCATCTGGTTTCAGGAAGGGAGCCCAGATTCTGAATGAGCGGTCCAACAGGTCCAACAACGTACTCCAAAAACTGGGAACATTACTCAAAGATTTCATAAAATTTGTACTTGTGCAGCTGAAGGGGGTAAAAAAAAAAACCCCAACTACAGACACCAAATATTATTACTAAGCAAAAGAAATATATGATTGATTGATTGATTGATTTATGAAAGAGAGCGTGCACACATAAAGCAGGGTGAGGGTCAGAGGAAGAGAGAGACTTCCTGCTGAGCAGGGAGCCCCATGTGGGACTCCACCCCAGGACTCTAGGATCGTGACCTGAGCCAAAGGCAGATGCTTAATCCACTGAGCCGCCCAGGCATCCCAAAACATATCTGTTTTTTGATCAGCAATTTATGCTTTTACAGCTCGGTTAATCTATACTGGATTTATAATAATTGTAAGTACATAACTAAAGCAAAGATGGCCACAGATATTCAATTTCTAGAACTTACTAATAAGTACTCAGCAGCTGTTATTTATAAAGCACTGTAGCTGCAAGGGATTCAAAGAGCAAGGCACGGAACCCGCCTTTGAGGGCTCATAAGCTAGAAGAGATGAATACAACAGGTACACAGATCCGAGCTGGATTACCATCAGTGTCATAAAGCTGGTACAGAATATCATTGGAATCTGTGGGAAGAAGCCATCACAGCTAGTTGAAAGGCTGGTGCAGAAGAAAGACCTCCCAAGAGAAGCAGCATTTTCATCAGGGTTTGAAGACCGGCTCAATTTCAGTAGGCAAAAGTGGGAAAGCAGTTGTGCTAGGAAAGTATGAAGAATTAAGCAATGACTTTGTTCCTAGACACTTTTTAAAGTATTTCTGAGGGTTACTGGTCCTCTGGAACAAATAATTTATTAATGGACCATACATATAAAAGGAAATTCAGTCCATTCTAGACAAAAAAAAAAAAAAACTGTTAAATATAGATTTATATAAAAAGCTTTTTAAAGCATGGCTACTTCTTTCTTAGGGCTAAGAAATAGCCTGTGGTGGAAAACAGGAAGGTAGAGGAGAGTAAAAAAATAGAGAAAGACAAGGAGAAAGAAGGATTTAAATCAAACAGGTTTTCAGGAAGCACTGTGCTCTCTTAGGTCTTAGGATATCATCTATGGCAACTTCTAAAGCTCAATCCATAGCTGAGAATACAGATAAAGTTATCAGTTCTTCATATTTGCCTCAAGCTCTAATGAAACAAAGCCGAAGGCTATTTTAGAGTCTCACTACGGTAGGTATAAATTTTTAATCTGAAATTCTACAATAGAACTGTATATCATTTTCTTGTTTTCTTATTACTGTTTTGTAGCTAATTATTATTATTAGTGGAAAATGTATATGAACCCAGAAATGGAATAAATCATGCTGATTGGGAGAATTTCTTTCGCTCTAACCTAAATAAAATAAATATAAATTACAAAGTAACTGTTACTTTGGTCTTTGTCCAGTTTTCTTTTTCTCATGAATATTGCTTTTGTAATAAAAAATAGTTCATTTAAAAAATGGTTCATATAGTTTTGGGGAAGTTTAATGAGAGAATTTATCTTCTCCACCTTTTATTGGGTGGAATAAGAATCTGAAACACAAGTAAAACATGCCTGAAAAAAATTTTCTTTTCAAATAGGAAAATACTGTCCATGTGTTCATTCCTTTCTCCCCAGTGAGCAAGAGAAACAAAAATGAGACCCTGATTTCAAGTAGACATGACAGCACTATCTGTCCCCATCTGACCTGAAACCAGGAGATTGTGCACAGCTGTTTTCCCTCAACAAAACCAGTTTATTGGCAGTACGTAGGGAAACAATGAGGTGCCCTTACCCAAGAGAAAGAAAAGGGAAATAAAGCTGCCCTCTAGAAGTTGGATGAATAAGCTCTACACACATTAACTAGCCATCTGTGGAAGTAAAATCAAGATAGTCATTAAAGTCTCCCTGACCACAAATCAAGGTGACCTCCGATGACTCTAGGATGCAAAACTGGAATGTGGGAGCTGGTAGGTAAGCAAAGCTTAATGGAGTATATTCTTGGAATAGAACAGGGATGATCAAACAATCTCAGAAAAAAAAAACAATATAGAAGACATTCTAGGAAACAAAGCTTTCCATTCCAAAACCCAAACTTGCTGGTCATGGTGGGGCAGGAATAATTTGCCTAGCTTCCCATGTTTTGGAGGACACATCTCTCCTGGCTTCCTGTTGCCCCTGATCAGTTTCATTTTCCATCTGAAGAACTGCTGATGCTTCAAAAGAAAAAGTAATGGTATCATCTTGCTACTTCTCCATACCTGTCAATACAAAGACAAAACAGAAAATCAAATGAAGATATTCCAGAAGATGGAACTAGGAGATCTCAAATTTTCTTTCTGTGAGCAAGCTGGTGCTCTTTAAGCCACTGTGGACGTGTAGCCCCAACAATCCCTGTTAGGCGAGGCAACAAGAAAAACTTCCCCCTTCCTCAGAGGCATGTGGGAGTTCTCCAGTAGGGTTCATTAGCCAGCAAAACTTCGGAAGCAATTGTCTAGCTGCCAAAATCACTTTAACTTCCCATAATAAAAAAAAAACTGTCGATCCTACCTAGCTTTATGAATATTAGTTTGCATGTTAATAAACATGTATGGAGCACCAGGCCCTATCCTAGACACTTCTGCACCCTTTCATCCATTTATTTCCCACAGCTACCCCATGACATAGACACACTGTCCTCATTTTCTGTGAGGAAACAGACCTCAGAGACCTGCTCCAAAGAGCTGAGTCTTGAATATAAATCCGCTTCTACATATGCTTTACCTACACCTATCTGCTTTAATGCAATGAAGAATATTCAGACCAGGCCAGTTCTCCGGGCACCTGCAGGAGACATGATTCATAGCACTCACCATGTCTTAGACACTCATGATTCACAAAAAATGACTGTAGTGAATTCTGAAAGGAAGGCTGTGTGAGGCAGCGGACCCAACCCCTCCATGATCTCCAGAAGGCTGGTAGGAGATGAGAATTGTTTGCTCACTCTCCTTTTCTTGAGTAGCCACCTCCTCCTCATTTCACAGATGCTCTGCTTAGTCCAAGTGGTTTGGATGGGGCTGGATACCTGGGCTCCTCACTCCAGGGTAGTCAGAGTTCTCAAGGGATTTTGCTAGAGCATCAATACAGGCACTCTCTCATTTGGAGGCTGCAATCTGGAAGCGCTTGTGAGCCATCTGTCCCATCACACACAGAGAGGACCTGACCAAGAGCTTTGCAAACAACAGAGAAGGAGCCTTGATACCCTCCTTTGAGATACTGGACACAACTGTAGAAGAGATCTACCACCCTCTCTCTGATTTCTCAGTTAGGTAAGTCAGCACATTCTTTTGTTTGCCTTTATGAAGTGGCTTTTACTTGATGAATTAATCACAGCTCAAGGTGAGGCCTTCGATCCTCCAGATTCAGAGAGTCCATTCTGTTAGAGCCTCATTAATGAGACTTCCTGCCCCAAGCAATGAGGACTTTCAATTAAATGATTAATTCACAATAAGAGAGAGAACTCTCAAAGTATCAAACATTACCACTGACCTTACCAGCCTATTTTGTCCCTGTGGACACTGGAAACTAAATTATCTGAACTTCACCTGGTGAGCACAGCCCAGTTCTCCTGTCTGTCATCGATCCCTTTAACCCTTGACTGGGCATGTTTATGTAATGCTTCCCCAGCCTAAGTCTAAGACTATAAATGCCCTAAGGGCTTGGGAATGTGTCCAACTCATGGCTGGATTCCCTCATGCCTAACACAGAGTTGGCACACAGGGACACTTACAAACGTCAAAACAAGGGCAGCCCGGATGGCTCAACGGTTTCGTGCCGCCTTCAGCCCAGGGCGTCGAGGACTCCGGGATCGAGTCCCATGTCAGGCTCCCTGCATGGAGCCTGTTTCTCCCTCTCTCTCTGCCTGTGTCTCTGCCTCTCTCTCTCTCTCTCTCTCTCATAAATAAACAAAATCTTAAAAAAAAAATGTCAAAACAAATTTCTGTTTCAGTTAGTAAAATGAAGCCCCTACTCCTAAGAGATGTAAAGCACAAAGCACCTATTTGCTAAGTGGAAGCTTTCCCTGCAACAGCATAACATGATTTTGACATTAGCTAAATGACCTTCCAGTCGCTAAATGAATTCCTGAGCCCACTGTCCACTAAGGGAGATTTGGTGTAGACCAGTTGGCTTAGGCACTTCAGTCTACAGTCCCCTGGGACACCGTGTCATTGCCCCAGTCCCCAGGAGCTCTGTGGACTGGTTGCCTCCACTTCACCTGCCATGGATGCTGACACCCCACACCAGCCATGGCGCACAGGATGCAGGGACTTCATTTGAATTCCCTTGTAACAAATGAAGAACAGAGGTGTACATGGGTTAAGTAGCTTGCAAATTCATATGATTATGGCTTCTAAATTGCCTAAAATAGTTCTTTCAAGGCTTGCTTTTCATTTCATTTTGAGAGCAACAACTTTCCATTTAACTTAGAAAGGGTCTATGATGGAGTTTCACTTTAGGAATTTTTTTTTAAATGAGCTCTATACCCAACATGAAACTTGAACTCAGAATCCTGAATCAAGACTCACATGCTCTGCCAATTGAGCTAGCCAGGCATCCCTCTCTTTAGGATTCCTGTCTTGGATATCTCCCTTAAGCCCTAATATTTATGTTCCCTATTTGAAATTACAATAACAATGCTAACTGGATTCAGCATTTGCCTTGGACAGGTGTTCATGTTAGGTAGCTCTGAAAAAATAAATGGTGGCATTCACTTGTCTGTTTTAAAATTTAGCCCAGGGGGATCCCTGGGTGGCGCAGCGGTTTAGCGCCTGCCTTTGGCCCAGGGCGCGTTCCTGGAGACCCGAGATCGAATCCCACATCGGGCTCCTGATGCATGGAGCCTGCTTCTCCCTCTGCCTATGTCTCTGCCTCATTCTCTCTCTCTCTGTGTGACTATCATAAATAAATGAAAATTTAAAAATAAATAAATAAATAAAATTTAGACCAGGGATGCCTGGTGGCTCAGTGGCCTCTGCTTTCAGCTAAGGTCGTGATCCTGGGGTCTTGGGATCAAGTTCCGCATCAGGATCCCTACAGGGAGCCTGCTTCTCCCTCTGCCTATGTCTCTGCCTGTGTGTGTCTCTCATGAATAAACAAACAAAATCTTTAAAAATAAACAAATAAAAATAAAGTTTAGCCCAAATATTTTTATTTCTTTTTGAAAGTAATTGAATTAACAAATGAAGACACAAAATAATAACAATACTAATATCTGAACACATTATTTTCATTTGATCCTCTCCAACTCTCCGTCTAGACACAGATCAGCAACTGGTCATCAAAGTCAAGTGGTACACCCAGAGACCTACTGCCAGCCAGTGGTCAGGAGAATTCTGGTTTTCCCAACTTGGAGCTAACTCTCTGTCCACCTACCTGCCTGGCCTCTTCCCACACATGCTCTGTTGGCAGTCATCATTAGGTCTGGAAACATACTGATGTATTACATCAACCCCAGAATTTTATGAGGCTACAGTTAGCTTGTGGTGATCCACAGTTGTTGAGTTCCTACGGAAACCAGCAGATTAGGAGCTGTGGGGGGTGCCAAGACAAGCTGACCAAAATGAGTCTCTGCCTGGGTGCCAACTCCTGTGTCCTTCATCCACTGAGGTACAATTTCATGTGGACTCTTCTCAATATACAGTCCGATAACCACAGAGTTGTGTAACTGCCACCAGTCTCATTGTCTCAAAGAAATGCCCTCATGTTCCTCTATAGTCAACTGCTAGGTTGTAGTTAGCTCCTACAGTTCTGCCTTTTCCAAAACGTCATATAAATGGAAACTTACAGAACACAGCTTGCTGGGTCAGGCTTCTTTCACTTTGCATGATGCATTTAGGATTCTCCCATGTTGTTCCATTACCAGTCGTTTGTTCCTTTTCATTGCTAAGTAGTATTCCATCATGGGTCATTAATCATTCTGATCAGTTAAAGACACTTGGGCTGTAGCTAGATTGGGGGATTATGAGTCAACTCATTCTAAACATTTATGAATTGGGTTTTCTGTGAATAAATACATAGGAATGAGAATGTGGAATTCATAATCCATTTTCATGCCCCCAAAGGTGTTCTGCCCTTTTTAGGACTGACTGATGCTTTCATCTCTTCTTAGTCAAATAATTAGTCAGCAGAGAGCCCACAATAGATTACATGGTTTTCCAGCAAAGGGAGGCACACCTGGAAGATCCCAGGACAGGGTGTGCTCCTTCTACCAGAGCTTTTTTTTTTTTTTTTTTTTTTTTCTACCAGAGCTTTTCCTCATTCTGAGCCATCCCACATCGTTCCTCATCCCACAAGAGATGTCTGGCCTCCTCCACCTATGCAGTCACTCCCCATTACAAGGATCGGCTAAAGTTCCATTCCTCAGTGAGTCTCCATTGGCTACCTCACAGCTCAGAACCTTCCCTCCTTCCATTCCACTCTGCATCTGTCTTCTACCAGAGCATCCTGCCTGTGATGCCTTTAGCTTGGCCTCTGACTTCTTTTGGAAAGAGCCTCTGAAATCCCTGTGGGATTTAGAAGTATGGGAATATGATCTCCATTCTACGGATGTGGAAATTGAGGTGCAGGAAACTATGTGACTGAAAATAAGGTAACATTTCTGGTCACCCACCACCATACATCTGAAGGTCTCCATCGACATTTCATTGTCTCCTCCTCTTCAAATGAGAAAACTGAGAAGAGAAACTACTTGGCCATGTCACACAGCTGGGAATGAGAAACTGGCTTTACCTGTGTGTAGGGCGAGGCTGGGCTCAGACTGCATGCAGCAAGTCTTAGAGTGGAGGGGCCTGGCTCTGTGTACCCAAGCGGCACAGCCAGTCAGCTTCCAGGCTAAATTCTGACCTGTGTTCTCCGCTTTCCGGGGCAGAGAAAGAACAAAGACTGACTGATGTTCTGGGCATGAGCAGAGGGTGCCCAGTGGTGACTGCTAGGTGTAGGAAACAGCCTTCTGCCATGCTTGGCCTTCCCTTTCACACATGCCCAGGGTCAGAGCCTCCAGAGGAGCAAAAGGTAACCTGGAAACCTCAGCATGTTAGTGGGAGATGGGGGCTCCTGAGACAGGCATGACTGCTGGAAACAGTCATGAAGAGACTTCCAGGAAGAGAAGCAGACCTCCTGGTTGACTCTCAACTTAGTGATGCCTTGGGTCTGTCACTGCATTATTGCTGTTTTGCTTCTAATCATTTTTAAAGACCCATGGTTTGCCCTACACTGAGAATCAGTATTTCCCCACAAAATCACCCTAACTTCATGGAGGCCTGAGGCCCTTGTCAGGCCAATGAGAAGAGTGCACAGGTTTTTGCTGTCCATGAACATCTTCTCAGCCTGTAAAGAAGGCCCTGAACTATGTAGGAGCCCAGGCACTGAAATACACCCTGACAAAAGTAGGCCACTAACAAGACATTTGGTGCAAGACAGACCTACTCAGAATCAAACTGTCCTCTCAACAGTGGAAGCAACAGTGTTAATAATAATTCACTGAGCATTTGCTATGGGCCAGGCATTCATTACACAGACCTCCTCACGCAGCTTCTCAATTATCATAAAAATCTCCACTTTATACAGCAAAAACAGACGTTCACAGAGGTTTAACAAGACCACGGCCACCCAGCAGTAAGCAGTGCAATCAAGATTCACTGCAGGCCTTGAGCTGCAAGCCCACAAATTTAGCCAAGCACTATACGCTTTCAGTTGGGCTTCCACACCACAGTATCAGAGGGCAAGGCAGGAGCAGTAAATGGTCTCTGAAAAATACCCTAGCATGTGTGAAGCAATACTGTATGGAAAAAACACTACCTTAGACGTCTTCTAATGTTGTAGATCTTTGACAATCTGAGTTTTGGCCAAGCCTGTACCTTGCTACTTTTCTTGAGGAATGCACCCAAGCCTCTTACCTCTGTGTCAGATAGGTGAGACAAAGGATGGTCTGAAGAAATAAATTCTAAATTGAGATCTTAATATATCTCAGAAAATCTTCTTTAAGATGAGAAATTTGTCAGGGAGCAGTAGAGTTTATTATTATTAGTGAAGATCCGCTATGGAAATTTTTTAAGGGAAAACAAAAATTTTTTAAGGGAAAACAAAAATTCCAGATAAGAAATTAGAGGAAGAAAAAAGCAAAAAGTAAAAGATTGTTTGCACCCAACACATTACTTTTCCTAGAAAGTGCTTCTACCCCGGGACTCTCCAACCTCAGAAGAAGAGACAGAGGCAGTGGACAGGGCCTGCCTCAAATGGCACTGATGCTGCCAGTGTTCAGCAACTGCCACTGACAAAAATGTAGAGACAGGCGACACACAAACTTGCCTCTGTCTCAGGCTAGGAGGGCCTGGTGGGACATAGGCAAGGTATGTGAATGGATGATTCCCAAAGTCACCTGTAGGGTGGAGAAAATCCACTCTTAGCCACTGAGCTCTCACTGCCTCCCTTCTCTTCCCGGATTCTCTTGCTGGCCACTCCCAGGCAGAGAGGGAAAGTACCAAGAGCCTTTAGAGACCACTGACCAGGTTCAAATCCTGGGTTTTCCAGCAGCTTAATTAACCTCTCTGAGACCCAGTGTTTTTATCTGAAAAATGGAGGTGATAATAATTAGGCATATGACAAAAAACATTCATAAGAAAATCCATAATCTCATATTCAGTGAAGAAAGACTAAAGCTTTCTCCCTAATATCAAACACAAGGATATATGCCCTTGCTATTTCTATTCAACATTGTACTAGACATCCGGGCCAGGGCAATTAGATAAGAAAAAGAAAAAGAAAAAAAAAAAGTAACCCATATTGGAAAGGAAGAAGTAAAGCTATATGTTTGCAAATTGTAAGGAATACACACACACATATATACACACTCCAAATATTTAAGCTAATAAATGAATTCAGCAAAGTTGCAGGACACAAGGTCAATGTACAAAATTGGTTGTATTTCTACACACTAGCAGTGAACAACCCAAAAATAAAACGAAGAAAACAATTCCACCTAAAATAACATCAAAAAGATTAAAATACTTAAGATTAAATTTAACAAAAGTAGTACAAGATGTGGACACTAGAAACTATAAATATTACTGAAATAAATTGTATTTTATTTGTGCTATACTGATGATTACAGCTTTTCTATTTTATTTTACTTGTATTCTATTTTTTTATTTAAATTCAATTTGCCAACATATAGTATAACACTCAGTGCTCATCTCATCAGGTGCCCTCCTTAGTGCCTGTCACCCTGATGTAAATTTTAAAAGAAATCAATGAAATGTCATCCATATACACGAGCTGAGAGACTTCACTTAATATCATTAAGATGGCAGTACTCTCCCAAATGATCTACTAATTCAGTGTAATCCCTATCAAAATTGTAGCTGCCTTTTTTGCAGAAATTGACAACCAGATCCTAAAATTTGTATAGAAATGCAGAGGCTCAGACTAACCAAAAAAACTTAAAAAAGAATAACAAAGTTGGAGGATTCATACTTCCTTATTTCAAAACTTACTATGTAGTCAAGATTACTACATAACCAAGGTGATGCAGTACTGGCATAATGATAGACACTTCATCAATGAGGTAGAATTGAGTCCAGAAATAAACCCATTTATCTATGGGCAATTTATTTTCAACAAGTTTGCCAATATAATTAAGTGGAGAAAAAATCTTTTCCACAGATGATGCTGGGACTACTGGGTAATCACATGCAAAAGAATAAAGTTTGACTCCTGTCTCATGCCATCTGCAAAGAGTAACTCAAATATAGGCCAAAGATCTAAATGTAACAGAGCCAAAACTATAAAACCCTTAGAAGAAAACATAGGTGTAAATGTTTATGAACTTGGACTGGGTAATGGTTCCTTAGATAAGACACCTAAAGCACAAACAACAAAAGAAAATTAAGGGGCAACTGGCTGGCTCAGTTGGTAGAGCATGTGACTCTTGATCTTGGAGTAATGAGTTCAAGCTCATGCCCAGCATAGAGCCTACTTTAAAAAAAAAAAAAAAAAAGTAAGTTGCAGTTCATCAAAATTTAAACTATTTGTGTTTCAAAGAAAGTGAAGAAAAAAAAAGTGAAATGGCAACCCAGATTTCCAATTTCCTTTTATGACATATAAGGAGCTTGGAAGTCATCACTCTTGTACTAACAACAAGAAACAAAATTAATAAGTTTCTTAGACCCAAGAGCGAACTGAGGTCACAGGGCAAGCTGCTACCCCACACATTGTTGAGAGAATCACAACATACCAGAGATGAAGCCCAAGAGCAGAAGCTCTGCAGGAAGTAGTACCAGGATAGGAAAATTGAAACTGCAATTGATGAATTGCTGGAGGCTCAGTGTGGGCAAGTTTGAGACCAAAGCACCAGGTGTACATTCATAGGGAAGCCCTCAAACTTTTGTGAGTTTTACCTCCAGGAGCCTTTTCAGGTTCTGACAATGAAGATCCAAGAAAAAAATCTCACAATACTTACAGAATTGGAAGGGGTATTGGGGGAAGTCATTGAGATATGACCACCAATCAACCCAGGAGCTGGAACTGGGCAATTGGAGGCTCCCCACTCCTCCCCCCTTTGGAATGTGTGTTCCAATTGCTTTCCCTGTTCCCATAAGCTGCCCCAAAGATACAGCCTTGAGATAGAAATGTGGTGTTGAGACTATCTAGATGGTATGCATGACAGCACCCAGTTAAGACATCTACATAAACATTAAGATTCTGGTGGATCAAGTTCAGAAATCTACTCATTTTGCAGCTGCCCAAGACAAATCTCATAAGTCTTGCTTATGAAATCTGCCAAACAAGCTAGAGGGCTCTGCCTCTCACTTTGGTCTCTCCCTGCCCTTTATGTATTGAGGGTTGGTTTCAGATTTCACTCAGGAAGCTCCCAAAGAAGTTGCAGACTAACAAGGGGAAATACATTAGAACACTCCATTTTTAATAAGGTCAGCTTTCAAGAAAAGCTATTTTACCAGAGCCTAACTGACTGAGGTTTTATCCATGCCTAGCCAATCTGGGGGAAGAGAGATAGTCAACTACAGCCCACTCTAGCCTTCCCATCCCACATAAGGGGACAGTGGATCTGAGAAGCTCCTGAGAAGGCCACAGCACAGGCTCACTAAAAGACTGAGACCTAATCATGAGATGAGAGAATGTTCCCCTTCCCACACATCTTACTGGGGCATCAGTAGAGCTCCTGTGTGATAAGGGGAGACAAAACCAAAAAAAAAAAAAAAAAAGAGAGAGAGAGAGAGAGAGAAAGGTTAGCCTCTGACAAAGCTACAGTAAACACAGCCTAACTCCTAGATGGGTAAACATAAAGCTTCACACTAATGGCCTATTTACCTCAGCTCCTTTTACCCACTATGTCATGTCAGGCATTCAACAGAAAATTACAAGGAAATCCTAAAGGACAAAAAACACTTTGAAGAGAGAGAGCAAAGATCAGAACCAGACTCAGGTATGGATGGCAGATATATGGGAATCATCAGACTATGAATTTAAAATAACTGTGATTAATATGCTAAGGACTATAATGCAAAAAAGTAGACAACATGAAAGAGTAGATGGGCAATGTAAGCAGAGAGATGGAAACTCTAAGAAAGAATTGGAAGTTAATGCTAGAAATCATAAACACTGTAAAGAAATGAAGAATGCCAGGCTTACCAACAGACTGATCACAGCCCAAGAAAGAATCAGTGAACTTGAAGAAATATCAAAACTGCTAAAACCGAAATACAAAGAGAAATACGAATAACAAAGAACAGAATATCTAAAAACTATGGGACAATTTAAAAAGGTGTAACACCTGCATAATGGAAATACAAGAAGAAAAAAGAAAGGAACAGAAGAAATATTTGAAATAATAATGACTGAGAATTCTCCGAAATTAATGACAGACACCAAACTACTGATCTGGAGGCTCAGAAAATGCCAAACAGGATAAATACAAAAAAAAAAAAAAATCTATACCTAGGCATATCTTATTCAAACTGCTAAAAATCAAAGACAAAGAGAAAATCTTGAAAGAGACAGAGGGAAAAAACACCTTACCAATAGAGGAGAAATGATAAGAAATATACCAGACCTCTTTTCAGAAACCACGGAAGCAAAAGGACAGTAGTGTGAAATATTTAAGGCATTGAAAAAAAAGAAAAGAAAACCTACCAACCTAGAATTCTGTACTAGAAAAATTATCTTTAAAAAGTGAAAAAGAGGGACACCTGAGTGGCTCAGCTGTTGAGTGTCTGCCTTTGGCCCAGGGAGTGATCCTGGAGTCCCGGGATCAAGTCCCACATCAGGCTCCCTGCATGGAGCCTGCTTCTCCTTCTGCCTGTGTCTCTGCCTCTGTCTCTCCATAAGTAAATAAATAAGTAAATTTATAAGTATATAAGTAAATAAATAATAAGTAAATAAATTCTTTTAAAAAAAAAGTGAAAGAGAGGTATCTGGCTGGCTCAGTCAGAGAAGCATGGGTCCTGAGTTCTCAGAGGTCATGGGTTTGAGCCCCATATTGGATGTAGAGATTACTTAAATAAATAAAATGTTTTTTTTTTTTTAATAAAGGGAAAGAGAAAGACTTTCAGACAAATAAAAATCAGAGAATTTGTCACCAACTATCTACTTTGCAAGAAACATCAAACAAAATTCTTCTTTGGGAAGAAAATTATGTAAGTCAGGAATCTGTATCTACATAAAGGAAGAGTATTAAAAAAGGAATAAATGGGGGCACTGGGTGGCTCAGTTGGGTGTCTGCCTTCAGTTCAGGTCATGATCTCAGAGTTTTGGGATCGAGCCCCACAGCAGGCTCTCTGCTCAGCAGGGAGTCTGCTTCTCCTCTTCTTTTCCCTCTGCCCCTAATCCTGCTTATGCTCTTGCTATCTCTCTCTCTCTCTCTTACTCTCACTCTCATAAATAAATAAATACTTTTTTTAAAAAAAAAGAAAATAAATGAAGATAAAGTAAAATATTTTGTTTGTATTATTCTTATTGATCTAATAGATAAGTTTGTTCAAAAAAATAGCAACAAAATATCCAGTGACAACAGTTTATAGAGAAGTGAAATAAATGGCAGCAATGCTGTAAGGGACAGGAGGGAGGATTTAGGAATCCTCAGTACTAGCACTACCTGTGAATTGGTATAGTGTTATTTGAAAAAAGACTTGAATTAGTTGCAAATGTATTTTGCAAATTCAAATACAACCATTACAAAAAGTGAACAAACAAATATAATTGATGCACTAAGAAAGCGGAGAACGTGGAATTCTATAAAATGCTCAATTAAAACCAGGAAAGGTAGAAAAAGAAACAAAGAACAGGACAAAGAATAGAAAATGATAACAAATATGGTAAAACAGTAATCCAACCATAGCAATAATCACTTAAACATCAGTGGTCTAACACATCAGTTAAAAGACAGGAACATCAGAGTGGATAAAAAGTCAAGCCCAACTATCTATTGTCCACAAAAAAAAAAACAAAAAAACACTTCACTTTAAATATAGGTAGATTTGAAAGAAAGGCGAGGGAGAAACAAGAAAGAAAAAAAAAAGAAAGAAAGAAAGAAGAAAAAGAAAGAAAGAAAGAAAGAAAGAAAGAAAGAAAGAAAGAAAGAAAGAAGAAAGAAAGAAAGAAAATACATTCATTTTGGAGAAAAGAATTCAGGGGTACCTGGGTAGCATAGTTGGTTAAGCATAGAACTGCTGGTTTCAGCTCAGGTCATGATCTCAGGGTAGTGGGACTGAACCCCATGTCATGCTCCATACACAGCACAGAGCCTGCTGGAGATTCTCTCTCCATCTGCCCCTCATACTCATGTTTTCTCTCTATAAAATAAATAAATGAATCTTAAGAAAACAGTTCAGGTCAAGGAAAAGTTATCAGGAATAAAGAGAGACATTACATAATAATAAAGGGATCAGTTCTCCAAGAAGACAATTATCCTTACTATGTATGTGCCTAACAACAGAGCATCAAAATACATGAGGCAAAAACTGATAGAACTGCAAGGAACAATAGATGAATTGACTATTAATCAGTAACTGACAGATCCATCAGGCAGAAAATCAGTAGAGACATAGTTGAAGTGAACAGTACCATAAATCAAACTGCATCTAATTGACATCTATAGACGACTACATCCAACAAGAGCAGAAAATATATTTTTTCAAGCTTATACAGAATATTTACCAATATAGACATATTCTGGGCTGTAAAACACATCTTAATAAGTTCAAAAGAATGAAAATTATACAAAGTATGCAATCAAACCACAACAGAATTAACTTAGAAATGGGTACCAGAATAATATCTATAAATCCCAAATACTTGGAGATTAAACAACATACTTCTAAATAATTCATGAACCAAAGTAGTCTCAAGATAAATTTCAAACTAAATGAAAATAAACATACAACTCATCAAAAGTTGTGGGACGGATGCATTGAAAGTAGTGCTTAGAAGGAAATGTATAGCATTGAATTCACATGTTAGGAAAGAAAGAAGATTTAAAATCAATACTCTAAGGATAACTCAGATTATTGATTTTAAATCCATCTAGTTACCTTGGGAAACTGGAAAAGAAGAGCACATTAAATCCAAAACAAGCAAAGCACATTAAATGCAAAGCAAGCAGAAAAAAATAAATAGAAAAATTAGAGCAGAGGAATGCCTGGCTGGCTCAGTTGGTAGAGCATCTGAGTCTTCATCTCAGGGTCATGACTTTGAGTCTCACATTGGGTGGAGAGATCACTAAAAAAAACAAAAACAAAATAAAAAACAAAAACAGAGCAGAAATTAATGCAATCGAAAACAGGAAATCAATAAAAGAAACAAAACCAAAAGCTTTGAAAAGATCAATAAAATTGATAAACCTCTAGTCATGTTGACTAATAAGCAGGAAAAAGATAAATTATTAATATCAGAAATAAAAGAGGAACTATCACATCAAAAGGACAATAAAGGAGTATTATGAACAATTCTATGCCTATAAACTTGATAGCCTGGATGAAATGGACCGATTTCTTTTTTTTTTTTTTTAAAGAGAAAGATGAAGATTTTTTAAAAAGATTATTTATTTATTCACGAGAGACACAGAGAGAGAGAGAGGCAAAGAAGACACAGGCAGAGGGAGAAGCAGGCTCCATGCAGGGAGCCTGACATGGCACTCGATCCGGGTCTCCAGGATCAGGCCCTGGGCAGAAGGCTGCGCTAAACTGCTGAGCCACTGGGGCTGCCCAAATGGACCGATTTCTTGAAAGACACAATCTACCAAACTCACACAAGGAGAAATAGATAACCTAAAGA
Organism: Canis lupus baileyi; assembly: GCF_048164855.1. Taxonomy (NCBI): domain Eukaryota; kingdom Metazoa; phylum Chordata; class Mammalia; order Carnivora; family Canidae; genus Canis; species Canis lupus. The sequence continues at coordinate 28,620,646 of NC_132857.1, read as the reverse complement.
TGACTATATCTATTAAACAAATTGAATCAATAATTAATAACTTTCAAAAACAGAAAGGAACAGGCCCGGATGGGTTCACTGGTGCATTCTACCAAACATTAAAGAAGAAATTATACTAATTTTTTACAATCTCTTCTAGAAAAAAAAAAAACAGAAGGAATACTTTCTAACTAATTCTACGGGACCAGTATTACTCTATATAAAACAGAAAAAGTCATTACAAGAAAGGAAAACCACAGACCAATATCTGTCATGAACATAAGAAGCAAATATCTTAACAAAATATTAATAAATTGATTCCAACCATGTATAAGAGAATTACACATCAAAATCAAGTGGGAATGATTCCACATATATACAGTTCAAGATTTGAAAATCAATTAATGCAATCCATCACATCAATAGGCTAAAGAAGAAAAATCATGATCATATCAATAGAAACAAAAAGCATAGGACAAAATCCAACACCCATTCATGATAAAAACTCTCAACAAACTGGGATAGAGGGAAAATTCCTCAGTTTAATAAAGGAAATCCACAGATAACATCATATTTAATAGTGAGAAACTAAATGTTTTCCTGCTAAGATCAGGAATAAGGGAAGGATGTCTGTTCTCACCACACCTGTTCAACGTCATACTAGAAATCCATGCTAATGCAATATGGTAAGAAAAGGAAATAAAATATATACAGATTAGGTAGAAAGAAATAAAACCATCTTTGTTTGCAGATGACATGATTATCCATGTAGAAAATCCCAAAGGATCAAAAAAAACCCTCATAGAATGAATAAGCAATTACAGTAAGGTTGCAAGATACAAAATTAATATATACGTCAGTTTTTTTTATATACTAGCAATGAACAGTTGGAAATTGAAATTAAAAACAGAATACCATTTACATTAGCAAATGAAATATTAAGTATACATCTAATAAAATATGTACAAGCTCTATATGAATAATACTACAAAACTCTGATGAAAGAAGCCAAAGATCTAAACAAATGGAGAGATATTCCATTATACAGCTAGAAAGACCCAATATTGTCAATATGCCAGTTCTTCCCAACTTGATCTATAGATTCAGTCCCAATCAAAATCCTAGCAAGTTATTTTGTGGCTATTGACAAACTGACTCTAAAGTTTATATGGAGATGCAAAAGACCCAGAACAGCCAACAAAAATGAAGAACACAGTTGCAGGACAGACGCTACCCAACTTCCAAGACCTACATAAAGCTACAATAATCAAGACAATGTGATATTGGTGAAAGAATAGACAAATATTTTGATGAAACAGAATAGACAGCCCAGAAATAGATCCTTACAAAAGCCACTGACCTTTCACAAAGAAGCAAAAGCAATATGATGGACAACGTCTTTCAACAAATGGTGCTGGAACAGAAGAACAAGAATTATTAATAATTTTTTTAAAAACTCCTCTAAAAAATATAAAAAATAAAAAAAATAAAAAAATAAAAGACCCCTCTACCTGGAAATTAAATAACCTTCTATCAAAATCCCTGAGCAAAGGGAACAATTCAAACCAAAATTATGAAATTTCTTTTAAAAATTGATAATGAAAACTAATAGTACAATCCATCATTTAAAGCAGTGATCAGAGGAAAATTTGTAGCCTTTAACATTTTTATCAATAAAAATGGAAGAATTTAGGTTTGCAGTTCAAAGAGCTGAGAAAGAAGAAAGAAACTAATAAAAAATGAAAGCAGAAATTAATGAGGCAGAGAATCAAGAAACAATAGATCCAATTAGTAAATGAAAATCCTGGTTTCTAAAAAAAAAAAAAAAAAAAAAAAAAAAAAAAAAAAAAAAAAAAAAAAAAAAGAAAATCCTGGTTTCTTGGGGGGAGGAATTAAGAAAACAGACAAACTGCTACTTGTATTTACCGAAGAAAAAAAAAGGAGTACAAGTATACAAAGTAAATATTAAATGGAGAAATAACTATTGAAACAGAAGAGATTTTTAAAATCCTAAAGGACTATTTCTCAGACCTCTATGAAAATATTGAAAACCTATGTGAAGTGGATAACTTCCTATGAAAATACAGTTCATCAAAAGTGACTCCATTAGAAGTAGACAGTTTAAACCGACTGATTTCTGTAGAAGTAGAAAAAATTATCCAATTATCCAGGAATTTCCACATTAAAAAAGAACTAAGTCCTCAAAGTTTCACAGGGTTATTTTACCAAATCTTCAAAGACTAGAGAGTTAGTGTTTTACAAATTTTTCCAGAGCATTAAAAATGAAGGAAAATTTCTTAACTCTTTTTATAAAAGAGGAATATTACCGGAGCCTGATTAAGATAGTAAAAAAGATTACAAATATCATTCATGAATATTCATGAAAACATTCTAAATAAAATACTAGTGAGCAGAATCCAACACGATATTATGAAAATGATGCAACATAACCAAGTGGGATTTATTCCAGGAATATCAATACAATTTATTGATATTTATTAAATATCAATAAATGAACACGTCATATTTATAGATCTAAGGAGAAAAATCACGTTTATTTCCACAGATGCTGAAAAACCTCTAATAAAAATTATCACCTCAAATTCATTAAAAGTACTCAAAATAGGGATGCCTGGGTTGCTCAGCGGTTGAGTGTCTGCCTTTGGCTCAGGGCATGGTCCTGGGATTCGGGATCAAGTCTCAAATCGGGACTCCCTTGGAGGAGCCTGCTTCTCCCTCTGTTCTTTGCCTCCCTCTTTCTCTGGGTCTCTCATGAATAAATAAATGAAATCTTTTAAAAAATAAAAAAAAATTTTAAAAAGCACTCAAAATAGAGACTGATGGAAATCGATACACATGCATGTGTATACACACGTACACACATACACACAACTTGTGTGCTACAACTAGCATCTCATTTAATGGAGAAATACTGGGGAACTTTCTGGTAAGATCATAAACAACACAAGTTTGCCCTCCATCTCCACTGCTATTCAACATTATCCTGGTGATACGAGGCAGTAAGACAAGAGACTCAATTACAGACATGAGATTTGTTAAAGAAAAAGTAAAATTATATCTATTTTGCAGATGATATGAATGTACAGACTAAACCCTAGGGAACCAGTGAACTACTATTTCAATAAATTAGCAGGCTATCAAATTAGCATATAGAAATCAATAGCCTTCAATTTATACAAACAATAAGCAGTAAGAATATATAATACAGAAAATCCCACTTATATGACAAGAAAATAAATTACTTAGGAGTAAATATAATATGAAATATTTAAAAACTACATGAAGAAAAATTTTTAAGTATGAAAGTAGACTTGAACAAATGGAGAGACATTTCTTGTTCTTGAATAAAATGACTCAGTATTATAAAGATGTCAGGTCTCCCTAAATTAGTTTATAAATTTAATGCAATCCCAAGAAAGATGCTAATAAGTTTTTTAATGGAACTATACAAGTTGATGCTAAATTTCTTTCATATGGAAGAATAAATATGTAATTCAAGAATAGCAAGGAAAACACTAATAGGAAAATATATAATGTGACTAGCCCTATAAATCATTAAAAGATGCTATAAAATTTCTATAATTAGAAAAGTACAGTGCTAACACATGGACAGACAAGTCTGTCATAGTACCAAGCCTATCATGGAAAAATCAGAAGTAATTTCAAGTACATATGAAGCTTTAGTATATCATAAAGGTAGCAACTCAAATCTCTAAGGCAAAAATGGACTTTTGTAATAAATGATGTTGGCACAAAAGATGTTGGAACAAAAAGATAACATTGAACTTTACCCCAAACTTTACCCCTTTATCAAATTCAAGAATAAACTCCAAATGATCAGGATCTAAAGGTAAACTGAATCCATATAAGTATTAGGAGGAAACTAGGTAAATTTCTCCTTATCCAGCATATGGGGAAAGTCTTTCTATGATTCGAAATCCACTAAAAGATTGATAAATTTGCTTAAAACAAAGAAACTGTGGTTTTGCATGGCAAATGTCACCATAAACAAAGTCATAAGACCATCAACACCCTGGGAAAAAATATTTGCAATATAGATTGCAATGCAAGGACCAATATGCCAATATATAAGTAACTTAAAAATTGAGAGGAAAGAAGGGGAGGCGAACAAAGAAAAACTGGCAAAAGACAGGAATGGGCAATTTAAAAATTAATATGTGAAAATGAAAAGATTTTCAACCTCACTCATAAAAGAAAAGCAAATTAAAGCTACACTAAAGTATCATTTCTCACCTATCACATTGGCAAAATTTTAAAATTATAATACATTCTGATGGCGAGGCAATGGATAAACAAGCATCTCATACACTGCTGAAGGGAAAGAGAATTAGTACAACCACCATAAAAGGTAATTCGTGAAATCCAACAAAACTACACTTGCATTTACCTTCTGAATTAGCGATCCCATTTCTAGGAATTCATTCTGAAGATATACTTTCAACAATAAGAAAATACATTGCACGATGTTTACTATTGAAACATTATTTGTAGCTGAAGAATATCGTCAGTAATCTAAATGCCAAATACAGGACAGCGGGCAGCCCGGGTGGCTCAGGGGTTTGGCACTGCCTTCAGCCCAGGGTGTGATCCTGGAGACCCAGGATCGAGTCCCACATCGAGCTCCCTGAATGGAGCCTGCTCTCTCTGCCTCTCTCTCTCTCTCTGTGTCTCTCATGAATGAATTAATAAAATCTTTAAAAAAAAAATACAGGACAGCTGCTTTAGTCTGCTCTGGCTGCTCTAACAAAATACCGTAGAAAGTTCTAAAAGTTGGAAGGGCCAAGACCACAGCACCAGCAGATTGGATGTCTGGTGTGGACTCACTTGCTGGCTTGCAGATGGCAGTTTCTTCTTTATATGCTCACAAAGCCTTTCCTCTGTGCAAGCGTGTGGAGAGAGGAAGAGAACTCTTGTGTTTCTTGCTCTTATAAGAGTGCCGATCCCATTATGGGGACTCCACCCATGTCTAAATCTAATCACCTCCAAAAAGCCCCACCTTGTAATACCATCACAGTGGGGGTTAGGACTTCAATGTATGCATTTTGAGAGGACACAAACATTTAGTCTATAGTAACAGTGGCTAAATGAACATGGTACCTTCACACAATAGACTACTGTCACTTGTTTAAACAAGAGGAGGCTCTCTATGAATTGATATGATTTTCCAGAGTTTATTAAGTTATAAAAACAAAAAAGCAAGGGCACCTGATTGGCTTGGTCAATAAAGCATGTGACTCTTGATCTCAGGGTCATGACTTCAAGCCTTGAATTGGGTGTAGAGATTACTTAAATAAAAATTTTATTTTTTTAAAGATTTTATTTATTTGAGAGTGAGGAGAGAGAGAGAGAGAGAGCATGGGCAGGGTGAGGGGCAGAGGGAGAGGCAGACTCCCCCACTGAGCAGGGAGTTGCATGTGGGGCCGAATTCTGGACCCTGGGATCATGACCTGAGCTGAAAGCAGATGCTTAACCATCTGAGCCACCCAGGTGCACCTTAAATAAAAACTTTAAAAAGCAAAATGCAAAGGATGATCTGCAGTATACTACCTGTGGTATAAGAAAGAAGAAACAATAATAATGAGGAAAAACAAGAAAATACACATGTATTACTCATTTGAGCAGAAGGAAACACATAAGATAAACTATAAGCTTCGATGGATGCCAATTGGGCATGTCAGGAAATGGATGGAAAAGAAAGGAAATTGAGGGGGGAGTATAAGAAAGTCACTTCTCTGAATGTAATTTTTTTTTTTAAGATTTTATTTATTTGTCCATGAGAGACACAGAGAGAGAGAGGCAGAGACACAGGCAGAGGGAGAAGCAGGCTCCATGCAGGGAGCCCGACATGGGACTCAATCCCAGGACTCCAGGATCAGGCCCCAGGCCAAAAGCATCGCCAAACTGCTGAGCCACCCGGGCTGTGCATCTGAATGTGCAGACTTCTGGAATCATGTTAGTGTTTCACATATTAAAAAAGTAAAATCTACAAGGAGGGGAAAAATTTAATACAAACTAAAATTTAACACCACTAACAAAATAACTCCAAATGAGTCAAACTGCTTATCCAATGAATAACATAACCACACTGAAAGGGGGGGTTGGGGAAAGAACCCAAATTATGTTAGAACACAGTATTAGGATGTATACCCTCAGGCTAAACCCCCAAACATCCCTGAACAAACACCAAACTCTAATTAATAGGCTTCTCTTCTACTGAGGCAAAAATTAACATCTCTGAAACTACTTTATGTACATTCTAGAAATGAGAAAATAGGAAAATAAACTGTGTAAAATGGGAATTGGTTTTCTTACTGTCAGAAAAAGGAACTGTAAATATGAAAGATGAACCTGTGTGTTGAACTGGAATTATAGGTATCAATGTGCATTCATGGGGAGATAAGTAGGTAGGAGGAAGGAAGGAAGGAAGGAAGGACGGAAGGAAGGAAGGAAGTGAGGAAGGAAAGGAGGGAGGGAGGGAGGGAGGGAGGAAAGAAAAGAGGGATTTTTAATGCTATTGAAATTGTATTTTTGTTTCAATTTCCTGTTTGTTTCTAGTTTATAAAAAAAGTAATTGATTTTTTAAAACGATTTTATTTATTTGAGAGAGGGAAACGAGAGTACAAGCATGGGTGGGGGAGGGGCAGAGGGAAAAGGAGAAGCAGACTCCCGGCTGAGCAGGGAGCCAGACATAAGGCTTTTATCCCAGGACCCTGGGATCATGACCTGAGCTGAAGGCAGATGCTTAACTGACTAAGCCACCCAAGCACACCATGTAATTGATTTTTATAGATTGATATTATATCCTGCAATAATGCTAAATTCACTGATAGCCCTAGGAGTTTTTTCTGTAGGTTCTATGAGATTTTTTTATATAATTATGTCATCTGCAAATTTAGTTTTATTCCTTCCTGTCCAATCTGTATGACTTTTACTTTTTTTTTTCTTATCTTATTGCACTTGTTAGAGCCTCTAGTACAATGTCAAATAGAAGTAGTGAAGATGGACATACTTGCCTTTGTCTCTGATCTTAGCAGAAAAGCATTCAGTCTTTCAATATTATGTATGTATGATGTTAGCTGTGGGGTTTTTGTAGGTTCCCTTTATCAGTTTTAAAAAGTTTTCATCTATTCTTGGTTTCCTGAGAATTTCTATCAAGAAAAGGATGTTGGATTTTGTCAAATGTTTTCTTGGTATCTTTTGAGATGATCAGATGGCTTTTTCAATGTAGTAAATAACATTAATTTTCAAATATAAACTTAACTTTGCAATCTTGGGATAAAATCCATTTAGTCCTGATACATTTAGATTCAATTTGCTAAAATTTCTTAAGAATTTTTGCAAGTAAAAAAAAAAAAAAAGAATTTTTGCAGGTATATTTATGAAGGATATTGGTCTGTAGTTTTTGTTTCCTTGAACTGTTTTTATTATCAGTAGTAAAAAGCAATGCTCTCTTCATAGAATGATTTTGCGGGGGAGTGTCATTCATAATATTCACTTATTTTTTTAATATCTGTAGAATTTGTAGTGTTGTCCTCTCTCTTATTCCTGATATTGGTAATTTGTGTCTTTTTTTTTCCTAACCAGTCTGACTAAAAGTTTATTAATTTTATTGATTTTTTCAAAGAATGAGTTTTCAATTTTGTTGGTTTTCTGTACTGTGTTCTGTTTCCCATCTCATGGATTTTCTGCCTTTTAAAAAAAAACCTCTCCGTTGCTTGCTTTGTGTTTTAATTGCTCTTTCTTTTCTAGTTTTTATTTATTCATGAAAGACAGACAGAGAGAGAGAGAGAGAGAAGTAGAGACAGAGGCAGAGGGAGAAACAGGCTCCATGCAGGGAACCCAATGTGGGACTCCATCCCAGGACTCCAGGATCATGCCCTGAGCCAAACGCAGATGCTCAACTGCTGAGTCACCCGGGTGTCCCTCTCCTCGCGTTTCTTTTTTTTTTTCTCCTCTCGTTTCTTAAACTGGAAGCTGAGTTCATTAATTTAAACTCTTCTTTCAGGGATCCCTGGGTGGTGCAGCGGTTTGGCGCCTGCCTTTGGCCCAGGGTGTGATCCTGGAGACCCGGGATCGAATCCCACATCGGGCTCCCGGTGCATGGAGCCTGCTTGTGTCTCTGCCTCTCTCGCTCTCTCTGTGACTATCATAAATAAATAAAAATAAAATAATTTGTTAATAAAATAAAACAACTCATTCCTATTATAGTTTTTTTTTTTTTTTTTAAACTCATGAGAGATACAGAACGAGAGAGAGGCAGAGACACAGGCAGAGGGAGAAGCAGGCTCCATGCCGGGGGGGGGGGGGGGGGGGAGCCCGACGTGGGACTCGATCTTGGGTCTCTAGGATCACGCCGTGGGCTGCAGGCGGCGCTAAACCGCTGGGCCACCCGGGCTGCCCAATTCCTATTATAGTTTAATGCTCTACATTTCCCTCTAAGAACTAGATTGGCTGCATGTCCCAATTTTTGATATGCTGGTTTTTGTTCTATGTTCTTTTATGTCATGGTAAGGTAGGTGTAGCTACAAAAGAAGACACAGGAGAAGTTCAGGAAAAAAAAGTTTATTATACTCACAGGTCCTAGAAACACAAGGCAGGGCACACCAGGCCACACAGGGCCACTTGGGGAAGCCTCAGGGTGGTCAGCAGGCAGATAGCAGGGGTGGAGTGGGGGAGCTGGGGCCAGAACCTTTATTGGAGTTTCTGTAGGACAAGCAAGGCAAGGCAGGATAAACACTTTAGGGTTGGCTAGCTTAAATAATTTCAGCAGGCTCTAAACTAGAGGGATGGTCCCTAGCTTGTAATGATTAATATTGCTCTTAGGGTGTATGGGCCAGATAGAGGAAGGATGGCTCTGGATTGGTTAGTTTGCAGATCAAAGACATGCTCCTGGCTGGACCTTTTGCTGCTCAAGAGCTTGCTAGCCCTATTAGGGTCAGTCTTTCCCCAGGCAGAAAGGTTAAGATACCAAAACATTGTAATATGTAGAAACAAAAAAATATAAACAACCGGTTTTCATTTTCACTCAATTCAAAAATACTAAGTTCCCTTTGAGGTTTCTAATTTAGACTTGTGCTACTCAGTGTTAAAATATTTGGGGATTTCCTAGAGATCAGAGATTTCCTTTATTGATTTTAAGTTAATTTCCATTGTGATCACAGAACATAGTCAGTATGACTTGAATCCTTTTGAATTTATTGGGACCGAATTGAATCTGTCTGAGCAAATGATCTATCTGTACTTGAAAAGAATATGTATTCTGCTGTTGGTGGGTGGTATTCTAGAAGTATCAATTAGGTTAGGTTGGTGGATAGTGTTATCTTCTGTGTCTTAACTGATTTTTGGTCTACTTACTCTATCGATTATTGAAAGGTATTAAAATCTCTGAATATAATTGTAAATTTATCCTATTCCTTCTTGTAGGTCTACCAGTTTTTGTTTCATGTATTTTTAAACTGTTCCTGGGAACATAAATATTTATAGAGTTATTCCTTCCTTATGAATTGACTTCTTTATCATTATAAAATGATCCTCTTTATCTGGGGTAATATTCTATGTTCTGAAATCTACTTCACCCAATATTAGTATAACTACTCCAGCTTTCTTTTTCTTAGTGTGAGGGTAGTATATATTCTTCCATTCTTTTATTTTTAACCTATTTGCATCCTAATATTTCATCATGCAGGCAGCCTAATTTGGTTCTTACTTTCAGAATCTGACAACTGCTACCTTTTAATTGAGGGTGTTCAGACCGTTTCCTATTTATTCTCAGTCTTTCCCATCTGCTTCTATTTCCTTTTTTCATCTTTTTTTTAGAGTTCAGTAGTTTTTATGATTCCATCTTATCTCCTATGTTGGCTTATTAGCCATAAATTCTTTGCTGTGCTATTTTAGTGGTTGCTTCAGAGGTTGCTTTAACATATCACAGAGTACTTTCAAGTAATATTGTACCACTTTATATATAATACAAGAACCTTACAATTGTATACTTCCATTTCTACTCTCTTAGCTTTTGTGCTATTGATATACATTTTATTTTTATAAACTCCACAATACATTATTGTTGCTCTAAAGTTATTTTTTATTGTGGTAAAATATATATAACATAAAACTTACCATTTTAATCACTTTTTTAAAATAAGATTTTATTTGGGAGAGAATGAGAATGAGCAAGGGGGGAGGGGCAGAGGCAGCAAGAGAAGCAGACTCCCCACTGCACAGATGCTTAACTGACTGAGCCACCGACGTGGCTTAAGATTGTTTTTTTATCACTTGTTTTAAGCAATTTGATTTTGATATATCCTGGGTATTGTTTCCTTTGTATTTCCTGTGCTTGGAGCTCCTTTTGTTTCTTAGAACTGAAGACCTACAGGTTGTATCGAATTTAGAAAAATCTCAGCCATTATTTCTTCAACCGTTTTCTTTTTTTTTTTTTTTTAAAGATTTTATGAGAGACACACACAGAGACAGAGACAGAGACATAGGCAGAGGGAGCAGCATCAGGCTGCATGCAGGAAGCCTGATGTGGGACTCAATCCGGGGTCTCCAGGATCACGCCCTGGGCTGAAGGCAGCGCTAAACCGCTGAGCCACCCGGGCTGCCCTCAACCCTGTTTTCTATCTTCCCTTCTCCCTCTTCTGCTTCCAGGATTCTGAATATATGCACCTGAAGTCGCACCATGGCTCACTGAAGCTCTGCTCATTTTGTTTCAGTCTTTTTTTCTGTGTTTCATTTTGGACATTTAAGCTGATATATTTCCAAGTTCACTATCTTTCCTCCCACATCTGATCTCCAATAATCACACTGCTTTAGTTGTCAGTTGCCATCAGGAGAGGCTGAGAATTTTTTAAACCATCAAGAAATGGCTCCTTTTTAAAACAGTTCTGCCCTCCATTTGCATTTTACTACTTAGGCAGCAAGAAGAAATCAGGTGGCACCTTGAATACTGCTTGCAAATCTTACAAACCTAGATCACAAAGTTCATTAGAATGGTCTGCTCTCCACAGAACCATAGTAATAGTGCCACTGACTTTTTTGCCACTGTGGAAGAGATCCCTTTCCTCGTTTCCAATACCATGTCCCTCACTTCCTTTTGAGCACTCATTGGCAGTGTCCTCCAAGTCCAGATTTCTACTAAGTCTGTTGAAGGCAATTTAGGTGTGTTCTAACACGTTTCTCCAAATCCTGGCAGCCTCTCCCCATGTGCTAGTTTCAAAGTCACTCCCACTACTTTCGGATATTTGTTATGGCAGCAGCCCACCCTTGGTACCACTCTTGGTATTTGTTCTGATGCCATGTTAACTGTATGCAGCCAGGACCACTATCCATCTTTTTTTTTTTTTTTTAAAGATTTTATTTATTTATTCATGAGAGACAGAGAGAGAGAGAGAGAGAGAGGGAGAGAGGCAAAGACACAGGCAGTGGGAGAAGCAGGCTCCATGCACAGAGCCTGACATGGGACTCGATCCCGGGTCTCCAGTATCACACCCTGGGCTGCAGGCGGCACTAAACTGCTGCACCACTGGCACTGCTCACTATCCATCTTCAGAACCTAGCAATCAATCCTACTTTAAAAAAAAAAAAAGAGATGTAAATAATAGGGAAGTTTTTAAATTTAAAATTCACTGGCTTAAAATGACATTTACTATCTTAGTTTCTGTGCATCAGGAATCTGGAGTCAGGGCCTCCGCTGGGTCTGTAGCAGCTGTACAGCTCAGGTTATCATCAGGGCTAGGTTAGGGCCGCAGCCATCTCAAGGCCCAACTGGGGAATGACTGGTTTCCAAGCTCTCTCACAGGGCCATTGGACTGAGCCCTACCTCCACTCCGTTCCTTGCCATGTGGACTCTCCAATGGGAGCTTGCTTGGTCAAGGCAAGCAAATGAGAAGTGTCTGAGTTTGGAAACAAGATAGATGTCAGAGTCTTTTAAAACCCGATCTTGGAAGTGTCGGCCATCTCTTTTGATGAATTTTATCCATTAGAAGCAAATCTATCCATCTAGCTCACATTTAAGGGAGGGGAATATACCAGGGCCTGAATGCCAGAGGTGGCATAATTGGGAGCCATTTCAGAAGCTGCCCAAGACACCCATAAAGTAGGTTTTTCATTTTAGACATTGTAGTTTTAATCTCTAGAGGCCTGACATGGGTTTTTATATCTCCTGTGTCAACATGTTGAATTTTTCTGGCTTTGTGACATCTGCAACACAGTTAGAACTTTTAATGGCCTGTGTACTCATATCATGTGGGTTATTTCTGGGTCTATTTTATTTCATTTTCATTAGGGGTTGTATTTTACTGGCTCTTTGCTTATCTGGCAATTTTTCTTTCTTTTTTTTTTTAAGAGAGAGGGAGAATGCATGAGCAGGAAGGGGGTATGGACAGAGGGAAAGAGAAACAGACTTATAAGCATTTAATTTTAAGAGAATTTTAAGATATGGGTCTCATCTCAAGACCCTAACCTGAGCCAAAATCAAAAGTTGGACGCTTAATCAACTGAGCCATCCAGGCTCCTCAATTGCCCTGTTATTTCTGATTGGCTGTCAGACATCATGAATTTTACCTTACAGGTTGCTGGGTATTTTTGTGTTGCGGCAATTAGCTTTGCTCTGGAACACAGTAAATTATGTGCTAACCTTTTGATCCTTTCGGGTCTTGCTTTTGAACTTTGTTAGGATTGAGGCAGCATCAGTTTAGTTCTAACTCACATGCTGCTGAGACAGACCCTTGCTGTACATTCTACTAGATAGCCCGTGAATTATGAGGTTTCTCACTCTGGCTGACAGGCCTGGGTAAACTCCCCCCAATCCTTTCATTTCATTCTTTATATCCAAGAATCAGGGGACCCTCAGCGAATGTGTAGTTCTTTGTGCAGCTCTCCTCTGCAGAGAGTACTTTATCCTGCCATTAGCCATGGGGGTGAGGGCTGGCTCAGGGCAGAGGTAGGAGGAAGGGGCAGTTGGAGTGGTTACAAGTAGGCAATTCATTCAAAATTCCCCTCAAGGCATAAGCAGGCAGGGGTCATAGTGTTCCTTTTAAGTCCACAAACTTTAAGTTTTGAAGTGTTTAAAGATTTTTTTTAACTTAAATCCAAACTTTTCAGAACCCAATTCAATAGTCACTGGGCACCTACTATACACCAGCTACTAAGGTACAGATAGAACTCAAGACTAATAGGGTACAAATATTTTTTTAAATGAAGAAGCGGGGCACCTGGGTGGCTCAGTGGTTGAGCATCTGCCTTTGGCTCAGATCATGATCCCAGGGTCCTGGGATCAAGTCCCAAATCAGGCTCCCCACAGGGAGCATGCTTCTCTCTCTGTCTGTGTCTCTGCCTCTCTCTCTGTGTCTCTTATGAATAAATAGAATCTTTAAGAAATAAAATAAAAAATAATAAAAATGAAGAAAGCCAACCATAAGGGACATAGCACAGTGGAGTTAAAAAATGGGCACGGGAAGATCTGTGTCCGGCCCTGTCACAGGTAGACAAGAGGGGAGACACCCCTGGGTCTTGTCCAAGTCATACATGGAAGAGTAGTTCCCTGGTCTAATCAGTTTTCCAGAACACAATAGATGGAGGATTTCTTTAACAGTCCCCATTCTCCAGGATCACAGGGCTTGGGTAAATGTCCACATTATCCGTAGGTGGGTTACAGAACAAGAAAACAGTGAGCACCGTGGGCAGAGATGTGAAAATACAAGTATCTGGCACTGTTTGAGTACTGCAAGCATAAAGGTGTGACAGGAGATAAGAATCTAGAAATAATACCGGTTGGGATCAAGTTTGAGACATTTGGGTGCCAGCCCATCAGGGTGAGTAATGAGCAGGTCCACAGGCCTTAGTGAATACATGCCAGAGCACAGGCCTCAGGTCTGGCTGCTTGGCGCCATTCCTGTGGTTTGTACAGACAGAGCAGCTAGCTGTGGGCCAAACTATGAGTGTCTGTCTGTCCCCAAAAGGTCAGCTCAGAGAAGTGGAATTCGGGAAAGGGGGCTCTTGCTTCGAAGCACTCCTGACCAGATAGATACTGTCTTCCCAGGCCTGGTCGGCAGCTGCCTCACAAAACAGCCATGTAGGTGTGTCTCACGACACAGGAACAGAAGAAGGCTGCTGCTGAGCCTCAGGGGGTTGGGCAGGGACTCCAAATTTAGAGGCCTTAGTTAGCATGGGTTTTCAACACTCCCCAAATGTGAGTGCTGTTGTCTATTAGGATGAGCCTCCTCCTCAAAATGACAAGTTTTTCTTCCTGACTTGTGTATGCCTCGTGTCTTTTTTATGAAACAATCCTGTCTTTTCTGTCTTTCTGTCTTTTCTTTCACTTGAGGAACAAGAGAGAAAAAGATGTTTCTGAGAATAAAGGAACTAATTAAAGACCCCAGGGCATTACACCGCTTTTGGAACAGGAACCCAGCCTCCCAGCAGTATCAAAAATGAATCCGGGGGAGAAGTAAAAAATCACTCTATCAAAGAAGCCCAACTGAGGAGCTGTGTGGGCGGTGGCTTCCGAGGTGCGATGGCCTGCAGGGGACCTAGAGGACCTGCACACAGGGATTCCCGAGCGGGAGGCTGCAGACGCTAAACAGTGAACAGGCAGCACGGCAACTGCTCTAGCTCTCCCCTCCATCAGGGCCTTGGCCCTGTCGGCACCTCAACACCAATTAGCAAGTCTTGTTTATCTTGGGGTGCATCTCCCCAGAATAGCTCCTCAGGGATGGGCCCCATCTCACTCTTCGGTGCCTCCTACAAGAAAGGGCCTCAGTAGAGGTCTGTCACCTAGACAGAGCCCAGGCCTGTAACCAGGCATAAGAACACCTATAATCAAGAGTGGTCAAATGTTCCATTTCTGTTTATTCAGAACACTAAGATAAAATACACCTTAAATATTACAAATATTTATATACAGGAATGGCCAGTCCCCATGATTAAAAAACGGTCTGAAAAAAACCCCAAAATATAGGCTCTGAAGATTTTTAAGCCCTAGACAACCCATGAAGACAAAACCAAGGTCTCAATGCATGTTCTTCAACACAGTTAACAAACTCTGAATCTAGCTCAGCCTGGGTGATGCTACAGGAAAGAACGTGGATATGGAAAATCCCTACCCAATGCTGGTGCCGAGCACTCAGCCTTCACTGTGACCCTATGGATGTCATTTCCGGAAGCGTTTGAAAAGCGGATGCACATGCTTCGTGGAAGCCTTGCTCCGTGCCGAGTGGTACTCCATGTACACGGTGTCATCAGCTCCAGACATGGAGCTCATTGTGCCAAAACGCCGAGACACCTATGGGGGAGACCCAGTCCATGATTAGTTTCCAAAGGAAAAGACACTCCTTTTTTAACATTTATATTCACAGTAAGCTTTATAAAGTTTTAAAGTTTAATAAATACTAATTTTTAAAAAACATTTATTGACCACTTATTGTGTCTCAGGCATTGTGTGAAGCAGTTTACACATATTTACGTGTATTAACTCCCATCTTCCAGATGAGGAAACTGAGGCACAGATAGATTAAGTAACTTATCCAAGATCACACAGCTCTTAGAGATGGGACTTGAACCCAGACAGCTGGTTTTAGCTTGCCTATTCTTAACCATGTCATAAAGAGAGGCATGACTCTGCCTCTCTTAATGACAATTTATAAACAGAATTTTTCGAAAGTAAGGGCAGCACACCTTCAACACCTCGAGACTCCACCATAAGGCTTTGAATCCAGTGGAAAGCCAGAAAACCCTGAGCTTGAAACTTGGCTCTACTTCTCACTGGGTGACCTTGGACAAACACCGAATGTCTGAGCCTCAGTGAATGCATCTCTAAGATGGGGAGAGCCTCATCTGTCTTGACAAAAAGTGGGGTGAACAGAAATCACACAGGCAAGTATGCAGACAGGCATCAAGCAACACCTTCAACAGCCTGGCCTTAGAGAACTCGTTCGGTTGGTGGGGATTACCAGACATCACCTTAGCACACGGTCACAGGCAAGAAATTTCCCTGAAGCATCCATGCATGGAGGGCGCCCACAGGGGGGAACCAGTCCCCATGTTTGGGGGCAGAACGGCCTCAGGCTGGAGGGAGAGCAGCATCACCCCAGAGGAAGCTGCTTTTCTTTCCTTGTCCCAACCACTGCTCACCTTTTGGTTCTAATATCAATTTAGTTTTCAAAGCACTGGACTAAAGTGTACTTTTCTCTTGGAAGGGCCCGATAAGAATGCCCCATAATGGTACTTTCATTAATCATGCCACATTATATTGGCCTGGCACATGGTATTCAGTATTTGCAGAATAAATGGAAAGTTCATTATTCTCAGAGAACTCTAAATTTTCCCAAATATTCAAACTGCAATGTGAGCTCATTCTCAGACCCCCTTCACAGCCTGAAAGGCTCAGTTCTATCACTAATAAGGAAGCTAGAGCTGAAGTAACTTGTCTGAGACTCTGGGCTGGCAGGCCCAGGCCCACAGCAGCCCCTCCCACAGCCACCCCTGCTCAGGCAGCAAGCCTGAGGCCACATGTGTCACCCAGGGCTCCAACATCAAGGCACTAACAGAACTCGGACCAGACAGAGAGGCAAACAGAGTAGGCCAGCTACAGCCACTATGGACTCAGCCACGTGAAATGATGTGTAGGAAAGGATGCACACCAAAAGGTTAATAGGGGCCATTTCTGTTACTCTCTTCTCTGTGGTTTCCTGCGTTTCCAAGTTTTTACAAAGGTCACACAGGTGTGCGCGAGTGCACATGCACACACACACACATACACACACAGATAACCACATGCGTATGTGGAAGGCTTCTCTTCAGGAGATACCTGGCGCCTCATTCCCTCACTCACCTGGCTGGATTTGGAGCCAAACTCCCCTGCCACCACCTCTTCCTCAGCATCCAAGTCAGTGGCCGCGAGGACCTTCTGCAAGAGCTGCTGCTGCTCTTCCCTTGTGGAGAATGCCAGCTCTTCGTCCTCCATGCCCGCCAGCTTTGTGATCACCTGTGGAGCCAAGAGCCGCAGGCCTCATGTCCCCTCCTGTTTTCCTTCCCTCGGGCCCATTGGTGCAGGTGGCTAACCAAAGAGAGCTCCTCTCTGGCATTCCAGAGACCAGCTTCGGAGCCACCTGAAACAGGGAGCTTAACTGATGACTGTAGGGCAGTGAAGGCGAAGGAAATTCCAGAGAAGCCTACTCCCAAAACAGCAGACACATGATCACTTACAGATGATCAACAGGGGCCTTGGCAACTCTAAGATGTCCCTTCTGGCAGTTTTCCATCCTGCACCAGCTATACGAAGGGACCAGAGATGGACAGGCACAGCCTGCTGCCCCAGGGCAGGGTCTTTAGCCTCCCGGGCTTCGGGTAGGAGGGAGCATTTAGAAATGAGAGCCTGTCAGGTGGACTTACAAAATTTTTTCTAATTGAGCAAAAGAACAGCATGGTAGTGATTTGGTTTTCCTTTCTCTGGGCGTAACTTACTACATGGCCTACCTATCCCTGAAGAAAGCCTGGATTGAGAACACAGAGAAATCTTGTTGGCCCCCCTGTAATTCTTCTCATCATTTTCATTAAAAGCAAAGTCCCAGAAACAGGGATCTGGCTGAGGCCTTCAAGTGGCCGCAGAGCCCGAGGACAGATACCGGGCACTTTTGCCCTGGCCCAATCACCCCTCTGGGAACTCTGGGCTCATGATCCTGGGAACTCTCACCTGGCTGCTCTCAACGGGCAGTGTTGAAGGCAACGAAGGCAAAGGCAGCTCCAACCAACACAATCCCATGACCAGGTGCCTTTCTGCCAAGCTCACCTTTCAAAGAACCCAGAACACTCCCTGATTTGGTGCTTGTCTCACCCTTGATCTCTTGTCTCGCCCTTGATATCACCCCTGATCTCTCCAGGATCAGGAAGTATGAATTCTGTTTTCATCACATACTTTTTACGGATACATATAAAGGCCATCACACAAATCCTCCAAAATATGGTCAACTATCCTGTCCTCTGGCCCAGCATGAGAAGTGTGAAGCTGTCTCTGCTGGCTAAAAAAGGAGGAGTTAGACAGCCCTGACCTCTTGTCTCTGGCTAATAACAGGAACTCACCAACTTGTAAAAAGACACAATCAGAAGCATCTGAACAGGCAGCCTGTAGTCTCTTGCAAACCAAGAATGCGGAACCTACATGTTCTAGGGGCACCCTTTTAGTTCTCTACTTCCAGCACCCCCCACTTAGCCCCACAAATAAAAATCTTTAAGGACCTTAAATCCTGACATAAACTTACCATGTGCGTCAACAGGAAAGAAAGCAAACACATCAGTCAATGGAAGTCAGCCAAAGCTTTAGGATCCCCAAACCATGCAACCGCCAATTGTGGACAGCTCTGATGTGAGGCCCACTCAGGCCTGGGCCACCTGGAGGGGCAGCTCAACAGAGCCTTCCCGGTATTATAAATCAAGTATGTGAACAATGGCAAATTCTAAAGCTTTGGCTGACAACCATTGCTGGTGCAGGAAAGTAACTCTAAGGGGCTCAGGGGAGCACAGTGATGGCCACATTTCTGCAGGATCTCAGGTTCTATGAGGCTAGCACATTTTCCCCACTGACAACTAACACTCTTTTCACAAGACAACTGTAAAACACTAACAAGTAGAGACTCCAAGCCTTCAGAGGCCCCATTCTTTGACCTTCACTATAGGGATCTTGCACAATATCTTTCCTTAAAGTCCTTGGCAACTTATGCGAGATAAAGGGAACCTGAGGCAGGGCTTCCAATGCCCTAATGTTCTGTGCCTGTCTGAGCTTTTTCCCACACTGGTGCCAATAGCAGTTCTTACCTTCCCCTGGAGGCATGGGTACAAAGAAATTCTTGGTTCTATTCTGATAGGAGATCAATGAATACATACCTTAAAGCTATAACCCTGATCTACCAGGAATCTCTGCCGCTTGGTTGAGTAAGCCATTTCCTGTGTGTCCTGGGATACCAACGAGTAGAAGAAGGCATTATACTCCTCAGCAACCATCCCTTAACAGAGAGAAGGAGAAAGGACAACATTAGCTGTCAAAATGCCAGGAACCGAGGGTTCTAGGCTCAAAAATTAAGTACAGCTGATCCCTGAATAATATGAGAGTTAGGGGTACCGACCCTCCCCCCGCACAGTTGAAAATCTACATGTAATTTTTGACTCCCCCAAAACTTAACGACTCACAGCCGACTGCTGACTGCAAGGCTTAACAACAACATAAACAGTTGATTAACACATACTCTGTATGTTATATGCATTACATATTATTTTTTAGTATAAAGTAAGCTAGAGAAAACATTAAGAAAATTATAAAGAAGAGAGAATACATTTACAGTACTGAACTACAGTTATCAAAAAAATCTCTCAGTACAAATTGTGTTATTCGAGGGCCAAGTGTAATGCAGTGGGAGAGCTTTGCAGTCAGGAGGGCTGATGGCCCTGACTGTGCTTAGGCACTTGACCAAAATTAAAAACATCTGTGCTTTAAATGGCATCATCATGAAAGTAAAATGACAACCTACAGAATGGGAGAAGATATTTACAAAGCATGTATCTGATAAGTGATCTGTATCTGGACTGTATAAATTAACTATTACAAATCAATAATGAAAAGACAAATGACCCAATTATAAAAAGAGCAAAGCATCTGAACAGACATTTCTCCAAAGAAAATAGACAAACGGCTAACAAGTCCATGAAAAGCACTTAACATCATTAGTCATCAGGGAAATACACTGGTGCCACAATGAAGTACCACTTGGCACTCCCCAGGATGGCCAGAATCAAAAAAAGATAATCACAGCTATTGTCAAGAAGGTAGAGAAACTGGATTCCTCATATATTGCTGGTAAGAGTGTAAAATGGTGCAGCCATTTTAGAAGACAGTCTGGCAGCTTATTAAAATGTTAAACAGAGACCACAGCTGATGCAACAATCTACTCCTAGATATATCCCCAAAAGAATTGAAAAAATATGTCCACACAAAATCTGCACATGAATTTCATAGCAGCAATATCTCTAAGAACCGAAAAGTGGAAATAATCCAAGTGTCTATCAACAGAAAAATGAATAAACTAGATGTGGCATGCCCACACAATGGAGGATCATTCAGCAGTAACACGAATAAAGTACTACCACCTGCTAATAGGGAAGACCCTTTTGAAAATGTCACGCTAGCGAAAGAAGGCAGTTGCAGAGGGCCCAGACTGCACAATTCTGTATGTGTGCAATGTCTACAATGGGCACGTTCGTCAAGGTAAAAATAGAGTAATGATTGCCTGCAGTTGGGGCTGGGAGGGAAGGAGAAAGGAGTGACTGCCAGAGCGAAAGGGTTTCTTTTCTGGAGTGATGAGAATATTCTAAACATAGCCTGTGGTAATGGCTAAACACTTTGCAATTATATTTAAAAAAAAAAATCACTGGGGGTGCCTGGGTGGCTCAGTTGGTTAAGTGTCCAATTTGGCTCAGGTCATGATCTCAGGGCCATGTGATCATACTGGGTGTGGAGCCTGCTTAAGACTCTCTCTGTCCCTCCCCCACCTCCTCAATGGGCACACGCATTCTCAGTCTCTCAAAAAAAAAGAAAAAAACCACTGAATTATACACTTCCAATGGACCAACTGTATGGTATGCGAATTCTATCTCAATAAAGTTGCTAAAAAAAGAAAAAAGAGCTCAGAGAGAAAACATAGAACAGACTCATCACAGAAACTAGGACAAAAAATACTGCAGCCTATAAAACCTGATCCTTCTGGACAATCTGCAGAGTTTTGCTTCACAATTCAATTGTCAGCAAACTCAGTACCTGTGTACTGCCTCTGAATTCTATTGTTTCTTAGTCTTACAAGAGCTCAGAGAGGCGAAGAACGCAGCCAAATGCCTTATATCAAACAGTATTTCAAAAAACAAAAACAAAATCCTATCAAATTCAAAGTGGTTTTCAAGTTAGATGTGTTTCTTTTCTGGGAGGTGATAAGGCATATATTATGAATTATGCTCACATATGCTAGTCAGATTATATTCTGGTCAGTTTATAAAAGCTGCACTTTATCCAGTAGCTTCCAATATTCTGTTACACAAGCCTTATTCCTCACAACAGCCCTGCAAGACAGGATGGCACCTGTACTCTGGATGGCAAAGCAAGGCTCACAGGGGCAAACTACCTGCAAGGCCACAAAATTGGCCAGGTGCCCAAGTGCATGCTATTTCTACTAATGTGCCCTGTCTCCATATTAAATACAATTGGCTGCCTCTTAAACACATTCTAATATGGTACGATTCCAACAACCACACACTAACCTTGTTTCTGACACTCAAGCATCTCCTAAGAGAGGAAAGTGGATTCCCTGAGGACAGGCCTGTGTCCTCGTCTTCGGGCCTGCTTGGCCTAGGAGAACAACCCCGGCCATCTCTAAGCAGCAGTGTCAGTGCCTGCCTTGCCCATGGTTAGGGTCTGGGCCCTTTTACCACAGTGACCACAGAGACACTCTGACCTCTTGCACGTCCTCACGTACTGAGCGTGTGACACCTCTGCAGCAAGCTGCCACACAAGACGGGACTTTTGCTGGGTGGTGTGTGAGGAAGCCATCTGCAGCTGCCCAAGTTGCTCTTACCAAGCTTTCCCCTTACTCCTGACTCAAGGTCCAGGGTCCAGCTTCAGCTCATACACGTCACTGGTGGCCAAGCCCTCTGTGTCTATACCATTACACACTGCCTTCCTGGCCCCTCTTACTACCTACCAACACAGGCACTCAGCTTAGAGGATGCCCATGTGAACCAGGTGACTGCCATGGAAAAGATCTACATATTAACCCCAAGGCATGAACTAAGAAGAGCCAAACAGATCTTGGTCCTTGCTTTGGAACCTCTCCCTACAGAATGTATGGGGCCCAAGGGCCTACCTTACCACTAAGAACACATAGGCAGCTTAGCCTACCCTCTTTCTAACCAAAGTGGTTCAAAAGGAAAGATTTCCTGGAGCAGAAGGGTAAGGCCACCTTTACCTTTTTTGGCTCGGAGCACTCGCCCCAGCCTTTGGGCTTCCTGCCGCCGGGAGCCACCATGAGATGAGATCTGAATGAGAACATTTGCTTCTGGCAGATCAAACGATGTGTCGCCCACCTACAGAAATGAAACAACTGAGAGTTTGGGGAGGTTTTTTGTTTTGTTTTGTTTTGTTTTCATTTGGGATGTAAAGAAAAAAAAATCAATTGGCCTTGAATTTAAATAAGCTCTGTAGATAATGTAGAAAGATAATCACCATCCTCCTCTTCCTGTACCAGGGTCCTGTGGATGCAGGCAGGCCTCAAGGATTAGTGTGAATTCTCCTGGAAACTGTCCTAAAGAAGCTGTAAGGACCTGTAATCCCCACCAGCTGTCTTGGCAGCATTCCCAGTATAGCCTGCAGGGGCCCAGAGATGAGAGGTCCCTATCAACAGACTCTCTGCAAATGACCCCTCTTCTTTTTTGCTACAGAAACATGTCTGCACAAAACCATCCACACTCTCAATTGGAGGTCAATGAAACCACCAGTACCTGTGGGATACATGATCTGGAAGGGGCCACTGTCCACACTGGGCTGCATCTGGCTCTGGGTGGCGGCCTCAGCTCGAAGGTTCCAACCATCAAGGTTCCTAAACGCACATCCAAGTCTGGCACTTACTGAGCCGCCATGATCACTTATGCATAAATCTCATCTATTTTGAGCTTTGGGTCTATTCTAATCTGAAGGACTACTCTACATTGTTGAACCACAGCTGCTAACAGTGTCATCAAGCTGGGCCTTCGTGAGTTTGCATCATGCTCACATTAATCACCCACCATCAAAGCACATGAGGAGCCAGAAGCAAGGCTGCCCACGACCCACAACAATCTCCAACTCCACAAAGACACTTCATCTGAATGCCTACTTTTGCCAGAATAGGTA
This sequence comes from Canis lupus baileyi, assembly GCF_048164855.1. Taxonomy (NCBI): domain Eukaryota; kingdom Metazoa; phylum Chordata; class Mammalia; order Carnivora; family Canidae; genus Canis; species Canis lupus. The sequence goes on along the minus strand of NC_132857.1, from coordinate 28,597,704 downwards.
ATGAAAATGTCCCACTTAGATAAGTAAATATAACTTAAAATTCCTATATCCCCAAAAGAACTGGGAAAAATCTCAAATGAAGAGACTTTAGGGCAGCCCAGGTAGCTCAGCGGTTTAGCACTGCCTTTGGCCCAGGGTCTGATCCCAGAGACCCAGGATCAAGTCCCAAGTCGGGCTCCCTGCATGGAGCCTGCTTCTCCCTCTGCCTATGTCTCTGCCTCTCTCTCTGTTTCTCTCATGAATAAATAAAATCTTTAAAAACAAACAAACAAACAAAAAAACAAAAAGACTTTAGAGACGCCCAGGTGGCTTAGCGGTTGAGCATCTGCCTTTAGCTCAGGGCATGATCCTGGAGTCCTGGGATTGAGTCCCACACTGGGCTCCCTGCACGGAACCTACTTCTCCCTCTGCCTGTGTCTCTGCCTCTCTCTGTATCTCTCATGAATAAATAAATAAAATCTTAAAAAAAACAACAACAACAACAGACTTTATAGATCATCCACAATACATTAAACCCTGCATCTGTTCCTTCTGCTACCTGTCAGAAAGCATTCCTCTGTCCCCAGATGCGGACACACGGGAGTGAAACTGACACATGAGGTCCCTTCAAAAACATGAATTCATTCCCCAGAAATCACCCAGTGTCCCCCCAGCCCTGGGGGTGCTGGTGTCTCACCACCACCCTGCATGCCACACAGACCTTGGATATGAAGATGGTGTTGATTTTGGGGTTATGCTTGAAATTCTGGAGAATCTGCATCCTCTCTCCTTGGGATGTGGGACCATAGATATAGGGTCTAGAGAAGAAGGAAGCTGCATTAGAAAGGCTACAGAATCACCCCCTCGATTATTCTGGAGGCGTATCAGAGGGAAAGGGAGCTCCATCAAGGTTTCCCTCTTTCACGAAGCCCTCCATCATGCAAGGATAAGGATATCAGAAGGAGGCCCATAAAAATGAGCGGCTACAGACCCTGAGCCAAGGTTCTGGTCACCCATTCTCTTCAAGATTCTCTCCTTTCCTTTTTCCTTGGTTTCTCGACTATGCTTTTTCCTGAGGCAACATCTCTCCATCTAAGCTTAGTGTCTACACAAGTAGTGCTAACACAGAATCCAGGTGGGACTGTGGGCAGGGGAGGACATTGGTGGTGTTTCCTGAGAAGCTCTTTCTAGATGTAGTACCACAGCTGGGATGCTGGACCAGTCAGCCTGCCCTCTTGGCCTCTGGCCCATATAGTCTGACCTCAGCTTCACCGGAGCGCTCACTTGGCCGCTATTTCAAATGCCAACTTGCACCCACCTCTGGAGCCCAGCTCAAACATAGTGCCCCACCAAAGCAGTGCAACTCCAGCCCCTGATCCCTGGGCTTAAGGGACCCAGGCTCCCTTTTCCATATACTCTGACCTCTGAGTCTGACCACTTGCTCCTCTGTCTTACCCAATTCGTAAGAAATTCCCGAAAGCTTTGAGAGAGGAAAACACGCAAACAAACAAGCAAGCACCTTCTGTACTCTGGCACGGGGAACACAGGCTGCCTGGCACCAACCCCAACCTCTCAGTCCTTACTTGTTCAGTCTAATGGCATATTCCTTCAGGGCAAACACATTGTCTGCAAAGACAATAATCTTGTCATTCCTCCTTTCGTGAAACTTGATCAGAAACTGGCAAGCTCTGAATTTGTTAGGGTTCATGGTGTACAGCAAGATTCGTTTCTTGGTTTTGATTGCCACATACTCCCGGTAAAACTCAGGAGACATTGGGCACCAAACCTGTGACACAGAAAGAATCAAGGGTCAGTTTGTAAGTTTTAAATATCACGTGATTAGAAACTTTTGAAGGCCATTCACTTGGCAGAACTAGCTTTAAAATAAATCAAAACAGGGGTGCTTGGATCTCTCTCTTGACTTTGGCTCCAGTCATGAGGTCAAGCCTCACATCATGCTCCAAGCTGGGCATGGAGCCTGTTTAAGATTCTCTCTCTCTCTCCTTCAGCCTCTCCCCACCTCCTCCTCTCTAAAAAGAAAAAAAAAACAAAAATAAAAATAATTTTAAAAATATATATAAATATACACATATACCCCAAATCAAATACCTAATGGTGAACCAAGACACTCTATCTCTTAACACATAGATTTTTTTTTTAAAGATTTATTTTTACTTGTTTATGATAGACATAGAGAGAGAAAGAGAGAGGCAGAGACACAGGCAGAGAGAGAAGCAGGCTCCATGCTGGGAGCCTGACGCAGGACCCGATCCCAGGACTCCAGGATTGCGCCCTGGGCCAAAGGCAGGCGCAAAACCGCTGAGCCACCCAGGGATCCCCAACACATAGATTTTTAAATCTATCGATATCCAGGGAATTACTTTTACACCAGCTCCAAGTAAGGGAAATCAGATTCTCAGCCAGTGGTACAAGTGATCCCTCTTGTTTAGACCACCCTCCACACACAAGTCTACACACAGCACTACTATGGAGAACTGCACACATACTTCTTAACTCTGTCTGTGGAGTCAGCCTAGCAATGACATTCTAGGAATACTGAACACACCCTCGCACCTAGATCTTGGTTGTAAATTCCACTGTCTACTAAAAGGGCAGCTTGGAGAAATGGCTGACTCCAGAGCCAGGATAGGTCGGGAAATTACCAGATGAGCCTAAAGTATCTTGCTGTGCCAGAAAGCAAAGAAGTGCTCAAAGAATGAGCTCAAAGAATGACATGAGGACATGTCAAACGGATATAGAAGCCAGATGGAAGTGGGTCCCGTTGGTCACATCTGAGACAATTTGATCATTCAAGGATGACAGTAACACTCCTGAGGGCCTCCTCTGTGCTAGGCCGGTGCATGAGCCACTGGCAAGGTAAGGGAAGCTCACACAAATATACCGAAGTGCCACGTGTTTCAAAGGTCTCAAGGCTGTGAACACACAAAAAGGACCCTCTGGAAATTTTGTATGGAACAGGCCATAAAGCCTATACTGACAAGCTCCAAATTCTGTGACTAGTTCTACTTCCCTATGTGATCACCACAGACCCTTTCTTCACACTGTCAGCTGCCATCACTATATGCCTAACACTGGGCTGAGCTCAAATTCACAGGTTTTGCTGCTGCTGCTGTTTTCTGGTTCCTCTTAGGCCATGTCCTGTCCATGTCCTCATTAGAATTTCTAGTTCTTTACAGCCAAAGCAATTCTTTTTTCAGTAAAATCTCTAAAATCATACATTTCACAGAACACGAATGGTCTATAAACATATGAAATGATACTCAACATCACTAGTAAGCAAGAAAATATATATTGAGATCATAAAGGAATACCATTTTCATAATGCGTCAGCAAAAATTAAAAGAAAACAAAATAGTATTATGGGTTGGAGAAGATGTGGAAAACCTCAGTCACTCTTGATGAGAATGTCAACCAATACAACACTTTGGAAAACAGTTTTCTAGGACACAACTAATAAAGTAAGTATCAGTATAGCCTTTGACCCAGAAATGCTATTTCTAGGTGTATCTGCCAGAGCAGTGAACTTCTCAGTTGAATCATTTTACGTCACAAACTAAACATCCATATGCACAAACACAGTTTTATTAAATAACATATACCCTTAATATATATTATGCTTTCTGGTAGATTCTATTCTATTCTGATCATGACCCAATAAAGCAATGTCATCATCTGTTACAGAATCACAGTCCACAGTGTGAATACTGCTTTAGAAAAAAGTTACCCAAACCCCCTCAAAACAAGTACAAAAATATGTGCAGCAACATCGTCGTAACAGGGAAAAAAAAAAAAAAACTAGACTACAACCTAACAGAGACAAAATAAATGAGTGCCTCACTAGGGCTGGGAGCAGAAGCACGGATTCATGGCAAACAGACATGAGGGAAATTTCTGGGGTAGTGATGGGGCAGTGGGAAGTCCTAGTCTAAAACTGGAATGTGAGGATGGCCACAGAACTCTTTATAATCACAGAATTTATAAATCATATTATTTACTTAAAATAAGTGTTAAGAAACATAACTTATACCTTGGATAAAGCTATTAAATAGTCAACTTAGCAACCCCAATGTCTGTCAACATTAGAGATTTTATTTTTATTTGCTGTGTAATATTCCATCACATATCAAATTGCTGTATACTTATACAATGGAATACTATATAGCAATTAAAAAAAATGAACTACAGCTACTTGCAGCGTCAAAAATGTAATACTGGGTGCCTTGGTGGCTCAGTGGTTGAGTGTGTGCCTTTGGTTCAGGTCATGATCCCGGGGTCCCAGGATGGAGTCCATGCAGGGAGCCTGCTTCTCCCTCTGCCTGTGTCTCTGCCTCTCTCTGTGTGTCTCTCATGAATAAACAAAGTCTTTAAAAAAAAAAAAAAAGGGGATCCCTGGGTGGTGCAGCGGTTTGGCGCCTGCCTTTGGCCCAGGGCGTGATCCTGGAGACCCGGGATCGAATCCCACATCGGGCTCCCGGTGCATGGAGCCTGCTTCTCCCTCTGCCTGTGTCTCTGCCTCTCTCTCTCTCTGTGACTATCATCAATAAATAAATAAAAAATCTCTAAAAAAAAAAAAAATTTTTTTTAAAAATAAAAAAATAAAAAAAATAAAAATAAATAAATAAATAAATAAAAAAAGTAGTACATTCTGCAAGGAATAAAAGCACTGAAAAAAAGACATAAAGAAACAGGTCCTATTTATATTTACATAAAGTTTTTTTTTTTTTTTAAGGCAAAGCTAGGCAAAATAGGTGAGGGCAATGAACACAGGAAGTAAAATAATAAAGGAAAGCAAGAGAATAACAAACCCATTTCCATAATAGTGGGTACCCTGGCAGGGGGAGGAGAGAAGCAACTGGAAAGGAATAACAGGCCTCAGAGATGCCGCTCTGCATCATAAGATGGGTGCTGGGTATGAAGACGCAACTACAGGGTGGGGAAGTTTTCAGCAAATGAAGTCTCCCTGCCCAGGTTCTTCAGACTCACCTTTACCCAGCAGGCCCCCTTCTGCCTTTCAGAACAGAGGCACCCTACCCTAGCCAATGAGTAACAGTCACTTCAAGGTGCTAGAGAGGATTTTTGTTGTTATTCCCTCTGAGAAGACTTACCTTTAACTGTGTACTTTAAGCATTTACCTGTGCAGGTATTCACTGTAGAACCAAATTGGGACAATGTGTTTCCTGACGTGTTCAGAAATAAAATGATCTAGGCCACAGGTGCCTTCGGGGGCATTAAAACCAAGGGGCTTTGACACGGGGGTGGACCAAATGGCTGCCCACGCAGGACCTCCCAAGAATCCCTCCAGGGTGAGGGTGGGCGGGAACATCCTGAGGCTCAGGCCCAGAGAAGAGGAGCAGCAACAGGGGCTCTGGAGTCAAACCAGCCTGGGTCACCATCCCAACTTGGCCCTTACTGACAGGGCACCCCCAGAAAGTGATTCTGTTTCATCAGCCTGCAGAGCTGGTAGGACACTGCTGACCTCACAGAGGGCCCAAGGCAACAGGTGAGGTGGCGGTACTTTTGCTCAGGTCCTGGCCTGTGAATCTGTCCGTGGGGAGTTGAGACGATCCCTTTTCCCTGAACCCTGGGGTGCAGAAGAGATCCCCCCCCTGGAGACCATGCTGGGAAGGAGCCAGCTACCTCAGCGCACTGCACTTTGGCGATGTAGCCATTGTTTTGCAGCTCCATCCAGTTGGCTTCGTAGAGCTTGGGCCCAATCAGAAAATTTAAATCGACGATTTTGTCATCCTCCCGGACTAGGGTTGCAGTCAAACCCAGCTTGCAGTGGGCCTGCACGATGGTGAGCACCCGGCGGAACATCTTGGCTGGGGAGACAATCAGGGCATTCACACCGTCACTTTTTTAAATGCTCAAGGACCACACACAGCCTTGCGACTTCACATTGGCCTGGGATGTCATGTGGGCTAACCCCCGGGTTTCTGAATCACAGGAATCTGGCTCTAGACAAGAATGACTAGGCAAGAAGGCTTAATCATCACTTTCAGATCTGTCCAAAAGAAGAAAGAAAAAGAAAACAAAAGAGAGAAATGGCTTTAGGGAAGCTCCAGGTTAGCAAACCGTAGGATCCTTCCTCACAACATCTAAGCTACCAGCAGGGGCACAAATGGCAACCTGAAACACGACCTACAACACCTAAAATACAATTGCATTCTACATGATGCAAGGCATTTGTTTGCTCTGAAACTTGTACCCAGGTTGTCAGGAAAATGGCTGGGTAACTGGGGAATCAGAGAACTGGAAAGAGCTGGATCTCCTCAGCTTCCCACCATCTTCCCAGAAACCAAGGAAAAAACAGGGAGACATAAAACCTCAGGCACCCTGACCTGCCTTGGAAATTCCCTTCTCTGTGCTTTTCCAATAAGATTCATCTGGTCAACCAGCAACCTCCTGTTTTTCTCTCTTTGGCATTATTAGAATTCTTTCTGATTTATCAAACTAAATAAACACGTAAGTGGGTATGAGACATTAATTTCAAAAACCCTTACTGTGGGTTTTCATGCGCTCATCTTTTAAAAATCCTAATACTCTGAAAGAAGTATTGACTCATGAGTGGGGCTCCTGGGTGGCTCAGTTGGTTAAGCGTCTGCCCTTGGCTCAGGTCATGAACCCAGAGTCCTGGGATCAAGCCCCAGGACTCCCTGCTTGGTGGGCTCCCTGCAAGCAGGGAGCCAAGCAGGGAGCCCGCTTCTCCTTCTCCCTCTGCCACTCCCCCCTGCTTGTGCTTTCTTGCTCTTTCTTCTCTAATAAATGCATAAAATTTTTAAAAATTAAAAAATAAAACATGTTTGAGTCATGCTTATCTTATAATACAATTAAAGGTAAGGTTAGTGATACTGCAGAAACAGACGTTAACAATTTGAGGAAAGAGGGGTTAGACTGCACCAGAACACAAGCCAAAAACGTAAGAACACAGTGAAACAGCAGAGGGCTGTCTAACCCCCAGATAAAGACCAGGTCTTCCAAGCCTAACACAATTCATACATACACTTGACAGACGGAGACCAGAAGCACAATTATGTCCGAGGACTGTGCCACTCCAAAAAAGGGTAGCCGAGACCCCAGACAAGGCTCCTCGTGTCAGAAGGGCATGGCAGCCAAGGTAATGGAGACACCAACCTAATGCGGGAGCAGCTGCGGACAGCCAAGAGATTCTATCAACCCAAGGGAAGCATGAGTCTGGACCCCACCCGGACCGTCTGCAGCCAGAAAGCCTTCCTGTGCCATCTGTCCTGCAAACAGGTCACGTCCCACTACCACATTCTGTAACAGTCATACGGCTGTCAAGAGGAAGAACTCACATACGATACAGTGCATGGCTTGACAAAATTTTACACAAGTAGGTGCTTGTGGAATCACCCAGGTCAAGATAAGTGTTCTTAGCCACTAGAAGTCTCTCCTCAGACCCTTCCTGTCCATACCAGCACTCTCCCTCAAAGGAACCATGATCGGACTTCAGTCATCCAAACTTTATATAAAAAGAATCACAATAGGGGGATCCCTGGGTGGCTCAGTGGTTTAGCACCTGCCTTTGACCCCGGGCGCAATCCTGGAGTCCCGGGATCCAGTCGCGTGTCTGGCTCCCAGCATGGAGCCTGCTTCTCCCTCCTCCTGTGTCTCTGCCTCTCTCTCTGTCTATCGTGAATAAATACATAAATAAATCTTTTTTTAAAAAATCACAATACACGTTTTGTGGGTATGGCTTGTTTCACTGTATGTTATGTCAGTTGTCATTTGACATTTGAGGGATTCTTTGTCCCTCCCACTTTATCTCCAGTCCAAGCACAGCATCTGATACTTAGTGGATTCTTAATGAATACTTGCTGAAATAATGAAATCGGCAGTGTCTTGCATGCACTAAGCACTCTATATGCAAGTCCTGCAGTTGCAAATTCCTTACTGATATAGTGACCCAACAGGAGTCTTTTTGGAAGATGTATGAAACAACACAGCAATCTTTTTACCTTTTGCGATAGGTCTCAAAGGTTTATCATTCTATCTAATTCAACATGGGAGATATTTAACAAGCAAGAAACGTACTGTGATTTATTAGAATTCCCTTCTTTAGCACTGGCTTTCTGGCCTAGTGGGCATGGCCAGGCCAAAGGGCTCATGAGACTGAACTCCGAATTCTTTAACAGCTGTTTGGTTTTACTCTCCTACCCAGTCAGAGACAAAGTGGCTCAGTGAACCAGGGAAGAAAGAGACACATACAGACACCCAGGGCAAGCATGAAATTCTGTGGGGGTACCTGTCTGCTTCCTCATTGCCACACAACCAAGCCCAGGCCTGGCTGCTGCCCTGTGGGCCCCAGGACCGAGGCTACAGAGGGACATCAGCATAAACTAAATACACACTCAAGCAGAAAGCCTCAAGTTTTCCCAAGTTTCAAACACAGCCTCCAACTAAGCCGCAATCCCAAACTCATTCACAGGATGTGATTCTCTAGGTCACCAATTTCCAATACAATCAGACCCAATATTACCCCCTGCTCCTTATTTTTTTTTTTTTTTAAGTTTTTAAAATCAAACACAGTAAAACTGACTTTTGCTGGGGAGTGGGGTGGGGTGGGGTGGGTGGGTAGGTGGGATTGGTTCTATAAATTTTAACACATGTATAGATTTGTGTCACCACCACCATAACCAGAATATGGACCAATGCATTCATTACCCCAAAACACTCCCTCATGCTCTCCCTTTACAGTCACCCCCTCCTCAACCCCTGGCACACGCTGATCTGCTCTCCATCACTACAGTTTTTAAAGGTACCATACACTCTGTAACCTTCCAGGATGGGCTGATTTCACTCAGCACATATCTCTGGAAGTTTATGTAAGGTGTTGTGCGCAGCAACCATGTGTTCCGTTTCATGGCTGAGTAGCGTTCCAGGGGAGGGACGTACCAGTTTATCTATCCGGTCACCCACTGCTGGGCATTTTGGTTGTTCCCAGGTTTTGAAGACTCTGACTAGAGCTGCTATAAACATTCAGGAACAACTTTCTGCGTGAACCTGAGTGTTCATCCTCTAGGATGGATGCCCAGGGGTGGGCCTGCTGAGTCATATGGCAATTTTCTAAGAAACTGCCCAACTTTTCCACAGTGACTGATCATTTTGCAATTCCTCTGGTGGTGTATGCCAGCTGCTCTGTCCTCTCATCAGTACTCATTATTGTCAGTATTTTTCATTGTAGCCTCTGTGATGGGTGTATAGTGGCATCTAATCTCATGATATTAATTTGCATTTCCCTCAAGACTAATGATGTGAAACATCTCTTCAAATGCTTCTTGGCATCTGTACATACATTCTCTTTGGTAAAATGTCTATTCTTGTCTTTTGCCCATTTTCTAACATCTTTGTCACTGCCAGAATGTCTAACTGGCAATCAAATGTAAGTATCTAAAGCTTACTCCTGATTAGTACTCTTCAAACCTGCTCCTTCTATGGCTTTCAACATCTCAATTGATAGCCACTCCATCCTTCCAATTACTCAAGCTAAAAACCTTACAGTCATCCTCGATTTCTCTTTCTCAGAGCCCACATCCAGCCTATCAGCTTCACCCTCACAACACATCCAGAAGTAGATGACCTTTATTCTTACTCCTGTTGGGACCCATCCAGCTGCTTCTACCCTTGCCTCCTTCAGTCTATTCTCTGCACAGCAGCCAGGGTGGTATTTTTATAGCCATGATCAGAACATGTCATTCTCTGTTCAAATCCCTCAAATGGCTTCCCTCCGGCTCCCAGTACAGGCCAAAGCCTCTCCAGTGACCTCTGAGGTCCTATGGCATCTGGCCCCCATTTTACCCTTCCTGCTCCTCGCTAACCTTGGCTGTGACTGCTCTCTCGCTCTCTCCTATGTCCGCCCTCCCACCACATGGCCACTTTCCTGCTGTCAGACCATGGCAAGTACCCTCCTACCTCAGGACAAATACCATTCCTTCAACCTAAAAGACCCCTGATTCCCACCTGGCTTGCTGTGAATTTCTCTAGTTCTCTCTAGACATCCAGGAATGCTGGAGGGACTCTCATTACACTGAAAAGAATAGATTTGAGCACCACTTTGGCCATATCTCGAATATTCTATGTGAAAATGCCTCTGATTCCATTTCATTCAGAGAAATCTCTAATTTACACTTCTTAATTTGTTAGGGCTCCCCCTTCATTTGTTTTATCAAAAAAGATTTGCCTGGAATACTACTCAGCAATAAAAGGGAAGACACTATCAATACACATTATAATATGGACACATCATCATGCGAAGTAAAGCAGGCACATATACAATATATGATTCTGTTAATAAGATATTTCCAGAAAAAACAAATCTAGAGAGACAAAAAGTACTTCAATGGTCCCTGGGGTTAGGGATCAAAGCACTTACTGTAAAGGAGTGAGGGAGAGGTTCTAAAACTGGGTCATGGGGATCCCTGGGTGGCTCAGCGGTTTAGCACCTGCCTTTGGCCCAGGGCATGATCCTGGAGTCCTGGGATTGAGTCCCACATCGGGCTCCCTTCATGGAGCCTGCTTCTGCCTCTGCCTGTGTCTCTGCTTCTCTCTCTCTCTCTCTGTATCTCTCATGAATAAATAAATAAAAATCTTTAAAAAAAAAAAAAAGTAAAACTGGGTCATGGTGATAGCTGCAGAAGTCCAGAAATTAACTAAAAATCTTGAATTGTACATTTACAATGGGTGGATTTTATTAGCAGATAGTTTATCACTATAGCTATTCTTTAAAAAAATAAGACTACTTGAAACACCTGGAGAAGTAGGATTCTTATAATACATTAAAAAGAAATACTTTGGGTTTCAAATAAAACAAACACCACTATAGCAAGGATTTCAGTGCTCCTGGCCCAGTTTTCATAGCATCACAAACCAGTGGGTTAAGGGGAAGCTGAGCTGCAACAGTAAACATGGAGGAAGGAGGGAAATACCATTTTCTGAATGACTACTCCAGACCCATAATTAAGGAAGCTGTGAAGGGATACACCTATCCACCACCTAACCTACCCTCACCCTCACCCCCACCTCTTATTTAAAAAATCTACCCACCAAGCCTTTCTAGCAAGACCAATGTACTACACAGCAGGCCTTCCCTCAACCCAACAAGGGGAAATCATTTTCTGTCTCTGCGAGGAGTGGGCGGCTCAGCTCTCCGCCTGCTCACCTGGTATGGTGTGTACTTCATCCAGGATCATGAGGCCCCACTCCTGAGTTTTGAGCCACTCCATGACACGCTCAGCTTCCCAGGACCTTTTGGTGGTGTGGCCCAGCATGGAGTAGGTGCTAATGGCAATGGAGCAGCCTATGGGCTTGTCCTTGGCATCAGAGGTGAAACGGCAGATCTGGCTGTCGTCGATGGTGGACCACATTTTGAACTGGGCTTTCCACTGTTCCACAGACACAGCAGAGTTACCCAGCACCAGACAGCGCTTTCTCACAGTGCATGCAGCTGTCACGCCAACCAGGGACTTCCCAGCACCTATGTGAAACCAAATGGCAATGATGTCCAAGGCCAGGTTGCAATGGATACAGACAGACTGGCTTCATCCACACACAAATCTGGGAAAACTCCTTGATCCTCACGACTGATGTTGAGGGGCACCTATTGCTCCAGAGCCTCTGTTTTCCCTTTTTGTAAAAAGGAGTCCTGCCCAGCTCATGCACAAACATGAGAATCAAGAGAGACAAGCACTGGGCCCTACTGTATCATTTTTCATGAATTCTGTTCAAATGCTGAAATCTCAAAACAAACCTGACATAAGAGACATTCCTATTGTTGCCATTTTGAACAAAAGCTGAGGATAACCTGCCCAAGCCATGGGGAGGTGGCACTGCTGGGGCAGATGGGCCACACAGAGGAGGACTCAGTACAAGGCAGCCTCGATGGTTGCATGGCATGCTGGACTAAGAACTCAGGAATACAGGAAAAGCAGACACTACTGGCACAGAAGCAACATTCCAGGGCTGCCAAGTTTACTATCATCCACCGTTTGAATATCAAGATAAAAGTCAAGCTCTTCCTTTAAAAACAGCAATTCGGGCAGCCCAGGTGGCTCAGTGGCTTAGCGCCACCTTCAGCCCAGGGCGTGATCCTGGAGTCCTGGGATCAATTCCCGCATTGGGCTCCCTGCATGGAGCCTGCTTCTCCCTCTGCCTGTGTGTGTGTGTCTCTCATGAATAAATAAATAAAATATTTCAGCAGTTTGGCGCCTGACTTCGGCCCAGGGAGTGATCCTGGAGTCCCTGGAGTCTGCATGGAGCCTGTGTCTCTGTATCTCATGAATAAATAAAATCTTAAAAAAAATAAAAATAAAAAATAAAAACAGCAATTCCTCCTTTACAGGGCATGTGCATCAAAATCACCCGGGTGATTAAAAAAAAAAAAACAAAAAGGAACCTGTAGGGCCCCCAGGTGAATCTGTTATGACCTCTGGCCAAGAACTCCGGCCAGGACCGGACATGACTTAGGACAAATAGTATCAGACAGGTGCCAAGGGGGCTGTACTGCCCTTTTTTTGGACATACATCCAGGAACATAGTTTCTATGCTAGGAAGTCTCCATATATACACAACTCACAAGGCTGCAAAGATTGAAACCCTAACCCCAGGATGCAAAATAGCACCTTCCCCACATCACCATCTAACCCCAAAACCTGCCCTCTTCTCCAGGGCCCAAGATCTGACACATCGCTTAGTTGATTGACCACCTGTCTCCACCACAAAAGCGCACTCCATGATGTCAGAAGGGTTGTTCTACCCACTGATGTATCTTCACTGCTGAGGTCAGAGTCCTGCACACAGCAGGCACTCAAATATTTAAGTTCTGAATCAGGGAGTCATCTGACCTTGGCTGTTCCCTGGCCAGGTATGATTTGGAGAAAAGCACACAAAAGAGAGTGAGGGGAAGCTGGCACATCGAGTTAAAGAGCCTGACCACCTTCTTCATTCGGGTGTCACTTACCACAAGGAAGGACAATGACCCCTGAACGGGCACGTCCGTTCCCAAACATCTTCCGCAAGCTCTTCTCCTGGTAAGGTCTAAGGACAGCTGTGGGTTTCAGGTCAATGTTGATATCGGGGTTAACAGAATCATTCCGGAAGTCATATTCTGCCAACAGAGGATACTCCAAGTGGATGCAACGTTTCTGGAGTTCCTCAATCATTTCCTAAGGAGTGAGCATGAAAGAGGTTTTATGATCTTAGGTCCAAAGGATGCTTATAAACTGTACATAATCTTGGACGCCTGGGTAGCTCAGCAACTAAGCATCTACCTTAGGCTCAGGGAGTGATCCCAGGTCAGGGGATCGAGTCCCACATTGGGCTCCTTGTGAGGAGCCTGCTTTTCCGTCTTTCTACGTCTCTGCCTCTCTCTGTCTCTCATGAATGAATGAATGAATGAATGAATAAATAAATAAATAAATAAATAAATATTTTTAAAATAAATAAATAAAAATCAAATGTACATAAATCCAAGAGGCCACTTCCTACATTTTCCTAGGAACTCGTGCAGACTGCCCCACCAGCCTAAGGAACAGGACACGCAGATCTAAATCCATTAGGATGAACGACGCTATAGTCCACAGACACCAAAAAGGAGAAAGCAATACAGGACAGACGGGAACCCCTTCCTTGCACACAGATTGCAGAGTTCATGCAGGGCTGGGCCAGCTTAGGCAGGGGTACCTTCACTAACCTGCTTGACTTCAAAAGATACTGTCTGGGTCTCTTCCTCTTCTTCTTCATCCTTGTCCATTTGTTCATAAAAGTCAAACAGGTCTGTGGGGATGTCAGATTTACCCTGTGGGTCTGTCACCCGGGAAGTAGAAGGCCCACCACTGCCTTCAGCAGTCTTAGCAATCTGTAATAGAAAGTTAGGACCTAGATCTCTGTATGAACCCTCCTGCTACCAGGCAAGCGCCAAAGTTGTTAAGGGGAACTGCAGTTGTAAGAAGATCATGGGGTCCCAAGGTTGCAAGTGCTAAACTAATCACCCCTAAGAGAACTGACATTCCAAATGCTCCCACCCCCAAGGGTGACCCAGGAGCCCACATACAGCAGACTTGCTCATGAAGGTCTCTGTGATGAGCTCGGTAGCCTCCCCCTCAGAGTTCCGCAGGCGGCATTCCCGGATCACTGGATCCTGTAGAAGATGCTGGATGACATCAGGGTGGGAGCTTTCAACAAAGTACCTGCAAGAGGGAAGGAAGGAGGTGACTACTAACCAGCATACATTTCCAGAAGGTTCTGTTGCTCATCTGATCAGATGGTCTGGAAATAGTGGCTTTGTGCCTCTCTCCACTCTAGACTCTCCCACACCCTTAGCCAAATCTGAGCTATGAGCTACTGGCCAAGATATAACAAAATGAGGGTGTGAGCAAAGCCCTGCTTTAAAGTCAAATAAGGACAGGTCTGAGCCCCAGCTCTACTGCTAGAGGGGAGCACAGTGGTGAGTGAACGAATTCCTGGTTTTGGTCACTTTGCTTTGCTTATTCTTTTTATCCTCTTACTCAGGGGAGCAGGTGCTAGTGCAGACAAACGGTCCACAGAGTTAGCTCCTTGCCACCCAGTCTGCACAGGGTGGAAGTGCTGGGCGTGGGGGGGGGTCGGGGGGGTTGCTGTCACAGAACCCTTTACCTGTTGTGCTTCAGGACCAGCTTGACTTTTCCATAGCTGACAGTACACAACTGAAAGGAGCAACATCAAACAGGCACAATTAGCAATACATCACTCACTTGGGATACATTCATCACTGGGCAGGTCTTACTACTTACTACTGAAGCAAAGAGTTCATTTTACTTTAGGAAAGCCCAGTGTGAATCCTAAAGAGAGCAGGTCTGCCTCAATTGAGCTTTTCCTTATTAATCTCTACTTTTGAGAGTAAAACCTTGCTCTTGCCTGGCTCTTTCTGATGCATGATGCCTTGATTTTTTTTTTTTTTTTTTAAGATTTTTATTTGACATAGAGAGGGCAAGCAGGAGAAGCAGCGGGCAGAGGAAGAGGGAGAAGCAGGCTCCCCACGAAGCAGGGAGCCCGATGTGGTGCTTGATCCAAGGACCCTGGGATCATGACCTGAGCCGAAGGCAGTTGCTTAACCATCTGACACTTAACCAATGTGCCCCACATGCCTTAATTTACAAAATGCTACGTAAAATCTTTATTTTCCTTTCCCTTTTCTTCTCCATTCCCACAGGCCCCATCCTAATCCAGTGGTTCATCCAGTGGCACCAGCATTACTACAGTTCCCAGCATGAAGCTGGCAGAGTTAAGTGTTCAGTAACTGCTGCATAAATTAAATGCAAAGCCTCCTGGCCTCCCCACCAATGTTCCTATTTCCCTAACTGGAATGTAAGCTTCTTGACAGAAGAGAATACAGCTAAAATCTTCCTGGTTCCCAACAATCTTTAGGATGGAATGCAGCAGAAGTTGTGTGGTAGCCATAGAAACTGACCTCTCAAGACGCTTGGGTGGCTCAGTGGCTGAGTGTCAGCCTTTGGCCCAGGGCATGATCCCGGGGTTCAGGGATCAAGTCCTGCATCGGGCTCCCTGCAGAGAGCCCGCTTCTCCCTCTGCCCATGTCTGCGCCTCTCTCTCTCATGAATAAATAAACTCTTAAAAAAAAAAAGAAAGAAGGAGAAAGGAAGGAAAGGAAAGGAAAGGAAAGGAAAGGGGAAAGAAAAGAAAGAAAGAAAAAAGAAAAGAAAAGAAAAGAAGAAAAAGAAAGGAAGGAAAGAAAGGAAGGAAGAAAGGAAAGGAAGAAAGGAAAGGAAAGGAAAGGAAAGGAAAGGAAAGGAGAAAGAAAGAAAGAAAGAAAGAAAGAAAGAAAGAAAGAAAGAAAGAGAAAAGAAAAAGAAAGAAGAAAGAAAAGAAAGAAAGAAAGAAGAAAAGAGAAAGAAGAAAGAAAGAAAAGAAAAGAAAAGAAAAGAGAAAAGGAAAGAAAAGAAAAGAAAAGAAAAGAAAAGAAAAGAAAAAAAAAGAAAAGAAAAGAAAAGAAAAGTCTCAGATCTCAGGCTGCCCCTGCTGCTTCCCTTCCGGATCGACTACTGCATTGTATCTATACTCCTGCAGGCAGCTCACAGCCAACACTGAGCACAGCTAGTGTGCTGATGCAGGGTTCTTCCCAGCAAGGTGCAAGCCCTTCTCCCTGGGTACCCTCCCCACAGCACAAGAGAAGATTCTCACCAGGGCTCCTGTCAGCTTCTCTGAGTTTGGATACATTAGTGTGCCGGATGCCTGTGGCACTTGCCTGCCACTCTAGGTTTGGGGGTCTGAATCCAACTCCCTTTAGATCAGCCAAGGGCAACAAAAGTCCCTGTCTATCTCTTCTGAATGGCATTCGCCCATCTCTCAGGACAAACCCAAGCGTGTTCAACTGCTCTTCATATGGAACCTTATGCACTTCAACATTTGGAAGTTCTTTTCCACATTCCCAAACAGAAACTGTTAGCCATTGATCCCATATAGGCATTCAGCCTGAGATAGTCTACCAGTTATAATTAGTCTACTCAGTTGCCATACAGAACACCATAGACTGGGTGATTTAACAACAGAAACATTTCTAGAAGTCCGTGATCAAGTTGCCAGTGATTAGTTTCTAGTTAAAGCTCTCTTCCTGGCTACCCTTTCACCACGTGCTCACATGACCTCTTCCTTGTGCACAAAGAGAAACAGACCACATGAGCTTTCTGGCTAACTCTTCTTAAAAGGATGCTCATCCTACTGGATCAGGGCCCCACTCTTATGACCTCATTTAACCTTAATTACGTCCTCATTCCAAATACAGTTGTGTCAGGGGTCACAGCTTCAGCATCTGAATTTTGGAGGGGACACAATTCAGTCCAAAACACCATCCACTTTTGGTTGCATTCCCAAATAGTCCTGGCCAGAAGGGCTGAATTAGTATCCCAAGTGTGTTAGTATCCACTGTATTGGAGCAGCTCATGGGAAGGGTGGCCTCAGCAAGCATACCAAGCTGGATCCAGAAGAGGAGCAGCTGGGGTAATCAGTTAGGTGTGCTGACCACATGGCATTTTCACACCTGCCATAGGCTGACAACGTGTAGCATCTGTGCCCACTATTACTGCATTAACAAGGAAGGCAAAAGAGCTGGCCTTAGCCCCCACTTGCCTTAATAAACTGAATAATTCCATCAGGGACACCCGTCTTGCTGAGCTTCCTGAGGTACTCAGTGATGTCACTAGTTTGCAACCCAACACTGACAGCTGCATACAGGGAGTAGGCCGTTAATTTGTATTCATGCACATGGGTTGGTCGGCACACTGGTTCTGCAATCGCCACCAGGAAGTCTTGAGCATATTTGTAAACTGGAGAGAAGGCTTCCAAGAAGATGTGGCCATCAGGAGCCTAAGAAACACCAAATGGACACAAGAGGCAAAGAAATTAATGAGTTGTAGAGACTATTAGACTCTTTCCCAGAGCACTATTCAGAAAGGACAAGCTGCCCCAGAAGTGATCTTAAACACCAGGGATGTTTGTGTAAGCACTGCTTCAGCCAACTGTGAAACCTGTTACTTTAACCAGAAACAAGAAATGCAGAGACTAGAACAGGTTTCCAAAGTCAGGAGCTGCTTCCTCGTTTTCTTCGCAGGGAAAGCCCACCAGATGGGCTACCCTCAATGTACCTTCTGGCCAGGTTTCAAAAGAATGTAGAGTGTTAATTACTTCAAGTTGAGCAAAAGTGGTACCTAGCAAATACAAAGTTTCTATTAACTTTTTAAATGGGGAATTAAAAAATTACATAATAAACGGCATTTATCCGGTGAATAAAAAAGTATTTCCACGCATGCGGTCTAGGTGGAAGGAAGAGGAGTAAGAGGAATGAATGGCTGGGGATGAACGGGCCCAAGTCCAGCCAGCACGTGCTGCCCCACCTGCTCATTCCTACCGCGGGCCCCCCACACAGTATGCAAGAAACTCTCTCCCAAGCAGCTCTGCGGAGCAGTAGCCGCATTTGTTTTGGGCCCACAGCCTCTCAGTCCTGCCCTCGCTGAGGCATGCTCACCACCCAGAGAGGCCTCGAGCCGTGGTCGTCCTTCAGGGGCATCTGCAGCCTGTAGTCCTTGGCTCCGTATTCATCCACTTTGGTGCCGGACTCATCCACCTGCTTCCCGGCCGCCGAGGGCACCGCCTCCTGGGACTCGTTCCCGGGGACGTCGTCTTCATCTTCTTCTTCATCCTCGTAGTGCCGCTTCTTGGACTTCTTCTTATCTGCAGACACGGACACAGAAGTGAGCCCGACAGAAACCTGGCAGCAACCACATTCCGCCGACGCCACGCCCTGCTAGCCCGGGGCCCGCTGCGTGCCGCGGCGTCCTCCCGCGGC
Source organism: Canis lupus baileyi (assembly GCF_048164855.1). Lineage (NCBI taxonomy): Eukaryota > Metazoa > Chordata > Mammalia > Carnivora > Canidae > Canis > Canis lupus. Next base: position 28,579,349 of record NC_132857.1, on the reverse strand, counting down.
GTCCTCCCGCCGCGAGGCCTCCCACCCGGCGCGACCTGGGGTCCGGATCGCCCCGCCCCGCCCCGCGGCCGGTCGCGGCAGCGTGCACAGGCCGCGAGATGCGGCGGGGTGGGCGGCCGCGGAGAAGCCGGGCCGCGACGCCACCGGCCGACGGGGACGGCCCCCACGGCGCCCGCACCACGTCTCACCGCGGTCTCTCTTGCCCATGGCAGCGGTAGCGGCACACGGCCTGCGCCGCCGGATCCTGGCGGCGGCCGCTCTCAGGGCTCTCACTTCCGCTGCGCACCGGAAGCCCTTTTGGCAGGCGCGCAGGAAGTCCCGCCTCCGGGCTCGGGGTCCGGGCGAGCGCGAGCGAGCTCTCCGCTGAGGTTCCTTCTGAGTGTTCGGCTTCGGGCCCCTCCCCCACCCGTTCTTTCCTCTGGTCGTTGAAATATCTGTTGAGCATCATCAGTATGAGCGTGCAGGCGCTGTCTTTAGCTGCTGGGGTAGGACTGAGCAAAGTGGAGCCCCTGGCCTCCCGGAACTCGAGTTCTGAGAGAGATGGGGGCGATGAACAGTTGCAGCGTGAGGAGCTCCAGGAGGAGCGAAGCCGGCCCAGAGTGGCAGGGCCGGTCCAGGCGGGGAGCCCCCGCAGTGCCTCTCTCAGGTGGCGTGATTCAAGCAGAGGTTCTGATAAAGGGAGCCAGTGTCCTCCGCAAATCCCCAGGGAGGAGCTGTGTGAGCCTAGGACTGGACCTCACGGGCTGGGCGTCCGATGGGAAGAAGCTGAGGGAGCTTGTGGCTGCGAGGAGCAGGGGGCGAGACCCAGCGCCCAGCACCAAGCATGCAGGTTGGTGGTTCTCAAAGTGGGGTCCCCTGGTTGCATCAACATGGAACAGAAACGTTCAAACTGAGGAGAGAGGCACAAAAGCAAAGTGTCCAGCCCTACCCCAAAACTCTAGAGGCACAACAGCCTTGACCTCCACTCGATACTGATGGCCAGGTTTGAGAACCACTGATGTAGAGCCTTGTAGGCCATGCACAAAACTCTGGGCTTCATTACAAAATAGAAAACTGCTGGAGACTTTTGAGCAGAGAAAATCTGATTCACTATTAAAAAGCCCACAGTAGCTGCTGTGTCAAGGATAGCCTCTACAAGGCCAAGGGTAGCGATGGTGGCTCTCTAGTGGAGAAAGGCCGGCTTTATGAGGGTGGTAGGGATAAAGATGATGAACAGTGGTTCCAGCCTGAATGTATTTTTTAGATAGAGTGGGAATTGCTGACTGGGTTTGGAAAGTGAGAGACAGGAGTAAAGGATAACTAAGATTTTTGGCTTCAGCAACTGAAAAAATGATGTACCTTAAAGAAGGCACAGGTTTGAAGGGTGGTTTGGGACATACTGAACTGGAGTGGCTGCATTAGTCTACCAAGTCCCAGAATAAAATGCCACAGACTGTATGACAAACAATAGAAATTTATTCTCCTATAATTCTGGAGGATGGAAGTCCCAGATCTAAGTCCTGCTCTCTTCCTGTATTGCAGATTACCGACTTCTTGCTTTCTTGTGTGTCTTCACTGTAGGGATAAGGGAAGCATAACCCCTCCAATAAATGGTTTTGAAGAAACTGGATAACCACATGCAGAAGAATGAAATCGGACCCCTATATTACACTACTCACAAGAACTCTGGTGTCTCTTCCTTTTCACATAAGGACACCAGCCTTTTCAGATTAGGGTCCCACCCTTGTGACTTCATTAAAATTTTATCACTTCCTTACAGGTTCTGCCTCCAGATAAAATGTCAAGACGGGGGCCACCTGGGTGACTTAGTGGTTGAGCATCTGCCTTAGGCTCAGGGTGTGATCCTGGGGTCCTGAGATCGAGTCCTGCATTGGGCTCCCCATAGGGAGCTTTTTTCTCCCTCTGCCTGTGTCTCTGCCTCTTTATCTGTGTCTCTCATGAGTAAATAAATAAAATCTTTTTTAAAAAAATGTCAAGATGGCAGTTGGATAGAAGTCTGAAGTTCAGGGACCTAGAAATATAAGTTTGGGAGTTGTCAACATATCTGTGGTACTGAAGCTATGGTACTGGTGGAGGCTGCCTAGGGAATGGGTGTAGGTAAGGAAAAGTCTGGGGAACGCTTCACAGTGCAGAGGCTGGAAGGTAGGAAACTGGGGCAACACAAGTCAACAGTCAGTGAGAGAGGGAAATGAAGAGACCTGGAAGTCCTGCTTCCATTTCATGGCATTTCAAGGTAGAGGAAGTGGTCAGCTGTATTAGATGCTGCTGATCAACTGAGCAAATTGAAGACTGAGATTCAGCCACAGAGTTTGCAGTGTAGAGATCAGTTCTCAGCTAAATGGCTTTCAGTAAATTGATGGGTTTTTTTTTTTTTTTTGGTTCCTGCTCTAAATGAATTTCACTCAAGAAGTGGAGAAACCGTACCTTTAAAACTGGACTTTCACTTTGCTTTTTTCCATCTGATTAAAGTACTACATGCCACGTAAAAATCTTGGAAAACAGAGAAAAGCATTGTGGAGGCTATTTAAATCACAATGCCACACCTAGCTATTTAGATTTTGGTTTATTTTCTTCCAGGCTTTTTTTTTTTTCTGTGAATAGGTGTTTGTACACCAAGAAGATATTACTTGGACATATGATTTTACATCCTCCTAACTTTAGCTTTTTTCACCCTTGATTAGAATGAATGTTTAACGACTTTAATTTTTGATGGTATCACAATATCATGACTTATAGCCAAACCCTAATTTGGGGGCATTGGAATAATTATAATTTATCCAATTATATAAATAGTTCTGTGATGAATATCATCAAATATAAACCTTTAACTATACCTTGGGTTATTTTCCCAAGACAAGTTCTGAGAAGTGGAAATACTGGGTTAAACATAGGACCTTTTTTAAAGCTCTTACTGACACATCTGTTCATTTTAGTGAAGGAGGTTATGAGGAAGGATGGCTAATCTAACATTTTCATAATTAAGAAAATATTTTGTGAACTAGTATTTGACAAGAATACTCCGTGGGGAAAGCATAACCCCTCCAATAAATGGTTTTGGAGAAACTGGATAACCACATGCAGAAGAATGAAATCGGACCCCTATATTACACTACTCACAAAAAAACTCTAAATGGGTTAAAGACTTAAATGTAAGATCTGAAACCATATAAAACTAAAAACAAAAAAAAGACATAGGGGAAAAACTCGTCGACATTTGGCAACAATTTTTTGGATGTGATACCAAAAGCACAAGCAACAAAGGCAAAAATAAATAAATGGGACTACAATAAACTAAAAAGTTTCTGCATAGCAAAAGAAATAAAATGAAAAGGGAACTTATGAAATGAGAGGAAATATTTTCAAGCTATATATCTGATAAGGGGTTAATATCCCCAAATAGATTTTAAAAACTCAATAGCATAAGAATAATCCGATTAAAAATGGGCAGAAGAACTGAATATTTTTTTCCAAAGAAGACAAATGGTCAACTGACACATGAAAAGATGCTCAACATTACTAATCATCAAGGAAATGCAAAACAAAACCCCAGTGAACTATCACTCCGTACCTGTTAGAATGGCTATAAGATACAACAGATGTTGGCAAGATTGTGGAGAAAAGGGAATACTGGTGTACTGTTGGTGGGAACATATATTGGTGCAGCTAGTATGGAAAACAGTATGGAGATTCCTCAAAAAATTAAAAACACAACTACCATATGATCCAGCAATTTCACTTCTGAGTATGTCCTAAGGAAATGAAAACCATCCCAAAGAAATATCTGCACTTCCATGTTTGTTGCAGCATTATTCACTATAGCCAAGATATGAAAATATCCTAAGTGTTTGTCAATGTATGAATAGGTAAAATGTGAAATAGCTGTGAGAAAGAGGAAAATCCTGACATTTGCAAAAACATGGATGGACTGTGAGGGCATTATGCTAAGGGAAGTCAGTTGGAGAAAGACAAGTGCTATATGATATCACTTATAAGTGAAATCTGAAAAATATCTGAACTCCTAGAAACAGAAAATAGAGTGGTGGTTACCTGGGGCTGAGGGAGGGATAGAGGAAATAGGGAATTGTTGGTCAAGGAATAACATTTCCAGTTAATCTATAGGATAGTGACTATACTTGATAATACGGTGTTGTATGCTTGAAAGTCACACAGATGGTAGATCATAATGTTCTCACCCCCAAAAAATGAAAATCATGTGCTATGATGGATAATGCTATGGTGGTAATCATGTAATATATGTGTATCAGTTCAACAGATTGTATACCTCAAGCTTACACAACGTAATACGTTAATTATATTTCAATAAAGCAGGGGGAAATATTTTGTAATAGGCAAAAACATCCACATTTATCATAAAAGTTTAAAAATTAGGGACACCTGGGTGGCTCAGCAGTTGAGCCTCTGCCTTTGGCTCAGGGTGTGATCCCAGGTCCGGGGATCTAGTCCCGCATCAGGCTCCCTGCAGGGAACCTGCTTATCTCTCTATGTCTCTGCCTCTCTCTGTGTGTCTCATGAATAAATAAATAAAATATTTTTTAAAAAATAAAAAAGTTAAAAAATTAACATATAAGCAAAAATAATCACCACTCAGGACTCCAACACTTGAATGACATATATATCCTTCTGATCTTTTTTTCTAACTATTTTTAAGCAAAAAGTGGGATCATACTATACATCTGATGTAATTTGCTGTCAGTAATACATGGTGAAGAGTTCCATTGTATGGATACACTAATTTATTTTCTCAAACCTTGTGATGGTTCATTTTGTGTGTCAATCTGGCTAGATGTTGCTATTAAAGGGTTTTGGGGTTTTTTGGTTTTTTTTTTTTTTTTTAGATATAATTAACATTTACCACCAGTAGACTTTAAGTAAAGCAGAATATTTTCAATAATGTGGGTGGGCCACATCCATTGAGCTGAAGACCCCAGAGGGGTTTCCCAAGGGAAAAAGAATTCTGCAGCACAAGAGTTTTGCCTCTCCGGAGAACCCTAATACAGATTTTGGCACAGGAAGTGAGGTGGTGCTATAACCAATACCAAATATGTATTGTGTGACCTACGGGGTGCTAAATGAAAGAAGTCAGACAGAAAAAGACAAACCCCTTACGATTTTACCTATATGCAGAATCCAAAAACCAAATGAACCAACAAAAACAGAAATGGACTCATAAATACAGAGAACAAACTAGTGGTTTTGAGAGCAGAGTTGGGTTAGGGATGAGCAACATGGGTGAAGTGGATTAAGAAGTACAAATTTCCAGTTATAAAATGAGTAAGTCCCAGGGATGAAAAGTCAGTAGGGAATATAGTCAATGACACTGTAGTAACTCTGCTATCTGCTGGTAACTACACTTATCACGGTGAACATGTTGTAAAGAATTGTTGAATTACTATGCTGTACATCTGAAACTAACATATTTTGTCAATTATACTTCAATTTTAAATATTTCTAAATAAAAATGTGGGAGTGACTTTAGACTTGGGTAACGGATAGGTGGGGGAATTTTGAGATGCAGGAAAAGTATAGATTGCCTATTGATAGAAGCACAGACATTAAATGTGATTCTGGTGAGGTTCAGAGGGAAATGAGGAAGATGAATTAGAAACTACAGGAAAGCGATGCCTGGGTGGCTCAGCAGTTTGGCACCTGCCTTCAGCCCAGGGCATGATACGGGAGACCCAAGATCAAGTCCTGCATCAGGCTCCCTGCATGGAGCCTGTTTCTCCCTCTGCCTGTGTCTCTGCCCCTCTCTCTCTGTCTCTCATGAATAAATAAATAAAGTCTTTAAAAAAAAAAACTACAGGAAAGTTCATCCTTGTCATAAAGTGGCAGAGAACTTGGCTGCATTGTGTTCTTTTGGGTGGAAAGTAGAACTTAGAAGCAATGAGGTTGGATATTTAACAAAGATTGAAGGTGTGGCCTGCAAAGAGTAAAATGTGAAAGGGTACATTGAAAGAATTAAGAAGGAACTAGAATTTGAAGATTTCTAAAATTCTCAGCCTATCAATCTCTCAAATAATGAGAAAATATGCTCTAGAGAAAACACGAAGGCTGTGGCTAGACAACCATCTGCTAAAAGACATTAGGCTTATGATTTGTGGATCCAGTAAACTATCTCAGCAGAAACTCTGATGGCATGGAAGGGGAAAGAAATGGGATGAGTCAATTCTGCAGGCAGGAAATCTTCAGCCGCAGACATGTTATCCTTCAAGAAGAGGGAAGAATGAGGGGATCCCTGGGTGGCTCAGCGGTTAGCGCCTGCCTTCAGCCCAGGGCTGACCCTGGAGTCCCGGGATTGAGTCCCACATTGGGCTCCCTGCATGGAGCCTGCTTCTCCCTCTGCCTGTGTCTCTGCCTCTCTGTCTCTCATGAATAAATAAAGTCTTTAAAAAAAAAAAAAAAAGAGGGAAGAATGATTTGAGGGCAGCTCAGAGGACCCCCAGAAAGGACAGGCCCAGGATGCAGGTCTGCTAAGTCTTTGGGCCACCTCCTCGGTTGTGAGGGGGCATGTCACCACCCCAGTGGGCTCCTCAGAACAGAGCATGGAAATTGGGAAGATCATTCTCAAGTGTCAAAATCTAGTGGAACTTGCCCAGCTTACTTGGGACCCATGTCCCCTTTTTCCTTCTGACCTCTCCCTTCTGGAATGGAAATGTCCATCCTCTGCCTGTCCCACCATTGTGCTCTAGAGGCAGATCACTAGTTTGGTTTCAGAGGTTCCCAGATGGAGAAGAACCTTGCTCCAGCATAAATCTTACCCCAGGTCTTTCCTATAACTGATTTGATGACTTAAATGATGGATTTTGAGTTGGTGATGTGTAGATGAATTATTGGCCTTAGAGGTGATGCTAGAAGGATGAAGACCTTGCAGGGATGTTGGATTGGCTGGATGTATTTTGCATGTGGGAAGGATGTGAATTTTTAGGGGCCATAGGGCAAGACTGTAATGGGTTTGTTCCACCCTCCCCCCCAAAAAAATATTTTGAAGTCTTAATCTCCAGTACCTCAGAATGTGACCTTATATGGAAGCAGGGTCTTTACAGAGGTAATCAAGTTAAAATAAGGGCATTAGGGTGGGCACTAATCCGATATGACTGGTGTCCTTATAAGAAAGGGAAACACACACAGAGGGACACCACCATATGAAGATACCACCTATGTTGCTATAAGCCAAGGAATGCTTGGAGCTACTAGAAGCTAGAAGAGGCACGTAAGGATTCCCTTACACATTTCAAAGGGAGCATGCTCCTATTGACACCTTGATTCCAGCCAGACTTTTAGCCTCCAGATCACAGACAATAAATTTGTTACAAGCCACCCACATTGTGATACTTTGTTAAAATAGCCCCTATTGTTGGGACATACAGAACATCAAGTTTGGGCTTTTATAGATAAATCATATCACATTTGCAAGCATTTCCATAGGATTAATTCTCAGAGAACTGCAGGGTGAGAGGATACACAAGATTGAGACTTTTGACTTGCATCACTAAGTTACCCTTTATATGAAGGTATTAATTTAAATGATCTCTAATACTGTGCGAGCATCCATTCCTACACTCTGATGGTAGGCTTTGTTTTTGATAAGTGTTAATTTCTGATTTGGATAACTGAAGTGTGTCCATTAAAAGACATGCCAGAACATGCTGGGTAGGATTACAGACATATCCTGGAAAGATTTAGTTGCACTGTTTTCCAGGTCTGTGCTTGGTCTCCTAGAAAGTAATCAACTCAAGTAAAGGAGGGAAAACTGAGTCCAAGAGCAGATCTGGACAAATCAATCACAGTGGAAATAAATATCAGCTTTATTAACACTCAAAGTGCCATTCATTTATATTCATTCCAAAGTCCAGAAGGTTACTCAGAGTAAGCCTTTGCACCACAATCTTTCAAAAAATGAACATGTAAGAAAAAGCAATTTTCATTGTGCTAATTATTGCAGGCCTTCATGCATGATAAATCTAAACAAAGATGTGAGCCAACAATATACAAATTTCCATATAAACAAAGTCATTGATCACTAACAAAATATAAACATGGTTTCTTTCACATTAGATTTTTTTAAAAAGCTATTTACCAGCAAGAAAAAATAAGTACAAAAAATTGTAAAACTCAGAAATTTTATACATTTTTACAAGCACAATTTTGAATGAACAACATAAAGTCAAAATGTGCATGAAATGTGGCACATACCACACTGTATCTGGCTTCTGATAGGTTTTTCTAATCATACCGGCTCCTTGTAACATAATACACTTAGTGACTGACATTCAACTTCAACAGTGGACTTTATTCCTAATACAAGTAATTTTTACATGGTACCGCATATTAAAAACTCTTTTAAGTACAATAACATTGTCAGATTGGAAATTTAACTTCCAATTCTTTTGCTGCCAGTTACTTAAAATACACAGTACAGTCTAAAGACACAATGTATGTTTGAACATTTCTAAACCAATTTATAGTCAATTACAGAGGATCACAATATGTCAATGCACTGTTTTATAAATGCAATCTGACTTTATCCAGTAAGAGAAAAACCAAAAGTTGAAATCTTTAGGGTAGAATATAGGAAATATTCAAAAACAACAGGACAGGCCAACAGCAATTGGGAGATAGAAAAAATCTTGACATCTCTTCAAGACACTTTAGTTTCTCACATTTCTTCATAGCTTTGAGAATTCAAAGGCCATTTTAATGGACAGTGTGTTGTTACTGCTTTAAAACCTATTTTTTCCTCTTCATTTGTATTTCACAGAATTCTCAAAAGAGAATTCAATGCCCTTCCTTGCAGGAGTATTTTAATCGATATCTAAGTAAATTTGCATCCAATTCTGGAAATACAAATACACTTTAAATGGTTAAAAACAAAATTAAAAAAATATTTTTGATCAGCCAGCTGAAAATATATTCATATAGTAAATAATCTCTCAGAAAGCTTTTATATATATTTAATTATTCTAACTAAACAGTACCCTTATAAAACAAGCTCATAAAAATGTAGAAATGAAATGAAAATAAGAAATTACTGGGATATATACATGTGCCTACAGACAGACAAAGACATCTCTACACACACATCCCCTGATACGCAGTTACAAGCATACTTTCAACTCAGTCATGGATTTTAGAATACATATAAAATCAGAAAGTGATGTTGAACTCCTGAGTTCTTCAACAAAGATAGAATAAGTATACTTTGTAGATAAGTATACTTTGTAAAAGCAAGAAGGTCCATTTAAGTCAGTAATAGCAGTGCAGTTACTGATGGCTACTTCTTGAAAGAAGTTAAAACATAAAGACACAGACAGTAGTTCAATGCACGCATTCATGATACTCATACACCCATCAACAATTATTGGTCAGAGTAGTAAATCAGTGTACAAATTAAACATTTCCAAAAATGTGCAAAAGTCAACTTTGATAGGAAAAAAACATCTTTGTACATAATTATAAACTGCCCAGCATTCAACTGAGATTAAAAACGTTTACAGAGAGAAACTAATAGATTAAATATAGACAATTTAATGACTACATTAAAAAATGTACATTAGGTCAAAGGGTAAATTTACAAATTGATAATCATAGTTTGCAACAATTAAAAGTTTATTCTCAAATTTATCCAAGTTTACTTTTATTTACAATGATATCTGAATAAAAAGAACCATGTGAAATGTAAGAGATGTCAGACATTAAAAGTATTTTTGGTATTAACTCTTATAATATTTCAGAATACAGGGTAGCAAATTTTAAAACCAACAGCAATAGAAAAAATGTAAACCTTTTACTTACTAATTAAAATTGTATTACAAATAAATGTTTGTTTTTAAAGAAGTATTCTTATCCGTAGACACTGTATTTGCACTCAGGGTATATTGCAAGGGTTTGGCCGACTTTCCTTTGCCCATAAGCCTTTCCAACTCAAATGTTTTCACTAGTCCTCTCTTCTTATTCCAGGTAAAAAAAAAGTCTTTGGAAAAATGAGAATATGTCAAATTCATTTTGGAGCCTAAGTATCTAATAGAGCTTAAGATGTGACTCTGTTATTTCTCTCTCCCTCCACGTAACGCTTATGCTAAAATCACAACTAATTACGTTTGTTTTTTTAAATTCTTAATGTATATAAATAAATGAACACAAAAGTACTTTTCAGTATAGTCACAAACTTCACCATTCTTAACTGGCATGAGGGACTCAGAAATCCTTATCTGGGGACAAATTCGGCATGTATACTGGAGAGCAGGCTCTTCCTTACCTTCCAAAATGTCTATGGCACAGAGCAGACTTCAGTTCATAACCTACTTTTCTTCACAGCTTTCCTAAAATGCCCCTCAAGTCAAACACAAGTTCATAAATGTTAAGACACTAGGAAGAAAGTATGCCACCAACCTGAAGCATCATATGTCAATGTATATGTATATGCATCTATGGTCAAATGACAGTAAGATTGGCACACGTACAAGCTCAAGTCTGTAATGTTTATGTAGTTCTGTAATAGTTGAAGTATGTTCTGTATGTCTAAATGCAAACACTGAGCACCTGTCTTTTTACTTTAAGAGTAGACCGAGATACAAATTCTACAAGTACCTGCTTTATCATGTTTATATTATTAGCTTACAGGTGGGCAGAAGTAACAGTGATAATCTTTTGGCTATGTGTGCAGGGAATAAAAAAGCTTTGGTTTAAAGTGATTCTGATAATACAGATTGTGAATACAAACAATGAATCATCAGACATAGGGAATAACACTCACTGACTCAATGCCTTTGCTATTATTAACAAAAAATATCATATTACTATCAATTAAAATGTATACTTATGAAAAATATGAAGAATTACATGAGACTGTATACAAGCAACAAATAAAATTTTCTTTTCTTTACTCTAGCTATGACTCCTCCCTCAACTTTCTGAAACTGAACCATGTCTGCTCTATCACCCAGAGAAGATTCTCTACACTCCCCTGAAAGCTCACCACCATCTACAGCATTGAAAGGTGAGTATGGAGAGATGGTTGGCCCTGATACTGCCCACACCTATTTTGGCATCCTGTCCAGACTGTGGCAGAAGTCAAAGCAAAGCTAAAGACAACTATGAAGTAGGAACAGTGGCTTCACAGCATGCCTTCCCTAGCCAACCAAAAAGAGGTATAAGACAATTTCCTTTTGAACACTTGGTAAGCTAAGGAAGCTTGTTTTCATAATGTCTAGAAGAATTTCTATTCCAAAGAGCTCATGAAGAACTATGCAAAATCAATTATTTTCTATTTTGGAATTATATATAAGCTCACTATTATAAACACATACAAATTCAATTTTAATCTACTTTTACCAACCAAGAGCTTGGCAATTTACAATAAATACCTTTATTAAACAATCACTTATACTAGCTACTGTGGAAAATGTGCTGGCATTCCTACCTGAAGACGATTACACTCATCCATCATCAGTAGGTCATACACATTTCAGTTGTTCTAAGAACAGAGACTAATCTAATTGAACATTCATACCTTTCCTTCCTTCCCACCCCTGCCCCAACTCCCAAACACATACAAGCATACACACACACACACACACACACACACACACACACACACACATTCTCTCTCTTCACAGAAAAGCTAGAGTTTTAGTCAAAATGTTAGTTTAAAAGGAAGGATCAGAACTGCCATCCCTGGATTCCTTGCACATTGCCCTAAGTCTCATCGCCTTAACATTTGTAAACCATGTAAGTGACCTCTCTTTAGGGCAAAATTAGCCATTCTAGCTCTGCTATGAAAATCATAACTGAACCATGATATACAAAGAATTTGGACAGTGCCAATGCGATCAAAAGTCAAGTTACCAAAATGGAAAGCAATTTGCTACGGCTCTTTAGAATTAGAATACCTCTTTCTATCCTTATTGTAGGCATTCACGTCTAGTGGAGACTGCAGTGTGTCTATCACAGACTAATGCTAATGTTTCTCCTCTAACATACATACATATACGTATGTAAAATAAAAAGAGGTAGAAAAGAGTAGGAGGGGGAAGCAGGCATTAAGAAAGGTTTACAGGCCAATACACAGTCCTAAGGCCAAATGAATTCTTGAAGCCTACTGATTTGGAAAAAAACCTTCATTTCGGTGGGTAACTTGAGTTATTATTAATATAAAATAAAATTAAGGCATACAGAGAAAAAGGCACTACCAAAAAATGAACAATTAAATTGCTTTTCATTAACAATCTTAAAATCCAAATAAATATGAGCATTACATTTGTAAAAAGGACAAACTTAATATAAAACAATAAGGTCTTAAGAAACTGTCCCAATCCTAGTATATGTAACACTGCTGACAGAATTCAACTTCTATCAAACGTTTTGGGCATTTTAACAATTTATATTGAAAAAAAATTGTTTTCCCTTTAAAAGAAAAAGCAGGAAAAAACCTCACTGTTATGGAATATATACCCCTCATCAGTGGAATAGAGTAGGGGCTGAGCTTTTATATAAGAGAGAGTCCTGAGACAGAGGACACCTGACCTATAGGGTCCCTCCACTGTGGGGATACTTTTAATCCCTGTTAATGGCATTTTAGTTTATAACAGCCAATGATTGCCTAAAATTGCTTTCCCCTCATTTCATAAAAAACAATTACATTTTAAAACATCACTGCTGAACTTTCAGAGTTAGGGTATGCCATAAAGTAAGTATATTTGTTTGCCCATGTTTCCTCCCAGACTGTGACCTACTTAAGTTAATCTAGTACCTGCCATAATAAGCTACAGTTATTGAATAAACAAGTGAAAAAGATTCACCCTCTTTAAAAGAAACTGATAGATTCCTATACTTGACTAACACCAGGTGATCCTGTATCAAGCTATTGGTCTCTAGACTTCAAATGAAACCACTGGCACAAAGCTCTGCTGTGGCTCAAAGAGTCTGCATCTGACAAACATCTTGGCTTTTGCACCCTAGCTTGGTGTCCCTATAAACTATTCAGATTTGACTTCTTAGTGATTACATGTATCTTTCAACAACTCCATCTCAGAAGTACTACACACCAGACCTGACATAAGTAAGAGCTAAAGTAGCAGAGGGCTCTTGTAAAGAAATCATTCCATCTTTTTTTTAATGTACTTTCTATTGGGAATAAGATAAAGGCTCTCTCAAGTGAAAGCCAATTCGATTTATTCTGAAATAAGTTTTAATTTTACATTTCATTTCAGTCTGTGTACTAACATCTCAAGCTCTTACATAAATTATAATAAGGTTGACTGCCTTTGAGAACTAAGGCAATCATCTTTAACCATTCTCAAGTTAGAAACATGTTTTGTAAAAGAGAAAAATTGAAAAATTTTCAAGATAGCCATACTGAAAATTTCAAAGTCTGTATACTTTTAAATACATTTTAAAGAATTACCAACCATCAAAATTCCCATTAGTCATTATGATATTTTTCAACCCTTTTATTCAATACAGTTTGTTTGCAATGTAAAAGATCTTATATTTGGTCCAAGCCTAAGTCATGCCATTTTGAATCTCTCAAGGCCTAAGTAGAAAGATATTTCCTGAAAAGCACATATAAGACTGCTAGTGAATCTTCTCCAGCACCAAAAAGTCTGCCACTATCAAAGCAGAATGCATTTTAAAGGCACAAAGTCAGCAGTCTGGCCACTTTCCAGCCTCAACAAAGAAACATTACAGTATAGAAGAATCAGTTGTGCATTTAAAAAACAAAATACATTTAGAGTCATTTTTTAAATTTCAAATTTCATTTGTTGATCCATAGCATTATTAGAAAGCAAAAAATTGGAGTGTTCTATTTAACTGCCCCCAATAGAGGGGTTTCCTTTCAAAAATTTTTTTAAATTTACTTTTCTTTCATACCTCATCCCACTTCAAGCTTTTTTGTTCTAGTAGTTTTTATATATATTAACTTTTATTGTCGTTTTTGGTACCTTTACAACTTGTTTGAAATAAATTCACATCACATTTTATAATTCTGTAAACTATTAGTCTATTTTTAAGTCTTTACATAAAGAACAATACTTTCCCATATTTTTCTTATAAAACAAAGGTCTTCTGCAGCAGGGCTTAAGTAGTAGTTTCTTTTCAGGTGATTTTACCTTCCACAGCATTTAGAGAAGAAAAAAGAGACTGAAAAAAGCAAATGATTTTGCTTTGGGTTTCACAGCACCCCAAGATTTCTCTCTAAAGAGCATTTGTCTCATATTCTGCACTGCTGGTTACCCTGGCAGACCAAAAAATGAGCTAAAAGGAAACTGAAACCACACGAGACAAAGGAATGAAGGAAAAGCCCACTGGTCCAGATATCATGATCTCGCTCAAGCAGAAGAAATTCCTTCCCTCATAAAAGACAAGGGAATTATAATAGATCCACATCCTTGGAGACTATGTTTATAGCACAAGATTTGGCAGTTGATTTTCCAGGGGGAGGGGGCCACTAATTCATACTCTTCCTTGTAAGCTGCTTCCTTTGATTATAAAGGTATGGGAGAAGCTTTGTGTTTTGACTTTTTCTCAGACTATTCCAATTTGAAATTGGAATTTCAAATATTCCTACAGAAAATGCCAGATAGGACCCTGATACAGGAAACCAAGATCTACCTAACTTCAGGAACAAAGCATTTTAAAAGAGTCCCTAGAAGAGCATATCTTTCAGCAAAAATAAAATACCAGAGTCCCTTATGAATCAATCCTATGAAAGGCATCACATTCCGGGCCTCCAGAAAGACTACCATTTTCTAACCTTTAAAAATAAAGTACTCAGCACTTGCTTTACAATGCTGTAACAAATTGCAAGTAGCCAAATTACTGATATTATTCATATTTTTCAGTAGCACAAACAAGTCCATTAGAGATAGTGGGAGTTTCCTAGCTACCCCTTTCCACTGGATGTCCTTGCTCTTATAGTGGATACATTACATTAGAAATACCTGGCAGTTTTAAATCTTCCTTACAGGACTTCCTTTATAAGTAGTTGATACTTTGTTTCGATATGCTTTTTCTTTTCCTGACTTTTGAGGGAAGAATATATACAGATGGAGGAGTTTAATAGGCTCCATGTTTAAATTTTGTTTCTACAATGGAAGTTACTGATTTAGGTATAATACGCAGCTGGTAAGGAAAGGATTGCTATTTGTCTGTTGAGATTGTTCACCCTTGACTTGAAGTAGTGGTATCTGCTCTTGTAAAACCCTTATTATGCATTGCATCACTTTCTCTCTGAAATTCACTTTTTGCAAGGAATCTGCTCTGTAAATGGCTGTTTTCAGTTTATAACTGGGGATGGTTTTTGAATCAGGGTTCTCAACTTCAGGACTTTCAACACTTGTGCAGGATAATTCTTTGCTGGAAAATGGGGATGCTGTATTAGTATAGTGTAGTTTGTCTAGCAGCACCCCTGGTCTCAGACTACTCAATGCCATTAGGATTCTTCTAGTTGCGACACAAGAGACATCATCTCCAGGCATTGCCAAATGCAAAGGAAAATTATCCCCACCCAACACTTGAGAACCACTGTTTTACATAGTAGCTAGTTTTTGAGGTGCTTTAGTATTCTGTGATCCCAAGAACAAGGTTTTTATCTCATGACACTAGCTTTAATATGTGGATACTCCCAAGTTAAATTCTTAGTTCCCAAAGAATGTTATCTATGGGGAATCAGGAGCTAGAAATAAGAAGATATAGTATACATGATTTTATTTCTCTTTTCCCTTAATTTTGGGACTTTCTCCCTCCAGTAAAAACCACAGTTTAAAATATGCTAAACAACATTTAGTTCTTCTTTTCATTATTTCTATTAACTGGCAAATGTAGATTCTGCCCACACATTGAATTAGACCAATCTCTTTTTGCCTTTTAATTTGATTTGCTCACTGACTTCCTGTATCTGCTTTAAACTACTTTTTTTTTTTAAAGCAGAAAGTTATCCCTCAAGGTTTATAGATTCCAGTAACATGGATCTATTATAGTGTATTTGCTTATTATACTTGTTAGGATTAACAAATAAACATACCTCTTAAGAGATTCATATTTTCTATCAAGATTCCTACTGAGCAAAAAGCTTGGTAGACAGAGGTTAGGATCTAAAGAATACAGATACAAGAAGGAACCTATATTCTTTAAGTTGAGTACCTACCCTAAACTCAAGTATAGGGCTCAACCCCACAAATGAGGATCTATTTTAAATACTAATCACTAAAAACTACAAATCATACATCATTTTCTTCTCCTTGTTTTCCATATCTCCCCATCACCACCAATCTGTCAGTGACATGGGGAAAGAGTCTATAATCCTTAGGTATTCTAAATGATTTGTACTAAAAAGAGCAACTATGTACTAAAGTGCTTTATCTCTCTGAACCACATCAGTACATTATAAAAAATTAAAAAAAAAAAAAGGAGTTTCAAGTTCTTGTAAGGGAAAAAAAAAGATTAAATATAAAAATTTTGGGTTACTATTATTATTAAACAATTTAACCAAGAATCAAGAGAAATACTTTCCCTCTTGTCTTTTTTTCTCCCCATCTCTCTTTTTTATAAAAAAGAAAAGTGCAGTCAGAGAGAAGGTGAATGAATTGATGGGAGCTGGGTAGAGGCACAGGAGAGGTTACTGGCTGCTAGTGATAATGCACAAACATGTGCCTTAACAGTTCATCAGCTGAAGGTCTCAGTTTGGCCTCTATAAAGATCCTTTTGAGGAAATCTCGAGTATAGTCTGAGACATGAGGTGGCAGCTTTGGGTTTGTTGGCTGAGTGGCGATTTTAAAGATGGCAGCCATAGCTTCAAATTCTGCCCAAGGAGGCTTTTCAGTTAGCATTTCCACCACAGTACAGCCCACACTCCTAGGGGAAAAAAAAAAATTACACAAACAGTATCATCATGAAGGAAAGCCACTAAACTACCACATAAGAAACAGAACTGAAGTCCATATACATTTAAATACAATTTGATTTCAAGTTTAAAGTTTTATTAAAAGGTTGTAATTTATAAAACTATAATTTAAACTAAAAATCAATGAAAACAAACCACAATTTAAGAATTAACTCAAATGGTTAGGCAAAGAACATTATTCATTTTATAATTTTTGCTTTACATAATTCTATAACCTGACATTTAATATAATTTTGTCTTTTATCTTACAAAAAACATAAACATTAGAGATTTTGTTTGCCTTTAAGTGCCTAAAATGAATATCTATTAAATGCTTTTCTGGGTGGGAAGTAGGAAATAGCCACTTTATGTTCTAACTTAAAATTAACTGAATTACATGATACTAATGAAAAAAATAGCTCTTAAAGTTCTTCAGAGAAGTAAAATGAAGATAGTTTTCCAATGCTGAAATTTATTTAGATGAAATCCTGATGACAGGTTCAAGAACTCCATTTATTTAGTTAATTATCAAGCCACAGGAGGCAAAATTAAAACGATAGTAACCCTTGTAATACTGACATCCTATTTCGAAAGTACAAAAGATCATTTAAATCTGGTTTAGTAATTTCCATTTTGGGTGGAATTATGTAAGAAGGCAGGTGTTTTCAGGAAAACCTAGCATCAAAACCCACCAGATGTCTGCTTTTCTGCCATAGCCTTCTCCACTAATTACTTCAGGGCTCATCCAGTATGGTGTGCCTGTGACAGACTTCATCCCTGTCCCTGAAAGACAGATGGTTTGAAGCCGTTTGCTGGCCCCAAAATCTCCTAGTTTGACGTTGCCTGTTGAATCCCGCAAAATATTTGCACCTAAAAATATGAAAACATCTTCATTAGTTTAATTGGCTGTTTGGAATTAAAAAAAAAAAAAACACCACCACCACCACCACAACTGCAGAAAATTACTTAGCAGACTCTTCAGTCTGTTTCCAAAATTAGGCTGCTTTTTCGTCGCCCCAACTGTACCTGGCATAATGCCAGTCACACAGCCAGGGCTCATTAAGGATTTATTGCACAAACACTGAATTTTGAGAGTCAGCTGTGTGTACCTTTGACCTAAGAAGATTCACCAACTGTAAAGGACTGGGGCTGGGAGGAGGTGAGGATGACTAAGAAGAAAAAGGAGAGAAGGGATAAGAATGTGAATCTCAGAGAAGGATACAGAAACCAACAACAGGTTCGTGGCCCCACTTTCTGTCACAAAGCAAGAAGCCCATGCTGCAGCTTATTTCCCTAAGAAGCTAGCTTCTTCTCAGGAACTTCCTGTGGACTTTCATAATCAACAACTTCTAACACTTCCCCCGTTACTGTAACTTAATGTTAGTTATCTTACATTTTATAGTTTTTCTTAGTATTAGATTTTGTTTTATACTAATTTTATTTCTCAATTTCTCTACATACTTTAAATCTCTTCTAAGTAAGCTTTGAGCTTTCAGTCTTAAAATTTCATTTACTTTTATAATAAACTTTTAATTGTATTTACTACAAACTGACCTTGATTGCGTGGTAGTGTGAGGTAGTGTTTGCTGAACTCCCCACTGTTGAGTTACTCCCCTTTCCATACAGCACTCTTTCGAAGTAGTTTATCATGTCCAGCCCACAATCTAGGTACGAGGACTTATGCTCCAGGCCAAGTAGCTACATAAATTGTTTGTAATTATTCTGCATGGGACATTTGTCTCCTCTCTTTTATTCACTCAACCTTCCATTTGTACATTTGTATCAGTATGACCACATGGATATTTATTTTGTTCTTTGAGTTATAATCAAATAATGACTTTTTTTTTTTTTCTCAAGTTGTTCCAGCTTTGGCCATTGGGAGCTTTTGTATTGGCTTCTGTGTCCCTCAGCCATACCCTGAATCATTGTTTCGTGTGAGGTTTTTATTTTTTAAGTGTTTTCTTACTTTCTGGCACTAAAAGATGCTCTGGGCTCATCCTATGTATTTCCTGGATCAGTCCTAGAATCAATCATTCCTCCAAGGAGTCCTGGTTCCTTTTAGTGTAGAATGGTCTAACAGAAATCAAGATCTAGGTGCTAGATTCATTTATTTTTTTTCTCTCTTCTCCTTTTTGTCATTTTTAAAACTCAATCTTTCTTCTAGAATTATAAAGCTGGTTTCTGTCTTATGGACATAAATTATTTTCATTCTCATTTTTAAGTCTTCCATAACCTTAACCATATTTTATATTTAAAAAGAAACTCCACTCTTTATTTGTCCTTTTATCCTTTTTTTTTTTATGGCTCCTAAGGAGAGTGAAGAGTAGAGAAAATCTGCATTATAGAACAGAGAGAATGTAGACTGTGCGTCCTCCCCATGGACTTCAGTACTTGTCCTTCTGTTCTCCCAGCAAATTCCCCAGCCTAGTCAATCATGGCTCCCTAAAGCCTCTCTCCAGGAAGGGTCCTGGATCCATTCTCTGCATGCTATAAGCCTAAGTGTACCATAATACCAGTGACCCTCAAAAACAGCACTGCTTATTTAACATCTCCCACCATCCAAAACTTACAGAATGATTCTATCAAAAAAACCCAGTGACGGTAAAATATTTAGCCAAAGGAAGGACAACAAACAAGCCACTTTTTACTATGAACTGGGAAAGAATAGCCCTAGGCAAGTCACAGACTGGGAGAGTCATAGAGTTTCACCAGTGGTGAAACAATGCCTACTCATATGAAGGACCGAAAAGAAAATGTATAGCCAACCTTCCAAAATAACTTTCTAATATTTTAAAGTTTATTTTTACTATATTAAAAGTAAGTGCTTTAGGAAACTTTTCAAATATACAAAAGCAGACGGGATAGTATACATACCCATAACCCAGCCCCAATCATCAGGACAATCTTCCCCCACCATACATACTGCTAGCCACTCCCTCCTCCCTCCCATATTATCTGAAGCAAATTCAACACATCATGATTAATAAACAGTTTACTACATGTCTTTAAAATATAAACTCTAAATAAGTAAAAAAATAATAATATAAACTCTTCTCACACCTAAGAGAATGGACAATAACTCCTTAATATTATATACTATTTTTAACATTAAAAAAAAATCAAAATCTAAATAAAGTCCATCCATCATACATTGAGACTCACTGATATATCTTTCAAGTCTTTCTTAAAGTTCCCTCCAATCTCGTGTTTTCCTTTATAATTTATGAAGAATCTAAGTTGTTTCTTGTAGCTTTCTTATGGTCTAGATCTTGCTAACTCCATCCCAAGGAGTCATTTAACATGTTTATCTGTCCTATATATGCTCCATAACTCAGTAGTTGAACCTAGAGGCTTGATCAGATTTGGGTTCAATTTCTTTGGCAAGCGAAACTATTTAAATAAATGATATATTATTGTACAAATAGGAAGTACATAATGCTGGAATGTCTCTCTTTTAGTGATGTTAGCAACTGTTCATATTTAATGTTTAGATCTATTAATACCTTAGTAGTTGCAAAATGGTACTATTCTATTATTCCTTTTTCATTTGTTAACCAGCATACGTCTATACAGATAAGTTTCCTTTCATCTACTTTTTAGTCCTCAGTAATAGAGTTTGTAACAGAAAAGCAGAATACATATGAAGTTGGTTCCCTAAGAACAATGATCAATTAGTTTTTATGTTAAGTTTCATTATGAACTCATGGGTTTAAACTTTAAAAGCAACCAACTATCTTTCCTTTTTCCTTACCACTTAAAAACTGCACAATGAAAAAAATAAAACTAAAAATAAATAAAAAACTGTACATTATAAAAATTTGGGAAATATAGAAAAAGTAAAAGTATGCAAAGAAAACAGCTATCACTCATCCTGCCATTTGGAAATAATCACTATTAATTATATGGAAATTCTTCTCCTAGGTCATATTTTAATTTTGCAAACTTGAGACCATGTTGCATATCCAGTTTTATAACTTGCTTTTCTCTTAACAAATCTATTTGCCCCGTAATGCTTTTAAATCTGCTTGCTTCTAGCCTCATTTACCAGGATAGTTTATCACTCTTTCTGGCAAAGTGAGAAAAGGACCCCCTGGAGGGTTGCTGCCCTCAGTTCCTTTATTTTTTTCATTATGAAAGCTAAAGAGAAACTGGCTTGAATAGAGATTATTCCCAATAGAATAATTTGCAAACAATTTCCCTATGAGGTTCTGTAAACTATCAGGTTTTGTACTTGAGTAGTGAGGTCTGCCTAAGCCAAGCAGATCTTAAGGTGAAAAGCTCCTATTTCTTTTAGATCTGGAGCCATGTCCTCATCCTCTCACACTCACTAGCAAGCTCCATTCCATACAAGAGATCTGGCTCAGGCATTCTGTAGCAGATTCTACTCTATCACCACAAACTA
This sequence comes from Canis lupus baileyi, assembly GCF_048164855.1. Classification (NCBI taxonomy): domain Eukaryota; kingdom Metazoa; phylum Chordata; class Mammalia; order Carnivora; family Canidae; genus Canis; species Canis lupus. The sequence goes on along the minus strand of NC_132857.1, from coordinate 28,558,047 downwards.
GATAGAATGTTCTCTTTGCCCTGAATATGGCCATATTTATGATGTGACATATACAAGAAGGAAGTAAATACCCAATAGCTCAAAATAGTCCCTCAAAACCAATAAAAATGTATTTTTAATTTATTATTTACAGTTGACCCTAACACAAGAGTTAGTGGCAGCTCCTCCCCACCACCTCAGCGCAATTGAAAATCCACATATAGGGCAGCCCGGGTGGCTCAGCGGTTTAGCACCGCCTTCAGCCCAGGGCCTGATCCTGGAGACCCAGGATTGAGTCCCATGTCGGGCTCCCTGCATGGAGCCTGCTTCTCCCTCTGCCTGTGTCTCTGCCTCTCTCTCTCTCTCTCTCTGTGACTATCATAAATAAATAAAAATTAAAAAATAAATAAATAATAAAATAAAATAAAAATCTACATATAAAAAAAGAAAGAAAGAAAATCCACATATAACTTCCAAAAATTCTAGAAATTTTAACTACTAATAGCCTATTGTTGACTGGAAACCTTACTGATAATATACAGTTAACACATATTTTGTATATTATATGTATTATATACTGTATTCTTACAATAAAGTAAGCTACAGAAAAGGTTAAGAAAGTCGTAAGGAAAATACATTTAGAGAACTGCAGTTAATGAAAAAAAAAATCCACAAATAGTTGGACCCACAGAGTTCAAACTTGTGTTGTTCAAGGGTCAACTGTGTGTGTGTATATTTATCCTTACTGACTGATTAAATAAAGTGATCATTAAATATGGATCACAACGCAGTATTTATAGAACGAGATCTCTGGGTATGCTCTACAGTACAAAGTTTTAAGCACTCTCAAATTTGAAACACCTCTGCCAACTGCTTTGGTCTCATGTCATGCCCTTCCCTTACATACTGGATCCCTGAAAACAGTTGTTTTTGACTTTTTTTTTTTAAGATTTTATTTATTATTCATGAGAGACACAGAGAGAAAGAGAGAGAGAGAGAGAGGCAGAGACACAGGCAGAGGGAGAAACAGGATCCATGCAGGAAGCCCGATGCAGGACTAGATCCCGGGTCTCCAGGACCACACTCTGGGCTGAAGGCAGCACTAAACCACTGAGCCACTGGGGCTGCCCCTATTTTAGAGTTTTAAAAGTGGGTTTAACTGAGTTGGAGTTCATCAAAGCTCAGTGTCTCTTCTTCCCTCCTCTTACTCTCTCCGTAGGTAATGGCATCCATTCCCATGGCTTTAAATATGATCTCAATATCAAGTATGTCATCATCATAGCTAACTTTCAAGTGTTTTCTAAATACAATGTTTTAAGCATATTATACACATTAACTCATCCTTACAAAAATCCTATGAGTTGGACACTATTATTACCCTCCTTAAAAATGAGGAACTGAAGCACAGAGAGATTATGTATCCTGTCCAAGGTCACACAGTGATAGAGCCCAAATTTGCGGGGGCAGGGCAAAATGGTGGAAGAGTAGGGTCCCCAAGTCACCTGTCCCCACCAAATTACCTTGATAACCTTCAAATAATCCTGAAAATCTACGAATTCAGCCTGAGATTTAAAGAGAGAACAGCTGGAATGCTACAGTGAGAAGAGTTCACGCTTCTATCAAGGTAGGAAAATGGGGAAAAAAGAAATAAAGAAACAAAAGGCCTCCAAGGGGAGGGGCCCCGCAAGGACCAGGCTAAGGCCGGGGCGAGTGTCCCCAGGACAGGAAAGCCTCGCCTGGAGAAGCAGGAGTTGCACCAATCTTCCCGGCGGAAAGGTGCATGCAGGGAGTTAGAGCAGGACCCCGGAAGCGGCGGGGATGCCCTCAGGCTCCCGGGGACACTAACAGCAACTGCGCCCCGGGGAGAGTGCTCCACACCCCGTAACCAAGCTCCCTAAAGTGCTGCAGCGCATGCATGGCAGGGGCCCCAGGAGCAGCTCGGAGGCGGCTCCAGCAGAGGCTCCACGCGGAGGGGGCTGTGCGGCCCTGGGAGCAGCTCAGAGGCGGCTCCCGCAGAGGCTCTGCATGGAGGAGGCTGCACATCTGGGAGAGGGAATCCAACAGCGCAGGTCCAGGAGCACAGGGCGTCGGGGACACAGCCCAGGATCCGGCGCTCCCCCCGGGACAGGCAGAAGCCAGGAGGGCACAGGACAGCAAGGACACTCCTGCCCCAGCTGAGCAGATCAGCAGCCCCGCCCCAGGAGCATCCAGGCCCCTGCAGACTCAGAGCTCTGTAGTTACTGCGGGAGCTGAATCCAGGGCTCCAGCGCTGGCCAACCCACTGCTGTTGTTCCTCCTGGGGCCTCACAGGAAAAACAACCCCCACTGAGCCTCACTGTGGCCTCACCTGATAAACAGCTTAAACATCTTTCACTAAGCCCTGCAACAGGCAGGGGGCTGAGCAGCTCCCCCAAGTGCTAACACCTGAAAATCACAGCAGGCCCCTCCCCCCGAAAGACCAGCTTGGGGGGGGGGGGGACACGACAAATTATTGACCAAGCAGCACTGGAAAGTTCCAGGGGAAGTTGAAGGATTTACAGTATACAGAATCACAGGATACTCCCCCTTGTTTTTTTTTGTTGTTGTTGTTTTTGATTTCTGTTTGCTTCCCCCCCCCCCGCCCTTTTTATTCTTTTTTTCTCTTTTTTTTTCTTTTTCTTTTCTTCTTTCTCTTCTCTCTTTTTCTCCTTTTCCCAATACAACTTGTGTTTGGCCACTCTACACTGAGCAAAATGACTAGAAGGAAAACCTCACCTCAAAAGAAAGAATCAGAAACAGTCCTCTCTCCCACAGAGTTACAAAATCTGGATTACAATTCAATGTCAGAAAGCCAATTCAGAAGCACTATTATAATGCTACTGGTGGCTCTAGAAAAAAGCATAAAGGACTCAAGAGACTTCATGACTGCAGAATTTAGATCCAATCAGGCAGAAATTAAAAATCAATTGAATGAGATGCAATCCAAACTGGAAGTCCTAATGACAAGGGTTAACGAGGTAGAAGAATGAGTGAGTGACATAGAAGACAAGTTGATGGCAAAGAGGGAAACTGAGGAAAAAAAGAGACAATTAAAAGATCATGAAGACAGATTAAGGGAAATAAACAGCCTGAGGAAGAAAAACCTACGTTTAATTGGGGTTCCCGAGGGCGCCGAAAGGCCCAGAGGGCCAGAATATGTATTTGAACAAATCCTAGCTGAAAACTTTCCTAATCTGGGAAGGGAAACAGGCATTCAGATCCAGGAAATACATCACCCCCCTAAATCCAATAAAAACCGTTCAACACCTCGACACTTAATAGTGAAGCTTGCAAATCCCAAAGATAAAGAGAAGATCCTAAAGCAGCAAGAGACAAGAGATCCCTAACTTATATGGGGAGAAATATCAGATTAACAGCAGACCTCTCCACAGAGACCTGGCAGGCCAGAAAGGGCTGGCAGGATATATTTAGGGTCCAAAATGAGAAAAACATGCAACCAAGAATACTTTATCCAGCAAGGCTCTCATTCAAAATGGAAGGAGAGATAAAGAGCTTCCAAGACAGGCAGGAACTGAAAGAATATGTGACCTCCAAACCAGCTCTGCAAGAAATTTTAAGGGGGACTCTTAAAATTCCCCTTTAAGAAGAAGTCCAATAGAACAATCCACAAAAACAGGGACTGAATAGGTATCACAATGACACTAAACTCATATCTTTCAATAATAACTCTGAACGTGAACGGGCTTAATGACCCCATCAAAAGGCACAGGGTTTCAGACTGGATCAAAAAGCAGGACCCATCTGTTTGCTGTCTACAAGAGACTCATTTTAGACATAAGGACACCTACAGCCTGAAAATAAAAGGTTGGAGAACCATTTACCATTCAAATGGTCCTCAAAAGAAAGCAGGGGTAGCCATCCTTATATCAGATAAACTAAAATTTATCCTGAAGACTGTAGTGAGAGATGAAGAGGGACACTATATCATACTTAAAGGATCTATCCAACAAGAGGACTTAACAATCATCAATATATATGCCCTGAATGTAGGAACTGCCAAATATATCAATTAATAACCAAAATTAAGACATACTTAGATAATAATACACTTATACTTGGTGACTTCAATCTAGCGCTTTCTACACTTGATAGGTCTTCTAAGCACAACATCTCCAAATAAACAAGAGCTTTAAATGATACACTGGACCAGATGGATTTCACAGATATCTACAGAACTTTACGTCCAAACGCAACTGAATACACATTCTTCTCAAGTGCACATGAAACTTTCTCCAGAATAGATCACATACTGGGTCACAAATCAGGTCTGAACCGATACCAAAAGATTGGTTATTCTGCGTATTCTCAGACCATAATGCCTTGAAATTAGAACTAAATCACAACAAGAAGTTTGGAAGGATTTCAAACACGTGGAGGTTAAGGACCATCCTGCTAAAAGATGAAAGGGTCAACCAGGAGATTAAGGAAGAATTAAAAAGATTCATGGAAACTAATGAGAATGAAGATACAACTGTTCAAAATCTTTGGGATACAGCAAAAGCAGTCCTGAGTGGGGAATACATCTCAATACAAGCAGCCATCCAAAAACTGGAAAGAACTTAAATACAAAAGCTAACTTTACACCTAAAGGATCTAGAGAAAAAATAGCAAATAGATCCTACACCCAGTAGAAGAACAGAGTTAATAAAGATTCGAGCTGAACTCAATGAAATCGAGACCTGAAGAACTGTGGAACAGATCAACAAAACCAGGAGTTGGTTCTTTGAAAGAATTAATAAGATAGATAAACCATTAGCCAGCCTTATTAAAAAAAAGAGAGAGAGAAGACTCAAATTAATAAAATCATGAATGAGAAAGGAGAGATCACTACCAACACCAAGGAAATACAAACGATTTTAAAAACATATTATGAACAGCTATACGCCAATAAATTAGGCAATCTAGAAGAAATGGACACATTTCTGGAAAACCACAAACTACCAAAACTGGAACTGGAAGAAATAGAAAACCTGAACAGGCCAATAACCAGGGAGGAAATTGAAGCAGTCATCAAAAATCTCCCAAGACACAAAAGTCCAGGGCCAGATGCTTCCCTGGGGATTCTATCAAACGTTTAAAGTAGAAACCATACCTATTCTACTAAAGCTGTTTGGAAAGATAGAAAGAGATGGAGTACTTCCAAATTCGTTCTATGAGGCCAGCATCACCTTAATTCCAAAACCAGACAAAGACCCCACCAAAAAGGAGAATTATAGACCAATATCCCTGATGAACATGGATGCAAAAATTCTCAACAAGATACTAGCCAATAGGATCCAACAGTACATTAAGAAGATTATTCACCATGACCAAGTGAGATTTATCCCCAGGATACAAGGCTGGTTCACCACTCGTAAAACAATCAATGTGATTCATCATATCAGCAAGAGAAAAAACAAAAACCATATGATCCTTTCAATAGATGCAGAGAAAGCATTTGACAAAATACAGCATCCATTCCTGATCAAAACTCTTCAGAGTGCAGGGATAGAGGGAACATTCCTCGACATCTTAAAAGCCATCTATGAAAAGCCCACAGCAAATATCATTCTCAATGGGGAAGCACTGGGAGCCTTTCCCCTAAGATCAGGAACAAGACAGGGATGTCCACTCTCACCACTGCTATTCAACATAGTACTGGAAGTCCTAGCCTCAGCAATCAGACAACAAAAAGAAATAAAACACATTCAAATTGGCAAAGAAGAAGTCAAACTCTCCCTCTTCGCCAATGACATGATACTCTACATAGAAAACCCAAAAGCCACCACCCCAAGATTGCTAGAACTCATACAGCAATTTGGCAGTGTGGCAGGATACAAAATCAATGCCCAGAAGTCAGTGGCATTTCTATACACTAACAATGAGACTGAAGAAAGAGAAATTAAGGAGTCAATCCCATTTACAATTGCACCCAAAAGCATCAGATACCTAGGGATAAACCTAAGCAAAGAGGTAAAGGATCTCTACCCTAAAAACTATAGAACACTTCTGAAAGAAATTGAGGAAGACACAAAGAGATGGAAAAATATACCATGCTCATGGATTGGAAGAATTAATATTGTGAAAATGTCAATGTTACCCAGGGCAATTTACATGTTTAATGCAATCCCTATCAAAATACCATGAACTTTCTTCAGAGAGTTAGAACAAATTATTTTAAGATTTGTGTGGAATCAGAAAAGAACCCAAATAGCCAGGGGAATTTTAAAAAAGAAAACCATATCTGGGGGCATCACAATGCCAGATTTCAAGTTGTACTACAAAGCTGTGGTCATCAAGACAGTGTGGTACTGACACAAAAACAGACACATAGATCAATGGAACAGAATAGAGAATCCAGAAGTGGATTCTCAACTTTATGGTCAACTAATATTCGACATAGAAAGAAAGACAATCCACTGGAAGAAAGACAGTCTCTTCAATAAATGGTGCTGGGAAAATTGGACATCCACATGCAGAAGAATGAAACTAGACCCACTCTCTTGCACCATACACAAACATAAACTCAAAATGGATGAAAGATCTAAATGTGAGACAAGATTCCATCAAAATCCTAGAGAAGAACACAGGCAACACCCTTTCTGAACTCGGCCACAGTAACTTCTTGCAAGATACATCCACGAAGGCAAAAGAAACAAAAGCAAAAATGAACTACTGGGACTTCATCAAGATAAGAAGCTTTTGCACATCAAAGGATACAGTCAACAAAACTAAAAGACAACCTACAGAATGGGAGAAGATATTTGCAAATGACGTATCAGATAAAGGGCTAGTTTCCAAGGTCTATACAGGACTTATTAAACTCAACAGCAAAGAAACAAACCAATCATGAAATGGGCAAAAGACATGAACAGAAATCTCACAGAGGAAGACACAGACATGGCCAATAAGCACATAAGAAAATGCTCTGCATCACTTTCCATCACGGAAATACAAATCAAAACCACAATGAGATACCACCTCACACCAGTGAAAATGGGGAAAATTAACAAGGCAGGAAACCACAAATGTTGGAGAGGATGTGGAGAAAGGGGAACCCTCCTGCACTGTTGGTGGGAATGTGAACTGGTGCAGCCACTCTGGAAAACTCTGTGGAGGTTCCTCAAAGAGTTAAAAATAGATCTGCCCTATGACTCAGCAATTGCACTGCTGGGGATTTACCCCAAAGATACAGATGCAATGAAACGCCGGGACACCTGCACCCCGATGTTTATAGCAGCAATGTCCACAATAGCCAAACTGTGGAAGGAGCCTCGGTGTCCATCGAAAGATGAATGGATAAAGAAGATGTGGTTTATATATACAATGGAATATTACTCAGCCATTAGAATCGACAAACACCCACCATTTGCTTCGATGTGGATGGAACTGGAGGGTATTATGCTGAGTGAAATAAGTCAATCGAGAAGGACAAACATTATATGGTCTCATTCATTTGGGGAATATAAAAAATAGTGAAAGGGAATAAAGGGGAAAGGAGAAAAAATAAGTGGAAATATCAGAAAGGGAGACAGAACATGAAAGACTCCTAACTCTCGGAAATGAAGTAGGGGTGGTGGAAGGGGAGGTGGGCAGGGGGTGGGGGTGACTGGGTGGTGGGCACTTGACGGGATGAGCACTGGGTGTTATTCTGTACGCTGACAAATTGAACCCCAATAAAAATTAAATTTATTAAAAAATAAAATAAAATCTAAAAAAAAACATTTGCATCAGGCCATCTGGTGTCAGGGCCTTCACTCTTAACCCCTATATTCTAATGCCTATGTTTGATGTATGAAAACAAGGTCTCTTTTTTATGATCATTTGAACTTTACTGCTTATGTGAACATCCCCACACAGATAAGCTACCCACTTGTAGAGATGTGAACATTAGGACTAATCAGAATATTGACTAAGTGAGTGAGAAAGCAAAATTATTTCCTAAGATGTTCTGAAGGTAGATGTATTAACTTAGATGTTAAATTTCTTAATCCTATCGCTTGTTTCATTCAGATTCACAAAAATAACTGGGTTCTTAAAAAAATACTCTATTACTTACCTTTGATATCTCTATGAACAATCATATTACTGTGCAAATAATGTACGCCCTCCAGGATCTGACGAGTGTATTTCCTAGTCACATTCTCAGTAAGAGCTCCATATGCTTTTAATTGGTCCTTAATTGAACCCTAAGATAAAAGAAACCAAAAAGAAAACTATGGTATGGTTTGAAATGAAAATCACTATTAAATCTTTATATTTAAAAGGATCTGTAGTTTATGAGTGGGAGGCTTTAGTTGGGAGAGTACAGGAATTCTCAGTAAGGATATTATATGCTATCTAATTTAACATAAACTCTATTATATTCCCTGACTAGAATTGTGGAAGAGTATGGTCACAGCTGAAAGAAGCCTTTAAAACTATTTTTTGACTGATGCCCATTTTTTCCATGACTATATTGGTTCTATCTCGTCCTTGCAATCATGTTATTTAAAATCTTGCTTTTTTTGCCCTGAATGGATTTTTGTTTTTCCTACTTGCTCTTCTCTATATGTCCTACTTTTTTTAAAAATTTATTTATTCATGAGAGAGATAGAAAGAGAGGCAGAGACATAGGCAGACAGAGAAACAGGCTCCCTGCAGGGTGCTCGATGTGGGACTTGATCCCAGGACCCCAGGATCACGACCTGAGCCAAAGGCAGACACGCAACCACTGAGCCACCCCGGCACCCCCATTCTACTAAATTTAATGGGAGAAATTATATAAGCATCGTTCACAAACTTGGAAATTCAGTAAGGATTATGAGAGACAAAAATCTTTCTTTTTTATTTTATTTTATTTTTTTAAAGATTGATTTATTTATTCATTCAGAGACAGTGAGAGAGAGGCAGAGACACAGGCAGAGGGAGAAGCAGGCTCCATGCAGGAAGCCCAATGTGGGACTCGATCCTGGGTCTCCAGGATCACTCCCCAGGCTGCAGGCGGTGCTAAACCGCTGCGCCACCGGGGCTGCCCAATCTTTCTTTTTTAAACAGAGAATATATCCAAATGTTTCTGCCCTTCCTTGAGTTTTGACCAACAGTGTACTATGTCACATGAAAGTAGATCCTTAGACTTTTTACATGCTTAACCATTTGCTGTTTCTGCTATTCATGAGCAATCTTTGAAGGGACAGCAAGATTAATTCTACTGACTCAAACTTGCAAACACATGTGTGGAAAGCCTTAGGCAGCCAAGTACCTATACCTATAAGTCAACGTGGCTTGTTTGTTCAGTCTACTAATTGTGTCTCTCCTTGTAGTAATACACAAAACAACACAGCTAGAACTGAGCTGTCCAAATAATAAGCCCCCAAACACTCATAGGCAGCAAAATGACTGGTGAACTTAAGGCTTTTCTGGGCTTTGGGCAGTTGGACCAATGGCCTACAGCTGCTAACAGCTCCATCAGCGCTATTTACTCTTGTGTATCAAAAAAACAGTTATCGGGGAATCCCTGGGTGGCTCAGTGGTTTAGCTCCTGCCTTCAGCCCAGGGCGTGATCCTGGAGTCCTGGGATCGAGTCCCACATCAGGCTCCCTGCATGGAGTCTACTTCTCCCTCTGCTTGTGTCTCTGCCTCTCTCTCTCTCTCTCTCTGTCTTTCATGAATAAATAAATAAAATCTTAAAAAAAAATAATAGCAGAAAAGGAAAAAATGTAAAAATAAAAAAAAAACAAAAAAAAAAAGTTATTTTCCTCAGTGTGAACAAGGAGAATGGGTTGCAAAGTAGTGTACCAGCTAAAAATTGTGTGTGTGTGTGTGTGTGTGTGTGTGTGTGTGTCACACAAAAAGAGAAATCATCTGCTAGTCCAGGTACTGAAAATAACGTTATGGTTCTATTCTGAAAGTAGTTCTAGATAAACTAAGGACTAGAATGTATTTGAGAAAACTGAAAAGCAGTAACAATTTTGGCAAAGCATGAAATCTAGTTGCACAAAGAGATGGATCATACTCAATTTATTTATTTATTTGTTTGTTAAGACTTTATTTACTTACTCATGAGAGAGAGAGAGAGAGTGGCAGAGACACGGGCAGAGGGAGAAGCAGGCTCCCCATGGGGAGCCCAATGGGGGACTTGATCCAGGGCTTGAGGATCACGACCTGAGCCAAAGGCAGATGCTCAATCACTGAGCTACCCAGGTACCCCCATCCTACTAAATTTAATGAGAAAAATTATATAGCATCATTCACAAACTTAGAAATTCAGTAATGTCTAAGATGATGTACATCTGGCCCATATATGCCTATGCTTGGCATATGTGTAATTCATTTTAAGACTGATGAACTATTATTAATTTAGTAAAATGATTTCAGTGACAACCTATACTTTGAAGAGATAGCTGCCTTTACAAAACCAAGTAAAGTTAATGAGAAACATGAACTAACATCTCTCCTGAATACACCACCTTAGTCTTAAGATTCCTAAATCTATAAGATTACTCATCTCCATTTGTGATGTAAATCAGTTCTAGCCAATTAAACCATTTAATCTTATCTTCAATAATGTGGGTCTCTATTCACACTTAGAATTAATTTTTCTTTTTTAAAAACTATTTTATTTATTTATTCATGAGAGAGACAGAGAGGCAGAGACACAAGCAGAGGGAGAAGCAGGCTCCTGATGTGGGAATCGATCTGGGGACTCCAGGATCACACCCTGAGCCAAAGGCAAACTCTTATCTGCTGAGCCACCCAGGCATGCCTTAATTTTTATTTCTAATTCAGATATTTATTGCCCAAACAGTAATGGAAATCTAAATAAAAGAAAAATCAATCATAATCTCAACATAACACATTTTCAAGTTTCTTGGGTCCTTGTCCAAATACAGATATTTTTAAAATAGCCTCATTACTATTTAAAAGCATTTTATATTCTTTTTCTTACTTCTTCCAACTTTGCTACATAGCCTTCGTGATTTTAATATATTCTCTTGGGCAATGCCATCATAATTTACTTTCACTGTGAGTACTGATATTTCCATCACAAATTTGTTTTCCAAAGGTACTTAAAAAACAAACTAATTTACTTTGTCAACAGGATCTTTGAAAATACAAAGTAGCAGTGATGTGTAACTATAAACAATTGTGTCACTATAAAAAATTAATTAATTATTCATGATAATAAGAAAGTAAACTTAACTGTTGATCTTATGAAACCGGATGATTAAGACTATGACTATCAGATACTGATCCATAGTTTTACAGATCCATAGCTTAAACTGCAACCTTGTACATGAAACATACAATTCTAATAAACAATCTACTTAGGGAAACCTGCGTGGCTCAGCGGTTAGCCTGCTTCTCCCTCTGCCTATGTCTCTGCCTCTCTCTCTTTGTACCGCTCATAAATAAATAAAATCTTTAAAAAAAATCTACTTAAAGACCCATAAATCAAATCAGGTAATATACCATATATACTACCAATTAAATTATACGAATGCATGTATTTTTAAATGAGTAAATATACCACCATCTTGAAAATCATTAATACTAAAATGTACTCTACAAATACTAAAAACAACATAGAAGGAATGACAGTTTGCAAGTCACATTTTGCAGCTCCTACCAAAACTACTGACTCAGGCAATGATTACCAATCTGTATTAAAAACCTGGAAAAGGATGGTTTGAAAAGGAACTGGAAACTGTGTTCTTTTTATTCTTTAAAGATTTATTTATTTGAGAGAGAGAGAGAGAGAGAGAGAGCACGTGAGTATGTGAGTTGGGGGAGGAGCAGACGGAGAGAATCTTCAAGCAGACTGCCCACTGAGCATGGAGCTGAATGTAGGGTGCAGGGTTTAATCTCACAAGCCCTGAGATCATGATGTCAGCTGAAACCAAGAGTTGGACACTTAACCGACTGAAATACCCAGGCACCCCAGGAACTAGATAGTCTTATGTGCTAATAGCCCAGATTACTTTCTGGTCCTCAGGAATAAACAAAACCTTACATTGGAGAAATCTGGATGTTGATCATCCTAACCTAGCACTCAATCTTTGCATCACTAACAGTAGAACCATTAGAAATTGTATGTCTCCTAATGCGATGCAACACGAGATGCACAGCATCATTAGAATGCATCACAGATGCACCTAATAAAAAATGCTGAATCTTAATCTAATTTAGATATTAGATCTAACTTGGAGTTTATAGGAAATAAGAGAATAAAGGAACAAATTAAACACTACCATGAGGATGCAATTAGAGAAATCTATGAGAGGAGATTGTCAACAGAACTAGCCCAGTCTCTTTGTCAAACCTATGTCATGTAAAAAATGTTCTAAGTTAAAAGAGAAGTAAGAGGCATAACAGTTAAAGGTAATGTGTGGTCCTGGGCTGGATCCTGGTTTGGATAAACCAGCTATTACGGTTATTTTAAGAGCATTTAGGGAAATCTGAGTATGGACTGCTATGGTACCTATAACTTTAGTATACCTCAGCTTTTTTTTTTTTTAAATGAGTTAAGAACTACAAAATGAAGATACAAAAAAAAATTATATTACATAGCTCTAATTTAAAACTTTCAAAATGTCTTTAAAGTCCTTAACTACTTTACATTTTATAATCAGAGTTCTGTTGTTTTTCTTTCCTCAACTAAGACTTTAAAGAGAAAATGTCTATTTTTAAAGGACATAACAACTTACCCCTGGCATATATTCCATAAATATGGAAAGTGTTTTTTCCTGGGGATCCCTCAAACAGCCATAATACTGAACAATTCGCTCATGCAGCAAGTTTTTCAACAACTGAATTTCACACTCAAGTGCATTTACTTCCTGAAAGACAGAACTCACTGTTAAGTCTTTATAGCATTGCTAGTTAAAAGGAAAACATTTGAACTTCATGGACCATCGAGGTGATTTCATTCTGAAATTTTTACTTCCCAAGGAATAAACATTTTAAAGTCTCTAAACAGTAACTTTTATAACAGTCCTTGATGGTATACTAAAGCAACCCTAAATTAGATAGGAACATTACGGAGCACTAAAAGAGAAAAAAAAAATCACAGTACAGAGTAAACAAATATATCTAATTATATATGGATTTGTTTTGCAAATAATTTGTATTAAGAAAAAACAAAAATTCTATTGTGTTATATTTAGTAAAAATGCTTTTTATAAATGTGACAAAGTAGCTTGTGCAGTGATTCTTACCTTGCTGGTCTCAGGGCTATCAGGGTCAAACTGAACTTGCTTAACTGCTAATTCTCTTCCTGTATCGACATCATAACAGAGGTAGACCCTGCCAAATGCTCCTTGGCCAAGCAGTTTGCCCAATCTCCAGTTTGTTGGAGCACGAGGTGCTAAAAAAGAATGTTTTCTTAAAATGGAATAGCCAGATGGCACACAAATAGTTACAAACTAAATGAGTAAACTGTATTAATGATATCCTTAACTGAATACACTTGGATATAAGGGAAAATCATAATCATCCAAATTCATAATGATCACCACTTTGTAAATTTTCCAAGAATTCTAAGCACAAATAAGGTTCATATATCCCCACATCTTTTTTCCAGTGAGATTATATCTGCTCCCCATTAAAAATGTAAAGCATCTTTCACTGAATCCAAGGTACCACTGATTGTCAGATGCACTATTTTTAATCTTTACTGCAGCAATAATTTTTTGCATTTTTTTCTAATTTCCTTTTTAAAATTTATTTAAATTCAATTTGCCAACATATAGTATAACACCCAGTGTTTATTGCAGCAATATTTGTAATTAGTTTTCCATCTGCTTACAATGTAGAAAGCCATAAAGAATATCAGTCTCATTCTAACAAGAAAAAATCTTGAAAGCAGCCAGAGGGGAGAATAAAGAATAAATATATACATAAATATATGTACATAAATTTTAAGTAAATGCAGAAGAATAAAGATGAGCATTACATCAGACCTTTCCTCAAAAAGTATACAAAAGCAAACAAAAACAAAAACAAAAAAACAAAACAAACAAACAAAACAATATACAAAAGCCAGAAGATGATAATGGAGCAATAGCTTTAAAGCACTAACAGAAAAAAAAAACAAAAACAAAAAACAAAAACTGCCCAGCATTCTGTACCCAGAAAAAAAAAATCTTTCAGAAATAAAAGGAAAAAAAGGCCTTTTTCAAACAAAAGCTAAAAGAATTCATTACCAGCAGAGTTACATTACAAGAAAGATTAAAAGCAATTCTTTTAAGAATTTGATACCTGAAAGAATCCCAGATCTACATAATCTATAATCTACAAAATCCTGGATCTACAAAATATATATATATATATATATATATATATTTTTTTTTTTTTTTCTGCAAAACATTCACTGTGTCAATTTCTATTACTTACAGCGGCTGGGTGGGCTGATGTCCATTACAGTCAAAGTAGGATTGTCTATGTCACTTCCCCTTCTTCTTATTCGACTATCATCATACTCTGGGGTAAAGATACTGCTTCCACTACTAGTGCTTAAAGAGTGATCGGTAGGACTGAAACTCACAGGAGACCGGAAGCTGGTCCCCTGAGTCCTTCTAGCTCTTGGAAAAGTTTTACGACCTACAAAATCAAAACAGAATTACCTTAGGACTTTTATTCATGTTATAATTGAAAGTATTTAAATTTATGACATAAGGTACAGAAGTCTGTCTTGTGACTAGATTTAAGGTTAAGACACTGAAATAGCAATGGTTATTTGATTACATGTTTTAAACTTAAGAGTAATATTTTCTTTTAAAGTTCAAGGGAGGGGATCCCTGGGTGGCTCAGCGGTTTAGTGCCTGCCTTTGGCCCAGGGCGTGATCCTGGAGTCCCGGGATCCAGCCCCGCGTCAGGCTCCCGGCATGAAGCCTGCTTCTCCCTCCTCCTGTGTCTCTGCCTCTCTCTCTCTCTCTTTCTATGTCTATCATAAATAAATAAATCTTTAAAAAAATAATAATAATAAAAAATAAAGTTCAAGGGAATATCCTTTTTAACACTGGATCATGAAGTCAAAAGTGAAAATACAAGGAAGAGGAAAGGTTAAAAAAGCAAAAATGAAGAGTTGATTAAAAAATAGGATCTGAATATAAATTCAAGCAATCTCTTGTTAAAACATGCATACATTCAAAAAAATCATTGTACTCCCTCACTTCTGGATAAGAAGGAGGAAAAAATGTACTTTATTCTCATTTCCAATTATAAGAACAAAAATTGGAAAATTAATAGGTAGCAATTTTTTCCATAAAAGTTTAATGCAAGTATGAATTTCATCATCAAGGAGTAATTTTCTAATTAATATCATTCTTTAATTACACCTTTTCTTTTGAGGGAAAGGTAAGTATTATTAGGTAAGTTGCCCTAACCCTAGGTAACGTAAGTTGCCTTAGGGCAACTTAATAACATCTAATAATAATCTAACCCTAAGATGTAACTACAGTTTTAGTTAGTTAATTCCTTTCGAAAATTGTTTTAAGTAGAAAAGTAAGTGATTTACGAATGAATTTATTTCTACTGGTTTATTTAAGTATGATATTTTTAAATTTTGATTATTTTTGAGATTTTTAACAAGCTGTTCTTGTGGTCTAATTGCCAGAAACTTACCATCATTATAGTCTTGATGGTGATATGAAACATGATACCTTCTTGGGTATGTTCCCCCTTTTCCAAATTTCTCAAAGATAGGGTTATCATAGTCTACTGAGACATAAGAAAGTTATATGTTACAAAAAAGTCAAACATCTCTAATAATAAACACATTTACACATTTTTATTCATTTTTAAAAAAAATTCCCTTCTCCCTCTCAGCAAAGCACTATTTAATGACATATTTAAACATTTAGAATATGGATAGTCTAACCTGAAAATTCCTGATGATTATCTGGATAGCTCTGTGCCCTAGGCATTCGTGATTTTGGATAGCTCTCCCTAAAAATAAAAAAATGTCGTGTTAAATGAGCAAAAAGTATGTAAATACATTTAAAATATCAGTATCTGTATGTATGTGTGGTGGAAATTGTGTGTGTGTGTGTGTGTGTGTATGCAATACTAAGAATAAAGGAGGTCTGTCTGAAATGTTAACTGAAAGAAACTTCTTTTCTAACACTTATTTACTGCACAGAGGCAAAAGCCTGGCTTTTAAAAATAACCTATAGGGTATAGCAGTAAAAATGAAAAGTTTGGGAATTACAGATGTTGGCAAATACTGTGTTTCAATTCTAGCTCTACCACTCAACTAGCAGTTGCAACCTTGACATATCACCTTTCTGAGACTATCCATATCTATAAAAACAAGATATTAATTTCCCACTCATCAAGTGTGTGTATATACATAGTGCTCAGGACACTGTCTTTCAAATATTAAGTGCTCAATATATAGCTTTCGCATTACTATTTTCCTGAATTTCTTAAATGTTTCAATTACCTATCTTGACATAGACATGGGCACAAAGGTTTTGTGTGTACAGGTAAATGAAAATTAAATGTGTATTCCTATACAGTATTTGTTATATTTTCAGAATTTGCTTCAAAAAGAAATCCCAGATGAGATCAACTAGGTACACATTTTATGGACTCTGTATGCTACAGGTAAACACTGTCTTTATTGAGACCAGGAAAGAAGAAGCACCTGTAACAAAAAATCCAGTTGCAATTTCATCCAGTTTATATTCCTGAACAGCTATTTCACAAAACGTAAGTATTAAATTTTAAATGACAGCCAACATACTGGGCCACAATTACCAAGAAAAATAAGTTATCTATAAGTTAGTGCTAAAATGAACATAATCCTGAACAGGTGAAACAACTCAAGAAACCTCCAAAACTAAATGCATTTTTTTAAAAAGATTTTATTTATTTTTCATGAGAGACACTGAAAGGCAGAGATATAGGCAAAGGCAGAAGCAGGCTCCCTGTGGGGAGACTGCTGTGGGACTGAATCCCAGGACCCAGGGATCATAACCTGAGCCAAAGGCAGACACTCAACCACTGAGCCACCCAGGTGCCCCTAAATGTATTTTTTTTTTAATTTTATCTATTTGAGAGAGAAAGAGAACATGCACGCGCGCGTGCATGCACACACACACACACACGTCTGCAGGTGGTGGGGTAGGGCAGGGGTAGGGCAGGTAGGGAGAGGGAGTCCAAGCTGACTTCCCTCTGAGCACGGAGCCTGACATTGAGGTCAATCTCACAACCCTGACATCAGATCTGAGCTGAAATCAGAGTTAGAAGCTCAACCAACTGCACCACTCAGGCACCCCACCAACAGAGTTTTAAAAGTAAATACACATAAATTCTAAGTTTGCATTTAGCTTCAAACACACAATTTTGGTAAACAGAAATACTCATTATAATCAGATATCATTTTACCTGATAAAGATACTGAGCTCCAAGAGGTTAAGGGATTTGTCCAAACTGTGAAAAAATTCATTTGCCCTAAGTAATGAGTATCAATTACACTCTTCTAACATAATATATATACATGCATTTATGCACATATACTAAAAAATAAAAACTATAATCAATATTACCCATCCAAAGGACTATCAAGTGATGGACAACTTCCTGAGCCAGAATTTTCAGGGCTGCTTAAAGACAATGGATCCAGCATCTAGAAAAACAAAGAGTTCCTCCATGATTCAATGTGATATAACAAGCAGTTACTGGGTTTTTTTAAATAGCTTTATTGAGATATAATTCATATAACATAAAATTCACCCATTTAAAGTGTACAATTTAGTGGTTTACAGTATATTGAGAGTTGTGGAACCCTTACCACTATCTGAGAACACTTTCAGTACCCAAAAGAAGACCCCATATCCAATAGCAGTCACCTCCTCCCAGAGTTATTCATTTTTTAATGTTTTAAATGTAGTGGTCCCTTTTGTAGGTAGGCTATGACTTCAAAATCTCCTAAGAGAAAAATATTTTCTCTATGGACTATTAGCTAAATAATTAAAAGCTAAAAGATTTCACATAGTTTTGCTTACTGAACACTGAACAACAGCCCCACTCAAACTGAGAATGACACCATGACTACCATATTGCTAAAACATTTAAAGATATTTTACAAAGTAGACAAACCTAAGCTTCACATAGTTAAATATCTGCAGTTTTACTGTATCTTTCTAATGTTAATTAAAAATCTGAATGTTAATCCCATGATTACAAACAAATGCATTTAATGAGCAAAATAAGAAAACCAGCCTTATTCCAGCTTTGTTTCTACATGAATACACAGAGGCACATGTAAGTGAGTTAGCATTTTCCTATGTTTTTTACTATTCTGTTCACTTAAGAAGGAAGATACGGACAGGATGGGAGGAAGAGGACACACGGGGACACGGACACACACACACACACACACACACACACACAAGACACCAGATAAACCACACAAATCCTATGACATCCTTTTAAATGAAATGAAAAATGACATCCAACTTTTGCTTACTTGGTCCATGCTCTCTGGAATGAACTCTCCTTCACTGTTGATACTGGTGAATGACCCATTCCGGGCAACTTGGTGTAATTCATCTGGAATGTATCCCGGGGGAGGGGAGCTTCTATCTCTACTAGTGGGACCTCAAAGGAAAAAAAATTATACAATTTTATAAATATCATTTGGGAACTAATTTTTGTTTCAATTAAATATATACACAGGATTTCTGGACCATAATACCAATAATTTCAGCTATTGAAATCCAGTTTTTATTAAAAGTTATCAGAACATTCATTTCTAAAAAAAAAAAAAAAAAGAACATTCATTTCTATAAATCTTCAAATGTATTTATACCTTTCTAAACTCCCAACCCTACTATAATTATTAACTTCACTGCAATATTTATTTATACTTACTAGGTAGTATGTTCCTCTAACTGCTGACAATGGCATTATGGGGCTGATACTATAATAAAGATTTTTAGATGCCACCACTTCTGAACTTCCAAGGGTCACTTTTACTTAGATATGTTACCCTTTAACAGAACATATGGAAGGCATCATAATGTAGTGGAAAGAATGTGGACTTTAGACCTGTTTAAATCTCAGTTCTAGTTATTTACCAACTGTATGTCTTTGGTTAAGTTACCCAATCCCCACAAACCCATTTCCTCATCTGTCAACATAAGACTAAACCCCTTCTCTTGTAGAGAACAAGCTTATGGTTGCCAGTGGGGAGGTGGATGTGGGGATGGATGAAACAGGTAAGGGGAATTAAGAGTACACTTATCTTGATGACTACCGAGAAATGTACAGAATTACTGAATCACTAAATTGTACACCTGAATCTAACATAACACTGTATGTTAATTATACTTGAATTTAAAAAATAGATTTAAAAATACATAAAGCCAGCACTCAGGGTAAACAAAGACTAAATCCTTCCTTTCCAAGGGCACTGTGATAGTAAAATTGTTCATACTGAACATATGCTATGACCATTTGGCTCCATCATGCTCTTTCCATTCCCTCTCCTTAACCTTTAGAAACCTAAAGTGAGATTACTGCTTAAATCACTTTTAAAAGGTCATATTAGAGTGTTTCCAAATTGGAATTCTGAATTTTATTCTTAGGTACTTTAAAATTAGATTTTATGACAAGCCAGATTCCTGGCATTTAAATTTCTTTACAGTTCAAAAAATCTAATATAGTTCATCTAACTAATCCCATTGTTTCTTATGAAACAATAATCCACTGTATTTTTAACCTGGCTTTATAGAAATAATGTTATGTTTATTAACACAGGTCTCTCCTTTTCTCTCAATATTTTGAAATTAAACAATTTTAAAAAAAGACATGGGGAAGTTATGTGAGCATTTAAGTTTGGGTCAGATTTAAAGCAAAAAGGCAAAAAAAAAACAAAAACAAAAACAAAAAACAAAATAAAGCAAAAAGGCTCTGCTTATAAAAAAGAAGTTGCTATAGGTATATGCCAGCATTTGTTAGTGGGGAGATAGGGAAAAAGAGAACAAAATAATTACCAAGAGATATGCACAGAAAAGATCAACTTTCTACTTGACTCTGAAATAATTAAGAACTCAGCTTCAGGCCAGGGGTTTACTTAAGCTTTGTAACAGCTATAATCACACTGTCCTAAGCATTTTCATTCCTTCCATATACCCTTCTTTATAAAAGAAGATCAATATACTCATTACTAAAAGGAGATAGGGAAGAAAAACTGCTATAAAGTTTCTTCAAAATCTGTTTACTTGATAACACATTTTTCTTTTATTTTAACTAAAGTCTAGTTGACACACAATGTTGTAACAGTTGCAGGTATACAACATAGTGATCTGACAATTCTAATGCTCACCACTGTTAAGTGTAATTGGCATCATCATATGTTATTACAATATTACTGACTATATTCCCTACACTGTGCTTTTCATCTCTGTGCCTTATTATTTTATAACTGGAAGTTTGTGCCTCTTAATCCCCTTCACTTATTTTGTCCAAACCCCCAATCCCCTGACAACCACCAATTTGTTCTCTGTATCTTTCTGGTTTTTGGCTTGTTTATTCATTTGTTTTGTTTTTCAGATTCTACATATAAGTGAAATTGTATGGCATCTGTCTTTGTCTGACTTATTTCACTTAACATAATACCTTCTAGGTCCACCCGTGTTGCCGCAAACGGAATGATCTTATTCTTTTTTATGGCTCAGTAATATAGCATTGTGTATATATTCCACATCTTCTTTATTCATTTATCCACAGACACTTATGTTGCATCATACCTTGGCTATCGCAAATAATGCTATAACAAACATAAAGATGTATTTATCTTTTCAAATTAGCTTTTCTTTGAATTTCTTCATATTTCATTTTCTTTACCAAAAGACACAAGATGCTCAACATCATTCCTCATCAGGAAAATGTAAATCAAACCACGATGAGATATCATCTCATACCTATCAGAATGGATAAATCAACAGCACAAGAAACAATAGCTGGAGAAAAAGGATGTAGAGAAAAAAGAACCTTCACGGGACAGTTGGATGCTCTGCTCTCTCTGTCCCGCATGAATGGATAAATAAAACCTTAAAAAAAAATGATAGATACTATAACATGATGAGGCAATGAAGAAAGAAGTGTATGTTTATTTTTTTTAAAGATTTTATTTATTTATTCATGAGAGACAGAGAGAGGGGGTGGAGGGAGAGGCAGAGACATAGGCAGAGAGAGAAGCAGGCTCCATGCAGGAAGTCCGATGTGAGACTCGATCCCAGGACTCCAGGATGGTGCCCTGAGCCAAAAGCAGACGCTCAACCACTGAACCACCCAGGCATCCCAGAAATGTTGTTTAATAACAGTCATGTTTTCTAGTTTGAAAAGCAAAATGTTCTTTAAAAGTATTCTTTCAATTTATTATCACAAGAATCCCACAATTTAAAGATAAGAACAAAGTTACTAGTCTCAAGTTAGAGAGCTGGAATTTGAATTCAGGTCTCCCTAATGTTCTTTCACCAAAATTCTAAACTATACTAAAATATATCTGAATGAAGATAAGCAATTTCTATTTTACTCGTATATCTCTGCTGCTCACATTTCCAGCATTTCTGAAACCAAAAGTAACACCTATGTAAGATATACACTTAGAAGGATGTAGTCATAAAATAGCTTCTTCTGAGGGCCAAAACAGAAGATGAAGAACAGATTTGGGGGTGGGGGGGTCCAACACACCAATTTAATCTTTTCTTTTGTTATTAAACAATCCTCTTTTATTCCAGTCTTAGATTCCCAACCATATCTCTTATTTTGCCCCTTCTGCTTCCTGCCCACTCCAGTCATGTTTCACTTCCTCTTCTACTTTTCCTTTTCAAATTCATCCCTCACATGTGTTTTCATGCTGTCTTTAACAATTGCCTTCATTGACTT
The DNA here is from genome assembly GCF_048164855.1 of Canis lupus baileyi. NCBI lineage: Eukaryota > Metazoa > Chordata > Mammalia > Carnivora > Canidae > Canis > Canis lupus. The sequence continues at coordinate 28,536,171 of NC_132857.1, read as the reverse complement.
ATCTGTTAAAAAACATTTATACCAGCTATAAAAGCAATGTAATGCTTTTGTCATATAAAAATGCAGATTATCAATGTTTTACACTAACTGAAGAAGATCCACAGAACTGGGGAGTCAGAGCACCTCTGCCTTGCCCATACCTCTCTATTAGGCCTCCTTAAAAACAGTACAAAAGATCCATGGTTTCTTTGTACTACAAGCTTAATTTTAACAATCTCTTATTAATGATGAATACTGACTACTAATAAAGCAATAATCTGGAAACTCTTAATTCATTTTGATAGTACTACAATAACTAAAACTTAGAGAAAGGCTTATGAACTCAGTCCATCCAATTTAGTTTTAGCATATGAGAATTACTTCTTTTATTTCCGTCCCTTTAGTTTATTTGTACAATTAAAACCTCTTTGAGGTTTTACTTAAATTTGTTAAATATTACAATACCTTAGGTACATAAAGAAACCAAATATTTAAGTTGGAGATTGTCAATCTTGTAACACTTGACAAAACTTTTCAAAGGACCTCAGAAACTAGAACAGAGTGAGAAAAATTAGAGTAGAGGTAGACTGCTCTTTATGATGGTTATGTTTAGGTGTTACCCTACGTTAAAGGATTGAGAAGAAAATAAATTTCCCATTTATGGTTCAGACACTAGCATTCTTACCTATTATAGAAAGTCGCTTTTTCCTCTCTGCTCCAAATACTGTGTTATCCAAATCTTCTAGTGATGGTAATGGTTCTAAGTTAGTAGCCTACAAAGGAAAAAGAATGATTAATGCTATTCTTCCCCTTGGGGCTTCAAAAGGAATCCTTTTTCCTACCAAATACAACCTAGATATTCTACATTGTTTGTAGGTCTTATCAAATCTACTTTTTGAAATTTTAATTCCAGTACAGTTCTTCCCCAAGTTCTCAGTATTTCTATTATTTTCATATGTATAGTACATTATACTTATTTATAATTTTGGCTACATAGTTTTGAGGACAAGTATATTAAGCTAGCAATCCGATATGTAAGTTTACATTTCATTATACTGAAAAATATCAATGATTATAGAATGTAACTATGTTTCATATACTGACTTAGTATATATAGGCTATAATCCTAATAAATTATAAAATTATAAAAATAAATTAATCATAATAAAATTATAATTCTATAATCCTTGCTGAAAGAAATCTCAATTCATACCTGTGTACTTCCATTTATCACAAGTAATATCTTGAGGCTCTTCATATGAATACTACGATCCAGCAATTCCACAGCTTTGTCCAAGTCATCTTGGGTAGTTAATGGAATTACCAACTAAACAAAAATGAACACAGTGAATTATGTAACCATCTCACCAGATCAAGTCCTTGCAGGAACATCTCTATTACTATGGAATTACAAATTTCAAAATACTCTGGCTCTTTGATTTGTCATTGTAATGAAATTCTGAATGAATACGTGTATCTAGATCATTTCACTCTTCCAATCCTACTACCACTAAAATTATAGACCGGATACAGACAAAAACATTTTTGCTTTATTAATTAAATTCTTCTAGAAAACACATTTAAAGATTAATCTTCTAGGATACTCCCATAATGATGCAAAGTGTAGTAGAGTATCTTCATCCCAAAACAGCATTAAGGCACACACAAAAACTATATAAAATAAAGGTATCTTTCATCTGCATTCATGAAACTCACATTTTTCTCCACAGTAATTATGGATCTGCATTCTCAACTAATGTGCTTACCAACACCCCAAATACAATGAACATCTCTGGCAGCTGCCATGGAGGGGGCCACTAGCAGTGTACCTGCAATCTACAGTCCACATGGGGCTCCCATCTCTGACTCTGTGACTTGACTGCTACACTCTAAACAAACTAAATGGGTCAGCCATCCAAAGTAAATGCTAAATGTGGATATATGTTTTCACTAGTTCTCTCATGGATCAGACGTTATAAAGGACAAAAGCAGGGATGCCTGGGTGGCTCAGTGGGTTAAGCAGCTGACTCCTGATTTCTTTTTTTTTTTTTTTTTAATTATTTATTTATTTATGATAGTCACACAGAGAGAGCGAGAGAGGCAGAGACACAGGCAGAGGGAGAAGCAGGCTCCATGCACCGGGAGCCCGACGTGGGATTCGATCCCGGGTCTCCAGGATCGCGCCCTGGGCCAAAGGCAGGCGCCAAACCGCTGCGCCACCCAGGGATCCCTGACTCTTGATTTCGACTCAGGTAATGATCTCAGGGTCCTGGGATTGAGCCCTGCGTCAGGTTCCACACTCGGTAGGGAGTCTGCCTGACGCTTCTCTTTCCCTCTCTCCCTCCGCCACCACACCCACTCAGGTGTGTGCACACTTGCTCTCTAAAATAATTTTTTGAAATAAATAAAGGACAAAAGCAGCTAAGAAGTCTATGAGAAAGCATGACCTACACAACTTAAGAAAATCAAAACTTTTTTAAATGTAAACTTAGTAGCTAAAGACAACTGTCAATAATCTTCACTATGTATTCCAACTCATTGAAGGATGGACAGAATAAAAACAAATGAACAGATTCCATACCTATTACCCTGCTCTAATTAAATAGTATAGAAGCCTTCAAATGTAAATACCTAGTTAGTTTGGGGTTCTCTACAGTATAAATTCCTTGAGGACAATGACACTAATAGTTGACACAGAGCATGGCAAAGAGCAAACGCTTGGTAAGTACCGTTTAATGGATATCATAAGATTAAAAACTTCATCTGTAACTAAACCCACTAAGCTGCCATGGTTGCATTCTCTGCAGATTTCTTTTTGGAAAACAGTCCTTGTTTTAACAAAGGCTACCAAACACAAAAAATGTGGATTCTGGACTAATGTGAATTCTATCCTGAAATCCATTTAAATTCACTTACTGTGCATTATACACTTACTGTGTATTAAATTCACTTACTGTGACATTATACTGTGACGTTATACTGATTTCTTTTTGTAGCTATTTTTGTTGTTTTGTACTATTCTGACTTACCTACTAACCAGGCCTTTTTTTCCCTTCTATGGGAATACTTTTTCTTTTTTTTTTTTTTTAAGATTTTAAGATTTTGGGGATCCCTGGGTGGCGCAGCGGGTTGGCGCCTGCCTTTGGCCCAGGGCGCGATCCTGGAGACCCGGGATCGAATCCCACATCGGGCTCCCGGTGCATGGAGCCTGCTTCTCCCTCTGCCTGTGTCTCTGCCTCTCTCTCTCTCTGTAACTATCGTAAATAAATAAAAATTAAAAAAAAAAAAAAAAGTTCTTAAAAAAAAAAAAAGATTTTAAGATTTTATTTATTCATAAGAGACAAAGAGAGAGAAAGAGAGAGACAGAGACACAGGCAGAGACACAAGCAGGCTCCGTGCAGTGAGCCCGACGTGGGACTTGATCTCCAGGATCACACCCTGGGCGGAAGGCGGCTCTAAACCACTGAGCCACCTGGGCTGCTCGAGAATTTTTTTCTAATAAAAAAAAAGAGTATTAACTGTTTGGTATCACAGAATAAGCATAAAGGAAAAAAATATCGTTTCATTTTCCTTTTAATTATGAACCATATTAGTACATCTTGTTATTTTTAATATTCTTTTAAATTGTATTTTAAGTACTAGAAAACATTTTAAGGCACTGATTATTTTTTTTCCAGTTTTTCCCTTGAAGAGAAAACCAGTTACTTCACACATTTATTAATAATTGGATTGTTTACTTCTCCAAGATACTATTGCTTTTGGGAAGGAAAAGACACTAGTTTAAATCACAGTAACAAAATATTAACATTAGTGATTCCGTTCTTCCTGAGTTTGCTAATGTGAAATCTGGACATTCTGGAGGAGGATGTAGATTGGTAGCTTGGATTACTGCCTACAGTTTTGATGTGATCCCTTGTATGTTCTAATGTTACCTATTATCAATTTTAACAATGAGGACTAAGAGTCCAGAACAAGTCTCAGCTTGTCTAAATTACGTTAAATAAATCACACAATATTTTCCTGCTTAATGAATTCATTTCAGCCTCGTTCATGAAATCTACTTCCTTCTGCCTTAATATTGATGCATTAGTTGTTAGTTGATATAAATCCTTTCTGGAAACTAAAAACTGAGTCCAAAAACCCATTAAATAGAACCTAAATTTGAGAGAAATGACTTATTTGTGTGACTTTACACAATGAAATATAATAGTCCATAAAAAGATTTTCCTCCTCTAATCATCTAAAATGAGAAAGATCTTAGAAAATTCACTTACCTTGCCTGAACATCCTCACAACCATCCCCCATGACAACACACACACATACTTGACACTATTAGATAAAGAGGAGCCCAATTACCAAACCTAACCAATCCCAGCTTAAATTTCCTCATTGTTTCAATTCTGGAAAACTTTAACAAACTTTAAACAAAGTTTAAAGAATAATGGTTCTCTTAGAACACAGGGATTTATACTATGCTGGAAAAAAAATATAGAATTGGGTAATAACATAAATGAGTTTTGCTTGTCACAGGTCCACAAAACTAATAGACTTTATAAGCTTTTTCCCAGTACCCACACTGTGGAAGGGCATGCATTGGGTTTGTCATGGTTAACTCACAGAATCTTTAACTTGCAAGCAATTTTAAACAACATAATCTTACCCTAATGTCTCTTCTACCACATTCCTGCCAAGATGCCACCCATACATAATGGCAGAACCACTCACCAGAAATCCTTCAGAAAGCATGAGAAAAAGAAACTGAAAATGGAGAAACTTTCCAATTTTTAGAAAATGGGAGAAGGTCCTGAAACTACAGATCAGTTAGCTTGATGTCAATCCTCAAGAAAACTCTAGAAAAAATTATATAAACAAAATGGGAGACCTCAGAAAAGAAAAGGCAATTCTAGGAGCTAGAACATATACAACATGAACAAGTTATGTCAAGCTAGCCTCATTTTTCTTGATAGACCTACTAGACTGGTAATCAAGTCAATATTGTAGTCTTAATGTATTTTGGCATTTTAAAGTTTTCCATCATATAATTTTAGACCAAACAAAAACAAAGATATACCTGGTTCCCCTAAAATCATACCATGAAATAAAGAATCAAATTCAAGCCTGTTTATACAGGAAAAGGTTCAACAAAACACTGGTAGGGGAATGGGGAAGACAGGGGAGAAGGCCCATAAAGAGTGTGTTATCCAGCAAGTTACTACTATGGTTAGTGGAACCAATCCATCCCCACTTCCCATCCCATCCTTGAGTCTCATTCCCATCACGCCCCTGGCACCCCCACCTGTACTTGAGCATAGGTCCTACAACTGTACCTCTGAAAAGCCCTCAGAGCCTAAGGCGCTGGCAGCTGGAAATCAGGCCAGCACAACAGAAATAGTAAGTGCCAATACAATAGGGCCAGGCAACAAGACGTGTTCATGGCTAATTGAAAACCCAAAAAGTATTGAAAAAATAAATAATGTTAATGAAAAAATAAAATGTTAAGGTATTACTATAGTATGATACTCATCACTTTGTTCGGGGATAATATTTGTTTGGATATAGATTTTTACTTTATCAAAATATTTTCTGCTTTCAGCTGTAAGTGGTTTCTCTAGACAAACTACATTTACATATTTTTTACTTTAAATTAGTAATAATTCATTTGAAAATCTAGTATTTGAAAATATTTTATTTGCACAATTCTTTAACATTTGCAAAGCACTTTCACGTTTTCTCCAGTTAATTTCTAGTAAGCTCTCTACCTTTCTTCATTCCCATTAGCATTTTTTTCTATTCCTAAACATATTAGTCTTTTCGTCTTAGGATCTCTGTAGGCACTGTTCTCAGCTGCTCTCTCTACCAGCAATGTTCTTCTCCTCAAACCTTTTGCAAGTCTGACTACTTTAAGTCTCAGTAATGAAATAATGAAATATTACAACCTCAGTTCTTCCTTAGTATTATCTAAATCTGTTTAGACACCTACTGTCTTGCCTTTATTCTTCTTAATGATATTTTATGCATGTCCTTAAAAGAACTTCATATATTTGAACTAATCATTTAATTGCCTGCTTCTACCGTAAGTCTATAAACTTCTTGTAGGGTGCAACTCATAAATCACAGCATTATGCCTGGCAAATTCAACAAGTATTTTCTGAGGAAAACAAGAACAAATTAACTGATCACTAAATTGTCCCTGAAAATTTCAAAATTCAAGATCTTGAGATCTCATAGGATCTGAAAGAAACCTCAGAGATTATCTCATCCAATCTGAATTTTGCAGAAAGTTCAAAAGAGGATTTTCCAGAACACAGAGCTCCTCATTGCCAGAGCAAGCCCTTAAATTTACACGTACTGACTCACAAACATAAACATAATGATCTAATCAGGTCCTAACCAACACAAAAATTTCTTTAAAGTTTTAACTAAACTATCTACCAAAGCTCTGTTGTCTCTACAGCCAAGTGTAGAGTACAAGAAAAAAAGATAGTTCATCAAAAAGTACAGAGTTATAAGAAAACATAAATAAGCAGCAAGTTTTTTAAAAAAGATTTCATTTATTTATTGAGAGAGAGACAGAGAGAGCGTATACCACACGCGTTCACACACGTGGCAAGTGGGGAGAGGAGCAGAGGCAGAGGGTGAGGGAAAGAATCTCCAGCAGATTCCCCATCCAGCGGGGAGTCTGACTCAGTGCTCAATCTCACAAGCCTGAGGTGACCACCTGAGCCAAAATCAAGAATTGGACACTTAACTGACTGAGCCACCCAGGTGCCCCAGCAGCAAACTTCTAAGTAATACATATATTTCCTCCTTTGATATATTCTTATTCAATTATTTGCATAGTAGCACCTATAAATACTTTCCACAATGGAAAAAATACATTTCACTTAAATTTACAGCTTTACTTGTACTATTTTATTTCTCTAACATACCACATCCTTATTAATCCCTAAATAAACATTCCTAAAATAATCTCTTAAATGAACATAATACTTTCCAAAATAACAGCTACTGAAAATTAAATTGTATGTTTACCTCATTATTGGTATAATGGAGATCCATAGACTGTCCAAAGGCAATTTTAGCCTTAGATCTCAGATCTTCCAGTTTAACTGGTCTGGAGAACTGAAGGATTCTGCATAAACAGAATTTAAAGAGAATTAATTTTCCTAGACATAGTTAAATAAGATAACATACTTGTAACAGTTATCTCTTGGATAGAGAAACACAAAATTAGGTCTGAAACTATTAAATGAATATTAAAAAGCAATTGTAAAATGATCATTGAAGAAAGTGATTAAAACTAAAGTTTAGTTAAGTATAAACTAACTTAAGTATAAACTAAGTATAAACTAACATAAGTATATCACCTATGTTGCATGGAGCCTGCTTCTCCCTCTGCCTATGTCTCTGCCTCTCTCTCTTTCTCTCTCTGTGTGACTCTCATAAATAAATAAAAATTAAAAAAAAAAAAAAAAGTATATCACCTATGTGATACCTATATAACGGAATGCAATGAAACTGTTAAAAAGAATAAAGTTCCTCTTTGTGGGTTTAAATTTTGATTTCTGTACCCTTATCAACTCAACATTTTTGAGCACCTACATGTAAAGATATTCCCCAAATAAATATTTTTTTAATTAAAAATTTGCAATTCTAGTATTTTCTTCCTATGCTACGAAGGATTAGCCTATGTCTCCCTGGGGAGCACACACCTAAGCTTGGAGATTACTAAACTGTAAACTTTGTAAGGGGGAGGGACCATGTCTGTTTTGCTCACGTTATTCCTTCAAGGCCTGGTACTTACAGTACTTAATAAATACTGCTCAGTGAATGGAAAAGAACTGAAGAAATATCCATAAAAGAACAATAAGTAGGGTAAAAGTAGATTGAACACTGGATGGTATATATGGTATACCCCATTTTTTACAGACATCTCTATGTAAAACAGTTTTACATCTTTAGGTTATATGACTTATGAGCCTTTTTAAAGTCCTTAAAATAGATAGCTCTTTCATTAAATGAATGTAATCAGACACTAATAACAGAAATGAAATCCCACCTTCAACTCCTATTAGGCCTTGTTAGCAATTTTGTTGTCAACCACCACCACCACCACCACCACCCTTCACCACTGCACTAAGATACAGATACCCAGTGGAAGGTTAGACTTATCCCTATGCTAATTAATTTATAGCCACCATTCCAACTTATCTTCCTCAGTGTTACTAAGTAAATACATGTCATATGATTGAGGTCTATTGAATCAAAATTATGAATGTTAATTCCACATACATAAGTTCTATATAAAATCTGAAAAAAAAATCTGAAGGGATGATATAATTATAATATGGAGAAATATATTTACTTTCCCCTGAGTAAAAATAACAGGAAATGATAATATTTAAAGGCTGCATTATGCAATGACCTTTTTACTTCCCAAAATAAAAACATTAATTGCTCCTAATGTTTAGCCTAAATTTTGAGATTCTATTTTAAATATATGTTATACATTATGAAGCACTATTCTATTCCATTCTCAATTTGTAAGCCATGAACCTCCACTAAAGTCCACAAAAAGCCTCTAATGGCTTTAATTATGATTCATTTGATTAAATCAAGAAACTGATATGTAATATTTCTTTCCTTACCTTTTTTCCCCTCTATGTTCAAATTTGACTCGAACATCATTCTGTAAGAAAATGATAAATCATTTCAGAGATCAGATAAAATTTCTAGAATTTCTAGGTCTTTTTTTTCTTAGTCACTCTTTTTTTTTTTTTCCTTAGTCACTGATTAAAGATAGTGTGGAAGGAAAGGAGACTTCATTTTCAGTGTGAACTCCAATCAACTGATAGTGTCTGCCAAAGAGCTGATATGAGAATTGTGTTGCTAAACCTGAGCTGAAAGCAAAGAGCACCAAGATCTCTCAGTGTTAGCACCATGGGTATGTGATACTTGCTAATCCTATTAGAGGGAAATGTAGAATATTATATTCCCACTTTCTGTGTTGATCATCCCAAACTTTATAAAAATCAAAATGACGCTCATTTGCAAATAGACTATTTTTAAATAAAAACAATTTGCTTATCCTATTTTTTATTTTTATTTTTTTATGATAGTCACAGAAAGAGAGAGAGAGAGAGAGAGAGAGGCAGAGACATAGGCAGAGGGAGAAGCAGGCTCCATGCACCCGGAGCCTGACGTGGGATTCGATCCCGGGTCTCCAGGATCGTGCCCTGGGCCAAAGGCAGGCGCCAAACCGCTGCGCCACCCAGGGATCCCCACAATTTGCTTATCTTAAGTGCTTTAAGAATGGATGAAATATCAGCATTAGAGAGCAGCTACCACATTAAATGAAACTCTACCATTTTTAAAAATGCCCATCTGTTTGGAAAAATGTATGACAAACAACAAAATATCTGACTCAAAAGCTAGACTTAAACCTTAACAAACCGTCTATAAGATCAAGATATTCAGGACAAAGAACTTATATAACAATATGTATTTATTAAAATATTAAAACAAATACCTGCTTTGTTGGTGATGAAGACTTTGTTTTTCTGGTTTCCTGTAAAGATAATGCTGGTCGACTGGCTTTATGAAGAACAGCCAAATCTTGCATGATTGAGTTCAAAGCTTGCTGATCATCTAGGCATTTTCAAAGTAACATAAACACAGAATTGTAATTTCAATATGTATTTATCATAGATATTAAACACAAAGCTGATCATGAAATTTAATGCAAAATACAATAACACAAAAAATGCCTCTAGCACATTTTCAATGCCTACACTTATTTTGGTGAAATAAAATTTTAATTATTTAAAAACTGAAGACAAGTAACATTAAAACTGCACTAGACTGGGATCCCTGGGTGGCGCAGCGGTTTGGCGCCTGCCTTTGGCCCAGGGCGCGATCCTGGAGACCCGGGATCGAATCCCACGTCGGGCTCCCGGTGCATGGAGCCTGCTTCTCCCTCTGCCTGTGTCTCTGCCTCTCTCTCTCTCTGTGACTATCATAAATAAATAAAAATTAAAAAAAAAAACTGCACTAGACTGAAGCATTCGCATCACACTAGGTGTGACACAGGCAAGATAAAGTCATTCTGATTCTTTTAACAATGTAACATCCTAGTATATGTGTTAAAACAGCCCCATCATAACAAGTTACTTTCTGTGACTCCTTAATAAAACATCAACAGAACATCTAAAAGTTTAAAGCAAGTGGGGTAGGGGAAAAAGACTTTCATCATTATTTGGCATTTATGTTCAAAGTACAGAATTCCTATTAGAGTTTTTCATCAGTACTTCAAGTCAGAAACAAAAAGCTTTATCTGTGGATAATGACCTACTGATATTTGGAAGTGTTTTCTTTAACTTCCTCACCATAAAGTTCAACAAGACTACACACATTTAACAGACTATTTAACAATCTCAGCCAGTAACAACTTAAAAGGTAAAAATGTAAGTAGAACACATTCCTTAGAAAAAAAAGCAGTGAATCCATAAAACTGAGTGAAAGGATCATGAACCATGAACTTTTTAATTTCTTCCAAATATATCAAAAATTTCTGACTATAAGCATTAATCTCCTAGTAATACCAATTACATGCTCTCTGGAAAAGGTAGGGATGATTTAATTGATTTTCATTAGTAAATCAATTCTACTAATGATAATCAGCAAATGATCAACAAAGGAATTGAGGGGCTTTTACAGCTTACATTTTAAAATTTACTGTTCTGGTGATGAATAATTTATGTTTCAGAGTAGTAATAATTAAAACATACTTTATCTTGTAAGGAGAAATCACTAAAAAGAATGTAGCAATTCAATGGCTTCATCAGCCCTTCAAACACACAAATAGCTGACTTCTCTAATGTATTAATTTTTTATAAGACTCAATATATTCTGTCCTATAATGAAATTATTTGTATATTAAAATTAAAGTTAATGATGCCACAAGTTTATTAATAAATGCCATGTTTAGAGAAAATATTATAATCCCTCATAAACTATTTTTTGTAAAATAAAATTTTATCATGTTAGCTTCGCCAAATAGCAACTGAGCCAATTGGGTATAATGTAATCACAAAGTGTGTTCTGTCCACAGGTCTAAGCCAGACCATGTCATTTATTGATAAAAATAAGTCTGCCCTTAGGGGAAAAAAATAAGCTGAGAATGATCTCAATTAGAATAAAATTATCTCATATAACCTTCTTAAGAAAGATAAGATCCTTAATCTTACACTGGGGAGAGGGGAACTCTAATACTTAAACATATGTATTCATGTTCTAATTATTTTCTTCATTAGGAAAAATTTAAACACTTGAATTTAGGTCTTTTCTCATGTCTAACATCACAGCACCAAAATAAATGCCTGGCTTAAATCTCTTATCACATTTACATATACCAATTTCCTTGTTTTAAAAAAATGAGTATACTTTTTCTATCATAGATAATAAAAAAAGAGGACCATATGAATAAATAACTTCTTAGTGAGATGACATGTAAACAAAGGGCAATTTAAAAGTCAGGTTTCTTTATCTAGTATTCTCTCTGGATATCAGACTCTAAGTAAGTCCCAATCCATCTTAGCAGTTTATTTTGAATGTCCCTATTAGGATATCCTGCATGAAACAGTCATTCCAAATCTGTAAGTTAACTCAAAAAGTGCTCTAACTGAAAAGCTATTAAGTAAATAAATATAAAACATTATGTAAGTCTACCACATCTTAAAACTTCTTTATAAAAATGTCATACACGTGAAGAAAAATTTTTCTTCCCCATTTTATCCTTTAATTACAAACAAAAGGGAACCCTGTTGGGACCCTTCTCACTTCTGAGAGCTTTCTCTGTATCTTTACTTAATAAACTTTTATCCCTTTACTCAAAAATTAATTAATTAAAATAAAATAGTAAGAGACAAAAAACTCACCCATCATGGCAACCAGCTCAACAATTTGAAAATTAGGAAAATGGTTCTTCCATCAGCATTCTTTACTGCCTTAGGAGGAAAAAATGAATATATCAGAAATTAAAAAAAAAAAAAACAGAAGGGGCAAACAAAAAAATCAAAATAAATAACACTAATGAGAATAATACAGTATTAATACTTTACACATTGTGCTGGGAGAAGTGCTTTATTTCTGCAAGATACTCCATTACTGAGAATGAACTAAGGATCATTATTACACCATATTAAATTTAACTCAGTATTTTTCGGGCTCTTGTCTATCTAAGCTAGAAAAAGAATTTTTCAAAGTCAAAAATCTTTTTATCTCCCCCCACCAAGTCAAAAATCTCTTCTTTTTTAATTAAAATATTTTATTTATTTATTTGAGAGAGAGAGCAGGGGGAGAAGCAAAGGAGGATGGAGAAGGAGGCGGAAAGAATCTTAAACAGACTCCATGCAGAGCCCAATGCCGGGCTTGATATCATGAGATAATGACCTAAGCCAAAACCAAGAGTTGGAGACTCAATTGACTGAGCAACCCAAGCACCCCAGCAAAGTCAAAAATCTTGAGAAATAACCCAATAAACTCAAATTCCTACAGGGCAACTATAAAAATGAGTGGAAAAGGTCACATTCAGAGACAAAAAAAAGGAGAACATCAACTAAAAATAGAAAAGATCCACAAAATTTCTCTCTTCCATAAAAGAAAAAATTGTCAGAATCAACATTTTCAGAACCCTGGAATTACCCAAAGGCTTGCAGCAATATGGGCAGCATTTAAGAATCTTGGTAAAAAGAGTCTCTAACTTTTTCTATTCCTATCTCTCACCCTTATCCCCAGCTCCAAAACAGCAATGTAAACCATGAAAATAAGCAGGTTGACTGCCCCTGGAGAGGGCAGAATGGAACTAGAACTTCTTCAGTCTGATTCCCCAAAAAATGTCATATGACCTATCTAGCAGTTGGCCAGTAGACCCAAGAAAGGCTGACTTTATTTAACCTGACTCAAAATTCTTCCATTGCAAAGAGCTTGGAGTGTTTGTTGAATCCCACCAAGAGTGGGGCACCTGGGTGGCCCAGTGGTTCAGTGTGATCCTGGGGTCCTGGAATTGAGTCCTGCATCAGGCAACCTGCGGGAAGCATGCTTCTCCCTCTGCCTATGTTTCTGCCTCTGTTCTCTCATGAATAAATAAATACAATCTTTGAAAAAAAAGAAAGAAAGAAAGGGAAAGCAAGCAAGCTTCCAAGAGCAACTGCTGCATATCTCAACCATCTGAGAAAGGGGAGAACTGTTGGGGCAAACAATAGGTTTTAGACAAGTTGAGGAATGAGATTTCAGTAAGGACCTCTGAATAGCTCCAACAGATTCCTGGGACTCTAGAAGTCACACAAATGTCCAGAACTGTTGCATAATCAAGAAAGGCCAAAGAAGGCCATAGGCTTTCACTTGACAATTAAACCAACTGAGGATTCTTCAGTGACCAGACACAACACAAAATATAAACTTAAAAAAAAATCAGTGCCCCAAAGTCACTAAAGAAATAAAAACAATAAAAAACAGTGGGGTAGGAGGAGAATCTGAGTTCCAGGGATGACACACTATTTTTTCAAAAATTGTAAGATATATAAATATAGCATGACCTACACACAAGGGAGAAAAAGCAATCAGTGGAAACTGACCCTGAGGGAGCTCAAATGTTGCACTAACTAGACAGATTAAATCAGCTATTTTAAATATTTTCAAAGAACTAAGGAGGCCATGACTAAAAACTAAAGAATGTATGAAAATGATGACTCATCACACAGAATATAAATAAAAAGCCAAAATTTTTAAAAAGGAACCAGACAGAAATTTCAGAGTTGGAAAATATAATATCTGAAACCAGTATGCACACCAATATATGCATAATGGATTCTCAAAAGAGGGGAAAAATAAAGAGGCAGAAAGAAGAATATTTAAAAAATAGTGAAAAACTTCCCAAATTTAGTGAGAAACAATGTACACATCCAAGAAGCTCAACAAACTGCAAGTAGGATAAAATCAAAGTTATCCACACGTAGACACATCACAAACTATTGAAAGATGAAGAATCTCAGAGCAGCAAGAAAGAAGGAACTCATCATGTAAAAGGGTTGCTCAACCCATTGTTGATAATAAGGCAGAAAGCAGTGGGTAACATTCAGAGTGCTGAAAGAAAAAGATTACCAAGCAAGAATTCTATATCTAGTAAAACCACTCTGCAAAACTGAAAGCAAAATTAAAACATTCCAACATAAATAAACACAGAGAATTCATTACAACTGGAGTTTCCCTGTAATACAAAAGGATGGGGATCCCTTGGTGCCTCAGTGGTTTAGCGCCTGTCTTCAGCCCAGGGCATGATCCTGGAGTCCTGGGATCGAGTCCCACATCAGACTTCCTGCATGGAGCCTGCTTCTCCCTCTGCCTGTGTCTCTGCCTCTCTCTCTCTCTGTTTCTCATAAATAAATAAAATCTTTTTAAAAATACAGAAGGAGTCCTTCAGGTTGAAATATAAAGGATACTAGACAGTAAATCGAGTTCACATGAAGAAAGAGCACCAGGAATGGTAATTACATATCTAAAAAGACCACAAAACGTGTTGTTTCTTTTCATTTCTTCTATATGTGAACACTGTGTATACAAAAGCCATCCCAAAGATGTCCACATGTCATTTCCTAGAACATTTGCATATATATTACCTTACATGGCAAAAGGAACTTTGTAGATAAGATACATTAACAAATTTAAGATGAGAGGATTACCTTGGATTATTTGGTCAGACCTAACATAATCACAGGGATCATTATAAATAAAGGAATAAGGAATAAGCAGGAAAGTGAGTGTCAGAGTGATGTTGCATAAGAAAAGTTGACCATTGTTGGCTTGGAAGATGGAATGGGATAGCCATGAGCCAATGAATACAGGAAATTGCTAGAAGGAAGGAGAGGCAAGAAAAATGGATTTTCCCCCAGAGCCTCCAGAAGGAATATAGCAATGCTGACACCTTGGTTTTAGCCCAGTGAGACTCATATTGGACTTCTGACTTCCAAAACTAATTGTTCTAAGCCACTAAATTTGTGGTAATCTGTTATAGCATGTGTAGTGAGTATTTAAGACCACACTCAATTTCTATGACTTGCTAAAGAACTCAACAGACTCAGCAATATAGTCATACTGACAAGCTATAATTTATTAAGGCAAAAGGATACACAGCAAAATCAGCAAAGGGAAACGGCACACAGGGCAAGGTCCAGGGAAGGTCAGGGCTAGCTCTTAAGAATCTTTTAAAAATAGAGTCACAAAGGATATACTTAATTCCTCCTCCTCTCCACCCAGAAATGAGTTAAGACAACACATGGAAAATGTTGCCAACCAGGAAAAATTAGAGACTCAGCACCCAGGGTTTTATTATGAGCTGATCAATAGGTACCCTCTGCCTACCACATACCAAAATTCCTCACAGAAGAAAAGCAGACATTCAGCATAAACTATATTGTTTGTATAAGCAGCTTAGGCACAGTGAGCCATTCTTATCAGTTAGGCAGGTGTAGACCTAATAAGTTCTCAGATGCTAGCCAAGGGTGGACCTCTTAAGCAGTCCATTCTAAGTATATGCAGTGAGGCCTGCTATGTTAATTCTTTTCTACACAAGCAACAACAAAAAATACACAGGTTTAAAGAAACTGCATAAAACAATAACATGAAGTGTTTTGTTAGTACACAACATATAATAATTTGTATAACAATAATAGTACATAGAAAAGAATTAAGTTATATAAAAGTGTATATATGCCTCTTAAGTTGATATGAACCCAAATTACATTGCTTTAAGTTATTAACTTTAATAACAAATCAACTCTAAAATTTAAAAAGTTACAAAAGAAACAGAAGAATTAAATTAGCATACTAGAAAATATCTAACATGAAAGAAAGCAGTAATAGAAAAATGAGGAACAAAAAACCCCCATAACACACATAAAACACAAATACAAAGTAGATGTAATTCTACCCATGTGTAATTACATTAAATGCAACTGGATGAACAAACTATTTAAGGAATAGGGATTAGCATAAAAGATTAAAAAAACACTGATCCAACCACCATATGCTGTCTACCACAGACACACTTTAGACTCAAAGACAAAATAGGTTGAAAGGAAAAGGATGGAAAAAGATATACTACGCAAGCAGGAGTCAGAAAAGACCTGCAGTGATACTTCTTTTGTTTTTAATTTAAAGATTTTATTTATTCATTAGAGAGAGAGAGAGAGAGAGAGAGACGATAGACAGACAGACAGATGCAGACTCCATGCAGGGAGCCTGATGCGAGACTCGATCCCAGGTCTCCAGGATCACGCCCTGGGCTGAAGGCAGGCGCTAAACCACTGAGCCACCCAGGGATCCCCAATACTTCTATACTAATAGAAGACAAAATGGAATGCAAAAATTGTTATTAGAGACAAAGGAGAACATTTATAATGAAAACACGGCCAGCTCATCAACAAGATATAACAATTATAAACATGTATACACCTAACAAGAAACTCTCAAAATACAAAAAAAAATATAGAACTGAAAGGAGAGGGAAACCTGGGTGGCTCAGTGGTTGAGCATCTGCCTTTGGCGCAGGGCGTGATCCTGCAGTCCTGGGATTGAGTCCCACATCGGGCTCCCTACATGGAGCCTGCTTCTCTCTTTGCCTCTGTCTCTGCCTTTCTCTCTGTTTCTCATGAATAAATAAATATCTTTTAAAAAAATGAAAGGAAAAACATAATTCAAAAATAATAGTTGCATATCTCAATGCCCCATTTCCAACAATGTGTAAAACAGAAAAATCAGCAAGAAAACAGAAGACTTAAGTAACACTATAAAACTACAATTAATAGACATCTATAAAACACTCAACCCCAAAACAGAATACATATTCTTCAGAAATGCACATAAAACATTTTCTAAAACAGACCACATGTTAAGTGATAAATCTGATAAATCTAAGTATAAATAAACTGAAGTCATATGAAGTACGTTCTCTAACAACGCAATGAAATCAGAAACCGATAACAGAAGAAAACTGAGAAATTCACAAATGTGTGAAAATTAAACACACCCCTCAAGAACCAAATGAGTCAAAAAAAAAAGTTGTCATGAAGGAAATTAGAAAATACTTTCAGATAAATGCAATGAAAACAAAACATACTGACATTGGATGCACCAAGGGTACAGCTTAGAGAGGAATTTGTAACTGCAAATGTTCATATTTAAAAAAAAAAAAAAAACCTGCCTCTTTCCATCTCTCATGAATAAATAAAATCTTTTAAAAAATAATAAAAAAAGAAGGATCTCAGATAAATAGCCTAACATCTACCTTTTTTTAAAAAAAGATTTTATTTATTCATGAGAGACACAGAGAGACAGAGGGGCAGAGGGAGAAGCAGGCTCCATGCAGGGAGCCCGACATGGTACTTGATCCTGGGACTCCAGGATCATGCCCTGGGCCGAAGGCAGACGCTAAACCGCTGAGCTACCCAGGGATCCCCCGCCTAACATCTACCTTAAGGCACAGGAAAAAGAAGAGCATATGAAACCCAAAGCAAGCGGAAGGAAGGAAATAATAAGGATCAGAATAGAAATAAACTAGAAAATAAAAATACAACATAAATTTTTAAAATCAATGAAAAACTTGGCTCTCTGAAAAGAGAAATGCAATTCATAAACTTTTAGCTAGACTAACCAAGAAAAAAATAGAAAAGACACAAACAATTAAGTTCAAGAATTAAAGACGGAGTATTACAACCAACCTTTCAGAAACAAAAAGAATAAGGTAATACATGAACTGTATTTCCAATAAATTAGATTACCTGGATGAAAGAGATAAATTACTAGAAACTACCAAAACTAACTTAAGAAGAAATCTGAAAATCTCAATTCAATATAAAAATTATGAGATTGCCAAAAGTTTTTCATTTCTAGTTCAAATAGAAGTCCAAACCAGATGCCTTCAAACATTTAAGGAAAAATTACCATTGATTATTAAAAGAGAGAGAAAGAGAGTATTGAAATCATTATTACTCTAATAACCAAATCAGACAAAAACATTACAAGAAAACTAGATATCCAAGTGAATAGAGATATAAAAGTCCTCAACAAAATACTAGAAAAACCTAATCCAGAGCATAAGAAAAAGGGATTATACACTATGAACATGTGGGATATATCCCACAAAAGCAAGGTAAATTCAGCATATAAATATCAATGTAATAAAAACATTAAAAAATAAAAGACAAAAGCTGTATGATCATCTCAATAGACACAGAAAATGCATTTGCCAAAACCAACTGACTGAAATACTCAAAAGACTAGGAAGAGAAGGGAATTTCCTCAAGTTGATAAAAGGCATCCATGAAAAATCCACAGCTAACATCATACTTAATGGTGAAAGTCTAGGTGTCCCCTAAGATTAGAAATGAGACAAGGATGTCCAGTCTTGCCACTCCTTTTTAATACTGTATTGCAGGTTCTATTCAGAAGATGTGACAAGAAAATGAAATGAATGGATTCAGACTGGATAAGAAATAAAAAGCATCCCTATTTACAGGTGATAATACTGTATACAGAAAATCCTAATAAATTCACAAAACAAAACCATTATTAGAGCTAACGAGCAAGTTCTGCACAGTTGCAGGATGAAAGATTTTTAAAAATCAGTTGTATTTCCATACACTAATAAAGACTTTATTAAAATGAAATTAAAAATAAATTCCATTTGAATATTAATCAGCCATTAAAAAGGATGAAATCTTGCCATATGCAACAATGTGGATGGAACTAGAGAGTATAATGCTAAGTGAAATAAGTCAGTCAGAGAAAGATAAATACCACATGATTTTACTCCTATGTGAAATCTAAGAAACAGAACAAATGAACAAAGGAAAAAAGAAGAATGACAAACCAAAACCAGGTATTTATATACAATAGATGTTTACAGGTGGTGGTGATGGTAGTAAATAGATGAAGGAGATTAAGCATACACTTACCTTAATGACCACTGAGTAATATACAAAATTGTAGAATCACTATATTGTACACCTGAAATTAACACTGCATATTAGCTGCTAAAATTCAAATAAGATTTTTAAAAATCACATAAAAATAAATTCCATTTACAGTATTAAAAAATAAATTATTTAGGAATAACCTTTCAGCCAGAATTGCCATCTTTCAATAATTCGCCAAAATGACCAACACAAAGGGAAAGAGGAGAGGTACCCGCTATATGTTCTCTAGGCCTTTTAGAAAACATGGAGTTGTTCCTTTGGCCACACACATGCAAATCTGTAAGAAAGGTGATATTGTGGATATCAAGGGAATGGGCACTGTTCAAAAAGGAATGCCCCACAAATGTTACCATGGCAAAACTGAAAGAGTCTACAATGTTATTCAGCATGCTGTTGGCACTGTAAACAAATAAGGGCAAGATTCTTGCCAAGAGAATTAATGTCCTCATTGAGCATATTAAACACTCAAAGAGCCGAGATAGCTTCCTGAAACTTGTGAAGGAAAATGATCAGAAAAAGAAGGAAGCCAAAGAGAAAGGTACTTGGGTCCAAATGAAGCGCCAGCCTGCCCCACTCAGAGAAGCACACTTTGTGAGAACCAATGGAAAGGAGCCTGAAGTGCTGGAACCTATTCCCTCTGAATTCATGGTATGATAAATGTAAAGAAAATAAAAGACCTCAGGGTTGTTAAAAAAAAAAAAAATTATTTAGGAATATATCTAAGAAAAAAACATGTCAGGCAGCCCGGGTGGCTTGGCAGTTTAGCGCCGCCTTCAGCCCAGGGTGTGATCCTGGAGACCCAGGATCAAGTCCCATGGCAGGCTCCCTGCATGGAGCCTGCTTCTCCCTCTGCCTGTGTGTGTCTCTGCCTGTCTCTCTGTGTCTCTCATGAATAAATAAAATCTTAAAAAAAAAAAAAAAACATGTCTTGTATATACTGTTTATAAAATATTGAAAAAAAACTGAAGGTCTAAAAGTACAGAAAGGCATCTCATGTTCATGGATGAAAGACAATATTTTCAAGATAGGAATATTCCCAAAGTGATCTACAGAATCAATGCAATCTATCAAAATTCCATTGTTTTTTTTTTTTTTTTTTGCAGAAATGGGAAAGCTGATTTTTAAACTCATATGGAAGTACAAGAGGCCCTTAAGAGTCAAAACAATATTGAAAAAGAAAAAGTTGGAAGATTCACATATCCTGATTTCAAAGCTTACTAAAAAGCTACAGCAATCAAAATAGTGGAAGTACTGACATAAGGATAGAGACTAGTGGAATAGAAAATTGAGTCCTGAAATAAACCCAAACATCTGTGGTTAAATGATTTTTGACAAGGTTGCCAAGACAACAGTGAAAGAACAGTCTTCAGTAATGAATGTCATTGAACAACTGGATAACCACATGCCAAAGCATGAAGTTGGACTCCTACCTCATACAGTGTGCAAAAAACTAGTTCAAAATGGGATCAAAGACCTAAATGTTAAGACCTAAATCCATAAAACTCTTAGAAGGGAAGAGAGGTATAAATCTTCATGACCTTGGATTAGGCAATAGTTTCTTAAATATGATACTAAAAGCACAAGCAACAAATGAAAAAATTGGTCTTCATCAAAACTAAACATTTTTGTGCATCAAAGACACTATCAACACAGTGAAAAGACAATCCACAGACTGGGAGAAAATACTTGCAAATCATATATTCGGTAAGGGGCTAGTATACAGAATATAGAAAGAACCACACAATTCAACAATAAAAGGACTAACCCAACTATAAAATGGACAGTGAATTTCAACAGCTATTTCTCCAAAGACAATACAAAACTAGCCAATAAGCACTTGAGAAGATGTTTACTATCACCGGTCATCAAGGAAATGCAAATCAAAACCACAATGGCACACTACTTTACACTCAATAGTATGGCTATAACCAAAATGACAGACAATGACAAATGCTGGTGAAAATGTGGGAAAACTGGAATTATACGAATCACTATTTCAATTCTTAGGTACATATCCAAGAATACTGGAAACATATAATCACACAGTAAACATGCACACTAATATTCAATGCACCATTATTTATAAGAGCCAAAAAGCAGAAACTTCGACGTCTATCAACTGATGGATGAATAAACAAATGGCAAATATTCGTACAACATGATATTAATTCAGCCATTAAATGGAATGAAGGACTGATACATGTCCCAACATGGATGAATCCTAAAACTTTATGGTAAGCGAAATAAGTCATATAAAAGGCCACATATTGTATGACTGCATTTAATGAAATATCCAGAATAGTTAAATGTATAGAAACAGAAAGATTAGTGGCTTCCCAGGATGGGAGTATTGGAAATAGGGAATGATTGAGAATAGGTACTAAAAAAGGTCATGATATGTTCTGGAATTAGACAGTGGTAATGGCTGTACAACTTTGTGAATATACTAAAAACTGAGTTATATGTATACTTTTTTAAAAAGTGAATTTTACAGTATATGAATTATATCTTGGAAGAACAGAGGGAGAAAGGAAGGGGGGAAAGAAAGAAGATGGGAGAAAAAGAAAAGAGGTAATGTAAGTGGGAGATGCTGTTAATAACTAGAGATCATTTGCCCATCTAGAAGAGCAACAGCTAACTAAGCTCTACTCAACAGCTGCCTACAGGAATTTAGGCTCAGTTATGGTCAGATATGCTGATTTTTCAAAAAGCTCCAAATTTTAATGTAAGATGTCCTCATTTTCAAATATTATCAGTTAATTCAAAATTTTTAAAAATCACTGTATTTTCCTTTTATGCTGCCACCTTGCATCTACTGACATTATTTTAGTAATTCTCTACCGGGGGTGGCATGCATACAGTTTGAAAAAACAAATATTACAATGCTTTAATTTTCTTTTTAGTTGTGATACTATTTTGAAATGTCAAATAACAGTAAAGAATTTTCAAAGAAAAATTTAAATATATATTAATACATGAAATATAACAAAAAAACATAAAAACGCCCCTTATCTCATCCTGGCAATACTATATCCAAAGGTAATTACTATGCTACCTCAGGTTTTAGAGCATTTTAAATAAGGCAAATATAGAGCTAAGTTTTAAATACTTAAGAAACAAATATCTAGGCTAAACCCCTATTTTACAAATGAGAAATCTGAGGGCCAAAAAGATAATATAATTTACTTAAGGTCATAAAGCTGGACAAAGTTAGGACGTGAATATTCATTTCTTATTTCTCACTGAAACTTTCTATAATACTGTGTATGTCATTCAAGCTCATCTTTCAAAATGGCTAGCATGGGAAATTCTACCATCCATATACACACAGAGAATGTCACAAAATGGTTGAGGATGGTTTATTCAGTGTACTGTCTTTCTACAAATCTAAATTCTCAACAGAATTTTTCAGTTTTTAACTAAAAATATTTAAGTCAAATCTTGATTAACCTCAAAAATAAAGTATTGTAAACACAAAAATTTTTCTAGTCCAACAAATCAATAATATTCCTTTCAGGAAAAACAATAAAAATTCCCCAAACCACAACAGTTAAGTCAAAGAGGCATAAATCCAATGGAAGTCGGCTCAAGGCTGCACTTATATATACAGCTACAGTACTTTTACCAATATTCTGAGGCTAAAATTGGCAAAAACATGGAAATATACAAAATTAAGTATACAAAAAGTTAATAGGAAAAAAATTAACAAAGGTGAATCACATTTGTACCTGAAAGTTCTTATGCACAACTTGTCATTTTGACATTTATTACTATACACTAGTTTTGCCTGTTCTTAAATTTCATATTAATTAATTCACACAAGACATACTCTTTAGTGTTTATTTTCACTTGATATTTGTTGTGGCTCTGAGATTCTTTCCACATTACCTATATGAGTATTTTGTTCACTTTCATTGCTGTAATATTCCATTATATGATCATATCTCTATTATCCACTCTATTACTGATGGACATAAATGTTGTTTCCAGTTTTTAACTATTACAAAAATAGGGTCTACAAACCTCCTTGAATATGTCTTTTAATAAATATAAACACATATTTCCACTGGATATACATCCAGAAGAAACTGCTAGGTCACTAAGATATGTATTTCAACTTTAGCAGATATGGCCAAAGGCTTTTTTAAAGTAGCTGTCAATCTATATACTTCTACGAGAATGTAAGAGAGCTCCAGTTCTTCCACATCCTCACCAACCATTAGTCATTCTGGTGATTATGATACATCTCACTACAGTTTTAATTTACACTCCGCTAATAATTAATGATGTTGAGTACCATTTCCAAATGGCAGAATTTTAAAAGCATAATCCTATTACATGCTGTCTACAAGATCTAAGGATATGACAGGTTGAAAGTGAAAGGACAGAAAAAGATAACCCATGCAAATGGTAACTTGGAGAGCTGGAGTAGGTGACTACACCAATATTAGATAAAAGAAACTGTAAGTCAAAACTTCTAAAAGATACAAATAAGAACTTTAAATATTGACAAAATGGTCAATTCCTGAAGATTTAATGATTATAAACAAATATTTGCACCAAACAGAACTCCAAAATATATGAAGTATGGACAGAATTAAAAAAGAGAAATACATACCTACACAATAACAATTAAAAGTTCAAACCCCACTTTCAAAAATAAATAGAGCAACCACTCAGGCCAACAAGGAAATAGAGGACTTGAACAACACTATAGACCAACTGGACCTAGAAGACCTATATAGAACACTCCACTCAACAACAGTAGAATACATACATATTCTTCTCAAGTCCACATGGAACGTTTTTCTGGATAGACCATATATCAGGACACAAAAAAAGTCAATAATTTAATAAGATTAAAATCATACAAAATATATTTTCTAATCACAGAGGAATGAAACTAGAAATAGAAGGAAAACTGGAAAATTCACAAAGATGTGGAAGTTAAATAGCAAAGTCTTAACCATTGTTTTAAAGAAGCCACAGGGAAATTAGAAAATATCTTGAAACAGACGAAAATGAAAACATAACCAAGACAAAGAATCGTATAGCTGGGAATCCCTGGGTGGCGCAGCGGTTTAGCGCCTGCCTTTGGCCCAGGGCGTGATCCTGGAGACCCGGGATCGAATCCCACGTCGGGCTCCCGGTGCATAGAGCCTGCTTCTCCCTCTGCCTGTGTCTCTGCTTCTCTCTCTCTCTCTGTGTGACTATCATAAATAAATTTTAAAAAAATTTTTAAAAAAAGAACCGTATAGCTGTAAATACTTAAGTCAAAATAGATTTCAAAGCAACCTAACAAAAAAAAAAAAAAAAAAGGCAACCTAACTCTAGTTTTGTGGACTGTTCCCTTCACTGTGCAAAACGCTTTTCATCTTGATGAAGTCACAAATAGTTCATTCTTGCTTCTGTTTTCCTTGCCTTTGGAAATGTGCCTAGCGGGGCACCTGGAGGGCTCGGGTTGAGCATCTGCCTTTGGCTCATGTCAGGATCCTGGGGTCCTGGGATCAAGTCCTGCATCAGGCTTCCCTTAGGGCGTCTGTTTCTCCCTCTGCCTCTGTCTCTGCCTCTCTCTGTGTCTCTCAGGAATAAATAAAATCTAAAAGAAAAAAAAAAGAAAGAAATACGTCTAACAAGAAGTTGCTATGGCCAAAGTTGAAGATTGCTGCCTGTGTGCTCCTCTAGGATTTGGATGAATTCTTGTCTCACATTTAAGTCTCTCATCCATTGAGTTTGTCTTTGTGCATGGTTTAAGAAAATGGTCAGTTTCATTCTTCTACATCTACATGTAGCTATCCAATTTTCCCAACATCATTTGTTGAAGATATTGTTTTTCCTTTGTTGAAAATTAGTTGACCATATGGTTGAGGGTCCACTGCTGGGTTCTCTATTCTGTTCCATTGATCTATGTGTCTGTTTTTGTGCCAGCACCATACCGTCATGATGATTACAGCTTTGTAATAGAGCTTGAAGTCTGGCATTGTGATGCCACAAGCTTAGGTTTTCTTTCTCAACATTTATCTGGTTATTCGGGGTCTTTTCTAGTTCCATATAAATTTTAGGATTATTTGTTCCACTTCTGTGAACAATTTTGATGGTATTGTAATAGGGATTGCATTGGATGTGTAGACTGCTCTGGGTAACAAAGACATTTTCACAATACTTATTCTTCCAATCCATGAGCATGGAATGTTTTTCCATTTCTTTGTGTCTTCCCCAATTTATTTCTTAACTGTTTTGTAGTTTTTAGAGTATAGTTCCTTTACTTCTTTGGTTAGGTATCTCATGGTTTTTGTGCAATTATAAATGGGATCGATTCCTTAATTGTTTCTTCTGTCTCACTGTTAATGTACAGAAATGCAACTAATGTTCTATGCATGGATTTTATATCCTGTCAAGTTGCTGAATTCCTATATAAGTTCTTCCAGATGTCCAATGACAGATGTATGAATAAAGGAGGTGTGGTATATATACAATGGAATACTCAGCCATCAGAAAGGATGAAATCTTACCATTTACATCAATGTAGATGGAACTGGAGGGTATTATGCTGAGCAAAATAAATCAGTCAGAGAAAGACAATTATATGGTTTCACTCATATGTGGAATATAAGAAGTAGCACTAAGAATCATAGGGGAAAGTAGGGAAAACTCAATGGGAAGAAATCAGAGAGGGAGACAAACCATGAGAGACTCTTAACTATAGGAAACAAGCTGGAGGGGAGGTGGGTGGGGGAATGGGGTAACCAGGTGACAGGATTAAGGAGGGCATGTGATGTGATGAATACTGGGTGTTAAATCCAACTAATGAATTACTGAACTCTACATCTGAAACTAATGATGTATTATATATTGGCTAATAGAATTTAAAGAAAAAATGCCAACCTAACTCTTAATTACTAAAAGAAAAACTAAATCTAAAGCTTACAGAAAGAAAGAAATAATAAAGGTTAGATCAGAGATAAACTACACAGAGAAGAAAAAACAATAAAGAAAATCAATAAAACCAAGAGTTGGTCCCTTAAAAAGATAAATCTCTAGCTAAGACTAAGAAAAATAGAAAAGATTCAAATAAACTAAAATCAGAAATGAGGAAACATTACAGAAACAAAAACGTCATATGAGAGCAGTATGAACTGTACACATGAAAAACTGTATAACCTAGGTGAAATGGACAAATTTCTAGAAACATAAACCTACCAAGGCTAAATAATGAATAGGAAATCAGAACAGACCTATGATCAGTAAAGATATTGAACCAGTAATCATAAAGCTCCCAACAAGAAAAGCCCAAGACCAGAGGGTTGCACTAATGAATTTTATCAAATATTGATAGACTGTTTCTTCGGAAACATTCTTCCAAAAAATTGAAGAGTAAGGAGCACTTCCTAACTCAGGGAATGAGGCCATCCCTAATACCAAAGCCAAAGACATTACAAGAAAGATCAATTATCAATTATGAATATAATTGATCAATTATAGATCAATTATCTCTTATGAATATTGATGAAAAATTCCTCAACAAAATACTAGCAGACCAAATTCAGCAGCATATTAAAAGGACTATACACCATAACCAAGTGGGATTGATTACTGAAAGGCAAGGATAGTTCAACATATGAAAAAAATCAATGTAATACGTCACTGTTACATAATAAAGGAGGAAAAAAACACAAGATATCCTCATGTGACACAGAAAAAGCAGCTGGCAACATTCAAGATAAAAACACTCATCAAACTAACAATAGGGGGAAACTTCCTAAACTCAATAAAGATCATATAAGAAAAGCCTACACCTAACATCAAACCCAGTAAATAAAAATGAAAATACTTTAAAAGATTAAATTTCTTTTTTCTTAAGCTTCTTAAAAAGCATGATTGTATAAAGCTCACACATACACACACAAACACACACACACACACACACCCATTCCACCCAATACAAAAATATATACATTCTTTTCAAGCACCCATGGAACATTCACCAAGATGGGCCTGGGCCATATCCTGGGCCACAAAATAAGTCTCAGGACATTTTTTAAAAATTGAAATTACACAAATTATATTTTCTATCATACAAGCCAATGTAGAAATTAGAGGACAACAGAAAAATCTCCAAACATTGGAAATAAAACATACCTCAAAATAATCCAAAGGCAAAAGATGAAAGTCTCAAATAAAATTTAATATATAGAATTAAATGGAACTACAATATGTAAAACTATGTGAAACACAGGTAAAAGAGTGATAAGGGGTGGGAGGTGTGATGCAGCACACCTCCCTCCCCCAACAGAGGCCCTACCTAATGTCCTTTGGGCTCTTGCAATATGGAAAGGGGTAAAGCAGAAATGAAACCTGTGGTACTGAACTGGCACCCAGGGATTCCCGTGTCCTTGTTGATATTAATTACAAACTAGTATTCTACAGTAATGGGGCCTCCTGTTGGCAATATAATCTCAAATGATCAGAAAGGAAACTTCTTTATAACCATTTTTACAACTTCTGGAGCTTAAAGTTATTTCTAAAAAAAAAAAATTCAAAAGAAAAATAAAGTTTAAAAAGCATAAACATTACCTTATTCCTTCCCAGTCTTCTCCATCTCATCAAAAATAGAAAAAAATAACCTATTTTTCTGGTTGCTCCAGACAAAAATCTTGGAATATTCTTAATTCCTATTATTCTCTCACTCTACATTCCAAATCTTGGATTTTCCTTAAAAATATATATATCTGTGCCACTATCATTCCATTCCAGGCCATGATCATCTCTTGTACAAATTACTGCAAATGCTTCCTATCTAACCAGGCTGTTTTCACTCCAAGCACTCATACAATTTATTTCCCATACAGCCATGAAAGTTAACTTTTTTTTTTTTTTTAAAGCCAGTGGGTAATAGAATGTAATACATTCAGACAATGGAATATTATTCAGTGCTAAAAGAAATGAGCTATCAAGCCATGAAAAGACATGAAGAAACCTTAAATTTGTATTACTAGTGAAAGAAGCCAATTTAAAAGGCTACTGTAAGAATCCAATTGTATATTCTGAAAAGGGCAGAACTGAAGACAGTTTAAAAAAATCAGAGGTTTCCAGGGGTTACGAAGAGGAGGGGCAGGAAGAGGAATGTGTAAGAGGAGCCATCAAAATGGATACAAGTCTTTACACACTTGTCCAAACCCAGAGAATGTATAACACTAGGAGTAATCCCTAATATAAACTATGAACTTGGGTAATTATGAGCTATCAATTTATGTTATTATAACAAATGCACCACACTGGTGGGAAATGTTGATAATGGACAGGACGATGCATAGGGGGTGAGGTGCAGTAAGTATGAGTGAAATCTCTGTACCTTCTCTTCAATTTGGCTGTGAAACTAAAACTCTAAGAAAAAGTTTTAATTAAAAAACAAAGGAAAAAATAAAGCCAAAGCATGTTAATTCTCTCTCTGCTCAGAACTTTTCAGTAATTTCTCATCAAACCTTGAATAAACTCAACATTCCTTGCCAGGAATTACATGCCCATATATAATCTTGTCTTCCCAATCTGTACCTCCCCCACCCTGGTTTTACTGAGATGTCACTGATTTCCCTACTTCTTGCCATTATATTCTACTACATAAAGGCTGCATTAAATGACACTGATGATTCTTCTCAAAAAAGAAGGCTGTTTAGATGCTGGTAACTGAAAACATAAATATTCACAGCAATGAACTCTAATGATTCTCCATCCCCTACCCCCACCCCCACATCTCACCTGTCTTCTTTAGAATCCTTTCCTCTGGGGCATCTGGGTGGCTCAGTGGTTGAGCACCTATCTTTGGCTCTGGTCCTGATCCTGGAGACCTGGGATGGAGTCCCACACTGGGCTCCTCGTGGGGACCCTACTTCTCCCTCTGCCCCTCTGTCTCTCTCATGAATAAATAAATAAAATCTTCAAAAAAAAATAAAAATAAAAAAGATTCCCTTCCTCTACTATCTGGATGTTAAATATCAGTATTGCTTGAGGTTCCATTCTCACACTATTGCTGTTTTCATTCTATGACTCTCTTATTTTTCTATGATTACAACCATCACTACCTATAAGTTAATAACCCTCAAATCTTTCTCTCTATACTATTATAGAAAATAATCTGAAATTTCCATCCAGGGCCATTTGCTAAGGATGGCAAGCATTAAGCTATAAAGGGCATAAGATTACTTCCTTCAGTCTCCAGACTGACTGTATTTAAAAAATATTAATTTTGTAACCCTTTGTATTTATTACACATAGCCAAATATACTCCCTGATATAGCAAGATACTGAGAAGATGAGGCTCTGGGTAATCACTAACTGATTTTACCTTTTACATATGGAATTCCTTTATAAAACTGTCAGACTGTCAAGACTGGAAAACCTTACAACTCACAGGGCACTGGACAAAGTATTCTGAAGAGTTTGGCCTCAACAGTGGAAAAAATTTTGTGATGGACTAATTGCTGCTCTGGTTCCACCTAACAAGCTTAAAAGTTAAAAACAACACACAAAAGGATCTGTTTCTAAGTAACTTGCCTAAATCCCAGACCAGAGTATTTATAAGAACACAAAAATGCAAGGCCCAAGAAGGTAAAATTCATAATATGTGGTATCAAATCAAAAAGTATCAAAGTAAAAAAAGAAACACACACAAAAAAACAAAAAGTATCAAAGTATGGGGCACTTGGGTGGCTCAAGGGTTGAGCGTAAAGACGTGTTCCCAGGGTCCTGGGATCGACATGTGCCCCACGTCAGGCTTCCCGTGGGGAACCTGCTTCTCACTCTGCCTATGTCTCTGCCTCTCCCTCTGTGTCTCTCATGAATAAATAAAACCTTAAAAAAAAAAAAAAAAGTACCAAAGTATGAAAAGGAGAAAAACATGATCTGATCAATCAATACAAACAAACCAAGAAACAACACAGATAATAGTCTTTAAAACAGTTGTCATAGCTACATACCATATGTTCAAGGAAGTAGAGAAAATATGTATATTAAATAGATACAAGAAAGATATTTATTTACTTAAGATTTATTTTAGAGAGCACGCACATGAGTGGAGAGAGGGGCAGAGAGAGAGAGAGGAGAGAACATCAAGCAGAACCCCCGCTGAACACAGAAACCGCCGTGGGGCTCAATCCCATAATTCTGAGATCATGACCTGAGCTGAATCAAGAGTTGAACACTTAACTGACTGAGCAACCCAGGCACCCTCAGGAAGGGATTTTTAATGGAATTTTTAAATGCCATTTTTAATGGTGAAAAATGTAATGTTTAAGACCAAAAAAAAAAAAAAATACACTGAATAAGATTAACAACAGTAAATCAAACAATGGAGAAAAAGTAAAGACATAACTAAAAATGATTTAAAAACTGAAAAAGCAAAAAAGTGTGGGAAAAAAATGAACAGAGCATCAATGAATGCTAAAAAAAAATCTGAAACAGTCTAATAAACATGTAACCAATATCCTCAAATGATAGCAAGGCCAGATGGAAAATATATTTGAAGACATTAAAATTGTTTCAAATTTGCGGAAACTTTAAACCTATAGATCCAAAAATCTCAAAAAAATCCAAACACAAGAAATATGAAGAATACTATACCAAAGTAAATCACAATCAAATTACTTAAAAGACACATTATATACGTGGAAACAACAATGATGACAGCAGACTTTTCATCAAGAACAATGTAAGCCAGAAGACAGGGGAGCAACATCTTTAAAATAAAGATCATTCTTGACTTACAATAGGGTTACATTCCTATAAACCCATTGTAAGTTGAAAACATTAGAAGTCAAAAATGCATTTAATATACCTAACCTACCAAACAACATAGCTTGCTCTAGCCTATGTACATATGTTCAGAATACTTACATTAGCTTACAGTTTGATAAAATCATCTAACACAAAGCCTATTTAATAATAAAGTTTTGTATATATCAGGTAACTTATTAAATAATGTACTGAAAATGAAAACCAGAAAGGCTTATGAGAGTGCACAATGGTTGTGAATGTGGCTGCTTACTCTCATAGCTGTGTGGCTGACCAGGAGTTGTGGCTTGTTGACCAGAATCAAGAGAGTATTTACTGTACCACATATCACTAGCCTGGGAAAATATGAAAATTCAAGTATCAAAGTGCAGTTTCTACTGAATATGTATAATTTTCAAATTACCCATAAAGTCAAAGTATCTTTAGTGGAACCATTATAAGTTAGGAACTATCTGTCCTGAAGGATAAAAACCATCAACCTAGAATTCTAGACCCAAAAACATACCTTTCAAAACTGAAAGAGAAAAAAAGGCTTGTGCAGATATATATATTTTTTTTAAAAAAGCTGAAGGAAATCATCACAAGACCTGCTCCAAAAGACAAAAAAAGTTAAAAGGAGTCATTCAGGGAGAAGGATAATGCCATCAAATGTAAGTCAGGCACAACACAGAGAAATGAAGAACACAGGAAATAGTTAATATGTAGATATACAGACAAGAAATGTTTTTCCTATTTTAAAAATCTCTTTAAAAAGGTAAATGTGGGGATGCCTGGGTGGCTTAGTCAGTTTAGTGTCCAACTCTTGATTTCAGCTCGGGTCATGGTCTCTGGGTTGTGGATCAAGCCATGCACATTGGGCTCTGCACTCAGCATTGAGATTGCCTGTCCTTCGCTCCTCCCCCCACTCATGGTCCCTCTCTCATTCTTTCTCTCTCTCTAAAATAAATAAACAAAATCTTTAAAAATAAAGTAAAAGACAAAAAAACTGAGACTTCATTATACATAGATGTAAAATATATAACTAAATTTTTAGCAAACTAGATCCAAGAACATTTGGATAGAATAATATATCAAGACATGTAGTATTTATTCCAGGAATTCAGAGTTGGTTTACATTGGAAAATAAATCAATGTTATTCACTATATTAGCAAACTAAGAAAACCTATCATCTCAACAGACACAGAAAAATGCATTTGACAAAATGAACACCCATTCCTGCTTTAAAAAAAAAAAAAAAAGGTTTCCTAGCAAAGAATAAAAGGAATCTTTCTCACCTTAACAAAGGCACCCAGGAAAAACTAGCCAATATCTTTTTCACTGATGAAAGATTGAATGCTTTCCTCAAGATCAATAATAAAGCAAATGACAAAGCAGTCTCAATGACTCAATGAGAAAAGAATAGCTTTTCAACAAATGGTGCTGGGACTAGACAGCCACATACAAAAGAATGACGTTAAGCTCTTGCCTCACCATATGCAAAAATTAACTCAAAATGGATCAAAGACATAAATGTGAGAGCTAAACCTGGAAAATTATCAGAAAAAAACACAGCAGTAAATTTTTATGATCTTGTGCTAATGGTTTCTTAGACATGACAAAAGTACAGGCAACAAATGAAAAAAATAAATAAGATTTTATCAGAAGTAAAGATCTTTGTGCTCCAACGGATACCATCAAGTAAATTAAAAGATGCACAGCAAAGAAAACCAACAAAATGAAAAGGCAACCTACCACATAGGTTGAGAGAAAATATTTGTAAATCATATATCTGATAAGAGATTAAAATCCAAAATATGTAAGGAATGCATAAATGTGAGTGGACATTTTTCCAAAGAAGAATACAGATGGCCAACAGACACATGAAAAAATGCTCAACATTTCTAATCAGCAGGAAAATGCAAATAAAAACCACAATATCAACTCAAAATTGTTAGAATGGCTATCATCAAAAAGACAAGAAATAACAAGTGTTGGCAAGGATGTGGAAAAAAACAGAACCTTGGTTTGCTGTTGATGGGAATGTAAACTGGTATAGCCACTATGGGAAACAATATGAAGGTTCTTCAGAAAACGTAAAAGTAGAAATACCATATGATCCAGTAATTCTACTTCTGGGGATTTACCTAAAGAAAATAAAAACACTGGGATGCCTGGGTGGCTCAGTGGTTGAGTGTCTGCCTCAGGCTCAGGGCATGATCCTGGATCCCAGGATCAAGTCCCACATGGGGCTCTCTATGGGGAGCCTGCTACTCCCTTTGCCTATGTCTCTGATTCTCTGTGTCTCTCATGAATGAATGAATGAATGAATCTTTTTTAAAAAATAAAGAACAGAAAAACAGTAATTGAAAAGATATATGCATCGGGGCAACTGGGTGACTCAGTGGTTGAGTGTCTGCCTCCGGCTCAAGGCATGATCCTGGATCCCAGGATCAAGTCCCACATCAGGCTTCCTGCAGGGAGCCTGCTTCTCCCTCTGCCTGTGTCTCTGCCCCTCTCTCTCTGTCTCTCTCATGAATAAATAAATAAAATCTTGTAAGAAAAAAAAAATGATATATGCATCCCTATATTTGTTACAGCATTATTTACTTGTAATAGCCAAGATATGTAATCAACCTAAGTGTCCATAACTGAATGGATAAAGATCACACACACACACACACACATACACACACGAATATTACTCAGAATGAACTAAAAACGTAAGAAGAATGAAATCTTGCCATTTGCAACAACATGGATGGACCCTGAGGGCATTCTCTTAAATGAGACAGGTCAGACAGAGAAAGATAAATATCTATGATCTCACCTATATGCAAAATCTACAAAATCCAGAAGAAAAAATGAAAAACCGAACTCACAGATACAGAAAATAGACTGGTGGATGCCAGAGACTGGAAGTTGAAGGGTGGGTGAAATGGGCAAGAGTTGTCAAAAAAGTACAGAATTTCAGTTATAAAATAAATAAGTCCTGGGGATGTAATAGACAGCATGGTGACCATATTTAATACTGTATTGTACATCTGTAAGTTGCTAGGACTATATCTTAAAAGTGCCCATCACCAGAAAAAAATTCTAACTCTATGTTGATGGATGTTACCTAGATTTATTGTGATCATTTCACAAATATACAAATATCAAACCATTAAGTTGTATACCTGAAACTAATATATATGTCCACTATATCTCAATAAAAAGTAAGAAAGAGGGTGCCTAGGTGGCTCAGTTGGTTAAGTGTCTGCCTTTGGCTCAGATTATGATCCTGGGGTCCCAGGATGAGCCCACGTCAGGCTCCCTGCAGAATGGGGAGTCTGCCTGTCCCCCTGCTCCTTCTCTCTCTCCCTCAAATAAATAAAATCTTTAAAAATATATATGAAAGAAACAAAGGAAAAGAAAAAAGAGATGTTTATGGTTAAGGTGTATGCCCAGGGTCCTGCAGCTATCATAAGAAAGTTGAAATCAAACCCCATTTGCTTTGACTCTACAACCTTATTCTTTATTACAATGCTATACCATCTCTTAAAGACATATTCTGAAAGTACTTTAACCTACTAATAAAATTTTAACTTTTACAGTAGAGTTAATGTATTTGATTAACATTGTCTTAACAATTTAAATAAACTTCTCTCACTGAAAATGTAGATTAGGAAACTTGTAACTCTCCTCCAAAATACCTAAAGTAAACAATTTTGTTGTTAATGAAAAGAAAATCCAGAGAAAGGCAAAAAATTTTTTGCAAAGCACATACATAGCATGCAGGGCTCCATCCCCAAATCCCTGGGACCAAGACCTGAGTCGAAGACAGACGCTTAACCAACTGAGCCACCCAGGCACCCAGTCTGGCAGTTTCTTATGAAAATGAATATACTCTTACCATACGATCCAGTGATCATGCTTCTTGGTATTTATGCAAAGGAGCTGAAAACTATATTCATACAAAAACCTGCACATAGACATTTACAGCAGCTTGATTCGTAACTGCCAAAACTTGGAAGCAACCAAGATGTCCCTTAATAAGTGAAAGGATAAACAAATCATGGGATCTCCAAAAGATATATTACTATTTAATGATTTGGAGGGGAAAAAAAGCTATCAAGACACAAAAAGACATGGAGGAACCTCAAAGGCATATTGCTAAGTGAAAGAAGCCAATGTGAAAAGGCTACTACTATATGACTGATTTCAAGAACATTACATTCGAGAAAAGACAAAGCTACAGAGACAATAACAAAGTCAGCGGGTACCAGAGTTTCAGGACGCAGGAGGGAGGGATGAATAGGTAGACCACAGTAGATTTTCAGGGCAGTGAGACTGTTCACATTACAGCATGATATTGTAATAATGGTAGGTACGTGTCATGATATAATTGTGAAGATCCATACAATATACAACACAGAGAGTGAACTCTAACATAAACTATGGACGTTAATGTTACCAATATAGGCTCATCAATTATAAGAAATGTGTCACACTAGTGCAAGATGTTAATAAATATGGAAACTAAGAAGGAGTGAGAGAGTATAGGGGAACTCTGTACTTCAATTTTTCCTAAAAGTAAACCTAAAGCTGCTCAAAAAAAAAAAAAAAAAAAAAAAAAGTAAAATTTCCTCCTTTTCATCTTTGGAAAGAAGGAGGGACAAAAAAACAGAATGATATTCAAAGGAACGGACAATCTAAAGTGCTGACAAGGATTCTGTGAAACTAAAACTTTCACATTGCTGGTAAGAATGTCAATGGTACAACCACGTCAGAAAAGAGTCTGGCAATTTGCTACAACCCATCCATTCCATTCAAGAAACAGTACTTACTAAAAAAAAAAAAAAAGAAAAAAAAAAAAAGGAAGAAAGAAAGAAAAAATGGTAAGACATTTTAACATTTAGTTAACTAAATTTCTTAAATTGATATTTCATATATCTACACAAATACTTGTACACAAATGTTCACAGCAGCTTTATGTGTAATAGCCCCAAACTGGAAACTCAAATGTCCATCACCAAGTGAATAGTTAACTTATAGTGACAAAAAGGAAATCATTGGAAAAATGGATAGAAAGAAGCAAGAGAGTGATGGGATTACAAAAGAGCATGAAGAAACTTCTGAGGGTTGATGGATATGTTCACAATCTTAAGAAAGGTGACAGTTTCATGGGGATATACATATGTTGCAATTTACCAAATTACCCATTTAAAACGTGCATTTTATATCAATATTTCAATCAAGCTACAAAAATTTTATTCCATAAGTACAGCTCTGACCATGACTAAGCCAATTTATGTCACACCAGGAATTTCACTACCTTATAGATGCCTCTCCTTTGATTTTTAAAAATATTACTCAGACTGGTAGCCCCTTTATTTGCCAGACTATAAATGAATTCTGACTCTAAAAAGTAAAATTTACCATCATTGGTCAGATATATCCTAATTGCAAGTATTCAAAAACTCTGAGGATAATTTCAAAGTATTTCCCCTAGAAATATTGGTCACCCTCTGGTTAAGAAGAACTGGATAGCTGGAGAGGAAGACTTTCACTG
Source organism: Canis lupus baileyi (assembly GCF_048164855.1). Taxonomy (NCBI): domain Eukaryota; kingdom Metazoa; phylum Chordata; class Mammalia; order Carnivora; family Canidae; genus Canis; species Canis lupus. Next base: position 28,499,842 of record NC_132857.1, on the reverse strand, counting down.
TGTATCTTTTCAAATTTTTTTAACTTTGTACCATATCATCTACTTAAAACCAAATAAAGTTCAAATTTAAAGAGAATTTTAAAAGTGTTCCCAAAACATTTGAATAATATGAGGACACTAGTTTCCCAGAATGATTAAGGAAAACAATATTTACCTAAATGCAATAGATTTGGTTAACTCTTAAGGATAACTTATTAGCCACAACTCCTATGCATGATCACACCTCATAAAAATGGTAATCATTTGTAAACAGGCCTGCACATCCTTAAAAGACAAAGTCTAATTTCCACTGAGTAGTCCCTGTTGACACAATAATTATACTTAGGATTTGCTTCCTTCCTTTCATCAAGTTCTAAAAAATTTTTTAGTTAAAATGTCTTATCATTTCTTAAATTGATATTTCAAAAGAATATGTGGTCTATTTGGCAAATCAAATTTGAGTTTTCACATCTCCTTGGTAAGCAGAGTATTACAGTAGATTGTTTTAGAAACACATAGGCTCTAAGTTCAGGGACGCCTGGGTGGCTCAGCGATTGAGCATCTACGTTTGGCTCAGGGCGTGATCCTGGGACTCCGGATCGAGTCCCACATTGGGCTTCCTGCACGAAGCCTACTTCTCCACCTGCCTATGTCTCTACCCACCCTGTGTCTCTCATGAATAAATAAAATCTTTAAAAAAAAAAAAAGGATCTAAGTTCAAAACCTAGCCATTCTGAATGCAGAGTATCAATTTTTATGAAATTAGCAAATTCTGGTTTTTCTTTTTAATTTTTTAACTGATTTTATTTATTTATTTGAAATAGAGGAAGGACACATGTACACAAGTAGGGGAGGGGCAGAGGGAGAGGAACAAATAGACTCTCTGTTGAGTGGGGAGACCAACTACGGGTTCAATTTCAGGACCTGGAGATTATGACCTGAGCCAAAGTTAGACGCTTAACAGACTGAGCCACCCAAGCACCCCTGATTTTTCTCCTTTTTAAAGTATTATACAAACACTGAATATATGTTTGCCATCTCTAACATTAATTCGTACTCATCCACATTTTATCTCTCAGTGGGTCATGTTCCCTACAAAAATAAAAAGAGCAGAGATCAATGGGACATAATAGAAAATCCAGAAATGGACCCACAACTGTATGGCCAACTAATCTTCAACAAAGCAGGAAAGAATATCCAATGGAAAAAAGTCAATTCAATGAATGGTGTTGGGAAAGCTGGATGGCAACACGGAAATGAAATTGGACCACTTTCTTAAACCATACACAAAAATAAATTGAAAATGGATGAAAGACCTCAATGTGAGACAAGAAATCCTCAAAATCCCAGAGAACACAAGCAGTAACCTCTTTGACATCAGCCATCATAGCAAGTTCTTATTTGATAGGTCTCCTGAGTCAAAGGAAACAAAAGCAAAAATAAACTATTGGGGCTACATCAACATAAAAAGCTTCTGCACAGCAAAGGAAACAACAAAACTATAAGGCAAACTTCAGAATGGGAGAAGATATTTGCAAATAACATATCTGATAAAGGGTTAGCATCCAAAATCTATAAAGAACTTACCAAATTCAAAACCCAAAAAACAAATAATCCAGTTTAAAAATGGGCAGAACATTTTTCCAAAGAAGACATACAAATTGCTAACAGACACATGAAAAGATTCACAACATCACTCACCAGGGAAATACAAATCAAAACTACAATGAGATATCATCACCTCACACCTGTCAGAATGGCTAAAATTTAACTACACCAGAAACAACAGGGGTTGGCAAGGATGCAGAAAATGGGCAACCCTCTTATACTCTTGGTGGGAATGCAAACTGGTGCAGCCACTCCAGGAAACAGTATGGAGGTTCCTCAAAAAGTTAAAAATTGAACTACACTGGGATCCAGCAACTGCACTACTAGGTATTTACCCAAAGGATACAAAACTATAGATTCAAAGGGGTACATGCACCCCAATATTTATAGCAGCATTATCAACAATAGCCAAATTACGGAAAGACCCAATGTCCACTGACTGATGAATGGATAAAGAAAATGTGTATGGGGATCCCTGAGTGGCTCAGCAGTTTAGCGTCTGCCTTCGGCCCAGGGCATGATCCTGGAGTCCCAGGATCAAGTCCCACATCAGGCTCCCTACATGGAGCCTGCTTCTCCCTCTGCCTCTGCCACCCCCACCCTCCCGTGTCTCTTGTGAATAAATAAAATTTTTTTTAAAAAGAAAGAAAATGTGTACGTACACACACACACACTGGAATATTACTTAGCTATAAAAAAAATCTTGCCATTTGCAATGCTGTGGATGAAGCTAAGAGGAGAGTATTAGGGTAAGCAAAACAAGTCAATCAGAGAAAGCCAAATACCATATTTCACTCATGTGGAATTTAAGAAACAAAACAGATGAACATAGGGGGTAAAAAGAAGAGAGACAAACCATAAAACAGACTCTTAACAGAACAGCCTGAGAAATGCTGGAGGGGAGATGGGTAGGTAGGGTGATGCGTTAAATGTTTCATGGGTATTAAGGGTACTTGTTTTGATGAGCATTGGGTGTTGTATGTAAGTGATAAATCATTGAATTCTACTCCTGAAACTAATATTACACTATATGTTAACTAACTGGAATTTAAATAAAAACAAGACTACAAAAAGAAAGGGAGGGAGGGAGGAAGGGAGGCAGGCAGGAAGGAAAAAAAAACAGCAAGTATAGTGGTTAAGAGCTTAAACTGTGGAGCCAAACTGGGTCTGAAATCTGCATCTGCCACTTACTAGCTGTGTGACAGGCATATGACTCAATCTCTCTGACTTAGTTTCCTTATCTGTAATGCAAAGATTTTTATTGGTATACTGGGTATACTACCATCACTGGATTGTCATAAGAATTAAACAAGTTAATGTAAAAAAAAATAAAAAAATAAAAAAAAACAAGTTAATGTCTGTAAAAGTGCTTAGAAGGAACCTGGCATATGGTAATAATTATATAAACATTTGTTAAAATTAATTTGATATACCTAAATTTTTTTCTCTTCTTAAACCATACTGAGAATACTAGGAAATTTATTTTAAATGCATACAAATCTTAATTTTTTCCTGCATTAGATTATCTTGAAGAGGGTAGCTCTTAAATCAATACTCTAACAAATACAAACTTTTCAAAAACTCTCAAATCACTATAGGCTAATGTAGATAAGATATGTGCACCCTGTCATTCCCTGATACTTCTATCAGGCACTAGAAAGAAAAAGACTAATAATTGGTTTTCCAAAAACATTATTCAATGGTTTACAGACAAAACAATGGCTCTCAGTGCCCATTTCCTTAAATGTAAAATGGGGAAAGTGTACCCACTTCATATGATTGCTATAAGGTTTGAATCAAGTATTTGTAAAGCACTTACTATTACAATACCAGAGAATAGCGAACACCCCAAATATAATAATACAATTAACATTTACCAAGTTCAGCATCAGAGCCCAATCTTGTTCAGAATCCACTTACATGTTACATTATATTGTCTCTGATTTGTTTATTTGTTCAACATTTAATACATGCCTACTGTGTATGCTCCCCTCACTAGTCACCTGAATTACAAAAATTTGATGAAACACCAAATTCTGCAATACTAACAATGTCTTAAAAATTCTAAAATTTTTCCAAAACTTAGAAAGTAAGGCAAATGCTTATATTTTAATACTGGTATAATAAAAACATGACCAAGATTATGATCCAAGTAGCATTATACTGAACATACTCAGTCTGCTGATAGGAGCTGAACACTTTCTGCTGCTTGTCATATAAATCAAAACTCCCAAATAATAAATATCAAGCATAGTACTCTGTCAGAACTCTGAAGACAGTATTGCCAGAACCTCAAACTCCAAAAAAAAGTCCCAAGGCTAGATATTTTCCTTTTTTATTTTTAAGATTTTATTTATCTATTTGACAGAGAGAGAGAGAGCAGGTGCACAAGCACAGGGAGCAGCAGGCAGAGGGCAAGCTCCCGGCTAGGTGGGTCCCAGGACCCTGGGATCATGACCTGAGGCAAAGGCAGACCCTTAACTGACTGAGTCGTCCAGGTGCCCCAAAGCTAGATATTTTCATCACATTAATTCCCATAATTCCTTTCATTTCATGCTTTATAAAAAGGTTTTATGTGGGCACCTGACTGTGTCTTCATTATAATAAGCTCCTTGAGGACAAGAATTATTACTTACATAGCTTTATAACTCCCACAGCACCTAAAAGTACTTTGTACATGGCAAGCCCATTAACAAATACCTTAAATAAACAAATCTCAACTCTCCTTACAACCACAACATGATACAGCACACATCTGTTTTAGTCAATCCAACCCACCTGCCTTTCCCAAATGACTTCACAGATCCCACCTCCTGGTCCTTGGCTTTTGCCTGTCCCCTGAAACCCTATCTCTCCCTCCTCTTTAGGAATTCTTACTCCTAATTCTTACTCCATCTCAGAACTTACTCAGAAAATCTTCTCCAGTTAACTTAATTGACACTATGAGCACTTTGCACCCTATCTTCCTCCATTTCTGGGCATTGTCTCCTATGTAATCAATTTGAGATTCCTTAAGGGTTTTTTTTGCCACCTGTGGTTTTTGTCATATTTTCATTAGGTTGAGCTGACATCTAGGTATGCTTCATTCCTAGAAAATCTAAAAGTGTTGCTATCATTAATTAAAAAATAGCTTCAGTATTTGGATATTTATGTACTACTACTTATACTTTTGTATTCAGTATTATTTTTGTATTTTATACTATTACATTATTTATAATGCTCTCATGGTACCTTGTACATACTTCACTATAACAGACTCATTTGTATATAGGTAGGGTAAACCTTATGTCCCATTTTGCTAAGGACAGTTCCAGGATAATTAAGACACTCTCCTTTCACTTTCAAAAGTAGCATATTTTGGATAATAAATTACATAGTCACCCTAAAGTGTCTGTCTCCAAAATGAAACCTATAATTATAAAAATAATGATCAGTTTATCAGTTTATCTTCAAGGCTAAAACAGAGGTGGTCAAACCACTTTAGAAATTGTGTATATGAAGAACTAAAACTATAGTACAAATTTCTTTTTTTTATAGTACAAATTTCATAAAGGCTTATATTGCTCATTCCTTTGACATTCCCAAGGTGTTTAATAAATATTCAGTAAATTTTCTTTTAAAGATTTATTTAGGGGCACAGTCAGCTGGGCAACCCACTCTTGGTTTCAGCTCAGGTCGTGATTTCTTGGGTTGCAGGATTAAGCCCCAGGTCAGGCTCCACACTCAGCCAGAGTCGGCTTGGGATTATCTCTCTTCTCCCTCTGCCCCAACCTTGCTCACATGGGTACACACTCTCTTTCTCTTTAAAAAATATCTGAGAAACTGTGCATGCAGGAGTGCTTAAGACTCTCCCCCCCCCCATTCTCTCTACCCCTCCCTGATCACCCTGACCCTTTTTTGTGTGTTTTGTACTCTTAAAACACACTCACAAAAAAAAAAAAAAAAAAAAAACAAGGTAGAATTATATTAGTGAACAACTATAACAGAGTGAAAAGGGAGTGATTAAAGTTATTTACCCATTACAGTGGCCTTCTTCTGGCAATATGTCCCTTTGACCATCTCCACCCCTCACAAAACTGATGATCTCAAGGTAAGCAACTGACTCATGCAGGAGCAAACACAATCTCTATAAATGATAAATAGATTACCAAAGGAAAGAATAAGAACCAATAGGTACTGAGCTGTGCTAATGAAGTGCTACATGTCTTCCTGATGCCTAGCTTTTATTTCTTCTGTCTGCTGAAATGCTTCCTCCCTTTTTTCTACCTGTCCAAACTATCTTTTAGAGACTCAGCTTAAGTGTTCCCTATCACCCTCTCCTGGTCAGCTTTCCCTCTATAAATGACAGAAGTGGAAAATAATTATTTTCCTATGTGCACTGACAGTATGCTAGGCAATTCATATACACTACCACTTAACCTAAACCACACTAGAATGACAGCACTTGCCGTCTCTCCACTCACCATGAGAAAGGACCATCTTTCATAAAGGATATTATTCCCTATAATAGCTCCCTAACTCGTCTATGTGTTTATGTGTGTTCCCTGCAGCTAGACAGACCACAACATTCTCAAATACAGGAATCATGTCTTCTACTTTATTCTTCCCAGCATCAATCTCTCTTCACACTTCTTCCCTTCCCTTTCAAAATATAATCTTCCCTTCTCACTAATTACTACTATTAAAAAAGCTACTATTTTTAATAGCTTCCACTGTGCTTACACTCTGCTAAATGCTTTCAAACATTTCATTTAATCTTCAGAACACTCCTATACGGTAGATATTATCTCCCCATTTTGGAAAAGTGGAAAAAGGCTTGGAGAATTTAAAGAACCTGCCCTCTCATGGAAGAATATGAGAAATGAGAAATATCACTGTTATCATGATCACACCCCCAACTCTACTTCCCCACCCACCTCACACTCACCTGCTGTGGCAGTGTGTACTATGTCAATTTGGTTAAGTTTAAATTGTATTTTCCAGAATCCTCTTTCCATATGGCTCCAGTTTAGAGTTGGCCAATGGGGGAAATTACTCTGAAGATCCAGGTTTGATAGACAGGTACAAAGTTGCCAGCAGATTCCACCATGTGTCTGCTCTCCCCTGCTCTGCATACAGCTCTTCCTGATTGTACCTCTCTGACCAAACAACACCCTCAGGTACACCACCAAAAACTTGACTGAAAACCACAGAAGACATAGCTATGGAAAGGCAACAACTTTCCAAAGACTTTCCGCCAGCTCTACTTTGTGGTTCTACTCCAGCACCTGGGCATACTAAACTCCTCAGATTTATCTACAAACTCTGACTTACCCATTGTACCACTGCTTCAGAAAGGCCGATTACTGACTCTTTGATCTGCCAATTTCCCCTTACAGACTTTGATGAGTTTTTTTCCACAACTGTATCAGGTTACACTCCTTTCATAAATCCTTTATTCCATAATATCATAGCACTTCTCCTTCCCTGATTGAACCCTAACTAATGCAACTACTCGACCCTCCTCCTAATCTTTTTTTTTTTTAATAGATTTTATTTCTAAGTAATCTCTACATCCACCATGGGGCTCAAACTCACAACCCCAAGATAAAGAGTCACATACTCGATGTCATGAGCACTAGGTATTATAACAGACTGATGAATCACTGAACTCTACCTCTGAAACTAATAATACACTATATGTTAATTGAATTTAAATTTTAAAAAAGAGTCACATACTCTACCAACTGAGCCAGCCAGCTGCCCCAAATACCCTCCCAATCGAATGACCAAGAAATCTCTGCACACTTTCCTTGAGATCTTCCTGCATAACCAAATCTAGGCTACTTGGTCTTTTCACAGCCTCCAATCACCATTCTTTTATATTCTACACTGCCCATCCTTGCTTCCAAACAGGGTGAAGTGTCCCTTATTCTAAAGAAACCACAGGACGCCTGGGTGGCTCAGTACATTAAGGTTGAGCATCTGCCTTCCCCTCAGGTCATGATCCAGGGTCCTGGGATTGAGCCCTGGGTCAACTCCCTGCTCAGCAGGGAGCCTGCTTCTCCCGCTACTCTCTCTTACTCATGTTCATTCTCACTTACTCTCAAATAAATAAAATCTTCATTTAAAAAAAAAAAAAGGAATCTTATCTCCCTACATGATCCTCTCATTTACAAAAGAAGACAGATTTAAGTAACAGAAAACACTGTCGGTATCAGATTATTCAGTATCAATTTACTAACAAAGAACAAAGTAAGCTAAGAACACTTAGGGTAAGGGCACTGGGTGGCTCAGCTGGTTAAGCATCTGCCTTTTGCTCAGGTCAGGGTCCAGGATTGAGCCCCATGTTGGGCTCCCTGCTCAGCGTGGAGTCTCCTTGTTCCTCTTCCTCTGCCCTCCCCACCCCCGCTCCCCCCCTTCCTTGTGCTTGTGCGCTCTCTCTCTCTCTCTCAAATAAATAAAATCTTTTTTTAAAATAAATTTTAAAAAAGAATGCCCAGGGTACTTCTATACTCTGGTTGGAGATGTGAAGATGGAGAAACAAAAAACAAGGATATGGAAGGATTCTGAGAAAACAAATATTTGTTGTTATGTGGTTCGTCCCAAATGTTTTTTCCACTAGAAGTAGTGAAGCTTCATGTTTAATGTAATCATTGCAGGCTTATTCAAGTATATCCCTAAATTATTATTAATTTCTAGTGGGCATTAAAGACTGAATGTACCATTTTTCCAATACTTTTCCACCCCTTTTCCAAAAAGACCTTCCTTCTCTTTTCAGCTAAAGTATTTCCAAAGTCTTGGCTCCCTGTTCATAACATGAGAACAATTCAGTTCTTTGTTATTTTCTAAGGCCCAATGTTTACTATCCTGGATTTTATCACTAAACTATCACAGATGATTCTGATTTCTATCACATTAGTTCTGAAGTTATTCATTCACTCTTTCAACAGGCATTTTACTGAAAGCCTCCTATATGTCAAGCTCAATGCAAGGTATCTGGCTATAAAACACCTTTATAAGGATCCCTGGGTGGCTCAGTGGTTTAGCGCCGCCTTCAGTCCAGGGCCTGATCCTGGAGACCTGGGATCAAGTCCCACATTGGGCTCCCTGCATGGAGCCTGCTTCTCCCTCTACCTGTGTCTCTGCCCCTCTCTCTGTGTCTCTCATGAATAAATAAAATATTTTAAATAAATAAAATAAAATACTTTCATGAGATCTTGTTCTGACAAATTAGTCACCCTTAAACAGAGCTATTTATTCTCCAAATGCTACCCTATTAAATCTTCTCTGGACTGCTGTCATCCTAACAACCGCCTCAAACAGGAAATTTCAATCTCTTTTGACTCTCTATTTTCTATTATGTTGTGGGTCTCACAGGCTAGATAGGTCCTTAACAAATAACTTAGGGCAACTTTTTTAAATTCAGAAATTTCAAGTCCCTCTGTAACAGTCTATTTCTAATTAATGTCAGATTTAAGGCAGAATTCAGGGAGTACCTGTGTGGTTCGGTGGTTGAGCATCTGCCTTTGGCTCAGGTTGTGACCCTGGGGTCCTGGGAACAAGTCCCACATCAGGCTCCTGCAAGGAGCCTGCTTCTCCCTCTGCCTATGTCTCTGCCTCTCTTCTCTGCGTCTCTCATGAATAAATAAAATCTTAAAAAAAAAAAAAAAACCAACAGAACTCGGGCTTTCCTACCTACCATTAGCGTTCAACAAACAATCTGAAGTATAGTTTGTGGTACTCTTTAGGAAATTTCTAGGCAAGAAATCCCATGGTACATCCCTGAGTAAGCCTCTTGACAGTAAGGCAGTATCCAACAGTCCATGACTATACAGCATAACTCTGCAATACTGAATAAAATATATACATGTTCTCAAGCCACATAACTAATCTACCTTTTCCCAAATCATGAGACGAGATTATATAAGCAGGGGCATGGTGCTCTGGGGGAGTAAAGTCATTAGACTGTAGCCCTGTATTGCTTATAGACTAGATGATTAACATCATACCATCTCTCTCAAAGTAGACTTTTATCAACACTAAGGCTGGGTTACCTTCTACTTCTTATGTTTCCTTATAGTGTCTAAGCAACTCAGATTTTGTATATAGTTTGACATTGTTCATATATATGTATTATACAATAAAATATTACTAATTTTAAAAAGGCTTCAACAGGCATTTTAAAATGCCTAAACTGATTTAAAAATATATTAAAGCCTGGGACGCCTGGGTGGCTCAGCGGTTGAGCACCTGCCTTCAGGGCGTGATCCTAGGGACCCAGGAGCCTGCTTCTCTCGGCCTCTGTGTCTTATGAATAAATAAAAATCTTAAAAATAATAATAAAAATATTATTAAAGCCATCACATAAATCATGTTAATCTTCCCTTAAATTAAATTAGAGGACATTAGTCTCATTTCCTTATTGTATTAAAACAAAAAAACAAAATATTTTGGTTTTTTTGTTTTGTTTTGTTTTGTTTTGTTTTTACAAAATATTTTGTATTGAAACTCCACAGGAGTGCCTGAGTGGCTCGGCTCATAAGTTAAGCATCTGACTCTTGATCTCAGCTCAGGTCTGATTTTCGGTCATGAGTTCAAGCCCCATCTTTGGCGCCATGCTGGGAGTGGGGTCTAGTTTAAAAAAGAGGGGGTAGCTCCTCAGTGGCTCAGTTAAGCGACAGACTTGATTTTGGCTCAGGTTGTGATCTCAGGGTTCCAGGCTCTGTGCTCAGCTCAGGGTCTACTTGAGATATTCTCTCTCTCCCTCCTTGCCTCCTGCCACAATCCCCTCCTGCACATGCAATTTCTCAATAAATAAATCTTAAAAAAAAAAAAAAAACACTCCACAAATACCATTAAAATGTAGTCAAGTCAGTTAAACTACTTACAGTAATCATAAGCTTACCAAATAATGATAACTAAGCATCTTTAGGCCAAATCTAAAATATCACTTGAGAACATTTAGCAATCATTAAATAATGGCACAGAAACAATTACAAAATGACTCCATTTTAGGCTTTAGATCTGTTCCCAAAGACTTATTTTTAAAAATCAATTCGTATTTTTCCGATTGGCTCCTATTAATAATTTCCAAAAAATAATTTTTGAACAGTTTTCCACAGCACTGCTTCTGTGGTAGGGCTGTTCACAAATACTTGATGTTCTTCTGGATATTTGGAAATATTGAACTTCCCCACCCTATGCAACTCAGGTACAGCCATGAAACTTCCTCTGGCCAATACAAGTGGTAAACATTTCTCCCAGGCAAAAGCTTTAAAAGCCAGACTGTGCTTTCACATACTTTGTTTCCTTCTGTCCTGGTGTGAGCTTATAATTTATGATAAGAAATACATACCAGGTCTTTGTCCCCATTTCTGGCAAAGAGCTCAGAAGAAACAGGTCCTTTTTTTTTTTTTTTTTTTTTTTTTGGTACACCTGAAGTACAGTTGATATGCAATGATACCTTAATTTCGGGCGTACAATATAGTGATTCAGCAAGTTTGCACTTTATGATATGCTCATCACAGGTGTAGCTAGAACAATGTAGGTGTCTTCTTTTATTTATAAAGAATACCCTTAAGTCACACTTCAGTGTATACTAATGAGATGACTTTTGAAAAGCATCTAGTGATGGAAGCTGGCTGCCAGGAGGAACCAACCATGGAATTAGAGGTTTGGAACTTTGAGCTCCTTCCCATGGGTTTTAGGGAGGTAAGAGGGACTGGAGATTAAGCTCAACTACCAATGGCCAATTGAATTAATCAACCATGCCTAGGTAAGAAGCCTCTATTTAAAACCCCTCTTGGGATTTGGAGAGCTTCTTAGTCGGTAGACACTCCGAAGTGTTGGAAGAGTGGCACACTGGAAGAAAGGATGGAAGCTCCACAGCCCTTCCTTTCCCCAAACCTTGCCCTATGCATCTCTTCCATCTGCTTGTTTCTAGGTTACATCCTTTTATAATAAACCAGTAATCCAGTAAGTATTATCCAGAATTCTGTGAGTTGCTCTAACAAATCAATTGAACCCAAAGAATTCCAAAGATAGGAACCTCTGATTTACAGCCAACTTGTCTGAAGCACAGGCAACTACCTAGCGCTGCCACTGGAGAGGGCAGTCCCAAAGGATTGAGCTCTTAACCTGTGGGATCTGACACTATCTCTGGCTGGTATTACAGAATTGTTTAACGTATGAAAACCCCTCCCACATACCATTCTGGTAACAATAAGCGTCAAAGTATTGAGTTTGAACGTTCAGAACAAGCCTCCTCCAAATGACACTTTGGCATGTAGATTACTTTGATGTGAAGTGAATCAAGGCCCAAAAGATTCAGGAAGAGCTTTTAACCTCCCTTTAACTGCCTAAAAAATTTAGATAGAGGGTCTGGTCTATCGAAACTATCATCAGAGATAACTATAAAAAATATGGGGTAGGCATGGTAAATTGCAGGGGAACCGACAGGGCCTGGAGATCAAATTCCTGTGTCCCGCTGTCTCCACAAAGCATGGCAAACATGTTTACCAAACATCCGCTTTTCCCATCTTCCCATAAATCATATTCCTCCCCACTTCGAAGTCCCAGACCCCTTAGCCCTTCTCCTCTGCCCAGGACAGCATATAAGCCTCAACTGCCTTACTAACTGTGGGTCTCCTACTCTTATGGGGCTCCCAATAAATATATAATTCAATTCAGTTTATCAGTCTTATGACAACTTACCAAAGAACCTAGAAAGATTAAGAAAAAAATGTTTCCTTCCCAGGAAGCACAATATAAAGGAAAGATACAAGGTGTTTTTCTTTTACCTACGGCAACTAGTAATGTTCCAGATAGTGGCTGCTCCCAAGTGAGTTCTCAAAGTAAGGATCCAAAGTGGGATTCAAAGTAAGGATGACAACGTCGAGCAGAAGCAGCCCAACATACAGCATGAACAAAAAATACATCTTTGTTGTGTTAAGCCCCTGAGTTTGAGGGTTACTACTCAAAATGATAGTCTTGAAATTTAATTTAAAAATTACACTGAAAATTCCTCATGTTCATTCTATTCATTTCAAGAAATGTCACCAATTCTCTGACCAAGTACATTAAACTCTCTCATACAACTTCTCCTAGATACCAGAAAAGTTAACACACTTATACCATTTACTTAAAATGGACCAGTTTATTCTCTTCCACTGAAAAGTGTACCTAATACAAAGAAATCATTTTTACCCAAATATTTATCAGAATTCTCTGATCTATCATTTATAAAGAATGAGAGGTAAGAATAATATCCGTATTTGAGTGTGTTTTCCAATAATTATGTTGGCCCAACCCCCAGAAGATTCCAGTGAACATATTTCCAAGGAGAATGCTTCATGTAAATAATGTGGAAGCAGAGAGAAGGCTAAGGAACCCTTGCTCTAACCAGAAAAGCCATGCAGAATCCCAACTCTACTATGTGACACTGAACAAGATTCCTAACACCTCTAAGCCTCAATTTCTTTGCCTGTAAAATCAAGATGATATGGTCTACCATGGTTACTAAAAAATTAATGTGTGTAAAGCTTCTGGCATGTAACAGACATTTAAATATTACTTCCTCCTCCCAGGATACATTCTGAAATTTATAGAAAACTATGTGATATCCTCAATGCCAGAAGACATGCCTTTATGAGAGGGCAAAACAGCAGAACTGTGAATGTGGTTATGCAACCACATTGTGTCAAACACAAGAAGCTCTCCTAGAATGCAAAGTAAAATAACAGATGAAAATATTGAAAGATGATGATAAATATGAAGGATGGAGAATGGAAATCTGAAAACTATACACATTGCCAAGGAACCATAATACAAAGAAAAAACAAAGGTACAGATGAAAAAATAAAACCTGAAAGAACTGAAATAAAATTGAGATATTATGACTATTAACTCTCAATCTATATTCCCTAGGCGTTTAAATATCTGTATAATACATACATTCAGAAACTCAGAAACAGAAGACAAGAAATCAACATTTTCTCTTACCCAACCTCCTTAGCAAACCAACCAACACTCTCTACCTCTACCTATCAGTCTTCTGATAAAATGCTGAGCATTCAATATTAAGCTTATTTTTTACTAAAGCAGTACATTTCTGCACTCATCAATTTACCAAGAATAAAATGTTTATGTACTTGTTATATAGTTTAAATATTATATAAACCAATGAACTTGTAAATCTGAAGAGAGTTGTTCCTATGAAAATGAAGTTGAGTGTTTAGAAAGACTCAGTCAAGGTTCAAAAAAAAAAAAAAAGAAACAATTGTTGGGGTGCCTGGGGGGGTCAGTCAGTTAAGTGTCTGCCTTTAGCTCCTGCATCTGGCTCCCTGCTCAGTGGGGAACCTGCTTCTCCCTTTCTCCCTGCCTCTACCACTCCCCTTGCTTGTGCATGCATGCACTGTGTCAAAAAATAAATAACATCTTTAAAGAAAATTGTTGTTAAAGTGAGCATAGGTAAATACCGTAAAAGACTAAGAGGAATAATCATAACTCTAGATGGATCACATGATTCAGACTTCTTTACATCTGTTTTTTTTAAATTAAACAAAGTAAAAATGTTTTAATTCCTCTTATATTTTTAAAAAATTAAACTAACCACCACCAGTTTTAATGACATCAAATAGAAAGGCTTCTATCTACATTAAAATAGACAACCTAAGTGAACCATGGGAGATTTTTACAATGCTGATAATGTTTTATTAGCTTTTTATATGTGAAGAACTAAACATATTATCTCATTTAAGCCTCATGACAGAGGACACCTGGGTGGCTCAGTGGTTGAGCGTCTGCCTTTGGCTCAGGGTGTGATCCTGGGGTCCTGGGATCGAGTCCCACATTGGGCTCCCTGCATGGAGCCTGCTTCTCCCTCTGCCTGTGTCTCTGCCTCTCTCTCTCTCTCTCTCTCTGTGTCTTTCATGAATGAATAAATAAAATCTTAAAAAATAAAAAATAAACCTCAGGACAAACCTATGAGTTAGGTACTATTATGTCTGTTTTACGGATAAGTGAGGCACAGAAAGGATAAACAGCAGAGCTGGGACTCACATTTTGGTCTGACTCCCAAATACCTACTCTTAACTGATTACTAATTTTTTCCTTATCTTTTCTATACTTAATTTTTTTTCAGTAAACATTATAATCACTATCATTATTAGTAAACTATGTAGAGTTTACTAATTTTGTTAACTCAGTTGAAATACTACCTCCTCTTCAAGGCCTTCTGAAGTGCTCTCCCTATCCTGGTACATAGTAGGCACTCCATGAATGGTAATGACACTACTCTGGCAAAGCAAATCCAATTTTCTGGTTGCCCTGATAAAGCAGAGAGGTAGCATGATGCAACTGTTAAGAGCACAGATTGTGGAGCTGGACTGTCTACATTCAAGTTCCAGCTCTGACATCCAAAAAAAAGTGTGAACATGAGCAAGTTACTATTGGTCTCTGTGCTTCAGTTCCCTAATCTGAGTACAGTAACAGTAACTAATTCATTGGGTTCTTAATAGGGATTAAATGAGTATCTTTAACACAGTACTTAAATCAGTGCCTAGAACATAGAAAGTGCTTAAATTTGCCAAACAATGCCACAAGAGAGAATAAACAAACCTCAACCAGTAAATTAGGAAGAAACTTTTCTAAGTGACCAATGATTTGGTAGGTACCATCTTTTAAAAATCTTAGGACCCTGTAAAAAGAGGTCCCTTCTGTCAATTCTATTTATTCACTAAATATTTGGCTCCAGGCATTATGCTAGGTGCACCCGAATCAACAAAACACTGTCTCTGTCCTTGAAACAGCTAACTTCCTAGTGGAGGACAGACATAATTATAACACAATGTGGTGAATACCACAGTAGAGGCAAGTACAGTATACCTGAGGAGCATTCTGAGGTAGTCGTGATGAGGAAACCTAATTTGGGAATGACCAAAGGATACTGATAAAACCATATCTTCAACTATTATTTTAATTTGTCAGTATTAATTATTAAGGTCCACATAAATGACTAACTGCCCAAATGGGAAATATTACCTTTAGAAAAGCCTCCCAAAGTTTATAGCCACAGAGTGCTTATAAAATTTATGGTACTATGACTCTCAAACAAAACAGTCTTGAGCACTTACAAGAAAGGCAGTGTGCAAGTCTAAGGAAGGACTCCAAGATTCAACCCTATGCTGTTAGTTGGGAAGACAAAGTGGAACAAAAAAATTAAGCGACAATCTAAGAGTTAAGTAACAATAAAGAAAACAACACAAAATATGTTACAAAGCCAATACACTATTAACACCATAAAAAATGCAGTCAACCAATGTTCCCAATAAATCCCAGGGATATACAAGGCAAAAAACAAAATTATACAGATACATTTCTTATAAACCTAAGTGTGTGTATAGATTGAGAGATACCCCTCTCACACACTTGAGAATAAGGAAAGAGATTATTTATTTCCATATATACAGGTCATTGTGACTTTCAAGAGATATGTGAAAAAACTTTATAATGAATTAAATCCTATTTTTAAAAAATGATTATTTAGAAAGAGAAAGAGAGCAAGCACACCATTGCTCGCAAGCACTGGGGAAGGGGAGAGGAGGAGAGAGAATCCCAACCGGACAACCAGAGCGGAAATCAAGAGTTGGACGTCTAACCAACTAAACCAAATAGGCACCCCTAAATCATATTTTTAATGAGAGAATATATTACTTCAGTAAATCCTATTATGAAACCTTCTCCAAAACATTAACCTAAAAAAATTAATTAGAAAAAACCCAATAACCTATTAAATGTGTTAATTCTTGGGAAATAAATTCAATTTCATATTACATATATTTATTTCTACCTGGCTTAATTAAAATGAGGTTCACCTCTAAATGTAGCCAACACATCTCATAATCAGAAACCATAGTATTCATAAAATAAATAAGTCACAAGAATGTAATATGCAGCATAGAGAATACAGCCAGTAATATTATAATAACATTATAAGGTGACAGATGGTATGCAGACTTATGGAGATCATTCTGTAATGTATAAAAGTATTGAGTAACTGCTTTACACCTAAAACTAATAGGATATTGTATGTCAATTATACTTCAATAAAAAGAAATTCATAAATGTTCACTAACTTGATCATTATGAAATGAGAATGCCAACTGAGGTTTAAAAAATGTTTTAATTCTTAAACTTCACATAGTGGTAGAATTAGGACTAGAATTTAGATCTTCTGACCCTCGATCTAGTACTCCTCGCATTCTACCAGAAAATAGTCTTCTCAAAATGCTTTTTAGTAAATCCATTCTTCCTTTATTATATTCTGGTTATTTCTGTTGTCTTGGCTAAGAAAAAAATCGCACTCCTTTGGTGAGAGTACAGGAAAAGAGAGGCATTGAGTTTTTCCCATTTTTCACAAACCAGGTTTTTTCTTATTATTATTCATAACAGGAGATACCTGGAATTCATAATTTAAAAAATTTAAAAACCACAAAATCAGAATCCAATATAACTGTATAGGATATTTTACAAATTCCTGTGATTTTTATTTATATATATGTGTGTGTGTATGTGTATATGTATCTCAACAAAAGATTGTTAACACCGAAATTCAAAAGTTGGCCTAAAAAGGGTCAGCAATAGATGCTATAACTGTTCAATGACAGATTATTGGAGAACAAGCTAGCAATACAGTGCTAATTAATCATGCCACAGATTGCTAATTTCAACGGAGAAAACATACCTTACCTTAGCCCCCATAACCAAGTGATCAAACTCAGCATCACAAACAATGGGACTTGACAGTATATGACCTGATGGGAAGTAATAGTAACTACACAGCATCACTTAGGGGTTATTCTCTTCCAAAATATTTAGTTTGAAGCTAGTCAAGCCTTTATTTTTTTTATTTTTTAAAAAACATTTTAATTATGTTCACAGCCTTTACGTTGGTTTTTTAAAGATTTTATTTCTTTATTCATGAGAGACATAGAGGGAGAGGGGCAGAGACAGAGGCAGAGGGAGAAGCAGGCTCCATGAAGGTAGCCTGATGTGGGACTCGATCCCGGGATTCTGGGATCACATCCTGGGCCAAAGGCAGGCACCAAACCACTGAGGCACCCAGGCGTCCCCTAATCAAGCCTTTAAAGCTAGCTTGTAGTTAACTAATACAGGGTAATAGAGGAACATGCGAAATGACACCATGAGTGGGGGAAAAAAAAAATCAGACAAATACAAAATGTGATTCATTTTATAAGAAAACTGGCTTGAGTGCTTTAAAAAAAAAAAAAAAAGGCAACTTGATTTTAAAGGGGGCAGTTGAAACTGTTCTAGATTCAAAGGGACCAAAGAGATTTAACCAATGCAGTGAATAAAACCTTGTATCTTGGTTTGGTGTGGCTGGGCATAAAAAACCATAGAAGACCAATCAGGATAAATAGGGAGATTTATATATGGATAATGTTAGATTGCATTAAGGAATTAACAAGAAACTATCAACTAATTATTAATTAGAAAATATGTGCTAAAAATTAATAATAATGGTATTTTGGCTATATTAAGAAATGTCCATCTTTGGAAATGTATGCTGACATAATGTCTACAGTTTAGTTTCAAATAGGTGAACCAAAAATAATACACACATATTTATAGATAAAGCAAATACAGCAAGATGTCAACAAATATTGAATCTAGAGGGTCATGATATGGATGTTCACTCCATTATAATTTCCTGTATGTTTGAAATTGTTTCATAATAGAAAAAAGTTGGGAGAGGGTGTTGAGGAGCCCAGAGAGCTCCAATTCAACAAGGGAAAAAAAGATCAACCCAAAACCAAAGTTGTCAGGAACCTAACATGACTTCATTTTAGTACAGCATCTACTAAATATAGTTTACTGCTTTGGTAGCAGCAAGGTGAAACTATAAATTAAAGAGCCACATAAACCACTGCTTAATAGACAGAGTCTACAATGTAATCCAATTTTAAAAAATAAGCCTTTAACAGCTACTTCTCTCTAAAGAAACACATGGAGATTGTGCCAAGATAACCATTCTATAATGATATCACATTCAACATAAATCAACAGGACTCAACATAATCTATATTCTAACCAAATAACAAATCAAGCTGTGAACCAACCACTTGTCACCTTTTCTCTACAGACAATACTAAAACATTCGACTACAAATTTTCCCAAACCTGATAAAATACTGGAGGAAATTATAGAGTAATGTAATTAATTGGGCATCAGTACATTTCTTAAACATTTGCAACCATATGTGAAGCTTCACCTACTCAAAGAATTTATCAATATTTTCTTTTATAGGGAGGAATATTTTCTTTTTCACTAACCACAATCAAAGAAATAGTACAGACCAATGCTAAAATGACAATTTTTAGTTTATAAACACTTTTCAGTCACCACACACAAATAAACGAAAAGGGAAAAAAACATCATACTATTAAAAGATAACTTTCTAGATACTCTACAATTCTACACACTGAATTTTGACACTCAACCCAGAAGTATTGCATAAGACTGCACAAAGTACTAAGTACGTTCAGCCATTGTCACATAACTCAGCAACAAGTTTTGCAATAAGGAAATCTCAAGCTAATAACCCAACTGCGAGTTCCCCGTATGTGTCAAGAATAAACTGCACAAGTAAAATTGTAACTTTTCGGGAAATACGCATCTTACCAATTATATTTTTTAATTGTCACCATCTTTCAATATGTATCAAATAGTCTTTACCACATTTCCTCGTTTAATAAAAGTTAAAAATTCTCTTGTTCAGTCCTCCTGCAAAAGGGTAAAGGTGCCCAGCACCACCTTTTAAAAGTAATTCTTATAGTGGGGAGGAGCCAAAAAAAAAAAATGATTTGGCTAGGTTGCAGCAAAACACATCGGACAGCCTACTACATCTACCTATGATGTTTAGAATTCACTCGCAGGAAGAAACTCCCCAGCTATTCTCATTTTCCTCATATATTTATTTTTTCAAGACTCAAAGATGCAGCCCTACAGAAAAGACATCATATTTTCGGAATTAAGGCTTCCCGGATCACCAGTTGCATGACCTTGGCCAAACTCCCTAATCTCTCCGAGACTCAATTTTCCGTCTGTAAAATGGGGAAGACACGTACTGACCTCCCTGCGCTGAGACGAAGTCAGACCGTGCAAGACAACTGCCGGCCGCACCGCAAGCGCGAGCCAGAGCGAGAAGGAAGCATCAGCCCCCATCAAGAGATTATCGCGATGTGACAACGCAAAGACAAGCACTTTTTCGCTCGCTGCATGGAACACTTCTCCTCCCAGGCACCAGCTGCGCTCTTCCTTCTAAAGCCCTGCGGAGTACGTGTCTGACAGCCACACGGCCAGCCGTCCACTTGGCTCAGACCTGGGCTTCGGGTCGGGGTGCGGGACCCCGAGATCTGCCCGCCGCGAGCGGGACGGCCACCCAGCGAAACCCCCGGCGGGGCTGCTGCGCCCAGGCCCGCCGCGGTCCCCGCCCCGCACACACACAGGCACGTACCGGCCGCTCCGCGGGGACGCAGGGAGCCGCAGGCCCGAGGAGGGGCCGCCACCGCCTCCGAGCCCGCCCCTCCGCCCCCGCGCGGCCTGTCACCGCGCCCCCCGCTCCGGGGACGCCGCGGGCCCCCGGGGGCCGGAGGGGCGCGCGAGGAGTCTGGCGCGGGCCGGGTCCCTCCTTCACATGGAGCCCGCGCGGGCCGTCGCGGCCGGCCGGGGCCTCTGGGCGCCCCTCGGTCCTCGCCGCCGCGGCCCCGAGGCCCGCGCGAAGCTGGGCAGGAAGGGAGGAAGCCGTGGGCCGGGCGCCGCCAGAAGCCGAAGGAGGGGCGGGAGCGGAGACTCCGCGGCCGGAGGTGCCCGGCCTGCCCGTCGTCGTCGGCCGCGTCGCCGCCGCCGCCGCCGCCGCCGCCGCGCGCCCCCTTAACGCCGCACCCAGCGGCCGCACCACCTCCGTCAGGCGCCGCAGCTGAGGACAGCGGGGCCGCCACTACACACGGGCCCGTGACGTCGGGCGTAGCGCGGCGCACGTCACGGCCGGCTCGCTCGTGCGCGCGCAGCCCTCCCGCCAGCCGGGAGCCGAGGCCGCCGCGGGCGCGCGCGCCCACCCTGCAACGCCGCGCGGAGGCCGAGGGGAGCGTGCCCGCGCCTGCGCAGTGGCCGGCGGCGCCCACGCACGCTCGGCGGCCCCCACCCTCTGGGCGGCGCGGGGATTCCCAGCCCGGGTCAGCCGCGGAGCCGGCCCCGCCCCGAGCTCCGGGCCGCCGCCGCCGCCGCCGCCGCCGCGCTCGCGCACGCGCGCCTGTGTCGTCCGGCTCCCGTGGGAGTCCTGGCGCGGGGGCGGCTCCTGCGGGGGCGGCGACCGGGAGGGGAGCGGCCGCGCTCGCGCGCAGGCGGCGGGCGGAAAGCCCTCTGCCTCTGCATTCTCGAGCTCCACTGCGGACTTATTTTCTGAAGCACTTTAGAAATCATGTGAGGACTTTATTTATTCATGAGAGCCGCAGAGAGACAGGGAAATGGGCAGAGGGAGAAGCAGGCTCCCTGCGGGGACCCCCATGCGGGAGCCGGTCCCAGGACCGCGGCAAGGACCGGGCCGAAGGCAGACGCGCCACCGCTGATGAGCCAAGTGCCCAGGACGTTAGAGGTCCCTGTCGGCTTGGCGGCCGGCCGTCAACCCCCGCGGGCCTTCCAAGCGGTACGGCCCCCCTGTTTACTGCCTATCGCCGTTCTGGGGGCCCCCGCAGGCGCCACTCCCCCAGGGCAACAGACGGGGAGCGGCCCAGAGAGGAGTCCGACGCCCCGCCCCAGCGCGGTGGCAGGAGCCCAAACCCGAGTCTCGCCCCGACCCCCTCGCTCCGCGGGGCCCGCAGGAGGCAGCGCGAACTAACCGCGTGGCGGGAGAGGCCCTGGCCGCGGTCACTGACCTGTATTCCGACCGTTTCCAGCCCACGCTGCTCTGACCTAGAAAGCATCTTTTCCGCCCCATCTCTTCTTCCCTCAAGTACCCCGGACGACTTCCGGAACCATTTTCCCCTCGCTCAGCGTCTACTGGGTTTCTCGGTCCCTGGTGGGCCCCTCCCCCACCCGCCCCCACGCGCCCCCACCCGCCCCCACGCGCCCCCACGCGCCCCCACCCGCCCCCACCCGCCCCGCCGCCTCCGGCCTATTCCGGACCTCAGTTCCAGCCCCGCGCTTGAATTCAGCGAGATGGCAGCGGCACCAGCAGGCCTGGAGGGGAGCATCTGCTCCAACTCCGCGGCCCAAGCTGCTCAAGGAGCGGGCCTCCGTGGGGCAGGGACCCTACCCTGGGAGACGGTGCTGGACGATCACTAAGTATCTGGGGCCCCTCCCTGGAGTCCTCATCACAGACCCTTTCAGAGATAGCAGAGGCGACGGCGCCAAGTTGCTATTTGGCAGGTGTTTGTAATAGTGAAAGCCTCAAAACCACCTAAATGACTATCAGACCGAGCTGATAATGGTTCATCTGCTCTGCACAGAATTAGGCAGACAAGACAAAGAAGGGCCTATACCAGAGGACCTCAAAAATACCCAGATCGATAGAAAATCAGTTTGCTCCCACTGGTTCAAAAAGTAGAGGATTTTAAAGCTTAAGTACACAGAAAATCAAGATCTTTAAGATTTGTTTTGATTCTAACATTCTAAGCCTGGTATACCACCGCAGAAAGGAGGCTCTCGGTATTTTTGAGGGCAAGATTTAGATCCTGTATTGTTTTCCCCAGTTCCTGGCCTGACTGCATAGCAGACATTCAATAAATACCTATTTACTAAGTAATGTAGAGATGGATTTTTTTCCTCATACTTCTGCTTCTTCCCTCAACTACCTACCCTACCTGAGTACTTCATTCACATCTGGTTCCTTAGAAACACCCTGCATGTATAGTAATAAACTTTTTCCTCCATTCTCTTTTTACCTGGTCACTTTTTCTCCTGCTTAGACATTAAATCTGCATCTTTGGAGATTTTAGTATATATGATTACAAATTAGTGATATTATGATTTTTTTTTCTTAATGAAACTCTTCACTTAACCATTATTTTTGCTTTCCTGCTCTGTGCCTGACTTTGCAGTGATGAAGTGATAGTTTCCAACATTTCTCAGGAACTCTGGAATCTTGTGAACAGGGCAGACTGCTAAGTGGATGATTATAATATTTAGTGACTTGCCCTGTAGCTGAGGTGCCCCAGCAGCAGAGAGAAGTCACAGTGTGCCTGAGGAATGAGGGAAGACCTCAGAGAAGAGGCATGCTATGTGAGTTTTCTATTGCTGCATAACTAACTGCCACAGACTTAGTGGCTTAACACAACACCTACACATTAGTTCACCATTCTATAGGTCGCAGTCAGCAGGGCATCATGGCTGGGTTCTCTGTTGGGTATCACAAGGATGAGATCAGGATGTCAGCTGGGCTGAGTTCTTAGCTGGAGGCTCTTGGAAAGATCTGCTTCCGTCCTCATTCTTGTTGGCAGGATTCAGTTCCTTGTGGTTGTAGGGTTGAAGTCCCCATTTCCTTGCTGGCAGTTAGCCAGGGCCTGCTGTCAGCTTCCAGAGTCCACCAGTGTTCCTTGCCACGTGACCCCTCTGTCCTCAAAGCCAGGAACAAAAAATTTCTTGAAAATCAGGGGATCCCTGGGTGGCTCAGCAGTTTAGCGCCTGCCTTTGGCCCGGGGCACAATCCTGGAGTCCCGGGATCGTGTCCCACGTCAGGCTCCCTGCATGGAGCCTGCTTCTCCCTCCTCCTGTGTCTCTGGTTCTCTCTCTCTCTCTATGTCTATCATAAATCAATAAATAAATCTTTAAAAAAATAAAACCATGATGTAGAACATAATTATTAAAAAAAAATTTCTTGAAAATCAAATCCTCCTCACATATTGAATCTCTGACTCCGTCTTTTGTTCCCAACCAGAGAAAACTTTCTGCTGGGTGGCTCAGTGGTTGAGCATCTGCCTTCAGCTCAGGGCGTGATCCTGCTTCTCCCTCTGCCTATGTCTCTGCCTCTCTCTCTCTCTCGTCTCTCATGAATAAATAAATAAATCTTTAAAAAAATAAAAAATAAATAAAAGTTCATGTGATTAAATCGGGCACTCCCAGATAACCTGTTCTTAAAATCAACTATATCAGGGTTTCCCCAAGTGGCACAGTTGGTTGGGCATCTGACTCTTGGTTTTGACTCTGTCGTGATCTCAGGGTTGTGAGATTGAACGCTGTGTCTGGCTCTGAACTGAGTGTGGCTTCGGCTTGGGGCTCTCTGTCCCTCTGCCCCTCACCCACACACTTAGCATGCTCTAACTCTCAGATAAATAAAATCTTTTAAAAAAATCAACTGTGGATGGAGGTCGTTGGTGTCACCTGCCAGCCGCCGGCTCCTTCACCGGCTGTTCAGCTCCCCGCCCGCTCCAACCAACCATGGTCTCTGCCCTCACCTGCCCAGGCCCTGCCAGCGCCACTCTCCACCACAGCTTCAGCACCCTGGCCCAGAACAATGTTAAAGTAGCTGTACTTGGGGCTTCCGGAGGAATTGGACAGCCCCTTGCGCTTCTTCTCAAGAACAGCTCCTTAGTAAGCCCCCTGACCCTCTGGGATATTGCTCATATGCCCAGAGGGGCCGCAGATCTGAGCCACATCAAGACCAGAGCAAATGTGAAAGGCTACCTCGGACCTGAGCAGCTGCTGCATTGCCTCAAGGGTTGTGATGTGGTGGTTATTCCAGCAGGAGTCCCGAGAAAACCAGGCATGACACGGGATGACCTGTTCAACACCAATGCCTCAATTGTGGCCACCCTGACTGCTGCCTGTGCCCAGCATTGCCCCAAGGCCATGATCTGTGTCATTTCAAGTCCAGTTTAATCCACTATCCCAATTGCAATGGAGGTTTTCAAGAAACACGGAGCTTACCACCCCAGTAAAATCTTCGAGGGGACCACCCTGGACATTGTCAGGGCCAACACTTCCATTGCAGAACTGAAAGCTTTGGATCTCACATGAGTCAACGTTCCTGTTATTGGCAGCATGCCGAGAAGACCGTCATCCCCCTGCCCTCCCCACCCCCCCAACCCCCCGCCCAGCTGACAGCCATCACTGGGTGGATCCAGGAGGCCGGCAAGGAGGTGGTGAAGGCCAAAGCTGGAGAAGGCTCTGCCACCCTGTCCATAGCGTATGCTGGAGCCGGGTTTGTCTTCTCCCTTGTGGATACAATGAATGGGAAGGAAGGAGTTGTCGAATGTTCCTTCATTAAATCCCAGGAAGCAGACTGCCTATTTCTCCACACCATTACTGCTGGAGAAAAAGGGTATCGAGAAGAATCTAGGCATTGACAAGATCTCCCCTTTTGAAGAGAAGATGATAGCGGAAGCCATCCCCCGAGCTGAAGGCCTCCATCAAGAAGGGAGAGGAGTTTGTGAAGAACATGAAATGAGAGGGCAGCCAGCTAGCGGTTCATTTCCCTAACTTATGAAGGCATCATGTCCCTGCAAAGCCATCTCCTGCCCTCATGTTTCCATTGCATTTTTTTTATTTTTTATTTTATCTTTTATGTTTCCGTTGCATTAACCACGAGTGTTGTGTTAACGTCGCTGCCCCTTCCAATCACAGGTCCGTTGATGTGTGCATCAATAAAAGCAGGCTTCCATTTTCTTTTAAAAAATAAATACATAAAAATAAAAAAAATAAAAATCAACTGTGTCATACCACATAACCTAATTATAGTAGTACAGATCATTATAATCACAGTAGCAAGGGTTATGCAGGCCATGTTTCCTAGTGGAATCTTCAAGGACATAAGAGAATCCTGCCTATCACACACAGTGAACTGAAACTTAAATCCAGAAAGTTATTTGCTGGGAGGAATAAGGGTGGAGGAATGGGCATTCCAGGCAGAAGGACTCAAGTGTGCACAAGTTTGGAAGTGGAAGAGAACTGCCCTGTCCTGGGAAGGGCAGGAGTTACTGGCCTTGGGGTGTTGGGAGAGATGTAGCCATGGGGCAAATCCAGAGAAGAGAGCAACCAGATGAGGAAGGAAGGGTGTTTAAGCAGGCTAAAGATCTTGAGGAAGGAGATAAAGATCTAAAGCACAGCAGTGGGCAGCCCAGGTGGCTCAGGCAGTTTAGCGCCGCCTTCGGCCCAGGACGTGATCTTGGAGTCCCGGGATGGAGTCCCACATTGGGCTCCCTGCATGGAGCCTGCTTCTCCCTCGGCCTGTGTCTCTGCCTCTCTCTCTCTCTCTCTCTCTCTCTCTCTCTGTCTCTCATGAATAAATAAAATAAAATCTTAAAAAAAAATAAAGCACAGCAGTAGCTGTAGAAGTGATATGAGGACTGTCAGTTGGGATGCATTTAGCTGCAAAGAACAAGACACCTGGCCCCAAACAGTTTACAGTGAAGTTTATTTTCTTATATAACAAAAACCCAATAAAGGGATTAGAGTTAGGACCATGAATTGTCATCTCCACAGTCAGAAGATGACTCCCTCAGTTCCAAATATCTTGGCCTCCTACACAGGAAAGGGGAAGGATTCATATATTCATTCATTCATTCATTCATATTCTCTCTCTCTCTCTCTTTCATAAACTTTTAATTTTAGAACAGGTTTACATTTAAAAAGACATTGAGCAGATAGTACAGAGAGTTCCCATATACTTCATATCCAGTTTCCCCAATTATTAATATTATAAACATTTGCAAATTAGGGAACCAATATTAATACATTATCATTAACTGAAGTCCACACTTTATTCAAATTTCTATAATTTTTATCTAATGTTCCTTTTCTGTGTCAGAATGCCATCCAGGATCCCACATTATATTTAACCCTCCTGTCTCCGTAGACTCATCTTGGCTATGATATCCCTCATTTTTTTATGACCTTGATGGTTCTGAGAAGCCTGGTCAGATATTTTGTAGACTAATCCTCCACTGTGGTGTGTCTTATGTTTTTTTCATGCTTAAACTAGGGTTATGAATTTGGGAGTGAAGATCACAGAGGTGAAGTGCCTTTCTCACCACAACCCACCAGGGGTACATAACATCAACATGATTTATGGCTGTTGAGGTTGACCTTGGTTGCCTTTTCAAGCCTCACTTGTCAGAGTTCTCTCACTCTTTTATCACCGCTTTCCATATTGTATTCTTTGAAAGGAAATCACTGTGCTTCCACCTAAGGATTGGAGAGTTGTGTTTCATTTCCTGAGTGAGGAGAAGCTACGTAAATTCCTTGGAATTCTTCATAGAATATGTGTCTCTTCTCCCTCAGTTATTTATGCAATCTTTCATATTAGTATGGACTCACAGATGTTTACTTTACATTTTAGTCTGTAATCCAATATAATATATTTATTTTCTTGCTCAAGTTGTTCCAGATTTAGCTATTAGGGGTTCTTTCCATTGGTTCCTATCACCCTTTGACTTAAGTCCATCATTGTGGGATTTTCTTTTCTTTCCTTTTTTTTTTTTTAAACTTTTTGAGTACATCCTTATTTTCTGGCATTGCCAGATTGCCAGAGTCATCTTGAATATTTCTTTCCCCAGTCCTAGAATCATCCATTCTCCAAGGAGTCCTGTTTCCTCTTATTGAAGAATAGCATTAGAAACCAAGATCTGAAGCAAGGTATGTTTGGGATTCTTTTCATCAAGGACAATCTCATATCAGCCCTCCAGCTAACTCCCCCTTTCGTTCTTGCTAAAAATCTGCTAATAGTGCCCCCAAGTGTATTTTCCCCCTTCCATAAAAATCAAATTTTAGCTGCAAATTTTAGCAACAGACCTCCTAAAAACAGTTTATTTCCCAGCCTGCCTTGCAGCTAAATGTGGTCCTGTGACTAAGTACTAGTAAAAGGGAAATCAGTGGATGGATTCTTGAATGGAATCTTCTTCAGAGACCCTTCCTCAAGAGACCATTGCTTTGGCCCCTCTATCTTCATCCCCTTCTCCATCCTGGAATACCTTACAAGCCATCTTGGAGAATGAGAACAAGGGGCTGCACACAGGAGTGGTGTAAGCAGAACCTCCTCCCAGTCTGAACCACAAGTCTCTGTACTTTCACGTAAAAGAGGAGTGTCTGTGACTGGTAGCTGAACCTGCTCCTAAGAGCATCTCATTGATGAGCTGGGTCAGCTGCTTTCCTGTGTCTGCAAAGGAGTCAGTATTACCATGATGGGTTCAGCCCGCAGGAAGTGTGCCCCGTGTCTGACCACAAACCCAGGCTAGAGGTTACAAGGGAGCAGACTCCCTTGTTAGATGGCTGTTGCATAGCAGCCAGTCGTGTCTTCCCTGAGAAGTACATGGAGAGTGAGGACTTAGGGAGCTAGAATGGGACCCCACAGGCATATTATGTGCTGTATACATGATCCGTGGTAAGTCTGTTATTTTCATTTTTATTATTGTCATCATTATCCCCAGGGCCTTTGGGGTGGACACTCACTTTGCTATGTCAAAAAGCAAAACATTAGTAAGTTAATCTCCTGATTAAAAAGCCACAGTGCTTCCACAAGCAAAGAAAAGTCATTTCTGAGATTTCCGCTGTTGGGATTGCCCAAGAAGCTTTCTGAGTGTGGAAAGAGGCCATATGACAAGATTTTCTATTAGAGGCTTGTCTTGAACTTTCTGTGTGATCTCAGTCACCTCTAATGTTTTCCTTCATCAGTTGCTATTATGTATATTTCTTTAAAATTATGTTCATTGAGTATTTTCCATTATATTACACATGTTAATAGAAAATGTGAGAAACACAAGAGAGAAAAGTCTCTCATTCCATTGATAGCTGTTTCCATTCAAGTTTTTTCTCCCTGCAAAGATCTTTGTTGTGCTATTTTTTTGCTCCCAGGTACATTTTTTTTTTAAAAGATTTTATTTATTTATTCATGATAGTTACACAGAGAGAGACAGAGAGGCAGAGACACAGGCAGAGGGAGAAGCAGGCTCCATGCACCGGGAGCCCGACGTGGGACTCGATCCCGGGGCTCCAGGATCGCGCCCTGGGCCAAAGGCAGGAGCCAAACCGCTGCGCCACCCAGGGATCCCCCAGGTACATTTTTAGATAGTTTTTAGGTAGTTGCAATCCTCTATGTGCAATTTTGCATCCTACGTTTTCACCTAGGCAACCTAAGTGGTTTACTTTCTGTTATAATTACAAACATAAATTGGACAGCTGATATATATACTTGAACTCTTTTATTTTAATTTTTTTTTTAATTTTGGGTTAAAGTTTTAGTTTATTTTTTTTTCAAATTTTTATTTATTTATGATAGTCACAGAGAGAGAGAGAGGAGGCAGAGACACAGGCAGAGGGAGAAGCAGGCTCCATGCACCGGGAACCCGACGTGAGATTCGATCCCGGGTATCCGGGATCGCGCCCTGGGCCAAAGGCAGGCGCCAAACCGCTGCGCCACCCAGGGATCCCTTAATTTTTTTTTTAAGTGAAAGATGTTCATATACTGGATAGAGAGAGCTAAGGACTGCTTCTCGGCTGCCAGAGAACACAATAGAGATTTCTTTTTGCCCTTGGTGTTTACAGCAAAATGACAGGCCACATTAGATACCGATGCTAAATAAAATCTGAGAAGTGAAATCCATCTAGGAGATGACCATCCCTTTCATGTTCCCTTAGCCCTTGTCCTAGCATTAGATAGGACATGATACAGTGCAAAGAAAATTATAGACTGTCCCTTGGGGAGAACTTCCTGTTTTGGAAAAGGACCCAGAGATGCTTAAATCACATGGGTTATCTGGGTTAGTGCCTTCTAAGACTTCATAGTAAAAGATACGCCTTTAAGACATCCAGTTGTTAAGAATACTTAGTTTTTTAGAAGTTGGCCATTTGCTTAGGGCCTCCTCGTGGCCTCCACCGCTGCAGCTCCCCCTAATGGCCCATCATTTGCTTCTGATCTCTGTGTCTTGACAGCCGAATGAGAATTGTTTCTTCCCTTTCTCCTTTTTATAGTCATCCTTCTCTTCCTTTTTCCTTCTCTCTCTGCCTCTTCCCCACTCTCTTTACCATGTTTTATTAGATGTTTTTAAACAAACATCCTGAGAAATGTGTCAGAATTATTATTCTGATTTGCATTTAAGGAAAAAGCATCAGAGAAAGGTGGGGTTGTTGTCACCAGGCTGCTGGGATATCTTTTTTTTTTTTTTTTTAAGATTCTATTTATATATTCATGACAGACACACAGAGAGAGAGAGATAGAGAGGCAGAGACACAGGCAGAGGGAGAAGCAGGCTCCACACAGAGAGCCCAACACCTGACTCGATTAGCTGCTGGGACATCTAATAGAGCAGCCCTGAATGGATTTCATCAGTCCAGCCCTCCCTAGTGCCTGGTGTCTCAGGGTTCCTCCCTGATGCTAGATCCTTGGGCCCCTGCCTAATGCCGAAGGGCACCACTCCCTGTCTTGCCTTCAGCTGCTCCTCCCACCACCTGGAGCCCTGCCCTCCAGCTTCAGCCTGGCCTGTGGTGAAACCTTGGCTTCCTTCCCTCTGGGCACCCCCAAGCTGGTTTGTGGGACACCCCCCACACACATCATG
Source organism: Canis lupus baileyi (assembly GCF_048164855.1). NCBI lineage: Eukaryota > Metazoa > Chordata > Mammalia > Carnivora > Canidae > Canis > Canis lupus. The sequence continues at coordinate 28,469,711 of NC_132857.1, read as the reverse complement.
TACATCATCATGGTGTTGATGCCAACAGACACTAATGTAGCATTAGTCATCTTCATCCTTCTGGGTCATTACGCCCCTCAACCCAGAGTGAAGCAGCTCCTTCCACAGCTGTTTCCTACAAGTCTGCTCAAAATGTTGATGTCCTTTCTTCATTGAAGGTCTAGTTCTTCATCAGAGGCAAGATTGTCTGAAGCTATACTGGAGAGGGGTCAGCGTTCTGAGAGACAGCAGTGCTACTGACACCTTGGCCCCTCCAAGATGCTGGGGTTCCTCTGACCTGTCCCAGAGAGTGGGGTTCCCTGTGCCTTCCAACACCAGCTGCCCTGCTGTGACCAGGCCTGGTGACTCTGGCCAGGCTAAACCACAAACACTAGAGTTGGCAGGGACCAGTGACTGATCCTCTTGGCCTTGCTCACTCAGTGGAAGACAGGATTGTGTTGGACACCAATGTAAAAGTCATTGGAAACAGCTTTGTTCCCACTGCTGCCCACGAGAGGCCCAGCACTGCACCTGCCCCAGTAAGCTGGAGAGCCAGCAGCCCCTTAAGAATGGAGGGTGCCCAAACACAACCAAAAGGCAGTTGTTTTCAGGGAGACTAACTCTGAGATGGTGGCCCCATATTGTAAGTCCCCACCTCTAATTGTGGAATTCATTCAGTGATCAGGCTCTCATGAGCCAGCTGGTCCATCAGCCTTGAGCATAGCACAGGGTCTGTGCCAGGAGAACCAGGGCAGTTTTCTTTCACCACTGGAGACACAGTGTACCTTCTGGAGTCCCTAAGACCACCTTTCCCCTATTACACCTGCCCCCATTCTCCCTGGTCCTCTTCCACCATCCTCAAGAACCAGCCTCTCATGTCCTCTGCCCTGGAATTTATTCATGCCAAAGTAAGAAAAGCTGGAAAATGTTCCCTGCACTCCCCCCACCCCAGGAGGTTTATAAATTTGTGAAGTTTGTGGAGGGATTTCTGAGCAGAGAACTGCACTGCCTAGGTGGCTTGAAGTGGAGGCCTAGAAGTGGGACATCCCAGAAATAATGAGTATATCTTAGTGCCCCATTCTTGGCTTCTGAATGCCATTCTCTTCTGAAGGGGACCAGGGTTGCTGCAGAAGTGTGAAAGCCTGCAACGTTGTACAAGTGTTAAAAGGACACAGGAGTCAGCTTCAAGGGACTGATTTTGGCCAAATCTGAGACATGTTGAACATTAAAGCAATGATGATAATAGATTATAAAATAATTTTTGAGGCATACTCATTTAAACATAAGTGAGGAGAAAGGGAAAGCTCCCCCTACCAGAAAAATGCCAACTAAATATTAAAAGCAATGGTGGACTCAGGAAATTCATAATGGATATTCAGACCGTTGGGTAAAAGCTTAATGAGGAGCAGGGTGCTTTCTCTCAAAGGAAGCTTTGCTACTTTCTCCAAGAAAGTAATTAATTAGAAAGAGAAAACAGTAATTTCACAGTGGAGAAGCCTGCCAAACACTTTTACAAAACAAAAAGCCTGCAGCTCTGCCTCTAAGGCTTCTGGAAGTCACCTGCTAAAATTCTTCAAAGAGTGACCTATGCCCCTGTGCACTCAGCAACTTATGCTTAGCATGAGTCTACTTATTCCAGTTAAGAGCCTGAATACAGCTGAATCTGGCGCAGGTACACACTACTATAGGAATTACTGGCCAAAGAAGTACTTTCAACTAAAAAAATACCTATTTCCTATGGGTGACCATCTGCCATAGAGGTCAGACTTGGCTGTGAATTTCTGCCAAGGTGTGTCAGCTCAGGCAAGTTTCTTAACCTCCCTGAGCTACGATCTTTCATCTCTTGAATGAACCAGCAGTTCCACTCCTGGAGAAATGAAAGCACACATCCACACAAATGCTTGTACGTAAGGGTTCAGTGCTGCTTTTTTCATAATATCCCCAAAATGGAAACAGCCCATTTAATAAACAGTTAATATTTATTAACTGGTTAGCAAAGAAAGGAACAAAACAATAACATTTTAAGAGCATTATGCTAAGTGAAAGAAGACTTTCCCCGACAGAGGATTACACATGGCATTCCATTTAAATGGAAGTCTAGGAAAGGTAAAACTATAGTGGCCAGTGGTTACTTGGGGCCATGGGTAGAGGACAGGCTGCAGAGGGGTGATGGAAATGTTCTAGGTCATGAACACCATGATGCTGGTTACAACATTGTATTCTTTTGTCAATACCCATCAAATTGTACCATAAAAATGTAACGTAACTTAAAAACCGTGTTATTTTATTGTGTGTAAGCCTAATAAAACTGATGAAAAAATAATACTGATGTACATTGTCATTGTGAGGGTTAATAGGATGATATATGTGCAGCACCAAGTTCATTGCCTGACCACAAGAGGAGTCCTAAAATGAGAACTGTTAGCACATACGCTGTCTTGGGCATAAGCTGAGCAAGCGTGTAGGCAAGAGGCTCTTCCAGGGGAGCGACCCTCTCAAGACATTTGGCAGCTAAACCAAGTAACCAGATAATGCGAGGTGGAATGAGAAAAGCACAGGTTCAAGAGGAGATGCCATGAGACTCACACTGGAAGCTGTCACCACTTGGGGCACCCAGAGCAGCGGAAGCCCCTCCTGCCCCGCGGAAATGGGTGGGCACCCCCATCTGAGGAGCCTCCCTCTGCCATGCTCCTGCCTCAGCGTCAGGAAGTTCTGTCCTGCTGCTACTGCCCTTCCCCAGCCGGAATGGTAGAAATCCATCCTGTCTGCTGCCACCGCCCATACCTTCTGCACCTCCCTCCCACCCCACCCGGCAGCCTTGTTCCATTCATGGCCCAGGCAGAGCTCCACATCCACCCCTAGCAGTCCACGTTCACTCTGGTCTGGAAGCTTTTAGCTTGAGGATCAAACCTACGGCCTCAGGAGAAGCTGGAGGGAAGGCTGAGGGGCAGAGGGGAGAAGCAAGGAAAAGGCAGCAGTGCAAGAAACAGGTCTCACTGTTACAGCAAGAGACCAAGTTGTATTTATATATGTTGTGTCTTGTTGCTTGGAAACGAGGTCTCAGCCCAGCTGCTGGCTGGGGAGGAGGGGTCTCTTTGTTGGAGCTGCTTGGGGTGACTCATCGCTACCCACTCTGGCCCCTGGGACTAGGTGAACAGTCACACGTCGTTTCAGGCTGGGTGCGGACAGCAGGGCTCTGCTTGCTGTAGAATCGCGCAGCATGGAGAAACACTAGCTCCCAGAAGGAACAGGGGCTGCATACAATCAGACCACCCTGGGGCTCCAGGTGCCACCCCCGGGATAGCCTTGGGCAAGTCACTTAACCTCTCTGACCTTGGCCTTCTCATCTTTAAAAGGAAATTCTGAGGGCAGCCCACAGCAGTTTAGCGCACCACCTTGGGCCCAGGGCATGATCTGGAGACCCAGGATTGAGTCCCACATCAGGCTCCCTGCATGGGGCCTGCTTCTCCCTCTGCCTGTGTCTCTGCCTCTGTGTGTGTCTCTCGTGAATAAATAAATAAAATCTTTAAAAAAATAAAAATAAAAAAATAAAAGGAAATTACAAGAGTGGATTTGGGATTTATAGCAGACTTCAAACACATTAACTCATCCACACTTACCCCCTGCTCCCTGTTGGACAATGAGGAAACTATACATAATCCAGGGCAAAGTTAACCAACTTTCCTAAAGTCACCTAATTTTATGTGGAAGAGGCAGGAGTCGAACCCAGGTCCGCGCGGCACAGTACTGCATGTCTTTTTCACTGTGACACTCCACCTTGTGCTCAAGTGCCTAGCCCAACAGAGGGGCTCAGGGACTGAGTTCTGGAGCTCCGGCTGGTGTGATTCTCTAGGGCAGACCCTCAGGATAGTGGGTTTGAGAAGTCTCTCTGATGTCAGGGCCATGTCTTTAGAAAAGCGCACATGGTCTCTATACTTGGGGTTGGGGGCGGGTAGCAAAGTTGCCTTCATGCCTCAGATGGTCTGCTCTTGCTGTCAGCTGTTCACTGCAAACTCCAGCTTCCTTTTTCTAGACCTGGGTCACCTCACAGGGTAGCTTCCATGTACCGCAGTGTCAATTTGGCCACCAGCTTCCTGTGGCTATAGGAGTCAGTGTAAAGGATACAAATCTGGCCAGGTGACCGCCTCTTCTCAGAGCACCATCACCGGCCCCCACTGCCCACAGGATGAAGTTTAAACTCTGTTGGGTGGCAGGCAGACAAGGCCTCCATCATGAAGCTTCTGTGTCTCCAGCCCCTCCTTGTCATTCCCATCACACTTTGCTCTCCAGGCCCCAAATCCTCAACGTGCCCCACCCCCACCCTGTACATCTCTTCCTTCTCTTCCTCTGTGGCTGCTTGTCTGTCTGCCTCCCAAGGACACTCTCTCGGGAGCACCCTGAGGGCAAGGCACTCACACCTTCCTCCTGCAGGCGGGCCTCTGCCTAGTACCTTCCCAGAGCTTTTGCTGAGTAAGTCATGAAGGGACATGTGAAGGATAAAACATTTATTTAGTTTCAAAGAGCCCAACATTAGGCCTCCAACATTAGGAATTTGGGGCTATGGAATAAGGCCAGCAAGTCTCTGGTTCAAGACCCTCAACCTAATTTCATCTAGCTCTTCACACTCTCATTATCCAGACCTATTTCCCTCCAGTAGCTATACAAATGTAGCATTGTTTGAAAGGTCATTAAGTAAAATGGTCATCTCGAAAAGCCATAGCATTTGGGACACTCCATTCCCTTCTTAGGCCTCAGTTACCCTGTCTGCACAGTAAGAGTTTGTCCTGGAGGGTGTTCTTCAAACTGTAGGTTAAGATCCATTCGTTAGTATGTAAGGGAATGAAACTAGCGGGAAGTAACCTGCCTAGGAAAACAGCTTGTGTCATACATCACAAGAGTGGCTATTGATATAAGTTGAACAGGTATCTATATGTTAGGACACATTGTAAGATGTACTTCTTGCTGTGGGTAACAAGCAGAGGAGTTTGATAGCTGTACTCCCTCTGAGCCCCAAGGATCTCAGCATTTGGAACCGCAAAGCAACTGGCCCCTCCATGCAAAGACCTGTTTGTGCTGGGTGAACCCCACTGCACTAGTCATCTGCGTCCCTTCCATTGTTCTTCAGTTTGACAAAAGGAAACACTGTAAGATAAAAATGGTAAGTCCTCTTCCTCCCAACTTCAGGCCCCAGGTATATACCCCAGCACAAGCTCTGCCTGCAGCCCAGTGTTCCTTGATTGGGGGGAGGGTGTGAGGCATTTTTTTCTTTTTAAGATGTATTTATTTTAGAAAGAGGAGAGAAGCAGAAGGAGAGGGAGAGCAAGAATCTCCAGCAGACTCCCTGCTGAGTGCAGATCCTGACACTGGGCTGCATCACAGACCTCAGATCCTGACCTGAGCCCTAATCAAGAGTGGGATGCTCAAGCTACTGAGCTACCCAGGTGCTCCTCCTTGTTTTTTTAATTGAAGTATAGTTGATACACAGTGTGACTTTAGTTTCCGATGTACAAAATAGTGACTCCATAAGTCTACATGTATGCTCACAAGCGTAGTTCCCATCTATTACCATACAACGTGTTACAATGCCATTGATGACGTTCCCTATGCATCCCTTTTTATTCCCATGACTTACTCATTCCCAAACTGGAAGTCTATATCCCCCACCCCACTTCACTCATGTTTGCCCACTCCCTTACCCAGCAACCATTAGTTTGTTCCCTGTATCTATAGATCTATTTTCTTTGTTCTTTTGATTCTGCACATAAGTACAATCATATGGGATTTAACTTACCTCACTTAGCATAATACCCTCTAGATCCATGCATGTTGTCATCAATGGCAAGATTTCATTCTTTTTTATGGCTTGAAATTACCAGATGCTCCTGGAACATCTTGTGCCATTCTTTTATGTCATTCTCTTTTATAATATTCTGCTGTATATATACCACTTCTTCTTTATCCATTCATCTACGGATTGACTTGGGTGGCTTGTGCATCTTGGACATTGTCAATAATGCTACAATAAAGATAGGGGTGCATATATATTTCTGAGTTAGTGTTATTGTTTTCTTTGGGTAAATACCCAGTAGTGGGTATTCGGATCATATGGTATTGGGTCAGATGGTAATACTATTTTCATTTTTTCAGGAACCTCCATGCCGTTTTCCACAATGGCTACACAATTTGCATTCCCACCAACAGTGCACCAAGGTCCCCTTCTCTCCACATCCTCACCAACATTTGTGATTTCTTATGTTTTTGAGTCTTGCATTTTGAGTTTTTGAGCCATTCTCAAATGGTGTGAAGTGATAGCTCATTGTGGTTTTAATTTACATTTCCCTGATGATCAGTGATGTTGGTCATCTGTATTTTTTCTGTGGAGAAGTATCTGTTCAAGTCCTCTGTACATTTTAAATGATTATTCGGGGTTTTTTGGTGTTGAGTTATAGAAGTTCATCATATACTTTGAATATCAATCCTTTATCAGATATGTCATTTGCAACTATCTTCTCCCATTCCATAGGTTTTCTTTTCTTGTTTTGCTGATGGTTTTTTTCTGAATCCTTCCTTATATTTGCATGGAGGCCATGCTTCCCAAGGGTACTCCCAGCCAAGGACTGAACAGTCACGCTGCCCTCCCTCCCTTGGCTCACACTGCTCTGCACTCTCTCTCAACCTCAGTGTCTGTTTGTGTCTTAGCTTCTCACCTCCCCTCTCTGCCCTACACAGTTTGCCTCTCTCCTTCCCAAGCTCTTCTGAAGGCCAGTCCAGTTTGGCATTCTCATTCAACCAAGTTAAATCTGATTGGTGCCTAGACCCTACTTTCTAAATACCATTCTCCACGAAAACAAACCAGGGCTCATAGAGAAACTGTTGACTCCTGGGCTGGGAGGAAAATTACCAGATGGGCCTGGAACATCTTGTGCCAGACAGTAAGGAAGTGCTCCAGGAATGATGGCGGTGTGTCAAAGAGCACAGGGGCTACCTCAGACAAGCTCTCAATAGCCAACTCTGGTATCATAGGAGCACAAAATAATAGTAATATCTAAGAGACCATCCATAACGATAGAAAGATAATGGACTGAGGTACATAAATGGGGGAAAGAGACAATTTCTTTTTACAGCAGAATTCCCATTAATGGAGAAAGAACAGTGGAAATAGAAAAATCACTATTTGGTAAAAGCTACGGCAGTAACTGTTGCAAACAAGAATCCTCAAGGGATACTAAATTAGTGGGAAAAAGTATGAAGGGGATAGGATATTTATATAGTCACAAAGCATCTCCCCACAGAATATTTATTAATTACAAAGGAAAACAGTGACTTTATAGCAGAGAAACCTCAGGGAAACACCACTTTTACCAAGTGATCAAAATCATTATGACCGGTACTAGCCACACCAACACCACCTGATACCGTATCCTGAGAAGGGCACATCACTTCTGTGGTATTCTTGCCAAAAATGCATGACGACTTCAATCTAGTAAGGAGAAAACAGTGAGATCTGTCCTACAAAAGAACTGGCCAAAGCGTTGCACTGAAAGGAGAGATGGAGGATTGTCCCAGGTAGGAGTGGAAGGGAACAGGACAACTAGATGCCGCGTGGGGTTTGAACGGGGTCCTAGACCAGAAAAGGATGCTAGTGGGACATTTGGCAAAATTCAAATAAAGTTAGTAGATGAGTGAACAGTGTTGTATCATTGTTAATCCCCTGGCTTTGGTCCTTCTACCGTGGTTAGTTAACATTAGGGGAATCTGAGCAGAGGGTGCTATCCTGGCAACTTTTTTGTAAGTCTAAATTTGCAAAATAAAAAGTCCACATGCTGGTCAACAGTCTATGGGATGGCAACCAACTTTCAACTGGCCTTCTGACCTATCAGTTGTTAGCACTGCCCACTGCTGAGAATGTTAAGCATTCTGAGGTCTCCTTCACTCCTGGGGGTGGTTGAAGAGGTCTGCAGGGTGGGGGTGAGGAGAATGGAGTGGGAGGGAGGTAGAGTGCATGAACTTGTTGGTGGGTACAGGACACTTACAGGTGTTCCTAACACCCTTCAGTAGGCTTGAAATGTTTTTAAATAAAAAATGCAAAGTAATATGTATGTGACAGAATTCAAACAGCACTTGAGTGAAGAGCAAGTCCTCTTCCTATCCCCAATTCCTCTTATCCTCCCCTACTCCGGGTAATCACAGTTACCAGGATTCAATGCACATTGCATATAAGCAAACAGGTATGTGGATTTCTTGCTTACGGAGGTTCTGTCTTACGTCAAGGGCGGCAAGGGGAGTCATGAAGATTGAGAACTAGGAAGTCTCCGCCAACAGGTGAAGGAGGCCCTTTTCTGTTGTGCTTCGTACTGAAAAAGAGAATAGATAGACATGTCTTGATACCATCAAACACATTTTTCATATTGCAATAGGTTGCAACCTATTAGTAGTTGAGAAAGTCAATTTTGTGTTTCATGATCATCATTTTTATTTTTTTTATTTTTTATTTTTTTCATGATCATCATTTTTAAAAAACAGAAAAGGAACAGACAATGGCAAGAGTACATCAACTGTAATGGAGCAGATAGTTTTGTGAAACTTGGCTGCAATGTAAAATATATTTCTTACTGAGGGTTGAGGTTAAAAAAAAAGTTTCAAAAAGCCTGCCCTAAACAACAACTGGCATAAGGCCAGAACCTGGATCACCAAGATGGCTTTTCCAGGGCTGCAGATCATGGGGCCTGTCACGTTCCCCGGAGCAACAAGGCAATAAATGTGCAGCCTGACTTCCTTGATACTGTGTTCAAACTAGCTGGTTAATGGGTAACGGGGAGCAACCACCACTTCGCTGCCCCACAGCGGGTGGCCTGGAGTGCAGGTAAGGGCGGCTCTCCTGCTGGTTGGCAAACCCTGGGGTAAGACCTAGTGGGGCGGGAATGGCTCCCCAGGGTGGGAAGCCCCCATAAGGATGGAGGCCCACCACCCTCTCCCCGCGCAAGATCTGCAAAGACAGAGCTGCCTGCTTAACAGTCAGGGCCCTGAGCACCAGTCCCCAGCCCCCAGCCCCCAGCCCCCAATGTGGGCAGCAAACCTGTGAAGGTTCAGGTACATAGTACACGCTTCAGGCTTCGGGGGCCACACGGTCTCTCAGAATTGCTCAACTCTGATGTTCTGCACAGCAGTCCTGGACAGACATAACAAATGTTCCAGTAAAACTTCATGGACGCTGAAGTTAGAATTTTACATAATTTTGTTACAAAATAATCTCTTCGTATTTTTCAACAGTTACAAAATGTAAAACCGTTCTCGGCTCCCGAGCTCAACAAAAATCATAAAGCAGGCCACATCCGGCCGGCAGGCCAAAGAACTGGAAGCCTGACTTCGGACCTTGCCCTTGCCCTTCCCCTCCCCCCCACCCCCCGGCCCGTCCCTCCCCCCGTCCCTCCCCCCGCCCCCGCCCGCTCCCCCAACCCCCAGACGCGGCGGGCGGCGCTGACTCACCGGCTGACTCAGCGGGAGGCGCGCAGCCTGCAGACGCCGGGGAGGGCGGGGGCGGGGCCGGGGCCGGGGCCGGGGCCGGGGGCGGGGCCGGGCGTGCGGGCCGCCCTCCGCGGGAGCCGCCTTCCGCTTCCGAGCTCCGCGCCGCGGGACGGTGGGAGGACCGCCCGGAGGAGGACCGCCCGGAGGAGGACCGCCCGGAGGAGGACGCGGCGCACGGCGGCGAGAGGCAGGGCCGGAGGGAGAGCCCCGGGGCCGCGCCCCGCCCCCGCCCCTCGCCCCGCCCCGCGCTCCCGGAGCCCTCGCCCTGCGCCCCGAGCGCACCCGGGCCCGGCCTCCCCAGCCTCCTCGGGAAGCCTTCCCAGAGGGCCTCCTGCGGGCTGGGTGACCTGTGGGAACCCCCGCCCTGGCACCCTCGGCGCTGCTCTCTGCCGGCCCGTTTGGGGTCTGGCTCCATCACTGGACCGGGCGCCCCTGGAACAGAGCGGCCCGGCCTCGTGGGCGCCGCGTCCCTCCGCGTAAATGGAGACGAGGGGGAGGGAAAGGATTCACGTGACCAACTTTAGAAATCCATCCTGGGAGCCCCCCAAGCCCATAATACTATGTTAAAAATAATTATACACATACACGTGTATGTGTTACTTTAACTAGAAATATGAAAAGATGTATTTGAAATTATATACATTAGAACTATAAATATCATTAAGATATGAAAAATAGGGGCGCCCGGGTGGCTCAGTCGGTTAAGTACCTGCTCTGGCTCCCGTCGTGATCCCAGGGCCTGGAATCCGCCCCGCGGGAGGCTCTCGGCCCAGCACGGAGCCTGCTCCTCTTTCACTCTGCTGCTGTGTCTACTCGTACTCTTTCTCTCTCTCATTCTCTGTCAAATAAAATCTTTTAAAAATATATGAAAAATAGGTGTTTGGTGCAAATTATATTCTGTATTACTTGCCTTTGTGATACATAAATGCTATTATGTAAACAATAGGATTAGTAACGATGGCAATCAGTAGGACTATTTTATGAGAAATATAAAAATAGTTACATGTTTCTATTCTTTAATACAGCAATTTATTTTAACTCATTGGATACTTAAAATTTGTATTAAGATACATACATGTAAAAAGCTACATATGGTATGATTCCATGACATTCTTAAATGACATTCTGCAAAAGGCAGAAGTATGGAGACAAAAAAAAAAAAAATCAGTAAGGGGCACTTGGATAGCTCAGTCCTTAAGCAGTCGGCCCTCAGGTCATGATCCCAGAGTTCTAGGACCTGGATCAGATAGCGATGGAGCCCCCACATGGGGCTCCCGGCTCAGTCAGGAGCCTGCTACTCCTTCTCCCTCTGACTAGCCCCCCTCCCCACTCTCTCTTACTCTCAAATAAATAAAATATTTCCCCCAAAAAACGTCAGTAGTTGTCAGGGATGGTTGGGGGAGGCAGGGCTAAATAGATGAAGCACAGATGATTTTAGGGCAGTGGAAATATTCTATATGATACTATAATGATGGACACATCTCATTATACATGTGTCCAAAACCATAGAATGTACCACATTACGGGTAAACCCAAATGTAAACTATGGGCTTTGGCTGATTATGATGTGTAGGTTTATCACATTTATGACAAATGTACACTCTGTGGGGATGTTGATGATGGTTGGAGGGTTGAGGAGTATATGGGAAATCTCTGTACTTTCCCCTTAATTTGCTGTGAGCCTAAAACTGCTCTACAAAAATAAAGTCTTTCTTTTTTTAAGGATACATACATGTAAGACTTTTTAAGATTGTAAAAACAGGAAGACTAGTTAAACATAGTACCAATATTTAATAAAAAATAATGACATTTCTGTCCTATAATGCAGAGGAGAATTTTACCTCTTTCTTCTATTTCCTTGCCAGAAACCTTTAGGAAATCCTTCTCTAATGTTAGTGATCAAACTGAATATGGCCAACATAAAATTCTTTAACTTGCAGTGCTGCTCTTATTAAGCCCACATTACACTAATTCCTGCCATCAGTCCAATGTGATGGCATCAAGCTAACGATCCTCTCAACAAAATCACTTGAGCATGGAATACTTAGGATCTTACTAACAACAGCAGGTTTTTAGACTTGTACAGATTAGCTTCAAGCTCTCCAAAAATTCCCAACCTCTTTGTAACTATTAGTTGGTTAGAACAGCTTTTTGTCAGCTCCTTTGCATCTAAAGGAGCTGCATCCTTTTTAAACATTTTGAAGCACACTGGGTGTCATAAGTTAAAGTTTTCTTGTGCACTCTCTCTTGTGGGTATGTGTGTATGTGTCTCAGGGAAAATGGCTTTTATTAAAGCACAGAGATATCTGAACTTGTGATATTAAAGTTGGATTACAAGTTCCAGTCTTAGGAAAGAAGTGAGAAAGCCTGTTTAAACTGGTTGTCCTCTTCTGGTGACATTTTATTTTATTTCCCCAAAACTGAGTCAGTTTTTATTCACGAGCTTTTGTTACTTCCTACACAGAACATTGAACAATGCAGGTGCATTCAGATTATCCTTTTTGAGGATGCTTCTGGCCTCTTCAAAGATCATCAAACAGTTTTGGAAGAACCATTCATAAATTTCCATTTGAATGCAATCCTTGTCTCCCTTCTCAGCATTATTTTTATTTATTTATTTATTTATTTATTTATTTATTTATTTATTTATTTATTTTTTTGCAGTTTTATACCTTTATTTGACAATCAGCGATTAGTTCTCATCCACATTAAGTCTGTAGATTTTTGAAAGTGGTGACAGGTACGTAGGTAACCAGCGTGTAGAGCTTGTTTGGTGAATCTTCATCCTCGTTACGTTTTCTGGACAACCGCACACGGATACGGTATGGAACATTCCTTATTCCTTTGGCCCAGACAGCTTTGTTGAGCCTGGTGTCAATGCGCACATCTGGAGTTCCCATCTCCTTCATGGCAAATTTCCGGATCTCTTTGAGTGCCCGAGGGGCACGCTTCTTGAAACCCACTCCATGGATACGTTTGTGAATGTTGATGGTGTATTCTCTGGTCACTACCTCGTTGATGGCAGAACGGCCCTTCTTCTTCTCGCCACCCTTCTTTGCGGGAGCCATTCTGCCGGGCCCTAGCTGGAAAGGAAGCTCAGCATTATTTTTAAATTAGAGGACATTCTTCTTGTCCTACACTTTGAAAATATGATTTGATGGTAGCCTAACTTTTTACCATCTCTTCCTCTATGACTAGCAATGATGACAGCCTGAATGTTAGACACACGCCTGAAGGAAACCGCCTCCTTCCATTTCTAAAACATCAAATAGCTCATTAAGGGATATTCCATGTTTTGAGGAAACTAAGAAATAACCAAACCTGTCATTGGGAAAAGCCTCAGTATCACAGGAAGCAAACCACATTCCTTGAACTGTGGGGGTACAAGGTGTGCAGGACATTTAGCAGGTAAGATCTTTTTGTTTTCTTTGGTAAGGGTTCATAGACTGAACAGAATTTGCAAAAATTTATACTTGCACTGTCAAATATGCAGACAGATGGTCAAAGTCTCCTTTGTATTTGTATATCATTGACATTTTAAAATATTTTTCTGGGGGCACCTGGGTGGTTCAGTGGTTGAGTATCTGCCTTTGGCTCAGGTCATGATCCTGGAGTCCTGGGATCAAGTCTCACATTGGGCTCCCCTTGAGGAGCCTGCTTCTCCCTCTGCCTGTGTTTCTGCCTCTCTCTGTGTCTCTCATGAATAAGCGAAATCTTTAAAGTAAATAAATTTTTTCCCTGAAGTTTCATTAAAATCCTCACAGAAATAAAAAAGACCATTTGAAACTCCACTTTTCAAATCAAAGTGCCTGAGAAGTAAGAGAGCATTTCTTTACTGCCATGATTGGACTCAGCCTTGGTGTACTATAGACAGCATGATTGTTGATGGGATCTGACGTGCTGTAAAGGGCCAGCACATCTGTTACCAGATTTCACCTATGGTTCATCCACAGGGTATTTCAGGTACAGCCTCTGAATGAATGTTCTTTACTTGGTGCCATAGAACAATCAGAGGAGTGATGCATTCAGCCACGTGGTAAGCCCATGCTAATTCAGCGGCTAGTATTTTCAACTGAGAATTGGTGTCACTGAGTAGACCAAAAAAAACCCCTTTTGATTAATTTAGAAGTACTTGCCTATTTCCTTGGGGACCTGTGGGATCAGTTTCTTCATGGGCTCCTACATTCTTTTCCCCCCACTCTCAGCCCAAGCCCCCAAGTCCTCTCTGCACATGCTGCAGTATGCCCTTTGTGACCATCTACCTCCCTAACACAGTTGTGTGTGTATCTAGCTGCTGCTGAAATAACAGTTGTTTAGCTTTCTGAATGACCTTGATGTCTGGTTCATGCTGGCATTAGTCCTCTTCTGGTAATCATGCTCATGTTCATCATCTGAACTCTTAAAAAACATGGTTGCAATATGCATCATGTTAAAAATTAAACTAGCACTGTCTAGATACAAAGCATAACAGTTAATCCACAGGCAAAGTGGATGTTCGTGTTCCAGATTGCAGCGCACTATAGTCACCCAGTGGTGTGACAGTGGATGATGCATGATCACGAACTGCAGATTGTGGCTGTCAGCAGCGGCAGCAGGTACTAGCGAAATCAGTGCTGCTTTCAGCACCCCTTGGGGTCACCTTTGTGTTTTGTACCTTTCCCCTAACCTTCTGTACCTGTCTATTAAAACCAGGAGTTTCATTCCAGGAAGAGCTTACCAGATGTTGGCCTTTTAGTGATAGAATCAGAATAGTCCCAGACAAACAGGGATGGTCGTTCACCCCAGCACATGCTTGTGGAATCAAGAAGTCAAAGATGTATGTACAATATGGTATGATCTTACTTACACATGGAATCTAAGATTCTATGAGTTCATCATAAATTCAAACACAAATCAGTTGTTCCCAGAGGTGGGGGATGTGAGGGAAGATGGTCAAAGGGGACATTGACATTTCCCATTATAAATAAGTTCTGGGGATGTAATGTGCAACATGGTAAGTATAGTTAATCATTCTGTATTATACTTATGAAAGTCATGAAGACACTAGATTTTTAAAAATCTTTTTTTTAAAAGAATAATTTTATTTATTTATTCATGAGAGGCATAGAGAGAAAGGCAGAGACACAGGCAGAGGGAGAAGCAGGCTCCTCAAGGGGAGCCTGATGTGGGACTCCATCCCAGGACCCTGGGATCACGACCTGAGCCAAAGGCAGATACTCAACCACTGAGCCACCCACGCACACATCCCTAGATTTAAAAAATTCTTAACTCAGAAGAAAAATTGTAACTATGTGAGGTGATGGATGTCAACTAAACTTATTGTGGTGATCATTTTGCATATATATGTATATTACATCATATTGTATTCCTTTATCTAATACCACGTTATATGTTAGTTCCATCTCAATAAAAATGAAAAAAGTAAGTCTCAATATAAAACAATCAATGTTATTTCTATATACTAGCAACAAACTATTATAAATTGAAATATGTAAAATGCCATTTACAATAGCATTTTAAAAAACTTAAAATAAGTAGGGATACATTTAACAAAATATGTTCAAGATCTATATACTAAGAACTACCAAACATTGAGGAGACAAGTTAGCAAAGACCTAAATAAATGGAAATGCCATGCTAACAGATCAGAAGACCCACCAGTAAGATGTCTCTTCTCTCCAGATTGTTCTTTATAATCAACTCAAGCCCATTCAAAATTCTAGCAAGCTTTCTTGTTTTAAAGAAATTGATAAGCTGAGTCTGAAATGTGTATAAAAATGCAAAGGATCTAGAATAGCCAAAACAATTTTGAAAAATAATAAAGCTGGAAGATTTATACTACTTGATTTCATGACTTACTAGAGTCTAACAACAGCAATTAAGATAGTATGATAGAGGCAGAAGGATGAACAGATCAGTGGAGTGCAGAAGTAGACACATGCATATATGGTCAATTGATTTTTGACAAACTACCAAAGCAACTTAATGGGGGAAAGGATGGTCTTTTCAACACAATGCTGAAAACCTAAATATCCAGATAGAAAAAAAGTGAATCGACCCTGCCTCACATCATGTAAAAGATTTACAAATTCAAAATGCTTTGGAGGCCCAAATATAAAAGCTAAAACCATAACGCTTCTGGAAGAAATCATAAAAGAAAAACTTTGTGACCTTGGATAAGGCAGATTTCTTAGGTAGACCCAAAAATGCTAACCAAAGAAAACTGAAAATGGACTTTATCAAAATTTAAAACATTTGCTCATCAAAAGAAACTGTTAATAAAAGACAAACCAAAGCCTGAGAGAGAATTTTTGCAGAATACTTACATGACAAAGGACTTACTGCCAGAATGTATAAAAATCCTCAAAACTCAATTTTTAAAAATAGGCCAAATATTAAAACAGACACATCACCAAAGAGGATACATGAATGGCAAATAGGCACATGAGAAGATGCCTAATATCATCAGTGATTGGGGAAATGAAATGAGATACTGCCACACACCTATTAGAATAGTTAAAAATAACAAAATAAAAAACCTGACCACACAAGTGCTGGGGAGGAAGCAGAACACCTGGAACAATCATATTTTGCTAGCGGAAATGCAAAATGGTACAGCCACTTTCTATAATAGTTTGTTTCTGTTCTTTAATAAAAGTAAATGTACTTACCACATGACTCAGCAATCCCAATCTTGGAGACTTGCCCAAGAGAAATGAAAACATATCCACACAAAGACCTGTACATGAATGTTCCAGAAGCTTTATTTAAAAATAGCCAAGAAGTGGTGAATGGGTAACCAATTGTGGTACAGCCATATAATGGAAACTACTCAGCTATAGAAATTAACTGATTTGCACATCCACATGGAAGGATCTCAAAAGCTTTATGTTAAGTGAGAGAAGCCAGTCCTAAAAGGCTACTTACTGTAGGATTCCATTTATATGCCATTCTAGAAAAAGTAACAGAAACCAGATCAGTGGTTGCTGGGGCTGGCGGTGGAGCACAGGGGACCTTTGGAAGGTGACAGGAATGTCCCATAAATCATAATTGTGGTGGTGGTGACATTATTACATGCGTTTGTCTGATCACCTAAGTCTCTGTCTACCTTGTAGAATATATTGAATTTAATTGTCATAACAACTGCCTGATGTGCATACTATTATTGGCCTCATTTTATAGATGTGGAAACTGAGGCTAACGGAAGGACCCAAGTTGTTTAAACCCTTGTTAGCCTGACACCACAGATGAGATCTTTGAATGCCCCACTGGGCGATGCCATCTCGGAGGTTTGGCTTTCTTTCTACTCCCGGCTCCAACTCCTCTTCCCCCCACCCCCACCCCTATATCTTTGCTTCTTACTCCTCTGCCCACATCCTCACAAATGAGTAAATTCCCTGCACACAGATGTCCTTCTTCTCTCTGAATCACAGCTGGCTGTGGTACCCAATTCCTGCTCTGGCTTCAAGAGTTGGCCTGACTGAATTCAGGCCCAACAGGATGACTCACATGTAGGAAGGAAAACCCCAGTGTCAGACAAGGCAAATCAGCCACCAAGTGGCCACCAAGCCAGGTGAGGCTGCCCCTTGCAACAGCAGCCAGGACCCTTCCTGAGGACCAGAACAGTGGCCCCTGCTGGAAACCTGTTGCCAGTGAGCAGACACCTGGATTCCTGGCAGCACTCTCTAGGTGATGGCAGCCTTTCAGCCAGCACAAAGCCGGGGAATGGCTGGTGGGGGGGACCCTCCTTGCTTCGGGGTTCCCTGTACTGCCAGCTATGAGGAGGCCACGATGCAGACACCCCTACTGCAGTGCCCCAGCAGGCCAATAAGCATGAGGAGCTCTGCAAGAGGAATCCTCCTGTCCTCCTCTGGGCAGCCTTCAAGGCCCCAGCACTGGTCACTTTTCCAACTGCAGTTGCCCTGGCTCTTCTAGATGCCAGTGCCTTGGGCATCTGAGCTGGCTTGGATGTGGGTGCCTCAGGCAGAGTACATGATCCATGTTCAGGTTCAGTGTGTGTCTCCCAGTGCTCACAGTAGACTGAGGGCTCTAAAGCTCTACTCCTGGGGGTTGGGGTAGAGAATCTGATTGGCTCCTGGGTCAGGTGACTTTCCTGGGCAGGCCTAGAGGCCAAAGGGGCAGGGTACATGACCCTGCAGGGGTTCTGGCTTTGAGGGGTGTGGTCAACCCTTTAGGGGAGCAGGTATAGTAGCAGGAAATGGATGATGACCCCACACAGTGGGTACAGGGAAGCAAGATGCCTAATAGATGTCGACAGACTTAAGGACTGGACCTTGTACTTCTGCTATTCTCTTTCCCAGCATCCCAGGAGCCTTTCCAGAACCCAGTTTGCTTTTCTCACTTGTTTACAAAGGTGGCCAAGAGGTGCCAGGAAGCCTGTCACTTAGCAGCTTGGTGAATTTGGGCAACTAATAACAGATTTCTGAGCATCCTCATCTGCAAAGTAGAGATGATAAGAGTGGCTATGTGCCATTGTGTTGGGGCAGTTACAGGAGCCGTTGGAGCGAAGGGCCTAGCTGAATGGCCAGCATTCACATGGCTGGGACTCTTAGAGGTGTATCTTTTCATCACAGGAATTGGAAATTGGGATGGTGCGTCCCTGTGTAATTGACAGTGTTTCTATTATACTGCCCCATAAAATAGGTACATCTTATAATTAATGGCATCCGAGATTTGGTGAAATATGGAATCATTACCAGTTGTGCTAATCTGGGGAAAACTACAATGTCTCTGAGTAAAAATGTCCCCATCTGCAATATAGACACAATGTTCCTCCTTCAGCCAGCCACTTTGAGGTCAAAATGAGACTGCACTTGTAGACAGTTTGACACTGCCCATCCCTCACCTCCCTCCCTCCTGGATGGCACCAATTGGTGGACAAAGGTGGGCTTTGGGCAAACAGGGCCATCCTGAGCCAGGAGCCTGTTTGTTTATCTGTGGAGGGGGAGGCCTCAGCACTGAGGGCCAAGCAAATATTTGAGGTTATGGATTAACTCACTCAAAGTCCAGGCTGTCATGGCGGTGGGACAGCAACCGAGCAGTTTCTTCCCGGCCCACCCCAGTAAGTCCACTTCGTGGCAGGTTTGGTGAGGAGGATGGAGGAGGGATGAGCAGATGTTAAGGTTGAATCCTCCAGCCAGGGTTCCAGAGGCTGTCTAGGGCTTGGGCGAATGGGAACTCCGGGCTCTGCCACCAGCCAGGCCAGGGCGCTGGCTGGCATTCCTCAGGCCTGGGTGCCACAGTCCAACGGACCTTCTTCCCAGACTTTGAGGCAAGTGGAAGTCATCTGAGGACTGCCAGGGCCCAGGGATGTTGTCAGGGCCAGCTTGGAGCCCAGGACTCTCCATTCTCCCCACCTGATCCCCACCTCTACACCTGGGGGTCTGATTTAAACAAAAGTCAGCAGCAGCCACCAAGGGAGTCAGTGAAGATGGAAAGTCAGGTCAGATGGAGGGGGGGGGGGTTGCAGATGGGACAAGCAGGTTGATCCACCAGGCTTGGAGGCAGTGGAAGGCTCACTCCTCAGTTTCCTGTCACCAGTGCTACTGATGGGGCTCTGTGGGACACCCAATAGTTTGGGGCAGGGGATAAGAATCCAGGCCTGGAGCCACATGGGCCTGGGCTCAGATCCTAGTTCCGTCATGTCCTGATTGTGGGTTCTCAGTAAGCCACTTCCCTTCCCTAAGCTTCAATGTGCCCTCTATGAAATGGGGTGATGGCATCCATACCTCCCTCATGGGCATTGTGAGCTTTAACTGAGATAATAAGAGCTAATATTTCCTGAGCATCTGGTGTGTATAAGCCCTGTCTTAAGAGCATTCTGTGGATTAACTCATTTAATACTCACAATAACCCCATAGGGCAGATATGCAATTTTTCTAACCAGGAAACTGAGGCATGGAACAGTTAGGTATCTTACCCCGTGTTGTTGTCCTGGAGCTGGGATTTGCATCAAGTAGTCTGACTTGGTGGCTGGCCTTCTACACCATGCACAAATTGCTTGGAAAACACCATGAATGTCCAATAAATGTTAGTTCTGACTCTTAGGCTGGCTCTTAGATCAGTGAAGGCACCGCCCCCTGACCCGCACAAAGAACAGGGCCAAGGAAGGTACTTGCCATGGCCCTTTTGTACTGAGGCCCCTTGGATCTTCCCTAGGACTCCGTGCCCTTTCCACTTTTTCTCTTCACCCCTCAAACTCTGGGCAACTGCTGTGACCCTAGCCCTACCCGGGCAAGGACCCCAAGGTGCCAGTGACTGTCTGGCTACTGAACAGGGATCCCCCAGCCGCAGCCCTCACATTCAGCTCCCATCTGGGGACCAGGCAGCAGGCAGAACAGGAGCTGGTGGGGCTGCTGGAAGCTCAGAAGTCCTCCTCAGACAGGTGTCAGCAACTCCAGAATGTGGCAGCTCGCAAGCCTCTCGCTATTGTTGACCATCTGCGGAACTTGCAGCACAGCAGCTCCTCCTGGTAAGGCCACTCTCCTCCTTCGCTGGGACCTGTGGGGCCTTGGGGGCAGCCTTCTCTGGAGCCTGTGCAAGGACCTCTACCTTGCAGCCTCTCTTCTGAGCCTCAGTGTGACATGAGAGGCACCGTGGGGAGGAACTGCCTGACAGTCCCCTGCTGGCCAGTTCTTGGCATCCAGCAGCTGCCCCCATCTGGGCAGGCGGGTAGGGGGGTGGTGGTACCTGTGACAGCAGAGTACTGTGGTAAAAGCTTGGAGCCCCTGGAGGGCAAGTCCTGAAGCTCCTTCCTCCAGTCTGGGAGTGGGCTGCAGAGTCCCCAGGGCCTTTCTCCTCCCCCTACTCACTCCTTCAGCTGTGAAAGCCCCATGAGGCCACCACCCAAGCTGCTGCCACAGGGCAGCCTCCCTTCCAAGGCACGTGTACAGTGACTGCCCTGCCCCATCCCTCCCTGAGCTCCCCCTCCCCCCTCCACCCCAACCAACAGGGTGTGCAGCAGCCCTGAGGGGGAATGAGCTGCTGGCATCTTCCTGAAGCTCCCCACCACACACTCATTCTGTTGCTGGCATTTGAGCCTCTTCTTGAGCTGCTTGTCTGCCTGGGGTGCCCACCGACTCCCACCCGTGATCCACTTGGCTCCTATGACCAGACTTGGGTCAGATGCCTTCCTTTCCTGGCCTTTGCACTCCCCTGACTTGGTCTCTCCACCTCAGCATGGCCCAACAGACTCCTCTCAGAACCCAAGAGACAGGTCTGCTGTCTTGCAGGTCTGCCCAGCAGAGGGGAAGGCAGAGGAGTTGCTCCACTGAGGGAGGTCAAGTAGAGGTGGGGAGGGAGGAGGGATGGTGTCAACAGAGGGTTGCACAGGGGTACTCTGAGAGTAATGAGACGGGGGTGATGGTCCTGCTAATAACAACAGCATACCACCAACATGTGTCACTGGGCGCTGTTTGACACCATTATCTCATTCTTGTGTTTGGATGAACAAACAGGTTTAGAGAGGCAAAGGCAGTGGCTCAAGGTCCCATGGAGGTCAGGCTGGGTCCAAAGGGAAGGCTGTCTATCCAGTACACGCACTCTGAGTGGCCAACTCTCCCATCCTTCAAGGCTGGCTATCCACTGTGTGTGGAGGAAGAGAGCAGATGAGCTGGGTTAAGTCCTGAAGGCCTGAGACAAGAACACCTCTTGGGGCTCAGCACAGAGTGGCCCCTACCTCAGACCCCTCCCTCTAAGTGAGCTTCCCCTCTCTCCAAACCAGGCTCAGTGTTCTCTAGCAGCGAGAGCGCCCACCAAGTCCTGCGGATTCGCAAGCGTGCCAACTCCTTCCTAGAGGAGATCCGGGCAGGCAGCCTGGAGAGGGAGTGCATGGAGGAGATCTGTGACTTTGAGGAGGCTAAGGAGATTTTCCAAAATGTGGATGACACAGTAAGGCCATCCAGTGGCTGGGTGCAGGCTCAGGGGTCGGCTGGTGGCCAGCAGGGGTCTGGAGGAACAAGCTGGTGCCCCAGTGCTGAGGCCCTCTTGGGAGTCTGGGGAGGCAATGGGCACCAACCCCTTCTCCATTCAGCCTGCTGTGCGTGGTGTGGGGGTGAGTGGAATGAAGAGGACACTGGCCCTATGGTCTTGGTCAGGCACATGTGACTGCAAGGAACAGAACTCTGCAATTAAAAAAAAAAAAAAAGAACTCTGCAATTAACTCCAGGAATAGAGAGTTTGGGGAATCCTTAGGCTGGGATTCCCAAAAACCCCACTGAAGAAGTTCAGCCTGCCATCTGCCCAAAACTGGCCACTACAGCCTCCCCTGTTCTCTGTGACCAAAATGCCCCGTCTCTGTTTCCAGCCATGCACCTGCAGATCAGGGTGTGTGTGGCCCAAGACTCCCTGATGTCTGTCTACATACACTCCCTCTGTGCCTCAGTTCAAATTCTCAAAGGGCAAAATCTGATTGCTCAGGGGATCAGAAGGAAGAGTCCAGGTCCTCTCTGACTCCTGGAGCCTGATAGTAGCAGCCCTGAGGTGGAAGGATGGATTGTGAAGGGAAGTAGCTCTCTGATACAAGGCTCAGACCCTGCATCCCCAGGGGCTTACTTGAGCAAGTAAGACCAGGAGTTGTGCTCCCACCTGGGGTTTCATGCTAAGCTGTCTGTAGGGATGCCCTTCCTTCCCGTTTAGTGCTTCCAAGGCTAAGGGGGCAGCTCTGCTCTGCCCCTTCAGCTGCTACCTCCTTGCCTCAATCCCCACTGCCTCTTTCAACACACACCCAAAAGACTTTCTGCAGCCACAATCTGAGCACCTTACCTTAAGTCTCCTAGGCCCAGCAGGGCAGAGCCACTGCTACAGTGCTTGATGCTGTAGGCATCCAGCCATGGATCTCAGGTGTGGCGTCCCAGATCAGTAGCAGCAGTGGCAGGGACTTGGATAGACAAGCAGATCTTCTGAACCAGCAATCAACATCTGACCAACAAGGTCTCAACTCTGAGAACACTGGCTTAGGGGAAGACCACATACAGGAGAGGCCCGGAAAAGCCTAAAGGAGTGATGGGGGTTGGAAGGAGGCAAAGCTGCTGGGTGGGGGATTTGGGTCCCTTCCCTCAAACAGTCCATACCTTGGGCTTCCAGCTGTGTTTGGGGGGTGGGGATGGAGGGGTGCATGGGATGTGGGTGGAGATGGGCCACAGGCAACAAGGAGTGTGGCCATCCTCCGGGCAGCTTCACCAGCGGCTGGCAGCAGGCAAGCAGGGAGGGCTAGAGCCCTCTTGTCCAGAAGCCCTTCCCCCTGCAGCCCCACCTGGGCCAGACTCAGGAGGCGCCCCACGGGCTCCCCCATGCACAGAGGAGCTGATGGCCTAAGACCCTGTCTCTGTTCCTCCACAGCTGGCTTACTGGTCCAAGTATGTCGGTGAGTGCGCTCTAGATCCCAAGCTGCCGCGCCCCCGCCCCGCTGGGGTCCCCGAGCTGCTGCAGGGGCCGGGAAAACGCGGCACAGTGACGCCCCTCCTCCCATGTCGCAGACGGGGACCAGTGCGCGGCCCTGCCCCCGGAGCACGCGTGCGATAGCCCGTGCTGCGGACACGGCTCCTGCATCGATGGCATCGGTGCCTTCCACTGCGACTGCGGCCGGGGCTGGGAGGGCCGCTTCTGCCAGCACGGTGAGGGGGGGGCGGCGGGGAGGGGAGGCGGGGGCCAGGAGGGAGGGGGCGGGGGGAGCGCCGTGCCACCGGCCCTCCTGCTCCTCCTCCCCCCCATCCACCCAGAGGTGAGCTACATCAACTGCTCGCTGGACAACGGCGGCTGCTCGCACTACTGCCTGGAGGAGGAGGGCGGGCGCCACTGCAGCTGCGCCCCGGGCTACAGGCTGGGGGACGACCACCTGCAGTGCCAGCCCGCAGGTGAGCCCCACCCCCCTGTCCCGGTGCTGGGATGGGCACAGGGAGGTTCCCTGGGAGGGGGCGAGAAGACCGGCTGCAGGCTGCACCGGGGCTCGGGGTGCAGTCAGCCCTTGGGTCACTTGCCCTCGCTGGCCTGCCGTCCTCCAGGTGCCCCCGCTCACCCTGGGGACAGTTCTGGAGGAGCATGAGCCCATAGGGAGCTCCTCTCCCAAACTCGGAGCAGCTGTAGTGGACCAGGCCTCCAGCATCTTCCTCCATCTACCTTGGATGGCTTTATTTTCTGAAGACACCTTGTCCAGCTTGGCATCCCAGTTCCCCTCTCACCTTTGGCTTCTCTGAGGAGAGACAGGAACCAGAGACAGGAGAGTCTGCCTTCTTTTCTTTTTCCTTCCTATACATTTTAAATTTTATCAAAATTGTATATGCCCTAGGAAGTGAGAATTTTACAGCTCTTATGATGAATTTCAGCAGGTTGCTCCTCAGGGTGGGTTTTTTTTGTCATTCGCTGTACAGTGCCCTTGGTGGGCCCTTCTCAGGTGGGATATCTACCGCCTGGGCACATTTCCTTAGTCATTTCTTTGATACTCTCCTTCCTGCTGTGTCTCTGTTCTGTCCTGGTTCTCCTGTGACTCAGATCTCTTTCCTCTGGGTTGCTCTTCTAGGTTTGTTATTGCTTCTGTTTTCCACCTCTTTGACTTCGTGTTCTTCTTTCAGGGGATCTTCCACAACGTTATATTCCAATTCTTTTACTGGGAAGAAATATCTAACATTTTATTCTGAATTAGAGATTCACAGGAACCTACAAGGAAATGCCTGTGCACCTGCTGGCCTGTGGGTTTTCCTGCGGGACCATCGGGTGGCCCAGGTCACTGGCAGAACCCCTACTGCCCAGTTCCTCAGGTCTCTAGGCCATTTCCTAAGAAGAATCTTCCAGGCTCATGTTTGAGTGGGCCCCGCCTGCCTTCCAGGCCCCTGGCGTCTGCCCAGTCTGCAGATGGCTGTGTGACTCCCCCGGTCAGCCTTGCACATTGCTCTTTCCTGTGGCTGGAGTCCCAGATCACAGCCTCTAACTCAATTCACCCTGTGCAGAGAATACACCTATGGTCTTTTACAGGGCTGAGAGGAGAATCTAGCCACTGGGCACCTGGGACAGGGGTCTAGGGCTCTAGCAGTTTCCTTTCCAAACTCAGCATTCCTGTCTAGTCCTACCTACCCTGTGTCCTTCAGAAATACTGAGGCTTCTGGAGGGGTTCTGTAATAAAAGCAGTTTGCTGCTGGAATCCTCTATTACTGGCTAAGGTTTTTGTTTTCTCAGTCAGCCATATCAGTTGCCATGTCCAGCTTCTGGATTTTTGTGGCTGTTATCTGTCTCTGTTCTCTACCGCTAAGCACTTCCCCTTCTGATGGCTGCCCACTGCTCCTATTATCAAACCTAAATGGCGCATCATGAACAGATGCTGGAAGCCCTCCCATCCCTCAGTTCTCTGTCCTGTGCTCTCTCTTGACAGAGGACCTCACAACTATGCACAGAGCTACTTTGGGGGCTCTCCAGGAATGCCCACCACTTCCTTCCCATAATTTTTTACATGTGTTAAGGGCTTGATGGCATCCCAGCCTGAGACTTTACTTATGTTGGATTACTCTCAGCAGTCCTGGGTATACTGAACTCTGAGAAGTTTAACCACCTGTCCAAGGACACACAGAGAGGTAGTGATGCTGCTTGGCCTGGCTCTTACCATTAGGTGGCATGGTTTGTTGACTGACCAACTAACCAGAGAGGATTTGCAGGTTATTGGCCTTGGGTGCCTGAGCATCACATACCCCTTTAACCCTACAGGTGGAGCAAACTAGCCTGCAGGCAGGAAGTGGGCAAAGATGAGAGGGCAGTCTTGGGGAGTAGTGCCTGGCAGGAACTCACTAGCTTCCCTCTATCTTCAGTGAAGTTCCCTTGTGGGAGGCCAGGGAAGCAAATGGAGAAGAAACGCAAGCACTTGAAACGTGACACAAACCAAACTGACCAAATAGATCCAAGGCTCGTCAATGGGAAGGTGACCAGAAGGGGAGAAAGCCCCTGGCAGGTGAGAGGAGAGGCAGCTGTTGAGCTGTTGGGTCAGGAATCACTGAGCCCCTACTGGGAATTCCTGGTCAGGATGTACAAATGGAGAGAAGGAATGCTGCTTTCACTTAGGGTGGGGGTGGGGGGTGGGGGGTGCGGAGGGGCTGTGCCGGGAAAGCTGGAGGTCCCTGGTGGGAGTCATGACTGGGGCAGGGTGGGTGGAGCACAGGGGCATGGAGCAGATGTGCAGGAAGGCAATAGTTTTAACAAAGAGCTGGAAAGATCATGTGCTGCATGTGGCATTTTAGACAGAGGCCTAATGGGAGAGATGTTTTGCTTAAGAAAAGTGGGGAGGGGAAGGTTGACCCTGAGGTACCTCTCCAGCCTCATCATGGACACTAACACTTATTTGATCCCAGGCAATGGGGGATACAGAAATCAATAAGCAGGGCAATCCCCTGGGGGGCTCATAGACCCAGGGAGGGTCAGGCCTCTAAACACAACCACTCGGTGGGACCTACAAGGATGGCCAGCAGGATAGGGGCTGATGCAACCCTCAGGGGGATACTCAACGTAGCCTTCAGGCTTCAAAGGCATCTTAGAGAATTTGATCCTGGCCTGAGCCCTAAGGGTGAGTAGAACACTCTGGGTGCTGCTAAGGGTGACTACAGCAACAGTATGAGCAGAGGCACAGATATGCCCTGCAACAGGCCAACTCTGTAAAACAAGCAGAAATAGAAAATGCCAGTGAAGGACCATAAGTCCATGCTTATGTGACCAGGGAACCCAGGAAAATCCACCTATGCAGCTAGTGCCTCAGGCTTAAGGACCATACTGGGGACATGCTGAAAACCACGGGCCCTGACTTAGAGTATCAGGGGTACTGTTGTGATGTCACTGCCCACTCTCATTCCAGGTGGTCCTGCTGGACTCAAAGAAGAAGCTGGCCTGCGGGGCAGTGCTCATCCACACCTCCTGGGTGCTCACTGCGGCCCACTGCATGGAGGACTCTAAGAAGCTCATCGTCAGGCTCGGTGCGGGCTGGGGCCAGGCAGGAGGGGGCCACCAGAGGCCTCAGGGAGGGGTGGCACCAGACAGGCTAGCCAGGTTTTGGGTGCTTGAGCTCCATGGAAGGTGTCTGGGGTGAAGAGGCTTGTGTGTGCCCCCCAGCCACTCCTGTGGTAGAATTTTAGGCAGAGTGACACCTGATATTTGGTAGGTAGGGGATTCTCTTCAAATCTGGTGCCCAGGTGTTTACACACATATGTTTGCAAAGTGAGTGGGGGTGGCTCACACAGACACACTTGTGTCTGCACTCCCACTCCCATGACACAGGCTGTGTGTGCAGAGCTCCAGCACCATTAGGTGCAGAGACCCACAGGGCATCTACATGGCCTGGTCTCAGAGCCAGGCTTCACACAGACTGATGAGAACAGAGCTGGGCCACAGAGGCCCAAGCATCTTCCCTGCTTCCCCCAGCTGCTCCCTGCAGTGGTCCAGGGCCACAAGCCCAGCCCCACTCTATCAGTTTCTGGCAGGGGCTCCCCACTGTTGATGCAGGAAAGAAGGAAAAGGTACATTGAAAATGACCAAATTCATATTCCTTCCAATTACCTCCAGCACAACCAAAGACCATTTGCCTCCAGTGGCGCTCAGTTTAGGATTTCCAACTACCCCACCCCTCTTCTCTCACCCCTCCAGGAGCCACCAACCTTGCTGGAGACAGCCTTGCTGTCTCTTGTGTGTAATCCAGACCTTTCTTCCCTGGCAGAGCCTGTGTCCTGTTGGTCCTCTCTGGGTCTTGCTGCTCTTGCTCCATCCCCATCGTGGCTTGTCCTTACCTCACCCTCAGGCCAGCACCACTCACAGGAGAGTCGTATCTCTCTACTGTGGTTGCTCCATATTCCCTTTTGTGGCTCCAGTCTATGTCCCAGGCTTCCCTGCTGACTGCCCACTGCTGCTGGCTTGCCAGGCCTCACTGCTCCATCAGTGAGCGAGTCCTGAATTCCAGCGTTTTGCCCCTTGAGGACTGACACCACAGCGGTTACGCTGGCAGGGATCTGAGGCATGGACTCGTGGCCCTCATGATTACAGTGCCTGGGATACACAACCACTCTGACTGCTCCTCTGCCCTGCAGGGGAGTACGACCTGCGGCGCTGGGAAAAGGGGGAGATGGATGTGGACATCAAAGAGGTCCTTATCCACCCCAACTACAGCAAAAGCACCACAGACAATGACATCGCACTGCTCCACCTGGCCCAGCCTGCCATCTTTTCGCAGACCATCGTGCCCATCTGCCTCCCAGACAGTGGCCTTGCAGAGCGTGAGCTCACCCAGGTTGGCCAGGAGACCGTGGTGACTGGCTGGGGCTACCGCAGTGAGACTAAAAGAAACCGCACCTTTGTCCTCAACTTTATCAACATCCCTGTGGCCCCGCACAACGAGTGCATCCAGGCCATGTACAACATGATATCTGAGAACATGCTGTGTGCGGGCATCCTTGGGGACTCACGGGATGCCTGTGAGGGGGACAGTGGGGGGCCTATGGTTACGTCCTTCCGTGGCACCTGGTTCCTGGTGGGCCTGGTGAGCTGGGGCGAGGGCTGTGGGCGCCTCCACAATTATGGCATTTACACTAAAGTCAGCCGCTACCTTGACTGGATCCACAGCCACATTAGAGGTGAGGAGGCCTCCCTCGAGAACCAGGTACCTTAGCATCCCTCAGGCTTGTGTCTGAACCCCAGAGGCCACTCATGGAGTGGGGGCTGGATTGCTGAATGGCAATATTTGAAACATTAAAGAGGACATGTGACAAGCATACCAGCTACAGTTCTGTCTGTTGTTGCATCCCTTTTCTGGACTGTTCTGGAGGGAAGTAACATTTGTGGAGCATCTACTGCATGTCTCACATATTATGAACACAATCTTATCTAACGCCCAAAGCAAGTCTGTGGGATGGGAAATAGTAGTAGGTCCAAGTCTGGTGGGATCTGAGGCTGATAACATTTGGAGGGGGCTCTCTTTCTGAAAAATAAAAAAAAGTTGACAGTAAAACTGTGAGAGCTTCTCCCAAGGCCCTGGAAGGAGCCTGCACAAAACACAGATCTGGAAGCCAGAGCTTTACAGTAAACCCAACAAGACAGTGGTTTTGAACTCCTATTACAGAGGAGGAAACTGAAGTTCAGGAGGGTTTATGTGGTGGAATCAGGATTCAAATCTAGATCTGACTCCCAAACCCCTGTGCCCCTGGTCTGTTCTCCACTGGTCTTGACGGGCAGCTGTGTTGAGCACCTGCTGGATGTGGAGTCCATTATCAGTCCATTGGGGAAGTAGCTAGAGACTCAGAAGGTACTGTTTCCGCTCAGAATGAGCTCATAGTGTAGTTGGGGAAGCTGTTGAGGAACCATTTCACACGATCATGAACAGCAGTAAGCAAAAGATTCTATCTTGACCCAACCTTCTAGGCAAAACTGAATGAGACAGAGAAAGAAGTGAGGATGTACCAAATAAAAAGGGATAGAGGTGAGACAAGCCAAGACAATTAGTCTAAAGTCATACAAGTAATCTAACACTGTGTGGCCTTGGCCAAGTCATTATCTTCTCTGGGCATCAGTAAAATAAAGGGATTTTATTTTTAAAAACAGATACTTAAAGTCTCTAGAAATGGTCCTAAAGGCAAACAAAACAAGAACAAAGATACGTCCTTTAAACCAACACAAGAAAACTTGATCTGTCCAACAGAAAATAAGGAGAATAAAAATATATAAGTAGCAGACATAAATACATTGTGTTCCTATATAATAACAATGAACATGTGCAAATCAAAATTAAAAATACCACTTCCAACCACCCTCAAGAAATTGAAGTACTGAGACTTAAATTAAACACACAACTATGGCTACCCGATTTTTTACAAAGGTGCAAAAGCAATTCAGTGGAGGAAGGAGAGACTTTTCAACACGTGAAGTTGGTACAGTGGGGCATCCATCCACCAAAAAATTAAACCCAATCTAAGTCTTACACCTCATACAAAAAGTAAATCAAAATGGACATAAACTCTAAAATGAGACAAGAAGAAAGTACAGTTAACGGAAACTATGGAATAAGATGGAAATAATGATAAATGTAATTAGGTTAAACTTACCAATTAAAAGAGAGAACTGACATGGGCCAGATGGACTTAACAGGTATATTCAGAACATTTCATCCTAAAGCAGCAGAATACACATTCTTTTTAAGTGCACATTGAACATTCTCCACAGTAGATCACATACTGGGTCACAAAACAGCCTTCAACAAATACAAAAAGACTTAGATCATACCATGCATATTTTTCAAACCAAAACATTATGAAACTTGAAGTAAGTCACAAGAAAAAATTTGGAAAGACCACAAATTAAAAGAACAAATTAAAGAACAAAGACCACAAATTAAAGAACATCCTACTAAAGAATGAATGGGTCAACCAGGAAATTAAAGAAGAAATTAAAAAATACATGGAAGCAGATAAAAATGAAAACATGACTGTCCAAAACCTTTGGGATACAGCAAGGGCAGTCCTACACAACCTAATATTACACCTAAAAGAGTTAAAAAAGGAACAGCAAATAAAGCCTAAAGCCAGTAGGAGAAGGGAAATAATAGATTGGAGCTGAAATCATATACAAACAAAAAAACAGAACACATCAATAAAACTAAGAGTTGGTTTCTTGAAAAAATTAATAAAATTAATAAACCCCTAACCAGACTTATCAAAAAGAAAAGAGAAAGGACCCAAATAAATAAAATTACAAATAAAAGAGGACAGATCACAACCAACACCACAAAAATACAAACATATTTTTGTACGTACTAGAGAATATTATGAAAAATTATAGCCAACAAACTGAGCAACCTGGAAGAAATGGATAAATTCCTAGAAACCTACAAACTACCAAATCTGAAACAGGAATAAGCCCATAACCAACAAAGAAATTGAATCAGTAATCAAAATTTCGCAACAAAGTGTTTAGGCCCAGATGGCTTCCCAGGAGAATTCTATCAGACTTTTAAAGAGTTAATATTTGGGAACCCTGGATGACTTAGCACTTGACTGTTTGTGTTGAGCTCAGCAAGAGCTGAGTCTGGATCTGGTCCCAGATCCCTGGAATAGAGTCCCACATCAGGCTCCCTGCATGGAGCCTGCTTCTCCCTCTGCCTGTGTCTCTGCTTCTCTCTGTCATGAGTAAATATATAAAATCTAAAAAAAAAGTTATGGTGAGAGCAGCTCTCACTGTTTCCCCATTGAGGATGATATTAGTTGTGGGCCTTTCGTATATGGCCTATATGATGTTGAGGTATGTTCCATCTGCCTGATGCAGGACTTGATCCCAGGACTCTGAGATCATGTCCCAAGCCAAAGGCAGACGCCCAACCGCTGAGCCACCCAGGCGTCCCTCACCATAACTTTTTTACATAGTACTGGAAGTAGTAGCCTCAGCAATCAGACAACAAAAAGAAATGAAAGGCATCCAAATCAGCAAGAAAGAAGTCAAACTTTCACTATTTACAGACAAGTTACTCCATGTAGAAAACCCAACAAACTCCACCAAAAAATTGCTAGAACTAATATATGAATTCAGCAAAGTCACAGGATATAAAATCAATGTATAGAAATCTGTACATTGTTGCATTTGTATTCACCAATAATGAAGCAGCAAAAAGAGAAATCAAGGAGTGGGTCCCATTTACCATTGTACCAAGAACTAGAAGATACATGGGAATAAACCTAACCAAAGATATAAAAGATTTGAACTCTGAAAACTAGAGAACACTTATGAAAGAAATTGAAGAGGACACAAAGAAATGGAAAAGCACATGGATTGGAAAAACAAACTTTACTAAAATGTCTATACTACCCAAAGCAATCTACGTATTCAATGCAATCCCTATCAAAATACTACCAGCACTTTTCACAGAGCTAGAACAAATAATCCTAAAGCTTGTATAAAACCAAAAAGACCCCGAATAACCAAAGCAATACTTAAAAAGAAAAGAATAGCTGAAGGCATCACAATCCCAGACTTAAAGCTATATTACAAAGCTGTAGTTGTCAAGACAGTATGGTACTAGCACAAAAACAGACACACAGATCAATGGAACAGAATAAGAAAACCCAGAAATGGACCCTCAACTCTATGGTCAACTAATCTTTGACAAAGCAGGAAAGAATATTCAATAGAAAAAAGACAGTCTCTTCAACAAATGGTGTTGGGAAAACAGGAGAGCAACATGTAAAAGAATGAAACTGGACCACTTTTTTATACCATACACAAAAATAAATTCAAAATGAATGAAGGACCTAAATATGAGATAGGAAGCCATCAAAGAAGAACACAGGCAACAACTCTTTGACCTCAGCATAGCAACTTTTTACTAGACATGTTGTCAGATGCAAAAGAAACAAAAGCAAAAATGAACTATTGGGACTCCATCAAGATAAAAAGCTTCTGCACAGCAAAAAGAAACAATCAACAAAAACTAAAAGGAAACCTACAGAATGGGAAAAGATATTTGCAAATGACATATCTGATAAAGGGTTAGTATCCAAAATCTATAAAGAATTTATCAAATTCAACACTCAAAAAACAAATAATCCAGTTTAAAAATTGGCAGAAGACATGTATGGACATTTTCCCAAAGAAGACATACAAGTGTCAACAGAGGCATGAAAAGATGCTCATTATCACTTATCATCAGAGCAATACAAATCAAAGCTACAATGCGATACCGCCTTACACCTGTGAAGGCTAAAATTAATGGCTAAAATTAATAATACAGGAAACAATAGATGTTGGCAAGGACATAGAGAAAGAGGAACTCTCTTACACTGTTGGTAGGAATGCAAACTGGTGCAGCCACTCTGGAAAACAGTGTGGAGGTTCCTCAAAGAGTTAAAAATAGAATTACCCTGAGATCCAGCAATTGCAGTACTAGGTATTTACCCAAAGGATACAAGACTACAGATTTGAAGGAATATATGCACTCTCATGTAGCATGAGGGGTACATGCAGCATTACCAACAATAACCAAACTATGGAAAGAGCACAAATGTCCATCAACTGGCGATGAATGAGAAAAAAGATGTGTATGTATGTATATACACACACACACATATTATAATATATATAATGGAATATTATTCAGCCATTAAAAAGAATGAAATCTTGCCATTTGCAAAGGCATGAATGGGGCTAGAGTGTATTATGCTAAGTGAAGTAAGTAAGTCAGAGAAAGACAAATACCATATGATTCAGTCACATGCAGAATTTAAGAAACAAAGCAGATGAATATACGGGAAGGAAGAGAGAGAGAGAGAAAGAGAGAAAGAGGGAGAGAATGAAATCATAGAAGATCCTTGAAGACAGGAACAAACTAAGGGTTGATGGAGTAAGGTGGGTGGAGGACAGGCTAAATGGGTGATGGGTGTTAAGAATATCAAAACAGTACAAATATGGTATAAAAACAGATCAACAGAACAGAACAGAGAGCCCAGAAATAAACCCATGCATACATTATCAATAATTTACAAAGAAGTCAGAATATACAGTAGAAAAAGGACCATCTTTTCAATAAATAGTATTGGGAAAACTGGAGAGCCTCATGCACAAGAATGAAACTGGACCACTATCTTACACCATACACAGATATTAATTCACAATGGGTTAGAGACCCATTGCCATTTGTGCAACATGAATGGACTCTGGGATCACTGTGCTAATTAAGTCAGACAAAGAAAGACAAATACTATAGTGTCTCAGTTATATGTGGAATCTAACTAACTAACCAATCAATCAACTTCATAGATACAGATGCCAGATTGGTGGTTGCCAGAGGAGGGGTTTTGGGGGTGGGAAAAATGGGTGAAAGGGGTCAAAAGGCATAAACTTCCAGCTATAAAATAAGTCTTGAGGATGTAATGTGCAACATAGTGACTATAGTTAATAATACTGTAGTGTATATTTGAAGGCTGCTAAGAAAGTAGGTCTTGAATGTTCTCATAGAAAACAAAATTTGTAACTAAGTGTGGTGATGGATGTTAACTAGACTTATTGTGGTGATCATTTTACAATATACACAAATACTAAACCATTATTCTGTACTTGAAACCAATATAATGTTAAATGTCAATTATGTCTCAATAAAAAATTAAATAGAAAGGAGAGTGAATTAGGAACTGTTTTTGCTATAAATGAAATAGATACATTTCTTAAAGCACAAGGAGAAAATTGAAGTGGTGCTGAAAGCCATCCCTTCTCCTCTTCCAAAGCCTCAGTCATATGTTGTTTTGTGTCTGTGAATTCCATCAAACTTTTAAAGAACAGTCGCTTATGCTTCAAAATGAACAAAAACCCAAAACAGCAAAAACTGCCCAGCTTATTTTATATGTAGTGCCATAGATATCTCCCTGTTGGTGCCTAAGGCTTGCTGCCTGACCCTGAACCTTCATTTCCTCATCTAAGAACTTGGGTTCATATATACTATATCCCTCGCGGTTGTAAGGATCAAACAAAATAAAAATCTGCAGGGTGCCTGGAGGTAAAGCTCTCAGTAAGCTTCTCCCTCCCTTTTTTTCCTTACTCCTTCATGCAAAGTCTAGGAGTGAGGATCACAGTAACTAAAACTTCTTCAGAGATGGGAGAGATATGCACAAGCTGAGTTGTCTATGAAAGTAGGAGTTTAATTCTCCAGTGGAAGCTGGCCATGTGCAGAGAATCCTGCTCTGGGGCTGCTGGGGT
The DNA here is from genome assembly GCF_048164855.1 of Canis lupus baileyi. Taxonomy (NCBI): domain Eukaryota; kingdom Metazoa; phylum Chordata; class Mammalia; order Carnivora; family Canidae; genus Canis; species Canis lupus. Next base: position 28,435,499 of record NC_132857.1, on the reverse strand, counting down.
GAGGGGTTGGGGTTTCTGCCTCCTAAGGAGCTCTCCACTCAGCTGAACCAGGGGGGCAGAGCAGGAGAGAAAGGACAGATGGCAAAGTGCTAGCTATACTGAGGCTAAAGAGGCACAGGGAGAGCTGGGGGGAGGTGGCAGGTTGGTGGGGCTGAAAAACTTATGGGCACAGGTCCAGGAATAGGTGGGCCAAGTCCCAAGAGGGGCCCAGGAGAGGATGAGCAAGAAGAGCTCCAGGGAAGAGATGGCTAGCCAGCCCCACTTGTCTCAGGGTAGACTGCAGGCTGAGGGCAGGGATGAGAATAGCAGTACCGATCACCCTCACTTAGCTAACCACATGATGGCAGTTGTCTCACAGCAACTAAAAAGGAATACTGCTGATTCTCTTCATATTGATGAGGAGGAAAGAGGCTCAGAGGGACTCTATAAGTTGTCCCTAATGGGGGAGTTGGGTGGAATTTGTGGTAGGCTTCAAAGCTCCTGTTCTGTCCTCTGTGACATGGAGCCAGGTTGCAGGTGAGGAAGAGGAGTCATGTATGGTTAGGTAATGGCAGGAAGACCTGGGCTCTGTCAATATTTGGGATAAGTCAACCATTAGCCAGTTTTAGCCTTGCCCCTTGGTGGGCTCCACTGGCAGTTTCTGGGTTAAGCCCGGCCAGCTTTAGCCCTTCTGGGGACTCCTTGGGGCTTGGCCAGCAATGGATATGGAAGGGCAGGTAGGGGGCAATGTCCGCCCTCTCTGTTCAGGATATTTCTCCATGGCAGGTGGTTCCTCACCTGTTCCCACCCAGAGGGTGGCAGTTCTGTCAAAGGGGACAAATGAGCAGCAGCTTAGGTCACTGAAACAGCTGAAAAAATGAGTTTTAAGAGGATCTGTCAAGAAAGAAACAAAGGCATTGAAACTAGTCATCATGAGGGCATTTGGCTGGCTTAGTAGAGCATATGACTCTTGATCTTGGGGTTGTAAGTTTGAGCCCCATGTTGGGTGTAGAGATTACCTAAAAATATAAATCTTAATAAAAAAGAATGTAGTCATCATGGGAGAGGCAAAATTCTGATGGACTTTATTGCACTTATTTATTTATTTTGTGGTTTAGTATTATTTTTAAGTTCTATATGGGGGGACGAGGAATCCATCATAATCTTTCTAGTTCCCAGAAATTCTCAAATCAGACTCTGTTCTCTTGGACCTGTGCATGAGTTATTAATCCTCATGGTATCAGAGTTTTCAATGTTCACATGATTTGTCTTTGCATATTCCATTTCTTTGTAGAAAATCTCCACCTTTCCACCCATATGGCCCACTGTTTTCTCTATCTTCTTTACTATATTGTGAGTCTATTTGTGGGTCTACTACATATGTTGACTCTTTTCTTCTTGATTATTGGTTAATTTTTTGCCTCATTACCTGTCTCATAATTTTTACAGAATGCTGAAAATTATTTAAAAAGGAATCATAGCAACTGAAGATTGTATTTTTTTCCTATCAGAAAATGCTTCTCCCTTCTGGTTCAATCAAGAACTAAGCTGGTGGGGATCCCTGGATGGCTCAGCGGTTTAGTGCCTGCCATCGGCCCAAGGCGTGATCCTGGAGTCCTAGGATCGAGTCCCACATCAGGCTCCCTGTATGGAGCCTGCTTCTCCCTCTGCCTGTGTCTCTGCCTCTCTCTCTCTCTCTCTCTTTCTCTCTCTCTCTGTCTCTCATGAATAAATAAATAAAATCTTAAAAAAAAAAAAAAAAAAAAAAGAACTAAGCTGGTATCGGCTGGTCTTTCAGCAGACATTACAGGCCAGAAAGGAGTGGCATTATATGTTCAAAGTGCTCAAAGAAAAAAAAATTACAACCAAGAATACTCTATCTAGCAAGGCTATCTTCCAGAATAGAAAGAGAAATAAAAAAGGTGGAGGGAGGGGGAAGAAGGAGGGATAAAGTGCTTCCCTGACAAACAAAAGTTGGAGTTCATCAACACTAAGTTAGCCTTACAAGATATGTTAAAGGGAATTCTTTAATGGAAAGAGAAGGCCATGAGTAGAAGTAAAAAAAAAAAAAAAAAAGGAAAACCTTTCACGATGAACAAAATGGCAATAATTACTATAAATGTAGATGTTCAAATCAGACTAAATGCTCAAATCAAAAGACATAGGGTGAGACGCCTGGGTGGCTCAGCAGTTGAGCCTCTGCCTTCAGCTCAGGGTGTGATCCTGGAGTTCTGGGATCGAGTCCTGCATCAGGCTTCCTACAGGGAGCCTGCTTCTCCCTCTTCCTACGTCTCTGTCTCTCTCTGTGTCTCTTATGAATAAAAAAATCTTAAAAAAAAAAGACATAGGGTAACTGAATGGCTAAAACAAACAAACAAACAAAATCCATCTATCACTGCCTATAGGAGACTCACTTCAGACCTAAATGATACAGATTGAAAATGAAAAAATAGAAAAAATATATACCATGCAAATAAAAAAAGCTGGGATAGCAATACTTTTATCAGACGAAATAGACTTTAAAATAAAGACTATAGCAAGAGACAAAGAAGGGCACTACATAATGATAAAAGGGTCAATCCAACAAAAGAATATAACAATTGTAAATGTCTATACCCCATAAGACCACATATACAACATAAGAGCACCTAAATACATGAAGCAAATATTAACAGACATAAAGGAAGAAATCAACAGTAATACAATAATAGTAGGGGACATTTACATAATGGATAGATCATTCAGACAGAAAATCAACAAGGAAACAGTGGTTTTGAATAATACATTACACTAGATAAACCTGATATATAGATATATATGGAACATTCCACTGAAAACAAATAGAATATTTGGAGCATTCCAAATACTCCAAGGATATATGGAGCATTCTCCAGGATTGATCACACTAGGCCACAAACACAAATCTCAATGAATTTAAGAAGATTGAAATCATATCAAGCATCTTTTCTAACCACAACTGTATGAAACTAGAAATCAGTTGCAAAAAAAAAAAAATCTGGAAAGCACTAAAAACCATGGAGGTTTTTAAACAACATGCTACTAAATGATGAATGTGTCAACTAAGAAATCAAAGAGGAAACCAACAAATACATGGAGACAAATGAAAATAAAACCACAATGGTCCAATATCTTTGGGACACAGCAAAGATTCTGAGAGGGAAATTTATAGCATTACAGGTCTACCTCAAGAAACAAGAAAAATTAAAAAAAAAAAAAGAAAAGAAAAGAAACAAGAAAAATCTCAAATAAACACCTAAAGATGCTAGGAAAAGAAGAACAAAGCTCAGAGCTAGCAGAAGGAAGGGAACAATAAAGATCAGAGCAAATATTACTCAGCTATTAGAAATGACAAATACCCACCATTTGCTTCAACGTGGATGGAACTGGAGGGTATTATGTTGAGTGAAGTAAGTCAATCGGAGAAGGACAAACATTATATGGTCTCATTCATTTGGGGAATATAAATAATAGTAAAAGGGAATATAAGGGAAGGGAGAAGAAATGTGTGGGAAATATCAGAAAGGGAGACAGAACATAAAGACTCCTAACTCCGGGAAACGAACTAGGGGTGGTAGAAGGGGAGGAGGGTGGGGGGTGGGAGTGAATGGGTGACGGGCACTGGGTGTTATTCTGTATGTTAGTAAATTGAACACCAATAAAAAATAAATTAAAAAAAAAGATCAGAGCAGAAATAATGAAATAAAAATTAAAAACACATTTGTATACATAATTTTATAAAATTTTATAATTTACAAATTATAATTATAATTTTTATATACGTAATATATACTATAATTATAATTTTATAAAATTTTATAATTAAAAAATTAAAAACAACATACTTAATGGTGAATAACTGAAATCTTATTATCTAAGATCAGGAACAAGACACTTATTCAACATAGTACTGGCAGCCTTGGCTGCAGCAATCAGACCAAGATTAATAATAATAAATAAAACTCATCCATCCACATTGGTAAAGGAGTAAAACAGTCACTATTTGCAGATGATCTGGAACTATCTATAGAAAACCCTAAAAACTCCACCAAAAATCTATTAGAACTGATAAATGAATTCAGTAAAGTTACAGGACATGAAATTAATATACAGAAATCTGTTCCATTTCTGTACACTAATAATGAGGTAGCAGAAAGAGAAATTAAGACAACAGTCCCATTTAAAATGACACCACTCTCTCCTTCAGCCATTAAAGATGCCAAAAGGAAAGAAGGCTAAGAAGGTGATCCCGGCTCCTACTGTTATGAAGAAGCAGGAGGCTAAGAACGTGGTCAGTCTCCTGTTCGAGAAAAGACCCAAGAATTTTGGCATTGGACAAGACATTCAGCCCAAAAGGGACCTCAGTTGCTTTGTCAAATGTCCCTGCTATGTCTGGCTGCAGCAGCAAAGGGCTATTTTCTATAAACATCTAGAAGTGCCTCACCTAGATGTTGGACTGCCAAACAGCTATTCAAATGCTTAAGCTGGTATACAAATACAGACAAGAGACAAAGCAAAAGAAGAAATAGAGATTGTTGGTTCAGGCTGAGAAGAAAGCTGCTGGCAAAGGGGATATACTCGCTAAGAGGCTACCTGTCCAAGGTAGAATTAATATTGTCATCATTGGGATGCCTGGATGGCTCAGCGGTTGAGCCTCTGCCTTCGGCTCAGGGCGTGATCCTGGTCCTGGGATCGAGTCCCATATCAGGCTCCCTGTGAGGAGCCTGCTTCTCCCTCTGCCTGTCTCTACCTCTCTCTGTGTGTCTCTCATGAATAAATAAATAAAATTGAAAAAAGCATATTGTCATCACCTTGGTGGAAAACAAGAAAGCTCAGCTGGTAGTGTTTGCACATGATATGAATCCCATTAAGCTGGCTGTCTTCCTGCCTGCACTGTGTTATAAGAGGGGGGTTCCCTACTGCATTATCAAGGGGCCAGGCTGGGGTGTCTGGTCCACAAGAAGACCTTTAACACTGTTGTGTTCACAGAGGTTAACTTGGAAAACAAAGGAGCTCTGGCTAAGCTGGTAGAAACTATCAAGACCAATTACAATGGCAGATATAATGAGATCAACTGCCACGGGGGAAGCAATGTCCTAGGTCTAAAATCAGTAGCTCACATTGCCAAATTGGAAAAGGCAAAGGCTAAAGAACTGGCCACCAAACCAGATTGAGTGGATGTTGTTGAATTTTCTGTACATATAAGTAATACAAAGTTCTCTTTAAAAAAAATAAAAAATAGAACAAATAGAAAGGTATGTCATGGCCATGGATTAGAAGAATTAATATAGTTAAAATGTCCCTACTACCCAAAGCAATCTATAGATTCAATGCAATTCCTATCAATACAAATAGCATTTTTCACAGAACTAGAGCAAACAATTATAAAATTTGTATAGAGAGTATTATGCTAAGCAAAATAAGTCAATTAAAGAAAGACAAATATCATATGATTCAGTCATATGTGGAAATTAAGAAACAAAACAAATAGGAAGGGAAAAGAGAGAGAGAGGCACATAAAGAAGCAGATTCTTAACTATAAAGGACAAACTTATGGTTACCAAAGGGGAGGGGGTGGGGAGAATGGGTTATATAGGTAATGAGGATTAAGGAGAGCACTTGTGATGAGCACCAAGTGTTGTATGGAAGTGAAGAATCACTATATTGTACACTTGAAACTGATATTACTCTGTATGCAAACTAACTGGAATTGAAGTAAAAACTTTTTTTTTTTCAGTAGGCTATACACCCAATGTGGGGCTTGAACTCACTTTAACTCATGACCCTGAGATCAAGACCTAAGCTGAGATTGAGTCTGACACTTAACACACTGAACCACCCAGGTGCTTTAAGTAAAAATTTTAAAAAATATTTTTTAAATTAAAAATTTGTATGGATCCACAAAAGACCTTGAATAGCTAAAGCAATCTTCAGAAAGTAGAACAAAGCTGGAGTTATCACAATCTCAGATTTCATGATATACTACAAAGCAATAGAATCAAAACAGTATGATACTAGCACAAAAATAGACACCATAGACCAAGAGTACAGGAGATCACCAAAATAGACCCATACTTATATGATCAATTAATCTACAACAAAGGAGGCAAGACATGGGGAAAAGACAGTCTTTTCAATAAATGCTGTTGGAGAAACTAGACACTTAATGCAAAAGAATAAACCTGGGGCACCTGGGTAGCTCAGTCAACTGAGCATTTGGCTCTTGATCTCAGCTCAGGTCTTGATCTCAGGGTCATGAGTTAAAGCCTCACACTGAGTTCCATACTGGACATGGAGTCTACTTAAAAATATTTTTTTATTATTTTTATTATTTTTTTAAAGATTTTATTTATTTATTCATGATAGAGAGAGAGAGAGAGAGGCAGAGACACAGGCAGAGGGAGAAGCAGGCTCCAAGCAGGGAGCCTGACATGGGACTTGATCCGGGGTCTCCAGGATCGCGCCCTGGGCCAAAGGGAGGCACCAAACCGCTGAGTCACCCAGGTGTCCCAGAAAAAAATTTTTTTAAATTTTTTTAATTAAAGAAAAAAGAATGAACCTAGATCACTATCTTACACCATATACAAAATTTAATCATAGTGGATTAAAGACTTTAATATAAGACCTTAAACCACAAAACTCCTAGAAGAAAACATAGGTAATAAACCCCTTGGCATTGATCTTAGTGATGTTTTTTTCAATCTGACTGTAAAGGCAAAGGAAACAAAAGCAAAATTAAACAAATGAAACTAACTGAACTAAGAAGCTTCTGCACACTGAGGAAAACTATCAACGAAATGAAGAGGCAATCTACTGAATAGGAGAAGATATATTCAAATCATACATTTGATAAATGGCTAATATCCAAAATACATAAAGAACTCAGATATCTCAATGCCAAAAAATGATCTGATTAAAAAATGGGTGGAGAATCTGAATAGAAATTTTTCAAGCTATACAGATATCCAACAGACATATGAAAAGGTGGGTGTTCAACATCACTAATTATTAGGGAAATAAAAATAAAAACCACAATGAGATGTATCACACCTGTCAGAATGGCTATCATCAAAAAGACAAGCAATAACAAGTGTTGGCAAGGATGTGGACAAAAAAGGAACCCTGGTTTACTGTTGGTGGGAATGTAAACTGGTACAGCCACTATGGGAAACAGCATAATTTTCCTCCAAAATTTAAAAAAGAATTACTATATAATCTAGGAATTCCACTACTGGGTATCTTACTGAAGAAAATGAAAACACTAATTTAAAAAGGTATCTGCACCCCTATGTTCACTGCAGCATTATTTACAATGGCCAAGATATGGAAACCTAAGTGTCCATGGATGAAGATGATATGGCAAATACACACAATAGAATACTACTCAGCCATAAAAAAGAATGAAGTCTTACTATGTGCAAGAACACAAATGGACCTAGAGGGTATTATTCTAAGTGAAATAAATCAGAGAAAGACAAATATTACATGATTTATGTATAGGTAGGATCAAACAAACAAAACAAAATAAAACCCAGATTCATAAATATAGAAAACAGACTGCAAGGGGGGAAGGGAATTTATGGAAGTATGAAGTGGACGAAGAGGATCAAGAATTGAAAACTTCCAGTTATAAAATAAGTAAGTCATGAGAATATAATGTACAACATGAGAATATAGTCAATAATACTGTATTAACTTTGTATGGTGACAGATGGTAACTAGACTTTGGAGGTAATTCTGTAGTGTATGCAAATATCAAATCACTATGTTGTATACCTGAACACAATATAATGTGTCCATCCTATCTAAATAATAAAAAAAAATAACTATACTGGGATGAAGTTTGACCTCAGTTGTAGTTGGAAACAGACCCTATCTGATTTATATAATGTCAAGACACTCTCACTTTTGGACTGAAAGCCTGACAGGTCGACTTTGTCTGTTCCAAAGATGCAGAAAGTTGTTCTGCCTTTTGGCAGTTTTAAACTCTGCTCCTCAGTTTCCTACCCTAGGCTGCTTCCAAACTTGTCAGATATTTTATGAAAGAGATTGGCAGTTTGTTTGAGCTAAGCCCTTTTTCTGGATAGGACTTTGTTTCCCAGATATCTAAGACTAAGGGAGATAAGGTTCTATCATTTAAAAACACTTCAGTCTCCTGTGAAGCCTCCAAATGCATTAAATAAGCAAATTAATGGGGGAGGGAACATAAAATAGCTGCCACATTTAAAAATGTTAAATAGGAGAGAGGGAAGATAATGGTGGAGTACGAGGACTCCAGGCACACTTCACCCTTGAACACAACTAGAGAGCTGTCAAATCATCCTAAATATCCTAGGAATCAACCCAAAGACAGGCAGAACAAACTCCACAACTAAAGGGAGAGAAGAGAAGTGCCTGGCTGGTTAGTCAGGTAAGCATTTGCCTTAGGCTTAGGTCATGATCCCAGGGTGCTTGAATCCAGCCCCATATTGAGTGCACTGCTCAGCAGAAAGTCTGCTTCTCTCTTTCCCTCTGCCCCCTACTTCTTGTACCCCTTATGCTCTCTATGAAAGAAAGAAAAGAAAGAAAGAAAGAAAGAAAAGAAAGAAGAAGGAAGGAAAGGAAAGGAAAGGAAAGGAAAGGAAAGGAAGAAAGAAAGAGAAAAGAAGAAAAGAAAAGAAAAGAAAAGAAAGAAAAGAAAAGAAGAAAAGAAAAGAAAGAAAAGAAAAGAAAAGAAAAGAAAAGAAAAGAAAAGAAAGAAAAGAAAAGAAAAGAAAAGAAAAGAAAAGAAAAGAAAAGAAAAGAAAAGAAGCCACATTGAAGAAGGTGCAGGGCAGCCTGGGTGGCTCAGTGGTTTAGCACCGCCTTCGCTCCAGTCCCATGGACCGACCCTTCGGATCAAGTCCCATGTCTGGCTCCCTGTATGGAGCCTGCTTCTCCCCCTGCCTGTGTCTCTGCCTCTCTCTCTCTCTCTCTCTCTCTCTGTGTCTCTCATGAATAAAATAAAATCTTTAAAAAAAAAAAAAAAAAAGAAGTTGGGAAGTGCAGAGATCCAGTTTGGGAGAGAAACAGAGAGACTGACTAACAAACAGGGGAGCACACAGAGAAAATTAATCCCTGTAGAAACTGGCTTGGAGGGCAGCCCCAGTGGTGCAGTGGTTTAGTGTGGCCTGCAGCCCGGGGTGTGATCCTGTAGACCTGGGATCGAGTCCCAGGTCGGGCTCCCTGCATGGAGCCTGCTTCTCCCTCTGTTGTGTCTCTGCCTCTCTCTCTCTGAATAAATAAATAAATAATCTTAAAAAAAAAAAAAAAGAAAAAAAAGAAAGAAATTGGCTTGGAAACTAAGAGGGGCAATGAGTCACGCAACTTGTAGGGCTAAAGCCTGGTGTCTTAAGGTCAGTGGGTTTGGTGCTGGGGAGAGTGCCCAGAGGCATTGAGGCTGCTCTTGAAGAGAAGGCAGGGCAAACAGCCTGCAGACATACATCGTGGAAATAGCAATCTGAACAGCACCTGAGACACACAGTGGGGAGGTTATTTGCTCATCTTATATACCATGTCCCAGAGAGGCAGTGTTCATGAAGAGACCCTTCCAGGAACAAAGGAACTGGCAGGTGCCATTTCCCACCCCACCCCTCACCATATTCATAGGACCATCTGTGGGAACCAGCACAGCTACCTAACTTGCTTACACTAAGCCCTGCCCTCCTGAACTCTGGTAACCACACTTCCTAGTCATGATTGCCTCTGTCCCAGCACCATGGGCCACCTCCCCAGAAGACTGATCCAAACCCCTGCTCACATCACACATCTAGATTTGGGAGTTTTGTGGAGCCTCGGTCCTGTTAGTGGTGAAGAAAGGTATCATTTCACAAGTAGACTGGAGCACACCTAGTTAAAATGCACCACATTTGGGTTACGGACCAATCACTGCCCACCACAGGCGCTTTGCCAATGGCAGGCCTGAAGGATAAGCAGCCAGGATAAAACAGCAGAATGTATGCAGCACACCTTGGAGACACTCCTGAAAGAATCGGGCCCTGGGGAACAGGGGACACTACATGTCAGGACACTAAAAACCTCTTCTCCATAAAGCCATTACCCTCAAGAACCATTAACTAGAAGATGTAGCTGACTGTTCTAACATGGAGAAACAGGGGAAACATGGAGAAACAGGAGAAACATGGAGAAACAGACTTAGAGAAAATGAGAAGACAGAGAAATTTGTCCCAAATGCAAGAACAGAACAAGGCCACAGCCAGAGATCAAAGTGAAACAGATAGAAGTAACAAACCTGAGGGAGTGTTTAAAACAACGATCATTAGGATAGTCACTGGACTTGAGAAAAGAATGAAGACATCAGTGAGGCCCTTAACACAGAGATAAAAAAGAACCAATCAGAGGTGAAGAGTGCAACAAATGAGATTAGAAACACATTTAATGGAATGAAAAGCAGTCTGGAAGAAGCAGAAGAGTGAATTAATGACCTAAAAGACAGAATAATGGAAAGTAATCAAGCTGAACAAAAGAGAGAAAAAAAGATTTATGCAAATATATTTATGCAAAGAATAAATGTAGGAAAATCAGTGACTCCATCAAATGTATATATCAAATGTATAAAACATTTGCATTATAGGAGTCTCAGAAGTAAAAGAAGAGAAAAGGAAGCAGAAAATTTATTTCGAGAAATAAAAGCTGAAAACTTGCCTAATCTAGGGAAGAAAACAAATATCCAGATCCAAGAGGCACAGAGAACCACCCCCCCAGAAAGTTAACAAAAGCAGAGCCACACCAAGACATACTATTATTAAGTAGGCAAAATATAGCGATAAAGAAAAAAAATTTTAAGCAGCAAAACAACAACAACAAAGTAACATACAAGTGAAACCCCTAAAGCTATTGGGAGATTTTTCAGCAGACAGTTTCCAAGCCAGAAAAGAATGGCATGATATATTCAAAGTGCTGAATGGGAAAAATCTACAGCCAAGAATACTCTCTCTATACAGCATGGCTATCATTCAGAATAGGAGAGATAAAGAGTTTACTAGAAAAACAAAAACTAAAGGAGCACCACTCAACCAGCTCTGCAAGAAATATTAAAGGACACCCTTTGAGTGGAAAATAAAGAGCAAAAATGACAGTATGAAGGTAGGAAACCCAAATGCAGTAAAAACAATATTTCTGTAAAAAAAATCAGTCAAGGAACTCACAAGATAAAAGTATGTAAAATATGGTACCATATACCTAAAATGTAGGGAGGAATAAAAAATGGGCTCAAAATTAAACAGGCTGAATTTAGACTGCTATATGCAGAAGAAGTTATGTAAAAATCTAATGAGGGGATCCCTGGGTGGCGCAGCGGTTTGGCACCTGCCTTTGGCCCAGGGCGCGATCCCAGAGACCTGGGATCGAATCCCACATCGGTCTCCCTGCATGGAGCCTGCTTCTCCCTCTGCCTGTGTCTCTGCCTCTGTCTCTCTCTCTCTCTCTCTCTGTGACTATCATAAATAAATTTAAAAAATTTAAAAAAAATCTAATGATAACAAAATCAAGACCACTAATAAATACCAAAGAATAAAGAAAAAGAAATCCAAATATATCACTAAAAAATACCAGCAAACCATTAAAAAGACAAAAAGGATCAGAGAAATCTTCAGAAACAGCCACAAAACTAGTAGTAAAATGGCAATGAGCACATATATAACAATAATTATACTTTGAATATAAATGGACTAAACACTCCAATCAAAAGACATAGAGTGACAGAATGAATTAAAAAACAAGACCCATCAATATGTTGCCTATAAGAGAGTCATTTCAGGGGAGAGAGAAATATCTATCATGCAAATGAATGTCAAAAGAAAGCCGGAGTAGCAATATTTGCATCAGATAAAACAGGCTTTTTTTTTCTTTTTTTTTTTTAGATTTTATTTATTTACTCATGAGAGAGAGAGAGAGAGGCAGAGACACAGGCAGAGGGAGAAGCAGGCTCCATGCAGGGAGCCGGATGTAGGAATCGATCCTGGGACTCCAGGACCACGCCCTGGGCCAAAGGCAGGCACTAAATCACTGAGCCACCCAGGGATCCCCCAAAATAGGCTTTCAAAGAAAAACTGTAAGAAGAGACAAAGAAGGACACTATATAATAATAAAGGAACAGTCTAACAAGGTGATATAGCAATTGTAAATACTTATGCACCCAACGTGGGAGCACCCAAATACGTAGAACAGTTAATAGCATAAAAAAACTGATCTGATTTTAACACTCTGCCTTTTTTTTAAACATTTTATTTATTCATTCATGAGAGACACACACACAGAGAGAGAGAGAGAGGCAGAGACATAGACAGAGGAAGAGGCAGGCTCCATGCAGGGAGCCAGATGTGGGACTCAATCGCGGGTCTCCCTGGGATCACGCCCTGAACCAAAGGCCGAGCCTCAACTGCTGAGCCACTCAGGTGTCCCAACACTCTGCTTTCCTCAATGGACAGATCATCTAAACAGAAAATCAACAAGGAAACAGTGGTTTTCAATGACACACTGGACAAGATGGATTTAACAGATATATTCAGAATATTTCATCTTAAAACAGCAGAATACTGGGATCCCTGGGTGGCGCAGCGGTTTAGCGCCTGCCTTTGGCCCAGGGCGCGATCCTGGAGACCCGGGATCGAATCCCACGTCAGGCTCCTGGTGCATGGAGCCTGCTTCTCCCTCTGCCTGTGTCTCTGCCTGTGTCTCTGCCTCTCTCTCTCTCTCTCTCTCTCTCTGTGTGTGTGTGTGACAATCATAAATAAATTAAAAAAACAAACAGCAGAATACATATTCTTTTCAAGTGCACATGGAACGTTCTCTAGAATAGATCACATATTAGGCAACAAAACAAGCCTCAGCAAATTCAAGAAGATTGAAGTCATACCATGCACCTTTTAAAAAAAAAAAAAAGATTTTATTCATTTATTTTGAGAGAGCTAGAGAGAGAAGAGAGTACAAGCAGGGGGAGGGAAAGAGGAGAGGGAGAAGCAGACACCTGCTGAGCTTGTAGTCCAAACACCATGCCTCTTTTCTGACTACAGTGTTATGAAACCAGAAGTCAATCACAAGAAAAAATCTGGAAAGACCACAAATACATAGAGGTTAAATAACATGCTACTAAACAACGAATGAATCAACCAGGAAATAAAAGAAGAAATTAAAAAGTACATGGAAACAAACAAAAATGAAAACACAATATTCCAAAACCTTTGGCATGCAGCAAAAGTGGAGCTAAGAGGGATGTTTATAGCAATAGAGGCCTACCTCAAGGAGTAAGAAAAATCTCAAATACACAACCTAACCTTACACCTAAAGGAGCTAGAAAAAAAAAAAAAAACACATGAAGCTTAAAGCCAGCAGAAGGAAGGAAATAAAAAAGATTAGAGCAGAAATAAATAATAGAAACAAAAAATAAAATAAAACAAAATTTAAAAACCCACAATAGATCAATGAAACCAGGGACTAGTCCTTCAAAAAAATCAATAAAATTGATAAACCTCTAGCCAGACTTACCAAGAAAAAACAGACTCAAATAAAATCACAAATGAGAGGAGAAAAAACCAACACCACATAAATACAAGAGATTATTATAAAAGGCTATATGCCAACAAATTGCACAACCTAAGAGAAATGAATACATTCCTAGAAACATATAACTTGCCAAAACTGAAACAGAAAGAAATAGAAAATTTGAACAGACTGATACCCAGCAAAGAAGTTGAATCAGTAATCAAAAACTTCCAACAAAGAAAAGTCCAGTGTGGACAGTATGGAGCCTAACTTGGGGCTTGATCTCACAATCCTGAGATCAAGGCTTAAGCTTAAGCTGAGATCAAGAGTTGGATGCTTAACTGACTGAGCCACTCAAGTGCCCCTGTCTGCAGCTATATGTAGCAGCTTTATTTATAATTACTGAAACTGGGGCACCTGGGTGGCTCAGTCAGTTAGGCATCTGATTCTTTTTTTTTTTTTTTTAAAGAAACCAGGTTCTTTTTTTTTTTTTTTTTAAATTTATGATAGGCACACAGTGAGAGAGAGAGAGAGGCAGAGACACAGGCAGAGGGAGAAGCAGGCTCCATGCACCAGGAGCCCGACGTGGGACTCGATCCCGGGTCTCCAGGATCGCGCCTTGGGCCAAAGGCAGGCGCCAAACCGCTGCGCCACCCAGGGATTCCGGCATCTGATTCTTGATGTGGGCTCAGGTCATGATCTCAGGGTTGTGAGTTCAAGCCCTGTATTGGGCTGCACACTGGGTGTGTGGGGAAAAAATCTGTGTGTAGATTTTTGTGTGAATATAAATTAACATTTGGGAAAATACCAAGGAATATAATATAATATGATAAGATTATGTTTAGTCTGTAAGAAATTGCCAAACTGTCTTAAAATGTAGCTGTACGAGTTTGCATTCACACCAACAATAAATGAGAATTCCTGTTGTTGCAATTCCTCATTAGCATATGGTGGTGTCAGTGTTTTAAGATTTTTGCCATTCTCATAGGTGCATAGTGGTATCTCACTGTTGTTTTTATTTGCAACTCTCTATTTACATATAATGTTGAGCATCTTTCAAATGCTTATTTGCCATCTGTATATCTTCTTTGATGAGGTGTTTGTTCAGATCTTTTGCCCACTTTAACATATATACACACACACACACACACACACACACATACATATAGAAACAGAAACAGAAAAATAGAAAGAATAGAATATATATATATATATATATATTCATAGAGAGGTAGTAAGCGAGTAGAGGGTTGCAGAAGAAGAGGGAAAAAGAGAATCCTAGGCAGGCTCCACATCCAGCATAGAGCCCAAAGTGAGATCATGACCTGAGCTGAAATCAACAGTCAAATGTTTAACTGGTGACCCTCTTTTGCCCATTTTAAAATTGGGGTTATTTCTTTATTGTTGAGTTTTAAATTGTTTTTAAATATATCTAGTTTTGGATATCTGTCCTTTATTGTACACTCATTTTTCAAAGATTTTCTCCCTGTCTGTGGCTTGTATTTTCATTGTGTCAGCAGTGTTTCTTGCAGAGCAGTTTTTAATTTTAATGAAGTCTAAGTTATTATTTTTTTCATGCTTTTGCATCCTTTTGAAAAGTCATCTCAAACCTAAGTTCACCTAGATTTTCTCCTAAATAATCTTCTAGATGCTTTATAGTTTTGATCATCTAGGTCTATGATCTATTTTGAATTAATTTTGGTAAAAGATGTATGGTCTATCTCTATATTCATTTTTATTTTTTACATATGGATGTCTAGTATCAAAACCATCTGTTGAAAAAGATTATCCTTTATCCACAGAATTGCCTTTGCTTCTTTGTCAACAATAAGTACACTACATTTATATGCATCTGTTTCTGGGCTCTTTACTCTCTTCCATTGATCTACTTGTCTGTTCACTAATACAACACTGTCTTCATTACTGTCACTTTACAGTAATAACTGAAGTCAAATAGTGATGATCTTCAATTTTGTTCTTTTCTTTCAATTTTCTGTAGGCTATTCTTAGGTTTTTTTTGTTTTTTTTGTTTTTTGGTTTTTTTTTTTTGCCTCCTCATATAAATTTTAGAATCAGTTTCCCAATACCCATAAAACAACTTGCTAGGATTTTGATTGTGATTGTGCTGGAAGTATAGATCAAGATGGTAAGAACTGACATTTTGACAACATTGAATCTTCCTATTCATATAATGGAATGTCTCTTTATTCAGATCCTTGATTTCTTTCATGAGAACTTTATCATTTTTCTCATACAGATCTTATACATATCTATATGTTAGATGCATACCTAAATATTTCATTTTGGGAGGTGTTCGTGTTAATGATATGTTTTAAATCTGAAATTCCAGTTGTTCAGTGCAGATATATAAGAAAGCAATTGACTTTTGTACATTACCTTTGTATCCTGCAACCTTGCTATATAATTCTTTATTCATTCAAGGAAGGTTTTTTTTCTTGTTGATCCTTTGGGATTTTCTAGATAGACAATCATGTCATCTGTGAACAAAGAAAGTTTTACTTCTTCCTTTCCAATCTATATTTTCTTTTCTTGTCTTATTGCATTAACTAGGACTTCCGGTATGATGTTGAATATGGGTAATGACACTGGACATCCTTGCCTATTCCTGATCTTAGGTGGAGCATCATTTCCTCAAATTAAATATAATGTTAGCTTTAGGTTTTTTGTAGATGTTCTTTATCAAGTTGAGGAAGTTCCCCTCTACTCCTAGTTTACTGAGAGCCTTTATCATAAGTTGGTGTTGGATTTTGTAAAGTATTCCTGCAACTAGTGATATCATCATGTGATTTTGCTTCTTTAGAATGTTTATGTGATGAATTTCATTAATTGATTTTGCAATGTTGAAGCAGGGTTACATATTCAGAATCATTCCTTTCTGGTTGTGGTGTGTGATTCTTTTTATGTATTGTTGGATTTGACTTGCTATATTTTGTTGAGATTTTGCGTCTATTTCATGGGACTTATTGGTCTGTAGTTTTCTATTCTTGTAATATCTTTTATCATAAAACCAGTTGGGAAGCATTCCCTCTTCTTCTATTTTTGGGATATATTGTATACACATAGTATAATTTAGCCCTTAAATGTATGGCAGAATTCACCAGTGAACCCATCTGAATTTGATGCTTTCTGTTTTGGAAAGTTAATTACTACTGATTCAATTCTTTTGAATATTGGCCTATTTGGATTATATATGTCTCCTTGTGTGAGTTTCGGCAGACTGTGTCCTTCAAGGAATTGGCCTATTTCATCTAGGTTTTCAAATTTGTGAGCATAAAGTTATTTGTAGCATTTCTTTATTAACCTATTAATGACCTTGGGAATCATAAGTATGGCCCCTCTTTCATTTTTGATATTAGATATTTGTGTCTTCTCTTTTTTCCTTAGTTAACCTGGCCAGAGGTTATCAATTTTGTTGATCTTGCCAAGAACAAGCTTTTTGTTTTGTTGGTTTTCTTTATTGATTTCCTTTTTTCAATTTCATTAATTTCTGCTCTAATTTTTATTATTATTTCTTTTCTTCTGCATACTTTGTATTTAATTTGCTCTTCTTTTTCTAGTTTTGTAAGGTATGGAAACTCAGATTATTGGTTTTATGCCTTTCTTATTTTCTAATATTTGCATTCAGTACTCTAAATTTCCCTCTAATACTGTTCTTGATATCTCACAAATTTTGAAAAATTGAATTTTCATTTTCATTTAATTGGAAATATTTCAAACTTCCCTCAAAACTCTTTGACCCATTTGGTATTTAGCAGTACTCTGTTAATCTTCAAATACTTTGAGATTTTCCAGGTATCTTTCTGTTATTAATTTCTAGTTTACTTCCATCATAGTCTGAAAGCAGACAATATATGATTTCTATTCTTTTAAAGTCTATTTTTAAGGTGTGTTTTATGGCCAAGAATGTGATATATTTTTGTGAAAATTCCATGTGAGCTTGAGAAGAATGTGTATTCTGCAGTCATTGGATGTTGTATTCTATAGACGTCAAATAGGTCCAGTTGATTAATGGTACTATTCATTTCAGCTATGTCCTTACTGATTCTATTCTTGCTGGATCTGTCAATCACTAACAAAAGGAATTTGAAATCTCCAACTGTAAAAATGAACTCATCTATTTCTTTTTGCATGTTTATCAAGTTTTTGCTTCACATAATTTGACACTGTTGTTAGGTACAAACATGTTAAGTATGGTCATGCCTTTTTAAAGGATTAACTCTTTTATCATTATGTAAGCCTCTCTTTATCCCTCATAATTTTCTTTGCTCTAAAGTCTGCTTTGTCTGAAATTAATGTAACTACTCCAGCTTTCTTTTGTTTTTGTGTTTGTTTGTTTGTTTCCAGCTTTCTTTTGATTAGTCTTGGCATCGTATCCCTTTACTTTTACTTTTAATGTCTTTCTTTATCCCTTTACTTTATTCCTTTACTTTTAATCTGCCTGTGTCTTTATCTATAAAGTAGACCTTGTCTGTTTTCTATTCATTGCCTTTGTTCTTTGTTTCTTTTTTTCCTTAAAATATTTTTCTGCCTTTTATGATTTTAATTGAGCATTTTATATGATTCCCTTTTTCTTTTCTCTTAGCATATCAATTAGACTTTCTTGGAAAGATATTTATTTATTGCCATTTTATTACCTGTTTTGTTGTTGTTTCTGGAGATTTTCTCTGATCCTTTCTTGTCTTTATCACTTTGGGTCTTTCCTTCCCACTCAAAGAGTCCTTTTTAATATTTCTTGTAAGGTTGGTTTAGTGGTCATCAACTCCTTTAGTTTTTGTTTGTCTAGGCAAATTTTTTAATGTGTTTCCCTTGAGTTTGTAATATACATTTACATTTAACCCAAATCCTCTTCCAAATAATACTATAACACTTCATGGAGACTGTGAATGCCTTAGAGTATTCCCAGTTCCTCTCTCTCATCTTTTATATCATTTTAGTCATTTATTTCATTTATCCATAAGCTATAATCACTATTATTATTTGGAAAAAACTGTTTTCTGTTAGATCAATAAAGAATTAAAAAGTTAAATAGGGATCCCTGGGTGGCGCAGCGGTTTGGCGCCTGCCTTTGGCCCAGGGCGTGATCCTGGAGACCCCGGATCGAATCCCACGTCGGGCTCCCGGTGCATGGAGCCTGCTTCTCCCTCTGCCTGTGTCTCTGCCTCTCTCTCTCTCTCTCTGTGTGTGACTATCATAAATAAATAAAGAAAAAATATTTTTAAAAAAATACTTAAAAAGTTAAATAATTTTAATCTTTTAATACAGACAAGAAATAATGAATGTTGGCAAGAATGTAGAGGAAAGGGAACCCTTGTGCACTATTGGTGGGAAAGTAAACTGGTACAGCCACTCAAAAAATTAAAAATAGAAATACCAGACAATCCAGTAATTCCATAGCTGGCTATTTACCAAGAAAACAAAAGCAGTAATTTGTAGAGATATATGCACTCATATGTTTATTGCAGCAGTATTTATAATAGCCAAAATATGGAATCAACCTAGGTGTCCATTGATAGATGAATGGATAAAGTAGATGTGATATATATATAAAATGGAACATTACTCAGCCATAAAAAAGAATGAAATCTTGCCACCTCTAAGAACATGGATGGACCTAGAGTGTATTATCCTAATGAAATAAGTCAGAGAAAGATGAGTACCATACTACTTTACTTATATATAGATCTAAAAAACAAAACACACACACATAAAACAGAAACAGTATCATAAATACAGGGAACAAACTAATAGTTGCCAGAGGAGAAGGAGGGGAAGATGGGTAAAATAGTTGAAGGCGGTTGAGAGGCACAATCTTCTAGTTATAAAATAAGTAAGTCATAGAGATGAAAAGTAGCATTGGCAATATAGTAAAAAACGTAATAACTTTGTATAGTGACAGATGGTGACTACACTTATGGTGAGCACTGCATAATATACAGAACTATCAAATCACTGTTACATATCTGAAACTAATATAACACTGTATGTCAATCATACTCTGATTTTATTTTTTTATTTTTAAAGATATTTTATACTTTAGTTTTAAAAATAAAGTAAAATTAAAATATTTCATTTTACCTTGATTTATTTCTTCCCTTCCTTTATAT
Organism: Canis lupus baileyi; assembly: GCF_048164855.1. Taxonomy (NCBI): domain Eukaryota; kingdom Metazoa; phylum Chordata; class Mammalia; order Carnivora; family Canidae; genus Canis; species Canis lupus. The sequence goes on along the minus strand of NC_132857.1, from coordinate 28,415,856 downwards.
AGATTGGAGTTTTTCAACCTTACATACTTTTCCTTCTCTCTGAAGAATTTAACATTCCTTGCAAGGCTGGTATATTGGTGACAACTGTCAATTTTTTTCTAAGGAAGTCTATTTCTCCTTCATCTTTCAAGGCTAATTTGCTGAATATGGAATTCTAGATTGGTAGTTCTTTTCTTTCAACAGTTTAAATATTTCATATTGCTCTTCTTGCTTGCATAGTTTTTGAAAAGAAGTTTGATGTAATTCTTACCCTTGTTTCTATACAGGTAAGGTGTTTTTCCCCTTTGCCTTTTTTCAAGATTTTCTCTTTATGTTTGATTTCTGTGGTTTGAAATGTTATGCCTAGATGTATATTTTTGGTACTTATCATCCTTGGTGTTCTATATCTGTGACTTGGTGTCTGAGATTGATTTTGAAAAATTCTCAATCATTATTACTTCAACCGTATCTTATTTCTTTCTTATTTTGGTATTCCCATTATGTATATGTTATACCTTTTGGAATTTTCCCACAGTTCTTAGATATTCTGTTCCGTCTTTTTCGTTTGTTTCTCTTTGCATTTCAGTTTTGAAAGTTTCTATCAACATATCTTTAAGTTGATTGAATCTTTCCTGGGCTAGTGTCTAGTCTATTGATGAGTTCATCAAAGGCTTTCTTATTTCTATTACAGTGTTTTTTTTATTTCTAGTATATCTATTTGTTTCCATCTCTCTGCTTATATTGCCCATTTGTTCTTGTAATTGTCCACTTATTCCATTAAAGATTATAGCATATCATGTTGTTTTAAAATCCCAGTTTGGCCGTTTCAGTATCTCTGCCATAACTGAGTCTTGTTCTGATCTTTGCTGTCTCTTCAAAATGTGTTTCTAGTCTTTTAGTACAACTTGCCATTTTTTTTTGTTGGAAGCTAATATGATGTCCTGGGTAAAAATGAACTGAGGTAAATAGGGCTTCATGTGAGGTTTCACATTTATGTGGCTATAGGTTAGGCTGTATTTATTGTTTGTTACGGATATCATAAGATAAAATTTCCTCTTGTGTCTTTGTTTTTGTCTTTTCTATTGTCTTTGAGCTTCTCTTGAGCCTTTTTCTTTTCATTTTTAATTTCAAAGAGACCTTTTTTTTTTTTTTTTTAGACTGTATTTATTTATTTGAGAGAGAATAAGTAGGGGAGGAGCAGAGGGAGAGGGAAAAGCAGACTCCTTACTGAGTAGGAAGCCCAAAGCACAGGAGGCTGGATCCCAGGACCCTGGGATCATGACCTAAGCAGAAGGCAGACACTTAACTAAGCCACCCAGATGCCCCTAGAGCCTTTTTCTTAAGTTAGGTCTGAGACATGCAGCTCTTTAGTTTTGTCCCCGTTATTATACAAGAGTCCTATTGATGTAGGTGTGAGATGTGAAGTAAGGTAAGTGTTCTATAGTTCTGTGATTAAGTCTCAGTCTTTTAATGAGCCTGTGCTCCTGGGCTGTGAACTTCACAAGTGCTTTTTAGTTGTTTCCCTCTTAGGTGAGACAGGAAAGGACAGAGGAGGTTGGAGGTGGGTATTTTTCTTCCCCCCAGGACAGTCAAGCTCTGTAAAACAGTTTCTCTTAAAGGCAAGCCTTGTTAAGATCAACAGAATGCTCTGAGTGTATTTCAAAATGGCTGTTTCCCCTCCCCTCCCCCTGCCAGAAGCATGAGGGGAGTTTTCTCTGTCTCTAATTGTGAGTACTTGGTAGTTCTTCTGGAGATAAAACTCAGAAAAGTGTGGGCAAACTTGAAAGACTGACCTTCTTGGAATTTTTAACTTTCAAACTTGTCCACACCAAATTTCCAGCAAACTGTCAGTCACAGTTTAGGTTTTCCTACCCTGATACTGGTTCCCATGAATTCCTTCTCCTATTCATTGTGATTATCTTTACCTGCTTCTCTGCCTCTCAAATTTTGGGGGATGGCATTTGTGATCTTGAAACTCTGATGCATCCAGGAACAGTTGTTAATTTTCAGTTTGTTCATCTTTTTTTTCTTGAGGTGAGGTTGGCAGTGATGACTTGTCTTTTTTAGATTTTTAAAAACTTATTCATGTAAGAGAGAAAGAGAGAGTGAATGAGTGCAAGAGCAAGTGAGAGCATGAACAGGAGGGGTGGGGCAGAGAAAGGGAGAAGCAGGCTCCCTGCTCAGCGGGGAGCCAAATGTGGAGCTCTGACTAGATCTTAGAACCTGGGGGGTCATGACCTGAGCTGCAAGTAGCCGCTTTACTGACTGAGCTACCCAGGTGCCCCAGCAGTGATGACTTTCAAGCTCCTTACATGCCAGACTGAAAACAGTGTTTTTGAAGAGCAAAAGTTATTAATTCTGAGGAAGTCAAATTTATTGATTTTTTTTTCTTCTATGGTGTCTGCTTTTTGTGTCATGTTTAAAAATCCTTGCCAAACTCAACTTCAATAAGATTTTCTCCTAGAAGTTTTATAGTTTCATCTCTTACATATAGATCTACAATCCATCTTGAATTACTTTTTGCATATGGTGTAAGGTCAGGTCAGAGTTTTAATTTTTTGCAAAGAAAATTGTAACTTATTGGAAAGATTTCTTTTTTGAAAATATTATTCTTCTTTGGCAAAAGTCATACTGTGTAAGTCTAGAGACTCTATTCTGTTCCTTTGATCTCTTTGTCTGTTTATGGCTATACCACAGTTTTGACTCTGGAGCTTTATAGTAAGTCTTTAAATAGTGTAATTAATGTAAGTTATCTAAAATTCAACTTTCTTTTTCAAAGTTGTTTTGGCTAGTCTAGGTCCTTTTCATTTCTATATAAATTTTAGAATCTACTTGTCAAATTTTATTAAAAGTCTGATGATATTTTTATTGGTATTTCAATAAATTTATGGATTACTTTGGGGGGAGAATTTATACCGTCGAAATAGTGAGTCTTCTCTGAACCTGAAATGTGATGTTCACATTTGTATAAAACAAAGGATTAAAGGAGTTTAAAGATAATGAAAACCTTTAAGTCATAGAAATTGTAGTAGGAAGCAGCATTTTTATCAGAATTTAAGCTATAACAAAGTATACAGCACAGTGTAGGATGTAGCATTTAAGAATCTTTGGGAAAAAAAAGAATCTTTGGTAAATAACGTGTCATATGCAGACTGTTCAGTATCTTGATGTGAGTGGTAATTTTTAAAATTAGTTCATTTTAGGTATTTAATAAAGTAATTTCTTTTTTTTAAAAGAAAAAAAAAGAAATAGTGAGTCTTCTGAAATGTGAACATAGTTTATCTCCCAGTTTATTTAGGTCTGAGTTTCTCCCAGAAATTGTAGCTTTCAGTGTACAGGACTTACACATCTTTTGTCAAAGTTATTCATAAACATTCAATAATTTAATACTATTTTTAAAATGTACTTAAGAATTCAATTTCCAAGTGTTCCTAATATAAAGACATATGATTGATTGAATTTTGATTTTGAGATTATGTCCTGCGACCATGCTTACTCATTAGTTCTTTCTTGTTTGTAGTTTAATGTTTTTATTAATACACACAAAGTGTGCACATAAACTATTTTCTTTGATGTGCAGCCTCAAATACTGATGACTCTGATGGCCAGCTGGGCTGCTCTTTCCAAAATGGTTCTGTGGTTCTTGGAAGAGACATTGTGAGGAATCTTTGCACAGCAAGATTTATTGCACAGCAGTAGCACCTCAACCTCCTTGATATGGACTAGAAACTCCTGGAAGCCACTAGGCAGCATGTGCTTTGCTTTCTTGTTGCTCTCAGAACCAATGCTGGCCATCAAGATCAAGTTGTTCAATCTTCTGCACACCCTATTATCAATGCCTCTGGTTTTCGCTAGTTGCACTTAATTTTGACATATCAGTCTATTTGGTACCAGATGAACTTCTTGGTCCTCTTCTTAACTATCTTGGGCTTCATCAGAAGTCTGAGGGTGGCCATGATACTGAGTAGAAGATGGCTACCACCTCTGCAGGCAGCACCAAGAAAGAGCTAAACTTATTCACTAGTTCTAGAAGTTCTTCTATAGATTCCATGAAACTTTCTACATATATAATCACAGTGCTTTTGAATGAAGACAATTTTATCCTTCTTTTCCATACCGTATAAGCGACTTTAAATATCTTAGCTTACTGTACTGGCTAGAATCTCCAGCACAATGTTGAATGAAATGGTAAGAACAAACATTCTTGCCTTGTTGCTAATCTTAGTGAAAAGTATTCAGTACTCTGTCTTTCACCATTAAGTAGGGTGTCAGCTCTAGGTTTTTAAATAGATGGTCTTTATCAAGTTGAAAAGTTCCCTTCTTTCTCTTCATTTGCTGAGAGTTTATAGTGGGAAGAGATAGTGGGTTTTGTCAAATGCTTTTTCTGCATACATGAAAATACATATGGTTGTTCTATTTTAGCCTGTTAATATGGTGGGTTACACTGATTTTGAAGTTCCAACTTCTCTTGCATTCTTGGGATAAACTCCACTTGTTCATAATATACTGTCTTCCTACACATTGTTAGATTCAAATTTTTTTAAAGATTTTATTTAGTCATGAGAGATACAGAGAGAGGCAGAGACACAGGCAGAGGGAGAAGCAGGCTCCATGCAGGGAGCCTGACGTGGGACTCCATCCAGGGTCTCCAGGACCACACCCCAGGCCGAAGGCGACGCTAAGCCACTGCTGCCCATTAGATTCAATTTATTAAAATTTTGATAGTTCATGAAAGATGTTTTTCAGTTTTATCTTCTTTTCGTGTCTTTCTTTCTAGTTTTGGTACCAGCATAATGCTGTCTCACATAAGTTTGCAAGTGTTCTTTCTTCTTCAATTTTCTGACAAAAGTATATGTAGAAGTAACATTATTTCTTTTCTTAAATGTTTACTAGAATTCACTAGTAAAGACTTTTGAGCCTGGAGTTTTCTTTGTGAGAAAGTTCTTAGCCACAAATTCTATTTTATTTTTTAAAGATTTTATTGATTTGAGAGAGAGAGAGCGAACGCAAGTAGGGCAAGCAGCAGACAGAGGGAGAGGGAGAAGCAGGCTCCCCACCAAGCAAGGAGCCTGATGTGGGGCTTGATGTGGGGCTCAATCCCAGGACCCAGGATCATGACCTGAACTAAAGGCAGCTGCTTAACTGATTGAGCCACCCAGGCACCCCCTACAAATTTTAAAAATAGATATAGAGCTACTCAGGTTGTCTATTTCTTCTTGAGTTAGCTTTGGTGGTTTGTATTTTATAAGGAATTTGTCTAAGTTGTCGAGTTTATTGGCATAAAATTATTCATAATATTCCCTTTCTATTCTTTTAGTATATATAAAATAGTGCTGTCCCCTCTATCATTTCTGACATTGTTGATCTGGGTCTTTTCCCTGGCTCCTGATCAGGCTGTTCTATATAAAAGAGCCAAAGATAACTTCTGTATGTTAATCCTATATTGTTTACTTCATAGTAGGCCAGGACTTGTTAGCTCAAAAGCCTCCTGGTGCTAAACTCAAATTTTACACACCTGGTTGTTCTAAATATAGCCCAAATGAACAGATTTTTAGCTTTTTAGAGCCTTCTACTTTCCATATCCCAGGATACAGCACCCAATATCTGCTAGCCACAGATAAAATATCCCTGGAAATCTCTGGTCCAAATACCCTCCATTACACTGCTGAGCAATACCCTTTGGACACATAAGTCCTCTCTTCAATTCTTCTCTTTCTCTGAAACTTTCTTGCCCTCCCCCTTTCTGGCAGGTGGTCCCTGTACAGAAGACTGGATGGCCTCACACAGTGAGGGAATTCCCCATATGCCACCTTGTCAGTATTAACCAAATAAAGTTCATTATGTGCTCATTGTGTGTACTTCATGATCTTTTTTTTTTGTTTAGCCCCCAAATCTCTTGAACTCACTATAAGTGGTGATAAAAAAAAGGGGGGGGGAGAATTTTGGAAATGATGAAGAAATTGATATGGGGTCCACCCAGTCAATGGGATAATCAAATGGCAAAATGATTATGGACAGCCTTAAGTGGTTGGGACTCAAAATTCGGAACATTGCCACATCAATTTGGTGTGGCATTGCTCTGTGCCATATTGTACTCTATATTTTTTGTAGTCTCTCCCAGTTGCCTCCTCAGCTTGGACAAATGGTAGCACCAGTATTTGAATGAATCTATGTCATTGGAACAGATTTTTGGGGCCAGAGGCCCTGAGCAGCCCCAAGAGGGAGGTCTAAATAGTAAAAATGTCAGAACACAGCCTCTGGAGAAAGGGTAGGCTAATTCTAACTCCATAACGGGCTATAGCAAGAGGGGCTCCCCACAGCAGACTCGTGATTTAGGGAACTTCTGAGATGGGAGAGAGGCAGGTAAAAGTCAATGAGGCCAAAATGTTAGGCTGAGGCTGGTCTCCTTAGCACAGGGTTGGGAGGTGCCTTTGTAAAGAGCTAGCATGCCTCTGCTACTCGGATCTGCAGTGGCCAAAAGCTGGGCTGAGCTGGCTAGAGCATCACTCAATATGACTAAATGCAAGGAAGTTTATATTCCTGCTCCTCCCAGAACTCCACAGGATGTGGTTGTCCTAGGGTGCTCCAAACCTTGAGATAATGCGCTGTTGGGCTCTATTTGCCACTGCTTCTCACAGAGATACTGTCTCTTAAGAATGCCACTGGGGAGAAGGCAGGAGCTGGAACTCCCAGGGAGACGACCTAAGGGATGGTTCTGGGGAAGATGACTGGTGCCCTCTAGAGGAAAAGGCAGCACAACATCACCATGATAGTCAAGGGGTCTGCTCTAAAGAAAGAGAATAAACTACTGAGGGAGGATTAGGACAGTTAGTGGAGATGTTGGCACCTCAGTGTTAAGTACCCCTCATTCTAGTATTAGTGATGTAAAGGCTGGCATTTGCCTCATGACCCTAAAGCAAAGCCTGTCAATGGGCTTTGCCAATGCATTCAGCTTTCTGTATTTTAAAAATTATCTCCTTCTTAAATTTTAAAAGATGATGGAATGCCCAACTACAGTATTTATACATGCATATTTGCATAGTGTCAAAACGTTTTTTTTTTTTTTAAGGGAAAGGATTATGGTTAGCTGGAATAGTAATAAGCTGGTAGAGAAGGAGAGGGAATTAGAATACAATGAAAGTCAAGAGGCATAAGAAGGCTTCTAGGGTGCTGGCAATGTTCTATTTCTTGATCTGGACAAAAATTCAGCTGAACATTTGTGTTTCATGATTTCTTTTTTTCTGTACATGTGTTATGTATTTTCCACAATAAGAAGGTTTAAAAGAAATAATAGGGACTAAGACTCATTGGATATTTGAAGAAAATCCTTGATGTGAAAGTATAAAATCCAAATAAAGAAAAACGGACTCCAGAGGAAATACAAAAATGAAAGAGAACTTAAAAAGAAAAAGTTAAAAAAAAAAAAAAAAAAAAGAAAAAGTTAATTTTGCCATGAAATTCTTTTAAAAATTATATCCTTAAACAAGAAGAAAATGTAATTGAAAATTAAATAGAGACCTAATTTTAAAAATGGGCAAAAAGTCTAAATAGACACCTCTTTATAGAAGATATACAGGGGGCAAATAAGCATATGAAAGGGTATTGAGCCTCATATGCCGTTATTCAGTGGAATTTCAAATTAAAACAACAAGATACTGCAATGCCTGATTGTCTGCCTTCAGCTCAGGGCACGATCCTGGAGTCCCAGGATTAAGTCCCACATCAGGCTCCCTGCATGGAGCCTGCTTCTCTCTCTGCCTATGTCTCTGCCTCTCTCTCTCTCTCTCTCTCTCTCATGAATAAATAAATAAAATCTTAAAAAAAAACAAGATACTATTACACGCCTGTTAGAATGGCTAGAATCTAAAGCCCTGACTATACCAAATGGTGTCAAGGATGTGGAGCAACAGGAAATTTTATTCACTGCTGGTGGGAATGCAAAATAGTGCAGCCACTTTGCAAGGCAGATGGGCAGTTTCTCACAAAGCTAATCATACATGACCTAGTAATTGTGCTCCTAGATGTTTACCCAACTGATTTGAAAACTTATGTTCAAACAAAACCTACACAGACATATTTATAACAGCATTATTTATAATTGCCAAAAAATAGAAACACCTAATACACACCCTTGTGAGGTGTGCATACACATCTTCAGATTGGAGACAAATAATCCAGAAAACTTCCAGAGAGATTTTTTTAAAGGTTATTTTTATAGAATAAGCAACTTTCTTTTCAGCAACATTGAATACCAAAAAAGATTGGTAAGATCTTCAAAAATTTGGGGGAAAATTATTTTGTATCTTGAATTCTAAAACTTGCCAAATAACGAATCAAATTTGAAGGCAAACTAAAGTCATTTTTAGATGCTCAGGTTTCAAAATTTTCTTTCCACTATAGTAGTTACTATAAGTTACTATACTTAAAGAAGTTACAAAATAACCCTTTAAGAACAAGAAATAATCTTATAAGAATAAAAAACTGTGGGATTCAAGAACTTTCAAGGGAAGAGGAGATGAGGGTATTATATAAAGCTTTAATATAAAGGAAGCAAACAGAACAATAACACAAACTTATTAGTATCAAAAGAATTACAATAAAAAGAACAGAAAAATGGGGCACCTGAGTGGGTCAGTGGTTGAGAGTCTGTCTTTGGCTCAGGTCGTGATCCTGGTGTCCTGGGATCGAGTTCCACATCAGGTTCCCTGTGGGGAGCCTGCTTCTCCCTCTGCCTATGTCTCTGCCTCTCTCTCTCTGTGTATCTCTCATTAATAAGTAATATCTTTAAAAAAAAGAACAGAAAAATATCTGTTAAGTCAATAAAGGTAAGTGAATTTAATTCATCAATTAAAAGAAAAACATTCAGATTAGATCTCAAAGTAAAATCCAATACTGTACTGTACATAAAGCAAAATGACACCAAAAACACAAAATATATTCAATTAATTGAAAACAAGTGTTCCCTCCCAAAAGGAGGAAAAAGAACAGATGAGATCAAAAGCTAGAGAATAAATAGTAATATGGTAGATTTAAATCTAGTCACATCAATCATCATACTAAGTACGAAGGTCTAAATATTCAAATGAAAAAGGCAGAGATTGTCAGATTGGATGGAAAGTAAGGCTCAAATTGTGTACAAGAAGCCTACTTTAAACTCAGAGAACAAATAAGGTAAAAGTAAAAGAGTGGAAAATACACACCACACTAAGATTATCAAAAGCAAAATAGGTGGCTATATTAATAACAAAGTAGATTTCAAAGCAAAGACTATAACCAGGGATAAAGAGGACCATTTCATAATGATAAAAAGAAAAGCCAATTGTCAAGAGGACATAATAATCCTAAATAATGATGCACCTAATAATAGAGCTTCAAAATACATGAAGCAAAAATTTATAGAATGGAAAGGAGAAATAAACACATCTACAATTATAGTCAGTGATTTCAATACCCCCTCAATATTTGATAGAACAAGTAGAATAAAAATCAGTAAACAAAACTAGAATAACAACACTACCAATCTACTTGACCTAGTTGACATTTGTGGAATACTCTTCCAACTACAGCAAAATATACTGTATTCAAGTACACACAAAACACCATAATAGATCCTATTCTATGCCCATAAAACAACTCAAAACTATAAAGTTATTCATACCATACAAGGTATATTCTCTGACTACAATGACATTAAATTCTAAGTCAATGACAAAAATGTGGAAAATTCCCAAATACTGAAAACTAAATAACACACTTCTAAATAATTTGTGAGTCCAAAAAAAAAATAGATTCAAAGGGAAATGAGAAAGTATTTTGACTTGAATGAAAATGAAAACACAATATATTAAAATTTGTGGGATGCAGCTGAAGGTGTTTAGAGGGAAATTTAGAACACTAAACACCTCTACTAGAAAGAGATCTCAAATCTATGATTGCTGTTCCAAATTAGGAAATTAAGGAAGGATATATGAAATACAAATTAAGAATAATAAGGAAGTAATAAAGATTACAGCATAAACCAATTAAATATAAAACAAAAAAAACAACAGAGAAAAATAATAAAACCCCAAATTGGTTTTTGAAAAGATCCATAAAACGGGTAATTATCTAGGTAGGCTATAGGAGTTGGAAGAATTTGGGGATTGATCACAAAAAAGATATGACCACCAGGTGGCAGTAGCACACCGTGAGTTTTATTTGGGTGACACCTGGGCAGGTTGACCTGCGAGAAATCCTTCATAGCATGAAGAGGAAGAGGGAGAGCAGAGAGCTTGCTTGTGTGTTAAGATGATGTCACTCGGTAGTAACACTGAGAGTCTCCAGAATGTGGAGCTCTGAAGGGCAGCACCAGCACGGAGCCTTATTTTATAACAACTGGGTTTATCTATGGCTAGCAGATGTTAGGTGTCATTTCCTAGAGTAGACAAAGCAGAGAGCCTGCAAATAACTAAAAATATGCTAATAAGCAGATATAATAATAGTAAGAGCTATATTTAAAACTCTTGTATGGGTAAAATTTGAGTTTAGCATCAGCAGGCTTTTGAGCTAACAGGTCCTAGGCTTCTTTTAATGAGCTAAACAACACAGGGCCAATATACAAGAGGTCATCTTTGGCTCATAAATTTATTTATTTATTTATTTATTTATTTATTTATTTATTTATTTATTATTTAAAGACTTTATTCATGAGAGACAGAGAGAGAGAGAGGCAGAGTCATAGGCAGAGGGAGAGGCAGGCTCCATGCAGGGAGCCCGACGTGGGACTTGATCCTGGGTCTCCAGGATCAGGCCCTGGGCTGAAGGCGGTGCTAAACCGCCGAGCCACCCGGGCTGCCCTGGCTTATAAATTTAATAATCCAACCCTCGGGTCCATGTTGTTTTATCATTTTAGTTACATGTTAATGCAGTATGCCTCAGTTTGGAGCCCATGACAAAGCATTTTAAAGCCCCAGAATCCTATGAGAGTAAAAGCATGATTTCAAAGCCCATTTGCAGCTAGTCTGTCAGGAGAATAAGTCAGAAAATGTTGACTTGTTCAATTTATTTAATCTGTAAACTGTTATTAAAGGGACATGCCTCTTTAATGCATGTCCTTGGCTATCTTTAAAACATGTAGCAAAATGTGTTAAGTGTGCAGATCCTGCTGCCTTCAGCAGCCAGTAAGTAATCTAGGACTATGTGTTGATACATCAGTGGATGTGGAATTGACACTGGCAAGGACAGGAACTTGGGTAAGGAAAGGACATAGCAACAGAGAGGGGTTAGAGTCAGGGATCATCTGCACCCAGCAGTAGAGGAATCTATCTTCTGGGTATTGTCCAAATGATGTTGCCCAGTCTGTGATGATGAGTTCAATCTGATAGGTGTCAGATGCAGATCCAGACTTGTTCCTCAGTGTCATTAAGTGGCAAATGACAGTGGCTTTCTCTCCAGATGGTGGTAGGTGGTTTGCTTAGCTAAATGCTGTATGATGAGTGGACGCAGGCTAAGGACAGTCACAGAGTAAGCTCATGTCAGGTCCTCATCCTACATTTTGCTGAAGTTCTGATCAAATAGTTAGCCCATTAGCCCCCAACCAGGAGTTGGTAAAAATATAAATCTTAGGAAAATGTCTGTCGATGGCATATGCTATTGCTAGAAGTATTGCACTCAGCTCAGCCCATTGGATGCTTTGGTCTCTCCCCCATACGGAAATTAATCTGAATATGGGCCATAGGCTGAGGCTGTCCACTGTTTGGCTCCTTGAAGCCCCATGCTCATGCCATTGGTAAAGAGATCATTGATTGTCTCATTTTGTGAGTGCTGGCCACCCTACCTCTAATCTCCATTGAGCAAAAGATGAGACACTCTTGGGGACTTTGGCAAGTTAACTTAGTGTCAGGGCATGTGGCCATGTCCTCGCAGAGTAGTGATACTCCACACTCCACAGGCCAAGTTGGGCTTGATCCTGTAGATAGCAATTCCATCTTAAGAAAGTTGTGGCTTCCATTTTACAGAGAGCTTTTTTTCCATTATTCAGAGCATAATAGGAATCTTGCTCCATAGTAAATTGACCCTGCTCCAGTGTGGGCTTCAGTCCTGGTAAGCACCCAGTATGCTGCTTCTCTAGTGGCGAACACCTTTACATTGAGTCTGGGAGTTGCTGGCACTACAAGTCCATGGGTAAGCGTTTACCTGTCCATCTGGTCCAGAGATTTTGGGAAGCAATCTTGGGGTGGCTGAAAGTTCTAGTTTTAAGTCTTGCCTTCGGTTTATCTAGCATTTGTTATTATTGCTCAGGCCCCTAGTGGAAAATGGAAAACTTACGAAGAATCAATAGAGGGACACCTGGGTGGCTCAGCAGTCGAGTGTCTGCCTTTGGCTTGGGGTGTGATCTTGGAGTCCCACCGGATTGAGTCCCACATCAGGCTTCCTTCATGAAGTCTGCTTTTCCCTCTGCCTGTGTCTCTGCCTCTCTCTGTGTGTGTCTGTCATGAATAAATAAATAAAATCTTAAAAAAAAAAAAAAACCTCACTAGATGGGGACCAACCAACACTGGAGGTGAGGAACACATTGGTGCCAGAATCCAAACATTCCTGCTAAATGTTGAGCCTCCTCTGCTGACCTGGGAGGTTCATGCTAGCAGTTTGTCTTTTACTAGAGCATTAGTCAGCGAGGGCTGCCCTAACAAAGCACCACAAATTGGGGTTGGAGTGAAACTTAAACAATAGACATTGATTGTCTCATGGTTCCGGAGGCTGGATATCTAAGACCAAGCTGTCAGCAGGGTTGGTTCTATTCATGCTTCTCTCCTAGTTTCTGGCACTTTGCTGGCAAGCTTTGGTGTCCTTGGCCTATAGAAACGTCACCCTGATCTTTGTCTTCATCTTCCCAATGTTCTCCCTGTGTGTCCCCTTCTTGTAAGTGCACCAGTCATTCTAGAGTAGAGATCTGCCCTATTTTAGTATGACCTAACTTAACTAATTACATCAGCAATGACCCTTTATCCAAATAAAGTCACATTCTGGTCAACTTCAACATATGAATTTTGAGGGGACACAGTTCAAGCCATAGCCACTAGACAGCCATGAGTGAAAGACCTGACCCCTCCCTCCTCCTCTCCCCACTTACCTCTATTTCTCTTCTCCTTCTCCTCTTCCTTTCCTTCCCCTCTCTCTCTTCCTCCAAAAGAAGTCCAACCCTTAGTGCTGGCTATAGAAGTAAACGGAAAATGACTGAAATGAGAGCGTACAAATGGGAATTTCAGAGTAAGGAGTAGGGACAGTTACACGCCACATTGTTGTTTAAGTATCTGGGGAGTCCCAAAGGCCTTCCTTGGGCATTATTTCTTCTATAGCTGGTGCCTCTCTGTAGAGGGCAGTCCTTGAAAGTCATGCCCTCAGGGGAGCTTTGTGAGTGCGAAGAAAAAGGTGCAGAGCACTGTACCTGCTGGGCCCCCATTTGCTGTTTTGAAAGGGAGCACATATAACTACATACACGCACAGAAGACAGTGAAAACTGTAGATTGCCTCTATGTGGTAGGGAGATTTTTTACTCTTATCCTTTGAAATGTTTCTTTTTTAACCATGGGCATTTTTCACTTTCCAATCAAAAAATAATAATAATGTGAGAACCACACAGGACCAAGTGGGTAAGGATCCAAGTTGTGCCTCTGGAGGCTGCATGAGCTGCTGCCCACACTGCTGGAAGGCCTCTCCTGGATGCGTGCATGGGTTACAAGAAACACAATGTGTTTGACTGGAAGGATAATTATTTTAATCCACCAGTCATGTCAACCAGCAGATTTGCCTTTGAATATCTTATCAAACTTCCCCCAAAACTGCTCTTTTTGAATTTTCTTACCATTACAGGCATTCAAAGAACTCTGAAGATAATGTCAAGATTTGTTAAATATTTTGAACAATGGCAAGTACTCAATTTTGGAATAAGCATATGCCTTCTCAGGGTGATTATATTCACAAGATGAATACCAACACTTCATTTTTACCATATACCAAGCAGTTCCCATGCATGACCTTACTTCCTTCTAACAACTGCTCTATAAGGGAGATAGGGTGCCATCATATCCCCACAGGAATCAATCAGTAAAGTTACTTATGCAAAGTCAAGTGCTGGAGGAGCCAGGATTCAAGGCTAGGTCTAAGCAAATTCTGGAGCCTGGGCATGCAATCCTTATACTATTGCTAGCTGAGGTAAAGGAAATATAAAGCCACACACCACCAAGTGCAATGCTAAATTAAGCAGTGAGATTAAAAGCACATAGAAAACTGAAAAATATTCACAATGAGGTAGCCTCACCTAATGAGCTACCTATTGTGTGCTGGGCATCCTTCTGAGCACTTCCATCCCCATGACTTCTCTGTGCAGTGGGCATCAATGCCTTCAAGGAGAAGGAAACCAGGGCTTAGCGAGTTGAAGAGACTTTTGCCCTAGACCACATAGCCCATGGATGACAGAAGGGGAAGAGGACTTGGGGTCATATGACCCCAAAGCACCCTCTCTTGCCACTTCCATTCTTGTTCCCATCCTGCTACGTAAGTGATCTCAATATGTCCGTGAGTGAACAGATGAAAAGAAGACCACCATGAAGAGTCCCACTCCCTCCCCAACTTTAATAACACCATAGCCCTATGCTACCTGAGCTGGGATGTGGTCTGAGGCAAATTCATTCTCCCCCCTGCCTTCTCAACGAGAACCCAGGACACTGTTGATCAAGGAAGGGAGAACAAAGATAATGAGTGGCTGGGGCTCTCCATCTTACCTTGGCCCTATTCCCTGGGTCCTCCTGTGTATAGATTTAGCCTTTGTGCACATGGGCACTTGGAGAAGGTCTGCAACCAAGATCCTCACTACCAGTGTGCTTTGTGCTAGCTACCATTCTGAAATTAAGGGCTCCTATAGGGGTAACAGTCTTGGGGCCTGGCTGGGTTTCACCTGGACACTTAGTACTGTGAGCTGGGGAGAAGGCTGGCCTGAAATGGGTCTATATCAAGTTTCTGATCACATTTCATGGATAAGGGTGATCACTGTGGCTATGACTCCAGATGGGTTGTGGACATCACTGGGAAAAAACAGCTGGGTTGGCTGAAGGGGGATGCCATTTTGCTTAGATTTCTACAGAAAAAAATGGTACCAGGAGACCTTATGTTCTCAGATACTTTAAGACAAGAAAATTTCAAAAACCTTCCTGAATGGTTTAGACATATGTGTCTGATGATGTCACAACTAATGATCTGAAAACAACAAATATCCCTCCAAATATGTCAGTATTGAGAAGATTCCTAGCATTCACATCCGGCATTCCCAAAGGTTCCACACCAAGTCTATTGCTTATCTTTCTTGGCAGCAATTTATTATTATTTTTTTTAAGACAGATCTTTTTTTCTTAAGATTTTTAAAATTTATTCATGAGAGACACAGAGAAAGGCAGAGACACAGGCAGAGGGAGAAGCAGGCTCCATGCAGAGAGCCTGATGTGGGACTCGATCCCAGGACTCCAGGATCACACCCTGGGCTGAAGGCAGGTGCTAAGCCGCTGAGCCACCCGGGCACCCTCTTGGCAGCAATTTAAAGAAATACCTAGTAGCTGATGTCTGTCAGCTCTGTGACTCCACTTGGAGCTCCAGCCTTATATATCCAGACCAGCAAGGGTCATCTCCCTGGCTCAGTGAGCCACAGGTACTTCAGATCATCACCCTTACTCTTCATCTTCACCAGTCCCATCGGGCTTTCCCCTATATGCTCTGCCCTCACTAATAGTACCCCATCCTCCTTCTCTGACTGACAGTGAAATGTGGAACAAGTTCTAGCAATTCTTTCTCTGAAGATCTTCCTATTTGTTGTCTCTTCATTCTCAAAATTACTATCCTACTCAAAAACTGTCTCCCATCAGAGCTATTACAACTACATAGTCAACCCCCCTGCTTCAATCATGAAATTTTTCCTTCAGATCAAAGCATATTCAGAAGACAAATACAGTAGCAAAAGCAAGCTACTCCGGAAGAAGGAAACAGAAAGGAATCAGGCACAGGTATGAAAACCTGTGGCCACTAAGGCCACCTTCTAAGTGTTGTACATTCCTCTTCCTGGAATCTCTGCAGTTACCTGAATACACATGGTAGGGTTTCAATCCTTGGGATATATTGTTTCTTCTGCTCAATGTCTTCCCTGCTTGTCTGCCCAGCACAGAGTTAAAGCTTGAAACCTAGAACCAGAAAAAGCCAAATTTGAACCTCAGCTCCAAGTACTAGCTATGACCTTGGTCCTTTCTGAGCTTGTTTCTGCATCCTTAAGATAAAGGTAATACCAACATTTATGTCATAAAACTGTTAACAGCCTTAAATGATACCATATTTAATTTGCTTAGTGGAGAGTAAGCACTCAATAAATGTTCACCATCATAATCATCCTTGCCCTCAACACTGCCTCCTGCATGGTTTTTCTTGATCTCCTCCAGCTGTACTCCTAGTAAGCCCACCATAATGCATTTCTTATTAAGAAATAAGTTAAATTTGCTTTTCTGTGTTCTTCCTCACATTGTGACCTAATTAAAGGGAAGAAGCTCCTCTTTGGTTCTCTGCTATTCAGCATATCCAGCACCTACAGGGCTCAGTGTTCAATGAATTGATTAATGAAGAAAGGACGTAGTAAGGGCCATTAATGAAGCAAGTTTACAGAGTGTGTATGATGTGACAGGCATTGTTCTGCTTGCTGGGGATACATCAATAAATAAAACAGATGGAGTTCCTGCCCTCATGGAGCTCCCACTCTAACAGGGAGGATGTACTCAATAACAAACAAGTAATTATATAGTAAGTTAGATGGTGCAAAGCACTTCAGGGAAAAATTAAGTGAGGGACAGGTGTTGCTTCCTCATATAAGAAAGCCAGGCAAGGTGTCACAGATAAGGTGACATTTGAACAGAGACCAAAGGAGTGAGAGAACAAGGTTGGTGGATATTTGAGAAGACAGGGCAGGAAAATGTGATCCAGACTGGGAATAGCTGGGTGTACAGGAAGAAAGGGAAGCTGGCCAGTGGGCGCTGGAGTGGAGCAAGTGAAGGGAAGAGTAGCATGACATGACACCAGAGTGGCTATGGGAATTGCGGAGTACAGACAATGGGCCACGTGGGGATCAACCAGTCCTTAATGATGATACAAGCTATACTAACTGATTGCTTTCCTGGGTGTCTCAAAAATCCTGTTCATTTACCCATTTTAAAATGCAGCAGAAAGGAAAACTTTTGTAGCCTTATCAGCCATAAGTACAAATGAAGTCATTTCATAGTAATAGCTGAATCTCAATGGCTTTGAATGCTCACCTATGCAAATGTAGGGAGTCCTACCTCAAGGAAAACCCTTCCTCCTCAAATATTCTAGGAATCCTAAGGGTGCACATGATCCTATATGGGTTGTGATGGCCACTCTGTTCAAGCTTTTGCAGCTCCGGGCCTGACAATTCCACATATAGACCTGAAGAGGGAGATTCATTCCTGTCACCATGCCCTAAGTTGGTTGACCAGAGGAGCTGCCAGGACTCTACAGGGCTATAAGGTGAGAGTGTTCCTTCTGCATACGGATAACCAGGGTTATTCCACAGCAAAACATTTTGAACTCCAGTGTTACATCATCTATCAACACAGTTTTCAGTTCACACATACAGCCCATTTCTTGGGTCCCAAGAGAGCAAATCTACTTCCATGTTAGTGGGCTCAGGACATACCATGACCTTCAGTGTGCTTCCAAAATTCTATCTTCTTGAGAAGAAGGGCTTGCCCTGTTAGTCTGGTCCTTCTCTTACAATGAATTTTTCCTTGGGATTCCCATGGTCTCTGCAGGTGGGCCTCTGCCTGGGCCACATCAGCCCATGAATCCTATCAATGATCAAAACCAACAGTGGACAGAATTGAAAACTTTTCCCAGGATCCTCAGCCCTAACAGAAATGAGTGCATGGAGCATCTATAGAAGGTTATCCCCAAACTATTTAGCAGTATGGCTGAAGCTCAGTCATTCCCCAGCCATGACCCTCAGAGGCCCTTCATCAGAATATTAGCACTAACCGTGTCCTGAGGTCTTCCATGTATTATTCATGGAATGGTATCTTGAATGGTAACAGCAAAATCTGGAAAAGAATGGACACAGGTATTCACTGAAGATGGTACAAAGTTTAAACAAGATCCAAAACAACTACAAAAATTCTAAGCAATGATTTAAATCCTAGTATTTCACCTAGAAAACACTGCAGAATAACTGAAAGCTTTGGAAGCAGGAATAATGAACTCCAGATCCATTGGTAGTTTGCTACTTATAGTGACTTTGGGTGGTCATTTTACTTTGAACACATTTTTCTCACTTACAGAAAGATAACAGTGGCTTATTGTGAAACCTAAATAGGTGATTACTGAACACCACGAAACATGAGGCCAGCTGTAGTTCCTCTCCCTTTCAGCAGAGACATGCACAGGATGGTACGGTCCTTATAATACCTTCTAGGTTATGGGGTTGACTTATAAGGTTTTGCTTTAAAATTTTTTAAAAAATAAAACTGGTTGATATGAGGTCAATTTCATTCTGAATTCTACTCTAAGGATAACATGATTATGCTGAAAGTCTACCAGATTTTCTCTTTTTTAAAAATTTCATAGTGAACACTACTTCTTAGGAAACCCCTGAATGTCTTTTTCCACCTCAAGGTTTTCTGACTTCCTCAGTAAAAATAGTAAAGCAACACTTAGAAATAGCCAGAAAATAAAAGCCAAGAACTGAAAGTCTGAACAATAAAATCTATCACATACTTCATGTGGAAAAGATCCAGCTAAAGAGGTGGCCAGGGATCTGGAATCAGGAGACCTGACCTCGAAGTCTGGCTCTGCCACTTACCAGGTTAGTGGAACCTTGATCTTTGTACACTTGATTTCTTGTCTTCATCAGTAAAATAGGGACAATATCATCATTCATAGAATTAAGTACAATCAATGTCAAAATGTGAAGTGCCATATGTTAGATCAGTTCACCAAACTGAACGGTGACAATCAGATGGATACGGTCCTTGACCCCTGGGAACTCACAACCTCTTTAATTTGGTCCTACTTCCTCCTGATATGTTTCAGAAGAGGTCAGCTTGAAAGGGTTGTCCACAACTACACTGGTCAACTACCATGTAAGTTCCTCACAAGACCAGTGCTTACCAACCTCTGCCAGGCTCACACAGAACTGGCCTGGCAAACTATTTCTGTACTATCTCTAGCCAAAAAAGTAACTTCTTTTCTCAAAACATATACAAGAAAGAAGAGAATTGGGATCCCTGGGTGGCGCAGCGGTTTGGCGCCTGCCTTTGGCCCAGGGCGCGATCCTGGAGACCCGGGATCGAATCCCACATCGGGCTCCCGGTGCATGGAGCCTGCTTCTCCCTCTGCCTGTGTCTCTGCCTCTCTCTCTCTCTCTCTCTCTGTGACTATCATAAATAAATAAAAATTAAAAAAAAAAAAAAAAGAAAGAAGAGAATTATAAAGAAATCACCCCTTCTCCAAACTCAAAGGACAGGAAAGCATAACCTCTCTCTTTTTCTCTCCTGACTCTTAACCCATGAGCTCTGATTTCCATCACCACAGAGATCCTCACATTTTGGGAGACCAAGCTCCGTCTCTTTACTTTCAGTCCACGGACTTTTTAACATGTCATCTTCATAAGACATTTACAAAGTATTTTATTTAAAGCCTATTGCTCTCTAGTCAAATAAACCCCAGGAATAACTAGTTAGCTGTCTTAGGGCCCATAACTGCAGTTCCACCATGGAAAGAACCTACAGAACCAGGGCCCACCCTTTGTAAGAACCGAGCTAGTCCTGGGAGCACAGACTCAAACCCTCATCTCCTAGTGAGCAGTGTTTTCACTAGTTGCTCTTTCAAATCCTGCTCTAAAGCAGCAATAATGTTTTTATTTGAAGATTTATTTGAGAGAAAGAGAGCACAGGGGGAGGGACAGAGGGAGAGGAGATAAGAGCATCTCAAGCACACTCTGTGCTGAGCAGAGCCCAACTGGGGGCTCGATCTCATGACCTCAGCCAAAACCAAGAGTTGGACACTTAACTGCACCACTCAGATGCCCCAACAGCAAGAATGTTTTTTAAAAATCTTCTAAGCAAATCCTTTTACAAACTATCACCCTGAAGTTTTGGTCAGATCTTTACATTTTAAATATTTTATTATGATTTTTTATTATTTATTCATGAGAGACAGAGAAAGAGGCAGAGACACAGGCAGAGGGAGAAGCAGGCTCCATGCAGGGAGCCTGATGTGGGACTCGATCCCGGGACCCCAGGATCACACCCTGGGCCGAAGGCAGGCGATAAACCGCTGAGCCACCCAGGGATCCCCAGATCTTTACATTTTAATGTACTTGGCTTGCTTAAGAGGAGACATACAGGTAATGCTGTGACATACCACTTTCTTTAAAAAAAACAATGAACATATAAAATGCATGTGTAGCTCAATGGTACCCAAATCAGCCAACTTGAGACAACTCACTACAGAAACACATGCATTTTTATAACATTTCTAGCCTATGTCTACACTAGACAATTCCACCTCTCAGGACTTCTCTACATCTCTGCAATCCTTTTATATACAAGTAACCTACTCCACACTTTACTCCACACTTCACTCTACCAGTGCATCTGAGGCTGGAAGACTTCTGCTACCACAAGAGGGTAAGATTAGAACAGATACTGTATGGAGCTTGGCCTGACAATCTCTGCCTGAGAGGAAGAGTAGTGTGCCTGTGGGTGGGGAGAAGGCGATTTGGAAACAATGGTTAACCTGATACCCTCCAAAAAAATGTATTTTACTAGTAAAGGGGTCAGTCACTCTCTGGCTCCCACGGTACAATCTTAAAAGGCCAGGAAGCAGTTGGATGATATAATTAAAGTGATGCAAGAATAAAATCTCTGTCAACCAAGAATTCTCTATTTGGCAAAACTATCCTTCAAAAATTAGGGAGAAATTAAGACATTCTCAGATAAACAAATGCTATGGAAATTTACTATCACTAAACAAGTTCTATAAGAAATGCTAAAAGTAAAGGTGGTCTTTCAGGCTAAAAGGACACTAGTAACTTGAAGCCATACAAAAATGTAAATCTTTCCAGTACAGGTAAATACATGGACAAACATAAAACCCACTATCATAGCTTCTTTTACTGGGTTTAAAATTTGTGACATCAATAACATAAAGGCAAGTAGACTACAAAGAAATGGTGTGATTGAAATTACTGAAAAATATTTATAACTTAGGATGTTATAAGTAATTACACAACTACAAAGAAAATGTCCATAGAACATACACTGAAATGTTGTGCAAAGAAATGAAAGAGAATATTAAGAAAGACATCCTGTGTTCATAGACTGGAAGACTTAATATTGTTAAAATGTCAATAATACCCAGTGATCCGTAGAACCAATGCAGTCGCTATCAACATCCCAATGGTTACTGAAGAAACAGAATAATCCACCTCAGAATTCATATGAAACCTCAAAGAACCCAAATAGCTAAACCAATCTTAAAAAAGAAGAAAGTTGGAAGACTCACACTTCTGGATTTCAAAATTTACAAAGCTATAGTAGTCAAAACAATGTTGAGCTCTTGCTCTTTTCCTCATGCCAATGAGTTGTTCAGAGGCGGGGTTTCAGATATACTCAAGATTGGGCTCCACCCTAGCCCACCACTGTGGCTGAGGAAGGCATTGCTGCTGGAAGTGTAATGGACCTTAATACTGCTTTACAAGGGGTGTTGAAAACTGCCCTCATCTACAGTGGCCTAACATGTGAAATTCGCAAAGCTGCCAAAGCCTTAAGACAAGCACCAAGGCCAACTTTGTGTGCTGGCATCCAACTGTGATGAGCTTATGGGTGTCAAGTTGGTGGAGGCCCTTTGTGCTAACCACCAAAATCAACCTAATTAAGGTTGATGACAAAAAGTTAGGGGAATGGGTAGGCCTCTGAACAGAGAGGGAAACTCCATAAAGTAGTTGGTTGAAGCTGTGTGGCAGTTAAGAACTATGGCAAAGAATCTCAGGCTAAGGACGTCATTGAGGAATACTTCAAATTCGAAAAATGTACAAGTAAAAAACTTGGTTCTTGTTCCTAACAGTGTCATGCTTGCACAAAGACAGTCATATAGACTGACAGTTAAGTGAGCCCAGAAACAAACCCTGTATACATGGCCAAATGATACTTGACAAGGGTGCCCAGACCATTTGATGGGAATAAAGAGTGAAACGGCAATTCATAAAAATGGGAAAAGTATTTGCAAATTATTTATCTGATAAGTTATTACCCAGAATTTATACAGAACTCCAACAACAAATTACTTGGGCAAAATATTTGAATAGGCATTTTCTCCAAGAAGGTAACAAAAGCACTAATTAGCATATGAAAAGATGTTCAGTATCACTAATCATAAGAAAACTAAGTCAAAACCACAATGACATACCATCTTACACTCATTAGGATGGCTACTATCAAAAAACAAAAACAAAATCCAAGAAACAAAAGAGTTGATGTGGCTGTGGACAAATTAGAACTCTTTGCACTATTGGTAGGAACGTAAAATGGAGTAGGCGTTTTGGAAAACAGCATGTCAGTTCCTTAATATTAGACTTATCCTATCATCCAACAATTCTACCTCTAGATATACACTCGAAAGAACTGAAAGCAGGGTCTCAAAGAAATATTTGCACTCCCTTATTCATGGCAGCAATTTCCACAACAGCCAAAAGGTAAAAGCCACCCAAATAGCCACCAACAGATGATGAATGGATAAACAAACCATGGTGTATATGTATGTGTGTATATATATATATATATATATATATATATATATATATATATAATACAGTATTATTCAGACTTAAAATGGAAGGAAATTCTGACTCACGCTTCAACATGAACAAACCTTGAGGACATTATGCTAAGTGAACACACCAGTCACAAAGGGTAAACAATGTATGATTCCATTTTTATGAGACATAATAGACCAAACCAGAGACAAAGCAGAATGGTGACTGCCAGCGCTGGGGCAGGTGGAAAAGAATGTGGAGTTACTATTTAATGGGTACTTTCATTTTATAAGATGAAAAGATTTCTGGAGATAAAAGGCAGTGATAATGGCAAACAACTGTGAATGGACTTAATGCCACTAACTGTACACTTAAAAACTGTCCTTTAAGGGGTCATATTTTATGTGTATTTTACATATTTACACATAATGTAAAATAAAATTAGTCAATAATTTAACTAAAAAAATGATTCTGTATCATTCCATCCAAGTGGTCAGTTACCACCACCAACAATGGAACAAACTAAGGGTCCTTGTAGAGAGAAATATGCTTACATATTTGGGGACCAAGAGGAGAGCTATCATCAAGTTACATGTATAAATACTACAAATGTGAACAATTGGTTAAATACAGGTGAAGAGTATATGGGAGTTTATTTTACCATTCTTGCAACAAAATTGACTTGGAAAATTTCAAAACTTAAAAAAAGAACAAAAAAAGCCGTTCTGTTAGGCCAGGTTTGAGAGTTCTGACCCATGGACCAAGGATCATTTATACAGAAACGATCTTTCCGAGAAACTCCTGCAGCATTTTAAATTCCTCAGATATGTTTATCACTTCACTGATACCATGTTTTTTTTATACCACATAGATGAAATCATCAGATACTTGGGAGTTTACCGCAACAACTGGCAAACTGCTATACTGGTAACTTTAAGTCTCTTTTTAAAGAACGATTCTCAAATCTCTCTTTAGAATTTTTAGCGATGACCAGGGTCATCAACATCTGCTTCAGTAGGTGGCTGTGCTTTTACTGCCCTCACATGTTTTTTTTGAGGCGTTGTATATAAAGCAAGAGGACTGTAGAAAATAATTGGTTCCATCTCCACCCAGCAGTTAGCAGTCATCTGATAATATATTATGCACCTGCCTTTTCCAGTTCACTGTCCCATCTGTGCTGTTTGTTGAAAGTAAACGCAGGGGCACCTAGTGGCTCAGTTAAGCATCTGCCCTCAGCTCAGCTCAGGATCCCAGTCCCAGGATTGAGCCCAGCAACAGGCTCCCTCAGCAAGAGTCTGCTTCTCCCTCTCCCTCTGCTTGTGCTCTCATTCTCTCTCAAATAAATAAATAAAATCTCTTTAAAAAGTAAATGCAGAGTTCTGGATTCTTTCGATTAAGTGCATATACCTCATGCCATTTTGGCTGTTCAAAGGCTTTTATGGCAAGTACAACTTTCATGGTTTTTTGAAAATCAAGGTTGTTAGAGACACCTGGGTGGCTCAGTGGTTGAGCATCTGGCTCAGGTTGTGATCCTGGGGTCCTGGGATCGAGTCCCGCATCAGGCTCCCTGCAGGGGAGCCTGCTTCTCCCTCTGCCTGTCTCTTACGAATAAATAAAATCTTAAAAAATAAAATAAAATTAAGGCTGTCAGAAAGCCTATTCCAATTTGTATGAGTAGAACTTTTATAATTGAAATGTAGAACTAGTTCTTGGATTTAGTCATTTTGACTAACCAGAGATTTTTTTTCATAGTTAAATCTGCGGAGACCATTAAGATAAGTTTAAGGTATCACAAAAATAGAGTAATAAACTATAATTATTTCTAACCCAACTGCCCAACTGCTATCAGTAATTGGTAGTGATTTTCAGTTACATCCACATTTCTTCCAAGGCAGTATTTCACAACTTTTTCATTACAGAACCCTTCCCATGAGAAAACGTTAAAATCAAGTAATTAAAATTTCCCTGACAAGAGAAATAGTTAAGACTTTCTCAGTATTTCAACTTCAACTAGAATATCCCAATTCACTTCTGACACTAACCACCTGGAACTCCAGGTTAGCATCACACTCAGGTTTAAGGGCTCAGTCCTTCACAAGACTACCCAATTTTGGATGCCAGCTGCAAGTGAGTCCATGCTCATTTTTGACTGGTTATAAATCTTGGGGTTCCCATACTCCTTTAGGTTCAAAGATTTGCTAAAATGACAGAACTCAGGAAAGCACTATGTTTATGGTTAGTTTTCTTATAAAGGACTCAAAGTAGGAGGACCACCCAAATGAAGAGACACAGGGCGAGTTCTGGGAAGAATCCACTTCCACACCTTCTTTGTGAAATGAAGGCACATCACCACCTCAGGTTGTCACTGTGCTCATCAATCAGGAAGCCCCACTGAGCTTAAGTGTCCAGAGTTTTTAATTGGGGTTTTTAAATTCAGGAATGACCAATTACATACATCACTGGGCACATGACTGAATTCAATACACTCCCCTGTAGGCCTGCCTCAAATCCCAACCCTTGAATTATGTGGTAGATCTTATTGGTGACAGGCCCCATCCTAAAGCTTCTAGAGGCCTACCAAGAGTCACCTCATTAGCATCACAAAGACATTCATATCACCCTGGAAATACCAAAGGTTTTAGAAGCTCCTTGTCAGGAACCCAAGACAGAGACCAGAGAAATTCCTTATTATACCACATTCGGGAAGGCTGGACACAGAAGACAGAGGGTCAGAGCCATTGTAATATCTGAGATATTTTCCCCCCACCAAGAACCAATTTTTATCCCTACTAAGAATACATCCTCTAAGACAATGAAGAGACAGCCCCCCAAAACAGAATGGAACTTTATTGTGTAAAGTTTATAGAAGTATGACTAGTAAGTATTCTTCTGTACAAAGTACACAACAAACAGTTTTTAAATACAAGTGAGAGAAATGTGAGTTCTATGACAACATTTGATACAAGCAGAACCATTTACAGATACACTAAAAAAATTTTTTTAAATATCATCTTCTTTCTCCAAAGAGTCCATTGCGCATTTCTTAGAGATGGGGACACGTCCCATGCAAGGTCACAATGGCATTTTATTGCCCTCGATGCTGATTTTCACTGCGTGTGCAGATCTGCTTTTTTTCCTGATATCTGTGAACTTTCTCATCTGTTTATCCAGTCGACTGATACCCTTCTTGGAGGTCCCCTGAAACTAAGAGTGGGGTAAAAATTAAAGAGCAAATTATTGAAACAAATCTAGTTTTGTCTTTCATCTTTTATCTTAAAGTTCATAGTCAGAAGAGCTGCTATCTCTGGAATAATCACAATATGCTTTGGTGACCTCAGAAAAACAGATCAAGTATACACACCAGCCTTAGCAATGTACACATATTAAACTTTCTCAATGAAGCATAACAGCTGTCTGTGTCTTATTTTAAAATTTGGCCTCAGTCTTTAGAAAGTTTCTAGATGAAAGGAGGAAAATTTAAACTATGATCTCAATTCCATTAAATTACATTTTGACTATGTGCTTTTTCCTTTCAAAGGTCAAACATGGAGCTGAACACTTGATATTCACCTCCCAACAGCATTGGCATGAAGAATAATGATCTTCTAAGGCAAGGAAAGTCATCTGAGGAAAAGATAAGCCTAATGAATGAAGTGAGAGGATAAATAAAGTGAACCCATTAATTCTGGAGCTCTAGTTTCAGACTTGGAGTGATCCTCAGTTTGCCTCAGCAAGTTCTAGAACCCTGGGCAAATCAGGCCCCTGGTCCGTATTCCTTTCAGGACAGCTGAGAGAAGTAAATGAGATAATAGTGTCAAATATCAGCACACAGTCAGTGCTCAAAATAAATATCAGCTATTAACTAGTATTACTACTACTTTGAAACCAATTACATTAATGTTAAATAAATATATGTGACACAAAAAGAAAAGTAAATGAAGTCTTTTGATCCAAGTGACTTACTACTTCTTCCGTATCTTCCTGCTTGGCTTCTATGTTTAAGTTTAGTTGTTACATTACTTCTTTTATAATTTCTGTGTGTCTGGAAAAGATGTAGTCTCCAAGAAATTGATACCTTTGGATATGCTTAAGTCTGTCAAAGACCAGGGGGAATTCTTCTTGTTGACAATAATGTTACTGACAACTGTGATCTCTAAGAATGTTGAGTGGTTTAATAAGAGAAGAATTTTTCTACTTCTCCCCAAATGTTTATTACTGAATCATCTGTGAAACTCAATTCCAAGGCTGCTAAAGGAAGGCAGGGCCCAGGAGAGACTGGGGTCAGTTACCAGTATGGTGATGTTCCTTTGAGTTGAGGAGTCTCCCAAGTCTCATCCCACCTCCAGACCCAGCGTGCACCTCAGACAGCAGCAAGGAACCTTAAGTCAGTCTTGAACAAGAGTCACATTGATCATCCACCCTAGACTTTCTAAAATAATCCCAAGTCCAATTATTTATGTCAAATTAACACTTGGCCCTAGTACTTTGAGTTAGCATAAATATTGGTTCTCAGATGAATATCATCTATTAAATCCCTTGATTTCCTGGGCAGTTCTAAACATGTGACCTCCCTTCAGACAATATGTCCTGATGCTTAGTACTTATAGTAGTCCACATCAGAAGCCTTACCTGCTCAGATCTCCACCAATTACCCAACTGCCAGCAGTCTATATGCCAGCAGGAAGGTCTCCCAGGATTCTCTAAGAACCTGAGCCCTCTAGCCTCTGCAAAAGGGACACACCCAAGTCACATTGATCCACTCCCAGTTATATAACTTTTTTAAGACTTGTAGTTTGGCAGACACCTAGTTTCCCCAAGCCTGAGAATACACAGGATCTAGTACCCAACATGCCAAATTCAATGACCTCTCTACTGATTCAACTCTGTACTATCTCTTTAGGACATTAAAAGTGTATGCTGCACTGTTTTATCAGTAAAAAAAAAAACAAAAGCAGCTGAAAAGATTAGCAAGATGGGTTTGCTTAAAAAAAAATTATGGTACAACTGTATTGTGACACAGTATTAAGTCACAGAAGGTTTACTTAAATGAATTTTTACCACGTTAAGTAAAACACAAATCCAACAAAGTATAAAACAACAATTTTGCATAAAAGTTGAAAACAAAAACACCAAACCACAAAACCAGTAATGTTTATATACAATATAAAAAGGATAAAAAGGAAATAACCCAAAATGTTAATACTAAGGTGTGATGGAATTACAAGTGACATTAATTTTATTTGTGCTTTCTGCATTTAAAGTTTATATAAAAACATACAATGCTTTTGCCATTTTACTGTTATCCTAAAACCACTCCATGGAATAAATTAACATATAAACATACAATGTAGTGTAGGTTACTGTATTACTTAGAGGAGTGAAAATCAGAAACCATAGAGGAATAAACAAATTATATATTCACATGATAGACTATTGTGCAGCTGTTATAAATGATAAGGTGATTTAACGAGGGGAAGGGATCAAAGTTATATACAGTATAATTTTGTGAAAAGTATCCATAGGAAAAAAGGGCAAAAATTCTATGAAACTGCTTTTGAATGGCCTTTATAATCTCAAATTTTTCTATAATTATAACCAGAAATAAACCAGGTTTTAAGCATTACTGGAAATACATTTAACACATCAAACTGTTAACAGTGGGAACTTCAAGAAGAGCAGGGCTTTGGAAATGGGGTTATTCTACAGTGTTTTATGTTTACTTATATAATTTCAAAAATAAATGACATTTAAAACAAAAAAAGTTTCATTTGAAAGCCATTTACTCACTCCAATTTTCTCTCTGGAAAATACATTTTACAGTAATACTTATTAGTGTCCGCAATGTGAAAGCCCTAAGTAAATCTGTAAGGACTTTTCCCAAACAGGGAAATTGTGTCAGGGGGTTTAAGGACAATACCCTAAAATGTAACATGAAACTACAGACCCTAAAACATGCCTTATTTTTTTTTGACCGAGCTCTAATTAGCCAGACTTGGGCCTAGATTGGCACGTTATGATCTTAGGAGTACTGGGATGAAGCAAAGGAATTCAGTTTGAATTTCCCTCTCCTCCTGTTAGTCACCTCTCTGCTTTACCAGGAGGCTGGGCCACTTCTTCCCACCTGCCTGTCACCTACTGGATGAATGGGATCAGAACCAGCAACAGTGGCAAACGGGCAAGTGTCCTTCAAGACACACAGCTAGGCTTCCAAAGACTGGCCGCTGAGATTTTATTACAATTTCTTTGCCTTATTTTGTTCTCAATTCTCAAACGGAAGTGTGCTGGGGAAGAAAAAATACTAGTAAGAGAGGGATAGTAATAGGGAAAAGACAGTGAAAAAAGTAAAATTAAAAAGAAAGAGGGGCAGTTGAGGAAGAGAAGGAGTATCAAGGGATGTGGATATAGATAAAAGTACAAAAAAAGGTAAGGAAGTACAAAAAAAAGGTAAGGAAGTAACAAGAAAAAGGTAAGGAAGTACAAAAAAGTTCTTGGCACTGAAGTAGTAGTGCTCTACCTTTCATTTATTCTCAATAAGTAAGAAAATGTGCTTTGTTTTGATTGCAGCGTTAACAGTAAAAATGAACTGGCACAAAGGTGAGTGTAGTCCATGAAAAAAGCTGCCCAAGCAGGGTCATGGAAAAGTCACAAAAGGAAGGCAACATAGACTCTCAAGAGCACACTGCTACACAGAGGTACCGCTATCATCTCAGAGCACAGCAGGGAGTGAGTCTGGCTTTAAGGAATGGCCCCAATGCTTTCATTTCTGACCATGTATTAAGTATGTACTAATTACATTTATCAAATATTCAGTGTAAGGCTTTATGTGATGGGTCTTTGCAAATGCACAATGCTGGGCCACTGACAATGGTGGAAATAAGTCACCTCCCTTCCACCAAGAAGCTACTCATCACTTTACATGCCTGTTATGGAGACCACTATGATTCTTGACCCTAAAAAAGCTTTTTTAATAAAAAATGGGTAACATGAAAATCAAGATGCTTCTCAGGGAATTAATTATCTATGAGTTTCTGGGGTACTAATAAAGGAAGGAACTTCCATATCAATTTCTAAATATTCAACAGGACTCGAAAGTCACAAAGTGTTTGTTAAAGGCCATTATTTTAGTAACTAAAAGTGGGCTGGGCCTTTTCTGGTTAAGAAAGCACACGCACACTTGTTTTCACTCTAGCTGCTGACAATTCAAGCTCATGCACAGAGCATGCTTCCTTGGGGATACCTCCCGGATACACTCTGGTAGGGCCAGGACTACAGGGGCATCCTGTTGCCTTCAATGCTGAACTTGACAGCACGATGCACTTTGCTGAGTCGTTTCTGTTCTGCAAATCGCCTCTTATGCTTTTCCAATCGGCTTAGGCCCTTTTTAAGAATACCAGGCTAGAAAGAGTAGTTTGAATGGAGAATAAAAAAAGATTACTGAAGAGCAATGAAGATCACGGAGTAGTATTTACAATGATGACAGAGGAAGTGTCTACCCTAAATATTTCACAACAGAATTACTTAAAACAGTTGAAGAGAAAGGGAAGGGTAGATTGCAGAAGTAGGGAGGTCTGTTTCTCACAGTTCTAAAAAATGACTGCATAAGAACACTTTAGGCTTTATGATTCAGTTGAAATAATGGGGTAAGAAGAAACTTCCTGGCTTGATAAGGTTACTTAAGTCTGAAGTGAAGCTCATAAGCAAGGAATGATCAGGCTAGCTAAAGAGACCAGAAAACAGCTCTCTTTAAATCAGATAAACCTCAGGAGCTGTTAAGAGGTATTATACACGAAGTAAAAGACAAAATAGTAATTTGCACTTGAGATCTACCTTGCTATCTCCCTGCTTGCTTACCCTGGATGACTCCATTTCCACGTTCCATTTAGGTCTGACAACGTAGTCCTTGTTTGAGGGCATGGGGACCCTTGCACGGGCACAGAATCCAGGATCTCCAGGTCTGAGAGCCCTGAGAATGGAAAGAAGAACATGCTATTATGTAGT
Organism: Canis lupus baileyi; assembly: GCF_048164855.1. Taxonomy (NCBI): domain Eukaryota; kingdom Metazoa; phylum Chordata; class Mammalia; order Carnivora; family Canidae; genus Canis; species Canis lupus. The sequence goes on along the minus strand of NC_132857.1, from coordinate 28,385,045 downwards.
CAACCATAGTTGTGTGCAGCTGATTCAGCTGCACAGGTGTTTCAAACTTCCTCTGTCTCCCAGGTCACACAATCTGGCCCCCTGCTATCTTAGCTGATCTCGCTATCACTCACATTACTCTAAAAGTTCTTCACCTTCCCTCCCAAAGCCAACTTCCTGTGCATATTCAGGATTCCTTTTAGTCTCTCCTCAGCTTCAGACATAATCAAGCCCCTTTCCTTTCCAAGACTGGAAAGCATGCAACAAGCAAAATTATCCTACAAGAACTAGGATATTGATGTTGATAAAAGTCCATCAATTTTTATTTACATTTCCCCAGTTTTACTTACATGCATTTGTGTGCCTGTGTTTCTTAGTTCTTAGTTCTATGCAATTTTATCACACGTGCAGGTTTGTGTACTCCCAAGGGTCCATCCTACTGTCCTTTTATCAAAACATAGCCACCCTCCTACCCCATCTGCCCAGCTCCTAATCCCTGATGACCACAAATCTATTTTGTTATTTTAGTATTTAAAGAATGTTCTATAAATGAAATACACTATGTAATCTTTAGGTACTGGCTTTGTCCACTAAACATAATGCCCTTAAGGATCCATCCAAGTTGTTAGTTACATCTATCAATATTTTGTTCATTTAATTGCTGAGTTGTCTTCTATTGTATATATGTACCACAGTTTGTTTAACCATTCACCTGCTGAAGGACACCTGGGTTGTTGTCCCAGTTCTGGACTATCATGAATAAAGCTATATGCTCACATACAGGTTTTTGCACAAACATAAGTGTTCATTTCTCTGGGAAAAAAACCCAGGAGTGCAAGTGAAGGGTCATATGGTGGTTGCAGGTTTAACTTTATATGCAACTGCCAAACTGTTTTCCACAGTATAGCTGTATCATTTTACAGATAGCAATGTATGAGCGAGCTAGTTTCTCAACATCCTTGCCAGCATTTGATGATGTGATCTGAGACCAAATTAAGACTAGCAACCTTCAAAAGTAAAGTCTATCTGTAAATGTCTGGGCATTCAAATCACTCAACCCTTAGGTAACTATTCACCCTAGTGGTAAATGGAGAGTGGGTATATGTGTGTCTGTGTCCGGGGAGGTTGGGGTGGAAGAGAAGGATAAAAAGGTTCTACATCATTTCTATTCCTTTGTATGGAGTGGAATTGTTTTCTTTTCCTTTTTTAAAAAGAGAGCGTGGGAAGAAGGGGAGAAGGAGAGAGGGAATCTTAAGCAGGCTCCACACCTAGAGTGGAACCCAATCTCACAACCCCGAGATCATGATCTGAGCCAAAATCAAGAGTCAGACCCTGAAATAACTGAGCCACCCAGGTGCCCTGAGTTTAATCTATTCTTAACATGAAGCTTCCATAAGCTTCAAATACATGAATAAATTAAGTGGCTTGAGAAAGAAAATTCTCCTACCTTATTCTCCCCTGAAGCTGCCACCTGCCCCATCATCAAACCTATCCATAAACCCACAACATTGGTACCTTCTAACCCCTCTCCTTCTCTCCCTTTGCAGTCTGCCCACACTCACTGCACAAAGCCCTCTGCAGCCTTGGCCACAGCCCAGGCTCTTTGCCACAGCCCCTCTCCAGCCTGGCCTCATTCTCTCTAGGGTCTCCTATGTGCAGGACAGCACACACTCACCTGCACTGGCCACACCCCTTCTCAGAGTAGTGCGGATTATTTCCTACTCTCTATACTTTGTGGATTCCGTATCTTTTCTGTGGAAATAACTGTCAAATCTATTATGTCTCTAGGCCCAGTGTCCAAGTTTTAGACCCACGATATTCACAGAAATATCTCATTTACTATGGTCCAAACAGAACGCACCTACGTTCTCAAAATCTACTCTTCCTCTCCACTTGAGCAAATGGTAACACCATTAAGTCTCAGTAACTTGGGGCAAAATTCTGGTTGGTCAACGTTAGCCAAACTCCTCGCCCACAGAGTCACCAACTCTTGGTAATTTGCTCCACTAAGTCTTCTAGCCTTCTGCTGCCCCATCACCACCTCAAGTTTCACTGCTTTCAGCTCCTCTGTACTCTAACCCACCCTACACCACGATGACACCAGCACCAGTGCTCCAAATCAAATCTGACAACTTCTAGTCTACGTGGAATCAAAGAGGAGTGACAATTCCTTGTCTTGATCTAAAGCCCTTCAAAATTCGGCCCACATCTCCACTCCTGAACTCATCTCCTACCTCCTCACATACCATACTACTGCTCAACTGCTTCAGTCTACTTGCCATTCCTAAAGTGGGCCTTGCATGATAACCCACGTCTTTACTTAAGCTCTCACCTTCATTTATAAACTCTCTACAGACATTTTATGAGCATGGACTATTTTTTAATTCAATTTTGTATTCCCGGGGCTTAATAGAGTCTAGCACATATCAAGCAGTAAAAAATCTTCACAGAATGAACTATTTCTCAATCTTATATCCTTATACCACTGTATTTGTGGATATTCAATAAATCTTAAACTGAAAATCATCCCCCACTAATGTGAACTTTCTTTTTTTTTTAAATTTTATTTATTTATTCATGAGAGAGAATAGAGAGAGGGGCAGAGAGACAGGCAGAGAAGCAGGCTCCCTATGAAGAGCCTGATGCGTGACTCGATCCCAGGACCCAAGGATCATGAACTGAGCCGAAGCCAGATGTTCAACCACTGAGTCACCCAGGTGCCCCGTGAACATTGTTTCATTTGCAACTTTTCTTAAAACAGCAAGCAGAAGAGTCTCTATATCAAGCTTAAGAAAAAATAAATTTTTAAGTCTTACTTCTCTTCCCCTGTCAGCACCTTTTCCAGGTCTCTTCGGGGTGTCTGACCACCAGTGCTGTGAAAAAAGATGCCAGGAATATTAGAACCTTATAACTAAGAAAAAAACCAGCAAAGCAAAACATCAAACTCAGACCATAATTAGGTCCTTTATACTGGATCTGGAAAAATTACTCCAAATATTGTAAAAGTACTTCTTTTAATGATTACTTGCACACCAGATTTCATCATGGGTGAGCAGTAACTGCCACTTTTGTAATTTATAATCCTGTCATCCTGGATGCAACTGTATTCAGTTTGCTGATACAAACTGAACCAGTAGCCATTTTTTTTTTCCTCCTAAGAAAGTGAAAATGGGCCTGCAACTGGTTGAAACAACATTAAGCAACCTCTGAAACTGTGGCACGGGCCACATTCCACCAGATAGAACCAAACAAGGAGGGAGTGTGGGCCTTATTATAGTACCACATTTAAACTAAAAGGGTATGAACTACACAGACATATCAAGTTGAAAGAAAAAATAAAAATCCTATCACCCTGTAGGATTCTTAATGACCTTATTTACAAAACAAATGAGTTATGTGAACAGTATTTACTCTTCATACCTATTCATTCTCCGTCGTTGAGGCATTTGTTCTAGATCTCTTTGCTCTCTTTCCTCTCTTGTCATACCTTTGTAGTTTGAGGTAAGACCAAATATAGGCCGTGACCATTCATCTGTAACAAGGAAAAATCATTTGGTTAGACTAGAAAGTAGCATTTTTGCTACCATTCCCTGAAATAATCACACCCTAGTGTGTGAGTCCTGCCTAATATTCCAGGCATTTAGAATATTCTTCCCCTAAATATACCATTATTTTAGGACCATTTGAGGATACACACAGCATGTAATACCAGTATTATAATCTGCTTCAGGGGATTCAGAAAATTCAGTGTCAAAAAGTCATTTAAGCTTATAGCCACCACAGAGATTTAAAGAAAGTAATATCTGACTCACTTTTTGACAGTCATCAATTAGCTGTGCTGACATTTCATTGACGGCCTAATTTGTAAATTTACTCTACTGAAAATAGAAAATCTCAAAATTCTTATACCTTCCTATTCTAACCAAAAATAAGCTCCCTTATTACTTGCCAAATGGTCTAAATCTTCAAAAATTGCACTTTTAACAGTGCAGCGCCGAGTCTAGATTTCACTAAGTCTAAGAAAGCTGCTACAGTGACATGATGATGAACCAGAGTACTACATGCCCACCGTTTAGCCAGTAAAAGTCCACGGGTGCCAAGTGATGTTTTTGTTCTCAAACACAACATAGCTTACTGCCGCATTTAATATATCATCAAAACAATCAAGAACTTTCACGGAGTATAGAAAGCAGGGAGTCTTAGAGGGCATTAGAAGTTTGGGACACCTGGGTGACTCAGCGGTTGAGCATCTGCTCAAGGTATGATCCCAGTCCAGGGATCGAGTCCCACATCAAGCTCCCTGTGAGGAGCCTGCTTCTCCCGCTGTGTCTTCTCTGCCTCTCTCTGTGTCTCTCATGAATAAATAAATAAATAAAATCTTTTAAAAAAAAAAGGGCATTAGAGGTTTATCATATACTAGCATACCACAGATTATTAACAAAATAAAAAATGTAGTTTATAAAAAAATTCTCTAAAAAGTTTCGATAATCTCAAAAATTCAGTGCAAAAATAATTACTGTATTCACATATAGGAGTATTTTTTTTTAATATACCCTTAAAGTCTTAAAAAAATTCCTTTGCAACATGGAGCACAGGAAGAATTAAGGATAACAACAAAAACACACATGGTTTATATTCTTAAAACCGAAGGATTTCATAAGTGATATGGTAACTGATTAGATGAATTCCAGTTAAGACTCCTGGATTTCTGTTATCATTAAATAAGAACATGCAAAAGGCTCTGGAGACCATTGTAAAAGTAGCAAGAGCACTAGTGGCTAACATTTCTTGAGGTCTTACTACATGCTTTACATATATCCTCTCATTTAACTTTTATAACTCAAAGTGAACATATCAATTGTTTTACAGAGGAGGAAACCAAGGCTTAGAGCTTAAATCACTTGCCTAAAGATATGCAATAAAGTAGGTGGTGAATACAGGATTTGAACCCAGGTATGATTGACTCTAGGGCCTGTATGCTAACCCTCTTCTCTATACATGCACTTGATCCAGGATTAGAAAACTTTTCATTTGCTCTCCTTAATATTAATAGCATACTTAAACATGCTGAGAAACATTTTAAGTCTAAGCTAAAATAGCTAGTACCCACAAGAAATTAACCAAAAAAATTTCTAGTCTACTTCATGAACTCATTTTAAATGAATATTGGTAAAAATATAGTTTGCTTTTGTACATACATGTCTTTCTGATATACACAAACACAACAAACAAAAAGCAAAATGTACATACTGATTAATTTCCCTGCCATATCCTTGTTGGACCTTGATTCCTTGGGGTGTTTATAGAGATACATCACTGCTCGTCCAATCCCACTATGCTTCAGGGTCTCCTGGCTCACACTAGGTAGCTGGGAAATACAAACACATACATACACATTAATCACTCAAAAGCTGGGAGTCCTGCCAATCTATCCTAGAAGACCTCCAACACCTGTTTTTTTTAATAATGGAGTAACAAAAATCCCATTTTCAGGATCTGCAGGATCTTGAACACAAAGACACTGTGTTCACGTGAGTTGAGAGTTCAGTATTACACAGACTCAAAGCAGAACTAATGTGATAAAGTGTAAACTAACCATACTCAGAGGTCACCAGTTTAATACAAATATCAGTACAGGTCTCTGAATCAAATAGATCTGAGTCTGAACCCAAGCACAGCCATCTGCTAGTTATGTGACCTTGGACAAGTCATTTAACTTCTCTGAGTCTTAATTTCCTCATCTGTAGAATGAAAACAATACACCTACCTTGCAGGTCTGTTGTGAGGAATTAAATGAATCAATATATATATGAACACGGAGCACATAGGAAGGAATTCCTTGGGAATTCCTTCAGAAGTTAAGTAGCCTGCCCAAGGTGTCACAGCCATATAAAGGTGGCCCAGCTCAAGATTCACATGCAAGTTTATATCCGAATTTGGTGCCTTTTCTACTCCAAGTGCGTCCCTAGAACATGGCCATTACCTCCTCTCAGATAATAGCAACTCCAAAATCATTTTCCTTCAATACTATAGTTACATGAAATTTTATAAGGCCTTCCTTTTTATGCTCATTTTATTTGGTATGTTTCTAGTGAAACCCCTTCCTCTGGCAAAATATGGCAGAGTGTATAAGCACATAGTGACATGTAGTCACAGAGGCTGTGACTATACAAACCACATCAGATTATTAATGAAAAACATACAGATTATCTGCCTCTAACCTCTTGCAGAATCTTCAACAGCTCCTCTCGAATCTTTAGTGCTGGCAAACTCCTATCTGGTAGAGGGGAAAGCCATTCTTTGATGGCAGACATCACACCACTGTCGATAAATGTTTCTTTAAGGTCCTGCCTGCAGTTAATTAAAAAAAAAAAAAGTCAAGTCTATGAACTTTGGTTCTATCATAGCTTCCTTTGAATTTTCTTATATATTTAGTAGTATTTCCATAAACTGCTTTTAAAGTTATTTGTATATATTATTTACTGAGCACCTATTCACATCTCAAAAGCAGTATGAAATTTAGTTCTTTTTTAAAAAGATTTTTATTTATTTATTCATGAGAGACACACAGAGAGAGGCAGAGACACAGGCAGACAGACCCCGGGATCATGACCTGAGCCAAAGGTTCAACCACTGAGCCAGTCAGGTGCCCTAGTTCCTACTTAAAAAAAAAAAAAGAAAAAAAAAGATTTGATGGGCAAAGATCATTTGTTAAAAACTTGAATCATACTAGATAGGTTAATACTGATATGAATGATAGGCAGTAAGAATAAAGAGCTCCAATTATTACAACTAAAAAAAATAATGTTTAATCTATCAATAATCTATCAATCTCCAATAGAGATTCTCAAACCGGTTTAGGTGAGAGAACCCAGAACTGTGCTATTCTTTGCACGATACCAAGGAGAATAGTATTCTTCTAGCAGAAAAACACATTCCAATGAAATGCTATTTAAATTCAATTTTATGTACAGAATCAATTATATTAACAGAAAACATGACAATATTATACATACGAAATCTCCATTTTCTAGTCAAAATTCTAGACCATGCTGTTGGCTCACTGATGTACTAATACATTTCTTCAGCCATCCAAAGTACGATATGGTTAGGTTTAAGGAGAAATCAAAGTTGCTCAGGAGTAGGAGTAAACCAATGAAAAAGCCTACTATCAATGTCTATCAAAAAAAGGTAGGATTGGTGATATACTTCATAATATAACTGGTCATATAAGCCTCCTACAATACATGCTTCAAGTAGTCCCCCCAGAATTTGCTCTGTGCTCAATCACACTGGGAAGAGATGCAATTTTACCAGACTCAAAATAAGAGTCTAATAAAAACAAAAGTAATGGTTTATATGCTTTTCTTTCCTTAGTGTCAGTTTGCTATTTGTTCTGTTTGTATCACACTTCAAGGTTTAAGAAAAATTTGTGAGGGGGCACCTGGATGGCTCCATCAGTTAAGCATCTGACTCTTGATTTCAGCTCAGGTCATGAGATCAAGCCCTGCATCTTGCGCTCCAAGCTAGACATGGGGCCTGCTTAAGATTCTCTTTCTCCCTCTGCCCCTCACCTACCTCTTAAAATTTTTTAAATTTAATTTTTAAAAAAATGTGTGAGGAAGTAACACAATATAGAAAATTCTTTCATTATTATTCTTGTGAATTGATAGATGGCAGTCATTAAGTAACATCTCTAGAACACAAGTACATAGTTCGAATATATTCCATTAAAAGAAAAAAATTTTACAAGGAAATCAAATACTTACTTTTTAAGGTGCATAACCACAGTAGGTAATAATGTTAATTTTTTCAGTGCTGGCTTTTTTTGATTGTTCAACTGTCTGTCTTCCTATCCAGGAAAAAAATGTTTTTTAAAAAAGCAATATTTATTGTTAATAATGAACTGTAACCACTATAATTCTAAACTTTAAAATAAAACTGAGTAACATTTTTTCTAAAAGAAAGGAAAACTAAAAAATAAAACTTTTATAGAATGCCAAATTCTAGGTCTGTGTTAATCATACCTACAAAACTATCAGATTAGCCTAAATAATTACAAATTTAGAAGAATAATGTTATTGTTATTAAAGAAGTTTCAGTATTTACTTGGGTGCTTTTTCCGAATTATAAAAATTCTACCAAGAGAAAACAAAATAATAAACTCCTATCATGTACATTTCCACAGTTAAATGACCATGTCCAGTCTTACTTTAGCTATATGTCTACAGATACTTTTCTCTTCCCTTCCTTTAAAAGGCCACACAACCAATTAAATGAGGAAAAGAAGAAGACAACAGCAGTGACCTGTCTCACCTCAGCAGCCTCATTCATCTTGACAATCATGGCACTCACAACGTCGTCAGCATCACTAATAAAAGTCCCACCATCACGGTTACGCCTGCGCTTGCCACTCATGCTTTTTTTCCGCTGCAACATCATCTCAAAATCCGACAGAAAGTCCATACTAAGCAGCAACACAAAAGTCAAGTGAAATATAAATTCCTTTTTAAATATATATTTCCTTTTGTCACAGTAAAGATCCACCAACTTTCTTAATTCTAACTCCATGAAATGCTACTTTCTTCTAAAGTGCAAAACTTACAACTTGGCACCTTTCAAGATATCAGACTTTTCTGAACACAGATTGCAACTATCTCAACAAAAGTATGTGAAATTCAATCAAGTAATATTTTGTAGTTATAGTTCCATTTTGGTGTAGACACCAAAAAACCGTACAAATTAAGACAGCTGAGTGCAGGGCAAATGAAAGAAAAATAGTAAGAGTAAATATATTTCAGACAGCACTGTATACAGAAAAGTCAAAGAGAGAAAAATGGAACAGATTCTTTCTTATACTTAGTAAGGAACCAAAATAAGAAAAAAAAACTAAGTTCAGTAGTCTTTACCTTCATTTTTAAAGTTTTAACAAATTCCTTTTTTGATTTTTAAAAATTTTTAAATTAAGTTTCATTAACATATAGTGTATTAGTTTCAGAAGTAGAGTACAGCGCTCATCTCTCTTACATAACACCCAGTGCTCATTGTATTACATGCCCTCCTCAATGCCCATCACACAGTGACCCTATCCTCTTAGTCCCTCCCCTCCAGCAACACTTAGTTTTTAACAAATTCCTTTAAAAAAAAAAATAAAACAAACTTACTGTTTTCCTCTCTTTATATTATCATCAGAATCTGAATCTTCTGCTTCTTTTACTTGGGTTTCACTTTTTTCTTCTTCTAAATCTTCTTGGTTAAAACCCTACAGGTCAGGTAAATTTGCCAGGGTTATCGCAATCTCCTTACAGATTTTCTTCAGTATTAACTGCTCTTAATTTTTTTCTTTTTGCATTTTTAAAGTAATACATTCACAAAGAACAAAAATTAAATGAGTATCAGGTATATAGCAAAAAAGTTCCCTTCTACCCTAGCTGCTAGTGTTACTAGTTTTCTTATGTCTCCTTCCAGAAATAGTCTACATTTACACACATACTTCTACACAGATATATTTATTATCCCCTTTTATTATACAAATGGCAGCATACTCTACACTGGGTACAGTATATACTGGTCTGCACTTTTCACATTTAACAATGGAATACGAAGAGCAATTCATATGGGCCTATTATATCCTCATTCTAAGACTTTAGACTTTCTCACCCTGACTTCAATCATAATTTGTTTACACACTTTGCTATTGGCATTTAGGTATATGTATTTGAAATTCTGGAAAATACTTACCAAATTTCCCATAGAGGCTATACTAATTAACTCTCTTTCCAGCAAAGCGTTAAGTGGACCTGTTTCTCCAGGTCCTCACTACTACAGGTTATCGAACATTGATATTTACCAATCTCGCGATTGAAAACTAAAAGGCGTCTTTCTTTGTATTCTCTTATGAGTAAGGATGGGCATTCTGTTCATGTTTAAAGGCCATTTTTAATTATTTCTCTGTGGAACTCCTAATATCCCATGTCCATTTTCCTGTTGGATCTTTGTCTTAATGTTATGGAAAGTCTCTTTATAACTTAGGAAAATTAGCCTTTGGTCAGTCATGGGGACTGCACAGTCTTCACATTTGTACAGTTTCATTTTGTTTAAGGTAACGTTTTCCAAGCATAATTTTTTTATTTTTACGTAATTGAAACGGTCAGTCTTTTCTTTATAGCTTCCTTTATGTTGTTAGGAAGATCTTCCCAATAGTTCACCTACTTATGTAATTTTTTTCATTGAACTAAATCCATAATCAAGTTGATGTTAAACTAGAGAAACACCTCTTATTCTTATAAAAATGCTGCTTAAAAAAAAATGCTGCTTAACTGGGTATGAGCTCCACGAGGGCAATGTCCAAATAATCTCTGGTATATACGCTCCCAAATATTTATTGAATGAATTATTCCTATTTTCCTTAGGTTCACTTTGTTGTTTTTCTACCATCTTGAATCAGATTCTAAATTCATCTAGTTTCGCTCTCTCTTTAGTAATTAAAGTTCTGATTTCTTTTTCTTCTTTTTTTCTTTAAAGATTTTATTTATCCATCCACTAGAGACAGTGAGAGAGAGAGGCGCAGAGACACAGGCAGGAGAAGCAGGCTCCATGCAGGGAGCCTGACATGGGACTCGATCCTGATCCCCCGGTCTCCAGGATCACGCCCTAGGCTAAAGGCGGCACTAAACGGGCTGCCCTGATTTCTTTTTCAATGCAAGAACTGTCTGACAAGGGAAGTCTGGTGAGGATGTTTTGTTTGTTGATTTTGTAATGAATTTCTAATTTCCCTGCTCTGCATTCAAAAAATGTCTGCACTTTGTAATTTTTGAAAAAGCTTGGTTTAAAATTTATATGGGAACGTGAAAAAAGAAACCCAAGGCAATCTTGAGGAATAGCAAGCATAGAAGACATAAACAATCAAATATCAAGAGTTTTGTATTAATAGTGCAAGGGTAAAGAGACCAAAAGAACAGACATGAAACTATGGAAACAGACTGGAAATCATATACAAACACTCCATTTATGACAATGACCCTCTTTATCTCAAATGCTTTTCTGCCTCAAAGTCTCCTCTCTCATATTCATATAGCTATGCCAGTTTTTTGATTAGTGTTCACATGTGTGAACACCATCCTTTTATTTTCAACCTTTGTTTTCTTTCAGAAGAATCATGAAATGAGTGTACAGCTATTTTCTAAATTCCAATCTGACCATCTCTGCCCTTTAATTAAAGCACTTGATATATGTCAATTTGATGTAATAGGAGATACTATCAAAGCTTAAATCTGCTATCTTACCATACACTGTTTTCTAATTGTTCCCTGTTCTATGCCTCTTTTTCTCTTGCCTTCTTTTGGATTGATAACTTTTATTATTCTGTTTTCCCCTTCTACTAGGTTGGAGGCTACACATATCCATTAGTCTCTTTAGTGGTCACTTTAGAGATTACAACGCACACAGTCTACTAATGTCCTTTTTTTTTTTAATTTTTTTTTATTTTTATTTATTTATGATAATCACAGAGAGAGAGAGAGAGAGAGAGAGAGAGAGGCAGAGACATAGGCAGAGGGAGGAGCAGGCTCCATGCACCGGGAGCCTGATGTGGGATTCGATCCCGGGTCTCCAGGATCGCGCCCTGGGCCAAAGGCAGGCGCCAAACCGCTGCGCCACCCAGGGATCCCCAAGATGTGCAGATTTTTAAACATTTTATCTCACTTTTCTAGTTGCCCTTAGCAGAAGGACTGGTCCAAATTACCTAGCCAGCCATTGCTAGAAACACAAGTTCTATAAGTACGGTGAATCTTTCCCTTTAGCATTATAATGTACCTTCTGTTATCTCTTAATATGTTTCCCCCCATTAATTCAATTTTGCCTGTTATCTTCCTTTTATGCCTTTGTACACAACTTTTATTTCACTCTGAATCCTCTGTTGTAGATTTTTCTACTGAATACATTATAATTGTTTATTTCTATCTATTGGAATTACTTATTTGGAAACCACTGCCACAGAAACAAATAAAAGGCATAGTAAAGAGGGAATATCTCTCCTATACTTACTGTAAATTCTTCTTCCTCTTCATCGCCAGATTCTCCAAATATGTCTGCAATAAGATTTCTAGAAGAGAAAGAAATCATTTGCTTTCTTCTCATTTGCACAGGAACCATAAAATCTTTTTCTAATAAGGTATAATTTATATTTAGTAAAATGTGCAGATCTTAAATGTCTATTTCAGTGAATTTTTAGAAAAGTACACATTCATGTAACCATTACCCTAATCAAAATTTGATCCCCCCAGAGAGTTCAGTTGTGGCCCTGTCTAGTCAGTCCCCTACCTGAACATCCTAGAGCCAACTACCATTCTGATTTCCATCACCACAGATTAATTTTGCCTCCTCCTGAACTTTACATAAGGGGAATCAGACTTGCCCTCTTCACTTAATATTTTTGAGATTCATCCATGTCATAGCATGTAGCCACAGTTCAGAATTCCTGAATCCCTCAAAGTTATGCAATTAGGCAGGATATACTGCATTACCTCTCACCAATAAATTTTAATGTAAAAAACTTAAACCCCTCTCTACCACCTCATATGAACTCTTGAAAATTCATGTTATACTGTCACTTACTCTTCTTCATTTCCCGACTCACTATCGCTCCCAAATAGATCCTTCTCTTCATTTTTCTTATCAGACAACTCTTCTTTCCCTACTTCTTCTTCACTGTCAGATGCTAGAGTCTTCTCTCTTTTGCCTGATTTGTCTGATATAACATCACTGTCAGAGTCATCTGCATCAGAGACAACACGACTCTTCTTTGCTGCTGTCAAAAAAGGCGTAAAATATCATTAATCTTATTCGTTACGGTATTACTAAGAATAACAGGTGCTTTAAAGTGGCAATACTCAGCAAAAATCAAAGGGTTCCTAATAATAACTTTAAAAATAATAATAATAACTAGGGGCACCTGGCTGTTTCAGTCAGAGCATGTGACTCTTTTTTTTTTTTTTTTTTTAGAGCATGTGACTCTTGATCTCCAGGTCATGAGGTCAAGCCCTATGTTGGGTATAGAGATTACTTAACTAAACATTTTTTTTTTAATCTTTTTTTTTTTTAATTTTTATTTATTTCTGATAGTCACAGAGAGAGAGAGAGAGAGAGAGGCAGAGACATAGGCAGAGGGAGAAGCAGGCTCCATGCACCGGGAGCCTGACGTGGGATTCGATCCTGGGTCTCCAGGATCGTGCCCTGGGCTAAAGGCAGGCGCCAAAACCGCTGCGCCACCCAGGGATCCCTAAACATTTTATTAAAAAAATAATAATAACTAAACGATTCAGAGTCATCTTATAATTACATTATTGTTTAGGGAAAAGTGGCTGGAGGATGAACAAAATCACCAATATAAAAATGGGCATCAATAGCTACCTTTCCTTTGGGAGGAATAGAGAAAATAAGACTAGACTGATAATATAGAATTAGAATCCCTTCTATTTTGCAGAGTATTAGCAGAACGGAAAAGGCTTAGATATTCTCTTGTGGAATCCTCACAATCCCTGATCACCGCTGGTCAGTTTGGAATTTCTCATCTTCCTTAGTAAACTAGCTGGCACATGTGTGTTCCTCTTTTTCCTTCTCCTGTAATAACTGTCAGGTTATAACGGAATAGGTCTCCTCCACTCCCCAAAGTTTGTTTCATAAAAAAGTAATCAAGTAAAAATTACCCATAAAAATAGGGTTCCAGGTAACAAAGACTGGAATATGCCACAGAGACATGGAGTCTCTAAACATAGTCTCCCTCACAAACTTCCTCATATTTGCATATTCAACAATGTTTAACAAAAGACTGGGAACTCAGTTGCTACCTAGATGGAATTTAGTGCATGTACTGTCACACCCGCAGCTAACTCTGGATACAGTTGGGTTTTCATGTAAACATATTTCTTTGAAACACTACCCTTCCCCCACAAAAAATTAAGTCATATTATCATTGAAACTCTATTAGTTTACTATTTTGAACCAGTAAAATCTTAACAAATGCTCCTGAACTCAAAGCAAATTTAATACTATAATCAGCCACTAAAAACAAAGTAAAACTAGTGTTCTAGTGATATTTTAGGTCAAGTTAAATGAGAGAATATTGATCTAACACTTCAGAAACACAGTGCTTCAGTTACTAGTCAAGAATTAAAACTATGCATAAATAGTCCAAAATAATTCCTTACATGCTTTCTCTTCATCTTCACTATCAGAAAGCACAGCAGCTTTTCGCTTTGCTACCTTCTCCTCCTCTCCTACTTTTTCTTCATCTTCATCACTTTCAATTTTTGGCCTTTTGGGTTCTTCCTCCTCACTGTCAGAACTCTGGATCCTTTTTCTGTCTATATGGCTATCTGAATGAAAGGAGTCATTTTGCATTTCTGTATCCTCTCCCTTATTCTCCCCATCACTGTCATCATCTGACTCTGGCTTCTGTTTGTGTCTGGAGGCATCCTCAGTTTCGGAATCACTGGCAGGTCCCTTCTGAGGTTCCTCACTCTCAGAGTCACTGACTCGGGGCTTGGGAAGCTCCTCATTTTCTGAATCACTGGCCTGGTTCCTTGGGGGGTCCTCACTTTCCGAATCACTAATCCGAGGTTTGGGAAGCTCCTCATTTTCTGAGTCACTGGCTTGGTGCCTCGGGGGACCCTCACTTTCTGAGTCACTGATACGGGGTTTGGGAAGCTCCTCGTTTTCTGAGTCACTGGCTTGGTGCCTTGGCGGCGGGTCCTCACTTTCTGAGTCACTGATACGGGGCTTGGGAAGCTCCTCATTTTCAGAGTCACTGGCCTGAGTCCTCTGAGGCTCCTCACTTTCCGAGTCACTGACCCGAGGCTTAGGAAGCTCCTCACTTTCAGAATCACTAATTCGAGGTTTGGGAAGTTCCTCATTTTCAGAATCACTGGCTTGGTGCTGTTGGGGTTCCTCACTCTCAGAGTCACTGATTTGAGGTTTTAGAGCATCCTCTGTTTCAGAGTCACTGGCAGGACTTTTGGGGAGCTCTTCCACCTCTGAATCACTGGCAGGATGCTTTCTAACGTCTTCATTTTCTGAGTCACTTGCATGCCCATTAA
Organism: Canis lupus baileyi; assembly: GCF_048164855.1. Taxonomy (NCBI): domain Eukaryota; kingdom Metazoa; phylum Chordata; class Mammalia; order Carnivora; family Canidae; genus Canis; species Canis lupus. The sequence goes on along the minus strand of NC_132857.1, from coordinate 28,369,971 downwards.
GAAGTTCCTCATTTTCAGAGTCACTGACAGGTAGCTTCCTGGTCTCCTCACTCTCAGAGTCACTCCCATGCTGATTAGTGTCCTCATTTTCAGAATCACTTGCAGGAGGCTCTGCGTGCTCCTCAGATTCAGAGTCACTGTCCTTTTGCCTTTGAAGCTCCTCACTTTCAGAGTCACTGGCATTAAGATTTGAGGGATCATCATTCTCAGAATCTGTCACGTGGTGTCTTTTGTTGAGGCCATCTTCTCGATCACTAGGTTCATTCTGAAAAATCAAGGGTGAAAAAATTAGGGAAGTGCAAAAAAATGTTTGGTAGTAAAATGTTAAAATTTCTCAACGATTTTTTAAAATGTAGAATATGCACGTCATTATAAAATTCTTGCTCTGTACCTATATGGAAACACTCCACTTTAAAGAAGACTATCTACCTGTAATATGGCTAACATGGTGTCAATTCCAAAATGGGGAAAGATAACCAGTATTCACCAAAACAAATCTGTAAAGTATACCCCCAGATTACTATATAGGAGACTTCCATCTTGAAGAGCTAGGCTTAAAAACAAAACAAAAAAGCCTACTGTTCTCACACAATTCTAGCTCCTAAATATATTTTTCAAAGAAATATAAGCAAACAGGTACCCAGTGCTTTTTAAAAGAAACATTCTTAGGTTTTATAAAGTTAAAATTATTTTAAGGAAAAGAAATATGGAACTGTAAGGCCAAATAATATACAGGGCACATTCTCTCAGGCAAATCTAAACAAACAAGGAGGAGGGTAGCTCACACATACTAAGTACCTATTAAAAGCCCAATGTCCTGTCAGGCTCTCTTCATTTACTCCTCATAACAGTACTTTTCATGACAATAAAACTGAGCCTTGGAACAGTCAGTCATACATCTAGCAACCCTGGGAAAAACGTTTAAATTTTAGGGAAAAACATGATCTAATTAACTATACTAACACAATATTAAATGAAGTAATCTGAAAACACTGAGTACACAATATATGTATATCATAGCTTTTTATTTTTCAAATGAAGAAAAAAATATATAAAATTACATATATACCAAAATACCAATCATTAGGATCTGGGCAATTTTTTTCCCATCTAGTATCTAAACTTTCAATAATGTGGTGATTAATACTCTGGTTTAAAAAGTGAAAGTATTTCTGGGACTTTTCCCCATTAAAAAATGTTCTGAGCCAAATATTCCTTTTCAGAATATATGACTGACATTACCTGAAATTACCACAGATCAATTTTCAAGGAGAAAAGAATTTTTAATCATATTTATGCCCAGCAGCATGCTATGAGATAACTGACAAGAAAATCCAGTGACAAGATAAATGGCATAAAAATGTCTTCCCAAAACCCATACTTTAACTTGTCTCCAACTCATTAAAGAAGTATGTTGTGCATGGAATATAAAACATTAGAAAAGCTTCAAAGCCAAAGTTTCAGGTTTTTTTCCCTCTATATTTTATTATCACCGTGACAGCACAATATTCCACAGAAAACAGTAACTGCTAGACATATTTATTCAAATAAAACACGTTCAGGAAACTTTCTAAAGTTATAAACTTCAAATTTCCCAAAGGCATTTTTCTTTCTTCAACACTGAGCATTCAGCAGAGCACTGGATTCTTTCTCAGTGAGCATCTTATTATTCCACTAAAACTGGCATCTATTAAATGTCATATTAGGACAAGTGCTATAGAGTCTTGTCCTACAGTACAATACTTCACATAATGTTAAATGTTTACATGAAAAACTATCTTTATGTCTTTAAAGATCTTTAACTATGAATATATAAATATTTAGAATATAAGCCCTATATGAATGAAGGCAGGCATTTTAGCCTGTTTTCTTCATTGAGGTATCTTTAGAGCACAGAATGGATCTGAATACATATACATTGTTATAATAAAGGAATTAAGTAGGAATACAGTCAATCCTCGAACAACATAGAGCAGGGGACTTTAGGGGCACTGATCCCTCACACAGTTGAAAATAACTACTGACTTCCCAAAAACTTTACTGATTAGCCTACTCTTGACTGGTAGCCTTACCAATAATAAAAAGTGTCAATTAACACATATTTTGTATGTTATACATATTATATACTTACTCTTACAATAAAGTAAGCTAGAGAGAAGTGCTATTAGGAAAATCATAAGGAAAATACATTTACAGCACTGTACCATATTTATTGAAAAAATCCACATATTAAGTGAGCCTGTGCAGTTCAAACTCATTTGTTCAAAGGCCAACTATAATTTAAATGGAGGAATAAGGGATCCCTGGGTGGCGCAGCGGTTTAGCGCCTGCCTTTGGCTCAGGGCGTGATCCTGGAGACCCGGGATCGAATCCCACGTCAGGCTCCTGGTGCATGGAGCCTGCTTCTCCCTCTGCCTGTGTCTCTGCCTCTCTCTCTCTCTCTGTTGACTATCATAAATAAATGAAAAAAAAAAAAATTTAAATGGAGGAATAATTACCTCAACAAGCTGTGTGCAAGTGCTAGGAGTCAAGGCTGAACATGTCTCAGTGCCTTATCCTAAGAAGCTGTTTTCTAATGAGCCAGCCAAATATCATAACAACAAGGTAATATGCACTATCATGAAGGTATACATGTTATTTTCAAAGCCTACAGGAAGTCATCTATATGAGACCGAGCTGTAAAAGTATGTAGGTAGCAGGTATTTGCAAATAGTTTGTGATAACAGTTTAAAAAATTAACAAGATTATTGAGGAGGGAAGGTGGAACATATAGGCACCAGCAGAGGAAACTAAAGCAGGAGGGAAAAGGGAAAATTTTAACTGGCTTTTGGAATGCTTTCCACAACATACCCGTGACATAATTCTAACAGCATGTTCATGTGGGACTCAACTTACTTTCACTGCAAAGAACAGAAACCATTGCTGGCTATCTTCAGAAAAAAGAACAATATTCCCAGAATCAAAGTGGAATGAAGGACTGAAGACTCAGGGTAGGAACAAAGGCAGCTCAGAGAGTTTAGAAAAGGGAACTCAACAACCTCTCTCCTAGAGCACTATCAATATCATGACACACTCTAACCCTGCTAAATTTCTGTGTCTAAGATCTAAATTTCAAATTCCCGGGACAGATGATCTAATTAGCCACAGCATTATTAGATGTCATGACTGAGAACTCACTGGGTTACAGCCAGAGCAGGGATGTAGCACTAGGAGCCACTGCCAGAGAGGAAGAGATACCATGAACTAGTCAGTCATCCCAAAACTTATCTGCTACACTCTACCTTGGATTTCCAGACACATAGTGTATACATTCTAAAACAAGCAACCATGGGGCACCTGGTGGCTCAGTCAGTGAAGCATCTACCTTCAGCTCAGGTTCATGATCCCATCGCATCAGGCTTCCTGCTCAGTAAGAAGTCTGCTTCTCACTCTCCCTCTGTGCACTCCCCCAATCCTGTTCTCTTTCAAATAAGTAAAAAAATCTTTAAACAAAACAAGCAACCATAACAAGGATATTATATACATGGTAAGGACTGTGAAACTCAGGAATTCTCATCAATTTTTGAGGAGTTTCATAAAAACTGGAAATCTATTCACTATATGTGATATGGTCAAGACAAAAAGGTGAGAAATCACTGCAGTAAGAAAGGTGCTAGTCAATAGACTCAAGTTGGAGAATGCACTTAGGCAATGACATCACAAGATTTAGGAAAAGAGTATAGTAGAAATTACATAGTTACACTTAAAAGTTATTAAAACAATATTCAAAAATTTTAAACTGGTTTCAACAATTAGTTAAATCATAAACTTAAAGGATTAAAAACAAGTTTTTTAAAATGTCAGTATGAGTATAATAAATCCACTGTAGAAACTGCCATTTATTTAAATGTCATGTTCTTACTAATTTAAAAAATTCCAATTGTTAACTGTCAGAGAAATTGACCACTCTGAGGTTTCTCAGAAGCTTTAAAAATGTCTATAACTCCTCACACCTCTCTCTTACAATCATTCACATTGTAGATACAATTAATACTGGTTACCCATAATGAATGATATCTGGTCATTTATCTCAGCATACAAATAGTAACCATATGGACTATGCACTCCATATGGACCAGGGCCACAATACACATGCACAGAGATGATTAACATTTAAAAATTACAAAGTAAATAATAAAACTGCCATAAAGCAAATATGAATTTATAAATTTCAAAACGATAAATGTCAAGTAGAAATCACTGTAAATAACCAAACTCAAGATACTTATTTCTTCTTTATTAGAAGAGTCCAACAAAACTGTTAAATTTGCATACTGACCTACCATCATAAATTGGTAAAACGTTCAACACCAGGTCACACAGTTAAATGCCATGAGGAAATTTTTACAGATTTTCCAAAACATGTTTCACTGGACCTTAGTTCCAGAAGATGTATTTGAAATCTTCATCTTGGAATACATATCACCTTTACTAGCATATGAAAGACTCTAAGAGGGGACACCTGGTTGGTTAAGCCTTCTGCTAGAGTTGTAATCCCAGGGTCCTAGGATCAAGCCCCACTCAAGCTCTCTGCTCAGCAGGGAGCCTGCTTCTCCTTCCCCCTCTCCCTGCTGCTCTGCTTACTTGTTCTCTCTGTCAAATAAATAAAAAGAAAAAGAATGAATGAATGAATCTAAGAAATCCAGCAACAAAAGTACACAATGCTGTTATACACAATGCTGTTAAACCAGTGTAGCTCCTGGTGTGGATTCTGAGAAACCTCAATTTTACAGCAAGGATACAGGTAATAAAATGAAAGCTATTTACAAAAGTCCTTTGTCAAAAGCTGGCTGACCTTAGAATTAGATAGTCAAAAACAAAAGCATTCCTGATGAGTAGTAGTAAAAGAAAAAGTAGTAGAAAAAGTTTAAGAGTTCATAACGATGAAGCAAACTCCTACTCCTGCCTACCTCTCCAGATTCATTTCTGTGCTCTCTCTCCAAAATCAACCCTGCACACTGCACCAGCAATTACCAAACTTTAGTATGCATAAGAATCATTTGGGGAGCTTTGGTGAAAAAGTTCCAGATATTAGTCCAGTAAGTCTGAAGAAAAGGTCAAAGAATCTGCTTTTTGACATCTAATCCAATGATTCTAACTGTGTGTTAAAGTTCTACTGTAGACACACAGAATTACTAATCCGTTACCTCCATGGCTTTACAAAGCCTTTTTTGTCTTGAGTATCTTTCTCCCATCTTGTCCTTTTCATATCTCAAAAATAGGCAAAAAGAGCCTCTTCCTGAAGTCTCTTCCATTTTCCTCTCTAGATAGAATGGATTGTGTGCAACACAACTATCAGTTAAAAACACAGACTCTAGAATCAGAAAAATCTGAGGTCCAAACCCTAGCTCAGCCACCTTCTACTATGTCATGAAGGAAAATTTTCTTAACTTCTCAAAGCCTCAGGGTTCTCAGTCTCATGGAGTTAGGGATAGTACCTATGCCTTAGAGGGATGTTTTGAGGATCAAATGTATGAAAAATAGCACTATAAAATGCTATTAGCCATTCATAACAAAATATCTTATCATTAATTAATTACAAAACACTCACCCTTCAAGACTCAACTCAAACACATCATCTGAAAAGGCTGAGCTGGTTAGCCATTCCATCCTTCACACCCCCATAGCATCCTGTATCTCTACCTCACTGAAACGTGTTTATCTTCATAATACAATGACCTTAAGATCAGAGACCATTTTTTTAAAAATATATTTTACCTTCAGTATACAAGATACTTAAAATCACCAAAATGAAAGAGAAACTCCATAAGACAATGCTAATCAGGAAAGAAGCAACACAAAATGTTTTTCTCCTCAATATGGCAGACTCAATGACAAAGTCTGAAACCTAACAAAAAGAGTAGATGGAATTTAAAAAATTGGTAAGAAATAAGGTAAACAAGGACAGCAATAGCCAGAATGAATATGCTAGCTGTTCTCGTGTACTCCCCACAGAAATGCTTCTTATGTAGCACAAGCTTTCTGTGGAAAGAGCCAAGCAAGAGCAGACTGGCATCTTTACCCAATTCAAAATGAGGCTGGGCTAATGGGGCTGTCCCCAACTTTAATAGTAGATGGATGCAGGCCCACTATGCTTTGCTTAGTTAGAAAACAGTGAGAAGCGAAGCTGCGAAGCTTCATTTCCAAACAACCTATACGCTAATAGTCCCACATACTGTTTTTTTGTTGTTGTTGTTGAGATTCTCTTCTACTTTTCTACACAGGTGAAATCTCAGACTTCTGAATTTTAAAATACACATCTCCTTCAATATTATCTTCCATGGAACAGAAACCAGCTGACCATAAACCACAAATATAATTTCATGCTGTCCAAGAAAAAACTCAAGTAAAACAACAAAAATTAAAACTGGTAACCCATTATAACCAGGTCACATTTGTATTGAAATTGCTTTATTAAAAATTGTGGTTTTGGTTATAACTACTGAAAAAGATTTTTTAAAAAACTTTCTCCTTTTCAATATCTGCTGGACCACAAGAGGTATGTGAAGATTCGGAGTTTTCAAAGTGCTCTACAAAGAACAAATAACATTCGATGAAAATTCCACTAATGTTTACATCCCTTTAAGGAACTTCGTCAAAAAGACGTTAGTCATAGTTGAATTCTATCAAACATTTAAAGAAGAATTTAATACCAATTCTTCTCAAATTCTTCTAAAAAGTAGAAGAGGAAGCTGAAAGAACACTTCCAAACCCATTTTATGAGGCCAGCATTACCCTGATAACAAAACCAAACAGATACTACAGGAAAAGAAAATTACTGGCCAACACCTCTGAGGAACACCGGTGCAAAAATTCTGAACAAAACATAAGCAAAGCAAATTCAACAGTACACCATGACCAAATGGTATTTATTCCAGTAATGCAAGGATAGTTCAACAAATCAACCAACACACTACATAACGTTAACAAAATGAAGGCTAAAAATCATATGATCATCTCAACAGATGCAGAAAAAGCATCTGACAAAATCCAACACCCATTTATGATAAAAACTCTCACCAAACTGGTAAAGAGGGAATGTGTTTCAGCGTATTAAAGCCATATATGACAAACCCATCTGTTGACATCCTAGGCAACATGGAGAGCTCAAAACTTTTCCCCTACAATCAGGAACACAAGGATGCCCATTCTCAACACTTTTATTCAACACAGTGGTGGAAGTCCTAGCCACAAGTGACAAAAATAAATAGATACAAAATCAATATACAAAAACCTGTTGCATTTTATACACTAACAACAAAAACCTCAAAAAGAGAAAAAATCTCATTAATTACACATCAAAAAAATAAAATACCTAGGAATAAATTTAACCAAAGAGGTAAAGAGCTGTACACTGAGAACCATAAGATACTGATGAAAGAAACTGAAGACAAAAATAAATGGAAAGATACTCTGTGTTCACAGATTTGAGGAACTGTCCATACTACCCAAAGCAATCTACAGACTCAATGCAATCTCTGTCAAAACTGCCAAGATGGTTTTCACAGAAATAGAGCAATCAATCCTCAAATTTGTAAGGAACCACAAAAGAACCCAAACAGCCAAAATATCTTGAGAAAGAACAAAGCTAGAGATGTCACACTCCTTCATTTCAAATTACAAAGTTACAGTAATCAAAACAGTATGGTTTGGGCATAAAAACAGACACAAAGATTAGCAGAACAGAATGGAGAGCCCAGCAATAAACCCACACATATATGACTAATTAATATATGACAAAGACACCAAGATATAATAGATAAGGAAAGTCTCTTTAATAAACGGTGTTGGGAAAACTGGATAGCCACACGTAAAGGAGGAAAAATGGACCCTCCCTATCTTACAACACACACAAATTTCAACTTAAATAAGCGCAAAAGACATGTGTAAGGGATGCCTGGCTGCCTGAGTAGGTGAAGTGACTCTTGTGGGGCTGTGAATTCAAGCCCCATGTTGGGCACAGAGTCTACTTAAAAACAAACAAACAAAAAATATATCTGATACATACAAAGAATTACACAACTCAACAGCAAAGAGTACCCAGTCCATTAAAAAATAGGCAGAAGAAGTAAATAGATATATTTTTGGGGGGCAGCCCAGGTGGCTCAGCGGTTTAGCACAGCCTTCGGCCCAGGGCCTGATCCTGGAGACCCAGGATCGAGCCCCATGTTGGGCTCCCTGCACAGAGCCTGCTTCTCCCTCTGCCTGCGTCTCTGCCTCTCTCCCTCACCCTCTCCCTGTGTCTCTCATAAATAAATAAAATCTTAAAAAATATATATATATATATATTTTAAAAATGACATACAAATGGTTAACAGGTACATGAAAAGATGTTCAACATTACTCATGATCAAGGAAATGCACATTAAAACCACAAAGATATGTCACTTCACACCTAGTATAATGAGTGTCATAGAAAGACAAGACATAACAAGTCCTGGCAAGGATATGGAGAAAAAAAGAACATATAGGCAATGCTGATGGGAATATAAATTTGGTGCTATGGAATGGAAAATAGTATGGTGGTTCCTCAAAAAATCTAAAATAGAACCACCACATGATCCAGCAATTTCACTTCTGGGCATATATGTATAAAGAAAATGAAAACAAGATATTAAACAGGTATCTGCCCTACCACATTTACTGCCACATTATTCATGAGTCAAAATATGGATACAACCTAAACATTCATTAACAAATGAACAGATAAAACGTGATATGAATATATATACACAATGGGATATTTGGCCACAATCCTGCCGTTTGCGACAACATGGGTGGACCTTGAAGGCATTTTGCTAAGTGAATTTAGAGAAAGATAAACACTGCATGGTATCCTTGTATGTGAAATCGTAAATAAAAATTAAAAAACAAAAGGTCAAACTCAGAGAGACAGTAGGGGAATAGTTCTCAAAGGTTCGGGAGCAGGTGGAATGGGGAGGTAAAAGGATAAAAGGTATTAGGTAAAAGGATACAAACTTTCAGCTCTAAGGTGAATATGATCTGGGGATCTAATATAGAATATGGTGACTGTAGTTGATGACACTATCTTGCAATGAAATCACTATTGTAGAACTTAAACGTACTCATCAAAATAAAAAAAAAAGGATAAATAGGTGAGATAATGTGTTTTTAAAAAGATGTAAGACTGGGATCCCTGGGTGGCGCAGCAGTTTAGCGCCTGCCTTTGGCCCAGGGCGCGATCCTGGAGACCCGGGATCGAGTCCCACGTCGGGCTCCCGGTGCATGGAGCCTGCTTCTCCCTCTGCCTATGTCTCTGCCTCTCTCTCTCTCTGTGTGACTATCATAAATAAATAAATTAAAAATAAAATAAAATAAAATAAAAAGATGTAAGACTATATAGAAAACAGACAGTAAAATGGCAGGCTATACCTCTATCAAAAAACATTAGATTGTGAATGGATTAAGTCAATCAAGAGACAGAAACTGGAGGAACACCTGGGTGCTCAGTTAGTTAAGCATCTGACTCTTGATTTCAGCTCAGGTCATGATCTCAGGGTTGTGAGATTGAGCCATGCATTTGGCTCCACGCTGGGCATCAAGTCGGCTTAAGATTCTCTCTCCCTCTCCCTCTGCCCCTCCCCACTCCAAAAGAGACAAAAAACAAGATTAAAAAAAATATATCCAACTATATGTTGACTACAGGAGACAGACACACTGTGGATTCAAAGATAGATTATACATTCTTCTCAAGTGCACATGAAACATTCTCCAGAACAGACCATATACTAGGCCACAAAACAAACCTCAATAAATTTAAAAGGATAGATCTTGTACAAAGCATGTTCTCAGACCACAATGCAATCAGTTAGAATAGGAAAAGTGGTAACAATCTGAATATGAAATTAATAAAACAATTCCACTCACTAAGAATTGAGAAAAACAAACTTAGGAATAAATTTTTTTAAATGTAGTACTTGTACACTGAAAATTACAGTGCAATGTTGAAAGAAACTGAAGACCCAAATAAATGAACACCCTATATTCATGCATCAGTAGCTTCGCAATGTCAAGCTGAATCTAAAATACATAGGTAATTGCAAGGAACCCAGAAGAGACACAACAGTATCAGAAAAGGACAAAGTAGCACTCGCATTCCTTGACAGCAAAACTTATTCAAGGTACTATGGCACTGGTTAAGTACAAACACAGATACCAATGAATTAGAACCAAAGATAAACTGTTACTACATCCATGGCCAAGTGATTTTTGACAAGGGGCCAAGACCATCCAATGAGGAAAGAACAATCTCTTGAGAGATTACTGAGATAACTAGATATCCACATACAAAGATAACTAGATATCCACATACAAAGAACAGAACTGGACCCTTACCTCACAGTATATACAAAAATTGACTCAAAATGAACCAAAGATCTAGGGGCTCCTGGGTGGTTAAGTCGATTAAGTGTCTGCTTTCGGCTCTGGTCATGATTCCAGGGTCCTAGGACTGAACCGCCATCAAGCTCCCTGCTCATCAGGAGCTCTCCTTCCCTCCCTCCCGACTCCCAGCTCATGTTCTCTCTTGCTATCTCTAATAAGTAAATTAAAAAATAAAAAATCAACCAAACATCTAAATATAAGAGCTAAAATTATAAAATGTTTAAAATAAAACACAGGGAGGTAAATCTTCATGTCCTTGGATTTGGCAAAGAATTCTTAGACATGCCACAAAAAGCACAAACAAAACGAAAAAAAAAAAACATAAACTGAACTTCATTAAAATTAGAAACGTTTGAGTGTCAAAGCACACCACAGTGAAAAGATAACCCACGTAATAGGAAAAAATATTTGCACATCAGTCATCTGATAAGAGACTTGTATACGTACTATTTAAAGAATTAAAAAAAAAAAAAACTCAAAAAAAAAAAAAAAAAAAGAACTCTCACAACTCATTAAGACAAATTACCCAATTGAAAAATGAACAAGGGATCCCTGGGTGGCGCAGCGGTTTAGCGCCTGCCTTTGGCCCGGGGCGCGATCCTGGAGACCCGGGATCGAATCCCACGTCGGGCTCCCGGTGCATGGAGCCTGCTTCTCCCTCTGCCTGTGTCTCTGCCTCTCTCTCTCTCTGTGTGACTATCATAAATAAATAAAATTTAAAAAAAAAAAAAAAAAAAAAAAGAAAAATGAACAAGGGGGATCCCTGGGTGGCTCAGCATTTAGCGCCTGCCTTCAGCCCAGGGCGTGATCCTGGAGTCTCGGGATTGACTTCCACATGGGGCTCCCTGAGTGGAGCCTGCTTCTCCCTCTGCCTGTGTCCCTGCCTCTCTCTGTGTGTCTCTCATGAATAAATAAATAAAATCTTAAAAAAAAAATGAACAAGGGATCTGAATGGACATTTCACCAAGAAGTTACACAAATGGCCAATACCCACATAAATATACCGAACATCATTACTCATCAGGGAAATGTAAATCAAAACCGTAACAAGGGGGGCAGCCCGGGTGGCTCAGTGGTTTAGTGCCACCTTCAGCCCAGGGCATGGTCCTAGAGACCCGGGAACAAGTCCCACGTCAGGCTCCCTGCATGTAGCCTGCTTCTCCCTCTGCCTGTGTGTCTCTGCCTCTCTCTCTCTCTGGGTCTCTCATGAAAAAATAAATTTAAAAATTCTTTAAAAAAAAGAAACATAACAAGAAACTACTGCATAACCAACTAAGATGTCTATAATCAAAGAGGTAGGGATCCCTGGGTGGCGCAGCGGTTTAGCGCCTGCCTTTGGCCCAGGGCGCGATTCTGGAGACCTGGGATCGAATCCCACGTCGGGCTCCCGGTGCATGGAGCCTGCTTCTCCCTCTGCCTGTGTCTCTGCCTCTCTCTCTCTCTCTCTCTGTGTGTGTGTGACTATCATAAATAAATAAAATTATTAAAAAAAAAAAGAGGTAATAACAAGAGTTGGCAAGAATATAGAAACATCAGAACCTTCATACATTACTGGTAGGAATGTGAAATGGTACAGTCACTAAAACAGCCTAAGAGTTCCTCAAATAAATAAGATAAAGTTACTGTAAGACCCAGTAATTCCACTTCTAGGAACATACCCGACAGAAATAACATTATGTCCACACAAAACTTCTATGTAAATGTTTATAGAAGCATTTCTTATAATAGCCAAAAGATAAAAATGTAAATGTCCATCAAATAACAAATGGATAAACAAATGTGGTTTATCTACATAATGGAGTATTACCACAAAAAAAAAGTACTGATACATGCCACAACATATACGGGTATGGTATATACATATATCCAACATACATGGTTTCCAATGGATATGCCTTGAAAATATTAAGCGAAAGAACCAGTCACAAAAGACCACATATTATATAACTCCACTCATTCAGAATGTCTAGGACAGGGAAGGATTGGGGGCTACAGGGGAGGTGAAGCAGGTAACAGTAAAGGGTTTCTTTTTGAAGCGATTTAAGTGTTCTAAAATTCACTATGGTGACAGTTGCACTACTGTGAATATACTAAAGACTACTGAACTGCGTATTTTGTATGGGTGAATTATATGATATGTAAGTTTATATCAATAAAGTGGTTTTTAAAAAAAGACAAGTGGGTGGCTGAGCCTGGGTGGCTCAGCAGTGGAGCATCTGCCTTCATCTCAGGGTGTGATCCCGGGGTCCTATGATCAAGACCCACATCAGGCTCCCTGCATGGGAGTCTTGCTTATTCCTCTGCTCTTTGCCTGTGTCTCTGCCTCCCTCTTTCTGTGTCTCTCACAAATAAATAAAATCTTAAAAAAAAAAAAGAGACAAGCGATAATCTTCGAGATCAGATGATGTAGAAAAATCTGTAATGAACAAAATACCAAGATTTTAAAAATAGGGTATTACTGATTTTTTCTTTTGTCTCAGGCTCCAATATGGGCCAGGAAAGCACCATTACTTAACTTTTAGTATTTTTTCATATTTTTAAGTTTTTTCAAAACTTTCCTTAGAGATCTAAACAAATACACGCAGAATGAATACTCTAAGTGAAATGAATTTTTTTAGAAACCAGCCTAAACTCTAAAATGTAAATGGGAGAAATCTTTTTCTCAGTATCATTATTGGAGAACGATGTTTTGAATACCATCCTGTTGGAGCAAAATAATGCCTCTCTAAAAGATGTCTACATCCTAATCCCCAGAACTTGTGAGTGCTACTTTACATGCAAAAGGGACTGTGCACATGCAATTAAGAAACCTGAGATAAAAAGACCATACTGGATTAACTGAGTAGGCCCAAATAACTACAAGGGTCCTTATAAGAGGGAGGCGAGAAGGTCAGAGTAAGAGATGGAGATGTGACTGCAGAGGTTAGAGAGATTTGAAGATGCTATGGTGCTGGTTTTGATGGTGAAGGAATCACGGGCTAATGAATCCAAGTGATCTACAGAGCTGGAGAAGGCAAGGAAATGGATTCTCCCTTACAGAAGGAACATGGCCCTGGTTAATAGAATGATTTTAACCCAGTGAGATCCATTAGACTTCTGATCTCCAGAACTATAAGATAATAAATCTCTTTTGTTTTAAGCCACCAGACTGTGTCAAATTGTTATGGTAGCAATAGGAAACCAATATTCATTTCTTAGGTTTTGGGCCTGTCATCAGTACTATTCAATTTAATACAACCAACCATAGTCTTTTAACATCCAATTACCTTACCTTCTAGGAAATATTTTTCATGGGAAAATACAAAATTTCTCTTGAGAAGCCATTTTAGATAGCCAAAAGAGCATTAATGCAGAGCAACACTTACTAACGGTAAAATTGGCATTCTCAAACTGAATTACACACTAGTAATTCAAAAAAATCAGATAACCCTCCTGGAAGGAACTATCTACAAAAATATGTTCACAGCAGATTTTATTTTTAATACCTAGGCACTCTAAAGGTTAACAATTAGGAAAGTGTCGAACAACTGATGGTACATCCATTTTATGAAATAGTGTGTAAGCCTTAAAATTATGCTTAGTGAAAATCTTTAATAACAGAAAAATTCTTAGGTATAACCTTAAGTGAATAGATTAAAAAAATACTATATAGATACAAAATATATACAGTAAAATCTCAAGTAACTTAAAATGTAACATACATGAGAAAGTAAAAATGCATAATATAAAGTTAAAGTCATTTCTAAAAAAAAAAAGTTAAGTCATTTCTGTGATAGCAGTTATGTTGATTTTAATGTTCTTTAAGCTTTTAATAGTTTCCAAATTTTTAGCATGCACATTTATTTAGAATCTACTTCATTACAAAAAAGTAGTTGAAGATGCTTAAAATTAAGGCTACATTAAATTTACAACTGACACATGAAGCCTAGAGTCAATCTTTTTATGCTATTTTCCAAAGCCACAACTTTAATAAAGCCCTACACACTAAATAAACCGTCAAAATGGTTACATTAGCAAGTAATTTTTACCTGTTGAATAATACATTACTAGAATTTAGTCTAAATACTTATGAGCATAGAAAAAACTGAGTGACATCAAAATAACTAAAAGATAAGCCTTTCTCCCAGTTCATTTAGCCTCCCCTCTTGCTGCACTGGCTCCTTGAAGACATCAAGCACACCCACACCTTAGGGTCTTTGCCTGGAGTGTATGTGTTTGTGTTCCTCTATATAGCCACATGGTTATTCTTTTACCTATCTTCATGCCTTGATTGAAAGCCACTTTCTTAATAAAGGTTACATGTCACTCCCTATTTAACAACAAAACTTGCCCTCTATTCTGGTACCCTTCATCCTTTTTAACTTTCTTCTTTCTCCACAGCACTTATCACCTCCTAACAAACTACACAATTTTTTTAAAAAAATGAATACTGATTAATGTCTTTTTCCCCTTTACTGAAAAATAAATCCAAGAGAAGCATTTTGGTATAGTGAAGCCTCATTTAGTCCCAGATAGTTCAAAAGAACCTGACACATAGCAGGTGTGCAATAAATACTTGTTGGCGACCTAAATATACTAATGACATGTCAAAGGACAGATTCAATAATACAACTTCTAGTAATTGTATCTCCTACTTAAAACGGGATAATTTTCTGTTCCTGTGTAACTAAGCAAAACATGCGACACATGAACTTCTTAAAAGAAAATCCGGTCACTTTATCATCCCTATGGGTTTCAGTTTGTGTTTGCCAAAAATGTATAGCTGACTTATTGAAAAAGGTCCCAATTTTATTTTGTTAACAATGTGTAGTATAAACTGTGTAACCAGGGAAGCAAATTAGTTTTAAATCCTGATAAGAATTCTGATAGGTGATAACCCTCATAACTTTCTATTTCAATTGATATTTTTTCAGCTTGCAAACATCCTTCTGGGAATGGGGAGGCCACTCAAATATCAAACAAAGGGCCTGGCCTATTTTCTGAATCAATATGCACATCTGAAAACTGCCTACTATCTGAAGAAGGACCCAATCAGAAATTCTTTCCCTGTGGTTTTCTATGAAAGCAGACTATCTCTGTTTATTTTTAAAGCAGTTCTCTATTAACTTAAAATCCTTCACTCCTGGGGCACTTGGGTGGATCAGTAGTTGACCATCTGCCTTTGGCTGGGGAGTGATCCCGGGATCCTGGGATGGAGTCCTGCACTGGGCTTGATCCTTCTGCCTATGTCTCTGCCTCTCTCTCTCTGTGCCTCTCATGAATAAATAAATACACTCTTAAAAAAAAAAAAAAAAAAAATCCTTTACTCCCAGGGTTGGAAGCCTACACCATGTGACAGGATCTCTACAACTCCTAAGTAAAACAGGTCTCACAGAATGCAAGGGAAAAGCCTCCCCAAAGATGTTGTTTAGCCAATACCTCTGAATGACGTTCTACACTTCCAGTGTCTGATCCAGAGTGCTGCTCATTTACATCATCCTCAACGTCTGACCCTGAATCCCGTTCATCCTGTACTGGGGTAGCGCCACCATCATCTGCTTAAAAATAAAACAAAAACCCACTTAAGGTGTAAGATGGATGACATCTACAACCGAAATGAACACAATGAATCAAGAATAATGTATGAGCAAAGGTTACCACTGATGAAACATGACTAATGATGCTAATGTTGTGGATAAGACAACAGTATAATGCTTATATAAATACCAACAATCAGAACACGTATTGTGGCAGCAAAAAATACATCATAAAGAAATGTGAAGCTTAAGAAACATCACTAAGGACCAAGTCAACAACCTCTAAATAATAGTGTACTCTTTAACTATTTCAACTTTATGTCTATTCTCTCCACAGCACTTACTTACCACCTTCTAATGTACTACATAACTTACCAAGTTATTTGGTTTAATGTGGGTCTTTCCTCACTTGAATGAAAGGGCCAAAAGACCAAGGATTCTGGTTCACTGCTGAATCCCTGGAGCCCAGAACACTGCCTGGTATAGTACAGTAAATATCTGTTTATGAATGAAGAGCACAAGGAACTACAGTACAAAAATAGTATAAACTCCTTGAAGTAAAGCATATACTGTACTATTACAAAATGGCAAAAACGATTTGCTACCTACCTTCAACCGGTAATTTAAAATTATAAAGTAAAATTGTATTGTGAGAGGGATTTAGGCTGTTGGAGGTTATGGGAAGACTTGGTTAAAAGTTTAATAAGAACACACAAAATTTTGGGACACCTGGGTGGCTCAGAGGTTAGGTGTCTGCCTTCAGCTCAGGGCGTGGTCCCGGGGTCCCAGGATCGAGTCCCGCACTGGGCTCCCCGCAAGGACCCTGCTTCTCCCTCTGCCTACATCTCTGCCTCTCTGTGTCTCTCATGAACAAATAAAGAAAACATTTAAAAAATAATAAACAAAATTTTTTAAATGAAGGAGTTGACTATAGAAGACGGAAAAGCTGTTTAAGAATGAAATCGCTATCATAGTAACGAGCAACTCTACTTAGCTAAGAAGTAAAGATTATACAAGTTACAAATAATTTGCTGCAGTAGTGAGAGTATGGGGGAGAAAAAGGCACACAAGAGGCGAAAATCCTCTCCTAGCACAATAGGGAATCACTATGGAACGCCTAAAAATGATGCAACAAGAAAGTTCATAAATTAAGAATATGGAGGTAAATATTAAAAAACGGCTAAAAGAACGAAAAGTCAAGAACCTTATTTTTTCAAGTCTTCTAGCACTTAACTCATAGACGTAATTACATATGATTACTTATTTTAAAAATAGTAACTCAGAAAGAAATATAAACTATTTTGAAAACATCAGGCAAACATTTTAGCAAAACAGCAGTGCGTGCCTGGAAAGGCATTTTGTAAGTCGTCCCTGTTCGCTGTCACGTAGAGCGAATGGAAGTGAACCCCAAGCAGAAAAGAGATCAACATTCGGGCATGTAGGCGCCCCTGACAGAGGCAGAGTGAAAGGAGACCCAAGGTTCTCCCGACTAGGCCCCGCCTGACACGCCCCTGTATCTCCGGAGCCCACTCCAGTGTTGGGAAGGGGGTGTCCAGTATTTACGGAGTAACAGGAAACAAGGTCAAACTTCAGGGAGGAAAAGGAAAGGTCTCGAGGGAAAAGAAAGGCACAAAATCACCAGGAAGTGCCGAGGGCACGCGCCTTCCTCTAAAATACTTACACCACCCAAACAGGGTCCTGCCTTTTCTGTACTCGGGAACTGCTGTTGCAGGAGAAATCAGAGCGGCTCTGACGCCGCGTGAGAAGTCCAGGAAAGATCCCGCACCCACTAAGCGCCCACTAAGCCGCTTCCTGGAATGCTCGCAAAACACTCGCAATTCCAGGAAAAATCCCGTAACGGGGAGACCTTCCCGGGACTGCACACAGCAGCGCTCCATACAGAGAAGCGGCTCCCCAGTTCGAGCAAACCCCCGGCTGGCTCAGAAGACGGCCGCCGTCTAGGCTCCCCGCTGCAAGGTTCTACCTCCGGGCCGTGGCGGGTCGGCGGGCTCCCGGCCTCACAATCCGCAACGGGCCCGGCCCCGCCCGGCCCGGCCCGGCCGGGGCGGGGGGCGGGGGCGGGGGCCGGGGCCGGGGGCGGTTCTCCGGGGGCCCCCTCCCCGGCCGCGCCACGGCGAGCGCCCCAGCCCAGCCCAGCCCAACAACTGCCCCGCCCCCAGCCCCGGCCCCCACGTCCCTGCCCCACCTGACTGGTCGCCGCTGTAATATTCCGAATCCATGGCAGGCGGGCTCTTGGCGGAGAGTGTCCGCGCCCCGCGCCGCCCCCGTCACCTCCTTCCTGGCGGTGTGACCCCCGATGGCGCGGCCCGATGTTCAGAGGCTCCCGCTCCACCAGAGGACCTCCAGAGTGCGGAGAGTGAGACAGCAGCAGCAGCAGCAGCAGCAGGTGCAAACGCTTCCACCTGAAAGCCCCCACACAAGAGGCCGTACCTGGCAGGCTGGCTGGCGTGTGCACCGGCGCTCTACTTCCCAGAAGCACCTCTGGGGCCAAAATGGCGTCTGCCCACGGCCCTCAAAGGAATGCAGCGCGCAGGCGCCGTCCCCTATCATCTGGCCAATGAGAAGACGCAACGGGAATGACGCACCGCGTGGCCGGAAAAGAGGGTCCTGGGCAAGTGGAGCGGGCGCTGCCGCTTCAGTGAGTTGCAGTCCCGTGGAGTAACTGGAGTACGGAGTAGCGCCGTTGTCCGCGGAGATGATGCTGTCACTTTACCGGCTCTCTGCCCGTGCGCCTTGTTTGAGGATCCTCTGAGTTATGTTTCTGGAAAAGTGAACACCCGCTACAATTACACTTGCCTTGTCCGGCAAATTAAGGGTGGTTCCCGTCACGCGGGCCGGCGCTTGATTCCCGCCCTTACTGTGGGAAGGACGTGGCGCACTGCTCCCTGGGACTTGTAGTTTGAAGCCTCGGCAGTTGTGCTGCGTTCCTAACTGGCCTGATTGAAAGGGCCTCCTTTCGAGGCATTTTTCTTCCTTTTTAATCTTTTAAAAATAACAACTTGAGGCGCCTGTGTGGCTCGGTCCGTGAAGCCTTGGACTGTTTCGGCTCAGATCTTGATGCCAGGGTTGTGAGTCCAAGCCCCACGTTGGACTCCGTGCCGGGCATGGAGCCTACTTAAAAATAATAATGACTTACGAAGCCATTTGGTCAATAATACGGAGCACAAGTTTTTGCTTCCAAAGGGCCCCTCATGAAAGAATTGTCAAACTTTACAAACAGCAGTGGTTAAGAAGCCTCTTGACCTGTCCGTGATCTTTGAAGAGCTTTGTGTAAAGAACCACCCTTCTGTCTATGGCTTAGCTAAAACTCTCCTCCACTTTGTCATGACCCTGTTGTTAACTAGTGAGGAGGCCAAGCAAAGACCTTTTTGTCTGAGCCTGCTCCTAGGGGCCCCTCAGACTGCAGCTTCTTGTTCTTTGTTTCTCGAATGATTGGCTGAGATTAGAAGTCTGCCCTCCCCACTGAAACTAGCCAGACTCAGACATAAACATTTTCTGTTCCCCTGACTGGCTGAAGTTTCTGATTGCAAATCAATCCCAACTATTAATCATCCCGCTTTCCTCCCTGTGAAGATCTAAGGCAAAACAACCTGCGTGGATGCTCTGATCTTCATATCTGCAGTGCTCTCCCTATTACAGTCCAAATAAAATCCATTTCCTTACGTGTTTGCTTTTGTCTTAGACAAAGTGGAGAACGATCTTGCCTTTTGATTAGACGAGGGCCAGTAGAGGTAAGCAAAGATTCCCCAGAGTGTGTAGACCTGCATACATTGGGCCTTTTGTTAGCAAAGCATAGACTGAATTTCTAGGTATGTCTAGCCTGTTGGAAGTCCTCATTTGGTTCCCTTGAAAGTCCACCACCTACCTACCTTGGGCTTGAGAGATGTGGATTCTCGGATACCATCACTGCTGAAAATTCTCGAAGTGCCATTAGTCAAGACACATCCTGGGATCCCTGGGTGGCGCAGCGGTTTGGCGCCTGCCTTTGGCCCAGGGCACGATCCTAGAGACTCTGGATGGAATCCCACATCAGGCTCCCGGTGCATGGAGCCTGCCTCTCCCTCTGCCTATGTCTCTGCCTCTCTCTCTCTCTCTCTCTCTCTCTCTCTGTGACTATCATAAATAAATTAAAAATTTTAAAAAAAGACACATCCTTGCTTTAATATTCCCTGCGACCTTTGTTAGCCAGTCAGAATATGCTGGCAGAACCTAGTTCTAGGCTCCAGAAATGGGCATGGGAAGGGAGAGGGGTGGTTTCTCTCTAGAAATTCTTATTTTCTTGTAAGAGAGTTCATTCCTTCCCCTGTGTAATAGAAACCGCTTTGAAATCTAAGTCTGCCCCCTATTGTGGGAATGACATTTTCTCAGGCTGTTACAAGAATTATAACGGAATTAATAGTGTTGGAAACCAAAGGTGTAAAATTAAAAAATTAACTTCCCTTCATTTGATAGAGGAGACCCCAGGATCTAAGCTGTCTTCTAGGGATACCTGGGTGGCTCAGCGGTTGAACGTCTGCCTTCGGCTCAGGATGTGATCCTGGGTCCAGGGATTGAGTCCCGCGTTGGGCTCCCT
The DNA here is from genome assembly GCF_048164855.1 of Canis lupus baileyi. NCBI lineage: Eukaryota > Metazoa > Chordata > Mammalia > Carnivora > Canidae > Canis > Canis lupus. The sequence continues at coordinate 28,349,418 of NC_132857.1, read as the reverse complement.
ACAAGGAGAGCCTACTTCTCCCTCTGCCTATGTCTCTGCTTCTCTCTCTGTGTCTCTCATGAATAAATAAAATCTTTTATTAAAAAAAACTGTCTTCTTACAAAGAGATGGAAAAATATTCCATGCTCATGGATTGGAAGAATTAATATTGTGAAAATGTCAGTGTTACCCAGGGAAATTTACACGTTTAATGCAATCCCTATCAAAATACCATGGACTTTCTTAAGAGAGTTAACAAATTATCTTAAGATTTGTGTGGAATCAGAAAAGACCCCGAATAGCCAGGGGAATTTTAAAAAAGAAAACTGTATCTGGGGGCATCACAATGCCAGATTTCAGGTTGTACTACAAAGCTGTGGTCATCAAGACCGTGTGGTACTGGCACAAAAACAGACACATAGATCAATGGAACAGAATAGAGAACCCAGAAGTGGACCCTGAACTTTATGGTCAACTAATATTCAATAAAGGAGGAAAGACTATCCATTGGAAGAAAGACAGTCTCTTCAATAAATGGTGCTGGGAAAATTGGACATCCACATGCAGAAGAATGAAACTAGACCACTCTCTTGCACCATACACAAAGATAAACTCAAAATGGATGAAAGATCTAAATGTGAGACAAGATTCCATCAAAATCCTAGAGGAGAACACAGGCAACACCCTTTTTGAACTCAGCCACAGTAACTTCTTGTAAGATACATCCACGAAGGCAAAAGAAACAAAAGCAAAAATGAACTATTGGGACTTCATCAAGATAGGAAGCTTTTGCACAGCAAAAGAAACAGTCAACAAAACTAAAAGACAACCTACAGAATGGGAGAGGATATTTGCAAATGACATATCAGAGAAAGGGCTAGTATCCAAGATCTATAAAGAACTTCTTAAACTCAACACCAAAGAAACAAACAATCCAATCATGAAATGGGCAAAAGACATGAAGAGAAATCTCACAGAGGAAGACATAGACATGGCCAACACGCACATGAGAAAATGCTCCGCATCACTTGCCATCAGGGAAATACAAATCAAAACCACGATGAGATACCACCTCACACCAGTGAGAATGGGGAAAATTAACAAGGCAGGAAACCACAAATGTTGGAGAGGATGTGGAGAAAGGGGGACCCTCCTGCACTGTTGGTGGGAATGTGAACTGGTGCAGCAACTCTGGAAAACTGTGTGGAGGTTCCTCAAAGAGTTAAAAATAGATCTGCCCTCTGACCCAGCAATTGCACTGCTGGGGATTTACCCCAAAGATACAGATGCAATGAAACGCTGGGACACCTGCACCCCGATGTTTCTAGCAGCAATGTCCACAATAGCCAAACTGTGGAAGGAGCCTCGGTGTCCATCGAAAGATGAATGGATAAAGAAGATGTGGTTTATGTATACAATGGAATATTACTCAGCCATTAGAAACGACAAATACCCACCATTTGCTTCCACGTGGATGGAACTGGAGGGTATTATGCTGAGTGAAATAAGTCAATCGGAGAAGGACAAACATTATATGGTCTCATTCATTTGGGGAATATAAAAAATAGTGAAAGGAAATAAAGGGGACAGGAGAGAAAATGAGTGGGAAATATCAGAAAGGGAGACAGAACATGAGAGACTCCTAACTCTGGGAAACAAACAAGGGGTAGTGGAAGGGGAAGGGGGCGGAGGGTTGGGGTGACTGGGTGACGGGCACTGAGGGGGGCACTTGATGGGATGAGCACTGGGTGTTATTCTATGTGTTGGCAAATTGAACACCAATAAAAAATAAATTTTTAAAAAAGCTGTCTTCTAAAGAGAGTGGGTGAGATGATACCTGTGTAGATAAGCCAAGATGAATAAGGGAGAAGTCCAGGAAGAAATTCAGTGGATGGGAACCCAGTACAAATCCTGCCATAAAGAGCTTATAATTTCACCAGAGGTATAAGACCAACAGCCATAAAAGTGATTGGGCTAAACAATGCAATTGCAAGAGGATAATTCTTGAATTTAACGTAAAGTTTCTAAACTGTCCCAATAGTTTAAAGAATGGAAAGACAGAAGCCAACTGAACTTACCTCAATGTGCTGAGACCTAGAAGGCTGCAAAGAATTGTCAGATCTAGTTTTTGTACTCAGGAAGCCAACAAGGTAGTTTTTTGTTTTTGTTTTTGTTTTTTTGTTTTGTTTTGTTTTGTTTTGTTTTGCCAACAAGGTAGTTAGTGAGACAGGAAACACCTTTTGAATTAAATAAACAAAGTCTTAGTTAAAGCAGTATGCTTGTCAATGCAAATACACGTCCAGGAGAGTTTCCCCAGAGCCTTTTCACCAACCGGCTGTCCCTTAGGGCCACCAATAGAGAAATGCTAGAACAGCACAGATGTGCCTTTCTGAGTCTCAGCTGCCTTGCATTTTAAGGACTGGTATCTCTCCAATCCCCATGCCTCACTCCAGGCCCAGCACAGTCAGTCCAAGCTGACGGTGGAGGAGAGGCACCCAAAAGGGGCTGTTTTTCCCACAAAAGATACTAGGGACAGAGAAGAGATGAAGGGAGGAAGGGCTTGCAGCCAATCACTTTTTCCCTTACCTAATAACCTGAAGACACTGAGTTCCCTAAATGAATGCAAGGTTCATTCTGCCAGCCTTTTGAGACACTGTATCTTGCCAAACATGTCCATGAGTGAGAAGTCATACCATATAAGGAACAGCCTGGCACTGACAGAGCTGCAACCTGGGGCTCAGAGACCGAGGTTCTGGACCAAGCTCTGGGATTCTTGTGCTTGCTGATCTGGGACAGGCTACCAGCCTCCTATGAGTATCAGTTTCCCTGTACATCAAATGAGAGTTGAATCAGAAGATTTGAAGGCCCCTTAGTTTCATCATTCTATCTCAGAGAAGCCAGGTCTCTTAAGTCTGACCCTCCTTCTTGCTCTTGAGCCACTAGGGGGCTCTGCTAGTGAAAAAAACCGAATGCAACAGGTACATCCTGAGCTCTGTCTCACACATCCCAGCCTCACAACTCACTGGGACACATGCAAGATTTGTCTCACCCAGTTGCTTGTAATACTGAAAGCTGTGACTCACTTGAAAGCTATTAATAGTGGATAATTAATCACTAAACAACATCACTAAACAGTATCATGGCATAGCACATGGCCATTAATTATAACAAGTGGATCTTCAGCTCTCACATGGATATCCTGATTAAGTGGGAAAAAAAATACAGAATACTATAAACAGAATAACTTTATGTGAACAACTAAAACAGCATACCAAAAACCCAACTTAATAATCCCTTAGTAAATAGGGAGAGAAGACTTTCCAACAAAGATTGAAAAGCTAAAAGCCATAAAAAACTGAAACATTTGACTACATTAAAATAAAAACTTTAAAAAAGTAGTGAAATAAAAATTTAAGTGTGTGCATGGCAAAAACAAAAAAAAAAAACCACATCATTAGCCCAGGCAAAATATAAATGATTAGGAAAAGAAATTTTTCTTCAACTCAGAGACCAAGAGCTAATCTCCCTAAAAGACTACAGGAGAAATCAATAAGAAGATTAATAACAGAAAAATGGGTAACTAATATGACAATTCACAGAAGAGAAAATATTAAAGGCTCTAATATACATGAAAAAATATTAACCCTAAAATAAGATGAAAAATTAAAATATTAAGATATTTTTCACTTCTCAGATTGCGAAAATCCAGTAACATTATGCTGTTGAGGCCATAGAGAAAAAGGCCTTCCCATAAGGTGCTATGGGAGTATATCGGTACAGTCCTCTACAGAACACAATTTGGAAATATCTATAAGAATTACAAATGCTTATGCTCTTTGGCTCAGCACATGGGCCAACTTCAGTTCAGCAAATGTATCCTACAAATATGTTTGACCATGTACAAATTACATATCTACAAAATTATTCATTGCAGCATTACTCACAAAATATTAGAAATAACCTAAATATTCAAATAGGAATGATCACAAAATTATGATACATTTGTACAATGCAATGTTATATAGCTATAACAAAATATGAGGAAACTTGTATACTGATATAAAAAGATTTCTAAGCTGGATTCAGTGAAAAAATGCAAAATGCAGAACAGTGTTAGTGTATCTCATCTTTTGTGACAAGGGGGGGATAACATATATTTGTTGTTGTTTATAACTATGTTTTAAATTTTTGAAAAATAGTATAGAAAACATACTAGTTGTCTGTTTTGTGATTGAGGGTGAGGATGGGAATAAGCCATGACACATAATCCTTACTCTTGGTCCACATGATGACTTCTGTTTGATTCTGTTTAATTCTGTCATGTCATATCAAATGATACAGCTCACCACTAGGTAGCCCACAATTTGAAAACTAGAAGTGCCCCCTCTTCACTTGTCCATGGTGTGGAAGCTACCCAGGTCAGTTTGTTATGATTGGGCTTCATCTCCATGCAGATGATTAAAGCAAAGATGTCTTCTTGGATTCAGTGTGGTTTCACCTTGTACAGAAACCATAGATGTGGGTCGCCTGGGTGGCTCAGTGGTTGAGTATCTGCCTTCAGCTCAGGGCATGACCCCAGGGTCCTAGGATCAAGTCCCAAATCGGGATCCCCACTGGGAGCCTGCTTCTCCCTCTGCCTATGTCTTGCCTCTCTCTGTGTGTCTCTCATGAATAAATATATAAAATCTCAAAAAAAAAAAAAAAAAAAAAAAAGGAAACCATGGACCTATGCCTTGCCCCGAGCAAAGCCCCACTTCAATATGTGTGTGACTGAATAACAATTCAAGTTTCAAAAGAATTCTTCGTCTTTGGTTTGGTTTGGGTTTGGTTTGGGGCTTGGGTTTTTTTGTGGTGAGGTCCACATCACTGGAAGTGTGTAAGCAGAGGCTGCCACTGTGTCAGAAAGGAATTCAGCTCTGGAACCATGGTTCCACCAAGAGATTTGCACAACTTTTTTTTTCCAGCTATTTTTAGGGGGGCCTGTGTGGCTCAGTTGGTTAAGCATCTGCTTTGAGCTCAGGTCCCAGGGTCCTGGGACTGAGCCCCACATCAGGCTCCCTGCTCATTGGGGGAATCTGCTTCCCCCTCTCCTTTAATCCACCCTTTCCCTCTCCCCCATTGTGCATGCTCTCTTGTTCTTTCAAATAAATAAATAAAATCTTTTTTAAAAATAATTATTTTTAAAAATTGTGGCAAGATACATCTAACTTAAAACTTGCCTTTTTAGCCATCTTCAAGTGCACAATTCAGTGGTATTAATAACATTCAGAATGTTGTCCAACCATCACCCCAATCTATTTCCAAAAATTTTCATCACCCCAAACAGTAATTCTGTATCCATTAAGCAATAATTCCCCATTTTCCCTTCCCACAGGCCCTGGTAAATTCTAACTTTTCTTTCTCAGTGGATGTGGCTATTCTAGTATTCCATATAAGTGGAATCATATTTTTCTTTTTGTAACTAACTTATTTCACTTAGCATATTCTCAGGGTTCATCAGTGTTACAGCATGTGTTAGGACCTCATTCTATTTGCAGCTAGATAATATTCCATTGTATATCTATACCACATTTTAACAAAATCCATTCTTCTGTTGATGGACACTTGAATAGCTTCCACCGTTTGGCTACGTGAATAATGCTGCTATGAATAGCAAAGTTGCAGAGGCAAAATCAACATACAAATATTAATTTTGTTTACGTATACCAATAATGAACAATCTGTATGAAAATTAAGACAATAATCTCATTTACAGGGATGCCTGGATGGCTTAGTGGTTGAGCATCTGCCTTTGGCTCAGGGAGTGATCCCGGGGTCCCAGGATTGAGTCCCATGTTGAGCTCCCTGCAGGGAGCCTGCTTCTCTCTCTGCCTGTGTCTCTACCTCTCTCTCTGTATCTATCATGAATAAATAATTTTTTAAAAATCTCATTTACAATAGCATTAAAAAGAATTAAGTACTTAGGAATAAATTTAACCACGGAGGTGCAAAACTCGTGCACTGAAAACTATAAAACATTGCCCAAAGCACTTAAAGAAGATATAAATAAATGAAAAGCTATCTCATGTTCATGGATCAGAAGACTTAATATTGTTAAGATGGGTAATACTACCCACGATAATTTGCAAATTTAGTGCAATCCCTATCAAAATCCCAATGGCATTTTTATTTTGCTGGAATTTCAAGGAATTCCTGAAGAGTCAAAATAATGAATCAGAACAAAGTTGGAGGACTCACTCCTCTTAATTCAAAATTTACTACAGAACATTAATTTACTACAAGACATTAATCAAAACAGTGTAGCAGCAGCCTAAGGATAGACATACAGACCAACAGAATAGAATTGAGAGTCCAGAAATAAACCTTCACATCTATGGTTAACAGATTTTTGACGAAGGTGCCAAGGCCACTCAATGAGAAAAGAACAGTCTCTTTAGTAAATGGTGCTGAGAAATGAATATCCACCTGCAAAAAAGAAAAAAAAAAGAAAAAGAAAACGAAGCTGGCCCTTTATCATACACCATAGGCAAAAATTAACTTAAAAAGGATCAGAGACCTAAATGTAAGAGCTAAAGCCATAAAACTTTCAGAAAAAAACAAAGAAGCAAATCTATATGACATTGTATTTAACAATGGTTTCTTGAATATGACACCAAAAGCAAAGGTAACAAAGGAAAAAATAGGTGAATTGGAATTCTTTCAAACTAAAACCTTCTGTGCATCAAAGGATCACTATCAAGAGTGAAAAAAGGGGCGTCTGGGTGGCTTAGTCAGTGAAGTGTCCAACGCTTGATTTTGGCTCAGGTCATGATCTCAAGATCCTGAGATGGAGACCTGCATCAAGCTCTGCATCTACTCCATGCTGAGCCGGGAGTCAGCTTTTCTTCTCCCTCTGCCCGACACCCTACTCACATGCTCTCTCTCTCTTTCTCTTAAATAAATAAATAAATAAATAAATAAATAAATAAATAAATAAATAAATCTTTAAAACAAAAGAGTGAAAAGACCACCTACAGAACTGAAGAACATTTTTGCAAATCACATACTTGATAAGGGCTTCTTGAATATGTGAAGAACTTCTACAACTCAGTAACAAGAGGGCAAAGAACCCAATTTTAAATATGGGCAAAGGCTTGAATAGACATTGTTCCAAAGAAGATGTACAAGTGGCTGCTAAGCATACAAAAATGCTCAGCATCATTAGTCATTTTAAAAAGTGCAAATCAAAACAACTATGGGATACCACTTCACACCAACTAGAATGCCCATAATCAAAATAATGGAAACTAACAAATGTTGAAGATGCATGGAAATTGAAATCATACAGTTGCTCGTGGGAAGGTAAATTGTGCAGCCACTGTGAAAAAGTTTGGCAGTTCCTCAGTAAGTTAAACATAGGGTTACCATATGACCCAACAATTCCACTCCTTCGTATACATACCAAAGAACTAAAAATGGGGGCTCAAATGGAATCTTTGTTTTTTTTGTGTGTGTGTTTTCTTAAAGATTTTATTTATTTATTCATGAGAGACACACAGAGAGAGGCTGAGACATAGGCAGAGGGAAAAGCAGGCTCCCCACGGAATCATGCTCTGAGCCAAAGGCAGACACTCAACTGCTGAGCCACCCAGGTGTCCCTGGAGTCTTTGTTTTTTTTGTTTGTTTGTTTGTTTTGTTTTTTGGGGTTTTTTTTTTTTGAGTCTTTGTTTTTTAATATACTTTTAATTTTTGGAATAATTTTAGAGTTACAGAAAATTTGCAAAGATGGCATAGTTTATATATCTGTCACCCAGTGTCCCTGATATTAACATCTTATATTTCTAGTTGTCATCACATTTGTCAAATCAAGAAACCAACACTGGCACATACTATTAGCAAAATTGTAGACTTTATTTAGATTTCTATTGTCTTTCTGCAAATACCCTTTTTCTGTCCCAGGACCCCACCCAAGATGCCACACTGCATTTAACTGTCATTTCTCCTTAGTTTCTGGTCTGTGACAGTTTCCTAAACTTCCCTTGTCTTTCATCATCTTGACAGTTCTGAGGCATCCTTGTCAGATATTTGGTAGGTTGTCCCTCAGTTTGGTTTGCCTGATGTTTTTCTCATGATTCGACGGGGGTTGTGGCTTTGAGCAAGAACATCCCAGAGTAATGCACCCTTCTTACCACTGCCTAGCAATGTAGCTTATTGCAAGAAGTTAACCTTGATCACTTCATGGATGAGGAACAATTAGTCTGCTAGGGCTACTGTAATGAATACCACAGACTGGGCAGCTTAACCAACAGGGATTTGTGTCCTCACAGTTCTGGGAACTGGAAATACGTGATCAATGTAGCTGCAGAGGTGGTTTCTCCTAAGGATTTTCTCCCTGGTTTGTAGATGCCCATCTTCTCCCTTCCTCTTCACATTGTCTTTCCTTTGCACATATCTGTGCCTCCACCTTTTCTTGTAAGGACATGGGTCAAACGGGATTAGGACCTACCCTAACAACCTCATTTCACCTTAATTCCCTCTTTAAAGGCCGTATCTCCAAATACAGCCCATTATGAGGTACTGGGAGGATAGAACTTCAACATACAAAATTTGACACACCTTTCAGCCCGTAACACTTGGGGTTAGTTAGGGTAGTACCTTCTGGATATCTGTAATGTTAAGTTGCTATTTCTTTTTTTCCATTCCTTATTCCTTGGAAGCAAGTTACTAAGCCCAGTCCATAGGGGAGATGTATGGAATTCTTTTATTAAAAACAAACAAGCAAACAGAAGATTTCCTGGCAAATTCCTTCCATTTGTCCCATGTCTATGCAAGCACCAAGTCATGGAGACAGTCTGAGTCTCCCTGCACCCTAAAACCCAGAATGATTTGCTACAGAGAAGGGCCTCAGTGAACACCCACTGAGCAAGTTATTGAGTGACCAGGTCAGGAAGAGAGTGGTATAGCTACCTTGAAATCCTGGCCTTCCTTTTGGCTCCAAACTCTGTTTGAGGATAGTTGATATTCTTGGGTCTAGGTTTAACAGGAAATGTAAAGCTGAAAAGATAATTTTTAAAAATATTCTATTTATTTATTTGAGAGAGGGAGCCAAGTGGGGGAGGGACAGAGGGACAGAGGGAGAGGGTCAAGCAGACTCCACACTCCCATACACAGGGCTCCATCCCAGGACCCCAAGATCATTGATGTGGGAAGCAAAGGCAGAAGAGAAATTATTAAATTTCCTTACTACCTACAGCCCACTGACAAGTCCTTGAAACAGGAAGAGTGACCTTCCTTTAGGGACTCAACTGCCTTGATGTTAATACTTAGCTAATGGCAATCCTAGCCCAACTCCAGGATCCCATGAGTCTACTTTAAGATCTAAAAGTTCTTTGAAGGGTGCCTGGGTAGCTCAGTCAATTGAGCATCTGCCTTTGGCTTGGGTCGTGATCTCTGGGTCCTGAGATGAAGCTCCACATTGGGCTCCCTGCTCAGTGAGGAGTCTGCTTTTCCATCTTCTGCACCCCCTGCTTGTTCTCTCTCTCTCTTTCTCTCTCCCCCTCTCTCTCTCTGTCTCTGTCTCTCTCTCTCTCTCTCTCTCTCTCTCTCCCTATCAAATAAATAAGTAAAATGTTTTAAAAAATAAAAATTCCTTGAGAAAGCTCCTTTATCTCTAAACTCCTCAAGATATGGGTTGGCAATCATCCCCCAAGCATATGGCCCACTGATATACATCTGAAGGTCTCATGACTAAGGTTTTATTAGACGGTAATAAATGACCTTTTCCCAACAATAGCTAGCCCCCTCAAGGTCCTGGAAACTTTGCTTCTAAAATTCCTCAGAGATTTCCACTACCCCCAACCCCCTCCCAGCTTGAAAATATATAATGGGCCACTCCAGTGCAGCTCTTTCTGCCCACAGATCTTATTCCCATGCTTTAATAAAATCACCTTTTTGTACCAAAGACATTTCAAGAATTCTTTCTTGGCTGTTGGCTTTGAACCCTAACGTTCTTTCCTATATCAATCATGACCTGAGCCGAAGTCAGATATTTAGTGTACTGAACTACCCAGGCATCCCTGGAAAGATAATTATATCCACAGTAGATTCAAGAGAATTTTTAAGTTAGTAAGGGTTGTAGGGTTGTAATCTCTAGTTTTAGGGACTAGGCAAAAAAAGAAAAAAATGCTTTTTTCAAAACCAGTTTAAAGCAGCAGTGAGTTTTTATGGACTGTTTGACATTTTTTCCAGGACTCTGGGTAATAAACACATACCAGTAATAAGAGCAAATCCCACCCTCCCTTACCTGCACAATTTGTTTCCAGCTGGACTGTAGCTCCCTCAGGCAGTAGGTGTGTGTGACAGCTCCTCTGCATTTAGTGCATTTTGCAGGCTTCAGATACCAGAACAGATGGGATTGACATGACCGCTCCCTGCTCAAAAGAAGCAGCCATTTCAACTGGACATACAAGCTGACATTCCTGGAACAATTATGTTTAAGGTGATATTGCTTATAGGTTCAAATCCTGGCTCTCTAACTTTTTAGCTATGTGACCTTGGACAAATTACTTTACCTCTCTCCTTATTTCAATGTCATCATCTATGAGGTGGGGATAATAGTAGCATTTACCTCATAGAGTTATTAGGCTAGAGTGAACTATAGCAGTCAGGGCCAACATCCTGGAAGAAGAGTATTTGAACTGGTATTTAAAAGACAAAAGCAGATTTGGATGGGAGAGGAATCATATTTTAACTATTATAACAACAAATATCAATGGCTTGATACAAAAATTTATTTCTTGCTCTTATAAATAGGGTCAGTGAATTCAGTGGTGGAATGGAGATGGTACTCTGCTCCCAGGGGTCATTCAGGAACCAAGGCTCTTTCCTTATTGTGGCTTCACCACATATTGTGGCCCCAGAATCCACTGTTGGATGCTTTGCATATCACCAACAGAGGGAGGAAGAAAGACAGCACAGGATATCACAGGGCCTGGAAGTGGAGCATATTACTTACCTTTATTCCATAGCCATTCCTGTGAGTGAGATTGGAAAGTGTATCTGTTTCATTCTGAGAAATTGTGCACACAGAGCATTCCAGTCAAGAGTAAGAACTCTGTCCTGAAGCTTCTCTTCTCAGAAATGAATCTCTTCCAATGCACCCCTCAACCTCAACCTCTTCCAAGAGTTAGACAAGATGTCATTATCATCATCACGGTCACAATCATCAACATGATTTCCCTGGCTCCCTGGTTGATTGAGTTGCCACATAATCAAGTTTTTGCCTTCTCCTCCCATTACTTCAACCTCCCTAGGGCAATCAAATTAGTCACCAGGATGCCATTGACCCTGGTCATGGGGCAGATGTCCCCTGTTTATGACCAATGGCTAGGTTTAAATACCAGGACCCAAGGCTGAGATTTATCCCTGGATTTCCAACAGTCCTTCAGAAGGGAGGAAAGAACTCTTCCATTTTGTGTCCCAGCTTTGCCCCTCCTGCTGCCTTGGATAAACCTCTGAGTGAATCCCTCAAATGGTTGTGATAATAAAACACAATCAGAAATGAGTCATTTCCTCCAGGACTGAAATGGTGGATGCCTCCCCAGCCCATCAGGACTTTGAATCCGAGCTCTGCCCAGGCTAGCAATATCTACCTCACAGTTGCTGATCCAGGGAAGATGAAGTACTCACACTTGCCTGAGGATAGTCATTTCCGTGGCAGGTCCCCTGGGGTCCAGTTTGATAGCCTCTTCTCTGCACCCTCCATGTCTTCTAGGCATATCTGCCTGCCATTCAAGGAGGCCAGGGCAGAGTCACCTCTTCCAAGAGAACATCTCCTTCTGGCCTTTGATGTTCTTCTCCTCTTTCAGCCTCAGCTGCACCTGGACCTATGAGCTATACACTGGTTCTCAACTGGGAATGGTTTTACCCCCAGGAGATATTTGGCAATATTTGGACACATTTTGATTGCACCACTGGAGGAGTACATCTAATGGGTAGAGGCCAGGCTTGCTACTAAACATTCTACAGTGCACAGGGCAACTCTTCCCAAATCCCCAACAAAGTATAATCCAGTCCAAAATGTCAGTAGTGCCAAGATTGAGAAACCCTGAACTACACAGATAAAATGTGTCCTGTGATTTACATTCCTATACCATGAATAACTGTGTTTCCAAGGAGGCATTTAAACCCCGCCTCTTCCCAGACATTGATCTGCCCTTGGGACCTCAGAGACCTTGGGAAAAAAGGCTCTTCTGATCCTGGGCCAGAGCAAGCAAGTTGGGGAAGCACTTACTTTCTTTGGAAATCTCTAAAAATATGATGTCTTATCCATCCCTGGTGTTTGGGGAAGGAGAGAGTCCAGTTTGCTTGAGGGTTGGTGTGGTGTAAGGTAGTATAATGAACAGTGGTCTTGGAGTCAGGTAGAACTCCACTCAAATCTTGTCCCACCACTTTTAGCTGTGTGACATAAGCACGTTTCTTAACCTCTTTGGTTTAACTTCCTCACTATAAAATGAGGATAAGCACCCCTAAATTTGTAGGGTTTTGATGAGGATGTAAGACGGCAGCTGGAAAGAGCCCAGCACTTACAAAGCACTCATTAAATGCTAGTTCTCTAGAACTGAGAATTCTAAAATTCTCTAAAGGGTGGCTCAGTCACAGAGACCTATGCTGCTAGCTATGCTATTTTATAGTGTTAATAGATAACTTGACTGCTATAGGCCAGAGGGGAAGGTTAGGGCCACCAGGAAACAAGCAACTTCAGGATGACCTAGGATGTGTTGATAGAGGTGAAATGAAATACTCCCTATACTCTGTTTTCGTTGCTATGGTGATACTACAGTGGGCTTGATGGTTGGACAGAAATGAAACGAAACATAATTGTCCTATGGAGGCGTTTTGGCTCAGCTCAGAAACATATATTTTTTTCTAAGATTCATTTATTTGTCTAAACAAGAGAGTGTGAGCACGAGCTGGGAGAGGAACAGAGGGAGAGAGAGAAGCAGGCTCCCTGCTGAGCACGGAGCCTGATGCAGCGGCTCAACCCCAGGACACTGAGATCATGACCTGAGCCAAAAGCAGATGCTTAACCAACTGAACAACCGAGATGCCCCTCAGAAACATATTTTTAAAGGTTAACTGAATATTTGCATCTTGAGGAGAATCGTGGCAGTCACATTAGGCTGCAGGAAAGCCGAGTTTGGTTACAGGTGTGTGTGATAGGGAAGAGCCTACCTTGATCACCCTCAGCTCCTCTTCCTAATTTCCGGGGCCTGGAATCCTTGAAATTCCTCAGCAATGGAATAAATACCTGAGGCTCCAGGAAAAGTGTCCCTCAGGGTGTCTGCCTGTGAACCCTGCCAAGGTCCTGGCAGTAACACATACACCCTTTGCTAGCAGGGAAGACTTGACATGCCACTTGAGAAAGGTTAGCAACAAAACACTCATTCCCTTGCTTTGATAAGTTCCCTTCTGGAACCTTCCTGTGGTGTCATAATGCAAACAGAGCTATGAGCACAAACTTGTTCATTGCAGTGTTGTGGATAATAGCAAAGGATTGGGTGCCTCTTGATGTCCATCCAGGGAGGATGACTACACAAATAACGGGGCATTTGTAGGAGAGACTATAATGCTGTATTTAAAGACTGGTGGTTAGAGTTTGGTACAGTGTAAGTAAGAAAATGCTTACAATATAAATGTCCAATGTAAAAGACAAAGTGGGAAACAAGTTTGTTTGTAGGTATCCAAAATGTACTTCTGTCAAATTGTGTTTAAAACAGGCCCTGGCTAGACATACCTTATAAACTGCTTTCTTCTGCCCACATATTCTGTTCTGCTATCTCTTTTTGCACTAGGGCAGAGGAAGAGGGCCATAGAGGACCCAGCCCCATGCCAGGGGCCCCAGAGCAAGGGGCTCACCATTTCTGGGAGCTGCCCAAGGCAGCCACACCAATCCTCTGAGAGTGAAATGGTATCTTTCCAAACCAGAGAAGCGACAAGCCATGTGAATGAAGCCTTCTTCCCCTCTCCCCCCAGAACAAGTGTTGGCCCAGAAACTGGCTGAGAGTTTAGGGAGCAAGAGGCCAGCTGGTGCCTAGGTAGGACTTGGGTACAGCACTCACAGGGAGCATGTTGGGTGCTGGCTGAAAGTCCCAGGGCACATGCTTCCTCCAAAAGGTTGTTATCCCCCCTCATTCCCTACCCCTGGCACTGGCTGTGTGATTGAAAGGAAGAAACTCCTTCACACTGAAACATCAGGAGTGTTCATCACAAGGAAGCTGGGACTGTGAGGAACCCCCCCACAGGAAGCAGAGGCCACTATTGGGCAGGGGTGGCCTCTGCCTCCAACTGGAACTGTCATCTCCAGCTCTACAGCCTGTCTACTGTACCCTTCTCTCTACCCCCGGCGCTTAGTTCCTGTTTCTTCCTTTTTTTTTTTTTAAGATTTTATTTATTTATTCATGAGAGACACAAAGAGGCAGGGACAGGAGAAGCAGGCTCCATGCAGGGAGCCTGATGTGGGATTCGACCCCTGGACTCCAGGATGACGCCCTGAGCCAAAGCAGATGCTCAACCACTGAGCCACTCAGGCGTCCCTAGTTCCTATTTCCAAAAGAGGCCTAGGTCAGGGTTGCTGCCCTGCTGGAGCCTTGATTCTATCTTGAAAATGACAGCTGCTCCCTACACCTTGGCCTACAGTTCCCAAATGCCTCCCAAGCCCTGGGTCTGGGAAGAGACCTAACTGGCTCTGGTTGGGCCAACCAAGAGTATCACTGAGCGAGGTCTCTCTTCACCCAAGGAAAGGGCTGCAGCTGAGCAGTTACATCCTGTGCATTTACTTTCCACCTGCCTTCAGAGCCCTCACCCTCATACTTTCAGGGACTGCCTGCTCCTTCCAGCAGGGGCCTCTCCCACAATGCACCACCTGAAGGGTCTGTATTTGTCTTATTGCAGAAACTCCCCTTCATATGAGTCCCAGCCCAAACCAGCTGCTTCTGCTTCCAGGGACACTGAAGATCTAGTTGTCCCAATGGCCTTTAGCTCTGTTATAGGCTTCCTAGCATCTCCTGTGTGTGTGTGTCCCAATTAGGACTTGGGGTATTTGGGATCAGAGTTTTTTTTTTTGTGGGCTTCCTTGGAGTCTCCATGACGCCTGGGGATATGCTGAACTCCCTGGATGATCAGCTAATGGCCAGCAACAGGTGCATGGAGAGCAGACTCTGATGGCCCGTGGGGACTCTCTGCTGAAGAGGCCAGGGTTAAAGATCAGGCTGCTGTGAGGCTCTGCTGGCTGGGGCTGCAGCCGCCATGTGGGAGTGGAGAGTGCTAGAGCGCCCAAGGACAAAGTCCTGCAATAAATTATGTGGGCCCAGACTGCTGGGCCATTTCCTCTTGGGGCCCTTCTGCCTCTTCCTCCTCTCCCTTACTCTCTGACACGCCCAGAGCCCCAGCACTGCCTTCTTTCCCTGCTCTTTCAGAGTGCCTAGAGTGGAAGGGAAGGGAGTCAACGAGACCCCGTCCTGAGAAGGTAAGGGAGCACCACGGGCTTCTCTGCCTGCCAGATGGGCCCAGGCCTGTGTTCTGCCAGCTGGGAGGATGGGAGGACGGAGTCACTTCTCAGGAGGGGGGCGACTGGACGGAAGGTGGGTTGGAAGGTACAGATCTGCAGAAGCACTGAGGGTCTGATCTGGAAATCAGGTGGGAAAAGCCTGGGAAGTAGAGAGCCAGAGATTCCTTTCAGGAGCCTGGAAACCAGGAACCCCAGCCCAGAAACTTGTTCTGTCAGCCTGCAGGGCTGGCTGGTAGGCTGGGGAGGAAGAGGGGAAGAAGCTGCCCTGGCCCTCCACTGAAGGAAGGCAGACTCACGGGCAGAAGGGATGGTCAGGGCTGGGGTTACCCTAGCCACCAGCCTTCTTATAGTGTAAGGACTTACCAAGGAATCACAGGGCGTGAGGGACAGCCTGGGTGCCAATGGTCTGGCACCTGGCAGATGTCAGCTGTGCTGTGTGCCATCTCACTGCGTCCTCACAGCACACTGGTGTTATTACTTCCAATTTGTGGACAAGGAGACTGAGGACCATGAAAGTTGGGGTACCCACAGAAGAAGAGTCAAGACCGGACTCCAAAACCCAGGCTCCTCTGACTCACCTCTGTACCTTCTTGGACAATTGCAGACAATTGTGTTAATTACCTCTGAGAAGCCCGGGCCCCTGGGCGAGGCAGGATCCTCCCTGCCTGGCCACAAAGCCTCCTGGAGTGGACGTGTTGAGTTGTTGGGGGAACAGGGTGTCTGTGGAAGGGGTACTCTGCCATGCGTTTCCATGAGTTGCCTCACCTGAGCTGCCAGCATGGTGGACATCCATTCCCATTTCACAAATGAGGAAATCTGAGATGTAGAATTGGGAAGGTCTGGCACCTGGCAGGTGTGGGGCCCCATCCTAAATCTCTTAGATTGTGCGTGTTTGTTCCCCACAACAAGGCGTCCCCTTAAGGCCACACTCTGTAACTCTGCACTTGAATTTTGTTCTAACCCATAAAATCCCTGAATTCAAGATTTTAGTTCAAGAAAACCGGAACTGCATGTGGCCCTCCAGGCTTGGAGTGCACGGCTCCAAGAAATCTTTTATGAACCTTCAGCTCAATAGTGCTTCTGGTAGGAAATCTTTCCTGTTGCCCAGGACCTGCTGGGCTCCCTGTCGACTGGCCTTTGGGTGCCTCTTCCCAGAGGACCTGTCCAAGTGTATCTGTCTTGGGCCAGGCTGCATCCTCGCTTGGGTATAGGGCCAGGCACTCTGAGGGTGTACCTCTGTAGGGAGGTGACTCGGCAGGACAAAGGTTCCCATTTACCTAGATGCATTTATGCCACAGTATGCTTTTCATGTCTTCTGCAAAGGCTCTTGCTTCCACGTTGTCACTTAGTCCACTTGTCAAGCTGCAGGGAAAAAGAGCAAGAATTGTATATTTTTCACAAAAGAGGACGCTGAGATAAAGGAGGGTAAAATTCTCTGCCCAAGGCCACTGGCTATGAGCCCCTTGAAGGCATAGGTTAATCCCCTCAGGGTTTCTCTGTCCCCACACCTACCCAGGGCATGGCGGAGAATAGGCACTTGGGGAAGATATATTGGATGAAGGAATGAAGTAGCTAGTGGCAAGTAAAGCTAGGAATGAAGTTAAGTTTTCTATCCAATGCCATTTTAGACTCCCTTGTCTACTTCCTCAATTAATTAGGCAGTGTGTACCATGTTCCTTCACTGCCGGGCTGGGAGGATGAGACTGTGCAAAGGAAAAGTGACTCACAGGCATCAAGAGCCAGAGGAGGAGATTGTTGGGGTCGAGGGCAGAGCAGGAAGGGGGAAGAGTGACAGAGAAGGAGGCGAAGGGACAAGGAAGCTGTGTAAGAAAGGATGGCTCCATGACAAGGCAGAGAGCTGGGATGTTCCAGGCTAAGGAAAGTACATCACAGACTTGCAGAGGGAAGAGAGTATGAGTCCAGCTTGGGTGCTGCTACTGAGCACTTGAGTGTGGCTGGGTGACTGAGGAACTAATTTTTAAATTTTAACTAAAATGAATTTAAATGTAAATAGCCACATTTGGCTAGCGGCTACCATACTGGACAGTGCAGTTCTAGAGAGGGCAGCATGTCGGGCTAAGGAGAGGAGTGAAGTGGAATCTTACAAGGACTTCCCAGCCAGACAAGTGTGGGTTTAAATCCTGACTCAGCCACCTACCAGGTATAGGACCTGAAGCCTTTGTTTCTTCATCTGTCAAATGGAACCATATCACTCACCTTGCAGTGTTGTTGTACGGATTAAATTAATTAGCTACTATTGGAAAACTCTCAGTATGGTGCCTGAGGACGGTCTGAGGCCCTACTTTCTTCTGGGGGCTAAGGACAGAGTGCTGAGGGTAGGCAAAGGAACCAAGGTGCAGTGGAACAGATTGATGTGCACAGGCACCTGTATCTGTAAATCATTAATCACCTGCCTTATAAAAGTAAACAAAAGAGAGTCATTTGAGGCAGCTTATAGAGCTACCTATAATGCAACAGAATCAAAACTAGAATAAATGAGAAAGCAAGATGAAGGGAAAGTTAAGGTAGGAAAGTACAATTCAGCTAGAGAAAGTTTAGTAAAGGAAATCCCAGTATATTTGTTAAACATAGCCACTAAGTTTACTCTGAGATTCCTAGTGGGCAATGGAAAAACAAAATATAAGCAGTGACAAGTTTAAACATGTCTTTGTTAAGAACAAACCAGTTTCTGAGAAGAAGCCCATCTTTCCTGATGCTGTAAAGGGGATATCGAGCAAGGAAATGCCATTGGCAAAAATAGTAGTCAAGAGGGCTTCTCTCTTCCAAGCTCTCTCTGGGCAGGCCAAGGGCACTCTGCCAAACCAAAGCTCAGGAGAAGCTGTTCCCTGAGCGATTGTAAACTACAAGTCTCAGTGCAGGACATGAATGCCCTTCCTGAGGACTGGCCAGGGTCTTCTGAGACCAGAGAAGGCAGACGTTAGCTAGGATGAGTGAGGACAGAGTCAGAGAGGCTCCAAGGGGACACTAAAGCCAGTGGATGAGTGGGCCAGAGATGAGGCTGTAGAGGCAGGCACTTCATCGATACCTGCAGGGAGCCCTAAAGCACCTGAATCCAGATGTGTGTGTTAGGTGTGAGTGGGGGAGGGATAAACTTAGTTTAAGGTGCTCATCATACAACATTGTGGAGGACCAGCGCCCCAGCTGAATTCCAAGCAACTGTATTGCTTCTCTGGAGGGGGAGCTTCTTCAACTAGGGCCACCCTGCCATCAGTGACTTCCCAAGGAGGGTCTAGGAATCTAGACCTGCTAGATTCTGCTTCTAAAGAAGCAGGGCCCCTCAGCTCTACATTAGCATACAATGCAAGGTTTTTGTCAGTAGGAGTAGCCGGGCCCTGTGCCCACTAGGGGAGGATGAGATGGAGTATTACAGCTTAACATCCTCAACCTGGCCTCACCTGGGCAAGAGAGAAAGGGAGCCCTGGTGAGGACCCAAGAGCATCATCTCTCTGGGCCAGGGGGCACCACTCAAGGACATATATCTCCTGAACTTCCATTTGCATGGTATTCGTGGGAATGGCACCCCACTGACATCACCCCAAGTGCCAGGCAATCCTATGTGGTGTGGGACTGCCTTTCAATGGAGGGTGTGTTCCTCTGGGCCCTGGGCTGCAGAGAGGCACTGAGCCATCCTGGCTGGATCAGGACACAAGGAGGGGCTCAGAAGTCGGGGTTGACAGGCCCTTTTTCCTCGTGGTCTACCACACCCAGCACCATAGAGAGCTCCCACCTCACTAGTACCATCCTCAGCTCATCCCATTCCTCCCTGTCAGAGATTGATAGCTGATCTTTGCAGATGTTCATCCCTGTGAGAAAGGAGTGGGATTTCAGACACCCAGACAATGCTGTAGACAGCAAAATAAATAATAAAAATACATGGATATGGAAAAGCCAAACATGACTGAAAGGAGCAAATTGTGAAGGAAAAGTCTTCCCCCACCTTCCTCCCTGTACTCCCCACTCCAGTCCACCGCTCCAGAAAAAAACCACTGGTAATGGTTTAATAGAATTACTTCTAAACAAGATGTATCTCCATCTTTATATATAGGTACACTCTATATGTTTAAACAAAAATGACATAATACTATAAAACATAGCTTGCTTTTGTTACAAACTCATATATCAGCACATATATTAGATCACACCATCTGAAACCACCAATATTTGATTGTCTTGAGTGCAGTGAGATGGTCTAGCCCGGGTCCCTATCACCTGCTGGGCTGGGTTGTTTTCCACTGAGTGGTGGCCCTTCTCACCTACATCCGCCCATGCAGCCTTTCTTCCCCTTGAAATGGCAGATTCCACATCAGGGGCTCTTGGCTCTGGGGGAGTTGGCTGGTGACATAGGGTAATTTCCAAGCCTCTCAATCTGTCCCCCAGCCCCAATCTCAGACACCTTTTCTGCACCACTTCCCTGGGCAATGCTTCATCAGCCCTCCAGGGTACTGTTGCCCTCCAGACTAGCTTCCCATAGACCAGAGTCTCAGTGTGGGTTTTGCTTTGCAGACTCCAGCCTCCTGCTGTGTGCCCCACACACCATGTGGCACACAGCCTCTGCTGGTTCCAAGCAACACTTTGATTCTTTCCCCAGCTCCACCTCCCCACTCACCCTTCAGCATTTTCTTACCCCTTCCTCCATACTCCAGTGATGCCCAGAAGTACATGAGCGTGGTGTGGCTTTGGACATCCTGCAGGTCTGAGAATGGTTATGGGAATCAGCACCTTACTCTTCTCCCTTCAGGAGATGGTCACCCCCATTCTGGTACCTGAGGTTAGGAAGACCTTGGGCCGGTGCAGGACATCCCATGGGCTCAGCAACACACTGATCTGCCTCAGGGCTGGACAGGGGGCCTGACTAAGAAGAAAGCATCTCACTAATCAGAGGTGGGAACTTGTGAATATTCCAGGGCTTTCCCTCAGGGGCAACACTGCACCTGATTCCCTGGGATGTGGGGCAGGGCTGTTTCCATCTTCGCAGGGGCCATCCATCCATCTACCCACCCACCCACTCATCCAGCCATACATTCATTCAGCAAGTATATCGTGAGCCCCTACCAGAAGGAGTAGGGCCCAGTTCTGTTCTTAAGATTCTCACCAGTGTGGGAGAGACACACATAGTGATGCATAAAAACAGGGGGAAGTGCTGAGATAGGAAATTATAGCTGCACCATGTGAGGGTGGCTGTACCTGTATATGGGCACAGACATGCATGCATACATGTTCCTTCTAAACTCACATCAGATCAAGTACACTGACACTGAAGTGAGAGAGAATGTGGGCTATTTCTGGAACTGCCTGAAATCAGTGCACCCCATGGGAGAAGAGGGGAGATACAAACCTGAAAAGCTAGGCAGGCCTGATCCTGAAAAACCTGAATGCCATAAAGATATTTTACACTTCAGAGCACCTGCTGGCTCCGTCAGTTAAGCATCCAACTCTTGATTTCAGCTCAGGTTTTTCGTTCAGGCCCCATCGTGGAGCCTCAAACAGTGTAGAGCCTACTTAAAAGCAAACAAAAAAAGATACGGCACACTCCTAAGCAATGGAGAGGCATGACATGCCAATTATTTGCATCTTATGAAGATCACTTAGTTGGCAGAATGAAGAATAATTTTTTTATTTTTTTATTATTTATTTTTTTAAGAATAATTTTTAAAGATTTTATTTATTTATGCATGAGAGACACAGAGAGAAACAGAGAGAGGCAGAGACACAGGCAGAGGGAGAAGCAGGTTCCACACAGGGAGCCTGACGTGGGACTCAATCCTGAGACTCCAGGATCACTCCCTGGGCCGAAGGCAGCACTAAACCCCTGAGCCACTCGGGCTGCCCTGAAGAATAATTTTTAGAGAAATCAGAAGTAAGTCTACCTGGGAGGCTTTCAGTCCCCCAAATGAAGCATAGTAGGGAACTAAAGAATGGGCAGGAGGGGAGAGTGCTTTTAGTTTTTCCTTTCTTTTAATGTCTTTTATCTGGTTTTGGTATTAGGGTAATACTGACCTCGTAGAATTAGAAAGTATTTTCTCTGCTTCTGTTTCATGGGAGATTTTGTGGAGAATTGGAAACATTACTTCCTTAGATGTTTGGTGGAATTCATTGGTGAAACCATCCAGGGCTGGTGATTTATTTTTCAACAGGTTATTAATTATTGATTTAATTTTTTTAATAGGTGTGGGCCTGTTCAGATTGTCTATACTTCTTGTGTGAGTTTTTGCAGTTTTTGTCTTTCAAGGAATTGGTCTATTTCATCTAAGTTATCAAATTTGTAGGGATCTAGTTGTCCATAATATTTCTTTTTTATCTTTAACGTCCATGGGATCAGGTCAATTATCCTTGGGATGTTCTTCTTTCATTTCTTATATTTTAAATTAGCATCTTCCCTCTTTTTTTCTTGGTTAGGGGTTTATCAGTTTATTGATGTTTTCAAAGAACTAGATTTTGGTTTCATTGATTTTCTCTATTGATTTCCTATTTTCCAAATTGTGATCTCTGCCCTAATTTTTATTGCTTTTCTTTATCTTGTTTTAGGATTATATTGCTCTTCTTTCTCCAGTTTCCTAGGGTGGAAGCTTAGATTATTAATTTTAGATCTTTCTTCTCTTTTATTTTTTTTAAGATTTTATTTTTAAGTAATCTCTATACCCAATGTGGGGTTCAAACTCACAATCCCAGGATCAAGAGTCACATGCTCCACTGACTGAGCCAGACAGGCACCCCTTAGATCTTCCTTCTTTTTTAATATAGTCTTTCAGTGCTACGAATTTCCCTCTAGGGGCACCTGGGTGGCTCACTTGGTTAAGCGTCTGCCTTGGGCTCAGGTCATGATCCCAGAGTCTGGGATGGAGTCCCAAATCCCAGGACTGAGTCCCAGGATCAAGCCTCCCATGGTTGGGCTCCCTGCCCAGCAGGGAGTCTGCTCCCTCTAACCCTCCCCCACTGTGCTCTCTCTCTCTCTCTCTCACTTTCAAATAAATAAATAAAATCTTTTTTTTTAATTAAAAAAATAAATTTTCCTCTAAGTACATCTTTTACTACATTCCACAAATTTCATTAAATTGTATTTTCATTTGTATTTTGTTGAAAACATCCAAAAAGAGAGAGAGAGAGAGAGAGGCAGAGACACAGACAGAGAGAGAAGCAGGCTCCATGCAGGGAGCCTGATATGGGACTCGATCCCGAGACTCAATCCCAGGACTCCAGGATCACTCCCTGGACCAAAGGCAGGCGCTAAACCACTGAGCCACCCAGGGATCCCCTTCTTGAGACTTTTTTGATTCATGCATTAATTAGAAGTATGTTTCTTAATCTCCAAATATTTGGGGATTTTTCTGCTATTTTGATTTTTAATATAATTCCATCAGTCTGAGAGCAGACATTGTATGATTTCCCTTCTTTTAAATTTGTTCAGGTTTACTTATGGCTCAGAATGTGGTCTATCTTGGTGAATGTTCCATGTGAACTTGAGAAGAATATATGTCCCACTGTTGTTGGATGAGGTATCCTACCAATGTCAACCACATTCAATCGATTAATAACACTATTGAATTTGACAATGCCCTTACTGATATTCTGCCTGCCAGACTGTCCGTTACTGACAGAGGAGGGTTAGGTTCCAACTATAGTAGTGCATTCATCTTTTTCTCCTTGTAGTTCTACCAATTTTTGTCTCATGTATTTTGATGGTCTGTTGTTAGGTGCATAAATGTTAAGTAATGTCATGTCTTCTTTGAGAATTGGCCCACCTGGGCCAATTTATAGTTTTTTATTATTGTGTAATACCCCTCTTTATTCCTCCTTGCCTTCGAGTCTGCTCTGTCTAAAATGACTTTAGCTACTCCAGCTTTCTTTTGATTAGTGTTATCACGATATCTTTATTCTTTACTTTTAATATGTGTCTTTATTTTCAAAGTGGGTTTCTTATAGACAACATGTAGTTGGGAGCCTTAAGTTCTCAGATCCTAGTGAACATTTAGAGATGGGGATAATAGGATGACTCAAATGTTTTCTTCACAGTTGATAGTTTCATTCACTGAGATAAAGAATGCACAGAAAATAGCAGGTGTGAGAACAGAGGAGATGAGTTGCTCTGGTCATGCTGAGTTTAACATGCCCACCTATCTGTTGAACATTCCAGAAAATAGGGACTTGGTGGATCTGGAGTTCGGATTGAGATGGGGATTGGAGACAATGATTTTGGACTTGGAAGTGCTTTGATCGTGACCGTGGCCCTGGGAGAGGGTAGGGGAAAGCCTGTGACTGGTCCCTGCTTGGGTCACAGGCTGACTCTGGGGTACTATATTTATGTCTTTCAAGGCCCTTATTAGAAATATAGTTTGGAGAAAGGAAGGAGAATTTCCCCAAAAGGGAACAGAGGAAGGCAGTTCACGTGGACAAAAACAATCAGCATCTCTCTCAAACAGGAAGAGGTGAAGGTGAGGGAAATGGCCCTGGGAGGAGATTGAGGGTGCCCCCAGATCAAAGGGAAGGTGGGAAAGTCAAGAGGGTGCAGTCTAGGAAAGAGGGTATGGCTGAAGAAGTCCTGCCATGGATTTGGGCAATTCTGCCCTAGAGGGTCTGTTGGATGTTTGTGTCCTGGGAAGGCTTGAGAGGTGAGAGTAGAGAAAGCATGGGGGTAGAGGGATATCTCCTTCAGGGAACTCAGCTGTGGAGCAAGAGCAAGAGAAGGGCAATAGCTGGAGGGGGTCATGAGGTCCAAGAAAATTCATTTTTTTAAAATTTTTATTTATTTATGATAGTCATCACACAGAGAGAGAGAGAGAGAAGCAGAGACACAGGCAGAGAGAGGAGCAGGCTCCATGCACCGGGAGCCCGATGTGGGATTCGATCCCGGGTCTCCAGGATCGCGCCCTGGGCCAAAGGCAGGCGCCAAACCGCTGCGCCACCCAGGGATCCCGAAAATTCATTTTTTGAGGGATTTTATTTATTTGCTTATTTGAAAGAGAGAGAGCGAGAGCCAGAGAGCACAAGCTAGGGAAATGGCAGAGAGAGAAGCAGGTGCCCTGCTCAACAAAGCCTGATGTGGGACTCAATCCCAGGACCCCAGGATTATGGCCTGAGCTGAAGGCAGGTGCTTTACCAACTGAGCCACCCTGGTGCCCCAAAAATTCATTTCTTTTTCAAAAATTCATTTTTAGACAAAACCTGAATTTCTCTCTATGCAGAGAGGAAAGGCCAGAACAGTGAGAATAGATGAAGATGTAAGAATGAGGGGTAGTTTTTAGTTATCTATTGCTACATGGCAAGTGATTCCAAAATTCTGCAACTTAAAATGACAAGTATTTATCATCTCATGCACTTTCCAAGTGTCAGAAATCCAAGAGCAGCATAGCTGGGCACTTCTTCACCAAGGACTGTAGTGAGGTTTACACTCATTTTCTAGGACTGCCATAACAAAATACCACAGACTAAGCAGCTTAAACAACACATGTTTATGGCAGGGTTGGTTTGTTTCCAAGGCCTCTCTCACTGGCTTACAAATAGCCACTCTCTCGCTGCTTTGTCCTCATATGGTCATCCCTATACTCACGCACACCTCTGGTATGCCTCCCTCTTTCTACAAGGACATCAGTCTTATTGGATTAGGCTCTACCCTAATATCCGTGATTTAATCTCATCCCCCTTTTATTTATTTTTTTTTAAAGATTTATTTATTTATTTATTTATTTATTTATTTATTTATTTACAATGAGAGAGAGAGAGAGAGGCAGAGACACAGGAGGAGGGAGAAGCAGGCTCCATGCCGGGAGCCCGACGTGGGACTCGATCCCGGGACTCCAGGATCACGCCCTGGGCCAAAGGCAGGCACTAAACCGCTGAGCCACCCAGGGATCCCCTCATCCCCCTTTTAAAAGCCTCCTCTTTAAATACAGTCCCATTCTGA
This sequence comes from Canis lupus baileyi, assembly GCF_048164855.1. Lineage (NCBI taxonomy): Eukaryota > Metazoa > Chordata > Mammalia > Carnivora > Canidae > Canis > Canis lupus. The sequence goes on along the minus strand of NC_132857.1, from coordinate 28,323,973 downwards.
GGGACTGGGGGTTAGGACTTCGGCATATGAATGTTGGGGGGGCGGGGTGGGCAATGCACAATTTAGCCCGTAACAGTCAAGATGTTGGCTGGAGCTGTGGACATCTGTGACCTTGACCAGGGTGGGAAAGCTGCTTCCAAGATTATCGGCTGTTGACTGGAGATCCAGTTCCTCCCCACAGGGGCCCCTCCTTAGGGCTGCTGGTCCCCATGACATGGCAGCAAGGTTCCCCAAGCCAAGCGATCTTAGAGAGAGGAAGGGGGAAACCACAAAGCCTTTATGAACTAGTCTCAGAGCTATACCTTATTCTATTTGTTAAAAGGAATCACCAAGTCCACACTCAAGGAGGGAAGAATGAGTCTCCGTCTTTTGAAAGGAGAAATGTCAAAAAATGTGTAGACATAACCATTGCAGTAATTGGTAAAGCAAGAGCCCCAGTGAAGGAGGCCAGAAAGGGCAGAGCTGGAGGGGTTAATGAGAGGCCATCAGGACATCCCTTCCCCTGGGCAGTCCCTTATGTGCTCATATGTAGAAGGAAAGGCAGGGAGTTGGAAGAACTGGAGGTCCAGGGGCATCTCTCTTTTTCCTGTGGTACAGAGTGAGTAATGGGAGGGAGCTTTAAAATAGGGGTTTTTTTGCAGAAAGAGCTGACCATGGCCCTTGGGAGGGTCTCAGGCATTTCTAAAGTCCTAGAAGAGGTACAGGCCATGAAACTGCCCTGGCCTGTCTTTGAGGTGGTGTGACACATCCCTGGTGTGCTCGGCTCAGGGGTAGGACTTTGCAAGTTGTGAGCAGGAGTCCTACTTCACAGGAGTGCAATAGACCAGAGGGGGGCACATGTCGTGCAGTTTATTGTACTTTATTTTTGTGTTACATTTATGGGTATTTGTAAAACCACTTTGTTCCCAGAAAGATGAAAGGCACTGTCCCAGCTGGCTGGGATAGGAATAAAGCTAGGATGCAGGCTGACAGACCAAAAACAGAGGGGGTGAGGGGTCATAATGAAGCATAATGAAGTTGCTCATGGGGGAGGGCATGATGCTGGGTTAGGGTGTTTCTGGAGGACATGGCTTCTGAGGTGGAGCAGTTCTGGGACATGGGAAGACCAGGGCCAGTGGCAGGGGAGTGAACATCACTGGAGTCTGGGGGCCAGAGGAGTGGGAGTCCAGGATAGGCAGGGGGTAACTGTGAGGCACATCCTGGTGTCTGGAGAAGGTTGATGTGATATACATGACGGTCAGATGCCACGGGTGAGGGGACAGAGGGTGATAGAGACCATGGGTGGGCTTCAAATTTCTCCCTGGAGTAGGGAAGTAAGAAGCCAGAGTGGCAGTGGGGAGCCAGGGGCAGGGCAATGCCCCTCTGCATCCTTCCCACCCATCATCTCACTGGTTATGTGAGGCAGGGAGATGGTCCAGCCTCCCTTGAGAGAACTTCTGGGAGCCAGGATTCAGGTAAGAGTTTCTTTGCACTTTTATACAGACCCTTAAACTTTCCCAGAGCAGAGGAAGTAGGACAAAGTGCATTGATTTTGGAGTTGGGCAGAAGAATCCCATTCTTGTCTGACCAGTTTAATGGTTTTGGCAAAATCTCTATTTATTGGCCTCTGTTGTTCTACCCACAAAATAAGGATAGTAGTTATCTCCTCCTACAGCAGGGTCTGCTATGTGGGAAGTCCTCTCCTGAGGGCAGCTGTTAGTTGTAGGGATGTCAAGGTTTCTACTACCTAAATGAGAATAAACAGATCCCCCAAAGTTTGCCTGGCTGGCTCCATCTTAGCTGAGGTGTCCTGGTGATGGGTGGTCACCTGGGCCTATTTCTCCACAGACAAAGGAGTGGAAATGTGGCCTCAAGTGTCAGCAGCCTGATGCTTGTGCATGATAACCCCTCAGGAGCCTCAGGAGTGCTTCCTGGAGAAGTACTGGAGGCACAAACAAACATTTCATGGGTCCTCCCTGGGTGTCTCTGACCTCACAGAGACCCTGCAAAACTCCAACCATTTCCATTTCAGGAAGGAGCACACTAAATCACTTGCAGGACCTGCTCCAGCTGGCATAGCTGGTGGATGGCAGAGCCACACTCTCCCATTGTACATACCACCTCCCCAGCCCCCTATGGGGGACCACTCCCATGGGTCAGCTCAGGGCAGGGAGGCCCAGGGCCCTGAGCATCTGTGGGAAAGTTGGGCTGCAGTGCCCCCAAGGACGCCTTTCCTAGATTCTCAGCCTCTGTCTATGCCCAAATGTCCCAGCCCAGGGGAACAGGGACAGGACCAGGACAGGAGGTTCCATGCTCCTTTGGAGTTAGAGAGAAAAACATAAGCTTGGACTTTAAAAAGGAATATACAATCTGATTACTGTCTTTTTGCATTGTAGGTGCTCAACAAAAGTGGAAGATTTAGATTGGCATTAAATATATAAATGCTGTACACTAAACACAAATTGGAATAAGAAAATTCTTTGTCCACCAGAACAGTGGCAAATGGCTCTTTGTCATGTTCACCCACTGCCTACACCCCTACTTTTCTCTCATCTCCCCACTCACTCTGCTCAACCCAAACATGCTGACCCCAACATCCTTTGCACTTTTCCCTCTGACTTTGCTAGAGTTGCACCATCCTTGGAGAAGGCCTTCCCTTCCTTCCACTGTGAATTCTTAATCATCTTTTAAAGTCACTGTCGAAGCCTCTCCAGGGATATCATTCAGGGTTTCATTGAACAAGCATTTCCTGGGGGCAGGCCTGTGCTAGATGTGGGGAGCACAGTGATGAACAAAATAGAACCAGCACACCTCTCAATGCTCACTAGGGATGTGGGTGAAGGGCCTGTGCCCCAGGTCAGGACAACAGCAGGCAGGGCCCACCAGTCTCCCTCCTTGGCCTGCTGCAGCTAATGAGGCCTGCCAGAGTGCTCCCAAAACCCCTAGGAGGTAGCCAGGTGCTGGGGGCAGGTTGGAAATGAGGCAGATAAGGATTGGATTCCCAGCTGTGCTGCTACCTAACTGGGTCACCTGCCCTCTGTGGGGTCTCATGTAAGAAGTGGAGAAACACCTGTGTACCTGTGTTTTGGGGTGCTATGAGGCTTACATAAAGTACGTCACATGTCTCTAGCTACACTGGCTGCTTACCTCAGCACTCCCCATGGTGCACACACCATGTGTGGTGGGTGATGACTGGTTTTCACAGATGTCTGAGCAGATAAAATTTGTGCTTCTGGATGACAGGGACTATGTCTTAAGTATGTTCAAAACCACCCATGCTACCTATATCAAGCCCAGTACTGAGTACAAAATAGATGTTCAATAAAGATGAGGTAAGATGGAAGAAGATCCAGAAAGCATCTTCTCACCCTGGGATGGAACTGTGACTTATTTATCCATCTATTCAAGAGTCATATTTCTTGTGGGGCTCCTGGTTAAGTGTCTGCCTTTGGCTGGGGTCATGATCCCAGGAACCTGGGATCAAGCCCCATGTTTGGCTCCCTACTCAGCAGGGAGCTTGCTACTCTCTCTTCCTCTGTCCCTCCTGCCTGCTCGTGCTTGCTCACTCTCTCTCTCTCTCTCTCTCTCTCTCTCTCAAATAAACTTATAAGATCTTAAAAAAAAAAAAAAAAGAGTAATTTTTTGAGCCAGGCCCCATGCCAGGTACTCAGGGCCATGTTGATACACACACATGGCCCCTTCTTCCCGGGGCTCCACGCAGCGCCAGAATGTCAGAATGAGCACTAACATTCTGCTTTCTCTCTTCTCATAGGCTGGGAGGACCTGCTGCCTCAGGATGTCAGCCTTCAGGCTGGTAAGAATTGCATCTGTTGCATTAGGGTTTATCTGGGAAGTTACCAAAGGCTAGCTAGGTCAAATCACTCAGGGAGAGGCAACAAGGGCCCACAAGGAAAACATCAGAGACAAGGGAATATGGGGAATAAGACAGATTATATTATATAAAGAAAACAAGTTTGGCCCGTCTCTGGGCCTGGGCAGGCGGCCACACTTGGGTGGTAATCCTTCACTTATATATAGGACTTAAATGCCTTGACAAAGGGATTTCTCTTCCGTTGTCTCATTGTAACAGTTGCAGGGAGCTTACTTAGAGTGGATGGAGATAAAATACTGGGCCTGATCTCCACCTTGGGCTCTGCACTGTCTTCTCTCGGCTCAACAAACATATAAGTGCCTGCAGTGTCTCAGTGGCCAAGAGATGTCCCCATGTGGGAAGGAAGCAAATGAGACATTGCCCTGTGCTGGGGTTGGGGGAGGGGAGGGGGCACGGGCCTCTGGGCAGCTGGGGTAGTGCATGCAGGATGAGAGAACCTTGGGGGCTGGAGGAGCCCAGATGAGAGTTCTCATCCCAACCCACTCCAGAATTCTGACCCAAACCCAGGAAAGCCAGATAGTGGAAATTCGTTTCTGATAAGAAAATGCCCCAGCTATTCTTAGATGCATGCAAAGCCACAAAGTGGCCATTGTCTCCTTCTGGCTGCTAGATCCACACTGCTGAAAGGGGACAGCATCCCCCAGCAGCCAAGGGCTCCTGAACCAAGCCCTCCAACTATCTGAGTCACAGAAGGCTGGCTAGGGTTTTTTTTTTTTTTTTTTTTTTTCCAGAATAGAGTTGGGCTGTTTTAGGCTAGAGAGAGAACACATGTGGTCTCAAAATTCAGATTGCAAGGGCTTCTGGTAACTAAATCACACACAAACATTGGAACTTGATACCATTTTGGAGCATGAGGAGCACGCATTGCAAAGCAAAGCAGGCTTATTTCACAAAGGAATATACCCATGGGATGCATTAGTCCCAAGTGTCCCACTGGGAAGTAGGAATAATGACACCATTGTTTTGAGGGTTAAACTTGGTCATTCCAAGCCACATAAATTCCCAAACTTTGATAAACAACTTTAGGATCATTAGATATTCTGAAGGTGTACAGTGGGTGAGAGTGCTCTAGGCATGAGAAATAGCACACACAAAAGCTCAGAGGGATCCAGGTTATGGTGCATCTGAGAAAGTACTAGGAGCAGGTGGTAAGTACCAGGGCTGAATCTGCTCTGTCCACAGTGGTGTCATGAGCCCCAGGCAGTACTGAGTGCTATAAATGTGTCTGCTACAAACTGCAATGTGCTCTAAGTAAAAAACCCATGCCAGATCCAAGGACACAATATGAACAAAGAATGTAAAACATCTCACTAACAATTTTTATGTTGCTCACCCATCATTTAAATGATAATATTTTGAATATATTGGGTTAAATAACAACATTCATAAAATTAATTTCACCTATTTTTCTTTGTTTTAAATGTGATCACTAGAACATTTTCAATTTCATGTGTGGTTTGAATTCTATTTCTTTTTTTTTAATTTTTATTTATTTATGATAGTCACACACAGAGAGAGAGAGAGAGAGAGGCAGAGACACAGACAGAGGGAGAAGCAGGCTCCATGCACTGGGAGCCTGACGTGGGATTCGATCCCGGGTCTCCAGGATTGCGCCCCGGGCCAAAGGCAGGCGCTAAACCGCTGCACCACCCAGGGTTCCCTAGAATTCTATTTCTATTGGAAGCCCTGGCCTGGACCACACACTAAGGATTTATATATTATGCATTGTATACAGCATCCCTTTCTGGCAGCTGAGGGGATATGGTATGAGTAGATTGGGCTGGATCACTTGCCCCACCCCTGAGGTAGAAGGGGTGGTACTCCTCAAGAACCCCATGAATTGAGGAGAGGGAAGTCCTCAAACAAAAAAATGAAGACTTTTAAAGAAGATAATTAGATCTTGCATTGCCAGTATATCGTTTCAACCATTAGATTTTCCCGGATTTTGGCTTTGGGGATCCCATCATGTGCATGCACACACCAGGTAGCTGACTTAAGGATGAACAGGCAAATAGACCTTTCTCTTTGCCATGATTACCAGCTTCTCTACCTCCCACCCCATGGACAAAAGAGAAAACCCAGAGCCTGGTGCTGCCATACATTCTGAGCTACCCCAAGGCCCTGGGCTGAGCATGGTTCTTCAGACACGTTAATAAATCCCCATCTTTCTTCCAAATGAGGACTATGAATGTTAACATACTTGTGGGCAGAGGGGCTGGAAACCCTTCAATGCACAAGACTTGTTGGATATATTTTGAAATTCAAAGCACCTGTTAGATTGGCCCAGTCTTGATGCATGAAGTCATAAACATTTGTTTGCTTGATGGTAAGTAAATTGATCATACCTTATCTTCATCCATACTTCGTCAGATAGGGAGGTGGTACAATGACCAGGCACTGGGAGGCATTCCTGGGAAAAACAGGATCTTTAACACCAGCAGTAACTATGCCATCTGTCCCTACAGAAGGGACAGGATTCTGTGGGTCTACTGATGGACCTGCACTGGAACTTAAACCAGAGACCTGCTGCTGGAGATCCCTCAATGACCCATATGACTTTCCATTTATTTAAGTACATGCAGACACAGACCATTTCTAGACTTGCCTCTTCTACAATGGAAAAGAAAGACAGTGGGTGAGCACACAGTATCAGGGCACCGTACCTGTTTCAGCGAGTAGGCCAACAGAGTCCACCCTTTTTGGGAGACATTAGTGTGAAGGACCAGGTCTCTGGGAATCGGATTGTTTATGGCTTTGGGTCTTTGGGCTTCCTCCCAGTAATTTCAATATCAGGCTGGGGCACTCCCACCTTCTCTCCAGCAAGAGCTCTTCCTGCAGCCAGTTGTCAGGTATTTCCCATTATGAAGAGCGGTGAGGACTCTTGAGGACTCCGAAGATCTCCCTGCTTTCTGCAAATCCTCCTCTGTTTTCTAAATCTCAGTAGAGACTCTTACATTCTTTGCAGCTGACAGCTGGTGCTTTTCTCTTCTTTTATTCTTTTTCCTGATTTGGCTGCTCTTGCACAGTCTTTTCCTGCTCATGGAGGTCACAAGGAAGCTCCAGTTTCTGCTACCTTGTTTCTCATTTATTTCCTAGGAGAGCTTTGGCCAAATAGAGAGGACAAAAGTCATGTTCTTTGATTTCTTCTTCTAGCCCATTTTGGGCTCATACCTCCTCAGTCTAGATCAGAAATGGTGCCTCTCCTTTTCATCTCTGGTTAATGTCAAATTTGCTATGAGATGCCCATCATCTACCTTTGACTTTTAATCTTCCTGCTTTGGTGAGCTCCCAGCTGTTTCAGCTGCACGCTGCAATTCCATCCTCATTGTAAGAAAGCTTCTACTGGGCCTTTGAGATTTCTGATGTGATTTGATTAGTTCACTGAGCCCAATACGTTGCACATGCTGGTTTTCTGTATCCTACAGCACTGTTCCTTGCTGTTCTTTTTAATTTAGCTTTCATTTTTATAAAGTTGTATAGGAATTAGTTTCCCACTTTCTCTTCCACTGAGGTGACTGCCAATCAAACTTTCTAGATGATTCTTTGATATTTCCCTCCCTGTTAGGAAAAAACATGTTCACAGTGCTTATTTGAGTTTTTGGTTTCAGGAATCATCTATTACTGACTTCCCGCCATGTAAGAAAGGCCTTAGGTCCTCAAGCCTAGCCCCACCCTGGGCACTCACATGTCTATTTTCTCCCCAAATTGTTAAACCTAGCTTTGGGGCACCCCTGGTGGCTCAGAGATTTAGTGCCACCTTCAGTCCAGGGCGTAATTCCAGAGACCTGGGATCGAGTCCTGCATCAGGCTCCCTGCATGGAGCCTGCTTTTCCTTCTGCCCATGTCTCTGCCTCTCTCTTCTGTGTGTCTCTATGAATAAATAAACAAAATATTTTTTTAAAAAACAAAAAACCTAGCTTTGATCAGATCTGCATGCAAAGTTTACTTATTTTATCTAAGTTTATTAGATAAACTTCTGTCTTTTGGCTTCCAGCATTGCTGTTGAGGAATCTGATACCATTCTAATTTTTGAGCCTTTGTATAAAACTTATTTTTTTCTCTCTGAAAGCTTTCATGATATTCTCTTTGTCCCAAGTATTTTGAAGCTTCATGATTATGTGTGTGGTTGTGGATCTATTTTCATTCCTTGTATTATTGACAGAAGCTTGTGCCCCAATTTTTTTTCCAGAGGTCTTATGGGGATAATATTCCTTCTTCAAAAATGTTTGTTACCTTTACACTGGAATGACAATTTGGCTGGGTAAAAAAATTATTTGATTTCTTTTTTTTTTCATTGTGGTAAAAAAAAGCATAACATTAATTTATCATCTTAACAATTTGTAAGCATACAGTTCAGTATTAAGTATATTCACATTTTTGTGCAACAGATCTGAGGATTTTTATCTTGCAAACTTGGAATTCAGTGCTCATTAAACAGTTTTCCCTCCCTCCTCCTCCAGCCTTTGACAACCACCTTTCTACTTTCTGTTTCTATGTTTTTGACTACTTTAGTAGTACTTCTATGAGTGGAATAATGCAGCTTCATCTTTTTGCAACAGGCTTATCTCACTAAGCATAATGTCCTTGAGGTTCATCCATTTTGACATACGTCATGCACCATATGGCAGGATTTCCTTCTTTTTTTTTTTATTTCCTTCTTTTTTAAGGCTGCATCATATTCCATTGTATGTATATACCATATTTTCTTTATTTGATCATCTGTCAATGGGCACTTGCTAAGCAGGGAGTCTGCTTCTCCCTTTCCCTCTGCCCCTCCCCCTTGCTCATGCTCGCTCTCTCTCTCTCTCTCAAAATAAATAAAATCTTTTTTAAAAAAGTAAATGTATATAAATAAATAAATATACACAGGGTTTTATTTATTGTAATCTCCTTTGGACACTTATGTGTATTTTTGTCCATCTTCCATATCTATCTTTTTCTTCCTGATCCTCATTCTAAAAATTTATGTTCATTCTGCTTACTCTCTCCTGTCAGTGACTTTTACTGTACTTTTAGCAGTGCTTGTTCTCCTACTATTTCCAATTCTGATTTAATTTCTGGTCCATGTTTATTCTTTTCTTCCATTTCTTTTGCGAGCTTTGCCAATTCACATTGCATCCTTTTCAGTTGTCTCAGCATCTAATTTCTGAACTCCTGCTCCTGCTCTACTCTTCAGTAAGATTTTGGAAACCGTGGTGAAATACTTGGTCACAACTTTCCACTGTTGTATGGCAGTTTTGCTGGTTGGTTGGTTCATTGGTTGGTTTTCTCCTGGTGAGTATTATTTACCTTCTCCTTTCCTCCTTTTGGATTTCAGTATCTTTGTATATAGACCTGTTCCTTCTGGATGACTCCTCTTTGAATGGGGTGAGCTATCTTGGATCAGAAGGAAGTTCATGTGGGTCAATGCCATGTTGCAGGCTAGCAGAAACCTACTGAGAATTTAGTCTTTGCTTCTCCCTACCCAAAGGGTTTGGGTGCTATTGGGCTATTCACAGGGCAAGGACTTTTTCCACCTCACACTGGGACTGTTACACTGCAAATATGGCTTGTCTGTTTCTAGAACCAAGCTAGGCCAGAGAATCTTTCACTGCTACCTCCCATCTCCCACTACCATTCTGGCAAGAGCAAGAGAGGCCAGGGCAGAAAAAGAAAGAGGAGGAAAGATAAGGAGAATCAGGAGGAAGGGGCAGGGGAGAGAGTATACCTCAGCCATCTTGGGAGGTCCTGGTTAGAAGGGACAGTCCTCAGGAGAGGGTAAGTCTTGAGCAGGAAGGGGAATGAAGAACAAGTATCTGATCACTGTCTTCTCTCTGCTCTCCAGGGTGATCATGTGTGGCTAAACCCCCTCTCTGCCAACAAGACCAGTGTGGCCATTGGATCCATTGTCAAGGAAACAAAGCCTGGCAAGATCTTGGTTGTAGATGATGAAGGCAAGGTCAGTGTGGCTCAGGGCCTATCCCTACCCCCATCCACAAACTGCCCTAATCCTGCCTCAGATTTCCCTTGACCTCAGTCAGAGACTAGTCCAGCCACCATGTCAGCTGATCTGCTGAGAACTTGGAGAAGAGGAGCAGCAGGTTGGACCACGTGGAGGCCGCCCCTTAGGGGAGTCTTTTTCCTTCATTCTAGGAACACTGGATCCAAGCAAAAGACCTTGACACCCTCAGCCCCATGCACCCCAACTCAGTGCAAGGCGTGGATGACATGATCCGCCTGGGGGAACTGAACGAGGCAGGCATGGTGCACAACCTCCTGATCCGCTACCGGCAGCACAAGATCTATGTGAGTCCTCCATTTCTACCCCCTCATCCAGGGTGCCTGATCCACATGCACTGATCTGGCTGGGGAGAAAAACAAGCACTGTGGGTTTGGAGCTAAGCACACTTGGTTCAGTCCCCACTCCTCATGCTCTCACGGTGTAAGGTGGGCAAAGAATTTAGGGCTTCTCCACCCCTGCTCTCCAATCCAAAATGGATAGGGTGATAATAACCTTTGAGGTCTCAGAAAGCTAACATGTAGCATGCCAGCACAGTGCCTGGCACACAGAAGGTGCTCAGTTAGTGTTACTTCTTCCTTTCGTCTGTGGCTGAGTGGAAGGCCTGCTCTGATAGCCAAATGAACCAGAGACCATGGGGGTAGGCATAGTCTGCCCAGCCCCTTCGTAGGCATATGGCAGAGACAGAGTCACCAGCCAGAAGACCCCTGCCCTCCCTCTGTGAAATGAGTCCTGTGATAGCCAGGAGGGCCATAGGGGAAGGTGTGAGTCCTTTTCCCAAATCCTAGCAGTGGATGGGAGGCTGACTCCAGCCCTAAGTCTCCCATCCCTGTTCCAATGCAGATTTTCCCAGGAGAAGCAGCATTCAAAACTGGCACCAGCCCACCCTAACTGGGTGTGGCCTAGGAAGTCACAGGGCCTGGCCCTCTCCTAGGGAGAGGTGGCTGGTGTGACTCTGAGCAGCCCTTTTAGAATGCTCAAAGCAGTAGGAGACTGGGCAATGGACCCCAAATAGAGGGAAAGGCTGGTCAGGAGAGTGAGGAGGCCCTGCGGGAGAGAGGGGACAGGACGTGCTGAGTCCACTCTGGCTGAATGTGAGTCAGAACCCTTGGAACTGATAACACCAATAAGCTAAAAGGAATTACAGTTTATCCTTTCCAAAGAGCTTATGCTTGCATTCTTTTATCTGGTTGTCACAGTCCTCGGAGTCAGAGATTAAACTCTCCATTCCTGAGATGAAAACTAGAATGTGGATAATCATGTGACTTGAAAAGGTGGCCATCCCTGTCCTATTCCCAGAGGGGCAGCCAGGCATCTTGGGGGTTCCAGATAAGCAGGTGGGGATCCTAGGAGGATCCTAGGAGGATCAGTGGAGGCTACAATTGTTGACCAGCCTCATGGAGGCCCCTGTGGGAGGCAGTGAAGACTCATGTCATAAATTCAGCCCCTTTTTATTGAGCCTTCTAAACACCAGAGAGGATGCTAAACATTTAATGTAGAGCACCTCATTTAATCTCCCTGTGAAAGCACTCACCCACAGCTTTCCTTCATAGTGAACACCCCTATCTTTCCAGAGGAGGATCTGAGCATTTGAGTGTCTTGTCTCCCTGGCCCAGAATCAGACCCACTTCCCACCAGACTCAGCCAGGCCTGGTAGCCCTCAGTGGGCTGCACCCAAGGCCACGGTCAGGACCAGGCAGTGTTGGCCTTCAGAGCAGAAGGCACTAACCATCTGCTCCCTTCCCCAGACATACACAGGCTCCATTCTGATGGCCGTGAACCCCTTCCAAGTGTTGCCCCTCTACACCCTGGAGCAGGTACAGCTGTACTACAACCGTCACATGGGCGAACTACCACCCCATGTCTTTGCCATCGCCAACAACTGCTACTTCAACATGAAGAGGAACAAGAGGGACCAGTGCTGCATTATCAGGTGGGGCTCAGGCTCCCCATGTTCCTGATGGGGATCAGGTGGGCCAGGCACACTGCCTCTGACTATCTGGTAAAGCAGGGAGCACCTCCTCTCCCTAAACCTCTCCCAACCAGCACACCTACGAGGCCTGTTTGATTTAGGGGTTCCCATTCACCTGCAACCACTCTCCGCAACAGCACACCAGCTCACCTGCACCTGACCCCTACTGCCCCCCCACCCTGACAAGTCCCTCCAAGACTTCCTTCCTGCAGAACCTGCTCTTCCACTGTATCAGCAGAGCCTGGACTGCCTCACCCTTCAGTAAATATTTCCCAAGACGAAGAAGGAAAAATGGGGAGAGCACATTTAGACATGAGACTCACAATACATGCTTGGGGGCTCAGGGGTCAAACAGGTGAGGTCAAACTAAAAATAAAACATCTCTGGGCAAGCCTCAGGTGAGGACAGAGGTAGCAGAAGCTCTAAGAGCCAGCTCTCAGGTTGCTAGGGCCCAGAAGGGACATGTCCTCCAGTCCAGGTCCTGACCCTGCTTCAAAGGTCCTCTGCCTGGTCTGGCCTCCCAGCTTCCTGCACAGGCCCTCCTGGTATGGAGGGAAGTGGGGGAGAGAGGGAAAAGAAGGAGGAGGGGGAATTTGCTTCCAGGGCACATTGCTTAGAGTTATAGTAGAGTCCTTTGTTCATTCATTCATTTGTTCATTCATTCAAGGTTCCATCGTGCTCCAGCGGTATGCCCCGCATTGTACTACTATGGGGAGACAGCAGCAGATGAAAGGGATTAAAATCCCTACATTATAGAGTCTACATTCTAGAAGGGGAGACACACAGGCAATAAATAAGCCAATTTCTTAGGCAGGTAATGAAAGCTTTGAAGAAAGACACTGCAGGGAAAGAGGAAAGACAGTGATGGGGCTGCTGCTCTAGGTGGAGGACAGATGAGGCATGGCCTCTCTGAACAGGGTGTTGGCACAGAGACTAGAATGAAGTCCTATTGCATAGATGATCACATTTACTGTTCTCAGCAACCTTCTGAAGTAGATATTCTTATTCCTGTTTTACTGTTGGTGGCAGGGAGCAGGGGGTAGGGGGGCTTACCACTAGAGAGGCTGAGATCCTTTCCCAGAGACACACAGTTGTTAAAAAGGGAATTTAAACCCAGGACACTGGAAAAGAAGACAGAGAGGTGTCCTGGGGTGACTTCCACTTCTTGGGAAGTGCATGGAATTATGTGCCAAGGAGGGTTGGTGCTCCATCTCCCATCTGGGCTCTGCCTGTGTGCTCCCAATCTGCCCCCCAGTACTGGGAGGACCAGCCTCACCACAAGAGGCCTCTCGAGCAGAGCTGAGCCCCAGGCTGGCCTGGAAGCTGGTGGAGGTTTGTTGATTGGACTGATTTGGCTGGCATTATAATTGTGAACACTTTTAATCAAAACTTTTTTTTTAATTAATACTTTCAGATGAAATAATATTTTTCTAAGATTTGCTTCAAAATAGTACGGGATGGGAAATAAAATTGGCCAGGAGTTGAAGCTGGGAATGGGACTGTGGGAGTTTATAATGCAAACTGTAAGGTGTGAGAATCTCCCAGGGATCTTGTGAAAATGCAGGTTTTGACTGAAAAGAGCTGGGTGGGCCAGGAGTCTGCATTTCTAACCAGGTGACAGGAATTGCTTTTATTAGCAAGACACTATTCAGCCTCCATGTGTAATGTTTGACATTTTCCATAATGAAAAATAATTTACACAAAAGTGACATGCAAGCCTTAATAATAACAGTAATAGTAATCACTACAAACCCGAGTGTGTCCTATATGCCAGACATGAGTATATTTTTAACCTAAACTCCCTAAGAAACTTCAAAAAAACTAGTTTTCATATCTCACCATTATGAAATTAATATATCTTGACTATGAAAATTTTACAAAATTTCAGAAAAAATATTCTCCAAAAAAAATTCCTTTACTTTTGGGGAGTAAAGGCTTTTGCTACCCACTTAGTTAATTATACTGAGTAGGGATTCCTGGGTGGCTCAGCGGTTTGGCGCCTGCCTTTGGCTCAGGGCGCCATCCTGGAGTCCCGGGATCGAGTCCCATATCGGGCTCTCGGCATGGAGCCTGCTCCTCCCTCCTCCTGTGTCTCTGCCTCTCTCTCCCTCTGTATGTATCATAAATAATAAATAAGTAAATAAATCTTTAAAAAAATTATACTGAGTAGTAAGGACATTTGTCATTTTACTGTACCTAATAAGCATTGTCCACATTATTGAAAACTCTGTATAGACTTGATTCTAATGGCTGCATAATATTCTCTGACCAAAGGGACCATAACCAATCTCCCCGCTTTATGTTACTTCTAATTTTCTGCAATTGTTAGTTGTTGTTGTTGTTGTTGTTGTTGTTTTAATAATCTCTATACCCAATGTGGGCTTAAACCTACAGCCTTGAGTTACATGCTCCACCGACTGAGACACCCAGGTGCCCCTGACTTTCTGCAATTGTAGTGATAGATTTAAAATGTTTTAATGACCAGAAAGCTTTGTGGAGAAAGCTTTTTCTGATTCTGGGATTATTTTCTTAGGCTAAAGTTAGGATAATTCTGAAGGTTTTTGCTACCTGTGCCACATTGTCTTTCTAAAGGACCAATACAGTTTCCCCTCTGCGGACAATATAAACTCAGTGCTCACAGAAAGGATGTTGAATGTCCAGTCCTGTTCACTCATCTGTAGTTACTGAGCACTGGGCCCATGTCACTAAAATGAACCAGACACACAACGCCTCAGGGGCTTGCATCAAGGCAGGGCAGAAAAGATGAATCACACCAATAACTAACACAAAGTAGATAGCTGAGACCCACAGTGAAAATGTGGTGGAATGTGTGCCCAGGGAAGGGAAGTTTCTGTTCAGACCAGAAAGCAGGCCTGTGGTGGGTTTGCCGAACAGTTGAGGGTATTGAAGAAATGGCCGTTTTATTGACTGATGTCCTGCATGCTCTCTTTGCAGTGGTGAGTCTGGGGCAGGGAAGACAGAGACCACGAAGCTCATCCTGCAGTTCCTGGCCACCGTCAGTGGCCAACATTCCTGGATTGAGCAGCAGGTCTTGGAGGCCAACCCCATCCTGGAAGGTCAGTGTTCACCCTCCACTGGCCAGCCCTCCTCCACAGGCCCTGCAGGCTGGAACCTTCCTGCCAGGAGGTGCCCATGGGGAAGGACAGGATTGTAGCCTGTCAGGACAGGAAAACGAGCATGGGGTGGATGGTAGTGTGGGGGTTCTTGGGAGACACAAAGGGGAAAAAAGTAATGAGCTTACAGGCTTTCATTAAGTGTGTTTTCCACAGGATCATCAAAACAAGTATTCCTTTTAAATAAGGGCCCTGAGATGAAATTGGTTTGGGAAATGTTGAATGTGTCAGTTTGGGTCACCAGGGAAGCAGTGGCTAAGCTGGTGTTAAGACCGCAAGAGAGTGGGGGTGTCTGGGTGGCTCAGTGCATTAAGCATTTGCCTCTGGCTCAGGTCATGATCCCAGGGTCTTGGGATTGAGTCCGGATCTAGCCCTGGGTCTGGCTGCCTGCTCAGCAGGGAGCCTGCTTCTCCCCCTCCCTCTGCTTCTCTCCCTGCTTGTTCTCTCTCTCTCTCTCTCTCTCTCTCTCTCAATTTCTTTCAAATAAATCAATAAAATCTTTAAAAAATATAGAAAGAGAGAGAGAGTTCTACTGAGGGGTGATCCCTGAGCAAGATGAAGGGGGAGGTAGCAGGAAAAGACAGGAAAAGCATCAGGGATGCTTGACAGGGATACCTGTAGGACACTCAGGAAAGGGAAGAATGGAATAGGGCAGGATGAGATTCAAGCTACGTGCAAATTTGCCAGGTCTTGGCCATTCCAAGGGGGAGTTCAGAGCAAAGTGCCCATTCGAGGAAGCCTGCATTGGGCACAATGCCAGGCCTTAGAGCCCCCTTGCTCAGTCTCTGCTAGGGGCAGCCCAGAAATGTGTGACTTGGACCCCAGTGACCAGCCACAGTCAGCACGTTTTCTCTGTTTCTTTATAACAGAGTAAAAGTTCACCTTTGTCTATGTCCAGTGTGCGTTTTGACAAACTCATGTAGTCATAGAATGCCCATCATAGTCATGATATGGAATGTTCCTGTCACCCCAAAACTTCCCTCATGCCTCTTTATAGTCAACTCTCTTCCCAGCCTCAACGTGTGGCAACCACTGATTTGTCTTTTTCTCCCCCATACAGCTGACCCTTGAACTACACAGTTCAGCTACAGTTCAAAACTACAGTTGACCCTTGAACAATGAGTGTGAATTGTGCAGGTCCACTTACATGCAGATTTTTTCCAATAAATACAGTACAGTACTAAAAATATATTTTCTCTTCCTTGTGATTTTATCAATAATATTTTCTTTTCTCCAGCTTACTTTATTGTGAGAATACAGTACATAATACATATAACATGAAAATGTGTTAATTCACTATGTTATCAATAAGGCTTCCATTCAATAGCAGGCCATCAGTAGTAAAGTTTGGGGGAGTCAAAAGTTATATGCGAATTTTCAACTGCACGAGGAGTTAGCACTCCTAACTCTCACATTGTTCAAGGGTCACCTATAGTTTTATCTTTTCCAGAAGGTTATATGAATGAAATCATATGGTTTGTCGTCTTTTGAGTCTGGCTACTTTTGTTAGCTTAATGGATCTGGGATTTTTCATGTTGTCTGTATCAATAATTTGTTTCTTTTATGAATATAGCAGTGTCACAGTTTGTCAATTTGCCAGCTGAAGAACGCCAGGGCTGTTTATAGTTTTTAGTGATTATGAACAAAGCTTTACAGACAGTTGCACACAGATTTTGGTATGAACATGTGTTTTTCTCCTGAATAGGCAAGTAGGAGTGAAATTGTTGGGTCACATGGTGAGCCATTTACCTTTGTCAGCAACTGCCAAAATGTTTCGCAAATGGCTGTACCATTTTGCATTTCCATCAGCAAAATACAAGAGTCCTAGTTGTTTTACATCCTCGTCAGCATTTGGTACTGGCTGGGTGGCTGTTTGCTACTCCAATAGGCATGGAGTGGTGTCTCATAGTTTTAATTCAAATTTCCTTACTGGATGATGAGGTGGAGCACCTTTTCATGGGCTTATTTCCTATCTGCACATCTTCTCTGTATCTATTCAAAACTTTTGCCAATTTTTAAATTGAGTTTTTTCCTCATTAATGAATTATGAGTTCTTTATATATTCTGGAGACAAGCCCCTTAGAAGATACATGTTTTGCAAATATTTTGCCCCCATCTTTATTTTGGCCCTTCTTTTTCTAACAGTGTCTTCCACAGGCCAGAAGTTTTTGATTTTCATAAAATTCAGTTTATCTTTGTTTCTCTTATGATCATGCTTTTGCTGTTGTATTTAATAATCTTTGGGGCATCTGGGTGGCTCAGTCGGTTAAGCATCTGACTCTTGATTTTGGTTCAGGTCATGATCTCAGGGTCGTGAGATTGAGCCCCATGTCCAACTCCACGCTAAATTTTCTCTCTCTCTCTCTCTCTCTCTCCTTCTGCCCCACCCTCCTCCCTAAGGAAAAAAAAGAAAAGAAAGAAATCTTTGCCTAAGGGAGATTTTCTTTTATGTTTTCTTCTAGATGTGATACAGTTTTAGCTTTTACATTTAGGCCCATGATCTATTTTGTGTTAATTTTTTCTATGGTGCAAGGTATGAATCGAGTTTCTGCTCTTTTCTTACTTTTTTTTTCTTTTTCTTCTTTTCTTTCATAAGGATACCCAATAATTTCAGCCCCATTTGTCAAAAAGACCATTCTTTCTGCATTGAGTGGCCTTTGTACCTTTGTCTATAATCAGTTGATCATACACGTGTGGGTCTGTTTCTGAGTTCTCTATTCTGCTCTATTGATCTCTCTGACTACCCTTCTGCCAGTGCCACACTGTCTTGATGTCTGTAGCTTAGTTCCATATCTTGTCAGTTTTGCAATCAGGTAGCACACGACCTCCAATTTTGTTCTTCTTTTTCAAACTTGGCCATTGTAGGTGCTTTACCTTTCCATACACACTTTAGAATCAGCTTATCAATTTCTACCAAAAAGAGCCTACATCAGGTTCTTTCTTACTTTCTTTCTTTTTCTTTCTTTCTTTCTTTCTTTCTTTCTTTCTTTCTTTCTTTCTTTCTTTCTTCTTTCTTTCTTTCTTTCATTTTATTTATTCATGAGAGATACACAGAGAGAGAGGCAGAGACATAGGCAGAGGGAGAAGCAGGCACCCTGCGGAAAGCCTGATGCGGGACTCAATCCCGGGACCCCAGGACCATGACCTGAGCCAAAGGCAGGCAGTCAACTACCAAGGCACCCAGGAGCCCCAGGTTCTTTCTTGAAGAGAGATCTGCCACTGGGCCAAACAACATGTAGTCAGTTTCCTGAGCATAGCTAGCCCGTTTTGGAGACTCTGCTCTTTGTGGGGATTTCTCAAGCGGGAGACCAAAGAACCCTCTTCCTTCTCATGGGACTAGTGCTGTATAGTGGTATTTTCAGCCTGCATCCCAACCTACCAATGGGTCATGAAATTAGTCTTTTAGGACAAATTAAACTAAATAAATAGAAAATGCCACTCTTGGTTAGAACCAGTACTGAATATTTTCTTTTAATTATGTGTACAGGTAGGGATGTGTATGCAGGAAGACACAATGCAAAGTGTTTTTCTTATGGTGGGTCACATTAGAGAGGCTTGCAGAAAGAGCTCTTGCAGAAAGAGCTCTATAAAATGCACTTTGGATCATGTTGCAATCCAAATGCCTTCAGTCTGACCTCCTCCTCTGATCCTGGTCCCTGCCAGCTGTTACTACTCCCCCTGCAAGCTTGCCCTCTCAAACCCAGCCCCTGCTTCAGCCTGACCAATCTTTGTAAAACACAAATCTGTTCCCATACTCCCCAGAAGCTTTTGTGCCTCCCCCATTTTCCACAGACTAATTCCAAGCTTCTTAGCCTGGCACTCAAGTCTTTATGCTACTAATTAGTTCCATCTATCTTCAACTGCTTTCCTCCTGTGGTTTATGCTCCAACCAAACTTCTCACTCTGCAAACATACCTCATGCCTCCTGACATTTGTGCCTTTACTTGCACTTTGCCTTCCTCTCAGCATACTCTCAGCTGCCACCACTTTCCAGTGTAGTGCTACCCATCCTTCAGCTCTAGGCTCAGCCACCTCCTCTTAGAAGCCTTTCCAATGATGCCACTAAAAGTAAATTTTCTCCTCTCTGCTCCCATCGTGGGCATCACCCTCTGCCTTCAGCCTTCGGAAATGCCAAGACAGTCAGAAATGATAACTCAAGCCGCTTTGGGAAATATATCGACATCCACTTCAACCCCAATGGGGTGATTGAGGGCGCACGCATCGAGCAATTTCTCCTGGAGAAGTCCCGGGTCTGCCGGCAGGTGAGGCCTCCCCTCTGCTGCATTGGTCCTGGGGAAATGTCCACCCACTCCAGGACCAGGAGCCAAGGAATGAGGAGGCTTCCAAGACAGGCTCCTTTCCAGCACTCTCAGACCTCCCCAGGAACCTCTCCAAACCTTCATGGGTCTTAGTTGGTTGCCACTGAACCCTGGCCGTACCCTGAGATGGGCCATGGACCCCTCAAATTGAATAATGATGGTCTTTTCCCAGTATTCAAGAAGAAGAAATGCTGAGATTTTCCGTTTTGATTTTTCTATCCATATCATGTTGCACATTCTTTGGTGCTTATGTCCACCTCTACCAGAATTAATTCTAATGCCAGGCCAGTCACCAGCTAAGGAACTGGATCCTGGCATCCCCCCCCCACCCCCACCCCTTGCAACATTAGGCAAGATGCCTTCAGGGCTGGGAGGAGCAGTGGAGATGCAGGGAAGCGCCCAGGGAGCTGTGTGTTTGCTGGGCTTGGTGGGTGGACTTTAGCACGGGGCTGTGGGCCTGAGCTGGCCTTGGAGGCCCATAATGAGGCCATCGACAGAGCCGAACGACCCTTGGTCGATGCCAGAGCCACATCTGGTTGCCAGACCTTGGGACAGAAGCTGGGACGGGGCTGGACAGGGGCAGCAGTCCTGAAGCCCCACAGCCTCAGGGGGATGTTTGCCAGGCTCTCTGGAACACCTGCCCCTCCAGGCTCCCGAGGAGCGGAACTACCACATCTTCTACGGCATGCTCCTGGGGATGACCGCGGAGGAGAAGAAGCTGCTGAGCCTGGGGACGCCCTCCGAGTACCACTACCTGACCACGGTGAGGCCCGCCCCGCCCGCGCTGCTCGCCGCGTCTCCCTCCCGCCCTCCTCCCTCCGGTCGTCCTCTCGGCCCCGCCCCGCCCTCCCCGCCTGCCTCCCCCTCCCCCCACCCCTCCCCCACCAGGTGTCTCTCAAGAGCAAAAGGAGAAAGAAGAGGAAAGCGAGTACCTGCTCCACCTGTGGTTTACCGCCCAGAAAGCCCTGGGGGCGGGGATGGAGGGTTTCCCTTTTCCATCAGCCAATCCACCCTTCTGCTTTACCCTCGTCCGTCCGCTGCCTTATTTTCTGCTGAAGGGATATCCTTCCCCACAAACCTCAGCCTCCTCCGGTTCCAGCAAACAAAGGCTCCGGCAGGTGATGGAGGGTCGTACCCATGCTTCTTCTTCCTCGATTTCATTCCAATCGCCCATCCCTGTTAGGTGCCCCTAGAGCTCGCACCCCCACGCCTGGAACAGTGCGACGGGAGAGGCCTTCCAGCTCCAGGGTGTTGAAAAGGGGGTAGAGGAGTTCCACCTCTTGAATCTCTCCTGCCCAACCCCTCCTATGTTCACTGCCTGAAGCCCTCCTCATTTCCTGCCTGGATCTTGGTGATCCTTTCCTTCCACATCCTCCCTGTCACTGGACTCCATTCCTAATTTACAATCCATCCTGCAGACCTTCCACACTACAAGTCTGACAGATGACAGCTCAGACCCCCATTCTGTAGGGGCTCCCTGTGGCTCCTGGTTTTCAAGCGCCTCCAGCTCCCATCATCCCTCCACACCTCCCTTTGACTGTGACCCCAGCTTCCTTGCAAGCTAGTCTCTACCTCACAGCCGGGCTCCCCCTGTTCACTGCCTAGACCACTGTTCACTGCTGCTATGAAGAACAGCACGGAGAGCCAGCTCCGGTTGCACCTCCAGGGAGCTTTCCCTCACTTTCCAATAGAGCTGGTCCTGGCCCCCTTTGGTCTCAGCACCAGTTAAGAGTGTATGACACCACCATTTGCTTTCTGCCTCCCTTCTTGGATGCGCAGCACCCCAGGCAGGACCAGGTCTCTCCATTTATGGAATTCCCAGCAAGTAGCACAGGGTCTGGCACATGCGGAGCCTTGGAACGTGTTTGTTAAAGGAATAAACTCACAGGATTCCCCAGAGAGGATAAGGCAGGCATTACTGTGGATGAGTGACAAATAGAGGCTCAGAGAAACGGAATGATTTGGCTAAAGCTACACAGCTTCCAAGTGCCAGTGCTTGCTGCAAAGTCCAAGCTTGCTATGTCTGTCATCATGATTCCACCTCTGGGAAGCACTTGTGTGTATTTTCTGAGCTGGGGTCTCCAGATGGCCTCTCAGAGTCCACCTAGAGCCTATGAAGTGCCACTTATTATTAGGGACCCTTGTCTGAGTCCCTGACACATCTCTATCTTGCTAGCCCTATGATGGAGGAGGTGGGGTGTAGGGTGACCGCCAGAATGTTGAAGTGCCTGATCCTGCAGGGAAACTGCACATCCTGTGAGGGCCTCAATGATGCCAAGGACTATGCCCATGTTCGCTCTGCCATGAAGATCCTCATGTTCTCCGACTCTGAGAACTGGGACCTCAGCAAGCTGCTGGCAGCCATTCTCCACCTGGGCAATGTGGAGTTTATGGGTAATGCTGTTCCCACCCAAACTGCCCTCCCTGGGGAGGAAGAGTAGGGGGGCCTGGGGCAGGAGGAGGAAGAATCTCTGGGAGTTCTCACCTCAAGAGCTTGCCAAGGTCACATGGTCTAGCCCTGTCCTGGGAAAATGCATTGAAAATTATCGCTATGATTTTGGAGATCTCGTGGGGTTAGAGGGAAGACGTCAAAGCTTAAGGCTCTCTAAAGATGAAAACTCTGATCATCGCCCAGCTTAGCTGGGACCCCCTTAGGGTAAGGGTGAACCAGACTAAACAAAGCCATGCATGAACTTGCAAACCCGTTTGTAAGCATCCAGGTGGCCTGGGCATTAGGGTGTCCTGACCTATTAGTGCCTCTAAGCATCTGATGGAAATTCCTCTCTGGAGGAAAATAACATCAATCTAGATTCCAAATTATTCCTTCAGACAGTTTTTCCAACACAACATCTGACATGCAGCCAAAGGTAAGTAGGAATGAGGAAACAAGACATCATGAGCAAGAAGCAGCAGAAATAATAGACAATAGAAATAGGGCCACAGAGATTTCAGATGTTGGGATTATTAGACACAAATCATAAAGCAGCTATGCGTGGCTATGTTCAAGAAAAGAAAAAGCCACACTTGTAAATTTAGACAGGAAACTGGAAATGGAAAATGTGACATTATAGATTTTAAAAGGAGCCACAAAGAAATTCTAAAATTAAAAAAGTAATAATAAAAACCAAAATGAAGACATCAATAAATGGTTTTAACAGCCAGTTTTATGCACACGAAGAGGGAATGTGTTAGTGAAAGAAAAGTCAGAACACAGCATAGAAAAATTAGAGAGGGAGACAAATCATGAGAGACTCCTAACTCTGGGAAATGAACAAAGGGTTGCAGCAGGGGAGGTGGGGTAGCAGAAGGACGGGCACTGAGGAGGGCACCTGATGGGATGAGTGCTGGGGGTTATACTATATATTGGCAAATCAAACTTCAATAAAAAGAAATGCAAAAAAGGAACACAACACAGAGAGATAGAGGGCAGCAAAACATAGAGAGTAGGAGGTGTGGAGGACAAGTGAGAAGCTGTAGCATACCTTTACCTGACGTACTAAAGGAAAAGAGAAAGAGTGGGGCAGAGGCAATATTGGAAGGAGCTCCGGCTGGTTCTCTAGTTCATGAAGGATTCCAATTCACAGAGCAGTGAGGAAGGACAGACTTTACAGTAAACTATTCATGAACTCGGACCCCTCTGTCACGCTGTGTAAGGAAATCTACTCCAGGCGAGTTGTTGTCACTGTGCCCATGTGATCTGTCACCTGAACCGGGCACTTCGCTGGTGACTGGTGGGTGCTGACATGCAGGATGAGGGCATTGGGAAGTGAAAGAGTACTGCAAATGTGATGCTGAGGAGGTGAAACCAGGCACCAAAGAATGCAGAGCTTGTAGATCAGGCATTCAGTTAGATCACACTTAGCACGAAGTCTAAAAACAGATGAAATTAAATGCTGTTAAGGGATTAATATTTAGATAGTAAAAGGATGATGCTGGGGAGGAGTGGAGAGGAACCCAGTCTTAGCAGGAAAGGAGCATAAGGGCTTCAGGCGTTCACCAGGCTCTGTACCTTGGCTGTAGTAGTGGCTACATGATGTTAACTTAATCATTATTTACTATAACGCCCCTTTGGCTTCTATATACTTTTTTATCTGTAGGCTTTATTTTGTATCTGTATTTTGCACTAGGGCTGGGCATGGCTCACAATTGTGCTCTGTTAATGTCCACTTATGTGACTGAAAGAACAAGTAGCCACTTCCATGTACAGTGGAGAGCAGTGAAGGGGATCGATGGCTCATCTTCTTCCTTAGTAGACCCCACCCTGCCCACAGCAGCACCAGGCTTCTCCCTCCACATGAGCCCTCACTTCTTCAAACTTTCCTTTGATGTGGGGCCATGATGTCGCTAAACAGAGAGGGGGAGGCAGTCTGTTACATTCCTTCCCAGCTAAGGGGCTGCTCATCACCAGGGACATTGTCTCCTGGAGGTGGTGCCTCACGCCTCAGGACAATGGCCTCTAATAGGTGGATCTGTGGCTGCCTCTGGCTTGGGCCCTACTGGGGCTCCTCGCCACTTGGGCTTACTGCTTCTATCCACAGCTGCAGTCTTCGAGAACCTGGATTCCTCCGACGTGATGGAGACGCCTGCCTTTCCCACCGTGCTGAAGTTACTGGAGGTAGCTGGCCATTGTGTCTACCAGCTTCCACCTCTGTGAGAGGCCCCAAGGGCCTGGGGTCACAGCCCCCAGACCCCAATTGCCATCAACCCTTCCCAGGATCCCACTCCTGCCCCCATCCCCTCTCCCAGGCTCTCAGCTCAACCTCCACACCCATCGGGGCACTGCAGTCCCTGGGGTGGGAAGCAGCATGAGCTAATCTTTAACATGAAATGATCGGTTTGGCTTTAACACACGTTTCTTCCCTTTTCTTGTGTCCCCCCTGCTCTTTGGTGGCCTTCACTCAACATCCTCACTCTCCACCCCACCCGGTCCCTCAGCTGTCCCCACACGGCCACATGGCCCAGTGCCCTTCCTCTGGACCCTTCCCTACCTCCCTTCAAGCCCTCTGCCTTCTCCAGAGTTGTGCTATTCTGGAAAGTAGATGTGCTCATACCACGAGCCCTCCAGATTATTACACGACCAAATGGAGCCTTGCCTTGCAGGAAGACAGGCAGGCACTGGGTGGAGAAATATCTTTGCCCTAGGGACATCATAATGTCCTCCACATCACACTCCAGTGATAGTTCTGGTAGGAAGTTGATAGAATCAGAAGCAAACACACAAACAAGCAAAGCAATCACATTTTGCTGGAGTGGCTTCTGTTGGGGCATAGCCAGGTGCCAGTGGCCCAGTGTCAGAGCCCTCCCCACGCACTGTTTGCTCAGGTCTGCTTATGGCACCAGCCCTTTCCCCAGCCTCCAGGAGACCAGCACAGAGCTGGTAAACCAAGCAGCCAGCATGCCCAGGACCTACCCAGCTTATACACCTTCCTGAATATCCTGACACCCCGGTACTTAGACCGATGCTCGACCAGGGCTGGCCCAGGACTCCGACTCCAGCCTCCATCTGGGCCTGGCCCTGTTGGATGGCCCCACAGGCATCTCCCACCCTCAGGTGTTTGGTCACAAGAGAGAACAAGACATGGTATGAGTAGGTCATAGCCATGGAGCCAGGCCCTGCCCCGTTAGCTGTGATGCCAGCTCCCACCGGCCTTTCCAGGTGGAGTACCAGGCACTCCGGGACTGTCTGATCAAGCATTCCATCATCATCCGAGGGGAGTTTGTCACCAGGCCCCTGAACATCACTCAGGCTGCAGACCGGAGGGATGCCTTTGTCAAGGTACAGAGCTATGGGAGAAGGGGTCCGCGTGCCTCTCTGTTGGACATGGCTCCTTCTCCTGCTGGTGGAGAGCAGGAGAGAGCAGAGATAGCGGGGCATGTCCTGACTCTGCCAGTCACCTGCCTGTTGACTGCTTCCTAGCCTCTTTGGGCTTCAGTTTCTTGCCTTTCGAGTAGGGATAATGCCCCTTGGCAGGTCCATGAGAGCCAGCGTGCATGCAGCCTTTGCCGGTGAACTAGAGATAAGGGGCAGCCTGTCTCTTATGTTTCAAAGGCCATGGGCTTTACCTCTTGTCTCCTCAGGGCATCTATGGGCACCTCTTCCTGTGGATTGTCAAGAAGATCAACACTGCAATTTTCACTCCACCTGCCCAGGACCCCAAAAATGTGCGAAGAGCCATTGGCCTCCTGGACATATTTGGCTTTGAAAATTTCCAGAACAATAGGTATGAAGATCTCAGTTCACCTGCTTTCAGAGAATGGGAGATCAGCTTAGGTCCTCTCTAATGGAGCAAGCTAGAGGGTGACCATTCTTCCCGCTTCGAGGGACCCCTCATGCATTCTCACAGATGCCAGAGTCGGCTCTGCAGGCCTAAATCTGTCTGCAGTGAAATGGTGTGCGTACCTCCCCTGACAGCCCCTACACAGCTAGAGAGAGCCACAGAGCAACAAGTTACCCCCAAGAGTCAGGTTGAAGCCCCAACATTTGTCACCTCTCTTGAGCCATCTGCTCTCCTAATGAACTAAAGTGAATTATTACATGAGGCTGGAGTGAAAATGGAAACCAGCAACACTGATTCAACTGCATCTTTAGATGAGCTACCATACAAGGCCACAGGGAAGAGAGGGTTATGTGTGACCATCCCTGACTTTGGAGTTTGGCAAGGGTAAGGCAAGGCAAGACACCCCTGACCCTGTGTCCCAGTGTCCCGGGACCCTAGACTGGAGGCCCAAAAGCCAAAGGCAGGAGGCAGGTCAGACAAGTGATGCCTGGGGGACTGTGATGAAGGCTCGGGAGGGGGCTAGGCAGGGTGCCGAAGACAGTCAGGCACTGGAGCCAAAGGAGGACAAATGGTGGCAGGAGGAGGACAGAGGAGGAGAATGAGGACCTCGAGACAAGCAAGCAGGAGCGCACTGGGATTGCAGCCATCCAGCCAGTTGGGAGGGCAGGGTGAAGGCCTGCTCACTGTGCATGGGGGGATGGGCCGGTCTGACAGAACCAAGCCCCCCCCGTGCAGTGGTAGCTCTAAGGCACGAGAAACCTAAGTGGGATTCAGATCATTGGGTTCTGTCCCCAAGAGCAACAGTTGAGCAGACCAAGCACCTTGGACACCTTGGAGGTAGATGAATAGTTGGTTGCAGGGATCGGTTCATTCATACAGGACCCGTCCTTGAAGGAGCCACAAGCTGGGTTTGCTATAGGGCTGCGGTCACCTCAGTGGCTACAGGTGGCCACTGAGCAATCTCCAGGCAGCGTACTGGGAGTGAAGGACATGGCGGACCTGTCCCCTCACCTCTTGGGTTAATAGATGCTGAACAGCCAGTCTCAGATATGATGAGGATTTGCATGAATGGGCAACCCATCCTGAGCACGAAAGGCCTAAGTGAGAGCCAGGGTCAAACAGAACTAGCTGGGTAATGGGGGGGTGGGGAGAGCACAGAAAGGTGTGATGACTCAGGCACAGGGAAGGAGGCCATAGTGACCCCGGCCACTCCCTGGGAGGTGCAGGAAGGCTTTGTACTGTGTCTCTGGCTGTGGGGATCTGAAAACAGCAGGAAGCCCCAGGAGGATTGAAAGCAGAGGGACAGTGGGACCTTCTTGCCAAAGAGCCCCCCCCCCCCAGCGGCAAGTGGAGATGGGGATGCAGGGAGAGCCAGCAGGAGGTGGCCCCATGTGAATGAGGGGATGCTGGACACAGGCCTCAGCCATGGGAGCGGAGGGCAGTACAAAGGCCAGGGTGCTGTGCTGGAGTGAGTGGGGACCAGACTCTGGCAGCTGACTGGAACTGAGGAGGAGGGAGAGAGAGGTGTCAAACATGACCTTGGTCTGTGACTTGAGCCAGCGGTGATGAGTGGAGGGATGACTTCCCACGGTGGGGTGCCCAGGAGGACGAGCAGCAGGAGGATGGGGCGGGAGTAAGAAGTATGTCTGACTGATGCAGAGGACCCCAGCAGTTGTTACCAGGTCTCCAGAAGCTCATCTCAGCACCAAGACCTCTTGCCCCTGGGTCTGAGACTGCTACAGGACACTTGGTTCCCTAAGGATGGTCCCTTGATGACATTCTTAGTCTGTTTGCCATGGGGTGGAAAAGGTGACAGTGGCAGAGACAGAGAGAAGAGGAAGGCTGTGTGTCAGAGTGTGCACGTAGATGGGGATGTGCATCCGTGGGCATACTTGTGCAGCTGGATGCAAATGGCTGGTGGCCCGCGGTTCCTGCCAACAGCCACAGGGACTAAGCTAACCTTGCTCCACCTCTGGGCGGCGGAATTCCCTCCACAGCTTCGAGCAGCTCTGCATCAACTTTGCCAACGAGCACCTGCAGCAGTTCTTCGTGCAGCATGTGTTCACCATGGAGCAGGAGGAGTACCTCTCAGAGAACATTGCCTGGGACTACATCCACTACAATGACAATCGGCCCACCCTGGATCTGCTGGCCCTTAAGCCCATGAGCATCATCTCCCTCCTGGACGAGGAGAGCCACTTCCCACAGGTACACCCCAGAGCCTGCTGACCCTCGGGTGGAGACCCCCACTCATGGCTCTTTCCCTCAAGATTGGGAAACTCCCCTGGGGTGGCCCATTGGTCCCTGGCCTGCCAAAACCTCTGTCAGGCATTAGCAGACCAGCCCCAGCTTAAGCAGCCTTGTCTCCTCCAAGTCCCACACCAACTGGAAGGCTCACCAACTCCACCCTCACCCCTACTCCCCAGCAGCGTGACTGATCATTTCCTCTAAGAACTCACCCCACCCCAGGAAGGGCTTGCTAGGGCTGCAAGGATGCCAGAGATGGAAATGCCTGCCCGCTCGCCCTCAAAGCACTCTGGCTGTCCTTGGGGAGGTAGACTTTCGAAGTAGTCAGTAAAGGCTCTGAGTCCAGAGAAGGGGGAAGCCAGGGTCAGGGTAGCTGGACAATCGTAGGGAAGGGTGGAGCAGGGAAGTGGCAGTGCAGGTAGGCAGACCCAGTCCCTGCTCCCAGCTCGGTCCTCACTCATTGTGACCAGTCGCCAGCCCTGGGAAGCAGTTTCCCATCTGTAAAAGGGTCCTCACTCACTCTCAGCCCAGTTGCTTTGCCCCCGTGAGGGAGCCCCTGAGCCCTGTGGATGTGCCAGCTGAGCTCCCCATGGCTGGATTCTGGGACGTCAGCCCCTAGGGTGTCTGTGTTCTTCCAGGGGACAGATACAACCATGCTGCAGAAACTGAACAGTGTCCATGCCAACAATAAGGCCTACCTACAGCCCAGGAACATCCATGATGCCAGGTTTGGCATCGCCCACTTTGCAGGCGAGGTGTACTACCAGACAGAAGGTAGGTGCAGCTCTTCTCTACTTCCCCTTCCATCCAAATCTGGATCATTCTAGGAAGGCCATGGGAAGAAGGCTGAGAGGACAAGGTTATTTTGCAACATGAGCAATGGGACAAAGGGAATGGAATGGACCATGCACAGTTTTGTTTTTTTAGCAATAGCTCTATTTAGACATAATTCACATATATATAATTCACCCATCTTAACTGTACATCTCAATGGTCTTTAGTATATTCACAAAGTTGTGTAAGCATTGCCATAAGTCTGGAACATTTTCATCAATACAAAATGAAACCTTCCATTAACCATCAATCTACATTTCCCCGCCCCCAATACTGGGCAACTGTTCATTTCTGTCCCTATGGATTTACTTATTCTGGACGTTTCATACAAATGGAACCATCCAATATGTGGTCTTTGTGACTGGCTTCTTTCACTTAACATAATGTTTTTAAGGTTTGTCCACATCATAGCACATATCAGGACTTCGTTTCTTTATATTGCAGTATGATCACATTCCACTGTGCTAATATAGCACATCTCATTTGTCACTTCATCAATTGAGGGACATTTGGGCTGTTTCCACCTTTGGCTTTTATCAATAATGCTGCCATGAACACTCACATGCAAGTTTTTATATAGACAAATGTTTTCACTTCTCTGATATGTACTGGGTCATATGGTAATTCTACGTTTAGCTTTTTGAGTAACCACCACCCAACTGTTTTCCAAAATGACCGCACCATTTCACATTCCCACCAGCTATGTATGAAGGCTCCTATTTTTCCACATCCTCACCAACACTTGCTATGTGTGTCTTTTTTCTTTTAGCCATTCCAGTGGGTTTGAAGTGGTATCTCAGTGTAAAGTTGGTTTGGGTTCCCCTGATGCCTAATGATGTTGAGCATCTTTTCATGTACTTATTGGTTATTTGTTTATCATCTTTGGAGATATTTCTATCAAACCCTTTGCCCATGTTTTAATTAGTTGTCTTTTTATTGAGTTGTAAGAGTTCTTTATATAATCTGGATAAGTACCTTATCAGATATATGATCTGCAAATGTTTTCTTCTGCTCTCTGGGTCATCTTTTCACTTCTTTTTTTTTAATTTATTTTTTATTGGTGTTATCTTTTCACTTCTTGATAGTGTCTTTTGAAGCACAAAAGTTTTTCATGTTGATACAGTCTAATTATCTATTTTTTCCTTTGTTGCTCATGCTTTCGATGTCATGACTAAGAAACCATTGTCTGACCCAAGATTTACTTACCTCTGTGTTTTCTCCCAGGAGTTTTTTAGTTTTACCTTTTACACTTAGGTCTTTGATTCATTTTGCGTTCATTTTTATATATATACTGACATATGGTCAGTCATGGTTTTGACTGAAGGAATAAAGGCCCGAGGGTCTTTATTTATCTATAGGGTCAACCGATTGATGTGTTTAGAAAAATGAGAAAGGTGGTCAGGATGCAGCTGTGGGCAGGATAGTGGGTCAGGCAGCCACAGCAGCACTCTCTAGCTCATATGGAGAAACAAGGAGGAGCTCTGGCCTGTTTAACCAGAAACTCAAAGTCAGGGATGACCCATACATACTTTTCAGTTGGAGAGACCAGGCAGTAGGAAGGGCTGACATTTTTGCATGGAAGAAGTGAGGTATTGGGAGGTCAGGGGATTATTTCTGCTGTAGAATGAAATAGGACTCCTTCACAGTCCCCACCTGACCCTGGCTCTGGGGCTCTTCGGAAAGGGAGAGACCAGAGCCAGTGTGACCTGCAGGGTCCCAGAATACAGAGAAGACACTGAGTCCATCTCAACCTCCATAGACAATTCAAGGCCAAGTTTTATTTGAAGTGATGTGAAACTTTGTTGCGTATACTAAGATTAAGACAGCTTCTTTGTAGACTTTCTGAATGGAAAATTCTATTAATGTTCACTAAAGCTGAGGCTGCTAGTTTTTCTTTGGGTGCCATCTGTGCTGCTGAGCCCCACCTACTATACCCACTGTGGGGTTGAGCCTGGGGTGTTTCAATGCATCCCTTGAGAAAACCCCGGGTTGCAGAAGCTCTGCCAAAGCCTGGGGAGACACAGAGTGCCACCAAGTGTCTGCCCACTCTCTGCTGCAGAGGACAGCCTCCCTAGCACGTAGCTGGGAGAAGGGTATTTGTGTACAGTGCTTGTGCTCTTGTCTTGTGTACAGTGCTTGCTGGCCTCATGGTGCCTCCCAAGCATCTGGTGCAGTGTCTTCCCCTCACAGGCACTGGGGGCAGATGTGGGGGAAGTTGTCTTCCTACCCCCCTGACTCAATCTCCCTAACCCATACCAGGCTGTGCAGGTATGCACAGAGTGTCCCACTAAAAGGTGGGTGACTGAAAGGGGCAGAGTGGGAGAGGGAATTCAGGGTCGTGTCCTTGCGGGGCATCCCTACAAGTCCCAGGACTGTAGCCCTCACCAGCCTGGCTTTGAGACACCGCTCTTCTTCATCACCTTCTTGGTGATTCTGTGTCCCACCTTAGGGCAAGCCCATTCTTACCCATGCCCGGAGCCATGCCTGTGTTAGCAGCTGGCTAGGGCTGCCATAGCAAAGCTCTGCAGGTGGGAAAAGAGATTCATCTTCTCATGGTTCTGGAGGCCAGGAGTCCAAGATTAAAGCATTAGTCTTTCCGATGTCTCTGGCATCTTCAGCGTTTCTATGAATCTGTGTCCACATCTGTAGAACACCAGTCACACTGGGTTACAGCCACCCAAATAGCTTCATTTTAACTTCATCACCTCTGTAAAGGCCCATCTCCGCATATAGTCATATTCTGACGTACTAGGAGTTAGAACTTCAAAGTATGGATTTTGGGGGGATGCAACTCAGCCCCTAGCACTGCCTCTCCTCAATTTCTGGATTCTCAGTCTTCAGGTTGGAGGGGCTCCTGGCAGAGGGAATGTCCTCAGACTGCCCCTGAACTGAGCAGTAGAGCCCATGAGAAAGGCCACATGGAAGCCAGGGGAGCCCCAAGGAGGGCCTTGGGGAGCCTCCTGGATTAGACAATGCTCAGGCTGGTCTCAAAGAATGAGCAGGAGCTGGCCTGGATGGATAAGCAGCGAAGAGTGTCCCGGAGTAGCTGGTGGGGGTTGGAGTTATAGCAGAGCCGGGGCCTCTGGGGGTGACTTGGCGTGGAGTGCAAGGCCACAGTGGCTCAGGAGATGAGGAGGGAGGAGAGGAGGAAGCCGTGCTCTGGTGGCAAGAGAGCAGAAGAAGGGTTCAGGCAGGGTGACGCAGCAATGTGCTGTTTCAGGATGTCCCAGGTGTCCCGGGGGCCGTGAGCCAGGAAGGGTGGGACAGGAGCAGAGAGGTGGGCTGTGATCAAAGGAATGATTTGGGCAAAAGGAATGGCAGTGGCTTAGACAGGGGGTTGTGGTGGAGATGGTGGGTGCTGGGAGAGTGGCATTGGAGGGTTCAGATGTGAGTGTGATACACTGGTGTTGGGCAGAGATGGGCACAGGCGGGGGTGCAGGGAACTCCGCTGGCTGCACAGGGAGGTTGAGGGAGGGGTGAAGAGGGCAGCTTCTGTGGGGGTTCCTCTGGGCATCCCCACCTCGTTGCCCTCTCCTTCCCCTGGGGGTCAGAAGTGATGGCTGAACTGAGCTGGCGGGCGGGCTCTGCTTCCCCCACAGGCTTCCTGGAGAAGAATCGAGACATGCTGAGCACAGATATCCTCACTCTGGTCTACTCCTCCAAAAACAAGTTCCTGAAGGAGATATTCAAGCTGGAGTCAGCGGGGACCAAGCTGGGCCAAAGCACCATCATCCAGGCTAGCGCAGGGAGCCAGCTCTTCAAGGTGGGCTCCCGTGGGTGGCCCTGCCAGTGCCTCCTGGGTCTCTTGGCCCTCAAGGCCACAAAGGCCAGACAAGCATGCACAGGGATGACCTATCACCTGGGGTCTCCATTGTTCAGTCAGGGCCCAGAAGTGAGTGTAAAACAGGAGTGAGGTGTCGCTGCTGCTGCTGCATGGACAGTAGTAAGGTGACAGGTGCACCTGGATGTGGACAGGCCTGTGCACAGGCCTGCTTCTGAGTGTGTGGTGGTCTAGTGGAGGCACATCTGCTCTTGTTAATATTATGGTCTCTGTGTATATGTTGTATGTGTATGGTATGTGTATTGTGTGGTGTGTGCATGGTGTGTGTGTTTTGTATGGTGTTTGTGGGGAGTAGGTGTGGTGTGTGTGGTGTGAGTGGTATGTGTGGTATGTGTGGTGTGTGGTGTATGTGGTGTGTGTATGGGTATGTATGTGTATGTGGTATGGGATATGTGTGGTATGTGTGTATGGGGGTGTGTTATAGTGTGGATGGTATGTATATGTGTGATGTGGGATGTGTGTGGGGGGGTGTAGTATATGTGGGATGTGTGTGGGATAGTATGTGTGCTGTGTGTATGCATGTGCTATGACGTATGTGATGTGTGTAAGTGGTGTGGGGTGTGGGTGCGTGTGATAATGGTGTATGTATGGTGTGTATGTGTGTTATGGGGTGTGTGGCATGTACCAGGGAGTGTACTATGGTATGGTATGTATAGTATATGTGTGTGATGTATGTGTGTGGTGTGTGCATGGTATGGTATGTGTCTTATGTCGTGTGTGTGTGTGTGTGTGGTACAGGGTGTGCGGTACAGCAGCAGTGGCACTAAGGGCCACTGACCAGGAAGGTGGACAGCAGAGAGCCCCCAGTGCTCCTCAAGGCAGCATAGGATTTCCTGGTGGGATGAGGATGTGCCCACCCACTCTCTGGCACACCTCCACCCCTTAAGAGTGACTGTTCCAGAAAAGCCCTGCAAATTATCTAATTATCTCCCTCCCACCCTGGGCAGGGAGCTGGGGCCTGCTGAGTGGCTATGGAACTTGGGGTATAAGAACTTGGGCTGTAGGCAGGAGAAACTGTGCCCCCTGTGCCCCACTGGCCACGCTGAGGTGCCCTTCACCTTTCCTCATGCCCCGCCTGACCTCTGCAGGAGGCCTCTCCTATAACGTCAAGGCCCAGGGCCCACCGCGTGCAGGGCCATGTACAGAGCAGGCCCTGAGAGGCAACCAAGGAGCCATGAGGCTTTGCGGGAATTGCCCAGGTCTGGAACCAGGGGAGTCAGGCTGGACCCCCTGCATCACTGAGCCAGGCTAAACTCTCTACAGCTGAGGCCAGGGTACAGGCTCGTTCTGGCTCTGTGGGACCCCAAGAGCATGTCCTGGGGATTTCAGGGAGCAGGACGACGGTGAGGGAAATGCACGTGATTTTACAAACCAAGGCAACAGGAAAATGCAGCCCATTGTTACTATAAGGTGCCAATGATGGCATCCTCTTCTCAGAAGTGTTAACACATGTACTGCCAACTGATGGAATTTGGCAATACATACCTTTGCTTGGGTGCATTTAACCTGGGAAGTGTTTGATCAAGGAGCATCACCTAAGATCATCATTGCACAAATTTTGAGACATTTTGCACATAATTTTGAGACATTTTTTTAAAAACTATATACGTATACTACAATGCATACAAAGTGCACTGTAAAACATTTTTTAAAACATACAAAACCGATACAAAAACTAAAAACATAGAAGGGTAGAGGCAAAAAATGAATGTTGTCAGTTCTCACATTCTTTCTCACTCTGGTGTATCATCTTGTACACCCCTCTTGGGAGACCCCACCTCTAGACAGGACACCTTGCCCCATCTTACTCACCAGAACCTATGGTGGGCCAGTGAGTGAGGGGCTGAATGAGTGCAGCCCTGCCTCTCTGTGGGACCTTGGCAGAAACCCTCATCTGGGTCAGCTGTGCCCCAGGCTGAGCTCCCCAGCCCCCCACTTATGCCTCTGCTTCTGCCTGCAGTCTGCAGACTCCAGCAAGCAGCCCTCCACATTGGCAGGCCAGTTCAAGAAGTCCCTGGACCAGCTGATGAAAATCCTGACCAGCTGCCAGCCCTACTTTATCCGCTGCATCAAACCCAATGAGTACAAGAAGCCACTGGTAATGAGGGGAGGCTGGGCGCATGCATGGAGAGGGAGGGGGCATCTACTAGATGATTCTCATGGCATCTAGGGTCACACTACTCCCTTCTGCAGGATCTGGTCAGCATTAGGGCTATCTACCCCCAGATGGGGACACTGAAGTAAGGTGACCAGTCTAGGCCATTCAAAGGTCAGTGACTGGCAGGACTTTGTATAACCCAGACCTCTGTTGTCTCAGGCCTGTCTCAGGCTGTATGCCCTTGGCCAGGTGCTTTGCTTCTTTGAGCTGATTTTCTCTTCTGTAAAGTAAGAATCGTGCCTGCCTGTGGGAGCAGCAAGGACTGTACATGATGTTTTTGGCAAATTTGCATGTGTAAACCCCACTCAATAAGGGGTAACAACCAGTACTAGGATGGAAGAGGCCGGCTAGCTGCTGGTCACCAAGACCTGAGGCCAAGCACTCTTTGAAGGGTGGCTTTATCCGCCTATGCGTGGGGTGGGGTGGGAGCCTGCTGTCCGCCCGGGAGTCCCGGGTCTGTGGGCTTGGGAACCCCACCCAGAGGCTGAAATACAGGATCCCCAAAACTGGAAGATGCCATATAAAAGGAGATAAAATGACAAAAAAATTTTAAAGGGGAAAAATTAATATTACATGAAATTGATTATATTTTTTGAATAGAATAAAATTATATGAAATTGGGACTGGCCCAGGAAATCCTGAATGTATCTTCCTTAGAGGCACGACACCTCTTAGAGAATAACTGTGCTTCCAGAGGCCCTCTGGCCACCTTCCCACCCCAACTTGCAGAGCTGGTACAGGTGGGCAGGGCCTGAGGCTGAAGTTCCTGTTTGTCTAGCACCCCTGGCTGGCACATTTCTCAGAGACAGTGGGTGTCCCGTGGTGGTTGAGAGGCAGGCTGAGGGTCAGGCAGGCTCAGGGTTAAACATGGCTCAGCCACTCAGGAGTGTGGTGCTGAGCCTCCGCCATCTCTCTTTAAACTGGACCTAAGTATCCCATCATGCAGGGCTGTTGGAAAGATGAAATGAAAAACACTGAGCCCACAGGAAATGCTCAATAAGTGGAAGCCAATTAGTTGCCCAGACTAACTGATGGGGGGCCGTGGACCCCATCAGCAGTTGGCTCTGTGGCCTTCAGTGCTTCCGTGTGGGTAACTGCCTGCTGGTGAGCTTGCCAGATTCGAGGGTGTGCCCCTGGTCCCCAGGCTCGGAGGTTGAAGGGAGGTTGTCCAGAAGCTAAGCAGTATAGACCGAGGCCATGGTGGGGACCCCATATCCCTGGGCAAAGCGTCAGGCCTGTATTCCTGTCTGTCGGCCCTGCTGTCCCTGGATGGGGGGGGGGGGGGGCAGAAAGAGTAAGTTGGCTAGAATATTTTCTGACACTGGGTATGAAACGCATTTCTTCATTCCCTTAGACTGTGGGAGGCAGAATGGTCTGGAAGCGCTGCAGGGGCGCCCAGCCCAACACAGGCAAGGCCAAGAGGAAATATTTCAGCATGACATATGCAAATAGCTTTTCTATTCGTTTTATATAACTTTGCATATCCTGAGAACGAAGGAAGCATTGAGCGCTCTGGTGGACGTTACAGTTTGTACGGTACCGACTTCCAAGTCCTCGGAAACACTTTTGGGGCTTTTCAGGGACTTCGGGCCAAATGCCTCTCTTCCAAAGAGAGGTTCGGCCAGCCCCGTTGAGCTGTGCTGCGCGGGCAGGTGCAGGAGGCCGAGCGCCCACCGCGCGGCGGCTCAGGAAGCGCCCGGCTCCCGTCTGCCCGCAGCTCTTCGACCGCGACCTGTGCCTCCGGCAGCTGCGTTACTCGGGGATGATGGAGACCGTGCACATCCGCAGGTCCGGCTTCCCCATCCGGTACACGTTCCAGGAGTTCGCGCAGAGGTTCGGCGTGCTGCTGCCCAGCGCCGTTCGCCTGCAGGTGCCTGTTGCACACCGGCCCTAGGACCCTGGGACCCTAGGAAGCGGCAGTGGTCACCCTCCGAGCCTCTGCCTCCTCCAGGCGCCCCAACTCCCAGTTCCCCGGGCCCCCCTAGCTGCCCTCCAGGGAGTGGACTCCAAGCTTCGAGATGACCCTCGTTCCTCCCTTCCTCCCGCTCCTCCCCGGGTGCCTCCCCGGGTGCCCTGGCAGTGAGGGAAGGGGTGGTTCGCACCGGGTCACACTCCCTGGACGAGGCTGGTGGTTGTACGTCGGTTCTAGGAGGTGTCTGCGGTTGAAAGCACAGACTTCTGTGGCAGGTGCTGGAGAGATGCTGTGTGGCTGATCGCTATTTGGGGCGGGAGGTCCTTCCCATCCTTCCTCACACACTTAACCATCCTAAACTTTGGGCTGTCCGAGTACCCGACAGCCACACTGAGGCTCCAGGCCCATGCAGCGTCGTGGCCCCGAGGTTCTAGGTCCTGGGTGCTCCCTGGGCCCAGTCCTTGTTTGGAAGTGCTGGAGCCTGTGTGCTAGCTGAGCAACACTGACTGTGAAACCCAGAGGAGGAGGAGGACTTGAATCCCAGAAAGCACTGGAAAGGGACCCTCTGCTTCCCACCTGGGGGAAGGGGTGCTGCTCCAACTCCACCCAGCCACTCCTGTTTTCTCCTTGGCAGCTTCGAGACAAGGCTCGCCAGATGACCCTGCGCATTGCTGAAATGCAGCTGGGGACGGACAAAGAATGGAAAGTGGGAAAGACCAAAATTTTCCTGAAGGTGAGCCCCCAAACATGCTGCCTGAATTTCCTCCTTGGGGCTGGTCCCATGCCCACCAGGTGGCTTCCCCTCACCCACCCAGAGCTAATGTCATGGGAGCCTGCTCAGGTATGGCCCCCACTCTGAGGCCCCCTGTTGTAGAAAGCCATGCTGGGGGGAGGGGAGGCAGGAGGAATGTGGGGAGGGCTCAGCCCAGCCTGCAGAAGTCCAGGAGGCTTCTCAGAGTGGGGAATCTAAGATAAGACCTGAGGATAAGGAGGAGCTGCTCCGAGCCACCAGGCAGAAGCAAGAAGCAGCTCAGGGTAGGCTTCCACTATCCCTGAGAATAGTCCTCCTCCTCAGTGCCGGTAGCTACAGTCTGAAATCAGGTGGCCAAGGAGGGGAGGAATAGAGTGCCCATCCCTCCACTTCTCCCCATTCCTGGCTGCTCCTTGAGGCCACCATCAGAGGCCGAGTGTATTTCTGTGTCCACAGTGCCCACCTGGGCACATGAAGAGGCTCAGCATCTGCTTGATGGGAGGCTGATGGAGGTAGGAGAGGGCACCAAGCCTTTGCCTCTCCTTATCACTTGCCAAAGCACCAAGCTGCTTTGTGTTCTACAAGGATGGTAGGGACTAGGATGGGACTAGGATGGCAAGCCCAAGGGAACAGCGATCCAGGTGAAGCACAAAGGCAGGCCAGAGAAAGTCATAGCTCAGGGGCAAATAGGGCTCATCAACTCACTTTGAATCCTACTTAAAGGCTGGAAGAAACATATTTCTATTGAAACAAGCATGAGTCTATAATACAAGTTGGGTGACATTTCACATGAATTGTGGGAAATAAAACAGCTTCGGGGAAACTTTTTGCCCGCTCCTTGGGTTCTCCAGAGTGGAAATGAAATTTGCCACATTGAATTAACAAGAAGAGAGAACTAAAATGGGAAGTTCTTCGATTGGGAACTGGGGTATTGTTGCAGCTCCTGTCTCTGAGCCACATCAGGATCAATTTGAAGGCCCCTTCCCCTGCTTGCCTCCTGGGAACACATATGGGAAAAGTCTGAAAGATGTTTCTGGAGACAGAGCCCTGGCCCCAGGTAGGGTGTGGAGATGAGTAGAGGCAGCTACATACCGGATGTCTTCTGTTCCAGGATAACCAGGACACTCTACTTGAGGTACAGAGGACCCAGACCCTGGACAAGGCAGCAATCAACATCCAAAGAGTACTGCGAGGCTACAAATACAGGTGCTGGCCTGGCCCAAACCCCTCTCAGCCCACATACTTACATCTATTCATGGGCTTATCTGCCACATGTATATATCCTCTTTGGTGAAACATCTGTCTGTGTCGTTTACCCTGTTTCTGATCGGATTCTTCATTGAGTTGTGAGAGTTATTTATATATTCTAGACCCTAGACCTTTGTTGGATGTATGGTTTGCAAATATCTTCTCCCAGTCTGTAGGTTTTCTTATTTATTTATTTATTTATTTATTTATTTATTTATTTATTTGAGAGAAAGAGAGAGAGAGTACAGAGGGAGAGTGTGAGAGAGAAGCAGACTCCCTACAGAGCAAAGAGCCTGATGTGGGGCTCTATCCAAGGATCCTGAAATCATGACCTGAGCTGAAGGCAGACACTTAACTGACTGAACCACCCAGGTGCCCCTAGTTTTTCTTTAAGTCCTCTTAAGTGGGTCTTTGCAGAGCAAAATTTTTAGTTTTGAGTGAATCCAGTTCATCAAATTTCCTTTCATGGAGCATGCTTTTAGTGTCACATCTAAGATCTCTGCCTGAAAGTTTTCTCCAATCTTTTTTTCTAGAAGGCTCTGTAGTTTTACAGTTTACATTTAGGTCCATTTTCATTTTGAGCTAAATCTTGTATAGCATGTGAGACTTAGGCTACAGTTCTTTTTAAATATTTTCCCCAGTGGATGTTGCCACAGCATCATTCATTGAAAAGTCCATCCTTCTTTCAATTAATTGATTTTGCACCTGTGTCGAAATCAGGTGGGCATATTTGGGGGTCTGTTTCTGCATTCTCTATTCTGTTCCATTGATCTATGTGTCTGTTCCCTTGCCACACTCTCTTATTCCCTGTAGTTATATAAGTCTTAGACTTGTGTAGACTGAGTCCTCCCACCTTTTTCTTTTTCAAAATTGTTTTTAGCTGTCTGGGCCCTTTGCCTTTCTAAGGAAAGACCTTATCCATATCTACAAAATATTCTTGCTGGGATTTTGGTAATAATTATGTTATACATAATTTGAGGAGAATTGACATCTCTACTATCTTAAGTTTTCTAATCCATGAATTCTGTTTATTTAGATCTTCTTTGATGTCCTTCACCAATGTTTTACAGTTTTGTTATACATGTTCTGAACATGTTTTGTTAGATTTACACCTAAATTGGGGGCATTTCTTTGAGAAATTATAAATGGTACTGTATTTTTAATTTTGGCATTGATGTGTTCATGGCTAGTCTAAAAATATTATTGATTTGTTTGTGCTGACTTTGTTTCATGCCACTTTACTGAAGCCACTTACTTTTTATGGATTTCTTGAAATTTTCTATGTAGACAATCACATCTGCAAAAGGGACAGTCTTATTTCCTCCTTTCCAATCTTTATGTCATTTATTTACTTTTCTTGCTTTATTGCACTGGCCAGAACTTCCAGTACTATAAGATTGGTAAGAGCAGATATCTTTGCTTTGTTTCATATCTCAGAGGAAAGCACTCAGTCTTTAACCAATCAGTATAATGTTAGCTGTAGGTTTTTTGTAGATGTTCTTTATCAAGTTGAGGACATTTCCTATACTCATAGTTTTCTGGGAGTTTTTCTCAGAAACGGGTGTTGAATTTTGTCAAAAAAAAATTTTTTTGCATCAGCTGATAAGATCATGTGATTTTTTTTTCTTGATTAGCCTTTTAATATGGTGGATTATATTGATCAATTTCTGAATCTTGAACCAGCTTTGCATGCCTGGAGTAAGTCCTACTTAGTCATAGTGCATAGTTCTTTTTATATATTGCTGAATGCTATTTGGTAATATTTTGTCATGAATTTTTGCATCTATATTTATGACATCTATAGTTTTATTTTTCTTCATTTGTAATATCTTTATCTGGTTTTGGTATCAGAGTAACATTACCTTCATAAAATGAATTAGGAAGTGTTTCCTCCTCTTTTATTTTCCAGAAGAGATTGTGTAGAACTGATGTGAATTCTTCTTTAAATGTTGCTAGAATTCTCCATTAACAACACCATGTTGGCCTGGAGACTTCTTTATGGAGAGTTCTTAATTATAAATTCCTTAATATTTGGGACACCTGGGTGGCTCAGTGGTTGAACGTCTGCCTTTGGCTCAGGGCTTGATCCCGGAGTCCCGGGATCGAGTCCTACATCGGGCTTCCTGCATGGAGCCTGTTTCTCCCTCTGCCTGTATCTCTACCTCTCTGTGTCTCTCATGAATAAATAAGTAAAATCTTTTTTAAAAATTCCTTAATAGTTAAAATACAATCTAAAGTATACATTTCTTCTTGAGAGAGTTGTGGTAATTAGTGCTTTTTTAAGTATTGAGGTCCATTTCATCTAAGTTGTCAAATTTATATGTATATGGTTATTCATAGTATTCTATTATTATCATTTTGATGTCTGCAGAAGCTATGATGATACCCCGTTTCATTCCTGATATTGACAATTTGTGTATTTCTCTTTTCTTTGTCTGTTTTGCTAGAGGTTTGTCAATTTTATTGACCTTCTCAAAGAACCATCTTCTGATTTCATCTGTTGCTTTTCTTTCTTCCTGTTTTCAATTACAGTGATTTCTGCTCTTTCTATTATTTCTTTTCCTCTTCCAGTTTTGAGTGTATTTTACTCTTATTTTTCTAGATTATTAAGGTGGGAACTTAGACAATGGAATTTAAACCTTTTCTTCTATTCTAGTGTAAAATGCTACAAATCTCCTCAGCACACTTTAGCTGTGTCTCATACATTTTGATATAGTGTTCTTTCATTTTTATTCAGTTCACTTTCAAAAAAGTTTCCTCTGAGACTTTCTCTTTGGTCCATGTGTTATTTAGAAGTATGTTGTCAAAAAAAAAAAATAGAAGTATGTTGTCAAGTTTCTTAGTGTTTGGAGATTGTCCTGTTATCATACTGTTCTTGATTTCTACTTTGATTCCATTGTGGTCAGAGACATACTCTGAGTTAAATTTTTTAACGTGCTGATATTTCCCTTATGGCCCAGGATATGGACTGTTTTATTATATGTTCTAAAGGTCTTTGAAAAGGATATATATTCTGCTGTTTGGTGGAATGTTCTAAAAGTGTCAATTAGATCTTATTTTTTGATAGTGATATTGAATTTTATATTCTTGCTAATTTGTTGCCTGGTTGTTC
This sequence comes from Canis lupus baileyi, assembly GCF_048164855.1. Taxonomy (NCBI): domain Eukaryota; kingdom Metazoa; phylum Chordata; class Mammalia; order Carnivora; family Canidae; genus Canis; species Canis lupus. The sequence continues at coordinate 28,282,298 of NC_132857.1, read as the reverse complement.
TACCAATTATTGAGGAGGGAGTGTTGAAGTCTCCAACTATAATTGTGTATTTTCCCATTTTTCATTTTAGTTCTATCATTTTTTGCTTCATATATTTTTCAGTTGTGTTGTTTGGTACATACACATTTAGGACTGCTATGTCTTCTTAGTAGATTTATCCTCTTATCATCATGTAATATCCCCCTTTGTATCTGGTTATTTTCTTTGCTCTGAAGTCTACTTTATCTGAGAATAATACAGCCAGTCTTGTTTTATTTTGGTTACTATTTGTATGACATATATCTTTCAGTCTTTTACTTTCAACATGTATTTCAACTGAGTTTCCCATAGACAGTCATGTTTTTAAATCTATTAAGCCAATCTCTGTCTTTCAGTTGATGTAGCTATGCTTTTTATACTTAATGTAATTATTTATATGTTAGACCTTGAGTTTGCTATTTTAGTTTTTGTTTCTGTTTGTTCTCTGTTTTCTTTTTCCTGCCTTACTGTGGATTACCTAAATATTTTTTAAATTCCATTTTTATTTATTTAGAGTGTTTGAGAGTGTATTTCTTTTAATAGCTTTTTTTTAGTGGTTGCTCTATTATTACATGAAATATACACAAATTATGACTGTCTACCAGTGACATCATTTTACCACTTTGAGAAGCATAGAAACTTTATCTCCCTTTATGTCCATTTACCTTCTCCCATTTGTAATATAATTTTCCTTAAATGTTTCCTTTACACACATCTAGAATCACATCAGACAGTGTTACAAATTTTGCTTTAATCATCAAAAATAATTTAGAAAACTCAAAAGGAGAGGAAAGCCTATTGTATTTGCCTATATTGTTGCTTACTATTTCTTTTTTTCTTCCTGACATTCCAAGGTTTCTTTTAACATTTCCTTTTTCTTTGAAGAACTTCCTTTAGTCATTTTTTTAGGATAGGTTTACTGGCAATCCTCTTAGTGCTTTTAGTTTTCCTTCATCTGATGATGTCTTGGTTTCTTCTTTGTTTCTGAAAGATATTTTCACTAACGTAAATTCTGGTATAACAGCTCTTTTCTCTCAATCCTTGGAAAATAATTGTGCCACTTGCTCCTGGGCTTCATGGTGTCTGATAAGAAATGTGTGGTTTCTATCTTGTTACTTTCAAGATTTTTTTGCCTTCAGTTTTCAGAAGTTTGACCATGATGTATCTTGATATGATTTAGTTGACTCTATCCTGTTTGAAGTTTGCTCAGTATCCTGACTCTCTATGTTTATATCTTTTGCTACATTTATAAGCTTTCAGCCATTATTCCTTGTAATGCTTTTTCAGCACTGCCTTTTTTCCCTTTCTTTCTAAGACTACAATAACAACAACAACAACAAAAATAGATATAGTCCCACTGGTCTGAAACTCTGTTCACTTTGTTTTGGTCTCTTTTCTCTCTGCTTTTCGGACTGGGTGATTTCTACTGTTCTGTCTTCAAGCTCATTGACTCTTTACTCTCTTCTTTCCCTCTGTTGCCAAGCCCATCCATGGAGGTTTTGTTTTTGTTTTTGTTTTTTAGTTATTGTATTTTTCCACTCCATTTTGTTCTACTTTATGTCTTTTACTTCCTTAGTGAGACTTTGTGTTTTGTCATTTGTTTCAAGGGTGTTTATAATTGTTCATTGAAGCATTTTCATAATGGCTAACATTTCTGTCAGTGTTGGCACATGTTGCTTGTTTTTTCTCATTCTTTAGCTTCTAGTCTGGGGAATATGAGGTAAAAAGAAAAGCCAGAGGAGTTACCACCGTTACTCCTTGGATCTGAGATCTCTAACTGGCCTGCCTTCTCTCCACATTTCAGAGTCTTCTTATATTTGTTTTATATAAATGTACAAGGTTTTTAGTTGTAGTTAGCAGGAGTAATGGGGAAAAGTATGTCTACTATATCTTCCCAGAAGTGATCATCAATGATAATTGATAGTGTTCTTGTTCTTCTGGACAATAAAATTAGATACAAATATTAAAGAAAAGATAGAAACTAGAGTTTCTCAACTTCACCTCTGTTAACATTTTGGATTAGATAAATCTTTGTTGTGAGGAGCTGTCCTGGGCTTTATGGGATGTTTAGTAGCATCCCTGGCCTCTACTCATAACATACCAGTAGCACCCTCCTCCCCCATCCCATAGTCATAGTAACCCAAAATGTCTCTAGACATTGCCAAATTGGGGAGTGGGGAGAATCACCCCCATATAAGAACCACTGGTATAAGTATTAGAAAGGAAACAGATTATCTCTATTTTAGATAATTACTTACTTCAGCCTTGTATTAGAATCAACTGGGGAGATATTTATACTATGTGTGTATACATATACCACAAAATATTAGATAGATAGATAGATAGATAGATAGATAGATAGATAGATGATAGATATTCTCCAGACCCATTAGCCAAGATTCTGACTTAATCCTTAATCAGACTGGGTAGGACCTGGACATCAATAAATATTGACGTTCTCCAGATCATTTTTTAAAAATATTTTATTATTTATTTATTCATGAGAGAGGTAGAGATACAGGCAGAAGGAAAAGCAGACTCCCTGTGGGGAGCCTGGTGCAGGACTCTATCCCAGGACCCAGGATCACTACCTGAGCCAAAGGCAGATGCTTAACCACTGAGCTACCCAGGTGCCTTCCCCAGATCATTTTTAATATGGTTGAGATCTACTGTCCTAAACCTAAAAAAAAAATCCTGAAAAATTATTAGAAATGATAAGGAAACTCAGGTAAGTGTGAGATAAATGTACATCTATATGCACCAAGCTCACTTCACCAGGAGCCATGTTTTAGGTTACCCCTCTGTATTTAGGCCACTTTCCACCATGCAGAGGGGAGCAGTCTGGTGGAACTTCAGGGGCTGCCCTCCTGCCTTGACCTGCCTCCAGAGAGGCACCCTGGTCCTAGGATTTCTGACCTGGTTCCCAGAAGACACCTGGGCTACTACTGGTCAGAGGATCAGGAAAAACCTGACAAAGAGTAAAAAGTTGGAAATGAGCTTTATCCCTTCATAGATCTTTGGAAGGAGTGAGGAAAAATTATCTGATTGCTCTAAAAATTGGACTGTCCTAATTCACAGATTTGTGTAGTTGGCAGTAGATTTAAGTTCTTAACATGTGTGTCTTTGGCTTATAAAGCCTTCTGGGAAAGAAATAATGTATGTATTCATTTTCCCCAACACTTCATTATCCCTCTTCCCTTCAAATCATCCCCCCCCACCCAGACTTTGAAATGTCTAAGGTTGTTACACATTCAGACTTGCATTTCCTCTTCTAGGAAGGAGTTCTTGAGACAGAGGCGGGCCGCTGTGACCCTCCAGGCCAGGTGGAGAGGCTACTACAACAAGCGGAACTTCAAGCAGGTGAGAGGACTCACTAGGGAGACTACTCCAACTGAAAACTTGTTCATGTGAATATGAGAACTCAGGCAGGAAGGATCAGATCACTAACTCACTATAACAGGCCTCAAATGACCAGCCCTCAGCATTCTACATACTCTCTGTTTAGCATCATCTAAGGTGACATGGTCTGTGGGCTTCAGAGTGATCTCTTGCAGAAGTTTGGACGTCTCTAGAGCTAGGATGAGATGTCCTGCTCTGAAATCACATAATGATTGTCTTCTCAATTTGCAAGCAACAAAGTGGGTTGATGGATTAATCTCTGTTTCAAGCTCTGCTTTCTAATTTTTTTCTTAACCACAGGCACTGTTAATGAGTGTATATTCAATGAATGAACTAGAACAAACTTAACCACACCCTATTGGGCCTCACTTGACTGCTTTCCTTTGTCATGGATGTGACTGTGGTGGGAACATGCAAACCAGGGCCAGGAAACCAGGCTCAGGAAACCAGGACCAGATGAGCTCTGAAAGGCTACAGTTCTGTGGAGGAGAGTGAAGGCCTCTGGTTACTGGGCTGTGGAATGATGCTTTGGAGGCAAGAGGAGCCTTTGAGAGTCTGGACAGGAGAGGCTGAAAGGCAGGGAACAGGGGAGCAGAAACAAGATGCACATCTTTGCATTTTGAAATTTGTCTATGTGCTGTGCTCACAAGGATGTAATGGCAGCTGACATGGATGGAAAGGCTACTTAGAAGCCTTGCTTTGCATGCATCATTTTATTTATTATTAAACCAACCCCACATGTCAAGAAGCTGAGGTATTGAGAGATTAAATAATTTTCCCAGGAGCACACAACTAGTAAGCAGTAGAGCTGGGGTTTGAATGCAGATCTATATAACCTCTAGGCTTGTAAGATGAAACATGACCCCACACACCCGGCACCCATTGGATTGGTCATTGAGAAGCCAAGACTCATCCAGGGGCTCAGGAATCGCTGTGCACCAAAGCATGTTTGCAGCATAGAAGTGGATTTATTATTTCCTCTTTATTTTAAAGATCCCAGAAATTAGCTTCATGAAGCAAGCCACAGGCCTCCACACAGGTGCACTAGCTTCTGATGGTTTACCTGGACTGGGCTTTAGGTGTGACAAGCAAGGCCTCTGGAATCCCATCACCCATGTGACATCCAAACCAATTCTCTAATCTGGCCACTTTATTGATTATGCCATTTAATAATACTTATTTAGCACTTACTTGCATGCCAAGGACTGTTCTAAGCGCTTTGCGAGTAATAACTCACTTAACATGCTCATGCTTGTAGATGCATAACATTTTAGCACTATCTCTTTGCCAAAAAGTAGATTCACTGCAAAGCTAATTTGCAAGGTCTCCTGGGGTGTATGACTTGCCTCTCTCTCTGTCCGTTTGGGAAGGCCTTCTCTATGCTCTTTGCCTTGCTGGGCCCAGGCTTCCTTTTGAGAGTCTGTCCCTTTTGCCTCCACAGATCCTCTTGGGTTTTGAGCGCCTGCAGGCCATTGCCCGGAGCCAGTGGCTAGCAAAGCAGTACCAGACCATGCGGCAGAGGATGGTCCAGCTGCAGGCACTCTTCAGGGGCTACCTTGTGCGCCAGCAAGTCCAGGCCAAGAGAAGGGCAGTGGTGGTCATACAGGCACATGCCAGGGGCATGGCTGCGCGGCGGAACTTCCAGCAGCAGAAAGCCAATGTAGGTGTAGCCCTCCTCAGCAGTGAGGGCTGACTGGGGCCCATAGCAGGAAGGCAGACAGGAGGGATGAGCAGCAACATAGAGCTCTCACCAGATACTCCCATCCCCTCTGTGTCCAAAGTTATTACTGCAACATGTCCTTATATGCTCTGGGACACCTAGGTCGCCCCCAGGAGCATGGAGGATGTAACATAGAAGACGCATCATGTCACCAGGATGGTCTTATACCTGGAACCTGGAAATTGAGCTTCTTGATCCCCTTCTCTTAGTCTTGGGGACACTTGGCAGGACTGGTCCATCCCTGAACGATGGAGGAAATCAGGGCCAGATGAGCTATGGGAGACCACAGCTCTGTGGAGGAGACGAAGGGCCCCTGTGAGTGGGCCATGGCACGACACTTCTGGGGCAGGGAAATTCCAAGAGAAGCCTTTGAGTCTCTGGGCAAGAGAGGCTGATGGGCAGGGAGCAGGGGAGCGGTGCAGGGTGTACATCCCTGCATTTTGAAATTTCACCCTTGTGATCCCCTTTCCTACAGGGGGCACCCAAGACTCAACCTCTTTCTTCAGAACTCACTCATTTGGCAACTGTGATAAGGAAAAGGCTAGGATGAAGTCTGAGCCTGCTCTAGAGATGAAAAATTGGGTCTGCTGAGCCCATTACTAGTACAGTGGCCAGGGCAAGTAAGACAATAGACCCACAGACATGCCTCTGCTCCCAAGTAGCCCCAGACGGGCCACAGATCAGCCTCACCTGTGCGCTAGTTAGCATGGCCCAGGGGCCCATCCTGGTGGAGCTTTGCTGTGCTTTAAGTAAAGGGGCCAGGTGGGCAGCTAGGTTCTGGGAGCCCCTGGGGCTTGAGGCAGTAGCTCAGGGATCATGTCACAGTGAGGACACACAGGCAGCCTCCCTTCTCTGAATCTTTGATTCTCCGTGGGAAATGAAAAGCCCAGGGTGCTTGATCCCTAGTCACACTAGCTATTCTAGGATTTTAGAAGAAATCTTATTGATTTGAACAAATGACATCGGGGGGAGGTTTAGCTGGGTTCTGTGAGGTGCTTGCCTCCACTGGGCCTGTGGTAACCTTTCCTCCATGGGGTATGTGCACAGGGGCCTCTGGTCATCCCAGCTGAAGGGCAGAAGAGCCAAAGTATTCTCCCCACCAGGAAGCGTAAGTCAATCTACGATACCATCACTGACACGGAGATGGTGGAGCAAGTGTTTGGCTTCCTCCCTTCCATGATTGGTGGGCAGGAGGGCCAGGCTCCATGGCGCTTTGAGGTAAGATGGGCCCTGTTATTGAGGGGTCTCGTCTGGCAGGGGATGGGAGGTCCCCACTCAGTCAGCCTGGAGGCTCCCCGAGAAGCCAAGGCTAGGCTGGGGTAGGGTGGAGGCTGGCAGAATGGGTGGTCAAGTGTGTGCTGCAGTCCTGGGTGAGCAAACAAAGAAAAGGGGAGTGTGAGTTTCTGTGGCCAAATCCTCTCAAGTTAAGCAGGTTTATGACTTATGAGACTTGCTAGAACCTTTAACATACAAATGCTTTGGGGCTTCCAACCAGGCAGCATTTCCCACCCTGTACTTGACCCCCTCTCACAGAGCACTCTGCAGCCGCTGCTCTGCAGAATGTGATGTGGGGGCTGATGAACCGAAGAACTAATGAGCACTGTGGGAGGTGGGGGTGCAGGGAGAGGAAGGCAGGACAGGAGGGCAGGAGCAGGGGCAGGAGGGGAGCCAGTCCCTAGGGCTCTCACTCTGGGCCCCGAGACCCAGTGATCTAGGCACCCCCACCCCCAAGTGCTTATGCCATTCCCCTAAGCATGTATACACACACACAAGCACGCACACCAGGCTGTGTAGTCGGGGCAGCTGAGACCAGTTCTGCAGGAGGAGAAGCCCACCAGGGCCCATGGAGGGTGTGAGGTGGTGGAAGAGGTCTCAGACAGAGGGGGGCGTGCTCCATACTGCACCCAGACAGACCTGTCTTGGGGCTCCCTGGCCCCCAGAGATGCACACCCTGCCAGCTAGCTGACCCTGACCCTCCCTCTCACTGGCACCCAGGACCTGGAAGCGAAGAGCCAGAAGCTGCCCGAGGTTGACCTGGACACGGTCCCCCTGGTGGAGGAGTCTGAGGACGATGTGGACGGGCTGGCCGAGTACACCTTCCCCAAGTTTGCTGCCACCTACTTCCAGAAATCGGCCAGCCACACGCACATCCGGCGGCCCCTCCGATACCCACTGCTCTACCATGAGGAAGATGCTGACTGCTCGGTACCCCGGGGTCCTCCGATTCTTGTGGCTGGACCCCCCCTCCCCCCCCGCCCGGGTTCAGAGGGACTGAGGAAGGGAAGGGACTGCTAGCCCTGGTCCAGCTGAGCCCCCGTCTCCGTCTCCGTCTCCGCAGGCCGCCCTGGCCGTGTGGAACATCATTCTGAGATTCATGGGTGACCTTCCAGAGCCAGTGCTTTTTGCCAGGAATGGCCCGCCCGGCGGCTCCGTGACGCGGCAGATCCGTGACAGCCTGGGCAGGGAGGGCGGCACCCGGTCCCCACCGCACTGCGGGTCCACACAGGTGCGTGCCGGGGGGCGGCGGAGGGGGCAGCGCCCGGGGGGCCTCCGGACCAAAAGGGTGACAAGACTGGGGTGAGGGTCAGCCGCGGAGCCTCTGGCTTGAGCCCAGGAATCCGAGAGCCAGGCGTCCCCCGGGGGCTCTGGGCCACGCAGTCAGTACTGGAAAGTCTCCTAGGCTCTGGGTCTTCGGCGTGACTTGAACACAATTCAAATGCACAGAACGTGAACATGGCAATTGGTGTTGCGGCTGGCAGACAGCGTGCCGAGCGCCGGTTATTCCTCGCCGGCTAATTTCTAGGGGAGCCAATCCTATGAAGAAGGGATTATTAAATTTACTCATTATATGGCAAGAAATCGAGAAGTGAAGTGCCCAGAGCTGGGCTTCTAACCATTCTACTGAATTCAAGGACCAAGTTCTTGACCTGTGGTCTGGCCTGCCCTCTGATGGAAGGTTTATTCATATCTACTTTGGGTCCGAAGTCCTTCCTAAGGCCTCAATTCCATGATGTAATCTTAATGGAACTAACCAAGAATAGTTCAAAGGAATTCCACACTGGGACCGTCCAGCAGGAGGAGCCCCAGGACAACCTATAATTGGACACTAATGCCAATGGGTGGGGGTTTTCCCCACCCTAAGCAATTCTCCAACACCAGCTGGGTGTGCTCCCATGCCTCTCAACTGTGACAGTGTCTACCTGGGGGCAGTGTCAGATCCCAGAGTAAGGGTTCAGTCCTATGAGACCACCCCCCACTTTAGACACCAGTCACAAGTCCAAGCCGTCATCTGTGCTTCTGACCAACAGGCTACAAATCAGGGGTTCCTGTGACCCCCTACTTGGATTTGACTAATTTGCTAGAGCAACTCACAGAAGTCAGGGAACACTTTTTTTAAATAAGGAAATATTTGGTTTATTTAAAAACAGGTACCCAAACATATGTGTCTAAATTTCCTGAGTTTTCAAATCTTGGCCCAAATACCTTGGGGAAAACAGATATACTCAGGGAAACACTTTGCTAGATGACCAGTTTATTATAAAAGGATGCAACCCAAGAACAGCCAGACGGAAAAGATGCATTGAGCAAGGTTTGGGGAAAGGACAGTGGAGCTTGCGTGCCTTTTCCCAGGGTGCCATTCTCCCCAAATTTCCCAAAGCTCTCCAAACTCTGTCCTTTGGGTTTGTGTGTGTTTTTTTTTTTTTTTTTGGAGTTCAATTTGCCAACATAGCATAACACCCAGTGCTCATCCCACCAAGTGCCCCCTCAGTGCCCGTCACCCAGTCACCCCCACCCCCCCTTCCACCTCCCCTTCCACTATCCCTTGTTCGTTTCCCAGAGTTAGGAGTCTCTCATGTTTTGTCACCCTCACTGATATTTTCACTCATTTTCTCTCCTTTCCCTTTATTCCCTTTCACTAATTTTTATATTCCCCAAATGAATGAGACCATATGTTTGTCCTTTTCCGATTGACTTATTTCACTCAGCATAATGTCCTCCAGGTCCCTCCACATTGAGGCAAATAGTGGGTATTTTTTTCTACTGTTTCTAGTTTCTAATGTCCTTCGGGTTTTTAAAGATTTTTGTTAATTTATTTATTCATAAGAGAGAGAGAGAGAGAGGCAGAGACACAGGCAGAGGGAAGAGCAGGCTCCATGCCCGGAGCCCAATATGGGACTCAATCCCAGGACCCCAGGATCATGCCCCTAGGCTAAAGGCAGGCACTGAACCGCTGAGCCACCCAGGGATCCCCCTCCTTTGGGTTTTTAGTGAGGCTTCATTACTTAGAAGAATAGATCTTTGGCCCTTGGTGATCCAACTCAATCTCCAGCCCCTCTCTACTCCCTGGAGGTGGGAGGGAGGGGATTGAAAGTTCCAATCCCCCAATCATGGGGTGGGTCCCACTGACAATCCTCAGGCAGTTCTCAAAGTCACCTCATTAGTATAACAAAAGACACCTTTGTTGCAGGAAATTCCAAGGGTTTCCAGACCTCTCCGCCAGGAATTGGGATGAAGACCAAATATACATATATATTTCTTACTATAAATCACAGCACACCACCCCATACATCCAGTATCTGGGACTCCACTTAGACACCTGCAGGGTCCTGTGTGCAAACTAACTGCATAGAAATCCAAGGGGCCTGCAGCTTGAGATCCCTTGGCCAGACCTGGTGCAGGACTAACGTGGGAAGTTGTCCAAGTTAAGCCCTGACCCCGGATCTCTAGAAGCATCTATGCTTCCTCAGCATATGACTTCCTCAGACGAAGTGAGCTAAGAGAGGAAGCAGCAATGCCTAGTCTCCTAAGTCACATACCATGGTGGGTGGGAATGCCATGGGGGCACTGATCACTGGGGGCCACTCAGGGAAGGGACCCTGGATGGTGGTCTGGCCACTCTGCACCTCTGGAGGGTGAGCACAGGGAGAAGCAGGACTGGCTTCCCAGAAGTGACAACTCAAGTTTTTCTTCGTATGTACATTTATTAAGCACCTGCTGTGTGCCTCCCACAGGAGCAATGAGCCTAGCCGACCTTGCTCACCCTCGCCTGCCAGCTAGTGTGTTTTGCATTCCATCCCTGTGTGGCAAACCGGTTTGACCCCAACCCCCAACCCCACTGATCCAAACCCAAGCCCAAACTCACATTGAGCTCTAATTTTGGCAGCAACTTCTCATGATACCCTTAGGACAAGGTGGGACTCCTGCCTAAGGAGACTAACCCATCCTAATAGCTGGAGACAAGCCCCACCCCACCCAGCCCAGGCCTGGAAGCCTAGATTCTTCTGATCCTCTGGCAGAGCTCCCATCTTGCAGTGGGCAGAAAGTATTCCAAATCATCCATGAAATTTTCACTGAGAATGACCATGGCCCAGGGTTGTCCTGGGCCCAGACCCGGCCCTACCCTGAAGGACTTTACTGGCAAGAGGTACAGGCTTTGGAATCAGAATGGTCCTGAGGCCTCCCTGAGGGCTGGTTATGTGAGTGGTTCTCTCACCTCCCCTTGCCTCTGTTTCCTGACCCAGAAGTGAGGAGGAGGATGTGCATCTGTGAGTGTTGCAAAGCTCAGCCGAGATGCAGGGTTGCACTCAGCATTGTAAATCAGGCCAGGAAATGGCTGGGAGAGGTGGACACTGGCTCTGCCTAGGTGGCTGTCGGGTCAGCAGCAGCCTCTGGAGCAGCAGCTGGCCTGGCACGCCTTCCCTCAGGAACTGTCTCCATCCACAGAAGTCCAGCCGCAGAGACAGAGGGAGCAAGGACATCTCCTCCATGAAGCTAAAGCGGTCCTCCAAGATCACAAGCCAGGTGAGCCTAGGGTAAGGGGGCCTTAGTCTGCTTCCAGCCCTGCTATTGGCCTGCCACGGGAGCCCAAGCTTTTGCTTCCCTCCTTGCGCCTGGTTTCCTCCTCTGCAAATGAGGAGAATCACAGCTGTCCTGACCACCTCCTTTGTGTTTCAAGGTAACCAGCCAGCTGAATATTGGAGAGGAGGCATTTGAGCCTGATGGCCCCATCTCAGACCGACCCATGTCCAACCTGGAGAAGGTACACTTCATTGTGGGCTATGCTATCCTGCGGCCTAACCTCAGGTCAGTCCCCATTCCCACCTTAGCCCCACCTAGAACATCGGACCCCCTAACTGGCTCTCAGCCCATGGCCATAGCCTTCTCCTCTGCCTGCTCCCTAAGACACCCTGTCCTCTCCCTGCTCCCTGTCCTGGTGCCCACAGCCTGGGTCTGAGTACAGTAGATATTATAACCATTAAGAGTTCTCTACTTGTTCTGTGTTAAAACCCAGGGGTAAAAGTGAGTTTGGGGGAATATATTTATCATGGGGTAATGATAAATTTTATAATAGACTTTAATGCAGGGTCCTGTAAGTAAGCAACTTCCTCTTTTATATTACGTATGTATTGCTCTACAGGAATTATCTTTTCATATAAATTTTAAGAAATCTGTATACTGCTTTCAGAGACAGACTACTATATTTAGAGGCTCATATATTTTGGGTTATTATTTTTTACCAAATTTGGGAAATTTTGCCCATTAATTTTTCAAAGATTTTTTTCTATTTCATTCTCTCTCTCCCTCCCTTTGAATTCTAATTAAACATATGTAAGACCCTTTGATATCATTTCTTAGGTCTCTACAAGTCTGTTCCTCTTTTTTTTCTTTCCTCTCTGTTCTTTTGACTGGATAATTGCTATTGATCCATCTTCAGATTAACTGATCTTTCTCTTGTCTGTGCCAGTCTGCTGTTATACCCACGTAACAGTTTGTTTTTGTTTTTGTTTTTAACTTTCAGAAGTTATATTTTTTAATTCTAGAGTTTATACTTGGTTCTTTTTATAGTTTCTATTTCTCTGCCAAGATTTCCTATTCACTATGAGCATAGTGTCCCTTGTGTGTCCCTTCAGCAGTGATGATAGTTTTAACATCTTTTCTGCTAAATCCAGTATCTGAGTCATCTTGGGGTCAGATCCCATTGACTGCCTTTCCCCTGGAGAATGGTCATGTTTTTCTGTTTCCTCACATGTCTAGTACTAGACTGTTGCTTCCTTATAAATATATTACTTTTGGGTTGCATCCTAGACACTGAGGATGACATGTTTAAAGACTCTGGAATCTGTTATATTCTTTCAAAGAGTGTTGACTTTTGTTTTGGCAGGTCATTAACTTGGCTAGATTCAAACTCTGACTTCCTGTAGTGAGCAGCAAATGGAATCCATGGTCAGTTATTTTAGCCTTTGCTGGGATTCCTGGAGTCTGCCCCACACATGTGTTGATCAGGGGCCAGCCAGAGACTTAGGAAGATTTTATATGCAAAATTGAGAACTCTTCTTCCCTGGTTATCTTCTTTTTCGTTTGTTTGTTTGTTTAAAGATTTTATTTATTTGTTCATGGGAGACACAGAGAAAGAGGCAGAGACATAGGCAGAGAGAGAAACAGGCTCCATGCAGGAAGCCCAATGTGGGACTCAATCTCGGGACTCCAGGATCACACCCTGAGCCAAACGCAGATGCTCAACCACTGAGCCACCCAGGTGTCTCTCTCTGGTTATCTTCATTCTGGGATTTCCCTTCTCACTTTCAACTGCTGGGTTTGGGTACCCAAACTATGTCCTCTGGTTGTTCAAGTAAATAAGGCTATAGGGTTTAGCTACCTGTATGACTCCAACCCAGCAACTCTTCTAACTTAGTTCTGTTGGTAGTTCTCTCATGGTTAATCCTCCCTGGCCACCATATGCTCTAATATGGCAGGCATGTATAAATTGTGTCCAAATGAGATGCGCTATGGGTTCTCCAAGTACCTCTAGAGGCACTTCCACACAGTGCTGTCCTAGCTGGGGCTGACACTCTCAGTGATCCATTGAGACTTGTTCTCAAATCTAGCCCCTAATTGAACATATCACAGCCTCTTAGCACTGGAATCTTCTGGAATGATGGGGTGCCTGCTTGTGTGGGATCCTATCAAGATGCCTGAGTCCCAGCTTCTTTTGTGGTATCATCTTAGTCAACAAGAAGCTTGTCCATGCTTGCCCACCAAGTGCAACTCCCGGCTCCTGTCCATTCTTTCTCCCATCTGAGGTAGCTTAGAATTCTCCAGGAAGAAGCAGATGCTGGTCTCTTGTTCATAGAGGCCCCTAACTTGTGTCTCTGGGGCATACATAAGTCAAGCACTCTTAAGAACTCTGTCATTGTACCCCATTCCAGTACCCTGGGGTAGGCCAATGGGCTTCTGGAGTTCAGCATACCAGAGATAGGAGTGAAATGGATCTCTACTCTGGCAGACAGCCCCATCTCTATTAACAGTTTTCCTTTGGCTCCAGCTCCAGCTGGGGGCTAAGTGGGGGCTTCCCTCTAGCTCCCCATCACTTGGAGGGAGTAGAGATGGGCCAAAGATCTCTCTACTCTTATGAAGGCCCTTCCAGGAATCCCCTTTCAAAGTTTTCATCTTCTTTTATGAAGGAGATGGCACAGTAGCTAGACTGGTTCTGCCATCTTTTAATAAATTCTACAAGAATATATATCTTTAGAATGTTGAGTATTATCATCTATCCTTGGCTCTGGGATCTTAGATTCTAAAACAAAGCAAATGTCCCCTCCACATCCAGCCGTGCATTAAATAAATGAGTTTTTGCAAGTTTTTATTTAAATTTCAGTTAATTAACATGCAGTGTAATATTAATTTCAGATGTAGAGTTTAGTGATTCATCACTTACATACAACACCTGGTGCTCATCACAAGTGCTCTCCTTAATATCCATCACCCATCTAGCCCATCACCCCACCCACCTCCCCTCTAGCAACATTCCATTTGTTCTCTATAGTTAAGGGTCTGTTTTCTGGTTTGCCTCTTTTTCTTCCCCCTCCGTTCATCTGTTTTGTTTCTTAAATTCCACATGTAAGTGACATGATACAGTATTTGTCTTTGACTAACTTATTTCCTTTAGCATAGTACTCTCCAGCTCCACCCATGTTGTTGCAAATGGCAATGAGTATTTATTAAGTACCTGCTCAGGGCCAGGCCTTAGCCTGAAGTCTGGGGATGCAGATATGAGGGCAACAGTGTCCCTGTCCTCTGGGAGCTCACTCTTTAGTGGGGAGCATGGGAGAAGCCAAACACCCACAATAACTGCTTGTGCTAAGATTGGAGTCCAGTGAGAGCACCAAGGACTAGTCATAATGCCCTCGCTGGGTGGAGTTGGAAGGAGGAAGGGTGTTCACCAGACAGAGGGAGAAGGTAAACAGGATCACAGAGTCCTGAAACAGCCTGAGGGTCTGGAATTTTAAGTGGTTTGTCACAACTGGGGCATGGAGATTGAATTCAATTCTAGGAGTAGTAAGGAGAAGTTTTAAGAAAGAGAAGACTATGGTTATATTTGAATTCCAGAAAGGTCTCCCTGGCAATCACATGGAAGGATAGAACCTGGGGGTAGAGGCCAGGAGAGGGCTGCTGCAGAGGTCCCAGAAGAGCTGATGAGGGATGGCTCAGAGAGCAGGAGCAGAGAAGGGGGGCAGAGAAAATATCCAGGAGACTGATAGTACGTGGCTGGCTGATGGGAGGAGTCCCAAGAGCTTCCAGACTTCCAAATTGGGTGAAACAGTTGATGATCATATGGGTAGAGACTGCAGAAAGAGGAGGTGGCTGGAGCTGACTGTACTAGCCCATGAGAGCTGATGTTGTCAGCCGTAAATATTTTTCCCAACTCTGTGTTCAGTGATATAATATTAGTAGCTTCACCTTGGCATTGGTGGAGATATTTACAATACAGAAATTGGCAAATGCAACATGAGAGCTTTTTTCCTAGGAGAGTTGGTAGTTCAACATTGACCATCATCACACCACCGAGTAATTAGGAGAAAGATGCTGGCCTCTGGATAATTGAGGCTGGAGGGGCCTGCAGGACCGTTGTGGGGGACGATAGCGGCTTAAGTCAGCAGAAAGGACCCAGGAAAGCCCCTTCCCAAAGAGAAGGCAGAGAGAGGGGCTCATGAGCCTGTGGGAGTGGAAACTGCTCAAGAGGGGAGATGTTAAGGGATTCTCCACTTCTGTCCGTAGTTGGAGGGATGGCTCAAGGTGAGGCAGAAGGTTGGAAGTGACAGTGAGGGCGGGGCCACTGGGGGCAGGGCTGTGAGACCCCTGGGCATTCTCTGCAGCTGCGCCCCTCAGCTGGAGGGCAGGGTGCTGTGAGCGGACACCCCGTGGGCCTGGGATGTGGCAGGGGAGGGAGCCCAGCCAAGGCAACTGGAGGTGAGGAGACTGAAGGTTGCCATGTATAGATGACCCCACTCAGGGGCACAGAAGGAGCCGTGTGCCCAGACGTCACTGTCCCCTCACCCAGAGCCAGCCCCCAGCCTGGCCTCCCTGCTGTGTGTGTCTTTCAGGGACGAGATTTACTGCCAGATCTGCAAGCAGCTGTCCGAGAACTTCAAAACAAGCTGCCTGGCCCGGGGCTGGATCCTGCTCAGCCTTTGCTTGGGCTGTTTCCCACCCTCCGAGAGGTTCATGAAGGTGAGGAGGCCCCGGGGCAGGGGTCGAAGGTGGGGGGCGGTGGGTTACAGCAAGCATGGGTTGGCTCTAGGCTCAGGAGCAGGTCCAGAAGTCCCAGCCCTGCTCCTGCAGACCAGGGTAGGCAGCAGTGCCTCCTGGGCCTCAGTTTCCCCATCTTTAAAAGAAGACTCTGGACCTGGCTCCTTCTGGCCCCTAATCAGGGTCTGCAAGGCCACTTCACTGGTCCCAGACACCAAGATGGCTCTTCGGAGTCGACAGTGAAGTGGTGGGTGAACTGTGTGTTGAAAAGACAAAGGTGTCCCAGGAGTGGGCACTGACTGGAGGCTGACTGCCAGCTCACTCTCTAGTCCTCAGAGCTGAAAATGGACGTGGGGTGTTGACAGGTGCTCCTGAGTACTGGAAGCCCCAGGCCTCGCTGCTTCGATGTAGCTTGGGTTCTGATTGTAAAATAGTATGTAGGAAATGCAGCAAGTCTGAAAAGAAAACACAAGTCACCCCCACACCCAGAGGTACCTTCTGTTCCCTTTGCGGTATCAGCGTCCTACCTGTGATCGTACAAGAAATAATCTCACTTCCTCTTGTGTCACTTCAGGGACAGCAGGAGGCGTGGTCATTGGACCATCTTCCCTGGGCACCAGGGCCACTCCTGACATGAGCAAACTCTTTCAGGCTGCATCTCCTCACAAAATCTCTGTGAGACAAAATGGTTTTCAACACCTTTTGTCAGATGTGTTTTAAATATTGACTCTCCTGCATTTTCACTTATCTCCATAAGTGTCTTCTCATGGTTTAAACTTTTCCCGAGTGCCATCTATGTATATAGCTATCCCAGAGGGTATTTAACTTGCCAGTGGACATTTAGGGCCTGTCTTCCAACTGGTCACCACCATACACACCGTATATAAAATGAGTCTGAATTATTGGGTCAAGAAGTATGCACGTTTTTAAGCTATGCAGTATTTAAACATAGTGACAACCTGGTCCTCAGAAATGCTGTGCCAATTTATATTCCTTCTCATGGTGTGTGAAAAGTGCCCATCTCAACGCACTTTTGCCAACACTGGATATTATTATTTTGTTTTCATTTTTCCCAGATTTAAACTTAAGGTGTGCAGTGTAGTGATGTTACATAGGCATATATTGCAAAATTATCACCACAATGAGGTCAGTTAACACATTCATCAACTCACTTAGTTGCAATGAGTATTATGATTTTCAGAATCTGTCTGGGCAGGAAATAGAAAGTAGCTTCCATTCTAAGTGTCTTCCTCCCCTTCCCTTCCTCACCCACCAGTATCTGCTAAACTTCATTGGTCAAGGGCCGGCTGGCTATGGGCCCTTCTGTGCAGAACGCCTGAGACGAACCTATGCTAATGGGGTACGCACGGAGCCCCCCACGTGGCTGGAGCTGCAGGTAGGGGCCAGCAGGGGTGGGAGACCACCAGAGGAGGATGCTGCCGGGCCCCATGGCTCCTCCAGCACCTGCCAGCAGGAAGTGTGTCGTCTGGGCCCCTCCACCTTTCTTGGTGCCCTCTATGGGTCACACCTGGGCTCAGCCTCCCTAGGCATGGCCCAGGTTTCAAAAGAGCCCTCCCCAGGTCTTTAGGGGCCTACCAGCTTAAGGGAAAATAAATCTTAGCCTTACAGTGTGACCGACTACTGAATGGGTAAAGTGTTAACCCTCCCAAGAACATACGCATTTTATTAAGAAGGCAGTGATCATTCCAAGGTGGACATCCTTGGTGACATTGCTGTTTGTGTCATCTGTGCATTCTTGCAGTGTCCTCAGGAAGGGTCATTCAGACATGGGCAGGGTGGAGGGGGTCCAAGGCTCCTGGGAGGCACATGTTTCCTGTGCCCCGTCAGGCCCTATGCTGGGGTCACCTCCTGCGGCTCCCCTTCCCATTCTCGCCCTGCCACCCAAGTCCAGGTCCCCTTCTCCTTCTCCCTTTTCTATCTGCTCTGCACCTGGGCGCCAGCACTGCTTATGCCCTGGCAGCAGCTGTGCGTGCCGTGCTCACACCGTGCTATGCGCACACAGGAACAGTAGCTTCCGTGCACCCAAACAGTCTCAGAGTTCAGGACTTGGAGATTTCCAAGAGCTCCTCTGACCTTCTGAGATTGAATCACTTAACCTCCCAAAGCTCAGAGTTCTCATGTTAAAATGGGACCCCTCTAGCCTCCCCCCACCCCCACCTACAGGCTGCACCCCACCCGTGTACCTCGGAGAGGCGCACAACCTCCTGAGCCCACTGCAGACGATATTGCTCTTCCTCCCACCGCGGGTCCATCAGCTCAGCAGCCCGCATCGCTGGCCAGAGTGTTCATTGTTCCCTCTGTGCTGAGCTGGGTGGGGCCTCAGCAGGCCTGGTGCTTGGGAACCCGTAGGGATGGGAAGCTGGGGAGAGGAGCGGTGGTGGGGAGGCCTCCAGGACAGAGGGCCTGAGTCTTCGTCCGTCCCCAGGCAGTCAAATCCAAGAAGCACATCCCAATCCATGTCATCTTGGTGACCGGAGAGAGCCTGACTGTCATGGTTGACTCTGCCTCGACATCTCGGGAAGTCTGCCTGCACATTGCCCACAAGCAGGGCCTCAGCGATCACCTGGGCTTTTCTCTCCAGGTGGCCGTGTACGACAAGGTACTGCCAAGTGCCCCACCCTCTCCCACCTCCCACAGACACCCAGGCCAGCTCGAGCCCCTCTACCATGTCCCCCTGGCTACGACTGCCCTTATCAGACGCACACACACAGAGGAAACTTGTCCTCCTGCCGGGACACTCATGTACTCAGCCCAGTGGCTGTGCCCTGGCCCCGTGTCACACATATCTCGTAGGTCCCTGGCCACACCTGAGCAGCCCCCACATAGACCAGGCAGTCACCATCCTGCGGGGAGTCCCCACGTACCAGGGAGCTGCAGACTCCCATGCCCCAGGTCAGAGGGTCCCACCACATGGCGCCACCTGAACGCTCTTGCACCCAAGCCCACAGCCTCCAACACACTCAGGCCAATCCACCAGTCAAGGTCTATAGCCCCTGCATGCCGGCCTTGGACACCAACCCGTACCTTTTCTGGGAGGGCCCCGTAGGGCAGCGTGTGTCAGAGTCATGGGCCGGCCCGGCCCCTGTGTGGGGAAGCCCTCAGACCCTGGAGGACCCGCTGAGCCCCCCTCCACTCGCCTGGTCTGATGGTGGGTGTCCCTGCAGGGCCTGGCCTGCAGCGGTTGCTAACCCCCCTGTCCCCATTCTGGCCTC
Organism: Canis lupus baileyi; assembly: GCF_048164855.1. Classification (NCBI taxonomy): domain Eukaryota; kingdom Metazoa; phylum Chordata; class Mammalia; order Carnivora; family Canidae; genus Canis; species Canis lupus. The sequence continues at coordinate 28,263,401 of NC_132857.1, read as the reverse complement.
AGTTCTGGTCCCTGGGCAGCGGGCGCGACCACGTGATGGATACAGTCGCCCAGTGTGAGCAGCTGGCCCGGGACAGGGGGGAGAACGAGCGCCAGTCGCCCTGGCGCATCTACTTCCGGAAGGAGTTCTTCACCCCCTGGCATGACTCCCAGGAGGACCCCGTCAGTACCCAGCTCATCTACCGCCAAGTGCTGCATGGGGTCTGGTCTGGCGAGTACAACTTCGAGAAGGTGAGGGGACCCCGCCGCCACGAGGCGGCCCTGAGACGGACCTGCCGGTCAGCCTGGGGGACCAGCGTGTTCCAGGGCCGGCTGGGCTTCGGCCCCCAGGGAGCACCCCACAGAATGGAGAAGGGAGAGGCGGGAGGCAGGGGCCAGGAATGTGTTCTTGGAGCGCAGGTCCCCGGGCCCTCCGCTGGCTGCGCAGCTGTACCCTCCCAGCCTGGCGCCTTCCTCCTCCTGTGGACCACGGGTTTGCTCAGGTCTTCAGGGTTCGACGCAGCAGCAGCAGGCGGGGGAGGCCTCCCATCAGCCCCAGACCCAGGTGGCTTTACCACAGCAGCTGTTCATGGGGCAGCAGGAAGGCGGCCCTAGAGAGCGCAGGGAGGCTGAGAGCTATATGTATGGTGTGAGGATCCAGGGAGGGGAGTCGTGCACCTGGTCCTCGGACTGACACTACACCTGCGTTTGCAGGCCTTCTCGGGCCTGAGTAAGGAGGACACTGCTCTCGGGCTTGGAGCTGGCTGCGGTAACCCTGGAGGCCTGTCTGAAATGGGGCGGTGCGCAAGGAGAGGCAGGGGCAAGGGAGACAGGCCCCAGAGGGGCAGGCAGCTAGGTGACTCTGCAAGCTTTGGCCTCCTGGAGAGAAGAGGGCTGCTGGGCACCTAGAGGGCCCCTGGAGCAAGGAGCCCTGCCCTATGCTGGACCGTGCTGGTGCCTTACATGGGACCCTGCCCAAATGAATCCTTGCATAAGCCACACAGGGGTGACCAGTGGGTAAGAGCACTGTGTAAGATAGGTAGAGGTGGCCCACATTGGCCCTACTAAGACGACACTGTTGGGGCTCCACCAGGGCCTCAGAGCTCACTCCCGCACATTCACTGTCTACCTGAGAGGTGGGTGAGTAGCACGGGGGTCGCCCCTTGTCCTCTGGCAGAGGGCCTTGCAGGGCTTGGGCTGAGGCTGCTGAGAAGTTCCAGCCTACCAGCAGGACAGCAGCCTCCTGGGTCCCATTCGGCACACTATGATCCCAGTGTGTTGGGGAAAGGGCAGGTCCAGCCTAACAGAGGCGGCAGGATAGGTGGCTGCTCAGATTCCTGGTTCTCAGATGGCCTGATTGCTGGCCATCTCCACTGTGCTGGGGCAAGAGCTGGGATGTGGCAGGGATGTCGTGGGGGAGGTGGGCTCTTACACATCCCCCCCTTACTTCCATGTTTGTTTCTGGGGTGTGCAGGAGGATGATCTGGTACAGCTGCTGGCCAAGCACTGCTACGTGCAGCTCGGTGCCTCGGTGGGGAGTGAAGCTGTCCAGGAGCTGCTGCCCAGCTGCATCCCCTCCAAGCTGTACAAGACCAAGCCTCCAGAGAAGTGGGCTAGCCTCGTCACAGCTGCCCACGCCAAGGTCAGCCTCCATGGAGCCTGGGCACTTGGGCTATGTAGCCTCCTTTGGGACAGAGGGCCTAGGTGTGTCGAGGGACACAGTCCTCCCACTGGGCAATGGGAGACTTTGATTTGCCAGGGCGCCTAGCTTTGTCTCGAGATTTCTACAATATCATTCAGTCCAGCTCCCTATCACAGGCCTACTCTACTGTCCCTCATCCCTTCCAGGCAGCATCTTGGGCGAGTTAGGGCAGCTCATCCCTGTCCTCATCTCTACCACAGCGTCTGGCTGGGTCTCAGCCTTTTGGCACAGGTGGGCACCCACAGCTGCCAACTGCACACCACACCCAGCCCTCAGTACAGGCTCTGCACAGCCAGGAGGGCCGCCCATCTTCTACCCCTGCCTGGTCAGCCTGCACCATGTAAACATGGCTCCTCCTGGGGGCTCATGCCTCCACCTTCTCACTGACACACACCTGTGTCCTCAGGATCACCCACACCAGTGGGGGTTTCCGCTGCCCCCCGAACACCACCCTATGAGGGGATAGCACCTCCCTTGCCCCGCCACAGAGGCAGCCCTCTCCAAACCTGCCCCCCTCCCCCAATCAGTGCCTCTTTCCGCCCAGGTGCTGAGCTCAGAAGCATGGCCTGAGGTTCCAGGCATGGCTCACTGTTCACCGCTGCTGCCATGGCAGGAGAGCTGTGAATAGGGGGTTTCCCTTTGTTTAATACATGCCCACTTCCATTATCCCCATGGCACTAGGAACCAAGAAAGGGCAGGACAGGGAGGGAGGAAGAAGACAGCACCATGCCTACTTGTTAGGGACTGACAACTCAGTGGTAGGGAGATGAACCCCAAGTGTGTGGTTCAAGCAGCAGGGGCCATCCAAATTCAGAGAGGGGCAGTGAGAATGGCCAAGCAACATAGTCTCCATTCTGCCACAGGAAAAGGGGGTGCCCCAAGAGGGCCCACGGACAAGGGTTCTGTGCACCTGTGGTTTGGAAAATACAACTTTCCATGTCCTGCTCTTAGGGAATCACAGTGCATAACTGCTTACGAAAGGCTCTGACAAGTCCTGCAGTAGAGAAGCCTGATTGTTTTACCCAGACACATTTCCCAGACATATTTGACCACCAGACCTTTATTCTATAAGATGGTGATAGGAATTCTTGGTGATAGGAATTAGAGGCAGCAAAGCCCACTGGGTCATATTTGGTGATTCCCAGCCTGAGTGGATGTGTTTACAGGAGAGAGACCATGGGCTTTTAGGGCTCATATGAAGGAGGGACCACCAGAGGCATATGTGAACCCAAATGAACATGAGTAAGAAGTGGCTTTGTAATTTGGGAAGAGAGAGTTGGGGTGAGGGTAAAGAATTAGGAAATGTTACCCAGCCACTCTTTTCCAAAGTGAACATAGATACACAGAATTTTTTTCCATTAAACCACTTAAAACATCTACATTACCAAATACATCAGAAAACAAACAGATACAAAGAGAAAAGTGAAATCACCAATAATATATCAATGAGATCATTGCTCTTAACATTGTGGTATACATCCTTCCAGATTATGTCCATGCTTGTACAACTGAGATATGAACATGACTAGAGAGAGAGAGAAATAATATACTGTTTCAGAAAGATTTTATTTATTTATTCATGAGAGACACAGGCAGAGGGAGAAGCAGGCCCCTGTGGGGATCCCGGTGTGGGACTTGATCCTGGATCCCGGGATCATGACCTGAGCCAAAGACAGACCCTCAACCACTGAGCCGCCCAAGTGCCCCAATAATATACCTTTTAAAAAATAAACATAGGATCATATCATATAGCCACTTTCAACCTGCTTCTTCACTTAACCACATAGCATGAAGCTGTATTTCCGTATCACTAAATACTATTCTTCATGTTCATTTTTTTCTTTTTTTCCCTTTCCTTTTTTTCCTCTTTTTTCACGTTCATTTTTAATGGCTGCATAGTACTGCAATAATGAATTATAATTCACTGATTCCTGTTGATGGACGGTAAGATCATTCTCCATTTTTCACAAGTAAAACAACAAAGTGAACCACTTTGTAGATACAACTTTTATACACTTGACAGTTATTTGCCAGGATAAATTCCTAGATTTCAGAGTGTATGAACATTCTACAATTCTTTTTTGTTTTGTTTTGTTTTGGTTTCTTTTTTGTTTTTGTTTTTTTACATTCTACAATTCTTGATACATGTTGCCCGTCGCCAGATCACCCTTCAGCTATAAGCCATTGATTTGCATTCCACAATCCAGAGCATGAATGTTACTTAACCACTTTTTAAACAGAAAACAAGAGAAGTAACATTTTATTCAACAAATAGTAAAAAGAAAGTTCAATTGGCCACTATAGCCAGCTATGGACAGAGAGTAGTGGAGATGGGGGGTGGGGTGGAGAGGTGGAGAAGAAGCCAAGAAAGAGGGAGGAAGGAAAGTCGACTAGGGTCTGGTTGAGATGAAGGTCCCTGAGCAGGGGCTCCCAAGTAGGCAGAGAGGATAGACAGAGGTACCGAGGACACAGAGATGCACACCAAGACAGGCCTCCTGCACAGAGCAAGACATAGGCCCATAAGGCACGCATGTGTTGGCAGGAACAGGCCCGAGCACACATGCACACGCAAGCCCCCCTCATAGCTTTCCATGCTGAGGCAGCGAGCTGCAACCTGATCTACCGCCTTCTGGCGTCCTGATGCTAACGAGGGGGCGGGCGAGGCTTCCTCCCTTCTCAAAACCACCCACAAATGGTCCTCCACCAAGGCAGGTAAAATAGGGCTGTACCAGCCCCCCCCCCCCCCCAGCATCCCCACCAGCCCTCACCAGCACTAACCTTTCTTCAGATAGAAGCTTCACAGAATGGTCCAGCAAATGAGCACCGTGGACATTGGGTCACTAGTTGAAGCTGGGGTTGACTGGGTGAGAGATGGGTGAGAGATGGGTGACAGAAGTGACCCACTGTGTCCCCCTGCAGGCACAGTACACCCAGAAGCAGGCAAAGCCGCTGGCTGTGCAGGAGCAGGTGGTGGACACGGCCCGCCTGCAGTGGCCGCTGCTCTTCTCCCGGCTCTTTGAGGTCACCACGCTCTCCGGTAATGGGATCTGTTGGAGCTGAGTGGGTGCAGGCAGGGTTCCCCATGAGGACAGCTTAAACTTCACACCCCTGTCTCCCTTGGCCAGGCCCCCGACTGCCCAAGACTCAGCTGATCTTAGCTGTTAACTGGAAGGGGATGTACTTCCTGGACCAGAGAGAGAAGATACTCCTAGAACTCTCTTTTCCAGAGGTCGTGAGCCTGATCACCAACAGGTGGGTGTCCCAAGGGAACATGCCCTGAATCTCTTTTTCCTCCAACCTTAGTTCTTGGGGGCTCCAGGAGATACAGGGATAGAGGGAGGTATGTTGTCTTTGGCACCCAGCTGGGGTGCAGGGATGAGGATGGGCATGTACAGTGTGATGGCCGCTGGACGTGGGACCTCATCCTCTCCTGCCACTGGGCTGGCACTACTCTGTTAAGTGCTGTGTCTGCACCCGAGGCATTGTTCTCTTGGGCTTCTCTTTAAAACCCAAGTCCACCTGGGAGGGGGCACAAAAGCTTGCAGCCCCTTTTGGGTGTGCATTCATTTACAGGCTCCTTCCCTTCTTGTGGGCAAGACTGGTCACATGAAAGGTTGAAGACCATCTGAGAGAGGAAGTAAAGGACAGAGGCAGAATGTGTGGCAGGGCAGCCTTGCAGGCCAGGTTGGGCCTCAGATGCCCCCACCTCTATGGTTCTGCATGCCTCCTGTCTTCTGAGAATGCCTCCCAGCCCTTTGGGAAGGGCCTGCCTGTGCCCTGCCAGAGCCCCCCTTGGTTAAAGCATACCCCAGTGTGCCATGACCAGTATAATCATTACCAGTGTGTGGGGGGCACACAGTGGCCACCACTTACTCAGGCTGATCATGCTGGCACTTGTCCCCATGACATAAGATGGGACATAGCGCACCCAAGCTCACCAAGACTAGTGCCTCATCTCAACTCCAACAGTCTTTGCCATATCCTTGTGGTGGCCCAGCACAGCAGCCGCCTCATCACCCACCCAGAGCTGAGCCCACAGAGCAGGAGCTCATCAAGGGACCTTTGAAGCCCAAGGGACCCTGAGCTCTGGATGTCATTGTCCACCACACATGGGAGTCCCTGGGACGTAGGCTGACCTCAGCTCACACCTTGGCCCCACCAGTGCCCCTGATCAAATCATCTATGACTCAGGAGGGTCACCCCCTCTGAGGCTGTCGAGGCACTGGAACGGGGATGGTGGAACAGGCCGTTGGTCATGTTGCATCCTCTGTCCCATCAGAGAGGCGCAGGGTGGGCAGAGGCTGGTACTCTCCACGCTGCACGAAGAGGAGTACAAGTTCATGTCCCCCAGCAGCGTGGCCATCGCCGAGCTGGTAGCTATGTTTCTGGAAGGCTTGAAGGAGAGGTCCGTGTTCGCCATGGCTCTGCAGAACAGGAAGGCCACAGGTGCCCAGTGGGGAGGGGCAGGTCTTTGGTCAATGGGAGGGTGGCCGGCTCATCCCCCTGTCTCAGTGGCCATGTGGCAGGGTTCCAGGAGGGACCCAAGCACAAGGAGGGAGAGGGCCATGAAGCTTGGTGTGGGGCAGCTTTAGGCAAGGCCCTCCCTTCTATAAAATGAGGGGCTAAAGGAAGTGGTCTCAAAGTCCCCAAGGTGAAACTAGTTGAGGACAGTAGCTGCAGGAAGCTCAGGGAAGTCCGCTCCCTCCCACTGCAGACAACAGCCAGGCCACCAAACTGAGCTCTGAGTACCATCCCCACAGCCACTTAATTTCCCATTTACAGACAGGGAACTGGAAGCTCAGAGCAGGGAAGCAGATGGTCCAGGGTCACAGACCTTAGGGGTGGGGGACTGAGCCCTGAGCTGGTCTAGGTGTTGGCCACCTTCCCTACAAGCCAGCACTGCAGCAAGAGCTGAGCACCCCTGGGAATTAGGGGGTGCAATGACTGCAAGGACCTCAGGAGGGAGCCGGGTGGCCTACTGGGATGGAGAGAAATGTGTGCTGGGAAACCTCATCCCTGTTGCCCATTACATCTGCCAACTGCCTGAGACAGAGGAGGATGCAGGCTCAGGAGGCCTCACAGCACAGAGAGCAGGTCCCCTGAGGCTGGGGACTGCCCGCCCCTGCCTGCCCGGGCTGTGTGGCCAGGAAGGCCACCACCACTCAGCCTCACAGTGGCCTTGGGCCCACCACTCCGTGTCTGGCTTTCCTCACCTCCTGAAGGAGACAGACCACAAAATGCCAGCACAGTTTCTGGCCTCTGCAGCGCCCTTGGTAAGTGGTGCTTTCCTGCCCCTGTGTGTGACCTGGAATTGCAGATGACACCACCATCCTGCCCTTCAAGAAGGGGGACCTGCTGATCCTGACAAAGAAGCAGGGGTTGTTGGCCTCTGAGAACTGGACCTTGGGCCAGAACGACAGGACAGGCAAGACGGGGCTGGTGCCCACAGCTTGCCTCTACACCATCCCAACGGTCACCAAGCCCTCGGCACAGCTGATGGTAACTCATATGCTCATCTATTCTCAGCCCAGGCACCTGTGGGCACATGAGGATGAGGCTTTGTTGCTAGCTCAGGGGCTCATACCCCACCTTGTAGAAAGCCAGGAGGTCACCTGGGCATTAGGTCTGCTCTGCCGCCCCTGTCATCCCTCTGGGGTGACCACGAGCCTGGCACAGTATCTGTGTACTGACCTGCACAGCGCTTGGCACTTCACAGATGCTCCCACTACAGTGTGTCCTGGGAACAAACCCACCCTTTCCCCACTGTCAGCCTTGATTAAACCTGACCCATGGGGGCCCAGGTCTCCCTACCCACAAACCACTCACCCCAGCCCCTAAAGCCAGCTCCACAGAGACAGGACAGATAGGCATTCCAGTATTCACATATTGAGTGCCAACCGTGTGCCCCATGCACTACAGCACTGAACACCACAGTGACTCTACCCTCAAGGAGCATTTAGGCAAACAATCGATGGCTAGTGTACAAAGTACCACCAAGAAGAAGCACTGGTTGTTCTGGGAGCGAATAATAGGATAGGGGCTTGCCCTGTCAGCAGGGCATCCCAGAAGAAGTGACATTGTGCTGTGGCCTGAGGCAGGTAGGGAACCGGGCAGGCAGGGGCGGGATGCCCCTGAGAGGTGCCCTGGGGAAGGGGAGCCTCGTGGGTCTGAGAAGCCTCCCTAAGGAACAGGAACAGGCTTGGAGACATTGAGACAGTGGTCATGGGTCACACACAAGGTGACACGAGAGGGGTAGGCCCAGGCCTGTACAACCCTGTGGTCAGCCCCTCCCATGGCACTGGAGCAACCAGGCCAGGAAGGAGCCCACAGGAAGAGCCCTGTGGGCAGTGGAACCCATAGGCCTGTGCCTCTACAGAGTTTGCTGGCCATGTCACCAGAGAAGCGGAAGCTGGCAGCCCAGGAGGTGCAGCCCACAGAGCCACTGCCTGAGGAGCAGCCCAAGGAGAAGCCACACACCCTGGAGGAATTCTCCTACGAGTTCTTTAGGTGCCCACTCAGGCCCCCACCAGGCCCTGCCAGCCCCTCGGTGTTCCCTGAAGTTCACAGGGAAGCCATGGAGGCAGGTGCAGTGTCCACCTGGCCTCTGCGGAGCAAGAGGAGGGCAGGGCGGGGCCTGGGCTCTCCCTCGACAGTACACACATGGGCAGAGAAGGCTTGAGAAAGGCCCTCACACCAGCCACCATCCCTAACAGGGCCCCAGAGAAGGAGACAGTCAGGAGGACCATGTTGCCCCTGGGCCGGACACAGGGCCACCTGTGGGCCCACTCATCCGAGCCACTGCGGCAGCCTCTGCTCAAGCAAGTCCACGCCAATGCCGAGCTCCGGGACCCTGCCTGTCAGATCTTCATTGATATCCTTCCCCGGCCAGCCTGGCCCCGCTCTGTGTCAACCCCGCACGCACAGGCCCCAGCGCCACCCTGTGAAGGGCACGGGCCCCGGGAGCGCAGGGCAGAGGCAGCATCCGCGCACGGGGCTGGTCGGGCCGTGTGGGGCCAGGGCCAGGGCCAGGGCCAGGTCAGAGGTAGCAGGCGGCCAAGCTGGCACATCCTCCTTGACAGCCACACGCATCCTCCGGTACATGGGTGACTACCCATCTCGACAGGCTTGGACCTCCGTGGAGCTCGCCGACCAGATCTTCTCGTTGGCCCTCCAGGAGTCAGCCCTGCGGGATGAGGTCTACTGCCAGATCCTGAAGCAGCTGACACACAACACCACGAGGTCTGCTGGGGACAGGGAGGGCCCGAGGGCACCAGGCTCCGTGCCCAGGCGCCCGCAGGCTTCACTGTAGCCCCAGAGGCCGTGACCGTGTTCAGCTCGTGGGGGCCACCAGCCTGCCCGGCCCTGACAGCAGCACTGAGAAGGCTGCGGCCCTCATCCGTCCTGCGCCTTCTTGGGGGTGGTCAGAGCAGGGAGGGAAACGGACCTGCCTTGGTCCCTGCCTTCTCCCGCCCTTTCTCCTCTGTGACCTGGCCATGTCACGGGCTCTCCAAAGCTCAGTGCCCCCCTCCATAAAACGGGCACGATGGTACCCCCACCCCATTTTATGCATGTGAAAACCTTTGGAGGCATCAGGCCGCTGGGCAGCAGCTTCCTTGGCTGCGGCCTTGGGCGGGCCTCACACCCCATCTGCCCACTGGCCCAGGCCTGTAGAGGATCCTTTCTGAGCTCATAGGCATTTCCGCCTCCAGGTACAGTGAGGAGCGGGGCTGGCAGCTGCTGTGGCTCTGCACTGGCCTCTTCCCCCCGGGAAAGGCGCTGCTGCCTCATGCTCAGAAGTTCGTAGACACGCGGAGGAAGAAGCTATTGGCTCCCGACTGCAGCCGGCGCATCCAGAGGATCCTGAGGTGAGCCTGCCGGCTCCCTGCCCTTTCAGGAGCATCTGCCTATGGATGCTGAGGGGCCCATCTGGCCCTTCCAGGGCTTGTGGTCCAATGGGGACACCTGTCCATGAAACCAGGTTCTGTGTCCTCTCCAGAAGCTGGTGTCCACTTAAGGAGACAGGCCCAGGCCCCCAGCAACCTGCACAGAAGCCAGGAGCGAGGTTCTGAAGGTCTGACAGGCCTGGATGGTCAGTGGATGCTGCTGGCAGGCTGTCTTAGCCATGGGCTCTTCCTACCCTAACAGCTGCCTATTCAGGGCACAGGAGGAGCTGCCTGGAAGCCAGAGTGTGATGTCAATGCCCCAAGCCACCCAACTCCCCACCCAGCCCAGCCAAGGGTGGCCAAGATGGGAGGCCACTCCCTGCCAATCGATGTGGCCAGCCCTCCCATAGTGGGGCAGTTCTTCCTTGGCTGTCTTGATTCTCATCCACGCCACCTGTCCTGTCCAGCTCGGCCTCCTGTGGCTAGGGGAGATAGTGCTTCGGCCATGGTCATGGAGGGGGAACTGGGTGCCCTCAGAGAAGCCCTGCGGAGATGCCCCCGCTGTATGAGAATGAGAACCCACGTCTCCCTGGCACTGGTGCTCTGCCCAGATCCCCCTCCCATGTATGTCCTGGCCTCCCCAGCCTCCTCGGAGCTGCAGGGCACCTGGGAAGTGAGTCCAGGCTGGCCTCTGAGCCTGGAGTGGGGCAGCCCCTCTGTACCCCATCCTCTACTGGGATTGCAGAGTTATCTATTGTTTGTGTCTGGCACATAATTTAGCTTGGAGGTGGTGGCTGGGGCCTGGGCCGGGCTGGGATGGCAGGGTGGCATGCTCAGCGTCATCTCACTCTAGGACAGGACCCCGGAAGCAGCCCCCACACCCAGTGGAGGTGGAGGCCATAGAGCAGAACATCTCTCGCATCTGCCACAAGATCTACTTCCCTAACGACACTAGCGAGGTGAGCCCCTTACCCCACCCCCGCCTGAGTGACTGGCTGCCCAGGCTCTTGGCCTGCAGCCCCCAGCAAAACCTCCCCACCTTGGTTTCCCACGGAGAGCCAAAAGAAGCTGACTGACACTGTTTTCCAAGTTAGAGTAGGCCTCTCACCTTCACTGTCTCCTTCCCCACCCATTAGACATGAACTGAGTGCCCTGCACCCTCAGGTGCTCAAAGCCAGCACAGGGAGTAGCCACCCCAGAAGGGGTGTTGCTAGTGCAGTGGCAAGTCCCAAAGGAATATGGGACACTCTGGGCCAGCACAGAGAGGGGCTGTCCCAGGGGGAAGGCGGGAGCTGTCAGCAGAGCAGGAAGTCAGGAAAGTCTAGAGAAGGCATTCTGGCCAAGGTTCAGGAGTGAAGAGGCCCTAAGGGTGGGCATCGAAGCTGGGTCCTAGGGCAGAGGGCTCCTGTAGGCTTCCGACCCTGTCCTGGGGCATGGAGGAAGAACTGCTGTCATTGGGGCTGCCTGGAGACCGAGCCTCTGTGGGCTGTGGGAGATGGCGGAGGACAGGTGAGAGGGAGAGTCCCTTAGACCCCAGCTGTGGTAGAGTCCCCTCCAGCCCAGTGGCAGCAGTGAGGTGCAGAGGAGGGGCCGAAGAGCATGCTCCCTTGCCGGCTCCTCCTCCCCCCACCCGCCCCGCCGCTGGCAGCATGGCCTTTATCATCTTGGAGCCAGTGGGTTCCACAAGGCAAAGTTCCCACAGTCTGGCTACAGGGCTCTCAAACCAAGTTCAAAAGGCTGAGCCTCCTGGGCCCTCAAGACAGTGAACTCTGAACAACATAAGCATCTGCCCAGTTTTCTAGAAGGGAAGGCTAAGGCATGTCCAGACAGTCTTTATTTTTTAAAGATTTATTTATTTATTTGAGAGAGAGCAAGAATACATGAGTGGGGGAGGGGCAGAGAGAGAGAGAGAGAATGTCAAGCAGACTCCCACTGAGTGTAGTGGGTGCAGGGCTCTATCCCACGACCCTGAGATCATGACCTGAGCCAAAATCTCAAGTCAAACACTCAACCAACTGAGCCACCCAGGCGCCCCCCGAGCCCGTCCTTAGGAGAAACAGCACCAGGCTGTGAGGGGTCATGCCAGGCGGAGCCTCATCCTGAGACCTTCATGTACTGCTCTCTGCCCAGATGCTGGAGGTGGGCACCTACACTCGGGTGCGAGATGTATGCCAGGGCATCGCCACCAGGCTGCAGCTGTCTTCCTGGGAAGGCTGCAGCCTCTTCATCAAGATTGCTGACAAGGTGCAGTCGGCGGGGTGGGCCAGGGGTGGCGGGAAGGCAGGCAGATGTCTGGGGTATGTGGCATTCTCCCCCGTGTCCTGGGCCAGGCCCCGCACTGCACACAGGCTGGCAGGATAAAAGTCGGTAGGCTTATGGAGCAGCATAATGGGGGGACAGGCCCCCAAGACAGAGAGACCCAACGCTGAGGAGCATGGGGCCTCCCAGGCCATAGATGGGCTGGCTGGACCCAGGTGCTCCGCACCCTCCAGGAGGGCACTCCCCAGAAGCCCTTCTACTGCACACCCCTCTGCCTTCCTCCCCATCCACCCCAGGTCATCAGCCAGAAGGAGGGAGACTTCTTCTTTGACTCCTTGCGGCAAGTGTCTGATTGGGTGAAGAAAAACAAGCCCCAGAAAGAAGGTAAGGGGAGCAGGGTAGGGGTGAGGAAGAAGGGATGTGGCTGGGGTAGAAGAGGCAGGGAGAGAGGGGACAGTCTTCCTCCCTGTGCCAGGGTCAGAAGGTTTCCCTGGCACCTGTTGCACGGCCCCTGCCCATTCATTCATTCATTCATTCCCCTTATATCCCCTGAGTCCTGGGTATGGCTAGACCTGGGGCCAAGTCTAGAACAGATGGCTGGATGCAGGGTCATGACGGCTGTGTGTGGGGCTGACTCCCACAGGGAGGTCCGGGAGCATCCCGGCCAGGATGGCCTCTACGCTATCCTGAAGGATGAGGAGGAGATGGGGGTTAGGGAGGAAGAGGGGATGAGGCTTTCCAGCAGGAGAGGCAGCAGGAGCAAACACAGCAGTGATGTAGGGGGGCGAGGTGCATCGAGGCACACGTGCTGCAGGCAGGGTGAGGGGAGGGGGGCAGCAATGCCTCGGCCACAAAAGGGGGTGGGCAGCACAGGTCCAACAGTCTGCTGGGTCACAGGACAGCCTGGGTGCTCAGTAACCCACTCCTTACCCCATCCGCCCCTGCCCAGGGGCGCCCGTGACACTCCCCTACCAGGTGTACTTCATGCGGAAATTGTGGCTCAACGTGACCCCGGGGAAGGATGTGAATGCAGACACCGTACTTCATTACCATCAGGTACCCAGGCAGGCTCCCTCCTCATGGGTATTTGAGTCCAGCTTTGATCCCTCACACACCTGCCCTGAGCGGCAGGAGAGGAGGCAGCAGGCCCACAGCCACCTGGCTCCAGGACACCCCTCTCTGCAGGGGCTTTTGAGGCCCTTAGGCCCCATGTGTGGGCAGTCTGAGCCCCTGAGAGTTCTGCAGCCAGGAGCAGAGGGACAGCAGCCCTCGGGAGGTGACTGACCAGCACCGGCAGCATGATTGCTGAGAAGGGGAGGGGACAGAAGATCCCAACCACACAGGGCAGGCCACCACCTCTATGGCCAGACATCAGGAAGCCCTGCCCTGACTTGGTGGTCATTGCCCCTGCCCGAGACCCTCCCCCATAGGCCTTAGGCTTTGCTGGCTCTGTCTCCTGACCGGGGGTGAGCCAGTACCTCTGCTGCCTAAACTCAGAGGGTTGGGGGCAGCAGCCTAAGCCAATACGTCCATCACCCAGGAGCTGCCCAAGTACCTTCGTGGATTCCACAAGTGTTCACAGGAGGATGCTGTCCACCTGGCCGGCCTCATCTACAAGGCCCAGTTTGACAACAACCGGTCCCAGCTAGCTAGTATCCCCAAGATCCTGAGGGAGCTTGTGCCTGAGAACCTGACACGTCTCATGTCCTCTGAGGAATGGAGAAAGGTCCTTGATGGGTTTGGGGAGGGGGCCCTTGGGTCCATGGGTGCCAGGCCCTGCCTAGGCAAGATGAGCACGTTCTGGACATGGAGGGCATGCTGTGCCTGCAAGTGTCACCCCTTCCCCATGCCGTCCCCAGTACATCAGAGACTGATTCTCTGTGTGTGGAGGACACACCAGGCTCTAGGAGCCCCCCAGTCTGGCCGCAGGCATCGAGGTGCAGCTTTGGACTAGGGCCCCAGGGACCCTGTGCGAAGGCCCTGGTAGGGCACTGGCCCCACTCAGGTGCTCACTGGCCCTTACCATCCCCCAGAACATCCTTCTGGCCTATGACAAGCACAAGGACAAGACAGTAGAGGAGGCCAAGGTGGCGTTCCTCAAGGGGATCTGCCGGTGGCCCACATTTGGGTCTGCCTTCTTCGAGGTGAAGGTAGGCCTCACACAGCCCTGCCCCCAGCAGCCTGAGTGTCTCTTTAAATACACGCCAGGGGAGGGCCTGGCCACCTGGCCTGGAAGGAGGAGGTGTGCACGTGAGTGCACGTGTGTGTCCCAGGGAGGTGGCCCCCGGGCTTCCCCGGCTGGGCTGTGACCATTGTGCCCACCCCACCCTCCCCAGCAAACCTCGGAGCCTTCCTACCCAGACATCATCCTCATCGCCATCAACCGGCACGGGGTTCTGCTTATCCACCCCAAGACCAAGGTAGCAGCAGGGCCCCGGGGGGGGCGGGTCCAATTACCCTGCACAGGTGGTATCCCCTGCCCTCCTGTCCCCCCTCACATGGCTCCCCGGGCTCTGGAGGACCCCAGGACAAGCTCCTTCCTAGGGCGCCTAGGACCCCTGGGCTTCAGCTGTGTCCTACTCCCCCTGGCCCACTCTGTCCCCAGGAGCTGCTCACCACCTACCCCTTCACCAAGATCTCCAGCTGGAGCAGCGGCAGCACCTACTTCCACATGGCACTGGGGAGCCTGGCCCGGGGCAGCCGCCTGCTGTGTGAAACCTCTCTGGTGAGTCCCAGGTCCCTTCCCCTCATCCAGACCTACAGGACGCGGAGGCCCCAGGGACTACGTTTCCCCAACCCTGACCCCAGACTGCCACCAGGCAAGTCGCTCCCTGTGAGGGCCTGGCTTCCTGTGCCCAGGGTGAGCTAGGCCAGGCAGGGCCGTCAGAGTCTGGAAGGAGGAGCAGCAAGGAAAAGGCTGGGAGTGTCAGCCAGGGATCATGAGGGAAGGCCTGGCGTGGGCCCTGTGGTCCTGGGCACTCTGAGGAGGGAGGCAGACTCTGTTCTCAGCAGCAGGAACCCTGTTTGCACGTCACCTCCCTGTACAGGGTGTCCTTGAGGCCGAAGGGAGGCACTGCCACTGCACCTCACAGCCTCCAACCCCCCTTCCCCTGTCCAGGGCTACAAGATGGATGACCTGCTGACCTCGTATGTGCAGCAGCTCCTGAGCGCCATGAACAAGCAGCGGGGCTCCCAGACCCCGGCCCTGGCTGATCCTTAGCACTGGGAGCTGACCTGCCCACTCACTTCCCCTCCCCAGTCTGGGGTCCTCGTGGCACTTGCCTAGTACGACTCCTTGGCCCAGGGCCTACACTCTGCAGACAGCCCTTTCATGCTGCTCTCCCCCCAGAACACAGCTCCACTACCCTCAGCACACCAGGCAGGTCTCCTCTCCTGAAGGTGTGACCATGGAGGCCAAAGTGGGGAGCCCAGGACAGGGCTGGGAGTATCGGGCTCCAGGCTGATGAGTGGATGGCTGAAAGGACTCCCCCAAGAACGTTCAATAAAAATTCCTGAAGCAGTGTGCAGTGTGCTAGTGAGAGAAGGTGGAGCAGGAGGGTCAGGTGGGCAGGAGGCCTAGGAGGCACTGGCCAGCAAAAGGACTCTTCCAGAAAAAGCAAGTCACATTGTGACTTCTCTGGGGACACCCGGATGACAACCCCATTCTCAGAGAATGACTTCATCCGTTTCTCTCTCCTCCCTTCCTCTCCCTTCCCCCTCCCTTCCTCCCTCCTCTTCCTGTGAGGCCCCCCAGCATACCTTTCTCCTTCCCTCATGGGGCACTGGGATACATGACCGCTGCCGGGAGGGCCTGGGGTGGGTGCGGCCAGGCCTGCCTGCTCTCTGGTTGCTGGCTTCATGCTAAGGCCAGTGCCCAGGCAGGAGCAGAGCTGGATGCAGGGCCTTAGCGGCCTGGGGTCATCCCCACCATGCTGGCCCGCTCCATCCTACCCACCCATCCTGCCCACCCAGCCAGCCTTCATGGACTGAGGGTTTCTGGCTGGACTTGTTTCCAAGGCCTGACAGCAGCCTGCCCCTGAGAACAAGGACTGGATCCCAACTGGACCTCTCTGTCACCTGTCTTGTATGGTGTCTGCTTCTCTAAGCATTCAACACCCTCAAAGCAGTATGTCCACAGGGGCTGCTGCCTCACGTCCTCACTCTCATGTCAAAAACCAAGCAAGCCATGTGGTCGTGTAAATAAGCCTTCATTCATTGTGCAAGCACCACATCCTGTGCTAGCCACGGAGGAAGTGTCCTCCCTGGAGGGTCGGAATGAGCCACCCACCCACCCGGAAGTGAGTGGGAGGATGAGCCTCCCACTACCTTCTGCCCCCTGGCCAGCTGCACCCAGAGGATCAGCATGTGCCCTTGTGGAGGGAGCAGGGAGCCTGAGGTGCTATGGGGACCACAGAGGGGCTTGGGGGAACCACAGTGGCTGCTGGCCCAGAGTGGAGTAGCCAAGGCCGGATTTCAGGAAGGAGGCTTCCTGAGTGACAACAAGGGTGGGGGTGGAGTCCTTGTCCCTCCTGATGATTTGAGGGGTACAGTGGCAAGATTTACCGACATGGTTTAAGCACAAGGATCCTAATTGTTTGCGTGAGCATGTGGCCAAGGGTGAAAGGGTGGTCGCCAGAGGCCCCCATCCTCATGGTCAGGGTCACAGGGCTGGAGCAGCCGCCTGGCTGTGGCCCCCAGGGCCATTTGTGGAGAGTGGGACCACCTTGGGGTGGAAGCTGGTCAAGCTCCCACGCAGGAGGACGTGAGCTGCCGGGTGCCCCTGCAGGAGTGGGACAGATCAGGACGAGCAAGGCTGGGAGCAGTGGCCCATGACCAGGGCCAGGAGACCCCAGGCGCTGAGGCTCCCATGTCCCCAGAGGACCTAGAGCTAAGGCTTGTGGGCACAGGCCTGTCCTAGGCTCAAGGCCCCTGCATCTGCCCTATGCCTTTGTAGAAGGAAAGAGAGGAGCCCATAGCAAGGGAGAGAAGAAAGGCCTGGGGAGGAGACAGAGATGAGGGATTAGGGGTAAAAGGGGGGTTAGTGAGCAAAGAGAATGGGGAGGAGAGGGAAGAGGGGAAGAACCGGTGGATGGGGGAGGGAGGGAAGGAGAAGAGATGAGGGGGGAAGAAGAGGGGAGGAAAGAAGGAAGGAAGGGGAGGCCACAGACAGGGAGCAGAGATGCGGAGTGGAGGCAGCAATGGGAAGGGGCACCAGGAGCAGGGTCACTAGCAGGTAGGGGGCCATGGAGGCAGAGGGCAGGCAGGAGGTCCCTCAGGCGGAGTTGAGGCCCACAGACTTGGGGTGGGCCTTGCGGGCAGCCAGCTCCGACAGCTTCTTCAGCCGCTTCTTCAGCTCCAATGGAAACTTCTCGTAGCATCTCTTGCACACGGGCTTCATGTCGAACTCCACAAACTTGTTCCTGGGGAGGAGGTCCAGCAGTCAGGAGGGCTCCTGGCCCCACCAAGTCAGGCTCTGCAGAAGCAGAGCCCCGGCCCCTAGCAGTCCAGGTTGCGGGGTGAGCTTCCAGCCAGAGGTCACGGAGGATGAGGAAACAGGCTGCCAAGCCTCCTTTCCCTCCCAGAAGCTTCTGATACTCCAGAACCATCCATAACTCCCCGCTGTCCTCAGAAACCCGGGTTCTGTCTCACCTCACAACTCCAGCCACTCTGCACCTCCTGTGGCTTCCTGGAGGAGCCAGTGGTTGGACTCCTTGGCTTCAAATGTGCTGTTCCCTGAGCAGAATGCCCTTCCCTCGCCAGAGCCCAGTGTCTTTGCTGGTGTATTGGAGGCTCGCCTCCCCCCAACCCTCACGATGTCCTGGGGGCCCTGGCAGCCCCAGGCCCCGACCACAGCAGGCTTTCTGGAAAAGCCTGATGAAGAGCCCAGGGGAAGCCCACTCAAATGTGAGCTCCCATGGCAGGCTCCAGGAGGAAGACACGGTGCAGTCCCCTGTCTGCCCACACTGGGCCCCCCAGAAGGCCGGCACCACTTACTTCAGGGTGAGCTTGCTGTTGCAGGTGGAACAGGAGAAGCAATTCACACACCAGGCCTTGTTGAGGGCTGACACCACTGCGAGGGGCAGAGGCAGGCAGGCTCAGCAGGCCCAGGCTGGGTGGAACCAGCTGGGCCTGCAGCTGCAGGACTCATGTGCCAGAGGGAGAGCAGACACATGCAGGGGGGCAAGGGGGGCACAGGCCAGGGACAGAGGATCCTTACCATCGCCCTCAATCACATGGCTGCAGTTATAGCAGACGTCCCCAAAGAGCTGTGGACGTAGCAGGTGTCAAACTTGTGGTGGGCAGTCACGCCCTGGCGCAGGGCCAAGGCTGCCACTGACCCCCATCCCACCCCCCAACAGCTGCTCTCAAGCATCCTCCTCAGACTCCTGGGCCCCTCCTGCCAGGGTGCAGCCTCAGGCCTGAAGTGAGGGCACCCCTGGCTCAACAGAATCACCACCCTGGGACAGACTGCAGGCTGAGGCGTTGCTCCTGGGGAGAACCCCACTACCCCTGCTGGGGTCCATGAGAGGGCACGCCCCAGGGCCTAGCCCCTGACCTCTGTGGCACAGCCACTGGGCAGCTCTGCAGACTGGGAGGGAGGAGGACGGCGGCACCATCACTCCCATGAAGCTAGGATGCTCACGGCCCTCTCATTCAGTTCCCACAGCACGTCGGGGCCAGAGTCTCCCAGGACGCCCAGCACACGGCCTGGCCTTGGCACCCAGCACAGGCTCTGAAGGGGCCACCCTGGTCCTCTCCTGCCCCAATGGGTGCTGGCTGTGTGCCAGCCACTCATGCCACCTCGCCTCCCTGAAGGCCCCCACTGCCCCCGGCCGCCCCCTGGCCCCGGGCTTCACAGGCCCTGCCCGTCCACTGTCTGCCCCCAGGCCCCACCTGGTTGTAATGGGTCTCACAGTAGGCCAGGCCCTTCTTCTCATAGTGCCGGTGCCCCAGGAACGGCTTCTCACACTTGGCGCAGACAAAGTGCTGAGAGGAAAGGGGACAGCAGGGCAGCTGAGGGCTGGAGCGACCACCCCAGGAGGTGGAGGGCCACCCTGGAGTCAGAACTGGCAGGCGGCATGGACCTGCATGGACTGCCCGCAAGGCAGCCAACCCCACTCCTTTCCTAATGCTCAGTGACCCAGCACCATCCTGTCCAGAGCTGCTCTTACCTGCCGCAACCTCAGTGCCAGCTGCCGCGTGCTGGTGAGGTACCTGTGGCAGGGTGGCCCTCTGGGGGGCCTGCTCTGTTATGAGCATGGTGCCTGCCTGTGTCAGGGGCATCCCCTACAAGCCCCGGAGCCACTGAGCAGCGTCTTCCCATTCACATGGTGTGTGGGGATCTGCCCTCCTCACCAGGATCGGGGCCAGGGCCTGCATCGGAAGCCTCCCAAAGAAGCCACCCATGGCAGGGCTTCTGGGGGACAGACTAGTCAGGGCCCCAGGGAACACAAGCCTCCCTTCCAACGAGTGTCTGCAAGGCCATCGGAGCCCACAGCGTGGAGGCGAGTGTTCCAGGTGCCCCAGGCACACACACCTGAGGAGCTCCACCAGCAGGTGTGCCCAGCTTCTGTATCTACATGAGGCTGTACACAGCCAGTTCTGTCAACCATAATGCCAGATGGTGCCTTTAGGCAGACTGTCCCCAAAGTTTTCTCGTGACTTCGGAATCTTCTAGAAGGCCAGGAGGGGAGAGGAAAGTAGGTGGATGCAGCTGCCTGACCGTGGTCTGTGCCTTAGGTCTACTGGCTCCTGCGGAGGCCAGGGACAAGGAGGGGCAGCACCCAGAGGAAGAAGCAAGCCGAGTGGCCTGGCAGTGGGAGTGTGGAGGAGCTGCAGGGCCGGACTCCAAATATAACAGTGAGCCCACCGCCACCTCCTGGCCTCGCTCACCTCCACATGCCACTGCTTGCCCAACGCATTGACCACACGGCCTTCGATGGGCCGGCGGCAGGCCCCACAGATAGGGACGCCCATTTTGTCATGGCAGGGCAGGCAATACAGCTCTCCCTTCAGCTCTCGGGCCTCTGCGGTCAGCTCCTTCCTGGAAGATAGAGCAGAGCCCCAGGTGACACCCCTGCCCCTCTTCAGGGCTTGCACTGGCACGGGCAGGTCCCCCTGGCCCCTCCAGCCCTGGGGAGCAGCTTCTGGAGAGGCGCCTCTCTGGTCCAATAGAGTGCCTGGAGCAGACGGCTCTTTGATCCCTGGTCCCTTCGAGGACTTCCTGTGCCCCAGACAGGCCCCAGGGCACAAGATTCCTGCACAGGCCTCTCAGAAGGCCGCCTGTGTTGTGCATTGTCAGGCCCTCTGAGAAGCAGATCTGTTCTCTGGCCCCTCTGCACCAGACTGAGTGTCTGGGGCATGCACGAGGGATCCTCTGCAGGATCCCCTCCACCCTGCCCTCGCCCTCCAAGTGTTTGATTCCTTCAACCCAGCGTCCTGGGGCCCAACCCTCCCTCACCTTGTCTCCAGCGGGGCCTCATGCAAGTGCTCCCTGAACACTGGAGAAAGGTGTTTCCTGCGGTGATGCTTCTACCTCCACCCTGCACCCCCTTTCCAACTGGTCCACCCACCCTGTTCCATCACTGCCCCGGGAGGGGGGCACCCACCCGGCTCACCACCTGCCCCTCTTACACACATACCCGCAGTGGGTGCAACTGAAGTGGTCCGGGTGGTAGGCGTCGTTCTTGAACATAAGGGGTTGCTCATCAATGACCAGATGGCACCGCTGACAGACATACTTGCCCAGGCCCTTGGCCTTCTCTCGGTTGTGACAAGGCCGGCACAGGTGCCTGTGGGAAGTGAGGCAGGTGTAAGGGCCGACTATCTGTTCCCCCTCTTCCTTGCCAGACAGCATGGTCCACCTCTTGGGAGAAGAGCCCCGGGGACTCCCGCCTGCAGCTTTAACAATGCCTCTAAGCCTCGAGAGGCTTGGCCAGTGGTCCACAAGAGCAAGCTAACTAATCCTGCGGCCAGGAAGTCTACAGATGTGCCCTCTACAAAGGGGGTCCTGCAAAAAATGACTAGAAAGAATGTTGGTATTTGCTGTCTTTGGATGGCAGAGCAAATGTGGAGTTTTCTACTCCCTGCTTTTTCTGAGCCTAGAACATCATATGGAATAGAGTGGACATTTCATTGCCATTTGCTGAAAAATTAACTTTATTTTTCAAATGTCTTTGAACATGGGTGCATGAGTAAATCATGACTATCAGCTAGAAAACCCTGCTGTGCCCAGCATAGTGGCCAAGGGTGCACACCCCCTTCCTTTGGGGTCTCTCAGACAAAGAGGGACCCATACATCTACAGGCTTTCTGTATCCAGAGACAAGCACAGCTGTGTCAGATGGAGGACCCCAAACCCAGGAACTATCATTACAGAGTCTTTTTTGTAAAGACCTCATAGTAATTTCTGATGCTACTCCTTGCATTGGGCAACAGCTGTGTTCTCTATTAAGGGAGAAATCAACATGGTTTCTGTTTCCTTGTGCCTCAACGATGGCAGGAATTTACATGCAGGGTCCCAAGCAAAGATGTACAAGGCCCCAATGCATTACTCCCATCCCCACCTGCCACCTCATCTGTAAGCAGTCCTGATGCATCCGGGCCCTCCCCTCCTGCCTTCCCAGGCGCCCATCCATGGGGAGGCTCTCTACCCCTCAGCAGCCTCCATGGGGACCTAATACCCACAGTCAGCCTCTTTTATAGGCAGATCAAGGAATCTAGTTCAGAGATCAACTCTCAGACTCAGGATCCTGCAAGTAGGTATGATGGACAGATCCTAGATGCCAGGGAGGCCAACTCACTGTCCACAGCCTCGGCTACATGCCTGCCACCTCACCTGGTTCTGGACTCCCCACAGCGTAACACTGCCGGCTGCCTGCCTTATGCATGTCTCATCTCCCCAGCTTGTGTGAAGGCCAAGGGGCCAAATGAGTGCCCAGGAGCCACTTGGTAAGCTGCTGACTGGCTCCAGGCTGTGCCCCACACAAGGTAGCCCCTTAAGCTGAGTCTGCGGTACATGAGTGAATGAATGATTGTAAAAGAGAGGAAGGAGAGACAGTGGGTATCATCTCCCCTGACAATACAGCAGCCAGGCCAGAACTAGGAGTCGGGCCCCTCAGCAGGGCCCCCTGGCTCCACCTACCCACGGGACACAGACGGGCCTGTCGTTGCTGCAGTCTTCATCTCCCTGACCAAGGCTTTGTGCCTTCAGTCTCCGGAACCCTGTGCCTACCCCACTCACCCAGACACCCAGATCCCCCCGCCACAGCAGGCCCAAGCAGAGCTGCGCCCCCAAACCCCCAGCCACCAGACCTCTGTGGTTTACCCTCTCCACATCACACCCGCCACCTGCTTGTGTCTCTGTCACACACACAGCATTTATTCCCTATGACTCCACTCCCAATTTTGGTGACTACTCTTAGCATTAGGACAACACTCAAGCCGAATGGAATAACTTTTGTTTCAAAGCTACAGAAATTAGCACAACTCCACAGAATTCTGCTACAACAGTCGATTCCCTCACAGCTACTGTCAGCAACCACCCAACAACAGGAATAGCCAGGCAGACAGCCTTGTTTCAAATTCATGTGAGCCGGTCCTTCCAGATCTCTATGGGGAGTGGCACAGGGGAGCAGCCAGGACCTGATCACACACTTGCAAACTCCACTGGCTTCCAGCAGAGACCAAATCGAGGAGCCCTGCACCCCACAAGAAACCCCAGATAAGAAACGTCTTTTCCTTTTTTTTTTTTTTTAAGATTTAATTGATTTATATTAGAGCGAGAGAAGGAGAAGCAGGCTTCTTGCTGAGCAGGGAGCCTCGCTGAGCAGGACTTGATTCCAGGACTCCGAGACCATGACCTGAGCTGAAGGCCGACACGTAACTGACTGAGCCACCAGGTGCTCTGGGAAGCACCTTTTCAGCAGACCTGATCCCAGCACCAAATCCAAAGACAATCTGCAGAATTTTTTTCTTGGTAGAATGAAGATGGAACCATTCATGAAGAATTCTGGCATCAAGGTGCAACAGAAAAACTGGAACAAACCAAAACTAACACACACAAATCTTAAGTTTTGGAGTGACACATGCTTGGGCACAATTCTTTTTTTTTTTTAATAATAAATTTATTTTTTATTGGTGTTCAATTTGCCAACATACAGAATAACACCCAGTGCTCATCCCGTCAACTGCCCCCCTCAGTGCCCGTCACCCCTTCACGCTCACCCCCCGTCCTCCTCCCCTCCCACCACCCCTAGTTCGTTTCCCAGAGTTAGGAGTCTTTATGTTCTGTCTCCCTTTCTGATATTTCCCACGCATTTCTTCTCCCTTCTCTTATATTCCCTTTCACTATTATTTATATTCCCCAAATGAATGAGACCATATGATGTTTGTCCTTCTCCGATTGACTTACTTCACTCAGCATAATACCCTCCAGTTCCATCCACGTCGAAGTAAATGGTGGGTATTTGTCGTTTCTAATGGCTGAGGAATATTCCACTGTATACATAGACCACATCTTCTTTATCCATTCATCTTTCGATGGACACCGAGGCTCCTTCCACATTTGGCTATTGTGGACATTGCTGCTATAAACATCGGGGTACAGGTGTCCTGGCGTTTCATTGCATCTGTATCTTTGGGGTAAATCCCCAGCAGTGCAATTGCTGGGTCGTAGGGCAGGTCTATTTTTAACTCTTTGAGGAACCTCCACACAGTTTTCCAGAGTGGCTGCACCAGTTCACATTCCCACCAACAGTGTAGGAGGGTTCCCTTTTCTCCGCATCCTCTCCAACACTTGTGGTTTCCTGCCTTGTTAATTTTCCCCATTCTCACTGGTGTGAGGTGGTATCTCAGTGTGGTTTTGATTTGTATTTCCCTAATGGCAAGTGATGCAGAGCATTTTCTCATGTGCGTGTTGGCCATGTCTATGTCTTCCTCCGTGAGATTTCTGTTCATGTCTTTTGCCCATTTCATGATTGGGTTGTTTGTTTCTTTGCTGTTGAGTTTTTTTTTTTAATATTTTTATTTATTTATTCATGAGAGACACAGAGAGAGAGGCAGAGACACAAGCAGAGGGAGAAGCAGGCTCTATGCAGGGAGCCTGATGTGGGACTCAATCCTGGGACTCCAGGATCATGCCCTGGGCTGAAGGCAGGTGCTAAACCGCTGAGCCACCCAGGTGTCTCTTTGCTGTTGAGTTTAAGAAGTTCTTTATAGATCTTGGAAACTAGCCCTTTATCTGATGTGTCATTTGCAAATATCTTCTCCCATTCTGTAGGTTGTCTTTGAGTTTTGTTGACTGTATCCTTTGCTGTGCAAAAGCTTCTTACCTTGATGAAGTCCCAATAGTTCATTTTTGCTTTTGTTTCTTTTGCCTTCGTGGACGTATCTTGCAAGAAGTTACTGTGGCCGAGTTCAAAAAGGGTGTTGCCTGTGTTCTCCTCTAGGATTTTGATGGAATCTTGTCTCACATTTAGATCTTTCATCCATTTTGAGTTTATCTTTGTGTCTGGTGCAAGAGAGTGGTCTAGTTTCATTCTTCTGCATGTGGATGTCCAATTTTCCCAGCACCATTTATTGAAGAGACTGTCTTTTTTCCAGTGGATAGTCTTTCCTGCTTTATCGAAAATAGTTGAACATAAAGTTCAGGGTCCACTTCTGGGTTCTCTATTCTGTTCCATTGATCTATGTGTCTGTTTTTGTGCCAGTACCACACTGTCTTGATGACCACAGCTTTGTAGTACAACCTGAAATCAGGCATTGTGATGCCCCCAGATATGGTTTTCTTTTATAAAATTCCCCTGGCTATTCGGGGTCTTTTCTGCTTCCACACAAATCTTAAAATAATTTGTTCTAACTCTCTGAAGAAAGTCCATGGTACTTTGATAGGGATTGCATTAAACGTGTTACATTGCCCTGGGTAACATTGACATTTTCACAATATCAATTCTGCCAATCCATGAGCATGGGATATTTTTCCATCTCTTTGTGTCTTCCTCAATTTCTTTCAGAAGTGTTCTGTAGTTTTTAGGATATAGATCCTTTACCTCTTTGGTTAGGTTTATTCCTAGGTATCTTATGCTTTTGGGTGCAATTGTAAATGGGATTGACTCCTTAATTTCTCTTTCTTCAGTCTCATTGTTAGTGTATAGAAATGCCACTGGCTTCTGGGCATTGATTTTGTATCCTGTTGGGCACAATTCTTGATGCTGCCCCTTCCTGGCAAGTTACTTCACCTCTCTGAACCTGTTTCCTCATCTGTGAAATGGGCCATAATCCCAACTGCACACGATTATGTGGAAAACGAGTTTAAAATTGTATACATAGTAGTTACTTCTCAATGATAGCTATGTACATTTTTAATGTTTTAACTAAAAAACTTAAAGGTCTTTTGAGATCGAGCATGGTGATTTTGTTCCCAATGTTATTATCTGGGGAAAGACAGGGAGGCATGCTCAGTAGCAGCCACTGCCAACACCTGGACCCCCAGCCTTGAGCCACCCCTGGGAGGGGTCTTGGGGACACCTAGGGACTGGGCAGCAGTGGCCATCTTCACAGGCCTCCTGTACAAAGGAGGAGCCCGCACAGGTAAGGGCCAGCCTCGTGGGCTGTACCATGTCCTCACAGGCCCAGACAGCGCCCCATTATGAGGCGGCCCGCAGCTGTGCCTCACTCAAGATAAAGGCCATGATTTATTCCGCACGTCCGAATGGAGCCTAATTATACAGGGCAAGACACAAGGACCCTACAGCAAGTGTCCTGAAAGAGTCCCCTCTCATTCCACCAAACAAGGCTGCTCAGCCTCTCAGCCTCCCCATTCACTGTCCCCCTCTACTGTCCTCTGAGCAGGCTTGGAAGCCCAGGCCTGTTGCCATGGTGGCCAGCCCCTCCCGCCCCCCCCCCCCCCCGTGGGTAGGAAATTATCCCCTGCTGAAACGTCCTCTTGTCTCTGTCAGCCCCAGCCTGCCCCCACCCCACCCAGCCCGCGCCCACTCCACATCTTCGAACAGTCACACACCCGACTTCTGTGATGCTTGGTGGGCAGGCTGGGGGGTGGGGGTGGGGGGCCCTGGGCCTAGGACACACTGGAATATTCACAACCCAGTGGCGGCAGAGGCAGCCGTAGGAGTGGCCCACCACACAAGGAACCTCTCGGAATGAAGCAGCCTTTCAGGGCCAGAGGGGCTGCAGTCTCCCCTCTCTCCTTAAATAGCCAGCCTTCCAGCGGCACGGAGCCCACCGCCAGCGCCACCACCCACTGACCACAGCCCACCTGCCGCCGCGCAGCCCTCCTGCCCTTGTGCCTGCACCCAGCTGTAAGAGGTAAGGACAAGGACCCAGTGAGGGCAGGCAGGGGGTTTAGGCGCCAAGCAGAGGCCAACCCAGAGCAAGGGCAGCACTGGGTGCCCCTGTCCCTGAGACACTCTGTGATGATGGCACCACCTATTTATTGAAGGCTGCCTTTGTCTGGATCACAGCAGACCCACTAGGAGGTATTTCTATCCCCTTGTCCAGGGGCTTACAGAGGGTGACTGCAACGACAGTCAGCTGGAATCAGAATCCAGGCTCTCCACTGCAAGGCCACCAGGGCACAGGGAGGAGCCAGATGGAGCAGAGAGAAGAGGTGCCGGCCTGTGTGAGGGACTGCAGTGTCTGCCCACCAAGGCCCTGCCACCTTGGGCCTCTTCCTACAGCCCCACCTACAGCCCCACCTGCCCAGGTCTCCCCTCCACGGAGGCCCAGGACCTGCCTCTGACGCTTGCCTGACCCACAGCCCCAGACCCCCCGATGTCCAGGCCCAGGCGCACTCCATGTGCCCACACCACCCTGCCCTGAGCAGCCCCACGGAGGAGCCCACAAGGGCAAGCCAAGGCTTGCATCTCTAGGGTACGCATAGAGAGGGAGACAGGGACCCATTTCAGACCACACTGCAAAAATCAGTATCAAAACTCCTACCATGGGAGAGGCAAAGAAACCTCAACAAACCAGAAACAGGCCTAAAAGTATTTTTAAATGGAGTCTCAATCCCAGAGAGAGCATTGTGCATGCAGCCTTCAGTGGTGGCGGGAAGCCGAGGGCACTGGGCAGGAGGCAGACGGCCAGGTGCTGCCATGACCACCAGATACCACAACGGGCCAGCAACCTGTGCAGCCAGGCAGGCCCCACAATCGATGTAATGCTCTTCGGTTACCATCTTGAAACTCCTACTTTTGGATAAAGGGTCGACATTTTCATTTTGCACTGGGCACCAAAAATGACATCACCCTTCCTGGGGCCAGACCCCGAGAAAGTGCCGCCGAGCCCAGGAGACACTTCCAGCATGAGCCCTGAGGCTGAGCCACACTCCCTACTCTGGCACCCGGCACCCAGCAGCCTCCAGAGGCAAGGCAATGCCCCAGGAGGTGCTGGGTGTCCCAGCTAGGTGTCCCTGATCTGACTTCCAAATCTAGGACCACCATCCCCAGCCAAATGGCCTTGGGCAAATTAGCCGATTTTAAGCCTAGACTTCTTAATCCCAGATCTGTGCAAGGAAGCTACCGATGCAGAGGCCTGGCAGACTGGGTAGTCAGTACCTGCGAGCAGCCCTCCGGGAGGGGCCAGGGAGTAACTGTACTGAGGGGCGGAGTCCAGGCATGAGGGGCAGCCCAGAGCAGAGGGTATCCAGCTCCCCAGTTCTACATGACCCTTCCCTCACTTGGCCCCATCCTCTCTCCAACAGCCAGGGCTTCCCTGGCTTCAACACCTTGGGGTACACACACCTGGAAACAGCAGGAAGGTAGTTTCTGTATTGGATTTCAGGCATCCTGACCCACTCTGGAGCAGGGGAAATCATCTGGGCAAGGGAACCTCCCTGGATCCCTTCAATAACTAACGTGATATTGTTAGGAAAGTACCCCACTTTCCCCGAGGATGGTGACTGGCCAGATGCTCTGTGCCACTCACTTGCATTGCCCCTGGCTCTCTCCTGCTTCAGACAGCCTGCCCTCACCCCTCCATGTGTGTGTTGAAGAGACAGGGATAAGGGGGTGGTTATAGGACCCCAGGGGTGATTGATGAAACATGATGGGGAGGGTCCAGCTGCTGCCCAGCCTGACAGCTCAGCATACCCACAAGCTGGACCACCTGCTCTGTTCTGTCTACTGAAAGGGAACATGCCAGGCCCCACTACATGCCTCTGTTCTTCATCCATGCCTAGGGATGGCACCCAGCCTCCTCCTCCAGGAGCTGCTGTGCTCAAAGAGCTGCCACCATGCCTCCAGAGGGAATTGAGGCCAGGAGACGCTTGCCGAGAACTTGCTCCAGCTGCCTGCCTGCTCAGTACAGAGCCAGGCTCAGCCAGGATCACATCCCTGACCCTGCCATGGCCACAGCCTGTGCTCCTCCTCCAGCTGCTGGGATGCCACTTCTCTCCTGTGAGCTCCTCTCCTGCCCCTGCAGCCCAGCCACATAGGTGGGCAGTGTGGGTGTCAGGAGGCCAGGCTTCCAGGGAGGCCCCAGAAGCTGCCCTGCAGGTGAGGGTCTGCCAGGCATGAGAACGAGGGGCTGGCAGCAGCCCAGGGATGCAGGACATGCGGGTCAGGTGGAGGCTGCTCTGGCCCTGATGTCCTGCCCTCTTCTGCCCACACCTCCCACTCCCAGGGCTGGTGAGGGGGGCAGGGTATTTGGGAGCCTCCCTCTTCTTTTTGGATCTCTTGAGTTGGCCAATATCAACACAGGAGTCTGTTCCTCTGTCAGGCAGGGAGCAGGGAACACACACCCAGAACTGGAGTTTGTTAAATATAAATGACCCATGGCTGGGCTCTAAGCTGGCCCCCTCAGGTGTGGGTAAACCAGGCTAGGGAGGCCAAGCAGACAGGGCCCCAGGCCTCTCTGGGGCAGCCAGACTTGGCTGGAAAACCATAGCCAGTCTCACTACCTCTGGGAAAAATAGCTCTTCCTCTCCTAGAAAAGAATCTGCCTCCTGGTTGTTAAACTACTCTGGGTGTTAAAATCTCCCCTACTGGCCTGGGGCCCAAGTGCAGGGCTTTCTGAAATACAGGTCTCCACCCTTTAGGATGTCCAAAATGGAGTTGGTAGGCTGAGTCCAGAAAGCTTGGGACCCAGGCCTGGATGGCTTTCAGGTGCCAACGGACAGCAGGCCCCTGACTTCCAGGAAACTGCCCGTCACTATACTGCTGTTGGGGCCCTTCTGGGTGGCAGGTGTTGGGGGAGCTGTGGTCGGGGGCTGACAGGAGAGGAGCACAAAGCCGTGACAGGCTTCGCACTGCAGTCGGTGGGAAATGCCACAAGGCCTGGGTAGGCGGGCCAGGAAGGGTCCTGAGACTTAGGGTGAGCAGGGTTCACCCTGCAAGGATGAGGCCAAAGAGAAGCTGGCTGTGCTTGCATGCACCAGGCTCTCAGAAATAGGTGATTTAGGGACGCCTGGGTGGCTCAGTGGGTTAGGTGTCCAATTCTTCATTTCAGCTCATAACCTCAGGGTCCTGGAATCAAGCCCTGCATTGGGCCCCCTGCTAAGCCAGTAGTTTGCTTGAGGATTCTCTCCCTCTGACACTCCCCCCACCTAGGATTTTTCCTCGTCTCTCTATCTCTCCCACATAAATAAATAAATCTTGGAAAGAAAGAAAGAATGAAAGAAAGAAAGGAAGGAAGGAAGGAAGGAAGGAAGGAAGGAAGGAAGGAAGGAAGGAAAGAAAGATCTACCCCACCCACCCACTGGGAGTTGAGTCCAAGAGCCCCTCACTCCATCTCCTGCCATTCAAAAAGAACACTTGGGGAGCATGGCAGAAAATATGGGAATGCTCCCTCCATCCCAGAGCCCAGACAGATGGATTCACTGCCCACCCTCCCCATGGTCTGAGAGAGTGGACCTCTGGGACACCCAGCCCCAGGGCCCAGGCTCCTGTGTGCCTGGCAGGGAGGCAGCTGAGCAGTGGGAAGTCAGCCGCAGCAGTGGCCTGGCAAGCTCCAAGCCCTGGCTTCATTTTTGCTTTGTGCTGAGCTTCAGAAAGGCTCTGACACTCATTCTCCCCCAGGTGAACACAGGAGCTGCCTTCAGTAGTCCCCAAGGTGATGCTGAGCTAAGAAGCTTCTCGGGTTCCAGGCTCTGGAACCCATCTGCTTGTTCCCTCCAGGCTCGTCCCCCAGCTCTGCTTCCGGCTGAAGCATGAATGGCATAGAGGTGGCTTCCTTGGGTCTGACTGCTAACTCCTCCCTGGCCACCGCACAGCAATGCGGCCAGGAGACGCCACTGGAGAACATCCTCTTTGCCTCCTTCTACCTCCTGGATTTCATCCTGGCTTTTGTTGGCAATGCCCTGGCCCTGTGGCTCTTCATCCGGGACCACAAGTCAGGCACCCCTGCCAACGTATTCTTGATGCACCTGGCTGTGGCCGACCTGTCCTGCGTGCTGGTCCTGCCCACCCGCCTCGTCTACCACTTCTCTGGGAACCACTGGCCATTTGGGGAAATCCCGTGCCGACTCACCGGCTTCCTCTTCTACCTCAACATGTATGCCAGCATCTACTTCCTCACTTGCATCAGCGCTGACCGCTTCCTGGCCATCGTGCACCCTGTCAAGTCCCTCAAGCTCCGCAGGCCCCTCTACGCACACCTGGCCTGTGCCTTCCTCTGGGTGGTGGTGGCCGTGGCCATGGCCCCACTGCTGGTGAGCCCACAGACGGTGCAGACCAACCACACGGTCATCTGCCTGCAGCTGTACCGGGAGAAGGCCTCCCACCACGCCCTTGTGTCCCTGGCCGTGGCCTTCACCTTCCCGTTCGTCACCACCGTCACCTGTTACTTGCTGATCATCCGCAGCCTGCGGCAGGGCCCCCGTGTGGAAAAGCGCCTCAAGAACAAGGCGGTCCGCATGATCGCCATGGTGCTCACCATCTTCCTGGTGTGCTTCGTGCCCTACCACGTCCACCGTGCTGTCTACGTGCTGCACTACCACGGCGGCGGCACCTCGTGCGCCACCCAGCGCATCCTGGCCCTGGGAAACCGCATCACCTCCTGCCTCACCAGCCTCAACGGGGCGCTGGACCCAGTCATGTACTTCTTTGTGGCCGAGAAGTTCCGCGACGCCCTGTGCAACCTGATCTGTGGCAAAAGGCTCTCAGGCCCACCCCCCAGCTTTGAAGGGAAAACCAACGAGAGCTCGCTGAGCGCCAGGTCGGAGCTGTGAGCCCCAGGACAGGACGACAGGAGGGGACCGACGCCAGCCTTGGGCCCCACCCCTGCCGCACTGCCACAGACTGTCCTCAGAGGGACTCCCCCGCCGGGGCACCTGCGACCCAGACTGGAGGAGTGTGCCTTCTTCCCGGCACGTCCCTGCCGCCCTCTCCAAGGGCAGAACTCAGTACCCAGCACCCGGCTCCGGCTCCGTCTGATCTGATGCGCAAGTCCCTAAAACTGGACACCCCTTGATGGGCCCAATCAGCCACCCCGTCTGCAGAGACTTTGCTGGCACTGCTCACTCGCACTTACTAGATATTCAGTGACTTCATCGCGTGGGGGTGGGAGGGGAGGAGGCCAGGGGAACAGCTCCTGAACAATGAGCGTCTTTCTTTCCCAAGGGCTGCTTGCTAGACTCCCAATGTCCTTCCCGCCACAAAGAACACACAGCAGCAAAGCTCTGCAGAAAGAACCCCAGGAGGCAGCTGCGAATGACTCAAGAGAAGGCGGAGCAGGAATCTTGGTGGAGGGGTAAGGACTTTGAGTTCCCTGGGTGGCACCTTTGCCAGACGCCCCCTAAGTTTAGGGGTCATGGACTCTAACTCCTAGCTGAGTATTATAAGCACCTGGCCACCAGGTGACATCCAACAACGCGGTCTCTGGGCACGTCACCCTGGTTCTGGGTTCCGGATCCCTCCCGCGGTGAGCCCACACGGGCCTGCATGTAGCCCGACAATCTCTGGAGCTGCCTAATCCCTGCTGAGTTGGTGGTGCACACAGCACGGTGGACAGATATGGGGAGCCAGGCTCCATCACTGCCCTAGGACACCTCCGGCAGGGAGTCATGCCTGGCATGTGACCCTGTCTCCCACTAGCCCAGGCCAGCAGGGGCATCCTGAGCCCTGCCCCCTCTCAGGAGGCTTGACCAACCACAGGGGGCCAACCTTTGAGCTGTTCTATTCCCTGGCATGGCACCTACCACCCTGGCAGGTCCCTTTTGGCACTTGATCATACTGATCATAACCATAACTGTACTGTGATGCTGAAGGTTTTCGTGAGTGGGTAACATAACCACCTTCCCAGACCTCCTCCCCTGCACCCAAGAATGGCAAAGCAGAAGTGAAGACAGGAGAAGCCAGGCAGCACAGGCTTTTGCCTCTGGTTCTGACAGCCCCCCATGCAGGCTGGCCCCACGTGGACACTAAGTCCTGTATCACAGGCCTCAGAGGGCTGGCCCAGGCCAGGGGGTCTGAGCAGGGCCGCACTTCCATTACTTTACTTCTCAAGTGCTTCCAGCCGCTCCCAGGACAGAGGGCTCAGTGTGAGCTGTAGCTCAGAAGGAGAGAGGGCTTGCTCGGGCCCACACCCTGCAGGTGACCTCCAATTGGCACGGGACTCCTGTGACACCATCTGTCCCCCCAGCCCGCCCGTAGACAACGATACAGGCACCTCCTGCCCAGTCACCTGCAGATACCAAGAGCAACAGCAGTCAACATGGAGCAGGCAGGTGGGTGAGATCGCTATAGGCAGTGGTCAGAGCATGGGATACAGTGGCAGAGAACAGAGGGGTGAAAAGGTAGGAGAGGCCAGGGAGTCAGACAGACGGGTAGGGTGGGTGGTGATCTTTATCAGCACAGGGAGACTGGTAGTCAGCAGAAGAGAAACCAGTTTGTTTGGGGCCCGTTGTTGCCTTGGGATGCCCAGTGGACACCAAGCAGACATGGTACACAGGCAGCTGAAGACCCCAGGGAGAGTTGTACATGGGGTGGAGGCATGTCCACCCCATCCAGATTGTCCAGCACATGCCTGCCAGCCAGGGCTCTGGGACTTCGGACAGACATGAGGGCCATGTACTGAACCCCAAATCAGAGAGAAGAGGGCCCAGCACAGCCACGAGGCAGGAGGAAACCACGAGAACACAGGGTCCTGGGCACCGGGGCAGGAGGCACTCCAGCCAGAAGCGAGAGCTGCCCTGAAGCCTGCTGAGAGGTCAAGAGAGGACCAGCAGGCCCCTGCGGGTCTGGAGGGCAAGAGGAATGACCAGCCTGGCAGTGGGAGGATGTGAGAGGAGGGTGCTGGAACAAGCTCCAGAGAACCACAGTGGGAGGGAGCACAGCTCTGGGAGAAAGAGGCAGACTGAAGCAGAGAGCCCTGCCAGAGAGGAGGGTGGGGAGCCACGGGACGTTGGGAGGAGCAGGACAGGGCCTCCATGATGTGCTGTGACTGAGGCAGGGGCAGTGCCAGTGCAGGGAGCAGGGAAAGTCATTGTGGGGGGAGGCCCTTGCTCTGGGAGGGTAGGAGGTATAGAGATGGTACTGGGAGATAAGAGCCAGTCTTCCTAGAAGCCGGGAAATTAGTCTACCAAGGAAACTGATCATGAGGTGCCCTGAATTGAAGAGTCAACTTGGGCCCCCTGGTTCAATGATTTCAGCGGGATTTAGCCCTGGGCACGCGGAAGGAGGTGGGTAGTGGGGTCAGTGGCGTGTGGTGGCCAGGCAGCAGTGATGATCCACCCACTGCATCTCATGGCTCCTGCTCCAGCCACCTTCCCCCTGGCTGCCTGTTGTCCATCTGCTCCTGGGAGCACCCTCAGGCACGAGGCAGGTGCTGACTGGTCACCTCCTGCTCTCTCCAGCCCTGGCTCTCACCTGTAAACCAGGGGTCTCTTCTGCTTTGCAGGGACGCAGCATGTGGCACATACCACATGGGCCTGGTGCTCACTGAGCAGTGCCTGGGTGAGGGCCCTCCTCCCACCCAGAACCCGCCCACCTCACCTGCCAGCATTCTTCACGAAGCCCAGGTCAGCCAGCTCCACGTCACACAGCTCACAGCGGAAGCACCCTGGGTGCCAGTTGTTGTTCATGGCCTTGATGACGCGGCCAATGATAAACTCACCTGGAAGAGATGGGTCCCTGCTTGCTGAGGCAAGCGTGTGCCCCCCCCACAAACCCCCTCCCAGGCCCTGCCCACCCTGGCACTCGCCTGACCCTCAGCCTGGTTACAGTGCTCCCCTCCCAGAGCCTGGGAAGGTGATGCCTGCAGATGCTGGGGCTCAGAGAGGGGGTCAGGGAAGTGCGCCTGTAACTCCCCGCCCACCTGCCCAATCCCAGGCACACAGGGGAGTGTGCTGCATCCAGCCCTTACCGCAGGATCCACAGCATGGAGCAAATAGCATTTGGAAGTCATGTTCGCAGTACTTCCGGCCTTCAAACTGCAAATGGGCCAGCAGAGAAAGTTCAGGCAAACCCTCATCATTCCCCCTGAGCTGGTCAGTCTTTGTTGGATAAGGACCCACCCTCAGGAAGGCTAGACAAGCACCCCAATTTGTGCAATTGCTACCGTTGCAGGAAGCAGAATGCAGCACCCAACCCTCCCACCAGAGAAGGCTTCCTGGAGGAGATGGTAAGGAGCTGGAAGAGACTGCAGGGGTTGAGGGTGCTGAGAGGAAGGCATTCCAGAGCCTAGAGATGGGAGGGAATCTGCTAGAACTGGCCCTTTCAACAGGGCAGGAGGGCGTGCAAAGTGAGGGGTCTCCAAGAAGTTGGGAACCTGTTAAGGCCAGCCCTCCAAAGCCACTGTTGTTTGTGCAAGACCTTGGCCCTGGTGGTCCTGGGAGGGAGCCGAGGGCTGGGATCAAGTCTGATTTATAAATGTCACTTGGCCCTACTTCCTGTGTGTCTCCTCTGTGTGAGAAGTCCATTTCCCCCAGAGGTCACAAGAGCCCCAGAGTGGGGAGACAGAACAAGGGACACAGGAAAAATATGGGGGCCTGAGGAGAACCCTAAGTCCTGCAGCCAGCAGAAGCCACTCTGGGCACCAGCCATCATCCCCATCTGCCGGGGTAATGATGGCCCTTGCACCGGCCCCAAGGGTGGCAAACCTTGCCTCTGCCTTCTTCTTCTTTGACAATTTTCTCTTCCTTTAAAAAAATGTTGGTTTGCCCTCTTCTCTGAGATGAGAATCCTGTTGGGCTGCAACTGAATATAGCCCTACCCAGTGGCCTGTGGAGGTGGCAGGGTGTGAAATTCATTCAGCAACGCACATTTCCTGAGCATCTACTGTGTGCTGGGCTTTGTTCCAGGCACGTGGCCACCTCAAACGGAGCTGTGCCTCGGCTCACCCTGCCTCCACAGCGGGCCAGCGCTTCCTAGGAGGCTGGCAGACTCCTTGAGGAACAGCTGCCCCGACACTGCCAGAAGGAGTTCACATACCACACAGCCATCTGTCAATCCCATCAGCTGTACCTTCGAAGTCTCTCCAGCCTCTGCACCCTGGGCACCACCTCCACTGCAACCCCAGTGGTGCACTGGGAAATGATTACCCACCAGCCCTTTGGAAAATGGGGTCCAATCTGTAGCATTTACCAATTTCTATGGTGTAAATATTCCTGCCATGGACAATGCCATACCAACATGCCATCAGCATGGAGTTAAGTATGTGCAGCGGCCATCAGGGTACTGTTTCTACCACCCGGAGACAATAGACAAATAACCTCAAAGGCATAGATGATAATAGAAAATAATAAAATAATTAGGAAATGGTGGATTTTGAGTATGTATTTCCCTTGTTTTCAATAAAATTTTATCTCACTGTAAATTTATATGATTTAATTTTGAATAAGAGTTATGTTTAGTCACTAGCTGGCAAGATTATTGAAAATTCACACAATCTGCTCTTATGAGCCAGTGTGGCCCAGTCTAGACTGCTTTACTTGATCTGGATTTTTTTCGGTAATCCAGCTTCTGGTCCCACCTGTTCTCTAGCTTCTGTGACTGTCCACATTAGTCTCTCCTCAGCACAGCAAGGAGAGTGGTCCTCTTCAGATGTCAGACATACTGCCTCCTACTGCACCCCAAATACCCTGCGTGCTCTGACCTTAGGGCCTTTGCACCTGACAGTGCTCTCTGCTGAGTGCTCTTCCTGCAGATGTGTGCATGGCTCCCTCACCACCTCCAGGTCTGCTTAAACATTACCTTCCCTGATCACCCACCCTCTGAACCCTGAGATTCCTTATAACCAGAGCACTGAGCACCATCTGATATACAACATATTTATATTTATTGTGTTTACCATCTGATCCCAAGGGAGGGTATGTGCCACCAGGGCAGGGTGTTTGTTTGCATACTGTGGCCTCCCAGAGTCCACCCAGTGGGGGCTGGGTGAATGGTGACTCTCCTTCAGCACCCACAGCCACGGAGGGGATACAGGTGGGGAGGGACCCACAAAGTGCGGCATGTCCAAGACCTGGCACGACTGTCCATTGGTCACTGGTCAGGACCACAGCCAAACACAGCCCAGAGGCTCCTAGAAGAGCAAACTCTGAGCTGGCTGGGGGCTCGGACTCCAATAAAGCCATCCGGCCGAGGGTCTTGGGAGCATCCTCACCTCATAGAAGAGCCCCTCAGGGAATGGCCGGAAGCACTGGGCACACACAAAGCAGTGCTCATGATACAGCTCTCCGTTGCTGTTGACGATCCGCTCGGCGGGGGCGAAGCGCGCCTGGCAGCGCTGGCACACCGCGTTGGCCAAGGCATTGGACATATTGCTGAGGAGAGAAAGAACGGGAGGGTTGGGATGAGCAAGCCTGGAGGGCTGCACTCAAGGGGCATGCCTCCCTCCTTAGAAACTTAAAATGCCTTCCAGAGTGAGGAAGTAGTCACCCTGATGAGGGTGTCTTGGCCCCATAAGGACTCAGCAGCACGCACTCAGAGCCAAGCCACCTGGCACCTGGGCCTGCCAAGTGGCCCTACACATCTGCCTAAGCTCCCGCGGCCCACAGGCATGCCTAAGTGCCTGCACACGCCGGGGCTACAGTGTATGTTCCCAGATGACAACCCTATAAGGCCAGAGCAGCATTTCTGATTTACAGACGAGCAAGCCAAAGCCCGCAGAGTGTTGGTGTCCTTTCTGAGGGCCAAAGTGGATGGAGGCAAAGCCTGGATTGGAAACCAGCACCTGTCCGGACTCTGAAGCTCCCATCTTTCCACCGTGCCCTGCAGCCCCTGTGCACTTCCACAGAGCATCAGACGCGGCCGGGCCACAGCCAGGCACCCACCGGTCAGAGCAGCAAGGGCTCAAGACAGGTGCTCTTACAGTGGCCCTGGGCTGTACCTCACTCTCCAGGCTCAGACTCCCAGCCGTGGAAAGACAATAGGATGGGTCACAGGCCAGTTAGAGGAGGGACATGTGTAAGCAGTCAGCGGCATGCTGGCCACAGTGAGCCCTCAAGAGGACCGTGCAGTAGTTGTCAACGTCCCTGCTTGGCTCCCAGGCTGCTTAGTCTTCATCATGCTGTCCATGTGTTGGAGTGTCAGTGGCCACTTCAGCTCCCTCTTATGCCACCTGTCACCTCTAGAACTTCACCCAGGCACAAGTCAGTAGCTCTGCATTCCACTCTTATTTAATCCCTGAGGCAACCCCCGGCCCTCCAGATGAGAGACCTAAGGCTCAGAAAGGTTAAGTAATGCCCAAGCTCACAGGCAGATGACAGAGTTCAGATTTGAACCCAGGATGGTCAAACTGCAATGGCTCTTTGCTCTGCACCACATGTTAGTTGCAAATCATCTGCCCTCAAAAGCGACATAACCACCCTACCACAGACAAGGTGAAAGTGTGAATCTTTGGGATAGGGGCAGGCTGGGGAGCAAATCTCATCCAGGGTGGGCAATACTGTGCCCAAGATAAGTGGCAGGCTTCCTCCTGGGAGGAGTGGAATCCAAACTGAACCACAGGGAGAAATGCCCACGCTGAGCTGGCCCTGTGCTGAGGGGCCCTGAGGCGTGGCCAGGAGGAACCGTCAGACTCACAGACTCCCTGACCTTCCAACACGCTGATGCCTGTGCCTTTTGCTATAAGGGTGGCAAATAGGTTTTGTCTCAAGTGTCAACTCTGACAGATTGGTGGTGGCTGCATATCTGGGCAAAGCAGGACAGCCAGGCTCATCAAGGAGAAAGGTGACCAGCTGGTAACATCAGGTAGACATCCAGAGTGGCTGGACACAGCTGACCGCCCTTGAGAAAAGCTTTCCAGCCTGTTTTGCCTTCTAGGGTGTGAATCCCATCCCTCCCTTGCTGCCACAGCATTATGAGAGGAATTCTGAAGTGAGTGAAGCTCTTGCTGGGGTATTCAAGTGTTGATCATAGGGAAGAAGGATACCTGAACAGGATAACGCAGGAAGTGCCAGAGGGCTCTGTGTGTCAGGGGTCGGGGGGTCGTGGTGTAGGTTGTGGACAGTGGGTCTGACAGGGGGCTGCCGGCCCCCGGAGACAGGCTAGAAGCTGGGCTGGGGACCCCAGGCGGACTTCCTCTCTGTTCGGCATGGATGGGAAACCCTATGGCAGGGACAGAGCCAGAGGGCTCCTCGGAAGCCTCGCCAGCCATGCTGGATGTCTGCATGCCTCAGCCTGCCCTCAGCTGTGTTTTGGAGACCAAAGCCACCTTCTCTGTCCACGTACCGGCCACCAGGGTAAGGAGGCAAGACAGTGGAGGAAGAGTCAGGCAGAGCCCAAGATGCAAGAGGGGTCTGCGTGTAGCACCTGACACACACCCTGCACCCTCCCCAACCCCCAGCTGGGCCCCACAGGTGGGCCTCATGGGCAGGGGGGTCCCGGCCTCAGCGGCCGTGGAGGGCCGGGCTGGACTGGGCCGCGTGGGCGTACCTTCCCACCAGGGAGCACTGTGATCCAGGCAGCCCGTCCTCCACAGCACACACCCATGGTGAGGGGAGGAAGTGCCCACGCCCGGCCGTGCACAGGACCTTGCTTCTCTTGGAGAAGTGAGACATCAACAGGAAATCCTGTGACTCTGGACCTGGAATTCCCCACTCAGAAAATGAAGGAAAAACAAGGATTCAAATCCAGCCCCAGGCTTTTGTATTACGGCTTAAACCCGGAGCCCCGAGCCCTGAGAGTGAGCACCGCAGAGCACCCACCCTCCCCAGGCCCCTGACCTCTGGCCTCTGGCCTCTGACCCACCTCCCACCTGCAGTGGCTGTCGGAGGGCTGTCTTCTCTGCCAAAGCCGCACCTCACAGGTGGCCCACCTCGTGGCCACTGTCACTCGTGTGCCACTAGCCCAGACACCAAACCAGCCCTCAGCCACTGCACCCTCATAAGTAGACCCTCTGGTAAACTCTCGTCTGCGATTCCATCTCACTGTGGCTGGGCTCCTGGCCGGGGCCCGGACAGATGCCATCCGCACAGCAGCTGGCCACACCCTCCCTCCCTGTCCATCTTCACCTGGCCTCCTGACCAGAGCAGTTAGCCTTTAACTGGTGTCTAGCTGGGTCCCTGCGCACATCAGGTGGAACATTTTTTTTTAAGAGTTTATTTATTTATTCATAGAGATGCAGAGAGAGAGAGAGAGAGGCAGAGACACAGGCAGAGGGAGAAGCAGGCTCCATGCAGGGAGCCTGACGTGGGACTCGATCCAGGGTCTCCAGATCACGCTCTGGGCTGCAGGCGGTGCTAAACCGCTGCGCCACCGGGGCTGCCCCAGGTGGAACATTTTGCCATCTGTCCCCTATGTGCCTTCATGAGCCCTGGCATAGGAAAGTAGGGTGTGGAGATGACCACCTACCTCTCACACCCACTGGCTGCCCCAGCCCAAGTCCTGGGTGGCAGTAGCACCCTCAAGGCACACGTGGGTCTGCATCCCCCCACCAGCCTGCTAGGGACCACAGATAACACTCCTACCCGCTGGCCTAAGACAGAGGGACAGACAGACACGCAAATGCGTCTAATAACCAAACCATGTCACCATCAGAGAATGCCAGCCGTCTTCTGCAGGAGGCCAGGACACAAAAGGGGGCTGTGGGTTCAGCCCTCCATGTTTGAATCCTGACAGCCCCCGCCATCAGCTGGGGGACTTGGAAATGGGTCCTAGCTTCTCTGGGCCTCATCTGCAAAAAGATGTGCCTCATGGAGCCAAAGTGAAGAGCTCACAGGGTACAGCATGATAAGCACGGGGCCAGGCAGGCCAAGCATGGGGTAAAGAGAGCCCCGCTTTCCTGGCTACTCTGAGAGCCTTCCAGAGCACCTCCTCTGCAGCCCAGTGCTTAGGAAGGCCCACAGCCTGCAAGAGGGGAAAGGGTAGGAGACAAAGACATTCCACGTCCTCCTTCACACATTCCAGCCAAGAATGGGACACACAAAGTCAGCCCAGCTTTTCCCTCAAAGAGACACCACCATCCTGCTGCAGCTGGACAGCACTCACACTGCCAAGGGCATGGCCTGGGGTCAGATGGTATACAAGGGCACACCATCTGTGCCTCTCCTGTAACCCTCCCCAGCACCCCAAAATACTCTCAATCTGGAAAGCCCGACACAAGCCAGTCTGTGGGCTTGTGCAAGATGTCACTAGGTGATGAGATGTCACTGAGCTTTACAATGACTATTAGCCTGGGATGGGGTGGGGGAGCCCTCTCTGCACCCACTTCTTTTGAGGAGAGGCTGCTGGTTCTGGATAAGGAAACCAAAGTACAGAGAGGGCCAATAGGGACTGGACCATGTCCCTTCAGCTCCTGGTGGCATTATACAGGCACAGCCATCCAAGACTCTCTGTTGTAGTTTTTTTTAACAACCCTAGATCCTGGGGCACCTGGATGGCTCTCAGTCAGGTAAGCATCTGTCTTCGGCTCAGGTCATGATCTCAGGGTGCTGGGATTGAGCCCCCTATCAGGCTCCCTGCTCAGCTGGGAGTCTGCTTCTCCCTCTACCCTTCCCTTGCACTCTCTCTCAAATTAAAAAAAAAAAGAATATATATATATATATATTCTTTTTTTTTTTTTTAAGAAGAAAGAAAAGAAAAGCAATCCTAGACCCTAGAAAGAAAAGAAAATCAACCCTGCTTCAGCCTTCCTCCCATCCGAGACTAGAAAGATAAGAGTGGGTACCTGGGAACAGACAGGGGCTGGCCACACCTGAGAATGAGTCAGTGTTATTGAGGCCATGTCGACCTGAGTAGCAATCAGGCCAATGCATGTACTCCACGGCCAGGCAGACCAGGGCTGACCTGGCTCAGGTGCTCCCTGACTCCACGGTCTGTGGCAAAGTACCCTCTGAGCCTGGGCTTTCTCATCTGTAAAACTAGCTAGCAACAGCTACCTTCCGGCATGGCTGGATTAAGTGAGGTGACACCTGCAAGCACAGCCCATAACCGCTCCATAACAGGCAGCCAGTGGCATTCCTTCCTTCCTTAATCTGACAGGTCTTTACTGAGCACCTACTCTGGGCCCAGGCACTGTTCCAGGTGCAGGGAGAAAAGGGGGATCCCACTGCAGCACGACCTCTGCAGCTCAGGTGGAAGCTGCCCCCCCCCCCCCCGCATGGCCTGGGCCTCCTCCCTGCCACCCCCTCACGAGGCCAGCCAGCAGCCAGCAGCCGGAGTCACCTGGCTACGCACAGGAAAAAAGAATTTACACAAAGTCAGTTCCCACGCTCAGCCTTGGGAAGACTGGAAAATCTAAATGCTGCCTTAGGCTGCTATGCACGATGCACTTACACCATCAGAAACATCTTCACAGTCTGTTTGGAGCCTATGGGAGATTAGCTGGCTTTTCCTGAAGCTTCAGCCATCCCTCTTTGCTCTAGCAGCTTCGTTTGCTTTCAGGCAGGTGTGCTTTAAAACCATCCCACCAGTAATTGAGAGCTGAGGAAGGGCATGAGCCAGAAGCGCACAGAAAAATAAAGACAAGTAGCATATAAACATATGTGCCCACATGCTCGGGACTTTCCTGAGGCCTGATTTTCATACCACGCCGAGGTGCGCTCCTTGCATCTCGGCCTTGTTCTTGTGCTGAGTCTGTTCTGTGACATCTCTCCCCAGCCTGGCCTCTGGCCTATCAGTGTCCTGGTCGCCATTCTCTGCACCACATCTCCCCTCACACATGTCCAAGGACATCCACAGGCCCACTGAGGAGGGTGCCCCTTCCAGCACTGCCACGCTCAGGTGAGTTTCTTGGTGTCCTAAGCCTCGGGTTCCTCACCTGAGTAATGGGCTTGTCCAGTCCCTGTCCTGATGCACAAGGGGACTGCAATCCAGGTGTGGAATGGGAGCCCATTCTGTAGCCCTCTACCCCATGTCTTGCTCCTTGCTCCGTCCTGAACCCCAGATGTCTCTGTAGCTCAGTCCCAATCACCTCTCCAGAAGGCTACCTTGCCTGAGGGGATACAGCTCAAGGCAGGCCGGATTTTCCCTGCATCGCAGTAGTCCCTGGACGTCCTTTCTTCCCTGGGTCCTCCAGATCCCCCCTCACCTCTCTCATTGCTGCTTCCTGTCTCTTCTCTGACGCCCCACCCCCTCCTCCCACCCTCAGGGTTTTCCCCCCTTCCTCCCCCACCTCCTCCTCTGGGGTCTGCACTCATCACTTTCAGGGCCAGTGACCCCAACCAAGTTCACAGCCCTCATCACTGTCTCCCCAACTTTCTACTCCAAGTTTCCACCCAGGCAGCCCCTGGAGCCCAGCGCCCAGCCCTGACACACACACCAGGGGCTCTACTACCATCTACATGCCCCCTCGGACGCTCCCCACCCCAGGTTAACTCATCTTCTCAGATGCCTTGAGGTCAACCCCGAGCCCCACAGGCTTCCCTTCCCGCCCCAAAGGAGGCTTTCATCAATTGTCAACACTGGCAATTCTCCACAAGATAAAGCAGTTCGGATTTTAGAGTCAGTCCAAAGTGGCTTCAGATCACAGCTTGGTCATTTTTGACTAGTGACGCGCAGCAAGCTCCCTGACCGCTGAAAGCAGCAGTGAAGCGACAGGTGTGAAAGCAGCGAGGGGCGTCCCTCGGGACCACTTGGCCTGACACCCCAGTCTCAGCGTCCTGCGCAGGGACGTGGACCCCAGATGGCATCACGCCCGCAGGCTCCACCGCGCCCCACCTCCCGCCTGGTCCCCAGCCCGGGCTGGCCCCGCGCCGTCCGCACTCCCTGTCCCAACCCGGGAGGACGGGTCTCGCCGTCCGAAGGGCCAGGCTGGGGTCGGAGGCAGGGCCGGCAGCCGCAGCTTTCCGGCCACCGCCCCGCAACCCGCCCGGCCGGGCCACCTACCCGGGCGCGGCGGGCGGCGGGCGCAGTCGGTGCCGGCGCCGCCGGTAGAGCCCGGACGCTGCGAGCGCGCCCAGCCCCAGCGGGCCTGCCATGCTCCATGCTGCGGCCTCCGCCCCCGCCTCCGCCGCCGCCGCCGCCTCCGCCCCCGGCCCCGGTGGGGCGGCCTCCCCAGGCAGCAGGCAGCAGGCAGCAGGCAGCCACCTCCGCCGGACGCGGACGCGGACACGGACACGGACACGGACACGCCGCGGCGTGCAGGGGGCGCCTCTCCCCCCACCGCCCTGGACGGGAGCTCACGTTACACGCAGCGATCTCCAAAGGGCAGCAGAGCCAACTCCAAATAGAAAGGACATTGTTGCCCCTGTGGGGGCAGCACAGCGAAAGCAGAGGCTGGCAGGGCTGGGTCCTGGCTGGGGAGGAGACTGGCTGGGAGGGTCCCAAACAGCCCTGAAGTGAGGTCCCTAGAGGCAGGCCAGGATGCCTGGGTCCCAGGCTGAGAGGAACCTAAGAAGGGAACCCCAAGCCCCCTGACCTGCAGGAGGGCAATATGGGACTGACCTGGTTTAGGGATCCTAGAAACAGTTAAGAAGCTGGTGAGGAAGCCCCACACGTGCCCACACTCTGCCTCGTTCCCTTCCCAGGAGCCTGTGCTGCAAATGCCACCTGGAGACCCAGATTAGGGCAGGATCTGGTTCCCCAGATCTGACCAACAAACTGCCAAGCCCCCACACAAGGTCCATGCTGTCAAACCCCCAGCAACAGATTATCCCCCCAACTTGCCAGGGAAGGCAGAAGCAGAGTCTGACAGGAGACTGCCAGGAAGGCACCATTGCCATGCATTTTTACCTAAAGAGATAGGCAGGGTTATTGTGATCCAAGTGCAAACACCCCAGGTCAGCATCTGAGTTGTGGTCCCTGCTGGCCGAGCAGGCACTCTGGTCAGCAATAAAATGAGAATCCAGAGCACTCACGGAGATCTTTAAAATGGATTCCATTTCCCTGAAAAACCTTTCTAGTAAGGTCAGAAAGCGTGAGCACTATCTTCCTCTGCCCTTCTAAAGAAAACAACAGTAGCGATCATTCTGAACAACAGGGCGCTGGTCCTCCTACACTGAGGTGGAGGGAGACTTTGGAGAGAATCCATTGGCACTCAGTTGCCGGGCCCACATACCAAGAAGCATACCTCACCCAGCAAATCCAAACTCATTAATCACCCTGGGGTCAGCTCCAAAATACAGCCAGACGACTACAAGCATTGGGTGCAGTATAACTTGTAAATGCAGCTCAATTCCAAAAGTACCAAGCACTGATCAATTCAACAAATATTTTTTAAAGGGGCAAAAGGACATAGTGGCTGAGGCTGGAGGAGCCAAAGTGGGAGTACAAAGATCACCACCTCCCACTCCCTGATGTAGATAACTGAATGCTTAAGAAAGCTTATTAGAAAGTTTTGTTACTGCACCTTGAAGTCAGTGCCCTAGGGCCTAGGCTCCTCCTACCAGCCTCACTCAGCCTCTTCCTTGGGGGAATTTTGAACTCTGGAACCCAGAACTCACCTGGAACTACAGTGTCATTTAAGGAGG
Organism: Canis lupus baileyi; assembly: GCF_048164855.1. Taxonomy (NCBI): domain Eukaryota; kingdom Metazoa; phylum Chordata; class Mammalia; order Carnivora; family Canidae; genus Canis; species Canis lupus. The sequence continues at coordinate 28,218,771 of NC_132857.1, read as the reverse complement.
GAACATTTAATAATCTCATTCACGTGTGGAATTTAAGAAACAAAACAGAGGATCCTAAGGGAAGGGAGGGAAAAATAAAATAAGACGAAATAAGAGAGGGAGACAAACCATAGGGGGTCTTAATCATGGGGAACAAACTGAGGGTTGCTTGAGGGGAAGGTGGGAGGACAGGGTAGCTGGGTGATGGGCATTAAGAAGGGCACATGATGGGATCCCTGAGTGGCGCAGTGGTTTGGTGCCTGCCTTTGGCCCAGGGCGCGATCCTGGAGACCCGAGATCAAATCCCACATCGGGCTCCCGGTGCATGGAGCCTGCTTCTCCCTCTGCCTGTGTCTCTGCCTCTCTCTCTTCTCTCTCTGTGACTATCATAAATAAATAAAAATTTTAAAAAATTTAAAAAAAAAAGAAGGGCACATGATATAATGAGCACTGGGTGTTATATAAAACTAACGAATCACTGAACTCTACCACTGAAACTAATAATACAATATGTGTTAATTAATTGAGTTTAAATTTAAAAATAAACAAATATTTTAAAAATAAGGAGGGAACATTTATTTAGGGTTTCTGCAGTTGCAGACAGGCCAGAAAGGGAGGCTACAGCCACAAGTGTTTTGTGCATCATAATTCGTAAATGAAACTCAAGTCCAAGGTTACCAAGTACTAATCAATTCAACAAATATGTACTGTAAAAGGAAGTACCAGGGGTTAGAAGTTGAAAAGGGAAATTAGAGTCTAATTAGGCCCAAATCCCAAATCTCTGCACAGCCTTGTCCCCTGTCCCTCTAATTCTGCAACCTGTCTTGCAGAAATGGGTGTAGGAGCCATTTCAGTGTGCCCAGACAGCACTCTGGCTCCAGAGGACAAAGTTGCAAAAACATAATAAGAATGATATCAGCCTAAGTGGAAGAGTAAGAACCTTTGAAATTTTTTCCCTTCATAAAAACAATGAAAAACTAGCAAAAATTCTCAGAATTTACTTTTTCAGAACTCTGTAAGTTAACAAGAGTTTTGCAGTAACCCAGGAACATTTGGTCAAGAAAAATCAGTTGAATCTTGGTAAGAACAATGAGCTTTGTGATGCTTTAACTTATCCTAGTCCCTGACAGCCTATACCCTAACTCCATGGCTGTCTTGAAAAATAACATCCCACATTCCCAGTAATTAAGAAGCAGGCAGGGCTGGAGCTCGTTCAAACCTTCACTCTCTGGAAGACTCTACCTGAAAGTCTTGTTTTTATGTAACCTCATTCACACATACCCAATGTTAAAAACCTCTCTTGGGGTTTTTTTTTCAAAGGTACTACTATTATAGCTGCCTATAGTATCATAGCTGTCGTTGCCATTGGCAATGGATAACTGTGGGGGCAATGATAAACTAATCAAAAGCTTAAAAGGGAAAACTGAGGAATAAGATGTCCTTAGGGGCTTTGAAAAGGACCAACATATTTCTGGGAATCTAGAAGGCCATGCAAAAGCCCAGGACTGCTTGCATGCTCAGGGAAGAACTAAGAAGGTCGTAAGCTCTTACTTCTGACTGACCTTCGGGCCTGTTTGCAGCAGGAGTGAAGGCTAACGCAGACTTGTAACTGCCCAGTTGCATGTTGAAGGTGTGCCCCAACATACACTTAGGTCCCTCAGCAAAGACTGAAAGGCATCTTGGTTTCAGGCATCAAGGGAAAACTTTGTCCAGTCATTAGCAGGCCACTAAACTAACCAGGCAGAGACTTCAGTCACAAATGACAGAGATACAGACTTTACAGAATTAGATCAGAAAAGTTACTAAACAAACAACAAATAGCAACAAGAAACTCAGGAGTGGAGGAGAATCTGATATCAGAATTGCCACATATTATTTAAAATGTTCAGTTCTTAGCAAAAAATTATGACATGTACAAAGAAATGAAAAAGTATGACCCTTACACACAAAAAGGAGTAATCAACAGAAACTGTCCCTGAGGAAGACCAAATATTAGACTTACTACACAGACTTTAAATCATTTTAATTTTGTTCAAAGAACTAAAGGAAACCATGTCTTAAAAAACTAAAGTATGAGAATGATATCACATCAAATGGAGAATACTGATAAAGAGAAATTATTAAAGGGGACCCAACAGAAATTTTGCAGTTGAAAAGAAATACTAAAAAGAGTCCTTCAGGATGAAATTAAAAAACACTAGACAATAACTTGAATCCACATAAAAAGGGACGCCTGCATGGTTCAGTCTCTTGAGCATCTGCCTTTGGTTCAGGTCATGATCCCAGAGTCCCTTTCCCCCTGCTATCCCTTGCTTGTGCTGTCTCTCTCTCTGTTGAATAAATAAAATCTTAAAAAAAAAAAAAAAAAAAAGGGGGAATCCTCATGAAGAAATAAAAAGCAGCAAAGTATATTTAACCATGACATAGTAAAGGTTACTATATAGATAAAAATAAAATACAATATAAATGTACTTTTTGTTCATAAACCTATTTTTCCCAACTACAACAGCCTAATAAAATAATTCATTACAAAAGAAGGCAATAATAGTGTGGGAATTGAGAAACAAAAAAGACTTAAAATATATATTTAAAAAATTGTAAATGGTAAATGTAAAATAATTACATTAAATGCAAATGGATTAAATTATCCAATTAAAAGTCAGAAATTGGCAAATGGATTTTAAAAAAAACATGATCTACCTATATAATTTCTATAAGAGATTCACTTTAGACAAAAACACAAATAGTTTGAAAGTAAAATTATGGAAAAGATACACCATGCCAACAGCAATTGAAAAGGAACTGGAGGGCAGCCCTGGTGGCAAGGCGGTTTAGCGCCGCCTGCAGCCCAGGGCGTGATCCTGGAGACCCTGGATCGAGTCCCACGTCGGGCTCTCTGCATGGAGCCTGCTTCTCCCTCTGCCTGTGTCTCTGCCTCTCTCTCTCTCTCTCTCTCTCTGTCTCTATGAATAAATAAATAAAATCTTTAAAAAAAAAAAAAAGGAAAGAAAAGGAACTGGAGTTGCTATCCATACTAACATCAGACAAAATAGACTTTAAGACAAAAATTGGGGGATCCCTGGGTGGCTCAGCGGTTTAGCGCTTGCCTTTGGCCTGGGGCACAATCCTGGAGTCCTGGGATGGAGTCCCACATTGGGGTCCTGGCATGGAGCCTGCTTCTCCCTCCTCCTGTGTCTCTGCCTCTCACTCTCTCTCTCTAAATAAATAAATAAATAAATCTTTAAAAAAAAAAGACAAAAATTGTTACAAGAGCAAAAAAGGACCTTCTATAAAAGAGTCAATCCATCAAAAATAAATAACAAATATAAACATATATGCACCTAACAGCAGACTCAAAAAACTTGGAGCAAAAATTATTAGAATGAAATAAAAATAGATAATGTAGCAATAATAGTTGGAGACTCCAATACTCCAATTTCTCTTTTTTTAAAAGATTTTTATTCATTTATTTGAGATAAAGGGAGCACAAGCCAGGGGGAGGGAAGCAGAGGGGCAGAGGGAGAGGAATAAGCAGACTCTCTGCAGAGCAGGGAGCCCAACACAGGGCTTGATCCCAAGACCCTGAGATCACAGAAATCTGAGATCACAACTTGAGCCAAAGGCAGATGCTTAACTGACTGAGCAACTCAGACACCCCAAAACTCTACTTTCCTAATGGATACACTATTATACAAAAGTTAAGCAAGGATATAAAAGACATAAACAACACTATAAACCAACTACACCTAAAAGACATCTACAGGACACTCCATCCAACAATAGCAGAATATATGTTTTCAAGTATACTTGGAACATTCTCCAGGGTAGACCATATGCCGGGCCATAAAAAGAGCCTCAGGGAGCACCTAGGTGGCTCAGTGTTTGAACATCTGTCTTTGGCTCAGGTTATGATCCCAGGGTCCTGGGATTGAGTCCCACAATAGGTTCCCCACAGGAGCCTGCTTCTCCCTCTGCCTATGTCTCTGCCTCTCTCATGAATAAATAAATATAATCTTTTTAAAAAATAATTGTATAATAGTTTAAATAGTTGTATCCTTTAAAATAGTTTTATAGTTGTATATTAAACAAGAAAATCTCAAATCAATAATTTAACCTTCCACTTTAAAAAAACAAAAACAGAAGAGTAAACTAAACTCAAAGCAAGCATAGGGGAGGAAATAATAAAGATTAAAACAGAAATAAATGAAACAGAGATTAGGAAGAAAATAGAGAATAGCAACAAAATCAAAAGTGATTCTTTGACAAGATCAACAAAACTAACAAACCTTTAAGCCAGACTGACCAAGAAAAAAAGAGAACACACAAATGACTGAAATCAGGAATGAAAGATGGGGCTGAAGTTAAAGAAACCTAAAGGACCGTAAGGGAATGCTGTGAACAATTATATACAAACTAAATTACAGCAAATAAAATAGCCTAGCTGAAATGGGCAAATACCTAGGAAGATACAAACTACCAAAACTGAATCAACAAGAAATGTAAGATCCAAATAGGCCAATAACAAGTGAAGAGACTGGGTTCATAATCAAAATCTTCCAGGACACCTGGCTAGCTCCATCAATGGAGCATGCAACTCTTGATCTTGGGGTTGTGAAATTGAGCCCCACGTTGGATGTACAGATTACTTTAAAAAAAATCTTTAAGATTTTATTTATTTATTCATGAGAAACACAGAAAGAGAGGTAGAGACACAGGCAGAGGAAGAAGCAAGCTCCATGCAGGGAGTCTGATGTGGGACTCCATCTCAGGTCTCCAGGATCATGCCCTGGGCTGAAGGTGGCGCTAAACCGCTGAGCCACCCAAGCTGCCCTTTAAAAAAAAAAAAAAAAAATCTTAAAAAAAAATCTTTCTACAAAGATGAGCCAAATGGTTTTATTGATGAATTTTACCAAATGTTTAAGTAGCATTAACACCAACCCTTCACAAAATCTCAAAAAATCTACCAGGAAGGAACACTTTCCAACTCACTCAATGAAGTCAGCATTACCTCAGATCAGAAAAATATATCATAAGAAAACTGCAGAGGAATATCACTTATAAAACTAGATGTAAACATCCTCAACAAAACTGAATCTAGCAGCCTATAAAAAGTACTACACTCATGACCAAATGAGATTTGACCTAGGATATAAAGTTGGTTCAACATCCAAAATCAATGCAATTCATCACAAGAATGCTGAGAATGTGCTTGACAAAATCCAACACACTTTCATGATAAAAAAAAGAAAAACAGGGCAGTCTGGGTGGCTCAGTGGTTTGGCACCACCTTCAGCCCAGGGCCTGATCCTGGAGACCCCGGATCGAGTCCCACATTGGGCTCCCTGTGTGGAGCCTGCTCTCCCTCTGCCTGTGTCTCTGCCTCTCTCTCTCTCTCTCTCTCTCTCCCCCTATGTCTCTCATGAATAAATAAAATCTTAAAAAAAAAAAAAAAACTCTCAACAAACTAGGAATAGAATGGTACTTCCTCAGCCAGATAAAAACCCAGAGCTAACATCACAATGGTAAAAGCCTGAGAGCTTTCCCTCTAAGGTCAAGAACAAGACAAGGACGTCCAGTCTTGCCATTTCTTTTCAACATTGCAGTGGAGGTTCTAGCAAGGATAATTAGCAATAAGAGGAAATAAAATGTATCCAGATTGGAAAAGATGTAAAAGTGTCTATATTTGCATACTACATACTCTCATATACAGAAAACCTTAAACCCCAAGAAAAAACATTATAACTAGTAAATAAGTTCAGCAAGTTTGCAGGATAAAAAAAAAAACCAATATACAAAACTCATTAGCAACAAATAATATGAATATAAAATTAATAAAACAATTCCATTTACATCATAAAGAATACAATACCTAGGAATAAATTTAGCCAATGAAGCATAAGACTCATACACTGAAAACTATATCATATTGTTGAAAGAAACTAAAGAAGACCTAAATAAATGGAAAGACATCCCATGTTCATGGATTGGAAAACTTGATATTGTTAAGATGACAATACCTCCTCCCATCCCAAAACTAACCTACAGATACAACACAAGCCCTATCAAAATTCCAACTGCCTTTTTTTATAGAAATGGGCAAACTGGTCCTAAAATTCACATGCAAATGCATGAGACCCAGAATAACCAAAACAATTTGGAAAAGAACAGTCAAAAAAAAAAAAAAAAGAAAAAGAAAAGAACACTCAGAGGACTCACATTTCCCAATTTCAAAACTTATTACAGGGAACCCTGGGTGACACAGTGGTTTGGCGCTTGCCTTTGGCCCAGGGCACAATCCGGGAGACCCGGGATCGAATCCCACGTCGGGCTCCCGGTGCATGGAGCCTGCTTCTCCCTCTGCCTATGTCTCTGCCTCTCTCTCTCTCTCTCTCTCTGTGTGACTATCATAAATTAAAAAAAAAAAAAAAACTTATTACAGAGTTACAGTAGTAATGATCAAACAGTCTGGTACTGGTACATATATCAATAGAATAGGATTGAGAGTCCAGAAATAATTCCATACATCCATGATCAACTGATTTTCAACAAGACTGACAAGCCAATTCAATCAGGATAAATAATTTTGTCAACAAATGAGGCTAGGACCACGATAGCCACATGCAAAAGAATGGTTTTAAACCCCTACCTTGGGCCATGTATAAAAACTGACTCACAACGGATTGAAAAACAAAATATAAGAGTTAAAGTATAAACTCTTAGAAGAAAACATAGGTATAAATCTCCATGACCTTGGATTAGGTAACACTTACCTAGATATGACACCAAAAACTCAAGCAATCAAAGAATAAATAGATAAATTGGATTTCATCAAAATTTGAAACTTTTGTGCATCAGAGGACACCATCAAAGAAGTTAGAAGATAATCCATGGAATAGGATAAAATATTTGCAAATCATTTATCTGATAAGTGTTTCATATCCAGAATAAAACTCTTAAAAATCCAACAATAAAAAGACAACCCAATTTAAAAATGGGCACTAAATCTGAATAAACATTTCTAGAAAGAAGATATACCAGTATCAATAAGCATGTGAAAAGATATTCAACATGACAACTTGTTAATGAAATGAAATGAAAATCAAAACCACAGTGTGATATCACTTTGCACCCACTGAAACAAACAATAAGTGTTAGTGAGGATATGAAGAAAATTAGGACTCTCATACGTTTCCTGGTGGAAATGTAAAGTATGCCGTTACTCAGAAAACAGCTTGGCAATTCCCAAAAAAAATTTAATATAGAATCACCATATCATCCAGCAATTCTACTCCAAAGTATATGCTCAAGAGAAAAAAATATATAGAAATGTTCACAGCAGCATTATTATTAAAAGCCAAAAACGTGGAAGCAATTCAAATGTTCACCACAGATGAACACATAGACAAAATGTGGTATATCCATGCAATGGAATATTATTTGCACCCCGTCCCCAAAAGAGGAATTAAGTACTGATTCATATTACAATGTAAGTGAACCTTGAAAATAGTACACTAAATGAAAGAAGCCAGGCCAAAAAAAGCTACATAATGTATAATTTCATTTATAGGAAATATCCAGGACAGGCAAATCCAGAGAGACAAACAGCAGATTATTGGCTGCCAAAACCTGGGGATTAACTACAAATGCGTATGGGGTTTCTTTTGGAGGGTGACAAAAATGTCCCAGAATTAGTGATGATGGTTGTACAAATGGTGAATGTACTAAAATCCACTAAATTGTGCACAATAAAACAGTGAATTTTATGGTATGTGAATTATATCACAAATGTTTAAAATGCACAGGTGTAGTGAAGAATACAACTACATAGCTTACTAGAGGCAGGGACAGAGGCCAGGGCCACCAGCAAGTTTAAGGCCAGGTGGCCACCACCATCCTCAGGGCAGCCAGCAACACTACTGCAAACAGCCTCTCCACCAGAGCCAGCTCCCCCTACCAACACCTCCTGCCTGGATGCACTGAGAGGCTAGGTCCCTTGGAATGCCTCAGATGAATGACATTTTCCAACCTTCTTACTTACATGAAATCTGATTTTGAACGATTTTATTTTCTTCTTCTAAAACTCAAGCATCTGGGGGGATAGGGTAACTGGGTGACAGGCATTAAGGAGGGCGCATGATGAGCTGAGCACTGGGTGTCATGCTGTATGTTGGCAAATTGAATTTAATAAAATTAAAAGAAAGAAAAATAAAACTCAAGCATCAGTGTTTGGTTTTACAGACCATACATTCAGTCATGTCATCTTAGTGACACGCTGTCCTCTCATGGAGTATCTCATTAACATATTTTCTTACATCATCTTTTTTTTTTTTTTTTTTTTTTTTTTTTTTTTTTTTTTTTGGTTTTCTTACATCATCTTGAGTAAATATTCATCATTGGAAATTTAAGATTTGAATAAACAGAACAAGGAGAGTGAAGGTGCCTCCCTCTGTCCACCCTGCCTGGAAATGAAGACCTAAGGAACATTTAGGTATGATCTGCACGTGATAGATAGAGCAGAGCGAAGCGAGGCCATGCAGCCCAAGAGGCAGGACAGCCACCGTGCATGGAAAGCCTGGCCCCTCTCCACAAGGAGGGCGCAGGCCAACTCCTGCCAGGTCCCAAGTGCTAACTGCTAAATTGTCAGGAATTTTGTGAACCAGTTAGACTCATGTTGGTGATGTGAGGTGAGGTGAGGTAGGGGGTACTTTCAGCCAGGGACTGGACACGCAATAGATAAGGCCCTCCGTCCCCCCACCACACTCCACTCGCAGCATCAGAGTCAACACTGGAAGCAGAGGGAAAGGGAGGAGTTGGGGGGCCATGGGTGGTGCCTGGCTTGGCCTGGGCTCGGGGTCCAGCCATGTGGCACTTGTACTCTGCCCCACACAGCTCTATGTGCTAGCCCCGGATCCTGTCTGCCACTCTAGCTATACGGTGGCTCTTCTGCCAGGGGGGGCCACAGGGCTTCCTCTCGAGAAAGGTGGGGAGTGGCTGAGAGCACCGAGGGTAGCAGTGCTGATGGATGTGAGGGCAGGGATCAAGCAGCCCCACTCTGCACTGCACCCAGTGAGCACCCAGCTCAGGATCTGGAACGTGGTGACCTCAACAGACGGTGGTCACATGGTGGGTGGGAGTCCCCCTTAGAGCAGGCCAAGCCACTGAGCTCCCAGGCGGCCGGTGCCACGTCCCAGGCTCATGGGAAGACTGCCGCTGACAGGCTGCATCCCCAAGCAGGGGTGTAACCTTGCCCGGGTCTTAACATCCTCCCTGGAGATCAGTGGTGATGTCAAAGGCCCCTTCAGCTGGGACAAAGACTTTGGTGTTTTCAAGATTCAGAGCCTTGGGGCCACTTGCCAGGACTGAGCTTCCAGCCCAAAGCATGGCCTCTCCCTAACCACACCCAGGCTCCAGGCCTCACTTACCCTTCTGTCCCTGCTCAGCCCTCTACCGGGCTTCAGAGGCTTCCTCTGGGACTTGCCAAGGCTCTTCGAATCCTTCATGACCCAAACTAGATCGATGCCCGTGCCTGCCACCACAACTGGGCATCCTCCTGGAAGTCATCCTCTCTGTCAGATTCCGCCTTCCAGCCCCCCGCCTCCCCGAGTCCGGCTCCTCTTCTCTGTCCCCAAGGCTGCTGAGGAAGAGCCTCCCTTGTGGACCTCCTATGCAATCTCTTCTTCAGCAGCCCTTTCTCTGCACAGCACCCAGAGGTGTGTTCCCAAAATGCACTCTAGGCTACCTCACTGGCTCTCCACCGCCCTCCCTCTGGCCTTGCTCACTCTGGTCCTGTAGACAGGCTGGCACTTTACACAGTTGGCAGGGGGAGCCCCAGCGGTGTGTGAGCTGTACAATCAGAGGGTCGTTTCCAAAGGTCAGCCTGGTTCTAGGCAGCACGGGTGGGTGGATGGGTGGAGAACCAGGATCCGGGTGTGAGAACTATCCTGGCGTCTCACGGGGCCCGTGGACATGCAGAGGTCAAGGTGGCCGCAATAGAGTAAAAATGAAACTCTCCAGCTTCTGGGACAGGAAAAACCTCACCCACCCACCCCCCACCAATGGATGGGGCGGATGTCCATTCCTCAGCTGGCCTGGCCCCATGCCTGTGGTGGACAGAGAGGGAACCAGTCCTGGCCTGGGTACTGCATGTGGCAGGCCGACTTCAAGGGAGGGGTAAATCTATGCTCCCAGACTGCTCACAGCTGCGAAAAACAAATGAGCAGGAAAATACACCAAGAGAAAAGAAACAGGCCACCAAAATATTCCCAAGGGCATCTCTGAGGAGGGGAACTGTGGGTGTGTCCTTTCTTTTTCTGTTCCCGTTATCATTTCTGTTTCTGGGTTTTTTCTAACTCTCGGAGATGAGCAATGTGACTTTACAAGGAAAAACTCGACCCAGTGTTTTCCAAGGTTCACTCTGGTCTGTGTGTCATCTGATGACCAGAATTTCTCTGGACCCCTGCAGCTCAAGGCAGGGCAGGTTGACCCTGCTCCCACCACCTGCCTGCCTCCCAGCTTCTCTTGCTGGGCTGTCTGTCGGCTGACCTGATGGCCTTCATCTGCCCAAAGGCCCAAGGGACCCAGGAGTGACAGGAGCCCTGCCAAGGAAACAAAGGTATCTCGGTCTCTGCTCTCCTCACCCCATCAGGGCGGAAGCTGCTGCCAAAGCTGGCAGCATGTGGCTTTGCCTTATTAGGGTGTCTGTGGTGCCTGAGTCTCTGCATCACATGCGTTCCACCCAACCTCAACACTGGTCTGTGCAGCTCCTAGTTCACTCTTTCCCTTCTTTTCCTCAAAAGCTCCCAGGTGGGCAACAGGCAGCTGGCTGAGCAGGTGAGCCGAGCAAGAGCCTGCCAAGCGCCCGAGGAAGGGTGAGCCCTAGAAGGCTGGTTGTGTCCACAGACTCAGGCCACGATGAGAGCAGGAAGAGAAGTGCATTTGAAACACAGGACTTGCTGGGTCACAGGACACGTGGCATTTTGGGTGTCCTAGTGGCCCTCATACTCCAGGCCAGTGTGCCCCCGCCCTCCTGGTGACCACTGTGCACATCACCCAGGTTCAGGGCCACCACCCTGCCCTCTGCAGTTGCTCCCCATTCCTGGGCACTGCTTATCCAAGTCCTTTTCCCTCAGCAAAACCACAAGCCACAAGTCAAAGAGCATCCTGCTGCCAGGACTTGGCTGGAAGGGGGCCTGCTGGGCCTCAGAGACCATCCCCTCCCACCTAGTCTTGAGTCATGCACTTGGACCCACCCATGTTCCAGAAAGGACTGCTGAGGCCAACACTTGCCAGACACTAGTGCATATGTGACAGGCCTCCTAAGTCACTCAGCCTCCGTGGCCTCAGTTACCTTATCTGTGAAATGGCCACAGGGCCTGAGAGCCCAAGCTGGGCCAGGCCTGGGGGAATGCCCCCCCCCAGCAGCCTGTGCTCCCGCAGAGTTCTAGCCAGGCCCCCACATAGACCCTTTACCATTTCTAACATTTTTCGCCATTCCTGGCTCACAGGGGAGGAAACGGAGGCTCCAAGGTGAGCTCTCTGCAGGGTCCGGAGGCTGACAGAAGCCAACAGCGCGTGACCCTGGGCGAGTCCCAGGCACCTCCGAGCCCTGGTTCTCCAGTAGTGAGGGGCCAGCTGCGTCCACCTTGGAGGGGTGGCAGGTGGTGTGGGCAGGAGCGTCACCCGCCGCGGCCCGGGCACCCGCGGAGGGGGGGGGGGTCCCGGCAGGTGGAGGGAGTGTGCGTCGCAGGGGCGGCGGCTTCCCGAGCGGCCCCCGGCAGCGGGCAGGGGTCGGGCGCGACAGGTGGAGCCGCAGCGTCTCCGGGACGGCCGGCAGGGGTCGGGGGGGCGGGGGCCCGGCCCGCAGCCCCGCGGGGACAGGCGCCCTCCCGCCCTCGGCCTCGGCCTCGGCCCTCGGCGTGGGGGGGGGCTGTTACCTTCCCGTCATGGTGGCCGCGCGCTGAGCCCGGGGTCGCCTCGGACCCGCTCTGCCGCCTCCGCAGCCAGACAGCAGCAGCCAGCAGGTCCGCAGCACCAAGCAGGCAGACGCCCAAAAAAGGCCAAGAGCGCTCCGCCCGGCGCCCAGCCCGGCCCGCGGGGGGGGGGGGGGGGGGAGAGGGGTGGGGTCCGCCGGCCCGCGAGGTGGGAGGGGAGGGCGGGGGCGAGCTGGGGCGAGCTGGGGCGAGCTGGGGGCGAGCTGGGGGTCAGCTGGGGCGAGCTGGGGGCGAGCTGGGGGCGAGCTGGGGCGAGCTGGGGCGAGCTGGGGGCGAGCTGGGGGTCAGCTGGGGCGAGCTGGGGCGAGCTGGGGGCGAGCTGGGGCGAGCTGGGGCGAGCTGGGGGTGAGCTGGGGGTCAGCTGGGGCGAGCTGGGGGTGAGCTGGGGGTGAGCTGGGGTCAGCTGGGGGTCAGCTGGGGGTCAGCTGGGGCGAGCTGGGGGCGAGCTGGGGCGAGCTGGGGGTCAGCTGGGGCGAGCTGGGGGCGAGCTGGGGCGAGCTGGGGTCAGCTGGGGGCGAGCTGGGGCGAGCTGGGAGTCAGCTGGGGCGAGCTGGGGCGAGCTGGGAGTCAGCTGGGGCGAGCTGGGGCGAGCTGGGGGTCAGCTGGGGTCCGCTGGGGGCGAGCTGGGGGCGAGCTGGGGCGGAGGGCCGGCCCCGCCACTCGCGCTGTGCTAGCCCGGGGCCACCGAGCCTGGCCTGCGGCGGGTGCGGATCGTGTCCCCCCCGCCCGGGCTCCGCGGGCCACCTCCCCGGATTCCAGGCATAGTTTTCCTTTTAAAGGGAGTGAAGTTATAATAACCGTGAACCGAGCCCCCAGCCCCGCCGGCCGCCCTGCCTGGCTCGCCCGGCGCTCCCCCTGCGCTGTCCCGGGCCCGGGTGGGGGGGTGGGGGTGTGGGGGGTGGGGACAGAGGTGGAGGATGCTGAGACCACCTCGGTTCCCTCGGTTTCCAATGCGGCCCGGCCGGGGAGGTGGTCACCTTCATGCTTTCCTTCCTCGAACAGGCGCTCCTGGGCGCGGACTCCCCCCGCGGGGCACTGGGGACGCCTGGGTCACGGGGTCGGCCCCCCGGAAAGCCGAGCACCGAGGGCGTCCCTTCAGGCGGGGAGCCTGACTGCAAACGAGACGCCAGATCGGTGCCCTCCCCACAAGTAGCCCCTCGAAGTATGCTAGGAGCCACCAACCCAGCAAGATACTTTACAATGAAAATATCAACCGCCCAAGTTGGGGAGGAGAACCAAGTACTCCTTTCTACAATGAAGCACCGGTGACAAGTTAGAGAACTGTTTAAAGTGACCCTGTGGGACGCCTGGGTGGCTCAGCGGTTGAGCGTCTGCCTTGGGCTCAGGGCATGATCCCAGGGTCCAGGATGGGGTCCCTCATCAGGCTCCCAGCAGGGAGCCTGCTTCTCCCTCTGCCTATGTCTCTGCCTCTCAATCTGTGTCTCTCATGAATAAATAAATTAAATCTTTAAAAAGATTTTAAAAAAATAAATAAATAAGGTGACCCTGTGGGGACACCTGGGTGGCTCAGTCCATTGTCTGCCTTCAGCTCAGGTCATGATCCCAGGGGCCTAGGATGGAGCCCCCCATGTAGCTGCCTGCTCAGCATAGACTCTGCTTCTCCCTCTCCCTCTGCTCATTTTCAGTCTCTCAAATAAATAAATAAAATCTTTAAAGTGACCCTATGATACGAAATCATTAGGGAATCTATTCTGGGAAACTTATCACACAAATAAAACAAAAAACCCTCACTCTCTCTACCTATAGGCAGGTATTTCTAGCTGGTCCGTGTAGCATAGCTTATGTTTGGAAGCAGCCCAAATATCCCACTATGAAGCCAGGATTGAGCCACAAGATACTTCAACCCTACTAGACATCGTATTACTTCTAGCTTGGCAGCAGATAAAGACTATCTAAAAATGACAGTGCAAAGTAGCAACTACAAACAGTGGAATTCAGAACGATGTGTCGATAGTGACATCGCAGAAATGAGCTTAGAAAAGGCATCTGTTCTTAAGTAACTGATATCTTGAAACCTGTGCAGTTTGCACTTGTTAGTTCTTTTGCGGCTGTGTCTTAGCTGATAGTGTTTAACTATAATTTGATGGTTGATTAAGCTTAAAGTATGGATGATTTCTTGGTTCATCTGCCTCTTTAAGGAGAAATGTTTTTCACAATTGCTGATGTAGAGGAACAGGTGCGCTAGGGGCTATGCACTGGAAATGGACTGCCAGGCTGGCTGGTTCATTGAATATCAGGGTTCTATAGGAAACTAAAAAGGATGAAAAGTAGGAGGAAGAACATCAAAGGGACCTATTCCCTGCCTCAAGGGGACCCCATGCCCACCTGAAAGCCTGACGGCCTCCCTTAGTATGGTTGCTGAATACAGGAGGATGTCCCTGTGGCCAAAGCAGAGCCTTCTGCTGCTCACCCAGCCACCCAGCATGCCTCATCCTTGGGCCAAGGGCAAGCTCAGCAAGAGTTCGATGGCGTCTGTGGGCATCGCTCAGCTCTGCTGGAGATGTGAAGGATTGAAGGAGCCATGACTCAGGCTCATATGGTGCAGCCAGAGGTCAGGTTTGAAGGAGAGAGCTGCAGTTGTGCAGCAGTGGTCATTCACACATTCACTCACTCACACCCATTCACTCAAGAGCAATCATGAATACGGGTACTGGGGCAGAGCACTGAACCAGGGGACAAAACATAGACGTGAGTTTACACAGGGACAGTGCTGCAAAAAAAGTACAACATGGGGGGCTCCTTTCAACTGGAAGGGCAAGGAAGGCTCCTGAGGACTGGCACTGAAGCTAAAACCTAGATGAGGAAGAGAGCCAACAAGGTGGAACAGCAAGGCAGCAGCCCTGACCTGGGAAGGCCTTGGGGAGCTCCAGGGTCAGGAAGAAAGAAGGTGAAGTGTCTGCAAAACAGGGAGCCAGGGGCATGGGAAATAAGGCAGAAATGCCAGGGGGCAAAAGGGGGCCAGAGCATGAGCACCAGTCACACTAGCCTTCGGATTCCACCCTTAGTGAGGTGGGAGATTCGGGGCACCTGGGGGGCTCAGTCAGTTAAGAGTCTGCCTTCAGCTCAGGTTGTGATCTCAGGGTCCTGGGATCAAGCCATGCATCAGGCTCCTTGCTCATTGAGAAGCCTGCTTCTCCCTCTCCCTCTCCCTTTGGTGCTCTCTCTCTCTCTCTCTCTCTCAAATAAATAAACAAATAAAAATTAAAAAAAAAAAAAAGCAAGTGGTAGATTCCACAACACCTGTTAGGGCAGGAGGCTGTGAGCACCCCATTCACAGGGCATGTCCCTAGTTGCCCCACACCACCCTCCTTCTCCCCCTTTCCCATTGACAGCCACAGCTGAGCCAGCTCAATGCCCAGGGGTGCTGAGGCAGGAGTAAGGGTTCATGGGGACCAAGGGAGGAGGTAGGCTTCCCTTGACCAGAGTGGCTTAATAAGGAGCATGAAGACAGAAACTGGGGATATCAGAATGCCTCAAGGCCTTCTCCAATGTCTAGGGCGAACCCCCACTCCCATATGACAATGGGGACCAAGAAGGCCTTGCAGCCCCAAGGAAGTCTCAGGGTCTCTTGCATGGTCCAGGCCCCAGCAGGAGCCAGATTACTTCCCAGCACGCAGGACCAGTGTCATGCCTGTTTAGTGATGGCCCATATGACATGAGGGCATCCAAACAGTTCTGCCCAAAGGGTCTCTCCCCCCAGATCTGGTTTAGGCATTTCCCTCTCAGAGCACTGGGGATGGCCCAACTGGGTCATTGTTAAACAGTAGCACATAACTGGAATTAACCAGTTCCTTCAAGTCCAAACTTAATTCCAGAAGTGGTCTGTGAGACTTCCCAGGGAAGGGCAGGGAAACACCTGGACCGCCCAGAGGAAAAGCTGGAATTCTCTAGCTGGAGCCTGGCTGAACATGAATAGTGCGTAGCACACCCACCTCTGTGTACCGCCAGGTAGCACAACACTTGCAGCTTTTTATTTTTTTAAGATTTTATTTATTTATTCATGAGAAACACACAGAGAGAGGCAGAGACAGGCAGAGGGAGAAGCAGGTTCCTGGAGGGGAGTCCTATGTGGGACTCGATCCCAGGACCCTGGGATCACGACCTGAACCGAAGGCAGATCCTCAACCATTGAGCCACTCAGGCGCCCCACATCTGCCACTTTAAAAACTCAATATTTCTATTTTAAAATATGAGCATGTCCTCAGAATAGTTATTTACTCACACACATCATCTGACCACCCAAAATGACCTTACTTCTTCCTGCACCAAGGAGGGCTCGGTGAAAAAAGTCTGATTACAATTATGGGGGAATCATAATCCAATAATTCTTTTAATGTTTGCAGAACAAATGACAGAGACTCAGAGGTTTTCTTAGTCTATGGAGAACACAGAACCCTTCTTGAGAGTCTGGTTTACCTATAATTAGAACAGGCCCAGGGAGCTCACAACTGCTTTGCAAAGACTGGCTGGCCTTGGACTTTCAAAAGGAAAATACCAGGGTCTCTTGGGTGGCTCAATAGGTTAAGTGTCTGCCTTCAGCTTGGGTCATGATCCCAGAGTTCTAGGATTGAGTCGCACATGGGGCTCTCTGCTTGGCGGGGAGTCTGCTTCTCCCTCTTCAAATGCCTACCTCTCCCCCTGCTTGTGCTCCTTCGCCCTCCTCTCTCTCTGTCAAATAAATAAATACAATCTTTAAAAAAAATGGGGGGTGGGGTGGGAGAAAATACCATTCCTCTCTTACCTTAGCTCTGGGACAGGCTTGATGTATCTCAAGGGTCTGGAATGAGACTGGCCTAGAACAACCCCAAAGAGCATTCAGAAATGCCACATTCTTACATCTCAAAGCATTGCAGCATGGGTCACCCAACAAGGAATCACTTGTGCACAATGACCACACAATTCTTTACCTGCAGGGTCACCAGCCTCTCTCTGCTCCTAAGCGCATCTCTCTTCCATATGCTGGGATTCGTTTTGCTTCCTCTTTCCCATTAGAACAGCCAACCCACCAATCTTTCCATCGGAGCATCTCCAACCCCTGCCCAGAATAAAAATCAGCTGTGCCCCTCCCCACCTTACTCCCCAACCCCAGCCTGTCCAGACTTGGCCTCACCAACAGAAGGTCTAGCATCCAGCTAAGGTGAACTGGCCTCCACCGTCTGCATGCCACCTAATGGAGTGTGAGGCTAGACCAGGAGGACAGACCACCCTGGGGCTGCTCCCTTACCCCAACATTAGCATGACCTCTTAAAGGACATAAAGGGAATGGCAGGGAGAACCAGGGACACGGCCCATGCACATCTCAGGAGCAAAAAGCACCACTTGGTTGCCACACAGTGTCTCTACCTGAGAGGGCTGAGTCACCACTCCACCTCCTTCTGTTGCTTCCTTCTCTGAGTGCTGCCAGCAACTTCTTTGAGGGAAGTAGCAGCTGCCAGGCCCACTTGGCACAGCTACTTGGAGAAGAACTGGGTGGCAGCTGGAGACTCCCAGCTGCCACAGGGCCCCAGATATTCCAGCCTTACCTCTCCCTGGCAGGAGGTGGGGCGGGAGCTGGAGGGTGGACCGGAGGCATCTGGGGGTCAGGAGAGGGTGGGGAGGAAGCCAGGAAGGAAAGGCCAGCCTCCCTGGGGAGGTGCCTGCGGGGGCGGGCCACTGGAAGCCCAGTCCCCTGCAGGCCCAGGAGCCAGGAGGACAGAACAAAGGAGCAACAGCTGCCCTCCGCATTCAGAGAAACCAGCAAAGGGGCAGCCGCCAGGGGGGCGCTCATCTGGCAACCGCTAAAACGAGCATTTATTGAACCCAAGTTCCTGAGTCCCCAGGGAGGCCTGATGTTTATTTACAGCAGGTACACGTGCCAACACCTGAGCCCAGCAAGGGGCACAGAGAAAAGAAAACCCTCAACTACTTTGAATGACCCAAGAACAGTTACTCAGACACTTTCTTGCCAGTTACTATTTTTCCCTGAAAGAAATCTCAGGATCATTGATATAACTTTAAGTTAATTTCTTTCTCATCTTTTACTTCAAAAATTTCATTGTATTGGGAAATGCTCAGAAGTAGAATGAAGAAAATTGCCTTGACTTTCACCACCAAAGGTGAGTGCTTCATAAAGATTTGTGGGCATTAAATACACTAATCTATGCAAGTGGTTCTCAAACTTCTTGGACTTTGTTTTACACTCTTAAGAAGAACTGAGGATACCAAAGAGACTATATGTAGGTGGGCTACATCTATCAATATTTACCATATTGGAAATTAAAGTGAAACATTTTCTTAATTAGCTATTAATTCATTTAAAAATCAGTAAGAAAACTGGAGTACCTATGTGGCTCAGTCAGTTAAGCATCTGCCTTGGGCTCCGGTCATCTATTCAGAGAGGTATACCAAAAAAAAATATTACTATGGATAAATCAAAGTGGAATTCTAAAAGTGTTCAAGAGTTACATAAAGAGGCCAGATAAAAAGAAATGTTCTTTTTACACACAACAACTTGGATGTATCTCAAGGTCATTATGCCCACTAGAAAAAGCCAATCTTAAGAGATTATATACTGTAACAGATTCCATTCATACAACATCCTTGAAACAACAAAATTATAGAGAATGAAAACAGATGACTCATTGCCAGAGATTGGGAATGACTGGGGCAAGAGCTAACTGTGACTATAAAAGAGTTTCCTGATTCATTAACACGGGCTGTCTCTTCATTTATTCAGATTTTAATTTCATCCAACAATGTTTATAGTTTTAAGCATACAAGTCTTACACTCCTTTAGATAGTTTATTCATAAGTATTTTATTATTTTTGATGTGATTCTAAAAGTTTTCTTAATTTCCTTTTCAGATTTTTCACAGTATATAGAAATATAATTAATGCTTGTATACTAATCTTGTGTCCTACAACCCTGCTGAACTTATTTATGGTTTCTAGGAGTTTCATAAGGAATTTCTTAAACTTTTCTATACACAGGTGTCACCTGCAAATAGACAGTTTTACTACTTCCATTCCAACCTTGAGGACTTCTATTTATTTTTCAGCCCATTTTCCCTGGCTAGAGCATCCAGTACACTGCTTAATAGAAGTCTTGTTTCTAATCTTAGCTGAAAGTACAGTCTTTCACCATTAAATATATTAGCTGAGGGTTTTTCATAAATCCCTTTATCATGTTGAGGAATTTCTCTTCCATTCTTGATTGTTTGCATGTTCTATCATGAAAGGTGTTGGATTTTGTCAAATGTTTTTCCCATATCAGAAAGATTGAGAGGGGCACCTGGGTGGCTCAGTGGTTGAGCGTCTTCCTTTGGCTCAGGTCATGATCCCAGGGTCCTGGGATCGAGTCCTGCATCCAGCTCCCTGCAGGGAGCCTACTTCCTCCTCTGTCTCTGTCTCTGCCTCTCTCTGTGCGTCTCTCATGAATAAATAAATAAAAATCCTCTAAAAAATAAATAATTTTAAAAATAAGAAAATTTTAAAAAGGAAGATTGAGAGATTGTATCACCTTTGTCCTTCATTCTATTAATGATGTTCTCTTTTTTTTTTTTTTTTTTGGAACCAATTTTTGGTTTCATTGATTTTTTTTTCTATTTTTTCTCTTCTCTATATCTACTCTTATATATTTTTTCCTTTCTTCTGCTTGCTTTGGATTTAGTTTGTTCATCCCTTTCTAATTTTGTAAGGTGAAAATTTAGGTTATTGATTTGAGATCTTCTTTTTTCAATGTAGACTTTTATAGGTATAAATTGCCCTCTCAGCATTTCTTTTCCTGCATCCAGTAAGCTCCTGTATGTTTGTTTTCCATTTCATTAATTTCAACATATTTTCTAATTGCTTTTTTGATCTATCCTTTGGCCCATTTGTTCTTTAGGAATGTGTTACTTAATTTCTGCATATTTTACAAATTTCCCAAATTTCTCTGTTATTGATTTCAAATTTCATTCTACTGTGGTCAGAGACTTTTGTGTAATATCAATCATTTTCAATTTTTATAGAGGTTTGTTTTAATGGCCTAGCATATGATCTATTGTGGAGAATGTTTCATGTGTCCATGAGAAGGAATGTATATTCTACTGTTGTTGGGTGGAGTGGGAGAAGGGAGAAGAGAAGTCTTCTAACCTTTTCTGTGTTACTGTTTTTTTTTTTTTTTTAAAAAAAAGATTTTATTTATTTATTCATGAGAGACACAGAAAGAGAGGCAAAGACACGGACAGAGGGAGAAGCAAGCTCCCTATGGGGAGCCCGATGTTGGGACTCGATCCCAGGACCCCAGGATCATGACCTAAGCCAAAGGCAGACAGTCAACCACTCCACCCAGGTGTCCCTGTGTTATTGTTATACAATGTCCATCCACACTGTAAACTCCAAATACATTGTTTTAATTATTACTTTACATCATCTTACATCTTTTAAAAATCTGAGATGAAATTGAAGCAATTATACATTCATGGAGTTTATTATATTAACCTTCTTATTTAGCATTTCTGATTCTGTTTCTTCTTGTAGATTTTTTTTTTCTTCTTGTAGACTTGATATACCATTTGGTGTCATTACCTCACTCCAAAACAGCTGTGTTCTCATCTGCTTCCTTTGTGCTATTATTGTTAAATAACAATTTTTTCAAAATGTTGACACATATTATGTTTCTATATGTAAAAAAAGGCTGGCTATATAAGTATATGCATAAATCTTAGGTAATTACTTTTTAAATCAGTTAAGAGAAGAAGAGAGAAGAAATAAGCAAATGTAGGTTTGAGTTATTATCTTGTGTCATTTACTTTCAGTCTGAAGAACTTTTAGTGTTTCTTATAAGTCAGGCCTGCCAGCAATAAGTTCTTCCATCTTTCTTTTGAAATGTCTTTGTCTTTATTTCTTAAAAGATAGTTTTGCTGGATATAGAATATAAAAAACCTGGTTGACAGGTTTTTTAAGCACTTTGAAGATGTCATACCACTGTCTTTTGGCCTCCATTGTTTCTAAAGCTTTTGTTTGTTTGTTTTTATTTTTTTAGAGAGGGAAAGAGAGAAGGGAGTGGGGATGGGGGCAAAGGGAGAGAGAGAATCTTAAGCAGGCTCCATGCCCAGGTGGAGCTCGACACAGGGTTCAATCTCACAACCCTGAGATCTTGACCTGAGCTGAATTCAAGAGTCAGATGCTTAACTGACTGAGCCACCCAGGCGCCCCTGACCTCTTTGTTTCTGATGAGACATCAGCTGTGACTCTTAATGCACTTTCCTTATATGTGATGAACTGCTCTTCTTTTGCTGCTTTTAAGATTTTATCTTTGGCTTTCAACATTGTGACTAAGATATGTCTGGGTGTGGATCTCTTTGTGTTTATCCTAGTTGAAGTTCATTCTTCTTGTATGTAGAGATTAATGCTTTTCATCAAATTTAGGAAATTTTCAGCCACAACTCCTCCTAATAATTTTTATGCCCCTTTCTCTCTCTTCTCTCCATTATGCATATGTTGATGCATTTAATGGTGTCTCACATTTCTCTGAAGCTCTGATTATTTTTCTTCTTTTTTTCTCCCCATTTTACAGATTGCATTATTTTTATTACTCTGTCTTGTTGAAACTCCCAGCAACCTTTTCATTTTAGTCATTGTACTTTTCATCTCCAGAATTTTTATTTGACTCTTTAAAATTTCTCTTTGTTGATAGTCTCTATCTTGTGAGATGTTGTTTATCCTTCCTTTAATTATTTAAGTATGGTTTCCATTAGTTCTTCAAGAATATTTACAATGGCTGCTTTGAAGTATGTGTCTACTAAATCCAACATCTAGGCCCCTTCAAAAGCAGTTCACATTGGTTGTTTTCCTGTGTATGGGTCACAATTTCCTCTTTATTGCATGTCTCAAAATTGGTTTCGTTGAGAACTGACATTTTTAGATGTTATACTGTAGCAACTCTGGATACTAATTCCCTTCATCCTCTAGGGGTTGCTGTTGTTGCTTTCTTTGTCATATATTTAGTGACTTGCTGAACTAACTTTGTAAAGCCTATTTCCCCTGTAGTGTGCAGCTTCTGATGTCCCTACACAGATTTTTGTCTTGCTTTTATCCCTTAGCCTGGCTTCTTAGTGGTCATCTCTGGCTTAGCATAAGCCAGTATTGGTCAAAGAATTTTTCCCTTTACCACTGAAAGTGTGTGTGTGTGTCTTAGATGCTGATTTCACAGAGGAATTTTTTTTTATTTGTTGGTTGGTTGCTTGTCTAATTGTTTTTGTTTGTTTGTTTTTGGTTTTTGTTTTTTGTTTTTTTGCCCCTGTTCAGCCAGAGACCACTAGCTTGGATTTTCCCCCTCCAATCATGCCTAAAAATGCTCAGCCTTGGCCATGCACACAGTCTTCCAGACTCCAAGGGATATGTGTGATTATATGTTAAAGCCCGGCTTCCTAGACATTGCCTCTGCATCAGAGTAGCTCATTATTCAACCAGTGTTTGGTCAGAAATTTTACTTCAGGGCATGTGGGTGGATCAGTGGTTGAGCATCTGCCTTTAGCTCAGGTCATGATCCTGGTGTCCTGGGATCAAATCCACAGGAAGCCTGCTTCTCCCTCTATATCTCTGCCTCTCTCTGTGTGTCTCTCATGAATAAATAAACAGAATCTTTTTTTTTAAAAGTTTCACTTAAGGCCCTTGTATCAGCAAAGCTCCCTCTGTGTGCTGATGCATCTCTCTGCAGCCTGGGGAACTGTTTCCAAGTGTGTTCCATGTCTTGCTGTGATTTCTTCTCAGTGGGTGAAGGTTTTGTACACAGATTTCCTGACACCCAGGGTGGACTCTGATCTGAGGAGCACTCTTCTTAACTAGCTCCTTCTCTGGTTCTCTCCATTAAACTTCTGGTTGCTCTGCCAATTTGCTTGTTGCCACTAGTATCAGGGAGCTATAAGCACTGTCTTAATTGCTCTTGACAAAAACCTCCATTGTTTTCAACAACACCCTTAGCTAGAATTTCTTACCCTGTGTTCCAAATAAAGTCAGTCTCCTTCACTCAGAGCTGGGAGCTCTTAATCTCCAGACTATGGCCTGACTCTCCTGAACAGAATCTCTACACCCTGCACAGGATCTAGATTTAGAGACAGCAACCTACCTACTCAGGGTAACACTTCTGTAAAAGTGGTCTCTGGGATGATAATGCTCCTAGTCTTCTTGGCTTGCCCCTCCTGGTGTGCAGCCTTCCCCTATAAGCCAGCACAGTAGGGATGAAGGTCCCAGCATTCCTGGCTCACTCAGCTATAGTAGATATTCTACTTTACAGGTGGAGTCTAGGAGGGAGAAGCCCTCCTCTTCTTGGCTGCCTCAAGTAGAGTACTTGGAGTAGCATTTCTGTAAAATGGAGCTAGTGGGGGAGGGAATAGGCTGTGACTCAGTTGCCACAGACTTCTTATTGAGATTTAGTAGATTTTCTTGGATGACTGTTTCTCCACTCACTGTATGCACTTAGGATAATTTCCAGGATTTTATTTATTTTTTAAAGATTTATTTATTTATTTATTTATTTATTTATTTATTTATTTATTGAGACACGGGGGGTTGGGGGGGGGGCAGAGACACAGGTAGAGGGAAGCAGGCTCCATGCTGTGAGCCCTACGCGGGACTCAATCCCGGGTCTCCAGGATCACGCCCCAGACCGAAGGTGGTGCCAAACTGCTGAGCCACCCGGGCTGCCCAATTACAAGGATTTTAAATAATTGTTTTTAGGGAAGCCCAGGTGGCTCAGCAGTTTGGTGCCGCCTTCAGCCTGCGGTGTGATTCTGGAGACCCAAGATCGAGTCCCATGTCAGGCTCCCTGCATGGAGTCTGCTTCTCCCTCTGCCTATGTCTCTCTCTCTCTCTCTCTCTCTCTCTCTGTGTGTGTGTGTGTGTGTCTCTGTCTCTCATGAATAAATAAATAAAAATCTTAAAAAAATAATTGTTTTTAATAATTTTCTCCCATTAAATGGTTGTTTTGTTGGGGAGCGAGTCCACCATGCCCTTTACTCCAAAATTCCAGAAATAGATCCACCTCTGTGACTTCTTTTACTGACTTTTCATCTAGTAGTGTCAAATGCATAAGCTTTATTGATCCCTCAGCCATTAGTGGCACTTCTGTAGTCAAGGTTGCTGATAACTTACCCGGTAAGATAGTCTAACAGTTTTTTTTCCTAATTTAAAACTGTGAGAAACAAATTTTGTGTTTCAAATTATTTAAGTTATTAAATTATTTAAATCATTCAATTCTTTTTTCTTTAAATTCTGGACTGATGGTCTAAAAGTGATAATGCAGCATGGGTGCCTGGGTGGCACAGTGGCTAAGCATCCAACTCTTGGTTTCAGCTCAGGTCATGATCTATGATTATGAGATGGAGCCCCACATCAGGTTCCATGCTCAGCTTGGAGTCTGCTTTAGATTCTCTTTCCCTCTCCATCTGCCCCCCCACTTGTGTGTGCTCTCTCTCTCTCTCTCTAAAATAAATAAATAATAAATAAATAAAAATAAAATGATAATGCTAATGAACTGGAACAGTATTAGTTGAAAATATTAAAAATTATTTGAAAAAACTGTTAAATATTCATAAGATAAAATAAGCTAAAGTAAATTTTCAACATTGTGAAAAAGAAAATGCATGGGACAATTAAGATTATTTTATTAAGCCTATTGCACTAGGGAGAAGGTTCATTAATAAGGAATACCTCCAAGAAGAGGAAGCCTAGGACTTCATAGAAGCAGATGAAGAAGGGAGTTGTGAGAAAGGGTAGTGGTAGACCCAATCTGCAAGCACAGGATGATCCTTTGCAGTTTGCCATTTCTCAGAACATAAAAGGTTTGGAAGTTTCTCTGCTTTTCAGGAGCATGGGGCTGAAATAAAATTTAGTATGATTATTCCCTTCAAATGTCAGTTGTCGTTGAACAACTCAGAGGCATTCATAAGCCTCCTGAGTGTATGAAGCAGAACCTAAGAAATTTTATTTGAACAGACTCCTAAACATAGAGAACAAACTGGTGGTTGCCAGAGGGGAGGTGAGAGGGGTTGGGAGAAATAAGTGAAGAGGATCGAGAGGTAAAAACTTCCAGTTATAAAATAAACAAGCCATGGAGATAAAAAGTACAACATAGGAAATAGTAATAATATTGCAATAGCATTGCATGGTGACAGTTAGTGACTATGCTTATCATGGTGAGCATTGAGCAACATATAGAATTGTTGAATCAATTGTAACCGGAAACAAATCAAACCTGAAACATATAATATATATGGGGGCACCTGGTTAAGTGTCCAATTCTGGTTTCAGCAGCTCAGGTCATGATCTCATGGGTCATGAGATCAAGCCCTGAGTCAGGCTCCACACTCAGCAGGGAGTCTGCTTGAGAGTCTCTCCCTCTACCCCTACCCATGCTCATTCTCTCTCTCAAATAAATAAATAAATAAATCTCAAAAAATCCTGAAAATAATATAGTTTGTCAGTCATACTTCAATTTAAAAAAGATATGAAAAAGAAAACTCATGTCTCATGGATTTTTGTTGATGTGGCTCCTGTAAAACCAGCTGAACCATCTGTCATAGGTGGTAGCAAAGGTCAGGTGACAGGGTCCTGGAGATTAGATGTCTTAAAAGAGAGATGCCTAAATAAGAAAGGGAAATATTAATATATAAAAGCCTTTTATAAATAAAGTATCAGGAGCTGAACTCTGAAAATATCTAGTCCAGTAAACTCTAAGAAGCCGGTGGAGGAAAATCTTTCAGTTATGCAGCAGCACTGCTTCCTGAGTTTCTAAAAAGTTCCCACACTAGACATCAATGCTCTCAGTGATGTTCTTCCCAGCCTTAGTTGCCTCTCATAGCAGGCATGTGTGACCCAAGCCTTTTGCCCACTTGTCCAGGGAAATCTAGCCCATGAAGAGTCTGCTATAGTGGGGAGTCCTTCCAGGTTTATAACAAGTCACCAGGCTTCAGCTCACAGGGCTTCTCCAGACGCTGGGGAAATGGCCAGGTGACCTAAAGACCCAAGGGGATTTGGATGGTCAACCTTTAGTCTTAGTGATGGTAAGTCAGGTGGGAGGGAGAAAAACTGGAAACATTCATCAGAAGAGTTGTGGCTAGATGTTGATGGAAACTGGAGGAATTGAAAATTTAGTAAGGACTGACAATTTGGGAAAGGTAGCAGGATCCAGTCCAAAGTGCAGGTAAGTATCAAAACCTGTTCTTCCGGGGATCCCTGGGTGGCTCAGGGATCCCTCTGGCCCAGGATCAAGTCCCGCATCAGGATCCCGGCATGGAGCCTGCTTCTCCCTCCTTCTGTGTCTCTGCCTCTCTCTCTCTCTCTTTCTCTCTCTCTATGTCTATCGTAAATAAACAAATAAATAAATCTTAAAAAAAAAAAACAAACCTGTTCTTCCACACTGTCTGGGAAGTCAACTAAATCTCTACCAGACAAGAAGAGAGTTTTCATCTCCATCAGTTACCCGCAATTTACAAAAGGTGCAAAGTGACTCAAAGACAATGAGCAGGGCTAGAATCTGAATACCTAGAAGAATGTACTACGAATTGTGTATAGTTTTCTATTGAAACAATTTTTTCCTTCATTTCCCTACTTCTGATTGAAAAATAATCTCAAAGAGAAATTAGTCTTGACCACAAAATAAGGCTAGTCTCATTAGATTTGACCAGGTTATCTTCATAGGCGCAGCAAGAATGGTCATTTTGGGGCACCTGGGTGCATCAGCTAGTTAAGCATTTGACTCTCGGTTTTAGCTCAGTTCATGATCTCAAGATCATGAGATCAAGCTCCATGTAGGGCTCCACACTCAACTTCTTCCCCCTCGCTCTCCCTCCTCCTCTGCTCCTCCCCTCTGCTTTCACACACTCTCTCTCTCTCTCACAAATAAATAAAATCCTAAAAAAAAAAAAAAAAAAAAAAAAAAAGAATGGTCATTTACCACAGACCTTCCTGAGTTTGCTCTGCTGCAAGTTTTCATAAGAAACTTCAGGTCATACTTTTAAAAGTTTCTTGGTGTGTTCATTCTGTGCATACCTGGTACCTCTTTTGTGAAGCAGCAGCTGAGGAAACTCTGGCACTTGCTGTGGCTCATAAAAAACCCAAGGAGTCAAGACTGTGAATAACTGGGGC
Organism: Canis lupus baileyi; assembly: GCF_048164855.1. Lineage (NCBI taxonomy): Eukaryota > Metazoa > Chordata > Mammalia > Carnivora > Canidae > Canis > Canis lupus. The sequence continues at coordinate 28,191,673 of NC_132857.1, read as the reverse complement.
CTCTGGGTGGCTCAGTCAGTTGGATGTATGCCTTCAGCTTGGGTCATGATCCCAGGGTCCTGGTATGGAGCCCCCACATCAGGCTCCCTGCTCAGTGGGGAGCCTGCTTCTCCTTCTCCCTCTGCCTACCACTACCCCCTGCTTGTGCTGTCAAATAAATGAATAAATCTTTTTTTTTTAATTTTTATTTATTTATGATAGTCACACACACAGAGAGAGAGAGAGAGAGAGAGAGGCGGAGACATAGGCAGAGGGAGAAGCAGGCTCCATGCACCAGGAGCCCGATATGGGATTCGATCCCGGGTCTCCAGGATCGCGCCCTGGGCCAAAGGCAGGCGCTAAACCGCTGTGCCACCCAGGGATCCCTGAATAAATCTTTAAAAAAAAAAAAAAAAAGGCTGAGAATCACAATCATATTAACTTGAAGGTGGCAAGGCAGGCTGGTTCTGTGATGTGGTTTAAGACTAAGAGGTATACACTTGGTAAACTGACGAAAGCCTACTGTGAATGACCGGATTTGTAAATAAGGCCTATCAGATTCCAATGTGATAGGCAGCCAGTCAATGAAACAGACACACCTGCACAGCTGGAGCTGGAGGATGAACATGTAGCAGATGTACACCAGCAGCAGACAGTGGTATCTACTAAAAAGAGAACCTGCCTCTTCACTCCAGAACTCTGTTCCTCCAGACCAAGAAAATGTTCTCAACAAGAAAACCACAATCTGGTCCCACCACATCCTGACCACTACAGTAGCATTTTCTCAAGTTTTTTGTTTTCCCCTCCCACATTCCTTTATTGTGTGTGTGCACTAGCATACTGCATCGTTGTTTTTTTAAATCTAAATGGCTAAAGGTATGTTTGGATCGATATCAAAAGGAGATGGGATGGGTGAAAATACTGGTTCCGTGAGAATATCCCCACTCTCCAGTAATGGCAGGCTCAGTCAGCTCTTATCTTTATATTACAGTAGGTTATTTTGCTCTCACTGTTTAACAAAAAAATAACAACATAAAAATCCTTGCATATCTTGTTTGATTGGAGAATTTTGTTTCATTTTATTTTATTTTAAGATTTTATTTATTCATGAGAGACACACAGAGAGAAAGAGGCAGAGACACAGGCAGAGGGAGAAGCAGGCTCCATGCAGGGAGCCTGACGTCTGACTCAATCCTGGGTCTCTAGGATCAGGCCCTGGGCTGAAGGCAGCCCTAAACCACTGAGCCACCAGGGCTGCCCTGATTGGAGAATTTTAATGTTTTTCATTTATCATTGTAAAACCAAGGACAATTTGATAACTTTTTTGTATGTAGCTGTTTACATGTAGGGCAATCTATCTTTAGGTAGGGACAAATTACTCTAAAAGAAAAAAATACTCAAAAGAAAAGAATCTAGATAGCTTTCCCTTCAAGTCAAGTGTCTTGTTGTTTAAATAAACTTATTTTAAAAAATAAAGAATAAAAATATAGGGGTGCCTGGGTAGCTCAGTCAATTAAGCAACTGACTTTTAAAAATATATATATTTTATTTATTAATTTGAGAGAGAAGGAGAGCTCACATGAGCATTGGGGAGGGGCAGAGGGAGAGGCAGGAGCAGGCTCCCAGCTAAGCAGGGAGCCCAATGCAGAACTCGATCTCAGGGTCCTGAGACCGAGCGGAAGGCAGACACTTAACTAACTGAGCCACCCTGGCACCCCATGAGCAACTCACCTCTTGATCTCAGTTCAGGCCCTGATCTCAGGATGGCGAGTTTAAGCCCCATGCTGGGCTCCACTCTAGGTGTGGAGCACACTTTAAAAAAAAAAAGAAAAAAAAAAAAGAATAAAATTTAAAAATAAAATAAAATCTTCTTAAGGCTAAGAAATCCAAGCAAAGAACCTGCCACCAGATGTCATCTGCAGTACCCATAGACTTGAGGGAATCTTTCTCTTTTCGAGGTTCCCAAAATATATCTCTTGGGTCTGCCAAGAGGTGACCGTCCTCACTCACCTACAAAGCTAGGGGACCTGTAAGCCAGGAACTGGGTCAGTTTTCCAGTTTTGTGATCACTGGCTCCATGAGGTCAACCTTAGCTCCTTAAAGGCATCTGGTCATGTCTAATTAGATGATCATCATTCTCAAATACGGCATCCAGGCAACACTTTGGGGCCATAGCCACTCTTTCCAATTACTTCTGTTAATGAGGACAGATTCTTACTGGATTCATGACAATAGCTTACATTGCTAAGAAAATAAGGGTACTTAGTAAGAGTCTCGAATCTAGAGGGGTCAGGTAGGGAAGAAAGATGTCATTTATAAATGGTAGATTTCTGTTTGTAAAATCATAATCTACTAAATTATTATGAGTTGCAGATAACTTAAAAGAAAAAAGAAATGAGTTCATTATATATTAGACAAAATAATTATATACATAATTAACCCTATTTTCAAAGAAGAGTAGGCACGAACAAATGTTTTGTGGTTTTCTAGGTATCCTCTAGGAAATTCAAAGATAATTTTAGGCACAGAAGTTACCCTGATGGAGCATCATTCCCAGATAGAACAATCCAGGTGTGATCTTGGAAACTTTATTTTATCTTATTTTATTTATTTTTATACTTAAGGATTGACTATTAGGAAGGCAAAAATCAGATTTAAATACCTAAGATGGGAATCAAATCATGGGGTGCCTGAGAAAAAAATATTTGGCTATTCATTTTAAAGTGATTATAAATTAAAACAGTTTTAGAAATAAACCTAGAAGATAATATGATTGCAAAGAACTTTGGCCCAAATTCCTAAATGAGAAACTCTGTTTTCTTAAATAATCAAAGACATAATAAATCAATATAAACCAGAGAAGGTAATCCCAGTAAGATAAATCCTCTTTGTTGCCTAGGTACATTAAATAACAGAATAAATAATCCTGTATCTTCTAGGTGAGGGTATAAACAGTAAACCAAGGCAATAAACCCATCAAAGTGAGAAAATTTTGCTAAGATCCTAATTTTTCAAATTTGAGTATTATAAAAACAGGCACAATTCATTTCCAAAATTTGTCTTTCATTTCACTCTTTTAAATTCTGGAACAGACACCTCATACCAATCTCAGGGTATCTGTTCAGGCTGCTATAACAAAAAACCTTGGACCGAGTGATTCATAAAGAACAGACACAGATTCTTCACAGTTCTAGAGACGGGAAGTCGGAGTTTAGGGTGCCAGCATGGTAGGGTGAGGGTCCCCTTCTGGGTCACAAACTTCTCTACATGGTGCCAGGGCCTAGGGAATATCCCTGAAGCCTATTTTATTTTATTTATTTTTTAATATCACTAACAACACTAAGAGGAATCTTTTATTTTAGTGTCTTTTCAGTCCTCGAATATGTATGTACATATGTGTGAATATGGTGGGGGGAGGGGTGGAACAGGGGAAGGGGATCAAGAGCACACTTACCATGATGGGCGCTGAGTAATGTACAGAACTGCTGAATCACTATGTTGTGCACCTCTAACTAATATAACACTGTTAATTATACTTCAATTTAAAAAAGAAGAAAGAAAGAAAGAAAGAAAGAAAGAAAGAAAGAAAGAAAGAAAGAAAGAAAGAAAGAAAGAAAGAAAGAAAGGGAAAGAAAGGCACCTGGATGGCTCTGCCAGTTAAGGGTCTGGTTCTTGGTTTCGACTCAGGTCATGATCTCGGGATCCTGGGATCAAACCCCACATCAGGCTGCATACTAAGTGGGAAGTCTGCTTGAAGATTCTCTCCTTTTCCCTCTGCCTCTCCCCCTGTTCTCTCTCTCTCCCTCAAATAAACAAATATGTCTTAAAAAAAATAAAACAAATGGAGGTTCTTCTATAAGAGCACTAACCCCATTCATGACTTAAGCACCTCCCAAAGCCCCACATCCTCATATCACTGTTTTTGGAGATTAGGATTTCAACGTACGAGTGTTAGGGGGACACACGCAGAGCACAGGGGGTTCATGTGGTCAGACTAATTTCACAGTATTACTGCGATGTTCTTAACATCAAGTGTGTTCACTATTGCTATCACTGGATGAATCAGTAAGTCAGCACTTAAAGGTTTTCTTGGTTTCAATTGTCAACATAGTAAATATCAATAGTTAGAACCATCAAGAAAGCTTTTGGGGTCTTCAATGAGCTTGAAGGGTGCAGAAAGAGGATGGCGAACCATACAACTTCTTTGGGACAAAACTACTGTTTTCCTTGGGAAACAGAAACACACACTCAGTTGTGTCTCTCCAAAATTATTTCTCTTATGTGTAATCAAAACCCCATATGAGTGATCATTTTAACCAAAGCCGCTAACTTCCGGTTCATAGAGGTGGTGGAGGGTGGGTCATGGCACTGTCTGTCACAGGCCACCACTGCCACAGACTAGCAGAACTCATGAACAGCTGTGCACAGCCTCATTCCTCCTTCATGCACTTCTCAAAGTAGCCAAAATGAGCATGTTTGCCTCAGACCCTAAGACATAGCCCTCTGGAGCAGATACCAATTAGAAGCAAAAGAATATAAAATTTCAATTATGCTTAGTAGCCAATGATTCCTCATTCTCTTACTTGGAGATGATCCAGGTGTCTACCTAGTGAATGGCCATTAATTAACTCAGTGTAGTATAACTCCAAGTTGTTTAAGTTACACAAATATCTTGGCAATTATCTTCAAGTGGACATACAGGTAAACATTATTACTGTTGAAATAAAGTTTGTCAGAATGATCATCTGACTTGGTTAAATACAAACATATATGTTTTATAATCTTAAACAGGTAATATAAATAATGCTAGCCTATGTGATCACCACAGTTTATATGCATAAATTTAGGAAGAATATACCCAAGTAGAATAAAAATATAAGCTGGTATAACACTTAATGCTCAAAGAAGTCACAGATATTTTTATTAAACCAAAAATATTAAATTAGTTTAAAAAATATTAAACTCATCTCATTTGCCTAAGTCGTGTGAGCTTGTTCTTAAAATACCTCTGAGTTAATTTCTATAAACTTTTTCTCACTTTTTGCTCCTTGAAAGTATTAAAAATTCAGTTTCCTTAACTTCTGGACATTTTTAACAATATTCCATTTACAGAGGATGCTTATTTATCTCTAAACTAATCAGAACAGAGCTTCTTTAACTTAGGTGATTTTATAATCTACTTTGGCAATACCATCCAGAGGTAGAAAAATATCACACACTCACATAATGAAAAGTAAAAGCTTTCTGAATTACAAAAATGTACATCAACACGCAGACTGACACAGATTGCTTATAGCTCCATTTCTAAAATTTCAGCCCTGGCCAACAGTCAACACAGGTTAATGGAATTCACTGTTCCATGTCAAGAACTGTTCTCTTCCCAGTGGGTTTGAATCCTTAACTGATTTCAGCTCAAAGTAGACAAGCAGAAAACAGTGGGACAAACAAGATTCACTGTAATCTTTTACCCAACAAAGACAAGATCTCTAAGACCTAAATGGGGGATCCCTGGTTGGCTCAGCTTCAGTGGCTCCTGCCTTCGGCCCCAGGGCGTGATCCTGGAGTCCCGGGATCGAGTCCCATATCAGGCTCTCTGCATGGGACCTGCTTCTCCCTCTGCCTGTGTCTCTGCCTCTCTCTCTCTCTCTCTCTCTGTCTTTCATGAATAAATAAATAAAATCTTAAAAAAAAAAAAAGACCTAAATGGTAAGACCATGAAGCCAAAAATGAAGCCAGCTCCAGAAATCAAGCGAGTGCTCAAAAAGAATCAAAACAGAATCCTTACCATGCTATCGACTGACATGAGTCCAGGGTGCAGGACTAAAAGTCAAACATACCATTGGTCTCAGATCACCAGCCAGGAATAGAGAGGCTCATCACATGGGTGAGATAAGGAGAGATCCCATCACAAGCTTTGTTTCTATACAAGTGATGGCATCAAAACCATACAAGATACAAGGCACCAACAGTTAAGGAAATGGCTTTACTTAGAATTTTGCACTAGAGAGAGTGTTCATTAATAAGGAATACCTCAAAAAGGAAAGAGTCTAGTGTTTTATAGAGGCAGGTAGACAAAGGGTCATAAGTGAGAAGTGGTGGAGGTAAGCCCTGTCTCAGAATATGCGAGGACGGGATGGCCTTGTACCAGAACATGCAGTCAGGGGGAACTTCTCAGTTGCCACTGCTTTCTAGAATCACAGGGTGCACGTAAAGTTCAATGTGGTATCCATCCAGGTCAGCTTCATGTCTTCCATCTTGTCATATTTTCATTGCTGATTTATAGTTTTATCCAGTTCTATGGAGTCAATCCTTCTCTTCCATGAGTCAGAAAACTCTGTAACATGTCAGTTTCATCTTTTTCAGCATATTTAGATGTAGATAGTGCAACTGTGGATTGAGAAAGATAGTCTTCTATCCTAAAGCCAAAAATCCATCTTTTTTTTTAAGATTTTGTTTATTTTTTATTTGAGAGTGCAAGAAAGCATGAGCAGTGGGGAGGAGCAGAGGGAGAGAGAGAAGCAGACTCCCTGCTGAGTAGGGAGCTCAGCACAAGGCTTGACCCCAGGCCCCTGAGATTATGACCTGAGCTGAAGGCAGATGCTCAACCAACTGAGCCACCCAGGTGCTTCAAATTGATGAATTTTCTGGACAGATTTGCCATAAATAAAAAATATAAATATAGGGGCACCTGGTTGTCTCAGTCAGTTAAGTGTCTGCCTTCAGCTCAGGTCATGATCCCGGGGTCCTGGGATCGAGCCCCCGTGTTGAGTTCCCTGCTCAGTGGGGAGTCTGCTCTCCCTCTCCCTCTGCCCCTCCACCTTGCTCATGCTCTCTCTCACATTCTCTCTCTCTAATAAATAAATAAATATTTTTAAAATGTAAGTGTAGCAGTTTTGGAAAAAAAAATTTAACAATATTGCAAAAAAAGCAGCAAGTTCAACACACAAGATCTGCTAAGTTCACCGTTTGGGCCATTGAAAGGCCTCCCCAGTTTAGCTTGTGTGTTTCACCGCCATCCCCCTCTGGACCTAAGGCAGTGCCCGCCTCCCTGCTCCCAGGTGGACCACCAAGGGCACCAGGACCTAAGGGCTGTCCACTCCCCCATCCCCCCAAGCAACAACACAGACACCCTTGGGTCCAGCAAGCCAAACACCATGAGCTTTGAGGGAACTCCTGTGTGAGTTGGCCCGTTTCCCTGGCTTCCCCCAGGAAGCTTCAGGAGACAAACCAAGGGGAAGGTCCCTATTCCAAACCAGGCAGCTCCTGTGCAGGGGCAGGCCGCAGAGGCTGCAGAGCTAAGGGCGCAGTGGCATCAGATGGGATGCTCAGCTAGAGCCCCCTTGTGGGGGAGCAAGCTCCCAGCCCGACATTCTGCCTTTCACCAGTCCCTGCAATATCAGTGGCAGGGCCAGGTCAGGATGGTGACCAAAACGCCCTCCATGTTTCCACTAGGCTCCAAGCTGCACTGTCCAACACAGCAGCCACTAGTTGGCCACATGTAGCCATGACAAATATAATATTATTGTATTTATATGATTATATATGAATTAAATTATACAGTAATATATTTTATGTATTATCACAAAAATATGATTCATAACCTAATATTATAAATATAAATAATTATAAATATTAATTGATTAAAATTTAAAATTCAGTTCTACAGTCTCCCCAGTGACGTTGCAGACACTCAGAGCTGCATGCAGTTTAGTGGCTACTGGATTGGTCAGCATAGGTCTGGAGCATTTCCGCAACTACTGCAAAAGTTCTATGAGACAGCGTGCACCTGTCCAGAGGCTCTACTGCCCCCAGCTGCCGGCCACCGGGATGGATTGGCAAGTCCTTTGCCACGCCGCCTGGGGAAGGTGAGCAGGGCCAGGCCCTGGCCCCTGAATGGTGACCTGGTGGTGATGGCGTGGCCTGGTGACCTTGTGGGGCCCTCTGTGCAATGCAATCCCCTGTGTCACACAGCCTTATTCTTAACCAATGCAGGGTTCACCAGAAAATCCAACACAACCAGGACAGAGTGTTGGGGGCCAAGAGGCAGGAATGTGAAGGAATAAGACTTGAGAAGATCATAAGCATGTAAGCAGTCAAGTGTTGTTTTTAATAAATGAAAAAGGAAGGGCACCTGGGTGGCTCAGTTGGCTAAGCATCTGCCTTCAGCCCAGGTCATGATCACAGGGTTCTGGATCAAGCCCTGGATCAGGCTCCCTGCTCAGTGAGGAGTCTGTTTCTCCCTCTGTGCCTCCCCCTATTAATGCGCTCTCGCTCTCTCTCTCTAATAAAATCTTTAGCAAAATAACAAATGAAAAAGGAAACTCAAGACCTTGGAGATCTCAGAGTCAGTGTACACGGGACCACTGTGCTGTGTGGACTATGAAGGCATGATCCAGAGGCAGGGGGAGCTCAGGAGAGTAGGAGAGGAAAGATGTGTGGGGCTGTGGGAGGAGGTCAGCCCAAGGGAAGGCCCTGCATTAGCAAAGTCACAGAAGAGCAGAGTCACCCAGCTATTAGGGCCCAAGGGCCCCAAAGAGAGCCCCCAGAGCAGGGTGAGAACTGCTGTGGCATAAAGGGGCAAGCCTGGAATGCCAGATAGGAAACTTGAAGTTTAATTTTTAGGGGTGCTCAGGTGGCTCAGTCAGTTGAGCATCTGACTCTTGATTTCAGCTTAGGTCATGATCTCAGTGTTGTGGGATCAAGCCCCACGTCAAGCAGGACCTTGCTGGCCAACACAGGGAAGAAAGGGAGATGCCACTTTGAAAACACCCCAGAGGAGGCATGCCTGGAACTGCCTGGCTCTGGGGAAAAATAGTTTCCGTTAGGATAGGGATCACATTCGGTGAGTAGGGTACTGTTTCCTTAGGTCAAGTTGAAAGTCCTCAATAAAATAAAAGGCTAGGGGTACCTGGGTGGCTCAGTCGATTAGGCACCTGACTCTTGATTTTGGCTCAGGTCATGGTCTCAGGGTTATGAGATTGAGCCCAGCATCATCAGGCTCAACTGCCCAGTGCAGTCTGCCTGGAATTCTCCGCCTCTTCCTTTCCATCCCCCTCTACTCTTTTCCCTGCACTTTTTCAATTTAAGTAATTAATTAAATTACTTAATTAAATTACTTTAAAGGTTAATTAAACCTTTAAAAGAGAGACTGTCCACCTAATGGACATGTGACAGGCACCTGACCAACACTGCACAATAAATAGGTCCCTTCCCAGGACTTGTGGGTGGAACACTTTTATGAGATTGAGGTCAGTCCCTGTCCGGCCACTGAGAGTGCAATCTTACCTCTCCCCATGTGAAGTAAAGCTATCTGCCACCACAGAGCACACAGATTATGGCTACAGAACAAGGATTTAGTGTAAAAATAAAGTAACCATCGCCAGGAATGTCCTGTGTTTGCTGGAGTCTCTCACTCCTTCCAATCTCAATCCACAACGATCCACTGCAAACCGGTGCTCAGAACAATGGTGCAGGATTTGTATTTTTGATTCCCTTCAGATGTATATGTTATGAAGGAAATCACTAGACACTTGTTTGTCAGCACAAAGGATAGAGAGTGACAGGGGATGCTGTTCTGAAGAGGGACAAAGTGGGACCTGAACACAGGTGTGAGCTATGAAGATACTTGGGGGTGGTGTGGGGAGGGATGCTCGAGGCTGAGGCTGAGGACAAAAGGCACTGCGGTGGGAATGACTGGACACACCCAGAAACAACTCAGACCACCATGTCTGGATGGGAAGGGGGGGCACGATGGGAGGGGGATATGGAGGGTGTCAGGGGGGCCACAGAGGGGACAAAGGGCTGTGACTTTAGGGAAGCAGGGCAGCATCAGAGGGTGCAAGGGAGCCGGCCTGCAGGTGTGAGGAGCCCCTGGCTGCTGTGTGAACAGCTGGGAGGCCCAGACCAAAGGGGCACAGAGACAGAGTCCTGGGGCGGGGGCCAGAGGAGGGGTCAGCACTGGAGGAGATATGTGTGGGTCTGGCACTGGATGGACTTCCCAAGCTGAACTGCAGGATGGGGAAGGGTGTGTGACTTCCTGAAATGAGGAAGAGCGGGGCAGCAGTTACAGGTTTGGGGGGGTTCGGAGGATAAATTGGGAATCAAAAGTTTCATTGTGTATGTCATCTTCAAGACGTCTATTGGAGGGACGCCTGGGTGGCTCAGCAGTTGAGCATCTGCCTTAGGCTCAGGGCATGATCCTGGAGTCCTGGATCGAGTCTCCCATCACTCCCCCTCAGGGAGCCTGCTTCTCCCTCTGCCTGTGTCTCTCTCTGTGTGTCTCTCATGAATAAATAAAATCTCTTTTTAAAAAAAAAAGTCAATTGGATATCCAGTGAAGTGGAGGAGGGATCTGCCAAAGGGACTGCATAAGATGGTTTGTAACAACATAGGGTGCCAAGAAAGGGTGGGATGCCTGGGGCACTCAAATGAATGTACAGCAAACCCAGGAGACCTGGGGCCCTGCTGGTGGTACCATGCACTGTTCTGGAAGCGATGTCACTGCCAGGAGTTCAAGGAGGGGAATTTTACTGGACTTGGCAACAGAAATATTTGCTGACCTTGTCACAATTTTGCTGGCACAGTGGGATGAAGGGGATTCAAGAAGAACAGGGGTAAGTGGAGACATGGGGTTTATAGCTTCTTTACATGGATTTTGCTGCAGTAGCTAGAGGGCAGGTGGCATCTAGGGATGGTTTCCTTATGTGCTTTCTATCAACATAGGAACCAAACCTGAACAGGTTTCCTGGTTTTATACAATTCTATTCCCTGGAAAGATCTTCTTCTGTAATGGGAAGCACACAGATTTAAAACCAGAACTCACCTCTAGTCTTGCTCTACTACCAATTTAGGGGTGAGCTTAGTAGGTTCTTTACCTTCCAGATAGTTGTTTTCCTTCATCTGTACAATAAGCAAAACAATGCCTGTCTTTTGCATAACTGCGTAAGTGACTAAGTAAATCACTTATAGACCACCATTCTTTCAGCCTCTATCAATTTGACTCCAAGCACAACATGTAAGTGGAATCCTATACTATCTGCCACTTTGCAACTGGCCTATTTCACCTACCAAAATGTCCTTAAGGTTCATCTGTGTTACAGTATGTTAGAATTTCTTTCCTTTTTAAACACTGAGTATTACTTCATTGTATATTCTCAATTCTGCTGATCTGTTCATGTGTAGATGGACAGTTGGGTTGCTCTCACCTTTCAGCTATTATTAATAATACTGCTATCAGAAGACTGTGCAACTCTTGGTCTCAGGGTTGTGAGTTTGAACCCCCCGATGGATGGAGAGATTACTTAACAAATAAAAACTTTTTCTTTTTTATTCATGAGAGACACAGAGAGAGGGGCAGGGACATAGACAGAGGGAGAAGCAGACTCCATGCAGGAAGCCTGATGCGGGACTCGATCCCTCACGCCCTGAGCCAAAGGCAGACACTCAACCGCTGAGCCACTGAGATGTCCCAATAAAAACTTTTTAAAAAATAATGCTACTATAAACATGTATGTACAAGTATCTTAAGACCCTGCTTTCCGTTCTTTTGGGTATACACCCAGAAGTGGAATTACTGGATCACATGGTAATTCTATTTTAATTTTTTGAGGAACCACCATATTGTTTTCCAGAGCATCTGTACCACCTTATATTCCTACCAACAGTGCAGATTACAATTGCTCCACTTACTGGTCAAAACTTATTTTCTATGTTTTTATTTTTGTTTGACAGCAGCCATCCTAATGGTTTTGCCCATGGTAAGTGATTAGGATGATTACTATTACTACCACATATGAAAGAATTTCAATCTAAAATGTAACCAGAGGATATGAAATGGAAAACATTTGCCCTCAGGAAAACAAAACTTAAGAACCGAAAAGTTGATTTCCTGTAAATCCCTGATTTACAGAGGATGGAAACTTATCTGCTGACCAATGAACATGCATCAAGAATCTCTCTCCCTGGGACACCAGGGGGGCTCAGTCGGTCATGATCTCAGGGTCCTGGGATTGAGCCCTTGTGTCCGGGCCATTTTCAGCATGGAGTCTGCTTGGGATTCTCTCTCTTTCTGCCCCTTCCCCTACTCATGTACATGCATGCTCTCTAAAATAAATTTTTAAAAATCTTCCTGCTAGAACACGGTGGGTAGTTAATTGCCTTGAGTTGGAAAACGGTTTGCATTTACAACTGTAAATGTATTCATCCTTTTAATTTATGTAAAGTTTTTTTTTTATGTAAAGTTTTTGTACACAATTCTCAATTCTTTAAGACATGACAACAAATTTTGGTTTTCTACCGTCAAGTGAGAACATTAGGCCCCAGCAACACGTCATTGTGTGAGGAAAATAAAGTGCTGTGCTAAAATAAATAAATAAATAAATAAATACATAAAATAAAATAAAATTTAAAAATCTTTAAAAAAAAAATCTTAAAAAAATAATAATAATCTTTTCCTATCCAGAAGCCAGTGAACTTACCATTTGGACTCTGGCTGGATTCCCCCATCTTTGCACTCCTTGTCATAAATACGTTTCCCATCCCCTAAATCCTCAATGGAAGCCACCTGTAGCTAGCTACAGTTTGCATTCCTCAAACTGTAGTTCCTCTGCTATTCCCAAATAAACTCCATTTCTGGCAATTCAAGCTTGCCTCAGTTTATCTCTTCAGGTTGCCAAGTGAGATAAGAACTGTACACTGAAAAAGAACACTCTATGTCAGGATCCAACCAGGAAGGAAGTATTAAAGGGAATTTAATGGGGGAAAAGTGGCTACACAGGTAACAGAAAGACTGAGAAACCAGAGATGATAGTAGCAGAAAGCCATGAACATCTACCTCTTCCTAGGGTAGAGACAAAAGAATGTTACCTGCCCATTGGCTGGCATCAGGTCCTGCCGTCATGGGGAAGCTAGTACCAAAGTGATGAGGAGAGCCTAAAGAAAATACTCGGGTTTCTCTATGGCAATGCCTCTAAAGCCAGGTGGCAGAAAATTACTGGGCCCAGTCTGCAGAGAAACGCACTGCCTCCGATCCCAGGACAAAGGAAGGAATGAATGGTCTTCTGGGGTAAGTAAGCCAACGGCAGACTCTGTACACCTCACCTGTATTGCACTTTACATTACAAAAGGACTCCCATGCCATCACATTTAAGTTCACAAGAGGCATTTATAGAATCTAACAAAAAAGGTATTTCAATGGATGGCTTCAGGCAGGATCTGCAGAGCCTTTCAAGCACCTTTACTACCCGGGAACTGACAGCTCCTTGCATTCAGAGCAGCCTTTCAGGTCCTAGGAAAAAGGAGATGAAAGAGATCCTGTGATGGAGTTGCTGGCAAATACATGAATTAAACAAATAAATGTTCACAACTGGGAAAGGGAAGAACAGTAGCAGTAAGTAGCTGGAAGTGTGGCTTGATGTACCCGTCTAGGAGGAGAAAGTACCCAGGCAGGCACAGGTGAGCGCAGAAGCCCTGGAGGGGACCGCCAGGATGTGACCCACGTAGGGGACGTGAGGCGTTGGGAGACCTGGACCCAGAAATGTCAGAAGCACAGAAAGGTCAACAGAGGCACTAACAAGCCTTGGACGTGGGGCTTGGCCTCTGCTAAAATGGGGAGCGGAGAGGCGGATAAATGAGCTGGGCGGGGCGGGGCGGGGCGGGGCGGGGGGGGGACATTAACTCTTTTATCAACTCCAGTGTCCTTCCCCAAGAAACCAGAGTCCTGCAGAAATGAACTCTTTAAAAAATTAAATTTATTGAGAGGAACTGTGGACTAGAACACAGTTCTAAGAGGTAATACAGATTGATTTCCCCAACGGCAACAAGCTCGCAGGACTACACAGTATCACAACCCGGATACCAGTTCCCACCAGCGCAAGGTCCGGGACCGCCCCGGCACAGCCGCAGGGCCTCGTGTGACCTTTCCTAGGCACAGCCGCCCGCCCCCCAGCTACCTTGTGACGCCAACATAACTAGCCCAGGTTATCCCAGGGCCGGGCGCCTGGACAGCCAACGGGGAGCCTGCGACGACGCCCGGCTCCCGCGCCGAGGAGCAGCCTGCCGGAAGTCCCCCGCGGCGGCCCCGCCCCTTCCGCCCCGGCCGACCCGCTTCCGCCAGCGACCGAGGAAAGCCGGAAGTGAGCAGCAGCCCTCCCCTCCCGCGGCCCCCGCGGCCAAAATGGCCGACCTCCACCGCCAGCTGCAGGAGTACCTGGCCCAGGGGAAAGCCGGCGGCGTGGCGGCCGCGGAGCCGCTGCTCGCGGCAGAAAAGGCCGAGGGGCCCGCGGCGGGGGGCGGGCCGGCGGGGGCGTGGCTGGGCCGTGCTGGCCTGCGCTGGGCGTGGAGCCCCGCGGAGCCATCGGGAGTGGCAGGGCCGGCGTGCTGGCCCGGCGTGACGCGCGCGCAGCGCCTGGCGGCGAGCGGCGTGTGCCTGCTGCTGGCCGCGCTGTGCTTCGGCCTGGCCGCGCTCTACGCGCCCGCGCTGCTGCTGCGCGCCCGCAAGTTCGCGCTGCTCTGGTCGCTGGGCTCGGCGCTGGCGCTGGCGGGCGGCACGCTGCTGCGGGGCGGCGCGGCGTGCGGGCGGCTGCTGCGCGGCGAGGAGTCGCCGTCGCGGCCCGCGCTGCTCTACGCGGCCGCGCTGGGGGCCACGCTGTACGCGGCGCTCGGGCTGCGCAGCACGGTGCTCACGGCGCTGGGCGCCTGCGTGCAGGTGGCCGCGCTGCTGGCGGCGCTGTGCGGCCTGCTGCCCTGGGGCGCCGGCCCCGCTCTGCGTCTGGCGCTCGGCCGCCTGGGCCCGGCCGCGGGCCTCGCCAAGGCGCTGCCGGTGTGAGGAGCCGGGCCCGCGCGGTGGAGCAGGACGCGCCTGGGGGACGACGCGGGACCCACCCGAGGACCGCGGCCGCCGGCGTCCAGAGCGCGCTGGGTCCAGCCGGTCCCCGCGTCGGAGCGGCAGTGCTCACCCTGGGACTTGCGCGTTGCGGCCGCCGCCCGGGTCCGCGAGCCCCTCCACGCGCGGCGGCAGGCGACGCGGTCGACGGGCGCTCCCCGTGCACCCAGCGGTCCGCTGCGCTCGTGCTTCAGACCGCGCGGTAAAGAACGGCTCCTCGGTTCGAACTGGCTGCCTTGGGACTCTGCACGACAGCCCGGCGGCCCGCGGTGGTGGCCCAGCCGCAGTGCGCTCCCGGACGTTTCTCCTCGTTCAGCGCGTGGGTTCTTAAGGGTATCGAAGGAGACACTAGATGTAGCCACCGGGTATGATCGAGGTGCTTCAGTCGACATGCTTTACCTCGGTTTTTCCTTTCTTTTAGTGAAACTGTAAATACGGTGCCTTTCAGAGGCGAAGGAAGACTGGTTCTGTCCTAGACCGTGGAGACGATGGACCAGCGGGGAATGTCTCCCGGGAAGCGCGACGTTTCAGTGCTGAGCCCCCGGGCTGGACGGGCCAGGGCCGCCTGCACGACCAGAGCTCCACAGCCGGAGTTCCGAACTGGACAAAATCCACGGATTTTCGCAGGGCCCAATTAGCATTCCTCGTTTTAGTACTTGCTTTTTCAAGTATGATTTACATTTTGTAGGCTGATTCTAATGCTCTTCATACCGGTCTCATTTCCTTCTAGGCTCCCCATTTACTCCCCTCATGTATTGCCGGAAAGAAAACTACATGTTCCGGCGGTAGCGATGTAACTTAGAGAGTAGACGTATTTAGAATTTTCAAATTCTGTGTCAATGGTTCTCAGTTCACACCAGAATTACTTGAAGAGCCAAACCTCACATCGATTCTGTCAATATGCAGCAGAGCCGGGAACCAGGCATCAGTATTGAGAGCTGTCCAGATGATTCTGTTTAGGTTGAAAACCTAAAAGTTGAGAACTGTTGCCTGAATGGGTGTGTCGGCCACAATAGAGGTTGCCTCCTTGTTCAACCTCAGTATTTATAGTCCTAGATCCTGATCTGTGTCCTAAGCCCTGCTCCAGCTTCATGGGGCCCCCACCCCAGTAAACAGGGTTACCTACCTCAAGAGGAACCAACAGGGTGTTTGTAGTAAAAGCAAATGCGCTGTTTTCAGAGAGTGACTTATTTTTGTAACTGGAAAAACTTGGGCCATTGACTGCTCCTTCTGTCCCCCATTAAATCTCTATTCTAGTCCTCAATTTCTCTAGAATTTGCACAACTGAAGATTTTAGTGTTTACTACATTTTTATGTTGATGCAGTTGTATTTTTTAAATTGTTCTCCCAACATTTTCTCAAAAATTCAAACACTGAAAATCTAGCATTGGTAAAATTCAAAGCACAATATCTTGTATGTATTTTGGTAGTGATGTTTTAAAATATCCTAAGTATTTAATAAATTACAGTGTAGAGATTTCAGTTTTTTCTAAAGAAATTCTTTCTCAAAATGTGACTTGGCTATATGCTTGCTGAGGTACTGTTTTTTTTTTTTTTTCTTTTTTTTTAAGTTGAAGCCTAAAATGTTAAGATGATAAGGGTCTTAATTACATGAACCTCAAAGGAGTCTAATCGAATGGGTTTGGTCCCTCGATCCTATTTTACCTTATCAGAATTGATTACAACTTCTTTTTAAGCTGTGCCAGTGGAAATAAATAAATAAGTAAATTTTAAAAAAGCAGTGCCAGTGGAGGGCAAATAAAGAATAATCCACAAATCTGAAGCATTCTTGAGCCTCCTAATCATGTGTTTATAAGGACATGCTGATGTTTTAAATTTCAAAACAAAGTGAAAATTATTCACTTGTAAACTCTGTTTTAACACCCTAAAAAACAGCGTATGGTTGACATTTTCTCACTCTGCAGAAATGACTTAGCTTTTACCATGTTTTTCATTGAGAAAGAACCAATTAAGAGGTTTTTATATGCTGCCCAGCTATGCCAGTATCACCTATCTAAGCAACTGTAAGATTTCCGGCACCACTAACTTTACCAGGTAGACTTGTCTCCAGTGCTAAACTTAAGCTGGCAAAGTAGTAAGATACTAAGGTAGCCACAGGAATATCCTTTGATTAAAGCTTTCTTATAAAAACAAAGGGGTTAGAGAAAATACGGGGTTATCAAATTGGACATTTAGCTTCCAATCCCAACTGGGCCAAATGATACATGTATATAAAACTAAAGGAATCTCTTGTGGATTTAAGCTAAAACTATCCTCTGCCTTAACCACTGATGTACGAGAAAGTTTTGCAGAATTGTTTTAAGAGATACTTGGTCCATTCTCAATTTTTGACATGATGTAATCAGATACATGTGATTAATTTCTGGTTGAAGTCAGGTTCCTCTCATCAGAAACAAGGAAGTTAAGTCTAAGGTGTGATTAGCAGGAGATTCACCCAAGGGAGAACCCCTACTTGGACAGCCAGAAGATTTTCTTCTTCAGAGTATAATTTTCTACCTGCCATAGCAGGTGGTAACTAAGGCTTTGAATCTACTTTAAACTGTGTTACAAAGTATCTGTCACTCTAGTACAAAAAATAAGTGTGACAGAATGGGTAAATGAGAATTTAAGACCAAAAGTTAATGTCGATGGCTCAGAGGTACTCATCAAGCATGCTGTTACAAATAGAAGCAATAATTGTACACCCCTCAAGCAGACTGGATGCAATGGAAACGAAGAGTTTCCTTAAGGAAAGCACTTCACAACTAGTTTTCTGTTAATTCTTGCATAAATCACATTCTGTATTCATACAAAAACTTAATGTTTTTTTCTCTGACAAACTGTACATATAGAAACAGATTTCCAATTGGACATGAACTTAAATTTGTGGAGGTGCTCCATGTCTTGTGACACTTAAAAAAAAAAAAGATTCCAGCTTTTATCTTCACAAAACAATGGGAGTTAGGGCAGTGAGGGTGGACAGGACAGAACAAGGCCAGCTACTTTGGGCAGCCAGCAGCAGTCTCTTCATCTTGAAGACCTCATTAGGGACTCCTGGGATTCAGCTTCCCCAGAAGTTGAGGGCTATGTGGTGCGGGCTTCCTTTGTCTTGGTAAGTCCACAAGAAGTTCTTAAATACTGTCCGGAGAGGCCTCAGAGTCATCAGCTTCTACCGACCCCTCCCACCACCCCTTGAAGCTCCTCGCCTCGGTGGGCCAGAGTTCATGGTACTCCCTCTACCCCAGTTACTGCCACTCCGGCCCCCTCTGGAAGGAGTACCGCTGCCTGGAGGGCCCCCAAAAGGTTCATCTCTGTGGTAGCCGTCATGGTGATCCCCATCCAAGGAACTGGAACGCCCGGATTTTGGCACTCTCTGGGAAGGCCCTGGGCCCCCTCGGCCTGAAATGAATCAAAATGATTTCACAGGTTACTTTTTCTTTTTTCTATCAGGTACTGTTAATCAGTAACTCCCGGCACAAACTCTTAGTGATGACAATGGATCACTCTGGGTCTTTTTCTTTTATTATTAAGGGACACCTGGGAGGCTCAGCAGTTCAGTGCCTGCCTTCAGCCCAGGGCATGATCCTGGAGTCCTAGGACTGAGTCCCACATCAGGCTCCCTCTATGGAGCCTGCTTCTCCCTCTGCCTATGTCTCTGCCTCTCTCTGTGTCTCTCATGAATAAGTAAATGAAATCTTTTTTGTTTTGTTTTAAAGATTTTATTTATTCACGAGAGAAAGCCAGGTGCCCCGTATATTAGAATTCTGACTTCTAAAATTATTTTCTCATGAGCTGACAGGATTTGGCCATATCTTCCATAATACACTATCAGAAGATGACTGACGATTTTATTTTACCTTAACTTTCTGAGTGGAATTTGAATCTAGGTAAAACAAGGAGATTAGGAAAGCTAGCCAAAGGAAAAGTGTCGTCTGCTTTTCCTACAAAGCACACAGCCCAGGCCCACCTGAAGGTGCCTGGGCAGAGAAGATGTCAGCTAGGATGTCATTTCCACACCAGCCATGTGGCCTTGGCTAGGGACCTTACACAGGTGTCCTAAGTGCCCATACAGACCAACAACAAAATGTGCTAAGGTAGGGAGATCTGGTGACATGAGGTAATTTCTGAGGATTCTGCTTTGAGAAGAACCAAACCACTATCAAAAACAAAAAGCAAAACTTGGTAAATAAGAGACTATAAACATGACACAGGTTAACTAGGCTGGCTTCCTAGGAACCTCCAAACTCTACCACACAGGCCATGGCCCAGCCTAACCTGAGACCACATGGTGGCTACTGCTCCTGGCTAAAAGTTAGTGCTACCTCTAAAATAAAGATCCAGGAGCACCCGGGTGGCTCAGTCAGTTGAGCGTCTGCTTTCGGATCAGGTCATGATCTCTAGGTCCTGGGATGGAGCCCCATGTGGGGCTCCCTGCTCAGTGGAGGATCTGCTTCCTCAGCCCCTACCCACTGCTCATGCTCACTTTCTTGGTGTCTCTCTCTCAAATAACTTTTTTTTTTAAATAAAAAAATCAAGATCTAAAGTTTCAAGTTGTAGAAATAATCTACTATGCCCCTGAAAACAACCCCTTCCAGACCATATTTCTCAAAGTCTTTGCAACTCTGGGCATTAGCAGTTCCTTCCAGACCCAATAAAATAAAACATAGGACCTGGGAAGACAATTCTTCCTGCCACTGGAGACACTTGGGAGGAGGCTAAGAGCAGTCAGCGGTGGAGAGCATGTTTGCCAATGAGAGCTAGAGTCTCTTCCCTGCTCTGGGGCACCTTGACAAACAGCTGGAGTGGAACACTTGAATGAATCGGGGAATGGGATTCTTGGAAGCACCTGGAGGGGGCTTATGCAGAGGCTGAGCTTGCAATCACCCGAGTACGGGGTTTGACTGGCTGTAAACCCAAACAAGCTGTAACTATACTTGGAAACATGTGCCTTTGCACAGCCTAACTCGAGGTATCCTGTCAGGAACAGATGGAACAGGAACACAGGGATGGGGCTGTCCTGGCGATGAGGCCTCCTGTGGTCCCCATAGCCTTCTTGGCAGAACTGTGGCATCCACAGCTCCTGGAACTGTATCACTGGCCTCCACTTACCTTTGCCTCCTCGATCCTCAGAAGGACCCCCTGGGGCTTCCAATTCTCTGTGCTCTGAGGTCCCTGGCCCATCATGCCAGGGACGCTTTCGTGGTGGCAAGGATGCCATGTCCATGCCCTGGAGAGAAGAGGAACGTTCTCTACTAGCTGGGGAATGACCATCATGAGGGGGATGATCAGGGCGAGGAGCATCACGGAAATGTTCATGACCTGGCCCTGAAATAACAAAACACAGGTACAAGGCTAAGAATCTGACAATCTCATATTAAAGTATAGTGTGACCAAAAGCAGATGGAAATTACCCTGCTAACAAGTAGCACTTTGGGGCGCCTGGGTGGCTCAACTGGTTGAGCATCCAACTCTTGGTTTTTGGCTCAGGTCATGAGCTCAGCATTGTGAGACTGAGCCCAGCACAGGGTTCTGCACTCAGTGCAGACTGGGATTCTCCCTCTCCCTCTGCCCCTCCTGCTTGTACTCTCTCTAAAATAAATAAAATAAATCTTTTAAAAAATAATAGGGGTGCCTGGGTGTCTCAGTCGGTTAAGCTTGTGACTTTGGCTCAGGTCATTGTCTCAGGGTCCTGGGATTGGGCCCCATGTGGGGCTGAGTGCAGGCTCAGCGGGGAGTCTGCTTCTCCCTCTGCCTCTCCGCCTGCTTGTGCTCTTTCTCATATTAATAAAAGCTTAAAAAATAATAATGAAAATAAATAAAAAGAATAAGTAGCAACTTGAGAACCAATATTCATTTATGCACGAAACATGTAAATACCCACTGAAGGCCAGGTGTAAGTCACATCATGAGCAAATGAAAAAGTTCAAGATTAGAAATCAACATACCTCTTAAAATAAGAAACAGGTAAGGTCCAGGAAAAGTGGTTCTCAGACTTTTTAGTATCAGGATTCTTTTTTTTTTTAAAGATTTATTTATTTATTTATTTATTTATTTATTTATTTATTTATTAATTAATCATAGACACACAGAGAGAGAGAGAGAGGCAGAGACACAGGCAGAGGGAGAAGCAGGCTCCGTGCTGGGAGCCCGATGCGGGACTCGATCCCGAGACTCCAGGATCGCGCCCTGGGCCAAAGGCAGGCGCCAAACTGCTGAGCCACCCAGGGATCCCCCAGGATGTCTTTATACTCTTAAAAATTATTGAGATTTAACTTATGAGACATATCTAATAATATCTGCCATATTAGCAATTAAAACTGAGAAAACTTTAATTCATTTAACTATATTTTCCAAAAACAAAACAATTTAGTTAAAAGAGTGGTACTGTTTTCTATTTAGGCAAATCCCTCTGACGTCTGGCTCAACAAAAGAAAGCTGGGACTCTCCCAGCTATTTCTGTATTCAATCTACTGCAATAAACGGCTGCTGACTGAAGGATCTGAAGATCCAGCGTCCCACGGAGATGTCTGAAAACAGAGGACCTGGTGCACCCCACCCCCCAATGCTGCTAAGAGGTCCTTGGACCACACTCCATGAGTTGCTGGGTTCAACTCCCCAGAAGCCCCAGCGGCTGTCCTTCCTTACCTGGCTCTCTATTTCCATCCCAGGAATCTGGTTTCCGTCCTCCTTCAAAGCGAGGGAACTCATCAGGAGTGGGAAGTAAACCTTTCCTTCCTCCTACACAAGGGAACAACATACATAACACTATACTTACAGACTGTTTCAGGTATATCTCCAACAACTTAACTCTCCACTGTGTCCTTGCAAGACCCAATGTCCTCAGCACACACCTCGTGGAGTACCCCGACCTCGACCTCTGAGATCTCTTCCTCGGGCTGCTTCATCAGAAGGATCAAAATTCTCCTCTGGACCAAAGTCTTCAGGACCAGGAAAGCCATCCCTTCCTCGTGGAGGGGCACGGCCCTCATGTCTTGGTGGTACTCCTCTCCTAAAGCTGTCGGGGGGAAAAAACAGCAAAATATCCATCTAATGGGATACCTCACAGCTCTGAGTTCATGTTTCAAAGAAGATAATGATATAAGAAGACATGATATTAATGTAAAATGGGAGGAAAAAATAAAATTATGTATTTTTTTAAGTATACATTTTATAATCCCATTATTACAGGCAAAAACAGGCAGGAAGGAAAACGTAGGGTTGTGGTCATTTTCTCCTAAAGCTTTTAGGAATAACAACAGCAGTGAATAAGTTTTAAGTGCTGATAATCATGCCTAGTGCTTTACATGTATTTTTTCATTTTATCCTCACCACCACCACATCATTAACTCCATTCTACCCATGAGTACACTGAGGCACAGAGAGGTGAAGTCATTTATTTTAGGACACACAGTAAGTGTTGGGATTTGAATTCAGCCAGTCTTGACTCCAGCCCAGGCTCTTTACCACTACCTCCCAAATATTTTTCATTACCATTTACATTTTTATAATGAACATTTATTACTTATATAATCAGAAAAAGTAGAATACAGATTCATCCCTGCCAACTGTACCAGACTCAATTTGGGAGCACCTGCTCTCCCATCTGTCCAGGCAATAGCCTCTATGCAAGGCTGGCCATGAACTTCACCCATATCCCCACTCCACAGCTGACTGCTGTACAGGCAGGCATGTGGTTTATGGGGAAGCTCCTCACTGGCAGCCTGGAGCCCTGGCTGGTGGACAAATTCACGGTCTATCAGGATTCTGGACTGGAGGCTGAGTTGGCCATTAGAGGAGGGAGCACCCGAACTGAAGGATGCCTGTGGGGAAGCAGCAAAGGGGCCTCCAAGCAGGAAAGGAGCATCAGCACAGAGAGAAAGGCCTTGGGATCAAAGAAACTATCAGAGGAGCAAGGACCTGGAGCCAGTCTGCATAAGTGGCTGGGCCTTCCACTTTTTCTTAAGTCTCCATTCAGTTATCTTTTATTCCAAAAAGAGTTTCACTTTGCAACATTTCAAACTTAGAGCAAAGTTGAAAGAACAGCACAATAAACATCTATGCGTCCTTCACCTAGTTCTTTTTGTTTAATCAGTTCTTAAGATACTACTCCATGTGCTTATCATCTTTCTCCATCTATTTAATAAATCCACTTTCTGAACCACCATTTCAAAATCAGCTACCAACATGAACCTGATCCATAATTCCCCAGTATGTTTCTTCTAAGAGCAAGGATTTTATCCTACCTAACACTATTATTATTATCATCACTCAAATAATGTGATATTATTTAATATAATCCAATTCAAAATTTCTCTAATTGTCCTCAAAATATCCTTTACAGTTGTTTTTAAATATAGATTTCAATCCTGATCACATACTGTTCTTAGTGGCCACGTCTCTGTGGTCTGTTTTCTCTTTCATGACCCCAATGTTTTTGAAGGGTCCACCCAGGTATTTTATAGACCACAATCTGAATTTATCTGATGAATTTCCTGATGATTGGACTCAGGTTAACCTTTCTGGCAAAACTGTTTATACCTTCTCACAGATGCCAGCTGATCACCCTGTTTATGATGTAAAAGTGGTATAGTGACCAAATCCCACTGTTGCAAAGGTACACTTTCTTTCATTTGCAATTAAGTAATCTGTGGGTGATATTTTGGCACAGTGAGAATATCCTATTTCCCCAAAATCTTACAACCAGTGGTTTTAGTATCCACTGATGGTCCTGGCCTGAATCAGTTAGGACACTGACTGCTTATAAAACAAGTGACTTCCTAATTCTATCCCTCGCCCTCCTCCTAATTGATTACTCGGTATTTTATTGTAAAAAGAGCTTTCCCTTTCCCACTCCACCACTCCAGCTGTCATCTTAATAACTTTCTTGGTCCTGAGGTACCTAGATGACTCATGCTCCTAGAAGCAAGGAGTGTGTGCCCAGGACGCTGGCTGAAATAACCACCTAAGGTAAGGGTGGAATTGGCTGAAAGGAGAGGAGCAGCGCAGGAAGAGTACAGCAGAGGGCGCTGTGTCCCTGGGGCAGATTTGGGGTGAATCCCCGCAAACACCAACAGGACTCCTTTGTCAAGGCATCCATTACATGACCGCCCTAGTTATGAAAGGACAGAGACAATCTAATGTGCCCTCATTAGAAAGTGGCTCCTATTAGAGACTAAAATGCCTGGGTCCCCCACTAAACTCGTATGTTGAAGCCCTAATCCCCAGTCGGATAGTATATGGAGTTAGGCCTTTGAGGAATAATTAAGGTTGGAGTAGGCCATGGGGCACCTGGGTGCCTCGGTCAGCTGAGCATCTGCCTTTGGCTCAGGTCATGATAACAGAGTCTTGGGATCAAGTCCCGCCATCAGGAGCCTGCTTCTCCCTCTCCTTCTGCCCTTATTGTGTGTGCATGCATATACTCACTCTCTCTCAAATAAATAAATAAAATCTTTAAAAAAAAAAAAAAAGTTAGAGGAGGTCATGAAGGTGAGGGGGAGCCTTGTGATGGGATTAGTACCCTGATAAAAAGAGACTTTCCACCACACCAGGACACAGGGAGAAGGTGGGCAGGCTAGCTGTCTACAAGCCAAGTCTCACCAAAAACCCGCCCTGCTGGACCATGAGCCATGACTTCAAGCCTCCAGAACTTTGAGAAAATACTCATGTTGTTTAAGCTTCCTGGTCCATGGTATCTTGTTACGGCAGCCCAAAATGCCTAGTACATCTCGATGAACTGGCCCTTCTCAAATATCTCTTTCCATCTAACAGACTCATCTATTCACCAGTTACTGAGCACCTACACTGTCTCCCCACTGTTGCTCTGGGTCCTGGGGATAAAGAGGTAAAGAAACAAAGCCCCTGCCCTGGTGAAGCCGTCATATGCCTGGCAGATACAGGTAACAAGGAAATAAACACATCACTTTAAAGTCAAGCAGCGCCAAGTGCTATGAAGAAATAGGAAGCAGGCTCAAGGAACTGGGCTAACAGGAGGAGGGATCTAACTGGAGTGAGCCATAAATGTCTGGGAGACTGTGTTCTGGGCAGAGAAAACAGCAAGCACAACAGGAGCAGGAGCATGTTTGGCATATCTGAAGAACAACAGAAAGCTGTCAACAGCACAAGAGTCTGGACTGTGAGTCTGTCACTGACAAATGAAATACAATAAAACTGAGGCATAGTAAAATCTGAAACTGCACAAGATGCAAAGGTTCAAGAAACTGATGGAAGTTACACTGATGCGAAAGCCAATGGAAATGAAGCTCTTGCAGGCTAATATAAAGCCATTTCAAAGAGTGAATGAATCCTTGGATCCCATTGAGAGAGGCCCTTAAGAAAACTAGGAGCCCTTAAATCTTTTTTAAAAACTCCCTTCTGAAGGCTGCTTTCCAGAACCCCTTGATTTCACTGCCCTGGGCTACATTATCAGCCATTCTTTTCTAACACATCCCATGAGGATGGGGGGAATGCCGACCCTGGACTCAATCCCCCACTGGCAACAGTCGAGAGAAATGTGACAGGAAAAGCTGTGGTGGTGACGGCACGAGTGCCACACAGCACAGGCACTGCAGTCAGCCAGCCAGGCCTGAAACCGCTCTGAAACCTCCTCCTGTCCGAGAGTCAACTGCTCTGATCCTCAGCATTGCTCCTCCTCTGTGAACTACTGACAAGAACACAGGTCTCACAATTCACTGGCACACAGAAATAATCATCACCAACACTGATGATTCTCAGTTTCCTCTGAGATTCGCTAATGCTTGTTTTTTCTTATTTCTTCAATGTCTTTTCTACACCCAGCAAGGTGAGTATTCGAGCCTGACCTTGACCTAGCTGAACAGCAATAATTTTCCATTTGATTTGACTGTTAAGATCTTTAGGCAATTACACAAAAACTATCTCACAACTCTTTTATTCTCAATCTAGATATGTGTCGTATTACATCATTCTAACCAAGAGAATCTGGCAACTTCTAATCAGGTCCCAGAAACTTCATACCATACTGATCCTCACATCTCTTTTAAAAGGACCAAAAAATAAGCAAAAATAAAAAGATTTCTAAATTGTAAAGATAAAAAAGAAGCACAAAAAGGTAAAAATGCATAATTACTTGCTTAAAGTCTAAATGCAACACCTAGAGAATGGTAGAACTAGTAATATAGCACCCTCTGCCTAAGCAAAAGAGGAAAGAGACTTTTGTAGAACAGGTAAACAGGTCCAGGGAAGAACTAGACCCACAGAGCATCTGTCCCACCTTTCTTCTCTGCGCCCTCGAAAACGTGGGTCCTCAGGATCTCGGGGGAATCGTTCATCTCCAGGTCTGCGGCCTTCCCAAGCCCCTGGAGGGCCCCGGGCTGCTCCTCGGCCATCCCCGTCGTTGAATTCCCTGTGATCAGGTGGAAACGGAGGCCCAGGGCCCCCACGCCTCCACTTCTCTTCTTGTGGTAAAGGTCCTCCTCGCCCCTCAAATTCACGTAATCGGTGGCCAAAGCGCTTGTCCGGGTGGAAGTCATCTGGTCTGCTGAAGTCATCAGGGAAGTCGGGGTGAGGGCCACGCCTATCAGGGGGACCCCTGCAGTCCTGGCTGCCCCGGAAAGGCCCCCTCTCAGGCCCATGCTCAGGACCGCTGCTCTGCTCATGCCGCCTCTCTGACATGGGGCCCATGTGATGGTTTGGAGGGCCGCGCGAGTCACCTAAAGGAAACAAAGCTGATTTTTACCTTGTCTTCTAGGAATCCTGCCAACACAGGTCTGATTTTCTGCATCTTAAAGTCTCAGAATGCATTCTTGTATTTAGAATGTTTTTCGTCCTTAGTTTATAAAATACTTAGGAAACATCCCTAGTGCATCATCTAATGGAAGAACACAGGTTTGGGGGTGCAGATTTCAACCTTATCACTCACTAGCTAAGCACCTCCACCTGGGGCAAATTGCTAATCTCATTTGAGATTATTCACTGCTATGAGGATTAATTCAGAAAACATGCGACAGTCTCACAGGCATAAGAATGAGCATCCCTTCCCTATCCCCATTCTCTCAGTGACTCAGTGACTTCATTAGGCCTGCTCCACCACACCCAGGAAGGAGACGACAGAGAAAATTCACGCTGCCAGGCAAGAAAGCCAAGCACAGGGAATTCACCTCTGCATCTGAAAAGGACTGCAAAGCCCATCACAGGGCACTGCAGCTACATCGCCGCCATCCCTGATGTGGCCCCTTTAGCCTCTAGTTCATTTAACTTGATTAGTTAACTCACACTTTCTTTTTTTTTTTTTTAAGACCAGGAATATTTTATTCAAACCCATCAGAGACATGGACAGCTTGGGTCTGTAACAAAGCACACTTCAATTCTTAACAAAATCCTCTCTAAGGCACATGGAACCACGGGCCTCTCTAATAACTGCCTGGTCACCAAACAGCCTTGTTTGTACTTCAGTTTTGGAATCATATGAACATATTTTCTGCCCCTTTGCATGAATGAATGATGTATATCCCTCACCTATAATAATTATCACCATTCTTTGCACACAGTGTTTAGAAACCCACTAAAGATTTTTTGAAAATATTTTAACATATGTATGTAAATATATTCAAAGTCCAGAATAAAAACAGAAACAGGCCAATTAAACTTGCGATGGTTAATTTAGCTTACTTCTTAACCTTGAAGTGATTTGTTCTCCTGTTACTATACCGCCATTGGCATAGTATCTATTGGAAATGTGTACCTATTTTGTGTCAACATACAATCCAAATCAAGCATTTTTTTAAAAGTAGGTAGCAGAGGGACCCTCTTGCTCTAAACAACTACAATTTTAAGATGAACTTCCTCTACCTGTCCCACTCATGCCTTTCCCTCCTTCTCCCTGGCAGTAAAGACAAACTTCCTCCCCTCAAGTCACAGCCAGCCAGGATTCTTTCCCTCCCCATGCCCTTCCTCTTCCCTTTCAGTTCCTGTCTTTGGGCCATTTGAATCCCATTCAATGTATATAAAAAAAAAGTTGGAAATGTCAGTATAAAAAGACACCATTAGGAGAGTTCTCTCTTCTCTTAAGCTCTTCCTATGCCTTCTGCCTCCTGGTCCTTCCCCTCATTAAACCAGTCCTCTCCATGTTGAGGAAAGCACCTTCTAAGCTTTGTTCAGTCAGTTTGCAAATATCCCAGGTCCCTTTTCTTCTGGTAAAGAGGGCCCCTCACTTCTTAGTGGGTTCCTGATAGCTTCTTCTCTGACTTTATGTAGCTTGAACTTGGTGTGATCTCAGACACAGCAAACTTTGATCTGAGGAAGCTGAACACATTCCATTTGGACTTACCTATGAATAATAATCCTCCCATTACCTCTATCTGTTTAAAAGTACCCTGGCTCCTCCAAGGAAAGAAACCCACCACTACAAATTAGAAGGGATGTGGCCACCGGTGATGGGGCGGCGGCGTTGGTTAATCCAGTAGGGGATGGCAGGGCCACTTTCTCGGCTCTCCCTTCTCCCTTTGGTCCCTGGGAGGAGAAAGAGAGGAGGAAGAGAGAGAGAGGGGTAAAGAGAAAAGGGGAAGAGCAAGGAGGAGAGGGAAATAGGTGGAGACAGACACAAGGTAGGGGAGAGGAAGAGAGGCAGGCTCTCAGTTTGTTGATAGCTGTACCTTGTGGGTAACAGACTCTTCTTAGGGTCCCCAAATTCCAAAGATGGGTTCTTGATTTCTTTTTCCCTGTGGGCCACCACTTCCATGCAATGAGACTATAATAAAGATTCTCCTAATTCCTTTATTGCTCCCTTTCCTAGGATGTCCTGCTTCTCCCAAAGTCCTAGGGCTGCAAAATACTAATGAGGACTTTTCTTCATCTGATAAAACGAGGGCAAAAAATGCAACATGTGCCACAGAGAGCTGTGGGCTCAGCTGATAAAAAATTAAAAAGGAGTGAAGTTTGAAGTGCAACCTCCACGATACCCCTAGTTCTCTGGCTTGTGTCCTCCCTGTGACAGTGCACTGACTTGAACATCTCTGTCTCCGACCTTCCCTCTTTCCACACCACTCAGTCCTGCTCTCACTGACTCCGGCCAGCAGCCTATCACCTGCTCACTCCTGCTCCATCCCTTCCCCTGTGACAGCAGAACACCTCAGTATGACAGGGGGCTACCTCTGCACTTTCAACTCCTGGGATTAACTCGGCTTCCAAACAGTCTCACATCTAAATACTGACAATTCTCATCTCTGCTTTCCAGAATATCAAGAACCTGATACATCACTGCATTGCTTTCTTCTTATCAAATCATGTGGAACAATATAACCAGCTAAAGAATTCAATACATGGCACAACTGGGGAGGGGGGATATTAAAAACACTATCAAAATCTCTAAATTCTTTAGCTCATCAAAAAATGTAAGTGGAAGCAGTTCAGCTTTCAAGGATGCAAATGACATGCCCTTGCACTCAGTGAGCACAGGACCACTGCCATTCCCAAGGCGTGGACGGAGCTGGCCCGCTGCCGCGCAGGGCCTGCTACTAGGGTTGTCCCAGCAGTTCCACTGCCAGCTTCTGGTAGCGAAGAGCTTAGTTACTCAGAGCAGCATTTTTGACTAATTAAAGCAAGTCTATGAAAACAATGTTAAGACAAAGCCTTTACCTGAAATGACTGTCCTCCTATTTTTCCTATAGGGTTCAAATGACCACTCTATCAATTACTTACCAATAATCTATTTATTTTAAGATTTACCCAGAGGTGGTAGAATACAATCTCTTATTCAGCCGAGCAGATATTTACCTTTGTTCGGGCCAGGTCCTTGTCCAGGGTTAAGAGGGGGGATGCGACCTTGTGCTCCCTGCTGCCCTAGGCCTGGTATCAGGGGTGGGGGGCCTGCGTTCTGTCCTTCCTGAAAAGATGTTTTTAAAGCGGGGGTGTGAAATCATAGGCTTGTGCTTTATGAATAGCAATTTTATCATCACGTGACAAGATAAGAAACACTAGGTTGCCCCCAAAGCCTCCAGCAGTAAATACACAGCTAGTGACATTATAGCAAAATTGTCCTTAAATTAAGGGAAGGAGAATACTTCTCTTACCATAATAAAAGGAAACACTTATATTTTAAACCTGATAGGTTTTATTTAAAGCTAGATCTTTACCTGTGATGCCAAGTAAGAACCTCAATGGAAAGTCAGAAATTGTAACATAACACTCTGCACAAAGGAGGAACTTCTGGCAAATGTAAAGATCTGGAAATCTGCCAGGCCAGGTAAACTCTGCTTTCACACTCAGGACTCTTTTCCAGCTACAGAAAACAACTACTCCTCTCAAGAGGCTAGAGCTGGGTTTGAAGAGGCAGAAGAATATGAAAGAAGTTCGTCAGGAGACGTTCACACTGGCTTTCTCCTATCACCTCCCTCTTCTCTACCTCATTTCCTCATCCTCAGCATCCTACTGCACATTCCCCGTTGAGTCGCCTGGGATCCTTTGGTCCCTGCAGAGACAAAGCTGCTCCTCTGATCCTCTTGGTCTCCATGCTCTGGAACCCCAGAGCTCACCCCAGTTTGTCCCTAAGATTATGGGTTTTTTTAGCAGCCATGTTTCCACACTGTCCAGTGACCTTGGATCAGGTCTCTTGACAAACAAATTAACTTCTTTACATAAAGAAATGCATTTAGTGACTGGACCTACTATGAAAATAGTACAATTTCAAAACCATCAACAGCAAAATTGCTTGCGCATCCCAAACTAGCTACCTGTCCTACCTGCCTCGATAGGACGTCTAGCATTGTAGCTACACATAACTATTATACTCAATACCAGTAATTTCTGTCCTCCTTTGTTTCCTATCCCTTTCACCCAAGGACTGCTCTTGTCAAAATCTTTCACGTTATTACTTTAACACCAGAAAGCAATTCCACTAAATTAAACCAACTGAAACAACTGGTTTAAATAACTGGCCTCATGGGGATGCCTGGGTGGCTAAGTGGTTGAGCGTCTGCCTTCAGCTCAGGTTGTGAACCGAGGTCTGGGGATTGAGTCCCACATCGGGCTGCCTGTGAGAAGCCTGCTTCTCTATGTCTCTCATGAATAAATAAAATGTTCAAAAAAATAATAATTGGCCTCATCAAAGTGAAGAAAGATTTCAGCACATAAAAAAATATGAGCAAAGATTTTCATCAGGCAACTCTTGAGATCTGAAATGTCTATATCATACCTTCATACTCATTCTATAGGTCAACTAAATCTTTAGAACCATTATTCTTTTCACGTATAAAATATTTTATTACTTAATAAAAACTCTTACCGAATTGTCCCAGAAACCCAGGCCTACCCTCTTGAATCTGACAAGTTTTTAATTTCAGTCATAATGTGGTAGCTAAAGTTCATCACTGTTTTTGTCCTCCCAAATGAAAGCTGTTAATTCATTACCACAGGGTTAGGGAACTGATATTGTAAACACACACAAATGCTCTATGTATTAATAAAATATACAATACTGTACATTTTAGGGCAGTTTGGGGCAACAAACCTAGATTTATTGCACTCATCCTAAATTCTAAAAAGTGCCCAACAGATTCTGAGAATAAACTATTCTTCACTGCTGTGATACTCATAAGTCCTAGATGATCTATGGAAGAGTAACAGAACCTACTTGTTCAGCTAGTTATTTTAATTCAGTAAAACCTATGATCATCTTCACAGGACAGATTCTTGCAGGTGTTTGAAAAAGCAAAACAGACTAGTTTTTTCATGGGCAGCATCTGTAAACACATCCTCTCCAGATGGATCGAGTGCCCCTCAGTGAAGCAGTCAACATTAGCTCATTCACTTTTGGTCTACAACTGACTTCAGTGATACAAACCCAGGGGTTCAGGCCTAAGTAATACTGCCAGGACTATGAAACTGAGGAAAACAGAAACCACAGAGCCAAAGAGTGGTAAATCCACACAAGCTCATGCAGTCCTTCCCCACAAAACCTGAGCCCTCCTCACACCACTTCTCAAGCACAAGCCCAGCAAAGGAGTACTACAATTTGGCTGACAAAAACAGAATCCTCAAAAAAAGGGCCAAGACAATTTCTACAGAATGAATCCTCCCAGTAAATAAATATACATGTGAGTGGAAAACAACTTGAACAGCATTTTGCCCAAAGGGTCACCATTTGAGAATGCACAATTCTGGACTCAGAGGGCTCTAAAAGCATTCACTGAGATGAAAATGGTGAGATCAGAGTCTACTGCACGCTTGTGAGTTAAATACTCCATACTATCTTAAAGAGTAAAGCCAGCAGGCAGATCAGCCCATGAAACACCAGGCTACAAAATAAACAGCCCAGAAAGGGGGGACCTGACAAACTCATGGCCACCCCTGCTTTTTCCCCAAGGCCACCGCTCTTTCAGAGTGCGGGGACAATTGGGAACAATATTCAACTGAGAGCTGATCTTTTCTGGAGTAACTTCTATTAAAAAAATTCGTATTACAATATATTTCATGGTCTGATTTATTCTCATTTCCTTCAGCCATGATGCTATTCTCAAGCCAGCATCACTACTTGAGAGACACTGTGACTGCTTCCCACAGCATTTGGAAGTGCCACCTCTGTGCAGAGCGTGTTTTCCCAATGTGTAATGCCTAGAAGTTAGAAATAAATAATACCTGATTGAAGGGGGCCCGGGGCCCATCACCTAGCAGAGCTGTTTTCTGCTGCTGGAATGGTATTGGCCCTTGAGATGGATGTGGCCCTCTTGCCGGGTTCTGCTGTCCCTGAGGTCCAGGGGGCCCTTGCATGCCACCCTGGGGTGGAGGCCCCAAAGAGCCCTGGGGCGGCCCCTGCTGACCTTGTGAGCCTGGAGGCCCTCGCAATTCCTGGGGGGGGCCCAGCATGGACCCTTGGGCTGGAGGCCCTTGCATGCCTCGCATCTCCTGAGGGCCTCGCATCTCCTGAGGGCCATGTCCCAGCAGTCCACTTGGTGGGTGAGGTCCTCTCATCTCTTGAGGCGGATGGCCCATCATCATCCCTTGGGGAGCAGGACCCTGATTTTCTCGGGGGCCTGGAGGACCCTGCATTCCTCTTGGATTCAATCCCATCAGAGGTCCCTGAGACACAGGACCTTGGATCCCTTGAGACCCTGGCCCACCTTGTATCCCATGAGGATGAGGAGGTCCTTGCATTCCTCTGGGACCAGGTGGTCCCTGCATACCTTGAGTACCAGGAGGCCCCTGAGGGCCCAAGTGACCCTGGGGACCAGGTGGGCCTTGAGGGCCTATGTGACCTTGTGGGCCAGGTGGACCCTGAGGACCCATATGACCTTGAGGACCAGAACTACCCTGTGGTCCAGGTGGTCCTTGAGGTCCCAAAGGGCCATGAGGTCCAGGATGCCTCTGCATTCCTTGGGGCCCATGCATGTCCTGAGGCCTTGGCAACCCCTGGGGTGGGCCCTGGGGCCCTTGTGGTCCCATGAATCCTTGTGGCCCCCCACCCCCCTGATGCAGTGGAGGACCTTGTGGTCCCATTTGTCCCTGGGGTCCAGGGGGTCTAAACTGTCCCTGTGGACCCGGAGGCCCCATCTGAGCCATGTTCATTGGCATCTGCTGAGATGGATGGGGCTGCTGAAAACCTTGAGGAATCTGAGACATTGGACCTTGTCCTGGAAAGGGCTGGGGTCCAAGGAGAGGGGTGCCAGATGAAGGAGGAGGCTGAATCTGCTCAGCCTGTTTCTGTGCAAGTCTTTCAATTTTAAGTTGCTGGAAAGAAAGGAAAAAAAGCACACTGATAAATACACCAGAGCCCTTGAAGTTGACAATACTGCTATCACTGACTTTGTTGAGGGAGCCTCAATACGAATATAAGGCATCAACCTCTCAACACTCCAGTTAACTAGAATCCATGTAACATTCAGATATTCTAAGAGCACACAAGCTTCCAGACTCACTCTAGACTCCCTCTTTTTAAATACTGGGAAACAGCAGCCAGATTATTTATATTCATCTTATTATATTCAATAACTTACTTTATCATTCTTGGGAACTGTCAAAGGTTCAAAAAAAAAAAAAAAAAAAGCAAACCACCTGTTCTAGAGCAGACAGAAAAAGAAAAATTATTTTATTTGTGGATAAGACTATGTTGGCTTTACCTTTTCTATTAAAAAATGTATATTTAGGGGTGCCAGAGTGGCTCAGCTGGTTAAATGTCAGACTTCTGATTTCGACTCAGATAATGATCTCAGGATTGTGGGATCAAGTCCCACAATGAGCTCTGCACTCAGCGCGGAGTCCACTCAAGATTTTCTATCTTCCTCTCCTTCTGCCTTTCCCCTTGTACACACTCACACTCTCTCTCTCAAATAAATAAATCTTCTTAAAAAATGTATATTTAACTTACGTCTACTCACTGCTTGACTGATCTGGTTTTAAAAGTCTAAGAAACAGAATTCTTTCACACCGGACACTACTATGTCATTGTATGTCAATTATACTTCAAAATTAGAAAAACAGAAAAAAAGAGTAGTGTTCATCAGACCCACCTGAGAATCCCTTCCCTTCTCCCTAAGAGCATATCAATAACAAAATGTTAACACTACTTTCTTAGATCATCTTAAACCCCCCTAAAGAGTGTTACACACCTCCAGAAGCTGTGGGTTAGTATATTGTAATGTGGCCATTTCTTGTTCAATTTCTGCTTGTGTTTTCTTCTTCTCTTCCAATTTAATGTCCTCTTTTCTGTCATTCAGTACCTCATTTGGGGCAGGAATTGGAACTTTATTTTGCATCCAAGCCTTGGGAAAGAAGAGAATATTAAAATATACCCTAAGTGTGTATATTTTAATGAGAGAACGAGAAAAATATTCTGTTATGTCGCTGACCATTCCAACCTGCCGAATACAAGTTGGCTCACCTGGTGTACTGCCTTTATTTCTAATGCTCCTTCTTAGCAACAAGAATGGAGTCAGGCAAGCATAATATCAGGCAGAAACTACTAACTTGATAAAAACTGTAAGCCCTTACGTGTTATTAAGAATGAAAAGCCTGCCCACCCCCTTCAAAAGGGCACATGCATTTAGTGTTGAGTGAACAAATAAAGCAGAAGACAGACAAACAAAGTAGAGGAGAGTCAACATACTCTCTCTGCTCCATGCTTCTCTCTTCTCCTTCCTTTGATAGCTTGGACAATAAGAAGTAGGTGAAAATAAAAGAGCTACAAGAGTCATGACAAACTCAGAACTAGATGCAGAGCAGCAGATGGGAACTTTGTCTTAGAGTACTCCAAAGAAGTCTATAGTACAGAAATACCTTCCACACATGAACTGATGCAAAACTCACTGGGCAGAACCTCTCAGTGCATAGACTAGGCTGCTGCTACTCACTCACCTGCTGGAACTGAGCAGGAATAGGTTTGGCATAAGGAACTTTCTTCTGAGGAACTTTTTTCTGATCCTTTTGCATCACCTCTTCCATTCCCCAGTCTAAACCTGGAATTGTCATTTCAATTTCATTTGACTCATCTTTTCCTGTAACCCCAAAAAGGATCAGTTAGCCAAGGAAATGAGAGCAAAGTGGCCATTTCATCAGTGAACAC
Organism: Canis lupus baileyi; assembly: GCF_048164855.1. Lineage (NCBI taxonomy): Eukaryota > Metazoa > Chordata > Mammalia > Carnivora > Canidae > Canis > Canis lupus. Next base: position 28,156,286 of record NC_132857.1, on the reverse strand, counting down.
ATTTTTGGAAGAATAGATTTTAAAGAATATGCAGTTTACATTTTATGCAGTTTACATAAATCATTTTGGCATTTTCAAAATAATTTAGTATCATGAAGGTAAGAAATAAGTCTACAAAAATTTTATAAAAATAAAACATACTCAAAAAAATAAAAAAAAAATAAAAAAAAAATAAAACATACTCTTACCCATCTGCTCTTGTTCCATAGCTAATTTTAGTTGTTCTGGTATTCCCATTCCTGGAATTACTGCCAGGCTATTAGGTTCAAGGTCATCTATAAAGAGGAATACATCTATTGTCAACAGAGATTTTATAAACATAGAGGCCCAATAAAATGAATACTTTATAAAAATGAAACCTACTATTGGTGATTTTATCAATCAGTAAACTATAAAAGTAAAGTTAGTTTTATATTATCTTTTCCACAACTAACAATTTAATAAGAGAGTATCAGATTTCAAAGAAGAATAAATGTGTAAGAGTCTCACCATATTCTACTCCATCTTCAGACATTCCAGGCAACAGATTGAGATTATATCGATCTCGCATTTTATCACCTGGTCGATTTCGGGTCCAGAATTTGCTATTGAAATAAAAGTGATTAGAGGGGTTAAGGGTAGAGGACAGTTTCAGTGTATTTCTGGGCACTTAAGAGTACCAAGCAATCCACTGGTAAACATAATAAAGTTTTACAATGCCTTTCTTCTAAAAATTTAAAATGTCAAAAGATTTATTTTTAAAGATTTATTTATTTATTCATGAGACACACAGAAAGGCAGAGATGCAGGCAGAGAGAGAAGAGGCTCCCTGCAGGGAGCCTCATGTGGGACTCGATCCCAGGACCTTGGGATCATGACCTGAGCCAAAGGCAGATGTTCAACCACTGAGCCACCCAAGTGCCCCTCAAAAGATTTTTTTAATAAGAATTTGAATAACAAAGTCTTACTCAATACTTATCTTCTTCTTCTTATTGCATACTTATTTACAAGCCACTACAAAAATGTTCCTAAGAAGTTGGACTACAAATTAATACATTTATCTATCAATAAAATAAATATAAATCTTCATTTTCTGCTGCTCCATGAACACAGTAATTCCTTATTATTTTTTATATAAAGCTTACCTAGTATGGTCATTTGAACCTGAGCAGAGTATATGTCCAAGAGGATGCCAAGCCAGACTCCAGATCATTCCTTCATGGGCCATCTCCATCCCACCCACTTCTTTCTCTACCCTGTAATATCACCACAGAAAGAAGTCTTTTCACAAAACTTATTAAAAAAAAAAGATATTTTCTTTTACTGTAACACAAAGCTACCGAAGCCTGTTTCTTTGAATCTGGTCAGTTCTACATGTTTCAGGTGTATTCATTTGTCATCAGCAACATATTCTTTTATTGGAGGAATATTTCAGAGGGAAAAATGCTTCAGAATGAATTCACCAATAAGAAACAAGGAAATGTGCTTTACTCTCCCTTAATGACTTCCACATCCAGAAATAGAGGTGCTAAATTTTCTATTCCAAGCTGGGTTTACAGAATTGAAAACTGCAGGAAGTCTCTGATATAGGACATTTGAATACTCAGGAAAAACACAAAATGTTATGTTTTACACTTTCGGGTACTCTCTCCATAAATTATATAACTTCTTTAAAAATAAGTATTACATACCCAACATGCCAGAATAGCAAAGAGCCATCGGACCCTCCACTGGCAAAAAGTCCTTCGTGAACAGGATGCCAGGCCACAGCTGTAAAACAAAAACGTGGGGAAAGGCAAAATTATTAGGATCTCAGCACACTACAAACAGTAGTCAGAATGAGAAGCATGCCCTAGCCACTGACCTGTGGCTTCTTTCTTATGACCTCGGAAGACTTGCAGCTCTTCTTTCAGGTTTCGGATATCGAAAAGTTTACAGAGGTGGTCACGTGATGCAGTGAGCAGCCAATTGCCATTGAGGTTTAATTTCACTTCCATCACAGTGTTTTTATGGGCATGACTAGAAACAGAGTACCAAGAAAATATTTGTCAGAATACAAAACAAGTATAAATTGATACAATGGCCATTTTTCTCCAAAAGCACGTGGGTCAGGACAGCAAGAGGTCTGGACATTTATTTCTGTCTCTGATTCATTTCTTCCTATTGTACTTTTAAACTGTGGTCTTGTGATGCTACATGCTTTATTACTTCTTAATGTCCATTATCTAAGTGTAGTTTTCATTAACCAATTAAAATAGCAGAGCTTCAACTGTATAGAAAAGCTTATCCGTGAAGCAGGCACTTGAACACATAAATCAATATTTGATAAAGCTCATTAAATTTTCAAAGTTCAGTGACGCTCCTCTCATTAAGACAAAGTATTTAAAAAGGGCACAGGACAGTTTGAGGGTTAATTTGAACTAAAAGCACAACAAGCCAAGGCCTGCAAAATGCACATCTCCAAGGAGCACTAGTCACAAGCTGTTCTATTTGGTTGTAGCCTCAGAGTTATGCAACAAGACAGCCTTGCTCCAACCAGCTTACTCTGGATTTGGCTCACTTTCCACTCAGAAGGACCAGGATACAGGGGTGTGGTCAAAAACATGTTAATAACATACTCAGTTAACTATGAATGTTGAAGGATAATAATAAAATAATATAAACTATAATAATATAAAATATAATAGAGATACTTTTAAAAAGATAAAACTTTATTATAAGTCTGCATCATAAGTAAGCACCTTAGATAAAAAATGAAAACAGATTCAAAACTGGAGAGAAAACTTCTCTACAAATAGATGTAGTGAGATGGAGAGCTGGGCTATATCTAGTAAGTAGCACATGCCTCAGCTCCACATAGTGACAAAATATAGCATGAGGAGAGACCACAACCTAGAACAGTGAGAACTACCTTCTCCTCATCTCCCTTCCTGCCCCCACCCCAAGGGATACACAAATTAAATTTAGATACATATGGCAGAACAAAAATCATATTTAATTAATAAGACCCTAGGTACAAGTTCATCTGCTGTCTAACCTAGTTTTTCATGAATACATGGGAGGAGAGAAGGCTCAAACTTATAGAATACAGGCAGCCTTGTTCCCTTTTGTTTAGGAACCAAGATGGGGTTCCTATTACTTACAGTGTTGCAAGACTCTGCCCAGTCTTGGGATCCCAGAACTTGATTGGCTGTTGACTATCTTTACTTCCTGAAACAACTAACCCTTTTGTTGGATGCCAGTCTACACATTTCACATCTGCACCATGCCCTGTTGGAAACAAGTCAAAATAAAACCTAGTCAGTCATATATTTAAAGAAGTACTCCATTTTAATTTAAACCAGAGCAGACAAACTTACGAAATTTGAAAAGACTCTTGGATAGAGCAAGCTCTTTTGAGGCAAAGGTGCACAGGAAGCATTTCAGTTCTGCAACTAAGCTCATCTTCTTGCCTACTTCTGATAGGCCAGTCAAAGCTTTCTGGAAGCTGCACTATTCAAGCCCCATATTTAAAGCTTTTCATACCTTTTTTTTTTTTTTTTTTTGGATGATCTTAATTACTGGGCACATCAGAAAGGACAAATATCCACCATTTGTTTTGATGTGAATGCAACTGGAGGGTATTATGCTAAGTGAAATAAGTCAGTCGGAGAAGGTCAATCATCATATGGTTTCACTCATATGGGGAATGTAAGAAATAGGTGAAAGGCACTACAAGGAAAAGGAGGGGAACTGAGTGGGAAAAATTAGAGAGGGAGACACACCATGAGAGTTAGGAAACTCTGGGAAACAAAAAAAGGCTTTCGGAAGGGGAGGTGGGTAGGGGGTTGGGGTAACTGGGTGCTGGGCACTTGAGGAGGGCACTTGATGGGACGAGCACTGGGTGTTATACTATATGTTGGCAAATCGAACTTCAATAAAAACAAATGAAAAAAAATTAGTGGGCACAATTCTTGTCATTCACGGTAGTCTCCCCACTTTGCAGTAGTCCTTATAGATCAAAAGTCCTAAATTCAGTTTCACGTGCCAGTGCTTTCTAGATGTAGTAGTAGGAAAAGTATTCATTCCATCTTTCGGACGGAATCCATTTACTGAAATGTAAAACAAGAAAACCAATCCCTGCTTCATTCACACACATGCCAGATGATATGATGGTAAGAGCTACTCTGTTGAGTGCTTACTATATGTTAGACCATGTACTGAACACTTACAAATATCACTTCTTTAAATCCTCACAAAAGCCTGAGGCATTATCATTATAGCCATGCTGTAAGTGAAAAAGAGAAACAGAAGGACTGCAAGGGTTAAATAAGATGTCCTAGTTTCCAAAGCTAGTCAACAAGAACAGGAGCTGGACTCTGAACCTGGTCTACAGGATTCCAGAAATAGTTCTCAAAATCACTGTGCTAGAGCATGAGGTCACTTCACAAAAGGAACACATTAACTGATACTAAAAATCACAAAAGTGAAAATCGGAACTTGCGGAACTGAAAGAAGTAAGATTTTTGAAAAATCAGTGCTATCCAGAAAAGGCCTCAGGAACATTTTATATAGCAAATACACTACAAAGCATGTGAAGAGTGAGGTGAAAAGTATTTGAAACAGGTCCCTCTCTAACCAGGACCAAATCAATCTTCTATGAAGTCTGAGGTGGGAAGGAGGAAGGATATGGAAGAATAGCAAGAGAGGGAAGAAGGGAAGAAGGAAGGGATGATCCTAGAGGCAATGGAAAGTGAATTTGCACCAATTCAGAAGGGGAGTGATTTGCATCTCAAATAGGCATGGACTTATCTAAAGATAAGACCCCATGTTGGGAAGTATGTAGGGAGATACCAACTGCCTGGACAACAGGTTGGAGGTGTTCCAAAGCATGAAAAACATGCATATGCTACAACCCAAGAACCTCCTGCCTCAGAATTTTTTTTTTTAATTTTTATTTATTTGTGATAGTCAGAGAGAGAGAGAGAGAATGAGGCAGAGACACAGGCAGAGGGAGAAGCAGGCTCCATGCACCGGGAGCCCGACGTGGGATTCGATCCCGGGTCTCCAGGATCGCGCCCTGGGCCAAAGGCAGGCGCCAAACCGCTGCGCCACCCAGGGATCCCCCTGCCTCAGAATTTATCCTAATAATGGATGTCCAAAAAGATTTGTCTAAAGAATGTTTACTGATAGCTTATTTTTAAATGCCCTTGCAAAGGAAATATATTAAAAAATATATTTCAGTATGGCATATATGCTCAATGGAATATGATGCACCTGTTATATAAATGATACTATTAATTATGTAATTTAAATGTTCATGATACAATCTAAAAAAAGAAAACCACCAGTGTGTGCAGCACTCTTGATTCTACAACACTGTAAAAGACAAGCAAATTAATACCATGAGTGTGTGTGTACACTTATCTAGAGAAAAATGCAAGAAGTCTAGACACCAAACTGTTAACAAAAACATTAAGCTAAGTAGAGGTAGTAGGGTGATTCTTCTTTCTGTGTTTTGTTTTTATTTTTTATTTTGATTGTTTTGTATTTATATTTTCTACAGTGAACATATATAATTTTGTAACTGGGATCTGAACATGAAAAGGGGAAAAGAGGTTTTGTTGCTTCTTTGATTTTATTAAGAAAAACAATTGAGGATGAAAAATTGAATAGAAATACAATTCAGTCCCCCAGCCCCTTGCTTCGCTTAAGAAAATTTTTTCATTTTTTTTTAAATTTACTTAAGTAATCTAATACACCCAGTGTGGGGCTTGAGCTCACAACCCCAAGATCAAGAGTCATATCCTCTCCTGATGGAGCCAGCCAGGCACACTAAGAATTTTTAATGTCATTAACAATTTGATCCTAAAAAGGGAATTTAAAAGCATATGTGTGCATTTTAACCAAGTTTGGAAAATATATGAGAAAACACTTAAAATGTGATGTACTGTGCAAAAACATTTCATACTCCTTAACATCCACCTCTACCCTCATCTCTTCTGGGATACTTTCGTTACATAACGTATGTTTAATCTAAACAGATATATACAAAAAAAAAAAATCAATTCCGCAAAAAAGGAACAACAAAATATATTTTAGCTGCTTTGATTTTCTTTTCTGACATTTTTTAAAATTTGAAGGTACCTGGGTGGCATAGTCATTAAGCATCCACTCTTGGTTTCAGGTCATGTCATGATCTTAGGGCCGTGAGATTGAGCCCTATGTCAGTCCCATGCTCAGCACAGAGTTTGCTTAAATTTCTCTATTCTTCTCCCTCTGCCCCTCCCCCTCACTTTCTAATAAATATTTTTATTTATTTATTTATTTTATTTATTCATGAGAGACAAAGAGAGAAAGGCAGAGACACAGGCAGAGGGAGAAGCAGGCTCCCCAGGGGGAGCCCGGTGCAGGACTCGATCCCAGGACCCCAGGATCACAACCTGAGCCAAAGGCAGACATTCAACCACTGAGCCACCCAGATGCCCCATAAAATCTTTAAAAATAAAATAGAATCTATTTAAGCAGAATCCAAACAAGTGAGGAATTTACCCAAATCCATACATATCACTAATATAAACCCAACTGATTGGTTCTGATTCTTGGGTATTATTTTATTGGTTACTGTCCTTAGTAACAAAAATACTACTACTAAAAAGCACTCATACATCATATATGTATAGTGCTATCCTAAGTAAAGCATGTATACTAATACTCTACATATGAAAAATACAAGGCACAGATAGGTTAAACAACTTGCCCATGATCACACAGCTGGTATGCAGCTGAGCAGACATCTTGAATGCAGGGGGCTGGTCTCCAAGCCCTAACTCTTAATGCCTATTCTATCCTGCCTCATTAGATGTAGAAAGGTTAGTCTAAGAGTTACAGGAGGAAAAGAATCACTGAAAGATAGCAGACAGGGAACAGATGGGACGGCAACTATTCATGTCTTTACATTATTTTATTTTTGAACCATAGGCATGTGTCATCTACTTTTTAAAAATTAAATACAAATAAAAGACTTATCGAAGAAAATATATACAAGAATAAGTGCACCACCCTAACATTTATGGCTTAAAAAGACACACACATACACAAAGCACACACATATATTTGCTCAAAAATCCATAAAATGTAACTGAAAAAAAAAAAAACAACATGAGAATCTGACTAAACTACCCCCAAGAGAGGGAATTGGGTAAGGAGACTTCACTGTATATTGTTTGGTAATTTTTAAATACTAAAACATGAATGAATGATCTTCTTTCATTCATGGGGGAAAAAATTCAACTAAAATATTTTAATTTAATTTACTAAATAGGAGTTGACTAAAAACCTCTAAAAAGTGGATATGAGGGGATCCCTGGGTGGCGCAGCGGTTTAGCGCCTGCCTTTGGCCCAGGGCGCGATCCTGGAGACCCGGGATCGAATCCCACATCAGGCTCCTGGTGCGTGGAGCCTGCTTCTCCCTCTGCCTGTGTCTCTGCCTCTCTCTCTCTGTGTGTGTGCCTATCATAAATAAATAAAAATTAAAAAAAAATAAAATGTTAAAAAAAAGTGGATATGAAATTATTACAAGTAGCACGTATCATTTTTGTAATTTTTTCAAATTAAAAGGAGGAAAAATAAATAGCTTAACCTGGCGTAGAAGCACACTTGCAACTGCTTCCTTCTTTGGTAAAAAAAAATGTTACTGAATTCTCAATGAAGTGACAAAAACTATTTCAAATGATAAAATTGTACCCTCTTATGTCAATGTTGACACAGCTAGATCCAGAACAATGATACTAATAAAAATTTAACCTAAGAAAATAACCTAAAGAATATTAACTTTTATATTTTTTTTTAACTTTTATATTTTAAAGATGGCATTTGAAACTTTGTTCAAAATAGTGAAAAAGTGTCAACAAATTTTAGAAGTGTGATAATTAAATGAACTGTGTCATGGCCCCCAAAAAAAGGACATACAACTATTAAAATGAGGACTCTAACGAAAATGCTCACAAAATAAAATGAATTTTAAAACAGCAAACAAGGGGCACCCAGCTGGCTCAGTCATTGAGATATGCAACTCTCCATCTCGGGGTTCTGAGTTCAAGCCCCATACTGGATGTAGAGATAACTCAAAAATAAAATCTTAAAAATAAATAAATTAGTAATAAAAACAGCAAACAAAATGCACACATAAACTGTGCATATGCCATGGAGGTGATTATAAGAATGTTCATGTATACATACAAAAATGTAGATGGTAATAGGCAGCAAATAAAAAGTCTACTGAAATGGCAGAAATCAAGGTGAAGTTTTCACATTTTCTCTGTTATATCATAGTTATAATCATAAATAACACAGGTTACATGTGTGTATGTGTGAATGTGTATAAACTTTCTAATGTTTTAAAAATGAGAAAAAAAAAGCCCACTAGTTAATGCAAGTTATTTTGCTAGGTGATATTTTCTTCATCAAAGTAGCAAAAATTAAATTTGGTGACACGCAGTGATAATAAAAGAGGTACAGGCACTGTCATCCATAATGGGTTGGAAAGCAAATTGGTACAATTTCTTCAAAATGTTATAGCCCTTAATTCAACTAGGAATTTACCCTACGTCTGTAGCTGTAAAAGCACACCAAATTTTACAAAGATATTTATTGTACCTTGTTTGAATTGCAAGACTGACAACACCTAAAAACCAATGATAGTGTATTTAGGAAAATTAAGGTAAATCCATAATGAATATAATACAGCTGAGGAAGAGGGAACTTTTGGGGGGTGATGGAAATATTCTATATCTTCATATGGTGGTGGTTACAAAAATGAAGCAGAGAAATGGGTTTTGAAGGGACTGAAATGTTATATATCTTCATTATAGTATATGTATTTGTCAAAATTCATAGAACTGTATACCTAAAAGGGTGAATATTACCATATATAACTTATACCTCAATAGCCTTTTAAAAAAATACAAGCAGAAAAGCTAAGTGTAACTTATTTCAATTTGTAAAAAAGAAAAGTGAAGATGGTGATCATTTTTTAGGGAGAAGAAATGCTATGAGAATAAGAAGGCATTTATTTACTCATGATGTCTGAAGTTGTCAACATGTTCTTTTATTACTTTATCTAATGGCAACTGCCTTTGGTGTCCCTCCACTCAAACCTCAATGACGGATACATACTAGTGCCTTTGCCAGTATAGAACCAGTGCTCATGGTCCTGGAAGATGGGACTTCAAAGTCTCAGTGAATGTACTTCTTCAGACGGCTCTTAGACTCAGGATGTCTGAATTAAGTTTCAAAGATATTATGGGTTTTGTGAGCTGAGTGCCATATACAAAAACTTAATTTTATATAAATTACTCTCTCACAGAAAAATGATGGGAATCTGAAACACATAATTTGTCAATTTAACCATTAAACCAAAAGAATGTCTCTATACTAATTTTTATCATTTCAAAGGTCCAGAATATCAGGATAGAATCATTTGAAATTCTTTGTGATTCCCAAATGTGGACATTTCAAGAGTGTAGTTAGTGTTTGCAATACTGAAGCAATTAACACAAACTTAATGGAAGAGTCATTCAAGTGAATTTATGGCCCAGTATTTTAGTACTAAAAACATCTTGCCAATGGAAGACCAAGTGTAAAGTGGCCCTTAATTAAATGTTTCAGAATAAGGCCTGTAAGACAGTATGAAGATAAAATTCTCAACATCAAACCCACCCCAGATACTACAAAGCCTAACTCAGGACAAGGTACAGCCTTGCAGGGAGTGACGGGAGTCTACAGGTAGACTGTGGTAAACACATACAGTCTTTGGTAGGATTACCGCTTTAAAAAGCCAGTGATACAGGTGTATGGTTACCAAGTAAAGACTCCGGGATCCCTGGGAAAGGTCATAGTCCCTATCCATACTTGATGGCAATTAGAAAGGGAGGATACGCTGGAAGAAAGATTTCAGTGTTGAAAGATGGAGGTGCAATTGCCAAATTCTAAAGTTAAGAGATTCCAAGTACAAATCATTACATAAAGATCAAGACTGTCATAATTGATCTATGTGTTGAATTCCCTTTAAATATTTGAAAATACTTAAGGATTTAACCTGCACTGTCCAATACAGTAACTAATCAGCCACATGTGGCTACTTATATTTGTCTTAATCAAAGTTAAAATTTAGGTTCCTCAGTCACACTAGTGATGATTCAAGTGCTCAATGGCCACATGTGACTAATGGCTAGTATGCTGGATAACACAGATCTAGAGTAATTCCATCATCACAAAAAAGGCCTACTGAACAACACTGATTTAAATTACAGTCATTTTAAAGAAAGTTTCTACTTAAGTTCCCATGTTATTTTTATTCAGTTACATAATAAATAACCAAAAAAAAAGATATCTTCAATTGCTACAAGAGCTAGGCAAGACCTGCAAAGGTATCCAGCCCTGAAGCTGTCACATGAAACTGAGGCCTAAAAGGGCTAGGCCAGTGCCAGAGGTAGCCCAAATTTTCTTCCCATTGCTATCTTCCTTTCAGCTACTAAATTCAACATCCAAATGAAGTGGCAAAATACAGTTGACCCTACAACAGGGGTTTGAACTGTGCAGGACTATTTAAATGCAAATATTTTTCAATACACAGTATTATAAGTGTATTTTCTATTCCTTATGATTTTCTTTTTAACATTTTTTCTCTGCTTTATTGTTAAGAATATAGCATATAATACATACAGCATACGGTAATATGTGGTAATCAACTATGTTATCAGAAAGGCTTTCTGGGCAACAGTAGGTTATCAGTAAAGATTTTAGGGAGTCAAAAGTTATACGTAGATCTTAGACTGCAGTGAAGGATCAACACCTCTAACCAGCTCCCTCAGTGTTGTATAAGGGTCAACTGTAGTTCCTTTCATTTCACTTCTCAATCAAATGTAACTGAGCAGGTTGTAGTAGACAAACTTCTGTATACCTTTCCATGTCTCAGAACTACATAAGAAAAGAATTTAGGGGTAAAATTTAAAAATAAGTAAGAATTATTTATTTTACCTTTCTGAGAAGTAATCAGATTGACTCTGAAGACCAGAGTCTTATTAAGAATAAAGGAATGTGGGGGAAAAAAAGAGAGGAATGTGGCAACCATGACCTAACTCCACCCAAAGATATTATAAATTAACCATACTGGGTTACTTTTTAAGCCTTGGAGGGAGTGAATTTTGCATCATTTCTTAGCTAGCTAACACTCTCTTTGGTCCTAGCTAAATGAATGGTCACAGAATTAGCATATTTTGGGAGACTGGTAGCACTACTTTGTAGACTGTGTCAGACACACCAAAGTTGTTTAATTTACTAGTTATTCTGTATGTTGGTAAATTGAACACCAATAAAAAATAAATGTATTAAAAAAAAGAATAATTGCAAAATATAACCATTAGGATTTATAACAAATGGGAAGAAAACAATTTTACTTATTCCACTTGATCATTCTTTCACAGTCATTTATGTGCTCTTTCACTGGCTCATTAATTCAAAATAAGTGTACGTTAACAGCAACACTTATTGGACTTTTTTTTTTAAGATTTTATTTATTTATTCATGAGAGACAGAGAGACAGAGAGACAGAGAGAGAGAGAGAGAGGCAGAGACACAGGCAGAAGGAGAAGCAGGCTCCATGCAGGGAGCCCGATGCGGGACTCGATCCCGGGTCTCCAAGGTCAGGCCCTGGGCCGAAGGTGGCGCTAAACTGCTGAGCCACCCGGGCTGCCTGCACATATTGAACTATTATGGAGGTCAATCTCTAAAATATGTGATCACCAAACAAAATGAGGACTGAACACTGGGGAATCATACGGTCCAGATACAATAACTTTCAGGAAAATTAGAATAAAAATGTTTTCATAACAAAGACTAAATTAAGCTAACAAAACAACACAGGTTCTTTAGAGACTTTTCTCCACAAATGAAAACAGAAAAATCTCCTTTAAAAAATGTTACATAACTATGGCTAAAATAGCAAGATGCAGAATGCAAAACAATTTCTCCTAACTAATGAAAAGCTGCTGAGGGTGTGTGTGTGTTTTAAGGGAGATCCTAGAAATAAAATGCAGAGACTCCTTAATAAACCCTAAAATTCTAATAGCAGGGCAGATGGTTTAGTCTTTGATATTTTGTAAACAGTTCCAGGTGTATTTTTATACAAAGTGAAAGGCTTCCCTATTTATCATCTCCTATCTCAGAACCATAAGCTGTAGGGTAGTGACAGCTAGAAGCCAGTAAAGGAATGAGGTCTGATTTTCCACTCTTCCTTTATAGGTTTCTGTGATATTGTATCTAAACTGTGTGTTTATTTTTGTATATTTTTGTATATTTTTCAAGAACCTCATCTCTCCTCCACACCCTCACCACATCCTAAGGGACCTATTATCCCACACAGGTAAATTGTCCTGCCTTAACACAATGGATATGACCCCAAGGCTCGGTAAACAGTCTGAAAACCAATATAGTTTTATTTGAAGGTCAAAAATAGTGTTCATTTTCCCATTTTATTTTTCCTGGATCAGACCAGTATATAAACAAATCTTAAGAAAATTTCTTTTATACATAACTTACAAAAAGCACCAAGATTTTCTAATACAGGAAGGAAAAATCAAACAAAGAATTCAAGTACCATCTTGTACATTAACAGTTGAAGAACTGTTATTTAAGAAAATGCATCAAACATTAACAACAAACTCAGTCTACTTCCAGCCACAGAAACATAAAATGTAACAGATCAGTTTAAGGCAAAGGGTGTTTGTTGCCATGGTCTACAGCCAGACATTTCAGTATTCGATAGATTAGCGGACTCAAGAATTTTAAAAAGATGAAACAGCATTAAGTAACTTGTACGCTGGCCAATGAATATGCAATTTATTAACATTTTACCTCCCTTTTTTGCAAAATGATTTTAAATATTTTTGATCCAACAGTCAACATCAACTGAAAGTAATATTATTAATACTTCTGTTATCTAAATCTAGAAAGTGACATTAGTAAACATCTATAAAATTAAATGGAAAGTCAATCATGGAAACCATATACCTCTAAACAGTGTTTTCAAGAAGCATGTTCCAAGCCACAACAGAGCACAGAATCCTGGGTGGAGGAGTTCTGTGGTCAAAGAGAGGACAATGGTAAATTTTAAAAATTAAATTATTTTTTTCCCATGTCTGAGAGCCTTCGGTGCTTTCAATATAGGTTATAAATCTGCAGGTGAGAATCTGAGCATGAGTCTTTTTACTTCAAAGCACTTCCAAGTCCCTCAGAAGATGAATCTGAGAAATTTTGAAATGCTAGATTATGTTGTTTGGCAATGATGAACCTAAATCAAAGAGAGTGGACACCTTCGGGGGAAAAAGAGAAAGTGTATTGAGAAGGGGGGCATGTAAAAGAGAAAGTGTATTGAGAAGGGGGGCACGTAAAAGGGGGGCACCATACTGTAATGTGTTCTTTTAAAAAATTCAGAAAAAAGCACAGCAAAATATAAGAATTTGACACAATTGAGTGGTAACACAAAAATGTTTATCAGGTTATAAAAAATTGTGACATGCATAGTGTCAGAAGAGTATCCAGTATGCAAACACAAAAACTCAAATGAAACAAGGAGATAGGGATGCCTAGGTGGCTCAGCAGTTGAGCATCTGCCTCAGGGTGTGATCCTGGGTCCAAGGATCGAGTCCCACATTGAGCTCCCCTGTGAGGAGCCTGCTTCTCTCTCTATGTCTCTGCCCCTCTCTGTGTCTCTCATGAATAAATAAATAAAATCTTTTAAAAAAAGTAAACAACAAAAAAAGTAGATATATAATAAATTTGCCAATCTCCTACCTAAATCACACATTTAATTTGTATATACAAGTAAAATGGTTTCTACTATCTGTACCATGTATTTATATAGAAGACTCACAAAGGCTGACCTAAAAGAAATTGTCAAGTAGATTAAAAACTGAAATTAAGGGGCACCTGGGTCGGTTAAGCGTCTGACTCTTAGTTTTAGTTCAGGTCCTGATCTCGGAGTCCTGGGATGGAGCCCCACATGGGTTTCTGCACCCAGTGTGAAGTCTGCTTGGGATTCTCTCTCCCTTCTCCCTCTGCCCCTGCCCTCCTCCACTCACACACTCACTCTCTCTCTCACCCTCTCACATGCACCATCTCTCTAAATAAATCTTATCTGAAAACTGAAATTAAGCATACATCTCATAAGACTAATGCCATGTAACTACTTCTGGCATCAAAGCAAAAAATTTTTATGAATATATGACATAACTTCTGAGTCCAATAAAAATATATACAAGTGTAAGTTTTGCTGAAACATGTATCAGACTATTAAACTTATACAATAATATGGAGGAAGGGTGTGATAGAGAAAAGTACAATTTCCATTTGAGTCAACTGTAAAGACTGTATTTAGAAAAATCCTGAGAACTATGAAAGGGAGAAAAACAATCAGATGTCTGATGCAACAGGAAAATCTATATTTGTTTCCCAAACCATTGCCTGAGAGTGTACAGAATGAGTGTTGATCCTTTATATTCTTCTGTTGTAATAAGCAGAAAGAAAGGAGCACCTGGGTGACTCAGTGGTTGAGCATCTGCCTTCGGCTCAGGTTGTGATCCCAAGGTCCTGAGATTGAGTTCCACATCAGGCGTCCCACATCAGGCTCCCTGCATGGAGCTTGCTTCTCCCTCTGCCTGTGTCTCTGCCTCTCTCTCTCTCTCTCTCATGAATAAATAAAATCTTTAATAAAAATTTAAAAAATTTTAAAAACAGGGATCCCTGGGTGGTGCAGCGGTTTAACGCCTGCCTTTGGCCCAGGGCGTGATCCTGGAGACCCGGGATCGAATCCCACGTCAGGCTCCCGGTGCATGGAGCCTGCTTCTCCCTCTGCCTGTGTCTCTGCCTCTCTTTCTCTCTCTGTGTCTCTGTGTGACTATCATAAATAAATAAAAATTAAAAAAAATTTTTTTAAACAAAAAACAGAAGATTTTCAGCATGTTTCCTGCCCAACAGCAAATTCCCCTTTGTTGGCTCTTTTTCTATTTTTTAATTTAAAGAATTTATAAAAAAAAAAAAAAGCTATTTTGTAGAATATTCATCAAAGCAGCTTAAAGGGAAGGAATGCAACAACTGAGTATTCTTTAAACCTCATTGCTATTTTATTGTTCCAAATATTAACAACCAGTATCACAAAGCCTATCAGCCATTCATTAGTCTGAGGTGGGAGATACCTGATGTCCCACACACAAGGCAGAAACCAGCTACAATGTCCTTTATGAAAAAGTGTGCACTGGTGTGTGTGTGTGTGTGTGTAATCAGAGTCAAGGTTCTCTAGCAAACATTTCTGCACATGTTCATAATTCAATAGTAATACACAGATGGTATAATAGTCTTTAAAAAAGTAGCATATAGTCATCACTTGAAAAACTATAAAGTTAAGTATAAAAACCAAAAAAACTTTAAAAGAATGATAGGAAGGTCTGGCAATAGCGAGACTATCAGAAAGAGCACAACCTATGTATGTATGCTACAATAATAACAGTAAAGTCACTAGTGCCAGCAGTTGGCCAAGAATGAAAAGAAGCCATGACTAAAAGCCCTAATGAAAAAAAAGCAGGATCAAACAGGAAAACAAGACAATGATACGTTAGGGCACTTCTAGGGAAAGCCATCCTTCTGAAAATCAGATGAAAACAGTAAAGTGGTTCATCACCCTTAGTTGGCCAGATTAAGGACACTGTGTCTTAAAGTTGGAGGTTTAGATAGATAAAAGTAACACAGAATCCTGGCCAAATGTGACATAATTAATTGCCCCCCATAGTAATCATAGCCATGTACAGCATCAACTGTCCTTTGAATCTCTGTGTTTTGCCAGTATCTACTTAGGTATATTCGCACATTTTTGGGAAATGTGGCTCCCTATAGAATTCTATTCATCTACTACTAAGGAAGGCAATAGTGGCAAAGTTAAAGAAATTTATCTGCATCAGAACAAGGTTACATGAACCCCTAAATAACTGCTAGCGGCAGGGTCTATTCACAGGATTCCCAGAAGACTGTAATTTCAAGCTATTACTGAGAACTTTTTCTATAAATAAGTAATCTAAGATGGCATCACACTCCAATTGGATCTTGACCATTATCTCTTTTTCTGTTTCAAAGCAGAAATAAGAAAACTGGGAGCTGGTTATATTACTTAGTTTCTCATAGTAAAAACAACCACATAAATACTCATTAGTCCACAGTGATATAAGTGAATAAAAATAAATAAGGGGGGGGGTGCGGAGGAATGCCTGGGTGGCTCAGCGGTTGAGCGTCTGCCTTCAGCTCGGGGCGTGATCCTGGAGTTCCAGGATCGAGTCCCACATGGGCTTCCTTCATAAAGTCTGCTTCTCCCTCTGCCTATGTCTCTGTCTCTCTATCTCTTGGTGTCTCTTGTGAATAAATAGGTAAAATCTTTTTAAAAATTAATAAATAAGGGGGCGGGGGGAGTCTCCTGTGCATGAAAATTCCAAATAACTTATGTATAATTCCCCAAACCTTTAGTGTGAGCTGTGCTTCATGACTTCTTTCAAAAAGTACAGTATGGAAAGGGGGTCAGGGCAGTAGCCCTACAATGGAGACTCCAACACTGCCTCAACCTGGTGATCAAGGTCAACATTAGACCATGTTGAGGTATAATCTTTGCTGTGATGTGATGAAAACAGCACATTACCTCTATGATCTTCTGCCTCAAATCCCATAAAACCAAAACTAATCATGAGAAATACATCAGATAATCCCAACTGGATGACATTCTACAAACTACCATAAAATTTCTCATTAAAGCGCTGGCTCCAGAAGACTGGAACAAGATTCTGACAGTGCTAAAGAGGGGGAAAACTGAATTTACAATTCACTACCCAACCAAATGAAAACATTTTTTTTTCTTTATTTTTCCTATAGATCTCAAAAAGGAAAAAAAACTCCTTACCATTCTAGAAATGTGGAAACCAAGTAACAAATAATAGGAAATGTGAAAATCCAAGCCACTTTAAGTTAAACTTGACATACTATAAACAATACCAGCATTTCCTTGTGGAAGTGATTAAAATCTGCCATATTCTTGTAGTCTACTAAATGCATAAATGAAGAAAAGCCAAGAGAGCAAAAAATACATCTATGCACATTGTATTAAAAACCAAAATTGTATTTTTAGGGGAAAGAGATCAATGTTTAATTCTGCTCTCCTCTCTGAGTAGCATCACAACTAAATCACAGAAATTCTCATTTCCACATATAATCTACCATGCTTCCCTCTCACAAGAAGAAAAACCCAAGAGATGAAATTAGCTTTGTCCAATAGGAGCACATGCAACGGGTTGTGTCGAAACAGTATTATTTGAAATCAAAGAAAAGATATATTCAATATACTTTAATTCATATTGGCACATTGTTTAGTGCTCATACACTATACAGTAGTTGATAGTAAAAAAAAAAATCTGGAGTAAAACTGATCTATTTAAATGTCAGATGTAATTTACCAGTTATGGCCTTACGTAATTTATTTAACACCTGCTAAGCCTTAATATTTTCAAGTGTAAACAAAGGTTACTCAATTATCAGATTGTTTCAGAAATTAAATAAGGTATAATAAATAATTCAGCACCATGCCTGGCACACATTTTGAACAGCCGATAATTAAAAGCTCTTATTTTGATCCAATCTGCCTTGAAAAATTTTGCATGGGGACAGATATTTCCATAGAGAGTTGGTTATCCAGCAAGAGCCGTTTCTACTATGAACAGAGGATAGGAAAGCAGAAAATGGCTCAATTTAAAAATACTCCCACTAAGTAAGACTTAAGACTTTTGCTAAATTTGTTTTCAAGCAACTGCTGAGAAAAGAATACTTTTTTAACCTAATTTTACCTAATTACCAACTCTAATTACCAACATCCAACCCAAGTATCTGAACTTGACCTAACACCATTTCTCACTCAGAACTAAAAAATCTAAAATGGGGGTCACCATTGTCTTTATTACTTTGTCTATGTTTTAAATAATTAAATCAAAATAAATAAATAAATAAATAAATAAATAAATAAATAGATAGATAGATAGATAGATAGTTGATGGATTTAACTATTGATTCCACTAGACTAAAATGCAGTCTCCAACACCAGAGCCTTATATTTATGGAGTAAATGTTTCATGACTCTCGCTACATTTTCTCTATCTTTAAAGAATATCAACTTATTTCTAGGGAGAAAGAAACCTACAGGAAAAATACTAGGCTTATTAACTCAAGTGTCTTTCAGTGACTTTAATTAATCACTTACCTCTAAATCACCCATTGCCATGGAATATCTTAAGCTTCAAATACATGATTAAAAACTTAAATACATACTATTTCTTAAGAAATGGAAAAATCATGTAAGTAGAACACAAGGAGGGAAGTAACAGAAATTGTTTCTAGGTCACTAATGTAAAAAAGAAATTATATCTTGTGGCGCACTGGGGGTGGCTCAGTGCTTCTACCTTCTGCTCAGGTCATAATCCCAGGGTCCTGGGATCGAGCCCCACGTCAGGCTCCCTGCAGAGCCCTCTCCCTCTGCTCCCCTGATCCAGCTCTCTCTCCCTCTCACAGTATCTCAAATAAAATATTTTTTAAAATAAAATAAAATAAAATAGTATCTTGGAATAAATCATGATTTTAGTACTAAACGAAATGATGTCTGCAATCCCCTTCCTAGATTATTTTCAAAGATTTAGAGTGGATACAGTTCATTTCCCAAGACTGATACTGACCATGAATTTTATTAAAATTTCAAAAACATTCAACCCAAATGTGAGCATTCTCCAAAAATAAATGGGCCAGAGCAGAAAAAATAAAACCCAAAACACACGGAAGGCTATTAGAGGCCTTAAAAAGATTCAGGAGCACCTGGCTGGCTCAGTCAGAAAAGCATGTGACTCTTGATCTTGTGGTCATGAGTTCAAACACCACGTTGGGATAAACGTAGGGGGGAAAAAAGGCTCTAAGCTCCATGACAGCTCAGTGATAAAGGCTGTGATGTTATAATGATGGTAATTACAGAACCCTTCATAAAGCAACTTGTCCAGGCCCCTGTTGACTTCTCACTTATACAGACCAGCTACCCTCAGCTAAGGCCAGACAACTGCTTTCTAAACAAAGCAAAAGTTCGTCTTAGAAGAAACCCAAGAACAGGATTTAAGACTGGAGAAGAATGCAGTACAAAGCTTGTGTGGCAATGCTACACTATGACCCTGAAGGAAAGACAGAAGGGAAGGAAGAAGAGAAGAGATAGGAGAGGGAAGGTGGATGAGGAAGGAAGAGAGAAAGAAAGGCATTCCATCTGAGAGTGAAGTAAACCAAGCATTCCACCTCACAATACAATCCACTGGTTTGTGGCAATTGCTGCTTACTCCAAGCCTGTCCTTCCCCGCCTAGTTCATTCACACACACACACACACACACACACACACACAGTCCACAGTGAGGGCTATCATCCAAGGGAGGAGCCTTTGGATAAGTGGACTTACTCAACTATGAAAGAAATGAAAGACAGCTACTTATGCTAACCAATACAAATCTTCATTCAAATTTAACCAATCAGGGGTTATTAGACATTTGAGAAAAGTTGACCAGGAAAAAGAAAGATTAAGGGAAAATAGGTATGAGATCAAACCAAACACACAAGTATTTCAATTACTATGCTAAAGTTTGAAGGGGTATATTCATTTAAAACAAGCAACAAAACAGGTCACTATGAAAAGTAAAAATACAAGAGAAGCACTAGGGGATTTTGGAAATTACACACACAATGGCTAAAATAAAAATTTGATCAGAAGGGCTAGATAACAAACTAGGCATGAACGAAGATAGTATTCTGGAAAACAGAAATCTTCCAAATCTTAAAAGTAAAGGAGAGAAACAGAAAATATGAAAGAAATGGTAATCAAGGCAGATAGCTCCAAGAAGACCAACATGAATATATTAAGAATTCCGTAAGACAAAGACAATACAAAATGATAAAGAAAAAAGAATCCTTTGAATGAAATAAAGATTTGGAATTGCAAATTAAAGCAAGACAAAAAAGATGGATGTTTAAAATATTTAAACACTGGTGTGGTAGTATAGTAAAAACAAGTTTGCTGAGAGAGATCATTTCAAAGACATTCAGAGAGGGAAACTAGATTATATACAAAATAATGAGAACCAGAATAGCATCTGATATTGATAAACAGGTAATGGAGGCCTTCACAATTCTAAGGTAAAAGGATTTAGAATCAGGAATTCACAACCCAGACAAACTAAGAGTCAAGTATGATAGCAAATTATAGACCTCTCCATACATAGGATTTTGAAATTTACCTCCAAACACTGTTTCTGAAAAAGAAATTTAACGTCCAGTATGACTGGCGTAAAAGATAGTTAAAAGCAGAGCAGGAAGTAAGAGAACCGACTAAGTCATGTCTTCAAAATTAAAACCAAAATCCATGTACTATAATTGCAAAATTAAAGTCTTTTAAAATGCTATGATAAAAGCTTTTAGCGATATTACAAAAAAAAATTAGAAATTGCAAGGAAAACTAAAGCAAAGTGGGAAAAAGTTTTTTTAAAGATTTTACTTGAGAGAAATAGATCATGAGGAGGGGGAAGGGGCAGAGGGAGAAGCAGATTCCCCACTGAGCAGGGAGCCCAATTCAGGGCTCGATCCAGGACCCTAATATCATGACCAAAGCCAAAGGCAGACGCTTAACCGACTGAGCCACCCAGGCATCCCGCAAACTAAAATTCTTGACGACATCTGAAAGTAAAGGGAAAGGAGAAAAAAATAGAAAGACGTTGAGGGTACAGACTTCGTTACCATAATGGTGAGTCAAGGGAGGTTGCTTCAAGCTGTTGGCCCAAAAAAACTAACAAACTAAGAGCATTTAAAGCTATAGGAAATGATCAAAACAACCACAGTTCATAATAACAAAACCCAGAAGGCAGAAGGCACAGTGGCAGTATAGTA
The DNA here is from genome assembly GCF_048164855.1 of Canis lupus baileyi. Taxonomy (NCBI): domain Eukaryota; kingdom Metazoa; phylum Chordata; class Mammalia; order Carnivora; family Canidae; genus Canis; species Canis lupus. The sequence goes on along the minus strand of NC_132857.1, from coordinate 28,135,282 downwards.
AACAAAACTCCTCGTCTTTCATGACAGGAAGTAAAGAGACACCACATCAGACAGATATACCAAGAAATATATTATTTTAAATTCTAATGGTAACCACAGGAATAAAAACAAATTAGTTTTAAAATTTTATATCTGGGGAGTGGCAAAGGATTGGCGTATTTTTATATTTCAAATTCCATCCTGCTATGATGTTGGAGAAAAGACTTTTCCATGTGAGATTGTAATTTTTAAAAATAAAATCATATTCTTAAATGGTGGGAAAATTCTTTTATCTTTAGTTTTTGGCTAGACCACAACAACATCCTTAAGCTTTATCATTAATGACTCCAGGACTGTGAGGACAAATAAAAAATCTCTCTCAAAAGCTTAAATGTTCATACGGTTTGATCCATTAAGTTCATAGCTGTCTATCCTAAAATTTACAAGATTGGCAGCAAATATAAAGATAGAGGAAGCTTAGTGTACAACTCTTAGTAAAAACCTTGTAAATCCTACACATCTGTCAATGAAAATGGTTAAGTAAGTTATGGTAGATACATGCTATGGAATGTTATAGCTACCAAATAAAAAGATTGGAGTAGTAAGGATACAGAAAGATGACCATGATATATCATATCACAAGAAAAGCAAACAACAAAAGAATAGATGTGGTATAATCCCATTTCATATAGTTGGTTTTTTTTTTTAAGATCTTCTTGTATATGTGTAAGAATTGTGGAAACATACACACCAAAGTATTAACAACAGAATAGTGGTGAACTTTGGATAGAAGATTGAAAAAGGGGAGAGAGAAACTGACTTTTTACTTCTCTTTGTGTGAGCTTTTTATGAATATTTATTAATTACCTTTGTAAAAGCAGAAAATTCTCAAAAAGATAATTCCACGTTAATCCCACCCAGTTCTTTCCTTACCTTTCCACCCCTCCGTTCCCCCAACACTGCTGCACCACAGATCTCAGCCTTCCATATGACACATGGTGGGAATGTGTGAATCCAGACCTTATAGTACTCTCCAAATCTTACTTTCATGTGATACACAGAATATACTTGTTGCCATGCATGACTAATGGAAAAAATGCATCTTAATTTTGCATTTAATCTTCAGCTTAGTTGGTTACACAATGGCATTGCTAATAAAGCCAAGATTTCAAGTGTTATCCCCACAGGTCAATTAACTGTTATGCAGTCAGTCTGCTTTTGTTTTCATCATCTGTCATCTTCCTGGGGACACGACAACAAGATGTGGAGAAAGCAAAGTAAATCCATTTTAACTAGTGGGAACACACTGATAGTGGGTTTCAGTCTCATGGTTGTATTCACACGTGCGCATATGTATGACCACAGTTTACACATTTCTTTGCTAGCCAACAACATATAGTCACTGAATTGTGTCATCAATGTTTCCCAAAGAGAGATTTGCTGGTTAGCCAAGTATCTGCAACAACAGAGCCTATCTATGCTCTGTGGGAGTAGTGTGATGTTGGGGTATGTGGGACCACGAAGTTCTCAGTTTCGATTCTATAATTCCCATCTTCAGTCATCACACTCAACAAAGAAAAATCAAAGCCATGTGGCAGAGTGAAGGTTTCAAAACCTTAACTGTGCTTGAAAAATGATCTTTCTTTCACTACCTCATTTGTAGAGAAGGCAAGAATAAAAGGAGAAAAATCAAAGACTAAAGGATAATAAAATAAATGAAGACTTACAATGTAACCATGGTGCTAGTTATATAAATATCTCTAACAAGAGAATATTGGATTCTGATCTAAACTTAAAACATCTATTAAAAATGCCCCAAAAAACAACTCACAACACAAAGATGTATCATTTTTTGGCCTTTATATCTTTTCAGGATACTGTAAACCTCATAAAAAGTAGCAATGAAAGGAATATTCTGCTATAGATCTATAGAACTCAGTATATTTTATGCTCAAGTATCAATTGACCTAACTAGAACTCAAAAAAACAAAACAAAACAAAACAGCTGATGGTTCTCAGGGAAGACTCAAATTGTTATCTATTAAAAAATCAAACAAGCAAGCAACCAAACAAAGGAAAAGAACTGAATTTCAGGTCCAGTGCAAGAGAAATGGTGGGAATGAAGTGTTGTCTTAAGAGAATACAGTGGTTCTGAGATGACAGTGGAAGTATAGTATGAGGACCTCTATAAATAAAGCTTTAAATAATAAGTCATAGTTCCATTTCAATGTTATTTATTTAGATGTGGCTTACAATACAATTAATTTTATCAGTGACACTTCTAAGAACCCTTACTGAAAATAGGATGATCGTGTATAATATCCCATCCCAACTCTTGATCTAGTCATCTCCTCTTCAACCCTTTATAATGCCTTTCCTAACCAGTTCCAAACTCCTCTTAAGTCAAATTCACTTCAATATGTCACTTTCTTTACCGCCAGCTTTCCTTATACATATGCAACACACATTTTCTTCATGCCTGCCACATGAGCAGAGGCGTGTTCTGTGAATTTCTAGGACCCTCACAACAACCCTGTGAGGTAGGTTTCATTAGCACCACTTGACAGAGTTAGAAACAAACTCAGACTGCTGACTTGCCCAGTGGCAGAGGTGGGACTCAAAGCCAGAATCACTTGCAGATATGAGTTATGACTGCCCCAAGTAAGACTGTACCTAGAATTTTCGAGGAGCTGAAGAGGTTCAGTAACAGTTTCTTCTTCCTTGTCACTTACCAAGTAAACAGCAAATATACTATATTCTCCTATCATTAAATTTTAAAGGTAACAATATACAAAATCAAATTTACCCCTCCCATTTTATAGGGAAAAAATGACATACGCAAATAGACTCACAGACATCATTAATTATGAAAAGATATAGTAAACTGGTGCTATTCTACATCAATCCTTCTGGTAAATGGACACTTATAAAAGTGATATAATGCAAATCTACTCGTTATTATAAATAATAGGAAGAGTGAATTCTGTGGGGATCATGAAAGTGGGCTGCTGCCCAGATTTACTTTCAAAACACAAAACGTTATCCAGGAACTTTAACCCAGAGAACGTACCACAAACCTACATGCCTAAGTTATAGGAAGATGTCTCCTGGCATCTACATCTAACTTAGACACTGATAAAAAGGGTTATATAATAAGTTCCTTACTAATCCTGAAATCTGTGGTAACTCTGGAATCCTTCTTCCTATGCAAAAATATGTACTGCACTTGGTAAAGACCTACATTTGGTAAGACCTAAATGATAGTTCAGTATCATGTGTTTAAAACTTAAAATGTATACACTTTTCTGTGTAGAATGGTCTTTAGGAGAAAAACCTTATTTTGAAATGTTACCACTCTTAGTTATGTCCAAATCAACCATACTATAATGCTACTACTGTTCTACCAAAAGCACCGAGATGTAAAAACTTTTGCAATCTAAATCCTTTCTTAGGGGCCCCTGGGTGCTCAGTCATTAAGCATCTGCCTTTGGCTCAGGTCATGATCTCAGTGTCCTGGGATCAAGCCCCACGTCAGGCTCCTTGCTCTGTGGGGAGCCTGCTCCTCCTTCTCTCCATCTGCCTGCTACTGTCCCTGCTTCTGCGCCCTCCCAAATAAATAAAATCTTTTAAAAATAAATAAATCCTTTCTTAAAGGATTTTGAGGATCTTATAAACATTCAAAGCTATCACACAGCTATGAAGATTTCAATGACCAAATATGATTATGTTCTTTATTTCTATAGGAAAGTTCCACAGACCAATAGGTATATAGTATTATCATATGAAGAAGACTGGTTTGCCTATAATGTACCTTGTCTAACAGAACTATATATTTTTGTTCTCTCATCTGTGACACCACCAGTAAAAAGTGCTTAGAATTCTAATGGGTACTCATGGTTAAGTCTTAACTACAAATATAGCTTTTCTATCTCTAAAACTTACCCAGTTTTTACCAAATGATAAAAAGATTCATTACTAAGGAGAATACCTTCTATTACTCAAGAGGAAGATATAAAAGAAGCTTATCTTGTAGTTTACTAGTACACAAATTTTGTTCTGAAGACCTCCACATTTAGAGAGGTACCTCAGGACTTGTCGAGCAGATGCTCCATAAACAGTTACCACTTTTAAAGTTACAAAAACTATAAAACTACTTTATTAATCATAGGGATATTCTTCTGAGTACTCTAATATAGTAATGTAGTGCTTATTCAAGAATACATATGAAATGAAGAGACCATTAAGAAATGCTTTTAAAACAAAAATCAGCAATCAGTAGTACTGCTCAAGAAGACAGGAATGGCTATTTGACCCATCCATCATACCCAGGGCCTGGCACTTAGTTAATAGCAATTGTTTGAGTAAATGAACCAATATAAATTTGCCCTTAGTGGTCTTTAAGATAGACAGCTGGAGCTGTGAAAAAATAGTCCATTTCCTGCTTTAAGTCAATCTGAGAGTTCATAAGGAATTTTTAAAATTATTGTAATTTTTAATTGTAAAGTATTTGACAGAGTTCTTAAGTCTTAAAACCTTTAAAATTGCTTTGGTATTTGCTGTTTTGTATGAACACAGACAATCTAGAAAGTGAATAGTTGACTTGTCCCAGATAGAAACAACTCCTGAAGCACTACAAACCAATCCCTGGACACTAAGTTTAATGAGATAAACCTTAGGATCCCGCAGAGATTAATGCAAATGCACACATTTTATTTTTATTAAAAAGAACATGTTCGGGAATCCCTGGGTGTCTTAGCGGTTTAGTGCCCGCCTTCAGCCCAGGGCATGATCCTGGAGACCCGGGATCCAGTCCCGCATCGGGCTCCCTGCATGGAGCCTGCTTCTTCCTCTGCCTGTGTCTCTGCCTCTCTCTCTCTCTCTATCTGTGTCTCTCATGAATAAATAAATAAAATCATTTTTAAATAAATAAATAAATTAATTAATTAAAAAAAAGAGCACGTTCATATTTTACCCACTACTTCTAGCCAGCTGAAAACTGGTATGCATGATAAGCTCAATTGCTCTGCTTTGTAAAAACATAACTATTGGTATCACTGAAGCTTATTCCAGTGACAGGCCCAATGTCACTGCTATTGAAGCATGGTCTCCCCTCACCCCACTCCCAGCTAGTTCCTATATAGTGAGAAGTCAGTTTGGATTTAAATGCTTTTCAAGAAAGTTCAAAAAGAAAAAAAAAAAAAAAAAAAGGGCAGTCCCTGACCACTGAGAACTAAACTGATACAGTTAAGCCTCAATGTTATTATAGACTGATCTGACATTAACAGCAAAATCATTTTGCTCTCCTGATCCCACTAAATAACTGTCTAGACCAGGATGAAGTCAAACAAAAACAAGATATACAACCCACAAAATACCAAGTATCTCTCTTATGCTAAATGAGTGACAACCGTCAATCCTTGAACCCTCCCCCAAATTACCCAACGCCCAAATCCTATACTATAATCTTTGTAACACCATCTTATTGAGACACCCCACAGTTCTCCATGGTCTGTATTCTTTGCTGCAGAGAGTAATAAATCCAACGTATTCAGTAACAAGTGTGTTCCTGGTGGCCTCTGAATGAAGGGTAAATACTAATGGTAGAATGAAAATAGACTACATGCTCTAGGGTTACAAAAGGACTCTAAAATATGGCTTACTAATACACATCTCCTAATTCACAATGAGGGCAGCTTTGGCTAATTTTGGTACAAGATTTCTTCCATTTTGCTTTTAATGTCAAGACCATGCTAAAATGTGTTGAAAAGTTCAGAAAAAATAAAAAACATTAATGACAATCACAGTGAAAACTGTTAAGGCATATAGGAAAAGCCCATCTAGCAACGTTAATTAGGAGAACGAGCAGGAGGAGTCACCAAAAGTCCTTTCAATCAGAGCCATGCTCAAGTATATGGGCTATACCCACATGCCTAACTAAGTATTTTAAAACAAGGACTTTAAGAAAATACCTAAAAATAATAAAGTTGAAGGTATAAGGAAAAGGTAGAAGAGGGTAACTTTTTCTTTAAATAGTGTTCACCGTAACCACTGGAAAACCTGGATAACAGACTAGCTGTGAGAGGAAAGCAAGATTTTAGTATATATTCTTTTACTAAAAGCCTTTTTTAATGTGCAAAATCTCCCACTTTGCAGCTGAATGTTATTTTTTAAGTATGAATCACACTAGACAGAGGTATAAAAACCAAGAATGCCAACTTAGAACAAAGTTTTTATAACACAAACAAATCTACTATAGACACTAGTATGAGCATTTTGACAAAAAAAAAAAAAAAAAAAAATTCCAGTATTTTAAAGCTAAGCTATTCCTAACTATATGTTTAACACAGGAGCTAAAAATTCAAGTCTTGAAGAACTTGAGGGGAATAATAATTTATTAAAAGCCCTTCCCTACCCCAAAGATAAGGCAGAAAACACCTTTTTAACTGTTAACCATATAATCAGTTTTTTAAAACCCTATGAAGATAAAGCACTCATTAACTACCTTTCAGATAAAACTAAAATATTTTCATGTCTAGGAGATGGGGACATGGGGTATATATGCCACTTTCCCAAGTGCCTATTACGTCTTTCCTGAATCTGGAACATGTAAGTTTGGAGCATCACATTAAAGTCATTGTCTTCAAAGAAACCTAATTTCTTAGAACCTGCAGTGTGTGGGAGTTCTGGTTGAGAGAGAAAATTTTTTCAACACTGCCCTCTATCTGTTAGCACATAAAAGTGTTGTATATATTACAATCTGGTCTTGTTGTAGGATGTGCATTACCACTTACTTTTAATGGATCATAAAAGCCTTATTATTCAATAAGTAGGAGCGATGATTTAAACTCATCTTGGGATGCCTTTATGCAGTTCAAAACTATGACTTCAATGGAACAATGAAAACTAGTTTTTTAAAAAAATATGTCAAAGCTTGTTCAAAGAGAGTACCTACTATACCAAGTAATGCCTATGTAACTTACAATAGGAAAAGGAAGTTTGTGGTCTCCCTGAGCCCATGTAGTGAAGAAGTATTAGATCTTTTAGAGTACAATGGAGTAAATATTCTAAGTTACATTTTATTGTAGGTATATAACCTTTCACCTGTATTTGTATTAGGGTATTAGAAATAATCCAATGAAGAAGGTTGACCTTAAAAAAAAAAAAAAAAAAAAAGGTTGACCTTTCCACTAACTCCAATCTCCTCTGTAAATCTCTTTTACAATTTTTAAGAACAGGTACTTTATGGCCCAGCGAATTTTAGCACATTTAATTCAAATGTAATTCTACAATAATAGTAATAAACACCAAGATGTTGACTATTCTCTCTTTACAGTGTAAACCTGAAGCCATGTCAAGTTTTATCCTTTATGACTATCACAACCCTTGGCATACCTGTTCCAGGACTGAAACTTTCCTCTTTCAAATACCTTTCATCTCATGAGCATTAATATCTAATATCCAGTTTCTAAAACAAAACTGTGTCATCATCTTACTTCTTCACTGTGCGAGGAGACTTGTTTTTCTTTTTTCCCTTAAGTAAAGGTCCAGGGGCAGGGCACCTGGGTGACTCAGTCAGTTGAACATCTGCCTTCAGCTGAGGCCATGAACCCAGAGTCCTGAGATTGAGCCCCCAGCTGGGCTCTCTGCTCAGCAGGGAATCTGTGCTTCTCCCTTTCCCCATACCCCTCCTCCCCACTCATGTTCTCTCTCCAATAAATAAATAAAATCTTTTTAAAAAGGGGGTGGTGGTGTCCAGGGACACCTGAGGACTCAGTTGGTTAAGTGTCTGACTCCTGATTTTGGCTTCGGCTCATGATGTCAGGGTCGTGAGATGGAGGGGCTCTGTGCTAGGTATGAAGCCTGCTTAAGACTCTCTCCTGGGGATCCCTGGGTGGCTCAGCAGTTTAGCGCCTGCCTTCAGCCCAGGGCATGATCTTGGAGTCCCAGGATCGAGTCCCACATCAGGCTCCCTGCATGGAGCCTGCTGCTCCTTCTGCCTGTGTCTGCCTCTCTCTCTCTCTCTCTCTCATAAATAAAATCTTAAAAAAAAAAAAGACTCTCCTTCTGCCTCTTCCTTACCCCACCCATTTTCTTTAAAAAAAATAAAAGGAAAAAAAATAAAATAAAATAAAAATAAAAATAAAAGGGTCTAAGGAGTGCCTGGGTAGCTCAGTTGGTTAAGCAACGGACCACCCTTGGTTTTGACTCAGATCAGGATCTCTAGGTCCTGGGATTGAGCCCCGCGTTGGGCTCCATGTTCAGTGCAGTCTGCTGGTCCCTCCTCTACCTCCCTCTCTCACATGCTCTTTCTCAAATAAATAAAATCTTTTAAAAAAAAATCCAAAATATTTTTAAAAACCTAAATTTAAAACAGTTCAAAGAGCTAAAATACTCTATAGTAACGGATTTATTAAACTCTAGCAGAGAAATTATTAAATCAAATAAAAAATGCCCAGCAAATTCTCTTAATTTTTGTTTTAATAAACATTTCATTTTTACCCCAAAGACCCTTAGTCATTTACATTTGTATGATAAATTGTTATATCTGTAAAAGTAAAAATGTTCTCGAAAACCAGATTAATATACCTTTAAAAATATAAATGGGGGACACCTGGGTGGCTCAGTGGTTGAGCATCTGGCTTTGGTCAAGGCATGATCCCGGCATCTGGGATTGAGTCCCATATCAGGCTCCCTGCATGGGGCCTGCTTCTCTCTCTGTGTGTCTCTCATGAATAAATAAATAAAACTTTTAAAGAAATAAAAATATAAATGTAATAGTTTTTCCATCAATTTCTAGAAAATGACTTCACCATTCCAAAAACATGTAAAATATTATTTTTTTTAACATGTAAAATATTATTAACACTAACTTCTACTTATTTAACATTCAGGGCCTACACACAGAACATTAAAACTGGACACTATGCTATATGATCTCAAAAACACAGAATTTAAGTTCAGAACTAACTAAACTTACGGTGCTCCTTAATTCCTAATGTGTCTCCTTTAATATCATCCTATTTACTCTTAGAATCGCTTTTTCAGTTGGGCCAGTATCTGCTACACCCTACGTAAGGATTTAGCTTCCACCCTCCAACAAACCCCATCCACTGGGACAGAAAATATATAGAATTACAGTTTCCCCAAGACTCCTAACTTACCAGTGATCACCTTACTCATTGAAGAAGACAAACAGAAATGACATTCTACCAGAGTTATCACTAGCGCATCCAACTTTATTACTAAATGGGTTTAGAAATTACTGTGATTAAAATAAATAAAAATTTTTTAAAAAGAAATTGCTGTGATTAAATTTGGTCAATAGGAAAAAACTTGTTCTTCCCCCCAGAGAAAAAGAAATGTTGTCTCAATGAAACAGTCTAGACACCAAAGACCACAGTCTGCGGCAGTATGATGCTGTGAAGACTTGATTTTCACTGTATCCTGCATTCCCATTCACCATGGTGCTTGCCCAATTGACAAAATACATTTGAGGCGATGAAAGAAAAGGCCTAGGAAAATGCTGGAAATGCTGCTTAAGGGACGAAGCCATGTTTTGAGAATTTTTATTGACCACAGCTGGTAATCATTTAATATTTGATTCATCTAACAATTAAAATAGAAACTTTAAATGCTTCCATATCAGATCTTTTTTTTAAAAAGCCAATTCTAGCGATGACTGGGTGGCTCAGCAGTTGAGCATCTGCCTTTGGCTCAAGGCGTGATCCCGCGGTACTGGGATCAAGTCCCCACATCGGGCTCCCTGCATGGAGCCTGCTTCTCCCATTACCTGTCTCTGCCTCTCTCACTCATTAATAAATACATAAAATCTTTTAAAAATAATTATTAACAATAATAAAAAGCTAATTCTAAGTGTTGAATTTTTTTACACCTGAAGATATTAGAAAATCACTTGTTTAAGCAAGTGGTCATATTTATGGACTAGCTATAAGTTGAAACCGGTACAATTGTGATAACTGATAATGGCTAAAAATATTTAGATGAGTTAAAATACATTTCAGAAGTAACCACTTTTATCCTTAAATGGGCAGAAAGGTGAAAGTAGGCTCTAAAATTAGCTTTGGAAATGAGATAATAGCTGACACCAATTAAACATTCTTTACGGCAGTAATGTTTCTCATGAATTAACCAATTTAATTCTCACAACTACTCAGGAAGGTCAGTATTATTACCAATCCCCATTATACAAATGAAAACCAATAGACACAGGGACATCTGGGTGGCTCAGCAGTTGAGCATCTGCCTTTGGCTCAGGGCATGGTCCAGGGGCCCAGAACTGAGTCCCGTATCGGGCTTCCTGCATAGAGCCTGCTTCTCCCTCTGCCTAGGTCTCTGCCTCTCTCTGTGTCTCTCATGAATAAGTAAAATCTTAAAAAATAAAAAAATAAAAAAAGAGAAGGAAAGAAAGGAAAGAAAGGAAAGAAAGGAAAGAAAGGAAAGAAAGGAAAGAAAGGAAGAAAGGAAGAAAGAAAGAAAGAAAGAAAGAAAGAAAGAAAGAAAGAAAGAACGAACAGACACAGTAATGTGACTTGTCCCAGTGTCCCATATCTGCTAAGGGCTAAACTGTGACTTAACATCCAGGTCCCAGAGCCTATGATTGTGGTAATATACAGTACTGTCTCTTTATATACTAACTTTTGTTGTGTAGCTTTTATTAACAGGAAACTAGTAAAAGAAGTTAATCAGAAAAAAATAAATAATGTTTTCAAAAGAACACTGAGAAGAGCACCTGGCCAACCCAGTTTGATAGAGCACGTGACTCCTGATCTTGGGGTCATGAGGTAGAGCCCTACATTGGGAGGAGAGTTCACTTTAAAAATAAATTAAATAACAATGTTTAATTTTTTAAAAAATGTTTAATTGAAAAAAGGGATCCCTGGGTGGCGCAGCGGTTTGGCGCCTGCCTTTGGCCCGGGGCGCGATCCTGGAGACCTGGGATCGAATCCCACGTGGGGCTCCCGGTGCATGGAGCCTGCTTCTCCCTCTGCCTGTGTCTCTGCCTCTCTCTCTCTCTCTCTCTCTCTGTGACTATCATAAATAAATAAAGAAAAAAATATTAAAAAAAAAAAAAACACAGACAAGTCAAGGAAACTACATAAGGGAAAGGGAGATGAAAAAAAATCACAAATGAACAACAACAAAAGCCTTGAAAAACAGTAGAGAGAAGGGAAAATTAATTTAATGAAAATAGCTTTGAAGATCTGAACTATCAAATAAAAGACCTGGGTTGGGAAAAGGTATGAAGGAATCTTTAGAGTGCTGAAAGCATTCTGTATCTTCACTGACAATGACTACTACGCATAAAACTTTTTCAAAGAAAAGTGAGACAGGGCAGCCCTGGTGGCGCAGCGGTTTAGCGCCGCCTGCAGCCCAGGGTGTGATCCTGGGGACCCGGGATCAAGTCCCGCGGCAGGCTTCCGGCATGGAGCCTGCTTCTCCCCCTCTGCCTGTGTCTCTGCCTCTATCTCTCTCTGAATAAATAAATTAATTAATTTAAAAAAAAAAAAAAAAAGAAAGAAAAGTGAGACAGAAAAATCTTTACAAAATGCTCATTATAAGGTATTACTGCCTCCACTGAAAACCAGAGGTTTGAGGTAAGTCATAACTAAAACAATCTTTTTTTTTTTTTTTTTAAGAATTACTGATCAAGGAAATTATAGCCAAACCACAGGCAATCCTCTGAACTAAAGATCAAAACAGAGGATCATGGCTTTGTAACTGCCTAACTGAAAGACCATTTCCCACCTAAGTTTCCATTGGATGTTTGTTACCAGCAAGGCAAGTCTGCAGAAAGGGCTACAAGACCAACTGTCCTGTGCATTTTTTTAATTAATCTAGATGGCCTGCTTTGCAAATTTAGAGGTGATCCAAAACTAGTTCTCTAGATAATAGGATTCAAGGAGATATTGTAATGTTAAATTTAATTAACAGAAACTTAATATGTAAAATTATAAATAGAGATAAACATAAAGTCCAGTAATTAAGTTTTCAACAATTCTATAGTTTACTAGAATGGTTTTATGGGTTTATGTAAAAACAAATGTAGGTTTTAGAGTAAATTCATGTGGTGTTGTGCCCTCTGCAATTCAGTAAGAACAGACGTGCAGAATGGTGAACCTTAATTCCTGATGTGAGATAATGTGGTAGAGTCCAGAAATCACAAGAAAGAGTAAAGGGAAATTTAGTGTTCAACTTGGATAAGAAACTTAAGAGAAATTTTGGCATTTTTAAATATTTAAAGGATTATGTATGAAAGTAGAGTTCAATTTATTATATACAGGTCTAGAATATAGGGATAGAAGACATATTTGAATTACAGAAATTTTTTCCTATAGAAAGGTATAAAAAAAGCTGTTGTAAGAGCTCTTAAGCTGTCCTACACTCAAATGGGAGGCTTAGCTTGCCAGCTGTCAGGAAAATTACAGAAGGCATTCCCTCCCTTTCCAGATGGACGATTCTGAGCAGGAGAAATTCTACCTAGCCCTACTCAAAGGCACCACAGGCCCCCTGTGGTGGCTGTGCCTTCCTGGTGTTCCCTAGGGACCAACACAGTATTTAAAACTATCAGCAAGTTAAAGCAGATACAATTCACTGGGCTCATAATCCAAGTAACATGTTATTCTAAAGCCATGCTACTAAGGGTAAAGTTGTCTCAAAGAGAATTGTATCAAAATACCTTCAGAGGGAAAACAGAAAGAGGCATCAGCAGACTAGCTTTTAGAAACTTATTAGTGTATTTTGGAGAAATTAAGACTAGTTTATGAACTAATCCATAAAAAATTATAAATGAAAATGGGGAAATAACCTAAAAACTACTATTTTTTTCTTTAAATAGAAATTTTTATTCTGTAACTAAAGATATCACAGCACAATAGGTGCTTCTTACAGATTCCTGAGATAGGCCTTAAATCAAACTTTAAAATGGTTTTCTAGGGATCCCTGGGTGGCGCAGCGGTTTAGCGCCTGCCTTTGGCCCAGGGCGCGATCCTGGAGACCCGGGATCGAATCCCACGTCGGGCTCCCGGTGCATGGAGCCTGCTTCTCCCTCTGCCTGTGTCTCTGCCTCTCTCTCTCTCTCTATCATAAATAAATAAAATTTTTAAAATAAAATAAAAAAATAAAATAAAATGGTTTTCTAGTTTATCATTAAAAAGTAAAGGGGAAAACTATTTTTTTTTAAAGTATTTGTTTTGGTACTTAACTGCCCTCATTGACAAGAAACTACTTTTGATACCATACTTCAATCTAAGGATCTACCTACTAAACATAAAAAAGCCAAAAACATTACATATTTACCTTATTTTATCGCTCCTTCCAAAGCTCTGAATTTTAACTTTAAAAACTACCTAAGACCATGGGATCCCTGGGTGGCGCAGCGGTTTGGCACCTGCCTTTGGCCCAGGGCGCGATCCTGGAGACCCGGGATCGAATCCCACGTCGGGCTCCCGGTGCATGGAGCCTGCTTCTCCCTCTGCCTGTGTCTCTGCCTCTCTCTCTATCATGAATAAATAAATAAAATCTTAAAAAAAAAAAACAAAAACTACCTAAGACCCAATTAGCTGCGAAGCTCTATGATATAACCAGGTAACTAATTCATCAGCAAATGGATTCACTCATAATAAACTGAAGTAGACAATTATAGAATAATTAATGCAAAGATGCAGACTCTTTCTGAAAATTAACAGCCTAAATTATTTATCATAGTGATTTATCACGGTCAAAAAACTTTATATACAAAAATCTTCATATATAAGAACGTCTGGGAATTGTTTGACTCTTAATTAAAGCACTATGATAGCAGCAGCGTGCAGAGCTGACATCCCAAGAAAGCCAAAAATCTATTTTCAACAAGTTTTTGCCACATTATGTAAACACTTAAAATAAGTACAGAGATAGAAAGAACAAAGCCCAATATAAAAATCGAAAACGGGCAGCCCCGGTGGCCCAGCGGTTTGGCGCCACCTTCAGCCCGGGGCGTGATCCTAGATACTCGGGATCAAGTCCCACGTTGGGCTCCCTACATGGAGCCTGCTTCTCCCTCTGCCTGTCTCTGCCTCTCTCTCTCTCTCTCTGTGCTTCTCATTAATAAATAAAATCTTAAAAAAAATAAAATATAAATTGAAAACAGGACGCCTGGGTGGCTCAGTAGCTGACCATCTGCCTTCGTTCAGCACAGGATGTGATCCCAGGGTCCTGGGGATCCAGTCCTGCATCAGGCTTCCTGCAGGGAGCCTGCCTCTCTGTGTATCGCTTGAATAAATAAATAAAATCTTTTACAAAAATAAAAACAAAAACAAAAACTAAAAATCTAAAACAATTCCTGCAAAAATGTGAATGTACCATGTAAAATAAATATTTCAGAACCCTACTAATTTCTTCAAATAATGTGCTTCAGAAGTCTTATTTAGACTGAAGTCTTTTTTCTTCTCATTATATACTCAGATGATTCTTTACATAGGAGAACCTACCATACATAATCCAGTCTTTTCAGGAGAGCAGAGGGAAGAGCCTTAAACTCTTCCTTCCAAAATAAGGGTTAGTAACACAGATAGAGAAAACCAGTGTCCATATGTAAAATGAGTTTACATGGTTGTCTGATTAAGATGTGCTTGAAGACCTTTTAATATTAATATATGTATGCCATGTTAGTGGAAGGAGTTATTCTGACACAGGCTATTTTAAAGGAAGCTGGGTGTTTCTGTTTTCTGTATCTGTTCTCTGGGGAGAACAGATAGAATCTTGTGGAATGTTTTGTGAAGTATTGTACAAGCAGGCCTATTAATCATAAACTACATGGTTTGTCAATTCTACTTTGTTAAGTAAAATTATCTCCAGTAAATAGCATCAAAGGTTTTTGGAACACTCAGACTTCATAAACATGTCTTCACACAATTCAAAACACACTGCTGAACCAAAGATCTCTGCAGAGGCGTCAATCTCATTTATTAAAGACCACAGTAAACGTAACAAGGAAGGGATACATAGGGACTTACCAAAAGTACTAATAATATTCTTTTTCTTAAATTGTGTGTACTCAGGGGTTCATTTCCACTCCATGAGTGCTACATCTGAAAACTGAAGAGAACTTACCTCCTGAATAAGTCTCAGTATAACTCCTTATTATGTCTATATTCTATTTATAAAAACTAGCATATATCTTATAACCCATTTAGTTTAGTGTAGTTTAATTTTTGTTATTAAATATATCCTACATTGAAAACCTATAACCTACAGGGACAATTTTAAAGAACGGTAAAATGAACCTGAGTATCTAAATTAGCTCCCTCTACCTATACGCCACTCTTCTCCCCAAACATATATTGTCATCACAGCTCAGGAAGACATCACTACATCCATGTTGGTGGTAAACAGAAAAGAGGCAGTTTAACATAGTGGTGGAGTATGAGCTCTGGACCTCAAAAATCTGGGTTTAAATCCTAGCCCCCTCTTACAAGCTATCTAACCTTAAGACAGGTTTATTTAATTTTTTTGTACCTTGGTTACCCATTTGTGAAATGTGGACCACACAGCATTTAGCTCATAGGGTTACCAGGAAAATTAAATGAAGTTCTCAGAACACAGGTGCCTGGGTGGCTCAGTCAATCATCCAACTCTTGATTTCGACTCAGGTCATGATTTCAGGGTTGTGAGATCAGGCCTCCCGTCGGGCTCCACGCTGGGCATGAAGCCTGCTTAAGATTCTCTCCCTCTCCCTCTGCCCCTCCCCCCACCCTCCCACCCCAGCTCACTCTCTTAAAAAAAAAAGAAAAGTTCTTGGAACATGCCCAATACATTGTAAATGTAATGTGTCAGCTATTATTAAAACCAAGAAGGTAAAACAAAAGTAAAGCATGCTGAAACTTTGTAAACTGGGTTCTTCTGAGTATTATGCTTCTCACTAAAATTTACTTCAGTGTTCTTATTGATTCCATGTTTTCAACCTTTCTCAAAAAAAAAACAAAAAAACCCTTTCTCATGTACATTTTAGCTAGTCTTAAGTGATCTACTAACTCAATGCAGATAAAACTACCTTTCTAACACTATCAAGACTCTTCTCCCATATTCTCCACATTTTAAGTATGTGACATTATCTTCCCTACTAAATTTTTTTTTTAATTTTTTTATTTATTTATGATAGTCACAGAGAGAGAGAGAGAGAGAGAGAGGCAGAGACACAGGCAGAGGGAGAAGCAGGCTCCATGCACCGGGAGCCTGATGTGGGATTCGATCCCAGGTCTCCAGGATCGCGCCCTGGGCCAAAGGCAGGCGCCAAACCCCTGCGCCACCCAGGGATCCCCTTCCCTACTAAATTTTAAGAAGCATGAGGGGAGAGGACACCTGGGTAGCTCACTGATAAGTGTCTGCCTTCAAGGTCATGATCTCCAGGTCCTGGCATCCAGCCCCACAACAGGCTCCCAACTCAGTGGGGAGTCTGCTTCTTGCTCTCCCTCTCTCCTCATGTGCTCTCTCAAATGAATAAATAAAAACATCTTAAAAGGGGGGGAGGAGCAGCCCAGGCGGTTTAGCACCGCCTTCAGACCAGGGCCTGATCCTGGAGACCCAGGATCAAGTTCCACTTCAGGCTCCCTGCATGGAGCCTGCTTCTTCCTCTGCCTCTCTCTGTGTATGTATCTCATGAATAAATAAATGAAATCTTAAAAAAAAAAAAAAGGAGAGGAGGTGTCATACTTCGTAAAAAGATTCTTCTACCAAAGGTAGTATACATTTAGCATCTGCTCATTATTTAAATAAATGGATTTTAATGGCTCTATTTCACTGGGAGTCAAGTGCATAAATATCAATAAACTAGAGGCTCATTTAGATTCATGTACTTCTGGTGCTTAAATGTTCTTTTAATCCTAGCCCATAAATTAAGTGCTCTAAGTAATAGTAGAAAAGAAGGATAATTGTGTATGAATTATGCTGACTTGGATATGTTTTAGTAATTAGTGGTACATGATACTTCTCAATTTTGTAACATAATCAAATTTCCTACCTATGAACCAATCATCATGATCTTTTGAGTAGCAAATCTCCAATAGATTCGTGCTCACTTGAACCTTAAAAAAATACTGATTACTTCCTATTATGGCACTTCTTTTTCTTAAGAAAGCATGAGAACCACCTCAGAAAGGACACTAAAAAGCAACTATAAATTCTGCAGTCAACAGAATGGAATCATGGCTTCTACCATGCACAGGGATCCTGTATGCTTACAATTGATGATCTACATTAAGACATAACAGAGGGACACCTGGGTGGCTCAGTGATTTACTGTCTGCCTTTGGCTCAGAGCATGATCCTGGAGTTCCAGGATCAAGTCCCAGATTGGGCTCCCTGTATGGAGCCTGCTTCTCCCTCTGCCTATGTTTCTGCCTCCTCTTTCTGTCTCTCTCATGAATAAATAAATAAAATCTTTAAATTAAAAAAAAAAAAGACATGATAGAATGCTCATGTTAGCAGCACATACACTAAAAAAAAGAAGACATGATAGCTATATTCAGATACTTAAAGGGCTGCCATGAAGAAAGTATAAACTTAATTTTTTGTGTTCCTGAGGCAGGACAAGTCATACAGAAGCAGATTTCTGATATAATCAAAGAACTTTCTGAAAATTAGAGCTATATAAAATTAGAAAAAAAAAGAATTATTTGAGGTAGTGAATATTATTAACACTAAAAATGTTTATGAGTAGGGGCGTCTGGGTGGCTCAGTTAGTTAAGTGTCTGCCTTTGGCTCAGGTCATAATCCCAGAATCCTTGGATCAAGCCCACATCAGGCTCCCTGCTCAGCAGGGAGTCTGCTACTCCCTTTCCCTCTGCCCCTCCCCACTACTTGTGCACACGATTGTGCTCGCATGCACGTGCTCTCTCTCTCTCCCTCTCTCCCTTTCTCAAATTAATAAATAAAATCTCTTTTTAAAAATGTTGATGAGTAGGCGCAGCGGTTTGGCGCCTGCCTTTGGCCCAGGGCGTGATCCTGGAGACCCGAGATCGAATCCCACATCGGGCTCCCGGTGCATGGAGCCTGCTTCTCCCTCTGCCTATGTCTCTGCCTCTCTCTCTGTGTGACTATCATAAAAAAAAAAAAAAAAAAAAAAAAAATGTTGATGAGTAGAAGACTGGGTTTCAGGAATGATGTAGAAAAGATAAATATTTGATAAAGAGTTGAACTACATGGTTGTAAACATTTCCTTCAATAAAATGTTCCTAGATTTTCTTAATACTTAAAGTCAAGTTTTGGTCTGAGGTACACCACTAATCTTGTGCAGGACTATGCTTACCTGCCCAATGTTTCAGTCTGTGTGGGCTACCTGAACATCATCCCTTCATAGAGACCAACTGACATTTTAGACATTGGAAGGTCCTATTCCTATTGACTTTATGACCCAATTGTCTCTCTGCATATAAAGCTAAATTATATTCAATTAAAATTTTCTGTGAAGAACTTCACATCAGCCTTGGAACAACTGGAATCCCATTACCCACTGGATTCTCAACCCAAAACTGAAGGATAGGGAAATTATAACTGGTTTCACTGTTTTATAATCATTGCTAAAAATCAAAGAATTTAGAGAAATAAGGAATGACAGAAAATGGATAATTGGTATCTAATAACTCGACTAAACCTATCAGAACTACTTCTTGGGTGGTATAATTAACTGGGTTTAATATATTCATATTGGTCCCATATAGTCATTGAGGTACTAAAATGTTTTCAAATGGGAGCAAAGATCATGAATAAGTTAGAACATACATCCTAAAAGTACATGGAGATTCATTATACTTTTGTACATGTTTGAAATTTCCACAGCAAAAATGAAAATAAAAAGAACTTCCACATAAAAAATAAAATTCAACTCTCAATATAGGCAGGATGCTGGTCTATTTTTTAAGATATAGGAAGAACAATAATTCAGCATCCATTTAATTTTATCCAAATTTGCCTCAACTCAAATCTGAAAATATTTAACTGCCAGAATAACTCACATACTCTAAATTTCAGAGGAAAAGTTCTTAAGTGCTACCTAGAAACATTTTCATTGGGACGACTATGTGGCTCACTGGTTGAGCCTCTGCCTTTGGCTCAGGGCATGCATGATTCTGGAGTCCGGGATCAAAACCCACATTGGGCTCCCCTGGAGGAGCCTGCTTCTCCCTCTGCCTATGTCTCTTCCTCTCTCTCTGTGTCTCTCATGAATAAATAAAATCTTAAAAAAAAAAAAAAAAGCCTTTAGAAACAGTTTCATTACCAAAATTGAGTAACATGGAAGTGAAACATGTTATCACATAGCAGGTTTTCTTTTATTTAATCCAAGATGCATAGTTATTATTATAATCCTACCTAATCCACTGTAAAGATAATCGCCTTGATATTTTAGCATTACTTTAGTAACTAACTACAATTACTGTGTTTCCTCTATATAACTCAGGATTCTCAATACCTAAGGATACCTAAGTGGCTCAGAGGTTGAGCATCTGCTTTAGGCTCAGGGCATGATTCTGGGGTCCTGGGATTGAGTCCCACATCGGGCTCCCCCACAGGAGCCTGCTTCTCCCTCTGCCTATGTCTCTGCCTCTTTCATGAATAAATAAATTTAAAAGTCTTAATTTAAAAAAAAAAAAAAAGGATTCTCAAAGCCTAGAAAAAGTTAACCATCTTTTTGCTATTTAACAGCTAAGACTTCCATTAAGATTGAGAAAAGCAAAAAAAAAAAAAAAAAAAAAAGATTGAGAAAAGCTGGGCAGCCCCGGTGGCGCAGCGGTTTAGTGCCGCCTGCAGCCCAGGGTGTGATTCTGGAGACCCTGGATCAAGTCCCACGTCAGGCTCTCTGTATGATGCCTGCTTCTCCCTCTGCCTGTGTCTCTGCGCCTGCCTCTCTCTCTCTGTCTCTATGAATAAATAAATAAAATCTTAAAAAAAAAAAAAAATTGAGAAAAGCTGCAACATTAGCATAGTGTTAGACTACAACATCAAGTGTAAGATTCTAGTCCTGGATATGAACTTCTTTTACCTTGAATATGTCACTTAAGCCTGCTGGATCATGATGCTCATCTATAAAATAACTCCAGCTAAGTGATTCCAAAAACTCCCATCTAGTTCTGAAGGTGTATAGTATTATAACGTTCATAGTGAGTATACTCCTTCAATGATAGGTACTATATCCTTATGCTAGCTACCACTGTACAGCACTGTGGATTAACCCAGACAAAAGGTAAAAAGCCAGGAATGTCTAAATAAACATGATTTAAAAAAAAAAAAATAGCTTGAATACAGATTACATATCAAGAGCATTTATTTTCTTATCTAGAAAACATCAACACTATAGGATATAAATTAAGCTCTGGAATGTTGTTAAATTCAACCAAGACTCTTGAACAGAAAAGAAAATCTCTGAATAGTAATTTCTTGACACCCAGTGTTCTGTGGCACCCATGTGCCTACCCAGCATTTATGTGTCAGAGGAAGATGTTACTTTTATGGTATATTGGATTCAAGAGTATGGAGTGAAATTCACTCTTTATTAAGTCAGTGTAAATTCAAATTAAGCACTTGAGAATACTACCTTCCTGCTTAACAATAAACTAATGAGATTAAATGTTTTTATTAATGTAAATGTTTTTTCAATGTTTCTAACACACATATAAAATAGTTAATTCCGTAACTCTAGCACCCACTGAATTCACATAAATAGTACTGATAAACTGTTAGTATTTCAACAGCCCCACTTTATGAAGTCTAAAACTAAGCTAATCCAAGTAAAAAATATGAATTTCTTTGTAGGAGGGAATAATTCATAGGCATTAGTTCATAATTATGAAATCAATAAAAGTAAACAAGAAAAAATTTAGTAACAAGTGGGCCAGGTAGTACAGAAATGTAGTATTCTGTTAGTAAAAAAAAAAAAAAAAAAAAAAAAAAAAAACACACACACACATACACACAACACCTGCTTTCAGAAATAGCAATAATGAGAAGGGCAGTTACTGATACCTCAGTTAATCATATTGTAAAAGAAATGCCAGGAGAATGTGAGCTATCTAAATAAAATCACAGTGCCATTATGTTGGAGAAAGCCATGCTGGCTGTAAGACAGGAATATAGCCCTAACAGATGAATACAGATAAGCAAGTTATTTGCAGGGGTCGGGGGATGACAGAAGAAGAGGAACACTTGTATTTAATTCAACTCAAAGAATTCAAAGATTTAGTAGCAGTAAAAAATCTACAAAATGAATGTGAACTGGAGAGTGTGTTCAGGTTTCTTTAAAGAGCCTGACTGAGACGGTGTATATGTAAAAAAAACTGAATGGAGACGTAAGCTACTATTGTGGTATTGTGATGATTTAACCACAAATGCCTTCCCTATTTAAATATTCCAATCAGTACTGTTAGTACACGTACCTCGGAGAATTCTTTCCTCATGGCAACGAAGAAAGTCCCAGATTCTAACAGTGCCGTCATCAGAGCATGTGGCAAATTTATTATCCGTGGGTGAGAAACTGTTACATGAAGACACACAGCAGGGGAAAGAAGTCAGCATTTAACAGATTATCTGTGCTTCTCAGACAGGGAAAAATAAAAACACTGTGCTGCGTTATAAACAGGAGAGGGAAGTATTCCAACAGTGAAGAAGCCCTTAAAGAGAATGTTGTCAGCTAATAAATGCATCTCATCAAAAGAAGAATTCACCAGAGTAGTTGCTTCTTAGTTTTCAATCACCAATAGTCCGAGAACTTTACAAGTGTATTATTAGTACTAATGCTTCCCACACTCCCCACAGTGCAGTATTTCCTGCCTTACCAACAGAATACAAGGAGCTGATTTAAGTGTAGAAACTAAATGAAATCTACTTTTGAAATATTCCTGTAAACATTCCTTTACATTATATAGGAATATCACTCAAAAAATTAAGCATCAGCTTCTGCCTCAGATGCTTCATGAAATGATAAGCTAAAAATTTTTGGACAGGCTGTTTAAAGACTAGTTGTTAAATATCCCTACATTAATGTTTCTCATTTATTTGAAAAGTCTGTGGGAAACTTTCACATCTTCTCCCTGGCAAGCTCTTCCATGAATGTTGCACCTTGTAAGGAAAACTTTAACAAAGAGACATTCAGACTGTGTTTGAAGCCAAAGATAATCTACTGCAAATGATTTTGCCATCTTTCCCTCCCTGTCGTGAAAAACCATCAAGTTTCTCATCTATCTCGAAGAACTCCCTTGAACTTTTGAGTTCTATAACTAACAAAGAGCCAACTGTGAAACTCAATGTATAAGCAGGACACTAAAGCACAGTCTTTGTAGAAGCATGTTTATCCAACAATTTTTGTAAAGATTCTGAAAGTAGAAACAAGTGACTGCAGTGGATGATGTTTCTATAAAGATGTCAACCTCCTCCCACACATGGGCAGTACACCCGTAAAGAATGCTGCTTAGCTTTATTCTGAGGCTGCAGCAATTCTTCAGGCTTGCTTTTGAGATTTTTTTTTTCCGGTTTTACTATACATATCTCATTGATATGTAAAAATATACAGCTCACTGAAAATATTTTAAACTCCACTTATTATACATTTGCGTAACTGATGTTCTCAACAGCGAATCAGAAGAAAAAGTCCTAGAGTCCTCTTGACAATGGTTTGCTTACAGTTTCAAAGCTTGAAGAACCCATTCATTACTCCATTAATGTTTGCCACATCCAGAGTTACTTGCGAGTTTTTAGTCCTACTATACTCTCCTTTTGAAGTCGTGGCATAACCAAGCCAACCAAGTCTTCACTTAAGCCTTTTTTTCTTGTATTTTGTGTGAACTCTGAAGGTGTTTTCTGTAGGCTTTAGATTTTATTCAGTTGTATAATTAAAGACTGAATTCTTTATTCGGAATGAAAGATTCTTGTCTTACACAGTAGGTAATAAAAAGGAATAACGTATACACATTATTAACCATAAATGAAAAGAGAAAACCAGTGCAAAATGCGGCAGACAATACATCTCTAACATATTGCAAAGGCTGATACCGGGACAACACTACTTCAGAAAAGTGCCAGCAAAATGGTGAGTGTGTGAAAACAAGGAAAAATATTGTGTTTATAGGGTGCAGAAAGTATCCCAGAATCTGACAGAGCCCATGCATCCCTGCACCGAGAATACACTTAGAGAATAATTTAACCATGACAATAGGGACTACAGAAAATGGTATATTGTGTATAAACCTGGCCTCTCTAATCGCCTCCTTATGTGCCTGGAACATCTTGACGTTGTTCATGTTCGACTGCCAATATTTCACATATCCTCCATGGTCTGCTGTCAACATCCACATGTCATTATGTGACCAAGTCATGGCCCTCACTGGGCTATCATGAGCCTGTGAAAACATAAGACATTTTAAAAATTATGTAAAAGAATATAACGATCGAAGGCTTTACAGGAACCTATATTACCTCACAAGAATTATTTGTCCAATTTTAAGCTTAAAATGCCAATAAAGTAACTGTATCTCCAGTTCTTTACAGTACCACAGGAGGATGCTATTGTCTGATGATTACTGTTACCTGTAATATTGTTTCAAAATTGAAGGTGAGTCCATTCCACAAGGTGAACTCTCCACTAGAAGCTCCAGTGACCAACCGTCTTCCTTCTGGAGTCCACTAGGGAAGAAAAAAAAGAATCTTAGCTAATTTTTAAAACACTTAGAAAGTATTATAAAATATCTAATACTCAACATTAAATAGACAATACTTTCACTTAAGCATAGTTCAGAATTATAAGCAAGTACTTTGTCAGAAAAGAACTCATTAACAGCACAGGGAAAGCTTTAGCACTTTAGCTCATTAACCAAATTAAAAATAATAAATGGGGGATCTCTAGGTGGCTCAGCAGTTTAGCACCTGCCTTCAGCTCAGGGCATGATCCTGGAGTCCTGGGATCGGGTCCCACATCGGGCTCCCTGCATGGAGCCTGCTTCTCTCTCTCTCTCTCATGAATAAATAAATACAATCTTAAAAAATAAATAAATAAAAATAAAAATAATAAATGCAAGGGGCACCTGGGTGGCTCAAGTCAGTTAAACATCCAACGCTCGGTTTCAGCTCAGGTCCTGACCTCAGGGTGGTGAGATCAAGCACCATGTGCTTGGGATTCTCTCTCTGCCCCTTCCCTCACGGCCTGTGCTTGCTTTCTCTTTCTCTCTCTCCCTCTCTCCCCCCTCTCAAAATAAATAAATCTTTAAACAAAATAGTAAATGCATTAAAAGTACCTGGTTAAGTTACACCTCTAAAAACAAAACATGCAAAGACCACATTTTCCTAGGATGCTTAGCAAGCTAACATAAAATGGTCACCAAAGTAAATCAAAAAAGGATTACACCTGCTAGTGAACCAATTAAGGCAGAGAAGTTAACAGGTGTTTTATGAAAAAGCTAAGTACCAATTTAAGGACAGCAAGGCTAGCAAACTTCTCCTGGCAACTAAATGTACTTAAAAAAAAAAAAAAAAAAAGTCATGAATAAATAAATAAAATATTTAAAAAACAAAAAGAAAAAAAACAAAAACTTTTTAAAGCTTTCCCCTATTCACAATATCAAGCATTGACAAGTCTTATGCTCATAAACTCTCCAAAAATGTAAGTCATGATTAACACTACAGCAATATTTTAACATCACAATTTGCATACTAAGGGGAATCTGTGACATATGCTTACCAACTCTAAACATAACATTGCTTTTTTTCTTTTTACTTTCAAGCTTCTATGATAGATTACAAACTTATTTTCCTTAGGCAATGTAAATACATGAAATAAAAATACAACAATCCTATTTTCCAAACTAAAAACTATGTGGACACATAGTTGAAAAATACAAGTGTGCTTATAGAAATAGCAGGATGAGGGATCCCTGGGTGGCGCAGCGGTTTGGCGCCTGCCTTTGGCCCAGGGCGCGATCCTGGAGACCCAGGATCGAATCCCACATCCGGCTCCCTGTGCATGGAGCCTGCTTCCCCCTCTGCCTGTGTCTCTGCGCCTCTCTCTCTCTCTGTGACTATCATAAAAAAATAAATAAATAAAAAAGAAATAGCAGGATGAGATATGTAAAATAAAGACTATTTGGTAAACCTGGCTTTTTATTGCTAAACTGCACATCATGATTTTATTATAAACAAAATCCCCCTACTTTCCTAGTTTCTGTTATCTGCTATGGGTTCCAACCAAACTATAAGCACAGGACTTGATGTCTTAATACCTTCTAATGTGGACTATGCCTCTACTGTGTGCAAATGTCTCCTAAGACCTTGCACTTTGATCCCCAAATGAGAAATCTACCTAACAAACTGTAACAAAAAAAAAAAAAAAAAACTGTAACAAATATAATTTTATCATTCTGTACTGTGATACAAAATGCTCATATTTTATTCATTTCAAAAAGATTTTCTCTATTACGCTAAGAAGATACAAAAATTAGCTGCACACCAACTCCTTTTATCAAATTCCCTGGCAAACAAAATTATACTACTTACTGGTTGGCTCTACCAACAAAAGAAGCCAAAAAACAAGTGTTTCTTTACTGATGTTTCTAGTGCTTTAGACTTCTGAAGCAAATAGGACACCTAAGACTGACTGCAGTATTTCCCCCAGCCCTTTGGTTCTCCCTGCTCTCTACCATTACCTCCCTAATATCGGGGACTTGCTTATTTTGCTCATTTGCCACAATGCTTGCTTGCCATTACTATCTTTTTTCTGTCCCTTTTTTCCTCCCAATTCTTATTTGCTTAACACTCTGTTAATTCTATCCTACATTTCTGGTCTTACTAACCAACAAGTACATTCTTACTTATTAGCAAACCACAAAGATGATGATTATACTATCACAAATGGAAATATTAACTGGATGCCTGGGAGACAAAGATGGGAAGACATTTTACTGCAAACCCCTTCAAATTTTCAAATTTTGAACAATGCCAATCTACTATCTAAAAATTATACTTTTTAAAATGTCATGCAAATGTATTGAGTACCTACTGTGTACCTTTATGAAGCTAACACTTATGGTCAACCATTGGTCTTCAGCTCTTCTCAGGTGTTTTCCTTACTAGCGACATATTAACAGTTTTCGTTAACTTTGAGATGCTGGCTTTCTAAACAGCAGCAAAAGTAGCCCTGCTATTCAAGAGCAAGTCTGAGACCTGCTGCAATACAGACCCATGACTTGCTCAGAGAATTCTATGGAAATTGCAACATGAACAATTCAAAAGCATGATTGGGTATTCCAAAATGAAGTTATCAGCAACATACCAATTTTTATCCCAGATATACATTTAAAACAATTTTGTCCTGCTAAATATATGTTCAGAAGTTATAACTCAGGATTAATTTTTTTTAAAAATATCCAACAACAAAAAAATATCCAACAGAATACTTACCCTAACAACAAATACTGGACACTTTACTTTATTTGTTGATGTTCGAACAAATTTTGTTGTTACTGCATTCATAGGATTATTCAACATTCCTATAGGTGGGACCAGCTACAAAAAGAGAAAATTGTGTTTTAAAAGTTCCTGGTTAAAAGAAATAAATAAAAATAAAAAAAATAAAAGTTCCTGGTTACACACAGGGCATAAATCAGAGACATAGCAAGGTAATTATTTCAACATCTAAAGACAAATTCAGGAGTATACAGGACTTTCAAAAAAACTATTATTATAGATTATAATCAGTCTGCATTAATTAAATGAAGAAAACTGAGATACAGGACAGTTAAATGCCATTACTAAACAAATAACAAAATCAAGTATGAAATTTCCCCTAATTACTTCTCAAGGTCAAGACAATAAAAACAGGTTGATAATAAACCAAATTTAAAATTAACTTTCCGGGATCCCTGGGTGGCGCAGCGGTTTGGCGCCTGCCTTTGGCCCAGGGCGCGATCCTGGAGACCCGGGATCGAATCCCATGTCAGGCTCCTGGTGCATGGAGCCTGCTTCTCCCTCTGCCTGTGTCTCTGCCTCTCTCTCTCTGTGACTATCATAAAAAAATAAAAAAATAAAAAAATAAAAATAAAATAAAATTAACTTTCCTATTCCACAGACTCTGAGGCAGTGCAATCTTTCACTGGACACTGTTTTAAGCCCCAAATCAAAAGTTTGTCCACTTTAGAAGTTTTAATTGAGAATAAAAAATAACTCGCAGAGTACACAGATACATTATCTCTTTAGGAATGTTTTAATTATAAAAACGTAAAAA
The DNA here is from genome assembly GCF_048164855.1 of Canis lupus baileyi. Taxonomy (NCBI): domain Eukaryota; kingdom Metazoa; phylum Chordata; class Mammalia; order Carnivora; family Canidae; genus Canis; species Canis lupus. The sequence goes on along the minus strand of NC_132857.1, from coordinate 28,108,047 downwards.
GTCCATGTTTGCATTTGAGATCACATAGCTTTACGTCAAAATGTCCAAGCAGCGGTTTTATTAAGCTAGTATAACATATCTTAATACTTACATCATTATAATAACCTGCATCAGGCTGAATTGCCCGCATATCTCTCTGGTCTCTTTGCCATATTCTATTCTGTTTAAAAATAAACAAATTAATTAATTAGTATATGGTCCAATTATACTCAGTTTGAAACTAAAATATTAACAAAATGTAAGCTATCAAATGGGGAGAAAATAGGATTAAAACTTTTTCATTATGTTCTATAACAAAGATAACAGTGGGTATCTTAAAAAGACCTTATCCTACTGACATTGTTTAGAATTTCCCTCTTCTCTTTACTCACCTCATCCCCAACCAATCAAACAAGGTACTGCTGACCCCAACACATTCTCACTGACCATGCTTTAATAAAAGGAAAAAGGATAAGGGATAAGCAGACGTCTCCAATTCCCTCAAAATCGTCAGCACAATTCCTGATATCTTGTCCTCGGTTTTCTTAATTCCTCTTAAGCTCTCCTAGACTAGTTTTCCAACTGAATTCCCTGGAAAAACCTAAATAAATCTAAATCTAAATCTAAATCTAAATCTGTCTTAATCTCTGAGTAAATCTTTTTCTTTTATGTGTCTGCAACATGCTAATTATCCAATATGCAAACAGGTCTTTAAAAGATCTCACGTTAAAATAAATAAATAGATAAATAAATAAATGGTCTCAGGTAAGAAAAAGCAAACAGATGTTCTTCAAAGGAGGCCAGAGCAGATCAAAACCTGATTAAAGTAATAGCATTAGTAATGAAAAACGAATCACAGAGGCTAATAATTCCTAGGTGAAGACAAGTAAATAAAGAGCTCAAAAGAAAGAAATATCATGCAGAGGTCTAGACACTAGACAGCCCTAACTCCACCTTTAGCTGTCATGTCAGAGTTGCTTTCACCACATAGATGTGCTTGACCCTCAAGAAAAGTGGAGCCCTTTTCTCTGACAAGAAGAGCTACCCACCACCAGGGGCTTGGAAAATCAGTGTTCTTAGAACCAGTGTCTTAGACATGCAAAACTGCTATTTTGAATGTATGTTCGCACAGAAATATTCCTATGTTGGTAGTCTCTTAAAATTTCATATACACTGTGGGTTTAACAAGTGTTTTAAGGTTGGCCTTGAGAGTAAAGTACTATTTTCTGAGATCTGCTGTGAACTTTGTTCTAAAAGTTTAAACTATGAACTAGAATTCAAATTTTGTAATTTTTGAGACGATTCATGAACGCAAAGAGTAAAAAAGTACTGGTGATTGGCCTCATTTGAAATTCCACTTATCCTACTATAATTCAAGAAACATAGTTATTATACTTATTACCCTAAATTTTAAAAACTCTCTTCTTTTTAAAAAGCTGAAGTTTGATCATCAGAAGCACATTAACTGGACTTACCTCCAAATACTTAATTACAGATGGATTATAGTCTATGGTTTTTCGATTTACTGCTTTTCTCATCCGTTTTCCATCAAAGGTAAGCTGTTGCATTGCTTGCTGCTGTGCAAAATCAGGTCGCTTATAAAATAGCTGTCGAGGTGCTTGGTGCTGGAACCTTGGCATATGGAAAAAACGAGGAGGAGAACCAATTTCTGTAGCCATGGTGATGTATTCGTTCTAGGACACTAGAGTAGGGAAAAAGCACTTTCACTACAAATACCAGCATTGCAACACTGCTTGATAACATTTTTAAATGGACATTTTTTGTACTTCTATTCTCTAATAGGTAAAATTTCTAGTTTTTAGTCAACATATTTACAAAATGAATTATTAGATTTAATGGCAGAGACCAGTTATACATTTGAACAAGGCCAATTCACAGAATAAGTGCTAATAAGCATTTGTTGTAAGATTCAGCCTGACGGAGGGGAAAAAATAACAATTAATAATAGCATTGGGTGAATGTGCTGTGTGCATTTAAGTTAGGGGATGTGGGGTAGAATCATGGAGAACTGTTCACATTTTTTTAAAAATTTTTTTATTTATTTATGATAGACAGAGAGAGAGAGAGGCAGAGACACAGGCAGAGGGAGAAGCAGGCTCCATGCCGGGAGCCCGACTTGGGACTTGATCCCAGTACTCCAGGATCATGCCCTGGGCTGAAGGCAGGCCCTAAACCACTGAGCCACCCAGGAATCCCCACAAATGCTAATTTATAATGAGATAAACATTCTTTCTCTCTTAGTGCTATGTGTGAATTAAATTAGAATGCACAAAGTGCGCTAAGCATTTGAGTCCATAAGGTTGGTGAAGGAATCTATTTAATCAACTGTCCTATGAGTCCAACTAAGTTTCAGCATCCGGATTTCAACTAATGGCTTTAATTCAGATACTTAAGCAAGTAATTCCAAAAGGATGCAGCTCTGGAGTTCCTGGCTGACTCAATCATCTCAGGATCATGAGTTCGAGCCCCATGGTTGGATGTACAGATTATTTAAATACATAAAACTTTAAAAAATAAAAATAAAAAGCTGTAGCTTTGAAAAGTATTTCCTAAAAATTACTATTTTTCATGTTACAATCATCACATTTCTAATTTTATTAGAATAAAATCATCCTAATAATCTACTAATATTACTGATTTCAAATGAGAATTAAGTCTTTTTACTGAAATATGGTTGATCAACGATGTTACAAAAATAACATTTTAAGGGTGCCTGGCTGGCTCAGTCAGTAGAGCATCTAACTCTTAATCTCAGGGTCTTGAGTTCAAGATCCACACCGGGCATGGAGCCTACTTAAAATACAAAAAAACCCTCATTTTTACACATATCAAAAGAAGCTTTAAAAATACTCAGCCAGGGACACTTGGGTGGCTCAGCACCTGGGTGACTCTGCGGTTGAGCATCTGCCTTCAGCTCAGGGAGTGATCCCGGGATCGAGTCCCACATCAGGGAGCCTGCTTCTCCCTCTGCCTGTGTCTCTGCCTTTCTCTCTCTGTCTCTCAAGAATAAATAAATAAAATCTTTTTTTAAAAAAATTTTTTAAAAAATTATTCTGAGACTCCTGGGTGGCTCAGCAGTTAAGCGTCTGCCTTTGGCCCAGGGTGTGATCCTGGAGTCCCGGGATTGGGCCCCACATCAGGCTCCCTGCATGGAGCCTACTTCTCTCTCTGCCTGTGTCTCTGCCTCTCTTTCTCTGTCTCTCATGCACAAATAAATAAAATCTCAAAAAAAGAATTATTCAGCCAAAAGAAAAGGGAATACAGTACTGATATATGGATGAATCTTAAATACATTATGTTAATGGGACGCCTGGATGGCTCAGTCGGGTGAGTGTCCACTCTTGGTTTCAGCTCAGGTGATGGATCTCAGGGTCATGAGACTGAGCCCCATCTCAGGCTTCATGCTCAGCAGGGAGTCTACACTTGAGATTGGAGATTCTCATCCTATCCCTGTGCCCCTCCTCTGTCTCCACTAAAACAAGTAGATAAAATCTTAAAAAAAAAAAAAAAAAAAAAAAAACCTGCTTAAATACTTTATCTTAAGTGAAAGGAGCCAGACATAAAAGGTCACATATTTTTAAGTTCCATTTATATGAAAAATCCAGAACAGGTGAACACACAGAGACAGAAAGATTAGCGGGAGACCGAAAGATTAGCGGTTGCCAGGGGCTGGAGAAAGGAGGAATAGAAAGTGAGTGCTTATCAGGAGTGGACTTTCCTTTAGGAATGATGAAAATGTTTGGAACTAGGCAGAGGTGGCGTATGCACAACATTGTGAATGTACTAAGTGGTGCTGAAATGGGCACTTTGAAAATGGTTAAAACAGTGAATTTTATGTTATGTGATTTTCACCTCAGCTAAAAAATGGGGGATATTTCATCTACTGGAAAAAACTTCCACAAAGCACTTACCAAGAGACAAATCAAGGATCTACTGTACAAACAGAGGAAAACAACTGAAGTCAAATACAAAACAATCACTATGCTATTACTAACACTCTTGAATGAGTCACATGTTAAAGCCAAGGAAAAATATTACTCCTTCACTTAAGAGGATGGGCAAAAATACCTTTCCATTTGCAGATTTGTTGAATAAAACTTATTCTAAAAAAAAAAAAAGAAAGAAAGAAAGAACTTTAACTTTTCCTGAATGATCAAGTACTACTTGTGCTCTAAAAATAAAGGACCAGAAGGAAGAAAAAGAAGAGGATAAAGTTCAATTATATTTTACATCAAGATTCAACCCTAAGGGATGCCTGAGTGGCTCAGTGGTTTTTAGTGCCTGCCTTTAGCCCAGAGGGTGTTCCTGGTGTCCTGAAATCGGGTCCTGCATCAGGCTCCCTGCATGGAGCCTGCTTCTCCCTCTGCCAGTGTCTCTGCCTCTCTGTGTCCCTATGAATAAATGAATAAAATCTTAAAAAAAAAAAAAAAGACAAGACCCAATCCTAAAATAAAACAAAACAAATCTCCTCACAATACAGTGACCAGTCTTCACTGGTCACTTCATTAAGCCTTATACACTTCAGCTTCACTTCCTGCAAACCACTGTCACTTACCAAAACCAAAACAGAGACTCTTTGTAGCTGTTATGGGCTGAACCGTGTCCTCACACAAATTCATATGTTCAAGTCCTAGCCTCCAACACCTCAGAATGTGACTGTATTTGAAAACAGAGCCCTAATCCATAAACTGGTGAAACATACACACATACAGTGGCAGTCGGAGCAAAATACTTGGCCTTCCTGGCTCATCAACATGGGTTGCCCAAAGATTCTAGCAATAATAATAAAACAGCTTTCTCTAACTGAAATAGCAGAAAACTCCATATAGAAGATTGAAAAATAAGTGACCCAGACAGAAAGAAACATCTCTCAAGTCATTAAACTATCCTTTATGCTTCACTACATTTCAAGGAACTATAGATATATATCCAAATGCAGAAAAAGAATTAAGAGCTTGGGGCACCTAGGTGGCTCAGCCAGTTAAGTCTTGGGCTCAGGTCATGATCCCAGGGTCCTGGGACAGAGCCCCGTATCAGGCTCCCTGCTCAGTGGAAGAGTCTGCTTCTCCCTCTCCACCTACCGCCTGCCACCCGTGTGCACGCGCGTACGCTCTCTCTCACTCTCTCTCAAATAAATAAATGATAAAATCTTTTTTAAAAAAAAATAAATAAAAATAAAGTAAAATAAAAAAAAGAAAGAAAAGCTTTATCCCTCAATAAAATTACTGTGATTTCCACTTACTACAGTATTCACTTCAAGTACATTAAAAGAATATCAAAACTTCAAATCAGGTTTGTCCCCCAATAGCACTTTGATCTCCTATCTAGGGTGAGGGATGGTGGGAGAAAGTGAGGTAGAGAGAAGATAAGAAAGGGATAAAGAATTGGATGCTTAACTCTTACAAGATAAGAGAAAGTGAGGTAGAGAGAAGACAAGTAATTTGGATATGGTTATTAAATACTACATACTAAAATAAATACATACATACATACTATATACTAACAAGAGAACCAAATAGCTAAGGAAAAAAAAATCCACCTGAAACAATGAACTTATCATGTCTTTCTCATACACACAAACCTTTGATGTTTCAAGCAATCAGCAAAATGTCATCAAGTGCTGGGACACCTGGATGGCTCAGCAGTTAAGTGTCTGCCTTTGGCTCAGGGTGTGATCCTGGAGTTCCCAGGATGGAGTCCCACATCAGGTTCCCTGCAGGGAGCCTGCTTCTCCCTCTGCCTATATCTCTGCCTCTCTCTGTGTCTCTCAGAATAAGTAAATAAAATCTTTAAAAAAATTTTTTCATCAAGTGCCAACTTTATATTATGCCCTGCATCATGTATGGAATATCATTCTGATTCACAATTATAACTTCTAAGTTCATAGAACAGATTTCAGACTTGGTGGTATCTGGACTTATCTGGCAAATACAAAAACTCTTGAGTTCAAAAAAGTTTGTACCATACCCTTAGCCTTTGCACCATATCCTTAGCCTTCAAGCTTTCAACTACTCCCCTCCAAAATAAGTAAGCCACTACATATACTTTCTCAGCCTGGACAATGAGGTTAATATAGATAACTTCAAGATTATTTTTGCTCAAAAGGTATTATTTTGTTTCTGTTTTTGTTTTTTTTTTAAATCTTTAATTTTTTTCATTTTTATTTATTTATGATAGTCACAGAGAGAGAGAGAGAGAGAGAGAGAGAGGCAGAGACACAGGCAGAGGGAGAAGCAGGTTCCATGCACCGGGAGCCCGATGTGGAATTTGATCCCGGGTCTCCAGGATCGCGCCCTGGTCCAAAGGCAGGCGCCAAACCGCTGCGCCACCCAGGGATCCCAAAAGGTATTATTTTGAATGAAATAATGTATTCCATAAGCCAATGTAGTGACTAGTCTGTTGAACAAACTAGAATACCCAGACTTACTTCTCCAATATTTGGGCATACAGGTCCATACCAACATTACAATTTTATAATTATGGTTCTTGTCCCAACTAATACAAAGTAACATGTTTTATAAGCTTAGTGATGTGATATCTATAATTGCCAAAATTATAAATGAAGATAGAAAAGTAGATAGAAAAAAGCATAAATGCTTTTCTTCAAGAAGTCATTACAAGTTTTACATTGTAGAACTCTGCTATGGGGTGCCTGGGTGGCATAGTCAGTTAAGCATCAAATTCCTGTTTCAGCTCAAGTCATGGTCTCAGAGCCGTGGGATCATGACCCACATCAGGCTCTGCACTCAGCACGAGGTCTGCTTGAGATTCTCTCTCGTTCAGACCCTCCTACTCAAGCTATCTCTCTAAAATAAATAAATCTTAAAAGGGGGGTGGGGGGGCAACTTCAGTCAGGCCACCTGCCTCCAGCTCAGGTCGTGGAATCAAGCCCTGTGTCAGGCTCCCTGCTAGGTCGGGACTCTGCTTCTCCCTCTTCACCTCTCCCGAACTTGTGTGTATAGCCCTCAAATAAATAAAATCTAAAGAAGATTTTTTCTTGTATTGTTAAATAAGAACTCACTTTATTGAACCTAAACCTCTAATTTTAGTAATAAAAACTGTACTCAAATATTAACGAAGCCTTAAAAATATGAATAATACAATAAATAGAATGAACAGGAAAAAAATTCATGAGAAAGGTTAAGACCTAAACTGGAAATATAAGAGGGATGCCTGGGGGGCTCAGCAGTTGAATGTCTGCCTTCGGCTAAGAGCATGATCCTGGAGTCCTGGGATCGAATCCCACATTGGGCTCCCTGCATGGAGCCTGCTTCTCCCTCTGCCTATGTCTCTGCGTCTGTGTGTGTGTGTGTCTCATGAATAAATAAATAAAATCTTTAAAAATATCTACATATGTAAGATAATAAGCAGCCACCACCAAAATCACTGAGGCAGTTCCTAACCATAAACAAACACATACTTAGAAATTGCTGAAATGGGCAGCCCAGGTGGCTCAGCGGTTTTGCGCTGCCTTCGGCCTGGGGGCATGATCCTGGAGACCCGGGATCGAGTCCCACATCGGGCTCCCTGCATGGAGCCTGCTTCCCCCTCTGCCTGTGTATACTCTACCTCTCTGTTTCTCATGAGTAAATAAAATCTTAAAAAAAAGAAAAGAAAAATAAATTGCTGAAATACATGAAAACGCTCTGTGGCATGGGGAAGCATAATGAGAAATGCAATTCACTTCACTGACTTATCGGTGAACACTAACTACCTGACAGGCACTAAAGACAGACACACAGACATACACACAGTCTGCTCTCAAAATATTGACAGTTTATAAGAACAGAAGAGTTCAAAAAGAAAGCAATGTGAAAATCTACTACTACAAAGAGAATCTACTATAGTTGTTTGCCAGAAACAATCTATCATAGGCAATAGGAATGTAAGAGGATGCTTACAGCACAAGTCAGTCTTAAGAAGTTTAATTTGGGTTGGGCTAAGTATAAGTAGGAGGAAAAGACCCAGTGAAATGAAACAAATTAAGTAATGCTCTCTCTCATTCACTCAGCATACCAGGGCCAGCATAATCTTTTCCTCCAACCAAACATAGTCCAAAATAATCATCCAAACATTTCTGACTCCATTAGAAAAATTTCACTATCACAGCTGATAAACTAAAACACACGGGGAAAAAATATATATATATCTTTTTTTCTACCGGAAAATAACCTTGCTATAATTTAACTAATCCCCACAATTTCAATCCAAAATGGATTTACTAAATGTTTCACACAATTGAATAAAAAGATCTTTTTCATTTAAAGATTTATTTATTAAAAGTAAATAAAAATAAATAAAAATAAAGATTTATTTATGAGAAAGAAGATTAACAAGAGAGAACACATGCGTGAGCACAAGTGGGGGAAAAGGCAGAGGGAGATAGAGAACAAACCCACTCTACACTAAGCAAGGAGCGTGACCCCAGAGCTCAACCTCACGAACCTGAGAGACCTGAACCAAAACCAAGAGTCAGATACTTAGCTGACGGAGCCACCCAAGAGCCCCAAAGATCTTTACTATTCAGGAGGATAGAACTGAGGCTCTGAATCAAAAAACAACTTGGGGCATCTGGCTGGCTCAAACAGTAGAACATGCAACTCTTGATCTTGGGAACAGAATTTACTTAAAAAAACAAACAAACAAACAAACTCCATGACCTAAAGTGTCATGAACTAATGTTAGTAGTATTTTTTCTTTAAAGTAGAAGTCAGGGATCCCTGGGTGGCGCAGCGGTTTGGTGCCTGCCTTTGGCCCAGGGCGCGATCCTGGAGACCCGGGATCGAATCCCACGTCAGGCTCCTGGTGCATGGAGCCTGCTTCTCCCTCTGCCTGTGTCTCTGCCTCTCTCTCTCTGTGTGTGACTATCATAAATAAATAAAAATTTTAAAAAAAATAAAATAAAATAAAGTAGAAGTCACATCATATTGATGGTTCCTGAAACCAATTTAGCTAACCAACAGTACTTTAATAATAAAAAAAAAAAAATAGAACACATAATATTGAACTACATATTTTACAGGAAAGAACTGCTTTTGTGAAACTGTTTCAGTTGTACATGTGTGTATACTGAGTCACGGGTTAAAAAAAAAAAAAAAGTATCTTCTTCCCTGGATTTCCTATCTATGTATCTTCCTCTTTTGATCACTTAATTTCTGCTACCACTGTGTATTCATAGCCAAAGAAGTTCACATGAAGCAACTATCCCAAGTGGTAGTAGCTATGGAACCAGAATCTGGTCCAATTAACAAATCAAATAATTCTTATCACATCAACCACTAATCAGAGTTTCTCATCAGCACAAAAAAGCTTCGTTTTCCAAACTGAGATGAAATAATTCTAACCAAGAGCAAATTATTGATGCATTAAATAGCTAGAATAGCAAGTATAATTAGTGTAGAACTTCTGAAAATAATAAAAAAGTTTTAAGATCCTCACTCTCATTAAAACAAACCTTGACTTCACTGTCAGAACCTCAGTCTGGAAACCTCTATTTTAAGATTACCTATCTCCAAACCAATAAGTAGGTCCTGGGATGAATAATCTACCCTAAAAGAGATGCTATGTAATCTGTCAACAAAACTTTGAGGGGACCTACATAAATGGTAAGTAAGGCCAATACCAAATGACCATGGTCTCCTTTTCTTCACTGCCAAATCTTTAATATATGAATCCTGAACAAATCAGGAACAATTTATACTGAGACCATTCAGTTTTTAAAAAAATAAACAAGAAGGTAGCTGTTTACATAGTTTTTAAAAGTTCACATGATTCTGTATCTCAACTGTGGTAAGAGATACATGAACCTATCTAAAAAGTTATATACCGTATACTTTCACTTACGTGACATTCTTGAAATAACAAGATGACAAAAATGGAGTGATTAGTGATTGGCAGGAGTAAGAGATAAAGGAAGGATGTGATTATAAAAGGGGAACTACTATGTGATGAACTGCTAGGTATCTTGACGATGGTGGTAGATACACAAATATATACATATAATGAAATTGCAGAGGGACGCCAGGGTGGCTTAGCAGTTGAGTGTCTGCCTTCGGCCCAGGGCGTGATCCTGGAGTCCTGGGATCGAGTCTCACACGGGGCTCCCTGCATGGAGCCTGCTTCTCCCTCTGCTTGTGTCTCTGTTTCTCTCTTTCTCTCATGAATAAATAAAATCTTAAAAAAAAAAAAAAAACTCAGAAAATCTATGTAAGATCTGTAGATTAAATCAATGTCAATATTTGACTTGTAGGGGTGCCTGGATGGTTCAGCTGGTTAATCATCAGGCCTTAGTCTCCGGTCATGATTCCAGGGTCCTGGGGTCCAGCCCCACATCAAGGTCCCTGCTCAGTTGCTCATGCTTTCTCTCTCACATACTTTCTCTCTCAAATAAATAAATAAAATCTTTTTAAAAAAATAATTGACTTGCGATATTGTACTATAGTTTTCCAAGTTGTTACCGCTGGGAGAAATTAGGTAAAGGTACATAGGATCATTCTGTATTGCTGCTCACAAATATATTTTATATATAATTATCTCAATAAAAAGTCCATTTAAAAAGTTAGCATGGGGAACCCTGGGTGGCGCAGCGGTTTAGCGCCTGCCTTTGGCCCAGGGCGCGATCCTGGAGACCCGGGATCGAATCCCACGTCGGGCTCCCAGTGCATGGAGCCTGCTTCTCCCTCTGCCTGTGTCTCTGCCTCTCTCTCTCTCTCTCTGTGACTATCATAAATAAAAATTTTAAAAATAAAAAAATAAATAAAAAGTTAGCATGAGCAAAGAAAAGTTAGGATGAGCAACTCACTAGCAGGTAAAAACAAACCACCCATGCTAAGAATACACATATGAAATAATTAACTCAAAAGATAAGCATTTTAGACTATCATAAATCTGTTGATAACTAAACTGCACATTAAAAATCAATTTTTAGGGGCATCTTGGTGGCTCAGTGGTTAAACATCTGCCTTTGGCTCAGGTCATAACCCTGGGGTCCTGGGATTAAAGCCCACATCAGGCTCCCCATGGGGAGCCTGCTTCTCCCTCTATGTCTCTGCCTCTCTGGGTCTCTCATGAATAAATAAATAAAATCTTTAAAAATAAAGATCAATTTTTTTATTTTAGTGGCAGGAAATGGACAAGTACACTGACCAATGAGTGGGACGTCCAATACCAGCTCAATCTCACCACACTGAGATCATGACTGAGTTAAAATCAGGAGTTGGTCACTTAACTGGGCCACCCAAGCACTCAAAGATCAATTTTAATTAATTCTCAATATAGGAGTTTTCCAACTTTTATAACTTTCAGCCAAAGATTTAACTTTGTAATTCTTCATACCCTAAGGTTAAGTAGCTTCCACTAATACTTACTTGTAAAGCTACTGAAACATGTTAGTAGATACTACACTAGACCAGTTTTTAATGCACATTACCTGATACTGTACTTGTGTTTTTTTTTAAGATTTTATTTATTCATGAGAGACAGAGAGACAGAGAGAGAGAAAGAGAAAGAGAGAGAGAGAGAGAGAGGGGCAGAGACACAGGCAGAGGGAGAAGCTGGTTCCATGCAGGGAGCCCAACGTGGGACTTGATCCCAGGTCTCCAGGATCAGGCCCTGGACTGAAGGCGGCACTAAACCACTGAGCCACCTGGGCTGCCCATTCTTGTGCTTTTAGATGTAGTTTTCTGTGCCAAAAGTTAAAAACTAACTTTTACATATAATCCATATGACCATATTCTGGATGTCAACTTAGTTAGAAAGTAATAGTTCAACCTTTCAAAAGTGTGATTCTGGGATAAAGAAGCCTAAGCATTAACTGTTTTGTTTTGTTTTAAATTTTTTTTTTAATTTATTTATGATAGTCACAGAGAGAGAAAGAGAGGCAGAGACACAGGCAGAGAGAAGCAGGCTCCATGCACCAGGAGCCGGACGTGGGAATCGATCCTGGGTCTCCAGGATCGCGCCCTAGGCCAAAGGCAGGCGCCAAACCGCTGCGCCACCCAGGGATCCCTGTTTTGTTTTTTTTTAAGATCTTATTTGAGAGAGCAAGAGAGCATGAAAGGGGTGAGGGAGGGGCAGAGGGGGAAGTAGACTCCTTGCTAAGCTGGGAAGTCTGATGCAGGGCTGGATCCCAGGACTATGGGAACATAACCTCAGCTAAAGACAGATCTTTAACCAATGACCCAAGCCCCCACCCCCCACCCCAACAGTTTTAAATGGAGGCCCTGCCAACCGCGGTGCAATGTGGTTCGAGATTCTCCGGATCAGCGTCATGGCCGCGTGCTTGGTTATCCCCTGCACAGCCACGGCACACATCCACAGGTTCAATAATGGGGGCAAGGAAAAAAGGGCTGCCTATTATCCATATCAGTGGAGTATGATGCAAAGAGATAGGCGAGTGGAGTTAATCGATACTATGTGTCAAAGGGTTTGGAGAATATCCATTAAGGAAGCATTTTCCTGATTGATGAAAAATACCTCGGTTATGGCTCATCTACCTCTCCTGGAAGGTTATGCAGTGTATTAATGTAGTGCATAATAAAAACAAAAAGTAAAAAAGAAAAAAAAAGTTTTAAATGGAGATAAAGTCAGTGGTTATGGAGTGTGGTTTTCATCCTTGTGATTAGTATACAAGATACATTTTCCAGTTTTGCACCATTTTTTAAAATGCATATTAACTTACCAAGTATTTTAGAAGATTTATATATTTATTCATGAGAGACACAACTGAGCATAGAGAGAGAGGCAGAGACATAGAGGGAGAAGCAGGCTCCCCATAGGAAGCCAGATGCGGGACTTGATCCTGCATCCCAGGATCATGCCCTGAGCCAAAAGCAAATGCTTAACCGCTGAGCCACCCAGGCATCCCAACTAACCAAGTATTTAAACCAATAAAAAGTGGACAAACTAATTCTCAGTGGATTACAAAATTCATCTTTGCAAAAATAAACAAAAACCATAGAGCATTTTGTAGATAAAGTTACCTACATATAAGCTAAAGCCAGCTGTTCCTAAAATCCAGGCTTTTAGGCTCTCATCCTCATTCTGATTTAATTATATGGGATATGAACTGGGCAGCAGAGATTTTTTTGTTAATATTTTGTTTATTTATTCATGAGAGACACAAAGAGATGCAGAGAGAGCAGAGACACAGGCAGAAGGAGAAGCAGGCTCCATGCAGGGAGCCCGACGTGGGACTTGATCCGGAGACTCCAGGATCACGCCCTGGGCCAAAGACAGGCACTCAACCACTGAGCCACCCAGGCATCCCAGCAGAGATTTTTTTTAAAGCTCCCAGGTGATGATAAAGTGCAGCAAAAATCTGGGAGCCATCAGACATCCTAATAACTTGGATGGCTTACTTCTGAAACAGTTTCCTAAAAAAAAAAAAAAAAAAAAAAGAAAGAAACAGTTTCCTTAGAGCAGTAACTTCTTAAACTTTTCATTTCAGGATACCTTTGCTTTTAAAAATTGAAGATTCCCCCAAATTCTTGTTTACTGTGATATTTACAGATATTGCCATTTAGAAATTAAAACAAAGAAATTCAAAATATTTAATATGCATTTAAAACAATGATATAGGGATCCCTGGGTGGCGCAGCGGTTTGGCGCCTGCCTTTGGACCAGGGCACAATCCTGGAGATCCGGGATAGAATCCCACGTCGGGCTCCCGGTGCATGGAGCCTGCTTCTCCCTCTGCCTATGTCTCTGCCTCTCTCTCTCTCTCTCTCTCTCTCTCTCTCTCTCTGTGACTATCATAAATAAATTTAAAAAAAATTTTTAAATAAAAAATAAAACAATGATATAAAAAATAAATAAATAAAACAATGATAAACCCTCCTTTCACGAAGATGACGCCAAAGACAAAGACAGAAGCCCCTGCCCCTCCCAAAGCCAAAGTCAAGGCTTTAAATGCCAAGAAAACAGTGCTGAAAGGTATCCAATCACAAAAAAAAGATGGGCATATCACCTACTTCCAAGGGCCCAAGATACTACATCTGCAAAGGCAGCCCAAATATCCCTGAAGAGCACCCCCAGTAGAAAGAAGCTTAACCACTATGCCATTGTCAACTTCCCCCTGACCACTAAATTAGCCATGAAGAAAACAGAATACACTTGTGTTCATTGTGGATATTATGGCCAACAAGCACAAAATAAGTGTGAAAAAACTGACACTGACAAGGCCAAGTCAACACCCTAATCAGGCCCAATGAAGAGAAGGCATATGTTTGACTGGCTCCTGACTATGATACTTTGGATGTTGCCAACAAAACTAGTATCATCTAAACTGAGTCCAGCTGGTTAAAATCTAAGTATGTTTTTAAATGTTTTTACCATAAAAAAATATAAAAATAACATAACAATAAAAAATTATAAACCCGGGCAGCCTGGGTAGCCCAGCAGTTTAGCGCCGCTTTCAGCCCAGGGTGTGATCCTGGAGACCCGGGATCGAGTCCCACATCAGGCTCCCTGCATGGAGCCTGCTCCTCCCTCTGCCTATATCTCTGCCTCTGTGTCTCTCATAAATAAATAAATAAAATCTTAAAAAAAAAAATAAAGATAAACCCATTATGATAGCTATTTCCCCTTTCCCAAATAAAACTAGTGAAAAGTGACTTTTTTTCCCAAATCTCTTTAATGTCTAGCTTAATTTAATTGAAAATGGCTAGATTCTCATTTTATTTTTTTTAAAGGATTTTTTTTAGTTTTATTTATTTATTCATGACAGACACAGAGAGAAAGAGAGGCAGAGACACAGGCAGAGGGAGAAGCAGGCTCCATGCAGGGAGCCCGACATGGGACTCAATCCCGAGTCTCCAGGATCATGCCCTGGGCTGAAGGTGGCGCTAAACCACTGAGCCACCTGGGCTGCCCTAAAGGATTTTTATTTATTTATTTATTTATTCATGAGAGAGAGAGAGAGGGCCAGAGACACAAGCAGAGGGAGAAACAGGCTCCATACAGGGAGCCTGACGTGGGACTTGATCCTGGGGCTCCAGGATCAAGCCCTGGGCCGAAGGTGGCGCTAAACTGCTGAGCCACCTGGACTGCCCTAGATTCTCATTTTAATGCTGCATTCAACCTGTTGCAATATTTGGGATGAAGTATATGAAAAATACATGGACCCACACAGATATATATTTGGAAAGGGGAATTGTATTTTAATTGCCTTCTCTGAAAAGTGTGAATATTCTTTAATATTCCAACAAAATCTGACAAGCTGTAGTTTACTAAATATTAACTGTAATGTGACATCTAAAAATCACATCAATAAGGGGTACTGGGTATCTCAGTCAGTTAAGCATCTGCCTAACTGAATCATGGGATTACTGAATCCCATGTTGACCTCCCTGCTCAGCAGAGAGCCTGCTTCTCCCTAGCCCCACTTATGCTCGCTCACTCTCAAAAAAATAAATGAATTCTTCAAGAAATAAAAATAAATCACACCAATAATCTTTTTGTACTGTTAAAGTGCATTTATTTGCACTTTGGAACTTTTACTCATGTTTGATTTTACAACATCATGCACTGATCATTTAGAAAACACTGGTTTCACAGAATTATGTATCATCTAACTCAATTTCTTATAAAACAAAATAATCACATTTATTAAAATCACCAGTGGTCTTCAACTAACATCTTCTTTCATTAAGATATAAGTGTTTGTCAAAGTATATGTAGAAGCATATGAGAATAGCTGTATGCTTAACTCATTGAAACCAGACTGTGTATAACCACTGTTCAAGCAACATCTTCTTTCACTAATATATACCTGTGTATGTAAACTTATGTGTAGAGGCATAAGGGAAGAGCAGTATGCTTAACCCATTTGAACTACCCTGTGTTTAACGCATCCTTCAACTAACATCTTTTATTATGGCACCAGTTTGTAAACATATGTGTTAATACATAAGGAACAGCCTTATGCTTAACTCATTGAAACTACACTGTGGGAGTGTGTGGGTGGCAGACGCCTTCAACTCAGATCATGATCCATCAAGCCCCACATCAGGCTCCCTGCCCAGCGGAAAGCATGTTTTTCCCACTCCATCTGCTGCTCCTCTTGCTTGTGTTCTTGCTCTGTCAAATAAATAAATAAAATCTTAAAAAAAAAAAAAAAAAGAAAAAGAAACCACGTGTATAAATATCTTTCGAGTAATTAATCAATCAATTAATCAAAATATCTTTCAGGTCATTACCTAGGGGTCAAGCCCCACATCAGGCTCCTTGCTTGGTGGGGAGTCTGCTTCTCCCTCTCCCCCTCCTCCCACTCATGCTTGCTCGCTCACTCATTCTCTCACTCAAATAAATAGAATCTTAAGAAAAAAAAAAAGCACATGAGAACAGCCATATGCTTATCTCACTGAACCTATACCGTGTGAAAACCTTCTTTCAAGCAACATCTTCTTTAAGGTATGTGTTTATAGATGTATATGCGGAAGCATATGAAAATAGACCATCCTTAAAAAGAATTTTTAAAAGAACTATTAATAACTGGGAAATTCAATCTCACAAGGCAGATACAAGTGTTCATAACTCTAATTTTTGCTTGCAAATCAATTTTTATCACTCTCATTCATTAATGAGAGTTCTCGTTGCTTCATATTCACACCAGCATTTACTGTTATCAGTATTTTGGATTTGAGACATTCCAGTAGTTATCTCATTGTTTTAACTGGCAGTTCCCTGATGATGAATGATGTTACGCATCTTTCCATATGCCTATTTGACATCTGTATCTCTTCTTTGGTGAAGTGTCTGTTCAGATCTTTTGCCCAATTTTTCTTTTTTTTTTTTTTCAGTATAAGCTCTATGCCCAATATGGGGTTTCATCTCACAACCCCAAGATCAATAACCACCTCGGGGGAACCTACACTTTCTGCTCGGGTCATGGTCTCAGGGTCTTTTAAAAGCCTCACATCAGGCTCTATGCTCAGTGTGGAGTCTGCTTAAGACTCTCTGTCCCACAGAGTGAACAGGAGGGAGGTTCACTCACTTTTTTTTTTTTAAAGTTCACTCACTTTTTTTTTTTTTTTTAAAGATTTATTTATTTATTTATTCATGACAGACACAGAGAGAGAGAGGCAGAGAGACACAGGCAGAGGGAGAAGCAAGCTCCATGCCGGGAGCCCGACGTGGGACTCGATCCCAGGACTCCAGGATCGCACCCTGGGCCAAAGGCAGGCGCCAAACCGCTAAGCCACCCAGGGATCCCCACTCACTCTCTTTTAAATAAATCTTTAAAAAAGAGACACATGCTGGAGGGTATTATGCTGAGTGAAATAAGTCAATCGGAGAAGGACAAACATTCTATGTTCTCATTCATTTGGGGAATATAAATAATAGTGAAAGGGAATATAAGGGAAGGGAGAAGAAATGTGTGGGAAATATCAGAAAGGGAGACAGAACGTAAAGACTACTAAACTAACTCTGGGAAACGAACTAGGGGTGGTAGAAGGGGAGGAGGGCAGGGGGTGGGAGTGAATGGGTGACGGGCACTGGGGGTTATTCTGTATGTTGGTAAATTGAACACCAATAAAAAATAAATTTAAAAAAAGGATTATAGAGGAGTCAGAAGATGTCATCAATCAGAATATTGTTTGCAGTAGTCTAGGGACAAGGTGAAAATATGGTTTAGTGCCATTCTATAACATCTGTGCCAGAAGGTCACAGAAATCTGAAGAGGTGAAGTTTCCTGGCATTTATAATGCTGTAAATCTTGCTAAGGCAACCTGCTTTTATACTACTATTTCCATCTGCTTTCTATACAGGGGTTTCTGATTGATGACTTACTATTGTAGTTCCTCAAATACTGTGATTCAGGTGACTGTTCAAATAGCTCTGAATACTAACTGCCTAATACATACTTGCCTAAATTTCAAGGGACAGCCCTAGTATCTAAAGCAACCAAACAAAAATCACACATACACACACACACAACACACCATGGCATTGAGAATAAACCATGTGCAGAAATATCAACAACTAGATAATTGTTTCAAATGAAATCAGAGATTACATGAGAAAGCTAAAGTGATAATCTGAATGAAGATGGTCAGCATCTCTATACATAATCAATATTTGATTTGCTCACTTTTTTTTTTTTTTTTTACAAAAGCAAATGGTTTTCATTTTCTGATACCCAGGTGTAAGGTAATAAGGTACTCTGGATATGAGGAAAGGACATATAATATCATCAGCAGGCATTTTAACAACTTCGAGCTGCCCTTTTAAATTATTTATGATAGAAACAGGTAATATACCCACAGGGAATTCAACAACTATTTAGTCACACAGGGTCTCATAAGAGGAGTAATACAGTACCATGGCAGATCATAGAATTACTCCGAAGTAAAGGCTCAAAGTTGATCGCAAAATTTATTAAAACACTTGTAAAAATTGTAATATATAAAACAAATATGCTTTCATTTTTACATGTTTCCATATGTTAGTCAAAGATTGCCATGACTGTTGTCCTGAATTTTGAAAACTAGATTTTTCTTGTTGAAACAGATGAAATATTTCCCACAAGAGTTACACATAACCACACACAAACACGCACCAAAGGATATCTCAAAAAAATTTTATATATGCTTAATACAATCTTTAATATAATTTTCCTTTCAATACAAATAGGAAACATCATTTCAAACATTCACATTAGTACTTTAGTAATTCTGTGTCAGTGGTCATCAGTATCTATGCATAATGAAATATCTAAGCAATGCAATAAATTTACACTAGTTTAAAAAATAAGGGCAAGACCTCTATGACCCTCCATCAAAGTGGAGGGGAGAGCATGTGTCCATCTGATGATTATCATTGTACTGGAAATGAGTGATTGTGTAGGTTATCAATAAAGTGTGATTTCACTAGCGTAGAATATTATTCGAGTTTATCTATGAAAGCAGACTTCCTTTGTTCAAGTGTTGGGTTTAATGTATGCTAGCTGAAGACTTTGGTCAATTAACTTAATATCCTCTTTTATAAAATGGTAGAGGAATATGAATAACCTCATCAGGTTTTGTAAGAATAAACTCATGTATGTAAAAAAATAAATAAATAAAAAATAAATAAATAAAAAAGAGACACATGTTCCACCAACTGAGCCAGCCAGATGCCCCCTGCCCATTTTTTAATCAAACTGTTCATTTTCTCAGTTAAGTTTTAAGAGTTCTTTGTATATTTTGGATAACAATCCTTTATCTGATATATCTTCTGCAAATATTATCTCCTAGTTTCTGGCCTCCCTTCGCATACTCCTGATTAACTAATTTTTAAAATTACATGTACTAAAATTCACTTTTTGGTATACAATGCTATGTTCTGACAAATGCACAGAATCATAGAATAACCACAATCAAGATGCAGAACCCTGTTATCAATTTCTACCACTACCCCTAGTCCCTACAACCATTGATATGTTTCCCATCACTGTAGCTTTTGTCTTTTGTAGGATGCATATAAACAGAATCACACATCGTATACCCTTTTGAGTCTGGCATTTTTAATTTAGCATAATACTTTTGAGATTTGCCAATGCTCTATCACATACCAATAATTCCTTTTTTATTGTTGAATTCAATAGACATCCCACAGTTTGCTTATCCATTCACCAATTCAGGGACACCTGAATTATCTATAGTGCTTAGCAATTTGAACAAAATTACTATTGACAGTCGTATATAGTTTTTGAGTAAACATCAGTGTTCACTTTTCTGGGGGTAAATGTCTAGGATTGAAACTACAGGGTCATCATGTGAGTTATATTTAACTTTATGAGAAACTGCCAAAAGATGTCCCAAAGTGGCTGTGCCAATTTGCATTCCCACTAGCAATGTATGAAAGTTCCAGTTGCTCTACATCCTCATTAATACTTCACATTGTCAGCTATTGATTTCTTAGTCATCCTAACAGATATACAGCAGTTTCTCATTGTGGTTTTTAATTTGCATTTCCCTAATACTAATGAATGACACATACCACCTTTTGTTTTTTTTTTTTTTTTTTTTTTTTTTTTTTTTTTAATTTTTTATTTATTTATGATAGGCACACAGTGAGAGAGAGAGAGGCAGAGACACAGGCAGAGGGAGAAGCAGGCTCCATGCACCGGGAGCCCGACGTGGGATTCGATCCCGGGTCTCCAGGATCGCGCCCTGGGCCAAAGGCAGGCGCCAAACCGCTGCGCCACCCAGGGATCCCACATACCACCTTTTGGTCCATACTTAACCACCATACATCTCGTCCAGCAAAGTTTCTATTCAAATCTTTTGCCCAGGGCAGCCCGGGTGGCTTAGCGGCTTGGCACCACCTTCAGCCCCGGGCATGATCCTGGAGTCCCGGTATTGAGTCCCACGTCGGGCTCCCCGCATGGAGCCTGCTTCTCCCTCTGCCTGTGTCTCTGCCTCTCTGCCTCTCATGAATAAATAAATAAAATATTTTTTTTTAAAAATCGTTTGCCCATTCTTTAATTGGGTCCTTATTGTAGAGTTTTGAGAATTATTTCTGTATCCTACATACAAAATCTTTGTCAGATATGTGATCTGCAAAGATCTTCTAGTAATCTACCACTTTTCACTGTTTTCAGAGTACCTTCCAAAGAGCAAAGTTTTTAATTTTAATGAAATCCAATTTATCAACTTATTTTGTACTTTTGGTCATATGTAAGAAATCTTTTTTCTTTTAAAATTTGAGAGACAGAGCCCAAGTAAAGAAGGGGGAGAGGTAGAAGCAGACTCCCCACTGAATGAGGACCCTGAGATAACGACCTGAGACAAAGTCAGACATTTAAGAAACTCAGTGACCCAGGTGCCCCTAGAAATCTGTAGTTAGCCAAGACTACAAAGATATTTTTCCTTTGTTCCTGCTCTTCTGGCAATTGTATTATTTTACATTTTACATTTAGATCGCTGATCTATTTGAGTTCATTTTCACATTAGGTATAATGCAGAAATTCCTTTTTCTCGTATGGTGTCCAACTATTCCAACTCCATATGCTGAGAGACTATCTTTTTCTACTGAATTGCCTTTAAACTTTTGCTGAAATTAACTGACTATATTTTATGTCTCTACCTCAATATCTTGATTACTGTAACTTTACAGAACATCTTGAAACCAGCTATATTTCAGATCAGATTTTCCAACTAGGTTCTTTATCGAAAGTATTCTAGCAGGGTGGCTCAGCAATTTAGCACTTGCCTTCAGCCCAGGGCGTGGATCCTGGAGACCTGGGATCTGTGTGTGTGTCTGTCTCATCAATAAATAAATAAAATCTTTAAAAAAAAAACACTTAAAAAAAGTATTCTAGCAATTTGTATTCTTTTGCCATTTTATAATTTTTTTAAAAGCAGTTTATGATCTATACAAAATGTTGCTGAGATTTTCATTTGGATGGACCAATCTGAAGAGAAATTACCCTTTAACAATTCTCTGTCTTCAAACCACAAACAGGTAATTCTCTATAATTATTTAGGCCTTCTTTGATTTGCTTCATCCATGTTTTATAGTTTAAGGCACAGAGATCCTACACATGCTTTGTGAGATTTATACCTGTTTTGGTTGTTACTTATTTATTTTTAAAGATTTTATTTATTTATTCATGAGAGACACAGAGAGAGAGGGAGAGAGAGAGAGGCAGGCAGAGGGAGAAGCAGGCTCCATGCAGGGAGCCTGACGTCGGACTCTCCGGGATCACACCCTGGGCTACAGGCAGTGCTAAACCGCTGAGCCACCAGGCCTGCCCTTTGGTTGCTATTTAAATGTTACTGGTTTTTGTTTTTGTTTTTTAACTGATTTCCATTCCCAGTTGGTCACTGCTAGTATAAAGAAATGCAATTAATTGTTATACATTGTCTATTTATTCTGCAACCTTGCTAGATTCACATGTTCCTAGAAGCTTTCTTTAGATTCCCAGGGGTTTTCTGCATAGGCAATCATGTCATCTGCAAATAGGGGCAATTTACTTTATTTCTGTTCTGAAAGCTTTCTTTTTCTTGACGTATTGCACTATTCTCAGTCTTAAAAGGAGAAAGCATTCAGACTTTCACTATCTCTTTTAAGTATGACATTAGCTATAGATTTTTGTAGATGCCCTTCATCATGTGAATGTAAAATGCTTCTATTCTTAGTTTGATAAAATTCTTAGTTTAATACCTTCTTGATAAAAGAATTTTTATCAAGAAGGTATTAAAAGGGGTGCCTGGGTGGCTCAGTAGGTTAAACATCTGCCTCAGGTCATGATGTGGAGTTCCCTGCTCAGTGGGGAGTCAGCTTCTCCCATTCCCTCTGCCCCTCCCCCGACCTCATGCTCTCAGTCTCTCTCAAATCTTAAAAAAAAAAAGTATGAAGAATTTTGTCAAATGCTTATTCTCCATCTACAAAGATGATCATATGGCTTCTCTTCATCTATCGATTAAAGTAAATTAGCCTGACTTTCAAATATGGAACATCCTGGCATTCCCAGAATAAATCCCATTTGGTCATGATATATCATCCTTTTTATATCCAACAATAGTTGGATTTTAATTACTAACATTTTTAAAAGATATTTTATTTGATAGAGAGAGCAAGCCAGAAAGCACAAGCATGAGGAACAGCATAGGGAAAGGGAGAAGCAGGCTCCCTACTGAGCAGGGAGCCCAGGACCTGGGGATCACGACCTGAGCCAAAGGCAGACATTTAACCAACGGAGCCACCCAAGCATCCCAATCACTAACATTTTGTTTTGACTTCTAATGTACACTCATTAAGGATACTAACGTAGCTTTCTTTTCTTGAAATATCTTAACCTGGATTTACATCAAGCCTCATAGAATGAGTTGGAAAGTATTCCTTCTAATATCTACTGGAAGAGATTGTATCAAATTGGTATTATTTCCTCCTTAAATGTTTGATATGGGCAGCCCTGGTGGCTCAGCGGTTTAGCGCCACGTTCAGCCCAGGGCATGGTCCTAGGGACCCGGGATCAAGCCCACGTCGGGCTCCCTGCGTGAAGCCTGCTTCTCCCTCTGCCTGTGTCTCTGCCTCTCCCTGTGTGTCTCTCATAATAAATAAATAAAATCTTTAAAAAAAAAAAGTTTGATAGAATTCACCTGTGAAAGCATCTGAATGGACCTCAAGTTTCCTTTGCTGAAAAGTTTTTAATTATGAAATCAGCTTCTTTTTAAAAAACTATTCTGGTTATCTATTCCTTCTTGAATCAGTTTTGGTAGTTTGTTCTTTGAAGCAATATATCAATTTCACTCAAGTTGCCACATTTTAGGACATAGTATTGTTCATACATTTCTCTTATTAACATTTTAAAATTTATAAGATCTGCAGTGATAGCCCTTCTTTCATTTCTGATATTGGTTAACTAGGGCTCCTCCTTTTCTATCCATGCCCTGCCTCTATTTGAACAGTGTGTCATCCTTCCAAGTAAAAAATAGATTCCACAGAAAATGTGAATATTAACACTACATAATTTCCTCAAGGGAACTGCAGTACTTCTGTAAGCAGCAAAAATGCTCTATTCACACTTCCCACTTCATCACAGATTATGCATTAGTCTGCTTGGCTTGCCATAATAAACTAGCACAGACTGAAAGGTTTAAACAAAAATTTATTTTCTCACAGTTCTGGAGACTGAAAATCTGATATTGGGGTGCCAGGACAGTCAGGTTCCTGGCTTACAGACAGCCATCTTCTTAGTATATCCTCATATGGCAGAAAGAGACAGCAAGTTCTCTGGTGTCTCCTCTTATAAGGGCCTATCAGGAAGCCCTACTTTGATTCCCTCATTTAAACCCAATTATCTCCCAAAGGCCAGATCTCCAAATCTCATCACATTGGTGGTTAGGATTTCAACATATGAATTTTACAAAGACATGATTCGGTCCACAGCATGCTGTATTTAAAAAAACACATACTCAAGGCAGGTGGGAGAATGGGTGACATGTGATGGGGGTTAAGGAGTACACTTGTCATAATGAGCGCTGACTAGGTGATGTATGGAATAGTTGAATCACTATATTGTAGACCTGAAACTAATATAACAACGTATGTTAACTATTAGAATTAAAATAAAATAAATTTAAAACATACTCAAGGGTTGACATTAATTATTTTTAATGCTTCAATGACATTTCAAGATCAGTGAAATTGGCTTTTCTCTTTTCAAATACCGGTGTGAGGTGGTAGTAAACATACAATGACTATTAGTACAGTTTGGTACCACTGCCTAAACCATGCTAAGGAGCAAGCAGTTTTATCCATTACTACTTTCATACCACTAAGTACAAATGTCAACACAGTAAAAGGCCTAAAATGTCTGAGCAGTATTCTTAAAGTTCTCAGGAGCATCTGGGTAGTTCAGTTAAGCATGTGACTTCGGCTCAGGGTCCTGGAATCAAGCCTTGATCCATGCTCAAAGGGCTCTGCTTGTCCCTCTCCCTCCCACTATCCCTCACCACTCATGTACATGCACACACTCACATGCATTCTCACTCACTCTCTTAAATAAAATCTTAGGGAAAAAAAATGTTTTAACTCACCACTGCCATACAGAATTAAATTCAAAATTTTTTACGAACTACGAAGTATATTAGCAATTCAAGGTATTATTACAAATTATTCACAAGAGATAAAATCCACAACTAAAAACTTAACCCATTCCTAAACTTTCCAAATTCACTTATGAAAACAGTAAAAGCTATGATGTCAACTTAATACAAACCTTAGAAGGAAATGGAAAACTCTACAGAATCAAAAAACAAAACAAAACAAAACAAATAGAACTATCTCGGCTGGCTATCATGGTTGTGATGAAACAAATAAAAAAAATGAATAAAGCAGTCCAATGGTGCTAAAAACACAATCATGTTTTTGTATGCTTATACACATAAAAAAAAATATACCAGAGGGACGCCTGGGTGGCTCAGTGGTTGAACATCAGCCTTTGGCTCACGGCGCGTGATCCTAGAGTTCCAGGGATCAAGTCCCGCATTGGGCTCCCTGAAGGGAGCCTGCTTCTCCCTCTGTCTCTCTGCCTCTTTCTCTGTGTCTTTCATGAATAAATAAAATCTTAAAATATACACACACACACACACACACACACACACACCAGAAACATTACCAGTGATGTATCTGGGAAAGGGATAAGAAAAATTTAGTCAAAACCTTTTAAATTTTAGACCATCTATAAAATGTATTACCCTTCCCCTAAAATAAATGAAGTAAGTCTGTTTCACAGGTAGTATTTAATGTTTTGGTACATTAAAAACTCAATTTAAAATACTGTAAAATTTTACTCTCTCACTCAATTTGGAAATCGAAGCCAAAATTGTTTTAAGAATTTTTCTATTCCAGTATATATGTATAATTTTTTTTAAGATTTTATTTATTCATGAGAG
The DNA here is from genome assembly GCF_048164855.1 of Canis lupus baileyi. Lineage (NCBI taxonomy): Eukaryota > Metazoa > Chordata > Mammalia > Carnivora > Canidae > Canis > Canis lupus. Next base: position 28,082,662 of record NC_132857.1, on the reverse strand, counting down.
ACACAGACAGGCAAAGACATAGGCAGAGGGAAAAGCAGGCTTCATGCAGGGAGCCCAACGTGGGACTCGATCCAGGGACTCCAGGATCACCCCTGAGCCCAAGGCAGACACTCAACCGCTGAGCCACCCAGGCGTCCCTGTATGACCTTTTTTAAAGCAATAATTCTTTCTAATGGTGAGATAGTATTAATTTACAAATGACAAAAATATAAGTTCAGCTGCCTATTCTATGTTGGATTAAGTTTTCAACCAAAAACCTGGGATACTGCTTCTCCCTCTAGGTCTCTTACCTCTGTATGTCTCTCATGAATAAATAAAATCTACAGGAAAAAAAAAAAAAACCTGGGGAACTTTTTTAACTAGAAGCTCTGTAAGACTGAAAAACTGCATGCTTGCCATCTATGTGATAGGTCTCTCTAAATGGAGAATTCAGTCCAATACGGTATTTCTGGAGAAGTGACCATCAGTTTCACCATTACAATATTTCGAATACACAAAATAAGGCAAAAATCTAACATATAATCTATTTGGAATACTTTTTTTAATACCTTTAACCAAAATTATTTTTCTTTAGATTTTTTTAAGATTTATTTATTTGAGAGCAAGAGTGGGAGGGGCAGATGGGGCAGAAGATAAACAGACTCCCCACTGAGCAAAGAGCCTGACACAGGGCTGGATCCCATGACCAAGATCATGATCTGAGGGGAGGATATGAGTGGCGTTAAGTGTGGCTCCGCGAGGACATGGCAACTGTGAGGTCCAACCTGGGCTGAGTCCTCCCTGGATCATCCATCCTGTTCCTGTGTGACATGCAGAAGCTCTGCCAAATCGCATACTTTCCCCATATTGTCTCTGTGGCTGCCATGCTCAAGGTGGCCAGGCTGCTGGAGGTACCTACCAGCTGTGCTGACAGAGCAGTACCCAGAAGTCCTGGGCCCCACAGGCCCCAAGCTGGGGGCTCAAGGCCTGCAGCCAGTAGCCAAAACTTGCTTCAGCATGGTGCCTGCAGTGCAACGGGAGCTGGATACATGGCCCCAGCTGTGTTCTGTGCTCCTCTGTGGCATTGAGACACAGGCCTGCATCCTGAATACCACCCTGGACCTCTTGGACCGGGGGCTGCAGGTCCATGTGGTGGTGGACGGCTGCTCTTCTCGAAGCCAGGTGGACAGGCTAGTAGCCCTGGCCAGGATGCGGCAGAGTAGCACCTTCCTCTCCACCAGCAAAGGGCTGATGGGCTGATTCTGCAGCTTTTGGGTGATGCCGCCCACCCCCAGTTTAAAAAAAGATCCAGGACAGCCCCGGTGGCTCTGCGGTTTAGCGCTGCCTTCAGCCCAGGGCATGATACTGGAGACCCGGGATTGAGTCCCATGTCGGGCTCCCTGCATAGAGCCTGCCCTCTGCCTGTGTGTCATGCATAAATAAATCTAAAAAAAAAAAAAAAAATTATCTGAGCCAAAATGAAGAGTCGGACACTTGACTGAGCCACTCACCATGACCCCAAACTTAGTTTTATCTTTTAAAGATTTCATTTATTTATTTGAGAGAGAGTGGGAACACTCAGGCACATGCTTGAGCCAGGGGGAAGGGCAGAGGGAGAGGAAGTAGCAGACTGGACATGGGGCTCCATCCTAGAACCGTGAGATCAGGACCCAAGCCGAAGGCAGACACAACTGACTGAGCCACCCAGGTGCCCCCAAAATTAATTTTATTTTTTTTAATATTTTATTTATTTATTCATGATAGACAGAGAGAGAGAGGCAGAGACACAGGCAAAGGGAGAAGCAGGCTCCATGCAGGGAGCCGATGAGGGACTCGATCCCCAGACCAAGGATCACACCCTGAGCCAAAGGCAGATGCCCAACCACTGAGCCACCCAGGCGTCCCCCAATATTAATTTTAAAGGGAAAAAACAACTGTCAAAAAAACCAAGTATCTTTTCACATGTGCTTATGCAATACTGAGAACAAAAAAACGAAAGGGAGACTTATTTTAAACTATAAGGCTGGAGAGACATAACTAACCTTGATGAAACCCTGATTTTAAAAAAAAATGTTAGGGCACCTGGGTGGCTCAGTGGTTGAGCATCTGCCTTTGGCTCTGGTCAGCATCCTGGGGTCCTGGGATCGAATTCCACATCAGGCTCCCCACCGGAGCCTATGTCCCTCTGCCTATGTCTCTGCCTCTCTCTCTGTCTCTCATGAATATAAAAAAAAAAAAAAATCTTAAAAAAAAAAAAAAAGGAGAAAAGGAGAAAGTATATATACCCACCACTCATTAATATGTACAACTGTGTATTACATAAAATTTTATTTTTTCCCCATTAATAATTACAATTTAAGAGTCTTCCATACTACAAAACTCTTTGCAAATGTTTTTAACAACGTCTTAAATATTCCAGTAATAATAATATGATTTAAGGGGTGCCTGGGTGGCTCAGTTGCTTAAGCATCCTATTCTTGATTCGGCTCAGGTCATGATCTTAGGGTTGTGGGATGGAGCTCTGCACGGAGTGTGAAGCCTGCTTGAGATTCTCTCTCTCTCTATCCCTCTACCCTTCCCCCTCTGTTTGCGCACACATATTCTCACTTTTTTCAAAAAAATTTTACTTAAATGTCTTATTGCTTAATCATTAAATGAGCCTCCACCACTTCTTTGATGACATCTCAATTCCCAGACAATGTCCCCTGTGCTGTATTTGCCAAGGATAATGGACAAGAACTATGCTGAATTTGTTTGACAATTCAGGTCAGTTACTCTTGTTACATATTGTGTACACTCAAAAGAAAAAGAAAATATGATAATCATATCTACTTTTTACTTCTGGCAGGAAAATATAGATAGCAGTACAGAAGTGATCTCTGCTTCCTCTACCTTTACATGCAAAAGGCTCTCCTCCTACTCCACATTAAAACTGAAGAGGAAGGGATGGCTGGTTGGCCCAGCTGGTAGAGCATGTGACTCATGATCCTGGGATCAGGAGAAAGAGCCCCACACTGGTTGTGGAGTCTACTTAAGAACTTTTTCTAAAAAAAGTGAAGAGGAAAACAAATCTCTAATGAAGCTGTTATGAGTATTCACAATTTTTTTTTTTTAGGATAGTCACACAGAGAGAGAGAGAGAGAGAGAGAGAAAGAGGCAGAGACATAGGCAGAGGGAGAAGCAGGCTCCATGCACCGGGAGCCTGACATGGGACTCAATCCCCGGTCTCCAGGATCGCGCCCTGGGCCAAAGGCAGGCACTAAACTGCTGCGCCACCCAGGGATCCCAGTATTTACAAATATTAATGAATAAAAACTGCTTGTTTTTTTTTTTAAGATTTATTTTATTTATTTGACAGAGTGGAAGCATAAGCAGGGACAGCAGCAGGCAGAAGGAAGAGAAGCAGACTCCCAGCAGAGCAGGGAGCCTAACACCTGAGCCCAAGGCAGACGCTTAACCGACTGAGCCACTTAGGTGCCCAGTTTACCTTTAAAACATGTCTCATAAAATGAATGAATGAATGAATGAATAAATAAATAAATAAAACAGGTCTCATTGCTGGACTTTTGAATTGTTTTAAAACATAACCTACTAGGGGATCCCTGGGTGGCTCAGCGGTTTCATGCCTGCCTTTGGCCCAGGGCGCGATCCTGGAGTCCCGGGATCGAGTCCCACGTCGGGCTCCCGGCATGGAGCCTGCTTCTCCTCTGCCTGTGTCTCTGCCTCTCTCTCTCTATGTCTATCATAAATAAATAAAAATAAAATAAAATAAAAAAACATAAGCTATTAAAACTCAAACTGTACTATTGTTGTGCATATAGCTTTAAATCAAAAGAATCTTTGCTGCCTTAGGGGAAAAAAACTTCTCGGCTCCATTTTAGTTTTTTTATTAATAAAAGCTTAAATACTTATTTTTTCCATTTCATTAACCACTTTTACTCCCACTTCTATGTACATTTACATTCTCTTCACGTCTTGTGAATACTGCTTTAGGATAGAAATGTATAGGGCAACTCTGCAGCCCAGGTGGCTCAACGATTTAGCGCCGCCTTCGGACCAGGGCCTGATCCTGGATATAGGGATCGAGTCCCACGTCAGGCTCCCTGCATGAAGCCTGCTTCTCCCTCTGCCTGTGTCTCTGCCTCTCTCTCTCTCTCTCTCTCTCTCTCTCTCTCTCTCGGTCTCTCATGAATAAATGAATAAAATCTTTAAAAAAAAAAAAAAGGATACAAATGTATAGTTAGTTCTTTGTCATTTGCTTCCTGTATGATTAGGATCAGGGGGAAGGGATCCCTGGGTGGCGCAGCGGTTTGGCGCCTGCCTTTGGCCCAGGGCGCGATCCTGGAGACCCGGGATCGAATCCCACATCGGGCTCCCGGTGCATGGAGCCTGCTTCTCCCTGCCTGTGTCTCTGCCTCTTTCTCTCTCTCTCTCTCTCTCTCTCTGTGACTATCATAAATAAAAAAAAAAAAAAAAAAGGATCAGGGGGAAAAAATTTACTACACAATTTAGCTGTTTGGATTTTTTTTTTTAAGATTTTATTTATTTATTCATGAGAGACGGGATCCCTGGGTGGCGCAGCGGTTTAGCGCCTGCCTTTGGCCCAAGACGCGATCCTGGAGACCCGGGATCGAATCCCACGTCGGGCTCCCGGAGCATGGAGCCTGCTTCTCCCTCTGCCTGTGTCTCTGCCCCTCTCTCTCTGTGACTATCATAAATAATTTTTTTTAAAAATTAAAAAAAAAATAATTAAAAAAATAAAGATTTATTCATAAGAGACACAGAGAGAAAGAGAGGCAGAGACACAGGCAGAGGGAGAAGCAGGCTCCATGCAGGGAGCCGGATGTGGGACTGGATCCCAGGTCTCCAGGATCAGGCCCAGGGCTGAAGGTCGCACTAAGCCACTGAGCCACCCGGGCTGCCCCAGCGGTTTGGATTTTTAACTAAAAAGCATACTTATATCCCTGCAATAACCAACAACAAAATAAAAGCTTAATAGGAAAAACGGTTTATGGTTTCCCTGTGCTCAAACTAGAGTGAATCCTCATTCAAAGATTCCCCATTTACAAATTTGCCTACTTGGTAAAATTTTCTATAGCACCAAATCTTTGGCATCATTTGTAGAAGAGTAAAGAAAAACTTGAACTGACCCAGAGCTCAAGTTCCCATCTGAGGTCTAACCAGGCAATGCTCTGACTTCTTGTTTCAGCTCTCGTACTATAAAATGTCCTTTTTTTAAAAAAAAAGATTTTATTTATTTATTCATAGAGACAGAGAGGCAGAGACACAGGCAGAGGGAGAAGCAGGCATCATATAGAGAGCCTGATGTGGGACTCGATCCAGGGTCTCCAGGGTCATGCCCGGGGCTGCAGGCGGCGCTAAACCACTGCACCACCAGGGCTGCCCCAAGTGTCCGTTTTGTAATCTACTAAGTGTCATGTTATTCACATTTTTGTGCTTTAAAAAAAAAAAAAAATTCATGGCTTGGGACACCAGGCTTAGTGGCTGAGCCCTCTACCTTTTGGGCTCAAGTGGTGATCCTGGGGTCCTGGGACCAAGTCACCTGCAGAGAGAGCCTGCTTTGCCTTCTCCCTATGTCTCTGCCTCTATGTGTCTCTCATGAATAAATAAATAAAATCTTTAAAAAAAAAAAATTCATGGATTAAAATGGTCTCCAAGTGTTGTGAAGTGTTGTCTAGTGTTCCTAAGCTCTAAAAGGTTGTGATGGGGATCCCTGGGTGGCGCAGCGGTTTAGCACCTGCCTTTGGCCCAGGGCGCGATCCTGGAGACCCAGGATCAAATCCCACATCGGGCTCCTGGTGCATGGAGCCTGCTTCTCCCTCTGCCTGTGTCTCTGCCTCTGTGTGTGTGTGTGTGTGTGTGTGTGTGACTATCATAAATAAAATAAGATAAGATATGATAAGATAAGATAAGATAGATAAGATAAGATAAGATAAGATAAAATAAAATAAAATAAAATAAAATAAAATAAAATAAAATAAAATAAAATAAAAGGTTGTGATGTACCTTATAGAGAAAATACATTTAGATAGGTATGGTTCAGACATGTGCTGCCACTAGTGCTATCAGCCATGAATTCAATGATAATGGATCAACAATATGCATTAAATAAGGTATCTTTGAAAAGAAGCACACAGATTATGTCTCAACTGGCTTTATGCAAATGTCACCAGAGGCTCACAGGAATCTGTGTATGTTTCCCCTAGGAACAACCATTTAGCATTTGCTAGTTCAGGGTCTGCAACTGCCATGAGTAACAAGAATCAACTGGAGTTGGAAACACTATTCAATGGGAAAAACAGAATTGGATGGGATAGAAAGTGAAAGAATGGTCTCATTCTCCTAATCTCTTTCAACTGCAGAACTCAAGTCATATCTTAGAAGCAAGTTCAAGATATACAGACAGCAAAGAGGCACCTGGCTGGCTCAGTCAGTTAAGTGTCTGCCTTCTGGTCAGGTCATGAACCCAGGGTCCTGGAACTGAGCCCCACATCTGACTCCCTGCTCAGGGGGAGCCTGCCACTACCCCTACTTGTGCTCGGTCTCAGTCTCTCTCTCTCAAATAAAATCTTTGGGGAAAAAAAAGATAAACAGCAAAGTTGTACTATTCTAATACTATCCGTAACGTATCCACAGAACACCTAAGCCTTGATGGGTAGGGGATATAGTATTACTTAAGTACAAAGAACATGGGCAGCACGGGTGGCTCAGCGGTTTAGCGCCGCCCTCAGTCCAGGGCGTGATCCTGTAGGCCTGGATCAAGTCCCACGTCGGGCTCCCTGCATGGAGCCTGCTTCTCCCTCTGCCTGTGTCTCTGCCTCTCTCTCTGCATCTCTCTGTGTCTCTTATGAATAAATAAATAAAATCTTAAAATAATAAAGTACAAAGAACAAGAAACTAAAGAAGCTAACTAGGACTCTATCTAAGACTCTGATACTTCCTTGCCTATGTTGGAGAAATTTTTGATACTTTGAACGAAGGAATAAGAAGATTAAGAACCACTAGGGGCGCTGGGTGGCTCAGCTGGTTAAGCTTCTGCCTTTGGCTCAGGTCATGATCCTGGGGTCCTGGGATTAAGCCATATATCCGGCTCCCTGCTCAGCAAGGAGCCTGTTTCTCCCTCTCCCTCTGCCCCTCCCTGCTGCTTGTGCCACTCACTCACTCACTATCTCAAATAAATAAATAAATAAATAAAATATTTTTATAAATAATTTCAGAAAAACATTCTATGATTTAATAGGGATCAATGTAGCAAATAAAAAATTCTGTTTTGCAAAAATTCAGTCAAGTACACAGGCATAAGCAACCAGAGAAAAATAATTTCTGCACATCTGTAACATGAAATTTCATATAATCACTAAAAAACTTGAAATATTTTAAACAGGGCAGCCCTGGTGGCTCAGAGGTTTAGTGCTGCCTTCAGCCCAGGTTGTGATCCTGGAGACCCGGGATCAAGTCCCATGTCTGGCTCCCTGCATGGAGCCTGCTTCTCCCTCTGCCTGTGTCTCTGCCTCTCTCTCTCGTGTTCTGTGTCTCTCATGAAGAAATAAATAAAATCTTTAAAAATATATATTTTGTAAACAAACTGCACATGATCCAATGTTAACTGGAAAAATCAGATTGTGAAGGGACACCTGGGTGGCTCAGTGGTTGAGCATCTGCCTTCAGCTCAGGGCGTGATTGTGGGATCTGGGATCGAGTCCCATATTGGGCTCCCTGCAGAGCCCCTACCTTCCTCCGCTTGTGTGTCTGCCTCTCTCTCTCTCATGAATGAATAAATAAATCTTAAAAAAAAAAAAATCAGACTGTGAATAACTACCATTACTTTAAAAGAACTGTATACTTTTGTGCAAAAGCCAAAAAATCGTGCTTGCTTCAGCAGTACATATACTAAAAGTGGACCAATACAGAGATTAGCATGGTCCCTGCATAAGAATGACATGTAAATTCATAAAATGTCCCATAAAGCAAAAGTCCCCCCAAAATGGGAAGAAACATAAAACAAAGGTAACAAAGCATGAGAGTTACAGTAAAATTTGGTTGTCTTATTTATACATTCAGTTTTTCCAAGCTATCACAACAGCCATGGATTACTATCGTAACAAGGTAGGAGTGTTTTTCTTTTTAAAACACTCTTTTGAAATCTCTAACTTTCCCAAATACTCTCAAAATCATTGTTAGTATATTCGTATACTGATGTTTTCAATTATTTTCGTTAATTTATGCTTACTTATTGTGCTCTATTCAGCAGTCTTTGCACGCTCAAAATATACTCTGTATAATCCTAGAAACATCACACTAGTAAAAAAAAACCACAGATCTATATATCTAAAATGCAAATTCCATATAAGCAAGGACTGAATGTTTTTAAGATTTTATTTATTTAAAGTAATGGGGAAGGGGCAAAAGGAGATAAAGAAACAAGCTCCCCACTGAGCAGGAGGAGGTCAGAGCAGGTGGATCCCAGGACCCTGGGATCAGGATGTGAGCCAAAGTCAGACACTAATCAACTGAGCCACCAGCTCCCCAAGACTGAATGTCTTTCATCTCTATATTCCCAAAGCCTTGCACACAGCCTGGCACATGTAAAAATTGTCACAGGTCTATATTAAAATATATACTAAGAGAGTAGCCTGGGTGGCTCAGCGGTTTAGTGCCTGCCTTTGGCCCAGGGTGTGATCCTGGGGTCCTGGGATAGAGTCCCGCATCAGGCTCTCTGCATGGAGACTGCTTTTCCCTCTGTGTCTCTGCCTCTCTCTCTCATGAATAAATAAAATCTTAAAAAAAAAAAAAAAAAAAAAAGAGGGACGCCTGGGTGGCTCAGCAGTTGAGCATCTGCCTTCGACCCAGGATCAAGTCCCACGTCGGGGTCCCTGCATGGAGCCTCCTTCTCCCTCTGCCTGTGTCTCTGCCTCTCTCTCTGTCTCTCATGAATAAATAAATAAATAAAATCTTAAAAAAAAAAGAAAAAAATCACTATTGGAACACCCAACAATACTTGTTACCTACAGGCTCCACCAATGAATGCTAAAATTACTGTGCAAAACCTTGAGAACAGTATATTGACATAATTTCAAAGTATCTCCTCTAAGATACTTATTAATTACAAGGAAAAAATATTAACTATGCAATAGGGAGGATCAGCAAAGTATTGGCTCACAGAACATTAATTTTTCTGTTTCTATTACTACAGGGAATGAGCTAAGAGAATTTTCACCAAATTGAAAGGATATGTTCCAGATAGTCTAAACTTAAAATACAGCCTATGTGTTGCACATAAAAAATTAACATTTTGAGGAGGGGAGAACAATCCTTGAGATACACAAAGAGATGAAGCTCATTTGCCAGAATAACTGTAACAGAGACAATTAATGTAAAAGCCCTCAAGAGATATGTCTTCTTCGTTAACACTCTTGGACAGAGAAAGCAAATGGTGATTTCAACTTCTACTCAATCAGACTGGCACAGCATAGGGGCTTCATTTGCTACTGAGATACTCCTGCAAGCATGTCTTTAAGAGTGTATGGGGGCACCTGGGTGGCTCTGTCGGTTAAAAGTCAGACTCTATTTCAGCTCAGGTCATGATCCCAGCATCCCGGGATGGAGCCTAGTGTTGGGCTCCCTAACTCAACAGGGAGTCTGCTGCTCCCTCTCCCACTGCCCCTTCCCCCAACTTGTGCACTCTCTCTAGTAAGTAAAAAAATATATTTTTTAAAAATACATAAAAATTTTACAAATAAAAAATTGAAAGTGTACATATAAAAAATTAAAACATAAGATGACTGCTCTAAATAAACAAGACTAAGGAAACAACCAAATGGAATATTAAAATTCAATCCTGCAGTTTGAAAAAAAACAGCTACCAAAGCAATTCGAATGTAGATCAGATATTATAATAGGGAATTACAACAAATTTTCTTAGATGTGCTACTGCATGTTGCTATTGCACGCTGAAGCATTACGTATCATGACGTCTGCAATTACTCTCAAATAGTTGAAAATACATATATACATACGTATGAATGCAGAGACAGAATATTATAGGTTGAATTACATCCCCCCCCCCCCCAACTCCGTATGTTGAATTCCTAACACTTAGTACCTTACTGGAGAATAGGGTCACTGCAGATGTTAATAGTTAAGATGAAGCCAAATGGACTAGGATGAGCCTGTAATTCAATAAATAGGATTGGTGTTCTCATAAAAAGGGGAAATTTGGACACATAAAGAATGGAGTCACACTGGTACAAGATAATCAACTACCAGAAACTAGGAGAGAGGCCTGGAACAGATCCTTCCCTAACATGTCCGAGGGAACAAGGCCCTACAGACATCTTGATCCCAGACACCTAATCTTTAGAACTATAAGACAATAAATGACTATTGTTTAAGCCACTCTATTATATATGGCAGCCCTAGAAAAATAATAGAAAAACAAAGTACAGCAAAATTGTTGCAAATGTTGAATCTAGGAGGCAAGTATATGGTAGTAACTTCTTTCACTTTTGTGTGTATCTAAAGGTTTAATACCTTAGAAATGTGTGAATACTGTTCTCTAGTAATCAACATTTTAGTAGCCATTGATAATACTTATCTAGTCAAGGGGCACCTGGCTGGCTTAGTTGGTGGAGCATGCAACTCTTGATCCCCCAGTTGCGAGTTTGAACCCCAGGTGAAGTGTAGAGATTTAAAAAATAAAATCTTAAAAAAAAATGACACCAAAAGCACAATGAACAAAAGAAAAAAATAGGTAAATTGGACATCATCAAAATTATTGTTCTGCTTCGATTACACCATCAAAAAAGTGAAAAGACAACCCACAGAATAAGAAAAATTTTATAAGAAAAAAAAAAAAAAAAAAAAAAAAGAAAAATTTTATAAGGACGCCTAGGTGGCTCAGCAGTTGAGCGGCTGCCTTCAGCTCAGGGTGTGATCCCGGGATCCGAGATCGAGTCCCACATCGGGCTCCTTACAGGGAGCCTGCTTCTCCCTCTGCCTGTGTGTGTCTGCCTCTCTCTCTCTCTTTCATGAATAAATAAAATCTTTTAAAAAATAAAAGAAAAAAAAAAGAAAAGAAAAGAAAGAAAATTCTGCAAATCATGTATCTGATAAGGGACCTACAGCATTTAGAATATACAAAGAACTCTGACAATTCAATAATAAAAGACAAACCAATTTTTTAAATGAGGAAAGTATCTGAAAAGAGATTTCTTTAAAGAAGATCTATAAATGGCCAACAAGCATTTGAAAAGACGCTCAGGGGCAGCCCGGGTGGCTCGGCGGTTTAGCACCACCTCGCCACCTTCAGCCCAGGGTATGATCCTGGAGACCCGGGATCAAGTCCCAAGTCGAGTCCCAAGTCGGGCTTCCTGCATGGAGCCTGCTACTCCCTCTGCTTGTGTCTCTGCCTCTCTTCTCTCTGTGTGTCACTCATGAATAGATAAATAAAATCTTAAAAAAAAAAAAAAAAAGGAAAAAAACAAATACTGGTGAGGATTTGGAGAAACTGGAACCCTCAAATACTGTTGGTGGGTCTGCGAAATAGCACAGTCTCTTGAGAAAAGTTTGGAAATTTCCTTAAATCCTAAACACAGAATTACCATAACACCCAGCAATTCCACTCCTAGGTTCCTCAAGAGAACCATAGAAGCATTATGTCTACAAAAAAACATACACACATGTTCATACCACCATTATTCATGATAACTAGAAAGTGAAAACAGGGGATCCCTGGGTGGCTCAGCAGTTTTGCGCCTGCCTTTGGCCCAGGGCGCGATCCTGGAGTCCCGGGATCAAGTCCCGCGTCGGGCTCCTGGCATGGAGCCTGCTTCTCCCTCTCCTCTGCCTGTGTCTCTGCCTCTCTCTCTCTATGTCTATCATAAATAAATAAGTTTAAAAAAAAAAAAAAGTGAAAGTGAAAACAACCCAAACATTTTACTTACTATATTTACTGGTTTACTATTCAGAAACAGTCAGGTGGAAGAGATACACAGGGAAGAATATGTGGGAAAAGGCTCAGATAAGCTGCCACATTCACTGAACCACCAAGCTACTCACATCTCCACACAATCACCAAACTGGAAGCTCTCTGAACCTCATCCATTTGGGTTTTTACAGAGACTTCATTATCTAAGCACGACTGATTAAATCACTGGCCATTGGCAACTGATCCTATGTCCAACCTCTCTCCTCTCTCTGAGGTTCAGGGGGTGAGACTGAAAGTCCAACCATCTAATCATATGGTTGGTTTTCCTGGCAACCAGCCTCTATCCCACTGGCTTTCCAAAAGTTCTCTCATTAACATAAACACAGGTGTGGTTGAAAGAGGTTTGCTGGGGATCCCTGGGTGGCTCAGCGGTTTAGTGCCTGCCTTCAGCCCAGGACCTGATCCTGGAGACCCGGGATCGAGTCCCACATTCGGCTCCCTGCATGGAGCCTGCTTCTCCCTCTGCCTGTGTCTCTGCCTCTCTGTGTGTCTCTCTCATGAATAAATAAAATCTTTAAAAATAAAAAATAAAAAATAAAAAAAGAAAGAGGTTTGTTATGAATGTCAAGACACTTTTATCTCTCTAATCACTTAGGAAATTCCAAGGTTTTAGGAGATCCATGCCAGAAACTGGACAAAGATTAAATATATATTTCTTATCATAAATCACATTGTCTTGGGGTGGGTATGAGGGAGAAGCTCTCAATTGATATGGAATAATTTCTTAGATATACTGCTAGGAAAAAAAAAAAAAGATATACTGCTAGGTGGAAAAAGAAGAGGGGTCACACACAAATAGGAAACATTAAACTTTAAAACTTCTGTTCAGCAAAATATACAATCAATAGAATGAAAAGGCAACCTACAAAATGGGAGAAAATATCTGCAAATCACATTCCTAATATGGGATTAATTCCAGAATAAAGAATTCCTACAACTCAACAACAACAAAAAAATCAAATAACCCAATTAAAATTGGGGCAAAGGACTTGAATAAATGATATACACAGGGTGTCTGGGTGGCTCAGTCAGTTAAACGTCTGCCTTCAGTTCGGGTCATGATCCTGATGTCCAGGGACCGAGCCCAGCATCGGGCTCCCTGCTCTGTGGGGAGCCTGCTTCTCCCTCTGCCTCTGCCCTTATCCTCTCTTGCTCTCTTTCTCTGTCAAATAAATAAATAAAACCCCTAAAAAAAAAAAAAATGATATACAGATGATATACACATACCCAACAAGCATATAAAAAATGTTCAATATCACTAATCATGAGAGAAATGCAAATTAAAACCACAATGAGGGGGGCACCTTGGTAGCTCAGTTGGTTAAATGTCCACCTTCAGCTTAGGTTATGATCTCAGGGTCCTGAGATCAATCCCCACATTGGGCTCCCTGCTCAGTGGGTAGTCTGCTTCTCCTCCTCTTTGCCCCTCCCCCTGCTCATGTGCACTCTCTCTCAAATAAATAAAATCTTAAAAAAAAAAAAAAAAAAAAACATACAGGGATCCCTGGGTGGTTCAGCAGTTTGGCGCCTGCCTTCGGCCCAGAGCGTGATCCTGGAGTCCCAGGATCGAGTTCCACATCGGGCTTCCTGCAGGGAGCCTGCTTCTCCTTCTGCCTAGGTCTCTGCCTCTCTCTCTGTCTCTCATGAATAAATAAATAAAAATCTTAAAAAAAAAAAAAAAAAAAACCCAGAATGGGCAGCCTGGGTGGCTCAGCGGTTTAGCGCCACCTTCAGTCCAGGATGTGATGCTGGGGTCCCGGGGTCGAGTTCCACGTCGGGCTTCCTGCATGATGCCTGTTTCTCCCTCTGCCTGTGTCTCTGCCCCTCTCTCTCTCTCTCTCTCTCTCTCTCTCTCTCGGTCTCTCATGAATAAATAAATAAAATCTTAAAAAAAAAAGAAAGAAACAATGAGTTATCACCTCACACCTATTAGAATAACTACTATCAAAGAAAGAGGAAGTAAGTGTTGGTGAGAACGTGGAGAAACTGGAACCTTTTTATAGGATTGTAAAATGGTATTATCACTATGGAAAATGGGATGGAGGCTCCTCAAAAAATTAAAAATAGACTACCATGCAATCCAGCAATCCTACTTCTGAGTAGATATTCAAAAGAATTGAAAACAGGGATCCCTGGGTGGCGCAGCAGTTTGGCGCCTGCTTTTGGCCCAGGGCGCGATCCTGGAGACCCGGAATGAAATCCCACATCGGGCTCCCGGTGCATGGAGCCTGCTTCTCCCTCTGCCTGTGTCTCTGCGCCTCTCTCTCTCTCTGTGACTATCATAAATAAATAAAAATTTAAAAAAAAAATTTTTTTTAAAAGAATTGAAAACAGGATCTTGAAGAGATATATGGACACCATGCTCATAGCAGCACTGTTCACAATAGCCAAAAGGTGGATGAGCCATGGATGAATGGATAACCATAATGTGAGATGTGCATACAATGGAATATTGTTCAGCTATCAAAGGAAGGACATCCCGTCACATGCTACAACATGGATGAACCTTGTGGACATTATGCTAAATGCAATAAGCCAGCCACAAAAAGAAATAATACATGATTTCAATCATGTGAGGTATCTAAAGTAGCCAAACTCATAGAAACATAAAGTGGAAGAGTGACTGCTACAGGCTGTAGGAGGGAGAAATAGGAAGTTGTTCTGTGAGTACGGAGCTTGTTTTGCAAGATGAAAAAAGTTTCCAAATCTGTGGCACAACAATATGAACATACTTAACACTACTGAACTGAATACTTAAGAATTGGTTAAGAAGATAAAATTTGGGGGGATTCCTGGGTGGCTCAGCAGTTTAGCGTCTGCTTTTGGCTCAGGGCGTGATCCTGGAGTCCCAGGATCCACTCCCACATCCGGCTCCCTGCATTGAGCCTGCTTCTCCCTCTGCCTGTGTATCTGCCTCTCTCTCTTTCTCTCTGTGTCACTCATGAATAAATAAGTAAAATCTTAAAAAAAAAAAAAAAAAGGCAGCTGGGTGGTTCAGTGGTTAAGTGCCTGCCTTTGGCTCAGGTCATGGCCCTGGGGTCCTGGGATCGGAGGCCTGCATCAAGCTTCCTGCAGGGAGCCTGCTTCTTCCTCTGCCCCTCTCTCTCATGAATAAATAAAATCTTTTAAAAGGGGGGGGGGTGATGTTCTTAAGGGAAAAGGTGCATGACATCCATGACTTTAGATGGTTCAGAAAAAAATACAAGGGATGGGAGAAAGGAAGGGATGGAGGGAAGGAGGGAAAAGCAAATGTGACAAAATGTTAATAAGTGAATAGTGATGAAAAGCATATGGGAGTTTTTTGTACTATCATTCCAACAACACTCTGTAAGTTTGTATTTATTTCAAAATTTAAAAGTTTAAAATATGAAAAGCGGAAACTTTTTTTACAGAAAACAGCTAATAAGTGTAAATAACAGAGTTAGAAAACCCCCAATGTAACAAATGACTGGACCAACGATAATAATCAACCACTAGGTGAAAGGGAAAATGTACTTTTACAATGAAGAAATCTGGCGGGCATCACACTAAGCAAGGAAACTTAGCATTGTAAACAATGGGGCAAACTAACATGTGGCAGTTTCCACCACCTTATTTATGGATCCTCACTAGCAGGAGGAGAACCAGACATTCTGTTGTTCCTGATGTATGACAATATAAATTATATGTTATCACCTATAAAGTATCTGTGCCAAACACATTTGACCCAAATTTAATCAAGCCTCTCTAGACCTAACTTCCATCCTATAGGAAATAAAAGGAATTAACGAAACCAGTTAAAAGACATTTTAAGCATTCAATCAGAAAATTCGTAACGTGTAACACTGCTGACTTTTTGTCAATGCTAGGGCAGCCCGGGTGACTCAGCGATTTAGCACCACCTTGGGCCCAGGGTGTGATCCTGGAGACTCAGGATCAAGTCCCACGTCCGGCTCCCTGCATGGAGCCTGCTTCTCCCTCTGCTTGTGTCTCTGCCTGTGTCTCTCATGAATAAATAAAATCTTAAAAAATAAAAAATTCAACGCCAGAGACTTAATGCTAATTACCTTAGGCATAATAAGGTAATAAGGTATGCCTTAGATATTATGTTTTTAACATTGCCTTCACTTGGGCAGCCCAGGCGGCTCAGCAGTTCAGCGCTGCCTTCAGCCCAGGGCATGATCCTGGAGACCCAGGACCCAGTTCCACATCAGGCTTCCTGCATGGAGCCTGCTTCTCCCTCTGCCTAGGTCTCTGTCTCTCTCTCGGTCTCTCATGAATAAATAAATAAAATCTTTAAAAAAAAAAAAAATACTGCCTTCAGTGGAGTCTGGTTTAAAATTAAAAAGTGTGGAAGAATTTAATTTTTAAATTTTTTTTAAGATTTTTATTTATTTATTCATGAGAGACAGAGAGAGAGGCAGAGACACAGGCAGAGGGAGAAGGAGGTTCCTCATAGGGAGCCCAATGCAGAACTCGATCCTGGGACCCAGATCACACCCCAAGCTGAAGGCAGATGCGCAACCGCTGAGCCACCCAGGCGTCCCATTCTTTTAAGATTTTTTTAATTTTCTTATTCATGCGAGACACACAGAGAGGCAGAGACATAGGCAGAGGGAGAAGAAGGCTCCCTGCAGGGAGCCCCATGTGGGACTTGATCCAGGCTCAACTACTGAGCCACCCAGGCATCGCAAGAATGACATAATCTTAAAGAGATACATCATGAGATTTTTTTTTTTTTTTTTTTTTTATCTATTTATGATAGTCACAGAGAGAGAGGGGCGCAGAGACACAGGCAGAGGGAGAAGCAGGCTCCATGCACCGGGAGCCCGACGTGGGACTCGATCCCGGGTCTCCAGGATCGCGCCCTGGGCCAAAGGCAGGCGCCAAACCGCTGCGCCACCCAGGGATCCCACATCATGAGATATTTAGGGGACAAAGAGCATGATATGTGCTACTTAATTTCAATTGATTGTTGGAGGAGGAGGTAGATAGAGGGCTAAAGCAAATGGTTAACTGTTAGTAACAGGTAAATCTACATGAAATTAATAGGTGTTCATTCTTGCAACTATTCTGGATGTTTGCAATTTCACATAAAAGATGGGGGGAAGTTAACAGAATATTCTACATACAAAGAAAGGGAAATTGGGGCAGCCCAGGTGGCTCAGTGGTTTAGCGCCGCCTTCAGTCCAGGAAGTGATCCTGATCCTGGAGACCTGGGATGGGATCAAGTCCCATGTCAGGCTGCCTGCATGGAGCCTGCTTCTCCCTCTGCCTGTGTCTCTGCCCCCTCCTCCACACACCTCTCTGTCTCTCATGAATAAATAAAATCTTTAAAAAGGGGGGGGGGGGGGATTATCCCTTAAAAGTATCTTACTAAGTGGGACAGAGAATACAGCAGGTGCCTGTAACAAACTCAGCCTCAGCACAGTTTTGCACTTATCATCCCACCCAAGGAACTACTCAAAACAGGTAAGGCATTGTGCCAAGTACTACAGTAGGGCACAAAGTAACAGGACACAACCACACACACCCTAGGCTAACTGGAGAGAGGAGTTACAAATAAGGGAAAAGTCACTTAAGACCTCATTAATGGTATGATATTTAGCTGGATTTTGAGGAATGGATATGATATGAATGGTCTGAGAGGAGGGAGACAAGCAAAGAGCTCTCAAGTAAAGGCTAAGGAGCAGAAATAAACCAGATCTGTGTGAAAACGGATCTCAGCAGTTATGAGGAAAGGTTCTGTAGAAAACCCACTTATTCCATCATTTCTCAATTTTTATACTGCCTAGCTTTATGAATACAAAAATATAAGGCAATGAGGGCTCCTAGGTGGCTCAGTGGGTAAGCATCTGCCCTTTGGCTTGGGTCATGATGCCGGGGTCCTGGGATTGAGTCCCGCACTGGGCTCCCCACGAGGAGCTTCCTTCTCCCTCTGCCTATGTCTCTGCCTCTCTATGTCTCTCATGAATGAATCTTAAAAAAATATATATATATATATAATATGAAAATGAAGTATCTGCCTTCAAAGAGGCTCACAAAGTAGTGAAGATACACAATCAAAATGCATTAATTAGAGATATGCACAAAATGCTTTAATAACACAGGGAACAGAATAGCTTACCAGAGGAATGAGACTAAATATTTAACAAAGATATTTGAGTTAATCTTTAAAAAACTGAAAAGGGGGGAGGGGAGGCAAAAAGGTGACAGGAGTCAAAGGTACAAACTTCCAGTTAAAAATAAGCCATGGAGATGTAACATACAACATAGTGACTATAGGTAATAATACTATATTGCATATATGGAAGTTGCTAAGAGAGGAAATCTTAAAAGTTATCAAAAGAAAAAGATTCGTGACTGTTTCGCGACGGATGTTAACTACATTTATTGAAGCCATCATTTTACAATATATACAAATATTGAATCATTATGTTGTATACTTTGAACTATTATGTTACCTGTCAATTATACCTCAAAAAAAAAAAAAAAAAAAAAAGAAAATGACCTCGCCAATTAAATTCAAGTCACAGGAAGAAAAAAATGCCAAAATTTACTAAATGCTTACTACCTATCACTCTTTCATCTCAGAAATAATCATTGTAAGCATTCTTACACATAAGGAAATTGAAGTTCAGAGTTTAATTAACTGACCCAATATAAAAAAAGCTGGTTAGTCGTGAGCTTGCTTGCTTATTTATTTATTTATGATAGTCGCACAGAGAAAGACAGAGAAGCAGAGACACAGGCAGAGAGAGAAGCAGGCTCCATGCACCGGGAGCCCGACGTGGGACTTGATCCCGGGTCTCCAGGATCACGCCCTGGGCCAAAAGCAGGCGCCAAACCGCTGCGCCACCCAGGGATCCCTGAGCCTCACATTTAAGCCTGTCTGCAGGGATCCCTGGGTGGCTCAGTGGTTTAGTGCCTACCTTCGGCTCAGGGCGTGACCCCTGAGTCCCGGGATCGAGTCCCACATCAGGCTCCCTGCATGGAGCCTCCTTCTCCCTCTGCCTGTGTCTCTGCCTCTCTCTGTATGTCTCTCATTAATAAAAAAATAAAATCTTTAAAAAATAAAAATAAATAAATAAATAAATAAAATAAACCTGTCTGCAGCTGAAAGCCATGACCTTTCTAATACTATTATAAGCTCTCAAACTATGACTATACAGTACAATACAAACATTATGAAGTCAGCCCTCCACCAAAAAATATTACTAAAATGTTCAAGGACCAGAAAGGAGGAGAGTAACGTGCGTACGACTTTCCAACACACTTAAGAGTTTCTGCGTCTAGAACCAATTCAAGTCTTTTGCAATGGGAACAGAAACGTTACCAGAGTGTGTTCAAAGAGAAAAGGTGTTTTTTTTAATTTATTTATTTTTTAAGATTTTATTTACTCATTCATGAGAGAGGCAGAGACACAGGCAGAGGGAGAAGCAGGCTCCATCCAGGATCACGTCCTGGGCTGAAGGCGGCGCTTAAACCGCTGAGCCACCCTGGGCTGAAGGCAGCGCTAAACCGCTGAGCCACCGGGACTGCCCATGTTCCAAGAGAAAAGTTTTTAACCTATGTCACTGTCAAAGACCCAAAAAAAAAAAAAGGGGGGGGGGGCATTTTTAAGCATTAAAACTATGGCCTGGCAACTTACTTGTCACACAACATATTACAGCAACAGAGAAACCTTCACCATTCCACCAAAAATAATAATTAATAAATGAATGAATGAATGAATGAATGAATGAATGATCGATCCCTGGGTGGCTCAGCGGTTTGGTGCTGGGCTTTGGCCCAGGGCGCGATACTGGAGACCCGGGATCGAGTCCCACGTCGGGCTCCCGGTGCATGGAGCCTGCTTCTCCCTCTGCCTGTGACTCTGCCTCTCTCTCTCTCTCTCTCTCTCTATATATATATATAATGAATAAATAAGTTTTTAAAAAATCTTTAAAAAAAATAAATGAATGAATGAGTAAATAATCAAACAGACATAACATCTTACAAGCAAAAATTTCAACACAAATAAAATCTTGGAATATGGGATCCCTGTTGGCTCAGCGGTTTAGCCTCTGCCTCTGGCCCAGGGCACGATCCTGGAGTCCCGGGATTGAGTCCCGCATCGGAATCCCTGTGTGGAGCCTGCTTCTCCCTCTGCCTGTGTCTCTGCTTTTCTCTCTCTCTCTCTCTCTCTCTGTCTCTCTCATGAATAAATAAGTAAAATCTTAAAAAAAAAAAAAAATTGGGATATTTGACAGAAAACTAAGACAATCCAGAATCTTAAAACAACAAATCTGCAATGCTTAAACAAGTGGTAAGTTCATGACATTTAAGTAAATATATGTTGGTAATGAAAATTTCTAGCCTACAATTACTACTTTATCTAAAAACAGTCGTAAAAATCCTAATTTTTTTGCTAAGCAATCTCAAAAGGATTCCATATATATTCATAAGTGACTTTCACCAGTATTTGTCAATATAGTCATAGTTTTAAAACTTTACTATAACTTTACTTCCTTATTCAGAAATATGAAAGTTTGAACTTGGACAATAAATAACGTGTTTTTCCCAAAGTAATGTGAGAAATATGGAGTTATTACTTAACAAAAAAAAAACTATGAATAAGCATCGTAAGTGGCTAGTAAAAGAGTAATTAAAGCCTTAGGTCAAGATAAAACTGTGATGGCAAAAATCGGACCTTGGACATTTTAATATTTTTCACCAACCAAAGAATTCAAGTCATCAACATCATAGATAAAGATTTGCAACTAAATCATTATGATGTAAGGCCAACTTTCTACCAATATTCTTACCACGTGTAAGAAAAATTAAATTTTTCCGTCAATTTCAATAAGATAGACTACAGAACTTCAAGCTCTGCACAAACTCAAACTGGTACCGTACTTTATATTCTAGGCAAGGAGACCAATTAAAACGTGCAAAAGTATCTTAGGGTAATTAAAAATGGGCGTCAACTGCAATTAAGAGGTGCACCTGCGTGGCTCAGGAGGTTAAGCATCTGCCTCCGGATCCTGAGATGCAGCCCCACGTGGGGCTCCCAGCTCAGCGAGGAGTCTGCTTGTCCCTCTACTTCTCCCTCTGCCCCTCCCCCTATGCTGTCTCAGTCTCTCTCAAATAAAATCTTTTAAAAATGCAATTTAAAAAAATAAATTAAAAAAAAATAAAAATGCAATTAAGATTAAGAAAAGGAAAATGCCACCGTGGGAACAATTAACATGCTTCGTTTTAACAGTCTCTAAAAGTTGTTTGAATTAAATAGTTCTACCACTGACTGCATCACTTTCAACAGGCAAAAATGGATCCCTGGGTGGTGCAGCGGTTTGGCGCCTGCCTTTGGCCTAGGGCGCGATCCTGGAGACCTAGGATCGAGTCCCACGTCGGGCTCCTGGTGCATGGAGCCTGCTTCTCTCTGCCTGTGTCTCTGCCTCTCTTTCTCTCTGTGACTATCATAAATAAATAAAAATTAAAAAAAAAAAAAAACAGGCAAAAAATACTGCGTGCGCTAGATCTCCAGAGTGTACTTAAAAGTCAACTCAGCGCTCCCAAGAGGTATTCCTTTAATACGGGGTTTTTTGTTCATACTCAGATGTCTTCCAAAGTTCCTGAAGAGTTAACTTGAAGTCATCTATCTGTGCAGAAATTACTTCTAAACATTCATGATGGGTTTTCCACAAGTAATAGTAACTTTTCCGATCTGATTTAAAGAGATCCAATTACGGAATTCCCTATCAACCTACCTTCCTCTTTCAACGGAACAGTTACTAACCACAAGGGTTACAACCACTTAGTATCAATATTTATTTTCTTTTCTAAAAATAAAGTTTTCTAAGATCCTAAATATCTGGTTGTCAGAAAGCAACTTCTTAAAACCGGAGAGGCGAACGGAGTTAGCGAAGGGGCACCGGCAGTAGCATGTTTAAAGCAAACAAAACAGGAACGTAACTTTTCCAGAGGAGAGTTTCTGCTTGTCAAACTATGGGGTTCTCCCTGTTACAAACACCAGTTTCAAGCGACGGAAATACCGAGACTAAACCTGCCGCTGCTTCACAGGTTTCGCATGAACTTCCCGAGACCCCTTGAAACCACATTTCCATTCACTTCTCGGCTCAATCCCCTCCACTCCCGCCCCAAGTCTCCATTTAACGCGTTTCCCTTCTCCAAACTTCACGTCTTATCCGTGGCCTACCCTACTGACGTCTCGTCGCCACCAGTTCCCAGTTAAGGGCCTTAGTCCTACTTGCCCCCTTCTTACCCGGCCTGCCCCGAGCCTCCAGCTCCCTCCCCTAGAGCTCGGACCAGCCTCAAGGGCCCTCCCGACCACAATCCTCCGGCTCACCCAACCTGTCCCCAGGCGCCCCTCCAGGCCCCCAAAGCACGCAACGGCCGAGCTTGAAAATGGCGGAAAGTGCCTCCGCCTGCTGCGGGCTGGGGGTGCCGTGCCGCAGCTGCACTCACCCTCCGGCGCTGAGCAGAGCTCCTAATGAACGGTGAACGAAGGGTTCGTCTTCACTGTCGGGAACGTCTCTCCCGCCCGGCCTCTTCCCTCCGCCCCTCTCAATCCCTCTCCTCCAAAGCAGCAGCCGCCATCTTCCCCTACGAGCCACCGAGCGCACGCCCTAGCGTCATCGCGCACCGTCGAACGTCATACGTCATGCGCGCCTGGGGCGCCTAGCTCCGTCGGCCTCCATCTGCGCAGGTGCATAGGTAAGGGGCGGGGCCGAGCCAGGTCCCCACGCGGCTTCGCTGAGTGCTCCCTTTGTTCCCGCGGAGAGGAAGTCCGCGCTGCCTCCGGAGGAGGGCTGAGGCCTTCTGACTTTCTTTACACCGTGAGCTAAACTTCATGCTCTGAAAGACACCTGGATTTTCAAAATTTGAATAAGAAACTTGTTGGCGGGCGGTGTGGCAGTGACCGTGTATGGCCCAGCCCACCGAGAGTGAAATTGTGGGCAAGGCACCTGGCCTTGCCGAGTCTAAGCGTGGATGAAATTGGGGCTCCTACGGCGTTTTGAACATTTTAAAGATTTTATTTATTTATTTGAGAGAGAGTGGGAGAGGGATCACAGAGAGGGAGGAGCGGACTGAGCAGGGAGCTGCTTGGACCCCAGCACCTGGAGAGCATGAGCTGAGCTGAAGGCAGACGCTTAACTGACTCCAGACGCCCCTATTTTAAGCATTTTTTGAAAGATTTTACTCATTTGTTCATGAGAGGCAGAGGGAGAGAAGCAGGCTCTCCTCTGAGAAGGAGCCCATGCGGGGCTCAATCCCGGAGGCCCTGAACTAAAGGCAGGTGCTAAAGGGACTGAGCCACCCAGGTACCTATTTTGAGCATTTAAATGAATGCACTTAGTTTAGTCAAGCAGGAAGTTGGAGTTTACATTACCTGAAGCAAATCGTGCCTGTAGGTTATCTCCTTTCCTCAGAGGCTGACCAAGTTATAAAAACTGAGTCATATGCGACAACCACTTTGGAAAACTAACCGTGTCTGTTCAAGTTAAGTTTATACTCACCTGCTACCCAGCAGTTACAGTGCAATTGGAGTGCGTGCATTCATCTACCTGTGGCTTATACAAAAGTCTTCATAGCAGCTGTGATCAGAGTAATCAATCACTGGTAATCCAAATGTCCATCAGTAGTTTTGCCAGTAAGTGGGTTGTATTGCGGTCCTACAGTGAACTACACAGCCACATGAAATAATTACTGATAGACACAACTATCACAGGCAGTTACATAGGGCACAAAAGAGGACACTGGACGATCCCTTGGTTTTTTTTGTTTTTGTTTTTTTTTTAAGATGTTATTTATTCATGAGACACAGAGAAGCAGACACACAGAGAGAGAAGCAGGCTTCATGCAGGGAGCCCGATGCGGGACTCAATCCTGGGTCTCAGGATCACGCCCTGGGCGGAAGGCAGACGCCCAACCACTGAGCCACCCAGGCGTCCCTCCATTTTTTATAAGGTTCAGAAATGTATGACTTCCAAACAAGTTGTCTTCTAAGTTTTGGGAAATAATACAGCAATATGAATCAAGGATTTTAAAGTATTGGGGAGCCTGACCATCTCTATTGGTAGAACATGCAACTCTTGATCTCTGGGTCATGAGTTTGAGCCCCACTGTGGGCAGAGAGATGACTTAAGAAAGTTTCAGGGACACCTGGGTGGCTCAGCGGTTGAGCATCTGCCTTCGGCTCAGGGCGTGACCTGGGGTCCCAGGATCGAGTCCCACATCAGGCTCCCTGCATGGAGCCTGTTTCTGTCTCTGCCTCTCTCTCTGTCTCTCGTGAAATAAAAATAAAAGATTTGCTTTTAAAAAATAAAAAAGTTTCGGGATCCCTGGGTGGCGCAGCGGTTTAGCGCCTGCCTTTGGCTCGGGGCGCGATCCTGGAGACCCGGGATCGAATCCCACGTCGGGCTCCCGGTGCATGGAGCCTGCTTCTCCCTCCGCCTGTGTCTCTGCCTCTCTCTCTCTCTCTGTGTGACTATCATAAATAAATAAAAATTAAAAAAAATAATAAAAATAAAAAAATAAAAAAGTTTCAAATAAATAATAAAAAAAGTTTCAGCCTGGGTGGCTCACAGTTTAGCGCCTCCTTCGGCCCAGGACGTGATCCTGGAGACCTCGGATCGAGTCCCACGTCAGGCTCCCTGCATGGAACCTGCTTCTCCCTCTGCCTGTGCCTCTGCCTCTGTGTGTGTGTGTGTGTGTGTGTGTGTCTTTCATGATTAAATAAATAAAATCTTTCAAAAAAAAAGAAAGTTTCAAAATTAAAGACTTTTATAGGCAGATGGGAGTGGGAAGACGGAAGTTATACTAGACACAAGCTAGATTAGGGCGTCATGCCCCAGGCCAAAGGCAGACGCTCAACTGCTGAGCCACCCAGGCATCCCTAAATAAATCATTAAAAAAAAAAAAAAGTAGATTGGGGTTTTGTTTGTTTGTTTGTTTTGTTTTTGTTTTTTTTAAAAAGGTACATTGTTATAGTAAGATCACTTTGCTTTAGAGGATGGCAGGAGTCTATCAGGCCAATTACTTAACTAGTGCTGATTAGGTGATTCCTGATTAACTGGTTAAGATCCCATTTCTGGGAGAGCCAAAATTATGTTGTCTTGTTTTTGTGATGTGGGGCTAAACATAAATGACTCCAATTATGGTGGTCTTGTTCTTAACACTAGGATATGTGAGAGTGTATATACCCCTAAAAGAATATGGTAGAGTGGGAATGGGAGGAGCAGGGATGGGTGGTATGGAGGAACTCATAACTCAGTCACCAAACCACTATTTAAGCAATAAATAGTACTGCCCTGCATATTCTCTAACTTCCAGGTACAGAATAAACCAGTCCTCAAAGAGTCCCTTGCAGTACAACAATTTGAGTTCCATGTGGTTAAGTGTAGGATAGGATGACAGGAACCCTGAAGGAAAGGCAGGATTCTCACCAGCTGAAGTGGGAGAATGGAGACAGGAAAGTGACCCTCAGTAGTCTACCCTTAAGTAGGGTTCTAAAAGAAAAGTGACAAGCAAGTGGTCCATTCTAGATATTATAACTACAAGTGATAGGGAAGGCATTCAAGCATAATAAAGTGTCCTGATCCTTGAAAATTCTTAAGATGTGCTGCATTAAAATATCAATCTAGTAATAACTAAAAGCTATTCATATTCATACCACTAATCATGCAAGTCCTGCTGGGAAAATTATTTTTTTTAATTGACTAGGAGATAGACTACAAGTATGCAAACAGTTATATTCTATAGAATTCTATACAAGTGATCTACTGTCTCCAAAAAAGTTATTTTTTTAATAAATTGTATTTATTCATGAGAGACACAGAGAGAGAGGCAGAGAGAGAAACAGGCTCCACACAGGGAGCCCGACATGGGACTCGATCCCAGGTCTCCAGATCAGGCCCTGGGATGAAGGCGGTGCTAAACCGCTGAGCCACCAGGGCTGCCCTCCAAAAAAGTTATTAAAGAATAGAGGCATTGAGGCACTTTGCTGGCTCTGTTGGTAGAAAACACTTCTTTATCTTGGGGTTGTGAATTGGAGCCCAACAGTGGGCATACTTTAAAAAAAAAGGGCGGGGGGGCAGCCCCGTTGGCTCAGGGATTTAACGCTGCCTTCAGTCCAGGGCGGGATCCTGGGGACCCAGGATCCAGTCCCATGTCGGGCTCCCTGCATGGAGCCTGCTTCTCCCTCTGCCTGTGTCTCTGCCTCTCTCTCTCGCTCTCCCTGAATGAATAAATAAATAAATCTTTAAAAAAAAAAAAAAAGAATAGATCTCTGAGGCATTAACAGTACAATGAAAATTCATGTTAATGAGCTTCAATTAGTAAGGTATTATATTTTATTTTTAAAGTTTTATTTATTCTCATGAGAGACAGAGAAAGAGAGAGAGGCAGAGACACAGGCAGAGGGAGAAGCAGGCTCCATGCAGGGAGCCCGACGCGGGACTGGATCCCAGGTCTCCAGGATCAATGCCCTGGGCCCAAGGCAGATGCTCAACCACTGAGCCACCAGGGGATCCCCTAGTAAGGAATTTTAAGCAGAATTAGTGCAGGTGGAAATTAGTAAAATGTAACAGCATTATTTATATAGACTTTTCAGCTCTAAATTCCATATCTCTAGTAATAAGAATGTATCTTTACCTCCTGGTATAGAGAGGATACCTTTCACATGGGAGATTTATTTCCTATTTTCTGGAGACAAAGGGGCATCAGAGTTCTTTTTGGATTGGCCATTTAAGTAATTTTATTTATTTTTTTAAATACTTTATTTATTTATTTATTCATGATAGACAGAGAGAGAGAGAGGCAGAGACACAGGCAGAGGGAGAAACAGGCCCCATGTAGGGAGCCCGATGTGGGACTCGATCCCAGGATTCAGGATCATGCCCTGGGATGAAGGCAGGCACTTAAACCGCTGAGCCACCCAGGCTGCCCAAGTAACTTTTATTTTAAATGGTCAGTGCATGGAACACCTGGGTGGCTCAGTCAGTTAAGTGTCTGTCTTCAGCTCAGGTCATGATTTCAGGATCTGGATGGAGCCCCACGCTGGGCTCCCTGCTCAGTGGGGAAGCTGCTTATCCCTCTCCTTCTGCCTGCAGTCCCCCTGCTTGTACTCTCTCTTTCTGTCAAACAAATTAATAAAATATTTTTAAAAATTACAAAATAAAATCAGTATGCCAGGGCATGTGGCTGGTTCAGTCCATTAAGCATCTAATTGTTGGGCAGACCGGGTGGCTCAGCGGTTTAACAATGCCTTCAGCCCAGGGTGTGATCCTGGAGACCAAGGATCGAGTCCCACATTGGGCTCCTTGCATGGAGCCTGCTTCTCCCTCTGTGTCTCTGCCTCTTTCTGTGTGTCTCTCATGAATAAATAAAATCTTTTTTTTAAAAAAAGCATCTGACTCTTAATTTCTGCTGTAGTCTTAATCTCAGGGTAGTGAGGTCAAGCCCTACTTTGGGCTCCATCCTGGGCATGGAGCCTACTTAAAAAAATAAGTAGGGGCATCTGTGTGGCCCAATTAAGCCTCCGACTCTTTTTTTTTTTTTTAAGATTTTTATTTATTTATTCATGAGAGACACAGAAAGAGAGAGACAGAGGGAGAAGCAAGCTCCATCTCAGAACTCCAGGATCATGCCGAGCCAAAGGCAGAAGCTGAACCGCTGAGCCACCCAGGCGTCCCTGCTTTTTTTTTTTTTTTTTTAATGGCTGAATATCCTTAAGGGGGAAAGGGAGGAAAGAGGGAAATAGATAATACAAGTTGGCTAGGTGATAAATGAGTGAGAGTTCCTTATGTCATTCTATTATTGTGTGTATTTGAGATTAGTTTTATTCCATTTTTTTTAAAGATTTTATTTATTTATTCATGAGAGACAGAGAGAGGCAGAGACATAGGCAGAGAGAGAAGCAGGCTCCATGCAGGGATCCTGATGTGGGACTCGATCCCAGGACTCCCGGATCACGCCCTGGGCCAAAGGCAGGCGCTAAACCACCGAGCCACCCAGGGATGCCCTCGCCTGACATTTTCTTTAAAAAAAAAAAAAAAAAGGTTGGGATCCCTGGGTGGCGCAGCGGTTTAGCACCTGCCTTTGGCCCAGGGCGCAATCCTGGAGACCCGGGATCGAATCCCACATCAGGATCCCTGCATGGAGCCTGCTTCTCTCTCTGCCTATGTCTCTGCCTCTCTCTCTCTCTCTGTGACTATCATAAATAAATAAAAATTTAAAAAAACAAATGGTTGAGGGGCACTTGGGTGGCTCAGTCAGCTAAATGTGTGCCTTCAGTTCAGGTCATGATCCCAGAGTCCACTCCCAGCCTGGAAAGGAATCTGCTTCTCCCTCTCCCTCTGCCTCTCCCCCAGCTTGTACTCTCTCTTGTCACTCTCTCTCAAATAAATTAAAATCTTTAATTAATTAATTAATTAACAAATTAATAAAAGGCTGAGGGGCATCTGGGTGGCTCAGTCAGTTATGTGTCTACCTTCAGCTCAGGTCTTGTTCCCTGGGTCCTGGGATCGAGTCCTACATCAGGCTCCCTGCCTGGCAGGGAGTCTGCTTCTCCATCTCCCTCTGATCCTCCCTCTTGCTCATGCTCTTGTGCTCTCGTGCTCTCTCTCTCTCAACTGAATAAAAAAAATAATAAAATTAAAAATAAAAAAAATTTTTAAACTCTTTAAAGAATAAAAAAAGTAGAAGTTTGAATAATTATCTCATGAATGGGGGAGCTTTAAGTAGTCTCTCCACTCAACTAAAGTCTCTAAATTAAATACCAAAAGTAATGTATATAGTTTCTTTAAATATACAGTTCTGAAGTTTTGAGAAAACAAAAATCCACGTTAGAATACCACATACACAACTACAGATTTGGCCTACAAAGCATGCCAGGGGAAAAGAACACTGGACCTCATGTCAATAGGCCTGAATCAGAGTATTGATTCTACCACCCGGTGAATTGATGTTGGTCTCTATTGCTTCCACTGCAATGTGTTTTTTTTTTGTTTTTTGGTTTTTTTTTAGATTTTATTTCTTTATTCATGAGAGACACACACACACAGAGAGAGAGAGAGAAAGAGGCAGAGACACAGGCAGAGGGAGAAGCAGGCTCCATGGAGGGAGCCCGATGTGGGAATCGATCCTGGAACTCCAGGATCAAGCCCTGGGCCAAAGGCAGGCACTAAGCCGCCGAGCCTCCCAGGGATCCCTCCACTGCAATGTGTTAAAGAAAAAAAAAAAAAAAAAAAAAAAGGAGGGGCACCTGGGTGGCTTAGTTAAGTGTCTGACTCTTGATTTTGGCTCAAGACATGATCTCAAGGTTGTAGAATCAAGCCCCACATCAAGCTCCTCTCTCAGTATGGGGTCTGGTTGTCCCTCTCCCTCTGCTCCTCCCCCTGCTCTCTCTAATAAATAAAATAGAAAGAAAAAAGAAAAGAAAAGAAAAGAAAAAAAGAAAAGAAAAGGAGAGACAACATGCCAAAAATGGAGTTGCTTGTGCTAAGCTCCGCATCAGCAAACCAAGATGTAGTATCTAAACTAATTGTAATTTCAGCCTTTCCCAGGAACTTTAACCAGTCAATTGGAGTTACCTGATCAGCTCTGGTGAGGTCATCTACATGATAGACACCTACTCTTCCTACAAAGGAAAGTGACCTTGCCTGAAACAACCCACTCTTTGCTAGAAACTTACTTTTTTCTATCCTCTTCTGCTCATAAAAGCCTCCCATTTTGTTCAGCTCTCCAGAGCTCCATTCTGTTTGCTAGATGGGATGCTGCCTGATTCATCAATCATGAGTAAAGCCAATTAGGTCTTTTTTTTTTTTAAGATTTTATTTATTTATTCATGAGAGACACAGAGAGAGGGAGAAAGAGGCAGAGGGAGCAGGCTCCATGCAGGGAGCCTAATGTGGGACCTGATCGCAGAACTCTAGGATCATGCCCTGGGCGGAAGGCAGATGCTCAACCACTGAGCCATTAGGCATCCCCAATTTGGTCTTTAAATTTAAGAAGTTGAGGGGATCTGTGCGTGGCTCAGCGGTCCCCATCTTCCCATAAATTGTCTTCTCTCCCTTAGAAGTTGAAGACCTACCTCTACCCTCTTCTCCTTAGTTCAGGATGGCATATAAGTCTAAGCTGCCTGACTGTGGGTCTAATTTTTTCTTTTTTTTTTAAGATTTATTTATTTATTTATTTATTTATTTATTTATTAATGATAGACATAGAAAGAGAGCAGAGACACAGGAGGAGGGAGAAGCAGGCTCCATGCTGGGAGCCCGACGTGGGACTTGATCCCGGGACTCCAAGATGGCACCCTGGGCCAAAGGCAGGCACTAAGGAGGAAGAAGCAGGCTCCATGCCGGGAACCTGACGTGGGACTTGATCCCAGGACTCCAGGATCGCGCCCTGGGCCAAAGGGAGGCACTAAACCACTGAGCCACCCAGGGATCCCCTAATTTTTTTTTTTTTTTTATGGCTCTATGCCTGGGGCATCTGGGTGGCTCAGTGGTTGAGCGTCTGCCTTTGGCTCAGGTTGTGATCCTGGGGTTCTGGGATTGAGTCCTGCATCAGGCTCCCCCACAGGGAGCCTGCTTCTCCCTCTGCCTGTGTCTCTGTTTCTGTGTGTGTCTCATGAATAAATAAAATTAAAAAAAAAAAAAAACTTTAAATGGCCCTATGCCCAATGTAGGGTTTGAACTCAGGACCCTAAGATCAAGATTGCATACTTTACTTACTGAGCCAGCTAGTGCCCTGCCCTGTGTGGATCTCAGATTCTTATGGGGCTCCTTTACATATGTAATTAAATTCATTTTTCTCTTGTTAATCTGTCTTCTGTTAATTTAATTAAGAGGCCAGCCAAAAGGGTAAAGGAAAATTTTTTCTTCCCCTACAGGTATCATTTTAGTCCAGATATAGGTAGACTGTTCCTGCAGTCTAGTTAAAAATAGCTTTACATTTCTAAGGGTTTAAAAAAAAAAAAGAAAGACTAACAATATGTGACAGAGAACATATGTAATCCGCAAAGCCTGAAATACTCTCTGACCCTTTTTTTCTCTGACCCTTTATAGAAGTTTGTTGACCCTTGCTCTAGTCCAAGCCATGTTTGTGTGAACCTTTGCACAATCTCCTATCTCCCCACTTCCCTTTTTCCATGTTTCCCCTCCCACCTAATTCTAGTTCTCTACACTGCTGCCAGAATGACCTGTTTGAAACAAAAATCAGATCTTCTTTCTTTCTTACTTAAAACGTCCCAGTAGCTTTCCAACGTGCAGAGTATAAAATCCAAACCCCTGGCTCTGTAATCCAGGTCTGCTTACATCTGCAATCTCAGCTCCTAAATTTTTCCCTGATTTACAAAGTTCCAGCCATTTCAGCTTGTTTTCTCTGTACCCACACCCCCACCCCCATCCATGCCTTTGTGTTTAGCATTCTCTCCTAATCTGGAATTCTCCCCAGCCCCCTCCCAGATTTTCCTATCCTTGGCAGCTCAAATAGCATCTTCTGAAAAAGGCCATCCCCAAGCATTGCATCTAGTACAGCACTTGCTCCCAGGCTAATCTACGTAGCTGGTTTTTTCTGGTCTCTCCCCACTAGAACGCAGGCTCCAGGAGAACTGAAACCTTCTTATCTTGCTCTCTTTCTTTAATCCCAACTTCATATGGTGGGCACTCAGTAACATGTGTTGAATGAATAAATGACCTGATGTTGATAAGGTTATATATAAAAGTATTAGAGAGTAGAAGAGCATAAGGGCCTTATGGTGTTTTAAAAATTCTCGAAGTTTCAATAAGTTATATAAAACACTTAACAGTGCATAGCCACAAATACCTGGACTCGAGGGTAGCCTGTCCTGGCTCCTTCTCTATTCGAATGCAAATAAACCTTGGGAGTTCCAGGACCTGTGTATAAACGTGTGTGAGAGAGAAAGAAAAGAGGAGATTCAGCTGGGTAGTACCCCAGGCCCAGACCAGTTACTAAAATATTTAAATATCTTTCTAAGTAACTTCTGACCACTCCCATCTGCCCAGGACCTTATGCTGATCTGGTAATTAGAGACTCAATGTCAGGCTGCACGAATGTCAATGGCCCCTAAGTCGTTAAATATTTTGAAAACCATTCCTGCTCCTGCTTATCGAGGGGCACCTGGGTGGCAGTTAAGCATCAGATTCTTGATTTCAGCTCAGGTTATGATCTCAGGGTTGGGAGATCAAGCTCTGCATCCAGCTCAGTGCAGAGTGGCTTGGGATTCTCTCTCTCTCTGCCCTTCTTCCCCCAAATAAATAAATAAAGTCTTAAAACACACACACACACACACACACACACACACACACACGTTTATGGAAAATCAGAGACTGGCAGAAGCAAGTTTGAAAAACTGAAAAACTGTGAGGTCCGACAAGAGTCGAGCCAGAATCCCGGTTTCGCGGAGAGCTGCCTCTGTGCAATCTTCTACAGGGAGGCAAGCTGTGAGTATGATTATTTAAACCAGCCCATTTTCTGCACGGAGAACAGGACCCGCGGCTAACGGTTTTGTTCTTCCACTTGACAGCCGCATATTACAACTGCCAGCCTCCTCATAGGATTCTGAAATGCAAATAGATGCTAAACCCTGCGGGCAGCCCGCGTGGCCCAGCGGTTTAGCGCCTTCAGCCCAGGGCGTGATCCTGGAGACCCGGGATCGAGCCCCACGTCGAGCCCCACGTCGGGCTCCGGGTGCACGGAGCCTGCTTCTCCCTCTGCCACTCTCTCTGCGTCTCTCATGTATAAATGAGTTTTTTTTTAAATGTTGAAATCTGTGACAACTGCGGCTCGCCAGCTGCAGTGGGCGACTTGGAGGGTTGGCGGCACCACCGGAGGAGGCTCTGAAGCTGCCCACGCCTTCTTAGGACTAGGACTGGACTCGCGTCCCCGCAGCCCTAACCACAAGATCCAGCGTTCCTCGCCAGCTGTGCGGAGGGAAAAGCTGAG
Organism: Canis lupus baileyi; assembly: GCF_048164855.1. Taxonomy (NCBI): domain Eukaryota; kingdom Metazoa; phylum Chordata; class Mammalia; order Carnivora; family Canidae; genus Canis; species Canis lupus. Next base: position 28,049,724 of record NC_132857.1, on the reverse strand, counting down.
TGGCCCCGAGTGAAAGGACACAGGGGAAAGCAGGTAGGAGATTTACCTAAAAGCGAAGCCCGCTGGGAGAGGAGGACCCCACTTGCGTGAGATTCTGGCCAACGGTGACCTCTCGCCGACCTCCTCCCTCATTTTAATACTAAAAGTCACGCCCGGGGGCGGAGATGTAATACGCAAATGAGACGTGGGAGGCACGAGAGAGCCAGTGCACAAGAGCGGGAAAAACAATCTAGGTATCTCCCTTTTACTAAATCTCTTTAAAGCTCGCTGGGTGACCTCTTTGGGAGCCAGCCTGAGGACTCTCCTGCGTTGCTTCCCTTGTGCTGGAGCATAAACTCCAACAAAGCCTCGCTGGAACTCTCCTTCGGCCTGTCAATTTTTAGTATTCAGAGAGCCCAAGGGCTGGTTTGGTATCAGGGCAGGGGGCTGAGGCCTTTGCTCCAGTCTGTCCAGGTGAGTGCAGGCCTGGTAGGCAGGGGTCAGCAGGTGTGACATCCAGAGTTCCGTTGTGGGTGAAGGGAACAGAACTGAGCATTTGGCACTTTCCTGTCTAAGCTGAAGGAGAAGGCAGGTTCAGTTCTTAAGCGTTCCTTTTGGAAGTACAAATGTTTACCCCGTTTTGTATGTTTACTCAACTATCTAATTTTTACTTTAAGTCAAATAAAAAAAATTTTTTTTAAGTAGGTACCACACTCAACATGGAGCTCCAACTCACAACCTCAAGATGGAGAGAGTTCATGCTCTGGGAAGCCTGGGTGGCTCAGTGGTTTAGTGCCTGCCTTTGGCCCAGCACATGATCCTGGAGTCCTGGGATCAAGTCCCACATCGGGTTCCCTGTGTGGAGCCTGCTTTTTCCCTCGGCCTCTCATGAATAAATAAAGTCTTTTTTAAAAAAAAGTTCATGCTCCTCCAGTGGAGCCAACCACGTGTCCCAAAATCAAAAATTTTTTTTTTCCAAAATCAAAATTTTTTTAAGTTTTATGTATTTTTCAAGCCTTATTGAGGTAACTGACATATAATACTGTATTAATGATTATATATATAATTGTACATATATATTATGTGTGCATATGTAAATATATATACATACAAGTGAAATGGTAACCACAATAAGTTTAGTTAACATCCATGACCTCACATAGTTACAGTTTTTTTTCCAGTGGTGACAACTTTCAAGATCTACTCTTGGCAACTTTTAATCATACAATATAGTATTATCTTTTTCAACAATTTATTTATTTTAGAGAGAGAGGGCACAGAAATGGAGGAGGGGCAGGGCAGAGGAGCTTCAAGCAGACTCCTCCCTGACTGCAGGGCCTGACACATACTCTGTCCCATGACCCATGAAATCATGACCTGAGCCCAAACCAAAAACCTGGTGCTTAATCAACTGAGCCACCCAGGTGCACCTACAATATGGTATTATTAACTATGGTCACCCTGCTGTGTATTATATCCCCAGGCCTTCTTTTTTTTTTTAAGATTTATTTATTTATTCATGAGAGACAGAGAGGCAGAGACATAGGTAGAGGGAGAAGCAGGCTCCCCGCAGGAGGCCAATGTGGGACTCGATCCCGGATCCCAGGATCACAACCCGAGCTGAAGGCAGATGCTCAGCCACTGAGCCACCCAGGCATCCCAACGTTGGGTTTTTTAGAATCCACATATAAGTGAGATTATATGGTATTTGTCTTTCTCTGATATTTCACGTAGCATAATGTCCTTAATGTCTATCTAAATCAAAATATTTTGGTTGTAAGCCATTTAGCTTCTGAAAAAAAGCTCACCTGTTTAATAGGTGAGACATATTCCATGAACAGTGACCATAACATACCATACTATTTCTCTCTTGGAAAAAGAATCAGCTCCCGACAGCTTTTTTGGTGTTCCAGATATTTGGTATATAATTTCCAGAAACAGAATCACTAGGTCAGATGTATGAACATTTTTATGGTACTCAACCCATTTTGGGGGATGCTTTTGTTTATACAACCTATGATCCTCTTCCCTCATCTGAGAACACCACCTCCACCTCCCCTCACCCAACCATGTGGTTCCTTATATCTGTAGTTTATAAACTTGGTGACATCGTCTTCACAGGACCAAATCTACTAGCGTACATGCCTGCTTTGTGTGTGCACATTCTCTGCCTTCCTTCGTAAAAAATATATAAACTCTATCCTCTTACTGTGCCTCTCCTCCACTTAGCCACTGGACCCTGTTTCTTTTTCCTCTATGTAAACTTTGTTATTGCACATCTCTTCTATCCCACATGGCAAATTTTTCAGTCCCCCTGGGTCAGTCCCATTGACACATAAACATACACAAGTTCCTTCCACCTCCAATCCTCTTGACCCCCCAGCCTGTCTCCCCTGCCAGCTCCCTCTCCAAAGCTGCTCCCTTCACATAGCGCCCTACAACCCTTCCCTATACAGCCATACACCGCTCTCAGGTCCACTACCTTTTCCTATTTCTCCCAAGCTCCTTCCCACCTTTGGGCCATTACACTTTGTATTCTTTTTTTTTTTTCCCTTCCAAATTTTTTTAAAGGATTTTATTATTTATTTATTTATTTATTTATTTATTCATTCATTCATTCATTCATTCATTCATTCATTCATTCGAGACAGAGAGAGAGGCAGAGAGAAGCAGCAGGATCCTCGCAGGGAGCCCAGAGTGGGACTCTATCCCTGGAACAGGATCATGCCCTAAGCCAAAGGCAGACGCTCAACCGCTGAGCCATCCAGGCATCCCAAGATTTTATTTTTTGGGGAGAGTGCGTGTGTGAGAGAGCACAAGTCAAGTGGTGGAGAGGGAGATCAGGCTGCCCATTGAGTGGGGAGCTCAATGAGGAGCCCAATCCCAAGACCCTGGGATCATGACCTGAGCCAAAGGCAGCTGCTTAACTGACTGAGCTACCCAGGTGCCCCTAAAAAAAAAAAAAGAAGAAAGAAACCTCTATAAAATATCTTCACACTGCCTATGTTCTCTGGTATAAACTTTATTAGTCTGTTGATTGCCTTAAGTGATTTCTTTTTTTTTTTTTTAATTTTTTTATGATAGTCTCACAGAGAGAGAGAGAGAGAGGCAGAGACACAGGCAGAGGGAGAAGCAGGCTCCATGCACCGGGAGCCCGACGTGGGATTCGATCCCGGGTCTCCAGGATCGCGCCCTGGGCCAAAGGCAGGCGCCAAACCGCTGCGCCACCCAGGGATCCCTGTTGATTGCCTTAAGTTAGTGATTTTAACTTTAATGATTTATCACTTTAGAGAGAGAGCAGAAATGGGAGGGGCAAAGGGAGAAGAGAGACTCTCAAGCTGACTCTACACTGAACAAAGAGCCCAACACCCAGGCCAACACAGGACCCAATCTCACAATCCTGAGATTAAGATCTGAGCAGAAACCAAGAGTTAGATGCTCAACTGCACAACCTAGGTGTCCTGTAATTTTAAATTCTTACATCAAGTCTGTCCGTGTTTTTTATTTCTTCTAAGTTTAGGAAGTACTGTTTTCCAAGTACTTGTAACTTCCAGTTGCTTTTGCATATGGAGAAATGTTAAGTTCATTTTATAAGCTCTCCACAAGAATGTATTTAAGACGTGCATGGCTACAAGATGGTGTTGATGTGGCTTGGGAGATAGAAGTAGAACTTACTAAAAGATACCAGTTGTGAAATTGGAAGTATCCTGCCTCTGGGACACATTTATTAGAATTACAAAATATGAGTATTGGAAACCGTAGAAGGTGATAACATCTTGACTTTATTTATTTTTTAAGACTTTATTTATTTATGAGAGACACACACACACACAGAGGCAGAGACACAGGCAGAGGGAGAGGCAGGCTCCATGCAGGGAGCCTGATGTGGGACTCCATTCAGGGTCTCCAGGATCATGCCCTGGGCTGAAGGCGGCACCAAACCACTGAGCCACCCAAGGCTGTCCACATCTTGACTTTTAAATTCAGCATAAGTTACCAGCCCGCTGAAAAGGCAAAATGAATTAGGAAAAGTAGTTATTCACCTTCACTATTGCCAAATGTTTCCTTAAAATCACTTTCATCATTTTGTCTACAAGCAGTAGTAGTACAGGCAGATTTTCTTTTTTTTTCAGGCAGATTTTTATTTTTAAAGATTTTGAGAGACAGAGCACGGGGGACAGAGGGAGAGGGAGAAGCTGACTCCCCATTGGGTGCATAGCACAACCAGGGGGAGTTTGATCCCAGGACTGCCCAAGATCCTGCCCTGACCCAAAGTCAGATGCATAACCAACTGAGCCACCTGGGCACCCCAAGGTAGATTTTCTTTCTTTCTTTCTTGTAAAGATTTATTTATTTATTCATTCAGAGAGAGCGAGAGAGAGGCAGAGACACAGGCAGAGGGAGAAGCAGGCCCCATGCAGGAAGCCCAATGCGGGACTCGATCCCAGGTCTCCAGGATCACACCCCAGGCTGCAGGCGGCACTAAGCCGCTGCGCCACCGGGGCTGCCCCCAAGGTAGATTTTCAAAAGCAGAACTTGTATTACACAAAAAAACTCCGTAATGTATAGAAAATGATGTATATGATTAAACTCCAAATTGTGATTAATGGTCCTATGATTACTGCTGCTTTTGTCAACAGTTAATCTACCTGAAATCCTTCTTTCAGTGGCTTGCAGGACAGCTGTGTTGGTAGCTGAGAGCTGTGTTGTCCAATCCAGTAACCACAGGCCACTAGTAACTATTTAATTTTTTTAATTTAAATTGAGTAAAACTGGGGATCCCTGGGTGGCTCAGCGGTTTAGCGCCTGCCTTCAGCCCAGGACCTGATCCTGGAGACCCGGGATCGAGTCCCACATCGGGCTCCCTGCATGGAGCCTGCTTCTCCCTCTGCCTCTGTCTCTGCATCTCTGTCTCTCATGAATAAATAAAATCTTAAAAAAAAATAAATAAAATGCTGTTCCTGAGTCACACCAGGCTGAAGTGCTCAATAGCTGCATGTGGCTATTATCTCCCATGTTGGACAGGGCAGAGAATGACACCTTTGGCTTGTCATTCAAAGCTGCCAGGTATATTCTGGGCTGCTTGCCCACCACCCTAACTCATGGAACCCTCTGATTTTCTCACTCTGATACATTCTTGCCTCTCCTTGAAGCTCCACACTGACCTTTCTCAAAATAGGGGCTATTTACTCAGCATTTACTATTAAGTGCCTACTCAGTGCTGTGCAAAGCGAAAGGAGTTGCACATAACCCTAGTCTTAAGATTCAGTGGCATACAGACCTGCTTTTCTCTGCTACCATTCACCACCTTCTGCTTCTAGTCCACCCACCTGCACTCCTGGTGACAATCAAGGAAGACTGCAGACGTGTTACTATCAAGTGCTACTTGGGACCCGAGATCTACCTTGTTTGTTTTTATCCAAGCCTGCATACAGGTATTTTTGTCAAGGTTCCTTACAGCAATATAATGGCAGTGACCACATGTCTATTTTTCACAAGTGTCAGTTTAGATCCTTTTTTTTTTAATTTTTATTTATTTATGATAGTCACAGAGAGAGAGAGAGAGGCAGAGACACAGGCAGAGGGAAAAGCAGGCTCCATGCACCGGGAGCCCGACGTGGGATTCGATCCCGGGTCTCCAGGATCACGCCCCGGGCCAAAGGCAGGCGCTAAACCACTGCGCCACCCAGGGATCCCTAGATCCTTTCTTTTTTAAAAAAGATTTGTTCATGATTGAGAGAGAGAGAGAGAGAGAGAGAGAGAGAGAGGCAGAGACACAGGCAGGGGGAGAAGCAGGCTCCATGCCAGGAGCCCAACGCAGGACTCGATCCTGGGTCTCCAGGATTGTGCCCTGAGCCAAAGGCAGGCGCTAAACCGCTGAGCTACCCAGGGATCCCATGCAGTTTAGATCCTTGATGATAACTGCTTTCATTCTAAATTACACCAACACTGGTCTCACCTTTGGCTCGTAACTCACCACAGGAAAATTTAAATATGAACTGAGTATTAGAGATGAGGTGATTCTGGTCAATGTTCCCAAGTGCAATAATGCTACTTACAAATAAAGTATTTTTTAAAATGCACGCTTAAGTATTTCAATCAAGTGTCGAGCTGCTTTCAACTGCATCTTAGCAAAAATAGAGGTGAAGCAAATATTATCTGTTAAATGTAGGTGATGAGCAAATAGGTGATTAAAGTACTGGTCTTTTGAGCTTCCCTGTTTAAATTTTTCATAATAAAAATTGAAAATGTCATACCACTGGCATATCCTGCAGGCTTCAGCAATTTTGCCTTTCATGTTTTCCTTTTTTTATTGCTGAATAGTATTCTGCTATTTAGAATATGTATTTTGTTTATAATTCACCAGTTGGTGGGCATTCAGACTGATCCGTTATTGGCTATTATAATACTACAATGATCAGGGATCCCTGGGTGGTGCAGCGGTTTAGTGCCTGCCTTTGGCCCAGGGCGCGATCCTGGAGACCCGGAATGGAGTCCCACGTCAGGCTCCCGGTGCATGGAGCCTGCTTCTCCCTCTGCCTATGTCTCTGCCTCTCTCTCTCTCTCTGTGTGACTATCATAAATAAAAAAATACTACAATGATCATTCACATGCAAGTCTATGTAGGTGTCAGTGGTTTTATAAATAAGCTTAAAACATTTTGATAAGAATGGCTTGTGCTACTCAGACTTTATTCAGTGATGCTTCTTCAAGCCTTAAGTTGAATAAATATTCATTAAACCAGAATGTCAATTTTCAAGAGAAGTTTCTTCCAGTTAATTTTGCTTTCTGAAGAAGGTTTTCCCCGCCTAAGGATTTTATTTATTTAACAGAGAAAACGAGTGAAGGGGCAGGAGAGGGAGAAGCAGACTCCTCGCTGAGCAGTACCCTGAAATCATGACCTGAGCTGAAGGCAGATGTTTAGCTGACTGAGCCACCCAGGTGGCCCTCAAACTTTGATTTAAAGAAAACGGAGAATAAAAAAAAAAAAAAAAAAAAAGAAAAGAAAAAGGAGAATAATACATGTCAGACACTAATAGGCTCTCTTTAGTAATCTTCTGAAAATATCTACAGAATAGATACATTTATTATCCACATTTTAATTTTTTTTAATTTTTATTTATTTATGATAGTCACAGAGAGAGAAAGAGAGAGAGGCAGAGACACAGGCAGAGGGAGAAGCAGGCTCCACACAGGGAGCCCCATGTGGGACCTGATCCCGGGTCTCCAGGATCACACCCTAGGCCAAAGGCGGGCACCAAACCGCTGAGCCACCCAGGGATCCTTAGAGTATTTATCAAAGAGTTTCCAACAACTAGCTTTACATCGAGTGACTTCACTGTAGTGGCTCAGGAAGGGGCAGGCTCCCTCCTTCCCAATCACCCCATCAGATATCACCTGCTGCTGAGTTGCATGACAGAGTTTGGACTGGACGCCCCATACAAGGAGTCTTCAAAATGTTCAGACCCTCAAGTCTGGCCCATGAAGGAAAAAAAAAAAAATCTTAACCTGGGAGTGAGAAAATAGTGGTTTAGGACCACTGCCTCCAAATCTACATCCTTCAACACTCAAGAAAAAAGGCCCATTACTGATCAACCCCAAGGCTACGAGCCCCCCATGTTTGGCAGTTATCTTCAGGTATAACTACTTTCCCTGGTGAGCTTCTTCCTTGACTTCTGGGTTAAATACAATGATGCCAATGCTGTCTCAGTCATTAACACCATCATCCTTTCTGTAAGAATTTCAGATGATGGTACACGTCTGATTTAATTCTTCCTTTTGTGTTTATATTTGGGGTTCCTTCCTTGTTTCTTTAAAGTAGGCACCAAGCCCAATATGGGGCTTGAACTCACCACCCTGAGATCAAGAGTCACATGCTCTACCAACTGAATCAGCCAAGGGCCCTTTAATTCTTCCTTTTGCATTGAGATAAGACTGTCGTTTCCTGTAGTTTCAAAAACTACAAATACGCTGAAATTAAAACATGAGATCTTAGGAATCAAATTAACACAGGGGCTAAAAAATTAAAATCTTAAAAAAAAAGGGGTGCTTGAATGGCTCAGTCAGTGGAGCCTGCAACTCTTGACCTTGGGGGTAATGAGATCAAGCCCCACACTGGGGGGAGAGACTACTCAAAACAAAACAAAACAGACAAAAAAAAAACAAAGCCAAACACAATCTTAAAACAAAAACAATTTAAAAATAACACAGGTACCAAAACTGTGGTAGAAGGTAGTCACTAGTGTAGCTTATATGCGCATCACCCCTCACGCCTCCCCCTCCAAGAGGGAAGGCCAGGTTACCATGGTCTCGGAGTTAAGTCTAAAACAGCAACCTAAACTGAGACCAAGCTAACTTGTTCTAGCCAAAGGAAGCCCAACTGTCTTCTGCAATAGTATTTCCGTGTAAGTCAGCTCCAGACACCTGGTCAGTGGTGATGGGCTTGGGACACAGTTCCCTCAGCAGTGGAGCAATATTTGGAGACTAATATTGAAAGCTGCGCTTGGTCTGGATATCATCAAGAATCTGCTGTAGCTCCTCATCTTCAAACCGCCCCTCCAAGCTACAAGAAGAAAACCAAAAGAAATCAGTATCTCAGGAATTGACAATGTTCCCTACACTCTTTTGAACACATGCTCATCTTTGAGCACCACTTATACACTTCTCCATTTACCTCTAAACACTGACACCTCTACCTTCAGCTTTATTTCTGCCATTCCTTTTAAACACATATGAAGTGTTTCAAAGATTTAAGAAAGTATAAAAATATGTTAACCCTAACAGCTACCCCTACTTGATTTAGATTTCTTTAATAAACACAACAGGAATAAATTAATGGCTCTGTGTATGCTCCCCCCATTGCAATACCTTCCCCAGAATTAATAACCATTATCCTGCATTTGTATTTATCATTCCTATACATATTTTTAAAATTATTATATACATATATAAAGGTATCTACAAGCCATATGCAGCACTGTTTTCAAACTTTTAAGAAATGACATTGTAATACATTTATCCTGCAAATTTTTTCACTCCGAATTGATTCTGGTATTAGTTATACTCCATATTGTTCCAGTTCATTAATTTTTGCACTGCTACATAAATGATTTATCCATCCTCTCGTTTACTGACTGTCAAGCTTCTGTTATCACTAACACTGCAGTAATGAACATTAGAATACATGCCTCCTTGTAGAATGGTATGAGCTGCTTTTAGGCATGTACCCAGGAATGGATTTTTAGATAACAGGGTATAATCATCTTTAACTTTACTAGATGTAGCCAAACTGCTCTCCAAAGTGACTGTACTAATTTGCACTCCTAGGATCCCTGGGTGGCACAGCGGTTTAGCGCCTGCCTTTGGCCCAGGGTGCGATCCTGGAGACCCGGGATCGAATCCCACGTCGGGCTCCCGGTGCATGGAGCCTGCTTCTCCCTCTGCCTGTGTCTCTGCCTCTCTCTCTCTCTCTCTCTCTCTCTCTCTCTGTGTGACTATCATAAAATAAATAAAAATAATAATAAAAAAGATATAATTTGCACTCCTACCACCAATGTGAGAGATTCAGCTGGTCCACATTTTTGCTAACAGCTGGCATGGCTACAAATCATATTCACACCCTGTTGGTGCTATCTGTCCCGATTTTAAAAATACATACTTTTTAGACAAAGTGATTCTACTTGTAGGAATTTTATACACAGAACTCAGCACAGCGGTGCTTACCTTGGTATCAGTGCCTTTGACTCCTCAGCAGTCTCTGGGCAAAGGTTGGCCAAACAGGCCAACTCAAACTTATGAAGCTTCTTCTGGAGCAACAAGCTGATCATGGTGAAGAAAATCAAAACAAACAAAATCAAAGAATGATGAGTAGGAAAAGAGAATGAAAAGTAGTTAACAAGTATGAAAAAAAAGTAAAGCACTTCCAATTATTTCTACATGGTTAAGCTTGGCTGCAAAATCTACTTTAAATTCACTTCCTGTTCCTATTCTTGGAGAACACAAAGTTACAATGAAATCAGGCAGACACAAAAGCAATCAGAGCACATCAGGCCTGAGAACCCCCTATTTTAACTTTTGAAAAATTACTATGTAATTTACGGACTGTACAACCTTCCCCAAGAATTTATTTTGCTGTTCTCTGCTTTTATCACTGTACCTTGCTTCTTTCAACATTAATTTTATTACAAATACATGATGTTTGTGTATTTTGACTTGGAAGGAAATTCTCTTAAACTTATCTAAAAGTTGATTAAGCGTCTGCCTTCAGCTCAGATCATGATCCCAGAGTCCTGGATGGAGCCCCACATTAGGCTCCCCTGCTCAGTGGGACTCCTGCTTCTCCTTCTCCCTCTGCCTGTTACTCCCCCTGCTTGTGTTTTCTCTCCCTGTCAAATAAATAAAATCTTATAAACTTACCTAAAAAATAAATATAGGCATACCTTACTTTGTACAAATATTTGTGTAAACTGCATCTTCTTTTATTTTTGCATCTTATTTTAAATGCACTTCTATTCTAGTTCAAATTGTCTAAAACACTGTCAAATCTTATCTTGCCTTCTTACACATTTAGCTCTTAAAATAAGAGCTCATCCACAGTAAATCTGGTTTCAGAGACCTTAATTATCTGTTCAGAAACAAAACATTTACTGTGATTATTCTATTATAAGCATTGTAGTTATCATACAAAATTCTGAAAATACAGGACAGAAAAAGAAAAGCTACCCATATCATTACCTAAACAGAATCAATGCTATTATCTTAGTGTACCATTCCAAATACTTTTCTGTTTTAGAATATAAACTCACACATTGTTTCATAACTTTGTCACTCAGTAAAAGCTATCTTAATTTATTTAATATTGTAAACTTACTAACATGGGAAGTTTATAAAATAGTGTATATATCTGTGTGGAGGGATTTGTTATTAAATGAACCTATGCTCAGGGATCCCTGGGCGGCTCAGGGGTTTAGCACCTGCCTTCGGCCCAGGCCGTGATCCTGAAGTCCCATCAGGCCCCGCATCAGGCTCTCTGCATGGAGCCTGTTTCTCCCTCTGCCTGGATCTCTGCCTCTTTCTCACTCTCTGTGTCTCTCATGAATAACTGAATAAAATCTTAAAAAAAAAAAAAAAAAGCTCACTTATAAACAATACAAACACCAAAAAGGTGAAAATAACCTGAAATCCTGAAAAATAACTATTAACATTTTCATGGAGATTCCCCTTCCCTTCCTCTTTATAAAAATTTTTGAGACAATATAATTAAAATAAACAAAAGAGGGAATCCCTGGGTGGCTCAGCGGTTTGGCCCCTGCCTTCAGCCTAGGACATGATACTGGAGTCCCGGGATTGAGTCCCATGTTAGGCTTCCTGCATGGAGCCTGCTTCTCCCTCTGCCTGTGTCTCTCATGAATAAATAAATAAAATCTTTAAATAAAATAAAATAATAAAATAAAAGAAATCGTAACAAATGTTATTCTGATTGGCCTTTTTTCAGTCAACGACACAGAAGTTGTCTTCCACATTAGTACACGAATAACTCCACCCTGAAGACAGCATTCCACCGAAAGGCTGTGGATTTATATACCAAATTTCCTGTTACTGAACATTTCAACGGTTTCCAATTATTCACCATTTTATTTTTTTCTTAAAAGATAAGGAAGACTTTTCTTTTTTTTTTTTTTAAGATTTTATTCATTCATGAGACACACAGAGAGAGGCAGAAACATAGACAGATGGAGAAGCAGGCTCCATGCAGGGAGCCCGATGCAGAACTCGATCCCAGGATCCAGGGATCATGTCCTGAGCCAAAGGCAGATGCTCATCCACTAAGCCACCCAGATGCCCCAAAGAAAAGAATTTCAAGCAGACTCCCCGCTGAGTGCAGAGCCCAACAAAATACTCATTCTCTTGGGACACCTGGGTGGCTCTGCAGTTGAGCGCCTGCCTTCCGCTCAGGGCGTGATCCTGAGGTCCCTGGATCGAGTCCCACGTCGGGCTCCCTGCATGGAGCCTGCTTCTCCCTCTGCCTGTGTCTCTGCCTCTTTGTCTCTCATGAATAAATAAACAAAGTTAAAAAAAAACAAAAACAAAAAACCTCATTCTCACGACCCTGAGATCATGACCTGAGTCTAAACCAAGAGTCAGAAGCTGCCCATACCCCAGTAGGTGCCCCTCCAATTTACCATTTTAATTTTTTTTTTAATTTTTATTTATTTATGATAGTCACAGAGAGAGAGAGAGAGAGGCAGAGACACAGGCAGAGGGAGAAGCAGGCTCCATGCACCGGGAGCCCGACGTGGGATTCGATCCCGGGTCTCCAGGATTGCGCCCTGGGCCAAAGGCAGGCGCCAAACCGCTGCGCCACCCAGGGATCCCCAATTTACCATTTTAATAATGTTTTGAACATCATGTATACTTCTGTGTGTACCTGATTGATTACTATGTGGGTTTTTTTTTTTTTTTTTAAGATTTTATTTCTTTATTCATGAGAGACACAGAGAGACGCAGAGACACAGGCAGAGGGAGAAGCAGGCTCCATGCAGGGGAGCCCAATGTGGGACTCGATCCCGGGACCCCAGGGTCACACCCTGAGCCAAAGGCACTCATCTGCTGAGCCACCCAGGCATCCCAATTATTATGTGTTTTAAAGAGAAATTCCTGGGGATCCCTGGGTGGCGCAGCGGTTTGGCGCCTGCCTTTGGCCCAGGGCGCGATCCTGGAGACCTGGGATCGAATCCCACATCGGGCTTCCGGTGCATGGAGCCTGCTTCTCCCTCTGCCTATGTCTCTGCCTCTCTCTCTTTCTCTCTCTGTGACTATCATAAATAAATAAAAATTAAAAAAAAATTAAAAAATAAATAAAAAAAATAAAGAGAAATTCCTAGAGGTTGAATTACCTAGTCAAAGAATATGAGTCTTGAGAGAGAGAGTGCCCTAGAAGTGCTTTACCAGTACACACTTCCACTAGCAATAAATACTATTTCCCCTACTCATTACATGTAGGTTTCTCAATGTTTAACCTTTTCAAATCTACTTACCTCTTTTACTATTTCTTTGATTTCCTTCAAGATGAGCATTATTTCATGTGAATTAGCTAGCCATTTGAAGTTCTCATTCAAACTGAGCCTCTAATTGGAGACTGTACATTTTTAAAAACTGGTGTCATCTCTTTATTAATTCTTTGTTGGGAGTTTTTAATATTAAGGATATAAAAAAATTAAGGCTATCAATCCTTTCCCCATTTATTTACACTTACATTTTGCATATGGCATTTAACTTGATGTAGGGAAGTTTAAAGATTTTTATACAAATTCATTTATTCACTATTTATATTTAGTGCCTACAATCAGGTTACACAGTGATGAATATAACCAAGTTCCTGCTCTCACAAAGCTTATATTCTACTAGTCAATCAAGTTTCCCCTCATTTAAAAGTCTTACTAACCACAGCCAAAATAATACAAACATTCATATTATCACAAAGCACTTTTATTCACCATGGTTTGTATTCAAATCCTTAATTCCTTAGGAATTAAGTTTGGTATAAGGTATAGGTTTTGAACTTTGTTTTAAAATATTTCCCCTCGGGCAGCCCGGGTGGCTCAGCGGTTTAGCGCCACCTTCAGCCCAGGGTCTGATTCCGAAGACCTGGGATCGAGTCCCACGTCAGGCTCCCTGCATGGAGCCTGTTTCTCCCTCTGCCTGTGTCTCTGCCTCTCTCTCTCTCTCTCTCTGTGTATCTCTCATGAATAAATAAATAAAATCTTTATAAAAAAAAATAAAATATTTCCCCGTTAGGGGTACCTGGGTGGCTTAATTGGTTATGCCTCGGACTCTTGATTCTGACTCAGGACATGGACTCAGGGTCTTGAGATGAGCTCACAGTGGGCTCCATGCTAGGTGGGGAGCCTGCTTAAGATTCTCTCTTTCCCTCCCCTCTGCTCTTCCCCCCCCCCTGAGTGCTTTCACTCGCTCTCTAAGTTATAAAAAAAATTATTTCCCTCTGATCTATTCTTTTTTTTTTTTTTTTTTTTAAGATTTATCCATTTATTTGTTCAGAGAGAGCGAAGAGAGAGGCAGAGACACAGGCAGAGGGAGAAGCAGGCTCCATGCAGGGAGCCCGATGCAGGACTCGATCCCGGGTCTCCAGGATCCACCCCAGGCTGCAGGCGGCGCTAAACCGCTGCGCCGCTGCGCCACCGGGGCTGCCCCCTCTGATCTATTCTCATGCCAAAGTGTCACCACTTTAATTGCTATCAGTTGTTTTTTTTTTGTCGTTAAGATTTTATTTATTTTCATTAGAGACACAGAGAAAGGCAGAGACATAGGCAGAGGGAGAAGCAGGCCCCCTGCAGGGAGCCCAATGGGGGACCTGATCCCGGAATCACACCCTGAGCCAAAGGCAAACGCTCAACCACTGAGCCACCCAGTCGTCCCAATTGCTATCAGTTTTTAATGTGTTTTACATCTTTTAGGACGAATTCTCCCCTTCATATTTCTCAAAAAAAATTTTTTTTTTTGACAATTCTTACAAGAGCCTAATGCAGGGCTCCATCTCATGACACTGTGATCATGACCTTAACTGAAATCAAGAGTCAGTCATTCAACCAAGCCACCCAGGCGCTCCCAGAATGGCACTAAATGTATACATTAATTTGGGGAGAACCAACATGTTTAAAATACTGAATGTGTAAGTCTACTTTCATCTGTCCAGGTCATCTCCTAGGCCCAACAGCTTGTAGTTTTGCTCGGAAGCTCTGCAAATTTCCCTCCAATCTTTTCTCCATGCGTACATTCACTTTTTAGAACAGATTATTCTTCATATACAATTTTATCACCTTCATTTTCTGCACACTTAACGTGGGAACATCTTTCGATTTCATTTTCTACCACAATTTGAATGACCATATATTCACCAAATGATTTACCACTATTTATTTAATTACTGTTGAATGTTTAACGTTTCTCCCTGTCCTTGGCTATTATAAGTAGCTCTCTGAAAAGTATCTGTGTATATACATCTTTTTTTGTATACCTGCTTTTCCTAAGGACAGTACTTCTCAAACATTTTCACCAGAGCAGAGCACACAAGTATCCCTAGGTGACCTGGGGGGCACAGGCTCAAATGACTTTCTGCATCTGTAAGGTTTTAAGTCTTGTAATTTAATTCAGGAATTCACATATATTTTTTGTTCTATTCAACAATATGCTGGTATCTGTTTGTTTTAATGTAGAAGTCTTTTAAATCACCTACCATCAAATAAAACTGATGTTTGAAGATGTGTTTTTTTCCTGTGGCTTCCTATATGCCTTAGTACATCATGTTTTTCCAGGTTACCCAATTTGAGACGCAATGCCTTAGAAAAAAATGCTAAAGGCTGCCTTCTGAGAAGTACAGCAAAGATTCAGAAAGAATGCTCCTGATTTATACTTAATTACATATAAAGATCCTGAAGACATTTTAAATAAATAAGCCCACTTTATTAAAAAAAACTCACAAAACACTGTTATGTGTTATATATATATATATTTTTTTTTATACATATATAAAATATATATGTGAATACATGGAAAAGATCTGGAAGGCTAATAACCAACTAACAGTGGTTACTGTGCAGGATGACCACTGGGATTTTAGGTATGTGGAAAGGTGGCCAAAAAGAATTTTGATCTCATAAGCAATTTTTAAATTTCAGACAGATATTATTTTTCTTACATTAAAGGTACAGATGATGACCATGGGATGGCAGTGCTGGCAGTGGCAGTAGAAGCAAAAGCATTTTACACAGATGTCCAACAGTTTGGATTTTTTTTTTTTTTATGATAGTCACAGAGAGAGAGAGAGAGAGAGGCAGAGACACAGGCAGAGGGAGAAGCAGGCTCCATGCACCGGGAGCCTGACGTGGGATTCGATCCCGGGTCTCCAGGATCGCGCCCTGGGCCAAAGGCAGGCGCCAAACCGCTGTGCCACCCAGGGATCCCAACAGTTTGGATTAATAAAAACTTTCTTTTAGCACTCACCTACGGACACTGGCAATGGTCTCTCTGTTTTTGAAACGGCTGAAACGGGCTGTATAATTTAAAGTTTTCATGAAGACCTCAGAAAGTTCCTGTTCATCCTCTGCACTCTCATTCTGTTGCTTTCGATGCTCCAGAAGCATATGAACTTCTGAATTTAGTAATGTCTCCGCTGTTTCAAACTCTATTTGTGAGAAGCATAAATGTCAGCTGAAAGTATTCCTTCAAAAGACAGCTTCTAAATGTTCATTTTGCCTTCAAGACTAGCAGCAAATTTCTGTCCCTGCATAAATCCAGAGGCCCAATATCCCACAGCTTTATCTTCATCCAGACCAGTCTACCACAAGGGACAGTAGAGTTCATGAGATACTAACACTTAGCTCAGTCCAGCTAGACAGTTTCTAACATCAAAGAACCTGACCTGGATGTGCTACAACACAGGATGTGTGTTGTGATATGTCACAACAATGACATATCATTATCCTATAATAACACATCATTACCCTAATTAGGCCAGTTAGGATTTTCAAAATAGAGCATAATCAACAATTATTTCTCTGTAGCTTGCATGAACTGATAATCTAGTTCCACAATACTAATATTATACTCAAAACTTTAAGAATTATTACATCTTAGGGAGGGCCAAGTATTTGGAAACACACATTAATAATGCATCCCAAATTCTATTTTTGTACCTGTACAAATCTGTTATTTACTCATTCACCCAGATCACTACCTATTACATACTATTGGACTTGTCCCTACCCTTGGGCAGCCCGGGTGGCTCAGCGGTTTAGTGCCGCCTTCAGCCCAGGGCCTGATCCTGGAGACCCGGGATCAAGTCCCATGTCAGGCTCCCTGCATGGTGCCTGCTTCTCCCTCTGCCTCTGCCTCTCTCTCTCTGTGTGTCTCTCGTGAATAAATAAATAAAATCTTTAAAAAATAAATAAAAAATAAGTCCCTACCCTCTAGATTTCATAATCTTATGTTGTTCCCCAACTAAACCTACTTCAAGGGATCCCTGGGTGGCGCAGCGGTTTAGCGCCTGCCTTTGGCCCAGGGCACGATCCTGGAGACCCGGGATCGAATCCCACGTCGGGCTCCCGGTGCATGGAGCCTGCTTCTCCCTCTGTCTGTGTCTCTGCCTCTCTCTCTCTCTCTGTGACTATCATAAATAAAAAAAAAAAAAAAAAAAAAAATAAACCTACTTCAAATATTTACTATCACACAAATCTTGTAACTAATTTTTTTAGCTTCAAGTTTTTATTTAAATTCCAGCTAACATACAGTATATTATTATTTTCAGGTGTATAATTTAGTGATTCATCATTTACAGATGACACCCAACAAGTGCCCTCTTTAATACCCATTCCCCATTTAACTTATCCCCCCCTCCCCTCTAGCAACCCTTAGTTTTTTTTGTTGTTGTTGTTGTTTTTTTTTAGCAACCCTTAGTTTTGTCTCCGTAGTTAAATGTCTGTTTTTTTTCCTCCTATGTTCATCTGTTTTGTTTCTTAAATTCCATGTGAGTGAAATCACATAGTATTTGTCTTTCTCTGACTTATTTTGCTTAGCATGATACTCTAGGTCCATCTACATTGTTGCAAATGGCAAGATTTCATTCTTTTTTATGGCTGAATCATATTCCATTGTGTATGTGTGTCACATCTTTATCCATTCATCAGCCGATGGACATTTGGGCTCAACCTTGATACACATTTAAAAATAATCCTCTTCATTAATAAATAAATATTTAAAATATTAAATTAAAAATTAAAATAATAAGAGTCCTCTTGGGACACATGGGTGGCTCAGCAGCGGGCATCTACCTTCGGTCCAGGTTGTGATCCTGGGGAGGGGTCCGGGGATCGAGTCCCACGTCAGGTTCCTTGCATGGAGCCTGCATCTCCCTCTGCCTCTCTCTCTCTCATGAATAAATAAAATCTTTAAAAGTAATAATAATCCTCTTCTTGAATAGGAAGAATACCAGTGAGCAAACTTTAAAAACTGGATTTGGGCAGCCCCTGTGGCCCAGTGGTTTAGCACTGCCTTTGGCCCAGGGCATGATCCTGGAGACCTGGGATCGAGGCCCACGTCAGGCTCCCGGTACATGGAGCCTGCTTCTCCCTCTGCCTGTGTCTCTGCCTCTCTCTCTGTGTCTCTCATGAATAAATAAAATTAAAAATAAAATAAAATAAAATAAAAACTGGATTTATTTATTTTTAAAAGTTTATTTATTCATGAGAGAGGCAGAGACACAGGCAGAGGGAGAAGCAGGTTCCATGCAGGAAGCCCAATGAGGGACTCGATCCTGAGACTCCAGGATCACGCTCTGAGTCAAAGGTAGACGCTCAACTGCTGAGCCACCCAGGTGTCCCTAGAATTGGTTTCTGACTGTTCCTTATCAGTGAGTTCCTCCACAGTAGGAACTGTTCATAAACATAGATTCATGTTTCTAATCCCACACTGAGGAATAATAATGAGGAAAATCCAAAATTACTTACAATTTAGCATTTCCATGGGTCATGGGTATGTTTACTATTGGGAAATCACTAACACCATCTGAGTAATGCCTCTTTCTCAGGCCAGGTGACAAGAACTTCCACTCTGCTTCCACAACCATCTGTGGGCTGGGTGTGTATGTGGGGTGGGGGGAACAATATTTTTACTTGAAAAGTTCTCATTACTCCTAAATCTAATAGGCACCAAAAAGGTATTTTCTACCAGAGGTCAGCAGAGTTTAAGCAAGAGGAACCTCTCAGAGCTAATTCCTGTCCAGTGCAGGTCACTGCCCATTCTGTATCGATGCAGTGGTGTACAAATAAACTACTGCTTCAGAGCAATGAATCAAGAGGACATGAAATATTAGGTGTATGGTTCCAGGGGTGCCTGGGTGGCTCCATGGTTGAGAGTCTGCCTTCAGCTCACATTGTGATCCTGGGGTCCTGGGATTGAGTCCTGTAGCAGGCTCCCCACAGGCAGCCAGCTTCTTCCTCTGCCTCTCTGTGTGTCTCATGAATAAATAGAATCTTAAAAAAAAAAAAAAAAAGGAGTGTATGGCTCCAAATCTCCGAAGTGACAGTCACAAGTGACATGATAGGAGGAAAAAGCAGCAACAGCACCTAAATAATGGATTAGTCTCAGCTTCTGAGGCTGTAGCATTAATGCCACAGGGGCACTTGTGTGGCTCAGTTGGTTAAGCATCTGCCTTTGGCTCAGGTCACAATCTCAGGGTCCTGGGATGGAGCCCTGCATCAGGCTCCTTGCTCAGCAGGAGGCCTGCTTCTGTTTCTTCCTCTTCCTACTGCTCCCCCTCTGTGGGCTCTCTCTTTCATCAATAAATAAAATCTTAGCCAAAAAAAGAAAAGAGAAGAGAAGAGAAGAGAAGAGAAGAGAAGAGAAGAGAAGAGAAGAGAAGAGAAGAGAAGAAGAGGAAATCAAGAGTCTAAGCCAGAGTTACTAACAAGAATCATCTCCCAAGTTTATTACAGCTATTGATGTTTTTAAGGCTTCTGGAAAATGGGCCCAATGAAAGATGCTTCACTTTCTGTACTAAGTAAAATGTACCTGTTAAAACAGGATAGCGCTTTCAGGACACCAGGAGGCCAGTCACCTGCCCCCATTCCTCACTCACGGTAATGTCCAAGTACTATTTACACATCACTCTCACTCCTTTCAAACAATGAAAGACCAAAGCAGCCAAACCAGGTA
Organism: Canis lupus baileyi; assembly: GCF_048164855.1. NCBI lineage: Eukaryota > Metazoa > Chordata > Mammalia > Carnivora > Canidae > Canis > Canis lupus. The sequence goes on along the minus strand of NC_132857.1, from coordinate 28,030,017 downwards.
TGTTATTCTTCCTCTGCACTGGTATTTTAAGAATAGCCACAATTTATTAATTCCCGTTCCTGTAAGAAAGAAAAATATTCCTTGGCCTGTACCTCAACTGTGAATGTTCTTGAGGACACTCCATTACAACCATTATGGTAAAGGTGGCAACTTCAGATGATCTTCTCATATTACATATTTTTCTCTCTGGTACAAAATGTTCTAGGGGATTTCTTTAGCTGAGGGAACGGAGAAATGGGGATCATATTGGAGTGTATGGTTCCAGGGATGCCTGGGTGGCTCAGTGGTTGAGCCTCTGCCTTTGGCTCAGGGCGTGATCCTGGGTCCTGGGATCGAGTCCTATACCAGGCTTCCTGTAGGAGCCTACTTCTCCCTCTGCCTAGGTTTCTGCCTCTGTGTGACTTTCATGTATAAAAAAAATCTTTAAAAAAAAAAAAAAGAGAGAGAGAGGATCCCTGGGTGGCTCAGAGGTTTAGCCTCTGCCTTTGGCCCAGGGCACGATCCTGGAATCCCAGGATCGAATCCCATGTTGGGCTCCCTGCATGGAGCCTGCTTTTCCTTCTGCCTGTGTCTCTGCTTCTCTCTGTGTCTCTCATGAAAAAATAAATAAGATCTTAAAAGAGAGAGAAAAAGAGAGAGAGAGAGAGAGAGAGAGATGCAGGTGGCTCAGTGGCTGAGCCTCTGCCTTCGGCTCAGGGTGTGATCCTGGAGTCTTGGGATTAAGTCCCACATCAGGTTCCATGCAGGGAGCCTGCTTCTCCCCCCTTTACCTGTGTCTCTGGGTCTCTTGTGGATAAAAAAAATTTTATTTTTCTGGCAAACATGCTGTGAAAACTAACTACAAACTCTCAAGACGCTTTCAGTTGCCTCACCTGTTCTTCCATCCCACAGAATTAGCACACATTTGTTTGCTTTCTATCTACAGCAAAGGCTTTCCTTATCTTTTAAGTACTTACTGTTGTTTCTATGTATCTTCACATATATTTTTTAAAGCAAAGTATACCTCCAGGGGATCCCTGGGTGGCGCAGCGGTTTGGCGCCTGCCTCTGGCCCAGGGCGCGATCCTGGAGACCCGGGATCGAATCCCACATCGGGCTCCCGGTGCATGGAGCCTGCTTCTCCCTCTGCCTGTGTCTCTGCCTCTCTCTCTCTCTGTGACTATCATAAATAAATAAAAAATTTAAAAAATATTTAAAAAAAAAAAAAAAAAAAAAAAAAAAAAAGTATACCTCCAACATAGGGGTGGTTCCACCCCTGACCTCGAGATTAAGAGTAGCATGCTCTACCAACGGAGCAAACCAAGCGCTCCCATATTCCCTTTTATTTATTTATTTATTTATTTAATTTTATTTTTTTAAAGATTTTATTTATTTATTCATGAGAGACACACAGAGAGGCAGAGACACAGGCCGAGGGAGAAGCAGGCTCCCTGCAGGAAGCTCGATGTGGGACTCAATCCTGGGACTCCAGGATCACACCCTTAGTCAAAGGCAGATGCTCAACCACTGAGCCACCCAGGCGTCCCCCCTTTTATTTAAAAGATTTTATTTATTTATTTGAAAGAGAGACAAGCGGGGGGGAGGGGCAGAGGAGAGGAAGCAGTAGACTCCCCATTGAGCAGAGAACTGGACAAGTGTCTAGATCCCAAGACCCCAGGATCATGACCTGAACCAAAGGCAGACAGACGCTTAACTCACTGAGCAACTCAGAAGTCCCCCATCTTCAGATAGTCTAAACTACATAAAAATCATTGTGTAGGGGATGCCTGGGTGGCTCAGCGGTTAAGCGTCTGCCTTTGGCTCAGGACATGATCCTGGAGCCCCGGGATCGAGTTCCACATCGGACTCCCTGCATGGAGCCTGCTTCTCCCTCTGCCTGTGTCTCTGCCTCTCTTCTCTCTGTATCTCTCATGAATAAATAAAATCTTTAAAAAATAAAAATAAAAAAATAAAAATAAATAAAAATCACTGTGTATCCCCATATGAGCTGAGAAGTTAAACAGATATTCCAAACTCTGACACACTGTTAACTGACAGAATCTAAGGTCTAATTATACCTAATTCAACAAAATTTTCATGTACCAGATGTTACCTTTTATCAAAATAAATATTTTGTGCAAAAAAAATAAATAAAAAGTACCCAGACAAAACCCAAGCACAAAAAACTGGCTTAATTTATCATATATTAAGAGACCATCTCCCAGTGAGTTATCACACATTAAAAAAATAAACATATACTTTTATTATGCCAGAAACTTTCATGAGGCTATCCTACGGAAATATTTGACCTTGAGTCAATGAAATAAAAAATTGGAAGCAACCTATATGTCTATCAACAGATAAAAAAAAAAGTATTATGGTAAACCATTAAGTATTTCTCACCCTTTAAAAGAACATGATGGGGCACCTGGCTGGCTCAGTCCATAGAGCATGGGACACCCGATCTCAGGGTTGTGAGCTCAAGCCCCACATTGGGCCTAGAGCTGCTTTAAAAACAAAACAAAACAAAACAAAACAAAAAAAAACAGGACAGTTCTACATAATATATCATCAAAATTTTAAAAGGCTATAGCATTCCTCTTGCATAATCTCATTTTTACAAAGAAAAAATTGTACATAAATATTTATTCATAAACATAAAATTAGCTTGGAACGGTAAGTACTAATTGTGTACAGTATTCCCTCTGGGTGAAAGGGTGTGGAGTTTCACTTTTTCCTATGTATGCAATAATTTTAAAACAGGTGGGTATTGTTAAGGTTTCCCGTATTTACTTGCATTCTTCAGTACCTGTAAAATATGGTATTTTAAAATCTTAAGCTTCCTGCTTATTTTCGGTTTCTAAATTACAAATAAAGTACATCTCACTGCACAAAGAAAGTTCACTGACAACAAAAATGTGCTGTACTTGTAGCCTTCTGACCAAACTCTAGCCAGGCTCCTCTGAGCCCTGCTTTTGGGCCTCATATGTGGCCCAGAAGGACATGAACAAAATACTGACACAATTTCTAATTGCCTAGGTTGACTCTTTAAAGCGCCTACCAATATGTTGGGAGATTGAATTCAAATTAAAAAAATGCAATAAAAAAAATAAAGCGCCTACCGAGCTGAAAACTGACAGCTGTCGTTAATAATTTACGGCTTGTCCCAGCCAACACCTAGAGACAGGGCCCGTCTCTGAGTTCAGAGAAGAGCTGTGGGAGAGCGGAAGCCTAAATTCCATAAGCGCCAGTTAACATAAATGACATAAACCCTCAAATGGGTTTCAAATGCACCAATCCCCCTTTCCGCGTTTTTTAATTTTTCACTTCCTTGATCTACGGAGACGCGGCAACCCCTTCGTTCCTTCGTTCTCCTTTAAAACGCCCAATCACCTCCGTACAAACAGAAACTGAGTTCAGTCCACGCTAGCCTCTTTTCCCTATTACAATCGTGCCCGAATTTCATTTTTATTTTTTTAAAGCAGGCTCCTCGCGCAAGCTCGTGACCCGGAGCTTAAGACCAGCAAGCTAGGGCTGCCTGGGTGGCTCAGTGGTTGAGCGTCCGCCTTTGGCGCAAGTCATGACCAGAAATCCAGTCCCGGCGCCAGGTCCCCGTCCCCTGGCCCTGCCTCTCCACCCTGTATGCGCGCCCTCTCGAAAGAAAATAGGAAAAAAAAAAAAAAAAAAAAAAAAAAAGCCTGGCATGCTGTACGGGTTGAGCCGGCCAGACGCCCCAGCCCCCTTACTAAAGTCTGTCCTTCTCACCTTAACCAGAGTGGGCTTTGTTCATCCTCGTCTATTTCTGCAGCACTTGGTGGTTCATCACATACAATAAACGACTTAAACGAGTAAAAAGGAGCCAACGGCTCCAGGATAGAGGCTGGAATCCCGCTGGCCCCTGTCGAGGCACCGTGGCCCGCGGGGGCCCCCTCCCGCCACATCCCCATCCTCTCTGCCCCTGCCCGTCCGTGGGGACGCCAGGCCTGCGGCGAACACGCGGGACAGCCGGGAGCAGCCGCGCAGCCCCAGCCCCACCTTTGGGAAAGATGAGCTGTGAGGCATCCTCCTCGACGTCGCCCGCCCGCGGATCGCTACCTCCAGCCGCCATGGGCACACCGCGCCGGGGTCCACGCGCGGGCCGCCGAACGCGCACGCCGGAAGCGCAGGGGCGCGGGGCTCGGCCCCGGAAGGGGCGTGGCCGACGAGGTCGGGTGGGCGTGGCCGGCGGGGGCGGATGGGCGTGGCCGGCGGGGCGGGTGGGCGTGGCCGGCGGGGCGGGTGGGCGTGGCCGGCGGGAGGGCAGGAGAGGAGGCCGGTGTGGGAGGCGCGGACGCCCCTTCCTAGTCCCGCGAGGCTACCTGCGTGGCTCGTGCTGTGCCCGGTTACTTGTCCTCGGCGAGCCTCGGCCTCTGCGTCTTGAGGGGTCGTAAGGTTGTGGGTGGGGTTCAGACCCCGGGAGCTCCCGTTGTGGACGGAGGGTTAGTGGCCCTGAAAACGTACAGGGGACTTTCTTGCAGCGCTTTAAGTCACTTAAACCACTGATTAGGGTGGCTGGCTAGTGGGTGGTTGTGACTCTTGATCTCAGGGTTGCGAGTTCGCGTTCCACATGCAGTGTAAGGGTCACGTAAAAATAAAATCTTAAAAATTAATTTGGGACCGCCTGGCTGGCTCAGTGGGAAGAGCGTACGACTCTTGATCTCGGGCCACCTTGGGTGTAGAGATTACTAAAAATAAATAAACTTAAAAGAATTATTTGTAGTGGATTATTCCGATGCTTCCAAGCAGCTGGAGAGTGATGCTGACAGTCCTTTAATTCATCTGTTGAAACATTTGGATGATACGTAGAAAAGTAAGCCAATCCGGAGCACCTGGGTGGCCGGCGGTCGAGCGCTTGCCTTTGGCTCAGGGCGTGACCCCGGGGTCCCGGGATCGAGTCCCGCGTCGGGCTCCCCGCAGGGAACCTGCTTCTCCCTCTGCCTGTGTCTCTGCCTCTGTGTGTGTCTCTTACGAAAAAATAATCTTTTTTAAAAATGAATTAAGATGTTGCCAGAGAAGAATATGTGCTTGTATTCCTTTGATTTATAAATATAATAACTTTTATAAAATTAATTTGTATATTTCCAGTAGAAATATGTTGGGTAGAATAATAGATTATATAGCATAGCCAGAGCTTATGACTGTTTCCAAGTGGTTTCCTACACAGTTCATTAGAGGCACAGGACAGAAGTCCTGACATGTCTGGAGACATGAAGCCACTTGGCGTCAGAAATGGGCCTGGAACTCAGTGTAGACCTCTCTTCCATCTGTCCATCCAGCAGGCCCTTACAGAGCACCTAATGCCTACCATGTGGTGGCTCAAGAAACACCCAACACTTGGTCTCCTGCACACACACATCAGGAGAGAAGTCAACAGGTGAAGAAGAAAGGAGAAAATGTTTCACGAGGTGGTTTGTCTACAACATTTTCATTCAGAAAACCATTATAAACATTTATGTTGAAAGCCCTGGGGTTGAAAAGATGACTCAGTCATAAATCTGTCCCTACAAGGAGATCACCAGACAGTAGTTGATGCAAGATGTGGACTTCTTTCCATAATGAAAGAAAGTGGTAAGTAGTAAGACAAAAGAAAGTCAAGGAAAATGCTATAGAAGGATCCCTAGAGAAGAAAGTCACTTCTGGTTGCGGGTAGGTGAGTCACAAGAGATCAGAGGAGTAGGGGCTGGCACTGGGACTACTCTTTAACATTTAATCAGACAGAGATGGGGGAGGAGTAATATGAAGTTAACAGGTACATAAGAGGAATATTTACTCTTTAAGGTAATTTCCTATTTCAGTTTCCTTAAACGTCATTTTCATTATATCATTCTTGGGAAATGAAGGAAATATAGTAATTATACAGAACTTATATAAACAAATGTTTGTTGTGTTATTAATATTGCTATGTCATTTTTTCAATCAAAATAACAATTTACACTTTTTGGTTTACTTCTCGAACCTCTTACGGACTGAATCACTATCTTTCCTAGACCTCGGTGTTCTGCCCTAGTATAGTATGTTTCCCAGTATGTTATGGTATGTTTCCCAGTTCTCCATACACTTAAAGTTAATGTACAGAATCTCCCAATTTAAGCTATTCTCTCATAAATTAAAAAAAAATTATTGGCACCTGCTGCTGCAAGGAAGTCTGCTGGTAAGTGCCTCCAAAGGAAGCCAACGGAATAAACATGTAACCCTCTCCCTTGTGCTATTAATACAATGTCTAGAAATACAAAGGAATGGGGTACATAGGGGTGGGAGGAGGTTGTGTGATTCTGCAAACAGCCCTTGACTATCAGGTACAAAAACTTCAAGAGGAAAAAACAAAAAAAAAAAAACTTCGAGGGCTGCCCTGAAAGTCCCACTCTTAGATTCTAAAGCCCATGTGGCCTGTGGCACTGGTACAGGGCAGTGAGCCCTGTGCTGGCACTATTAGACTACCTGAAAGGCCCTCTCTTCTTGAGGTCAAGCTGGGCTGACTTCAGCGTCCACCTCTTTCAGAAAGCCTGTCTTGACTTGAAGGGCTGAGCGTAGTTATGCTGCCTCCTTTCGCATGTCCAGAGTGGCTTAGGGTTCCAAGAGGGTTTGATACTTGCCCAGTCGTCCCCACCTACATCTGGCATTGGGTAACAGTCTGGAGAGTCACAGTCATCCAGCCTCTGCAGGAGTGTATTGGGGCTTGGACAAAGCCTTCCCAGCAGGCTGTCTCAGAGGTTCACGGTCCCATCACAAAGCAGGACATATGGCTCAGAATAGTATTAGGTTGTCTGGCTCATAAATAGCAAGACCAAGACTTGAGCTCAGGCCTATCAGACTGCCAGCCTAAAGATTCCAGTGTCAGCATCCTGGGTTACTTCTTTGGTTAGGAACCAGGATAGGATCAAAGAAAGAATGGCTGTACTGGGGGTAGCAGGTGGGAGGTCAGATTGGCAGCAGGAACTTGAGTGGTTGACGATGAATTTGAGACCTCTTTCCTGTTCAGTTCTTCAAGCCCAGAGGTACAGTCTTGAAACTGGAGGGGTCATTGTTTTTCAGTTTGTTCTAGCATACAGAACTTCCTGGAATCAGAGAATAAGGAGCAGGAAGAGATCCTAGAATCCTTGTCAGAGCTTCATTTTAGAATGAGGAAAACACGCAGAAGGGGCAGCACTTGTATTACGTTCCTCAGGACACTACTGTGATTCTTTGTATAGTAGTCATTCAAAGGCCTTCAAGGGGATCCCTGGGTGGCGCAGCGGTTTGGCGCCTGCCTTTGGCCCAGGGCGCGATCCTGGAGACCCAGGATCGAATCCCACGTCGGGCTCCCGGTGCATGGAGCCTGCTTCTCCCTCTGCCTGTGTCTCTGCCTCTCTCTCTCTCTCTCTGTGACTATCATAAATAAATAAAAATTAAAAAAAAAAACAAAAAAAAACAAAGGCCTTCAAGTAGCTTACTGAATAGGATCTCAAGGCCAAGGTCAGATCTTTGATCTGGAAGCAGCTTTAGAGCACCTACCCCATCCCCAAAATTAGCCCCACTGATCTCTGATCAGGTGGCTTAGTGGCTTAGTTCACATGGTTAAAATAGCACATTTTAGGGCACCTGGGCAGCTCAGTCAGTTAAGCATCTGTCTTCGGCTCAGGTCATGATCCCAGGGGTCTGGGGTCGAGCCCCATGTTGGGCTCCCAGCTCAGCGGGGAGTCTGCTTCTCCCTAGCCTTCTGTGTGCCCTCTCTCTCAAATAAAATCTCTCTCTTTTTTTTTTTTGGATTTTATTTATTTATTCATGAGAGGCACAGAGAAAGAGAGAGAGAGAGAGAGAGGCAGAGACATAGGCAGATGGAGAAGCAGGTTCCATGCAGAGAGCCCGATGTGGGACTTGATCCTAAGACTCCAGGATCACGCCCTGAGCCGAAGGCAGACGCTCAACCACTGAGCCACCCAGGTGTCCCAAATAAAATAGTTTTTTAAAAAAGATACATAAAATTGATAAAATGGCAAATTTTAGGTTATACATATTTTACCACCACCACCATCACCACACATACACAAACCAACAAAAAACCCAATGATACGGAATTCCATGATGTTTAAGTGCAGGTTGTATTATAATATGGAACAGAGGATTCCTGGGTGGCTCAGCAGGTTTAGCACCTGCGTTGGGCCTAGGGCGTGATCCTGGAGTCCCGGGATCAAGTCCCACATCAGGCTCCCTGCATGGAGCCTGCTTCTCCTGCCTGTGTCTCTGCCTCTCTCTCTGTCTCTCATGAATACATAAAATTTAAAAAATATGTATAATATGGAACAGTAATTTCTGGAACCAAAATTTGTCTTTAAGAAACAGAGAATCTGGGCAGCCCGGGTGGCTCAGAGGTTTAGCGCTGCCTTCAGCCCAGGGCCTGATCCTGGAGACCTGGGATCAAGTTCCACATCAGGCTCCCTGCATGGAGTCTGCTTCTCCCTCTGCCTGTCTCTCTCTCTCTCTCTATGAATAAATAAAATCTTAAAACAAAAAAAAAAAGAAACAGAATCTAGGGTGTCTGGGTAGCATGGTTGGTTAAGTGTCTCACTCCCGGTTTCAGCTCAGGTAGTGAGTGATCTCAGGGTTTTAAGATCGAGCCCCATGTCTGCACTTAGCACAGAGTCCACTAAGACTCTCTCCCCCTCTCCCCCTTCTCCCTGTTCTCTCTCTCAAAAATTTTCTTTAAAGATTTTATTAATGAGAGACATAGACACAGAGAGAGGCAACATAGGCAGAGGGAGAAGTAGGCTCCCTGTGGGCAGCCAGGTGTGGAACTCGATCCCAGGACCCTGGGATTAAGCCCTGAGTTAAAGGCAGATGCTCAACTACTGAGCCACCCAAGTGCCCCACAAATAAATAAATCTTTTTTTTTTTTAAAGATTTTATTTATTCATGAGAGAGAGATTGAGAGAGAGAGAGAGAGAGAGAGAGGCACAAGAGAACCCACCCAGGGGTTCCCCCGACAAATAAATCTTTTTTTTTTTTTTAAGATTTTTATTTATTTATTCATGAGAAACACAGAGAGAGAGAGCGCGTCAGAGACACAGGCAGAAGAAGGCGGCTCCATGCAGGGAGCCCGACGTGGGACTCGATCCTGATACTCCAGGATCACGCCCTGGGCCAAAGTTAGGCGCTCAACTGCTGAGCCACCTAGGCTTCCCCCAACAGATAAATCTTAAAACAACAACAACAACAAAAAACAAATACAATCCTCACACACGCCAGTGTTATCACCAATTTCTGTGTTTGAACAGTTGCTTGTAGTCTATTTCCAAATTATCTAACTCTGACAGCATGCATTCCTGCAGCCATAGGCTGAGTTCTGCTAAGGGCCTCCAAACTGGGTATCTTTGAAAAAAAAAAAAAAAATTACATCCCTACAAATAAAGATTTAACTTTAAGACTGACAATCCCAGCACTATGTATTTGTTTGAAAAATTATTCTGGGCCAAAATAGTGAAAATCTTCAAACACATCCTTTCTGGGCCCTCCAAAATAAATGTTTCCCTTTAAGGTTAGAGCATATCAATATGTTCCAGGGTCTCTGCTTGGATTAATATTATCTTAAATTTGAGCATCCCTCCCTCATTTTTAGCTTTTTGAATAAGATTACTTTCAAAGGGAAAGCTAATTGAAACTACGAAACCTTCTTTATAGGAAAATCCAAAAATTTTTAAAGATTTATTCATGAAAAGCAGCGAGAGGGAGAGATAGACAGACACAGAGACATAGGCAGAGGGAGAAGCAGGCTCCATGCAGGGAGCCCAATGCAGGACTTGATCCTGGATCCCAGGATCACCACCTGAGCCGAAGGCAGACACTCAACCACTGAGCCACCCAGGCACCCTGGAAAACCCAAATTTTAAAGAGTTCATGAACCTACGTTCAGGAAACTTGGTTCTAAAAAAGCCAGTGGCATTGCCCCCAAAAATACAAGCGCAAATAAAAAAAGTATGTTGAGGATCATGGACACCACACAAAATACACAGGCTAAAAAGTACCATCTGGTTGGTGGTCTTCCAAAAATAAGATTGGGGGACCTGGGTGGCTCAGTTGGTTAAGTGTCTGCCTATGGTCAGGTTTAGATCATGATCCCAGGATCCTAGGATTGAGCCTTCTTCAAGGGAAGCCTGCTTCTCCCTGCCACTTTCCCCCTCCCCGTGCCCCGATTATGCACATGCTCTAACAAAAGCTTAGAAAGATTGTTAGGGGTGCCTGGCTGGCTCAGCTGGAGTATGCGACTCTTGGTATTAGGGTGGTGGGTTTGAGCCTCACATTGGGTGGAGAGATAACTGAAATAAACCTTAAAAAAAAGTCAGGACAAAGAACAATTTTTACCCATTATGATTTATTCTCTACAATACTTCGTTAAAGAGTTCAATGATTTGCACTCAGAAGTTATATAGCCAAGAGGCAACCAAGTGTAATACAAAGAATTGGTCTGAAGTCTTTGCACTGAAGGCCATACAAAGTCTCTTGCTTCAGGAAAGTAAGAATGAAAATAAACAAAACGAACACATAGCTCCCTAGGCTCCAGAATTTCAATAGAAAACAGCATCAACAGTTAGTGAAAGTGTAGGTGTTAACATATCATGGAAAATAGGTTGTGCAAATATTAAAATTAACACCCAGGACTTCTGTATAGATGATTTTTATTATAAACAATAAAATATATGTAATGTCTCAACTACAAACCTTTCATGTTGAAAGGGTCTCTAACATGAGTTGCTTTAATATTATGAAGCGAAAAAGTTTAAGAACCTCACAGTGGAAACAATCCAACACCGACAAATCCTAATGATCAAAGACATTCTCTTTTAATTAACATAAAACAAGGACAATTCATAATTACAGAGAGAATGTCCTAGCTGTGGGTATTATGAGACAAGCCAACTTTCCAGACCAAAAGGCACTCACAGCTAGGGATGAAACGAACTCCAAACCGAAGCAGCCCATGCGGGCTGGCTCCTTAACAGCAATTACCTACTGCTCAGCTAGAGCAGTGCCCCAAAACAAAGTAAACACCAAGCAGAAAACATTCTCTTCTTTTCGGACCTGCCACTCCCACCACAGGTACCAGCCACCTTCATCACTGCTTTGGTCAAGCGTGTGGAAGGCAGTTCAGTCCTAGTTCGGAGCCGTCATCTCCCTATGCAAAGCTGCCACATGGATGATCCAGACTTAGTATTTTTTCCTGAGAGCCACCTGCCACACATCTTCATGAGGTGACCGTGACCGTACACTTCCAGACCGCTTCCTGACTAGGCCCCATTCAGGACAGACACCAACACTGGCATTCCTCACGGGGCCAAATGGTTTTCCTTGGTCAACTCCTGAGTCCCCCTGACAAGGCCAGAGGGACCTGAGCATCTCCATTGCTGGACTTGTATGGGAGCATGAGGGAATGTGCAGGGAGTAAGGCTTCTTCACTCCAAAACCACTGAGCCCACTTCAGTGTGGTGCTGGGCTAACTCAGCCCAATTCTTGTGCACTGATTTTTTTCTCCCCATTTCGTGGGTTTTTAAAATTTCTGTTCACTTACTTAAATGGCAGGTATCCTACCCCACCCTCAATAAAATAAAATAAAAAACATACTATACATTGGGGAAGACAAATAGGGCAACAATTCTACAAGAAAAAAATAGGCTTGAAGAACATGGCACTGTAGTAAATGCTTGCATGACCAGTCTCACTGAGCGTGCTCAGGGGTGAAAGTTTAGCACCAATTTTTTTGCTTTTTTAATCTTTAGAAATTAAACACAACTTTTAACACAGAACATTTGAACAGTAATGAGTGTAGCCCTATGTATCAATACTGTTGTACAAATTGGAGGTGGGTGGTTTAGTCCAGAGCTGACCACCCTGACATCAATCCATGGCACCTAAGAGTAACTATCGTCACATTTGTTTGTAACAAGACATTTATTATTCTCAGCAGCAGGAAATCACGAAATAATCCCTTCATCTTCAAAAGCTTTTTTTCATTAACCTTGCAAGGGAAAAGTGGCAGGATGCGAGAAGGCAGCACGACGTAAGATGGTGTGGTGCGGCTGGACATGGGCATCCTGAGGTCAGCCCACTTCCCTTGCACATTCTGTATCCTCATGAATAACAACAGAGGATTTGCCAAGCAAATCTGCTCACCCTCATCCATTTCTTCCAAGAAATGAGCCAGCAATGCCTAGAAAGGCACGTGTGTCGTTTCTTGGATTATGTCTCTATTCCCCCTCCTCCATTCCTGGCAGAAGAAAACTAAAAAATTTCTTTTGATTTGGATATTTGCCCATTTTGGAAAGCCACACCACCACCACATAAACTTTGAAAAATAAATTAAATCAAAACAATTGTGTTCACTGGATTGACACCCAATCCGCTTCAAGAGTTCTCTAAGCATGTTGTTGAAAACCAGTGTATCACTCTCTGGGTCCTTTCTTCCAACTGGCCACCTCTTCCTGTGAATCCTTTCAGCAGTACCTCTATGACAATGTTTCCAAAGCATCTTCCAAGTCCCCAGCTTCTATGAACTCTGCCACCAAATGAGGGAAGAATAGGCAAGAGGGAGGAGAAACTTGCTGACAGCTATTTGGAATCAGCAACAATGGGGAAGGGAAATATGCCACAAGAAAGTCTGAATGACCTAGAATACAATGAACCATTTGGAACTTTGCCATGGTGGGATGAAGATTCCCAGCATGTTAGGCAAGATAAAGATTTCATCTTAATTACACAGCTTTGTTCTAAAGTCCTGGAAAGGACTGAAACAGCAATAGTCTTCCCACTTCTCCAGGCAAACTAGACAAAAGAACTTCTCTGCTTAAAGGTCCCTCGGGATGTCTGCTTGAAAAGAAAAACAACTCGGAGACCCTGGATTTTCTCCTATGATAACGTGTCCTTCTAAAGCCCAACCCAAGTGCTTGTTGGAACATCTATACCTTCTGAGAACCTAGATCCAGCTATAGGCACTGCTACCAGTAGAGGAGTGAGGTAGCCGGGTGGTAAGGAAGAGGTCTCTCCTTTCTCACTGCATGCAGCGATGATTTCAGGACCTCCTATGGGCATCCCAGTCCAGTCCTCAGCAGGCTACACCACAGAGCTCTGTTCAATACCAGGAGACTCAATGCAGGAAGAGTGCCAGAAAATCCAACTGAAAGTGGGATGAGAATTAAAACCTTCGAGGCTAATTGAGCAATGAGATCTACAACGCCATCCAAAGGGCTTCCGATCTTGATGTGGGTCTCTGTCCAGGAGCCTCAGAGGACTCATGGTGCCCACGTTTAACCCTAACATGGCGTCCGCTTATGAAGCATGGAGGTTGTGATCAACTCTTGGTACGCAATAAACTGGAAGTTTAAAAAAGGAATTTAAAACAACCTAAAAATGTTTCTTGTTGGTCTCCGTTGCCCAGACTGCCAGGGGAATACATCTACTTGATCTGGGGAGTCTGTAGGGGTGTGTGTGGGGTAAGCCTTCATGGACCACCAATTCTGGCTTCCACTGTGTGGCCACCACACAGGTGGCAAATCACCAGTGGCACCTGCATGCCAAGGGTCTTCTGAACCCACACGGTAATTCTCACTAGTCATGGAGGAGCCCCAATCCAACGGAACCCCATATTGAGGAAAGGCTGAGATAAGGCTTGGGCCCCTCAAGTTCTGTTTCATTCAGTACAACCCCTCCCTCTCAGTCAGCTGGAGGCAGACTTGGCAACGGAAGCTAGCATCATAAAATGGTGCAGTAATAGAAGTAACTGGACCAGGAAGAGGAGGCATCTGCTCCAATGATGTCATAGCCATTGGTGGCCACAGGGGGGTGGGACTGGTCATGCAGCCGTGTGTCAGGAGTAATGATTGTAGAGGGGCGGGGCATGAAGAGTGCCATTCTGGAAACAGTGCTGTCGAGAAGCAATATACTCTGCATAACTGATTGTCACCTTCTCACTTCGGTACCTGCGTAAGGAAATAGGAAAGGGTATTAGGAACCTCAAATCCTTCATCTTGTAAAGTCACTCAGCAGAGAAAACCAAAAGCTTATTCCACATTTTGAAAGAATAAAATGGAAGACCAAGAGCAATCTTACTTACAGAAAATGAAAGACAGCACAAGAAAACAATGTTGTTATTACAAATGAACAAGATGAAAAAGCACAATCACAATTCACCCCGAGAATGTATTTTCTGCACATCCCACCTTTAAACACTACTTATCATCAGGCTGCTCTTAAGCAATCTGCTACTGGGGTCTGCATGAAGAATGTCAAGGTCAAATTACACGGGTGGCAGATTGGAAGATGGCTATACCAATGCCCAGTGCAAACTGCGTATCTACTGCATAAAATGTGATAAATTTGACAGAAATGCAACCTCAATTTGTGGAAAAGCAACAAACAAGTTATTTATAACTAAAAGGGGCACAGGTACCTAATTCTGAGTCAAATTCTGATGAAGCAGGTTAAAGGATCCTGGGGCTATATAGGACGGGTCTCAATTCCCAGATGAATATGCCATATCATATCACAGGGTCATCAGAACAGAATTCATAGCACTTTGGCTTTGCTCTGGAAAGAGCCATGAGTCAGGATGCGAAGCATGGGGTGTTACAAACCTATGGAGCCTACTACAGACCACAGGAGCTGGGTGTGACAATCCTTACCCAGAGCCATCTCTTTCCCACTGTAATCACTCCTCCACTGCAAGGTGATTATTCCTGAATTTTGACAGGGAAATGGCTGTTCAAATAAATTATAATAATAATAATAATAATAATGCTTTGTATTTGAAGTTTTTTTTTTCTTTTTCTTTTTTTGGAATCCAAAGCATTTCAAAAACACTGGGTTATCTTCCAAATAGACCTGTGAGGTTAGTATGATTATTCAGTATTTTACAGATGAGGAGGCCAAAAGAGGCCCACAGAAGCCCACAGAAGCTAAACCTCTCAGTGTTTCCGATTTCAGTAGGGATGGCAAGAGAACTGACATCTACTGACCACCTATAATTATTGCCTGGCCCTGGGCTAGAAATTCTTCATACATTACCTTACCACACTCTAAAACAACCCCAAGGCATTATCATTCACTTCTTACATACAGGAAAACCACCCCACCCCTTGCCACTCCACCCTGCCCAGAGGCACAGTCAGGCAGCGGTGGTGCCGGGATTCAGACTCCCAAGTCCCTGTGCTTCTACTACAAGAGGCAGCCTCCCCCAACAAGCTGGGTGTTTCCTTCTAAGCTCTGTAAAAAGCACTGTCTTCCTATTCTGTTAACAAGGCACCTGTATCCCCTGACACATGACTGCTGGTGACTTCAACTGACCCTGGACCTCTGCACTGAGAGCCTTTGTTGCTGACCTTGGTCTGCCCTCTTATCCTCCCGACCAGTGGGTCTGGCGAAGACATCCACCACCTGATCACCGCCTAAACTCTGCTCGGGCTCTGCCATCAGCTCAGCTGCAGAGATGCCCAGGATGCTGGGAAGTCTTGCCTTTGCTGCCACTGCTTCCTCCCAGCTTAAATCTGACCCATATTTCTTTAGTTTAGGGACATTAGCAGAGAAATTTTTTTCTAGCCCTTTCCAACAAAAGTATCCTTCATCCAACCCAAACTAAATTAAAATGACAAGGAAAATGAGACAGTGGGTTACCTGGTAAGTTTGATCGTTTTTCTGAATTCACTGGTAATTGGAGCCTTAAAGCCACCTTTCCTGAGCAAGGAGTCTATTGTCTGGATCTGATCCCAGTCTGAGGAGGAGAGGCACACTGAGATCAGTGCACAATGACACAAGAGTAGGGTATGTTCTCACACAGCAAGAAAAGAGAAGCAGCCAGATCTGCTAGGGTCAAAGTGATCTCCCTAGAGCCCCTTCTGCCTCACTGATATCCAAGTAGAATCTCTGAGACATGAGACAATAACCTGACATACACCATAATGGCTGTCCCCCGGCCCTGTTCCTGTGTCTTTCCTGTTAGATGTGATCCTAGTATAATCATCTAGGAACAAACATGGTCTCAACTTAAAACTGGCCTGCGGGCCTACTACTGGTAACCAAGGCTATTCTATGAGAGGGAAGAATTCAAATTCTGCAGCCTGCATTCCTTTGTGTGGCCTTCCTTTATTTTGATCATTTCTGGGAGTCCTGTTTTCTATTACAGAGACTGATAGCAGGAAGAAAGCTATTCCTTCATGAAGGACAGAAATGGTGTTCATGTATACATTGCTGTGTTGTTCCTGCACATTTTTAACAGATAAAACCAAACACATCAGACTGAAAACCAAAAAGAAACTCCTAAATAACCTCCAATTTTTAAATTTTGCCAATCAATTTTCAAACGGCACAGATAATCTGATTATCTATATTATCACCACATCTCACTATTGGGAAATATTGATGGTGTTTCTCCTTATAAAAAAATGTTAGACTTACGGCCTCAAAGTGGCCAAAAGGCTTCCCTTTTATGCCACACCCACACTACTTTTGAAAAAGTTTAAACACAACCATGATGGAAACCAATGAAGGCAACCACTCTCCACATAATTAATTCATTGATACAGTGAACTGGATATTTCTCTCTACTCTAGGTTCACACTGTGTGTTTTACGTATTACTTTCAGAAACAGACAAGAAAGGAGGAAGGGAGGGTGAGAGGGACGAGGAGAAGAGAGAAAAGAAAGAAAACTGGGTTACATACCATAGAAACACTAAAAGGTATTCTCCTAAACATGCTTTTTTAAATTTTTTTTAAAGATCCTATTTATTTATTCATGAGAGACAGAGGGGGGGGGGGGGCAGAGACACAGGAAGAGGGAGAAGAAGGCTCCATGCAGGGAGCCTGACATGGGACTCGATCCCGGGTCTCCAGGATCACGCCCTGGGCTGAAGGCGGCGCTAAACCGCTGAGCCACCGGGGCTGTCCTCCTAAACATTCTTTTAAAGAGAAAACCTACAATAGCCAAACTGTGGAAGGAGCCTCGGTATCCATCGAAAGATGAATGGATAAAGAAGATGTGGTCTATGTATACAATGGAATATTCCTCAGCCATTAGAAACAACAAATACCCACCATTTGCTTCAATGTGGATGGAACTGGAGGGTATTATGCTGAGTGAAATGAGTCAATCGGAGAAGGACAAACATTATATGTTCTCATTCATTTGGTGAATATAAATAATAGTGAAAGGGAATAGAAGGGAAGGGAGAAGAAATGGGTAGGAAATATCAGAAAGGGAGACAGAACATAAAGACTCCTAACTCTGGGAGACGAACTGGGGGTGGTGGAAGGGGAGGAGGGCGGGGGGTGGGGGTGAATGGGTGACGGGCACTGAGGGGGGCACTTGACGGGATGAGCACTGGCTGTTATTCTGTATTTTGGCAAATTGAACACCAATAAAAAATTAAAAAATAAAAAAATAAAGAGAAAACCTACCCTACTCACCTCCTACCTTTACTGTCCCATTATAAAAACTTTTTAACTACCAAGTTCTTTAAAAAAAAAAAAAAATTATGTTTTGCTTTTTTCCCCAAGTATAACATTGTTTAATAATTAAAGACCAATAAAGTTCAAAATCCACTGGTATGGGCAAGTCCCCTTTACAATGAACTCCATAACATGGTCCAGTTGGTTGCTGGAACTTTGCTACAATTACCACTAGTTTTTGGGGCCAAGGAACAAAACTTTTTACTGAGAAAGTGAAATGCGGGTGTGAGTAAGGCCAAGTCTTTTTTTTTTTTTTAAGGCCAAGTCTTTACCCCTTTTCTTCCCCAGCTCTTGCATTTTGGGGGAATTTATTTCACATCCTGTAAGACTTTGATAAACAATAAGAGGAAGAAAGGCACTTATTCTTAGTTGCAGTTAGGCTGAAAGACAACACATCCCACTTTCCTGCCTTTACATGGCAACACTATGAATAGTATCCTTCATTGAAATGCCATTTGTCCAACTTACCTTGTTCCTTAGCAACCTCAGGTAAATATGTGGCTGTACGTTTGACGCCTTTTTCATTGATGAATTCAATTCGAATCCCATGGACCCCTACCTACAGAAAAAGTAACCAAATGAAGGGCATTTACTTACTCTAATGGAACTTCAAACATCCACATTTAATTGACATTTTCCCCTGACCAGCTTGATCCAAGTCTGAGAAAAGGAGAAACTACTGCTTTTCATGACTAACTCTTTCCCCTTAGGTATAGAAGCCAAAGTAACTTTAGCTTAAGGGAAGCAACACGTTTACATGTAGCCACCTCTCCCAAGTATAAAGATTCTTTCAACAGCTCATCCAATAATCTGGAGTATTCCATCTTTAATCTATTCCATTAAACAGACAACAGGGTTTTGATCTAGGCTCATAACTCCTCATAACAACTTTTACTCAAGGGCTTACCAAGAGGGATCTGGAATGCTCTCTTTATCCCCAGTATCATTTCCTATTAGACGTGGGAGAAGGCTATGGAACAGAGTGGACTGGGAAGACACGGGAAAAGAAGATTTCACGTTTTTTCCTACTTCTAGGATCACAGCACCTTTCCTGTCACCTATGTGGCCCCCAACTGCTTCCAAACTCAGCTTTCACATTCTTATACCCTCTCTCAATGAAGGAGATACATTACCATGTACTAACCCGAACCCAAATGCAACGAGAGATGCAGAGTTCCAAATGCGGCTGTTCTCACCTCCCAGTCCAGGTAATCACTGGCATCCTCAAAGTTAGTAAGGAGGGAGACAGAGCAGAAAAGTTTAGGCAGCTCCTCTCGGGTCAGGGGGGGAAATCGGCTGTCCTTAAGTGCACTGGAGGGGGACAGAAAACAAAGTGAGGCTGCTCTGGAGCCAGAAGCCAACATTACGTGCCCGAATATTTATGAATCCTGAGCTATGCAGAGAATATTGATTATCCATCAGCACTAATATGCTAAAAATAACTTGATGCTATTAATTGCCTACACAACTGATAAGTGACTCACCAGATTAAAGTCCCATACTTCCTGATTACCAAAAAGAGAACACTCAAACTTTATCACTTAGAAGAAACAAAGTCAAGCAGTTGTTTTCAATTCTAGTCAACTTATCTACAGAGTTTATGTCTGGTGTCATTACCTGGTTAACGTGTATTCCCTGAGTCCTGAATGAAGATTCATGGCTGAGAAGGTCCCGATGCAGCCACGAAGCCGCTTGTCCCGCCCTGTCTTCCATGTCACAAAGAGCGGACTACAAAAGGAAACAAAAAACATTCTCCAGCCCCAAATCAATCATGGATAAGAACAAAACTTTTGCTTTCCCCTATTCATTTCCGTTATTCCCCAAAAAGGACTGTTTTCTGAATTGTGGCTATGCGAAGGACTCTGTCTTTCTGGGAATTGTGCAGTCTGTGGATGGAAGAGAGAGAGAGAGAGAGAGAGAGAGAGAAAGACAAGGCAGCATGAAGAAAGGCACTCTGTGTAGCCCTTCCTGTGGTCCTTGCTGATAGGTTTAATTCACTCTCAATTGTGCTACTTTCCTATTCCTCTGCCCAGCACCCAACTTCTTCTAATTTCCATGTCTTTCTCTTCTTCTTTATTCTATTTCTGGGAGTGTCCATGTTCCCCAGTTACATCCTTCATGAAGACACTGGGCCTGCATACTTTCTCCTCATTCCCCATAACCTCCCATTATTCCCATAATTATCTCTGCCCTTTGTCCTGCTCCAATGTCTCTGCAAGAAATTGTATTATTGGGATCCCTGGGTGGTGCAGCGGTTTGGCGCGGGCCTTTGGCCCAGGGCGCGATCCTGGAGACCCGGGATCTAATCCCACGTCAGGCTCCCGGTGCATGGAGCCTGCTTCTCCCTCTGCCTATGTCTCTGCCTCTCTCTCTCTCTCTCTGTGACTATCATAAATAAATAAAAATTAAAAAAAAAAAAGAAAGAAATTGTATTATTAGTAAAAGTTGCCACTTTCTGCTTCTAGACCAAAGTCATTAGATTGGTGGTAACAGACTTTTTAGAAACAGGTTATGGGGGATCCCTGGGTGGCGCAGCGGTTTAGCGCCTGCCTTTGGCCCAGGGCGCGATCCTAGAGACCTGGGATCGAATCCCACATCGGGCTCCTGGTGCATGGAGCCTGCTTCTCACCTCTGCCTGTGTCTCTGCCTCTCTCTCTCTGTCTCTGTGTGACTATCATAAATAAATAAAAATTAAAAAAAAAAAAAAAAACAGGTTATGGAACTGTCCCTTCATCCTGATATTTCCTCTATACTCCAATGCGGTTATTTCTTAGAGCAAAATCTAAAAAGCAACTTAAATTTTAGTTTCTTTTTTTTATTTTTTAAAGATTTTATTTATTCATGAGAGACAGAGAGAGAGAGAGGCAGAGACACAGGCAGAGGGAGAAGCAGGCTCCATGCAGGGAGCCTGACGTGGGACTCGATCCCTGGTCTCCAGAATCAGGCCCTGGACTGAAGGCGGCGCTAAACCGCTGAGCCACCTGGGCTGCCCAGCAACTTAAATTTTTAAAGCTGTTTACTTTGATTACTGTTTTAAAGCAGATCTGCTGCCTATCTTTTCCCTCCAGTAAATGCCTGAACAGCACCCAAAGTTATTGTCCCAAAACCTACTCAAAACCCCTCAAGAATTCCACTGTCTGGGCAGCCCTGGTGGCGCAGCGGTTTGGCACCGCCTGCAGCCCAGGGCGTGATCCTGGAGACCCTGGATCGAGTCCCACATCTCTGCATGGAGCCTGCTTCTCCCTCTGCCTGTGTCTCTGCCTCTCTCTCTCTCTCTGTGTCTCTATGAATGAATAAATAAAATCTTAAAAAAAAAAAAAAATTCCACTGTCTGTAGAATGGAAATACAAGCCCCTGAATATAAGCAACAACCCTTTCCCTGTAACACTGCAGCCACCACTCACTCTTCCAAATCCACATCCTTTTTGGTGGGACAAACTTGATCTTACTTAGGATAAAGGCTTAGGATCTTCACCTGTTCAATCAGGAATTTTCTGAGCACGGTATCCCATGGCAATACTTCCTAAAAAGTTAGCACATTTTTTCTCTACAGTTTCTCTCCTCTGACACAATCACATAGGAGTAACTTCCCCTCTACTTCTGCCCACAGAAGTATGCCAAACACATTGTTTAGCTTTGTGTGTGTGATTTGCCAACTTGGCAAGTCTCCCAAAAGTGAGGATTTTTTCTTCATAACCTCTCCACTCCCTGACCAGTGGGGCTATGTGTTGCTCTAATACGGCATTAACATTTGCAGAATAAATGATCTTAGGTCAATGAAATCTCCGAAAGCATCTCTTCAGTACTTTCTTAAAGCCAGTTCAAGGGTGCCTGGCTGGCTGAGTCAGTGGAATGTGTGACTTTTGATCTAAGGGTTGTGAGCTCCAACCCTGAGTTGGGTATGGAAACTACTTAAATCTTGGGCAGCCCGGGTGGCTCAGCGGTTTAGCACCACCTTCAGCCCAGGGTGTGATCCTGGAGACCCGGGATTAAGTTCCGTGTCAGGCTCCCTTCATGGAGCCTGCCTCTCCCTCTCTCTGTGTCTCTCATGAATAAATAAATAAAATCTTAAAAAAAAAAAAAAATCTTAAAAAAAAAAAAAACCAAAACAATAGCTAAACTATGGAGAGAGCCCACACATGTCCACTAACTGATGAATGATAAAGATGATATAGTGTGTACACACACACACACACCCCCCGGAATATTAGCCATAAAAAAGAATGAAACCTTGCCATTTGCAATGACACAGATGGAGCCAGAGTGTATTAACCTAAGTGAAGTTGGTCAGAGAAAGACAAAATACCATATAATCTCACTCATATGTGGAATTTAAGAAAGACAACAGATGAACATATGGGAAGGAGGAGGGAAATAAGTCCTAAAAGACTCTTAACCATAGAGAACAAACTAAGGGATAATAAAGGGAGTTAGGTGTGGGAATGGGTTAAATGGGTCATGAATATTAAGGAGGGCACTTGTAAGGCACCTGGGTGGTTCAGTTGGCTAAGCAACCAACTCCTTGGTTTTGGCGGGTGGGGGGGGGTGGGGGTTGGCTTGGGAGTTTCCCTGTGTCCTTCTCTCTCCCTGTGCCCCTCCCCAAGCTCACATACTCTAAAATAAATAAATAAATCTTAAAGAAGGGGGGGCATTTGTGATATTGAGCAATGGGATTGTATATGTGATGAATCACTGAATTCTACTCCAGAAACCAATACTGCACTGTATGTTAAGTACCTAAAGTTTAAATTAAATTAAAAAAAAAAAAAAAAAAAAAAAAAAGCCAGATCAGAGTTGCTTTCAATTCTGAAGAGGAAGAAAACTCTGTCATGGATTTCTTCACTCTACACATAAACTTATTTAAGTCACTGACACCTTCAGAGAGCTTAGGACAAATGATAGAGTCTTGAACTAAACACAGTACAGCAGAATCTGACATTCTTGGTGGGGTGGGTGGAAGAAGCCATGGGGGAACTGATGGAACAAAGGAAGGGATCCTTGTTGAGACCATCACAGCTCCCATTATAAGTGCTTCTACTCTCAACCTGGCCCCCAAAAATTTCCAATTCATTTGGACTTCAACACCTGGACCACAATGATGTGATCTGTGGCTTCTCCACTGGAAAGGTTAAGTCACCTATTCTCCACCATATAAATCAACAAACCAAATGAAGAACCAAGAAAGAAACCCTAATTTCTAAAACGTTAGCTTAAAAACAAGCCAATACTTCAAGTGTAACCTAGACCTCTTCTATTACTCAATCCAGATACTGTTCTCGATACTGTCTGGACATTTCTCATCATCCTATTCTCATTACTCTCTGCCCAAACGATGCTAAAGCTCTTTGTAAGTGGCAGCCCCCCCCACCCCCACCCTTCTCAAGAGAGAGAACCCAAGAAAGACGTCACTATGTCTTCTCACTGTCCCCTGCACCTGATGGATTTACTCACTAGGGGTCATTGGTGAATCTAGGAAGTCGTGGCTGTGGGAAGCCATAGAGGTGACAGTAGAGGACGTCAAAGCAGTAGCAGCACATCTCTGCAGTCACCACCAGATTCTTGGTGGTGTTGGCAGTTCCATTGGGCCGGGGAAGAGGGCTCAGCGCTCCCGATGCGGGATTCATTCGTGTAATGGGAGAATTTCCAGGTCCCAGAGTTAAGTCTGACACATTCTCCCGACCACTGCTGCCATCCACATGCTGGTGGTTTTGAAGAGGTCCTGAACTAGAGCCGGGGACAGTTGTGGACTGGTTCCCGTGACTGTGCGTTCCACTTCCAGATAACTTAGGCTTCTTGACCCCACAACAGCCTGCTGCCAACTTGGGCTCAAGTGGAGGAACACAACGTCTTTTTCCCATCCTGATTCAGTGCTCGAGGTCTGGAATGCTGCAGAACCCTGACCAAAAAGAAAATAGTTAAGCATTAATTCAAAACGTTAGAATGAAAAAACAAAAATCAAAAAGACTCTACTGGAGAGTTATCAAATTCTTTCTCGTTCAGGTTACCAGGTCACAAAGGGTTGCAGACCAGTATGACTGGAAGAGACCCTAAGCTCCAGACCAGGGACTCCTAACCTTTTCCTAAAGAACCACTTCTCATTTCCCATAAAGCCTTATGATCATCACAGAGGCAGGCAATGAACAGCCCCTCTTGCATAGGACTCCCCAGTGCAGAAAGGAAGGGTGGGGCAGCAGTCATTGTGGATCTGCATGAGGACATTTCAAGACTAAAAGATAGCACTGGACCTGTCAGACTCTTCATCAATTGCCTTCTCTACCTTTTAGGGGCTCCAAATTAGACCACCATATTTTCAGAGTCCCAAAGGAAATTTCATGCTTTTCCTTGTTAACCATATCCTTTCCTCATTTTACTCATCACCAGCCTATATACATGTGACTTTAGACCTGAGTGAATACAAAAAGCAGTTAGCTGCCCATTCTGAAAAGAACTTACCTTCCAACACAAGGGTCCCACCTTTCTACCCTCATAGCTTGCATTCTCCAATACCTTGCTCATTTTTTTTCCCTTTAATTTCAACTCCCTTTTTAAAGATTTTATTTATTTACTCATGAGAGACACACAGAGAGAGGCAGAGACATAGGCAGAGGGAGAAGCAGGCTCCATGCAGGGAGCCAGATGTGGGACTTGATCCTGGGACTCGGGATCACGCCCTGAGCCAAAGGCAGACAATCAACCCCTGAGCCACCCAGGCATCCCTCAAAACTCCAATTCAAAAAAAGTTACAACCTAGTAGGAACCTTTATTCACACAAATGACCCAAGCTTCACAGGCCTTTTGTGAGGTAGCCATTTCCACCCTGTCACAGCAAGGCAGATGCATGCAATGCCACTCAGCTTAACAAAGCGTGGCAGTGGATATGCCAGGAAACCAGAACACCCCATCTGATGATGTGAATGGAAGGAAGGAATTTTTTTTCTTAAACAGCCTGAGGTAAAAATGGACAGTTATAACACAGCCAAGATTAATCTTTTTTCTGATTCAATAGAATCAGGAAAATAGATACTAGTTATTTCTTTTCTTTCTTTCTTTCTTTTTTTTTTTTTAGATTTTATTTATTCATGAGAGAGAGAGAGGTGCAGAGACATAGGCAGAGGGAGAAGCAAGCTCCATGCAGGGAGCCTGATGTGGGACTGGATCCCAAGGACTCCAGGATCACACCCTGAGCCCAAGGCAGACGCTTAACCACTGAACCACCCAGGTGTCCCAATCCTAGCTATTTCAAAGTCATTAATACCAAAATTTATAACATTCTGTTGATTCGAAAAAAGCATACTTAAATCTCCCTGTGATTAGGACAAATAATTGCCTTTTTAAAAAAAACATAATTTGCCTTTTTTTTAAAAAAGATTTTATTTATTTAAGAGAGACTGAACACCAGAGAGACAGAGCAAGCACAAGTGGAGGGCAGAGGGAGAGGGAGAAGCAGGCTTCCTGCTCAGCAGAGAGCCTGACGTGGGGCTAGATCCCAAGACCCTGGGATC
The DNA here is from genome assembly GCF_048164855.1 of Canis lupus baileyi. Taxonomy (NCBI): domain Eukaryota; kingdom Metazoa; phylum Chordata; class Mammalia; order Carnivora; family Canidae; genus Canis; species Canis lupus. Next base: position 28,005,034 of record NC_132857.1, on the reverse strand, counting down.
AGAACCTGAGCCAAATAACCGACTAAGCCACCCAGGCACCCCCATAATTTGCCTTTTTGTGCACAGCTCTATAATACAATATTTTGGTTGTAAATTCTAAAACCTTTCTAAATCAAATTAGTTATTTACATACTCTTTTGCAAAACTATTATTTCTACACAAACAAGCTGTCACTCTAGGCTGAATGAGATACAAAAATTTCAAAGTATTTTTTTTTAAAGGTTTTATTTATTCATGAGAGACAGAGAGAGAAGCAGAGGCAGAGGCAGAAGCAGGTTCCATGCAGGAAGCCCAATGTGGGACTCGATCCCACAACTCTGGGATCACACCCTGAGCCAAAGGCAGACACTCAAGTGCTGAGCCACCCAGGGGTCCCAAAATTTTCAAGTATTATTTATGTTCTTGATATATGCTGATCTATAACAAAATACACATTTTTGTACTTAGGGCAATTCTTAGTGAGACGAACGTTGCTCGTACACTTTTTTTTTTTTTTAAAGATTTTATTTATTTATTCATGAGAGACACAGAGCGAGAGAGGCAGAGACACAGGCAGAGAGAGAGAAGCAGGCTTCCTGCAGGGAGCCTGATGTGGGACTCGATCCCAGAACTCCAGGATCATACCCTGGGCTGAAAGCAGGTGCTCAGTGGCTGAGCCAGGCATCACTGTTTGTACACTTCAATGTCTGTCTTGACACAGGTTTCTTTTTGAGAAAGCCTTAAGTACTTAATATAATTAACATCCTCCCCCCCAATTTGTTTCTGACTGTGGACTTATGTTTCTTGCTTAGACTGTCAAAAAAAGAATAGTATCTTGGTTAAAAATGCTGCCTCCAGAGCCAAATGGCCTGGACTCAAATTCTGATTCCTCAGGGATCAAACTCTCCATGACTTAGTTTCCTTAGTATGGGAATAACAATACTACTTGTCTCATGGGGTTTTAGAATTCAATTAGTTTAATGTGCATAAAGTGCTTGAAATAGTGCCCAGCACGTAGTAGGTGGCAATATATTTAGCTGCTCTTATCATTTGGATTATTAGACTGCCCCAATCGGGTGGACATTTCTAGAGGGCCACGACTCCACTAAGCACTCAGCACTTATGGCAATGCTTGCTCTGAACAGGTGCTCTTTAAACATTACACTGGGGGATCCCTGGGTGGCGCAGCGGTTTGGCGCCTGCCTTTGGGCCAGGGCGCGATCCCGGAGACCCGGGATCGAATCCCACATCGGGCTCCCGGTGCATGGAGCCTGCTTCTCCCTCTGCCTGTGTCTCTGCCTCTCTCTCTCTCTGTGACTATCATAAATAAAAAAAAAAAAAAAAAAAAAAAAAAAAAAAAATAAACATTACACTGAATCTTCAAAACCGTTCAGCAAGGCAGGTGATGTTACTATCATTTTACAGAGGAGGAACTTTGGGCTTAATAAGAGAACCTGCTCAAAATCAGACTGCCACTAAGTGGGCCAAAGTCTATCTGTTAGACTCCAAGGCCTGGGTCTTTCTACCAAGCCACGAAAAAGAATGAGGTCTGCCAATAATCTAATAATCCATTGGATTCAGTCATTTCCTAAGGGCATGTTAAAAAAAAATTACATTCAAGGGTATACTAAAAACTAATCTAATAGTTCACAGAATCTTACCAATATAAATGGAGCAGGAGGGGCACCTGGCTGGTTCAACTGCAAGAGCATGTGACTCTTGATCTCAGGATTGTGAGTTCAAGCCCCACGCTGGGTATAGAGATTACCAATAAATTAATAAGTGAAAACAAAATGGCCTAAAAAAAACGACCTAAGCCCAAAGCCAACATCTCCAGCCATGACCTGAAAACTTTCAGTACTCCTGTCACCATCATTTGAGTCCACAGATGTCACTGGCCTCTAGACTTTCTACCTTGTGCATAACTGTGTGCAGGGGGCTTAAGACACATGTTGTTGAATGAAGCAGAAGGACTACCTTGAGGGAGAGCTGGAGTGTTAACAGGGTCTCCAGAAAGCCCCAAAGTTCAAAGCAGCAGAGATAAAACAGATAAAAAAAAAAAAAAAAAGAAATGTTACCTCACTCTTATTACCCCAAAGCACCTGAAGGAAAAGCTAAATGTCATGAGATGGTGGTGATGGAGGTGTTCCTTAGCAGGTATCATCAGCTACCTGATTGCTGAAACACCCTACAATGGAGCAATAGAAAGAACTTTCAAACCATGCCAAGGTATTTTACTTTCAACCAGGCAGGTGAAGATTTTGCCCGTGCACCACACCAAGTGCCGACCTGCAGTGGAGCATGATCACAAGGGATACCAAGTGCTTACATTTAACAATTCCCCACACCCTCTTAAACTACTATTTGAAATCAATAGAACCAACTCAAATCTTGTGGCTCCTTAGGCCCAAGCATTTCTCTGGAGGCCACTAAGCAAACAATTCAATTGCTATTCTCAATTAGTGACCAAAGGCAGAGTTAGATACTTCTTGCATCAAAAGTCTATTACAAGGTATTTCGTCAAAAATTTGTTCTCTAAATTTATATCTATAAAAAAATTCAAAGATAAGATAGAATAGTATAATGGACCCAAGAACCAGTTTTTTTGTTTGTTTGTTTGTTTTTTAAAGGTTTTATTTATTTATTCATGAGAGACACGGAGAGAGAGGCAGAGACACAGGCAGAGGGAGAAGCAGGCTCCATGCAGGGAGCCCCATGTGGGACTCGATCCCAGGACTCCGGGATCACACCCTGGGCCGAAGGCAGGTGCTAAACTGCTGAGCCACCCAGGAATCCCCTCAAGGGCCATTTTTAATTTGCAAGAGAGCAAGAGTGAGCAGGCAATTGGGGGAGGAGCAGAGGGAGAGGGACAAGCAGACTCTGTGCTTAGCATGGAGCCTGACTTGAGGCTCGATCCCAGGACCCTGAGATCATGACTCCAGCTGAAATCAAGAGTCAGACACTTAACTCACTAGCTACCCAGGCACCTCTAAGGGACCACTTTAAAAGCCAGCAGCACCGGAATCCCTGGGTGGCGCAGCGGTTTAGCGCCTGCCTTTGGCCCAGGGCGCGATCCTGGAGACCTAGGATCGAATCCCATATCGGCTCCTGGTGCATGGAGCCTGCTTCTCTCTCTGCCTATGTCTCCGCCTCTCTCTCTCTCTCTCTGTGACTATCATAAATAAATAAAAATTAAAAATAAATAAATAAAAGCCAGCAGCACCAATCTCATTTTCCTACTGCCTATCTACTTTAGACAATCAATGAGAATGAACAAGTTAAAGCTGGATTTCTACCAGATGGAGACAATACCCGTAATTCCCCAAAAAGCTGGAAAAGCAATAGGAATCATGGTTTTACCACTCCCTTCAAGACCTCTTAACCTAAACGGTGTCAAATGTAGTATGTTTCACTGGTGAAAAAGTCACCACACCCTTTACCTGACATATTACAGTTAAGGGGTCCTGACCTTTATTAGGGTCCTCAACAAAAGAAGGTAACTCTTCTTCCCTCTGTGGGGAAGCTGAATAGTGCTGTTGCTTTGGGCTGGATGAATTTCCAAGCCACCTCAATTCCAGCCAGCGCTGAACACATCATTACCTTTAGCCTCAGAGGCTGGGTGACATTTGTTTTCTTTCACAGCACTTAACACAGTGCCCTGCATAGAGTATACATACCAACAATCTTATCTACAGATCTCCTAGTAATTTCACAGAAGTTTGTCTTTTCTTTTTTTATTTTTTTTTAAAGATTTTATTTATTTATTTATTCATGATAATCACAGAAAGAGAGAGAGAGAGAGAGAGAGAGGCAGCGACACAGGCAGAGGGAGAAGCAGGCTCCATGCAGGGAGCCCGATGTGGGATTCGATCCCAGGTCTCCAGGATCGCGCCCTGGGCCAAAGGCAGGCGCCAAACCGCTGCGCCACCCAGGGATCCCGAAGTTTGTTTTTTCTATAAAAAGAATGCTCATGGCACAAACTAAGCTTTATATCATTAGTTCTACTGTTGAGATGCTGAATGTGGGGCGTGTTAGAAGCTGAAGACAACTGAATTACAAGTATATGCTTTTAGCAACAATGTCAACTCTATTGAGCCCAAACCAAAGAACCGTTTAATTCATTGCTAAATAGATTAGCTAATGTGGCCAATTCATTCTAAAAATTAGATCAAATATCCCTTAAATTAACTTCTTGGGGGATCCCTGGGTGGCTCAGCGGTTTAGAGCTTGCCTTTGGCCCAGGGCGTGATCCTGGAGTCCCTGGATCGAGTCCCACATCAGGCTCCCTGTATGGAGCCTGCTTCCCCCTCTGCCTGTGTCTCTGCCTCTCTCTCTGTGTGTCTCTTGTGAATAAATAAATAAAATCTTTAAAAAAAATTAAATTCTTCATTTGATTTATGCTTGTAGCTCTTTTCATTGCTAAAACCAGTCACTGGCTAGTCCTGGACTAAGCCTCGGGTGATATTTAACTTTACGCTGACTGAAGGCTTTCCCTTAACCAGCCAGGCTTTCCCTTAACTGGCCATACCTAGCTTCTAAATAGCACTTGACAAGTTTTTTTCTTTCTTTCCTTCTTTCTTTTTTTTTTTTTTTGAATGATGGAGCGCTTTAGGAGACACCCACTGGAATATTATTTTCCTGGAAAGTAATTCATTATTTCAGGAGTTAATGCATATGATAGCTCATAAACTCCTGATGTTTATAAAGAAGCTGTTGAGACTGGTAATTGAGGGGAGGATGTGAAGACACCCTGATGGATCTGGCTGGCTGGGCAGGATGGCCTTCCTCCCTTGCTAAGGGTCCCTTTCATGCTCCTTAAATTCACTGCCATCTTCACAGAGCAGCTCCCATCATCAGAGGACAGAGCCTAGGCTTTTGGATTACAGTCTAGGCTCAAATTCTAACTCTGACTTATACTGGCTATGCAAACTCGGGCAGGTTGTCACATCTCTGTGGATTTAGGCTCCCAATACCACAGAGAGTTATCTGTGACCATCAATGAGTAACATGTGAAAAGCATCTAGCATTCTTTGGCATATAACTATTATTTATTAAAATGCCTGCCATTATTAATACTACCACTATGATAGGGTACATTATAAAAATAACATGGGTTAGGATTCTTACAAAATCTAGAAAAATAAATGCCCTCATAATAAAATTCTATTAAGAACTACCTTGTAGTCTAAAAGATGACATGAAATTATAACTCTAATGACCTTGCTGCTTTTCCTCTTTGCAGAGCAATTGCTTCTAATAAATCATCCACTGTTCTGTTCACTGTGAGATGCCAGAAAATATAAAGAATGAATACTGGTCTGAGAGTTCTCTACACTTTTATTCTACCAGAGTCCTCTTCAACTTACAGACGTACACTAAAAAGAGATGAAACTTGCTAAATATGCTATTATTGTAGAAGTCTTAATTTATATTAAGTACTAATGGAACCTCTCTGTCAAAGTAGTTAGGTTTCAAACAATAACCAGATTTTAAAAAGCCTGCAGATGAAAAAAACAAAATTTAGATTGACCTCTTGAAGACAAGCCTCAAAATAGCTTATTGGGGAGCATGAACTTATAACAAATAGATCTGGGAGGTAGAAAAGAGGCAAAGAAAAAAGGAATTTCCACTTTTCTTGTTATTATGTAGTATCCAGATGTCTGTTCAAATCAAGCTTTATATAGAAGGAATGGGTTGTTGTTCCCTTCAGGAGAGAAAGTTGAACTGAAATTCAATTTAATAATTATGTCGTATGAGTAGGGAAATGGCACCTGAACTGTAGTTCTGGCCTACTTATGTAACCATTCCAAGAAATAGATGAAAAACCTACATTCTGGTAATCATTTCAAATAATCACTTTTATATTTTTGAAACCTCAATATACACACAAAACATATATACATATCCAAACAAAATACACTTGATCTTAGGTGGAGAAGCAGTCCCCACAAAATACAAATCTACCTACATAACTGCTTTTAAAATTTACAAAAATGCACAGAACTATGTATTTTAATTTCAACTTAGCTTAAAGAAAAACATAGGAGCCAAATGTTTTGTTTTTAGATCCCCTCCCTTTACTATGCGATCTATGGCAAAGTGCCAGATCTTTCTGGGCCTTGGTTCTTTCTTTTGTAAAACGAAAATATTTGTCCCTACCTCCTTCACAGAGGGATTATAAGGCTCCCAATAGAATGTGAAGCACTGTGAAAAACATCTTTTAAGTGTTAGCATACCACAATTAATAAACTCAAGGGGATGCACAGTAATAAAAGTTTTTCTAGAAAATAATATCATCATAGAAGATTTAGGGCAAAATGTTCCAAAAATCTCTGAAGAGACCCAATAACTGACCTTCATCAGAAACTGAATTAACCTGAGAGTTTTCATCTTTGGCTGTCTTAAAAATGAGTAATTTGGGGGAAGGGGTGGGAGCCAGACTGTTATGTACTGAAAGCATACAGGATAAGTGTAATACTACACCACTATGTAGGTCACTTTGATGGGATCATTAAAAATAAACTTGTTTTTATGTATTTAAATTATTTTAAGAGAGCAAGTAGAAGGAAATTCATGAATACTAGAACCCTCTCAAGGAAGTAGAAAAATACAAGTGAAGAAGTAATCCTATATCCTAATGCCCTAGCCCAAAGCTAAAACCAATAACAGCAACAAATTCTAAACATTCTAAATATGTCCAAGATAATACTCACTGAAAGCAGATAGTTTGTATTGCCAGGGGAACAGCTATAATAGAGGAGGGGAACTATTTTGTCTCTGAAATGAGCCTTCTTCCTTCCGATTCCATTCCTTCTTCCTGTACCTAAGATAGAAATGCAGGTGCAGTGAATGAACAAAATCAAGGCAGTCCAGAAGATAGGGTTTTTGAAAAATTACAACTCATAGGGCAATTTCTAGAAAAAAACAAAAGCTAGGAACAAGCTCTCCCTACTTCCAAACATTTCAAAATCTAAATATAAGGTAGCAATGGCAGTCTTGTGCACTGAATCACCTCATCCTTGGTGTCATCACCAAGAAGGGAGGACGCGGAGGATCAAAGGTTTTATTGAACCTGAATAGGAGACACACAGGATAACTTCTTCCACCACTAATTTAGATCAAAACTTGCTCTCAGGCCGAGATATACCATCTCAAGGCCCTCCACTGGTTTCAGAATACAAACATATTCTCAAATCCTCTGCAAAGATGGTGTTGAAGAACTACTGGACAGCGTGCCAGGGTCCTGAGGACAGGCCATCTTGTCACCCCAGGTGGAGATGGTAATTGTTGGTGAGAGTTACTCATCTTCACTATTAGTAGTGCATAAATCTCTTCAACAACTCTCCCCACACCCCACCCCCAGTATTAGAGAATCAAGCTATTCCCAAAGATGTAAACAGGAGACTCCAAGCCCCACCCACACTATCCAAGGAGAGGGCAGTGAAAGAGGATAGGCCCGGAGGGATAAGGGTGAGGGAGTGTGGCAAAGTGAGGAGTTCAGATCAGGACAGCGAGGGAGGAGGGCGAGGGATGAAGGGCAAAATCCACAGCCCGGGAAGGAGAGTTTAAGGTGGAGGGTAATGGGGATGGGGCTACGGTGCAAAAGGAAGCACAGAGTGAGGGTGGGGCTGGGGAAAAAGAGAAGAGGAAGAGGAGAAAAAGCGTGCGCGTGAAGACTTAGGCAGGAAAAGGACGACAGAGTGGGAAGGAGAGGCCGGAGCAGGGAGGGGCAAAGGCGGAGAGCAGGGCTGAAGGTAAGAGAAAACGAAAGGTGGGGAGCAGAGTACGGGGCGCCGGGGGAGTCGGGGAGACGCCGGAGCGACGGGTAGGGCAGCGAGGGCCGGGCCGCGGGGGCGGAATCCAGACGCCGGGCCGGGGGAGGGGGCGGCGGGATCGGGCTGCGGGGTGGGGGCCGCCAGGCGGCGCCGGAGACCACCAAACTTTACCGAGACACAGACCGCCTGCCGGAGGGAGTGCAGAAAGGCGCCGGAGCCTTCCTGGCCTCGCCTCCCCTCACTCGGCGGCCCGGGGCAGGGGCGCCCGCCAGCCCCTCCCCCGCACGGCCCCGGCCCCCGGCCCCCGGCCCCCGGCCCCCCGGCCCCCGGCCCTCGGCGGGGACCGGCCCGCAAGCCCGCAGGCCCCGCCCGCCGCGGCCTCTCCCCCGCCTCCCGGCGGCCCCTCCCCCAGGCCGCTCCGGGACCCTTGCCCCTGACCCCGGAGACCCCGTCCCGGGCCCTGCGCTCGCCCTCGGGCGAGGAGGCCCCGCGGGCACGGCGGCGGCGGCCCGAGGGCAGCCGGGCCCAGCGGGGGAGGAGGAGGAGGAGGGCGCGGCGCAGCCCGAGTTTCCCACCTTTTCTGCTGGCCCAGACGCAGCCGGGGTGGACGGGACCTCTCGCGCTCTGCCCTCTCCTCCTGCTTCATGGAGCCATGCGCCTGGGTGGGGGCTCCCGAGAGAAGCGGGCCCGCGGGCGGGCCGGACGCGCGGCGCGGACGGGGCGGGGCGAACAAGGCCGGCGGGCGGGCGGAGGAGGAAGCGGCGGGGCGGCGGTGGCGGCGGGGAAGAACTGCTAGAGGTATTCCCCGGGCGGCTGGAGGACTGAGTCGAGCCGGGACCCGAGTCCTCCAGTATCCCAGCAGCCACCGGAGGCAGTGAGGTAATGGAGGAGGAATGTAGGGAGTCCTCCAGTGGACCACACGCCCTCTAGCGAGCCGCGAAGACCATAGAGACTCCGGAGCCCCCAGAGCACCGCCCCGCCACTGTCACGTGGCCCGAGTCCGCGCACTTTATTGGCTGGCGCCGGCTCGACGGGGTTGCATTTCGAGGGCTGCTTTCCATTCGTGGGGCCGAGTCCCGGCAGTTGGAATAAAAGGGGCCTGTGGCGAGGTTCGGAGGCGCCGGCCGCCGTCCCCGGAGCTCGGCTCGGCCGGGCCGCCCGGCGTCGGCGAGAGACCGCGAAGCGCGCGGGGAGACCTGGGGCGGGCCGGGTGGGCGGCAGCGGCCGAGCCCCCGAGCCCGGCCGCCCGCGGCCCTTCTCCTGGACCGCGCAGGCCTCCTGCTGCCTCGCGCGACGCGGCCGGGGCAGCCGGAGCCGCGGACATCAAGCCCGGCCGCGCGCGGGCCGCCGTGGCCGCCACGGGGGTTCCAGGCTCCGGGCCGGTCTCGCCCGGGACTGAGCAGGGCAAGCGGCGCCCCGCCTCTGGGATCAGAGGCCCGCCCTCCGTCCGAAGCCCCTGAATTCCCAAGCTGGAGATGCTCCCCCGCCCCGACAGGACTGACTGTGCAGTAAGGCCCGACAAGCGCGCTCCTCGGGACTCAGCAGGGGAAGGGTCTCAGAAACACCGATGTAAAATGCTTTTTAAAAATTAGGAGTAAATGACTTCAATTTCCCATACTTGCTATTTGATTTGATTTGAGGACCTGGCATTCTTAATTGCGGGTGGAGTTGCAGTAAATCTCGTTTCTGCCCTGCTTCCTCGCCCTAACCATGACCGTTCCAAGCACCAACAGTGCGGGCACCACAGCCGGCAGATGCATGCCCTCTTTTAAAGCCACGCCAGGCTTGTCGAGAACACAGACTCAAGCCCACATATAGACTGTTTTGTGTTTTGCTGTTCTGTTTATGCACAAAGGAATCCTTAACGTGTTTGTCCTCAAAGAGCAAAGAAAAGTATCTAGTAAAAAATGCAAATCATATCTGACAGTGAAGCTTTCCAGCAAAAACCTTCTGCTCTAGAATGCATAATGTACTCAAGCATAATAAGATCTACTACTACAGACTTTTAGCATAATTACCTGTAGACAACGAAAACTGAGGAAACTGAGTATCTGATTGGTGTCTCTTGGGCCTAAGCTCTCAGAGAACCTAGTGAAGGACAACAGAGAAAGGAATAGACAGCTCTGCTTTGTAGAACAGGAGGTGACTTTAAAAAAAAAAAAATTCTGTAGCAGCCTTCACGATTCCTGTCACAGTCTTGACACACTTATCTGCTGTTGAGGCCACATTTGCCTCTTTCCAACCTCCGCCTGCCTGAAAACTACAAATTAGATGACTGTGTGGCCCACAGCTGGAAATACAGGAGGCAGCAAACCAGAGGTCAATTTTTGTTGTTGCCTCTAAATAAGGAGATGAAATTCTGACTTAAAATAGAATAAATTTCACATAGTGAAGATTTTTCCAACCGAAAGTCTTAAAATACGGCATCTGGAAAGGGCCTTAGTCTATTGCTCCCATGGCGGTACTATATCGTCATTAAACAGCCCACAGATAAGGGACTTATGGCTCCCTGGTTATCAAGCTGTCAGGAGGTAAATGATGGAACTACGCTAGACTTGAAACACTCCCAAATTAAAACAAAAACAAACCTTGCGTTGAGCTGTAAAAAGAGGCATTCTACTGAGAAGTAGAATCCAGATGCTGTGCCCATTGTTAACCGATGCTGAACGGCAAGCGTTAGAACTTTTAAAAAGTCACTTTGAGATCACCTCCTATCAGTAAGCAACAGTTGGAACGGATGCAAAGATATGCAGGAGGAAGAAACCAAGGGCAATATATGCCAGGACGCTGTGTCTTATTTATTTTCTCACTTCCTACACAAAATAGAGAAACCTGGTGCCTAGGAGGCACTAATTATTTGTAACCCGGATAAGTGAAGAAGAAAGCCAGCAAGCAGCAGGAATGTAATATAGCTGGGAAAGGGAACTGTAGCTCCATCCCTCTGCATGATCTTGAAATGTCCTTCCAGTCTGCTGTGATATAACTGCACTATATCAAAATAGCTCAAATCATCTGCTTCCAGATGCACAGCTTCCCATTATTTCCTACCTTGAATGGTTAAGAATATATAGTAATATAAGAGACTAGATTTAATTGTTCCCACCCCCAAAAAGAAATGATAATTATGTGACATGATAGAAGTGCTAGCTAACCCTACAGTGCAGTACCTAAGTGTATCAAAATTGTACACCTTAAATATACACAATGTTATATGTCAATTATATATCAATTTAAAAAATTATATATGGTCATGATTAGGAGAGTGCACTCTGGAATCAGGCTGTGTTCAAATTCCAGCCCTGAAATGAATACCTGTGAACCTAGAGCAAGTTAAAGCATAATAACTCTGATTATGAAATTTAAATAAGTTTACACATGAAGCCATTATAGGATTAGCATGTCAAAGACGCTCAATAACTGTGAAACTTACTAGTACGAGGGTATTGTGGTAAACATGAAATTGACCTGTACAATAGACATACCATTCTTTTGGATTTGCACCTTGGATGAGCAATGCACTGATGCATTAAAGGCATTTGCGAACCTATAGTAATGAAATAAGGTTTCACAAAAGATACTGATGGGTAACAGATTTTATCTGTCTCACTTTACAGACTGATATGGGTCTGGTCTTAGTAGGAGATACAATCTGAATCTGTGCTCTGATCTCCACAAAAAGCAGGCACAGAGAAACTATAATCTCTCTTTTTTTTTTTAATTTTTATTTATTTATGATAGTCACAGAGAGAGAGAGAGGCAGAGACACAGGCAGAGGGAGAAGCAGGCTCCATGCACTGGGAGCCCGACGTGGGATTCGATCCCAGGTCTCCAGGATCGCACCCTGGGCCAAAGGCAGGCGCCAAACCGCTGCACCACCCAGGGATCCTGAGAAACTATAATCTCTTTCAGAGATACTGCCTGGCTCTTGTGTATCTTCCATAGGATATAGTCCAGTTGGGCACTTAAAAGGGATGATGAATACTAATCTGATTAAAATAAATCTTTAAGGGGGCGCCTGGGTGACTCAGTCGATTGCCTATCCAACCCTTGGTTTCAGTTCAGATCTTGATCTCATGGGTCTTGTGATGGAGTCTTGTGTCTGTGTTGGGATCCGTGCTCAGAGGGGATTCTGCTTAAAGATCCTCTCCCCCTGCTCACACGCACGCTCTCTCTCTCTCTCAAATACATTAATAAAATCTTTTAAAAAATTAAAAAATCTTTATATCTGTATATACCAATGTCTACATGGGTTGAATGTTTCAGAAATATGAAATAGTTCAAATAAACTGAAAAGATCCACAGTATTTTGTTTGTGGCAGAGTTAAACCACATTACTCTGATAAGTTTTTTTTTTTTTAAGATTTTATTTATTTATTCATGAGAGACACACAGAGAGGGAGTGACACAGGCAGAGGGAGAAGCAAGCTCCATGCAGGGAGCCCGATGTGGGACTCGATCCAGGTATTCCAGGATCACGCCCTGAGCCAAAGGGAAATGCCCAACTGCTCAGCCACCCAGTCATCCCTCTGAGAAGTATTTTTAAACTTTGTATGTGACTTGGGTACACAATTTAACATCAAGAAGTTTCTAAACTTCTAGTTATTAATGGTGAAATAAATGAAACCAAGTTGGTAAGTTCAAGTCATATATTCATTTATTCTGTAACTACTCTTAATATTTAGTCTGTACTGAGAATTTTGTATTACTTTTTTACTGAGATGTAAATGTACAAATCTTAAGTGTACAGATTGGCTGACTCTTACTTTAGCATACATCCATGTAACCAAATTAAGATGTAGAAATTTCAAGCAGCCCAGAAGACGCCCTTGTGCCTTCACCCAGGTACAAATCTCCCTTCAGAAGATAACCATTATTTTGACTTGTATCACCAGTAATAGTTTTGTTTGTTCTTGAATATCATAGAAATGGACTCATACAGTATGTATTCTTTTTGTCCTGGTTCTTTTGTTCAACAGAGAGAAAGGCATCTCTCTGGCTGGATGCAGGTATAGTTTACTCCTTTTATTTGCTGCATAGACTGTAACATCATTCAATATATATTGGATGAATATGCCAGAATTTGTTTATCCAGCATTATTTTTTAAAATCTTGTTTCCTTCTCAGAGTCTAAAGATTTAATACTTTCTGCAAGATCTCATGTTTTTTTGCAACTCTATGTGGCTCATCCTCAAATAGCAATGGTTATAAACGGCTATTGTGTCAGGTTCCAGCCAGGAAAGAGATATTTCAGAGATAACAATACATCTCCACTTGTCTAGCCTCAGGGTATGTCACCTCTCCTCCTCTCTGCCGTAATCTTGCCTGCTGAGAACTTAATCTTCCTGACATTCCACAGAACATCACACTGATCCATTACATTGGTGACATCTTGCTGAGTGAATGTGCATTCTGGAATCAGGCTGTGATGGCAAGTACGTTAGATGCATAAGAAAGTCACACGTGTTTCAGGAGGCAGGCAATAACTCCTAATCCTGGTACCAAGTACTATAACATTTAAGGTCCCCGAAATAGAAACCACACTTGGCATTTCAAACAGAAGTGATATGCAAGGAGTTGGTTATACAGATGTTAGTAGTCTAAAAGAATGAAGTAGATGCTGAGGTGACCCAAAAATTAGCAACTGTAAGAAGTAGCTACCACCTCCAGGTAGTGAGAGAACTGGGTTCTCTCCGGGGGTGAGAGAACACATGGGAAGATTTAGCATTACCAGAATGTAGGAACTTGAAGGATAGGCCACCAGAAGCTGGTGCTGAATTGAAAGACCATTTTTACCTCTGGCGCTGGAACCTCTAACAGGGGCCTGTGAACCCGGTCATCAGGCCTTTGAGGGGTGCCCTTGGGCTGGTGCTCAGAGAACCAAAGTAGTGGGGAGCTGGAACTTCCTGCGGTTCCTGGAGGAGTGCCGCACTAGCTGAAAACGGGAAGAGATAGATGCCCATCTCCTCCCACCTTCCAATTTCTCACCAGCGCCTTCCATCGGCGGAGCCTACAAAGGAAATCAGGCGGCAAAGGATTCTGGGAAATGTGGTTTGCAGACACCCAGACCCAGTTTTCACAGAATGGAATTGAGAAGAGTTGGCTTGGCCTGCTAATTACCTGGGGAACTACTGGTGCAGCCATCACTTTAAGGTTAAGAAGATTGTTCTCTTTTATTCCCCTGGGAATATGCCAGACACAACTCCTTTGGGTCCTGGTTGAAAACGTAGAAGTTCTGGGCCTTCTCCCAAGAATGCTGAATGCAGTCACCCTCCCTGAATAGTCTAGCACCTTTGGGCTTGCGGAGCTCCCGAACTTCTAGCTCCTAAAGCTGCAGCAATCGGACACACACCAAGGGAAAGAAAGACCCTGAGGTTATATGCCCTTTCCCTTCTCAGCCCTATCTGAGGTCATTCTAAGAGTTAGTACTTTACAAATGTTACAAGGACTTTTTTTTTTTTTTTTTTTGAGAGAGAGAGAGAGAGAGAGAGAGTGAACATGAGCGGGGCAGAGGGAGAGAGAGAATCTTAAGCAGGTTCCATGCTAATTGTGTAGCCCTACATGGGGTTCAATCTCATGACCCTGAGATCCTGACCTAAGCTAAAATCAAGAGTTGGTCACTTAACTGACTGAGCCACCTAGATGCCCCAAAGCCTTTCTTAATATAATGACCTTAGGTTTCTCAGATCGGGAAACATGAGAGCAATTTAAGACTACCATCTTTTTTCCTCCTCAATGTTCTATTAGAGACCTTTATTTGCAAAGATGGGGGAACAATGAGATATAAACAACATCTAGCCACAGCAAGAAAGGAAAAAAATACTAAAAAAAGAAAAAGAAAAGCCAAAAAATTAAAAAAGAAAGACAGGACATGGGGACCAAGAAGGAAGAAGCTGGTGAGAAGCTATAATCACTGATACTGATTTGTGCTGAAGAAGATTACAGTTTGCTTGGGGCTTGCTCAAGGACAACAAATGTAACTGTGTTGAATGGAAATCACTGAACATATACAAAGAAATGGAAAGCACTGAACTGTTGAGGGTGATACCAGTGCAAAGTAAAAGAGGCTGAATGTGCTGGAAAGCATTGGGAATCCTTGATCACTGAACACATTGTCACTCCTTACCCACCAGATCACGAGGATGTCCAGCTGAAGCTATGCAGCTGGTATGGTGAGCACGTCAAAGTGTGAAGTACCACGTAGCCATAGCACCGGGCACAAACATGTCTGACTAGGAGAGTGAATATATGAGGAAATTTCAAAGGCTGCCCATGCCATGAATATTTTCTTCACAGGGCAGAGTTCTTAATTTATGTAGAAACTAAGTTCCTAAGCTTTAGAGCCTTAGGACCCTGGCAGAGCCCAGACATCCTGAACTAGTGATCTTCTTTCTTCTACACCACACAAAGCTGTAGGAAGGAAAATGTAGGGAGAAAGGGCAAGCAGGGCCCAGGATGCAGAGAGGAACAGAACATTTCCTTCACTTACACTTAGGTGTAAATCCAACAAAATATGTAAGGGCTTATATAATGAAAACTACAAAATGCTGTTGAAAGAAATAAAACAAGATCAGAAAAAGGAAGGGACATATTGTGTTCATGGATTGGAAGTCTCAGTATAGCAAAGATATTGGTTCTCTCCGAATTGATCTGTATATATAGATAGAAATCTAGTGCAATTCCTATCAAAATTCTACCAAGGAGGGAAGCTCCGATGGCCCAGCGTTTTGGCGCTGCCTTTGGCCCAGGGCATGGTCCTGGGACCCGGGATCAAGTCCCACATTGGGTTCCCTGCGTGGAGGCTTCTTCTCCCTCTGCCTGTGTCTCTGCTTCTCTCTCTCTGTATGTCTGTCTTGAATAAATAAATAAATAAAATCTTTTAAAAAACTCTACCAAGGATTTTGGTAGACAAAGACAAAGAAAAGCTTATTCTGAAATACACATAGAAAAAAAACAGAAACTGGAGTATCTCAAAGAATTTTGAAAAAGTAGGAAGACCCACTATACTTGCTATTTTTTTAAAGATCTTATTTATTTATTCATGAAAGATACACACAGAGAGAGGCAGAGACATAGGTAGGCTCCATGCAAGAAGCCTCATGTGGGACTCGATCCCGGGTCTCCAGGATCACACCCTGAGTCAAAGGCAGACGCTCAGCCACTGAGCCACCCAGGCATTCCTCTACCTGTTGTTATGGCTTCCTTATGTGGTTATAGTAATCAGGATTGTAGTATTTTTTTTTGAGTTTTATTTATTTGAGAGAGAACAAGCTGGGAGAATAACAGAAGAGGAAGAAGAAGCAGACTCCCCGCCGAGCAGGGAGCCCGACGTGGGGCTAGATCCTGGGACCTGGGGATCATGACCTGAGCTGAAGGCAGAGGCTTAACCAATTGAGCCACCCAGGTGTCCCAGGATCATAGATTTTATTTTATTTTATTTTATTTATTTTTTTTAAAAGGAAAGACCTTTTTTTTTTTAATTTTTATTTATTCATGATAGGCACACAGTGAGAGAGAGAGGCAGAGACACAGGCAGAGGGAGAAGCAGGCTCCATGCACCGGGAGCCTGACGTGGGATTCGATCCCGGATCTCCAGGATGGCGCCCTGGGCCAAAGGCAGGCGCCAAACCGCTGCGCCACCCAGGGATCCCAGGATCATAGATTTTAAAGTGAAGGGTAAAACTATAAAACATTTAGAGGAAAAGAGCAGAAAATCTTCAGGACCTGGGCTTGTTGAACAGTTTGTGGTAATAACTCCAAAAACACTACCCATAAAAGAAAAAAAATCAATCAATTGGATTTTATAAAGACTTTTTCTGGCAGCCCGGGTGGCTCCGCGGTTTAGCACCGCCTTCTGCCCAGGGTGTGATCCTGGAGACCTGGGATCGAGTCCCACGTCAGGCTCCCTGCATGGGGCCTGCTTCTCCCTCTGCCTGTGTCTCTGCCCCTCCTCTCTCTATGTCTCTCATGAATAAATAAATAAAATCTTAAAAAGACTTTTTCTCTGTGAAAGATCCTCTTAAGAGGGTTAAAGTATAAGCTACAGACTGGGAGAAAATGTTTGTAGACCACGTATCTGATAAAGAACTTATTTCTAGAATCTACGAGGAACTCTCAAACAGTAATAATGGTAAGAAACAATCTAGTTAGGAAATGGGCAAAATGCATGAATAAACATTTCACTGAAGAGGATATATGGAAGGAAAATAAGCACATGAAAAGATGTTCCATGTCACTTGCATTAGACAAGTTAAGACCACACTCAGAAGCTCTTACACACCTCCCAGGACAGCCAAAATAAAAAGTAGTGGTCATCCAGAATGTTGGCAAGGATGCAGAGAAAGCGAGATGGGAATGGATAATGGTACGACCACTTTGGAAATAGTTTGGCCACTTCTCAACCTCATGTCCCGACAATTACACCACTGGGCAGTTCTCCTAGAGAAACAAAAACTATGTCTTCACCAAAACCCTTACATGATTGCCCATAGCCACTTTGTTCATGCTAGCCTGAAACTAGGAACAGCTCAGACATCCTTCAACAGGTGAATGATGAAAGAAACTGCTAGGTCCATACTGTGAGGTACTAGTCAGTAGTAAAACGAACAAACTGTTGATAAACACACCCACCTGGATGGAGCTTAAGGAGCAGGAGCTGGTGGCCGCGTGCTCTGAGGTCCCCAAGGGCACACCTCTACCACTCTGCAGCCTGTCAGCTCAACTTCCCTCTCCACTGCGTGGACAGGACGGAACTTAGGCCTGGTATCTCATCCTCCCCATTCCAGTGAGTGGGTCAAGCATGACCACATGACCCAATCCAGGCCAAAGACAGCGGCTGAGCAGGAGTCACAGCTCTCCTCTTTCCTGGCACTGCTGACTGGTGTCTTGCTACCATGTAGCACATGACCTGGAACAGCTGGAAAGGAACCACACTGATGATATTGTTTGAGCCTCTCAAAGAGTCCATGCCTGAAGGTAAAACTACCTCAGACTCATGTGATAAATTATATTCTCTATTAAAAGAACAAACTATAAAGAGTCCCTGGAATAATTCAAATAACAGCAGACAGCAAGATGCTTCTATCCTGAATGAGGGAGTTGCTAAACTCCAAAAGTCTAAAGGAAGGGGGAAGATATTAGAGAAAAATTACCTAAGCCCCATCTTCCATCTCAACAGAAATGGAAGATCCCGAAATAAGTCAGAAGATTTTTGTACGAGCAGCTGCCCATTTTTCTACCCTTCTTTTGTGTCAGTCTCATTAAGGAGTAACTTTTTAGTTCTAGCAGTGGAGCCAGAATAAAAAAAAAATATATATATTTTTTCTTTTAAGACAAAGCTCACAAAATACAGATAACAAGAGCAATGTGTAATGCTTTCTCCCTTCTCTAGAAGCCAGTGGGGGAAAGAGTAGAGGAGCAGGTCCCAGCCGGGGAGAGGTTATAGTCTCTCACATTCCAAACAAAGCTCACTGGAGAAGCTACATGAATATTGTTTTAGCAGCTTCAAGGGAACTGGTCCTTCTTTACCGGCTCAGCATTTCTATTTGCAGATACCAAAGAAGTGGCAGGCTCCAGGGGCCACTCTGGCTGTTGTTCCTGTCTGAGGGGCTGGCCATTGTGCCCTCATGTGATAGGTCACCTGATCTGGTCCAGGCTCCTCACAAGAAGAGTGAGACATTGAGGAGATGCAGCCTGGAATGAAGCACAGGAAACCCACCAATCACCCAGGCTGAAGTCAATCCCCTTGATCCATGTGAAACTTAGTACTAGCTCCCACGTTCAAACTACTGTATTATATATAATGAGCTATATTAGCCAACTATATAATTAAGGCCTGGAGACTTCAACTACTCCAGTGGAAAAGTTCTGCCAAATTCTCATTACAAAGTGACACTTTTTGTGAGATCTTTCAGGAAACTCAGCAGAAAGAGGAAAGTGCCCCAAGCCATCCCAACTAAATGCCTCTCGAATAATTGTGAAGGGGGTGTTTTTTAAAAACACATGCTACATGAATTCCTTTATTACCATCCAAGTGCCATAGATTGAATGTTTGTGCCCTCCCCCGCTGAAAATTTGTGTGTTGAAACCTACCCCTCCGCATGATTGCATCAGGAGGTGAGGACTTTGGGAGGCAATTGGGTCATTAGGGTGGAGCCCCCATGAATGGGATTAGCGCCCTTTATGAAAGGGACCCTCCGGGCTCTCCCACCCCTTCTACCACATAAGGACATAGCGAGAAGACAGCAATTTATCAGCCAGGAAATGAACCTCCCTCCACCAGATGCCAGTCTGTTGGCACCTTGATCTTGGACTCCCAGTCTCCAGAGCCTCGAGGCTGCTTGGTCTGTGGGATTCTCTTACAGCGGTTACAACAAGCAGAGACAAGAGGCAGGATTAAAGATATGGCTCGGTGTCTACTTGTTTATCAGTTCATTAATTCACTTAATGGAAAAGCTTTTTCTCAGGTTGTAAAAATGGTACTTGATTCTTTAATTTCTCTGATATTTTACTGGTTTCAGTATTATCACCACCGTCTTCTTTCAAAGTTAAGTTCAATTTTTACCTTTCTTTCAAACTTTTTCCAATGATCAAACTAATAGTGCATCTCTCTTCTCTAAGCTCCCATAGGGCTTCACAGTTTCATACTTAAATATCTGTTATCTCACATTTGCTTTCAATTTATTTCATGTGTGCCAGGCCTGTACTCACAGCTAGATTTCTAAAAATTGTGGTAAAAAACACAGCACATAAAACAAGCCATTTTAACCATTTTGAAGTGTGCAATTAATTATATTTGTAATGTTGTGCTGCAGATCTGAGAAGTTTTTCATCTTGCAAAACTGAAACCCTGTACCCATGGAACAACCACTCCTCATTGTCTCCTCCCTGAGCCCCTGGGTGCCAGCATTCTATTTGCTATCTCTCTGATATGTGACTGCTCTTGGTACTTCATATAAGTGGAGTCTTGCAATATTTATCTTTTTGTGATTGCTTCATCCTCTTAGTGTGATGTCCATATTGTGTTCATCCATATGTTCATCCATATTGTAATGTGTTAGAATCTCCTACCATCCTAAGGCCGAACAGCATTTACAGTCTGTGTACAACTAATGGGTTCAGCCAACACTGGCCTTACAGTGCTCATGATTTCCCAGTGAATGCACTCAGTGGAGCCCCTCAAAGATCCTCTGACATTTGACTGGAGAGATGGTAGGCTCTCATTGGCACAACTGATGGACTGAGGTAGAAATGGAAAACTCACCTGAAATATGAGAACCTTCACTGTGGAAAAGTAAAAATAAAAACAAACTAGCAGCTTTTTTTTTTTTTTTTTTTTTAGATTTTATTTATCTATTTGAGAGAGAGTGAGAACAAGAGAGATCACAGAGGGAGAGGGAGAGGGAGCACACTTGTCTCTGAGCAGGGAGCTGGATGTGGGGCTTGATCCCAGGACCCTTAGATCACAACCCAAGCAGAAAGCAGACACTTAACTGACTGAGTTATTCAGGTGCCCTCGAACTGGCAACTCTTAATTACCATTTGGTTTAATAAGAAATATATATTTGATCTTCATCCCCAGTTCCTGGCACAGAGCCTGGTATAGTAAAGAGCCAAGAGCCAGAATTCCTGGGGTTGAAATCCTAACTTTGCCCCTAAGTAGCTCTATGACTGTGGAACAATTAAGTCTCTCAGTGCCTGTTTCCTCATTAGTAAAATGGGAATAATAGTACCTATCTCTTGGGATCCCTGGGTGGCGCAGCGGTTTGGCGCCTGCCTTTGGCCCAGGGCGCGATCCTGGAGATCCGGGATCGAATCCCACATCAGGCTCCCGGTGCATGGAGCCTGCCTCTCTCTCTCTCGCTCTCTCTGTGACTATCATAAATGAATAAAAAATTAAAAAAAAAAAATAGTACCTATCTCTTAAAACTGCTGAGGATTAAATGAATTGGTATCTGTAAGGTGCCTAGGACATTACTAGGAGCATAAGTGTTACCTAAGAGGCCTTATGCTATAGATGAAAGGGTACCTACTGACAACCTGGATTTTAGTTTCCCAGCTCGATGGTTACCTGGCTTTTTTTTTTTTTTTTTTTTTTTTTTTTTTTTTTGTGGCCAGATTTTAGCACTCTCTTTATCTGTAAAAATGTGGATGGTTCAAACGTTGCTGTAAATGTAGATTGAATGCTGGCGCTGTGAACTTGAGTTTGGGGCCATTTTCTCTGTTTCCTCAGCACTTTGCAGAGTGCCTGATACCTAGCATGCAACAAACATTTGCTGAGTTTACAAAAAAAAAAAAAAAAAAAAAAAAAAAAAGGTCTTTAGAAAAAGACCTTAGGATTTCCTAGGAGCTAGGAGATGAATTATAAGTGTGCTTGTGTTCTTAGTAAACTTCTTGCAACATACCTGAGTTTATTTTTTTTAATTTTAAAAAATATTTTATTTGAGAGAGAGAGCATGAGGGGTGGAGCAGAGGGAGAGGGACAAGCAGACTCTACTCTGATCAGAGAGCCCAACATTGAAGCTTGATCCCAGGACTCCGAGATCATGACTGGAGCTGAAGGCAGATGCTTAACTGACTGAGCCACTCAGGTCCCAACCATACCTGAATTTATGCTAATGAGGTGGCTCTTGATGGCCTGAGATGGCTTCAGGGGGTGGTTGGTTGCCGGTGATAACAACCACATGATTAGATGGTTAGAACTTAGAGCTCCCAACCTCTGGGGAGGGAAGAGGGGCTGGAGATTGAATTTGATCACCAGTGACCAATGATTTAATCAGCCATACCTATGTGATGAGATTTCTATAAAAATTTCTAAGCAGCACATTGAAAGCTTCCCAACCCATGAACACAGTGAGGTGCTAGGAGGGAGGTATGCCTGGAGAGGGTATGGATGCTCCATGATAGCTCCAAATACCTTTTAGCTATTCTTGAGTTGTATGCATCTCTTCTACTAGATTGTTCCTGAATTGTATCCTTTATAACAAGCTAGTAAGCATAAGTAAAGTGTTTTCCTGAGTTGTGTAAGTCATTCTAGCCAACTACTGGGCCTGAGGAGGGGGTCAGAGGACCCCTGATCTACAGCTGCTCTGTCGGAAGTATGGGTGGCCCCTCCAGGACTTGAAGTTGGCATCTGGAGTGGGGGTATAGGTTCTTTTGGAACTGAACACCTGTGGGGTGTGCTGCTAACTCTAGGTAGTTAGTGTCAGAATTGAATTGAATTGTTGGACATCCAGTTAGTGTCAGAGAGAATCCAGGAGTTGATGCTAGAGTCATAATGACAGGCAGGCATTTTCTCCGGCTCCGAAAGGAGGCATATGTGGGAAAGGAGCCTAGGCAGGCAGGCATGTTCAATGTATCTGGTGCTTATTAGGAACTCAACACCTGTAGGAGAAATGTTTACCTACAATAAGTATTACTGAAATGCCTTGCAATATGGGGACATCTGGGGTAGTCTAGTAAAAGTTATGGAACATTTACCAAAGATTCTGATTTAAAGTTTATTTATTTGTTTGTTTATTGTAGTCTCTACACCCAGTGTGGGGCTTGAGCTCACAACCCTGAGATCAAAAGCCGCGTGCTCCATCTGAACCAGGCAGGTGCTCCTAAAGATTCTGATTTAGGGATCCCTGGGTGGCGCAGCGGTTTAGCACCTGCCTTTGGACCAGGGCGCGATCCTGGAGACCCAGGATCGAATCCCACGTCAGGCTCCCGGCATGGAGCCTGCTTCTCCCTCTGCCTATGTCTCTGCCTCTCTCTCTCTCTCTGTGTGACTATCATAAATAAATAAAAAATAAAAAAAAAAAAGATTCTGATTTAAAATTATTCATTATTATGTGCTGTTCACTATAAAGTTAGTCCCACATTCATGGGAGGCCCAGCTTCGCAATCTCACTTTGAGTTTGTAAAGTATAAAAACTGCTAAGAAAAATGCTGTTGGGCAGCCCTGGTGGCTCAGCGGTTTAGCGCCACCTTCAGCCCAGAGCCTGATCCTGGAGACCTGGAATCGAGTCCCACATCAGGCTCTCTGCATGGACCTGCTTCTCCCTCTGCCTGTGTTTCTGCCTCTCTCTCTCTCTCTCTCTCTCTGTGTCTCATGAGTAAATAAATAAAATCTTTTAAAAAAAATGCTGTTTCCTCAATTATTTGCAACCCTCTCCAAATCATACACAAAAATCCTCATGTAACCTGCATCGAGAGAGATGTGTTAGCCAGAGAAAGGTGAAGAGCAAGAGGAAGTCCAAGAGATGGCTCAAAGCAGGCCGTTTCTGCTTGATGGCTTGACACTGTGATTTTCCACCCAGCATGGTGAGTCTCATCGAAGAAATGTGTTACAGAAGTTCTTCATCCTAGACCTACTCCACCAGTGACTTCTGGACAGGGTCTGGAATCTCAACACACTCCCCAGAAACATTGGTTTCTTGTATGGCCTGGATTGTGGCCAGTCCCCCCCCACCTCCTAGCCCTCCCCCCAACCCAGTTCCACCAAATTCATGTGTTGAAGCTGTAACCTCCAAAGTGACTACATATAGAGCTCACAGAGAGCATCTTCAGGACACAAGATTAAGTGAGATCATGAGGGTAGGGCCCATCTGCAAGTGGGAAGAGAGCTCCTGGGAACAAAATTGGCTGACACCTTGATCTTGGACTTCAAGCCTCCAAAGCTGTGAGAACTACATTTCTGTTCTTCAAGCCATCTGGTTTTTGTGGTACTCTGTTAGAGCAGGCTGAACTGGCTAAGGCCGCTTCGGGGGGTAAAAAAATGACCAGTCTGTTCTTGTCAGCTACAGTGAAGGGATCCTCGCTCTAGACCTGGAATCTCTGGGCTGGAGGCCGGGATCAGTGGTGGAAGGGGGCACAAGGGCTCCTAACATTGGCAATGCTCTGTTTCTTGGGGAGGGTATGATTACACAAGAGGGTGCACTTTGTGAATCTCTGTTAGGCTGTGTATTTAGGATTTGTGTACTTTTCTGTATGTACTTCTACTTAAAAAAATGACAATATTCAAAAAAAAGTTCAAAAGTTCACCTCTTAGAGCACATATGTAAGGTGCCTGACCGTTTTTAGCACGCAGGCCACACTCATTAGTTATTTGCCACCTCCTATTAGCTCATTAGGCGAAAGGCCAAATAAATATGCAAATGACCAAACTGAGTGAGGAAAGAAGGAATCAGCAGTCCCACTGCCACTGAGAAAGCAGAAGAGTGCAAGGAGAAACGGGCACAGACGTGGGGTTTGTATTTTGGCTTCTTCACCTCCCGAGCAGGTCACTTACGTCTCTGAGGCTCAACTTCCTAACTGCCTGAAGGGTGAGTTACCAAGATTAAACGTCATTGGCAAAGGCCAGAGGCCTGTATGCACAGCGGAGCTCAGTGAGTATTAAGCACGATGCAGACAAACAGGGCGCTGTGATGTGGCCAAGTCCCCAGGCTCCTGCAGTCTGAATCATGGACAGGCAGGTAGAATCAGCAGCCCGATGTGGGGCTCCATCCTAGGACCCTGGGATCATGACCTGAGCTGAGGGCAGATGCTTAACTGACCATTGACCGAGCCATCCATGCACCCTTAGCAGGCAGCTGTAAATACAGGTTTTCTCGTGGCCATTAACCCCTAAGTGTCTGTAGACTGAAGCTTTCGAGGGTTCTCTAGAAAGTTAAACTTTCCAAGAAACGCTGTTCACAATTTAGCTTCAAGGAAATCATTTGCAGTTCCAGCTGCCATGTGCTCACATTAAGCTTATTGCTGGTGATGACTGAGCCAAGACAGTGGTGCCAAATACAGCCTTCCTGAGTGACTTTAAAAAAAATAAGCTAATGGCAATTTTATGTTTTATGGAAGCTTTTCCTGTCTACTAACTGCCAACAAGAGCCAATCCTGGCATCTTATGCCGATATCTCACTCCGGACATTTCAGGAAACTCTGCAGGAAATGATATGAGTGAAGATTACGATGCCTCTTAACTATACTGTGAAGTTTTGGAGATGAACCACACAACTAAGTGCTTGTGGAAACATGATTTTAATATTATACTAACATGCAAAGTAGTAATCACTGCCATCTACTCAGGCCCCGCCATAACCCAGATATGATGGCAGGCATGGTCATGTTACATCAACAACAACACATCCCAAGGAGATGAGGATGGGCATCATCTCCTACAGTCCCTTCTCTCTTTCATGCCACATTGGCCCTGCAAGGGCTAAAAAGCCACATGCTTCAGTTTTTTTCTATGTATACAGAGTCCTTATATACATTCCTAGAATATACATGCCAAAGATCAAGAGTAAGTAGATGCACCTAAAGCTGAGAGCCAGACAAATGTGCTGCAGAGGAAGTGACATGTGAGCGAATGCCTGTGTTCTGCCTTGCAGATCTGCTCTTTGAGAGTAGGGGGGCCTGTGGACAAGTGACCTGAAGAAATGTGTGCTTCCTAAGCAGAAAGGGGGAAAAGAAAGGTACTCAGAAGGGGTGGCTTTCTACCACTGTGCACAAGGTAAGTTTCAGAGTAATTGTTCCTGAATGTTCTGGGGGAAACACTTTTTTGGCTAACCTCAAGGCCCATGCTAACTTGCATGAATATTTCATATCCAGGTATAAGAAAAGTTAGTATTTAAAAAAAGAGGGCAAATTAGGAGCTCAGTGTTTGTTTGTTTGTTTTTTCTTGAAATGAGATGATAACATCAAGGTATTAGTAAATGGTTGCTTACATAATGGGAACAAAGGAAAGTACTAATGAAATTATACCCTAAGCAAAACCAAGTGATAACCAAAAGGCTAATATTCACGATGGTTATAGCCTAATTGCAAATCAATAACAAAGACAAAAAAAAAAGTCAACCCTAATAAATAGGCAATACATAGCATAAGTAATACAAATATCTAATAGACAAAAACTAAAATGATCAGTCCTACTGGCAGTTAGGAAAAAGTAAGTTACAAAATGTCTGCATCATTAAGCTGGTAGATGTAAACATTATTGATACTTTCCAGTGTAAGGGAGTGTGGAGAAGCAGGGACTGTGGTATACCCTTTTGGGAAGGTGACTTGGCAGCACCTATCAAAATCCAGAATCCAACCTCAGTCTTGCTTTTGTTACAGTGCACCGACACTGGCATGTATTGCTATGCATGCGTGTATTTCTCTGTGTGCTTATCTACATGCCACAGCCTGGAAAAAAGACTGGAAGGATACATAGCAAGGTCAGCAGTTTCCTCTAGAGAGATGCCTTTTGTCATAGCGTTCTAGGTCTCACACACATGTGCACACAAACACGAATATGAGGGGACACCTGGGTGGCTCAGTGGTTGAGTGTCTGCCTTTGGCTCAGGTCATGATCCCCATGCCCTGGGATCGGGTCCCACATTGGGCTCCTTGCAGGGAGCCTGCTTCTCCCTCTGCCTGTGTCTCTCTGCCTCTCTCTCTGGGTCTCTCATGAGTAAATAAATAAATGTTAAAAAAAATCCATGAATACAAGGATGTGCAGCATTTTTATGACAGAAAAAAAGAATGTTTGCTACGTAATTTCATCATTAGGAAAGATGAATCCAGAATGCAGTTTAAGTGAGTTCATATAATAAAAACCATGCATCTGGGGTGTGCCTGGCTGGCTCAGTCAGTAGAGCATGTGACTCTTAATCCCAGGGTTGTGATTTCCAGCCCTATGTTGAGGGTAGAGATTAAAAAATAATAAAAAATTTAAAAACCAAAAAATCAGAAAAGAAAAAAAAATGCAGCTGGGAAAAATCGCCTGATGGAGTTCTACTCCCAGTAAAGAAAACTTTCTAGGGGTCCCTGGGTGGCTCAATTGGTTGACAGTCAGGCTCTTGATTTTCTGCTGGCTTTTGATTTTGGCAGGGGTGGAGATCTCGAGGTCTTGG
Organism: Canis lupus baileyi; assembly: GCF_048164855.1. Lineage (NCBI taxonomy): Eukaryota > Metazoa > Chordata > Mammalia > Carnivora > Canidae > Canis > Canis lupus. Next base: position 27,978,408 of record NC_132857.1, on the reverse strand, counting down.
GATCGATCCCCACATAGGGCTCTGTGTCTCTCCCTCTCCCCACCCTTGTGTCCCTATTGCTCCCCACACATGAGCAAATGAATAATTATTTAAGAAAAAAGAAAAAGAAAACTAAGGAATTATTTATTTTTTTTTTTTTAAAACTAAGGAATTATGAAGTGAAAAAGCCAACACCTAAAAGCACTGTGATGGGTCTCTGTATATGCTTATCTGTCTGCATGTCACTCTGGGGAGAAGATGGGAAGGGTACGCACAACTGTTAGGAGTAGTTTCCTATGCAGAGCAGAGGGAGATGTGGAAAGGGCAGGAGAGGTGAACCTCACTCTGGTTTTCTTTCCTTCCGGAGACTCACCTGAAGGAGGGGTGGACAAATGAGAATTCCTCACGTCAGCGGGAAGCCCATTCTAAGGGACCTATTAGCCAATGCTACTTTGAAAGCATTTACCTGGGGCGCCTGGTGGCTCAGCTTATTAAGCATCTGCCTTTGGCTCGGGTCATGATCCTAAGGTCCTGGGATAGAGCACTGTGTCAGGCTCCCTGCTCAGCGGGCAGTCTGTTTCTTCCTTTCCCTCTGTCCCTCCACTTGCTTGTGCTCTCTATCAAATAAGTAAAATCTTTAAAAATTTTTTAAAAATGAAAACATTTAATCTACAGAATGGGAGAAGATATTTGCAAATGATGTATCAGATAAAGGGCTAGTTTCCAAGATCTATAAAAAACTTATTAAACTCAACACCAAAGAAACAAACAATCCAATCATGAAATGGGCAAAAGACATGAACAGAAATCTCACAGAGGAAGACATAGACATGGCCAACATGCACATGAGAAAATGCTCCGCATCACCTGCCATCAGGGAAAATCAAATCAAAACCACAATGAGATCCCACCTCACACCAGTGAGAATGGGGAAAATTAACAAGGCAGGAAACCACAAATGTTGGAGAGGATGCGGAGAAAGGGGAACCTTCTTTTGCACTGTTGGTGGGAATGTGAACTGGTGCAGCCACTCTGGAAAACTGTGTGGAGGTTCCTCAAAGAGTTAAAAATAGACCTGCCCTATGACCCAGCAATTGCCTTGCTGGAGATTTACCCCAAAGATACAGATGCAGTGGGCAGCCCCGGTGGCGCAGCGGTTTAGCGCTGCCTGGAGCCTGGGGTGTGATCCTGGAGACCCAGGATCAGGTCCCACATCGGGCTTCCTGTATGGAGCCTGCTTCTCCCTCTGCCTGTGTCTCTGCCTCTCTCTCTCTCTGTCTCTATGAATACATAAAATTAAAAAAAAAAAAGAAAAAAAAAGATAAAGATAAATGAAAATAAAGATGCAGTGAAACGCCGGGACACCTGCACCCCGATGTTTCTAGCAGCAATGTCCACAATAGCCAAACTGTGGAAGGAGCCTCGGTGTCCATCGAAAGATGAATGGATAAAGAAGATGTGGTCTACATATACAATGGAATATTCCTCAGCCATTAGAAACGACAAATACCCACCATTTGCTTCAACGTGGATGGACCTGGAGGGTATTATGCGGAGTGAAGTAAGTCAGTCGGAGAAGGACAAACATATGGTCTCATTCATTTGGGGAATATAAAAATTAGTGAAAAGGAATAAAGGGAAAGGAGAGAAAATGAGTGAAAATATCAGTGAGGGTGACAAAACATGAGAGACTCCTAACTCTGGGAAACGAACAAGGGGTAGTGGAAGGGGAGGTGGGCGGGGGGGTGGGGGTGACTGGGTGACGGGCACTGAGGGGGCACTTGGCGGGATGAGCACTGGGTGTTATGCTATATGTTGGCAAATTGAACTTCAATAAAAAAATTTTTAAAATGAAAACATTTACAATTTCATAAGAAAAAATTAAATATGACTAATATAAATTAATACATACAATTTAAATAAATATCTAGAATCGATATTAATTTTTATGAAAATAAAGATATAGAAATATTTATAAAAGGGAAGAAGGAAATCTAAAGTTCTAATTTTGGTCTCATGGGCCATGATCACACACATCTGTACCTATTGTAGAAAGAAACTGTGGGGCAGCCCCAGTGGTGCAGCGGTTTAGCGCCGCCTGCAGCCTAGGGTGGGATCCTGGAGACCCGGGATCAAGTCCCACGTCAGACTCCATGGAGCCTGCTTCTCCCTCTGCCTGTGTCTCTGCCTCTCTCTCTCTCTCTCTCTCTCTCTTTCTCTCTCTCTCTCTGTGTCTCTATGCATAAATAAATAAATAATCTTTTTTTTTAAAGAAAGAAACTGTGATCCAAGAGTTTGAAATTATTCAATCCAAATTTTTTATTTTATAAATAAGGAAATTGGGTCACCTGGGTGGCTCAGTGGTTGAGCATCTGTCTTTAGCTCAGGGCATAACCCCGGGTTGGGGATCGAGTCCCACATCGGGCTCCCTGCGAGGAATCTGCTTCTCCCTCTATGTCTCTGCCTCTCTCTCTGTGTCTCTCATGAATAAATAAATACAATCTTAAAAAAAAAAAAAAAAGCAAGGAAATTGAGGCCCTCAAAGGTAGAGTGACCTCCTCATGCCACAAGTGTTGCCAGCCACATCCAGAGCACTACCCAGACCTCAGACCCCAAGTGGGTGCTTATGGCAGTGTATTGGGAGCTGTGTTTCCTAAAAAGCAGCAATTTCTATGTAGTACTAGCCATCCTGATCATGTGAACTTTTGAGATGAGAGACTTGTTACATTGAGGGGCAGGTTCATTCGAGATAAAATCCTCCAGGTGAAGCACTAATGAGAAAGGTGGATGGGAAAAACAAGGAAGGAAATCTCGGGTGTTCTCTTTGGAAGTTTAGAGTCATCCATTTCCTTCAATGTTCTCTATAAAGCTTTAGGTCCCAGGGCTTCAGTGAAAAGGGCTCTCGAGGTCCTTCCGGTACCTAAACCTCGGACATGATGGCAGGTAAACCTGATTAGGCTCTCACTTCAGTCTTTGGAAGATGCTCCTTGGACAAAGTTAGGGAGACCCAGGGAAGGCTGGTAAGTGCTGAATAAATTTAATATGACTCAGGCCCAAACCAATCTGTTATTCCCCAAGGCAAAATTTGAACTCTCCTAACCAGCAAGAGGCTGATCTCCTTTCTTCCAACATGATCACATTCAAAAGCTGAAAATGAGAATAACAAACTTGTTTAAACCTTAAAAAAAAATTTCGGGGGCTACCTGGGTGGCTCAGTAGTTTAGCGTCTGCCTTCAGCTCAGGGTGTGATCCCAGGGTCCTGGGATCGAGTCCCACATCAGGCTCTCTGCAGGGAGCCTGCTTCTCCCTCTGCCTATGTCTCTGCCTCTCCCTGTGTATCTCTCATGAATAAATAAATAAATAAAATCTTTAAAAAAATTTCTGAGCAAAATAGCTATTTATGTGAACTTTAAAAAAATATTTAAAAAATTAAGGGGATCTCTGGGTGGCGCAGGGGATCCCTGGGTGGCGCAGCGGTTTAGCGTCTGCCTTTGGCCCAGGGCGCGATCCTGGAGACCCGGGATCGAATCCCACGTCGGGCTCCCTGCATGAGCCTGCTTCTCCCTCTGCCTATGTCTCTGCCTCTCTCTGTGACTATCATAAATAAATAAAAAATTAAAAAAAAAAAAATAAAAAATTAAGTAGGGCATCTGGGTGGCTCAGTCTGTTAAGCGTCTGCCTTTGGCTCAGTTCATGTTCCCAGGGCCCTGGGATCAAGCCCCACATTGGCTCCTTGCTCAGTGGGGAGTCTGCTTCTCCCTCTGCCCCTCCCCCTGCTTGTTCTCTCTCCTTCTCTCAAAATAAATAAATAAAATCTTAAGGAAAACAAAATGTACAATTCAGTGGTTATTAGTGTATTCTGAGTTATACAACCATCACAACTGACTTTAGAACATTTTCATCACCCCAAAAAGAAATCCCATCCTGGTTAGCATCCTCTTCGCATGCCTCCTTCCCTTCAGGCCCTGGTGACCACTAAGCTACTTTCTGTCTCTATGGAGTTTTCTCTTCTGGAGAGCTCATATGAATGCAACGATATGATACGTGATCTTTGTGAGTGGTTTCTTTCACTGGGGATCATGTTTTTGACATCCCTCCATGCTGCAGCATGTATCAGTTCTCCATCCCCTCTTATCCAATGTGTGGATATGCTGCACTGTATTTATCCACTCACGGGTTGATGGACATTGGAAGTGTTTCCACTTTGGGGCTATTGTGAATAATGCTATTCTGAACATTTGTGTACAGGGTTTTGTAGACATTTGTTTTCATTTCTCTTGGCTGTCTCCTGAGCAGTGGACTTACTGAGCCACATGGTAACGCTAGCTTTAACACTGTGAGGAATGATCAGAAGGTTCTCCAGATTGGCTGCACCATCTTACATTCCCATCAGCAATCAATGAGGGTTCCAGTTACTCCACATCTTTGACAATACTTGTTATTGTCTGCTTTTTAATTTATAGCCATCCTACTATGTGAAGTGCTATCTCATTGTGGATTTGATTTGCATTTTCCTAATATCTTCTAATGTGTATATCCTTTACATATATATATGTATGTATATATATAAAGATAGGTATGTAATAGATATTGCAGTATCTACATATTGTAATATCTATTCAAATCCTTTGCCCATGTTTTAACAGAGTTGTCCTTTTATTATTGGGTTATAAAAATTCCTTATATATTCTTTATATAAGTCAGATATGTGACTGGCAAATATTTTCTCCCAGTCTACGGGTTGTGTGTGTCTTTTTGTAGCTGGAAACTGCGTGGCACCTCACTTTTCTTCACAAAATGGGTTTGGCAGTTAGCTACAGTTTAGTATTTGAGAAGTTCTTTTTTTAAGATTTTTTGTTTATTTTTGTGAGAGAGAGAAGAGAGAGACAGAGACAGACTATGGGGGGTAGGAGGGACAGGGAGAAGCAGCAGGGAGCCCGACGTGGGACTTGATCCCAGGGCCCTGAGATCACAACCTGAGTGGAAGGCAGAAGCTCAACCGACTAAACCACCAAGGCACCTGAGAAGTTATTTCTATCTCTAACCCTTAAGTTCTGGTAGAGCTACAGGTAGTGTTCAATTACTGACAAAAGGTATCCAAGGAGGGCACCTGATGGCTCAGTCAGCTGAGTGTCTACCTTAGGCTCAGGTCATGATCTTGGGTTCCTGGGATGGAGCCCCATGTGTCTGCTTCTCCTACCCCCACCTCCACTTTCTCTAATAAATGAACAAAAAAATCTTTTAAAAAACCCCTCAAATTTCTCAGTTTTGAGAAAGAAATGGGGCATGTATGAATGTATCCTGTCATAGTTGATAGGATACTTTATTTCTTTTGTCCTTATTCTTAAAGGAAATAAATGTCTCATAAAAGCCAAGCTAACAAGGATAATTCTGGTAACAATAGCCCCATTTGGGAGATGGGGTAAACTCCTTTATGCCTAATCCACAAATATGGCTTTTCTATCATAAGTCTCATCCATAAACACAGAACAAGTTAATGAGTGTAGGCAGGTTTCCCAGTCATGTGATTGCCCTAATTGCTGTATGCATAGCAGTACCCAATCAGGAATGGTTTTTAGTTTCAAATGACAAAAATCCACTTTGGCTGCTTTAGGGAAATAAAGAATTTATGGAAAAACATGGACATCTTTGGAGAGCTGGTGAAGCAGCTTGACTACCAGGCCAGGCAGGAAAGCCACAGTCAAAATTGAAACTTACCACAGGTCCTGTGAGGACAGCGAGGCTGTCACTGACCAGTACAAGATCCTGAAGCTAACCTCCAGACACAGTGCTGCTGGCATTAGCACCCCAGAAGGGAAGGTCTTTTTGCAATGACTAGAGGCAGAAGACTCTACCATTCCAGACCCTTTGCGTCTTAGGAATAGTTCAAGTCCAAGGAAGACGGACCTGACTGGCCAGAGCCACGTCCTGTGCAGTGGTTGATCCTTCTAGAGCTTGCCTACACCCGGTCCTCTTTTCCTGCCAGAGATGTTAGACGTTACATTTTCTTGTTCCCTTGCAGTTAAGACAGGGCAAAGGGCTATGAGTCAAATGGCTGGACAAAGGGATGTGGGTCAAATTGACAAGTCTTCCTTCTGGGCTAAAGCATTCTATTGCCCAGTGATCACCTTCCAGCAGTCTATTCCCCTCAGGTGTTGACATGAGGGCCAGGTATTTCCAGTGGGGCAGCTACAAGATGGTGAAGCTCTGTCAATCTGAGTCTTAAGGTGAGTGTGTAGTGCAGAGACCCGGGACAACCAGTGTTAGATATGTAACCTAAGCAAGGAATAAACTTGTGCTGTTGAGCCACTGAGAGTTTGGAGTTGTTTGTTCCTGTAAAACAATCTAACCTAGAGCCTATACTGACTACGTTAAAAAACATGTTTATAGAGAAAAAACTCAAAAGGCAGAAGGAGAGAAGAGGAAAGAAGTTTAATATTTTTCTCCTCATCTCTAAAAAAAAGGACTCAATTTTCTTCCTTTGTTTATAACATTTACATTCTATTCAAACCATATTTTCCCTATTGTTTTATCTTGGTTCTCTATTTAAGTTGATTCAATTTTTAAAAAGATTTTATTTATTTATTCATGAGAGACACAGAGAGAGAGAGGCAGAGACACAGGCAGAGGGAGAAGCAGGCTCCATGCCGGGAGCCTGATACGGGACTCGATCCCGGGACTCCAGGATTGCGCCCTAGGCCAAAGGCAGGTGCTAAACCACTGAGCCACACAGGGATCCCCTGAAGAAAACTTTAAAAAAAAAATCTTTACTGAGATATAATTTACATGCCATAAAATTCATCTGTTAACATGAATTTTGAATCTGTTTCATTACAACTTAATGAATCCATAAGAAGCCACCCCTCATCTGTTCAAGTTTTATCATGAGATCGCAGCAATGCAGTCCCATCTTCAGGCCCTACTTCTTCTTTTTCATCTTCTTCTTCTACTTTTAAAAAGATTTTATTTATTTATTTGAGAAAGAGAGAGAGAGAGAGAGAGAGAGAGAGATAGCACAAGCAGCGGGAGGGGGTAAGAAGAAGGGGTAGAAGAACAAGAAGACTCTGCTAAGCCCAGAGCCCAATGTAAGGCTCAATCCCAGGACCCCAACATCATGACCCGAGTCAAAGTCAGACAGACTGACTGAGCCACCCAGGTATCCCCAGGCTCCACTTCTGAGTCTACTTCTCTTGCTATTTCCTTTTTTTTTTTTTTTTAAGATTTATTTATTTATTCATAGAGAGAGAGAGGGGCAGAGACACAGGCGAGAGGGAGAAGCAGGCTCCATGCAGGGAGCCCAACGTGGGACTCGATTCCAGGTCTCCAGGATCTACACCCTGGGCTGCAGGCAGCACTACACCGCTGCACCACCGGGGCTGCCCTCTCTTGCTATTTCTACCACATCTGCAGTCCCTTCCTCCACTGAAGTCTGGAACCCCTCCAAGTCATCCATGAGGGCTGGAATCAACTTCTTCCAAACTCCAGTTAATTGCCGATATTTTAACTTTTTCCCAGAAATCATGAATTATTTCCCTCTGTCACATGTTTTTGGCTTCTTTTAAAATGTCTTATTTTATTTAAATTCAATTAATTAACATAATGTACGATTGGTTTTAGAGGTAGAGGTCAGTGATTCATTAATCTTATGTAATGCCTAGTGCTCATTACATCACATGCCCTCCTTAATGTCTACCATCCAGTTATTTCAGCCCCCAGGCCCACTCCCTCTAGCAACCCTCAGTTTAATTATATTTTAATTAATTAATTAATTTTATCTTGGTTCTCTATGATTGATTAATTTATTAAAATATTTTATTTATTTATTCATGAGAGACACACAGAGGGGAGAGAGCGAGAGACAGAGAGACATACAGAGAGAGGCAGAGACACAGGCAGAGGGAGAAGCAGGCTCCATGCAGGGAGCCCGATGCGGGACTCATTCCAGGGTCTCCAGGATCAGGCCCTGGGCTGAAGGCGGCGCTAAACCCAGGCTGCCCTGTTTTCTATGATTTAAAGTCTCTTATGGTTTGTCTCCCTCTCTGATTTTGTCTTATTTTATTTTTTCCCCTCTTCTCCTATGATCCTCTGTTTTGTTTCTTAAATTCCACTATGAGTGAGATCATATGATAATTGTCTTTCCCTGATTGACTTATTTCATTTAGCCTAATACCCTCTAGTTCCATCTACATCATTGCGAATGGTAAAATTTCATTTTTTGATGGCTGAGTAGTATTCCACTGTATATATGTAACGCATCTTCTTTATCCATTCATCTGTCAATGGACATCTGGGCTCTTTCCATAGTTTGGCTCTTGTGGACATCGCTGCTATAAACACTGGGGTGTGGGTGCCCTTTTGGATCATACATTTGTATCTTTGGGGTAAATACCCATTAGTGCAATTGCTGAGTTGTAAGGTAGCTCTTTTTTTAACTTTCTGAGAAATCTCTATACTGTTTTCCAGAGTGGCTGCACCAGTTTGCATTCCCACCACGAGTGTATGAAGGTTCTCCTTTCTCTGCATCCTTGCCAACATGTCATTTCCTGATTTAATTTTAGCCATTCTGACTGGTGTGAGGTGGTTTTTCCCTGATGCCCAAAATCATAAATGTTTTTAATGACATCTGAAATGGTGACTCCTTTTCAGAAAGTTTCCAGTTAACATTTCCCAGATCCATCAGAGGAATCACTATAGCAATTATATCCATGAAATGAAATAATAAGGCTTTAAAATTAAAATTACTCCTTGATCCATGAGCTGTAAAATGGATGTTGTATAAGCAGACATGAAAACAACATTAATCTCATTGCGTATACCCATCAGAGTAAGGTATGTTGTCAATGAGTAGTAATAATTTTTTGTTTAAAGATTTCATTTATTTAGTGTGTGTGTGGGGGGGAAGGGGCAGAGGGAAAGGGAGAAGGAGCAGGGAGCCTGATGCAGGGCTCGATCTCAGGACTCTGAGATCATGACCTGAGCCAAAGGCAGATGCTTAAGTGACTGAACCACCCAGGTGCTCCTGAGTAGTAATACTTTGAAAGAAATCCTTATTTCTGAGCAGTAGGTCTCAATAGTGGGTTTAAAATACTCAGTAAACCATTTTATAAATAGATGTACTCTCACCCAGGCTTTGTTTTTCCCTTTATGGAACACAGGCAGACTATATTTTAACATAATTCTTAAGGGCTCTAGGATTCTCAGAACAGTCGCTAAGCGTTGGTGTCAACTTAAAGTCATCAGCTGCATTAGCTCCTATCAAGAGAATCAGCCCATCCTTTGAAACTTTGAAGCGAGGCATTGACTTCTCCAGCTGTGGAAGTCCTAGATGGAATCTTCTTCCAATAGAAGGTTGTTTTGTCTACACTGAAAGTCTGTTGTTTAGTGTAGCCACCTTCATTAATGATCTTAGCTAGATCTATTAGAGAACTTGCTGCAACTTCACATCAGCACATGCTGCTTCACCTTGTAGTTTGATATTAGGGATACAACTTCTTTTCTTAAACCTCATGAACCAAACTCTGCTGGCTTCAGACTTTTTTTCTGCAGCTTCCTCACCTCTCTCAGCCTTCACAGAATTGAAGAGAATTAGGGTCTTGCTCTGGATTCGGCTATGGTTAACGAAATGTTGTAGCTGGTTTGACCTATCCAGACCACTCAAATTTTCTCCATATCAGCAATAAGGCTGTTTCATTTTCTTAGAATTCATGTGTTCTCTGGAGTAACTCTTTTAATTTCCTTCAAGAACTTTTTCTTTGCACTCACATGTTGGCTGTTTGGTATACAAAGCTTAGCTTTTGGCCTGTATTGGCTCCCAACATACCTTCTTCACTGAGCATTTCTAGCTTCTGACTTAAAGTTAGAGATATGTGACAGTTCCTTTCACTTGAACCCTTAGAGACCATGACAGGGTATTAATTGTCTTAATTTCAATATTGTTGTGTCTCAGGGAGTAGGGAGGCCTGAGCAGAGGGAGAGAGACGGGGGATCGTTTGGTCAGTGGAGCAGTCAGAACACACACATTTATCCATTAAATTCACCATCTGATAGGGGTGTAGTTTGTGGCACCCCAAAACAATGACAAGAGTAATATCAAAGGTCACTGGTCACAGATTGCTGTAACAAATATAATAATAGTGGAAAAGTTTGAAATATTACAAGAATTAGCAAAATGAGACAGAGACACGAAGTGAGCAGATGCTCCTGGGAAGGTGGTGCCAAGAGATTTGCTTGATGCATGGTTGCAACAAATCTTCAATCTGTAAAACAATGCAGTATCTGTGAAGCACAAAAGCTAAGTGCAATAAAATGAGCTTTTTTTGAATACTGAGAGGGTGCAGAGGAGGAAAACTTCTCCTTCCCTTCCAGCTTCTTTGGCTGGCTTAATAATTAAATTGACATAGATTAACAAGAGAAAAACAAATTCAATTATACATGTACAGGAGCCTTATAAGAATATGAGACCCACAGGTCATCAGGCAATTCAGACTTATATGCTGTCCTGAGCAGAGGAGAAGGAGTAGGGGGCCTGGGACTGGACAGGTGGGGAAGAAGAAAATTTATGGGAAGATGGGAAGAGCAGATGTTTGGTAAACATGTTTGCCATGCTTTGTGGAGACAGCGGGACACAGGAATTTGATCTCCAGCTACTCACCCCCCCCACCCCCGTTTACCAGGCCCACCCTCTATTCCTTGTAGTTATCTCTGGTGATAGTTTCGATAGACCAGACCCTCTATTTTTTTTAAAGATTTTATTTATTTATTCATGCGAGACACAGAGAGGCAGAGACACAGGCAGAGGGAGAAGCAGGCTTCATGCAGGGAGCCTGATACAGAACTTGATCCCAGGACTCCAGGATCACGACCTGAGCCAAAGGCAGACGCTCAACCACTGAGCCACCCAGGCATCCCCAGACCCTCTATCTAAAATTCTTTCAGGCAGTTAAAAGGGAGGTAAAAAGCTTTTCCTGAGTCTTCCGGGTCTTGAAGGACCTCAGCTCACAATAATCCACTTGCCAAAATAGTAGAGTAGCATATTCTGCTCCCCTTCAAGGGGGAGTTCAGAAAAGAATATAGCATCTCTTGTACTAAAAGTCAGTACTTATCTCTATTCCATTTTAGTTTTGTGGTCTTTAAGCAAAACAAAAGTTAATGCTGTTCATATGAAAAAGTAGCCTGCATGGTGCAATCCATTCTATAAAATGATTATCTGCCTTTAATCTCAATTATTTCCCCCTTATAATGTCTAGAACTATAATCACCAAGAGTTAACCCAGATTTTTTCCCTAAATGGTAGAGTTTTGGTAGATTTACTAATTTCTTCTTTGTATTTCTCTGAGTGGGTTAATTTTAAAAAATGAGAATGTGCAATTTTAAAATTATTAATTATTATTATTATTATTTAAAGATTTTACTTATTTATTCATAGAGACACATAGAGAGAGAGAGAGGCAGAGACACAGGCAGAGGGAGAAGCAGGCTCCATGCAGAGAGCCTGACGTGGGACTCGACTCAATCCAGGGTCTCCAGGATCACGCCCTGGGCTGCAGGCGGCGCTAAACCGCTGCGCCACTGGGGCTGCCCTACTTATTATTTTTTTAAAAAGATTTTATTTATTTATTTATGAGAGACACACAGAGAGAGGCAGAGATATAGGTAGAGGGAGAAGCAGGCTCCCTGCAGGGTGCTCGATGTGGGACTTGATCCCAGGACCCCAGGATCACGACCTGAGCCAAAGCAGAAGCTCTACCACTGCGCCACCCAGGTGTCCCGAATGCATAATTTTTAAAAGATTATTTCTTTTAAAGAGAGAGTGAGCAACTGGGGGGAGGAACAAAGGGAGAGACTCTTCAAGCAGACTCCCCACTAAGCATGGAGTCTGATACAGGGCTCGATCTCACAACTGCTGAGATCATGACCTGAACCCAAACCAAGAACTGGATACTTAACCGACTGAGCCACCCAGGCACGCAAGAATGTATAATTTTTATATAAAAGTCATGACTTGGGCAACCTTAGTGGCTCAGTCAGTTAAGTGTTCAACTCTTGATCTCAGCTCAGGTTTCGATCTCAAAGTATAGAGTTCAAGCCCTATATTGGTCTTCATGCTGGGCATGGAGCCTACTTAAAAAAATTATTAAAAAAATAAAATTCTAATCTTTGCCTCATACACACACACAAAGGAGGACATGGTAAATACATACAGTGAAATATTATTCAGCCTTGCAAAAGAAGGAAATCCTGTCATTTGCAAAAATATGGATAAACTTTGAGGACATTATACTGAGTGACATAAGCCAGTTGCAGAAGAAAAAGTACTGTATGAGTCTACTTATATATAATAAAATGGTCAAAGTCATAGAAGCATGGAGCAGAAGAATGGTTGCCAGGAGCATGTGGGGAAGGACTTTGGGAGTTGACAATCAATAGGTATAAAGTTTTAGTAATGCAAGATGAAAAAGTACAATGCAATCTGCTGTACAACATGGTGCCTATAGTTAACCCTATTGCATTGTACAATTGAAAAATCTATAAAAGAGTAGATCTTCTGTTAAGACTTACCAAAATAAAATTGAAATTAATAGGAAAAAATGTTTGTCATGACTTCAAAAATTTACCATCTTAAGTTTGTCAAACACCTTTCAAAGCAATTTCATTCCTTAATATCACTGCAGTGTTGCACCTTACTAATCTTTTATTCCTAGTTTTGAGATGTGACTGAAATATAAAACTCTCTTTCATGTATATAATGTAATGGTTTGATATATGTCTATATTGCAAAATCATAATCACAATAAGTCTAGTTAAATCCATCATTTCATATAGTTACAAATTTTTTCCTTGTGATGAATACTTTTAAGATGTCTCTTAGCAACTTTCAAATATACAATACAGTGTTGTTAACTGCAGTCATCACTCTGCACAGTACATCCCCAGGACTTATTTATCTTATAACTGGAGGTTTGTACCTTTTGGCCACCTTCACCCATTTCCCCCACCCTTCACCATTTTATTCATTTCTAGAGATTCTTCACCTCTGATAAAAACAGCAAACATTCATCACTGTCTCAATGCCGGCCCTGTGGTGCTGTCTTCAAAGACTTCACACAGGGCAGCCCCGGTGGCGCAGCGGTTTGGCGCCGCCTCAGCCCCGGGCGTGATCCTGGAGACCCTGGATCGAGTCCCACGTCGGGCTCTCTGCATGGAGCCTGCTTCTCCCTCTGCCTGTGTCTCTGCCTCTCATTCTCTCTGTGTCTCTATGAATAAATAAATAAATAAAACTTAAAAAAAAAAAGACTTCACACAGACTGTCCCATTCAACCACCTCATCAACGTCTCAGAAATAGGAGGTATCATGATCCCAGTTTGACGGATGTGGCAACTGAGGTTTCAGAATGTTTATTACCTCACCCCAGGGTACTTGAATAAATGCAGGAAAAGAAACCCTAGTTGTGCCTTTAGTGTCCTCCACTTCCTCTCCAAGCCCCTTAAAGTATTCTCAGGACTCTCAATGGTTAAGTCACAGTTATGTGATAGAACCCATAGGCCCCAAGACTTGGTCTCTGGCACATGTTTGTCATCATCTCTCCTTCATTCTTCCCTTTGCATCTTGCTTTGTCATTTCTTGTCTTTCCCTTCTTCTGCAATGAAATTTTTTCATCTTTTTAAAAAAAAATTTTATTTATTAATTTGAGAGAGAGGAGAGAGAGAGAGAGAGAGAGCACACAAGCACATGCAAGTGGGGGCAGGAACAGAGGGAGAGGGAGAGGGACCAGCAGACTCTGCACTGAGTGTGGAGCATGATGTGGAGCTTGATTCCAGGACCCTTGAAATCATGACCTGAGCCGAAACCAAGAGTCTGGTGGTCAACCGACTACTCCTGTTTATCCTTTAAAATTTATAGAACTCCCCCCTTCTATATTCTAACTTCAATGCACCAACTTCCCCGCCCCCAGAGATTTATTTATTTATTTGAGAGAGAGAAAAAGCACGTGCAACAGGGGTAAGGGTTCAGAGGGAGAGAATCTAAGACTCCCCACTGAGTGTAGAACCCATCAAAGGGCTCAATCTCATGACCTGAGTTGAAATCAAGAGTAGGATGCTTAACGGACTAAGCCACCCAGGTGCCCTAGTGCACCAACTTTTTAATCTGCCCACATTTTCTTAGCTCAGGGTTTGTCTCTCCCATCAGACCATACATTTCTGGAAGGCAGAGACTGTCTGATTCTTCTTTCTGGCCCTATAGTGTCACAGGGCTTAATAAATGTTTGCTCAATTCCATGATCAGTTTCAAAATCCAGTTCATTTGCTAACCCCTATAACTCCTCTCCTGTGATCATTTCCTTCTCTAAACTCTGAAGGCATTTTATTTTATACTTTTAGTTTAGTGCTTAAACATTTGCTGTCTATTGCCACCTTTCTGTTTTATGTACACAGTCTGCAATAAAACAGCCAGGAAAATACAAACCATGCTTTACTTATCTTTTTTTTAAATCTTTTTTTTAAATTTTTATTTATTTATGATAGTCACACACAGAGAGAGAGGCAGAGACATAGGCAGAGGGAGAAGCAGGCTCCATGCACCGGGAGCCCGATGTGGGATTCAATCCCGGGTCTCCAGGATTGCGCCCTGGGCCAAAGGCAGGCGCTAAACCGCTGCGCCACCCAGGGATCCCCATGCTTTACTTATCTGTCCTCAGACTTAGCCCTAGTCCTTGTTCACATCAGAAATTCAAGGCATGGTGATGATGTCAGAAGACAAAGCAACATGTTTTCCAAAATGCAATTATATCACACACTTAAAAGCAACTGCTCTTGGGGCACCAGTAGCTCAGTCTGTTGAGTGTCGACTCGATTTTGACTCAGGCCATGACCTCAGGGTTGTGAGATTGAGCGCTGCATTGAGCTCCACGCTCAACAGGGAGTCTGCTTGAGATTCTCTCTCTCTCTCTTTACCTTACCTCAGAACTCCCCTCCTTTTCCTCCCTCAAATAAATAATCTTTAAACAATAAACTGCTCTTAAATCCACCTGTGGCAGGCAGAAGTCTAACATGACCCTCAGGATTTCTGCCCCTTGATGTACTTTGTCTTTATAATCTACAGTCTGAGTGTAGGTGGGAATATGGATTTGATAGGATTTCACTTCCAGACTTGATTTCATCATATGGCAAAGCTGAAGGGATTTCGCAGATGTAACTAAGGTCTATAATGGGTCAGCTTTAAGTTAATTAAAAGAGATCAGCCTGGATGGTCCTAACCTAATCAGGTGAGCCCGTTAAAAGAGGCCTTCCCAGAAATGAGAAATGGGAAGTGAGAAAAGCATTCCTTTGGGCCTTGAAAAGGCAAACCATTAGTTCAACAGGACTAACCATTAGTTCAACATTCTGCCAAAAATGTGTGAGCCTAGAAGAGGACTCAGAGGAGCTCCCAGCCTTGGCTTGATACCATGATTACAGCTTTGTAAGACCTTGATCAAGGTACCAGTGATGATGGGCTGACCTTCTGAATCATGGAAACTGTATATTAAGGTTCTCCAGAGAAATAGAATCAATAGGAGGTAAATCTGTATATATTTACAATATTTATATCCCTTATATATTATATATGTATACACATATAGATCTGTAATAGGAGATCAATATCTATCTATCTGAGATGATTAATTATAGGAATTTGCTCATGTGGTTACAGAGGCCAAGAAGCCCCACAAGCTGCTATGTGCAAGCTAGAGAACCAGGAAAGCTGGAGTTATAATTTGGTCTGAAGCTGAAGACCTGAGAACAAAGGGGATGCTGATGTAAGTCCCAGAGTCCAAAGGCCCCCAAACCAGGCCAGTGTCCAAGGGCAGGAAAAGTTGTCCCAGCTCAAGAAAAGAGAGTGAATTCACTCTTCTTTTGCCTTTTTATTCCATTTGGGCCCTCAATGGATTGGGTGATGTTTGACTGTGTTGGTGAGGGTGGATCTCTATTGAACCAAAGGGTAATCTCTTCCAGAAACACTCTTGTAGACACAGAAATATTTACCAGCTATTTGGGTATTCTTCAGCCCAGTCAAGTTAACCATTGCAAGTCTACCCTGTCAACTGCACACATCTCCATATTTAATCTCCAAAGAAAGACAATAACAAGGTCATAATTCTTCTTAACATGATACGACTATCCTGCATACAACCCAAAACCCACTAGCCCCTTTCCCAGGAGAGGACGTAAAGTCCTTGAGTAATGTTTGCCCTTCACGTTGATATTCTATAGCTCAAAAAATATGATGTAGAAATAACAATACTTAAAAAAAAACAAAAAACAAAAAACAATACTTAGCAACATGATATGTGGTCAGCATATCTCATGTTACATGATAAGAGAATAAGAGAGGAGAGAAAACAAAGATATTTTCACATATATATAAATATAAATATATAAACACAAGTGTATTCAATACAAAATAAGGAGGAAATACTCATAGCAATTACAGTGCTTATTTCAATAACTAGCCACGTGGTTGCAGCTGGTATTTATAATCACCTTCTTCTAACCATTTCATATTCACTTTGCCTTCAGCAAGAACTTCAGTTGGTTGTGGTTCTTTTCCTGGTGGGATGACTCAAACCTTCATTTTTTTTTAAATTTATTTTTTATTGGTGTTCAATTTACCAACATACAGAATAACCCCCAGTGCCCGTCACCCATTCACTCCTACCCCCCGCCCTCCTCCCCTTCTACCACCCCTAGTTCGTTTCCCAGAGTTAGCAGTCTTTACGTTCTGTCTCCCTTTCTGATATTTCCCACACATTTCTTCTCCCTTCCCTTATATTCCCTTTCACTATTATTTATATTCCCCACATGAATGAGAACATATAATGTTTGTCCTTCTCCAATTGACTTACTTCACTCAGCAAACCTTCATTTTTGAAGGGTCTAGGTCATTACTAGTCCTGCTTGGATTGAGTTGTTGTTTTACATCAACTTTAATCACAAGACGTGGAAATACTAAGACAGGGCCTGAGTGTGTCCTGAATTCCGGACATGCCATCATGGAGTACTTAAATTTTCCCTTGCTAGTCAGGACCAAGCACCCCAGTAACTCCTTTCCTTCTCTATTGATATAGAGGCATGGGGAACCCAAAGTGGCTGGGTGGCAGGCAGTCTTAACTTCCAGTTCAATAGAATCATTGTTGTGTCTCCTGGTGGAAGCATCCCTTCCTTTGGAACTAGGACTTCTAGACCAGGAGAACGTAAAGTCATAGGATTTAGAAGCAAACGTTTTGTTTGTGGGTAACAGTGAGTGGTGCCACTCCTCTTTCTACCCCTTATTTGTAGGCCCCTGAATCCTGGCTCTGGGAGGAATAGCATCATATATTAGTTGCTGTTTTACAGCATATAGCCTTTTGAAGAACCTTGTCCCAGTACTGCAAGGTACTGCCACCGAGCTGAGGGTGTAATTGAGTATTCAAAAGCCAGCTGCTTCAGGATGGTGGGGACATAGTAAGACAGTGAATTCCATGAGTATGAGTCCATTGCTATGCTTGTTTTTCTGTGAATTTCTTGAACTGTAGCAATTCTGTGCAGAATACTATAATGGTGGATGAGGCATTCTGTAGTTCTATGGATGGTAGTTTTGGCAAAAGAACTGCATGTGTGGAAGGCAGATCCATATCCAGAATAAGTGTCTATTCCAGTAAGAACAAAACACTGCCCCTGCCATGATGGAAGCAGTATAATGTAATCAACTTGCCACCAGGTAGTGGGCTGATTACCCTGGGGAATGGTGCCATATTGGGGGCTTCATTTTTGGTCCCTGCTGCTGGCAGATTGGGCACTCAGCAGTGGTCACTCAGGACAGCCTTGATGAGTGGATGGCCATGTTGCTGAGCCCATGCATTAACTCCATTTATGCCACCATGGCCTCTTTATGAGCTAGTTAGGCAATGCCAGGGGTGGCTGGGGAAGGCTGACATATCCATAGAATGAATCGTCTTATCCACTTGGTCATTCATTCATTCATTCATTCATGAGAGACACAGAAAGAGAGGCAGAGACACAGGCGAGGGAGGAGAAGCAGGCTCCATGCAAGGAGCCTGATGTGGGACTCGATCCTGGGATCGGGGATCAGGCCCTGAGCTAAAGGCAGATGCTCAAGTGCTGAGCCACCCAGGCATCCCATATCTACTTGGTTATTAACATCCTCCTCTGCTAAGATCATCCTTTGGTGAGCATTCACATAGGATACAAATATACTCATGTTTTTTACCCAGAGATGTTCTTTTCGCATACCTGTTCTCCAAATTTCTTTTTCACCAATTTTCTAATCATATTCCAAGTCCTTGATCATTGAAACAAATCATTGGCTCAGACATGAAGCAGTGTATAATTGCACATCTCCCCACTTCTTGCAAGCAAAGTGAACAAGCAGGTGCACCATCTGAAGTTCTGCCCACTGGGAGCATTTCCCTTCACCACTGTTTTTGCGGGATTTCCCAGAAAGGGGCCACGAGGCTATGACTATTCAGTTTTGGGTGGTGCTTGCCTATCATGCAGAACCATGTGTGAATCAGGCCTGAGTCTTTTCTTCGTCTGTTAATTGATCATAGATAATTCTCTGTGAGGCAACAGGTGCAGGATGAAGGCAAGAAAGTCATGTAGCAGGAGTGGGGAGCATGGGCATTTGGGCCACCTGCTCATGTAGTTTACTTGCACCTTCAGGGCCTACCCAGGTTTAATCACATATGCACCATTTCTATTTGATGTTTGAGTGTTGTTGTGCATGCCCAACTTTGTGGCTTGGTGAGTCAGTCCAGTTCATGATGGGCAGCTGAGGTCACACATAATTTGATGGCCCATAGTCAAGCTTTCAGCCTCTTCTAAGGCCCAGAAACAGGCCAAGAGCTATTTCTTGAAAGGAGAGTAGTTATCTGCAGAGAATGGCAGGGCCTTACTCCAAAATCCTAAAGACCTGTAATGCAATAAATCTATAGGGTCCAGTGAAAGGCTCCAGGCAACATCCCTGTATGCCACTGCCAGTTCAAGCACCATTGGATCTGTGGATCATATGGCCCAAGGCAGAATAGCTTGTCTGGACTGTAGCAGACTCTACTCTTGTTCTGTGACCCACTAAAAACTAGCAGCATTTTGGATCACTAGGTAAATGGGCCAGAGTAACACCCAAATGAGGAGTATGTTGCCTCCAAAATGCAAAGAGGTTGGAGAGTTGATATCATCCAGGGATAGGACAATGCAGGTGTTTTGCTGGTCTTGCCAACTGAAGGCTGGCTCTGTTGGGCCTTGTGGACAGGTATGGAGAAAAAGTCATTTGCCTGATCAATAGCTACATACCTGGTGCCAGGGGATGTTAATTTGCTCAAAGATGAAGACACAGCTGGTACAAGAGCTTCACTTGGAGTCACCACCTGGTTTAGCTTGTGATAATCTGATGTTATTTCCTAAGACCCATCCATCTTCTGCATGTGCCACATAGGAGAGAGCTCAAAGGATCCCTCTAGTAATGCCAAGTGTTTTTGATATGTTATTTTCCTAGGTATGTACAGTTCTAATGGTTTTGCACTTGGCCTTTCCCCCTGTAATAGCCTTCATTTCACAGGTTGGAGAACAAATGTGGGCATTCTGCTAGCTGCAAGTATGTCTACTACAATTATGCATTCTGGAACTGGGGAAATAACCACAAGATCGGTTTGGGGACCCACTGGGCCCACAAGGAGATGCCCCCGAGTTAAAACTCCATTGATCACCTGACTCACTTGAGCTCCTATTCTGACCAGAGGGCTACAGTGACATTCTGGGTCTCCTGGAGTCAATGTCTGTTCACAGCAGGTCCCATAGTCCCTGAGAAGTCGATCATTTCCTTCTCCCTACACAGTTATCCTGATAAATGGCTGTAGGTCCTTTGGGGGAAGGCTGGGAGAAAGATTAATAATATAAATTTTGGTAGAATACTGAGGTCCTTCCTCAAAGAGATCTATGCCCCCTGTTCATTCCAGGGCTGCCTGAGCTGTGAACTGGCTCAAGTCTGGGATTGACTGAGAGGCTGTGACTATTTTATAATTTGAATTAGACTTTTATTCACTTGACCTGGAAATTTTCTGCTTATATAGATCAAGTAAGAATTTTGTAGGTTTCCTATTTATTTCATTTCTAGGAACACCATCATTAACCAGCTAGTGCCATAGGTCTGTGCAAGTCAGACTATTCTGCTTGCTTTGATTCTGCTGTTCTATGTGGTAAATACACCCACCTTCCCTTTGATGTTGTAAAGCCAGGAAAACACTCGTTGGACCTTGGAGAGGCATGCCACCTTGAGTTCAATAGGAAATGAATCCTGCCTAAAACCAGTGAGCCTGGAGGAGGACTCAAATGAGCTCCCAACCCTTGCTGATACCATGATTGCAGCCTTCTGAGACCCTGATCAAGGCTGTAGCTGTTATACTGGACTCCTGAAGCATGGAAACTGAAATGATAAATGTTTTAACCTGCTAAGTTTTTTTTTAAAAAAAGATTTATTTATTTTAGAGAGGAAAAAGAGTATGTGTGTTAGTAGGGGGAGGGGCAGAGGGAGAGAAAGAGTATCTCAAGCAGGTTCTCTACTGAGCCCCAAAGTGGGGTCTATCCCATGACCCTGAGATCATGACCTAAGCCAAAATCAAGAGTTGGATGCTTAACCAACTGAGTCACTCAGGAGTCCCTTAACCTGCTAAGTTTATGGTAATTTGTTACACAGCTTGGAAAACGAACTATCAAAGTATGGATTGATGTAATGAGAAAAAAAAGCAGGAATCAGGGGATCCCTGGGTGGCTCAGTGGTTTAGCGCCTGCCTTCGGCCCAGGGCGTGATCCTGGAGTCCCGGGATCTAGTCCCACATCAGGCTCACTGCATGGAGCCTGCTTCTCCCTCTATGTCTCTGCCTGTCTCTGCCTCTCTCTCTCTCTGTCTCTCATAAATAAATAAATAAAATCTTAAAAAAAAACAAAGAGAAATTTAAAAACGTGCTTACTATAAATGTCAAGATAGGGACAACTGTTAATGGCAGAGTAGATTTACTAAAATAAACTACACTCTGGGCCATAAGATACATCTTAACAAATTTAATACTATAGAAGTCAGTAACAGAAAGATAGCTGCAGAATCCCAAAATATTTGGAGATTAAGCTGCACACATTTAAATTGCATTGGGTCAAAGAAGAAGTCTGAAGAGAAGGTAAACATTTTGAACTAAATGAAAATGACATACAAAGTTTCAAAATTTGTGGGATTCAGTGAAAGCAGTATTTAGAAGAGAATTCATGGCCCTAAACACATATAGTAGAAAAAAATTACAAATAAAGTAATGTAAGGTTCCACTTTAGGAAGCCAGAGAAAGAATAGTAATTTCAACCTAATACAAGGAGTGGACATAATTAAAGTCACAGCAGAAATAAATGAAATTGACAATAGGAAATCAATAGAGAAAATCAACAAAACCAGGGATGCCTGGGTGGCTCAGTGGTTGAGCATCTGCCTTTGGCTCAGGCTGTGATCCCAGGATCCAGGATCCAGGATTGAGTCCCACATCAGGCTCCTTTCAGGGAGCCTGCTTCTCCCTCTGCCTATGTCTCTGCCCTTCTCTCTGGGTCTCTCATGAATAAATACATAGAATCTTAAAAAAAAAAAAAAAACCAAAAGTTGGTTATTTTATTTATTTATTTTTATTTTTTTATTTATTTATGATAGTCAGAGAGAGAGAGAGAGAGAGAGAGAGAGAGAGAGACAGGCAGAGGGAGAAGCAGGCTCCATGCACCGGGAGCCCGACGTGGGATTCGATTCCCGGTCTCCAGGATCGCGCCCCGGGCCAAAGGCAGGCGCCAAACCGCTGCGCCACCCAGGGATCCCTATTTATTTATTTTTTAAAGATTTATTTATTTATTTGAATTGGGGAGGGGAGGGTCAAAGGGAGAGGGAGAGAATCTGAAACAGACTCCCTGCTGAGTGCAGAGCCCAGTGCAGGGCTGAATCTCACCACCCTGAGATCATGATCTGAGCCGAAATCAAAAGTTGGATGCTTCACCAGCTGAGCCACCCAGATATCCCAAAAGTTGGTTCTTTAAAAATATAAATCAGATTGATAAAACTCTAAGTAGGCTAGCCAAGGGAAAAATTGAAATCACGAATAACTATTTATTTTTTATTTTATTTTTTTTACGAATAACTATTATCAGAAATTAAAGAGGGACATTAAACTATCAACATTACATAACTCATAAAGAATCATAAGGGAATACTAGAAATAACTTTAAGCCAAAAAATTAAATAACTTAGGTGAAATGGATGAATTCTTAGAAAGACACAAACCATCAACACTCAAAAAGAAACAGATCTGAATAGATCTATAGTAAGTAAGCAATTTGAGATAACAATAAAAAGACTTCCCACAAAGAAAATCCCAAGATCAGATGACTTGACTGGTGAATTCTAACAAATGTTAAAGGAAGAATTAATATAAATCCTTTACAAACTCTTCCAAAAGTTAGGGGAGCAAAGAATGCTTCCAGGCTCGTATTACCCTGATGCCAAAAAGAAAAAAGGTACCACACACACACACACACACACACACACACACACACAAAATACAGAGCAGTATCTTTCATGGCTATATACTAAAACAAACAAACAAACCTAAAAACAAAAAACAACCAGATGGATGAATAAGGAAAAAGAGAATGTGAACACTACAAATTGATTAGACCTAACAGACAGATACAGAACACTTAGCAACATGAGAATACACATCTTTCTCAAGTACATATGGAACATTCTCCAGAATAGACCATATATTAGATCACAAAACAAGTTTCAATAAACTTAGGTAGATTCAAAACATACACAATATCTTTTTCTCTTTTTAAATTTTCCTTTTAATTTTTAAAAAAGATTTTATATACTTATTCATGAGAGAGAGAGAGATAGAGAGATAGAGGGGGGAGGGCAGAGACACAGGCAGAGGGTGAAGCAGGTTCCTTGCAGGGAGTCCAATGTGGGACTTGATCCAAGGACCCCAGGATCATGCCCTGAGCTGAAGGCAGATGTTCAACCAACAAGTCACCCAGGCACCCTCCCCCTTTATAAAATATTTATTTATTTTTAGAGAGAGAGTGTGTGAGAGAGCATGAATGGGGCGAGGGGTAGAGGCAGAAGGAGAGGGAGAAAATCTCAAGCGGATGCTGAGCTAAGCTTGAGCCAGACACAGGGCTTGATCCCACGACCCTGAAATTACGACCTGAGCTGAAATCAAGAGTTGGATGCTTACCTGAGTCACCCAGGTGTCTCCAAAGTATCTTTTTCAATCACAACAGAATGAAACTGGAAATGGGTAACAGAAAGAAAATTGCACAATTTACAAATATGGGAATTAAACACTCTTAACCACCCAAAAGAAGAAATAACAAGGGAAATTAGAAATTACCTTGAGATAAATGAAGATATAGCAGAACTTAAGGAATGCCGCAAAAGCAGTGCGCAGAGGGAAATTTATAGCTGTAAATGTATATGTTGGAAAAGGAATATCTCAGATCAGTAACCTTTATTGTACATCTTAAGGAGCTAGAAAAAGAAAAGCAAACTAAACCCAAAGCTAGAAGAAGGAAATAACAGTAGAAAAGAGAGAAATAAAATAGAGGATAGAAAATCAATGAAATTAAAAGTTGGTTTTTTGAAAAGATCAACAAAATTGACAAACCTTTGTCTAGATTGAGTCAGAATAAAAGATTCAAATCACTAAAATCAGAAATGAATGTAGGGACATTACTATCAATTTTACAGAAGTAAAAAGGATAGTCTACCAAAACTAATTAATGCAAGAAGAAATGGCGGTGTGCAAGGGTTGCCATGGGAGTGGGTAGTATCGAGGCCTGTTGGAGGAGAAGGCACCTACACAACTATGGGCCTAGGTATAGACAGTCCTGTCCTTCTAAGGTGAAAACTTCAGTTGGAACCTTTGTGTGTAAAGATGGAAACAGTGTGGTCCTTTGAACAGATGCTAAAAATAGCTCTCATCTCAAAGAACCTAGTACCTGTGTATGAGAACTTGGATGCTGGGGAACAGCATTTGGTGAATGAATCCTTCCAGCCAGTGCTCTCTTTGGACTCCTCACCTTGCATTTGTAATCAGATTGGGTCACCTCCCATCATGAGGCTCCTGCCAAATTTGAACAGTTTTTCAAGGATCCTTATAGAAAGACACATTCCCCAAATAAATGTGGTATTTATACACAGTCCATTGGTATATACTGGATCTTCAGGAAACACTAGAATTACTAGTGAACAATATATTAAATGGCTCAAGGTTTACTATGGAGCAATTTTCTATGGCTTCACAGTAAAACTCCTAGAGTCACCTCCTGTTCCTGAACTAAGTGTTCCTTTAGAGTCAATGATAATGTACAAAATCCACAAATGTATGCAGGGCACATCCTGGAGGTTTTTTTAAAAAGAAACCTGAAGATACATTCTGTTGTGGGGATATAACGATTGATCTTTTCCCTTTGGAGAGGCCTCTTTGACAGATGGTGTGGAAATATTCAGCTTTGCCAGGTATGACAGTGATTTTTTATAGCTCATGAGATGAAAAGCAAACAGGCTCCAGAAAACATCTTCCAGTGACCATTCAATTTCTGATAACTATTCTATCCCTAAAATGTCTAGTATTTCACTGTTTCAATCTTTAAAGACTTTAGCCAATGAGATTAAGCACATTAAGACTGCAACACTGCCAGGGGCTTATATATCTAATTATGAGGCTCCAAACACTTAGAAAAAGCCAACTACTGCCTTATAAACCTTTGCCCCATCAATTTACACAAGTTGCAGTGTGCTGGTGTCAACATATTGTAGAAAGATGTAAAGTGCTGGTGAGGTGGATTGATGGTGATCTACTGACATACCTGGATTCACTCTAAAACGTAGTCAAGAGGATAATGTGAATTTGCCAAAGCTTGTGGAAACCTTTAAGGAATGGAAAGAGGAGGTAATAAAATGCCTTGCAGTCCTCTAAAACTAAGGACCTTCAAATAGGAGTAATTACAACCAAACACTTGCACATAAATAGAAACTCTGAATAGACTTATGCTATAGACTGGAGGTTTCTGACTCCTTAAAATTCATATGTTAAAATATTAACCCCTAATGTGATGGTAATTGGAAGTGGGGCATTTGGGAGGTGATTAGATCATTAGGGTGAACCCCATGAACAGGATTAGTGTCCTTATAAAAAGAGATACCAGAGAGCTTGCTTCCTCTGTCTCTCTGTTCTCTCCATGTGGGGATACAGCAAGAAGACCATCATTGGCAAACAAGGAAGAGTGGTCTCACCAGACATCAGATTTGCGAACACCTTGATTGGACTTCTCAGCCTCCAGAACTGTGAGAAATAAATGTTTGGTTAGGCCACCCACTCTGTAGTATTCTGGTACACTAGCCTGAACTAAGATAACCTGTAAGTTGTGAGATTGAATTGGTGATGATATATCTCACACAACAAAGAAAATCCTAGAATGAGATGGCTTCACTGGTGAATTCTACCAAATGTTGACATAAGAATCAATACCACTTATTTGCAAACTCTTTCAACCAACTAAAGAAGAGGGAATACTTTGAAACTCACTCTCTGGAGGCCAGCATTACCTGATACCAAAACTCTACAAAGGCAATACAAGGGAACAAACTACAAAATTTCTCTGAATAAAGACACAAATACTCAAGAAAATGCTAGCAAATCAAATTCAGCAGCATACAAAAAAGACCATCCCATGACCAAGTGGGATTTGTTCCTAAAATGCAAGGATGGTGTGACATATTAAAAAATAATCAATGCAGTAAATCACATTAATGAAAGGAATAAAATCAACAATCCTCAACTGATACAGAAAAAGCATTTGATAAAATTTAATATATAAAAACACTCAATAAACAACAATAGTTGGGAAATTCCTCAACATGACAAAAGCCGTGTGTAAAAACCCAACAGCTAATATCATACTCACTGATGAGAGTCTGAAAGCTTTCCTTTTAAGGTCAGGAATAAAACACGTCAGTGATGGCTCTCACCACTTCTATTCAAATAGTTCCAGAAGTTCAACCAGACCAATAAAGTAAGGAAAATAGGAAGGCATTCAAACTGGAAAGGAAGAAGTAAAGTTATCCCTGTACATTGATGACATGACTTTACATGTAGAAAAACCTCATGATGCCACAAAAAACTGTTAGAGCTAATAAATGAATTCAGCAAACCAGCAACATAAAAAATCCACATGCAAAAATCACTTGTATATCTGTGCCCTTGCAATGAACAAATCATATGCAAATTTAAAAAATTCCAGGGTGCCTAGATGGCTCAGTCCATTGAGCATTTGACTGTTGATTTTGGCTCATGTCATGATCTCAGGGTCATGGGATTGAGCCCTATGTTGGGCTCCATGCTCAGTGGGGAGTCTCTTTGAGAGTCTCTCCCTCTCCTTCTGTCCCTTCTCCCACTCATGTGGGCATGTGTGCTCTCTCTTCAAATAAATAAATAAATCTTTAAAATCTCAAAAAACAATTCCATTTACAATAGCATCAAAAGAATAAAATACCTAGCAATGTAAAATGGTATAGTTGCTATGGAAAATAGTTTGGTAGTTCTCAGAAAGCTAAACACAGAATTAATATATGATTCAGAAATCCCACTCCTAAATATATAACTAAATCATTTTAGTTATATATTGATATATTTTAAGATATATCTTTTAGATATATATATCATTTAGATATATATAATCATTTTAGTTATATATATTCAAGTGCCTGACTTCATAGTCAGGCACTTGAACCTGTATGCCAATGTTTATTAAAACACTATTTACAATCCAAAAGGTGGAAACAATCCAAGTATCCATCAACAGGTAAAATAGATAAAATATGATATATACATATAACAGAATATTACTCAGCTATAAAAAGGAATGAAGTTTTGATGCATGCTACAACCTGATTGAACCCTGAAAAGCTTATGCTAAGTGAAATAATCCAGACACAAAGGACAAATATTGTATGAATCCATTTACATGAGGTACATAAAGTAGGCAAATCCATAGAGACTGTTTAGAGACCCCTGTTGGGGCAGGGGGAATGGTTACAAAGGGGTAATGAAAACATTTTGGAAACGGATGGTGGTGTTTTTTTTTTTTTTTTTTCGGATGGTGGTGTTTACATAATGTTAGTGTAATTAGTGTCACTTAATTGTGTACTTAAAATGGTTAAAGTGGCAACTTTTATATTTATATATTGTTTACTGTAATTAAGAAATTAATAATGTAACATAAAAAACTACTGAAATGTATACTCTAAATGAGTCAACTATATGGTATGTGAATTATATTTCAGTCAAGCTGTTTCAAAATAAATAAAAACCATATTTAAAAAATCAGTTGTATCTGAGTTTAACAAATGAAAAACTTTGAATACTATAGAACATTGTTGAAAGAAATTAAATTAGAAATAAATAAATGGAAAGATAGTCCATGTTCACATATCGGAAAATTTAATACTAAGGTGGCAAAATTGCCAAATATATAGATTCAACATAATACCTATCAGAATCCCAGACAGACACTGCAGAAACTGACAGGCTGATTTTAACAATGACCTGGAAATTCAAAGGACCCAGGACAACCAGAACAATAGAATTTAGTTCAGGGGCACCTGACTGGCTCAGTTCGTAAAGCATACAGCTGTTGATCTGGGGGTTTAAGTTTGAGCCCCACACTGTGTGTACAGATTACTTGAAAATAAAATATTCTAAAAAGTTGAGAGTTTAGAAGTAATTCTTCACATATATAACTAGCTTCGACAAATTGCCAAGACAATTCCATGGTGAAAGAAGTCTTTTCTACACATGGTAGTAGGAAGACTGGCAAGCCATAGGCAAAAGAATGAAGTTAGTCCCTCTACTTCACATTAGAGGCAAAAATTAATTCCAAATGGATTAAACTCCTAAATGAGAGTAATGGTTACAGGGAACAGGGCTTATTTGGGGGGGCAATGAAAATATTCTAAAATTGATTGTGGTGATGGATGCCCAACATTGTGAATATAGTAAAAGTCATTGGATTATATACTTCAAGCAGGTGAAGCATATGATACTCCAAATACCTTCAAGTAGGTATTTTATCTGAATTATGACTCAGATTTTTAGTAATCTCTACATCCAATATGGAGGTCTGAACTCATGACTCCAAGATCATGAGTTGAATACTCTTCCAACTGGGCCAGCAAGGCGCCTCTGTCTCAAATGTTTTTGTTTTTTTTTTCTTAAGATTTAATTTATTTATTCACGAGACACACAGAGACAGAGGCAGAGACACCAGCAGAGGGAGAAGCAGGCTCACTGGGGAGCCTGATACAGGACTCGAATCTGTGACTCCAGGATCAGACTTTGAGCCAAAGGCAGCCCCTCAATCACTGAGCCACCCAGGTGTCTCTCAAATGTTTTAAAAAAATAAAAAGAAAGGTTATCACTACTGATCCTATGGACATGAAAAAGGTAATAAAGGAATGCTACAAAAAATTCCATGCCCACAAATTTATTAACTTAGACGAAACAGTAAAATTCCTTGAAGGAAATTGTCAAAACTCATACAAGGAGAAATACGTCTATTATCTATTTTAAAAATTGAATCAATAACTGTTAATTTTCCAAAAAAGAGAGTACCAGATCCAGATGTTTTCATTGATGAATCTGACCAAACATTTAAGGAAGAAATTATACCTATTCTCTACAATCCCCTCCAGAAAACAGAAGCAGAGAGAACACTTCCTAGCTCATTCTATGATACCAGCATCATCCTGACCCTGATAAAAACCAGTACAAAAAATAAACCATAGACCACTATCTCTCATGAACAGAGATGCAACTAAACATCAGCAACTTGAAACTAACAATGTGTAAAAAGAACTATACACTATAACAAGTGGAATTTATTCCAGGTATGCTGGTTTGATTGGCTGGTTCAATAATTTAAAAATCAATTAATGTAATCTACTACATAAACATTTTTAAAAAAGAAAACTCATATGATCATATCAGTGATATAGAAAAACATGACAAAATCCACCATCCATTCTATGATGGAAAACTTGTGGAAAACTAGCAATAGAGGAGAACTTCCTCAACTTAATAAAGAACTTCTACAAAAGCCCCTACAGCTAACATTATACTTAATGGTGAGATATTGGAGACTTTATCCCTAAGATTGGAAATAAGGCAAGGATACTCCCTCTTACCACTCTTACTCAACATCTTACTGAAAGTCCTATCCAGTGCAATAAGATAAGGAAAAAGAAATAAAGCTTATACAGACTGGGAAAGAAGAGATAAAACTGTATTTGTTCAAAGAATGCATTGTTTATGTAGAAAGTCCCCCCAAATTGACAAAAGAACTTTTGTTAATAGTAGCAACATCACAGCATACAAGGTTAATAGTATATAAATGTTGACTGATTTCCTGTATACTACCAGTGAACAATTCAAAATTGATATTAAAAACACAGTACCATTTACAATAGCATACACACAAAATGAAATACATATAAATCTAATCAAATATGTACAAGATGTATATGAAGAAAATTACAAAATTATTTTGAAAAAAATAAAATGCCTAAATAAATGGAGGTGTCCATATTTATGGACTAGAACACTTAACATTATTAAGAAGTCAACTCTTTCCCAACTCAATCTATAGTTTCTTTTTTAAAGATTTTTTTTTAAGATTTTATTTATTTATTCATGAGAGACACAGAGAGAGAGGGGCGGGGGCAGAGACACAGGCAGAGGGAGAAGCAGGCTCCATGCAGGGAGCCCGACGTGGGACTCGATCCTTGGCCTCCAGGATCAGGCCCTGGGCTGAAGGCAGCACTAAACCGCTGAGCCACCCAGGTGCCCTCTTTTTTTAAAGATTTTATTTATTTAATTGTGAGAGAGAGAGAGGGAGAAGAAATGGGTAGGAAATATCAGAAAGGGAGACAAAACATAAAGACTCCTAACTCTGGGAAACGAACTAGGGGTGGTGGAAGGGGAGGAGGGCGGGGGGTGGGGGTGAATGGGTGACTTGCACTTGAGGGGGGCACTTGATGGGATGAGCACTGGGTGTTATTCTGTATGTTGGCAAATTGAACACCAGTAAAAAATAAATTTATTATTAAAAGAGAGAGAGAGAGAGAGAAACAGACAGACAGACACAGGCAGTGGGAGAAGCAGTCTCCAAGCACAGAGTCTGATGCAGGACTCAGTCCCGGAACTCCAGGATCACACCCCGAGCCGAAAGCAGATGCTCAACCGCTAAACCACCCAGGCGTCCCTGATCTATAGTTTCTATGTAATCCTAATCCAAATTCCAGCAGCGTATTTCATAGCTATTAACAGATTCTAAAATTTATATGAAAAGACAAAAGACCCAGAATAGCTAACACAAAAGTGAAGAACAAAGTAATAGAGAACCCATACTGCTCAACTTCAAAGCTTACTATAAAGCTAGTGATTGAAACAGAGTGGTAGTGGTGAAAGAATAAACAAGTACATCGACAGGATATAGAACCCAGAAATGATGCCACACAAATACAGTCAACTGATCTTTGACAAATGAAGCAAGAGTAATTTAATGGAGACAGTCTTTCAACAAATGATACTGGAATAATTGGAAGTACACACACACACACACACACACACACACACACACACAAACATGTACACAGACCTTACCACTGTCATAAAAAGTATCTCAAAATGGACCACAGACCTAAATGTAAAACACAAAAAACTATAAAACTTCTATAACAAAACATAAGAGAAAATCTAGATGACTCTGGGTTTGGTGATGAGTCTTTAGATATAACTCAAAAGCACAATCCATACACAAATAAGAAATTGATGTTGTACTTCATTAAAGTGGAAACTTCTGCTCTTCAAAAGGCACTAGTGAGTAAATGGAAAGATATGACGCAGACAGCAAGAAAGTATTTGCAAAATGCATATCTTTCTGAAAAAGGACTGGTATCCTAAGCATACAAAGAACTCTTAAAACTCAATCAGAAAACAACAATCTAATTAACATATGGGCAAAGATCTGAATAGATACCTCATCAAAAATGATATAAAGATGTTAAATGAGTATATGAAAAGTGCTTGGCATCGTGTCATTAGGGAACTGCAAATAAAAGTGAGATACTACTATATACCTATTAGAATGGCTAAAATCCAGAACATGAACAACACTAAACATTGGAGAAGATGTGGAGCAACTGTCATTCATTGTTGGTGGGAATGTAAAATGGTACAGCCACTTGGGAAGACAGTTCCGAAGTTTCTTACAAAACTAAACATAATTTTACCTTATGACCCAGCAATCACATTCCTCGGTTTTTACCCAACTGATTTGAAAACAAACAAAACTTGCATGCAAATTAATAGCACTCTATTCACAATGGTCAAAAACCAGAAGCAAGATGTCCTTCAGTAAGGAAATGAATAAACTTGCACATTCACATAGACTACCACTCAGCAGTAAAAAGGAACAATTTATGATACACATGATGAATGGATGAGCATCAAATTATGACACAAATAAGTACGTACTCTAATTCCATTTGTCTGAAGTTCACAAACAGAAAAACTAATCATGACAATGGACAGATCAGTGTTTACCTTGGTAGGGGTCGGAGGTGTGTGGACTACAAAGGAGCACTCTTTCTGGGGTTATGGTAATGTCACATCTATCTGTATTCGGATGTTAGCTAAGGGTGTACATATTTGTCAAAAAAGCATAAAACTATTAAGATTTGGGTATTTTGCTCTACATAATTATACCACAATAGAATTGGTTATTTGAAAAAAGTCAAGACAGTGGCCATTTTGGGGGAGGTAGAGATTAGTGGTTAGGATGGAGCAGTTGTGGGCTTCTGAGATGACACACAAAGTTCTATTTTTTACCCTGGGTAGTAATTTCATAGTTGTTCTTTAAAAAATTTATGAAGCTATACATTTGTTTCATGTAGTTTTCTATATCTGTGCTGTATTTTACAATATAAAAGTATAAAATATACATCCTTACAAAGGTGTCTGTTTTTTCACAGGTTGGGTTGAACTATATAACCTTTAAATAACTTTTAAACTCTAAAATTGTGTGATTCTATATAATTACTGTGATAAAATACCATAAGGCATTTCCTATTTAATGAGATTCTGAAATATCCAGGTTTTTTAAAAAAAAGCATATGAAAGATTTTCTAGACAAAGCAGATGGGTTAAAACTCCCCCCTCCCCCCAGATTTATGTTTCTTTGATTTTCTACTGTAGAGAACAGAAGCCAAATCCAAGTCTTATCTCAAATATATTTCCAATTCCTCTAATCTTTAAGTTTGTGAATGATAGTTTTCTGGACCAAAAGCTACTTGGTCTCTGGACCATCTCCTGCTTATAATTCCCTGGAAAGCACAACTAATATAATATCAGCAATTAAGATGTACAAACACATGTCCATATAAAGAAGAGAAACGTACAGAACACTTGTATCTGTAATAACCAAAACCTGCTAACAACCCAAATGTCTTTCTACAGGTGAATGGATAAACCTGTAGAACATCCATGCAGTGGAGAGCTTGGTACTCAATAACAAAAAGTAATGAACTCTAAAACACGGATACATCTCAGGATAAATTTCCATTATGCTGAGTCACAGAAACCACAGTCTCTCCTTTAAAGAATACATTGTATGATTTCACTCATACAATTCCAAACAATGCAAACTAATCTAGTGATAGAAAGCAGAATAATGTTTATCTGAAGATGGGGAAGCAGGTAGGGGCAAGGAGAAGAAATCAGAGGCACAAGGAGAAACCACTGGGACTGATGGAGATGTCCACGCCCTGACTGTGGTGATGGTGAAATGGGCATGCATATGCATCGAATCTTATCATACTATATACTTTGAGATGTTTAGTTTATTGTAGGTTAATCCTCAATAAAGCTGTTTTTAAACAACACAGTGTATGCAGACAAGACTCTCCCAACTTCTGTTTAAGGCAAGGAAATACTGAAAATGCTATTGTTCTAAGCTACATTGAAAAGCTTCCTTTGACCAGGGTTATCTAAATTTTGTTTAAATTGCGGTGACTTTTAGAGAATACAGGTCAATAATGTGGGATCCCAAGTACCTGAATCATAGCCAGCACACCACATGAGATGACTGGGGCAGTAGTGTGCACAGGAAAAACGGAGGCAAAAGAACATTCTTCTAACAGTCTAGCACACTAGACTGGTGTTTAGCAAAAACAACCAATAACACCTTTTAAGGTTGGCTCTATATCTCAGTGAAACATTCTAGTGAAGCAGCCATGATTATTTCTAGGACCTCCTAGCCTAGGGCACACAGGGCAGAAGTCTGTTTCAGGTGAGTAAGAGCGCTGGTCCCTGAGACCTGGTCAGAACTGGCACAGACTCCTTGTCTTAAATCTACTCAGGTCAGAGCAAAGAGGAGAGCTCCAGGCAGAGTTGGCACCACAAGGTCTAAGGAAGAACATTCAGCTAGAAGGAGAAGGATGCCTGCTTACACTCAAAGGAAGCAAGCCTAGACTATACCATTTAGGTAGCTCAGAAGAAGCAAGTGTAACCTGGTGAAGAAATTCCACCCTCTGTGGCAGCTCCACCCCAACTCCTGCAGCCTTAATTGTCCTATAATTTGACCAATTTATAGCTGCAATGGGACAAAATAGTTTTATACTTAAGATAACCAAGAGCCAACAGACTTAACCATTGTGACAGCTTCAAAATACCAGGATAAATGGAACCCATTTATGTGGAATAACAAAACTTTAGCAGAGTAGACTCTCAACAATGTGTAAGAAATTACAGTAGGATATACACTCACATGGTGATCAGCACAGCACTGATTTGCTTTATAAAAAAGATGCAAACTGCTCATGTACAAAAACCTCTTTGAGTCCTTTATTAACATTTGGAGATGTGCGGTACATACAATTAACAGCATCACACAGCTACAGAAGTACAAATAACCAAGAACGTACTTCAGAACAAGGATCTCAGAGCAACTTCAGATGTTGCCTGCTCTGAACCTCCACAAAAACCCAACTCTGACACACGTGGGACAGACGATATAACAATTTCACTTTGAAATGGTTCTTTAAAAAAAAATGACAAGAATTAATAGTTCAAACCCTCTAGAGTGTGAGATGTGGCAAGTCTCTCGATGCCATGGCACTGCTGTAAAAGGCCAGCTCAGGCATTTGAAGGTCAGACAGAGTAAGAACCGGCTGGGATGAGGGGAAGAGGTTTGATGTTCAGTGTAGAGAGATAACAGATGGTCCAAGTGGATACTTTCAGTCCGGGCTCAGTATGGGTCCTGCAGGAATCCATCAGATAAATACAGTTTATAAACCAGAAGGCTGAAAACCACCAGCCATTCATTTGTGTCACTGATTCTAACTGGCAGACACTGATGCATCAGGAGTCATTTATGACACAGCGAGTTTAAGAGGGATACGCCTGAAAGAGAGAATGGAGTTCACTGCGCCAGAACAGCTCTGATCCGTTTGTGCCACTGGGTCCCTCTGCTTTCTTGTGTGAATTAAGGAACACTTCCTTTATTTCAATGTTCCATTTTGAGAATAACCAAAACCCTCCCCCCACCCCTACCATCATTCTTCATAAATTCTGTTTTCAAAGTCTTGATTCTTCTGGGTCTAGACTTTTTCCTTTCGCTTCAATTTCGACACCTTCTTGACAGTCCCGTTCTTGTTTAGAAGCTTCAGGACACGGTCTTTATGATCTAAAACCTTAAGCATGGAGTCTCTAGCCTCACTGATCTGGTCCATCACAAGTTTACACCGCTGCATATTTCCCTGCAACATAAAACATCATAACCAATCAGTAATCAGGAGACCACCAGGCTTTCAAAAAAACTTTTCACTTATAGAATGACACCATTTTGAGGCTTCCACATGGAAAAAATGTTTTGGTCTTTCTTAGTAATGCAAGCTAAAGTAGTTTGTTTTTTCTTTTAAATGATGTATTTATTTTAGAGAGCAAGTGTGCATGAGCTAGGGGGTGGGTGAGTGCGTGGGAGGAACAGAGGGAGAGGGAGAGAATTTTAAGCAGACTCCCTGCCCAATGCATGGGAGCCCAATGCAGGGCTCGATCCCATGACCTGAGATTGTGACTTGAGCCAAAACCAAGAATTAGATGTTCAACCGACTGAGCCACCCAGGCATCCCAAATAGTAGGTTTTTACTCAAGATGTTAGTGAAAGGGAGGGAAATGGGAGAAGTAAGACTGTACAGTGACAATCCCATAAACTGGATGATCAGAGGGAAAACGGCTAAGTCAAACCTGTATCAGTTCATTTATTCGGTGTAGATCATCATCAGTTGCTGCTTTTTTCTTTGGGATAATCCCTTCTTGTAGGTTGGTGAGTCTTTCATAAACATCATGTTCTAGATTTGTCTGCAACACATAAGAGGAAGGGTATGATGGCCTCAGAGATACTCTTCCTTGCTAACCTCAGGCAAATGCACCCATGTTGAATCACTCCTGTAAACTGGTATGAGGGCTGTTTGGGTGATAGAATCCCTTCTCCTGAGGACTAGGGCATTAATGTACAGCAAGGGAAATTATCAACAACGATTAATAGAACAATCTGTCATAATATAGGGTCCATCTTCAAGGATAACTTTTAAATACTTCCCTGAATTTATAACTGCTCTAAAAAATAAGTCTAAAGGTTTCATAGAAACATGCTTTTTCCAAGGTACAATAAGTAGCCATGGCACTACTTTTTTTTTCTTAGATACTCATAACAATGTTCTTCAGATCACTGCTACTCCAAAGATGGAAAAACTTCATGAGGTTGTTGTTTTGATTGCTCCCCCTTCACCTCCATGGTGAGGGAAGGATTCCTGCCCTAGGATTATGGAAACAGAAACACCCCCCAACACTGGACACATGAGATCAATAGCAGTGTACTAGTCAATATAGTCACAGCCCAGGGGAGGAGGACACCACACAGCACGCAAGGCCATGCAGGGGCTGCACTCAGGAACAGAGTGAACAAGCAGGGGCTATAGGAGGCAGGTTTTGTAGTATTGGGAGGGAGAGGTGTCCCCTGGTTACCATGGGAATGTGACAGTTTATTTGAATAATATTGTAAACTGGCAGGGACCTAAAGCCCAATAATCAAGAAGCAGTGGGAGTTGAGCCTGGTATGGTGATACCAGTATAAGGAGTATGGTGGGGAGCAAGGGCTTACAGTTAGGCCATTTGAGTCTCTCTGTTTTAGATTCACAGCAATACAAAATATTGAACCTTAACTGTAGGTCTTATTGTTCAATGTACTTTGGTTCTGGGTACCAGACTAAGATATGTTTGGATTGTATCTATGGGATAGATATAATAATTATGATATTATATCATAAATTATACATATAAATTCTGCATGACCCACGTTAATTGGTCATGCTTCAGAATTACTCAAAAGGGAACACTCTAGAACTGAGATGCCTCCAGCATCTGTTCCCCTCTTCAGCAGGACATAACTGCTAGAACTCTACTTACCAGCTGTAGTAACTGAGCGGCACAGAGGTGAACTTTCCAGCCTTGAGCTCGACAGGATACTCCTTTCTGGTTAGCTATTTCCTGCAGCATAGCTTTCTTCTCTTCTGGAATCATTAAAAAATAAAAAGTGTATTTCAATTTGTATAAAGCTAATATAATCTGGATTCAAGCTACTGATGTTGCTACAGGTTTATCAATTATTTCTTTACTTAAATATCTTTAAATAATTCCTTTCATTTAAGTCATTAGGAATAGAGGTAGTTTCTCCTTTTTGTTCATCCCTGAAGAATGCTGTAGAGACATACTCTGCTAATCTAGTGAGTTCAAAAGAGAACAAATTAATACTTTAATCTTTTAAAGGAAGGAAATGGTCTCTGGTGGCTTAGAGCCTTGCTCATGTGTGATGCATGCAAGCGTGGAGAATTGGGCATGAAGTTTTAGAAGCTTTTTGGTGTTATCTAGATCTTGGAGAAATGAATTAAGTTTGAATAACATTTCACATCTGGATAGAAAAGTAACCAGAACTGTAGTCAAACAAATATGAAACGTATCATCTGGACTGGGGAGATGGAAACTAGGTTTGAGGGGTACTTGTCAAAGTGAGTTGAACTGTGTATGTGAAGCTTTAATTACTGTTTAACAACAACTTAAAATGCATTTATGCATTAATTAAAAAATTTTAATAATTAAATGTACCAAATGTGCCACTGTGGTGGGGGTGTTGATAGTGGGGGGAAGCTGTGCATGTATGGGGACTGGGGGTAAATGGGAGATCCCTATACCTTGTATTCAATTTTGTTGTGAACCTCAAACTGATCTAAGAAGTTCATCAATTAAAAATACAAAGCCCTATCTAGTAGGTGAGTATTAACGTGCATATGATATAAAGACTTTTTTAAACTTCTGAGGTAATTGGCGATTCACATGCAGTTAGTTGTAGGAAAGATCCTAAGTACTCTTTACCTGGTTTCCCCCAATGGCAGCATCTTGTAAAACTACAGTACAAACCATAATCACGATGATGATGTAGCCTGACTACTCAGATTTCACCAGTTGTGGGTGTACCTGTGTACCTCATTTTAAGCATTTGAAAGAACTCTTTAGTTTGAAATAATTTTTTTAAAGATTTTTATTTTATTATTATTTTTTAGATTTTATTTATTTATTCATGAGGACACACACACACACAGAAGCAGAGACACAGGCAGAGGGAGAAGCAGGCTCCATGCAGGAAGCCTGATGTGGGACTTGATCCCGGGCCTCCAGGATCACACCCTGGACTGAAAGCAGTGCCAAACCGCTGAGCCACCCGGGCTGCCCCTAGTTTGAAATAATTATAGATACAGAGGAAGTTGCAAAGATGGTACAAGGATGTATCTGAAAAAGACTTGTATGTAGAACAAATGAAAAACTCCTATAACTCAATAATAAAAAGAAACCAATTAAAAAGGGCAAAAGATCTGAACAGATACTTCTCCAAAAAAGATATATAAATGGCCAGTAAGTATGTTCCAGCTTCTGGCTATTCCAAAAAAAGTTGCTACAAACAGCTATGTACAGATTTTTGTGGGGACACAGGTTTTCATTTTTCTGGGATAAATGCCCAGGAGTCTAACTGTTAGGTCATATGGTAAGTGTATGTTCTAGTTTTAATGAAACTGCCGAACGGTTTTCCAGAGCAGCTACCTCAGCAAAGTATGAGAGACAACTGACCTGTGGTATGACAGTGCTCTGCTAACTTGCTCTCCAAGGAAATGGTGAAAATTTTAAAAATAACTAGACCTCTGGAAAGGCTCCTAAGGGAAAATAGAAAATCTATTCATGCAACATCTATTCAAGCATATCTGTGGTAAGAACAG
Organism: Canis lupus baileyi; assembly: GCF_048164855.1. Classification (NCBI taxonomy): domain Eukaryota; kingdom Metazoa; phylum Chordata; class Mammalia; order Carnivora; family Canidae; genus Canis; species Canis lupus. Next base: position 27,939,935 of record NC_132857.1, on the reverse strand, counting down.
TTCAGTCCATGGTATCTGAACTAAGACCCTCCCCCCCCCCCTTTTTTCCCTCCCAGCTCAGTGAAGTGAATATTCCATGCAGACTGCTGCCACCCAAAACATGGGGTTCCCTCTCCTCCAGCTGCTGGGTGGAAGGCTATCTTCCCCGGAGGAGCAGGTCGTCAGCATTTCTCATACTGCTCCCCGCTACCTGTGGCTCAGGCTAAGTCCTAGGTGAGCACAACTGAGATGCAAGGGCGCTCTTCTGTTCACTCTCTAGTCTGGCATGGAGACTGTATCTTAGGGCAAAGCATACTGAGAACAGTGGGCCCTGGGAGCCCTTCTGCTGCTTTGTGAAGTGGTGGTTTCATGCTAGGAGAGACAAGCCGAGAGGACCCTAAGGCTGCTCACTCATCTTCTCCTCTACTGGATGCTCACTTCCTGGAGTGTGGTGTTACTTAGAGTGAGAGTAGCCATTATCCTCACCTCACCTCCAGAGGCCTAGCTCAGAGATTCTGCCTGGGGGAGAGAAAGCCCATAAAACAGGTACCTTCTAAACTGACTCCATTTGCTACAGACTAAAAAGTCAAAACCTAAAGGTGCTCCTAAGAACAATGGAGGCTGTAGTGTAAGGCATTTGGGAGATCTGTAGATCAAATAAAGATACAGCCTAGATGTGGGCTGACTAGTTCCTAGGAGAGCACAAAGAATAAGATGGTTGAGAGAAGCCCTTTTGGGGGCAGAACAAATATCAAACACTGACTTCAGTAACTACTCTGAAAGGAGCTATGATTTGACTGGAATAGTTTGCAGAGGAATATAAATTGTGTGTTCCAGAGCACATTTCAGTACTGTGTTCTGGTAGAGCAAATAGCATGCAATCAGCAGGGCTAATCAGCTGGGTGTGGTCAGGAAAAGAGTGGGCGAGAGCTCCACTGGTGCCACGGGCATCCCAGGATGACTGCTGGCATACCTGAAGCTATGTCTCCCTGAGGAGCAACACTGAAGGCTCGATACACCTGGTGGTGGAGGTGATAAGATTTCACTAAAATAATCTAGCCAGTCACTACACAAATAAATAAGCAAATAACAATAATTAGCTTGGGGTGAAGTGGGGAGAGAACAGCATTCAGAGTTTTCTAGAATGTTGTTTTCAATAAAAAATTATGAGGCATGCAAAGAAATAATAAAGTGTGACCCACACATGGCAGGGCAGGAACAGGCAACAGAAACGGCTTATATGAGTGACCAGATGTCAAATTTACCAGAAAAAGACTTCAAAGCAGCCATCATAAATAAATTCACTGAATGGAAGGGATGTAGGAATGAAGCAGGATGTAGGAGTGAAGAAGGTATGATGATCATGTCAAATTAAGTAGAGAAATCAATAAAGAGGTAGAAATCATAAAAAGACAGGAATGGACATTCCAGAGTTATAAAGCAAATGAAATACTTAAACAATTCACTTAGAAGAGCACACCAGTAGATGTGAACTGGTACAGAAGAGAATCAGTCAGGTCAAAGACAGGTGGGCAGAGATGATGCTGAAGAACTGAGAGCAAAAGGAATGAGAATAATAAGCAGGGCGTTGGAGAAATGTGAGAGACCCCAACACATGGGTAATGGGAATGCCAGAAGAGAGAAAGAAGCAATATTCAAAGAAAAAAAAATGGCTGAAATGTCTCAAATTTATTGAAAAATAACCCAAATATCCAAAAAACTCCAGGAACTCCAAATATGAGAAGTGCAACGACCTCACAGAATCAGCAGTTGAGTTTTAGGGAGAAACAAAGGAGACCAGAAGACAATGGGACTACAGGGTTCAAAGTGCTTAAAGGAATGTGTAAGATATCTAGTTTCTCTTCCTTCTCACCAGCATTTAGCATAATCAGTATTTCTTGTTTCAGCTATTTCTTTAATGGCTAGTGATGCTTAACATTTTTTAAAAAAATAAATTTTATGGGGGTGCCTCAGTTGGTTAAATGTTTGCCTTCAGCTCGGGTCATGATCCCAGGGTTCTGAGATCAAGCCCCATATCCAGCTCCCTGCTCAGAGGAAAGCCTGATTGTTCCTCGCCCTGGGTCCCTATCCCCCATCTTGTGTGCACGTGCATATGCACGCCTTTTCTCTCAAATAAATAAATAAAATATTAAAAAAAATTATGGCCCAGGACCCAATGAGAATACTGTAGTATGTTTTACTTGTTATGTCTCCTTAGGCAACTCTTGGCTTGATGGTTTCTTAGATGGTCTTTGCTTCTGATGACCTGGGCAGTTCTGAAGAGTACTGGTCATTTTGCAGGATGCCTTTTATTTAGATTTGTCTGATGTTTCTCTCAGGATTAGAATGTAGTTATGAGAGGAGACATAGAGGGGAAGTGCCAATGCTATCAGAACCCATGACGGGTATATACTATTTAAAAAAATATTCCAGGGCAGCCCAGGTGGCTCAGCTGTTTAGCGCCACCTTCGGCCCAGGGCCTGATCCTGGAGACCCAGGATCGAGTCCCACGTTGGGCTCACTGCATGGAGTCTGCTTCTCCCTCTGCCTGTCTCTCATGAATAAATAAATATTTAAAAAAAAATTCCAGTATAATTAACATACAGAGTTACATAATAGTTTCAGGTGTACAGTATAGTGACTCAACAACTCTATATATTACTCTGTGCTCATCAGAAGTGCACTCTCAATCCTGTTCATCTATTTCACCACCCCCACCTACCTCCCCTCTGGTAGCCATAAGTTTCATCAGTTTGTCCTTGAACTATAGCTAAGAGTCTGTTTCTTGATTTGTCCCCTCATTTTGTTTTTAAATTCCACGAGTGAAATCATATGGTGTTTGTCTTTGACTTATTTCACTTCGCATTATACCCTCTAGATTCATCCAAGTTGTTGAAATGGCAAGATTTTATTCATTTTTATGGCTCAGTAATATTCCCATGTGTGTATATATGTACACATATATACATGTATATATACATATATGCACTGTGCATATGTGTATATATGTGTACACACACACACATATCACATCTTTATCCATTCATCTGTCAGTGGACCCTTGGGCTGCTTCCATAGTTTGGCTTTGTAAATAATGCTGCAAAAACAAAAGGGTGCATATATCTTCTCAAATTAGCGTTTTCATATTCTTTGGGTAAATATCCAGTAGTGGAATTACTGGATCATATGGTAATTCTATTTTTAACTTTTTAAGGTGCCTCCAAGTATGGAGTACTTGGAGAGTACTTTTTCAGAGTGGCTGTGCCAGTTTGCATTCCCATCAATAGTGTGTGAGCGTTCCTTTTTCTCTACATCCTTGCCAAATTTGTTTCTTGTGTTTTTGATTTCAGCCATTCTGACAGGTGTGAGATGGTATTTCATTGTGGTTTTGATTTGCATTTCTCTGATGAGTGATGCTGGGCATCTTGTCATGTGCCTGTTGGCCACCTGGATGTCTTCTTTGGAGAAATGTCTCTTCATGTCTTCTTTCTATTTTTTAATTGGATTTTTAAAAAAGATTTATTCATGAGAGAGAGAGAGAGAGAGAGAGGCAGAGACACAGGCTGAGGGAGAACCAGGCTCCCTGCAAGGAGTCTGATGTGAGACTCGATCCCGGATCCTGGGATCATGCCCCAGGCCAAAGGCAGACAGACACTCAACCACTGAGCCACCCAAGGGTTCCAATTTTTTAATTGGATTATTTACAGTTTATTGTTGGGTTATATAAGTTCTTTATGCATTTAGGATACTAACCCTTTATCAGACAGGTATCTCCTACCATTCAATAGGTAGTTTTGTTGATTTAGTTTTTAGTTTTGTTGATTGTTTCCTTCACTTTGCAGAAGTTTTTATTTTGATAAAGTCCCAAGAATGTCTAGTTTCCAACAAATTAGGAAGCATGTTATGGCTAATGTCAGAGAAATTACAGACTGTTCTCTGGGATTTTTATGGTTTCAGGTCGGACATTTAGGTCCTTAATCCATTTTGAGTTTACTTTTGTGTATGGTGTAAGAAAGTGGTCCAGTTTCATTCCTTTACACATGTCCAGTGTTCCCTATACCATCTTTTTTTTTTTTTTTTTAAGATTTTATTTATTCATGAGAGACACACACAGAGAGAGGTAGAGACACAGAGGGAGAAGCAGGCCCTGTGCAGGGAGCCTGACATGGGACTCGATCCTGGGTCTCCAGGATCACGCCCTGGGCTGAAGGCGGCGCTAAACCGCTGAGCCACCCGGGCTGCCCTTCCCTATACCATCTGTTGAATCTTTCATTTCATGGTATGACTTCAATTTTTAAAAATTTGTTGCAAGTTGTTTTGTGGCCTAAAATGATCTATTCTGGAGAATGTTCCATGTGCACTTGAAGAGAATGTGTATTCTGCTGTTTTGGGATGGAACATTCTGAATATATCTGTTAGATCCACCTGGTCCACTTTGTTATTCAAAGCCACTGTTTCCTTGTAGAGTTTGTTTGGATTATTTATCCATTGATTTAAGTGGGGGTGTTAAAGTCCCCTACTATTATTGTTTTATTATTGACTATATCTTTGATGTTTGTTATTAGCTGCTTTATGTATTTGCATGCTCCCATGTAGGGTGCACGCAATTGTTAGATTTTCTTGTTGGTTCGCTTCCTTTATTATTATATGGTGTACTTCTTTTCTTTGTCTGTTACAGTCTCAGTTGTTTTTTTTTTTTTAAGATTTTATTTATTTTTTTTTACGACACACACACACACACACACACACACACACACACACACACACACACGGAGAAGCAGGCTCCTCACAGGGAGCCTGATATGTGACTCGATCCCCAAACTGGGATCATGCCCTGAGCTAAAGGCAGATGCTCAATTGCTGAGCCACCCAGGCATCCCTACAGTCTCAGTTTTATTATTTTATTTGTTTTTAAAGATTTTATTTATTCATGAGAGAGAGAGAGAGAGAGAGAGAGAGAAGGGCAGAGACATAGGCAGAGGGAGAGAGACTTAGGCAGACATAGGCTCCCTGCATGGAGCCTGATGCGGGACTTGATCCCAGGACTCCAGGATCACGCCCTGAGTGGAAGGCAGGTGCTCAACTGCTGGGCCTCCCAGGCATCCCTACAGTCTATAGGGAATAAATACATACATTCTAGATATGAGCCCTTTATCAGATACATGGTTTGCTAATATTTTATCCCAGGCAATAGTTTGTCTTTTCATCCTTCTGACAGAGTTTGTCACAAATAAAAAGTTTTTATTAAGTCCAATTTATTTTCCTTTCCTTCTGTGGACAATTTTTGGTGTCATGTCTAAGAACTGTTCACTATGCTCTAGGTCCTGAAGATTTTATTCTAGGTTTTCCTCTAAAAGTTTAATAGTTATACATTTCATATTTAAATCTATTATCCATTTTGAGTTAACTTCTGTATAAAGTATGAGGATTAAGTTAAGGGTCACTGTCTCTCTTTTTTAAACACATGGATGTCCAGCACCATTTGTTGAAAAAAGAAGACTCTCCTTCTTCCACTGATTTTTTTTTTTCCATTTGGTCAAAAATCAGTTGAGCATATTTGTGTAGATCTATTTCTGAATTTTCCATTCCAGCCATCTATATGTATATCCCTGGGCAGATACCACCCTGTTTAAGCTACTATAAACTCTATGCTTTAATATCAGAAAAAATGGGATGCCTGGGTGGCTCAGCAGTTGAACATCTCCCTTTGGCTCAGGTTATGATCCTGGGGTCTGGTATCAGGTCCCACATTGGGCTCCTGCAGAAAGCCTGCTTCTCCCTCTGCCTGTGTCTCTGCCTGTCTCCCTCTCTCTCATGAATAAATAAATAAAATCTTAAAAAAATAATACTATCAGGAAAAATGATTTGTTTTTCAAGGTTATTTTAGCTATTCTACTTTCTATACCTTTATATAAAGTTTAGAGTAAGATTTACCTTTCTGTGAGTCTGGCAGAAACTGTATTAAACCTATTGATCAATCCAGGAAAACTTACACCTTTGAGTTTCAGCTCCATAAACATCGCATGTCTCTTCTTTATTCAGATCGCTTTTATCAGCATTTTAATGTTTACAGCAAACACATCCTGTACATGTTTTGCTAAATTTATATCTAAGTATGTCATTTTTAGAGGAACATCTGCAAATGGTATTGTTTCCAATAATAATTTGTGTAAGTTCATTCCAAACACCTAATTTTTGTGTGCTAACATTGTATCCTGTGACCTTCCTGAACTCATTTACTAGTTCCAGGTTTTTTTTTGTGGAATTCTTGAGAATTTTTTTTTTTTTTGAGAATTTTTTCTATAGATAATGGTGTCATTTGCAAATAGAGACAGTTTTATTTATTCCTTTGCAACCCATATAGTCTTTTATCTCTTTCTTGACTTATGGTGTGTCTAGAACTTCCAGAACTAACGTTGAATGACAGTAGTGAGAGAGAGAGGTCTTTTGGCTAATATCAGGTAGAAAGCATTCAGTCATTCACTGTTTTTTTATTTTTTATTTTTTTAAAGATTTTATTTATTCGAAAGAGAGAGAGAGAGAGAGAGAGAGAGGGAGAGAGGGGCAGAGAGGCAGAAGACACAGGCAGAGGGAGAAGCAGGCTCCGTGCAGGGAGCGCAACACGGGACTCGATCCCGGGTCTCCAGGATCACGCCCTGGGCTGAAGGTGGCGCTCAACTGCTAAGCCACCCGGGCTGCCCAGTCATTCACTGTTTTAAGTATAATGTTAGTTGCAGGTTTGTTATAGATTTTTTGATCAAACTGAGGAAGTCTTCTTTCCCTGTTTTTGAGAGATTTATCATGTCTCAGAGATGAGACAGGAAAGAACAGTATGTGCAGATGGAGGCAGAAAGCTGGAATGATGGCATTGCAAGCCAAATAATACCAAGGATTGCTGGCAACCAGCAGAAACTAAAATGAGGCAAGAGAGAGAATGATTCTGCAGACACCCTGATTTTGGGCTTCTGGCCTCCAGAACTCTGTAAGAATAAATCTGTAACTCTAGAGCACTGAGTTTGTGGTACTGTTATGGTAGCCCTAGAACATTAATATAGCTTGTTGATAATGGTGAATCAGTGACTTTCCAATGGTGACCCAGCCTCATAGAGCTGGAACAAACCCCACCCAATAAAAGTATAAAATGCTATTTATACACTGCTGTATTTAATTTGCTAACATTTTGTTAGGAATTTTTGCACCTATATTCATGAAGAATATAGATCATTAGTTTTCTATATTTGTACTCTTGTCTGATTTTTGTGTCAGGGAAATACTGGCTTCATAAAGTTAATATGGAAATGCTTCCTCCTATATTTTAGGAGAGATTATAAAGAACTGGAATTGATTCTTCTTTAAAAGTTTAGTAGAATTGGGACTCCTGGGTGGCTCAACAGTTGAGCATCTGCCTTCGACTTGGGGCATGATCCTGGGGTCCCAGGATTGAGTCCCACATTAGGCTCCCTGCATGGAGCCTGCTTCTCCCTCTGCCCGTCTCTGTGTCTCTCATGAAAAAATAAATAAAATCTTAAAAAAAAAAGTTTAGTAGAATTTCCTGGTTAAAGTATCTGAAAATATGTATTTCTGTTTAGAAGCTTTAAAACTACAGGTTTAATTTATTCATTGGTTATAGGACTAACCAGATTGTGTATTTGCTTCTGGTTGAGTTTTGGTAGTTTGTGTTTTCAAGTAATTAGTCCACTTCATCCAAGTGTGTTTTATTTTCTGAGCATAAACTTGTTCAGTGTTTTCTTATATTTTTTTAAAAGGTTGCCCAATCTCTAGTAATGTCCTGTTCTATTCTTGATAGTTATGACTTGTATCTTTCATCTTTTTCAGTTTTGCTACTGACAATTTTTTTTTCAAAGAACCAACTTTTTGTTTCATTCATTTTATCATTTTCCTGTTTTCAATTTCATTGATTTCTCCTATCTTTACTACCTTCTTTGTTGCACTTGGCTTAAGTTTACTTTGTTCTTTTTCTTTCCTTTTTTTTTTTCTTTTTACTTTTTTGAGATAAGAACTTTGATGTAAGCATTTAATGCCACAGACTTCCCTGTTGGTACTTCTTTAGTGTCCTCCCTCCTACGTGTTCTGATATGTATTGATTTTCATTCAGTTTTATGTATTTTAAAATTTTTTCTTGAGATGCCCTTTTTGAGCAATTAAATAGAAGTTTTATTTGAGATAGAGATTGCCCAAATGGAGGGCAGCGGGGGGCAGAGAGAGGGAGAAGTAGACTTCCTGCTGAGCTGGGAGACCGATGACACAGGGCTCTATCCCCGAACCCTTAGATCATGACCTGAGCCAAAGGCAGATGCTTAACCTACTGAGCCACTGAGGCGTCCCTTGACCAATTATTTGGAAGTGTGTTATTTAGGAGTGGCCTGTGTGGTGTAGTCAATTAAGCATCTGACTCTTGGTTTTGGCTCAGGTTGTGATCTCAGGGTTGTGAGACTGAGTCCCATGCTGCACTCCATGTTGATCCTTCTCCCTCTGCCCTGCCATCTCCAATACTTAAATAAATCTAAAAAAAAAAAAAGAAGCATGTTGTTTAATTTCCATGGTTTGGAGGAGTTTCTGTTCTGTTACTGGAGAACTGTTACTAGAAACTAGGAGTTTCTAGTTTGATTCCATTATGGTCAATGCAGATACCCTGTATGATTTCGATTCTCTTAAATTTGTTGAAGTTTATTTTATGATCCAGGATATGGTTTATCTTTATGTTTTGTAGGCACCTGACACAATGTGTATTCTGTTGCTGTTAGAGTGTTCTATAAAGGCCTGTTAGATGTTGTTGGTTTTAGGTGTGTATTCCTTGTTATTTCCTGTCACGTAGTTTCACTAGTTGCCGAGAGTATGATGTTGAAGTTTTAACCAGCACTGTTCACTTGCCTAGTTCTTTCAGCTGTCCTATTCCTGCTTTCATATATTCTGAAGCTCTTCATTTCTGTTGCCTGTACGTTTTAACACTATGCAATGTCCTTCTTTGTCTCTAGTAATTTTCTTTCCTCTGAAGTCTACCTTATTTGACATTAACATAGCCACTCTTGCCTTATTTTTGCATTGTATTTATCATTTCCATCCTGTTACTGTCAATCTACTTATGTCATTGAATCTAAAGTGAGTTTCTTTTTTTTTTTCTTTTTTTTTTTTAAAGTGAGTTTCTTAAAGATAGAATATAGTTGGATCTTTTCTGTCTATCCACCCTGCCAATTGGTGTTTTAATTGTTATGTTCAGACTATTTACATTTAAGGTAATTACTAATATTGTAAGGCTGGCTAAGTCTGTCATGTTATTATTTGCTTTCTGTTTATTTCCTGTGCTTTTTGTCTTGTTTTTCTTTTTTTTCCTTCTTATGAAATTACCTGACCAATTTCAGTATCTCATCTTGATTTATTTATATGAACATGATTTTAAAGCTTGGAAAAAAAAATAAAGCTTGGGCAAAGCAGATCAATAGAGTTTAATAGTCAAGAGATTATTTGGATCAATACTTTCAGCTGTTACATTACCTTTCCTGAGACAGTTTTTGATGAGTGAGTCCCAGGAAGCAGTAATAATATTTCAGTATGGCTTAAAATGTTACCAGGCAATACTTTAAAACACTTCCCTGCTAGGATATGGAATTCTTGTGATGTGAAGAGATGTTTAGTGCCCTATGTCCTGCTTCCATCAAAGATCACCATTCTCTGACTTTTGGAAATCTAGCTTCTTTTCAGAGCTCAGGGTACACTCATGAGGAAGAGTTCCTGGAAGTGCAGTCACCTTTGTACTTCCGTTCAGAGACTAAATTGTCAGAATCCTCATCTGCACTCACAGACATTAGACAATACCATCCAACTCTGACTCATCTTGAGGCTTCAGTGAAACCCTCAGAGAAGTTTCCAAGTAGAATTTATGTGAGGGAGTGGGAAATGTGACCAATTCCTTCAAACCGTAAACTTCTCTGTGTAATGATTATATCTGAGATAATGAGACTTAATCTCAGTAGGAATATCTGTAGATATTTGCAAAGTACTATCAGCTATTTTTACTATATGTGGCTTTATTAAAATGTAATTCTCAATAACAACAAACAGAATCATTTACTGAGGGCTTGCCCTGGACTATTTCAAGAGCTTCACATATGTTAAACAAAAGCCCTTCTGTAAAATAAACTTTCTGGGGCTTAGAATGTATGTACATCTGACATCCCTGGGATTAATGTGGACTATGTCAAATAACAATCTAGTACAGCTCTTCCGCAACTACTCTGGGAGCTAAAGAGGTCATCCTGTCACCATCAGGATTTTTTTGAAACTACGAAATTGTAATTCTGTCTATTGTCCTATGATTACATTATAGTCAAGTGAAAGACCAATTTCATCCAACTAACCTTTGACTCGGACATCACTGTACCGCTGAAAGTGGTGGTAAGCAGCTTTCCAGGGGTTCCGATAGTGACGGAGCAAAGTAATGGGAGGTCTTGGACGCACTGGAACATACCTCACACCTTCTTCATCTATTCAGAAGAAAAGAAAAGAAAGATATTAAATAACATATATTGTCAAGAATCCTCAAGTATAACCCCAAGAAGTGATCCCTAAGTGAAATCTAATTATGCAAACAGCCTCAGGATGAACTCCTGACTTAAGTGGGAAAGTTTCACATGACAACAGCTAGCCCAAGCAACCATTACCGATATACTCCTTGGGTGGAGACTTGCGCTTCTCAGCCTTCACCAAAAGACTCTTGGCAGTGGACTTCTCATCATCAGTGCTGTTTGTCTCCATCATATCCCCTTCTTCTGTTGAAATCACATGCTGCTGCTTTCGAGGCTTTTTCCTTGGGGAGGCACCAGGTGGTAGGTCACTTGTAGGCATGGACAGATTGTTAGCCAGCAATGCAAGAGATGGAGACACGGTGCTGGTAGCCAGGGGAGGAACTGCTGTCATAGGAAAAAAAAGCACATACATGTATGGGAACCCCAAAATAAGAGAAAACTTCACCTGATTTCCAACTAATGAGAATGGTTAAGAAGTCAGAAAAGAGAACTACCATTTACTGAGTCTTCTTATGAGCCAGGCACTGTGCTATATAAGCATTCTATTTATGGCAAAGGGTGCCAACTGCTAATATACCACAACTTCACCATCCTTAGAATGAGGACTCTCACACTTGTAGATGGGCACATTGCCACTCAGCTGAAAGGCTCTACTGATTTGCCTTTCATTTTTATTTTTTATTTATCTATTCATGAGAGATACAGAGAGAGAGAGGCAGAGACACAGGCAGAGGGAGAAGCAGGCTCCATGCAGGGAGCCCGACAAGGGACCCGACCCCAGGTCTCCAGGATCAGGCCCTGGGCTGAAGGTGGCGCTAAACCACTGGGCTGCCCAATTTGCTTCTTTTATAGATAGGTATGGCCATTTAAAAATAGAAGTGTGTTGCAGCATTCTTAAATAAATTTCCTTTAAAAAAGGTGTGACCTTCTATTCCTTGTCTTGTCACCCTGGAACTCAGATATAATAGCTGGAGTTCTAGCAGCTCTCCTGAATCAAAAGCATGAGGGCTGGGCAGTCTGGGTGGCTCTGCCTCTCTTTCTCTCTGTCTCTCATGAATAAATAAATAAAATCTTAAAGGAAAAAAAAAAAGCATGAGGGCCAAACTAGGGGGGGTAGGAACTTGGATCCTTAATGATTTTATGGAGTCCACATACTATCCCTGCACTGGCTACCTGGACTGTCTTTGCTATTCTCTGAGCATAGTAGGCATGTTCCTGAGGCCTGGAGTTGCTCTTTTTTACAGATATCTTAATGACTAGCACTTTATCTTTTCAATGTCTCTATTCAAAGATCAGTTCCTCAATGAAGCTCTCCCTTTAAAACTTCTTAAAATCACAGCTCCAGCCCTAACTTTCCCTCATAGAACCATACTTCACTTTGTTGTGCTTCACTTCATTGTACCTTGCAGATACTGCATTTTTCAAAAATTGGAGGTTTGCGGAAACCCTGTATTAATAAGCAAGTCTATCAGCACCATTTTTCCAATAGCATTTGCTCACTTCATGTCTTCATGTCTCTGTATCACATTTGGTAACTCTCAGTATTTCACACTTTTTCATTATCATCATATTGGTTATGGTGGTTGTGATCAGTTAGCATTTTTAGCAATAAAATGTTTTTTAAATAAAGTATGTACATTGTTTTTAAGGAAAACAGGAACTATTCAAATCAAGAGAAAAAAACAGTAAAATTGAAAACACTTCATTTCCCCTCCTGAATTATCCATCGTGTCTTTCAATGAAGTGCTAAGGCTAAATATGGGTAAGACAGAAGAATATTTCATGGCATAATAAATGAAAACAAACAGGAGGTTTAATAACTGCAGACACAGCACAACTATGTGTCTTACTGAACAAACAGCATGAGGAATGGAGGCCTTTACACCGAAACGGTAAGAGGGTAATGCCGGCTAATAAGAGAACAAAATGATTTGCCATCCACTTTGACTTTATCTGTATTTCATAAATTTTGTACATTAAATACTACGTTTGTAGTCAGGGGAAGCAACATTTCTCAATAAATAACTTACATATAAACAAACAAGCAAAAAGAAAACTTCCAAAATGATCTGCATTTCACACACTGGGAGTTTGGAGTCAAGGAGAGGCGGCATAGTAGGCAGTGAGTAGTTTTTTTTTTTTTTTTTAAATTTTTTTTTAAAATTTATTTATGATAGTCACAGAGAGAGAGAGAGAGAGAGAGAGAGAGAGAGAGGCAGAGACACAGGCAGAGGGAGAAGCAGGCTCCATGCACCGGGAGCCTGATGTGGGATTCGATCCCGGGTCTCCAGGATCGTGCCCTGGGCCAAAGGCAGGCGCCAAACCGCTGCGCCACCCAGGGATCCCGGCAGTGAGTAGTTTTATTTTGCTAATCACATGTAAGTTTATCAAGAGAGTATTTGCAACAATGGAAATCTTGCTTCCCTGCGTAACCGGGCATAAAAATTGGCAGGGAATAAATTGTAAATAATTAGCACTTAGCTATGATCTTATTTTGATCCTTTTTCCTATTTTTAATTTTTTATGCTATAAATGCTTATAATAAGGAAAAAAGTTCAAATAAACATTATACCACAAGGAATTAGAAAAAAAAAAAGAAATTGGGACACTTGGGTGACTCAGTGGTTGAGCGTCTGCCTTTGGCTCAAGTCGTGATCCCAGGGTCCTGGGATTGAGTTCCACATCGTGTGCCCCGCAGAGAGCCTACTTCTCCCTCTGCCTCTGTGTCTGCTTCTGTCTCTGTCTCTCTCATGAATGAATGAATGAATGATTAAATAAATAAATAAATAAATAAATAAATAAATAAATAAATAACTAACTAACTAACTAAATAAATAAATAAAATCTTAAAAAAAAAAAAACACCAAAGAAACTTAACTGAAATTTAGTTGGGGAAGGAAATAACAAAGAAAAATGAAAAATAAATAAAATAGAGACCAGAATACATAACACTGAAAGTAATGACCAGTTTTTTTAAAAAACAAGCAAAAACAAACAAAAAAGCATTGCTTTAGCTACATTAACTAAGGAAAAAAGAAGACTCAAAAACCAAAATGAGAAATAGAAGAGAAAACAATATAACAGATAACCACAGAAGCTTTATTTCAGGATATTCTTACGGAAATGTTAATCTTTTTTATGATTTTGGTAAGAAATAAAATTAATGCTAAAAGGGCAGCAAAAATGGAAACCAAGTGGTCTTCCCTTTCTTAAAATGAATGACAGGCAAATTTACAACAGGCACCAAGGGGTTAGGCTTCATAGTTGGGGGTCATGCAAGAGTCTGGCCCCTGAGGAGAGTCAGGAAAAGAGGAAGCAATACATGCCAATGAAGAGAAAACTCTGTGACTGAACCTACCAGAGACAGGTCTCATGATGTCCATTGGTTCTACTTCTTCTTTAACTTTTATCTCAGGTACCGGAGGGCCCAACACAGAGGACAGACTGCCAGCTACGGCAGCTGATGGTGGAGGGGCAGTCGCAATGGTAGTGACAGGGGGAGTGACGGGGACTGCTCCGGGAATGGTAGAGAGGGCGACAGCTGGCTGTGATGGGGGACTTGCGGCTGCGATCATGGTTGGGATGGTCGATGGAGGCTGCTGAGCTGTGGGAGGGACTGCAATGGTGGGCTGATCATTATTTTGACTGGACACAGTCTCCATGGACACAGTAACGGGAGTGGCCATCGATACGTGGATCTCTGACTTAGGTTTGGCACTGAAACACAAAAGCAAAGATAATGTAGCAAACATCTCAGAGGATGAGCATCAGATCTTTTTGTACTAGGTGTAGCACAACTTAGACTTTGTTACTTGGTTCTAGAAATTGAATTTCTAAGGTAAGCTTTAAAGAAAATTCAAGTTTTAGAAATATCCTTTCCTTGCCTCACCCCCACCAAATTTAATAATAAATAAAATTAACTTAGAAAATAACATCTTAAAGAGATCACTCAAAGTCACATCATCAAAAGGCAAATAATTTTCACCCTGGTAGTGTTTTTTCTTCCAGAATTCCTTAATGCATATATTGTCTTAGGAAATTCCTTTTTAAAAAAAAAATCACAATCGTACTTATACTTTGTATGTAGTTTCTCATAAACCTGTTTCTTATAGAAGAGGAAACTTAAATACATGGCAAAGATCCAAAAGAATATAAACTGAAAATAATTTTTCTCCACTTCACACACCCAGCACTCTACCCAGAGGCATCACTCTTACAACTTTCCAGTTTATTTTACCAGAATACTCCAGGCATCTAAAGTAGCTACATATTTAATGTTTAAAACTGTATATCCTTTTTTTTCCAGTTTTAGAAGTATCCACTCTTTATTACAAATTCTTTTTAAACATTATTTTAAAAAGTATTTAAAATATTCCCTCCACATTTTTTTTAATAGATTTTATTTATTTATTCATGAGAGACACAGAGAGAGGTGGGGAGGGGGCAGAAGCATAGGTAGAGGGAGACACAGGCTCCATGCAGGGAGCCCAGTATGGGACTCGATCCCAGGACTCCAGGATCACACCCCGAGCCAAAGGTAGGCACCAAACCGCTGAGCCACCCAGGGAGCCCTCCCTCCACATTTTTTAAGGATTTTATTTTTGTGGTACCAGTGGCTCAGTCAGTTAAGCATCAGACTCTTGTTTCCAGCTCAGGTCATGATCTCATGGGTCTTGAGACTGGGCCCATTAGTTGGGAATCTGCGCTTAGCAGAAAATCTGCTGAAAGATTCTCCACCTCTGCTCCTCCCCCACTTCACACCTGCCCACATGTGTGCTCTCTCTCTCAAATACGTTTTTTTTTTTAATTTTTTATTTATTTATGATAGTCACACACAGAGAGAGAGGCAGAGACACAGGCAGAGGGAGAAGCAGGCTCCATGCACCGGGAGCCCGATGTGGGATTCGATCCCGGGTCTCCAGGATCACGCCCTGGGCCAAAGGCAGGCGCCAAACCGCTGCGCCACCCAGAGATCCCCTCAAATAAGTTTTTTAAAAAAGATTTTATTTATTAGAGCACGCAAGAGATGAGTGGAGGAGGGGGCAGAGGGAGAAGGAGACTCCTCACTGAGCAGAGAGCCCCACATGGGGATGGATCCCAGGACCCTGAGAGATCATGAACAGAGCTGAATGCAGCCACCTAACTGACTGTGTAAAGGTTTACCTACTTATAGTACTAGTAATGAAAATTCAGGATAGGAAAAGCTGTACAAAACAGTACCGCTCAAGTTCAAGGCCAAAAACAATTGTATTTCCATAGGCAAAAAATTCAACACTAAACCAAACTTTATACCATACACAAAAATGAATTCAATGTGGGTCATAAATCTGAATGTAAGATGTAAAACTATAAAAGTTTTATACAAAATACAAAAAAACCCTAGGATTATATAAAGGGATCTTAGACATGATACCAAAAGCATAATCTAAAAGAAAAAAAACAATAAATTGTGTTTTATTAAAGACTTTGTTTTGCTAAAGAGCACTTTAAGAGGTTGGAAAGACAAGCCAGATTGAAAAAAATTTTTGTGAAACACATTATGTTAATTCCACTATGTGAGGTACCCAGAGTAGCCAAATTTATTGAAAAAGAAAGAATAGTGGCTCTCGGGGGTAGGGGTAGGGGAAAATGGGAGTGGTTGAATAATGGGTACTGAATTGCAGTTCTGCAAGATCAAAAAGATCTGGAGATGGTTGTACAACAGTGAGAATATGCTTAACACCAAAGAAATGTAAAAATGGTTAAGACAAACATACAAACCAAAACATGTATCTATGATAAAATAATTATATTCACAATTAATAAAGAAGTCTGTAAACTCAATACTAGGAAAACAGAATCTCATCAGAAAATGGGCAGGAAATATGAATGATAAACAGACACTTCACTAAAGAAATATCCAGGAGGCAAACAGGCATATGAAAAGATGTTCAATACCATTAGTAGAGACGTACAAATTAAAGTCTAGATGATATGCCACCATATCTCTATCAGAATGGTAAAAATAGAATTTAAGACCTTTATAATGGCAAGCACAGAAAAAGATGTAGAGCAACTCGATCAACAACAACAAAAAAACTCCTAGCACTAATCAATGAGTTTAACAAGGTTTTAGGACAGAAGGATCTCACATGCTGCAGGTGGGAATCTAAAATCATCCACTTCTGCAAGAACATTTTAGAAGTTTCTTATAAAATGAAAAATACATGTAACTTAGCAACTGCACTCTCAGGATTTTTATCCCAGAGAAATGAAAATATATGTCCATCAACAAAATTTTACATGACTATTCACAGCAGCTTTATTTGTAATAACCCCAAACGAGAAACAACCCCCATGAACTTTATCAATAAACAAATGGATAAACAATCTGGTACATATATGTGATGTAACATCACTTGCTCTAAAATGAACTATTGATACATGCTATAATTTGGATGGATCTCAAAAGTACTATGTTGGGTGAAAATAAACCAGCATCATCAGGTTATTGTATGAGAAATACACACACACACACACATATATATATATTTGTGATTTATGAGATTCCATTTACATAAAACTCACAAAATGAAATAATTCTAGTGGTGCAAAGCTAAGTGGCAAGCTGTTAGGTTTGGGGGAAGGTATGATTGCAAATAAGGGGATGTCTTTTGGCAACAAAACCGATTCACATTCTGATTATGATAATGGTTACAAAAATCTATTCATGGGTGGAATTTCAAAGTAGTACACACCAATGGAAAAAAAACTGGTGACATTTTATTAACATTTATAGTTGGTCAACAGCATTGTACTAATGCCAATTTTTTTAAGATTGTACTTATGTACTCGAGAGTGAGAAAGAACACGAACAGGGGGAGGGGCAGAGGGAGAAGCTAACTTCCTGCTGAGCAGCCAGGCCAACTTGGGCGCGGCTCGATCCCAGTACCCTGGGGATTATGACCTGAGCTGAAGGCAGATGCCCAACCAACTGAGCCACCCAGGTGCCCCTCTTTTTATTTCTGAGAGAGAGTGTGTGCACAAACACATAAGCAGGGTGAGGGGAGAGGGAGAGGGAGAGGGAGAAGCAGACTCCTGGCTGAGCAGGGAGCCCATGCAGGACTCTATTCCAGGACTCTGGTATCATGACCTGAGCCCAAGGCACACACTTAACCAACTGAAACACCCAAGTGCCCAGCCAATTTTTTCATTTTGAAAAAGTACAAGGCTTATATAAGATGTAATCACTGGAGGGAGCTGGGTAAAGTGTACACAGGAACTTTCTGTATTATTTTTATAACTTCTACAAATCTTAAATTATTTCAAAATAATGGGGGTAGGGCACAGGTAAGGATTATTCTGGGATTAAAAAGAATTAAAAGATAAAGCATCCAGGAACAACAGCAAGTGTGGGAGTAAAGATCTCTGAAAATTCTTTCATAAAAACAAAAAACTGATAAAAAATACCAGAAACAATGTTTTCAGAACTCTGGAAATTAACAATTAAGCAAAATTATTCAAGAAAATCAGCTGAACCTTAGTAAGACCAATAAATTCTTGCCCTATTTCTGTTCCTTTATCTCTAATCATGATATGCTTGCAAACCAACAGTTAATGCTCACAGTGAAAACTAGCAACCTGGCAGGTACCAGAGTGGTTAGAGTCCCTTCAAACCCTCTTTACCAGATAACTATAATTATATAACCTTTCTGGTTGTTCCCATTTACAAGACTGTCTTATTTGACCTTGTCTGTTCAGTGTAAACAGCTTTTTCCTTACAGTTTGCTGGTAAAAATTAGACATAATTGATCAGTTTCCCAAATGACGGACAGGATGGTAACAGGCAGGGCAAACAATAAGCTACCCAGGCTGCCCCACTGAGCCATCCAGGCTGCCCAACTATCCAAAAAGCTTTAAAAGAAAAGTTGGAGAATGAAATGTCTATAGGGGCTTTGAGAAGCTCCAACGTATTTCTGATAATTTAGGAAACAACATATACGTGTAGGACTGTGTGCATACCCTAGATAGTGCTTATGCTGAAGAAAGAACTGAGAAGGACTCAAGTTCTCACTGTGACTGAGTGACAGGCTCTGTGCAAGCAGGAAGAAGAGAGGAAGACAGAGATGTAAAACTGCCTGCCTCAGGGTTGATGGGCCAATCCCAAGACACACACAGAGGCCTCTGGCAAAGAGGGGAGACTTACTGGTTCCAGACATTCAAGGAAATCTATTCAATCATTAGCTGACCACAAAGCTAACACAGTAAAGAATTCAGTGGTCATGCCAGACAAAGGTATCAATTTTAAAGAATTATTGAAGTAAAACTCCCTAAACAAATAACCACAACTACAACAAGCAGCAACAAGAAACCCTGAGGAGTGGGAATCTAATTTCCAGAGTTGCCACATTATATTGTTTAAAATGTCCAGTTTTCAACAATAATTCCTAGGTACGTAAAGAAATAATGTATTATTCAAACACAGGGGAAAAAAGCAAGCAATAAAACTGTCACTGAGGATACAGAGATGTTAGACTTACTAGTCAAGGAATGTAAGTTAGCTATTTCAAATATGTTCAAAGAACTAAAGGAGATCATGGCTTAAGAGCAACATAAAAATAGTATCTAAGCAAACATTAATAAAGAGACAGAGATTATAAAAAAAGACCAAAAAGAAATTCTGCAGTTGAACAGTATAAGAGCTGAAAGGAAAAAAAAAACCCTAACAGGGCTCATAAGTATATTTCAGGGGCGCCTGGCTGCCTAAGTCAGTAAAGCATGCAACTCTTTTTTTTTTAAGCATGCAACTCTTGATCTTCGAGTGTTAAGTGTGAGCTCCATGCTGGGTACAGAGATTTAAAAAAATATATGGTAGTTAAAAAAAAAGCGTATTTCGGCAGCCATTAGAAAGAATCAATAAACTCAAGTATAGGTCAACTGAGATTATCCAGTCTGAGAAACTAAAAAAAAAAAAAAAAAAAGATGGGGTAGGTACACAGGCAGAAAAATAAATAAAACTCAGAGATCTTTGGGACAGCAGTAAGTGTATCAACATACACATAATGGGAGTCCCAGAAACTAAGGAAAAAAAGGGGCAGAAAAAATGTCTGAAGAGAGTGGCCAAAAATCCCCTCAATTTGATGATAACCTTCCATCTATCTAAATGTTGAACCAACTCAAGTAGGAAAAACTGAAAGAACCCACACCTAGATACATAAGTAAATTGTCAAAATGCACAAGAAAGTAAAACTCTCTAACTTAATTACACCAAAAAGGTAATATATAGCAAAATATTAAGAATTAAAAAAAATTTACTCATGAGAGAGAGAGAGAGAGAGAGAGAGAGAGGCAGAGACACAGACAGAGGGAGGAGCAGGCTCCATGCAGGGAGCCTGACGTGGGACTTGATTCCGGGTCTCCAGGATCAGGCCCTGGGCTGAAGGCAGCGCTAAACTGCTGAGCCACCTGGGCTGCCCATTAAGAATAAATCTAGTTGAATAACACTGCTTTCTCTATTTTGCTCTACATTTACAGATTTTCATATTAAGAACTTCAAAAGAGAATTTTTAAAAAAGATTTTATTATTAATTAATTAATTAATTAATTAATTAAAAGGGGAGAGAGAGAGGGAGAGAGAGAGAAGCAGAGACACAGGCAGAGGGAAAAGCAGGCTCCCACAGGGAGCCTGATGCAGAACTCAATCCCGGATCCCGGGATCATGCCCTGAGCCAAAGGCAGATGCTCAACCACTGAGCCACCCAGGTGTCCCTTCAAAAGAGAATGTTATAAGGTAAAGTTGAAGATATCACCTACAAGAAAAAAGAGATTTTTAAAAATTAATTAACTGAGAGAGCAAGTGCACGTGCACAAAAGGAAGAGGGGCAGAGGGAGGGAGAGTGAGAGAGAATCTGAGGCAGACTTTGTGCTGAGCCTGATGTGGGGCTCAATCTCATGACCCTGAGATCCTGATCTGAGCTGAAATCAAGAGTTGGATGCTTAATGGACTGAGCCACCCCCTGGTGCCCTGGAAAAGAGATTTTCAATTTAAACTTCTCCTAGCCATTGTATTATTTAAGAATGCAGGTAGGAATTTTGTTTATGGAAAGATGGCATAGACCTATTTTTTCCTGTTCTTCCTACTTAGCTAAAAATTGTATTACACATAAAACAAACAAAACACATGTTGAAAGATGAAGACAGACTGGCTAGGAAATGACACAGCAGTCATTTCTTTGGTTTTTTTGCCTCATGTGTTCCAGACTGGGTCCTGGAGAGCCACAATATGGAAATGTCAAAGAGCACAGACAAAAGTCTTAAAAGTCTGCTCAAAGAACCAAGACAGGAGCAGCTCAGCAAGATGGGAAAGTTTCAGACAGTAACTGCTCTACCCCAGTAAAATACCACAGAAACAACTGTGGTCTCATCTCCATTCTCTCTTGCGAATCCTGTGGAGATCCCAGATTTCCACACTTGTCAGGCTATAATGAGTACCCCAATCCTCTCTGTACCATCTCACCACTGAAGTGGTGTCAAAAGAGGCCAAGTAGGGAATCTGGACTTCAATCTCCTACCTGGCAGTAAGGTGACAATGTCTTTCTCTTCCTCAGCTGGGGTGATCTGAGAGGAGAACTGATAAAACATTAAGCTATAAATAAATTTCTGGGTCGTATAGGACGATAAATGTTCAGATACAAATGGAAAAACACTCATTTAATCAAGAGTCAGGAAAATCACAACTTGAGTAGGAGATGAATGATGAAGGTATTATATAAGGACAGATATCAGAAAAATGTTTCAACAAGCAATGACAGATTCACTTGAAATAAAGAGGAAAAAAATCTCAGCAAAGAAATCAAAGTTGTAAAACAAATCAAATGTAAATTATAGAACTGAAAAATACAATAACTGACCAAATAAACTCACTGGATATTGTCAATACTAGAATGCAGATAGAATCAGTGGGGTTAGGGACAGATCAATATAATTTACCCCATCTCAACAACACGGAGAAAGTAGACTTAAGAGTGAGTGCACTGCACACTGTTAGAGCTTGGGGTTGAGGCTGCTGGCTGGTCGACAAACTCAAAAGCGTAGGTAGTGTGCTACGTGAGGGTTAAGTCCTTTGCTAACACCATAAAGGTCTCTGGCTCAATGAGTGGAGTTTGATGGTAATTCTTGCTACAAGTAAAGATTGAGGCAGAATAAAGCCATTTTCTGATGTGCAAAAAACCCCCCTGATGTCTTAAGTACTCCTTCTCTGCCACAAAGAGATGCTCTAACAAATCAGAGAGTAAACCAAGGAAAAGAAATGTACGGTTGCCAGGGATGAGTTGAAGGGGACTCAGAGCATGATGGACAAAGAAAACACCAGGGAGAATAGCTAGGCACCAAATCCAGAGAGCAACCAGTGCAGACTGGAGGAAGCAGAGGCAAGGCTTCAAGGAGGGAGGGATATAATCGAAAAAAAAAATGGAACTGACAGATCTGCCTGTATTTGGAGGATTTCTCCAGGTTTGGTGGAGAGTCTGAGGATGTATTAGTGACTGACAGAAAAAAAAACTAAGCATACATAAGTAATAGCCTTATAGTACTATGTGCCTTCTTTTGAAATTCAATTTTTAAATTTAACAGTTTTTGGATTTATTTTCTACATCTATTTTCTAATATTTAAATTTTCCTTAATTTTTTTTGAATTGGTAATACATTCACGTTTTAAAAAATGTACTGAGAACTTTCCCTCTCTCCTTTAATTCCCCCATCTCCCCACACCACTCGACTTCAGTATTTCATTGAATCTAAGCTGCCAGTAATTGTACATCAAATTGTGTGCCACTTAAAAATAATATAAATAATATTAATGTGTCCTCAATTTTAAATAACCTATTTGTTTCTGAGATGCTGACATGTATGTTTGATCTTATTTGTCTCATAGTATGTTCTATATGGTTTTTGTTTTATCTTCGCTTCCTTTTTAAAATTTTGCTCACTTTTTCCATTTCTATCTTCTATGTCTATACTGTTTTCTATTTGAATTTGACCTTCATTCTGTGGTTTCTTCTGGATCTTTACTGAGTTCTGTTCCTTCACATGTCATCTGTTTTATGTCCTGTCATTTAGTCTTGAGAGTCTGCATTTTATTTTTGTGTGTTTTCCTCTACTAAGGTGGTACTGACTTAAGTAATTTAAATTCATAGTCAGATTTTTAAAAATAAGCTTCATCTGTCCTGCTTTTCTGGTAAGTGTTCTTACTGAACAAATGAGTATATTTTGTTGCCCTTCTCCTACTTTTTAATTTTAGTTATCTGCACATGAATATTCTTTTATTACTCATCAGTGAATGAGTTGGGCTATTCCTAAAAACAGCAATTTACATGAGATTCCTTTCACTTGGGCGTGGGAAGGTGGGGGGACTGCTCTGATTTCAGCTAGTTATTTTTCACAGTCCAAATGCTCTCTTTAGGTGCCACAGAAACAGACTGCCAATTCCAAGTAAGGCCAAGTGGATGCCTCCCTACGCAGGGCCCTACCTCAACAATCTACCCTGGAACTATACTCAGTTCAAGAAAGACTCTGCATATAGCCCCTCCTCACCCAAGTTACTGCATATATTGCTGCTTTCAAGGAATATACTTTTGTACTTCACAGAGTGCTCTTCACCTGGAGGAATTTTTTTTTCCCCTATGACTTTAAAAGTAACTCCAGTGCTAGCTACTTAAAAAAAACAAAAACAAAAACAAAAAAACAACTCTTTAAATAATGAAAGGTAATGTATTAAATTTGTAAAATTTAGTATCTAAATTTGGGAACAATGTGGGGGAAATGAGAACACATTTCATGACGATATAAACAGGTATTGTGATTGGAAATCGCATTTAAACTCTACATGTAATTTAGCCCAGTAACGCTACTTCCAGAAATATATTCCAAAATGTTTTCAAAGGGGTTCAACGATAAACAAAAATATTTATTGCATTAGTTATTACAGTAATAAATGGAAATAACTTAAGCGTTCATTAATGGAGGACTAATTATAGCATCAACACGTCTGAGAATATCACACTGTACAGGAATAGTCTCCTTTTCTAAGTTTTTCATTTTCCCAATCTCCTAAGATGACATGTCCTAACGTATGATCTTCATGCCACCTCTATTCTCAACTTATACTATCAATAGACTTTCCACCACTCTCTTTTTTTAAATATTTATTTATTTATTTATGAGAGAGAGACAGACAGAGAGACAGAGAGAGAGGCAGAGACATAGGCAGAGAGAGAAGCAGGCTCCTTGTGTGGAGTCTGATGCGGGACTCGATCCCCAGACCCAGGATCATGCCCTGAGCCAAAGGCAGATGTTCAACCACTGAGCCACCCAGGCGTCCTTTTCCTCCACCCTCATGATGCTAAAAAACATATATCTGCTTATAATTCCCAGAACTTAATCATCACCATAGATCTCCATCTTCAATTCTTGAAATGGATCTACTTCAGAATTTTTTATCCAGCTATACACTTGACATCTCCACTTGGCTGTGTCTAGCCACATGAAGATCTCAAAATTTGAAAATATTTAAAACTAAACTCTTAGATTTTTTTCCCTTGTTATTCCCATAGGCTTCCTTACTTCCTATCTGTAGTTGCTGATGCAAAACCTCTTAGCCACTCATTGCCTTCCTCCTCTTCTATCAGAAAATTCTGTCAACTGTACTTTCAATACATATCCAGAATCTGAACTTTTTTTAAAAAAAATATTTATTTATTTGTGAAAGAGAGAGTTCTGTGCACACAGAAGAAGACGGAGAAGCAGACTCCTTGCTGAGCAGGGAACCCGATGCGGGGCTCTATCCCAGGACCCTGAGATCATGACCTGAGCCAAAGGCAGATGCTTAACCGCCTGAGCCACCCAGGTGTCCCCTGAACTCTTTTTAAGACTTTTACTACCTCCATTCTGGTCCAAGCTGCTATGACAGTTTAAGGTTCCATCATCTCTCACTTGGTATCCCTGCTTCCACTTTTGCTTTCTTGCAGTTTATTCCCAGCATGAAGCCAGAGCAATCCTTTTAAAAGTCAAATCATGTCACTTCTTTGGCTTAGCCTCTGATGGCTCTCAGTCTCACTCAGAATAAAATCCAAAGGATTCTGAATGGCCCACAAAGCCCTACATCATCTGGCCCTCAGTTATATCTCTGAACCATGTTGTGCAACTCTCCCCTTGCTCTATGTTGGTTTCTCTTGATGTTCCTTGTGTGTTCTTAACATACAGGAATTCTTGACTTTGTAGAATACTGATATGTGTGAAGTGTATGTATACATGTGTAACTACATTATACCAATCCCCCAGCTGTCCAAATATCAGTTACCACTGTATATTAACTGTGAGTAGTTACATAAACTTGATGCAACTTTATGCAAACTTTGCAGCTAGCTCCTCATTCCACAAATAACTATGTAACTAACAGATATGCATCACAATCTATGACCAATCACACCACTTCCTTTGAAGTATATTCGTGACTGGTCACTGCACACCTGTTAGTCAGTTTATGCAGATGGTAAATTGTGGATGTGCTGTCTCTTGTTTCCTAGAGATAAATCCAGGTGAAATTTTATAATACTGGATGATAGAGAGTGAAAATAAGCCAACAAAAATGAAAACCCAGGAAAAAACAGTAATTCTGAAAGTAAAACTGGATGTGATTAAAAGGTCTGAAACTTGCAACAACAAAGAGAAGAGAGGATAAGCCCTAGGGCTGTATGAAGATATGGTATGGACCATGTAGAGAGAATCCAATGAATATTAAAAAAAAAAAAAAAAAAAGGTAAAGTCATCTCATATCATCTTTCAGTTGAAATTACACCAGGAGGGTAGCCTGGGTAGCTCTGCGGTTTAGCGCTGCCTTCAGCCCAGGGCCTGATCCTGGAGACCCGGGATTGAGTCCTGCGTCGGGTTCCCTGCATGGAGCCTGCTTCTCCCTCTGTCTGTATCTCTGCCTCTCTCTCTCTCTCTGTCTCTCTCTGTTTCATGATTAAATAAAATCTAAGAAAGAGAAAGAAAGAAAGAAAGAAAGAAAGAAAGAAAGAAAGAAAGAAGAAAGAAAGAAAGAAAGAAAGAAAGAAAGAAAGAAAGAAAGAAAAGAAAGAAAAGAAAGAAAAGAAAGAAAAGAAAGAAAAGAAAGAAATTACACCAGGTACAGAAAGCCACTACGGTGAAATGCAGTATTTACTTCTATTCTGGATTATTGATTGATTAATTAATCAATCAATCTGAGTCATTCAGGCCGAAGTGTTAAAGTTAGCTGCCACACTGAAAGAAAATGGCTACTTGCGATGCCTGGGTGGCTCAGCGGTTGAGTGTCTGCCTTTGGCCCAGGGCGTGATCCTGGTCTTGGGATCAAGTCCCACGTTGGGTTCCCTGCATGAAGCCTACTTCCCTCTCTGCCTATGTCTGCGCCTCTCTCTCTCTCTGTGTCTCTCATAAATAAATAAATAAAAATCTTTAAAGAAAAAGAAAAAGAAAATAATCTTAGAAAGAAGAGAAAATGGCCACTTATAAGGACAATGAAAAGTAACAACAACAAATCCTTTTCTGGCCAATAAAGGCTGATTTATTCCAAAAGTTAATAAATTAACTCCAATTTGATTAATTAATGTTAAGCTATCTGGTGAAGCCACTAGCACAGTTAAAAGATGCTGTTGTGCAATGTACATCTGGATTCCATGCATTAGTTAGGGCAGAGGGTTTTGATGAATGGGATGAAGATGTTCCTTGAAGTGATGCTGGCAAAAAGCTTCACATTAAAGGAAATTATCTCTTGGAAATAATTCGCCACCATTGAAAAGACAGGATAAAATGTCAGAAGCAGATCCAAATTTAGAAAAAAGCATGACAATTCACCAACACATGGAAGGATTGTTGTGCTCTTCATTGAGTTATACACTGTGAAGACAGCAAACAATGCTCCAACTACTCTTGATTACTTTTTAGAAAGAAATAAAATATTTTTTAAAGATTTTATTTATTTATTCACAAGAGACACAGGCAGAGGGAGAAGCAGGCTCCATGCAGGGAGCCCAATGTGGGACTCGATCCTGGGATTCCAGGATCACGCCCTGGGCTGAAGGCAGGCACTAAACCACTGAGCCACCCAGGGATCCCCCAGAAATAAAACATATTATTTTATTATTTTTTAAGATTTTTTAATGTATTTATTCATGAGAGACAGAGAGAGAGGCAGAGACAAAGGCAGAGGGAGAAGCAGGATCTCTGTGGGGAGCCTGATGCAGGACTGGGATCATGCCCCAAGCCAAAGGCAGAGGCTCAACCACTGAGCTACCCAGGCGCCCCAAAAGAAAAAACATTTTAATTCAGTGTTTCTCATGTTTAAATTACAGTGTACCAAATAAATGTTAGTTTTACTACTCACGGTAACTGACAATGATGAGAGTTTTGAGTATTTTCATAATATTTTAAATGTTTAAATGTTTTTAAACATAAATGTTTTAAATGTTTTTAAAGAATAAGCACAACCCCCACTGCCTAAAATTAAGATAAGTTTTATAGCTTCTCCTTGCATGGTTATTTTTACTTTTCTGCACTAATATGCAAAGTAACAATTGCATGTCTTCCTACATCAAATTCTTAGCTCCTGCTCTTTCCTTGGCCTGATGTAGCTGGACATCAGAGAGCATGTGGCTGTTCCTTCATGCTCTTAAACCTCTGCTCAGAGAAGGCTTTCCAGAAAGCATCTGTCCAGAAAGCATCACTTCTTCCTCCCATTGCTTTACATTTCCTTCAGACTGCCTTCTTTTTCTTCACATATTTATTTCTCCACACCCACTAGAAAGTAAGCTAAAGGAGAACGGACACTTTGTCTTAGTCATTCTACATTCCCAGATTCTAAAATGGTACTAGCACACACAAAGCAATCATAATTTTTTCTTGAATGAAATTTTATGATAAATACATCACCACTGTAAGCTATTACTGATAAAAGTAAGAACTGCAAGATATAGAACAAACTAATCAGCAAAATCCTGTTTTTAAGACTCAATCTATTTACATGTGTACATAAATAAAGATGTGGAAAGATACTTAACAAAAATGTTACCAATCAATATGATTCTGGCTAGTGGTATTGGCAAGGTGGATGGAGAACAGGATAAAGATTTTCATTTTATACTTTAAATATTTTTATATTGTCTCTTTCACAAAGTAACATTACTTGTGAAATTAAAAATAAAGAAAACAGCGTATATTAACTACTGTCATGATGCCATTTTAAAAAAAGACTATTTGAGAGAAAGAGAGTGAGAGCATGAACAGGGAGAGGAGCAGAGTGGGAAAGAATCTCAAGCAGATTCCATGCTGAGCACAAAGACCAATGTAGGGCTCAATCTCATGACCTTGAGGTCATGACCTGAGACCAAACCAAGAATCGGTCACTTAACTGACTGAGCCACCCTGACACCACCCCATGATGCCATTTTTGATAGCAACAATAACTGTGAGGCAGGCTCTATCCTTAACACTTCAAAGGTACCATTTCATTTAAATATATAAGAAATATCTAAGAATTACTATAAATAGTAATCGGAGAGGCTGAGCAATGTGTCCAGGTCACAGCTAGAAAGGATACAAAAAGATGCACATAGGCAAATTAAGTAAAATTTGTCACATGTTAGACTTTTTCCTCTCTGATTATGTGTAGTTGGAAGCAAGAGTGATAACATTTATGTGCTCACCCTGCAGGCCTAGGTGACCCAGATGTACTCCGCATAGAGCTCTCCACTCGAGGGCTAGCCACTTCAGGAGGCTGAGGAGGAATGAGGGTTTTCCGAACTGCCATTCTGAAAAAGACCAGACAAACCCAGAAAACAACAGTCCGAGGGCATTAAAAGACAGGAAGTACATATTTGCTAGGCATACCTATGGCAAAATGAAAGCACTATATTGGCTAACCCATTTTTTTAAGTGGGTTTCAAAATTTTATCAAAGTAATATAGGTATATTATTGAAAAAGCGAAACTGCACTAAAATGCTTTTAACAAAATATGGCATGTCCCAACCCCATCCCTTCCCCATTTCCTGCCCATCTCTCTTCAGGAAGCAAGCACTGTGACTCTTTTAGCTTCTACTTCTAGTATGTCACGTTTCCTTTCTTTTTTTTTTTTTTTTTTAAGGGATTTCAGATACTCTATGAAGAATCACGTTTCCTTTCTACTCATTATCAAACTTGGAATCCATATTATGTGTTCATGATTATTATGTCTATGTATTTACACTGACCTAAGTTCCTCAAAGTCAAATGAAAAGAATTGATCAAGTTAATTAGTGTCAACTGGGCCATGCAGTAGAGGCCACATATGGCTCAGACTGAGAACCGCTAGGCTCAGTAATGTGAAGCCGTGAGTAATCATGACATGTTTAGTTCTGGCAGAGTGGTGGGAGCAAATGCTAGACAAGAATGGGTTGAGAGAAAATGGCTAGATCCAGAATATACCATTTTGCAAAGCCTAATTAATGGATCCAGATATTGATCAAGTCTGCTAGGATCTCAAAATGGGAGACCGTCATGTATCATTTTAATTTATAAAGTGATCTTGCCAAAAAAAAAGATATATGAATCTAATCCTTAAGTTTTAGATTCAAGTAATGAGAAAATGTGTGGAGAAGACAAGAACAGCAAAACTACACTACAAGGGTAGTGTGTTGAATTGTGGTCCCTAAAAATATATTCAAGTCCTAATCCTTGTACCTGTGAATGTAAGTTAGAGATCTCAAAGTGAGGTCCTTCTAGCTTTAAGATATGTCCTAAATCCAATGATTGGTATCCTTATTGCAGAAAAGAGAGGGAGATTTTAAGACACAGAGACACAGGGAAAGCCATGTGAATCGGTCATGTGAGATTAGAGGGATGTTTCCCTAAGCCAAAGGTTTGCCAATAGTCACTGGAAGTTAGGAAGTTAGGAAGGAGGAAGAGGATTCTCTTTGGGTGCATTCCGAAGGAACTAACTCTTTTTGACATCTTGATTTCACACTTCTAGCCATAGGAATTGTGAGAATAAATCTTTTTTTTTTTTTTAAGATTTTATTTTTAAGCAACTTCTATTTTTTTTAAATTGGGAATTGATGTCATTTAATTTAATTTTTAAAAGATTTTATTTATTTATTCAAGAGAGACAGAGACAGAGAGAGAGAGAGAGGCAGAGACATAGGCAGAGGGAGAAGCAGGCTCCCTACAAGGAGCCCAATGCAGGACTTGATCCCAGAACACTGGGATCACGCCCTGAGCCAAAGGCAGACTCTCAACAGCTGAGCCATCCAGGTGTCCCTTAAGCAACTTCTACACCTAACTTGGGGCTCGGACTCACAACCCCAAGATTGAGATTTGCGTACTCCACCATGAGATATGCGTACTCCACCAACTGAGCCAGCCAGGCACCTCTGTTAGAATAGATTTCTGTTGTTTTAAGCCACCAGATTTGTAGCTCTAGGAAACTAATACAATGTGGATGCAATTGATAAAATCCAGGAAGAGAAAGGGAAAAGTCTACAGGACAAAAGATCAAGTTTCTTCAACAAATAAATTGCAAGGAAAAAAGATGAAGGAAACCTATAGAAGAGTCTTAGGAGACATATCAACTGATCACAATGTGGGTACCTTATCAGAATATTGATTCAAATAACTTAAAAACAAAAATTTGTGACATTTGAGACCACTGGAAATTTGAACGAGTAGGTATTTGAGATTACAAGATTATTCTATTTTTTAGTAAGTCCCTCAATACACACATGCTGAAATATATACAAAAGAAATGACGTGGCTGTCTGGGATTTGGTTCAAAATATGGTAGAAAGGAGTGGGTAGGCAGGTAGATTAAACAAAACTGGCCATGAGCTGATAAACTGATAACTGAAATTGAATGATGGGTATGGGTATACCTTCATAAGTTCAAAATTTTAATTTGTTTAAAGTTTTCCATAATAAAAAGTAAAAAAATAAACAACTCTACCAACTCTACTAACTCCCCAAAAGCAAAGAAAATAATCAAACCTAATGAGATACACCACTATATATCCACAGAATAACCAAACTTAAAGAATGTCAGTAACAAGTGTTGGTGATGAATGCAATGATCCCCACCTGCTGCTTAGACTGTACAGGGGTATAAACAAGTATAGCTTACAACTCAGCAGATCCCCTCCTACATATGTAACAAATGCCATTTACCTATGTATCAAAGGTCATACACAAAAAACATTCAGGATCACATTATGGCCCCAAGCTGGAATCAACCCATAGATCTATGCATAAACTATGGTATTGTTATACAATGGCATTTACTATAGCAATAAAAAATTACAATCACATGCAATAACATGGATGAATTGTACTTTAAGCCCAGGGAAGGAAGGTGGAATCACACAAAAACATATAATACATAATTCAATAGAAGTTCAAAAAGAGGCAAAGCAAAGTGAAAGGGTCAAAAGAAAAACTGGTTACTTTTGGGAGAAAGTGTTGGTAATATCGTTTTTCTTGACCTAGATAGTAGGTGTATGCTGTGTTCACCTGTGCTAATTACACCATACATGCATTATCTTTGCAGTTTTCCATACCTCAGTGAAAGTGCTGAGAGAGAAAGAAACTGAAAGAAAAACTGGAGTTAGCAAATATATGTAACTCCTTTATTTTCTTTGCAAATAGGAACAAAAAAATGGGGTAGGTAGTGAAGCAATGTGGCTCAACAGAAGGGTTTTAGGATGGAAGAAATGACAGCATGTGTATGCTTTCTATGTGTATCAAGAAAAGGCTAAGTAAGTAGGAGAGAGGGAGAAGAGCTACAGCACTGTTCTCAGCAGGCTACAAAAGCTGAGGTCAGCGAAGCACCGAGAGTCCATCCAGAGTAACAGATGAGATGAGTAGAGCATGGGATACAGAGGGTGGCAGGTAAGGAGATGTAAGAGCTAGAGTTTGTGGAAGTTCTCTTTTGGGTGTTTCCATTTTTCTCAAAAGGTAGGGAACAAGTTCATCAGCTAGTAACGAATGTGGATGAGGAAGGGTGGTTTTGAGAGGAGCAAAGGTAAAACAGCTGGTTCTGATGAGATGAAGGTGGGGGACAAGGAAGTGGGGGCTGTATGCAAGGAAGTGATTGTAATTGTAATGGACTACGAAAGCCAAGTCAGAGAAAGCAGAGAAAGGCCATCCATGAAAAGCAGTGAGGAATAATGCAAAAGTGGTAGCATCAGTGGACTGAAGTTTCCCCGGTGAGTACCCCTGGAGTTGCAATATCCCTCCGGGGTGGTGAGAAGACAGAAGGTAGGCTGTGGGACACTGGAGGACAGAAGAGGTCAGAGAAGGCTTGAGTATGTGCTTATGGTATGTGCTGCTGATAGATGGAGAAGGACAGGGAAGCATTCAAACAACTCAGAAGCCAGAGAGCTGGGCAATCATTTCGGACACAATGACAGCTGGACGTTAGGGACCTTATGAAGGACATACAAACATATCTGCAAGTCAAACTGGAATCTGATTGAGCCTCTTGAGTGGCCCTGACCAACAAGGTAGCCTCTACCCATATGGGGCATCTAAGCATTTAAATGATAGCAAGTGTACCTAAGAGCAAAATTTTTAATGGTAATCTGATTTAGTTATTTGAAAACTTTTCAGTGTGCCTGGAATAACGTGGCTATGTGAAAGTATTTTTTCAACTGCAAATTTTATGAAATTGGAGTACAGACTGAGCACTTTCCAAGAGGGATGGCCTGAAAATAGCAGTAAGGCAAAAAGAGGACATCAACTCCACCATCAGGCCCAGTGACAGAAGAATGGGGAGGAGAGACAGTCACTACCATGGAGACAGTGCAGGAGCTGAGACCCTGGGGGAGAGCCAGGTGCTAGTTAAAGAAGGCAGGCACACAGGGGTTGGTGACAGTCAGTGACAAATGAGAACAGTGTGTCCCATGGAGGAGGCAGCAGCCAGACTAACCCTGTGACCTCAAGCCTTTCAAGTCCACAATAAAATGAGCATCATCCAGTGGGAAATACGCAGACACTCTACAAGGGTCTTTCTGGAAGAAGAAATGTGAATGTGTTCCTAGAGAAATGCAGACTACAGGGGGAAATCACGACCAGGACTGGGATCAAGGGAAATGCAGGCACTTGTATCTGTGATGGGGTGTGTTAGCTGATGGTTTGTTTTGGAAAGCACTTTGACAATATCTGTCAAAATTAAAAATGTACACACCCCTTGATCCAGAGTTTCCTCCTCCTGAAATTGTCCTAAAAGCTACTATGAGTCCAAAAGGGCCATGGAGGATAATGTCTGTACTGGCAATATTTGTTAAGAGCGAAAAATGAAAAACAACCCAAATGGTTTATCAGTAAGGCAGTGATTACATACGTATACGATGGCCTGTCTTTATACTGAAATACTATGTGTTCATTAAAGAAAAGAAAGTAGATCTATATGTAACGATAAGAAAAGATGTCTACTTTGCATGAAGAGAAAAAGCAAACTGTAAGATCATGAGTAATATTCCATTTTTCTAGAAAATGTTAAATACATAAAAAGAATTATGTTATCACCAAAAAAAAAAAAAGAAGGCAGGCACACTCAAAGAGGAAGAATACAGGGAATTCTCATGATGACAGACTCAACTATGGGGGCACAGCAGAAGGGTTATAGGGAGACAACAAAGTGTAAGAGAACAGGGAAGATCTTTAAGATCTTTTATCTCCAAGGTTGTGAAATTTCAAGATGTTTATCTTGGTGCTGGGGTATTTGTGTCCACAGCATCTACTGTGCTGGGCATTTCATGGTTATTTAAAATCAGGAAACTCATGCCCTTCACGTTTAGAAACTTTCTAAGAATTGTTTTTAAGTGATCTTCATCTTCTCTGATCACCTGCTGAAACTCCATTATTTAGAGGCTCTCCTCAACTGGTACTTTTAATGTTCTTTTCTGTTTCCTATCTTTTTGCTTTTTTACTCTATTTTCGAGAGATTTCCTCAACTGTATTCTCCAACTCTTCTGAGCTCAATTTCTGCTTTCGTAGTTTAAATGTCAGGACACACTCTTATTGTTTTCCAAATGTTCCTTTTGTACAATACTGCCTTCCTGTTTCATGAATATATCTTTTTTTGTCCTGTGAAGACAGCATTCATAGTTTTGGTCTTTACTTGCTTTTACTTTTATTCTCATTGTCTAGCCTCTGTATCTTCCAGGCTGTTTTCCAGTATGTCTTACGGTTTATATCTTGCATTGTTAGAAGGCCCCTCAGATACCTGGTTATCCTTGGATGTGTGTTCATGATTGTGAGTGGGGAACTAACACTGGTGGAAATTCGGAGCTTGAGGAAGAGAGGGAGAGAAAGGTGGGGAGGGGCAGAGGAACAGGGACAGAAAGTGTCTTAAGCAGGCTCCATGCCCAGTGCAGAGCCCAATGCGGGGCTCGATCTCACAACCTGAGATCATGGCCTGAGCCAAAATCCAGAGTTGGATACTTAACTGGGCCATCCACGTACCCCAGCCCTTGTCTATTTTAATTTTCACTGTAAGGTGATCTGATTCCTGATCTTATGAAATCCCTAGTGTTGGGATCTTTGCATCTTTCCCCCTGGGCTGGACAATCCCAGAAAGAAAGTGGAGTCTTCATCTCACTTTTTGCCTATAGCATTCAAATGCCAGGGTTCTGCCAGCTAAAAAGGGAGAAGAGGACTAGGGAGTCTCAGTACTCTGCAAATCTGTTTCTGGTAAAAGACTCTTGGCCCACCCTTTGCTGATTGATCCCAATGCACCATCTGGGAGAGTTTAATCCCCCTCCCGGCTGGTTGCAAGCTGGGGTTGGAAGGAGCAGTGTACAACAAAGTACGGACAGAGAAGGGGATGCAGGGCTCTAATCTTCTCAAACAGATTTCAACTCAGCTTCCTTCTACCCCTTGTCCTTCCCATTCCTGGTCCTTCTGAAGACTCAGCAATTTCAGTGAGGATGCTTCTCAATGTTCTCCATACACTTAACATTCAGCTTTCTCAGAGCTAAGTGAGTGATCACTCACCTACCTGCTTTCCAGCTTCAGAGTTTGGCTGCTGTTGCCTTCTCCTATTCTCCCCATATCTGTGTGTCTGTATCTTTACAGAAAGCCTCTTTGCTAAAAGTTCTATAGGGTTTTGAGGGGACAAGAAATTTAGAAGTGTGTGTTCAACCTGCCATGTTAAGTATGAGCTTTGCCTTGCATTTTCATTGATAAGGTTCCTTTGCCACAGACTGACTTATCTTTAAAAGAGACTCTGGTGGGCAGCCCGGGTGGCTCAGCAGATTAGCACCACTTTCGGTCCAGGGCGTGATCCCAGAGACCTGGGATCGAGTCCCACGTCGGGCTCCCTGCATGGAGCCTGCTTCTCCCTCTGCCTGTGTCTCTGCCTCTCTCTCTCTCTCTGTGTCTCTCATGAATAAATAAATAAAATCTTTAAAAAAAAAGAGAGACTCAGGTGGAGGCAAAGCTCTGCGCATCTGGAAACCCTATACAGATGCAGCAGCTTATTTTCTTGCTATGCTTTAACCTTTACTGTCTTCTACTGTTGATGCACATTAGCTCAGTAGAGTCACAGAACTCTGCTCTCTAAAGTGTGACTGCCCATCTTCCACCTCTCAAGTTTTTAAGTTTCAGAGCATAGCATATATCTTCTTGCCCATGACCCACACCAACTCAGAGATTCTCTGGCAACACAGGGCACTCCTGTCACTGAATATGACCCTTATACTTAATACACCTGGGGTACTGCTTGCTCTGAGCAACAGTCATGTCGGTCGATGAGGAAAAAAATACACAGTACACATTAATGTGCTTACCTAGACAAGCCTGAAGGGTATGTTAGAAGCTACTCAGAAAGTCTAGAATTAAACTCCCCAAACTAAAGAGAACTCCTAAAGGAGTATCCAACAACTACTTATAAAATGACCCTCCACAGGCTCATGGATTCTGACTATCCTATAGTCTTTGCTGGGTAAGGCTCTACTGAATAAGCCTGCGTTCAAGTTATTTTGAAAGAGATTAAAAAATGCCACAGAAGATGAGAGATTATATATAGAGTTTGCTACCAGCACTGGAGGAGTGCCTACTGTTTCTACTAATTACATCCAGAACTAGAGGTGTCGTGCAGCATTACTGGATCTACCTACCCATCTGTGGCAGGTTTCTTCCGGAGGATACTGGGCCGGGGGGATGAACCCTGGGCAGGAGCGCTGCTGCCAGCACTCTGGCTGTGTGTCGGCACCACAGTTGTTGGTGCTGGAGCAGCGCTGAACGGATTGCTGATAGGGTTGGCTACAATTGTGGCTCCGTCTGCCAACACCACGGCTGGAGGACAGGGAGGGGGTGGGAGAGAACAATGAAGAAAAGGACACAAAAGAAACATTACTAAAATGTCACTTAAGACAAAAACAATTAGACTACCAGAATTAGAGTGCCCGTGTTAGGACTGTCCAGTTTCAAGAAGGGAAGGGATGAACACAATGTTCATCTGCCTAAAAGCAGATGGCAAAGTGAGAGAGGTTACTAAGTCTACTGATGCATGATCAGTAACCATTTCTCTTTGCTTTATAATCATAATTACTAAAACATCAGATAAGATAAAGTACGTAGCATATTTCAAGAAATAATTTAGTTTTTGTGAAATATCATTGCCTCTCAACACCTAAAAAGGATACCAACAATCCTTAAAAATGATACATTAATTTTACAGCTTCATATACAACTCCAAAAAAAATCTTAAACAGAATGAGAACACTGTAATAAGGTGAATTTGCTCTCTCAACTTTATGGAGTGCTTTAACACATGCAAACGCATATTTGGCTGTTTATGTATATATTTCTTAATGTTTACAATGACTCTGACAGATAAATTACAAGCAATTCATGTTAAAAAAGGGAAATTAAGGCACAGAGAAATTAATCGAGACTACCTAACCAATATGTAGCAGAACCAGGATTTAAACCTAGTATCACTCTTTCCTCCATACCAACTTCCATGCAAAAACTCAAATTACCTGAAGTCTTTCCTTCAGGCTGTGGCTGCTGAGTACCCATTGGTGCAGGCTGAAGTCCCTGTGTGCTGATTGGGGTTGCTGAGTGAATTCCCTGTGTGCCCATTGGTGCTGGCTGTATTCCTGGAGTCCCGATGGGGGCTGGCTGTATCCCCTGTGTACTGATGGGTGCTGGCTGGATCCCTTGGATATGTCGAGCATGAGAAGCATCTACTGTCATCAACTGCATGGGGTTTAGGTGGACCGTGGATGCTACCCCAACACCAGTTTGAGCTGTGATGGCAGAGTTTGGAGCCTGAGCGGAAACTGAAAATGATGCAGAAAGTGACTACAAGAATGTCAGCTCTGATTAGACACAGTCCACATAAAGAGAAAAACACTAAAATGAAAACAGAATTTTCCACCCTAAAAGATCTAAATCCTCAGTTTTGTGGTTTTTTATTTTTAAGAAGGAGAGAGAGAATCCTCAGCAGATTCCACACCCAGCACAGAGTCCAATGTGGGGCTTGATCTCATGACCCTGAGATCGTGACCTGAGCTGGAATCAAGAGTTGGATGCTCAGCCAACTGAGTCACCCAGGTGCCCTAGTCGTCGTCTTCTTTTTTTTTTTTTTTAAGATTTATTTATGAGAGAGAGCGAGAGAGAGAGTGAGCGAGTGCACACAAGTTGGGGGTGGGGAGTGGAGAGGGAGAGAGAATTTCAAGTAGACTCAGTACAGAGCACAGAGTCTGATCTGGGGCTCAATTTCAAAATCCCAAGATCATGACCCAAGCCAAAACCGAGTCAGATGCCCAAATGACTATACCACCCAGGTGCCCCATAAATCTTATTTTTTCCCTAAGCACTACATAAAGCTCTATATATTAGAGTTTTTTCCCCTCACTTCCTATCAGTTTGATATGATGTTGCTGCAGATTACTAGAAAGAGCATTAAAACAAGAAAAAATAAATCATCTATTAAATTCCAAATAGGAACAGGCAACTGTGCTAAATAAAACTTCTTTTTTTTTTTTCAATTTTTATTTATTTATGATAGTCACAGAGAGAGAGAGAGAGAGAGAGAGAGAGGCAGAGACATAGGCAGAGGGAGAAGCAGGCTCCATGCACCGGGAGCCCGATGTGGGATTCGATCCTAGGTCTCCAGGATCGCGCCCTGGGCCAAAGGCAGGCGCCAAACCGCTGCGCCACCCAGGGATCCCTAAATAAAACTTCTGAGATACATCCGTAACTCCCAGGTCAAGAACCTTTACTCTAATTGATGGAACCACCATCACAGGTATTTCTGATATATGGCAACTATGAATTTGAACTTCCACATATCCACTGAAGAGAGAGAACAAACAAGTTTCCTTTTCACTACTGTATATATTAAAAACAAACTCAACAACAACAGAACTGAAAACAACAGTATTCCCAGGAATCAAAAAAGAATTTCTACTTATGGAAAGAATAATATAAATGATGTTTCTTCTCAGTCATCAAAACAATCCAGAAAAAGATATTTGTACCCCATATTCACTGAAACATTATTGACAATAGCCAGGATATCAAAACAACCCAAAGGGTCCACTGAGGGATAAATGGGTAGAGAGAATGGAATCTCTATCTACACACACACACACATACACACACACATAATTTAGCCTCAGAAAATTAAATCTTGCCACCCGTGACAACATGGATGAATCCTCAGGGCATTATGCTAAGTGAAATAAGCCAGACAAAGACAGAAAATCCCCAGTATGATCTCACTTATACATGGAATTTAAAAACAAATATAAACAAACCAAGTTCATAGATACAAAGAACAGACTGGTAGTTGCCAAAGGCAGGAAATGGGGAAGGGGGGTGGGAGACACAGGGAAGGGCATCAAAGATACAAACTGCCAGTTATAAAAGAAGTAAGACATGGGGATGTAATGTACAGCATGGTGACCATGGTTAACAATACTATATTGTACATCTGAAAGTTGCTAAGAGGATATTTCTTTAAGTTCTCATCACAAGAAAAAACAATTTGTAATTCTGTTGTCAATGGATGTTAACTAGACTTATGGTGATTTGATGACATACACAAATACCGTATCATTATGTTGTACCTCTGAAGCTAATATGTTTTTTTTTTTTAATTTTTATTTATTTATGATAGTCACAGAGAGAGAGAGAGGGGCGCAGAGACACAGGCAGAGGGAGAAGCAGGCTCCATGCACCGGGAGCCTGACGTGGGATTCGATCCCGGGTCTCCAGGATCGCGCCCTGGGCCAAAGGCAGGCGCCAAACCGCTGTGCCACCCGGGGATCCCTGAAGCTAATATGTCAATGATACCTCAATTAAAAAAAAGGGGGAAACTATGTAATTTAAATTTTATAAACCATATAGCAGTTAAGAAAAGGTAAATTGTTATCACCAATGAGAAAATTACAATGAAATGTTAGCACATTTAAATTCATAAGACTGGGCAGCCCAGGTGGCTCAGCGGTTTAGCGCCTCCTTCAGTCCAGGGTGTGATCCTGAAGACCCAGGATCGAGTCCCATGTTGGGCTCCCTGCATGGAGCCTGCTTCTCCCTCTGCCTGTGTCTCTGCCTCTCTCTCTCTCTGTGTTTCTATGAATAAATAAATAAAATCTTCTAAAAAAAAAAAAGTTCATAATGACTGCTACATTGCAATTCTTCCCTTGTTGTAAAGAAAGAAAGAAAAAGAAAAAAAAGAACTAACCCCCCCAAATTATTAGTTTCTTCTTAAGAAGTGAGTAAACCTTTGTTTCTCAGTAACAGTTGTGGGCACTTGCCTGAACATGCAGTCTAGTCACCACTCCAAGCCTTTCAAGATCCAATCTCATTCCATGTTCTGCATTCTTACTCACACTACACTCCTGCCAAAACCAAACTGCTCTGTTCCAAGCACATATTCTATGCTAATACTTTATTCACACACAGGAGAGTGCTCTCCCCAAATCCTACCCCATAGCTCTGTCTTGTGCATTGAGAGGTTTTCCAAATTTCACTTCCTTTAGGAAATCACTTCTGACCTCCAACCCTACCCTCTCAAGTGGAAATAACCTCTCTTAACTCAAAAGCAGGCTGGCTTTGCTTAAGCCTCTTTTACTGGAACTTGGCACTTCCTAGTAAGAGCTTGTCATGTCCTCTCTCCCTATGAGGCTCTAAGCTTATTCTAAGTGATCTGGTTAGAAGCCAACCTTACAAATAGAGCCTAACACAGAACTTTACATAGAACAACAGGGTTTCAATAAATATCTGAAATTACTAAATGCATGAATGAGGGTACCTGTGTGGCTCAGTTGGTTAAACATCTGCCTTAGGATCAGGTCCCTGCTGCTTAGGGGGAGTCTGCTTCTCCCTCTGCCCCTCCCCCTGCTCATATTCTCTAATAAATAAAATCTTAGAAAAAAAAATAAATGCATGAATGAAAAAATGAATGGAGTGGAAAACATCTCTGAAACAAGTGAAATTTCAGGAACAATTTGAGAGGATCAGTTACTTGCAAACTATACAGCTTATGCATATATATTCATACTTACATGTTTATATCTATATCTAATAACCAACAAGATTCTATCTTTATAAGTAACCAGAATCCATGAACAAATTGGTTTAATTTATCATAAACTATGTATTACAGTAATCTCATATTTGGCCTATTATATATATACAAATTTTCCTGTCCTCTCTGATTTGAAAACATCTGCTTTAAAATCATTCAAAAGGAGCTACTTGAAAACAGAAGATTGTAAGCTGGTTAAAAAAAATCACTTCTTTAGTTGCATCCATGCATGCAAAGATCCACATGTCTGAGAAGTAACACATTT
Source organism: Canis lupus baileyi (assembly GCF_048164855.1). Lineage (NCBI taxonomy): Eukaryota > Metazoa > Chordata > Mammalia > Carnivora > Canidae > Canis > Canis lupus. The sequence continues at coordinate 27,899,562 of NC_132857.1, read as the reverse complement.
CCCATCATCTGCACCAACAATGATGGTATTGGTATTGGAAGAAATAAACTGCTGTTGACTGGATTATTCATTTTTCTGTGTTCCTATCTATCAGGACTACTGTAGTGGTGAAAGAAGTCACTTGGAAAAAATAATAATGTAGTGAAACAGATGGTTGGCAGGATCCCCAATACTTCTGACGGTGCTCTTACAATGGATTTTTACAAATAAATGTTTATATAAAATGATAGTGTCTGCATAGACTGTTCAGCTGAAGAGAGACTCTGCAGGTATTTTTCAGCTGAATAGTATTCAGAGAAATACATATTGGTCATGAGTTACCTTCCCCAGAAAGGCAACATGACTGCATTGTTATAGAAGTATCAACTGCCTGAGGAAGATTAATGAACCTGAAGGAAGTGCTGTTACTGACAGCTGAGAATTTTCAACAATTAGTGTAACACACATACACACACATACATGAAATTTACTTAATTGTTAACATGGTTCAACCATACTTTTTGCATCCTACTTTTGGCAATAATTAATTAAACATGGTTTTATCTTTATAGGACTGTTAATAAAGAACAGTTATATGTTTCCTTTAAAAAGATGTTATTAATCTGATGTACAGAAAATATGATAGAAAACTCAGAATAATTCATCAGCTATTTCCCCACATTACAATAAACCTTGGGAGGGGCGCCTAGATAGTGTTCAATTGGTTAAATGTCTGACTCTTGGTTTTGGCTCAGGTGGTAATCTCAGAGTTGTGAGATCAAATCCTGTGTCTGGCTCCATGTTCAGCATGGAGTCTGCTTGAGACTCTGCCTCTCCCCCTGCCCCCACCCTCACTCTCTCTCTCTCTCAAATAAATAAATCTTAAAAAAAATTAATAAATAAGCCTTGGGGAAAGTTCTGTGGAAAAAAAACAAAAACAAAAAACCCAATGCAGATATTGAGGAATCTGTCTGCAAAGCTATTTAAATACCTTAATATTTGGAAGTTTTAGACCAGCGTTGTCCAATGGAAACATAAATCATATGTGCAATTATAAATTTTCCAATAGCCATATTAATAAAGTAAAAAGCAGGACAAATTAATTTTAATGATATTCTTTAACTCAATATATTTCAAATATTACAATTTCAAAATATAATCGTTATAAAAATAATTAGTAAGCTACTTTACATCCTCTTTTCCATACTGTTATTATAAAAATTCAGGATATGTTTTACTAATAAAACACATTTCAAATCAGATACTGAGTTCAATTTTTATTAGAAATATTTTATTTGTATTTTGATTCAATACAATCTACAATTTTGAAACAGTTTCATAATCACTAAGTTGTTCCAAACATATTAAAAAATTCTCTAATTTGAATTAAGTTAAACAAAACAAAACCAATCAGTTTTTCATTTGTGCCAGGTCCCCCTTTAAGTACTCAATGGCTTGATGGAGCCCTGGCTGCAGTGATGGATCACACAGAAGGGCAATGCCCACAATCTGGGCAATCTGCCTCTCTTATGCCTAAAGTGAGTTGAGAGTCTCATAGGAAAAGAAAACACAAACTGTGAAGAGTAAGCGCTGTTTTTTCTGGATTGGCAAAAAGAACACTATAACTCGGGATGCTAAGTGTTGAGCAGAACTGGACTAATATTAAAAACACAACATATCACAAAACAGAAGCCCCATTAAAGTACAGGTTTTATCATTTTAACTGTACTGCCACTTCAAAGTATAACAAATTGGTAAATCATCATCCTCAGGGTGGGATAAAAACCATACAAATATACTAATAAGTGGATAGATCATAGAGATGTGATCTAAAACCTTAAAGCTTCAGATTTTAACCTTATCTGAATCTGAAGATAGAAGGTAGTTAAATCCATACTACAAATACCCACTCATCAATTTTGATCTCTTTGCTTGCAAAAATTGGAATTTTAAAAGTCCTCCTAATAGCAGGGCTCATACCTGGATATTGTCGGATGGTGGACACAGAGCTGGTGATTGGGGTGTACGTGTGCGCAGCCAGTGGGTATGCAGAAGGTGGGTATGTTGGCAAAAAGTACTGGAACTGAACGGGAACAGATGGTCTATAGATGGAAGACAGATAATATGAAGCAAAACAGGTCTATTTTCTTCTTCATTTTCAAATGATCCTATCCTCCAGATCCTCTTCACAACCTTATATGTCATGCCAACATTTCCTCAATTGTGTCCCAAAATAAACTGTTAGATCAAAGGACACACTTGAAGAGAGAGTAGTTTTTTTAAATGGGTATTTTAAATAACTACATCAATAAACATAAAAACACACACAGTAACAATGACCAAAGCTGACTCAAGAAAACTTAGTAATCAAAGGTTTTCTCTGCTAAATTCCACTTGAAAGACTCTAAGTTTACACTGTTTTTATTGGCAAATCTTATCAAACACGTGTAAAACAGATTAACATAAACTTATACAAACTGATTCAGAAACCAGAAAGAGAAGAAACAAGATCTAATTTAACCAACACCGAAACTGGATAGGGAGAATAGGAGAAAAAATTATAAACAAATCTCATTCTCTACATCAATGTAAAAATTTCTAAATAAAATGGAATTAAGTACTGTATAAAACAAAATACATCATGATCAGATACAGTTTACCACAGGAAGAATGATTCAATATGAAAATTTCTATGAATGTTTTAGATCCTATTAAAATATTAAAAGAATCCTTTGAAATATCACAAAAGATATACAAAATTATTTAATAGAAATTAACATAATACTATATGTTAACTATACTAAATTAAAGAAAAACTACTTCCCCCTTCCAATTTTTGATAGCATTCAATACTTATTCATATTATAAATACCTGAAAAATAGGAATGGGAAAAAACTCCATTCCTCAATTTGAAAACAGCCAACTACTAAAATCTATACTGAAATTTCCCAAGAATTCCCATTCCCAAGAATTCCCATTCAGGAATAAGATAAGAATGTTCACTATCTCTGGTCTATTCAACATCACATTGGAAGATCAGGAACAAGAAAAACACAAGTATGCAAAATGGAAATGAAAAAAATCACTCATCCATCAAAAAAACTGTCCTTTTTTTGTAGACAAACACCTACATAGGAAATCCAAGAGAATCTATAAACTTTTAGGCCTGTTAGGTGTGTTTAGCAAGGAGAGTGGACACAAAGACCAGTATATTAAAACCTATAAGGATTCCTACACACGATAATACTCAAACAAGAACATTTAAACATGGGGCGCCTGAGTGGCTCAGTTGGTTAAGCTTCTGCCTTCAGCTTAGGTCATGATCTCATTCTCTGTGAATGAGCTCTATGTTGGGCCCCCTGCTCAGTGGGGAGTCTGCTTCTACGTCTCCCTATACCCTTCCCCCTGTTTATGCTCTCTCTCTCAAATAAATAAAATGTTTAAAAAAAAAAAAAAGAACATTTAAAAACGATCCAATTCTGAACTTCATATGCACTATACCGGGTTCTCACTAAGGGAGAAGAGATACAAATATGGAATGGGGAAGGTAATGGGGTTATACTAGAAGTATCAGCATGTCCTAAAAAGTTTTTTTTTTTTTAAAGATCTATTTATTCTAGAAAAAGTGAAAGAGTGAGTGTGCAAGCAGGGGAGGGGTAAAGGGAGAGGAAGAGAATCTCAAGTAGGCTCCCCACTCAAGCATGGAGATTGAGGAGGGGCTTGATCCCATGCCCCCGGGATCATGACCTGAGCCAAAACCAAGAGTCAGACACTTCACTGAGTGAGCCACCCAGGCACCCCTTAAGAGTTTTTATTACATCGCATACTTCCTATCTCTGCCTGCTAAAAGAGCCTGGAAAAAATGACAATCAGGTAGCAATGAACAGAGCTAAAGCCTAGATCCTGGTTTCTAACTGATAAAAAGGAACCAGGGTTCCCTGGAGAAATGGTAGATTACAGGCTCAGACAATGTGCAGGAGGAGCTTGGAGTATGCTTGCAGTGGGAAGTAAGGTAGGGCTACAATATTTGGGTCACGGAAAACCCACAGGAAATGGTCTGAAGAAGCTCCCAGAGATGATCTGAGCATCAAAATAGATGACAATAATGGATTATAATAATAAACTAAATCCATGAGCCCACACTCATTTAAAATTAAAATACATGGGGATAGATAAAATTTATTTACATAATTTATTACACTTATACCAACTGATGAGTGTGGAAGAAATGATAGAAAAAAAAGTCACTGTTTTGCAACCATCATACTGCAACCATCAACTTGATTCAGTGAAGAATCCTCAATAGATGCTAACACCACTGAGTGACAGGTTATTGAGGAATAGGGTATTTATAGTCTCAAACTATTTCCACACATTAGTGGTTTACAAAGGAGAAAAATATATCTTTATAGCAAAAATCTGGCAAATATCACTTTCACTAGGTAATTAGTGCTGACTTGGCTAACAATGGGACATAGGGGTGGCATGAGCTCTCTGATATAATAACAGTGAGAAGAATGTATCACTTAAGTGGTATTTGCTTCAAAAATGTACAACCTGAATCTAACTATGTACAACCTGAATCTAACTATGAGGAAACAATCGAACAAGCTTGAACTGAAGAATATTCTACAAAAACAACTGGCCTATCTATACTCTTAAAAAAATGTCACTATATGAAAGGGAATGGAAGGCTAAAGAATCATTTTAGAAACTGCGCTGTGGTTAACGAGAAGGCCTTTGTTCTCTGGGGATGAAAATGAAGGTCATGTCACTGCAACCCATACTCTCAAATCAGCTCAAAATCAATCAAACACAGAAATACACCAAACAAAGAAGCAGATACCAGCAGAACATCCATCAAAAGAAGAATGGCTAAATAAATAAACATAGCATATTTTCATAAAACAAAACAAAAAAAATACAATTATTTTCAGGAGGAAATCTGAAAAGAAGTATATGTATACTATATTTATGGGACATTTTGTGTTACTGAAAAATCAAAACAATTAATGACATAATGAGGTAGTGTAACTGGCACATTCCCTCCTACCTATTGTCACTTCGGGTTTCCATGGCCACAGGATTTGGAGAGGCCCGATGACCTGAAATGGGAATCAGGCTACTCCTCTCCGCAGGGTAATCAGGCTGGATCCGAGGAGAAGTATGTGTGATCTGCTGGGGCACCACCTTAGCTACAAATGCAAAATCCAATCACATTACCTCTCATAAGCTTTTATTGGCATGCCAAAACATTTTTTGGCCAGCAACAATCTTAAGAATGCAAACAGTAATAAAAAGCCTGGATCTTTAGTTTTAATCAAAATAAAAAAGGAAAGATAAGTACACATAAGGTTCAACTGAATTATTTCAATCCAATAATCCACTGATACATTCATACTGTTATTTGTAAAAGCAGGGTTCAACATCAATTCTTTAACAAAAATACCAGAAATCAGGCTCTTTTTCCCTGATGTGGCTTTCTGGAGACCTTTTTTAAAAAGGAGAAACATTTTTAATTAAAAAAAAAAATTCAACAAAATTTTGAATACTAACATGGCAAAGACCTTATTAGTGTTTACTCCAGGGACCATAGCTAATTAGTAATGAGTCATTTTAATTTCCAAGTCTCGGTTTCCTCATCTGTGGGAAGGCCTTCTTCAGATAATCTTTTTATTTTTAAAATCCTTTCAATGTCTTGTGATTTTCCATAATACTTTATAGTAGACTCAAAATGACTATAAGAGTTTTCAAATCTAACCCGAGACTCAACTTTGCTTTCCTCTAGCATTTGCAATCAAGTTTTGTTTAGAAGGTACAGCTGAACTGGGACATACTTTACTGGTCTCACAGACCTAATTAACTCTGTGGGAGAATTTGGAAAGAAAAGCCGTGATCTACATTAGATATATAGAGGGACAGCTACCATCTGTGTAAGACCCAAGTTACGCAATAACAGGTCCTTAAACACTGGAGCTAGGATGATGCCATCACATTACCCAAACTGCAGTGCACTGAACACCAAAGGTAAAGCCCACCATGATTCCCAGCTATTTCCTGAGGGAGGCAGCTAGAGAAGTTTCTGCAGATGATAGCTGGGATGCCCAATTCGACCACTGATGATGACTTCTATTGGCTAAGGCAGAAGAAGCTGTCCTGACACATTTTCCATCAGTAGTAAGCAGAGGAGGAGTTGAGTGGGAAGCAATGAAGCCTTGTTTCTCCACTGTGCTCATAAAAGGTGGGAGAAAAGAACGTTCCCAATAGGAATGCAGCTGTCATTTGGGAGAGTGGCTAACTACTGGTCGGTAAACCACACACATGAATTTATATCTGTATCTTTTTTTCTAATTAAAAAAAGTCACACATTACCAATTATTTTTAAAAAAAGACCTAAGTTGAACATAATGCCACCTCCAAAGATGATCCCTGTTTTCTGAATGCTATGATCATCTGATTCTGCTTTTCAGAATTCTGATACCACTATCATATGTAGTATGGAGAGTATGGAGAAAACAAAGATGGTATTGGAAATGAACCTTTATTACAGGCAAAACCAAAAAAAAATAAAAAGAAAATAAAGGCAAAACCTCTATGCTCATGGTTAATCAGTCTTTTTTCCCCCTGACTCAACACATTCCTATTAGTAAAAATGGCTGAATTCAACATTTAATCTCACCTGGAGAAAGCAAGTGTTACTTGGAAAAAGCTGCTTAGGTGATTTTAATATATCCCCTAAACTGTCCCTTGAAAATCAATGCTCTACAGTTAGTATCAGGTTTTCTTTCTCAACTGAGGTACCTTTGTACAGGGATGCTATAGTGATGTAAAAAGAAGTATTTGATTTAGTATAAAAGAAGAAAAGAAAACCAGAGCTTAGCCTGATGGAACTTAGACAAAATTTATCCCATTAAGTGGCGGAGGTTAAATCTACTTGGACACTTCTGTCAAGTGATTTTCATATTTAGAATTTAGCAAATGGTTAAAACTCAAAAATAAAAATAAAAAAAAAAACAACAACAAAAACAAACAAACAAACCCCTCATAAATAGAATAGCTGGGAGTTATATAATACAATACCGTAACTTAAGACAGGTAAAAAGTTGATAGTTGTAGCCCAATGAATACACATACTCCTGTCTCTTGGTACTCGGGAGTTTACTTCCACAGTGCGATTGCTCAACAAGATACAGTGACATTAATAAGAACTAATCTCTAAGTATTTACAGAGAGGATTCAAGAGGAGACCAGAGAGCCCTCCTATAGGGTACACCGCTTTCTCTTTACTGGTCTAATTTTCCTCATAGCTATAGATACGCCAGTGAGGCTGTTGACTATAAAAATGGCAAGAACAAGCCTGGCTCTGTCATTATAATGCTCAGGATAACTGATGACACTGTTAGACACAGCCAGAAAATGGTGTGAAGTGACAGTATGGAACAAGCAACAATCTTTTTCAACAAAAATACATCAGTGCTAAAATCACACACACACTCCCACCCTCTACCCCACTCTTCTTTTCACAGGAGGGAATTAGCCCTCAGGGGGTATGAAAGAAGAATGCTCTTTTCGATGCCAAGGTGCAGTGAGTGGTTACATGAGAAAGAGCCAACAGCAGTGTTTTCACTGCTAAAACCCTACTATGGGGGCAGCCCTGGTGGCTTAGCGGTTTGGTGCCGCCTTCGGCCCGGGGCGTGATCCTGGGGATCCAGGATCGAGTCCCGCGTTGGGCTCAGTGCATGGAGCCTGCTTCTCCCTCTGCCTGTGTCTCTGCCTCTCTCTCTCTCTCTCTCTCTCTCTGTGTCTCTCATGAATAAATAAATAAAATCTTAAAAAAATAATAATAAAAAAATAAAACCCTATTATGGGGCTAGTTCCAATTTAAGGACAGATGTGGCTGAGTTATCTAAGAGGAGGAAGGGCTTCCTGGGTCCTGCCATCATTATGGAAGTGTCCTCCAAGTTTGTGCAGAGGGATGTGAAGCTGTCTTACATGGGAAAGAGGGAGGGAGGGAAAGAAGGAAGGGAAGGAAGGAAGGGAAGGAAGGGAAGGAAGGGAAGGAAGGGAAGGAAGGAAGGGAAGGAAGGGAAGGGAAGGAAGGGAAGGAAGGGAAGGAAGGGAAGGAAGGGAAGGAAGGGAAGGAAGGGAAGGAAGGGAAGGAAGGGAAGGAAGGAAGGAAGGAAGGAAGGAATGAATTACCTACCTGCAGGTAAGGTAGATTTCTGACAGTTAAGTATGTCAGTGTATCATTTTACAAAATGCACTCTTCTAAAATGGTATGAAAAATATGGCATGGGCGCTTGGGTGGCTCAGTCAGTTAAGTGTCTGCCTTTGGCTCAGGTCATGATCCCAGGCCACTGGGATGGAGTCCTGGGTCAGGCTCCTTACTCAGTGGAGAACCTGTTTCTCCTTTGCCCTCTGCCTGCTGTTCCCCTGGATTGTTCTCTCTCCCAAATAAAATCTTAAAAAAAAAAAAAAAAAATATATATATATATATATCTATCAGCTTTCCTACGTCTCTGGGAGTAACCAGTAAGATGACATGCTAAAATACAACCAAGGTAAAGCTAGCACCAGAGACTAAACCTGGGGCTTGTGAATTAAAGAGAACAATGCTCTGCCTCAGAGGCCAGACTCTGCTTTGGAAGATGTGACTGAGATATCAGCCCCTAGGCGAGGGGTTGGCAACCTGTGGGCAAATTCTGCCTGATGCCTGTTCTTGTATGGCCCATGAACTATTATGTGGGTTCATACTATGAAGTAGTTGGAGGGAAAAATCAAAAGAACACTTCATGACACATGAAAATGATATGAAATCCAAATGTCTATGTCCATAAAAAGTTCTACTGAAATACAGCCATGCTCATTTGTTTATATGTTATCCACAGTTCAGCAGTTGTGACACAGACCTATGAGGCCTACAAAGCCTAAAATATTTACTCTCTGACCCTCCAGAGAAAGGTTGTCAATCCCTGCTCTTAATGACTGATGTCTGGCTGCCAGAAACTTTTCAAAGATTTTTAAAAAATATTTATTTATTGATTGATTGATATTTAAAACATGTATTTAAAAGGAGAAAAAACAAAGCCTATAAGAAACTTTACGATATTCGTGAAATATCCTGAGGTCAGATGAGAGTCAGATGAGAACCTAATGAGAACCTAGGGTAATATCAGCCTGAGGGTTATCCCCTGTCCTGCTTTGCATCACTCCAGAGATTTTTCCTGAACAATCCATCAGTCTACAAGTTCTCTTCATTCCAGATCCTTGCTTCTTTCTTGCTTTATCTGTGGATCTCATCTAACTATGTCAGTGAAGTTAACTTACTTCTTTAAAAGACATATAGGAGAGATAAAATCTGATGAATGAGGAGTCAAAGTTGTGTTAAAATAATGTTAACTTTCAGCTCTCTTTTCCCGACTATGGTCAATGCCAAGTCTGTATGACAAATATACTAAAAATGAAATTCAGTGTTGCTTTGAAAATCAACAATTTAAAAAAAACACACCCCAATACTAGGCCTCTATATGAAGACCTCATCAGAAGGGTTGAAAAATCCCTTTTAAGTGCTTTGTGAAGGCTGAAGGACACTTACCAACTGGGATGTTTGAGGTGGTCACAGCAGTAGCATGGGATGAATGTGACGGCATTGTCATGGTAACAATTGTACTCGTGGGTGCTTGTGTGTGTGACACAGATCCTGAAATGGGAGAAAAAAAGTTTTTAACAATGGCCTCTACACACACTAAAGATTCTCAAAAACCTGAGAAAAGCTCTTGGGAAAAAGATAATTCTTCTAGCCTATTCTTTTTCTCTGACTGAAGCTGAGAAATGAAAAATTAGCTTACCACTCATGCCTCACACTTCCTAGCAGGAAGAGCAGGGTTGCTGACTTACCGGCCGTGGTTGCCGAAGGAATGGTGTTGGTTGCCAAAATAGGTGCTACTGTCGCTGCGGCTACTGGTGTGCCAGTACTGAAGATAGTTTTCTGTGGGGAAGACATTCCACAACAACACAGTTATCAGTAAGAACATTCTCACCTTGGTCCAATTTAAGAGCAATTACTGCCTTCAACACTGCAAGTTTTGCACAATTCCGGTTTTAACCCAGAGCCTCCACAGACGGTTTCACCTCTGGTTTTACCTGCGCCATGGTATGTAGCTGTTGTTTTGGCGTCCCTAACGCAGGGTGAGATGGCAGTGTGATTCTTGTTGTTACATCCCGTGACTGGGCAGGACGCTGAATACTAATTGCTGCAGATGGTGGATGCTGGATAGACAAAGTTGGCCGACTGAAAAAGACGGAAAAGACATGATTTTTCTCTTGCCTCTAGACACAATGCAGGCAGTCAAAGCCATTTACTATCTTGGACCATCGTCATACAGTTCTGTTTCTTAGGTCTGTAAGATCCATGAGTGAATCAATGAAGTAAATGGCTTGTCGGGTTTCTCTCCTAAAAAGTCTTGTAAACCTTATTTTCAAAGGTATCAATATGTGCCAAGAACCGAATCAATGAAACCTTAGTCATTTTCAGCACTCTCAGGGTAGTTAACCAACACTCTAGGACAATCCTGAGTAAAAATTATTATAGCCTATATGCTTCATTATGTAAACAAAGCTGGAGATACACACTAAGGTTTTCACATTATGAGGATTACAGACAATCCTGATTAAGAGCACCCTACCCCATGGCCCCCAAAGCACTAAGCTGCTCCCAATATCCTATTTTTTCTTCAAAAGTTAGTTATGATTATTTAATGATTAAAAGGGAATATCGATACAGAAAGCATGTCAAATTAACTGGCAGCAAGCTATTGAAATTACAACAGTGGCATGAAACGGTGACATTTTAACAAAGTTGGCACCTCAAGTCAGAGGGGGAAGAATGGACTATTTAATAAATGTTGGGAAGCCTATGTAAGTAACCCTTTGGAAAAAATAAAATTGGATCCATGCTTCATGCATTACCACACCAGGATAAATAAGAGGATCAATGATTTTATAGCAAACTAAAAAGTATATGAAGAAAAGACAAGAATTATTTTATAACTTCAGAGTGGAAGAGAGCTTTTTAATGACAAAAGCTTTCAAAGTTCAAAAGCTAGGAAAGATTAAAAAAACTTGACTCTGTGAACAAATAAGCAAACCTACATAGTAAAACACACTACAAGCACAGTCAAAATACTCATAAATGAAAGTGTAATCTTTATGTACTAGGAGCTCCTTGCAGTCAACGAGAAAAATAACAGCCCAATAAAAAAGCAAAGGATATGAGTAGCCAGTTCACTAAACGGAAAACACAAGTGGCCCCTTAACAAAGAAAAAATGCTCACTCCCACTCATAGGAAAAGAAATACAATTTCAAATACACTGAGGGTAGCCCGGGTGGCTCAGCGGTTTAGCACCAACTTTGGCCCTGGGCGTGATCCTGGAGACCCGGGATCGAGTCCCACACCGGGCTCCCTGCATGGAGCCTGCTTCTCCTTCTGCCTGTTTCTGCCTCTCTCTGTCTCTCATGAATAAATAAATAAATAAAATCTTAAAAAAAAATACACTGAGATGTCACTGTTCACCTATCAGATTGGCAAAAATCCAAAAAATGGATATCATACTGTTGTTCAAGCTGGAAGGAAACAGGCACTTCTAAGCATTCCAGAGGGAGAGCAAAGGAAGGCAACTAGTATGTATCAAAAGTGTAACTGCATATACTCTCTGACTTACTTTCGGGAATTTATCCTACCGGTGTTCTTATATACACAGATAATGACTAAAGTATAAGGTTATTTTCACTGCAATATTTACTTAAGATAGTAAAGTAATGGAAACACCTTCAAACCCATTCACATATATTGTACTGCTACTAAAAGAACAATGAAATGGGAAACTTTTTTAAAAAATTTAAATTCAATTAGCCAACATATAGCACATCATTAGTTTCAGATTCAGTTTTCAATAATTCATCAGCTGCACCCAGTGCTCATCCCATCACGTGCCCTCCTTAATACTCATTACCTGGTTACCCCATCCCCTGATTCACCTCCCCTTCAGCAACCCTCAGTTTGTTTCCCAGAGGTAAGAGTCTCTTATGGTTTGTGACCCTGATTTTTTTCTATTCAGTTTTCCCTCCTTACCCTTATGGTCCTCTGTACTATTTCTTATATTCTGCATATGAGTGAAACCACATAATTGTCTTTCTCGGACTTCTTTCAGCATAATTCCCTCCAGTTCCATCCATATCAATGTAAATGGTAATGTAAATGGTATTTCATCCCTTCTGATGGCTGAGCAGTTTTCCACTGTGTGTATGTGTGTGTGTAAAACTTCTTTATTCATTGATCTGTTGAAGAACATTCTGGACTCCTTCCACAGTTTGGCTACTGTGGACATTGCTGCTATGAACATTGGGGTGCAGGTGCCCTTTGTTTCACTGTATTTGTATCTTCAGGGTAAATACCCAGTAGTGCAATTGTTGGGTCATCAGGTAACTCTATGTTTAACTTTTTGAGGAACCTCCATACTGCTTTCAAGAGTGGCTGTACCAGATTGCATTCCCAACAGTGTAGGAATGTTCCTTTTCTCCACATTCTTGCCAACATGTTTCCTGTCTCTTTCTTTTCTTTTTTTTTTTTTTTTTAAAGATTTTATTTATTTATTCACGAGAGACCAGAGAGAGAGATAGAGGCAGAGACACGGACAGAAGTAGAAACAGGCTCCATGCAGGGAGTCTGACATGGGACTCGATCCTGGGTCTCCAGGATCATGCCTTGGGCTGAAGGTGGTGCTAAACCGCTGAGCCACCAGGGCCGCCCTGTTTCCTGTCTTTTTAATTTTAGCCATTCTAATTGTTGTAAAGAGGTATTTCATTGTGGTTTTGATTTCTACTTCCCTGATGACAAATGGGGAGCATTTTTTCATTTGTCTGTTGACCATTTGCATGTCTTCTTTGGAGAAATGTCTGTTCATATCTTCTGCCCATTTCTTGACTGGATTATGAGGCTTTTGGGTGTTGAGTTTGAGAAGTTCTTTATAGATCTTGAATACTAACCCTTTATCTGATATGTCATTTGCAAATATTTTCTCCTTTTCTGTAGGTTGCCTTTTAGTTTTGTTGACGGTTTCCTTTGCTGTGCAGCTTTTTATCGTAATTAAGTTCCAGTACTTCATTTTTGCCTTTGTCTCCCTTGCCTTTAGAGACGTGTCTTACAAGAAGTTGCTGTGGCCTAGGTCAAAAAGGTTGCTGCCTGTGTTCTCCTCTAGGATTTTGATGGATTCCTGTCTCACATTTAGGTCTCCCATCCCTTTTGAGTTTATATTTGTATATGGTTTAAGAGAATAGTCCAGTTTCATTCTTCTGCATTTGGCTATCCAATTTTCCCAGCACCATTTATTGAAGAGATGGTCTTTTTTCCATTGGATATTCTTTCCTACTTTGTAAAGTATTAGCTGACCATAGAGTTGAGGGTCCATTTCTGGGTTCTCAAAATGGGAAACTTTCTTTCTTTCTTTTTTTTTTTTTTTTGAAACTTTCAATACATGCTGTTATATTTAAAGTAAAGAGAATTTATGAATTAATTGAGTAAAAAGGATAAAAGAAAGAACTGCATTTGAATCTGACTATATTTAATGAACACTGGAAGGACATCCAATTAGTTACTACCAGGTAATTTAGAAAGGCAAAAGGGAAGGAACCTGGACAATGGTGGATGGGGGACAGAGAAGAGAGTGACACCCCTTACTACACACCTTTTTATGCTTTTATGTTTTGGAACCATGCAAATACAAATTAAAAAGAAGAAACAGGTAAGCTGAGCTGTTGAGGGTAAAAACTTGACTGGAACAGCACATGTCCAAACTAAGCAATGGTTTCATTATAAGGATTCTCTCTCAAAACAGACATGGCTGGATTATCAGTGAATAAAGTGTTCAAATGGAATGAAGGATGGTTTTCTCTCTGAAGAAAAACTAAATGCCTTATCATTCGAATTCAAAGGAAAGCTGAAAAACTGGCTAGATAAAACTATGCAACTTGGTGGAACTCATTGAGAAAGCCTGCTACTAGAGACTGGATTTTTCTGTTTTCCAGAATGAGCCATTTTCAAAGGCCCATTCCCTATGTTCACCCAAAATGTAAAGGACCTTGAAAGATTTCCCCTATGTGACTCACATCATATTCTCAAGTCAGAAAAAAAAAAAAATCTAGAAACATAAAAACCTGGATGATCCTAAAAGGTCCTTTGGTCACTCGTTTTAAGTCTACTATGCCTCTTCCACTAATCATTCTAAGAAGGTGGGAATGAGGAATGGATGTTCCCTGATAGTTTAAATGACCACTTTGAGATTTTGTTTAGGTTTCATTTTCTCTCTCCATATTATGGTAGAATCCAATTTTTATTATGAATAAATGCCCAAAGGTTATATCCAGAAACACAAAGAAAAATACAAGCTCTGTGGCTATTCCACAGTTAGCCTTATCAGTCACCACCTGAGAAGTAGCATACTGGTTAAGATTATTGGACTAGATTAGCTTGTAGATGGTAGGCTGCTTCTGACCAGAATCTCTACTATCACAACTGAGAGTTCAAGTACTTCCGTGGCTCCTAAAATTACTGAAGATGACCATTACACCAGTTGTCGTGGGAATCCAAATGCATGCTGCAGCGTCACACATTTGGTACAATCCCTGTGGGATCAGCCTGTGGCAAATGGAGACTCAGACCTTGCTCAAAGTAACAGGATTCTGACCACTACTGGTCCAGGCAATGAACAGTAATTAGGACTTTGTTTTGCAGTCTGGCTTCTTTTCTGTATGCCTTTCACATTCTCTTCAAAGGTGACTTTAGAATAACATGAGAAGGATGGGTATTTGCTGACACAGAGCAAATGCATAAACTTGTCACTGCAGTTATGAGGATGTCTCTGCAGCTTTACCAGGTAAAAATACATTTTGGAGACTAGAGTTTTAATAGTTGACAACCTAATACATGGACCACAGTGAGTGCTGTGTAAGACACCTGCACCCAGCACTTACAATAAAAACCATTCCAAGAAAAAAAAAAAAAAAAAAAAAAAACCATTCCAAGAGATACATGTATATATGATTAAGATAATGACAAAATTTAGGACAGATGAACTTAAATATAAAAATAATTTTGAAGAGCCTCATAACAAAAAATAATGACAACATTCAAATCATCAGGAAAGGGTCTCCTCAATTCACCTTAAATATATTCCTATTGAAGACGTCTGGCTCATACAGAAAATACCTAAAAAAAGAATATATTAAGTATTTAAATACATTTTTAAAGTGCTTTTGACAGCACAGACTATAGTACATGGTAGTCTTTGACTTTCATTTACCCTTAATAGAAAAAAACCCCAAACGTTTCTATAATGTATATTACATTTTAATTCCTTTACATATATTAATATATAAGTACTCCTTATAATGACCTGTAAGGTAGATAATATTATTTCCATTTTCTCTTTTCCCCCAAAGATTTATTCATTTATTTGAGAGAGAGAGAAAGTATGTATGCAAAAGCACAGGAGGAGCAGAGAGGGAGAGAGATTAAGCAGATTCCTCGCTGAGCATGGAGCCCGATGCAGGGCTTGATCCCAGGATCCTGAGATCATGACTTGAGCCAAAACCAAGAGTTAGACACTGAACTGATTGAGCCACCCAGGCATTGCCATTTTCTAGGTAGGGAAATTGAGGCATTTACTCTTTGGCTTAGTACTCCACTTCTGCAAACAGACCTTGAAAGTATACCATCACAAACATGCAATAGCATATGCCAAAATGTCCATCAGTACATCTATAAGCTGGGGTACAACACAGCTAAAAGTATTGACTTGGAGTCATCTTCCGAATATATTAAGAGAAAAATGCAAGGTACAGAAAAGTACATATAAATGCAACAAAAGAATGGAAACAAAGAAAATGTATGTGTTTATCTGTGTGTGTGTGTACTTCATAAAAAGAAACTCTGAGAAACCAAATCAGGGAATAGTAAAATGGTGACTGACCAAAAGCAGATGGCAACTTGGGTGGGGACAGGGTCACTTGTTAGTCCATCTTTTTGTATAGCTTTGATTTTTGAACTAAATAACTTTTTTACATGTTTTTTAAAAAGTTTAATCTCGAAGTACTAAATTAAAAACAAATTTAGACAAATAATCCTATGTATTAAATTATAATGAAAACACACTTAAAAGATAACCAAAAAACTAGGAACAGGTTATCTTAGAATGCAAAAGAATAAGAACGTGGGAAAAGGGTATCCGAGGGACAGAGAGGACAGTGATTCTCCTCACTGTTTACCTTTTCATATATTTATATTTCAAAAATATGTGAATGTAAATTAAGAGAAAATGTTACTATATATTCCACAGAGAAAACAATCACTTCAAGGGATCTTTGAATACATTCCTACTCCATTTAGTGGGATCTAGTTCGAAGACAAAAAAAACTGGGAAGGTGTCTTAAACTTCACTCAGTCTTATTGTTAGTTTAATCTACAGAAAATAAGAAGTTAAGACATGTGAACTTGGGACTCTGAATTGTTACTTTGAAACTTTTTTTTTTCTTTTAACATTACTGATCCAAACCTCAAGCAGTTATGTGTTAATGTCTTGAGGACACACAAGGTGAAAGAGAAAGGATGTACAAATAAAAAACTGTAGAAAGAATAAACCTATAATGTTAAATTTCAGTTGGAAATATCAGTATGAAGACATGACTTTGTTTACTATATTGATTACCTCTGTCCACAGAAAGAGTCCAAAGGCAATAATACCCCAAGAGCAATGTGTACCACTAGCTCCCAGATCTTGGGTTCTAATTACCATTCTCCACTAAAAAGAACCAAGAATCTTTGGAGAAATGGCTGATTTCAAAACTAGGAAAGCAGAAAAATAAAAAATGGCCTCATTTATCATGTACCAAAAAGAAGAAAGTACTCAAAAGTCCAAGAGGAGTTATCAAAATGACACTCAAGCCAGTTTGAAGGCGTTCTTACTAGCCAAATCTGAGGCAACTGGGAAAAAAAGGATTTTCATTAAAATACACCTGAATCGATAATGGCAATTCTGCCCTGCCCTAAAAAGATCAGAGATTAAGCAGGGTCCGTCAGATAGAAAGTGCTCCCAAGTTTATTGTCTTAAGTATACTCTTTCTCATACTGATGAGATTTTCTTTGATGGCCTCAATTTAGAAACTTCACCAACACGAAAATATGGGATTAATTTATAATGAGTGAACTTGTGACTATCCTCCAGGGTTGAGCTGGATCTCAAGAAGTCAAAGAAGTTTTACTTCTTTAGAGCAAGGACAAAAGTACTGCAGGCAAAGACCGCCGGTTTGGGATTTTCTCTTACTCTCACAAACAGTAGCAAAACAAAAAGGAATGCAGTCTCCATCTTTGGCTACACTAAGAGATATCTGAAACCTCAAACCACAGAAGATGTAGCAGAATTGCCAAGCACAGTGACATCCAAAGAGGGACATAGAAACCAATGCAGATAGTATCTCTGCAGCTATAATTTAAGGGGCAAAATCAAGTCAAGTATAATTTTCCAAAGTGAGGAACACACTGACACAGAAAACCAAAAGCTTTTGTTTGTAACATTAGGAACTGTCAGTGAAGCAGGACCTAGACACGGACTGGTTCCAATATCCAAGAATCAGTGATGTAGGGCTGAAGTAGGAACCACACATACAGATAAGCACCATGTGAAAAACAGATTGTGGTGAGGGGCACCTGGCTGGCTCAGTGGGTAGAGCACGTGACTCTTGATCTCAGGGTCATGAGTTTAAGCCTCACGTTAGGTGCAGAGTTTCCTTTAAAAAACAATAAAAAACAAACCCAAACAAATAAAAATAATAAAAATCTAGCATGTGGTGAGACCCAGGAAAGTCGGAAATTGCCATCTAGGCAGTCTATCTTCACTGGAGGAGGAAAGTATAGTGGAAAAAAAAAAAACCAAAAAAACACAAACACAGTATCCTAAGTCATTACGAAAATTTCCCCTAACTTGGTACACAGCCTAGCCTACAAGAACCAATTACAAATAGCTGATGCAGAGTAAGTTTAACTCCAATCAAAGATGAGTGCTCAGAAAGCAACCAGCACAAGATCTATTTTATGATGCTACAAGAAAAATGGTGGACAGAACAAGGGGAAGTTCACTAGAAACTCTTTCACTAAGCAGATGAAAATTGTACCATGAATGAGAAAAACTTAATGAGATAACTACTTCCATGAAATGAAAACACAAAGCAAAGATGTAAAAGCTTACAGGACATAATGACAAGACAACAGGAGACAAAATAAATAGGCACAGATCAAGAGAGAAACAAGAAAATATCCAGCTGGGTCAGGAATGAAGGCAAAACTAAAAGTAGAGCATGACAGACAATGCTGGAAATTCAGGAAGAAACAGAGAAGACTGTGAGAAAATTAAGCAGAATTAAAAAGGAAAAAGTTATTAAAGATTAGATAAGGAAGTCATGCAAAAAAAAGAGAAATCCAACAAGCACATTGTGTACCCCCTTACTAAAATAGAACAAAATGAACATATAAAGATACAATTCATAAATATAGTTTCATGCTGCAGATTAAAAAGGTACACCATGTTTCAGAACAAAATGATACATAATGGTCACTACAAAACACATGCCAGGTCACTGAAATTCAAAAATAAAGAATCTTAGGCAATCAGGCAAAAATATCAAGATCTTTTTAGGGGTTAAAAAAAAATTAGGCTGGCCTTAGACTTAGCCAGTTCTAGAAGGTAGAGGAAAAACAGTAATAAAGTACCTACAGAAAGAATAGAGAAACCAAAAGGATTATTAGCTAAACTACTGCTTAAGTATAATGATACCCATGCAAAATGATTTTAAACATGTGAAAACTCAAAATACTGGTCCTGTAAGTCCTTCTTGAAGATAAGTAACGGAAAATATATTTCATTCAATCAAGCAATGAACAACAAAAAATGATCAAAAAACTGGCAGAAAAAAAAAAACTGGCAGAAAGGATTACTCTATTTAACACAAAGAGTAAGATCACTTAACTTTTGGGGGGAACTTTCCTTTGTCTATGCCTTGAACCAATTTAATTATCATTGGTTTATCTGGTCTTTGAGTCTGGTAGAATTCAATGAAACTGTCTGGGCCTGGTGCTTTTCAGGAGATAAGACTTTGAAATTTTCTTCCATTTCTCCAATGAAAATTGGTCTATTTAAACTTTTTGGCTCCAGAATTCAAAGGGAGCTAGATATTAGAAATTTATCATTGTTATAGATTTAAGTAGAAAAATTATCTGGTCATTAGGAATTTTGTCTGTTGAACTAATATATTTCTAACGCCCAGAGTAATGACTAGCACTACGTTAAAAATAGATTTGACAAAATTCAACATCCGTTTTTTATTAAAAACTGAATACACTGGAAAAGATACTTTGATCACATGGTTAAAAAAAAACTTGTTTCACTGTATATACATTCATAACTTTTGAGTTTTCTCATACCATCTAAATATATGGAGATAACAAAATTAAAACAAATACATCTTATGTTGGGCTGTTGTATCTCTTTGTACCTCAGGCAATATACAGTGTCCTCATCTCACTGAAAAGGAGACTAAAGATCAGGAAAGTTGAGAAATGTGCCTAACATCACACAACTAGTGAATGATAGAGCTAATATAGTTAAATATAAGTCTTAGGTACACTTCTGCAGTCAAAAATTACTTCCTTCAGAGTTCTCTTCCAGACCCTCTTCTTACTCTATTCATTCCCCCTCAGAGACTCAGATACCTCAAAACTTTAACTAGAGCCCACAGGCTGATGGACTTTCCAAACCCATTATCTCTGGCAACGGCATCTCTTCAACCACCTGCTGACCCTTGATGGATAAACTCAGTATCCCAAAAGTCAACATTCTTTCTAAAATTTATTTTCTTCCCTTACTTCCTTTTTATTTACTTGGTCAAGGCAAAAAACAGGCAGGCATCTATACTCCCTCTTCCTTACCACTTGGTCCTGCCTCCAGCTGGCAATTCAAACTTATGGATGGTCTCTAGTCTGACGGCGTTAGGCTCCATGCCTACTACACCCCTTTTGTTCAGTGAATCACTTGTTATTTTGCCAAATGCACCACATAACCAAATGCCTGAAGCAAGAAAGACCTTCTGGCAAGACTCACATCCCACTGCACCTCCCAACTTTCGCAGCCTTACCACAGTATGGCTTGGGATCAGAAGGACAAACACCATTATGTCTTCATCCAATTTGGTCATTTCTAAGAAGTATCACAGATCACTCCTCATCAACCAGACGTTATCCCTGTATGGGTCTGTAGATCTCTTCCTTTTCAGACACCCAACCCTTCCAGTGCAGCCTCTGGACTTACATTTTACATTTAGCAAAATCCCCTACATCCTCAATTCTCTTCTCTAAATATATCCTTTACCTCCCTTTCCTAATGAATCTGGGTTCTCCTCTGAGAATACTCCTTCCCCCTCCAGCTCTCCCATCTGAGAGACATTTTTATCTCTCATAAACCTCTTCCCCATCTATACAGTCTTCCTAAAATTATCTCCTTCAGAACTCTTCCCTGGACTTCAAATTCATCTATTTACCAATCTCAGTGTCTCCACTAGGGCGCTCAGAAGTCAGTACAAGCTTCCAATGCCCAAAACCAGTCTCCTCCCACTGTTCCTCATCTCAAGTTACTGCAACTCCATCTTTCTAGCTACATAGGCCAACTAGCAGGGCCAGAATCCTGACTCTTCTTGTTCTTTCATTGCCCCTACATAATTCCTCTGAAATAAATCCTCAACCAACTTCAAAACTTTATTCTGAATCTAACCATGTCTTTCCATCTCCAGCAATGATCTCTTCTGGATTCCTGCATACCCTTTTAAACCATCTCTCCATTTCTAATTTTGCCTCTCCACAGCAGCCAGGCTGACCTAGCTAAAACTACAGATTATGACACAGCTACGCCCAAAACTCTACTTAAGCTTCCCATTGATTGCACCCCTGCAAAGTCTAAACCTACAGAGGGCTTCGTCAGCCCCTAAGTGATCTGAAGACCCTATTACCTCCTAAAATAATCTCTTGTTGCTCTCCATTCGCCCCTTGCTTCTTCTAATATATGGTAAACACACTCCTGTCTCAGGGCCTTTAAACGCTTATTGTTCCCACTGCTTAGAATGCTCTTATCCCACACAGCCACATGGCTCACTTCATTACATCTTTCACTTTTCTGCTCCAATCTATTGTTAACAACAGTCCTCCCAGATCACCTTACAGAAAACAGTAAGCCTATACTGCCAACCCTGTCACTCCAAATCTATCTAATTCTTCCCCAAAATAGTTTTCACCATCTAAAACTTTTTTTAGATTTATTTATTTATTTATTCATTCATGAGAGACACAGAAAGAGAGAAGCAGAGACATAGAGGGAGAAGCAGGCTCCTCACAGGAAGCCCGATGTGGGACTTGATCCCTGGACTCAGGATCACACCTTGAGCCAAAGGCAGATGCTCAACCACTGAGCCACCCAAGCATCCCAAAACTTTTATTTGTATGGCTCTAGCCCCTAAGAAAGGAAACTCTAAGAGGGCAGGAATTTCTGGTTGTTTACTGCTTTAACTCCAGCACCTAGAATACTACACATGGCTTATAAAAAGTACTCAATAAATATTTACTGAGCTAAATGAAAGGAAGGAAAGGAAAAGAATGGAAAAAGGGAAGAGGAGACCCTGATCTTCAAACCCCCAAATATACCTAAGTGCTGAATCAGTAGCATGTGCTGCGGTTGTAGTAATGACTGGAGACTGAGCTCTCGTGGCTGAGACAGTTGCTACCACAGCAGGTGGGATGGTATTAGAGGTGGTCACAGGTGGACGAGACTACCAAGAGAAGAGAAAAAAATACTTCATTTAAAACTAAAAGCAAAATAAAATACAGTAAGTCAAACACTTAAAGTATAATTTGAAACTTAAGCCTACAAACAACAATGTTTATGTCTGAATGAAAGTAAATTCTCAACATTCTGATTAAGGAATTCTCTTTTCATCCAACAAGCAGAATTACCATAAAATATCCTATTTTGGCTGGTTGCACTGTATAAATTCCTCCTTTCTAAAAAGGACTGGATGTAACATTTTGTCCTATTAATAGGAGTTGGGATCCAACCCTTCATTCTATGCCCACAGATTTGTTAGTTCTGATAGAGACACTTTAACACACAACCCAGCACTTTCCACATGGGACTATCAGTCGCTGGATGGAAATGCTGGCTCTCAGGCACTCTAAGTTAGCAAACACACAAAAAACAGCATTTGCCTGTGGAAGATTCAGGGTGCCCAGATGCTCTCTGGCTGTTTTCACATGGATATACTTCTCTTACCTTCCCCTATACTATATCTGTGTGTAAAATATTCACCAGACAAATGAGTTTCACCCTGGGCTTCATCTACTTGTCCACCATTGGTTCTTTTAATCATGTGAGCCCTCCTGAATAGTCCCTTTTTCACGCTGATACAGTTGAATTTGCAAATGCTGCCCATTCTGGATCTGCCTCTCACTTCCAGACTTTTTTACCTTCCGTGCCTACTGTTACAGTCTGTTGTCTCACAGGAGGATCATCATACTATCTTTAGTGAACTCCTTGTCCTGGTTCTTTCTCCCATCCTTTCTGTATACCATTTATACTCCAGGGGCTTAATGAATCTCCAAATGTGTTTTGTTAGCCAGCAAGGTCTCTTATTTTGTTTTAAATTGAAAACTCTAGGCTGGGCATGTACTACCCCATGTCCTACTCAGCAGCTTTCCTTATTGTCTTAGACCTAGCTGTTACCAGTCTGGCCCCCAAAGTATCTGAATTTTCATCTCCTATCTGTGATTCAGCTACATTAGTCTTTCAAGGATATTTCCCTAATTGTATGTTGCTGTGTTCAAAAAACTTGGTGGTTCTCTGCTGGGTACAAAATCAAATTCATACTCTGTATCTTAGAGCTCTGGATTTAGAGACATCACAATGTCACCTCATCATACACTACACCTCAGTAGTACTGAGGCCATAGATTTCCTTGAAAAAAAGGTTGAAAGACACACGGTCTTTTCCTTGAAAAGCATACACATGCATAAAAATGTGCACAAAATATGTAGAGGCTCATAAATCCTGATCTGAATGAAAACCTCTCAGTTTTGGCTCGCCTCTAGTAAACACTGTACATTCTGCCACCACAGTCTTCCTCACCACTGTTCAGTTTTGCTCCCTTTCACTGCCTCTCACTTCTCTGAATCCCTGTTACCACATCCATCCCAGAGAAAGCTTCCCTTACCACCACTCTTCTAAATCCCTATGGCTGATTACATCACACTGTATATAACTCAACCTTCTTGACATCTTGGATCAAAAGTCACTTAGGGTCAAAGGACTCTCCCATGCTCTAACAGAGTCAGGAATTCAGAGTAGGCACTTAATACTTGCTAGGTGACCACCCACAACCCAACATGCCTGGATTGGTTGGTGAATGATGTGCTGCACTGCTGGTTGAGCCGTAGCAGCATTTGGCAACTGGGAAGTCGGCCTCAGGACTGTGGTTACTTTAGAACTGGACATCACAGCAGCAGCAGCTGCACCTGGAAAAAATTTTTTTCATTAGTATGGCTTCTGGGCTCACAATTTACACAGGTCCAGTTATATGCTCTAGGGAAATAGTGTGAATAGTTTCTAGACCTCAGTATGTCAAGTAGTGTAGCTGAGGTGTTATATATATGCTTTCCTTCCCTTACATAGATAATGAGGAATATGTGCACTCAAGGGTTATGATTTGATAAAATTAATAACCTGTGCTGCTTCTTCAAGGACATTCTTAAACGAAACTGGATGCTGCTTTTTTTAACTGCAAGTATGTAGAAGCAAAGCACATTGAATAGCACAGTGTGGTGCCACTGCCTCCATTTAGGCCAAGGCTCCAGCACTGTAACCACTGGTGAGGGTCCACTGCCTTTGTATCGTCAGTGCGAAGTCAACATGGTACAACAGGCAAATGATGTCTCAGTATTTTCACAAAAGTAGTTTTGACCTAACACAGACACTCTTGTGAACTTCACTCTGAGAAAAACTGAATTATGTTATGACCAAGTAAACCTGGTTTTGTACTTATGAGCCTGATTTTCCCAAAGATGATTTTACAATCACCAATAGAAGGCTACAATTTCTGATCAAGTAGTTGAGAAAACTCATTCAGTTTAATATTTGACTACCTATTAGAACTTAATTGTAAGAATAAATTCATCTTACGGCTATGTTACTTGAGTAACTGTTATCAATAAACTTTAAGAATAATCCATGTTTGTATTTCTGACTAAGAAAGAAATTAATAATGAAGACCATTTTGGACTATCATAGCTTTGAGGAGTTCCTCATTATACAGGACAATCCTTAGACCATATTAAAATTTGAACTGCTTTAAGTTTACACATACCTTTAAGTTTACATACACACACAAACATACACGCACTTGTTGAAATACAACTATAATTCGCATACTAGACCATGCTCAAAATGTGTCTTATTTCTGTTGTCCTGTCACTTTAATAAGATGATTCTAGAAATATTTTTTGTTAATGGTAACAAAAATCTCTTACCAAACGTATATTTCACCATCACATTTTAACAATTTGTGCAGTCTTTACCTCGAGGTAAATGGGAAGCTCCGATGTGAAGAGGGGGACCAGGAGCATTGCTGCGGATAATAGACATCTGTACATTTGTGGTCATGATATGATGCAGGTTACTGGGATGCCCCTGCAAGAGACAGAACGTAATATTATTTTCATGTGCTTGGTTTTAGCCATTGATGCTTAGCCATTGCTTCTAGGTCAGCTGCCTCCAACTGTGGGTTGTTCCTTTTAGGCAGTGAGAATCCCAAGGGAAAGGATATACAACATATGCATGATGACCTATGCCAGCAGGCATGTAGTGACTGTGAGGGCCCTCCAACGCCTCAAGGCTAGCTGGCTAGCTTGTGTTAGGTCTCTAACAGATGGACACATATGACTGCCCACTTTGGGACACTCTCATCTTCAATATTAGTCTTTCACACTTGTTTTCTCTGCCTTGGCCAAAAGCTTATTTTTCCCTATTCTATTTCCTTTACATGCTACTGCATTCATCCATCCTTTATGCTATGCAGGACTTCTAAGTAAATGGCAATTAGCACCCAGCAGGTACTCCCCTATGAGTTCTTCAGCTCCCTGCTTAGATGTCCCCTCTCACATGTTCCCAGGACTGACACCATTCCCAGGTGGGGGTTCCGGTACTTCTGGAAGTACTCAGCAGTATGACAAAAGGAAGAAAACATAGTATGTCTTCTTGGAATACCAACTTTTTCTTGAAAACTTGAAGGGAAAGGTTTTAGATTCAGGTTTTTTTACTCAGTAATTCAAAATATTAAAAAAAATCATATACATATTGTGGAGTAGGAGAATTTCAGGAAAAAATTAAAGTTAAATCATGAAACTACAAAATAAGTGTTCATGACTGACAAGATGCTTGACGGAACCTGCTAGGCGCCCAGGATACACATTCATTCTCCTCAGAGAAAATTCTAGAGAAGCACTACTGCCATGAGGCTATTCTTAATCCCACAAAACTGGACTCTGAGCACTCAAGGACACAGACTATCTTATCTAGATTTTTATCTCACACCAAAGGCAGTGCCTCACACACAGCAGATGCTTCATACATACTAGCCAAATGACAAACACCACTGTGCAGTGCATGTTAGTTTTACTCCCTGTAAACAGCCTTCTCTCTCAAACCTACTATCTCCCCCTTGCAGAGATCAGTGACCATTTAATTTTTTACTTAGTACAGTGCCCAATGTACTGCTGGCATTCAATAAATAATGATCAACAGTTTGGCATCTCTGTTTGAAAATCAGCAAATTAAGAGGAAAAAAACCTGTTGTCCACTGATTGTTGCCACAGGAATGGCTGAAGCTTGAGGGATGCTACTCTCCATGGTAACGGTAACCTGCCCTGGAACCTTGGGGGGAAGTGACAAGGTAGAAGGTGGAGCAGGAGCAATGGGACGGCTAGGCATGGTGGGCTTCGGGGGCGGCTGCAAACAGAAAACCACACGAAACATATCAATAGCTTTTTATGAGTGATGCATTCATTCTATAGTTAAAAGTACACAAATCAAACCTGGAGAACACCAGGAGAGATCTAGAAGCCTTATATATTTTATCTCTTAGCATCACAGCTTTTCCATTGAAGTACCGGCATTTCCATTTTACAGATGAGGAAACATACAAAGCAAGGCTATGTCACCTGCTCAAAGCCACACAGACCGTAAAAATTGGAACTGGGACCAAGACCCAGATCGTATGGCTCACAGCCCACATTCTTTCTTCTATACAATTCTGCATCCTAAGTTTGGGTGGAAGTAAATAAAACTCCCAGTAACTGAAACATAGCTACGAAGTAAAATACAAGGCAATATTTTCGGATACCCCCGTATTACCAAGTTTTAAAACAAAATTTTGGAGAAGAGTGCCACTCCAAGATAAAATCTGAGTTAGCATGCCCATAACTTGAATAAAATCAATGTCAAAATAATGGACACTAGAAAAGATCCTGTGATGCCAACTGCCCAGCGGCACAAGACTAGGCACTGCAGAATAGCAGAGCTCTAAGTGACAGAGAAGAGCTATACTGGTGGGTCAAAAAGAAAACACTAAGATCCTGGATATGGCCTAAGACTTTGTGAAAACTGTCAGGAAGATTATTAGCCAGTCTTTTTAGCTGTGGTTTAATGTGAAATTTAAAACCTCTCCATTACCTTCATAAGTCCCTCCGAAAAGGAGAGTGGCACTGCTGGCGTCAGATGTGCTGGTGGGGCTGTCACTGTGACAGGTGTGCCCGATGCAACAGCATGGTGTGTAGACAACATCTGCACCTGTGGATAGGGCCTTACCACAACAGGCTCTTGCTTCTCTTCTCGGGACTGTAGGGAGCTGCTGGAACCCATGTGCTCCCTGGCAGTGACTTCAGCCTCTCGACTAGATTCATCATTGACTAGTAAGGACAGAAAGGGAGAAATAGCATGTCATATGGTTCCAATATTAATTAATATTAATGAATTACACAGCACGTACAAGAGTGGCATTGGCATACAGGTAAATTTCAGGGTTGATAAAGTGGCTATTTCTTTGTGAGATTTTCTTAAGGAGAATTTGGGCATTAGGTTCCCCAACAGATATCAAACCCAAGAGCCACACCCATGGAACACAGGCCTTTTTTTGGATATTGTAGCTTTTCCACTCCTATGAACAAAGGGCCTGATAACTATCTAAAATGAACTCAAACAGTTGAAAGAGCAATAAAAAATATGACACTTTCATTTAAGACATTTATTTAAAAAGTTATAAGAACCTAACATTAGGGATGGTTGGGTGGCTGAGCGGTTGAGCATCTGCCTTTGGCTCAGGGCATGATCCTGGGGTCCAAGATCAAGTCCTGCACTGAGTTCCTTGCAGGGAGCCTGCTTCTCCCTCTGCCTATGTCTCTGGCTCTCATGAATAAATAAAATCTTTAAAAAAAACCACAAAAAACCCCCTAACATTAAAATGATAATTTAAATATAATTTATTTTATTTTTTATTTTTTATTTTTTAAAAAGATGTTATTTATTTATTCATGAGAGACACACAGAGAGGCAGACACAGGCAGAAGGAAAAGCAGGCTCCCCACAGAGAGCCCAATGTGGGACTCGATCATGCCCTGAGCCAAAGGCAGAAGCTCAACCACTGAGCCACCCAGGCATCCCCCTAAATACAATTTTTTAAAAGACTTTATTTATTTACTTGTGAGAGAGATGGCACAAGTATGCATGAGAGGGAGAAGCAGATTCCCCACCGAGTGTAAACTCCAGGACCCTGGGGTCATGACCTGAGCCAAAGTCAGACAGTTAACCAACTGAGCCACCTAGGTGCCTTTAAATATAATTCTTAAGTCCAAGAACATGTAGGTTTTCAAAACAAATGTCCTACAAAGCCAACATGGAAATATCCATCATTATTACAATGTACACAGCCTTTGACACTCAACAATTCCACTTACAGGAATATATCCTATAGATATATGGCATATGTGTAAAATGACTTGCGTACAAGATTATTTGTTTCACCATTTTTATTCCTGTAAAGGAAGTTTTAAAACCTACATGTCTATCAACAGGAGACTTGCTATCTATATAAATTATGTTATACTCCCATAACAGACCACCATGCAACTTATAAGAATAGAACAGGGAAGCTTTTTAGGTATCTCATGACAGTGAGCATTATGCAAAAATATCTAAGAATATATACATGAAAAAACCAAGGTACAAAATAGTGAAAAAGTAATGAAATACACACAAACATGTATGTGTTTATTTTCTTATGTAGAAACATAACTCCCAAAGCATCTTGATTTTTTGATGGGAAAGAAAGTGGATTCTAACAGGGATAAGAGATACTTTTCACTGTACATTTTTCTTTTTAAGATTTTATTTACTTATTCATGAGAGACACAGAGAGAGAGAGCAAGAGAGGCAGAGACACATGCAGGGAGCCTGATGTGGGACTTGATCCCAGGACTCCAGGATCACGCCCTGGGGTGAAGGCAGGCACTAAACTGCTGAGCCACCCAGGGATCCCAACACTGTACACTTTCTTTGGGAATTCTGGACCATGAGAACATGTTACCTATTTAAAATCTAAGTTAAAAAATCAAGGACCTAATTTAATGAAACAGTTTGTGAAAGTATTATCTCATACTTGTCTATCATTTCCCCAAAATAATATTAACAATTTTCTAAACATAGAGATTATACTTACATAAAAAGTTCAAGAATCCATAAAACTGAAGAAAATAAACCTGCTCCCGAAGTCTATTCCCCAAAGGCACCAAGAGTTAGTTAGTATGTTGATAAAGCCTTCAGTTATTTCTCACCTCTTTAATTTTGGGTGGGTTTTATTTATATAGCTTTTCATTGAACTATAATTTTCATAAAGTGCACAAATGTTAATTGTACAGCTCAATGGACTTACACAAACTGAATATACCTAAGTAACCAACACCCAGCTTAAGATGCAAAACATTCCCCAGAAGCCTTCTGTTTTGCTGGATTCCAAGGGTACTCACTATCCTAACTCCTAGCACCACAGATAACTATTATTTATTTTTGAACTTTATATAAATAGACTCATAGCAACGTACCCTTTTGTATCTTGCTTCTTTCACTAATAGGTATGAGATCCATGTATGTCACTGCATGAGCTGCAGATTTTTCAATGTCAGTAACAGCAGGTCATTGTGGGAATCAATCACAAATTACCCATTTTACTATTGATAGGCATTACAATAGTTTTTAGTTTTTTGCTTTATGTGAATAGTAGTGCTAGTAATATTCCCATATAGTCTTTTGATGAACTATTTACCATTTCTATTGGATAAACACCCAGAACTGAAACTGCTGAGTAATACTGAATATACACCACATCATTAAAAAAAAAATGCTAATTGAAATTCCATTGCATAGATATAATGTAGTTTTGTTTTGTTTTAAAGTATGCCCCCAAGCCCAGCGTGGAGCCTAGCTCGTAGCTTGAACTCATGACTGGAGATCAAGACCTGAGGTAAGATCAATAGACAGATGCTTAATCAATTAAGCCACCCACGTACCCCAACTATAGCTTTTTAAAGCATTATCACTGATGGGTTTTTAGGTTATTTCCAATTTTTTTGCTAGTATCAACAACTCTGGGATAAAAATCCATATGTACTTTGAGCTCTTGTTCAATGATTTCCTTAGGAACAAAATTTCTGAAAGTACATGTGCTGAACGAAAAGACTGACGTATATCTTACATTTTGTTATATACTGATTTTTCTCCCTAGTCATTCAGATTTTTTTTTTAATTTTGATTTTTAAAACCACTTTATGGGTTACAGGTATTAAGAAGGGCATTTGTGAGGAGCACTAGTTGTTATATTTAAGTGATGAATCACTAAATTGTACACCTGAAACCAGTATTACCTGATATGTTAACTAACTAGAATTTAAAAAAAAAAACTTGGAATCAAAACAAACAAAACTACTTTACTGATACACAATTTACATACAATAAAATGGCTATTCTAAGAGTGGAGAGTTCAACAAGAGTATTTTTAACTTTCTTACCAACAACCTAAGAGCAGACTGGTTGGGTCAAACCAATTAATTAACCACTTCCAAAGTGTTCTATCATGTTATATTCCCATCAACCAGTGTATTAGTGTTCTAGCAGCTCTTCATCCTCACAATTCTTGATACACAGATATTCTAGTGGGTATATAGTGGGTCTCTCATTGTGGTTTTAATTAGAATTTCCATGATGACTAGTGATGTTGAAATTCTTTAATAGGATCACAGGCCATTCATATATACATATCTTCCTTTGTGAAGTGTGTTTGTCTTTTGTCCATTTTTTTAGTCCATCAGCTTTACTGAGGTACAAGTTACATAAAAATCCACTAACCCTTTATACACAATTACATAAAATTCATAAAAGTAAACAGTACTACGGGGCTCTTGTGTGGCTCAGTCAGTTAAGCACCGGACTCTTGATTTCAGTTCAGGTCATTGATCTAAGGGTCGTGAGATCATGCCCTGTATCAGACTCCATGCTGGGTATGGAGTCTCCTCTCCCTCTGACCCTACCCGCTCTCTAAAAAAAAACTATACAGAACTATAATCACAATACAGTACAATCATAATACAAAACATTTTCCATTATTCTCATTCATACCCCTTTGCAGGCAATTCCTTCCCTCCTCCCACCCTCCTATCCCTTAAAAACCATTCATCTGCTTTCTAAGACTATAGCTTTGTGTTTTCTGGAATTTCATACAAACAGAATCATACAATATGTGGTCCTTTGTTTTTTTAAAGATTTACTTATTTTTTATTTTATTTTTTTTTAATTTTTATTAATTTATGATAGTCACACACAGAGAGAGTGGCAGAGACACAGGCAGAGGGAGAAGCAGGCTCCATGCACTGGGAGCCCGACGTGGGATTCGATCCTGGGTCTCCAGGATCGCGCCCCAGGCCAAAGGCAGGCGCCAACCCGCTGCGCCACCCAGGGATCCCAAGATTTACTTATTTATCTGAGAGAGAGAGAGAAAGAGAGAGAAAATCCTAAGCAGATTCTTTGCTTAGCTCAAGGTGGGGCTTGATCCCAAGACCCTGAGACCACCATTTATGCTAGAACCAAGAGTTGGACGCTCAGCTAACTGAGCCACTCAAGCACCAGAGCACAATATGTGGTCCTTCATGTCTGTTTCCTTCTCTTAGTACAGTTGACTCTTGAACAATGTCGGTTTCAATTACATGGCTCCACTCATATGTGGATTTTTTTTGGATAAATACAGTACCTTGCTATAAACTGTTTTTTTTATGCTTTTCTTAAATTCTTTTCTCTGGCTTATTATAAAAATATAGCATATAATACAGATAAAAATATAAATATGGATTGTTTATCAGTAAGGCTTCTATTCAACAGTAGGCTATTAGTAGTTAAGTTTCTGGGGAGTCAAAGTTATACTCAAATTCCTGACTGCAAAGAGGGTCAGTGACCTCAACCCCCGGGTTATTCAAGGGTTAACTGTATTAATATTTCTGAGTTTCATCTATGTTGCTCTATATGCTAGCAGTTTCTTTTTAATGTTGAATTGTATTCCACTGTACATATAAACCAAACTTAAGTCACCAGCTAATAATCCCTGGGTTGTTTCCAGGAATTATTGAACACTGAAGTATGGGTCTTTGGACATATTTATCTTGGGTAAATATCTAGGAACAAGTTGCTGGGTTGTATGGTTAAGTTTATATTTAACTTTATAAGATACTGCCAAATCCTTTCCCAAAGTGTCTAGGTTATCTGGCATTCCCATCAACAATGTATGAATTCTACTTGCTCCACAAACACATCAAACTTGGTATTGTTGGTCTTTTAATTTTAGTCATTCTACTGGATGTGTACTATTTTGTGGTTTTAATTTGCATTGATCTGAAGACTAATATTACTAAGTATCTCATATGTGCTTACTGGACATTGATAGCATCTTTGGTGATGTGTCTATTCAAATATTTTGCCCATTAAAAAAAAAAAATCAGGGACGCCTGGGTGGCTCAGTGGTTAAACATCTGCCTTTGGCTCAGGGTATAATCCCAGAGTCCTGGGATCAAGTCCTGCATTGGGCTCCCTGTACGGAGCCTGCTTCTCCCTCTGCCTGTGTCTCTGCCTTTCCCTCCGTGTCTCTCATGAATAAATGAATGAAATCTTTAAAAAAAAAAAAAAAAATCAGGTTGTCTTACATAGCAAAAGCTACTGAGTTATAAGAGTTCTTTGTATATTCAGGATATAAATCCTCTGCAGATATATTTATTGCAGCCATCTTCTCAATTTGTGGCTTGCCTTTTTATTTTGTTAATAGTGTCTTCTGAAGAGTAGATATTTTGAATTTTGATAATGTATAATATACCTGTTGCTCTTGTAATTAGTATTAATCAGTGTTTTTTGAAACCTAAAGAATTTTTGCTCACCCCAAAGTCATAAGCAATTACCATATTTTCTTTTAGAAACTTTAAGTTTTACATTTAGAGATACACTGTGACGTAATTCTTGTGTATGGCAAAAGTAAAGGTCAAGGTTCATTTTTTCCATATGGATACGGTTTTGTTGAAAAGACTATCATTTCCCTATTGAATTACCTATGTATTTTTGTCAAAAATCAAACGACCATTATGTGTGGGTCTATTCCTGGATCCTCCATTTTCAATGGTCTGTATCTCTATCTTTATGCCAATATCATACTGTCTTGATTAGCATAGCTCTATAGCAAGTCTTGAAATAAGGTAGTAGAGTCCTCCAACTTTATTTTCTTTTTTAGGGGTCAAAATTACTTTGGCTATTGTTGGTCCTTCAATTTCCACATAAATATAAATTCAGACTGACAATTTTTACAAAAGAACAGGATAGGATTTTGATTAGAATTTTTTTCAATCTACAGATCCCGTTGGGTAGAACAAGTATATTAAAAATACTGAGTGTTTCAATAGATGAACATGACTGGGCACCTCATTTATCTAGGTTTTTCATTGTCCTCAGTCACATTTTTCAGTTTTCTAATCCCAAGTCCTATATAATACATTTTGTTAAATTTATCCTTGAGTGTTTTGTGGGGCTTTTTTTGGATGCTATTACAAATGATATTTAAAAATTTCACTGTTCATTGCTAGTACTAAAAATATAATTGGTTTTTATACGTTGAACTTTTTTCCTGCAACCTTTACTGATTTCACTTACTAGTTCTAACACCTTTTTAAATATATGATCTTTATATAAGATCATACTGTGAACCTTCCGTGTTGTCCAAACAGATTTTCTTCTGATTAAATCTTTAAGGGAAACGGACAATTTCATAACTTTCCCCCAAATCTATCTGTCCGGGAAGACTGTGATTTTTGACAATTTCAGTACGATATAATGTACTGGCTATCTCCTGTTAAGCTCTTTTTAGAATCATTTAGGACCAAAAGAATCTTGAAAGAATAGTTAAGAAAACTTGCAATCCATACTTCTGAACTTTTTTTTTTTTAAGATTTTATGGATTTATTCATGAGACACACAGAGAAAGAGGCAAAGACATAGGCAGAGACATAAGCAGGACTCGATCCCAGGAACATGAACTGAGCTACAGGCGTAGACAGTCAACCACTGAGCTACCCAAGTACCCCCATACTTCTGAACTTTGAACATATATTTAAAATCCTGATATGCTTCAGATCTCATATTAGTTCTTCTGATAAAAGCAATAGAAAATACAGAAAAATATTTAACTCCTTATGGAAAACTTGTTTTCTTTCTGAGAATCACTGAAGGAAAAAACATACACCCTATTTAAAAGTGTCAAATTATAGGCAATTTTGGTCTAAGTCAATGATATCCCTCTCAACAAAATCTGAGGGCAATTATTGCTCATTGACACCATTTTTAATAAGTAGCAAAATTCTCTGCAAATAAACATTCAAAAATATTCTTTTGAACTACTCTCCTTGGGGCAGCCCAGGTGGCTCAGTGCTTTAGCGCGGCCTTCAGCCCAGGGCCTGATCCTGGAGACCTGGGATCGAGTCCCCCATCGGGCTCCCTGCAAGGAGCCTGCTTCTCCCTCTGCCTGTCTCTGCCTCTCTCTCTCTCTCTCTCTGTCTCATGAATAAATAAAATCTTAAAAAAAATAAACTATTCTCCTTGAAATTATTCTATGAACTTATACCAAAGACAAAATATTGTCAAAAATATTTGTTAAGGAGCAAAGAAGTTTAAGTAGTTCTATAAGGACTTGCTGGCTACTACTTTGTACCCTACAATGTAGCAAGTATAGTACATACAAAGGTACACAAGGTTCTAGGTTCCAGAACATGGTTCCAGCCTTCATTCTAGGCGGTCCTATCCCTGACTCTTGTGGTCTAGTCAGCAAAGACCTCTTAAAGAATATGATATCTGAGACGAAACCTCAAGGAATGACAGGAATTTATAAAATAAGTGAGTGTAAGAAGGAAGGAGACTGTGGCAAAAGGAACAGAATATATAAAGTCTACAGGTCAAAAATATTGGGAACGTTTTCTCATTTATTTAGAAAATGACTAGTTACTATTAAGCAGGAGACATAAAGTAGCTTAAAATTACTTCAAGTCCTAAGAGAACTAAGATAAATTTGTTACAAAAACTAAGTTGGAGGAGGGATAATGAGGCTGAAGCACCAGACAAAGGTCCATAGCTCACATATAAGAGCCAGAGAGTGAGAGTGAGAGAGGGAGCAATAAAGATGATGCCTGTGTTCCTGGTTTGAACAATGAGCCCACAGTGGTACTTTACTTAGCAATGTCATCTTTTTATTTGATGTAGAGAGAAAAAAAAGACTACTTGATGGAGTACCTCAACTTCAGCCCTGTTAACTGGATTAGATAGTTTGTTGTAGGGGACTGTCCTGGCCATTTTGGATGTTTAGCAGCATCCTTGGCCTTTAAATATCAGATGCCAACAGCACCCCCTAGTTGTGACAACCAAAAACGTATCCACACATTGCCAAATACTCCCTGGACTGCAAAATCATCCCTGCTGAGGACCACTGATCTTTAGCATTCAAAGGGCATACAACTAAAAGCTAAATGTGTATATGTGTATATATTCAGTTGACCCTTGAACAATGAGGAGGTTAGGGGTGATGACCATACCTACAGTCGAAAATCTGCATATAACTTTTGACTTGCTAAGAGCTTAACTAATAACCTACTGCTGACTGGAAACCTTGCCTATAACACTCGATTAACATGTATTTTGTATATTATATATTATATTCTTATAATAACAGAGAAAATATTAAAATCATAAGAAAGGCAAAATACATTTGAAGTGCTGTATTACCTTTATTAGAAAATATCCACATGGACAGCCCGGGTGGCTCAGTGGTTTAGTGTTGCCCTCAGCCCAGGGTGTGATCCTGGAGACCCGGGATCGAGTCCCACATCGGGTTCCCTGCATGAAGCCTGCTTCTCCCCCTGCCTGTCTCTCTGCCTCTCTCTCTCTCTGTGCCTCTCATAAATAAATAAATACAATCTTTAAAAAAAAAAAAAAGAAAATATCCACACATAATGGACTTGTACAGTTCAAACCTGTGTTTTTCAAGGGCTCATTGTACTTTTTTTTAAAACCTTCTTTCCTAGCTCATAGTCTCCTAAAAGGCAAGAATTATGCCTAACACACCTTTGGACTCCCTCATGGCACTATTACACCTCTTGGCCTTAAAGACCACATTAATGTAGTTCTTGTAGGCATGCTTTGTTCTAAGTTTCACATATACTCCAGTACATGTGAAAGGATTAAAAAAGAATTTTTATTTTTTATTTTTTAATTTATTTTATTAAAAAAAAAAAGAATTTTTAAAAACCTTGTTTGTTTATTCATTTTTAAGGCAGGGGGTGGGGCAGGGGAGAGAGAGGGAGAATCTTAAGTAGGCTTGATGCCCAGCACAGAGACTGAGGTGGGGCTCAATCTCACAACCCTGAGATCATGACTTTAGCTGAAATCAAGAGTCAGATGGTTAATCAACTGAGCCGCCCAGGCGCCTCCAAAAACCTTGTTTAAACTAGAATTGTAATATATCCTTTCTTCAAATTCAATAACCTAGTATTTCCTAAAACCCCACAAGGCATTTGCTAATTTTTAAATTTAAAAACCTGCAATATTCTTAAAGAAGCAATATAGAGGAATATCACATATCTCACCTGTGGCAGCTGGGTTTATCAATCCTGCAGAACCACTGTTTGCAATCTGTGAAGGAGCCTGGCTTAGCCCAGTGGAAGGGGTTCCTAATCGAGGAAACTGTTGAGAACTCATTTCCACCTGCAGTGCATACAGTCATATGGTTATTACTAAATTCTCACACTAGAATCAATGATGAGAAATTAAAGCATCTCCAATACCTATGCTGTCCCTCAGAAAAGCAAATGCAGCATCATTCACCTACAGCAATTACTTGTGATCAACATATGTAGCAGAAATGGTCTAAATTCTGTAAGTGTTTAAGGGACACGGGTTCGAGTGATAGTAAAATCATCTGTGTGGTGTTGAGGGAACTATGACACTCCGTAAATACTTACGGATTGCCACTCTAAAAAATCAACACTGAATCCTGTACGACAGCTATATGACAGGTATTAGCACAACACGCTGTGTATCCCATACACAGATTTACGGAGAACGGCATGTTCCTTTGGAATACTGAAGCTCACACCAAGGCGAACACAACTGTCAGCAGTATGTCAAAGGAGATACCCGAGGGGAGATGCCCTGTTCTAAGAAATCAGAAATCTTACTTGCCTCAAGACCTAATCCAAAAGGAACTCTGAAATGCTTTTCCGCACAGGCCTCCCTTTACAGATTTCCTCCCTTCTCTCACAGACCCCCTGCCCCCACCGAGCCGGAGGGACCAGAGACCTTCGCCACTTTCTCTAAAGGCGACCCCCACTTCTTCCTCAGCAGCCACGCTCTCCGACATTCCCAATTCGCACACAACCCCACCCCCACCCCGAAGCCCACCGCTGAGATCGCAGAACACGGGTTTGCAGAGACACCCCGGGTGTCAGAGACTCTGTCCTGGCGGGGGGGAGGACGGCGTTCTGGGGAGCCCCAGCACAAGCGGCGTGCCTCTTTACCTGCAGCCACCGCCCGCCGCCCGCACCTCCCGCTTCCATCTCGCCGGGCTGGGGATGCCGCGGGGGGCCCATCTTGGTAACAGAGCTGGACCCCCGGTTCGCGGAGAGGGCTCCTGCCCAAGCGCGCCTTGGGCCCGCCGCTGTCCAGCCCCGCCGGCCCCGCGCACCCCCGCCACCCCGCCACCGCTGGGATCCAGCCTTCTTCCCCCGAGCCTGCCCCTACCTCCCCCGCCCGCCCATTGGCCCCACACCGGGCGCGTCACTCGTGGGACCGCACCAATCCGCGGAGGCCTGCGCGCTCTGATCCCGCCCCTCCCTCCCGCCGACTCCCAGCCAATCACGCGCGAGCCTCGCCGGGGCAGCCCGAACCCCTCGAGGCCGAGCCAATGGCAGAGGAAGACCAGCGCTCCCGGAGAGGGGGGCGGGGAAGCAGGAGGCCCCGCCTCGGCCGGGGTCTGAAAGCGGCGGGCGCAGGGCCCGGATGTGGAGAGTCACTTTAAACTGCTCCAGGAGCCAAACTCCCTGGGCCGCCCGCCCGCCGGCGCTTCCCCGACCGCTCCACTTACCCGCCAGGGCCCACGCCCGCCACGCCCCCAAGCCCGAAACAGCCCACCCCTCCCGGAGCCTCTCCCTTCCGCGCCGCAGGACACCAGGCTCCTGCCGCCGGCCCAACCGCCGTGCTCAGCTCGTGAAAGAGCCTCGGTCTGAGCTGCAGGAGCCGAAGCACCGCTGCCCTTCCCCAGGGACGCACAGAGGGACGGACGCTGCAGCCCGGCTCGGCCGCCCCGCCCCCTCGTCTCCTCCCCTCTCCTCCCCTCCCGGGCGCCCGTCCCGCCATTACCTGGGTGCTGCGCCGAGGGGCCGTCGCGCCACCTCGAGCTCGCTCCCGTGCGCTCTCCGCCTGTGGGGCCGACGTCCTCGGGCTCCGGACCAGCCGCCGCAGCCGGGGCGCTAGCACTCTGTCCCCCACCCCTCAGCCCAGCGCCGCTGCTTCCGCCGCCGTAACGAGCCTCTCACCTATTGGCTGGGTCAGGCCCCGCCCCCCTCTGGGGAAGCCAGTCACCGCTCAGTGTGAGCGGGAGATCGGACGGGCCTGCCCATTGGGCCCGCGGGGGCCTCTGGGAAATGTAGTCTCTGGGGCCAGGAGGGCGGGCCTGGGCGGGATCTGCAGGCGACCCGGCCGGTGCAACACACCCCTTTGCTGCTCGGAGTGGGTTTTCTGCCTTTTTTCTTTGCCTAGTAAAGAGGTAGCGGATCCCACCCTTTTCCTCCACTGATGGCACTAGATTTCATTTTCCCAAGGGAGGTGCGGCACGGGAAAAGGGTAATGGAGGCCGACTGCAGCGGGGCGAAGAGGCCGCAGCAGGACCGAGGGTGGTCCTGCCTGCGCTCACTTCCCCGCGCCGCGTTGTGGGACTTGATGTCACCACCCGAGGCGACGGCTGGCGAAGCCTATGCATCGTTGGAGAATCGGGCGCGCTGAACTGGAGCAGCTGTGCGGTGTTTGCGCCCAGCGCGCCGCCCAGAGAGCCGTGCGCGGCTCCGCGAAGGCAGCCCCAGGCCGTGCACCCGGGGGTAAAGCAGGCTGGCTCAGAGCGGCTCCCGGCGCACGACTCGGGCACGGTGCACTGGCTCCGTTGGTCTAGGCTACAAAGAAGCGAAGGGGGATGGTGCTGCTTTGTTGTTGTTTCGTTTGGGGTAGAGGATTGGAGTTTGCACACTTGTGGAAGTCTTTTTTTTTTTTTTTTTTTTTTAGATTTTATTTATTTATTCACAAGAGACACACAGAGAGAGGCAGAAACACAGGCAGAGGGAGAAGCAGGCTCCCTGCAGGGATCCCGATGTGGGACTCGATCCCGGGACTCCAGGATCACGCCCTGGGCCAAAGGCAGGCTCTAAACCGCTGAGCCACCCAGGGATCCCCACACTTGTGGAAGTCCTAGCCAAAAGTCTTGAAGCAAAATTCGGATCTGTTAATAGACATTACCTGCCCCTTCTCCTTTCCCAGTTGGTAATTTAGGCCTGGAGTTTTGTGGCTAGTTTGAAATAAGTAGCGGTGAAGTTCCTCCTTCCTATCCTGCACAGCTGGGTAAGATAACTGCTTGCTAGGAAGACAGTAGCTCATAGCAACAAGGATGACTCTCAAGTACCCTCTCCTTCCTCAAGCTACTTTCCTTCCCTCTTCAAATTTCTTCTAAATGTAACTGATGTGATACACTTGAGCCTCCCCTCTTAGGCAGTCTATGACTCTTGCTGGAGTCTGCTCCTGCCTCCCTTCTCAAACTGCTTCTCAAAGTTGCCGGTGATCTGTTTTATGGAGTGGTCCTTGCTTAGCTCTTACCATGTCTTACTGACAGTAATTCCATTTAACGTTTATCCCGTGGCCTCTATAACCACACTCTCTCCTGGTTCTACTCCTATCCATATCAAGCTCCATTATACTTTTTTTTTTTTTTTTCACAAATACAGCACTCGCCAAGGGCCCAACCGTCTTATAACGCTCTATCTTCCTAACTAGTTTAATGCATTCTTGAAAATGACTCAAAATCTTATCCACACAGTGACTTCTCTCTGAGTTGTACACCTACAGTTCCACAAATATGTCTCCCAACCCTCTGAAAGGTAACAGATTGAACACTTTTTTTGATTTGCCTTATCTATGCACTCCTTCTGATTTCTGGGTTTGATAAATGACATCACCATCCTCTCTGCCTTTGGTTTTATTGTTGTTATTTTTCACTTTTCTATCACCCAATGTCACCATATGTACCTCTGTACTGCCTTTCCAGTGGCTTCCATAATCTTGGCTCAAGCTTTCACTATTTCTTGTCTGGATTATAGTAGTGCTGTAATAGAGTGCCCCCACCTGAATCTCTTTCTACTCCCAATATGACCTCCACAGACTTCTTTTTCTAAAACATTAATCTGAGTCCATTCTTCCCTTCCATGATGTTCCAATAACTTCAGAATAAATCTTTAAATCCAGTATTCAAGGTCTTGATAATTTAGTCCCTCCAACTCAAACATAGGATACTCTCTCAACAGTAGTTTCCACCAATTCTCCACATAGTTTGACTTCCAGGGTTTTGCTCAAGGTTGATGTACCTTCTATAAGGCCTCAACCTTCAGCAATCACCTGGTAGAGTTCCACCAATTCTACACTACCTACCTGGAAAGAAAATTATTTATCTTCTCCTACAAGCCTTCCTTGAACTCCTCCCCCGCACCCCCTGCAGGATACTTTCTGAAACTTCTTCAGTACTTCTAATATAGCACTAATCTGTCTACTCTATATTCCTCCTGGAGTAGGCAGAGAGAGAAATTAATCATGTTTGTATCTCCAGTCAACAGGAAGGATTCAATAAATGTTTGCTGAGTATAGTCGCAAACACATCATAGTACATGGATGAAATCTGAGTTTTCCTCAGTTACTAGGGACAGCCTCTGCTGCTTTATCCATGCATGTCTCTGGTCCTTCATATCATGAACACTTGAAGGAAAATCCATGGTTATGTTGCTGGGTTTTAGAATCCCCACCACTGAGTTTGGTGTGCTGAAGGCACACCAAGACAATCCTTGTACCCCAGCTGGGCTGAGTCTTCCATACATCCCAAATATTCAAGCCTCCTGTCAGTTCCAGGTGCTTTTCTTGGGTCTTGATAATGATATTGCTCATATAAGGTAGTTTGGATGGATTGAGCAAAGACACCAACAAACACCACACATTGGGTGGTTATCTAAAGGAAGGCAAATAACTACTGCCCTCTACCAACAAAGAGGACAGGGTCTCAATGCAATTGTCCTGTGGTAGTTGAAGTGTCAGTGGGTGGCCTATAAGTGTTGGTGAAGCTGTAGTAGGCTTTTGGCACTGGACTCCTATGGTTCTCAGTCTGTAAGAACCTGGGTGGTCTAATGATACTCCTTGTGGTTCCTCTTAGTCCAGATGCCCCCCCTTGGCCCAACTCTTAAGCCAGAGAAATCTAGTCCCATCCAGTTCACGCATCTGTAAAGTGAGAATGCCATTACTTATCTCCAACTTATTGTATAGATTAAATGAGCTATAGATATAAAGGATGTGATGTTTTTGAACTTTGTCATATCCATTGTTTTTATAACCTTCATCTGTTTATTACTCAGGTGAGACTCACCATGTATTACCTCCTGGCACCACATTCTGTACCACTGTCCTTACCCCAAATGTACATGTGCTAGGTATGGTGGATAGATCGTAAGATGACTCCTTATGATCCTCTTTCTGGTGTTTATTCCCTTGTGTAATTCCTTTCCCATGAATGTGAGAAGGACCTGCGATTTGTTCTAATAGAAGATGGCAAAGGTGATGAGATGTCACTTCCTTGACCATGTTATGTTCTATGAGACTATTTTGCTGTCAGACTTGCTCTAGAGACTTCTATTTGGCCTGATAAAGCAGCCATGTGACATGGCAAAGAACCATAGGTGGCCTGGTAGGAACTGCAAGCAACCTCTAGGATTGGAGGGTGGCTTCCAGAAAACATCTGCAAGAGTTTAGACCTTCAGTCCTACACACCAAGGAAATGAGTTCTGCCAACAACTGGGTGAGCTTGGAAGCTGATTCTTCCTTAGTCAAGCTTCCAGATGAGAACCTAGTCCAGTTGATACCTTAATTGTCATACCTGGACTCCTGACCCACAGAAACTATGAGATAATAAATGTGTGTTGTGGGAGTTGGGTGGAGGATGGGGTAACTGGGTGATGGGCACTAAGGAGGGCACTTGATAGGATGAACACTGGGTATTATACTATATGTTGGAAAATTTAATTTAAAAAATATTTAAAAAAATAAATGTGTGTTGTGTTAAGCTGCTAAGTTTGTGGTGGTTTGTTATGCAGCAATAGCTACCTAATACACCCAGGGTAGGTGGCATCTGATGCTAGGGCATCTCTTCTATAGGCTGTCTTGAAGGAATATTCTGTCCAAACAAGAAAGAATATAACTATCCAAACTTCTCAATTCTCTCCAGAATTTGAAAGTATATAATTTGAAAGTAGAATTTGAAATCTAGAGAAGAAGACAAGGAGCAGAAGCTGAAAAGCCTGAGCTTCATGAAAGCCATGAGAAAAGTGAGCCAGAAATAGGCTGAAGCCATAGACAGAAAAGAGCAGCATAGAGTTCCTAAGGACAACTGGTCGTCAGGGGAAACCCATAAAAGCAGCAACACATGGGGGCCAATTCACCAGGCAGTGGAGGGGAGATGGATAAACACCTCTTAGAAAGTCAGAGCAACCAGCTGACTAAATCTCTTTACCTGACCAGGAGCCCTGTGGGTCTTTATCTACAGCCCACTCTTCATGAGCCAGAGTGAACCTGTCTTCTTTATAGCCATTCACAACTTGTTGATAAATTCACATTAATTTGAGTGAGTCTCACTATAGCTGCCCAAACATGTCAAGGTGAAGTATGAAGTCTGAAAGTAGACAGTGAAGAGTTGATATGGTGGTTGCATTATCTATAAAGATCTAGATTACTGTCTCCTGCTCTGCCAAATTTCATCTGCTGCCTCATGATCCAGGGTGGCAGCACTGGCTCCAGCCATCTACTACTCTATTTCCATGCAACCGGTTTAATGTTAAGTGGACTGCAATTCAGTTGTGACACTAACCATGCAGTTAGTGCAGGCCTCACAGGTGGAGGGCAGAGTCTTCCACAGGCTGCCTTTACTTCCGATGCCAGCCACAAGTCTCAGGGAGTTCCCAGGCCACCTGCACTTTTAACTTAACTGGCTAAAAATTCAGGGTTTCCCACGAATTTGTTTAATAATTCACTAGAATGATTCACAAAACTCAGGAAATCATTATAGTTACAGTTTCATTATAAAGGATACACATAGGGCGAGATCTGAAAGGAAGGAAACACCTTCCATACCCTCTCTTTATAGAATTGGGGTGCATCACCCTCCCAGCACATCAGTGTGTTCACAAAACAGGATGCTCCTCTGAATTTCAATATCCAGAAACTTTATCAATGTTTCATTATGTAAGCATGATCACTTAAATCATTGGCCACATGATTGAATTCAATCTCCAGCCCCTTTTTCATCCTCAAAGCTGAAAGTCCCTGCCCTCTGCCCCAATCCCAAAGCTGCAGGGGTCACCTTATTAACATAACAAAATCACCCTCATCATCCAGGAAATCCCAGATGTTTTTGAACCTTGATGCTAGGAACCCAGCACAAAGACCACACAAATTATTTAATATACCACACCATTACATCTGTATTTTAGCCAGGACTAAGGAGCAAAGAAGTCCCCCATCCCTTCCTCTTAAAGATACTTACTGGAAGCTACACAGGACTATTCTGCTGATATCTAGTGGCTGGAACACAGACACTGTGTTGCAAGGGACCCTGGGGACTGCAGGTGTTTTCTTTGACAGCAATGTGTCTAGCTAAAAATTGAAGATACTATTTTTAGGAAAGGAGGGAAGATTGGTCATTCAGTAGGCAATGGGTGGTATTTGCTCGGAACCCATGCAAAGGAGGGAGAGAAACATGAAAGGCAGAAAGTTTTTTCATTTCAGCCTCTGTGGGAAGTTGAGATGTCAAGGAACCCACTAACATAGCTGTGAACAGTTTCCATAGTAACAAATGCCAGTGTCCTGGCCCCCACCCTTGAGATCTGGTGATGGCTGCCAGAAGCAGAACTGTGAGTATGACCACATTAGAGGCTAGGTTACTGTCTATGGTGTCAAGAAGGACAAGAGAAATCACCCCAGCATCCAGAGGCGAAGACAATAGCACACATCCCAATGGAACAGACAGGATGAATGGGCCACTTATT
The DNA here is from genome assembly GCF_048164855.1 of Canis lupus baileyi. NCBI lineage: Eukaryota > Metazoa > Chordata > Mammalia > Carnivora > Canidae > Canis > Canis lupus. The sequence continues at coordinate 27,855,432 of NC_132857.1, read as the reverse complement.
CCACCAATAGACTGAGTGACAGGCATTCTGCAGAGGCTAGTTATGCAGAGCCAGTGAAACAGATCCATCACCACCCTAGGAAAGCATTATATAAAGACAATAAAACTTCCCTGCAGAGGGGTAGAGACAGAGTTACAGAACTAATAAGCACTGACTGTTAGGACGATATCTTTACTCCCAGGCTTGTGTGGCCATAGAAATCCCAGTGAAGAACCATTGTTCAAACACTTTTTGTAGAAGAATGTGACTGAACACTGCAATGAGCAACTAGTGTTTTGGCTAATCCATAGTCCTTCCTTTTTTAGGGAAGTTTCATTCCCACAACCCCACGTGATGTGATGACCATCACATGGCCCTGTCCCCTGACCTCTTGGATGGGTGTAGGTCCTGCTGGAAGAGTGAGTCCTCTCCTACAACCTGGAAAATGGTGTGAAGACATGCAGAGATTGAATGAGAATGGAGCCCAGTCACCTCATGGCAGCCCTTTGAGGTTCCTGGTACACAGGATGCCAGAGAGGCCTGGGCTCCCACTCTTCCTGGAGTCTGCTCCTTATACTCTTCTTTGGGCTCTATGTGCTTTCCAGTATGTGTCTGAATTAGTTTTCTATTCTGTTACAGCAAATTACCACAAACTGAAAGAACCCACATTTATTGTCTTAGTGTTCCACAGGTCATCTGTCCAATGAGAATCTCACCTGGTGTCAGGCAGGCTGCTCTCTCTCCTGGAGGCTCTAGGGAGAATCCGTTTCCTCACTTATTTGGGTTGGTGGCAGAATTCAGTTCCCTGTGGGTCCAAGGCCTTGTTTTCCTACTGCTTTCAGCTAAGGGCTCACGTTTCTTGGACGTGGGCCCCTTCCTCCATCTCTAAAGCCAGCAACGTAAGTTGGGTCCGTCTCATTTTTCAAATCTCCTCTCCTTCCATCTCATCTCTCTGAGCAAGCCAGGAGATATTCTCTGCCTTTAAAGACTCATGATTAAACCAGGCCTGCCAAGATAATGCAGGATAATCTCCCTATCTCAGGGTTTATATCCTTAATTATATCTGCAAATTCTCTCCTGCCATGTAAGGCTCTATGGATTAGATACATGGTGGGCATCTTTGGTAGGCCATTATTCTTTGTACCACTCTACATGTTTGACTAATTCCTGGAGGTTGGGGATCTGATTTCTATCCTGACTTTGCTTCTAGTCAACTGTCTGACACAGGACCAGACACTTCCTGTCTTTATGCTAGCAGATCACACCAGGAGTTCATGTCTTGGTAAGCCGTGTTGACAGACTTGCGATACAAGTGACACAGGGCAAATGTTAACAGGTTAGTTCCCTGGAGGAATCGGGGTAGATTAAGTATGATGGTGGGAGCAGAGCTGCTCCTGAGGAAGAGAGCCATGGGGCCAACTGGAGAGGCCAGAGAGGAGCAGAAGCATTGGAGCTAAGGCAGGTTCATGAAGAAAGGATGAGGAAAGGCTATCATGCCAAGTGCCAATACAATGTGAGTGGGAAGTCAGGCAGCGACAGGGCACAGCCAGGCCAACAGGCAGCAGAGCCAGATCTCATATCTACTCCCTGGCCCTAAGACCTCTGCAGACTCCATGGGCCTTTTGCTCAGTCTGGCCCCTTCTGACTCTTGGTGGCCTTGTAGCATCAGGCCCTTTGAACAGTTGGGATGCGATCTCATTCCTGGACACATTCCTTACCTCCCTTTTCTCCTACCACACAAAAGCCACAGGCCATATGAAAATCCAGCAGGCCCTCTCCTCAGGTGCCGAGACTTGCTCCAGGCCTTCCTTCTGCCCCTTCTACAAAGCCTTGTTTGGTAATTCCCTTGGAGTTCCCCACTGCCTAGCTACTTCTATTGACCATACTTTTGGTCAGCTAAGTCATTAGTTGGAATACAGCCCCTTCAGGAAGAAGACAAGCCACAAATGGACTTGGGGACCTTGTAGCCTCTCTTGGATCTGGACTAGGGAAAAGCTCAGGTGGCTTGCCGACCTGTCTGGGCCCTTTATTTCCTTCCTGATCCACACATCTTGAAATCACCTGACTTTCTCTGGTGCTAGGTTGAGCCATGCAGTTCAGAGACCTCTGTTCTTGAGCTTCTTTTTCAGGAAGCTGGCCTTGAGAAAAACTATCTGCTTTGGGAACAAGAACTCACTATGAAGGTCAACTTTAGAGGCTTGACTCTCTGAGATCAGCATCCTTGTAAAGAGTCCTCAGATGGTTCTAGAGCTGGCAGTCCTGCTTTTCAGTATTTGAGTATATCTTACTATTTGCTTTTTAAAATCATGACATTTGGGCAGCCCTGGTGGCGCAGCGGTTTAGCGCTGCCTGCAGCCTGGGGTGTGATCCTGGGGACCCTGGATCGAGTCCCACATCAGGCTCCCTGCATGGAGCCTGCTTCTCCCTCTGGCTGTGCCTCTGCCTCCTCTGCCGCCCCTCTCTTTCTGTCTCTACGAATAAATAAATAAAATCTTTAAATAAAAATAAAATAAAATCATGACATTTATAAAAATTCTAATTCCAGTATAGTTAACATGTAGTGCTATATTCGTTTCAGGTATACAATATAGTGATTCAAAAATTCCACATATTACTCAATGCTTATCAAGATAATGTACACTTAATCTCTTTCAGTTATGTTACCCATCTCCCAATCACCTCCCTTCTGATAACCATCAGTTTGTTCTCTATAGGTAAGAGTCTGTGTTTGGTTTGTCCCTCTCTTTTTTTCCTTTGTTCATTTGTTTTGTTTCCTAAATTCCACATATGACTGAAATAATGTAATATTTGTCTTTCTCTTGACTGGATTATTTAACTTAGCATAATGCACTCTTGCTTCATCCATGTCCTCTTTATGGCTGAGTAATGTTCCATTATATACATAAACTACATTTTCTTTACCCATTCATTTATCAAAGGACACCTAGGTTGCAGGTATCTCTTTGAATTAGTGTTCTCATATTCTTTGGATAAATACCCCAGTAGTGATTACTGGATCACAGGGTAGTTTTTTTATTTTTTTATTTTTTGAGGAACTTCCATACTGTTTTCCACAGTTTGCATTCTCACCAACAGTGCGTGAGGATTCCTATTTCTCCACATCCTTGGCAACACTTGCTGTTTCTTCTGTTTTTATGACCATTCTGACAGGTGTGAGGTGATATCTTATTGTGGTTTTGATTTGCATTTCCCTGATGATATGTGATAGTGAGCATCTTTTCATGTGTCTGTTAGCCATCTGGATGTCTTTGGAGAAATGTGTCTTCATGTCTTCTGCCCATTTTTAATTGGATTATTTGTTTTTTGGGTGTTGAGTTGTATGTTTTTTTTTTTTTTTTAAAGTGGTTTTTTTTTTTTTTTTTTTTTTTTTTTTTATTTATGATAGTCACAGAGAGAGAGAGAGGCAGAGACACAGGCAGAGGGAGAAGCAGGCTCCATGCACCGGGAGCCCGACGTGGGATTTGATCCCGGGTCTCCAGGATCGCGCCCTGGGCCAAAGGCAGGCACCAAACCGCTGCGCCACCCAGGGATCCCGAGTTGTATGTTTTTAATACTCTATTGGATATGTCATTTGCAACTATTTTCTCCCACTTTGTAGATTGTCTTTTAGTTTTGTTGGTTGTTTCCTCCACTATGCAGAAGATTTTTATTTTGTTGCAGTCCTAATAGTTTTTCTTTTGTTTCCTTGCTTCAGGAGACATATCTAGAAAGAAGTTGCTATAGCTGATGTCAAAGAGGTTACTGCCTGTGTTCTCCTCTAGGATTTTTATGTTTTCAGGTCTCACATTTAGGTCTTTAATCCATTTTAGTTTACTTTTATGTATAGTATAAGAAAGTGGTCCAGTTTCATTCTTTTACATGTAGCTGTCCTGTTTTCCTAACACCATTTATTGAAGAGACTGCATTTTTCTCATTGCATATTCTTGCCCTCTTTGTTGAAGATTAATTGACCACATAATTATGGGTTTATTTGTGAGCTTTCTATTCTGTTCTATTGATCTATGTGTTTATTTTTGTGTCAGTGCTATATTGTTTTGAGTGTTATTGCTTTGTCTGTACGTCTGGAATTTTATCATGACACTTTTATCTATGCCAATAAGAGTATTTTGGATGTAATGCAACCAATTTAGGCATTGGTCAGCTGTTCTGTATGCCTTTCTTGATTCAGTCTCTAATTTCTTCACTGTTCCCCCATCATCCCTCATGCTCTTTTCCCCTCAGCTCTGACAACGTCCCAGCTCCCTCCCATTTACTATGTCTCTACTCCCCCATGCCTCCCCCCAAAATGAGCAAGGACTAGGCAAAAAAGTATTCTGTGCAAGAGGAATATCAGAATACATCAAGAACCAGAGTATGTCCCACATTGGCAGGGGAGAAATGGAAACTACTTTAGCTTGGTCCTTGGCCAGATTGGAGTTGCTTCCCTGAGTTAGTGTGGCACTGAGGGAGCCACACAGAGAGAGATAAAGTACAGGGACACCTGAGTGGCTCAGTGGTTGAACATCTGCCATTGACTTAGGTTGTGATCCTGGGATCCTGGGATCAAGTCTCACAACAGGCTCCCCTTGGCGATCCTGCTTCTCTCTCCGCCTATGTCTCTGCCTCTCTCTCTGTGTCTCTTATGAATAAATAAATAAAATTAAAAAAAAAAAGAAGATCTCAGTACATTAGAAGTTATTGCTCCCAGGGATCTCCTGGATGGAGAGATTGAAGGCAAAGTAAATAGAAAAGTCTGGAGGGGTCAGGGAGACATTTTTAAATATTTACAAATGTTTGTATTTGAAATTTTTCCTTATTTTATGAATTTTGTGCACTTAAAGTAAAATGCCAGTTCTAACACTTGTATTCCTGTATGAACCCAAATAAAACTGACAATACTGGACTTGTCCTCTTGTTCCACTATGGTAACCACTTCACCACTGCAGTCTTGAGTAGCTGAAATGGCCTTGGAGAGTCAGCACAAATGGGTGTAGGGATCTACCTCTTTCAGATATCTATGGATATTGAAGCAAAGTCAAATGGACGCATATCTTGGAAAGTTAGAGAACAACAACTAAGCTAGTGAATATAGCAAGGTTATAGAGTATATAGGATCCATATATAACAATCAATTTATATCTATATAATAGCAATGAACTTCAAGAAAATGAAATGTAAAAATAGTACTATTTATAATAACAAAAATAAAATACTTAGGGATAAATTTAACAAAATGTGTATATATAAAACACTGTATAGGGATCCCTGGGTGGCGCAGCGGTTTAGCGCCTGCCTTTGGCCCAGGGCGTGATCCTGGAGACCCGGGATCGAATCCCACGTCGGGCTCCCAGTGCCTGGAGCCTGCTTCTCCCTCTGCCTATGTCTCTGCCTCTCTCTCTCACTGTGTGCCTATCATAAATAAATAAAATAAAATAATTAAAAAAAAAACAAAAAAAACACTGTATATTGAAAATCTCAAAAGATTGCTGAGAAAAAATGAAAAAACGAAATAAGTGATGATGTATATACCATGAGTTTGAATTAGTGGACTAAGTGTTAAAGTGACAATTTTCTCCACATTGATCTATGAATTCAACATAATCCCAATCAAAATCCTAGCAAACTTTTTGCAGACATGAAAAGCTGGTTCCAAATGTATAAGGAGAGGGAAACCTGGATGGCACAGTTGGTTAAGCGTCAGACTCTTGATTTCGGTTCAGGTCATGATCTCAAGGTCGTGAGATTAAGCCCCCTGCTAAGCCCTGCACTGAGCCCCCTCTTGAGCTCCATGCTGAGCATAGAGCCTGCTTAAGATTCTCTCCCTCTCCCTCTGCCCCTCCCTCCTTGCCCTCTCTCACTCTAAAAAAACAAAATAGGGAGTGAATGGGTGACGGGCACTGGGGGTTATTCTGTATGTTAGTAAATTGAACACCAATAAAAAATAAATTAAAAAAAAATAAATTATAAATATAATTTCTTCACAGTGAAAAAAAAAATTAAAACAAAAAACTCACATTGAACTTATAAATAAACCCTTTAAATATGTCCAAAAAAAGAGAAAAAAAGCTATTATCTCAATTTCTTAGTTGTTATATAAATATTCATGAAAATGCCTCAGTGTTATATTTAATGGCCTATTATGTGCCAAAAGAAGAGGACATCTAAGAAATACTCACCTATCATGTGTGAATATAGAACATGGGCTTCTTTTATGTCATTTTAAAAATTTGCAGTGTAGTTGACACATAATACACTAGTTTCAGGTGTACAACATACTGATTTTGTAATTATGTATATTATAAAATGCTCACCACAATATAGTTATCATCTTTTATCATGAAAGTTATTACAATATTATTGTTTATATTCCCTACACAGTACTTTTTATCTTTGAGACTTATTTATTTTATAACTAGAAGTTTGTACCCTTTACCTATTTCACCTACACTTCTAGTCCCCCAATTTGATCACCATCAACTTGTTTTCCACATTTATGAGTCTCTTTCTGTTTTGTTGTTGTTGTTTATTTTGTTTTTTTTTTTTTGTTTCCACATATAAGTGAAATCATCTAGCATTTATCTTTCAGAGTCTGATTTATTTCACTTAGCAGAATATCTTCTATATCCATCCATATTGTCACAAATGACAAGATGTCTTTCTTTCTTATGGCTGAGTCCATTCACCTGTTAATGGAGAGACACATAGATTGCTTACATATCTTGGCTATTATAAGTAATGCTACAACAAACATAGGGGTGCAAACACCTTTTTGAGTTAGTGTTTTCATCTTTTACTGATAAATACCCAGTAGTGGAATACTGGATCATATGGTAGTCTATTTTTAACTTTTTGAGGAATCTCCATACTGTTTTTCATAGTAGCTGAATCAATTTACATTTCTACCAACAGTGCATGAGGGGAAGTTCCCTTTGCTCCATATCCTCACCAAAACTTGTTGTTGTTTATGTTGCTGATTTTAGCCATTCTGACAGGTGTGTGGTGGATATCTCATTGTGGTTTTGATTTGTTTCCCTGATGATCAGTAATATTGATGACCTTTTTACATGTCTGTTGGCCATCTGGATGTCTTCTTTGGAAAAATGTCTATTCAGGTCCTTGGCCCATTTATTAATCACATTGGTTTTTTGGTGTTGAGTTGTATGAGTTCTCTATACATTTTGAACATTAATCCCTTATTAAATGGATCATTTGCAAATATCTTCTTCCATTCTGTAGGTTGTCTTTTTGTTTTGTGAATGGCACTATGCAAATTATTTTTAGTTTGATGTGGTCCCAATTGTTAATTTTTGCTTTGAGGAAAAATCCAACAAAAAATGTTGCTAAGACCAATATATAAGAGTTATTGCCTGTGTTTTCTTTTAAAAGTTTTAGGAGAACTTACATTTAGAGTTATTAATCTTTTTTGAATTTGCTTTTGTATACAATGTGAGAAAGCAGTCCAGTTTCATTCTTTTGCATGTATCTGTCTGTTTTCCCAACACCATTTGTTGAAGGGACTGTCTATTCCCCATTGTATATTCTTGCCTCTTTGGTTGAAGATTAATTGACCACATAAATGTGGGATTATTTCTGTGCTCTCTCTTCTGTTCTATTGATATATGTGCCTATTTTTGTGCCACTCCCATACTATTTTGATTACCATAGCTTTGTAGTATAGTTTGAAATCTGGAATTGTGATACTTCCAGCATTATTTCTTAAGATTGCTTTGGCTGTTCAGAGTCTTTTGCAATTCCATATACACTTCAGGATTATGTGTTCTAGATATGTGATATATATATATATATCTTTTTTGAAAATTTTATTAATTTGGGAGAGAGAGAACATGGGTGGGGGGTGAGAGGGGGAGAGGAAGAGGGAGAAACAGACTCCCAGCTGAGCAGGGAGCCCAATACAGGGCTTGATCCCAAGACCCTGAGATGATGGCCTGAGCCAAAGATGGATACTTAATCGACTGAGCCACCCAGACACCCCTATACCACATCTTCTTTATCTATTCATCAACTGATGGATACTTGGGCTGTTTCCATAGTTTGACTATTGTAGATAATGCTGCTATAAACATCAAGGTACATGTATCCTTTTGAATTAGTATTTTTGTATTCTTAAAATAAAATCTAGTAGTAAAATCTAGTAGTGTGGTCGCTTGATAGCAGGGTAGTTCTATTTTTAACTTTTTGAGGACACTCCCTACTAGTTTCCATAGTAACTGCACCTGTTTGCACTTTGCATTCCACCAACAGTGCAAGAGTGCTCCCTTTTCTCCACCTCCTCACCAACACTTGTTGTATCTTGTGTTGTTCATTTTGTTTTATTTTTTTTACTTTTTAAAGATTTTATTCATTTATTCATGAAAGACACACAGAGAGAGGCAGAGACATAGGCAGAGGGAGAATCAGGCTCCCTGCAGGGAGCCCAATGCAGGACTTGATCCCAGGACCCTGGGATCATGACCTGAGCTGAAGGCAGACGCTCAACTACTGAGCCACCCAGGCATCCGTGTTGTTCATTTTAGACATTAAGACGGATGTAAGGTGGTATCTCATCATGGTTTTGATTTCTATTTCCTGGATGATAAGTGATGTCAAGCGTATTTTCATGTGTCTGTTGGCCATGTGTATGTCTTCTTTGGAAAAATGCCTATTCATGTCTTCTGCCCACTTTTCAATTAGACTATTCATTTTTTGAGAGTGAGTTATTTTGTTTTTCTTTAAGTAAACTCTGCATCTAATGGGGGGCTTGAATTCATGACCCCATGATCAAGAGTTGCATGCTCTACAGACTGAGCCAGCCAGGTGCATCTAAGTGTTGAATTTTAGAAGTTCTTTATATGTTTTGGATACTAACCGTTTATCAGATAAGTCGTTTGCAAATATCTTCTCCCATTCTGTAGGTTGCCTTTTAGTTTTGTCAAGTGTTTCTTCACTGTGCAGAAGATTTTTATTTTGATGTACTCCCAATAGTTTTTATTTTTGCTTTTGTTTCCCTTCCCTTAGGGGACATATCTAAAAAGAAGTTGCTGTGGCCAACATCAAAGAAGTTACCAACTGTGTTCTTTTCTAGGATTTTTATGGTTTTAGGTCTCACATTAGGTCGTTAATCCAGCCTTTTTTAAAAAAAGATTTTATTTATTTATTTACTTGAGAGAGGGAGAGAGGAGGAACAGAGGGAGAGCTCAGAGCTGAGCTCAGAGTTCTACGCAGGGCTTGATCTCATGGTGCTGAGATCACAACCTGAACCAAAATCAAGAATTGGTTGCTTAACTGACTGAGCCACCCAGGTGCCCCAGGTCTTTAATTCATTTTGAGTTTACTTTTGTGTATGATGTAAGGAAGTGGTCCATTTTCATTCTTTTGCATGTTGCTGTCCACTTTTCCCAATGCAATTTGTTGAAGAGACAGTCTTTCTCCCATTAGATATTCTTTCCTGTTTGCCAAAAATTAATTGACCGTATATTATATGACCATATATTCATGTCTCTTGTTTCTATTCTGTTCTATTGATATATGTGTCTATATTTGTGGTAGTACCATACTGTTTAGATTACTGCAGCTTTTAATATAACTGGAAGTCTGGAACTGTTAATACCTCTGGCTTTGCTTTTCTTTTTCAAGATTGCTTTGGCTATGTAGGGTCTTCTGTGGTTCCACGCAATTTTAGGAATTTTCGTTCTAGCTTTGTGAAAACTACTGTTGGTATTTGATAGGGATTGCTTTAAATGTGTAATTGCTTTGGGGAGTATACACATATTAGCAATATTGGTTCTTCCAGTCCATGAGCATGGAATGTCTTTCCATTTCTTTGTGTCATTTTCAATTTCTTTCATCAGTGTTTCATAATTTTGGAATATAGCTCTTTCACATCCTTGGTTAGGTTTATGCCTAGGTATCTTATTGTTTTTGGTACAATTGTAAATGGGATTGATTCTTTAATTTCTCTTTCTGTTTATTTTGTTATTGGTGTATAAAAAGAAATGCAACAGATTTCCGTACATTGATTTTGTATCCTGTGACTTCACTGAATTCAGTGATCAATTCTAACAGCTTTTTGGTGAGTTTTTCAGTTTTAAAAAATATATATTATGTCATCTGCAAATAGTGAAAGTTTTACTTCTTCCTTCTTGATTTGGAGGCCTTCGATTTCTTTTTGCTGTCTGCTTTGCTCTGACCTCCAGTACTATGTTCAATAAGTGGTAAGAGTGGACATCCCCATTTTGTTCCTGACTACAGAGGAAAACCTCTTGGTTTTTCCTTATTTAGGTTCATGTCAGCTGTGGGTTTTTCATGTATGGACTTTATTATGCTGAGATATGTTCCCTCTAAATCTACTATTTGAGAGTTTTTTTTTTTATCATGAATGAATGTTGTACTTTGTCAAATGCTTTTTCTGCATCTATTGAAATGATGATATGGTTCTTATTCTTTTATTGCTATGAGGTAGAGCATTGGTTGATTTGCAAATATTGAACCTAGTAATAAATTCCACTTGATAATGGAGAATGACTTTTTTTTTAGTGTATTGTTGGATTCAGTTTGCTAGTATTTTGTTGAGGATTTTTGCATCTATGTTCATCAGAGATATTAGCTTACAGTTTTCTTTTTTTTTTGTAGTGTCATTGTCTTATTTTGGTATCAGAGTAATGCTGGCCTCCTAGAATGAATTTGGAAGTTTGCCTTCCTTTTCTACTTTTTGGAATACTTTGACAAGGATAGGCATTAACTTTTCTTTAAATGTTTAGTAAAATTCAGCCATGAAGGCATCTGGTCCTAAGCTTTTGTTTGTTGGGAGTTTTTGTATTACTCATTCAATTTTGTCAGTAGTAATCTGTCTGTTCAGTTTTTCTATTTCTTCCTGACTCATCTTTGGAAATTTATGTGTTTCTAAGAATTTATCCATTTCTACTAGGTTGTCCAATTTGTTGGCATAGAATTTTTCCTAGTAGCATCTAATAAAACTTTGTATTTCTGTGGTATTAGTTGTAACTTCTCTTCTATTACTGATTTTATTCATTTTGGTTCTCTTTCTCTCTGATGAATTTTGTATTTTCAAAGAACCATCTATTTATTTTATTTATTTATTTTTAAAAAATATTTTATTTATTTATTCATGAGAGACACAGAGAGGGAGGCAGACATAGGCAGAGAGAGAAGCAGGCTCCATTCAGGGAGCCCAATGTGGGACTCGATCCTGGGACTCCAGGACCATGCCCTGGGTTGAAGGCAGATGCTCAACCGCTGAGCCACCCAGGGATCCCCCATCTTTTAATTTTAGTGATGTTCTCTCTCTCTCTCTCTCTCTTTTTTTTTTTTTTGTCTCTGTTTAATTTACTTCCACTCTGATTTTCAGTATTTTCTTCCTTCTGTTACTTTTGGCTTTGTTCTTCTTTTTGTAGTTCCTTTAGGTGTGAGTTTAGATTTTTGCTTGAGATTTTTCTTATTTCTTGAGGTAGGCTTATGTCAGTATAAATTTTCTTCTTAGAACTGCTGATGCTGTAACTTAAGATTTTGAACCATGTGTTTCCATAATCATTTTTTAGGTATTATTTCCTCTTTGATTTCTTCATTGACCTCTTGGTTGCTTAGTAGCATGTTGTTTAGCCTCCATGTGTTTGTGATCCTTTTCAGGTTTTCTTCTTATAATTGATTTTTTTAAATTTATTTTTTATTGGTGTTCAATTTACCAACATACAGAATAACCCCCAGTGCCCGTCACCCATTCACTCCCACTTGTAATTGATTTCTAATTTGAATCTGTTGTGGTCGTAAAGATGCATGATATAATTTCAATCTTTTATTGAGACTTGTTTTGTGGACTAACATGTGACCTATCCTAGATAATGCTCTATGTGCGTCTGAAAATAATGTGTATTCTGGTGTTTTTTGGATGGAATTTTCTGTATATATACCTGTTAAATCTATCTGGTCTATTCAAAGCCACTCTTTCTGGGGAACCGAGTGGCTCAGTTGGTTAAGCAGTTGCCTTCAGCTCAGGTCATGATCCCAAGGTCCTGGGATTGAGCCTGGTATCCAGGGCAAGATGGCAGAAGAGGAGGGGTCCTCAATTTATCTGGTCCCAAAAACTTACCTAGATAACTTTCAGAACATCCTGAACACCTATGAATTCAACCTGATATGTAATGAGAGAACAGCTGGAATGCTACAGAGAGAAAAAGGATTGCTCTGACAAGGTAAGAAATCAGGCCTCGCATCAGGCTCCCTGCTCAGAGGGGAGTCTGCTTCTTCCTCTCCCTCTGCCCATCCTCACTGCTCATGTTCTCTCCTTCCCTCTCTCTCTCTGTCTCTCAAAACTAAATAAGATCTTTTAAAACAATTGTCCACCTTTCTTCCTTAAAAAAAAAAAAAAAGCCACTCTTTCCTTATTGAATTTCTGTCTGGATGATATATCCATTGATATAAATAAGGTGTTAAAGTCTCTAATTATTATTGTATTACTGTCAAGTTCTCCTTTATGTCTGTTAATACTTGCTTTATATATTTAAGTGCTATGTTGGATGCATAGATATTTACAATTATATCCTTTTATTTGATTGATTCCTCTATTATTATGTAATGCTATTCTTTGTCTATTGTTGGCCTTTATTTTAAAGTCTGTTTTGTCGAATATAAGTTTAGCTACCCCTAAGCTTTTTGTCATTTCCATTTGCACGGAATATTTTTTCTATCCCTTCTCTTTCAGTCTGTATGTGTCTTTATGTCGGAAGTCACTGTCTTATAGACAATACTTAGATGGGTCTCTTTTTAATCCATTCACCCATGTTTTTTGATTGGATCTTTTAGACCATTTATATTTGAAGTAATTATTAGTAGGTATGTATTTATTGCCATTTTGTTAATTGTATTCTGGTTGTTTTTATGGATTTCCTTTGTTCCTTTCTTTTTCTCTTGCTCTCTTCCTTTGTGAGTTGATGATTTTTTTTTTTTTTTTTAGTGTTGTGCTTGGTTTTCTTTCTTTGTTTTTTTGTCTATCTATTACAGATATTTGGTTTGTGGTTGTCATGAGGTCCATATATAACATCCTAAGTACATAGCGGTCAATATTAAGTTGATGGTTAAGTTTGAATATGTCCTAAAAGCACTCCTCTCCACAAGAGTACAAGAATGAGAGTTTCCTTTTTCTAGTTGAAAAGCAATCTCAAAAAAAAAAAAAAAATAAAAATAAAGAAAGAAAGAAAAGCAATCTCATTTGGAAAATATTTTAAAGATGTGATTTGAGCAACAAAATTGGTGTATTTAATTAATTTTTTTATTCTTAATAGACTAAATTTGAAACCAGAGGGGAAGCATGATTTCAACATATTCAGGATATTTCAGGGTTCTAAAGACATTATTGTTACAGCAAGTAAAAAAAAAAAGTGATTGCCTTAGCTACAATATGAAGAAAATGTTACAATGAAGATAGTTTGAACAAACACAACTGGAGATATTTTTCTATCTCATATTATGTGTCTCAAACTTTTGTTCATCATTTTATACAAAAATTGAAACATTAAATAAATACAGTTAGATAAAATACCCATTTACTGATAATTTAATTAAACTTTGAGCTTGGAGAATGAACTGGTTTCTTATTTACCTTGAAGGATGACTATAAAATGTTAAGATGAAAAAATTTCATTTGTCAAGGAAAAAAGAATGTATCATTTCATTTTTTATAGTCACTGTTCTATTAGTATGAACTACAATTTTCAATGCTGACCTAATAAAAATCAAAAGACAGACTTGACAGTCCATCAGCTATTCACATTGCATTGCCCCGTGTATTTCAAGCCATATTAAGCCTACTGATTGGCATGCTTACTCATTACAATGTATTTTTCTTAATTTGGGGGAGGATTTACTTGTTACAATTAAATATTAGTAAATAAGATTTTGTGTAAGTGCAGTTATGATTTTACTTTACTATATGTTATAGGCTGAATTGTGTCCTCCACAAATTCATATCTTGATGTCTAAACTCCCAGTCCTTCAGAATGGGCATTTCAAAAGGCAATGTGGTTGACAAGAGGTCATTAAGGGTGGTTTCCTAATCCAGTCTGATTGGTGTCCTCACAAGAAGAGATTAGAACAGAGACACAAGGGTTTCAGGTGCACTGAGGAAAGTCATTTGGGGACACAGGCAGCCATCCTCAAACCACGGGTAGAGCCTTCAGGAGAAACCAAATTTGCGGAGACTTTGATCTTGGACTTTTAGCATCCAGAATTGTGAGACAATAACTTCCTGATATTTAAGCCATGCAATCAGTGTTATTTTGTTTGGCAGCCTGAGCAAGCTATATACAATATATGCAATGGTAAGGGTATTGTTTTGTGAAATTTTAGTTTCAGTTGTGTGTTTAGGTACTGAGTCTCAATGCAAGATGCATTTCTTATTATTGGTTACAGGCCAAAATATTTGAAAAACATTGAATTAGAAGAAATGAAGGATTTTGCCTCCCAGCTCTGAAACAAGCCAGTTGAACTGGATTATACTTGCACTAGGCAAACCTGGAGAAATTCTGGCTCCACTTTTCCCAGAGAGAAATTAAGGAAAAGAAATGGCTTACAAGGCTTTGTGTTCCTTGGAAAATAATTCTAGAATAGTGTTCTTTTTCAAAGGAAAAAAAGTGTGTTTTTAAAAAAAGATTATTTTTATTTATTTGAGAAAGAGAGCAAGTGAGAGAGAGAGAACACACACAAGGCGGGGGAGGAGCAGAGAGAGAGATAGAGAGAAGCTGACTCCCCGCTGAACAGGGCGCTAGATGCAGGGACTCCATCCCAGGACCCTGATAACATGACCTGAGCCTAAGGAAGACGCTTAACTGCCTGAACCTTCTAGACACCCCTAGAATAGTGTTCTAAGGTGGAGTTTGGGGATAGAATTGACAAGGTCTGTGAACTTGGTTGGGAAAAAGGTACATATTTATTTTTACTAATGTGTATCTCAAAATTACCTTTTCTATCAACTAAATAGAAAATGGAATGGAATAAATGGAAGCAACAGATTTCAATAATATTAGAAATACCTGTAACTTTGTCATCAGTAGAAATCAGACGTTTTCATATCATGTCACACAAACTGTACCTTAATAGATTAATCACAACCATTATTATATCAAAAGTATAAGTAGATTAACTGATACAATTTATTATTTAATATATTAATAAAGAAACACATGTATTACTATGTACAGATTTTAAATATATATACATATATGTACGTGTGTGTGTTTTTAAGAGAGAGAGAGAAAGAGAGAGGGCAGAAGGAGAGAGAAAATCCTAAGCAGGCTCCATGCCCAGTGTAAAGCCCAACATAGGGCTCAATCTCACAACCTTGAGACCATGATCTGAGCTGAAACCAAGAATTGGATGCTTAACTGGCTGAGCCACGCATGGCCACAAGGCCACCCAAAGAGTTGCTGGCCATTTGAAAAATAGCTTATATTGTCAGCAGCACAAATGGAAACTATTTCGTTTCAGGACCCATGGACTTGTTCCTGCCTCCTGAGGATGTTTGGCTTACTTTTGTGGTTTCCCCAATCACATCATTTCATATTAGATCCCCCCTCATGACCTGAATGTGTAGCTCTATCCAAGGCCTTCTAGACTCCATATGTCCACACTGCCATGGCTCACTTGCACCATCAGTGGCCATATAGGGTGTGTCCACCTCCCAAAGTGTGTCCTTGCACAGCCTGTCTTCCAGTTCACAGTAATTCGGGTCTTCACCCATTGAGGTTTCCCCATGCACACAGCATTCCCATTCTGGCTTGCCCACCTGGTCAACATTGGGGGCAATGCCACGCTACTACAAAGAACAGAGTGATACCTTCCAGTAACCACCCCTTTTTACTGGAGAGATCATCCTAAACAGAATGAGGGATAGCTTAGCTCCTGCACAACCCATGTGTCAGTGGCACACTCTGGCCTCTAGAGGGATCCCTATGAATGAGGGAGAGAAGGAGAAGCAGTTCTGAGCCTCTGGGAACAGGAATCTGGAACCTTTCATCACTAGCTGTCCTGAAGAATGGGGCTCATGTCTCGTCCACATATCCTAAGTTCACTGATGTCCTTTAGTGTTCTTTGGGCAGGAATGCCTTACTTGATGTATCATGTCTAGTCTGTCTTCCCACCAGCCTTTGCCCACCGCCAACATTTATCTATGTGGGGGTCACAATGCAAATAGATTCTTGACTGCTTAGGCTCAGCCTAGCCTAAGTACCCAAGTACTTTGTACTGAAGAACTCCATCAGTGGAGGCTCCAGATTGTAACCAACAGATGTAATGGGTATATCTAGAAAACAAGAGTCAGGGACAAATGCATATCTCTAATCTCATCTGGTCTTCTATCTAGGAATAAACAATGCTCTGTATCATGTTCAGTTTTGTTTTCCCTTTACACTGATCGTTAGAAGCACTTCAATATGTTATTTTTCTTTTTTTACCTTTGTATTCAGAAATATTTCAGACACACAGAAGAGTTGAGTCACATAATGAACAGATATATTCCATCCATATGTGTTAAAAATTCAACAATTTTTAACATTTTGCATGATAGTTTTTAACATTCTGTTGCCTTTGCACCCTTACCCATCCCCTTGTTTGTGTGTAGAATATTGTGTTGTTCGTAAATGCTCACTTTCTTCTCCATGGACCATTAGAAGGTAAGTTCAGACATCAAGATGCTTCATCCTAAAATACTTCAGTGTACATCTACTAGAACTGTCTCCCAGAAAACTTTCAAACCATAAAGGTTGTTCTAATGAGCTCCATATCCCCAAAGAATGCAGGCCTTTTGTTATTCAGCTGGGAGACTGGTTTTCTCCGCAGATATGTCAGCACTGGTGGGCACCAGGTGCCAGGCTGTTGCCTCTGGCTGCTCCCAAGGGCCAGCTGCTGGGCCTGCCTTTTATTGTTCTCCTGGGCCTAGTCCTGATTCTGATTGAGAACCCAGACACTCAGGGTCTGGGCTTCCCAGGCACAAATAACCTGCTTATCCTTCTATTTTATGTTTTAAATGTTACTCTTTTGAGTAGGGAATACATTCACATGTTGTAAAAGCATGAATAATGCAAAGTTTCCTCCCTACTGCCAGTCCCTTGCAACATGCTCCTGTCTCATAGCCCCTCTGTTCCCCTTCCTGGAGGAAACGAATCTTATTAGCTTCTTGCAAGCCTTTCCCCAAATCGCTTATACGTTTACAAGCAAATATATGTATATGAATGGCTCCTTTTCGCTACAGAAATGATAGCACATTATGCACACTGCACTGTACCTATGTTTGTCAATAACTTAAAAAATATAACCAAAAGATAAGCACTATCCTATATTCGAAACTGGTACCTAAATTCAAACTGCTCTGTTGTACTCAAGCTTCAATGATCATATGTATATAAACACTACAGAAAGTGGTGTTTGCCCAGGGATTCTCCACTCTTACAAATCGGTTTCCCCAGGAACTCCTGCCAAGTGCCATCAACAGAAATCCAAAATCCAAACTCCAAACTCCATATAATATAAAAGACGATCCTAGCTAGTACCAACGTAACCCTAATAATACAGTCCCAAGACCATGTCTTCCTAGCATGGTGTATACCATATTAAGTACCCCTGTCTAATATGTAACTTAACATATAGAAGTAGTAGACAGCTCCTACATTTTGGAGCCTGCTGAAATAATTTATATTTGCAAATCCTAAACCCTTAGCCTGCCTACCCTGCCTTGCTCATTCCTTCCCCTGGAAACCACAATAAAAGCTATTGCTGGGCAGCCCGGGGGGCTCAGTAGTTTAGCGCTGCCTTCCACCTAGGGTGTGATCCTGGAGACCTGGGATCGAGTTTCACGTCAGGCTCCCTGCATGGAGCCTGTTCTCCCTCTGCCTGTGTCTGTGCCTCTCTGTGTGAGAGTGTGTGTGTCTCATGAATAAATAAATAAATAAAACCCTAAAAATAAATATAAAAAGCTCTTGCCTAAGTTTTCCTCTTGTTCTCTTTATCGCCTGACGGATCTGGTGCTTCCCTTATGGCTCTCGATGGCATAGCATGCCCCTTCCTCTTATAAACTACAAGTAACTATCTTTTTTTAAGATTTGTACAATCATAATGTACAATCACCACAGATAAAATCATTACAGAATCTTTACTCCTTTTGTTGTTCAATCTCCAGCTCACTTCTTTTTTGCCAGCACCAATGTTGGCTTTTGCAGTCTGTTCTTGGTTCCTTTTGCTGTTTTCTTGAAGTCTTTTTCTTCTTGTACAGGCTGTGTCTTGCAAATCTATGTTTGGGTTTGTTTTTCTTTGTATAATTCAAGGAATCATAAATCATGCCAAAGCCAGTTGTCTTGCCAACCCACCAAAATGGGTTCTGAATCCAAATACAAAGATGGTACATGGTGTGGTCTTGTACACTTTGGCTGTTTTTTTCCTGAATGTCTGTCTTAAGTACTGTTGCCTTTTTAGGGTGAAGAACATCAATGACCATCTACTTCTGCTGAAGTAGTCGGTTGGTCATGAGCTTCCTGGTCTGGATAGTTACTGTGTCATTCATGATGGTGGCCAAGCTTCAAGCAGCCAGGGAGGGAAAAAACTATCTTTTCAATGGCAACCATTTCCTGGTCTAGTGGCCTCATTATATCTGGATAATATTTAAACCTACATTTAAAAACAATCATGAAGCTTATATAATTAAAGGAAGGTATGGTAACATCTCAACTGAATGTTACTTAGAAGTTATATATCTGTGTAGGTGGAGTATGAGGGAGATTGCAGTGGCCTGTCCAATACTAGATAAATTAAGTTAAATTATTCCCAAGACTAAATGGCAAAATGAGATTCAAAGTCAATGAATCTAATTCATGCTGATTTATTTATCAGGTAAACTGATCATTTAAAATAGAAAAAGCAGAACTAGCCATTTAATTTCTTTATTCATAAAAGGAAAATTTGACTGTTTTCTTAGTAGTCTTCAGATGTTCCTCCTGTTACAAGCAGTAAAGAGCATGACATCTAGTTCTGTCTAGAAAAAGGTGTACCTTACAGATTCAACACAATTTCTATCAAAATCTTGGTGAGCTTTTTGTAGAAACTGACAAGCCAAAATTTACATGGAAATACAAGGGATTCACAGTATCCAAAGCAATCTTAAAAAGAATAAAGCTAAAGGACTCGCATTTCCCTATTTCAAAACTTACTACAAAGCTACGGTAATCAAACAGTGTGGTATTGGCATAGGATAGGTATATAGATCAATGGAATAAAATTGAGAATCTAAAAATAACCCCTTACACTGTGGTCAGTTAATTTCCTAAAATGGTGCCAACATAATTCAATGGGAGAAAGAATAGTCTTTTCAACAGATGGTGCTGGGACACTGGATACTCACATGCTAAAGAATGAGGTTGGATCCTTTGCTTACATTATACGCAAAGAGGAGTTTCCAGTGGATTATATAAAACTGTAAAATTCTTCGACACAGGTCTGAGAAACACAGAAGTATGTCTTCATGACTTTAGGGTAGGCAAAATCTTCTTAGGTGTCCATCAAAAAAGTGAAAAGACAGGGACGCTTAGCTGGCTCAGTTGGTAGAGCATGTACCTCTTTATCTCAGAGTTGTGAGTTTGAGCCCATGTTGTATGTAACGCCAATTTAAAAAGGTAACACAATCCACAGAAAGGAAGAAAATATTTTCAAATCACATATCTGATAAGAAACTTATATCCAAAATATATAAAGAATCTTATATCTCAATAATAAAAATATAACCCAATAAAAATAGGCAAAGAATATGAACAGACATTTCTCTAAAGAAAGTATGCATGTGAAAAGATATTCAGCATTGTTAGTCATTAGGGAAATACAAATCAAAAGCACAATGAGATACCACTTCATATCCAGTGTGATGAATATAGTAAAAGGGAAAATAATATTGGTGAGGATATGGTATATTTGGAACCCTCATTCACTGCTGATGGGAATGTAAAATGGTGCAGACATTTTGTAAAAAGATTGTCATTTTCTGAAACACAGAGTTGTTATATGAACATAAATTCCACTCTTATGTATGTACTCTGGAGACCTGAAAATTTGTACATGAGCTTGCAGTGTTATTCATAATAGCCCCAAAGTGGAAACAATTCAAATGTCCTTTAGCTGATAAATGGGTAAATACATTGAGATATAGTGATACAATGGAATATTTGTTCAGTTATAAAAAGCAATGAAGTACTACATTTAATGCAATAAAGTGCTACAAATGGAAGAACTTTAAAAAACATTATTCTAAGTGAAAGAAGTCAGTCACACAAGACTACATATTTTATGATTTCATTTGTATGAAATGTCAAAAAGAGCCAAACTCATGGAGACAGAAAATAGATTAATGGGAATGGGGGTGGAGAGTTGATGGGAAACGGGAAGTGGCTGCTAATAGGTGCAGGGTTGCTTTTACGGTCATAAAATATTCTAAAATTGATTGTGGGTGATGGTTGCACAGCTCTGTGAATACACTAAAAACCGCAGAATTGTACACTTAAGTGTGAATTGTAGTCATGTGAACTACATTACAATGAAGCTATTTTAAAAGTGTGTAACTTACCTATCTTAAATGCATAAATAAAATATTCATGCCAAAGGGTACCACACTTCCATTGTATGATGAAAAGAATGTTTTAAATCCAGTCGTCCTTAAACTTTGATATCGCTTAAGTTTTGCATTATGTTTTATGACATCATAGGCTATTACACGTAGCAATCTTTTACTTTATAATCCTAAAGTTAAGAAAATAAAAATAATAGTTACTTGAAAAAAGTTATTCCCAGTAGCCATTTTATTTTCCCAGAGAAATTAAACCTTCTAGATCTTAGTGTCTCCCTAGTCCAAATCTGTTAGCATAAGTCACTAATCAGACTTTGTTTTTGTTAATGAAACAAAGGGGCCATTTCCTAAATCCCAGATAGGCCTCTTAGAATATTATAGGAGGGTACTTCCCCTGACACATCACTGACTTGGTGCTTCCACCCCCCCCTTTTTTTTTTTTAAGATTTTATTTATCTATTCATGAGAGATAGAGAGAGAGAGAGAGAGGCAGAGACATAGGCAGAGGGAGAAGCAGGATCCATGCAGGGAGCCCAATGTGGGACTCCATCCCAGGATCCGGGATCATGCCCTGAGCCAAAGGCAGATTCTCAACCGCTGAGCCACCCAGTCGTCCTGGTGTCTTCCCTTTTTGTCTGTGTTAATTGCTCTACCTACTGTCTTTGTTATGGTCCTCCATGGAAATGTGAAATATCTTTTAAAACCATCTTCTGAGAGCTGTAGGAGGAGGAAGCATTGGAGATGGAAAATATAAGACAGGCATATTGGCTATTAGAATTTCTCAACTTTTGTTGCAAACTTCTTCGAAGGAACTTGATAAGCCATTTTCAATTTATAATTCTATTGTTTATTTTTTCATTTTTCAGGGTTGCCTTCAGGGAGTGGTGCTGTTGTTGCTCATTCTTTTTATGAAGCAAAATATAGTAGTGACTTTAAGTTCCAAATAAAATATAAGTTATTGCACCTTGCAAAAGGCATAGCATTTTGGTGGGCCACTTTGGATTGATTCTAGAGGGAACATATACATTTGAGTGTGTTGTCTGACCTGATTACTGACTAACACATAATCTTTCAGTTTTGAGACAAACTCAGAGCAAGAGAATGCCCTGCAGTTTATTTAACTTTATTGCTAGCTACTCTGCCACTTGAGCTTTATGACCCAGCAGATTCAGTGGCTCCCAAAATATTTCTGATATTTTGATGGATATCATGGAGCTTCTGGAAAATCCCAATAGAGGACCTCAGCTCAGACTTCTAGGATTTTGGAGCAAAGAAATGCCATCTTGTGAAGACAGATATTCCCTTTCTGAGAAACAGCTCCTGATTTACTTCTGAGTCTTGATAGACACCAAAGGGAAACTCAATTATCATCTGACCTCAGTTGCTTATCCTGATCTGGGTATTACTGGGTCCATGAAGCCATAAAACTGGTCATGCATACTGATAATTCAACATCAAGTGAAAAAGTATGTAGGAGATTGTGCATGAACATGTCCTGAGGACCCAAGTGAGTTATGAGAGCAAATGGCTTGGATTTGCATGACAGTTACTTCTGCTGTACTGATACTTTCTCTCAGCCCACATTATGGCCTCATGGGAAGTTTCCTATGACCAGTTGACTGAGAAGGACTAGTTTTCTTCTCAGGCTTGGTCTAGGAATTGTTCTACATAATTTGCTAGTACTGATTTTAAGGTGTATTTGTTTTTTTTTTTTTTTTAATTTGGGGGGTATATTTCATTTTATTTTTATTTTAAAAAGATTTATTTATTTGAGACAGAGAAAGAGAGAGAGAGAGAGAGAGAGAGAGAGAGAGAGAGAGAGGTTCAGGGGCAGAGGGAGACAGAATCTTAAGTAGACTCCAAATTGAGCACAGAGACTGACATGGGGCTTGGGAGCCCGACAAGTTCATGACCCTGAGATCAAGACCTTAGCCAAAACCAAGAGTTTGATGTTTAACCAACTGCATCACCCAGGCACCACATTTTTGTCTGTTTTTTAAATAATCTCTACACCAGATATGGGGCTTAAACTCACAATCCTGAGATCAGGATTGAGTCTCATGCTCTACCAACTGAGCCAGCCAGGTACCCCATTAAAATATATTTGTTAATGTTAACCTTGTAGCTTTGACTTTGCAGTATATCAAAAGTGGATTGTAATTGACCTAGAAAAGGAAGTGAACATCACTTAGAGACACAATGACTTACTTATAAGGACTCAAGATCTCTCTTAGGGAGAGCACAGGAAAATCTCTTATGGTACGAGGCAGCAGAATGTTTGGCAGAACTAGGATGATGGAATTATTATTGTTTGTTGGCATTTTAAATATGAGTGGAGGAGTATGCATGCATGCCAAGGTTTTATTATGAAAAAGTTTAGACTCACAGAAATTTGTGAATATAGTATACAGTTCACTTATCTTTCCCTAATGTTAACAACTATATAATCACAGTACAATGATCAAAACTGGGGAATTAACAATGGTACCATACTATTAACGAAACTGTTGTGCAAATGTCTAACTTTTTTTAGACCATTTCTGGCTTCTGTTTTACTGATGGAATCCTGGTTGACCAGCCATGTTGTCATGATTGTATCTATATCCCTTCTGTGAACTAAAGACTGCTATCTGGTCTAATCAAAACTGTGGAGATCATAAAACCTGTAGTTTCCATCTTCATGCATCCAAATAATCTTTTCCAGCAGACTAGGCTGTTTGGACATGCCCTCCACCCCTGAGATTCTTTAAGTATAAGTGGTGTTAGAAGATTTTACTCAGGTCTTTCTTGAGGCCAACTGCAACACCAGACACTATGAGCAGAATACAGATCAGAGGAACTCTTATCCTATAACTTCTAGTATAAGAATTTGGGAGATTGATGTTTTCCAAAAGAGGCTGGATTTTACCTTTCTCACCCCATTCACACACATTTCCTGACAATAAAGTGAGAGGAAGGCATGATCCCTGATCTGAAAAGTAAAGAAAAAAGTGTAAAAAAAAAAAAAAGGTCATTTCAACAAATGGTGTTGGATGGTCAACTAATCTTTGACAAAGCAAGAAGGAATATCCAATGGAAAAAAGACAGTCTTTTCAACAAATGGTCTGAGGAGAAGTGGATAGCAACATGCAGGAGAATGAAACTGGATTACTTTCTTACACCATACACAAAAAGTAAATTCAAAATGGATGAAAAACCTAAGTGTAAGGCAAGAACCCATCAAAATCCTAAAGAAGAACACAGAGAGCAATCTCTGACCTCGGCCATAGCACTTTTTACTAGATACATTGCTGGATGCAAGGGAAACAAAAGCAAACATGAACTACTGGGACTTCATCAAGATAAAACCTCCTGCACAGAAAAGGAAACAATCGACAAAACTAAAAGCAGTCTCCAGAACGGGAGAAGATGATTCGCAAATGACATATCAGATAAAGGGCTAGTATCCCAAATCCATGAAGAACTTATCAAACTGAATACCCAAAAAACAAATAATCCAGTTAAGAAATGGGCAGAAGACATGAATAGGCACTTTTCCAAAGCTGATATCCAGATGACTAACAGACACATGAAAAAAAATGCTCAATATCACTCATCATCAGGGAAATACAAAACAAAACCATGATGAGATACCACCTCATACCTGTCAGAATGGTTAAAATTAACAACACAAGGGGATCCTTGGGTGGCTCAGCAGTTTAGCACCTGCCTTTGGCCTGGGACGTGATTCTGGAGTCTTGGGATCGAGTCCCACATCAGGCTCCCTGCACGGAGCTTGCTTCTCCCTCTGCCTGTGTCTCTGCCTCTCGCTCTCTCTGTGTCTCTCATGAATAAATAAATAAAATCTTAAAAAAATTAACAACACAAGATACAACAGGTGTTGGTGAGGATGTAGAAGAAGAATTCTCTTGCACTGTTGGTGGGAGTACAAACTGGTGCAGCCACTCTGGAGAACAGTATGGACATTCCTCAGAAAGTTAAAAATATAACTACCTGATCTAGCAATTCACTACTGGGTATTTGCCTAAAAGATACAAAAATATAGATTCAAAGAGGTCCATGCATCCTGATGTTCATAGCAGCACTATCTACAGAGCCATATTATGGAAAAAGCACAAACATTCATTAACTGATAAATGGATTAAGAATATGTTCTTATATAGATATAAATATTACTCAGCCATCAAAAAAATGAAATCTTGCCATTTGCAACAACATGAGTGGAGCTAGAGTATGTCATGCTAATTAAAATAATTTAGTCAGAGAAAGACAAATACTGTTTATGATTTCACTTACATGTGGAATTTAAGAAACAAAACAGATGAACATACAGGGAGGGAGAAAAAAGAGAGACAGAGAGGGAAACAAACCATATGAGACCCTTAACAATAGAGAACAGAGGATTGATGGAGGAATTAGATAGGGAATGGGTATTAAGGAGGGCACTTGTTATGATGAGGACTGGGTGTTGTATGTAAGTGATGAATCACTGAATTTTACTCCTGAAACCAATTTTGCACTGTATGTTAACTAACTAGAATTTAAATAAAATTTTGGAAAAAAAGCCCAAATGGTGCTGGGAAAACTGGATGTCCAGAAGAATGATGTTGGACTCTTACCTAACACCATACACAAGAATTAATTCAAAATGTATCAAAGACCTACATATCAGACCTAAGCCTATGAAACCATAGAGTAAAACTTCATGACATTGGATTTGGCACGATTTATTGACAAGTCACCAAAGGTACAGTCAACAACAAGAAAAGCAGACAGTTTGGTCTTCACAAAAATTTAAAACTTTTGTGCAGCAAAAGACAATATCAACAGAACAAAAAGGCAATCCATAGAATGGAAGAAAGTATTTGCATGTCATATATTGACAAGAGATCAATATCCAGAATATCTAGAGAATTCCTAAAACTCAACAAAATAAAATCAAACAGCATGATTAAGAAAATGAACAAAAAACTCGAGTAGATATTCCTCCAAAGAAGACATCCAGATGGCCAACAAGTACACGAAAAATGCTCAACATCTCTCATAATGAGGGAAAAGCAAATCAAAGCCACAATGAAAACTACCACCCGCTCATTTGGATAACTACTACTATCAAAAACAAAAAGCAAAACCCAATCAATCACGTGTTGAAGGATGTGTAGAAATTGGAGCCCTTGTGCAGTGTCGGTGGGAATATAAAGTGGTTGCCATCAGGGAAATACAAATCAAAACCACAACGAGATACCACCTCACACCAGTGAGAATGGGGAAAATTAACAAGGCAGGAAACCACAAATGTTGGAGAGGATGCAGAGAAAAGGGAACCCTCTTACACTGTTGGTGGGAATGTGAACTGGTGCAGCCACTCTGGATAACTGTGTGGAGGTTCCTCAAACAGTTAAAAATATACCTGCCCTACGACCCAGCAATTGCACTGTTGGGGATTTACCCCAAAGATACAAATGCAATGAAACACCGGGACACCTGCACCCCGATGTTTATAGCAGCAATGGCCACGATAGCCAAACTGTGGAAGGAGCCTCGGTGTCCAACGAAAGATGAATGGATAAAGAAGATGTGGTCTATGTATACAATGGAATATTACTCAGCTATTAGAAATGACAAATACCCACCATTTGCTTCAACGTGGATGGAACTGGAGGGTATTATGCTGAGTGAAGTAAGTCAGTCGGAGAAGGACAAACATTATATGTTCTCTTTCATTTGGGGAATATAAATAATAGTGAAAGGGAATATAAGGGAAGGAAGAAGAAATGTGTGGGAAATATCAGAAAGGGAGACAGAACGTAAAGACTGCTAACTCTGGGAAACGAACTAGGGGTGGTGGAAGGGGAGAAGGGCGGGGGGTGGGAGTGAATGGGTGACGGGCACTGGGGGTTATTCTGTATGTTAGTAAATTGAACACCAATAAAAAATAAATTAAAAAAAAAGGAATATAAAGTGGTGCAGCCTCTGTGGAGAACAGTAGAGCAGTTCTTCAAAAAATTAAGAATAAAATTATTATGTGATCCAGTAATTTGACTTCTGAATGCCCAAAAGACTGAAAGCAGAATCTCTCTCTCTTTTTTTAAAAAAGATTTTATTTATTTATTCATGAGAGACACAGAGAGAGGCAGAGACATAGGCAGAGGAAGAAACAGGCTCCCCTTGGGACCCCAATGTGGGAATCGATCCCAAAACTCCAGGATCATGACCTGATCTGAAGGCAGACGCTCAACTGCTGAGCCACCCAGGTGTTCCTGAAAGCAGAATCTCAAAGAGATATTTGCACACCCATGCTAATGGAAGCATTATTCAGGAGAGTCAAAATAAGGAAGCAACCTAAGTGTACATCAATGGATGATGGATAAACAAAATGTGGTATATACATACAGTAGAATACTATTCAGCCCTAAAAAGGAAGGCAATTCTGATATATGTGGTAACGTGGATGAAACTTGAGTATTTCATGCTTAAGTGAAATAAACGAGTCACAAAAAAGACAAATACTGTATAATTCCACTTCCATGAAATACTTAGAGTTGCCAAAAATCACAGAGACTGAAAGTAGAATGGTGGTTGCCAGGGTTAGGTGGAGGGAGGAATGCGAACTTATGGTTTAGGTTATGGTTTAGATATATAGAGTTTCAGTTTCACAAAATGGAAAGAGCTATGAAGATGGATGGTGCCTTTCATTACACATTATGAATGTATTCAATACAACTGAATTATACACTTAAAAATGGTTAAGATGGTAAATTGTATGTTACTTCTCTCTGTTTCATTAAAGTTTCTGAGGTTTTAATTTGTTTTTTCATTTTAGTATATTCCTCTGATTCTTTATTTTGATCGAATCTCTGTGTTGGTTTCTATGCGTTAGATGAAACAGCCATGTTGCCCAATCTTGAAGGAGTGACTTTGTGTAGCAAATGAAACTTTATCATTGAATCTTGCCTTAGCTCTTAGTTGTCTCTGAAACTTTTGTTTACTCTAAACTCTAAAACTTTTAGTTTTACTCTATGGTTTCATAGGCTTAGGTCTGATATGTAGGTCTTTGATACATTTTGAATTAATTCTTGTGTATGGTGTTAGGTAAGAGTCCAACATCATTCTTCTGGACATCCAGTTTTCCCAGCACCATTTTCCAAGCAGTGTGGTTTTTTTTTTTTTTTTAAAGACTTATTTATTTTAAAGAAAGAGAGAGAGAGAGACAGCAAGCCACAGAGAAAGAGAGAAAATCTCAAGCAGACTCCCTGCTGAGAATGGGACCTGATGTAGGGCTCAATCTCATGACCCTGGGATTATGACCTGAGCTGAAATCAAGAATTGGATGCTTCCCCAACTGAGCCACCCAGGCGCCCCTTGTCTTATTTTTAATAGTTCCCATTTTTTGAGGGTATGCCAAGACCAGTCAGTGTCTCAAAGGGAAGGCTCCCATCTAGCACCTAAATTCAGGATGTTTGGGAGCCAGACCTTCAGGCAGTAGCTTTTAAAATATATATGTGCAAATATATACAGTCCTGTGGGGACACAGGCATAATCCTGCAGACCACCGAGCCAGGGGATCTAGAGATATCTCCTTGGTGACAATTGCAAAAATTGGGGCTCCAGACAGGTATATGTAAGTTCTTTAAAAAAAAAAAAAGATTTTAAAAACTTATTTACTTATTGGGAGGAGAGGAGCAGAGAGAGAGGGTGAGAGAAAACCCCAAGCAGACTCCATACTGAGCCCAGAGCCCAATGCGGGGCTTGATCCCACCACCCCGAGATCATAACCTGAGCTGAATTCAAGGGTTGGACACTCAAATGACTGAGCCACCCAGCAAGTTCCTTTTTGAGAGATACCAGTGAGCACAAGGGTGGCATCTACCGGCCTACTTCCCCAAGAGCACCTTTGTAGACTCTCAATGTGTGCCAAACCTGAAGCCTGTCCCTCAGGCTGAAGCTCCTGGACAGATAAATAGGCCTCTTTCACAGAAGACTGGGATGGCATTTCAGTCAGCTGTTTGTGCAATGTCCTGGTTGTGGTATCCTGCAAAAACTGTCTGATGGTTACAATCCTGTGAGACACAAGAATGCAAGGAGACTGAAGATGACACAAACAAATGGAAAGATATTCTATGCTCAAAAATTGGAAGAATTAATAACATTAAAATGCCCACAATACCGAAAGCAATCTACAGATTCAATGGAATCCCTATCAAAATACCAATAGTATGTTTTACAGAACTGGAACAAATAATTCTAAAATTTGTGTAGAACCACAAAAGACCTTGTATAGCCAAAGTAATCTTGAGAAAGAACAGAGATGGAGGAATCACAATCCCAGATTTCAAAGTATACTACAAAGCTGTAGTAATCAACACAATATAGTACTGGCACAAAAATAGACACATAAATTAGTACAACAAAATAGTCCAGAAATAAACCCATGCTTTATGGTCCATTGGTCTATGATACAGGAAGCAATAATTGTATACAATGGGGAAAAGACAGTCCCTTCAATAAACAGTGTTAGGAAAACAAGACAGCTATAAGCAGAAGGATGAAGCTAGACTACTTTCTTATACCATATACAGAAATAAACTCAAAATGGATTAAAAACCTAAATATAAGACTTGAAATCATAAAACTCCTAAAAGAAAACATAGGGAGTAAACTTTTGGACATTGGCTTTAGCAATATTTATCTGGATCTATCTCCTCAGGCAAGGGAAACAAAAGCAAAATAAACAATGGAGACTACCTCAAATTAAAAAGCTTTTGGACAGCAGAGGAAACTATCAACAAAATGAAAAGGCAACCCACAGAATGGGAGAAGATATTTGCAAATGATATATCTGATGAAAGATTAATATCCAAAATAAGTGAAGAACTCATACAAATTAATACCAAAAACCCTAGGCTGATTAAAAAATGGGCAGAGGACCTGAAAAGACATTTTTCCTTTTTTTAAAGATTTTATTTACTTATTCATGAGAGACAGAGAAAGAGAGGCAGAAACACAGGCAGGGGGAGAAGCAGGCTCCATGCAGAGACGTTGAGACTCCATCCTGGGTCTCCAGGATCACGCCCTGGGCCGAAGGCGGCGCTAAACTGCTGAGCCACCCGGACTGCCCAGAAAAGAATTTTTCCAAAGAAGACATACAGATGGCCAGCAGACACATGTTTGACATCACACTAATCACCAGGGAAACACAAATCAAAATCACCACTTCACACCAGTCAGAATGGCTACTATTCAAAAGTATGTGACAATATAACAATTGTTGATGAGGATGTGGAGTAAAGTGAACCCTCTTGCACTATTGGTGGGAATGTGAATTGGTTTAGCCACTATGAAAAACAGTATTGAGTTTCCTAAAATAAAATTAACCATAGAAATACCATATGATCCAGTAATTCCACTTCTGAGTATTTTCTGAAGAAAACAAACTAAAACTAATTAGACTAAAAAACTAATTATTGTTTTAGTTTTCTTCAGAATGGATGGATGGAAGATGGATGTATATGCATATATACAGATTCCATTGAATCTGTAGATTGCTTTAGAATGGATGAAGAAGATGTGGTGTATATGTACAAAAGGATAGTACTCAGCCATAAAAAACAATGGAATCTTGCCATTTAGGACAACATGAATGGAACTAGAGGGTATTAGGCTAAGTGAAATAAGTCAGACAGAGAAAGACAAGTACCTTATGATTTCACTGATATGCAGAATCTAAAAAGCAAAGCAATGCAAAACAAAATAAAACAAAACAACTGGAAAAAGATTTGCAAATATAGACACATTGGTGGTTGTCAGAAGGGAAAGGGGCAGGGGATGGGTGAAATAAGTGAAGAGGATTAAAAGATACAAACTTCCAGTTACAAAATAAATAATTCACTGGGATGAAAAATACAGCATGGGGAATATAGAAGATAATTTAATAACTTTGTATGATGACAGATGGTAACTACACTTATGGTGAGTATTTTATAATGTATATGATTATTGAATCACTATGTTGTATATCTGAAACTAACATGACATGTGAACTATACTTCAATTGAAAAAATAAGGAAAATCTACAATTAAAATAGATAAATAAATGAAAATAAAATGAAACAAACAAACAAACAAACAAATATCCAAGCTCATAGTTACAGAGAATATATTGGTGATTGCCAGAGGCAGGGCATTAGTGTGGGGGAAAAAAAGAACTCTTTCTCCTTTGGTTACAGTTCTGTGGGATCTAAGAGTGTAAGCTTTACTGGCCATTAGAGTCAGGTGATACAGAGGTGTCCCCTTGGCAACAGCTGCAAAAATCAGGGTGTTAGACAAGAGTATAATATTCTTTCTGGGAAATACTGGTGAGCTAGAGCAAGGCAGAGGAAGAGTATAAAAGCTGTGTTCACCAGCCTCCATTCCCTGAGGGCACCTTAGTGGGTCCCCAGCTGTTTGCTAATCCAGAAGCCCACCCATCAGGCTAGAGCTCCTAGACAAGCAAATAGGCCTCTTTCACAGAAAGACTGGCGGTGTGCTTCAGTCTGCTGTGTGTGCAGTGCCCCTGGAGTGGTAGTCTGCCAAAAACTTTGATTATTATAGCCCTATAGCAGTGGGATTGGAAAGCCCCTATGACCTCCAGAGCCTGGTCATCAAGAGGTGTCTCCTGAGCAGTAGCTGCAAAACCCAAGGCACCAGACTCATGTAAAAGCTTTCACTGGGGAGATCCTGGAGCTCTGAAGTATGACTGAGGGAGAGTAAAGTCGGCATATGCTGGCTGGAATAAGGCAGAGGGATAGGACAAAGATGGTGCCCATCAGAGAGCAGGCCCCTAGATGTGTGCTAAATTAGATGCCTGCCTCTCAGGCTGACATTTTAAAGTTAGCAAATGAGCCTCATTCACAGAAAGTCTGAATGCCTCTTGATCTCTTGATCGACTGCCTCTATACTGAGCCCTGGGGTTGGTGAGTCTATGTGAATCCTTTAAGAGCCATTCTTAGTTTGGTCTAGCCATGTGGGTTTTATGGACATGAGTCTCATTGGTTTTCAAAACTAGATGTATTTGGGGCTTGTCTCTCAGGTTTAGGTCATAAAAATTGGGGTTCCCAATGTAGGGTTCAAATCTTTTGCTTCTTGGGCAGTAGCTCCAGGCTTTGAGTTCCCTCCCAACTCCCTCCCAATTGAAATTCCCTCCCAGCTTCCCTCCCTGGTTACTGTGCCAGGGATGGGGTTTATGGTGAGATTGTACCCAGGCTGTCTTACTTGCATTGATGTAGGCCTTCTCTTATTGGCTCTGTGTGTAGGAGTCACTGAGCCAGTTTTAGGTTTTTGTTTTGTTTTGTTTTGTTTCAAAAGAAGTTCTTTCATATGTAGCTGTGAATTTGGTGTGTCCCTGGGAGTAAGTGAGATCAGGATCCTCCTAAGTTGCCATCTTAAACCAGAACCTGGTAAATTTTATGTTATATGTATTTTATCACAATAAAAAAAATTGGAGAAAGAGGTAGTGTGGGCGACCACGAACTAGCTGGAGTAACTGAACCAAACCAGGCCCGGACTTGCGTCCCTCATTCACTCAGAAGGCTCGAGAGCCTAAAGAGTGAATAGTTGGTAGACGCTTGAGAAAGGGCTTGAGCAGTGGTTCTCAGGGCTCGCTTGTGCGTGATCGCTCACATAACACAATAGATAAAACTTATTCTGACCTGGGCATAAATGTAAATAAGGGTCTGTCTGTCCTTGCTAGTCTGTTTACCATACCTAATATTCCTTTGAAGTATGTACATCTGGAGCAACAAGCTTATCTATTTACCAAGGTCTTCTGGCACCCGTGAGTCTGTCTTGCATGTGGAGAAAAGGGAACTTTGGAGAGTTTCACAAACCTGCTAAAAATAAACACCTTCTTGGCTTTGTTTTGCTCATGCTATAAAATGTTGTAAGACCTTGAATAAAGCTGGCACTGCTTGGACATCATCCACTGTGTCCCTCCTGTCCCCATCTCTTTACTTTTCTTTTATTTTCCTCATCCCCTTATCCTCAGGACCCTGATCGTGTTGCCGCAGCGCGCGCAACAAGGTAGTGACTGCAAAGGAAGGAACAATGTACTATCTTATTCCCAGTAAACCTATAGGTGTTCTGCACAAGATCTTCGGGTTGCAGAGCTATGAGGAGCCAGTATACAGCTAAGGCCAGTTAACAACTTACAGCTGCCAGTGGGTCCCCCACAGGACTAGAGCAACGGGAATACAAATGCCAGGACTTGGTGCTGCTTTGATGGAAGCACTCCCACAGTTTTGACTCTTGCTCTAGAGTAAGTGCAGTGAAGAAATAGGATGTTTAGAGACAGCATATGACCTCTTATGGACAGCCAATGAAGTAGTAGCCAATGTTAATGAAACTTTTTAATATTAAAAATGCCCTGAAGCCTGTGTAGTGTGTTCTATTGGTCAATTCTAGGGAGTCCCAGAATAGACCTGATATTCCTAATTATTTTTTGTTAATGTTGAAATAAAATTTTCATAGATAAGGATTCTTATTACACTGGGGTACAATAGAATACACCATGACCTTAAGACACTCCAGGAGAGGGAAAGATAAAAGGGAGATTCAGTTGGAGTATGCAACTATCACCAAATTTTCAATTGGCAAGTTAATCTAAAGACAAAACAAACCAAGCCCTTTCCCCCAAACCAGTGAAAATATTACATTTATCATATTGGAGAGAAAGAAAAACGGGGTCCCTCAACATAAATACTAGAGGGGTGAATATAAGAACTAGATTATACCTTCAAATAAAGAAACTTTTCCAGTGAAGCATACATAAGCTGGTTTATGCATTCAGTAAAGATTTAATCATATGTATTTTAAGCCCCACGGTGTTGTAGGCACGGGGAATACAGTTACAAACAAAACACATGAAATCTCTGCTCTTAGGGAGTTTAAATTCTTGGAGAGTGGGTGGAGACAGATCATATATGCTGTCTAGAAGAAACCTACTTTACAGATAAAAGCAACATAGGTAGGTTCAAAGTAGATGATTAGCCTGGGTGGCTCAGCGGTTGAGCGTCTGCCTTTGGCTCAAGGCATGATCCCAGGGTCTGGGATCAGTCCCACATTGGGCTTCCTGTATGGAACCTGCTTCTCCCTCTGCCTGTGTCTCTGCCTCTCTCTCTGTGTCTCTCATGAATAAATAAATAAAATCTTAAAAAAAGTAAATGATTCAAAGAATAGATGATGTGAACACTAAGAACAAATGACATACCCCAGCTGTATTGGCAACATTAACACAAAAAAAATACACTTCAGAACAAGGAATATTAGCAAAGACGGATATTGCATTATGATAAAGTGGTCAATTCACCAAGAAAACATAACAGTGTTAAGATATCTGCATCTAGCAATAGAGTTTTAAAATACATGTGGCAAATAGTGAAGGAAATAAAAGGAGAAACAGAAAAATTCACTATTATATTTGGAATACATATTCCAATTATTGATAGGAAAAGTACACAGAACATTAGTAAGAACATAAAAATCCTGAACCACACCACCAACAAACTGACCTAGCCAGGATTTATAGAATATTTCATTTAAGTAATCTCTGCACCAAGCATGGGGCTGGAACTCACAACCCGGGGGTCAAGAGTCTCATGCTCTTCCAACTGAGCCAGCCAGGCATCCCAAGAGAAGCAATTTAAATACAAATTATGCAGAAAGAAGGAAATGAAGAGCAAACTTTAATGAAAATAAAGATAGAAAATCAATAGAGATAGCCACAGAAGGGAAAAGCTGGTTTTGTGAGAAGAGCAACTAAATGGATAAATCTCTAACTAGACTGGTAAGGAGAGAAAGAGAATGCACGAACTACCAATGCCAAGAATGAGACAGGTGACATATTTTAGCAATTCTACAGTTATTAAACAGACCAAAAAAAAGAATATAAACTTTATGCTCCAAAATTTGATAATTTAGGAAAGAGGTCAGCATGATATGGTTTTTGGGTTACATAAGCCTATGAGTTAAGAATGGTTTTTACATTTTTAAAAAGGTTGTAAAAGAAGAAGGAAGAGGAGAAATAGGGAGAGGAGAAGAAGAAAAGGAAGAAAAAAAGGAAGAAGAAGAAAAGAATGTATGACAGAATAATATAAAGTCTGCAAAGTCTTTAATATTTACGATTTGGTCTTTTATATAAAAAATTTCCTGATACTTAGATGAAATAGACAAATTCTTTGAAAAATTAAAATTACCAGTGATTGTAGAAGAAAAAACAGCCCGAATAGTGCTATGTGTATTAGGATGGGGTTTGTGCTAGGTAAGGTGTGTGAGGCTAAGTGAGGGTACCAAATCTGAGGAGGTACGTACTTTTGGGATCTTTCTAATTAAAGAAGGTGAATGCTTCTTAACTGTGCCACTCTGGAAAACATTTTGTCAATTTCCTATAGAGTTAAATATATATTTATAATATTATCCTATAATATTATTCCTATGTATTTATCCAAAAGAAATGAAAACAAATGCTTCTACTAAATGTTATATGAGTGCTTAGTATAGCTCTATTCATAATCACCAAAACAACCCAAATGTTAAAAAACTGGTGAATGGACAAAAAAATTGTGTTAGATCTATTCAATGGAATACTACTGAGTGATAAAAAGGAATAGCACTACTGTTTCATGCCAAGTGTATGAATCTCATATAGATTATCGTAAGTGAAAGAAGTTAGAATCAGAAGGCTGCACACTGCATGATTTCATTTGTGTAATGTTCTGATAATGGCGAAATTATAAGGATAGAAACACAGAGCCATAGTTGACAGGAGCTGGGGTAGTGGGAAGGGTTTGATGACAAAGGGGCAAGGGAAATTTTTGAGGGGTGATGAAATTGTCCTATACTAGGATTGTAGTGGTCATTACACAACTGAATATTATCATCAAAACACACAGAATTATTTATAAAAAGGAGTTGTGTTATATATAAATTAGAATAATTCAAAGAAAGAAAAAATGAGGACTTTTTTAAAGAACATGCAGAGAATTTCCAGGATACATTTTTAAGTGGAAAAAAAAAGTGCAAAGTGCAAAAGAATACCTATAATATGTTCACTTTTGGATAAAAGCAAGGAAAATAAGAAAATACGTGAGAATATAGAAGATTGGAATAAGACTAGTAACCAAATGATTCAAATGACATTTTTAGAGCATTCTGTTCAACATGAGCAGAATACACATTCAAGCGTTCCCAGAACATTCATTGTGATAAAGCATATTGTTGTCTATGAAACAAATTATAATAAATTTTAATAAGTTGAATCATAGGAAGTATGTTTTCTGACTATAACAGAATTAAGTTAGAAATCAGTAACAGAGGGACTCCTGGGTGGCTCAGTGATTGAGCGTCTGCCTTTGGCTCAGGTCGTGATCCTGGGGTCCTGCAATCAAGTCCCGCATCGGGCTCCCCACGGGGAGCCTGCTTCTCTCTCTGCCTGTGTCACTGCCTCTTTCTGTAGGTCTCTCATAAATAAATAAATTCTTAAAAAAATAAATAATAGAAATATATGTGGAAAATCCCCAAGTATTTGGAAATTAAATTAGTGAAAGAATTTGGGGGAAGAAATGTCAAATGTATTTCCAAATATATGCACTAGTGATCAGCTAAATTTTCCAGGCCTAGAAGGTGGTGCTTGCATGTAAAAGTTGTTTGTTAAAACAAAATCTCCTGAAGTAAAAAAATTATGCATAGGAGAAAGAGTAGAAGGAAAAACATGGAAATTTAGAAATGAAGATTTGTTTGGATGATAGAAATATAGGTTAATTTTTCTACACCTGAATTTTCCAATTTTTTTTTTTTTTAGCTAATGGGTTGTATTTTTTCATACCGAAAGGATTACCACACAGAAATCTGAGGTATCAAAGAACTTCTTAGCAGCTCTTAACTGGAGAGTTATCTCTTCCAAGAAGCTTTCCTAGACTTTCCTAGCTGCTTTTGTGCCCTTTCTCTGCATACCACTGTGACCCAAGGTGACCTCTGTCTCAGCCTTTCACCTGTTTTATAATCATCTGTGTCTATGTTTCTCTCCTCCCAATCTGGGCTCCTTGAGGGCAAAAATTTTTTCTTCACAGAGCAAGCATTAGTTTACTGGATGAATGAAAGAATGTTAAATATACCATTTAACATTAGATATAACACCTATATTCTTTATACCATAGATTACATTGGATACACCATCCCTCTTACATCAAGAAACAGGAAATGTGTGGGGAATTCTGTGAGACAGGGCTTTGGAATGGAACCAGAGGTGTGGCTGCAGGATGTTGGTTCCCGAGGCCAGATACTATGTCAAAACCAAGCTGAACCTATCCCATATCAATGAGCCATGTTTGATCTCAAAACAAGGGATTTTGGAGCATGAGCCATGGGCATTAATAAGTTATAGAGGGTTCCTGCAAAGCTAATACAAGATGGCCTGGGTCCTAAAGGAAGATTATTCGGGTACCACATAAAGAACTGTCTTTCCCCTTTGGGATATCAGGGTCCTAACTGTGCCTAAGCAGGGGCATAGAGCAAGTTCAGCCCAGGCTGATGCCCCTGAACGTGCAACCTGGGTCCATGCTCAGAAAGTTGAATGTGAGCTCTAGAGAGGAAGAATGGGGACTGGAAAAGCTGGCCTGGAATGGGAAATAACTCAAGTAGTAGGAGGGCCTTTATTATTATAAAATAATAAACGTACTGCTGCATTATTTTAATTCCGTGTGGCCAAAGCTTTGCTCCATCACAGGAGACCTACAAGCATCATATCACCAACACTGCACAGAGCTCAGTGACAGTTACCCCAAGCAAAACTGCAGCTGGATGCCAACTCTACACCACAGAATTGCTGTGTGTCAACTGCAGGTTTTCCTTTTCACATTTAACAAATAACAAGTAAAGACTGGCAGGGATCTCTTTCTTTAGTATTCTGGATTTACACCGAGATGTGAGTCCTGTGTGCTATTGTGTGTACCCAGATTTATGTAGAAATGTTAAAACACCATCTGGAAGAGCAAATGGCTCTTTGAAATCTGTGGAGAAGCACCAGATGGAAGCTTATAAGGCTCTTGCTCCCCACAGCCCTGCATCTAAAACATCCTCAAGTATGATTAAAAAAAATCATCCACCAATCCTAGGCTTTGCTACTGATAAAATGTACACGTGTAAGGCTGCATTTCTGTGTTAATGTGGTGGGCAGAACAGTGGTCCTCAAATTTGTTCATGCTCTAATACTCAGAATCTGTAAATGTTAGCTTAGAAGGCAAAAATGACTTTGCTGATGTGATTAAGGGTATGGACCCTCAGACAGGGAGATTATCCAAATGTCATGATCTAATCACATGAATCTTTAAAAGTGGCCAACTCTTCCAAGTTGCAATGAGGGAGATGCAGCAAAAGAGTCAGGGAATGGTAGAATGAGGAAGATTCAGTGCCCTGTTATTGGTCTGAGCTGTAGGGGGCTATGTGCATGGGCCAGAGAGAAGCCTCTAGTGGCCAGGGGCAGCCTAAGATGGCAGGCAGCAAGGAAATGGGGACTGGAGTCCAACAGCCACAGGGAACTCAATTCTGCCAAAGCCAGAATGAACAAAGAAGTGGGTGGGTGCTTCCCTGGAGTCTCAATAGAGGAATGCAGCTCTTCCACTATCTTGGTTTCAGCCAGCAAGATCCACATTGGATTTCTGGCCCGTAGAAATGTAAGACAAAATATTTATGTTGTTTTAAGTTTGTGGCAATTTGTTCTATTAGCAATAGAAAACTAACACAGGCAAGAAATCGTATACTGCATTTATTTAAAAGGTGAGAGCTTCTGAACCAGTGTTTTCAAATCTGTGGACCACAACCCATTAACCTGTGGGCTGTAACAAGTTTACCTTTTTTTGAGGTGTCTTTATTGTACCTTAGTAAAAAAAAGAACAGAAAATATCACAGTGCATTTCCCAGATTCTGACCCCACAACTGTACCCATTGTGACAAATATTGTCACCAATTGTGACAAGTTAGTGAGGGAGGCCATACAAGGGATATAGGTGGGCTACCGATCACGTTTCCAGCTCTTGTTTACTGATATCACTTGATTCAGTGGTAAATGACAACCAGTTTTGCCATTATCAAAATGGAGGAGGTAGATTTGTAGAGTTTAATATTATTGTAATTTACAGTTGTGAAATGTGAGAATTTTACCTGCATTTAGTAAGTATGAGATTTCCCACTGAGTTTATTTAAGAAGATTCACATAAGCCTCAACTAGATACATTCATAGTAACTTTGTCCTTGAGAGTTCTGGGATGGAATAAATTTGTGAACAGGCATTAAAGAAAGTTACTCCTAATTTTTAGTTTATTTTTTCCCCTGGGATATATATATGCATATGAATAGAATAATACTTGACATAAACTTTGTAATTGTTTTGCATGATTGAATGTGCAAGTGTAAAGTATTGTTTCATGAAATTTTTCAGTTTTGTAGATATGTTTATCAGCACTAGGTCATGATGTGAAATGTATTATTGTATTTCAAACACTGCTCTAGATTGGTTCATTAGAATGCAGCCGCTATGCATAAACCTTATATTACGATCGAACAATTTGTGGTGTTGGGATTTTTTTTTTTTATTTTTTTGGTTACCTGCTTATAAAGACAAAATATTAGGGAAAAAAAGAATTCTCATTGAGTAGTTTTGTTTTCAAGGTATCATTGAGATATAGGCCTCCAGTTACCATGTGGGGTAGAGATTCTTCTTCCAAACCTCTATTTCTGGTCAGAGTAATGAGGATACAATTTCTAGTTGTTCTCTTTACTCCCAGCAAGGGGATCCCTTGCGCATCCAACTTCAGGTCTGCCTGGGCTGTTATACCCAAGGCCACTCTGTGCACCGGCACAGGGTCACACTTCTTTGTGGCTTTGAGCTGTGTAACAAATTATACAACACAGTGGCATTAAAAAATAAAAAAAAAGAGACATTGTCGTACATAGTTTCTGTAAATCAGGAATTAGAGAATGGCTTAATGGGGTGATTCTGGCATAGGGTCTCTCGCGGGGTCAGAGTTAAGATATGGGGAAATATTGCAGTCATTTGACAACAGGAAGATCCAATCCCATGAGACTGCAAAAGTGATGCCTGCTCTTGGTTTCAGGGCTCACTTCCTGCTCATGTAGATGTTTCCTCGGGGCTGCTTGACTCTCAACACCAATGTGGCAGTTGGCTTACCCCAACTGCAAGAGTGATGCAAGAGAAAGCAAGATGGAAATTGCAATGTTTTATGATTTAACATCAAAGAACATACTTCATAATTTCCAGACTATCCTTACTGGTAATGCAGGTCATCTGGGTTTGCTTGGGAAGGAACCACATAGGGTGTGAACACCAGGAGGCAAGAATCTTTGGAGGCCATTTCCAAACCTCCCCACAACCTCCTGAAGCAATGTTATACAGATAAACTATTTGACTTTATTTTAGCAGAATAAAGACCTAAATTATAGTTACCAAGAGGTGATTATTCAAGCTTCTACAAGAATATAATTGAAATCAGCCTAGGAGTGAGAGGATGAACATATATTGAGTTGAATCTATATTAAAAGAACAGTAAGAAATCATTATGACATGGGCACCATA
Source organism: Canis lupus baileyi (assembly GCF_048164855.1). Taxonomy (NCBI): domain Eukaryota; kingdom Metazoa; phylum Chordata; class Mammalia; order Carnivora; family Canidae; genus Canis; species Canis lupus. Next base: position 27,815,224 of record NC_132857.1, on the reverse strand, counting down.
TTGAAGAATCCTACGGCATAGAAATGCTTAGAGAAAATCAGGACTTGGAAACCATCCCTCCTCCCATTCCAAATGCCAAAGGCTTATGGGATGATAGTTGGAAATTATTCTTCCAGTTGCCATGTGGAAATGCATCAAGTGATGACCTCTGACTGTTGTACATACTGTACATGTTGTACATCCAGATGATAGAGGTGGTCTGGCCAAGATGGATCAGGTGCAGCTAAAGTCTCCCAAAAGACTATTAGTATCTTCTCAGTTTGAGGAGGGTTCAACGGAGCCTCTCCAAGTGGAGTGGGGAGGGAGTGGCAATGAAGAGAGTCAGTTCTGTGTCTGGAGGGCTTGCTCACTCAGGAGTATGAGCACGACATGCATCTTACAGAGCTGGTGAGCACCAGGGCTGATTCTTGAGTCTCGAGACATGGTGCAGCCTGCTCATTCCACAGCCATGATTACCCCAAAGGTCAGGCTTTATCTTTATTTTTATTTATTTATTTATTTATTTATTTATTTATTTATTTATTTATGTATTTATTTATTTATTTATTTATTTATTTAGAGTTCAATTTGCCAACATACAGCATAACACCCAGCGCTCATCCGGCCATGTGCCCCCTTCAGTGCCCATCACCTGGTCACCCCTAGCCCCCGCCCACCTCCCTTTCCACTACCCCTTGTTTGTGTCCCAGAGTTAGGTGTCTCATGAGGCTTTACCTTTAAACCCAACCAGGCCATGGCTAGTCAGTCTGTGGAATTAGGGCTTATTTGGGGGAGAAAGTAAAACCTGTTGGTACATGTGGACCTCACTACCCACATGCCAGTCAAGCCACTGCTACTGTCTTACAGGTGGGGACACATTCTAGGTGTTGCCTTTTGAAACTTCATCTGTATATTCTTTTGTCTCTTCTCCTTTTCTTCTACTTTATTTGGCCACATATTTAAAATATGTTTTGAAAATAAGTTCATTTACTTTTTCTTCAACAGGTTGTGTCATATGTTTTAAAATTTAGAGGCTATAAGAGTGATATAAAAGGACATACAGTGACACTTTCCTTCCTATCCAGTGATGGTACATGTTTAACAACTTGCTTTAAAAAATGTGGCCTCATATCACAATATCATAAATCGGATGGCACCAGGTGTTTCTGTTGCCACAGCCCTGGGGCACAGGCCTGCTAAAATACAGCCCTCATTGGGATGCCTGGGTGGCTCAGGGATTGAGCATCTGCCTTTGGCTCAGGGTGTGATCCTGGTCAGGGGGATCCAGTCCCACATTGGGCTGTGAGGAGCCTGCTTTTTCCTTTGCCTATGCCCCTGCCTCTCTGTGTCTCTCATGAATATATAAATAAAAATCTTAAAAAAAAAAAAAAAAAGACAGACCTCATAGGATGGATTACAAATGCTTGCCCTCCCATCAACCTTACCACCGCATCAACAGGGCTCCTGTATAATAATGTGGATTACAGCTGACAGAACTATAATGATCAGGCTCTATTTAAGTAGCAGTTTCTAGGGGCACCTGGGTGGGTTAAGCATCTGCCTTTGGCTCAGGTCATGATCTCAGGGTCCTGGGATCCAGCCCCATGTCAGGCTCCTGGCTCAGCAGGAGCCTACTCCTCCCTCTCCTCTCTGCTTGTGCTCTCTCTTGCTATTTCTGTCTCTAATAAACAAATAAAATCTTAAAAAAACATGCAATTTCTAGGGAAACTCAAATATTACAGAGGAAACAAAAACAAGGACACTAGAGGAAATGGAGGTCTCTGACGTGTACAGCTGTGGCAAACAGTAAATACAGCCTAACAGCTGGCCAGAAAAACACAAAACTTCACACTGAGGCCTATTTACTTCAGTTCCTTTCACCCAGTATATTGTATATGGGTTTTAAGCAAAAATTATAGGTATACAGGCAGAGATTCTGGAATTATCACAGTAGGATCTTTAAAGTCACTTTAACAAGCTAAGGGGTCTAATAAAAAAAGTGGATAATACACAAGAACTTCTGTGTCCTCACAAGATGGAAGGGCAAGGGAGGTCTCTAGGGTTTCTTCTTATAAGGGCACTACACTCATTCATGAGGGTCCACTCTCCTGACCTAATCACCTCCCAAAAGCCCCACCTTTAAATACCACACACTGAGGATTAGGATTTAACATATGAATTTTGGGAGGATGCAAATATTCAGTCTATAGCAGATGGTGAAAAAAGATCAGTGGTTGCCTGGGTTTGGGGGGAGAAGTGTAGAGGTGAAGAATAAGGAATTATATGAGTGGTGAAATTATTCTGCATGAAACTTAAGGGTAGATACATGCTTTTATGCATTTGTGAAAACCCATAAAACTATACAATGCTGAATGAAACTTGATGTCAGTTATGGACTTTAATTGATAACAATTTATCAATCTTATTTCCATGATTTGAGTTTTGGGAGTCCTTTATATATTTTATATACAAGTGTTTTGCCAGATATGTGGTTTGGAAATTATTCCCACTATTCCATTGTAGGGATATAATCCAAATGTACTACACTAATGCAAGATGTTAACAATAGGGCAAACAAATTCTGTATCAGGTGTGGGAGGTGGGGTATGATGAATATATGAAACTATATGTACTACCTGCTCAATTCTGTAAAATTAAAACTGTATTAACAATAAAGTCTATCAATTAGTTTTTAAAGCCGGAGTCTCATTTTTTCTCAATTTACAATGAGGAGAGAGGAATAGGTTATTTCTTATATTTCTTCCATCTTTAACATTTACGATTTCCCCCCTTCTAAATACACTATTTTATTATTTCTTTTATAAGATTTTATTTGAGAGAGAGAGAGCAAGGTTAAGTACGAGGTGGGGGAGGGGGAGAGGCAGAGGGAGCCGCAGACTCCCCTGCTAAGCAGGGAGCCTGGCATTGGGCTGGATCCCAGGACCCTGAGATCACCACGTGAGCCAAAGGCAGTCGTTTTACCGACTGAGCCACCAAAGTGCCCCTATACTTTATTTTTTGAAGCAGTTTTAGATTCATAGGAAAATAGAGCAGAAAGTAGAGTTCCAATAAACCTCCTGCCCCCCAGAAGCACAACTTTCTCCACTATCAACATCCACAGTGATACATGTGTTATAATTCATAAACCTACCCTGACACATTCTAATCACCCCAAATCTGTAGTTTATTGCAGGGTTCAGTCCTGGTGTACATTCTGTGGGTTTGACCCATGTATGATTATCTGTATTCTCTCTAGAAGATCACACAGAATAGTTTCACTCTTAAGTCAATCAGAAAAGGACAAACATTATATGGTCTCATTCACTTGGGGAATATAAAAATTAGTGAAGGGGAATAAAGGGAAAGGAGAGAAAATGAGTGAAAATATCAGTGAGGGAGACAGAACACGAGAGACCCCTAACTCTGGGAGATGAACTAGGGTGGTGGAAGGGGAGGAGGGCGGGGGGTGGGGGGGACTGGGCGACGGGCACTGAGGGGGCACTTGACGGGATGAGCGCTGGGTGTTATGCTAAATGTTGGCAAATCGAACTCCAATAAAAATTTTAAAAAGATAAATAAATAAAAATAAAATGTGAAACCACAAAACAAATGATGGAAACAAAACAAAAAACAAAACAAAAAGAATAGTTTCCCTCTCCTAGAGGTCCTCCACGCTCCACCTACCTGTCCCTCTTCCTTAACCCAACAGACAGCTCTGTGGAATGGTTCTGCATCTCGATGCTCACAGTGATCACACAAGTCTGCATGTGATAAAGTGACGGAACTAGACACACTTTTCTGGTTTTGATGTTGTGTTCCAAGTTATTTAAGATAAAAATCATTGGGGGAGCCTGGGCGAAGGGTAGACGGGACCTCACTATCTTTGCAGCTTCTTCTGATTCTGTAATTATTTCAAAATAAAAACCTAAAAAAAAAATAAAAATCTGGTTTTGTTCAAATAAAACAGCCTCGAATTTTCTGAGAAAGGTCTGGAAGAAGAGAAAGCCAACTTTCTTAGGAGCTCTGAGCTGTCACGCGGTCGTACGTCGTCACTAAGCAAACCTTGGTAGCGTCCATACCTCACAAGGCTGAAAACCAGGGGCAGACCCGAGTCCACAACGTGATGAGTCCAAGAGACGACTCCTCCAGCCTCGAAGCACCGCCTCGCGTGCCCTGACGAGGAGGAGGCGGAGGCGGAGGCGGCGGCGGCGGAGGAGGCGGAGGAGGCGGAGGAGGCGGAAGAGGCGGAGGAGGCGGAAGAGGCGGAGGAGGCGGCGGCGGAGGCACCGCGCAGGCGCAGCTGCGAGGCCCGGGGCGCCGGCCGCCGGCCACCCTCGGACGCTTCTTGGGGACGTGCCCTGAATGTTCAGTTTTCAGTTCATTTTGACTTGGGCTAAAACTATGTACTCCAGAGCGAGATGCTCTTTGTGGGTGGGTAGTATGACCTGCCCGGTGCGACATATTCTAAGACGATTTGGCATGGGGATTTATATTTGCCAAAAAAAGTACAAAGTAGAAAGGACAAAGCAGTCTTTGCACAGAAACCGCAGCGCCTTGTACGTTAGACCGTTTCTTCCTGTCCCCGCATCTCCGGGTACGGCGGTCACCAAAACTCAGTTAACACGAAGCGGAGACGCTCAAGACGTTAGCAATCTTGCCCGCCCCTGCGCAGGGTTCAAGGAAGTAGACGGTCACACGCCCCCGTTCAAGCAGGGAAAGGGGCTGAAACCCGAACCCGGCTTCAGCACCCCGCACGGTTTTCGGTCTCAGCAGGCAAGCCCGGGGCGGTCCTCCCGACCTTAGAGCCGCCACCCTGCACCCTCACCCCCCACCCTGCACCCTCACCCCTCCCCTCACCCCCACCTCGCCGCTCGCTGCCGGCACAGAGGAAGGCGGGGCCTCCGCGATAAAAGATGGCGACCGCCGACGCTCTGGGCTGCCCCGGCCGCACTCGGCAGCCGGAAGTCCTCCGGCTCCTGCCAGCAGGAAGCGGAAGTAGGAGGCGGTCGGCAGTTGGGCTCTTGCTCTGCGAGACCGGCTAGTGAGCCGAGCCGCGGGAAAGGCGCGTGTCGGCCGCTCACTGGCGCAGCGGCTGCGGTTGCCGTCACCGCCCCGCCCCGGCGTCGTCGCTGGCATCGTCGTGGACTGAGCGGGGCCCCAGCCTGGGCAGGAAGCGGGCCTCGGGCACCGCGTGTGTCGCGGCTGCGCTGCCGGTGACAGGTACCCCCGGCGCGGCGTGGGGAGGTCGGGGGGACGGGGACGGGGTCCGGGACGCGGGGCCACCCTGTGCCCCGGTCACCTTGAGCTTCCGCTTCTTCCTTGACTCAGGGTCTCCTTCCGTGTATCCGTCCTTCCCGGATTTGCGAGCGTCCGGAGTTGCCCTCGGCGGTTTTCAGGGAAGGTATCGCTACTGCGAGAGTAGCGGCTTGGAACCTTCCTTGGAGACCGTGTGCCCAAGTGCAGGAGGTGGGGGAAGTGCCCCGACCTGAAGGTAGACACGCCTGAGCCCGCGCAGGGGCAGGACTCCGAGTGGTGAACGCCTGGGTCTTTTTATAGGTTTCTATTTTCTCTGAAATGAATTCGGGGGATGCCTATTGGCCGTCGCTTTCATTTAAATGCGAGGATCCGTTGGCTAGAAATTGGATGATCCACTTTCACTTTTTGTGGGGCCTGCCAGAAGAAGAAGATCTTCGTCCATCGCCAGTAAATTATGGATGTGAACTGTTCCTCGTTGGCCAAAATCTCTAGATTGTTTTGCATTTCTTACCCGATTCGAGAACTCGCATATTTTGTCCAGTTAAAGTCCGGAGATCTTCTACCTTGCTGTGCTACACTGTGTCGGAAACCTTCATCCTGCACTTGCCAGCGAGATTTAGTGTGATGTTTAAAGACACTTAAAATAGTTGCTTTACGACACCACAGAATTTGGGTAGCCTTTTCACTCGGCTTGCTTTTGACAAACTTAGTTGACACTTATTTTTTAGAAAAAGATCTTATTTTTACAGAGAGAGAGAGAGAGATAAGTGAGGGCGGAGGGAGAAGGGAAGAGAGAACCTCGAGTGACTCCGCGCTGCGCCTGCAGGGGTGAGGGGCTTGGTGTCAGGACCCTGAGATCACGACCTAAGTGGGGATCAGATTCTGAGTTTCACTGAACCACCCAGGCGCCTGACGCTCATTTTTATTAAAGGAAGTAAACCTTGCTTCTGTACAGGAGCGAAGCAGCTTTACAGTGCACGTTAACTTAAGGGGAAGATATTGAACTATGTGGAAAATTCTGTTAGATCTTTTCTGCAGTTACCTGTGACAGTTTTCATATCAGATGTATAGTAACTACTTTTGTGAAAAATTAGATTTGTGTGGTTCACAGCAAATGGTTTTGCTAAGAGTTATAAATGCATATCAATTTTAATTATTTGGGAAGTAAATTTATTTCTTAAGGGTGCTTCCTAATATTTTACCTCACTGTTATGTATGTTGGAGCTCAGATGGGTGTCTATAAACTTGTAGAGAGCAAGTTGGTTTTTTGAGTTTGATAGCATTATCTTCAGTTTAGATAGAATAAGAAAAAGATTTAGAATTTTATGCCTCTTCTGTTTCCCAAAAACTGAAAAGTGTTTTCCACGATACAATTTTTGTTAATATTTCCATTATCTTACTGTAGATCATTAACCAAGAGATAGTCATTAATTTAAATTAAGGAAAATAACCTACAGACTAGATTTTACAAATAATACACTTAGGCCTAGGATTTATTAAAGAATGTTTTAATTTACCCACCACGCCACAAGCATTATGCTTGTGATCATGCAATGCCACATTGTAAATTCTGACAGCTATTATTTCTCACACTTTTTATAGTAATTAGCAACATTTAAAGACCACTAGGATCAGAGTGATAAGATTCTCATAAAATGAAGGCATTGTCAAACAAAAGGCCACTTCAGCGAAGTTCTTACTTACGCTTCTCTAAAACAGTCTTTCCCTGTAGTTTTACCTGTGGCATCAAAGATGTAGGGTTTGGGTATGAAAGCTCTTTTTTTTCTGTCTTTTTTTTTTTTTTTTTTTTGGAGGGGGGTTATCTTAACGGGTGCTATATCTTGCCCCCAAGAACTCTATCTCTTTTTAAACAGTTCAAGGGGATTTCTAGGTAAATCTTGGTGCACAGAGTTTTCGTTTTAACCATCCTTAAGTCCTAGGCTTTTTGTAGCATCTTTCTTCTTGGTGTCACACTCCTATTTGTTTTCCTTCCTTCTTTAAGGAATGAAGTCTGTATTTGTTTATTTCATTTTGAGTACCTCCTATGTTCCAGGCATTATGCTAGGCATGTGACTCTGACAGACAAAACTCCCTGCTCCTGAGGAGCTCACATTCTGTCCCCGAAGCAAGCCTGAATACAGATCTGTCAGGCTGGTTGGTCAGTTCACTTTGGTCCCAGCTTCAGGCTGGCATTCTTGGTTTCAGGTTGAAACTCTGCCTTCCTCATCTACCTGTGTCCCAAGGACTCTGCCCCTAGAAAGTCCTTGGATTTGCCTTGGTTCTCACAAGAAAGCTCTTTGCTCAGTCTGGGACCTCACAGTATGGATTCTTACCCTTCCAAAACCAGAGAATCGGGAGATAGCATGATAATTGTAAAAAACAGGCAGGCAGTTGTGGATTCCAAGCATTGCTGTTCATTAGGCAAGTTACTCAGCCTCTCTGAGCTTCCATTTTCTTATTTTTAAAGTGGGAATGAGAGTGTTCCATTATGCAGCATAGTTTTAGAATATCTACTGTTTGCCAGGCAATGGTCTACTTGTTGTGGTGAACAAAGTGGACATGGCTGCCACCGGTCAGGGACAATAGTTTCCTGGATAGTTGTGTGGAAGGACTAGATATTATGGTATTTGCAAAGCACCTGACCCAGTGCTTGTCCCAGGCAGTTGCTCAGAAATGCTAATGTTCCCTAGTGGACCTTTTGTCACTCCCTGTTCCCTTACCACTCTGCCTGGGGTTGCTGGCAGTGCTGTCCAGTTTCCAGTCCAGAATCATCAGTTTTGGGATTACACATCTAGGCCCCTTTGGGACAAATTGTAAACAGAACTGTAGCACAGTACTACTGGAATATAGTTCATGTATTCTCTTTCCAGTTTAGAAGTTTCGTGACTTTGGGGAGGATTTTTTCCCCCTAACCACAGAAAATGTATTTCCAAGACATCTTTTTTGAGCCCATGTGATAATGATGCATTATTATTCTATAATTTAGAAGGCGGTTTCTTATGAGACCATCTTTTTTTTTAATAAATTAATTTTTTATTGGTGTTTGATTTACCAACATACAGAATAACACCCAGCGCTCATCCCGTCAAGTGCCCCCCTCAGTGCCCGTCACCCATTCACCCCCACCCCCCGCCCTCCTCCCCTTCTACCACCCCTAGTTCGTTTCCCCGAGTTAGGAGTCTTTTTCTTCTTATGAGAACATCTTTTACTAGAACAGTTAATTTGGTAGAGTACTTGGCACTACACAGAGTGATTTTCATGTTGCTTTTTCATTCTCACAGTGTCCTGGTGTGGCAGATTCTGATATTCCTATTTCAGAGTCTGGGAGTCTAAGGGCCACAGGAAGTTACTAGGGAACTTGCTTATGGTTGAACTGCTAGTAAGTAGCAAACACAGTAATTTATCACAAGTCCCTTACTTTAAAAGGTTCTCTCTTTTCACTAACCACATTTTTCTATCATGCAGAACAGGTTTCTGAGGCTGCAGTCCAGGGACCTGTAGAGGAGGGTGTCTAAGAGTTCTTGAGTGGTCTGAAATTATATGTAAAAGTTTGGGTCTTTGCTTGCCCCTCTGCAGGAAATGTGTAAGTTTTGTTACGTTCTGAAAGGGCCACCCTCCCCACTTCCCCAACCCCCACTCTAGCCAGAAATCACTGCTAACAGGTTTCAGTGTCAGGGGTCTAGTTGGTTAGCCCTAGACTTTATAAACGTTGGTTATTTATATATTTGTGCTTATTTATAAATGGGATGTTAATATTATCAGTTAATTAAATCAATTAAGTGGGCAGTGCTTGAACTAAAGACTCTTAAAAGTAACGTTTCTATTTGGTTTAATTTATTTTTCTTTTGACCATTTGTTCTTTAGAGATATTTTGTGTTACTGAAGCAGGATGTTGGCACAAATAAATGTTAATGCTTTTTGTAAAAAGAGGATACTGACTGGTCCTACAAACAATAGCTTTTCCAACCAGTATCTCAAGAAATTGGGGTGAATCTGGGGTGAGCCTTACCAGACGTTAGCCTGCAGAAGCACAACTTTGGTTTGGTGTTTCCCACATATTTATGTCCTCTTTGGGTTTCCATGAAGTGGGTGGAATTTAGATGCTGACTTATCTAGTCCAGGGGAAGTCTGATTAAGGTTCTGTCAGGCAGACTTCTGAGATGAAAAATCAGGCCAAAGAAGCCTAAAGCTAGAGGCCTTTTTCTTTTTTTCCTTTTTTTTTTTTTATTTTTTAAGATTTTATTTATTCATGAGGGACCCACAGAGAGAGGCAGAGACATAGGCAGAGGGAGAAGCAGACTCCCTGCAGGGAGCCCAATGTGGGACTTGATCCTGGGACTCCAGGAGCATGCCCTGAGCCAAAGGCAGGTGCTCAATCGCTGAGCCACCCAGCCGTCCCTGGAGGCCTTTTTCTGAAATGATCTGGACACCTCAGTATGCTTGAGGAGGTTACTGCTGGGAGTTCAGAAGGCCTGCAGTCAATGGCCATGCCAATTTACCATCGACCCCAACCTCCTTATTTTGTAGATAGGGGCCCATTGAGTTCTAACATTTCTTCATTCTGTACCTTTGCTTTTACATTCAAGGCCCATCTGTAAGCTCCCTAAGGCTCCAATGACCAAACTGTGTAGCTTAGAGCAATGACAGTTTCTTGTCTGACAGTTTTGGATGCCAGACATTCTAAATAAAGGTGTCACAGGATCATGTTCCCTCAGAAATCTGTAGGGGAAGGTCTGTCTTTGCTTCTTCCAGCATCGGCCAGCTCCAGATATTCTCTGGTTTACAGTATTCCAGGGGCTGCCCCTGTCTTTCCTGGCATTCTCCCTGTGTCTCTTCACATGGTGTTCCCCCTGCATGCCTGTCTCTCTCTCCACATTGTCCTTTTTTTGTATCACCAGTCATATTGGACCCACCCTAATGACCTCGTTTTAATGAGATTACCTCCGCTTAAGACCGTATTTCCAAATAAGTTCATATTTCAATGTGCTGGGGTTAGGACTTTGGGAGGACACCATTTAATATCCATCATTTACATTTTAATCTACCTCAGCTTTATTTACTCTCATGCTTTGTAAAGTATGATTGTGTGCAACCACCTGGCTTTTATACCTGTGTATAGCATAGACTCCCCAGTAAATGAAATAGAGTCTTTGTAGGAAAGAGTATATGATCTACACACTTTTAGTCACTCAGCAAGTTGAAACCATGGAGATATTAGGTGCTGTTAAATTTCAGAAGCATTTCCATTTCTTTAATTTTCATGTTTATTTTGTGTCTTTAAGTATTAAGATTTAAATTTAAACATTTCTTTGTAGCAAAACCTTTTTTTTCCCCCCTTTTTAGGGGTTTGCAATAAAATGGGACTTCTGATTGTATTCATTGGACTATGGCTGTTTTCCTCAGTAAAGGCAGATTCAAAAGCCATTACAACTTCTCTTACGACAAAATGGTTTTCCACTCCATTGTTGTTAGAAGTCAGGTAAGAAGATGTCTTTTTTTTTTTCTTTCATGTATTTAAGTAATAATGTAGGATCTGCTAGTGAGTATTCAGGAGGTTTTTTTAGGCAGTAAGATTGTCATCATCACATGCATTTGGTCAGCGCCTCTTTCGTTGTGCACTGTGCTGTATGCTAGTCAGAGGCTGTTAGACTATAGAATCTGTCGGTAGGATAGGATAATACTAATTCATAGAGATACTTAGGGACTTCTTTGGACAAATATATTGAATTGGTTACATTATCTTCTCAGAAACGTGTACCTGTGGTAATAAAGGAAGAGAGAGTTGTACTTAAAGGAATTTTTCAATTTATTTGAAAAAAGTTTTAAGAGGTGTTTAATAAAAGAAGGGAGCTTGGCAAGATGAGGGAGAGAGGGCATGTGCCTTCTAAGAAGTTGAAAGAAGACCTCGAGATAGAAGAGCACAGAGGGGAGGCTGAGGACACAGCTGGATTTTATCTAAGATGTACGTGTTCTGTTTTTTAACATCTCCAAAATTAAGAGACATTTTAATGAAATCAAGATGTTACCTTAAAATTAAAATTGGTAGCGTTTTCCTTTTTAGTGTTTCATAAAAACAATAATATGTCTTAAAATTGATGGTTATCTTCAAATCAATAAAATGTGATATAGTCAATGCTTTCTTGGGAGATTTTGTGTTACAAGTGTATTTTTTAGTTAATGTTTATAATATAATTAATCAGATACCCCTCTTTTGGTCAGTTTTTTGTTTATAGAGAGGAACTTATTTTTGTATCTGAAGTAATATATAGCTAGGACTTCTAGAGAATAGTTCTAAAGTATAAATTTAGGTAGATTGAATGTCAAGCAGTTGGTAAATCTCAGATTCTGATAGTGCTAGAAATTTGAACTGTTGCATTACTTTACTTAATTTTGGTCTGTCTTTGTACTCTTCAACTTAGAATTATGTCTTCTAACATTTCCTCCTTTTAATCCCTAGAAAAATGTGAATGAAGAGTTTTTGTTATGTTGACTGTAGTTATGAATAGCTGCATCTCCTAAGGAAACAGCTTCATTTGGTATTGATAAGAAGGCCAGTGGGAAAATAGGACTTGTAGGACCTGATTTTGGCTTGCTGAGGAGCCTCATGGGCTTTTTGCTGATCAGCACTCTCTGTGCCTCCCTTTTCTCAGCAATAAAATGGCCAAAAGAAAGAATTCCTACTGCATTTATTTCATAGCAGGGTTACAATCTGATCAATGGGTTCCAGTATCAGAACTTTATTAGATAGAGGATAGTTATAAAAGTTAAGTGACCAAAGGTTGTTTGACATCTAAACTGCCTGAGCCGGGACTTAGCTGAACTCTTTTCCCCACAATCCTATTTTGGATGATTTGTCTGGTATAAATCTAAGTGTTTGAGATTTACTGTCACTTTCTAAATAATTTTGTGTAGTTAACTGTAACAGATGTTTTATAATACTCTGCTTGACATTCCTTAGTTCCACTCGGTTGTTCTCACACTAATTTTTTGGTTTTTGTCTCATTGTCTCAGAAGATTCTTATGGTACATACTTATGGGACTTTTGAAAAAGTATGTTAAAACTGTCAGCCTTAATTAATCCACTTTTTTTTTTCTGTTTCTTTGATCTCTGTGAAGTGGATAGTGTATACCACTTCCTTCACCAACTTTTCCTCTCACAAACATTGCCCCTTTTCATAATTTCCTGGCCATTTGCCATTTTGGTTGGTTATTTTTAGTTCTCTTCTGTGGCTATTTGCAGACAGTTTGCCAAGGTAATGGGACATTTAGGCAACTCAGAAATAAGTTGTGCATATTTGAAATCCTCAATATTTACCTCCAGAGTTAGCTGAGGCCACCATTCTTCCCTCCCAGGTCCATGGCAGACATCAGTGGCGGATCACAGCACCGTCCATCTGAGTGAGGGTGATGGGACAGAATATTTTTCTACATATTGAGGCATGCGGCTACCACAGATATTTTGCCTTCCCTGTATCTAGCCCTTAGGGACTAAAAATATTCCCATGTATATTTTTAGATTAGGCGTGATCCTGTTGAAGCGGTTGTAGCTTTCTGGTTGTTCATGAAGTGATACATATTTAATTGAAGTAGAACACTGAATATGTTTTGAACAGCCATAGTGACTAACAAATATTGTATAAGTAAAGTAGTATTAAAATTGAAACCAATAATCATTTATTGAGCACTAGATACTATAATGGCCCAAGAATGCAGCATGATAGAGATAAATCAAATAGATTTGAGTTTGCATTCCAGAATTTTCATTTGCTATCTCTGTGCCCTTAAGCAAATCAGTAACCTCTCTGAGTTGTAGTTTTATTCTAAAAATGGTTATAACTCAGAATGGCTTTGAGGCTTTAAGGACATGGGTGAATATGCCAAGCATAGTGCCTGTTACATAGTATGCCCTCCTTAAATATTCATTTCCCTTCCCTTTCTAGTTCTGTATGGAAGGAAGACGAGTTCTGATCTCCAACAACTTTGGAAATCTAGAAAACAAGTTTGCTACCAGATTTATGCTATCTGGTGGACATTCAGGTGGTTTATAGTTTTTTTTTTTTCTTTTGCCATAATTGAAAACTTTTTATTGTGATCTTTCAAAACATTTGTAAGTGGAGAGAGTGTGGTACGTATAATGTGCTCTCCCTCTACCTGTCACCCAGTTTTAGCAATTATCAACAGAAGTCCAGTAATCTATCACCATCACTGCTACCCTCCTCCCTTATCCTACTGGAATATTTTAAAACAAATCCTACACATCATATAATTTCATCTGAAAAACTATAGATGTTTTACTCAATGGAATAAGAAGCTAAAAAAAAAAAAAAGAAAAGCAAACAAACTGAATTATATTGTAAACAGATGGCAGCGTTCCTTTTAATAATATCTTGTATTGTTCTTACTGTTTTTGGATTAATTCAGTGGATCTAGTAATTAATTTTCTTAAGACTGTTTGAAACTTAGATGTTGTAAGACTTATTTATGCAGTGGGATGAAGAAGAATGTGTGTTTCAAGTTTTCTTGTAATTATATGAAGAGCATATATGTATTTGTACATGGCCTTTACGTGGAGGGCCTTAGCTTCAGTGAATTCTTCTCACCATTACAACCTTTGAGTGTATTATCCCTTCCCTGTCTTCCACAAACTTATCTTGTAGACGCAGCTTTAATTAATTAATTTAGTGTTTATTTGCATATTACAATCTATTTGTCTTAGTATCTGTTTTCTTAGACCACAAGCTATTATAAGGCTAGTATGTTTTTCTTAGTTACTAGAAAGCCTAGAAAAATTCCACATTCAAGGAGGTACTAAAGTATTTAATACATTATGATAATGGGTATTTTCAGAAACCTATTTTTAGAGAGGCTGTGTATTACCAGGAAATGTTTCTTATTTTTCCCATATTTCTGTGTCTAGCTGTGGAGTAGAGTGAGAGTTGTACATCCCAGTGTTGGCAAGTAATGGGAAAGTCTTCCTTTGGCTAGGTAAGCTGAGATCCAGATCTGTAGTTTGCTTTAAGAAGTGAAAGATCACGCCTACATTGGTATTCTATCTCAGAGAAGAGAACCAATTGACATGAATCATTCAATCAGTACATGTGTTTTCTTTTAGGGATTTTATACTCTCCAATGAAAGGAAATTTAGAATGGCCATTATTTTAGATCTGTAAAGTCAAGAAAAAATGAAAGTGGTATTAAGTTCTAAGAACTTTATTAAACTGAAATTTGGTAATCTTGAAAATTTGGATTTATGGATGTTAAAAGATTACAACATGCTGCCTTTAGTCTCCTAGAGATTTTTCTAGGGTTCATATTTTCCTTGGGAGAATCTTAGGCAAAACATATTTTTTTGTTCTTTATGAAGTCTTTCAGAAAATAAATGAGCAGAACTAGTACCAGAATTATCAGTTCTTAATTCTGCTTCTACTACCAGCAGCATTATCACAAAACAGGGTTTCATAAGCTTTATTTATATTGGGACTCCCTTCTTGTTACATTAATCCAGGTTTCTTAAGGAATACCTATTAAGCTATTAATAGAGTAAGTGAATAAGTTACTAATAAGCTAATTAGTTATAAATAGCCAATACGCTAATAAGACTTGCTTATCATTAGGATATATATTATACATGCTTGTGTATAATATATGTTATAAAAGCCAAACTGTGGACATTTGTATACTTAAAAACCTCTTTTTGCTCTCTTTTGTAATGTAACTTATATTAGAGGATTTTATTAAGTTATTTTATTTCTGATATTTCCTCCCTTTTCTCCCAGTGAGTTTTTAGCAGAAGACAGTCAAGAGAAATTTTGGAATTTTGTAGAAGCCAGTCAAAATATTGGATCATCTGATCATCACGGTAAAATTGAAGCAAATGCTTCTTTGACTTTGGTATCTGGGAAAATGTTAGGAAAAAACGCTCTCTTTCATAGTATTTGTGGCATGGCAATTAATGGAAAACGTTTTTATTTTTAATGACTAGAGCTGTGATGGTAGCCTGCAGAGCCAATACAAACTAATACTTCCTTCTGAAGCAGTTTATAACTTCTCCTATAAGTACTGTTTCTTCCCCACTTTGTCTTTGTTCTTTTGTGTTCTTTTATTAGAAGTGCTGTATAAATGTTTTGTAGAAGTCAAATTCATTTAAAATCATTTAGTATTAACATAATTACCATCAGTTTTGATTCCCTTTTTCTTTTGTTATGAATTAACTATACAACTTACCTGTTATCTGTTAGGTTTATTATCATTAATTTAGTGCCATTCACAATGTTTCCCGTTAAGCCTGCCAGTCACCCACAACTTGAGTGTCAAGGTATCAAATTCAGGACAATGTAAACTGTATCACTTGGAGGCTGTTAGTAGTTAAGTTTTTGGGGAGTCAAAGTTATACATGGACTTTTGACTGTGGGGCAGTTGATGCCTCTAAACTATGTTCAGGGGTCAACTGCCGGTTGTTTTGTACCTTGCACTTTAAGAATATATCCTGGGGATTTTTTCATACTGGTACATGTAACTTTTCTCCCCTCTGATAGTTTGTTTCAATTGTTTAAATATGCTTCTCCCCAAACTACCATTTCCTTAATATCCTTTAATACTTTGTACTTCTCATTATACAGCTCAGTTTTGTTGGGTTATTGATTAAGTAATAAACATGTTAGCATTGGGGATACAAAGATACGTTTGAGCCCCTCTTGGGGCTCAAGAACTATTTTGGGAGGGGTGGATAGTGAATAAATAATTTAGTATCTGATGTGATAAGTGAAAGAGGTAAGCAGAGAAATATTAAGGGACCAAAGAAGAGATGTACTTGGTCCAGTGAGGCATGGGGTAGGGATTGGGAGTGACTTTGCAGAGTGAGTAATGTCATAACTGAATTCTTCCAGTGGAGATTAAGTAGAAGTTAGTCATCCAGGTAAGTGGGACACTTGCAGTCCAGGTAGAGGGAATAGTGTGAAAAAAGGAAAGAAGAGAGGAAGAGTCCAATTACTTTGTGTACTCTAGGGAATTCTAAGCATTTGACAATAGTTCAAGATAGGATAGTGGTAAAATTTTGCCATCATATACCTTTGTAACACATAGCTTTATACTTTGTGAACTATCTTATTTGGGTATGTCTAGTCCTATATAGTTACTTTGGTTAATTTGTTCCTTTGACAGGTACTGATTATTCCTATTATCATGCAATACTGGAAACTGCATTTCAGTTTCTGTCCCCTCTACAGCAGAATTTGTTGAAATTTTGTCTGTCCCTTCATTCTTACTCGGCTACAATTCAAGCCTTCCAGCAGGTAAGTTCAGTGCTTAGAGATAACAGTATTTTTTAGGGGTTGTATAACATGATGATTGGATATATTGGGGTTGTCCTGGCATTGTGTTACAGAGCTATAATTTTTCTGTGTGAAATTTCTGACGATTTATGATTTGTTTATAAATAGAAAGCAAAGCTGACATTAGATCTTCAGATCACAGGTGTTTTTATTTTTTATTTATTTATTTATTTTTTAATAACATAATTTTGTATTGGTGTTCAATTTACCAACATACAGAATAACACCCAGTGCTCATCCCGTCAAGTGTCCCCCTCAGTGCCCGTCACCCACTCACCCCCACCCCCCGCCCTCCTCCCCTGCCACCACCCCTAGTTCGTTTCCCAGAGTTAGGAGTCTTTATGTTCTGTCTCCCTTTCTGATATTTCCCACACATTTCTTCTCCCTTCCCTTATATTCCCTTTCACTATTATTTATATTCCCCAAATGAATGAGAACATACACTGTTTGTCCTTCTCCGATTGACTCATTTCACTCAGCATAATACCCTCCAGTTCCATCCACGTTGAAGCAAATGGTGGGTATTTGTCGTTTCTAATGGCTGAGGAATCTTCCATTGTATACATAAACCACATCTTCGTTATCCATTCATCTTTCGATGGACACCGAGGCTCCTTCCACAGTTTGGCTATTGTGGACATTCCTGCTATAAACATCGGGGTACAGGTGTCCCAGCGTTTCATTGCATCTGAATCTTTGGGGTAAATCCCCAGCAGTGCAATTGCTGGGTCGTAGGGCAGGTCTATTTTTAACTCTTTGAGGAACCTCCACACAGTTTTCCAGAGTGGCTGCACCAGTTCACATTCCCACCAACAGTGTAAGAGGGTTCCCTTTTCTCCGCATCCTCTCCAACATTTGTTGTTTCCTGCCTTGTTAATTTTCCCCATTCTCACTGGTGGTATCTCATTGTGGTTTTGATTTGTATTTCCCTGATGGCAAGTGATGCAGAGCATTTTCTCATGTGCATGTTGGCCATGTCTATGTCTTCCTCTCACAGGTGTTTTTAAATAAAAAAACATAATTTGCACTCATTTTCATTTAAGAAGAAAGAAAAAATATCCACACAAAGACGAAACTACCAGACTTCATTTATACAACACAGCATAGGAGGTATAGTCTTGCTAAACCAATTGACTGTAAATCTGGATCACAGCCTTTAGATCTAAAGTTCACAGGAAAAAAAAAAGTTCACAGGAAATACAGGGGATGGGAAATATGAAGCAGGATCACAGGGGTAATAGGAAAATCCAGAATGTAGGAGACTTTGTAGTAAAATAGTCTATTACTTCAACAAATATGTTATGAGGAAAGAAAAGAAGGAAGGAAAAACTTCAAGGGAGACTTAAAATATGTATCTGCTTAATGCAGTGTGTGGATCTTGTTGGAATTTGAGTTGAACCAGACTCTCCTCGTATAAAAAAAAAAGTGAGAGACTCAAAGATGAGCACATACTGATCATATATTTGATGTAAAAGAAATGTTAATTTTAAAATCACTATTTTATTATAAAATAAAGTAGGCATAGAAAACCACTCACATGAATTATATTGTGTAATGAATTTTTGCAAAGTGAGCACTTGTAATTTTCCCCCAGATCAAGAAGTAGAGCTTAGCCAGGCCCTCTGGCAGCCTACCCTTCTTGTGCTCTGCTCTCATTACAGCCACATTTCACCCTCAACAGGAACTACTTTATCAACCTCTGTTGAAATGACTTGCTGTGTTTCTTTATCATTATGTTGTCTAAGATTGCATATCTACACAGTAATTTAGTATTGCTCAGTTTTAAAAATTTTGATAATGTTTTTGGTGGGTGGTGCTGAATTTATAGGTTCTTCCTCTCTTTTCTTTGAGTGACACGAGCTGTTGGCCCTGTAAATTTTTTCAGTCTGTATTTTGGTGATCACATACTCATGATGCAGTTCAGCTTTTTTTGTCCTCTGTTTTTTGCAAATTGGCAGCTGATCCAGAGGCTCAATGAGAATTGTGGCTTTTTTCCCCTTCGGCAAGTGTATAGGTAGTACACTGTTTCATTAGGAGACCTCTTTGATTTAGCAGCCATTACTGCTCTGTGCTTAATCTATTAATTCTTTATGTTGTAAAGTGGTGACTCTCATTCTTGTGTTGTTGTTCCTGGAATATGGATTTAAAGAGGTACCTCTCCTCACCTGGTACTGTTCACATGGGGATGGCAGAGTACATGCTTGATTCTTTCCTGTTGTTTACCAGGTTTTTGAATGAGTTTGATTCACTAGCATCTTTTTATTTTAACCATTTAAGTTTTTTTAAAAATTGTTTATTTATTCATGAGAGACAGAGAGAGAGAGAGAGAGAGAGAGAGAGAGGCAGAAACACAGGCAGAGGGAGAGAAGCAGGCTCCATGCAGGGAGCTCGACGTGGGGGACTCAATCCCAGGTCTCCAGGATCACGCCCTGAGCTGAAGGCGGCGCTAAACCACTGAGCCACCCGGGCTGCCCAACCATTTAGTTTTTTGGTTCAACTTTTTTTTTTTTTATTGTGGGAAAATGTACATAATGTAAGATTTATCATCTTGGCTGTTAATTTAAGTGTACAGTTCAGTGGTATTCAGGACATTCTTATTGTACAAGCATCACCACCATGCATCTTCAGAACTCCTTTCATCTTGCTACACTGAAACTATATACTTCTCAAATAATAACTTCCCATCCCCCATACCCACCCTTCCCATCCCTGGTAACCATCATTCTACTTTCTATCTCTGAGTTTGCCCATTTTGAATACCTCCTTCAAGTGGAATCATAATGGTGTTTGTCTTTTTGTGTCTGGCTTATTTCACATAGCATAATGTTTTTAAGGTTCATCCATGTGTGGCATGTATCAAAATTTAATTTCTTTGTATAACTGAATAATACTCCATTGGATGTATAGAACACATTTGATTATGTATGTCCTCTGTTGATGGACATTTGGATTGTTTCTGGCTTTGGCTATTGTGAATAATGCTGCTTGGAACATTGGTTTATGACTCTGTATTCAGTTCTTTTGGGTGTGTACAAAAGAGCATAATTCATGGATCCTGTGGCAATTCTGTGTTTAACATTTTAAGAATTACCAAACTTTTTCACAGCAGCTGCACCATTTTACATTATCACCAGTAATGCTCCAGGATTTCACTTTTTCCACATACTTCCCAACACTTTATTTTCTGTGTTTTTGATAATAGCTGCCCTCATGGATAGGAAGTTGTGTCTTGTGGTTTTGACTTTCATTTCCCTAGTGACCAAGGATGTGGGGCTTTTGTCCTTATTGGCCATCTGTGTATCTTCTCTGGAGATTTGCCCATTATTTGTTTTTACCTGTTTCTCAGGTAGATTATTTGTTTTTGTGTTGTGGTAGGGTTTTTTTTTTTTTATATATACATTGGGTTTTTGGTCACTTACCAGATATATGCTTTTCAAATATTTTCTCATGTTCTATGGGTTGTGTTTTCACTGTTGATGGTGTTCACTGATAGACAAAATTTAAAATTTTGATGAAATCTGATTTATCAATTTTTTCTTTTGTTGCCTGTGCTTTTGGTATTATATCCAAAAATCATTACCAAATCCAATGTATGAAACTATGTTTTCTTCTATAGTTCTGTAGTTACTGTATTAGCTCTCAAGTTAGGTCTTTGATCCATTTTGAAATAGTTTCTTTTTTCTTTTTTTTTTTTTTTGAATTAATTTTTGTATATGGTATAGAATAAGAGTCCATCTTCATTCTTTTGCATGTAGATACCTAGTTTTCCCAGCACCATTTGTCAAGAGACTGTCCTTTTTCTCTGGAATGGTCTTGGCACCCTTGTTGAAAATCAGTTGACTGTATAATATGATGGTTTATTTTTGGAGTCTTTATTCTATTTCATTGGTTTATATATCTTTATTTATGAAAGTACTATACTGTTTTGAATGCTGAGCTTTGTGTTAATTTTGGAAAACAAAGTATGAGTCTTCTACTGAGTCCTTTTGATGCCATGCTGGTAGTCTTTGATTGCTTCCTTCCTATCTGATATGTAAGTAGTTTCAGATTTATCTTGTATATCTCTGGCCCTAGATTTGAGATCACTTATTTGTCTAAGAGGCTAATTAAAGTTCTTTGTTTATCTGTTTGTTGTTTTCTTTGGTGGAAATGGTATTTTAAGAGCCCAGTGAAAGCTCTAGGGGTATTCATTGCAAATGGGTAGGTCATTGTTCTTAGGCCTTTTAAATGGATAGAGGTAGGAAGTGACTACAGGTATCTAAAGGCAAAATATATAAAGCTATGTATAGATGAAATACTTCATGAGTTCATACTGATTTTCCAATTCAAATTTAGGACTACTTTGTTATATCTTTATTCTTCCACACTAAGAATATTAGTTCTCAAAGTTATAAGGGATGATAGAATTAAACTATCTTATGGTTTACTTGTTTTATCCACATTACATACGCAGTAACCTTAATAACAGTAGTCATACCGTTTCCACAATTATGTTTCCTTTCCCCTTCCCTTACCCTTTTCCTTTCATTTCTGTTCTGTTCCATTTTTGAGTAGGCTTCATGCTGGGTGTGGAGCCCAAGGCAGGGCTTGAACTGAGATTAAGACCTGAGCTGAGAACAAGAGTCAGACTGAGAAGCCAACTATGCGCCTCCACAATTACATTTCCTATAAACAGTTAAAAATTTTTCTTTTGGCATAATGATTGCCATTTTCCCTTCTCCCATTTAAAAAAGTGAATATATTCTACCTAGAACATAGATATTTCATATTATACTTTACCCTTCAACACTCATTTAGTTGTAGTTCTATAAATAATTTATATCTTAATGCTCCCCACTAGTCCTTTTGCCACATGTCTCTAGTCAGTTGGCTTTTCTTTTTTTTTTTTTCTTTTCAGTTGGCTTTTCTGATTCTTGCTTCTGGTAGATTGCTCAAGAAGGGCTCAGGGGAACAATGTTTCCTCAGTTTTGCATGTTTATATATGTTAGATATAAACTCCTTAGTTTATATCTTCTTTCTTTGACTAAAACCAATTTCCTTTTCCTTTTCCTTTTCCTTTTCCCTTTCCTTTCCTTTCCTTTCCTTTCCTTTCCTTTCCTTTCCTTTCCTTTTCTTTTCTTTTTTCTTTTCTTTTCTTCTTTTCTTTTCCCTCCCTCCCTCCCTCCTTCCTTCCTTCCTTCTTTCCTTTTCCTTCCTTCCTTCCTTCCTTCCTTCCTTCCTTCCTTCCTTCCTTCCTTCCTTCCTTCCTTCCTTTCTTTCTTTCTTTCTTTCTTTCTTTCTTTCTTTCTTTCTTTCTTTTACTTATTTATTCATGAAAGACACACACAGAGAGAGGCAGAGACACAGGGAGAGGGAGAAGCAGGCTCCATGCAGGGAGCCTGATGCGGGACTGGATCCTGGGACTCCAGGATCGCACCCTGGGCGGAAGGCAGGCACTAAACTGCTGAGCCACCCAGGGATCCCCCTGAATTTCATTTTCTTTTAGCATAAAATCTTTCTGCAGAAAGTTGTATGATAATCTGATTTTCTTTCCCTTAAAGTCTCTTGCTCTTTTTGTCTAGAGGCCCAAAGAATTTTTAATATTTCTTCAAAGTCATAATTTATTAGAATAAAGCTTATACTTTATAGCTGGAATATAGCTTATACTAAATTCTAGTAAATTATGACTTTGAAGAAATTTGAAGAGTGATTATTCTGGGTTATTATTCCCAGGTATCCAGTATGTTCTTACTAATTCAGAGTTTCAGATCATTTTTTATTTCAAGAAATTTTTTTAAAAACTTAAAATAGTTTGTTTTAGTCCCTTGTTTTGGAATTCATATTATCTCTATGTTGAATTTTCTTTGCTTAGTTTCATTGTCACTTTCTCTGAATTGCTTTCTCTTTTCTTTCTTTTTTTTTAAAAAGATTTTATTTATTTATTCATGAGAGAGACACACAGAGAGAGAGATAGGCAGAGACAGGCAGAGGGAGAAGCAGGATCCATGCAGGGAGCCCAATGCAGGTCTCGATCCCTGCACCCTGGGGTCATGCCCTGAGCCAAAGGTAGATGCTCAACCGTTGAGCCACCCAGGTGTCCCTATTTCTTTATCATTTTAAAATATTTTCTCTTTTCATCTTCTGTTTTTCTTAAGTCATTACTTCTCATGTTTGTTTTTGTGCCCCTTCTAGTTTAATTTTCATTTCTACGCTGATTTTTCTTTTACAAATTTTCTCTTTAATCTTTCACCTTCACCTCACTTCTGAGTTTTTCCAATTCTGCCTTAGGTTCTTAAAGAAGAACCTAAAAGCAGAATCATGTCTAATACGATTTTCTTGATATATTTTAACTTGTTTGAAATAGTAGTTCATATCTATTTTTTTTAAAGATTTTATTTATTCATGAGAGACAGGGAGAGAGAGAGAGAGAGAGAGAGACAGAGGCAGAGACACAGGCTCCATGCAGGGAGCCCAACGTGGACTCGATCCCGGGTCTCCAGAATCAGGCCCTGGGCTGAAGGTGGCGCTAAACTGCTTAGCCACCCAGGCTGTCCTCACATCTGTTTTTTGGCTGTGTATTTCTGACATGGCTTTATTGAGTATGGCTATGCTGTCCAATATGGTAGCCAGCAGCCATGTGTCAGTATTTAAATTTAAATAAGTTAAGATTAAATGAAATAAATTTAGCTCTTCAGTTGCATCAGCCAAATTTTAAGTGTTTGATGGTCACTGGTGGCAAGTGCTACCACATTGGACAGTGTGGATATAGATTTCTGTTGTTGCTGAAATTTCTCTTGTACGGTCTTCATCTATAAAGATAAGGATGTTACTCTATTTCTCCTTCCAATCTTTTCTTAGCTTTGTGAGGGATTTGACATTGGGACTTTTCTGCTCCTTCTGATGTGAAATGGGTTTTCCTGTACTTTTAAAGGTTGGCATGGCTCCCTCTTCTGTTTATTTTAGGTAGTGTTAAAAAACATGGTGGCTTTAAAAAAAAAATGGTGGTATGGTTTTTGAGATTTCCTCTGTTCCCCTCCTGCACTTTCATTGGACTTTCTCTTTAGTTGTCTTAATATCTCTCTGCTATTCAAGTTTTGTTGTACCCTCAGCAGCTTCTCCTTACAATGGGGCCCTGTCCTAGCAGGTACTCCTAGCTTGTGAGTTTTGAGAGTTCAGAGCAGCTAAATTGCACTAATCCCTTTAACCTTTTCATGGGCCTCCTTGTGCTCACCTGGTACTAGATTGAACAAATGCGTTGGCCCACCATACTTTGCAGTGAAAACCTGTTGGCTGTTTTGTTTTTTGTTGTCAGGATCATCAAAATTTCTGTTATTAAAACATCCCTCTGCTTTCTTCTCTATGGCATCTGATACCTGCAGGTCTTATGTCATAGGGATATTTTTTCGCATTCATTTTGTCATAGTGTGATCCATTGACTAACTGGTTGCTCTGTTGTAATGAGGGAGCTTGGGAAAATTGAAAAACTATTGCCAGTTGCCATCTATGCAGAATTTTATTCCTTTTTAAAAGTGTGATAATGAGGTATTTAAAAAAAACTTTTATTGAGATAAACTGAACATTACAAATGAAATGTTATTTGGGATCTTGTCAAAGTGATCCATCCATTGGAGTGTGGCAGGAAGGTGGATGAAGTAAGATTGGCCATGAGTTGATAATACTGAAGCTGGGTCCTGGATACAGGGGAGTTTATCATACTATTCTTTTCTTTGTCTTTGTAAGTTTTATAACTCATAAAAAAAAATCAAGACTGTAATGAAAAGATTTCATGTCAGTTTTTCATGGCAAGCTTTCCATTTCTATATCTCTGGATTATTTCTCTTAAATTTATAATTAATAGAAAAGGACATCTTAATATTATTGTATTACGTAAATGACATCAGTGCACACAACATTGCTTGTCATTATATCCTTTGTTTTCCCATCTCATTGTACTCACTCTTCTCACTGTGCCTCTCATTAGAAAGTTGCAGCTTGACTCATCTCATGCATTGGCATTTATGCATATTCACTTAAAATAAACTTATGTCTCATTCAACCTTTCCCTGAAATATCTTACTATGCTTTGTAGATAATTTTACCTTTTGTCTACATTCCTTTTTATATCCAGGTTACTTATTTATTTAAAAGATTTTATCTATTTATTTGAGAGAGAGAGAGCGAGAGAGCATGCACACAAATGGGATAGCGGCAGGGAGAGAGAGAAGCAGGCTTCTAGCCAAGCAGAGCCTGATGGGCTTGATCCCTGAACCCTGAGATCATAACCCTGAGCTGAAGGCAGACGCTTAAACCAGCTGAGCCACCCAGGCATCCCAATCCAGTTACTTTTTTAGATTCTATGTCATCTTCCTGTTTCAGAGAGGGGATTCAAGTTAATTTGCATTTTATACTTATTATATGGGCCTAATACACTTAATAAGAACTGTGTAGTTGCACTCTGATGCTTGAAGTTGACATTTGTAAGGTTAGTTTTCTTCAAGGTACATACTGTGTCCCTGGACATCTTTTATTATTTTCTGAGATAGAATTTACAAATTCTCTTTTGGCGATATTAACATCTACCTCTTGGGGTGATATTGGGAGTAGCTAGGTGAAATAATAAGTAGGAAACAGTGATGCATAAAAACCCTTAAATCCTGTCACATCATGGGGGTTCAGTAGATGTTAATTTTTGTTTTTATTGATGTTATTGTATTGCCATCTGATTACCTATTTAGAGTATTCACGTCCTTACTCTTCTTTGATTAGAAATCATTGCAAGCATGTCTTGTGTCTTAAATGGCAGATAGCAGCTGATGAACCTCCACCAGAAGAATGTAACTCATTTTTCTCTGTGCATGGAAAGAAGACCTGTGATTTTGATACCCTTGAGACTCTTCTCCTCACGGCATCTGAAAGGTAGATTGTGTGTTTCTTTGTGTAAATGTCATGCATTGCATTATGCTTTCTTCTATATCAAATCCATCATTGGATTTTTCTGATGGGTTTTGTGGTCTGTAGGTACAGTTGCTTAGAGTATGGATTCTGGCGCCAGACTGACTAGATTTGAATCCCAGCTCCATTACTAAAAATAGTTTTGTAAACTTAGGTAAATTACTTAACCTTTCTTTTTCTATCTCATTTCGAAATGGAGATAATAAGAGTACTTAATGTAACTATTATTATTTAGTAATAACTGTCTGAGAGATTACATAGGTGTTGTCATTAGCTTAGTAAAGAATTACCTGGTGTATTAAAGCAAGGGCCTGAAGTAATTATATTAATAATGATTTCTCAGGGTATTATTAGTTTCAGGCAAAGGAGACCATTTAAAAGATAATTGCAAGCTTAATTTGAATATTAAATTGGTAATTTAAAAAAATATTTATCTATTCATGAGAGACACAGAGAGAGAGAGAGAGAGAGGCAGAGACATAGGCAGAGGGAGAAGCAGGCTCCATGCAGGAAGCCCAATGTGGGACTCGATCCCGGGATCACGCCCTGAGCCAAAGGCAGATGCTCAGCCACTGAGCCACCCAGGCATCCCTTAAACTGGTAATTAAAGGGCTGACTTTTTTGCTTAAAGTTATGTTTCCTGTGGTGGACAGATGTAACAGGTGCCTCTTGTTGTCTGGCTATGGCAATAATTGTACCTTTTCTCCACTGGCATTATAAATAAGATAACAGTGATCTCTCTCTGGTGTTGCTCTGTTGATTCAGAAGAGCGTTTTAGGCAGGGTAGTTCTTCTTTAGTAAGATTATCTGCCTGGCATTTGTTCTCTGCTCACTAAATGGCATGAGAGCCTTTTACTCAGAATGACAACCAGAAAATGGGGTGTGTGTTCCAGCTACCTTCAGGTCAAGGAATGGACATTCGAAAACTTTTTTTTTTTAAAGATTTTATTTATTTATTCATGAGAGACTAGAGAGAGAGAGAGAGAGAGGCAGAGACACAGGCAGAAGGAGAGAGAGAGAGAGAGAGAGAGAGAGAGGCAGAGAGGCAGAGACACAGGCAGAAGGAGAAGCGGGCTCCATGCAGGGAGCCTGATGTGGGACTCCAGGATCATGCCCTGGGCCGAAGGCAGGTGCTAAACCACTGAGCCACCCAGGGATCCCTACTCTTGAAACAATAATATAAGCCTTCGTAAAGAAAAGAGTGATAGTGTTTCCTCTTTTGAGAGGTGATAACTATTTTTAGTGGTTTGTCATAGTGTTTTGGAGTTTTTTTCTGTGGTTATAAATTTATACAGGTATGTAGGTTTATTTTTACAAGCGATTTCTTCCCAGTAGTATATGTAGTGTATCTCCATATTTTTACCACATGCAAGATAACTATGTAAGAATGTCCTGTAGTTTTTTACTGATAGTTTTAAAGTTGTTTTCTGTTTCTTTGTTTGTTTTTGTTATTATGGTGAGGCTTTCGTGAACATCCTTATTTATACATTTTTACTTTCTATGAAATAGTTTAATTATAGTTCATTGTAAGAGGGAATGGCAGATCATTAAGTCTGTGTAATAAGACTTATTAATATCTTTTTTTTTTTTTTTTGAGAGAGAGAGAGAGAGAGAGAGAGAGATAGAAAGTGAGTGAATAAGAGGGGAGGGATGGAGGGTGGGAGCCCAAGCAGACTCTACATCTGACACAGAGCTCCATCTCACAACCCTGAGATCATGACCTGAGCAGAAATCAAGAGTTGGACACCCAACTGACTGAGCCACCCAGGCACCTGTGATCTCTTAATATCTTGATGCCATTGTTAGGGAATTGTTTTTGAGGGTGAAGTTTTGAAATTTGGGAGGAAACTTAAATGTTAAATCATTTAGTAGGAAGATCATTTAATAAAATGATAGAGGAGGGAGATGCTGTGGTTGGCAAGTTATATGCTTTAAAGTCATCGTGCCTTTTCACATTATTTGTACTTATGTTTTCAGATAAAAGGATAATCTATTTAGGGTTATCTGGGTGATGAAGTCAGTTAAGCATCTGACTCTTGATTTCAGCTCAGGTCCTGACCTCAGGGTCATGGGATTGAGCCCCTGAGTTGGGCACTGAGCTCAGTGTGGAGTCTGCTTGAGATTCTTTCTCCCCCTGTCTGTGCCCCTCCCCTTGCTCACGTTCTCTCTTTCTTTCTCTCTCTCCCTGAAATAGATAAATCTATTTTAGGTCAATAGATTTTATTTTAGATAAGTCTAAAAAAATGATTACATAGTAGAATAGCTTACTAAAGTTTAGTATCCTTTTTCTGGCTTTCATCCTTCTTTAGGAATTGGTAACAATTATTAATCTTAAGTCCGCATTTTATAGTTAGTATTTATATAATGCATGTATTTTTATTATTTTCAGTCATGAATAAGTAAGACTCATATTTGACAGTATTCTTACTGTCAAAACTTTCAGATTTTGATCTTCTTATATTATTAAGATACTTAAAATCTTAAATCATTGCTGCTGTAGCTATATCTTGTACTGTTTTTAATGTTTAAGTACTTTTTTAAGTTTAAAATTTTAAGGGGGTGTGGGAGGATGGGTGAAATATGTATTGGGGATTAAGGAGTACACTTGTGATGAGCACCAGGTGATGTATGGATTTGTTGAATCACTATATTGTACACCTGAAAAAATATAACAGTATGTTAATTGAATGGACTTGAAATAAAAATTGAAACAAAATTTTAAGATTTTGATATTTATTTTCAGACCCAAGCCTTTATTGTTCAAAGGAGATCACAGATACCCCTCATCTAATCTTGAAAGCCCAGTGGTGATTTTCTATTCTGAGATTGGTTATGAGGAATTTTATAATTTCCACCACCAACTTATATCAGAAAGCAATGCAGGCAAAATCAATTATGTATTCAGACATTATATACTTGTAAGTATTGATTTATTTTATAACTTCTGTAAATATTAATTTGCCCAGCATGACTTTGGCATGTAAGTTAATAATACCACCCCTTTATAAAATAAAATAATTTGAACTACTTTTCTTCATGTGCACATGGATTTGCACATAGGAGGTACTTTTGCTTGCCTTTCTGAAGAAATAGAAAAGAATTATGATTAAAAAATGGCTTAATAAGATTTATATTATATTTAAAAATGTAGCATGTAATTTATATTTTCTAGGTTTAGTATAATCAGTGTACTGTGAAACTGATTTTTTTTTTAAACTGATTCTTAAATTCGGTTCCTTTCAAACCTTTTTCTTCATTTTGGAATGTTTTCATTAGATAGAAAGGGAGGGATTTCTAGAGAGGTAAATACAAGTGAAATTGATTTAAAATTAAATTTTAAAAATCTTTTGTAACATTTAGCATCTAATATATGTGTGTAAACATATTAGCCTTTAAAGTTTCTGTGTCATAATCTCAGTAAAATTGAGTGGTAAGTCCATACAAGTAAAATAAATTTTTTAAAAAAGATTTTATTTATTTATTCATGAGAGACAAGGACAGAAGCAGAGACATAAGCAGAGGGAGAAGCAGGTACTGTGTGGGAAGCCTGATGTGGGACTCTATCGCAGGACACTGGGATATGACCTGAGCTGAAGGCAGATGCTCAACCACTCAGCCACCCAGGAGCCCCAAGTAAAATTTTTAAATGAAAATTTGTATGAACAGAAACAGATTAAAAAAAATACACAGTTTTTGGCAACTGCCCTCCTTCTCCCAGCTTCCCAGACTTTATTTCTGTTTTTAAAGATTAAAATGTCTAAAGCTCCATCCTCATTCAGGATGGTGATAAGCCTGTGACAGTGACAGCTGGTCAGCCTAAGCCCTACCTGAAGACATTTAAATTCATTTAACAATGAACGCATAACACACACGATGCCAGCAAAGTACTTCTGGGTTTGAAACCTCATCGGTTTTCAGCCCTGCTATGTAGGTTCTGGAATTTCCTTTTCTTTTTCTCCATTTTTTTCACATGATTTGGTTATTTTTGCCCTGTCAGCTGTCCCTTCATCTGCTTTTCCTTTTACTTTAGAATTCCCATTTCCATACTTGTGGCAGGATATTAATGAAGTCTAAAGGAGGCTTGAATCTCATGGAAGTTTAAGTATACTTTGAGTGCGTAATCCTAGTGGCGTCTATGTGAAGTTAATACCCTCCACGTCCCCTTCACTGTGACATATAAAGAGCCAAATGGTAATGATGGAATACTTAACTCTGCTTGCAGAATCCCAGGAAGGAGCCTGTTTACCTCTCTGGCTATGGTGTGGAATTGGCAATTAAGAGCACTGAGTACAAGGCCAAGGATGATACTCAGGTGAAAGGTGAATTTGTAAATTAAGACTGATGTGTTTTCTTTTTTTAAAATGTGAATGAAAGGGAATTTGTTTCCTGAAGGTAAAATAACAGATTTAGGAGTTTGATGAACCTGTGTTTGAATGCTGGTTCTGT
The DNA here is from genome assembly GCF_048164855.1 of Canis lupus baileyi. Taxonomy (NCBI): domain Eukaryota; kingdom Metazoa; phylum Chordata; class Mammalia; order Carnivora; family Canidae; genus Canis; species Canis lupus. Next base: position 27,785,282 of record NC_132857.1, on the reverse strand, counting down.
TACTTCTGAGTTGGGTGATGTTAAGCAAATTCCGTAGGTCCTAAATTTTTCCTTTGTAAAGTGTGGATAATGGTTTGTGCGTCCTAAAGTATTTGTGAGGAGAGAATAAGATATATAGGTAAAGAAGGTGTAGCACAGTATTTTTGCACAAAAATTTCAATAATTGTAGCTGTTATTATTGATAATGCATAGTTCACAAGTAGACATTGATTTGTGATCTAGTGTGAAATCGTAAATTATCATATACTTAATGAACAGTTTTGTGTTTTTTTATTATTTTCTGCATTTAGAATAGTTTTATATGAATATACTTCCTATTGTACTACTTTAGAGTTTTGAAGTCATTATTTCAGACACAAGGTTTTTGTTTAGTTTTTTTTTTTTTTTAAAGATTTTACTTATTTAATTCATGAGAGACACACAGAGAGAGGCAGAGACATAGCCAGAGGGAGAATCAGGCTCTCTGCGGGAAGCCTGATGTGAGACAGTATCCCAGGACCCTGGGGTTATCTTGAGCCATCTCTCAGCCACAAGTTTTATGTGCAGTCTATTATAATCGTTGTGAACTCACTTTAAAGAAAAAAATGATTGGGTAAATGGAGGATAGTCTAGTACATCATACTGTACTCAATAATTATATTTAGGTGTAGGTTGCCTAATTTCAAAGTCTTCAGAGTTTAGATAACCGAAAAATCCACTATTCATAATTTTAAAGGTATTAATTTTGAGCTTTTTAAAATATAAAATTTTCCAAAGTTTAAGGGGAAAATATATTTTTGCTTTATCCAGAATACAAAATACATTGAAAAACAAATTTATTCTGTTAAAAAAAAATTGCAAAGTGTTCATTGAGGTATTCAGTGTTTTAAATAGTATTAGAGTTTCAGGTGTTTCTAATTTGGTTTACATTACTCAAATTATATGAGGTTAATAACATTTTAATTTCTCTTCTGAACAATTAGACATGTATTTGCCTGTGCTTTTATAGGAACTGAGGTAAACACCACAGTGATTGGTGAAAATGATCCCATTGATGAAGTTCAAGGATTCCTCTTTGGAAAATTAAGGTATGGCATAGTCTTTTGGGAAATGCCCTTATTCTCTTTATGCTCTAGGCTTCCTCCCATTATAAGCATCATCTTTCTATTTACTGTCCACAGTTACAGGTCTCGCAGTAATACTGTATATATGCAAATTGATATGAAGCGATTACCACTTCACTAACTGTATAGTTTATGATCTCCAGGCATCTGTAGCATGTTATTATTAAATGATATTAGGGTGGCCTGGCTATGGCTTTAGTTGACTTCCTTTCTGAGCCTTGCAGTTGATGACAGAAAGTTACATGCCAGTTTTTGATTCACATAATAGGAGACATCTGATTGTTTCACTCAAATTTTCCCAAGAGAATAAAAAGTATTTTAAGTGAAAGAGCTTATAGTTGTTTACTTAAACTAAGAATAGCCTGAAACAATGCAAAAAAGGTGCAATAGATCTTATACATGTTCAGTTGAAATACATTAGACTTTGCTTTATATGAAAGAGGACAAAAGATGTTTCTTGAAGAAAATTTCATAGCCATTTTATGAAAGTGTCATTGAAATTTATAGCTGAAAATTCTTAGCTGTCATTTTAAGTGTTATTTCTATTATGCCGTGATAATTGTTTGGAGCCTTGAATTCTGCTTTATCTGGAAATCTTAATTAGGACAGCTGCAGTGGGGTTTGGTTTTTGTGTTTTTGTTTGTTTTGTCTTTTTTCTTTTGTAAAGGAATGGATCATGAAGAAATATGTGTAGGCCCAGTTTCATGTACTTGAGCTTTAACATTTGGCCCAGTGAAATGACTTAATCATCTGAACAGGTTAGCAGAGGTGACTCAGTTCATGTTGAATTCTGCGCATGTGTTCAGTTCATCCTATGCATATGCATGTTTCTTTGTGTTTAACATCAGTTTTAGCCTCATTAGTATACAGTCAGATTCCAATTTCATTGGACCCAGGTTTTCAGAGTTTCTTTTCATATTCATGTTTTTTATGTTTGGTTTCTGGATAGCATCATGATCTTATGTATTTAGAGCACAAAGGTAGTATGTAGAGTATTCAAGAGATTTTCTTATGTAGGTGTTCAGAATGGTTATTTAGCTGTCTAAAGTAATGGGACCATTTTCTGATAGTCTTATCATGAAGAAAAGTTTGTAGTAACTGACTGGAAATGGATTGCTTGGAAGGTGAAGAATCTGAGTAAATATTTTACTTTATGTATGTGGCATTTAAGAAATTTTGAATTTCTAGCACTTAAAAGTACAGAATTACTCTACCAACCATCTGTTGTCTGATCTAAATGATACATATCTACCTCTGATACCTTCTGTTTTACTAGTTTTAAATAGAATGTACTCTATTTCGAGATAAAACTAAAGGAAATCCAATTATCTTGGTTAGTTTAAATTGTATTTTTTATGTGATTAAAGGATTTGTGTCCATGTAGCTGAAAGAAATTCATTTTGGGACTGACAATGATATATTTCCAGTTTTATTTTGAGAAAGTAGAAAGATTCAGTCTAGTATGGAAAATAATAGAATATACCCATGTACTTACTACCCAGAATTGATTGTTGTAATTGTACTTGCTTTTCTGTTCCAAAGAACTATTAATCAAGTTTATGCCAACATATGCCTTTTACTTAAAAAAGAAACAAACAAGGGTAAAACACTACAGGTAGAGTTGAGGTTCCCTTTGTTCCTATTCTCAGTCCTGTCCCCTCTCCCCGACACAGAAAATCACTATTGATTCTTTTTTTTAAAGATTTTATTTATTTATTCATGAGAGACAGAGAGAGAGACAGAGACATAGGCAGAGGGCGAAGCAAGCTCCATGCAGGGAGCCCCATATGGGACTTGATCCCAGGACTCTGGGATCACTCCCTGAGCCAAAGGCAGACGCTCAACCACTGAGCCACCCAGGCGTCCCATGACTCATTTTTTAATCTGTAAATTTTATGGTTTTTAAAATTATAATTTTCTATATTAACTTATTTTTCAAGAAAAATAATTATGCTTTAATATTTTTCCTATATAGTAGGAGTTTTCTCCTAATTGCTAAGGGGAGAAAAGCATGAAGATAAAATTGGAGCCAACTTCTAAATGTGCTTTTAGAAAGAAAAGGCACATTAATAAGACTTGATTTTATGTTTCTTTCAGAGACCTGCACCCTGACCTGAAGGGGCAGTTGAAAGAACTCAGAAAACACCTTGTGGAGAGCACCAATGAAATGGCACCTTTAAAAGTTTGGCAGTTGCAAGGTAATAAACATATAGAAGAATCACTGGTTTACTTTTTGACTAAATTTTATGGTATTAAAAAAATGTAGAATTAAAAATTAGTGTTCTTTATTTTTAAAGATTGTATTTATTTATTCATGAGAGACACAGAGGCAGAGACATAGGCAGAGACATAGGCAGGGAGAAGCAGGTCCCATGCAGGGAGCCCGATGTGGGACTTGATCCCGGACCCCGGAGATCTCGACCTGAGCCGAAGGCAGACACTCAACACTGCTGAGCCACCCAAGTGTCCCTAATGTTATTTATTTGCCTGATTCCGAGGGTACACAGATTTTCAAGATAGAGTGATTATGATTAATCAGAAAACCTTTTGTAGACAGATACTGTGCAGAAGTAGATGAGTGCCTGATCTTTATCTAAACAGATACATAAGTATAATAGTACAAACTTGTCTGTCTTAGTTTTTATGTTTCTTTATATATACATTTCTTAAACAGTGTATCAGTCAAATGTTAAAAAAATATTAACATGGCAGGATATATTTGTGCTTTTCTGGTCCAAAGATCTGTCGTATTATTATTTTTAACATTTTATTAAATCTTTTGCTATACTTTGTGGTATGTTGTAAATTCAGAAAAAGGAAAAAGATTTGGGACAGATTTATCTTGTGCTAAATGTAAATGTGTTAGTATATATTTCAGTGTTTTATGCAAGTATAGCAAAGAAGGGCAACAATAAACATTGTAGGGTCTATGAAGTGAATACGAACTGAAATTAAACCATCTGCACTCCCTGAAATGGTTGTATTCTCAGGCATTCTCAGTTACCAAAAAATTGTGAGAAAGAAATGCATTTTTTTTTCTTATTTCTCTTCGCATTAGAATATGCACTTTCAATTGTATTTGACTTTGTTGCAGATCTCAGTTTCCAGACTGCTGCCCGAATCTTGGCTGCTCCTATTGAATTAGCTTTGGTGGTTATGAAGGATCTTAGTCAAAATTTTCCTACCAAAGCCAGGTAATAAAGAGTAAGGCTCTGAGACATTCTTCTTTGACACTATCTAATTACCTTTATGTTTACATGCAAAATGAGGCAAGTAAAATATGAAAATGTTTAGGAAATTAAAGTTTTACTACCAGTACCATACTACTGATAGTGCTTTTTGGGAAGGTGGCAATACCATATATATAGTGAGGTTGGAGAGACCCATCTAGCTTGTGTCCTTGGCTCTACCATTTGGTAGTTGTGTGATGTTTGCAAATAAGCAACCTCTCTTTACCTTACTTCCTCGGCAGTAAAATAGAAATAATTATACCTGCCTCTCAGGATTAGATGAGTTAACAAAATCTGATGTATGCAGATGTACCTGCAAGCTCCTGAAGAGTTTCATATATATCATCTTATTCAAACTGGGTGAGGAAAACAAACAAACAAACAAACTGGGTGAGGAAAATGAGTTCTAGAGGCTGACTTGTTCATTATGACGCAATAAGATTTTGAATGCAGCTTTTTTTTTTTTTAAGATTTTATTTATTTATTCATGAGAGACACACATAGAGAGAGAGAGAGAGAGGCACAGACATAGGCACAGGGAGAAGCAGACTCCATACAGGAAGCCCGATGTGGGACTCGATCCCAGGACTCCGGGATCACGCCCTGAGCCAAAGGCAGATGCTTAACTGCTGAGCCACCCAAGCGCCCCCTGAATGCTGCTTTTTGATACTGCTTTCAATTGTATAATGATCCTCCACATCACATAAGTAAATAATTTTAAAAGCCAAATTTTTAGAGACTATAACAACTTAAATGATTGCCAGTATTTTTCTTGAGTAACTGAACAGGTGTTTTGACTTCTGATGTGAGATATTTTATAAATAAATTTATTTGATTAGTCTTGGAAAATATTTCTTAGACAGGACTTATAAATCATATGGTACATTCTCATTTAGTTCAGCGTGCTATTAAAGATATACATGTAGAATTCCACCTCCATCAAAAGTGCTCAAATAGGATGAGCAGTCTGTCACCTTAATTTAACATTAGCCTTTAGCCTGTGAACAATAGAGCTCATATATAGGAATAGAGTTACATATATTTAATTTAAGATCTTGGGAATAACTGCCCTTGCTTTAAAATACTGCTATTTCTGCTACTTTTCTGTGGTGTCATATCTTGTAATAATGAAAATATTATGTACACCTGAGTGGAGAAATATATTTGTAAAGATGAGGTTTTTTTTTTTTTCCATTTAGTTTTTTTGTAAAGTATTGAGCAATGTGTTGTTTCATATCTAAATATAGGGAAATTGAAGACATTTATATCAAATGTTAACCTAAACACTAATATTTTTATTTCTTTAGAGCAATAACAAAAACGGCAGTGAGTTTGGAACTTAGAAGCGAAGTGGAAGAGAATCAGAAGGTATTACCCAGTGGAAAATCACTATTTTCCTTTCTGTTTTGTATTTTTTAAAATGAGGAAATCTGAGTTACATCAGTGACATTTAACAGTTTTACTCTCCTTTTATCAAGAATGGTAGTCTTTTATTTCTGTAATCTTTTTTTATATTTTTAATTTTTAATCAAAGTTGAATATTAATATAATTTGAACAAGAGTGCCTCAGTCATTTAAGCATCTGCCTCTTGATTTCAGCTCAGATCATGATCTTAGGGGTCCTGGGATCAAGCTCCATCTTGGGTTCTGTGCCCATTGTATAGTCCTGCTTGTTCCTCTCCCTCTGCTCCTCTCTGCGCTTGGGCTTGTTCACATGTGCTCTCTCTCTCTCTCTTTCAAACAAACAATCTTTGAAATCTTTTTTTTTATTTTTTTTATTTTTTATTTTATTTTTTATTGGTGTTCAATTTACTAACATACAGAATAACCCCCAGTGCCCGTCACCCATTCACTCCCACCCCCCGCCCTCCTCCCCTTCTACCACCCCTAGTTCGTTTCCCAGAGTTAGCAGTCTTTATGTTCTGTCTCCCTTTCTGATATTTCCCACACATTTCTTCTCCCTTCCCTTATATTCCCTTTCACTATTATTTATATTCCCCCAAATGAATGAGAACATATAATGTTTGTCCTTCTCCGACTGACTTACTTCACTCAGCATAATACCCTCCAGTTCCATCCACGTTGAAGCAAATGGTGGGTATTTGTCATTTCTAATAGCTGAGTAATATTCCATTGTATACATAAACCACATCTTCTTTATCCACTCATCTTTCGTTGGACACCGAGGCTCCTTCCACAGTTTGGCTATCGTGGCCATTGCTGCTATAAACATCGGGGTGCAGGTGTCCCGGCGTTTCATTGCATTTGTATCTTTGGGGTAAATCCCCAGCAGTGCAATTGCTGGGTCGTAGGGCAGGTATATTTTTAACTGTTTGAGGAGCCTCCACACAGTTTTCCAGAGTGGCTGCACCAGTTCACATTCCCACCAACAGTGTAAGAGGGTTCCCTTTTCTCCGCATCCTCTCCAACATTTGTTGTTTCCTGCCTTCAAACAAATAATCTTAAAAAAAATCAGACGGTGCCACCACTTTGTTTATATAAACAGCATACTCCTAACATGATTTATTCCCTGTTTAGGGGATCCCTGGGTGGCGCAGCGGTTTGGCGCCTGCCTTTGGCCCAGGGCGTGATCCTGGGGACCCGGGATTGAATCCCACGTCGGGCTCCCGGTGCATGGAGCCTGCTTCTCCCTCTGCCTGTGTCTCTGCCTCTCTCTCTCTCTCTCTCTCTGTGTGTGACTATCATAAATAAGTAAAAATTAAAAAAAATTTTATTCCCTGTTTTATCCCCCTTGTCAGAAGTATTTACTATCAACACTTAGCTAATTGTTTTGATATTTATCCCCAGATTTCTAGCAAGTTTGAATTGGTACAGTTTTCCAGTTTCAAACTTTGTCTCAGCCTCCCATTACAAGGATGATGTTTAAGTTTCTTTCACTGTCCCTCAACCCCATGTCTGCCTTTAATCCATATTGGCACTCCCATGTCTCTCTATTTTCGTGTTGTAATTTTATCAATTTTTGTTCTGCTCCACTGTAGTCTGGTGGTTCTTTATGTCTAGGGCATACCAGTTATCCTGAGACCTTGCTTTAAAGCAATCTTTTGTTGGATCTCCTATTCTTGGATTCCAGGTCTTCTTTGTTTTTGGTTTACTTCCTTATTTTGGTGCAGCACATCATTCTTCATGAGAAAAGTTGTGTGCAAAATAAATTTCAGACTCTGAGAAATCAATTTTCCATTTCTGTTTTTATTGATAGATTGGCTGGGTATAGAATTCTATATTGGAAGTCATTTAGAAGTTTTGTTACTAGGTTAGGATGGTTCTGCCCCTTGGTAGGCAGGTTGAGACCATACCAGGTGGGTTGCCTCTGAGGTCATCTTTATTTGTATAAATAGGGAGATCGTGGGGAATAATTTCCAAAGCCATGACTGTCCCAGTAGGGGTAAGCTGGCTCCTTCTTTAGGGTTTGGGATGAATATTCCCCAAACCAGGGACTTTTGCATTGTAATGAAGCTGAGGATGTGGAGCAAGTTTTGATTTTTCTCAGGGGGTGTCATCTATCATCCTCAATTGTTTCTTTTTCTGTTCCAGCAATTTGTTAGTTTCTAAACAGTAAAATTGCCTGTAGAACCTTTTAGGAGTTTCCTGAGTTCAGTAGGTCAGTCCTGAGTTCAGGTGGTCAAGGGTGGCAGTTTGAAAGGCCTTGCTTCTTGGAATTTTGGTTTCTGTTGTGAATATTGAGAAATCTGAACTTAGATCTGATTTTTCTTTTCCAGAATTATTCATGATCTTTTCTTTGACCCTAGTAATCCAAAATTTCACACTGCTCTTCCTTTAAAAAAAAAAAAAATCTCTGTACTATTAGGTGGTTAGTGGTCTTCAAATCTGGAAATTAATTTTCTTTGATTTTGGGAAGTTTGCCTGAATTATTTCTTTGCCTCATTCCTTCTGCTTTCTCTCTTTTGTTTTTCTGGAATTCTTCAGTTTTAAGGTATTGCATCTCCTCGGCTAGTTTGACCAATTAAAAAAAATTCCCCCCCCCCCTATTTTCAATTCTTTTATATTTTTAAACTTTCTGGGAAAGATATTCAAGCCTTTTGGTTGACATTTTTCCTTTAGTTGTCAAATCTTTAATTTCTAAGGGATATTGTATTTAGATTCTTTTTATAGTGTTCTCTTACCTTTTGAATTATCAGTGGTGTGTGTGTATATTTTTTTCTCTCTTGCATCATCTGTTTTCTCTTAAGTTCACTTTCTTTTTGTCTTGGTTTCTTGCTTTAATGTTAGAGGCTTTCCTTACGTGTTTGGTGTGGTGATCTGCTCTTATTGAAGAGAATGGGCAGTAAAGAGCTGGTGGGAAGCCTTTAGGATGAGGCTTTTTGACTGTAGGCTTTCCTAGGTTGCCCCAGTGTTAGTATCCTGAAACTTCTCTTCTTTAGCTGTTCAGTCTCCAGAAAAGGATCTTCTGCCTGGAGGGTGAAGTCTGTCTGCCTGGGTGGTAGAAGCCCAGTAGGAAGAACATTAGGGAACTTATACTCAGTCCCCTGTTTTCATTATGGGATCCCTGCCCTCTTTGGGTTTCCCAAGTTCCAGGTTCTATCCTTCACTCTTTCCAGGGAATGAGCTTCCATTTTTTCTGGAGTAGAGGGAGTCATGACAGCAGTCACCTTGCTGCATGAAATCAGCAGGGGAGTCTGAGGGCTCTTATCTATAAAAAGCTGTCCACCAGAACTCATTTTTTAACTTAGTTATTACCCCCTTGTACATGTGTTCTTTGTGCTGTCAATCTTGATTGAGTCTTTTAAGGAGTTCCATAAGATAACTTGTGGTTTTAGTTGGCCTTTTCCACTATTGGCCTGGCATTTAGCTTTCTTAGGGTTGCTAAAACAGTTGCTATTCATGCAGCTCCTTTCTACCTTCTAAAATTAATTACCCTTTTTCTTTTTTGTTCTGTTTATTGTTTTGGATTTATGACTTTATAAAAGTCCCTTTTTAAAAAACTGACATTTTGGGATGCCTGGGTGCTTCAGTGGTTGAGCATCTGCCTTCAGCTCAGGTTGTGATCCCGGGGTCCTGGGATCAAGTCCTGTATTGGATTCCTTACAGGGAGCCTACTTCTCCCTCTGCCTGTGTCTCTGCCTCTCTCTGTGTCTCTCATGAATGAATAAATAAAATCTTTCCCCCCCAAAATACAAAAAAAAACAAAAAAACCCTGACATTTCAACAGAGTTTCAGGAGGGAAAAAAAGAAATGCTTGTGTTCAGTCTAATATCTTTACCCCAGATTTTTAAGATGTTTGCATATGAGATATTAACTAATAGATCGGAGGATAAGGAAACCAAATTTATCTCAGATGTTTACTAAATTGAAGAAACCTTATTGATAATTTTTATTTACCTTTTTTTAGGGCTTTTTTCCCCCACAAGAGAATAAAACACTAAATCACATAAACTGTAGTATTTCCTGGATTCTTTTTTTTTCATATTGTATTAAAGTATAAAATATGAAAGTATAAAACACTCAAAAATGTACACAAACCCTAAATCTTTAGTGTGATGAATTTTCACAAAGTGAACTTCAGTCTGTTACCAGCACTCAGATCTTGAAATAAATATGAGTTGTATTTATCAGTTCAGAATCAGTACTTCTTACAGTCAGAGGATGACTGGGCTTGGGTGTGAGTGGACCTGGACATGGAGTTTTTCTTTCCCATGTAAGAAATTTCCAGTTCTGAATTGATGTAACTCTCCAGTTTTCCCTTATTTTACTTGGCAGTTTAAGCCTTACAGGGAAAGAAGCAAAAGCTGTGGCTTCCTCATCGTTTTATGCTTCACTCATTGCAATATTGGACCTTAAAGTTTACTTCTCTTAGTTTGCTGATGACTGAGAAATGAAGGAAGTTCAGCAGTCCCTGTCTTCTTCCTCTTAGCACTGCGAGAACTGAGTTCTGTTTAGTATCTGAGTAATTTCTTCCCTTTGCTGTGTGGATTAACTCCCTGTGGTGCGGAATATGAATAGTAGTCTCGGTTTCCTTGGAAGGAGAGTAATTAAATGGAAAGAAGTCAACAGAAGCTACAGCATGACATCCAAGCAGTGTGTTGGATGGGTCAGGCAGGTCTGAAGGGCTGTAGGGACTGCAGTCACCTGTGTGCCATGGCAGCCATGGTCTCAGGGAGTAGAGCTGGTCTTGGAGAGTTAGGTTGCATGTAGGTGCTATCCTCAGGGCAGCAACTCAGTTTCTTAGTGTGCATTAGTTTGAAGGTTTAAGGGAGCTGTGGGGGTTTGAAACCATTTTAGATTAGATCCCTGGAGTTCATCAAGAAGGCCCAGCTGTTAGTGACTGCTGCTACCACCTTGGTGTCACAAGCAGGGAAAAGTAATAGAAGTCCTCTTTTATGAAAAGTGACCCTCAGCGCTTGGCTTATTTAACCAATCTCCCTCTTCCTCCTTCCCCCAACATTATAGGAAACCATTCTATTAATCATAGTTGGAAGGAAGAAGGGAAGAGAGGTATATTTCTCATGAACCAGCAGTTTCATTACCATGAAATAAATGCTAAGAAGGGTCTTTGGGAGTACATAAAAGGAAATCTTATCCCAGCTTCAGGATTTTCTATAATACAAGGGTGCAGCATTTGTACATGAAATCAGAAATATGGAAGTTTTTGTTAAACATTCTCTTGCTGCTTAACAATTTTTTTTTTTTTTTTTAATATTTCAGTATTTCAAGGGAACTTTAGGATTACAGCCTGGAGATAGTGCACTGTTCATCAATGGACTTCATATTGATTTAGATACACAGGATATATTCAGGTATGGATAATATTCTCTGGAAATGTTCTATAATGTTAGCTCCTTATAACATGTTCAAATTGTTTTTCTTACTTGATGTGACATGTGTAAAGCCTAATGGCTTACTAGGTGCAGTGAGAGCACTTTAGGTAGGTTCAGGACTGGGATGGGCATGATGATACTGTCATTTATCATAATGGACATTGAGGGCCCAAGTGTCTTTAGAGGATGCCTTTGAATATCTAGAGGGACGCTTGGGTGGCACAGTTAAGTAGCTGACTATTGGTTTTAGCTCAGGTGGTAATCTCTGGACTGTAATCTTAGGGCTGTGAGATTGAGGCCCACGTGGAGTATGCTTGGGTTTCTCCCTTTGCCTCTCTCCTCTTCCCTCCCTCTCTGTCTGTCTCTCTCTCTCCTTTGTCTCTCAAATGGATAAATCTTTTAAAAAAAAAAAAGTATTTCTTTTTTGTGTTGTTAAAATGTGGTTCAGGACTAACTTGCTCTTAGTTGGCTTCATGAATTTACAAGGAGGGGTGTGGATTGTTAGGTAGAATTCAAATTTTTGTCCATAGAATTAAGATCGACAGACTTGACACTGTGGCTTTGTAATAGTAAAAACGAAAGTTATTGCTAATCCTTCAGAAGAACGAGTTCTCTCACAGTAGGATATTTTTTACATTATTTTAATTGAGCTTTTATGTTCTCCTACTTTTCAGAGTTAGTAAAATGGGTATGGATACTTTAAAAAATTGCCCAGGTCTGTTTTTTTTTTTTTTTTTAAAGTAAAAAATAGACGCATGTCTCTTTAATTTTTCAGAGTTTACAACTGAGTGCTTTGCTCATTTAAACAATTTTAGATGATACACAGGTAAAAGAACTAAGAAAAGTAAAGTCTTCATCCTGATTTCTTTTCTTTTCTTTTCTTTTTTTTTTTTTTTTTATGATAGAGAGAGAGAGAGAGAGGCAGAGACATAGGCAGAGGGAGAAGCAGGCTCCATGCACCGGAAGCCTGATGTGGAATTTGATCCCAGGTCTCCAGGATCGCGCCCTGGGCTAAAGGCAGGCGCTAAACCGCTGCGCCACCCAGGGATCCCCCTTCATCCTGATTTCTTACTTCTTCCTCCTCCATATCTCTTCTACTTTTCCTAGCAAATCTCTTCGTTGGGTATAAATTCCTCCATACCTTTTACTGTGGTTGTAAGTGTGTGTACTTTGTTAATTGACACTGATGTTGTAATTTACGTTAAATCTACGTAATGTATTCTTTGAGATAAATTTTAAATTATGAGATAGTTGTAGATTTATGTGCAGTTGTAAGAAATAATAGAGAGGTTACCATAGTGTTTTTTAAAAACATGCAGTATAAAATTCAGGTGAGGATTATATAATTCTCAAACTGGGTGTTTATATTTAGAGATAATTTTATATCTGGTAGATAACATTGATAAGTATAAATAAGAAGCAAGTCCTATCTACTTGGTTCTACATATTTTGACAAGATGAAGCAAGGGGAAGAACTCCTTTTTTTTTTTTTTATTTGAACAGAACATTGTGTTTGAACTGATAAATTTTTTCATGGTGAGGTTTTTTTAAATAAAGTTTTTTCTTCTAAATACCTTTTTTCCTCCCCAGTCTGTTTGATGTATTGAGGAATGAAGCTCGGGTAATGGAGGGTCTGCATAGATTGGGAATAGAAGGCCTTTCTCTGCATAATGTTTTGAAGCTGAACATCCAGCCCTCTGAGGCTGACTATGCTGTAGACATCCGGAGTCCTGCTATTTCAGTAGGTATTCTGTTGGGGTGTCCAAGGAGCGTTCTAGCCAGGCATTTTATTATGGTTTTCTCACTTGTCTTTTGTGAGAAGTAAATTATTTTTCCCATCCCTTACTTACATTATTGGCATCAAACAGTGATTTAGAACAACTGCTTATGTGGGACTTTGTATATAAGATAAAGTAGTCTCTTAAATCCTCCAAAAAGTTAAACTATTATATTTAATTTGGTTACGACAGTGATTTTTACAGTTTTGTTTCCCCCTAGAATTCAGCTTGAGTGTCTTTTGGGAAAAAGAATGCTAAGTTTGTATTTTCTCATTTGCATACAAGTTCTGTGTGATTATTGTGTATATATTTTTTGGCCAATCCTTCTTTAAAAGAACTTTGATTATTTTGTATTTAGAGGTCTTTCCTATGTGATTCTTCTTAAAATCATTTCAAGTCTTACTGTTATTTTTGGTAATTTCACTAATAGTAACTAAAGTGTATGCCCCATGTTGTGCTTTTTTTCCTAGTGGATCAACAACTTGGAGGTTGACAGCAGATATAATTCATGGCCTTCTAGTCTACAAGAGTTGCTTCGACCCACCTTTCCTGGTGTTATCCGGCAGATAAGGAAAAACTTGCATAACATGGTGAGTAAAATTCCTTATTGTCTGGCAATGTGCTGTTTCTCCCTTGCCTTCTTCCCTGCCTTTCAGGCAAATCTAGACTGTTCATTTCTCCCCTGTAGTAGCTGCTTCTTCCACCACTATGACCACTAAATATGTTCTTCTACCTCCATATTCAAACTGAAAGGGTTTTAAAATGTATTGATCATGTTTAAGGCTGTGAGATGTCACAGTAGCAATACTGCCTCCATCAAGTCATAAAAAATGTTCCTCATCCTTAACCTGAAAGTTCAGATCGTATTGTTTTAGTTTTTTTTTTTTAAGATTTATTTATTTATTTTAGGGAGAGAGAGAGAGAGAGAGAGAGTGTGTGTGCATGCAGGCAAGAATGGGGAGAGACAGGGGGAGAGGGACGGAGAGAAAATCTTTTTTTTTTTTTTTTTGGAGAGAGAATCTTAAGTGGATTCTGCACTGAGTGTGGAGACTGATGTGGGGCTTAATCTTAAGACCCTGAGAGCACAACCTGAGCTAAATCAAGAATCTGACACTTCAGTGACTGTGCCGCCCAGGCACCCTTTGTTTTATTTAAAGATATTTTTACTCAGAAGATGAATATGCCGCTATTCTTTTCCTTTAATATCTTAATTTCTAAAATTTCAATACATCTTTCTGTGAGCTCCTACTTGTTAGAGAGAGGAGAGGTTTTTAGTTGGCCTTCTTTTCTGCCTCTCGTTTCTTCTTTTTCCACCATTTGCTCTTAGAGATTGGGGGCAGGTCATCTTCCCCGGAGCTTGCAAGCGAAACTATCCTCTATACTTGCCTCACTCTTGAAACTACTTCTTTTCATTCCCAGTCAGTATTTCATTCTTTCTCTTATTATGTTTCTGAAGTTTATTAAATGAGATTATAAATGTATTTAATGCACATTATGAAGTGTTAATACATGATAGTTCTATTGTGGTCTAAAAATTGAATTCTGAATGAGTTCTTAATTAAAAGATGCTTAGAAATGAATACACAAGAAAGGTAATCTCTGTTTTCAAAGGTAAGAGAGTTAATAAAACCTGGGTTTTGTTAGGTGTCATAAAAGTATGGGTGTTGATAATCTGGAACACAGTTCCCATGTTATTAGCAGAACACCATGGAAAATGAGTTCGCTTTTCAGTACCATATTCTCTGAACATTAAGGAGGGAAACTGCTGTTTGTGTAACTCCTTTTTTATGTGGTTCAAGAGTCACTGGGAAAAGATTACCTTTAAGTACAAAGCGTAACAGCATTTTTATTGGCCCTGTGATATTTGAATAAATTTCATTTTATGTGTTCCCTTTTCCTTTCCCCTTCACAGGTTTTCATCGTTGATCCTCCTCATGAGACCACAGCAGAGTTGATTAACACAGCTGAGATGTTCCTCAGTAATCATATACCATTAAGGTAACACTGGTATTATTGTATGCTATAAACCTAATTAGCTGAGGTTTTGTTTGTCATTCTTAAGTGCAAGTCTGCTGCTATTAGATAAATAATAGTTGGATCGGGGATCCCTGGGTGGCTCAGCGGTTTAGCACCTGCCTTTGGCCCAGGGTGTGATCCTGGAGACCTGGGATCGAGTCCCACATCGGGCTTCCTGCATGGAGCCTGCTTCTCCTTCTGCCCGTGTCTCTGCCTCTCTCTCCCTCTCTCTGTGTGTATATCACGAATAAATAAAAAATCTTAAAAAAAAAATAATAGTTGGATCATTAATGGCAGTTGTATCTTTTGTTTAAGTATGAAGCAGTATCTTTTGAGTTAGAAAATTTGATTCTCAATGAATAAAAACTTAACACCACTGAATTATTAATAAATAGCCCATGTAAAAATAGTTAGACCAGCTTGCTTCCCAGTGGATGGGAATTTTCCTAGGTAAGCATCAACATCGCAAAGCCTATTTCCCCTTCCAGTGAAGATAAAGAGCTCTGCCAACAGCTTCTTTAGACTGTTAAAGACCAGGTGTACATGCTGCTTTTTGTAGATGCAGACACACTTGTTTTATTTGCGTTGCCAAATCTACCAACAGAGTACTTGATTGGCTGGATTTTTCACTGTGCCTTTTAAGAACTGTGTTTTAATGCTTTATGTATGTGTATTAAGATATTTTCATGAATAATGTCAACAGAAAATTTGAATTCTTAGAAAACGTGAAAATAGAGAAGAAGAAAAGGCTAGTCAACAAATGTTGTGTGTGTTCTGTACCCAGCCAGCACTGAGCTAAATGCTGTGGATAGTATCTAAGCTGTATTCCTACCTCCTTGGAAAAAATACTGTATGTGATTTCGTTCACTTAAAGATACTTGATCAGGTGCTAGGTTATGTCCTAGCTTTATAATTTCAGGGAAACCAAAGATTATAAACGAAGGTTATTTGGGCGAGACAAAGGTTTTATGGAACAGTTGGATATTAGTTAAGCTTTGAAGAAAATAGAGGGTTTTTATTGATGGAAAAGCAGAGATTTTTTTTAGTGAAATTTTTCATGTGAAATATAAATATCCCCTCGTTTGATGGAGGACTAAACTACTGGATTGCAGCCAGAGCTCTATTTTGATTAAAAGGGAAATAAAAGAACATCGAAGAAGTTGGCCCACGGTACACAGTGGGCACTAAATGTTTATTGAGTTGTATTGAGGGATAAGAAGAGGGAATATAGTTTTCATATTGCAAAGTAGGTGAGAAGACCCTTAACTCATGGTAGTAGAGAGGTGTGTTGGCATCATTGATGGAGCCCCAAGGCAGACTGGCATCTCCTTTAGTCTTTGTTTCTGTTGCTGTGGGGTTGACGGGCTGAGGAGAGGGGACAAATCCGTGGTACTTGATGAGAGACTGGGCCTGAAAGAAAAAGAAGTCTGAATTTTGAGGCCTACCTAACAGAAAAACTGATGCCCTTTCTAGAAATTAGAAACTTGGAAAGGGGAATTCCTTTGTGAGGAGATGCTTAGCTCTTATATCTGTTTTCATAAGAGTAACATTTAGGTCATTTGTGCCCGGAGCCTACTCCTATGATTTCTGTTACGAGTGGGATTTTAAAAAAGAAACACAATTTTCATCTATAAACAAACCCTCTTGCTACCACCATGTACATATACATACACTGTACACATATCTCAGGAGAGCATGATGTTGGTTATGTATCTTTTTGTATTTTCTTCTTCTATTTTTAAGCTTTACCTTTGTCTAATTAATAGACCGTATTTTTTTAGAGCAATGTTAATTACCTGGTATTGATACATTATTAACTAATGTTTGTACCTTACATTAGGGTTCATTGTTTGCATTGTATATTCTGTGGTTTTTGACAGATGTGCAATGACATGTTTCCACCAGCACACAATCCTATGGAATAGTTCCACTATCCTCCACATCCCTTGTGCCTCATCTGTTTGTCCTTCCCTCTCAACCACTGGCAACCAGTGGTCTCTTTAACTGTCTCCCTTGTTTTGCTGTTTCCAGACAATATGAGTTTCTAGGCTCATGATATTTATATCTTCATTAGATGGGCTTTTTTTTTTTTTCATTTAGCAGTATGCTTTTAAGGTTTGTCTATGTCTTCTTGTGACTTGATAGACCATTTTATCGCCAAATAATATTCCATTATATAGATGTACTCCAGTGTTTTGTTTTGTTTTTAAATCCAGTCACCTATAGACAGACATCTTGGTTGCTTCCAGGTTTGGGCAATTTATAAAGTTGCTGTAAACATCCATGTATAGGGATCCCTGGGTGGCGCAACGGTTTGGCGCCTGCCTTTGGCCCAGGGCGCGATCCTGGAGACCCAGGATCGAATCCCACATCAGGCTCCCGGTGCATGGAGCCTGCTTCTCCCTCTGCCTATGTCTCTGCCTCTCTCTCTCTCTCTGTGACTATCATAAATAAATAAAAATTAAAAAAAAAAAAATTAAAAAAAAAAAAACAAAAAAAACATCCATGTATAGGTTTTTGTATGGACATAAGTTTTTAGCTCATTTGGGTATATACCAAGGGGCACAATTGCTTTATCTTATGGTAAAAGGTAAATTTTTTTTTTTGATTTTATGTATTTATTTATGAGAGACACAGAAGGAGAGAGACATTGGCAGAGGGAGAAGCAGGTTCCCTGCAGGGAGCCCGATGTGAGACTTGATCCTGAGACTCCAGGACCACACCCTGAACCAAAGGCAGACACTCAACTGCTGGGCCCCCAGGCATCCCAAGTGTTTTGTTTTAAAAGAAACTACCACACTGTTTTCCAATGTGGTTGGGCTATTTTGCATTCTTGCCAGCAATGAATAAGAGTTCTTGTTGCTCAACATACTCTCTAGAATTTGATGTTGTCAGTGTTTTGGATTTTAGCTATTCTAATAGTTCTGTAGTGAAATCTCATTGTGGTTTTAATTTGAAATTCCCTAATTACATGATGTTGAGCATCTTTTTTTGACAACTCTGCCTTGTTTGCTGAGGTACCAGTTCAGATCTTTTGCCCATCCTAAAATTTTGTTGAGTTTGAAGAGTTCTTTGTACATTTTGGGTATCTGCCCTTTATCAGATAGGATTTTTGCCAATCTGTGGCTTGTCTTCATTCCCTTAATGATGTCTTTCACAAAGCAGAAGCCCTAATTTCTTTCTTTCTTTTTTTTAGAAGCCCTAATTTCAATGAAGCTTAGCTCATCTTTTTTTTTTTTTGGTCATGGATCATGTTTTTGCTGTTAGATCCAGTAAATCATTGCCCAACCCACGATCACCTAAATTTTCTGTGTTCCTTTCTCTAGGAATTTTATAGTTCTGTGTTTTACATTGATGTTTATGATCCATTTTGAGTTAATTTTTTGTGAGAGATACAAGGTCTCTGCCTAGATTTTTTTTTTTTTTTTGCATTGTGGTTGTCCAGTTACAACATCATTTGTTAAAAAGACTGTCCTTTATCAATTGAATTGGTTTTGCTTCAGTATGTAGGCTAGTGACTTCTGTATTGGCCAGTGCAAGTTTTTGCTTTTATTTGGCTTTTTTTGTTTGTGTGTGTGCGTGTGTGCATGTTAGTTTGTAGATGTGTAATGGTATGGTATCTTATTGTGGTTCATTCTTTTAATATGTAATAAACATTAATCTCGGTTGTAGCTTTTTGCCAACAGGTAATATAATGATTTTCATGTTTTCCATTTACCAATGATTTTCATCTTGCCTATGTTAAATAACCCCCTTTTTAAATATATTTTCACATTCTGAAAATGTTCACTTCCCCTAAGTTTTGTTTAAAAACAAAATCCCCATCTAAAACTATAGTGAAACCCTTCATTTCAGTAAAGGCCTTATTTCACCATGTGGAACCAGTGTGCTTTAACAGTTGCAAAGTCTAAACCACCTTTGGGAACCTGATTTTCTCTTCTTTGAGTGATGAATGCCTTTGCCAACCGTGTTAGAGTAGGATGTGAACTGTGCTTTTCAGAAGAGGAAGTTTTCAGTAGAGGAAGTTACAATATGTGAGTGGGATACAGGAATGCCATTCCTTTTAACCAGTTGCGTTTTTGAGATAAGTTCTTTTTCTTCTTTTTGCCCTTCCCCTTCTCCCTCAGAATTGGTTTAATCTTTGTGGTTAATGACTCTGAAGATGTTGATGGGATGCAAGATGCTGGAGTGGCTATTCTGAGAGCATATAATTATGTTGCTCAAGAAGTGGATGATTATCATGCCTTCCAAACTCTGATACATGTATGTTTTCAATCAAAATGGTGAATAATTTTCTTAATTTAACTTTAAGAAACAGTATGAGTTAAAAGGATCTTATATTTCTATAAAGAGAAAAAGCTTGATAAATTCTCTCAACTTTTGTGTTTTATATTTAAGGAGTTGCTTTTACTGATTCACTGATGTTAGTAATAGATTGCTGTGATTTCAGCTAAGATTCCTTAGGAGCCCTACTAATATATCTTAGTCTTCTGCCTTTTGGTGATTTGAAATCACTAATTTTTTTTGGTAAATGTAATGTTCTCTTCTTGTTTAAAAAAATGTTTGCTTTTATCCCCTTTAAGGTCTTTATGATATTTTAATTCAATTTAATATTCAAATTATAAATTCTTATTGTCTGTTTTCTCTATATCTTTTGCCTTGGGAACTGAAATGCTCTAAGTTTTAAATATACTTAAGATATTTGTTCAAGTTCAAACAAGGAAGTCTGGTGTTTTCTTTTTTTCTATTTTTGAATATAAAAAATTTATAAGTAACAGTTGTTTTGCTTACAGATTAATGGTAATTATTAGAAAACCATCTTTAAAGCAGTTGATTTTCACCACTTTTTAAAAAATTTATAAACATGTCAGCCTGCTGTTTATTATGTTTGTTATGTTTATTGTTTAGAAATTCAGTCTGGGGCATTTTTTTATTAGTTAAAATGTTCATTTATTTATTTGGCTAACATCTATTAAAGACTTACATTTGCCAGGCCTGCTACAAGCTGCAAGGAATACAAAGAAGAGTAAAATTTTCCCCCTGTTCTCAAAGACTTTGCTGTCTGGTGGGAGAGATGTCTGTGCAGGTGGTTAATGCAGTGTGGGAACCACAGCCAACTATGGCAACATCAAGACCTCATTCCACTAGGGATGGCATTGTTTTGGAGTGGGAAGTTGTCCCAACTGAGTGTAGGAGGGAAAACAGAAGTCAGTTGAGCAATGGCTACAAATCAGAGGTAGTGATTCCCTGTTGTCCATTTGGCTTGAGCAGAGCTGAGAGGGGAACCTAGTCATCAAGGCCATCAGCCAGGCAACGAGTGTCCAGTTTGCAGAAGTTAAACTCCAGTTAAAAGCATTCTGATGCATGTATGGAGGCAGATCTAACACAGAGTAAAGGTGGTGGCAGTGATAGTTTGTGAGCTCTTGTTGGGATCTCTGTGAGAGAGACGATGGTGAATTGCGGTTAGCAATAGAACTAGGGAGAAAGAAAGAAGTTCAGAAGAAGCTGCTGAGGATGTGTTTTAAAGTCTGCTTTTTAAAGTTGGTCCACCACCCTGATAGCTGTGTATATGAAGGAAAGGATAATACGAGTTTTCATTTTTTAAAATCTTTAATTGCAACAAGAAAAAACATTGTATGTGGATTGTAAAATTTTTAAAAATAATATTAAAGTGTATTGATTTAAAATTTCTCATTCTCTGCCTTCCCAAATCCTGCTCCTTAAAGGCAGACACTATTAGAAGGTTGTCTTATGTCCTTCTAGGTGTTTAACTGTATGTATACAGAGACAGTTGTGTTATTTGGTTTATATCTGCTGTTTTAAAAACAAGGATTTTGCTATACGTATAACTTTTTCTCCCCTAAACATCATGGCCATGAGTTTTTTTTTTTTTTTTTTTTTTTAAGATTTTATTTATTTGTTCCTGAGAGATACAGACAGACATAGGCGGAGGGAGAAGCAGGCTCCCTGTGGGGAGCCCGATATGGGACTTGATCCCAGGACCTGTGGATCACGACCTGAACCAAAGGCAGATGCTCAACCACTGAGCCACCTAGGCGCCTCAAGGCCATGAGTTCTTATTTCAATGATTATATAAAGGCAGTCAGATTTTTAAAAAAATCAACACGTTTTTGCATTTGAGACTTAAATATGAGTATGAACTAATTGGGTCGTTTTAAGAATATGTAGTTTCAGGCAGCCCTGGTAGCTTAGCGGTTTAGCGCTGCCTTCAGCCCAGGGCATGATCCTGGAGACCTGGGATCGAGTCCCATGTCAGGCTCCCTGCATGGAGCCTGCTTCTCCCTCGGCCTGTGTCTCTGCCTGTGTCTCTGTCTCTCTGTATCTCTCTCTCTCTCTCTTTGTCTCTCATAAAGTCTTAAAAAAAAAAAAGAATATGTAGTTTCTAATATAAGAAGATACCTTAAGGAAGTATATAAAAAAGGGAGAATTGCTAACATGTTCCATTTTACCTTTCGAGAAAAATAGCCATGTTTTCACTTTACATTCAGAAATCTTTTGTAATAAACATTCTGAAATTTGGATTTAAAAGTATATTTGGTTACTTGATTTTTCTTTCTTCAGATATATAACAAAGTAAGGACTGGAGAAAAAGTAAAAGTTGAACATGTGGTCAGTGTCCTGGAAAAGAAGTATCCATATGTTGAAGTGAATAGCATTTTGGGGATTGACTCTGCTTATGACCAGAACCGGAAGGTGAGAAATTCTTTGGCAGTTCTCATTGGCCTGCAACACTATACTTTCCTTACCTCCCCTTTCTAGGGAGTTGTTATTAATAAAGATAGTGGTGGTTCAAGTATTTAGGTACCTAGCATTTAACTTAGAAACCAGGTTACTTTTCTGTGTTTATGAATGCAGTTTATATTTCAATTTTGTGAAGAAACTACTGATTTTTGGCTGGCATATTAACTGTTAAATTGAAAAACAAATTTTCTTCTTCACAGGTGCAGTGGTAGTACTTGTATGATGTATGTTCCACATAAAAGCTATTAGAAGTGTATGATGTATGACTTATCATATTGATGTATATCATTTATTTAGTTGTGTAGTCTAAAGATAAAAATATATTAAGAAACATAATAAGCAGAATGGGAAAGGGTGGTAATAAGGATATAGGGAAACATTTAAAATTTTTACTTAAAGATAATACTTTATTTTGTGAAACATTAAATACAGTTAAAAGGAACTTTATCTATTGCAAGCAGGAACAATGTAGTTGGTTTATTGAAAATAAATGTTCAGGCAAAGGATCTAAATACATTTCTGAGACATTTTAATTTAAAATAATAAAAATGTATTTATGAATTCTTTTTTTACTTTTAAGTGAAGGACATATTTCTTGCTGGTTCAGTCTTGCTATACTGGTTTTAGAAATGTATCCATTTCTTCTTGGTTTTCCAGTTTGTTGGTGTATAAATTCTTCATAGAAGTCTCATGATCCTTTGCATTTCTGTGGTGTCAGTTGTAATGTCTCCTGTTTTATTTCTTTTTTTAAAATTTATTTTTATTTTACGTTCATTTTTATTTAAGTTCGATTTGCTGACGTATAGTCTAACACGCAGTGCTCATTCCATCAGGTGCCCTCCTCAGTGCCTGTCACCAAGTTACCCCATTCCCCCCACCCACCTCCCCTTCCACAACCCTTTGTTTGTTTCTCAGAGTTAGGAGTCTATCACGGTTTGTCTCCCTCTCTAATTTTTCCCACTCAGTTCCCCTCCTTTCCCTTATAATCCCTTTCACTATTTCTTATATTCCACATATGAGTGAAATCATATGATTGTCCTTCTCAGATTGATTTATTGCACTCAGCATATTACCCTTCAGTTCCATCCACATCCAAGTAAATGGTGGGTATTCATTCGTCCTTTCTCATGGCTAATATTCCGTTGTATATATAGACCACATCTTCTTTATCCATTCTTCTGTTGAGGGGCATCGTGGCTCTTTCCACAGTTTGTCTATTGTGGACATTGGTGCTATGAACATGGTGCAGGTGTCCCGGCATTTCACTACAGTATCTTTGGGGTAAATCCCCAGTAGTGCAATTGCTGAATCATAGGGTAGTTCTATTTTTAACTTCTTGAGGAACCTCTACACTGTTTTCCAGAGTGGTTGCACCAGTTCACATTCCCACCAAGAGTGCAAGAGGGTTCCCCCTTGTCCACATCCTCTCCAACATTTGTTGTTTCCTGTCTTGTTAACTTTCGCCATTCTCACTGGTGTGAGGTGGTATCTCATTGTGGTTTTGATTTGTATTTCCCTGGTGGCAAGTGATGCAGAGCATTTTCTCATGTGCTTGTTGGCTATGTCTATGTCTTCCTCCGTGAGATTTCTCTTCATGTCTTTTGCCCATTTCATGATTGGATTGTTTGTTTCTTGGGTGTTGAGTTTAAGAAGTTCTTTATAGATCTTGGATACCAGCCCTTTCTCTCGTACATCATTTGCAAATATCCTCTCCCATTCTGTAGGTTGTCTTTGAGTTTTGTTGACTGTATCCTTTGCTGTGCAGAAGCTTTTTATCTTAAGTCCTAGCCCTTTATCTGATAGGTCATTTGTAACTATCTTCTCCCATTCTGTAGGTTGTTTTTTTAGTTTGTTGACTGTTTCTTTCCGTGCAGAAGCTTTTTATCCTGATAAGTCACAGTAGTTCATTTTTGCCTTCATGGATGTATCTTGCAAGAAGTTGCTGTGGCCAAGTTCAAAAAGGGTGTTGCCTGTGTTCTCCTCTAGGATTTTGATGGATTCCTGTCTCACATTAGCGCTCTCAACCATTTTGAGTTTATCTTTATGTAAGAGAATGGTCCAGGTTCATTCTTCTGCACGATGGCTGTCCAGTTTTCCCAACACCATTTTACTGTCCTTATCCCAGGGGATAATTGTTCCTGCTTTGTTGAAGATGAGTTGACCATAGAGTTGAGGGCCCATTTCTGAGTTCTCTATTCTGTTCCATTGATCTATGTGTCTTTTTTTGTGCCTGTACCATACTGTCTTGATGATCACAGCTTTGAAATACAGCTTGAAGTCCAGCATTGTGATACCTCCACGTTGGATTTCTTTCTTTCCAGTATTCCCCTGGCTATTCGGGGTCTTTTCCGATTCCACACAAATCTGAAGATGATTTGCTCCAACTCTCTGAAGAAAGTCCATGGTATTTTGATAGGGATTGCATTGAACATGTAAATTGCCCTGGGTAGCATAGACATTTTCAAAATATTTATTTTTTCCAATCCATGAGCATGGAATATTTTTCCGTCTCTTTATCTCTTCCTCAATTTCTTTCAGAAGTTTTCTGTAGTTTTTAGGGTATAGATCCTTGACCTCTTTGGTTAGGTTTATTCCTAGCTATCTTATGCTTTTGGGTGCAATTGTGAATGGGATTGACTCCTTAATTTCTCTTTCTTCAGTCTCATTTTTTATATAGTAATACCACTGATTTCTGTGCATTGATTTTGTATTCTGCCACATTGCCGAATTGCTGTATGAATTCTAGCAATCTTGGGGTGGAGACTTTTGGGTTTTCTACATACAGTATCATGTCATCTGTGAAGAGGGAGAGTTTGACTTTTTCTTTGCCAATTTGAATGCCTTTTATTTCTTTTTGTTGTCTGATTGCTGAGGCAGAATCAGTCTTCTTTTTCTTTCTTCTTCTTTCTTCTTTCTTCTTTTTTCTTCATTCTAGTACTATATTGAATAGCCGTGGTGAGAGTGGACATCCTGTTGTGTTCCTGATCTTAGGAGAAAGCCTCTCAGTGTTTCCTCATTGAGAATGATATTTGCTGTGGGCTCTTCATAAATGGCTTTTAAGATATAGAGGAATGTTCCTCTATCCCTTTGAAGAGTTTTGATCAGGAATGGATGCTGTATTTTGTCCAGTGCTTTCCTCTGCATCTATTGACAGGATCATATGGTTCTTGTTTTTTCTCTTGTTGATATGATCAATCACATTGATTGCTTTAGGAGTGTTGAACCAGCCTTGCATCCCGGGGATAAATCCTACTTGGTCATGGTGAAAAATCTTCTTAATGTACTGTTGGATCCTATTGGCTAGTATCTTGGTGAGAATTTTCACATCTGTGTTCATCAGGGATATTGGTCTATAATTCTCCTTTTTGGTGAGGTCTTTGTCTGGTTTTGGAATTAAGGTGATGTTGTTCTCATAGAACGAGTTTGGAAGTATTCCATCCCTTTCTATCTTTCAGAACAGCTTTAGTAGGATAGGTATTGTTTCTTCTTTAAACATTTGATAGAATTCCCCTGGAAAGCCATCTGGCCCTGGACTTTGTGTCTTGGGAGGTTTTTGATGACTGCTTCAGTTTCCTTGTTGGTCATTGGCCTGTTCAAGCTTTCTTTTCTTCCTGTTCCAGTTTTGGTAATTTGTGGTTTTCCAGAAATGCATCCATTTCTTCTGGGTTGCCTAATTTGGCATATAGCTGCTCATAATACGTTTTTTTTTTTTTTTTTAAAGATTGTATTTATTTATTCATGAGAGACACACACACAGAGGCAGAGACACAGGCAGAAGGAGCAGGCTCCATGCAGGGAGCCCTATGTGGGACTCGATCTGGTGACTTCAGGATCATGCCCTGAGTTGAAGGCAGGGGCTAAACCGCTGAGCCACTCAGGCTTCCTAATCATAATACGTTTTAAAAATCATTTGTATATCCTTGTTATTGGTTGTGATCGCTCCTCTTTCATTCATAATTTTATTGAGTCCTTTTTCTTTTTAAGAAGACTGGTTAGGGGTTTATCTCTCTTATTAATTCTTTCTGAGAACCAAATCCTGGTTTTGTTGATCTGTTCTACAGTTCTTCTGGTCTCTATTTCATTGAGTTCTGCTTGAATCTATATTAACTATCTTCTTCTGCTTGGTGTAGGCTTTACGTTGCTGGTCTTTCTACAGTTCCCTTAGGTGTGAGGTTAGCTTGTATATTTGAGGTTTTTCCAATGTTTTGAGGGATGCTTGTATTATGATGTATTTCCCTCTCAGGACTGCTTTGCTGTATCCCAAAGATTTTGAACAATTGTATCTCCATTCTCATTAGTTTCCATGAATCTTTTTAATTCTCCTCTAATTTCCTGGCTGACCCATTTGTCTTTTGTATGATGTTCTTTAACCTCCCTGTGTTTGAGTTTCTTCCAGATTTCTTCTTGTGATTTAGTTCTAGTTTCAAAGCATTGTGGTCTGAAAATATGCAGGGGACAATCCCAATCTTTTTGTATTGGTTGAGACCTGATTTGTGATAGGAGACCGTATGTGGTGTAGTCTGGAGAAAGTTCCATGTGAACTTGAGAAGAATGTGTAGTCAGTTACGTTCAGATGGAAAGTTATATATATACATATATATATATATATATATATATATATCTGTGAAATCTATTTGGTCTAGTATATCAATTAAAGCCCTTGTTTCTTTGATGATGTTCTGCTTAGAATATCTGTCATTTGCTGAAAGTGCTGTGTTGAAGTCTACTACTATTAGTGTATTATTATCTAAGTATGTCTTTACTTTGGTTATTAATTGATTGATATGCTTGGAAGCTCTCACATTAGGGGCATAAATATTCATGATTGTTAGGTCTTCCTTTTGGATAGACCCTTTAAGTCTGATATAGTGTGCTTCTTCATCTCTTATTACAGTGTTTGGTATAAACTTTATCTGATATGAGGATTGCTACCCAGCTTTCCTTTGAGGACTATTTGAATGGTAAATATTTCTGTACCACTTCATTTTCAGGCTGTAGGTGTCCTTAGGTCTAACATGAGTCTCTTGTAGACAGCAAATAGATGGGTCCTGCTTTTTTATCCAGTCTGATACCCTGTGTCTTTTGATGGGATCACGTTCAGAGTAACTATTGAAAGATATGAATTTAGTGTCATCATATTACCTATGCAGTTCCTGTTTTTGTGAATTGTTTTTTTTGGGCTCCCTCTTTCTTTTACAGAGTCCCCCGTAATATTTCTTGCAGAGCTGGTTTGGTAGTCACAAATTCTTTCAGTTTCTGCCTATCCTAGAAGCTCTTTCTCTCTCCTTCTATTGTGAATGAGAGTCTTGCTGGATAGAGTATTCTTGGCTGCATGTTTGTCTCATCTGTTATCCTGTATAGATCATGCCAGCCCTTTCTGGCCTGCCAGGTCTCTGTGGAGAGGTCTGCTGTTGATCTGATATTTCTTGCCATATAAGTTCAGAATTTCTTGTCACAAGCTGCTTTAAGAATTTTCTCTTTATTTTTGAATTTTGCAAGTTTCGCTATTAAATGACAAGGTGTTGAACGATTTTTATTGATTTTTGGGGAGTCCTCTCTATCTCTTGGATCTCAATGCCTGTTTCCTTCCCCAGATTTGGGACGTTTTCAGCTATTGTTTGTTCAAATATAGTTTGTGGTCCTCTCTCTCAGCCTCTTCTGGAATCCCAGTTAGATGTATATTCTTCCTTCTCAGGCTATCATTTATTTCCCTAAGCCTTTTCTTGTGGGCTCTTAATTGTTTCTCTCTTTTTTCCTCAGCTTCCTTCCTTACCATCAACTTGTCTTCTATGTTGCTCACTCTCTTTCACCTCATTAACCCTAGCAGTTAGAACATACAGTTTGGACTGCATCTCATTTAATCTCTTTTTAATTTTGGCATGTTTATATCTGAATTCTGCAATAACGAAGTGTCTAGATTCCTTTATGCCTTTTTCCAGAGCCACCAGTAGCTTTATAATTGTTTCTGAATTGGCTTTCTGACATGGTATTGAAATCTGCATTTTGTAACTCTGTGGCAGAGTGTATTGTTTCGGTTCTTTTTTTTGTGGTGAATTCTTCCTTCTAGTCATTTTATCCAGTGCAGGGTGGCTGTATGAGCAGGTTGAGTCAAAAATATAAACCATGACTTAAGTAAAATCCATCCTAGATGACTCTGAAGTGATCAGAGAGAAGAAAATAAAAGAAAAAGAACAGAACAAAATAAAAGAACCACTAAAGTGAAAAAAGGAATTTTAAAACAATGTGGTAAAAATAAAAAGCCAAAACCAAAAACAAAGAAAAAAGGAACAGAAAAAAAAAAAGGTAAAGAAAAGAGAAAAAAAAAGAAAGGCAAGAGGGGATGGTAGTAGTGAGGAAGTAGTAGGAGAGGAAGAATGCAGTCTACCTGAGGGGTCCTATGAGGTGATCTTCTTGATTCTGAGTGTGTTTTGTTCTGTATGTTAGAAGATTCTCAGTCCCAAATTTATATAAACCAGCAATACTTATAGAAACTCCAACATTGAACACTAAAACATAAAGAAGATAAAAGAAGGGGGCAGAATGGGAATGAAGAGAGAATATAATCTCACAGAATGAACCACACAGTGTTCCACTTGGTTCTGGGTATATGTTGGTCATGTTTTAGAAGTGCTAATTTCCACCAGTGTAAAAAACAAGGCGAGGTAGAAAAGACAAAAACACAAAACAACCCGTATCTTGTATGTCTACCAAAATTAAATTGAATACGTTGAAGGGAATCCTGAGGTGAAAAATATGTTCAAGACATGTAATTATAGAAATTTGAAGGCGGGATCCCTGGGTGGCGCAGCGGTTTGGCGCCTGCCTTTGGCCCAGGGCGCGATCCTGGAGACCCGGGATCGAATCCCACATCAGGCTCCCGGTGCATGGAGCCTGCTTCTCCCTCTGCCTGTGTCTCTGCCTCTCTCTCTCTCTCTCTCTCTCTCTCTGTGACTATCATAAATAAATAAAAAAAATTTAAAAAAATTAAAAAAAAAAAGAAATTTGAAGGCAAAAATGAAAAAAACTTAAAAATAAGTTGATGAAATTCTATAGTTAGGTGGGAAAAGAGAAAAAAGCATTGGAAAATTTTAGTATGATATAAAAATGAGTCGTAATGGAAAAAGAAAAAAGAAAAAAAAAAGGACTCTCTAGTTCTATATACTATTTTTCTTCTGTCGAGGAACTTTTCCAATGCTGTTTGTTGAGTAAACTTGCTTTCACCTTTACTTCCAGCAGTTCTTTTGGGGTTAGGGTCTGCTGTGCTGATTTCCAGGTGTTTGTGCCTGGTTGGAGATGTCCTGCCTCCTGCTGGGTGCAGGGCTCAGTAAGAGCTATTTATCTTGTGAGGCCTTTGTTCCCTAGAGGCTTGGCCTCTCACAGCCACAACGTGAAACAAAGAGGAGCAACAACAATGGCGACAGCCAGATTTCCAGCTCTGGAGTTGGCTCCTAGCAAGTAACTAATGGCAGCTCTCAGTCTGCACTGGGCTAGATGCTTTCGAGGCCAGTGCGGGTGTGCTGATCTGCACCACTTGGGGGTGCTCAGCGGCAGGAGAGTTCTCCCTGTCTTGTGCCCTCCCTGATTCCGCTTGTCCCAGGGGGAGCGCAGGATTGTGGGCTTTGTCCCCTTGGGCACCCTGGGATCCGGGGCCCTGTTCTGCTGGACTCGGTGGTCCTGGGGGCCGCCTCTCCTGAAGGGAATAGGGCACAAACACCGGTGCCAGCCTCTTGGGTACAGGCAGCTCCGGAGCAGCCCGTAACCTACTGGCTTCTCCCAAATGCCCCGAAGGTTGAGTCACTCTTGGGCTTAACTGGTGTCAGACTGCAGTTTGGGGTGCGCTTTCCCCCAGGTGCCCCTCCTCTTAAAGTGACTCCGGAATTCTCTAGGTTTCACTGCCCCTCCGGCGATTCTGCCCGATTTCCCTGCTAAGCACTTTTCCATCAGGGAAAACTGCGCAGATTTTTAAAGTTCCCACTTCTCCAGGGCTGTTCTTTCTGTTGTGCGAGAAACAGAAAGATTGCGAATCCGAGAAACCACCAAGGAGCTGACACCGATGCAAGTAC
Organism: Canis lupus baileyi; assembly: GCF_048164855.1. Lineage (NCBI taxonomy): Eukaryota > Metazoa > Chordata > Mammalia > Carnivora > Canidae > Canis > Canis lupus. The sequence goes on along the minus strand of NC_132857.1, from coordinate 27,755,536 downwards.
ATGAGGGTTTATTTACAAGCTCAAGCTTGGGTCCAAGTATACTCCATACAGCAGAGCAGGGACTTGGACCCCGAAGTGGGTTACAGCTGGGTTTTTTTATGGGCTGGTCTAGGGGATCTTCAGAAGGAGTGGAGGAATTTTTTCCATTCCAATATGGGGGAAAGGGTGGGAGAGTTTCTTAAGATCCGATACGGCATTCTCTGCCGAGGGCATTCTGAGCTTTATTGTCTTTCTGATATGGGATTCCCTGCCTAGGACAATCTGCAGTTTTTCCTGTAAAGTCCAGCTCTTATTCCCAGGGACCTAAGATGGCTGTGCTTGTGCTAATGCTAAACTTGAGGTGGAATGGCCTTAATTTTTCTGGGCCTCCACACTTTCCTGCCCCAGAGGCTTTTGCAGCTCTGCTCTAGTCTTGCTAAGTCACAGTTCCCTTACCCCACTTCATTCTTTTTTATTTTTTTGCCCCTTCCTCCCTTGTTAGAAGTGAAAACTTTTCTTTGGAACATTCTGGCTGTTCTCTCGTTAAATCTCAGGTTGAATTTGTAGGTGGTCAGGATGCTTTGAAAATTATCTATGTGGGACACCTGGGTGGTTCAGCAGTTGAACATCTGCCTTTGGCTCAGAGCATGATCCTAGAGCCTCAGGATCGAGTCCCGCATCGGGCTCCCTGCATGGAACCTGCCTCTCGCTCTGCCTATGTCTCTGCCTCTCTCTGTGTCTCTCATGAATAAATAAAATCTTTAAAGAAAAGAAAAAGAAAATTATCAATGTAAGTTTGTGAGGCCAGATGAGTTGAGGACCCCTACTCTTTTGCCATCTTGCCCCTCCTCTCTCCTGCTTTATTTCTGATTTTATTTAAATTTTTCTCTTTTTTCTTCATTTAGCTAAAGGTTTGCTAAATTTTTTTATCTTTTAAAAAACAGCTTAGTTTTAAAAAACAGTTTGAACTTTGCATTTGTTTTTCTGGTCTCTGATCTTTGTTGCTTTCCTTCAGCAGTTTGGGTGTAGTTTCTTTTTTTTTTTTTCTAGTTCCGAGGTATATATAGTTAAGCTTTTTACTTGAGATCTTTCTTTTTGCTTAATGTTAGCATTTATCACTATAAAATGCCTTCTTAGACCTACTTTTGCTGTATCCTGTAAGTTTTGATGCATTATGTTTCCATTTTAATTTTATTTCAAGGTATTTATTTCACTTTTGATTTATTCTTTGAGACTCACTGATTATCAAGGCATTTGTTAATTTCCACATATTTGCAAATTTTCCAGTTTTCCTCATGTTACTGATTTCTAGAATATTTCATATGTGCTTTTGAAGCCATGTATTCTGCTGCTGTTGGATGGAGTATTCTGTATATATCTGTTAGGTCCATTTGGTTTACAGTATAATTAAAGTCCAGTATTTCCTTACTAATTTCTGTGTGGTTTATATATCCATTGTTCAACGTGAGGTATTGAATTCTTCACTGTACTCACATTGTGTTGTCTGTTTCTCCCTTGAGATTTGTTAATATTTGCTTAATATGTGTTGCCTGTACATACACTTAAAATTGTTATGCTTTCTCAATGAATTGGCCCCTTTACATAAGGATCTTTTTTTCCATGTGATTACAGTTTTGTGTTTAAACTCTTATTTTGTTTAATATAAATATAGCTACCCCTGCTGTCTTCCGGTTTCCATTTGCATGGAGTATTTTTTTCCATCACTTCACTTTGAGCCTATCTGTGTCCTTAAAGCTATAATGAAACTCTTGTAGGTTTATATAGTTCACTCTTGTGGATTCATATAGTTGAGTCTTGTTTTCTTTCTTTTTTCTTTGATCTACCCAGCTATGTTCTCTGCCCTTTGATTGGAGAATTTAACATTGTTACATTTAGAGTATTATTGATAGACTATTGATGTATTCCATAGATTATTTACAAACAAATGCCATTTTATTAGTTATTTTCTGGCTGTTTATGTTTCCCTTGTTCCTTTCTTCCTGCCTCTTTTGTGAATTGATTTTTCTGTAGTAGTATGCTTTGATCTCTTTCTCTTCATGTTTTGTGAAGCTACTGTAGATTTTTGCTTTGTTATTTTGAGGCTTACATGGACCATCTTATGTATAGTGTCTGCTTTATGCTGCTGACATCTTTTATTGCATACAAAAACTTATTTACTCTTTTTACTCTCTCCCTGTTTCTGTTTTTGTTGTCACAACTTATCTCTTTTTATATTGTGCATTCATGAACCAATTAGTATAGCTATAGTCATTTTCAAAACCCATGTCCTGTAACCTTTATATTAGAGGTAAGTGGCTAACACGTCACCATTTTACAGTATACTTGTGTTTACCAATTTTATATATTTTCATATGTTTTTATGTTACTCAGTATCATCCTTTCATTTCAGCTTGAAGAGGTCCTTTCACCATTTCCTGTAAAGCAAGTTTAGTGGTGATGAAGTGTCTTAGCTTTGATTTATCTATGAAAGTCTGTCTCCATTTCTAACGGATAATGTTGCCAGGTAGGATATCTTTGGTTAGCAGTGTTTACCTTTCAGCACTTGATATCATCCCACTCTTGCTTGGTCTGTAAGGTTTCTTTTGGGAAGTCTGCTCTTGGCCTTCCCCGATAAGTGACAAGGTGTTTTCTGTTGCTGCTTTCAAGATTCTGTCTTTGTCTTTGATTTTTGACAGTTTTATTATGTGTCTTGCAGAGGATTTCTTTAAGTTGATTTTGTTTGGTGACCTATAAGCTTCATGAACTTGAATATCAAATCACTCCCCACATTTGGGGACTTCTCAGCCATTATTTCTTTAAGTAAACTTTTTAACACCTTCTCAAACCTCTTATCTCCTTCTGGAACTCTAGTAATTTGGAAAACATCTAGATAGCATTTTTTTTCCTATCGTTTTTGTTGTTATTGTTATCCTCTGAGTGGATAATTTCAGAGTTCCTTTTAACTCACAGATTCTTTTTTCTGTTTGATCCATTCTGATATTAATGCTATTTCATTCTTCTTTCCAAAGAATTTATTGTATTCTTTAGCTCCAGAATATGTTTGGCTTTTTTTTTTTTTTTTTTTAAATGATTTCTCTCTGTCTCTCTCGTTAAACTTGAAATTTTGTGGGTTTTTTGTTGTTGTTGTTGAATTATCTTTGTGTTTTCTTGTAGGTAATTGAGTTTCTTTTTAAATAACTTTTTTGAATTCTTTATTAGGTAAATCATAGGTATCCACTTCTTTGGAATTGGGTACTGAATGATTATTGTGATCCTTTGGTGCAATTGTGCTTTCTTGATGTTCCTTGCAGTTTTGTTGCTTCTTTGCATTTGAGGTAGCAGTCACCTCCCACAGTCTCTACTAAACTGCCTTTGGGAGAGAAGTACCTTCTGTCAAACCTAGGAATTCTGAGGCTTTCTCAGGCCATTTGTGGATGTATATGCTCCATACTTATTCTTTCTTATACAGAATTCTTAACCGTGCCTAACTTTTGGAGTCTACATTGCTAAAGGCTGGGGTGCTGACTGTCCTTCTTTTGCTTTCCTTGAGGTGGCCATAAAGCTCCAGTATTTTTTCTCTGTTGCCCTCATGTTTGGGCTGGCTTTCTGTGCTTTCTCACTAGCCATCTGGTAAAGCTCACTCTTGCCACTACTGTAAGGAGCATATACAAGGAGCTGGACACAGGGTGAGGGTGAGTGTAGATGAGGTGTGCCAATGAGCCATTTAGTGGGATCTGTGGCTGAAGTGTCCCCAGTGGTTCATGGGTGAGCTCTTGATGGAGTTTGTGATGCAGTAAGTATGATCCATCCTCTTTGAGTGCTGAGTACTATTGGCTGCCCTTTTCCAGCCTTTTTCTACCCCGTTACACAGTTCACAATTCAGTACTCTCGATGGGTTAAGAGAAAAATGAGCTTCTTTGGCAGTGTTGCTTGTAGTGGGGGAAATTGAGTGTTTTCTCACTTGCTCTCTGTTTCCCCAGCAGGAGACATCATAGGCCCAAAAAATCTTTCTTGGCCCTAAGCTGTGCTGGGGCCAAGTCAAGTCAGACTATTGTTTTTATCTTCTCTGGTGCATCCAATCTCTTTTTTCTTTTGCTCCAGTGGTGTTTTGGAACTTCTTTTCTGGAAACCTGGATTTACACAGAGGTCTCTTGTCTGAAGGTGTGATTGTTTAAGACAGTTTTTTCTAGGGGTCCTCAGGCTGTGACTGGGAGGGGCTGGAGCCAGTTGATGAACCAATACAGAGTCCACAGCCAGGGTTGAACTTGTATGGCTGTTACCTGATGCATGGGTAAGTGAACTTCTTGGCATATGGTGCTAGATCCCAAAGCTTCCACAAAGGCACTTTTGTCTGTGGTTAAATGCTGACTTATTGTTCAGGATTGGGGGCACCAATGGTGTATGTCTTCTTCTTCAGCCAAAATACTGATGTCACTCTTGCTTTAGTGTTGAGCTCCTTTGTTTTTAAGGTGTATTAAGTCAGATTTAGGGTTGCAGCTGGTCATGAGGTCTGGTCTGGGTAGACTGAACATAATTCCATTGTTCTGTTGTATCTTTCCATTTGCTCACTTGCCTGTGTGTGTGTGTTCTAAATATTTATTCATTCATTCATTCATTCATTCATGAGAGAGAGAGATTGGCAGAGACACAGGCAGAGGGAGAAGCATGGTCCCTATAGGGACCCTGATATAGGACTCGGTCCCAGGACCCTGGGATCATGACCTGAGCCAAAGGCAGATGTTCAGCCACTGAGCCACCCAGGTGCTATCCCCACCTTATTTATTTTTTAAAATAAAATAAAACTGATATGGTGCCCAGTAATTTTCTAGATAGACAAAAACAGCAAGAGGTAATACTCTGTAGGAAAAGAATAGGTGAAATAAAAGGAAAGAAGGACCACTTTGGGAATATGAAAGAATTGAGGGAATTCATGAAGTTTTCTCATATTTTTCATTTGGAAAATGTTTATTTTTAATTTTTAATTTAATTTTTTTTCCCCTGGAAGGGAGAAGTGCCTGATTTTGCCCCAGTGTGCTTGCTTGGTTGCTTTTTACCATTTTAACATTAGATCTCACTTGTTTAAATAATTTTTTTAATTCAAGTATAATTAACATACAGTATTATATTCGTTTCAAATGTATAATATAATGATACAACAGTTGTATACACTACTTGGTACTCATCCTGTTAAGTGTACTCTTGATCCCTTTATCTCTTTCACTGGTTTCACCTGGAAAACAGTTCCCTTTAATTTTCCTTCATCTTCCTGAAGGAACAGTACACATTGCATTTCTATTGTGGATGATTGCTGTATTAAAAGTATTTTCTTAGGGCAGCTGGGTGGCTCAGAGGTTTAACGCCTGCCTTCAGCCCAGGGCATGATCCTGGAGTCCCAGGATCAAGTCCCACATCAGGCTCTCTGCATGGAGCCTGCTTCTCCCTGTTTGAGTCTCTCTCTCTCTCTCTCTCTCTCTCTCTCTTTCTCTTTCTTTTTCTCTCTCTCTGTGTCTCTCATGAATAAACAAAATCTTTAAAAAATAAATAAAAGTATTTTCTTGAGATATATTGGACAAATGGAGTAAAAGGGTATTTTTATTACATGTGTTACAGTCTTCATTTTACTGATGTATCAGATAAATTTATTACATAGCTCATTAGTAGTTTCCGAGTTTCCTCTGCCCTTCCCCACCTTGTACGTGCACAGTCTCTCTCTCTTAAATAAAAAATCTTAAAAAAAAAATACATACCTGTACCTTTTGTTATAAATTTGAAGCTATGATATCCTCTGTGTATGATATTTGAAAGTTGTAATTATTTGTACTAGAGTGTACAATTAAAGTAGAAATTTTAAACTGAAGATAATATGTCTGATAGGTATATATATATCTTTCAAGCTAATAAGATAATGATACTTAAGTCCTAATTTATACATGTAGACATTTTGCATTTGGCATGTTAACTTTGAGTCCTTATTAATTTCAGTTATCATTTGTGAGTGGCTAATTCATAAGACCTTGCCTGTAATTAATTAAGGTTTTTAAATTACAGTTAACATTTTTAGTTAGTATTGATAGAAATTCTTATGTAATTTTTAAGTTTGGCTTTTTGGTAATTAGACTGCATTCTGTTATTTGGTTGGTAAGTTATTTACAATTTGTAAGGAAGGCAGGTCTATATAGTCAAAACATCTCCTTCTTAACTCCTGATTTTCACTCATTTGCCATTTCTGGAGAAAACCAGTGTTACTTTTATTGTCTCTTAAGTTATTATTATTATTTTTAAAGATTTTATTTATTTATGAGAAACACACACACACACACACACACACACACACACAGAGGCAGAGACATAGGTAGAGGGAGAAGCAGGCTCCATGTAGGCAGCCCGATGTGGGACTCAGTCCCGGGTCTCCAGGATCATGCCCTGGGCCAAAGGCAGCGCTAAACCACTGAGCCACCCGGGCTGCCCTGTTGTCTCTTAGAGTTATAATGTGGGTTTGTTTTTTTTTTGTTGTTTGTTTGTTTGTTTTGTTGGGATGATTTTCGAAACAAAGTATTTTAAAATTGAATTTTTAATGAATGTCTTTGAAATAGTTGAGACATTGAAGAACAGAATTAGCATGGTAAAAATTTTGGAAATGTAAATTTTAAAAGTATAAACTATGATATGTGGAAATGGCAGAAATAACATACAAGGCCTTTCTGCCTGTGCCATGTTCTCACCCATCTGGTAAGTGTTACTGTTATGGCTAGATCTGATTAGAAACTGAGCAGTGTGTTGCTGCTGCTGATTGTCAGTTACCCATTTGAAATACTTTTCTATTTATATATAAATACATATAATTTTGCTATTTTTCAGAGGTATTAGTTAAAAGATGTCTTAACAAGAATGTTACAAGGAATCCTTTTACACCTTGGGTAATTAAAGTTTTTACTGTGACAAGTTGGCTTTGGGGCTGTGGTTGATATCCAGGGGGAATGTATATCTATATATTGACCATCAGAGAAGAATGCTCATCTTAGATATATTTGTTTTTTTGTTAGCCTAGCATTTTCCTCCTAAGGAACCTCTTTTGTCTTTGAGAAGAAGGAAAAAGATTGGGCTTAGTATTATCATAGAGCAATTTTTAAGCACTCTTTTACTACCAGTTTTGTTTTGTTTTCTAAAAGTGTAATTTCTTTGTCAGTGATAGGGATCTTTTAAATTTAGATTGGGGTGTAAATATTTCATCTTATCTGCCCAAGAGCACTCATAATTTATGGCAGTCTGTCATTGTGCTGCCCATTATGGTAGCCTCTAGTCGCATGTGGCTTTTAAAATGGAAATTAATTTAAATTTCAAGTGCTCAATAGTTACATGTGGTTAGTGGCTATTGCATTGGACAGCAAAGATAGAATATCTCCATCATTGTTGAAAGGTTTGTTATACAGCCTTGGCTTTAGTATATGTAATTAAGGTTTGGTAGCCTGGGTTGCTTAAAATTACCCTTACCCTGAAATCACTTCTTAATTTGCAAGGTTTTGTGGTTTTATAAAAACTGAGTAACTCAGGTTCAGATTACCCAGTTGGATATTAACTCTGTCTCTTCTGATATTTCTTTAAAGGTATTTCTTTAGTTATTTCTTGGTGATCATATTTCTGTTGATTTTACTTTTCTTATTAGCACATATGCCTGAAAAATATGCTTTGTTCCATTTATCTTACAAAGGACAAAAGATATTATTTGTTGTCCCTTGTGTCTCAGGAAGCGAGAGGCTATTATGAACAGACTGGGGTTGGTCCATTGCCTGTTGTTCTGTTCAACGGAATGCCCTTTGAAAAGGAACAGTTAGATCCTGATGAGTTGGAAACCATCACAATGCACAAAATCCTGGAGACCACAACCTTCTTCCAAAGAGCAGTGTACTTGGTGAGTGGTAATTCAAGGCTGATTTTGAAAGCGAATGGTTTTGCTTATGTTTTTGTAATCTCTGTAGTAAGCCATAACATTCTTTAAGTATTATTAGTTTTTATACATCAGTTGTAATATATATGTTAAAAATATATTATATATATATTTGCACATATACAGATATAATGAAAATATTCACAAGACTTTGTGAATTCTATTTGAAATAGCTAAGTTTATTGTTGTCAAGATTAAGTGTTTATTTAAAAAATTCTAAAGAACTTAGCATTTCCAATAGTCATTTGTTCTATTTGTAGGGGATTTTGACTTAGGAAAGGCTCACACATATATATATGTGTGTATATATACTTGTGTATATACAGTTATTGTTGAGATATAATTCACATGCCATAAAATTCAGTCTTTGAAGTGGACAATTCAGTGTATTTAGTGTGTACACAGAATTTATGCAACTATAACCTCTGTGAAATCTTAGAACATCATCATCACCCCCCAAAGGCCAACACCCTGTAGCATTCACTCTGCATTTGCCTCTACCCTAAACCCTAGCAACTTCAAATCTATTTTCTTTCTGTATGGATTTGCCTATTTGAGACATTTAATATAAAAGGAATCATATAATATGTGGTCTAGTGTGTGTGATTTCATGTGTAATATTTTCAAGGTTATTCCAGTTGGAGTATGTGTTAGTACTTTATTTCTTTTTATGGCCAAATAATAGTTCCTTGAGTGGATATAACATCTTAAAAACCCACTCATCAGTTGATGCATATTTAGGTTTCCTCTCTGTGGCTACTTGTGAATACAGTCATGTACAAGTTTTTGTGTAGACATATGTTCTTATTTGTCTTGTGTGTATACCTAGAAGTGAAATTGCCTGTTTAGTCTTTTCCAAAGTGGTTGTACCATTATACATTACTACCAGCAATGCATGCAGGTTCTAATTTCTCCACATTCTAGCTGATACTTAATATTGTCTGTTTCTTTGACTATAGCCTAGTGGGTATTAAGTAATATCTCATTATGGTTTTTACCTGTGTTACTCGAAAACGAATAATGTTGAAAATTGTTTCCTGTACTTATGGACCATTTATATCTTTTTTGGAGAAATGTCTATGTGTTTAATTGACTAACTTGTTTTGTTATTTTGAATTCTCTATGTGTTCTGGGTAGTAATCCCTTATATATAGAATTTCCCAGTGTTTTTCTGATTTCATGGTTTGTCTTTTAAAGGACAGATGCTTTAAATATTGATTAAGTCCAATTTACTTTTTTTGTTGCTTGTGCTATTTGTGCCATATGTATGAGCTTATTCTAGGTCATGAAGATTGATACCTTTTATAGTTTTTTCTCTTAAACATTTAGTTCTTGGATGTATTTTCAGTTTTTGTATATGGTGTGAGGTAGGAGTCCACATTTTTTTTTTTTTTTTGGTCATATCCAGTTTGGCATGCAACTAGATGTCTTTTGGGATATGCAGTTGTCCTAGTACTGTTTATTGAAAAGAATGCTCTTCTCCCATTAAAGTGTCATGTCACTCATGTAAAAAAATAAATTGACCATTAATATATAGATTTATTTATGAACTGCCTATTTTCCATTCACTTACATATTTGTTCTTATGTAACACGTGGAAGCCCCGTGCCCTTCCCCCCACCTGGTCCTACGCGTCTTTTCCAGCTGGCTGTTCCTGAGTTAGCCTTTCTAAGTAAGCCGGAGATGTAGCAAGGAGTGGGTGTCTCTGAGGTCGGTGAGCCGCTCAAGCAGATTAATGGAACCGAAGGAAGCAAGTGTGGGGACTCTTTGGTCAGAAGCACAGGGAATATATTTGCCGGTCTGAATTTCACATTCAACTATCATTCAACATTGATGCCATCATAAAAAGAAATGAATATTTACAGGTTAAGAAAAGAAGTTTGCATCTGAGAAATTCACTTCATCCTTTTTTCTCCTTTTTCTTCCCCAACTGCTAATAAAAGTTGAGATAAATTTTTTTTATCTCACGGTCTTTTTTTTTTTTTTAAGATTTTATTTATTTATTCATGAGAGACAGAGAGAGAGAGAGAGAGAGAGAGAGAGGCAGAGACAGGAAGAGGGAGAAGAGGCCCCGTGCAGGGGGCCTGACGTGGGACTCGATCCTAGGTCTCCAGGATCAGGCCCTGGGCCAAAGGCGGTGCTACACTGCTGAGCCACCCGGACTGCCCAGTAGTGCACAGTCTTAATTGTAATCAAGTGTGAGTTTTCCAACTTTGGGTTTTTCTTTCTCTTTTTTAAAGATTGTTTGAACTATGTCATCTGCATTTTCATATGAATCTTAAAATTAACTTGTTAGTATTTGCAAAAAAGGGCTGCTGGGATTTTGTAGTAATTGCATTGAATCTGTAGATCAATTAGGAGAGTAATTCACATCTTAGCAACATTGAGTTTCTAACCCATGAACCCAGGATGTGTTTCCATTTATTTAGGTCTTGTTATTCTTTCAGTGATGTTTTGTTGTTTCCAATGAAGCATCCTTACTCTTCTTTCTCTAAATTTATTGGCTAGTATTTTTTTGATGCTATTATAAATGGAATTATTTCCTTAATTTAATTTTTGGATGGTTCATTGATAGTGAATAGAAATACAATTGATTTTTATATATTGATCTTAGATGCTGCAACCTTGTTGAACTTATTAGTCCTAAAGCCTTTTTTTTTTTTTAAAGAATTTATTTATTCATGAGAGACACAGAGAGAGAGAGAGAGGCAGAGACACAGGCAGAGGGAGAAGCAGGCTCCATGCAGGGAGCCTGATGTTGGACTAGATCCTGGATCCTGGGATCATGCCCTGAGCCAACCGCTGAGCCACCCAGGCGTCCCAGTTCTAAAGCTTTTTAAAAAAATTTCTATATAGAAAATGTTGTCATCTTACAGATGACAAAAACATGCCATCTCTGATTAGAGATAGTTTTGATTCTTCCAGTCAAATCAGGATTGATTGATTGATTTATTTATTTATTTATTTATTTATTTATTTATAAGATTTTATTTATTTATTAGAGACACACACAGAGAGACAGGCAGAGGAAGAAACAGGTTCTATGCAGGGAGCCAGATGTGGGACTTGATCCCGAGTCTCCAGGATCAGGCCCTGGGCTGAAGGTGGCGCTAAATCACTGAGCCCCCGGGCCGCCCTCATACCCTCTTTTGACTAGCTGTTAATCTTACTGAGGATCCATTCTATGTTAGGAGTCTCTTCTCATTCCTGTTTTCAGAGTCCTTTATTTGTGTTTCATTTTTGACACTTCATTAATTTGTCTAAGTGTGGAACTGTGAATTTTTCCTATGTGGAGTACATTACATTTCTTAAATATCAAAATTAGGAGCTTTCCAATCATTGTTTCTTTTAGTAGTCTTTCTTCCTGTAATGACTTCTGACACCAAAACTATTCAGAGTTAGGCCATATGTGATGTTTAAAGACACAGTTTGCCAGAAGATTGCCCTCGCTTCAGACATCAGCCACAAATTTGGGAGTCCTCAAGTCACCCGCACTTAGTATGAACTGGCTAAGTTTTGGTAATTTGCTAGAATAGCTTACAGAGTTCAGGATAGTGCTATGCTTACAATTTGTGTTATGATAATAAAATAATGCAAATGTGAACTAGCCAAAGGGTGAGGTGCATAGGGCAGGATTTCAGAAGGTTCCAAACATAAAGATTCTGTTATCTTCTCCCTGTGAGGTCAGGATACATTGCCCTTCCTGATTATTGGTGTGTGATGGCACATGGGATATTGCCAACCAAGGAAGCTCAGCCAAGTTTTGGTGTTCAGTTTTTATTGGGACTTCCTATGTAACCACGATTGATAGAATCATTGGCTGTGTGATTGAATTCAGTCTCTAGCCCCTCTTCCTGTTTCCAGAGTTCGGACTAATACTATTGCTGCTCAAAATCCCAACCAACCCTTTAGCCAGTTGGTTGGTCTTTCTGGCTTGGGCAGCCTTCATTGAGTTGTCTCATTAGCATAAACAGTCTAAAAGACCACCACCATGAGTCACCTTATTAGTATAAACTATCAGATGTGGTCTGATAGATAGGTCCTGGCATGAATAACAAAGATGCCACTACTATCACTCAGGAAACTCCAGAATTAAGAGGTTACCTTATGAGGGCACCAGCCAAATTCTTTATTACACACATTCTCTTTCTTTTCTTTTTCTTTCTTTTCTTTCTTTCTTTCCTCTTCTTCTGGATAGATGCATGTATTGATACTTTCTCTTCCTTAAATGGAATGGTCTCAGTTGACATATCTTGAAATTAATTGGGTTTTTTGTTCTTTGTTTTTTTACTGGTAATAGCAGTAAATTAGCTACTCACTAGCTAATTTAATACCTGCTAGTGTTAGCTAATAGCTAAAATCTGCTATTGAGTCCTTCTAGCAAATATTTAATTTCAGTTATTATATTTTTAACTCTGGTTTTTCTGTTTGATTCTTTTACATAATTTCTTTCTCTTGATACAATCTGTTTGGTGAGACGTTAAGTCTCAAAGTTTCCTTTAGTTTGCTAGATGGTTTCCTTTAGTTTTTTAAAATATATTTAAAAGAGCTGATTTGAAGTTTTTGTGGAGTAAGTCCGATGGTTGGGCTATTTTAGGAATTATATGTGTTAGGTTTCTTTTCCTTAATGTGGGTCATACAGTCTTTTTTTTTTTTTTTTTGGCATGTCTTTTAAATTTTTGTTGATAATTGGACATTTTGACTAATATTATATTACGCTTCTAGAAATCAGAGTCCTAGGTCTGCCAAGGTTTGTTGTTATGGTGGTTGGTTGTTTAGGGACTTTCCTATGCTAATTCTTTAAAGTCTGTATTCTTTGTCTTGTGTTGCCTCTTTTGTGTGTGTGTGTGTGTGTGTGTGTATGTGTGTGTGTGTGTGTGTTACCTCTTATGTCTCTGTTTGGTAGCTTATTGGTCAGCTATTAAATAAACAGAGATTTTCTTAAATGCATGAGTCCAAGAAAGTCTCTCATTTTTTTCTCAGGAGTGTTTTGTGTACATGTTGGGATACACCTTCAATACTTAACTTGACAATTTACAACTCTGCCATAGCCTTCAATTCCTACTTGAACAGATGGTCAGGTTAGTCAGAAGCAAGAGTGTTAGGACTGTCCAAGATTTTTTGTGGACATGCATTCAAACCTGGGCACTGTGCATGTGGCCTTTGAGGTTCCAAGGAATATGGGAGAGCTTTTCAAAACCCCTAATGGACATCTCATTCGCCACCTTTTTCTTTTATGTTTTTGACACTTGTCAGCCCAACTATTGTCACCACGTTAAGCAACTGAGACATTAAACAGTTGCTTCTGATTCTTTTTGAAAAGGTCTCCAGGAAAAAGCTATTGGCACTGAGTATGATCTAATTCAGCTCAACTAGAGAAAGAGCACCTGGGAATATTCCCAGCTTGCTGGTTTTTACATTTATTTCAGGGCTGTTGGTTTTCAAGATTCCTGTGTAGCTGGGTAGATAAGTAACAAGACAAGTTAAAGTTTATGAAGGTTATTTTTCCTGCCAAGAATCAGCCATTTTCTCGAATAAAAGTCATTTGGAATTTTGTAAGCCTTTGGTTAATTTCCAGAGTTTTGAAAAAGTTTGATGATTTTTTCTCAGTGTCCTTGATGGTTTGTTTTTGAAATAGAGGCTTTTTAGAGATCTTCACTGGACCATTTCTGTTGAATGTCACTCACAAATACAGTATTTTTATTGTAGTAAAATATATGAAATAAATTTTACCATTTTAACCATTTTAAATTATGCAGAGAGACATTAAGTAGGTACAGTGTTGTTTGACTTTTACTCCTCTATCTCCAGAATATTTTTATCACCTCCAGCACCAACTGTTTACCCACTAAGCAGTAACTCTCATTGCTGGCTCTCATCAGCCACTGGTAAATACTCTTCTGCTTTTTGTGTTTTTGAGTTTGCTTATTCTAGATGACATCATAGGGTTTTTGTCAGTTTTGTGTCTTGCATATTTTAAGGTTCATATGTGTTGTAGCATGTATCAGAATTTCCTTCCTAAAAATTGAATTATATGTATATACCACATTTTATTTATCCATTCATGTATTGGACATTTGGGTTGTTTCCACCTATTGGTTACTGTGAATTAATGCTGCTCTGGACATTAGTGTGCAAATAATTGTTCAAATCTTTGCTTTCAGTATTTGGATATATACATAGTGGAATTGCTGGACTGTATGGTAATTCTGTCTAACATTTTGAGGAACTACCCTTTTTTTTAAAGCAGCCATACCATTTTACATTTCTACCACCAAATATGCAAAAATTTCATTTTTCTACATCCTCATTAATACTTGTTTAGTTTCTATTATTTTGATGATAACCATTTTAGTTGGTGTAAAGTGGTATCCCATCATGGTTTTTTTTATTTGCATTTCCTTAAGGACTAATGGACTGAGTATGTTTTCATGTGCTTATTGGCCATTTGTTTATCTTCTTCAGAGAAATGTCTATTCAAGTCCTTTATTTATTTTTGAACTAGGTTATTTTTTGTTGTTGAAGTATAGAGTTCCTTATATATTTTGGATATTTATCTCTTGTCATACACGATTTACAAATATTTTCCTCCATTCTCTTGGTTGTCTTTCCACTTTTTAAATGGTGTCCTTTTATGCATAGAAGTATTGAATTTTGATGAAGTCCAACTTATTTGTTGTTTCTTTTGTTAACTATGATTTTGGTATCATATTTGAGAAATAATTGTCAAATCCAATGTCATGAAAATTTTCCCCAATGTTTTTTCCCAAAAGTTTTATAGTTATAGCTCTTATGTTTATGACTTTGATCTATTTTGAGTTAATTTTTGTGTGTGGTGTGAGTATGTGAGTAAGGGCCCCACTTCATTCTTTTGCATATGGATATCCAGTTTGCCCAGCACCATTTGTTGAAAAGACCCAAAATATATTTTTAAAAGCTACTCTTATCATGCTGATAATCCTTTTATAAAACAAACAAACAAGAAAACAAACCCCAAACAAAAAGTATTGACTAAATTCTATTGCATGCTCCCTCATGAATAAGGTAGTTTTGTTAAATAATTTGTTCTTCATGGAGCTACTAGAACAAAATATGAAAACATGGTTTTTTTTTTTTTTAATGAGTTTCACTTATTTTCCAAAGTTAAGGATAGTTTAGAAGAAATGATAATTATTCTCTTTGTTTAAATAATATTAATGAAAAGATAAAAGATAATTCAAACATGTTGGTTTTCCAGCATCTGTTTAAAACATTTCTTTTTCAACATTGTTGGATGTAAAAATTCAGAAGAGTTTTTGTTTTTCAGATATCTGTGGTTTAAATATTCTCCCTTTGGATGCTAGTTTTCCTCTGCTTCTCCTTAAATTGCCAGTGAGAAGTTTGGTTTGCTCTAGCTAAAGAAAGTTTTATTTGAAATATTGTGACAAAAGTCAGATGTGCTCCTGTACATATTTAGAAAAGTCTAAATTTGGGAGAATATTAAAGTGTCTAAAGTAAATATGAGAGTTGTTCCCTTCTTCAGAATCCCTGGAGAAATAGCTCTTTGTGTCCCCATATATATAGAAATATATATTTATATATGTATTTTTTAGCTTATCTTTCTTTTTTTTTAAGATTTTATTTATTTATTCATAGAGACACAGCTAGAGAGAGAGAGAGAGAGGCAGAGACACAGGCAGAGGGAGAAGCAGGCTCCATGCAGGGAGCCCGATGTAGGACTCGATCCCGGGTCTCCAGGATTATGCCCTGGGCTGTAGGCGGTGCTAAACCGCTGCGCCACCGGGGCTGCCCTTAGCTTACCTTTCTAATTAAATGTATCTCTGCTTTGTATTTCGGAATATACAACTCTTTGTTAGTACTTTTAGATTGCTGTCTGGTTTTTAAATTTTTTATTAAAGATTTTATTTTATTTTATTCATGAGAGAAACAGAAGGAGAGAGGGGCAGAGACACAGGCAGAGGGAGAAGCAGGCTCCACGCAGGGAGTCTGACATGGGACTTGATTCCAGGACTCCAGGATCACACCCTGGGCTGAAGGCAGGCGCCATACTGCTGAGCCACCCAGGGATCCCTCTGGTTTTTTTATTTTTAAGAATGAACAATCAGTTATTTCATCCCCTAATGTTGGACATTGCTTGTAGAATTTCACTGTTACAAATACTGCTGAAATGACTAGTCCTTTTTTTTTTTTTTTTTTTAAAGATTTTATTCATGAGAGAGAGAGAGAGAGGCAGAGACATAAGCAGAGGGAGAAACAGGCTCCATGTAGGGAGCCCGATGTGGGACTTGATCCCGGGACTCCAGGATCACGCCCTGAGCCGAAGGTAGACGCTTTAACTGCTAAGCCACCAGGTGTCCCAAAATGACTAGTCTTATATGTATATCTTTATACCCTTTTTTTTTTTTTTGAGAAATACCAGTTATTGGAATTGTTTTGTCGAAGGGTCATGTACATTTAAGATTTTGAACTAGAGTCACTGTAAAAAGGTACGATAGGCAGATGGTGTAAAACTCAAGGTGTGAATAGAGGTGTGAATGAAGAGAAACTTTCACTCATTCACTCCTCTTTCCCTGCAACTTATCTTCTCTTTCTAGAAACAACCAGTGTGTGTGTGTGTGTGTGTGTGTGTGTGTGTGTGTGTGTGTGGATGGGTTGCATTAAAAGTTAAGTACATTTGAAATTTTGATAGATGTTACCAAATTGCCCTCCCTTAGCTAGTTAAGGCTTCTGAGTAGAATCAGGCCAGATTTATAATAGAGACCAAAGTTATATACATGGGCTTACGTATATACTGAATCATCTAGTAACTTTGTAGTCTTTTGTATGATTGGTTCGTATACTCATTATTAGTTTATAGTTTGAGAATTGTATGAGTTTCTCTGGGTAAGTAGCCACAGAAGATGCCTAATTGCAGTTTTCTAGACTTGACTGTGTATTTGATTTACATCTATCTCTCCCTTGAAAATTGCTTTAGGACAGCCAGGTGGCTCAGTGGTTTAGCACCACCTTCAGCCCAGGGTATGGTCCTGGAGACCCGGGATAAAGTTCCATGTCAGACTTCTTGCATGGAGCCTGCATCTTTCTCTGCCTGTGTCTCTGCCTCTCTCTTTTTCTCTCTCTCTGGCCTCTCGTGAATAAATAAATAAATAATTTTTTTAAAAAAAGAAAGAAAATTGCTTTAAAATACAATTTTATATGAAATTTTATATTTTAAAATACAGTTTTATATGAAATTTTTTGAGTGTGAAGAACTTGCTATTTAAACTTGGCTTTGAGACCACCTTCATAAAGTACAAGTATTTCTATACATCTTGGAGGTATATAAAAGGGAAGAAAAAATGATAAATGAGTTCTAATCCCTGAAGTGTAATTATGACTCTGGAAATTACTTGGATGCCTGAGATTGAAAAAAGCTTGGGATGATTTTTGTTTTTTAAGATTTATTTATGTATTTGAGAGAGAGGAAAATGCGAGGGTGTACGGGGAGGTGGGAGGGGCAGGGGGAGAGAGAGTCTTAAAAAGACACTGCTGAGCAAGAAGCCTGACATAGGACTTGATCTTACCACCCTGAGATTACAACCTGAACTGAAACCTACAGTCAGGCGCTCAACTGGCTGCACCATCCAGGTGCCCCTTGGAGTGATTTTTATTATAAAATACATTAACTGCTTGAGAGAAGGCATTTGGCTTTTTGCTTTAGAATGAGGCTATGAGCAGAATGGAGGATGGATTTTTGAATTTGGTAACTCTTACCCAGTTTGTAGAGCTTACTTATTTTGGGGGAAGCACAGTGGTGCATGGAGAGACAACATAGACATGGCTTTGCATTTCATACTTGAATCTCCTTAGGTCTATGACTTTGAATAAATTTGTTAACCTTTCTGTACTGTACCTCAGCTTCCATCTTTAAAACAAATGTCAATAACATTTGCCTCATGATGTTGAAAGAATTAAAGATAATGTACATACATAACATGTCAAGCTGTGCTTAACAACAATAGGGACCTCTAACATGGAGACTTCTCTGTTTTTAGCTGTTATCGATACATAAGAACCTTTAATTGTAAAGTTAATAACTTTTTAATTCCTAATAAATTATTATTATTGCTCTAATTTTTTTTAACATTTATCCCACCCCCATCTTGTTAATTTTTTTTTCTTGTAGGGTGAACTGTCCCATGATCAGGATGTGGTAGAGTATATCATGAATCAGCCAAATGTTGTTCCACGAATCAATTCTAGGATTTTGACATCCGAGCGAGAATACCTGGATTTAACAGCAACCAGTAAGGAGTGTTTCAGGAACAGCTTTGGGCTTTTTCTCATTTTTGTTTCAGAATCTTTGCATCTGTTGGATTGTAAAGTCCAGAAGATAACCCAAGATTGTGACACAGTGTTTTAATGTTTTATGTTTTCATTCATCACACATTTAGTTCATAACATGAGCCTCTAAATTCATAAGCGTTTCCTCCAAAAACAGAGAAATTCTTCCTGTATAAATCCTTATAAACTTTGAAGAGTATCCATTGTCTTTTTTTGTTTTTTAAGGGGAGGTAGGGAGGGAGAGAAAGAATCTTAAGTAGGCTCCACACCTAGTGCAGAGCCTCTCACAACTCTGAAATCCTGACCTGAATCCTGAACCAAAATCAAGAGTAGGATGCTTAACTGACTGAGCCACCCAGGTACCCCTCATTGTCCTTTAAATGCCAGCTGTTAAGGCCTTAAGTGATGGGACTACATCTGAATTGTTGACTTTCTTAAGAGTCATAAAGCTGTTAAGCAGCTGTTGATTCTTCAGCCTTGTTCTAGAATCAGCTAGCGGTGATGTGGACAAACAACTCAGGTGGTTTTACTCTGAGAGGCTAGGAATGAATGCCTATCTAAAACTAAACTTTCATTGAGATATAGTGTACATGCCATAAAACAGTCTTTTGAAACTTTATACAAGTGCACAATTTTTAGTGTATTCTCAAAGTTGTCTGATCATCACTGTCTAATTGTAGAACATATATCATGGCCCCTACCATGTACCCATTGGTAGTTACTCTCCATTTCCCCTTCCCCTACCCGGCCTGCAACCGCTGATCTAGTGTCTGTCTCTGAGGGAGTTTTCTGCTGGATATTTTGTATGATTCTGAGTTTTCTGTGATTGGCTTCTTTTTCTTACCATGTTTTTAAGGTTTATCCATGTTGCAGCATGTCACAGTACTTTTTGCCTTTGTATGGCTAATTAATATTTTCTTACATGGATAGTCCACACTTGGCATATCTAATCCTTAGTTGATAGATGTTTGTGTGAAACACAAAGAATACCCTTTCAGAGGTAGTTGTGTGAGCCTAGGTACAGTTTGTTCCTTATGCCTTCCCTTGTCGCTCCGAAGGCCATTTGAACAAAGAGCTGGAAATAGGTGGAGCTGTGGTCACTTGCAGAAGTCTTACTCCACAAGAAAGGATAAATGTAACAAAGAAGTACAAGCCAGTGGCCTTTGCTGTTGTGAGTGGGGTGTGATGCACACAGAGCTTTAGGTGTGCTTGTTACTTTATGGCACCCGTCTCTAATCTGCTTGAAACTGAATGCCTTTTCTTTTAGAGCAAGATGTACATCTCTGCTTATATTTGAAAAAAGGAAGTAGTCAGAAAGTGACCTAAACTGTTTCTTCATAATTGGGTTTTAGCTTTTTACCTAAAGTTTTAATAGAGTCTTTGTCCTAAGTTTTTGTAGTTTCTATCATTTAAAATTAAACCGTAAGGAGCTCTCTTTGAGGTATTCATGGATGAGGAGCACAACAATAGTTCTGTGTTTTGGATATCTTTATCCATTGGATGTTGAAGTGATCACCTGTGAAATGATGCTAGTTCATAGTGGCAAAAATGCAGTTTGCCTGGTAAACATTTTGGAGCTGTCAGTGGAGGAGCAGCTAGCATCCTTCTGACCCTGCAGTCATAGTTCCATGATTACCTACACAGCTGTTGGCCTTTGTTGTCCTGGGACCTTCTTAGAAGGAGACTGTTTTAAGGCTTTAAGGCTTTTGGTGCTTTTGTCCCCATGAGCTGTGTCTTACTTACCATTTCTTTCCTTTTACTAGAATATTGAGTTTAAGGATAGTAGGTGCTTGGTATGGTCTGTTGAATGAAAGGATAGACAGGTGAGTAAGTGGACATAGATAGGAGGGGTAAATAAGCCAGCTTTACTTGGAGGATGGTGAGAGAAGAGTGACATTTGTGTTGGAGTGCAATAAGGCACGAGATTGAGGAGGTTCTTGGAGATAAAGGATGATACAGGATGGAGACCATTTTGTATGTAGGAAGAAATTACTGGGTAGTTTATTTTTATTTTTTTTTAATTTATGATAGTCATACAGAGAGAGAGAGAGAGAGAGAGAGAGAGGCAGAGACACAGGCAGAGGGAGAAGCAGGCTCCATGCACCGGGAGCCCGACGTGGGATTCGATCCCGGGTCTCCAGGATCGCACCCTGGGCCAAAGGCAGGCGCCAAACCGCTGCGCCACCCAGGGATCCCTACTGGGTAGTTTAGATCAAAGGAATGACTTGATGAAAATGAGATTTTAGCAAAAGTAACTTGAGGGGAAATGATTGATAAGAGTGTTGCCCGAGGGCACTAATCAATAAACATGAAACAATAGATTTCACTCATGCATTTTTATAAATCTTGTATTATGGTCAAGTCAGATTATCAATTGAATATTAATGTTAGATTGAATTTAGTCTCGTTAATTATAAATCTGTTTCAATTTTCTTTTTCAGATAACTTTTTTGTGGATGACTATGCTAGATTTAGTGTCTTGGATTCCCAAGGCAAGACTGCTGCTATTGCAAATAGTATGAACTATCTGACAAAGAAAGGTAATCCATTTTAGGCTTATCTTGGATTCAACTTTTTTTTCTTTCTTTTTTTAGTATTTTTAGAAATAATTCAGTCTTTAGTGTCTGTCAGAGATTGTCATTTTTTTATTAATAATTTCTTAAAATGATTTGAATCCAGAAAATACCTATTTAAAATTCAATTCTTTATGTTTTTAAAAGTTTAGATGTTTTTATAAATTTTATTAGATATTAAGGTTGAATGAAAAGTTTTTTCATGATTCAAAATGTGAAAACATTTACGATGTAAACATGGGTTAATGGATTGAAAATTGATATGACTTGCCTCTTCACTGACAACATTGAGTTAATTTTTTTAAGGGTTTATAAGATAAACTTGGTTCTAGGAATCCTTGTGCACATTTTAAAACTGATTTTAATGTGGAGTCAGTTATTTAGGCTAATATTGTGTGAAATTGATATCATTTTAATGGCAGACAGATGCTTTCTTTCTCTGGTCTTTCTTATTATCCTTTCAAAGCACTGACTGTCATTTAAGGCAGCTATTTTTATCCATGCTGTAGTCTTGTCCTAGAGAGAATTTCTGGCTTTCCAGATCTATGTAAATAAAAGTAATTGCTCCATTTGGTTCCTCAAGGAAATTGTTCTGAGGGGTCCTGGAATAGTGCTATACCACTAAGGGGACTACAGAGCAGAGACAAGATTGATCGTATTAGGAATTATTTAAAATTTTGACTCTTATGATAGGCATCAGTTATAGCAATGACATTTTCTTCTACTCTTTTTCCTTTACCTCTGTCTAGGAATGTCCTCCAAGGAAATCTATGGTAACTTTAAATTTCAGAATGTTCGGTTTCTTTTCTTAATTATCTTATGTGGTTTCAGGCAATGTTGTGATTCAGAATTTATTGACACTTCATTATGACATTTCTGGAACTTGTGGGTAACAGTAGATAATTTATCAAATGCAGATAAAATTTGTATAAGTGTTTACAAAGAATTCTATTTTAGAAAGTTACAAATTAATATGCTTAAAGACTAGATATGCTACCCACACGTTCAAAGGTTATTTTTCATTGTATATGCTAACAGATGCCTAAATCACAGAATTAATAAATGCATGTTCCTAGTTTGTAATTAAGCCACATGGAAGGTTACCCTGCTTTTGATCTAGTATAGAAGTTTTACTACTTTTGTTTTATTACACTTGTCATTTTCTTATTTTTTGCATGGTTTTCAGAAATTTTTGGCTTAAATAATATTGAAACATAGAATGTGCTTTTTTCCCTCTGACTCAGTGTGTTGTTTTGTTTTTCTATAGATGATTCTTTCATTAGGCCTGTAACTTTTTGGATTGTTGGGGATTTTGATAGCCCTTCTGGAAGACAATTACTGTATGATGCTATTAAACATCAGGCAAGTATCTACACCTTCATTCTGTGTGCTGATGTTACTGTACTAGATGGGAAGTGGGAGTCCTGCTTTTCTACTGCTTGAGGGAAAGGAGCATTGTTTCTCTGAAGGTCTGCCCACTAGTGAGAAAAGAGAGGAGACTGCAGTATTCTGACTTTACTTAAGGGTATAGATTCTTTTAGAAAAAAGAAATAATGAGATCCTTATCATAGACAAATTTTTGTTGGGTGACTGTTCATGTTCTTTCTACAGAGATGCTGCAAAGATCAGGCTGTATATTGTGTGGGGGGAGGCAGGACCTTTACATTGAAGGAGGTCTAGATGTGGGGGAAATACTATGCAGATATCTTAGTGCTCATGTAATAGCAGATCTTGGCACGCAGAGGAATGCATATATAGATGGTCTGAAAGATACATTGCACATAAATTGTAGAACTTGAGTGAATGGCAAGGGTGAATGGTTGAGAAGAAACGGACTCTTCTAAAGAGTGTCATTGTCAGAGACTGAGCTGTTCCTTTTCCTGAGCAGTTTCAGATTGGATCTTCATCCAATTTCACACCCTTCCCATGTTTCCTTGCCACCCTGTGTCCCAAGGAGGCTTATTGGAGTACTGAAATACCGAGGTGATTTCAACTTCCCTAACATGTTAAGTGCCTTTATTGTCTATAATTTTTGAGTGGTGATAGAGTGGGAGAACAAGAAGGGAGAATTGAAAAAATTTTTTTCTTAATTTATTTTAGAGGAAGAGCACAAGTGGGAGGGGCAGGGAGAGGGAAAGAGAATCTCAAGCAGACTTCATGCTGAGCACACAGTCCTATGCGGGGCTTGATCTCAATGACTCTGAGATCATGACCTGAGCTGAAACCAGGAGTCAGGCACTTAACCAGCTATACCACCCAGGCACCCTAAGAATTGAAATTTTAAAAAAATATATTTTAATTGAAGTAAAATATAGGATCAAAAGAAGTACACAAATCTTAGAATTACTTAATGTCACAAAGGGAACATCCAGGTGGCCCACCACCCTGGTTTTAGACATAGAGAATTATCAAATTCCAGAAAGCCCTCTCCTGCTTGTGTCTCCATCACCCCTCACATATTTGTTTGTGTTCCTTTTTTTTAATCAACATTTTTGAGATTTATCCATAATATTACAAGTAGTGGTAGTTCTTTTTTCACTGTGCTGTATCATATTATATGGCTGTACCACAAAGTTTTGTTTGTTCATTTAATCTTTTTGATGGATAGTCTTTTTTCTAGTTAGGGGCTATTCTGAAGAAGGCTGCTTTCACCGTCCTTATATGCATCTTTAGCTATACCTTAGTATGAGTTTTTGTTGCTCATGTTTGTGACACAAGGTTTTATGGATCCCAGATAACTTTTCCAACATAGGTTCTTATCTTTTTACTCAGAGAGAGATTAATTTTTACAAGGAATCTGGGAAGGCCATGTGAACAAAGAAGTCTTTGAATAGAAACTGAAGATTGGTTGGGACTGAGGGAAGGAAGGATGGGATGGACTTGGGGTTTGCATGCCAACAGGAAGCATGGAGTGTGTTAGAGTGATACAAAATGTGTTGGGGAACATGGGACTCTGACAGCCTGTAATGGAGCTATATATATAGGGATGGTAAGAAGTGGAAGTTGGAAAGGTAGTTTTGGGACCAGTTCATGTAGGGGTTTGAAAACCTGGCTATAGCATTTAAATTTTATTCTGTATACAGATGAGCAGTACTAAAGACTTTTAAGAGAGATTATATTTGCTTCTTAATAAAATACGAAGATGTTAGTGTCACTCTTTAAGTTCAAAACATCTACCATATAACTCTTATTTCTCATTTTGTAAATAGAAATCCAGTAACAATGTTAGAATAAGCATGATCAATAATCCTAGTGAAGATATAAATTATAAGAACACTCAGATTTCCAGAGCAATCTGGGCAGCTCTCCAAACACAGACCTCCAACTCTGCTAAGAATTTCATCACAAAAATGGCCAAGGAGGAGACTGCAGAGGCCCTGGCTGCAGGAGCTGACATCGGGGGGTTCTCTGTCGGGGTAAGTCTCTGTGTGTTGCATGGAGCTGTCTTGTTTTGTTACTTTTCACAGAAATTCAGTCTCAGGGGCTGATGTATCTTGTTCATGATTGGGATTTGTGATTTTAGTACTGAGTTTCAGAGGATTTTTCTTACTTTGGAAGTATCTTTCCAGGAAATAACAATTGTGCCACATTCCCTTTACCACTTTTAATACCTTTAAATAAAGTTTCAGGATTGAATTCTTAAATATTTTAAGCACAAAGCCATTTGTTTTGTATAGTTTTTAAAAGACAGGCAATATTTGATTTGTTTATAGAGCAAAAAACTATGATTGAAGCTTCTTATGAGTTAGAGGCTTACGTGTTCTTGATGTGTTCTGATATAAGCCCATATATGTTCATTATATAAGTTACTACCTTTTGAACTATTTCATAATTTTAAAATTCTTACAAAATGATAAGTATATACTTGATGTTTCAGTTAGCAAAAAGGCTCTTAAAATTAGCAGGATTTTAAAATACAGAATAAAAAAATACAGAATAAAGATATGATGAAGAATAACTTGCCAATTGAGCAATCACATAAAAGAATAGTTATAGGAAATAGGCATTACTTGATAAATTAGAGGGTGGGAGAAAATGGGAGGAGTAGAGAATTGAGACATCATTAATGTTAATTATTAAAATTAGTTCTGACTCTCCATTAAGAGATCATTTTATGATTTATTCATTATGATTATTCACTTTTATAGCTTGCTTAATAACAATTACTTTTCCTTAATAACAATTACTTTCCTAGGGCATGGATTTCAGTCTTTTTAAAGAGGTCTTTGAGTCTTCCAAAATGGATTTCATTTTGTCTCATGCCATGTACTGCAGGGATGTTCTGAAGCTGAAGAAGGGACAGAGGGCAGTGATCAGCAATGGAAGGGTGAGGATTTTTTTGTCCTGAGACAAACTTGACTTCAGATTAGATCAGTGAGCAGTGTTGGTCGTGTTCTCCTCTGAAGCTAGTAGACTCCTCAAACAGAGCCACTCTTTCCAAAGGGAATTGGGGCTTATGCAGTGATGATGGTAGTTTCTGCACCCTATTTCAAAGGTGATTTGCTTTTGACAGAAGCATCCTTATGTAAAACTAAAACCTTTTTGCTGTTTAATTATGTCCTGCCACATGTACAGTGGTGGCAGGAGTGTGTTGTCTCTCAGAGAATAAGCTGATAAGGCTCTGATACATGAAGTATACATCCATTGTGGGAACTGTGTTCATAGTTGTGTAGTCTCTGTCAACTTCAGTGGTGCAGGCTTAGACTATTTCATACATACCTGCAGCCAGGGACATGAAACTGGGGGTGGGGGGTGGGGTACCAAACTTTGAACTCTTAGCACCAAGGGTGAAATCTCTGCTGTCTGTTCCTCACTACACTGCATCTCTTGTTTGGTTCTGTTATTTATATCCAGTGAGAATCAATGAAACTCGCTATTTTGTTTTATTTCAGAGTTGCTTAACTATAAAAATATTGTGGAGTATACAGTCTAAGTCTACATTCTGTAATTGAGGAATTGTTAAATAAATAACTGGATGAGTTGATTTGGGTTTTATTTTTACCTTTTTCACTGATTTTATTAGATGTATACATGTCTTGGGTCTTTAAAATGATTAGGTTTATAAGATAGCCTAAGGACAACAGAGTCCTTCTTTTCAGCTTATAATGCTACCACTGACTGCCCTGCTCCTCTTCACAGATCATTGGGCCACTGGAGGACAGTGAACTCTTTAATCAAGATGATTTCCACCTCCTAGAAAATATCATCTTAAAAACTTCGGGACAGAAAATCAAATCCCATATTCAACAGCTTCGGGTAGAAGAGGATGTGTAAGTTTTGTGGAAGAAATTAATTAGTGAATGTCATAGGGACTGTGTTGAACTTTACTCCTGCTTCCTATTTCATGGTGTTTATTTCCATTGTGAGCTCACAACTTTGAGATCAAGAGATGCACACTCTACTAACTGAGCCACCCAGGTGCCCTTACTTTGTGCATTTTATATTGTTTTTCTTTTATTGTTGAGTTATAGGAGTTCTATATAAATAAGTAAATATTCTGGGTATTGATCTCTTATGGATAGACAATATGCAAATATGGTCTCTCATTCCATGAGTTACATTTTCATTCTTTTGTTAGTGTCCTTTGGTGAATAGTTGGAGGATATAAAGTTTGAAAGTTCTGGTTTTTTCCTTCATCTCTTCCATATACCTTCATGCTGCAGTGAAGTATTGACTTTGATAGCTGCCAGACCAGTCCCTTTGCCAAGTCTTGTGATAGAGGAAGGAATCTTCTTTTATCTCAACCAAAAACAAGGCAACAGATAAAGAAGTTTCCTTCTACTTTAGTGGCTTTTTAGTGATGCCCCTTGTTCCAGCCTATGAAACACTTCCCTGATGCAGGCCAGGAGGTGCGCCCCTGACTTGAAACCATCATATCACAGCATAGGCTTGGTGTGCTGTGCCCTTGGACCATTCTTTCTCCTTTTGGACTATATAATTGCCAGACTAGGCATGGAAGACTTGCCGTTTATTAAAGAGAGGTGGCACCATCTCTCGAGGGTTAATTGAGGGAAATAAGGTAGTCATAGGGCTACCTAAAGATAAACTAAAACTATTTGGGTTCTCAGAATTACCTTGCCTGCCTAGGGTTTTCATTAGTGCCATAGCTGCTCCACCTTGGAGAGGGCCCCCTGTGATAGCCACAGCTTTCATTCATGGCCCAGACCTGCAGCCACAAGGCCATTCTCCACTTTCTGAAGTTCACTGTGGGCTGTTTGATCACAATTGCACTGACTAAACATAAGCGTGCTTTGTGAAACTTTAGGGAGTCTGTTGTTTGCCTGCTCACCCACGTCCACATTGCTTACTCAAGTCTACATAATCCAGCATCCCTTTAAATGTTTTGTGAATGTTGACATATCACAGGATACAAGTGGCCTGTATTATATAGGTTCAGACTCAGTGAGAAGTACCAAGAGAGATAGTTTGATTTGGTTCAGTGAGAAAATGTATAGGCTTGTTTCCAGTTCATATATATTCACAAGTGTTTTTTTAGAATTCTTAAAATTCAGTCCTTGGTTCAGCAGATTCAAGCATTTTTTTCAGTCTTATGGTTTAGTTCAAGATCTTCCTTGGTTAGAAATCAACTTTAGAAGAGGCAGGGAAAGCAGAAGTGCTTTTTTAAGTTGTTCACTGCAGTGTTGATTGTAATAGTGAAGTAGGAAGCAACCTAGATGTTTACTAGCCAGTTGGTGATTATTGTGTATCAGGAAATCTAATGATAGTCATTGAAAATATTGATGTACCCTATATGTATTAACTAACAAAAAGATGTTTGTAATATATAGTTAAATGAAAAAGCAGGTCATCAGGGGCACCTGGGTGGTTCAGTCGATTGAGCATCTGACTCTTGGTTTCAGTTCATGTCATGATCTCAGCGTTGTGGGATTGAGCCCTGTATTGGGCTCCATTCTCAGCGTGGAGTCTGCTTGAGATTCTTTCCCTTTTCCTCTGCTCCTTCCCCAGCTCACCATCTCTCTCTCTCTCTCAAGTAAATAAAATCTTAAAAAAAAAAAAAAAAGGAAAAGCAGGTTATCAAATAATATAATCCAACTTTTGTTTATATATATGTATATATTTAAAAATGTAGGAGAATTATGAACCAAAATGTCATTAATGCTTATTTCTTGATAATGATATTGTATATATATCAGTTTTCTCATTTTTTTTCCTGAATTTTTTTTCAGTGAATTATTACTCTAATAATCCTAAAGACTAATAAAGCTATTTAGAAGCGGGTGAGGGAGAAGGTAAATAACACAAACTTACAGTCTGTTATGGGCCAGGCCCTGAGCTTGGTGCTTTATAAAATGTTTAGCTGGTGCAATATTTACAAGTGTCATACAAAGTATGTACTATCCCCATTTCACATATGCAAAAATCAGTATCTTCTTCAAGGTTATGAAACTACTCAGTTACAAAATCAGTAGTTTTTCTCTTGCCTATTGGTAAAAGTTCATATGTTCTTTAAACAATTTCGGTGGCATTCAATACTTAGACTGGTAATTGGAAAAACTTTCAGTTAAAGAGATACTAAATTTTCACCAACCATGTCTTTCAGGGCAAGTGACTTGGTAATGAAGGTAGATGCTCTCCTGTCAGCTCAACCAAAAGGAGATGCAAGAATCGAATACCAATTTTTTGAAGACCGACACAGGTACAGAATTAATATTGAATTTATGCATATTCTTGAATAAAATGGTAAAATTGCCTTTACCTCATCTCCTTTATTTTTCTATCTGAAGTGTGTATATAAGTTGTTTGAATGGAAAATTTTGCCTGGTTGTGCAGTTTTCATATATACTCATTTTCTTATGCAGAATTCATATACAGACTCAGTTGCATAAAAGTTGACATTTTTTCTAAATAAA
This sequence comes from Canis lupus baileyi, assembly GCF_048164855.1. Classification (NCBI taxonomy): domain Eukaryota; kingdom Metazoa; phylum Chordata; class Mammalia; order Carnivora; family Canidae; genus Canis; species Canis lupus. The sequence goes on along the minus strand of NC_132857.1, from coordinate 27,726,845 downwards.
TCTGAAATACTTCTGACTGTACCCTTCTAGAAAACAGAAAGCATAAATAGAAAAAAATTAGTTGTAATTTTCTGATACCCAAAAATAAACACAGGTTGGTAGGGCACCCTACCAATGAAAACGATTTTGTTTTCAATAAAATAAAAATAAGTTTTAGCATTGTGAAAAAAGTCCTTGCCTTTTGGTTCTGAGTTATTTATTTGAAAGTTTCAAACCTAAAGAATAGTGGAAACGTTTTTACAGTGAACACCTAGATATCTTGACCCTGGGTTCACCAGTTGTTAACATTATGCCACATTTATCTGTCATCTATGTGGGTTTGTTTGTGCATATGTATGTGTAGCACATAAAATGTATATTTATGTTTGCATACAAACATACGCGTACTTATATTTTTCCTGAACCATTTGAAGGTACATTGTAGACATCATTACACATCATGCCTGAATTCCTCAGCATGTTGTTTCCTGAGCGCCAGGAGTGTCTCCACTATTGGCATACTTTAGAGATTTAACCTTGAAGCAGTGATACTAAGTAGTACACAGTCCATATTCACATTTCTCCAAGGCCCCAGTAATGACCTTTGAAAACTGTTTTGTTCTTTGATTTGACCCAGATCACATGTTGCAGCTCTTTGTTGTGGGTCTCTTTTAGTCTCCTTAAATCCAGAACATTTCCCTACATGCTTTTTGTTTGTTTTGTTTTGTTTTGTTTTGTCTTTTATGACAATGACATTTTTTTCCCACGTTCTGAAGTTAGAGATTTATTTCAGTACTTTACCACATACCAAATATCATGAAATCTATTTTATTTTATTTTATTTTATTTTATTTTATTTTATTTTATTTTATTTATTTTATTTATTTTATTTTATTTATTTTATTTTATTTTATTTTTTATTTTATTTTATTTTATTTTATTTTATTTTATTTATTTTATTTTATTTTATTTTATTTTATTTTATTTTATTTTATTTTATTTTATTTTATTTTATTTTATTTTATTTTACTGGTTTGATTTGCCAGCATATAGTACAACACCCAGTGTTCATCCCATTTTTATTATTATTATTTTTTTTTTATTGAAGTTCGATTGGCCAACATACAGTACAACACCCAGTGCTCATCCCATCAAGTTCCCTCCTCAGTGCCTGTCACCCAGTTCCCTCTCTTCATTTTCAGGCTGGAGGTGTCCTTAGGTCTAAAATGAGTCTCTTGTAGACAGCAGATAGATGGGTCTTGCTTTTTTATCCAGTCCGATACCCTGAGTCTTTGGATGGGATCATTTAGCTCATTCACGTTCAGAGTAACTATTGAAAGATATGAACTTAGTGTCATCATAATACTTATTCAGTCCCTGTTTTTGTGGATTATTTTTTTAGGCTTCCTCTTTCTTTTACAGGGTTCCCCTTAATATTTCTTACAGAGCTGGTGGTCACATATTCTTTCAGTTTCTACCTATCTTGGAAGCTCTTTCTCTCTCCTTCTCTTCTGAATGAGAGCCTTGCTGGATAAAGTATTCTTGGCTGCATGCTCTTCTCATTTAGTACCCTGAATATATCATTGCCAGCCCTCTCGGGCCTGCCAGGTGTCTGTGGAGAGGTCTGCTGTTAATCTGATATTTCTCCCTACATAAGTTAAGAATTTCTTATCTCACTCTGCTTTAAGGATTTTCTCTTTATCTTTGGAATTTGCAAGTTTCACTATTAAATGTTGAGATGTTGAACAATTTTTATTGATTTTCGGGAGGGGGTCCTTTCTATCTCTTGGACCTGAATGCCTGTTTCCTTCCCTAGATTTGGGAAATTCTCAGCTATGATTTGCTCACATATACTTTGTGGTCCTCTCTCCCTCTCAGCCTCTTCTGGAGCCCCAATTATATTTAAATTCTTCCTTCTCAAGCTATCATTTATTTCCTTAAGCCTTTCCTCATGGTCTCTTAATTGTTTTTCTCTTTTTTCCTCAGTTTCCTTCCTTACCATCAACTTGTCTTCTATGTCACTCAACTCTCTCTTCCACCTCATTAACCCTAGCAGTTAGAACATCCAGTTTGGATTGCATCTCTTTTAATCTGTTTTTAATTTCATCCTGTTTAGATCTCAGTTCTGCTGTAATGAAGTGTCTAGAGGCCTTTATGCCTTTTTCCAGAGCCACCAGTAGCTTTATAATCATGCCTCTGAATTGGCTTTCTGACATCGAATTGAAATCCGCATTCTGTAACTCTGTGGCAGAGAGTACTGTTTCCGGTTCTTTTTTTTTGTGGTGAATTCTTCCTTCTAGTCATTTTGTCCAGTGCAGAGTGGCTGTATGAGCAGGCAGAGTCAAAAATATCAACCACGACTTAAGTAAAATTCACCCTAGATGATTCCAAAGAGGTCAGAGACCAGAAAATGAAAAAGATCAGAAAATAAAACTAAGGACCACTAAAGTGAAAAAAAAAAAAAAAAAAAGTAAAAAATAAAAGGCCAAAACCCCAAAGAAAAAGAACAAAGAAAAAAAGAAAAGAGAAGAGAAATAGGGGGGGCTGGGGGCTGAGGGTGGTGAAGAAGTGGTAGTGGAGGGAGAATGTAGTCTACCTGAGGGGTCCTAGAGGGTGATCCTCTTAGTTCTGAATGTATTTTGTTTTGTATGTTAGAAGATGCTCAGTCCCAAATTTGTATAAACCAGCAATACTTATAGAAAGCCCCAACAATGACCACCAAAGCATAAGCAAGATAAAGGAGGGGAGCAGAATGGGAATGAAGAGAATATAATCTCACAGAATGAACCAGCACGGTATTCTACTTGGTTCTGGGTGTATGCTGGTCATGTTTTAGAAGGTATTAACTTCTGCCTTTGTAGAACAAAACAAGGTAGAGAAAACAAAAAACACAAAACAGAAACCTATATTTTGTATATCTCCTAAAATTAAATTGAATATGTTGAAAAGAATCCAGAAGTGAAAAATGTATCTAAGACATGTAATTATAGAAATATGAAGCCCAAAAAGGAAAAAACTTAAAAATGAAGAGTTGATAAAATATTGTAGTTAAGATGGTAAAAGAGAAAAAATATTGGAAACTTTTAGTCTGGTATAAAAACGAGTTGTAATGGAAAAAGGAAAACAAAGGGGTACCTTCTAGTTCTATATACTGTATTCCCTCGATTTTCCCTTGGTCTAGACCTTTCCAGCGCTGCTTGGTCAAGAGCTTGCTCTTCCTTTTACTTCTAGCTGGTCTTCTGGGGGAGGGGCCTGCTGTGCTTATTGTCTGGTGTCTGTGCCTGGGTGGAGATGCCTGCCCCTCACCAGGTGTAGGGCTCAGTATGAGCTGTTTATCCTTGGTTTATCCCTCAGCAAGGCTTTATTCCCTGGTGGCCCCGCCTCTCACAGGCAGAAGGTGAAACGAGGAAAAACAACAATGGTGATGGCCAGATTTCCAGCTCTGGAGTCGAGCTCCCTGCGAGTAATTAATGCAATCTCCCATTCCTCACTGGCGTAGATGCTCCTGGGGCCAGCATGGGTGCACTGCTCTGCACAGCTTGGGGGTGCCCAGTGGCAGGAAAGTTCTCACTGTCCTGTGCATTCCCTGCTTCTGCCTGTCCCAGGGGGAGCACAGGATCACTGGCTTTGTCCGCTTGGGTGCCCTGGTATCTGGGACCCTGTGCCGCTGGACCCGCGCTCCCAGGGTCCACCTCTGCTGAAGGGAATTGGGCATAGCCACCTCTGTCTGGAGCCGGCCCACCGACTGGCTTCTCCTAACTTCCCTGAGGGCTGCAGTGCTCTAGCCCTTTACCGATATTGAATGGAAGTTTGCAGTGCGCTTTACCCCCGGGTGCTCCTCCTCTTATAGTCACTCCAGGAATCTTGAAGCTTCACTGCCCCTCCTGGGAGTTTTTTTTTTTTTTTTTTAAATAAATTTATTTTTATTGGTGTTCAATTTGTCAACATACAGAATAACACTCAGTGCTCATCCCGTCAAGTGCCCCCCTCAGTGCTCGCCACCCAGCCACCCCCACCCCCCGCCCACCTCCCCTTCCACCACCCCTAGTTCGTTTCCCAGAGTTAGGAGTCTCTCATGTTCTGTCTCCCTTTCTGACTTATTTTTTCTCCTTTCCCCTTTATTCCCTTTCATTATTTTTTATATTCCCCAAACGAATGAGACCATATAATGTTTGTCCTACTCCGATTGACTTGTTTCACTCAGCATAATACCCTCCAGTTCCATCCACGTCGAAGCAAATGGTGGGTATTTGTCGTTTCTAATGGCTGAGCAATATTCCATTGTATACATAAACCACATCTTCTTTATCCATTCATCTTTCGATGGACACCGAGGCTCCTTCCACAGTTTGGCTATTGTGGACATTGCTGCTAGAAACATCGGGTGCAGGTGTCCCGGCGTTTCATTGCATCTATATCTTTGTTTTTGGCCACTCTGCACTGAGCAAAATGACTAGAAGGAAAACCTCACCTCAAAAGAAAATCAGAAACAGTCCTCTCTCCCACAGAGTTACAAAATCTGGATTACAATTCAATGTCAGACAGCCAATTCAGAAGCACTATTATATAGCTACTGGTGGCTCTAGAAAAAAGCATAAAGGACTCAAGAGACTTCATGACTGCAGAATTTAGATCTAATCAGGCAGAAATTAAAAATCAATTAAATGAGATGCAATCCAAACTAGAGGTCCTAACGACGAGGGTTAACGAGGTGGAAGAACGAGTGAGTGACATAGAAGACAAGTTGATGGCAAAGAGGGAAACTGAGGATAAAAGAGACACAATTAGGGGATCCCTGGGTGGCGCAGCAGTTTGGCGCCTGCCTTTGGCCCAGGGCGCGATCCTGGAGACCCGGGATCGAATCCCACATCGGGCTCCCGGTGCATGGAGCCTGCTTCTCCCTCTGCCTGTGTCTCTGACTCTCTCTCTCTCTCTCTGTGACTATCATGAATAAATAAAATCTTAAAAAAAAAAAAAAAAGAGACACAATTAAAAGATCATGAGGATAGATTAAGGGAAATATGTGACAGCCTGAGGAAGAAAAATTTAATTGGGGTTCCCGAGGGTGCTGAAAGGGCCAGAGGGCCAGAATATGTATTTGAACAAATCACAGCTGAAAACTTTCCTAATCTGGTAAGGGAAACAGGCATTCAGATCCAGGAAATAAGAGAGACCCCCCCCCTAAAATCAATAAAAACCGTTCAATACCTCGACATTTAATAGTGAAACTTGCAAATTCCAAAGATAAAGAGAAGATCCTTAAAGCAGCAAGAGACAAGAGATCCCTAACTTATATGGGGAGGCATATCAGATTAACAGCAGACCCCTCCATAGAGACCTGGCAGGCCAGAAAGGGCTGGCATGATATATTCAGGGTCCTAAATGAGAAAAACATTCAGCCAAGAATACTTTATCCAGCAAGGCTCTCATTCAGAATAGAAGGAGAGAGAAAGAGCTTCCAAGACAGGCAGGAACTGAAAGAATATGTGACCTCCTGGGAGTTTTTAAAGTTCCTGCTTCTCCAGGGCTGGGCTTTCCTCCCCCAAAGTCTCCTCACGGTGTCCCTCCCCTACTTTATTCTTATGTCTCTTCTCTTCTCTTCTCTTCTCTTCTCTTCTCTTCTCTTCTCTTCTCTTCTCTTCTCTTCTCTTCTCTTCTCTTTTCTTTCTTTTCTCTCTCTTCTCTTCTCTTCTCTTCTCTTCTCTTCTCTTCTCTTCTCTTCTTTTCTTTCTTTTCTTATTCCTTCCTTTCCTTCCTTCGAAAACTTTTCTCTATAGCATTCCAGCTGTATCTCTTTAAATCTCAGGTCAAATTTGTAGGTGTTGAGGATGTTTTGAAAGTTATCTAGGTAAGTTGGTGGCACCAGGTTTGTTGAGGACCCCTTACCATCTTACCCTTCCTCCTCAACAATGACTTTTTTTTTAAGAGTCCAGGCCAGTTATCTTGTAGAATGTCCCATAGTCTGGGTCATCTCCTCTGATTAGTCTTAAGATTAAGTTATCCTTAGGGAAGAATCCTTGCAGTTGATGTATATAGCCAGGCAGATTATATATTTTGATTGTGCCTTAGAGGTTTTAGATATTGAAGCTTGCATCATGCTCCTTTATGATTCTGATTTAATTAGTCTGGGGTAGATTGGACTTTGGTTTCATTGATCTGGGCTTTCTGACAGCCGGTTCTTGTGGGGATCAAATTTGACCAGACTTATTTGATGATTAAGGCTAGAGAGGAGACCCTCTCCTTTCTCCCTGGCTGTATGTTCTAATTTCTTACATTGTCATTGGGGGAAGACTTCTGGGCTCCTCGCTAGCCCTGTTTGGATTTTGCCCATTAGCACTCATCTTTTTATCATTGTATACTTTCAGGAAATAACTTACCCAGTTACCACCACAGGAAACATATTTCCTAATTGGCTTGCTATCTTGTTTGCCTTTCATGGCCAAGATAGTGAGTCTCGAGCAAGAATCTCTTCTTTTTAGAGCATCGTTTTTTCCATGAGTCTTAAATAATTAAAATGCTCTAATTACAAATTCTGTTATGAGACAAATTCTAATTAGAGAAATTCTTCTCATTGGGGTTGTGTTAAATAAGTGTTTGTTATATTTAAATCAGAAGTTTCTTATTTGTGTGAGAAATAGAAAGGTCTGAATTATTGCTTATGTATATCCTTGCCCTTGAAGTGTGGCTCACAGAACAGCAACAGCATGAGCTAATCTTTAACATGAAATGATTGGTTTGGCTTTAACACACGTTTCTTCCCTTTCTTGTCTGTCACTTTTGGCCTAACTCTGGTCCTCTCTCTAATACAGCTAGTATCTTTCAACATGATATTGTTAGTTTATACTATTCTCCATTTCCATACTGTTAGTCCTCTAATCTTGGTTTTTGTCTTATTCTCTTTTTTGTGATAGAAATGTGGAGTGGTTAAAAGAACACACAAGGTCAATTTCTGGTACTGCCTGTTGTGGATCACCTAGAACATTGGGTCAGAACATTAACTTGTCACACAGAACTCTACCCAAACCTACCAGGTTCACAGGTTTTGACCTGGGTGTGCCTTATTCAGATGCTATAGAGCATTGTTTGGGACGTTTCTTCTGGTTCCTTTTGTGAGAATTTATATAATCCCATTCTTTAGTGAGCTTCTCTGTCCAGAATTCTGGAATAGCACAGAGGTCCGGGTTATCTGAAGGGCTCTCATACTTTGACTTTTACCTAGAGTTTGTTAAAGTGCAAATTGCCTGACCCACCCCCTGACTTTCTGATTTAGGAAGTGTGGATTGTTGCTGACAGTTTGTTTTTGACAAATTTCCAGATGAAGCTAATACTGCTGGTCTGGAGCCACACTTTGAAAACAGCTGTATTAGAGTGGGGAAAAAGGTTATTGTGGAATAATTATTGGCAGCTGGAAATTTTATCAAAAATTGAAAACATCTGCTTTGATAACGGGCACAAAGCTATTTTGATGGTTATTTCCAAAGCAGTTAAGATTTGAAATAGCCTTCATCACCATTTAAACTATAGTTCCTCAGTTTTGTTAGTTACATTTTATTTTGTACTTTTGTTTTTCCTCCCACTGAGTAAATTGCTTTTGCACAGAACAGTAATGATTAGCACCAGAACTACATTAAAATATTGTTGAGAGCAACCAGAGATAGGCATTGATTTGACAAATTTAGATTTTGGAAAATTGGATGTGTTTTAAAACCCTTTCAAGTTTATTCATTTTCAAAATGTATCAGAGGCTCCTGCTCCTCTTAAGTCATCTAAGTCAATATGACTTCAGAAGGAGGCCATGTGACTAGAAACAGCAGCTGGGAAGGTGCACCTTCTCCTCAGAAAGCCTAGATGTACAACCTGACGTCTAAACGGCTACTGTTTTTCAGTTACTAAGACAAAATATGTATGACTTAATGTCCTTGTAAAGGGACTCAGTTCTTTTGGAAATGCGATTAAAAACATGTATTATGCACAAAAATATTTGTATCCTGTGACTCAGTAATCTCATGTCTAGGACTCTGTCAACTCTAAAGAAATTTCTAAGTATGAAAAAAACTTGTATGTATGGTGTTACTTATAGGTTGCAAAAGCCGTCCAAATGTCCAGCAATAAGGAATAGCTTAAGTAAACATGCCAGATTGACTTGGTATATTGAAGATTATTTCCTATTCAGGATGCTTAATGTGTAACAATATGGAAAAATCATTGTGATAAGGTGGTGGGGGAAGCAAGGATATTGTTCTAAAATTGCTAATATTCGTTAGGTATAGCTGCTCTATATCTATGGGCATTTGAGAAGGTCTACGGAAAAAAATGCCACAGCATGGTTGGGTTGGGATGGCGAGATTTTGTGATTATTTCCTTTTTCTCTCACAAGTTTTCTGTAATGTTCTTTGTATTATTTTTAAAAATCTGTTTCTTCACTACTCATTACTCTTCTTGCCAAGAAATTAAAAAATTGGTATAGTGTTTGTAATTGTCAAAAACAAACATCAGCTTTTAGCATCAAGCTGGTTTTCCTTCTCAACACATATCTCTTTGTTCATTTAGAGTGAACTTGAGTCTTTAGCAGGTTTTGCAAACTTTTAGGTAGATATAATTACATGATTAACCACCATGTAATCTTACTGTTCTAGTAAACAAGTGTTTTTAGAAATGCTGAGAGGGCTGATAGGTTATATGGACCTTTTAAAAAAAAAGTTAACTTGTTTTCTCTTTTCCAATAGATTAATGTTTTGTCTTTTTGATCTCTGTAGTGCAATTAAAATGAGGCCAAAGGAAGGAGAGACGTATTTTGATGTCGTGGTTGTCATTGACCCTGTCACCAGAGAAGCACAGAGACTTGCCCCATTGCTCTTGGTAGGCATACCCTAAATGGCAGTTCACATTTCTTGGTCCCAGGCCCTGTGACTCTCTGAGTGTCATTGTTCCCCTGGTTATCTTCAGAGAGCATTGGAAAATGTTACAGGGCATCTTGGCAAAGCACAAATGTCTTCATAAAGATTGATAATGGCTCTGCAAACAGCCTTATAACCTTGAAAGTTGGCACAAGTTTGGTTGGTTTCCTCATGTAATTTTTTAAAAATGTCCTATTTAGAGCAAGGTGTCTCTCTCTCTCTCTCTCTCTTTTTTTTTTTTTTTAAGATTTTATTTATCTATTCATGAGAGACAGAGAAAGGCAGAGACATAGAGGGAGAAGTAGGCTCCCCGGGGGGAACCAGATGTGGGACTCGATCCCCAGACCCGGGATCATGCCCTGAGCCAAAGGCTCAACCTCTGAGCCACTCAGGCGTCCCTAGAGCAAGATGTCTTTTAATTAAATTGATTTGGGGCAGCCCGGGTGGCTCAGCGGTTTAGCGCCGCCTTCAGCCTAGGGCCTGATCCTGGAGACCCAGGATCGGGTCCCAGGTCGGGCTCCCTGCGTGGAGCCTGCTTCTCCCTCTGCCTGTGTCTCTGCCCTTCTCTCTCTCTGTGTCTCTCATGAATAAATAAGTAAAATCTTAAAAAAAAATAATTAAATTGATTTTTGCCATATTTTGATTTATAATGAATAAGAGTTAAAAAGGGTAAAATAATTTTACTTTATCATTTTCCTTTTTAAAAACTAGCATTTTTTAGATTAGCATGTCTTGTAGATTTGTATATTACAATTTTAAGAAAATCTAAGAACTCTGCCAAAAAGACAGTTGCCTCAACATCTTTTTTTTTGAGTTGTATTTCTTTTTTGAGGTGACATTTAATTGACATATAATCAACTAACCTTTTGGTGGGTGTGTGTATATAAGGTTTTTTCCTACTATAGTATATAGACCATACTGATGAACCTTTAAAATTTTCCTTGTATAGACAGCTCTCCCATTATCCATCAGTTGCTTCATTACATGAGGGGGAGCAGTGATTTGCAGTAGCCCATTTGCCATGCTTTTGCCAAGTGATAAGTGTTTGTGATTTAGATTGTGTGCCAGAGTTGTGATTTTCAGAAATTTCTCCAGTACAGATTTTATGGCTTTTATTACCTTTCTGTGTTTCTTGAGATATTAAGAGGTGTTAACTTAGTGTCAGAGTGGATGTTTCTGAAGAGAATATATAAATATTTTGCCTCAAATATCAGTCACTTTCTATGTAGGAAAATTTTATGTTTTGTCCCTGGCTTACTCTTTTAGGTTTTAACCCAGCTGATCAACATGAATCTAAGAGTGTTTATGAACTGCCAATCTAAACTTTCTGACATGCCTTTAAAAAGGTAAAACAAACTGTTTAAGAAAATCAATTGAAAATGTGGTATCTGAAAGGTGATATTAAATGTTAAAGTTCAAATGGGTTTATAGGTGGACTTCATGTTTGAAAAGATTGTTAACTGTATGTTCAGTTTTGCTCAATTTCTGCTCTCATTCACAGTTCTAAGAACTTAGTGTGGGCATGGAAGCATTTAAGTGGCATTAACTCAGGTTACTTGAGCCTGCCTGCCTCTCTCCCTCCCTCCCTTGGAATTACATAGTTCTTTAATTTTAGAGTATTTGGATCAATGTAGCTATTAAATTTACCTAGTTAAAAAAATGTGCTGTGGTACAGAAAGAAACTTGTCTGTTCCTTTTTATCTTAAAAGTGGAGCAGTTATTTCAAGTTGGAGTATATTTGTCAGAGGAAACTCATTTGCATGTATCTTGAGAAGGAGAGCAGGCTTAGCTCTATGTTGTCTGAACCTTGGAATGGTCATTTATGGAGAAAGTTATATAAAAAGATGTTAATAGTAATAGGGTAGCCATCTGCTGGGTCTGTGGGAAATTCCTGATGTGCAAATGTGCTTTGTTTGTGGGTTTTTTTTTTTTTTTTTTTAATTTTTATTTATTTACTTGAAAGAAAAAGAGAGAGCACAAGCCAGGAGGCGAGTTCAGAGGGAGAGAGGGAGAGAGATAGACTCCCTGCTGAGCAGGGCTCTACCCCAGGACCCTGGGGTCACGACCTGAACCGAAGGCAGATGCTTACCAACTGAGCCTCCCAGGCGCCCCTGTATGTGCCATGTTTTAGAAGTTAGATTCTAAGTGAACTCAAACACCGTTTGAAAGTGACTAAACCATTCTCAACCTCCACCATTGTCCTTGAGTAGGAGAAATGTTTAAACTACTGCATGTAGTGTTTTCAGGGCTCACCTGAGAACCATTTAGGACTTTGTGTTTAAGAGAAAAATAAGTTTCTCTTACTGATGGGAGGCATGTGTTCAGGAAATCTTGTGACTCCAAACAACAGCCACCCTTACCAGTATCAGAAAGAATGACCTCTCCTCTCAATTCTGTTCCTCCTGCTCTTGCATCTGCAACAGCCACAGGAGGCATAATTAGGTCAAGAGATGGTATTGGATACACTTTTCCCAGTCTGGGAGGATACCCTTGCAAATCTAGTTTGTTTTATTTTAAACTAGCTAGTTACCTGTGTGAATGCCTGTGAACTTAAAGACTATGGGAGTACTAAAAAGACTCACTTTTTTTTTTTTTTTTTTTTAATTTCAGCTTTTACAGATATGTCTTAGAACCAGAGATTTCTTTCACTCCAGACAATAGCTTTGCTAAGGGTCCAATAGCAAAATTTTTGGATATGCCACAGTCTCCTCTTTTCACCCTGAATTTGAACACACCGGAGAGTTGGATGGTGGAGTCTGTCAGAACACCGTATGATCTTGATAATATTTATTTAGAAGAGGTAAGAATGTCATTGCTCCTACGTATGTAATCTTGTGTTGTAAACTGTTTAAGATGGAGTGGTGGTAGTTTCTGACTGAACAGAGATGTCTGTTATCACTTATAATTGTATTATTAAAAAATAATAGCTTCATTGAGATCTATTTCACATACCATAAAATTCACTCTTTTAAAGTATACAATTCAGTAGTTTTAGTATATTCACAAAATTGTTCAGCCATTACCACTACTTAGAAACCATACCCATTAGCAGTCATTCCCCATGACCCCTGGCAACCACTATTCTACATTCTGCCTCTGTGGATTTGCCTGTTCTAACATTTGATCTAAAGAGAATCATATATTTTTGTGACTGGCTTCTTTCACCTAAATTATTAGTTTTAAGGTTTGTCTATGTTGTAGCATGTATTAGTATTTAATTCTTTTTTATTGCCAGGTAATATTTTATTGTATAGATATATCACATTCTGTTTATCCATTCATTGATAGACATTTGGGTTGTTTCTACTTTTTGCCTATTATAAATAATGCTGCTGTGAATATTCATGTCCAAGTTTTTGTAGATGTGCTTTTATTTCTCTTGGAATTGGTGGATCATACAGTAATTCTTTGTTTAATTAATTGAGGGCCTGCCAAACTTTTCCAGGGTGAGTGCACCATTTTCCCATTCCTGCCTATGATGTTGAGCATTTTTTTCAAGTGTTTATTGGCTGTATATTCTCTTTGGGGGAGAAATGTCTGTTCAATTCCTTTGCCTATTTTAAAATTTTTCCTTGTCTTTTTATTGTGGAATTGTAAGAGTTCTTTGTATATTCTGGATGCAAATCCCTTATCAAATACACGATTGGTAAATAATTTCTCTTTTTTTAAATAATTTCTTTCATTCTGTTAGCTGTCTTTTACTTTCTAGATAATGTTCTTTGAAGCACAAATGTTTCTAATCTTGATGAAAGCTGTTTTGTTTTTAAGATTTTATTTATTTATTTATTTATTTATGAGAGAGAGAGAGAGAGCGAGAAAGAAAGGCAGAGACATAGGCAGAGGGAGAAGTAGACTCCATGCAGGAAGCATGATATGGTACTCAATCCCGGGACTCCGGGATCATGCCCTGACCCAAAGGCAGATGCTCAGTCGCTGAGCCAACCAGGTGTCCCTGTTTTTTTTTGTTGTTACCTGTGCTTTTGGTTGTATACCTGAGAAATCAGTGTTTAATCATAGGTCACGAAGATTTACTCCTAGAAGACTTTCAAAGTTTTAAACTCTTCCAATTAGGTCTTTTATTCATTTTGAGTTTTTTGTATTTGGTATGAGGTATTATTACACCTTTCTTTGCATGTGAATATCCGTTTGTCACAGTACTATTTGTTGAAAATACTATTCTTTCCCCATTGAATGATCTTGGTACTACCTTTGTCAAAGATCTGTTAAACCTACATGAATTTAATTCTAGACTCTCAGATCTATTCTCTTTTTTTTAATTTTTTTTTTTTTAGTTTTTATTTATTTATGATAGTCACAGAGAGAGAGAGAGGCAGAGACACAGGCAGAGGGAGAAGCAGGCTCCATGCACTGGGAGCCCGATGTGAGATTCTATCCCAGGTCTCCAGGATCGCGCCCTGGGCCAAAGGCAGGCGCCAAACCGCTGCGCCACCCAGGGATCCCTAGATCTATTCTCTTGATCTGTGTCTGTCCTTAGACCACACTTGTCTTACTGTAGCTTTGTTGTGAGTTTTGAAACTGGTGAGTTTTCCAATTTTATTCTTATTTTTTTGGGATAGTTTTGGCTATTTTGGTTTCTTTGTATTTTGGAATCAGCTTATTAATAGCTGTAGGAAAGGCTGCTGAGATTTTGTTAGAGATTACATTAAATCCCTAGATCAGTTTGAAGAATATTGCCATCTTAACATTAAGTGTTCTGACCCATGAACATGGGATGCCTTTCCATTTATTTGAGTCTTTAATTTCTTTCAGAAATGTTTTATAGGTCTTAGTATACAAGCTTATAAAAGATCATGTCATCTGCAGATAGAGGTAGTTTTATTTCTTCAAACCAAATATCTTTTATTTAATTTTCTTACCTATTTGGGAAAATTTTAAATTACCAATTAATTCCTTTATTATGGATTTGTTTAGATTTTCTATCTCAAGTCAGTTTCTGGAGTTTGTGTCTCAGGAATTTATCCATTTTATCTAGATTATAATTGGTCTGTAGTTATAGCATTTTTCTACAGTCTTTTAAATTTAAGCTTAATAGTGATGTGTCTTTTTCCCTTGCTGATTTCAGTGAGTTGGCTCTTCTCTCTTTTTTTTTGTGGTCACTCCAATTAAAAGTTTGTCAGTTTGTTGATATTTTTGAAGAACCAGCTTTTGGCTTCATTGATCTTTTTTTCTCTGTTTTTCTGTTCTTTATTTCATTTATGTTCATATAACTATTTTGAGTGTCTAAGGTAAGTGGTCCTTTCCCTCAGTCCACTTTCAAAGATCGAGAGTTCACAAGTGTAGTTTCACTGATGTCTCTTTACAGCCCTCACTCTCTGTACCTGGCTCAGAGTGTATTAACAAAAGAATTAAAACACATGGTCTTTACTTACAAGGAGCTAATGGCATCTCAGAGCCTTCTTCCTTTTAAGATAACTGTCTCTGTGTCTGTCCTAAAGATCTCTTCCTAGAGTTGAAGCCTGTTTCCTGGCTCCTCTTCTTAGGAATTGGGAGATCAGGAACTTGAAGATAGTTATTAAAGGACTCCTCAGCCTTCTTTTCATTAGGGTAAAGAAGAATCCCACAGGTGCTAATAAGTGAGGGGAGAGTGTGTGTACACACTTGCCTTATTTCCCACCTCAAACCTGTCTACCATATTTGTAACAAATGGGAAATACAGTCTTTGCCCTTGAAGAACCAACTTTTGGCGAGGAGATTGTACAATGGCCACAGAAAGCACTAAAGAGCAGTGCAAGAAGGCACAGAACAGATGCAGAGCAGCTCTCTTCCATATCCTTAGAGTTTTTGCTGCTATTTCCTGGGCTTTCTCTGTATCTGCTGAAAACAGAGCATGGGACTTGGTGAGCTTGTGGAGGTTTACCCCTTAGCTTTCATTATTATGCTTTTGGAATTTAGTGTTGCAGTAACACATTAAGCTCCAAATGGTGCATTATTAGCATTAGGTAGAATTACAGAGCCAAGCGTGAACTAGCCTGGGATAAAAACCCTTTAATTAACAAAAGCCAAGCTGCCCCAAGACCTTGCAATTATATTGTATTTTCTGCAAGGAATCAGTAATAATTTAGGCAATTGATGTAGAATATGAATGGTTTTATGTCATGGAGCTATGATACATTTTAGATATTTGCATTTAGAACAGCATTAGTATTTTCAGCTATATCCTGTAGGCCAAGATGAATTTACAGTTTTCTCTGCTGTTCTCATTGTTATCTTCCTTATTCTTTAGCTTTTAGATCTATTTGTTCTTTTGACAGTGTATTTTACGTACTTTTCCCCATACTACTTCCTAGATGATAATGTGATCTTTTCATCTGTACAGAACCTCCTTATTGTATTCTTTTTTTCCTGATTCTTTTCCCAACCCATCTGAGTTTTGAGAATTGTATATGGTTGTTAACCACCAGCATAATCAAGATACAGAGCATTTCCATCACCCCAGAAAGTTCTCTTGTGCCCCTTTACAGGCATTCCCCTCCCCTTTCTGTCACTATAGTTTTGCTTTTCCTTAAATTTCTTAGAAATATGGCCATACAGCATATAGTCTTTTATGTCTGGCTTTGTTCACTTTGCACAATGTGTTTGAAATCCCATGTTATTACATGTCTCAACAGTTTGTTTCTTTTTAAGATTTTATTTATTTATTCATGAGAGACACATGAGAGAGAGGCAGAGGGAGAAGCAGGCTCCCTGTGGGAGCCCAATGCGAGACTCAATCCCAGGACCCTGGGATCATGACCTGAGCCAAAGGCAGATGCTCAACCACTGAGCTACCCATGTGCCCATAACAGTTTGGGTTTTTTTATTGGTGAGTAATTTTCAAGTGATTTAATTCTGCTGTTGCAGGTGGATAGTGTGGTGGCTGCTGAGTATGAGCTGGAGTACCTCTTACTAGAAGGTCACTGCTACGACATCACCACAGGCCAGCCCCCACGAGGACTGCAGTTTACATTAGGAACTTCAGCCAACCCAGTCATTGTGGATACCATTGTTATGGCCAATCTGGTAAATAAGCAGTACATCACGTGGTGGTATTGAGTCATATTAATTTGGACACTACGATTTATGATGAAGGAGTTTGTAATGTGAACATGAGGGAGATTAAAATCCATGTTCGACTGAATTTGGTCAATATAAAAATTATAAGTTAACCTTGTAGGTCAGAATTACATGTCAGCCTAAAAAAAAATGCTAGAATATTCTTAATATTCTTTTCTAAGTAAAGTGGCCCCTGCAAATAAATTGCTTATGAGCTTGTAGGTCAGAATTACATGTCAGCCTAAAAAAAATGCTAGAATATTCTTAATATTCTTTTCTAAGTAAACTGGCCCCTGCAAATAAATTGCTTATGAGCTGACAGTGTTTTTCTTGGCTTTGAAGGTTTGTAGCTTATTCACACATGACACATTGATCCTTCACTCACAGATCAAGAACCCCCTTCTTGGCTTCACTGGCCTGTATTTTGCTAGTGTTTCTAATGTGTAGGGTTTTGTTTGTTTGTGTGTTGTTTTTTTAAAGAATTGCACCGAAATTATAACTATCCCTCGAAAACAGTATTTTGATATTTCAAAGAGAACTAAAATTTGTCTTTCTTCTTGCTGTAGGGCTACTTTCAGTTAAAAGCCAACCCGGGTGCTTGGATTCTCAGACTAAGGAAGGGTCGTTCTGAAGATATTTATAGAATCTACAGGTAGGATTAAGTGATGTAAGTGCTGTTTTTCCAGAACACTTTGTAAAGAATCAGCTTGAATTGAGTACTACACTGACAGCTAGGGAATAAGGATTTAATTTATGTATGATGAAACAGTGCTATTCTAGAAAATTGAGTATAGAAGAACTGTCAGGGTATGATAGGGCAATAACTGGTGTTAAATACTAGGAAGTATAGTCAAATTTCACTCTTTAGTCTTTCCTTTGTGCTAATAGCATCTTTGAATCAGATCATTTTCTCACTGCAATGAAAACCATAGGCAGATGAAAAATCGAGTCATTTCAAGAAAGGAAAGAAAAAATGAATAACAGATTTTTCTACCTAGACAGTGTATTTCTGGACCCTGGGTGAATTGCAGATACACAATAAGTATAAGCTTTGGCCATGAAATCTGTAGTACTGGCACTGGCTTTCCCAGGCTGTGGGAGTATGGAAGTATGTCAGAGCATTTCGTTGGTTAAGGGTTTTTGCCTTGAGATTTGCTCTGACTGCCTATTAGTTTAAAAAAATTATACTGCCTTTTAAAAGGTATAATCTAAATTCTGCTTAACACAATTTAATTTTAAGCTATGTGAAGAGAGTTCATGTCTATTTTTAGGAAGTGATTCCCATTACAGTGTATTTAAAATATTCTCTTGTGTCATCTTACTTCTATAGGATCTTTAGAGCAGTGTGGATTTTTGAACCTGTATTATAATAACAGATTCATTGTAAATACCAGGTTTTCTTCCAAATAATGTTTTCCAAATATTGTTTTGTAGAATTTAATCCCATCGTTAGAAGTTTTACTTGTTCTTCTTCTAAACTTTGTCCCTTTGTTTTCCTGGCTACTCTTTGCCTTCCCTAGCAGTGGGGAGTCCTCCTTTCTTCCTACTGTCTAGGGCTCTCTTTATCTTGGATATTCTCAGACTCTGGAGTATTTAATGTTCCCCCATTAGGAGTATTTCATGTTCCCCCATTAGAAACTTACCTTGCCTGAGAACTCTGCTCTCTGCTGGATTACAGTGAATGAATACAGTGAGTTCATATTTTGTTGTGGCTTTCTGCACTTAACACCTTGAAAATTGGTGCTTGGAAATTTTAGGCATTGCAGTTGATTGGGGATATCTTGTTTTTAATTATAAATATTTCTTCCTCTGCCGAAGCTCTGCCTGCAAATAGAGCTTATTATAGTTCTTTCTCCAGAACATGGGCACCAGATTGAGTACAGGGCCTACAGTTGGCTGGTTGTGTGCCTCTAGGCAAAAGGATAGAGTAGATAGATGCCTGTACAGAACTCTGAAGTAGAGTCATGCTTTATTTGTCCATGAAGGAGTAGAGTAATATGTTTCTAGTGATGGTTAAGAGTGGCTCATGCCCCTGGGCACTCCTTTATTGCTGGTACTGAGCTTGGCTCAGACTTTGTGAATATAGGCCTTGATTAAGTGCTCATCATGAGCTTGCCAGCACTGGCAGCTTTTCACTCTGTGAAAGGTAATTTAAAGAGGAGACTCAAGAAGGAGGTTTGGGTTGTGACTGATTAGAATGCTCAATGTTTGAAGGATAGAGATTCTGACAAAGTGCTTCTGTGTAGCTTGAAGGGGCTTCCTACAGGTTGTGAGGAAATAATTTGTTCTGGAAAACTCCTTTATGATAAAGATGATGGACAAATATGGCAGATTGATGTCAGACCACTTACTGCATTTTGAGAATTGTAATTTGTAATGTCTGTCTTACTCTTTCCCTTTCTTTTCTTTCTAAGCCATGATGGCACAGATTCTCCTCCTGATGCTGATGAAGTTGTTGTTGTCCTCAACAACTTCAAGAGCAAAATTATTAAAGTGAAGGTGAGTTTGGTAATGCTAAGGCAGCCACTCTTTTATAGTGGGTAAAGGTGGCGATATTCTGGCATTCAATAGCTCTTACCTAGAAATAGATGGATGTGTTAACTGATAATGCTATCACCATGGTCATCGTTTTACAATATATATGCATATCAAATCATCACATTGTACACCTTCAATTTATATAATATTGTTTGTCAATTTTATGCCAGTAAAGCTGATGGGGGAAAAATCCAGCTTAAAACTTTAATTCACCTTTGGAGTTTTATAGTGTTTATAGGAATGCCCTTTTTTTTTTTTTTTTTTCCCCTGAGAGAGAGCATATGCAGGGTAGGGTGGTGGGGATGGGGAGAGGGAGAGAGAGAGAGAGAATCCTAAGTAGGCCCCATGCCCAGTGTGGAGACCAATGTGAGGCTCAATCTCACAATCCTGAGATCATGATCTGAGCCAAAATCAAGAGTCAGACACTTAGCCAGCTGAGCCACCCAGGTGCTCCAGAATACTTCTTTAAATGTAAAATGTCTTGGGCAGCCCCGGTGACGCAGCGGTTTAGCGCCGCCTGCAGCCCGGGGTGTGATCCTGGAGACCCAGGATCGAGTCCCACATCGGGCTCCCTGCATGGAGCCTGCTTCTCCCTCTGCCTGTGTCTCTGCCTCTCTCTTTGCTCTCTCTGAATGAATAAATAAATAAATCTTTTAAAAAAAATAAAAATAAAAAAAAATAAATGTAAAATGTCTTTTGTAAATATACATTTGTGGCTTTCTTCAACTGAGAGATGGCACCTTTTGGGAAATCTCAGTGAGAAATATCAGTCTCATTTTACATAAAGTGTTTTCCTAGATATGATTTTGCTTACATAGCCATAGTTCACATTATTGTTCATGACTGTTCTCAAAAAATTGAGAAGAAAATTTCAATGACAGTAATAAGTGGTAGCCCTCTTTCATTTCTTTTCACTTAGAATTTTGAAGTTCTTAGTGCCTTAAATTCAAGTAAAAGGTATTATGGAATAAATAATCATTATACACAGTAAAATGTAAGGCAGACCATACACGGTGGAGCAGAAAACTGGTCTCTGCTGGTGAGAAGATTGAACCTGTCTTTATCCTGGTAAATCCTGAAAACAGGATTTGTTTGTGACATGAAGTGACTTCTTCCTGACCATGCTAATGCCAACTGCACTCTTCCTCTGCAGCCAGCTGTCAGCTTGGTGAATGAGGCTTCTAATTTTGCTCAGATTCTGTTTCCTACACAGTAGAATTTGAGGTTCTGTGACCATTTTTCAGAGTAAAAACAAATTAAAAGAGGTTGTTGTCTCGTCACCTGAGGCTTTGGTATGATATGTTGAAGATGGTTCTGTTGAATTCATCTGTACTCCAGGTGGGTTGTCTGCTTGTGGGAGAATTCATTCCCTGTTGTTGATGGCACTCCTCGCATATGGTTGCAGGTTCAGAAAAAGGCAGACATGGTGAATGAAGACTTGCTGAGTGATGGAACTATTGAGAATGAATCTGGATTTTGGGACTCCTTCAAATGGTAAATTGGCATCATTTAATGAAGTAAGATAAAGTAAGATTTTTTAAGGAAAGACTGAGATATGACACCATCCCTCCCTTCTTTTGAGTATAAGATCCCATCTGAGAAGAAATGTGTGGGAAATATCAGAAAGGGAGACAACATAAAGACTCCTAGCTCTGGGAAACGAACCAGGGGTGGTGGAAGGGGAGGAGGGCGGGGGGTGGGGGTGAACGGGTGACGGGCACTGGGGGGGGCACTTGATGGGATGAGCACTGGGTGTTATTCTGTATGTTGGTAAATTGAACACCAATAAAAAAAAAAATTTATTATTAAAAAAAAAAAAAGAATCCCATCTGGGCCTTTCAGCGTCTACACTCTGCCACCAAATCTTCTGCTTCTCTTTAGAGTAGATGTGTGTTTTCCACTGACAAAGTGAAGGAGGCTAATGTCCCCTTGTGGGGAAGTTACTTCCTCCTGCCTCTCGTTGCGTTGTGCCTGTCCTTCCATTGAGCAGATCACATTCTGTGGAATCGCCTGTGTTCAGTCTGTCCCTGAAGCTACGTGGTAGCCTGCAGGCAGCATCCATCTCTTTACCCTGTGGTGGCTTCGTTGCCTTATGCCCTCTCCGGGTGCCAGCAGATGCTTCACTGGCTCCTCCTGCACCCCCACCCCCCCAGGGAAGGAACTGGAATGGAAAACACCATCTCTGTAGCTCTTCTCTTAAAGGGCTATGTTTCTGTACTAGCATTTCAAGTGTTCTTGTTTTTACCTTTATTATTATAGGGGCTTTACAGGAGGACAGAAGACTGAGGAAGTGAAACAAGATAAAGATGACATAATTAATATTTTCTCTGTGGCATCTGGTCATCTCTATGAGAGATTTCTTCGGTTAGTCATGTTGATTATTTCAGTATATACCAATGAGTTTGTCACAATATTCTTATTTAGAGAATGTTTTATGGGATTCTGTCTGTTAACGTTTCTGTGTATCTGAAGCACTCTGAAGATTGTGAATATATCATTGTATTGTTTTGATCTGGTAGTCTCATAAAGTCTGGCTGTATCATAAATGCATCTTTGTGGATATTACAAGACTATAAACGTTTAATACCACTATGCACACATTATAAATAATTGGCCCCCAAGCATTGCTTAAGCCAGAAATTAGGAGGTTAACACAGAGAGTAGAAGTAGAATAGGGCCTCCAAAGATTCAGAACACCTTTGTTTTATAGACCTATTCAGAGGGTAAAGGGAGGCCTGAGGTCACCCAGCTAGAGCCACAGGGAAGTCACAGCCTTGGGCTGGTTGATGCAGTGGTGGCCAGGGGAAGGCTTGGCTGTGAATATGCTCCTTTACTTGAGGGAGTTTCCTAATGCTAGGGTTCACTTTACTTTTAACTTTCTGTGACAAATCTACTATGGAAAAGAATTAAACTATCATGTTAATCAGATTCAGCCCTCCTATTTCCAAGAAATAACTGACCTAAAATAGTTATGTCAAGTGTTAGTAATAATTTAATTAAGTTCCTTGACTCAGTTTGTTTTTGTCTGTTTTCAAAGTAGGAAATCATGACGCTGTTGCCATTTGCCCAGCCACACAGAGCTGCTGCCATTTGCCACCCCCGTCCTCTCCCTGTTCTCTTTCCTGGCGGGGTCTCTAATAGAGGCTGTGGGGGGCATGCAGCCACACAGAGCTGCTGTGACCTTACAGGTTTTCTTTTCAGAGTCCTGTAGTGAGTTTACCACAAACTTTGTTACTTATTTGTACCATAATTAAGACAGCAGTTCATGAAGCAAGTATATTTAAAGAATGTAACATGATTAAAACATTTGTCTTTATCAGATATATTTTTATGGGTGAGAAATACTCTTTCTTTTCCATCCATTGATAACCTTATAATAGCTGCAGTTTTCCATTTTCCATTAGTAAAGGTCTCTCTTTGCCATCAGTCTGCTCTGCCATGGAGAACACTTAATGGTTTCATGATTAACTCTACTTGATTTTGTTGACATTAAAAAGCATTGAAAGGTTATTATTACATTTGCTTTTGTTTGACAGTATAATGATGCTATCAGTACTGAAGAATACTAAGACTCCTGTGAAATTCTGGTTCTTGAAGAATTATTTGTCTCCCACATTTAAGGTTTGTTTCTCAGGGGGAAGGAGAAGATTCTTGTTAAGGAGATATGAATGGAATAATATACTTTTTACTGCTTCTATGTTATTTGTATGATTAAAAAATTTTCCTTTTGATTAGGTTTCCTTAATTCAGTTGCATATATTTTTAAAATTATTTATCTTAAGTGATCTCTGCATCTAAAGTGGGGCTCGAACTGGTGATCCTAAGGTCAAGAGTCACACACACTTCCGACTAAGCCAGTCAGGCACCCCCAGTTGCATATTTCTGTGTTCATTGCAGACTGGATTATTTTGGAGGAATAGTTGTTATGATACCAAGCACAAAATTCTGACCTTTTTGAAGCTTGGATAACATTGGAGGAGAATCTTTTGTGTTGATGAAATAACATTCTCTTCCTCTGAGCACATACATTATAAAGCACAATTAAGAAAGCATAGTGCTGGTTTCCAGTGAGGAGGATGATTCATTCTATCATGAGCAATTAACTACCCAGTGGTCTCTGGAAGTAATGTTCCCTATGTGCAAAATGAAAACAAGACTTTGAAAAGTTTTCTGCTTTATTTATATTAGTTAGTATTTGTTATCTAAATTGATTTATATATATCTTTTGGTTGTTATTGTTCTATAGAATTTGCTGAACAACTTTTAATGTATTCAGCAGTATCTTTCCTAGATAGGCAATTCACTTCTGATCCTCTGAAGGTACTTACATTTAGGATCTGAAAGACTTAACATAAATTTGTTCAGAATATTTGGATTGGCCATGTTATTTCCTGGGTTAGGCATAGGTATGAGAAAGGCTTTAAATCAATCCCAAACAATGTTTTACTGAAATCATGTTTTGACAGTTTTTTCCCATAAAACACACATATAAACACAAAAGCCCTTCATTGAAAGATTTGTCATTTCATGTGGTAATCAGAAGTCATAAAGAAATGGGGGTTTGGCACATTATTCTGTATTCTTTTATGTAGTCGTAGGTAAGTCAGGGTCAGATTTCTGTATTAGACTGCTCTTATGGTAAATGTGTTTTACTTGTACCATAATCATGATGACTGATTTACATTATACAGTTGATTTTCTTCATCAAAATAAATGGTGGTTTGTTGTTTCCTATGTCCAAAAATAGGAGTTCATACCTTATATGGCAAATGAATACAATTTCCAATATGAACTTGTTCAGTACAAATGGCCCCGGTGGCTTCATCAACAGACTGAGAAACAGCGCATCATCTGGGGTTATAAGATCCTCTTCCTGGATGTGCTCTTCCCACTAGTTGTTGACAAATTCCTGTTTGTGGATGCTGATCAGGTAAGCTCTCTTACAAGCCAGATTTAAACAGCTTGCATTAAGGGCATTAGACTTCCTTTTCATTTTTTAAATGATTTTTTCTTTGTTTAAGATTTTATTTATTTACAAGAGACACAGAAAGAGAGAGGCAGAGACACAGGCAGAGGGAGAGGCAGGCTCCCTCTGGGGAGCCTGATGTGGGACTTGATCCCAGGACCCCAGGACCACGACCTGAGCCAAAGGCAGAGGCTCAACCCCTGAGCCACGCAGGTGCCCCTGTTTTTCTAGTTACAGAAAAATACATGCTTATGATACATTATTTTAGGATATATGGAAAGTGACACCCAAATGTGATCACCTTTAAAGTTTGCATTTGATCTATCTCCTTTTCATCTTTTTTTTAATGCCTCTTTTGCACAGTTGTGATTACATCATGTATGCAGTTTTGTTTCTTACTTTAACTAAAAACTAAACTAAAACTAAAAACTGGAAGATTGAGGTTTAACAGTGCTTGCAATTATCTCCAATTTTTTACCCAAAAGCTAGGAGTTGTTGACATGGTTAAGAGAGGGGAAGCTCTAGTTGATAGATGCTTGGCCTTGATAATTTGGAAGTCTTCAGCTATTCTTCCCCGTGTCAAGATTTGACCTAAAAGGAACACACTTTGGTTTTAAAACATACAAACTCAAAAAGTGTGATTATAGTTCTCCTTCACAGACTTCCCCCTTACCCTGATCTGGCTGAAATCTGAGGTAATCATCTGAATGGAAGTGATATATAATATGTGTAAAAGCCATATGGCCAGAAACTTCATCTACCTCTTTGGAATTACTTGCCTCATCTGGCTCATAGTATCACAACTGGCTAGACCTGAAGCATGCTTTCTGGATTCTGATATAAGCACACTTACTCTTTATTGAGTACTTGATATGTGCCAGACATCTTTCCACATTTGTCCATAAATTGATTAATGTAATCCTGTGGGGTCTCCATTTTACAGATGAGGAAACTCAGTCATAGAGAGGCTAAGTAGTGTAAATTTGTTTTATTTCTGTCTTTTTGAATACTTAGAATACTGTGTGCCAGGCACCAGACAAAATATCTTACATGTTAGTGATGGCAGTCAGCTAATCAGTATAAGAATCTGGGTTTAGACTGAGTCTACCCATAGACCCTGTGCTATTAACCTCAGAGCTACCCTCTGTAATGTCTCAGTGAGGTAGTCTGTATTTTTTTTTTTAAAGATTTTATTTATTTATTCATGAGAGACACAGGGAGAGAGAGGCAGAGACACAGGCAGAGGGAGAAGCAGGCTCCACGCAGGGAGCCCGATGCAGGACTCGATCCCGGGACTCCAGGATCACACCCTGGGCCAAAGGCAGGCGCTAAACCGCTGAGCCACCCAGGGATCCCGGTAGTCTGTATTTTAAAGAAACTGCTGTCTTTATGGCTGTTTAACAAATGACTTGTGGGGCATCTACATGTCTCAGTTTGTTAAGTGTCTGACTCTTGATTTTGGCTCAGGTAATGCTCTCATGGTCCTGAGATGGAGCCCTGTGTTGGTCTCTGTGCTGGGTGGGAAGCCTGTTGAAGAGTCTCTCTCTTCCTTTCCCTCGCCCTTTGTATCTCTCTCTCTTGCTTTCTCTGTTTCTCTCTCTCCCTTTGCCCTTTACCCTTACCCCTTTTCTCTCTCTTACCTTCTCCCTCTCCTTTTCTTCCTCTAAAACACTCAAAACAAAACAAAACAAAACAACCCAAATGACTTGGGATCTTCTTTTCTCCAGATTGTACGAACAGATCTGAAAGAGTTAAGAGATTTCAACTTGGATGGTGCTCCTTATGGCTATACTCCCTTCTGTGATAGCCGGAAAGAAATGGATGGCTACAGGTTCTGGAAATCAGGGTACTGGGCCAGTCATTTGGCTGGGCGAAAGTATCATATCAGGTATTGAAAAAGCTATATTCCTAAAGCTATTTGATTTTCTTTTCTTAAAAAATTTATTTTGCATATTAGAAATTGTGAGTAGGTAATAAATTAATATGGTTCAGAAATAAAAATTATAAAAAATATGTCATGAAAAAGAATCTTCCCAGTCCTGTCTTCTAGTCAGTTCCCACTTCTATAACAGATAACCTCTTCTATTAATTTATATATATCCTCCCAGAACTTAGTTCTTACATAAACAACTAGACTTCTTTTTTACACAAAATAATACCATCATATTTACAGTTTTGTGCCTTGTTTTATTTAATATCTCTATTAAATCTTATGTCAGTGAGTTGAGAGAGACCTTCCTTTACATCTACATATTATTCCAGTAGATAGATGTTTTTTTATGATCTTTTGCTGTGACATATGTTGTTGCAGTGAATAATTAGGTACATCACTTAGTATATTTCAGACATATCTGTAGGACAGAATCCTAGAAGTAGAACTGCTAGAACGGACTGTGTAATGTTACATTATCTGCTCTGGGCTGGATGTGGTTTGGAAGATCTGGAAGGTCAGGGGATGTGTAGGTAGTAGCATTTACAGAGATATTTATCTCTGAGGTTTGGTGATTTATCCTTAGTTATGTTCTTGGTCCAGAAGATCCATAACACTGTGGGGATTTTTTCCTGCAACATTTAAGACATCAGGGTATCTTTGATGATTAGCTTTTATTACTTTATTTGCTGACATTTCATAGAAGTTGTCTTTTGTCAGAGATTTAAGGCAGCTAAGTAAGGAAGATAGTTGAATAAGGAGGAGTGACAAAGTGAGCTTGTGATGGCAGAATATGGATTTTGCAATAATTTCCTGAGCATCTTTGAAGAGGCACGTACTGACCCTGAGCTGTACCATGAGGCCATAGTTCACTTTTCAAAGAGAGGCCAGGATGTTTACCTGGTGACTGTTATTTAGTGAGGTTACTTTTGGTGCCACAATCCATGGTTATAACAAGTAGTTCTTCTCTATCCAGTGCACTGTATGTCGTGGATCTGAAGAAGTTTAGGAAAATAGCTGCTGGTGACAGACTCAGGGGACAGTACCAAGGTCTGAGTCAGGATCCTAACAGCCTCTCAAATCTTGATCAAGTAAGTGGCTATTTTTTTGGTTAACACTTTCAGTGATGGGTATGCAGTATTGTGTCAGGAATTATTTTCCTCTCTGTTCTCTCCTCTGTTAGGACAGTGTTTTGTTTCTTCGTGGAAAGGAATTGTGCAGTGTGTGCGTGTGTGACATTTTTATCTCTCCTGAAAAATGTCATAGTCATAGATGTCATAGATGTTGGTTTGGAAGGGAGATAGAAGGATGATGCAGCCTCTTCAAACCATTACCATATTTTTAAATTTTGTACCCACGGTAATCTGATAAATTTGTTTCTCTGCCTGCTAGGAGCAATTTGTTTCTCTTTAGGAGCTATTTAGCAAGGATTCACTGTATCTAGTCTCACAATTTCAATTTCCCTTTTTTCTATGTCAAAAACCATGGGTTTTCTTAAGTTTAGCCAAATCAGTGTATTAGCTAAATATTTTTCAGAAGTGAGTTTATAGTTTGTTTTAGATACCTAGTTTCACATATTTTGTTTTGCATAAGTCTGCTTTAAACATGTTAAAGCCTTTATTGTGATATATAGCATCTATGAAAGAAAGCATACAAAACAAAAATATACCAATATGTACATATTCACATGCATTAATTTCTTTGTGGAAATGCCTATATGCCACCATCCAGTTCAAGAAATAGAACATTGCAAAACAAGAAAAAAAAAAAGAAAAAAGAAAAGAAAATAGAACATTGCTAGCATCCCAGCAGCCACCCTTCTTCTCTAACAAAGGTGTCCAGCATCCTGACTTTTGTGGTAATCACCTCAATGCTTTATTTCTAAATTACTGCTTTAACATGTATCCTTAAATACTATAGATTGGTTTTGAATGGTTTTTTCCTCCCTACCTCAGTATCTTAAAATATGTACTCTTCTGAGCTAATTTCTTTTGTTCAACATTATGTCTGTACAATCCATCCATTTTGTTGTGTGTAGTGGTACATTGCTTTGTTTATCCAACATTTGGGTTGTTTTCCATTTTTTGTCTTCCATGGATAATGCTGCTGTGATCATTCATGCAACTGTCTTGATGCACATGTACATTTCAGTTGTGTGTACAGCAACACATGGAATTACCAAGTCATCAGATTAGTGTATTTTTCTTTATTAGATGATCCTAAACAGTTTTCCAGAGTAGTTGTAATTTATGCTCCCACTAGCCATGTAAGAATTCCTATTGCTCATGTTTTGACCAGTATTTATTGTCAGTCTGTTAATTTGGTATATGTGAATCATTATCCTATGTGACTTTCATTTGGAGAGTTTTTTATGTTTATATTTAATATAATCATTAGTGAAGTAGAATTTACATCTGCCATTTAAATTTCCTTGTTACCTTTGCTATGTATTTTTGAGTTATTTTCTCAGTGGTTGTCTTGACTATCATTAACACCTTTAACTTATGACAGTTTTTAAAGATTTTATTTATTTATTCATGATAGACACAGAGAGAGAGAGAGAGAGAGAGAGAGACGCAGAGACACAGGCAGAGGGAGAAGCAGGCTACATGCAGGGAGCCCGATGCAGGACTTGATCCTGGGTCTCCAGGATCACACCCCAGGCTGAAGGCGGTGCTAAACCGCTGGGCCACCGGGGCTGTCCACTTATGATAATTTAGTTTGAGTTACTAACTACTTAATTTCAGTAGTATTCAAAAACTTTGTTCCTAAATAGCTGTGTTCCCTCCTCCCCATACTTTTATTATCATACAATTTGTATGTTTATACATCATATGCTCACCAACACAGATTTATAATTATTACTGTTTGGAATTGTTTTTAAACTGGGGGGGGGGAGGAACTCTTCATAAGAAGTACATTGATATTATCTTTTATATTTACCTACATACCTTTACTGCTGCTTTTTATTTTTTCACGTGGATTTGAACTACTGTCTAGTGCCCTTCCGTTTCAGCCAGAAGACTCCCTATAATCTGTCTGATAGGATAGCCCTGGAGCTACAAACTCTTGAAGAATGTATAATTTTCTCCTTCATTGTTTTTTGATGAATAATTTTGCTAGATATAAAATTCTTGCCTGACAGCTTTTTTTTCCTCCCTTCTCATGTTTTTCTTTGAATCTATTGTTCCACAAATTCTTGGCCTCCGTATTTTGTGATGAGAAGTTAGCATTAATCTTGAGAATCCCTTACCTGACAAGTCACTATCTCTAGTCTTTTCTTTTGATGGTTTAATTATGATATAGCTAGGTTGGATCTCTTTTGAATTTATCCTGCTTGAAATTCATTGAGCTTGTGTAGATTAAGATTTTTCACCAAATTGGGAACATTCTGTTTCTTTAAGTATTATTTCTACCTCTTTCTCTCTCCTCTTGGGACTGCCATTGTGTGTGTTCATGTATTTATTTGATGGTTTTCCACAGTTCTCTGAGGCTCTGTTTAGTTTTCTTCATTCTTCTCTCTGCTTCTGGATAATCTCAAGACTGAATAATCTCAATTGATTTATCTTCAGTTGACTGATTATTTTTTATGCTGCTCAAATCTGTGGTTAAACCCATCTAGCGAATTTTCATTTAAATTATTGTGTTTTTCAACAGTGTATTTCCTGTTTGGTTCTTTTGTATAATTTGTATCTCTTTATTATCTAATTTTTGAAACATCATTCTCATATTTTCCTTTAGTTCTATTAGACATGGTTTCTTTTGTCCTGTTTGAACATATTTAAGATACCTGATAAAGTCCTTGTGTTCTAAATCCAATGTCTAGGCCACCAAAAGTATAGTTTCTATTGATTGTTTTTTACCCCTGTATATGGGTTTTATATATTTGGTATTTTGTAAGTCTCTTCATTTTTGTTGAAAACCGAACATTTCAAGTAATATAGTGTGGCAGCTCTGGAAATCAGACTTTCCCCTTCCCCCAGAGTTTGTTGCTGCTTATTGTAGTAGTAGTTGTTTTTGGAGTTCTAAACCATTTCTGTGAAGACTGCATTTTTGGTTTGCTTGATTAGCTTAGTAGTCAGCTAAAATTGAACGGAGATTTCCTTAAGTGTTCAGAACCACTAAGATTTGCATTCTTTGCCATCAGTCTCTGGGTGTATGTTGGAACATGTGCTCAACAGTCTGCTTTTGTTTCTATTTGTTACTGGTGTCTAGAATTGCAGTTGATTTTTGTTCATTGTTGTATTCAGCTACCCTGCTAATCTTATATACTTTTGTCTTTTCTATATATATAAGTGTATCATCTACAGATAATGGCTGTTTTACTTTTTCTTTTCCAATCTTATGTTACAAAAACTTTTTTTTTTCTCGCTTTCACTATTTATTGGGACTTCTATAATGTTGAATAGAAATGTTGATAGTGGGCATTCTTGACTCAAAATGATGAAAGCATTCAGCATTTCACCACTAAGTATAATGTTTGTTGTAGATGTTTTATAGATACCCATTATTCACATTGAGGAAGTTCTTTTTAGTGTTGGTTTGCTACTTTAAAAAAAAAATCTTTTGTGTTAAATTTTGTTTTTGACATCTGCGATATGCTTTTCTCTTTTATTATAAATAGAGTTAATTTTATACCTAAATATAATTTCTGAATTATATAATCAAACTTGATCATGATTTATAATTTTTTATATAGCCCTGGATTCTGGGGGTAAGTATTTATTTAAGAATTTTGCATTTATGTTTTTATGTGACATTGGCTTATAATATCTCTATCAGATTTTGGTATTGAGACTTAATGAAATGAGTTGGATTTTGTTTTTGTTTTTGTTTTCATTTACCTGTAATTGGTTTGTATAAGGTTGGCCTTATTTCTTTCTTAAATGCTTGGTCGAATTCACTAGTGAAGCCTCTAATTTCTTTGTGTTTAAATTATGATTCCAGTTTCTTTAATAGTTATGGGACTGTTGACATTTTCTGTTATTTCTTTTATCACTGTTTTTGTTAAGTGGTTTCTAAATTTCCTTAACATATTGTCATGAAATTGCTTTTACTATCCTTTCATTTTAAAAAACAATATAATTTATATATAGTGAAATGCTCAGATTTTAAGTGCACTGTGTAATTAATTTTCTGATGATACACATCAGAAAATGTATATCCAGAGCCAGAATGCTTCCGTTACTCCAGTTATCATTTTAAAGTCCATAGCATCTATACTAGTGTCTTCTCTTTCTCTTTTAAAAATTCCTGACATTGTTTATTGTGCTTTTTTTTCCTTTATCACCTCGCCAAGAATTAAAGAAGCATCTTTTAATGTGTTCCATCCTATGTTTCTTTTCTATTTCACTGATTGTTCTTTATTGTTCTTACCTCTTTCTTTTATTTAATTTGATTTTTTTCCCTAATTTCTTGAGATAGGTGTTTAGTTCATAACTTTTAGTCTTTTCTAATATATACATTTGAAAGGATCAGATGCTACCTCAGCAAAACTTGGTTGCATTCCGCATGTTTTATAGGTAGTAGTTTCCTTGACATTTGGTCATTTTAGAATTGCTTACATGGTTACTCTGCATTCTTTCCTGCATTTCTGGGCTTTCATATAGGATCATTTTCCTTCTGCCTAAAGAATATCATTTTATTTTCCTTAATGTAAGTTTACTAGTAACAATTTTTTTCTTTTTCTTTTTGTCTGTTAGTGTCTATTGTACTTGCATTATTAGGTATAATTCATGTAACATAAAATTTCCCATTTTAATAATTTTTAACTATACAGTTTAGTGGCATTAAGTACATTCACACTGTTACAGCTAACCATCTCCAGAGCTTTTTATCATCTCATCCTGAAACTCTGTAAACATTAAAGAATAACTCTCCCTTCTTTCCTTCCCCCAGCCCCTGGCAACCTCTATTCTATTTTGTATCTGTATGAATTTGCCTATTCTAGATACTTTCAGAATCATACAGTATTTTTCCTTTTTGTGCCTAGCTTATTTGCTTATTTCACTTTGTATACTATTTTCAAGTTTGTCTTTTTTCTTTCTCTTTCTTTCTTTCTTTCTTTCTTTCTTTCTTTCTTTCTTTCTTTCTTTCATTTATGAATGAATGAATGAATGAATGAAAGACAGAGAGAGAGAGAGAGAGAGAGAGTCAGATACACAAGCAGAGGGAGAAGCAGGCTCTATGTCTATGCAGGAAGCCTGATGTGGGACTCCATCCCGGGACTCCGGGATCATGCCGTGAGCCGAAGGCAGATGCTCAACTGTTGAGTCACCCAGACGTCCCTATTTTCAAGTTTCATCCATGTCATAGCATCAGAATTTCCTTCTCGTTATGATGGAAGAATATTCCATTTTATATATTTTATATATATATATATATATATATATATATATATATATCCCATATTTTGTATATCTGTTCATCTGTTGATGGATATTTGGCTTATTTTCAGCTTTTTGCTATTGTGAATAATGCTTTTGTAAACATTGGCATACAAGTATATGTTTGAGTCCCTGCTTCAATTCTTTTTTGTATATACCCAGAAGTGGAATTTCTGGATCATATTGGTTGTTTGTTACAAGACCATGGAACACTGAGAACAAAGCTTCAAGGCATATAGTTGACTCAAAAACATGTGAGCTTCGTCCACTTGGGATCAAGCCCCAGGTGACAAGGTGGATTCAGAGCTTCCTTTATGCAAAACTGTGAAGTATAAAACCACGCTCTATGCTTAGTTAACTTTCAAGAGGCAGTAGTACCTTTTCTTAGAATTGTCCTCATGGAGGGAAGTCTAGGTGCAGGTTATTTGTGAATTTTAAGCTAAAATTTTTCAGGTGCTTATCATAGGTAGTTTGAGTCCTCTAAACTTTGTGGTTTTAAAAAACATCACAAATATTTTAGCTTCTCTAAGGTTTTTAGTAGACCCTTTCAGTTCTAAAAATTTGTGATTGGTATGTGATATGTAATGAGCAACTATCATCACTAATTTGCTATTCATTGATTTAAATTTCTCCCAGAACTTTAGATTGTTGTTTTATTTTCTTTTTTACCAAACAGGATTTGCCCAATAACATGATCCATCAGGTGCCAATTAAATCACTCCCTCAAGAATGGCTTTGGTGTGAAACGTGGTGTGATGATGCCTCTAAGAAAAGGGCAAAAACGATAGATTTGGTAAGCTCTCTGTGGTTCTTTTCTGCGTCCTAGTCCAATGTGATTTACAACTAGATCATTATTAACACACAGAGAGAGTCTTACTTAGTGTTCTCTGTGGTTGTACAGTTGGGGGACTGCAGCTTGTCTTACAGTAACATACATAGATTTCTGCTGCTTGCAGCAGGCAGCCAAGTCCTCTAGTGTCTGATGGGGCTGTTTTCACTAAAATCAGCAAAGTTACTACTTTTCTTATGGATTATCTCTGTGCCTTGTGATTTTACTACAAGAATTTTCTTTTCCTGCTTTCCTGTCACTTCCCACAACTTTGTAGAAGCTTTATGTGACCATGTTGCTTCTGCTCATCTGTCATTTGATTCCTCAGTGTTATTCTTTTTTGTTCAGTTGGGATTTATAACCCAGGAACAGACATACCTTTGAATTCTGGATAATGTGCCCTGTCTTTACCTTGGTTGAAGTATACGATTTGGTTTTTCACAGTGTAATAATCCAATGACCAAAGAGCCCAAGCTGGAAGCAGCTGTTCGAATTGTCCCAGAGTGGCAGGACTACGACCAGGAGATCAAGCAGCTACAGACCCGTTTCCAGAGGGAGAAAGAGACAGGAGTGCTGGACAAGGAGAAGACAACACAAGAGTCACGCTGGGAAGGTAGGTCCAACCTTCAGCCCTAGAGAAGTACTTATTTACGTTCCTGATTTGTGTTTATTGCAAAAACAGAATAATGAATAAAAGGAATCTCAGCACTTCTGTCCTGACGTCAACCAGTATATATTTTTATTTTCCTTTTTTCAATTGGCCTTCTAAATGGTATGTATTACCATTGTAATACATCGATTGTATTAATACAATCACTGTCCTCTTTTCTTTGCCTATTTATTTATTTATTTATTTATTTATTTATGTTTTTGAGAAAAGGTGCTTTTTTTGACTTGGTTTTGTTTTAAAAGATTTTATTTATTTATGAAAGATACAGAGAGAGAGAGGCAGAGACATACGCAGAGGCAGAAGCAGGCTCCCCATGGAGAACCTGTTGTGGAACTCAATCCTGGGGCCCAGGATCACACCCTGAGCCAAAGGCAGATGCACAACCACTGAGCCACCCGGGCATCTCAAGAAAAGGTGCTTTAATTGAGATTATTGTTAGGTAGGCCTATGAGTTTTGTGATACATAAGACAAGCAGGGAGTCTTCTGGTGTGTTGTTGGCCTGTTTAGGCATAAGGTTCTAGGTCCTTCCCTCTATCTGACAAGCCCAGTGTTATTTTGGGGATCTCTTGTCATATTCCTTGGCTTTTTATTAAATCTCTCCAGGCACTAGTAAATACATTTAGGATCAAGACAAAGTACATATTGATGTGAAAAAAAATATTATTTCAAAGAAGCATATTAGGGTGGAGGATAGAGTGTTTTTATTTAATTTAGGCTAAGAATAGGGGGACTAAATGTTCATGTAATATTTTCCCTATGCTATATACATCTCAAATGGTATGCAGTTGACAAAAATCATTAGAATACAAAAGTGACCTTTTGTAAACTATTAATAAGCTGAGATCTGGATTTTAAACATTTATTCAGCTCAAAACTAATTCTAAAAGAGCAATTACAGAACATGGATCTTGAGTGATTCACCCAACCATCCTGAAGACTGTACCATGATGTTAAGTATCACGGCCGAGAGGCTGGATATTCAGCATAAAAATAATTAAAATTCAATAGTGAAACCTAAAGGATTTCTGTCGATGCATAGATAAAGAATGTAGACAAACTGTTCAAATAAGAGAAGAACACAGTAAGTGAAGTTGAAGAAACAGTAATCACATTAAAGGAATCTGTCATTAAAATATATACTCCATTGAAAAAATATGTATATTGTTTCTGATAATGCCCTTTGTTGCGGAGATGGTGAAGAAACTCCTCTGGGTCTACCTTGCTGGAGCTTTGTATA
Organism: Canis lupus baileyi; assembly: GCF_048164855.1. Taxonomy (NCBI): domain Eukaryota; kingdom Metazoa; phylum Chordata; class Mammalia; order Carnivora; family Canidae; genus Canis; species Canis lupus. The sequence goes on along the minus strand of NC_132857.1, from coordinate 27,692,359 downwards.
TTAGAACAGCCCTTATTAAAAAGCAATAATAAGGTACCTGGGTGGCTCAGTTGGTGAAGTGTCTGACTCTTGATTTTGGCTCAGGGTTGTGAGATCGAGCCCAGTGTCAGGCTCTGTGCTGGGTATGGAGTCTGCTTAAGATTCTCTCCCTCTCTCTCTGTGAGCTCCCCTCTTGCCCTCTATTAAAAAAAGGAGGGAGATAATAAATTGGCTGTCAGAAACCATTAACATGTTTATTCCCTTGATAGTTCCTTTCTTGAGAATTTACCTTAAAGAAATAAGTCCACACAAGAAAAAAGTCATATACATGGAGAAATATATTATTTATAAACCAAAAGCATTAAAAACAGTTTAAACATCCAAGAGCTGCACTTTATAAAGTATATGAGCTGCACTTTTACTTAGGAAAATGTTTACATGTTAAGTGAAGAAAGAAGAATCCTGACTAAAAATATGCGCGTTTTTACCAGAAGTAAATATTGTATTTGTGAAAACAGTTCTGCTGGAGTAGGAGTATGCAGGTAGTGTCAGTGTTTTTAAAAACAAAAAGATCAAAAAAAAAAAAAAAAGATCTTTATTTCTTTTTCAAAATATAATACACCAAACCAGAGCTCCTAAAAATTTTAAAAGAGAGATAAAATGGAGGTGGGGCTGTAATTAATAGGTTATAATACCAGAAAAGAAATCCAGTCTGTATTTTTGTAACTTAAAGATTGAACCATTTTATTTTCAATTGTCCTCTTTTTCCATAGGACCTCAGAAACGAGAAGAGTTATGATCTTCATTCACAAGCGGATAGGAAATTACACCATTTGAAAAACACTTTTTATATTAAATGCTAGTTTTTTTCTGATCTGTCTCTACAACTGCTGATAAACTGGCTGGGCAGGTGTGCCACACCTTTTGATTCTGACCATTTGATTTTGACTTCTGCATACCAGTGGGCTCTGGATTTTTAGAGTTAAACCTCTATTGGATTTGTACCTCATAGGAAGACAAGTGACTGATCTTTTGAGACTCTGTAAAGAGCAGTCTTCTGACCAGAAGGGAAAATGGCAAAGGCAACTGGAAGAAAATGAGTCCTGTGGTGACCACACCCAAGAGCACACACATGCTGCACCACCACAGGAAGCCAACCAGCCAGAGCAGCCATGTTCTTCCTTACCTCAGTTTACTGGCAGTGGAGCTCAGTCTGCAGCCTGCACTGTGGTGGCAGAAGCTTCTGTGTGGCAGAAGCTTTGTGCAAGGTCCACACACCTTGAGGTTTATGCCAGTGTGCTCCTGTGTCCTTTTGTTCTCTTCTCCAGCATTAAGTTCATTGTCTAATTGAAACCCAACCAACAATCATGTGTCTTTGGAGTTGGCTCGGGACAGATTAATTTGGGGACAGGATGGGGTGGGTTGGGGTGAGGGTGGGGAACATAGCAGAAGTAGGAAGACTCTGGGGTGTCTGAGGGGAAATGAGGAAAACAGAAATTGACTATTCTCTTTTATAAACCATCAGTACCATGTGACTAATTTGAAATGAAAACATGATTCTTAATCCCCACCCAACCCCAGTAAACTTTTTAGATAATTGTTTTGTAAACAATTTTTGTATTTGTGAAGGTCTGCTTTTTCTTCCCACTTTCTAAAAAAAAAAAAAGAAAAAAAAGTCTGTTATGGATTTCCTTACTGGATACAGCCATAGCGAGCCCCTCTGGTGATCCATCTCGCAGGGCTCGGGGCTCCCTCAGAAAGGTCATTGCATCATTCATCCCTCTGCTTCCTGGGGAAGGGATTGTCTCTTTCAGACCCAGGCAAAGCTGGCTTGACTTCTCTGTGAGGAAATCCCAGAGCTGAGAACAGGAGAGATGTTGAACAGGAGAGATGTTAATTTGTTTCTCTACACTGTTCTATATTCCTTTTAGTTGAGCCTGTGGGTTGCCTTTGGTTTGCTGAAATTGCCGGTATGCCACCTCTTCTGATTGCACAAAATCACACCTTGAAGGTGTGTTGGCCCTTTAGTCCCTGCCTTTAGTGTCTTTGCTTTAGCAACCCAGAACAGTCCTTCTGGAGAAGCCTCTCCTGGTAAGTAGACAGTGTGGGGAGGCACCCACAAGAGAGTCTTCTGGTGTGGTGTTGGGCTGCATGGGTGTGAGGCTCTGGGTTCCTTCCCTCCATCTGCCCAGGCTGCAGAGTACAGCAAGCAGCAAGAGTACTCCCATGGGACTGCACTTTCTTCCAGGGCAAACTGGTGTTGTCTCCAATATTTTGCCTGCTTTTTAAAAATATGAGGAGGGGCTGCAAATGGATAGGAGAATCCTCACTCTTCTAAGCCAGGGAACATTGATTTGCAGTCTTTTTTTAAAAATCAAGTCTTGTGACAACTACCAAGGAATTTTTTCCATATACACATAAGCAAAAGTTAGCTTAGGAGTCTCTCAGCCTGAAGGAGCTTTTCAGTTTGCTTTTATAATTACATTAAAAATTGGGACGAGGGGAGCTCAAAAGATTTTTCTGTAAATTGATCCAAGACTGAAAGATACCTCAGAATCATTGCTGTTGACAAAGGCTGTAGCTTGAGTTCCCCCTGCCCTGCTGCTCACCTGGTCAGAATAGCTAAAGGGATAGAATCAGAGCAAAAAATATTTGTTCAGCTTCGTCTTCAATTTAATTAAGCCTTCAGAGAGGCTTCTGCTCCCGCAGCTTTAGTCTATAATCGTGAACAGAGTTGTGCATTTTCTGAGTTTATTTTCTGGGAGACTGAGCAGGAAATACTAGTCACTGGAGTATGCTTTTTAAATGGTGGTTCCCATGGGACATGGACATTTCTTCATGTCTTTCCACCAGGTCTCGTGTGCATATTCCATGTGAGGAAAGTACAGTGTGAAATCTGTTGTCTGTAGTATGTGTGTCCTCACTGCCCTTATTCATCACCACCCTAAACGGAAGTTTTACCAGTAGCTGAATCTATATATGTAAGATCCAGCTTACTTCTGAAATAGTCGAGGGCCTGCCTTCCTTCTCTTGGTTCATGTGTCATCAGCATCTTTCAGGATGAACCTCTGATGCCCTAGAAAGTGATAATACCACTAAAATTTGGTCTTGGTCAGCTTTGTCTATTGTCTTTACTGTGTGAAAACAAATTGTGACTGAAAAGATTTTTTTTTCAAGAGGCAAGAGCGGATGGCAATGAAACACACAAGCTTCTGGAAACTTCACAGTGCATTATTTTTAACCATCATTTATTTATATGTAATGGAATTTTTTCTCTTATCATGCCATAATGGGAAATTTTCTTTCTGAATCAGTGCCAGAGTGCTGTAAAATAATGTTACATGTCAGAGTGACACGCAGCAGTGTGTTTTTATGTTCTATGAGTAGTGGTATTTGATTGAGATCAAACCCATGCACACAGCCTGCTGCTGGAGCTGTGGGGGCATGCCTATGTTTATTTTAAAATTGTACTCAATCCTTACACATTGAGAATGATGACACATTAGTTTTCCCTAAGGCCGATAAAGTGTAGAATCTCAAAATGTGGCATTTCAAATGGAAACGTACAGATGTTTGCCTACCTACTACATGCATATGCCTCATGATACGCCTGTGTGTTGTATGAACTCAGCTCGTGGGAGAGCAAAGATTATCAAATCATTTCCAGGAATAGAGCTTAATGAACTCTCCTTTCCTCAAGTCCTCATATAATGGACTGTGTTGAGGCTTCACTTGAATGAAAAGCTTTTGTCTGGTTGCAGGGACTCAGTCCTCGGATAAAGAGTTGAAAGCTAGAGGTGGCATTACAGTTTTCAGAAGAGACTGGCCCAGGTAATAGGAAGGGAATCCATTTCCTTTAGCTGGGAGTTACACTTGAAGGATGCCATAATTTGGAACAAGTCAGACACCACCCTCCTAGCAATGAGTAAAATGATTCCCCTTACCCACATTTCCCCTAGGAGTAAATGTAGGTACTTAAGAGCAGTCCTTTTCTAAAATTGCCATGAATGATTGAAAGAAATAATTCAACTCAAGAGTTATAAGGAAATTTCTAGTGCATTTTTCTGAATATAGTGTTAGTGCTATGGCATCAGATTTCATGGAAATGGAAATGTTTAGGTAAAGTCACCTAATGGAAACTGTTTGTTGGCAACAACAAATGGAAGGTGCATTGTGTGCAAATTTATTTAAATATCGATTCCATTGTGTAATTTTAATAATTTTTAAATATTTGATTTTATGGAAATACTTTTGTGGGATGATAAGAGTTAAATATAGCTATCATGTCTAGTTTGGTGGGATAACATTTTTTACCTAAATTCATGTTTTCCCTGCCTTGATGTAGTGGTGGAAGGTCTCAATCATGACTTTGGTAATTAATTACCTGATTGAACTCGAGCTAATGAGACTTTGTTAGCTCAGGTTGTAATCGATATTTCAAACTATCTGGAGGATACCAGTTTTCTCTTTCATTTGGTATTTGATCTCTTGGTCTAATAACAGAAACAACACTTCCAGGTAACAGTGTGTCAGGGCATGGAGTAGTGGATCTCTCCTTTCAGGGTGCCATTGGGTGCTGACAAGTTTATAAGAAGAAACTAAAAATCAGCTTCATGCAGCTGCATGCTCCCCAAAAGTAGTGCATTTAGGTTGTTTTTTATTGTTGTTTGTTTTTTGTTTTTTAGTGCATTAAGTTTAAACTCACTGATAATGATTTTGCAAGCAAGAGGCTATCTCCTGAGTCTTAAATTACCTAGCAACGCAGAGGGCAAATGTGGAGATTTAAGAGGAAACAAGTTAGGGTATGAGTTAAGGCCTTTACCCATCTGTAACTTATGCATTGCCTTACTTGTCACCATTTAGATTTCCAGAGAAGTGGCATAATTCCTCTTCAAAATAAAAGTAGAAAAATCTAAGGTTAACAATCTGAGAGAAAGATGATCAAGTACCATTTTATCCTTGGTAATAACAAGGTAAACAGAAAAATGAAAAATGTTAGAATTTTTAAAGAACAGTATGTATTAGAAAACCTTCTTTATAACTGTTTTGTTTTACTGTAATCTATTCCATCAAATGCAACATTGGTCCAGGTGCTGCCCCTTGCTTGGGAAGAAGCGCTGAGGCTCTAAATGTCTGCAGAGCCCTCTGCACCTGAAGTGAACTGAGAATGAATTTCCTGGTACTGTAATGAAAATAAGGTCTGCTCAACACAATAAACTTTTCCTTGTCTTCTTCAAAACGTTCTGGTCAGTCATTCAGCTATTATGTTTAGGAAGAACTGAATTATCAGAATTTAAGGTTCCAACCTTTCATCTGACAGAAGAAGCAGGGCTGGACAGGAAGGAGACCTTTATCGGAATGTCTCCTCTGGTGTTGGAGCTAGGTGTACTTGTTTCCAATTCTCTGAATTCTCACAGTAGCATCCGTACCTCTTCAAGGTCACTAGCCTTGGGGAACTGCCGTAGGTGGGATCTTGTAGGCAAGTTGCCCTGGGAAGGCTAACCATAACGAGAAGGCATAGTTTGAACATTTTGCACACTCTCTGAACTACTCTGGGGCTAGACTTAAAGATCTGGTTCCTGACACTCAGATGCTCATTGGACACTGCAAGCTAGTTTAACGAGTGCTCTTGCTGAGGTGGGGGTCAGGGAGTGGGACCTGGTGGCTGTGACAAGGCAACAGAGGATACCTAAGGTGGAAGAAAGGATGGATTAACTTGGTGGCCAGGACAAGCTTCTACAAGACGATGCTTAAATTGAAGCCTGAGGAGTAAGTAGAAGTTATCCATATAGAATGTGGGAGGTGGGGATAGAGGGAAGAACAGGAGCTAATGTGTCTCATTTAGGAAGCTGCAAGTGAACCTAGAAGTTATAGCCAGGAGAGAAGTCTGAGGCAAGGATCTGAGTTTGATCCCAAGGCCAGAGGAAAGCTGGAGTGGTTTTTAACTGGGTACTGACATGAAGTTGGCTTTTTCTCATAATGAACTTTTTATTGGCAAATAACAGACCCAAGTACACAAACATACACTTTGATGGATTTTCAGTGTGAACACACTTGTGTAACCATTACTGAAATAAATAAAAGGAAGCTGGATTTTATTTTAAATAAGGTGTTTACATGTTATTTAAACATGTTATCTAGTCTGGCTTCCTGTGAGGGCAAGAGTGTCATATCAGACAAACCCTCCTATTGATAATTATACACATTTTTGAAATGCACTGGGAAGTAAGGAAAGTGATCAGAGACGGACGTCAACTAGAGGGGATTCATCTACTGAAAGAAGAGTAAGACACTGGATAGGATCTATTTTCAGTGACTATTCCTCATGTGCTCACAGGGAATAAAACAAAAAGTGACAATCTCATGAAGCAGGAAGCAAGTCAGAATTCAGGGTTGTTGGAACAGCTTGGAAATTCAAGAAGGAAATCCCAGAAAGGAGGAAACTACAGAGTCTTGTGTTTGCCTGATACTCCCCTCAAATCCTTGTCTGACTCTTAGGTTATACATAAATTGGTTGGGATTCCAGGGAGCCCAACGGAAAACAACACCTGAAAGGCTGGACAAGCTCAACTAAGATTTCAGCAGAGGCTGGTGCTGGGGAGGGAAAGTTTGGGATTTATGTCCCAAGTCGAGAGATGTAAATATTTTGGGCTTTTCATTGAAAACCTAGTAGGTTGTGCCTTAAGATAAGAACCACAGCTCAGAACTCAGGTCTAGGCCCTAGGACTAAGGGCAGAACTAAAACAGACTCACTCAAAGCCAAGAATCAAGGTGATCTGCTGGTAACTTAACGGCCTACTAAACAAAGCTCAGCAATTCAGGGTCTCTACACATATCTGCAATGTCCATACGCAATTACAACTCTGGAGAAGTTGTGTTGTGGAAGAAACAGGGATGTATGACATATAACCAAGGGAAAAAAAAAACAGACCAACAAATAAGATGTTAATATCATTGAATAAAAATTTTAAAATAATTATAAATACATTAAAGTATCTATAGAAAAGGATAAATACAAAGGATGATGTGGGGAATTTTAGAGGAGACCTACAATTTAAAAAATTAACTTCATGGAAGGGCTTAAATGATTAAACACTACCAGGTTGCCTGGATGGCTCAACCAGTTAAGTGTCTGAAGGTTGCAAGATTGAGCCCCATGTCAGATTCTCTGCTGGGCATGGAGCCTACTTAAGATTTTCTTCCTCTCTTTTTGCCCCACTCTCAAAAACAAAACAAAACAAAAATTCTGTAAAAAGATTAAACACTGCAAAAGAAAGGATCAGTGAACTTGAAGACAGGTTAATAGAAATTATCCAAATTGAAGAGCAAAGAAGGGAGACAGTCACCCTACTCCCCTCAAAACAGGATAAATATAAAGGCCATACCTTAGGCATAGCTTAGTCAAACACTAAAAACCAGAGATAAAGACAATCTTTTAAAAGTAGCCAGGAAAACAAGACATGTGATACACAAAACAATAGTGAGAGCTGACTTTTCAATAGGAAAAAAATGGCAGTGAAATAATGTTTTAAAGTGCTGAAAGAAGGAAAAGCAAAAAATAATAAAAATAAAAAGCTGTTTTAACATTCAATGTGTGAGGCAGAGACATAGGCAGAGGGAGAAGCAGGATCCGTGTAGGGAACCTGATGTGGGACTTGATCCCAGGACCTGGGAACATAACCTGAGCTGAAGGCAGACACTCAACCACTGAGCTATCCAGGTGCCCCTACAAAATAATTTCTAAGAGATGCACAGTAAATGGAAATAGTTTGAAATTAAGAAATATACCACACAAGCATAAGAAAACTAATGGGGCTATGTTAATATAAGACAACGTGAACTTTAAGACAATGAATATTACCAGAGGATAAGAAAGGACATTCTATAATGATAAAAGTCAATCAAGAAGATGTTAACAATCCTAAATATATATGCATCTAATGATATTACTTTAAAATGTATCTGTGGTCAGCCACTCATTGAGTCAATGACTAAACTGAAAAGGGTATTGGAATAAACTATTTTGGAACTCTGGAACACATTTGGACACAATAACCAGAATAGTGCTGCATGAAGGGAGAGGCTTCTGATCTTTTGTGAATGGCATTCATAAACCCACTACTACTCCCATATTTTGGCACAATTTTGGCCGTGGGAACAGCAGCCTGTATTCTTGAAACAGCTGGTTGATGCCAGTGTGGGCAGAGGGGATCTTGTCTTCAAAATGTTTGGATTTGTGCATTTGAGCTGGTCTAGTTATGCCTGGGGAACTGGCACAGATACCTGCATTGGTTTTGGCCCTCAGTAGCAATGGCTTTTCCTGGTGTCATCTAACAGAAATTGTAGAGATAGGACCCTCTTTTTTCCCTTGTTGGAGATAGATGTTTAAGGAAATTGTTCTCAGTCATTGCTTGACTACAGAGAAAATGGGGCAGAAACTTCAAGAACCACACACAAGGAATGCATACTTTGCAAAAATAGTTTGGGAAAACCACAAACCGATGGATTCAGCTTCAGTAAGCAAAAATCATCAATCCTTGAGGACTGGGAGAATCCAATTTCCAAAGTTAGCATATTATAATACCCAAAATGTCCATTTCTTTAAAAAGAAAAGTTAAAAACATACAAGGAAATAGGAAAATATGGCCAGTCACAGGAAAAACAAACGAATTTGACAGATACTCTCCTTGAAGAAGCTCAGACATTGGAATTATTTTTTTCAAAGATTTATTTATTTATGATAGACACACACACACACACACAGAGAGGCAGAGACACAGACAGAGGGAGAAGCAGGCTCCATGCCGGGAGCCCGATGTGGGACTCGATCCCAGGACTCCAGGATCGTACCCTGGGCCAAAGGCAGGCACCGAACCGCTGAGCCACCCAGGGATCCCCAGACATTGGAATTATTAAAGACATTGAATCAACTGATTTAATATGCTCAATGAACTAAATGAAGCCATGGACAGAGAACTAATGGAAGTCAGGAAAAGGACATAAGAACAAAATGAAAAAAATATTTTAAAAAGATAGAAATTATAAAAAGGAACCAAATCCCAGTGCTCAAAAGTACACTAAATGATATGAAACATTCACTGAAAGTATTCAAAGGCAGATAAGAGCAGATAGAAAAAAAGGATCAGAAAATTAAAGACTAAGACAGTTGAAATTATCTAGTCTGGGAAACTGAAAGAAAATGGAAGAATCTGAGACCAGTGGGACACTATCAAGTGTACCCACATAAGCATCATAGGAGTCCTAGAAAGAGAAGAAAGTGCAGAGAAAGTATTTAAAGAAATGATGGCCAAAAGCTTCCCAAATCTGTTGAATCTACACATGCAAGAAATTTAATGAACTCAAAGCAAGATAAATTCAGAGATCCACACCAAGACATACAGTTGAATTATTGAAACCAAAGGCAGAATTTTGAAGGTAGCAAAAGAGAAGCAACGAATCAAGTACAAGTTTAGATTAATAGCCAAATTCTCTGCAGAAACCACAGAAACCAGAAGATAGAAACCAAAACTCTCAATCAAGGATTCTATATCTGGCAAAGTTATCTTTGAAGAATAAAGGAGAAATTAAGATGCTTCTAGAAAACAAAAGCTGTGAGAGTTCATTAATAGTTGACCTGCCTTACAAGAAATGCTAATGGGAATATTTCCGGTTGACATGAAGACACTAGACAGTAGCTCAAAGCCATAAGAGAAAACATCACTAAACATAACTACAAGGGTAAATATGAAAACCAGTATCACTTACTTTTAGTTTATAGCTCATCTTTTTGCCTATATGATTAAAAAGGCAAATATATAAAACAATAGTTGAAAATGTTTATTAATGAGCACAAATTATGTAAGGATATAATTGGCAAAATAATAGGGGAGGGACAGAATGTATTCTATTGAAACCAAGTTGTTTTTCAAACTAAGTTGCTATGTAAGTTTAAGATGTTAATTGTAATACCCAACATAACTACTAAGGAAATAATTTTAAAATTTAAATTTTAGTTAACATACCCAATTGCAATTGGTTTCTGGAGTAGAATTCATGATTCATCACTTGTATATACAACACCCAGTGCTCATCCCAACAAGTGCCCTCTTCAATACCCAACACCCATCTACCCTACCCACCTCCCTCAACTCTGTTCTCTATCCTTAAGAATCCTTTATGGTTTGTTCACCTCTCTCCCTTTCCCCGCCTCCATCCTATATGTTCATCTGTTTTCTTCTTAAATTCCTCATACAAGTGAGATCATATGGTATTTGTCTTTCTCTGACTAACTTATTTCACATTAAGTGCAAATGGATGGAGTTAGTCCATCCATGTTGTTGCAAATGGCGAGATTTCATTCTTTTTTATGGCTGAGTAATACTCCATTGTATACATGTACCACTTCTTCTTTCTTCTTTGTCCATTCATTAGTTGATGGAGATTTGGGCTCTTTCCATGGTTGGCTATTGTTGATAATGCTGCTATAAACATTAGGGTGCATGCATCTTTTTGAATCTGAGTTTTTATATCCTTTGGGTAAATACCTAGTAGTACAATTGCTGGATCATAGGATTGTTCTATTTTTAACTTTGGGAGGAAACTCCACACTGTTTTCCGAAGTGGTTGTACCAGTTTCCATTCCCATGAACAGTGCAAGAGTGTTCCCCTCTCTTTGCATCCTCACCAACACCTGTTGTTTCTTGTGTTGTTAAGTTTAGCCATTCTGACAGGTGCGAGGTGATATCACATCATAGTTTTGATTTGTATTTCCCTGATGATGAGTGATGTTGAGCATTTTTTCATGTGTCTGTTAGCCATTTGGACGTCTTTTTTGGAAAAGTGTCTATTCATGTCTCCTGCCCATTTCTTAGTTGGATTATTTGGTTTTGGGGTATTGAGTTTAATAAGTTCTTTATAGATTTTGAATACTAACTCTTTATCAGATATTCCATTTGCAAATATCTTCTCCATTTTGTAGGCTGCTTTTAGTTTTGTTGATGATTGCCCTTGCTGTACAGAAGCATTATATCTTGATGAAGTCCCAATAGTTCACTTTTGCTTGTCTCTGGCAACATGTCTAGTAAGAAGTTATTATGGCTAACATCAAAGAGTTTGCTGCCTGTGTTCTCCTCTAGGATTTTTATGTTTCATATCTCACATTTAGGTCTCTCATCCATTTTGAAATTATTTTTGTGTATGGTGTAAGAAAGTGGTCCAGTTTCATTCTTCTACATGTTGCTTTCCAGTTCTCCCAACACCATTTGTTGAAGAGACTTTTTCCATTGGATATTCTTTCTTGTTTTGTGGAAGATTAGTTGACCATAGAGTTGAGGGTCCATGTCTGGGTTCTCTATTCTGTTCCATTGATCTAAGTATCTGTTTTTGTACCAGTACTACTGTCTTGATGATCACAGCTTTGAACTACAGCTTAAAGTCTGGGATTGTGATGTCACCAGCTTTGTTTTTCTTTTTCAAGGTTGTTTTGGCTATTTGGAGTCTCTTCTGGTTCCATACAAATTTTAGAATTGTTTGTTCTAGTTCTGTGAAAAATGCTCATGTTACTTTGATAGAGATTGCTTTGGGTAGTATAGATGTTTTAACAATATTTATTATTCCAATCCATGAGGATGGAATACTTTTCCATCTTTGTGTCCTCTTCAATTTCATTCATAAGTGTTCTATAGTTTTCAGAGTACAGATCCTTTACCTCTTTAATTAGGTTTATTCCTGGATATCTTGTTATTTTTGGTGCAATTGCAAATGGGATTGATTCCTTGATTTCTTTATAAGCTGATTATTTATTGGTGTATAGAAATGGAACAGATTTCTGCATTTTGATTTTATATCCTGCAACTTTGCTGAATTCATGTATTTGTTCTCACAATTTTTTGAAAGAGTATTTCAGGTTTTCTACATAGTATATAATGTCATCTGCAAATAGTGAAAGTTTGACGTCTTCCTTGCTTATTTCGTTGCCTTTTATTTCTTTTGTTGTCTAATCACTGAGGCTAAGACTTCCAGGGCTAAGTTAAATAGTAATGGTGAGAGTGGACATCCTTGTCTTATTCCTGGAGTAGCAGAAAGGCTCTCAGTTTTTCCCCATTGAGGATGATGTTAGCTATGGGCCTTTCATATAAGGCCTTTATAATGTTGAGATATGTTCCATCTATCCCTACTTTGTTCAGGGGTCTCATTAAGAAAGGATGCTCTATTTTGTCAAATGCTTTTTCTGCATCTATTGACAGGATCATATGGTTCTTATCCTTTCTTTCCTAATGTGGTATATCACTTTGGTTAATTTGTAAATGTTGAACCACCCCTGGAGCCCAGGAATGAATATCACTTCATCATCATGAGTAATTCTTTTTTTAATCCTTTTTTAATTGGAGTTCAATTTGCCAACATATAGCATAACACCCAGTGCTCATCCCGCCAAGTGCCCCCTTCAGTGCCCATCACCCAGTCACCCCAACCCCCTACCCACCTGCCATTCCACTACACCTTGTTCATTTCCCAGAGTTAGGTGTCTCTCATGTTTTGTCACCCTCACTGATATTTTCACTCATTTTCTCTCCTTTCCCTTTATTCCCTTTCACTAATTCTTATATTCCCCAAATGAATGAGACCATATAATGTTTCTCCGATTGACTTATTTCACTCAGCATAATACCCTCCAGTTCCATCCCCGTCGAAGCAAATGGTGGGTATTTGTCATTTTTCATGGCTGAGTACTATTCCATTGTATACATAGACCACATCTTCTTTATCCACTCATCTTTCGATGGACACTGAGGCTCCTTCCACAGTTTGGCTATTGTGGACATTGCTACTATAAACATCGGGGTGCAGGTGTCCTGGCATTTCACTGCATCTGTATCTTTGGGGTAAATCCTCAGCAGTGCAATTGCTGGGTCTTAGGGCAGATCTATTTTTAACTCTTTGAGGAACCTCCACACAGTTTTCCAGAGTGGCTGCACCAGTTCATATTCCCACCAACAGTGCAAGAGGGTTCCCCTATCTCCACATCCTCTCCAACATTTGTTGTCTTGTTAATTTTTACCATTCTCACTGGTATGAGGTGGTATCTCGTGTTTTTTTTTTAATACTTTTTTTTTAAAGATTTTTATTTATTTATTCATAGAGACACACACACAGAGAGAAGGAGGGGGGGGGCAGAGGCACAGGCAGAGGGAGAAGCAGGCTCCACGCAGGGAGCCTGATGTGGGACTTGATCCAGGGTCCCCAGGATCAAACCCTGGGCTGCAGGCAGCACTAAACCACTGCGCCATCGGGGCTGCCCACCCCCCCCCCTTTTTTTTTTTTAAATAAATACGGTATCTCATGGTTTTGATTTGTATTTCCCTGATGACAAGGGATGCGGAGCATTTTCTCCTGTGCTTGTCAGCCATGTGTATGTCTTCTTTGGTGAAATTTCTGTTCATGTCTTTTGCCCATTTCATGATAGGATTATTTGTTTCTTTGCTGTTGAGTTTAATAAGTTCTTTATAGATCTTGGAAACTAGCCCTTTATCTGATACATCATTTGCAAATATCTTCTCCCATTCTGTAGGTTGTCTTTTAGTTTTGTTAACTGTTTCTTTTGCTGTGCACAAGCTTCTTATCTTGATAAAGTTCCAATAATTCATTTTTGCTTTTGTTTCTCTTGCCTTCATGGATGTATCTTGCAAGAAGTTCCAAGATGTGGCCAAGTTCAAAAAGGGTGTTGCCTGTGTTCTCCTCTAGGATTTTGATGGAATCTTGTCTCACATTTAGATCTTTCATCCATTTTGAGTTTATCTTTGTGTATGGTGCAAGAGAGTGGTCTAGTTTCATTCTACATGTGGATGTCCAATTTTACCAGCACCATTTATTTCCTGCTTTGTAGAATATTAGTTGAACATAAAGGTGAGGGTCCACTTCTGGATTTTTCTATTCTGTTCCATTGATCTATGTGTCTTTTTTTGTGCCAGTACCACACTGTCTTGTTGACCACAGCTTTGTAGTACAACCTGAAATCTGGCATTGTGGTGCCCCCAGCTCTGGTTTTCTTTTTTAATATTCCCCTGGCTATTCGTGGTCTTTTCCGATTCCACACAAATCTTAAAATAATTTGTTCCAACTCTCTGAAGAAAGTCCATGATATTTTGATAGGGATTGCATTAAATGTGTAAATTGCCCTGGGTAGCACTGGCATTTTTACAATGTTAATTCTTCCAATCCATGAGCATGGAATATTTTTCCATTTCTTTATGTCTTCCTCAATTTCTTTCAGAAGTGTTCCGTAGTTTTTAGGGTATAGATCCTTGACCTCTTTGGTTAGGTTTATTCCCAGGTATCTTATTCTTTTGGGTGCAATTGTAAATGGGATTGACTCCTTAATTTCTCTTTCTTCAGTCTCATTGTTAGTGTATAGAAATGCCACTGACTTCTGATCATTGAGTTTGTATCCTGCCACAGTGCCAAATTGCTGTATGAGTTCTAGCAATCTTGGGGTGGAGTCTTTTGGGTTTTATATGTACAGTATCATGTCATCTGTGAAGAGAGAGAGTTTGACTTCTTCTTTGTCAATTTGAATACCTTTTATTCCTTTTCATTGCCTGACTGCTGAGGCTAGAACTTGTAGTACTATGTTGAAGAGCAGTGGTGAGAGTGGACATCTCTGTCGCGTTCCTGATCTTAGAGGAATGCTCCCAGGGTTTCCCCATTGAGAATGATATTTGCTGTGGGCTTTTCACAGATGGCTTTTAAGATGTTGAGGAATGTTCCCTTTATCCCTACACTCTGAAGAGTTTTGATCAGGAATGGATGCTGTATTTTGTCAAATGCTTTCTCTGCATCTATTGAGAGGATCATATGGTTCTTGTTTTTTCTCTTGTTGATATGATCTATCACGCTGATTGTTTTTTGTGTGTTGAACCAGCCTTGCATCCTGGGGATAAATCCTACTTGGTCATGGTGAAAAATCTTCTTAATGTACTGTTGGATCCTATTGGCTAGTATCTTGTTGAGAATTTTTGCATCCATGTTCATCAGGGATATTGGTCTATAATTCTCCTTTTTGGTGGGGTCTTTGTCTGGTTCTGGAATTAGATGTTGCTGGCCTCATAGAATGAGTTTGGAAGTATTCCTTCCCTTTCTATCTTTCAGAGCAGCTTTAGTAGAATAGGTATGGTTTCTTCTTTAAAAGTTTGATAGAATTCCCCTGGGAAGCCATCTGGCCCTGGACTTTTGTGTCTTGGGAAGTTTTTTTTTTTAATAATAAATTTATTTTTTATTGGTGTTCAATTTGCCAACATACAAAATAACACCCAGTGCTCATCCCGTCAAGCGCCCCCCTCAGTGCCCGTCACCCATTCACCCCCACCCTCCGCCCTCCTCCCCTTCCACCACCCCCAGTTCGTTTCCCAGAGTTAGGAGTCTTTATATTCTGTCTCCCTTTCTGATATTTCCTACCCATTTCTTTTCCCTTCCTTTCTATTCCCTTTCACTATTATTTATATTCCCCAAATGAATGAGAACATATGTTTGTTCTTCTCTGATTGACTCATTTCACTCAGCTGTCTTGGGAAGTTTGTGATGACTGCTTCAATTTCCTCCCCGGTTATTGGCCTGTTCAGGTTTTCTATTTCTTCCTGTTCCAGTTTTGGTATTTTGTGTTTTTCCAGAAATGCATCCATTTCTTCTAGATTGCCTAATTTATTGGTATATAGCTGCTCATAATAAGTTTTTAAAATCGTTTGTATTTCCTTGGTATTGGTTGTGATCTCTCCTTTTTCATTTGTGATTTTATTAATTAGAGTCTTTTCTCTTTTGTTTTAATAAGGCTGCCTAATGATTTATCTATCTTATTAATTCTTTCAAAGAACCAACTCCTGGTTTTGTTGATCTGTTCTACAGTTGTACTGGTCTCTATTTCATTGAGTTCTGCTTGAATCTTTATTAACTCTCTTCTTTTGCTTGGTGTAGGTTTTATTTGCTATTCTTTCTTCAGTTCCTTTAGGTGCAAGGTTAGCTTGTGTATTTGAGTTTTTTCCAATTTTTTGAAGGATGCTTGTATTGTGTTGTATTTCCCTCTCAGGACTGCTTTTGCTGTATCCCAAAGATTTTGAGCAGTTGTTATCTTCAGTCTCATTAGTTTCCATGAATCTTTTAAATTCTTCTCTAATTTCCTGGTTGACCCTTTCATCTTTTAGCGGGCTGATCTTTAACCTCCATGTGTTTGAGATTCTTCCAAATTTCTTCTTGTGATTGAGTTCAAGATTCAAAGCATTGTGGTCTGAAAATTGCAGGGTACAATCCCAATCTTTTGGTATTAGTTGAGATCTGATTTGTGACCCAGTATGTGGTCTATTCTGGAGAAAGTTCCATGTGCACTTGAGAAGAATGTGTATTCAGTTGTAAAGTTCTGTAAATATCTTTGAAATCCATCTGGTCCAGTGTATCATTTAAAGCTCTTGTTTCTTTGGAGATATTGTGCTTCAAAGATCTGTCATTTACATGAGCGCCATGTTGAAGTCTACCAGTGTAAGTGTGTTATTATCTAAGTATATCTTTACTTTGGTTATTAATTGATTCATATCCTTGGCAGCTCCCACATTAGGGGCATAAATATTCATGATTGTGAGGTCCTCTAGTTGTATAGATCCTTTATGTATGATATAGTGTTCCTCTTCACCTCTTACTACAGTCTTTAGGATCAACTTTAATATATATGATATGAGGATTGCTACCCCTCCTTTCTTTTGAGGACCATTTCAATGGTAAATTGTTCTCCAAACTTGCATTTTCAGGCTGTAGATGTCCTAGGTCTAAAATGAGTCTCCTATAGACAGCAAATAGATGGGTCTTGCTTTTTCATCCAGTCTGAAACCCTTCATCTTTTGGTGGGATCATTAAGCCCATTCACGTTCAGAGTTACTATTGAAAGCTATGAATTTAGTGTCCTCATAATACCTATTCAGTCCTTGTTTTTATGGATTATTTCTTTGGGCTCCCTCTTTCTTTTACAGAGTCGCCCTTAATATTTCTTACAGAGGTTGTTTGGTGGTCACATATTCTTTCAGTTTCTGCCTATGTTGGAAGCTCTTTATCTCCCCTTCTATTCTGAATGAGAGCCTTGCTGGATAAAGTATGCTTGGCTGCATGTTATTCTCATTTAGGCCCCTGAATATATCTTGCCAGCCCTTTCTAGCCTGCCAGGTCTCTGTGAGAGGTCTGCTGTTAGTCTAATATTTCTCTCCATATAAGTTAGGGATCTCTAGTCTCTTGCTGCTTTTAGGATTTTCTCTTTATCCTTTGTAAGTTTCACTATTAAATGTTGAGGTGTTGAGCGGTTTTTATTGATGTTAGGGGGATCTCTCTATCTCCTGGATCTGAATGCCTGTTTCCCTTTCCAAGTTAGGGAAGTTCTCAGCTATGATTTGTTCAAATAGGCTTTCTGGTCCTCTGTCCCTTTTGGTGCCCTTTATAACCCTAATTAAACATAGATTTTTCCTTCTGAGGCTGTCATTTATTTCCCTTAACCCTTCCTCATGGTCTTTTCATTGTTTTCTCTTTTTTTTCCTCACGTTCCTTCCTTGCCATCAACTTGTCTTCTATGTCACTCATTCTTTCTTCTACCTCGTTAACCCTTGTCGTTAGGACCTCCAGTTTGGATTGCATCTCATTTAATTGCTTTTTAATTTCGGCCTGATTAGATCTAAATTCTGCAGCCATAAAGTTTCTTGAATCCTTTATGCTTTTTCCAGAACCAATAGTAACTTTATAATTGTGCTTCTGAATTGGCTTTCTGACATCAAATTGTAATCCAAATTCTGTAACTCTGTGGGAGAGAGGACTGTTTCTGATTCTTTCTTTTTTTTTTTAATTTTTATTTATTTATGATAGTCATCCACACAGAGAGAGAGAGGCAGAGACATAGGCAGAGGGAGAAGCAGGCTCCATGCGCCAGGAGCCCGATGTGGGATTCGATCCCGGGTCTCCAGGATCGCGCCCTGGGCCAAAGGCAGGCGCTAAACCGCTGTGCCACCCAGGGATCCCCATGATTCTTTCTTTTGTGGTGAGTTCTTCCTTCTAGTCATTTTGCTCAGTGCAGAGTGGCTAAAAACAAGTTGTACTGGAAAAAGGAATGAAAACAAGAGGAAAAAAGGGGGGGGGGGCAACAAAGAACAAAAAGAAAAACAAAACAGAAACAAAACAAACAAGGAGGTGTATCCTATGGTTCTATATACTGTAAGTACCTAGACCTCCCCTGGAGCTTTCTTTCCAGCTGGTCTTCTTGGGGGGGGGGGGGGGGCTGCTGTGCTGACTCTCAGGTGTGTGCACGCTCAGTGGCAGCTGTTTATCCTGTGAGGCCCCTGTTCCCTGGCGGCCCTGCTCTGTCCCGGGCACAGGGTGACACCAGGAGGAACAACGACACTGGCAGCGGCCAGGTCTCCAGCTCTGGAGTCCGCTCCCGCAGTAGTTACCCCAGTCTCCCAGTCCGCTCGGGCCTGGGTGCTCCCGGGACGGGGGCGCTGATCTGCACAGCTCGGGGGCGCCCGGGGCAGGAGCATCCTCACTCTCTTGTGCCCTCCCGCCTCCGCCTGCCCGGGGCAGCGCAGGATCCTGGCTGCGTCCGCTGGGCGCCCTGGGCTCCGGGGCCTGCGCTGCGGGAATCTGCTCCCGGGGGGCGGCCTCGAAGGCAGCAGGCGCAGCCCCCTCCGCCCGGAGCCGCCGCCCGAGCTGCTCCCAAGGCCCCGCCGCGCGCTCCAGCCCTTTCCCGCGCGGCCCGCGGTGCGCGGCGCAATGTCCCCGGGGCGCACCTCCTGTTAGTGACCCCGGAAACCCGGAGGCTTCACCGCCCGTCCTGCGGCTCTGCCTGGTTTCCCCGCTGAGCACATCTCCCTCCGGGAAGCATCCGGTGTGGATTTTTAAAGCTCCTGCCTCTCCGGGGCTGGGCCTCAGACGGCTCCTCGCAGGCCCCTCCCCGACTGGATTTTTTTTTCCCCGCCTTCCTACCTTGTTAGAAGCACAAACTCTTCTCTCCGTAGCGTTCCAGCTGTTTTCTCTTGAAATCTCAGGTTGAATTCGTAGGTTTTCAGGATGGTTTGAAAGTTATCCAGGTGAGTTGGTGGGGCCGGGGGAGGTGAGGACTCCTCCACCAACTTGCCCCCCTCAACTTCTTTCCTTGTTGACATAACTTAGTTTAACTGAGTTAATTCTCTGTCTCTCATTTGCTTAGTTGTCTACTCATTCATTTTTCCCCAAACGGTCCAACAGCTCTATCAAAGGCCTTTCTATCATCTTCCTGAATATGCACAGACCTCAGATCATCTGGATGTGGGATACTTGCCCCATGGCTCTCCTTGCTCAAGCTTGGCCTTCATCCTGGCTGAGGGGGCTCAAGACCAGGGTCCCCATTGCCTCTCAGTTGTGGGAGCCCTGTATCCTGGATTCCAGGGCCTCCCCCTCTCAGAGCCTCACCTTGTTTTGTCAAAGGACATCCCTTCTAAGAAAGAGTGTATGGGAGCTATTTCTAAGTCTTTTTAAGCCTGAAGATCTGTTAATTCTGCCCTTACAGTTGATGGTATGTGGATGAATGTGGAATTTGAGGCTGGGAATAATTTTCCTACATTTTGCTGGACTTAAAAAAAAATTATTTCCACTTTCTCATATTATAAATACTTCAGTTGGTGCTATTTTTTTAAAATGTTGAGTTAGGATACATTCTTAAAATGGTGGGAAAGTTTGCATATTTTTAAGGTTTAAAAACAATATATGTTGCAGAATGTCTCCCAGAAGCAGCAGATATGAGTATGTCTTATTTTTTCCCCCATCTTCATCAACCCGGGGTATCAGCACTTTAAAAACCTCTTTGTTAGTTTGGTGGAAAAAGTGATGTTTTAGAGATTAGGCTCCGGTGGGTATAAGGTCATGGCAGTAGAGGGTCTCAGAGATGTAGGGTGTCTGAGGGCTGCGTCTCCTTTCACCTTCCTTGCCAGGGGTGGAAACTCCCAAGACATCTGCCTTTGAGAACTGGGTAGGCTTGCAATTCTTCAGGACTGGAGGTGGGCTAGTTTGCTGACAAGTCTTCTGCTCTCCCAGGGCTTGCCTGGAGGTGGGCGAGACTAAGTGCTCCGAAGCACCTTCCCCCTACAGCAGATCTGTCCCCAGCCCTACTCTACCTCCTGCCCACATCCTTTGTCTAAGTATAAACCCCCATGTGACTATGGGAATAACACTGACCTAGACATATGAAAGTATAGGTTACCCTCGGTACCTGTGAGGCTCTGGCTAAGTAATCATGGTGGTCAGGTATCATAAATAGAGCTGCTCAGAATATTTACTCACACGCTTTTGTACAGCCACCTTCCTCTTGGGTGCATACCTTGGGGTGGAAAGTCGGGATCATATGAAAAGTGTATGTTTAACTTTTTAAGGAACTGTCAAACTGGCTTCCGAAATGATTTTACCATTTTTAAAAATTTCCACTAGCAGGGTGGAAAGTTCCAGTTTCCCTATATCATTGCCCAACACCTGGTATGGTCTTTATCTTTAAATTTTAAGATAAAATTTATCTTTTAAAATTTATCTTTTATCTTTAAATCTTTAAATTTTAGTCACTCTCCTGGGTGTGTGGTGGTCTCGTCGAGGTTTTAATCTGCATTTCCCTAACACTAGTGAAATTGAATATTTTTCTTCATGTGCTTATTTGCCATCTGTTTATCTTCTTTGGTAAAGTATCTGTTCAAATACTTTTTTTAAATAAATTTATTTTTTATTGGTGTTCAATTTACCAACATACAGAATAACACCCAGTGCTCATCCCGTCAAGTGCCCCCCTCAGTGCCCGTCACCCATTCACCCCCACCCCCTGCCCTCCTCCCCTTCTACCACCCCTAGTTCGTCTGTTCAAATACTTTGTTCTTTTTTTTTTTTTTTTCAAATTGGGCTATTTGTATTTTTCTTATCAAGTTCTGCAAGTTATTCTAGACACAGGTCCTTTGTCAAATACATGTTTTGCAAATATTTCGTTTTCGTTTGTGGCTTGAGTTTTCATTTTTGTAAATTTTTTTAGCTTTTAAAAAACTTTTAATTTTAAAATAACTATAGAATCACAGAAAGTTGCAAAAATGGTACAAAGAGTCTCATTTACCCTCCCCCCACCTTCCACTAACAGGGCCGTGTGGTTTAATTGCAGTACAACATTGAACTCAGGAAACTGACATGACACAGAACTGTCCATTTTCACCAGTTTTTTTTATATGCACTCATTTGTGTGTGTGTGTGTGTGTGTGTGTGTGTGTGTGTAGTTCTATGCAAATTGATGTCACATATGTGTGTTTGTAACTACCACCATGATCAAGATATGGAACTGTTCCCCCACCATGAAACAATTGCTGTGTACTGTTCTTTACAGTTGCTTTTCTCTCCATCACCCTCACCTCTCCTTTAGCAACCATTAACTGTCCTTCATTTATAGAGTTTGGTCATTTCCAGAATCTCACAAGGTGTCATACAGAAAATGGAATCATATAGTATGCAACCTTTTGATATTGATGTTTTCCCACTAAGCATAATTCCCTTGAGAACAATTGAAGTTGTGTGTGTTAAAGGCTACTTTTTTTTTTTTTAAGATTTTATTTTATTTACTCATGAGAGATACAGAGCGAGAGAGAGAGAGGCAGAGACACAGGCAGAGGGAGAAGCAGGCTCCATGCAGGGAGCCTGACGTGGGACTCGATCCCGGGTGTCCAGGATCACGCTGTGGGCTGCAGGCGGCGCTAAACTGCTGTGCCACCAGGGCTGCCCTAAAGGCTACTTTTTATTGCTGTATAGTATTTCCTTGTGTGGATATACCAGAGAGTTTCTTTTTAACCGTTCACCCATTGAAGGAAATTTTGGTTGTTGTCAGCTTTGGGCTATTATGAATGAAGTGGGATAAACATTTGTGTAAACGTAAGTTTTCATTTTTTTTGGCGGGGTGGGGGGGATGTTGAAGAGTGCAATTGCTAGTTTATTTTGTAAGTACATGTTTAGGCTTATTGAAAAACCATCAAATTGTTTTCCAGACTGTCTGTATCATTTTACATTTCCATCAGAAATGTATGCAAAACTGTTTCTTTGCTTCCTCACCAGGTGCTTCCTCATTTGGTGGTGTCACTATTTTAAATTTTAGTCATTTTAATAGATGTGTAGTGATAGCTCATTGTGGATATCATCCTCTTAGCTTACTTCATAGAGCAAAAATGTTAATTTTGATGAAGTTCAATTTATCCAGTTTTTTTGTGTGCTTTTAGCTTCATGTCTCAGGGCACTTTGCTTAGCACTAGGTCCTGAAAATACTGTCTTTTGTTTTTTCTTAAAAATTTTAAATAGTTTTACAGTTTATATTTAAATGCATTGTCAACTTAGAATTAATTTCTTAGAAAGGCATGAGACTTACTTAGATTGAGGTTCATGTTTTTGCCAATGAATGTCCAACTATCCTGGCATCATTTGTTGAAAGCCTATATTTTCTCCATTAAACTAATTTGTGCCTTTGTAAAAAAAAAAAAATCACCTGGGTGATTTTGCATGAATCTATTTGGGGTTCCATATTTCTGGAGTAGTCTATGCTGTTCCACTGTTTTTTGTGTCTATCTCCCTTTTAATAGCACACAGTCTTGACTTACTGTAGCTATGAGCTAGTTTTAACATCAGTTAGGTGGTTCCTCTCTATTTTTCCTTTTTGAAATGGTTTTACATTTAAAAATATTCTCTATATCCACAAAACAGTCTTTCTGGCATTTTGACAGAATTGAATTAATTCATTTTGATAGATTGAGTATATCAATTTGAGAGAATCTTTACTATGTGAGTGTTTGAGTGTTCCAATCCACAAACACAGAATGTTTCTCCATTTATTTTAAGCTTCTTTGACTTCTGTCATCAGTGTTTTGTAATTTCCAGCATACAAGTTCTATGTATGTTTTGTTATGTTTAACTTTTTGAATGGATTGTAAATTTTTTTTAAAGATTTTATCTATTTATTCATGAAAGATAGAGAGAGGCAGAGACCCAGGCAGAGGAAGAAGCAGGCTCCATGCAGGGGGCCTGACATGGGACTCTATCCCAGGACTCTACAATCACACCCTGAGCCGAAGGCAGGCGCTAAACTGCTGAGCCACCCAGGGATCCCCTGGTTTTGTGTTTTTAACTCTGGTTTCCACTTTTTGCTGCTAGTATATAGAAATACAGTTGCTTTATATTTGTTCATCTTGTATCTTGCAACCTTACTAAATTCATTTATCCCAGGAATTTTATTTTTAATAGATGCCTTAGAATTTTCTATGTAGATAGTCATGTTGTCAGCAAATTGGGACAGTTTTATTTCTTCCTTTTTCACATATGGACATTTTGTTGCATTTCTTGCTTTATTGTTCTGGCCAAGACTTCCAGCACTATGTTGCCTAAGATTTGTGAGAGCCATGTTCCTGATCTTAAGGGGAAAATATTCAGTCTTTTACTGTTAAATATGATATTAGCTGTAGGATTTTTTTTAGATGTATTTTTTTAATCAAGTTCAGGAAGTTCCTCTTTATTTCTAGTTTTCTGAGAGCTTTTAGTATGAATGGATATTGAATTTTGTAAAATTATTTTTCTACATCAATTGACATGATCACACGAGTTTTCTTTTAGTCTACTGATATAGCAGATTATATTGATTACTTTTCAAATATTGGACCAGCCTTTTATCCCTTGAATAAATCCCAGGTGGGTGTGGTACATAATGTTTTAAAATACTGCTCATTTCAATTTGCTAATATTTTGTTGAGGAATTTTTATATTTAAGTTCATGAGAGATATGGTCTATAGTTTTCTTTTTTAAAAATCTCATCTTTGTCTGGTTTTGGCTTCAGAGCCTTGTAAAATGAGATTGGAAGTGTTCCCTTCTCTTGTTTTCTGGAAGAGATTGTATAGAATTCATGTTAATTCTTTAAATATTTGATAAATGTCTCCAGGGAAACTATCATGGCACAAAGATTTCTATTTATAGATTCGATTTCTTTAGTAGACATAGAATTTATTCAAGTTATCTATTTCATTCTGGGTGTGTTTTGATAGTTTGTGACTCTATAGGAATTGGCGCCTTTCATCTAAGTAAGTAGTTTCGTAATAGTTCCTTTTTATACTTTTATTTATTTATTTATTTATTTTTTTCCTTTTTATACTTTTAATGGCTGTAGCATCTGTATTGATATACCCCCCTTTCATTCCTGATATTGGTGACTTGTGTCTTTTCTTTATTTTTATCAATTTTATTCAGTTTTAACCAGTTTTATTGATCTTTTCAAGAACTGATTTTTATTTCATTTTCTGTATTTTTTTTTCCCTATTTTTCAATTTCACTGATTTCTGCTCTTGTTTTCATTATTTCCTTCCTTCTTTCTTTGGGTCTATTTACTCTTATTTTCCTAGTTTCTTGAGGTAGGAACTCATCTTTTCTAATGTAAGCATTTAGTGCTATATAGTCCCCTCTCAGTACTACTTTAGATGTATCCCACCAATTTTGATATGTTGTGTTTTTCTTTTCATTCAGTTTTATGTGTTTTTTAAATTTCATTTGAGGCTTCCTCTTTGACTCATGGGTTATTTAGAAGCATGGAGTTTAGTTCCCAAGTGTTTGAAGATTTTCTAGTTATTTATTTATATTTTTAATTCCATTATGGTCAGGGAATATACTCTATATGATTTCAATTTCTAAAAATTTATTAAGGTTTGCTCTATGACCCTTGAAATGGTCTGTCTTGGTGAATATTCCATGGACACTTGGAAATCATGTATATTCTGCTGTTGTTGGCTAGAGTGTCCTGTAAATGTCAGTTAAATTCTGTTGCTCAGTTCTTCCATGTCTTTACTGATTTCCTGTCTAGTTTTATCAATTGCTGAGACTGGGGTGCTCTAGTCCCTAGCAATTGTTGTGGATTTGTCTACTTCTTCTTTCAGCTTCCTGTATTTTGAGGTTCTGTTTTTTTGAAGATTATGTATGTATGTATGTATGCATGTATTTGAAAGAGAGAAAGAGATAGAACAGGAACTGTGAGGAGAGGGAGAAACAGGCTCCCCACTGAGCAGGGAGCCCAACGTGGGTTCCATCCCAGGACACTGGGTTCATGACCTGAGCTGAAGGCAGATGCTTAACTGACTGAATCACCCAGGCACCCCAAGGCTCTGTTTTTTGGTGCACACATATTTAGGATCATGATACCTTTCCAGTGGATCAATTCTTTTATCTCAAAATATTCCTCTTTATCATTAGTAATTTTTTCTTTGAAGTTTATTCTATGTGATGTTAATGTATAGCTGCTCCTCCTTTTTTTTTTTTTTTTAAAGATTTTATTTATTTATTCACGAGAGACACACAGAGAGAGGCAGAGACATAGGCAAAAGGAGAAGCAGGCTCCCTGCGAAAAGCTTGATATGGGACTGGATCCCAGGACCCCAGGATCATGACCTGAGCCAAAGGCAGACACTCAACCACTGAGCCAGCCACCCAGGCGTCCCAAGCCACTCCTGCTTTAAAAAAAAAAAAAAGTTGCAGGATGTATATTTTTCCACCTGTTAACTTTCAGCTTACCTATAGATTGAAATGAGTGTCTTATATAACATACAATTGGGTTGTGTTTTCTTATAATATATGTTGCCAGTCTGTTTTTTGATTGGTATATTTAAATCATTAATATTTATTTATTTATTTATTTAGATTGAATTTATTTATTCATGAGAGACACACAGAGAGAGAGAGAGAGAATGTGTGAGAGAGAGAGAGGCAGAGACACAGGCAGAGGGAGAAGCAGGTTCCATGCAGGGAGCCCGATGTGGGACTTGATCCCGGGTCCCCAGGATCACGCCCTGGACTGAAGGCGGTGCTAAATAACTAAGCTCCCCCCTTTCCAGCTGCCTTAAATCATTTACATTTCAAGTATTATTGCTATGTTAGGACTTAAGTCTTACAAGTTCTTTGTTTTGTGTTTGTTTCCATTGTTTTTCGTTTCTTTGCTTCTCTTCTCTTGCCTTCCTGTGAGTTACCTGAGCATTTTTGGGGGGATTCCACTTGATTTACTTATATGATTTTTTTTTCTTTTTTAACTTTTTTTTTTAATTTTTATTTATTTATGATAGTCACAGAGAGAGAGAGAGGCAGAGACACAGGCAGAGGGAGAAGCAGGCTCCATGCACCGGGAGCCCGATGTGGGATTCGATCCCGGGTCTCCAGGATCGCGCCCTGGGCCAAAGGCAGGCGCCAAACCGCTGCGCCACCCAGGGATCCCCTACTTATATGATTTTAAAGCTTAGTTCAAGTCAAGAGATTCAGAGGAGGTGATTGTTATGCATACTTCCAAATTAGAGATTTAGGGAACCATCAGTATTTCCAATATTTCTAATATTTTTCTGTTTGTTCCTTCTGTTTCCTGTTCCTCTCTGTTTCTTTTTCAATGCTTGCCTCTGGGTTACTTGAACGTTCTGGGGGGGATTATGTTTATGATTTCTCTATAGTTTTTTTGAGTATGTCTCTGTGCATATTTTCATTTTAGTCGTTGTTCCAGGGCTGACATATACATACACAACTTATTACAGACTACTAGTACTGACATTTTATGTCTGCAAAGAAAGTATAGAAAACTTACTTCCATTTAGATACTTTTACCTTCTCCACTTTTAAAATACAGTTGTTGTATTTCCTCAACATGTATTGAGCATCACATTAGCTCATGCTATAATTTTTACTTTGACCACCAAACACAACTAAAAAAATTTGTGAGAAGGATAACACTATATTTACCCCTATTTTTAAACCTGTTCCACTGTTCTTTCATTCCTCCTTCTCCTCTTCCTTCTTCTTCTTCTCCTGATGTCCCAAGATTCTTTCTGTTATCATTTCCTTTCTATTTGGAGATTGACCTTAGCCATTTTTTAGAAGTAGATCTACTGGTGACAAATTCTAAGTGTTTCTCTGCCTGAGAATGACTTCATTCCTACTCATTTCTAAAGGCAATATTATCTGCATATAGTTTGGTATTGATAGTTCTTTTCTTTCAGCACTTAAAAAATGTTGTGTTGCTTCCTTTGGTCTCCTTGGATTCAGATAAGAAATTTGCTGTCATTTAAAATGTTTTTCTATAGGCAATGAGTTCTTTCTAGTCACTTTTAGGATTTTTCTTTGTTTTTACTTGCCAGAAGTTGGATTATGATATGTCTTAGGTGGATTTATTAACTTCTTGAATGAATAGGTTTATGCTTCTCACCAAATTTTGGAAATATTCAACCATTATGTTTCCAAATATATATGCTTTTTGTTCCACACTTTCTCTTCTCTTCTTGGGTCATCCATGACACACATGTTAGATCTTCTGTTATTGTCCTCTGAGTCTCTCTGTGCATTTTGGTCAGACTGAACAAATCCTATTTTTAAAAAAGATTTATTTATTTATTTTAGAGAGGGAGCGAGAGAGCACACAGCAGGGGGAGGTACAGAGGGAGAGGGAGAGCGACTCTCAAGCAGAATCCCTGCTGAGTGCAGAGTGCTACGTGGGGCTTGATCTCATGACTCTGAGATCATGACCTGACCTGAAATCAAGAGTTGGCTGCTTACCCAACTGAGTCACCCAAGCACCCCTAGACTGACTAAATTATATTGATCTGTCTTCTTTCATATCTCATCTTTAATCTAGTATTGAGCCTATCCAGTGAGTTTTAAATTTTGATTCTTTAGTTCTTTAATGTTATAATTCCCCTCTGGTTCTTTTTATATCTTCTATTTCTTTACTGAGGCTTTTTATTTTTATGTATTTCAAAAGTATTCATAATTGCTTACTGAAGCATTTTTATGATGGCTGCTTCAAAATCTTTGTCAGATAATTCCAACATCTGAGTCATGTCAGTGTTGGCATCTGTTGATTGTCTTTTCCCCTTCAGTTGTGATTTTCCTCATTCTTGGTATGATGAATGATTTTTTATTGTATACCTGGACATTATGGATATAATGTTATGAGACTGTGGATCCTATTGAAACAGTCTATTTTAGCAAACAGTCATTCTATTTAGGTTAGTATGCTGGTCTTGGCCTACTTTTGTGGGCTTTGGTTCCAATGACAATTTCATTTCCAAGTCCTTGCAACGCTATTCTGGTCTACTTTGTATGTGTGCTATTCAAAGGCTGCTCTGAAAACCTGGGTCAATTAGCTGTCTGCCCAAAATATCCTAGAGAGGTTTAGAGGATCCCTGTAGTTCTGTTCTCTCCAAAACCCTCCCACCATTTCCTAGTTTGGAAAGTGAGGGGCATTGCCTACCACTGCTAAATGCAAACTAAATGCTATCCACAAGGGAGGACTCTCTGAGGCTTCAGGTGCTGCTGGGTCGTAGATGGAAGTCCAGACTCCATCCTTGGTTAACATAGCTGGCAGGGGGGAAGAAAATGCCCCAGGTTATCTGCTGTTGCTGTGCTGCCATAGGCTATCTGTTACCCACATGGAGGCTATAGTCTCTGCTGATGCCGTGCTTGGAGGGAGGAAAGCATTCCACCCAGGGCTACCTGCTACTACAGGGCAGGGGGATGTCTCTCTATTCATTCATCACTGACTGCATATTGACAGGGCACCAAAGTGCTGTCTTTAGGCTGGCCAGGCCTCTCTGCTACCATTGTGTCACCAATCTGC
Organism: Canis lupus baileyi; assembly: GCF_048164855.1. Classification (NCBI taxonomy): domain Eukaryota; kingdom Metazoa; phylum Chordata; class Mammalia; order Carnivora; family Canidae; genus Canis; species Canis lupus. The sequence goes on along the minus strand of NC_132857.1, from coordinate 27,663,701 downwards.
CTTCCATCTTTCGGAGTTCTTGTTTTGGACTAAATGTTTGTGTCTTCCCAAAATTCATATGTTGAAGTCCTAATTCCCAGTGTGATGGTATTTGGAGGCAGGGCTTCTGGGAGGTGATTAGGTTTAGATGAGGTCATGAGGTCATGCCCCCATGATGGGATTAATGCCTTACATAACTCAAAAGAGACCCCAGAGCTCTCTTTCTCTTCCTAAGTGCACTGAGGAAAGACCATGTAAGAAGGCATCAAGAGGCAGCTGTCTGCAACTCCAGAAGAGAGCTCTAAGCAGACATTAAATCGACCAGCACCCTGACCTTGGACTCCCACCCTCTAGAACTGTGAGGAGTTCTTACTCCTCACAGTTCTGTGGTGTTGTGCTGTGGCTGTCTGAGCTCATTGAGACTCCCTTCCTATGATCCTATGATCGCCAGCTGTGTATGTGCAGGATTCTAGTTGTACTTAGTGGAAGGAACTGGGAGAAATGATGTCTATGTCATCTTATCTGGAATGCTGTTGAAGTTTCTTGGACAGAGAAGAAGTTTTGATAATTTTTTAAGATTATTTGCTCATTGGGATGCCTGGGTGGCTCAGCGGTTGAGTGTTTGCCTGTGGCTCAGGGCATCATCCTGGGGTCCTGGAATCGAGTCCCACATTGGGCTCCCTGTGTGGAGCCTGCTTATGTCTCTGCTTCTCTCTCTCTGTGTCTCTCCTAGATAAATAATAAAATCTTTAAAAAAAAAAGATTATTTGCTCATTTATTTGAGAGAGACCACAAGTGAGGAGAGGGGCAGAGGCAGAGGGAGAAGCTCTGCAATGCGGAGCTCCATCCCAGGACCCAGGGATCATGACCTGAGCCCAAGGCAGATGCTTAACCAACTCAGCACCCAGGCACCCTGGAGTTTTTGATTTTTATAAAATCAGATTTATGAATTTCTTTTTCTGGTTTTAGTTCATGCTGTTTGTGTCATATTTAAGGCATTTTTGCCAGACCCAAGATTACTATCTTAGTTATCTATTGCTGCATTAATAACCCCCAGACTTATCAGTGTCAAACAATAAACATTTATTATTTTCACATGGGTCGGGAATTTGGGAGCACTCTGGCTGGGTAGTTCTGGCTCATAAATTTTTAAAATTCTTTTTCAGAGATATTTTGGCTTTTTTAGGTCTTTTGCATTTCCACATAAACTTTATTTTATTTTATTTATTTATTTTTTAAAAGAATTAACTTATTTATTCATGAGAGACACAGAAAGAGGCAGAGACAGAGGCAGAGGGAGAAGCAGGCTCCCTGGGAGCCTGATGTGGGACTTGATCCCAAGACTCCTGGATCATGCCCAGAGCTGAGGGCAGACATATAACCACTGAGCCACCCAGGTGCCCCTCCACATACATTTTAGAATCAACTTGTCAATTGCTATGAAAAAGCTTGCTGAGATTTTGATTAGGATTGCATTAATCTTTGTTCAATCTGGGGAGAACTGACACTTTAACAGGACTGAGTCTTCAAACCCAGGAACACAGTTTATCTCTCCATTTGTATAGGTCTTCTTTAATTTATCTCAGCAGTGTTTTGTGGTTTCTAGTGTATGGGTCTTGCACATCTCTTGTCATATTGGTGGGGACTGGTGGTACCAATGAACCAGGTCCAGAAAGCCAGACACGCCTCTTGAGAATGAAGTTTGGGTTGTAAAGATTCTTTCCCTCTCTTGTCCAGCCTAATACAGCAGTAGTCATGAGGGAAATGCTAGGTGGTTAAAGGACTGAAAGAATGAACAAATGAATGTATTTCTGGGGCTAAAGTCCACAAGTGGGCTGCTGAAGTTTGGACTGATAGAATAATCCTCAGCCTAGATGAGTGAAGTGACTCAGATGAGTGAAGTGACTCATCTGCTGCTAGTTGATGAGTGACTGCTAGTTGAAGGGGGTTCGTTCCCTATAGTTAAGGGTCTCCTATGGTTTGCCTTCCTCTCTGATTTTGTCTTATTTTATTTTTCCCTCCTTGCCCCTATAATACTCTGTTTTGTTTCTTAAACTCCACATATAAGTGAAATCATATGATTATAGTCTTTCTCTGATCGACTTACTTCACTAAGCATATGTACTTTAAAGCAATGTATTAGGTCAAACCACATGAAACTGAATGTAGAAAATTTCACATGGTTTAACCCATGCATTTTCAAGAGGGCAATATTATTTCATGGAGGTGAAAATTGGTTCTTAGTTGGAGACAGGCAAAAAATACTTAGATAACACAGTGACTTGTGGTCCCCAAAGAGCCACAATATGTGAACAGTTATATAGTATATTTACAGAATTAAAATTTCATGGGAGGTTGGCATTTTAAAGAAAAAAAATCTCTAAAAGGTCTCCTTTGGAAGGTGATTATGAAATCTAGGTTGAGAAACACTGTCTTAATATTATTTAGTTTTACCTGTTCTTTGAACTTTATATGAATGAACTTTGTGCTCACTTCGGAAGCACATATATTATATAAATGAACTTTATGTAAATCCTGTGCATGTGTCAGGTATGTGGACTTTGATTTTGGGGTTCATGCATGTGTGCAGCCATTCCTTTTCCTTGCTACTAGTCCACTGTGGGGACATGCCAGCAAATGACTATTTGGGTTGTTTTCAGAGTTTTTTTTTTTTTTTTCTGTTGCAAACATTCTTTGACTTGGGTCCCCAGGCACGTGTGCTTGCATTTCTTTTGAGTATATTCATGAAGGAGAGGTATCCTGGACCACAGGAAAGCACCTCTGTTAGATATCCACCCTCATTAACTGCCAAACGGAGTTCCAGTGATTGCTCCATTTTCGATTTCCACTAGCTGGGTATGGAAGTTATTTTATTTTTCCCTCTTTCCTAACACTCTATACTGACAGAGATTTTAATTTTTGCTAATTTAGTGAGTGGGAAATTGCATACCAGCTTTTAATGTATGCTTCCTTGAAAACAAAGCTGGAAAAAAAAAAAAAAAAAAAAAAAAAAAAAAAAAAAAAAAGAAAACAAAGCTGGATATCTCCCACATTTACTGGCCCTCCTGGCTCCTTTCCTAGGAAGTAGCGAGTTTTATTTACTTATTTATTTATTTATTTATTTATTTATTTATTTATTTATTTATTTATTTAGTAGCGAGTTTTAAGTTTTAAGCCGTTCAGTTTGTGTTTTCTTCTTTTTGGTCCAGACTGAAGAATCTATCTATCTATCTATCTATCAGTCATTTTTCACGTATATTATTTTAAATATCATTCTCTCCTCACCTCGTTTGTTTGCTTTTCATTTCTTTTTGATGCCTTTTAAAGACCAGAACTTCCTGATTTTAATGTAGACAATTTCTAAATAGCCATCTTTTCCCTTGTGCGAAGTCTGTAAAGATTCTGTTTCACCGGTAGGCTTTCCATAATGATGCTGGGGAATTTTCGCACCTCTGAGTGCTCTCCCCACTCCCGCACCCCCTGCAAGGCCGCCCTGAGCTGCCGAAAGGACGCCCGCGGGCATCCCTCTGGGGGGCTTCCAGGGGGTGGCGCTCGGCAGCCGCTGCCGGGAGGGCTTTCCGCGGCCGGCAGGTGGCGCTCACGCTCCGCACTCCCGCACGTTCCGAGTCCTGTGCGCACCTGGCAGCTGCTCCTTGCTGTGTCACCTGGGGCTCTGCTTCCCTTGTTTCTGTCTTCAAAATAGGCTTCCAGCAGAGCTTTTATGATGCTTTAAGATTACCGAGGCCACAGCTGGAGCTGGGAGTCGCCTGCTTCTCTCAGAGCAGCCAGTTCTCCGCAGTCCCCACCAACTCCCCTTTGCCTCGGGTCCACCTTTGCTCTCATTTACTCAACTTGCCAGACACCTCGAGCCATTTGAGTTTGAGATCCCCCTTTTCAGACTTTGGCCCTTTTAGATGGAGAGGAATTCAGGGTTTGTGAGTCAGACGTTGCTTTAAAAAGTTTATTGTGATACCTATATAGTTTAGAAAATTTGAAAAGTGCAAGAAAATAAGATAAATAGCCTGTATTTTCACTTCAAAAACAAATACTCTGAATATCAAATATTGTTTGTGTATTTTTTTCCGTCTTCTTTCTGTGCAATCTGTTCTTTTAAATGTCTTTACACAGGGCAGCCCGGGTGGCTCAGTGGTTTAGCGCTGCCTTTGGCCCAGGGTGTGATCCTGGAGTCCTGGGATCGAGTCCCACGTTGGGCTCCCTGCATGGAGCCTGCTTGTGTCTCTGTCTCTGTCTCTCCTCTGTCTCTCATGAATAAATAAATAAAATCTCAATAAGAAAAAAATGTCTTTACATAGAGCATCACTGTGCCCTCAGTTGTGTTCAGGAATGTGGCTGATCCCTGTAGGGTTCCCTGGGACTGCAGAGACCACAGACAGACCCTGGTCTAGCCCTGCTGTGTGGGGACCACATGATGGACTGCCTTTAGCTCATTGCTGGACAGACTCTTGGTCTTGGTTTCTGTGTCAAGTGGTGCAGGACAGACTTGCGTTCCACCACTGAGGCCCCTTTCCTGCCTCAGTATGGTGCCCTCCGGGTGCTGTTACCCACACTCTCCTGTGAGGTTATAGTCATGCAAGCACCCGGGGACATTCCCATGAGCGCCTGGGGTCCCGGGAGCATGAACCCTGGCACTCATGTTCTATGCTAGTGACCACTCAGAGCCAGGCTCCTGCCTGGGTATCTGACACCCTGGCTCAGAGCCCACCACTGTTGGCAGACCTGTCCTGATTTCTGCAGGCTCTGCGTTCTGAGGCTGGGGCCAGGTGGAGGGGTCAGGGGTGGGGAGTTCCTTAGCCTGCTGGGAGGTGGGAGCTGCTGGGTACATGGGGGCTCAGTTCCAGGGGATGCAGATCCCTCTGCTAAACATGGTGGGGCTGCGGGCCCTAGGCCCTACATGACACTCCAGCCCTTTTGGTGATCCTACCCTGGCAAAGATGGGTTTTAGTACCACATGGAGATCACTGTGGGGCAAGGGATGTCGCATCCAACTGTGAGGCTTGAGAAGCTGTGCGGCGCCCAATGGACACACATATCCTGCTAGTAACTAAATGGTAGTTTTTTCAGAGTGAAATAAAAATAGTTCTGTCTTAATTTATGTCTATGGCTTTCAAACGGCTACTAAATTATTAGCATATACATACTTGTAAAGTGTTTTGGAGACCCCAAGGGGTCTGTGATATGGGAGAGCTGGGAACCGCTGATTTATAGTTCTGCCTCTGAAAATTAACCTCCACCCTCAGGATGAGTGGCCTCAGGTGCATGGGGCTTGGCAGCTCCCTCTGCACAGGAGGACCCCAGAGGGACCTGGGGATGGGGATGGGCAGCAGGGAGTGGGGGTGGAGGCTACTTGTCCCTGAGGTCACTGATGGACAGCATTTCCTCTACACAGAGGAATTGAGATATGATTTTTATCTACACCTAGCAGTGTCCATCCACTGATGAAGTTTAGCTGGGTCTGAGAAACCATGAGACCCAGATTTGTCTGGGGGTTCAGAGCTGTGCTGAAAACGTGGGGATCTAGAGCATGCTTGCCCTGTGCAGCTGTTGACAGCCCTCTACACTTGGTCGCACTGCATCCACAGTGATAAAAAGCTGTCTTCCAGAGGTGGGACATTAGTCTACCTGGAAAGCTGGAAAGCAATGAGGTAGCATGTGTTTCTATCTTCCTGCCTAGCCCTGGCAACAGAATAAAGTGCTGTGGTTGCACCTGGGTGCCCAGGGAAGGCACCACTGCCTCAAAGCAGAGTAAAGTAACTGCGCATCTGCCAGGGATGGCCAAGCAAATTACAGGCATCCACACCTGGAACATTAGGCAGCCATGAAAGAGACTGAGGGAATGCCGGGGCCAGATTTCAGTGGAATTTGTAGAAGATATTGAGTAAAAATTGAGCATGTGTTCCACGTGTGTGGATCAAGATCCCACTTTGTGAAGCCAAGTAACCAACACCCTCTACATACATTTGGATGTACATATGTATGAATATGCATATATATGCTTATAATTAAGGAAAAGCAGATATTTTTATGTAATTAAAGGTGCGTTTACCATATGAAGAAGGCAGAATGGGATTACAAGCAGTTCTGTTGCAAATGTAGTGGCATAAAACAACTATGTGTCATGCGCCTCGAGTCTGTGGGGTCAGGCACTGCGAAGGGCTCAGCGGGGCGTTTCTGCTTGGTGTCTGACGTCAGCTGGGGCCACAGTCATCCGATGGCTCGCAGGTGGAGCACGCACGGTGCACACACAGGGCTGGAGTGTGGTGCTGGCTGTTGGCCCTGGGCTTTGGCTGCTTTCTAAGTGGGCCTATCCATGGGACTAGTTGAGTGTCTTCATGGCGACATTTAGGACAGCCCCAGGTGAACTGTTGTAGCAGGAAAGCAGCAATAGAAAATCATAAACGAAAGTATGTGGCTGTTTTCCAGTAAGGCACATTGATGCAAACAGGCTGAGGGCCAGATTTGGTCTATGGGCTAGAGTTTGCTGACATATAGCCTTGAGATCCATGCTTAATACTTTGGCTTTTCCTCTGAGGGCCACTGGACTGTCTCGAACAGAGAAATCACCTGGCTTGGCTCAGTTTTGACAGGGCTGCTCTGGCTGTTGTGTAGAGGCCAGATGGAGGGCCCAAGAGGATAGCCAGAGCCCAGGGCGAGGCCTGTGACATGACCTCGGGACTGGGGTGCTGGTGTTGGGGGTGATAGGGATTACATGTGTTTTGAAGCTAGACACAGATTGTTTGATTGGATCAATTCACTTAGAGAGAGACACTTTATTAGCACTTGGCCCTGTGTGGCCATCCTGAGCCTGAGGCCAAGGAGCTCTGTGGTGGGGAGCACAAGGGTTGATTGAGTTGGTCACTTTCATGGCTGGAGATGGAGTAAGTGCCTTTCATAGGAGTGGAGGCCAGGTCTACCCAAAAGGGAGGCCAAGTATGTGTGTTGGGAGGGGGCCTGGGGCCAGGAAGCCTGAGCACTGAGGATTGGCCTCCCAGGAAGCTGCTTGTGGCTTTCAGGAGAGTGTATGGAAATTTGTAGGTTCCAAGAAGCAGGGTGGTGCAGTGACAGGGCTCTCCAGCTTGGACAGGCCACAAATGGAGCTCCTGACACTTGGGCACTTCCCTGTAAAAACAAATATGTAAACATGTAAATAAAAATGTGGGTTTTTTGATTCAAGCTGGTGACTCACGTTCTGCAAGTAAAACTAGAGAGCCAGCATTTCCCCCCAACTTCTGTAGAAAGTTAGAAAAGTTGAAGAAAGAGTTATTTTAACACCCATACACCCACTACCTAGATTCAACACTTAGCTTTTGCGACAACCAGGGTGCACCTGAAGCCTGTTGTTTGCTCTGCTATAGATCCTTCTCACTTCCTTCTCTGTCTGCCTTTGAGTCTCTGTCAAAATGCATGTGATGGTGGCTGACTCCCTTGCATAGCAAACTCCCAGTAAATCACCTTTGCCTGTTTTCATTTGAATGGTCTTTTTTTATTTCTACAATGTGATTATAATTTCCTTCTGGGTGGAAGCTATTAAGTAAATCTACCTTCTAAAACCAGAGAAGAAATGATGGTCCCCAAACTGAACCCAGAGGCTTGGAAGATGAGCAGATATTGTGAGTGGAGTAGCTGGGGCGGGGGACATGTTTTGAGACTGGCAGTGCTGGAGGGACCTCACTCTGCCAGGCCCGGCTGCAAGGATGTGGAGCTGTGCCAGTGAAGCTGTGCACTGGGGACACTTCACTTGTTTGTGCTCCAGCCCCATCCCAATTGTCCAGATCAAACCCCACGCTGCGTAGGCACGGTCTCAGTCTGCTTGGGTTGCCAGAACAAATATCATAGCCTGGACAGCTTAAAAACGAAAATTTATTTCTCACAGTTCTGGAGGCTAGAAATCCAAGATCAAGTGTTGGCAGGGTTGTTTCTTCTGAGGCTTCTCTCCTTGGCTTGTAGATGGACACTTTCTGACTGTATTCTCATTTGGTCTTTTCTCTGTGGACATGCATCCCTGGTGTCTCCTCCTCCTCCTCCTCCTTCTCCTCCTTCTTTTGTTTTTAGAGAGGAGGAGAAGTGAGGAGGAGCAGAGAGAGGGGAGAAAGAGAATCTTAAGCAGACTTCATGCCCAGCACAGAGCCCAATGTGGGACTCAATCGCATGACCCTGAGATCATGACCTGAGCCAAAATCGAGTCAGATGCTTAGCCAACTGGGCCCCGAGGTGCCGCATGTCACCTCCTCTTCTTAGAAGGACACCAGTCCTTCTGGTTTAGGGTCCCACCCTGATGACTTCATTTAACCTTAATTACCTCTATAAAGGCCCTATTTCTGAATACAGTCACATGGGGGTTAGGATTTCAACATATGAATTTGGGGGGCACAGAATTCAGTCTATAACAGGCACCAAAGATGGAGAGCTGCCTCCTGTTAGAGTTGAGAGTGCAGGATACTTGCTTCAAGGTATCCGTAAGCAAGCCCATTCTGAGGACTTACCACTCATTGGTTTGTTCTCTACTTATACCCTTGTTAACAGGTTGTCCTACTACCTGGAATGGCCACTCTCTACTTCTGGTCCTGAGTGGAGGTGACACTATAGAACATGTGTTCTCACTTTAAGTTTGTAGGGGGCTTCCTGGTGACCATGAGCCTTGAGGTTGTGTGCATATTTTGTGGGGATGTACGTCTGTGCCTTTTGCATTTTCCAGAGAGATGAACAGCTTTCACTTGATTCTCTGAGTCCAAAAGATGATAGAGACCATCACTCTAGGTGCTGGGGGACTAAGCCTAGATCTGGTGGCGCCTTGCAAAGCTCTGAAGAGAGCACGGCCATGCATGGGATCCATCAGCATGCTTCGTGGCTGAACAGAATCTCTCTCCTTGCCTACAGAGATGTCAGGAACATTCCTGCATGTAACATGCAAGACCCTTTGAAGTCCATCATCCATCTTATTTTGTCCTCCCAACAATCTGAGCACCAGGCAGGTATTATTTCTAATAGACTCATATTTCAGAGAAGGAAACCGAGGCTCACATAATTGGCACAAAGTCATTCCTCAGGGAGCCAAGACCTTTTGGCTCCTGAAGCAGGTGCTCCACTGTTCCCCACTGCAGATACTCTTTAAATAAGCTACTTTGATTGGCTGGCTGGCAGGTTTTGCTTGCTCAACTCTATCTCATATAACTTATTAAGTATTGGTCCATTTCTCACTGGAGCTGTCTAGATCATAATGCTCACGCTTTCAAGCCAAGAATGAAGCATGGATTTCAAGCACCAATTCTCAGCCTTGATAGCCCTTGGAGACACCCCCTGGGGAGACTACATCCTATTTGAAAAAACAGGGTGCCTGGGCCTCCCACTCAGGCCCAAACTGAATCATGGGCATTCCCACTTTTATAAACTTGCTATGTAATATGGAAGGATGATGAGAATTAAGACTTGCGGATTTAGAGAAATTTTGAAACTAAAGTGAAAATAGATGATTAGTGAGTTTGCTAATTAATTTTTCTTTATATATCAGTTATGATTAGATTCAGCTATGAGGCACAAAATCCTGAGCAATAGAAACTTTTACAAGATAGAAGTACATTTTTGTCTCATATGAAGGAAGTCTGGATATCGGCAGTTTTAGGGCTAGTATGTTATCCTCATGATGTCTCAGGCTCCTTTTATCATGTGGCTTCCATTCCCAAGATCACCTCATTGCCTAAGATGGGTGCTAGTACACCAACTATCACATATATGCTTCAGGCAGCAGGATAAGAGAAAGAAAGGTGATGAGCATGCCCTTTTATTTTATTTGTTACTTTTATTTTTTAAAGATTTATTTATTTATGAGAGGCACAGAGAGAGAGGCAGAGACATGGGCAGAGGGAGAAGTAGGCTCCTTGCAGGGAGCCCGATGTGGGACTCAATCCCAGATCATGAGATCACACCCTGAGCCAAAGGCAGACGCTCAACTGCAGAGCCACCCAGGCATCCCACCCTATCCCATTTAAAGAGGTTTCCTAGAAGTAGCATTCATGGTTACATTTATTTGGACAAAAAGACTCAAAAATACTAACCAAAAAGAAACAAAAAATTAATAACTTAGGTTTTATTAAGTTTATTAAGTTTGATGAACTTCTGTTCATCAAAAGAGTTCATCAAGGGAATAAACAGCTAAGCCAAAGACTGAGACATTCAGAATACATACATCTGACAAAGGATTTCTACCAAGAATATATAAAGAGTTCCTGCAAATTAATAAGGAAAATACAACTCAATTTAAAAAAATGAACAAAAGACACATTTCACAAAAGAAAATATCCAGATGGCCCATAAGCATTTGAAAAGATACTTAACATCATCAGTTATCTGGGTAATAAAAATTCAAAACCACCTGAGATGCCTTTATTTAACTACTAGAATGACTAAAATTGAACAAATTGTGGAACAAAGGTTGGCAGGAGTGAGGAATGATGGAGGCAGACACCTGCTGCCTATGATGGTAGTAAATTAGTTCAAACACTTTGAAAAAGTGCAAATTTGTTATAAAGTTAAAGTGTACTTTTTTTTAAAAAAGATTTATTTATTCATGACAGACACAGAGTGAGACAGGCAGAGACATGGGCAGAGGGAGAAGCAGGCTCCTTGCAGGGAGCCTGACGTGGGACTCGATCCCGGATCCCGGGATCACACCCTCAACTGAAGGCAGACACTCAACCACTGAGCCACCCAGGCGTCCCTAAAATGTACTTTCATATGGCCCAGAAGTTCCACTCTTCGGTATTTACCCAAGAGAAAAGAAAACATGGACAATTTAATAACAACTATCTATAAATAGCTAAAAATTTGAAAGAACCCAGTGTCCAACAACAGGAATTGGATAAACAGATTATGGAACTTTTTTATATCACAGATATAAAAAAGAACAAAGGACCTTTGCTGTGGGCCTGATGAGAGTGTGGGTCTCACAGCTAAAAGGCTCTGGCCCCTGCCTGAGATCTTGTAGCAGCATCTTGGTGGATATAGTTGGGAGTAGAGGTTGCTCAAAACTGGAGAGGGCTCGGCCTGCCACAGCCAGCGCCATCTCCTCCTGGGACTGGACTCAACTGGCCACTGTCTGCAAAGAGTTGCACGTAACACATATAATATATACCATGCAACACGTATAACATGTAACACATACAGTGTGAAATACAAATAGCACGTAACATATAGCATGTGTACATGTATAAACTTGTAGTGATGGCATGTAACAGTAAATAATATTATAACACGTAACATACATAGCATATATGGTATGAATAACGTGATACATCACAGGGTACATGCTATATGGTACACACAGTATATAACATGCATAGCGTAATACACATAGCATACAACACACATGATACATGCCACAGATAGCATGTGACACACTATGCATGCATTTATAGCACACAATGTAAATTGCATCTAACACGTATAGCATGTAACACGCCTGGCACGTGATATGCACAGCATGTAACATACAAAGCACAAAACGCAGAGCATATCATGCCTATAACATGTAACAGAGCGTGTGCACACATATAGCATGTAACGTGCATAGCACAAACTCCATGGCTGTAGTTTGCCCTTCCGTGAGGGACGTCTGCCCTGGACGGGCTGGCCTAAAGTGGGACTAGCTTTGCCTGGTGGGCATAACCAGCCTTGTTTTGCCCCACCCCTTACCCTCTACCCTTTCTCTCCTTCCTGAGATGTGGCCTGAATATGCTGGGATAGAGAGGGACCTTTTGGAATGTGGCTGTAGGCAGAATGGCCCCAGAGCTATTTCTGTACTAGTACCTGGAGCCGTCTAATGTGCTCACTGTTGGCAGCAACAAACTTCTGGCACCGAGAGGTCACTGCCCCTGGGAGCCCAAGACATCTATCTCTTCCTTCTCCAGCTATAGACGTTGTGTCACAGGCAAGTATCAACTGCTGGCTGCTTGCTTCTGAAATCAAATCTGACCTCCTTTTATAGCAGAAATACATACTCAGTGAAATAAGAGTTTGCCCCAAAGCTGCCAAGTGGAGGAGCAGGAGGTCAAATCTCTACTCTGGTTACTAGGCTGGGAAGTTTAGGGCCCCAGTGATGCCACGGGTGAGCATGAAGAGGGTGTGTAGAACTGCCTGAGGGCAGTGGGTGCACCCTGAAGCCCCTTCCTTCATGATCTGCCAGGGTGAGAGCAGAGGTGGGGCTGCAGCATGAGCCCCCAGCACCCTACAACCTGACTCAGTGCCTTCCCCTCACTGGACCCTGTCTGATGATGCCCTACGACTCCACGGCGGTCCTGCCTTGAAGGGAGACCAAACCCCCACCCGAGAAGCTGGCTGCATATAGCTCAGAGTGTGGCCTTCCAAGGAATAGGTCCCTTAAATGTGCTACACCAAGAAGCAGGGGGAAGGACTGCGGTCTGGCTTCTTGCCGGGCCCTCAGACAGATGGTGCTGGCTTAGAGAGGGGCGTCAGTCCTCCCTCCGGTGGAAGAATCAAAAATAGTGTGCCAGGAGAGGGCTGGGGCCAGAGGCCAGGCTGCTCCAGCCCATGCTTGCTGCGGAGTCCTGCTGAGTGGGCATTCTTTGACAGGGGGAGCAGTGAAGGCTTGTTGTGGTCATTGTTTCATCCTCACCCCAACTTTCTCAATGACTGTGCCTGAGGTCTGTCTGCATGGAGCCTCCTGTAAGCTGATTGAAGGCAGTGTTGATGCTAGTCCTGGGTTAGAACAACCATGTCCAAAGACAGCTTAGCTAAAATAAAATGCTTCTAGATAGGGAACTTCTGTTTCTGGGAACATGGAGCAGACATACTTCTCCCCATTCCTCCTGCCAAGTAAAACTAAAAACCCTAGATTTTTTATAAAGATAGAGATATTTATATAGAATATCTATCTATGATTTAGATCACCTATCTGTATCATCTATCTTTTTTTTTTAAAGATCTATTTATTTATTTGAGAGAGAGAGAGCAAGCATGCTTGAGCAGGGGGAGGGGCAGAGGAAGAGGGGCAAAGAGAATCACAGGCAGGCTCCCTGCTGACCTGGGAGCTTGACTCAGGGCTTGATCCAGGTACCCCTATTATCTATCTACCTATCATCTATCTGTCATACCTAGACTCTGAAAGCAGAGAAAAGAAGATGAACCATGTAGGAACCTTGAGACCTGAGAAATGACATGGTAGTGAGTCCCCACATTGTCTTTTTGTCTCATGTGTCCCAGAATTGGATCACAAACAACCCAGAAATACCAATGGGTACGGACAGAAAGTCTCAAGAAAGCCTGCTTTCTTAGCCCAAAGACCAGTAAAGGATCAGCCAAGAAGAACAGAAAATTCCACCATTATCCACTCTACTCCAGCCAAACACTGCAGGAAAGTCTGTGGCCCCACACCCACCTCCAATGGGCAAGGCCAGGTGAGAATCCTAGACTATCACCAGGCCCCAACATCCCTTCCAGATGGGGACAGAGAAGGCCAAGTAGGGAGCTAGGACTCTTATCACCATAAGCCCCCTGTGAGTGTCAATAATGAGGAGCCCCCCCACTTCAGGTGTTAAGAGAGGCCAAATGGGGAAGCTGAATTTCTACCTACACCCCTTATTTTCCTGCCAGCACTGGGTTTGTGAAAGCCAGCTAAAAGAAAAATTTTAAATAAGGTCCAGAGTTTTATAATATAAAAATGCCAGGTTTCAAGAGGAAATCTCTCATCATACCAAGAACCAGGAAAACCTTAAGCTGAGTGAAAAAGATGATTAGTCGACGGCAACATCAAGATGGCAACTTATTAGAATTACCTAACAAGATTTTTTTAAAAAAAGATTTTATTTATTTATTCATGAAAGACACATAGAGAGAGGCAGAGACATAGGCAGAGGGAGAAGCAGGCTCCATGCAGGGAGCCTGATGTGGGACTTGATCCCGGAACTCTGAGATCACGCCTTGAGATGAAGGCAGGTGCTTAACCACTGAGCCACCCAGGTGTCCCACTTGACAAGATTTTTTAAGCCACTATGATGAAAATGCTGTGGTGAACAGTTATGAACACTCTTGAAAGATATTAAAAAACAATGTCTTGATTTTCCCTTCATTCTTGAGAGATATTTTCACTGGGTATAGGATTCTGAGCTGATAGCTCTTTTTCTGACCAACCCCTGTGACTCCTGATGAGAAACCACTGTCATTTGAATGAGTTTTTTCCCTATAGGAATATGTTGGTTTCCTCTGGTTGCTTTAAGATTTTTTTTCTTTGTCTTTAGTTTTAAAAAATGTCATGATGATGTCTCTTGAAGTGAATTTCCTTGTGCTTATCATCTTGGGCAGTCACTCAGCTTCTGGAATCTGCCAATGTTAGTCTCTTGACAAATTTGCAAGATTTTACAGCCATTATTTCCTCAAGTATTTAGTGAGCTCCATCTTCTTTCTTCTCTCCTTCCAGGACTCAGATGACATTAATGCAAGATCTTTTCTTACAGTCCCTTAGGTCCTGAGGTTCTGTTCTTCCCACCGCTCCCCGCCCCCTTCACCACCATTGTTCAGACTGGGTCATTTCTACCCTCTGTCTTCCCATTCACTGATTCTTTCCTCCGTTCCATTCTACTACTGAGCCCATCCACTGAGCTATTTATTTCCATTATTGTATCTTCAATTCTGAAACTTCCACTTGATTCTTCTTCATATCTTCTGTTCTTTGTCAAGACTTTGTTTTTTAGGGATGCCTGCGTGGCTCAGTGATTGAGCATCTGCCTTCGGCTCAGGTCTTAATCCCAGAGTCCCACATCGGGGTTCCTGTGGGGAGCCTGCTTCTCCCTCTGCCTCTCTCTCTGTGTGTCTCTCATGAATAAATAAAATAAAAACTCTTTTAAAAAAAAGAGGCAGAAAAGACTTGGTTAGGATTATTCTCTGATTGATCCACCAAAATGATGTGAAACCGGAGTTTGCAAAGTTTCACATCCCTGAGCCCCATGTCTCAGCCTAGGAGAACCTGGCCCAGGCTGTCAACAGGTGTCCCCTCCTGTTTCAGGGGCCTGAGTCGGCTGCCTGAGTGTCTGCACTTGCCTCACATGCAGACTTTTAACCATGATGGTTTCATTTTGAGAAACAAAACCATATAGAAAAGTACAAAGAATAACATGACAAGCCTCCATGTACTCAGAAAGGACAGTTGCTCTTCCTTTATCTGCCTTATTTTCACCCTATGATATGTAAAATGTTGTAGATAAAGTGAAGTTCCCATATTCCTCCAAGATGGGTCCCACCCTCTCTCTGTGTTCTGTGAATGCTGAGAAAATCACTGTCATGAATTTACCTCTTATCTTCCATTTTGCATTAGGTTTTACTTTCGACCATCTCTGTTTTGATCAGGTACTTTATTCATGTTTTCAAAATTCAGAAAGTACAAAAGGTGCACAGGAAAATTTCCCCTTCCCCCCTCCCCGCATGTGTAGGAGCCAAGAGCAGCAGGTGGGCAGTCTTGAAGCAGTACTGGATTGGAGGTGTTGTCACTTGGGCTGCAGCCTTCAGCTGTGTTGCCTTTGCAGAAATACCATCTGTAGTGGCCGTGCCATGAAGTCCACTGTGGTTAGCATTAGGTTTCTTAAGAGTGACAGAAGCTCCAAACAGCAGCTTGAGCAAGGTACACGTTTATTTCTCCCTTACGTCTTGAGGTAGGCAGCCCAAAGCTGGCTGGGGGGTCTCACAATCATCAGGGACCTATCCTAGTGCTTGACCATCCTCAACATGAGGCTTCTACTTCGTGGTCCAAAGTGGCTGCTTGACCTCCAGCCATCACGTCTTCATTCAGCCGTTAGGTCAGAGTCAGGGAGGGGAAAGATCCCTGCCTCTCTTTCAGATTGTGTCCTGACGCTGCAGTCGCCACCTCTTGCACTGTTGGCCAGGGTAGCGGCTGGGGGCGTGGCCGAGCCCGGCTGGCAGCGGCCCCTGCTGGGAGGGAGGGGGCGGGGCGCCGAGGGGCAGCTGGGCCGTCCTGCGACCCGGAGTTTAAGATCCTTTGAGGTGGACAGATCCCTCCCTGCGGGGCTCAGGCCGGCTCCCTCGGCTTCGATCGGGGCCTCTAGGGTCCTGCCGAGCCAGGGGCGGGGGGGGGGGGGGCCGGGGGCGGCCGGGGCGGATGGCGAGCGGGGGGCACCGGGTGTCAGGTGGGAGCGCGTGGGGCTGAGGGCCCGGGAGGGGACATGCCCAGCCTGTCTGGGCCGAGCCCCGAGGGAGGGCGGGGCGGGGGGCAGAGCCGGGCGGGGAGCGGGCCCCTGCGGCTGGTGGGCTCAGCGGGGGGCTCGGCCGCCGGGGTGGGGGTGCCCGCAGCCCGGGAGGGGCTGGAGGGGCTCAGCGGCCCACGGCGGGAGGCGGCGTCGGCCCGGCCCCGGGAGAGATCTCTGCGCCTCACCTGGCCCGAGGTTAGACGGAGGCCCCAGGTCCTGGGCACCGAGCAGTGGGGCTGGGGAGGGCGGACACGGCTGTCCAAGCAGCCAGGGCCTGCTGGCAGGCGGACAGTGCAGGGGGAGCATGTGCAAGCACCCTGCCACCCACCACTGGGGGGTGGGGGTGCCCCTGCGCCCCGATGTCACCCACAGAGGAGGGGAAGCACGGGGGAACAGGGGGAGCCCTAACGGTTTCTAACCATTAGAGACAGTTAACTTGAACAAATTAAAAAAAGAAATTAAACCCACGTCAGGGGAATGGAGACTTGAAGTGCAGCTGTGAGCAGTTTCTTTACAAAAGGCCTGTTTTGGGGCAAGTCTGGGCAGTGCCATGTAAATTCCTCCCCTGGGCCTGCCTGAGAGCCCAGTCCCACCTGGCGCACCCAGAGCACAGCCAAGAGGGCCCCAGGACTGGGGATCGGTGGAGGTGGAAGGTCCCGCAGGTGGGGGGGGGGGGGCAGGAGGGTCCAGCAGCCAGAGAAGGTGACCCACCTAACCTCTAGGAGCAGGAAACCAGATGGCACTGACCAGGTGGGATGGATGGGGCCGGGGGGCAGGGGGTCTGAGAAATTGTCATGGTCCTTTGAGGAAAAGAAAGGGAAAAGTGTGCCCATTGGCTTTGCTCCATGATGGACAGTGTGGAGGGTGACAGAGCTGGTGATGGGAAGGGTCAGGAGTCTGTGTGCCCTCCCCAGAGGCTTGTTCGGGGTCAGAGCTGGAGCTGGACATGAAGGCCTAGGCTGCGATGTGATGCGCCCTGCCCGGGTCTGGCTCCTCCTCCTCCTCCGGAACTTGCCCATTTTAGAGATAGCAGGTGGAGGTCTAGTTGGAATCCAAAGCCTGATCTGACCACAAGCTGAACTCCTGAGAGATTTCCCTGTTGCTGCAGCGGGGAGAGGACCCAAGACCAGCATCTCATAGCAGGTGGTCTCCTGGGATATGGAGGTGAAGCCCTTCAAGCTAGGCCTTGTTAAGGAGGCCGGGTGCCCACCCCAGTGCACTGGGGCAAAAGCTTGTGGGGAGGGGGCTGGCCAGCCAGAAGGGGATGAGGGGCAAAGGGTCCCCACGACATCGATGCACACAGCTTCCTTTGGAGTCCTCCCAGGCTTGGAGATCCCCGAGACCAGGCATGTACTCCCGGGAGGGGGCTGTGGGCTGCCATCCCCCTGGGGTTGGCCTTTGGCCTCTGGGGAACCTGTGTGCTCTGGGCTGGGAGCATGGAAGGCAGAGGACAGGCTCTTTCCTGTGGCAGCGGAAAGGGGACTCTGCCCAGGTGGGGTGAGTAGGGAGTACTTTGCTCTGGGAAGAGAGAACTGGAACCACACAGAGCACTAAGTGAGGACAAGTGGCTGCCAGATTTTGGGGTCAAGATCCAGGGGAAGCAAGTTAGTAGCAGGCCCGTCCTAGGAAGCGGCAGCTGTTGGTCCCCTAGAATGTTGGGTATGAAGAGGGGACAGCAGGGGGGCAGCAGTGGGCTGGATGGGGAGGGGGGCTGGGCCAGACCCGCATATCAGAGGAGCTCCATTAGGCTTGGGTTTGCCTAGCGGTGGGTGAGGGGCAGGGCCCACTGTGGGGGGACAGTGTCCACCCCTTGGCTGACACAGGGGAGGCTACTGCTGGGAGTAGGAAGGGAGTGAGGGGCTGGGCAGAACTCAGGAGCCTCCGGGCCTGGAGCTCAGGAAGGCTGAAGGGGGCCTCCAACTTTATTTGTATTTATTTTTTGAGATGGAGAGCCAGCAGTGCTGGGGGAGAGGAGCAGAAGGAGAGAATCCTTGAGGCTCCGCACCCAGCGTGAGCCCCTTGGACTGCTGTGGGACCTGCGATGAGCCCCCTCTCCTGGGTTTCTGCTCCGCCCCTCAGTTGTTGGGGGGCTCCTCTCTGCAGCAGAGAAGCCTCAGCTGCCCGGCTCTTCCTCTCAGAACATAGTAGGAGGATCCGGGTCCACAATCTGGGAGGGAGAGGAAGGCCTGCGGTCTGAACCACAAGCTTCAACTAGCTTTTCCAGTCTTGCGTGTGAAGTCCCTGACTCAGTGACTTCCGACTCAGCCCGCTGGGTCTCCCGGGCCCCTCGTGCAGGTGCAGAGTTGGTGGCCTGGCCCCGGGCCCCACAGCCGTGCAGCAACAGCCAGCTTCCTGCTCTGAGTGGGACAGGGCCATTTCCCTGTGGTCGGATTACGGCCCAGAAGGGAAGCAAGGGCTCCCCCTCCCAGTCTCATCCGAGCACTGGACTCCATCAGGTCCGTGGCCACATTTGGCATTTGTGACCAAATGTTTAACAGGACCTGCTCGTGAGAGAACAGAATTATGCAGACATTGTAAGAGCCAACCGGGCCGACAAGGGAGCGGCTGGCGGGGCGGGCCGGGGCTCCACTGCGTGGAAGGAGAGGGAGGAAGACGGCGGGCGCTCCCGGCCCTCGGCCCTCGGCTCACAATTCGTCCTCAAGACCTTGGGGGAGAACCGGGAAGTGGGGACCCGACTGTCCGTGAGCTGGGATCTCCGTCACAGGTCGGGACACGATAATGGCATTGGGTTTCGTAGCAGAATGTCCTTCTTAGGAGCTACATGCCGATGAGACTGGGATTCTGGGGACTGTGCCGCATTTTCGAATGTTTCAGAGAAAAGCATGCCTGAGTGACGTGTGGAGGTGTACGCGTGTGTGTCCCCAGTGTGTACATGTGTGGACAGAGAGCAAGTGTGCCTGTGCGACAAGGAAACAGGACGCAATGTGAATCCAGGCAAATCTAGGCTAGGGGGTGATGAGGATCCATGAGCTATTCTTTTGCCTTGTTTGCGATCTTTCCAGATTAAAAGTTGAGAAGAAAGAGGTCACCGAGAAGCACACGGTGTCTGCCTTTCTCAGCCGGAGTCTGAGCTGGGGTCCTGTTGCCAAGCGCCGCAATGAATCATCGCTAACCCGTGCTCTGTGGGGACGACAGGTGCAGCTCTGACTTGCACAGAGCCTCAAGCGAGAAAGCGTGTGAACACCTCTCCTCCTGGGCTGCCTGCACCGGAGGGAAGCCCCTGCCTCGGCCTCCACCTCCATGCCAGGATGCTCATTTTGAGAATCAGACCACGAAGGTCCGGCCACACCGCGTGGGGCGGCTGGCTGTCACTACAGACCACAGCACACCTGCACTCCTTGTCAAGGGTTTATTTCATCTGCTAACATTCATTCTTGACCTAGACAAAAACAATTAGATGATTATGACTTGCTTTTCCATCACCAACTCGTTTGTCTTGTATGAATAACCAAAAGATTTTCTTCTCAACACTTTTTTTTTTTATAAGAAGCTATAAATAAATAAAGCTTTAAACGCCCCTGGGTTCAAGTTAAACGCTTCCAGTTCCCCAAAAAAGGTCACAGACTCATTGCTCGGACAGTTCTGCTGTCCCTGGTTCCTCCTCCAGGAGGGGACATTGCAGGTCTGTGTAGGGAGTGGGCTGTGGGCCCACCGTGTTGCCTCTGTCCTCTCAGCCCCAGATAGAGCCCCCAGGCAGGGCGTCCCTTCAGTGGAGCCCCAGCAGGTGGCAACGTCGGAGAAGATGCTCCAGGCGTGGGGAACCTTCACCTCAACACAGGCAGCCTGAGCGGAAGTGGACTGGAGGCTTGAGGGGCCTAGGTGTACTGGCACCTGGCGCTATCTCTGGGCACCTGGACCTAGGTCCTGGCCCCAGATCGGACTGCTTTCCAGATGCAGCAAAGAAACCAAGGAGAGACCCGTGTTTCCGTGTGAGCTGGGACAACGGATCATAAGTTAAAACATTCTAATATGTACAAAACAGATCCTACACTCAAGCCTGCACACACACAGGAAGCCCACCTCGAGGAGGGCCAGGTGCCCAGGGACTCAGGCAGAACCGGGCTGAGCTCTGCATGAGTGCCTGGAAGGGACACCCTCCTGGTGGAGGCTGCAGCAAGCCCCAGCAACTTACGTGCTTGTGCAAGACAGAGTTCTCACGAACATGTCCCACCCTCCTCCCTGCAGCAGGCCTATTTCAAAAGACGGGTGTCAGAACACATCCCCCCAGGGGGACCCCTTGAAAGAACCACTAGGTCACCTGGATGCTTGCCTGCTCAGCACAACGCATCCTCTGTGGGGGGTGGTCTGGGGCTGGGCAGGCGCAGTGCCCATCCCCGCCTGCTCACCACTGCCCTTGGACTACAAGATGCAGTGGCTGGGGTCGGAAGCAGGAAGTACACACCATCCCTGTGGCAGGCAGGCAAAGACGAAAGCCTACCTCCTCCTGGGTAGCCACCTCACTAGACACTTTAGGATTTCCTGTGCTATGGAAGGTTCCTGGCTTCCCCAACCTGTAGGGGAACAGCTGCGATGGCTGAAGAGAACCTGGGGCAGGGAGGAGGGTGCCTGGTAGAAACTGCCCATGAGGCTGCGGCTGTCACCTTCACTGCCCAGGTGCCTGCAGGCACACGTGGGTCCTCTCTAGGAGACAGGCCAAGGCCACTCAGCCACCTTGGGTGTGAGGCTCATATTTTGCTCCCTACACCCCAGGTCTTGGGCCTCCTGTGGGGAGAGCACCCCCAGAGACAGTGGCCTGGCCCATGGAGCACAAGAGGAGTCAGGCATGGGGGTAGTATCTGTAACAGAATGGAACATGGCTTCTCCAATCTGCAGGGCTGCCAGGAACGGGGCCTGACTGGCTGTGGCCAGGGGGTGGGCAAAAGGAAATGCAGGGAAAACCTGGGGTGAGAAGGGCTGTGTATCTGGGGAGTAGGGAGCCACTGAGAGCCATTTCTTCCAACTCTAGTTGAGAATCTGAAAGGCTGAGTCCCCTTTTCCAGCCCTACAGAATCACCGTGGCCCCAACATACGGTTCATGGGCAGCAGGTGGTCTGCCGTTTTCTAGCCAATGGAGGCTTGATTGTACTTTTGCATGTGGGGTTGTGGGAACGGTGGGGTATGACCCCTGAATAAATGTCGAAGTGATGAGCCTGGGGCCAGTGCTGGTCTAACAAATCTGAGAGGGTCAGAAAGGTAAATCGGGCAGAGGAAACTCTCTTCCTGTCTAAGCTGGTCTGGCTAGGTGGTCACCCCAAAGGCTAGCTGGCAGGGGGAGGGGTGTTTAGACATAGGTGGCCACATCCCTGGTCACAGCCTTTGTACTCCTGGGATGCACGCTGTCCACAGAGGTGCATGTGGGCCCATCTCCCTGCAGCCCTCCTCAGCCTGAGGGCTATGGGACATGGGGGGAGGGATCCCACAAGGTGTGCTTTGATCTCCTGACCCAAAGCATGAAGCCAGACTGCGTGTTTTGACCCTGGGCCAGAGAGAGGATGAGCTTCCCAAGAGCAGGACTAGAATCTTCTCAGCTTTAGGTGAGGTGGGCCCTGGCCGTTGAAGATGGGTAAGCTAGAGCTCCATGCCTGAGGACATCTCAAGGGGCTGCCTGTGCGCCCAGGGAAGGGGCTTCACTCAGGCCCAGGAGCATCGGGGCCACCAGAGGCCCAGGGACCACCCAGGTGGCCTGAGCCTGGGAAGGTGCCTGGAGCTGGTGTCGGGCTGCTGCCGGCCAGCGGTGGGGAGAGAGCAGATAGGTGTGCACAGTGGGTGTAGGACGTGCTCCTGGCAGGGCGAGTCTGGTCTCCACTCTGCTTTTTCTTGTCTTCAGACCTTGGGCCATGGCGAGGAAGGAGGCCATGGAGGCAGGGACACCACCTGCCCCTGTTCCCCTCAGGCCTGCCCAGGGTGTCCCTTAAGCACACTCTCCTGTGGCCTGGGGGGTTGCACCGATTGATTCCTCAGTCCCCAGTCTGCGGGGAACCATGAGAACTGGCCCCGCCGGCCACCGTGCCTCACTTCCTCAGCCTCGAGCAGCACGCATCTCCCCTCCGGCGAGTGCACCTGGGCCCCTCTTCCCACCAGAGCTCCGGTGGGTCCATCTGATGCCCCCCACCCCCGAGGTACCTCCCTCCCTGCCGGCCACCACTACCACTTCTCGATGATGTGGCTCATGTAGTCCTCGGTGGGCACACGGCCCGGCTCGTCGGCGTCCTCTCGTGGCAGGGCCTCCTTGGCGCGGTGCAGCAGGCGCTCCTCCCGGCTCTTGAGGCGCTGCTCCCGGCGCTCCAGCTGTCGCTTGTACTGGTAGCGCTGCTGGAAGAGGTCCTTGGCGTAGTCGTAAAGCTGCATGTCCAGGTCATTGAGCTCCTCGATGCGCCGGATAGTGTCCTCGTCCACCTCCACACCGCCCGCCCGTGTGCTGTTGTACTGCATGAAAGGCCGGATGAACTTGAGGTTGAACGTCCGCTCGAACAGGTACTGCGTCTTGCGCTGGAACTCCGTGAGGCCAAAGAAGGCCATGCCCCGCAGGTTCTTCTTGGCGCTCTCCAGCAGCAGCTGCGCCCGCTTGCCCTCGGGGATGAAGGACAGGTTGTAGCAGCCCACCAGGCTCAGGTCGGCCAGCATGCGCACCTGGCGGTTGTTGGCCAGGTTGTAGGGGCAGTCCATGAACTCCTGCAGTGTGCAGCCCGACCAGTCTGTGCCCTCATAGCAGGGAGGCAGCTCCTCGGGTGTGGGCGTGCGCCCGTCACACATGTGCAGCGATGTCTTCCACGTGGCACCCCGCTGCACATGCCGCCACTCGCTCAGGTAGCGGGACACAGGGTCTCGAAGCAGGGTGATGTAGTAGAACTTCCTGTAATGAGATGGGGACAGTGGTAAGGTAAGAGGCCGGAAATCTGGGGATCATTATGGGGCGGGAGCCCCAAATTGGATGGCTTTGGGTATACTCTGGGGGACCACAGGTACCTCTAATACCAACCACTAGGGTAGTTCTCCAAACAGCCACTTCTGAATGAGAAACCCAGGACATCACCCAGGGATGTGAAAGGGCCCTTGGCCACCACTGTGTCTGCCACATGTGACCACCATGGTGTCCAGATGTGCCTGACTTCAGTGCCTCCTGAAGCCTGGTCTAGGGTCTTCTCCAGGGGCTTCCCCTGAACCCCATGGCTGCTTTCCAGTCTGCTCCCTCCTCAGGAGGGACAACTCGTCTCTGCCCTGTGGTGGGGTGGAGAGGGTGCCCCTGAGCCTATGCCACCTGGAACCAGTGGGCTAGAGTCACAGGGCCACTCGGCAGAAGTCACTTACAGCCCCAGGCTGCATGTCCAAGCCTGGTCAGGGCCTCCTGCAGGCCCAGTTCACCCCCGCACCAGTGTAGACCACCCAACCCAGGACGCCCAGGAGACCCATAATTCATAATTTGTTTCCCAGGAACTGCTTCCACCTCAGGAAGGCAGGGATCCCTCAAAATGCCACTTTGTGCTGGAAGCGAGGAGCATCCATACCACAGGAGAAATGACTCCCTGTGTGACAGACAGGCCTGGTGTGTGGGGTCAACCCCAGAGAGGTTATTCTGGGAAGCCTCTCCTCCAGGGCTGGCTGAACAGCTGCCTGTGCCTGGTGGGATGAGTCCCAGGCTGAGGAGAACCTGGGCAGGTGGCAGGAGCCTAATGGGACCCATACACCACCGCAGGTTACCCCAGGCTGAAGGAGGAGCATGTACTCCGCTGGGGGTCCTGGGATCTCTCAAGCAGAGCCCAAGGGCAAGGGGCAGCCAGCCAAAGGCTCCGTTGTGTGTAGGGGGGCAGCAGAGGGAAAGACTGGTCCTTCTGTGCAGATAACTGAGGAAGAAACAGGGCAG
Source organism: Canis lupus baileyi (assembly GCF_048164855.1). Classification (NCBI taxonomy): domain Eukaryota; kingdom Metazoa; phylum Chordata; class Mammalia; order Carnivora; family Canidae; genus Canis; species Canis lupus. Next base: position 27,639,614 of record NC_132857.1, on the reverse strand, counting down.
CAGGTGGCCCCCTGACATCCCCTGTGGCTCCTATTGGCTCGTACTATGCCCTGGGGGTGGGGGCAGTTGGGCAAGGCAGATGGTGGAGGGCACCTGGGCAGTGGGGGTCAGGGACCCGTTTCACAGCAGGGAGTAGAGAGCAGGGCAGGCATCCCAGCTGCCAACTCCTCTGTGCCGCCTGGGTTCTGCTCCAATCTCCCCCTCAGGTCCTCGTTCGCTCTGGAAGTGCCCTTCCCAGGTACTGTGCCCCAGCCAAGCACGGACCACTGGTCTCTGGCCTCTGCAGGTAGCTCATTCAAGCTCCTGCGGTGGGGGTAGCCCTGTATCCCACATCCAACCCCCAGCTCCTGCAAAACACACTTTGGTGGCTCCTACTGCCCTTGGAAGATGCACAAGGGGCCACCTGCACCCCCTCAGGCCCTGTGACCAGTGGACCTCCTTAAACCGCCTCACTGTCTCCGGGGGAGAAACTTCAGGGCCTTGGCACAAGCTGTGTTCTCTTCCCTCTGCTTCATGAGCTGACGCAGCTCATCCTCCAGACCTCAGGCAGTGCCGCCCCCCAGGGAAGCCTTGTGCTGCAGACACGGTGCCTCCTTCGGCCTCTGCACAGCGCTAGCTCAGTGACCATAGCCTCCCACAGGGGAGGGGGCAGGCAGGAAGGAAGCTGGCTCCCGTGTGTGTGCTCAGCAGGGCCAGCGTGACTCCCCAGGGAGGTCACCTCCTGTGGCACCTGCAGCCCCCAGTGGAGGAAACCAAGCCTGAGGAGTTAGGCAGTTGCCTGGAGGCTCCCAGTGGCTTTAGCACGGGGTGGGGCGGCTGGCCTCTCCTCAAGGGCTCTCCTCTGCAGTGAGAAAGCCACTAATTGTGGCCAGGACGAGAAAGCTCAGTTCATTCAAGGGTCAACCTCCTAGGAATGAAATAGAAAACCATGACCAACCACTTGACCATGTCAAGTGCTTCTGAAGAGGCCAAGACAGGTAGACCCAAAGCAGTAAGCACAAGGACACACCCAGAAACATGCATATGAACAAGTGCAGGCCTCTGTGCAAGTGTCCGCAGCCCCGCCCCACTGGGCCCTGCCTGTGCCCACAGGTCCTACAGGGAGGCTGAGGCTCACCTGGATCCCCTCCACTGCTGTGGGCCCCTCGTCATCCACAAGGACATGGGGCAGCCTAGGAGTTCCTCCCATTCAGAAAAGCCATCTGAAGTATCAACTGACAAGCTGGTCTACTTGGTGCCAGCCAAGGCCAGCTGGAGTTGAACATGGCCTCAGGGTAAGCTCTGAGGGCAAGAACCCACTGTGCACGAAGGGCGCGGGGACCCTCCCCAGGTGTACCCCCTGGTCTTCAGGCTGTCGTCCTGCATCAGCACTGGCCCCGTCCCACTATGGGCGTAGGTCTGGCAGAGACTGCGGCTCCCAGACCCTCCCGCGGGTCCCTGTAACAGGAACAGGGCCATCATCCCTCCCACTGCTGGCACCTAGAGGTCCTGGGGAGGCCGGGTGGATGGGAGTCCCTCCTAACGCACTAATGTAGGCCAGAGAGGTGACGGTTCCCTGTGACCTACAGCTGCCATCTGGACAGCCGGGACTGATGGGAGTCCTGCCAATGGAGGCAGGCCCACCTGCTTTTCAAGTCCCTCTGCTCACAGCCCAAGAGGGTACGTGACTGGCCCAGAGTCCCACAGCAAGTCTTGAGGCAGGAGGAATTCAAGCTTCTTCCTCAAAGTCCACAGTACAGCTGCTCTCTGCCTGGTTAGGCAGCTAGGAGGACTATGGCCGAGATGCCGGGGGTTTGAGGGCCTTAAGCCCAGGGTTGCTGGTGTATCTGGCAGGTTCCAGAAGACACAGGGGAGTCTTCTGGTCCTTGGAGCTTCCTCTTTGTGCTCTCTGGTGAAGGCTGAGCTGAGTCCTCCTGAGCCCCCGGGGCTCACGCTGACCCCGCAGCACCCTATGCATCACATGGGTGTTAAGCAGAGTGACTTCTCTCCTCACTGCATCCCTGGATGCTGGCCCAGTTGCACAGGAGCAGGGGCTTACCCCTGCCAGGGTGACTGGGAAGGACATCAGGATGGAATATGTGGCACCTTCTCTGTGCAGGACACGGCCATGCCCTGGGCAATGTCCTTCTCTCCCCCATCCTGTCCCTCAAACACGGCCTATGGGGAGAAGGGCTCAGGCAGACTGTGGAACCTGCTCAAGGGGCTAGCAGCCCCAGGCCACTACCCAACTCGTGTGGACAATGTGGGAGCCCTGGTAGGCACACACACCCGTAGTCTGTCGGCCTGACATCAGACTCATGAGCATGATACCCACCTTCACCTTGCCCACCCTGGCCCTCACTGTCACTGCTGCCATGATACAGCAGGCCTGTACCCTGGCCACGCTCTGCCCAGGAGCCCTGCTCCCATCTCCCTCACTCCGCCCTCTCTGCCCATTATCCACACCGCCAGACACTGACTGTTTATGTTCTGGTTTACTGTCTGATGAAAGAGGGGATGAGGGCATTGTCCAGAGGCAAGGTGTGGTGTGGAGCAGAAGAATCCCCCACATGACGGACCACCCCCTGTATCAGGCAGCTTCCTGCCCAACATGTGACTTAATATACATCCTGTGAGTGTCAAGGGGTTCATGATGCAGGGATATGAGGACCTGGGCAGGGGCCAAAACAGTCTGTACCCTCAGTGGTATCCCCAGCACCAGCCCTCCAGTGCCAATACAGCTGCCACCAGGCTAATCTAGTCCCTGCCCCAGCCCCACCGCATGGAAAACTAGAGGGTCTCTGTCCCAGAGCAAAGTTCTTCCTGCACTGACATCTGGGGTCCCTCATAAAACAGGGGGTTTCTGCCCATCACTCTTCAGCAGGATCTGTTCTTTCAGGTGATCCAAGTGCCAACCAACAAGGTTTCCAGAAAGAGGGGAGTGGGGAAGCAGAGGGGAAGAGATGAAGAAATAATGAGAATTGGAGTATATAATCCATTTAGTCTGAAAAGGCTCCCCACTTGCCCAGCAACTGAATGTGGGGACCAGACCCAGGACTAAAGAAATGACCCATGCAGCACCTGGACAGAACAGAATATATAAAGAGGGCTGGTTGTCAGAACGGGACTCAATTTCTCTGTAGCAATACCATATGCTAAAAGTCAAAGGAACACGGCTTCAAAATGCTGAGGGAAAGTGACCAGCGACATACATGTCAGACCCCACAAAACTATCAAGCAGATGTGAGGGGAGACTAGAGGCATTTTAGGTACGCGAAGACTCAGGACACTTACTTTCCATATATCCTGTTTTAGAAAGGTATCGGACTAGGTATCTTATCTAGTAAACAATGACAACAAAAAATTTAGCATGGGAGACAGGAGCTCCGACCCAGGAGACAGACTGCTGGTCCTCCCAGAAGCAGAGGAACAGGGGTTCCAGGAAGACAGGGGCATGGACAGACTACCTGATGCAACAGAGCACTTGTGGAAAAATGAATGGTAGGTGCATAGGAGATCTTTGGAATCACTTGAAAAAATTACATCTATGATGACAGAAAACAAGTAAAAAAAAAGGGGGGGGGCTATCATTAATTCCAGGAAAAACAAGAAGTGTTATAAAAAGACAAAATAAAGCATTCTACTAGGCTCAGGAAGTAAACAATGCTTTTAGAGGTAGCATAATGTAAACAAGGACTACGGATTTAATAAAAACTTGAGCTTTTTACTCTACTTGGAGGATGGGTGGGGTATGGAGAAGGCTGTTACGAGGGCTTAAGAACATTTAATCTTCATCTACCAAAACAGAAAGCAAACAGATAATGTTTAAATCAATAAATAGCACTATAAATTATTTAGAAATATGGAAGTAAGTACATGAAGAATACTGAAAAGAGCTGCAAGTGATAATTTGGAGAGGATGGAAAGGAAAAGCAGATCCGTTGGTTTTTACTATAAGTCTCCTGGAACTCCCTGTCTTGAAGCCTGTATATAGACTATTTTAATGAAAACATTTAGTTTCATTTTTATAAAAATATAACAATGAGGAAATTGGTCAAAAAAGCATATGGAAAGATGCTCCCCTTCATTAGTCATTGAGGAAATAGCACACTGAGCCACAATGTGATACCCACTAGACAGGCAGAACAGAAGTGAGGCCATGCCAACTTCCATCAACGGCTTATGGGACAGGAGTTGGGGACAGTTGTTAGGGAATGTCTTCACTGGGAAGCTGAAGGCACACACATACCCTTGACCCCAGGGCTACCCTGTCCACGTACGCTGGAGGATGCAGGCATTGTTGGTGACAGCCCCAACGTCTGCCTCGGTGGCATGTGTACATAAACAGTGGTTTACTCTTCCAGTAGAATACTGCTCAGCAATAAAAACGAACAAACTATAGTTATAACTTGGGTCAATTTGGTGACTAAAATGTTGCAGAGAAAAAGCAAATTAAGAAAATTTAATGGAGTATGATGCTACTGTTTATAGTTTCCAAATATAAATACAAAGAAAGTACTATTCAATGATACACACACAGATGTTGAAATTATTTTTTAAAAAACAGGTGATGGGATGCCTGGTTGGCTCAGTGGTTGAGCACCTGCCTTCAGCCCAGGGCCTGATCCTGGAGTCCTGGGATCAAGTTCCACGTCAGGCTCCCTGCATGGAGCCTGCTTCTCCCTCTGCCTGTGTCTCTGCTTCCCTCTGTGTGACTCTCATGAATAAATAAAATCTTAAAAAAAAAAAAGATGATGAGGTGATACACACAAAAATTCAAGGCAGAAACTGGCTTTGGCCCTCCATGGGGTGGGAGTGATGCTGGGATATGGCATAAGCTCATGGAGGCTTCTGTGGCAACCATCACGTCCTCCTTCTTGAGGCAGGCAATGGGGATGTAGGGGTTTACTTTCGTTTTACCTCCTACGTACATTATGCAAATTCTTTTACTTTTACAAAACACTTCGTAATAAATAATAGTTCCAAAAAGTTTTGTGCCAACAAAACCTAGCAGGCCCTGCAGGTGAACTAGCATTCCTGTCCAATCAGGAACCTCGGTTCCCCAAAGTGCACCAGTCCCCTCTACCTTTGCTCCCATGCTCCCTTGGTCTGCAACAACCCCCCACTTCCAACCTTTCTACTTGCTAACATCACTGCGGTCAGTAGGGCGAGGTCTGTGGAGGACCCCTCGGGATGTCACCTTCGGGGATGGTGAGTGGGGCCAGTTTTCCAGGCCAGTAGGGGCTGCCTTTGGCTTGTAAGCTAACCATGCATTAGTGAACTGGCTGCTCTGTGGCCTCTCTGGAAGGAACCACAACTTCTCCCAAGCTGGAGCAACCGTGTGGTGGTTGGCTTCCCACCCAGGAGACCTTGGGGTACAAGCAAGGTCAGCTCCACTCTTGGGGCTCCCCTTCGATGCTGCCAATCCCAATGCAGGGACTCTAGTAACTTGGTTGGCAAGTTATGCTCTTTTGGAGCAGCAAGCTTCTGGCACCTTCTCTGAGCATAGCCCTAAACCATGTCCTGGCCTATGTGGGTGACCATGGTATCTTGACCTATGGGAGAGATCTCTGTGGAGCACAACTGCCTGCTATGCTGGGGGACAGGCCCAGAAAGTTGCCCAGAGCATGTCCCAGCCCAGACTGTCCTGCCTATGGCTAGGGAGAGGGCTGACAGCACTGTCACCCCCAAACAGGGTACACTGGAACCGGAAGGGTGATGGGGAGGCCCTGCCCATACCTTTCTCTCTGAAGCCTTCCATATGGAGTGCTCCCCACCACTTATCCGTACATGGGGAAGGAGACAAACTGGCAATGCCCCCAGAACCCTCATAACAGTGACAGCAGCCACAGTTAGCAAGGCTCAAAGCATGCTAGGCACAGCCCAGGGGGCAGGCATTTCTGCCCTTTCTCGCAGAGGATGAGTCCCAGGCTTAGAGGCAGGGTGTGGCTCTCAGCTATTCAGTGTCCAAGTGCTCTGGGAAGGGTGGGATGGGACCCACAAGGACAGTGGGGGTTAACAGTCAGGGGGAGGCCTGAGGGCACTACTCCCAAACGGGGCAGGCTTCTCGGAGGTGATAGGGGCACAGCCCATGATGACCCGAGAGGGGGCAGTGGAGGCTCCAGGTGCAGGTAGGCCCAGACCAAGAGGGGTTTTGTTCATTTTATAGGAAAACAAGCTCAGATGGGTAATGAATGGCACAGAGGGCAATATTCACATGGATTTCAAAGATAAAACATGGGACTTCAAAGAAATTGTGCTGTGAAGTCACTGTGGTTCACCTGGGCTGCAGTAACTCCTGCCGGCTCACGGGATTTGTCGCCTGTGGCATGCATTCTTACATTTGATCATGCTGGGTTTAATGCCTTCTGTGAGCTTAGCAGCGCCGACATTCTCGTACGCACTGCTTTAGCATGCCACGGAAGACCTTGCTCCAGGCAGTGGCCAGCTCTAAAGTTTTAATTCTAAGTTTTTGTGGGACAACTCACCCCTGGTCTGGGAGCCCTGCTTTGTTGACAATGAATTCTGAAAGGTGCAGTAAATTGGGTGCCTTCCTGGAGGAGGGGGTGGGGGGCAAGTGGGTGATAGCCAAGATGTGGCTCCTGCTCTGCTCGGTGCTCAGATCAGCGAAACGGCACCTTCTCACTGTCCTCAAGAGCCTTCTCCCTCCTGCCACCTGCCTGCAGGCAAGTCAGCCCACAACTGTGACTCTGTAGAGCTCAAACTGTTTTTATGTGAACACTGCTGCCTTAAGTGACCATCCCTTCCTGAAGGTCATACCAGTGGCCAGAAGAGGCTTCATTTTCCTCACTGTGCCCCGGGGAGCGTGGGTTTGATCTGAACCCCATGCCTGAGCCCACCCACCCCTGACCCCATCCCCAGCAGCCCAGGGCTCTGACCAGAAACCAGGCTTTACACCTGGCTCAGGCCACAGGCAGCCCCATGCTGGGTGAACACATGAGGTCCCGTGGCTGGCTGAGGGGCCATCCGGGCATCAGCTTCCAGGAGCCCACCCTATGCCAGGAAGGGCTGGGATGTGGCGAGGCCACCACAGAATGCTGGCTGCATGTTAGCCCACTTGGGAGACCCGGCAGCGAGCGATGGGCAAACACCTGCAGCGGACTGGGCTGCAGCAGAGACTCTGCATAGGGACATGCAGCAGGTCAGCAGCCAGCAGGGAGGCGGACGACTGAGTGGCTGCCTCAGGATGCTGAGATTACGGATTCTTAACATTTTATTATAAGCATTTTCAAACTTACAGCAACGGTGAAAGTCTAGGGAACACCCATATGCCCAAATGGGTTACTTTGACATTTTTACACATTTCTGTTTTGTCTATGATGCCTGTGCACTGTCTAAATAACTGAAATAGAGGAACAGGGATTTTTTTTCTTTTCTTTTTCTTTTTTTTTTTAGGAACAGGGATTATAAAAACATCTCTGGTGTCTGGTATGGGGTGCTGGGGTACCCAGCAAAGGGACAGCTTTACGCTGCTCATCCTCCGTGACAAAATGCCAGCTGGCTGGCATCTCTGGATGGCAAACTGCAGCTCACCTCTGCCCTGGGCTGCAGGCTCCCACGGCAGGAATTTTGTGAACAAGGGTCCAACTCACCAGTCTCTGAACTGACACCCTGAAATAAAGGCAGATTTTTCTAACCAGTGCCAATGGAGTTGGAACTCCTTCACTGTGGGTGAGGACACTGTCATTACAGCCAGAATTACAAAGTCTTTAATAAAAAACACATACTGCTGTATTACTTTTGGATACTCAGTCACTGGAAGAAAATTAATGCCACAGGTCACAAGAGGCCCTGGAGGACCAGCTACTTCCTCCCCTCTAATTTGTCCTGAGGAGGGTCCCCAGAGAGGCCACAGAAACTGTGAGGGATACCCATGCCTCCTTCCACCCCAACGATGTACTTTAGCCTCCCAGGGCCAGGAATCTTCCCTCATGAGGACAGAGGCCACATCGTGAGGCCAGGATCTGGATGGTTATCGCTTTAAAACCATATCCTAAAAAGTACTGGGAATTCAGAGGGAGGACTCAGGAGAACTTGCCTGGGTGGGTGGGAGCTGACCACAGTACTCCAGCCCTTGCTCAGGGGCTAGCAGGGGCTGGTGTGCTGGGGGCCCTGTCTACTCACTCTTGCTCTGATGCCAGGGCCTGTGGGGCACTGCAGGGCAGGGCAGCTAGCTCCCTCACTGAGGCCTACGTCCATGTTACAGGAAGGAAGTGACAACCTTCAGGGGTGGTCAGAGCTGGGAGCCATGGCCTGACCTGCTCTGGTTAGCTCGCTGAGCTGAGCCCCATCAGGATGCTTGCTGCTGACGCTAGGCCAGGTGCTGGTGGCCCCAGGACCTACGGCCAGACAGCACACAGCAGCCCAGTCCTCTTGTTCTCGCTGGCCTGCTGACCTCATAAAGGGCAGCTCTGGGGAATGCAGTTCATGTAGTAAAATGACCCAGCACGGAATCCAGATGGGAGATTCACCACCTTAAAAAAATACAAGTCTGATTTTAGCTCTGATTCCCTAAGACTGCCCTCCGTGGGGCTGGCTGCCTCCTCCTCCCTGTGACAGGAAGAGGCCTGAAGGTGCAGCTCCCCAGGGGGAGCACTTGGCTGGCTGTGAGCTGGGTCATCTCTCCTCTCTGAACCAGAATCCTCATGTGCATCATTAACAGGGCCTGGCTGGTGAGCAGTGCAGGCCGAGGGGAGAGAGAGCAGAGTGGGGGGTGGGGAGGGAGAAGTCCTCTCAGTGCTGGCACGGGGAGGGGGAAGATGGATAGGAGATGGGCCAGCTCCTAGGCAGTACAAGAGCAAACTGATGGAGTGAATAGATTCTGCACTGGTTCCAGCCAGGACTTCCCTCCCTGCAGCATACCAGGGCTGCAAGAGCAGCACCCCCCCCCCCCCCCCCCCCCCCCCGGCACCTGTAGGAAAAACCTAAATCATCAAGTGCTGAGCTGGCAGTGGTAGGCTGGGGAACCCCCTCTCCAGAGGCATTGTAGAAAATGCCTGCATAAGGCTGTCCCTTCTTAGTAATGTGCCCATAGAGCCGCTGGGGTCAGGGGCTGCGTGAGTGTAGGCCTGGACTGGCCAGCCTCGTGACTGGGCTCCCTGCCTCCCCAACTTCCAGCAAAGTGAGGAGGCCTCCTTGGCTCACCCAGTGAGCTACATTCCTCTAGTGAGAAGGGAGTCAGGCTACAGGGAACAGCACTCCCATGGGCCCTCAAGTGACTCCTCAGGCTTAGGAAACAGCATGGAAGTCCCCAAGGAGGAAGCAGCCCAGGAAATGTTTTATAGGCAGGTGTGGCTGTGTGACTCAGTCTGGCCACCAGGAAGTGCCTAGAGACACTTTCTTCCCCCATTCTCCTGCTGGCTGGAATGTAGATGTAAGCGCAGAGCACCAGCAGTTATCTTGGATCAAGAGGCTTGAAGTCCTACTCTCTGGGGCTGGTAGGACTGAGAGACAGAATCTGTGTTCTCCATGCACCTCGGGGCTGCACCACCATCCTGGGCTGCCTATACTGGGCTCCCTTTCAAAGGGAGGGGAATAAATGGCTACCCTCTTTTGGTCTCTAAACCTAATCTACCCATTCAGAGCCAATGCATAAGGACCTGTGCATGATGGGAGGGTAAGCTCCTGGGATGGGGCCTGAGGTGTCAGGGTCTCAGGAATGAAGTAATTAATTTGGTGAACCTCAGTGCTTTACTCCAGTCATCCTGGACACTCGCAGGCATCCTGTGGATGGAAGCATTCCTACTTTATAGAGGAGAAGACTCGGTCCAGAGACGTTAAACAGCAAAGCCAGCAGGAAAGCTAGCAGTGGTGTCTGATGAGAGCTGCTTTCCCCAGAGCCCCAGCCCCCAGAAGGCATGGAAATGTTGCCTGGCAAGGCTGGACCCCAACCACCTGCTGACCACTCACCAAACCACAGCCAGGAGCAGTGGTATTTTTTAAAGTAAACTCTGAACACAATTTCTAACCTATTTCCTTTAAAGTAAAGTGAGCTTGTTAAGAGTCAGAGTGATCGGGGATCCCTGGGTGGCTCAGCAGTTTAGCACCTGCCTTTGGCCCAGGGCGCGATCCTGGAGTCTCGGGATCGAGTCGCGCGTCAGGCTCCCAGCATGGAGCCTGCTTCTCCCTCTGCCTGTGTCTCTGCCTCTCTCTCTCTCTCTCATAAATAAATAAATAAATCTTAAAAAAAAAAAAAAAAAAAAAGGAGTCAGAGTGATCTTTGTAAAGGAAAATACATACCCAGACCAGCAGCTAGGATACACCAACATGGGGCGGGAACACCACACAGCCACAGTGACGGTCCTCCTGACATAGCTTCCTTGGGGCACTGGTCACAGGGAGGAGGCACAGCAGAAGCCCTGGACCTTGGTCCAGCCCAGCCAGTACCTTGCTGTGGGATCCTGAGCGGCCTTCTGGATGGGCGCTCTAGCTCTTCCTAAGGGCAGATGGCCACTGCCACTGCCATAGGCATAGAGCCAGGCTTGCACACTTAATAGTATTCCTGTCCCCTGCTGGGAAGCCATGGGTGGACACCCGTCCCTTTGGGCTACAGGATGCATGGGTGGCAGGCTTGACTGACACAGGGCAGAGGCAAGGAGTGGTGGGAGTGAGAGCAGGGCTGCCCTGAGTCTCCACCCCTTCCCCACTGCTGTCACACCGTCTAGCCCCCAGAAGCCCCCACCCAAAGGAGGAAGAGGGCCTGGCTAGAGATGGGAGTGTACCCAGGGCACATGAGCCACGCGGGCTCACAGCTCCAGACAGGCCTCTCTGACGCTGCCCTCACCAACTTTCAGGGACTCTGGGCTCCATGGTCTTGAGGACAGGCAAGGTGTATAGGGGGGTGATGGTGTGGCTCCCCACACAGTGCCCCCCTACCCCCGTACCTCAGGGGCTGGTTTGCACACGTTAGCCTGGTGCTGGGCCCTTACTGTTAGGAGGAATTGTTAGAATGAATGGGAATATGAGCAAGAGTTCTTGTGTTACCCAGCAGGCCAGGGTTGGGGACGGGAATGTCTGACTAAGGACCATGGAACCCGAGGGGGGTCCTTCCAGGAAGCCCTGGCAGCAGAAGGAACCTCCCCGGGCATCCTCTTGACTGTAGATTCATGCACTGGCTCCTTTTCTGGTACGGGCTGCCTGCTGCAGCTCAGGGCAAGGCCCTGTTCCCCATAGGGAATGGTACTGGGAGCTGAGAACCCCAACCCCTCCCTTGTGGGAGCAGAGACATGCTGGGAGACTTCCTGGTCAGGGGACCCCCAGGGAGCCTTCCAGGTCAGGGGGCTGGGAATGTAAAGGTGAGACTGGGGTGAGGTGGAGCTCTCTGCACCCTGTCAATCTGATCTGAAGCACCCTCACGGAGGGTTCCCTCCAGGATCAGACTCTGCCAATTTTCTCCCCTACCAGGAGGCCTGGGTAGAGCGATGATCCTTCTGAGCCTGACCTGCCACCTCCTGGACCTCCCAGGCTCCTGCAACGACCCAGTGGAAGGCTGTCTATAATAGAGCCTTACAGCCAGGATGATGAGGAACTTCTAGCCCCGGGCAGGTGGCTGCAAGGAGATGTGAGCCTGGTGACCTCACGACTCTGCCTCAGGGCTCAGCACCCCGTCCTGGGCTCCATGGCACCCTCAGTCTGGCTCATTCTTCTCTCCTTCAAAGGAGCACCTACTGTATACAGGAGTGCACAGTTCTGCCCTCCTGCAGCACCTAGAAGGCCTAGAAATGTGGCCAGTGCCAGGAGCAGAAGGGGTGTGTGTCTAATTCCGAGTCGGGGTCTGAGCTGCCATCTGAAGGACAGGGAGGAGCAGCATTCCCGATAAATCCCCAGAGGAGGAAGGGGAGGTGGGATAGGGGAGAGCAGAGCACGGATGCAGAGGGGAGCTTGTGAATTCAATAAGGAAAGGACATTGTTATTAAGCAGTGTGAAACATACGATTTCTGTCTGTTTAAATTCCAAGTTGTTGAGAAGATGTGACAAAAACCAAGTCGATTAGTTTAGGCTTAGGAAATGCCTCAATAGCTCCCTCCTCCCTGACAACATCTGTGGCAGAGAAAACACTTCCTCCATTTACAAAGGAGGCTAGCAAAGTGTTAGGAAAACAGAGCGGATGGACAGCCTCAGCCCCCGGGCTCTGTGGCACAGAGTGTGAGGTGCTGGCCAGGCAGGTGCCAAGCCCCTGCTGGACCCCAGCGCAGCACATCCCAGGAACCTGGGGCCCTCCCCTTCTTCCTTGGGGCAGCTGACCAGGGAGTAGGGCTCCACGTCTGGGGAAGCCCAAGCTTTTTCTCCAAGGCCCCTAACCTTTATGATCCCACCAGACCCTCACAAGGTCCCTGGGAGACGGGTGGGGCAGTGGGTGACTTAACCGTCAGGCCAACATGCTCTACAGGGGTCTGCAGTGGCTGCCCCCTCATGCCTCAGCTGGCACAGACTGGGGGAAGGTCCTAAGCCTCAGCTGGGGTGCCAGGAGGGGCCCTCTCAGCTCCAGCCTGTGTGCTAATCACTCTTCATTCTTGACCAGGTCACCAGGGGTGACCCCCACCCTTCCCTGTAAGAGCACCTGAGGGGACACATCTAGGACCTAGTGCTGGGGGGCTCCACCCACTCCACTGGGTAAGACTACTTTCCCTGGACACGTCTGCACTACTCAGGTATGTGCAGGAAGATGCGCCACTGTGTATAGCACAGGTGCATGAGACCCCAGCCAGCCTTTCGCTGGGGAGCCATCCTCATGACAGCACCAACACGGAGGCTCCCAAGGGTTTGACAGTGAGGGCTGGGATACCAGGTCCACAGGCACCCCTCCTGGCATGGAACTGTCCTGGAAGCCCTGCCCAAGGTAAGGGCTCATCTTCCCACTGAGGTTAGGCCTGAGGCTGCTCTCCTCCAACCCAAGCACGGGCCTTTCTGGAGACGTCTTCTCCAATGAGCAAAGGATTGGCTGATGGCATGGTGGGAGACTGCCTGCTGTCCTCAGGCCAACTGTGGCCGGGTCAGCCCCAGCCCGGGACTCTTGCCCCAACAGCACAAGCGGGGCTCTGTTCCAGGTGTGAGGACCTCCTTATGTCTCCTCTTGCCTTCTGACTCTACCAAGCTCCCTCCTGCTACTCCCTTGCATTGCTCCAGCTAAGTGGGTACTGATCAGCAGGTGGACTCAGCTAGGCCTCCAGACCCCACCGGGCTGCCCGTTCGTACATCATGCCTGCCTGCTCGGCACTTTCTGGCTTCTGACACCAGGAGGTAATACTTCTGCCTAAACACACACACACTCACACCTTGGGGTAAAGGGAAAGCGACTGTGCCCTACTCCTTCCCTGGGCGGGGCCGTGTGCTTGCTGACTCAGCCCAAGACCCGCCTCCAGAGCCATGGCCTTTGCCTGTCATCAGCTTGAATCCCCACAAAGGACTCTTGCTTGCTTTCAGTTTCCAGACCTTTGTTGAGGCTCCTTCCTCAGATCCTCACAGCCTGTACCTGCAGACCTGCTATGACCCCCTGACCCAAGGAGGAAGAGGACAGGGCCCACGAATGAGGCAGTAGGCAAGGTCGGTGTATAGCATATATGCCAGGTTGATCTGCTCCTACCATTCGCGAGGCAAGGGCGGCTTCTGACTCTCCAGAAGCCAAGATGTATCTTATAGCTAAGAGCGAGCGTGGAAGGCCCATGCAGCATGGTACAGCTCACGGAACTGTCCCTGCCAGGCTACCAACAGCCTGGTCTTAACTCGAGCTCACGGGTTGATACACGGCATGATACCTGAGCCCAGCAACTCCATGGCAACCGGGACACACGGCCCTTCTGGGGACTCTAAAGTGACATGGGAGCACCAGTATGTGCATAAGGAGCAAAAGCACATCGGAGCTCATGTCACAACAGGATGCCATTCTGGAAAACACATAACCTGGGTACAGTTGAAAGATGGGACAGGAACGTAAGAGGGGCCAGGTGCAAAGGGGGATTACCCCAGAGCCTGGTGCCTTGGGCAGCTTTTTCTTCTGCTTCTAATTTTTCTCATATATTTCCAGTTTTATGTAACTAGGCATGCATTACACAACAAACAACACACAAAGATTAAAAGCCTTTTATGCACCTGATATCATCTGATTTTTCTCAGTGACTCCCCAGCAACTCCTAGGATGGCTCCAAAGCCATGAGACCATCAGCTGTCTGCTTTTCTGGGGGTTGGGAGAGCCAGAGCTGGCCTGAGGACCACTGGGACTCTCTTAGGGCTCAACCTACCAACCTCAGAGCTGGTGTCTGGTCCCACAGAGGCTCTGGACAGCAGGGGGCTGATTCTCCCTCTTCCAGGGGCACACATCACCTGCACAAGCACACAGTGTGCCAGGAGCGACGGCTTTGTGTGGTCTCTGAATGGAAACTATTTTTCCCAGGCAGAGAAGTTCAGAGCCTGAACGGCATGCTCTAGAGCCATCTGATGCCCAAATGAACTACAGTGTCCCACATTCTCCCACCCTGTGGTCCCTGCTGAGCCCGCTCTGCTCTCCCAGGGACAGGGGCCAGCTCCGGCTGACAGGCTGGGGGAGCTGCCACCTCAGCAGCGACCCTGAATCCTGGGCCTTGGGGATACCAAGTTGTCCAGAACAAGGATCCCTCCATCAAGTGCTCCTGTGGGGTGGGAAAAGAGAGACTGATGCTTGGTGTGAGGAGTGGGGCCTCACACGCGCTCATTGGCTTTGTTCCTGCAACCTCTAGGGTAGGTGCCACTATTAGGCCCCCTCTGTAGATGGGCAAACTCAGGCTCAGGAGAGCTTCCTCTGCCAAAGTCTCCTACCTCCTGGGGCATCCACACCACTGGGCAGCCCCGGATGCAGCATCCCTGAGAGGAGCCGAGCAAGGCGCCTAGGGACACCAAGTGCAGGGTCTTTCAGCTTGCCAAGGGCTCTGCCACTTAGTAGCTGTGTGGCCTGGGTAGGTAGTGTATTCTAGGGCTGCGGACCCAGCCATGAGGGAAAGAGAGAAAGCCTCTAGAAAATGAACAGCCAGAATGGACTCACCTGCTCTCACCAACCGTGGATGGAGGCACCAGGTGAACATGCAAAAGAGAGAGAGAAAAGCCATTAATCAAATATAAAAGAATATGCCCTATCACCTTAACAACAACAAAATCAAAACAGTAGTTAAAAATCCTATGAGTAGTCGAGGATTGAGAAATATCTGCAGCTTACTTTTAAATCATTCTGCCAAAAAGAAGAAAAAAAGGGGACAAGTACATATAAGTACATCTCTGTGTGTACCCGTAGGTACACACACACACAGATACACACCAGTATGTAGAGCAGTAGAGCTTGCAAGCACGCTGTCCAAACATCAGAACAGGAACAACCAAGTGTGTCTGGTTGTAAGGTCTAAGGCTTTATTACTCTGTAGGTTTGTTTTTCAAAATAAAAAGGTATGCTGGGGAGGGGAACTCCTCCCAGGAGAACACCAGGTAAGATTTTTATTTTTTTTTTTAATTTTAAAAAGATTTTTATATATTCATATGAGAGAGAGAGAGAAGTAGAGACACAGGCAGAGGGAGAAGCAGGCTCCATGCAGGGAGCCTGATGCGACACTTGATCCCAGGACTCCAGATTCATGCCCTGAGCTGAAGGCAGACGCTCAACCGCTGAGCCACCCAGGTGTCCCTCTACTACATTTTTAAATAACAGATTATCTATCTTTATGCAAATGATTCTAGACAACAGGAAAGTAGGGCAACCCCCCCACCCCAAAACCCATTCTAAGAGGCCATTACCCCAGCACCAAAATGAGACAAACATGTGAGAAGACAGGAAAATTAGAGCCCTTTTCATTTACAGTGCAGATATAAAAAGCCTACACAAAATCTTAACAGATCCTATCCAGCAAAACCCATGGAGAATACCATACTAGGACCAAGTTAGATTACCCCAGGGATTCATGGACGGGTTCATGTGAAAAAATTCATAAATGAGATTTATCATCCCAACAGATCATGGATCTCAACAAATGTGTAAGAAACATTTGCTAAAATTAAACACCTATTCCTGATAAGACTCTCAGGAGAAAGTAGCAATAGAAGAGAATTCTCCTAACCTGATAAAGTAGACAAGGTAAAGGTTTTACTTTGTCTTCAAAGACAAAGGTTTTTGAAGCAACCCAGTCCTCAGGGAAGTCCGATGCATTCCCTCTAAGATGGGAACGGGGTGAAAATGCCCACGCCCCACTCTGTACTTGGGGGAGGTGATCTCACCTCACACAATAAAATGACAAGATGGAAGCCGTGTGTCTACCTCATCTTTGCTAAGCACCTATGTGCAGGCATTGGGCTGGGGGCTTTACCCTCAGAATCCCCGCTGCTGGAGGGACCGACTTCCCCCATCCAGTGCCCTTGTCCTGAGTCCCAGAGTACCTGACAGTGAAAGGTCTGGCTTGTTCTCAGAGGTCTGAAGGTTCTGGAGGTTTGGGGCACCAGCAAGAGGCAGCAGCTCACCTGCTGGCACACTGCCTGCTCCCAGGCTCCTGGGGCCAGGTGAGCTCAGCAGATGTATCAGCCAGAGCGCCTGCTTCTGAGTGAGATTGGTGGGCTGGTCTTGGCCCCCAGGGGGAACTCCTGGCTGCATAACTTGGGGTCTCCAGAGGCTGGAGCCTTGCCTGGAGCAAAGCAGATCAGCGGGGTCCCAGGTAGGCAGGACATGGGCCCAAGCCCTCTCCAAGACTCAGTTTCCCTGTATCTGGTCCCTTCTGTCTGTGGGAGTGTGGGTGTACTCAGGTAACAGGTGGCAAGCAGGCCTCAGGACAGACCTGGAGGAAAACCATTCTTGAAAGGACATGTGTTAACAGGCCTACCCCAGGGCCTGAGCACAAATGGCCCCAGGTCCTGCTCACACTTTTCTCTCATTTAGCCAGGGGCCCACAGGCTCATCTCTTTGACAATGGTCCTCCCCTTCTCTGTCCACTCCTCCGGAGTGTGCAGGGTGAACCCCTCTCAGAGGGATGTCCCTCCTCCATCCAGAGGGAGGATCTGGCCCGGGAGAAGCTGCTGTAGTCCTGGCAGAGGAGCCAGAGCTCATCTGGGGAGGGAGAAGCCTGGTGGGGGCAGAGACTGGGAGGTGGAGCAGGGGCAGAGCCACCAAGGCCCAGGCCCTCCCACTAGCACAGGAACCACCTGGGGGTGGGAGGGAAGGCAGGGGACAGCGGACCTGGGAGGGACTCTTCCCAGAGGCCCTGCCCGTCTCTTCTTTTTTTTAATTTGAGACAGTGCGAGAGCGAGAGAGGGCGAAAGTGCACATGTGTGCCAGAGCAAGCACTGGAAGGGGTAGGGAGAAAGGGAGAGAATAACCAGCAGACTCCCTGCTGAGTGTGAAGCACATGACCCTGAGGTCATGACCTAAGTCAAAATCAAGAGTCACTTAACCTACTGAGCCACGTAGGTGCACCACCTGCCCATCCTTCCATGGAGTCTGAGCCCAGTAGGGCACGGGCTAGGACAGCAGACCATGGGGCAGGGACACACACCATGTGCAGACAAGGAGAGAGCAGGCCTCAGCCCAAAGAAGCCTGGACACAGAAACAAGCCAGGGCTTGAGTCTTGACCTGGAGCAGAGAGTGTGTTCTGTGTCCAGGAGCTCAGAGACCTTGCCTCTCATGAGAAGCAGGCAAAAAGTGCCCATCAGCAGGGCTTCCCAGGGGTATGGTGTAGGGGATGACAGGGGATGACGCTGGAGGGTTCAGGGTGGGGGAGACACCTGTGGGCAGGGTGTGGAGGGTGATGGGATGACGCTGGAGGGTTCAGGGTGGGGGAGACACCTGCAGGAGAGGGCAGTGGCAGCACAGTGGGGCCAGAGTTCTCCTGGCTGTGGGCACTGAGCCTGGGCCATCTCACAGGGGATGGGGCCAGCACGTTGGGGGAGACATGAAAGCAAAAGGAGCAGCATCAGAAGAAGATTCAGGGCCCTCCAAAGGCTGAAGGCCAGGACACGTAGGTGTGAGGAGGGCCAGTGACTCACTGGGCATGTGGCAGGGCGGGCTCAGGGGGCAGGTGGGGTACTGTCAGCTGATGGGCTCCAGCTGGAAAAGACGGCTCGACTCATACAGGAGGACGCCTTCGTTGCGGGACATTCTGAAATAGGCAGCCTCCTTAGTGGGGCTGCGGCCGGGCTTTTGCTGGTTCACACAAATGCCCTGGTCACCGGTGCTCCTCCCTTCTGGTGAGGACAGGCCCCCAGCACCCCTACAGGATGCCCACCCTGCCTCCCCATTGCTGGTAGCAGACAGAACTATGGGGACCTCCCTGCCTGGCTCAGAGACAGGGCGTAGGCCAGCATGTGGGAGCTGGGGAAGGAGGACCGTAGCCTGGGGCTAGTGAGCAGGACCCAGCAGGGCCCTGATCACGGAAAGTCACACACCTCAGGGTGTGACACATCCACAGCCAAGAACAAGGGGCTGCAGCACAGTCACCATGCACTGGAGGGCCCCATTATCTCCCCCGCCCCTGGCCACACACTCTACCACAGTTCCCACCTGGACATGTCTGTCTCCCCAAGCTTCAGAGGGACAAAGCCCACGGCTGAGGCCTGTCTGCAGAGTTCCTTGTGGGCCCGGCTGGCCAGGAACTCAGGGTAGGTCCAGGGAGGGCCACCCCTACTGCCGCTGACGCCGGTGCAGCTGAATGTGGGCCCTTTCAGCACTTCAAGGAGCACTAGGGGTTAACTCTAGGAGTTATCTAAAGGAGTTTCACAACCGAGGTGCCAGGCTGTGCCATAGGTGCCCACGTGGCCCCATGTCACCACCTCAGGAGCAAGGGCTGATACACCAAGAGGAGACCTCACGGCTGCAGTCATCAGGTGCAGCCAATGGTTTCCCTCTGAGTGCCAGGCCCCCCAGGGAGGGGAGCTCCTTAGGGCTCTGAGTCCAGGTTGGGCTCCCTCCCCTGGATATCTTCCTCCTGACTGGCCCTGTGTGCTCCACAACAGCCCCCCTGCCCCTTCCAACTCTGTTCCTACTCCTGCTGCAAATGAACCCCGAGGCCATCCTGGGTGCTGGCCCAGGCCCACGTCTGGGGTCCTTTGTGTGGCTGCAGGCCCTCCAGCTGTACAGGGCCTGTGGGTTTCCATCTTCATGGGTCCCAGTGGAGCTGCTCTCCTCTGCTTCCCCGTTGGCACTGCCCAGCGCCGCCTGCACACCTGGCCTCCCATCACAAAGCACTGTTCGTCCTGTTTCAAGTAACCTCCTCCTCCCCTTTTCTTTCCTCCCAGAGTGTCTTCCCCTGGCCCACCTCTCAGCCAGCGTTATCATACAACACGGTGTTTCCTCCTCTCCTGGCCTGGCTCCTGTGGTCTCTGGGGCCAGCCCAGGGCCTGGGCAGAGTGAAGACTCAGAAAAGCCAAGGCTTTGAGTCTTGGGCTGAAACTGACTGAAGAGTATGGGTCTATTCCTTAAAACCGAGAGCAAAAGCAGGCAGTTGTGGCTCCTTTGGTGGCCATCCCCCACCTGTCAGTCCGTCTCCTTCCACAGAGCAGGGGAGGTCAGCAGGGCGGCTTCTGGACTTCCCAGAAACCACAGCTTCCCTGCTCCACAGCAAGTCCTGCCTGGGGCTCCGGGATGAAGGTCCACATGGAGGGGTAGTGGCTCCAGGAAGACTCGCGAGTGGGAACATATACAGCCACATACTTATGAAACATCACACCAGTGGGGAGAATAAAAACATAGCCCCAAATAGTGTCTAGAAGCTTCACCAAAGGATGGTGGCATCAACCCTCCAGGGTGCCACTGTGGCCCTTCCTGTCAGCTGAGAAGGCTCCCATATGTGCACCCAGGGCCTCACTTGCTGACCAGCACCCCAGAGGCAAAGGCCTCTGTACTGCCACCGAGCTGACACCAAATTGGTGGGAATTAGGAACCAGAAATGTAGAGGCTGCAGGCCGGCAAGTGGTGCCAGCTGTGCCCTAAGTATTCTGCTTGTCATCAGGAGCCTCCATACCCCGGAGAGAAGCACTAAGTCTATTGCAGTCCAAGACCTGGGAGCCTCCAAAGCCATAAATGACCTCATGTAGGGACCCCTCATAAATCCAGGGGTTCTGAAGTTGTGAGTACGCAGCATGCACCCCCACCCTCCTGCAGCCTGGCTCGTACAGGGCCTACAGGGACAGGTGGGCAGAGAGGACACTGGGGTAGCCCGGCACACAGACCCCACGTGTGTGTAGCCTTAGGCCACTGGTGAAAGAGGGCACCTCACACACCCAAGCATAGACACGGCTGCCCACGGGGGCTGAGGAGCTAACAACTGACCCTCCAAGGTGGGCAGTTATATGGAGGTGAGCGCTACATGAGCAGAGGTCTGTGGCCATGATGAGGCCCAGTGAGTCCCACAGTGCGCCTCATGTCCCACAGTGGCCATATCAGCCTCTTAGGTGGTGGTGGTGATGGGGAGGGGCTGGGCCCTGTGGGCGGTCCACACGGAGACCATTGCAGGGACGAGCCCAATGTGATGTGGGCCACTCCTCTGCTCTGCCCTGTGGGCTCGAGCTCCACAGCTCCCAAGGGTGGGGACCTACCCAGTCCTCTCTGCATCCGCCAAGGCCTTCTGCTCAAAGCCTGTCCCAAAGTCCACTAGGAGCTATCCTGTACCCCGGCCCTCCCCAACTTCTGGGCCCAGGGTCTGACTCCTCTGCTGAGACCCCCAGGGGCTCCCCCTGGTAGTAACTCTCACCCGGCACATCCGCGCCATGCTCTGGACCATCCTACTTGCTCTGATGGAGAAAGGGGGCCCCAGTAGCATTTCTGGTGGGAATATAAAATAGGATGGTGGTTCCTCAAGAAATCAGGCATCAAATCGCGATATAATCAGCGATTCCACTTTTAGCTATACGCCCGAAAGAAGTAGAAGCAGGGACTTGGAACAGGTATGTGTGCTCCTATGTTCACAGCAGCGGCACCCACAACAGCAACGGGTTGAAACAACCCAAGTGTCTGCGCATCGGTGCAGGAAAGTAAAATGTGGTAATAGACATACAACCACACACTGTCCAGCCTCAAAAAGGAAGGAAGCACTGACACACACTACAACGTGGATAGATCCTGAGGAAGTCACGCCAAGCAAAACAGGCTAGCCACAAAAACACAAATACTGTAGATTCCACTTACATGAGGTATACAGAGTCATCAAATTCACAGAAACAGAGAGTAGATGGTGGACGCCAAGGGCTGGAGGAGGGGACGGTAGAAAGTTAGTGTTTAATGGGCATACTTTCAGTTGGAAGATGGAAAAGTTCTGGAGATGCACAGTAGTGATGGGGCACAGCAATGTGAATGGACTTAAAACCAATGAACTATATGCACTTTTAAAAAATGGTTGGAACGGTAAATTTTATGTTATGCATATATTACTACAATTAAAGAAAAAGGCTCTTCCATGATGGGGCACCCGCAGCCAGCTCTGGGCCAGGCAAGTCCTCAAGAACAAAACCATGGCAGGCTTCTCAGGGCCCCTCACGGACTGTGTGACAAAGGAAGCCCACAGAGTTAAACCTGACTGCAGTGCGAGTGTGTTTGGGGGGGCACTTCCTAGGCTCTCTAGAACAGTGACAGGACCAAAGAGAAGATCCAGAGCACCAGGCCTGGTTGGCCTTGGATGGGGAAGAAATGCGTGCAGACCTAGCCAGGACTCGGCGTGACCTGAGAACACCATTTCTGTTCTTTAGCTGGACAGGGCAGGGGCCCAGCAAGCACCCATCCCCTGAGGGGACGAGGGAGCACAGCCTCTTCTTCAGCTCTGTACCACACCTCACATCCCATGTGCTCCTGGTGACCCTAACTCTACCAGCCGAGGGACCTCATACCCCTAACAACCCCGAGATGCTGCTCTGCTCCCCCGTCCTATGGACAGGCTCTGAGAGGCTCTGGTCTGGCCTCGGCTGCAGGACCTCCAGCAGGAATGAGCCCCCTGCCCCAGCTCTCCACAAACTGTAAGATGTCACTGTCAATCACAAAAACTGCGAATTCAATCTGATCCAAATGTGATCTTAAGGTAAACAGAATGGACAGCCCTTTCATCCATGACCCTTCCCCTGGGTTCCAGGCACTGAAGCAGGCTGCACTGTCCACCCCATCCCATTTGACAGAGGAGGAAACTGAGGTGCAGACTGAGCACACATTGGTGAGGAGCACAGCGGGGCTTAAGAGAGCTCCGTCTCTGAAGGTCATGGCCTAACTTGTGCTAGGTCCTCAGCAAAGGGTGAGGACACATATGTGAATCATGGTGGAAAGAGGTTCTTGGCCCCTCACCCACTCTCAGCCCTGCAAACGCTGTCCATCTGCCAGGCACCAAAACACCAGCCCCCAGCAGGAAGAAGGCTGCAGGGATCTCAGGGCTGGGGTCCACTGGCCCCTTCTCCCCTCTGACGAACATCAGGTTTCTCTTCTGAGGCCCAGGCCAGCAGAGCAGATGTCAGGCCCTGGTCTGGGTGGACTATGGCCCTCTCTGCCAACTTTATGCAGCAAACTCCTCCTGCACCTTTTGCAAAATGGGGAACATTTCCAGGGACCCCCAACAGATTGTGACTCTGAATTTCTGCTCAGAATCACAGGCACACAAGGCATGTATCGAGGGCAGGGCTGGTGGAGACAGGATTACACAGGAAATCTCCTGGGTCAGCAAGCTTGGGCCCTGGTGTCCAACCCACCTCAGCAGCCCCCTAAGTCCCTCAGCTCCCTAGGCTGACATTGTGGTTGATAATTGGACACTGCTGTCCAGGACACAGGCCACTACCCTGCTGGAACCTGGCGGGGATAGGGCACTGTGGAGTAGATGGAGGGCCACTCACCCTCCCTACTCTGGCCTCACTGCAGGGCCTTTCCCAGTGCCACAGGCCAGGCCCAGGGGCTATGGGGCTGTGTGTCTACCTGGGAGGCAGCATGTATGTGAGGGTACTGGGCAAGTCCACCTGGGGGCTGGTGGTGTGAGGGGTCTCTGGGGCTTCTAGGCCAGCAGGTGAGCAGCTCCTGTAGCTAGAGGTCTACAGCTCTGTCCCAAGCCTGTCCCTAGTCACCCCTGCTTCCCTTCTTCCAGCGAGGAAGGGAGAGGCAGCTGGGCCTCCAGATCCACCTATCTGTCCAATCACCTGTTTGTATTTATCTCTTTAAGTAGGCCTGAGAGACACCTGGAGGCGGGGAGGAGAAGGACAGGCTGGTGCAGGTGCACAGGGTAGGCTCCATGACTGGAGTGGGGCTTCCTGTCTGGCAGTCACCCATGCGGTCGGCCCCACAGCCACATACATGCTCAGTGCCAGGGGCCTCCACTGTCACTCCTGGAGGCCACCCCAGGGATGAGCCCCAGGCAGCAAGGGCAGCACAGTCCCTTACCCCATCCCAGCCTGGGGTCCTTGCCGTGGGAGCACAACCACCATGTCTCAGGTGTGGTGAGGACCATGTGATGGCAGCCAAAGAGAGCGCCGAGGGTACCCCACCCGTCATGCCTGCCTAAGAAACAAGGATGGCTGTCACTGTCATTAGCCAGAGCCCCTTCTCCTAGGGAGGGCAGGAAGGTGGAAGGGAGCCCCAAGGTCCAGCTGTCTGAGAAGCCTGGTCTTTGACCCCTGACAAAGCCTCTCTCCACCTTCCTGTCCAGGCAGGGGACTTGAGGGGTGGCCCACCTTGGCTCCAGGCTGCCCCTCCACTGCTCTGCAACAACAGCAAATCTTCCTTGAAAAGACACTTCCTTAAAGTCCCAGCTGTTCCGACGGGTGGCCCAACCACCAAGTGGAAAATTGCTCAGCTCTAAAGAGGACGAAGGGAACATCCCAAAGTGCCACCACTTGTAGGGAAAGAAGGAATTCTTGTTCCTGAATGTTTCTGAGTCATTGCTGGCTCCAGCGCTCAGGCTACTGTGAGGAGCATGCGTGTGGGTGTGCAGCCGCGGGGCTGTGGGAGCGTGTGGGTGCCTTGTGCAGCCTACGGTCAGCCCTGGGAGCCCTCCAGCCTCTCCCCTTCCTGAGGTGGGGGCCGGTGCCCCCTAGGCCCATATGAATCCTGCCCCGGCCTGAGGCTGCTCCTCTGTGAGGCAGAGGATGGCCCATGGTTGGCAGTGACACTCAGCAGCAATCACAGGGAGCCATGACATGTGGTTGGTTCAGGAGAGGCCATGGCCCCTGCTGCAGGAGCAGGTGCCTGTTACCTCCTATCCTGGATGCTGTGTGTGCAGGCATGAGGGTGGGAGGGAGCTAGGAGCCCAGCAGAGACCCACGCTGCCGGCTGCACATATAATCTGTGCTGAGGATGGGGTGAATATGCTTCTCCCGACCTCAGGGACACGTGTGTGCCTGTGTGAGGCCGGAGGGCCCACCCACTGGATCCTCTAGTACTTATGGGAGCAATGGCTGGGTGTCCTTGGAGCTCAGCTGGCCGGAATGGCCTGTTTCTTTACCCAGCCCACATGGTTGGCAGCTGATGAGCAGTGCTGCTGGCCTCTGCCTCTCCAGCCAGATACACTTGGGTCCCAGCCTGGCCTGAGGGCAAGGGAGCACAGAGGGCCAGGCCCTCCTTGATGCCCAGTGGATCCTCTCCCTGAATAAAGTCAAGCCCCAATCAATCAGAGAACATTCCAGTCTAAGCCACAAAGCCAATCTCATCCCTTAGGAACACCTGCTGGCACCAGGAAACCTGTCAGCGTTGGGAACGGGGAAGGCTGCCAGCCTTCCTAACCCCTTGTTGCACACTGCGTGGCCACAGTGTGGAGGTTTTCAGCCAGGCCCTGCACCCTCCGCTGGTGCTGCTGACGGGCCCAGAGAGGCATACTAAGGGGAGAAGGCCCGCTCCCAGGCCCGTGACTCTATGGCCACATCCTCAGCTATAGCATGTACTACTGTTCCAGGAAAAAAATCTGAAGATAAATATTTAAACCATGGCTTCTAGGTCTACCACAACATTTTCCATAGCCTTGTGCTTCTTCTTTGCCGCTTGTGAGATGGACCAGGTTAGCTATGGGGGACACCTAACCCTGCCCAGGAGGCTGGGTGCATTCCTTCAAGTGTCTGTCCTCCGCAAGGGGATGCAACTTGGGAGCAGGACCAGAGTCCACGCTGACTACCTCTTCTTAGGACTGGCTCTAGAATGACAGCTGCCAAGCAGCTACAGCCATGGGTGTGGTTAGGGCCCACATGGGACTCCAGGACTTGAGTTCAAGTCCTCGGTGAGCTGTCTAAGCTTGTGACCTTTGGCAGGTTGCTTGGACTCTGAGACTGCCTCCCCACTGTGAGAACAGTGGAAGCAACACATCACAGTGACCTGGGACAGTGCCTGTCAGTAGGCCCGTTGGTCCCTGCAGGTCAGTGCCGAGTCCCCGGCAGGGGAGTGGGGGTCCAGGGTGCATCCAGATTAAAGCCAGAGCAAGATGTGAAAAGACCCTGACTAGTATTACTTGGAGAAAACCTGCCTCTGGTCTGGCAGATGGATAGCAGATACGCCACCTAAGGGGGTCAAGACCCTGCCTCTGTGGACTAGAGGAAGCTGACAGTGTAAGCCATGGGATGTGCCTGCTGCTGAAACCCCCCGGACTCTCTTGCTTTGGGGCTGCCTGCCTGTCAGGCACAGCTGGGCACCCAGTCCAGACATAGCAGTGCAGCCCTGGCAAGGAAAGGTGGGGACCATGATCTGCCGGGGGTGCCCCTCCGAGACCGCACAGAACAAGGGCTCAGGAAAAAAAACTGTTGAGCAAATTAAAACAACTTGCGAGGTTCCACGCACAAAGCCCAGGCTGCTTAAAGCAAGGATTTCCTGTTACTCTGCAGGCAACAGCTGCTGGCCTGCAGGGTCAGGATCCTATGCCAGGTGGTGGTGTGGCCTGGCCAGAGCTCAGACTTGAAACAGGCTGGGGGAGGCCACAGGTAGCTGCAGGCCATCACCCCTCGGCTCTCTGGTAACCCACTGATCCTCCCAGGAGCATTTCCTCTGGAAATGACCCAGAACAGCTCACATGATGTCTTGATGGACAGGTCCCTGTTCCCCAGGAGGCTGCCTGGGCTGCTGTGCCATCCCCAACCCAGCTGCCCCACTTGTGGCACAAGGGAAGGGCCACATATGTCAGCCCTGTCTGGAGTCCGAGGACCAGACCTCTCTGCTTAGTGGCACCTCACTGCCTCTGGCCTGGCCGGTGGATGGACAGTGGCCAGAAACGCAGGGGTCAGGTTGGAGCAAGCAGAGAACGGGGCGGGGGGTGAGAGGGATCACAGGAGCCCTTAACCTTGTCTCGCCAAGCAAGGCCCACGTCCCCAGCCAGGTGGGGTTCTTTGGTCTGTGGGGAGCCCCTGCCAAATGCAGAACTGCTCTGTGGTTCAGCCTGGGCCCCATGGACAGTGCCCATCCTCCAGACGAACATGGTGGTATGTGACAGAGCCCAAGGCCCTGGCTGCTGGCCTCAGATAGGCAGATTGAGGGCTCCAGGAAGGGAGAGGGCCCATGCTGTGGAATGAGCCAGAAGGACAGATCAGGGTACCAGGGCCTCTTAAGCAAAGCTCTCATATCCCAGGATTCTGCTGGCCTGGTTGAGCATTTTGTGCCTGCCTGATGCCCACTGGGTTCCCTTTCCACTCACCTGCCTGAGGACAGGGTCTGCTCCTGCTCTGGAGCAGCCCCACATCAATCCCACCACCTTCCTTTCATCTGCCCGGCTAAAACATGACCACCTTTTACTTGATAAAAAGGGTGTTTTCCACTGGACACACTGTCAGCCTAGCTTCTAGGCAAGCGAAGGAATGAACTTCCCCTGATGGGACTGGGCTTCTTGACTATGCTGAATGAAATAAAGCAGGAGTCGGTAGGCCCTGAACTTCCAGGGTTCAGATGGCTGGCCAACAAGCAGCCCTCTGTCTGGACTTGTATGAGTAAAACAAGCTGCCTAGACCTGCCTGCCCACCTGCCTGCCCCAAGGGAACAGAGGCGAGGAGGAGGGGCCTGTGTCTGGAGCTCCTCTTTGGGGTGAGTGGCCCTGGAGTGCTGCAGTGTGCTGGACAGGATGGAGGGCTGTGGCTAGGGTTCGGGACGGGGCAGCTGAGGTCTTGGCTCTCCACACAGGGCCCACTTACTCCCCGGCTTTGCGCCCACCTGGGCAGTGCCTCTTCTTGCAGGGGACATTTGACACCTCCAAATTCCCCTAGGAGGCCATCTGCTCTGCCTTGCCCTGTCCCACCTGCCCTTGCTCCCCACTGTACCACCTTGGGCTCCTGGGAAAGCTCATCTTTGCAACAGTCACGTTAACTTCACCATGGCAGGCAGTGTGCCCAGGAGATGCCTGGCTCTCCCCTTCCAGATGGGGACCTTGGGGAGGGCTTAACAGGAAACCCTGGAGCCACACAGCTGCGTGTGAATCTCATCTCTGCCAGCTGTGATCTTGGGTGACAAGTTACTTGGGCTCCCGGAGCCCTGGTTTTCTTATCTAACAGATATAAGGAAGGAGGGCCTGGCAGTGAGTGTGGCAGTTGGTACAAGTCACAGGCTCTTGGCCTGTGCCTTCTAGGTGAGAACACCTGCTTGTCCTGCTCCCCAGCACAGCGCACACCCTGTAAGCAGGGTGCATGTGGCACAGCAACCTCACTTCACATGATAGCATCTTCCCCAAGCCTCCCTCCGTTAGCTGGAGTCTGGCTGGAGGACCTTCTCCTGCTGGTGCAAAGTTTTCCTGGTGGGGAATGGGGGCCACATTGCAGAGACAACTCCACCTGGCCTCACTACTCCAAGACAACCCCCCTTACCCCCCTCTAGCTTCCGTGATGCAAATGTAAAACTCAAGGTTTGCTGGTCCTCTTCTCCCAAGGACACCAATGCTCCAGAAAAGCAAATATTTACATGTGATGCTTTAAAGCTCCTAACTCAAAGAGTCTGAGTTTGTTCCTGGAGCCCCATGAGCCAGGCCTATGATGGCAGGAGCTAATTCCCAGATGGACAATGATTTATGGGCCACTCCCCCCAGGCCAACTGGGGATGTGGTCTAGAAGTAAACGCTGCACATATGGGGCTGGGGTCACATGGGGCTGAGGGTGGGTGGTGTGTGTTCTGAGGCCCATGCAGGGACAGCCCTATGTTGGTGCAGCAAACAGGGACCAGGCACCAGCCAGGAGGCTAAGCCCTGCCTAGATTTCCATCCAGTGGGAAGGAGGCTCCTGGGACTTTGGAGCAGTGGGTTCCAGCCTCTGGTTTTGACTGCAGGATCCTTTTCCCCATCAAATCTCACAGGGACCCCAACAAGCAGGATCTGTGGGTGGGAGATGCCCGGCAGGAGGCTCATGTACTTGTTTGGCCTTCTTAGGGTGGGCTCACGCAGTGGCTGCCCTGGGTGTCGCTGAGGGCTTCCAAGGAAGGCCCTGGGAGTATCCCCACTGCTGGAAGGACAGCTGTTAGTCGGCCATCTGTCCCTCTCCTCAGTCTTCCGGGCCTCTGGCTGAGCTCCCACCACGGGGGTTACCAGAGAGGCTCAGCAGTCAGCAGGTACGCTGCCCTCCGTCCCCTGCCTCTGCACTTGGTGCCATCGGCTGGAGGACAGAGGCCTGGCTGGCCTGTGCGGCCCACACTGGTGCAGGCCTCAGTAGACCAAATGCTTATGACAACATGTGGCACAGAAGGACCGTAGGGAGGAGAGGCCTGGCAAGCACACCACCACAGAACCTCGTAGTAAGAGACACGAAGAAGACACCCCACCCCTCAGGGCAGAAAACAGCCTGAAAACGCTAACAGGTAGGTGGTGGGAGGAAACCTCAGTGGTGGTGGTAACCACATGCTAGCATGCCTGTCCCACTGGTCACAGGAACAGGCAGTTAAGACCACAGCATCCGCCTCACAGCTGCTGGCCTGGTAGAGAGGACAGTGTGCTACAGGCCTCAGGCACGGTGCTGGGAGTCTGAGGAGCCAGTCTGGAGAGCACTGGTCACATCCAGTAGGGCTGAGGATGGACCACCTGCCCTCCAGCCCACTCACAGGGACACGCAAAAGCAGGGGTGGCCAGGCCTGGATGCTGCCACCGAGTCTGCTCTTGCAACAAAGCAAGGGAAAAAGAGGGTGCTGTAATCCATGAAACACATAGTGGTGAGGGAGGTGGGTGGCAGGCGGGAGCCACAGCAGGCTTCCTTGTGCCCCTGTGGTAAACTCTCAGCCTGCAGTGAGGACAGAGGGACCGGCAGCACAGATCACGACCAGCAAGTGAACACGAACAAGCCTGCCACATCACAGCGATCCACGTCTGTGGAAGGTGAGCACGGCCTAGGGGCTTTCTCAAAATCCAGGGAGCAAGCACAGAAAGGAACAGAGTGGTCCCCAATAACACAGCCTGGGGTGAGCGGAAGACCCCTATGGCTGAAGCACAGCACGTCTTGGATGGTCGTATCGAAGGCCAGTGATGCTGGGTGGATGTCCCAGATAATGAGACCCTAGCTACCTAGACTTTGGGTGCTGTAAGGAAGCCCCCCTGCCAGTCCCCAAGCTGACTGGGACAGGTGCCAAGTGCCTAGCTGGCCGAAGGGCCCTTCCCTGTTCACAGAGAGGGGATGCACTGTGGCCTCTTATAAAAGAGTCTCCAGTACCAGGCACAGTGCCTGTGAGCGGCAGAACCAGGATTCAACCCAGCTGGTCCAGTCCCAAGCCCACCCTGACCCCTGCTTTGCTGCCACCCTGGCCACCCGCTGTTGTTGCTCTCCCGCGGACTTCTTCACTGATGGTGGGAGAGGCTGCCTGGAGGGCTCCTCTCTCCTCCTCTGATTCCTTGTGGAGGCCTTGAGCTGCTGCCCATGCCTTCTGGAAGGAATCACGGGTCAAGTCCCATGTGTCTCCATCCTCCACTGGTACCCCAGAGCCCCGTCTAACTGGGGAGGGCCCAGGAGCTTTTGCAATGGCCTTGTAGACCTTGGTGTACCCTGGTGAACAGAGGCCCGAGACCCAGGATGGTTGGTTAAGTGAACGAAGGAGCTGGGGTGGGCATGGGGCTTCCAAGTAGTCCAGGCATCCTGGAGGAAGCTTCAAGAGAGGTGGAAGAAGATAGCATTGCAGGAAGAGCTGCCAGCTGGCCTGGTGTGTGTGTGTGTGTGTGTGTGGGTGGGGGGTGCCCTGTGCCTCCCAAGCATAGCTCCTAGCACCCAGCCTGGTTGGGGCAGCTGGCGACAGTGGGAGAGAAGGGCTGCCTGCCTCGTTTCTGCTCCCCCATCAAGGAAAACAAGCCCCTGGCCCAGGCTGGGGTAGGATGTGTGTGGTCTTCAGTGGCAGGCCAACCTGCACTCACCACCCACCTGGCTGATCCTAACATCCTCTAAATCTTGCCCATGTTGGGCAGCCTGGGATCAGTGTGGTAACTCTCTGATGTGTGGGTATGTGCATGCCGCACTTCTAGAATAACAAGCCCTGCAAACTAGGGACTTGGGACACAGCTACACCAGGAAGGGGGCACTTTACTAGGGAGCTACAGAGAAATCAGACCACAGGTCCCACAGCCAGAAGGTGACGGACCTACATTCAGGGGCAGACTGGACACCAGCGCCTAGGCCTCTTTCTGTATTTTTCTTGCTGGGATAGCACCTCACCCCAGGGGCCCTGACAACCCAAGCAGAGAGCAAAAACTTGATAGGAAGAAAAAGAGCCAGTGGTGTTCTGGAAGAGGCAAGAACAAGAGTCTGGAGAGACCAAAACTTTCCTGCAAACACATCTCCTCATCTGTGAGTGCTGGCAAGGGAGGCTGAGGCACAGGCCTCAAGGCAAAGGAGAGCAGGGTTGCCAATGAGAAGTACCTACATGGTTATAAATAATTGCTGAGAAGCACTCAGAAAGCATCTTCTCAGGAGAGAGCCTGAGTGCCCTTCCCGTTTCTCACACTCTCCACAGACCAGCTGAAATGTGTCCTGGCCTAAATCATGCCACCCCTCCAACTGGGCCAGGGGTGGGCAGGTAGCTGCAGCCCCCCAGGACCATCTGGGAGCGACCCGGTCACATGGGAGTGGCAGTGGGGGGCACCGGCCAGTTGGCTGCCAGCACCTCTGACGCCATCGGCAAAGCTTGCCTGGCGCGGCCGTGCCAGAGCCAAGAGGATGCGGCCCGTTCCCACCTTCCTGCTACTCGGGTGAAGACAGCCATATGTTTTCCAGTTAGGCGATGATGCGGGTCTGCATGTGAAACTGCCTGCGTCTGCCCAGGGTCTTGGAAGCTGCATGCACCGAACCTGGCTGGTGTGACCGAATGCTTGGCTATTGTCCTCACCCACAGTCTTCCTGGCTGGGGCAGGGCAGGGAGGGCACAGAAGAGGGCTGGTGGGCACATGGGCTTCAGGACACACATCTCAGTACAGCTCCTCTCTAGGCCTAAGGTCTCTGCAAGTTCCCCAACATTGCTGGGTCTTGACCTCCTTATGTGGAAAATGGGGAAAATCGTCACAGACCTGCCTTGTTGGGGTGGTGGGGCCAATTACCCATTCCAAGTACCTACTGAGTACTTGGGGGGAGACAGGAGCCAGCCTCTTTTCTGTACTTCCCTCTGGGACCCTGGTTTCCTCAGATCTGGGTCTTCATAGTCTGCTACCCCTTTCCTACGGACCCCAAGTGACTGGCTCTCAGCTGCACCTGGCTCTCTGGGCAGGGCCAAAAAGCAGGTATCTGTGACCAGATGAGCAGGTACTTTGGGTGACTGGGCACATCTCCTCCCAAGACCCCTGAGGTTTAGACCACCCCTGAGGGTACATGCACCAAGCAGGACTTTGTGATAAAAACCACAGACACATTCTGCTGAGCAAAGTAAACTCTTCAAATCCACAAGGATATTTCATCCCAACAAGGGTGCTGTTGAAGCCGGCACTCAACACATGTGGCAACACAGTTGCAGACTCTCCAAAAAGTAACTTCACACTCATACTGATGGTATTTGAACCTTGAGACCTTTCAACTCGGACCATTCCTAGGAACTTCCAAAGGAAATGAGAGCTCCGCAGAATATCTACATACAAGCACATCCCCTACAGCATCACTTACAGGAGCCAGAGACTGGAAATCTCCAAGCTCAACAACAGAGCAGAACTAACAATGCACCCAGAGGGGGATTGTCTGCAGCTACTAAAATATTAAGTTTTTAATAAGAAAGAACAACATTTATGGAAAATTTATATTATAGTTTCAATTACAGTAAAAAAAAAAAAAGCATGTGTGAGGAATACACTGAGTTTTCTTTTCTCTTTTATGTTTTCCTACCAATTATCACATAATCATTACAACAACAACAACAATAAAAGGATGAAACGTGAAGGAAAGACTCCAAAGACTCGGGGTCCCTTGAGGATGACAAAGCCAGACCTCCACACTGACAGCCTGCTACTCCCCAAGGACAGCAGCCAAATCTTTCACACCTCCAACTGAGAAAGAAAGAAAAAGACCAGGGGCCTCACAGGCCCCTGGGTAGGAGGGTAGGAGCTGTGCCCCCTGGGAAAGGTTTTCTGACCCTGGAGCCGGCAGTCCCCAGCTCAGAGCCAGCCCCCAACAGCACAGTGGTCCAGCCCACACTGCATGGCCCCACATTTTATAAGCGAGAGGCCTGGAAGCACAGGACTTGGTCTTGCAAGTCCCGGGTGCTGGAAAGAAAACCTGAGTTATGGAGATAATTTCACAAGACAGAACACCATTTAAAATAATTGTCAGCAGCTATTGAAAAGTTTGTCTTCTTGTGCATTTGCCTAAAAAGATGTTTTTGGTTCTGGTTATGAACGAAAACCTAATTCTGAACATCTTGACCTCAGATTCCCCTCATCTCCACGCAAGGTTTCCCTAGGTGATTCAGGCCATAGTGACACTCCAACCAGGTCCCATAGGTTGTCTGGGCCCCCATTCATGGGTTACAGTCACATGCTCTAGGTAACATCTGCCCCACTGCAGGCAAATGTGGGTTTTGTCCCCTGACCATGTGGAAGAAAGGAATTGTAAAGGCAAACTGAAGTTCTTCCTGCATGCCGCAGAAAGAACTGTTTCAGCAATGCCCCAATCTTAAGTCTGACCAACCTGGCTGGACCCACTGAGGGGCCCCTGAGGCCCTCTGGGAGCAGCACTGCACTCAAGGGGGACTCTGAACTTCATTCACTAGAGGACTCACAGAGGGACACAGCTCCCAGAGCGTGTGGCATCAGGAAGAGAACAATCTCGGAGCCAACATGTGGGCAGTACCCACTCAGCATCCGGCCAGTGCCAACATGCTATGGACGTGCCAGGATGGCAGATGAAGTGTGGCTGAGGGCATCTAAGGCAGTAGGGTGTTGCCAGGGAAGGCTTCCTGGAGGAAGGGGTAGCAGAGCTGAGGCTGAGGCAGCTGCTGGAGAGCCAGCAGAGGATTGGGAGGAGAGGACAGCACGCTGGGGCAGAAGGTAGCAAAGGCTCAGCTGAGAGCACTGGCAGATTTTTGGAACACAGGAACACAGCATAGCGGGGGGTATGTGACCAGAACGAGGCTGGGGACTGAGAGGGTACAGGCCATTGATGCTAGTGCTCCTACACAGCAACATCATCAGGGGCTCCTAGGGGCCTTGCTGCAGAGAGGGTCTGGGAGAGTCCCGAACCCCATGGAGGTGGCCTGGAAGCCATATGGGAACCCAAATGCCCTTGGTGACTCCAAATGAAGCCTACAACAACTTGGCCTGCCCTGGCCAGGGCAACCCAGGCCAAACCCTGACTGTATCTCCTTCTCTGTCCCCTTTAGGTAGATGGGGAGAGAAATGAGAGGCATCCTGGCTGTTAGGGAGTATCGTTCTGACTCCATGAAGTGACATGGAGCATGGGGTGCAGAGACACTAACCAAAGTGGCCCTTGGCTGGCCACCTGCCTGCTGCCTCCGGGCAGCCTCACTACTCCAAGTCAGTCCTTCCTGGGGGCCTTTCAAGCGCCCTGGCTGATCCTAGCAGGTGCGGCAGCCCCTGCAGCGGACATCAGCCTAAGAGGGACCTACTGATGCTTTGCTCACACACATCTTCTTTCTTTCAACTCAGGAAGTACTAACACTGCTAGAAGTTGCAGACTGTATTCCAGGAAGATACATCTCCTCACCCTCAAGTCTGTTACCTCAACACCTGCCCAGTTTAGAACCCCCCAGGCTGATGATGGATGCCATATGCTGGTGAGGTTCTGGTGCTGTGGAAACCCCTGCTCCACTAAGTCACAAGGCCCACCTCCCCTAGGCCCCCATATACTGCAGATACTAGCCCCAGGAGCTGGGAGGGGCTTGGTGGAGTTTCTAGAAGCACTCCTCATGCCTGCAACATGCTGGGCTCTGGGGACCAAGGGGGAAGGAAGGGTCCTCATCCTAGGCCCAGGCCCCCAGGGGCTTGTCAGGAAGGCTCTCAGAGTTAGGCCCATCCCTTCCTCAGTTACCCAGCCAGGCAGTACTCTAGAGCCCACAGGGCCGGGGGGGGGGGGGGGGGGGGCGGGTGGATGGGCCCTGGTCTGTTGGAAGGAAGGGGAGGGTGACATTTGGAGCCCCGAAACCAGGCTTTCCATGGAATCTGGGCACTGACAATATTCATCCAGAGAGGTGCCAGGTCCCTGGGGCAGGTGGGAGAACTGCATCCTGACCTACAAAGTACCCCGGTCCAGTCCCAGACTAGGGGAACACTCAGAGAGCTTAAAAACACACAAGGCCAAGATTACCCTGACCTCTCAGGGAAGCTCTTTAAAAAAGCAATCTACCTAGCGCCTGGAAGACAAACAAAGGGGGCGGCGGGGGTGGGGTGGGGGGGAAGCGGCACAAGAGATGAAGCTCTGTCATCTGTCTTTTGGCATGGCTCACTCCCAAAGTGGACCAGAGAGGGAGGGCCTCCCGAGGACCCTGGAAACCCCTCCTCCACCCAGCCTGCATGCTGCTGAGCTCAGCAACCTCCAGGCGGAGGGGCTGGCAGCCCACCGCAGCAGAGGCATCCGGCTGACTAGGCACGGCATTTTCTATTCTTGCTACACATAGCCACCCAGGGGAGGGGGTGCTGGGCCTCTCTTGTGTAGCACCTGCAGGCCGGGTCCCCAGGGCTTGGCCCCCCAGTTCTCGTCTGTAAGTGTGGCTGGGCCTCCTGCTCTGGTGGATGAACTCCAGAGAAGGGAGGACAGGGCTCTTCATCCTGGTGAGCCAAAGGGAAGCAGCCTCGGGAGATGGGCTGCAGGAAGAGTGTCCTGGTCTCGGCAGCCCCGGAGAGAGTTCTGCACACTGTGCCCTCTGGGGTTCTCCTGTGCTAATTCCCTCAGGCAGACAGGATGGTGCCTACCCTCACCCCTCCCGTAGGCAGGGAGGTGCCCATCTGGGCCTATTTGAGCTGGTCAGTGCCCAGTTCTGGGGGACCACAGCCCTGGTGGGCCAGCAGCTGCAAAGCCCAGAACTGGCTCAGTCTAGCAGAGTGGCTGGACCACAGTGGCAAAGGGGTAGGAGGTGGGTGCTACCCCAGGAAAGTGCAGCCATGCAGAGCAGGCAAGCAGCAAGGCTTTAAGGGCTTTGGGGTGGTAGCTGTGTTACCGGGGGGCTGTAAGAGCTCTGGGACATTACTTCTCAGGCTATGAGCTGCCATGGGGGGTGGGGGGTGGGGTGGGCAGGGGATGGGGCAGCCAAGGGGGAGTCAGGTGATCTCTGCCCATAGCTCTGGGGCCCTAGTTTCCGGACAGCCCGGGGAAAGACCACAAGAAAAGGACTGAAGAACTGAGCAGGAGAGCAATCCACAGAAAACGTTGAACTCTGGACTGGGCAGATACTCAAGCTTTGTCCCCCAAACACACCAGAGACCCCGTGCAGCCTCTTGACCCAGCAGAGTGCCAACAAACACAACTACACAGCTCACAGACGCTCCCCGCTCCCCGCCCCTGCCTGTCGGTAGGTGCAGTCCTAAAACAAATCTGGTAGGTAAACAAAAAAACGGGCAAGAAGACCTCACTCCTGGCCCCTCCCGGCCCAGACATCACAGGGAGAAGGCCCTCAGGGCTCCAAGGCCAACAGGAGGAAAAGAACGGGTATTTTAAGCACTGGAAACGCGGCCTGCCCTCTGAGGCTGTGGCTAGAGTCCTTCCCAGGGGAGCTGCCCCCAACACTGCAGGTCAGCCCTGTGCCTCCAAACTCCGGAGAGATGGGGGGCTCCCGAGGAAAGCGTCTGAGTAGGCACCCCTGACTCCGCACCCCCCTCCTTTTGGCCGTTGGTCGGTTTCTGCTGCTCTTCCAGAGGGAGCCTGCAGCCGCCTCTGGGCACCGGGCGGGGCGGGCAGCACGGCCTCCTCCCCGCCCCCGGTCGCACTCGGGCCTTTGTTCCACCTGCGCGGACCTGCCGGCAGCTCCTCCGCGGCTCTTTCCGGGCCGGACACCCCCGTTCTCTCCCCTCCGCCTGGGGAGCGAGGGCCGCCGCGGGCAAGCGAACGCCCCTGGGCCACACGAGCCGAGGCACCCACCTCCCCGTGGCGCGGCACAGGCCAGCCGGGACCGCAGGGGGAGGGGGGGGCGGGGGCGGGGGGGGCGAGGAGCGGAGGGCGGGCGGGGAGGGCGGGGAGGGCAGGGCGGCCCCGGGCCGCAGGGCGACTGAGCCCCGGGCGCGCCGCGGGTCGGGCCGCAGGATGCCGCGGGGGCGGGCGGCGGCTCACCTGGGCGTGCGCAGCGCGGCGGGGTCGCGGCGGTCCAGCACGCCGGGCACGCAGCTGGTGAGCTCGGTCCAGTCGGCGTGCAGCCCGCAGCTCCAGCCCGTGGAGAAGCGGGAGAAGAGCCAGGTCTCGCGGCGGTTGGGCCGGTAGCAGGTGCACTTCTTCTGGCCCGGCCGGCAGTCGCAGGGCACCTCGAGGCGCACGTTCTGCACCAGGTGGCGGCCGAAGGTGGTGCCGCCGGTCTTCTGGATGTGCAGGAAGACGATCACGTCGTCGCCCTTCATGTCGAAGCGCAGCGAGCGCTCCAGCTCGCGCACCGGGAAGTAGTACTTCTTCTCGTAGTGCGGGTCGGGCGTGGGGAAGAGGTCCAGGTCGTCGGGCGGCGCGCGGCCGCCGGGGGCGCCCAGGCTCAGCCCCGGGCCCGCGTACTGGTAAAGGATGAGCATGAAGCACGCCGACCCCGCCACCACCAGCACGAACTTGCTGGCGCGCTCAACCATGGTCCTGCCGCCGCCGCGCCGCCGCCGCATGTGTCACCATCGCCGGCGGCCCGGGCGGGCGCGGGGGCGCGGGGGCGCGGGGGGCGCAGCCTCCTCCTCCTCCTCCGCCGCCGCCGCCGCCGCCGCCGCCGCCGCCGCCGCCCGCGCTCCGGCCCGGCCCGGCCCGGCTACTCGTCGCCCAGGCCGCCCGCAGCGGAGCGGGCCCCGGCCCTGCGCGGCGCCATGGCTGCTCTCCGCCCGCCCGCCCGGCCCCGCTCCCGCTCCCGCTCCCCGGGCCGCCCCGGCGCTCGGCTCCGCTCGGCTCCGCTCGGCTCCCGCCCCGGCCCGGCCCGGCCCGGCCCGCCCCCGCCCGCACCGCTCGGGCCAGCCGCCGCCACTCCGCCCCGCGCCGCGCCGCGCCGACCACGCTCTGCGCCGCCCCCCGCGCCGCCGCGTCTCCGCAGTCGCCGCCCGCCCCGCCCGCCCCGGCCCGCCCCGGCCCGCCCCCGGCCCGCCCCCGCCGCGCCTCTTGCCGTCGCCGCCCGCGCGGGTTCTCGGCGTCACCCCGCCCCCCCCCCCTCCCCCGCGAGCTCGCGGAGCCCGGGCTGGGGGCCCCGGGCCGGGGCTGGGCGCGGGGATCCGGGTCTGCGGCCGCGGCCCGAGCGCTCCGAGGCTGCCACACCGCCGGGGACCTGGTTCCCGCCCGACAGCGGGGGACGGCGGGAGGCCCAGCCGCTCGGCGCCCCAGCCCCGGCGGCGAACGCGACCCTCCCCGCCTCCCCCCCGCGCTTCCCGAGAGGAAAGCCCCGGCCTCGCCCTCGCACGCCGGGCGCTCGGGACGTGCAAGCGAAGGGCCTGGCTGCGACCGCGGGGACGCGGGGCGGCGGGGCCGGGGCGAGGACCGAGGGCCGGGGGCGCAGGGCCCGGGCGGCGGCCGCGGCGGGTCGGTCGGCCTCTGCCCCGCGTTCCGCACGGTGACCCCGAGCCCGTCGTGGAGAAGCACTAGGTGCCCGAGGAGACCCTCGCGCTGGCCTTACACAGGCCCTTCTTTGGAAAAAATTCAAAGTCAATGTGCATCTTGTTATCCACGTTTATTATGCCCCAAAGGAAAAGTTATAAAGAGTTGAGTCCATATTTAAAATTGTGAAAGTGCACAAAAAAATGTCAACTTCGAGCTTTGGTAGGTGGGTCAGAGGGTCTGGCGGCCCTGGACCGGTCCCGTTTTCGGTGCTGCCCCTGTGGTGCCTCGGGCTTCCCTGCCCGGCTGCCCACTGCCTGCTTTCCGCTTCCAGCTTGAGCCAGGTGCCCCGATGGCCCCTCACCTGGGCCCTGAATTTAGGGTAAGCCACACCCGAGCTCAGCACCCTGGCCCTTGATTGTGTTCAGAGGCTGTGGCGCCTCCAGGGAGCGGGAGGTGATGTGAAATGCGATGTGAAATGACCTGCCAGAGTAGCATCTGAGATGGGTTCAGATGCTCACATCATCCCCTGCAAAGGTTCCCCTGGTTTCCTTCTGTGGCGGGGTGTCCTGAAAACATGCCAGGGTGGGCACATGGGAGGGGAGGGTTAGTAAGGGCTTGTTGTGTCAACGATACCTCCATAAACTGTTAAAAAACAAATCGCAACAGAAAGCCCTCTTGGAGGCAAACCCAGAGAACTGGAAGAACAACCACCCCAACGCTCCAAATAAGAGGGCAACATTTAATTTTCCAAAGGGGCAGAAGGAACATCAGCTCCGGACAGCTGTGTGCAGCCTCCTGAACACAATGCACAGTGACCTAGAGCTGCTGGAGGTGAGGTGGGGAATCCAGCTGTGACCCAGGGACCCCAATACCCTGCCCAAATCAAGTCTGCTTTAAAACTCACCCTGGCCTGGGGAGGCCGGGGGGTATTTTGTGCAGACTTCCCCAGTAAGGACTCATTCTTGCCAGGAGCGGGGGGCTGGCACAGTGCTATGCCTAGAGGTGTCTGCCTCTGCTTGCAGCTACTTGACCCTCTTTATGGCTGAGGCCTGGGGAATCTCCCTTCATAAGCCTGAAGGCAGCAGCCCAGACACGGAGGGCAGAGCTGCCCTGAGTGAAGCCCCTGGGCATCCTTACCCAGATAACAATCCTCTACCAAGTAGTAAATCATCGTGGAGGCTGCTCTTTATCCGGAACTACTGGGTACTAGGCACAGTAGACGAGTCATTTCCAATCCTGCTGGCAAGCCTGTGGAGCAGACTATCATACCCATTTTGTGGAATAGAAACCCAAGGTTCAGAGGAGTGAAAAGAAGGTTCACGTCTGTTCCACCCACAACAGTAGGGTGGATAAATCCTGAACAAAAGCCTGCCCGATGTGCACCCTCATCCCTTGTAGCCTGAGTCTCTGGGCCCAGGATGGAGGCGGCCGGGTGAGCCAAGCTCCTCTCACTCTTATGAAAGTCAGAATTCTGATCCTGGGCTGGCTGGCTTCAGAGTCCAGCCCTTACTCACCCCGTACTTACGTCAGATGCCAAGGCTGAGTGCGGAGCTGTGAGACAGTCGCAAGGGACCCCGCCTCAGCGCCAGCCACGGCCTCTGCGGCCAGACTGGGATGTGGGTGCAGCGTGTTCAAGAGAAAGCTGAACCCATCTGTGCTTGGCTGGGGGTCCTGTCTTGTGACAACCTCATTGTCCCAACGGGGAGCCTGAGGCCGAGAGAGAGAGAGAGAGAGAGAGAGAGAGAGAGAGAGAGAGAGAGAGAGAAAAGGCCCAGCAATGGCTGCCCCTCCTGTGAGCTCTGAGAACCGAGCAGTGGGCCCGGAGGAACGGCCCCTCCAGGGAAGCTGTTGTGTCAGCTTTGCACTGGCCCGGAGAGCTGACAGGGAGCCCCCTGCTTAGCCAGGAAAACTTGTATTCCTAGAATTCTCTTAGGAGGAACAAGTTTCCTAGTTGCTTCAGGATTTTACTTCATTTTCAGCTTTAAGTGCGAAGCCCCAAGGCCGTAGGTGATTTTCTCATGTCTCAGACTCAAGTTCGGAAGCGCCACTGATTCTAAAAGTCAAATCGCTTCCAAGAACCAGGGACATTTGGGAACGGGATGGTGTGCAGACTCTGCCCACCCTGCCCCGGGCGCGGCCTCGACCTCCGGGGTGTTGGGCCCTCCTGTCACCCCGAGAAACTGGCAGAAACCCCAGCACTAAAGGCAGTCGTGGATTTGAGGGGAGGCTGCGGCAGAGCCAGGGCCCGGCTCATTGGGTCCTGGACGCCGCAGCCCAGGTTCCCCGCGTCCGGCCGCAGATTGCACGTGGGGATGGGGGGAATGGGGGGGGATGGGGGGGATGGGGGGGATAGGGAGGGATAGGGGGATGGGGGGATAGGGTGGGATAGGGAGGGATGGGGGGGATAGGGAGGGATAGGGAGGGATGGGTGGATGGGGGGGATAGGGAGGGATGGGAGGGATGGGTGGATGGGGGGGATAGGGAGGGATGGGAGGGATGGGGGGATGGGGGGATAGGGAGGGATGGGGGGATAGGGAGGGATACGGAGGGGTGGGGGGATGGGGGGGATAGGGAGGGATAGGGAGGGATAGGGGGGTATACGGAGGGATAGGGAGGGCTGCTTGCTGGGGGGCAGGGCCCAGCCCGGAGGGTCTTCAGAGTTCCCGGAGAAGCATCTGCAGGCTCCGGGACTATCTTTTGTTCTCGGAATAGCCACTTCTCACATTCTTTAATGTGTGATCTCTGACTTAAGGTTGAAGAGGAAGGAAAGAACACGGTAGGACGCGATGGTCACAGAAACAAGTCTTTGCACTTCTGCGCTGGGGAAGTGCAAGCCGCGATACGATTTCGGCTTCGGGGAAGGAATGGAATTTCTTTTGAATCTCACAGAGCCTCAGAAGCCAGCGCAAGCTCGTCCTCCCTACGCGCCGGTCGCGCTCGGAATCTGAGAACCAGGAGATCAACCGGCAACGTTCCTCCCCCTCCCCCTCCCCCTCCCCCGCCGCGCCCCGCCCCGCCCCGCCCCGCCGCGCCCCGGGGCTGCAGTCCCGGGGAAGGCCGCGCGGGGGCAGCACAGCGGCCGGCCGGCGCCCCGCCGGGGACGCTTGGAGACCCGGGGCCGCCCGCCCTCGCGCGGGGGGGGGGGGGGGGGGGCAGCGCGGGTTCTCGGACCTCCCCCGGGGACGGCTCCGATTCCCACGTCGCGGGGGAGGCCGGCGTTTTGTTCAGGGCCCGCTCGCAAAGGGGACTTTGGATTGCGTGGGCCGCTGTCAGGCCCTGAGCCCAGCGGGGTGCGGAGCCCGGGGCGGGGCAGGGGCGCCGGGGGAGGCAGCGCGCGGCCCCTGCGGTCTGACCCGGGCGCCCTCCTCCGCGGGGCCCTTTCCTCCTGGGGGCCCGCGCCCGCCCCCCGAGCGCCTCCCTCGGCCCGGGCCTCGCGGGGAGCCCTACCCCCGTCCAGGCTCCGCCGCTGGAGCCC
This sequence comes from Canis lupus baileyi, assembly GCF_048164855.1. NCBI lineage: Eukaryota > Metazoa > Chordata > Mammalia > Carnivora > Canidae > Canis > Canis lupus. The sequence goes on along the minus strand of NC_132857.1, from coordinate 27,598,128 downwards.
TCCTGCCCCGCGCACCTGTCCCGGTGCAGGGTGTGCACGGCGGCCTCTGCGAGCTGCCCGCTTCCTCCTGCCCAGCCCTACACGCAGGCCTGCCGGTGTCTTCAGGGCCCCCGTCTTGTGGGCAGAAGGACTCAGGCTTGAGGAGGCCAGAGGGCAATGGAGAGGCCTGTGCCCCCACCCACCTCCACCCGGGGTGCGCAGGCGGCGCGGAGGGCGCCCCGACAGCCATCTCCATGCCTGTGCCGGGCCCCTGGGCAGTGCTGGGAAGGCCGAGCACAGCCAGCCCTGAGCAGGACCCTGCAGCTGTCTTCCCTCCAGCCCCTCCTCACTGCGCTCTCTTCTGCCGACTTTGAGGCTTCCTTATGCGACCTTTGGTTCCCCGGTGGGAGTATAGATTTGTGAGAATCTGAGCGATTCAGATGGAAAGACCGAATAGCCCCGATCTTCCACCTGCCACCCGGAGCAGAGGTTTGTGACCTAGTTGTGGCCCTGTACAGCCCCTGCCCTCCTGGGCCCGCTGACTGTCTGCCCTGGCTGACCAGTCACGCCAGGCCCCTTGTGGAAGGGGGGGCAGGCCTGACAGTGTGTGTGGGGGGGGGGCGGGGGGGCAGGCCTGGCAGTGTGTCTGCTTAGCCTGTTGCCTGGTGTGGACTCCTTGTCCAGCAGTGGAGGCTCTGTCCTGGGGTCCTTCCTCACCTGGACCACAGAAGGAGCAGGGAGGCCCTCCTTCCTCCTTGGGTGCATTCCTGCTCTTGGGGTTATTGGCAGTGCCTGAGCCAGGCAGGGTGGGTTCTGCCAGCTTGGTGAGGTGTGGCTGGGCATAGTGTTATCCTGAGGGCATCGTCCTCATTCTTACGCTCAGCACTTCTGCTAAGGGACACACCTTTAGAAATTCCAGAGCAAAGTCGAACCTGGCAAAGCCTGTGTCGCAGGGAGGGGTGAAGTGAAGAGTCAGGGTTGTGTCAGTGTAGAGTCCAGCCCCCACTGGTGACTGCATCCCTGATTTGTGCTCTTGTGTGTCCTGCCCAAGCCAGCTGGGTGGAGGGGCCGCCAGGGAAGGTGGTGAGTGTACTTTAGAAAGATGTACTACTGCTAGGAATAATGATCCTAGGGGGGATAGTGGCTCTTTTGAGAGTTAAAGGGTGCAGGTTGAGATGAGTCACCAGGATCATGGGTGCTTGCGGCCTCTGCCCTCCCACCCCCGCCCCCAGCCCTGGTTCCCTGCAGCCACGTGGGACAGGACCTGGGGTGAAGGAGGATCTGTGCAGAGGCCTTTGGCCTTGCAGGGCTGAGGTGGGGGGGAATTGGCACCCTCCAGGCAGCCTCGTGCATAGCTTACGTGAGTGAGCTGTGCCTCTTCCTCTGCCTTTCTGCATTTAGCTGGGCCCCCCCTCGCTGAGGGGCCTACCCAGCACCTCCTTCTCTAACACTCACCCAGTGTGTTCTTCCCGTTGGGTTGCGGTGGCCCTTGCTGGGAGATAGTGGCCTGTGCTCTTCCTTATCTGGCTTGGCTCTTTTTAACTTGATTCATCTTGACTGTTATTAAAGATTTGCCATCTTGTTAGATTAAAGTTGGCATAACAAGTCAGTTGAGTTTTCTGACAGAAGCTGCTTTCCTGGGCAGAGCCACGTGGCCTTTTATGGGGTCAGGGCCCTGAGCACAGAAATCGGGGCTACTGGTGGCTTTACGGAGAAGGCTGAGGTTTTAGAGAGAGCCCACCTGTGTGGCCTGCCTGCCCCCATGGCACTGTGGGGAGAGGGCCGTTTGTCCTGGAGACCAGGCCGTGAGCCTACCTGGCCATGGCACTGCCTCTTGGCTGTGCAGTGGTGCCTCTCTTTTTGTTCTTAACATTCATTTCTCTCTCTTTCCTTCTTTTTACTACCCTCCTTTAAAAAGAGCTTTTGATGGAAATTAGACTCAGGCCTAGCCAGGCTCTGGCCAGATCACTCTCTAAGGCCACAGAGCCATGTGGGAGGAGGCATGACCAGAGGGTGAACTGAGACGTCTCCTGACAGGCGAGGCCAGGAGAGGCCACACCTCAGATGAGGACGACTGGGAAAGAGCGCCTGCACCGTGATGCTTACCTTCCATGTCCTGGCCCACCTGGGGACTGGGTGAGGGCTTCCTTGGAGGTATTTGGCTCCTGACTTGGGCTTTAGGGTCACTTGGGATTGGGACACCCTGTGCCAATCAGGCTGGTCCCTCACCAGGGCTGGGGGCCTAAAGAGAATCTCGGGCTCAGCAGTATGCAAACAGAGTCAATCAAGTAGGGCTGTTAGGAGCAAGGGGTACTTGTTCACACCCCTCTCTATCTACCTGGCTGTGTGGCCCAAGGCAAATTAACTTCTCTGGGCCTTGAAGTCCTCATCCATCAAAGGAGGATACTAATAGGACCTACTTTATAAGGTTGTGAGCCCATACGTATCAAGGGCTAAAGATGCTGCTGACCTGTAATGAGCACTGTGTTAAGTATTATCACAGCCATTCAGATCCTCCTGGGGGCCAGGCCCAGTGCCCGTCTCCTCTGTGCTGTCATTTACTTGGTTCTCCCAGCTGCTCTAGGGGCATCATTCCCCCATTTCACAGATGGGGAAGGTGAGGCTTAGCCAAGGTGCCATTGTCCCCTGCCTGGCAAGAGTCTTGGCTGAGGGCAGACTTCACTGTCCAGCTTCTGGGCAGCTCAGCCCGTGGGGACCTGGGAACCAGGTTCCCTCAGGTTTTCCCTGGGCTGGCTTGACTCTCCCTGGCCTGGCAGGGTTTGGGACTTATGTGTTCCCACCTGGGGCCCTCCTGCTTGTGTCCCTAAGACACTGATTCCCGTCACACAGCCTTCAAATCCCTATGTTACAGGGAGAACAGTTCTTGAAATATGTTAATACATGTGTCTCATTTGCATCTCATGGTCAGGACTTCTCCCTCTGCTGTTGGAGGCATCTGTGTGCCTCAGGTGGTTTGGGCCTGCAAGAGTGAGTATTCGGTTTCAGACTTCCACACTGAAGCTTTCTGAGTTTGCACTTGGCCAGTAGGCTTGAAAGGCAGACTTTGTTGAGAGACAAGGATTTTCTAAATCTTTTATCTTCTGACATTTTCAAGACAGAGTGGGGATTCTTGAGTAGAGAGATGTCCATAAGGGCCTCATCTCTTTGTAACTGCTGGGTGTAGTCAGCTACGCAGGGCAACCTGTGCCAACAGGGTGGAGCCCCAGCAGGATCAAATATGGTGGGCTGCAGGCTTGAGGACAGCGCGTAGCCCGTTTCCTTTCCTAAGCTGTCTTGGTTTTTTTGTGGCCAAGGTGGGGCCTAGAGGCCCCTGATGCCTCAAGTGGAGATGTAGAACCTGACAGACCTGGGCTAGGCAGGAGGCTCCATGTGGACCTCTGTGGGCAGGCTCTTCCTGTGATGGCCAGGACTGGGGGCTGCGGCAAGACCTCTGCCCATGCTTGCCCAGAAGGCTCCACCAGCCTCCTCACGCGACAGTGGCTGACATGCCCGGCAGCTATTTTGCAGCTTGTGAATCTTGCCTACCCTCTTGCTTTGGGGTTTCTTGAGGAATTTTGAATTCTGAAAGACCAAATGTTTATTTGAGCCATGCAAGTAGAGACTAGGCTGTCAGAAGAGAGGATTTAAGGATTACTCTTAGAGACAAAAACAGAAGCACTTACAGAATTTGCTTTAAAATGCCCTATTGGTGAGCACCTGGGTGTCTTGATTAAGCATCTGCCTTAGGCTCAAGTCATGATCCCAGGTTCTGGGATCAAGATACATGTTGTGAGGTGGGCTCCCTGCTCCATGGGGAGTCTGCTTTTCCCTCTCCCTTTCCCCTCTCCCCTGCTTGTTCTCTCTCTGTCAAATATATAAGTGAAATCTAAAAAAAAGATTAGAAAAATGAAATAGAATGCCCTAGTGGTGATGGGGTACATATGTGGCATGATGGGCATGGACTGCTAATTGTGGATGCTGGGTAAGAGCAGGTGAAGATTCGCTATGCTACTCTCTACTTCTGTGTGAATCTAAACTTTTCACAAACCAAAGCTAAGAAATAAAGGCCTAACAATCATTGGATTGGAAGGGAGTGACTAGATGGGCAAAATCGGGTTTTGTCTGTTGCACATTGCGGTGATGCTCTTAGGCAGACCAGAGCAGATGGGGAAATAAGCAGTGTCTCAGCTTCTGGTCCAGACAAGGTGGTATGGGTGCATTTCTCCATGCTCCTCTCTGCTAAGTATAGCTACAAATCTTGGAAATGGCACAACAGACAAGCAAAGGAGAGCTCTGAAAGGTGGAAGAGGAAGGCACACTGAGGTGAGACAGCGGCAGGGCTGCTCATGAGCCCTCTTGACAAAAGAAGGGCCTGGTGTTCCCCAGCCCCTAAGCCAGCCATGTAAGGAGGCCTGCTGGGCTTGTTCTTCTGCCCGCAGTGATGCTGAAAGCAGGTAAGCAGGAAAGGTCATCTGGGAGATGAATGACATCACATGGCCAGGGCATGTGTTCTCTGTCTCTGCTGAGCCTGACACTCCCCTACTCTCCCCAGAAACAATGACACCAGCAAGAGGTCTCCACCTCCATGAGTGCCCAGCCTAGGAAGTCCCTTTATCCCTGTGGGAAGGAAAATCCCTCCACTACCTAGAAGCATCAATTGGCTAGGCCGATTGATGGGGTTTTTAAGGGACAGGGGCAATCTCCTCTGTCCCTTAAACACCAGCAGGGATCAGTGGGAACCCCAGTAGCACTGGGCCAACCAAGCAGACCAAAATAGTTCCATAAGCTCTGAAAATTATATTCTCATTGGAAACACAGACCTCAAAGGTAAGCCAGGACCTGTGTGCTGAACCTAAACTGGCAACTGACTGCTAAAATTAAATGTTTATCTGTATACTCAGTCTCCAAACATAGTAGTCAAGGATACAATAGAAAGTCACCCCTTATATCAAGAACCAGGGAGATCACAACTTGAATATGAAAAGAAAGCTAATTAATGCCAACACAGAGATGAATCAGATGCTGGAATTATCTGGCAACAGTTTTATTTTATTTTATTTCTGAAGATTTATTTATTTATTTTAGGGGGGAGTGAGTGTGCATGAGAGAGGGAAGGGACAGAGGGAGAGGGAGAGGGTGAATCTCAAGCAGATTCCATGCTCAGCACAGAGCCTGATGCAGGCTTGATCTTATGACCCTCAGATCATGACCTGAGCCAAAATAATGAGTTGGATGCTTAACCAACTGAGCCACACAGGCACCCCTTTGACAGGGGTTTTAAAGTAGCCATGATAAAAATACTTCTACAAATAATAACAGATTCTCTTGAAACAAATCAAAAAAATTGAAAATCTTAGCAAATAGAAGTTATAAAAAACATTCATGAAAAATACAATAATGGAAAATTTAAAAAGCCCACTGAATGGACTCAGTAGTAGAGTGGAGGTGACAGAGAATAGGAAATCCAGAACTTGACAGCTGAACAACAAAATTGACCCAATCTGAACCATGGAGAGAAAATTGAAACAAAAACAAAAACACAAAAACAAAGTCAGAAACAAAGCCTCAGGGATCTGTGGGATGAAAACAAAAGATCCAACGTGCGTCATGTATCACTAGAGTCTCACTGATGAGAGAGAGGGACTGAAAGAGTATTTGGAGAAATGATGGATGAAACATACTATACTGTATTTGGTAGAATGTGTAAACACACACATTCAAGAAACTGAGTGAGCCCCAAATATGATAAGCCCAAGGAAATTTATGTCAAAACATCATAATTAAACTTGTGAAAATGAATGACAAAGAAAAAATTCTTAATGGCAGTCAAGGAGAGCCTTGTCTTCAACCTCGTCTTCTTTTCCTTTGCTTTTATCTGAGACTCCTCTTTTAAGAAGATTTCCCCTTATCAGAGAAAGACAAACAAAGAAATGGACTCTTAACTGTAGAGAACACACTGATGGATGAAATAGGTGATGGGGATTAAGGAGGGCACTTGTGTTGAGCACCGGGTGATTTATGGATTTGTTGAATCACAATCCCATACACTGAACCTAATAAACCATACTGAAATTAAAATAAAAACTGAATAAAAAATTCTCCTTATCATTTTGGTGGGTCTTTTGACTTAAAAAAACATTATTTCTCAACTATGTAAATACAAGTGACTAGGAAAATTAAGCATGTTATACAATAAAACAGATAAAAATCACTGTGATTCTATAAAGACATACAGATGGCCAACACACATGAAAAGATGCTCAACATCACTGGTTATCAGGGAAATGCAAATCAAACCACAATGAGATGTCAACTCACAACTGTCAGAAAGGCTAGTATCACAAAGACAAGATATAACAAGTGTTGGCGAGGACGTGGAGAAACGGGAACCCTTGTGCACTGCTGATGGGAATTGATAAATTGGTGCAGCCACTATGGAAAACAGTGTGGAGGATCCTCAAAAAACTAAACATAGAAATACCATATGATACAGTAATTCTATTACACTACTGTAATTACCCAAAGAAAATAAAAATGCTAATTTGAAAAGATATATGCACCATTTTTGTGCATATATATTTATTATAGCATTATTTACAATAGCTGAGATATGGAAACAAGCTAAATGTCCATTGGCGGATGAGTAGATAAAGAAGTGGTATAAATATACAGTGAAATATTACTCAGACATAAAGAAGAATGAGATCTCACCATTTTTGGCCACAGCCACATGGATGTCAGGTTTTATGCCAAGTGAAACAAATCAGACAGAGAAAGACAAATACCATATGATTTCATTTACATATGGAATCTAAAAAATAAAATGAATGAACTAGAAACAGACCATGAATACAGAGAACAAATTGGTGACTGCCAGAAGTGAGGGGTGGGGAGATGGGCAAAACAGGTGAAGGGGATTAAGAGATATAAACTTATGGCAAAAAAAAAAATTATTGCAATCCTACCACCCAGGAGATACTATCATTAATATTCAAATATTTGTATTTCCAGATATTTTTCTGTGTATATAAATGCATATGAACAAACATTACAGTTAAAAGGAATCATAGAATACATATAATTCTGTAATCTACTTCTTCCATTTTATTTATTTATTTATTTTTTATTAAAAATTTTAAAATTTATTTATTTATTTATTTATTTTTAATAAATTAATTTTTTTATTGGTGTTCTATTTACCAACATACAGAATAACACCCAGTGCTCATCCCGTACTTCTTCCATTTTAAAACATGTTATGAATGCCTTTTCTTGTCAAGAAATGGCCAAGTATATCATTGTTTTTAATGACTATATAGAAATCCATTGGATGAACATGCCATAATTTAAATAATCAAAAATGTTGTAAATTTAGGTTACCAGTTGTAAATAATACTGTGATAAACATTTGTGTATGTTTATCTTTGTGCACTCATCTGATTATTGCATTAGGGTAAATTCAGAAATTTTGAATTTTGGAATCAAAGTGTATGTGAGGTTCAAAGCTTTTGATACATATTGTCAAGTTGTTCTTCAAAAATATTTGCCAATGAATAGGTCTGCTAGCAATGTATGAGAATATGAATTTCCAGGAATACCAGGTCCCTGCCTTCATCATTGTGTGCTCCCCTGCGGTTCCAGTCTTTCCTGTTAGCATTCTCAGTGTGCTTGCCATGTTTTCCTCTCAGGAGTCTTTGACTTACTGATTCATCTGCCTGAAATATTTTTTTCCCAGACATCCAGATGGCCTTCATTTTCTTTAGGTCTCTGCTCAGATACCATTTGATTAGAATTGCTTTCCCTGTTCATCTTATGTAAAAGAGACATCTCCCTTCCCCACTACTTCCTAGCTCCCTTTCTTTTCCTTATCTTCTTCATCCCTTACACTTACTACCCTATCTTACCCACTCTAGGTTCTAATGTTCTAAGGGCAGAGACTGTCAATTCATTTCTGGATTCCAACTCCTGGGATGTATATAGATCTTACATGTAGAAAATGTTGAATAGATATTTATTGAATGAAAGACTAATATTATTTTAAAATTATAGTGAGTTGGTAGGTGAAAAATGATATCTCACTTGTTAAAATTTGCATTTATTCAATTACTAAATAAAATGAATAGTTTTCTCTCTTTTTTTTTGCCATTTGTTTTCTTCTTTTGCAAATTACCCATATGTTTCCTTAGTTTATTTTTCTATTGAGGTGTTCATCTTTTTTATTTTTGATAGTTCTTTAACTATTAATAGTATTAACCTCCTATGTATCATAGATCTCAGAAATAATTTCTCACAGATTTTCATTTATTTTTTAAATTTTTTGTCTTATATAAATTCTAATTTTCTGTTTAGTCAAATCCATCTATTTTTCTTTATGTTTTCTTATATTGGTGTTGTGTTTAGACCATATTTCCACATCACTGGACTATGAAAGTCATCTTAAAAATTCTTTTGGCACCTTTATTATATCTTGTTAATATTTAAATGTTACATCTATCTAGAATTCATATTATTATAATATATAAGACAGTGATAATTTTAAGAAAATTATGTGTCAATTTTCTCAATGTTTATTAAGTAATTCATCTTAACAGTGAGAGCAAGTTGTTAAGGTACAAAATTACAGTTTAAAGAAACCTACTGGAGAACTAAGGTTATAAGGAAACTTATATGTACCAAGTTCCAGAAAGTGGAAGAAGTCCATAACTACTTCCATCTTTGGTGCAGTGGGGAAGTGGAAAGAAACCTGTCTTAATTGGGAATAAGAAGGAAATAACCAGATACATAGAAACAGAAGAGAATGATAAATAGAAAATAGAAGACAAATAAGTGGGATAAGAACAAAACAACACCTGGTCTGGTAGAGTGGATTAGAATCCTGATAAGCTCAATCATAGCAGGTCTGCACCCATTTACCAAGTAAAGCTGCACTAAACCCCAAATATAGCTCCACCCTCCACAGCAGTGGCTTGGCAGAGAGGGGAAGTTCCTTTACTGGGAAGTAAGTATCATTAACTTTGTTTCAATGATTGTTTTACAAAGTCTAGTACACCACAACCCAAACCAAATCAAAGCAAAAAAGTGATGATACATATAGAGAAACAACCCATGTTCAAGAGAAGAAGCAATCAATAGAGGCAGACCCAGAGATGGCCCAGATGTTAGAATTCTCAGAAAGCGATTTTGATATAGTTATGATACACCTAATAATGGATCCACTAGGAAAGATAGTTTGTGCACACATATGGGGAATTTCAACAGAGATAGAGGAACGATATTGAATAACCAAATGGAAATTCCAGAAATAAAAGATACTTTATCAAAAATGCAAAATATATTGGCTGACCTTATGAATAGTAATGAAAATAGTCAGTGAACTTGAAGACTAAGGTTACAAGGTAAAGAGAAAAATGTCCAAACTGAAATACAAAGAGAAAGGAATATAAAAATTAGAAGAGCATATACCAAGACTTGTATCAATATCAAATGGTCGAATATATGTGCAAGTGGAACATCAGAAGGAGGGGTGGTAGAATTTGAGGAAGAATTAATATTTAGCATACATAATAGATAATTTACTAACACTGATGAAAGATGTCAACTCACTGATGCAAGAATCTGAGTGAATCTCAAGCAGTATAAACACAAATAAAACCATACCTTGACATGTCATAGGCAAGCTACTAAAACCGAAAGATAAAGATTAAACCTTAACTGCCACCAGAGAAAAAAGACATTTTTTATTCAGAGGAACAAGGAATGAAAAATAATTTACACTGACTCTTTATCAGAATCAATGGAGGGCAGATGACAGTGGAAAAACAAATCCTGCAATAAAAACACAAAAACAAAAATAAACCTTTCCACTGATAAATCATTTGCAAATATCTTCTCCCATTCTGTAGGTTGTCTTTTAGTTTTGTTGACTGTTTATTTTGCTGTGCAAAAGCTTCTTATCTTGATGAAGTCCCAATAGTTCATTTTTGCTTTTGTTTCTCTTGTCTTCATGGATGTATCTTGCAAGAAGTTATTGTGGACTAGTATCCAAGATCTATAAAGAACTTATTAAACTCAACAGCAAAGAAACAAACAATCCAATCATGGAATGGGCAAAAGACATGAACAGAAATCTCACAGAGGAAGACATAGACATGGCCAACAAGCACATGAGAAAATGCTCTGCATCACTGGCCATCAGGAAAATACAAATCAAAACCACAATGAGATACCACCTCACACCAGTGAGAATGGGGAAAATTAACAAGACAGGAAACAACCAATGTTGGAGAGGATGTGGAGAAAGGGGAACCGTCTTGCACTGTTGGTGGGAATGTGAACTGGTGCAGCCACTCCGGAAAACTGTGTGGAGGTTCCTCAAAGAGTTAAACATAGATCTACCTTACGACCCAGCAATTGCACTGCTGGGGATTTATCCCAAAGATACAGATGCAGTGAAATGCCGGGACACCTGCACCCCGATGTTTCTAGCAGCAATGTCCACAATAGCCAAACTGTGGAAGGAGCTTTGTTGTCCATCGAAAGATGAATGGATAAAGATGTGGTCTATGTATACAATGGAATATTCCTCAGCCATTAGAAACGACAAATACCCACCATTTGCTTCGATGTGGATGGAACTGGAGAGTATTATGCTGAGTGAAATACTTCAATCGGAGAAGGACAAACATTATATGTTCTCATTCATTTGGGGAATATAAAAAATAGTGAAAGGGAATAAAGAGGAAAGGAGAAAAAATGAGTGGGAAATATCAGAAAGAGAGACAGAACATGAGAGACTCCTAACTCTGGGAAACGAACAAGGGGTGGTGGAAAGGGAGGTGGGGGGGTGACTGGGTGACGGACACTGAGGGGGGCACTTGATGGGATGAGCACTGGGTGTTATGCCATATGTTGGCAAATTCAACTCCAATTAAAAAAAAACAAAAGAAAAAAACCTTTCCACTCCAGGTCATACAGACATTAAAGAGATAATGAGGGCTATGATGAGTCCATGACAATAAACTCAATAACTTCAAAAGAATACACAAACTTCTTGAAAGTTGCAAATTACTAAACCTCACAGTAGAATAAAAAGTCTAAATTGCCCTGTGTCTTTCAAAGATATTGAACTTGTAACTAAAAGCCTTTCTACAAAGAAAACTCCAGGCCCAATGGCTTCTCCAGGAAATCTATCAAACATTTAAGGAAGAACTAATACTAACTTGACAAAACTCTTTGAAGGAAATAGAGGATGAGAGAATTCTTTTCAACTCATTTTATGAGACCAGCTTATAGCCCTGATACCAAAACTGAGAAGAAAATTATAGACTAGTTAGAGACTAATACCCCTCTTAGACACATATGCAAAATTTCTTAACAAAATACTAGCAAATTGAAATCAGTAATACATAGAATACACAGAAAGAATAATATATAATATGAAGTAGGATTTATCCCAGAGATGAGAAGTTCATCTACTATTCCAAAATAAATCAATGAAATTTACCACCATACAACAGGGAATGAAGAAAACTAGACAACTAAAGGAGAAAAAGCATATCATTATCTCAATAAATGCAGAAAAAGCTTTTGATAAAATTCAACGTATATTCATGATAAAAAAAAAAAAACCTCAGCCAGAAATAGAAGAGAATATCTTCAGTCTTTTTTTTTTTAAGATTTTATTTATTTATTCATGACAGACACACAGAGAGGGAGAGAGAGAGGCAGAGACACAGGCGAGGGAGAAGCAGGCTCCATGCAGGGAGCCCAATGTGGGACTTGATCCTGGGTCTCCAAGATCTGGCCCTGGGCTGAAGGCAGCGCTAAATTGCTGAGCCACCCGGGCTACCCTATCTTCAGTCTTATAAAGGAGGTATACAAAAACCTATAAAAGTGAGATTAAAAATACCTTAAAAAATAACATTAAAAATCTGTGAATAAATCTGATAAAAGATGAGCAAGACTTCCATACTGAAAATTGCACAAACATTGTTAAGAGAAATGAATTAAGAGCCAAGTTATTGGAGAGCTATACCATGTTCATGGATTGGAGTTCATAGTATTGAGAAAATGTCAATGTTCTTCAAATTGGCTTGTAGATTCAACACAATCCCAAACAAAATTCCAACAGTCTTTTTGAAGAAAAATAATTCTTAAATTTATATGGAAAGGTAAAAAATATAGAACAGCCAAAACACTTTGAAAAACAGCAAAATGGTGGAGGTGCACTATCTAGTTTTAAGACTTGCAATAAAGCTACAGTAATCAAGATGAAAAAGCAGTGCCACAAACATAGACAAATGGATGCATGGTACAGAACAGAGTTACAAAATAAACCTACACAGTGTGGCCAGTTGATTTGAAAAAAATCTCCCCCATTCTCTCATGCCCCAGCTGCTGGTGACCACTTTTCCACTTGCTGTTGTTATCAGTTGGCTTTTTTTTTTTTTTTAAGTATACCATGTATAAATGATTTCATGCAGTATTTGTATTTATGCATCTGGCTTATTTCACTTATAATGGTAGGATTTCTCTCTTTTTAAAGGTCTAATAATATTCAATTGTATGTGTGTGTTATATATGTGTGTGTGTATGTATAATATTTTTGTTATTCATCTGTCAGTGGATATTTAGGCAGTTTCCATATCTTGGCTATTGTAAATAATGCTGCAATGAACATGGGAGTACATATGTCTCTTCCTTTCAATTGATCTTTGATCAAAGAACCAAGTTAATTCAAAGGAGAAATGGGGGCAGCCCCGGTGGCCCAGCGGTTTAGTGCTGCCTTCAGCCCAGGGCATGATCCTGGAGACCCAGGATCGAGTCCCATGTCAGGCTCCCTGTATGGAGCCTGCTGCTTCCTCTGCCTGTGTCTCTGCCTCTCTCTCTCTCTCTGTGTCTCTCATGAATAAATAAATAAATTTACAAAAAAACCCAAACAAACAAAAGGGAAAGGAAAGCTTTTAAAATAAATGGTGCTAAAACAAACTAGATATCTGTACCAAAAATAAACTTAATACCACACAGAAAGTAATTCAAGATGGATCATTCATCTAAATGTTAACCTATAAATTAACCACAAGTCTTTTAGAAGAAGATATAGGAGAATATTTGCAATTTTGGGAAAGACAAAAGCACTGACCAAATTAGCATGAAAAAAAACCAAACCATAAATCAAAGAATAATAACTGGACATCATCAAAAGCAACATTTATACTCATCAAAAGATACTATAAAAGACAAAATGAGCAGAAGCCACAAATGAGGAGAACATATTCATAATGCAGATATCCGAAAAGGGATTCATATTCACAATATGCAAAGAATTCCTAAAATCATTAATAGCAACTCAACTAAAAATGAGCAAAATAGGGGTTCCTGGGTGGCTCAGTTGGTTGAGCATCTGACTCTTTGTTTTGGCTCAGTCGTGATCTGAGATCAAGCCCTGAGGTCAAGCCCTGAGATCAAGCCCCTTGTCAAGCTCTATGCTCAGCAGGTAGTCTGCTTGAGAATTCTTTCCCTCTCCCTGTGCCCTTCTCCCCCTGCACCACCCCCTGCTTGCAAGTGCTCTCTCTGTCTTGCAAACAAACAAATAAATCTTTTAAAAAAAGAGCAAAATACTTGTAGACAATTCACAAAAGAAGGTGTATAAATGGCCAATAAGCATGTAAAGAGATATTCAACATTCATAGTCATCAGTGAGAACCACTATGTATCTACTAGATTAGCTGTTAAATTAATCAATTAAAATTAATTAAAACTAAGACAACTGACAATATTAGGTGTAGAGCCTCTGGAACTCTCATACCTTGTTGGTGGGGATGTAAAATAGGACAGCAATTCCTTGTAAAGCTAAACATGCACATATCCTATAACCTGGAAATTCCACTCCTAGGTATTTATTTACACAAGAGTCCTTAAAAAAGCTTGTGCATCAGTGTGCACTGCAGCTTTATTCAAATAACCAAACATTGGACATATCTCAAACCCACGCATATGTGAATGAATGAAACAATTTTGATATATTCAAATAATGGAATACTACTTAGCAATAAAATAAATTGTTGATACATAGCTATGTGGTCGTAGCTCCAAAATATTATGCTGCATGAAAGAAACCAGATACAAAGGAGTTCATGCTGTGTGTTTCACTGATATATTTAACAAGCAAAACTAATCTCTGATGATAGAAATCAGAATAGTGACTGATTCTAAATAAGTGGGGGCAATTGACAGAAAGATAGCATGGGGAAACTTTCTGGGTGATGAAAATATTCTAGATCTTGATTTGGGTGTTTGTAAACTCAAAATTTTTGAACTGAAAGGTGAAGATCTATTCTTTTTTGATGTATATAAATGGTATCAATTAAAAGGAACAGTAGTGTAGAGGGAAATTTATATCTATGTATTCAATTTTTTTGCTGTTACCAATATGACACTTTTTTCTACCATATTTTCTAACTGGTCAAAGCAATTTTATAGTCAAAGTTGGGCAAACTTTTAGCACTTCCCATAGAATTTCCTTGATGTCAAAACTTGATGAAGTCAGCACTTGTGTGTGCATTTGCACACATGAACGCACACATGCACACAACCATAGACCAAGTATACTTGAAGTAAATGTGAGTACACTAATGCAAAATTAATGCTTAATTCTTAATTAATTAATTTAATATCAAAATTAAATCTAGCATCACTACAGCATGACAAAATATGATGGATTCCAGGAATTCAAGGAGAAAAAGTACATGATTATCGTAAAGCACACAAGGTCAACTGTCAACAAAGATGACAGAGGGTGGGAAGGAGACTTTGGGTACCTGAGGGTCTCCTACTATGCTGGGTGTTGGCTCCAGAGGGTGAAGCCTCTCTGTGGGTGTGGCCTCCTCAGGCACTGTGGAGCAGCTATGGGGAGTTAGCAGATGCTTGATAAGCCCTGATTAGACAAAACAATGGCATCAATAACATGCTAGACCTCCACAGCCTTTGTCAATGGCACAGTGATGTCTACCCTCTCCTCATTTCTTCCTTTTGAAAGACTCTCCTCGTACTAGTGAACAGTGTTTGAACTCAGCCACTTCAAGCAAGGGCTTTACTTGGTTTAGCCCATTAGCTCCACAGAGCCTCCTTGCCAGATAGGTGCTGTGGCACTCTCCTTCTCCTGGGCACAGATGGTTGGGGTTGACGTCTACATGGTCAGCAGTGTTGTGGTCACTCACTCTGGCCACGTCCTCTTCCCTGTCTGGTGGTGTTTGGTGGCAACTTCACTCCTCAGAGCCATGGGAATCCCTGGGAAAACCTCACTGAGAAGAAAGTTGGGGAAGAGCACCTAAGTAGTCTATGTGGTCAGACAAGAGATTTTCTAACTGGTCAAAACAATTTTATAGTCAAAGTTGGGCAAACTTTTAGCACTTCCCATAGAATTTCCTTGATGTCAAAACTTGATGAAATGGAAATAATGTTGACTAAGCCCTAGCCCGGTGGGCTCTGTGCTTTGCATCCTTGGCAGCAGAGTACCCTCATGGCAGCTTTAGGAGGGAGATCTTCTGTTGCCTTGGGGAGTGACTGGCTTACACACACAGGTGGTGACTGGACTATTGCTTGAGACTGTGGGCTGTGGACAGTTGAGGACTGTCCTGGTATGAGGGGAGCAGGGCACCCAACTCTGACCCTGCTGAGCTTCCCAAGGCACCTCCTGGGTGGGCCTCAGAACTTAGCTGCATGTGAGCATCAGTATGTGTGGGATGACAGTCACCAGGCCTGTCCTGCTGGCCCAGGCCTGTGTGCTCCAGGCCCCCCTCACTCCCTGCTGGGGACAGAGCCTGGAGGTGGCAGGCAAGTGCCGCTCTTCCTTTCACCACAGGGAAAGCAGCACAGGGCCTGAGTTTTATTGCTAGCCCAACCTCTTGCTAGAGGATGGTCTTGACAACTCACTTAATCTCTATCTGCCTCAATTTTCTTACTAAATGAGGACAGCACCGGGTAACACTTTAGTGCTTTATACATGCCAGGTGCGGTTCTAATGGCATCTCACAAAAACGCTCCATGGTAACGAATGTTTCTAGCTCCATTTTACAGATGAGGAAACAGGCTCAGAGAAGTCAGGTTCTTTGGCCAAGGTCGCCCAGCTACACTATGCTGGCCTCTCTGCTTCTGTACTCCACCAGATGTCTGAGAGTAAGTCTCTCTATCCTCCTCCCTCAGCCCCTCTTACAGATTGGGATGGGGGTGCTGGGGAGGACAGGTATGCTTCCTCTGTGGAGAAAAGGACAGGCTGCCTAGGGAAAGGGGCTGGTGACCTCCATACCGTTTGCGGAGCACTCATGGTACCACACCATGCTGCTCTTCCCAGGCCAAAGGCACCTACCAAACACCAGTTCCAACTCCAAGGAGGCCAATATCCACGTTTTCACTCCACCAGTGTTCCTCTCTTCTTGTTGACTATTTCCTTCTATCTACCCCTCTCTGGAGGCATTACTCCTCTCTGTCAGCCCAGAGCTGCCTCTGCCTCTGCCTCTTCTGTTCCTCCTGCCCTGGACAGGGTCCCTCAGCATCACCAGCCCCAGCATCCCGTGCTGGAGGCACAGCCCCCAGTCCTTGGAATTTCCCCCAGGCACCCAGATTTGTAGCTATGGCCATGAATAACTGTCTTCATTGCTCTCAGTTGTTAAAAGTTAATCCAATCCGTTACCACCTGAATACCATGAAATTTATATTAAAAAATGGAAATAGAAAGGATTTGGAACTTTAGTGGATCGAAGCATGCAAATGTAGAAGTTGTAATGTGTTTTCTAACACAGACTTTTAGCATTTTCAGCAAGTACATTGTCTCCTTGAATTCCAATGGCTCTGTCTTGGCTCTTGATACTGCTCGTCTGAGCTTCTGAGCTTCGTTAAAACGTTAAAACTCGAACTGTTGGGGCAGCCCAGGTGGCTTCAGCCCAGGGCATGATCCTGGAGACCTGGGATCAAGTTCCACGTCAGGCTCCCTGCATGGAGCCTGCTTCTCCCTCTGCCTGTGTCTCTGCCTCTCTCCCTCTCTCTCTCTCTCTGTGTGTCTCTCATGAATAAATAAATAAAATCTTAAAAAAAAAAAAAACCCTGTTATTTGGTGAGCCAATGGGTCATCACTTAATTCCATGCAGGTTTCATGCTCCTACACATCTCAAAATAGCCTTGGGTTTTATAGTCAGATTCCACAGAAGGCTGTGGCCTGGACACAAGGTTAGCATGGACAGCTGTTCCTACCACCAGTGATGTTTATGGGTCAGCTTTTGGAACTTTCTCGTAGTGGTTTTTAGTATCATGCCCGGAATCAGCAAAACCTTGTGTCTTTGAGCCAATTCTGGTGGAATTTTTGACAAGCCTGGAGTATTAACTATTTATAAAATTTTATGACTTCCAGCTAAGCACAAGTTCACCAGCTAACAGCCAACAGTGGACTTCTTACCAGAGACTTTATCTTAAGTTCCCTTTTGTGTAGTCATTGGATATATATATATGGTTCATACTTCAGTGGTAATTATAAACATGGTTGAAGAGTGTGCTTTATTAAGCTGGCTAAACATTATCTCCTATTGTTTTACTTTTAATGACATTTAAAAAATTTCTTTAGCAGGATCCTAAATTCACCTTATGTTAAGAAACTTCTTGCCTGACCCCTGTTGCCATATAGGAGTCTTCTGGAAGGAAGTGCCCTTAAGAGGAGAAGAAGGGTGTCTCTGGGAGTCAGAGAGGGAGTAAAGCATGTGCGGGAGATTATGGAGGATAGCATGCACCTTGGCCTCCAGGACTGGTTGTCAAAGTGCACAGCTTTAAATGTCATGCCAACCTTGGAACCTCTGAGGAGCACCATATGTTCAGTGCCTCAAAGATTCCATGTGTAGGCTATAGGGCATGACGAACACATCCCAGGGATCACTGTGGAATCTTGGATATTGAAGGAGTGGGAGAATAGTTTGAAAGATTCCTCCTGGAAGTTTGATGTGGCCCCCATGCCTCTTCCCTCTATCCAAATCAGCAGAAGGAGCTATAGTATGTGTGCCAGGGGTCAGAACCGGGGGGGCTTGTGGAACAATATTGATTGCCTACACTTAATACTCTTCCCTCTCATCTTTCTTTGCTAAAGGAGTCATAATGTTGTCTAGGTCAGAGATGTGTCAAGTTTCAGGTGACACACTCTTTCACAGCCTCCCTGAGGCTGGTGGTGGATATAAATCGTGGTTCCCACCAGTGAAGTTAAGACTTCAGCAGGTGTGATAATGTTGGTGGAGGAGGTGGCCGTGAAGGTGTGGTGGTGGTCATGATTTTGGTGATGGTGGTGGTTGTGGTGGGTGATTTTGGTGGTGTTGATGGTGGTGATAGTGATGGTGTTGATGTCATTGGTGGTGAGAGTGATGATGGTGGTGGAGATGGTGGTGTTTTGGTGATGGTAGTGATAGTGATGGTAGTGATGGTGATGGTGGTGTTCTGGAGAAGCAGGTGTAGATTAGCTGGCTCTTCACCCTTCACATTTCTTTCCCCCCCTTCCTCCCTCAGTCACAAAATATCTAGAGTGGTAGTAGCCATCCTGTAACCATGATGCAGTAAAGATGAAAATTAAAAATGGTTTACTAAGGGAAGCCAAGTGATGGGGCAGGAGTCTGGACCAAAGATGCCACAGTTGAACAGTTGAACCAGTGTAAACAGAAGCCCTCCTCTGAACTTGTGGTCATATGAGAAAAATCATCCTGGTTGACCTGACCACTGTTGGTGAGCTGGGTTTTCTGTTACTTGTAGTCAAACACAATACTGACAGAGGAACCCTTCTGGAAAATGAGAAATGCCTGATGTCAACACATGCAGCATTTAACATTTTATTTGAGCACCTTTGTTCCTCTCTTTTTACACAATACTTTGTTATTATAATTCTTATTTCTTTCTTCATGTGTTCAGTAATTTTATACTTGTTATAATAATTATTAACTAATTCCATTATTTGAAGTATTTAGAGGCCCAATGCTCTGTTGTTTCTTTTGAGTCTTGCTCCTGATCTCCCACTTCCTCAACTATTTTGTAATTTTGGGAAGCAAGCTTTTCCACGGTGCTTCTTTGTGACCTGGATTAAGGGAATTGACATTTACTTCTGTCAGATGTCCGTGGGGAGTGAGCAGCTCAAGAATACTTTTAATATTGATTTTTTTGGTGTGTGTGGTGCCTAGGCCATGAAGTACAATAAACACTAAGCCTATGTGATATGAGTCTTGAATTTACAAATTCTCAGGTATCATTTTCCCTCACTTTGAGCAAAAACATATAAGCATACCTATTATCCCTCTTTGCAAGGTGCAGTCTGCTCTTTCACCAAATATGGAGTGACATGAGGTGCCACTGTGTGCAGGGATCTCAGCCACAACTTGGCACTCTGTGTGCCCACAAGTTCTGCACATGTATAGTCATGAACCCAAGTCCTAAGTTGCATAAGCAGACCCCATTGCCCTCCTATCCATGCCAGGCATCTGAAGTAAGCCTCTGGTTTCCATAATTTTTTCCATTTTGGGTCCCTGGTATTTACCCTCATTTCTCTTTGCACTCAGCTCTGCATTTAAGCAGGTGTTTATTATATTTTACCCAGCATCTAACACAACCCCAGGTCAGGCTTTTTGGGCACAAGAGTTAGTTAGGTTTTTAGAATGTCTTCTGGGCTGCTATTTATACCATCCCTGTACTGCTTCCTCAGGAGTGAGAACCTGAGGCCCCATCCCCACCCCCGCCAAGAGATAATGAAGAGTGAGCTCCCTAAAGACTGGACTGGGTCTGATTTTTTCACCAATTTATCACTAGCACTAGCTCAATGCATGGCACATAGGGAATGCTCAGTAATTTTGTGGTTGAATTTTGAATCAGGAATTGGTAATTCAACTATTGCACATTCATATGTGCCTTGTTAAGCCACATGAAAATTATTTCATAGACAAATATTTAATAAAGTGGGAAAATGTTTTTGACATATTTTTAGTAACAAAACCAAACCAAAAGGCAGCATAGGTTGCCTTGACAGCTTAAATGTGCAGTTTAAGTCCCATTTGAAAAAGTGAAATGGTAGAAAGAAAACACAAGAGGACATAATGAAAAGTATTAAAAGAGGTTGTCTGCTACAGCATGATTATAGACAGTTTTTGCTTTCATATTTTTCCAAGTTTTTAAAGTAGAGAATATGCATGACTTTCATAGTAGAACTTATTATAAAGGTGGCAGATAGGCCAGTAGTTGTTACAGTGACACTGTGCCAGGTCTGGATCACCTCCAGCGTTGACTGCCCCTGGGAAGACCTGGTCTCCCCCTGTTCTCTACACTCAGTTCTGCCAGCAACTCCCAACATCTCCCCTTACATACTTCTAGTCTGGTCCTGCTCAGGAATTGGGGCTTATAGGGGAAAATATTACAGAAGAAATGAGAGCAAGGACAACATTACTAATGATAGTTAACATATATAATGCACACCCTATGCCAGGCACATATATACTCACTTGTAGGTATTATTAATTTAGTCCTCATGATATATTAGCCCAATTTTATAAATGAGATGAACGAGGCAGATATATGTTATAATAAACCATTTATCTACAAATAAACTGTTTTCAAATATATTATTGTAGCAGTTTGCAAAGGCTGAGTTTGCTGCTGTAACAAACATTCCCCAAATTCTCCATTATACTACATGGCCATCATGCATCAGCTGGGGACTGATGATCTTTACTTAAGGACCCAGGCTCTATCTCTTGTTCTGTTATTGTCAAAGCAGGACAAAAGGGATGTGAAACTACTGTGAATTGTGTCTCAAAACTTCCTCTACTGCTCCCTGGCCACAGTAAGTCACATGGCCATGCCTAACTCCAAGAGGCCAGGATATGACTTTCTGCCATGTTATTGGAAAAAAGAACCAGATGGGTTGGAGAATGGCATTAATAACTACTATGGTCATTACACTGACCCTCATAAAATCTGATGATGTTTCTTCCATTTTAGATTAGAATGGTGAGGTACTTTCTAAAAGAACCCAGACAGATGGTGAGTGGGGATGGGCCCCGTGCCCAAGATCTAAGATCCTAGAGCCTGAGACTATCCCAGTGCATGAGTCACTATGAGATGGGCCCTGCCATTTCAAAAAAGGAGGTCCCAAAGAGGCCATTTTTTTTCTAGTGAAGATCTTTTACAGCCCAGAGGGGATGAAAGGGTTCAGTAGTGCTAGAACGCTGTCACCTAGTTCCATTCTCTTTTGGTTGTTTGAGCTGGGTGAGCACCTAACCCTCAGAACCTCAGTCTCCTCATCTGTAAAATAAACCATCATGACCACTCCCACTTTTACAGGTTCTTGTGAGGATAAAACTAGATAAAAGAGCACATGTAGCATTCTGGTCCCTGGCATGTGTGGTCACTCATGAGCATGTTTCTTTTCTTCACCCACTCACACAAGTTATTTGCTTATATATCCCTCAATTTTTCCACTTATGTCACAGAATTATTAATAGTGGCCTTACTTTTGTCATGGCAGTTGTGATATAATGTAAGTGTAAAAGTGTTTTAAAAAGCTGAAAGCACTTTAGAAAATGCAAATTTAAAAAAAGTGCTCATGATAAATGTAAATGTGTTGAACTTTTAGAAGATGTATCTTAATTAGAGAGTCTAACATTTTTTAAAAATAGGGACCAAAGTTGGGCCAAGCTGGGCTGATATTTTTGCCACCAGTACTAAATGGAGCTGGAGGCAGTCACTCCATTTAGAGTGTGTGTGTGTGTGTGTGTGTGTGTGTGTGTGTGTGGTTCTCTGATAAGACCTAGGAAAGCACTGCTATTCCCCTGTGATGAGCAGAGCACTGGGCTTTCAAGGGATAATCATTATCCATCAGCAGCTTCCCCCAGTTGGGGCAGTCCCTGCAGGAGGGAGAAAAGGAAGCCAGATTGCCCAGGATGGAGGGCTGTATATGAGTTGAGGGGGTGGTGAAGAGGAGTGAGCAGAACAAGGGTTGAGGGGGTGGGTAGTGTGGCCAGTGGGTTTGGGGCTATGGCACTTAGCCTGTTTGCTCCCTCTGGAAGGAAACCTGTGGGGGTGGTGGGGGTCCCTGGCCAGTGCTCTGGATGGTGAGGTGGCTTCTCATTACCCAAGGATGAGCCAGCTGAGTGCACACAATTACCATTCTTTCTCCCAGGAGCTCACATTGGGACCTTCTTGACACCTCATTTCCCTCCTGTCCTCAGTATATGCAGTCTCAGTGGCTGGGACAATGGACACTTGGGACCTTTAGGTGGTGCCCATGTCACCTGGATTCCCTTCCCTGCTAGTGTCACATGTCTATGACCATGAAGATAGATGAGGGACTGACTGGTGGAGTGAGCCCTGGCTGTGATATGTGGACCCCACACAGGGGGTGGGTACCCCAAGCCTCAGCACTCTGGTACAAGACCAGCCTCAGATCACAGGAGAAGATCATTAGGGTCCAGTGAAGCAACTCTAGCTACAGTAGGGCTGGGACCCCAAGAGAAGATGCCACACTGGTGTTTATGCACTCCAACAGTTTCAAGCCATGTATAGGGTTATGCCCTGCTAGGTGAAGACGGTTACAAACCCCAAACTATACCCTACAAAGCCCAGGTTCAGAGAAGTAGCCTGCTCAAGGCTGTAGCAGTGTGGACCTGGGTGCTGTGATCCATCCATCCATCCATCCATCCATCCATCCATCCATCCATCATCTCATTCAATAAAGCATTTAGGAGAATCCAATCTTCTCTGGATGCTGGGGATCTAATGCTGAACAAAACAGCTGTGGTTCCTGTCCTCAAAAATTCACAGTCTGGTAAGGTAGTGGTAGGGTGGATGAGCACTCAACACCTCATGGTAGACATACGTGACTGTTTGTAATTGGGGTGGTGCTGTGAGGCTGAGTGGGAGGGTGTAAGAAGTATGGTTCAGGCATCAGACATGACCAGGGTGGAGGGGGCAGGGGGTTCTTGAGCAGCTGGCCAGTGGGGGTGGTGTGAGGTTGGGACCAGTAACAGACTGTAGGAGGCTGTGGGCACAGGGGGCAGGGCAGGGCCACACCTGAGCAATGGAAGGAAGCCCACATGGCAGAGGGAGCATTGGGGAGTGGGGGGAAGTAGGGAGGCTGAGGCCTACACGTTGTGTTCTGTGAGAACAGGACCCCTTCTTGAGAAGCTGTGCCCCTGAGAGTGTTGCAAGGGAGCAACAAGGGAGCTGCCCAACTTGGCACCCATCCATTTGTTCTTCAACTGAGAGGGATAATTATAATGCTGAGTAACAACCTGCCAGGGCGGGCCCCCTGAAGACTGTCATGCTGTGTAGGATCTGCATGCACTGAGATCTTCTGGCTCCATGGGGTGAGGGAAAGAGAGGAGGCAAGTGCGTGCTGGCTCAGTTATCCGCAGACATTGAGATGCCATTGGGGTTCGGGTCCCAGGCATTCACACAGCAATGAATGGAGCCTCCTGCAAGGAGGACGTGCATGTACAAGTCAATGAGCAGCCAGTTGTGGTGATGATCAGTGGTGGGTGGCCCCATGTCACAGCTCAGGGGCAAGGTCTGGGATGGTGTGTTGTCAGAGTCTTGCGGGGCAAAGCTTGGCATCTTCAAACCTCATGGGCAGCCACAGGATCACCTGGGGAGGGGGGCTGGGGGTGTCCCCAAGCTGCGGTAGTCCAGCATGGGGTGACTGGTGGAATCAAAACCAGACCTCTCTTCTCCACATCTGCCAGTGTTTCCCACTGGCTGAAGGTGACAGGAAGCCAGAGGGCAAAGGAGCCCACAGAGGCCACCCAGTGTGTGGAGGAGGCTTGATCAGAGGGCCGGCAGCTGGCTGGCCAACATGTCTTGGAAGGGGGGAGTGTCTTTACACTCAAGTTTCTGCTTGGTCCTCTTCCCCTTGCCAACCTGCTTTCTCTCAGCATGAGGTCTGTTGGGTGGACTCTTGGCATCTGTATTTACCATTTGGGGCCAGGAGGAGAGAGAATTGGAAAGAGCGGCTCTGGGTGGGTGTCTGGCCTGTTCCAGAGAGCCCCAGCTGGAGGAGGCAGGGGTGTGTGTGGTTGCTGTGGCTGGTGGGGTCCCTGTCAGAGAAGAGGCCTTCTGTGGGCTCAGGACGAGTGCCTGTCATCCTTGGTGGGTCTGGGCCAATTCACAGGGCATCATCTAGGCTGCCAAACCCTCACCTGGGTCTCTGCCTGCCCTATGCCAGGCCACAATCCCTGGCTTCTGCTGGCTGTGGGGAAAGCCAGATCCTTTTAGGACCAGAAAGGCCCATCAGTGGGGTCCAGAGGCAGACAGGAAAGAGGCCAGCACTCTTTCAGTACCACCCTGTTGCCACTGCCTCCTTCCTTGGCTTTTCCTGTTTTTGTTTTTCCCCAAGAATATTTTGACACGAACCTGCCATAAATGTGGATCACCCTTGACCTCAAGCCAATATTCTGTAAGGGTGGGCCTTCCCAGAGCCAGCATTCCCCTGGCATGCGTGTCAGGTGGGGTCTGAGGCTGATGGAAGCAGCCCTGGGCAGGGAGGCCAGGTGACACGGGCTGTATTTGTTGAGCATCTGCATCCATAAAGTGTGTGGGGCTCCTCGTACATGTTGTTTCGTTGAGTTCTCACCACTACCCCGTGTTATACGTCCAACAACTAAAATTGAGCACTGACAGAATTTTCCAAAAGTTCAATGAGTAGGTGGTAAGCAGGGCTGGAATCCATGGGCAGGTGTGTGTGTGTGTGTGT
This sequence comes from Canis lupus baileyi, assembly GCF_048164855.1. Lineage (NCBI taxonomy): Eukaryota > Metazoa > Chordata > Mammalia > Carnivora > Canidae > Canis > Canis lupus. The sequence continues at coordinate 27,573,395 of NC_132857.1, read as the reverse complement.
GTGTGTGTGTCACAATGGCTGCCTAACCCTGTCCCTGAAAGCCCATAGAGATGGACCCCTAGGTGAGTGTTCCCCTGGAGGGCATCCAGATGCACGCACACACACTCCTCCGTACGCTCTCATACGTGCCCATGACTCCCCATGCCCTCCACACACCACGTCAGGCTGTTTCCTGAGCCCACGGGTCCCTGGATGCTGACTTGGCTGTGGCAGGGAGTGGGGATTGGAGCCCAGAGGTAAAGAGAGATTTTTCCTAATTCGAACCATGTCCAAGCCATTGTCTGCGGATGCAGCCCTGAGGCCACCACATCTTTCACAGACAGTGTCTTGCCAAGAAAAAGAGGAGCCTCCGCCAGCAGCCAAGAAAGGGGAAATAGCAGGGGAGCTGCAAGGCGAGGCAGGCCTGGCTTCGGCGGGCCTCCAGCAGGGGCTCCTGACGCAGCAGTGTCTGGCGGCCAGGGAGCCTGTGGGGCTGGCGGGCGACAGCCTCCTGCCCACAGTGGGCACAGCCCTCGCCCCCACCCCGGGTTCACCATCTTCCTGGCCAGCCGGGGAGCTGTGCTGATGCACACCTTCGAAGCTTCTTTCCTTCTTTTCTTTCTTTTAAAAACAATTGTTCTGATTTTGTGAACAGGCGGAGTGTCCACATGGCTCAGGTGCCAAGAGTAAAAGGCGTTCGTAAAAGGCATTTGCCCCACTCCATACCTGTCTACCTTTCTACGGCAGCCAGTTTCACATGTTTCTTGCATGTCCTTCCAGAGACCTTTTCTGCATATTCAAGCAAATAGGTGTATAAATTCCCCCTTCCCCTGATTGTGCCAAAAAAGGCAGCACACTCTACAAACTATTCTTCACGTCACTGTCTTCACTCAACATTGTCATGGAGGAGCCCACTCTGTGTCGGGGCATGGGAGATTCTTTCTGAGGTTTTGAAGTTCCATCATAATTCATGCTATGGAGGAATCATAGTCTACTTAACCAATGATGCATCTGTTTTCTAAGTTCCTGTGCACAGCTCCCACCATGTGCCTAGCTCTGTGGCCAGGTCCAGAAGGAGGCAGGAGGCAGGAGAGGCCCTTGGTTATTACGCCCACGAAGGAGAGCAGGGCTTGCTACTGTCCCTCTACTCTGATGACCATATGGAGAGAAGACTCCATGTTCACGTGGGCCAGGTCTGAGAGAGGACGCAGACCACAGGGGAACTACCGTGGGTGAGGCTGGAGGGTTGTTCTTATCCACCCTCCTAAGAGCAACTGTGGTCATGGTGGCAAAGGAATGTTCTGATAGCATGTTTGTAATTTTAACAAATTACATATATATTTTTTTAAGTATTGTCACACAGTGTTACATTGGTTTCAGGTATTCAAGTTCTCTGCACTTTAACCAAGTACATTTTAAAATATAAGGTACATGTATAATGCCCACCCTTGAGACCTCCCTGCCTCTGTGGGGTTGCAACTATCCCTGCCTTGCCCCTCCATGCCCAGGTCTGTGTGAGTACTTCATGGTGGCCGCAAAGGCCACACTACAGGTTTTAATTCCACTGCTTGTCCTTCTCCAACAAAGTTATCAGGATTTGGGGGACTATTTCATGACCCCCCTGTGCCCCTGACTGAAAACCAGCCATCCTGTAGCTCAGTTCTAGAACACTCTGTTTTCTAAAGCAGGGGAAAGGGAGCAAACCAAGAAGTACTGAGCATGTATGTACTGGGTGCCAGAGTGAAGGGGAAATAAGGGCTGAATTATAGGGTGAAGTCAGTGGTATGTTGGTATTCAGAAATCATCTCATGAAATCTGACAGTTACTGAAAGTGGGTAGCAAATTTGAAATTAAATTTCTTGGTGGTCAAAGAAGTTCAACTTAGAAAACAGACTTGTGGATATATGCATTCTTGATATATGACAAAACTGGCAAAGCAGTAGGAAAGGAAAAGTTTTGTTTTTTTTTTTTTTAATAAGCAGTGCTGGGATAAATGAGTGTCTAAGTGGAAAAAAAACCCAACTTTGCCCTCCCCGCCACCTCCCCAATCTCACCAGACTCTATGCGGATTTGGATTTAAATAGGAATGGAAAAACAACACAGAAGGTAGTATAGGTGTAACAGTCAGGGTTCAATTAAAGAAGCAGAACCAGTAGGAGACGGTGTGTGTATGTGTGTGTGTGTGTGTGTGTGTGTGTGTGTGTGTGGTCTGTGTGTGTGTGTATTTAATCCATGGCTTACACAGTGGCAGGACTTGGCTAAACAAGGCTGAAGTCTACAGCACAGGCTGTCAGGAAGGAAGACTCATTGGCTGTTGGAGTCTGGCTAGCGGAATGGTTAAGTCCTTTGAGAAAGGCCTTTCCATTGGTTGAGTCAGGTCCATCCAGGATAGATTAGTCTCACTTTTGATTATCTTAAAGTCAATTGACTTGGAAATTTAATCATATGTGTGAAATCCCTTCCTGGCAGTATGTGGGAGTATGTGGGGCAGTATGTGTGCTCCATGGTTGTTGCCTCCTTTCTGTCCTCTGGCTCTCAGGAAAGAATGTCCCTTGTCACCCTGTAGGCACCCTATCTGAAAGCATAACTAGAAAGGACATTCTGGTGACTGCAGTTCAGCCAAATCAAATTTGACACATCAAAAAGCCATCACAATAAGAAAATAGCTTATAGCTTTGGGGTGAGGAGAGACTTTTAAAGTAGTATATAAAAAGCACAAACCATAAAGAGAAAGTCTAATACACTGGGCTACGTTAAAATGAAGAATGTCTGTTCATTAAAGATATAATTAAGGATGTGCAAAAGCAAGCTAAGAGTGGGAGAAGATATTTGAAGCACATATAACTGACAAGGGGCTCTTTTCCAGAATATATAAGGAACTTTTACAAATCAACAGGAAAACACAAACACTACAGCAGGAAATTGGGGAAGAGAATTGGATAGTTCACAAAAGAGTTCATCCAAGTGGCCAGCAGACACATGAAAAGTCAACCTCATTAGTCAGAGAAATATAAATTAAAACCACAATGAAATACCTCTAGTGGTTTGAAAATATACACAAATTCTCCAATATTCCTCTTTTGAATAGGTGGACCTTAATTCCCTTCCCCTTGAGTGTGGGCTGGACTTTAGGCAACTCACTTTGAATGACTAGGACATGGCAAAAGCAATGGTGTGTCAGCTCCGGCACCAGGTCATAAGGGACAACGTGGCCCCTCTCTCTTTCTCTTGGCTCGAAGCCTGATGTTGTATCAAGAGGACGGTCCAGAAGCCCGGTGGAGAGGCACACGTAGTGAGGAGCTGTGGACTTTGCCGTGTCGTGAATGCGTCATCCTAGAAGCACATCCTCCAGCCCCAGCCAGGCCTTTGGATGAGTGCAGCCCTGGCTAACATCTTGACTGCAACCTAGAAAGAGACGTGAGCCAGAGTTGCCCAGATAGGTACACCCCTCCTGACTTCCTTTCTGACCCACAGAAACCTTGACGTTTGCTGTTTTAAGGTGACTTGTTATGCAGATAGGTACCTAATAGAGCACCTTTATCCACCAGAATGGTTAACATTTCAAAGATGGATAACTCCAAGTGTTGATGAGAATGTGGAGAAACTGGAACTCACACCCTGCTCCTAGGATCAATTGGTACAAGCATTTTGGAAAAGACTTTAGTGTTGCGTCTTTTTCTACTGTTTTTCACATAATTGATGGCCTCCATTTCCAATGCCCCATCCCCAATGATCCAGCAATTTCACTTACAAGAATACATCCAACAACATTCCTGATAGGATTTGTAATCGCCCCAAACAGGAGGTTGACCCAAAGTCAACTTGCAGTTTGTTCATACAACAGGATACTGCAAGCTATGAAAATTAATAAATTGTGGCTGTAGGCAATGACATGAATGGATCTCATAAGGATAACTTTGGGCAAAGGAAGCCCGACACAAAGAATACAAATTGTGTAATTTCACTTAAATGGAGCTCCTTTGGCGAGGTAGAGGGGCCCCAGAGACTTCTGGGGAGTCAGTAATGCTTTCTTTCTTCATCTGGGTCATGGTTATATGGGTGTTCACTACACTACCTGCACATGTTTTTGTTTTGTGTCTTTTTCTGTGTGAATGTACCCTTTAAAAAGGATTTTAAAAACCCCTACAAGAGAACAGCATAATAACAACAAAACCCTGCTTTTATGGGCCTGCTTTAATAGCCCTCAGCACGGTTCAGCAGATAGTCCTGATGGGCCAAACCACACAGTCAGGTGTAAGGCTCTCTGGTGGCTGTGAGCTCCAGGAATACATGGAATGTGTGTTCTCTGGGCAATCCTCTGTGAATAATATTCCTTCAATTAAAGCTGGAGAACAAAGTTTGAGGTATGTTCTCTGGCAAGGGCCTGAAGCACTGCTCCTCAGCCTGGCTGACCAGAGGCTGGTGCACCCACTTTAGAGACTGAATGGTACCCTGGGAGAGCTGACATCCTCTTAAGATGGCCAGGGAGTCTCAGCCTACTTTTCTTCTCTATCCATATGACCTCCTGCCCTTGATGGGCAAGGGGAGAATGGTTGGGGGCGGAGGGGACTTACACTGGACATTGCTGAAGCTGGAGTTACCAATTGCCCCAAGGCCAAGGAAACATTCCAACATGTAAACCCCATCCTGTATTTAAACGGTGTAGCCATCCCTTTTGAGAATAAGGCTATGGAATGAGCTGAGGTGACTCTACCGCCCCTAATGGAAGAGGCCAGAGGCCAATGTACCCACTTATGGAAGCAGCACAAGCTGCTCAGGCCCAGGGCCAGCCACTGCTTATGCCAGATGGGTGTCTGACCACAGGGCTGGCCAGTGACCTATGCAGGGTGAGGATGGTAGTTCATGAGCCAATCCGATGAGTCCCTCTTCAGTCCCTGCCTTCTAGAGCCAGAGGGGGAGCAGCTCTGAGGCAGCAAGACCAAGGAAATTTGGGCAAGAGCTTGGGACTTTGCTCCTTCTCAGAAGTTGGGGGCATCTCTGGTCCTTCATGCAGTTTTTCCAGGCTGTCTCTGGTCCCTGTGGTCCAGATCTCACCCCTATCCCTGCTTCAAGAGAAAGCCAAATGCCTTCCTGGCAGGACAGTAAGGCAGCGAGTGAGGTAGCCTCACAGAGCATCAGATTGGAAGCTTTTGTATGCAAGAAACAGAAAATCTGTCTCGAATTGGCTGAAACAATAAAGATTGTCAAAAAAAGATGAAGTTATATGGTATATTAAGTCACATACCATAAAATTCACCATTTTAAAGTCTATGATTCAGTGGTATATTCACAGAATTGTGCAATCATCCCCACTAAGCGCAGAACATTTCCGTACCCCCAAAAGAAACTCTGTACTGGGATGCCCGGATAGCTCAGTGGTTGAGTGTCTGCCTTTGGCTCGCGTCATGATCCCGGAGTCCTGGACTTGAGCCCTCATCGGGCTCCCCACAAGGAGCCTGCTTCTCCCTCTGCCTGTGTCTCTGCCTCTCTCTGTGTCTCTCATGAATAAATACATAAAATTAAAAAAAAAAAAACCCAAATCCTGTACTGTCCACAACCCATTCCTAGCTTCCCCGCACCACTAGCAGCTATAAATCTACTTCCTTTTTCTTTGGATCACCTATTCTGGATGTTTCATATAAAATGGAAGACTTCTGTCTGGCTTCATTCACTTAACAATAGATTTTCAAGGTTCATACGTGCCGTAGCCTTTGTAAGTACCTTGTTCTTTATTCCACTGAGCATAGATGTATGAGTTTATTTCTGAAATATCAGTTTTGTTCTATTACTCTCTGTCTCTATCCTTATGCCAATACCATACTGTTTTGATTATTGTAACTTTTTACTCAGTTTTGAAATTGGGAAGTGAGAACCATCCAAATTTGTCCTTTTTCTAGATTGTTTTGGTTATTCTCAATCCCTTGCCTTTTTATTTATTTATTTTTATTTTTAAAGATTTATTTATTTATTTGGGAAGGAAGGGGCAGAGAGAGAAGGAGAGAGAATCCAAGCAGACACCACACTGAGCCGGGACTGATGTGGGACTTGATCTCACAACTCTGACATTGTGACCTGAGCTAAAACCAAGAGTCAGATGTTTAACTGACTGTGACACTCAGGCGCCCCTCCCTTGCATTTTTATATGAGTTTTAGGATCAGCTTGTCCAATTTTGGTAGGGATTGCACCGAATATTGACATTTTAATGATATTAAATCTTCCAATCCTTGGATGCCAGGTGTCTTTCCATTCACTTGGATCTTCTTTATTTCCTTTCAATGATGTTTTGTAGTTTTCTGTGTGTAAGTCTTACACATTTGTTAAATTTATTCCTAAGTATTTTCTTACATTTTTTATTCTATTGTTAATAGGATTGGTTTATTACCTTCATTTTTGGATTTTTTGTTGCTAATGTAGAAAAACAACTGACTTTTGTAAGTTGATCTTGTGAAACTTTGTTGGACTCACTTATTAGCTGTAATTGTGTGTGTGTGTGTATGTGTGTGTGTATTCCTTTGGTTATTGTATGCACAAGAGCATGTCATCTGCAAGTAGTTTTACTTCTTCTTTTCCTATATGGAAACATTTTGTTTAACTTTCTTGCCTAGTTGCCCTGGCTAGAACCTTAGTACAGTGTTGATTGGAAGGGCCTCCTTTTGAAAGAAGCTTTAGTGGAAGCCCTGCCCAAGACCTTCTACCTACATACCAGCAGCCCAAATTAGTCACATGGTCACTTCTATCACAAGGGACACTGAGAAGCATAGTTTTTCTTATGGGCACATTGGTGTGTAAACAAAACAAAACAAAACAAAACAAAACAAAACCAAGTTTCTTTTATTAAGAGCAATAGAGGAAAGAATGGATATTTTTGCAGGCAACCAGTGATTCCTCACATTGTGTCCTATAAGTAAAATGCAAGAATTCTTGCTTAATTTTTCTGATTCTTCTGTACTTAACTCTATGGCTAGTCTCATTTCTTTTTTTTTTTTTTAAGATTTTATTTATTTATTTATGAAAGACACAGAGAGGGAGAGAGAGAGGCAGAGACACAGGCAGAGGGAGAAGCAGGCTCCATGCAGGGAGCCGGACATGGAACTCCACCCCGGGTCTCCAGGATCACGCCCTGGGCTGAAGGCGGCGCTAAACCGCTGAGCCACCGGGGCTCCCCACCAGTCTCATTTCAAACTGACTTCTGCATGGTTAACAAAAGGACTTGTGCAGTTCAGGCCTCACGCCTGTGCAGTTACATGATCTAGAGCTAGAGAAAGCACCTTATCTCATGATTTCTGCCAGAGTATCCTGAGATTGGCTTGATTGGATGAATTTAGGTTCCATGCTCATACCTGAACTAGTCACTGAGGTCAGTGGATTGAACATGCTGTTTGGACCAGCCTATATGCCCCTTTCATGTTCTAGAGCTGAGGGCAAACTGAGATATTGGTCCTTCTATATCCACTCTGCTCCTGAGAGTCTGGTGTTGGCTTTTTCAGAGGTACATTAGTGTTATTTCTGATTGTGTGTCTAGGATTCATGGGTTCTCACACTTGCCCTCCAGGTTTTGGTGGCTGTGAGCCATGGAGTCAGGCAGGCCAGGCTTCCTTCTAGCCATAAGCTTGGGCTCCCTTGTGCTGGCCTCACTTTTCGCTTCTTCCTTGCAGTGGGGGAAGATGGCTTTCAGCTGCTCCAGGCTTACCTCCTCCCAGCTAGCCCCACAAGGAGAGAGTGTGGGGGCAGAGATGAATCCTGGCTCCACTGTCTGCCAGCCGGGTGACTTTGGACACATGACTTAGCCTCTCTACACCTTTGTTTTCTCCATTATAATACATGTTACGGGTGGGTGCTGCTTCTCTTTTGGGGGTTGGGAAAAATGAATGGGATGGGTTGTGTAAAAGATACTTGGCACGTTTTAAAGTCAGTAGATAGGGTGACAATGACAAAGATGAAAGTGAGGCAGTGTCAGACATCCGCTGTTCACTCATTCACTCTCAGCCCCAAGAGCTGCTAATTCCTTCTGCTCACTGATCTGTTTTCTCATTTCCTCATTGCTGACTGTGCTCCAGCAAGTGAAAATGGAACTTTTAATTACTGATCCTCAAAATCGAGGACCTTCACGCTGCTCGGGCAAGGAGGGCATTTAATTGTGTTCACCTGGGACAGTCAGGACCTCGTTCCTTATTCCACTGAGCATAGATGTGTGGGTTTATTTCTGAAATCTCAATTCTGTCCTATCAATCTCTCTGTATGTCCTTATGCCAGTATTATACAGTTTTGAATATTGTAGCTTTTACTCAGTTTTGAAATTGGGAATTGTAAGTCACCCAGATTGGTCAGGTGGGCTCCAGGGATGAGGCCTGGCTTTGTTGTAGCCCGTGAGCTTGGGCTCCCTTGTGCGGGCCTCCCTTCTAGTTTTCTCCATGAGCAGGAGAAGATGGCTCTCAGCTGCTCTGGGCTTACCTCCTCCCAGCTAGCCCCACAAGGAGAGAGAGGGTGGGGGTGTCCCAGGACAGGGGAGAGCGTTGTGCAGCTGGGGGGTCATGCCCTTCAGTGGTGCTAGAAGTGGGTGATGGGAGCACTTTCTCAGTCTAGCATGTACAACAAACAAGGACCGGTCATCTGGTTCCCCTGGGACAGGAAACCTGGCAGCTTGGAGATTCTAGATGAATGATCAAAAGGAATTTATACTTCAGAGCCACGGTCTTCTGCATAGGGTGCCCCTCAGGGCATGTCGTGGCTTCATCCTCTGAGCCTTCCTCCCCTGATCATGCTCCAGATGCCTGGAGGTCCAGCCGCAGAGGCCCTGGGCTGTTTCACACCTTTGTCATTGCCATCACCTACCCTGGGGCACTTGTTTATGCTCATGGGCATGGGACATTCTTGCCACTCTTTCACAGCCTGGCACATGTTCCCTCCTGAACACTCCCTCATATTGCCATTTGACCATAGGGATGACCAGTGTCTCCCTTGGGCCCTGCTGTCAGCACCCCGTGGCCCTGCGTATCCTCAGAGCCTCAGAGCTTCCCTGTCTGCCCACTAGTTCAAGGGCAGGGCAGCCTTATTCTTCTCTGGGTTCCCAACTCCTAGACCAGGGCTGGGCCAGTGGAGATGCTGGGAAACACAGTGGGCAGTGGCAAGATCAGAATGGTCACAGGGCCCACTAGGCCTTGGGCTTGACAGCTCTCCTACAGGTTAGTTTTGGGGTCACTGTACAAACTCACATATGATCTGTTTGGTTTAATCTGGCTACCTTCTGGAGGGGTCTTTCCCCTGTGAATCATTCTTCAACCCTCAGGCTTTCTGCTGCTCTATTTGTGTTCCTGCTCAGCAGCCCCACTGGCCAGGGGGCCTGGGGTCCACTGCGAGGAATGTGGCTCAGCAGTCAGGGCAGTGGTGCTGAGAGGCTAATCGCAGCCCATTCCATCAGAAACCCGGTCTCCTTGACAATGGAACCAGACTTCCCCACTACCCTGGCCCCTCCAGACCCTGTGGCCCCGATCTCCTGCTCAGCCTTCTCCTGAACCTTCACTTCTGCATCTTCTACCAGGGTCTCCCCAGTGACGGTGGAGCTTCCAGAAGGCAGGACCAGGTCCTCCACCTCCTGGGTCCCCATTCTCCCTAATGCCATCCTCTGCATGTTGTTTGGTTAGGGGTGACCTCAGGGAAAAAGAGCTTCAACTCCCTCTGTTCTGACTTCAGTCGGTACTTCCTAATTGATGAAGTTCTTCTTTACAGCTTATATTTCAAGTCAGGCAAATGACCCAGCGGGCAAAACATCCCCCAATGGGCCCCCAAACTACCCCGAGACAGTGATGAACCTGAGCTTCAACTGCTAGGTTTATGTAAGAAATGTTTGCAATGCTGGAGATCGTCTTAGGGACACCAGTCCACTATCGTCCTGGTGTTGGCCTCCCTGAAATAAATTCCTTTCTTTTTCACCACTCTCTCTCTCTGTGGATTTTGTCCTTAATGAGTGGCTGGTCTGTGTGGGACTCCTAGAGCCCAGTTACATTAGGATCCTTTTGTGTTCTTAAAGTTTACTGAGGACCCCAGAGAGTTCCTGCCTCTGTGCCCCCCCCCCCCACGTGGTGTGCTGCGTTGGGGCCATCTCTTGCCAAAGGGACTCATTGCTGGGCTGCCTGGCTGTTTAACATTTCCCAGCACATTGCAGTTTTGCCTGTCTATGTTCTGTCCCACAGTTTAAAATTGAGAACTTTGTAAAACAGAAATATACAATATACATTTCATTAGCTATGAGTGTGAGGATGTATTATATGTCAGTGACCTCTGGAAAACTGGATATATTCATGAGAGGATGAGAGTAAAAAAGGCAGATAATGTCTTGGCATTATTTTGAAAATAATTTGGGGCGCCTGGGTGGCTCAGTTAGTTAGGCACCTGCCTTTGGCTCAGGTCATGGTCTCAGGGTCCTGGGATAGAGCCCTGTGTCCTCTTCTCCCTCTGTCCATCTCCCCCCCACACCCCTGCTCATACTCAAGCTTGTTCTCTCTCTCATCTCTCTCAAATAAATAAAATCTTAAAAGAAAAGACAACTAAACACCTTTAAAAAAAAAGTAATTTTGACCTCCGAATTCCCCTGGGAAGGCCCTGTGTCCAGGAGATCCCAGGTCACATCACAAATTTACAATACCATGGACAGCTGTCTCTCTTGTGGAGTGAATGTTTGTGTTCCGCCACCCGGAGTGGCCAGGGTCCCGACTCCCTGTGAGGTGGCATGCCCTCCGCTCAGCCTTGTCGGGCATCCTCGTAAGGGGAGCGCAGAGTAGATGGAGCCGTATCCAGACCAGATGCCGGGGTGCTTCTCTTTAGGCTGGAGATTCCAGCGTGTGCACATATCCGCGGAGAGTCGTCACACGGGACCGAGGGGAGTGACAGAACGAAAATAAAAGCCATTTTTATTTGTACCACTGACATCAGACTCAGAGGCGACCTTAGACACCAGGTTTCCCTGTCGCCTCCCTGGGCAATGGTGGAGGGTGCAGGGGGGTCTCAGGGCTGGTGGAGGGGCCAGAGATAGGATGCTGTCCTGTCGGCTGTCCTGTGTTCTGTGTCCTGTCTGCTGTCCCCTGTCTCCTGTCCATCCTGTCCTGCTTGCCATCCCCTGAATACTTTGGGGGGTACACACCTGCCTGCCACAGGTAGTTCAGCCTTGTCTCAGGTACATAATTTATCTTATAGATGGGTTCCTCCTTACCCCCAATGCCAGACCAGTTTCTGGCACGTTTATCAGAGAGACATGTTTTTAGTGGGTGAGGGTTTTTTCCCACCAGTCTCTGACTTCTATCTCAGGGTCGATGTCAGGGAGGGCCTCTGGATGAGCTGAATTCAGAGCAGCCCTTAAGGAAAAAGCAGGAATTTGCTAGGTGTCAGATGTTGGGGCCTGACTAGGATTCCCTCCCCATCCCCTTGCACCTGCTTCTTGGGTCAGGAGGCTGACCTGGGTGGGGGTCTTTCCTGAAGACCATGCCCTGAGGTGGGGTCCCTGATAGCTGCATGATCAGGAGTGACAGGGGTCAGTCAGCCTTCCTCCTTGGAACAGGCAGGTGTGGAGTGTGCAGAGGAAAACTCTCAGCTAGACTGGGGCCGGGGTAGGAGTTCTATCCCATCTCTGGGAGGGGTGGGGGCTGGGCCAGGCTTCCCAGCCCTACTCTGAGCCCTGGAGGCCTGGGGAAGCAGGCAGAGGCTGAGACAGGGGTGCATTTTTTGAATTCCAGGCATGTCTGCTTCCTTTCCAGGCTGGGCTTCGCCTAGAAGCCAGGAGCTGTGCAGACTTTGGCTCTGGGCTCCTGGTTAGTCCCAACCCCAAGGATGGTGTGGGTGGGTCTTTCCCAAATGTTGCCAGATGAAACCCTCTCCACCCTGTCAGGCCTCCCAATCCCCTACATTTTTCTGCTGGGGGGGTGGGGTGGGGGTGGGGCAGCGGCCCCCTCCTCTAGCCTCTTCCAGACCCTGGTGCTGGACTTAGCCCCAAGGCACATGGTTACCAGAAAAAAGCCACAGAGAATGACATCAGTTAATTTAGGGATCAAAATATCATAGGGAGTTCTTTTAAAAGAGGTTTATGGGGGCCTTGTGTAACCATTGAAATGTTAAATGTAAACATTTTTTTTTTAAAGCTCATTTTACCTTATTCTTCACTTCTGGTTATGATAACTCCTGTGCAAAGATGATATGTATGCATGTGTGATGTGACTGACCAAGCTGGACATCTGGCTCTTGTGATATAATCACAGGAAGGGTCTCTTTTGAAAAGACAAATCTGCCAGCTTGTCCATTTGCCTGTGCATCCTGCGAGTCTTGGCACCTGGTTGGTGGCCTGGTGCTCCTCCTTCCTGCTGTTGGGGGCGCAGGGACCTCCTCTCCGCTGGTCACCTGCCCATGCTGCTGACCCCTCTTTCAAGGGTTTGGGCTGTTAAGGGCAGCTGCTTTCCACTTTCCTGCATTTTTCTTGCAAGGTTTGCAATTTCCATCTGCAAAATGTCTGTCGGGTATGTGCATTGCCTGGAGAGGCTGGTGTTAAGACACCACGGACATCCAGTCACCCGCAAGCAGTCCCAAGAAGTCATTTATGAGAGGGCTTTCCTGCACTGTGACCTTGGCTTTTCCATCCCCACCTACGTGGAAATAGGTGCTGGAGACTTGGATAAAGAGGGTCTGGGACCTGCGGCTCCTCCAGATTCCATGATCTCCACCCTCCTTGCCTGGCCAGACTGGTGCCCAGGCTGGAATGCTGCTCCCGAGCACTCCCCCCCCGCCCCGCCTTCAGGCCAGCAAGAGAGGCCCAGTCCCCACTTGAATGTGACTGCTCTCCACTGGAGCTGTCCCCAGGCAGCCCCCTCCCTGCGGGAACCTGATGTCCCCACCTGTCCGCAGGCCTGATGATGGCTGTCTGCAGCTGAAATTGAGCTTGCATTTCAAGTCAGGTCCTGCCCACTCTAGCCAGGGTGCAGGTCTTCAGGGAGGCTGCTATGAGTTCCCTGCAGAGTGGTGGGCCTATCTGCTGTGGCCTTCCACTGGGCTTCAGACTGCTGCCTGTGTGACCCTGCCCTGGCACAACCCTGCACGTCCAGGGTTCCTAGACACTGGGTGACATCCCATTCCCTCCTCCAGCAGCCCTTTTGGCCTTGGCTGGACCTACAGCTTGGTAACTGTGGGATACTGCTTGGCCACACCTCCCTGGCCAGCTCCATGAGTTCTTCCTGCCAGCCTTGCCTGGGGGTCCCTCAGGTTCATCCCTCTACTGGAAGGGGGCATTTGGTAACTGTACCAGCTATCTATTACTATGTAATAAGCCACCCGAAGATTAAGTAGTTTAGAAATAACAATATTTTGTCTTCCTTGTGAATCTTCAATTTGGGCTGCTCATAGCATCAGGAAGGTTTCCAAGATGGGCACTCCCATGGCCTGCTGGTCCTGGTTATCAGCTGGAAGCTTGGCTTTAAACCTCCAAATGAACATGGGTCATACTAACAACAGCTAAAAACGGTTTGAATGAAGAGTGTAGGAAGGAAGAAAAAAGGTATTTTGGTGAAAAGTTTTTGATATCAGGAAGGAGGTATTTTTTACCAAGCTCCCTGCTCTCCACCAACTGTCTGGTTCATTCACATGATCCCCCCCGACATCTGCCGGGCACCATCCCTGGCCATACAGTGTTGGGGATACACTCACATTCCTTCAGTGCTGGTAGTGAGGCAGATGGATGAGTGTCCCTCACAGGACTGGAGGGAGGGTGCTGTAGGTCCTACCTAGGGTAAGGTCACAGAGGAGAGGTTCCGGCTGGGTCTGCAAGAAGGCACAGGTACCTGTAGTACTTGCAGTGGTCAGGCTGTTTGGAACTTGAGGGGGAGGGTGGTTCAGGCTCGGAGAAGGTAAAGCTGCTTGGCTAGGGAGGTGGCTGAGGCTTTCCCTCAGGGTTGCCTGTCCTTAGCAGGGGAGAAGCTGGAGAGAACTGAAGGTGCTCTTGCTGGCCTACACTGTAGGTGATGATTTAGGAGAATTGTAAGGCAGCCGGGTCTGGGCTATGAGTCAGAGGCTGTCATGGGTAAGTAACGATGCAGTAGGTGCCAGAGGAGCCACAGCTCCTCTCCAGGGCATGGAAGATGCTCTCCTCATGGGGAAGCTATGAGGGGAGACCAGCTTGAGAATCTTTCTCCTGTGAGGGGAAGCCCAGAGTCTGGGCTCAGGTTCGGCTCAGAGGCCTTGCTGCTCCGGGGCCAGCCCCACCTTGGCTTCCACCCACCAGCTTTGTCACCCTGACACCCATGCAGTGCTTGGACTGGCCAAGCTGTTCCAGATGCTCTTTGCAGATAATGCTCCCACTCCGTGGAATGCTCTTTCCCAATTTGTCCCTATGACCTGTTCAGGTGTCTCCTTCCTTCTGAGATGGAGGGGATCCTACGCTATCCTCCTGGCCTGGCAGTGCCTACTGCCCCCTCTGCCACACATCCTGGTGTCCCAGCTCCATTGCTCAGACCCCTGGTCTTAGGAGCCACCACTGACTCATTTGGAAGCACTTCTTTGCATGAGCACAGAGTGTTCTGGAAACTGGAGCCAGCCAGAACTGAGATGGGCCTCCAGGTTTCCTGACTCCCACCCCACCCTGCCTGCAGTGTGCACTCCCCTCTGCCCTTGACACCTTTACTTTGCTTTTTTCCCATTTGTAGTTTGGACCTTGACCATGGGGACCAGGCCTCAAGGTTCTGTATCTGAGTCATACCTATTGAGTCATACCTATTCTGCTGACAGAGACCCCAAATTTTGCCGATTGCTGGAGTCCACATGCCTGGGACCTCCTGAAGGGACATTAATTAACATTTGGAAGGATTGCAGGGGCCCCTTGTGGAAAGGTGCTATGTGTAGGAGATATTCTTTTAAAAACTGATTATAGATCCCCTCCTGAGACCTCGTAATTAGGCAACTGTTGCTGTACTTGAGTAGCTGCAACTTTAAGATCCAACTAGATTGCAATTAAGTCGAGCCTCCTGGAATCAGATGGGCCTTACTTTGCAATTGGGGAGAGAATTCCACCCGTAGCAACTCATTACAGGAATGTGCTTGGATTCCAGGAACTCTGCCAAATTATTTTTTTCTATAATTCAAATGTGGTTTTAATCTTCCTCCTTGCAATTTCCTCTCAGGTGAATGGAAATGTCTTCTCGTCTCTTTACACTTCTCTGGTATTTAATTGATCAAACATCTTGTAGCCAAAGCCACATGTGGGTGTTTCTGTTTGAAGTCTTGATTCAGCCCCTGTCCCAGAAGCAGACTCAGAGGGGACATGTGTGGGGAAACCCAGTGGCAGGGTGGGTGGCGGGAAGAGGGGAGCCAGAACCAGGCAACTAACCCAGGGCTGGCAGGAACTGACCCAATGCCCCCAGTTCCTCTTTCTGGGCCCACTTGGACTTCATTTCTGAGCCTCTTTTGTAGGAAAGATGGGTCATGTGACTGTGTTGGGCCAATGAAACAAGGGGTGAGCCAACCTTCAGATTTGGTAGAATCATATCCTATAGGCTTCTCCACACTGTCACTGACCAGCACAATGTAGGGGTTCAGGTGAAGACCCTAAAGACCCTTGAAGACAGTGCCCCTACTAAATGGCAGGAACTGGCCAGCAGAGCCACAGGCCAGAGCATCTGCACTGGTTTTTGCATCAGTAAAAATAAGCTTTTTTGTGTCAAGCCAGATTTTTCAGTTGTGAGAGCGTCCAGCATTAACAACCCTTAACCCGTGGAGACTCGATTTTCTCACCTACAAAATGGAAAGAATGACACTTTCCCCAGACCACACCACAGAGCTGCTGAAAACGCAGACAATGGATGAACAAATACTTTGAAATAGGGAAGTGTCCTCAAAGATGGGACTGTGGGAAGCCCTTAGAGTTCACGGGTCACATTTACATGCTGTGCTTTTGCTTCAAAATGATGCTGTCTGTGGGGGTGGTAGACTGGCTACACAGAGATGGGGCCCGAGGTTGGGGTGGGCAGAAGGCATAAGCCTGGGCAGCTGAAGCCCCAGGGTATGTGGAGATGGACATAATTGGTGTCCCACGGTGGCGGGGGTCTGGCCCCTGTTCTCCCAGGTGCCGCCCTGCCTTTCCAAGTGCCAGCCATCCCAAGAACTGTGGCCTTACTGTTTGGGAAGCTCGGTGATGGGAATTTCTGCAGGGGGCCCTGCCCTTAGAACCCCCTGGTGAGGGGACAGTGCAGCCCTGAAGCTTCCCTCGGCCCACCTTACCAGCTGTAGGACACCTTGTTGAGGACAATTTGAGAAGAGTCTGGCCCCCGGGTTCATCTGGCTTCTCTCCCTGTGCACTCGCCTGGTCTCCAGCCCAGTAGCCCCCTCCTTAGCTTCCCTGTAAGGTACTCCGCCTTGCCTGTTGAGGTGGCTACAGTTCCCCAGTTCTCACTGCACCCCTTCTTGGTGCCTCTTGGGCCTCTGGCTGGTTTCCTTCCTTGGGCCCTGAGTTTCATGGAGCGTGATCGAGGTGCAGGGAAGGCAGAGCCCACAGCTGATGTCCCTTCCTGCTCCCTGCAGCATCCCAGGGCACTGCCCACCAGGCTGGTTTGTTCTCCATTCTCAGATTGCCCACATGGCCTTGCGTCTCAGAGTCCCATTTTCCTCATTTCCTGTGTTACTGATAGAGCTTTGCAGGGGTCACACAAGCATCTAATGAGACTGCGTATGAAAGCGCCTGGCACAGGAGTGCCCGCCAGTACTGGCCCTGCTGTGTGCACACTCTGCTCCTCCCACCTCCTTGGGAGCTGGACCTACCGCCTGAAGCCTCATTCTGCAGTCAAGGAGAAAGCCTCCGAGAGGTGCAGGGTGAGAGCCACGGGCATACAGGGTCAGTTACCCCACCAGCATTCAGCTCTCAGTGCCTGCTGTTGGGTGAAGGAGTGAGTGTGGGTCACGGTCAACACTACGTCCAGTGGCCGATGCACTGTTGACACATCGACAGGACTGAGGCCCCCGCTTGGTGCCACTGATCTGTCCACCCATCTGGGAGGCTGGGAGCGCCAAAGAGATGGGTGCCTTTGGGATTCTGGGCTGTTCCCAAAGGCTGCACGTAGCCAGTGGGAGATGGCCTGGGTTCAGAAGCCCTGGGTTCACTAGGAGGCTGTGAGAGCACAGAGGCAGGATGGGGGCCTTTCAGAAGCTTCTCCCCTCCCCCTGGATTCTCAGTGGCTGTTGAAGGTGAGTGTCCTGCCCAGGAAGGTTGTGAGCAGGAAGAAGAACAGGGCAGGGAGGGACTTCCTCAGCCTCCTGAAGAGGTTACAACCCCCTTGTTGGGGGAGGTCAGGATCTTCAGTAGGGGCAATGAGCCGTGGACACAGGGAGGCCCTTCCAGATTTCTGACTGTCCAGAACCAGCGTAAGAACAATGTGTTTGTCTCCTTGGGCTGCCAGAACTCAATATCAGAGACTGCGTGTCTTAAACAGAAGACATTTTTTTCTCACAGTTTTCAAGGCTGAAGTTTGAGGTCAGGGTGCTGGCAGGGTGGGCTTCCGGTGAGGAGCCTTCCTGGCTTACAGGTAGCTGCCCTCTTACTGTGTCTTCTCATAGTAGGGGCGAGAATGAGAAAGGGAGAGGGGGAGGGTGAGGGGGAGAGGAAGATGGAGGGAGAGGGAGAGAGGGGGGCGGAGAGGAGGGAGGGATGAGGGAGAGAAGGAGATAGAGAGGATTCTCTGGTATCTCTTCTCATAAGGGCACTAATCCTATCAGACCACGTTCCTACCTTTATGACTTCATTTAACCTTAATTTCACGGCCCTGTGCTTAAGTACAGTCACTCTGGGGGTTAGGAATTTGGGGGGCACACATTTCAGTCAGTAGCCAATGGTGGCAGTTTCATGAACATAGGAAAATGGAAGCTTTACGAGTCACTTCTGGGCTTCGATGGTTCCCTGCCTGTGATCGCCACATTGGGGTCCAGAGATCTGGTTTCGGATTCCGGCTCCACCCTAAACAACCATGTGTACGTGGCCACAGTTTAGCCCCGTCGGTGCCTGTGGCAGGCATTGCTCATGCACCACAGAGCACTTCATCTGAACTGACTGGCAGGCTCGGCCTCCTTTTCAACAGACCGTTCCAGGCGGTTCTGGTCAACGAGTGCAGGCGGCTGGGGACTTAGAAACGACCTTTTTGTCTTGTGTTAAATCAAGCATGAGTTTGCTCAGGGCAGTGCAGGGGCTTCTTATCTCCGTGCCCTGCAGGCCCAGCCCTTTGCCTGGAAAGGGGTAGGCCCAGCAGAAGCTCTGGTGAGTGACCAGGTGGGGGCTGCTCAAGCTTCTTATCTTGCACACGGTGGGGGTGCAGCCTATCTTGCTGCCCCGAATTGTAGGGAGAGTCCCAGGCAGAGATGAAGGAGCAGATGTTCACTGTAGCAGCTGCTTCAAGCGCAGAGACTCAGATGGGGCTCCGTGTCTGTTTGCTTAAGGGCAGACTGTTCCTGTGTCCAGTGGTGACCATGGCTTCATGGGGTCTCACCATGAGCCAGATCCTGCTTGGGCCCTTTCCTCATTTCTCCTGCTGTACAAGGTACATGTTACTGTTATTCCTATGTACAGATTGGGAGACTGGGGTGCAGGCAGGTCAGACTACGTGCCAGGTTCATGAAAGGAGGTAAGAGCGAAGGCAAAGAGGTGAGGGGCACCCAGACTCTCTGAGCAACTGGCGAGGATGCTGGTATGTCCACCTAGTCCAGAGCCTGGGGGCCAGGCTGTCTGGAGCTTGAGGGTGGTAGGGGAAAGAGGAAGAGGGTGCACAACTGCTGCTGGAGGTGGGGGTTGGCAACGGGAGGGGGATTGGATGTTGGCAACCAGCCAGGGCTGAGTTTCTGGGCTGTGATTGGAATACTGCTGTGGTTTCTCTAGGGGAGGTTTGTGCCTGCTCTAGTGCAACATCATTGTTCCTGCAACAAGAAGGGCTTTTTATGTGGGTTCCCTGGGAAATTAGACATGTCCAGGCTCTCCGCTGCATGTCGACATTCCCCACAGGCTGGTGGGAGATGCCTGAGCGATTCTTAGCACTTGAGAGCACATTGCCTAAAAACAAAACAAAACGAAACGAAACGAAACGAAGCGAAGCGAAGCAAAGCAAAGCAAAGCAAAGCAAAGCAAAACAAAGCTTGTTGTTTTCTTTTATTTCTTCAATTAAAAAGTTGAGACTTTGCAGAGACTTTGGACACATACAGATGAGAATAAGGAGCCAGCGAAGTGGTTGGTAAGCCCGCCAACCCGAGGTGCATGCAGGGGAGCATCCTCTGCTTCCAGGGCACTGGTTCTCCATCCTCCCCGAGCCGGCCTTTCTGGAGCACCTGGCAGGGCTGCCTCGAGCTGAGCTGACGGTGGGAAAGGGCTGCTGGCAGGACCCAGGCGGGCGGCATTGTCTCGCGTCCCTCCCACCCTGTAAATCCTCAGTCAGAGCCTGGAGTGTCCTGTGAGAAGATTGATGGGGACTCTGCCCCTGTCAGCCATTCCTGCCCTGGGATACCTGTGATTTAAGTCCCTCAACAGCCTGGGGGAGCCTCCGAAACTTTCCCTTGCAAAATAGATGCCATTCCTGACCTGGAGAAGGAGGAATGTGGAGGATTTGGGGTCACCCCCAAGGCCAGAGATGGCAGAGGCCAGAACCTGCCCGGATCTGCTTGGAGGGGGGCATTTCTGCATAGTGAAACATTTATCTTCTTATAGCCACCTAGTCACCCGGTAGAGAGGGTCAGGGGGCACGAAGGGACTCCCTGTAAACATTTGGGGGGATGAGCACCACCTTCTCAGAGAAGTCACACCTCGCCTTGGCCCCCTGGTCCCCTGGCCTCCTGTCTGGGCTGTGCGGTTTTGGAAGAACTTCCTGGACTTTCAAAGAATGAAAATGTGAACATTGGAAATAGCTCTGCTGATCTCCACCGAGGAGATGTGAATCAATGGGCTTATGCTAAACAAGTGGCTGGGGTACAAAAAAAGAGTCGAGTCATTGGAGTCTGAAGACTGCTTTCTGAAGAAAGCAGAAATGGGAGACTGTCGCTTCCCGTAGCCTCTCTGAGCCTCTGTCCTATCTGTAAGATGCGAATGACAACCACGCTACCTTTGTATGGGAGCCCATCAGAGGCTTTCAGTGACCAGGAGCTGATATTATCTGTGCCTCATGGGCAGATGTAGGATCTCTAATGATCTTAGGAGCCCTTCTGAAGGGAAGGAATTCTCAGTCCTGCCAGAAGGATGAGGAAAACTGGAGAGGTTGAGCAGCCTTGAGGTCCCATGGTCAGGCTTGAACACAAGTCCAGTTACCTAAAGCCCTTCTGGCCTCCTCACAATCTATTATTACTTCTCTGCATCACATCCAGGATCGTGCTGTCCTGTGCGTGGGGCAGCAGCTGCCCCTGGTGAGCTGGCCTCCCAGATGGCCCTCCAGTGACCCTGCCTCCAGGCTGACCCTGCATGAGGACAAGCGCCTCTGTCCCCGCTCAGCTCCTTCAAGCAGCCAGGTCTCACCTGCTCACGCCTCTTCCATGATGGGGCCACAGGGTCCTGTCACCAAGTGTCTGTCGTCCATCAAGCTCACTGTCCTCTTCTCTCCCTCCTCTTCACCCCTTCCCTGACCTGACTGTCCCGAGAGCAGCTGTCCTCACTGGTGGGTGGGTGGGCTGCCCTTCAGGGCATGTTTTTCTTCCCTCCCCTAGACACCTTTCATCCTGCAGTGAGATAGTCCAGGGCTTGTGTTTCAGGAAGTAGTAGCCTGTTGCAGATCACAGCTCCTTGGGGCTGGGGACCTTATCTGGTGGTGGCAGAGGCCCAGGCACAGTGGCAGCCACTTCCCCTGGCCTTCTCCACAATGGTTGTGGCCACCCTGGGGACAGCTGCAGGATGCTCCCCACCCCCTCAGAACCTGGCATGCTGGGGGCCACAGACAAGCTCTCAGTCTGGTGGGGCAGGAGATCCAGAAAGTTCCTCACTCTGCCTTGTTGAGATTCCTCCTCGGCCTGTGGCTGCATGTGGCTGCCCATCCATGTGTGGGGAGAGGAGTGCTTTGCTTTCTGTTGGCTCTGGGAACTTTAAAAAAATTATCTCTTAAAGTAAAATATTTGGTGCATGCAAGGGAATATCTAAGGCATGACCATGACACTAATAGGAAAATCTATACCCAGGCATGCTCTGTTGCCTGATTGTCACCAGCATAGGAGAAGCAGCTGGTGGAAAACCTGGGTGTTGGTCCATCAGACATGGCTTTGAACCGTCTTTACTATCTTTACCATTTATTACCTGCTAAACCTTGGGAAGTTCATGGATGCCCAGACCTCAGTGTGTCCAGCTGAAAAATGGGCAGACAAAAGGTTCAGGGTGTCTTGGAGGACTGTGTCCTGAGACTTGCAAAGCTTTTTCTTTATTTCTCTTCCTTCTGAGCATCGAGGTGCATCAGGTGTGGGGGTTGGGAATGACATGAGATCTGTCCTCCAAGTGTCCATGCTGCCCTGCACCAGGGTCATCACCCTGGCCTGAGTCATGTCCCTGTCTCGGGGCACCTCGGATACCTACTGCTGCAGGGAGGGCTACGTAGAATCTGCAGGGGCTCCTGGTGTGCTGGGTGGCTGGAACCCACTCAGCTGGTGCCTGGTGACAGGTGGCCCGGTGTTCTCTCTGTGTGATGGTCCAGGACATCCTGGGGCAGGGCCTGTGGGATGCGCCACCTTTGCAGACACTGCTCACAGGCCGTGTCCTTCGGGGTGTCCCCTGGCTGAGTAATGCCATCCTCTAGAGCCCGTTGGCTGTGCCTTCTCCCTGGATTCTGTCCCCTTGCAGCCATCTCCTTGCTCCTCAGGGGCTTGACGCCACTTGCCTAGCTATAAATCACACACATCTAGTGATTTTGTGAAAATTTATGAACTCCTCCTTTGGCTGTGAACACACAACTTCTTTTTCCCTCCTTTTGAGCTGTGAGACTGGCAGCTTCGTTAATTCCTGGGATGATGTCGGCAGAACCTGTTGAGATAATTGAAAACCCAAACATGTGGATAAGAAATGGGAGAAGTGTCACCAAGGCATGTCTGTGGCAGTTCTTTGGGATGCAGCGTGTGGGCGGATGGGGGTAGAGCCGGTCTGGGGAAGTGTGTGCTGCTCAGCTTCCCTGTGCCTGGTTGGGATCTTCCCAGGTGTCCCTGGGCCTGGTTGGGGTCTTCCCAGATGTCTCTGAGCCTGGCCAGGGTCTTCCCAGCTGTACCTGTGCCTGGTTGGGGCCTTCCCAGATGTTCCTGGGCCTGGCCGGGGTCTTCCCAGCTGTGCTGAGGCCTGGTTAGGATCTTCCCAGCTGTCTCTGAGCTTGGTGGGTGTCTTCCCAGCTGCCCCTGGGCCTGAGAGCCAGGGTGAGGGGCAGGTCCTGGCTTGACCACCCACCATTCTGCTGTAGACCATGTGTTCTTACTCCGAGCACTTCACCTCTTTGCACGTCCTTCCCTTGCCTGTGTGGTATCCATCCATACCTAACTGTGCCATGAGCTTATGTGAGAGAAATGATGGCCACAGGCAGGACACTGTGGTCTGGGTTGCTGTTTGAATATATTTTTCTTTGTCCTCTGGGGGCAAGGTTGGGAAGGCCTGGGAAGGAAGAACCCCTTGTGCATGGGGCCTCCTGCCGGATCCGGTAATGACGCCAGGACCGGGGACCACGAGCACTCTGCCCTTCTCACTCCGCCTGGATCGCTCACCCCCACCACGTCCTTTTGGTTTCATGGGCTTCTTTGGCTGCAACCCCTGATTGTCACTTGAGCTATATCATTTTTCCATTTGCATCTTGTGTCCTCGTGCCAGGAGAGGCCTGGGGTGGATGGGGCAGGACAGGGTTTTTCTGCTCACCCGGTCTCCTAGCATGTTCAGCAGCCTCCCTGCATGCGGCTATTGCTCAGTAAACATTTATTGCCTTGGTGTCAGAGGATGAGCCCATTCCCTTCAACATCATCCACTGAGGGCTCCCCGGGTGTGCAGGGGCCCCTCCCGAGGCCGAGGGTCACTCCCTCCCTACATGGTCTCTGCCAGTCTGCTGGTGCTGCCTACCTGCCTCCATGAGACCCTGTCTGTGGGACCACACAGACCCAGGGACAGGGCAGGCCTCTGTGTGGGGAACACCTTTCAGGCTCTTCTTCAGACTTGTGTTTCCCACTGTCTCCAGCATTTCCTCCTGGGCTGGCTTCTTTCAGCCCTCCATGGCAGCCCCATGGGTGTCTCAGTTTCAAACTGGGGCACGTCCTTCCCCCAGGCTAACATCGTGGCTCCCATGGCTCTTGAGCTGAAGTCTGTGCTTTCTTGGAAGCCTTGACAGGCATGCATTTACTCCATTCTAGTGCTTTCTGCTCCAGTCCAGTGAGTTGAGCCAGGTGCCCCTCCTTCCTCTGATCCTTCCCTCACACCCGCCTCTTCCTGAATGCTCTCTAACCTGCAGACCCCTCTCCAACGCCACCGTCTCTGGGTACCGTCTCCTGTTCCCTGAGCAGGCCGCCCGCCCCCTCTCTGGGACCGGCTATGTGGGCACAGACTCCACCACAGCACAGTACACGCAGGCACAGCTCCTCATTGTCTGGTCTCTCTCCACGGGCCTCTGGGTGACTTGAGGCATCCAGCATCCCTGGAGCACGGTGTGGAGTTGATGGGCCTGCTTGCTGGACCAACGAATGGCCTGGCCTTTTGTTCCCTTCCAGGCTGCAGCAGGAGCTCAGGGCTCCTATCCAACTGTTAGATCTTCTACTGAAGATGCAACCGTGTAGCTATGCTGAGTGTGGGCGGGAGCAGGAAGTGCACAACCAGAGGCAATTAGGGAGGGGAAGACCAAGTGGTCTGGGGTTGCAAGGCTCTGACATGTGCAGAGGATACCTGAGGCTGCCTTGGCTTGGTGTGATGGTTGGAGAGGTATGTGTGCTAAGTAAACAGCAGGTCCACTCAAACCTACTAGCAGGTGGGTGGGTGCCACCCTGTCTGTCTCCCTGCCATCCCCGGGGGAAGACTAACCTGTATCCCTGGCTCAGGCCACAGCCTTCCTTCCCAGAGATGCTGGGCATCTGCGAGAGAGGGAGTGCTGCCATGGCCCTCTGGGCCCTGCTTTGGACAGGCAGACAGACCCTGAGTCCCATGGGGAAGCCTATTCTAGGAAAGGGGACAGGATTTGGACCTGGTTTTGCCCTTTGTCACTTCTGAAGACTTTCCTTTAGACCACGCTGCACCTGGCTCATGGGGAGCTGCCTCTGAGCCGGGGTGCCAGTGTCACTCCCATGCTGAAGCAGACCCTCGGTGGGGGCAGGGAGGCACAGCTGCCAGCGGCCAGCCCTTGCCTCTGTGAGAGCCCTGTGCGGGTTGTGCAGCCTGGTGGCCCTGTCCCATCCAGGCTAGTGGGACAGGAAGAGAGCCCTCTCATCCCAGGGGCAGGGCCAGGAGGAGTGGGGAAAGAGATGGGGCAGGGGTCAGCACGCTAGCCAAGGACGTTAGAGAGCCGCTGGTATGGGGTGGGAGGCCGGGGATGGCCAGCTTTTACAGTTCACCCAGCTGACTCTGTTTCTCCATGCCATGCAGATTTTCTCATTTTCACCCCAGACTCTTTCTTCTTTTCCCTCTCACCGTGTTGATCGGGCCTAGATTGTGGCATCTGGTAGCCCTGGTCCAGGGCCGAGGGAGGGCTGGGCACAGGCACCACAGGCCCAGGAAGGCCCATAAATAAATCATGGCGACACACTTTCCATCTTGAGGAATTTGGAAGAAAAACAGATGGTTGTCACTGGGCGACATTTACTTTGCTGTCTGTCAATATTTGAGAGGTCTTATTATTTTGCAGTGCTAGGTTTTAGAATAAATTAAATGGCTAATGGAAATATTAAAATAGAATTAATTTAACTAAACAAATAAAACTTGGAGGGTTGGTATGATTTGTTTAGAAGTTACTAAATTTATTTTCAAAATGAAGCCTCAGGGAAGTGAGTAATCCCTTATTCACTGGGTAGGAGCCTCACCAGCCAGACTTTACCCGGCACATTCTGGGTGCCAGGACCTGGGCTGGCAGTGGTGCCAAAGCCAGGCAGGCCCGGGCAAGTCAGCCCCTGGAGGGCTTGCAGCATGGCATGCTGACGCGTGGGAGACAGATGTGTGAGTCCTTTACTTGAGCGGAGCAGGGAGGGAGTTTGGCGGAGGAGGACTCCATCGGCCACCCCTGTCCCTTCATCCAATCCCTGGGCACTTGCTCAGTGTCTGGCTGGAGGGTAAGGATTCAGAGGAGAATGTGTCACACACTTCTCAGCAAGCTCACAATATAGGGAGGAGTGTGGGAAGGACAATGGGCAACAAGTAAGGAACTTTTAAATAACATGATGCTAGAGATATCCCCAGGGTGTCTGGGGAAAGGAAGGCGAAGTCTTTAATTTTTTTAAAGATTATTTATTTATCCATTCATGAGAGACATACAGAGAGAGGCAGAGACACACGCAGAAGGAGAAGCAGGCTCCCTGTGGGGAGCCCGATGTGGGACTCCATCTCAGGACCTGGGGGTCATGCCCTGAGCCAAAGGCAGACACTCAACCACTGAGCCACCCAGGCATCCTTGTTTTATTTTAGTTTTTAACAAACACTGACTGGGTGCCTATTGAAAGAACTATGGAAACAATTCTTGCCAAATTGCACTTGACTGTCTCATGGCACTGCCCCCCCTTTTTTTTTTTTTGCCAGAAATCACACCATTAGAAAGTCTTTCCTTGGACTAGAGCCTTTATATGTCTTTGACAATACAGGGGGTGAGACTCACGGTGCCCACACCCTAATGGCTTCACTCAGAAACAGAACATCAAAGGTTGTGGTTCCTGACAGCTCTCCTTTATCAAGGAAAAACCACAGAATTTCTTTTTTTTTTTTCTCCCAAAAGGTTTATTTGTCACATTTGAAGTACAAAATCATATACACAAATATTGAACCATGTATACGTATCTATACATATTACTTAGACCTACACAACCCATCTGTACCTTCTAATCTAGTCACCAACACTATCTTCTGAGTAAAAAGCATCACCTCTAAAAAAACAAACCTTGTTATTAGTAACACTGCTAAATGTAAATTATTTGCACTTTATCATTTCGAAGGACAGAACAGATACTGCACAGGAAGTGGGGAATTTCTAAGTATAAATCCAGTATGTCTACATGGGCTTCTTAAAACCTATTCTATAGGAATAATCAAGAGATGAATTTTGCCAAAGTCTTTGGGCATATTAAGTATAAAAGAAATGTAAGTTATGAGAAAAAACTTTGTTAATTAGTTACATTCCAGGGTTTTTATTTTGGTTTTTAATGCAAAGAAAGGACTTTATTTTGTCTAACAGTATAGCATTTCTAAGTCCTATTTTCTATAGAGTTGTAATGAATTTGGGGGGAGATACCTATATCTGCTCACTAAAGGAGATATATGATTTTTAACACTGTGGATTATTTCAACCCAAATCCAAGAGCACAGTTCTTTAGGAAAAGGCAGAAATTTTAGGCTTGCCAGATAACAGAATATATGCTGTCATTGAACACACAGATGTCCTGCTGATCATGGGAACTAAGTTATAAAAGCTTCTTTGTTCTAGGATGTCATCTACCTCACAAACAGACCACAGGATACTAAGCCTCAGATGCCTAAAAACATCTCCATTCTAGGCACAGGATTTTATCAGTGCTTACTCCCATACCTGGGAACACAACACACACACACACACACACACACACACACACACACACAGATATGGGTCATTATCAAAGTCAGATTTATATTAATGGCTTTACAGTAGCAACGCAAAATGTACTCAGCATCACATTTCCATAGGAAAGTTTATATTTACACTCTACACTTCAGTTTTGAAGTGTGGACCCAAAAAACATTCAATTCTCTAACCAGTGAATTTGCTGAGGGTCCCATGCCCTCAAATCACCTTAATTCGGCAGAGCAAAAGCCCTTCCTTGGCTGCCAGGCGCTGGCGGTGGACTTTGTCTTGCTGCAGCTCTTCATGGTTTGGATGCCAGAGTTTCATGATGATCCTTTCAACGTTGAGAGCGTATACAGTGTGTGTAGGAATGACTTCCCTGTGTACCTGCAAAGGTCACAAAGGTCGTGCACGTTGGCCGGAGGCAAAGACGCAGGGACGGTAGCCCCAGAGCATGCCAGGCGTGCAGCTTGCTGCTCCGCGCCATCGGGGGGGCGGTGGGAAGCTGGGTTCTGACCTGCATAGGAGCAGAGGCCGAGGGCTTGCCCTTACGCTGTTGTAAGCGACTACACCACTCTTCAGGGATGGCTGCGGGTTACGTTACTACCCAAGGCATACTTAAAGTGGCCAGCATGTGACCGATAAGCTTGCCTTCTTGACACAGCTGATGTCAATATATCTGTAAGGTGATTCTCCACCGCATAGACAACAGCTGAGACTGCCTCCTCGGTGACGTTGTCCAACCCCTGCTCCTAAGCAGTCACTATCATCCTCCCTTCCAGCTGACCCCGAGTGGGAAGCATCATTGTGTGGGAACAAAGTTTCAAGTCATCATCATCTTGGGGATCCTTTGCCACAAACTGCTGGGCTCCCGAGAGGGGATTTTGAGGCTGGAATCTATGATCAAATTTCTGACGAACAGAAGAAAGTTTTTTCTTTCCCTTTGGTTTTCCAGGGTTAGCTGCAGAACCCCCGGTCCAGGGCAAAGATCCAGCACCCTCTGGTGTAGACACCAAAATCTGACAACGCGTAAGAATAGCCAGGAGGAAGTCGTTGTGAGAATGGACATTATCCTGCATGAGAAGTCAATGGGCTTCAAGGTCAAACTCTTCTTTGCTGATCTGCTGCTTGAACCACAACTTTAACTTAGCCCAGTGTTGTTTCACGTTGTCCCCCAGGGCCTCGCCCAAGTTCTTCTTGGCCGCTTCCAGCTCGCTCACAGAGGCCGCCGTTGCTCCCCACGACTCAACCACAGAGTTTCTATTGAGTGCTCACAACTCCCTGGGCTGGGGAGCCGGGCAGGGCCTGGGTCGGAAGGACGTTGACAAGCTACAGCTTGCCTTTGGATCTCATTCCACAAGGCTGGGGACCCCGGGAAGGATGGGGTCTGACCTGTGTTTTATTTTATTTTTTTGACCTGTGCTTTCAGATGACTGGTTGGGCTGCAATGGGTGGGTGTGCAGAGGGGCATGCGTGGCAGCAGGGAACCTCTGTGGCAGACCTGGTCAGGGAGCTGGGACCTCGGACCAGTGAGGAGCTGGTAAGCAGAGTGGGCGGCAGCCCAGGTGGGAGAAGGATGAGTGTGGATGTGCTGCCTTTGAGATGCTTGTGAGAGATGGTGAGATGCTGGGGGAGGCGAGGAAGGAGTGTGGAGGGAAGTCTGGGAACCCATTCATGCAGGATGGCCTGGACAGGACTAGGGAGGGTTTGGAGAGGAAAGGCAGGGGTGTGGAGTATGCCCTGGTGCTCAGAGGAGGCCCCAGCTGCCCGTCGAGATCAGGCCACGGCTTGCTCTGACACGGGGGTGTGATGGCCCAGTCCCAAACGCAGCCCCAGCAATGCTCCAGGGCCTGGGTACTGCCACTTCCCCAGCATACACTTACCTGAATACATGGCTGTAGGAGCCCTTTGGGAAGGCCAAGGAAGTTGACTGAAGATCCTGCCACGGTGTTTCAGGCCTTGCTCTTAGAGACTCACCTTCTCCTCTAGTAGCTTCTGGATTGAAGAGAGGCTGTGATGGGAAACCCCCTTTCCTCAGAGGGTGTGTGTTTGTGCCAAATAGTCATGAGGGTCCATGCACCCACCTGTGGGCCCAGGGCCAGTGCAGATCCTTGGCCCTTGACATGTGATGCTGACAAGTAGCCCTAGATGGGGTTCCTGCTGAGTCCAGGGAGGTGAGCCTGGGGTGGGAGGAAGGACAGGGACGCAGACTGCCAGGCTTGGGGGACAGGGAACATTAGCACCAGCCTGGGCAGCCCACTGAATCCAGGGATGGTCTCCTCCAGGTGCCCATACAGAGTACACGTGTAGGTGACCTGTTTCCTGTCCCCAGTGTCTGGGGGCCAGGCTGGAGAAAGGATGGGCAGTGCTACCACAGGGAGCCAGGATCCCAGCTCCATCAAAGCCAGTGAGCATAGGGGGTTGTGGAAGGGGAGGTGGACAAGGGGGTGGGGTGACTGGGTGACGGGCACTGAAGGAGGCCCTTGACGGGGTGAGCACTGGGTGTTATACTATACGTTGGCAAATCAAAATCCAATAACAAGTATACAGAAAAATATAAAGTTGGAAAAAAATAAAAGCCAATGAGCAGTGTGAGACGTGAGCCAGGAGAAGGGGAGGAGCCCCCACCAGCACAGAGCTTCTTACTCTGCTTTGTTACAGCTCAGGTCCTTATCTATAAAATCCGAAAGAGGCTTGCAGGGTTGTCAGGAGAATCACTTGGCAGGGGACAGGTATGGGAGTGCCTGTGTCCCTCTCTTCCCCCTGGTGACTTCTTTGGGTCAGCCTTGGCAGGCTCCCATTTCTCTTCTGTCTGCCTGGTACCTGGGGCTCGCCCACGGTGGCTGAGCCGTTTAATGGCTATGCCTGCGGGTCCCCCATGGCTCTGAGCACAAGGGTCTCTCCGGGTGGGGCAAAGGCCTCTTAGATGCAGACCGCAGCTCCTGTTTGCAAATCACCCTGCATTCTTTATACACCCACTTTGTGCCAGCACACACTGACTCATGTCCTGCATGACATTGTTAGATTTAGTTCTCACAACAATTTGACCAGGTACCTATTATCCTTCCCATTTTACAGTTTAGGGAACTAAAGCCCAGAGAGGTTGAGGAACTTGCCCAAGGCTGAACAGCTACTCACAAGTGGAGATGAGATTTAAGCAGTTTGTTGCTGTCGGTGAGGATGCTCCATGGTGAGCTCTGGTGAATATGTCCACCTCCTCTCTCATTTACCTATGCTTCTTTGAAGTTCATCTGTTATGACAGTGCTGACCAGTGGCTGGTCACCTTCAGAGTGTGGATTCCAGCCGTGAAGACGTAGATAAGTCTGCCTCCCACCACTGACCACTTGGCCTTTCACTCCTGTCTCAGGTGTCACCGTTACTGGTTTCTCCTACTTCCTTCCGAAGTCTTCTATTCCTCTGCAAGTCTTGGTTTTTCGCTCCTCAGTGCATCTTGGGGTGGTTGCCGGTCGGCAGGGATTGACCGTGTGATTTAATTCACCTGCCCTTTGGATGGCATCTGGCTTGGTGACTCAGTGTGGTAAGGGTGCATCCCCATTCACAGTGGTCTAATCCAGGGACAGGCATTTCTCAGGCACAGAGGGTCCCAAATGGCATCTGGGTCAGCGGTTGTTTCATCTTTAGGAGGGTGCTGAGGGCCTTCCACTGGCGGCTCTGCCGTCATCTCCATGCAGCTCTGTGGGTGGCCACAGGAGGACTGAGTTAGGGGAATTGGTGTAGGAGCCTTGTAGGGCCACCCACGTGGCACTACCAGTGCTCTGGGGTCTCGCTGCCTGCTGGGAGGCACACCCGGGTTTGGCTGGGTGCCCGGTGGGGAACTGGGAATGTGTTGGTGACGGATTGTTTCTCCCATCACTTGCTTCCATCGTTTGCTTTAAAGCCAAGGCTGCAAAGTGAGATGGGAGCACTCCAACTTCAAACATGCAGCAGGATTCCTTTTTTAAATTTAAATTTTTACTATTTTTTTCTTCAAATTTTTATTTAAATTCTAGTTAGTGAATATACAGTGTAATATGGGTTTCAGGAGTAGAATTTAGTGATTCATCACTTACATTTAACACCCAGTGCTCATCATAACCAGTGCCTTCCTTAATCCTCATCACTCAGTTAGCCCATCCCCACCCACCCCCTTCTAGCAACCCTCAGTTTGTTCTTTATAGTTAAGAGTCTCTTATGGTTTGCCTTCCCCTCTGTTTTATTTTTTCCCTTCTTCTATGTTCATCTATTTTATTTCTTTTACTTTTTTTTTTTTGAAGATTTTTATTTATTCATGAGAGATGCACAAAGAGAGGCAGAGACACAGGCAGAGGGATAACCAGGCTCCCTGCAGAGAGCCTGATGTGGGACTCAATCCCAGGACCCCAGGATCATGACCTGGGCCAAAGGCAGATGCTCAACCACTGAGCCACCCAGGCGTCCCTCTGTTTTGTTTCTTAAATTCCACATATGAGTGAAATCATATGGTATTTGTCTTTCTCTGACTGACTTATTTCATTTAGCATAATACTTCTTGCTCCATTTACATTGTTGCAAATGGCAAGATTTCATTCCTTTTTATGGCTAATATATATATATATATCTCACATCGTCTTTATTCATTCTTCAGTTGGTGGACATGTGGACTTTTTCCAAGGTTTGGCTATTGTGGATAGTGGGAACAGTGGTATTCCTAATTTCAATAGTGAGGCTGCCCCAAGATCCCAGCCATAAGGTGTGGGCCTGAGCTGGTACACCTGCCCCCCTCAGCTAGGTCTGCAGAGCAAAGCACTGCCGACTGTATGTGGGAATGTCCTTTGCTGCTCGGGCATGCTGATTTCATGGAAGAAGCAGGTTCTGCTTAGGTCCAGGGATAAGTGCACTTACTACACTTCCTACAGCCCAGGAAGCCCCATGTTAACCAGTGCCTGAGACCCACAAGGAGCCAAGGGGCATGTTTGCCACAGAGAGATGGGAAAGCACAGGTCTGTCTCTCTCTAATCTGCTGTGCTCTAATCCGACCTAATCTAAACCTATATTTTTATGTATATGTTTATGTATAATGCAAAGCCTAGGCATTCAGGCACTGAGAGTGAGTAAAATATGTAACTTCTCTTTACAAGTTCATACTTCACGGCCACTCTGGGTATGTTAGGGTTACCTGCGTGCCCCACCCCCTTTACCATCCACCCCTCAGCCCTTTGACTCATGCACTTGGTTTGGGGTGGGCCAGGATTTTGGCATTTTCCATGAGCCCCAGGCAATTCTGATGTGTAGCCCAGACTAAGAACCATTGCCCTAGGGAAAGAGGCAGATACAGGCTGCTCCACTTCAAAGCAGGTAACAGGGATTATTATAAAGACAAGGTTTCTGAAAAGCCCAAAGGGATCTGCAAGATGGATATAAGAACATTGGTATCTGCAGGACATCCTCTTTATGCCAGGAAGTTTATACATTGTCTCCTTAATGGATATCCCTCAGGGGGCTACCACAGTATACAGATGGCAAACTGAGGCTGCAAGAAACCCATGGCTCCTGTCCAAGGTGCTAATCCTTGGTTCTGTGGGTTTGGCCCCTTGCAAATGGCCTTAGTATGGTGGCATTTTGGCACAGCTTTGGGAAGTGGAGTGAGAGACTGCATGTCAGAATCACTGGGTAGGAGGGGAGGTTTGATATCCTTGGAAAATACAGATTTCTGGGTCCTCTTCGAGCTCTGAGGGTTTGGCAGGGAAATCTATTCTAAAGCAGCTGGTGTGCTGACCTACACAGAGATCCCTGAGATCTTTCTGTGTCTGGAAAACCGGGGTGCATTATTAACAAGCTGAATCTTGTCCTAGGACAAAATCTTCCTTCAGTCAAGACTGAAGGAGCACAGGGGTGGTAGCACACTGGAACCCCGAGGGGTGGGTGGGCAGAGAGTGAGTTGGGGGTGGGGAGGAGGCCATGCCTGGCTGCTGAGCACCTGCCAGGATCCCGGTGCCAAGACTGGCACCTCTCACACCTTACTGGATGGGACCATCACAGCAACTCCACAAGGAGGATCGTATTTCTCCCCGATTTCCTGATGAGGAATATTTTCTAGTTATATATTTGCCACTTAACAAACCATTTCAGTGGGGCACCTGGGTGGCTTAGTGGTTGAGTGTGCCTGCCTTCAGCCCAGGTTGTGATCCTGGAGTCCAGGGGTCAAGTCCCGCATCGGGCTCCCCACAGGGAGCTTGCTTCTCTCTCTGCCTGTGTCTCTGCCTCTCTCTCTCTCTCTCTCTGTGTGTCTCTCTAAAAAATATTTATTTTATTTATTAAATTTTATTTATTTATTCATGAGAATAAATAGATTTTATTTGGCTGCAATAGATTTATCACAGCTCCCACTCAGGAGTCTGCCATTTGGGCAGGGCTCAGCTGGGCCGGCTCACCTCTGCTCATTGTGACTTTCAGTGGAGTGGCTCCACTCGGGGCTGCTTTCAGAGGGCTTTCCCATATGGCTGGCAAGGTAGGTGCTGACTCTTGGCTGGGGGCTCAGCTGGCTTCAGGGGTGGCCTTGCTTCTTCTTCATGAGGCCTCTCCATGGGGTGTGCGTGCTTCCTCCTGGACCTGTGGCTGGGTCCCCAGCGTGAAGGAGCTGAGAGCCGGCACTTACAATGCCTGGTGTTTTCATGGTACCGCCTTGGAAATCACGTCAAGTCAGGTCTGCTGTGCTCTGTTGCTGGAGGTGGTTCAAAGACCTTCCTGGGTTTATGGGAGGGAGGTACAGACCTACCACCATCTGATGGGAGCAGTGTCAAGGTCACAAGGCAAGATGAGCATGTGGGACTGGAAACAGTGCTGCAAACCATTTTTGGAAAGTACAACCTGCCACAGATGTGAACATCTGGAGAAGTTACTGGCTGCCTAAAGCTACTGGTTAGGGAATGAAAGTACCAACAAGATGGGAAGCTTTTCCAGTGGAGCTCCTTGGCAGGGAAGGCCCTGGATTCAATCAGTCAGAGATCATGTTTTATTTCTAACCTACAACGTGCATGTCTACATTTCCACAGTTAATATTTTCATTGGGAAGATGGGTTGATAATGCCTGGTCTCAAGTGTTCAACTTCCCTAGAAAAACAAAGGCCTGGGGGACAGGGCAGCATGATCTGTGGCTGGCTCTTCCCTAATTTGCAGCCTTTGGCCATGTTTGAATTCGGCTACCACTGATTTCAAGCTACTAACTGTTTGACAACAGGCTTGCACAACTCCGGAATATTTAACATTTGCTGCCAATAAACCACTGGCTCTTATCATTGTAGAGGAGGATAAGATGGTGACTTCACACTCCAATCCTGCCCCCCCAACAGTGGGAGATGTCCCTGAACATGCAATCCTCTTTGGTCTTTGCCCTTTCTGTTCTCTCTGCCTGGAATGCCTCCTCCCCTGAACTCCCATCCATATGGCCCAGCTCACATGCAACCTCCGTGGGAGGCTGACTTGGGATATCCTCCCTACATCCATGTGCTCTTTGGTTGGAGAACTAAGCACACCCGTCCCCCCACCCCCAACCTTGGTGCATGCAGTGCTTTGGGTGGAAAGTGTTCTTGTGCTTCCAGTACTACTTATTAAGGGCTTACTGCATGCTAGGGGGTGTGCTGGCTTCTGGGAGACAACTTACCCCTGGGGTATTTATTGTACTCCTGTTGTATCCAGCCATCATCTAGCCCCTGGGTCAGCAGTGGTAGGGCTATGTGAAATGCCCGGTCCTACAATGTGGCAGAGGCACCTCGCTGAGATGGGGGGAGGCACCTGGAATCCCTAGGGCAGCTGGCAGAGCAGGGAGATTCCTTATAGGGGGCAAAACTGAAGCCCCGTGTCTAGAGCACCCAGAGCCCAAGGAGGGCATGGCTGGTGGCCAAGAAAAGCCACACAGAGGCTTAGAGTTAGCTTGGGTTGCAGCAGGCAGGCTCTGCAGCTTTGAGCTGGGGAGTCTTGGGGTCTGCTGCCTGGGGTGAGAGATCTCCTTGCTTCTGTCTGGGACCAGGGTGGATGGGGCAGGGCAGCAGACAGAGGGTATCTGGGGAGGCAGATGCAGCTGTCAGGGGAGGGGCAGGTCTGGTCGAAGGGGCTGTAGCAGGAGCGGCTCTCCAGCGTCCTTGAGGCTCTGGCCTCTCCTCATGATTACTCACTCATCCTTTTCCTGAACTATTTAAAAAAAAAACAAATACACTACATTTGTTCAGATGTTGTGGCTGAGGGAACTGTGCTACTACTGATTAGAGTCCTTTTGTACCTGGGGGGCCACCCATCAGGAAGTTCTGCATCTCTGGGGCTGCTTACCCGGGCTGCCTCATTCCTGGCTCCTGTTAGTGTCCTCTACCTTTGAGCTCTACTTTATCTGCTCCCATGTTGTCTTATTTGATCCCATGTTGCATTATTCTCTGCATTTTTGTGAACGGATTTCGATCCTTTCGGCTGGTGAAATCAAATCAGTTAAAAATGTCAGCTGCTTGGTTCACCCAAGTGTCCTGGGAAGGACTAGTGTGTGTGTGCGCGTGTGCATGTGCACGTGTGTGCATGTGTGCACAGACATGATTTGGAGGTGTGCTCTTGGCTCTGGGGTGTTAAAAGGCAGAGGAGACAAGGTTCTGTCCTCAGCTGCCCCTGTATTAAGAAGTAGTTTCTTTCTTTTTTTTTTTTTTTAAAGATTTTTATTTATTTATTCATGAGAGACAGAGAGAGAGGCAGAGAGACAGGCAGAGGGAGAAGCAGGCTCCATGCAGGGAGCCCGATGTGGGACTTGATCCCAGGTCTCCAGGATCAGGCCCTGGGCTGAAGGCAGCACTAAACCGCTGAGCCACCAGGGCTGCCCTGGGTAGTAGTTTCTAGTGAAGTTCATTTTTGTTACTAAGAATCTTGTAGACACCTGCCTCCTGTATGTGTCCATGGAGCAAGAGCGAGCTCTTTGGGGTCTCTTTTTTATAAGAACACTAAACCCATCATGAAGACCCTACCATGACCTCATCCTGCCCTAATTACCTCATTAAGGCCCCATCTCCAAATATCATCGATCTGGGGTTAGGGCTTCAACATACGAATTTGCGGGGGAAGAATGCAAACATGCACAAAGGAGGGATAATTTCAGCTCAGTAACCACTGCAGTGTGAGGACGCCCCACTGCATCAGCAAAATCACCAACGTTTGGTTGCCCTGTGGTGCTGGCACTGTTTGGGTGACTGGTTGACAGTGTATTTACACTCGCACATGCATAAGGCAGAGCTCTCTGATGTACCACACATGCACATTCTTCCTGCAGTGCGAGCTTGGCATGATGCTGTCTGCCACCTCTTAATCCCAGCGCTTGGGGAGCCCAGGGGTCCCCGCCTGCAGCACTGCCTAGCTGTGCATCCTCTGAGGTGCGCGGTGTTGCTCAAAGCTGCATCTCCCACAGGGGTCCTGTGGCTCTCCAGGGTGGGAGGTGTCCCAGCTGAAAATCTCCTATCTAGATTCCCCTGGATGGCTCTCTTTGGGGTCTGTTGGTTGGGGGAGAGGCCAAGCTTGCAGAGCCTATCCAGTCCTCACCTCTCCCCCACCCTCAACCGGATTTTGCTTGGTGAGTATGTATGAAGATCTTGCTGCTTACGATCTTGTGGACTTGAACCTGGGGGAGAACTTCCTTTCTCAGTTTGTATAAGCCCTGCTGGAGTTTCTGAGCCTGGGACTTAAAGCTGAACCCCACTTAAAGCGAGGAGTTTATTCTTGGCAAAAATGCATTTTCCTCTTCCTTGAGCAAAGAGTGCTTAAAGGACTTAGAAGAGGTTAAAAAAGAACTTTGTGGATGTTAAACATTCTTGCAAAACATGTTTTTTATGATTTGTAAGTTAATAAGAAACAAATGCAAAGTATTTTCTTTCCTAGACTATGAAAATGAAAAAGAAAGTATAAGAAAGGTCTGTGGGGAAATCACATGGGGGGGCGGGTTGGCCTTTTCTATGTGGCTGAGGACGCCTGAGGGTTGCCCTTTGGAGTCCCACCCACCCCCTCTGAATCCTAGTCAGTGCAGATGTGGCTTGGCTCCCAGGCTGGCCCCAGGCGATTTCCAGCCCCCCAGCAGAGACTGGGTAAAAGGGGGCTAAGGCCCTCCCTCCGCAGCCTTTGTTTGTGTCTGTCCGGGCCAGAGATAATCTTGGACACGAGGAGATGGGCTGGCCACGTTGGTGTCCTCAAGGAACTCACTGGGGGTCACTTTTCCAAACAGATACGCTGTCTTTAAAGGTCCCAAACTGTACGTCTGCACGTAAATCATGAGTGAAGTTCTTTTTTTTTTTTTAAATGATAGTCACACAAAGAGAGAGAGAGGCAGAGACACAGGCAGAGGGAGAAGCAGGCTCCATGCACCGGGAGCCCGACATGGGATTCGATCCCGGGTCTCCAGGATCGCGCCCTGGGCCAAAGGCAGGCGCTAAACCGCTGCGCCACCCAGGGATCCCCATGAGTGAAGTTCTCACCAGGCACTTTGACTTCCGTGAATTGGGAGTTGGAAACATTCTCTTGTCCCTCCTATACCTATCCATACCTATCCATGCGTGATGGTCACCCCACCTTCCCTCGGAGTGATGGCTCCTTCCTTCCCCCCATGTTGGGCCCCTGCTAGTTCTTTGGCCTGGTCTTCCCTGTGCCCACCCACCTGGAAGTCCCCGATGCATGCTGAATGCAGTTTACCCTGGAAAAGGAGACCCACAGAGTCTCCCCACTCAGACCTCACACCACATCAGTAGTTTGCAAGAGGGATTTACCTTTGCCAAGCAGGGACATCTTCCATGGCTGGGCTTGCAGGGAGAGAACTTCTATCATGACCGCCATTCTGTCACTGTTGGCAGTGTGACCTTTGGCAGCTTATCTACCTGGTCTGAGTCATGATACAGCACCTGTAGGTGCAGGGTAAAATGAAATGAGGCAATGTATGACAGACCCACTGTAAGGGGTGGCTCTTGCAGTGTGCTTTACTGCTATGAGATAGGATGCCTGAAGTTGGAATATTCTGGAACTGGCTTATTGATCTCAACAGCTGGCTGTTCATAAGCCTTTTCCAGGCAGACCTATTACATCTTCAGTACCTTACACTTAAGCCAGAACTCCCATCAGGGAGGGGGATTCAGGAGGCTGTGTAGCCCTGTGGCTGAGCGTGCAGGGCCCTGATCACCGCTGCTGGTATTATGATGCTGATTTGTACAATTGGGGTATGATTTAGACAGTTAATACTTGAACGTTATGTGAACTTCTTGACCAGTTTCTTCTTGTGCCATTACCTTCTTCTGGCTTTGGTTTTCTTCGTCAAGTTCTTTTTTTAGTGTTCTTTCAGTGAGTCTATGAGTAGTAGTACCCTCTCCCAAGGGATAAGTTGATTGACATTTTCTCTTGGGCTTTGAGAGCATTAATAGTCCTCTGGCCCTTGTCGTTACTACTGTGCAGTCGGCTGTCTGTCTGATTCTTGCTCCTTTCTGGGTAATCTGCTTGTTTTCCCGGGCTGCTTGTAAGAATGTGCCTTTGTCTTTTGGTTCAGCAATTCTTCCTTATGTGTGTGTGTGGCAAGTCTTTTTTAAATTTATTTTGCTTGGGGCTCTGATTCACTATTATGTGGCTTAATATCATTTTGGAATATTTTTGGTCTTTATTTCTCAAATACTGTGTTTCTGTCATTCTATGAGTTTTTAACTTCAGGGTCTTTGCTTCTTGTTTGTAGAGATTCTATTTGCTCATCTCTTTTTCTAATCGATCTGTTGTTTTAAAAAATAGCCTCTTGGTTTTGGGGCACCTGAATGGCTCAGTTGGTTAAGCATCTGACTCTTGATTTTGGCTCAGGTCGTGATGTTAGGGGTGGTGAGACTGAGCCCTGCGTCAGGCTCTGCACTCAGCACAGGGTCTGTTTGTCCCACTCCAATTCACCCCTGCTATACTTTCTCTCTGAAAGGAAGGAAGAAAGAAAGAAAGAAAGAAAGAAAGAAAGAAAGAAAGAAAGAAAGAAAGAAAGAAAAAGAAAGAAAGAAAGAAAGAAAGAAAGAGAAAGAAAGAAAGAAAGAGAAAGAAAGAAGGAAAGAAAGAAGAAAGAAAGAAAAAGAAAGAAAGAAGAAAAGAAAGAAGAAAAGAGAAAGAAAGAAAGAAAGAAAGAAAGAAAGAAAGAAAGAAAGAAAGAAAGAAAGAAAGAAAGAAAGAAAATCTTTAAAATCGTAGTCTTTGGGCTTTGAATTCTTCTTTTGCTTCTTTAATAATTTTAAATGTATTTTGTAGTCCCTATAGGATTATTCTAAAGTCTGAGCCTTTTGGGTTAGTACTCTAGTTCGTAGTGTTTGCTCACTCTCACTCATGGTAGGTGATCTTTATTGTGTGTGTCAGTGTTTTTCGCTGCAAGCTTATCTTTGTGGTGGCTACATCTTTGAGGCTTTCACGGACTCCCAGATGAGGTCATGTCCCTCCAGATCCCATCTTCATGTTTGCCAGGTGCTCCAGGGACATCCCTGGCCTGTTACTTCATTTTTATGTCAATTTCTTAGATTGGTGGTTTGTGGATCCTGAGGTTAAGGTAATTTAGGCTCATGTGTTTCAGATTTCCAGGGAAGGATTTTAAATTCATGCTCAGAGATCAGGAAGGATGACAGACTTCCTGTCATTGCCTGTGCCCACGGGCAGGCTCTCCCAGAGTCTACCCTTCTCTGGGTCTGCAGCCCATCTGGGCTTGACCTGGATCCTATTCACTCAGTGTGGGCCTTCTATTCTCACTACATATTCACTCATTGCGGTACTTCCAGGTTTCCCCAAGGCGGAGCTTTGTTTCCATATTTCTGACCAAATTCAGTTCCATTCTTTCAGTGTGTGTTAAGTACCTACCGTGTCCTGGGACCTGGAGTGACAGACCTTGTCCTGCTGGCTCCTGCAAACATGTGGGTGAGCCCCCAGCTTTGGGAGCATCATGTTCCCACATTTCTCCTCCCTTTGCCTCTGAGGTAATCCCTGAGTTCATTCACATTCTTACATCCTAATGGGAGCAGTAAAGAGCAAAGATTTTGGTCAGACCATGCATCTCTCTATACTTCAGTGATGTGATTTTTTTCCTTTTATCCTTGATCTCTTTTTTCCTTAGGTTTGGAAGGGACCTCAGAAAATTTGACCTAGCTCCTTTCCGGGTTTGTGAGGTAATAGGAGTCCACTGTGCTTATTATGACATAATTTTGCTGTTGGTATAAAGATGGCCCTAGAGCCACAGAAACCTGCTAGCTTACCAGAAGCCCACTTCAGCAGGAAGGTAGGCCATCAGTGTGCTAATGAAGCTAACTAGAAGGGAGGATTGAACCAAGTAAATGAGCCTTTTCCTTCACACTGGGTTGTGAGCCAGAGGAATTTGGAAGCCTGAAATCCAAAGTCTAGTTTAGTGTAGCTTTGACTTTTGTTCTCTCTGTGGCAGTCAGGGTTCCATCACCTGTTATAATGGCGCTGAAGTGTTGGCCAGCCAGTTGTCGGTTCTGAAAGAAGTCAGCAGGTATGGATAATAGGATGTTAAGGAACTGTGTGGAGGCAGATCTTGTGACAGTGGGACCTGCACCAGGTAGAGGCAGGAGACATGGTCTTAAGGCCATCACTTTGCTGTGTGATCTTGGATCCTTTAACTTCTCCAAGCCTTGGTGTGCTGTCTGGGTGGTTTACTCCTGCCTTGCAGGGTTGTTGTGCAGTCAAATAAGAAAGAATTTTTTTGGGTGACCAGCTTATAGTATTAAAAAATGTGAAAGGGTCTAAAGGAACCTGATTTAACTTGAAAAGGTGTTTGCATGAAAGCACTTTTAACATAGGACTAAGAGGACAAATAGTCTCTGGTCTCTGTCATGCTTTTCTCTGGAGCCTGGTGCTCTTTACCTTGAGAGTTTCTGTCCTTTTCTGTGAAAAGGACTTCTAAGCCGCTTCATTTTAATTGTAGATGTATCCAAGGTGCACTGGACATGTCTTAATCAGTTGAGAGAGTAAACAATCATCTCTTCCCTTTGCTGGGAGCTGAGCATGGCTGACACTGCTCAGCCTTTGGCTGCCTACGAAGTGAGGGTTTCTCTGGGGGTAACAAGCACTGGTGCCACTTGTTAGTCTGATCCCCACTGGATGTCCCCATGCTAGGGCCTCCGCTGAAGGGCAGATGGGCAGAAATCCTTGTGGGGACCACAGCCTTGGTTCATGCAAGCTTTGGAGAGGTAGGCACAGAACTAAGATTGTAGGTGTTGGCTCAAAATTTAAGTGCATCAGAGGATGATCTTTTATACTGCCAATGATTATTTCATTAAACTGCCAATGATTATTTCATTAAGAGTTTTAGTTAGAAAGTATCTATCTTCCTCTTTGGAATATTCTAAAATTGGGCCCCTCCAACGTTGGAGGTGTTAAGAGTTCCCATAGAGCTGAGGGTGCTGGGGGTATCTTTGGGAATGTGGGGAGGGTGGGTCCTGAGCAGCCGTACTTTCTTTCTTTTTTTCCCATGGCCACGGCCATAGCCACGGGACAGGCCTTGAGTGACTGAGGGCCTTTCCCCAGTCTGTGTTCTCCGGCCTCAGTAGTCTCATCTCTAAAGCCATGGGATTAAAATACCAGACAGGGTGGGTGCCTCAGTGCCTGAATGCCCCTGAATGAAAGAACGCAGAGGTACAATTCCAGGAAGTTATTACTGCCTGTAAATGATTGCCACCAGCTTGCTTCTGGGGTGAGGCGGAACACCATGCATTGTGCAACCAGTGTTCTCATCATTGCTGTTTCACAGGAAGGAGGGATTGCCAGGCCGCGTAGCAATGGGGTGTCTCTGTCAGGATCGGGTCAGATGTTCCCTGCGCAGATGATCCTGCTTCTCCCACAAGGCTCCGCCTGGGGGCATCTCTGGGCCTCATTGTCTGAGCCCCTTCCCATGCGCTCAGCCTTTCCTCTGTTTCCTATGGGACAGCTGCTAACTCTCCAGTGGCTTGCACATCTGGTCAAGTTCTGGCCCATTTCTCTCTCAACAAATGATAGGAAGTGCAGTATCTTTTGTCAAGCACTCTTATGATTGCACGTTAGGCGCTCGAAACTTACTAGTGTTTTTCTGGGGCCAGATTATTAATTTGCTCAACAGTCATTGAAAAAGGATAGGGAGTGCTGTGGGGGCTTGCTAGTACTCTCATCTATGGCCTGCCTAGTGAAACCATGGAAGGGCATAGACAGTCCTGAGGCTGGGCTTTGAATGGCTCCCTATTCCTTCCCGGCTTTTCCTTCTGCCCAGTGTGATGGTGGTCATAGCAGGCTCTTCCTTCTCTTCATTTCTAACTTCCAGTTGGTGAACAGAACCTCATGGCTGGAGCTACTGAGCAGGTAGTGACTAGGAATCCTGGTCTATATTGTGCTTCTCCAATGGTTGGTGGCATTAAACATCTTTTCATGTACTTGTTGACATCTGAATATCCTTTTCTGTGAAATGTCTATTTGTGTTTTTTCCCCCATTTTCTAATTGGATTATCTGTTATTTTTAATAAATTATATGTGGTGTTCTTTTACCCTGATTTATTCCTTCATATCCGTCACCACTCTTTGAGATTTCTATTTATTTACTTGATTTTTGTCCAAATCCCTCCCAGTCCCTCACCTTACCCCATTACTGAAGAAAGAAAAACAGTGTTCATCATACATTTTCGAAGCAAGTCACATATGCAGTTTGCAAATATTTTCTCCCATGCCCTCTCTTTCTCAAATAAATAAAGAAATCATTAAAAAAAATCTATCTTGAGTTAGGTTTTATATAAGGTACGAGGTTTAGGTTGAGATTTTTTTTTTGCCTATGGATTTAGAATTGCTCCAGCACCATTTGTTGAAAAGACTTGACTCTTTCATCCATTATTTTTGCAACTCTGTCGAAAATCAGTTAGCCATATTTGTGTACATCTATTTCTGACTTCTCTATTCTGTTCCACTGATTTATGTCTGTCCCCCTGCCATACCACATGGTCCTAAGACTGGTAGCTAGAAAAGTCTTAATGTTGAGGAGAGTGATTTCCCCCACATTATTATTCTTCTTAAATTTCTTTTAGCTACTAGTTATTAAAACCTACTTCTTTAGACTCTCCATATAAATTTTAGAATAATCTTGTCTATGTCTCCAAATATTCTTGCTGGGATTTTGATAGAAGTTGCTTTAAGTTTATAGATCAATTTGGGGAAAATTGACATCTTTGCTAAATTGAGTCTTTTGATCTATGAACACTATATGTCTCTTCATTTTAGATTTTGCTTTCTTTTATTGCCATTTTGTAGGTTTCAGCTCCAATTAAAGTTTTATTAGATTTACATATATTTCTTTTTTTTTTTGCACTGTTGTAAACAGTATTGTACTTTTAGTTTTGGTTTCCATGTGTGCATTTACCAATATGTAGAAATACAATTGATTTATGTATATTGAGCTTATATTCCGCAACCTTGCTGAAATCACTTAATTTTTCTAGGAGTGGTTTTGTACATTCCTTGGGTTTTTCTACAAAGGCCACTATGTCACCTGCAAATAACTTTATTTCTTCTTTTCTGATCTGCATCCCTCCCCTCCCCTCCCCTCCCCTCCCCTCCCCTCCCCTCCCCTCCCTTCCCTTCCCTTCCCTTCCCTTCCCTTCCCTTCCCTTCCCTTCCCTTCCCTTCCCTTCCCTTCCCTTCCCTGTTGTTGCCTTGTGGCAGTGGATAGAATTTCCAGTGTCTTGTTGAATAGCAATGGTGAATGACCATCCTTACTTTGTTCCAGTCTCAGGGGGAAATCATTTACTCTTTTACAATGAAGTCTAATGTTAGCTATAGGGTTTTTGTAGATGATCTTTATCAAGTTGAAAAGGTTCCTTTCTATTCCTGGTTGTTTGAGAGTTTTTATCATTAATGGGTATTATATTAGATTTTGACAAATAATTTCTTCTGTATCAACTGATATATGATCATATGATTTTTCTTCATTAGTCTGTTAATATGCAGTTACATTGATTTTCAAATATTGAACCAGCCTTGCATACCTGGAATAAATTTGTTTATTTTGTTTGTTTATTGATTCTTTGAGTTAATACAGTATTAAGGATTTTTGCATCTATGTTCATGAGGGATATTGAACTATAGTTTTCTTTTTTTGTGCTCTTTTTGTCTTATTTTGTTTTCAAGGTAATACTGACATCATAAAATTATTTTGGAAGCATTTTATTTTCCAGAAAAGATTGTGTACAATTGGTATTAATTATTTTTTAGGTGTGTGGTAGAATTTCCAATGAAACCATCTAGGCTGGAGATTTCATTTTGGGGAGTTTTTAGCTTACAAATTTAATTTATTTAAGTTACATAGTTATTCAAGTGATCTATTTTGTATTAAGTGAATTGTGGTAGTTTGTGCTTTTTGAGGACATGGTCTATCTCATCTAAGTCATATATTTATGCGTGGAAAGCTGTTCACAGTATTCTCTTAGCCTTATGCTGGCTGCAGGTCCTAGCCCTGCGGTGATACGATAGCACCTGCCACATTTCTGATACTGGTAATTTCTCTCTTTCTTCCGTCAGCCAGTAGAGGTTTGTCAATTTTAGTGATCTTTTCAAAGAACTAGCTTTTTGCTTCATTGATTTGATCTATTGTTTTCTGTTTTTAGTTTCATTGATTTCTGCTCTCACCTGTAATATTTCCTTCCTTCTGGTTACTTTGGGTTAAATTTGCTCTCTTGAATTTTATCTAGTTTCTGAAGGTGGGAGTTAGTTTACTGATTTGAGTCTTTCTCCCTCTTCTAATGTAAGCATTTAGTGTTGTATATTTCAGTCTTTGGTATCAACATCCTATTAGTTTAAATGAAATATGGAACAGTTTCCTCCTGTTATGTTCCTCTACACTTGTCCATTTATAATATAACTTTTACATATTTTTTCTATATACATACATTGAGAACCACATCAGTCCATGATGTAAGTCTTGCTTTAGCCATCAAACATAATTTAGGAAACTCCAGAGAAGGAAAGTTTATTGTATTTATCTACATTTTTACTTTTTCTGTTGCTTTTTCTTTCCTGATTGTCCAATATTCTTTCATCATTTATTTTTCTAGTTCCATAATTTTCTTTAAGCTCTTCCTTAGGCTGAGTCTGCTGGCTCAAATTCTCTTGCCATTCCTTCACTTAAGAAATGTCTTGCTTTCCTCAAAGTTTTTTGCTTGGTATAGAAATCTGGTTGACAATTCTTTTCTTTCATCTCTTGAAATTGGTCATGTTACCTCTTTCTGGCTTCCTTGCATTTGAGGAGAA
Source organism: Canis lupus baileyi (assembly GCF_048164855.1). Taxonomy (NCBI): domain Eukaryota; kingdom Metazoa; phylum Chordata; class Mammalia; order Carnivora; family Canidae; genus Canis; species Canis lupus. The sequence continues at coordinate 27,528,436 of NC_132857.1, read as the reverse complement.
ATCTGCTCTTATTCATAACAGTTATTCCTTAGAGTAAGCTGTCATTTCAATCTTGATGCTTTCAAGATTTTGTATTAGTTGTTAGTTTTCAGAAGTTTGACTATGATATGCTTGATATGGTTCCTTTGGGTTTTTCCTATATGTTTAGCTTCTTGAATCTGGAGGTTCATGTATTTTGCCAAATTTGTGGAAATTTGAGCCATTATTTCTTTTTTTTTTTTTTTTTTTATGATAGTCACAGAGAGAGAGAGAGAGAGGCAGAGACACAGGCAGAGGGAGAAGCAGGCTCCATGCACCGGGAGCCTGATGTGGGATTCGATCCCAGGTCTCCAGGATCGCGCCCTGGGCCAAAGGCAGGCGCCAAACCACTGCGCCACCCAGGGATCCCCCCATTATTTCTTTCAATCCTGTTTTAGTCCCATCTTCTTTCTCTTCTGGGGCTCAGATGACACAAATGTTAGATACTGTGTTGTAGTCCCATACGTTCCTGAGTGACCATTTTTTTCACTCTGCTCTCTCTCTATTGTTAAGTTTGGATAGTTTTTATTATATCTTCAAGTTCACCAATACTTCCTCTACCTTCTCTATTCTACGTTTGAGCCCATCCATTGAGATTTTTTTTTCAGTGATTGTATTTTTCAGTTCTAAAATTTCCATTTGGTTCTTTTTTTGGATATTCTATTTCTTTGCTTAGATTTTCTGTTTTTGATTTATTTCAAACATGTTCAAAACTGCATTTCTGTATTGTAGCATTTTTATCATGGCTACTTTAAAATCCTTGTTGGGTAATTCTAAGACCTGTGTCATAGCAGGGTCAGTATTTTTTGATTATCTTGTCTCATTCAAGTTGAGATTTTCTTTGTTCTTGATATAATGAGTGATTTTCATGTGGACCTTGGGTATCTCAGGTATTATAAGACTCTTAATCTTGTTTAAAACTTCCATCTCAGCAGGACTTGTTTGGCTCTGTGCTGGAGGGGAAGGAGGATGCTGCCTTGTTGCCATTGGGTGAGACTTGAACCCGGGTTCTTTGTGTGGCCTCTATGGACACTTTGGGTGGGACAGGGTGCCTCATCATTGCTGGCAGGGGAGGGACACCTTCTTATGTGGTCTATCTGGGCATTTCAGAGCAGGGATTGGGGATGAGCTACTCACTGCTGGCTTCTGACACACTCTAGGCCCCCTCTGATACACTCCAACATAGAGAGGAGAGATACATCAATCTACTGACTGGGGGTAGAAACCTAAGATCACCGCATGGACTCCAGGGACACTATCAGGAGTAGGGGTAGGTGGACTCATTACTACAGGTGGGCATGGAAGTCCTGAGTCTCCACTGGGCCTTTACTGTTGGGAGTGGGGCCACAGTTTTTTCTCTCTGGTTGGAATAAGGCAATGTTCCGTTTTGCTAGGTTGCCTTTTCCTGGTCCTTTGGCTAGAGAGAGCAGGCTTTCACTAGAGCCTTGTTTGTCTGTGCCCATTGGTACTGCCAGGTGGCCCCTTCTTCAGGCATGCAGTCTGGGATATATGTGGCAAAAAAGAAAATTGTGGGAACTCTTGAGGAACACTGCCATGTTATTCCTCAAGTTCCCTAGCTGAGCAGACTTCTCTCTCCTTTCCAGAGTGTTCTTATGTTTGGCTTATAAGTAATATCCAGGGTGTTTAAGCTATGCTTTGTGGGCAAAATAGGGAGAAATGTGTTTACTCCATCTTGTCTGGAACTGGAATGCAAATGGGTTTTAAAACCATCACATGAGGGAACCTCCCTGTTGTTTTTATTGCCTTTTAGGGTTGGGTGTGAGAACTCACTTAGGGTGTTACTCTTCTGGCTGAAATTAGGACACCCCCCTTCATTGCCTGGCAGATGACATCCTGAAGCAGGCATGGCTTGTATATTCCCCCAGAATACTCACTGCAGTGGGAAGAGGGCTGCTCTGTTGTGGGCCTCTCTTTCACACCTGGCTCAGAACCCTTGACTCCACAGGGTTTTCTGTTTTTGACAGCCCAAGGATAAGATACTCTCTCCCCTATGCTGCCTGCCCCTTATACAAGTATCATGTGTCTCCCTAACTGCTTACCCATCCAGGTGCCCATGACTGGGGAGATTTATTTCCTCTTATGATCCAAGCCCAGCCCAGGTCTGTTACTCAGGAGCCATGAACTGAGCTGGTTAGAGCTGGACAGGCTGAGAGCGGAGGCTCTGACTAGTTGTGTGTGTGTATGGGGAAGGGTTGCTGGGAACAGAGACTTGGAGGCTCACAGTTGGGAAGGGCATGTGTGAGGTCATTTGGCTTCCTGCAAGTGACCTGTGGAATTCCCCCAAACCTCAAATGACAGAGATTTGGATAGACTTTTATCATGGTTAAGACAGTTAAAGCTTCTATGTGGTATATGTATACAATGGAATATTACTCAGCCATTAGAAATGACAAATACCCACTATTTGCTTCAACGTGGAGCGACCTGGAGGGTATTATGCTGAGTGAAACAAGTCAATCGGAAAAGGACAAACATTATATGGTCTCATTCATTTGGGGAATATAAAAATTAATGAAAGGGAATAAAGGGAAAGGAGAGAAAATGAGTGAAAATATCAGTGAGGGTGACAAAACGTGAGAGACACCTAACTCTGGGAAATGAACAAGGGGTGGTGGAAAGGGAAGTGGGCGGGGGGTTGGGGTGACTGGGTGATGGGCACTGAGGGGGGCACTTGGAGGGATGAGCACTGGGTGTTATGCTATATGTTGGCAAATTGAACTTCAATTAAAAAAGAAAAGACAGTTAAAGCTTCTATCTTTCACTAAGTCTCAAATTCAGGGAATGTTAAATAAAAAAGAACAGTATTTAGGATTAAAGTAAATAAATGAAAGATTAGCTTCTGTTTGAACTACCTAGGTGATTTGAATATTCAGCTTTTCTCAGTGGAATGTCAGAGGATTTTCAGGAAATACAATCAAGATTATCCAAAGTTGCTGAAGACCTTAAAATAAGTTTGTTAAACAATTATATGCATCTGTCAAGGGTTAGAGTGGCATAAGTGAGGGGAGGAGATACTTCTTTGGGATGCTTCTTTTCACCAGACAGTGGTTTCACCAGACAGGGCTAGGGGACAGGAGGTCTGGGTCTAAAGTCTTCCTTTTCCTCTGAGTCCTTCTGTTGTGTGATGTTGGGTGATTTCTTGCTCTCTCTGAGCTTTGGCCTCATCATTGGCCAGCTGAGGCAGTTGGACATGGTCCTTATACTTAGTGTTTTGAGATCCTTAAAGTTGACTCTTAAAATTCTTCAGTGGAAGAATTCCCCATGAACATTTGAATCAAGTCCAGACTGTAAGGGGCCTCCTGGTAGCTCAGAAATACACCCATGCACATATAGTCAACTAGTCTTTGACAAGGGTATGAAGAACACACAGTGGAGAGAGGACAGTCTCTTTAATAAATGGTGCTGGGAAAACTAGATATTCAAATGCAAAAGAATAAAACTGGACCATAGCTTAACACTACTCCCCAAAGTGAACTTGAAATGGATTAAAGATTTAAGTGTAACACTTGAAACCATAAAGCTCCTACAAGAAAACATACAGAAAAATCTCATTGACATTGGTTTTAGTAATAATTTTTTTTTAAAACGAGACATCAGAAGCAAAAATAAACAAAAGGGACTGCATCAAACTAAAAGGTTTCTTCATAATGAAAGAATCCACCAACAAATGAAAAGACAGCCTATGGAATGGGAGAAAATATTTGCAAACCATATATCAGATAATATGTAAAGTACATATGGAACTCAAACAACTCAATAGCAAAACAAAAACAAAGACAAAAATAAACAGTCTGATTAAAAAATAAGCGAATGACTGAAATAGACGTTTTTCCAAAGAAGACATACAAATGACATAGCAGCACTATTCGTGGTAGCCAAAGGGTAGAAACAACCCAAGGTCTATCAAAAACAAATGAGTGAATAAACCAAATGTGATATATTATACAATGGAATATTATTCAGCCATGACAAGAAATAAAGTATTTATACATGCTATACCATGCATGTACCTTGAAAAAACTATGCTGAGTGAAAAAAGCCAGACACAAAGTCCTTTTACATGAAATACCCAGGACAGATAAATCCACGAACACAGGAAGTAGATTAGTGGTAGCCAAAGGGTAGGGCGTGGGGAATGGAGAGACTGGAAATGGGCATAATGTTTCCTTTAGGGTACGCTAATTGTTCTGGACCTACAGACGGTGGTGATACAACATTGTACAAGTAACCGAATACCGCTGAATTATAAATGGTTTATATGATGACTTTTGAGTTATGTTAACTTTACTGTGATAAAAAAAAAAAAAATCCTGACTTCTGGGCCCCACTGGAAACTTCTGAATTCTAAATCTCTGGAAGCAAGGTCTAAGCACCATGATTCAAAGCTCTCCAGGTGATTTCCATGTGCAACCAGAGTTGAGATTTCTGGGTGTCTAGATCTAGTTACAGGAGGTAGATTCATCAGGGTTAATAAGATTTTGTACAGTTCAGGGCCCCGTAATACTTAGAGCAACTGAAAGATCAGTATTTATAACATATAGAACCCATGTAAATACAAACAATCCAAAATGTGTCCAAATATGAAAATCATATCTGAATTGGGCAATCACAGGAGAGAAGATCTTTAAAAAGCAAAAGAAACAAATGGAAAGAGGTTCAACCACATTAGTAGCCAGGGAAATAAAAATGAAAGTAACATGGCTAGCTAGATTTCATTCATCAGATTGATAATAATGAAAACAAAACAAAGCAAAACACACAGTACTTGCAAAGATGCTTTGGAATGGGCACTTCTGCAGATTGTTAGCAAAAATGTGACTTCTTATTGTATTTTTGGAAAGTTAATAAGATGGTTGAAATCCCATATCTGGGACTTTACCATAATAAAACAATGGTTACTGAAGAATTGATTGTAGATAACAAAATATAAACCAGAAATAACTTGCAGCCCTTCAAAAATGGAATTGTTGAATAATCAGAATATACTCACATCATAGGATATTATGCAGCTATTAAAAATAGGGAGTTAGACATCTATCTATTCACTTGAAATTCCAACATTGTAAACGCTGCCAAGTTAAAAAAAAAAAAAAAGCCAGTTTTAGAGAAAACAGGGCCTCCTGTGTATGGCCTCTTTTTCTGTCTTTGTTTCCTCCATCTCCCCCATTCTGCTGTGGCCTTCACTTCCTGCAATGGGCCAGGCTCAGCCACACCTCTGGGCCTTGCCCATGCTGTTCTAGTTGCCTAGAATGCACTTCTCAGCCGCAACCTTGTAAAACCTACTTACGGCTCACGTTAAGGAGGTATCTCCTCTTCCAGGAAGTCCTCTCTGACCTCTCCTCCCTCCAATGTGTGTTCCAGTCCCCCAGGCTTCTCTCTGACCTGTCCTTACTATGGTTTCTGCTACTCATCCTTTGTCTCTGGCCTGGGGCCTCCTTGTGGGGGAGGGACTGTGTCTTGGTCACTCTTGAACTCTGCATGCCCAGCACCAGGTCTGGGGAGGGCGGAAGTGGAGGAGCAGTGGTGTTGAAATGGAATTGAAGGGGATGTGGGCCACTGCCTGTAGGGATGGGCTGACCATTGCGAATCAGACTATGTGAGCAGAAGTGGTCAGAAACTTTCTTGGCTGCTTCTTCAGACCTGATTTTGGGAAACATTGACCCATTTAAAAGGAATGGACTTAACAGTATGTTCTCTGTTATTGAAATAGTTGAATGAACCATTATGCATTTTCTAGCTCTTTAAAGGTGATTGGACATAGGGTGATCAACTGGTCCTGGGTTGCCTGGGGTTTTCCTGGCTTTGGTGCTAGAAGTCTCATGTCCTAGGTAAAACCTGACAGTTGGTTGTCCGACTGTGTGGGTTACCTGCTGAGGTCTCTTACTGTCCTTTCCCAGGGTCCAGCTTGCTGTGTGAAGAGTGGGGTCAGCAGGAGTTGTTTTCTAGGGGAGAATGGTACTTGGTACATCGTGGCCAGGTCTGGCCAGTATCCTGCCACTTGCAGCATATGCAGTTGACCCTTGAACCACATGGGTGCACACTGCATGGTCCACTTATTTCAGATTTTTTCAAAAGATACAATATAGTTATGTAAGTGTATTTTTCTTATGATTTTCTTAATAATATTTTCTCTAACTTACTTTATTATAAGAATACAGGATATAATACATGTAGCATACAGAATACATGGTAATTGTTTATGTAATCAGTAAGGCTTCTAGTCAAAAGTAGGCCGCTTAGTAGTTAAGTTTTTGGCAAGTCAAAGTTATATGTGGGTTTGTGACTGTGAATTCCTGGTGTTGTTCAAGGGTCAGCTGTAATCTCCATTTAACTCCAGAAACCTAGGTTTTCTAATACTCAAAATGAGCATAAAAATCCTAAATCCAGTTGGTGGGAATTTTCAGCATGATATAAATAAAGTCACTGGAGTGAGGTGATCATAGCATAGCCACTATACACTATATACCTCTAGTGTATAGTGGGCGCTATGCACTGTGGTTTTAACTCTCAACATCTTAGAGATGGGGGCTCATCTAACTCCCATCTGACAGACTAGGAGATTGGGGCTCAGGAAGGCTGAGCAATCTGCCCAAGGTTACACACAAGCAGGTGGCAGGGCTAAGCAATTGTTCAAATGCCCTGGGGCTCGTGTCTGTTTCTGACTGCAGGCTTCAGGTGCTGGCCAGGTAGACACGAACGGAAGCTTTCTCTTGGACCAGGCCTCCCCACCAATGTTGTTGGGCAATCCTGCTGGGGAGCCTCTGGCCTAAGGCTGTGGGAACAGCTAATGAAACAAGCAGTCCCCCTGGGTGACCATGGTACATCACCCAGGGCTTCATCAGAAATGGGGAAGGGATCCAGTAAGGCAATCAGGGCAGTGATTCTTTCATTCTGGCAATCATTCCTGCATGCGTTAATTCACACAGGTATTCACTCACTGCCTCTGCCACCTGAAGGGAGGGAGACTCCCCCCACCCCAACAGCAAATACACTGGTGCTTCTAAAGAGAGGTGCACCCAGGATTGTCTGCCTGGGGTAGTCAGTGAAGGCTTCCTGTAGGAGGATGCATTTGAATTATGCCTGGAGAGAGTGGCTGCCACTGGATGGGCAAGCTGCTAACAGCATTCCAATAGAAAGGCCAAAGCCATTGTGCAAGTGCGGGAGGTTGGGGCAGTTTGACATTACTGGGATTGAGGAAGTGTGGTGGGGGTGTGGTGGGGAGGAGGTCATATCAGCTCTGGGGGCCAGGGAAGGGATTGCAGTCATCCTGAGGCCAGGAGCAGTCACTGGAGAGTTCTGAGGAGTGGCAGCCAGTTTTGTGGGCCAGGAAAGCACAGCTGGGATTACTGAGGGACTGAAGCATCCCAAAGAGGGAGGTGAAGGCCAGAGCAGAGCAGGGCAGGGGCCCAGTCTCTCCCGCCCCTGCTCCCTGCACCAGGTTCTTGCTGACCCCAGAGGGAGGGGAGGGAGGTGTCTGGCCTGAGACCCAGGGCCCAGAGTTGGGGATGGGTGGAGGGGGAGATGAGAAGAGAGGTGGAAGCAGCTTTCCTGGTAAGGGGAGTGATGAACACTTGGTTTGAATTTGGAAAGACATTTCCCCCCCTGCCTTCTGCAGAAGGAGCAAGTGCCTTTCAGACGCCCTGACTGCTCCTCATCCCACTGATTTGCACAATATACAATTTCTTTGCATAACAGACAGAATAATCTCATTTTCTCACTGGCTACACAGCTTAGCTTTCAATCAATTATTCCAAATACATTAAAAAAAAGTCTCCATGTCACTTCTCTGCCTGCTCAGTGCTCAGTTTTCCCTGTCAAGGAATTTGCAAATCAATTGCTTTAACAATACTTTCCACAAATTACCTTCGAAGGCCTGTGATGTCACCCACAGTTAATGTGCTCCTGATAAATAATGCATCAGGAAGTGGTGAGGCTTTTTCTTTCTCCGGCCTCCCTGAGATACAATAAAGGAACTGTCGTGTTTTGTGTTGAGCAGCCTGGCTTCAGCCTTGGGGCCCCAGCGTGTGGTTGGGTGCTGGGTGGCAGTAGTGGGTGGAGAGGGGACCAGCTGGGGGCATAGGGTGGCTCTGTACCCACTGTTGTGGCCTGGCCAGCGCAAGACCCTGCACCTCTTTGCACCTCAGCTTCTGTGCTTGGACTTGGGAACAGGCGGTCCCACATCCTTACAGCCTTGTCTGGAGTCCAGATCACTCCACCCAACCGCTTGCCTGTGGGAGGTGTGGGAATGGCAGCTGTTCTCACTGTGGGGCTTGGGTCTGGTGCAGAGGCTGTGATTTTGGCTCCTGGTTCCTGAGAACTGTGGAGAGTGGCTGGAAAGCAGAGGGCATTCTCTTGAGCTGGCTAAGATCCCAGCCCAAGGAACCCCAGTGGTCTGCATTCTTGAATTCACCATCCCATGTACGGGGCTACTCCGGAGAGGCTTCTGTGCTCTGAGTGGGGCTGCAGACCCTGAATGCAGGCCTTAGGAGTGCTTAGAGGAGCTATGGCCTTGGGGGAGAGCTGTGTGTTCTGGGGGCTTAGGCAGCACCGGAGCTGGTCTTGGCTGGGGGTTGGGATGACAGGAGGGTCTGGGCCTTTGGCTGGGGTCTGTGCAGTTCCTTCATTATATGCTGTGTGCAGTGTATGCTTGTGTGCACATGTGTGTGCAATCACTCTATGAGTGACATGAGGTGGGTGCTCTGTACTGAGGCTTTTGCAAGGGGCAACAGGACATCCCCTGGGGGCTGCAGAATTTGCTTATAGGAATAAAGTTCATTTTTTCCTCTGTATGAGTCTTACTACTGCTGGTGTCTTCATGACTCTTAAGTGTGTTTGATATTGCAAACTAAAAATCATAGTTTCAGCGCGGTTAAATAACGAACCACGAGCCAAAAATTTGGAAGTGGGCTGAGCTCCCATGTACATAGAACAAGGACCTGGTTCCAGTACTACTTGTCAGCCCCATGTGTGAAACTTGGGCTCCTGTTGCCTCTGCATTTAACCAGAGCCCTGTGTGGAACGCACACTGTGTCTCTTGATTAACCGATTGCACTGTGTCTAATTCACATCACAGGGTACACACTACAGGAAGAAAGACTGTTTGCAGGGCTGCCAAGATGAGAGGGAAGAAGGGCCTGACCCTGCCTAGGGAAGTTAGAGAGGATTCCAGATGGAGAGGACTCAGGGTGGAGTGTGAAGGGCTCGTGGGGTGCGGGGAGTTCCTGAGGTATCTGGCTTTTGGAGAAGTGTTATCTGGAGCGTCCTGGATGTAGCCATGGGAGATGGAGAAGGTTCTCTGGTAAAGGTTGAGGAGTCTGTGTTCGCTCCTGCAGAGTGGCTTTCTGACTGTGTGTCTTGAGATGTTAACTCCAAATGGCGTGCTTGGGTGGGCAGTCAACAGGGCCTTGGTGGTTTGGTGGCCTGTGAAGTGCTGCCCACTGCACTGCACACCCTGGAGGTGGTGGTGTTAATGCAACGAACAAACCTTTGAACATTTTAAGAAGAAAAGAAGAGAGTTTTATTTGAGCCCAAGTTAGGACAGCTTCATAGGATACACAATCCTCACAAAGAAAAGATGCTCAGAAGAAGCAACATTTGGAGCAGGGTTGTGTACATTTTTTACATAAAGAGTTACAAATCATCAAGACAAGGGACATTCCAGAAAGCTACAGAGGTTATCTTCTGTTTTAGTATGCGCAAGGCTATAGGACTTTAATCTTATGGGAACCTGGTCTCCCATCCAAGTACTAACACTTGCCATCAGGGAAATACAAATCAAAACCACAATGAGATACCACCTCACACCAGTGAGAATGGGGAACATTAACAAGGCAGGAAACCACAAACGTTGGAGAGGATGTGGAGAAAGGGGAACCCTCCTGCACTGTTGGTGGGAATGTGAACTGGTGCAGCCACTCTGGAAAACTGTGTGGAGGTTCCTCAAAGAGTTAAAAATAGACCTGCCCTATGACCCAGCAATTGCACTGTTGGGGATTTACCCCAAAGATACAGATGCAGTGAAACGCCGGGACACCTGCACCCGATGTTTCTAGCAGCAATGTCCACAGCAGCCAAACTGTGGAAGGAGCCTCGGTGTCCATCGAAAGATGAATGGATAAAGAAGATGTGGTCTATGTATACAATGGAATATTCCTCAGCCATTAGAAACGACAAACACCCACCATTTGCTTCGATGTGGATGGAACTGGAGGGTATTATGCTGAGTGAAATAAGTCAGTCGAAGGACAAACATTATATGGTCTCATTCATTTGGCGAATATAAATAATAGCGAAAGGGAATAAAGGGAAAGGAGAGAAAATGAGGGAAAATATCAGTGAGGGTGACAGAACATGAGAGACACTTAAATCTGGGAAATGAACAAGGGGTGGTGGCAAGGGACGTGGGCAGGGGGATGGGGTGACTGGGTGATGGGCACTGAGGGGGGCACTTGATGGGATGAGCACTGGGTGTTATGCTATATGTTGGCAAATTGAACTCCAATAAAAAAATATATACCAAAAAAAAAAAAAAAAAGAATCTTATGGGAACCTGGGAAGTTTCTTTCTTTTCCTTATCTCGTGTTCAGAATGCTTCTATGTGATTGGTTGGTTGGTTATTTGTTTAATGAAGCAGACATACAATGTGTGCTCAGAGCAGAAAATAGAAGACATGCTCTGAGTTGGGCCCAGTCATTTTGACCTTGGTAAATGTTAAAGTATAGCTTCCCTGGGAGTCCAGGGACAAGGCCCCAAAACGTTAAAGGTTGAAAATTTCCTTTACCAGTGGCACATGGGGACAGTCAAGAGGCTCTGGGAGGTCCTGAAAAATGTCCCTCAGACACAGGGCTGCTAAGCCACTTTTATTTTGTAATTTGTATTAATGTATTAATGAAATGGGTTTTGGGGAACATACTCTGGGAAATATCATGCAGGCAGAGAGGAGCCATTGAACCGTTCCTTGTTTCTTGGTTGCTCCTCTGGCTGGTTTCTGGCCCCGTGAAGGATCAGATGCCTGATGTTGGTGAGCTGGGCCGACTCAGGGCAACCCCGTGGCCCTGGGCTCCTACAGTGAGATCCTCTGAGGACCAGCAGTGCTTGGGGCCAGGTGCACGTGAGGTCATTGTGGCCACAATGTCTTGCTTGAGGCCTTCTCATGGAGGCTCCTGATCTGTAATTTCTGAACCAGAAAACAAAGTGGGGAATAGGGGAAAAATAAAACTTGAAATGTATCAAGTCAAGATTTTTTTAAGCCCCATGAAACCTGAACCTACCCTGGAGGATTTGGGGCCACTTGGGGCCCCTGGGGAGGAGTTAAGTCCAGTGGGCTGTCTGCCCTGTGTGCCCTCCTCTTTCGAAGCTCCCTAAGCTCTCTTTGAGGGTGACCAGTCAAGGGTGGCCAGACTTGCTGGGGCAATATGAGCTCAAAGCAAAACCCAAGGAAGCAATGATGAATCTCAGATGGCTAACAAGCAGAAGAAAAGCTGCTCACCTGGCCAGGACTAAGATAGACAGGAAGGTCCTGCTTCCTGCCCGATCATACTGGAGGATAGGTCAGATAATGGCAGGTGTTTGCTAAGATGTGGGGAAGTGGGTCTCCTGTGTTCTGCTGGTGCAAGAGCAATCTTAGACTGTGTATGGCGTGGGACCAATGGTCCCACACCCAGATCATTTCTGAGAGACCTGCTTACAGTGGGGGGAGTAGGTGAGTGAACTGCAGCAGTGCCATGGGCACCATCCAGCAGTGGGTGCCATGGCTGGGTATAGGTAAGCCCCTCAAGTGGTCTGAGAATGGGAGCTAAGCACAAAAGTCAAGGGCAGGAATGAAATTTGCAGTATAATTTCATTTGTGTAAATTACAATGCAAACACTCAAAAGATGGATTCAAGGAAGCCTCCATCTTCCAGAAAATCTATTCACATAAGGCAGTAGATGCCTTTAGCAGGAAGGAGGATGGAGGGTGGTGTTGAGGACAAAGGAAAATACAGGTAAACACCAAAGTGTTATCTTAGCCTGGGTTCCCTAGGAAGCAGAGCCTTGCAGCAAGGATTAAATACTAATGCTTTATCAGGGTGAATGAATGGGAAAGCCAAAGGTGAGCCTGGGCAGAGGTCCCGCCATGTGGGGTGACATTGCTGGCCTTTGGCAGGACCTCATCTGTGGGTCTGGATGTGACAGGAGGAGCCAGGAACTCTGGGAGCATGACCTATTGGCTGCAAGCATTGGAACTGCAGTGTGGTTGGGTGCGCTGGTGGCTAAGGGGACAGGAGGTTGAAGGATAGGAGAACAAGAGGTAAGAGACTGAGAAGATGCTCAGGAGGAGGCAGTCACCTGATGACAGAGCAGTGCCATAGGCTTGTGGGCTGAGTAGGAGCAGCCTGAATCTCCTTGTCAGAATACATACATGTGTTACTTAGATTTAAGTAGACCTGGGTCTGAATGCTTGAGCAAATTACGTGCCTGGCTAACCTGGGTTTCCATGTTGACAGAGTGGATATAGTGAAACCGTTACTTCATGAGAGTTTTGTGAATATAAAGTGCCCAGCATACTTGGCATTCAGCAAACATACACTGTGTTACTACCTGGGATAAGCAGGTCTGCTGGGTGGCACTCAGCTGCTCAGTCACCTGTCTGAAGCAGGACTGTCACATTTCCCATCTGGCAGGATCTCTTTCACATTGTAACAGTCTGGGATCTGCAGCAAGGGTGCCCTTCCTCCAGGGAGAAAACCCACCAGAGCAGTCTCCCCTTCATAATCAAGCACATGATTTATTTCTCTCCTAGGTTTCTGTGTTTTGACACCTGGTTACATCCAGCTTCACACTCAGAGTTCTCTGTGTACTGAGCACTAATTATTTCATGCATCCTGAAATAGAGACAACTAAATGCCACTTACTGCATTAATTGGGATTCGTTTTACTCCTGGGACCCTTGTTCTGTACAAAGATTTTAGGCTGTGTTTATTCATTAATTCAGCCATCTAGTCATTAGAGTCATTAGGCAATTTTTGAGAGTTTATTACACACCGGGCATGTTGTGGGCACTTTGTTCTAGAAGTAAGACCCTGGCTCCTGGTCTTTGGCACTACCTCATCTGTGGGTGTCACCAGGGCCTGCGGGCATGGAGGGCAGATAGGTGGCACCCACTGGGATGACCCCTTGGGAGGGCCTGAGGGAGCAGACGAAGTGCTAAGGGCCTTGGGAGGCCACTGCTCCTCGAGAGCCAGCTGGCCTGAGTTATAAAGCATGGGTGGGATTTCTCAAGGTGGCAAAGTGGGGGCTTGCTTGGTGGTGTGGGCTGATGAGGTGCTTGGATTTGAAGCGAAGCGTCTCTAGGGTGAAAGAGATAGCAGGAGGTGAAATTGGGGCCAGATGAGGTAGGCTCTGAATGCCAGCCCCTGGTATCGTTCTGTTGGATATCAAGCAGCAGTGGGCAGGCTGGGAGGTGGAATGGGGTATAGGGTGGCAAACCTGGGGGTGGGGAGACTGATGGGAGGCAGTGATCACAGATTGTACCAGGTCTAAGGAGCGCCTGGCTATGTACATGTATTAGATGTCCCTGAATGATCACTGCAGGGATACCCCGGCACTTGGCACCTTGAAGGGCCATTCTCACTGAGGGCAGTTTGTTCATTGTGGGAATCTGGCTTTGCTGCTGTTGTAGTGTTCAGAAGGATGACATTTGCTTATGTAAATCTAGCTTTTTGGCTTGCAAAATCTGATCTCCTTTTATTTTAAAGAATATGCTTATTTTATAAAACAGGACAGATTTTATGTGTTAATGCAGTATATTCAAAATATAGCATAAGGTTTCTTTTTTTTTTTAAAGATTTTATTTATTTATTTATGAGAGACACAGAAAGAGAGAGAGAGAGAGAGGCAGAGACACAGGCAGAGGGAGAAGCAGGCTCCATGCAGGAAGCCTGACGTGGGACTTGATCCCGGGTATCCAGGATTAGACCCCAGGTTAAAGGTGGCGCTAAACCGCTGAGCCCCCCAGACTGCCCTAGCATAAAGTTTCTAAACAGAAACTACATGAATTGCTACTGTGGGCTGGGGGTTTTGATGGAAGTGTTGTGATCCTCTGCAAAGATGTGTGCATTTTGGCTTGTCCTCCAAACAAGTGATCCCTCCTGCCCAAGAGATGAAGCCAGGCAGGAGCTTTGGTGCAGAAGCTGAGAGAGACAGAGTGAGAGACCCTATATGGAGAACGAAGACTACATGTCCAGTGTGGATGAACAAGTGTGCTGGAACTGGCTTGCAGGTGGCCTATGCAGGGGTCTCCCTGGACAGCCCTGCACATCTGCTCTGGTTTTCCAATCTAGAGAGAAGGTTTGGTGCCAATAGCCCACCCTTCGTTTTTATAGAACATTCGTAACTGCATATTGGATATGTAAGATTCATGCAATTCTGGTACTTTTTTGTTACCTATGGATGTTAGATACTGGGGGGCCTTGGAGGGATCTAAGCAATAGTAGTGCCGAGGAGACTGAGGCAGCAGATTCACTGGGGATTTCCTAGTGCTCCCAACTACATATTGTGTATCATAAAGTAAGGCAGTGGGTGAGATGAGCACATGGGTCCTCAGGACAAGAAATTTTGGGTCATCCCTCTCAACAAGGGCCCTACTGCTGGTAGTGGTTGTGTTGGTGACAGGAGGGGATGGGCAGTGAGCATCTGAACTCCTCAGTGCTGAGCACAGGCACCATGTCTCCTCCCACAATGCTGATGGGCAGCAGGAAATCAAGAGTATGTTCTGAGATTCTGCATGTCAGACTCTTGTCTAGCCCTGGCCCAGTATTGGCTCCTGGACTTCAGAGAAGCCATCGCTCCTGATGGGGTAGGGGTGGTCAGAGGCTGCAGCATGCCAGGGATTTCCAGAGCATGGTAAAGGAAGCCAACCCTTAGATAAACCAAATGATAAGAATTGGTGTCTTGAAGTAAACATTGGGCATTGAGCATTGAGTGAGCTTGAGAATTATTTGCAAATTGTTACAAGGGCTTGCTGAGATCACACACCTCAGCACAGGCCAAGAACTGCAAGGGACTGGAGAGAATCCAGAGAATTCGGTATGAAAGGAATGCAGACTGGCCACATGGTTCTAGATGCTGGTTTTAGAATCTTTGCCTACCCTTCATTGTTGCTGCCATTGATGTAGGTCAACTGTTCACAGATCTCCTCAGGTAGTACGTCTCCAAGCAATGCTGATTAATGATTAATGCAGTTCCCTTGGTAAACTGCACTAGTCCTAAATTAAAAAGCCCTCTAGATGGATAGCTGTTTACCCATAGTCAAGATTATGGCTTGGGGCGCTACTTGCATGGGGCATTACTCTGTCATGCATGGAAACCACATACTCTCTCAAAGCATGGAGATCTGTTTGTGAGAAAGTCTTGTAGTTAGAAAGGGCACTGTGTGGCCAGCCAAGCATTGCTTTTGTGCTCAGTCATTCAGGAGCTAAGGCCTCTTGGGTAGGTCAGTGCCCCTCTCTGTGTGGCTATTCACTCACCCATGAAATGGAAGCTTAAAAGTGGACCCCAGTGGACTCAGTGAGCTGTATGGTCCTTGCAATGTGCCTACTGGGTGGTGGGGATCATGTCCTGGTTTGGGTCTAGCTCAGGTGTTTGGGACGCATTTTTTTTTTTTTAAAGATTTTATTTACTTATTTTAGATAGAGAAAGAGAGAGAGAGAGAGAGAGAGAGAGAGAGAGAGAATGCATGGGGGAAGGGCAGAGGGAGAAAGAGAGAGAATCTCAAGCACCAATGTAGGGCTTGATCTCACAATCCCAAGACCATGACCCGGCCCAAAATCAAAGAGTTAGATGCTTACTGACTGAGTTACCCAGGTGCCCCAGGGGCTTAGGAAACTCTTAGCATATCCAAATCACCTGCTGGCTCTCTCTGGTTGGGGCTTGTGTGGGAGAGAGCATCCACGTCTATTTTCGTGGAGGGACTCAGGTCTTTGGCTGACAATAGAGGACTGTGGGCAGTTCTGTGTACTCTGGGATGTATGTCTTGTGGCCTTGTCGTCTATTAGAAGTAGAACAACTGGCTTGGCTCAGGCATTTAGACTCCAAACCTAGTGCTCTTTTTGTAGAATTCCAGGGCCTACCCCCAGGGAGAAGTGAGGTCTCTGTGTAAATCAGTGAAGAAGACAAGCCTTAGAGCAGCGTCTAAGTGAGGCATGCCTTGCAGGGTCAGTGCTGAGAGCTCTTGGGTTCTGGTTCATCATTTAATTCACAACTGACATTTGGGAAATGGCTGGTGGGCCTGTGTTTGCTACAATTCCAGTATGATTGAGTGTCATTTTCTATGCCTCCTGACACAAGGTCTGGTGCACAGGTGGTGCGGATAGAACTCCCCTGGAAGGGTGCTGTAATGGCCAGTGTAGATGGTGGCAGATTATGCATCTTAAAATGTGATTGCAAAATCAATAAGCCAATTACAGTGGTTAAATCTTCACTTTTTCAGAGCTGCTTGTGGAGCTGAGCTGCTTGCTGTTGCATTAGGTGGCTGTGCAGCCCAGACTGCAGGGCTGGAGGGGTGGGGAAGGCTGCATGGGAGCCTTCTTGCTCTCCTTGGAGCCCTGCCCTCACTCTCTGGTCTCCTCAGTAGAAAAAGCAGTTGCTTAAAAATTGTTTTACATTTAGGCATTGGAGATGGGGGTGGAAGGTAAGGAATATTTTTTGAGCTCCTATGGTAACTTCACATATCACCATTGCATCTTAACAACCCTTTGAATCAAACGTTGACATCATCATTTCACACAGAAGGCCTATCTGTTTTCCTTGCTACAGAGCAAACCTGCTCCATTAAAAGAAAGTCCCACTATCCTTTTAGCCCACAGTTCTACTGGGTAGTTCCTTCAGGCTGGGCTGGGCCAGACTGATGCTGGTGGGTTGACTGGGGGCCTGTTGGTCCTGAGTGGCCTCATTTCCAAGTCTGGAGGTCAGCTGGTGATTGGCTGAGGTGTGGGGGGATAGTACCTCTCACCATGGCAGGGGAGCCTGAGTGTGTTCCCATGTCAGTAGAGGGTTCTGACAGCAGCAATGATGGAAGCTGAAAGGTCTTTTTAGATCTAGACTCAGGGTGGACACAATGTCACTTCTGTCACTGGCTGTTGGTCAAAGCAAATGACTGGGCAGCTCAGAATGACAGGAGGGGCTGCCAAGGATGGTGGCCATTTTGGTGACCCACCACAGGGAGAAACTGAGGCTTGGAGACTTGAAACCTCCTTCCCAAGCCATGCAGTGGAATGGGAACCCAGGCTATGCTTTCCTGATACTGCATGTGGTGTGCAGCCTGGGCAGGAAAGTGTCACTCTTGAAAATAGAGCAATGCTCAACTCAGATAAATGAGTCTGTACTGTGGAATTTGAGGCAGCAGTAGCTGATGGTGGGTGGGAGTTTGCTGATAGAGGGTGAGTATTTAAATTTCTGAGTATGGAGAGCATCCAGTGTTGTATGGGCTGTTGAGTCCTCCTTGGTGGTGACCCTTGTGGATCCCTGAGTAGAGGGCTTCTGTATGTTCTCTGTACCCCACCACCCCTCTCTATCCCCTGCCGCCAAGCCTCATTTGTGGTGTGAGAAGCATGTGTGTGAGTGTGTACCTTCTGTCAGAAGGAATGCTTCATCTTTTTGGGAGTAATGAAGTTTAAAAAGACAAATTCATATCAAATACATTTTTGTTTGCAATGTTCACAGCTGGTATTTACTTTCATATTTTGAAATAATATGCTGATCCTGCTATTTCTTGATTAATTGATTTTAAACATTGTCTATTAATTGCAACGGAAGATGGTGATTTAGTTTTGCACACACGTCTTGCGTTGGCCCTTCCTCCATCTTCTGATGTACTTTTTATCACAACTTTTGGTTAAATCAATAGTCAGTGTTTCTGTTCCTATGATAATACATTTTGCTTACTGCCAAATGAAGTAGAGTATGGATGTATTACATGCATGTTTCCTCTTTATTTGGTTTTCTATGTACGTATATTTATTTCTCCTAAATATTTTTTACCAGATCATTTCTATATGAACCAATATTATATCAAAAGAGTCAAACTGACATTATATCAATTTCTTTTTTCCCCAGACCCTCCCATGTGGGGTTTCTGGTTCTTGGTTGTTCTCAAGATTCCTGAGCAGCCTGTCATCCCAGGGCTTCCCTTTGCAGCACACTCTTGATGGACTGCTAGGGCTCATGGCTCCCTTTCCTGCTTCATACCATCATTTTGCTGAAGCATGCTCCCTAGTGGCTCCCTAAGTTATGAGAAGTAAATTTTTAGGGTCTCTGTATGTCTGAAAATATTTGACCCAAGCACGATTTGAATGAAGATGATTCATTAAGAAGATACTCCCAGGTGAAAGTGAGAAGGGGTGGGGAAAGCAGGGCAGAGAGGAGGAAGCCAGGCCAATTGCGATTTCATGGGGAGTGCCCGACTCAGCCCTACCAGGGAACCCTGGGATGGATACTATCCTGCAGAATTTGTCCTGCGGAAGGCAGGGGCCTGGTGTAGGGGAACTTTAGCTCCTGGCACTCTATTTGGGCCCAAGGGTCATCACCTGGAGCCCACTGGAGCCTACCCAGCACACAGCAGCTGGTGGCATAGGCTGGAAGAGGCCAGCGGGGGAACAGGAACGTCACCAGGGCAGCTTGACAGCTGTGTTGTCAGAATTCAACATTCAATGCAGGAAACGGAAATCATTATAGGTGTTCACACCATTTTTAGAAAGGCTAAAGAAACGATTTCTAGGTGGCCCCTCATGGGAGGATTTTCAGAACAATACAAAACTGCCCACCAGCGAGCTATACCCACCAACCCCACCCCCCAGCCCTGTTCCGCCCCGAGGTAGTCTTTGGTCCCCTGTAAGCCGGAGCATAGACCTCAATTCTTCCATGCAGGCCGAGTCCTACAGAAAGAAGCCATCTCTACCACTGCCATAGCTTGGTGTCATATGAAGAAAACAGCAAGAAGGAATCTGGGGACCTGTTAAAGGAAAGTGACCCCTTCTTAACCAGGATTGACTGCTAGAAGTTTCATGAAAACTGCCTCCCCCTAACACAGAACCCAATTTATATCCAGGAGAGTGGCTGTGAGCAAGTCCGGGAAATAGTTTTATCTATCTAATCTTTACAAATAGGAGGAGGGTAAACTGGAGGTTTAGAAAGCAGTACAAATATCATACAACTGGATATACAATTCTAGATTAAACAATTTTTCTGAGAATTTCGAAGGCATTGCTCCATCATGTTCTAATTTATGGTTTCACTGTTGAAAAGTCTAATGCCATTCTCATTCCTTTCTTTCTTTTTTTTTTATAATATTTTTTTAAATTTATTTATGACAGTCACACAGAGAGAGAGAGGCAGAGACACAGGCAGAGGGAGAAGCAGGCCCCATGCACCGGGAGCCCGACGTGGGACTCGATCCCGGGTCTCCAGGATCGCGCCCTGAGCCAAAGGCAGGCGCCAAACCGCTGCGCCACCCAGGGATCCCTCTCATTCCTTTCTAAGCGACTTTCTTTCTTTCTCCTTCCCTCTGGAAGCTTTGAGGATCTCTTCTTTCTGCCTGGCATTCTAAGATATTATAATGATGTAGTTGGTATGAGTTGTTTTTCTTGCATTTTGCTGGATGCTCAGTGGACCCCTTCAATCCGAGTCTTATGACCTGTGCTATGGACTAAAATTTGTGTCCCCCTCTTTCCAAATTTACATGTTGAAACCTACTCCCCAGTGGGACGGTGGGGCCTTTGGGAGGTGCTTTGATCACAAAAGGGAGTAAGATCCTTATAGAAGAGGCCCCAGAGAGCTCCGTCACCCCTCCACCATGTGGGGACACAGTGAGACAGAAGATGGATAGCAGTGAATCAGGAAGAGGGCCCTCATCAGACCCAGAATCTGCCTGTGCCGGGATCTTGGACTCAGCCTCCAGCACTGTAAGGATAAGTGTTTGCTGTTCATGATATTTTTCTTACAGCCTCCTGAACAGACTAACATGACCTGTAAAATATTTAGTATCATTTCTTGATAATTTCCCTCTGTAACTTTTTCATTCTTTCGGGATTCATATATTAGTCAGGTTGAAGATTTTCTGAATTGACCTTTTCAGTTTCTTGTCTTTTCTCTTCTGCTTTCTATCTCTTTCTGCTCTAGTTTTTCTCTTCTTTTCCTACTTATTTCAGCCATTATTATTTGAATTCCAAGAGTTTTTCGTGCATCTGTTACTTTTCCCACAGAACTCTATTCTTGTTCTGTGCCTGCAAGATCTTTCTGATTTAATTTTTTCCTCCCCTTTTTTTTTCTATTTTGGTTTCATTTTTTCTCTGTTAGAAGATTGCCTCAAATGTTTGGTGATTGCTGGCTGCCAATTCATATTTAACAATGAAGCACTCAAAGAGAGTGAGGAGCCCTTGGGGCATGGGGGTACCAGTCAATCAGAGGCTTTGCTGTATGAGAGCAGGTGGCAATGCGACCTTATCATTGGGGATCCCCGACATTAGGACTTGGTGTCTGCACAATAATCCTTCTATGTCCTCTCTCTGGGTGCAAGCCAGGAGTGGGCTGTGTGGTGGTGGTTCTGCTGCTGAAGTTCAGACTTTCTCTCATCCTCTGTTTCCCTTCTGCATCTCACACCCACCCTCTGTTGTGTCTAGGTCCCCCAGGCTGGAGCCTTCTGGGTTAATTTCTCCCAAAACAAATCTTTGGTGTCCCGAGTCACGGGCTTTAAGAAGTGATGGAAAGCCCCAAGTTTCTGGGACCATTGGACATTCATCACCTTTCACCAGTCCTGGGATTTTTCCCCCCTAGGCCAATTGTGTCTATTGCCTGGCAGAATTGTTGATGGTGGCCCTCCCAAGTTGTCCCATTTGGGATAATAAATGTTGTGGCCCCCACCCCATGCTTCCTTCGAGCCTTCAGGTGTGCCCTGGGTGTTCCTATCCTGGGCCCTGTGGGGGGTGTTTGGTGTCAGCCAACTACTTTCCCTGTGCACTGCCTCTGCGCTTCACCGAGGGCAGCTTCCTGGGTCCTCTTGGGCCAGTTACCCTCTCCAGCTTTTTTCTAGATTCTAAAATGTTCTGCAGTTTTGCAGGTGCTGCTGTCCCCCTCCCTCATTTTTCCAGTCCTTATGGATTTATATATTAAAAAAATCCATTGATGTCATTTTAACAGAGCATTGTGAGGGACAGCTGATGACAGGTATGATCAGACTTCCACGTTCACCTGCAGTCTGGAGGGGACACGAGGGAAACGCAGAGCCATTAGGAAGAAACGTGGCTGCCACACCTCCTGGGTAAGCTCTTCCCTGCCTCTCTGTGGCAGCTCACAGATTTGATGTTTAATTATTTTACACATGGGGATTGCTGGATCTCTGTACATTTGTAGTGTACCAGATGCTTGTTGGTGTCTTGCAGGGCCTGGCATTGGGCTGAGGATGGGGTAAGACATAGATAACCTGCCCACCTAGGCTTACACTGTTGAGAGGACAGATCTTGGGTATAATGGGTGCCAGGGCAGGTTGTGCACTGGGTCAAGGGGAGGGCTATCTAAGAGCCTGCTAGGTATCTTTGGTCACTGGGGCCAGACAGGAATAGAGGTGTGAGGTGTAGTGGGTGCTTCAGCAGCATGGTATTTGAAGCTTTGTAAAGGATAAAGTGTAAAGAAAGTGCAAAGAAGCTTTGCAAAGCAGGCAAGCCCTCCCTTCCTTTTTCTCCCCCGCCTGCTGCAGTCTGCAGAGACACCATGAGGGCCTCTTTCTGCCTCCTTAGAAAAACCTGCAGCAGCATTGGGTGAACTCATCACGGCCAATTCTAGTTCACATGGTCCTAGAGCATAATGAGGATTTTCTTTCATTGGGTCAGATTTGCATAAGTTGTAACAAGAACATGTCAGTGGATACTGTCTCTCCCCAGTGTCTAATAAAGCAGAATTCAATTCAAGGTAGATCCTTCTCTGCCCCACCAGACCAAGTGCGATTCAATTTAATTCACCTGAGATTAATTCCTTGTGCATTCATTGCACGTCCTCCCTCTATTAGTTTTCTATGCTATGTAACAATTACCACTGCCTTTGAAGCTATATTAGTTCCCAGCTCTGTAAGTCAGAAGTTCAGCATGCTGTGTCTGTGTTCTCTGCTCAGGGAATCTCAAGGCTGAAACAGAAGGTTTGGCCAGGCTGAGTTTTCTTCTGAAGGCTCTGGGGGAGAAATTGCTTTCTTGCTCATTCTTTTTTTTATGACATAGAAAAATTATATATATTTAAGGTGTACAAAATGATGGTTTGATATATGTGTACATTGTGAAATGATCACCACAATCAAGTTAACACATCTATCAGTTCATATAGTCACCATTTGTGTGTGTGTGTGTGTGTGTGTGCATGTGGTTAGGTTTGAGATCTATCCTCTTAGCACATTTCAAGTACACAACACGGTATTGTTGACTATGGGCACAATGCTCTACTTTATTTTTTAATTTTTAAAAAGATTTTATTGATTTATTCATGAGACACACACACACACACACACACACACACAGAGGCAGAGACACAGGCAGAGGGAGAAGCAGGCTCCATGCAGGGAGCCCGATGTGGGGCTCAATCCTGGGACCCCGAGGTCACGACCTGAGCCAAAGGCAGATGCTCAACCCCTGAGCCACCAGGGTGTCCCACCATGCTGTATTTTAGATCTCCAGAATGTATTCATCCTGCGTAACTTCAGTTTTGTACCCTTGACCAGCATATCTCTATTCCCCTCGGTCCCCAGCCCCTGACAACCTCCATTTTACTCTGTGTCTGTAAGTTTGACTATTTTAGATTCCACATCTAAGTGAGACAATGCAGTATTTGTCTTTCTGTGTCTGGCTTATTTTGCTTAGTGTAATGTCTTCCAGCTGCCTCTGTGTTGTAGCAAAGGGGAGGATTTCCTTCTTTTTAAAGGCTGAGTAATATTCCGTTGTATATGTGTACCTCATTTTCCTTATCCATTTATCTAAGGAACATTAGGCTGTTTCCATGTCTTAGTTATTGTGAATAGTGCTGCAGTGAACATAGGAGTGGAGGTATCTTTTGAAATCCTGATTTCAACTTCTTTGGGCACATACCCACAAGTGGGGCTGCTGGGCCATATGATAGTTCATACCATTTTCCATAATGGCTGTATGGATTTATATTTCCCATCACCAGTGCACAAACTTTCCCTTTTCCCCACCTCCTCACCAACACTCAAATCTGGTCCTTTTGAAAACGGCCACTGTAGCAGGTGTGAGCTGAAAGCTCCCTGTGGTGTGATGGGGCACTTCCCTAATGATGAGTGATGTTGAGCACCCTCTCACATACTTGCTGGCCATCTGCATGTCTCCTTTACAGAAGTGTCTAGTTAGGGTGTCTTTGCTTGCTCATTTATTTTGTTCGCAGAATTCAGCTCCTTGCGGTAGTAGGACTAAAGTGTCCTGCTGCTGTCCCCTGGGGACTGCTCCTAGCTTCTAAAGGCTGCCTGTACTCTTTGCCATGTGCCCCACTCTCTTTTCAAGCCAGCAAAGGTGCATGAAATCCTTCCTATGCTTGGAACCTTCAACTTCCTCTGCTTTTACCAGCTAGAGAAAGCTCTCTGCTTCTACAGGGCTCATGTGATTAGGTTAGACCCTAATAATTTCCCAATCTTGAAGTCAGTTGTGCTAAGTAACATACCCTAATCCCAGAAGTAACCCCCAGAGGGTATGTACGCACCAGGCTCCCTATGGGAAGGGTCTCTTCACAGCTGCACTCTGTCCTGGGACACGAGGCTGATACACACAGATGAACTCAGTCTGGGTGTGGAGAATGTCAGGAGAGACATGCTCTGCTCCTGTCACTGTCACTGTCACTAACTAGCTGCCTCTCCCTGGGGCTCAGTTTGTAAGTGGTGATATTGGGATTGACTGATGGGCTTTTATCTCGGATGCCAACTCTGGCTGGTTGGCAGTGCTGCTTGAGATGTTTCTTAAGGCCTGTGAAGTTAACCTTAGTGGGGAAGAGGATGGTGATTGGTGTCTGTCAAGGATACTCGACGGGCCCTCCTGCCATCTCTACACCCTTCCAGCTCTTTGTTCAGCATATATTTACGGACGCTCACTTTCCACAGCATTTCAGCCTGCTGTTGAGTTCACATTGAGTCATTAGGGAGGTTTTTTTTGTGTGTGTGGGGAATAACAGGAACTCAAGACTGGGGCACTAGAGGGTAAATGGAAGGCATGAGCCTGTGTGAAACCTCTGAGCAAGAGGGACTCTTCTGGAGATTAAAACTTCATCCTGTTTTTTTGTTTTGTTTCATTTTTTTTCTGAAACAGAAACTGCATTGAACTATTGAACTGGGCAAAAGCATATGACTGAACACAGAGCTGCTGCACCCACATTCTTGATAAAAATTGGGCACTCCGCAAAAAATATTTTCCTAGTAATAGTCATAATGTACTCAGATTTTGTACGTTGTAAGATATAATTATATCTTCCAGTCAGAATTTTTGGAAGACAACTTGTGCAAGTTTCTGGAGACTTCTGTAATTTGCTAATAAAGATACCAGGCTTTTACTCCTCAACGGGGACACAGTTTGGGTTGCTACCTAAATCTACATTTCCCGAATTGCAATTCTAAGCCCCCAGGTAAATGCTTTTGTTTTATTTTGGTACATCCTCTTTTCTCCACCAACAAAGGGAAGGAAGAAAATTGACATTCTGCCGATTATGCCTTGATGCCTGCTGCGTGGGTGGTCTGTGCCACCATGGGGTGGTCTTCCTCTGCTGGGTGGGTGCTATGTCCCCCCTTAATAAGTAAGAAACCCGAGGCCCAAAGAATTCATGTCACTTACCTGGGACATACAGGAGGCCAGACACATAGTACAAACCATTGCCCTTCTGATGGAATTAAGCCGTGGGCTGCTGGATTGAGAGCCCAGGAGAGCAAGAGGAAGCCCCTCATGCCCCGGCCTCCCCCAGCCTCCTGCCCTGACAGTCATTTTCCTGCTAACTTGGTCATCCCACCTCAGGGAGCATGTGGCCTGGATGCAGCGATAAAACATCCTCATCGCACCAAGGAAATTGAGAGCAGAGGGTCAGGGGCTGGTTGCTTCTGGGTTTGATTCCTAATCACTTTTTAAATCCCTGGTGCCATGAAATAAACATGATTAAGTTTGGGGGCTGGATTCTGAAGCCTTGTGAAGAGGAGAGGCCTGAGCAGCCTTCGGACAGCTAATTTGATCAGAGGTTGCGATTTCTTCTTTTTGCCTCCATGTCCAGGGCAGATAAAATGGAAGGAGGGCAGAGATGCTTAATTAACCCTGTAATTCTTGCATGGACTAATTAGCATATAGATGAGGGTGGCACTCCAAGTCTGTCTCTGAGCTGTCTCCTGTCTGTGTGAGGAGCGCTCAGCCAGCCCCACATTACCCAGTCCCCTGTCCTTCCCACATTCTGCCTGAAAGAGGCCCAGGACAGTGGGGTGGTAGAGGGGGATTGGAGGCCTCTTATGGACCTAGGAATTTTTTTTTGGACCTAGGAATTTTTAATACAATCTCTCAATCAGTGCTTGAGGACAATATTACCAGGGCTGCTTGGGCTTCTGATTATTTTGGCCTGGTTCTGGCATTCTGGACAGTCTGGAATCCACTCCCACCCTCCCTGGGGTCTCTGCCCCCTGACTCTGTCTTCTTCGGCTGAGCATGGAGCCTGGCTGTGGCAGTTGCCCAGAGGAGTGGTTGGACTCAATCATCTGTCATGTCTTTCCTGGAGGTGGCTCAGTTACCTCTCCTTTCCTTTGTCCAGTTGCTGGGTTCAAGGCTTGGGGCATCTCAGAAGCCCTCCTGGAATTTCCTCTGGGGACTTCCTGTTCCATCCACCCCACCAACAAGGAGGCTCTGGGCATGGACAAGCATGGCTGTTCATGTAGTGGGGGGTTGAGGGTTCCAGCCAGGAGTCTAGCAAAGGTGCTATGTGGCCCAACATGTTGGGGAGGGGGTGGCAGAGCAGAGGAGGAACCATGGGTGAGCCCCTTTGGCACCCTACCCTTCCTGTGTCACAACCTTGAGCATCTGCCCCTGAAGCTCTCCAGCTCTCCCCTGCCTTCCTCCCCACCCTGCGGCTCCTGGAAGTCTGCCTGCTGTAGCATGTGGGGCTGGGGTTTTGAAGAATGAAAACATTTGTTTAACAAAATCCAGATTTGAATTTGATCTGGGTTGAGCATGTGTCCTGATGCACACAGTTCCATGTGGGTTTCTGATGACCCAGATACATGGGAGGAGGGGGCGCACAAGACAAAATGGTCAGGGCAGGGATGCTGACCCCGCCCTGTCCTAGTGGTCCCCATCTATGAAATGGGGATGATGATATGCGCTTCACAGATGCTCTGGTCTCACAAGAAGCCTGAGGGTGGAACCATATCCCCATTTTACAGATAAGACTGTTGGGGCTCAGAGTGGGCATGTCTAGCTCAAGAGGCCAGAGCTGGGAACTGAACCCAGGGTCTTACACAGGCCTGTAGGACCCTGACCTCCCTGGAAGGCATGAGCTAAGCTAACTTCTGCTGGGTTCTGCTTCTGAACCCAGCAGAAGAGGGTGGAGGGCCCCTGTGTAGGGCCTGTTGGAGTGTGCATGTGTGTGTGCCTGTGTGAGCACGCATGTGGTTCATTGCTCAGCAGTCCTGTAGGGCTACTCTGTTGAAGGTGTGAGTCTGTCTCAGGCCTGAGGAAAAGGCCTGTTCATTCTCTCACTTATCTTGGTAGGACAGGTGGAGGCAGAGCTTGCAAATAGCCAGAAATACTTTAAGAGAAATTTTTTATTGAAATAATTGTAAATTCACATGAAGTTGTAAGAAATATTAATGTTCCCTTGTATCCTCTACCAGATTTCCTTCAATGGTAACGTTTGATAAAACTATAGCATAATATCACAAAGTACATGCTGATACTGACACGACCCTCTGCTCTTATTTAGATTTCCCCAGTTTTCCTTGCATTTACTATGTGGGTGCATATAGGCACACACACACACACACACACACACGTGTGTGTGTGTGTGTGTGTGTGTGTGTGTGTTAGTGGTTTGAGGTGTGAGGCTGATCAAGGGGAGGATGTGACCTTGACAGGCAGTAACATACAACAGGCTTAATTGGGCAGTTCTGAAACAGGGCTGCATGCGGGGGAACCCCCTCCCAGCAGAGATCTCTCTAGATGGTATGAGGTCCAGAGCAAGGGTGGGGGTGGGTCACTTCTCAGAAGGAGAGAAGGGTTAAGCACCTTCTGGGAGAGAAGGGGGTGGGAGAGGGGCTCATGTGTCCAGGTGATGTCACTCAGCAGCACGCCAGGTGTCTCTGGATCACAGAGCTGGAAAGGGCAGCACAGCTTTGGGCTTTTCATCTTATCAATAGGGAACAGCTATTGGGAGAGTTTCCATGGGGTGGGGTATGCAAAGCAGACAGTCTCTAAATGGCTAAAACCTTGCTTGTTTGGGCTATTTTTAAAAATAATTGGATATATGAAAATTGGAATTTGGCGCCTGTGGGCTTTTGACCTAATGGGTCCCAGCCAGTAGTAAAGAAATAAACAACTGAGAGACGATACACACAGGCCATCTTTGGCTCATTTATATGAATGTGTATGTGCATGTGTGTGCGGGCATGCACACCTGCGTGTTTATCTAATTTTATCACCTGTGTAGGTTTATGTATCCACCACCACAGTCAAGGTACTGAGCAGTGTTAATGCCCTAAAGTTCCTTCCTGTTGACATTTTATAACCCACTGCTAGCCTTCACCTCTCCCCACCATGGCCACCCACTGGCAATGACTAGTTTGTCCTCCATTTCTTAAGTGTTGTTATTTCAAAAATGTTTTGTGGAAGAAATCATGTAATCTCCTTGAGGTTTTTTTTTTCTTTTTGTCAGCATAATTCCCTGGAGATTCTTCCAGGCTCTGTTCCTCATGCCTTATTACTGGTTAGCATCCCATGGGCTAGAGGTATCACTCTTTATTCACATAATGGAGGGACTTTAGCTGTTCCAATTTTGGCTATTACAATAAAGTTGCTGTGAACATTTGTGTACATTTGTGTATATGTTTCATGTGAACATAAGGTTTCATTTCTCTAGGATAATGTCCAGAGGCCAATGGCAATCACATGTTTACTTTTTAAAAGAAACTGGTCTCTGGGTGACAGGCACTGAGGGGGGTACTTGATGGGATGAGCACTGTGTATTACACTATCTGTTGGCAAATGAACTCCAAAAAAAATATACAAAAAAAAAAAAAAAGAAATACTGGGACAATATTCTTTAGACGAGAGAAACATTTTTTAATAAAAGGATTCTTGGAGTAAGAAAAAAAAAATAAAAGAAACTGCCAAACTGCTTTCCTGAGAAGCTGTGGCATTTGATGCATTCAAAAGTATGAGACATCTGGTTTCTCTGCACGCTCCCCTAGTATTTGGTGGTGTCACTATTTTTTGCCATAACCCCATTCTCATAGGTATATAATGATATCTCCTGTGGTTTCAACTTGCATTTCTCCAGGCTGATGATCATTGACTGTCTTTTTGTGGGTTTATTTCCCATCTGTATACCTAATTGAGTGAAATGTGTTCTCATGTCTTTTGTTCATCCTCAGACTGGATTTATTTTTTATTTTTTATTTATTTTTTAAAGATTTTATTTATTTATTCATCACACACACACACACACACACACACACACACACACACACACAGAAAGGCAGAGACACAGGCAGAGGGAGAATCAGGCTCCATGCAGGAAACCCGATGCAGGACTCGATCTTGGGTCTCCAGAATCACGCCCTGGGCTGAAGGCAGGTGCTAAACTGCTGAGCCGCCCAAGGAGCTCCCCTGGATTTATTTTTTTAATGTTGCGTTTTGATCATTCTTTATATATTCTAGATACTAGTCCTTTCTTTAAAGATATGTAGTTGGCAAATATATTCTTGCAGGCTGTAGTTTGTCATTTCACCTACTTTATGTAGGTACTCACAGAGCCAAAGTTTTAAATTTTAATAAGGTCCAATTTATTAAATTTTCCTTTTATAGATGATGCTTTTAGTGTCAAGTCTAAGAACTCTTTGCCTAGCTCTGATCCTGAAGATTTTCCCTTATGTTTTTATTTTTCCTGAAAGTTTTATAGTCTTATGTTTTGCACTTAAGTCTATGATTCATTTTTGATCATTTTTTGTTGTTGCATAAGATGTGAGGTTTAGGTCAAAGTTCATTTTTTTTAAAGATTTTATTTATTTATTCATGAGAGACAGAGAGAGAGAGAGGCAGACACACACACACACACACACACACACACACACACAGACACACAGAAGCAGAGACACAGGCAGAGGGAGAAGCAGGCTCCATGCAGGGAGCCTGACATGGGACTTGATCACGGGACTCCAGGATCACACCCTGGGCCGAAGGCAGGCACTAAACTGCTGAGCCATCCAGGGATCCCCCATTTTTTGTTTTTTGAAAAGATTATTCTTCTAATTGGTTTTGCACTTTTGTCAAAAATTACTTGGGCAGGTAATAGATACGGGTTCTATCCTGTGTTCTCTATTCTCTTCCATCAATCTATGTATTCATTCCTCTACCAATGCCACATTAATTACTGTAACCTTAATATTGGATAATGAGATTACCACTAATTTTTCTTATCTCAAGATTGTTTACTATTATAGTTTCTGTGCCTTTCCATATAAACTTTAGAATAAGTTTCTGTGTCTGCAAAACCCTTGCTGGCATTATGTTAAATCTATCAATCAACTTGAGAGAGAATTGACGTCTCACTACTTTGAGTCTTCCAATTCATGGAATATCCAAGAAGTGGAATATTTAATCTTCCTTAATTGCTTTCATCAGCATTCTGTAGCTTTCAGCATAGAGATCTGATACATGTTTTTTGAAATGTATATCTATTTCACTTTCTTCAGAGAAATTGTAAGTCATATTGTGTTTTAAAATTTGCTTTCTGTATTTCATTTGAGAAATGTAATTGATTTTTGTGAGTTATAGGAGGGTTTTTTTTTGTAAATTCCTTGAGATTTTCTATGTAGTTAATCATGTCATCTTCAGATACAGACTTTTTTTTTTCCTTCTTGATGCCTTTCATTTTCCTTTTCTTGCCTTACTGTACTGACTAGAACTTCTTAGGGGAAATATTCAGTTTTTTGCCATTGAGTATAAATATTAATAGTTATAGCTTTTTTTGGGGGGGAGGAGATGTTCTTTAACAAGCTGAGGTAATTTGTCTCTATTCCTGATTTTCTGAGAGTTTTTTCTTTTTAAATTGTGAATGGGTGTTGGATTTTACTAAATGCCTTTTCTGTATCAACTGATACGTGGTTTTTCTTTAGCTTGTTGATAGGGTGAATTATACAGATCAATTTTCAAATTTGACTTAGTCTTGCATTTTTGGAATAAATCCCACTTGATCACAGTGTGTGAGTTTTTTGTACATTGTTGGATTTCTTTTAAATTTCACTGTGGGTTTTGTATCTAAGTCCATGAGAAATATTGCAGCGTAGTTTTGTCTTTGATCGTGGTTGAGAGTATTCCCTCCTCTTCTGTTTTATGGATGAGATTGTTTAAAATTGATGGTAATTGTTAATTTTTCTTTCAAATGTTTGATTGAAATTTCCAGGGAAACGATATGGTTCTAGTCATTTCTTTCTTAGAAGCTTTTTAATTATGAATTCAACTTAATTGATGGTTATAGGGCTAGTTAGATGTCTATTCCATCTTGATTGTGTTTTGGTACTTTATAGTTTTCTATGAATTGGTTTATTTCTTCTAAGTTGTCAAATTTATAATCATAAAGCTGTTCACAGTATTTTCTTATTACCTTTTTTCAATGACTGTGGAATCTGGAGTGATACTGGTGATTTGTGTTTTCTCTCTTTTTATTAGTCTTGCTAAAGACATCAATTTCACTGATTTTTCTAAAGAACCAATTTATTATTTTTTTAAATAAATTTTATTTATTCATGAGAGACACAGAGAGAGAGAGGTAGAGAGAGAAACAGGCTCCACACAGGGAACCCGACATGGGACTTGATCCCGGGTCTCCAGGATCACGCCCTGGGCTGAAGGCGGTGCTAAACCGCTGAGCCACCGGGGCTGCCCAAGAACCAATTTATTGTTTCATTGATTTTTCTATGTTGTTTTTCTATCTTCAATTTCATTGACTTCTCTTTTTATTGTTTCATTCCTTGTGCTTGCTTTTTACATATTTTGCTCTATTTTTGCTAGTTTCTTGATGTAGGAACTTAGGTTGATATGAGGTTTTATTTGAGATTATTGATTAGGTTATTAATTTCTAATGTAATCTAAATAACAAATACAAATATAAATTGTGCTATAAATTTCCCTCTCAGCCCTGTTTTAGCTGCATCACACAAATGTTGTGTTTTCATTTTCAGTGTGTTCCATGTATTTTTAGATTGCCTTTGAGGTTTCCTTTTGACTCATGGATTATTTAAAAGTGTGCTGTTTAATTTCCATGAAATCTAAAGATTTCCTTGTGTTTTTATTGATTTCTAGTTTCATTCCATTATGGTCTAATATGGTCTAAGAGCTCAGTCTGTGTGATTTTAATTCTTTTAAACTGGTTGAGACTTAAAACCATTTTTTTAAATCTAGTTGATGCACAATTTTATATTAGTTTCAGTTGTCAAGAGTTTTTTTTTAAGTTTTTATTTAAATACTAGTAAGTTAACATAATACTAGTATCAGGTGTACATTTTAGTGATTCTACACTTCCATTCAACACTAGGAACTCATCACAACAAATGCACTCCTTAATCCTCATCACTTATTTAACCCATTCCCCCATCCACCTCCCCTCTGGTAACCATCTGTTTGTTCAAGAATGGTTTTATAGACCAGGGTATGTTCTGTCTTAGTGAATGTTCTATGGCCACTTATAGAATGTGTATTCTGCTATTTTGGGGTGGAATGTTCTACATATGTTAGAGCTTGTTGGTTGGTTGTGTTGTTTGCAATCCTTTTATATCATTGCTAATTTTTTGTTTAGTGGTCCTGTAAGTTGCTTAAAGGAGAGTGTTGAAGTCCCAACTGTAATTTTAGCTTTTTTTTTTTTTTTCCCCGTTCTATCAGTTTTGCTTCATGTGTTTTGAGGCCCTGTTGTTTGGTGCATACACATTTAGAATTGTTATGTCTTCCTGGTAGTTTGGTCCTTTTATCATTATGTAATATCCCTCTTTGTCTTTAGAAATTCCTCTTCTATGAAGTCTGTTTTATCTGATATTAATATAGCCACACATACTTTAAGGTTTTTTATGACCTTGGACAATGAATTCCCTTCTCAACTTTGGGTCTCAGTTTCTCCATCTGTAAAATGGAAGGAGAAGTTTGAGGTCAAACAAGGATGCCTCAAAGACCTAGTAGTGATGTCTTATGACTCTCACTTCCCACATGTTCTCTGTGTAGGTATTGCTGTGTGGTCCTTCTGTGTGACAGATTCTTTCTTTAGTGAGGGCAAGCCTAGGGGGTAGGCATGAGGGCCAGGACAATGGAGCAGGGCAGGAG
The DNA here is from genome assembly GCF_048164855.1 of Canis lupus baileyi. Taxonomy (NCBI): domain Eukaryota; kingdom Metazoa; phylum Chordata; class Mammalia; order Carnivora; family Canidae; genus Canis; species Canis lupus. Next base: position 27,495,833 of record NC_132857.1, on the reverse strand, counting down.
GGGGCCTGTGGGAGGATTCTCACTGATCCGGACTTGATTGAGAGTCCAGGGCCTCTAAGAAGCTGGATAGTCCAGGGCTATCCCTTGAGGTGCGGGAAGAGAGGCGCAAAGAAGAAACCTGCCCATGGCTTCCTGTATGCCACTGGATAAAGGTTAATACCTTGAGGTATTAACCCCTGGCTCCTCCATGCACTTGTGTGTAATGGTGATGGCCTCTCTGGGGATGTAAGTAGGGAGGCCCAGGTGGCAGAGGTGACAGGGGCAGGGGTTGGGGTAAGCACTTCATTTCATCTGGGTGAAGTTGGTCTGGGTGAAGCTGGTCAGAGACCAGATAGAATAGGAACAGAGACAGGAGGCCGAGAGGACCTGAAGTGGCACCCTCAGCCATCTCTCATCTCTCCATCAGTGGGGTGCTCATTCCTTCCTTCTCTCAATGATTCAGCTGAACATTGTGCCATATATGATGGCTTGATTATTCTTGGACCACTTCTTCAACACTCAGGCACATAGGATTCCCTCCTCCCTTTTTCCCCCCTGAATGTAACCATTCCAAGCAACTGGCTCCCAGCTCTGGCATGGTGAAGGCAGGGCCTTCTGCCTTCTGTGATGCAGGGTGAGGCTCGGCAGCATGCCATGTTATCCTCTACCCATTGCTGGTCCAGGAGTTCTGTGATCTCGCAACTGCTGGGGCTCCAGCGCTTCTGTCATGTTGGAGTGTTCCACCAGGGGAACCCTAAAAAGGACCACCCCCCATCCATTCTGAGCTGCCTGGAGTGGGGACCTTGCCTGGCTCAGCTCTGATATGCCCATAACCATCTGCATGACAGTTTCTTTGTGCAGATTTGTTCAGTAAATTGCCTTGTGTACTATGGTGCATCGTCTGAAAGATCACCATTAATGCAAAGGTCTTGCTAGGTTTCAAAGATGTTCCCATGGGTCCCTAGCCTGTAGGATGATAGCAGATATGAAAACCGGTGAGGGCAGATGATGGAGCTGTTGGGAAAATCCCAGAGTTAGAGGGAAGACATTTGCCTGATAACTGCTCCAGTCTGTAGGAAGTCAGGAAAAACCTTTCTGCTTCTTCTTCTTTTTTTTTTTTTGGCTTGCCTTTCTCTTTTTTCTTCTGGCAAGTGGCAGTTGATTCAGGCTATGTTTCCAATTAGGACATATGGTAGAATTAACGAATCTCTTCCACCGTACGTTGCAGGCCATATTTAGTATGGAGAGGATGTGAAGTTTTCCTTGGTGATAATAATGCCAGCAGCTGTCATCCTTCAAGCATCTACTCGGTGTCAGATTGTGGCATGCATTGTCTCATTTTATCTTCATTGAGGATAGGTGAGGGTAGGTGTCACTATCCAGTGTTACCTATTCTGAGTGGGGGTTTTGGAAATTCCTTTATTCATGTTGGGGGTAGAAAGGAACTGGGTCCTCTCAGTTGCTCTGAACTCAGGCTGTGGATGAGGCCTGTGTGAGCAGTGGGTGCTATCAAGGAAGATCATGGAGGGATGAGGATAGGAGGGCCAGTACTCCAGGGAATAGAAACCCCAGCCAGGTGGTGGAAGGGGAGGTGGGCGGGGGGTGGGGGTGACTGGGGGACGGGCACTGAGGGGGGCACTTGATGGGATGAGCACTGGATGTTATTCTATATGTTGGCAAATTGAACACCAATAAAAAATAAATTTATTAAAAAAAATAAAATCAATTCTCAGTTAAATGACTACTGGTTAAAAAAAAAAAAAAAATAGAAAAAGAAAAAAAGAAATCCCAGCCAGTGGGGTGGGTCACAGAAGGGTCAGGATGCTGGCACTGGCCTGACCCCTGGGCAGACCTGTGATTGGGACCTCTAGTGGGACTTGGGGACAGTCATCCTTCTGGAGGCAGAACTTCTATCTTAGGCTGTCCAGCTTTTGGAACCATGGAGCTCCTTTGGAAGTAGAGTTTGAAGAACTGGGCCTGCGTTTTCTCTCATGATCACATTCCTGGGCCTGCATAGAGCATCCATTGGGGCTTGACTCTGTGCAAGGTCCTGGGGAGACAAAAGTAGAAAAGTAGAAGACAAGGAGTGGGTTTGTGTAACCGGGGTCCTGCTGCAGGTGGTCTGAGGCGAGTGGCCCTGAGCTGCTCCACCTGTGGCTTCAGATGGGGCCTCCTGTCCAGACCCCAATTCTTTAGCAGGGAAAGACAGGTTTGAGATAGATGATTTCTAAGAGCTGCCCCTTTATGATATGGAGGTCACCAATTCAGGTGCTGGGACTGGACAGGCACCCTGAGGTGGGGGGTGGCTGTTGGGGTCCTGCAGACGCAGCACTCAGGCTGGTATCACGTGAGTTCCCTGGTCTTCCAATTTTTCAAGAGAAACCAGAATTTAGATTTTGTGTGGTAACTCCTGGGTTTTCAAAACTGGTAACCAATTAAAAAAACAACAACACTCAAGGCTAAACAAGGCCTCTTTGCTGGTGGGATGTCCCATGGGAACCTCTGGCATGTCTGGGCTGAGGTTTGAGTTCGTGGATTATGAGACCAGATCTCTACAAGGAGAGAGGAGGTATCAGCATCTGAATTGACACTGCCCCTCCCACCCGTGCACTCTGTCTCCTTCCTTCAATGCTGCTTCCCAGCTCCTGGCACAGACTTGGTGCCTGGTGGACTGTCAGTAATTTCTGAGGAGGTGATTTCTTTCATACGTCCTCTGTGACTTTCCACCAGGGGTCCATAGCTCTGTGCTTCAGTGTCATGTGTAAAAGCATGTGTGAGTCCATGAGAGTGGTTGCATGTGTGTGTGAGATGTGTTAGTATGTATGAGTGGGTACGACTGGTGTGTATGTATGAGGGTGATTATGTGTCAATGTGAAAATGTGTGAGTGTGAATGTGCATGAGTTATGTGTAATTATGAGTGTGTATATGAGGGAACTTGTGGGTAGGAGCAGGTGTGAGTGTGGGTGAGTGTGCACGAGAGACTAGTAGTAGGAACAGGTTTGAGTGTGGGTAAGTGCAGTGCTGTTTCCTTCAGAGTCTGGGGTTGCTTTGCAAGCTGAGCACTTTTGCTCAGACTCCTGCTGGTTGCTGACAAGAACATAATTGTTCCATGCTGCCCATTCCCTCGGCTCCTGTCCAAGATGTTTTCCCCACAATGAAAGGGACTAAGCACTTTCACCACCTCTGGTGTCAAGTATGGGCCTGGATCCCAGTACCTCTGCCTAGACTGTTGCCCTTGGAGCTCTGCTGGAGAGGCCATGTGGGAGGCCCTGAGACCATGATAGGAGGGACACAGGCCTGGGCATGTGAGTGGGGACCTCCTGGACCAGCCATACTGCCAGCTGAGCACCATGGAGCAGCCCTAGTCAACATCACTCAGAGTAGAAGAATCACCCAGCCAAGTCCTACCTCAATTCCCAACCCACAAAATAGTGAGATATTCTAAAATGGTATTGTGCAAAGCCACTAAATTTTGGGATAGTTTGTAAAACAGCAAGAATAATCAATTCCTTTAATATTTCCCACATGGTAATGTGTCATATTTGGTAAAAGATTTCTTTCATGCTGCTTCAGTTTAGGGAAAACTATGGCAGCAAACTGTGACAATTAAAAGAAGAAGAAGAAGAAAAGAAGAAGAAGAAGAAGCAGCAGCAGCAGCAGCCGCCGCCGCCACCCAAATCTGAGTGAGACCCAGGCTAGCTCATTCATTTGGATTCAGTTCTAATGATGATTACTTATTTCCCCTGTTAGCAGCATCACTGTAACTAAAGTTAGCCTTGGCTCAAAACTCAATGTGTTATTTAAGGGTCCAAAGTAGGCAGCGGGGTGTCTGATGATTGACAACAGGATCTGCTGGAGCTCTGGCTGGCTCTGGGCCTGGCTCCCTTCTCTCTGGCTGCCTCCTGGGTGGCAGCATGGGAGCAGCAGCCCGTGGCCCTGGTGGCGCACAGCCCATGCAGACGCAAAAAAGCTTTCAGGCAGTTTCCATCCTCAGGCCAGGCCTTCCTTGATGCAGTGAGGCAACGCAAGCCCATCTATGCTTGCTGTTCTGAGCTAAATTGAGTTTCCCCCTTTCACATGTTGAAGTCTGAACTCCTAGCACCTCGGCATGTGACCTTATTTGTGTATCCGGTGTGCCTGGAATCCTTGTGAGAAGAGGAGGTTAGGACATAGATACACACAGGAAAGACGATGTGGAGACACAGGAAGAGGATGGGCATCCATAAGCCAAGGAGACAGGCCTGGGACCCATCTCTCCCTCATGGCCCTCAGATAGAACCCACCCTGCTGACACCTTGGCTTTGGACTTCATTGTGACAGGCACAGACTTGTATTGACCTGCATTCCTGGGCATCATGTTTGGTTACCCACTCACTCCCTACCCATCCATGGCCCTGCCCATCTTCTCAAGTCCCTTCCAAGCTTGACCCTACTCCTTCCCAGGATGGCACTCACAGGACTACACGTCACTCATTCCAGTGACTCTTTGTGTTACTCATGGGTTTTTGCCCTTTGTGGTATCATTAATGTGAGGTGGTGGTGGTGGGGTCCCATTAATTGGGACAAGCTGGAGTGACACTCTAGCTGGGTCCTTGGTTCTTCCACTTCTGTGTCTTATGGCCAAGAAATCCCCAGGGTGGGACAACCCAGCAATTCTAAAGCAAAGCTCTGCTACTAACCATTACTGGGCCACCCCCACATTACCTCTGACCTGGTCAGAGCTGCCCAACCTGATCGAGCCCATTTGGACCCACTGGACCCATTTGTCCTTTGTTCCAGCCAGGATCCTCAAGGCACAGTTGTCCTGCACATGAAGGCCAAAGCCAAGGCTGAGGCAGGATGGGGCCAGGCTGCTCTCTGCACCTGTGACCCACCCTGCAGTGGCTAACGGCACCCCAGCAGCCTAGCACACGGGGTTTCCTGCCTCTGCCTCTACTCCTGCAGGCCCCTTTTATGCTGTGCCCTCCACCTCCCACCCCACAAGGGCTCCCTTTGCCTTCCTCCTTCCTTTGGGTCCTGGCTGTCTCCATAGATGTCACAGCAGAGGCCTCTAGTACCTGCCCAGCTGTGTGGGAACAGCTCTCTGCTGATGCCCTGTGCCTGGTGCCATCACAGGTGTGTGGGCTCTGCTGGGCCCTGCTCAGCTCATCCAGGAGCACAGTCCCTTCTGCTGGGCGCCACCATAGGTAGGGTGTGCTTCATGCTCGGGTCACCGCTCAGCTGTGTGTGTTCCCAGCCCTTGATGCCACAGACCCTTGAGGCCAGTGTCCTTATTGCCTGTCACACCTGTGGTGACCCCTTCCCGAGGGCATCCATGGCACTAGGTCACTGGGGTTAGGGCTGCTCTTCTCCCTCAACTTGAGACAAGTGACCAGAGGAGGACACTTGAACAAGGAACCTATTGGCATCCGACCAGCCACCTGGGCCCCAGAGAAAGCCACTTGAAAGGGCTTGAGCTGGGCCAGTCAGGTTCCAGAAGTGGACACGGAACCAAGAAAACTAACAATCCGTGGTGAGAAAGGGATGGGGGAGGGGCTTCTGTGGTGCTGGCAGCCCACTTGGTGGGAGCGGAGGGGAAGCCAGCAGAGCACAGAGAGGGAGAGCAACCCTGTGGCCAGGGACCGCCTGCCTCAGGGAGGACCCCGCAGCCCATCTGTCAACCCCTCCCAACCCCCCTCCACAGGGCCTGCATGTGCTTGTAGGAAGGGCAACCTGGACCTTTCCCCAAGGTAGCCTTGGTTTTCTCCAAACCAGTAACCAGCTCATCCTCAGGTATTGCTCCTGCACAACTGGTGCGTGGTGGACCAGGACCAGCCCTCTGCAGAAGGGGTGAGGAGAGGAGGGATAAGGAGCACTGGGGGAGAGCTCAGCCTGGGGAAGTGCCGCTTGCAAGCACCTGTCCCTCTTCAGGCCCAGGAGCAGCTGGGGGAGCCCGCACAGGGGCGTTTTCTGGGCCTCCTCCCAAGATGGAGCCAGCTGTGTGCCAGGTTACAAGACTTAACAAAGGCAGGACTCTGAGCAAGGAGGCCAGGTGAGAATGTATGTGCCCCGGCAGGCTTGGACATGCAGACCACGATTCGTGCCCAAAAAGAGACCCTGAGGCTTTACATGGCCTGAAATCGGCAACCACCTAATGTCCATGTTAGAGGAAAGGCCATGGAAATTACGCAGCAATTCAAATGAATGCCATGCAGCCATTGCAGGGTTTATTAAACATATGAATTAACACCATAAAGTGCTTGCAATATGATGTCGAATATAAAAACCAGGCTATAGAATCATACCCAATCTTTGTAATTTTGCTTTGTTAACAAACAGAAGCTAAGCATAGAGAAGAGCCTGGAAGGAAATATATGAATGTATTTCCAGTGACAGTGATGGTAGTCAACAGTGAGTTTGAGTTTTAAATTTTTTGGGATTTTATGTATTTTCTATTGAGACAAAAGTTATTTAAAAAAATTAAGAGAATGTGAAAAGTAATAGCTTTTCTCTCATACTCTGTTGGTATGAGGTGGGTGTGAATGAATTCATGCTTCACATCCTATAAACATCCTGATCACGTCGAGGCAGAGCCTGTGCTGGGCTCAGAGGCCAAAAAGGGTGATACGGGGCCCCTGCCCTTGGGAACCCGCTATGTACTGGGGGCAGCTGACCCAAGACCAGGCCTTCCAGCTGTGGTGAAGGGGGGCAGGGGTGGTCAGGGGGTACAGAGAAAGCTTCGCAGAGGAAGAGGCACCAGAAGGGCCTCACCTGAAGGCAAGCCAAAGGTTTCATCATCTTCTTGGGATGGAGGCTCCCATGCGTGTGGTTCTCCTGGTTCCCTGAAGGAAAATGCAGCGAACTGCTGGCTGCTGTGTATTCTCTTTTCTCCTGAGACGGGTCAGCTGGGCCTAGTCCTCACTGGGCAATTCACCAGCTGGGGCCAAGAAGAAAGGCCTCTCTTGTCTCACCTGTGTAACTGGAGTGCTCGCCCACCTGCTGCAGAAGGCTTCCGCCTGGCTTCCAAGGAGGATGCCACGTCATACCAGGCTAGGGGGCAGCATCTCATCCCAGGGCCTGGTGCTGGGGAATCATGGAAAACATAGGAGGATGCTCCGGTCAGGGCTGCAGGGTCAGGGAACACCTGGGGTTAAGAGCTTAGTCCCTGCGCCAACTGCAAGTGTCCAAGGGAAGAGGCTGGCTACTGCTCACGCCTGACACCTATTTCACTGAATGAGTGAAGGGCGAATGAATAAACAGTGTCTGGTCTTTGGCAGATGTTGGTTTTTGCCTAAGGCTGGCCTGCTGAAAGACGCAGTAAATATGGCCTTGGGATGGTGACTCTAACTGCCTAGGGCCATCCCTGCAGTTCTGCCGGGAAGGGTCTCCCCGGGCAGCACTGGGGCGTCTGGTCTCAAACTCTTGAGCAGGAGGCAACGTGAGCAGCACTGGTTCCCAAGGATTAATTCTGGCCTCATAGGTCCCTCTGACCTTCCCCACCCTCACACCTCTGCATGTCTGGGGTCCCCAGGGCTCCAAGGTGCTTGCCGGTGGGGTCTTCCCTTTCCTGCTCCCCTGAGAAGCTGCTCTGTACATAGGGCCCTCGTGAGGGTGCTCAGATCCCAGAGTACACCCCATACTTTCCACAGGCCCACAGAATTCCCAGGGGAGCCTGTATAGGTGAGAGTCTCCTTCCTCCCTGTTCAGGGCTCAGAGCTGGACAGGTGGCACCTGTCTGCTCACCTCGTCCCTTGTGGCCAGGCAGCCCCACCTCAGCCCCAGCCTGGGAGACACAGGTGTAGGTGGTGGTCAATGGGCTGTTCCCCAAATGCCTGGTTTTCCACCTTCTGGCACAGGGCAGGGGAAACTTCCTGGCTCCCCTGCAGTTTGTGGGGAGCGGGGAGGGGCGGGAGGGGGCCCAGTGCCTGATTCTGGCTTAATTGTGTGCAGAAGTGATGAGTGTAACACCCAGGCTGGGCATTTCATTTCTGATGTCAGGCCCTTCTGATTCTTTTCCTCTTTCAGTGACCAGCAGAATTCCAGCTGGTAGCCCTAAAACTCCACTTGGGGCTCAAAACCGCATTCTGTGGCTTTCACAGTGTGAGCAACGCTACAGCTCTCGGGTTTGTAAGTTTCTAAACGTAGACTGTCACCTGTCCCAGCGCAGGCACGACCCTGACTGCAGGAGGCCCTGTAGAAGTCACATCTTGCCTGGAAAGGAGGAGCTACTTCTGCTGAAGGGGCCCTGGTGACTTCTCTTGTTGAACCTTTTCCTTTTACAGAAGGGGAGACTGAGGCAGGAGATGGAAGGACAGCGTTTTAGGCCACAGACTGTTGGCGGTACAACTGGCACCGGGTCTAGGCATGTAGTGTTGGCACGCCCTCACCCCTTATTTTTTGCTGAATCATGTTGCCTCCGGAGTGGGTTTGTGGAAATGCTTCCAAAGCAGAACAGAAAAATGAATGGCCTGACTTTGGGGTGAGGGAGAGTTAATAAAGTAAAAAGAATTCTCGTTGAACACTCATTATTAAAGTTAGCCTGAGGCCAAGAGGGTGTGTGCAGCTGTTGTCACACAGGCTGCAGGCTTCCTGGCAGGAGGGACAGCCGGGTGAGGCCAGGACAGTTTTGCACCATGTGGACAGCACAGACAGGCCAGTGAGGAGGGGAGACAGCAGACCCCAGGGGCCTGGCAGCCTGGAGGGATGGGTGAGGGGCTGCCTCGCTCACAGTGTGCCTTGGCTCGGCCCTCCCTGGACAGCCCCCGGCACTGCATCCAGGAGGCTGTACCAGTCCTGTTTGAGAGGAGGCTTGCAGAGGTTAGGTGACTTGTCCAGGCTGCACAGCTTGTGGGTGGCAGAGCTGGAGTTTGACACTGGGTGCTGTGGCCCTAGGATCTGTGCATTCTCAGGGTCAGCCCATGGTGCTGTTGCAGAAAGCCTGGTTTAGCATCCAGGTTTTGCCACATTTGGGCACTGCTTTGCTTCTCTGAGCCTCTTTCCTTGCCTGCCTGTCAGGTGGAGGTGCTCCCACTAGTTTTGCAAATGATGTGTGGGAATGCCAGGCACTGCCCAGAGTATGGTAGGCCCACCCTTGATGTAATTTCAGAGGCTCTAGGCTGGGGCAGTGCAGTTACTGGGTTCCTTGGAGGTTTCTCAAAAGCACAGACTGTCCTAGAGATCAAGTACTTCTACCCAAGGGACCTGTGCGGGTGCCTGCACCCAGCACTTTCCCCAGAAAAGAAGCCTGTTTTCCCCGAGGCTCTGTGGGCAGTTTGGAGAAAGGAACAGCCCCTTCTGGGAAGGAAGGAAGAGAGGGTGGTGGGAAGAGCAGCTGGGGCCTGAGCACAGAGGTCAGGTGAGGGGAGCAGATGATGCCGGGAAGAGCATATTGACTTCCTCCTTTTAAAAATGGACTCAAGTGCAATCATTTATAATGTGCTCTCCCCACTGCTGATAATACCCATTTCCATCACTGTCGGGGAAATGGATTTGCAGCACTCTCAGAAAAAGAAAACACATTGCTTGAGATGTGCGAAGAGAGCTTGGTTCCATTCCCAATTCTTTCTGGATAGCCTGCTGGTGGCTGTCTGGGGACAGAGGGCAGTGGGCTGTGCTGGCAGGGGCTGCTTCCAGGAGGAGGGCTGCATTGAGAACTGTGGCCATACCATATGGTCAGCCCATGGTGGGCAGGGCCTCCGAGGGGGTATGGATGGAGCTTGGGGGTCAGGAAGCCACCTGGGAGAGGCAGCATCTGAGCTGAGTCTCAGAAGCAGGAGTGGCCATGCAGAGCATTTTCTGTGGAGAGATACCATCCCCAATGCCTAGGACAAGAGGCTCCTAGCAGGGAACCAGGGGAAGCCTCATGTGCCGGGGACCCAAAGGGTGAAGGTGGGAAATGGGGTGGCTGGCCAGGTGGGCAGGGATGGTCCTTTCCTTGCTGCCACTCTTCAGGGGCTGCAGCAGTCCGGTGTGGATCAGAACACCTTGGGAGACCAGAGTGGGTGTCTATGTGTAGCCCTTGCTGATCAACCCAACATGCTAATCCTGGGCCTGGAGCTGGTCAGAGGGAGACTGACTCGGGGGGTCACTCTTCTGTTTTCCCTAGGTTTGGCCTGAGGTGGTGGGGGCAGTAGTCGGACACCAGGCTTAGGCAGCCATGGCCCCAGAGCCCATCCCCTGCCTAGCCACTGTTTCTCCTGCCAGCAGGGGTCAGGAGATGCCACATCAAAGGAGTGTCTTGGTGTCCGTTAGTTCATTCACTCATTTATTCATTCATCCTCCAGAAGGTCTGCCAGGTAAGCCCGTGGTGAGCTGGACTCCCAGCATTAAGGATGGCATGTGGACAGAGACAGGCTTTGGAACCAGCCAGACCTACAATCAAGTCATACACACTAGCGAGTGACTTTGGAAAGCAATCTGAGATCTCTGAGCCTCAGTTTTCTCAACAGCAAGATGGTATTAACCTTGTTTAATGGTTATGGGTGACTCTAAAAGTCGCTGGCAAGTGCCAGGCCATCATCTGGCCACAAGGAGCTCAACAGGGTGTCCTCCATTTCCCTAGACACAGTGGGAAGGCTGAGCCTCAGGGCCTTGGCACATGCTATGTCCTTGCCTGGAGCAATCTTATTTCCTGACGCCCTGGGGTCAGCTCCTAGATTCCCTTCAGATGCTTGCTTAGCTGTCACCTGCTCTCCTCGCTCTCTTCCTGGTCCTGTGCACATTGCCGTCTGGTGTACTTATGAACCTCATGAGGGCTGGGGTTTGTTTGTTCCCTGGGTCTCCTCTATACCTGGAACAGTGCCTGGAACATCGCAAGGGGTGAAGGGACATTGTGCAAGGGCACAAGCACGCTGCTTGCTACCCCCAGAGCCACAGAAACAAGGGCCCAGTGTCTTACTGGCAGGGGCTCTGCTAATCTTTCTGAGCCTCAGTGATGTGAGCACAGAAAGCACTGGGCTTTGAATCAGACAGAGGTGGTTTGTCTGTGTGTGTGTGTGTGTGCGTGTGTGTGTGTGTGTTGGGGGAGGGGTGCAGTGTACTCTAGGTCTCAAATGAATGAGGCTCTATCCCTTGGTCCGAGGGAATATAAGGCCTAAGTGAGGCAAACCCTCCAGGATGACACCAAGCCCAGGCTCAGGCAGTGACTTTCCAGGAAGGGATGCCCTGGGAACCTCAGAGGGGAGCTTGGTGGCAGCTCTGCTGGGGAGGGCTCCTCCTTCACCCCAGTTTATGTCCATGAGACCTGGGCTCCTTACCGATGTTGTCCTGGGGATCCTGAGAGCTGTTCTCCCCTGGACATTACAGGGGACACACAGGTGAAAGAGGGCACCTCCCTTCTAATGGAGGTGAGGTACAAAGGGACAGAATCAGGACCCCGCCCCCACCCCCTCTGAGCACACTTAGCCCTCCCCTCGATGATGAGCAATATGGTTAAGAATACAAATATCCTGGGAGAGGGGACCAAGCTGGTCTGAATCTCGCCCCCGCTGACATGCTCTGTGACTGTGAACTAATGACTAGGCTCACTGAGCTTCAGTTTCTTCATCTGTGCAATGAGCCTGGTAACAGCACCTGCCTCAAGGGGCTCTTGGGTCAGGAGAGCACTGTTTGCATGCATTGTGCTCATTAACTGTTACTTATTCCTGTTATTACCATAGGGATTCAAATTCATGGTACAGTTTAAATGAGAGGTACTAGAGCTGTTCCTGAGGCCCTTTTGGGAGGGAGAGACCGTGAGAGGAGATCAAGGCCATGAAAGGAGGGCTGTGGCCCAGGCTACCTCCGTTCACCTTCTCAGGCACCCACTCTGTTTCCATTCTTTGGGAGAGGAAGTTCCCAGAGTTAGCCTGACGGTAGACAGAGGTGGGGGAGTGCAGGGCGTTTTTCTTGGGGTTGCTGAGGCAATGCCACATTTGCCAGGTGTCCATGGTGTGTGTCTGGTTCAAAGCTGGGGCTTCCATCCCCTCCTCTCAGGTACCCAGGCCTCTGGTTTCTGGCTTCCCCCAGACTCCTGGGCAGGGCATCCAGCAGCTCCAAGCTGGGCAGTGACCTGTTTCTGTTTCTTGGCTCAGAGAGCTGTAGTGAAGATTCACTCCCAAGCTGGGCCGGAGGAGAGCATGAAGGAGAGACTGCTGGTGCCTGTCCATAGGACGGAGCCGCCACAGGGCCTGTGCTGAGCAGCACCACGCGTGTGCACACATCTCCTGGAAGGAGCTGGGCCGGCCTTGGAGGGTGAGAAAGGTGGGCTGCATGAGGGAGGTTGGGGAGATGCAGTTGGGAAATGTGGCTTCAATGCTTGGGCCCTGTGGCCCAGCTCATGGCTGCCTCTTCTTCCATTGGACGGTGAATTGGAGAGCCGACAACACGTAGAGAACTTTCCTGACTCAGTTCTGAGGCCCGGAGTCCCTCTGTACACAGCGGTGGTTTTTCCCATTCCCCCAGGGGTCACTGGTGAGGGAAGCCAGTCTTGTTCCTGTATCCTTGAATCATTCTAACAACCCTGTGTCACCCCTCACCCCCGCCTCTCCCATCTTACATGAGAAAGTGGGGGAGGTTGCTTGTGAGCGGTAGATGAGGGCCACAGTCCCGGGCATCCTGCACTTGGAGGCACCGCCAGTGCAGCTCCAGGCTCCAGCAGTGGCTGCAGCTTTTGGAAGGACTGTATTTGGATCTCTGTCCCACCTCTGCTCCCAGCTTAGGCCCCTACCCAAATCCCCAGGCCTCTGCCTTGTGTAAAGAAAGGAGTGCCACAGAGAGCCAGACGTGGGCTCTGGGGAGCCATTTCTAATGGGAAAACATGCCCATTTGCCTAAATGAATCAAATCCATTTCTCTCCCATACATATTTCATGGGCTTCCTCTCTGTGTAATTTAATTATCACTGTTGTTAGTGTTAATGTCCTGGTTGGTGCAGCTCTGCTCCTCAGATCCTTGGAGCCTGATAGTACAGCTGGGCTCCGAGGAGGAGCCAGAGGATGGAACCATCTCTATGGCAACAGGATGCAATAATATTTCCCAGTGATCTATTGCTTTAATCTTGAGGGCTCTGAGTATATTGCCAGCATCAATAAATAAGTCTAAATAACACCCCGGTGAGATTGATATTATTCTATCCATTTTACTGATGAATAAACAGTGACTCATGGGGGTTAAGTGCCTTGCCTGGAGGAAGAAGTGAGAAAGATGCTGATGTGGAAATGTAGGCTGAATACCACCCTGGCTCCTGGGAGCCCCAACATCCCTGCTGGAGGGGCTCCACCCCATGCATGGAAGCCTTCAGGGAGTCGGTGGGACCGTGTTGGCCAAGTGCAAGCACCCTGGATGTGCTCTGTGACTCTCTGGCTGGGTGGGAGCCGGGCTTGCTCTTACAGGCAGCAGGAAGGACCCTGTGGCCCTCAGCATCGCTCCCTTGCCTTCCTACTGCGGGTAGGCCACCCTAAGGGCTCCCATCCTTTGGTCTCTGTATGTTCAACAATACATTTCCCGGAGGAAATAGCCTTTAATCCAACACCAATCTTGATACTCACTGTGAGTTACCAGGATGATTCTTGAGATTGTTTCCACAGTGAAGAAGCAGGAGTGAGCAAGAAGACGGGGTGCCTCCTCTGTGATGAGGGTAAGGCAAATTGTCACATGCCCACCTCTCCAGCAAAGACATGCCAACATGTGTTCCCACTTTGTCCACCTGTGGGCTCGACCCACTGCATACATTACTGGGAGGAGACCTCCCTGCTCGTGGTGGCCCTCAGGCTTACTCAACCTGAGGAGGTGGTTCTGTGTCCAACTGTACCATGTGCTTCCTGGCCCTGCCACTACGTGTCACAGGTCCTGTACCACTGTTCTGTAAGGCTGGTGGCTGGGTGCCAGTGCTGCTGCTCTGTGCTCCAGTGCTTCTCTTTCCTCTCTCTGAAGAGCATCACCCTCTGTCCCTGCTGCATCTGCATGGAGGTCAAAGTAGCTGCATCTGGCATCCAGCCTCATGCCCTTGGCCAGCATAGCCCTCCTCATGGGCTCTTGCCTACCCATTACCCAGGCTCCTTCATCTGCAATATAAGGATCTTTTTGGGGGTGGGGTGGGGTCAATGGTGCCCTTTTTCCTCTGTGAGCCACAGACAGAGCCACTTAGTCCATCAGATGGGGTCCTAATAATGTAGGATCAAAAGATAAGGGGTCTGTCACCCCATCCCTTTCATTAAGGTGCCTCTTTTGCTCCTGTCCCCTTTCTCTGAAACCAGTTATGTCCACCTAGGGGATTTAGGTGCTTATAGGGCAGGTGGCCCGGGGCAGCTAATTTTGGCTCAGATGCCTGTGGAAGAGGAGGATGTTGGGAGGGAGGAAAGGAAAAAAAAATGGAAGGGAGAGAAGGGAGGAAGAGAAGGAGACTGAGGCAGGAAGAAGCAGGAAGAGACCAGGAGGACTCTGTGAGTGGGAGGAGGGAACCCTGATGCCTAATGACTTTCTTGTTCTGCTCTGCTTCCCTGGAGGCTCTACTGGCAGCCCTGCCCTGAGCTCTGTCAAGTACTTTAGCCTTATTCTGCTTTGTGGCTGGGTAAGAAAGGGTTAAGCCAGCAGGCCTGGATTGTTCAAACCCTGCACATTCCAAACAGAAGCTTGTCTTTAGAGATCTTAGAATATCCTGTCTGGTAAGAGTGTTTTGCCTGCCTGAGACCTGGGGCCATGCTCTACCGGTTTGGCGAGATAAGTTTATCCTGCCAATGTGATTTATAGACGATGCCAGGATCTGAAGCCAGTCACATAAATGCCACAGGCTTGCATGACTGATCCTTAGTAAAAACTCTGGACATAGGGCTCAGGTGAGCTTCCCCAGTTGGGAACTTTGCAGGTATTTCTGTGTTGTTGCTGGGAGGATTGAGTGTGTTCCCTTGTGATATTGTTGGGAGAGGAGCTTGTGTCTAGTACCTCCTGGGCTTCTTCGGGGTGCTTTTCCTTCTGCTGATTTTTGTCTGCATCCTTTTGCTGTGATGGATCCTACTTGTGAGTATAACAGCAAGTCATCGAGTGTGAGGATGGCCTTGGGGACGTCTGACATGGCACTTACAGTGGCTTATGTGTATTTCTCTCCCTTGTCAATGAAAGAGCCTTGTCTGAGGCAGCCTGGAATGAAAAGGATGTACAGGAAAGGGTCCCAGCAGGGAATGGCTGGCTCATCCTGGTGACTGGGGAGCATAAAGACATAGCAACCATGGGAGCTGCCAGCAGCCTGAGGTGAAGGCCAACCAGAGGCTGGAGAAGCTCTGGTTGTAGGAAAGGGCTTCTCACAGAGGCCGTGGTCGCAGGTAGAGGACATGTCCCTGCCCAACGTGGCCTGGTGGAGAGAGAGCTAGAGGACACTGGCTTGGTTCTGATCTGCTTCTGTCTGTCTCAAGGCTCTGGCAAAGTCCTCTCATTGCCCAGATCCAACATGAAGCTCCAGGACAAGTGGGTCTGTAGGGGCACATGGAGGCCATGCCTGCCCTGACTTACACTGCTGGGGAGGGACCAAAGTCGGGGCTGTCCTCTGTGGTCCCTGACGGAGGCTGGGGTTAGGCTGCCAAGGGGTCTGCCCTGTGCCTGCTGAGCTTGGCCCAACTACACAGTGGCTGTGGGCGCAGACACCATGATGAGTGCGGGGTGGGGCTAGGGCAGCGTGTGGCTTAGGAGGAAGGGAGGGAAGTGGGGCTGTTTGCTAGTAGGGCTCAGCATGGGTGGGGGACACTCAGGTAGCCAGGATGCCTGAGAGGGTGGTACCCTCTCAGGGAGAGGCCATGTAAGGCAGATGGGCTTCAGGATCTCTGAGTGTGGCCACCCTGCCTGCCAGCACACAGCCTTCTCACCAAATCTGCCCCCGCCCCACCTGCAGGGTGCTCAAGGTGGGTGCTGTGGGAATTGGCAGGCCCAGGCATAAAGAATGAATGGAAAAAGACTTGCTAATTAACTTGTTAATTAATGAATGCCATTCCTCTTCCCGCAAAGGATTCAAGGCAATTTACTAGAACTTATATAATACAGTAATTATAAAATAGAGACAGACTTACTGGGCCCGGGACAAAGTAAATAAAAGTGCAGAGTGGGTGCTGGCAGGCTGCCCCATGGCCCTAGCTCACATTTCCTGCCCTGGGCCCCTCGCCTGGACCCACCCTCCCTCCTCAGGTTCTGAGGCATGTTCGGCTTCCAGGGAGTCCTCCTCACTTCTGTACATGACATAGGATTTTACCTCAGGAACACTCTCTGGCCTCCCTGCCTGAACTGGCTGACTAGTGTTGCCATCCCTCAGTTTTCTGTTGTCCCATGTTGTGCCAGGCTCCTATGACTGCAGGCCTGGCCAGGCTTGGTCCCCACCACACCTTTTCACCGGCCCTGGCTTTCATACCGTTTTCTTCTTGGCTAAGTCTGTGAAAAGACAGGTCTGAGCCCACACTCCCTAGGTTGTCCTAGTCCTGGTTACTTCATTACATTTTACCACACTTGACACTGTTGACATCATTGACACTTGCTGTGACTATGTGAGACTAAGTGTATAATGGTACTACCAGCCACTCCAAAACACTTGTGGGGAAGCCTTGGGGCCAGGAGTGGGCCACATGGCCAGGAATGGTCCTGGCCCAGACCTTCCCTGCTGCTGGCTGTGATGCACAAGGGCAAGGAAGGGCAGGGAGAGGTGAAGTCCATCTGGGGAGACTTCCTGTGGCTTGACCTACCTCTCCATGCAGGTGCCTCAGCTACCCACTGAGCTAGCCACTAGCCCTCCACATGAGATCTGAGAGGGAGGCTGTATAGACATCCATGTACAAAGTGAGGGGGTCCAAGAAGATGCCCTCACTGGTTTTGGGTGCAATATCAGATTCCCACTGTTCAAGGAGGAATATGCAAACAAAAAGGGAAGTCATGATATGAATGTGCAACCAGTAAGCAGTCAGGCCTGACTTTATTAAACCATTAAACCATGCACTGAGTTATGTTAATTATCATAAATGAGAGCACAAAACAGAAGGAAAATATCTCTAAAAATAATGGAAGATAGAATGTAAAATGGAAAATAATGATTTAAAATAAATAACTCCAGCAATTTATTATATGCTAAAGTGGCACACCAAATCAGCTGGGTAAAGTGGATTCATTTGCCAGCAAATATAGTGAGTGCTCTACCGAGCCCAGATTTTTCACTCCACATGGTTAACTTGGGCCTGGACCTGCCTGGCCTTGGCCATTTGCCTCACTTGCTGGCTGGAATGGTCATCATGATGGCTTTCAGACTTTCTGTGGTACAAATGCCACTACCATGGGCATAAAGCCACTGTGGTGACCCATCTCATCGTGCTGTGTGGGCCTCCCTGGGGCTACACCCCTGAATCCTACCTTCACAGCTCTCTGTCCAGAGGGGCTGCTTGGAGAGGAAGCAGAAGAAGGTAAATCAGTGTTCCAGAGGGTAGATGTTGGCCAGTGAGAGGAGCAAGCAGGTGACAGAGCTGTGCCTCCTCTTTCTATGGCTGCTCTGTGTTCTTTAGCTGTGTTCTATTTGGCTGTAGGCCCACAGGCTTCCCTCCTTCTCTGGCTCACCTCTTTCCCTTACCCTTGCTCCCTGTAAGCATTAACACATACATTTGACCTCAGGCTCTGATTTCTAGGGACCCCTTGATAAAATAAGTACATACTATGTGCCAGGCAGTGTTCTGGGCATCTTGCACATAGCAATGCACAAAACAGAAAAACATCCCTGTCCTCATGGAATTAATATTCTAGAAATGGTAGTGGGCTATGAACAACACTAAACAAATAAGTAAGTTACAGAAAATGTCAGAAACTAGTGAATGTCCCAGGGGTGGGAATGCCAAGGGGAGGAGAAATGGAACAGTTTTATATAACATGTTCCCAAAAGAACTCAACCTTCTAAAGAGGTTGAAATATGAATACAGACCTAAGAAAGCAATGGGGATAAACATATGGGGAAGGGAACAGAGGTGCAAAGTTCCTGTGGCAAGAATCTGCTTGATATGCTGAAGGCTTAGGAAGGAAGCCAGAGGGCTGGAGCAGGATGAGTGAGGAGCAGAATAGAGATCACAAGAGGGCCAGACTGTGTTGGGCCACTGAATCTTGCTAGTGTTAGGGAAAAAAGGGAGATCCATAAGCACTGTTGCATTAGCACAGTGAGAGATGGCAGTGGATTGGACCAGCATTCAACACAGAATCTGATGGCCAGATTATGAATAGAATTTGAGGTGGAGCCAGTAGGCATAAGATTTAGACATGAAAGGAAGAGAGGAAGCAAGCATGACTCTAAGGTACTTGGCCTGAGCCCTGGTAGGGTAGAATTGCCATTAACCATGGTGGTGGAAAGAATAAGCTTTGAGGGGAAAGGTCAGGAATTCAGACTATGTACATTGAATGTGAGATGCAAGTGAAAAGTGTGGATAGATAGTTGGACATTGGAGACTGGAGTTTGGAGGTGGAGATTTGGATTGGAGATTATGTACAGTGCTGCCTGTGTTCTTTAATGTCTTGGTGCTTCTACTTGACATTATGTTTTGGAAAGTCATATGGACTGTAGTTAATTCATTTTGCTATAAGGTATTCCATTGAATGAATATACCTGAGTTCTCTTATCCATTTCACTTTTTATGGTCATATCCCAATACTTGATTAATATGGATATTTCGACTTGATTTTTCTTATATGTATTCACAAGTGCTCACATTCCTCTGGGATATATATCTAGAAGTGGGATTTCTAGGTTATAAGTATATTTTTAATTTTAGTTTTGTATTTTTAGTTATAATTGTATTTGAATTTTACTAGATAAAACAACTGTTTTGAAAATGGTTATATCACTTTGTGCCCCCATTAGTGGTGTCTGAAGTGTCTGAGAGTTCCCATGGTTCCATGATGCTTGTTTGCCAGCATTTTGGGAACATCCATTATGCTCTTACTTTGTGTTTTCCTGTTTTATTTGTGATGCATGTATTACTGTTCCAAAACAAGTCACTAAAAGATACTAGTGATAATAAAAACAGAGAAATTGATTCAAGAATTACAAAACTAGAAGAAAGGAGGAAGGAGGAGTGGAGGAAGTAGAGATGTGACTATTTTCTGTCTTACCCTGGATTAGTCAGTGGACATTGCCTGGAGCCAGAGTAACTTACTGGGCCATATGACATGAATGCAAGAAAAACCAGAAGGCCCTTGAAAGTCACACTGGAATTTCCTTTTAAACCTCTTTAATTCTGCTTCTAAGGGGACACAGAGGCTAAAGCTATAAAGGGGCAGAATGTGGTGGGCAGATGGGTTTGATTTTAAGCAGGAGTTAGTTGTATAATTCAATTACCTTAACTTGGTGTCATACTTCTGGATAACTTTCCAAACAGCTTCTGTAGACTGGTTGTCTGAAGCAATAGAAACTGAAAAATCTGCAAACATGCTGATCGTGACCCAGAATTGGAACATAAAGTGCCTAAAGATGTCCTGTGTACAACAGGTGACAGGCCAAGGTGTCACCTTCCTTTGGATGGGCAGACCAGGCTTCAAAGGGCACACAGGGGCTCCTCCCACTGTCTCTGGATGTGCTGTCTCTCCTTTGCTTAGTGACCCATTGGAATTGTATTTCTTTGTAACAATAGCATTTCAGAGTACCATTAGGCCCCTTGGTTGGCAACAGCTCCTTCAACTGCACCCATGGACACACAGAAAATGTTGCAGAAACACAATAATAGTGAAAATATGTAACACAGTTCACTCAGGGCTTTATGCATCAATAGGAGACACTAGTGGTATAATCAGTGGGATGACATGAAGTTTACATACCAAACTCTGTGCCCTTCATACTAAGATGTCATGTTTTTCCCCAGTGCCCATGGGACACTTACAAAAACATTTCATTCATTAGGCAACAAGCAAGGAAAATTTTCGGTAAATTCCTCTTAATAGAAATTGTGCAGGTCAGTACTTTGACCCAGTGCATTGAAAATGGAGAGTAATAACAAAATAGAAACAAAAAAACCCTCCATCAACATGAAAACTAAACAAACACAAAAACAGTGCAATCATTTCCTGAATAACTTTTGAATCAAGGAGAAATTTGAAACTACATTGTTGAATACTAAGAAAACAGCAATTTGAAAACTCTATGTATCCAGGCCTAGGAAATCTGTCAAGGTTATAATGAAGAAATTCATGACCCTAACTGCCTTCAATGTTAGAAAAGATAAACAAATTAAGTAAGCTTTCAATTCAACTTAAAAAGAAAACAAAAAAATAAACTTTAAAAAAGTTTAAAAACTTTTAAAGTAAACTTTAAAAAAAGCTGGAAAAAGGAATTAATAGATAGGAACAGAAATTAATGAATTAAAACCCCTGAGCCATAAATATGTGCCAGAACTGGTTGTTTGGGAAACCCTCAACAAAAGATATAAATTGCTGGCTGGTCCTGATTGTCCCTGTGTGTTTCACCAGGATATACATGATGGATGGCATTGCAGGCAGGATGGCTCCCTGTGGGCACAGCCTGGATTAATGTGAAGTCCACAGTCCCTCACCACAGAAGCTCCTTTACTCAAATACTCAGGAAATTCTCCTGGGATGCAAGTGAATGGAGTGTGATCAGCTCAGGGATAAATCTGGATTTAGTCTAGTTAATAAAAAGGAATCTGTGAAATTTTGGAAATTGAACTATAATTAGAAAGGAAAACCTTTTATTGTATGTTTAATCTGATCATGCCAAAGAAAGCATTGCATCTTCATGGTGGAGAAGAAGGAGGAACCTAAAGCAGAAGAGATTAGGAAGGGGGAAGTATTTCAGATGTGGAGGAGATTGAAATGGAGTTAAGAAATTGCTTAATACAACTCAATAGATTTCCCAAGTGAATATAAATGATCAAAACTTACACCAAAAGAGAGAGAAATAACACAATATGGTAATATCCATGGAAAAATAGGGAAGTGATTCACAAAATGGTAGATAAACAATCAGTTACATGTCATAGAGGATGTCAGAATGGAAAGTTCCAGGAATTGATCCTTCCAGCAAAACAACCATTGGGCAAGGTGTCTGGGTTGTGTAGTCAGTTAAGTGTCCAATTCTTGGTTTTGGTTTAGGTTGTGATCTCATGGTCATGGGATTGAGCTCCATGTTAGGCTCTGCACTCAGAGTGGAGTCTGTTTAGGATTCTCTCTTCCTCCCTCTCCCCATGTATTTTCTCTCTTTCAAATAAATAACTAAATCTAAAACAAACAAACAAACAAACAAACAACAACAAAAAAAACACCAAACACACCAACCATTGAGCTGGCATGAATTGTCAGAATCAACTATTTTGGAACTCTGGAATCTAGACAAAACCTTATTGAATCCGGGGGAGTGCATGATGAAGAAAGGGGCTGGTAAATTTTGGTATTTGTGTAGCAGCTACCATTCCTCATTCCCTAGCATCAAGGCATGCAGCCATGGAGAAAATGGCCTACCTTCCTAGTGTGCTTGCTAAGGAGGGCAATAAACCTTGCCCTCCAAAAATGAGGTTGTGTGTTTTGTTCTGTCTTGATAAGTAACTGAGGTGCCAACATAAATGCTGGCCATTGTTTCAACCCCTATGGCTCACGCGACATCCTGGGTAGCATCCACTGAAAGAATTTAAAAAGATAGAACATCTTTTTTGTTTGTTTGTTTTCTTACTGGATTCAGGCATTCATGGAAATCTCTATCATGTCACTATCTGACCATTAGAACAGAACAAAGGCTTCAATGATCACACAGAACAAAGAATATAGATTTTATAAAAATAGTTTAGAAATGTCACTAAACAAATAGATGACTGTAGCCTTCAGCAAACCAAAATAGCAATCCCTGTGGATGTAGAAGAATCCTATTTCCAGATTTATTATACTACAATATTCAAAATGTCTATGTCTCAGCAGAAAAATGATAGAAACTATCCCTATGAGAGCCCAGACATTGAGTTTACTAGACAAAAACTTTAGATTTACTCTCTCATATATAGTGAAAGAGTTGAAGAAAACCATGGTCAAAGAACTAAGAGGATGAGAAGAATAATGTATGAACAATTATGGACTATAAATAAAGAGACAGAAATTATAAACAGGAACCAAATAGAAACTCTGGAGCTGAGAAGTACAATTGCTAGAATAAATATTTCAATAGAGAGTTTCCACAGAAGAAAGTATCAGTGATCCTGAAGATAGAGCAATTGAAATTACCCAGTGCGAGATAAAAGAAGAAAAATGAATAGAGCCTAAGGAACCAATAAGACATCACAAAATAGGTCAATATGCACATTATGGAAATCCCAGAAGAAGAAAGCAAATGTGAGAGTGAAAGCAAGCATGGAAGTGAGAGAAAGGAGCAGAAAAGATATTTGAAGAAATAATGGCTGAAAATTACTCAGATTTGAGGACGGTTACATAAATCTGCACATCCAAAAAATTTAAGAAAATTCAAGCAGAAGAAACTTAAAGAGAGCCACATTGAGACACATTATAATCAATCTGTCAAAAGTTAAAGGCAAAGAAAAAAGTAGCAAGGCAGAAGCAACTTGTCAGGTACAAAGGATAGTTAATAAGATTAATGGCTAGCTTCTTATCAGAAACCATGGTGGCTAGAAAGCAGTGGGATGATATATTTAAAGAACTGAGAGGGAAAAAACCCTGTATCCAAGAATTCTATGTCTGGTGCCTGGTGTTCAAAAATGAAAAAGTTAAGACATTCTTAGGTAAACAAGAGAAAGAGTATGTTGTTAGTAGGTCTGCCCTCAAGAAATGCTGAAGAGAGTACTTTAAGTTGAAATGAAAGGACACTAGAAGGTAACTCAAAGCTATATGAAGAGATATAGATCTTTAGTAAATGTAACTATATATGTAAATACAAAAGTTAATATTGTTGCATTTTTATTATAACTCCTTTTTTGCTTCTTATATGGTTTAAAAGACAAATGCATAAAATGATAGTTATAAATCTATCTTAATGAGCACACAATGTATAAAGATGTACTTATGACAATATTAACACAAAAGGGTGATGGAGTGGGATAGGATTGGAATTAATGTATGTCGTTGAAACTAAGTTGGTATCAATTAAAACTAGTGTTTTAAATTTAGAATAATATTCTAATTAATCTTAATCTCCATACTAACCACTAATAAGATAAATTAAAAATATGCAAAAAAAATAGAGTCAAGTAATTACACTAGAAAAAAATCAAACACCAAAGAAGGCGAAATTGAGAAAAAATTGTGTAAGACATAAAAATGGTAAAATGGCAGAATAAGTTCTTCACTATCAGTAATAACTTTAAATGTAAATGGATTAAACTAATCAATTAAAAGACAGGATTGGCAGAATAGATTAACACACACCCCATCCCCCCTCCCCCATCCACAGAATCCAGTTGTATCCTGCTTATAATAGACTCACTTGAAACCCAAAGAAAAATAGGTGGAAAGGAAAGGAAAGGAAAGGAAAGGAAAGGAAAGGAAAGGAAAGGAAAGGAAAGGAAAAGAAAGCGGGAGTGGCTATACTAGTATCAGACATAATAGATTTTAAGCAGAAAAATTATTACAAAGAGACGAAGAAGAACATTAGACAGAAAAATTATAAACTTGTACATACCAAAAACAGAGCCCCAGATATATGAAGTAAATATTGACAAAAATTGAAGAGAAAAACAGATAGTTCTATAATAATGGGAGACTTCAATATCCAACTTTCAATGATAGAACATCTAGACAGATCAATAAGGAAATAAAGAACTTGAACAATATCATACACCAACCAGATCTAACATACATATAAAGATGCTCTACCCAAGAACAGAATACACATTCTTCTCTAGTGCCTTTGAAACTCTCTCCAGGACTCCTAACTCTGGGAAATGAACAAGGGGTAGTGGAAGGGGAGGTGGGTGGGGGGATGGGGTGACGGGGTGATGGGCACTGAGGGGGGCACTTGATAGGATGAGCACTGGGTGCTATACTATATGTTGGCAAATTGAACTCCAATAAACAAATATGCAAAAAAATAAAAAAACCAAAGAAACTATCTCCAGGATAAACCATATTTGGGCCATAAAACAATTAATTATCAATGAATTTTAAAAGATTGACATCATAGGAGTATCATCTATGGAGTGAAGCTAAAAGTTGATAACAGAAGGAAAACTGGAAAATAAGGACGTTCATGGAAATTAAACAACACCTCCTTAAATAACCAATGTGTCAAAGAAAGTATCACTAGAGAAATTACATATATATATTTTAAAGATTTTATTTATTTATTTATGAGACACACACACACACACACACACACACACAGAGACAGAGATAGGTAGAATGAGAAGCAGGCTCCCTGTGTGGAGCCTGATGTGGTACTTGATCCCAGGATCCTGGGATCATGCCCTGAGCCAAGGGCAGATGCTCAACCACGGAGCCACCCAGGCATTCCTCACTAAAGAAATTATAAAACACTTTGAGATGAATGAAAACAGAAGCATAATACACTAATGCTTATAGGATACAGTCAAAGCAGTGCTCAGAGGGAAATTTAGAGCTGTAAATACATATTAAAGAACAAGAAAGTTCTCAAATCACCAACTTAGCTTTGTGCCACAAGTAACTACCAAAATAAAAGCAAACTAACCCAAAGTAAAGGAATGATAAAAATTAGAGTGCAAATAATTGAAGAAGAGGGTAGAAAAACAATAGAGAAAATCAAAGCAAAGGCTGGCTTATTGAAAAGGTCAAGAAATTTGGTAGACCTTTAAAGAGACTGGCTAAGAAAAAAGAGAGAAGACAAATAACTAAATCAGAAACGTAAGTGTGGACATTATACCAACCATATGGAAACTAAAAGGACTATAAGAGAATATTATGAATAATTGTACCGCAACAAATTAGGTAATCTAAATGAAATAGACTCATTTTTAGAAACACAAGTTGTCAAAACTGACTATAGATGAAATAGGAAATCTCTGCAGACATAATGAGTAAAGAGATTTTTTTAATAAATTAATTTTTTATTGGTGTTCAATTTACCAACATACAGAATAACACCCCATGCTCATCCCGTCAAGTGTCCCCCTCAGTGCCCGTCACCTATTCACCCCCACCCCCACCCTCCTCCCCTTGAATCAGTAATCAAAAACTTCTCAACAAAGAGAAGTCCATGATCAAATGGCTTCAAGGTGAATTCTACTAAGTGTGTGTGTGTGTGTGTGTGTGTGTTAATTAACACCACTTCTACTCAAACTCTTAAGAAATAGAAGAGTAGAAAATACTTCTATATTAATCAGCTCCAGCTGCCATAACAGGGTGCTACAGATAGGGTGACTTAAATAATTATTTTGTCACAGTTCTAGAAGCTAGAAGTCTAAGATCAAGACACCAGCAGGCGTGGTTTCTGGTGAGACTTCCCTTCCTGGCTTGCAAACAGGTGCCTTCTTGTGTCCTCACATGGACTTTCCTCTGTCTGGTGTCTTCTCCTCTTCTTATAAGGAGACCAGTCCCATTGATCAGGACCCCATCCTTATGACCTCATTTAACCTTAGTTACATTTTTAAGGGCCCTACTTCCAAATGCAGTTACACTGGGGGTTAAGGCTTCAATATGTGAATTTCAGTGGGACACACTTCAATACTTAGTAACTTCCTAACACATTCTATAAGGCCTGATACCAACGTTATACAAAAACACCACAAGAAAACTATAGACTTATAGGCCTTATGAATTTTTCCTGTCAAAATACTCGCAGACCAAATGCAACAGTACGTTAAAAGGATTATCTATCGGACCAAATGGGATTTATCCAAGAAATGCAATGGTGACTCAACATAGGA
Organism: Canis lupus baileyi; assembly: GCF_048164855.1. Lineage (NCBI taxonomy): Eukaryota > Metazoa > Chordata > Mammalia > Carnivora > Canidae > Canis > Canis lupus. Next base: position 27,470,046 of record NC_132857.1, on the reverse strand, counting down.
AAATCAGTCAATGTAATATACCACATTAATAGAATGAAAGGGAAAAAAACCCCACATATATCTCAACAGATGCAAAAAAAGCACTTGAAAAAAATCCAGCATCCTTTCATGATAAAAATACTCAGCAAAGTAGGAATAGAAGGGAAATTCCTTCATATGATAAAAGGCATTTATGAAAAACTCACAGTCAACATCATACCCAATGATGAAAGACTGAAAGCTTTTCCTCTGAGATTAGGAACAGGACAAGAATGTTTGCTTTTGCCAATTCTATTCAACATTGTACTGAAAGTCCTAGCCAGAGTATCCAGACAGGACAAAGAAATAAAAGGCATCCAAACTGGAAAAGAAGAGAATGTATCTCTATTTGCAGATGACATAATTCTATTTATAGAAAATACCAAAGAATCTACAAAATAACTATGAGACCTACTAAATTTGCAAAGTTACAGGGTACAAGATAACACACATAAATCAGTTGTGATTTTACATACCAGCAGTGAATAATTTGAAAAGAAATTAAGATAACAGTTCCATTTATGATAGCGTCCAAAAGAATAAAATACCTAGGAATAAATTCAAAGAAGGTGGTAGAAAGACTTGTACAATTGTACAGTGAAACTCTAAAACATTGCTTAAAGAAATTTGAAAGGGTCTAATTAAATGGAAAGCTATCCCATATCCATGGATTGGAAGACAATATTGCTAAGACAGCAATGCTCCCCAAAGTCATCTACAGATTAAGTGCAATCCCTATCAAATTTCTAATAACCTTTTTTTGCACAAATGGAAAAATCAATCCTCAAATTCATATGTAATTGCCAGTAGCTAAAACAAAACAAAACAAAAACAAAAAACAAACAAAAAAAACCACCAAAAACATTGAAAAAGAAAAACAAAGTGGGAGGTCTCCTACTTCCTGATTTCCAAGCTTACTACAAAACTATAGTAGTCAAAGCAATCCAAACTTGCACTGTGTCTAGACACTAGGTGAAAGAGACCTTGTGTCTCCTCCCTCTTTCGCTGCTGCTACAGAGATCCCCACCTCATGCTTTCTGCTGACTCATTGCATGGAGACTTCCCTGCTGGGAAGACCCATCTGCTGGTGCCTCCCTGACAAGGGGTAGTTCTTTGAGCTCACTCTCTCATGTTCAGCCACTGCTTCCCAAAGTTCCACTACGGGACTAGGTGGTTTCTGAGATGATGTGCAGGTTGAACCTCTGAGTCCTCACTGCTGGTACTGAGTCCAGGTCACTAGAAGAGATGGGCCTTTCCTCAGGGTAATGTAGTTCAGAGGCCAAAAATGTCACCCTCATTTCACATCTCAGGAAGCAGAGGTAGGTGTCTCTTCCACCTTCTCACCAAAGCCTGGGTGCCAATCAATCCATCATCAGCCTGCAAACCAGAGATTCCAAAGGGTCCCCAAAATGTCAGCTAGGCCTTCATGTCCTGCTGTTCTGCACTACAAAAAAGTGATGCTACTTTGATGAGCAGAAAAACCAGCTTCTGTAGATTAAAGCAAACACAGAAGCAAACACCATAAGTATGTATTTCTGCCCATCTGTACACATAGGAAAACACTGAACTATCAACTGTGAAGTAGGATTATGAACATTTTCTCCAGTGTGATTTTTGTGGTGTGTGTGTGTGTGTGTGTGCGTGCGCGTGCGCATGTGCATTTCCCGAATTATCTGATTTTTTGGAATTGAGACTTATCTTTTTGGTGAAGGAAAGATATGTTATAAAAATGTTGGGAGAGTCTTCCAATGACACTGTTCAGCATGGGACTGGGTGTATGCCAAGGGCCTGCTGATGCATTTTAGATTAAATCTATGAAACATTGAAAGATGACTCCCAGGCTTGGGCCACAGAACAAGGAGAGATCTCACCAAAAGAGAGTGAAACCCCAGAGGAATGCTGCCCCTTCCAGTCCTCCACTGTGGGCTACCACCTCTCCCAGATGTCTAAGCAGTCATGAGGAGTAGGCATGCTGAGTCTCATGGAAGGAGGAGCCGCCCAACACCTCAGGGAGTAACTCCTGAAAGGCCTGGAGATAGCCAAGCTCTGCTCTCCCCAGTGGAGTCAGGTGGTCCTCAGGGGTTGAGCTGTGGCCGGTGGGCCCAAGTGGGCTCCCTTACTCTGGCATCTCTTCTCTCACCAACTTCCCTCCAACCTTCCCTGGCTTTAGGATTCTTCCAGAGCACATCAAGGCTTTATCCTTGATGGTTCCTCCTCTGGAAGCACCTGCTCTCTGCAAAGTCCCTTGGCTCATGCTTTCATGCCCTCAAACACCTGCTCACTCCAATCTTTTCTGAGAAACCACTTAAGGCCACTCCATCTGAAATAGTACCTTGCCAGGCTATGTATCACATTGGTTGGTTGATTCTGCTCCCTGTGGATCCCATAAAGGTAGACCTCTTCTACCCTGGTGCTTGCTAAATCTTGCTGGGTGCTTATGGTGCTGGATAAGGAAAGCCATGAAGGTGGATCCCATGACCACCCATGGGGATGGTCACTAGTCCCACCTTTCATGTGGCTTTAACAATACAGATGTCACTCTCTACTTTTAGGACCTACCACACACCCCTTAAGGGCCTCCCAGTCCTTCTGTGGATGGACCTCCATCTCTACTACTCCAGTGATATTGCTCTGACCACACCCGGCATCCCCAGGATCTCCTCAGGACTCCCTGTCCTCACACCAGGAGTGTGTACTTCCTTTGCTCACTTCACAAACCCTTACTCAGGCTTCAAGGCCAGGTCTAAATGTCTGCTGCCTAGAAAGCCTTCTAAGCCTGCTCAGCCAGCTTTCCTTCTTGCTGGAATTTCTCTGAGCACCTGGTGCTCAACTGCATGGAGACTCCATAAACTGAACTGTTGGCCTCCAAATGACCAGGGGAATCCCTGGGAGCACAGGTTCCTTACCTCCAGAAAGTCTGGCTCAGAGAAGGCAGGCCACCAGTGCTCAAGGAGTGAGTGCCTTTGAACAGTGAATCTGTTCCTGGGAGTACATGCTCATTCCTTGCCCTTCCCTTCCTCTCTCTCCAGTTTCCATTTTGCCCATTGCCTCTCCTATTTGCCCAGAGTTAATGTAGCTTATGGAAAACAAGCTGTCATCTTAGTGTTTTTTATACCTCATTCTCCCAACAGCTGCTGGGTTTCCAGATGTTCATTACTGCTGTATTAGCAGAAGTTGTTAATGACACTCAGGCTGAAAGAATACAAATTGATTTTCAAAAGTTATGTTGATTGCTTAGACATGTTTCTTGCACCAGCTAAGCAAAAAAGGGGAGACTGGAAAAAGAACCATGTCATGTGGCACATACGGTCTTTGATCCAAGGGGCTCAGGCCACATGTGAACCAAATGTGACTGGAGAAGTTGTGTATAAGGCTGAGTTTCCAGGGAAGTTTTAACCAGGCTAAACCCAAAGGGAGATAGTACCTGGAAGCAATGCACCCTGAGATGCTTTGTGGTTTCTGGCTTCTGGTGTGGGTAGAGAGGGACTTTGGGAAGTGCAGGAATATGGACCCTGCTAGTCACAAAAGCCTGGTTTAGATCCCAGCATTGCCATTTATTTGGGGTATGTGATTTGGGTGAAATTGTTTACTCCTAAACATCTTTAAATGCAAAATTCATACAGTGTGGGAATGTTAATGATCATCAAACAAGACAGATGCATGTAAAAGTGGAATGACCCTCCCTTACCAGCTTGGTTGACTTAGGGATATATGGTTTCCTGTTAAGGAACTACTAGAGTGTTCACCAGCCTTCACTGGTAGGAAGGGCAGAAACTCCCTGAACTATTTATGAACCTGGAGCTGCGCCTGCTTCCAGGCACCAGGGGAGAGAAATAGCTGAAGAATCCAACCAGAACACTATTGTTTCTGTAGCTACCACATGATGTCGCTGTTGCACACAAAGCCTGCATAGCTGGGTGGATGCTGGGCCTCTGGTATGGTGGGGGCCTTGTTCCAGGTCCCTGAGAAGGCTGCACTGTGCCCCACTCTGGGGCTGCAGCATTGCGATACTCTTTGTTTCCCTCCAAGAAGTTCCCTGGGATCCTTTGCTGGAGATTGTGCAACACAGAAAACTGAAGTTCCTCTAACAGACTTTCCTGGGGCATTGATATCATAATTGGCAAGGGACCATTCTTGTGATTTCCCCAGAAACACTTCAGGGAAGTCCTTTTAAATTCCAGTTCACTAGCACCACTTCACATGTGTAGGTCACCAATTCAAGTGACTGGTTCACACTGATCTATGAACTAATCTGAGTGAACTCAGGTTCACTTGGGTGAGCCAAGAGGTCACAGATTGTCAGGCACCCTGACAGGGTATCTTGGTAACTGAGATATTTATCTATTGATCATTCTGCAGCCCTGACTCCTGGGAAGTGTGGGGGTAGTGGAAGGAGCAGACCGGCTCTGAACAAGATGGCTATTTCCCTTATGCTCAGAGCCTGTCCTAGTAGGTTCAGATGTAACAGGCCCGGGAATTAAGGCTGCAGGTCTGCTGGTTGGATGCAGTGCTTTGGAGCACCTGTTTTTTTGAGTTCCCAAACAGAGGTCTCCCTGTGACTTGGCATGAAGAAACTGAAGCTGATGCAGGCAGAGCTCTGACATACTTCCTGAAAAGTTGCTGGGAAGGTGAGATTGTGGTTCCAGACCGGAGACCACAGCCAGAACCCTAACCCTGCCACAGGTGAGCCAGAGGGTCTAGGGCAAGTCACTGTCCTTGCTTAGGGTCATGTTTTCCTGAAGTCTGGAATTCTTGATTGTCTTGATTGTCTGGGAGTGCTGGAATATTAGAGGGGAAGGCCCTCAGAGGTCATTCTAATTAAATCTCTTCCTGTCCTGATCACTCTCCACTACCACCCCAGAGGGGACACCAGGGGCTTGAAGTCATTTGCTTTCTCATGAGGCTGTGATGAAAGGAAGGAATGGAAATAAAGAACTTCACAAAGCTTTAAGGGATTAGCAAACAGGAGGAGGCAGTTTCAATGAGGCAATTTTTGGACCACTGAATGGAAAAGCATCTTGAGGGGACAGGTCTAAAATGGCTCTTTCTCATGTGGAGAAGGGTCTGGACCCCTCCCAGGCCTCAAGAGCACATCCACTGGGCCAGATGGAGACTGGAGAGTAGGAATCTCAGAGTTGCCCTCAAGTTGTATCTTGCCACACCTTATGGGTGCATTATTCAATTCATTCATTCGTTGATGCACTACTGCAAGTGTGTGGTGGTCCAGCCCTGTGACTGGTATAGGGTGGGGTCTGAAGCTCTACAGCAGCAGAACCCACAACTCACACAGTGATGTGTTTGGAGGAGGCTGGGCTCCTAGAGGCAGGGCAGGATCTGAAATGCTGGGTGAGAGGAACACAGGTGACTGTGTGAAGCTTGGGCACGGGGCACTTGTAATGGCTGTACTTGGCCAGAAATGTGGTCAGCTGGTTTGGAGCAAGCCATTAGAGAAGGAGGAAGAGAAGACAAGAGAGAGGGAGAGGATAGGAAGACACTCTCTTTCTGGAAACTCTCTGCCCACCTTTTGTTGGGCTAACCTTTCCAGTCTCAAGTTAAATGTCGTCTCCTTAGGAAAGTTTTCCCTGTCTCTGTGTCCTGGACTGAGTCAGGTCCCTGATTATGAGTGTTAGCCTCACATGCAGTTGGCACAATTCATACTAAATAATGATTTGTGTGATTATTTGTCTTCTGTGATCTGTCAGGGCACCTCGCATAGGGTCTTGCATACAAATGATGAAATGATGCTTACTGAATATTGCACCCGCTCCTGGGTGGAGAATCAGAGTTCTGTCTGAGAAAATACTGGCAAGGGATATGGATTTCCTTCCCAGGGCCGTCACTTTGTGAACCAGTAAAGTCATTGTCCTTTGGTCTCAGTTTCGAGAAAACAGAACAAATTATTGAAGCCAACTATCTCTGAGTTTCCTTCCAGCTCCGAATTGCTGTGTATTACAGAAAAGTGATGTTTTTAAGAGTCAACAAAGCCTCCTCAGTCTTGGCTGGGTTGCCTCTTTCTTTGTCTCTTCCTCTGTTTGCTTCCCTCCTTCAGTCCCTATAGGATGAGGCTCTGTGGAGGAGGCCCCTCAGCTGGAAAGCACACATAGTTTCACACAGAACGATCTGTCAGCCTCTGCATAGTTGTGATGAGTTTTCAGTTGAACTGACCTTGAGATGTCAGATGCCTTCCTGACTTGTACATCCCATTTCCTCCTCATGTGGCTGCCCCAGACCTCCCAGTTCCTCATTCTGGGTGTGATGACTATCTGGGGACGGATGTGGTTAAGAAGGCCAGCGGCTGGATGATCACACTGTCCACAGACATGCTCCCTAGTCTCCAGCAGCTATGGGAGATTAATGATGTGGTGCTAGAAGTCGGAAAGAGATGTCTCTTGCAATCACACACCATGCACATGACAGATTGCTGGGCTTCCTTGAAAACAGAGTGGGTGATCTCCATTGACATTTACATCCGAGTGAACCCCAATCCGATTCTGCAGATATTTCTATTTGTCTATGTGGGATGCTCTGCCTCATTGCTGCTGGCAGGGCTATTCTCTTCCTGTAGCTACTGTCTTGGCGAAGGGCTATCTGGCAGAGATGACCCCAGGGAGAAAGGAGCATTCCCTCACCATCATACTGCCCACACCTACTCAGGAGAAAACAGTTCCCTTGTGTGTTTGCACCTAGGTTGATGGGTCTTGGGGAGTCCAGCCTGTGGTCTTACCTTTGTGTCTGCAGGGTCCTAAAATAGTCTGAGGAGAAGTTGGTTCGGCCCTTGTGCAGAGGCTAGCTATGCATTTAGAGGTGTCTGGTGCTGGCTTCGGTAGAGAGTGGTCCTTTGGGCCAGTTAATTCCAATGCTGCCTGGACACCTGTGGGGGAGGGACACATCTGATCTCACAAAGCTCCCTAGGTCACACCAGCTGGAGGGGAAGCCAAGAAGGGGCAAGGGCCCAGCAGAAAGGGTGACATACATGGTACGAGTCTTGCTTTCTCCCTAGCCCAGGGCCCGTTCTCCTGCCTGTTCTGCAGTGGGTCCTGGCTCCCCAAAGGGGCTCTGAATGAGCTCTCATGGCACATTCTTATCTCCAAGATGTCCACGCTGCCAGGGAGGAAAGGCACTGTTCACATGAGGGAAGGGCACAAACATTCATAGGAATCTGTTTGGGGTTGGGCAGCAGATATTTATTATCAAAGTGTGGTGGGTCCCTATATTTAAAAAAGGCAGGGGTAGGGTCTGTGTGCTCAGGCCTGGGGACTGGACTAGACTACTAGATAGGGACCTCACAGTGCTTCCACTTCTCCCCCTTAAAACCCAGGCAACTCTATCCCACATCCCATCTGCCTGCCTCTCAGCCTTCCGTGGCCAAGTTCACCTCAACATTCCAGAGTTCCATCCAGGTAGAAGGGGTTTTAGTATAGCTTCCCTCCATCCACTAGAGTCTGTGCCAGGGAGCACTGCCAACCAGCAGAACTCAGGTCTGTGGCCACCCCCCTCTGCCCCTGCCCTGCCTTCTCCCACCTGGAGTCCTGCAACCACACCTACAGGTTTACAGCCTCAGTGGACACTCAGATACACTCACACACACACATGCCCACCTCCCCGATTGCCCTGAATCCTCTCACTTAGAACAGGGAGAATGCACATCAGTTCTGAGACAGTGGCCCTGGTGTTCAAGCCCCTCCCATAACTGAAACCTCCTCCAGTTTATTCTGATAACTGTTTGAAATGGGCAAATTTTCAGGAAGAGGAACCAAGCTGCAATTTTATGTGCTGTGTCCACACACACCATTACAGAAGGACTTCCTGGTGTGATTCTAAATGAGAGCTCCCTGAGGTGGTGCTGGGATTCTGGCATCTCTGACGATTGGGTTCTGTTCTTCCCTGGCAAGGTCTGGGTCCTGTGGATGGGCTGCCCTGGGCTCAGTGCCTCAGAGGTTTCAGACCTTTGGGCAGTTGGCTGCTAAGCATACAAAAGGTCTGAGCCATGGTCAGGAAAATCCACCCAGTTCTGGGGCAGACAGACCAGAGTTCTTGGAGTACCACCCCCAGCCAGCTCATGACCTTGGTGAATTCCAGCAGCTCATCTGGATAAGATGACAGGGCATCCCCTGGGCCTGGAGTGTAGATATGCTTGTGGCACTGTGACACTCATTCTTTTGTGGGTCTGGAGCACTGGGCAGAATTTTTTGAGCAAAGTTACAGGAACTGTGTGGCGAACTCAAGGAAAAGTTTTCAAGGACTTTGCAGCAGCCACCAGAGATGATGATGGTTTGAATTGACTAGGACAGGAGCAGGAGTCCCAGGACAGTCTCTTTCTGGGGTACCTGGCAGGATGAGTGACTACCAGCCTACACTGGGCTCTGCACTGATTCATGTCCCAGAGCCAGTATTTCAAGCTCCTTTCCCATCTGGGGGAGGGTGGACTCTTTAGTTGCTGTCCCATCAAGGCTGATATAGTGAGGAATGGGCTCCCCAAAAAACACTAGGGTCCTACCACCTGGAGGAGAGGAGTGGACATGGGAAGGCCCAAACCAGTCCACTCCTATGTGGTCTCCATTTCCAGCATTCTCTTCTTATCAGTCGTGCACACAGCTGCTTAACCAATCTTCCTTCATTGCCACTTCCATCTTGTGATTCTCCTTAAACATGCCTTTGGAGGGATGAGGAGGGGCTAGATGTCCTTGGGGAGGACTTGAGCACCACTCACTACTCTCCCAGCTGCTCACACTTGTCCACGTCTCTCCTACCCCTCCTTGCCAGTTTCCACTCTGAATCCCTTTGGCAAAGCTGGTGGTTGCTGCTTCGCCTTCCCTCTTCTCTTTCCCCACAGCCCAGCTCAGAGCAGATGGTTCTTTGGGACTGTTTGGGATTTTACTCTGCCCAGACCTGAGTCCTATGTCTGAGAGCCCTCATAATGGCATTGGCAGTGGACTGGGACATTTTATCTTTCCTTCTGGGTTTGCTTTTTCTTCTTGATTTTGAGTTGTAACCTTGCTTGCTCCATCTCTCCCAAAATGCTAAGTCCACTCCTTTGGGGCCGTCAACTTTTTCTGGGGCACATATCACATCTTATCCCATCGCCTGCCTCTCCCTTTCCTCCTTGTCACTGTCCTATCACCCCACTGGTACCAGGAAGATGGCCCCATAATTGTGTTAAAGTGAATTTCTGTACAATGAGGTTGCTGAAGTGCTCAAAAACACGAGGTGTCATTGCATGATGAAAAATCAGGCAGCTATTACATTCCTGAGTGTAAGGAATTGTTAACGACATGGATAAAGGTCATGGAATGTTACATGAAAAAAGGAGGACCTTACACAAAATACATACACAGAAGACTTGAAAAAAAAAACCCCACAATATTAATACTAGTTGTTTTTGAATGGAAGAATTTTGTGTGATTTATATTTTCTTTATACTTTTCTGCATTTTCAAATTTCCTCTGAGAATTATATATTACTTCCATTCTAACGCTTGTATTATTTTTATAATGAGAACAAAAGTCTTTAAAAACTATTTAAAAGTAACAGTGAGGGTGACAGAACATGAGAGACTCCTAACTCTGGGAAACGAACAAGGGGTGGTGGAAAGGGAGGTGGGTGGAGAGTTGGGGTGACTGGGTGACGGGCACTGAGGGGAGCACTTGACGGGATGAGCACTGAGTGTTATGCCATATGTTGGCAAATTGAGCTCCAATTTTTTTTTTTTAAATAAGAATAAAAAAAGAAAAGTAACAGAATCATTTGTATTCTGAGGTGATGCTGCTCAGCTTGATGGAACATGGATATGATTCAATTTTTCCCCCTTTAGACAAGTGTTTTATTATTTCATGGGAAGGTAAAGGTAGTTGTTTTATTATTTTATGGGAAAGTAAAGGTAGTTGTAATTTAAAATAGCAACATCAACATACATTTCCCCTCCTGATTATTGTATTCTATCAGAGAAACAGAGGCAGATTTCTCGGGGTAACTGCTGGAATTGACCTTGCCTTCATTCAAAGAATGTTCCTTAATTCCGATAAAATATGCACTCCTTCCCTGGTCCTGGGACTAATCTGACCCTGGCACTGTCATTTAACCTTTCTCATCTGCAAAATGGGAATGATGTGATATCTTCCTGGCCAGGCTATCCTTTTTTTTTTTTTTTTTTTTTTTTTTTTTACCTGGGGGAGCTGCCCCACCCACTGCCAGGTGCACAGCTCAGTGGGAGCTGTTTATCCTGTGAGGTCCCTGTTCCCTAGTGGCCCCACTCCATCCCAGGCACAGGATGACATCAGGAGGAACACTACACTGGCGGTGGCCAGGTCTCCAGCCCTGGAGTCAGCTGCCGCAGTAACTACCACAGCTCCCAGTCTGCACAGGCCTGGATGCTCCCGGGGGCGGCGGCGGGGGGTGGGGGGGGGGTGCTGATCTGCACAGCTTGGGGGGTGCGCCCAGCTGCAGGAGGGTCCTCGCTGTCCTGTGCCCTCCCCGCTTCTGCCTGTCCCGGGGGGAGCGCCGGATCCTGGGCTGTGGCTGCTGGGCGCCCTGGGCTCTGGGGCCTGTGCTGCTGGAATCTGCTCCCTCCACCTAGAGCCGCTGCCTGAGCTGCTCCCGAGGCCCTGCCTGGCGCGTGCTCCAGCCCTTTATCAAGCTTGCCTGCGGGTGTGGGGTGCTCTCCCCAGCCCCCCCCCCCCCCCCTGCCCCGGACGCACCTCCTCTATTAGTGACCCCGGGAACCTGGAGGCTCCACTGCCCCTCCTGGGATCCTGCCCAAGTTCCCTGCTAAGTGCCTTTCCATCCGGGAAGAATCTGGTGCAGATTTTTAAAATTCCTGCCTCTCCGGGACTGGGCTTTCCTGTCCCGGAGGCTTTCACTGCCAGGATTTAGCTGGCTCCTCGCAGAGGCCCCTCCCAACTTGATCCTTTTTTCTTTTTTTAAAATTGGAGTTTAATTTGCCAACATCTAGCATAACTTCCAGTGCTCATCCCGCCAAGTGCCCCCTCAGTGCCCATGGCCAGGCTATCCCGATGTGGCATGCTTCATCAGGTCCTAGAATACATGTGGGCTCAACTATGATGCACTTTTTCTGTGATTACCTTCAGGCAGGCCCCAAAGACATAGAGCTCACCAGGGCCTTTGCTGTTCCTCTTGCTCTTTCTTTTTTTTTTTTAAGATTTCATTTATTTATTCATGAGAGAGAGAGAGACAGAGACAGAGACAGAGAGAGAGAGACAGTGACACAGTCAGAGGGAGAAGCAGGCTCCATGCAGGGGGCCCAATGTGGAACTTGATCCCAGGACTCCAGAATCTTGCCCTGGGCTGAAGGCAGGAGCCAGATGGCTGAGCCACCCAGGTGTCCTCTTGCTTTTGTAGGGCTCCCCCAACAGGGCAGTTGCCACACTTGGGGGTTAAAGTGCTCAAATACTCTTAGTCTTGAATGTCACAAGGTCTGAAGACGTCTGATAAGGGACCAAAGGAGAAAAGTCAGAGCAAGGGCAAAGGAAAGAGATAAGAGACAGATATGCATGAGAAAGAAAAAAAATGGCAATTGCATAACTCTAAAAGACAGTATAAATGCATGTTTTTCTCTTTTCCTTTCTTAACTGATTTAAAAAGCAATTGTATAAAATAATATGTTTATAATGTAGAGTGTGTAACGTATAGAAAAATATAGATTGCCAAGAACAGCACAAAGGAAGTGGGTGGAAGGAAAGCCACACTGGGCTAAGGAAATGACTACAGATAGTAAAGTAATAATTATAACAATGTATTGTTGGGGCTATAACATTAATAGATGTAATATATATGACAATAATGCCAGAGAAAGAGGGAAAGAGAATAGAGCTACATAGGTGTATCAGTTCTATGTATCATTGGAATTAAACTTAAAATTTTGATAACTTAAAATACACGTAGTAAACCCTACTAAACCCTACTAAAAGAGAAAAAGTGAAAAAAAAAGAAAACCAAAGAAGTTAAATGTTACATCAGAAGATGCTCTTTAATACAAAAGAAAGCAGTAAAAGAGGAACAGAGGAACAAAAAATACATGAGACATATAGAAAACAAAAAGTAAAATAGTAGATGTCAATCCAGGTATATCAATAATAACATTAAATGTCAGTGTATTAAACAACCCAATCAAAATGCAGAGATTTTTAGATGGATAAAAACCATGATCAATCATATGCTATCTACAGGAGACACATTTTAGATTTAAGGATGCAAATAGACTGAAAGTTAAAGGATAGAAAGAGATATATTATGCAAACACTGACCATAAGAAAGCTGGAATGGCCATACTGATATCAGACAAAATAGACTGTACAACAACAAAAAATTTACTAGAGACAGAAAGGGACATTTTATGGTGATAAAAGGGATAATTCATTAGGATGGTATAAAATTATAAACACATGAATCTAACAAAAGAGAAACAAAATGTAGGCGGCAAAAAGTGACAGAAATGAAAAGAGAAATTCAATAATAACAGTTGGACACTTTTAATAGTGGGTTGAACAAGACACAAGATTTACAAGGGTACAGAAGACTTGAACAGTGCTGCAAACCAAGTAGACCTAACAGACCTCTATCAAACACTCCACCCAACAATAGAATATATATTCTTCTCAAGTACACATGAAACTTCTCTAGTCTCCAGGATAGGCAATAGGCCATAAAGAAACTTCAATATATTTAAAAGGATAGAAAAAAATATAAAGTATGGTCTCTAATTATAATAGGATGAAATTAGCAATCAATATCAGGAAAAAAAGAAACACAGTTCTGAAAAACCAGTGGATCAAAGAGGCAATCAAAAGGGAAACTAGAAAATACCTAGAGATGAATGAAAATGAAGATACAACATATCAAAATTTATGAGCTGCAGCAAGAGTGGTGCTTAGAGGAAAATTTATAGCTGTAAATGCCTGTGTTAAAAAAGAAGAAAGACTTTAAATCAATAACCTAATCTTCCACATTAAGACACTGAAAAAAGAAGAGTAATCTAACACAAAGTAAACAGAAGGAAATAAATAACAAAGATTAAAATGGAGATTAAGAAATAGAGAATAGAAAAACAACAGAGAAATTTGAATAAACCGAAAGCTGGTTCTTTGAACAAACAAAAGTGACAATTCTTTAGCTGGCTTAACCAAGGAGAAAAGAGAGAAGACAATTACTAGAATCAGAAATGAAAGAGTGCACGTTCACAACATTACCAACAGAGAAAAGCTAAAGTCCAGGTGACCTCACTAGGGAATTCTACCAGACACTGAAAAAATCAATACCAAACCTTCACAAACTTTTCCAGAAAGTAGAAAAGAAGGAAACAAGTGTGAACTCATTTGGAAGGCACTATTACCCTGATACCAAAACCAGACAGCGACATCATAAGAAAACTAAAGATCAGTATCTCTTATAAACATGGATGCCAATATCCTCAGCAAAATGCTAGAAAACTGAATCCAACAACATGTAGAAGAATATACACCTTGGTCAAGGGGGATTTATTCCAGGAAGGAAGGGTTGGTTCAGCATGTGAAAATCAATTACTGCAATAGGCCATACCAATAGAATAAAAAATAAAAACAGCATGATCACTTCAATAGATATAGAGAAAGCATCTGACAAAATCTAACACTCTTTCATCATAAAAAGACTCAGTAAACTAGGAATAACATGGAATTTCTTCAACCTGAAATGGAGTATTTTTAAAAACACCATAGCTAATATCATATTTAATGTTTAAAGATTGGATGCTTTCTCCCTAAGATCATGGATAAGATAAAGAAGTCTCTGCTTTTGCCACTTCTATTCAATGCTATACTGGAGGTTCTATCCAGGGTAACTGGACACGGAAAAAAAAGCATCCAGGTTTGAAAAGAGTTCTAAAAAATTAGGATGTCCAACATATAAACTTTTACAAGAACTAATAAATGAGTTTAACAAGGTTTAGAACAGAAGGTCAAAATAAAAGATCACTTGTATTTCTATACAATTGCAACAAACGTTCCAAAAATGAAATTATGACATCAACTTCATTTACCATAGCATCAAAAGGAATAAAATATTTTGAATTAAATTTAATAAAATAAATAAATAAAACTTATACTCTTAAAACTAAAACACTGAAAGAAAGAAGATCTAAATAAACAAAAACTTCTCATGTTTATGGATCAGAAGACAGTACCGTTAAGATGCCAATACTTTTCCATTGTTCAACACAATTCCTGTCAGAATACTGGCTGTTTTCTTTGTTGAAATTGACAGGCTGATTCTACAATTCACATGTAATTACAAGGAGTACCAAATAGCTAAAACAATTTTTGAGAAAGAAGAACAGAATACAAGGACTTACACTTCCCACCTTCAAAACTTAACTACAGAGCAATGGTAATGAAGACAGTGTGGTACTGGCAGAAGGATAGACACACAGATCAATCAAACAGGATTGAGAGTCCAGAAATAAACCTATCCACCTATGGCCAACTGATTTTTGACGGGGTGCCAAGGCCATTCAATGGGGGGAAACTTGTGTGTTCAAAAAACGGTGCTAAAACAAATAGCACATGCAAAAAACCAAGTGGACCCTTACCACAGACTTTGTGTAAAAACTCAAAAATCCATTTTTATAACTCAAAATGGATCATAGATCTAAATGTAAGAGCTAAAGCCATAAAACTGTTAGAATAAAATATGCAGATAAATCTTCATAACTCTATCACTTCAGGACTTGACAAAGGATTCTTAGCTATGCTAGTAAAAACATGATCAACAGAAGAAAAAAAAACACATAAGTTAGATTTCACAAAATCTAAATACTTTTGTGCTTTAAAGTCACCATCAAGAAAGTGAAAAGACAACTTACAGAATGGGAGAATATATTTGCAAGTCATACATCTGATAAGAGATTTGTATCTGAGTACATGAAGAACTCTTACAACTCAATAATACAATGACAAATAATCCAAGTAAAAACTGGGCAAAGGATCTGAACAGACAGCTCCCCAAGGAAGATATACAAATGACCAATGAGCACACAAAGAGATGCTTAACAGCATTAGCCATCAGGGAAATGCAAATCAAAGCCACAATGAGATGCCACTTCACATGCACTGGGATGGCCAGAATAAAAGGCCAGATAATAAATGCTGACAAGGATGTGGAGAAATAGGAACCTGCGTACGCTGCTGGTATAAAATGGTGCAGTCACTTTGGAACAAAATCTGGCAGTTCTTCAGATGATTAAACATAGTTGCCATATGACCCAGCAATTCCACTCCTAGCTATGTGTCTAAGAGAAATGATAACATGTTATCATACAAAACCATGCACATGAATGTTTGTACTTACATTATTCATAATGGCCAAAAGATAGAAACAACTCATTTGTCCATCAACTGATAAATAAAGAAAATGTAGCCTATTACACAAAGGAATATTTTTCTGTCATAATAAGAGGTTAAGTACTGATACATGAGTGAACCTGAAAATATGCTTAGCAAAAAAGCCAGTCACAACTGACCACATATTACATGATTCCATATGATAAAGAAGTCCAGAATATTTCATTTATGTTAGAAAAATAAAGTTGTAGAAAAAAACAGTCTAGAAGGACCTACACCAAGCAGTAGTTAATTTTAGAAGGAGGGACTGAGAGGGGAGTTTATGCTTTTTCTAAATCAGTTGATTTTTTTTTTGCAAGCATGCTTGCATTTTTTTTTCTTTGTCTCTTGTTTTTGTAATCAGGGAAAAACCCCAATAAAGGTATTTTCACAAAAACAAACTAATAAGACAGACCTGATTAGTATTTGTGACTTCCAAATATTTGATGAGACATTATGTGTAAACAAGGATTGTTACCGTAGATCCAGCCAACTTGGAATGGCCACCTCTGCCATTGTCTCCTCCAGGACAAGGCTACAGGTCCTTCCACTTGGCACATGTGGCCCTAAGAGGCCACCCAGCCTCCCTGAAGTCTCATTTTCCATGACTTCCCCAGTGTTTCTTCTTTCATACATCCCCGATAGGCACCATCCCAGTGAAATTGTCGTTCTTCTCACCACTTTTTCGAAACCAAACCAGTCACGGCCACCAATGACCTCCAAGTTGGCCACTGAACTTCTCTGTGCCCCTCTCTACTTCTCTATGCTTGGCAGTTTGGCTCCTCCCCTGTTCTTGGAATGCTTTCTTCTCTTGGCTTCTGGACACCTGCTGGTTCTCCTTCCCTCTCTTTGGCTGCCCCTTCTCAGCTGTCCTCCTGCTCTGCACAGTCTGGGGTGTTAGTGTGCTGGGCTCTGACCTGGCCTCATCTTTCTCTCCCTTATCTCAGCTACTCCTTGGGGACCTCATCTGGGTCCCGCTACCCTCTGTCTTGGAAGGATACTAAAGTGGTTTTCCTTCCCTTGTTTCATGTGGAAGGGAAGAAAGAGGTAGAAGTGGAGATTCAGAGAGAAGGTTCTCCAAAGATAAGCAAGCTGGCAGAACTGGATTTTCATCTCCTCCCAACTAGATAAAACTGGGCAAGGGGAAAGGAGGGGGGGAGGTGAATCAGGCGTGGGTGAGGGACAGAGGGGCAGAGGAACAGGTGCAAGGCCTCTGGTGTCTTCTTATCAGGGCACTAATCTCATCATGAGGGCCCTACCAGTGTGTCTCCTTTTAACCCTAATTACTTCTGTCAAAATCCTATTCCAAAATAGTCACATTGGGGTTTCAACATCTGAGTTTTGGGAGGACCCAAACATTTAATCTGGAAAGGATGGCCTCAGCGCTGAGTGTTCCTCACCAGAAAGCTTGTTTGTTCTCTCTCTCTCTCTCTCTCTCTCTCTCTCTCTCTCTCTTTCTCCCTTCACACTTATCCCAACCCCGTAAAATGTGAAGACAAGGAGAGGGAGACAACAGATTGGGAAAAGTCTACACATCAGGAAGAGAGCTCTGGCTGAAAGCCCACAGCTTGGGCATCGGCCTCCAGAACTGTATAATGGATGCTTAAGCCGCCCAGTCTGTGGTATTGGGCTGTGGTACCCAAGCTAAGAGTGTCTCTGCTCCTCTCTGCTGCTCTGCTTGCTCCTTTTTCTCTCCTTCCCTCTCCTATTCACACATGGCTGTCCTCAGAATGGTCCAGAAGATGGTTCAGGATGGCTAATCAGTGCTCCAGCTCCTCCCCTGCCAAAAGGCACATTCTCTGAGTCTCTGGTTAAATCCTGCAAGGAGAGTCTGCTCAGTTGGGTTCAGCTGGTCCTGGTCTGTGGCCTTGCCAGCTGGGGGTATAAGCCTCTGGACAGCCCACCCCGTTCCAGCCCAAGCAGGCAGGCCCTCTGGTGCTATTCCTGGGCCGAAGTCTAGCACCCACTGAGCATGGCAGGGAGGGCACTGTGAGCACCAAAACCTGTAGGAAGCAGGAGGGATGGGTGCTCCCAGAGGGAGCTCACTGATTGTGCGGGGCGGGGGGGTAGGGGGGAGGACGGGACGATGGGAGCAATGAACACCTGGGATTGTTTGTTCTGCAGCCATTATTCACGTACATGCATTTACCTAACCTCCACTGCAGTCAGGAGGCAGGCAGCAGTGCCAATTTACAGGAAGGAATGGGGTTCTCTCCCAGGCACTAGACCAGAGCTGAGTGGGGCTAGGAGGTGGCCCTGCGGGAGCTCTGCCTCTAAGGGGGACCTGCCCATTCAGGCCCCGCTCACATTCCCAGATGTGTGCAAGGCCTGGACTCGCTCTGAAGTGAGCCCAGGTGAGTGCCCAGGTAACCCAGCCAACCCCTGGACTGGCAGCCTGGGCTGAGAGGCAACCCTCCTCCAGGCCCTTACTTGCAGTGTGAAGGCCACGGAGGGGGTTGATGACTCTGTCTGCCAGTCAGTCTTGTCCATCAAGCTCTTTGAAGTAAACATGCCCCTCCAGGCTTCGATTTGGATGCAAACACCTGGTGTGGGTTACATGCCACTAGCCATTATCAGCAGCGACAACTTGGTGTGACTTCTTTATCAGATCTTCTTTTCCCTAGACTGAGAATTGTACTAGAGAATAGACCTTCCAGAGGATTTGAAGGGAGAGGAAGACCTCTGACAGTCTCAGCATAGGGAAATAATCTGAGATAACCATCTCCGTGTTTAGGTTATATTGTGCTCACTCTGGAGCGAGCTGTGGGGTTCCAGTGGTGGCTTCACCTCCTCCTGGTGTGTGAACAAGGCCTTGGCCTTCCTGCCCCTCAATTCCTTAGTAAGAAGCCTGATGAGCAGCAGTACCCTGTGTGTGTGAAGTGCTCAATTATAAGAACAGCAACATGACAACCAGTATCTATACATTGATTTGCAGATTACAAAGCCATTTTGCATGATTTCCTTTGAGTCACCAACAGCTCTGGCAGTTTGCACTTCCATTTTACAGATGAAAGAACTAAGACTCAGAGGGATTAAGAGCTTGGTTTTACTGAGGAGTCAAGCCCAGCCTTTTTGATTCCACATCTGCAGGCCTGAAAGACCTCAGGTTTTGCGTGTAGCTGGACTTTGTGTCAAGTACTGGTTCTTGACGAAATGATGTGGCCTCTTGGAGCTTCAGGTTCCTCCCTGCTGAATGGGGATGCAGAGCTGCAGGCAGATGTCTGCAGTGGCGGTCATTATTGTCATTACCCACCTGCCCGGGGCTGACTGGCCCAATGGGCTTCTCTGCTATTGCTGTAGATGTCTGAGCTTAGCCTGTCTGTCTACAGAACAATAGCAGAGACTTTGAAGGCTCAGAGTGGGTCAACAAAAGATAAAACGCAGCTCCAGCCTATTATGTCAGCTTCAGATACCAACATTGGCAAAGTTTTCTATGCTTGTGGGGGGAAAGCATTGGAACTCCTGCCAAGAGCAAAAACTGATTTGCCCACATGCAGTCCAGCCCTCTGATCTGTCCCTGGAGACAAAATAAGGAAACTACCTCTTTGATCCAAAACTATTTTTATCTGCTTCTGAGCAGTGCTTATGGTGCATTATGCGTTTTGCAGAGAACGGTGCTATCAGCAGTAGAGCTAACCATTACCCTGGCCCTTCCTGCAAACAGACCTCTTTTGTCTTCTTTGGCAGTGCTGGTGTGGCCAGGCTTGGGTCACATGCTGATGCAGCTGAGAGATGGTGTCTCCATGCCTCAGCTAGTTGGTGTTGACCAGATGGTGAAGGAGGCAAAGTTGTCTTCAATGCATCTTATCCCAAGGGGTGTGTGCTGTGGAGTGAGGAAGGCCTGAGTGGATGCCAGGCCTACTCTTGGGCTCTTTTCTCCTGCCCTCCCACCCCCAGCCTGGCATACAGCTTTTCGTCTCTGTGTTGCACCCCCTTCCTCTTCCGTCAGGATGCAATTGGATGCTGGCTCATGGGCTTCAGTTAACCCACAGTTTTGGGTAAAGACAATGCTGCATCAGCCCGGCCTGCCCCCTTTTCTGGGGAGGGGGATTCAGACAGAAGGGACACACATTTTGCTGGGCTTTCAGCATCACTAGGAGTAGAGGGAGCCACAGGGAGGAAGGAGGGGATTTATGTCTGGGGGAAGCCTGCTAGTAAAAGCCCACAGGTGGAAATCAGCACAGCACTGTAATGCTAGAGATGTTGCACAAACTCTGTCTTTCTCCCAGAAGTGGCTGCTTTCCTTGTACCCTGCCTCCAGTGCACAGAAGCAGATACAGCCTGGAACCAAGAGTGATGGTGGATTTTGTATCAGCCATGGGTGCCCAGACATTTGGGTACCAGTGTCTGTGAGGGAGCTGATGCTACCATTTCAATCCACAGACTGAAGCAGCTTGCCCTCCTCAAGACGGGTGGGCCTCATCCAATCAATTGAAGACCTGAATATACAAAAAGGTAAATGCTTTCTGCCTGACACAAAAAGCTGGGTCATCAGATCTTTTCTGCCTCTGGTCTCAAACTGAAATATTGGCTCTTTCTGGGTCTTGAGCCTGTTGGCATTTGGACCAGAGCTGTACCATCAACTCTTCTGGCTCTCTAGCTGACTTCAGATCTTGGGACGTACCAGTCTCCATAATCACTTCCTTCAATGGACCACTTCCTTATAATAAATCTCTTTATCCACTCCCCCCACCCCCGCCCATGCTCTTGACTCTTTTTCTGGAGAACACTGACTAATATACCAAGTGTCAAAATTTGGCTTTTCCAAAATATGCCCCAGAACACATAGTAGAGACATAGTCTTGAAAGCCTAGGTTTTTAATGGTAAGAGCCTGGCTTTTTGAAAGGGAAGAACTCAGCACATACACTTTAGTAGCATATAGACAGCGTTGGGAACCTTGCATGGGGATTGCCCATCGTGAGCGGTTGTGTTTTGGTGGGAGGAAGATGACCAGAGGCTGTAGATGGAGCCTAGTGAGTGGGGGTCCCTGAGAAGGGCCATTGCTTTGTCCCCTCCAATGTCTGAGCTACAAGGGAGAGTTTTGTTGATAGATTGCATTGGGTTGTTGTGTGAGGGGGTCAAGGGCTGAGTGAACATCTGCTTGACCCTTCCTGAGGACAAGAGGGCAAGAACCTGAATTGAATGAATATTTACCCAATGTTCAAATCAAATTTGCACACTCCACAATTTTTTTCTAGGGTCAAGAGAGTTGTGCCTGCAAATGTTGACTTTTGCAGTTCTTATGTAAAAATCAATTAGCTTATAAAATTCCTGTTAGTTCCTCTTGATGCCTCCATCCTTTATCCAGAGTTATGCCAGTGGAGCTGGACCATACAAGCCTGCCATCCTTTAAAAATGTGTAAGAGTATTTTTGTTAGGGTGCTTATGATCACAAGCAACAGAAAAAGTGGTTTCAAACCAGTTGAAACAATAGAGAGATTCTGACTAACTCGAATAAGAATTCCAGATAGGATCAGGCTTCAGGTGAGGCTTGCTCCAGTGGCTTAGTGGTGTGATGAGCTCCATTTCTTCACACTGCCTTCTACAATGTTAGATTAACTATTGAGTGCTTCATGTCAGATACCCAGATGGCAGGCTGTAGCTTCTTGAGCAACTTGACTCTTCTCTCATGTCCCGCCTGAAGGGGCCTTTGTTCATAGCCATTGTAGTTACTTGCCAGGACCAACAGAGGCAGTGCCCCATCTCCAGACCAATGATTGGATGTAGGAATGTTCTTGGCCTAGAATGCCAGCTCTGTTCGTGAAGTGTAAGATCCCTGCATGGTGTGGTGGGATCAGGAGTGTTGCAAAGGGCAAGGGCATATGAGGAAGCAACAATATGGGTCCTTTACAAAGGGGATCTTGCATTTTCATGTTTTGTTACATTTCATCTTTGCTACCATCTTCTCACAGTTTTCCTACCAATTGGTAAGGAATCTTTCATCTGAGCAGAAATTGCTAGTTTCTAACCAGCCAAGTAGGGATTGGTAGGTCTGTCTCTACCTTGGTTGGGGCAGGCTGTGAATCGTGCATCCTGGCCACACCCACCCTGGTCTTGCTGTGCTCACCTGTGAAATGAATCAGTGGTCTTTGCTTTGTGAAGTCCTTGTGAGGATAAAGCAGTGTGTCTCCCAGTGTGTATCCTGCCTCATGCTGAGGAGGTGGTGAATGGACATGCTCTTAGGATGCACTATCAGTTCATGTAAATACCCATTGAAGCTGCTCCCTCCAAAGTGCTTTGGAGGTATTGGGTATATAGACAGATGGCCGATCCAAAGAGTAAAGGGGAGGAGGAGGCACCAGTGGTACGAGGCTATCAGCCAGGACTCTGTGAATTTTAGGAGGAGTGAGGGCCCCAGAGTCATTTGGTAACCCCCTCTGCCATTCCTGATGTGAACTTGTTGACACATCAACAACTCACCATCCCACCGAGTAGGAATTATTGAAAGTGGCCATGGTCCTTTGTGGTCACTCCTGGCCTGGTGTGGCCATGGGGCCTGAGGCTGACGATGTCCCGCTTGCTGAAGGAGGGGAGCTCTGCAGTGCCCAGTCCAGGGCTGGCTTTGGAGTCACTTCTGGGTGAGCCCTCAGTGCAAATGCATCCTGGAAGCTGCAGGGCCCTTGGATGCTCATAGCTATGTGGTGTGGCAACCTCAGCCCCCCGCCACCCCAAAGATGGGTCTGGGGTTGGGAGTGGAGAGTTCTGGCTCTGCTATGAGGTCTTGACCAAAATGTTTAAGGTTACCTGACCTCTGTTTCCTCAGCCATTGATCTCAGGGTGAAAAGCGATGCTTTGGGGCCTTTGGGCAGAGCCCCACAGGTGGGAAGTGATCCTGTAATGAGACATTAATATGGGACTGTCCCAGCAGTTCTTGGTTCAGACTCCAAAATACTAGGGACATGTGAATGGTAGATATCCCATCTACTGTGAAAGTGGGGGCCACCTACATGGCAGAGGGGGCTCACGGACTCAGTGGGAGGCCCTTCCTGACCTTGGCCCTCCTGCTCAGCCTCCCTACTAGAGGCCCAGCTCAGTCTTGGGCCTATTTCCTCTGCCCATAGGTACCCTGCAGTCCAGGTATATGTGCAGCTGGGCTTTTCTCCTCAGCTGGAAGAACGTCATCTCCCCCGCCCCTCCCCACCCCTCCCCCCATCACCCGCCCCTTCCTGGATGAATGGCTCCCAAAGTTGGCCAAAATGGCTCTTCTGACTTCTGTCTCTAACTGGCAAGGCTGCTGTCTGCCCTGGCTCAGGTTACCATAGCTTCATTCTGCCACCTGCTCAGGACAAAAGCCCCAGGGTTGTCCTGGCCTCCTCCCTTTCTCTTTCATATCACTTACATTGAAGTAGAAAAAAATATTGAAAATCCATTTAGCTTAATCTTGGAATATGTCCTGACTGTGATCCCTTGCACTATTTTCATTTCCTCTTCTGGGTCCCAAAGTTCACCTGGATTATTGTGCTGACCCCCACTTGCCCTCCACATCCACACCCTCTCCTCCCCCAAACTGTCTGCTCTTAACACCAGCTGCAGTGATCCTTTCAAAACAGAAGACTTAAGATGCCACTCCTCTGCTCTGGCTTCTCCCCTCTCTCCCTGAGGCCTAGTGTGGTCTGGCCTCCCGTTAACCTGGTTGAAGTCATCACTTACCACTTTCCTCTGCCCAGTTTGTCCTGTCTACATTGGCCTTCTTGTTCTTTGAATAAATGCCAGGGCTTTATTTTGCCCCATTCCCCTGCCCAGAATGCTTTCCCTCCTTGCTCCACTCTCTCCTTTCCCTCAAGGCCTTGCTTGAGCCTCATCTTCTGCCTGAATGCCCTCCCCTCCCAAGCCCTACACTTAAAGTTGCAGCACCCTTACCCCTGTACCCTCACTCCCTACCCTGCTCTCTGTCTTTTCCTCCCCCCACACAAGTAGTGTTCTATCACCATGCCATCTGCTACACTATTGTATTTCTTTCTGTCTCTTCTCCTTAAAGGACAGCCCCACGAAGGCAGAGATTCTTCTCTGTTCTGTTCCCTCTGGCCTCAGAACAGTGCTTGGCACATAGTAAATGCTCAATAAATATTTGGTGAAGGAATGAGCACCCCCTTGATTTTATTAAGGGACTGAGCTTGAAGGTGCCAGGAGAGAGGATTTCTTTGGGGAGAACTGCTAGAGTGCTAGAAGGGAAGGGGTGGGTGCTCCCTATCTCCTCAGCAGTCAGGAGGCGCTTTAGGAAGACCTCTGGGCAGCTGATATGAATTTCTGGGGGCAGGAGGGACAGGGGCACCAAGTGGGAAGGAGGCTGACTTGGGGTGGAGGGCAGGCAGGTCACAT
This sequence comes from Canis lupus baileyi, assembly GCF_048164855.1. Classification (NCBI taxonomy): domain Eukaryota; kingdom Metazoa; phylum Chordata; class Mammalia; order Carnivora; family Canidae; genus Canis; species Canis lupus. The sequence goes on along the minus strand of NC_132857.1, from coordinate 27,446,340 downwards.
GGCATGTTGTGTTTCCTGAGGACCAGAGGTGCCTGTGCCTGTGACAGCAGGCCAGCAGAGGTGGGACAAGATCCTGGGGGTAGGAGAGCTGGGCTAATGGGGAGCTAGGTGGTCAGCCAGAGCAGGTCTTTCTGGTTAGGGAACTGGGATCAGCTATGCCTGGAGGTAGGTCCGCAAGGACCTCAGTGGCTCCCATGGGAACATCACTCTAGCAAGGTGGGACCCTGACATTCACAGTTCCTGCACAGAGAGGACATCTGCAGGGGGATCCTGCCCCCACCCACTGAGCTCCCAGAGGGAGAAGAGGTACTCCTCATCCAAGCATGGGTTCTCTAACTGTGATGTGAGATGGGGCACCTTAATGGTGGAAGCAACCCTGTTTTGGACTAAAAGTGACAGGAAGACATTTTATTTTATGAGCGAGATCAGGAGTCTTGTAGGAGCTGTGTGGGATTTCATCTGGGGAGCAGAGCGTGGGGCAGGAGAATCAGATCTGAGGTTGGATTTAAAGGTGTTGCTTTTGTGACCCATGGAGTCCGTCTTCTTTTTGGTTCTGTTTATAGCTGAGGTCAAATTTCTGCATCTCCCTAAAGTAATACCTTAGAACACCTATTGAGAACATCCCAAGGGACAGTGAGCTGGCTATATAGGAAATTGAAGACTTCAATGGCACAAGGGTCATTGTGTGCTAAGCAGATCACTTCCAGAGAGGAGCAGAGGAAGGTGCCTCATTATCCCCCAAGCAAGTGAGAGATAGGGTTGAAAGGACACAAACTGGAGTCTAACTTTGGTTGGTGTATCAATCAGGACCAACCAGGTCATGCTGCAGTAACAAACATCCCCAAAGCTCATAGGCTTAGCATCATGGTGCTTATTCTCCATCCGTGTTATTGCACACAAGGGCTGGTGGATCTTTCTGCTCACACGGTCACTGAGTGACCTTCCGTCAGCTTCTGTGTGCTTCTGCTATTGCCTTAGCTGAGGAAGGAGGATTCAGAGAATTGTGGCCCCAAAAGCCTTCTCCTGGGAATGACATAGCCCACAGTTGTCCCCATATCATTGTCCAAAGCAAACTGTGTGACCACAACTTTGAAGAGGGGCATGGAGGTAGGCATAGAGATGGAATTTTACCATGTCCTTGAGAGGCAGGGACCCAGAAATACTGCGACCAGCACTAGTGACCAGCACTGCTGGGAGGGACCCTGCCCAGAGAGGGGTGGGGCCAGATGGAAATGTGCTCCCTTCCACCAACAGTGGGATGAAGGGTGTGTATCTAACTCCAAGGAGGGTTGTCTTGAAAGAGATCCTGGGGGGAATCCCAGCAGTGGGGTGGGCCCTTAAAGACAAGGTGAGAGCAGGAACTGAGAGCAGCAAATCCAGGAGGACATTGCCCATGTCATTGATCCCGGTGAGGGGATTTACCTGGATGAGAGCTCAGGGTTCTGATATCAAACTGGATTCAATTGGAATTATGGGGTTATTAGCTGAGGTTGGACCTTCTGTTATCCTGGAGAGGCTGAGAAACTACAGGACATGGCTGAGGGTCCCTGCTGTGGGCAGGGGCAGGGTACAAACTTGAGGTATGGCTTGAAGGTGGAGCAGGAGCAGGAGCATGAATGGTTTCATCTAAAATGGGGGAAGCACCACCCACGTGTGACCCACCTCTCAGGGTGTCCTGGCCCAAGTGACACTGTGTGAGAGTGAGGAGGGGCTTCAACACTGTATGCTAGATATGTGGTCAGGGCTGCAGGTGGCTTTTATGAGGCACACTCTCGGGTTGGGGGGAACAAGCCTGTCTCCCACTCCAGCTTCATGTTCCTGAGATGCTTGGGCTTCCTGCCCTCCCTTTCCTCTTCCTCTGTGCACAGGCCCTGCCCTGGGGCTCACTTGCCTACTAAAGGTCAGACATTCTCATGCCTACAGGGGGGGACATGGAGACAGGGTGGGGGGCAGTTGAGATGTGAGGGTAGCCCAGGAGGGAGCGAGATAGGGAAGGGACAGGGGCTAGAGCTGCTCATGCTGGTGCGGTGTCTGCTGCAGGGGCTTGTGTGAACATCAGGGAACCAGCTGGGAGGCGCCCCTGGACCTCCTGCGGCATTTCTCCTGGGCCAGCTGCTTTTCTGTGTACAGATCCCTACCCTCAGGGGTTAGGTTCCAGTGAGGAGGGCAGATGGTAAACAACTGCCAGAGGGTGATTTGGACAAAGCAGGAGCAGGGAAAGACTGGGAGGACCATATAGATCAGAGATAGGAGGAGGATTTGAGCCTTGACCCCAAGGTGTGAGAGGGTAGAGAGGACAGCAGGGCGCTGCCTGTCAGGTGGAGGAGCAGGGTTGTAGCCAGGGTGTTCTGGGAACTCCAGGAGCTACTGCAGCATGGGGGGATGGGACCTGCTCCTGGGGTCCTGATATTGGGTGCCATCTTGTGTGAAGCAGGTTTTGAGCAGAGGGTGATAGGACTTGATGTAGATTTTAATAGGTTCATTCCAATTTTGAGTCTAGAATACTCCTGAGGTGGGCAAGGGTGAGGGAGTGCAAGTGGGGAGGCTCTGCAATCCTGCAGCAGAGGTCATGGTGGCCTGGACCAGCTAGCTGGGTAGCAGGGACGGTGAGAAATGGCTGCATTCTGGATATAATTTGAGGGTTGAACCAAGAGGATTTGCTCAGTGGGGAGGATGAGAAAAAGGCTGAGAATAAACCCAAGGTTTCTGGCCTGAGTGGATGAAAGGATGGAAGTGGCACTTAGCAGGAAGGCTGGGATGGGAAAGGGTTTCAGGGACAGGTGGCCGAGAGTGGTTCTGGCTTACTCACAGTAAGCTTGAGATGATCGCTTGGCCTCTGAGTCACCACCCGTAGTAAGTGGTTGTGTATCTGAGCCCTTGCTTTTAGGGGAGAGATCTGTTGCATGGTCTGAGGCTGGAAGTTCTCACTGTGTCAGCAGTATTTAAAAACCTGGCAAGGGAAGAATCCCCGAGAGAGTGAGTGCAGATGGGAGGAGACACATTCCAGACCCAGAGCTCTGGGCCTCTGCCACTGAGGGGCTGGAAGAGGAACTGAGAGCAGCAAGGGAGCCTAAGAAGCAACCTGGAGCCGGTGGCAGACAGGTGGGGGGCTGGCTCAGGCCCAGGAGAAGGAGTGTCATTCCTCGTGAGGGGGATTTGTGCCCCTGCTGCCCTGAAGGGCTGGATAAACCCCTGGTCAGGGTAAGACCCTGGGTTGAAGCAGGACTCCCTAGGCTTGCAGTGATGGGGGCAGAGTGAGTAGACCCTGCAGGCCTGGCTTGTTCTGCTGTGTGGCCAGGCCGCTGAGGTTGAGCTGTCCTTTGAGGTGGCTCTGGGCTGGGAAAAGAGTACCAGGGGCTGGAGGACTATAGTCGAGGGCTCTGGGAGGAGACTGCGCTGGCAAAGGCCTGCCTCTGGTCCAGGCATAAGTCCACTGCTTTTCCATCAGGGAGAGACTGTTGTCACTGGTTTACAGATGAAGAAACTGAGGCTGGGAGGCTGTGTTTCTTGATGTAGGTCACACTGCCAAGTGCTGGCTTGGGCTCCAAGGCCAGGGATCTTCTCCTTGCTGGCCACCTGTCTCCTTAGAAAGGCTTTATGAAAACAAGCTTGCAAAGTGAGTCGCAGAAGGTTGCATGTGGTCTGAGGCCATTTAGGTCAGGTTTAAAATATGCAAAACAGTGCTCAATGTCACTTAAGGACATGATGCATATACTGGCAGTGGGATGATAAACTCCAGTGCAGGAGAGTGGTTAGAGAGAGGGGTTCACTCGAGTGCACCTTGTGACCTTTTGTATTCCAAGCTGGATGGTGCAGATGGGCACTGCTGTGCTATTCTTCATGCTTTTCCTATGTCTGATCTGGGTCTGAGTCAATGAAGGGAGGCTGACTGCTGGCCCTCCTGTGACCTGCCTCCTCAGTAGCCTGGCCAGAGACCAGGACCCCAGGAGAAGGACCTGAGGGCCTGATGGGAGGGTTGGGCACCCTCAGAATTGCCTTTATCATGGTTCAGGGGCATATGTCACCTTGTTCATGCCTTCTCTGTCCATAGGGCCACTGTCCCTTCTCCACAGAGGCCTTGCCTTCCCTTCTTGGCACTAGAGAGAGATCCAGCAAAACCTCCCTACGGTGGGTCCCCTCCCTTTTGAGATTCCTGGTGCTCTTTTATCCCCCCAAGTGGGCTGGGTACCTGTGTGTGCCAGCACTGCCCCCCTTGTGGGACCTGCTGTGTGCTTGTCAGGCTGTGTTATAGGGACCTTGTGCTGCACTGAAGCTGGCTCAGCATGACTCATGGGAGTCTTTAGAAGTTTTGTGAGCTGGGCATCAAAGTGTTGGTAGCTTCAAATAGACCATGTGGGGATACTTAAATCAGTTGGTGCTCCACAACAGGGCCCTTCCTCCTTCACTCTAGAGAGCTGGCAGTTGACATTTACCAGCACGGCTCTGCTGAGCACCCACAGTGAAACTTGAACTCGCCTGGGTGTGTCACCGGGCTTGGGCCTCAGAGTACATCCACCTGCTCCCACTCTCTCAGCTGTCCTTCAGGGCTCCAGGCCTGCTGACGGTAGTGCATGCTGTGTGGGGCTGCTCTTCTGCCCCACTATGCTGCCACACTCAGAGTATGCGTAGGGGCTGCTGGTAGAAGGAGCTGGGCCCCTGCGTCTCACACACCAGGTTTGACTCAGGCTGTGCCCGTGCCAGTCTGGAGAAGTGACAGCCTTTGGAGCTTCAGTCAGCTTCTCCCTGGTCATACGATGTGGATGCCACCTAGACATGACATCCACTGCTGGAAGGCATGTGCAGATCCGGGAGCAAGATGGTGTGCCGTCAGTGACAAACTCCGGTAGGGGGAAAGGTGTGGTTTGGAGCTTCTAGAAGAGCTACTTTGAGACATTTCCCTCCCTTCTCCATTGAATGCAACTGGCCTGCACATAGGTATGTCAAGTACATACCTTGTCAAGTACAGGGGCGCCCCCTTGCCCAACCTTGTCGTTGGTGGAAAGAACCACCTCCAAAATCAGCTTAAGGGTATGTGGGGGTGGGGGCAGATGTGCTCTCAGGGGTCCTAGCAGTGTCAGCCTAAAGAGCAAGCGTGTGGGTTGGGGGTAGTAAAGGCTGTGTGGGTGTTGCTCATGTGTGTGTCTGGGTGTGTAAGGGTCTCCTAGCCATGTGCGCATATGGATTTCCATGCAATTGAATTTGTTGGGTCTTGGCCCCACTTGCCAGTGGAGGGTAGAGACTGTGCCCATGATTGGGTTCAGTAGATCCTGAACCCAAAGCTGCCACTCTTTCTTGTCCAGTTCTTGCAGTAGTGTGGTGCTGGATACCCAGTGGGGGAACTCCACATTGGCTACTTTGCTGAGTGACTGTCTTTGGACTTCCATTATCGTGGACTAAATTGTGGCCCCCACTTGATATGTTGAAGCCCTAAACCTCAATGTGACTGTATCTGGAGATAGGGCATATGGGGCCTTGATCCTATAGGACTAGTGTCCTTATAACAAGAGGTAAAGACCCCAGCCTCTCTCTCTCTCTCTCTCTCTCTCTCTCTCTCTCTCTCTCTCTCTCATGTGTGTGTGCACGTGCACGCACACAGGAAAGGTCATGTGAGGACACTGCAAGAAGCAGCCATCTGCAAGCCAGGAAGAGGGTCTTACCAGACAACCACCCTGATGGCACCTTGATCTCAGACTTCCAGCTTCCAAAACTGTGAGGAAATAACCTCTCTAAGCCACCTAGTCCGTAGTATTTGCTGTGGCAGCCAAGTGGACAATGACACCATTGGTTACTCTCTTTAACTGAGCACCATAGGCTTTATAGACATTATCCACACAAATTATTTATCTTTGCATGATTTATTACATGCATTATTTCACTTAGGTTTTCCTTGTTTTACAAATGAGATGCCTGAAGCACAGTGAGGTGGGTGACTTCCCCAGAGTCAGAGTTAGCAGAGCCAGAATTTAAGCAAAAGAGGGGAGTCACCTTGAAACCTGTGGTCCTGACACCATACCACATTTGGGTTCCCCACATGAAGCTCATTGGGTCTGATCCTCTTGGCCCCCACCATCTTTACCACTGTGACCTGGCCCATGAATGGGGCCAGAGATTCTCTTTCCCGGGCACACAGGAAATTAGGCTCAGGACTAAACCTCAAGAAAGTGGGGCCAGTGCCAGACCCCTGGCCTTTTGATGGATGAAAAACATTTCAGGTTTTCCTGTAAAAATGTCTGTTGTGGAAAGATAAGGTAATTCTAGCATATGCAGCAGCAAATTCTTAACTAGTTCACACAAGAACGGTTATGCTTATTTTTAGCCTTAGGGCTGGGGACATCATGGCTCTAATCAGCAGCTGGGGTGATGCCAGCAGAGCAGTACCACTCTATCCCAAAAGACAGTGTGGACAGGGGTCCTCTGCCAAGAGGTGCAACCCTAGGACTCACCCTTCTCTTCTCACCTGGTGCCGTGTGCCCTGGCTGGGGGAGCAATTGAAGAGCCCTGCAGAGAACCCAGGCCTCAGAACCCAAGGACCCTGAGCACTCCCAGACATGGAAGGGGCGCACACCCTCCTCTGAGTTTGGGTGTTGAGCATGACAGTGAATTCTGGGGCCTGACAGGGCCTTGCCTGCCCTGTGACCTTAGGCAGCTCCATTCATATATGCAATGGGAGGGGTGACATGAGCTTGGCATTTGGGGGCCATGGAGCCCTGTCTTACTGCCCGCTGGGGGGCTGTCCCCTGAATGGTCATAGATGGCGTGTGTGCTTCGGCAGCATTTTCACTTGTCCTCTGCACTGGTACTCTCTATGTGGAGCCCTCAGAGCTCTGCCTGCATGCCCTAACAAAGCTGGGGTAGTGGTGAAGATATCTCCTTTTTGGCTAGGGAAGTACCCCAACTTCCCATATCAGGTGCCTCAGGGGCCACCTAGCTGGAAGGGGGAGGTCAGATGGGGAGCTTACACTCAGTCCCTGGTCTGGCCCCCTTTGCAAGTGCTACCAGGTATGGCCTTTCCCTCTGCTCTGGACAGACTACACCTGTTCCCATCTCCTTTGCTACAATCGTTAGCCATGGTACCTTGCTCTCCACTCCAGATGGGGAACCCTGAGGGCTGATGCTGACAGGCTGCCTCATCAACTGGACTCAGAGAAGAAAACAGCCTCCAATGACCTCCCTCCCCCTTCTAGCCCTGACATTCTGGGTTCTCTACCTCCAAAGGGCTGTGAGGGCCTGGCCCCAGCTCTGGGCTCATGTTTCTTTATCAGCTGGCTTTTCTGGCAGACCAATCACTCTTTTCTACTTCCAGGTCTGTCCAGTTAGAGGGAGTCTTGCCCCTGTTCGCAAAGCATCCTTCCTCCATTTTAAGGCTCGGGAAACTCAGAATCTTTTTTTCTCCCACATCAGCCACATTTATTGTCATTGTGGCCAGCTGTCCAGGATGCTGTTTACTTGTGTGTTCTCTGCCTGAGACCTTCCAGTCACCCTTTAGCACTCAGAGTGCTCAAGAAGGAGGCATTAGCAATTTGGGTGGTTGCCCCTCTCTGACAGTGGGCTGTGTAGTCAGAGGGAGCTGGGGTTGCATCTCAGCTCAGATACTGATCAGCTGGGTGACAAAGCCTGTCACTTCACCTCTCTGGGCACCCATGTCCTTCTATGACAGATGGGTGACAGGGTCACTGTGAAATCTGGAAAGATACTTCGAAGTACCCTCTGGACATAGTGCTTGCTCACCGCAGGACTCCCTGAACAGAGGCTGCCTTCATTCAGGCCAAAACTGCAAAGCCGTTGTCAGGCTCAGATATGCTGGGGAAGTGGGCCATGTTTTGCTGCAGATAGCCGTCTCTTTGCTGTAGATAGCGGTTTCTCTGGTGGTGGGGGGATTTGCCTCCATGTCTCTGGATGACCCAGCTCAGTTTGGAACAGTGATGAAATCTTCAGGCCCCAGCCCAGACAGGGCCTTAGTCAGCACATCCCCTAAAGCCAGCACAACCCCACATTATGATACTTGGAAATCCATCTCTGAGAAAGTGCAAAATTCATTCACCCTTGGGGAGCTCTTGACAGTACTGAGTTACATTTTAGCCCATTCATGCAAGGGCCTGATGGGCTTCACAGGAAACCTCGGCCCACCCTGAATGTAGTCATGACAAACAGGAGAGGAAAGTGGATTGGAGATACCAGGAGCAGTGGCTCTGGCTCCTGGTGGGGAAGACGATAAATTAATTCTGCACTGATGTGGGAGAGACGATGCTCCAATTCCATGCAGTGCCTAGCCCTACTGCAGTCCATATGTGTAACATGTAATTGCATTGTATTGGCAAGAGAGTTGTGGCAGGGATTCATTACACTGCAGAGTGACTGTAAACATCCCTCACACCCTTTCTTGTCTGGTCTCTAGTGTTAGAGAAGATGCTGCGTCATTAGGCTCTGAGCTCAGCAGAGGAAGCACCAATAGCCAAGTCATGGCTCCACGGCCCTTTGTCCAGCAAGGGAACTTCCTATCTCTGAGCAGAAATCCACAGAGTGAGCATTAGGAGCTGAATGTATGTGTCCCCTATAGGTCAAATGTTGAAGCTTTAACCCCCTATGTGCTGGTATTTGGAGGTGGAGCCTTTGGGAAGTAATTATATTTAGATGAGGTTGGGGGTAGGGCTCCTGATGGATTATAAGAACAGAAACAGAGACCAGACCTTGCTCTCTGTCCACCATGTGAGGACACAGCAAAAAAGGTGGCCATCTGCAAGCCAGGAAGAGGGCCCTCACCAGAGACTGAATCAGCTGGTACCTGGCTTATTAGACTTTCCAGTTTCTAGAAAGGTGAGAAATAAATGTTTAAGTTGCCCAGTCTGTGGTATTTTGTTATAGCAGCCTGAACAAGTAAGAGTTCAACAAAATGCAGTCAGTGCCTGTAGGTGAAGTGGGCACTGTCCATGGGGACCAGAGGCCTGTTATCCTACAGCTGCCTGAGGTCCCATATATGTCACCTACCAGTCCCTACTGGACCATTAAGGACTATTCACCTTTTATTAAAGAGCTGTTTAAAACGAGGGACCGGGATTCTTCCTGTTTCTTGCATGGTGTTAGATATTTTTAGTGTTTTCCTCTGATCCTAAAGCAATAAGCACTCTTGAGGCAGGATTAAGATTTCTTTTTTTTTTTTTTAATTTATTTATTCAAGAGAGAATACAGAGAGGCAGAGACATAGGCAGAGGGAGAAGCAGGCTCCCTGCGGGGAGCCTGATGTGGGACTCGATCCCAGGACCCTAGGATCACAACCTGAGCCAAAGGCAGATGCTCAGCCACTGAGCAACTCAGGTTCCCAGGATTTCATGCTTTAAGGAAAGGGGAAGCTGAATGTGCAGTGGGTACCTACTATGTGGCAGTGACTGTCCCAAGCAGTGGGCAAAGTAAGCAAAAATCATCACCCTTGCAGATCTGCCTTCTGGCAGAGACCTACAATAAACCATGGACATGATAGAGTATGTTAGCAGGAGGTAATACTTGAACATATTAGAGCTGAGTTAGTTGAATTAGGAAGCCTGGAGTAGGTGAGGGCAGGAAGTGGGATGCAATTTGTATAAAGTGATCAGAGCAAGCCTCAATGACAAGGTGATGTTGAGCAAAGATTTGCAGGAGGTGAGGGAGTTAGCCGTGTGGATATCTGGGTGAAATATGTTCCAGAAAGAGGGAACAGCCATGCCAAAGCCCTCTAATAGGACATGCTGGAGTGCTGTGGGGAATAGGTGCTGGAGAACAGTGTGGGGAATAGGTGGCTGGTGTGGATGGAGCGAAGTGAATATGGGGGAAACAGGAGCTGGAAGTTAGAAGGACCATATCAGGAAGCGTCTCATAGGTCACTGAAGACTTGGGTTTTTACTCTGAAATGGGGGCCATGGGAGGGATGGAGCAGAAAAATGACATGACTAGACCTTTATTTTAAGAAGTTCATTGTGACTGTGGATGGAGGCAGAGGGTGCTGGTGGAATCCTTGGGAGGCTACTGAAGTAATCCCGATGATGGGATAGTGGTGGCTAACACCAGAGCAATAGCAATAGAGGGAAATGGTCAGATTCTAGATGCATTTTGAAGAGTGATCCACCGAGACTTCCTGATCAGTTAGTGGGCTGTGATGGAGCAGGTGAGGCACTGATGACCCTAAAGTATTTTACTTGAGTGATTAGAAGGTTGGATGAGGGTTAGGAAGGGGCAGGTCATGAAGTTGAGGGCAGAATTATGACTGAGTTTGAGATAACCAAGTGGGACTGTGGGAGGAACTTAGATTTTCCAAGTCTGTCTGTTATTCCATGATGATTATCTCTCGTCCACTAGTTTTGGGAACTGGGCAATAGAAAGGGGCTTATACAGCAAATGTCACATTTGCTTTGGTATGGGAAAGCCAGAGCTTCCCCAATCTCAGAGGGTCTCTGTGAATACCCTGGGTGGGGCCAGCAGCTCCCACCATGGTGCTGTACAGCCCTCTGTGCAAAGATTCTGTTGACCTACTCTGTACAAATGCAATTGTTCATAGCACTCTCTCCCCTCAGACCATGTGGCTCCTGAAAACAGTATTGGATTCCTCATCTCTGGCTTCTCCTGAGCAGCTCTTGAGGTGACTGACCCATGGCAAATGACTCAGTAAATGACTCTTTGATGTCACCTAGAGAAGCACAGCCATCTGACCCCCAGTACAGGAAGCGAGGGTTTGAAGCGGCCCTCTGTAAAGGAGAATAAATGATTGCAAAGTCTTTGGATTGTATTTCTGAAGGTAGGTGTAGAATTAAATGTGAGCTATGGAGCCAGACAGCCTCTCAGGGACACCTGCCTTTCCTCTCTTTTACATTTGTTATTTTTTTTGTTTTTCTCTTTTTGCAAATTGCTCATTCATATTCTTTATTTTTTCTTCTATTGGATTGTCTTCCTTTTGCTTTTTGATCTGTAGGAATTCTTTACGTAAAATGGCTACTGGTCTTTTGTTAAATTGCAAATATCTACTCCCATGAAATACCCTATTGGATTTTAATAACAATTACATTGAATTGCTAGCATAATTTGGGGAGAATCAATATCTTTATGGTATTGATCTTCAGACCCATGAACATGGTCAGAATCTCCATTTGTTTCTGTTTGCTTTAACTTTTTTCAATGCTGTCTTAGAACTTCCTTTATAAAGGCAGGGCTACAATTGTGTAGATTGAGTATCTCAGTCTATGTAATGATGCTGGACGTGTGCAATGTATAAACTTCCTGGCTACTTAGGACAAACGTGTATAAGTATAGCACAACTCTTTTTTGACTTATTTCTAAGGATCTTATGGCTTTTGTTGCTATTGGAAGTATATCTTTCAGTAGTTATATTTTTAAATTTAACATTGCTGGTATATATATGTGTGTGTGTGTGTGTGTGTGTGTGTGTGTACATCTTGTATTCAGTAGACTTGCTGAACTGTTTTATTAGTTCTAATAGTTTGCAGATTTTCTTAGATTTTTCTTTGTGGACAACCATAATATCTGCAGATAATAAAATAAATATCTGTTTCATCTTTTCTAACCTCTAAAGTTTTTTAAGTGCAATGAATGAATAAAATTCAATGCTGTATTTAAAAACACAGAAAACTCTATATTAGGACAATTATGGAAATATGAATATGAAGTAGATATTACTTGATAATATGGAATTATTGTTAATTTTTTAAGGTATGACAAAGTATTGTGGCTATGTAGAAACATGATTTTATTCTTTAAAAAAATTTTTTGGGGGGCATCTCTGTGATTCAGTCAGTTAAGAATCTGACTTTGGCTCGCATTATGATCTCAAGATCCTGGGATTTAGCCCCAGGTTGGGCTCTGCACTCAGTGGGGGGTCTGCTTCCCTCTCTCCCTCTGCCCCTCTCCTGGCTCATGCTCTCTCTCTCTCAAATAAAGAAAATCTTTTTAGATTTTAGATTTTTTTGTTATTTGAATATAATTGGCACACAATGTTACATTAGTTTCAGGTATACAACATAGTGATTCAACGTCTTTATATGTTGTGCTGTGCTCACCACAAGTAAGATATAATCTGTCACCATACAGCCCTATTATATTACCATTGACTATATTCTCTATGCTGTGACTTTTATTCTGATAACTTATTCATTCCATAACTGAGAGTCCTTATATAAGCTTTTTTAAAAGTTTTACTCTACTTTTAACGGATTTTAAAAGTCTACTTGTAATAAAATTATCACTCTTCCTTTTGATTTTGTAAAGTGGTGAGTTACACTGATATGTTTACTACTATTAAATTGTGCTTTCCTGGTGGCATATTGGTCATGATATATTGTTGTTTTTATTCATTACTGGGTTTAGTTCTCTAATATTTTATTCATGACATTCATATTGATGTTCATGAGTATAACTGACCTATAATTTTCCCTGTTTTTTTAAAAGATTTTCTTTATTTATTCATGAAAGACACACAAAGAAAGAGGCAGAGATATAGGCAGAGGGGGAAGCAGGCTTCCCACAGGGAACCCAATGCAGACTCGATCCCAGGACTCCAGGATCACAACACGAGCTGAAGGCAGATGCTGAACCACTGAGCCACCCAGGCATCCTCCTTGTCTGGTTTTCATATCGAGGTTATACTAGACTCCTCAAAGGAGCTATAAGACATTCTACCCATCCATTTGAATAGTTTATATATTATTGGGATTATCTTTTCTCTGAAAGCTATTTAGGACTCATCCTAAAATCATCTGGCATCTGGGCTTGATTTCCCTCTCTTTGTCTTTCTCTATGTCTCTATTTCTCTCTCTTTCTGTAGATTTTATTTTTATTGAAAGATTTTATTTATTGAGACAGAGAGAGAATGGGTAAGACACCCCAAGCAGGGGGAGTGGCAGGAGGAGAATCAGGCTCCCCACTTAGCAGGGAGTCCCATGTAGAGCTCAATCCCAGGACCTCAGGATCATAACCTGAGCTGAAGGCAGACACCCAACTGACTGAGCCACCCAGACAGCCCTCTTTCTGTAAGTTTTAAATCACTGATAACCTTGATGGAAAAGAGTCTATTCAGCATTTCCATTTCTTTTTTCTTTAAATTTTTTCTATTGGAGTTCAATTTACCAACATATAGCATAACACTCAGGGCTCATCCTGCCAAGTGCCCCACTCAGTGCCCATTACCCAGTCACCCCATCCTCCTGCCCACCTCCCCTTCTACTACCCATTGTTCATTTCCTAGAGTTAGGTGTCTCTCATGTTTTGTCACCCTCACTGATATTTTCACTCATTTTCTCTCCTTTCCCTTTATTCGCTTTCACTAATTTTTATATTCCCCAAATGAATGAGACCATATAATGTTTGTCCTTTTCCAATTGACTTATTTCACTCAGCACAAAACCCTCCAGGTCCCTCCACGTCGAAGCAAATGGTGGGTATTTGTCGTTTCGAATGGCTGAGTAATATTCCATTGTATACATAAACCACATCTTCTTTATCCATTCATCTTTCGATGGACACTGAGGCTCCTTCCACAGTTTAGCTATTGTGGTGGACATTGCTGCTAGAAACATCGGGGTGCAGGTGTCCCGGCGTTTCATTGCATCTGAATCTTTGGGGTAAATCCCCAACAGTGCAATTGCTGGGTCATAGGGCAGGTCTATTTTTAACTCTCTGAGGAACCTCCACACAGTTTTCCAAAGTGGCTGCACCAGTTCACATTCCCACCAACAGTGTAAGAGGGTTTCCTTTTCTCCACATCCTCTCCAACATTTGTTGTTTCCTGTCTTGGTAATGTTCACCATTCTCATTGGTGTGAGGTGGTATCTCATTGTGGTTTTGATTTGTATTTCCCTGATGGCCAGTGATGTGGAACATTTTCTCATGTGCATGTTGGCCATGTCTATGTCTTCCTCTGTGAGATTTCTCTTCATGTCTTTTGCCCATTTCATGATTGGATTCTTGGTTTCCTTGGTGTTGAGTTTAATAAGTTCTTTATAGATCCTGGATACTAGCCCTTTATCTGATACGTCATTTGCAAATATCTTCTCCCATTCTGTAGGTTGTCTTTTAGTTTTGTTGGCTGTTTCTTTGCTGTGCAGAAGCTTTTTATCTTGATTAAGTCCCAATAATTCATTTTTTGCTTTAGTTTCTCTTGCCTTCATGGATGTATCTTGGAAGAAGTTGCTGTGGCCAAGTTCAAAAATGGTGTTGCCTGTGTTCTACTCTAGGATTTTGATGGAATCTTATCTCACATTTAGATCTTTCATCCATTTTGAGTTTATCTTTGTGTCTGGTGCAAGAGAGTGGTCTAGTTTCATTCTTCTGCATGTGGATGTCCAATTTTCCCAGCACCATTTATTGAAGAGACTGTCTTTTTTCCAATGGATAGTCTTTCCAGCTTTGTCGAATATTAGTTGACCATAAAGTTCCCACCAATAAAGTTCCCACCAATAAAGTTCCCACTTCTGGGTTCTCTATTCTGTTCCATTGATCTATGTGTCTGTTTTTGTGCCAGTACCACACTGTCTTGATGACCACAGCTTTGTAGTACAACGTGAAATCTGGCATTGTGATGCCACCAGGTATGCTTTTCTTTTTTACTATTCCCCTGGCTATTTGGGTCTTTTCTGATTCCACACAAATCTTAAGATGATTTGTTCCAACTCTCTGAAGAAAATCCATGGTATTTTGATAGGGATTGCATTAAATGTGTACATTGCCCTGGGTATCATTGACATTTTCACAATATTAATTCTTCCAATCCATGAACATGGATTATTTTTCCATCTCTTTGTGTCTTCCTTAATTTCTTTCAAAAGTGTTCTATAGTTTTTAGGGTATAGATCCTTTACGTCTTTGGTTAGGTTTATTCCTAGGTATCTTATGCTTTTGGGTGCAATTGTAAATGGGATTGACTCCTTAATTTCTCTTTCTTCAGTCTCATTGTTAGTGTATAGAAATGCCACTGACTTCTGGGCATTGATTTTGTATCCTGCCACACTGCCAAATTGCTGTATGAGTTCTAGCAATCTTGGGGTGGAGCTTTTGGGTTTTTATGTACAGTATCATGTCATCTGCAAAGAGGGAGAGTTTGACTTCTTCTTTGCCAATTTGAATGCCTTTGATTTCTTTTTGTTGTCTGATTGCTGAGGCTAGGACTTCTAGTACAATGTTGAAAAGCAGTGGTGAGAGTGGACATCCCTGTTTCATTCCTGATCTTAGGGGAAAGGCTCCCAGTGCTTCCCCATTGAGAATGATATTTGCTGTGGGCTTTTTGTAGATGGCTTTTAAGATGCTGAGGAATGTTCCCTCTATCCCTACACTCTGAGGACTTTTGATCAGGAATGGATGATGTATTTTGTCAAATGCTTTCTCTGCATCTATTGAGAGGATCATGTGGTTCTTGTTTTTTCTTTTGCTGATGTGATCAATCACGTTGATTGCTTTACAAGCATTGAACCAGCCTTGCATCCCAGGGACAAATCCCACTTGGTCATGGTGAAAAATCTTCTTAATGTACTATTGGATCCTATTGGCTAGTATCTTGTTGAGAATTTTTGCATCCATGTTCATCAGGGATATTGGTCTATAATTCTCCTTTTTGGTGGGGTCTTTGTCTGGTTTTGGAAATAAGGTGATGCTGGCCTCATAGAACGAGTTTGGAAGTATTCCATCTCTTTCTATCTTTCAGAACAGCTTTGGTAGAATAGGTATGGTTTCTTCTTTAAACGTTTGCTAGAATTCCCCTGGGAAGCCATCTGGCCCTGGAATTTTGTGTCTTGGGAGGTTTTTGATGACTGCTTCAATTTCCTCCCTGGTTATTGGCCTGTTCAGGTTTTCTATTTTTTCCTGTTCCAGTTTTGATAGTTTGTGGTTTTCCAGAAGTGCGTCCTTTTCTTCTAGATTGCCTAATTTATTGACGTATAGCT
Organism: Canis lupus baileyi; assembly: GCF_048164855.1. Taxonomy (NCBI): domain Eukaryota; kingdom Metazoa; phylum Chordata; class Mammalia; order Carnivora; family Canidae; genus Canis; species Canis lupus. The sequence goes on along the minus strand of NC_132857.1, from coordinate 27,430,429 downwards.
GCTCATAATAAGTTTTTTAAATCGTTTGTATTTCCTTGGTATTGGTGGTGATCTCTCTGTTTTCATTCATGATTTTATTAATTTGAGTCTTTTCTCTCTTCTTTTTAATAAGGCTGGCTAATGCTTTATCTATCTTATTAATTCCTTCAAAGAACCAACTCCTGGTTTTGTTGATCTGTTCCCCTGTTCTTCTGGTTTCTACTTCATTGAGTTCTGCTCGAATCTTTATTAACTCTCTTCTTCTGCTGGGTGTAGGATATATTTGCTGTTTTTTCTCTAGCTCCTTTAGGTGCAAGGTTAGCTTTTGTATTTGAGTTCCTTCCAGTTTTTGGATGGCTGCTTGTATTGCGATGTATTTCCCCTCAGGACTGCTTTTGCTGTATCCCAAAGATTTTGAATGGTTGTATCTTCATTCTCATTAGTTTCCATGAATCTTTTTAATTCTTCCTTAATTTCCTGGTTGACCCTTTCATCTTTTATCAGGATGGTCCTTAACCTCCACATGTTTGAAATCCTCCAAATTCCTCTTGTGATTTAGTTCTAGGTTTCAAAGCATTATGGTCTGAAAAAATGCAGTGTACGATCCCAATCTTTTGGTATCAGTTAAGACCTGATTTGTGACCCAGTATGTGGTCTTTCATGGAGAAAGTTCCATGTGCACTTGAGAAGAATGTATATTCAGTTACGTTTGGTTGTAAAGTTCTGTAAATATCAGAGAAATCCATCCAGTACATTGTATATCATTTAAAGCTCTTGTTTCTTTGGAGATATTGTGCTTAGGATATCTGTCGATTGTAGAAAGCGCTACATTCAAGTCACCAAGTATAAGTGTATTATTATCTAAGTATGTCTTCACTTGGGTTATTAATTGATTGATATACTTGGCAGTTCCCACATTTGGGGCTTTAATTTTCATGATTGTTATGTCCTCTAGTTGGATAGATCCTTTAAGTATGAGATAGTGTCCCTCTTCATCTCTTATTACAGTCTTTGGGATCAACTATAATTTATCTGATATGAGGATGGCTACCCCTGCTCTCTTTTGAGGATCATTTGAATGGTAAATGGTTCTCCAACATTTCATTTTCAGGCTGTAGGTGTCCTTAGGTCTAAAATGAGTCTCTTGTAGACAGCAAATAGATGGGTCTTGCTTTTTTATCCAGTCTGAAACCCTGTGCCTTTTGATGGAGTCATTAAGCCCATTCACATTCAGTGTTGTATTGAAAGATATGAATTTAGTGTCATCATGATACCTATTCAGTCCCTGTTTTTGTGGATTGTTTCTTTGGACTTCCTCTTTCTTTTACAGAGTCCCCTTTAATATTTCTTGCAGAGCTGGTTTGGTGGTCACATATTCTTTCAGTTTCTGCCTATCTTGGAAGATCTTTCTCTCTCCTTCTATTCTGAATGAGAGCCTTGCTGGGTAATGTATTCTTGGCTGCATGTTCTTCTCATTTAGGACCCTGAATATATCCTGCCAGCCCTTTCTGGCCTGCCAGGTCTCTGTGGAGAGTTCTGCTGTTATCCTGATACTTCTCCCTGTAAAGGTTAGGGATTTCTTGTCTCTTGCTGCTTTAAGGGTCTTCTCTTTATCTTTGGAATTTGCAAGTTTCACTATTAAATGTCGAGGTGTTGAGTGGTTTTTATTGATTTTAGGGGAGGGGGTTCTCTCTATCTCTTGGCTCTGAATGCCAGTTTCCCTTCCCAGATTAGTGAAGTTCTCAGCTATGATTTGGTCAAATACACTTTCTGGACCTCTGTCCCTTTCAGCATTCTCTGAAACCCCAATTAAATGTAGATTTTTTCCTTCTGAGGCTGTCATTTATTTCCCTTAACCTATCCTCATGGTCTTTTGTTTTTCTCTTTTTTCCTCAGCTTCCTTCCTTGCCATCAACTTGTCTTCTATGTCACTCACTCTTTCTTTTACCTCGTTTACCCTTGTCGTTAGGACCTCTAGTTTGGATTGCATCTCATTTAATTGATTTTTAATTTCGGCCTGATTAGATCAAATTCTGCAGTCATGAAGTCTCTTGAATCCTTTGTGCTTTTTTTCTAGAGCCACCAGTAGCTTTATAATTGTGCTTCTGCATTGGCTTTCTGTCATTGAATTGTAATCCAAATTTTGTAACTCTGTGGGGTAGAGTACTGTTTCTGATCCTTTCTTTTATGGTGAGTTTTTCCTTCTAGTCATTTTACTTAATGCAGAGTGGCCAAAAACAAGTTGTACTTGATAGAAGCGCAAACTTTCTCACTGTAGTATTCCAGCTGTTCTCTCTTTAAATCTGAGACCGAATTAGGTTTTCAGGATGATTTGAAAGTTATCTAGGTAAGTTGGTGGGGACAGGTGACTTGGGGACCCTACCCTTCACCCATCTTTCCCCGCCTCCCTTCCATTTCTTCTTGAGTCAGTTTTGGTAAGTAGTATTTGTTAAGAAATTGTCTAAATTGTTGAGTGTACATGAAGTTTTAAATAATTCTCTGTTTTTGTTTCCTCTCAAGATTGCAACCTCATCTTCACCAATTTCTGTTCTTTGTCATTATTTTCCTTCCACTTTCCTTGGACTATACTTGTTTTTCTCAATATCAAGTTGATGTTTTGCTTTTAGTTTTCAACTCTCCCTTCTGATGTGATATAAGCACCAAAGTCTTTAGTTTCTGTTTAAGTACCACTATGAGTTTTAGTTCTATTATTATTGTCCATTTTTCAGGATCTTCTGATTAATATTTTTATATCCTTTGTAGCCTGTGAGTTATTCATAGATATACTTCTATATCCCTATATGTGTGGTTTTATTTGTTATTGATTTCTAACTTGATTGCATGATATGGAATCTTTGAAATTTTTTGAAACTGGCATTAGGCCTAGTATATGATCAATTTCTCATTAATATTCCTGTTTTGCTGAGAATTCTATACACTCTTTGAGTATTGTGCCTTATGTTTGTGCAATCAGCCAGGCTTGTGAATTGTGTTCTTCAAATTTTCTATATTCTTACAATTTTTTGATATGCTTCATCTGCTAATTACTGAGAGATGACTTAAAAATCCTTCAGGATAGTTGCAGATTTCTTTCCTTGTAATTAGGTCAATTTTTGCTTTGTAAATATGAAGCTATATTTTTAGCTGTGTATAATCTACAATATTTACATCATTCTGCTGAATTCTTTCCTTCTTCCATTATATGGTGTAGTCTCTATTTTTCTTAATAACGTTATTCTTTTGGTTAATACTTCCCAAGTGTATGTTCTTTTACATCCTTTGCTTTCAGTTTTTCTGTATCCTTGGGTTGTTGGTGTGATTCTGTGAACAATCCATTTCTAGATTATTTTTTTAATTCAACACAATAATCTATGTTTTTATTTTTAAATTGGGAAGTTTAGTCAATGTGTATTTAACAAGATTATGATATATTTAGATTTTTTTCTAGCACCTTATTGCACCTTATTTTGTGCTATTTGTTTTGCTTTTTCTATAACTTTTCCCTTCTTTCTTTTTAAAAGATTTTATTTATTTTTTTGAAAAGAGAGAGAGAGAAAGAGAGAGAGAGAATGAATGAGTAGGGGGAGGGGCAGAGGAAGAAGCAGACTCCCTGATGAGCAGGCAGCCCAACAGGGGCTCGATCCCAGGACTCTGAGATCATGACCTAAACTGAAGGCAGATGCTTAACCTACTGAGCCACCCAGGCACAGCTCACCTTTCTTTCTTTTATTGGCATGACTGAGTATTCTTATTCCTCTTTTTTATCCTCCTCTTGTTTAGAGGTTATGCATTCTTATGTATGTGATCAGGTAAACTTTTCAAACCCTTTTTAACACATAAACTGCCCTTCTCCAGTTTTATCGAGATAAAATGACACATAGTGCTGTATAAATTTAAGACATACAGCATAATGATTGACTTACAAATATTGTAAAATGATCACTTTAGGTTTAGTTAACATCCATTATCTTATACAGATACAAAAAAAAAAAAGAAAAAAGAAATCTTTTTTTCCTTGTAATGACAATTCTTAGTATTTACTCTTTTAAACAACTTTCAAATATATCATACAGCAATGTTAGCTGTAGTCATCACATAGTACTTATAACAGGAAGTTTGTACTTTTTGATCGCTTTAATCCAATTCTCACTCCCACCATCCCCATCTCTGGAAAAACAAGTCTGATCTCTTTTTTAATGAGTTGTTTGTTTGCTTGTTGTTTTTAGATTCCACAATGTAAGTGAGATTACGCAGTGTTTGTTCTTTCTTTGTCTGACTTTTTTAACTTAGTGTGCCCTTGAGATCTATCCATGTTGTTGCAAATGACAAGATTTCCATCTTTTTGAAGCCAAATAATATTCCATTGCATTTATCTACACTACAACTTTACCCATTCACCTGTCAATGGACACTTAAGGCTGATTCTGTATCTTGGTTATGGTAAATAATACTGCTACAAATGTGGGGGTGCTGATATCTCTTTGACATAGTGTTTTTGTTTCAGGTATGTTCCCAGAAGTGGAATTATGGGATTATATGGTGGTTCTACTTTTAGTTTTTTGAGGATCCTCCATAATGTTTTCCACCATGGCTGCATCAATTTACATTCCCTGCAACAGCACAGAAGTTTCCCTTTTCTCCACTTCCTTGCCAACACTTCCTGTTGTTTCTTGCTTTTTTGAGAACAGACATTCTGACAGGTGTGAGGTGACATCTCATTGTGGTTTTGATTTGCATTTTTCTGATGATGATGGATGATGAGCATCTTTTCATGTATTTGTTGGCCATTTGTATAACTTCTTTGGAAAAATGTCTATCTGGGTCATTTTGCCCATTTTAAACTTTGGATTATTTGCTTTTCTTGCTATTGAGTTGTATGAGTTCTTTATAGATGTTGGATATTAACCCATTATTGGATCTATGATTTACAAATATTTTTCCTATTCCCTAGGTTGTCTTTTCATTTTGTTGGTGGTTTCTTTTACAATGTAGAAGCTTTTCAGTTTGGTATAGTCCCACTTATGATTTGGATATAATATCACATCCAAAAGATCATTGCCAAGACCCATGTCAGGAAAGTTTTTGTTGTTTTCTTCTAGGAGTTTTGTGGTTTCTGGTCTTACATTTAAGAACACTCAATGAAGGAAAGGCAGTCTCTTCAGTAGATGGTGCTGGGAAAATTGGATGTTCACATGTAAAAGAATGAAACTAGACCCCTATCATATAGCACTCACAAATATCAACTTGAAATGGATTAAACACATAAACTTTAACATATCAACAAGTCTAAAAGTGATCCATCTTGCACCTTGTTCCCAAGATACTATGAGGGCTCAAAAAGTACGTTAGCTCTGATCCCTCCCCACCCCACCCCCCTACCATCTGCTTACCTTGTTACTTTTGCTTGTTAACTCTCATTCTGGTAGGTTTTCTGGTAGTAGGCACCTTGTCTCTGACTCTCTGCTGTATTCAGGTGACTTGAGTAGTTCCTGGCACATAGTAGGAGCTCAGTCAATGCTGAATAATTTTAGGATTTTGTTGTTACTCATCCTTTAAGTGCATTTATTTTATATATTCTGCACGTTAGTCACCATTGTTATTGTTGTTTTTATATCTTTATTGAGTGGCTGACACTTTTTCTTTTCATTAAGCAAGACAATATTTCAATGAGAAAAAATGTATTCCCTCCCAAACTAGGCTAAGCCTTATGCTTGGTGAATCATGTTGCTGGATCCCAAAGATACTGCATCTCCCAGTTGTGGTTTCTTCACCTCACAGAGCACCTGATGTTCAGAACCCTTCAAAAATTCTATAGGCAAAGAGTCTCTGTGATCGTGTGTGCTGCCCCTGGTTTATCTATCTGCCAGGGAGAACGGATCTTTAACATACATGCCAGGGATTTTAGGACAGGGCTCCCCAGTCCTCCCCTTCTTTCCATTCTCACTATTGGATCATTCGCATGAACATACATATGTGCTGTCACTTCTCCCATCTGGGAAGCAACCCTTTCTGACACTGCTTCCTCCTCCAGATACTGCCAGAGATGAGGCATACTTTGAGCTGGAGCTGGCAGGGCTGCAGATGGATTGGCTGCATCAGAGAGAATGGTGTTGAGGCTGACACTGGGTGTTTGGTTTGGTCTCTTTGCAGAGATCTGCAGGCAGTTTGATATAAAGCTTGCATCCCTGAGATGGAGGCAGGAGTGGGAAGGATCAAAGCTGGGGAAGGGCCCAGTCTTCTTGGGCCACTGGTCATTCTTGAAAGAATCTGGGGAGTCTGGAGCATATTCTCACCTGGGCTCAGACAAGATCTACTCCCCCTGCTGTTGCCAGACCTCTGGGGTTTATATGAGTGTGGGTTCATCTCCCAGGCACAGCAGTACTTCTTGGGCCCTGAATGAGTAGGTTGTGTAACCCCGAGAGACTTTATGGGATACTCCTTGGACTAGAAGAAAGAAAAGGACATTCTTTCTTGCCATTGAGAGACATCACATCCTAGGTGACCTAAGATGGGCAGACAGTAAGGAGGAGCGGGACTGGCGCAGTGAGAGGGATGTTAGTCCCCAGAGGCAGGTATAAAAGGCCCTTCAAACAGGTTGTAGACAGCTGTAGTTGTTCTGTTGTTAATACTGCTTTAAGGTAGGCCCTATCTGGCTGGTACCAAGGCTCCCGGCATCTCTAGAGTACCAGAGTGTCACCTTGGTTCTCCTCAGCTGATCAGGCTCAAGAAGCCCTGGGCCTCCCTTCTCATTTGGGGGTGGCACACAGGACAGCTTCCCCAGATCTCACTTGAGCCCCACTCAAGGGCTCACTGAATTAGCCCCTGCCCTCACCACATGTGCCCTGTAAGTAGTGTCAATCTCATTGAGTCCTACCTTCCCTATCCCAAAGGGACATCTCCTCAGCCCAGTCAGGAGAACAAATAAGACCATGTGTGCTAAGTGTATCATGCAGAAACTGACATATACTAAGCAGTTTCCTGAGGATCCTTGTCTCTTGTCACCAGCTTTTCTTGTCATCTTAGCTGAGTTGGGCTCTAGGTCTCCATGTAATCATCTGCTAAACAGAGTAAACAATCTCCATTTTCCTAGCCTCTCAGGACTACTGGGAGAAGCAAATTGAGGTGTGAACTTGAAAAATGCTTGATCTAACCTTGATCTCTAAGCTCCCTCCCCCAGGCTAAGTGGGATTTCTTTTTTCCACTTTCAAGCCTTTGTATCTTCTGTGCTCTGAGGCTGCATTTGGCTGTAAGAGCCCCACATATGTCACCTCCCCTGAGGGCCCCAAACCCATCTCCCCCAGCAAGACTAGGTACCCCCTCCTCCACAGAGCTCATCACACTCTGCTTTGCCTCCTGGTCTGTCCTCCTGAGCAAGATTGAGGTCCAGTTCAGAACCAGGTCCTTGGGTACAGCATAGATCTGACAAGAGACCCATGATGGATTTTTAAACAAACGGGTGAATGAATGGGTAAGCAAGCTAGCAGATGAACTGTGAATGACGGCCAGCTCAGGGAAGGAAGAAGAAGCTGTGGCTTACAGCTGGTGGCCCCTCTCTGGGTATGATAATGCCCTGGTGTTTCCAATTTTCTAGCCAGCCTGGTGCTTAGCCGAGGGTGACCCTAAAACTGCTTTTGAGTGGCAGGCGGGCTCTTGGGCTTGTATTCAAGTTGCTGTCCTGCAGTGGATGCCTAACCCTCTCTGCTCTCACTTGTCCTATGTATCTTCTTTGCAAGTAGCAACTTTGCATAGACTAGAAGTTGAACATTGAAGATAAAAAGGGGCCCATATCATTATCAGAGATGTTTCTGTCACCACCTCTAATTCCTCACCATGCATTTATTCTGCATTCAGCTCATTCACCTTTCTCCCCTGCCATCTCCACCAGACCTGGCCTTAAGCCACATGTTATCAGACCCATGCTTTCCATTCTCTGAGCACCAAGACTTCAAGTGCCTGCCTTCCAGGAAGCTCTTTCCTGTCTTTTGGCTCCTGTGATCCCATTTTGCCTGCCTTTCCTTTTCTGCTTCTCAGATGCACTCAATTTCCCAAACTCTACCCTGAGTTCACCCAGTACCATGGCCTGGGCACTACTGCACAAGTGTATATGTAAACTGAGCTCCCCATGGATCACATCTCATGGGCTGCCTGAGCCCTTCACTTATCAAACTGGACATGCCTAAACTCAACAGATAATTTTTCTCTTGCAGTCTTCTCTCTTCATCTTAGTTCTGTAGTTGGCACTTCTATCCACCTAGGTGGTCAATCCCGAGTCTTAGAAATCATCCTGAGGGTGCCTGGGTGGTTCAGTCAGTTAAGTGTCTGACTCTTAATTTTGGCTCAAGTCATGATCTCAGGGTCATGAGATTGAGTCCTTGTTCTGCTCCATGCTGGGCATGGAGCTTACTTGAGATTGTCCCTCTCCCTCTCCCTCTGCTTCTCTTCCTTTCCTCTTGCTCCCTAAAAACAAGAAAAGGAAAGAAGAAAAAGAAATCATCCTGATTCTTCTCACCCTCTCACATACTACATCTGACCCCTGAGCAAGTCCCATGGTTCTGCCTTCACTTCACAACTCCCCACTTACGATCTGCATTCCCCATGAGGTGTAAACTCCATCTGTCAAGTGAATTATTGAGTCTCATTTCATCTGCTGAGGAACTCCATGAAGTAGAAATAGTAGGGGTTATTACCCTCATTTTGGAAATGGGGGGCATAGAGACTTGGGGTCAGACCTGACCCAGGATAGAACCCTTCTGTTCCTTCTGTGCATCTCCCTCACCTTCTAGTCATGACTTTAGCATGAGGATTGAGAGCATAGGCATATAGGCTTAATCCAAGTCTGGAGTTCATTCTTATACCACCTTCCCCCATATTATTAAGAGCTGTGAGGCTTTAACTCTTTGTGCCTCAGTTTCTCTTACTGTATTTCAGGAAGAAACATGCTTCTATGCTGCAGAACTGTTATGAAGGTTAGGAGAATGGATGCATGCTGTGTACTCAGCATTGTGCCAGCACAGACAGTGCTCAGGGTAGGCTGGATGTTTATAACAATGCTGCTATCACTGGAGAGTTCACCACCAGATTTCTTGGTAGAGCTGTCTACACACACTGGCTTTCTTCACTTCCCTTACCCTTCTCAGCATACTCCTGCTGGTCCTCCCACCCCTGCACTAGGAGCTGCCCCTCAGGATCATCAGGAATGCTTGCAGCAGTACATCCAGCACACTTGTCCTTGCGTAATACTGGATTTCACAGTACACCTGGCTTCCTTCATTCTGAGACTGTCCCTCCTCTTGGCAGCTGAGACACTCTTGGTTTTCCTCCAGTTCTTGAATTTCTCTCTCTCTCTTGCTCCTTTACTAGCTCCTTCTCTTTCACTGGACCCTAAGGATTGGCATCTGCCCCCAAGGCTCTCAGCCTTCCTTGCTCAGGTTTGCCTCTTCTATTATATCTTGTCCACCTGTGCACCATCACAGGCCAGCCACTCACCAGTGATGCCCCATTCTCAGTCAACCCTCACCTCCTGGCCAGCCTGCTCTCCTAAGCTCCCAATACCTATAGCTAGTTGACACTACCTTTTGGAGTCTCCAGAACACTGGCCCTGAATATGTTAAACTAAGCTGTGCTTTTCCCTGAAACTGACTCATCTTTGTCTTTCCGCCAGGGCAGGATCGTCTACCTCAAATCTTGGAATCCTGCTTAGCCTGTTCCCTCTTCCGCCCTCCATCACCTCCTGTGTCATTCATCTGCCTCATGTTTCTTGGGTCCATCTCCTTTTCCCATCTCTGCACATCACTATAGTCCAAACATGTAATTTCTCACCTGGACGGATTACTTTGCCTCTCTAATCCATTCTCTGCAAATTGGCTTATGTAATCTTTTAAAAACTCAAATTGGATCACATCACTCTGCTATGAAAAATTCTTCAATCTTTGCCTGAGCCTCTTCTGATAAAATCCCAGGTCTTTGGCACCCTGAATTTTCCTGACCTTGGTCACCTTTCCAGACCTTGGAGCCTGTTCCTGCTCCTTGAACGTCCCATGCTGTCCCCCATCCTGGACTTGCTAGCTCACCTCGGTGTCACCTTCATATTACTTCCCCATGGATACCTTGCTGTGCCCTCAGACTGGGTCAGGACTTGCCACTGTTCAGGCTCAGAGAAGCCATCTCTCCAAAGCACATTCTGTGACTGCCTCAAAGAGCTGTCCACATGTATGTAGTTGTGGTTCTGTATTATTTATCTGAAGTGAATCCATCTGGCCTCTCAATTTTAAATTCCATGAAGTACTGGTGCTTCCCCAGTTCCTGTCTCCCGTCAATACCTGACCACCCACTTGAAACCTGCATGGGGTTGTCTAGCAGGCACCTCAACACAGGACATGTCTGAAAACCAAATTCCTGATCCCACTGTGGCCAGACACTCTTCCTCTGGCCATGCCTGGTGCAATGCTCCATGTGTTGAGGCTGCATTCACAGGTGTACCCTTTACATCTCTCTTGCTCTCGTGCTTGTATTCAGCTCTCACCTGTTGGCCATAACTCAAAATACCTCCCAAATTCTGGTGGGATCCTGAGCACGTTTGACACCAAGAGATGATATTTTTTTAATATTCCCCTTGCTATGGACTGAATGTCTGTGTCCCCTCCAAGTCCCTAGGGTGATGGTATTTGGCTTTGGGAAAGTGATGAGGTCATGAGGGTAGAGCCCCCAGGAGAGGATTAGTGCCATTTTAAAAGAGGAAGCAACACAAAACTCTCACTACATGAATTCACCAAAAAAAGTAGTCTGTGTGTGGACATAACCAGGAAGAGAGACTTCATCAAGAACCCCACCATGCTGGCACACTGATTTTGGACTTTTAGCCTCCAGAACCATGAAAAATAAATGTTTGATGTTTAAGCTGCCAGTCTGGGGTATTTTGTCATGGCAGCCTGAACTGATACCCCTCTTCTGTGTGACAGAATTATTTTCAGTAATAATCAATTAAATAAGGAATTATGATCCAGAAAAGAAATGCAGAGAACATTTTCTCAAATTGAACTTCATGTATACAATTATGCCAATTAAAAATAAATGAATTTTAATAAAACAGAATCAGCCATAAGAGGTTCAACTAGGGCATAAGAAGCAGCAACTAAAGGATATCACTGATATATCAACATTTTATTTACTTAATTCTTTAGTTTTAAAACAATCACTTAACAATTATAAAAGGCCACATTTAAAGGGTATTATTTACAATCAGTGACAGTTCATGTAGGAACTGAAATATGTACTTGTCAAACAAAAATTTTACACCTTCCAGTTTGTACTGTGTCACTGTTTCAAATTTTAAACACAAATAAACACCCCAAGTAGTCACATAGGATGACAGAGTTGAAGTAACTTACATTCTGCTTCCTTGTCTTCAGAACTACGTGCTATCAACATTTATTTCCAATTTACCACTTGAATGCAGTGCCTGGAGACTGAAGCAGGTGAACTGGCATGTGACCTGGCCCTGTTGGGGGCCAACCTAACAGAGTTCTCTGGATTAGTGTCCAGGTAGAACACAATGTTGACTGAAGGAAACGTCATAAAAATGTGTTAATCTGAAGTTTACAGATGTATTAATAAAATGCAATTGTTTAGAAATTAGGTAAAGTTTTTTTTTGAAGGCAGAGTATTTTATCAAAGATTCTATTTATCATTGGCTGTTTGTGGAGGTTACATCTTTTCTGGATGATTCACCCCTCATAACCTTCATGTGGGGCAGACTTCTCCCATATCCTACCTTAGCACCCACCTGCAAGATTGGACTCCTTCTCACCATCTTCCCTGACACCTTGGCGGTCCCATCCATGCTCTCTTGCCTGGATTCTTGTCATTGTCACAGTTAGGGGCTGAATTGTGTCACCCTCAGGCTCCACCTGCAAAATTCATGTGTGGAAGCCCTGACCCCTAGTACCTCAGAATGTGACAGTGTTTGAAGACAGAACCTGTGTGGCTCAGTGGTTGAGCATCTGCCTTCGACTCAGGGCATGACCCTGGGATCTGGGGTGGAGTCCCTCATAGGGCTCCCTGCGAGGAGCCTGCTTCTCCCACTATGTCTCCGTGTCTCTCATGAATAAATAAATAAATCTAAAAAAAAAAAAGAAGACAGACTCTGTAGAGAGGTAATTAAGATAAAATGTGGTGGGTTTTAATCTAACATGACTGGCATCATTCTAAGAAAAGGAGATCGGAACACAGACACATGCAGAGGAAAAGACCACATGAAGACCCAGGGGGAAGACCACTGGCTGTGTGATTTGTTATGGCTGCCTAAGCTGACTGGTAAGAGGTTCGCATGTTTCTGTCCTTGCCCCGACTCCAGTCACACAGTGATTCTTCATGTCAGACACCCTCCAAAGGTCCCCATTACCCTAAAGTAGGAGCCACAGGCCCTGCTGGAAAGACTTCCAAACTCAGTCATTCCCCTCCCACCACACCCTCGCAGGACCCAAGCCTCCACTGCTCCTCCTCAAACACCCCAGACCCTCCCACCATGGGGCCTTTGTCTTTCTTGTGGTTACTCTGCAGGAATGCTTCTCCCTCAGGGTTCACACTGCTAGTTCCACCATGGATTCCTTATTAAAAGGTTACCTCTTAGTGAACCTGGGTGGCTCAGTTGGTTAAATGGTTAAGCATCCAACTCTTGATTTCTGTTGGGGTCATGATCTCAGGGCTGTGAGCTCGAACCCCACATTGGGTTTCACACTGGGTGTGGAGCCTACTTAAGATTCTCTTTCTCCCCCCCCTCTATCCCCTCCTTTCTAAAAAAAAAAATTTTTTTAAGATTTTATTTATTTATTCATGATAGTCACACAGAGAGAGACAGAGAGGCAGAGACACAGGCAGAGGGAGAAGCAGGCTCCATGCAGGGAGCCCGACGTGGGATTCTATCCCGGGTCTCCAGGATCGCGCCCCGGGCCAAAGGCAGGTGCCAAACTGCTGCGCCACCCAGGGTTCCCCTAAAATTTTTTTTTAAAAAGCCACCTGTTCTGTGAGGCCTGGCAAAACTTCACCTCACCTCACCTCACGTCAGCACTTTCCTTTCAACCATTTCCTCTCCCTGCTTGTCTTCATACCTAGCGCACAATCTCACATTCTAGCACGCTGTGTCTATCTCTGCTGCCTCTTCTGGTACAAAGAAGGCTCTCTGCCCTGAATCTCAGTTCCTAGGACAGTGCTTGGTATCGAGTAGGTGACCAACTATTCACAGAAAGAATGAGTACATGAATGAGTGTCAGAGCCCATGCACCCCTGCCTACCAGAGCAGAAAGCAGCTCTGGCTTGTTAACTCCATACCCAGGGCCTGGGCTAACATCTGGCACATCGAAATTCTGAATTCAAATGTGCCAATTCCCTTGGATTTCACCACACTCTCTGAGCAGATTTCTCCACTCTCCCTGTGGTGACCAGAGTATGGCAGCTAAGATTGCAGAATTCCCCCCCTCCCCCCCGCCCCAAGACTTGGCTCTTTCAACTGGGAAGTGAAATGGGATGTCAGGAAGCGATGGGTGGATGTAAGAGGCTCAGAGGGCTTCAGAAGGGATGCAGGTTAGAGGAAGTCTCTGGAAGATAATTCACTCATAAAAACAGACAGAAGGGTTTGGGGTGGAATCATCCAGTCACCGTGCATTTTGTCTGGGAAACAAAGCCCAGAGAAGAGCTGTATACCCTTTACTGATTCACTAGTTACATTTTGAAACCCCTGCCACCCTGGCGGTGGGGAGGATTATATCAAGTCTTGTCTACTGGGCATTGAGGGGGGCACTTGACAGGATGAGCACTGGGTGTTATTCTGTATGTTGGCAAATTGAACACCGATAAAAAAATAAATTTATTATAAAAAAAAGTCTTGTCTACTTTCCCAGTCCATGGCCACTTAACTCTCCTTGCGGGGACTCCACCCCTCTTGGAGGCACCCAAGAACCTCAAGCTTAGGCCAGGCTAAATTGCCAGTGGCCTGAAAATATTCCTTGGGGAAAGGTACTTTCAAAGTTGTCATTTCAGGCTTCCTGGGAAGGGCTATGTAGGAAGATACATCAAATTTTCCTGCGGGTGAGGAGAAAAGTGCTTTCCTTCTGCCCCTCAGTTTGTTTAGCTATAACCAGAGAACGACCACAGATACCTGGCAGGTTCATGTGAGGGTCAAGGAAAATGTAGCGAAGCAGTCGTCCTGTGGTTTGAACTCCATTAATGCTGGGAACTAACACCACCACCATAGCTACCAGGAGGATGCAGCCAAGAGCCTCCAGTCCTGGAGTTCAGGCGCGACAAAGAGGCACTGGGTGCCCAGCTGCCTCCTCCTTCCTGCCCAGCAGCCATGCCCACTAGGCTGGTGATAGCTCTGCACTTCTGAGGTTCCCATGGTGATGGGATTACTAAACACTGGGGCCATTAGGCTTGCCCTGAGGGTTTGAGAGCAGCTATCCTGAGGCAGCCTTTTAAGCCAAGGGACCATCATGGAAGTGTATTTTATGCAGACTGCCAAGTGTGTGTGATTTATTCAGTACCTGGCTTCTTTAAAATGTTAGCAAACTCTCCTGGTATTAATTTCAAAGCCATTTACTGAGTGAAGGGAGAAGGGCAGACTTTCCTTTTCTGAGGGCAAAGTCCATTAGAAGTGGAGCTAATTCTCTTTTGCTTGTGGTGGGGTACTCTCAGGGATGGGGGAGTCTCAAAGAGGACCCCAAATGGTTCTGCATCCCTTTGGCTGACCCTTGACTATGAGATTGGTCAGTCAAGGCCTGAGGAACCCTGATGGCATCTGATCCAGGCCACAGTGATGAGATGCAGCCCTCTGGGGCCAGCACCTCAGAGACCAGTAGTGACAAACATCTCGGTTTGTCTGTTTAGTTTTTAGCATGGAATTCTGGGAAGCCTGACACAGTCTGGCCCGCCACCCCCACACATGGGTCCACCTTCCCCACTGCTGGCACACTGAGGCATCCACACAGCATCTCCTGTGTCCCCTCACACCTTTGTTCTTCTTTATTATGAATGGGATGGGAGGGATCAGAGCTGTAGTGGTCACTCAGGCCAATGGGGAGACAATTATATTCCCTGACCCTGGAGCACTGCCTAGGGGTGGGGAGCTGGCTCTCCAGGATTAAATGACTTCTGCATCCACCAGAAGGCAGTGGTTGTTGCCTACAGGGAGATTAGCCACTCCTCCTGGGCCTTTGGAATAGGAGGCTCTTCCAGATTCTTGGGAGAAAAGTGGTCATGTAATTGTCTCCTGGGCTAAGGAATTATTTTAGTCCACTTCTTCCTTTATGGACCAGAGCCTGTGCTGGGGGCTGAGAAACACTGAGACATAAAATACTAATTTTGTTCTGGGGTTGGGGCGGGGGGAAGGTCTGTGGGAGGGACACACACCAGAGGGAGAAAGGAGATGCCAGGTGTGTGTGTGTGTGTGTGTGTGTGTGCCTATGTGAAGCATCTGTCCCAGTCTCGAGGGCTGGAGAGCTGACAGAGGAGGGCTCCTGGGGATGATGAGACACAGAAACAGGGAGCTATGGGAATGGTCTTGACTGAGCATAGTGCTGGAAGGTTCTCTGGGTGGCTTCAAAAAGCCACATAAACCCAAGAAACTTGTAGTCACAGTGAAATGAGGCCTGGGGATGCCCTTTTCTCTCTATATCCTCCTCCCCTCACTCCCAGTGGTGGTGTTTTGAGGCAGGACTCAAAGATTTTCCTACTTTTCAGATGTCACAGTGAGGGGAGGGATGTTAAAAATAGAGAAATTCTGTGGCTGGGGAAGTGAGGGTGCATTCTTCACTTAACTAACAATGAAGAGACTGTACAGGGGGGAAATATCTTGCTATCTGCTTGGAGGGCCTGGAAACAGAACTCTTCTATATTTTTCCACAAAAACATTTCAGTATGTGTTTTTCTAGGTGAAACATTTCTAAAAAATATTGTTCAATTAAAAAATAAACTTTGATCAAAGCCATGAATGTACAGGGTTTAAAGAGTGTAACAGCACAAGTTTTGTTATGCAAAACAGCAGGCCCCTTGCCCTACCCCATGGATTCCTGCTTCCCAGAGGAAACCAATTTTTAACAGTTCTTTTGATACTATATACACAACTCTAGATAAAATGTTAACATTGCTAACTTTCTATTTTCCAGTTTGGGGCATATCCTTTTACTTCCTACCTTGGAAGGTGGGGAATTATGCTTTTCACCCCGTTTTGGGCAGCACCACACACATGTTCGAACACTTCCCATCCCCCACTATCAGCAACATAGTCACCTCCTAATTCTGTATGAATTGAGAATACAAAAGTTCCCACACTCCTAGGAAAAGACTGATTGTTCTGTAGCCATGGTAACAAATAACCGCAGAACCAGTTTTAAACCTATTCAGTGGATAGACACTAGCTGACCTCATGAATGTGCTTTGCAGCCAACCAATCAGTGTCGATCTCTAGCTGAAACTCAGCCAATCAGAGACAGACACACCCGACCGAACAGCCTCTGAGTGCCCGCCAAACAACCATTCTCTTTCATCCAGTCACCTTCTAGGGATGATGGATGACATCACCCCTATTCCAGATGTCTGGCCAATCCCTGCACTCCCTGCTCTGCTCTGGGAGACTGCCTGAGCAGCAAAGCTTATTCTTGCTCGAGTGAGCAATAAATTCAGCTTTGTGTTTTATTTTAGAGTTGAACTAGGGCCTCATTACCTTTGACAAGATTAACATTCAGTGTTTACAGTGTGATTATGTTAAGACTTTTCACAAGTAAGTTTTTTGTTTTAACTAGAGTTAATGATTGCTCTAGATTTTTAATTTTCTTAATTTTATTTTTCTTTCTTTCATAACTTTTTTGTTTTATCTGGAGTTAATAATCGTTCTGTATTTGACATTTGTTTGATTTTTTTCCCCCTCATTTATCCCTAAACTTTCCATTGCCATGTACATTCCCTGTTGGTGTAAATTTCCTCTCATTATGTTCCAATGCATTAACTGTGCTATCAATTTCATTTTCCTGCAAAGTGTTTCTTTGAGGCCCTGACTTCCCCAGCTACCCTGGCTACTCTGGCTCTGCTGCTCAACCCTCTTGGGGGGGGTCTCCCTTCATTGCTTGTCTGGACCCCCTTCAATTGTTTGTCCTGTTGGATTCCTGTTTCCTTCAGCCTTGGCAGGGTGATGCCCTCATTTGGGGAAAACCCATCCCCTGAGAGCTTCCTAAAGAGGAGTCCAGGGGAGGATAATCTGAGAAATTGCATGTCTCAAAATGCCTTAAACTTATTTCTGATAGTTTGGCTGGTATAGAATTCTCTGATCAAGATAATTTTCCTTTAGAATTTTGAGATTATTGCCTTTTTTACTTCTGGTTTTCAGAATTACTAACAAGAGGCTTCTGGCATTCTGATTCCATTGCATCTAACCCATGTTGACTTATTTTTATATCTTTTTGAAAGCTTATAGGATCCTCTGTTTGTCCTCAGTATTCCAGAATTTGAAACATGGTGATTGCAAGCTCATTTATCCCAACAAATGTTCTCGATTCCTTCAGATTGTCCTATTGCAAGTTTAAACTCATTCACCAGTTTCTCTTTCTACTCCCTCAACAATCTGAAGTGCTCGAATGGAGTTTTGGAGCAAGCAGTAGGGGAACATTGCCTCTGCTAAGCATGTCTGGCCCAGGGTGGGCCCTAGTGATTACTATCTAATCCCACTGGCAACTAATGGGACATCTGGGTCCTGCCTTGGTCAGTGGTCACCTGACACCTGACACTTACTCTGCATCTCCTTATGTGAACTCTGAGGCCACAAGGGCTCAATGGCCTCCTTAGCCATGCTGTTGCTTCTGTCACAGACATAGCACACTGGTTGAGGAGGGCAGGGATCTGGGCCTTTCTGTTGCTTCCTGGGGTTCCCACAGCCAATGGGACACATGTAGCTTTAGGGATACTCTAAGTTTGCTGAGGATTCTATCATTCCTGCTTTGGGAGCTGACCTGGGGAGGGGGCTTAGAGGTAAGGGATATTTAGTAGCACCCAGCTAACAGGAGCATTGACTCATGTTGCCATCTCTCTTCTGTAGTGAAAACTGTTCCTGAGTGTGGGGCCCACACCAAGCCCTCCAGGCTGCACACTCAGCCCACCACACACAACAGTAAACATAACAACCTTTTCTTACCAGAGCACCCTGACCTCAGTGTGTGCTAATTAGACCTCTTGATGTCACTCTATGCCTAAACCCCTGAACCAGCAGGGTTTCTTGGCGCCAGCCCCTCCCACTACGAGCCAGACTCTGCTTCTCTGCTAACCTACTCACTTGGTGTTCTGCTGTGGAAGAGCTCATTTTGTAATTAGCAAAGTGCCATGTACCTCTCTATATCATGCCAGTGTCCAGCCCCACTAAGCCCTCTCTTCCCTGGACTACCCAGACTGCCTACCTATATTTTGACTCTACTGGTTTTATGAAATATCTGGAGAATGTAGCAGGTGTCATCAGATCCTTCCCACATCCCTGCTGCTCTGTCCCATGTGTGGGATGATGTGGGAATACTGGGAATTAACACTCCCCAGAGAAACTCTGAATCAATCTCAGGAATTTTGTGCAAATCTCCAGCTCCCTTACCCTGGGTGAGAATGGGATGACTCTGAGGCTTGTGCTTTACATCACTTCTCGGCAGAATTAAGCTGTTGGTGTGCTAGTGAGTGTTCATCAGCCAATTCCCCAGGAGGAAATGAGTCTGATTTGTAGTGTTTCTGATTTCCATGGTGTGAAGATTTCCACCATGGCAAATTTCAGCTACCACATGAATGTCACAGAAGGCAGAGCTAGAAACATGCTCACCAAGGGCAGTGTAAGTCAGCTCCAGCTCACCTATGGCCTACGTTTCTTTTTATTTTAAAGATTTTATTTATTTATTCACGAAAGAAGAGAGAGAGAGAGAGAGAGAGAGAGAGGCAGAGACATATGCAGAGGGAGAAGCAGGCTCCCTGCAAGAAGCCTGATGAAGGACTCGATCCCGGACCCCAGGATCATGCCCTGAGCCAAAGGCAGACGCTCAACCGCTGAACCACCCAGGTGTCTCTGTGGCTTTTTGTAAGCACATCTTCCTTCTGTCTCTTCTCTGTCTCACTCTACCTCCTTCTAATAGGGTTCCCTCCCAAATAAACTAATTCTACATTTCCACTCAACTCCAGGTCTCAGGACCTGTTTCTGAGGGAATTCAACCTAAACAGTAAAAGTTAACTTCAGAAGGGATGTGAGGATCATTCATTTTTCAGAAGAGAACTGGAGGCCGAGAGAGGGGAAGTGACTTCTTAGGATCCTACAGCTGGGCAGCAGCAGATCTAACTTGGAACCCATCCCCTGACCCCTAGGTCAAGGGTTATTATCAATCATGCCACTTTTAAAATTCCATGTTTGAACCCCATCTGAGCTGTGTGGAGTTTAGGGTCACACATGACTAGAAGACTTAGGAGAGTATTGCTCTTACCTGTCCACAAGCCCAGAGATGGGCCTTTGCAGGTAAGGTGCTGAAGACCTTTGAGCCCAGGGCCCCAGCAGGATAGTGGAAGAACAAGAGTGGACTGGAGGGGGCGAGGCAGCTATGGGTTCAAAATCTCATGGTGCCTTTCCACAGTGAGCCTGGATATGTCACTCTTATATCCACAGTCCCTCCGTCTAGTGCATAGTGATTCTGACTCCGAGAACTTTCTGGAGACCCCAACTTGGTGTCTAGCACAAAGTGAGCCTCAGGGAGTGACAGTGATGAGAATGATGATGAAAATGCCAGGCACGCACACGCACTGACCCGGGAGCAGCTCGGAGGGGCTCAGGTGGCGGCTCCGCAGAGGGGTTGCACGGCCGGGAGCATGAATCCAACAGCGCAGGCCCCGGAGCATAGGGCGCCGGGACACAGCCCAGGATCCGGCCTCCCCCGGGACAGGCAGAGGCCGGGAGGGCCCAGGACAGTGAGGACGCTCCTGCCCCGAGCTGAGCACATCAGCGGCCCAGCCCCGGAGCCTCCAGGCCCTGCAGACGGAGAGCTCTGTGGTTCCTGCGGGAGCTGACTCCAGGGCTCCAGAGCTGGCCCCGCCACTGGGGTTGTTCCTCCTGGGGCCTCACGGGGTAAACAACCCCCACTGAGCCTCACAGTGGCCTCACAGGATAAGCAGCTTAAACATCGTTCACTGAGCCCTGCACCAGGCAGGGGCTGAGCAGCTCCCCCAAGTGCTAACACCTGAGAATCAGCACAACAGGCCCCTCCCCCAGAAGACCAGCTGGATGGACAAGTTCCAGGGGAAGTCAAGAGACTTAAAGTATACAGAATCAGAGGATACTTCCCCTTGTTTTTTTTTTTCTGTTTGCTTCCCCCCCTTTTTTTCCTTTCTTTTTCTTTCTCTTTTTCTTCTCCTTTTTTTCTTTTTTTCTTTTTTCATTTTCTCTTTTCTTTCCTTCTTTCTCTCCTCTCTTTTTCTCCTTTTCCCAATACAACTTGTTTTTGGCCACTCTGCACTGAGCAAAATGACTAGAAGGAAAACCTCACCTCAAAAGAAAGAATCAGAAACAGTCCTCTCTCCCACAGAGTTACAAAATCTGGATCACAATTCAATGTCAGAAAGCGAATTCAGAAGCACTATTATAAAGCTACTGGTGGCTCTAGAAAAAAGCATAAAGGACTCAAGAGACTTCATGACTGCAGAATTTAGATCTAAGCAGGAAGAAATTAAAAATCAATTGAATGAGATTCAATCCAAACTAGAAGTCCTAACGACGAGGGTTAACGAGATGGAAGAACGAGTGACTAACATAGAAGACAAGTTGATGGCAAAGAGGGAAACTGAGGAAAAAAGAGACAATGAAAAGACCATGAAGACAGATTAAGGGAAATAAACGACAGCCTAAGGAAGAAAAACCTACATTTAATTGGGGCTCCCGAGGGCGCCAAAAGGGACAGAGAGCCAGAATATGTATTTGAACAAATCCTAGCTGAAAACTTTCCTAATCTGGGAAGGGAAACAGGCATTCAGATCCAGGAAATAGAGAGATCCCCCCCAAAATCAATAAAAACCCTCCAACACCTCGACATTTAATAGTGAAGCTTGCAAATTCCAAAGATAAAGAGAAGATCCTTAAAGCAGCAAGAGACAAGAAATCCCTGATTTTTATGGGGAGGAGTATTAGGGTAACAGCAGACCTCTCCACAGAGACCTGGCAGGCCAGAAAGGGCTGGCAGGATATATTCAGGGTCCTAAATGAGAAGAACATGCAACCAAGAATAATTTATCCAGCAAGGCTCTCCTTCAAAATGGAAGGAGAGATAAAGAGCTTCCAAGACAGGCAGGAACTGAAAGAATATGTGACCTCCACGCCAGCTCTGCAAGAAATTTTAAGGGGGACTCTTAAAATTCCCCTTTAAGAAGAAGTTCAGTGGAACAATCCACAAAACCAGGGACTGAATAGATATCATGATGACAATAAACTCATACCTTTCAATAGTAACTCTGAACGTGAATGGGCTTAATGACCCCATCAAAAGGCGCAGGGTGTCAGACTGGATAAAAAAGCAGGACCCATCTATTTGCTGTCTACAAGAGACTCATTTTAGACAGAAAGACTCCTACAGCCTGAAAATAAAAGGCTGGAGAACCATTTACCATTCGAATGGTCCTCAAAAGAAAGCAGGGGTAGCCATCCTTATATCAGATAAACTAAAATTTACCCTGAAGACTGTAGTGAGAGATGAAGAGGGACACTATCTCATACTTAAAGGATCTATCCAACAAGAGGACTTAACAATACTCAATATATATGCCCCGAATGTGGGAGCTGCCAAATATATCAATCAATTAATAACCAAAGTTAAGACATACTTAGATAATAATACACTTATACTTGGTGACTTCAATCCAACACTTTCTATACTCAATAGGTCTTCTAACCACAACATCTCCAAAGAAACGAGAGCTTTAAATGATATGCTGGACCAGATGAATTTCACAGATATCTACAGAACTTTACATCCAAACTCAACAGAATACACATTCTTCTCAAGGGCACATGGAACTTTCCAGAATAGACCACATACTGGGTCACAAATCAGGTCTGAACCGATATCAAAAGGTTGGGATCATCCCCTGCATATTCTCAGACAACAATGCCTTGAAATTAGAACTAAAATCACAACAAGAAGTTTGGAAGGACCTCAAACACTTGGAGGTTAAGGACCATCCTGCTAAAAATGAAAGGGTCAACCAGGAAATTAAGGAAGAATTAAAAAGATTCTTGGAAACTAATGAGAATGAAGATACAACTGTTCAAAATCTCTGGGATGCAGCAAAAGCAGTCCTAAGGGGGAAATACATCGCAATACAAGCATCCATTCAAAAACTGGAAAGAAATCAAATACAAAAGCTAACCTTACACATAAGGAGCTAAGGAAAAAACAGCAAATAGATCCTACACCCAGCAGAAGAAGAGAATTAATAAAGATTTGAGCAGAACTCAATGAAATAGAGACCAGAAGAACTGGGGAACAGATCAACAAAACCAGGAGTTGGTTCTTTGAAAGAATTAATAAGATAGATAAACCATTAGTCAGCCTTATTAAAAAGAAGAGAGAGAAGACTCAAATTAATAAAATCATGAATGAGAAAGGAGAGATCACTACCAACACCAAGGAAATACAAACGATTTTAAAAATATATTATGAACAGCTATACGCCAGTAAATTAGGCAATCTAGAAGAAATGGACGCATTCCTGGAAAGCCACAAACTACCAAAACTGGAACAGGAAGAAATAGAAAACCTGAACAGGCCAATAACCAGGGAGGAAATTGAAGCAGTCATCAAAAACCTCCCAAGACAAAAGTTCAGGGCCAGATGGCTTCCCAGGGGAATTCTATCAAACGTTTAAAGAAGAAATCATACCTATCCTACTAAAGTTGTTTGGAAAGATAGAAAGAGATGGAGTACTTCCAAGTTCGTTCTATGAGGCCAGCATCACCTTAATTCCAAAACCAGAAAAGACCCCACCAAAAAGGAGAATTACAGACCAATATCCCTGATGAACATGGATGCAAAAATTCTCAACAAGATACTAGCCGACAGGATCCAATAGTACATTAAGAAAATTATTCACCATGACCAAGTAGGATTTATCCCCGGGACACAAGGCTGGTTCAACACTCGTAAAACAATCAATGTGATTCGTCATATCAGCAAGAGAAAAACCAAGAACCATGTGATCCTCTCATTAGATGCAGAGAAAGCATTTGACTAAATACAGCATCCATTCCTGATCAAAACTCTTCAGAGTGTAGGAATAGAGGGAACATTCCTCGACATCTTAAAAGCCATCTACAAAAAGCCCACAGCAAATATCATTCTCAGTGGGGAAGCACTGGGAGCCTTTCCCCTAAGATCAGGAACAAGACAGGGATGTCCACTCTCACCACTGCTATTCAACATAGTATTGGAAGTCCTAGCCTCAGCAATCAGACAACAAAAAGACATAAAAGGCATTCAAATTGGCAAAGAAGAAGTCAAACTCTCCCTCTTCGCCAATGACATGATACTCTGCATAGAAAACCCAGAAGCCTCCACCCCAAGATTGCTAGAACTCATACAGCAATTTGGTAGCGTGGCAGGATACAAAATCAATGCCCAGAAGTCAGTGGCATTTCTATACACTAACAATGAGACTGAAGAAAGAGAAATGAAGGATTCAATCCCATTTACAATTGCACCCAAAAGCATAAGATACCTGGGAATAAACCTAACCAAAGAGGTAAAAGATCTATACCCTAAAAACTATAGAACACTTCTGAAAGAAATTGAGGAAGACACAAAGAGATGGAAAAATATTCCTTGCTCATGGATTGGCAGAATTAATATTGTGAAAATGTCAATGCTACCCAGGGCAATTTACACATTTAATGCAATCCTTATCAAAATACCATGGACTTTCTTCAGAGAGTTAGAACAAATTATTTTAAGATTTGTGTGGAATCAGAAAGACCCCGAATAGCCAGGGGAATTTTAACAAAGAAAACCATATCTGGGGGCATCACAATGCCAGATTTCAGGTTGTACTACAAAGCTGTGGTCATCAAGACAGTGTGGTACTGGCACAAAAACAGACACATAGATCAATGGAACAGAATAGAGAACCCAGAAGTGGACCCTGAACTTTATGGTCGACTAATATTCAATAAAGGAGGAAAGACTATCCATTGGAAGAAAGAGAGTCTCTTCAATAAATGGTGCTGGGAAAATTGGACATCCACATGCAGAAGAATGAAACTAGACCACTCTCTTGCACCATACACAAAGATAAACTCAAAATGGATGAAAGATCTAAATGTTAGACAAGATTCCAGCAAAATCCTAGAGGAGAACACAGGCAAAACCCTTTTTGAACTTGGCCACAGTAACTTCTTGCAAGATACATCCACAAAGGCAAAAGAAACAAAAGCAAAAATGAACTATTGGGACTTCATCAAGGTAAGAAGCTTTTGCACAGCAAAGGATACAGTCAACAAAACTCAAAGACAACCTACAGAATGGGAGAAGGTATTTGCAAATGACGTATCAGATAAAGGGCTAGTTTCCAAGATCTATAAAGAACTTCTTAAACTCAACACCAAAGAAACAAACAATCCAATCATGAAATGGGCAAAAGACATGAAGAGAAATCTCACAGAGGAATACATAGACATGGCCAACATGCACATGAGAAAATGCTCTGCATCCCTTGCCATCAGGGAAATACAAATCAAAACCACCATGAGATACCACCTCACACCAGTGAGAATGGGGAAAATTAACAAGGCAGGAAACCACAAATTTTGGAGAGGTTGCGGAGAAAAGGGAACCCTCTTACACTGTTGGTGGGAATGTGAACTGGTGCAGCCACTCTGGAAAAGTGTGTGGAGGTTCCTCAAACAGTTAAAAATAGACCTGCCCTATGACCCAGCAATTGCACTGCTGGGGATTTACCCCAAAGATACAGATGTAATGAATCGCCGGAAACCTGCACCCCAATGTTTCTAGCAGCAATGGCCACAATAGCCAAACTGGGGAAGGAGCCTCAGTGTCCATCGAAAGATGAATGGATAAAGGAGATGTGCTTTATGTATACAATGGAATATTCCTCAGCCATTAGAAACGACAAATACCCACCATTTGCTTCAACGTGGATGGAACTGGAGGGTATTATGCTGAGTGAAGTAAGTCAGTCGGAGAAGGACAAACAGTGTATGTTCTCATTCATTTGGGGAATATAAATAATAGTGAAAGGGAATAGAAGGGAAGGGAGAAGAAATGCGTGGGAAATATCAGAAAGGGAGACAGAACATAAAGACTCCTAACTCTGGGAAATGAACTAGGGGTGGTGGAAGGGGAGGAGGGCAGGGGGTGGGGGTGAATGGGTGACGGGCACTGAGGGGGGCGCTTGACGGGATGAGCACTGGGTGTTATTCTCTATGTTGGCAAATTGAATACCAATAAAACATAAATTTATTATAAGAAAAAGAACTTATAAACAAGCAAATTACAAAAAAAAAAAAAAAAAGAAAGAAAGAAAGAAAATAAAATGCCAGGCAGCAGTGATGTTGCTGGTACTCCTATGCAGACCTTAAGCTTGTCATCTGCAAAGCAGGAGGCAGCCTGTCCTGGTGGGTATCCTTGGATCCCCACAAAGCTGTCACATCCTACATGCTCTCCTGGCTGGGGTTGCCTGGGCCACTGTGGAGGCAATGAGTGTGCCATCATTTCATGATCCTAGGATCACTCTGCTCCTCTCCAGAGAAATGGGATCAAGCACAACCACCTCAGTCACTGAGCTGTCATAGTTAGAGAGATGGGCTTGATGCCTTGTGCTGATTATTGCTGCACAGAATCATGAGGAAGGGAGCAGAGTATGTGGCATGGGAGTTTAGATTGGATTTTTTACTGCACATTTGCAGGTCATAAAATTATATTTTTAGAAAGTTTTTTTCATGCAATTCTCATGGCTAATTCCCCTTTGTTATTCTATTTTCTGTTGAAATGTTATGCAATGACTGGTTAATTTAAACTTTTAAACTTATATTAAGGGTAATTACCAAAAGTTTGCCATTGGAATTAGTAGGATTTTTGTTTTAATCAAATGGAATGACAGCATTTTGATATTAGGCCATCCTGGGCAGGGAGGCAATCTCCTCTGGGAGTCCTGTGCTGAGGTGAGAAGGACTCAGGCCCCCCTTATCACCTGGCACCTCCCATCACAGAGACTGTCCCTAAGTTCTGAGGACTCTACATGCCCAGCCTACTCTACAGGCCACCACATATTGAGAGGAAGCGACACAGGGTGGGAATTAGATAGCCTTGGTCTCATACTTTACCCTGCCTTTCCCTGGCAGTGTGACTTGGAGGCTATTATTCTTCTCTGAGCCTGTCCCCTAGTCTGATGGACAGGCTGTATCATCCTCTTAAGTGCTTATAAGAACTTGGGAAATCACATGGTAAAGCTCCAGTCTCTATGTTTGACAGAGGGTGGATATGTGGTGTTCATTAGTTCCCTTTTCCTCTTGTCAGACCACCTATTGTTTTTATGGAGCACCCAGTGTGTGCACATCCTTTTGCACGCCTGGCCCCTACCCTCCAAGGACTTAAATTTCTTCTGCTTGCATGAAAAAGAATGTAGGGTGTTGCGGACCATAATCCACCTGCAGGAGTGATTCCTACCTGACAGGTGCTGGTCTAAGTGTCTACATTAGTCTTTCTGATAATCTTTTTCTCATTTTATAAGTGAGGAAGTTTGGCACAAGAAGATTAAATGACTCACTCAAGGCACCAAGTAAAGAGTGGAAAAGTCAGGATTTGAACCCTGAGCCCCCCTCCCTAAAGTACCTCTTTGTGGCTCTGGACATCAAAGTAGCTGGTCCAAATGAGTGTGCTGCTTATGACTATAGAAGGGAGGGTGTGGGTCTAGTCACTTGGAAAGCCATCCTGAGAATGGATGAATAGGTAGATGGGCTATGGGGAGTGACTTGTAAAGGGGGCTGAGCTGGGGGTAAGGTGGCAAAGGCTTTAGGTGGAGGGTGAGATGAGAGTGGAGGAGTCGCAGCCTCCACAAGTACGTCTGCAGCAGGATGTTTCCTCCAACACAGATGGTCTTTCTTCTGCAGTGAGAGTTTCCTGTATCATTCATTGGCTAAGTAAATATTCCTGAGCCTCATTCTGATACAGAGGTGGCAGAGTTGGAGTTCAGTGAAGTCTTCTCCTCTTGTCTGTGGAGGAGACAGACCTAAGCAGATGAACACAGTATGTTGTGTTGGGAACTATGACAAAGGGGAATGAAGATTTGAGGTAGGTTTGGGGATAGGGTAGTGTCAGGGTACAAGATGAGGAGCAGCTTGAGATGTGTGCAGACTATAAGGGTTTTTGGTCTGTGTAGAGTAAAGAAAAGGTTAGGGGTCCCAACATTGTTGAAGGATAAGAGAGGGGTTAGAGAATGACACTTCTCATTTTCGAGACATTATAAAGTTACATTAATCAGGATAGTGTAATATTGGTGAAAGAATAGACAAATAGATTGACAGAAAAGACAGAGAGACCATAAATAGACCCACAGTCAACTGATAGTTGACAAAAAAGCAAAGGTAATACAACAAAGATAGGCTTTTCAACAAATGGTGCTGAAGTAATTGGACATCCACATGCAAAAACAATGAATCTAGATACAGATATTATACTTTTCAAAAAAATAAACTCAAAGTGGATCACAGACTTAAATGTAAAATGCAAAACTATTAAACTTCTAGAAGATAACACAGGAGAAAATCTAGATGACTTTGGATTTGGCTATTACTTTTTAGATACAACACCAAAAGTATGATTCATGAAAGCAAGAATATATAACATGGACTTTATTAAAATTAAAAATTTCTGCTCTGCAAAAGACACTGTCAAAAGAATGAGAAGATAAAACACAGAAAAAAAATAGAAAATATTTGCAAAAGACATATCTGATAAAGGACTATTCTCCAAAATATATAATGAACTCTTAAAACTCAGCAAGAAGAAAGCAAACAACCTGATTAAAAATGGGCCAAAGACTTGAAGGACACTTCACCAAAGAAGATAAAGAAGATGGCAAATGGGCACATGAAAAGATCCTTTGCATAATATGTCATCAGGGAAATACAAATTAAGACAACAGTGAGAAGCTACCACACACCTATTAGAATGACCGAAATCCAGAACACTGATGGCAGCGAATGCTGGGAAGGATGTGTAATAAGAACTCTCATTTGTTGCTGGTGGAATGCAGAATGGTTCACAATTTGGAAAACAATTTGGTGGCTTTTACAAAACGAAGCACAATCTTATCATACAATACAGGAATCACACTATTTGGTATGTACCCAAAGGGGCTGAAAATTTATATTCATACAAAAACCTGCACATGAATGTTCATAGCAACTTACTTATAACTGCCAAAGCTTGGAAGCAACCAAGATATCTTTCACTAGGTAAATGGATAAATAAACTGGTAATCCAGGCAATGGAATATTATTCATCACTAAAGAGAAATGAGCTTCAAGTCATGAAGAGACATGGAGGAAACTTAAATGCATATTACCAAATGAAAGAAGCCAATCTGAAAAGACTATATACTATATGATTCTGATTATATGACATTTAGAAAAGGCAAACTATGGAGACAGTAAAAAGGTCAGTGATTGTCAAGAGTTTCGGAGAGGGAGGAGGGGTTAATAGGCAGAGCACAGAGGTTTCTTCAGGAAGTCTAAATATACTGTATGATACTCCAATGGTGGATACATTACATAATAAATTGGGCCAAATCAATATAATATACAACACTAAGACCGAACCCTAATGTGACCTATCGACTTCGGGTAATCATGATGTGTCAGTATAAGTTTATCAATTGTGACAAATGTACCATTGTGGTGAGGGATGCTGATAATGGAGGAAATTATGAATTTGTAGGGGCAAAGGTTACATGGGAAACTTTTTATCTTCTTTGCAAAATTGCTGTGAACCAAAAACTATTGTCAAAAATAAAACCTATTTTTAAAAAAAGGGAATATAGAGGTAAAAACTAAAATGTCTGAGATGGAAAAATATGCTGAATGTGATTAATGATAGATTAATGCTGAAAAGACTAATGAATTTGAAGAAATAGCAATAGAAACTATCCAAAATGAGACACAAACAATGAACTATAGGAAACCTTCAAGTGGTCTAAAATATGTATAACTGGAATCCTCAAAAGAGGGTTAAGGGGTAAGGGCAGAAAAAATATTTCAAGGAACAATAGCTGAAAAATGTTTAAATTAGATGAAAACTATAAACCCACAAGAAGCTCTATGAATCTCAAACACAAGAAATATGAAGAAAACTACATCAAGGAGCATCACAATCAGTTTTCTTGAAACCAGTGATTAAAAACATCACAAGGCAGCTGCAGCAAAAGTCATGTTCTGTACAAAGGAACAAATATGAAAATGAAAAGAGACTTCTCATTGGAAACCATGGAAGACAGTGTAGTGACACTTATAAAGTATTGAAACATAAATAACCTGTTAACCTAGAATTCTATGTGTGGTAAAATATCTTCCCAAATTAAGGTGAAATAAGGACTTTCTTAGACTGTCAAAGGATGTAAGGATTCATCACCTGAAGACCTGCACTATAAGACATGTTAAAGGAAGTCCTCCAGGCAGAGGAAAATGATTCCAGATGGAAATGTGGATCCACACAAAGGGATGAAGAAATCAGACCACATAAAGATGTGGGTACATACAAAATACTTTAAAAAATCTTTTAAAAGGAAAACTGGCTGTTCAAAAATGAAATATACAAAAATAACAAAGAGACTGGGAGAAGGGACAAATAGAAATATACTGTTGTAAGGATATTATACTATGTAGGTTGTGCAATAAGTAATAGCTTTACTTACTTAAAGGTAGATAGTATAGTATAAATGTTAACACAACCGCACACACACACACACACACACACACTCACACACACAAAGTTACAGACAATAAACCAAAATTGGAGATAAAAATGCAATTATTAAAAATATTCAATCCAAAGAAAATAAGGCAATAAAAGGGGGGGGGGGAGAAAGAACAGGTGGGATGACTGGAAAACAAATAGCAAGATTAAATGTAAATAATCTAAGTAATCAAAACTGATTGTTTTCTAGTGTCCTATGTGCCTCAGAGAAGGCCAAGGCATTCTAAGTCTTAACCCAAATCCATTGTATGTGGTCTAGGTTTTCCCTTCCGAAATATGTAGAAGCTGGTTTTCTTCTTGTGCTCTAAACTTCTTTTTTTTTTTTTTTTTTTTTAATTTATTTATGATAGGCACACAGTGAGAGAGAGAGAAAGAGAGGCAGAGACACAGGCAGAGGGAGAAGCAGGCCCCATGCACCGGGAGCCCGACGTGGGATTCGATCCCGGGTCTCCAGGATTGTGCCCTGGGCCAAAGGCAGGCGCCAAACCACTGCGCCACCCAGGGATCCCCGTGCTCTAAACTTCTATGGTAAAATGACCTGAGGTGGATTGGTCCTTGTCGGTTTTGCTGGATCTTCCACAGACCTCTCAATATGGAGATTTGTGACTTTCAGTTTTGAGATTCTCTTCTTTGTTTGATTCCCTCCATTCTGTTTTATATGTTCTTTTCTTCAGGAGTTTTATTATTTGGATATACATATTGTTTTAGGTCAGGTCCCCAAGAAGCAGACCTTGAGATGAGGGTTTATATGCTAGTGGTTCACTAAAGAAATGTTTCCAAGGGAAATTGGCCAGGGAGTGGGGAGCAGACAGGGAAGGGGAAGCAGCCCAACAGGGAGCAGATGAGCCTTCAGGGGCACTAAAGGGGCACTTTGGCAGTCCAGCAGAGACTCTGGAGTACAAGTTACCCTTCAGAACATCCTGACCTAAGGCAAGGGAGCTGGCCTTCCATTCTCTTGTGCTCCACTGACCCAGGGCCATTGGAGGATCAAGACTTCCAGCACTCTGGCCCCTGTGGATCCAAGTAAAGTGTCTCTATAGTTGGCAAAAGCCCTGCAATGCTGAGGGAGGGGAGCAAATGTGGGAGGGTGTATCAGGGCAAACATCAACAGGGCTTGCTACATGGTTCCCTGGACAGATTCTTTGATTTTCTTTTATTTTTCTGCCCTATTTTCTAGCTCTTTGCCTTTTTCTCTTCTTTCTGAGAGATGTCCTCAACTTTTTAGTCCATTACTTCTATACATTTTGAAATGTTTACTATCATATTTTTAATTTTCAAGAGCTTGTGTTTGTTTTTTGAATATTCTTTTTTCTCCCCCTGCCCCCCCCCCCCCCGGGGTGCGTTTCATGCCCAGCATGGAGCCCAATAGGGGGCTTGAACTTATGACCCTGAGATCAAGAACTGAGCTGAGATCGAGTCAGACACAACCAACTGAGTTACCCAGGTGCCCTTTAATTTTTTTTACATAATAATAAAATTATTACGTTTAAATTCAATTAATTAACATATAGTGTATCATTCATTTCAGAGGTAGAGTTCAATGATTCATCCATTGCATATAACACCCAGTGCTCCTTACATCACATGCCCTCCTTAATGCCCATCACCCAGTTACTCCATCACCCCACCCATCTCCCCTCTAGCCACCCTCAGTTTGTTTCCTGTAGTTAAGAGTCTCTTATGGTCTGTGTCCCTCTCTGATTTTGTCTTGTTTTATTTTTCCTTTCCTTTCCCTATGATCCTGTGTTTTGTTTCTTAATTTGCACATATGAGTGAAATCATGATAATTGTCTTTCTCTGATTGACATTTCACTCAGCATAATACCCTTTAGTTCCATTCATGTCATTGCAGATGGTAAGATTTCATTTTTGATGGCTGAAGAATATTCCATTATATATATAGTCCACATCTTCTTTATCCATTTATCTGTTGATGGACATCTGGGCTCTTTCCACAGTTTGGCTATTGTGGACATTGCTGCTATAATTTGAATATTTTTTTTATAGAGTACCCTTTCACATTTCATGGATATACTATTTTCTCTTATTTCTCAGAGGCTATTAATGATAGTTTTATTGGAATTTCTCTTTATGTGTGAGATTCCTCTAAGTGGCTCATTCTCTCTCTCTCTCATGATGGAGGCTTTCCTCAGACATCTGCTTCTCCTTGGCCTAAGGGCCAGGGCTCATATGCTGCTTGGGAAAGGGTAGGTGGCTCTTGTAGAGCTGGGTTACAGAGGTGCTCCTGTCATTATCTTTAGGTCCCTCCTCTAGGATTAATAGGTTTCCCTGGAGCTTGAATACCCTTCTCATCTCCTGCCTGAAGGAGGCCAAGAAAAGGAGACTGCATGCCATTAGTTAACAGCTTGGTGTCTGGAATGGCACTCATAGCCCTACTGTGCTGTTCTGTTCTGCTCAAGAGTCTGTTTTATTGTCTTCAGAGAGCAAACCTCCCTCTGGGGGAGTGGGAATGCTGGCTGGGGAAGGGCAGCCTTTCCATGCAAGGCTGGTTGTGTAAGAGGGGATCTAGGGATCTAACTATTTCTCAGACAGCTTTTGGCCAGTTCTCCTTACTTTAGCCCCATTGTAGTATTTTATTATTCTGAGCTCCTGGTGCTGCCAGTCCCTGACCATTTTGAGAATTCTGCAGTGTGAATTGGGTTGGTTCTTTGCTTTCTGTACTGCTAGTTTATGATTTACCTTTTTCCAGTTTACTTTACACCTTTTAGATTTTTGTTGGTATTGCATCTTCTCCTGTTCTGTGTCCTTATGGATTTATACCCTTTAAAAGATTTCTTCACAGTGTTTTTTTTGTTTGTTTTTTGTTTTTGGAGCTAGGGAGTGGATTTGGGAGGAAGTGAAATTAGATGTGCATGCTCAATTAATTGCCTTAAGTTTGAAGTCTTTCTGTCTCTTTATCCTCCATGGGCTGCCTAGCCCCTGGGAGAGCAAGTGAGGCATGTGCCCTGTGTCTCTGGAGTGGCAGATTTCAACACACTGTTTTTCCTCTGTGAGCCAAGCAGTCTGTTGGCTGCAGACTGGTCTTACAGGGCACACAAGAGAGCACATGGCTGTGTGAATGCTTTCTGAAAGTGTCTGTGTTTGACTTGCATAGAGGCAGTGGGGAGGGTGCTGGGGTGAGAGGATGCTCCAAGGAGGAATAGTTATGAGACTCCTGGAAAGTGCCCTGTAGGAGGTCAAGGATCAAGTATACCCTGCCCTTGCAGACCACTTGCCCACCTTCATTAGTTGGTGTCATGCTTGTGATCACGGTTTTTCACTTATTTTTCACAATAACTCCTGAGGTTGTTAATTCCCTTCTTACAATTATTCCCCTTTTACAATTAGAAAGCTCAGGCCCAACTAGGTGGGACAAGGTGTGTTACAAGCTAGGAGGTGAGAAGTGCCAAACCCTAACCCCACATTCAGAGTCTTTGAAGCACCTTGGAAACAGAGGAAGAGACCACACAACAGCAGCTGCATGCAGGTAAAGCATGATTAAAACTGTAATAAATTGTTCCATTGTCTATAGGATTTTAAACAATTTCCCCAACTCCCCTTGCACATCCCTATGGTCAGCATTTATTCTCTGGCAAAAGAAACACTCAGAGAGGAAATATTTTTTAAAAGAAGTAGTCATTGCTGGGAGCCTGAAGGGTTCATTAAAAACAAGTCATGGCTAAATGGCATTCAGTTTCATTGAATAGATATGCTAAGCTGTAAGAATCAGTGCTTTTAAATAAAGGGCTTTGTGAGTTCTGTAAAATATTTGACATTTCTAATTCTGTTGCTGTGAACAAAATAGGGCCTGAATGAGGGTCATTGCAATTAGAAGGACACAAAGAGGATGGAGCTCTCTGCCCTCAGCTGGAAAGATGAGCCCCTTCACCTTCAGATGCATTTTCTACACCACAGCTGTAGGCTGTTTGTGGTTCTAACAGTTCATTTTAATTAATGAATGAAATCATGGAGGGCTTACTTACATTGTGCAGATGAAGAAAAGCTGGGGGAGAGAGGTGTTATATTGGATGAGAGGTTCCAAGAAGTGTTGGAATGATGAATAAACCCAGAAAGTGGGGCTCAAAGGTACAATTACAGGCCTGCTGCACCTCTATGGAAGCTAAGCCATGGCTGGCCACAGGGCTTGGACATAGGAGGATTTAAGTTTTCCCAGATGATTCATGGTATTTTATAATCAGTCCTACTGCTTAGACTATAGACAGCCTCCTCAGGGTCTCAGAGGAGTTAATCCTCAGATCCCGGTGGCTCTTTCTTCTTTCACACTTACCACCTACCCACTTTCTCACCAGCCCACTCAAATGTGTCTTCATTGCCATCTACCCATCTATTGACATCAAACAGTCCACCCACTCACCCCTTATCTATCCAAATACCCATCTATCTTCCCAACCATTCATTCACTCATCCATCCATTCACCCATCCACCCATTTACCAACACATTTATCCTCCCATCATCCATCCATCCATCCATCCATCCATCCATCCATCCATCCATCCATCCTCCCAGATATGGCATCACCAAATTCCTATCTCAGGCATTGTAACAGGTTCTGAGGAACTAATAGATGGATTCAGTGCAGCTCCTACTTTTAAAGAGTTCATGATCAATTTATGGGTGGGGATGTGTGTGAATGGGAAAACAAAGAAAGAGTCAGAGAGGGCAGTATAGTGGGAGAAAATAAATATTTTTTTAAAAACTTTTTTATTTGGAGATCCCTGGGTGGCTCAGGGGTTTAGCACCTGCCTTCAGCCCAGGGCGAGATCCTAGAGGCCTGGGATCGAGTCCCACATCAGGGTCCCTGCATGGAGCCTGCTTTTCCCTCTGCCTGTGTCTCTGCCTCTCTCTCTCTCTCTCTCATGAATAAATAAATAAAATATTAAAAAATGTTTAATAAGCTTTTTTATTTTATTTAAATTCAATTAATTAACATGTAGTATATATAGTGCCTATATAGATAGAGTTCAGTGATTCATCCATTGCATATAACACCCAGTGCTCCTTACATCACATGCCCTCCTTAATGCCCATCACCCAGTTACTCCATCTCCCCACCCATCTCCCCTCTAGCCACCCTCAGTTTGTTTCCTGTAGTTAAGAGTCTCTTATGGTCTGTGTCCCTCTCTGATTTTGTCTTGTTTTATTTTTCCTTTCCTTTCCCTATGATCCTGTGTTTCCTTTGGGGTAAATAGCCAGTAGTGCAATTGTTGGGTCATAGGGTAGCTCTATTTTCAACTTTTTGAGAAACTTCTCAAAGTATCTGGAGTGGCTGCACAAGCTTGCATTCCCACCAGTAGTGTAAGAGTGTTCCCCTTTCTCCATCTGTCATTTCTTGACTTATTAATTTTAGCTATTCTGACCAGTGTGAGGTGGTATCTCATTGTGGTTTTGATTTGTATTTCCCTGATAGCAAATGATGTTGAGCATTTTTTTCATGTCTGTTAGCCATATGTATGTCTTCTTTGGAGAAATGTCTGTTCATGTCTTTTGCCCATTTCTTGATTGGATTATTTGTTTTTTGGGTGTTGAGTTTGATAAGTTCTTTATAGATCTTGGATACTAGCCCTTTATCTGATAAGACATTTGCAAATATCTTCTCCCATTCCATTGGTTGTCTTTTGGTTTTGCCAACTGTTTCCTTTGCTGTGCATAAGCCTTTTATCTTGATGAAGTCTCAATAGCTCAGTTTTGCTTTTGTTTCCCTTGCCTTTGGAGATGTGTCTAGCAAGAAGTTGCTGTGGCTGTTGTTGAAGAGGTTGCTATGTTCTCCTCTAGAATTTTGTTGGATTTAGGTCTCACATTTAGGTCTTTCATCCATTTTGAGTTTATTTTCATGTATGCTGTAAGAAAGTTGTCCAGTTTCATTCTTCTACATGTAGCTGTCCAATTTTCCCAGTACCATTTATTGAAGAGACTGTCCCCCCACCCCCATTTACTATTCTTTCTTGCTTTGTCAAATATGAGTTGACCATAGAGTTGAGGGTCCATTTCTGGGTTCTCTCATCTGTTATGTTGATCTATTTGTCTGTTTTTTTTTTTTTTTTTTTTTTTTTTTTAATTTTTATTTATTTATTTATGATAGTCACAGAGAGAGAGAGAGAGAGAGAGAGAGGCAGAGACACAGGCAGAAGGAGAAGCAGGCTCCATGCACCGGGAGCCCGACGTGGGATTTGATCCCGGGTCTCCAGGATCGCGCCCTGGGCCAAAGGCAGGCGCCAAACCGCTGCGCCACCCAGGGATTCCCTATTTGTCTGTTTTTGTGCCAGTACCACACTGTCTTGGTGATTATAGCTTTGTAGTACAGCTTGATGTCTGGAATTGTGATGCCTCCAGCTTTGGTTTTCTCTTTCAATGTCTCTCTGGCTATTCAGAATCTTTTCTGGTTCCAAACAAATTTTAGGATTATTTGTTTTAGCTTTGTGATAAATGTTGGTATTTTGATAAAGATTGTCTTGAATGTGTAGATGGCTCTGTGTGGTAGAGACATTTTAGCAATATTTGTTCTTTCAATCCATGATCATGGAATGTTTTGGCATTTCTTTTTGGTCTTCCTCAATTTCTTTCAAAGTGTTCTGTATTTTTCAGAGTACAAATCCTTTATTTCTTTAATTAAGTTTATTTTTATGTATCTTATGTTTTTTGGTGGAATTGTAAATCATATTGATTCCTTAAAAGAAAAGGACTATTTGTATTTAAGGTTTTTGGAGTCAAGTGAAGGGTGGAAAAGGAAACGCATTGGGGAGCTAAGCAGAAAGTGCCATGGCAAGATTAACATTTTAGGACCATGTCTTTGGCAGTTCTGGGCAGGATGGATTACAGGGGAGAGATGAAAGGGTAAATGGTTGGCAGGTTGTTCTAACACTCTTGATGAAGGACAGTGTGGCTCTAAGGCATTGAAGGAGGAAGATAAAGGAAGGCTATGTGGTGAGATGCTTTGCTGGTGCAATTTCAGGCTGGGGACCAGTATGTTTGATGTTTGATTTGGATGGATATTTTAAAGTATAGAAGTAGAGATCAGGCTGGGGCTCTGGGCAGCTTAGGGGCTCTGGAGACCAAGGCATCATTATTGCCTGGTAAATGGTTTTCTCTTATTCTGAAGGCCCAGTGCCCTCCAGTTCTTCCTCCTCCTATCATCCTTGCTTCCCCTGATCCACCTCTTCCATTTCTAGAATTATGAGAACTGACAACAGCTAGGGGTCAGGGGAGAATAAGTGAATTTCCTACTTCTAAATCACTGCAGGAGCACAGACCATTCTTTGCAGTTTCACCCTGACCGGCAAGCATTTATCTGGATAATGCATTTATTTATTGTTGCTTGACCATTTTGCATTGAGATATATGTGCAAACTTAAAGTGTCAATGATTTGCTTGCAGGCATCAAAGGTAGGAAAAGAAAATGAAATCAGGCATATTAGATTATTTGGTACCGAATTCAATGTTTGCAGCCTCCCATTTTTCTCCATCTCTTGCCTTTTCTACAAATAATTTTACATGACTTTTGCTGGAAATATTCATTGGTATCCAAATCTGTGGGCAAAATCCAGCCATGGTGATCATTCTTCTGCCTTCTGGCAGTGAGATGCCAAGGAGCGTGGCTGCACTGAGCAGCCTCCCCGCCTCCATCCCTCACCACCACAGCCATGGCGCAGAAGCAGGGGCACACACACCTGTATGCCTGTACACATGCACAGACAGTATGAACCAGTCACTGAATTGTGGTGGTGTATTAAAATAATGGGTCACTGATGGCTGGAGGAAATCAGGCTTGTTGTAAAGCTGCCTGGGCTTGGGGAAATCATAAGGAAGGCTCTATATTCTTAGGAGAGATTCAGTGGTGACCACACCTCATCTGAGGTGTGTGAGGATTAGAGCTAGTGTGTGAACATGGGGCCATGTCCAGCGCTGAGGCTCTCCTCTCCCATCTTCTTCCTGATGGTGGTATGAGCAGACCTTTGTGTCACTAATGTGTCTGAGAAGGTGATCACCATCCAGGCAACCTTACCAGCTGCCTCCTGAGCTCTCCTTCCTCTCTGTGGGGCCTCCCATCCCCTCTAGGCAGCTTCCTACCCTCCTCTAGGTCCAGCCTCTCAGCCTTCTGATCCCTCCCCAGACCCCTCCGTGTACCCAAATGATGTCTCTTGTACCCTAGGCTCTATCCAGTCACAGCATCACATTACCACTAATCTTTTTTTTTTTAAGAAAACTGCTTCCAAAGCAAAGTTTACCTTGTGAGATGGAATGACATATAGGACAAGATATGGAATACATAGGTTTTAGCTGGCTTTGTCTCTACCTGGCTCTGCTGCTCCCTGCAAGGCCTTTTGTGGGTCTCAGCTTCCCTATCTGCTAAATGTGGTAATTCTTGTTTGCTTACTTCACCGGGTTTTATAAGAATCACACAAGACAGCAAATGTGAAAATACTCTAAATTAGGAATTCTGTACAGCGGAGATTGAGCACAGGCCCCAGGAGTCCATGACTTCTGCTCTATTTGCTATGTGACTCCAGCAAGTTGCTTATGTCTCTCACTTTGGGGTCCCTCCTCTGTGACACTTCAGAGGGCTGTTCTGATGAGAGTGGCAGTAACTGGTGACTGTGACCAGGTGCCACATGCTTTGCTCAGGCCTGCAACACACATACTGAGCCTTCATGACTGTGTGGATTGCTACTTACTTATTTTTTATTTTATTTTATTATTATTTTTAAATATTTTGTTTATTTTAGAGAGAGAGAGAGAAGGAGAGAGGGAGAGATAGGGGCAGAGGGGAGAGAGAATCTACAGCTGACTGAGCTGAGCACAGAGCCTGATGTGGGGCTCCATCCCAGGACCCTGAGATCATGACCTGAGCCAAAACTGAGTTGGATGCTTAACTGATTGAGCCACCCAGGTGCCACAGATTACTATTCATTTTTAAGAGAATGTTAAAATATGTGGAAGTTGGGTGATTGAGAAAATGTGATTACTTTGTGGATCAGGAAGAATTTAGAAAAGCTGGGATCTTGAGGGGAGAGGTCCTTTCTTCCACGTGAAATCTCTTGTCCTACTTTTGGGGGAAAATGAACAAAGAGCATGAGGGAGGTGGGAGAGATTCTCAGAGCCAGCTTCCAGGAACCTGGTGCTTTGTGGGCTTGTGGCTTCTCCTTGATGCTTCCCTGTCTGCCCTCTGGACTCCCATGTCCTGAGAGTCTGGCATGACCCGTATGGCAGGTGGTCATGCAGAACCCTGTGGCCCCTCTTGCTCCTCCTGGGAGCCAAGCTCCATGAGTGTTCCCCCCATAACAACCAGGGCTGTGCTCAAGACATCTGTCCCCTGTCACCTACCTCGGAGTCCCATGCCTATCCTTCCCTGTTGCCTGCAGGAAGCTGGTCTAACGAGGTGCACTTGGCAGCCTGCGGGGAGTGGGCAAAACTGCTCTGTCAGCATTTCCTTAGGTTCTAATAAATTCACAGAAAAACTCCCTGCAGACAAAGCTTGGCATGGAAGCTTTCTGCTCAGAGAGGCATTTCCTCTTGAAGTTAGAGTGGGGAGCAGTTTCCAGGATTCCTTTTGGGAAAGGATGTGGAGGGGCCAAGGAAGGAAGAGGGCAGGAAAACCACTTGAAAATTTCAGGCTTGCTTCCCAGACCCTGCCTCTTCCCACCACTGCTCTCCTTTTTCCCTCCCTCCCACTTCCAGCATCTGTGGCTGCCCTGGTGTTAATGTTTAAAAACCTTGAAATGCCACCACCATACTCTTCCACCAGAGCAGAGCATGATATTTGTTGGCACAAGGTGATTCAGTTCCTGACATGGCACACCAGACGTGGGTGGTGTCAGGCACACGTTGCCACTGGATTCTGGCA
The DNA here is from genome assembly GCF_048164855.1 of Canis lupus baileyi. Classification (NCBI taxonomy): domain Eukaryota; kingdom Metazoa; phylum Chordata; class Mammalia; order Carnivora; family Canidae; genus Canis; species Canis lupus. The sequence goes on along the minus strand of NC_132857.1, from coordinate 27,390,560 downwards.
GAAAACCTTGGGGTTTCTAGAGTCACATGGACTTGGATTATGTTTCCAGATCATCCTCTTAGTAGATCAGGGACATGGAGATTTTCACATCTGCATACACAAAAGTGCCCAGCACCCAGTTGGCACCCAGGAAAGACACAGTAGCACCCTGATTTGCCTGTACAGGGGGTACCTTCACATTCCTTCTGTGCATTGGCACACGGCTACTGTAGAATGGTCTATCAAGTCTGAGGTGATGTCAGAGGCACATATGGCCGGACACTGGGTGAGGATAGATGTTAGTCTGTATCTGCTGTGGTTGGGGAAGAGCTGAGTTCCCTTCTGTCTGGAGCAGAAGTGTCTGGGCTTCTAAAGGGAGAAGGAGGGACTGGGGGCTTAAACAGAGTTAGGCAAGGGAAATATTATGGAAAGCAGGTGAGAGGGTTGGTCAATGTTGATGCTGTGCCTGCTAACTGGCATTTACTCAGTTAGATTTGGACTACCATCCTCCCACTGGAATTGGGACAAGAGGCATGGTCCTCATGATGACTACATTTTTTTAAAAAAAGATTTTTTTTTTTTAAATTCATGAGAGACAGAGAAAGAGACAAAGGTAGAGAGAGAAGCAGGCACCTTGCAGGGAACCTGATGCAGGACTTCATCCCAGGACCCTGGGATCACACCCTATGCTGAAGGCAGACACTCAACCACTCGACCATTGATGACTACATTTTAAAGGACTGGCCCCTGAGTCCTTCAGAGAGCTACTCTTGAGGGGTAGGACATACATCTCAATAGAAGGATGGGTAGAGGAAGGAATTACAGTTGTAGGTTTCTAGAGGAACTGCTTTATTTCTGCTGTGCCCAAGATCGTGAATCCGAGAAACCACCAAGGAGCCGACACCGATGCAAACACATGAGGGTTTATTTACAAGCTCCACCTTGGGTCCAAGTACACCCGACAGTGGAGCAGGGACTTGGACCCCGAGGTGGGTTTCAGCTAGTTTTAAGGGCTGGTCTCGGGGACCTCCAGAAGGGCTGGAGCAATTCCCCAAGTTCTGTTCACATTTTGATATGGGGCCTTCAAGGGCATTGAGCTCTGTTCTCATTCTAATAGGAGCTTCCTGCCCTTGGCTTGGGCTGTTTTTATTCTAATATGGGGCTTTCTAGGACGTCAAGCTATAAGCTGTTTTCTTCCTGTAACTGAAGTAAGGTAAAGTTCAGCTCTTATTCACAGGGGCCTGGGATGGCTGTACTTGTGCTAACGCTGGACTTAAAGTGGAATGGCCTTAATTTTCTCGGCCTCCACATTTCCCCCTCTCAGAGGAACCTAAGGAAGGACCCAATCAAGGGTCCAGGTTGCTCTCAGAGTGAGCCAGGGGGAATGATTAAACCAGGATTTTAACCAACCTTGTTGCTGTTCTCGCTCCCATTTACATTCCAGGGAAGAAGCAACATCTTACGTTTAAGGCAGCACATAACCATCCCCACCCCACCCTTTGTTGTAAGAAGACTAAGTCTAATCCCTTTCTATTTTGAAGGACAACCTCAGACTAGGGAGTCTTGGAGGTGGGAAATAAGTGAGAACGGCGCAGTCTTAGCTTTAGGGGATTGTCCTTGTCCGGTTGGCTTTTCCATTCTGGAACAAAGTCCTTGAGAACAGCGTGTGGGTCAGCTGGCTGGATGTGGGTGTAGTGGACCCAGGGAGTAATCCCGTCGACCTTGAGAGCGGTGGGAGTGGTCAGGATCACGATGTAAGGTCCCTTCCAGCGAGCTTGAAGTGTCCAGTGTTGGTATCTCCGCACGTACACCCAGTCACCTGGCCGATATCGATGGGGGTCCGGGGGTGGCCCAGCCTCATAGAGGGCCCTCAGCTTAGGCCACACCTGCTCATGGGTTCATTGTAGCATTTGGAGGGAGAAAAGAAGTTGGTGATCATCAAATTCAGCAAGCACCTCAGGTTTTAAAATGGGGATAACAGGTGGAGGAAGACCGAACATGATCTCGTAGGGAGTCAGTCCCATCTTATATGGGGAGTTCCTCACCCTATATAGGGCGAAGGGGAGGAGAGTCACCCAGTCCCCGCCAGTCTCCAGGGCTAATTTAGTTAAGGTCTCCTTTAATGTTCTGTTCATCCTCTCTGCCTGTTCTGAGCTCTGGGGCCTATATGCACAAAGTCATTTCCAATCTGCCCCAAGTACTAGGGCCACTCCCCGTGTTACCTTAGAGACGAATCCTGGGCCGTTGTCTGACCCAATCCTAACAGGAAAACCATACCTCGGTAAGATGTCTTCCAGCAGTTTCTTGGTCACGGTCTGTGCCGTTTCATGTTTGGTGGGAAATGCCTCTGTGCATCCTGAAAAAGTATCTACAAACACTAGTAAATACCTGTATCCGTATTTTCCAGGTTTTACCTCAGTGAAGTCCACTTCCCAGTAGGCTCCTGGGCGGTCCCCCCGGAGCCAGGTGCCTGGGTTAGATCCATGGGCGGTGGCATTAGTTAACTGGCATGAGTGGCAGCTTGCCACGATCTGCTCGATCTTTGCTCGAGAGTCTTTAATAGTGATCTTTGTATGTCGTAGGAGGTCTTCCATCTTCCTTGTCCCCATATGAGTACTCTGATGTATTTTGGACAGGCCTCGCCGTCCTAGTTCCTCCGGCAGGATGATGCTGGAGTCTGGGGACCTCCACCAGCCACGCAAGCACTGGGTCATGGGCAAGCATTTGATCCAGTGTAAATCAGCATCAGTATAGTTGGGGGTGTCGGGCAGGGTCGGTGCCCCCGGATCGGGTCTCCGTTTCCATGGTTACAGCTGCCCCCCACGTATCCGATTCCTTCTCAGATGAAACTGCTGCCATCCAAGTACCATGTGTCGTCTGCATTCTGCAGTGGCTGGTCCTGGAGATCAGCTCTGATTCCATGCACCTGTGCCAAAATTTCTTGACAGTTATGCAGAGGGGGGTCCCAGTCTGGGTTAGGGAGATGAGAGGCATGGGGTATTGGCGGACCCTGACACGGTCGGCCCCCGGTGTTAGTTATGGCCGGTCGGTGCTGGGCCAGCCCAATTTCCACAGGTTCTGCCCACGCTTGGGGAAATTCCTGCAGCCAACAGTCAAGGTCAATCATTGGGGCTGAGGCATTTGTTGGAGACAATATTTGTCGTCTGAACTCAGGACAAGCACCTGAATCAGGTGCCCCTCTTTGTTTAGGACTTTTGCCCCTTCGGGGTGGAAGCAAATTTGTGCCCCCATCTTGGTGAGCAAATCCCGACCTAACAACGGGTAGGGGCACTCAGGGATGACCATGAAGGAGTGGGATACCCGGCCCGTGCCGAGATCCCCAGTTCTTCGGGTAGTCCATGAGTACTGTTTGGGGCCCGTGGCCCCTTGCACCCATGAAGTCTTGTTCGCCAATTTCCCTTGGGGTTGTAATAAAACCGAATGTTGTGCCCCAGTGTCCACTAGGAATTCAACAGGTTGCTCCTCCACTTGAAGAGTTACCCTGGGCTCGGGGAGGGGTGCCGAACCCCGACTCCCCTAATCGTCCAGGTCCTCCATCTCCAAGACCTTGGCAGGGGCCTTAGGTCTTTTGTTAGGGCAGCTTTTCACCCAGTGGCCGTCTTCTTTGCAATAAGCACATTGGTTTTTGTTCAGCTTAGGGCACTCCCGAGGGGGACCAGGGCCATCCTCCTTACCTGTCCCTGAAGCCAGCTTCTTGAGGTGCCTCCGTCTTTCCTGTGGGTCATCCATGGTTGTGGCCAGCATCTTGGCCAGGTTTCGGGTCTGCCGGTCACTTAGTTTGGTTTGTTGTTCTTCTGGACTTTCTCTATTTTTATAGACTCGTTCTGCTACTATCACTAAGTCCTGCAAGCTCTTCTCTCCCAGTCTCTTTACTCTTTGCAATTTCTTTTTAATGTTCAGAGCGGCCTGGTTAACAAAAGCCATGATAATTGCGGCCTTTGTTTCTGGGGCTTCTGGGTTCATAGGGGTGCACTGCCTAAAAGCCTCTCTGACTCCCTCTAAGAAGGCGCTGGACTCTCATCCTTACCCTGCCTCACATCATAGACCTCGGCCAGATTGGGAGGCTTGCGTGGCAGCCTGGACGCCTGCCCCTAGAGTCTGGCGGTGGACCCGGGGTCTCTCCTTACCTTCAGCTGAATTGTGCGCTTTGGGAGGTAAAAATGGTTTTAGCAAAGGAGGGGAATTTTTGGTCATGTCCTGCCAGGCCAGGATGTTGGGCACCTGGTCAGGGGGGCCGTCCCATTTGTCCCTGAAGATCATGGCCTTAGCCTGTAAGATAATAGGTAGGTGGGAAGTTGCTTCTCGGGGCTATCCCACGTCAAAGGTTGGCCATTCTGATATGCAATAAATTTGAAATCTCCGTCTCTTTATGTAAACAGTTATGACAGTTAACAAAGACACAGCAACACAGACCAGTGTAGGAACAGTTAACAAGGACATAGTAACACAGACAAACGTTCCAGTGCGCGGCGGAGACCAAACAGAAAGTAACCCGAAGGGCTGGCAGCCGGCCCTCCTTACAGACGAGGATCCCTGTCTTCGTTACAGATGAGGACCCCCGTCCTCCTAACAGATGAGGACCCTGTCCCCCAGGCGGGGGCAAGGGACGTCTCCTTAAGACCCCCGGCCGACAGCCCGCCAGCGCGTCCGCCTAAGCCAATGCGGACCCAATACAGATAGGAATTCCTGCAGGTAAAAATACAGCTTCGAGCTCTCAGAGAATATGCGCGCAAAAGGTGGAAAAAGTTGAGTGCACTCACGGCGCGTGAAACCCTCCGGATGGGGTCCTGGGGGTCTCTCGGATTCCGGACGAGCTTCCGAATGTTGTGCCCAAGATTGTGAATCCGAGAAACCACCGAGTTGCCAACACGGATGCAAACACGCGAGGGTTGATTTACAAGCTCGAGCTTGGGTCCAAGTGCACCCGACACAGCGGAGCAGGGACTTGGACCCCGAGGTGGGTTTTAGCTTAATTTTAAGGGCTGGTCTCGGGGACCTCCAGAAGGGCTGGAGCAATTCCTCAAGTTCTGATAAGGGGCCTTCAAGGGCATTGAGCTCTGTTCTCATTCTAATAGGGGCTTCCTGCCCTTGGCCTGGGCTCTGTTCTTATTCTAATGTGGGGCTTTAGAGGGCGTTAGGCTGTAAACTGTTTTCTTCCTGTAACTGAAGTAAGGTCAAGTTCAGCTCTTATTCACAGGGGCCTGGGATGGCTGTACCTGTGCTAACACTAAACTTAAAGTGGAATGGCCTTAATTTTCTCGGCCTCCACAATTTTGGGGACTCAGGAGCCTCTAGTCAGGTGTTGGCTGAAGCAAATGGTGAATTCTTTGGGCTACCTTAGCTTTCTTCAGCAGGCATTTGGAGGGGTTTGGGGTCCCAGGGATGTGGCCTCAGGCTGCTAGAAGTTGTGTCAGAGTTTGTTCATGTCTCTTAGGGGGTGTGTTGGTGGGTGGAGTGTAGGAGCCTGAGGTTGAGGCCTAGGGGAAGGGGGCTTGAGGGGCCTGACCAGGTTTGATCATGACTGAGTGCCATTGTCAGCAGGAAGGCCGGAGCTGTTATTCTTCCTATATCATACAGGAGCAGGCTGAGGCTGAGAGAGACCTGCATGGTTTCATGTGAGTAATCTGCTGGACCTGTCCGTGCCAGGTTTACCCCACTGGATGGAAATGGGTATGGTGATTCCATTTGACACTCAAAGGAAGGGGGAGTGAGCCTTTGTCCCATATGGCACAGAGCTGCTCAGAACAAGGCCCCAGGCCTCCTGTTCTCTGAGTGCTGAGAAGGGCCCTTTGCTATCTTGTTCATTCTCTGGGTAGGTTTATTTTCCTCGAAATGGGTGGAAGGCAGTGAAGTGGCTCCTCTTCTTCACAGGAAGGTGGCCGTTGCTCACAGAGGCCTCCTCCTGCAAGCCTTGGGTGTGGGGAGCTCCAAGGTTGCTGGCCAGTGTGGGAGGGGCAGGGCATTCCACATCCTGTACTGGGTGTTCCCCTCACAGGTTGGATCAGGGGCACATGCTAGAAGTCTCCCATTGTCCATCTCAGCCTCCCAAGGGCTGGGTTATGCTGCTCTCTGCGTGGTCTGGCCAGCCCCACTTCACCAGTGAGCTGATCTCCGTGGAGCTGACCTGAAGCACCCTCAAGGCAGTCCTGGGCCTCATTTTGGATGAAGAGTGTGGGCTGCACATGGTGACAGCATGCAGGGTACGGGGTGGGGGGTCTCCCCTACCTCTTTGGCAGCCAGCTCTGTTTGGTGGGTCCTGCTATGGCTAGGCCTTTGGCGTGAGCCTTCTGGAACCTCTGTGATAGCGTGGGATATAGGGTCCTCCTTATGTCTGAGTATTCCTCTGTGTCCTATTCTCAGTCTGAAAAGCTGTTCTCAACAACCCAATCATGAAATGGGCAAAGGACATGAAGAGAAATCTCACAGAGGAAGACATAGACATGGCCAACATGCATATGAGAAAATGCTCCACATCACTTGCCATCAGGGAAATACAAATCAAAACCACAATGAGATCCCACCTCACACCAGTGAGAATGGGGAGAATTAACAAGGCAGGACCCACAAATGTTGGAGAGGATGCAGAGAAAAGGGAACCCTCTTACACTGTTGGTGGGAATGTGAACTGGTGCAGCCACTCTGGAAAAGTGTGTGGAGGTTCCTCAAAGAGTTAAAAATAGACCTGCCCTACGACCCAGCAATTGCACTGCTGGGGATTTACCCCAAATATACAGATGCAATGAAACGCTGGGACACCTGCACCCCGATGTTCATAGCTGCAATGTCCACAATAGCCAAACTGTGGAAGGAGCCTCAGTGTCCATCGAAAGATGAATGGATAAAGGAGATGTGGTTTATGTATACAATGGAATATTCCTCAGCCATTAGAAACGACAAATACCCACCATTTGCTTCCACGTGGATGGAACTGCAGGGTATTATGCTGAGTGAAATAAGTCAATCGGAGAAGGACAAACATTATATGGTCTCATTCATTTAAGGAATATAAATAATAGTGAAAGGGAATAAAGGGGAAAGGAGAAAAAATGAGTGGGAAATATCAGAGAGGGAGACAGAACATGAGAGACTCCTAACTCTGGGAAACGAACAAGGGGTGGTAGAAAGGGAGGTGGGCGGGGGGTGGGGGTGACTGGGTGGCAGGCACTGATGTGAGCACTTGGCGGGATGAGCACTGGGTGTTATTCTATATGTTGGCAAATTGAACACCAATAAAAAATAAATTTATATATATATATAAAGCTGTTCTCCTTAGCTCTGTTCATGTTACAGCAGCACCAAACAGCTGAGGCATCTAGTGTAGGATCAGACATGTATACTGGTGGGAGGCTGACCCTGATGGGAGGGGTCGGGACAGCAAGCTGAAGGGGTGGCAGCAGGCACATGTGAGTGCTGGGGGATATAGAGGCTGTGCCCTGGGATACAGATGCTGTGTCCTGAAGGGGCCAATTCAGAGGGGAAGAGTGGAGTCCATCCACATGAGGTAGATGCTACAGAGCAGAGAGTGGCTGGGGGATCAGGACAGAGGAGTCAGTTCTGGGGGAAGGCGCCTCACTGGCTGGACTAGGCTAAAGTGGCCTCAGGCTGTCACCAGTCCATAGCCCCAGGTCAGGTTCTTAAAAGCTGACCAGATTGGAGGGAGATTAAGAACATCATGTCTCATTAACAGGAGAGCCCAACTGGATCAGGAAGCAGGTGGCTTAGGATGTTGGATTTTCTGATTAATGGAAGTGCCTGAAACTGTCTCATATTCTTCTTGTTAGAGGTGTATCTCTGATCCCTTCCCTGTTCTAGGTCCACTGATGGGATACTCCTGGGACTCCAAGGACTATCTGAATGAACAAAGTGCCCACTTTTTGGGCCTGTGGACACAGGAGGACAAGGTGGCATCCACTCATGTCCAGGACCTTGATTAGTATTTTATCACTTATTACATTTTCTGGATCATTAGTCCCTGGGGAGCTGATTTCCCAGGGTAGAGGGAGGGTGACCTGCATTTGTTATTTTTCCTTTCTTCCAGGTGCTGGGGTGAACCATTGCCAGGTGTCCCAGGCCTTGTCCTTGAGCCCATGCTCTGAGGGGTAGGCTCCCAGCCTCCCAGGATGACCAAGTTCTCATGGGTAAGAAAGTAGCCATGCCAAGTGGGCTGTCCACAGGACATGCTCACACCAGGATGGGACTCTCCCTATCCTAGGCTTTACTTAAGTTCATAAAGGGGTGTGATGTCTGCATCAGAACCTCCTGTGGCACTGCTTAAAACACAGACCCAGGGACCCATCTTAGACCTGTTGAACAGCACCTCCTTATACCCAGGAGCCTGCAGGAAATCAGGTGGCCCTCAGGCTTGGGGGCTGGGATTAGCAGGTGGGTGGCAGGCTTCTTCTAGGTCCTGAGTCTGATTCTGGCCTGGGTATGGGCAGTGTGCCCCCTGGGCCTCACTCAGCACACAGAGGGATCCCTTTCTGGGGTACTGGGGGGGTGCATTCAGAAGTTGGGGAAGCAGTATCTTGCCTGCAATGTTTCTCCAGCAGGGTTCTGGTTGCTCCTAGGTCTGTCCAGATGTGCATCAGCCTGTCTTTGTTTCTTTCTATGTTTCTTAAAACATCATTCCTTTAAAGAGGAAGCCTTTACACATCTGGGTCCTTATTATTGTTTCTTTTCCCCCCTCGGATTCAGGAAGGAAACCCCATCTTCCTTTCCTAAATTGCAGTATCCTGGGGACCATTAGCCCATAACTGGATCAGACAGGGGGCCCAGTGTCTGCACATGGCTGGCTGGAGAGACAGTTTCCCGGGGCCCCCCTGAGAGGATCACTTTCTAGCATCCTGAATTCCTTTTTCTCATTCCAGGGACAAGGGCACACCTTTAGGCCCTGTTCCATGCTGACTGACCTTCCACTTTCCTTTCTCTCATCCTCAGTGGCTCCAGGTGTGGAATGCAAGTCAGGCTGTACTTGCTGTTGGGTTTGGGGATGGGGTCACCCTGAGGCTGCCTGCTGGGAGCTCAGCTTGCCCTCTGGCCTCCAAGGATTACAGTCCTAGGACCTATGTTCCCTTCCAGAAGGGACTTTAGGATGAAGGGTATGGCCTGGCATCAGATTAAGCAGCAGACCTGGCCTCATTTTCCTTGGCCATTGGCAGGAAGTGGACCAAATTTTGTGAGAGGGGCATGGCCAGCAGCCCCCTGTTGCTGGTGATACCTTCATGCACCTGGCTGAGTGAGACACACCACCAGGGTGGGGGCTGAAGCTTGCGGGCTCCTCCCCTCAGTCACTGGTCACCTCTTTTTTCCTGCTCAAACTTGGGATGACAAAGTTGAGGGGGACTCCCTCTGCCCCTAGATATCACTGTCTAGTCAGAAACTGGCTTCCTCCTTCCCACCTCTTCTTGGTAGAAAGGCTTTGTATATCTGCCACTTGGGTCCTCCCCTCTCTGGCCCAGCCTAGAAGGACGTGGGCAGTGAGGTGGAAAGAGCAGCCGCTTGGGACAGAGCTGACCTGGATTTGACCCCAACTTGTAGCTGTCATTCCCCAGGACAAGAAGTTTGCCTGTTTTTCTCACTTGAGTGCCCCCTGCTTCTAGACCACAAGGTGGACTTGCTAAATCTGTGAACAGGAATGGTATTGGTACCCAAGACTATATTGCTAAGAAACAAAAAACCTGCCAGCACCTCTTCCCCAGACTTCCACCCAGCTACCTCTGCCTCACTCTGTATTTGTGTATTGATATTTTGACTTTTGGGACTTAAATCCAGGCAGACAGGAGAGGAGGGGCAAGATGGCTGAAGAGTAGGGTCCCCAAGTCACCTGTCCCCACCAAATTACCTAGATAACCTTCAAATCATCCTGAAAATCTACAAATTCGGCCTGAGACTTAATGAGAGAACAGCTTGAACGCTACAGTGAGAAGAGTTCGTGCTTCTATCAAGGTAGGAAGACGGGGAAAAAGAAATAAAGACACAAAAGGCCTCCAAGGGGGAGGGGCCCGCGAGGAGCCGGGCTGAGGCCGGGGCGAGTGTCCCCAGGACAGGAGAGCCCCGTCCCGGAGAAGCAGGAGCTGCACCAACCTTCCCGGGGGAAAGGGGCTCCAGGGAGGTGGAGCAGGACCCAAGAGGGCGGGGATGCCCTCGGGCTCCCGGGGACACTAACAGACACCTGCGCCCCGGGAGAGTGCGCCGAGCTCCCTAAGGGCTGCAGCGCACGGCGGGACCTGGAGCAGCTCGGGGGGCTCGGGGGCGGCTCCGCGGAGGGGGCTGCGGGGCGGGAGCAGCTCAGGGGGCTCGGGGGCGGCTCCGCGGAGGGGGCTGCGGGGCGGGAGCAGCTCGGAGGGGCTCGGGGGCGGCTCCGCGGAGGGGGCTGCGGGGCGGGAGCAGCTCGGGGGCTCGGGGGCGGCTCCGCGGAGGAGGCTGCGGGGCGGGAGCAGCTCGGGGGGGCTCGGGGGCGGCTCCGCGGAGGGGGCTGCGGGCGGGAGCGAATCCAACAGCCCAGGCTCCAGAGCACAGGGCGCCGGGACACAGCCCAGGATCTGGCCTCCCCCCGGGACAGGCAGAGGCTGGGAGGGCCCAGGACAGCGAGGACGCTCCTGCCCCGAGCTGAGCAGATCAGCGGCCCTGCCCCGGAGCCTCCAGGCCCTGCAGACGGAGAGCTCCGGAGCTACTGTGGGAGCTGACTCCAGGGCTGCAGAGCTGGCCCCGCAACTGCGGTTGTTCCTCCTGGGGCCTCACGGGGTAAACAACCCCCACTGAGCCCTGCACCAGGCCGGGGGCAGAGCAGCGCCCCCAAGTGCTAACACCTGAAAACCAGCACAACTGGCCCCTCCCCCAGAAGACCAGCTGGACGGACAAGTTCCAGGGGACGTCAAGGGACTTAAAATATACAGAATCAGAAGATAATCCCTCGTGTTGTTTTTTCTTTTTTTTTTTCTTTTTGATTTCTGTTTGCTTCCCCCACCCTCTTTTTTCCCTTTCATTCTTTTTCTTTCTCTTTCTCTTTCTCTTCTCTTTTTTCTTTTTTCTTCCTTTTTTCTTTTTTCTTTTTCTCTTTTCTTTCCTTCTTTCTCTTTTTCTCCTTTTCCGAATACAACTTGTTTTTGGCCATTCTGCACTGACCAAAATGACTAGAAGGAAAACCTCATCTGAAAAGAAAGAATCAGAAACAGTCCTCTCTCCCACACAGTTACAAAATCTGGATCACAATTCAATGTCAGAAAGCCAATTCAGAAGCACTGTTATACAGCTACTGGTGGCTCTAGAAAAAAGCATAAAGGACTCAAGAGACTTCATGACTGCAGAATTTAGATCCAATCAGGCAGAAATTAAAAATCAATTGAATGAGATGCAATCCAAACTAGAAGTCCTAACGACGAGGGTTAACGAGATGGAAGAACGAGTGACTGACATAGAAGACAAGTTGATGGCAAAGAGGGAAACTGAGGAAAAAAGAGACAGACAATTAAAAGACCATGAGGATAAATTAAGGGAAATAAACGACAGCCTGAGGAAGAAAAACCTACGTTTAATTGGGGTTCCTGAGGGCGCCGAGAGGGACAGAGAGCCAGAATATGTATTTGAACAAATCCTAGCTGAAAACTTTCCTAATCTGGGAAGGGAAACAGGCATTCAGATCCAGGAAATAGAGAGATCCCCCCCTAAAATCAATAAAAACCGTTCAACACCTCGACATTTAATAGTGAAGCTTACAAATTCCAAAGATTAAGAGAAGATCCTTAAAGCAGCAAGAGACAAGAAATCCCTCACCTTTATGGGGACGAGCATTAGGGTAACAGCAGACCTATCCACAGCGACCTGGCAGGCCAGAAAGGGCTGGCAGGATATATTCAGGGTCCTAAATGAGAAGAACATGCAACCAAGAATACTTTATCCAGCAAGGCTCTCATATAGAATGGAAGGAGAGATAAAGAGCTTCCAAGACAGGCAGGAACTGAAAGAGTACGTGACTTCCAAACCAGGTCTGCAAGAAATTTTAAGGGGGACTCTTAAAATTCCCCTTTAAGAAGAAGTTCATTGGAACAATCCACAAAAACAAGGACTGAATAGATATCATGATGACACTAAACTCATATCTCTCAATAGTAACTCTGAATGTAAATGGGCTTAATGACCCCATCAAAAGGTGCAGGGTTTCAGACTGGGTAAAATAGCAGGACCCATCTATTTGCTGTCTACAAGAGACTCATTTTAGACATAAGGACACCTACAGCCTGAAAATAAAAGGCTGGAGAACCATTTACCATTCGAATGGTCCTCAAAAGAAAGCAGGGGTAGCCATCCTTATATCAGATAAACTAAAATTTACCCCGAAGACTGTAGTGAGAGATGAAGAGGGACACTATATCATACTTAAAGGATCTATCCAACAAGAGGACTTAACAATCCTCATATATATGCCCCGAATGTGGGAGCTGCCAAATATATCAATCAATTATTAACCAAAGTGAAGAAATACTTAGATAATAATACACTTATACATGGTGACTTCAATCTAGCTCTTTCTATACTCGATAGGTCTTCTTAGCACAACATCTCCAAAGAAACGAGAGCTTTAAATGATACACTGGACCAGATGGATTTCACAGATATCTACAGAACTTAACATCCAAACTCAACAGAATACACATTCTTCTCAAGTGCACATGGAACTTTCTCCAGAATAGACCACATACTGGGTGACAAATCGGGTCTGAACTGATTGCAAAAGATTGGAATCGTCCCCTGCATATTCTCAGACCATAATGCTTTGAGATTAGAACTAAATCACAACGAGAAGTTTGGAAGGACCTCAAACACGTGGAGGTTAAGGACCATCCTGCTAAAAGATGAAAGGGTCAACCAGGAAATTAAGGAAGAATTAAAAAGATTCATGGAAACTAATGAGAATGAAGATACAACTGTTCAAAATCTTTGCGAGGCAGCAAAAGCAGTCCTAAGGGGGAAATACATTGCAATAGAAGCATCCATTCAAAAACTGGAAAAAACTCAAATACAAAAGCTAACCTTACACATAAAGGAGCTAGAGAAAAAACAGCAGATTGACCCCACGCCCAGCAGAAGAGGAGTGTTAATTAAAATTTGAGCAGAATTCAACGAAATCGAGACCAGAAAAACTGTGGAACAGATCAACAGAACCAGGAGTTGGTTCTTTGAAGGAATTAATAAGATAGATAAACCATTAGCCAGCCTTATTAAAAAGAAGAGAGAGGAGACTCAAATTAATAAAATCATGAATGAGAAAGGAGAGATCACTACCAACACCAAGGAAATACAAACGATTTTAAAAACATATTATGAACAGCTATACGCCAATAAATTAGGCAATCTAGAAGAAATGGATGCATTCCTGGAAAGCCACAAACTACCAAAACTGGAACAGGAAGAAATAGAAAACCTGAACAGGCCAATAACCAGGGAGGAAATGGAAGCAGTCATCAAAAACCTCCCAAGACACAAGAGTCCAGGGCCAGATGGCTTCCCAGGGGAATTCTATCAAACGTTTAAAGAAGAAATCATACCTATCCTACTAAAGCTGTTTGGAAAGATAGAAAGAGATGGAGTACTTCCAAATTCGTTCTATGAGGCCAGCATCACCTTAACTCCAAAACCAGACAAAGACCCCACCAAAAAGGAGAATTACAGACCAATATCCCTGATGAACATGGATGCAAAATTCTCAACAAGATACTAGCCAATAGGATCCAATAGCACATTAAGAAAATTATTCACCATGACCAAGTAGGATTTATCCCCGGGACACAAGGCTGGTTCAACACCCGTCAAACAATCAATGTGATTCATCATATCAGCAAGAGAAAAACCAAGAACCATGTGATCCTCTCATTAGATGCAGAGAAAGCATTTGACTAAATACAGCATCCATTCCTGATCAAAACTCTTCAGAGTGTAGGGATAGAGGGAACATTCCTCAACATCTGAAAGCCATCTATGAAAAGCCCACAGCAAATATCATTCTCAATGGGGAAGCACTGGGAGCCTTTCCCCTAAGATCAGGAACAAGACAGGGATGTCCACTCTCACCACTGCTATTCAACCTAGTACTGGAAGTCCTAGCCTCAGCAATCAGACAACAAAAAAGACATTAAAGCCATTCAAATTGGCAAAGAAGAAGTCAAACTCTCCCTCTTCGCCGATGACATGATACTCTGCATAGAAAATCCAAAAGCCTGCACCCCAAGATTGCTAGAACTCATACAGCAATTTGGCAGTGTGGCAGGATACAAAATCAATGCCCAGAAATCAGTGGCATTTCTATACACTAACAATGAGACTGAAGAAAGAGAAATTAAGGAGTCAATCCCATTTACAATTGCATCCAAAAGCATAAGATACCTAGGAATAAACCTCACCAATGAGGTAAAGGATCTCTACCCTAAAAACTATAGAACACTTCTGAAAGAAATTGAGGAAGACACAAAGAGATGGAAAAATATTCCATGCTCATGGATTGGCAGAATTAATATTGTGAAAATGTCAATGTTACCCAGGGCAATGTACACGTTTAATGCAATCCTTATCAAAATACCATGGACTTTCTTCAGAGAGTTAGAACAAATTATTTTAAGATTTGTGTGGAATCAGAAAAGACCCCGAATAGCCAGGGGAATTTTAACAAAGAAAACCGTATCTGGGGGCATCACAATGCCAGATTTCAGGTTGTACTACAAAGCTGTGGTCATCAAGACAGTGTGGTACTGGCACAAAAACAGACACAGAGATGAATGAGACAGAATAGAGAACCCAGAAGTGGACCCTGAACTTTATGGTCAACTAATATTCGATAAAGGAGGAAAGACTATCCACTGGAAGAGAGGGATTCTCTTCAATAGATGGTGCTAGGAAAATTGGACATCCACATGCAGAAGAATGAAACTAGACCACTCTCTTGCATCATACAGAAAGATAAACTCAAAATGGATGAAAGATCTAAATGTGAGACAAGATTCCCTCAAAATCCTAGAGGAGAACACAGGCAACACCCTTTTTGAACTCGGCCACAGTCACTTCTTGCAAGATACATCCATGAAGGCAAAAGAAACAAAAGCAAAAATGAACTATTGGGACTTCATCAAGATAAGAAGCTTCTGCACAGTAAAGAAACAGTCAACAAAACTCAAAGACAACCTACAGAATGGGAGAAGATATTTGCAAATGTCCTATCAGAAAAAGGGCTGGTTTCCAAGATCTATAAAGAACTTCTTAAACTCAACACCAAAGAAACAAACAATCCAATCATGAAATGGACAAAAGACTTGAAGAGAAATCTCACAGAGGAAGACATAGACATGGCCAACACGCACGTAAGAAAATGCTCTGCATCACTTGCCATCAGCGAAATACAAATCAAACCCACAATGAGATACCACCTGACACCAGTGAGAATGGGGAAAATTAACAAGGCAGGAAACCACAAATGTTGGAGAGGATGCGGAGAAAAGGGAACCCTCCTGCACTGTTGGTGGGAATGTGAACTGGTGCAGCCACTCTGGAAAACTGTGTGGAGGTTCCTCAAAGAGTTAAAAATAGACCTGCCCTGCGACCCAGCAATTGCACTGCTGGGGATTTACCCCAAAGATTCAGATGCAATGAAACGCCGGGACACCTGCACCCCGATGTTTCTAGCAGCAATGTCCACAACAGCCAAACTGGGGAAGGAGCCTCGGTGTCCATCGAAAGATGAATGGATAAAGAAGATGTGGTCTATGTATACAATGGAATATTCCTCAGCCATTAGAAACGACAAATACCCACCATTTGCTTCCACGTGGATGGAACTGGAGGGTATTATGCTGAGTGAAGTAAGTCAGTCGGAGAAGGACAAACATCATATGGTCTTATTCATTTGGGGAATATAAATAATAGTGAAAGGGAATAGAAGGGAAGGGAGAAGAAATGCGTGGGAAATATCAGAAAGGGAGACAGAACATAAAGACTCCTAACTCTGGGAAATGAACTAGGGGTGGTGGAAGGGGAGGAGGGCGGGGGGTAGGGGTGAGTGGGTGACAGGCACTGAGGGGGATACTTGATGGGATGAGCACTGGGTGTTATTCTGTATGTTGGTAAATTGAACACCAATAAAAATTATTTTATTAAAATAAATAAATAAATCCAGGCAGACAGATGCCTCCTGGTTAGGCGCTCAGGAACTGTGTGGGGGGCTCCTTTCCACCTCATTGCTTGAAAGTCCCTCCTGCAGTAGCTGGCCTGAAGGCATTCCTTCTCTCACGGAGTCTGGCACAGCTTGCTCCCTGATCTCAGGAGCCCCCTTGGGGCAGTGGTGGCATCAGCCTCAGCAGCATCAGCACACAGTGCGCAGCAGCTGGACCCATGCACCGTGCAACGGGAAAGCCCAGTGAATGCCAGGTGTGGACCTCACTGCTGACATACCCTTTTGCATTGCTCTGTGTCCCTGGTCTTGTCAGTGTCCACTCCTGGTGCTGCCCCCCCACCCCACCCCATCCCCCTCACTCTTTCTAAGCTCTTTCTGTTCTCCACTCCGGATCTTTATCTTCTGGAAGCTGTGAGTTTGGGGCACACACACTCCACTTCTATCAGAAACCCCTTCCACGGATGGTCACTTGAGTCAAGACAGTGGCACTTAGGGGTTCAGACCTAGGCTACAGACCCAGCTTTTCATTCCTGAAAACAGGAGTGGACATCTTGTTTCTTCCAGCTTCTTCTAGAAGTAGCCGGCATTCCTTGGCTCGAGACCACATCACTCCAGTGTCTGCTTTTGACTTCACAGAGCCTCTCCTGCATTTGACTCTCCTGCCTCCTTCCTATAGGGATCCTTGTGATTCTACTTAAAGCTTATCTGGATGATCCGGGAAAGTGTTCCCATCTCAAGGGACTCAATTTAACTACATCTCTAGTCTCTTTTGTCAAAAAAGGTGACATTTACAGTTCCAGGGATCAGGACGTGGACACCTTGGTAGGGGATTATTCAGTCTGCCCCAACAACTTAATTTTCAAAATGCATTGTGCAGAGACAGTGGGGTAGAAAGAATTCTGTAGCTGGGATTCCGACAGACTGGCTACAATTATGGCTCTCCTATGTGGGTGGCCTGGGACAAGAGTTACCTCTCTGGGCCCCAGCTCACTGTGCTGTATCTCAGAGTTCCTAACCTACTTCAGCACAGACACTGGCTTTGCACATTCTTGGTGACTTGAAATCAAACAACTGAGTGTCTGCATTAGAGGATGGAAAAAAAAAATAAAGGTTGGGTTGAGGCATCAGAAAATGAGGTATCAAATGGTGTCTGAACCTTTATTTCTCAGCCAAGGGTCAGTCACTGTTAATTTATCCTGGTATTGATTCCAGAAGTCTGAAGACTGAGCTCTTTTGCTCCCCACTATTTAAAAATATTTGCTCAGCAGTGCCAAGTGACTTGCCATTTGCTGCAGGTTGGGCTCCAGGAGGCAGGAAGGTTTCCCTAGGCTAATTTGAGGTGCAGATTAGTTTAGGAGGTGATGGGTCAGCACCAGAGAAAGGAGGTGCAGGACATAGGCTGAGGCAGAGGGCCCAGCTGAACTACACTGACTCAGCTGGCCCCACAGAGAGCTGGGGTGACCATCAGAGGCAATGGAGTTGGTACAAGGGGGTGGGAGCAGGTCTGTGTGTCAGTGTGTCCAACAGTTATGGATATGGCCATCTGGGGAAGGGGTGTGGCCCTAACAGTCCTTAAGGGTTGCACTTTCAGTGGCTGGGGGGTGAAGCCTTCATTCCTGAAGGAGGAGCCAAGTGGCATATCATTGCACATGGAACCACCTGCTTTTCCTTTCATTCTTGCCTCCACACCTTTTTATGAGGTGGGCCCCATTCCTGGAATATATTTCCCTTCTGTCCAGTTCCATTAGCTCCCTAGATAACTTCTACCTGGTGTGCTCAGCTCAGGGGCCTGCCTCCATGGGCCTCCCACCTCCACACACCTGAAGCTGTTGCTCTTGCTTCTGAAGCTCTTGTCAAATTGCAAGAGTATTTGCTTATGGGTCTATGTTATGGTCTGGATATTTGTGTCCCCCCGCCC
Organism: Canis lupus baileyi; assembly: GCF_048164855.1. Lineage (NCBI taxonomy): Eukaryota > Metazoa > Chordata > Mammalia > Carnivora > Canidae > Canis > Canis lupus. Next base: position 27,372,486 of record NC_132857.1, on the reverse strand, counting down.
CCCGCAAACTCACCCCCAAAGGTGATAGTATGTAGTAGATGAGCCCCTGGGAGGTCCTTAGGTCATGAGGGTGGAGTTCTAAAGAGTGGGGTTAGTGCTCTTATAAAAGACCCCATAAAGCTCCCTAACTCCTTTTCACCATGTGAGGATGGATATTAGCACTCTGTGGCCCAGAAGAGGTCCTCACCTGAACATGCACCCTGACCTTCAGCCTCCAGAACTGTGAACAATACATTTCTGCTCTTTATAAGCCACTGGTCTGTGGTATTTTATTCTAGCAGCCCAAACACACAAAATAGTCTATCTCCCCACCAGCCTGGTTGCTGGAGGGCAGCTACAGTGCCCTATATATCGTTGAATCAGGCCCTATAGAGTACGTAGTTCATTTATATTACATGATCTTCTGAGTACAGAGGGTTTAAATGACTAGAAATTTCCTAGGACACAAGACTTTACAAGCTTCCAGACAGGAATACTAACCTAATCTTCTGGACAGAGTGGCAAATGTAGGGTTTAATTATATTGTGTTAGGATGGTAACCCAGGAAGCCTAATAAAATGCCATGTAGAGTGGAATCACAGGCAGAACTTGCTCTGTGAGCAATTTTAACTATCATGGGGAGGTGATAATACAGAATGAGGGTGGGGGTTTCTGGAGCCGGCATGCGTGACACCCAGCCTAGAGATCCCATTTATAGATCTAATGGTGATGGTTTGGATGGTGATGGATTACTTCTCTGCCTACAACCTCAGGAATTGCTTGGAGGTAGGAGAGAGGAATACCTCCAACAAAAAAAGACAACTTTTTCCTTGGAATGTGCTTCTTAACGTTCATCCTAAGGTGAGTTTATGGTCCAGGGAGGGTAGACATCCTGATAGCAAGGGGAGCTCAGGGCAGGATGTGAAGCAAGATAACTTGGGAGTGTTGTTACCATGCAGATTCCCAGGCCCTGCCCAGACCTGCTGAACTGGGGCCCCTAGGTGAAGAGATTGGCATTCAGAGCTTTTAGAAGGTTCCCAGGGGTCTCCGAGGCCACTGGCTCAGCATGGTCTGCAGGATGACATTTGGGATCTCCTGCCAGGACAGGTGAATGTCCCAGCAGATTGATCTTGGAAACAATATAACATCAATGAGCTTGGACCTCACCCCTCCAGCTAGTGACCTTGCTGACTGAAAGTGTTTCTTAAATTTGTTTTCTTTTTCTTAACTGAGCTCATAGTGCAAATAAAGTTTTGCATTCTGATTTTAGTTCAATACTAAATCAGAAACATTTTCTCACATCATTACAACAGCTTTTGTAACCATTTTTCATAGATGCCTAATATCCCATCAATTTATTATTTAATCACTTCCCACGTTTGGGTTATCTTGCTGTGATGAGAAGGCCTGATGGGCATCTCTGTGTGTAAATCTTTGTCTGTATCTCTGATTATGTAGATTATGTTGAAGCAGTATCTGTGGGTTATTACAAAGGCTCTTGATACAAATCACAAAATTGCTTCTCTGGAAGCTTATGCTAATTCATTTTCCTGCCCTGTGAGTTAATATTTGACCTCAAAGGATGCTATGAGTCCTTGCTCAGTTATAAAATGACCCTCCAAATTAAATTGGGGCAGAAAGAACAAGGGCAGCCCATTTCTCCATAAAGCAAAGCTGCCGGGGACTTCCAGCCTCTATTAAGGGGGCATGTGGTCTGTTGGAATAGGAGGAATACAGCTCACCTTTAGGCAGATTAGGTGGGTTATATTTGCCTATTTGCCTGTTAAGCCTGTTATTTTTAATAGATTTCATTTTAAAAGATCCATTGCCAACCTAATGTCAGAGATTTTATGTAAGAATAGCTTTTAGATTTTGATATGCTTCTGCTCAGTCACTTAGAGGAGTTATTATTTTAATCTTTCTTTATAAATGTTGCATTTCCATGCCCCTCCCCAAGTCAAGGTCCAGCCATGGAACCCAGTCCTGATGTCACCCCAGCGCCCATGCAGGCCCCAGGATGCTGTGACACACCCACTCACACCCACCCTGGAGGGCCCGGCCTGAGTGCCTCCAGGAGCAGGGTGGGAGTTGAGTAGGGAGGAAGCATGCTAGCAGCGTGGGCCCACCATGCCCCTCCATCCCATGCCCAGGACAGACTTAGCCCACCAGCTCTGCTTGTCTATTGGACCTGGGTACCTCCTCAGATGCTTTTTCAGCTCAGCCCCAGGGAGTCATGCCCATCAAATAAATTTCAATTTATTTTGCACAGAAAAATGAAACTCCTTTTCCATCTCCATTTAACCCCTGCCAGTCACGGTACCCAGCACAGGGCATGGACACTGTGCGTTCTCCTCCGCTAATCCACGTGCCTGGCAGGATGACTGTCAGGGGAGTTTGAGTGGCCTCAGGGTGATGTTCAGGTGCTGTGATTCCCTCAGGGCCATTCAGCTCCCACCTTACCACCTCACCACTGGCCTCCTCTCATGCTGGAGGCTGCCCTCCCTTGCCACCGGAACTTTCAGGCTCAGCCGGAGCTGCTTTTCTGTGTCCTCTGTCCTTGCCTGCCTGTAGTGGGGCAGTTTTGCTACTGGCTCCTGTTAGGAATCACTTTCCAAGGGTGAATTTAGGAAGTGGGTGGGAGCAGAAGCTTTGAGAACATGGAGGTAGAGGCAGTGGCCCACACCTTCTCCCAGCTCCTGTCTGCCCTTCCCTCACATCTGTCTTATCTGGGGGCCTAAGCCCTTAGCAACAAGTCAGACACTGACTGATGGGCTTCGGGGGACCCAGTGGTCACTCAGGAAAGTCTCACAGCATCCTCATGGCCAAGGCCTTCTCCCCACGTGAATGGTGAGCTCCTGCAGTGTGGGGACCATACTTGGCAACGCTGCTTCTCCTCTGGTGCTGACTCTTTGTAAGTGCATAAATGGTCATGCTAATGATCCTCATTCACCAACTAGTAATGGAGAGCCTCCTCTGAGCAGACACTGTTCTAGAGCTTGGCACCCCTGAACCCATGAACCTGCCTTCTTGGTGGGGGAGGTATTAAAGAGTAAATGCAAAGGGCTTCATACTTTATACAGTGAGGTGGAGGTGATTACTGTCTATGACAAAGATGAAGATGAACAGAGTACATGGGCTGGCAGCACCAAACGTAATTTCACAGAAGGTGACCCAGGCAAGCCTCAAAGAACAGGTGGCATTTGGGCAAATACTTGAAACAGGGAGGGGGGTGTTGGCCATGTGGACACCTATGGAAAGAATGTTCTGGGGAGACGGAACTGCAAGTACAGAGGCCCCAGGGCAAGTGTGACGCAAAGTGAGGTTGTGGGCAGAGTAGCTAGAGGGTCAGATGTTGGAGAGAGCTGGGGCCAGATGTTTGGGCCCGCCAACATTCCCGGGGGCCGCGCCCCCCCCCCCCCCCCCCAGTGAGGCAGCAGCCTTGTTGGGGTTGTGGAAACAGAATGTGGAAGGCTGGTTGGAAGAACCGTGCAGCCACCCAGCAGGGGCTGGCGGCAGGTGAGACGGGAGTGTTAGCTGCGAAGGGGCAAGCGGTGACCTATGCCGGTGCGGCTTGGAGCTGGAGCTGGCAGAGTTCCCAGGACACAGAGTCGGAGAGAAAGAGGGTCAAAGATCCTGCCAGGGTTTTGACCCGCTCAGTCAGAATCCTGTGCTGCCGTTAGCGGATGTGGCAACGGCTGTGGGTAGCACGGTTGGGGGCAGGAGGTGGGACACGCAGGACGAGAGGCCCACAGACGCCCAGGAAGCCTGCATACCAGACGCAGCAGGTGGAGGGCGGGCTGTAAAGGCCCTGTGTTGTGTCAGCGCAGCAGGACAGCCATCAGCAAGCAATGAGTGAAGACAGCAGAGGCATTGCGGCATCTGGGGACGTGTGGGCAGGTGAGAGTGGCCCTTTGCTGTGTGGAAGGGAGCACTGTGGGGGAGCCTTGGGGACTCACAGAAGCTCCATGCCATGGTAGAAACTAATGGACTAAAGCAATCCAATATAGGCTGTGCTGTTCATGGTTCAGCTCCTTTAGGAATGAAGGTGTGGGTCATCTGGCCAGGTAGAGACATGATCAGCCGAGGGGCTGGCCCACGGCAGGGGAAACAGGCATGGGTAGAGGGAAAAGAAAGTTGTGAAGGCAGACTAGGGCTGTCACAGCTGGGTATGAGTTCTCTGCTTTATTATGCATATGTTTATATATATTTACCCATTTCTTCGCTTTCCCTTCACTCGTCGCTGATACAACATCTCAAATGCAGATTGTGGCTGAGCTGGAAATGGGATGAACATTCTCCAGAGACAGATCTGTGCCTTACAGGCCTTTGTCCCTTTGTTTTTTTGTTTGTTTGTTTTGTTTTTGTTTTTGGTATATTTTTTTATTGGAGTTCGATTTGCCAACATATAGCATACCACCTAGTGCTCATCCCGTGAAGTGTCCCCCTCAGTGCCCGTCACCCAGTCACCCCATCTCCCCACTCACCTCCCTTTCCACCACCCCTTGTTCATTTCCCAGAGTTAGATGTCTCTCATGTTCCGTCACCCTCACTGGTATTTCCCACTCATTTTCTCTCCTTTCCCCTTTATTCCCTTTCGCTATTTTTTATATTCCCCAAATGAATGAGACCATATAATGTTTGTCCTTCTCCGATTGACTTACTTCACTCAGCATAATACCCTCCAGTTCCATCCACGTTGAAGCAAATGGTGGGTATTTGTCGTTTCTAATGGCTGAGGAATATTCCATTGTATACATAAACCACATCTTCTTTATCCATTCATCTTTCGATGGACACCGAGGCTCCTTCCACAGTTTGGCTATGCAGTGAAATGGCAGGACACCTGTACCCCAATGTTTATAGCAGCAATTTCCACAACGTCCCTTCATTTTTTGAAGAGGGATTTCAATTCCATGAGGGACTGTTGCCTGGGGTGAGATTCAGGTACACCACTGCTTCCCTTGCTGTTGGAGACTGTTGGCTGTGTCTGTGGGCTCTCCGTCACCTACTACATTCTGCTCTGCATCGCTGGAGATGAGGCATCTGGAGCTACATGTCCCAGAGCCTCCTTCCTCTTGGTCTGAGTGGAGGCAGCTGAAGAGAAGCGCCAGGTGAGATTTGAGCAGAAACATATCCCTCCCTGGTGGCAGGCGATGACAGCTTAGGAGGGTCAGCTGCTTGGTGCTGTGGGCTGCCAAGATAATTTCTGATGGGATCCTTGCTCCCCAGATATCCAGCAGTCATGAAAGCCTCTAAATCTCCATGTGAAAACCATTTCCACAACTAAGTGGAATATCTCAAGGGACTTCCAGCATCTTCACCCAACCCTGCCTGATGTAGTCTGATAGATAGCTATTGCATAAGCTGGGCCACATGCACCTGAGTGTGCCTGGTTACTGGGGATCTGGTTACTGATAATTTCTGTGGAGGTGGACACAGGCACCCAGCCCTGCTCACTCTGTGGGGCGGTGTCTGCAAGGCAGTGTGGGGCTCCACGATTTCTCCAAGAACATTACAGAGTCTCTATGCCTACAGACGATTTTATCGATGTTTAACTAAACTTTCCTCATAAAATTGACAAATGGTCTAAAAGTATTTCTGCCAATAAGCTGTGGATTGATGATCATACTAACAATAAAAGCAGAAGTGACAAGAAGTAGCAGAATTGGCACATATATTCCTTGTGGGGTCTTTCCTTCTTCCACATTAAGCTGTGAAAACACTGCTGAGTTGGTGAGGTTTTATATATTGGCATCATTAATAATTCTTTTAAAATTATATAATTTAAAAATAGATTTAAAAATAAAATGAATTTTAAAATGATCATGTTCTCAGGGTATGTTATAGGTTCAGTAGATTGGTGGAGAAGCATGTAGGTGAAGATGCTCATCTGTGTGTCCCTGCATTCAGTAGGGTGGCACGGGGCAGTGGGTAATGTGTGGGTGGCACAGTTGGATGGAAAAGTTATCTTTTCATTTCCTTTGTATTTTGCTGTAGTTTTCTACATAGACAAAAGCTAATTCTTTTTGAATATCAATTCTATATCTAGACACAACTGAATTCTCTTATTTTTCAGATACATTTTCTCCAATGGATTCTCCTAGTTCTTCCAGATATATAGATAATAATTTTGCTTCCCTCTTCCTAATTTTTATTATTAAAATACCAGGCCCAGATTGAGTTCTGTTTCATCAAAATAAAGAATCTGAATGTGTGTGTAAGCTGTTCCAGAAGTTACAAAAAAGCATCACAACTATTTTATGGAGCTAGCATGAAATTCACACTGAAATCTGATAAAGAGAGCATAAAAATAAAAATTTGTATTGATTGATGCAAAAACTTGAAATATAATTTTAGCAAATCAAGTGTATAAACAAACTAAAAAATTAATGCAGTACAACCAATGGGGGCTTATTCCACAGATGCAAGGATATTTTACTGTCAGAAAATAATTTACATTACAAAAACTAGTTGGGAATTTATTTCCTGTATTAAAAAGTCACAAGGAAAAAAAACCAACCCACTACCTGTGATTATCTCCACAAACTTCAAAATGGCATTTGATAAAAGTGCATGATCACACCTAAAACAGGAAGAGAGAAACACTTCCTCCATGTAGCAAGAGAAGCAAACATAAACAAGCAGCCAGGGAGCCACAGAATAGGGACTCCCTGAGAGGATCCTCATTAAAGGCAGGAATGAGGGAAAGATGATCGTTTCCCCACTGTTGTCTGACACTTCATTGAAAAGGACTAGTTTAATGGAGCTGGAAAACAGATAGGACTAAGATAAAAAAATGGGAAGAAGGGAGCAAAACTATCATTGTTTTCAGGTGACTTAATGTGCCTGAAGTCACCAGAAGAATCTTGAAAAATAAGGGAATTTGGTAAAATGTCTGATTATGGAATAAATAACACAAAATTTTTTCTTGTAATAGTTCCTCTGCTAATTTTATTCTATCTTCTATATATCTTTTCCTACATTCAAATTTGGTAACTCCCATTTTCCTGGAAAGTCATCCATTTCTTCTAGGTTTCATATGTGTTTGTATGGATTTGAGTAAGATATGCTTTTATTACATCTCATGAATGTATTTTCTGTCATTTCCCATTCTCACTTGTAACTTGGGTCATTTTGCTATTCCTTTTCCATTGATTAGATTAGCAGGCAGCAATCTCTCCCTTTGCCCATCCCCAATCTGTTTTCCACCCTGTCCTATCTTTCCTCGGTCTGGGAGGCACATCTGTGTGGCTGTCACCTGGGCAAGCTTGCATGTGTGGGCTAGCTGGCATCCAGGAGGGGTCAGAGGGCAGGGCAGAGCACTGCCACACCACTCAGCTGCTCTTTGGGTTGGGCTCTCACCTGGCTCTTTCTCAGAGTTTTTCTCCTGCCTCTTCAGGCTTGGGGTAGGATGGCTTGCTTCACCAGGTATGTGCTCAGGATGCCCTGCTTCCCTCCCTTGCCCCCCTCACCCTGCCCACGCCACTTCTAAGTGGGTTGCTATTGAGGTCTAGGGGCCGAGAATGAGCCACTGTGTGTAAATGTTCAGTGGGCCTTGAAAAGGAGGGGACATTCTGTTTGCCCAGCATGGTTTGAAACATTTTGATTCATTTTGTTACCTAGGCCCCCTCCATCTTTAATTTTTTGTCATTGCGTTTGTGTGGTTAATTGGTCATAGGCCGACAGAGAGGTGACTTCAATCTGTTTGCTCCTGTTGTGTTTCTATTTCTCTTTGTATTTACTCTGGTTTTTCTTTTTATAATTTGCTGGGGCATTAGTTGGTCCATAAATTTTCCTGACAGAACTTTATTGTATATTATACTCTTTATCATTATAGAGTGTCTTTCTCTCTATAATGCTTTTTTCCTGAATTGTCTTGACTGGTATAACTCTCACATCCCAGCTCTGCTTCATCTGTATTAGCTGGGATGTGTGCAGAGGCTCCTCAGTGACTTTGTTGTAGATGCATCTCTTTTCAGCAAGTAGATTTTTTAAATATAACCTTTAAAATGTGAGCTTATCCACTTATTGATGTATCTGTTATGTTTGGTCTTGGATCTATCATCTTTTTTGTTATAATACCAAGTTTTAATGTTTTTTCTGTGTGTGTGTGTGTGTGTGTGTGTGTGTATTTTCTTCCAGTCATATGGAGGTTGATTGTCTTGTTTCTTAGTTCTTATATTTATATAATATATTTACAACTTCATTTCTTGATTTATCAACTTTCTGACAATACTTGACAGCATATTATGAAATATGAGAACAGGAGCAGTTGAGACTCTATTCCAAATTCCTCACCTGCCTGTACCCCCCAGGATGCTTGGTTGAACCATTCTTACATGGCTGATGTTAGCATATTGACTTGGAGAGTCAAATTTGGACTTGGTTCTGTAAGGAATCCACTTCTGGACCATCTCTAGGCCTGGTACCAGGCATCACCATGCATGTCTTGGCTGGCTGGTTTTGTTTAGTCAGTACAACTTTCAAGAGACTTTCATGGGTACAGTATTTTGGGTACTTGCATATTTGAGATTGCCTATTGCTCAACTTGGCTTAGCCTAAATTTTTTAGGTCATAATTTATTTCCCACAAATGTTGAATATATTCCTCTGTGGTCTTATGGAATCTAGTAGTGCTGAGAGAAATATGAAGGCAACCTGTTTTCCTTCTTTGTAAGGAATTATAATTACTATTATTTTTGCCTGGATGTCTAAAGAATTTCTTCTCTATCCTTGAGAAAGCTTGCTGGATATCCTTTAGTGTTGATTTGCCTATGTCATTTTCTTCTGGAATATGTTGTGTCCTTTTACTCATATACAACTTTTCCTTTTATTTTCAAAAGTATTTTCTTCTCATTTACCTTGGAATATATATATTTAAATATTTACTTACTGGGGCACCTGGGTGGCTCTGTGGTTGAGTGCGTGCCTTTGGCTCAGGTTGTGATCCCTGGTCCAGGGATTGAGTCCCACATCAGGCTCCCGGTGGGGAGCCTGCTTCTCCCTCTGCCTATGTCTCTGTCTTTTCTGTGTCTCTCATGAATAAATAAATAAAACCTTAAAAAAATATTTACTTATTTATTTTAGAGATACAGAGAAAGAATGAGAGAGAGTGGAAGGAAGGGGCAGAGGAAGAGAGAGAATCCTGCTGAGCATGGAGACTCATGCAGGGCTTGATCTCAGGACCCCAGATCATGAATTGCGCTGAAATCCAGAGTTGGATGGTTAACTGATTGAGCCACTCAGATGCTTCTTATTTACCTTCGAATATTTTAATTTCCATTTGGTAGGTTCCCTATTTTAGGGATACCGATTATCTATTAGTTGAACACTGGTTTGTTCTTTGTGTCCACTGACTTTTTAAAATTACTTTAATCGACTTGCCTTTTCATTCTGCATTCATTTTGAATATGTTCAGTATTTCTGATGTAGGAAAGATGTTAGGGTTTAAAGCCAATGGCCAAGAAAGAATTCTTGAGACGTCTTTTGGTGCAAAAAAAGCTTATTAAAGCTCTGGGACCAGACCCTGGAGAGAAAGAGCTGCACTGGGGTCATGAGGAGTGACCCATTATATACTTTCAGGTTGGGAGGGAGTGGTTAGGGAGAGCACAAGCCTTCCAGGTATTTTCTTGAGGAGGCTAGCTATTGTTGGAGAAGGTGGTTTGCTATTGTTTAGTAAACCCTCACACATGAGACCCTACAGATGTATATTGTGGGTCCTATGCTGGGGGGTTGATTGTCAACATCTATCTTGGGAAGGGGGATAGATAAAAGAAGTTTCCAAAAGAATTTTTATATGTAAAGTAGACTTATAGGATCCTGGGTTTGGGCTAGCATTGCCTTTTGCTTTTAGCAAAGTATTAACACCAAGGCCCCTGAGTCTCTAGAGGAAGGTCACTCTTCCTGTTTCAAGGACTTGTCAGTGGGCTGTAGATAGTAAGGATATTTATTAATTTCTCTTCTGCCTTTGTTTCCCACATCATTTCCTCTTTGCCAGAAATACGATGATCCAACCTGTCTTTCTTTTGCTATTTCTAATTTATTTATTAGTTCTGAAAGGCACTCTGTTTCTTTGCCTCTTTAATCTTCCCTTGTTATGCTATTATACTATTTTAATCACTTTTAAAATCTGTAAATCCTCAGTAGTGTATGAGCCCTTCTATATTCATTATCTCATATAATTCTTAGGATGTTTTTGAAGAGTAGGTATTATCTTTTTTTGACCTTTATTTTATATTTTTTTAAGATTTTATTTATTTATTCATGAGAGACTTAGAGAGAGGCAGAGACATAGGCAGAGGGAGAAGCAGGCTCCATGCAGGGAGCCGGATGTGGGACTCAATCCTGGGGCTCCAGGATCACGACCAGAGCCAAAGGCAGACGCCCAATTGCTGAGCCACCCAGGGGTCCCAGGTATTATCTTTCTTCCCCAACATTTTATTACACATATTTTTATATATAGAAAAGATGATGGGATTTCAGTGACCCTCCACTTATTCACCACCCAAATCCCATCAGCATCAAGGTTTCTCCACTGTTCTTTCTTTCCCTCCATCAGTTTTTCTTATCTTGATGCATTTCAAGTTGCAGACCTCAGCACACTTTCCCCAAATATCTCAGCAAACATCTACTTTTGAGGTCTTTGTCAGTCTTTTTTTTTTTTTTTTTTTTTTTTTAACATGGAGCAGTGTTGTGGTATTTCCTACTGTTTCTTGTCTCTCCCCACACCCCTGAGTGGATTTTTCATCTTTTTTTGCCTTATATTTTTTTCCATTTATTTATTCATTTCTTTGCTATCATATTTTCCATAGCTGCTATATTCTTTCTTTTCATTTGAATATATTTAGCTCAATGAAGACTTCCTCTACTTTTCAATATGGTGTGGGAAATTTCTCCTTGTCTTGACCTTGTCTTATTTGAGACGTTTCATTCTCTCCCTTCAGAGCTTCAGTTGGAGGGCTGAGTATATTGTGCTTTTCAGTTTCCTGTGCCAGGATCTCGTGGTGGGTGGTGATGGAGGTGGGGTACTGAGCTGTGGTTAATTGAGACTGTAGACCTATTTGTCCTTGCCTCTGCCCTGCAATTGTTACAGGCTCTCTTAGTCTAGGTGAATGTATATCTTAACCCTGAGGGAGGCTTTTCCTTCAGCTCAGAGCTGTGCTGCCAGGATCAGGGGCAGAACTCTTTTCTGATAATCTTTGCCTTTCCCAGGAGCTCCAGGCAAAGCCCCAGAGTAGGACCTGCCCTCTGCTCTCTGGGCTTCCTCCCAGCTTCCTCCATCTCCTCTGAGTACCTTCTCTTCTCTTGTCTGCTGTGCTAGCAGCATGTTTATTTATTGAAGAAAATCAGTCCTTGGTGAAAACAGACTTTCCCCTGTTCCCTTCCAGATTGCTGAGCAGACCTGCCCCCAGTATCTTCTCCTGGCTCTGGGGAGGGGTGCCAGAGTATTCCAGAGGGGCACTCACTGTAGCACTCAGCACCCCTGCATCTCTTCTCGACCTGTCCCTGCCTCCCCCATTCCCCAAGGTGTGATTGTTCAGTTACTTTCTTACAGGGAAGGAACCATGGGAGCTGTGCCAACATGGTTATTCCAGCTCATGTCCCTTCTCTCCCTTTTCACCATTACTTTCTGCAACTTATGCTGAAGACATCTCAAATTCATAATAAATTAAACCACGTCTTATTCACTTAATAGCTATTAGATGTGACACAAGCTGCAGTAAGTGAAGCTGGGGTGGCTGTGAGGCTCATTGCCCTCTGCCTGTTCTAGCACCTTAGGACTCTTGGTGTGGGCCAGAGGGTCCACTTTCCACGTCATTTGCAGAGGCAGGGTACAGAGAGCCACCTCCGAGCCCCTGACATAACAGCAGCCAAACAAGGGGCCCTCTGCACCTGTTCTGAGAGACAGTGCTTCCTGGGTCCACTCAGCATGCTGCTTCAGGTGACAAGCATGGTGAGTTTACAAGGGGACCTGCGAGAGAAAGAAGAGGAGAAGAGAAAGAGCATTGTTTGTCTTCAGCTCAGATGTGAGCCTCTGTCAGGGAGAGACTCATGGAAGACAACAGACAAGCAAACTTAGAGAAAAATGCTCACAGGACAGGACCCTGAATTTCTCAGAAGACAAAATCTTATTTTGCCATGTCTGAGGAAGTACCTGACCATGAGATGCCACTAGAACGGCCATGACAATGATGAGTGACCAGGGTAGGTGATACATACTGTCCCTGGTGGCAGGACTGTACCCAGCTCTGCCTTTGGAGGCCAGATGAGGGAGCCCTAATAAAAACAAGCACAGAACCATAACCCAGAAATTCTGTGAGATATTCTCCCCAGGTGCAACATGGCTGTTAGCTAGAGCATTGTTTACAGTACCGAAGATTTGCAATGCTCACCACGAAGGAATTAGCTAAATAAATCATGTTATATTCACATGCACATATTCTAACAGCAATTACAACAAATGAGCTAGAATCATATGAATCAACTGCAAGAAAGCTTAAAGCTACAATAGAATATGATGAGTGAAGAAACATGTTTCAGAATTATAAATTCATCATGACTTTATGTAAATAATAAAAACAAACAAAGCATTGCTATCCCGTCTTTTCGGATACATAGAGTAAAATATGGCACTCAGGATGGGAAGAACACATACCAACTTCAGATAGGGTTCGTCTGTCAGGCCAAGGAGAAGGGATGGGACGGGGCAGGGGTACAGAGCAGACTCAATAGTAGCTATATTATTTTATTTCCTTAGAAACTTCTAGGCAGTTATAGAAATATTAGCATCTGTTAATTCTAAGTAGAGGGTGCATAGGCAGTTATAGTTCTCTTTGTAATTTTATATATTCTTGAAGTATTTAATTATACATTTCTCCATTTCAGTGAAAAGGCCCTGGAGGACACCTAGGTGGCTCAGTGGTTGAGCATCTGCCTTTGGCTCAGAGTATGATCCTGGGGATCACACTCAGAGGGTCCTGGGATCAAGTTCCGCATCAAGGTCCCCATAGGGAGCCTGCCTCTCCTTCTACCTATGTCTCTGCCTCTCTCTCTCTCTCTCTCTGTGTTTCTCATGAATAAATAAATAAAATCTTTATGAAAAAAGAAAAAAGAAAAGGCCTTGAAGTCTTCCATGTAGCAGAGGGGAAGGTGGTAATGCACATTTACCAAATGGTAGAACTGGCCACTGAGTCACTGAGTGGCTGTGTGGCCTCTGCTGGACTCTCATGTGAGCCCATGAGCCCAGCCCATGCTTCCCTGGCCTGGCCCAGCAGACCTGGTGTTGAATACCAACCTCTGTGTTTTGGAGACAAAATATAACATGAAGACAGTTTGGGATAAAAAAAAAAAAAAAAAAGAATACTGGCTTTATTGTTTTGCTGGGCAAAGAAGGCTGCAGCTGGCTAAGGCCTTCAAAAAACTGCAAGCCCATTGGAGGAAGGGGCGGCAGGGGAGGAGGTTTATAAGGAAACACAGGACCTAGCCAGTTTCAACAGGAATTGATTATTTGCTGCCAACCTCCTTTGAGATGTCTTTAGGGGGCTACCAGTTCCAAAAAACAAAAGGCTAAGGATGGAGGACAGGAGGTTTGTGGATGAGGGAGAAGGGTTACTTTAAAATCCGGCTTTGCTGAAGCATCAGTGTGGCTATTTTGATTTTTGTTCGACTTTGTTTTTAAGCGGTTTCAGAACAACAGCTGTACAAATTGTCTTGTTTGAGTTGTCGAGCAGAGCAGTGAGTTGATCTCTCACTGCCTGTCTCCCAGGGCAGGGATGATGCTCCTCCGTATTGTCTGCCAGGGTCATTTTGGGAGCTGGCTTAAGGGTCGGTGCCATCCTTGCACACCTGTTGAGTGGACAGGCCCTGAGCCGCACGATGTGGGGCGAGGTTCTGCAAAGGGATGACCCTTCCTCTGGGGCCCCAGCTCACCCACAGAGCCTAGCCACAGAGGGCTTCACCAGGGGAGGGGTGGGCACCAGCCCAGAGATGGGGGCCAGGGAGGAGAGTCTTCTGCTCTGTGCCCAGGCCTCTGAGACACACATTGAAAGGGAGGAGCCGTCCCAGGACAGGGAGTCCTCATCTCCCCACCCTGCCTCAGGGATGTGGGAGCAAAGCTTGAAAATGCTTCAAAGTGCCTGCCCTGGCTTAGATTAATGATAGGAGGCTAACGGTAGGAACAACCACCACAACCACCACCACACATCCTCGGAAATTTGGATGCCAAATGTTCATACCTTGGTGCCTCTTTCATCAGGTAACTGATTTTGTCAACTAGCCAATGAATCTTTAAAGAATGGGTGCCTTTGCACGAAGAGTACGGGGAAAATATTGGTGCCTCGCCCTAGACCCTGTGGGGAGGGGTGCTGGCAAGTATTTGGACAAGGCCAACTCTGGGTGGCTGGGAAAGCCCACTTCTCTTGGCCCTGTTTGTATTTATGGATTCTGATTTTTGTTTTTAAAGATTTTATTTATTTATTTGAGAGAGAGAAAGAACATGAGAAAGCATGAGTAGGGGAGAGGGAGAAGCAGGCTCCCCTTGGAGCAGGGAGCCTGACATGGAGCTCCATCCCAGGACCCTGGGGTCATGACCTGAGCCCAAGGCAGTCCCTAACTGATTGAGCCATCCAGGAGCCCCTATGGCTTCTGGTTTTTGAAATAAATAGTCATGAGTCTTATTGACCATGAGTTTTTTATCAGTTCATGAATTGATAAACTAGTAATCTTTTTCATGTTGATTTTTTGCTAGACCCTGTGCTGAGAAGGCAGAATCACAGGGTTCCCTGCCCTCACAAAGCCCCTTCCCTCTGTGTGTGAACCCTGCTAGTGCATGGACCTCCGAGCTGAGGGCTGGATGGAGATGGGATGGGGGATTCTGATCAGATTCAGAAGCAGCCTGTGTCTGAAATCCAGGGAACTTGGAAGTACCTAGCACATTTAGGAAACTGTAGGCTTTAGGAGTATGTGCATGTGTGTAATGAACATGCTGCTTATGAGCACGTGTGCACAGGCTTGCATGTATGAGTGTGAGTGTGTTCAGGAGGGGTATGCAGACAGAAGATGAGGGTGGAGGGAGCAGGGAGCAGGGAGCAGGGAGCAGGGAGCAGAGCTTGAGGGATATTTGAGTCCCAGACAAGGAGACTGACCTTGCCCCCTATGAATGGGGGGGTCAGTGAGCATCTAAGCTGGTCAGGAAGGCCAGGTCAGACCAGCTATGAGGACAGGAGATGACAGTGGCAAGGGAGGGTGTGGACCTTGAATGAGTCAGGCCCCGCATTGGTCCTTCAGATGGGAGTGTTGCAGGCTGCACCCAGGCAGGGCTGTGCAGGTTGAGACTCACTGTCAGACTCGCCTGGACCTGGGCAGCATAGGCTGTCTGGTTTCTGGCGACCAGGGATACCTGCGGTGAGGGATACTCATGTTTCTAGCCTTAGTGAGGCCATTCTCTTTAGAAAGCTCAGCTTTTGAAAGTACTGCATGGTAAGAATCAACACCCCATGAAGGTGAGCTGAGAAGCTGACCTGTGCCTGCCGAAATCCAAACACACTCCTCCAGCACAGAATTCAATGAAGGAAGGGATTCTTACTCAAAGAAGTCATTGGATTTTGAGGATAGATTGAAATTTGGGCCTAAGTGTAGATAAATACGTTAGCTTGTATATATGACACGATTTGCATTTGCTTTTTTTTTTTTTTTTTTTTTACACAGATAATGCCAATTGGTTTCTTTTGGCAATATTTTCATCTTATTCTTCATATTTGGGCACCATCACAGTCCACAAAATGCTTGGGCAGCACCAGTAGAGCCATGAAAACATCAGCTAGGACTCTGACTCAGTTTCTACTCCTGCCGTTTGACCTTAGACAAGCCTCTTTACCCTTCTCAGGCTCGGTTTTCCTATTGATAAAACAATGGGGTTGCACTAGGTCATTTTTAATGTATAGCCTAGTTATAACCTTCAAAGATGCAATGTGCCATGTGCACAAAGCAGCCACATATGTGTGGGACGTTATCTGTTTTTGGCCATAGAATTGACATAGTAAACAAAAACAGAAACAGAAAAGTTCTCTGTTTTTAAAAGAAATTTGCTGTCAAATCCAACATTATTCACTTCTTGTTTTTCCATTCTGCCTGTATCTTCAATACTATGTATGTTCTGCTTTATTACAAAAGCCCAGAGACATGAAATGGATTAGCTCTTGGGAAATTGGGGGGTGAGTCTATTTTTCTATTGGTTACAAAAGTCACATATTCTAATCGGGAAAATTTTACAAGGACAGATAAATCTGAAGAAGAAAACTAAAATTGCCTATAACATTACTGCCCAGAGGACAGTGTTGTTAATATTTTATGAACTTCCTTTTAAACTTTTCTTAGCATATAAATTGGAATATAGAAATTTAAAATTGTAGAAAACTACAAATACAACAAACGCCCACCATATACAATATCTATATCCACCATATAGAATCAACAAATGTCAATGCCAATGTCGATATAGATCACATTTGTCATGTCTTTTTACCTTTTAAAGAATTACAGCATAGCATATAGTTGGACTCTGCTTAACCCCCTACCCCAGGCCAGTTCCAACAACAGTTGTGATTCTTTGTTGTATCTTGAAAGATACTAATAACGTATCTTTCCAGTCTGTGTTTTGGGGGTTTGTGGTTTATACACTAGTATCCGTGAGTAATTTAGGATATTGATTTCTGTGCTTTGAAAATGTGTATAAAATATGCCAAAAATTTTATTTTTCAACTTTTTGTCATCAACATTACATTTTTGAGAAATACTGATTTTGATATACA
The DNA here is from genome assembly GCF_048164855.1 of Canis lupus baileyi. NCBI lineage: Eukaryota > Metazoa > Chordata > Mammalia > Carnivora > Canidae > Canis > Canis lupus. The sequence goes on along the minus strand of NC_132857.1, from coordinate 27,355,700 downwards.
GAGGTCTAGTTTTTATTTAAGCATGAATAGCATTTTATTGAATGAATATTCTGTTTTATTTAACCATTCTGTGAATGGTGAACATTTGAGTTTATATGTTTAACAGGATATACAGTATATTATATAGGTTCTTACATTATACTTTTCTCAAAAAATAGTTTGTAATGAAAATTCCCTTGTATAATTGACAATTCTTAAAAAAATCATTTTTGAATATTGATTATTACTCCATTTTATTGTGCAGCAAAGTTTATTTAACTGTTAATTGTGTGGTCTGGTATTGTTCAGGAGAATCACTGAGCTATCCAATACTGGGACTCACATGAATAAATCTGAGTTTAAGGAAATGTGTGGCATCTAAGGGATTCAGGCTGACTTATGATTGATTTCCAGCATTGCCTCTTACAAGCTGAGTGAACTTAGCAAATTCCTTAACTTCTGGGAGCCTCCAAATCACCACCTGGATCATGGGGACCATGATGATATCCTCAGCTCCTAGGTCTGCAGGGAGTATTGCATGCATAGAAGGTGCTCAGTACAGAGCCAGGTATATCATCTGCCAACACTGCTCATCATAAGTAAGGTTATAATTGAGAGCTGTTGAGAATTAAGTTTGCTCTCTCAGACTAGTGTTCTCCAGGGATACTTGAGGTTACATTTACAGGTGCATTGTTTTGGGGTTATATGTGTAGTGTATATTTTGGGTATTTTGGGTCAAAAGCTTTATTTTTCTTTAATGATTTTATTTATTTATTTGAGAGAGAGAGAGAGAATGTGAGAGAGGGAGAGCATGAGCAGGGGGAGGGGCAAAGGGAGAAGCAGACTCCCCTTGGAGCAGGGAGCCTGACTTGGGGCTCCATACCAGGACCCTGGGATCATGACCTGAGCCGAAGGCAGCTGCTTAACCACCTTAGCCACCCAGGCACCCCGATCCAAAGTTTTTAAACTGCAAGGTGCATAAGTATTTCTAAGGGGTCTCATTAAGATGTGGATTCTGATCAGTATATGTGGGGCACCCAAAATCCTGCTTTTATAAGTAGCTTTGTGGTGAGGTTGACACTGCTGTTCTGATTAGCAGTAAGGACCCTGTTCCTGAGCTCTCACTGTTGCCTCATACACTGTATACCTCTGGTAGAGGATCAGGCCTGTGTGGGCTTGTCTTTGCCCTGATGTGGCCTCCAGATCATCACTGCTCCATCTTGTGTGCAGGTTCCCTTACTCAAAAGCACTACCCTCTGCCTCTGCTCCTTCTAACTCACGAGCCTTAGATTATGTTTACCACCTCCTGACATGCTCCTAGGAGATTTCAGGTTGTAGGTTCTGGCTCCTCCAAAAGCTGACCATGGTGCCCTAGTGTCCTGAGCCCTGGGAGGACCACCTCCTCATTGCCTGAAGCCAGCCCTCTGTTTTCCCTGACTGGCTTCAGAGCTCTCCATCTTCACAGGTGGTACATGTGCTCTTCCTCTATAGAGAGTGCTGAGCTTCTGCTGAGCTTCCAGCTGCCAGCCCCTCCGGCCCCCTGCCTTCCTGGGGCTCCTCCATTACTTGTGCCTTGTTGCCACTGCCACAGTCATCTGGGTAGAATCTTCCTCCAGAGCAGGGAGGCTGCTCATCTAGCATGGGGCCGCTGGGCACAGCTCAAGAAATCAAATTTCCACTGTGCAGCATGGATCCAGACAATCTAATGACCTCCTGTCTCAGCGAGGCTGTCAGACTTCCAGATGTCCTTGCCCATATCCTTGTCACTTCCCTCTGTTTCTTGGGACTGTATTTATCTTCCATCCCCTTTGTGTTCAGTGGATGACATAGCCTCTTTCTTCATCATGTGAATTGAGAACACTAGGAGCTCTTCATCACCTTCTAGCCCATTCACCCACCAATTCTCCATGACCACACTCAGCCTCATTTCTGCACCTTTCTGAGAGGATGAGACTCCCTATCTCCACTCAAGGCCACATTTTCTTGTGTCTTGGTCCCAGCCAGACCCCTGATGTTTGTGAGTATATATTTAACATTTATCCACCTTCACCCCCATTATGAGCTCCAGAAGATCAGGAATTGATTTTTTTATTCAAGGCTTATTCTTAGTCAAGAATTTTTTATTCTTATCCTATGCTCAGGTGGCCTTCAATAAATGTTTGTTTGGTGAGTGAGTACTATTGATTTTCAAATCTATATTCCATTCTTCTTGCTGGCTTGTGTACTAGTTGGCATCCCTGGGATGTGCCACAAGCAATCCAGACCCAAACTGATCCCAAGCTGAAGCCATTGTCTTCTTTCATAAATTGCTATAAGTCCAGTGTCCCCCATTGCCCATTGTCCAGTCTAGAAATTGAGAGTTATCATAAACTCTTTATGACTGAATGTGCTTTCTCCCATGCAATTCCATTTCATGTCCCACAAATGTCCACCCTGTTTCTTCTCCTAGGATTCAGTGATGGGATCCAGGCAGTACTAGTCTGGCTGATGATGGTTCCTGACTCCTGGCTTGTGGAGTTAAGACAGGGCACCAGTGATTCTGTTCAGGCCACAGGGCCTTGGGAAAAGTCAGGGTCAGGTGACTACTCCACCCCTACATCCCAGTTTGTATTGAGAAATAGATAAAGAGGGACACCTGGGTGGCTCAGTGATTGAGCATCTGCCTTTGGCTCGGGTCATGGTCCCGGGGTCCTGGGGTCGAGTCCCACATCAGACTCCTGCAGGGAGCCTGCTTCTCTCTCTCTGCCTGGGTCTCTGCCTCTCTCTCTGTGTCTCTCATGAATAAGTAAAATACTAAAAAAAAAAAATAAAGATGATAGGTGGATTCCACCTCCATCCTGGTATCCAGGTCTCCTCAGTGCCAGCAATAATTTGGCAAGCAAAATTTCCAAGCTTGCTCTGTAATTTATAGTGGAAGTATAATCTATTCTAGATACCTTTGCAAAGTAGCAAACGATAATTCTGCCAATTAACAGAAAATAATGATCACCAAGATATTCTACAAAAGCTATCTACAAAAGGACCTACCATGTTCAAATGATATATCAAGAGTGGAAGCCATAAATAATGTAGTCTTTAGGGCAAAGGAGTCTCCCTACTCATCCATAATACCAGATTTCTCTTGATTTATGATAGGGTTATGTCTTTTTTCCTCCCAAAGATTTATTTATATATTTTAGAGAGAGAGAGAGAGAGAGAGAGAGCCCACAGAGGGAAGGGCAGAGAAAGGAGAGAGAGTCTTAAGCAGACTCTGAGTGTGGAGGCCAATGCAGGGCTCTATCCCACAACTCTGAGATCATGACTTGAGCTGAAACCAAGAGTTGGATGCTTAATTGAATACACCACCTGGGCACCTGGATAGGGTTATGTCTTGATAAACCCATTGTAAGTTGAAAATGCATTTAATATAACTAACCTACCAAATATCATAGCTTAGCTTCTCCCATCTTAACTGTGTTCAGAACATTAAATTAGTCTACAGTTGGGCTAAATCATCTAACACAAATTCTATTTTATCATTAAGTGTTGACTATCTCATGTAATTTGTTGAATACTGTACTGAAAGTGAAAACCAGGATGGTTGTATGGGTAGAATGGTTGTCAGTGTGCAGGTTGTTTGCCCTTGTGATCCTGTAGCTGACTGGGAACTGCAGCTTGCTGTTGAGAGGATACTGCCACATAATACTAGCCCAGGAAAAGATCAAAATTCAAAATTCAAAGCACAGTTTCTCCTGAATTTCTATTGCATTCAAAGCATCCTAAGGTAAAAAAATTATAGGTCGAACCATCATAAGTTGGGGACTCTTTGTACTTAATAGTCCAATGCTCTAAGGCAGACAAACAAATAAAGTCACTCTCTCAAAACTTAAATCCAATATGAGAAGCAGTTGGCAAGAAAATCCCAGGCTCCAGTCCTGGACCATTATCATAAGGAACTTTAGAAATATGAAAAATAATATATTTTTGACCAAATTGGGAAGCTCATTTCCCAAATTTAGTGAAGATCAAATAAAACCACTAATAGTACCATTAATCGAGTCCAGAAAATTGAGGGGGTATGGGGAGCTGGCACTCTCAGGCTTCAGAGCATTCACACATGATTTTAAGGGAAAAGGCTGTAAATAAATGATCAAGGTTGATGGTATCTCAAGGCAAAGGCATTTGCTTTTACTTATTTTTTTTTAAAAGATTTTATTTATTTATTCATAGACAGAGAGAGAGAGAGGCAGAGACACAGGCAGAGGGAGAAGCAGGCTCCATGCAGGGAGCCCGACGCGGGACTCGATCCCCGGTCTCCAGGATCACACCCCAGGCTGCAGGTGGCGCCAAACCGCTGCACCACCGGGGCTGCCCTGCTTTTATTTTTTAAGTGTTCTCTTACTGTTGCTCCATGATCTGAGACTCTGCACCAGAGCCCTTTTTGTGTCTGATCTAGGAACACAGTGAATCAAGGAATCTTGCTCCACCCGGTGAACCATTCCTGTGTTCGCCAAGGAGTGCACTGCGTTCAGAGTCTAATGCATGGAGCTCTCTTTCTGCAGCTTGGCTTCCCCAAAGTCCAAGCAGGAAATGAAGGGGATGGGAGCTTTCAAAGATTTCTGGGTCAGCTGCAAGTGCTTTGATTTGGCAAGGCCAGGAGGGCACTGCCTGAGGTCATGCACCCTTAACTCAAGCTTGAACTCAAGCCTTGGTACCAATTCCAATTGTAGGGGCACAGGGTTGCAATGATGAGATGGTTGCCAGTGGTGGCGGGGAAGCAATCAGGATGTCAGTCTTTAAGCCTGGCCAGTGAGAGGCTTTGGACAGTAATGTAGGCCACTCTGATTCTTTCTTCGGGCAGTTCTCTGCCTTTGCAGCCACATCTCCATTAGCAAGGGAATAGGGATGTCTTTTACTTAGGAACTAGACCACTTTGTTCTATTGCCTACTCCCTCTCTCTGCTTCTGCTTTATCCTTATTATGAGCCCCATAAAGCAACACAGCCCAAAAGGACTTAAATACAGTTTGAACTCAGACTTATTTTTCAGGTCTTGGTTGAATGCCACCATCTCTGGGCTACCTTCATGGCCTGCCTCAACCAGGTTAGGTGCTCTGGTGATAGGCTGGGTGGGCATCATACACCTACCCTTCTGTAAGATTTTGTGTGCCAACCTTGCAATTGCTTGTTGAATCCTTTGTCTCTCCTACTAAACCACAGGTCCTGTGGGGACAATGACCCACTTCTAGACACATGACCAGGGGCAGGGCCCTTGATCGCAGTCCCTCAGGCCAGGCCAGGCTACTTGGAGTTATGCTGCTTACATGGGGCCCAGGGAGCTCTTTTGGCCACATGAATATAGAGGACTTTAGGATCAACAGCTGGTTAGTAGCACGGGGAAATCAAGTTCCAGCACTCTTGGGGAGAGGTGTGACTCTTAAATACTGAAGGGAGGAAGTTCAGTTATTATCCTTGGTCCCCGGGGATGCCTTGGGTTGAAAGGGCTCATCCTGGTGGAAGAGGGTGCTGAGATGTTTGAGCTGCACCTGGATCACAGGCTGACTAGAGCAGACTGAACAGTGTGCTTCCCATTGTCTCATGACCCATCACTAAATTACTGTTCAAGGTTGCTCAAGATGGGGCTCTACCTCTGTTCTGATCTATTGATTTATTTGCCTGCCTTTATGACAATACCATATCGTCTTAATATTACTGTAGTTTACAATGTCTTGAAATTAGAGAATGTTGGTCCTCTGGTTTTGACCTTTTCAAAGTTGTTTTGAATATTCTAGGTCCACTGCATCTATGACTGAATTTTGTAATCAGTTTGCCCATATGTAAAAAAAAACTTCTGTTGGGATTTTGATTGGGATTGTGTCAGATCAGTTTGGAGAGAATTGATGTCTTGACTATATCGAGGTTTTTGATCCATGAACATGACATATGTCTCCTTTAATTTCTCTCAACAGTATTTCATAATTCAAAATCTTCTTGTCAGATGTGTCCCCATGTGTTTCATATTTTTTGATGTTGTGACATTTCTTAAAAATTCAATTTATGATTTTTTATTCCTAGTATATAGAAATACAATTGGGATCTTTGGTACATTCCTCATGTGACCTGCAAACTTGTTAAACTCATTTTTAAGTTCTGGTAATTAAAATTTCATTGAATTTTCTATATAGAAAATCATGTGACTAGAGATAGTTTTACTTCTTCCTATTCAACTATTCTTTCTTTTTTTGCCTTATCATACTGACTTGAACCTTCAATGCAAAGGTGATTGAGGTGGTTAGTAGACATCCTTGTCTTGCTCCTGATTCAGAGGGAATGTGTTCAATTGTTTATCATTGAGTATGATTTTCTTGTAGGTTTTTTGTGGATGCTCTTTAGTAGGTAAAAGAAACTCACTTTCTGTTCGTATGTTGCTGAGAAGTTTTTTACTTTTTCATCAGGAATGGCTGTTGAATTTTTCTCAAATGCCTTTTCTGCATCTATTGGGATAAACACTGTTTTTCTGTTTTAATTTGTTAACATGGAATTTACATTAGTTGGTTTTTGAATGCTATACCAATCTTGTAATCCTGGGATAAACCCCACTTAGTCAAGAAGTACTCTTTTTTTAAAATACATTATTGGATTTCATTTACTGAAGTTTTGCAAAGAATTTTTACATCCATATTTACAAGGGATATTGATCTATGGTTTTATTTTTTTGTAATGTCTTTTTCTGGTTTTGGTATTATAGTAATTCTGACTTCATACAATCGGTTGGGAAGTATTCCCTTCTTTTCAGTTTTCTGGAATAATTTGTGTAGAATTGCTATTATTTATTCCTTAAATGTTTGGTAGAATTAATTAGTGAATCCATCTGGGTCTGGAGTTTTCTCTGTGGAAAAATTTTAACTACAATTCTGTTTCTTAATAGATATAGCAATAAATAGAAATTCTCTTTTTTGTGTATGAGTTTTTGGTAGTTTTTATCTTTTAAGAAATTTTTCCATTTCACCTAAATTTTCAAATCTATTGGCATAAATATTTTAAAAATTGTATTAGTTTCCTAGGATTTCTGTAACAAATTACCATGGCTTAAAACAACAGAAATTTATTGTCTCACGGTCCTGGAGACTAGAAGTCCAAAGTCAAAAGTTGGGAAGGTTGGTTCTGTCTAGAGGCTTTGAAGGAAAAATCTGTTCCATACCTCTTAGTTTCTGGTGATTGCTGACAATTCATGGCATTCCTTGGCTTATAGGTTCTTTACTACAATCTCTGTGTCTATCTTCACATGATGTTCTCTTGTTTGTTTCTCTATGTTAAATTTCCCTCTTCCTGTAAGGTTGCCAGATTTAGGGCCCAACCCAATATAGTATGACTTTACCTTAACTTGATCACATGTAAAACACTATTTCCAGAAAGTTCATGGTGACCAGTTCCAGGTAGACATGAATTTTTTGGAAACACTATTCAACGAGCACAATGATTTTTCCCTATTATCCTTTTAATACCTGTAGGATCTGTAGAAATATCACTTCTCTCATTAATGATTTTGATAATTGGTAACTTCTCTTTCTCTCTTTTCCTGTTGTCTAGTTAGAGTTTTAATAACAGTAGTAATCACTCCAAGGAACTGGTTTTGGTTTCATGGACTTATTTCTGTTGTTTTACTACTTTCTGCTTTTCTATTTCTTTTATTTCCTTTCTTCTACTTCCTTTGGGTTTAATTTTCTCTTATTTTCCAGTTTCTGAAGGTAGAAACTGAGATAATTGATTTGAGACCTTTCTTCTGTTTAAATAGAGGTGTTTAGTGCTTTTATTTTCTCTAAGTACTTTTTTAGTGGCATCCTGTAAATTTCAACGTGTTGTGCTTTCATTTTCGTTCAGCTAAAAATAATATTTTTTAGAGTTTTAAATCCTATGTTGTTTGTTTTTATTTATGGATATTTAACATGCAATATTATATTAGTTTCAGGAGTACAACATAATGAGTTGATAATTGTATGTACTGTGAAATGATCACCACAATAAGTCTAGTTAATATCTGTCACCTCACATAGTTTTAATATTTTTTCTTATGATGAGAACTTGTAAGATCTACTTTATTTGGAACTTCCATATTTGCAATACCCAGTATTACTAATTATAGTCACCATGCTATACATTATATCCTCATGACTATTTATTTTGTAATTGGAAGTTTCTACCCTTTGCCCCCCTTCACTCACTTCACCCACTGCCCCACCTCCTACCTCTGATAACCACCAATATATTCTTTGTATCTATGAGCTTGTTTTTGTTCATTTCTTTTCTTTTCTTTCTTTCTTTTAGATTTCACATATACGTGAGAACATATGGCATTTGTTTTTCTCTGCCTGACTTATTTTACTTAGCATAATGCCCTCAAGGTCCATCTGTATTGTCACAAATGACAAGATCTCCTTCTTTTTTACATATCATATTTTCTTTATCCATCAATGGACACTTAGATTACTTCCTGTCTTGGTCAACTGCAAATAATGCTGCAATGGACATGGGAGCGCATATGTCTTTTCCAGTTAGTATTTTAGTTTCCTTTGGATAAATACCCAGAAGTGAGATTCCTAAATCAAAGGTAGTTCTATTTTTAATTTTTGAGGAGCCTCCATACTGTTTTTCATAATGGCTATACTAATTTACATTCCTACCAACAGTGCACAAGGATATTCTTTTTTTTTCTCCCACATCCTCACCAACACTTATTTCTTGACTTTTTGATAATAGTCATTCTAACAGGTGTGAGGTAATAGCTCACTGTGGTTTTGATTTGAATTTCCCTGATAATTTGTGCTGTTGACTGCCTTTTATTACCTGTTGTATGTCTTCTTGAAAAAAAAAATGTTTATTCAGGTCTTCTGTTAATTTTTTAATTGGATTGTTTGTCATCAATTGTTGTCATATAAAGGACTCATTGTATGAGTTCTTCATATATTTTAGAGATTAACTCCTTACAGATACATGATTTGCAATATTTTCTCCCATTTGGTAGGTTGCATTTTCATTTTGTTGATTCCTTTGTTGTGTAAAAGCTTTTTTACCTTAATGTTGTTCCATTTGTTTATATTTGTTTTTGTTGTCTTCGCTTTTGGTGTCAGATCCAAAAAAATCCAAAAAATTATCACCAAGATTGATGCTAAAGAGCTTACAATCTACACTTTCTTCTAGGAGTTTAAGTTTTAGGTTCAAATCTTTAATCCATTTTGAATTAATTTTTGTGTATAGGATTAGTGGTTGAGTTTCATTCTTTTGTATGTAGCTATCCAGTTTTCCCAATACCATTTACTGAAGAAACTGTCTTTTCCCATGGTCTATTCTTCGATCCTTTGTCATAAGTTACTTGACCAAATATGTGTGGATTTATTTCTGGGTTTTCTATTCTATTCCATTGATATATGTGTCTGTTTTTATGCCTATTCTATACTGTAGCTTCATAATTATAATTTTGTAATATAGATTGAAATCAGGAAGTGTGACCCCTCTAGCTTTGTTCTTCTCTCTCAGGATTGCTTTGGCTATCTTTGGGATCTTTGGTGATCCCATACAAATTTTAGGATTTTTTGGTCTATTTTTGTAAAAAAATGCCACTGGAATTTTGATAGGAACAGTATTGAATTTGTAGATTGCTTTGGGAAGTATGGACATTTTAACAATATTAATTCTAATCCATGTGAGCATGGAATATATTCATTTATTTGTGCCTTCTTCAATATCTTTCATTAATATAGTTTTTCATCTCTTTAGTTAAATTTATGCCTAGGTATTTTATTCTTATTGATACAATGTAAATTGAGTTATTTTTTATTTCTTTTTTTGGTAGTTTGTTATTAACATATAGAAATACATAAGATTTTTTTTTTATATGGAATACTTTCACGAATTTGTGTGTTATCCTTGTGCAGGAACCATACTGATCTCTGTATTGTTCCAATTTTAGAATATGTGCTGCTAGAACAAGCACCAAAACATTTTATATATTGATTTTGTATCTTGTAACTTTACTGAATTTATTAGTTATAACAATATGGTGGTTAAATTTCTAACTTAACTTTTGATTTCTTTATTTCATATATTACTTATAAGCATGTTATTTTCCAGATATTTGGGAAATTTTAATATCTTTCTGTTGTTGATTTCTAATATAATGCCTTTGTGACAGAGAACAACTTCCATATTCTTTGAATCCTTTAAAGTATATACAGACTTGTTTTATGGTCCAGAATATGGTTTATCCAAATAAATGGTCCATGCACACTTGCAAAGATTATGTATATCCTGCCAGCCCTTTCTGGCCTGCCAGGTCTCTGTGGAGAGGTCTGCTGTTAATCTAATATTTCTCCCCATATAAGTTAGGAATCTCTTGTCTCTCCCTGCTTTAAGGATTTTCTCTTAATCTTTGGAATTTGCAAGTTTCACTATTAAATGTCAAGGTGTTGAATGGTTTTTATTGATTTTTTTTTGAGGGGGAGCCTCTCTATCTCCTCAATCTGAATGCCTGTTTCCCTCCCCAAATTAGGGAAGTTCTCAGCTATGCTTTGTTCAAATATGCTTTCTGGCCCTCTGTCTCTCTTGGTGCTCTCTGGAACCCCAATTATATGCAGATTTTTCCTTCTGAGGCTATCATTTATTTCCCCTAACCTTTCCTCAGGGTCTTTTCATTGTTTTTCCCTTTTTTCCTCAGTTTCCTTCCTTGTCATCAACTTGTCTTCTATGTCACTTACTCTTCCTTCTACCTCATTAACCCTTGTCGTTAGGACCTCCAGTTTGGGTTGCATCTCATTTATTTGATTTTTAATTTCAGCCTGATTAGATCTAAATTCTGCAGTCATGAAGTCTCTTGATTCCTTTATATTTTTTTTCCAGAGCCAGTAGCTTTATAATAGTAGCTTTATAATAGTGCTTCTGATTTGGCTTTCTGACATTGAATTGTAATCCAAATTCTGTAACTCTGTGGCAGAGAGTACTGTTTCTGATTCTTTCTTTTGTGGTGAGTTCTTCTTTCTAGTCATTTTGCTCAGTGCAGAGTGGCTGTATGAGTGGGCTGCACCAAGAACATCAACCACGACCTATGTAGATTTCACCCTAGATGATTCTGCCAAGGTCAGATACCAGAAATTGAAAACAAAGATCAGAATGATATAAAATAAAAGGACCACTAAAGTGAAAAATAAATTTTAAAACAAAGTAATAAAAAATAAAGGCCTGGAATCCTAAAGAAGAAGAGAAGAAAAAGAAAAAAAAAGGAGAAGAAAAAAAGGAGGGGGAGTACTGGGAGATGGTGGTGGTGAAGAAGTTGTAGTGAAGGAGAATGTTGTCTACCTGAGGGGTTCTAGAGGGTAATCCTCTTGTTTCTGAGTATATTAAGTTCTGTATATTAGAAGATGCTCAGTCCCAAATTTATGTAAACCAGAAATACTTGTAGAGCCCCAACATTGACCACCAAAACATAAATGAGATAAAAGAGGGGAGCAGAATGGGAATGAGGAATCTCACAGAATGAAGCAGCACGGTATAGCACTAGGTTCCGGGTGCATCTGGTCAGGTTTTAGAAGGTATTAACTTTCGCCATTGTAGAACAAAACGAGGCAGAGAAAACAAAAAGCACAAAACAAAAAAACATATCTTGTATGTCTCCCAAAATTAAGTTGAGTATGTTGAAGGGAATCTAGAAGTGGAAAATATGTCTAGGACCTGTAATTGTAGAAATATGAAAGTCAAAAAGGAAGAGTCTTCAAATTGAAGAGGTGGTAAAATATTGTAGTTAAGGTGGGGAAAGAGAAAAAAATGGAAATTTACAGTCTGATATAAAAACGAGTTGTACTGGAAAAAGGAAGAAAAAAAAAAAAAAAAGGAGAGGTAGCCTCTGGTTCTATATACTGTAAATCCCACGACTTCCCCTGGAGCTTTTGAGCGCTGCTTGGTCAAGAACTTGCTCTTCCCCTGTGCTTCCAGCTGGTCTTCTGGGGGAGGGGGCTGCTGTGCTGAGTGTGTGCTCAGTGTGTGCACCTGGGGGAGCTGCCCTGACCCCTGCCAGGTGCTGTTGACCCCATGAGGCCTCTGTCCCCTGGTGGCCCCGCCTCTCCCAGGCACCCGGTGACACCAGGAGGAGCGACACTGGCGGTGGCCAGGTCTCTGGCCCTGGAGTCAGCTCCCATAGTAACCATCGCAGACTCCCAGTCCGCAGGGGCCTGGGTGCTCCCGGGACGGGGGCGCTGATCTGCACAGCTCGGGGGCGCCCGGGGCAGGAGCATCCTCACTCTCCTGTGCCCTCCCGCCTCCGCCTGCCTGGGGCAGCGCAGGATCCTGGCTGTGTCCGCTGGGCGCCCTGGGCTCCGGGGCCTGCGCTGCAGGAATCTGCTGCACAAAAATAGATATATAGGTGGCTGTATGGGCCACGGCCTCGAAGGCAGCAGGTGCAGCCCCCTCCTTCGGAGCCGCGGCCTGACCTCCGGCTCCTCCCCGAGGCCCCGCGGGCGCCCCAGGCCCGTTCCGAGCTGGGCCCTACCCCCTCCCTACTCCTCCTACTCCTCCACCACCTTGCCCCTCCCCCCCCATACTTGCTATTTTTTGTTGATGTTCGACATTTTGAGTTTTTCCTTGTTGGGTGATGGAGGATAATTTTGTGGTCTATTAAATATTCTTCAGTTTTGGTTCAGGACACATTCAAGTACTTGGAAACAATTTGATGCTTTTGAGCCTTGCTTTGAAGATTTTTTAAGGAGCAGTGCATCTTAAGCATCCTTAACTTCCTAAGTCAAGGATTCACTATTACTGAGGCTCCATGGAATTTCAATGATTTTAGTATGGTTGGTGGGAACAGACACTATTCCCATTCTTCTTTTGATGCCAGGCAATGTTACCTCCAATCCTCGGGGTTTGTCTTTTCCCGGCCTTGAATAGTTTGTTTACAAACACATGCCAATAAGTTCTCAGCTGAGGTGTTGAGGCAGGTCCTCTGTGATTGATAAGTTTTCTCTCTTAGCAGCTCCTTTGTACTCAGCACTGGTCTGTGGCCTCTGGTGGACTTGGTCTTCCTGGGTTCTCCATTCCATCCTCTCAACTTAGGGAGTCTCCAAGGCTTCTCCTTAATTCGAACTCCTGTGCTTTGCCATGGAATTTGAACTCCCATGATGATAAACTGGGGGAAACTTCAGGGCTTGCTTTACTTTATCTTCATCTGTCAGGAATCATTACCTTCCATTGCCTTAAGTACAATGTCTTGCAGATCTTTGTTTCACTTATTTTATCAGTTTCAGGTGGGGGGATAAATCCAGTCCTTGGTACTTCCTCTTGACTGAAAGCAAAAGTCCCTATTTAACCCACATGAAAGCCCAGTTTTAAGCATACATACCACTTCTGCTTAAACCTTACCTGTAGAGGCTACCTGGAGAAGTTCCAATTCACATCCTCTTCAATCTGTCCTATCAGAAATATGGTCTCATCATCAAAAACCTTTAAACTCTAATTTTGTTACTTGAAAGTCAGAGCATAATTTGTCAATGAGTCATTACAAACTTCAACTGGTAATTTCACCACACATGAATAAAAATAATCACTTTTATAAATGTTTTATTTATAAACCATAAATATATTTAACAGCTCACTTCTAGTACACACACATACAGCACATATTTAGGAATGTTGAGAGTGAAAAGTGCACTGGAATTTGAACAGGATAGATTTGGCTTTTTGAACCCGGTCAACCAAACTTCCCTTTCCTCTCCATCCCTGTTTTGTAAGCATTAAATGAGGTATGTGAAGTTCTAGAATACTCAGTATGTGTTAATAGTGCCCCCCCACCCCCGCCATTCTCAGTATAACCCACCTCTGCTCCCTCATTTTATGTAATTTCATTTGGCTAAAATAACCACCAACAATAGGACAACAGGGTTATTTCTGAGTATTGTGTGGGTAGATTAAGTGTTTTGTAGGCAGTTTGTGGGGTAGCATTTTGTCATATGGAGTTGTTTTGCTTCAGGGACTGCACTTTCCTTTAGTGGTAGATCTGAGTCACCAGCACATTTATGGAGTCATAACTCCTCAGGGGAGCCAAGACCTTGAGGGATTAGAGAGATGGTGCACCTCTAGTTCCCCGCTACAGGCTGGGGTTACCTGTGGAGGGAGGGTGGCTAGAATGGGGTCATGAAAGGCTGTGGCAGAGCTGGATTTAGAATCTCTCTGGTTCCTGAAGCTGGGATTGCTCTTGTGCTGTGAAGAATTCTATCCCCTCAGAGAATGTGTTTCACACAACTGGCAGCAGATAATTAGAGTCATTTGGGGTTCATCTGGACTGTGACTCAACTAGTGGGGGATCAAATGCTTTCAGTGTCATCTCAGTTCTATTGGCAGCAAAGAGGACAAACAAATCACCTGATTGTGTCCGTCTCTTATATGTAAGAGAAGCCTTGCCAAATTAAATTATGCCCTCAGTCCCTCTTGCCATGAATTTACAGTTCAATATTTCCTTTACTTTTCATTTAAAAAAATTATACATTTTTTTTATTTACAAAAATGTGAAAGTCAGAGTTAGAATTTTTAAATTCCTGTAGTGCCTCCTACCAAAGACAATCACTTTAACATTTGGGATACTTTTTCCCATTAAAAAAAAAAAAAGGTCTAGGATTAATTTTTGCTTCCTTTTTCTTTTTTTTAAAAAAAGATTTATTTATTTATTTGAGAAAGAGAGAGAGGGAGAGAGATGGGAAGGGAGCGTACAAGCAGTGGGACAGGCAAAGGAAGAAGGAAAGAATCTCAAGCATACTCCCTCCTGAATGCAGAGTCTGACCTAGGGTTGGGGGATTGGACTCAGTCCCAGGACCCTGAGATCATGAGTTGTGCTGAAGTCAAATGCTGAACCAACTGAGCCACATAGGTGCCTTGTTTGTTTTTTAATATATCTATGTGACCATAGTCCATATATAATTTCATGTTCTGCAGTTTTCATCTTACATATAACAGAAGTTTTTCCCCATGGCTATTATAAATTCTTTATAAAAACAATTTTATTTTATTTATTTTTTTAAAGATTTTTATTTATTTATTCATGAGACACACACACAGAAAGACAGACAGACAGACAGACACAGGCAGAGGGAGAAGTAGGCTCCATGAAGGAAGCCTGATGTGGGACTCGATCCCGGGACTCCAGGATCATGCCCTGAACCAAAGGCAGACACTCAGCCACTGAGCCACTCAGGCATCTGTATAAAAATAATTGTAATGACTGTAGAATATTAACAACTGGACTTATTTAGCTCACTTAAGGTATCCAGTATTTTTCACTTTTTCCTTCTCTCAATTTTTAATATTTATGCTGTTACAATTGCTATTACAAGTAGTTGTATTTCGATGAATTTGAATTATGTGCTTACATGTCTATTTCGTTGGCTGTCTACTCTTGGGGTATCTTATGGCTCTTGCATCACACAGGAGGAAAAACATGCACCCCTCTGATTCTTCCCAGTCTCCTTTCCTTCTTCCTACTGTCGATGTCTTGAAGCAACACTTCTTTACATGCTGAAGCTGATAAACTTTCAGGGATGTTGCTACTGACCTGAGATTGTTTTTGGAGCTGCATTGGCCAGACTTGCACTAAAATCAGAAATCCAGGGGTAGAGGGATAAGCTAATATTATATTTTCCAGGAGAAGGTGGGGCGTAAATGACCCTGTTCCATGACTATATTCCGTGAGATGTGCTCACCCAACACAACAGGTCAACTGGAGGGACATTGGCCATACTTTCTGCTGCTCATCTTTTGGAAATCTCATATTTTCCTGGAGGAAGTGTTCACTGGTGTTGGGGTAAGGAAAACATTGACAGCAGCTTCCTTCCCCTACCCACTCCTTGCCTGTGCAGAGGGCTCCTTCTTCTCAGGGGCTGTATAGATGGGTTGGGGATCCCTCTGAAGTGGCTGCTCCCAGGGAGCAACTAGTGGTGGGTGCCATGATGATCCCTGGGTCCAGGCTGGCTCCAGCTGCCTCTTTCACTGCTGGCTGTGGTGTGGCTGGGAGAGGCTCAATGACTGGGGTCCTTGTGTTCTGGTCATGAGACTGGTAGGATAATCACTCTAAGGGCTACATGAGGGATATGTGTGGGAAGTGCATGGGGTAAAACCTGGAAAACAGTTGGAGGTCCTTGTGCTGAGTAGAACCCTGGCCTTTGCTAGCCCTGGCTCCACCTAGGCCATGTGGCACAACCATTCCTCCATGACAGGGTCTGTTTCTGCTTGTGCTCATCATGGTCTAGGTCCTGGGACATGAACAAAAAGGACTAGAATCTCTGCAGAGAGCTGAAAGTCATTGGAGAGAGGCAGACAATGAGCAAAATAAATGCCATCTATGATGTAGGACAAATCAGAAGGTGGTGGGTATGATGGCGATGGTTCACAGGGAAGGACTGGGAACCTGGGTGGGCCTTGCCTTAGGCTCCCTGCTATCCCTCTCTCTGGCATCATGCCTTCCCCACCCTTCCTTGTGTTCCCAATCCCTGTGCAGGAAGCTTCTTGGCAGCATTGGGGGTGGGGGTAGGGAGTGATGGGCAGACTGCTGCACTGACGGGAAGGGTGTCCCCCAGCTCCAGTCTAATGCTTCTGGGAAGGAGGGGCAGGAGAAGGAGTGAGCTCACCCTTCTGGAGGGTGTCCCAGGCACACCCCTCAGCTGTCAGGTTGGCTCCTGGGCTGGGCTCCTTTTGCATGGAGGAAAGGAGGGTGAATCTTCCTCCCTCAATGGATGCAGCCCCAGAAGGCGTGCTGGGTCTGGGTGCCTGTGGGACTGCTGGCAGGCAGCGCTCTCAGCATTACTGGGGAAGTTGCCAGCACAGGCAGAGACAGTCCCAGGCTCCTTAGCCACCAGCTTTATCACTTTAGTCCTCAAATAACCCACCAAGCCTCTTTGGTGAGACGGGAACCTTCCTCCCCAATTGCTGTGGCCTGGCATGAGGCTGACTCAGTCATTCAGTAGGTGCTGACTGGATGTGTCAGGCTCTGTGTGGGTGTGACCCTGTGCCGCATGCCGCCTCTGGGCACAGAGAAAGCCCTGTAGGTTCTGCGTGGCCGTCATCATTCCTCATCAGTCCTACAAAGAGAGAGTGGGTGAGGGCCCTGGGAGGGTGCCAAAGAGGCAAGGAGGAGAGAGCCATTGCAGGCAGGGCAGTGCATGGACACAGCAGAGGGGGGACGCAGAGCTGGGCCTGCGCACCTGCGGTGGTGGGAGACGAAAATCGAGATATTTCCAGGACAGCTGGTGATGTATTTTCATTATTCTTTTGCTCAAAATAGAATTATCTTTAGAAATCAAATTTGACAGGCAGCCTAGGCGTTTTGCCTGGGCTGTCTGGAGGAACTGGCTTCCTCGCCTACAGATACTTTTTTTCCTTCCAAAGGAAGAGGAGGTAACATTCTGCTGGTTTAAAAGAAAGTGGGAGAGGAGGGAGATGTGCAGTAGATGAATTTAGAAGGGCGAGGCTGGGTAAGGTGGGCAGAGGAAGCTGGGAGAAAGCCCATTGTTAGTGAGAAAGGCTGAGGGGCCCTGTACTGATCATTCTGTTTTCCCTGGGAAAGCGAGTCTTGGACCCCTGGGGCCACCAGGAATAGAGCTCCATAACACAGACCCCTGGCTTAGAGGTCATGGTGAAGACAAGAAGAAAGGTCAATGTAAAACCAGGGAAGAAAAGAAGAGACAGAGACAGGGAGAGCGTGTCAGGCACTTGAGGTGGGGGCTTGGGAGTGAGGGAGAGGTAGTTAGAGATAGCAACAGGGAGGTTCCCAGGCCAAAGAGCCGAAACCCAGGCCTGGCTCAGCCTCTGCTAGCCTCAGTTTCCCTGTCTGGAAGAGTGAGGTGGTATAGACCTTCTTGCCCTTGCTTGGGTGGTCCAGGCAGCAGCAGATGTGAGGGAAGATCTGCATTATCCCTGTCACCCTCTGTAGCTCCAGACCATCCATTTAGGATGTCACCCGTTCTCACTGTTCTTCTAGGGCTCTCTTGGGTGAGCACTGACTCCAAGTAGTGGTCCTCTCTGAGTTGCTTTTTCTCTGCTTGGAGGGGGGCATCCCAGGGCTAGAGCTTCTCCTTTGTAGAGGTGACCAGAAAGGGCTGAGCCCTCCCCCATCCCTACTCACCAATAGGGCTTGGACCTAGGAAATGTGATGCAGGTGACTTATTGTTGCAACAAAAACAGAGGTGCTTTCTTGCTAGGCCTTGAACCTAAAATGAGGAAAGTACTGCCTAAATCCCACATTTGGAGCATTAACACACATAGCCCACATGCTCAGGACAGTTCCTGGTACAGCATGCACTTTCCAAGGGAAGAGCTGTGACACCAGTGACTGGGAGCCAGTGTGTCCAGTGCCCACAGACCTTCCATACCTCTTGTCACTGAGGCCTTCAGCAGGTGAGTGGGGACTGGGCTGGAGCCCCTCATGGCCCATGTTGGTCTTTCTGAAGACAGGTCCAGTCCCACATCCACCTGGCTGGCTTTGGGCTATGTCCTCTACTATCCAATGGTCACTTGGGCTCAGCATTAGCCAGCCTTGCCTCTCCTCTGGACACACAAGCTAATAACTGAGCTCTGTGTAGTGCTGGCCTGTGCCTTACAGAGGCTGGTGAAGATGGCATAAATGGCCAAGGATGATACTGCTGGCTAATGGTTGGGCCGAATGAAGCCCAGGGATCTGGGGAAATGGAGGGAGGCGCCTAAGTGCACAGGGCAGAGCTACAGCTCTTCCTAGTTGACATGTACTGAATGGGAGAGTAATGTATGGTGGTATTCCAGGTGCCAGAGCAGCAGGTGCAGAGGTCTGGAGACAAAGTGCAAGACCGACAGCTGTACATGGCTGGAGGGTCCAGGCAGAGGACAGATGAGCTGGTAGGGAAAGTGGGGCTCGCATCCCAAAGGCAGGGTGGGTAGGCACAGGGTTCTGACTTCAACCACCCTATGGGGTTGGGTAGGGAGGAGTGTGCCCAGATGGTGGGCTCCTATGCTGCTCCTATGCTGCTCCTCCATTGCCTATCTCCCCCAGCAACCCCCCCCCCCAGCTTAGAAGGAGTGATGGCAATCCTTTCCAGCCCCCATGGGTGCCTTCTGCTGTGCATGGAGTCATTTCACCCCATCTGTCTGCTCTTCCCTGGACTCTAAGTCCAGCCATGTCTGCCCTTCCTCTGAATCCCCTTTGCACCTGCACAGGGCCTGCAGCACACTTGACATGTGAGTGTAGAATGGATCAGTGCAGCAATTAAAACTCTTGGGGGAAAATTTCCAAAAGGGTATCCTTTTTAAATAGGAAAAATTGAACATTTGCAGTATTATTCTCTCTCCTAGCAAAATTTCACTTAAATGACAGTAAAGGAGTAAAAAGAGCAAAAACTTACAACAAAAAGAGAACTAGGGAGGCCAAAACACAGGTATGCCTCAGAGATAGTGTGTATTTGCTTCCAGACCAGCTCAGTAAAGTGAATATTCCAATAGAATGAGTCAAATGAATTTTTTGGTGTCCTAGTGCACGTAAGAGTTATCTTTATACTATGCGGTAGTCTATTAAGAGTGCAATAGCATTATGTCTAATAAACAATGTACATGTCTTAATTAAAGTTTATTGCTAGAAATGCTAACCATTCTCTGAACTTTCGTAAAGTTGTAATCTTTTTGTTGACAGAGGGTCTTGCCTGGATATTGGTGGCTGCTGACTGATCAGGGTGGTGGTTGCTGAAGGGTAGAGTGACAGTGGTAGTCTCTTAAAATCAGTCAACAATGAAGTCTGTGGCATTGACTGAGTCTTCCTTCCATGAACAATTTTTCTGTAGCACGTGATGCTACCTGAGAGGTTTATACCCACAAGAGAACATCTTTCAAAGTTGGAGTCAGTCTTCTCAGAGCCTGACACTGCTTTATCACTAAATTTATAGAATATTCTAAATCCTTTGTTGTCGTTTCAATAATATTCACAGTATCTTCATGAGGAGTATCCCATCTCAAGAAACTGCTCTTTGCTCATCCATAAGAAGCCACCCCTCATCTATTCAACTTTTATTTTTCTTTTTCTTTTTTAAAATTTTTATTTATTTATGATAGTCACAGAGAGAAAGAGGCAGAGACACAGGCAGAGGGAGAAGCAGGCTCCATGCACCGGGAGCCCGACGTGGGATTCGATCTCGGATCTCCAGGATCGCGCCCTGGGCCAAAGGCAGGCGCCAAACCGCTGCGCCACCCAGGGATCCCCAACTTTTATCCTGATACCACAGCAATGCAGTCCCATCTTCAGGTCCACACTTATAATTCTAGTTCTCTTGCTATTTCCACCACAGCTGTACATACTTCCTCCACTGAAGTCTTGAACCCCTCTAAGTCATCCATGAGGGCTGGAATCAACTGCTTTTAAACTCCTGTAATGTTACTATTTTGACATCATCCCCTGAATCACAAGTGGCATCAGGAAGGTAAGCACTTTTCAGAAGATTTCTAACTAACCTTCTCTGATATTTTCCCATTCTGTAGGTTGTCTTTCAGTTTTATTGACTGTTTCTTTTGCTGTGCAGAAGCTTTTTATATGGATTAAGTCCCAATAGTTCATTTTTGCCTTTGTTTCCCTTGCCTTCATAGATGTATCTTGTAAGAAGTGGCTGTGGCTAAGTTTGAAAAGGGTGTTGCCTGTGTTCTCTAGAATTATGATGGATTCTTGTCTCACATTTAGATCTTTCATCCATTTTGAGTTTATCTTTGTGTATGGTGTAAGAGAATGGTCCAGTTTCATTCTTCTGCATGTGGATGTCCAATTTTCCCAGCACCATTTATTGAAGAGACTGTCCTTCCAGTGGATAGTCTTTCCTGCTTTGTAGAATATTAGTTGACCATAGAGTTGAGGGCCCATTTCTGGATTCTCTATTCTGTTCCACTGGTCTATGTGTCTGTTTTTGTGCCAGTACCATACTGTCTTGATGACCACAGCTTTGTAGTACAACTTGAAATCTGACATTGTGATGCCTCCGGCTCCGGTTTTCTTTTTTTTTTTTAATTTTTTTAAAATTTTTATTTATTTATGATAGTCACAGAGAGAGAAAGAGAGAGAGAGAGAGAGAGAGAGAGAGGCAGAGAGACATGGACAGAGGGAGAAGCAGGCTCCATGCACAGGGAGCTTGACATGGGATTCGATCCCGGGTCTCCAGGATCACGCCCTGGGCCAAAGGAATGTGCCAAACCGATGCACCACCCAGGGATCCCTGGTTTTCCTTTTCAATATTCCCCTGGCTATTCGGGGTCTTTTCTGATTCCACACAAATCTTAAGATGATTTGTTCCAACTCTCTGAAGAAAATCCATGATATTTTGATAGGGATTGCATTAAATGTGTAAATTGCCCTGGGTAGCATAGAAATTTTCATAATATTAATTATTCCAATCCATGAGCATGGAATATTTTTCCATCTCTTTGTTTCTTCCTCAATTTCTTTCAGAAGTGTTCTGTAGCTTTTAGGGTAGAGATCCTTTACCTCTTTGGTTAAGTTTATTCCTAGGTATCTTATGCTTTGGGGCACAATTGTAAATGGGATTGACTCCTTAATTTCTCTTTCTTCAGTCTCATTTTTAGTGTATAGAAATGCCACTGATCTCTGGGCATTGATTTTGTATCCTGCCACGCTGCCAAATTGCTGTATGAGTTCTAGCAATCTTGGGGTGGAGGCTTCTGGGTTTTCTATGTAGAGTATCATGTCATTGGTGAAGAGGGAGAGTTTGACTTCTTCTTTGCCAATTTGAATGCCTTTAATGTCTTTTTGTTGTCTGATTGCTGAGGCTAGGACTTCTAGGACTATGTTGAATAGCAGTGGTGAGAGTGGACATCCCTGTCTTGTTCCTGATCTTAGGGGAAAGGCTCCCAGTGCTTCCCCATTGAGAATGATATTTGCTGTGGGCTTTTTGTAGATGGCTTTTAAGATGTCGAGGAAAGTTCCCTCTATCCCTACACTCTGAAGAGTTTTGATCAGGAATGGATGCTGTATTTTGTCAAATGCTTTCTCTGCATCTAATGAGAGGATCATATGCTTCTTGGTTTTTCTCTTGCTGATATGATGAATCACATTGATTGTTTTACGAGTGTTGAACCAGCCTTGTGTCCCGGGGATAAATCCTACTTGGTCATGGTGAATAATTTTCTTAATGTACTGTTGGATCCTGTTGGCTAGTATCTTGTTGAGAATTTTTGCATCCATGTTCATCAGGGATATTGGTCTGTAATTCTCCTTTTTGGTGGGGTCTTTGTCTGGTTTTGGAATTAAGGTGATGCTGGCCTCACAGAATGAATTTGGAAGTACTCCATCTCTTTCTATCTTTCCAAACAGCTTTCGTAGAATAGGTATGGTTTCTTCTTTAAACGTTTGATAGAATTCCCCTGGGAAGCCATCTGGCCCTGGACTCTTGTGTCTTGGGAGGTTTTTGATGACTGCTTCAATTTCCTCCATGGTGATTGGCCCGTTCAGGTTTTCTATTTCTTCCTGTTCCAGTTATGGTAGTTTGTGTTTTTCCAGGAATGCGTCCATTTCTTCTAGGTTGCCTAATTTATTGGCGTATAGCTGCTCATAATATGTTTCTAAAATCGTTTGTATTTCCTTGGTATTGGTGGTGATCTCTCCTTTTTCATTGATGGTTTTATTAATTTGATTCTTTTTTCTTTTTAATAAGGCTGGCTAGTAGTTTATCTATCTTATTAATTCTTTCAAAGAACCAACTCCTGTTTTTGTGGATCTGTTCTACAGTTCTTCTGGTCTCTATTTCATTGAGTTCTGCTTGAATCTTTATTAACTCTCTTCTTCTGCTTGGTGTAGATTTTATTTTCTGTTCTTTCTCCAGTTCCTTTAGGGGCAAGGTAGCTTGTGTATTTGAGTATTTTCCAACTTTTTGAGGGAGCCTTGTATTGCGATGTATTTCACTCGTAGGACTGCTTTTGCTATATCCCAAAGATTTTGGATGGTTGTAACTTCATTTTCATTAGTTTCCATGAATCTTTTTAATTCTTCTCTAATTTCATGGTTGGCTCATTCATCTTTTAGCAGGATATTCTTTAACCTCCATGTGTTTGAGTTTCTTCCAAATTTCTTCTTGCAATTGAGTTCTAGTGTCAAAGCATTGTGGTCTGATGTGCAGGGGACAATCCCAATCTTTTGGTATGGGTTGAGACCTGATTTGTGACCCAGTATGTGGTCTATTCTGGAGAAAGTTCCAAGTGCACTTGAGAAGGATGTGTATTTAGTTGCGTTTGGATGTAAAGTTCTGTAAATATCTGTGAAATCCATCTGGTCCAGTGTATCATTTAAAGGTCTTGTTTCGTTGGAGATGTTGTGCTTAGGAGCTGTATCATTGCAGAAAGTGCTGTGTTGAAGTCTCCTACTATTAGTGTATTCTTATCTAAGTATATCTTTACTTTGGTTACTAATTGATATACTTGGCAGCTCCCATATTCAGGGCATAAATATTCATGATTGTTAGGTCCTCTTGTGGATAGACTTGTTAAGTGTGATATAGTGTCCCTCTTCATCTCTTATTACTGTCTTTGGGGTAAACTAATTTATCTGATATGAGGATTGCTACCCCAGCTTTCTTTTGAGGACCATTTGAATGGTTAATGGTTCTCCAAAGTTTTATTTTTCAGACTGTAGGTGTCCTTAGGTCTAAAATGAGTCCCTTGTAGACAGCAAATAGATGGGTCTTGCTTTTTTATCCAGTCTGAAGTCTTGCATCTTTTGATGGGATCATTAAGCCCATTCACGTTCAGAGTTACTATTGAAAGATATGAATTTAATGTCATCATAATACCTATCCAGTCCCTGTTTTTGTGGATTATTTCTTTGGGCTTCCTCTTTCTTTTACAGGGTCCCCTTTAATATTTCTTGCAGCGCTGCTTTGGCTCTTTCAGTTTCTGTTTATCTTGGAAGTTCTTTCTCTCTCCTTCTATTCTGAATGAGAGCCTTGCTGGATAAAGTATTCTTGGCTGCCTGTTCTTCTCATTGAGGACCCTGAATATATCCTGCCAGCCCTTTCTGACCTGCCAGGTCTCTGTGGAGAGGTCTGCTGTTAATCTAACATTTCTCCCCATATAAGTTAGGAATCTCTTGTCTCTCCCTGCTTTAAGGATTTTCTCTTAATTTTTGGAATTTGCAAGTTTCACTATTAAATGTCAAGGTGTTGAATGGTTTTTATTGATTTTGATGGGGAATCTCTCTATCTCCTCAATATGAATGCCTGTTTCCCTCCCCAAATTAGGGAAGTTCTCAGCTATGCTTTGTTCAAATATGCTTTCTGGCCCTCTGTCTCTCTTGGTGCTCTCTGGAACCCCAATTATATGCAGATTTTTCCTTCTGAGGTTATCATTTTTTTCCCCTAACCTTTCCTCAGGGTCTTTTCATTGTTTTTCCCTTTTTTCCTCAGTTTCCTTCCTTGTCATCAACTTGTCTTCTATGTCACTTACTCTTCCTTCTACCTCATTAACCCTTGTCGTTAGGACCTCCAGTTTGGGTTGCATCTCATTTATTTGATTTTTGATTTCAGCCTGATTAGATCTAAATTCTGCAGTCATGAAGTCTCTTGATTTCTTTATATTTTTTTTTTTTCCAGAGCCACCAGTAGCTTTATAATAGTGCTTCTGATTTGGCTTTCTGACATTGAATTGTAATCCAAATTCTGTAACTCTGTGGCAGAGAGTACTGTTTCTGATTCTTTCTTTTGTGGTGAGTTCTTCTTTCTAGTCATTTTGCTCAGTGCAGAGTGGCTGTATGAGTGGGCTGCACCAAGAACATCAACGACGACCTATGTAGATTTCACCCTAGATGATTCTGCCAAGGTCAGATACCAGAAATTGAAAACAAAGATCAGACTGATATAAAACAAAAGGACAACTAAAGTGAAAAACAAATTTTAAAACAATGTAGTAAAAAAAAATAAAAGGCCAAGAATCCCAAAGAAGAGAAAAAGAATAGGAAAAAAAAGAAAGAAAAAAGAGAAAAAAAAGAAGGGGTACTGGGAGTTGGTGGTGGTGACAAAGTTGTAGTGAAGGCAGAATGTCATCTACCTGATGGGTTCTAGAGGATGATCCTCTTGTTTCTGAATATATTAAGTTCTGTATATTAGAAGATGCTCAGTCCCAAATTTATGTAAACCAGAAATACTTGTAGAGCCCCAACATTGACCACCAAAACATAAATGAGATAAAAGAGGGGAGCAGAATGGGAATGAGGAATCTCACAGAATGAAGCAGCATGGTATAGCACTAGGTTCTGGGTGCATGCTGGTCATGTTTTAGAAGAATTAACGGAATTAACTTCTGCCATTGTAGATCAAAATGAGGCAGAGAAAACAAAAAACACACACAAAAGCATATCTTGTATATCTCCCAAAATTAATTTGAGTATGTTGAAGGGAATCTAGAAGTGGAAAATATATTTAGGATTTTTGTAATTGTAGAAATTGAAATTATGTAATTGTAGAAATATGAAAGTCAAAAAGGAAGAGTCTTCAAATTGAAGAGGTGATAAAATATTGTAGTTAAGGTGGGAAAGGAGAAAAAAATTGGAAACTTACAGTCTGATATAAAAACGAGTTGTAGGAGATCCCTGGGTGGTTCAGCGGTTTCACACCTCCCTTTGGCCGTTTGGCCTGGAGTCCCGGGATCGAGCCCCGGGTTGGGCTCCTGGTGTGGAGCCTGCTTCTCCCTCTGCCTGTGACTCTGCGTCTCTCTCTCTCTCTCTCTCTCTCTCTCTCTCTGTGTGTGTGTCTATCATAAATAAATAAAAATAAATGTTAAAAAAAAAAACAAAAAAAACCTGAGTTGTACTGGAAAAAAGAAGAAAAAAAAATAGGAGGGGTAGCCTCTGGTTCTATATATTGTAAATCCCTTGACTTCCCCTGGAGCTTTCCAGTGCTGCTTGGTCAAGAACTTGCTCTTCTCCTGTCCTCTAGCTGGTCTGGGGGAGGGGCCTGCTGTGCTGATTCTCAGGTGTGTGCACCTGGGGGAGATGCCCTGACCCCTGCTGGGTGCTGGGCTCAGTGGGAACTGTTTACCCCATGAGGCCTCTGTTCTCTGGTGGCCTGCCTCTCCTAGTCACCCGGTGACACCAGGAAGAACAACAATACTGGCGGAGGCCATATCTCTAGCTCTGGAGTCAGCTCCCCACAGTAACTACCACAGTCTCCCAGTCCACACTGGCCTAGATGCTCCCGGGGAAGCGCAGATTCGCTGATCTTCACAGCTTGGGGGCACCCTGCAGCAGGAGCATCTTCGCTGTCCTGGAGGAGGCGCAGGATCCTGAGCTGTGTCCAATCGGAGCCCTGGCATCTGGGGCCTGTGTTGCTGGAATTGTGCTCCCAGGGCCACGACTCCTGAAGGCAGCAGGGTACAGACCCCTCCTTCTGGAGCCCCTGCCTGACTGACCGGCTTCTTCCCAAGGCCCCACCAGCTGCACATTCCAGCCCTTTACTGAGATCAGGGCACAGTCTGTGGCGCGCTTTACCTCAGGGCACACTTCCTCTATTAGTGACCTGGGAAACTGGAGGCTCCACTGCCCCTCTTGCGATTCTGCTCAGTTTCCTTGCTAAGTGCCATTCAGTCCCTCCAGGAGTAATCAGGTGAGGATTTTTTTAAAGTTCCTGCTTCTTGAGGGCTGGGCTTTCCTGTCCTGGAGGCTTTCGCTGGGCCTTAGCCCGGGTCCTCCCAGGGCCCTTTACCCACTTGATTCTTTTTTATTTTTTTCCACTTTCCTACCTCGTTAGAAGCAAAAATCCTTCTCTCTTTAAATCTCAGGTTGAATTCATAGGTTTTCAAGATGGTTTCAAAGTAATCTATGTAAGTTGGTGGGGCCAAGTGAGGTGAGGACCCCTACTCCTCCGCCATCTTCTCTAATACCAGGTTTGGACTTTATATTGCAAACAGAGAGGGGTCATTATGGGGTTTCAGGCCTGGGAGTGACAGATTAGATTTGGATTGGACTTAGTGGAGAAATGTGGATGGGGGATGGAGTGGCTGGAGGCACAGAAGCCAAGAATGCTTCTGTGGCAGCAATTTCAGCCAGATGTGATGTGGCCCTTGATTGCACTTGGAAGACGAGCCAAAAGGAAGAGTCCTTTTCAGCAGCTAAGGGAATAGGGGACACAAGAAGCATCTCAGCTGAGACCTCCTGAGAGTCTTTCTGGGGGTGCAGGGTGGTCATGTGGGGTAGCAAAAGGCTCTGGGGCTGCCAGCTTGAAGTATTCACATGATACAGGCCTGGCAGGCAAAGTGCTTAAATATTTATTACAAACAGAAATTGATGTTGGAGAACTAAATTCTCAAAAAGGAAATTGAAAGGAAAGGGAGGGTGGGCCTCTGAATTCCAATTTGTAGGGCCCGGCCTCTGCATGTTTCATCAACTACTTTGAGTGTGGTGGGACCAGATGTTCAGGATGAGAAGAGGTCCAGCTATTCACACTCCAATGCTCTACTTGGGAGCAGCTTATTATTCAGGGGCTGCATGAGGAAGGTCAGATGCAAAAATGCTTGAAAAAAGGAAGAGTGAATGAAATAGTGATGGACAGGGGGAGGACTTGTGTCAAGCTGCTGAAGGAATAATAGATATGAGAAGTGAGTTGAGAATTGAACATTGGAAAAAGGCAATGGAGTGTTTGGAAAGAGCATTGCCTATGAAATCAGCTAAGCCTTTATCCTTTTACTAGCCCTAAGAACTTGAGAAAATGTCTTAATGTCTCTGTGCTCAGTGAAGTACAAATAGTATAATCTAGAGCCATCATTATCATCATTATCATCATCACCATCATCACCACCATCACCTTCATCACTACCATCATATTTTCATTATCATCATCATCATCACCACCACCACCGTTATCATCACCATCACGATTGTTATTACCATCATCACTACCATCATCACCTCACCATCCTCACTATCATTACCACATCATCATCACTATCATCATTACCATCAAGATCACCATAATTATAACCACTATCATCACTGTCATCACCATCACAATCACCATCATCATCATCACTGTCACCATCATCATCATTATCACCACCCTTGTGATTATCATTGTGATTATTGCAATTATCATCATCATTATTATCATTTTGATCACATAATATGATCTATTTTTCAAAACAATGGTATCATTATAGAGTATTATCTATCTGTCCCCTTGCACAGTTGAAGAACCTGATATAGCTCTTAAGACATGGGGCATCATGTATGTGAGATAGATTGAGAATCCTTGCCTTGAGAGATATTTGGGACAAAAATGGTAGCTGTGTCTGTGGTGGACAAAAGAATGTATTTTGGGCATAGTCTTTATGGCCCCGAGGGGCCAGGTGCTGAGCTTCAAGACTCAGAGAGAAGATGTTAGGCCCAGCCTACCATGACAGTTATGTTCCTGTCTGTCTGAAGTAGAGGCAATGCCAGCGCTGTCTGGGACATAAGTGAAAGATGCATTCATTCATTTGTTTTGTGCTCATTCATTCCATCCAAATTTTTTGAAGCCCACTTCTTGGAGGGCACTGTGCAGGTCAATGTGGGGGCCTAAAGATGGCTGCTACCTCCCTGCTGCCCAGTCCCCCAGGAAGGAGGCCTGTGTTCCCTCCCCTTGCATCAGAGCTGGCACGGGGCTGCTTTGACCAGCAGAGAGTGAAGGCAAGAAGGCCCAACCATGCAGAAAGCTTAGAGAAGGCTTGTATAGGGAGAAGGGTCCTGTTGCCTGGGGCCGGGGGGGGTCCCACTGGAGCATGCTGCTCCATAGCCCAGTGTGAGGGCCAGGTCCCAGAGGACAGGTGCCTGGGTGAATTTTCCAAAGGAAGCCCTCCCACTTTCCCTTCCTCACCCCTGCACAGTTATGGGACCCTGAAAAATATTCCTTGTTTTGGTTTGCATTCCCAATTTCTGACTAGAAATTTGTAAGATATGAAAAGGTATAAAGAAAAAGTAGAAACCATCTGTAATTCTCCCACTCAGAAATAACTCTTATTATAGCCTGATAATTTCCTTCTTACTCTTCAAGAATCATTCTTTTGAGATAAAGACTGTAGGCTCCCCAAGAGCAGAGAACAGGAATTCCCACATGCTTGGGAAAAGTGCTGATCCCAGTGGCCTTGTGGGCTGTACAGTGCACTTACCGACCCCTCTGTGCCTCAGTTTATTCCTCTGAAATGGGGATAATAGGAGTCATTACTTTATAGGCTGTCTTTGAAGCATTCATCATCCTGCTAAAATTGAGCTGGGGTCACAGGGAACGCTGTGAGCATTGGTACTTGTATGACTCTGCTGAGAGCCGATGTCTACCAGGCCCTCATGGAGGTCAGTGCACAGTGCCCCTTCTCTGGAACTGGGAGTGCCACACCTCGGCCCCAGGAGAGGCACATGGCCAAAGACTGAATGCCCCGGGGGAGTCCCACACTTCCAAGCAGTCTGCGCTTGAGGTCTTGCCCCCCATCAGGGTGAGACTGACTTTATCTGAGGTCACCTTGAGTTGGCCTTTGAGCTTCCCGGAAAACTCACCTAAGACATTTTATTTTGACATCCATATACATCTGAGCTCTGCTTCTAGGAGATACAACCCAAGACAGTCGTATTAGCTTCTTGTGTCTGCTCTAACAAATTACGACATACTTGAAACGACTGAAAACAAAACAGACTTAGTAGTTTACAGTTCTGCAGGTCAGATGCCTGCCATCAGCTTCACTGGTTTTTAAGGCATCACTACAGCTGGGGTCCTAGTGGAGGCTCCAGGAAAGAATCCCTTCCCTCGCATTTTCCAGTGTCCACAGGCCACCACTCTTAAGCTTGTGACCCTTCTTCCATCTTCACTGCTCATCCTCCAACCTCTGCTTCTGTCACCAAGTCTCTGATTCTTCCCATGGTTTCATTAGGCTCCATCTACAATCTGAATAATCTCCCATCTCAAGGTTCTTAACTTCATCATACCTGTACAGTCCCTTCTGCCACGGGAGGTAACATTCTTGGGTTCTAGAGATAAAAACAAGGACATCTTTCAGAGTCTTTGCTCACTGGCCTCCAGCAACAGTTGTTACTATCAAAGGTCTCCTTCCTGGCTGTGTGGATAAGAGCACTGCAGGAGCCAGGGAAGGGCAGGCCAATGCCTTAACGCAGGGGTCCAGGGCAAGCTTTGAGCTGTACTGTATGCTCTTCCTCCTCCGCACCAAACATGAAACAAGTTCCTCCCTGCACCAACCCTCCAGCGGCTCTTATCCCTCGCGGAAAACCCCAGGCCTTGCTCATGCCTGCTTTTGCCCCACTGGTCACTTGCAGTTCCCTGAACATTCCAATCACACCTCTGCCCAGGTCTTGGTACACACTATTCCCTCTGCCAGACACTCATCCCCAGACTTCTGCACTTCTTTCAAGTGTTGGCTCAAGATTATGTGATGGACGCGTCCTCTCTGACTAACCTCTTTGACCTGGCCCCACCCTCGCTTGTACTCTGCTTTGTTTTTCTTCTTGACACTTTGGTGCAGCTGACTAGGTTTATTTGGTTATTTGTTTTGCTTCTGTCATCCTAGAATAGAAACTGCTGAGGTCAGGGACTTTGCAACTCTGGTGCCTAAAACACTATAAATCTAGGTAAATAACAAATGAATGAGTGAATGAGTGAATGCATGAATGAATGAATGTCAGATGCCTTGGAGAAAATTCTGGTTTGGGATTCCTGCTTCAAATCATCTGGTTGCCTCTCTGCTCCCTGGAGCTCACAGCTTACTGGGAAAGGTGCCATGTGCCCCCTCCTGGAATTGATCCCAATGTGCTTGGGGAAGGGGATGGTGTCTGCCCACCCAGGAAGAAGAAATGACTCTTTTTAAAACCAGGTGGCATCAGCACCTCTACTGTGAGACTCCTGGGGCCTGCAGACATTATATGCTTCTCAATGACCTTGGACCTGAAGGGAAAAACACACTCTGCAAATATGCTCTCACAGACTTAAAGTCTACATTTAAATGAGCTCATGGGAACTGACACTGCCATTAGTCTGTAATTTGTTTCTCAAAATTCTTCTATTTTAAGAAATTAAGCAGGAGGAGAAGAGGATGAGAAACAAAAGGGAGGGCAGGGCTGGGAGGGAATTTCTGTCCCAAAGGCAGACAGAGTCAGGGGTGGGCGGTGTAGGCGGTGTGGGGGAGGAGTGGGGGGAGAGGGAGGGGAGTTGGGAGGTGAGAGATTGTTGAAGTCCATGATTTCTGGTCTTTTCCTCCCCATGCTTGCTGTGGATATTTCTAGCTGGGAATATCATTACCGCTAGTACTGCGTGGAGGCCACGGTGTCCATGAGGCTCTCACTGGCACTCACTGCACACAGGGACCAGCCTAACCTGTGCAGCACGAGGAGGCTTGGCAGAGCCCACTCCCTAGCAAATATGAGAGGAGCTTCTCACACTCCTGCTGCCCCCTGGTCATGTGGCAATGCTCCTGGAGGGCTGGTTGGGCCCTCCAAACAGAGGGCAGAGGGTCCTCAGATGAGCCGGGGTCAGGCTTTTCTGGTGGATATGTACACCCTCAGGTGTGAGCAGCTACTAGTTCTTGACAGCTCCCACATTTGGCCCTGGAAACTGATCCATTGGCTTCAATTGACCTTAGGCTCATTTCCATTACAAAGAGTCACCAGGGTGAGTGGTAGCAGGTGCTTACTTGTGGATGGGTGGTACATCACTGCTGAAGGAGGAGGGACTGAGCCCTTAGTTGGTATATTTGGGTTGAATGCTGTTTGGGCTAAGAATATAGTAAGTGCAAAGGCCCTGAGGAGATAAGTTCCCGGCTTGTTTGAGGAGCAGCAAGGAACCCAGAGTGGAGTGAAGTTGGGAGAGAAGGATGTGGATGTAGTCAGAGGCCTGAATAGGATGCAACAGATGGGGCCTTGCAGAAAACTGTGGGGACTTTGCCATCACTTTGAGACAGCGGCAATGGAGCTCAGAGTGAGGAGGGCCTGGCCTGACCTACCCTGTGGAAAGATCCCTCTGGTGATGTGCTGGGGGAAGACTTGTCAGGGGCCGGGGTTGGGGGAAGTACAGCTATATGTTAGGAGGCAGGAGATGAGGATGAGCTTGGACCACGATGTCAGCAGGCAGGGCAGGCTCAGAGAGGTGACTGGATCCAGGTTTATGTTGTTGGAAAGGCGGAGCCTGGGCTTTGTTGCTGTGGGATGAGGAGTGGGAGAGGAAAGTGTTAGCCACAGCTAATGGCAGTTGTGTCAGAGGTGAATTGAGAGGGGGGTGTAGAGGACAATGGTGTATAATGGGGTGGGTGTGTGCATTCCTGGGCTGTTCAAGCAGGCTGTCATAGCAGGTGAGGCCTGCCCAAGTTGACAGAGTCAGGGAGAAAGAAGGATGAGTTTACCCTAGGGGACTGTGCAGGCACCTGTTTCTGGTTCCCTTCTTGGTGACCCAGCTGCCCAGGGCCTCTTGACTGAGCAGCTCTGAGCCTCACTTGCTGAGGGGTCAGGCTGCTCGAAGCTCTGAGACTTGGAATCACTTAGAATCACTGGATTTCCCATTACCTCCATCAGGGCTCTCTGCAGCCCAAGCCTTGGTGGTGGTAACTCTGCTCATAAACAGGGCCCCCACACTGTGCTCAGGGGAGCTGGAACACAGGCTCCCTCATCCCTGAGGGCCCCAGCCCTCCAGTCAGCTCTACCTTCACTCATATTGCCCAGACCCATGGTGTGCTATGTTCAGCTCTGGGCAGGTCCAGAAGTGAGTTTTACACTGAGGACAAACACAGGCTTTGACTCTGCTACTGGCATGTAGGAGCGTGTCCTCTTGCTCTGTGGCCAGTCTGGACCCTCTGTAGCATTGAGGTCACAGGGACCCTTCTTCACCCCTGACTGCTCAGATCAATCTGGGCCTTAGTTTGTCTTAGATTTGCACCACATATTACTTCTAAGGTTTTTCCCTTGAAGCTTTGGGTTGCTTTTTCATTGTTATTGTTGCTATCATTTTTTAGTTTTTGTGTATCTTTGTTTTACCTCAAGACTTAAAAGCTTTTCAGTGTTTCTCTAAAGGCCCCTCTTGTGCCCTTCTCCCCTCAGCCTTGTGGTCCTGGGGGCTTGTCCTGTCCTGCAGCTCAGTGGTCCTCCTGAGTCACCTCCATCTTTCTTTTAGATTGGATGCAGTATTATCTGGTCCTTGTCTTCATATTTCCTGGTTTCACTCTCACTTTGTTGGACTCTATTATGAATAACTTCCTAAAAACATGGGTTTTATATAGAGTTTTATATCGAGTTAAATTTTTTAATTATTGCATTTCTAAAAAGATTTTGCTTTCACATTTTCTGATAATTTGGCTAGGTGAAGAATTGTACACCTGTACAAAGCATTTCTGCTTAGATCTTTGCAGAAACCCTCCATTGCCGTCTGGAAATCATGATGTCTGATGTTATTGGAATAGTTGGAATGTTTATGGGTGATAAACATTGTCTTGAGCAGCTCTAAGCCTCACTTGCTAAAGAGTCAGGACAAAAAAGCAAAACATTGATAATGTTTTGTCTTTTTGTCTTTTGCTCAAAAGACTAAAAGAATTCTTTTGTCCTTTGACTCCAACAAATTTTCCTCTTAATTTTAGATAACTTCCCCCCCTTCATTTTCTTCTGCCCTTTTCAAACTTATACTGGTCAGTTGTTGGAGCTTCTGGATTGATTCCCTATATGATTGATCATTATTTCTAGTGTTTCCTTCTATACTGTAGATAATATTTTTGTTTTTGTCTTTCTACTAAATTGTTCATTTTGGCAATGTGCATAGTAGTCATGAGAATTTTCTTGTTCTCTGATTTTTAATTTATTTTTATTATTTTTTAAAGATTTATTTATCTATTTCTAGATAAGAGGGAGGGAGAGAGAGAGAGTGCTAGCAGGGAGAAGGGAAGAGAGAGAGAGAGAGAGAGAGAGAGAATCTCAAGCAGACTCCCCTCTGAGTGTAGGGTCTGATGTGAGGCTCCATCTCAGAACCCTGAGATCATGACCTGAGCCAAAATCAAGAGTCAGATGCTTAACGAATTGAGCCATCCAGGTGCCCCCAATTTTTGATTTTTTATGATAGCCTGTTCTGTGGATGCCTTCCTTATCACATCCAATTTCTCCAGAACACTAATTGGGTATCTCTTCCTAAAGTTATTTATGGAAATTTGCTTACTGAGTGATAACTGTTTTGTTTGGGACTGCCCCTCCTCTTTACTATATATATCTTTACTACTCCCCTTTCTTTTCTATGCTTTCTTCATGAGTTATGGTCCTGGGACCATTCATGTTTGAGAACCAGGCACACAGGCTGCCTGGAAGCTGAGTTTTGGGAACTGCAAGCCCATGGTCAGAAATCCCTTTAGATGACATTGGCCATTATTTGGGGACATGTTCAAGACATAAAGGCTGTTGTCGGGTGCTAGCCTGCCCCCTTGGTTCTCAGCAGCATGTGACACAGCTGGCCACTCCCAGGTCACTGTCCTCTTGGCTCTTTGCCTACCTCCAAGGCCACTTTTACTATCTGCTCTCCTGGCCTCTCTTCATCTTCCTGACCCAGAAGTGTTGGAGGCCCTGGGACTACATCCTGGTTCTTTTGTCTCTTCCATCTTTACTCACTCTCTACAGGGTCTCATTCAAGTTCATGGTTTTGAGAAATAGATACATGCTGATACCTCTGAAGTATTATTTGGAATTCTTTGGAATTCTTCACAGAGCCTCATGTGCCCCATCCTGTTCAGGGCCTCTGAGCACATCCCCTATCTTCCTCTTCCTTGACCTCATTCTGCTCTGGATTCCTTACTCCTCCTCAAGTAAGTCAGGAGCATGTCCCCTCAGGGCCTTTGCATTTGCTATTCTTAGCCCAAACAGCACTCAACCCAAATATATCACTCAGGGCTCATTCCCTACCTCCTTCAGCAGTAGTGAGGTATGTATCACCCACCCATAAGAAAGTACCCTGGTGACTCTTTGTAATGGAAATGATCCTAAGGTTAATTGAAATCAGTGGATCAGTTTCCAGTGCAAAATATGGGAGCTGTCAGGAACTAGCACCCTGACTGTATCTCCCCTTGCTCCCACTATAGAGGCAGAGCTGGGAGGAGAAAGGGGTCTATACTGGCTGGTCCTGGGCCATGCAAAGGAGGCCCTATGGATGTAGATGGGAAATGGGCAGAATGTTGATTTGCATAAGCAAATGGGAAGATTGGTTTTAGTTTTCTCCTGAAGGGAAAGAGGTGGTGGAGAGACTGGAGGGAAAAGTCTTAGCATGGCATGGCCTAACCAAAGACAAAATTTCAGTCCAGGAATGTGTACTGTGCCATGGCAAGAGGTTTGTGAGCAATCATGGGGGATATTCCTGTATTCCCTTTCAGTCATGGCCAGGTGATGATTATAAACAGCAACATAACTCAGAAATAAGAGAAAAGAATTCAGTGGGAGGAGGCAGACCAAGCTTCTGAGGGCTAGGAATCTGAAAACCCCTTAGAATTTCCCAGGAATACTGAGGAGGCTTTAGATATTCAATGGAGTCTGTCTTCCACAGACAGAAGCATCAGGGAGATCTCAGCTGATGTGGCAGCAGTGTCCCACCTCCAGCAAATGTCCAGCCCTTGGTTCCAAGGTTCTGGGAATATGTTATTTCCTGTGGGAAAGGCACTTTGTAGGTGTGATTTAGTTAAGGCTCTTGAGATGGGGCTATTGTCCTGGATTATCCAGTTTCATCAAATCTAAGTCCTTTAAAAAGTAGGAAAGGAAGATGGAGGAGGAAGGTCAGCAAGATACAACATTAAAAGGACAGGGCTTGCCCTTGATGGTTTGATACAGGAAGGGGGCTGTGAGCTGAAGGCTGTGGGCAGCCTCTAGAAGTTTGCAACCAGCAAGAAAATGGGGACCTCAGTCCTACAACCACAAGGAAACTGATGCTCCCTTGGTTAATTGCCAGTAAGAAAACTGCCTTGCCAATACCTTGATTTCTGTGCAGTGGACTTCTGATCTTCAGAACTAGAAGATAATGAATTTCTGTTGTCTTAGGCTACTGAAGTTGTGGTGATTTGTTCCAGTTGTGTGCAGTAAAGGATTAGCTCTGTAGGCCAGGGTTGTTTAGGACTAGTCCTTCCCAGCTCCTGGGGCATAACTTCTGAGCTCTTAGAATATCCTGCTGGATAAAAGGGTCTTTGTATATCTGAGTGAGGCTTTCGGCAATGCCAGACAGTTCATGCAAACAATGTGATTTAAGGCTGTCTCAGTCTGCTCAGGCTGCTATAACAAAGAATCAAGGCTGGGCAGCTTGAACAAAAGAAAGTTGTTATTTCATATTCTGGAGGCAAGATCAAGGTATTGGCAGGTGTAGTTTCTCCTGAGGCCTCTCTCCTTGACATGCAGATGGGCACCTTCTTGCTGTGTCTTCACAGTCTTTCTTTTGTATTTACATTTCCCTTGGTGTCTCTGTGTGCCCCAATTTTCTTTTATAAGAACACTGGTCAGATTGAATGAGGGCCACCCTAATGGCCTCATTGAACTTAATCACATCTTTATTTTTATTTTTTTAATTTCTAAAAGATTTTATTTATTTATTCATGAGACAGAGAGGGAGAGGCAGAGACATAGGCAGAGGGAGAAACAGGTTCCCTGCAAGGAGCCCGATGTGGGACTCAGTCCTAGGACGCCAAGATCATGCTCTAAGCCAAAAAGCAGATGCTCAACCAGTAGGCTACCCAGGTGTCCCTTAATCACATCTTTAAAGTCTCCATATCCAAATATAGTCACATGCCAAGGTGCTGGGGGTCAGGGTTTCAGCATAAAAAATTTGGGGTGGGGGTAGAATGCAATTCATCCCAAAACAATGATGAGTGCTTGGGAAATCCCTCGGTGGCTCAGTGGGCTTAGCTCCTGCCTTTGGCCCAGGATCCTAGAGTCTGGGGATCGATCCCTGCATGGGACCTGCTTCTCCCTCTGCCTGTGTCTCTGCCTCTCTCTCTCTCTCTCTCTCTTTCTCTGTGTCTGTCATGAATAAATAAATAAATAAATCTTTAAAAAAAAACAACAAAACAACGAGGAGTGCTTGTTTTTCTTTACCTAGGCCCTGAGGCACACTGTGTATAGTTTGGCTGCTGGGTGGCTGGAGACTGAGTCATTATGGTCATTCACATGGGCTCTCCACGCCTGTGTGACTGACCCCCAGAAAACACTATGGATCGCCACACTGCAGACATGTAGTCACATATCCTTGCTGGGAGACCTAAGTACTGTCCATGTGACCCCACTGGGAGGGAACACTAACTGCTCTCTCCTGAGCCACCTGTGTGCCTTTTCCCTTTGCTGCTTTCATCCTATCACTGCAACACACCATAACTATGAGTACAAAACTGTGAGTTTTGTGAGTCTTATTGACTTGTCAACTTAGAGATGTCCTGGGAACCTCTCAGTAGTAGAAGCAATAGAAAACTAATACATTTTAATAACAAAGGCAGGTTGTGAAATGAATCAAGCTGCAGTGGTAACACTACTTAATCAGTTAAAATGTTACCTTCCCCAGAGGCCTCTGTGTGTGAGTAGGGGTCTAGGCCTTCATTGGCTTGAATGAATGAATGGTGGTGTAAAGCGGTTCTGGTCATTTAGCAGA
The DNA here is from genome assembly GCF_048164855.1 of Canis lupus baileyi. NCBI lineage: Eukaryota > Metazoa > Chordata > Mammalia > Carnivora > Canidae > Canis > Canis lupus. The sequence continues at coordinate 27,318,107 of NC_132857.1, read as the reverse complement.
GTTGGTAGGGATTTCCCTCCTGGTGGAAGCCACTGTCATACCTCCCATGACCAGCTAGATTCCTGCTGTATGTTTTTCTTGTAAGGAAATATGTTCTAAAAAGAATCTTAATCTGATTCTGTGAGAAGGGCCTGAAACTCCCTTCCTGAGGAGTCTTGAAGCTGAATGGCCAATGGCATCAAGATTGTGGCTGTCCTGCCAGCATCAGGGATGCTTGGGAAGAGAATCAGTGTCTGTAGTACTGATCCCCACTGTCTCTTTGCAGTTCCTGGGAACAGTGGCAACATCACTTTCCTGCTAGTTCTGTCAGGCCTGGTGGGTGAACTGTGTGTGAGCTGAGATGTTTCTCTGCCATGGGCTCATGAGTATTGAAGGCTTCCACCTGGGAGACTACACAGCACAACTGCCCTGCTGCTCCTCAGCCATCTGCATTTTGTAGCATCTACCTCTTTTGCTCCCTGTGCCTTTTCTCTCCTCCCTTCTAGTTGGCTTATGGAGGCCCCTTTGCTCTGCTATGCCTGGAAGCGGTAGCTCTGAATCACTCCTGATTGCAGATATTCTCAGGTTTGCCACACATCATGCAGCCTGGATGTTAAAAAAAAAAATCAAGTTAAAGTGAGCATGCCACAGAGTCATGGGATAACAAAACAAACAGGACTTTGCAGATATCTGTATGTAGGCAAAGGGACACTGAGCAGGACAATAGAGCTTGAGAAGTTAACAATGTGGGACAGTTCACAGAAGGAGTGCTGCCTTCACAGACCTTCCCAAAAGTAGTGCTGAGGGCTAGGAATGTGTGAGGAGGGAGTGGGGGGAATGTGGGAGCATCTCCCCAGGAAGGAGGGTCAAAGATCCAGTGTGTGAAAATGTGCTGCTCATTAGGAACACACAGCCTGGCCGACCACACAGTCAGCTGCTCTCCTTGGAGACAGAGGGAGAGTCTGTGCCATGCCATGTACTGTCCCCAGTGGGCCCTCAGCTCTGCTGAATAGATTCCTTCCAGCTGGGTAGCCTGCCCCAGGAGGCTACACTGACCTTGAGGTCCTGGAAGATTTCTGCTCCTATGGCAGGACCTCTTGGTCTGCTGTTTTTCTCCTGTGTTCCCCCAACTTCTTTGATTCTCAGGAAGAGAAGGAAACAAGCAAGCATTGAGTGACAGGCCCTGCAAGGGTGACTTGGCACAAGGGTCCTTTCTGATCTCAGCAATGTGGTGACATCACCATGGTACTGATAAGCTGCTGAGGATCAAAGAGTATTAGGGGAACCCAGCCAGAGTGGGCTTGTTTTGTCTGCTCCAAAGTGCCTTCTTGAATGTTCTGGCGCCTAAGAGGCCCCTGCTGTCCCCTTTGGGGTCTGGGAGCTGAGGTAGTCAGGCTGCTGCAGAGATTTTCCCTCCCCTGGAGGGAAAGAGCTGCCTGCCTGGGGGAACTGGAGTTGTACACCTCTCTGCCCTCCTCCCCTGTGGCCTTCCTGGGACTCCTTTGGGAGGAGCCCTCCCTATGCAAGCAGTGTAGTGTTTCCCTGGGCCCATGAGCTGAGCTTCCCTTCTTACTCTGGAGCAGTAGGTTTGTAGCTATAAGACTCTCTAGGCTCAGGTCGCTGGTACTGGCCCTGCCTAGAAGGGGCCTAGTCTAGCCCCTGCTGCCCTTCTAGTACTTCCTGCTCTCTTCCCCAGAACTTCCCTGCTCTTCTACCTGTGGAGGCTGAGAAAATTAAGGCTATTCCACCTAAAGTTCAGTGTTAGCACAAGTACAGCAATCTCAGGCCCCTGTGAATAAGAGCTGAACTTTACCTTACTTCAATTGGGGCGGGGGGGAGGGGCAGCTTAACGCCCTAGAAAGCCCATATTAGAATGAGAACAGCTCAATATCAGTGGCAGGAAGCCCCGTATTAGAATGAGAACAGAGCTCAATGCCTTTGAAAGCCCCATATCAGAATGTAAACAGAACTTAAGGAATTGCTCCAGCCCTTCTGGAGGTCCCTTAGACCAGCCCTTAAAACTAAGCTGAAACCCACCTCGGGGTTCAAGTCCCTGCTCCGCTGTGTCAGGTATACTTGGACCCAAGCTCGAGCTTATTAATAAACCCTTGTGTACTTGCATCCGTATCGGCTCCTTGGTGGTTTCTCGGATTAGCAATCTTGGGCACAACACTACCCAGCCACCATCTCTAGAAAATTAGCCAGGTGTCCCAGGAAGGAACCCCAGCATGCCACCCTCTGTGGACCCATCTGACCTTCCTACATTCCTTCTCAGGTATAGTTCTTCCAGGCCTGGGCCCATGGCTCTTCTGATGTAAGTGGCCTTTCTCTCACCTATGAACCTGGGCCCAGTTACCCATGCTGTATAACTAGCTTCCAACTTTAGTGGCATATGACCCCCATTAGTTATGTTCACAATTTTATGGATAGCACACAGTGGGGATGGCCTGTCTCTGTTCCATGATGGCTGGGGCTGGTTGAGGGGACTTGAAGATGGGAGCTGAAGTTACTGAAGAGCAGTTGCTCACATAGCTGGTAGGTGATGCAGCTGTTAGCTCAGGCCCGAGCTGGGGCTGCTGGTTGCAATGTGCATATGGCGACTCATGTGGTTTGCCTGGGATTCCTCACAACATGGTGCTCAGGTTCCATCTGGCTCCGGGTGGAAGAGGTGTTGCCTTTATGACCTATCTTGAGGTCATAAGAGGTTGTAGCAACATTTTTATTTTTTTTATTTTATTTTTTTATAATAAATTTTATTTTATTTATTTTATAATAAATTTATTTTTTATTGGTGTTCAATTTACCAACATACAGAATAACACCCAGTGCTCATCCCGTCAACTGCCCCCCTCAGTGCCCGTCACCCATTCACCCCCAACCCCCACCCTCCTCCCCTTCCATCATCCCTAGTTCATTTCCCAGAGTTAGGAGTCTTTATGTTCTGTCTCCCTTTCTGATATTTCCCACGCATTTCTTCTCCCTTCCCTTCTATTCCCTTTCACTATTATTTATATTCCCCAAATGAATGAGAACATACACTGTTTGTCCTTCTCCGATTGACTTACTTCACTCAGCATAATACCCTCCAGTTCAATCCACATTGAAGCAAATGGTGGGTATTTGTCGTTTCTAATGGCTGAGGAATATTCCATTGTATACATAGACCACATCTTCTTTATCCATTCATCTTTCAATGGACACCAAAGATCCTTCCACAGTTTGGCTATTGTGGACATTGCTGCTAGAAACATCGGGGTGCAGGTGTCCCGGTGTTTCATTGCATCTGTATCTTTGGGGTAAATCCCCAGCAGTGCGATTGCTGGGTCGTAGGGCAGGTCTATTTTTAACTCTTTGAGGAACCTCCACACAGTTTTCCAGAGTGGCTGCACCAGTTCACATTCCCACCAACAGTGTAGGAGGGTTCCCTTTTCTCCGCATCCTCTCCAACATTTGTGGTTTCCTGCCTTGTTAATTTTCCCCATTCTCACTGGTGTCAGGTGGTATCTCATTGTGGGTTTGATTTGTATTTCCCTGATGGCAAGTGATGCAGAGCATTTTCTCATGTGCATGTTGGCCATGTCTATGTCTTCCTCTGTGAGATTTCTCTTCATGTCTTTTGCCCATTTCATGATTGGATTGTTTGTTTCTTTGGTGTTGAGTTTAAGAAGTTCTTTATAGATCTTGGAAACTAGCCCTTTATCTGATACGTCATTTGCAAATATCTTCTCCCATTCTGTAGGTTGTCTTTGAGTTTTGTTGACTGTATCCTTTGCTGTGCAAAAGATTCTTACCTTGATGAAGTCCCAATAGATCATTTTTGCTTTTGTTTCTTTTGCCTTCGTGGATGTATTTTGCAAGAAGTTACTGTGGCCGAGTTCAAAAAGGGTGTTGCCTGTGTTCTCCTCTAGGATTTTGATGGAATCTTGTCTCACATTTAGATCTTTCATCCATTTTGAGTTTATCTTTGTGTCTGGTGGAAGAGAGTGGTCTAGTTTCATTCTTCTGCATGTGGATGTCCAAATTTCCTAGCACCATCTATTGAGGAGACTGTCTTTCTTCCAGTGGATAGTCTTTCCTCCTTTATTGAATATTAGTTGACCATAAAGTTCAGGGTCCACTTCTGGGTTCTCTATTCTGTTCCATTGAACTATGTGTCTGTTTTTGTGCCAGTACCACACTGTCTTGATGACCACAGCTTTGTAGTACAACCTGATATCTGGCATTGTGATGCCCCCAGCTATGGTTTTCTTTTTTAAAATTCCCCTGGCTATTCGGGGTCCTTTCTGATTCCACACAAATCTTAAAACAATTTGTTCTAACTCTCTGAAGAAAGTCCATGGTATTTTGATAGGGATTGCATTAAATGTGTAAATTGCCCTGGGTAGCATTGACATTTTCACAATATTAATTCTGCCAATCCATGAGCATGGAATATTTTTCCATCTATTTGTGTCTTCCTCAATTTCTTTCAGAAGTGTTCTATAGTTTTTAGGGTATAGATCCTTTACCTTTTTGGTGAGGTTTATTCCTAGGTATCTTATGCTTTTGGGTGCAATTGTAAATGGGATTGACTCCTTAATTTCTCTTTCTTCAGTCTCATTGTTAGTGTATAGAAATGCCATTGATTTCTGGGCATTGATTTTGTATCCTGCCACGCTACCAAATTGCTGTTTGAGTTCTAGCAATCTTGGAGTGGAGGCTTCTGGGTTTTCTATGTAGAGTATCATGTCATCGGCGAAGAGGGAGAGTGACTTCTTCTTTGCCAATTTGAATGGCTTTAATGTATTTTTGTTGTCTGATTGCTGAGGCTAGGACATCTAGTACTATGTTGAATAGCAGTGGTGAGAGTGGACATCCCTGTCTTGTTCCTGATCTTAGGGGAAAGGCTCCCAGTGCTTCCCCATTGAGAATGATATTTGCTGTGGGCTTTTCATAGATGGCTTTTAACATGTTGAGGATGTTCCCTCTATCCCTACACTCTGAAGAGTTTTGATCAGGAATGGATGCTGTATTTTGTCAAATGCTTTCTCTGCATCTAATGAGAGGATCATATGCTTCTTGGTTTTTCTCTTGCTGATATGATGAATCACATTGTTTGACGGGTGTTGAACCAGCCTTGTGTCCCGGGGATAAATCCTACTTGGTCATGGTGAATAATTTTCTTAATGTGTTGTTGGATCCTATTGGCTAGTATCTTGTTGAGAATTTTTGCATCCATGTTCATCGGGGATATTGGTCTGTAATTCTCCTTTTTGGTGGGGTCTTTGGTTTTGGAATTAAGGTGATGCTGGCCTCATAGAACGAATTTGGAAGTACTCCATCTCTTTCTATCTTTCCAATCAGCTTTAGGAGAATGGGTATGGTTTCTTCTTTAAAAGTTTGATAGAATTCCCCTGGGAAGCCATCTGGCCCTGGACTCTTGTGTCTTGGAAGGTTTTGATGACTGCTTCAATTTCCTCCCTGGTTATTGGCCTGTTCAGGTTTTCTATTTCTTCCTGTTCCAGTTTGGTAGTTTGTGGCTTTCCAGGAATGCGTCCATTTCTTCTAGATTGCCTAATTTATTGGCATATCGCTGTTCATAATATGTTTTTAAAATCGTTTGTATTTCCTTGGTGTTGGTAGTGATCTCTCCTTTCTCATTCATGATTTTATTAATTTGAGTCTTTTCTCTCTTCTTTTTAATAAGGCTGGCTAATGGTTTATCTATATTATTAATTCTTTCAAAGAACCAACTCCTGGTTTTGTTGATCTGTTCCTCAGTTCTTCTGGTCTATATTTCATTGAGTTCTGCTCAAATCTTTATTAATTCTCTTCTTCTGGGTGTAGGATCTATTTGCTGTTTTTTCTCTAGCTCCTTTATGTGTAAGGTTAGCTTTTGTATTTGAGTTCTTTCCAGTTTTTGAGTGGATGCTTGTATTGTGATGTATTTCCCCCTCAGGACTGCATTTGCTGCATCCCAAAGATTTTGAACAGTTGTATCTTCATTCTGATTAGTTTCCATGAATCTTTTGAATTCTTCCTTAATTTCCTGGTTGACCCTTTCCTCTTTTTGCACGATGATCCTTAACCTCCATGTGTTTGAGGTCCTTCCAAACTTCCTGTGATTTAGTTCTAATTTCAAGGCATTATGGCCTTTTGATGGGGTCATTAAGCCCGTTCCCGTTCAGAGTTACTATTGCAAGGTATGAGTTTAGTGTCATCATGATATCTATTCAGTCCTTGTTTTTGTGGATTGTTCCAATGAACTTCTTCTTAAAGGGGAATCTTAAGAGTCCCCCTTAAAATTTCTTGCAGAGCTGGTTTGGAGGTCAGATATTCTTTCAGTTCCTGCCTGTTGTGGAAGCTCTTTATCTCTCCTTCCATTTTGAATGAGAGCCTTGTTGGATAAAGTATTCTTGGTTGCATGTTCTTCTCATTTAGGACCCTGAATACATCCTGCCAGCCCTTTCTGGCCTGCCAGGTCGCTGTGGATAGGTCTGCTGTTACCCTAATGCTCGTCCCCATAAAGGTGAGGGATTTCTTGTCTCTTGCTGCTTTAAGGATCTTCTCTTAATCTTTGGAATTTGCAAGCTTCACTATTAAATGTCGAGGTGTTGGACGGTTTTTATTGATTTTAGGGGGGGATCTCTCTATTTCCTGGATCTGAATGCCTGTTTCCCTTCCCAGATTAGGAAAGTTTTCAGCTAGGATTTGTTCAAACACATATTCTGGCCCTCTGTCCCTTTTGGCGCCCTCGGGAACCCAAATTAAACGTAGGTTTTTCTTCCTCAGGCTGCCGTTTATTTTCCTTAATCTATCTTCATGGTCTTTTAATTGTTTGTCTCTTTTTTCCTCAGTTTCCCTCTTTGCCGTCAACTTGTCTTCTTTGTCACTCACTCATCCTCCCACCTCATTAACCCTCGTCGTAGGACTTCTAGTTTGGATTGCATCTCATTTAACTGATTTTTAATTTCTGCCCGATTTGATGTAAATTCTGCAGTCATGAAGTCTCTTGAGTCCTTTGTGCTTTTTTCTAGAGCCACCAGTAGCTTTATAATAGTGCTTCTGAATTGGCTTTCTGACACTGAATTGTAATCCAGATTTTGTAACTCTGTGGGAGAGAGGACTGTTTCTGATTCTTTCTTTTGAGGTGAGGTTTTCCTTCTGGTCCTTTTGCTCAGTGCAGAGTGGCCAAAAACAAGTTGTATTGGGAAAAGGAGAAAAAGAGAGAGAAAGAAGGAAAGAAAAGAGAAAAAGAAAAAAGAAAAAAAGAAGAAAAAAAGAAAAAATAAAGAGAAGGAAATGAGAAAGAAAAAGGAAGAATGGAAAAAAATGGGTGGGGGAAGGAAACAGAAATCAAAAAGAAAAAAAAAAAACACTGGGGAGTATCCTCTGGTTCTGTATACTTCAAGTCCCTTGACTTCCTCTGGATCTTGTCCGTCCAGCTGGTCTTCTGGGGGAGGGGCCTGTTGTGCTGATTCTCAGGTGTTAGCACTTGGGGAAGCTGCTCAGCCCCCTGCCTGGTGCAGGGCTCAGAGGGGGTTGTTTACCCTGTGAGGCCCCAGGAGGAACAACCGCAGTGGCGGGGCCAGCTCTGCAGCTCTGGAGTCAGCTCCCGCAGTAGCTCCAGAGCTCTCCGTCTGCAGGGCCTGGAGGCTCCGGGGCGGGGCCACTGATCTGCTCAGCTCGGGGCAGGAGCGTCCTCACTGTCCTGGGCCCTCCCGGCCTCTGCCTGTCCCGGGGGAGGCCGGATCCTGGTCTGTGTCCCGGCGCCCTGTGCTCGGGGGCCTGCGCTGTTGGATTCGATCCCGCCCCGCAGCCCCCTCTGCGGAGCCCCCCTGAGCCCCCCGAGCTGCTCCCGCCCCGCAGCCCCCTCCGCGGAGCCGCCCCCGAGCCCCCCCCGAGCTGCTCCCGCCCCGCAGCCCCCTCCGCGGAGCCTCCCCCGAGCCCCCGAGCTGCTCCGGGTCCCCCGTGCGCGCTGCAGCCCTTAGGGAGCTCGGCGCACTCTCCCGGGGCGCAGGTGCCTGTTAGTGTCCCCGGGAGCCCGAGGGCATCCCCGCCCTCCTGGGTCCTGCTCCACCTCCCTGCGAGCCCCTTTCCCCCGGGAAGGTTGGTGCAGCTCCTGCTCCTCCAGGACGGGGCTCTCCTGTCCTGGGGACACTCGCCCCGGCCTCAGCCCGGCTCCTCGCGGGGCCCCTGCCCTTGGAGGCCTTTTGTGTCTTTATTTCTTTTTCCCCGTCTTCCTACCTGATAGAAGCTTGAACTCTTCTCACTGTAACATTCCAGCTGGTCTGTCTTTAAATCTCAGGCCGAATTCGTAGATTTTCAGGATGACTTGAAGGTTATCTAGGTCATTTGGTGGGGACAGGTGACTTGGGGACCCTACTCTTCAGCCTTCTTGCCCCTCCTCCTGTGGCACCATTTTTAAAAACGCAATCTGCCACATTACCTATGGACGAAGTGAGTTCACTTGTTCATTCACTTATTCATTCAACCACTGTGTCACAGCTCCTCCTGTATGCCAGATGCCTGCTAGTTGCTGGGAGAACAGGAAACCCTGCAGACACAGTCTTAGTGACCCTGTAGCATGCACCCTAGTTGGGGGAGGCTGAGAGAAGACAGTGCCTATGTGGACCAGCATTTTCCCCTTATTAGACGTTGTTAAAAATCTGCTAGTTCCAAAAGGCTTTTATCTCACAGGCTGAGTCCTTAACATGATTCTCAGACCATTGAAGCCCCCTACTCATTTTAATACTCCCTAGCTCTGGGGATAGATCTGGTCCATGTGAGTTCTGTGGGGGAGAAGCAGAGCTGGCCCTGGCAAGTGGAAAGGCAGGTGATCCCAGGAAGGGGAGGAGGAGCCAGCAAGTATACTTGTACACTCTGGAAGATGCTGTGGGTACAAGTGGAGTAGCCTTGCTATTAGAAAAAGCAGACTCTGTGTCTCTGTCCCACCACAGGAGGACAGCTCAGCTTGTCTGAAACACATCATGAGGATTATAGAAAGCAATGTGCGCGGGTTAGCCAGGCCTCGGAAATACTCTCTGTAGTTGTGAACTACCTTTGGCAGTTGGGTGAAGCCTAGGGTCTCCTTCTTAAAATAATGGTTTTAAATGCATCAAATAAAACCCATAGGGTATAAAGGAAGCCAATTATATTGAAATACAGTTATTGAATCATTTAAAAGGCAAGTTCGAGTTTTGGTAGCATCTGTGTTTCTCAATGAACATGTAATATAGCAAGAGTAGCAGTTTCAGATTACCATAGTTTCAAAGTAATGATGAGGTAGGTGAAGGATGTTTTGAGATGTCTGTGGCACCTGTTAAATGAGAGGAAAATACCTGTGATTTCTTCAGGTGATAGTCATGGTACTGCTAAATCTTATTGGGATTTGTTGCTCATATTCATCATGGAACAAAGTTCTAATTTTAGTTAAGAGTTTGGTGGGAAAAAAAGATAGATGTTTTCATTCCCGCATTCAGGGCTTCCCTGAAATTCTATCCTTAGATGCCCTGGGTCTAGGTCTCCTGAGAGCCTACCCTGTGCTCCCTGACAGGGGAGCCTGCCTGGTGTTGATGGTGCTCAGTAAATGTTCCAGAACCTTCTCTGCTTCTGTTGCCCTGGGCCCTGCCCATGGTAGGGAATCCCATTCCATAAATCCTTCAATTCAATCTAAGCTCAGGATGGCTAAATTATGCCTCCCAGAGACTGAGTTTCTCCTTGCTCTGAGCAGAGGCTCCTCAGATTACACTGACATTTGGAGCTTGGGTTTCAGCCACATTTTCAAATTTTTCCTTTTATTTGTGTGGAAACCTGAGAAGGCTCTGTGGTCTGATCTCATCATTAATCATTGTGGGACTCCAGTGTTTGCATGCCCGAGTGAGAAATCTGTTCTTTGTTTCTTTTTGCTCCCTGGATTTTCACTTTGCCTCTGAATGAGGGTTGGATGATTCGGTGCTCTATGCTTCTCTGTGCTGTGCCTGCTCTCACTCCACCAGGCTCCTCCTCTCCCCTCCTTTTCTGCTTCCACATCCAGCCCTCCCTGTCCTACTGGAGGGTGGTACACACACACACACACACACACACACACACACAACAATTTATTTGTTCTTTCCAAGAACTGGTTGGCTTATGGCAAAAGTGCTAATTTGTTGGGGCAAGATTCAATCGCCAGGGAGAATTGCACAATGGAGATAAATGGTTTTATGGAGGTGAATGCTAAAAATTGCTCTGTCTGTACTTTTTCTCTTTCCTTTTCCATCAAAAATTTCAGTGAAGATGAGACTGAAACCAAGATTTCAAAGGCTCTTACGGCTGGATTCTAAAGGGGCTTCTTAACTCCATGTGTTGTGCCCAAGATTGTGAATCCGAGAAGCCACCAAGGGGCCGACACCGATGCAAACACACGAGGGTTGATTTACAAGGTCGAGCTTGGGTCCAAGTACACCCGACACAGCGGAGCAGGGACTTGGACCCCGAGGTGGGTTCCAGCTTAGTTTTATGGGCTGATCTAGAGGTCACCTAGAAGGGGTGGAGGAATTTCTCAAGTTCTGTTTACATTCTGATATGGGGCTTTCAAGGGCATTGAGCTCTGTTCTCATTCTAATAGGGGCTTCCTGCCCTTGGCTTGGGCTCTGCTCTTATTCTAATATGGGGCTTTCTAGGACGTTAAGCTGTAAGCTGTTTTTTTCCTGTAACTGAAGTAAGGTAAAGTTCAGCTCTTATTCACAGGGGCCTGGGATGGCCGTACTTGTGCTAAGGCTGAACTTAAAGTGGAATGGCCTTAATTTTCTCGGCCTCCACACATGTCCCCATCTCACCATCTCAGCTATCCTGTCCTGATGAGCAAGTTGTTCACTGCATAGCAGCTGGCCAAGCAGGGGCTAAATTCCAGTTTCTTCTGTTGTCTTTGGCTAAATCTAATCTCTCACTTCCTGGATGCTCTACTTGAGACCTTGAACTCCCCACTAGTAATGCTCACTTTGTCTCAGGGATTTCTGCACATGGTAGTTCAGAGCAAACCAACCCTTCTCTTAGAGAGGGGCAATTCTTCCCTCAGACTTGTCTCTCCAAATACTCATTCCTGTCCCCAGCTCTTTCCCAGACTGATGAAGAGGAAGGGAAGGGGCCTTGTCTTCTTGTTAGTAAAAGCCCAGGGCCCTAAGGAAGCAGTCACATACTTCCAATTTTTGCCTCTTTGTCTGGGGTCTCATTCCATCATAAATAGGAACATATCATGGGGCCTCACTGAGCCTGTCTGGGGTAGGATGCTGACAGGCTTATAGAACCACACACACATACACACACAGACACACACAGACACAATTCTCTAACTGAAGAGTCCTCTGACAATATATCCAGCTCACATTCTGCATTCAGAATCAGTCCCCATACTGAGTCTCCCCCAGGGCAGTGCAGTGGGTGGGCATTCATCACCTCAGCCTCATATTTGCATAACTAAAAGAGCCACCCAGGGTTTTCCTGGAACAAAGGGGCAATTGCACCTAGAGGTTAATTCCAGTCTCCTCTCCAAATGCAGACTGTGCTTAGATCCAAATGTTCATTGTAAGGAGCACCCCTACAGGGACTGCTAGGGACAAAAACAGGGAAGGATCAATACATTTCAGACAGGATCTCCTCTTCTTTCACCATGCTCTTTGGTGAGAAAGAGCTGGAGTCCCAAGTGGCCCTGAGGTCATCCCTTGGTTTCTTTGTAAGGAAAACAAGGTGTACATCCCAAAGGGGCCTCCTTTCATTAGGGGAGCTTGGTTTTGTCCCAGGAAAACAGCATTTTACTGTTACTGGGGCCTGATTTGAGTCCACATTTTGCTGCCCAGAATGAACATGGCCAGGTCATCAGGCACCCACCGTATATGTTCACCTTTGAGGTTGCTCTGTGGAGCATCTGACAGAGAAGTGACAGAGAAGTCTTCCTTAATTATATGGAAGGGAGGGGTTAAGAAGCAATATTCAATTGAGTAAATTTAAAAATCTGATTGACTTTATTCAAGGATTCATGAATCCAGTAGCATCCAACCTAGCAGAAAGGAAGTGATGAGATGACAAAAGGCAAGTTGACACTCCACATATTGCCCCCTCCCCACCCCAGGTGGGAATTGGATATATGTGATATTTCTCAGACCTCCTGACTTCCTAAGAAAAAAGGAAGTAAAAAAGCCAACGGTCAACTGATAAAGATCACAGTCATGAAGGGCATGAAACTCAGTTTGTCACTGTCTTAATGATTTATAAGAAAAGCACAGTCTTAAGAATAGTCAGATCTTCAGAAACCTATAGATTCAATTTCCCGGAGGCCTAATGTCACCTTCCCTCCATAGAGAGCCCTATATAATTAGTCACTCCTTACACTTATAATGCAGCTATTTCTGCCCACTGGTCCTATCCTCATGCTTTAATAAAATCACCTTTTTACACCATAAGATGTCTCAAGAATTCTTTCTTCACCATTGGGATCCACCATCTCTCATCAGGAGGATCCCAGAGGAGTTGCACAAATGGAGGGCTTTTATAGGCAGAAGGAGGTAGGACAAGGAATTTAATAGAAAAGAGTGAATTCTTTCAGGCAAGGGCAGCAGGGTTCCATAGGGTTGATTATGTCACTAGTGCTAACCAGGAAATTCCAGACTGGTTAAGATTACATTCCTGGAAAACCTGAAACCACAATTAGGCTAGGCATTAAGTGTTGGTTTGGGGACATGAGCTTAGCATAAGCGACTCAATTTAGGGCCTATTGCTTTTTTTTTTTTAAAAAAAACAAACAAACAAACAAACAAAAAAACAGAAGAAAGAGAGAAGGAGCAAGCAGATGCAGGTGATGCTCTCTGACTTAGGAGTGTGTCTCTGAGATCTGGCATGGACCTGGAGCCTGGACATAAGCCACTCTGTAGACATGTCACTCATTCATGGAAATAAGACATTTGAGACCTAACCTCCCAGGCAAATGTGGAGATACTCCCAAAAGGAGCAATTCAGGATGACAACAGCAAAGCACTTTTCAAGATCTGTTTGAATTACTGGCCCCTGTCTCAGCTTTTCTGTTCTCTCATGGGTCCAAGTAGGAAGGTGCCATTGGAGGACGCAGCCTTCATGGCAGGAGGGCACCAGCTGTACCCCTGCTCCTAAGTCCAGAATGAGGGCAGAGAAGCCCTCTGACCAGCAACTTGCTTACCTTCCTTGGAATCGTGGGTAATCTGTCCTTGCATCCCTGCTGCAGGAAGGTGTTGGAGTGACTCAAAGGCTAAGGCTGGAATCATCTGGAGACTTCCAGAAGGAGCCATGGAGGACTGAAGGTGTTTCATGTGACTGTACCAAGGGCTTTTAGAGCCTGGTGTAGCCCATCAGGCAGGGCTCCATCTGTTTTTTGGACCAAGCCTGGGAAGCCATGTCCACTGCATCGTATTGACTGCAGCTGAGTCCCTGCCTAACTCCCTAAAGAATTCAAGGCTCTAAATGGGAGGAGTATCCAGGCAACAGTGTAGAGGAGCAGGTATGGTCCACACCTGCAGGTTGTGGCATCACTGGAAAATATACTTGGTGGGCAGCTCTGCTCCATCCCCTTGCTCAGAATGTCCTTCCTTCTGGCTCACCTCGAGTCAGCATTTCTTTTCCATTGCTCAGAAAATCCACATCTGTGATTAAACCTTATTTTCCACCCACTTTGTGTCTCTATCTGAACACCTAAAGTTCTAGAGGAAGCCATGAGCCCACTGGCTCGTCTCACATTGTTTGCAAATCCTGGAAGTGGCTTGGCAATCATGGGATATCTCCCTGTTCCTTCCTACAGGACTTCTCTGTTCTTTTCACCAATCAGAGATGTAAGTAGAACCTCTGCACATAAATTTCCTGTAGGCTGCTCTCCTGAGAAGTCTGTGAAGGCTGCATTAAGGCCTCCTTCTTGCAGAAGGGGAAGATAGGGAAGGGCACCATCTTGCTCCTCATAGAGTTGTCTCCATTGAGTTTGGCATTCAGGCCATCTTACCAGGGAAAGGGCTTGGGACTGCCTAAAAATGAATACTGTGGTGGCAGAACATGCTGCAGGTCAAGGGACCACCATATCAATCTGTTGGCAGCCCCCTGATCTTGCCAAGGAAGGGTGGCACTTCTCTAAACAAACAGCTTAAGATCCTACAACTGAGGACCGGGTCCTCTCCAGGAGTCTGGTTCAGCCACTCTCCAAGACTGTGAAGGGACAGGTGAGCTGGCACCTGTTGCTGCTTTGATCTTTGAGAGTGTTCCTTCTGCATCGCTATTCCAGAAAGGCTGGCCTCCAGCTGCCTGGTCATTACCTTTTGACTGGGAGACACGGCTGCATCTCTTCCTTCACCCACAGGCTTTTCACATCTCTAGGTGCAAAGTGGAGTGACCTGTTTTTGTGGCCAATCCCACCTCTTAAACTTTCATCCCACCAGTAAAAATCTACTTCTAACATACACTCTGCTAACTAACTGTCCTCTGGTGCAGACTTAGTGATGTCTTTGTAATTGTTTCTGTTCCCAATTAGAGTCCCTTTAATGTAATCTAAGCACCCAAGGGTAGAGATTGACTTCTGGCACATGTTAGGTAGTACTGTCTCTTCTCAAGTGTTTTAAAGTGCATTACAGTCAATATAAGATATGAGGAGATGGGTGGCTCTAGTTTTACTTTCAGGTTCTGACAAGTGCTCCTGGAAGAGTGCTTATATGTGTGTGTATGCGTGTGCATGCGTGTTTGTGTCTTAGCTATGCATACAGCGGGTGTCCATAATAAGCTGAGTAACCTGGAAGCAATGGCTGAGCTGCCTGGGTAAGCGGATTCACAGGTCTGATGTAGAGGCCTGGTTCTGATGACTTTCTCTGAGCTCCCAGCAAGATGGAGGAAGAGCAGGAGGAAGAGAATAGATGGTGACTCAGTTCCTTCTGAGTAGCAAGAATGTCTTCCCGAGGATCACTGCTCTTCCAAAGCTTCTCTGGTCATCTATGGATAAAAGGGATGCAGGAAGGGGGTATATGATGTGACTTTTCCATGACAAGAAGCCTGAGGACCCACCCACTGCTATGGCAATGCCTTGGTATATCAGTGTAAAAAATCAGGAGGCTGGACTCTGATCCCTCCCAGCTCTGATGTTCTGAGCATATGGTCTGTGGTGGCTGCTATGTGGGTGCTAGAAGATCTGCGTGTGTTGGGAAAATAGACTTCAAAACCAAGAGCATGCATGTAGTTCTGAGTGTTGATGGAAGGCTGAGAGAAGCATACTCCCTTCTGCTCTGTAGCATCTGAGCAATTTCCCTTTTCTGTGGGAACCTGCTCACCTTCTGTTTTTCCAGTGAATACATTTGCAACTTTAATATTGCGATCCTGGGGATTTGCTTGGTTCATTTAACAAAAAAATTTATTGTGATGAGGATTTTTTGCTGTTTGGCTTCCTCATGACAGACACCTGAGTCTGTGCTGTCCTGCAGAGACAACTGGGAAGTGACCTGTATCAAGACCCCCTCTACCGACCCCCCATGAATCATGCCATGACTGAGACATTGCTAATATAATTCCAACCAATGCATTCACTGTAGAGGCCAAGAAAATTAAGGCCATTCCACCTGGACCCATGATTGGGTCCTTCCTTATGTTCCTCTGAGAGAGGGAAATGTGGAGGCTGAGAAAATTGACGCCATTCCACCTTAAGTCCAGCGTTAGCACAAGTACAGCCATCCCAGGCCCCTGTGAATAAGAGCTGAACTTTACCTTACTTCAGTTACAGGAAGAAAACAGCTTACAGCTTGACGTCCTAGAAAGCCCCATATTAGAATAAGAACAGAGCCCAAGCCTAGGGCAGGAAGCCCCTATTAGAATAAGAACAGAGCTCAATGCCCTTGAAAGCCCCACATCAGAATGTAAACAGAACTTGAGAAATTCCTCCAGCCCTTCTGGAGGTCCCCTAGACCAGCCCTTAAAACTAAGCTGAAACCCACCTCGGGTTCAAGTCCCTGCTCCGCTGTGTCGGGTGTACTTGGACCCAAGCTCGACCCTCATGTGTTTGCATCGGTGTAGGCCCCTTGGTGGTTTCTCGGATTCGCAATCTTGGGCATAACATTCACCTTTTGAGCCTTGACTTTAAAAATGTCCACATGGATATGACAAAAGGTTATTGTGTAACGTTGGTTAGTAGAATATATGCCCCCAGGATCCGATATATTTCTTAACCTCATACAATATAATGGAGGCCAGTATGAATTAACTTGAGACCTAACACACCATAACTCAGTCTGTATTTTATAGCTAAACTCTGGAAATGAACTAATGTCACTTCAGAGCTACAAATTTCCAAATATTTGTGTTATTAGAAATCAGTCTGCTCTTTGAGAGACTGAGAGGAGGGTCATCCTGAGCCTCCCTTTAGAACTTGTTGCATCTGCCAGTCCTTAGATGTGTGAAGGAGCAGTATCAGTTGAATGAAGGAGGCTAGTGTGGCCACACCCTCTGGATGTCTTCCCTAAGGGAGGATTGTCATGTCTTAAACTCTTGGATCAGTTTGCCTATAGACTATGCTTAGATTCTCCTAGGGGCAAACTGAAAGATTCTCCACAAGCAGTGAGGTTCCTTGTAGACTGAAATTGTCTGTTTTCATCTTTGTTTCCAAAACCCTGGCCCCTAGCAAGGGTCTGGCCAAATAGAATCCCTCAACATCCATTGACCACTGGATGTTGAGGGAAGTTTCATAGTTTGCTGGGTCCTGCCCTGCTGCAGAGCTGAAGCATGAGTCTGTGAGTGAGTAGCCTCAAGACAAGAATTACAAAATGGTTCTGGTGTGTGTGGCCAATGTGGTGGCCAATGGGGTGGTGGTGATGGTGGGGATGTTGGCCAAAGCTGGAAGTAGGCAGCCACATGACCTACTTCCCTATGTCAGTCTCTGAGTCCCTGGGAAGAAGGGAGGGGCTCTCTGGGGGTGTAGGCCTGGCTCTTCTGGATCTCCTTTCCTCATCTGAAACACATCTTTAGCACAACTCCTTTGTTTTTGTTCATCCTGCCTAATTAGATAGACTTTTCTAAAGGCATTGGGTCTAATTCTATGATTTGGATTATGACAATAGCTAGCACATGGCTGGCACTTACTAAATGTTTAATAAATAATAATAATTATCCTAATGATAGGCCTTCTGCTTGCTGACAGTTTCTGCCCTCCTTCCTCCCACGAGCTGCCAGCTCTTTTGAGGGTTCCTTCCTTCCCCTTTGCTATCTTCACAACTTGTTGGCCACGATCTGAGCCTCCCCATTGCTCTTCACCTCCCTGGAGGGCTCTTTACAATTGTCATGGACAGACACAGTTCCTTTCTTTTCTAGGATTCACACTCTTTTGCAGCATTTGTGAGCAACCACGGGGACCCTTGCACAGCTCACAGGATGATCCAGAAGGAGAGTCAGGATCATTTAGTGCAGAGCCTGAATAAGAGTGTTTTCTGGGATGTTCAGAGCAGTGCCAGCTTCTGAGCACCAAGCAGGTACCAGCCCATGGAGACCTGTACTCTGTCTCCCAGGGGGTCACAGGCAAAGTGGGTAAAGCTAACAATTACCCACAGTCCTGTTGCCTTCATTTGAAGGCTGCATGGGTAGTTTGTAATTAGCAAGTTCTTTGTTGCTGCTGCCAAAGGGCTTGGAAACTTATTATTTCCCTCCTGAGTAGAGGTTCTCTTCATGGATTGAGCAATGGGACTGCTGTCTAGGTTTTGCTAGACTGTTATTGGCTTTCTAAATTTTTTGCAACCTGAATAGTAAAGTTTCAATGGAAATATGAGTAAGACTTTTAAAAATGTGGCTATTATTTGAATCATAATGGAATTTTTTATGCAAGCTTTTTCCAAATAGGCAAATCTTCATGTATCCAATTAAAAATGTTTAGGAGAGGCTGTATGTGATTGTGAAATGTATATGTGCATGTCAAATTCCCTGGGAAACAGCATCCTGATCTTTGGTCAAACAGTATTCTGGGGTATCTGTGAAGGTATTCTTGGATGAGAAGAAAGCAGATTGTCCTCCATAATGTAGGTGGGCCTCATGCAATCAGTTGAAAGCTTGAACAGAACAAAAGGCAACCCTCCATCGTCTCAGTAAGAGAGTTCTTCACACCAGATGGCCATGGAACTGGGACATCAGCTCTTGGCTCTACAGCATTTTCTATTCTGCAGATTTTGGACTTGACAGCCTCCATAGTCACCACATGAGCCAGCTCCTTATAATAAATCTCTCTCTCTTTCTCTATCTCCTATTAGTTCCGTTTCTCTGGAGAACCCTGGCTGATACACTATGTGATATTATAGAAACAGCTTGGGATTGAGTTAGATCTTCAGCTCCTCTATTTGGGACCCTTGGTCAAGTCACTAAACTTCTGTGAGCTTGAATTTTTCTCACCTGAAAATAGGGGTTCTATCTTATTGGGTAGTTTTAGGAATTGGGTGCTCAGATAAATCCTAAGGGAAAGCACAATGATACACGTAAATGCCCCAGAGCAGACATAAAGGAACATAGATTGCTTTCTCTTTTTTCAGCCTGTGTTAAGCATCAGGTTGATTAAACCTAGCTCTGCTGCTAGGGAGGACACAGATCCCTCCCTCCATCCCTGCTCTGGCAGTGGCAGCTGCAGACATTTACTGTGGGCCCACTCTGGGCAGGGGACACTGCTCTGGTACCTCATGCCTCTATTGAAAGACATTCCTGGGTGATCCAATGTCCTTGGATCATTTCCATCAGCCATGCCCACTCTTCCTCATATTTCACCTGTTTTTGGACCCTGTATCTAGCCCTTTTAAACTTTGTTTTCTACTTTCCAGGCCAATAACTAGCTAATTCATGGCCCTAATCCTCAGAAAGCAGAAGGAAAGCCCTACTCCTGCTCTTTCTAGGTGTCATGTCTAATGAAGACACCACTGGAGATTGCCATGTGGCATGAACTTGTGCTCATTGGTATCACCACTCGTAGACACTTCAGAAAAGGGATGGGGCATTGGCTCTTCTGTCCACTGCATGGCCACCCACCCTTTCCAAGCCCTGCCCTCTCTGGCCTGGTCTGCAATCACCTTTGGCTTCCCCCTTCTTCTTGCTCTTGTCTGGTTCAGCTGTTCTCTGCAAGTCACAGGAGCCATACTTTGAAAGTGCAAATTGGAGCACATCACACCCATGCTTAAAACCATTTACTGTCTTGTTCTCAGGGACAAGACCAGAATCCTTGGAGGTTTATGGGATCATGAAGGGCACAACCCTGTCTAGCTGCAGCCTTTCTCATACCATCCCTGGCTCCTGCTGTCCAGAGGGCTCTCCCATTATGTCCCTGCCTCTCCATGCAGTGGCTTCACATGGGTTTTGTATTAAGGGCACTTCCTGATGATCTGTGTCTAATGTTTTAATTTTTTCAGTGATGCAGTTTTTTTTAACTTTTTATTCTTTTTGAGTCTATATATTAAATTTTTGTTTTATTAGGAATTCATAAGTTCTTTATTTGCTTTAGTATTTTTAGTTTTTTTCTGTATCTGTAGTTATGTCCCATTATCTTTCCTGACATTTTTAATGTCTCTTTTTATTATTTTTGATTATGCTTGTCAGAAATTTGTCTATTTTATTAGCTTTCTCAATGGAACAACTTTTGTTTTTTAAAAACACTTTTCATTTTCTATTGTACCATTTCTGTAGTCATTGCTCTTATTTCCTTCTTCCTTTTTGGGTATATTTTGCTGTTATTTTTCTAACTTCTTTTGTTAGACATTTGACTCATTAAATTTGTAGGTTTTACTATTATTATTAGTGCAAATATAACACACCAACTGTATCCTACTTCGACTTGTTTATTTTTGGAAGAGTTACTGATATAGAATTTCCCTGCAGTAACATTTATTCATTTAAAATGTATACTTCATTGAGCTTTGACCAATATAACCACTACCACCAAAGATATAGAACATTTCTATTACCCCCCAAAATTCTCTTTGACTCCGCAATCAATGACCTCCTCCCAACCCTAGCTTTTAGCAACCACTGATCTGATTTCTTTCTCTTTATTTTGCCTTTTCTAAAATGTCAGATAGATGTAAAGTCATAGTGTTACCATTTTGTGTTTGATTCCTTTCATGTGCTGAGTAATTTGTGAGATTCATCCATGCCATTGTACATACCAATAGTTCATTTCTTTGTATTGCTGAATAATATTCCATTGTTTGCCTATATCATAGATGTGTATTGCTTCATTAATGGACATTTGGGTTGCTTTCATTTTTTGGTTGTTATGAGTTGAAGTTGATCTTCATGAGGACAAATGCTTTCCTTTCTTCTGAGCAAACACACAGAAGCAGAATTGCTAGATTGTATGGTAAGTGTATGTTTAACTTTAGAAGTATCTTTCAAACTGTTTTCCAAAGTGGCTGTACTGTTTGCATTCCCACAAGCAATGCATGAGAATTCTAGTTGCCCCATATTCTTGCTGATATTTGTTATGATTATTCTTTGTAGTTTTAGCCATTCCAGTAGATGTGTAGTGGTATTTCATTGTAGTTTTAACTTCATTTTCTGTGTTGACTGAACTGCATCTCCCCACCAACTTCATATGTTGGAGTCCTAACCCCCATTATCCCAAACTGTGACTGCACTTGGTGATAGGATCTTTAAAGAGGTGATTAAGTTCAAGTGAGGCTGTTAGAGTGGCCCTAATCCAATCTGACTAGTGTCCTTATAAGATGGAGAATTTCAGACACATCAAGAGACACAGGGATGCACATACACAGAGGAAAGGCCAAGTGAGGACATGCAAGGAGCCTGTCTGCAGGCCAGACAGAGGAGCCTAAGGAGAAACTAACACTGCTGGTACCTTGATCCTGGACTTGGAGCCTCCAGAACTGTGAGAAGTAAATTGCTGTTGTTCAAGACACCTGGTCTGAGTTATTTGTTATGACACTCTGAGCAAGCTAACACATTTCCCTGATGAATAATGCTATTATATGTTTTTGTGTGCCAATCATATATCTTTTTTTGGGTGAAGTGTTTGTTAAAATATTTTGCCCATCTTTAAAAATTGAGTTGTTGGCTTCTCATTACAGAGTTAGAAGTTATTCTTTATACATTCTGAAATGGTTCTTATCAGATATGTCTTTTAAAATCGTTTTCTTCTAGTCCGTGGCCTGACTTTTCAATTTTTTAGATGGTGTCCTTCAAAAACAGATTTTGATTTTGAGGAAGTCTAAATTATCGATTTCTTCATTTGTAGACTACAGTTTTTAAGTCTTATTTAAAATGTTTTACCTAATCCAAAGACCCAGGTATTTTTCTCCTATGTTTTTTCTTTACAACTTTTAGCTTTTGGTTTTATATTTTGCTTTATGCTGCATTTCAGTTCTTTTTTTGTGTGTACATGGTTGGTACAAGAGCCATAATGCATTTTAAAAATGAGGACAGTATCATTTGTTGGAAAGACTATCCTTTCCTTTTTGAATTACTTGTATGCTGGTTGCAGATCAATTGATCATATATGTGCAGGCCTATCTCTGAACTCCCCATCATATGGTATTGCTCTCTGTTGTCTATCCTTATGACAAGACCACATGGTGTTGATTAGTGTAGCTTTATAGTAAATATTTAGGTCAGGTGTGAGATTCCTCCAAATTTCTTCTCTTTTTTTTTTTTTTTTCAAAACTATTGTGGTTATTCTAAGAGCTTCTTCTTTCAATAAAAATTTTAGAATGAGGGTGGCCCAGTAGTTTAGCGCTGCCTTCAGCCCGGGGTGTGATCCTGGAGACCCGGGATCAAGTCCCATGTTGAGCTCCCTGCATGAAGCCTGCTTCTCCCTTTGCCCGTGTCTCTGCCTCTCTCTCTCTCTCTGTGTCTGTCATGAATAAAAAAATTTTTAAAAAAATCTAAAACCTTCGTGGATGTATCTTGCAAGAAGTTACTGTGGCTGAGTTCAAAAAGCATGTTGCCTGTGTTCTCCTCTAGGATTTTGATGGAATCTTGTCTCACATTTAGATCTTTCATCCATTTTGAGTTTATCTTTGTGTATGGTGAAAGAGAGTGGTCTAGTTTCATTCTTCTGCATGTGGATGTCCAATTTTCCCAGCACCATTTATTAAAGAGACTGTCTTTCTTCCAGTGGATAGTCTTTTCTCCTTTATCGAATATTAGTTGACCATAAAGTTGAGGGTCCACTTCTGGGTTCTCTATTCTGTTCCATTGATCTATGTGTCTGTGTTTGTGCCAGTACCACACTGTCTTGATGACCACAGCTTTGTAGTACAACCTGAAATCTGGCATTGTGATAAGATAAGAAGCTTTTGCACAGCAAAGGATACAGTCAACAAAACTAAAAGACAACCTACAGAACGGGAGAAGATATTTGCAAATGACGTATCAGATAAAGGGCTAGTTTCCAAGATCTATAAAAAACTTATTAAACTCAACACCAAAGAAACAAACAATCCAATCATGAAATGGGCAAAAGACATGAAGAGAGATCTCACAGAGGAAGACATAGACATGGCCAACACGCATATGAGAAAATGCTCTGCATCACTTGCCATCAGAGAAATACAAATCAAAACCACAATGAGATACCACCTCACCCCAGTGAGAATGAGGAACATTAACAAGGCAGGAAACCACAAATGTTGGAGAGGATGCGGAGAAAAGGGAACCCTCTTACACTGTTGGTGGGAATGTGAACTGGTGCAGCCACTCTGGAAAACTGTGTGGAGGTTCTTCAAAGAGTTAAAAATAGACCTGCCCTACGACCCAGCTGTAGAGTTGGCTTTTGATAGTGAGTATGCTGTCCATGGATGTGTTCAAGCAGAGGTTTCACGAGCACTCATGAGCTCTCTGTGAGAGTGCTGGGGAGGGAGTTCTTGGGTTTGTGAGTTGACTAAACCCAATAGCCCAAAAAGCCTTCACAGACCAAGCACTTTTATTCATTTCTGTATTAGGCTGAATAATGGTCCCCCACAGATGTCCACATCCTAATCTCCTGACCTGTGAATGTGTTATGTTAATGGCAAGGGGAAGTTAAGGCTGCTAATCAGCTGTCTTTAAGGCAGGGAGATTCCTGGATTATCCTGGTGGGACCAAGGAGTCACCAGGTTCTAACAGTGGAAGAGGGAGATAGAAGACGAGAGTCAGACAGATGCATTGTGTGGAAGATTCTACCCACCTTTGTTGGTTTTGAAGATAAAGGAAGCATTACGGACCAGGGAATGTAGGCAGTCTTGAGAAATGGAAGGGGCAAGGACACAGACTCTATATCCTGTAGCCTCCAGAAAGGAACACAATCTTGGCAACACCTTGTCTTCAGCCCAATAACACTTATTTCAGGTTTCTGGTCTCCGCAACTATGAATGATAAATTCATGTTGTTTTAAGCCACCAAGTTTATGGTAACTTGTTGCAGATACAATAGGAGACGAATATAATTTCATTTCCAATTTAGTGAGAATTTTGGTTATAATGGGAAAATAGCAACTCCTTCAAAATCTACAGCTGTGATGGGCATTTCCAGATGGTTGGGCAAGTACAAATCAGTAATCATAATTTGATAAGAAACAAGGGCTATGGCCCAGGCATGAGGGTCTGAAAAAGGCAGCCATGTCACGGCAGGTTTGAGGCAATTCAAAGTGCTCTATCACTAAAGTTTGCAAATTGTTTAGCAAATAGTACAATAACAAAAGCCATGTATTGGTTTCTGTGTATTGGATGATGGATAGTTCATGAGCTAGGTCTGGCAGCTCATAACAGGGTCCATGGAACACGGCATTTCAGACAACTGTTCGAAAGCCAGATCTGCCATGTCCTTGTGGGGCACCTTGGGCAAGTCACAAACCATTCAGGGCCTGGCAATGATAGCCCCGCCCTCCTGTGGTCTGTACAGACATATACATGGTGTACTGCATCTGGCATGTTTTGTCAGGACCTAGGTCATACAGTAAGAGCGATAATTGCATGGTCTCCAACGTAATCTTCCCAGAGGTCTTGTGGGGTAGCTGTTAACAATCACAGCTTTAACATCAGGGGTCAAGGTCCAAGAGCCAGGTCATGCTGGCACTGGATTTGACCAATGGGTCACCTTCAGCTATCTGTTCCATTCTCCATGGCCCCTATACTCATTTCCTCACAAATCTCTGGTGAGATGTAAGGCACCTGGTGGAGAGTGTGGGGTCTGAGTCTCTGTGACCCAGAGACCCTAGTGCTGAGATGCCTGATGCCGTGACCATGTTCTCCTGCCCTGTGCAACTATTACAGGAAAAAGGAAACCCATGACACTTACTGAGGACTATAGGGAAGACTTTATTAAAGAGAGGGCAGATGATGGGTGTAGGGACCACTACTATAGGGTGTTGCAGTGCAGACAGGGATTGGACTCAGCCCTGAATACAGTCTGGGCAAGTGGGAATGTATAGCCAAAGAGCAGGGTCAGGGGGCAGGGGATGGAGAATTACTAAGAGGAAGCACTGAGATGGGATTCTGGCTAAACCAATCTAACAGAGCTCTTGCTGAAGGCAGGCCAGAGTGCCTTGGATCTCACCTGGAAACTGTAGGGAATAAGGAACCCAATTAGTATTGATGGTAGTCAGATACTGAGGGTGGGGATTCTAGTTAAGCTGACCTAACAGGAATCTTGCTAAAACTGGAAAATGCAGAGAGGAACATGGAAGTAGGCCTAGTTGAAAAGGTCAGAGAGGTCTGGGCAGAGTTTAGCCAAGGACAGAATCTGTGTCACAAGCAAAGCTGTTCCCTATGTCAGCTGGGTGGGCAGGTCACCTGCAATGCCAGCTGGGACGGACAGACTTCCTGTGTAGACTGGGACAAGAGGCTGGGTCTAGAGGAGAGCTTCCATGATCCCAGGTCCGTGTCAGAGCCAGGAGGACCTGAGACCTGTAGTCCCCACTGAACAATGGATGGCCTGGCCAGAATGTCTCAGCTGTGTCCAGAGCCAATGATGTCTCACTGTCCTGGTGAGTAAATGCAGTTGTGTCACCACACAAAGATTCTACTACACAGGATCTAAATGCCCAACAGTGACAGGAAACTTAAGGCTTGTTCACACCTTGCCATGTCCAGCTACGTGGAAAGCACTGGTGCCTGTGTGAAGTGGTGACATTTTTCTAAGACATTCTGGGGACAGAGAAAGTCTTTGGTCTCTCTGTCTCCTTCTCTCTCTCTGTTTTATGGGCTGTTTGTAAAGGCTAAAGTTGAGTCACTGCTGGACTTGAAAAGTCCTTGGTGAATGGCATAGGGTACAGATTCAGGAGAAATGGGGCCTCTCTCTGCTTGAGCTGTCATATCAGAATGCAGCTGTGGTCCAGGTAACTACTCTTTCATGTCCTCCTCACCTGTTCATGGCACCTGCAGGGCCTTCCCCATCTCATGCACAGAACACCTATGAATCATGTGTCACTTTGGGAAAATGCCAAGGAGTCAGAAAGGGGAAGGGGGAGAAACTAGGAAGAGAATTATGTGATTTTTAGGGTCAGAGTCATAGCTCATGAAAAATCTTCATTCTGCCATCTTCACAGAATGGCAGAGGTTTGCCCTAGGACACACAGCAAGTGAAATGGCAAAGCTGGGAATTTAAGCCCAGGCTTTTCTCGGTCTCAGACTCATGATCATGGTCTCTGTCCCACACCATCTATTTGGGCTTCACTTGAAGTGAGAGTCTTCTACAAGCAGCTTTAAAAAGCCTGTGCCAGTTTGAGGTATGACCTGCAGAGTATGTACAGTGGAAAGGAGACTTAGCTCCTTCTATATTTTTAAAGCTTCTTTTGGTGGCAGATGCTATAGCTTGGTGCTGGGGACACAGACCTGCAGGCCCTGATCTCTGTCTGAGGAGCTTGCAGCATGCTGGGGTAAGGGGAAACAATCAGGAAATTACTGCAAGAAAGGATGGCATGGGACTTTGAAAGTACTGAGTAATGCTGCTGGTCCCACAGAGGGCCTGGCAGTATAAGACTTAAGTCCTATAGAGTAAGGAGGAGGGGGTCATAACAGGGAAAGTAGTGAGGAAGGTAAAGGCCCTAGAGAGATGCCGTGGGAGGGAAACTCAGGTTGTCAAGGATCACCTGGGTCCCACGTTCTAGGCTGGAAAGCTGAGTCATGAGCCTGCAGGTGGAGGCAGGCCCAGAGGTCTTTGGATGCCTAGGCTTTCTAGAGTGGATAGAGAATCAGAATCACCAGGGAATTTTGAAAATGACGAATGTATAGGTTGCCTGCAAGACCAGCTGGGTAGGAATCTCTGGAGCAACCATGAAGTACCTGGGAAGGCCCTGAATGGTAGTGGATGCATCTGCATTAAGTGGTGGATGATTGGCTTCAGAGGGATCATCTGGACAAGTGTGAGCCTAACCTAGGGAGTCATGTGGTTAGAGACAGGAAGAGAAGTCAGGGCTTAGGCCCCAGTCTACCTGAGTGTAGACTAGGCCAGAACTGGGGATTCTGCTGTGGGAATTGGTGATGGGATGTTCTGAGGAAGTGTGTACAAGCAGGGAGCCAGACTTGGAGCCCAGTATCACCTCTGCCACTTCTTCATTCATGAGTTAATTTACATGGCCTTCTACATCTCAGTGTCCTCAACTGTAAAATGGGGATACACATGTCTCTTTGATGGGACTATTGTGAGGGCTGAATGAAGAAAATGTACCTAAAGGGTGCAGCATGGTTCCTGGCATTCAGGAGGTGTTTAGCAGATGGTGGCTTGTGCTAGTACATTGATTAAACTTGAGTTTTTCATCAGATTTCATCTTGGAGGTGTTGGTCCATGCACCAGAAGCTTTTCTTACTGGAATATAGATGATGAATACAAGATGCATAGATCCCCACTCTCACACTCTCACCTCCAAGATGTTGGTAACCAGTTAATGCCCTATTTTCTACTAAGCCCAGACCCAGACAGAAACCTTCTCCCCAGAGCATCCTGGAAAGCCACTGTCAGTCAATCAGACCCGAGATCTAGAACCTGGGACATTTGCCAACCCAGGGCTAGACCTTTGGTAGACCTGTATACTAGGTACTTGTCTCTGGTTCCTGGACCCATTTCTATCCTTTCATGCTCTCCTCTGTGCCACAGGGTGGAGGTGGGGAGGGGACTGTAAGCCACATTTCCCAGGTGACTTCTTGGCTGCCTTCTAGTTCAGTCCTGCCTATGGTAGGCCTTGGCAGGAGACAGGAGGATAGAGGAAGAGAGAAACCACCTCCCCCACCCTTTGTCTGCAGCTGCCTCTAGTAGTGGTAGCAGGTGTAACAGGTTTCTTGTCTAACTCTGCCCTCGTGGCTGACTTGCTGATTGACTCCAGCAGCAGCAGCAGGACGGTCCAGTGCTCCAGCAGCCTTGGTTGTATGTCTCTTATGGGCTCTGGCTTGTGCACTGTCCTCAGGAGGGAGAGTGCCTTATTCACTGCTAAGTAGTAGGGACGATAGTTTTGACAGCAACAGCAAGGCAGCGTGTGCCCTGAGCCTGGGAGGCTTGGTAATCATCATCAGGGCTCCAGCTACCCTGTTTCCTTTTTTACCTTTCCCCATCTCTAGGAGTACAAGCAACTCTCTATGGTTACTAGCGTCCTGGTAACTTCAGCTTCTCCCTCCTAATTATGTAGGGTTCCAACACTTTTGTGACTGGTGCTGCATATTACATTCCTGCTCTGTGCATCTGACTGGACGCTGAGTGGTATAACCAGTATAAATCATGGGCTTTGAAGGCAGAATTATCCGTAAGTTTGGACTCTGCTCCTTGCTGGT
Source organism: Canis lupus baileyi (assembly GCF_048164855.1). Lineage (NCBI taxonomy): Eukaryota > Metazoa > Chordata > Mammalia > Carnivora > Canidae > Canis > Canis lupus. Next base: position 27,290,409 of record NC_132857.1, on the reverse strand, counting down.
TCTAACACCTGCAACAAGTAGGCACCAGAAGCTAAGGGCTCAAATAAGACAGAGGTCATTTTTGTTTCCCATAACTGCCTGAATTCCAGGCCTGCAGACAGCTCTGCTCCATATGCTGATTCAGAGACTGAGGCTCCTTCCATTTTGTTTCTCCCAGTCTCCTTAGGCATTGTTCTCATTTGCATGATGAAGACTGGGTTAAGTCCTTCCAGACTCAGGTCAGTAGGAAGAGGGACAAGATTGTAGAGGCACCTAGTTATAAGGGTCTATATATGATCCTACTCTTCTCCCATTGGAGGCTGACTGTAAGGGAGGCTGGTATAGTGTCTCTACCTGACTGTAAGGGAGGCTTGTACGGTGTCACTATGCAGCCATGTGGCAGGCTGAAGTTCTACTATTGAAGAGGAAAGGGAGAATGAATTTTGGTGGACCTATAGCCACCTCTGCCATACAAGCTTTGTGATGTACACAACTCACTATGATACTTTCCTTGCACGGTTGTGACAATGAGTAAATGAGAATATGCATAAGGTTCTTATTACAGTGCCTGGTCATATGCTCAGTGTCCACATTGGATCTGGACTTCTTGGGCCCCAGTGACCGCCAGGTGAACATCAGTTCCAGGGCTGGGGGGACTGAGATATGTTTGCATCTGGTGCCTCCCTCTGATAGTTATAGGTTCAGTGTTCAATGTGAGCCAAGAGGTGATATCTCCTTTTGTCTATTGATGCATGAGCCTTTTTTTAGCAGCTCTTCTTCAAACTGGAGTTCAGGACAGGGAAATTACATCCTGTGATGGAGCAGGTGGTGGGTAAGGATGAAGGCATTCCCCATCCATCACTGTGGATAGACCCAGCCTTAAAAGGTGCAATCTATCAATCCTTTGAAAGGGCTCCTATTGCCAGGCAGCTTGGAAATTGGGGGAACCTGGTCTCTGGAGCACTTACAGTAAGTTGCCACTTCCTAGGATGGCTTAGGAGTAGTTGCCATGACAGTAGATTTGTGCTACTTTCTTGCTTTCAAAGGAAGCTGGGCTGCCCAAGAAAATGAGGGCACCTCCTTCCTGAAGGTTGGGGGCCTTTGTTCCTTGCTTCTCTCTCCCCCTCCAAGAATGCATAGGGCCTCATCATGCTGCTTCTGCCTTTCATGGTATAGTTTGGATTAACAAAAGAGAGGCACAAGATGGATGGGAGCCATTTCATTTCTTGGCATCATGGCCAGAGCATGAACTTGCTTCTCAGGATCTGATTAATTTGCTCAAATGTAGGCTTACAAAGTCAAGTTTGATTCTACTCCTGTGGGTCAAATGGCTCTTTGCAACTAACTAATTAACTGGCTAATTTTCTCCCTCCCTCCTCCCTTGTTCCTTCCTTCCTCCCCTACCACTTCTGTTTCCTACCTCTTTTCTTCCCCCTGCTCTCCCTCTTTCCTTCAGTGCCTCCCTCTCTCCCCCTCCTTTCCTCTTTCTTCCTCCTCCCTCCCTCCTTCCCTACCTTCTACAAACATCCACTGAACACTTTCATGCTGAGCCCTACTGTGGCTGAAGTTACATAGATACATAAGTAAGACCATAAGATTCAATCTGAAACTGCTCGTCACCTGCATGTGACACAGGCATGAAAAGATGCACTTAAGATAAGAGGCTCTAAGTGCTATGAGGGAGGCAAGTATTCACTTGGCGACTGTAGAAGCCCAAAGTGAGAAGGGCCAAGGATACCTGAGGCAGGCTCAGAAGGCGCTATGAGCTGTGTCTGTCTCTAGTGGACTGAAAGGCAGAGTCTTTGGGGAAGCAAACAGTGTCCAAGATTTGGGGAGTGGGAGCTGTAGAAGTCAGGTTGGGAGGGCATAGAGTAAAGCTGGGTAGTCTGGCAAGCTCTGACTGCCAGAGACTGACAGGTCAGTATAAGACACTTGGGTGTTATCTCCTGGTACTTGGGAGCCACTGAAGGAGTTTGAGCAGAGGAGCGCTATGATTAGATCTGGTAGCTTTGTGGAAGAGAGACTTAGAAGGCTCAGACTGGGAACACAGTGATGAGCTGGATGGGCCAAAAGTCCAGGGAGGACATGGCAAGGGGGACAGGGGTGGCTAGGCACCAGGAACGGTGGGATATGTCCTCTTTTCCCGTCTCCTCCCATATCGAAGAAATACCAAGCTTCCGTTCTGTATGAGGCCTGCACTGGACCCCTTACTCTAGAGGTATACCATTTCACCCTTTCCATACCTGAGAGGAGGTGAGAACTCCTCTCTTCATTTTAAAGGTAAAGACACAGCCTTGCAGAGACTGAGAAAAATGATCATACAACCCATGAATGACAGAATAACAATGAATATCTAGGCAAGCTTTTCCCCCTCAAAGCCCATGGGTTGCATGGAAACTAGAATTTTCCATGGTACTGCATCCCATTCTCAGTAAGTGTTTGCTGGAGAGTTGGAACGAACAAATGAATGCCTCTTCTGCTGAAGGGAGGCTGCTGAATCCCACAGACCGTGGGCTGCTCAGCCCCAGCCTCTGAGCTGGGTTTACCTGGGGACCCTTGATTTCAGCAGTGTCTTCGGGGAGTTGCGGGTTTCATCGAATGTGGCAACAGCTGGAGCATTTGTTTCTCCTCCCAAGGGATAAAATGCCCATACCTCCAGAAGGCCCCTAAGGAATAAAGCTAGCATAGAATTGCACACCTTGCGAGGGGCTGGGTGTGGGTGCCACAGGGCAGATGGGTTTTCTGTCTCTGTCTGCTTTTCTACTTATTGTATGGTGCTGATATATTAACATTACACTGAGTCTTACCACAGAAAGCCTTATTTTATAAGTGAGGAAACTGAGGTAAAGAGAGGTAATATACAGCCAGCATCACCAGCTATTAAATGATGTTGCTGGGATTCAGTTTGCTCATAAAGGGTCATTTTTAGCCCATACCCCATACTTAGGGCCGGTGCTGACCCTGCTCATACCCGTGCAGTCATCATCATGGACTCTTCTAAATTGTTTCTGCGGAGCCCCCTGCAGTTGGAGGTCAACTCTAGCACTTGTTTCCCAGCAGGCAGATGACATTATGGGTTTTTCTCTGTCACATTTGGAGCCCTCTCCACATCTCAGAGGCCTCTCTGTGAGCACGAGGCTCAGGCTTACTTCATCCTCTCTGTCTTCTACAGGGCCAAGTCCCAACCTTCTGGATCACTGGGGCTGGGGATGTCCAGCATAGCCGTGGACAGCTATTCCCTCATCAATCAGCTGAGTGGGTGAGGTGGACTCTGAGACCTGAAAGCCACCCTAAACCTGTCTATCTAAGGCTTCGTGGCCTGAACAGCTGTTCATTCCTGCATTCCACATTTCAGGGGATAGGACTTGCTTTTCTGATTTCCAGAGCATCTCAACCAAAAGCAAAGGCAGTCCTTGAATTTAAAACCCACGCATAAGTTAAGAAATATGTTTTACAGAAAACTTAAGCATTGTTTTTGATAAATAGATCTAGCACAATAGAACTGCTATTCCTGTCAAAAAAGAATTGGTAGCTGTCTTAGTGTTTGGGGCTGCAGTTCCCTCCCTCAGTGTTCGTTGGATGAACCTATGCATTTTTAAGAATTTGACATTAGCAATTTCCTGGTGGACATGGTCTATTGAAACCAATCTACATTTCAGGACACACTTGATGATTTGAAAAAAATCCTAATTTTTACTACTTTCATTGAGGGTAATTTGTTGAAATGCTTATATGCTTGAATCAAATTTCTCTTTATTCTACCTCTATAGACACACCTTTGGAGATTTTTTTCTGGCCAGAGGCAAGTTCTGGTTCTGTTGAGAGTAGCCTTTGTTCGTCCTATACCCACCTGATACTGAAGGGGACATTACAGAGAAAGGAGGTACAAATCAGGGCAGAACTGTTTCCCTTCTGAACCCCCACTTCCATTCTTAACCCCTCACAACCCCTGTTTTTCATTTCTATAATTTTGTCCTTTCAAGAATATTAAGCAAGTGGAGTCAAATAGTGTGTGATATTTTGGGATTGAGTATTTTCACTCAGCATAAATCTTTAGAGTTGGTGCATATATTAGTAAATTTATTCCTTTTTATTGCTTGGTAGTATCCCATGATATAGCTGTACCAATTTGTTGAACTGGTTATCCATTGAAGAACATATGGATTGTTTCCCATTTTAGGCTGTTACGAATAAAGCTGATAAAAATGTTTGTGTCGGAGTTTATGTGATCTTAAGTTTTCATTTCTCTGGGATAAATGTCCAAGGGTGCAATTGCTCATTTGGTAGTTGTATGTTCATTTTTAAAGATGTTGTCAAACTATTTTCTAGAATTGCCATCCCATTTATATTCCTACCACAATATGTTTTGATCAAATTTTTATGCATTCTCATGAGTTTTTGGTGTTGTTACTATTTTTTAATTTTGGCATTTTGATAGCTGTGCAGTGATAGCTCATTGTGATTTTGTTTTCCTCAATGGTTGGTGACACTGAACATCTTCTCATGTGCTTCCTTGTCATCTTTATATCCTCTCCAGTAATATGTCTGCTCAGGTCCTTGCCCATATTCTAAAGGGATTGTTTTTTTTTTTTTTTTTTTTATCATTGTGTTTTGGAGAATTCTTTATATATTATAGATACTAGTCTTTGTCAGGTATATTAGTTACAAACATTTTTCAATAGTCTGTAACTTGTTTTTTTATTCCCTTAATAAGATATTTCTCAGAGCAAAAGTTTTTTTTGTTGTCGTTGTTGGTTTGAGAGAGAGAGAGAGTGAGAGTGTGAGCAAGAGAGAGAGAGAGAGAGAAGAGCACACGGGCACTTGCGCACAGGAGTGGGGGGATGGGCAGTGGGAGAGGGAAGGAAAGAGAAAATCTTAAACAGACTCCATGCACAGTGTGGAGCCTGACATGGGACGTGATGTTATGACCTTGAGATCATGACCTGGGCTGAAATCAAGAGTCAGATTAGCTGACTAAGCCACCTAGGAAAGCAAAAATTTTTAATTTTAATTTTAATTTTCTTCTCTTTTGGATCATGCTTTTTGATGTCAAGTCTAAGAACTGTTTGCCTAGCCCTATATCCCAAAGATTTTCTTTTTTAGGAGTAGGGTATGTTTTTTAATTTTATGTTTTACAGGCTGACATTTTGTTGCAGAAGGTGTGAGGTTTAGGTCAAGTATTTTTTCTTTTGTTTTGTTTTAGCTTATGCATGTCTAATTATTTATGGAAAGACTTCCTTGATTACATTGCTTTTGCACTTTTGTAAAAAAGAAAAATCAATTGGGCATATGTACATCAGTTTCTGGATTCTGTATTCCATCCCATTCTCATGGGTCTATTTCCTATCAGTGCCATGCAGTCTTCATTACTGGGGTTATAAAATAAGTTTTGAAATCAGATAGACTGAAAACTCCCAACTTTATTCTCCCTCCCCCCAAATGTTTAGCTCTTCTTGCTCTTTTCCATTTTCTTATAAATTTATCCATAAAAATCTGTGAAAACTATGCTGGCATTTTGATAGGAATTAGATCAAACATGTACAACAGTCTGAGGAGTAGTGACATCTCTACTTATATTAAGATTTCTAGTACATGAAAATGGCATCTTTCTCCATTTATTTAGATCCTCTTTGATTTCTTTCATCAGTGTTTTGTATTTTTTTAGAATATAACATCTTTACATATTTTGTTAGAGTTACAACTAAGTTTTTCATTTTTTGAGCCATTTTAAATATTATATTTTAAAATTTTGTTGTTCAAGTGTTCATTGTTAGACTATAGAAATAGAACTGATTCTCATGTGTTGATGTTCATTCCTGTGACCTTACTAAGCTCATTTATTAATTATAGGATTTTATTTTTGCAGATTCCTCAGGAATTTCATAATATCATCTGCACATAGTGACAGTTTAGTCCTTCCTTTCTGTTCTGTGTTCCTTTTCTTTCTTGTTGTATTGCAGGGGGCAGGACTTCCAGCACTATGTTGAGAAGAGTGGTGATGGGCTGTACTTGCTTTGTTTCTACTTTTAGAGAGAGAGCCTCAGTCCTTTATTGTGGAGGACAGCGGAGTTGCAGGGTTTTTTGATAGGTGCTCTTTATCATGTTGAGGAAGTTCTCTTCTATTCCTACACTGAATGTCTGAGAATTATTGTCATGAACTGAGGTTAAATTTTGTTGAATGAGTTTTCTGCACTAATTAAAATGCTGATGTGACTTTTTTCCTTTACTCTGTTAATAGGATTTTCAATATTTGAACCGCCCTTGCATTCCTGGAATATATTCTACTTATGTATGCTATATTTCTTACATTGTTGAATTCTATTTGCTAACATTTTGTTAATTTTTTTTGTTCCATATTCAGTCTGTCATTTTCCTTTACTGTACTGTTTTTTTTTAAATTTATTATTGATTAATTAGTTGGAATTAATTGGAAAGTTTTCCTTCCTCTTCTATTTTCAGAAAATAGTGTTCTTTAAACATTTGGTAGAATTCTCCAATGAAGTTAGAGGCCCAGAGATTTTTCAGGGGTAGTCCTTAACTATGAATTAAATTTCTATAGTAGTTATAGGCCTTTCAAATTATCTATTTCATATTGCATGAGTTTGTATTTTTTGAAAGATTGACCCATTTTGCCAAGTTGTCAAATTTATACAGAGAGAGTAGTTTGTAATATTATCATCTTTTGATGTCTGCCAGGTCTTTAGTGACATTGCCTGTCATTCCTTATATGGGTAATTTGTGTCTTTTCTCTTTTTTCTTGCTAGAAATTTGTCAATTTTATTGAACTTTTCATATTTTTTTGTGGTATTTTGTTATGGTAACCCAAATATATATATATATTATACATATTAATTCTTTAGCTCTATCCCACAAATTTTGATATTTTGTATTTATACTTTCTTTACATTCAATGTGTTTTTTTTTTAACATATTTTGTTTAGTTTTATTTTCTTGTATCATTTTATTTTATTTTTTTAATTTTTTTTTTTAATTTTTATTTATTTATTTATGATAGTCACAGAGAGAGAGAGAGAGAGGCAGAGACATAGGCAGAGGGAGAAGCAGGCTCCATGCACTGGGAGCCTGATGTGGGATTCGATCCCGGGTCTCCAGGATCAGGCCCTGGGCCAAAGGCAGGCGCCAAACCACTGCGCCACCCAGGGATCCCCATTCAATGTGTTTTTAAAATTTCCATGAGATTTCTATTTTACCCATAACTTATTTAGGTGTTGCTTAGTTTCCTAGTGTTTGGGGACTTTTCTGTTATCTTTATGTTCTTTTATTTTGTTCTTTTGATACTATTGTAGTCAGAGAACACATAATGTAAGATTTTAATCTTTGAGGTTTATTTTAAGACTCAAGATATGGTTTAGCTTGGTGTATGTTCCATGGGTGCTTGAAAAGAATGTGTACTTTGTTTTTGCTTGTTTTAAGTTTTGGCAAATTTTGATTAGATCCTTTTGGTTGATGGTTGTTGTTTTCTATTTCTTGCTTGTTTTCTCTCTTGTTCTATCCATCATTGAGAGATGGGTATTGAAGCCCCAACTCTAAAAATAAGAATTTGTCTATTTCATTTTAAAATTCTATTAGTTTTGCCCTACATATTGTGTAGCTTTGTTGTTTGATGAGGATGCATGTGGGATTCCTGTGTATTCATGGTAGATCGATGTTTTTATCATTATATTATGTCTCCCTCAGTCTCTGCTTTCTTTGCTCTGAAGATTACTTTATCTAATATAGTCACTCATAATTTCTTTTGATTTATATCTGTGTGGTATATCCTTTTATAGCATTTAACACCAACTCCCCTACACCATTATAACTGGAGTGAATTACTTGTGGGTTATTTTTTATCCCCTCTGGATTTAGTAATTTAATGTAATTATTGACCTGTGAGGGTTTAAGTATGCAGTTTTGAGTTTTGCTTTTTGTTTGTTCTCTGTTTTTCATGTCTTTTAATTTTTTTTTCCTTATGGGTTATTTAAACATTTTTTTATAATATTATTTTATCTATAGTGTTTTTATTATTTATTTTTGAAGTATGGTTAACATGCAATGTTATGCTAGTGATTCAACAATTTTGTACATTAGTCAGTGCTCAGCCCAATAAGTGTAGTCACCATCTGTCATCATACAGCACTATTACAGTATTATTGACTATATTCCCTGTGCTGTACTTTCATCTCCATGACTATTTATTTTAATACTGGAAGTTTGTACCTCCTAATCTCCTTTGCCTATTTCACCCATCCCCCACCCACATTTCCTCTAGCAACCACCAGTTTGTTCTCAGTATTTGAGAGTCTGTTTATTTGTTTTGTTTTGTTTTGTTTTAGATTCCACTTACAGTGAAATCATATGGTTCTTGTCTTTTTCTGTCTGACTTATTTCACTTAGCACAATACCTTCTAGGTCCATTCATGTTGTCACAAATGGCAAGATCTCATTCTTTTCTATGGCTGAGTAGTATTCCTGTGTGTGTGTGTGTGTATCACTTTTTTTTTTTTTATCCATTCGCTTACTAATGGACACTTGGGTTGCTTTCATATCTTAGCTATTATAAATAATGCTGCAATGAACATGGAGGTACATGTATCTTTTTGAATTAATATTTTCATTTTCTTTGGGTAAATGCCTGGTAATAGAAGTACTGGATCATATAGTAGTTGTTTCATTAATTTTTGAAGAAGCTTCATACTATTTTCCCTAGTGGCTGCAACCAACTTGCATTCCCACTTATAGTGTGTGAGAGTTCCTTTTCTCCACATCTATAGTATTTTAAGTATATGTTTGGGTGGCTATTTTTGTGGTATTGCTATGTTTTAAATTATATATACATAACTAATCAGAACCAACACTTGCCCACACTTTACCATTTTGAGTAAGGTATAGAAAGCTTCTCCCTTTAAGTTATTTTACCTTCCCAAATGTGTATTATAATTGTTTTACATATTTCCTCTACATACATTTAAGACCACATATGACAGTTATAATTTCAGCTCAACTTTCAAACATAATTTAGAACATTCAAAAGGGGAAGGAAGATGTATTATACTTATCATATTTTGATTCTTTTCTTTGCTTTTTCCCCACTCTAGTGTTGTATGGAGTCCTTCTTTCAATATTTTCATTCTGTTCAGAAAACTCACTTTGCCATTTCTTTCAGGTGGGCTATTGGTAACAAATTTTCTTAGTTTTCCTTTGTCTGAGAATGTCTTGATTTCCCCTTAATTCCAAAGGATATTTTCTCTGGATGTATAATTTTGAGTTTTTCATTTCAACACTTGAAAAATATTGTGCTACTTCCTCTCTAGTTTGTAATGACAAATATGCTGTCATTTGAATTGTTTTCTCTTATAGGTAAGGTGTAATTACTCCCTTGCTGCTTTCAATATTTTTTTGTATGTCTTTACTTTTCAAAAATTTGACTATAATGCATTTTAGAGTAAATTTGTGTTTATGCTGCTTTGAATTCTCTAAGCTTTTTGAATCTTGTTTTTTTTTTTTTGCCAAATTTGGGAAATTTTCAGCTATTATTTATTCAAATACTTTTGCAGTCTCATTCTCTTTCCTTTTTTCTTTTGGGCTGCAATGATATGAGTATTAGATCATTTTCTATAATCTTATATGTTTCTGACACTGTTCATTTTTTTTGTATTTTTTTTCTCTTGTTCTAATTGGGTAATTTCTATTGTTTTACCTTCAAGTTATGGATTCTTTTCTCTGTTTCCTCCATTTTGCTGTCAGCCCATCCATTGATTTTATTGTTTGGGATATTATATTTTTTGTTCTATTATTTCTTTTTGGTTCCTCTTTGTATCTTTCACATCTCTGCTGGGACTTTTCCTGTTTTTTGTTTGTTTCAGCATGTTTATAACTATTTGTTGTAGCATTTTTATGATGACTACTTTAGAATCATTGTAGGATAATTTGAACATCTCTGTCATCTCAGTTTTGCTTCTGTTGCTGTCTCTTTCATTCAAGTTGACATTTTACCGATTCTTGTTATGACAGGTGATTTCCAACTGAAACCTGAAAATTTTAAGTGTGGTTCTTTGGCCCTTCACTAGACCTTTGTTGATACTACTGTGGCTGGAAGGGTAGGAATGACTCATTACTATTTCCCATAGGGCCTCCATTGAGGTCAGGGGTGTCTCCTCTCCAGTGGGCAGTGGTAAAAGTCATGATTCTCCACTAGGCTGCCTCTGATTCCACCCTTGGAGAGGGGCATTGGAGAGTGGAAGTCCAGACTCCTGCCTGGTCCCTACCACAGTGTGGTGAGACCTTATTGCTCAGGGCAATGAAAGTCAGACTTAGCCTTCTCTGACAGCTCTTTGATGAGGTTTAGGTTAAAGTCCCAGCTCTCCACTGCCCTTTGCTAGTGTCAGTGCAGTGGGACCATAGTTTTTCTGTGGTGTCTGGCTGGAGTTGTGCAGTTACTGTCTAAATCTTCTATCTTGTTGGACAACCCCTTTGCTGGCCTTTAATTAATTTCAAACTCCCAATAAAAGCAAGAGTTTATTGGGAGTTCAAAAAATCTGTTATTTGTTTTGCTTTTGGTAGTTATCTTCTACTACAAGGCTGGGATATATGACACAGAAATATAACCTAAGAGATGTAGCACTGTTTTCCCATGGGTCTATCAGTCAGTAGCTCATCTTCTGTCCCCCGCCCCCCCAACCCCATTCAATCCTCTGATGTTTGTTTTATATATAATGTCCAGGGACTTTTGTTGTACTTAGTGGATAAACATCTGGAGAATAGAGAAACATTTATTTTGTCTTCCCAGAAGTCTTCAAGCTAATGATAGTTTTTATATTTGAAAGGGTTCTAAAAAATTAAGAACAAAATATAACAAATAAAAGTGACAACAAAAAACAAAGACTATGTGACAGAGACCATATGTGGTTCACAGAGCCTAAAATACTATTTGATTCTTCACAGAAAAATTTTATTGACCCTCGTTTAGACATAAGGTAACTTTTAGAGCATATACTATATGACATTTCACTTGTGTTATTCCCAGTGCTTTCATTTCTTATGTAGATCCAGGCTTTTGTACCATATTCCTTCTATCTGAAGAACTTCTTTCTACATTTCTTTTAGAGCAGTTACACTGGAAATGATTTTTTTTCATTTTGTTTGGTGAATATATTTTTATTTCTCCTTAATTTTATTTTATTCATTTAAAAGAAATATGGAACACTTCACAAATCTGCTTGTCATCCTTGCACAGGGGCCATGCTAATCTCTGTATCATTCCAATGTTAGTATATGTACTGCTGAAGCAAGCACACTTAATTGTAAAAAAAATGATTTATTGAATATGTAATTGATTTTTTTTCCTTTCAGCCCTTTAAATATGTCATTGTATTGCCTTCTGGCTTGTATAGTTTCTGATGAAAGTCTTCTGTAATTCTTATATTTGTTTCTCTATACATAGTGTATTTCTCATCCCTGTGGCTGTCTCTAAAATTTTATCTTTATCTTTGGTTTTCAGGAATTTAAATATAATATGTTTATATATTTCTTAAGGAGTGGGTATATGTATTCTGTTTGGTGCTCTTTGAGGGTTTGAGTCTGTGGTTTGGTGTCTGTCATTAATTTTTGGCCATTATCTTCAAATACGCTTTTCTGCCCTGTTCCTCTTCTTTCTGGGATTTCACAGGGATGTATGTTAGACTATTTTATAGCACCCAACAACTTTTGGGAGCTCTGTTTTTTTTCTCATTATTTTTTTTCTTTTTGTGTTTTAGTTTAAATTATTTATATTTACTTATCTTTCACCTTTCTGATTATTTCCTCAGCTGTATTGATCCTATTTTTTCGACCATTAAGGAATTTTCAATTCTTTTATCTTACTTTTCATTTTTAGCATTCCCACTGACTTCTTCCTCATAATTTTTATGTCTCTGTTAAAGTTCCTCATCTGATCATGTATGCTGAATACTTTTTCCACTTGGGTTTTTAATATGTTAATTATAGCTATTTTAAATTTCCTGTCTGATAGTTTCAACATTGTATCATATTGAAATCCACTCTTGTTGATCATATTTTTTTTTCTTCCCACCTCCCTTGCTTCTTGCTTATATGTATATTTTACGCTTTTTATTTTTAAAGATGACATCTTTTATGGGACAATGGAAACTAAAGTAACTAGTGTTATTGCCTGGAAATGGATATCCTTCCCCTCATTTTTCTGAATCGTTAGTGTGGGAATTTGAGTCAGTCTAAGTTGAGCTGTGTTTGGGTTTTCTTATTGGTGTGGTCACTGTCAGTGCAATTGGGGCTTTAAATTCTTGTAGTGTTATCTTGGTTTTAGAGTAAGGTTGTCACATTAGTCCATGCTCAACATTTAGCAATTTATTAAAAATTTTGAATGGTGTCCATTGTCTCCTGCAAATAAACAAGTGCTTGTGTCCTATCTCTCCTTAGACGTATCTGCTATTATTTAGGTTTTGGGTTAGTTGTTTTGTTCTGCAATCACAGATATCTTATTTACTCAAGAAAAATCGTGATTTCACAAATTATTCAGAATTTTTTGTTGTAAGGTGAGAGCAATGCACTTTCCACCCTTTTACAGACCAATCAGAAGCTTAAAATCACATGAAGGCTTTTGAGTCTTTGTTTTTGTGTGTGTGTCTGTGTTTAAGATTTTATTTTTTCATGAGAGACACAGAGAGAGAAAGAGAGAGAGAGAGAGGCAGAGACACAGGCAGAGGGAGAAGCAGCCTCCATGCAGGACTCGATCCCGGGACTCCAGGATCATGCCCTGGGCCAAAGGCAGGTGCCAAACAGCTGAACCACCCAGGGATCTCTGGCTTTTGAGTCTTTGATCTCTCAAGTATGACCTGTCCAATCTCATTCAAATTATGTAAGTTCTATGAATCATAGTTTTATGATCTATTAAAGGCACATAGTAATACCTCATAGGTTGTTGTTTAGGATTAAGTTAAAGATAAAAAATATGTATGGCCACAGCACCTGTCGTAAAACAGTACATTTTAAATCTCCTCTGCTTTCTGTCACCTAATGAAATAGATTAAGAATGTTTTTACAAATGGAAATGCTTTCAATGACATTTCTGTCAAAACACAGTACAAACAACAAAGCCTCTTTTGCCTGTTTTAATCAAGGAGTAAACATCATTCTTATACACTTGGAGAGAATTTTTCAGAAGACTGAAATCTGTGGTTGGAGTTGGAAGAACATGGTTGCTTTCCTGGCCATCCGCCTTGGATTCTCTCTGCAGCATCTCCTGAAAGATTGTCTTTGCTGGTGAACATGCTGTCTACTGAGATAGCTCTTCCCTTTCAAGTAGCTCGGAGGGGTCCTAGGATTTCTTTCTTTGAGCTGAAATTCTGTCTCCTTTGGCTTCCACTGTTGGTCCTGATGCTAGTTCTGAATCCTTACTGCCATTGTATCCTTCATTTCTGTGAAAATAGCTCTTATATCCTCTCTGAGTCTTTTTTGCCTTCAGGAGAAACCTTCCAGTTTTTAACTTTTATTTGTGTGACAGGATGTTCTGATTCACAGTCAAAATCCACAAGTTTCTTCTGCTCAGGTCCATCTCCAGGTAGGACTCTATGAACTGAGCCTCATACTCCAAGGGAGGGTTGACCCAAGTTGAGCTGACCAAGACTGCACCCTTCTTGTTCCAGACACTAACTATTGTGCAGCCCAAGTTTGTGTTATTTCTGCTGACTCCTTGAGTAAAGATATAAAGTGTCAAACATGCTGCTGTGTACTCTATCTTCGCTACCTTAGTCGAGCAGTTGGATTTTAGCCCCAAGGGCAGCTGATATTTATCTTTGTTGACTGCTATCCTGATTGAATTTAACATATTTCTCCAGCACATCACAGTCATTTTGGGTCTTCATCCTGTCCTTTGTCACATGCTTTCCTACATATGGCTTTTTACCTCTGTGGACCTGTTGAGCCTGACTGACTCATCCAATCTCCAGTATAGGCCAGATCCAGAGGACTTGGACAGGCAGCTTGGGTTCCTTCAACCACTCACTGTACTGCCCATTTCAAGGCTTCAGGGAAGGTTGCCCCACCCCCAGCTCTTTGCTAGCCTGCCAGGCTCATGGATATAACCAGTACCTTTGGTTCATGCTCCTGACAATTTACTTGCCTTGTACTCTTTGTTAATGCTCCTTGGGTTTTTCTATCAGTGTCTGCTTCTCCCCAGCAACTCCTAGCATAACATTTCCTCTGTTATGGTCCTGTTTAACCAAGTCTCCTCACGACTGTGGGCATGGACAACTGGAGGAGACTTGGTTAAAGAGGACCTGCCACTAGGACTCTCCTTTAACTGTCTTCACGACTCCCTGCACCAGTCCAGCTGACTTTGAGTTCATCTGTCCTTCAGAGTTCCAAGTTCCAGTCTAGTAGTTCCTCCTTTTAATGTATGCCTACTACTCTCCCCCCTCAGTCCTAAACTCCAGCCCTGGCTCATCTCCCACTTCATTCCTCACATATTTCTTGAAAGTGGGTTTCACATGACTTTATGTAAGCCAGCGATGATTCAGTGCCTCAGGATTATTTATTTATTTATTTATTTATATATTTATTTATAAAATGTTTATTTATTTATTTTGTATATTTTTTATTGGAGTTCGATTTGCCAATATATAGTATAACACCCAGTGCTCATCCCGTCAAGTGCCCCCCCTCTCAGTGTCTGTCACCCAGTCACTCCATCCTCACCCACCTCCCCTTCCACTACCCCTTGTTCATTTCCCAGAGTTAGGAGTCTCTCATGTTTTGTCACCCTCTCTGATTTTTCTCACTCATTTTCTCTCCTTTCCCCTATAATCCCTTTTACTATTTTTTATATTCCCTGTATGAGTGAAACTATATAATGTTTGTCCTTCTCTGATTGACTTACTTCACTCAGCATAATACCCTCCAGTTCCATCCACGTTGAAGCAAATGGTGGGTATTTGTCGTTTCTAATGGTTGAGTAACATTCCATTGTATACATACACCACATCTTCTTTATCCATTCATCTTTCGATGGACACCGAGGCTCCTTCCACAGTTTGGCTATTGTGGACATTGCTGCTGGAAACATTGGGGTTCAGGTGTCTTGGCTTTTCACTGCATCTACATCTCTTGGGTAAATCCCCTGTAGTGAAATTGCTGGGTCGTAGGGTAGCTCTATTTTTTTTTTAAGATTTTTATTTATTTATTCATGAGAGACCAGGGGGTGGGGAGAGAGAGAGAGAGAGAGAGAGGCAGACACAGGTAGAGGGAGAAGCAGGCTCCATGCAGGGAGCCCGATGCAGGACTCTATCCCAGGTTTACAGGATCACACCCTGGGCAGAAGGTGGCGCTAAACTACTGAGCCACCGGGGCTGCCCAGTAGCTCTATTTTTAACTCTTTGAGGAACCTCCACACAGTTTTCCAGAGTGGCTGCACCAGTTCACATTCCCACCAACAGTGCAAGAGGATTCCTCTTTCTCCATACCCTCTGCAACATTTATTGTTTCCTGTCTTGTTCATTTTCACTATTCTCACTGGTGTGAGGTTGTATCTAAGAGGATAGCATAAAGGTCTGAAGACATTTGCCAGAATCCTCCCCCAGGCCATCTGTATGGGTTATCCATTTATAAAAGGTGCCTGTGGCAGGTCACAACTCTCCTAGGTCTCCTGACTCATTGTAGGCTTTCCTTCTACCTCTTTACTTCTGAGATCATTTTCTAGGAATGACAAGATGGAAGTATAATAGGAACTGAGGAAACTTGCTTACCTCATTTCATCCATCAATTTTATGTCATCAGCCTCAGACTTTAGTTATGACTTTCCTGAGCTTCTTGCTATGAAAAATACTATTTCCCCATTACCTATCCTTATAGTTTAAATGTTTGATCTTGTTTCATGCCCGGCTTCAGGTTCTCTTTTTCCCTTTTCTAGTCTCAGGATCATTCCTTGTATCTGAACAAGACAGAACAAAATTGGAAGTAGTATAAATTAACGTAAGAATTTTCTAACAAGTGAAAGAGAATTGAGGTCAGCTTTTACTAGAAAAGGCTAAAGCATATCAACTAATTTTAAAAATAGGAGGGAGAGAGGAGTGAGGAGGGTCTCTGAGGTAGCTGGGGATCAGAGCCAGTAGGGAAGGGGGAGAGGGTTTAGAGACTGTCAAGGTAAAACTTCTTTCTCTGACATTCAGTGCTTTGCTGGGGTTCTTTATTCCTGGCTCCATCTGGCTTCTTCTTAAATTGTGTGTGTGTCTGAAACCACCCTTCTTTCAGTTCATTTAGGAGAAATATGAAGGTGGAAGCTATAATGGGGCACTTTAAAGCACTTTAAACATTATTTATAGAACACCAACTACATGCCAGGCTCTTGTAAAGTTCTGGGGGTTGTGGAGATGTGTAACATAGTCCATTCTTCAAGAAGCTTGGGGTCCTGTGGGGACAATGAACTAACAGACACCCGGCAATTGTGCGATGTGGTAAGGGGTATGGGTGTAGTATAGTGGGAGCAGGAGTGGGTCAGCTAGGATGGGTCAGGGAGGCTTTCATGCACAAGCAAGCCTGAGATCAGATCATTGTGCCAAGTGGCAAGAGAAACTGGATCCTTGCATTGATTTATAGACTATTTTTCAGTGACACATGTCTCCCCTGAAACCCTTTCCTTGGTCCCTGTTCCTCCATATTGGATTTCTCAACAGAAGCTCTTTAGCTGGTGATCCAGCAATCTCAGATCTCCCCACTGGCAAGTGCAGAAGGAGATGGGGGCAGAGGGGCTTCACATGGCTGGCAGAGTATAAGTTGGCTTACTATCTGGTGAGGCCTGTAAGGGCAAAGATGCCTCCTGCCCTGGCATCACACCCATAGGTCTCTGCCCTGGAGAAACACCAGTTAGGGCCCCAGGTGGCACAGTACCATTCTTTGCAATACTATTACAGAGCCCTGTACACCATCAATAAACAGATGGATAAATGAGGGCAAGTGCACACAGTAGGATCATGCAGAGAAGGTAAAATAGATGTGGATTTACCCACCTCAGTAAGTATTATAATCATTCTGTGGAGAAAAGGAGCATGTTCTGGAGAGATCTAGGCAGTGTGATACCAGTTATATACAGATGAAAACCCAACAAAATGATATTTTAAAATGCTTCTGGTTGAATAAATTTGTAGTAAAAACATCAAAACATGTACAACAATGACAAATAGTAAATTCTTGATAGCCTTTGGGGAAGGAGGAAAGGGTGGGAGATTGAGGAGAGGTCTGCAGGAGACTTTGATGTGTCTGTAATGTCTAATTTCTTAAAATTAAAAGAAAGTCTCCCATTCCACACATCACTAGCTACTGACCTTTCTCTCTCCTCCCCTTTATGGCTGAATTTCTCCAAATAGTCTAGACTTTCTGTCTCCTTGTTCTCAAATCTCGCACATTCCTTAATCTATCCTCATCTGGTATCTGGCCCCCTCAAGACATAGGAACAGCTGTTGCCAAGACCCCCACTGACCTCCAGGTCACTTAATCCGATAGGGAGAAGAAAAACAACACACACACACACACACTGTCTCAAACATAGAAAATGAGTGAATGTGTCATCCAGTTTTAGCAAATCTTAACAGTGTTGCTTATCTGCTTCAGAATTTCTTTTAAGACCTATCCTCCCAGAGTCCCATCTAATGGGTTTCCCTCTGCAGGCTCCTGAGTCTGGTGGTTCTCCTACATCCTACTCCACCATCACTCGGGCTGCAGTTGCCTGTGTGATGGTACAGCCATCCCAAGGTGTGGTTCCACTCAGGCCTCACCACTGACCAGCCTGCACAGGTTCTAAATCATCTGTGCCTCAGTTTCCTCATTCAGGGTTTATTAGGGATTAAATGACCTAAGACACTGTGGCACACTGAGGGTCTGTGTATTCTTTCTGGCTACTGAGTTGACATCTAGGGGTGCACACATCCATCCTCCTTCCTTCAGCATGTTTCATTCTGAGGGCAGAGACAGGCTTCCAAAACTCAAACCTGCCTAGGTCACCACTGTTGTGCCCAAGATCGTGAATCCGAGAAACCACCAAGGAGCCAACACCGATGCAAACACATGAAGGTTTATTTACAAGCTCGAGCTTGGGTCCAAGTATACCCAACAGAGCAGAGCAGGGACTTGGACCCCGAGGTGGGTTTCAGCTTAGTTTTAAGGGCTGGTCTAGGGGACCTCCAGAAGGGCTGGAGGAATTTCTCAAGTTCTGTTTACATTCTGATGTGGGGCTTTCAAGGGCATTGAGCTCTGTTCTTATTCTAATAGGGGCTTCCTGCCCTAGGCTTGGGCTCTGTTCTTATTCTAATATGGGGCTTTCTAGGATGTCAAACTGTAAGCTGTTTTCTTCCTGTAACTGAAGTAAGGTCAAGTTCAGCTCTTATTCACAGGGGCCTGGGATGGCTGTACTTGTGCTAACGCTGGACTTGAAGTGGAATGGCCTTAATTTTCTCGGCCTCCACATTTCCCCCTCTCAGAGGAACCTAAGGAAGGACCCAATCAAGGGTCCAGGTTGCTCTCAGAGTGAGCCAGGGGGAATGATTAAACCAGGATTTTAACCAACCTTGTTGCTGTTCTCGCTCCCATTTACATTCCAGGGAAGAAGCAACATCTTACGTTTAAGGCAGCACATAACCATCCCCACCCCACCCTTTGTTGTAAGAAGACTAAGTCTAATCCCTTTCTATTTTGAAGGACAACCTCAGACTAGGGAGTCTTGGAGGTGGGAAATAAGTGAGAACGGCGCAGTCTTAGCTTTAGGGGATTGTCCTTGTCCGGTTGGCTTTTCCATTCTGGAACAAAGTCCTTGAGAACAGCGTGTGGGTCAGCTGGCTGGACGTGGGTGTAGTGGACCCAGGGAGTAATCCCGTCGACCTTGAGAGCGGTGGGAGTGGTCAGGATCACGGTGTAAGGTCCCTTCCAGCGAGCTTGAAGTGTCCGGTGTTGGTATCTCCGCACGTACACCCAGTCACCTGGCCGATATCGATGGGGGTCCAGGGGTGGCCCAGCCTCATAGAGGGCCCTCAGCTTAGGCCACACCTGCTCATGGGTTCATGACATTTGGAGGGAGAAAAGAAGTTGGTGATCATCAAATTCAGCAAGCACCTCAGGTTTTAAATTGGGCATAACAGGTGGAGGAAGACCGAACATGACCTCGTAGGGAGTCAGTCCCATCTTATATGGGGAGTTCCTCACCCTATATAGGGTGAAGGGGAGGAGAGTCACCCAGTCCCCGCCAGTCTCCAGGGCTAATTTAGTTAAGGTCTCCTTTAATGTTCTGTTCATCCTCTCTACCTGTCCTGAGCTCTGGGGCCTATATGCACAAAGTCATTTCCAATCTGCCCCAAGTACTAGGGCCACTCCCCGTGTTACCTTAGAGACGAATCCTGGGCCATTGCCTGACCCAATCCTAACAGGAAAACCATACCTCGGTAAGATGTCTTCCAGCAGTTTCTTGGTCACGGTCTGTGCCGTTTCATGTTTGGTGGGAAATGCCTCTGTGCATCCTGAAAAAGTATCTACAAACACTAGTAAATACCTGTATCTGTATTTTCCAGGTTTTACCTCAGTGAAGTCCACTTCCCAGTAGGCTCCTGGGCGGTCCCCCCGGAGCCAGGTGCCTGGGTTCGATCCATGGGCGGTGGCATTAGTTAACTGGCATGAGTGGCAGCTTGCCACGATCTGCTCGATCTTTGCTCGAGAGTCTTTAATAGTGATCTTTGTATGTCGTATGAGGTCTCCCATCTTCCTTGTTCCCGTGTGAGGACTCCAATGCGTTTTGGATAGGACTCGCCGTCCCAGTTCTTCTGGCAAGATGATGCTGGAGTCTGCGGCCCTCCACCAGCCACGCAAGCACTGGGTCATAGGCAAGTGTTTGATCCAGTGTAAGTCAGCATCAGTATAGTTGGGGGTGTCCGGCAGGGTCCGTTCCCCCGGATCAGGTCGCGTGGTAGCTAAGACCTGGGTCACCAAAAGGGACGCCTCCTTTGCTTTTAATCAGCTAGCCGGTTTCCCCTGGCTACTGGCGTGTCTGCCTTTTGGTGCCCCGGACAGTGGATGATGGCCAGGGCCTTGGGCAGCCAGAGGGTCCTCAGGAGTTCAAGAATCTCCGTTTTGTTTTTAACAGTCTTTGCCTCTGCTGTCAGACGCTCTCTCTCTCTGTAAAGGGCTCCGTGGATGCGAGCGGTGGCAAAGGCGGACCCGCTGTCGGTGTAGGTGTTTATTCGTTTACCTTCCCCCACGGTCAGCGCCTTGGCCAGTGGGATCAGTTCTGCCCATTGAGCCAACATTCAGGCTGTCAATGGCTCCGCCCAGACGGTCTCCGTCTCCGTGGTCACGGCTGCCCCCGCAAATCGGACTCCTGCTCGGACAAAACTGCTGTCGTCCGTGTACCAGGTGGCATCGGCGTTCGGCAGTGGCTGGTCCTGGAGATCAGCTCTGATTCCATGCACCTGTGCCAAAATTTCTTGACAGTCATGCCGAGGGGGGTCCCAGTCTGGGTTGGGGAGTCGAGAGGCATGGGGTATTGGTGGACCCTGACAGGGTCTGCCCCCGGCTTTTGTTCTATGTATATGGCCGGTCGGTGCCGGCCCAGTTTCTGCCCGCACTTGGGGACTTCCTGCAGCCAACGGTCAATGTCAGTCATTGGGGCTGAGGACATTTGGTGGAGACAATAGAGACGATATTCATCTTCTAAACTCAGGACAAGCACCTGAATCGGGTGCCCCTTCTTGTTTAGGACTTTTGCCCCTTCGGGGTGGAAGCAAATTTGTGCCCCCATCTTGGTGAGCAAATCCCGACCTAACAACGGGTAGGGGCACTCAGGGATGACCATGAAGGAGTGGGATACCCGGCCCGTGCCGAGATCCCCAGTTCTTCGGGTAGTCCATGAGTACTGTTTGGGGCCCGTGGCCCCTTGCACCCATGAAGTCTTGTTCGCCAATTTCCCTTGGGGTTGTAATAAAGCCGAATGTTGTGCCCCAGTGTCCACTAGGAATTCAACAGGTTGCTCCTCCACTTGAAGAGTTACCCTGGGCTCGGGGAGGGGTGCCGAACCCCGACTCCCCTAATCGTCCAGGTCCTCCATCTCCAAGACCTTGGCAGGGGCCTTAGGTCTTTTGTTAGGGCAGCTTTTCACCCAGTGGCCGTCTTCTTTGCAATAAGCACATTGGTTTTTGTTCAGCTTAGGGCACTCCCGAGGGGGACCAGGGCCATCCTCCTTACCTGTCCCTGAAGCCAGCTTCTTGAGGTGCCTCCGTCTTTCCTGTGGGCCATCCATGGTTGTGGCCAGCATCTTGGCCAGGTTTCGGGTCTGCTGGTCACTTAGTTTGGTTTGTTGTTCTTCCGGACTTTCTCTATTATTATAGACTCGTTCTGCTACTATCACTAAGTCCTGCAAGCTCTTCTCTCCCAGTCTCTCTACTCTTTGCAATTTCTTTTTAATGTCCGGAGCGGCCTGGTTAACAAAAGCCATGATAATTGCGGCCTTTGTTTCCGGGGCTTCTGGGTTCATAGGGGTGCACTGCCTAAAAGCCTCTATGACTCCCTCTAAGAAGGTGCTGGACTCTCATCCTTACCCTGCCTCACATCATAGACCTCGGCCAGATTGGGAGGCTTGCGTGGCAGCCTGGACGCCTGCCCCTAGAGTCTGGCGGTGGACCTGGGGTCTCTCCTTACCTTCAGCTGAGTTGTAGTCCCAGGTGGGGCAGGATAAAGGGAAGGCAGCATTTATGAGGTCTGGGTTTTGAGGCAGCTGTCTGCCCTCTCCCAGGACAGACTTCAGGGCTTCCACCTGAATTCGTTCTCTCTCCTCGGTGGTGAAGAAAACCTGCAAGAGCTGTCGGCATCATCCCAAGTAGGCTGGTGGGTAAGGAGAACAGTATCTAAAAGCCCGATTAGACCTCTCGGATTATGAGAGAACTTTGCATTTTGGGTTTTCCAATGATATAAATCACTGGTGGAGAACGGCCAGTGTAACATTAGCTGTCCGCCAGTTCGTCGGGGGCGCGGAGAGGAAGGGCGGTGGAGTCGGTCGCCCCGCATTCGGAGGTGGGGCCGTCAGCTGGGTCTGACCGCGTGTCCCCGCTGCTGGCCCGCGACAGGGACTCCCTCGTCAGGGAGGGGGGCGCCCCTTCTGCAGCCCCCGGTGTCTCCAATGGAAGAGCGGAAGGGGGAGGGGGTGCCCGGTAGGGCGGCGGGAGAATCAGGTCCTCCGGGGAGGAATCCTGGAAGACCGGGTAAAGGGGCGCTTGGGGCGTAGAGTTGGTCTCCTTCTCGGCTTTCCGCAGGGCTAGGATCTCGGTGGGTCCTGCTTTGGGGGGTAAAAATGGTTTTAGCCAAGGAGGGGGATTCTTGATCATGTTCTGCCAGATCAGGATGTAGGGCACCTGGTCAGAGTGGCCGTCCGGTTTGTTCCTGAAGGTCACGGCCTTAACCTGTAAGATAATAGGTAGGTGGGAAGTTCCTTCTCGGGGCCATCCCGGCCAAAGGTTGGCCATTCTGATATGCAATAAATCTGGAATCTCTCTCTCCGTATGTTTATGCTCAGAATACGAGCTCTTTCCCTAGCATCGGAGAAGTGGGAGAGCATAAGAGACAAGGGTGTGGTTTGCGTCTGCCCCTTTATGTCCGCGTCCACACCAAGGCACAGACAGTTATGACAGTTCACAAATAACACAGTCAAACGCACAGTTAACAAGAACACAGTAACACAGACCAGTGTAGGAACAGTTAACAAGGACATAGTAACACAGACAAACGTTCCAGTGCGCGGCGGAGACCAAACAGAAAGTATCCCGAAGGGCTGGCAGCCGGCCCTCCTTACAGACAGGACCCCGTCCTCCCGCTGGGGGCAAGGGACGTCTCCTCAAGACCCCCGGTGGAGGCCCGCTAGCGCGTCCGCCTAAGCCAATGCCGACCTAACACGGATGGGAATTCCTACAGGTTAGAGCTCTCAGAGAATATGCGTGCAAAAGGTGGAAAAAGTTGAGTGCACTCACCACGCGTGAAACCCTCCGGATGGGGTCCTGGGGGTCTCTCGGATTCCGGACGAGCCTCCAAATGTTGTGCCCAAGATTGTGAATCCGAGAAACCACCGAGGAGCCGACACCGATGCAAAAACACGAGGGTTGATTTACAAGCTCGAGCTTGGGTCCAAGGGCACCCGACACAGCGACACAGCAGAGCAGGGACTTGGACCCCGAGGTGGGTTCCAGCTTAGTTTTTATAGGCTGGTCTAGGGGATCTTCAGAAAGGGTGGAGGAATTTCTCAAGTTCTGTTTACATTTTGATATGGGGCTTTCAAGGGCATTGAGCTCTGTTCTCATTCTAATAGGGGCTTCCAGCCCTTGGCTTGGGCTCTGTTCTTATTCTAATATGGGGCTTTCTAGGATGCCAAGCTGTAAGCTGTTTTCTTCCTGTAACTGAAGTAAGGTAAAGTTCAGCTCTTATTCACAGGGACCTGGGATGGCCGTACTTGTGCTAAGGCTGAACTTAAAGTGGAATGGCCTTAATTTTCTCAGCCTCCAGAACCACCACCCTTGCAGGCTTCTCTCTACTGTTTTCAGAATGAATGGCCAGATGCCAGGTCCCTGGCCCTGCCCAGTTCGTCCACACCACCCTCCATTCATCTGCTATTTTTCAACTGAACTCCCCTTCCTATAGGGCCTTTGGATGCACTGTTTCATTCTCCTGGCCTGAAAATCTTTCTTCGCCTCCACTCTGTCGCCTTGTCAGCCTTGAGCCCTTTTAGACACACCAGGTGAGGATCTGTTTGTGTGATGTGTTTTGTTCACAGTGTTTTTACAGTGTATAATTGTACAGTTGTTCATTTATTCAACAGTAAGTTTCTGAGCACTTACTGTGTGCCAGGAACTATGCGTGATGCTGGGACATGGCAGGGAACATAGAGGCCTAGGCCCCATGTCAAAGGAGGCTTCAGTCCCTAAGTGGACAGCTGGGAGCACAATGAGGCTTGCAGAGGAGAGATGCACATGTCATAGAAGTATGCAATAGGGGGATGACCTAATCAGGAGCATCTTAAAGGATTCTTTAAAATACTCTGAAGAATGAATCATAGCTACCTAGAAAGAAGGGAGAAAGAAAAATCCAAGTAGTGGGGACAGCATGTTCAAAGGTTCTAAAGTAGGAAAGAATGTGACATTTTTAAAGAATTTTGATTTAAAGGACAAGTCAGGGAGATGAGGGCCTGAGGGATGCTGGGAGGAAAGAGCATCACAGAGGTAAGGGGCTTTAAGGATCTCAATTGAAGCAGGAAGTCAAGAGAGGCATGCCGGTGATCCCTGCTTCAGACACATTTCAGAGTTGCTGTGTGAGGGCTTGCCTTCCCCTAGGGAGGAATTCCAACCCTTTCCTTTTGCTGCATATCCCTGGGGGCTGTGTGGCCTCTGATCTCCTGCATGTTGCCTCATTGTTGCTGTTGTTTAATTGAGGAAAGCTGTCTACTCCTGGGACTTCTATCTACTTCTTACTGGCTACTGAGACAGCATCATTCCTTTGGGCTGGGATGTTATTTTTAGTTGGATACATTACTACCTCTATAAAGATAATGTTTTATCTTGGAAGGAGTTGTCTACCCCAGAGGAAGTAAGCTGAGAACAGATGTGGGGCCTCTCAGAGTTCTAGGTGGTTTTTGAGAGAGGGGTTTCAGAGCCAATCTTTAGAATTAGAGTCTCCAGTCCTGGCCCATTTAAAGAGAGAGCTCCCATCACTGGCATGTGGATTCCAATGATCAGTAACATCTCTGAGATTGCTCATCATTACTCTCTTTGCTGCATAAGAGTTCTGGGGCAGTCGTGTACCTGAAGGGTTCAAGTTAAAGCTTTTATTTTATTTTTTTTAAGTTAAAGCTTTTTTGATTAAAAAAATATTTACTCTGTTTTTTAAAACTTGCTTACTTACTTACTTTATTTATTTGTTTATTTATTTATTTATTTATTTATTTATTTATTTATTTATTTATTTATTTATTTATTTATTTTTGAGTAATCACTATACCCAATGTGGGGCTCAAACTCATGACCCTGAGATCAAGAGTCAAATGTTCTGATTGAGCCATCCAGGCACCCCACCCCCCAAATAATTACTCATTTTAGAAATTATTAAACCAACATGTTGTCAGGCAAAAAGTAGATCATGACCATTGGCCGGTGGGTCATTAATCTCCAACAATGAGACCTTGGCTGGGGGTAAGGTGGGTCATTAATCTCCAACAATGAGACCTTGGCTGGGGGTAAGGCTTCGTCAGCAGAACCTGCTTGCTTCTCAGAAGGGCAGGGTTGAATAAAGTGCCTGAAGTCAGAGCTATTGTGGGCAGTGAGCCCATGAGGGAGGGGAGTACCCTCCCATCTTCAGACAAAGGGGTGTGCAGCTGAAGAGTCAGGTGCTCATTCACCTAGGAGAGCCCCCATTCTCTTTTCTCATCCACCCACATGAAGAGAATGAAAGGACAACTTGCCCAAGGACACAAACCTGGCTTCAATTTAAGAAAGAAGTGTAGGCAAGGAGTCACCCTGAAGTATTCATTCTGTCCCTTCTCATCACAGCTGAAAGGCCCCTCTCTCAGGAAGCCTTCCTGGATTGTGGTGGTCCGTACTGTTCTCTTTTTCCCCAGCCATCACCTGGGCCTCTGTTTGTGCCCCAAACAGGCTCATTCCTGGGGGTGGATATCTCTACTTTAACAAGACTGATAAAAACAAGTGAGATCTCCTTTTCTCAGCGTGGAGCAGCTGGGATATGCCAGCAGGCTGAGGGAGGGGTGCTTCTGCTTTGAACACCAGTGGATGTGCCTACAAGCTTAACCCCAGCTAGCTTTGCTTTATTTTTTTTTTAATTTTATTTACTTATGATAGTCATACAGAGAGAGAGAGAGGCAGAGACGTAGGCAGAGGGAGAAGCAGGCTTCATGCACCAGGAGCCCGACGTGGGACTCGATCCCGGGTCTCGAGGATCGTGCCCTGGGCCAAAGGCAGGCGCCAAACTGCTGCGCCACCCAGGGATCCCCTAGCTTTGCTTTAGTGTCTTTCGGTAAATGCCCACTGGGGTCAGTGCTTTCTTCTATCTCCAGGGCCTTTACAGATTGTATTAGTCAGGTTCTCCAGAGAAACAGAACCAATAGGATGCATATGTATTTACTTATTTATTTATGAGAGGAATTGACTCATGAGATTATAGGGCCGAGAAATCCTGAAATTTGCCCCCTGCAAGTTGGAGAACCAGGGGAGCCGCTGGTATAATTCAGTCCAAGTCTGGAGGCCTGAGGACTGTGGGGCTGATGATTTCAGTCCTGATTCACATCCAAGTAACTGAGAACCAGGTACTAATGTCTGAGGGCAGGAGAAGGTGAATGTCTCAGGTCAAGCAGAGAGAAAACAAGTTTGCCCTTCACTTTTTTGTTCCCTTCAGGCCCTAACAGAGTGGATGATGTCCACTCACACTGGGAAGGCCATCTGCTCAATCCATCAATTCAAATGCTAACCTTTTCTGGAAACTTTGTCACAGAAATAATTTTTTTTTTTAGCAGCATCTAGGCATCCCTTAGTTCTGTTACGTTGCCACGTAAAATTAACTGTGACACAGATGGTGGTCCTGGGGGTGCTGACACTGGAGCAAGTGGGCCCAATTTCACTAGTCCCTGGACATGTTACTTCCCTCCTGGATAGAGAAGTGGCTGAGAAGCAGCTGCCAGCCTGTGATTGAGGGAAAGTGCCTAAAGGGTAGGGACATCAGGAGACACCCCCAGTTCCCTGGGGCAGCACTGTGGGTGGAGCCCCGGCCCCCATATTCCTTGATTCCCTAGTCCTATCCTTTCTTTCTCAGCCTGTCCTCTCCCTTTCTTGGTTCAGGTTATGAATCCTGGCCTCCCACCAGGTACGTGTGGAGCTTGAAAGGTGAATGGATCCCAGAGCTCTAGCCTCGACACTGGCATTTTCTCCAAGTCCTTGTGGAAGCTCCAGTGCTCAGCTAGAATCAAGAGAGTTGTTTCATTAAGCCATGTTCATCTTCCTGAATTAACACTCATGTCTGGTTTGGATGGCTACCATATCTGCCAGGTGGCAGTGGAGTGGAGGTCCCTCTCTTCTGCCTTCTGTTAATTCCTGTCCCCCAACCCTTTATCTCCTCTCCTCCATCTTCTTCCATCTACTTAGGAGCAGTTATTAAGAATTTTCTGTGTGGCAGCCACTGATTAAGACCATGGGGATGGGGCTGTGAATAAAACCGTACAGCTTCTAAAGCCATGGAGCATGTATTCTGGTGGAGTGAGGTTGACAGGAACAAATAAATGAATAAATGTGAAATACAGCAGGTGGAGATGGTGCTGCAAGAAAAGAAAACATGGAAGGAAGATAGTCATGAGGCTAATGTTATTTTGGATGAGCTGGTCAGGACAGAGTGGTCAGAGGGCATTGATAGAGACCTGGAGACCGGGGGAAGCCTCCATATGGCTCTGAGGAAGATAGCATGTACACAGCATCTCAGGCAGGACCAGTCATGGCAGCAGCACCCGCTCTTTCTTTTTCTTCTATTTCTCTTCTCATTGCAGTGTCAGGAGGCTGAGCTTTCTCTAAGGGCCCTATGGAACAGCTCTAAGCATGGGATGAGCAAGGGTTGGCATCCAGTTTTGTGGACCACCCTGCTGCAGTGTGGAGAATGGATTCCAGGGGTGGGTAAAGCAATCTTGGGAGAGAAGGCTGTGGAGGGGCTGGCGGGCATCAGGGCGGTACTGATTCAAAAGATTCATGTTTAAGAGGCAGAAGATATGGGGTGACTCCAGGTTTCTGATCAGGTCTGCTGATTGAGGTTCACATAATTTAGAGCTGCCTCTGGGATGCCCAGACAAAGTGCCAAAAAGGATGGTGGAGGTCTGAGTCTGAAGACCAGAGAGTTCATTCTGAAAGTTAGTGAGGACATGGAGTACGGTGGAGATGTGATTGCTTGGAGTGAGTACAGTAGGTGAGGGTCTTAGAGACCTGCCTTGTAGCCTAAAGGCTGTTATTGGAAACAGCCTTACAGAGAGTTAAGTAATTAATCCAAAACCAAATCTATCCATCCATCCTTCTACTTATCTACCCATCCATCTAACCATTTATCCATCTATCAACACTTTCTCAAAGTTAAGCATTAAGAATTACTTGTCTATCCTTTTTTTAAAGAGATTTCATTTATTCATTCATGAAAGACAGAGACAGAGAGAGAGAGAGAGAGAGAAGCAGAGACACAGGCATAGGGAGAAGCAGACTCCATGCAGGGAGCCCGATGTGGGACTCGATCCCAGGACTCCAGGATCACTTCCTGGGCCGAAGGCAAATGCCCAACCACTGAGCCACCCAGGCATTCCAATTGCTTGTCTATCCTGAGGAGCTATTTCTTTCTCTGTAACTGACACTTGTTCCCCTTTTCTCTTTGGCCACAAGGAAGATCAGAAACAATGTATATTATGTAGTTAGTTATGCCCTATATAGATGAATTTCAATTCTATTTTCCCTGGCTTTGGCTTCACAATAAATGCACAGCACATACACATACATATTTCTTCTTAATCCTAATTGTTCAATCTAAATGTACCAGTTTAAAGTATGAATTTTCTATAAGTAATCTTTAATGCTGTGCTTAATGAGAAATATTTTATAGTCAAAAATTTATGCAGTTTAGAGAATTTACATTTGGAGTGGACAGGATTTGGCCAGGTATTAAGCAAAATGCTAATTTTTAGTACAGAAATTTAGGATTTAATGATGAATCCAGAGAGGGACTGAGTAGAGGGGGAGGAAAAAAGAAACATATATATTGATGGATATAATGGGTAGGGGCCAAAATAAAAGATTGTACTTTACAATGTTGTTCATATGACCTCACACTTGCATGAATATATAGCAATCATACTCATAATTAAAGTAATAATTTTATTTATAAAATATTATCCTTGTTTTAAAGTATGTCCTAGATTTATACAGATTTCCTGAATTAAAGTGATTTCATACTATATTTCTGTCTATTCATGGTGCCTATATCTCTGTTACAATAATTCAAAATCACTTTTGGTGGTGGTGGGGAGATGTAAATTCTGCTGGTGTATGGGATTAGGAAGCAGCATTTGATGGTGTTGTAGGTTCCAATCCAAAGTGGCTTTGAACAAATGATTTATTTTTTTAAATTTTTTTTACATATAAATTTTTAAATTGGAGTTCAATTTGCCAACATATAGCATAATACCCAGTTCTCATCCCATCAAGTGCCCCCCTCAGTGCCTGTCACCCAGTCACCCCCAATCCCTGCCCACTTCCCCTTCCACCACCCCTTGTTCGTTTCCCAGAGTTAGGAATCTCTCATGTTCTGTCTCCCTTTCTGATGTTTCCCACTCATTTTCTCTCCTTTCCCCGCCATTCCCTTTCACTATTTTTTATATTCCCCAAATGAATGAGACCATATAATGTTTGTCCTTCTCCGATTGACTTACTTCACTCAGCATAATACCCTCCAGTTCCATCCATGTCGAAGCAAATGGTGGGTATTTGTCGTTTCTAATGGCTGAGGAATATTCCATTGTATACATAGACCACATCTTCTTTATCCATTCGTCTTTCGATGGACACTGAGGCTCCTTCCACAGTTTGGCTACTGTGGACATTGCTGCTAGAAACATTCGGGTGCAGGTGTTACATTAATATTAATTGAAGTTCATACTTCACTTCAATTTTCTTGTTTTTTCCTTAAATCCCTTTTTGGTTCCAGGATGCACATTACATTTAGCCATTGAGTCTCCTTAAGCTCCTCTTGGCTATGAGAGTTTCTCAAACTTTCCTTGTTTGTGATGACCTTGACAGTTTTGAGGAATAATAGTTACTTTTTATAGTGTCCCTCAGTTGGAATGTATCTGATGCTTTTTATTATGATTACACTGGAGTTGTGGGTTCTACAAAGGAAGACCACAGGTGAAAGTGCCATTCTCACCACATTACATCAAGAGTAGATTCTCTCAACATAATATATCACTATTAAGGTTAAGCTTGATAACTGGGCTGGGGTCATGTTTGTGAGGTTTCTTCAGTGTAAGGTGACTCTTTTTTTCTTCCCTTCTTTTGTACTACTTGCAAAGAAGTTGCTATGTACAGCTTATGCTTAAGGAATAGTGATTATGTTCTACACCTTTAAGAGTGGATCATCCACATAAATTATTTGTAATTCGTCTTCAAAGGGACTTTTCTCCTTTTGTTTGTTTGTTTGTATCAGTATGGACTCACAGATATTTATTTTACACTTTGGGCTATAAACCAATATTTGTTTACTTACTTGCTCAAATTGTTCCAACTTTGGCCATTAGGAACACTTTCAGTTGGTTTCTGTGTCCCTTTGACATAGCCTGTCATTGTGTGTGTACTCATGTGTGTGTGTTAGCACTTTATTGCTTTCTGGAACTATAATATTTTCCAAGATTATCTTGTATATTTCCTGCCCTAGTCCTAGAATCATTCATTTCTTCAGGGATCCCTGGTTCCTTTTATTGGAGTATGATATTAGAAAATAAGATCCAGGGATCCCTGAGTGGCGCAGCGGTTTGGCGCCTGCCTTTGGCCCAGGGCGCGATCCTGGAGACCCGGGATCGAATCCCACGTCGGGCTCCCAGTGCATGGAGCCTGCTTCTCTCTCTGCCTGTGTCTCTGCCTCTCTCTCTCTCTCTGTGACTATCATAAATAAATAAAAATTAAAAAAAAATTAAAAAAAAAAAAGAAAATAAGATCCAGGTGCTATGTGTGTTCATTGCTATTGGGATACCATTGCTTCTAGGCTTTCTCAGCTGATGGTGCAAGGAAATACATGTGTGTATCCTAACTCCTGTATATATGCATCTCTCTCTCTCTCCATATATATATTATATATATCTATATTAAGCTAAACATGAGTTCATACTGATGTCTCTAATGCATTATCATATGGATCATTCTAGCTTCCTCCCCTTACTTCCTGGTAACCTCCCATTCCAAAAGTGACAAGCCTGGCTCTAGCCATCCTCCATCCATCTACTTAATTTTTTTTTTTTTCATCTACTTAATTTTTAAGAAAACTTCGTCAGTTAGAGTATGGTGCTTATGTACAATTCTTTTTGCCTTTAATCTTAACAGACTCTACTCATTTCCGTAGTTACTTACAGCAGCACCTTTCTCTCCCATCATGAGGAAGAAACAACTTTCATGAAATTCTTTTATTTGTATTACTATTAGATTCTTTTGTCAGAGTCTGCATCCCATCCTGTGCCCTGACCTCCAAAATGATTTAAAAATTTTTTCAGTCATAATTTATTCTCCATATTTAAAATTCTGTGAGTTTGGATAAAATGCATGGTGTCATATATCTTCCATTACAGTATATAGAATAGTTTCATTGCCCTGAAAAATCCTCTGTGCTTTACCTACTCACCCTCTGACCTACCCCTGATGAACTCCTGGAACCTATTTATTTCTTGACTATTAGTTTTATCTTTTCCAGAATGTTATATAAACAGAACCATACAGAATGCACTATTTTCAGATTAGCTTCTTTCAGTTAGTAAAGTGTATTTAAGATTCACTCATATCTTTGCATAACCTTAATTTCTTATAGGTTCATTACATGGCTGAAGATAAATGGGCCCTATCACCCTCAAAATTAATGTTCAAACAAGGATAAAAGTTGCAAAAGAGGTCCACTTCAGTGAAAGCCTCAGTCTTCCCACTTCCACTCTGAGGTACGGGTGGCTTAGCAGCCTCACTACTCATCATTTTGGTCCAGGGCAGAGCTCCAAGCATGCCTGCTTCTGCCACTAACACCCTGCTTTGGGCCTTTCTAAGAAGGCGAGGGGCTGATATTCACCTTCCATGGCATGCTGAGGCAGAGTTCAGAGAGCTCCTCAAGGAAGATCCTGACCACCACTGACTGTGTTAGCTAAATGAAAGGGGAGATACTTCTACTTACCAGGTCGACTATCCTTCTTACCCTATGCCTTCATCTGGGTGAATTCCTCCTTCTAATAGTTTCATCCATCTATTCACTCAGTTATTTGTGCATCAGGTGTTCATTACCTGCCATATATTGGCCACCAGAAGATACATAGATGACCATATAGATAGCATCTATGTATAGATGCTATAACTGCTGTTCCCAGCAGTCATGTACGACTTTTTCACAATTGCAGTAAAGAGTGATAAAGCTTCGAATGCGCATAGGAACAAATAACTTTGTCCAGGGTCCCAGGAAAACTTTTTTGGCCTACTGATGTTTTGAAGGACGAGAAGGGACTTGCTTTGTGAAGAGGATAGAAAAAATATCTTATGCATAGAGAAAAGGTGTGTAAAGGCCAGAAGGTAAGAGACAGCTTGGGGTTTTCAAGTAGTTAAAAGACATTTGGCAAGATTGGGGCACAGAATGAATGAGAGAGAGGTAAGAGCCAGATCAAAGGGGCCAGTTCAGGTCAGAGAAGTTAGGGTCCACTTAAACCTTCCTAATGATTTAGAGATTTTATTCTAAGGTTGAACAGAAGCTTTTAAAAAGTAAGCAGAGATGTGGCTGCCTGCTCAGATTGTGTTTCTGAAGGACCACATCACTATGAAGACTGGGTTGCAAAGTGAGAACCAGGGAGCCTGTGAGGAGGTTCTGGTTGTTAATGAAGAGTGGTGCAGGGGGGATGGAGAGGGTAGGGATTCAAGAGAGGCTCATCACAGAAAACCTTTTCCTAGGTCCCCTCATAGAGCATTCCTCAATCAGGTCTGCAGAGAGCCCCTCGTCTTGGTAACACTTTATTATCCTTATCCTACTTTAGTTGTCTCCTAGTCCTACGCACTGCCTGACATCCTGTCATCCTAATCACTTCATATCACTCATGTTACATTTTCTGCAACACTGGTTTGCAATTCTGCACAGTTGCTGGATTAAAACTAAGGAAGGGTTTCATTCTATCCTCCTGGCCCCCAACCACATCCCTTTTCCTTCCTCATCACTCACTGGCTTCTCACATTCTATAACCTTCTGGTGACTTTTTTGGGGAAAACATTTAGCCTAGTTTAAGAGCTTTCTGATGGCCTCACAAATGTTGCTGCTGGTTATGGTTTCATGCCTTCCTAGCCTCAGGCAGATTGGTATTATGACTTGGCTTTTGCCATGCTTGCATCTTGGTACCTCCATTTTAATCAGGGGTCATGTTTCTCTTGCCCCTCCTTCTACTTCTGTCCTACAGAGAAGAGCAACACAAGTGATTTTCAAAGATCCAATGCTCCTCTCTCCAATTTCTGTTGGTGGTAAGATTGTCCTTTGGGATATTTTGAAAGATGCTGTTAGAGTGTAGTTGACAGGGTTTCTGTCAAGCCCTATGGGGATCATGCTAACAGTTAGCTCTGTGGATGCTGATAGGAAAAACCTGATTCCTGGACCAAAGATGCAAGATTATGTTACTCACAGTGAAAGCAGAAACCAGAGCATGAGCATGTTGTTGGCTTCTTTGCCTCCTAGTCCTTTGGAGGATGCAATGGGCCCAGATCTGTGTGACTCAGGCAGTGGGTTTGTGTTGCAGCTGAAAAGTCCAGGCTTTTTTGAGCAAGTAGTAAGCATTACAGCAAGCAACCGTTGCATGTAGTGTGGTCATGCTGTGATTACCCTGACCTGCTTAGGTGCCTTGGAAATTGCCCAGAATTCAGAGATTGATCCACTCAGTGTAGTATGTCACCCTCAGCAAGACTGCATGGATGCCAGACCCATGGCAGACTGTCATTCCCAACTGGCACATATTATCGATCTACCCCAATGTTTTTATCTCCTAAAATCTCCTAAAGACATCTCTGACTTCTCAGCCTTATTTTTCCTGGGCTTTCCCTGAGCTGAAACTCCAGCGACCCTCTGAGCTAACAGGTAGGGCTGCTTCCAGCTGCTGGGCCAGCACACTACATCCAGAATGTGAGTGGAGAAGCCCATAAGAACAAACTCCACACACCTGGAATCATACTTATTCTTTGATCCATTGCCAATATGCATGACCGTTCATTTTCCCTTGAGTTTTACTGATGTAAATTAGCATCCATTGGTGTCCCAGTTTTCCTTTTTAGCTAACCTGGGATATTTTGGACTCTGGGGAGTGGTTGGGTTAGGACATGAGAAGAATTGGGGTCTCTGTCCCTAGCAAGGTTGTTAAAGAACAATCAAGTGAGGCAGGAAGAGACTGGAAGGACATCAAGCCAGGCCCCAAGATACTTAGTGAGGGAGGAGGGCTGAACACTGCTTGATCTCACTGAGCCTCACTTGGTCCTATGTCCCAGGAGAGGCCAGCATGATCTTAGGGAAGCAAAATTCAGGTCATGCCACCCCCACCTCAGTGCTTCCCATCACATTCAGAATAAACCCTCAGCTCTACCCTATGGCTGATGACATTCAACATCATGGTAGCTTAGCTTCATCTTTCCCCACTTCATTCACTGTGCTCTGGCCATGTGGGACTTCCTCATGCTTCTAGCACAATAAATTGGCTCTTAGATCCTCTTTAAATGTCCCCTCCAACATGCTAATATGAGCTTCTCTCAGTCATTTTCTAACATCATTTTCTTCATGGCACTAATTCCATGTAAAATAGATTTACCAGTTTCTTGTTTATTGATACTTCCCGCCCCCCCAGAATGTCAGGTCATGTGAGCAGAAACCTGCCCCCATTGCTTACTGTTGGATAAAATTGGCCTTCATGTATAGAATGGTGGTGTGGACAGGTTCTGCTGGTCATATTGTTTACTTTTGCAAAAGCTGCTGAGCCTCATTTTGACCCAGTGTGTCCTGATCTTGGCATCCCCAAGGTTGATGTTGCCCTATCTCATTGCCTTCTGCTTCACCTTCTACTTGCCCTGCATACATGGCTAATGCCTTAGCCTGATACTCTGCAGACCTGTGAGACACAGTTCCCAGTGGCCTGTCAGGGAGGCATCTGTGTCTGGCAGCTCTCCCCTCATTCACACATTCAGCAGACTGCAGCAAGCAGTAGACTGTGTGCTGCCCCTCTGAAGCAGAGAGGGAAATACTACAGGGTTAGGTAATCAAATAATTATTTGAGCCTCATATTTTTCTTCTACTTGGATACCCCTCCAGCACCCAGAGAGTTTTTGGTGGGTTGCCTCTGCAGGGTCCCTCCCAGGCCTGCCTGCTCCTGACAAAACTCAATACCACAACTTTCTGCCTACTACCAAAGCAGCCTGACGTGGACTCCCTGCCCACAGAGCATGGGACGTGAAAACGGATCTGACTCCTCAGCACATCCTGATGCTTGCGGCTGGTCATAGCTTGATTCTTGACTCTTCTGAAATAACATATAAATGTTATTTCACATATCCTGAGTATGTGGAAAGGACACTGAAATAGAAATTGACCAATCAAAATTCTACTTCTCAATCTGGTGTCTATTAGCTGTGTGACTTTGAGCACTTATCTTCTCTGAACCTCACTTTTCTTGTCTAGAAAATGGAGACCCAAACATCTTTTCTAAATACCTTTCAGGAGAGTGCTAAGTAGAAAATAAGAGTGTGCATTTGAAATCACTTTGTAAAGGTCGGTGTTTAGCATTCAAAAAGCAAATAGTGGGCATTTCTAATCCTTTGGCAGGTGGATGGCAATGCTTTGGGTTTGTCTTGCTGGTTACAGTGGGGTTTGGTGTTAGTAATTCCAGGTTAGAATCCTGGCTTGATCGTAGGGTGAGTGTCTCAACTTTGGTTTTCCCATTGGTGGAATAAAGATAATACCAGCAGCATAGATTTGTGGTGAGGGTGAGAAATAAAAAGCTCCCATTGTTGTCCTTGGTTAGCTTTGCAAGTGCTCAGGGTTCTTCCTTTCTTTCAGTCTCTTTGGAGTTTGTTAAAAATTCTATGTCTTCCTACCCAGGCCTTTGCTAAAGAAGTGGCATCTGTCACTTTCAGCTCTGAGGTGGCCTGACAACCAGTGGAAGGAGAGTGCACAGCACAGAGGATAGACTTCCTGGCTGTTTCTGGTTCTTGAGGGGCAACATTTCACTTGCCAGCATGACCCTGATCATGGAGATAATTCTGCACAACAGGACGGCAATGAACAATCATGCTGATAAACAGATGACTGTGAGTAGTGAAAGATGTTTCCAGAAAAGCATTCTGAATACAGTATTTATGGACTCAAGTTGTTACTGGGATATTTATAGACTTTATGCAAATATAAAGCATATGGTGTGCTCTTCCAAAAATATTCCTTCAAGTAAGCTGTGTACAGTGCTAGCTATGCTGCTCTTTCATCTGAAGATGTTCTCTAGCACATATGTAGGGAATATCACTCCAATTTGCAGAAAATGGGGTTGGACAACTCTCTCTAGGGCACTGTCTCTAGGTAAAAGTCTATACTCTTTGGCTGACATTGCCCTGATCCAGACTCTAGGGCTCATGCAAGGGTGCTGTGTTGTGAAATGTGTGATTGAATTTTTCCTTCTCTTCCTGTTCCTTGACATGTGGAGATCATTATAGGGTATGCAGTAGGAAGCAACAAATACATATTTAAGAACAATCTGGAAGAAGATCCCTTGTGTCTCTAACCTTCAGTTTGTATGGGCAAGCCTGTGTGGGTATACCAGGACATGCTCTGCATCTTGCATCAAGCCACCATTGCCACTGGAAAGATGTGATCTTTGTTTAGAATATGCTCCATGGTAACAGGGATCAGAATCAACACCTCACCAGGGACACATCATGTCCTAAAAACGGTGGTTTCCATACATCATTCAGTTAAACTCGGGGCCAGGGTATTCCAGTGTGAGCAGCACATGGGTGGATTCTACACCAAGAAAGGCAGTTTGAAAACAGAAACCATCTAATGGTCATGCTGAGCAGAGTGGTACCTCTGTTACAGAAGGCTTTTAGACTATCTAATTTTCTTGGACATTAAGAGCAGACATGTGAAAAAAAAAAGAGCAGACATGAATTTGCCTTTTTTGATTATAATACACAAAACACTCAAGGTTTTGAAGTAATGGAGGAGTCTAAATTAATATAAGCCTTTTGGAAAGTAAATTGTGCCAAGCACCACGGAATGGCTCACATTTTAGCATCACATTTTGGCACATTTTAGCATCATAATTTTCTTGAATAACCTACATAGGAACACGGTTTCATGCTAAGGGTGTTATTAACATTGCTATTGTGGAAGTGTGTATGGGAAGACAACAGAGAAATAGTTGGACTATTCAGTACCAAGGAAATCACTCAGAAAACTATCACATAGCCACTAAAATACTATTATGTGGCTATTAAAATTAGGTTTATTTGAAATTACATACAAATAAACAAGTATTTCTTATTACTATTTTTTGAAAGAAAGATGCAAAATTAGATATATAAGCACAACTACAAAAAATCTATGGCTATAGCACTTCAAATTGGAAAACAGACATTCAAATGACTTATTAGTGGACACTTGGGGAAAAGGTTCAAGCTCACTACTAATGAATGGCATACAAATTTTAAAAGGCAAGTAATTATTTTTCAGCTATTAAGTTAACAAGGATTCAGGAAACAACAATGAAATAAATACTTGGTGTTGGTGAGATACAATGAAGCTAGTGCATTTATTTATTTTGCTTTAGATTATCTAGAAAATAGCATCCTTATTTTTTACAGCCTAACGTTGTTTTGGTATGTATTATATCTGAATAATTTCAAACATATCAATATTGGTTAATTGACATAATGTAAATGGAAAGATATTAGTAAAAATTATTTTATTTGTGGATGGGACAAGAATTGAATAACTGGCTTCTATATTTCTATCAAAAATAGCACCCTTATTGAGATATCGTTCACATACTATACAATTAGTTCACTTAAAGTGTATTATTGTTCAGTAGTTTTTAGTATATTCACACAGTTGTGCACTCATCACAATAAATATTAGAACATTTTTATCAGCTTGAAGAGAAATCTCCTATCTACTAGAAGTTATCCTATCCCCTACTTCCTCCCAGCCATACCAAGCTCTAGGTAATGAATAACCTACTTTCTATTTCTATAGACAGATCTGCATGTATTTCACATAAATGGAATTGTATATGTGATCCCTTGTGCCTGGCTACTTTCATTAGTACAATGTCTTCAAGGTTTATCTGTGTTGTAGTATGTATCAGCATTTCACTCCCTTTTTAAAATCCCCCTCCTTTTTAGTATCAAATAATATTCCATTGTGTGGATATGCCACATTTTACTTATCCATTCATCAGTCCATTAGGTGGACATTTGGGTGGTTTCTACTTTTTGATGATTATGAATAATGCTGCTATGAATGTTGTAGAACTTTTTGTGTGAATCTATGCATTAATTTCTCTTTGGTATATATCTAGCAATAGAATTTGTGAATGAAAAAAAAAAAAAAGAATTTGTGAATGATATGGTAACTCCATGTTCAACATTTTTAGGAACTGCCAAACTGTTTTCCAAAACAGTTGAGCCACTTTACATTTTCAACAGTGATGTATGAGAATTCCAATTTCTCCATATCCTCATCATCACTTGTTTTTTCTGTTTTTTATTTTTCTGTATTATAGTGGGAGTAAAATGGTATCTCATTGAAATTTTGATTTGCATTTCCCTAACAGTTTTTATGTACTTATTGGTGCTTTTATTTACTAATGATCCATTTGTGTATTTTTAGAGAAGTGTCCTTTTATGTATATTATATATTCTATGTTAAAATATATTCCTTTTTCATGGAACACCTTGGTGGTCTTTTAAGTGTTGGACTCTTGATATCATCTCAGGTCATGATCTTAGGGTGGTGAGACAGAGCCCCATGTCAGGCTCTGCACTGGGTGTGGAGCCTGCTTAAGATTCTCTCTCTCCTTCTCCCCTTGCCCATCCCCCCACACCTTCTCATTCATGAGCACTGTCCCTCTCTCAAAATAAATAAATAAATAAATAAATAAATAAATAAATAAATAAATAAAGTCCTTTTTCTCATTTTAATTGGGTAGTCTTATATTATTGAATAATGAGAGTTCTTTATATATATTCCAGATAGAAGATCCTCATTGGATACATGATTCACAAAATTTTTTCCCATTCTGTGTGTTGTTATTTCACTTTTTTTCACTATGTCCATATTGTCCTTTGAAGCACAAAATTTTAAAGTTTTGATAAAGTCCAATTTATCTATTTTTTTCTTTTGTTACCTATGCTTTTTTTGGGTCATGTCTAAGAAAGTTTTGCCTAACCTGGGATTATGAACTTTTATGTATATATATTTCTTCTCAGGACTTCATTGTTTTTCTTATCTGTAAATCCATGATCCATTTGAGTTAGTTTTTGTGTATGCTGTGAAAAAGAAGTCTAACTTCATTCTTTTGAATGTGTATATCCAGTTGACCCAGCATCATTCGAAAGACTTGAATTGAATCGTCCTGACATCATTGTAAAGAATCAATTAACTGTAAATGTAGTAAGTTTTTTTAAATAGGAAAGTGAGTTCTACAACGTTCTTTTTTTCAAGAATGGGTCCCTTGAATTTTAGGATCAGCTTATCAACTTCTGCAAAAAAGTGAGCTGGAATTTTAAAAGAGATATCATTGAATCTTAAATCAATTTGGGGAGTATTACCATTGTAATAACATATCTTCAGATCCATGAATGTGGGATATCTTTCCATGTATTTAGATTTTCTTTAAGGTTTTTCTATGTCTTCTAGTTTTCAGAGTAAACATTTTGTACTTAAATACATTTATTTGTTAAATCTATTCCTATGTTTTCTTTTTGAGACTATTGTTAATTGGATTTTCTTAATTTCATTTTTTGGATTGTTCATTGCCAGTATATAGAATCACGACTGATTTTTGTAAATTGATGTTATATCTTGCAACCTTGGTAAACTTATTTTATTGTTCTATAGATTTGTTGGGAGGAGTTTCCTTAGGATTTTCTGTATATAAAATTATGTCATCTGAAAATAGAAGTAGTTTTATTTCTTCCTTTCCAATATAGATTTCCTTCCTTCCTTCCTTCCTTCCTTCCTTCCTTCCTTCCTTCCTTCCTTCCTTCCTTCCTTCCTTCCTTCCTTCCTTCCTTCCTTCTTTCCTTTCTCATTGCCTTAGCTAGACCTTTAACACAATGTTGAATAGAAGTGGTGACAATACATATCTTTGTCTTGTTCCTGATCTTAGAAGGAAAACATTTTGTCTTTTACTATTAAATATTAGCTGTGGCTTTTCAAAAAATTAATGTCCATTATCAGGTTGAGGAGATTCAATTCTATTGCTACGTGGTGAGTGGTTTTATCATGAAAGGGTGTGGGAGTTTTGCCAAATGCTTTTTTCTTTATGTATTGATATGATCATGTGGCTTTTGTCCTTTATTCTATTGATATGTATGTTACATGAACTGATTTTTATTTGTGAGACCAGCCTTGCATTCCTAGAATAAATCCCACTTAGTCATGGTGTATAATCTTTAAAGATGTGGTGGGATTCAGTTTTCTAGGTTTTATTGAGAATTTTTATGTTTATATTCTTACAAGGATTTGGCCTATTATTTCCTTTTACTATAATAATTTTCTATGGTTTGGGTACTATGGTAATATTGCCTCATAGGATGACTTGGTAAGTATACTGTTCTCCTATATTTTTGGGAAGATTTTGTGAAGAACTGGTCATTTTTTCTTTAAATGCTTGATAAAATGCACCAGTGAAACTGTGTAACTTGGGCTTAACTTAGGGGAACTTTTTAAAATTACTAATTTGATCACTGGTTATAGGTATATTCAGAGGTTCTATTTCTTCTTTTCAGTTTCAATATTTTGTGTCTGTCTAAGAGTTTGTTATTTCAACTAATTTATCTACTTTATTGGTATAATACTGTGTATAGTATTCTCTTACAGTCCTTTTTATTTCTTCTAAAGTTGTTAGTAATGTCCCTACTTTTATTCCTGATTTTTGTAATTTGAGTCTTCTCTTTATTTTTTTCCTCCTGGTCAGTTTAATTAAACTTTCATCAATTTTGTTGTTTTTCAAAGGTCTAACTTTTGGTTTTGCTTATTTTCTTATTCACTATTCCATTAACTTCTCTAACCTTTATTGTTTCTTTCTTTATACTTGCTTTAGATTTAGTTTGCTCTTTTTCAAGTGTCTTAAGGTGTAAGGTTAGGTTACTAATTTGAAGTCCTTAACAATGTACATTTACAGCTATAATTTCTCATATGAGCCTACTTTGTATCATTTATAAGCTTTAGAAGATTGTATTTTCATTTCATTTATGTCAGAACATTTTACAACTCCCCTTTGATTGCTTCTTTGATACACAGGTTATTCAAGAATGTGCTACTTAAATTTCCATGTGTTTATGAATTTTCCAAATTTCCTAATGTTACTGATTTCCAATTTCAATCCATTATGGTGGGATTGAAATAATTTAAATTATATAATTTAATACTGAGGCTTGTTTTCTAGCTTCAAACATGATCTGGAGATGTTGCTTGTATCCTTGAGAAGAATCTCTTATTTTGTTATGCAGATGTCTATTAGTTGGTTTTCAGTGTGGTTAATTTATATTAATTCCTTATTAATATTCTGCCGAATTGTTCTATCCATTATGGAAAGTTTGGTATTGGAGTCTATCATTATTAAATTATCAATTTTTTCTTTTGCAATTTTATAATTTTTTTTCATGTATTTTAGGGCATTGTTGTTAGGTACATACATGTTTATAATTGGTATATATTTTATATATACATATATTGTATGGTAAAGAATTTGGCTTTGCCTAAAGATATGTCTGGTCTTTGCTTTAAGCTTCTGGGAAGTAATCTATGTCAAATTTAATAGAATTGTCTGTGTTTATTTTTATTTATTTTTACTTTTTTAAAGATTTTATTTAATTATTCATGAGATACACACACAGAGAGAGAGAGAGAGAGAGAGAGATTGAGAGGCAGAGACACAGGCAGATGGAGAAGCAGGCTCCATGCAGGGAGCCCGACGGGGGACTTGATCCTGGGTCTCCAGGATTATGCCCCAGGCCGAAGGCAGGCGCCAAATGGCAGAGCCACCTGGGCCGCCCTTGTCTTTGTTTAGGTTGAGAACTGGCCACTCCACATCTTAGTATGGGGCTGGCCACATATGATAATCTTAGAGTAGTGGCCAGCCATATCAGGAAGACTAATTATGTGATATAATGTGGGAGGTTGAGTCATCTGTTATCAGTAATTTTGGACACTAATTTAGGTCATATGGGCAATCAGTAAGTCAATCACGCTTACCATTATGGACTCCCAATAAAATTTCTGGAAACTGAGATGAACTACTGAGCTTCCCTGATGGGCATTAGTTTGTACATATTGTTACACATTGATGCTGGCAGATTAACACATTGACTCCACAGGGGAAGGGCACCAGAAGCTTTGCATTTGGGATACTTTCAGGTTCTGTCTTATATGTCTCTTCCATTGGCTGCTTTTAATCTGTATCCTTTCCCTGCAATCAATCATAATTGTGAGCATAATAGCTTTCAGTGAGTTTTATGAGTCCTTGTGAATTTTCAAA
Organism: Canis lupus baileyi; assembly: GCF_048164855.1. NCBI lineage: Eukaryota > Metazoa > Chordata > Mammalia > Carnivora > Canidae > Canis > Canis lupus. The sequence goes on along the minus strand of NC_132857.1, from coordinate 27,247,871 downwards.
ACTGAGAGTGGTTTTGGCAACCCTGGAAATTTGCAGTTGGTGTCAGGGTGGGGGCAGTCTTGTGTAGGATGTTCCCTCAAGCTTTGTAGTTTGGCTAATTCTAGGTATATATGCCCAATACCAAAATCTCTGTGATTTGATTGTATATTTTATAATTTATTATTGTTATTGATATAGTGGGATTTACATCTTTTTGTTTTTGTTTCCTGTCTTATGTATTTCTGTTTTTTGTATTCCTCCTTTACTGCTGTCCTTTGTATTAAGTGAATATATTGTAATGTAAAATTCTAATTACTTTTATTTTATTTTTTCACTATGTAGTTGTTCTAGGGGCCATCATATACATCTTATAGAATTCACTTCAGATATATCAAAACTTATTCAACTTATTCAAGACTTATTCAACTTATTCAACTGAAAAATCATATCTATCTATTATCCATCTATCTATCTACCTACCTACCTTCCCTCTTCCTCTCTTTTGTGCTATTATTGTTATATATTATCTTAATATATGTTAAAAAGTTGAAAATACATTTTTGTTACTTTATATAATTTTAAGTCTTTTAAAGATGCTGAGAGAAGTAAAGGGGACAGGCATATAGTTGTAGTTGGTTATATTAACTTTCTTATTTACCATTTCTGGTTTTCTTCCTTTATTTCTGAGGATTGGGCTTACCGCCTCATGTCCTTTCCTTACTCCAGTACAACCTTGCTCCTACTCATCTTCTCTGTGCTATTTTCAAGCATAACTACATTTATGTATGTTATAGACTCAACAATCTAATTATATACACATCTTTTTGTAAGATTTATTTGAAGTCATTCAGTAGAAGAAAAAAGAAATATACATTCATGCCATCTTTTATGATTTCATGATTTAACAGTGCTTTTTGTTTTTTATGTGCATTTGAATAATCACTTGCTTTCAGCATGCAAAACTTCCTTCAGTATTTCTTATAAGGTGTGTTTGTTAGCAACAAATTTTTTTGTTTTTATTTATTTAGGAATATCTTTATTTTACCTTCATTTTTGAGAGATAGTTTTGCCAGATATAAGATTCATGATTGGTAATTTTTCTTTTGTCTTTTATTACATTCTATATGGTATCCCATTGCCTTATGGCTTTCATTATTTCTGATGATAAATTATTTTTAATGTTAAAGCTGTTCCCACTGTGGTTTGGATTTTACTGTGGTTCCCATGTTAAGTGATAAGTACTTTTCCTGTTGTTTTCAAGATTTTCCCTTTGCCTTTCCACAGTTTTCTATGATGTGGCTGAATTTGGATAACTTTCTATTTATCCTACTTGGAGTTCTCTAAACTTCTTGGATGGGTAGATTATCTTTTCTTCAAATCTGGAAAGTTTTGAACCCACTACACCTTCAAACATTTGTTGTTCATTTCTCTCTTCGACCTTTCTTATTATCATTATGTGTATGTCAGTGTGCTTAGTGCAGTCCCACATTTCTCTGAAGGGTTCTCTATTTCCATTTATTCTTTTTTAATCTGTTCTTTGAATTTCACAATCCTAATTTATTTATTTATTTTTTAAAAATAATAAATTTATTTTTTATTGGTGTTCAATTTGCCAACATACAGAATAACACCCAGTGTTCATCCCGTCAAGTGCCCCCCTCAGTGCCTGTCACCCATTGACCCCCATCCCCCACCCTCCTCCGCTTCCACCACCCCTAGTTCGTTTCCCAGAGTTAGGAGTCTTTATGTTCTGTCTCCCTTTCTGATATTTCCTACCCATTTCTTCTCCCTTCCCTTCTATTCCCTTTCACTATTATTTATATTCCCCAAATGAATGAGACCATATAATGTTTGTCCTTCTTCAATTGACTTATTTCACTCAGCATAATACCCTCCAGTTCCATCCACGTTGAAGAAAATGGTGGGTATTTGCCATTTCTAATGGCTGAGTAATATTCCATTGTGTACATAAACCACATCTTCTATATCCATTATCTTTTGATGGACACTGAGGCTCCTTCCACAGTTTGGCTATTGTGGCCATTGCTGGTATAAACATGGAGGTGCAGGTGTCCTGGGGTTTCATTGCATCTGTATCTTTGGGATAAATCCCCAACAGTGCAATTGCTGGGTCGTAGGGCAGGTCTATTTTTAATTCTTTGAGGAACCTCCACACAGTTTTCCAGAGTGGCTGCACCAGTTCACATTCCCACCAACAGTGTAAGAGGGTTCCCTTTTCTCCACATCCTCTCTAACATTTGTTGATTCCTGCCTTGTTAATGTTCTCCATTCTCACTGGTGTGAGGTGGTATCTCATTGTGGTTTTGATTTTTTTCCCTGATGGCGAGTGATGCAGAGCATTTTCTCATGTGCATGTTGGCCATGTCTATGTCTTCCTCCGTGAGATTTCTCTTCATGTCTTTTGCCCATTTCATGATTGGATTGTTTGTTTCTTTGGTGTTGAGTTTAAGAAGTTCTTTATAGATCTTGGAAACTAGCCCTTTATCTGATACGTCATTTGCAAATATCTTCTCCCATTCTGTAGGTTGTCTTTGAGTTTTGTTGACTGTATCCTTTGCTGTGCAAAAGCTTCTTATCCTGATGAAGTCCCAATAGTTCATTTTTGCTTTTGTTTCTTTTGCCTTCGTGGATGTATCTTGCAAGAAGTTACTGTGGCCAAGTTAAAAAATGGTGTTGCCTGTGTTCTCCTCTAGGATTTTGATGGAATCTTGTCTCACATTTAGATCTTTCATCCATTTTGAGTTTATCTTTGTGTATGGTGCAAGAGAGTGGTCTAGTTTCATTCTTCTGCATGTGGATGTCCAATTTTCCCAGCACCATCTATTGAAGAGACTGTCTTTCTTCCAGTGGATAGTCTTTCCTCCTTTATCGAATATTAGTTGACCATAGAGTTGAGGGCCCATTTCTGGATTCTCTATTCTGTTCCACTGATCTATGTGTCTGTTTTTGTGCCAGTACCACACTGTCTTGATGACCACAGCTTTGTAGTACAACCTGAAATCTGGCATTGTGATGCCAATCCTAATTGATTTAATTTCAAGTTTGTTGATTCTTTCTTCTGTCATTTTAAATATACTTTGGAGTACCTCTAATAAATATTTCAATTTTATTATTGTACTTTTAACTTCATAATTTCCTTTAGGTCTTTTAAAAAATAATTTCTATCTTTTTTAAAAAAAAGGATTATTTAGGGGATCCCTGGGTGGCACAGCGGTTTAGCGCCTGCCTTTGGCCCAGGGCGCAATCCTGGAGACCCGAGATCGAATCCCACATCGGGCTCCCGGTGCATGGAGCCTGCTTCTCCCTCTCTCTCTGCCTGTGTCTCTGCCTCTCTCTCTATGTGTGACTTTCATAAATAAATAAATAAATAAATAAATAAATAAATAAATAAATAAATAAAAATTTTTAAAAAAGATTATTTATTTATTTACTTATTTATCTATTCATGAGAAACAGAGAGAGATTGAGGCAGAGACATAGGCAGAGGGAGAAGGAGGCTCCTTGCAGGGACTCCAATGTGAGACTCGATCCTGGGATTCTAGGATCCTGCCCTGAGCCAAAGGCAGATGCTCAACCACTGAGCCACCCAGGCGTCCCATGTTTTCTATCTTTTTATCAATATTTTCTTTTTTTTTTTTATCAATATTTTCTATTTGATGAGGTGCTGTCATCATACCTTTATTTACTTCTTTGTCATTTCTTTTAGTCCTTTGAACATTTTATAATGGTCTATTTGAAATCTTTGTTAAATCTGAATCTTAGCCTTTGGGACAATTTTTGAGCTAGTCTTTAAGGTTCGTTCTGACCCCACTTAGCTGTCTCTTTTCCCGGTTCTCTCTGGCAAACTGGCTGGCCTACTATTTATCTTGCTCTTTTTGTGGAGCTACCAGACTCCTCTTAATTGCCTATCACCAAAATCTCCATTGTTTTCGAGTGCACTAGGCTTAAACTACCCCATACTCCTTAAATAAACTAAGTTCCCTTGAGAGACTTCAGAGGTCTCTCTTATTGTGGCCTATCTTTCCCTCTGCTACTGCTTTACAGCTGGGGGATGGGATAATAGCCCACTTCTCTCAGAGGGACAGCCCTGGTTTACATTCAGGTGGTGGGGTGGGGTTGTGCCTTCTGAATTTCTTGGCTATCACCTCCAGGAGGGCGTAGACTCTCTTTCCTATAAGTGAACTGGAATGAGGGGAACTGGGAACTGTTATCTTGGCCTGCTTCACCTATGGCAGAGTCTATCCTACAAGGGGGGCTGGGTTAGGGGAGGAAACTTCTGATCTCTTGGATGCACTTGCCTTGAATTTAGGCTTTGCAATACAGGTAATATATTTCTGATCAGTAGCTGGGAGTAAAAGGAACCCCATATCCTTGACCACACCTACTCAGAAGGGAGCTACTGATGGGCTGGCCGATAGAGATAAGAGGGGAGAGAGCAGTTTCGGGCTCAGGAGTCACAGATCCGTTTTTACAGAGATTTCATAGATCTTCTTGCATAAATGTTTCTTCATTTGCTGTATGCTCTTGGAACACTTACCACTGATTTAACATTTATTTTCTTTTGTTTTAAACCAGTGATGGTTATTTTACTGGGAAGCGAGTTCATGGAACTCCTCTCACCTCAATTCAGGAAGTGCAGTCCCTGAGGCCAGTAATTTTTAACCCTGCTAGTAAGATTCAGGAATGTAGCTTGACAATATATGTCAAGGGCCTCAATGAAGTTCATGCCTTTGATCTAGTAATTAGACTTCTAGGAACTTAGACTAAAGAATTAATTAGAAATGCAAAGATTTGCGAATAAAGTTATAAGATAATTATTTTCGATGGAGAAAAATTAGACAATCTAAAGATATCAATAGTGAGTGGTCAAATAAGTTATGATACAACTGAGGTACCTGGGTGGCCCCATCAGTTGAGTGTCCAACTCTTGATTTCAGCTCAGGTCATGATCTCAGGGTTGAGATCCAGCCCTGAGTCAGGCTCCATGCTCAGTGTGGAGTCTGCTTGAGAGTCTCTTTCTCCCTCTCCCCCTCCCCACCTCTCTAAAATAAATTTAATCTTTAAAAAATATGATAAAATTATAGCCACTAAGAATTGTGCTCCTCAATCTCTGGGATGCAGAATGAGATGTTACAATTATTAATTTGCTTTAATTCAAATCCAAATCTATTCAGTCCTTTTCCTGCTAGGAAGACAGGAAATTCAGCCTCAGTCTTTCCTGGGGCTCCATATTCCCAGGTCATGGAGTGTAGTCAGGCTTATTCTCCAGTCCCCTAGACATGTGATTATCAGTGATATACCCTTTGGTCACACTCAAGGAGCTCCTGAATTGTGGTGGCTCCATGCTTTCCTGTTATTCAAAGAACAAGAAAATTTTTGTTGAGGTCTGGGGATTCTGAACTTAAGGTTCAGTCCTTTAGGACATAATATGATAGTTTCCTCAAAGGTCCTCTTACATTCACAGGTCTGAGTATTTTCAGGATCATTATCTGCTCTGCTCTAACTGAAGGGGAATTCAGTCTCATTCTCTCTCTCTCCTCTCATCCTTGAACATATACACATAGTCCCTGGAGATACCTGTGGGAGGGCCCTGCCCAAGTTTTACTTCCTACCTCATAGACATCAGAGTAACCTGAATCTGGATGGTTCATTACCTTATAAAGCTTCACCAGTGCCAGTCTCTGGACCTCAAGCTAAAGGCCAGACTCCCCAGAATGGCATGGGAGGCCTATCAAGTCTTCCTTCCAGAGGCCCACCCAGGGAGGCAAGGGAAATTGGGCTGGAGTGGAGTCTATTCTTTTCAAACATCTGGGGCTTGAGCCTGTGCAAGGTAATACCTAGATGCCATTTTAAGGAAGTTCTAATTCTACTGTTGATTTATAAAAGGACTTGCTTTACAAAAGATTTTGTATGTTTATTTTTTTAACCAATGATCTTAGATCTTTTACTGTGTATGGTTTTCTGTAGATTCTCTGATTTTCCAAGTATAAAAGCTGTCAGTTGCCAGCAGTGATAATTTTTAATTTTGCCTTTTTTTTTTTTTTTTAACACCAATACACATATCCCTCACTATTATTATTCCAGTTGCCTTACTTGGTACTTTTGGAAGAGTTTTAAATAATAATGGGCATTATGGAGGACATTCTTTTATCTGCTGTTCCAGACTTTCCTAGAGGAAGATGGCTCTTTTTCTTTCCCTGTATTTCCCTGTATTACCTTCTATCTCCCCTTTTCTTAATCCTTCATTCCCCCCCACCATATTCTGTTTCCAAGTCAGACCTTCATGGTGCATCCAATGTAGACCCTGCTCTCCATCCCTAGGGCTCCATCTCAGCTCAAGCACTTCATCTCTGTTGGTTCCTGCCAGAGTCTCCTGCTGGTTTCCAGGTCTCTAGCCTGGAAGTAGGACTCGAGCCAGTGATGGCCACCTATTGACCTGGGCGCAGGTGATATGTGTCCCTAACAAGAGGAAAAAGGGAGATGAAGCTTTTATTTCACCTGGGGCTTCTTTCCACTTTTGCCCTGGACCAAGGGGATTTTGATTTTTTTCCCTCTAATTCTAATGGATTCAAACTCGGGGAAATCAAGTTCATAGAAGAAAAGGAGATTTCTGTGATACTTCTCTTTTTCCAGGAAAGATGCCATTCTTTATTTGGATTTCCTGCCTGATTTTGGAGGCAAAATCCAAGTGTGCTGTCCATTCACCCTCCTCAGCAGTGCTGCCCCAACATGTGTCCTCTATCTGCTTACTCCTTTCCAAACCTGCTCCAGACAGCTGCCTGGGGGGAAGGGCTCACACAGGTCTGCAGGGAGGGTTTAATAGACTAAATCGCACAGGACCCTTCACCAGGTCTCAAATTTAACAGGAGCAAAGTATGCTGGTTTTGCAGTCAAGAGAGCCAGGCTTCACTCCCGCTGTGCTTCCTTCAATTTGCATGCACTGGGGCAAGCCATGTAAATCCCCATCTATGTGTGACCATTATTATGCATGCAAGCTGTAGATTTGGGCATTACAAAATGCAGGTACACCCAGCACTAGTGGATGTCCTGAAAGGATAGTTCAGGGGACAACACGGCTCATTCTTATCCATCTTGAGGAATCAGTGGACTTGCCAGCACTGCAGTAGGCTTCTTGGCAGTGTTGGGGGGCAATAGGCTTTCTTCCTGCAGGCAGCAGATGACAGCCATGATGCTTCCTGCTCCACTTGTGCAGAATGTTAGGGACCCCAGACATCTGCACCAGTTCCATCACCACTCAGAATTAGGGGCAGGCGGTCTTCTTTAACCACTTCCAGCATGTCCTTCTGTTATGGATTATTTGCAGAGCATTTGCATTCTTGCGTAGACTCTCTCAACCAGAATGTCCAAAGCCCATGCACTGGCCACACAGTGAGGTGGCCTCCCAGGCACTGCCTGGAGGGGGCGCCAGACAGTCAAGCTGGGTGGTGGAAGGCAGCAGGGGGCACAGGCCAGGTTTGGTTACCCAAGAGGTGCACAGCTTGTGGTGTGAAAGCCACCAGGCAAAGGTAGTGGTGATGGAGGTGCAGAGTGGGGCAAGAGTAAGGAGTGAGAGCATTTTCTCCTTTAAGGAAATCATCCAATGCAGATGGGAGGAGGCCAGCAGGAGCAAGAGAGGGCTAGAGGAGACTGTTCTGTACTGTGGAGAATGCAGCCTGATCTTGGGTAGATCCTTTCTCCTACAGGGTATCTGAGGATTGGAAAGAAGGGGCGCTAAATGCGAGGCCTGTTCTCCCTTAAGCCTCTGTGATCCTACTGGGCTCCCAGCTCCTCCCCATCCCTGGCCCCTGCCCCTTATGCTTCTTGTGCACTGGCACCTATTAATATCAATAGACATAAATGATTTCTTATTGAATGTCATTTGCAAATCACTAGTTTGCTGCTCCAAACAGCAGTTAATGTCAATTACTTTTTAAAAACCAATTGAAAATGTCTGGTTTACAGTTCCAAGCCTCTCTTAATGCCAATTACGGCTCGAAGCGCTGGCGACACTCATTTGAAGCTGGATTTCCAAGCAGTAACTTGCTCTTATGGGCTCCATCTGGCTCCATTTTCCTGGGGAGAGCTGCTCTTACTCCATCTCACATACAAGGGGACAGAACTCTGTCAATGTGGCTTGGCTAGGAGAAGGCTCTTTGGAGGCCCAGATAACCAGGGCTACACTGATCATCACTTTGACAACCCAGGCAGCCCCTGAGATACTTAGGAAGAGAGGGAGGTGCTAGAGCCATGAGCATCCCAGGGCATCCCTACCCCTTCCACAGACCCCATATCTCCAGGACCACCACTGCTACCCCACCTACTTCCCCATCCCAGACCCAACATCCATTTCCATGGACACTTGACATTGGAGGCTGCCTAAAGGCAGGTTTGTGATGCAGACATAGGAGAGAGACTGATCTGTTCAGCCTGGTATAGCCCAGCCCTCAGCTTGGAGCTCCTGGTTGGAAGACCTGATGCAGTGGGAAGCTGAGTGAGGCACCAAACCAACTCTTGCCAACTACCTTTTTGCATTTGGGCCAAATGCTTAACCTCTCTTCTCCTTGGGGTGTTACCTGTACAGGGAAATATTTTTATGTTGCCCCAAAGCCTTGGTTTTAAGTATTAAGTAGAAACAGTGGTACAGGAGTGCTCTGGGAGTGGTAGGAATAGGCACCAGCAGTGTTGGCTCTGTCAGTGCTTGAGGCTGTCCCTGGGCTGCAGGGACACTGAGGACTAGAGAGAAAGCTTGGGGGGCAGTGCCTGTGAGAGCTGAGGAGTCCCTGGTGCAACTATGAATGACCCACAGGCTCTGCCCAGCAGCTGGGGTCTGATCCTTACACTGCCTGTGAGCTAATGACAACAGCTTAGATGAGAAGCCATTTCCCCAGGGATAGCAGGAGAAGAATAAAAAGGGAGGGAGGAGAAGGGGAAGAGAAATTGGGGAAGACAGGAAGAGGAGGAGGTGTGAATGTTTTCCTTTATCTGACATGTTGCTGTATCCCATTTGAGGTGTGTCTGTTTTAGTGTTGGCAGACAGATTAATAACAATAAGTTTCAGGGACAAAGATCTAATTTTCATCCTCAGAGAGAAGTGAAACATTGGGGACAATGACCCAATTGGAAAGGACATATTTTGATTAATATGTAAATGTATTTGCTCTTATTAGCACACAGTGGGCCAGTGAATGTGCAAGGAGATGTTGACAAATAGCAAGTGCAGCCCTCTCTCTCAGGGCCACAGACTGTTGGTTCTAATTGTTTCCTGCTTTGTGAAGTCTTTTCCATCCAGAATGACTATTCAGATTTGGCACCAAACATTTTTAATAGCCAGGCACAATAATGGGCCTGAGTCTAACCAGGAATTACTGGTCATGGGGATCAGTAAAAAAGGAGAGAGCCATTCATTGATTTCTACTAAGTGGCAACACTTGAACTGGCTGCCTTGTGGCATTAGCTCATTTAATCCTCGTAGAAATGGAAAAGGCAGGCATAATTATTACCATTTGCAAGGGGAAATTGGAAGCTCAGAAAGGTTAGATCAGTGCTTTTCAAACTTTAATGTCCATCCAAATTACCTGAGGATCACATTACAATGCACATTTTGAATCAATAGATCTAGAGCAGGGCTAGACTCTGATCTCCTTGACAAGTGTCTAGGTAGTGCAGATGCTAATTGCCTGGAGATTACTTTCAGAGTACTGGGGAGTTAGGTGATATGCCTGAGTGACCCAGCTGCCTGCAGGGCAGAGCTACAAAGGACTGCAGTTGTTAGCATTTGGAAGGCTTAGATGGTGGTGGTGGGGGCAGCTCTGCCTGGTTGAGACAGTGGGCTTTAATCTATGAGGCCGGAGCTGTCTGGTCAGCAGCCCAAAAATAAAACCGTAACTCCTGATACATTGGATGGAGACATCAGCATATGCACACTTTATGTGGACTTCTCAGGGGGGCAAAAACAGAGTAAGGACAGTTTTAAATAAGGCTGGGGTGAGATGGAAGGGAGTAGTGCTCTAATTCTCAAATTTTCCTTTCAATGTATTATTTAAATTTTTTTGAGATTTACTTTATATCACTAAAAAGTACCCATTTTAAGAGTTATAGTTCAATTAGATTGACAAATGTACACACAAGATACCCAGAAATACAATTGAGATATAGAACATTTCCAGCATTCCAAAAGTCTATTGTTCCCCTTCCTAGGCAATCAAACCACTGATCTGTTTGCTTTATTCAGTAGCTTCCTTCTTTTTTTATTGCCATGTAGTATTTCATGCTTAGAATTAGCACATTTATTTGTTATTTTCCTATCGATGGCTAATTACACTGCTTCTAATTTTTGCCTCTTATAAATAAACTTACTATGATCATTCACACAAAAGTATTTTAGTGGACATGTTTTCATTTCCCTTGGGTGAATCACTAGAAGGGATTGCTGAGTTGCATAAATGAATGCCATATTTCCTTTTCTGAAATTCTTCAATTTCTAATTATCTAATTTTCCTAAAATTCACTCATTTAGGAAATATATTGGGCATCTACTATTTGCCAGGTACTACAATCTGGAAATAAGGAGTTAAACCGTTAAAACAGAAAAGAACGTTGCCTTCATAGAATTATTTAGGGGAAGTAGGAAACAGACAAAAATCCAAACACATTAGCAATAAAGATACCAGATAGTTATAAGTTTTATGCAGAGAATTAAGAGTATTCTGTGCCAGTGACTGGTTGTGTGGTCAAGGAAGTTCCTTTGAAAGAGATAACATTGAAGCTGAGATCTGAAGGATGACAAGGATCTAGCTGTACAGAGATCTTGAGAAGTGGGAGGAACATTTCAGGGAAGGAGGAGCCAGAGCACAGGCTCTGGGACAGATGAGGGACAGAGGAAGTCCATGTCACTGGATCAGGGTAGGTAAAGGAGGGTGAACAGCTAGATAAGGAAGTTGTCTGCATACTCGTCATCCTTTTTCCCTTGTATGTGCTCATTTGCTTACGATTGGCCTCATTCACTAGAGTGGTCATCTTCTGAGAAGAGAGATTTTGCCTGTAGCTTCACCATGGCATTCCCTCTACTTAGAACAAAGTCTGGTACTCATTTCTTAAAAAATTTTTTCTTAACTGGAGTTCAATTTGACAACATATACCATAACATGCAGTGCTCATCCCATCAAGTGCCCCTCTCACTGCCCAACACCCAGGCTTCCCAACACCCTGCCAACCTCCCCTTCCACTACCCTTTGTTCATTTCCTAGAGTTAGGTGTCTCTCATGTTTGTCACCCTCACTGATATTTTCACTCTTTTCTCTCCTTTCCCTCCCTTTCACTAATTTTTATAATCCCCAAATGAATAAACTGTATAATGTTTGTCCTTCTCCGATTGACTTACTTCACTCAGCATAATACCCTCCAGGTCCATCCACGTCGAAGCAAATGGTGGGTATTTGTCGTTTCTAATGGCTGAGGAATATACCATTGTATACATAGACCACATCTTCTTTATCCATTCATCTTTCGATGGACACCGAGGCTCCTTCCTCAGTTTGGCTATTGTGGACATTGCTGCTAGAAACATCGGGGTGCAGGTGTCCCGGCGTTTCATTGCATCTGCATCTTTGGGGTAAATCCCCAACAGTGCAATTGCTGGGTCATAGGGCAGGTCTATTTTTAACTTTCTAAGGAACCTCCACAGTTTTCCAGAGTGGCTGCACCAGTTCACATTCCCACCAACAGTGCAACAGGGTTCCCCTTTCTCCACATCCTCTCCAACGTTTGTTGTTTCCTGTCTTGTTAATATTCCCCATTCTCACTGGGGTGAGGTGGTATCTGACTGTGGTTTTGATTTGTATTTCCCGGATAGCCAGTGATGCGGAGCATTTTCTCATGTGCGTGTTGGCCATGTCTATGTCTTCCTCCGTGAGATTTCTGTTCATGTCTTTTGCCCATTTCATGATTGGATTGTTTATTTCTTTGCTGTTGAGTTTAATACATTCTTTATAGATTTTGCATACTAGTCCTTTACCTGATAGGTCATTTGCAAATATCTTCTCTCATTTTGTAGGTTGTCTTTTAGTTTTGTTGACTGTTTCTTTTGCTGTGCAAAAGCTTCTTATCTTGATGAAGGACCAATAGTTCATTTTTGCTTTTGTTTCTCTTGCCTTCATGGATGTATCTTGCAAGAAGTTGCTGTGGCCAAGTTCAAAAATGGTGTTGCCTGTGTTCTCCTCTTGGATTTTGATGGAATCTTGTCTCACATTTAGATCTTTCATCCATTTTGAGTTTATCTTTGTGTATGGGGTAAGAGAATGGTCTAGTTTCATTCTTCTGCATGTGGATGTCCAATTTTCCAAGCACTATTTATTGAAGAGACTGTCTTTCTTCCAGTGGATAGTCTTTCCTCCTTTATCGAATATTAGTTGACCATAGAGTTGAGGGCCCATTTCTGGATTCTCTATTCTGTTCCACTGATCTATGTGTCTGTTTTTGTGCCAGTACCACACTGTCTTGATGACCACAGCTTTGTAGTACAACCTAAAATCTGGCATTGTGATGCCCAAGGCTCTGGTTTTCATTTTTAATATTCCCCTAGCTATTTGGGGTCTTTTCTGATTCCACACAAATCTTAAGATGATTTGTTCCAACTCTCTGAAGAAAGTCCATGGTATTTTGATAGGGATTCCATTAAATGTGTAAATTGCCCTGGGTGGCATTGACATTTTCACAATATTAATTCTGCCAATCCATGAGCATGGAATATTTTTCCATCTCTTTGTGTCTTCCTCTATTTCTTTCAAAAGTGTTCTATAGTTTTTAGGGTATAGATCCTTTACCTCTTTGGTTAGGTTTATTCCTAGGTATCTTATGCTTTGGGTGCAATTGTAAATGGGATTGACTCCTTAATTTCTCTTTCTTCAGTCTCATTGTTAGTGTATAGAAATGCCACTGATTTCTGGGCATTGATTTTGTATCCTGCTACACTGCCAAATTGCTGTATGAGTTCTAGCAATCTTGGGATGGAGTCTTTTGGGTTTTCTATGTACAGTATCATGTCATCTGCGAAGAGGGAGAGTTTGACTTCTGTGTCAATTTGAATGCTTTTTATTTCTTTTTGTTGCCTGATTGCTGAGGTAGGACTTCTTGTACTGTTTTGAATAGCAGTGGTGAGAGTGGACATCCCCATTGTGGTCCTTTTCTTAGGAGAAAGGCTTTCAGTGTTTCCCTTTTGAGAATGATATTTGCTGTAGGCTTTTTGTAGATGGCTTTTAAGATGCTGAGAAATGTTCCCTCTAACCCTACACTCTGAAGAGTTGTGATCAGGAATGGATGCTGTATTTTGTCAAATGCTTTCTCTGCATCTATTGAGAGGATCATATAGTTCTTGTTTTTTCTCTTGTTGATATGATGAATCACATTGATTGCTTTACGAGTGTTGAACCAGCCTTGTATCCCATGGTGCAATAATCTTCTTAATGTATTGTTGGATCCTATTGGCTAGTATCTTGTTGAGAATTTTTGCATCCATGTTCATCAGGGATATTGGTCTATAATTCTCCTTTTTGGTGGGGTCTTTGTCTGGTTTTGGAAATAAGGTGATGCTGGCCTCATAGAACGAATTTGGAAGTACTCCATCTCTTTCTATCTTTCCAAACAGCTTTAGTAGAATAGGTATGATTTCTTCTCTAAATGTTTGATAGAATTCCCCAGGGAAGCCATCTGGCCCTGGACTCTTGTGTCTGGGGAGGTTTTTGATGACTGCTTTAATTCCCTCCCTGGTTATTAGCCTGTTCAGGTTTTCTATTTCTTCCTGTTCCAGTTTTGGTAGTTTGTGGCTTTCCAGAAATGTGTCCATTTCTTCTAGATTGTCTAATTTATTGGCGCATAGCTGCTCATAATACGTTTTTATATATTTTTATTTATTTTTTAATATTTTATTTATTTATTCATTAGAGACACACACACAGAGAGAGGCAGAGACACAGACAGAGGGAGAGGGAGAAGAAGGCTCCATGCAGGGAGTCCAGTGTGAGACTCGATCCTGTGTCTCTTGGATCACACCCTGGGCTGAAGGCATCGCTAAACTGCCGAGCCACCTGGGCTGCCCTTCATAATATTTTTAAAAATCGTTTTCTTCATATTGGTGGTGATCTCTCCTTTCATTCATGATTTTATTAATTTGAGTCTTTTCTCTCTTCTTTTTAATAAGGCTGGTTAATGGTTTATCTCTCTTATTAATTTTTTCAAAGAACCAACTCCTGATTTTGTTTATCTGTTCCACAGTTCTTCTCATCTGTATTTCATTGAGTTCTGCTCGAATCTTTATTAACTCTCCTCTTCTGCTGGGTGTAGGATCTATTTGCTGTTTTTTTTCTCCAGCTCCTTTAGGTGGAAGGTTAGCTTTTGTATTTGAGTTCTTTCCAGTTTTGGATGGATGCTTGTATTGTGATGTATTTCCCCCTAACTGCTTTTGCTGTATTCCAAGGATTTTCAATGTTTGTATCTTCATTCTCATTAGTTTCCATGAATCTTTTTAATTCTTCTCTCATTTCCTGGTTGACCCTTTCTTCTTTTAACAGGATGGTCCTTAACCTCCATGTGTTTGAAATCCTTCCAAACTTCTTCTTGTGATTTAGTTCTAGTTTCAAAGCATAAGGGTCTGAAAGTATGCAGGGGAGGATCCCAATCTTTTTGTATTGGTTAAGACCTTATTTGTGACCCAGTATGTGGTCTTTCATGGAGAAAGTTCCATGTGCACTTGAGAAGAATATGTATTCAGTTGCATTTGGATGTAAAGGTCTGTAAATATTTGTGAAATCCATCTGCTCCACTGTATCATTTAAAGCTCTTGTTTCTTTGGAGATGTTGTGCTTAGAAGATCTGTTGATTATAGAAAGCACTACATTCAAGTCACCAAGTATAAGTGTATTATTATCTAAGTATGTCTTCACTTGGGTTATTAATTGATTGATATACTTGGCAACTCCCACATTCGGGGCATAAATATTCATGATTGTTAGGTCCTCTTGTTGGATAGATCCTTTAAGTATGATATAATGTCCCTCCCTCTTCATCTCTCACTACAGTCTTTGGGATCAACTTTAATTTATCTGATATGAGGTTGCCTACCCCAGCTTTGTTTTGAGGACCATTTGAATGGTAAATGTTTCTTCAACGTTTTATTTTCAGGCTGTAGGTATCCTTAGGTCTAAAATGAGTCTCTTGTAGACAGCAAACAGATGGGTCTTGCTTTTTTATCCAGTCTGAAACCCTATGCCTTTTGATGGGATCATTTTTTTTTTTTATTGGTGTTCAATTTACTAACATACAGAATAATACCCAGTGCCCGTCACCCATTCACTCCCACCCCCCGCCCTCCTCCCCTTCTACCACCCCTAGTTCGTTTCCCAGAGTTAGCAGTCTTTACGTTCTGTCTCCCTTTCTGATATTTCCCACACATTTCTTCTCCCTTCCCTTATTTTCCCTTTCACTATTATTTATATTCCCCAAATGAATGAGAACATATAATGTTTGTCCTTCTCCGACTGACTTACTTCACTCAGCATAATACCCTCCAGTTCCATCCACGTTGAAGCAAATGGTGGGTATTTGTCATTTCTAATAGCTGAGTAATATTCCATTGTATACATAAACCACATCTTCTTTATCCATTCATCTTTCGTTGGACACCGAGGCTCCTTCCACAGTTTGGCTATAGTGGCCATTGCTGCTAGAAACATCGGGGTGCAGGTGTCCCGGCGTTTCATTGCATTTGTATCTTTGGGGTAAATCCCCAACAGTGCAATTGCTGGGTCGTAGGGCAGGTATATTTTTAACTGTTTGAGGAACCTCCACACAGTTTTCCAGAGTGGCTGCACCAGTTCACATTCCCACCAACAGTGTAAGAGGGTTCCCTTTTCTCCGCATCCTCTCCAACATTAGTGGTTTCCTGCCTTGTTAATTTTCCCCATTCTCACTGGTGTGAGGTGGTATCTCATTGTAGTTTTGATTTGTATTTCCCTGATGGCAAGTGATGCAGAGCATTTTCTCATATGCATGTTGGCCATGTCTATGTCTTCCTCTGTGAGATTTCTGTTCATGTCTTTTGCCCATTTCATGATTGGATTGTTTGTTTCTTTGGTGTTGAGTTTAATAAGTTCTTTATAGATCTTGGAAACTAGCCCTTTATCTGATATGTCATTTGCAAATATCTTCTCCCATTCTGTAGGTTGTCTTTGAGTTTTGTTGACTGTATCCTTTGCTGTACAAAAGCTTCTTATCTTGATGAAGTCCCAATAGTTCATTTTTGCTTTTGTTTCTTTTGCCTTTGTGGATGTATCTTGCAAGAAGTTACTATGGCCGAGTTCAAAAAGGGTGTTGCCTGTGTTCTTCTCTAGGATTTTGATGGAATCTTGTCTCACATTTAGATCTTTCATCCATTTTGAGTTTATCTTTGTGTATGGTGAAAGAGAGTGGTCTAGTTTCATTCTTCTGCATGTGGATGTCCAATTTTCCCAGCACCATTTATTGAAGAGACTGTCTTTCTTCCAATGGATAGTCTTTCCTCCTTTATCGAATATTAGTTGCCCATAAAGTTCAGGGTCCACTTCTGGATTCTCTATTCTGTTCCACTGATCTATGTGTCTGTTTTTGTGCCAGTACCACACTGTCTTGATGACCACAGCTTTGTAGTACAACCTGAAATCTGGCATTGTGATGCCCCCAGATATGGTTTTCTTTTTTAAAATTCCCCTGGCTATTCGGGGTCTTTTCTGATTCCACACAAATCTTAAAATAATTTGTTCTAACTCTCTGAAGAAAGTCCATGGTATTTTGATAGGGATTGCATTAAACGTGTATATTGCCCTGGGTAACATTGACATTTTCACAATATTAATTCTGCCAATCCATGAGCATGGAATATTTTTCCATCTCTTTGTGTCTTCCTCAATTTCTTTCAGAAGTGTTCTATAGTTTTGAGGGTATAGATCCTTTACATCTTTGGTGAGGTTTATTCCTAGGTATCTTATGCTTTTGGGTGCAATTGTAAATGGGATTGACTCCTTAATTTCTCTTTCTTCAGTCTCATTGTTAGTGTATAGAAATGCCACTGACTTCTGGGCATTGATTTTGTATCCTGCCACGCTACCGAATTGCTGTATGAGTTCTAGCAATCTTGGGGTGGAGACTTTTGGGTTTTCTATGTAGAGTATCATGTCATCGGCGAAGAGAGAGAGTTTGACTTCTTCTTTGCCAATTTGAATGCCTTTAATGTCTTTTTGTTGTCTGATTGCTGAGGCTAGGACTTCCAGTACTATGTTGAATAGCAGTGGTGAGAGTGGACATCCCTGTCTTGTTCCTGATCTTAGGGGAAAGGCTCCCAGTGCTTCCCCATTGAGAATGATATTTGCTGTGGGCTTTTCATAGATGGCTTTTAAGATGTCGAGGAATGTTCCCTCTATCCCTACACTCTGAAGAGTTTTAATCAGGAATGGATGCTGTATTTTGTCAAATGCTTTCTCTGCATCCAATGAGAGGATCATATGGTTCTTGGTTTTTCTCTTGCTGATATGATGAATCACATTGATTGTTTTACGGGTGTTGAACCAGCCTTGTGTCCCAGGGATAAATCCTACTTGGTCATGGTGAATAATTTTCTTAATGTACTGTTGGATCCTATTGGCCAGTATCTTGTTGAGAATTTTTGCATCCATGTTCATCAGGGATTTTGGTCTGTAATTCTCCTTTTTGGCGGGGTCTTTGTCTGGTTTTGGAATTAAGGTGATGCTGGCTTCATAGAACGAATTTGGAAGTACTCCATCTCTTTCTATCTTTCCAAACAGCTTTAGGAGAATAGGTATGATTTCTTCTTTAAACGTTTGATAAAATTCTCCTGGGAAGCCATCTGGCCCTGGACTCTTGTGTCTTGGGAGGTTTTTGATGACTGCTTCAATTTCCTCCCTGGTTATTGGCCTGTTCAGGTTTTCTATTTCTTCCTGTTCCAGTTTTGGTAGTTTGTGGCTTTCCAGGAATGCGTCCATTTCTTCTAGATTGCCTAATTTATTGGCGTATAGCTGTTCATAATATGTTTTTAAAATCGTTTGTATTTCCTTGGTGTTGGTAGTGATCTCTCCTTTCT
Organism: Canis lupus baileyi; assembly: GCF_048164855.1. Classification (NCBI taxonomy): domain Eukaryota; kingdom Metazoa; phylum Chordata; class Mammalia; order Carnivora; family Canidae; genus Canis; species Canis lupus. The sequence goes on along the minus strand of NC_132857.1, from coordinate 27,229,747 downwards.
CATTCATGATTTTATTAATTTGAGTCTTCTCTCTCTTCTTTTTAATAAGGCTGGCTAATGGTTTATCTATCTTATTAATTCTTTCAAAGAACCAACTCCTGGTTCTGTTGATCTGTTCCACAGTTCTTCTGGTCTCGATTTCGTTGAGTTCTGCTCGAATCTTTATTAACTCCCTTCTTCTCTTGGGTGTAGGATCTATTTGCTGTTTTTTCTCTAGCTCCTTTATGTGTAAGGTTAGCTTTTGTATTTGAGTTCTTTCCAGTTTTTGAATGGATGCTTGTATTGCGATGTATTTCCCCCTTAGGACTGCTTTTGCTGCATCCCAAAGATTTTGAACGGTTGTATCTTCATTCTCATTAGTTTCCATGAATCTTTTTAATTCTTCCTTAATTTCCTGGTTGACCCTTTTATCTTTTAGCAGGATGGTCCTTAACCTCCATGTGTTTGAGGTCCTTCCAAACTTCTTGTTGTGATTTAGTTCTAATTTCAAGGCATTATGGTCCGAGAATATGCAGGGGACAATCCCAATCTTTTGGTATCGGTTCAGACCCGATTTGTGACCCAATATGTGGTCTATTCTGGAGAAAGTTCCGTGTGCGCTTGAGAAGAATGTGTATTCAGTTGAGTTTGTATGTAAAGTTCTGTAGATATCTGTGAAATCCATCTGGTCCAGTGTATCATTTAAAGCTCTCGTTTCTTTGGAGATGTTTTGCTTAGAAGACCTATCAAGTATAGAAAGAGCTAGATTGAAGTCACCAAGTATAAGTGTATTATTATCTAAGTATTTCTTCACTTTGGTTAATAATTGATTTATATATTTGGCAGCTCCCACATTCGGAGCATATATATTGAGGATTGTTAAGTCCTCTTGTTGAATAGATCCTTTAAGTATGATATAGTGTCCCTCTTCATCTCTCACTACAGTCTTTGGGGTAAATTTTAGTTTATCTGATATAAGGATGGCTACCCCTGCTTTCTTTTGAGGACCATTCGAATGGTAAATGGTTCTCCAACCTTTTATTTTCAGGCTGTAGGTGTCCTTCTGTCTAAAATGAGTCTCTTGTAGACAGCAAATAGATGGGTCCTGCTTTTTTATCCAGTCTGAAACCCTGCGCCTTTTGATGGGGTCATTAAGCCCGTTCACATTCAGAGTTACTATTGAGAGATATGAGTTTAGTGTCATCATGATATCTATTCAGTCTTTGTTTTTGTGGACTGTTCCACTGAACTTCTTCTTAAAGGGGAATTTTAAGAGTCCCCCTTAAAATTTCTTGCAGAGCTGGTTTGGAGGTCACATATTCTTTTAGTTGCTGCCTGTCTTGGAAGCTCTTTATCTCTCCTTCCATTTTGAATGAGAGCCTTGCTGGATAAAGTATTCTTGGTTGCATGTTCTTCTCATTTAGGACCCTGAATATATCCTGCCAGCCCTTTCTGGCCTGCCAGGTCTCTGTGGAGAGGTCTGCTGTTACCCTAATACTCCTCCCCATAAAAGTCAGGGATTTCTTGTCTCTTGCTGCTTTAAGGATCTTCTCCTTATCTTTGGAATTTGCAAGCTTCACAATTAAATGTCGAGGTGTTGAACGGTTTTTATTGATTTTAGGGGGGGATCTCTCTATTTCCTGGATCTGAATGCCTGTTTCCCTTCCCAGATTAGGAAAGTTTTCAGCTAGAATTTGTTCAAATACATATTCTGGCCCTCTGGCCCTTTCGGCGCCCTCGGGAACCCCAATTAAACGTAGGTTTTTCTTCCTCAGGCTGTCGTTTATTTCCCTTAATCTATCTTCATGGTCTTTTAATTGTTTGTCTCTTTTTTCCTCAGTTTCCCTCTTTGCTATCAACTTGTCTTCTAGGTCACTCACTCGTTCTTCCACCTCGTTAACCCTCGTCGTTAGGACTTCTAGTTTGGATTGCATCTCATTCAATTGATTTTTAATTTCTGCCTGATTAGCTCTAAATTCTGCAGTCATGAAGTCTCTTGAGTCCTTTATACTTTTTTCTAGAGCCACCAGTAGCTGTATAATAGTGCTTCTGAATTGGCTTTCTGACATTGAATTGTAATCCAGATTTTGTAACTCTGTGGGAGAGAGGACTGTTTCTGATTCTTTCTTTTGAGGTGAGGTTTTCCTTCTAGTCATTTTGCTCAGTGCAGAGTGGCCAAAAGCAAGTTGTATTGGGAAAAAGAGAAAAAGAGAGGAGAGAAAGAAGGAAAGAAAAGAGAAAGAGAAAAAAAAAAGGGGAAGAAAAAGAAAAAAAAAACGAAAAAAAAAAAAAGAAGAAAAAGAGAAAGAAAAAGAAAGGAGAAAAAAAGGGGGTGGGGGAAGGAAACAAATCAAAAAGCAAAACAAAACAAAAACAAAAACAAACAAACAAAAAAAGAACCACTGGGGAGTATCTTCCGATTCTGTGTACTTTAAGTCCCTTGGCTTCTCCTGGAAGTTGTCCGTCTAGCTGGTGTTCTGGGGGAGGGGCCTGTTGTGCTGATTTTCAGGTGTTAGCAGTTGGGGGAGCTGCTGTGCCCCTGCCTGGTGCAGGGCTCGGTGGGGGTTGTTTACCCCGTGAGGCCGCAGGAGGAACAGCCCCAGTGGCGGGGCAGCTCTGGAGCCCTGGATTCAGCTCCGGCAGGAACTCCGTCTGCAGGGCCTGGAGGCTCCGGGGCGGGGCCGCTGATCTGCTCAGCTGGGGCAGGAGCGTCCTCGCTGTCCTGGGCCCTCCCGGCCTCTGCCTGTCCCGGGGGAGGCGGGATCCTGGGCTGTGTCCCGGCGCCCTGTGCTCCGGAGCCTGCGCTGTTGGATTCGCGCTCCCGGGCCGCGCAGCCCCCTCCGTGGAGCCGCCGCCCGAGCCCCTCCGAGCTGCTCCTGGAACCGCGCAGCCCCCTCCGCACGGAGCCTCTTCCTCTGCCCGAGCCCCTCCGAGCTGCTCCCGGGGCCGCGCAGCCCCCTCCGCGGAGCTGCCGCCCGAGCCCCTTCAGCTGCTCCGGGTCCCGCCGGGTCCCGCCGTGCGCGCTGCAGCCCTTAGGGAGCTCGGCGCACTCTCCTGGGCGCGCAGTTGCTGTTACTGTCCCCGGGAGCCCGAGGGCATCCCCGCCCTCCTGGGTCCTGCTCCAACTCCCCGCGAGCCCCTTTCCCCCGGGAAGGTCGGTGCAGCTCCTGCGTCTCCGGGACGGGGCTCTCCTGTCCTGGGGACACTCGCCCCGGCCTCAGCCCGGCTCCTCGCGGGGCCCCTCCCCTTGGAGGCCTTTTGTGTCTTTATTTCTTTTTCCCCGTCTTCCTACCTTGATAGAAGCGCGAACTCTTCTCACTGTAGCATTCCAGCTGGTCTCTCTTTAAATCTCAGGCCGAATTCATAGATTTTCAGGATAATTTGAAGGTTTTCTAGGTAGTTTGGTGGATACAGGTGATTTGGGGACCCTACTCTTCCGCCATCTTGCTCCTCCCCCTGATGGGATCATTAAGCCCGTTCATGTTCAGAGTTACTATTGAAAGATATGAATTCAGTGTCATCATGATACTTATTCAGTCCCTATTTTTGTGGATTGTTTCTTTAGACTTCCTCTTTCTTTTACAGAGTCCCCCTTAATATTTCTTGCAGGGCTGGTTTGGTGGTCACATATTCTTTTAGTTTCTGCCTGTCTTGGAAGCTGTTTATCTCTCCTTCTATTCCGAATGAGAGCCTCGCTGGATAAAGTATTCTTGGCTGCATGTTCTTCTCATTTAGGCCCCTGAATATATCCTGCCAGCCCTTTCTGGCCTGCCAGGTCTCTGTGGAGAGGTCTGCTATTAACCTAATACTTCTCTCCATAAAGTTTAGGGACTTCTTGTCTCTGGCTGCTTTAAGGATATTCTCTTTATCTTTGGAATTTGCAAGTTTCATTTTTAAATGTTGGGGTGTTGAATGGTTTTTATTGATTTTAGTGGGGGAGGGGAATCTCTCTGTCTCCTGGATCTGAATGCCTGTTTCTCTTCCCAAGTTAGGGAAGTTCTCAGCTATGATTTTTTCAAATACACTTTCTGGTCCTCTGTCTCTTTTTGCGCCTTCTGTAACCCCAATTAAACATAGATTTTTTTTTCCTTCTGAGGCTGTCATTTATTTCCCTTAACCTTTCCTCTTGGTTGTTTCATTGTTTTTCTCTTTTTTCCTCGGCTTCCTTCCTTGCCATCAACTTGTCCTCTATGTCACTCATTTGTTCTTCTACCTTGTTAACCTTTGTCATTAGGACCTCCAGTTTGGATTGCATCTCATTTAATTGATTTTTAATTTCTGCCTGATTAGATCTAAATTCTGCAGTCATGAAGTCTCTTGAATCCTTTATGTTTTTTTCCTAGAGCCACCAGTAGCTTTATAATTGTGCTTCTGAATTGCCTTTCTGATATTGAATCGTAATCCAAATTTTGTAACTCTTTGGGAGAGAGTACTGGTTCTGATACTTTCTTTTGTGGTGAGTTTTTTCCTTCTAGTCATTTTGCTCAGTGCAGAGTGGCCAAAAACCTGTTGTAGTGGAAAAAGGAGAAAAAGAGGAAAAAAAGGGGGGAGGACAAACAGAAAACAAAAAACAATGGGAATATCCTCTGATTCTATATATTGTAAATCCTTCGACTTCCCCTGGAACATTCCAGCACTTCTTGGTCAATAACTTGCTTTTCCCCTGTCCTCTCAGTTGGTCTTCTGGGGGAGGGGGCTGCTGTGCTGATTCTCAGGTGTGTGCACCTGAGCTGCCCAGCCCCCTGCCAGGGGAATGGCTCAGTGGAAGCTGTTTATACTGTGAGGCCCCTGTTCGGTCCCCGGTACCAGGTGACACCAGGAGGAATAACAACAGTGGTGGCAGTCAGCTCTCCAGCTCTGGAATCAGCTCCCACAGTAACTACTGCAGCTCCCAGTCGCAGGGGACTGGATGTTCGGGGGGCGGGGGCCGACGATCTGCACAGCTGAGGGCCGCCTGGTGGCAGGGGTGTCCTCCTGTCCTGGGCCCTCCCGGCCTCTGCCTGTCCCGGGGGGAGGCCGGATCTTGGGCTGTGTCCTCCAGTGCCCTGGGGTCTGAGGCCTGCACCGCGGAATTGTGCTCCCGGGGCGCGCAGCCCCCTCTGGGAGGAGCCGCCGCTAGAGCCATCGCCTGAGCTGCCCCAGGCCCCGGGCGCAGGCTGCAGCCCTTTAAGGAGGTCGGCCGCAGTGTGTGGCGCGCTCTCCCGGGGCGCAGGTGTCTGCTAGTGTCCCCGGGAGCCCGAGGGCATCCTGTGAGTGTCTTTCTGTCCGGGATGTTTGGTAAAGCTCCTGCTTCTCCGGGACTGCACTTTCCTGTCCTTGGGGCACTCGCCAACGGGCCGTAGCCCGGCTCCTCGCAGGGCCCCCCTCCCTTGGACACTTTTTTATTTCTTTATTTTTTTCTATCTTCCTACCTTGATAGAAGCGCGAACTCTTCTCACTGTAGCATTCCAGCTGGTCTCTCTTTAAATCTCAGGCCGAATCCATAGGTTTTCAGGATGATTTGATGGTTATCTAGGTAAGTTGGTGGGGACAGGTGACTTGGGGACCCTACTCTTCTGCCATCTTGCCCCTCCTCCTCCAGGAAAAAAAAAAGAGTCTGGTGCTTATTAAATATTTGTGGAATCATTGAATGAATGGATGAATTAAAGGACTCATTCATTCTTTAGTGTGGTGTCCTGGGCACTGTGATGTGTCTTGCTGTCACAAAATGAAATAAGACAGTTTTTCCTCTCAATGAGCTTCTGAGTCATTAGGGAAGAGAGGCAAGTGGTCATTGCATGATAGGATCATGGTAGAAGGAATGAATGGGTGATGTGGGAATACAGTGGAGGATACCTTATGGGCACTGAAGGAAGTTGTTCTTCAGGAATAGGCCTTGATGATGGCACAGGCATCAGCTAGGTAGAGAGGCTTGAAAAAGCAATATAAGAAAAAGCAATGGTTAATGCAATTATATTGATGCCTAGAATGAGCAATATGTGTTAGGCAAATTATATGTGGTTCTATGTTGTTATAGCCATATGGGTGGAAAAGATTTTTTTAGAAAAAAGAACAGCTTTGATTGGTTTTCCATTAAATATGATAGCATAGGAGTGCCTGGGTGGCTCAGTTGGTTAAGCATTAGACTCTTGGTTTTGGCTGAAGTCATGGTTTCATTTGCTGTGGGATCAAGTCCTGTGTTGGGCCCTTTGCTCAGCAGATTCAGCTTACAGTGAGAAAGTTATTGAAAATGAAATACAACAGCCAGAATTCTCACATACAGCTGGTAGGACTGTAAATTGATACAATTTGGAAAACAATATCATGGTATATGCTAAAGCTGAATATATACATATCCCATGACACAACGTCCACATCTTGGGCATATACCTAAGAGAAATGGACATATATGTTTACCAAAAATATATACAAAAATATTTATTTAAAATTTTTATTTAATTTAAAATTTATATATATACATATATATAATATAATATATATAATATATACAAAAATATTTATTTAAAATCTTTATTTAATTTAAAATTTTATTTAATTTAAAAATTTTAAATAATTTATTTTTAATTTAAATTAAATTAACATATCATGTATTATTAGTTTCAGTTGTAGAGTTCAGTGATTCATCAGTCATATAATACCCAGTGCTTATTATATCACATGCCCTCCTTAATGCCCATCACCCTATTACTCCATCTCCCCACCTACCTCCCCTCCAGCCACCCTCAGTTTGTTTCCTATGATTAAGAGTCTCTTAGGGTTTGTCTCCCTATCTTATTTCATCTTGTTTTATTTTTCCCTTCTTCCTCTATGATCCTGTGTTTTGTTTCTTAAATTCTACATGTGAGTGAAATCATATAATTGTCTTTCTCTGATTGACTTATTTTGCCTAGCATAATATCCTCTAGTTCCATCCATGTCTTGCAAGATTTCATTTTTTTGATGGCTGAATAGTATTCCATTATATGTACATATACACCACATCTTTTCCCATTCTTCTGTTGATGGATATCTGGGCTCTTTCCATAGTTTGGCTATTATGGGTATTGCTGCTATAAACATCGGGGTGCAGGTGCCCCTTTGGATCACTACATTTGTAACTTTGGGTAAATACCCAGTAGTGAAATTGCCAGGTCATAGAGTAGCTCCATTTTCAACTTTCTGAGGAAACTCCATACTATTTTCCATCGTGGTTAGATCAGCTTGCATTCCAACCAACAATGTATGAGGGTTTCCCTTTCTTTGCAATCTCATCAGCATCTGTCATTTCCTGATTTATTAATTTTAGCCATTCTGACCAGTGTGAGGTGGAATCTCATCGTGGTTTTGATTTGTATTTCCCTAATGATGAGTGATATGGAGCAGTTTTTCATGTGCCTGTTGGTCATTTGTAAATCTTCTTTGGAGAAATGTCTGTTCATGTCTTCTGCCCATTTCTTAATTGGATTATTTGTTTTTTTGTTGTTGAGTTATTTATAAATTTTGAATACCAGTCCTTTATCTGATAAGACATTTGCAAATATCTTCTCCCACTCTGTAGGTTGTCTTTTGATTTTGTTGATTGTTTACTGTGCAAAAAGCTTTTTCTCTTGATGAAGTCCCAAAAGTTCATTTTAGATTCTGTTTCCCTTGCTTTTGGAGATGTGTCTAGCAAGAAGTTGCTGCAGCCAAGGTTGAAGAGGATGCTGCCTGTGTTCTTTAGGATTTTGATGGATTCCTGTCTCAACCATTTTGCATCTATATTTGTGTATGGTGTAAGGAAATGGTCCAGTTTCATTCTTCTGCATGTGGCTGTCCAATTTTCCCAACACCATTTGTTGAAGAGACTTTTTTTCCATTGGGTATTATTTCATTCTTTGTTAAAGCTGAGTTGACCATAGAGTTGAGAGTCCATTTCTGGGTTCTCTATTGTTTTCTATCGATCTATGTGTCTGTTTCTGTGCTAGTACCATACTGTCTTGATGATTATAGCTTTGTAATAGAGCTTGATGTCTGGAATTGTGATGCCTTCAGCTTTGGGTTTTTTTCAACATTACACTTAAACAATTCAGGGTCTTTTCTGGTTCCATACAAATTTTAGGATTATTTGTTCCAACTCTGTGATATAAGTTGATGGTATTTTGATAGGAATTTCAATGAACGTATAGATTGCTCTAGGTAGCACAGACATTTAACACTATTTGTTCTTCCAATCCATGAGCATGGAATGTTTTTTCCATTTATTTGTGTCTTTCTCAGTTTCTTTCATGTGTGTTCTATAGTTTTCAGAGTACAGATCTTTTGTCTCTTTGGTTAGGTTTCTTCCTAAGTGTTTTACGGTTTTTGGTGCAATTTTAAATGGGATTGACTTCTTAATTTTCTCTTTCTTCTGTCTTATTGTTAGTATATGGAAATGCAACTGGTTTCTGTGCATTGATGTTATATCCTGCCACGTTGCTGAATTGCTATATGAGTTCTAGCAATTTTGAAGTGGAGTCTTTTGGGTTTTCCACATAGAGTATCATGTCATCTGCAACACGTTGTAACTTGAATTCTTTGTCAATTCAGATACCTTTTATTTATTTTTGTTTCTGATTGCTGAGGCTAGGATTTCTAGTATTATATTGAACAGTAGTGGTGATAGTGGACAGCCCTGCTGTGTTCCTGACGTATAATACAACAATAGCAGGGGAATTTAACATCCCACTCACTGTGACGGACAGGTCACCTAAGCAGAAGATCAACAAGGAAAGAAGATCTTTGAATGACAAACTGGGCCAGACTTCAAAAATATTTATATTATAAGCAATATCCCTCAAGTAGGAAACTACCAAGGGTCCATAAAATGTGGATAAATAAATTGTGGCATTTTAGACAGTAGGAAAACTGTGCAGCAATGAGAATGAACCATTTATATTTTATATTACAGATTAAAGTCATAAACAAAATGTTGAGTGAAAGAAGCCAGACACAAAAGAATACATACTGAAAATTCCATTTGTATAAAGTTCAAAAACAAAAACAAAAATCCCTCATCTATGCAGTTGGAAATCAGGATAGTTGATACTGTAGTGGGGAGGGGTCCTGATAATTTTGTTTTGTGATGTGGGTAATGGTTATGTGCTTGTGTTCCTTTTTTGAATACTGATTAAGATTTACTCTTATATGCAATTATCTGTTTTCATATTCTACTTTAATAAGAAACATTTTGAAAAGGCATAAACCAACAAGGACAAAAATAAATTTGGGGAGCTGGAAAGCAGATGGTGAGTGGCAAATGATGTAGCTCACTGAGAAAACTGAATTTTTCACTGGCTGAAGTAAGAATCAAAAAGCAACCTGGTTTATATACTAGGATTCCTGAGAGGCCAAAGAATTCACAGCATAAGGCACCTTTGGAAATTTAGAAAACCAGGAGAAATAGTTGCAAATCTTTTTAAGAAGCATACAGACTTGCAGACCTCTCTCTGAGTGTCTGAGATGGAACAAATGCTCCTGTAACCCTGGCAGGAACATGAGATGTAGTCTTTGGAGACAATAAAACAGAGGGTCTCTGGGATGGACAACTGAGAACAGGTGTGATACAGACAATAGGGAACATGAAAATGATTACATGTCTTTGTTCCTACTGATTTCCTACAACATTGACAACCCAGGCTTTACCTACCCTCCAGGCAAGTGTTGGAAGAATATTCACTGCAGAATCTATCTCAAGAAAAATAAAAACTCCAAGGATACTAATAATGGGCTTTTGTGCAGGATGTGTTAAAGTCAGATTCTTTATAGGGAACATAGTCAACAAGACCCTGACAAAGAGAGGACCCATCCACTTTTCTCTATGCCATTATTAATCAAGAATCTCAAGATATTTGAAGATAATATGCAATAGGAGAGGCAAAACTAAAATATATAAACTGAAAAAAAAACAGAAAAAAAACCCAAAACAAACTCAACTTGAATGAAATAGGTTATTCAGGAAAAGGAAAACTTAACAAAAATATGTGAGTATTATTAGAGAAGTAAGGGTGGATCTGTGTCCACTAAAGAATAGGGTACTATTTTTAAAAGGAATATTTAGAGTAGAAAAGAATCTTGAATATTGGAAAAATGATAAGCAAATCAGAGAATTAATCCAGGAAATCCAAGTTAAGAACAGAATTTTCAGAAATAACTGGATTATTATTTATGGCTGAGTAATATTGCATTGTGTGTATATAGACATGGTGGTTATGTGCTTTAAAAGTACTTATAAAGTTAAATATATATATATATATATATATATATATTTAAGACTTTATTTGAGAGAGTGTGAGTGAGAGAGAGACAGCAAAAGTGGTGGAGAAGGTCAAAGGGAGATGGAGAAGCAGACTCCCCACTGAGCTGGGGGCCTGATGTGACCCTAGGATCATGACCCAAGCTGAAGACAGACACTTATCTGACTGAGCCACTCAGATGCCCCAAGTTAGGCATAAATATTGAAACATTTATAGATAATATGATGTCTGGGGATCTCTAAAATATTCCAGCAATATATATATATATATATATATATATATGGATTTGTTATATAATTCTGGCTACTTTTATGAACATTTGAAAATTTCCATAATGAAAAAATTAAAATAAAAATAAGGTGAAAAAGAAGTTATTGGACAGAAAAGAAAGCACCAGTGGAGATTCTTCATGATGATATACTTGGATACATTTAGCAGAGATTTATAACAGAGCAAAAGTGCAAAGAAAGCTAAGTGAATATAATGACAAAGTAATTATTAACCCCATGGAGAGCAAAGTTTTATACAGGAAATAAAAAGCAATCATAGTATATTATATGGCTCAGCTGTGAAAAACATTTAGCCAGTCACAATAATAATAAGACTAATACAGATCTAACTAAAATTATAAGGGAACAAAATTGGACAAAGTCAAGGATGGAAAGAAGCCACATATAGAGCAGGAAGAATCAGCATCAATGAACATCATCTTCCATTGTAAGCAGCCAATTGATAGTGACCAGAATGAAAAACTGAGAAACAGAGATGCGAGCATGGTAATTTGTCATATAAATCTAAGTGCCAAAAAAAATCACAAAATAAGAACCAAATGATAATGCATTAATAAGTTTTCTCTAAAAAATAATGTGTTCCATAAGGTGGTTGTGATCAGATTCCTGAGAGGTTATTGAAATATTCTGTGCTATCCTGTGCAGCTAGCTAGGTGGCAATTTGGAGATTAGAAAGCCAATAGCCAATTGTGTTACAGCCAGATTCACATGACTTTAGAGCCTATATCTTAGGATTTTTTTAGTTTCCCACTGGAGGAGGAATGTAGGGGAGTACAGAAGGCTGTTGTACTCTTTAAACCTTAAGTATGAAATTTAAAAAATTTTTAAAAATATATATGAAATTCAAAGGAAAATAAAAACGTTAGACTTTGCTTTTAAATTTAAAAACTAAAAACAAAGACTGGTAGGCTGAACAATGGATTAGTGGTGAGAGAATAGCCACCTAGCTAGGTGCCAGCCTCAGAAAAAAAAAAAAGTAGGGCCCAGAATACGAACATTAATAGGATCATAAATCTGCTGTTATAGAACCATATAATCTGTGATAAAACTTAGAGCAATGGAGAGTTTCCAGAATATGCTGGTAAGTTTATATTGTATCCAGTTTTTAAGGGAGGCTAAAAATAGATTTTTGAAGTTTTAGATCAGAGAGTTCAATGATTTCTACTGAAATTAAATAATTAGCTATAATAATCTAGTAACATTAATGGTGATTATTAAGAGCCAACAGACTTCCTGAGGTTGAGAAATGCCTGATTAATGTGTCTTTTTCTTAATGCTCATCTTCGGCTGGCAGACCAAGGGATTACAGCAAACTGCAAGTGTGGCCTATGATCTTGAAAGCAGGATAACATAACATTACTCAGGATAATGAGAGATGTAGGTTGATCATCAGCATAGTCAATGGCAACCACCATTTTTTAAAAATTTTTATTTATTTATGATAGTCACAGAGAGAGAGAGAAAGAGAGAGAGGCAGAGACATAGGCAGAGGGAGAAGCAGGCTCCATGCACCGGGAGCCCGATGTGGGATTCGATCCCGGGTCTCCAGGATCGCACCCTGGGCCAAAGGCAGGCGCCAAACCGCTGCACCACCCAGGGATCCCACCATTTTTTTTTTTAACTCAAATTTCTGGTCATGGCTGTGGACCATGCAAAGGTGAGCATTCTTCATTCTTCTTGCTCTAAGCAACTGGCTTTCTGTTGGTTGCTGAAATAGGGAAGACCAATGGAGACCAGGTTGTAGCTGAGGGAGAGATTCAGAAAAACGAAACTATGAAATCTGTCCCTAGAAGCCCTCAAGTTTCAATTCAAGAATGTGAAATCCTTAGGAGCCACAAACAAAGCAGGAACTCAAAGCCACAAAGGAGAGCTAGCATTTAAGTAGCAGATCCTTAAGGGATTGAATGGACACCTCAGGGCAGGGGCTTTAATGCTGTGTAAAGATGAACATTAAGGCTCAAGGCTCCATGAAAGCTGAAATTGGTCTCTAGACAACAATGTACATGGAAGAGGACTATCTAGTCTAGGGTTTTAATATAGAACGAACCACATGATGGGCTATGGTAGAAGTCACCTTTGAGAAAATGAAACCAAACTTCTGTCACACAAAGTGTGGGGCTCCAATTCACACTGACTATGCTATGGTGTTAAAAAAAAAACACCCAAGACTTAGAGAATTTGGTCTCATGATGCTATAGGGCTCTGGTGGAAGCAAATTCTTTGTCCCCGCTAGGAAAACTTTTATATCTAGGACACACCCTGGATTCCTATAAAATTCAACACTTGTTGAATATGATCTCACAGACAAACACTCAAAGTAAATGAGGAAAACTAATGCTGTGAAAGAGTCAGTATTATGAAATAAATGGTAGTTTTACTCCTAAGGAATTAGAAGCAATAGAGTAAATAAATGTTTGTAATATTAAATGAGACAAAGGAAAGGAGAGAGCCTCTAAGCATGGAAAGATCACTTATGAAAATGAACAGGCAACTAAGGAAAAGGATCAAATAATATTCTAAAAATGAATTATTTAGAATAATATCTAAAAATAATTATATAAAAATTATTTTTATAAAATAATTCTAAAAATATAGTTATTGAGATTAAAGAAAACAATACCATCAATACATATACAGTAGTCTACGTGTAACTGAAGAGAGAATTAGTGAACAGGAAGAAAGAGCTAATATAATTTATCAGAATTCTATATGGAAAAAAAGAGAGATAGATAAGCTGAGATACAGAAAGAGAAACTCAAAGAGTAAATCTAATAAAAATTCTTGAAGCAATAATTAGTGAGTATGAGAAAGTTACAGTATCTAAAGAAGACAGACACAAGTCTTAATACTGAAGAAGCACATTAAGTTTTCCCCCCACTATTTTTCTATTTTATTTTACATATTTTTTGGAGATTTTATTTATTTATTCATGAGAGATCCAGAGAGAGGGCAGAGACATAGACAGAGGGAGAAGCGGGCTCTTTTCAGGGAGCCCAGTGTGGGACTCCATCCTGGACGTGGGACCATGCCCTGAGCCACCCCGTGTCCCAGATTTTATATATTTTCAAGTTAGTTAACATGTAGGGTATTTTTAGTTTTAGGGGTAGAATTTTGTCATTCATCAGTTGTACATACAACCAATATTCATTACATCAAATGCCCTCCTTAATGCCCATCACTCAATTACCCTCTCCCCCCACCCACCTACCTCCAGCAACCCTCAGTTTGTTCCCTATAGTTAAGAGTCTCTTGTGGTTTCCTTTCCTCTCTGTTTTTATCTCATTTTTTTCCTTTCCTTCCCCTATGTTCATCTGTTCTCTTTCTTAAATTATATGTGTGAGTGAAATCATGTGGTATTTATTTATCTTTCTCTGAGTGACTTATTTTGCTTAGCATAATACCCTTTAGTTCCATCTACATTGTTGCAAATGGCAAGATTTCATTCTTTTTGATGGCTGAGTAATGTTCCTTTGTATTTATATAGCACATATTCCTTATCCATTCCTCTGTTGATGGATATCTGGACTCTCCATAGTTTGGCTATTGTGGACATTACTGCTATAAACATTGGGATGCACGTACTCCTTCAAATCACTATGTTTGTATCCTTTGGAGAAATACCTTGTACTGCAGTTGGTGGGTTGTAAGTAGCTCTATTTTCAACTTTCTGAGAACCCTCTATACCATTTTACACACTGGCTGCACCAGTTTGCATTCCCATCACAGTGTAAGAAAGTTTCTCTTTCTCTGCATCCTCACCAACATTTGTTGTTTCCTGAGTTGTCAGTTTTAGCCATTCTGATTGGTGTGAAGTGATATCTCATTGTGATTTTGATTTATATTTCCCTGATGATGAGTGATGTTGATCATTTTTTCATGTCTGTTGGCCATTTGTATGTTTTCTTTGAAGAAATGTCTGTTCATGTCTTCTGCCCATTTCTTTATCGGATTATTTGTTTTTGGGGTATAGAATTTGACAAGTTCTTTATAGATCTTGGAAACTAACTCTTTATCTGATATGCCAGTTGCAAATATCTTCTCCCATTCCATAGGCTGTCTTTTAGTTTTATTGATTGTTTCCATTGTTATTGCAGAAACTTTTTCTCTTGATGACGTCCCAATAGTTCATTTTTGCTTTTGTTTCTGTTGCCTCTGGAGGTGTGTCTAGTAAGAAGTTTCTGTGGCTGAGGTCAATGAGGTTACTGCCTGTGTTCTTCTCTAAGATTTTGATGGATTCCTGTCTCACATTTAATTCTTTCATCCATTTGAGTCTATTTTTGTGTACAGTGTAATAAAGTGATCTAGTTTCATTCTTCTGCATGTAGCTGTCCAGTTTTCCCAACACCATTTGTTGAAGAGACTATCTTTTTTCCTTTGGATATTATTTCATTTTTTGTTACAGATGAGTTGACCATAGAGTTGAGAGCCCATTTCTGGGTTCTTTCTCATTTTAAAAAAAGATTTTATTTGTTTATTCATTAGAAAAACACACACACACACACACACACACACACACACACACACACAGGCAGAAACATAGGCAGAGGGAGAGGCAGGCTCCACGCAGGGAACTCAATGTGGGACTCAATCCCAGGACCCCAGGATCATGCCCTGAACCAAAGGCAGATGCTCAATAACTGAGCCATCGAGGTGTCCCCATTTCTGGGTTTTCTATTGTGTTTCATTGATCTATGTGTCTGTTTTTGTGCTGGTACCATGCTGTCTTGATGATTATAGCTTTGTAATAGAGTTTGAAGCCTGGAATTGTGATGCCTTCAGGTTTGGTTTTCTTTTTCAGCATTACACTTCAACAATTCAGGTTCTTTTCTGGTTCCATACAACTTTTAGAATTTTTGTTGCAGCTCTGTGAAAAATGCTGGTGCTATTTTGATAGGGATTATATCGAATGTGTAGATTTCTTGGAGTAGTATAGATATTTTAACAGTATTTGTTCTTCTGATCTAAGAATATAGAATGTTTTTCCATTTCTTTTTGTTTCCCTCAATTTCTTTTATAAGTATTCCATAGTTTTCAGAGTACAGATCTTTTTTTTAAAGATTTTATTTATTTATTCATGAGAGACACACACACACACACACAGAGGCAGAGATACAGGCAGAGGGAGAAACAGGCTCCATGAAGGGAGCCTGATGTGGGACTCGATCTCGGGTCTCCAGGATCATGCCCTGGGCCAAAGGCAGGTGCCAAACTGCTGAGCCTCCCAGGGATCCCCTCAGAGTACAGATCTTTTAATTCTTTGGTTAGGTTTATTTCTATATATCTTATGCTTTTTGGTGTAATTGTCGGTGGGATCAGTTCCTTGATTTCTCTTTCTGCTGCTTCATTATCTGTGCATTGATTTTATATCCTGCAACTTTGCTGAATTCCTATTGGAGATCTAGCAATTTTTGGTGGAGTCTTAGGTTTTCTACATAGAGAATCATGTCATATGTGAAGGGTAAAATTTTAACTGAACATCACATTAAATCTTAAGCAGGAAAAAAAGAGAAACTTTTCTAGAAATATCAGAAACTGTGGAACAGGAAATAAAAAATGAAAACCCTGAAAACTACCAAAAAGGAAAGATATTAAGTGGAAGGAAAAAATATTTTCAGATTGACAGTCACTTCTTATCAGATACACACGTCTCCAGAAGACAATGGAATAATATATCCAAGATGCAGAGGCATGAGAAGGGGGGTCAAGGTAATGAAAAGGTTTACTCAACAAACTGTCATCCAAGAGTAAGGGAAAGATAAAGGTTTTCAAACTTACAAAGACTATGATAATTTATTACTCATAGATCTTTTCTGAAAGAACTAATTGAGGATGTATTTCAGCATGAAAATTGTTGAACTTGGAAGTATTGAGATTTAAAAAAAAGCAACATACAGTGAACAGAATAATTACATATGTAAATCTAAATCAGACTGACAGTAAATGATAATAGTAGTAATTTCCGCCTCATGAATTTAAAAGTAAAATGTATAAAATCCTAGACAAAAGTAATATAGATAATGAAAGTGACACATGTAGAGGAAAGTGAAAGCAAACCAATTTTGTTTTCAGAAGGGAGAAAGCAAAGTAGAATTACTGTAGTATTTGTGAGAAAAATATGTTAAACATCATGTTAAAATTTTTTTAAAAAGATTTTATTTATTTATTCATGAGAGACACACAGAGAGAGGCAGAGACATAGGCAGAGGGAAAAGCAGGCTCCTTGTAGGGAGGCTGATGTGGGACTTGATCCTAGGACCCCAGGATCACACCCTGAGCTGAAGGCAGATGCTCAACTGCTGAGCCACCCATGTGTCCCACATGTTATGATTTTAAGGTACTGTCAATAAAGGGATGTGTTCCTTAACTCAGGATTAAACTGAAAGAAAAGTAATGCATTCATCTTTATAACAGAAAAAAGTGGAGTATAAATCTAAAAGTATTATTAAAGACATACGATGACAAAAGGAACAATTCACTAAGCAGTTATAACAATCATGAACTTTATGCAACTAACAAAATATACAAATAAATGAAGACCCACTTCACAGACTTATGAGGAAACATATCAAATACTGATAAAACACAGAAGATGCAACAGATATATACTAGAGTAAAACCATTTATTGAGGGTTTACAATGTATCATATTATAAATGAGGATAGGAGGCTTGACAATGTTAAATGGGGTGCCCAAATCACTTGGAAAGTAGCTGAAGTTAAGATCTGAAAGCCACGTAGTGTAGTTTCAAGGTCATGCTTTTAATGACTACCTCATGCCTCCCTAAATGTTTACTATGGAGCTTGAAGATAGGCTAAGCCATTTGTCATCTATTATGTTCAGGGAGGAAGGTATATTATATTCGTTGTATTATATTCATTATATTATATTTGTTATACTTAACGAATATTTCATGAGAGTTTTCTTTGTGCCAAATGATGCGCTAGGCACTGGGAATATAGCAGTGGGAAAAAATACCCACAAAAAATATCCCCCAAAAAATGGAATCTCTGCTCTCATGTTGCTTTGGTTAGTGTGTATGTAGTGTGTCCAATAAATGTATAATATATTGAACATTGTTAATTGCAAGGAAGGAGAAATGTAGGCTAAGGGGCAGGAAAGTGACAGAGGGTGGGGTGCAATTTTACAGAGAAGTCTTCTGTGATCAGAGATGAGAAAGAAGGGAGGGAGGGAGTCCTGGGGAGATCTCAGAGATGAATGTGGCAAAGAGAGGGAGCAATCAGAATGAAGTGGGGAGTGGGAATCAGAGGGAAGCATCCTGGCCATAGTGGAAGACAGTGAGGAGGCCAGTGTGACTTAATCTCCATGAGCAAGGGCAGTGGTATGAGAATGGGTCGAGAGGCAGCAGAGAAATACACATAAAAAAATATTTCCAACAATGGAAAGCAAATAGATCCTCTTTCCAAAGATCTCCCAAAAAGGAGATGACACACAGTATCCCCAAGCCCATTGTGCGAAGACCCCTTTTTGCATCCAGAACATACTGCACTTGGGGCCCTTCCTGTGAGTGACTTCTGTTGGTGCCCTTCTACACACTGTTGGGCTATGGAGATAGGTGACAACACTCCCTCTTCCTGCCACCCTATCCAATGGTGTCTCATTTGAGTGTCTCAGTGTCTAGAATTGTTCCATTAGATTTACATATTTGGGGGTCAAGTCTTTGACCTCTACACTTCCTGTAATAAAATGCAAAACACCCTGGGAAATAACACATATAACAATGACCAATCATTCACAATTTCTCGTTGAGCAAAGAGCTTGACTGTTACTGGCAGCTGGACCTGCATAGCTGGACCTTTAGGAATTTACCTTTGGTGAATAATGCAGTCCAGGCAGAGCAGCCCTGCAGTCAGGGAGCTCACCCTTCTTGGCTTTCCAGGCTCCTATAGGGTCTCCCTTCTATGAGCCAAACTGGAAGTAAAATCATAAGTGTATATGGGTCACCTTCCAGAGTGCAGATCAGAGTGGAGGATGGTGGAGGGTAGTTTCATTGAGGCAAATAGAAGAAACCAAGCACAATTTGTGAATCCTTGTATGTAAATCTTATTTCTCCTAATAGACTCAAAGATCCTCATCAGTTAGCCCATTGACTCAGAAGATTTAATGGAGACTAAATGATGGTGGCCTGCAAGAGACAGAGGGGCTGTGTTTCCTTCCTACAGAAGTGGGAACTGGCAGGTGGTCCAGTGGGTAGGCCTCTCTAAATCTGCCGAGTCATCCAGGGGCCCAGGTGTTTTCTGTCTTGTTGCTCACCATTCCTTCCAGGACTACCTTCATTGCCGAGGGCTAAGCTTCCCCCTCATCACATGTCCCCATTTCTGCCCAAGAGAAGGGTAAGAGGGAGTAGAAGGCAAGCAACTTCCTTTTAAGGGAATGATCTGGAAGTTGCACACCTCCATGCTGCTTGCATATGCCCAGGACCACATGATGGCACATGTGGGTCACACTTAGCTCAAAATGCAGTTTATACCTGATGGTTATTGGAAGATTCTATTCCTGAAAGAATCAAAGGAAGGATGGATATCTGGGGATAATTTGCCATCTCTTAATTTGCTTCTTCTGTGGTATCCCACATGACATCTGGCTTTCAGGTAAATGTGAATACCTGGAATGGAGCAGGAAGAAGGAAATGGGCCTGGCATAGGACCCCTCTGGGCTCAGATCCAAGCTCTGCTAACCACTGGCAGAGCTAGTGTCCTCAAGGGAGTACTTAGTACATGGCACAAAGCAGTCAAACTCCTCAGTGCAGGAAATGTGATGATTCAGAGGCTGGCAAAGAGCACTGGCTCAGGGGTGACCAGGTCTATATCTGGTCCCGGCTGTGTTGCTTGTTAGGTGGTGTGTAGCCTCAGGCAAGTCGGCAACGCATGTGAATTAATAATCCCTGCTTTCCCGTCTGTACCAGGTCTGGCATATTCCAGGCTGGTGATAAAAGTCTGTTGCTGGGAGTTGATGTTAACGCAAAAGCATGCTTGAACAATATGGTGGCCTGGTGTGTGACAAAAAGCATTTGCCAGGCACAATTAAGTGGGAGGAAGACTGCAGAAGGGGCAACTAACCTAATTAACAAAGCATTGTTTGTCTAAGGGCTTTATGGAAATGAATTGTTGTTGTACAAATGCTGAGATAATTGAAAATAGGGTCTTATCAGTTTATTAAAACAGGCCCTTCAGGACCTGTATTTAGAAACACTTTCTTGCTGTCAGTTGCAGTAACTGGAATCTTTACATGGCTAGTACTTGATTACTCTTTTTGGTTTTTAATGCAGTGGTTCCATTTCAGGCTTGTATTATTTCTGTCTCTTCACCAGCCCAACACCTCACCTGTTAGTCTGAGTGCAGGAGTCCTGATTGTGACAGAGGAAGGTTCTAGAAAGGACCACCGTGACTGAATTGTACAGAACTTCTCTTAGTGTCAAATCTATGTGGCACTGCCTTGTGCCTTCATCACTGCTGTGGTGGACTGTCTTAGGTTTAGAACTGCCTTCCCTTCCATTTCCCTCTT
The DNA here is from genome assembly GCF_048164855.1 of Canis lupus baileyi. Taxonomy (NCBI): domain Eukaryota; kingdom Metazoa; phylum Chordata; class Mammalia; order Carnivora; family Canidae; genus Canis; species Canis lupus. The sequence continues at coordinate 27,209,706 of NC_132857.1, read as the reverse complement.
CCCCCCACCAGTCCTGTGTCTGTGTTTCTCATAAATAAATAAAATCTTTTTAAAAAGTAGGATAAATTATATTTAACATTATATGCAATTTAAAGGGTCCCCTACCTCTCAAATGTTTTGATGCTATACTCTTCAGAAGTGTACACATTAGATGGATAATTCTGGTTAACTGTCATGGAACCCTAAGTGAGGGACCAGGCAGCTTATTTGGTTCTTTTATTTGAACATTAAAATGTATGTCTGGAAGTCTCATTTTGTTTGCAGTATCCATGGCTGTACCCAATTGTCATTGTCCTTCACTGTCCCTGGACAGTAGCCCCTTGGAATTAGTGTCTCTGGGCAAGGTGTGGTCCCTGCACCCTGCAAAGGCTATTTCTGTGTGCTGAATGAATGAATCAGTGCACTGAAGCACAGTGTTTCAGCCCTATCAAGGCTCCCATCTTCAGTGCCAGAGTGACAGAGTGGAAATCTGGCCACTGCTAGCTCTGCCTCTGCCCTGGAGTAATTATTTCTTCTGACTGTTCCAGTTCTGAAAGCCTGACCATACAAATGAGTCCTGACTATGTCTCTGAATAATAGAATGGCAGGCCTGGGTCAGAGCTGGAGATGGGCTGCTATTCTTCCTTTTCTGAGTGGTTCATAGAAATGCTGGAGAGGATGTGGAGGCCTGGGATTTGAATCCATTCCTAATTACCAGTTTTGTGTTTCTTGTATCACAGCACCTTCTTCCCTTTCGTCTGGATGAAAAATTCCTTGAAATATCAATGTAAAAGCAGCTCTTCCATACTGGTACTGTGGGTCACAGCATACATCTACAAATAAAAACACTCCCTTCTGTTGATCCATTGCTTCCATTTGTTCCTGGGTGTGGATGGTCTTCCTCTTCACACACGAAGGGGCAGGCGTGTGTTAAGTAGCATATGTCATCTGGCTAAACTGTGCCAGCTTCTCTGTGGGTTTGTCATCATGATTTTCTCTTTGCAGAGGAGGAAGACAACACTCAGAGAGCACCAAATCTGACCCTTCCTGGCTACAAGAGAGATGTGGTGTGGTGTTTGAAGAAGCCTGAGAGGGGGACCTGGCCTAGGGTTTTGGAGTCAGCCTGTGTTCCCAATGCTAGCAGCTCTACTAAGCAGGAACTGAGGGAACGAAGAGCCACAGTGGGGAAACCCATGGGTTCAAGCAGGAAGAGTCAGCTGAGGTCAGCACAGGAGGGCCCTGCCTTTCCAGGCCTCAGGTTTGGGAGACATGGAAGGTGGAAAGGGGAAGGAGAGACTTCTTCCAGTGAGACTTTTCCTTTGGTTCTAGAAGGAGCACCCTCCTCCCTTACGGGTCTTAGCTTAAACATCATTTTAGGAAATAAGAATCTTGATTTGGGCATAATGTCACCCTGAACCATCTCAGAGCTCTGGAATTAAGGAAAAGCAGGAAAGGATTATCTCTGCTAATTGTCCATGTTTGCTCCCAGGAATCCTGGGTTGGCTCAGGCTACTTTTTCTAGGTTGTCCATGCACTGAGCCAGGGACCCTGGAGGAGCCCAAGTCTGGGGCCACTGGTAAGATCAGGTGGACACATGTCTTTGGACTTATAGGTAGAGATGCTAGTAAGCAATTGGATCTGGGTGTCTAAACTCCAAGAGAGGCCCCTGAGCCAGATATCCAGCTCTAGCTTTTGTTTACATACTTGCCATTTCTCTGTGTCTTCCTCTTGTTTTTCTATCTGGTGGGTATGATTTGCTGGCTCAGACTATGTGTTGGTCTGTGTTGGCATCCTCACTCTGTGGGCACTGTAGACTTTGAACAATAAGATTTATCAAAGGAAAGATGCAATTTATCTGTAGAGTGGCTAGCATGGACAGATGGAATGAAGTCTACAAAGGAACTTGCTCATCTACCCTGGATTCCCAGGCACTGGATAAAGAGAGCCTGGAATGCTGGTAGTCCTTCCTTGGGCTGCTTCCTCTGAGCCAGCAACCATGGGCTGCCTTAGAAGTACATCTTAGCTTGGCAAAACCTTTGGTGCTTATATCCTGAGAAGCCTAGGACCAAGTTTAACTTGTGTTAAAATCCAAAACAACAATTGTTCAATAGCAGCTCCAGAAGTGGAGGCCCCTAAGAAAAACAAAGAGAAAAACAGGTCCTGAAATGGCCACCTGCAATTACCATCTGTGGTAAAAGGTGGTGCCAAGAAGGATCTCAGAAAAATAAGAGTTGGGGAAGAGAAAGCAAGCCCAGGAAATTAGATTCCCCAAGACCAGTCTAGTCAACATTAGAGATGACCATTTTTGGGGCTATGGCTACAGACTCTTTGGCCAGCCAGCAGTGTTCATTCATGGAGTTTTTGACCAGACAGAATGGGAACTGCCATTTTCCTGAATGTCAGCCAGAAACCAGGTAGTTAGCACAAGTCATTGATATGCTCTGAGAGGAAATTAATTCTCCTGCTTCCATTTCATAGATAAGGAGACTGAAGACTACACAAGTAGCTTGCCCCAGTAACTATTAAATGGTGTAAACAGGATCCAAACCAAGGTATCTACATGGCCAGACTCCTTCCAATCACCCAAGCTGCCTCCTAGCAAAGGTGCCTTGGTGCTTCTCAGGCATCAGAGCCCAATGGTGCTACCTGCTAGCTTTGTATGGGGCTGGCTTCCAGCTGCAATGTTGTGAGCCCAGGAAGCCCAGGTGCTACTTTTAGGAGCACCCCACACACCGGACTTCATGTGGCCATGAAGAACTTCCTTTGGAGGGTGAAGTCAATGTCTAGACCTTAATTAGGCTTGTAGAACTGCCTTGGAGAGCCTAGATCAGAGGGGAGTATTAAGGAGTATTAAGGGAGTATTAACCACATTGAACAATAAGGTGTTTCTGAGGAGTCAAAAGAGGCATGGGTGAGGCTGATAATGCAACAAGGAAAACATGGATATGGTTATGTATTGAGGCTATTTGCCAAGGTGTAAAGAATGGCAGGGGATTATCTAGGCTTAGACAGGGAGCAAAGGGGTGAAAGCCTACAAAGAGAACAGTGTAAAGGAAGATTTGGAGAAGCAACATTACTGTGTTGGTATTGCTGGGATATGATGTCTGATAGGGAAAGAGACATGAAATCTGGGGCTGGACAGAATACACCACACAGGGAGAGCCTTCACCCCATTCTAAAAGGTCACACCTTTGCTTGTCGGGAATGTTGAGTTGCTGGAGAGCTTTTACCTGCAGGTGGGATCATACTTGGATTTATATTTTAAATTGAACACTCTTTAATCTCAAATCCCAACTCCTCCCTGAAAATGCCAGCCCATGCTGATACCTCCTCCTTCCTGACTACTTATTTATCTATGCCAAGCATATAGGAATATATAATAACTGTCTCTGTGCTTTTTCTGCAGAAATATGGCAAACTTCTGGAAAAGAAGAAGTCAAATGTTGCTTGTGTTTCTTTTGGGCTCTTCATTCAGTAGGCATTTAATAGTTAACTCAAACAGATACTGGATGCTATTTAAATCTACCATAATGATGCACATTTTTTTGAAAACCAATTCCTTAGGGATGGAAAGCCCTGAAATATAGCAGAGGAGAAACAAGTTGCTTAATTGGCCCAGCTCCCAATCTCAGCACTGCCTTTGTAATTAAGTGTAAATTATGATTCATTCGGTGGATAATCAATTGCACTACTTTTATAAACTTTTAATTTCATTATTGAAAGACAAGATTTCTCTAATAAGTTTTCCATTGACTCAGAACTTGATTTGTTACTGGAGTCTTCCCAAACCCACATAACACACTTTGTGTCCCTTTTGCTCTAAAGGAATGTTAGCAAAAAAATTTGGAAGAATGCCTGTCTGTACCTGTGGTGTCCTTGAGGCCAGGGCACTCCCATATGAACCCAAAGTGCAGAGAGGCTTTTTGCTGTCCCTGCTCCTCCTTCTTTCAAGCTGGTGAAGATAAGATAATCTCTCAGGGCTTGGGGCCTCAGTCTCCTCATCTGCTAGATGAATGAAGGAAGCACCTTATTATAAGATAATGGATATAAGGATAAATGCCTGACTCTGGGCCTCACAAACAGATGTTCAGTGTCTATTGAACCCTAGCTCCTAGCTGGACCCTTTATTTCAATTGGGAAATTCTGTATTTTATGACCCAAGAACCCAGAACTTAAGATCCTGAGTCCAATATAGCACTAAGTGTGTGAATCATACACCATCACTAAGTGCCAGTTGCCCACCACAGAATGTACATTGTTCCACTGACCTCAAGGTTTATTTCCAGGAATTTGTTTCCTAGCTTATTGTGATGTCTAAACTTTTACCTTGGGGAAATTTCCTTGGCGTGTGTGCCATATTTAATGCATGCTGATACCTGCTTCTAGAAAAAGTCTAGGCTGCACATCAATGCACATCAGAGCCAAAATTGTTCTTTGTGGAGTCCCTAGAATTGGTTAGCTTATTGCCTGTCCTATGTCCAAACTGGAGTCACTCTCTTCCACATCTGGAGATGCTGCTCACCCTTCATTAATCTCAGACCCCAACTGTTGGACCAGACCATGATTATTTTTAAATGTAATAAAGTGTCTTTAATTAATCAATTAATAAATTTATTTATTTTTTTATTTATTTATTTATTTATTATTTTTGTATATATTTTTTATTGCAGTTTGATTTGCTGATGAATACTATAACATCCAGTGCTCATTCCATCAAGTGTCCCCCTCAGTACCCGTCACCCAGTCACCTGATCCCCCTGCCCACCTCCCCTTCCAGTAGGCCTTGTTCATTTCCCAGAGTTAGTTGTCTCTCATATTCTGTCACCATCACTGATATTTCCCACTCATTTTCTCTCCTTTCCCTAAATTCCCTGTTCACTATGTTTTGTATTTCCAATATAAGTGAAAACGATTGACTTACTTCACTCAGCATAATACCCTCCAGTTCCATCCACGTTGAAGCAAATGGTGGGTATTTGTCATTTCTAATGGCTGAGTAATATTCCATTGTATACATAAACCACATCTTCTTTATCCATTCATCTTTTGATGGACACCGAGGCTCCTTCCACAGTTTGGCTATTGTGGACATGGCTACTAGAAACATCGGGGTGCAGGTGTCCCCGTGTTTCACTGCATCTGTATCTCTGGGGTAAATCCCCAGCAGTGCAATTGCTGGGTTGTAGGGCAGGTCTATTTTTAAGTCTTTGAGGAACCTCCACACAGTTTTCCAGAGTGGCTGCACCAGTTCACATTCCCACCAACAGTGCAAGAGGGTTCCCTTTTCTCCACATGCTCTCCAACATTTGTGGTTTCCTGCCTTGTTAATTTTCGCTATTCACACTGGTGTGAGGTGGTATCTCATTGTGGTTTTGATATGTATTTCCCTGATGGCGAGTGATGCAGAGCATTTTCTCATGTGCGTGTTGGCCATGTCTATGTCTTCCTCTGTGAGATTTCTCTTCATGTCGTTTGCCCATTTCATGACTGGATTTTTTGTTTCTTTGCTGTTGCGTTTAATAAGTTCTTTATAGATATGACTGAAATTTTTTATCTCTTTTTTTCTTTTTCTCTTTTCTTTCCTTCTTTCTCTCCTCTCTTTTTCTCCTTTTCCCAATACAACTTGTTTTTGGCCACTCTGCACTGAGCAAAATGACTAGAAGGAAAACCTCACCTCAAATGAAAAAATCAGAAACAGTCCTCTCTCCCACAAAGTTACAAAATCTGGATTACAATTCAATGTCAGAAAGCCAATTCAGAAGCACTATTATACAGCTACTGGTGGCTCTAGAAAAAAGCATAAAGGACTCAAGAGACTTCATGACTGCAGAATTTAGATCTAATCAGGCAGAAATTAAAATTCAATTGAATGAGATGCAATCCAAACTAGAAGTCCTAACGACGAGGGTTAACAAGATGGAAGAATGAGTGAGTGACATAGAAGACAAGTTGATGGCAAAGAGGGAAACTGAGGAAAAAAGAGACAAACAATTAAAAGACCATGAGGATAAATTAAATTAAGGGAAATAAATCACAGCCTGAGGAAGAAAAACCTACGTTTAATTTGGGTTCCGGAGGGCGCCGAAAGGGCCAGAGGGCCAGAATAGTATTTGAACAAATCCTAGCTGAAAACTTTCCTAATCTGGGAAGGGAAACAGGCATTTAGAACCAGGAGATAGAGAAATCCCCCCCCCCCCAAATTCAATAAAAACCGTTCAACACCTCGACATTTAATATTTAAGCTTGCAAATTCCAAAGATAAAGAGAAGATCCTTAAAGCAGCAAGAGACACGAAATCCCTGACTTTATGGGGAAGAGTATTAGGGTAACAGCAGACCTCTCCCACAGAGACCTGGCAGGCCAGAAAGGGCTGGCAGGATATATTCAGGGTCCTAAATGAGAAGAACATGCAACCAAGAATACTTTATCCAGCAAGACTCTCATTCAAAATGGAAGGAGAGATAAAGAGCTTCCAAGACAGGCAGGAACTGAAAGAATATGTGACCTCCAAACCAGCTCTGCAAGAAATTTTAAGGGAACTCTTAAAATTCCCCTTTAAGAAGAAGTCCAGTGGAACTATCCACAAAAACAAGGACTGAATAGATATCATGATGACACTAAACTCATATCTGTCAATAGTAACTCTGAACGTGAACGGGCTTAATGACCCCATCAAAAGGTGCAGGGTTTCAGAGTGGATAAAAAAGCAGGACCCATCTATTTTCTGTCTACAAGAGACTCATTTTAGACAGAAGGACACCTACAGCCTGAGAATAAAAGGTTGGAGAACCATTTACCATTCAAATGGGCCTCAAAAGAAAGCAGGGGTAGTCATCCTTATATCAAAACTAAAATTTACGCCGAAGACTGTAGTGAGAGATGAAGAGGGACCCTATATCATACTTAAAGGATCTATCCAACAAGAGGACTTAATAATATATATGCCCCGAATGTGGGAGCTGCCGAATATATATAAATCAATTAATAACCAAAGTTAAGACATACTTAGATAATAATACACTTATACTTGATGACTTCAATCTAGCACTTTCTACACTCTATAGGTCTTCTAAACACAACATCTCCAAAGAAACGAGAGATTTAAATGATACACTGGACCAGATGGATTTCACAGATATCTTCAGAACTTTACATCCAAACTCAACTGAATACACATTCTTCTCAAGTGCACATGGAACTTTCTCCAGAATAGACCACATACTAGGTCGCAAATTGGGTCTCAACTTATACCAAAAGATTGAGATTGTCCCCTAAGTATTCTCAGACCATAATGCCTGGAAATTAGAACTAAATGACAACAAGAAGTTTGGAAGGACTTCAAACACGTGGAGGTTAAGGACCATCCTGCTAAAAGATGAAAGGGTCAACCAGGAATTAAGGAAGAATTAAAGAGATTCATGGAAACTAATGAGAATGAAGATACAACCGTTCAAAATCTTTGGGATGCAGCAAAAGCAGTCCTGAGGAGGAAATACATCACAATACAAGCATCCATTCAAAAACTGGAAAGAACTCAAATACAAAAGCTAACCTTACATCTAAAGGAGCTAGAGAAAAAACAGTAAAGATCCTACACCCAGCGGAAGAAGAGAGTTAATGAGGATTCGAGCAGAACTCAATGAAATCGAGACCAGAAGAACTGTGGAACAGATCAACAAAACCAGGAGTTGGTTCTTTGAAAGAATTAATAAGGTAGATAAACCATTAGTCAGCCTTATTAAAAAGAAGAGAGAGAAGACTCAAATTAATAAAATCATGAATGAGAAAGGAGAGATCACTACCAACACCAAGGAAATACAAACGATTTTAAAAACATATTATGAGCAGCTATACGCCAATAAATTAGGCAACCTAGAAGAAATGGACGCATTTCTGGAAAGCCACAAATTACCAAAAGTGGAACAGGAAGAAACAGAAAACCTGAACAGGCCAATAACCAGGGAGGAAATTGAAGCAGTCATCAAAAACCTCCCAAGACACAAAAGTCCAGGGCCAGATGACTTCATGGGGAATTCTATCTAACATTTAAAGAAGAAACCATACCTATTCTCCTAAAGCTGTTTGGAAAGATAGAAAGAGATGGAGTACTTCCAAATTCGTTCTATGAGGCCAGCATCACCTTAATTCCAAAACCAGACAAAGACCCCACCAAAAAGGTGAATTATAGACCAATATCCCTGATGAACATGGATGCAAAAATTCTCAACAAGATACTAGCCAATAGGATCCAAAAATACATTAAGAAAAGTATTCACCATGACCAAGTAGGAGTTTTTCCCGAGACATAAGGCTGGTTCAACACTCGTAAAAGAATCAATGTGATTCATCATATCAGCAAGAGAAAAACCAAGAACTATAGGATCCTCTCAATAGATGCAGAGAAAGCATTTGACAAAGACAGCATCCATTCCTGAACAAAACTCTTCAAAGTGTAGGTATAGAGGCAACATTCCTCAACATCTTAAACGCCATCTACGAAAAGTCCACAGCAAATATCATTCTCAATGGGGAAGCACTGGGAGACTTTCCCCTAAGATCAGGAACAAGACAGGGATGTCCACTCTCACCACTGCTATTCAACCTAGTACTAGAAGTCCTAGCCTCAGCAATCAGACAACAAAAAGACATTAAAGGCAGTCAAATGGGCAAAAAAGAAGTCAAAATCTCCCTCTTCGCCGATGACATGATACTCTACATAGAAAACCCAAAAGCCTCCACCCCAAGATTGCTAGAACTCATACAGCAATTTGGCAGTGTGGCAGGATACAAAATCAATGCCCAGAAGTCAGTGGCATTTCTATACACTAACAATGACCTGAAGAAAGAGAAATTAAGGAGTCAATCCCATTTACAATTGCTCCCAAAGGATTAGGTACGTAGGAATAAACCTAACCAAAGAGGTAAAGGATCTTTACTCTAAAAACTATAGAACACTTCTGAAAGAAATTGAGGAAGACACAAAGAGATGGAAAAATATTCCATGCCAATGGATTGGCAGAATTAATGTTGTGAAAATATCAGTGTTACCCAGGGCAATGTACACGTTTAATGCAATCCCTATCAAAATACCATGGACTTTCTTCAGAGAGTTAGAACAAATTATTTTAAGATTTTTGTGGAATCAGAAAAGACCCCGAATAGTCAGGATAATTTTAAAAAAGAAAACCATAGCTGGGGGCATCACAATGCCAGATTTCAGGTTGTACTACAAAGCTGTGGTCATCAAGACAGTGTGGTAATGGCACAAAAATAGACACCTAGATCAATGGAACAGAATAGAGAATCCAGAAGTGGACCCTCAACTTTATGGTCAACTAAGATTCGATATAGGAGGAAAGACTATCCACTGGAAGAAAGACAGTCTCTTCAATAAATGGTTTTGGGAAAACTGGACATCCACATGCAGAAGAATGAAACTAGACCACTCTCTTGCGCCATACACAAAGATAAACTCAAAATGGATGAAAGATCTAAATGTGAGACAAGAGTCCATCAAAATCCTAGAGGAGAACACAGGCAACACCCTTTTTGAACTTAGCCACAGTAACTTCTTACAGGATAAATCCACGAAGGCAAAAGAAACAAAAGCAAAAATGAACTATTGGGACTTCATCAAGATAAGAAGCTTTTGCACAGCAAAGGATACACTCAACAAAACTAAAAGACAACCTACAGAATGGGAGAGGATATATGTAAATGATGTATCAGATAAAGGGCTAGTTTCCAAGATTTATAAAGAACTTATTAAACTCAACACCAAAGAAACAAACAATCCAATCATGAAATGGGCAAAAGACAGGAAGAGAAATCTCACAGAGGAAGACATAGACATGGCCAACATGCACATGAGAAAATGCTCTGCATCACTTGCCATCAGGGAAATACAAATCAAAACCACAGTGAGATCCCACCTCACACCAGTGAGAATGGGGAAAATTAACAAGGCAGGAAACCAAAAATGTTGGAGAGGATATGGAGAAAAGGGAACCCTCTTACACTTTGGTGGGAATATGAAATTGTGCTGTCACTCTGGAAAACTGTGTGGAGGTTCCTTAAAGAGTTAAAAATAGACCTGCCCTATGACCCATAAATTGCACTGTTGGGGATTTACCCCAAAGATACAGATGCAATAAAACGCCGGGACACCTGCACCCCGATGTTTCTAGCAGCAATGTCCACAATAGCCAAACTGTGGAAGGAGCCTCGGTGTCCATCGAAAGATGAATGGATAAAGAAGATGTGGTTTATGTATACAATGGAGTATTACTCAGCCATTAGAAACGACAAATACCCACCATTTGCTTTGACGTGGATGGAACTGGAGGGTATTATGCTGAGTGAAATGAGTCAATCGGAGAAGGACAAACAGTGTATGTTCTCTTTCATTTGGGGAATATAAAATAGTGAAAGGGAATATAAGGGAAGGGAGAAGAAGTGTGTGGGAAATATCAGAAAGGGAGACAGAACATAAGGACTCCTAACTCTGGGAAATGAACTAGGGGTGGTGTAAGTGGAGGTAGGCAGGGGGTGGGGGTGAATGTGTGATTGGCACTGAGGGGGGCACTTGACGGGATGAGCACTGGGTGTTATTCTGTATGTTGGCAAATTGCACAGCAATAAAAGTAAATTTATTATTAAAAAAAAGAATCACCTAAAATAAAATAACATGACAAAAGTTGGAAATAATAAATTAGAAAAATTGCAGCAGGGAAATATTAACAGAAATTAATGTAGTATAGTAATATAAGACAAATAAATGATTCAAATTCCTAAGTATGAAGTAGATCTCTCTACTCGCTTTGGGCAGGAGAGTATAAGGATTTGAGCAATGAGCCAGGTTGTAGCTCCCACAACTGCTAACAGACAGCAACTCATAGAAGCAACCAAGAAACATCATTCCCTACTCCAGGGTGAAAGTTATAATTGTCCAAGAAGAAATGAGAGTTAGCAATTTATGAATTGAAAGCATAGCTTCAAGACACAGCAAAGCCAGATAGAAACACCAGCTATAAACCATAATTATAAGGGATGACTGTATATTTCACATAGAAATAACAAGACAAAATAATGAAGCAGTTGGCAATTTAAAAAGTATAATAAGTTTTGTCATGTTTGTGTTTGTGTGAGAGAGTGGGAACACATTTGTATCCCATAAAAATGTACATTCTTTTCTAAATCAATAGGCCATTCACAAAATTGCACATGTTGTGAAACTAAACACTAAAAATCTCAGTTGCCAAAAATCAGAACTCATTCAGACCATCTTCTTTTACTACAATTCAACAAAATTAGAAATTAACTGCATTAAATGTGTGAAATATATCTAGTTTTGTGTTAAGGAAGATATCAAAACTAAAATTACAAACCAAACTTAGAGTATATCTCACACACACAAAAAATGTCTAGATATACCTGGAGAAGAACTCAGAAAAAATGATACAACCTTATCTGTATTTATAAGAAAATAAATACTGAAATAGGTCAGTTTAAGATTTAAGTCTTTATACATAGGCCAATGGAGCAGAATAGAGAGCCCAGAAATAAGTCCTCATATATACAATCAGTTAATCTTTAACAAGGGAGCCAAGAACACATGATAGGGATAGGATGTTTCATCATCTTCAATAATGATGTTGGGAAAGCTGGATATCCACATGCAAAGAAATTGGACCCTTATTTTATACCACACATGAAAATTAACCTAGGTATGAATTAAAGACTTAAATGTAATACCTGATGCTTACTTCTAGAAGAAAACATAGGGATTTTTTTTTTTTTTTTGAATTTACTTGAAAAACACAGCAGCCAAAGCAAAAATAAACAAGTGGGGCCATATCAAGCTAAAAGTCTTCTGCACAGGAAAGAAATGATCAATGAAATGAAAAGGCATCTATGGAATGGGAGAAAATATTTGCAAAATATATCTGATCAATGACTGATGTCCAAAATATATAAAGAACACATACAACTTAATAGCAAAAACAAAACAAAACAAAACACCCCCCCAAAAAAAAAACAACAAAAACAAATAAATTGAAATGGACAAAGAATCTGAATATACATTTCTCCAAGAAAGACATCCAGATGGCCAACAGACGCAAGAAAAGATGTTCATCATCACTCATCATCAGGGAATTGAAAGTCAGAACCACAATGAGATAGCAGGTCATACCTATCAGAATGGCTAAAATCAACAACACAAGAAGTAAATGTTGGTGAGGATGAGAAAGGGGAACCCTCTTACACTGTTGGTGGGAATGTAGGCTGGTGCAGCCACTCTGGAAAACAGTATGGAGGTTCCTCAAAGAGTTAGAAACCAAGAGTCTAATTTCTGTGTATATATCCAAAGGTAATGAGATTGATATCTCCAGAAGATCTGAGCACTCCCATGTTCTTTGCAGCCAAGGCATGGGAAGAACCTAAGTGTCTATTGGTGGATGAATGCATAAAGTGATACAGTTTATAAATACAATGGAATATTATTCAACCTTAAAAAGGAAGCAAATCCTGTCATTGGCAACACGGATGGAACTGGAGAGCATTATGCTAAGTGAAATAAGCCAGGTACAGAAAGATAAATACTGCATGATCTCTCTTATATGTGGAATCTAAACTGTTGAACTCATAGAACCAGAGAGTAGAACAGTGGCACCTAGGGGTTGGGGGCTTGGGGAAATGGGGAATGTTAGTTAAAGGGAACAAAAATAATTGCAACATTATAATGCATGTATAAGGCTCAATCAACTGATTATTGAATAGAATAGTAAATTTTACTATAGATGCAAAGATTTGTGGTAATCTATAATTGTATCTGCGATTAAAGTAGCACCTCATATCAGTGGGGAAATATGGCATTTTAACAAACACTACTGGAACAATTGACTAAATATTTGGAAACATAAAATAAGACATCTGGCTCGTGCCATGCAATAAAGAAATCAGTTGTAATAAAGAGCTGTTTTAAAAAATACATGTTAGGGGAAAAATTAAGAGACTATATAAAATGTTTTGGGGAGCAACACATAATCTAAATATCTTCTATAAAACATTTACAGATAATTTATAAGAATAACTTCTAGAAGAGAAAAAAGACCATTAATAAATTGACAAATGACAAGCTTCTGGGGAAACAATATTTAGCAGGTTAGAGATTACTATTTATAAAAATATAAAGAACTTCTAATAACAAATAAGGAAAATGCAAATAATTGAAAAGTGGCAAAGGATACTAACGGGAAATTCACAGATGAAGAACAACATATAAAAAGCCCGACCTCCAGGGGAATGTATATTTAAACTGTAACAAAGACTAATAATACCCACTGTTGGCAAGAATGTGGGGAAACAGACATTATTGTATGCAGATTGGTGAAGCTTCTGGGGAATGAAGTTGTCAGTCTGTTCAAATATAAATGCATATACCCTTTGATGAAGAAATTTCACTTCTAGGACTTTAGGCTTAAAAAAAGCTTTAATATGCATATAAAAATACATGCACAAAGATGCTTATTCTAGCATTTTTTATAATGGAAAATTTGAAGCTATAAACATCTGCTCTAGTGTATGATGCAGACATTAAACAGAATGACGTAGACCTATGTGGACTAACAATATTTCTGAAATATTATTAAACAAGAAAAGGAAAAGTGCATTATATAATTCTGTTCTTTTAAAATTTTATAATGACATTTAAAATGATAAATCCTCATACAAAGAGGTGTGTGTGTGCACAGTACAGTGCCTGGGAGTTTCATCCTGCCTAGCTGGCAGGGATGAGCCCTCTATGGGAATGTATCTGTGCCAGAGCTTTTGTGAAGCTAGTATGAACTAACCCTTGAGAAGCACCAACAACTGGAGCCCATTAGTATTGCATAAGACAAGTTCTTCCTGAGGTTGCAGGTGAGCTCAAAGTGCAGCATGTTATTAAGCTGCACACTTCAATTCATTGACTTTGAGCTCTGACACATCATCTTAGAAAGCCTCCTGTAAATTGCTTCTACCCAGCATCTAGGGGCCCAGGTATGGAGGCTGTGGGGTATGAGGACACGGGCTGGTCTTTCACTGGAAAAGTCCCAGGAAGTTGGGGAATGAAGATGCAGGTTTCCCAGCCCTGTCACCTTTGCTGGGGCAAGTTATTAATGTGTAAGCTGTTCAACCATGTTGTATTAATTGTGTCTCCAGCCAGTGCCCAACATGACATGATTAGCAGAGAGCATAGTTATTCATCAGTGAGTTGTCACGGCTTAATTGTCCTTTAAGTGCATCAGAATGTAGCAGAGGTTGAAGAAGGCAGGGAGAGCTCCCCTTAGCTTCCCTGAGAACAAGCACATGGAGACGCTGAGAAAACGAAGTAGTTTCCAAGCAAATAGTGAATCCCAAATGAGGCTGTATTAACATCCTAAAAGGATATTTTAAAATGGAGGAAGCAAGCCTAGCTAAGAGAGTCGCTTTTTAAAATAGGATCAGGAGGTCATAAGGGAGGGGGAATTTATGCAAGTCTTCATAGGATAAATCATGGATTTCTTAAAAAAATTTTTGCTGGCTGCCAGTCCTGAGCCTGGACTTAACTTCTTAATCACCATGACACCTGAAGTATGAGTATTCTTTGCTAGGAAAGGAGACAATCCCTTATTTGCATATTAATACAACCAATCCCACTTAATCTAGTTTCAATCCCTATTGTACATAGAAGACCTAAATGAGAACTGCACTCATGACCTTTCCCCTTTACTCTGCCCCCTCTTTGTCTTCTTTGGAACGTAATCTGGCTTTCTACCTGTATCTGTGTCTCCTGAATTGCAATTCTAATTGCCCAAATAAATGCCTCTTTGTAAAATTTTCAGGGAATTCCTTCTTGGTTGACAGCGAACATTGCTCTTTCCATCTTTGCCATGTCCTTCCTCTTAACCCTGGCATCTGTTTATTAATGATCATAATAGCTACCATCAGTTGAGGGCTAACCATATGCCAGACAATTTAGGAACAGCATCTCATTTGAATTTTGGAATAAATCTGTGAAGTGATTATTGTGTTATTATGCCCATTTTACAGATGATTGATATTGAAGTTCAGAAAAGTTAGGTGACTAATCCTGGGTTCTGTGGCAGGTAAGCAGTAAAACTGGGAATAAGACTTAGTGCAAAACTCCGTGTGTGCATGTGCGTGTGTGTGTGTTTGGGAATGTGCTGACATAGTGTCCTGAATCTGAAATTCTTTCTGTCTTATAAGACCCCGTTTATGTCTGACTGCCAGACATGTCAGGATGCTTCAGACAACCTGTCCCTGATATCTGTATCCATAGGGAGTGACCTGTATTATCTAAAGTTGTGCAGTTTAGTAGAATTCACTTTTACCCAGTTTCCCCTCAGTCTGTTGACACATGGGTTCAGAGCAGTTATTATCATCCCAATTATTCAGGGATGGAAATATCCATATTGACCCCTTGAAATGGCAATCCCAGCTGGAGACTTGTCCCTGCTTCACCTAAGATCTCTGATGCACGCAGCTTCATAACCAGCCACCAAGAGACTGCGTCCCCTTATCTGCATTAGGATTTTCCCTGGCTTTCTTCATTTGAAGCTAAAATTTCCCTGAAAACTTTGGATCGTTTTTCTTTGCCTGGGGTCACTGTTTCTGGAAATGTATCAACTCTAATCATTTTCCTGGACCAAAGAAACTGGTAGCTTCGAGCATATCTTTTTGAAATAAAAATCTCTGCACTTCCTGTTTCCAGGTAAATGCGTGAGGGAGGCACTGGGACTCCCTCTCAGTATGAGGAGACTTTACTAGAAGAAAGATGTAGGGACTAACACTGGCTGGCTGGTTGGTTTCAAAGGAAAAACTGAACAGAAACAGCCTGGACACAATATGCTGAAACCACCTCCTTATTGCTCCCTGTGTTTATGAATTTTCCCATGTGACCTTTCTAGTTTTCACCATTTGTTCTCTGGTTTTAGGTGTTGCCTGGGCCTGCCTATCCTTTCTTTGTTCATACTAGTGTGCTGGGATTTTCTTTTAGTTGTCTCATGAATACAGCCCATTTTTGATAGTTTTAGCTGTGGCTGTTATCCCTGTGAGCCAGTGTGGCTGGGCATTATATTTATGAATAACATTTGATTGCACTTGGAACTTTCTCTCCACTCCACCATGTCTTAGCTCTGGATGCTGCTGTGGAGCAGCCTGGGACCAATCTGACTGATCCACGCCCCGGCCCTGGACATTTTTCTCCTTTGTTTCAGATACCTGAAAGCTTCAAACGAGCCTTTGTTCTTGGTGTTTATTGACTTAGCCAGGAAATATTTCAACAACATTCATTCTGTAATTAATGTTTCTTGGAATTTGGTTCACCTTTTAGATTGGTTTCAGTCCATGTTTGTTCATGAAAATTTTCTTCCATTATATTTTTAAAAAGAAATCCTGTACCTTTTGTGGGGTTTCCACTTCAGGCCAATTCGTCATGTCTTGTCTCTCCTTTGTGTGCCCTCTATTTTTGCTATCCTTTCCCTGATTGGTTTAGTGTGCAGTTCACCTCAAACCCACCTTCTTCTGTGGCCATAACTGACTGTCCAACTTATTCTTGCCATTTCTGTTAATTTGGTAGTTTTGTTAATAATGTTGCTTTGGTACTCAGTTTTTAAAAAGTTCTCTTTAAAGTCTTCTCTGCATTTCAATCTTATCTTTTAACTCATTCATATTTTTATGTAGTCTTTTTCTGGTGTGAAGGACTCACAGGGATATCTCTCTGTCTTCGGGCTTTATTTCCACTCAGACTACTTTCTTCATCTGTCCTTTGCATGCCACGTGCTTTCCTCCCTTTTCATAACTTCTGAAGTATGTTTGTCTAGTTGCCATGTCATTTTTGCCTCTCTGCTTCACCCTTAACTCCATTTGCTCTAATATTAGTGGGCAAAGTTTCCTTGACAGTCTTTCTGCCTTTTTCGACACGAACTGCCTTCCTCTCAGAGTCTCAGTTCCAGGGCTGAATTGTGCATCATATGCTTTTGGTCTTTTGCCCTGTTCCAGTGGTGCCATACTCAAGGGCATTCAGCAGGCAGCCCTCAGTTAAAGGGAACCTCAGAGTTCTTCCTGCTGCTGTGAAAGCCAAAAGGGAGACAGGTGGGCTTCCTTCCCCTATCTGGGGTTGAACCTTATATTTTCCATGTTGGCTTAGAACATGCTGGAAATCAATAACCTTCTTTCCAAATTTGGGGGCCTTGGGAGAACTCTTGGAAGTTTTTTTTTTTAACTTCTTTGTCCAACTTGGCCTCTGGTTGTAGGGAAGAGTAAGTGCCTTGCAGAGCTAAAAGCCTTTTTTTTTTTTTTTTTAACCTGGATTCTCTTTTCCAAACTGTAGAATGATGTACCCTTTTCCTTGTTTGAAAGCGGTAAATTTTTGCTGACTTCTGCCCTTTTGTTGGAGAGAAGATCTGTGATCTGGCTTCCGTCTCCCATCCTCATCCCATTTTATTTGACATCAAAGCCTGCATCAGTCAGAACAGGCCACACACAGTGTATATTTAGAAGTACCCACTATCTTCCAGGACTGTATCCTCTTGTATTAACATATCAGTTGGAGCCATGCTCCCCACACAGGTGAGGAACTGTATTTTTCTCTTGCAAGATAAGGGACACACCGTCTTCATTTTGCACTGTAAAAAAACCGCAGTAAGGAAATTAAATTCCACAAGTGGAGGAGACATGTTGAGGTCACTTTTGATCACATGAAAATGCAGCATGAGGGACTATTTAAAGGCAGAGGCCTGGGCTCAGAACTCCTTCAGCTCAGCTGGAAAGGAGCTGCATCCTCTGTCCCTCATCCCAGGGGACCAGAAGACAGGAGGATTATCAGGCTCCAAACAGCCACAGTCCACTGTGTGGGGCATGGTGAAAAGGACTGTTTGTGAGGGTGCGCTTTTTGTCCACAGTATAAACTGCTAAATTATAAGAAAAATATTGTGATGGCGAAATAGAAATTTACTAGAAATACATATTTTTTATGTTTTTATTTAAATTCCAGTTAACAGAAGCTGTCCTCAAGATGGCTGAAGAGTAGGGTCCCCAAGTCACCTGTCCCCACCAAATTACCTAGATAACCTTCAAATCATCCTGAAAATCTACGAATTCGGCCTGAGATTTAAAGAGAGAACAGCTGGAATGCTACAGTGAGAAGAGTTCGCGCTTCTATCAAGGTAGGAAGACGGGGAGAAAGAAATAAAGACACAAAAGGCCTCCAAGGGGGAGGGGCCCCGCGAGGAGCTGGGCTGAGGCTGGGGCGAGTGTCCCCAGGACAGGAGAGCCCCGTCCCGGAGACGCGGGGGGGGGGGGGGGGGGGGGGGGGGGGGAGGGGAGGGGCTCGCAGGGAGGTGGAGCAGGACCCAGGAGGGCGGGGATGCCCTCGGGCTCCCGGGGACACTAAGAGGCACCTGCACCCCGGGAGAGTGCGCCGAGCTCCCTAAGGGCTGCAGCGCGCACGGGGGACCCGGAGCAGCTGGGGGGGGGGGGGCTCGGGGGCGGCTCCGCGGAGGGGGCTGCGGGGCGGGAGCAGCTCGGGTGGGCTCGGGGGGCTCCGCGGAGGGGGCTGCGGGGCGGGAGAGAATCCAACAGCAATCAGACAACAAAAAGACATTAAAGGCATTCAAATGGGCAAAGAAGAAGTCAAACTCTCCCTCTTAGATACTCTACATAGAAAACCCAAAAGCCTCCACCCCAAGATTGCTAGAACTCATACAGCAATTCGGTAGCGTGGCAGGATACAAAACCAATGCCCAGAAGTCAGTGGCATTTTTATACACTAACAATGAGACTGAAGAAAGAGAAATTAAGGAATCAATCCCATTTACAATTGCACCCAAAAGCATAGGATACCTAGGAATAAACCTAACCAAAGACGTAAAGGATCTATAACCTAAAAACTGTAGAACACTTCTGAAAGAAATTGAGGAAGACACAAAGAGATGAAAAAATATTCCATGCTCATGGATTGGAAGAATTAATGTTGTGAAAATGTCAATGTTACCCAGGGCAATTTACACGTTTAATGCAATCCCTATTAAAATACTATGGACTTTCTTCGGAGAGTTAGAACAAATTATTTTAAGATTTGTGTGGAATCAGAAAAGACCCCGAATAGCCAGGGGAATATTAAAAAAGAAAACCATAGCTGGGGGCATCACAATGCCAGATTTCAGTTGTACTACAAAGCTGTGGTCATCAAGACCATGTGGTACTGGCACAAAAACAGACACATAGATCAATGGAACAGAATAGAGAACCCAGAAGTGGACCCTCAACTTTATGGTCAACTAATATTCAACAAAGGAGGAAACACTATCCACTGTATAAAACACAGTCTCTTCAATAGATGGTGCTGGGAAAATTGGACATCCACATGCAGAAGAATGAAACTAGACCACTCTCTTGCACCAGACACAAAGATAAACTCAAAATGGATGAAAGATCTAAATGTGAGACAAGATTCCATCAAAATCCTAGAGGAGAACACAGGCAACACCCTTTTTGAACTCGGCCACAGTAACTTCTTGTAAGATACATCCACGAAGGCAAAAGAAACAAAAGCAAAAATGAACTATTGGGACTTCATCAAGATAAGAAGCTTTTGCACAGCAAAGGATACAGTCATCAAAACTAAAAGACAACCTACAGAATGGGAGAAGATATTTGCAAATGACGTATCAGATAAAGGGCTAGTTTCCAAGGTCTATACAGGACTTATTAAACTCAACAGCAAAGAAACAAACCAATCATGAAATGGGCAAAAGACAGGAAGAGAAATCTCACAGAGGAAGACATAGACATGGCCAACATGCACATGAGAAAATGCTCTGCATCACTTGCCATCAGAGAAATACAAATCAAAACCATGATGAGATACCACCTTACACCAGTGAGAATGGGGAAAATTAACAAGGCAGGACCCACAAATGTTGGAGAGGATGTGGAGAAAAGGGAACCCTCCTACACTGTTGGTGGGAATGTGAACTGGTGCAGCCACTATGGAAAACTGTGTGGAGGTTCCTCAAAGAGTTAAGAATAGACCTGCTCTACGATCCAGCAATTGCACTGCTGGGGATTTACCCCAAAGATGCAGATGCAATGAAACGCCAGGACACCTGCACCCCGATGTTTCTAGCAGCAATGTCCACAATAGCCAAACTGTGGAAGGAGCCTCGGTGTCCATTGAAAGATGAATGGATAAAGAAGATGTGGTCTATGTATACAACAGAATATTCCTCAGCCATTAGAAACGACAAATACCCACCATTTGCTTCGACGTGGATGGAACTGGAGGGTATTATGCTGAGTGAAGTAAGTCAATTGGAGAAGGACAAACATCATATGGCCTTATTCATTTGGGGAATATAAATAATAGTGAAAGGGAATATAAGGGAAGGGAGAAGAAATGTGTGGGAAATATCAGAAAGGGAGACAGAACATAAAGACTCCTAACTCGGGGAAATGAACTAGGGGTGGTGGAAAGGGAGGAGGGCGGGGGGTGGGGGTGAATGGGTGACGGGCACTGAGGGGGGCACTTGACGGGATGAGCACTGGGTGTTATTCTGTATGTTGGTAAATTCAACACCAATAAAAAATAAATTTATTATAAAAATAAATGAAAGACATCACCAAGAGCCAAACAAAATCAATCAAGAGATCCACATGGAGATATATTTTAATGAAACAACTGGATCAAGCTGGGGAAGGATTGCCCACAAAGGGGAGATGCAGCAGTGATACTAACACTGCATGTACCTAGGTGGGTCTCATGACTGCTTGGGAAGTGTCTGCAGCTATCAGAATTGTGTAGCACCCTTGTTAAAGATTGAGGGCCCTGCCCCAGACCTACTGAAGTAGATTTGCCAGTGGTGCAGGGATCTCATTTCCTTACAAACTTTGCAAGAAATTCTAAAGTGCAGCTGGGCTTGGGAACAATTGTTTTCTGGATGCCATCAGGTAGAGGGCAAATAAGCTGACCAGCTACACAACCAATAACCACTAACCAAAGCTTTCTTATACACTAAGAAAAACCAGTTAGCAAGTAAAATGGGAAAAAAGGCCCATTCAGGAAGAATATTCCAGAAATGATCTTGGCCAGTAATGTACAAAACCTGTGTGATCCAAGCAGGTGCATAAATGTCAGACAGTGACACATAGTGATTTTTAGCTTGAGAAAATTTAAACTTGTTTTTCAGATGGAATGGATATAAGAATTAACTATGTTCAGTGTAGGTAACTGATAATGACAAGGCTCTCAGGAATACATGAAGATAGTGTTATTAGTCCCTTTTCTCTTGGATAAGAAGAGACTTGGCAAGAGTGGTAAGGGACAAACTTATTTCAAGCCTGGGGTAGAAGGAAGCTCAGAGTCTCTGACTAAGCCACTAGGACCAGTGGAACCAGCAATGGACAAAAAGACCATAGTCCTAAGCTCCTATCCTGATTCTCCCACTAACCAGAGACTTGGGGGAAAAAATCTGGGCATCTCTCACTTGCTGTTAGACTTTTTAATAATGCATCATTTTTCTATTATACAATCAATAAAAAATCAAACTAAAAACAAACAAACAAAACACTCCTGAAAAATACCAAATGTCACTGTATGCCTGCCATTCATGTTCAAAGTCATGTATGTTTTCTCAGTAATTCCTGCAGTTCTGGGTGTAGCTCCTGTAGGAAGTCACCCATAGTGACACTGCTTGACAACTGTCTTTTACACTTACCAATGAACTGTGAACCTCTGCATATCAATAACCTGCTTCAACAGGATTTGTAGGGCCTCGTTTGTGGTTGCTTTGCTATTTATCTGACTGCTTTCCTATTTTTGGATATTTTGGTTGTTTCATTTTTTCACTATTAAAAATGACTTTGCAGTAAATGTTCTTGTACTTAGAAATTTGCTGCTTTTCCAATTTTTTCTTTCTATGAGAAATACTAAGAAGTTGAATTGGTGGTATAGGGTAAGCTTATTTTTAATAATACACTAATAAGATTACACTAATAATATGCTAGCAGTACACAAATGCTCAATGCCCGTCTGTTCTAGAGCCTGAGCAATATTGGGTTGGGGAGGGAGAAATGCATCCCTCTTAGGTATCCCCATGAACAAGTTCTATCTAAGCAGCTTTTAGGTCTTTCTGAGACTCCCCACCCCAGGCTGTTACTGTGCTGGGGGCCAGCTAGAATTGCCTTGTAACAGGCCTGTACCTGTCTTTCTAGGACCTCAAAACTCATGGTCAAATCCTTCTGGGAAGGTGTAGGAACCTGGCTGCCCCAGTCTGCCAACCCATAGCTCCCTCTTGACTTCCCGAGTACCCTATCTTATGTTACCAGGCAACCCCTCAAGCCTAGGCCAACCCAGGGAGAAGTGTGGTAAACCCACAGGCTTATGCCCCCCAACCTGGGGAAGGGAGGCAGGCATTCTTTCTGCTTTGTGCCAGGTGAGGTCACCCTTTCCTGGAGTAAGGGCACCAGAGCTCCTCTGTAAGTCATCAGAGGGCAGGGAATGTTCCCCAAGAAGTTTTGAAGTGAGGCAGATTACTGGTGACTTTGAACCCCACCCTCTCAGGGCAGAGCTTCTCTGGGGGTGTTAGCCATCAGGGTCCTTTGTTGGGGAGACTTGGAATTACTCAGCACACTTAGGGGAGCAGAGGATGAGGTATATGCTTTCCTAGTGTGCAGGGCACTAAGGGGAAGGGAGGGGGGTCTATGCCATCCAGGCAGGTGAAGAGTATAATGTGGGAGCTGTACAGAAAAGGGTGTAGTAAAAGGCAAGGGGGAAAGAAGGGGACAGGGGCTTGAGCTCACCTTGAGAAGAATGGGGACGTCAGGACATGAGGAAGGGAGAGGGGTATGCATCATGTTCCCTGAGGTCCCACAGTGGCAGGGAATGGTTTGACAAGGAGCAAAGAGGCCAGCCACAGGGCTGGTGAGGGTTTTTCTAGAAAAAACCATTGACCATGGCACAGGGATCCTGAGAGACTGCTTCATGGGTCTGCTGTGGCAGTGTTGGCAGGATGGCTGGGTAGTGTTCAAATGTTGACAGAGCCAGATAGGAAGATGCCTGGTTTCCCCAGCCAGGGTCTCTTAGGCATGACTAGTGCACGGTTTTTTCCTCATCTGATAATCTACTAAAACACAAAAGTGTCTGTCTGTCTTCCTCTGGAAGATGCTAGAATGTTTTACATGCTATTCCATCCAGCTCCCATGGCCCTCAGATCCCTGAAAGCCCCTGGCTTCTGCAACCTGTTTGTGCTCCATGGTTTGATAATATAGGCACCCTCCCCCCACTCCCTGCAGGTTCTCTAAGGCAGTCAGTTACAAACATGCTTAGTCCTGGAAGGTGAGACATCTTTTCTCCAAAGGAGCTCTTAGCATAGATTCCCAAGATAGAGCTGCTCCTGTCTGCCACAGGGAAATTCTCCAGGCTGGCAGCAGCAGAGCCAACACGTTTCAGGAAAAATGCTCTAGTGAACTCTTCAGAATGCCTTTTCATAAGCCTTCAGAATGTTAATACTCCAGCACCAAAGAGAACATCTGGCAACCCCAAATTTCCTATTGCCTTCTTAGCATTTCCATTCCTACTGGGGAAGTGATGCAGAGCAGTGAACTTGGCACTAAGGATGTGAACCAGACACATAGCATACCCAACACACCTGTGTCAGTGCACTCACATCTGGACAGGTGTGTGCCCTTGGTGTTCTCTGTTCCCCATAGAATTCTCCATCCCTCATGGCCTCTTCTCAATTGCATGATAGATGATTTCCCTTAAGGCTGTGGGTGGATCATCCCATACATACTGCAGGAAAAGGCTGCCCACTAATGAGTCAGTTGAGATGGGAGCACTGATTTATGTGAATGTGGGTAGGTTGAAGGGGCTCAGGGCATAATTGAGATCCTGCAACTCCACCCAAGCCCTGGCCTGCCAGCCACTTGAGGCTCTAGGGGAAGCACACTCCTGTTCTACTCTCACCAGATTGCATCTCTTCTCTCCAAAAATATACATGAATATTTTTGTTCCTTCCGATTCAGCTGCCTGACTCATTCATTCACTCAACAATTACTAACTGAGTGTCAAAAGTTTCAACCTTGTTCTATAGACTGTGGGGAGTGAGCAGAGAGAAAAAAAGACAAAAATCTCTCCCCTCATGGGACATATCTTCAATGGGTAAGAGATAATAACACAAGATAAACAAGTAGGAGTTATTATGTTTTAACATAAGCGCCAAGTAGGGAACTGGAAAAGGGGCTTTTGAGCTGTCCTCTTGTCCCCTTTATCCATCTCTAAGCCAATCCACTCTTCAAGGCTAGGCCACTCCTATCCTCACCCCACAGCTGTTGAAGATCCCTCTGAAGGCTCTTTAGGAACATGTTCTTCAGGGTTTCATGTCTGCCCAATTGATGCCAGAAGATGTTACATTCCTCAAGGGCTATGGCCCATTAATTATGTATGTCCATAAAGAATCAAAGAGCATGTGCCCAGTGGACCTCAGTGGGAGCTTATGGCTGACTGTGTGATGACCAGTGTCAATCTGTGTACAAGTCCCAGGGTCCTAGCCCATGAAGTCTGCGTGGATGCTCCATTCCATGAGCAGTAGGAGCCTGGAAGGAAGAACACTGAAAGGGAAACTTGTCTATCAGGGAATGCACTTGGGCATGCTTTCATATTTCATTATCACTCTCTGTGATTAAATAGGGACTACCTACATTTTCAGAAACTCAGAGAGGGTAAGAGGGATGAGCCCAAGTTTGTAAAACTATTCAGCAAAAATCCGAGATTTGAAGGTCAACCCATCTGATCTCATTCTTCAGGTCTAAAAAAATGAAGGTAGCTCTGAAACCAAATTACCTATGTGCCAGTTCTGTCTGGATCCAACCTGTTCTAGCAAAATTGGAGCAAATTTTATATATTAAAGCCAGAAACAATTGCTGTATGACTTCCAATAGGACTAATAAACGAACAACAACAACATCAAAGAAGACATGAGAAGAGGGACAGGCGGGATCACGCTGAAGATGGCTGGATGTATTGAGATCTGCAGTGGAGCTCCAATTATGCCAAAACAGAGCTAGCAGGTAAAGGGCAATTAGATGTATACTTTCTCACCCTCCAAGGCAAAATTGGGCCCATTAAAGAGGACACTTAGGAAGAGGTTCTCCTTTCAACCCCCATTACCATTACTGGGTGGAATGATGCAGAGGGGTGGGTGGCTTCCAGCACTGTTCAGAGAAAGGAGAGCCTTCTGATTACACTGCAGGATGAGATGAGAATACCATGGGTGTGAACAGCTACAATCTTTTTGAAAAACATTTTGGTGGCACATATCACTTTAGTAGGAATTTATCCTTAAACTCTCATTAGGAATCTGGGCAAAGATACCACATAAAGGTGTTTCTAAAATATGTAAAATAGGGAAAAATGGAAGCAAGCCAACTGTCCATTGTCCAGGGGGTGGTGAGATACAACCATAAGCAGCATATTATTAAGATATGGCAATTATGTGTACAAAGAGTTTTTAGTCACAGGGAAATATTTATATTGTGAAATGAAAAAAGAGCAGGGAACACAGCTGAGTCACTTCCTCAGTGAGGCCTTCCCTGACCTCTCAGACTAGGTCATAATTCCCATACTGCTCTCTCTTAGCTCATATCAAAATTTTAGTGCTATTTTATTAATTATGTGCACAATTGTGTTTGCATGCATTAGAATGAAAGCTTGTAAGGATAGTAACCATGTTTGTTGTGCTCATTCATTAATTCTCAGGACCAAAAATAATGCTTGGCACATGGCAGCCATTCAATAAACATATATTGAATCATAAGGAATCATGTAACATGTAAATTTTTATGTCTAACTTCTTGCATTTAGCATGTTTTCATGATTCCTCCATGTTATAGCAGGTATCAGTACTTCACTTTTCATTGCTGAATAATATTCTGTTATGTGGATATGCCATTTTGTTTGTCTATTCATCACTAGCTGGATATTTAGGTTGTTTCCACTTTTTGGCAACTATAAATAATGCTTCTATAACCATTTTTATACAGGTATTTTGTGGATGTATGTTTTTATTTCTCTTGAACATATATCTAGGAATAGAATTGCTGAGTAACCCGGCAATTTGAGGAATTGCCAAAATGTTTTCAAAGTTGCTTCACCATTCAACATCCCCACCAGCACTGTGTGAGACTTGCAGTTTTTCTGCATCCTCACCAACATTTACTGTTGTCTTTTTAATTTTAGCTACCTAGTGGATATGAAGTGGCATTTCAGTGTGGTTTTGATTTGCTTTCCATAATAAATAATAATGTTGAACATCTTTTCATGTAATTATTGTGTATCTATTTTAGAGAAATATCCAGTCAAATATTTTTCCTTTTTAATTGGATTATCAGGGACACCTGGGTGGCTCAGTGGTTGAGAGTCTGCCTTAGGCTCAAGGCATGATGCCCGGTCCTAGGATTGAGTCCCACATTGGGCTCCCTGCAAGGAGTCTGCTTCTCCCTCTACCTAGGTCTCTGCCTCTCTGTCTGTGTCTCTCAAGAATAAATAAATAAATAAATAAATAAATAAATAAATAAATAAAATCTTTAAAAAATAAAATAAATTGGATTATATTTTTCATTGTTTAATTAATTATGAGTTTTTTACATATTCCGTATGCAGGTTTCTTATTAGATATATGATTTGCAAGCATTTTCCCCCATTCTACGGATTATCTTTTCCTTTTCCTGATATTCTTTTTTTTTTTTCCCTGATATTCTTTGAAGCCTAAAAATGTTAATTTTTGGGCAAGTCCAACTTATATGCCTTTCTTTTTTTGCTTGTATTATTGATATTTTATGTAAGTAATGATTGCCTAATTTAAGGTAATTAGTAATTAATTACCTTGTTTCCTTCTACGGAGTTTTATAGTTTTAGCTCTTACCTTTAGGTCTATGACCCATTTTTTAAAATTAATTTTAGTATATGGTGTGAGGATATCCAGTTGTCCCAGCACAATTTGTTGAAGAGAATATTCTTTCCCTATTTAACGGTTTGACCCCCTTGGCAAAATCAATTGACTGTAAGTATGATGGTTTATTTCTGGACTTTCAACTCTATTCCATTAATCCCTATGTTCTTCCTTATTATTGTACTGCACTGTCCTAATTATTGTAGTTCTGCAGCAAGTTTTGAAATCAGGAAAAATAACTCATCCAGCTGTGTTCTTCCTTAAGATTGTTTTGGCTAGTCTGGGTTCCTTCCATTTCCATATAAATTTTAGGATCAGTTTGTCAAGTCTTGTAGAAAAGTGAGGTGAGAGATTGAGGGGAAGGACACTGCATCTATAGATCACTTTAAAGAGTATTGCCATCTCAACAATATTAAGTATTCTAATTCATGAATGGGGGATATCTTTCCATTTATTTATATTTTCTTTAATTCCTTTCACCAGGGACACCTGGGTGGCTCAGTGGTTGAATGTCTGCCTTCAGCTTGGGGTGTGATCCCGGAGTCCTGGAATCGAGTTCCGCATCTGGCTCTTTGCGTTGAGTCTGCTTCTGCCTCTGCCTGTGTCTCTGCTTCTCTCTCTGTCTGTCATGAATAAATAAATAAAATCTTAAAAAAATAATTCCTTTCAACAATGATTTGTAGTTTTAATGATGTCTTGTACTTCTATTAACTTTCTTAAGTATTTATTGTCTTTGATGTTATTGTCAATGTAATTATTTTCTTAATTTCATCTTCAGATTGTTTTTTGGTATGTGTAGAAATGCAGTAGATTTCTGTATATTGATCTTATAGTCTGCCATATTAAAAAACTCATTTATTACTTCTAATAGTTTTTTTATTCTTTCCAGTTTTCTAAATAAAATTATCATCTGCAAATAAAAGTAGTTTTACTTCTTTCTTTCTAATATCTATGGTTTTTATTTCCTTTTCTTGCTTAATTGCTACTAGGTCATGGTGTATAATCCTTTTTATATTTTTGTATTTGATTTAATAATATTTTGTTGAAGATATTTGCACATATGTTCAAAAGAGATATTGGTCTGAAGTTATTTTTCTTTTAATGTCTTTTGTTTTGGTATCATGGTAATAGTAGCTTCATAGTATGATTTGGGAAATGTTCCTTCTATATTTTAGAAGAGTTTGTGATATAGTTGTATCATTTTTTCTTTAAACATTTGCTAACATTTACCAGTGAAACCAATTAGGCCTGATATTTTACTTGTGCAGAGTTTTAAAATTGTTAATTCAATTTCTTTGCTTGTTACATGATGACTACTTCTTCTCAAGTCAGTTTTTGGGGTTGTGTCTTCTTGGATATTGCCCATTTCATCTAGGTTATATATCTTCTTGATATGCAGTTGTTTAAAAGTATTAACTCATAATTTTCTTAAAGAATTTTGTTTACTTATTCATGAGAAACACACACACACACACACACACACACACACACACACACACACACAGAGGCAAAGACACAGGCAGAGGGAGAAGCAGGCTCCATGCAAGGAGCCTGATGTGGGACTCGATCCCGAGAATCCGGGATCACACACTGAGCCAAAGGCAGGAGCTCAACTGTTGAGCCACTCAGGCATCCCATTAACTTATAATTTAAAAAAAAAATCTGTAAAGTCTTTTTTAGTTGTTTGAGTCTTTTCTTTCTTTACTTGGTCAGACTAGCTAAAGACTTGTCAATAACCTTGAAATTTATTTTTATTTATTTATTTATTTATTTATTTATTTATTTATTTATTTATTTGTGTGTGTGTGTGTGAGTGTGTGGTTAGGGAGGGACAAAGGGATGGGGAAAGAGAATCTTAAGCAGGCTTGATACAGGGCTTAATCTCATAACCTTGACATTATGACCTGAGCCCAAATCAAGAATTGGATGTTTAAATGAGTGAGCCACTCAGGGACCCCATAATTGAGATTTTTAAAGAACCAATTTTGGTTTCATTGATTTTCTGTATTACTTTTCTATTCTTTACTTTTATTTACATTCTAATTTTTTGTCCTTTCTTCTGTTTACTTTGTATTTAGTTTGTTTTCCTTTATCTAATTTCTTCAGGTAGAGGCTTAGATTATTAATTTGAGGGCTTTTTAAATATAGGTAAATATATTTTGAGAATATAGCTATACGTTTCCTTCTGAGCACCACTTTAGCTGTATTCCATACATTTTCGTATATTGTTTTTATTTTAATATAGCTCAAAGTATTTTCTAATTCTACATGTGATTTTTTTCTTCGACTTATGATTATTAAAGTGTGTTGTTTAATTTCTATATACTTGTTAATGTCCCAAATTTCCTCTTATTCTTGATTTCTAATTTAATTCCATTGTGGTTAGACAACATATTTATAGATTTCAGCCCTCTTAAATTCGCTGAGGTTTGATCTATTGTCTAATGTGTGGTCTATCCTAGAGAATGTTCTACGTGTACCTGAAAGGAATGTGTGTTCTAGTTGGGTGGAATGTTTTTATAAGTTTCTGTTGGGTGTTGTTGGTTAATAGTATTGTTCAGGTTTTTCTATTTCCTTGCAGATCTTTTACCTAGTCATTCTATGCTTTTATTAAAAGCAAGGTATAAACTATTTTTGAATTATCCATCTCTTTCTTCATTCTGTCAGTTTTGCTACATGTATTTTGGGGCTCTTAATGGGTGTTGCGGTATGCTTTCACCGTGGTGATTTATGATTTTGCCTAAGCCTTTACTCTGTTTCTGTAGTTCCTCAAGTTTAGCCAGAGGTGAGAGATTAAGGAATTTATAGGTCTTTCTTGAATGTGCACACTGCCTTGTATATGTGCATCTCCTTCTGGATCCCCAGAAATGTATTCAAGTTTTCCAAAGACTCCATGGATATCCTTTTTCCCAGATCACCCTTTTAAGTTTTTGATCAAATTCTTATTTGCCCCAACAGATATCACTGCCACCATGTTTAAACAGATGCCACTAATTGTTTTTAACAAACACCCTGGGGATAGGGCTTTTTGTACAGAATGGGTTCTGAGGTCAAATAATGATCAGCCCTGTGAATGGGGCTTTTGGGGGAGCTATCAGACAGGTCATAGTGACAAGTCTTTACAGATGAGGCTTTCTGAGGCTCCTTATACACTTCAATTGCTACTATGATGCTAATATTTACAGCTAATATTATTGCAAGACTGCTGGTTTTCAAGGTAAATGTGTAGCAAGAGACAGGGAGATGGGAGTAGGACAAATTAAAACACCATAAAGCTCACTGCTCTTACTGGCACTCAGCCATTTTTCTTGAACAGACACTTCTTGGATTGCAGTAAGCCTTTGGTTAATTTCCAGAGTTCTGAAAAAGTTGATATTGCAACTGTTCTTTTTTTTAAAGACTTATTTATTTATTTTAAGAGAGGGAGAGTATGAGAGAGAGCAAGAGCAAGTACATGAGCAGGAAGGCAGAACAGAGGGAAAGAATCTCAAGCAAATTCTCCTGGAAGCCTGACACAGGGCTCCATCTTATGCTCCCAAGACCACAACCTGAGCCAAAAACAAGGGTTGACTACTCAACCAACTGAGCCACCCTGGAGCCCCTGATTTTGCCACTATTCTTATTACTTATAAAGGAGTGGATTTTTGGTAGTCTTCCACATTTCTGGAAGTTCCCTGTATCAATTTTATATAAATGTTGCTAGGTATCAAGATATATTCTAAGCAAGTCTTCCAGGTCTCTGAAGTTAAACACCTACTCCTGCTAAAGAAGGGTCAGGATTCCAACTTTTTCTGCTCTAAGAACCAGATGTTTGGCTTCCTAACATTTTGGGTCTTGCCTATTCAAATTAAGGTCCACTGTGAAGGTCTGAACACTCAGGTCCTCCAGTAGAAGATAAGTTTTGGTTTAATGTTCACATTTTGAAGTCCTGACCAGACTTTTGTTAAAGGGTAAGAAAGATCAGGGCTGAGCCAATAAAGGAAAACAAGTAGGAGGAAGAGGAGGAGAAGGGGAAACAGAGGAGAAATAAGAGAAAAAAAAACATACACCTGTATTCAATTATGGAAATTATTTATGGAAGATAAGTTATGGAAGGATTAGAGACATGAAGCACAAAAAGAAGTCTTGAAACCATTGTATCCTAAACAAGTAACATGACCTACTTTATTAATGCTATGGTTTAATTAATTAATTAATTAATTAATTATATTTTTTATTGGAGTTCAATTTGCCAACATATAGCATAATACCCAAAGCTCATGTTGTCAAGTGCCCCCCTTCACCCAGTCACCCCAATCCTCGGCCCACCTCCCTTTCCACTACTGCTTGTTCGTTTCCCAGAGTTAGGTGTCTCATGTTTTGTCACCCTCACTGATATTTTCACTCATTTTCTCTTCTTTCCCTTTATTCCTTTCACTAATTTTTATATTCTCCAAATGAATGAGTTGTCCTTTTCCGATTGACTTATTTCACTCAGCATAATACCCTCCAGGTCCATCCACGTGGAAGCAAATTGAGGGTATTTGTCGTTTCTAATGGCTGAGTAATATTCCATTGTATACATA
Organism: Canis lupus baileyi; assembly: GCF_048164855.1. Lineage (NCBI taxonomy): Eukaryota > Metazoa > Chordata > Mammalia > Carnivora > Canidae > Canis > Canis lupus. The sequence continues at coordinate 27,178,172 of NC_132857.1, read as the reverse complement.
GACCACATCTTCCTTATCCATTCATCATTCGAAGGACACTGAGGCTCCTTCCACAGTTTGGCTATTGTGGACATTGCTGCTAGAAACATCGAGGTGCAGGTATTCTGCTGTTTCACTGCATCTGTATCTTTGGGGTAAATCCCCCACAGTGCAATTGCTGGGTCGTAGGGCAGGTCTATTTTTAACTCTTTGAGGAACCTCCACACAGTTTTCCAGAGTGGCTGCACCAGTTCACATTCCCATCAACAGTGCAAGAGGGTTCCCTTTTCTCCGCATTCTCTCCAACATTTGTGGTTTCCTGCCTTGTTAGTTTTCCCCATTCTCACTGGTGTGAGGTGGTATCTCATCGTGGTTTTGATTTGTATTTCCCTGATGGCAAGTAATGCAGAGCATTTTCTCATGTGCATGTTGGCCATGTCTATGTCTTCCTCTGTGAGATTTCTCTTCATGTCTTTTGCCCATTTCATGATTGGATTGTTTGTTTCTTTGCTGTTGAGTTTAGTAAGATCTTTATGATCTTGGATACTAGCCCTTTATCTGCTATGTCATTTGCAAATATCTTCTCCCATTCTGTAGGATGTCTTTCAGTTTTGTTGACTGTTTCTTTTGCTGTTCAGAAACTTTTATCTTGATTAAGAACCAATAATTCATTTTTTGCTTTTGTTTCTCTGGCCTTCATGGATGTATCTTGCAAGAAGTTACTGTGGCCGAGTTCAAAAAGGGTGTTGCCTGTGTTCTCCTCTAGGATTTTGATGGAATCTTGTCTCACATTTAGATTTTTCATCCATTTTGTGTTTATCTTTGTAAGAGAATGGTCAAGTGGTGTATGAATGGTGTAAGAGAATAATAGTCTAGTTTCATTCTCCTGCATGTGGATGTTCAATTTTCCCAGCACCATTTATTGAAGAGACTGTCTTTTGTCCAGTGGATAGCTTTTCCTGCTTTGTTGAATATTAGTTGACCATAGAGTTGAGGGTCCACTTCTGGGTTCTCTATTCTGTTCCATTGATCTATGTGTCTGTTTTTGTGCCAGTACCACACAATCCTGATGACCATAGCTTTGTAGTACAACCTGAAATCTGGCATTGTGATGCCCAAGGCTCTGGATTTTTTTGTTTAATATTCCCCTGGCTATTCGGGGTCTTTTCTGATTCCACACAAATCTTAAGATGATTTGTTCCAACTCTCTGAAGAAAGTCTATGGTATTTTGATAAGGATTGCATTATATGTGTAAATTGTCCTGGGTAACATTGACAGTTTCACAATATTAATACTTCCAATCCATGATTATGGAATATTTTTCCATCTCTTTGTGTCTTCCTCAATTTCTTTCAGAAGTGTTCTGTAGTTTTGAGGGTAGAGATCCTTTACCTCTTTGGTGAGGTTTATTCCTAGGTATCTTATGCTTTGGGTGCAATTGTAAATGGGATTGACTCCTTAATTTCTCTTTCTTCAGTCTCATTGTTAGTGTATAGAAATGCCACTGACTTCTGGGCATTGATTTTTGTATCCTGCCACACTGCCGAATTGCTGTATGAGTTCTAGCAATCTTGGGGTGGAGGCTTTTGGATTTTCTATGTACAGTATCATGTCATCTGCAAAGAGGGAGAGTTTCACTTCTTCTTTTCCAGTTTCAATGCCTTTTATTCCTTTTCATTGCCCTACTGCTGAGGCTAGAACTTGTAGTACTATGTTGAATAGCAGTGGTGAGAGTGGACATCCCTGTCTTGTTCCTGATCTTAGGGGAAAGGCTCCCAGTGTTTCCCCATTGAGAATGATATTTGCTGTGGGCTTTTTGTAGATGGCTTTTAAGATGTTGAGGAATGTTGCCTCTATCCCTACACTCTGAAGAGTTTTGATCAGGAATGGATGCTGTATTTTGTCAAATGCTTTCTCTGCATCTATTGAGAGGATCATATGATTCATGTTTTTTTCTCTTGTTGATATGATCTATCATATTGATTGCTTTATGAGTGTTAAATCAGCCTTTCATCTTTTAACAGGATGGTCCTTAACCTCCATGTGTTTGAAATCCTTCCAAACTTCTTGTGATTTAGTTCTAGTTTCAAAGCATTATGGTCTGAAAATATGCAGGGTGCAATCACAATCTTTTGGTATTGGTTATGACCTGATTTATGACCCAGTGTGGGTCACAAATACTTTCATGGAGAAAGTTCCATGTGCACTTGAGAAGAATGTGTATTCAGTTGTCCTTGGATGTAAAGTTCTGTAAATATCTATGAAATCCATCTGGTCCAGTGTATCATTTAATGCTCTTGTTTCTTTGGAGATGTTGTGCTTAGAAAATCTATCAGTTGTAGAAAGCCCTGTGTTCAAGTCTCCAAATAGAAGTGTACTATTATCTGAGTATGTCTTAACTTTGGTTATTAATTGATTGTTATCCTTGACAGTTCCCGCATTTGGGGCATAAATATTCATGATTGTTAGTTCCTTTTGTTGGATAGATCCTTTAAGTATGATATAGTGTCCCTCTTCATCTCTTACTACAGTGTTTGGTATAAACTTTAATTTATCTGATGTGAGTATGGCTACCCCTGCTTTCTTTTGAGGACCATTTGAATGGTAAATGGTTCTCCAACCTTTTGTTTTCAGGCTGTAGGTGTCCATAGGTCTAAAATGAGTCTCTCATAGACAGCAAATAGATGGGTCTTACTCTTTTATCCAGTCTGAAACCCTGTGCCTTTGATCATTAAGCCCATTCACGTTCAGAGTTACTGTTGAAAGATATGAATTTAGTGTCATCATAATACCTATTCAGTCCCTGTTTTTGTGGATTGTTTCCTTGGTCTTCCTCTTTCTTTAACAGAGTCCCCCTTAATATTTCTGGCTGAGCTGGCTTGGTGGTCACATATTCTTTCAGTTTCTTCCTATCTTGGAAGCTCTTTATCTCCCCTTCTATTCTGAATGAGAGCCTTTCTGGATAAAGTATTCTTGGCTGCCTGTTCTTCTCATTTGAGACCCTGAATGTATCCTGCCAGCCCCTTCTGGCCTGCCAGGTCTCTGTGGAGAGGTCTGCTATTAACCTAATACTTCTCTCCATAAAGTTTAGGGACTTCTTGTCTCTTGCTGCTTTAAGGATCTTCTCATTATCTTTGGAATTTGCAAGTTTCACCCTTAAATGTTGGAGTGTTGAACAGTTTTTATTGATTTTAGCAGGGGGAATCTCTCTATCTCCTGGATCTGAATGCTGGTTTCCCTTCCCAGGTTAGGGAAGCTCTCAGCTATGATTTTTTCAATACACTTTCTGGTCCTCTCTATCTTTCGGCACCCTCTGGAACCCCAATTAAATGTAGATTTTTCCTTCTGAGGCTGTCATTTATTTCCCTTAACCTATCCTCATGATCTTTTAATTGTTTTTCTCTTTTCTCCTCAGCTTCCTTCTTTGCCATCAACTTGTATTCTATGTCACTCACTCGTTCTACCTCATTAGCCCTTGTCTTAGGACCTCCAGTTTGGATTGCATTTCATTTAATTGATTTTTAATTTCTGCCTGAGTAGATCTAAATTCTGCAGTCACGAAGTCTCTTGAATCCTTTATGGTTTTTCCTGAGCCACTAGTAAGCTTTACAATTGTGCTTCTGAATTGGTTTTCTGAAATTGAATTGTAATCCAAATTCTGTAAATCTATGGGAGAGAGGACTGTTTCTGATTCATTCTTTTGTGGTGAGTTCTTCCTTCTAGTTATTTTGCTCAGTGTAGAGTGGCTGAAAACAAGTTGTACTGAAAAAGGAGAAAAGGAGAAAAAAGTCAAAGTGGGAGGAAACAAACAAAAACAAGGAGGGATATCCTCTGATTCTATATACTCTAAGTCCCTAGATTTCCCCTGGAACTTTACAGTGCTGCTTGGTCAAGAACTGCTCTTCCCTTGTCCTTCCAGCTGGTCTTCTGGGGGAGGGGCCTGGGGTGCTTATTCTCAGGTGTGTGTATCTGAGGGAGCTGCCCTGCTCCCTGCCAGGTAAATGGCTCAGTGGTAGCTATTTATCCTGTGAGACCCCTGTTCCCTGGCAGCCCCACTGAGTCCCAGGTACAAAGTGACACCAGGAGAAACAACAGTGGCAATGGCCAGTTCTCCAGTTGTGGAGTCAGCTCCAGCAGTAACTACTGCAGTCTCCCAGTCTGCAGGGCCTCGATGCTCTGGGGGCAGGGGCGCTGATCTGCATACCCCTTGTGGGTGCCCGATGGCAGGAGCGTCCTTGCTGACTGTGTCCTCCTGGCCTCCTCCTGTCCCGGGGGGAGCACTGGATCTTGGGCTGTGTCCCCCATCGCCCTTCGCTCTGGGGCCTGCACTGCTGGATTCAGGCTCAGCAGGCCGCGCAGCCCCCTCCATTCAGAGCCGCCACCTGAGCCACTGCCTGAGCTGCTCCCTGGCCCCACGGGGTGAGTGTTTCAGCCCCTTAGGGAGCTCGGCTCGGGGTGTGTGATGCACTGTCCCCCGGGATGCACTTGCTCTGTTAGTGCCCCTGGGAGCCCGAGGGCATCACTGCCCCTCCTGGGATCCTGTCCAGGTTCCTGGAAAGTGCCTTTCCGTTCAGGAAGATTGGTAAAGTTCTGCTTCTCCAGGACTGGGCTTTCCTGTCCTGGAGGCTCACACCGCCAGGCTTTAGCCTGGCTCCTCACGGGGACCCCTCTCCTTGGGTGCTTTTTTATTTCTTTATTTTTTTCCATCTTCCTACCTTGATAGAAGCGCAAACTCTTCTCACTGTAGCATTCCAGCTGGTCTCTCTTTAAATCTTAGGCCGAATTCGTAGGTTTTCAGGTGATTTGAAAGTTATCTAGGTAAGTTGGTGGGGACAGGTGACTTGGGGACTCTACTCTTCCGCCATCTTACCCTGCCTCCGCTATGGTTGATTTTAATGGAACGTCCAGGACTTCACAGTCAAGAATTTTTTGAGATTCTGGAGAAGAAATTCATCTTACACAAGCCCTCTTGGTAATCAAAGCAAAGAGAGTACATATCCATGTGACAGAAGGACTGCAACATCTTCAAGTCTCGTGTTGTTTGACTGTACTGAGCAGCTGCTAGACTCCATTTTAGATGAGGGTTCAGAGTGGACAGCAGGTGTCCTAAAGGAAGGCTGACAAACAAATGGTTATTGAAGCTGCAGTGTAGTCAGGGTTAGAGCAGAAGGGTACACCAGAGGAATGTGGGGCAGGACACTGGGTCTGGTGCAGAGGTCATGCTATGGAAGGAACTTTGCATTGGAGACCTGAAGGCCAAGGAGGATTTATTACTATTGGAGCTGAGTAGAACTGGGGAGAAGTGTGGTGAACACATTGAGATGGGGAGCAGTGTGTGCTTAAACTGTTTGAGGCATGCCAACGTCAGAGTGTGATTTGTCATAGAGTTTGATGGGTGCTTGGAAGCCACACTACAAAGACTCATCGTACCATGGTAGGGAGTCACTGACCAGAGGAGCAGCATAGCCAATATGTCTTTATGGATCATTATTCTAGAGCCAAGGCAAAGGAGAGATTGGAGATGGGGTAGATGAGAGCAAGGGTGTCCTGAGAGGATGTCACCATGGTAGTCTAGGTGATAAATGATATAAGACTGGCCTAGATGGTGGTTGTAGGATGCTGGCAGTGGCCTAAGGGTTTAGTGTGGAAGGAGGGACCATGGGACTGTGACCTACTGGATGTAGGCAGGAAGAAATGGGAGGAAAGTAACTTGATGACAAGATGGCAAGACTTCTAGCTTGTACATCTGGGTGTGGTACCAAGTATCAAGCCTAGGAATAAGGAAGAGAAGTATGGCTTGTTGGGACTGTCAGTAAATTCATTCAGCTGCTCTTGAGTGCATGTATGGCCCCATGCTGGGCCTGAGGACACTATGGCACAGCCAGGAACTGATGTCTCATGCATGGAGGAGGAAGATAAGCACATAGAGGGTGACTACAAAAGGCCATGAGTGCCATGAGGTAGGGACTATGGGCTTCAGAGAAAAGATGTGTAGTGGTCTGTATGTGTAAAAGGCTCAGAGGAGACTTTGTAAAAATGGCTGGAATGAAGATTAGGAGCAGCAAATGGAGCTCTGGGCAGACAGAGACCCAGCCAGATTAGCAGGTGGAGCAGGGAGGTCCTGGAAGACAGCAGCTGTTCTGTCTTTCTTCTGAGGGGAATGCTGAGCACTGGAGGGGCTGAGAAGGGGTGTGGCTTGAGTCTAGCAGGACATTTAGACAGAAATATCCAGTGGGCCCTTGGGATATGTTCTGCAATGTGGAGTAGTAATACTCAGCTGAGGATAGGGATCTGGGATTTATCTGCCCACAAGTGATGGGAACCAAAGAGAGGGAGGTGGGTGGTGAGGAAAACTCTACAATGAGAGAGTCAGCAAAGTGAAGGTTTATCCCAACATAATTCATGACAGGCCCAAGTTCCCCAACCTGCCAATGAGGAGATGAGAGGTGTGTGAGGTCTTTACATGTGCTCTTTCTGCCTCTGGCACAGTTTCTCTGCACACCTTTCCCTGTCACTTTGGCCTGGGATAGCTCCAACCTTCCATTAACATCAAGCCCTGGAAGCCTGTCCTGAACCTGGGCCTCAGCCAGATATGGGGATCTTGCATCAGAGCTTCCTGTGAGCCTGCAGAGCACACGTCCCTCTCCTCCTTTGGCTGTCTGTCTACTTTAGGGCTGGTCCCCAGACCACGACCTTCAGTCCACAGGGCTATTCTGCCTGGGTGCAGAGCCTGCACAGCAGGTGGCTGGAGAATGTCTGACTTGGTATTTACTATCTACATAATATTAGAAACACATAAACTGTCAAACATGACTTTTCTTTTCTTTCATGTCTCCATTGCAGAATTCTTGTTACATGGATTTTTAAAAGGATGAGTGCAAATTATATTTTAAATATATAAAGTAAGGGAGTGGGAAGACTCCCTGATTGAGTACCTATTAGGATGCTGGCAGTTTTAGGTACTTAGCACCTTGATCCAGGATCTGCTACATAATTTGCAGGGCCTAGTGCAAAATGATGAGCCGAATTCCTTGCTCAGGAGTTATTAATAATTTCAAAACCGCAGAGTATTAACCTCCTTGGGTGGCTGTTTTGAGCATTCAGCCTGTGTGACAGCACAGGTTGTAGGCTCATAAAGCCTGCTCTGGTTTAATCCTACAACAATCCTGCAACAGAATATAGCTATCTTTATTTTATGGACTCAGAGAGGGTGAGTAACTGTCTGAGGTTGTTTAGAAAATGGACTATGTAGCTAGAAATCAAACCTAAAAATTCTAATTCCATAGCCCTCAACTTTCCCAAAACTGTGTGATATATATTTTTATTGTATTAGTTTGAACCATATGAAATTGCCATTTTTGAAGGTTAAGAAGTGGTAGATTATTGGCAATTTCATATGGTCCAATCTAATACATTCCCTTTACTAACTCTTTTACATAAGTCAGGATGGTCCATGTAGATCACCTGAAGCCCACAGCATGAAGCCCACAAGGCCTCCAGCCTAGCTATTCTGGCTGTGGAATAATTCAGCCTCTCCTTGTCTCAGCACATGACTGTTAGTAGTCCCTCAGGCATGGGCTGTGACCTCAGAATTATGTATGATTATTAGGGGTGCAAAGGATTGACCTTATCTCTGTTAGATCCTCAAAGCATGTTCAAGGAAGGTGCCATGTGCTGATTTGTTCCATCTGGACTCAGCTGAAGGCTAACTAGAATTGCTGCTTCTGGCAAGAATACATTTCCACAAAGAGTCTGGCATATAGTAAGTGCTCAGAAAATGTTTGTTGAGTGTTTCTGATCAGTGAATTAAAGGCATCAGAGAAAGAATCAGGTGAGATATCCCTTTTATATACTGCTGAAATATCTGTAAATTAGCAATACAAATGTATTACCTATTACCAGAGCAATCTGGTAATAGGTACATGTGGTCTTAAAGTGTTAAGCTTCTATCCATTCATCACCATTCTGAGGAGTTAATCTGAAATGAGGACAAAATTTTAACAATATTCATGTGTCCTGGAGTGCTGTTTGTAATAGTGAAAATAGGGAACAAAGCACATGGATATTAATAGGTGAACAGACAAGGAAATGAGGGTGCATCCCTTTGATGGAACATTTTGCAATATACATTGAATGGTTACTACTAGCTATTTGAGAAGATGAGAAAATGCTTATAAAATGTTTTAAGAAAAAAGCAGAATGGAATAGTATGTGAAGAACTAAGTAGCATTATTATAAGGTAAAAAAACAATCTTAACATTTCTGAGAGATGAGTCTGAAGAGTATTTGTTAAAGATCAACTGTACCTATGACTTGACGTTAGATTGTGGATGTTTTTCCTCTACTGTTAAATTTCCTGATCTTCAAAATCACTACAAAGAGGGTGAAAGTTTACGTACCAAAGAAGGACATAGGCTCTGTTGGTGTTCCTCCCATGAGCCTCCTCTGGCCCCACATTTGACTTCTTTGGCACACCCTCTGTTTATTTGATCTGGGGTCCCTGAGGCCCTGTTGATGGACCTTGGACTCTCCTTGGGTCTCATTCCCTTTGCTCAGGTGGAGGATGGCATGACTTCCCTATCCAGGTGCTTGGCTCTGGCTGGCACATCTGGCTCCAACTCACAGCTGAATTGACTCCAGGCCCAAGCCATCCATGTCTAGAGTTTTCCCTGAATCTGACCAACTTTTGAATAATACCGTGCTCCAAGTATTTCAACTCCATAGTGCTGCCTCAGCAAACTTCAGCCAATCTTATTCCACAGAATCTCTGTCCTGCACTGATGGGGATGGATGTAGCAGGAGGGACCTGGTGGAGATAAGGCATTGAGAGGGAATTGCTGATTTAAGGAGAAAATGGAAGAGTTCAAATGGAAAATGTTGATCTTGGTATGGTATTGAAACAGAAAAAAAAAAAAAAACGTTTTGTCATCAGAGTTTAATGACATAGATAGAATTTAGCCACATGGAGTAATGGTGAAAACATGGACTTGTCAATTATATGACCAAAGGGAAATTAATGAAGTGCTCTAAGACCCAATTTCCTCATCTTTAAATGGTGGTAATAATTCCTACAGAGTTTCTGTAATGGATAGAAATAGCATTGTGATGAGACATGAGACAGTGGTCTTCTGGATGAACTGGTGTTTGTCTCTTAGGCAGACTCCCAGGATCTCTTGCTGGCTCCTGTGTAATACCCAAGCCCCCAAGGTGATGGAGACCTGAGGCTGGGACATTCCTGTAACTCCTACTGCAAAGCTCAAAGGTTTTCAAATCAGTTAGGTGTTCCCTGTTCCCACCCAATTCCTCAGCAAATAGAACACTTCTCAGTTTACCTGTCTTAGTTCATACCTGTTGTCCTAGTAAAGTTATTCATAGCACCTTTGCTTATTCTAAAAGTGTCCTAGCTTGGACAATAAAGAATAAGGTCACACTACCTATAAATATCCAAGATGGCAGAGATCAGGGTCTCCTTCTGAAGCATGGCTGATGGTGAATCTAGCCATGCCTGTAGCATATAAAGCTCACTTTGGGGTAGAGAGGTCTTGGGGCTGTCTGGATACTGGGAGCTTGTGCTTCTGTTTTAACTGCTGTTTATTTGTTTGTGTCTCTTACCTTGCCCCTTGAACAATGGACATCATGAGCAGGATCAAATCTACCCTAGAAGTGGGAGAAAGCCCCTCTGAGTATTTAGATTGGGTAGGGTTAGTAGGAGGTACAGTGGTGGTTGGGGGTTATTCACAGTCAGCTGTGGCTCTAGAAGTCGATCTACCATGAAAGGAAATTTGGCTCATCTGGCTTCCTGTGGCTCTGTGTTGGAGGGCAGCCTAGCCCTCTGCTGGCCTGTGCAGTATGGGACAGCCATGCTGGTCTTGTGAGGCCAACACATATCCTGTCAAGGGAAGGAGATGCCACTGGGGGCTCAGGTCTGCACTACAGACAGAAAGAAGTAGAGAAAAAGAAGGAGTCTGTCATTCTGGACACTTTGGTTGGAATTCTCTCAGGCAGAGCCATTTATAGTTCTTAGAAAAGGATTGGAGAAAATTAAGAGGCTGCTCAATCTTCAACCATAGAAGAGATGTAGGGAAGGTGTTGGGCCTTCAAAGACAGAGACCTGAGCAGACTGTAGAGAAAGGACCAAACTGGGAGTCAAAGAGGCCACAGGTAGAGAAGCTATGGGAAAGGGAGGCAGGGACATATTAGGATGAGGGGCCCTACAGAGGACACTTTTGTAGAGAGCTATAGCTTTGGTCCCTGCCATGGACCTTACCAAAAGAGGGGACAAGAACAAAGAGCATGCCCATTGTGTCACATTGAAGTGGACTCTGGACAAGAATATTTACAGCAGTGACACATTTTGTGAGCATGCTAGAGCATCCCTGCAACCTGACTGGAGCACCTCCTACCAGGCTCGTGGGCAGAGTTTCTGCTTAAGCATGCAGTCTGTGTTGTCTAGGTTGTCCTCAACCACTGACTTACAAGTGCAGCCCCTGGTAGATGCACAGATAGAACTCATTTATGATTCTTGGTTCATGGAGCAGGAGAAAACAGAGATGAGTAAATGAGTAAACACAGAGATAAATGTCCCATCCCTCTCCTCAGGAGGAATGTCATTCTAATCATGCTCTTGCTGAAAAAAAAGGTCCTTTCCAGCCAGGACCCGATCGTATGAGATCTTTACCTGCCCCAGGGTAGTGCCTCCTTTGATATGTGAGGGTGTTTGCAAATGTAGTGTCTTCCCAAGTGTTTTAACATAGTTAAACACATTAGAAGATCATGGTCTGACATCCCACCTCTTCCAGACAGCCTCCTGGGTTTATGGGCCCATTGAAAGCATTGGTATCTCCCAGGTATCTGAGCCATAAGCCTGGCTCTCTCTGTCTCTGCATTCCACCAGGCTAACCATCTACCTATCCATTCCACATACCAGCCAGTGCTGCTTGCTTGGGGTCCTTGGCATACAGCACCCCCAGTTCCTGTGAGCACATTGACCCCCAATCCACCTATACATGGCTTCCAGAATGATCTTTGCAAAATCTACTGCTGACTACCTTACTGCCTAGTTGAAGATTCTGGCAAGGCTTGAGGAATCAGTTCCCAGCTTCTTAGTGGGAGGAGAAAGCCCTTTGTCCTACACTGCAGCCTCTACTCAACATTGTGGCCTTGCACAGCAAGGTTCCACTAATATTTTCTGTGCACACTAATGGGTGAGCTGGTTTGCTCTCTGTGGTATCTCTAGGCATCAGTAAATGCACATCTATTTATATAAACACTCATGCCTTCAGTTTGCTTCCCTGCCAAGCATTTCTCCTAATTAGGCTAATTGGGATTGCACCTCTGTGGCTTCTGACCAGGCCTTACCCCTGCAGAGCTGGCTCCTGTGGAGCTACAGGGAGCTCCATTCTCTGAAGACATGGGAGGAGATGCTTGCTAACAGGTTCTGGAAGAAAACACAACCGATTCCCAGGGCTGCTTTGGAATGGCCCATGTGCCTACTGAGTTAGCATAGGAAGCACAGGTGTGAAGAAGATGCACCCACACTCCCATACCTGATAATTAAGAACTATGGAAACACAGAGGTGTGTCCTTATCTAGGCCTGCACCATGGAAATAGCTGGGAAATCTTCCTGGAGGAGGAGAAGTCTAAGTGTCATATCTTGACTGAATAAAGGGCCTTAAGTAACCAAGAAAGGGGGAGTAAAGAAGGGTTTTGTGATCAATGAGCAAGATGAGTTCTGCCATGTAAAGTCACTCACTGTGTTGGGACATGCTAACCACTGCCGTGTCCTGGGGAGCATGGACATCTGGTCTTGGTGCTGTTCTGAAATGCCTGAGGGGCATTCGTGTGTCACACTTAAATTTCCTGGGATAGGGATGCCTGGGTGGCTCAGTAGTTGAGTGTCTGCCTTTGGCTCAGCTCATGGCCCCAGGGTCCCGAGACAGTATGCCACATCGGGCTTCCTGCATGGAGCCTGCTTTTCCTTCTACTTGTCTCTGCCTCTCTCTCTCAGTCTCTCATGATTAAATAAATAAAACAATTTCCTGGGGCAGTATGGACATCATTAAGTGCACAGCAAAAGCCACTAGAGGGACAGGAAGTCACTGTCTCAGAAGGGCTGGTTCCATACTTCTCTAAGGATGAACCATTAGTTAAGTGGTACATTTTATGCTGTTTAAAATAATTTGTTTATTTATTAAACCAGTGCCATTTCTTTTTTTTAAGTTTTTTTTTTAAGATTTATTTATTTATGAGAGAGAGAGAGAGAGAGAGAGGCAGAGACACAGGAGGAGGGAGAAGCAGGCTTCATGCCGGGAGCCTGATGTGGGACTCGATCCCGGGACTCCAGGATCACGCCCTGGGCCAAAGGCAGGCGCTAAACCGCTGAGCCACCCAGGGATCCCCCAAACCAGTGCTATTTCATATGGCAGGAAGTCTCACAATATAGATAATAAGAGAATATATTTTTATATTCTATCATCTGAAACTCTCAAATTGTTGATGTAAACAGTATGTATGAGTTGGAGGGGAAAAGTAGCAATTGGTTGTTGCTTTAATTTGCATTCCTTTGTCTACTAGGGAGTTTAAGATTTTTTTATTTTGTTTTGTTTTCCATTGCACATTTACATTTGCTTTATAAACTAAGAATTTGCTTCTTGGTTTTTTGTTTTTCATTTGCAAAAACTCTAGATGTGGAAAGATATGAATAGTCTGATGAACATATCAAGTATTTCCCTAGATGATGTTTGTCTTCTAACTTTATGATTTTGCATTTCTACTACTCAGAGATGTTTACTCTTAATACAGTTTGGATCTATCATTCTTTACCTTTATGGTTTTGATTTTGGTACTGTGTTTAAAAACATCCCCTGCTGTAATTTATGTATTTATATAAATCATTTAGGTATCTGTCAAGTAATTCTATGGTCATACTTTTACTTTTAATTCTTTAGTTTCTCTGTAATTTGTCAGTGCATAGCACAGGGTGAGATCTAACCTAATTCATTTCCCCAAATGATCAGTTCCTCATTTATTTGAAATGCCACCATTCTCATGTACTAATTAGTCCTATTTGTACTTGAATTATTTGCATAACTTACATTATCTTCTAATGATTTGACTGTCCCCTCCCCCCCATCAACTAAAATGTTTTAACTATTTTAGTTTTGGGCTTGTTTTAATATCTGGCAGGACTAGTTTATCTTGAATATTCTACTTAAAATATTTTTTCTCTCTTTTTAATAGATGAAATTTGAATTATTTGTCGAATTCTAAAACTCCTCATTGCTGCTTATCTATCTAACTTCCTTTCTTTTCTCTTGATAGCATGAGTGTATATGTGACCCAAAAGGCTATAAGTGATATTTTCCCTGCTGGGGCTCCAAGAGAAAAATGATTTTTTGATATAAAGGAACTCACTCATCTGTTGTGCATCATTTCCCTTTTCATCCTGCCTGGAATGTGGCTGAGATGTCTGGAGCAGCAGCAGCTACCTTGTGCAGTTGACATAACAGAATAGGCTAAAAAAGATAATGAAAAGAAAGGAAATAGGGCCCATTTAGCCATCATGCAGCTGCCATACCAGTACTTGATTCTGTATCTCTGAACTTTCTGTTTAAAAAAGAAAAAATAAATCTATTTTTGGTTACATTACTATAACTGGATTTCCGTTATATGCAATCTCAGTCTAAATAGTACAAATTCTATTTGGACTTTTAATAGATTTTTTTTACATTAACTAGTTATTTGGAAAGAGTATTGGTACATTGCAACATTAAGACATTCTATCCAGTCTCATCATATGTATTGCAGAATTTAAATTCAGTCACTTGCTGTCATCATTCTACCATAGTATCTGTATCACTCATGTTGTTCAGGCCAATTCATAAGGAATGCATTTCCATCCTCTCCCTATCTAGGTTTTGACTACTGACCTTTTCCTGATATACTATCCATACTAATGTCCACCATGAACTCTCTCTTTTCTATGTTCCTAAGGTATGGTTCCACTTAATCTGGTGGTCAACAATGATTGGGGGCAGGAGAGGGACTGTCTTTAAGAAACAACAGTCCCAAAGTTTCTGGTTCAAGGTGGTGATACAGAAAAATCTTGAGTTCATCTTCTCCCACGGATATACCAGATCTACAACTATATATGAATTAATTTCCTCTGGGAGGGAAGCAGGAACTAAACCCAAACCTGACAAACCACCTTCTTCACATTGGGCAAACAAGAGGGAAACTACATGGAAGCAGGTAGAAAAGACTGAGTCACAATTCCACCATAAGCCTCATACCAGGCATGATGACTTACAATTGGGAGGGAACCCAATACCCAGGGCTTCTCCCTGAGAAGCAATAAGTTTTTTCCCCACATCAAGCACCCAGCTATTAGGACCATCATCTGAGAGACAAGCCAACCAAACATTGTCTTTGAAGATCAACAGGGAAAAAAAAAAAAAAAAAGAAGAAGAAGATCAACAGGGTTCCCACTCATGAGACCTATGAGGCTGCAGTGAATTGAAAAATAGCTCTTGAAGGCCTTGCACATGGATTTACCTGCCCTGGGGCCCCATGCAAAAGCAGCACTTTGAGAAGCATCCAGAATTTATGTGAAAAAGACTCATCTATTAATTTTAAAGTGTTGGTCTGAGGGCAGGGGTTTCCTGGGGTACTCTTTGGGGATGGAAATTGGTGGATGCTATCTTCCATTCCTCCCTCCCTCCTTCCTAAAGCTAGCAGTGCCCATTTTATTTCTTTATTTCTTTTTCTTTTCTTTTTTCTTTTTTGGCTAGTACCATCTTTGCACTCCCCCTCCACCTCATTCCTTGCCAATGGGCATCATCTTTACTTTCTCTATCCGCCAGCCTCCAGAATGCCAGATGGGAGCTTCTACATATGTCTAGTTCCCTAGTGTTTTATATCTGGGGACACAGCTTTTGCAGCTGTCACTCAGGGGATACCCCTTGAATCTATGGCTCTGGAGCCCAAGGAGATTTTCAGTCCTGGGTCCAATGGGACTATAATATTGGAGAGACTGTTCTTAGCCAACTACCACTCCAGGGCACTGCACAGACAGCAGACTGAAACACACCCCCACTCTTTCTGAAAAAGAAGTCTATTTGGTTGTCCAGGAATTTTGTCCTCAGGGACAGGCTTCAGGTTTTACACAAATAGGGACCTGTGGCAGGGGTCTCAGGGAATGGAGGCTAGTGGATGCAATCTTTGTGCTATTCATCTGCCATGCTCCAGTTTGCTGATATCTTCCAGAAATAAACTTACACACTTGTCTGGTGCCTTGACTTTTACAGCTGCTTCCAGGGAACACCTCTACATTTCCTGGCTCTGGTGGTCAACGGGGCTTATGCTTGTGGGTTCCACCTGACTACAACCAATGGAGAAAGAGTTCTTAGATGGCTGCCATCCCCCAGAGCAGAGCAAGAGGCAGCCAGCACATAAGCTTAGTCTTTTTGTGAAAGAGGTCTATTAGTTTAACATCATAACTACAACCCAAGAGGAAGGCTTCTAATTAAACACACATCTAAGTGCTAATTGTGAATCTTTCCTGAGATATTGGAGAGTGGACACTATCTCATGCTCTCCCTCTGCCATGCTCCAGAGCATCAGTATTTCTCAGAGGGGAGGTTTTATATGTCTGGCACCCCAGTTTTTATGTCTGGTGTTACGGTTTTTGCGGCTGCTACCCAAAGGATATCCCTTGATCACCTGGCTCTGGTGGCCAAGGAGGCTTGTGTTTCTGGGTCCCACGAGACTGTAACAATTGAGACAGTGCTGGAAGGCTATCACCTCTAAGGCTCTGCATAAACAGCAGATGGAAACAAACCTTCAACCTTTCTGAGAAGGAAAGGTTGCTTCTTGCTTGTGCTGGAGCTCCAGACTCAAGGCACAGGCTTCTCACTTGACACATGTCTAAAAGCTATGGAGGTGAATGTAGGGAATATAGGCCGGGAGACACAATATTTTTATGTTTTCTCTTTATTCCATTACAACTCACTGGTATTTTCCAGTTGAAACTTATACATTCATACATTCATCTGGAGCCCTGATTTTTTTCAGATTTATTTATTTATTTATTTATTTATTTATTTATTTATGAGAGAGAGGAGAGAGAGAACATGTGCAAGAGAGAATGAGTGAGGAGGGGGAGAGGCAAAGGAAGAGGGGAAGAATCTCAAATAGACTCCCTACTGAGTGAGGAGCTGGATGTTGGGCTTGATCTCAAGGCTCCGAGATCATGACCTGAGCTAAAATCAAGAGCTGGAAACTCAATTGTCTAAACAACTTAGGCACCCCATGGAGTCCTGATTTTTGTGATTGTTGCTCAGGGAACATCTTCAGATAGATCTCCTGGCTCAGGTTGCCAGCGAGGCTTATGCTTGTGACCTCACATTTACATTTTTCAAAAAGCTTCTAGTATAGAATAGGCTGCTTGAGCAATCACAAAAGTTTCAGGGACAAGCGGGAGCTAAGGTAGAGTTGAATGATAAGGTTTATCTCCTATACAAGGACAATCCTTTACTACAGGGAGAGGTGGATGTTTCATCTAATGTGTAGAAACAAACCCAGATAGTCAAGCAAAATGAAGAAACAGAAATATGTTCCAATAAAAAATTAAGATAAAACCTCAGGAGGATGGAAAAAATCCTTAGTGAAATGGAAATAACTTATCTGATAAAGAGTTCAAAGTAATGGTCATAAAGATGCTTACCAAACCTGTAGAAAACAGATGAACATAGTGATAACTACAACAAACATAAAATATAAGAAAATATCAAACAGAAGTTATAGAACTCAAGAGTGTAATAACTGAATTGAAAAAATATACTAGAGAGGTTCAACAGCTGACTAAATAAATCAGAAGAAAGGATGAGTGAGCTTGAAGACAGGGCAGAAGAACTCACCCAATCAGAGCAGCAAAAAGAAAAAAAAAGAATGAAAAAAGAAGAGGATGATATAAATCAGACTAACACTCTGCATTATAGGGGTCCCAGGGGGAGAAGAGAGGGAAATTAGGCAGAAAACCTATTTGAAGAAATAATAGCTATAAACTTTTCTAACCTGGGGAAGGAAACAGACATTCATATTCAGGAATGCTAGAAAGTTCCAAAATAATGAACCCAAAGAGATCCACATCAAGACATATTATAATTAAATTATTGTAATTTAAAGTCAAGGAGAAAATTTTAAAATCAGCAAGAGAACAATGTGTTATACAAAAGGGAACTCCCCCCCCAAAAAAATAGGGAACTCCCATTAGATTATAAGTGGTTTTTTTTTTTAGCAGAAACTTTGCAGATCAGAAGCGAGCAGCACAAAACATTCCAAGTGCCAAAGAAAGATTTCTGATCAGTATCCTCTAACTTGGGATGTTATTGTTCAGAATTCAAAGAGAGATAGAGTCTTTCAACAAGCAAAATCTAAAGGAGTTCATCACTATTAAATCAGTTTTATAAGAAATGGTAAAGGGACTTCTTTTAGCCAGAAAGGTGTTAATTAGTAACAAAACATATGAAAATATAAATTTCACTGATAAAGATAAATATAAGTAAGGTGTGAATTGATCCCTTACAGCTAATCACACAGAACTATTACGAAGGTTAAAAGACAAAAGCAGTACAAATAATGGTAACTGCAATAATTATTTAAGGGATACATAAGATAAAAAATATACATGTAAAATATGACATCAAAAACATAACCCATGCAGGGAGAGTACAAATGTAGAGCTTTGGAATACACTCAAATTTAAGTTGTTATCAACTTAAAATAGACTGTTATAAATATACGCTATTATATGTAAGCCTCATGGTAACCACAAAGCAAAAACCTATGGTAGATACATAAGAGATAATGAAAAAGGAATCTACGCATGCCACTAAAGGAAGTCATCAAACTACAAAGAAAGAGAGCAAATGAAGAAAGGAAAATAATAACTACCAAACAGCAAGAGAACAATGAACAAAATGCCAATATACTTATTCTGTCATACCTGTTCATTCTCTCTTGCATGCACATGTTCTCTCTCTTAAGTAAGTAAGTAAATAAGTAAATCTATCTTTAAAAAAAAGATTTTAAATGTAAATTGGCTAAGTTCTCTAATCAAAAGAGATACAGTGGTTAAATGAATAAAAAAAACAAGGTTCATCTATGTGCTTCCCATAAGAGACTCACTTCAGACATAAGGACACATACAGATTGAAAGTGAAGGGATGGAAAAGATATTCCATGCAAATGGAAACCAAAAGGAGGCCAAAGTAGTTATACTTATATCAGATAAAATAGAATTTAAAACAAAGACTGTAATAGGAGACAAAGAAGGGCATTACATAATGATAAAGGAGTCAGTCCAACAACAGGATATAACAACTTGTAAATATATAGGCATCCTACATAGGGCACCTAATTATGTGAGATAAATATTAAGAGACCTAAAGGGAGAAATATAAATATAACAATAGTAGAGGTATTTAATACTTTATTTCCATTGATGGATAAATCATTCAGACAGAAAATCAATAAGATAACATCAACCTTAAATGATGTGTTTGATGAGTTGTACCTAAAAAACATATACAGAATATCCCATCCAAAAGCAATAGGATGCACATTCTTCTTAAGCACACAGCAGATATTCTCCAGGATAGATCATCTGTCAGGCCACAAAGTAAGTCTCAACAAATTTGGGAAGATTGAAATAATACTGAGCATCTTCTTGATCACAATGGTATGAAACTAGAAATCAATTACAAGAAGAAAACTGGAAAATCCACAAGTATGTGGGGATTATTAAGCAACATGCTGCTGCACAACCCGTGGCTCAATGAAGAAATCAAAAGAGAAATAAAAAAAATACCTTGAGACAAATGAAAATGGAAATACAACTTACCAAAACTTATGGGATGCAGCCAAAGCAGTTCTAAGAGGGAAGTTCACAGTGATAAATGCTTACCTTGGGAATCAAGAAAAATCTCAGATAAACAACCAATTTTACACATCAAGGAACTAGGAGAAGAAGAACAAATAAAAGGAAGGAAATGACATAGATCAGAGAAGAAACAAATAAATTTGAAACTAAAAGACAATAGAAAATATCAAGTAAACCAAAGTCTACTTCTTTGAAAAGATAAGCAAAATTGATAAACTAGCTAGACTCACCAAGAAAAAAAAAGAACTCAAATAAATAACATTAGAAACGAAACAAGAGACATTGCAACTGATTCCACAGAAATGCAAAGGATCATAAAAGACTATGATGAGGGGAGGAGGGCGGGGGTTGGGAGTGAATGGGTGACGGGCACTGAGGGGGGCACTTGACAGGATGAGCACTGGGTGTTATTCTGTATGTTGGTAGATTGAACACCAATAAAAAATAAATTTATTTAAAAAAAAAAAGACTATGATGAACAATGATGTGCCAACAAATTGGAAAGCCTGGAAGAAATGGATAGATTTCTAGAAATATACAACTTCCTAAGACTGAACCATAAAGAAATAGAGAATTTGAATGGACTGATTATCAGTAATGAGATTGAATCTAAAAACCTTCCAACAAACAAAAGTCTAAGACCAGACGGCTTCACTGGTGAATTTTGTAAAACATCCAAGGAATTTCACAAATCTTCTTAAGTTCTTCCAAAAAGTAGAACAGGAGAGAAAACTTCCAAACCCATTTTACGAGGCCAGCATTACCTTCTTTATAAGATACTGAAGAAAACACAAATAAATGGAAAGATATTCCATGTTTGGAAAAAATAATAGTGTTAAAAATGTTCATTCTACCCAAAGCAATCTATAGATTCAATGCAACCTCTATCAGAATTCCAATGGCATACTTCACAGAACTAGAACTAGAACTAAAAGTCCTAAAATTTTTATGGAAGCACAAAAGACGCCAAATAGCCAAAGCAATCTTGGAAAAGAGGAACAATACTGGAGCCATTATGCTCCCAGATTTCAAACTATATTACAAGGCTATCATAATCAAAACAATGTGATATCATATAAAAACAAGACATATGGACCAATGGAAAAGACTAGAAAGCCCAGAAATAAACCTATGCATATATAGTTAATTAATTTGAAACAAAGAAGCCAAAAACATACAATGGAGAGAAGACAGTCTCCTCAATACATGGTGTTGGGAAAACTGGTCAGCCACATGCCAAAGAGTAAAACTGGGCGGCTATCTTACAATCTATACAAACATTAACTCATAATGAACTAAAAACTTAAACGTATACCTGTTCATAAAACTCCTAGAAGAAAATGTGAACAATAAACTTCTTCACATTGGTCTTGGCTATGACTTTTTTGGATTTTACACCAAAAGCAAAGGCCAAACAAAACAAAACAAAAATAAAAACAAAAATTAAAAAAAAAAACCCACAAAAATAAACAAATGGGACCACATCAGACTAAAAGGCTTCTTCACTGCAAAGGAAACCATATAAAAATGAATAGCAACCTATTGAAGAGGAGAAAATATTTGCAAATTATATATCGGATGAGATAGTGTCCAAAATGTACAAAGAATGCATACAACTTAATAGCAAAAAATCAAACAATCTTATGGAAAATGTGCAGAAGATATGAACAGACTTTTCAGATGGTCAGCAAAATGTTCTGAAGAAAGATTCACAGCAGCCATACTCTCAGTTTTGAAGGCAGAAAACAAACCACTTTACTGATATTATAAAAATTCAATAGGAATAGAAAGAAGTAATGGGAAATCTATGCATAGATGAGGGAAATAGTGAGCAGTAAAGGAGAATGTTAAGACAGAGTTACATTAAATTGGGTATTTAGAACATCCAACCATATGGAGACAGCGAGGCTGGAGTCCCGATTGAGAGGCCTGGGCTGAGTGTTGTCCCCTCAGGTGAGACTTCCAATTGACCATCCCCATAAGGGTCGTATTTATAGGTGAAATGACGGGGGTCTAAAATTAAACATTTGTTTGCCTACTTGCAGTTTGGAGTGAGCTGCATTTCTTATGTTAATTATGTCTTAACATATTCAAGGAGACTGGGTTAGGTGTGCTTGACATCCCTCCCAGATCCCATTCTGGGGTCCAGCCCAGTCTGGAGCCAGAGAGGATGGCAAGGCAAAATTTATAGCTCTTGATGTCCAGACCAGAAGGGCCAATTCTGACCTAGAGGCCAGCTAATGTCAACTAACCAGGCTTCTGAGGTCACTCATGCAGCACGAGTTTCACAAACAACATTTTTTAGCCTGCCTGCGTACATGCAGGTTGGAGTGATGGGTTATGCAGGAAAAATCGGAGAAACTTCCATCCATATAATACACAGACACATGAAAAAATGCTCAACATCACTAATCATGAAGGAAATGCAAATCAAAACTACAAGGAGTTGTTACCTCATACTTGTTAGAATGATAGTATCAAAAAGATAAGGAATAACAAAAGTTGGCCAGGATATAGAGAAAAGGAAACCCTCGTGCACTGTTGGTGGGAATGGTAAGTGGTACAGTCACTATGGAAAATCGTGTGGAGGTTAATAAAAAAATTAAAAATAGAAGTACAGGGATGCCTGGGTGGCTCAGCGGTTGAGCGTCTGCCTTTGGCTCAGGGTGTGATCCCGGGATCCTGGGATTGAGTCCCACATTGGGCTCCTTGCAGGGAGCCTGCTTCTCCATCAGCCTGTGTCTCTGCCTCTCTCTCTGAATTAAAAAATAAAATATTAAAAAAAATAGAAATACAATGTGCGAGTGAGTGGGCTGTCAGCACAGAGTACCATAGCCTGTCCTGCCTGATGGGCATCTTAGACCCTCTGACATAGATTTATCGATTCCCATTCTATCCACAATAAACTTGGGGCTTAGAGAGGTAAAGCAGCATTACATTGTCATCTGTGAAGGAATGCCTGCCTCTGTCCTCAGTGGCCTGACTGGAAGGTCACAAAAATTCAGTTAAAGCCATCTGCTCCTGGCTCACCCTTTGATCCTCTCTAGAGTTTTACTGCATTTCCATCCTGTCTTCCAAATTAGGTATAGATGCCCTGCCTCTGTTTCTGTTGTCCACAGTGCCACAACACAGGGCATGCAGCAGGATTAGGGAATACTTGCTGCATTCATGAAACCAAGTCAGCCACAGCTCACATGCTACTCCTCTGTGCGCAGTTCTCAGTTCAACAAGTCTACACTGAGGGCAACTCTGGTGACACTGGGCCTTGCCCTGAGTCCCTCTTGTGATGGCTGAACCCAAAGCTTGGGGCCACAGGCAGGGCTGCCCAGGAGGGTGCAGCTCCTGTGGCCCACAGCAGATTCAGGAGAGATGGATTTTCTGTGCAGTTTGAGGCAGAGTTGAGTGCATGTCTTCTTCCTTTGGCCCATGCTTGTGCTGGCTCTGTGTATTGGCTGTGCAGATCCACCTGACTCATTCCCTGTCAGGGGCCTTCATAGGATCCCAGGACCCTTGCTTGTACTGCAGTGAAGAGTCTGGATGTTTGTGCCTTGGCTAGAAGGCAACATCAGTCACAGGTGGGTGGAGAGGGACGCAGTCTGGTGAATGGCCTGGCATGGTTGCCTGGTGGAGTGTTGCCAATCACCCTGTGCATAGGGGTTTTCCCAGTGCCTATGGCTCTGGGGCTCTAAATAAGCCCTTCTTGAATGCAAAATCAAACTGGTAAGGCCATTGCCAGATCTGGGTATTATCAATGTGGTTTCGAATTGTTGGGAGTACTTGTTCTACTACCAAAGATCATCTAAAGAAAAGAACTCTCATGGATCTTGGGTGGCTCGGTCAGTTAAGCACCTGCCTTTGGGTTGGGTCATGATCTCAGGGTGCTAGGATTGAGTCCCACGTTGGGCTTCCTGCTTGGTGGGGAGCCTGCTTCTCCTTCTCCCCACTGCTCATGCTATCTCTCTTTCTCTCTCTCTCAAATAAATAAATAAAATCTTAAAAAAAAAAGAAAGAAAGAAAAGAACTCTTTTTGTAGCATCTCTTGGACATTGGTGGGAAGTGAGTACTGGAGCACATGGGTACATGGTTGTGCATGAGTGTGTGCAGACAAATGGGTAGATGTATACACACTTTCTTCATCTGGGTGAGCACATGCCTTTGCTATGTCTGTTTCTGAGTGTGCACACACATATCTGTATCTGGATCTCTGTGTACTAATACCACATATCCTGCAGGCTACCAAGAGACAGGCATGTGCTGGCTTTATAGGCATCCTGCCATGCACAGTGCATGGATACTGCAAGGAAATGGCTGGTAGGATCTCTCCAGCCATTCTCTCATTCCCATGGGCCACTTCCAACGTCCTGGGAAGGTCCTTGCAGTGTGTTCCCATGGTCAAAGTGTTCACTAAAATTTCAATGATATTCACCGAAGACTTTTATCTCTTTCTGCTCCAACCTTCCGCATCTCTTAAATTGGGCATATGCTCACTTGGATTAAGTGGGATATTTGTATGTGGATTATAATCACCTCCACAGGCTGTATTGCGGTTCCTCCAGCTACAGAAATGGCTTCTGGGAACATTCGCACCAAGTTCTGTGTCAGGCACCTGGCATGACAACAGGGCACAGGTCAGAGAGGGCACTGCAGTGTCGTGTCTCATGGCCCTAGCCCCAGAAATGTAGGAGTCATTGGAGAGGGGCCCATTAGAAGCCAGTCTTTGGATAATTCTTCCAGTCATCGTCAGGTGAGCAGACTTGTAAGGATCATTTCTCACTGATACTCATTTAAAAAAAGGTTATTTCCTATTAAAAATATAATTGATAATGCAGTATAAAAGACTTTAACATTCTTTTTCTTAAAGAAGGCCTGTCAAATTGTGTACACTTTAGACTTGATGAAATCTGGACAAATAAATGAATTAACAAATAGATAAATATTACATATCCATGCATGTGAACCTATAGTTAGATCATCCATACCCTACTTTAACTTAACTTGGGAGTTAACTCCTTCTAGCAGTCCCATTCCTCGCCAAGCTACCTGATTCCCCAGCTGTGTTTTTTGTATTGTATCATATTATTGCCCATAATGAAGATGCTTATTGATTTATTCATTTGACAAATGTTTCTCAGGTACCAGACTACCTTCTAGGCAGAAGTGTTTTAAGAGTGTAAGGGTTAGGATAGATCTCTTACCCATGGCATCCACATTCTATGACAGCGGGCATAATAAATAATAAAGAAGCAATTGAAAAAACCCATTCAAGGCAGAGAAAAACACTATAAAGAAAAAAAGTAAGATAAAGTCAGGTAGTCAGAGCAGGCCTTCCTGAGTGGTGACATTCATGTCATTCCTTGGGTGGCAGCAAGGAGTCAGGAGTGCCCTAAGCAGCTTAGGAGGCTCATGGCAGGACAGAACTGGTGCTGAAGGTCATGCACCAGGGGCCTACAACCCAGACCCCAGAGTGTGGAAGCATTCTGCTGAGACAGGAGGGCCCCAGGTGGTCTCAGCAAGGAGCACATGTGACTCACACTGTGCAGAAGGCAGCAGGCCAAGTCAGGAGGATGTTGTGGGGTCTTGGGAAGATCAGACTGGCCTCAAGCAAGCTTTGGGAGAGAGATGGGGAAGAGGACTCAGTGAATCTTGAGCTCATGGGTTGGAGGTGTTTGGTGTGGGAAAGGGGAATCAAGAGTGACATCTGGGATTTGGCTTTAACTAGTGAGTTGGTGATGTGCTGAAGAACAATGAGGAGGATGGGGAGGAAGCAAAGTTCTGTTCATATTATGTGCATGAGGCTTCTACTGGACACCTAGAGGAGATGTCAGGAGGGAGCCCATTGATGCATCTGGAGGCATGGGAGTTTTGGGCTGAGAGGAGGAGGGGGGAAGAGGAGGATAACAAGTAGTTTTGGGATGCACAAGATAAAAAGATGTAAAATGTGATATAGAAATAATCAGGAAGATTATTCTTGGATCTTGCAGGGGGAACACCTATCTGCAGCCCTAAGCAGGGCTACTGCTGGGAGAGAGATAGTTTGGGGCCCTCTCTCCTCTGTTGGAAGGGACACACTCCACCGGACAGTGGCTGGAGGAGCACTCAAGGAGCACATATCCCAGAGGCAGGCTTACAGTCGGATGAGTTGTTGGCTTGTAGACGTGTATACCCTATGGGGCTCTCAGCCTTAAAGCTAACCCCTGAGTCATCACCTTTAGCAACTGGTTAACTTAAACAGAAAAGTATAGCCAAAGATGTTGATATGAGGATTTGCTATACTGTGGACCTGGCTTCTGATTCCTTGAGCAGCCTGCATGATCGGAAGGGTGGGAAAACTGAGGTGGAGATGCATGGGGTGGAGGCCAGGCAAAGAGGGATCCCAGATGTCTTTGTTTCCAGGCAAGTGCTCCAGACCTCTAGGACTGTGAGCAGGCTGTTCCTCATGCTGCTGGGGTGATTAAAATGCATATTGTGATTAAAGCAGGCTTGAGGTGAATTTCATAGATCCTGCCACTTTCTCTTCCTGTCTTCCTTGTTAATCTTTTGTGCTTTCCAATTACACTGCATAAGTCCTGCTGCTGAGTATGAGAATCCATCTTCCTTGGGAGAGCCTGCTAATTACCCTCTACAGCAGGGTAGTGTTGTGGATTTTGTCAGAGCAGAAGGGGCCAAGGACAGAAATTACCCTAGACTCCACCAGGAGAGATAATGCTGTTGAGTGATCAATAGTATCATGTTTCAATTATTTATAACTATGTTTTAGTTAGTGCCAGTGTCGGCTCTGCAGAGGCACACATACAGCTCTTGTGAAAAATGCAGGTGTGGTACTGTTCTGGGGAAACGGAACTGGGAGTCCTTGTGAGTTAAGAGCCTGGGAAGAGTTGGGGGCTGGTGATTCCTGAGTATTTTGCAGATGTGCACACTCTCATCTCTATGTGATGCACTGAGGGCAATAGGCCTTCACCTAGCCAAGCACAGGCCTAGCTGCTTGGACTGAGTGATGTGCAGGCCATAGCCCACAAATGCGGTGGTATGTGAAGGGTAAGCTAACACAGCTTTCAACACAAAGGCCTGGGGACCTGGAGTAGGAGAGAAGCCACACTGGGGGATTGTGCTCTGATCAGGGAAGAAGAAGAGAGGAGTCCGTTGGAATGGTTCTCACTGAATCATTCATTCTTTCTTTCTCACACATACCTGGATGAGCTACCATGTGTCAGGAACCCTTCTAGATATTGGGGCGTAGCAGTGGGCAAGACTGAAACCACACACATACATACACACCATAATAATGAGTACTATGAATGAAAAAAGTGAAGCAGAGTAAAGAAGTTATACAAATGTGTGTCTTTGTGGGAAGAAGTGGTATTTTTTTTTTTTTTAACCAAGGAAGGCCCCTTTAATAAGATAAAATTTAGCAGCAGCCAGAAAGAAATTGGGGAGGGAACCACGGAGATGCCTGGGAGTATTTTAGCAGAGAGAACAGCAAGTGCAAAGACCTTGGGGCAGGGGCAGGTTCAGTGTGTTCCAGGCTGCAGGGAATTGATGGAGAGTAAGGGGACATGCAGTTGGGGATTAAGGGGTTGAGAGCAGATCATGCCTGAGAAAGCTGCACCTGCAGGGAAGCTTGGCCTCCAGCTCCCTTCCTGCCTCCTAATACCTCTCCTTAGGGGGAGGGTAATCACACTTATTAATCACCTATGATGTGTTTTTTGTGTGTCTCCTAGGTCAGTATTACGAGTTCCATTGGAGAAAATGGAGGCCTGGAAAGTTTAAATGACTTGCCTCTCAGCAAGGCTGGTGGAAGACCCACGTACCACCTACACCTCTCTCCATGATGCGCTATAGGACCTCTTATTGCACACCTGGGTCACACCTGCAGCCCTCTGTATGCTGCCCACCAGGACTTCTCATTGCACTTATCCAAGGACTTGCTTCTTGAGAAATGCTCTCCCAGCAGAGGGTGAGCTTGTTGCATTGGTGTTCAGTGGAAACAGCATCAACTGTCCTAGGGAAACTGCCACTCAGCATCTTATGTGGGGTGGCAAACAATTAAAACTGAATCTCTAGTCTCAGGAATTTTGAGGGAAAGTGAGAAAGTTCTCTGAGTACTCCCTAATGAGCCAGGGAAGATCAGGGCCACTGTGGCCTCCCTGGGGCCCTCTTAGGCCAGGCATCCTGGATGGAGGTTTGGAGTCCCTTGTCTTGACATAAAAGTAGGATGTGCTTATCTTACCCTCTCCCAGCACACCCCACCTAACTTCAGCCGGCAGTTCAGGTGGCAGATCCCACCTTCCCAAGGGATCTCCTTTATTCTGTGGTTCTCTTTCCTCTCAACCACACTGAAACCATTTCCTCATGGAGGGAGAAGTTCAATGTCACAAATTCTCAACTCTTGTCAACCAAACCCTCTCCTGAGTGTTCTAGAAACAGAATGGGTTGGCTCTTCTCTGTGTTCAAGATTTTAATCCCCTAATCTACACACAATCCTGTTGAAAACCCTAACCCTCTTGGATTTATTCTACCCTTGCAGTGCTTTTTCAAGGGGAATGTCCTGGAACTTCTTAGAATTGTGTAGGCTGGAACAGTACTCAGAGACTTTCTTGTTTAGAGCTTTAAGTTACCAGGTAACAAAGCACATACTATATAAAATGTCTACTGTTCACAATAAATAATGAAATGTTTATGTGTTTGGTTTTTTTTTAGCATTTCCCTAAAGAGTAAAAAGGAGTTGAATTTGCCAGTTGCTTATCAGAAGTTGCGCCCAGGGTCCTCCCATGTCTAGGACCACTGTGGTTTTCTGTGTCTTCTGTAGAAAGTTATGGCTCACTCCCATCTAGGGGGCTGGGCTATTCCTGGCCCTGGGGAGAAGTTGACATTCTGCCCCTCAGAGACCCTTGAGGAAGTCCAGGTATAATGAAGTGTGTCCTCGCCAAAGAAAGTGAGGCCAGAGGGGATGGGTCTTTCCTGTCTGTGCAAACATAATCATCTGAGGTTGGTCCCTAGCTGTGGCTGTTCCTTAGGGAGGGCACACCTCACTCTGCAGGCGCTGTGTGGAAGGGGGCTCAGCATCCACATCTCAGACACAGTGCATGACAGCTGGATTCTAAGGCTCTAAAACACTTCTGGCAGGATAAAGTCTCAAAGACTCTAGGTGTCTGATATCCTCTAGTGTTGTAGAGATCCTGGACACAGAGGCAGGTGGGTTAGCTCCCTGCTACCAAAGAACCTCAGGCTAGGGGAGACCACAATATACTTCGTATACTTACCAGTAAGCTGTTCAGGACCTAAGTCAAGGAAAGTGTGGGGTCTGTGGAGGTGTCTAGCCCAGATTCTACATGTTTCTGGAAGAAGCAGCTTATAACTGAGCAAAATTTTGAAGGATGAATAGGAGTTAGCCAAGGGTAGGAACAGAAAGAGGAAAAGCTAGGTGGAAGGAATAGAACATGTAGAGGCTGAAGCACAGAGCAGCATGCCACATGGAAAGTGGCCAGGAGCTTGGCATGGGGGACCACAGAGTGCTGGTGACAAGCGGATTGTGCCAGTCCACCTCCACCCTTCCTCCACGCTGTGGGCCTTGGGTTCAAGAAAAGGCATCTGCTAACAGACCAGTTTACTGGGATCAGGAGACTTATCCCATGTGGGCTCCAGGCACAGCAGCAGCCTTCTCTTTGTGTACTCTTTTGGGACCCCATCTCATTTCCTCTGCCCTAAAGCTGTACAGTCACTAAGTTTCCAAGTCCCAACTCATGTTTTTATTCCATTGCATTTTGGAGAGTTTTTTTTTTTAAATTTATTTTTATTTTTATTTTTTGATAAATTTATTTTTTATTGGTGTTCAATTTGCCAACATCTAGAATAACACCCAGTGCTCATCCCGTCAAGTGCCCCCCTCAGTGCCCGTCACCCAGTCACCCCCATCCCCCGCCCACCTCCCTTTCTACCACCCTAGTTCATTTCCCAGAGTTAGGAATGGAGAGTCATAGTCAATGGGAAGCCTAATGTACAATAAGTTTATCACATAATTGCCAGGATTTAGTGTCTCTGCTTACTTTGGAGGATTATTAATCAAAGTGTCACCAATGGGTCCATGCAAAGATATACTCCTAGAATTGGGGGAGGCTTTCATACAGAGATGTCCTGCAATGTCTGAAAATGTCACAATGATCGGTGCGGTTGGCTGGCTTTTGAGCATAGCATCCTCTCCAGAGCATGGTGCTGACACTGTTGAGCATTGCAGTCAAACACCAGGCTTAGGGACATCTCATCAGATGTGGCGCCCATCCCTGCTGGGCTTGAGGCTGAAAATGGCTCTACTGACAGCATAACTATTATGTTTTTAATGGAAAATAATTTAATGAAGGCTTATTCACAGGGCAGGGTTAAAGGAATTAATAAGAGCTGATGAGGCATGCAGGGAGCATCAGCAATGGTGGGAAGCCATTTCCACCTGCAGGCCAATGAGGGGAGCTGGCCTCCCAGAGCCCAGTGACAGCCGCAAGGGCTAGGGCTGGGGGTGAGGAGCTGGTGTGGCTGTGGCTGCAGAGGGCCACTGCCTCTGCTATTATTATTAATGTTGTTTGCTGTCTTTTTTGTTACCATTTCAAAAATTGTGGTTAAATATATATAACATAAAATTTACCAGCTTAACCATGTTTAAGTAGATAGTTAATGACATTAAGTACATTCATATTGTTGTGTGAGCATCATCACCATCTGTCACCAGAACGTTTTCAACTTGCAGAGCTGAAACTGTATGCACTGAACGATGGCTCCCCATTCCACCTTCCCCTGGCCTCTGGCCACCACCATTCTGCTTGTGATTCTATGAATTTGACTATTCTGTGTGCCTCATGTAAGTGGAATCATGCAGTATTTGTCTCTTTGTGAATGACTTATTTCACTTAGCATTATGTCCTCAAGTTTTGTTCAAGCTATAGCACACATCAGAATGTCCTTCCTTTCAAGGCTGAATCATACTCCAGTGTGTGCATACGCTGCATTTTGTGTTTCTTCCATGTTTTAGTCATTGTGAATGATACTACTATGAAAATGGCTGCATGCATATCTCAGTGAGACCCTGTTTTCAATTTTTTTTTGTATCTTATGGTAATTCTATGTTCAATTTTTTGAGGACCTGACTAGAAGTATTATATTTAATGACTGAAGTGATTACTTTCCTTTTTCTTCTGGATCTCATTGTTTTCATTTGGAACTGAGACGAAGAAGTCCATACTTCTCAGTGCAGTTTGGTAGATTCTGTTCTATAATGAATTACAGAGCATGTGACAAATCTTAGCTACTATTGGTTATTTCTTTCATCTTTCCTACCCTCTTAGGAATTTTTGGTGAGTTCTCAGCACTGTGCTGTACAGGTAACTGTTTCCAACTGTTGGCTCGAGGTGGATACCAGGTTAGGCAGACTCCAATTTTATGTGAGGCTTAAGGACGGTTTGGTATTAGGGTGGGGAGCAATACTGAGGGACAGCATCTATAAGCTTTGATTCCCTAATTGTCTATGAGGTAATAATGCTGACTGAATGAGAGGCCCACCTGTCTCATATGTTCCTAGGTGACAGGTAAGGTAATGGGTCTCAGGGAGCACTGTGGTGGTGGTGGGAGTCACCCTGGGGGCTGTGTTCAGGCCCTCTGCTAGGGCTTGCTTCTCCCTTCCCTGCAACTGTTCTGCTGGCCAGTAGCCATGCCCCTTCTTCTTCTCCCCACTTTTAGTCTATCACTAAGCTCCTCACTTCTGGCTCCTAAATCTGTCTTAAATTCACCCTGTCTCTCCACCTCCACCACTGAGACCTTATCTAGAACCCATTTTTATCTAGGTCCCTCCAAGTACTGAATCTGGCTAGAGTCTCTTCCTCCATCCAGTCTGCACTCAGGGGCCCTTGGGTTCTTCCTAAGCTACCAACTTGGCTGAATGATGATTGCCTTCTTGACACCCCCAGAGCCCAGGCTAGCTCTCTCACTCCCAGCCCTATGGGCTACAGGGATTTCCCCTACCCATTCCTCTCCCTGGAACCCTTCTCTCAGTCCTCAGCCTGAGCTGAGAAGTTGCTCTTCCACAGAGCCCTGCAGAAGTGGGTGGTGGGCAGCTTTCCTCTGCTTCTGCAGCACTCTGCACTCACTCCAGCATTTATTACAATCTTCAGCAATTTCCTATTTTCTTTTGATCTCCTGAGGGTAGGGCTCCATCCCCTCCCTCATGATAGGTCCCTTTATAAGTAATACTTTCAGAAAAGAATGAAGGAGAGGACACATCCAGGGTTTTTAACTTAATTATGTACTTAAAGGTGAGACTTCCCCAGACTTTGGCATGGTCCTATTCCTAGACACAATGTCCCACACATTACACTGCTGCCATCCCATCAAGTTGGCTGGTACCTGTCCCTCTGAGGCTTGCCCAGCATCATTGCTGCATTTCTCCAGTTGACTTGTTCAGCTGGAACTGCTTTATCAATTGTCTGAACAGTTGGGATCCTGAGATCAATACAAATGATTCACGGTTTAGTGCATTTGTTAGATATCCTATTTCTATAATTATGAATGTTCTTTGCTAACCGCTCTAGCACATTAGCATATCTGGATTTTCTCTACTATTTAGAAAATAAAATTATGTTTTAAACATACTGAGGTGCATTCTTACCTGCGTTAGGTGCCGTAAGAATCAGCTGTTCACTGGTCTCCATGGGAACCTGTCAGAGGTGTGACATTCACAAGTAGCCAGCTCTGTGTCTGTGATGCTTTCTGCATCCCCTGTGACCTACAGACCCTTATTATAAAGTATCAGAGCAGAAAACCCTAACCAGCGACTCTAATGATGGAGGCCATGTGACTCCTTGGTCACATACAGCCTTGCACATCCAACCAGCAGCTCCTCTGGAAGCTTCTGCCTGCCACCCACAGCCACCCACATACCTTAGTTTCTTCCCTGTGCTCCCAAGTGTTTTACACAGTCAACTCATTCCATGCTCACATTGTCCTCCTGACTGCTTAAGTGTCTGACTGGCAAAAATGGCACCCTTGAGTGGGGCCATTAGTCTCCTTGGCTATGAGTCCTCGAGACCAAATTTGCCACCTGGCAAGTACTTAGGAGATATTTGTGAAAGAATGAGTACCAGAAGGAGTGAGTGAGGACTATGAGAAATGACCCCGGCCTCTTTAGGACCATCCTTAGGCCTTTTGGAAGAAAGAAAGAGCCCTGTCCTAACAGTTGTGCATGGTTCCTGTTCTTTCTTGATTATTATTATTATTATTATTATTATTATTATTTGTATTGATAATTATTTATAAACCACCTCATGAAACAAAAGTGGGGGAATTTGAGATGGTGTTCACAGTACATATAATTCTACCACATGTGAAAGGTCAAGGAAGGAAATGGGGCTGGAAGAAAATTTAGGGTGGGTTAATGGATGAGGTGGTCTTTTCTCTGTATAAATGTGTACCATGCTTTCTTGTGCCATTGCCAGGTGTGAGCCCCACTTGACTCCTTGGTTCTCCATGGATCAGAATAAAGAAAGAAACACAGCATCTCACAAGATGAGAGAAACCAGCCTCTGTGGGTCCTGAGCCTGAAAGTTAGTTCCCAGTTGCTCAAGGAGAGACCCACTGTGGGCATTAAAGCCAAGAGTCTCCAGGAGAGCACAGGGAAGTGGCAGCTGCCATAGACCTGCGGAGCCCATCTGATCCCAGATGAGGTGGGAAAGAATCCATAGCCTGGGAGCAATTAACAGAGCCTCTGGAGGCCACACTGGTCCAAAGGAAAGGAGGCCCTTCTATAGTGTGTTTTGTTGAACATCAAACAGCGTGATGGATCACAGATGTGCAAATGCCAGGAGAAATATAAAGCCCAGCAACTGACAAGCACACATGTGGCTCTATCACCACTAAGTTATAAAATTGCCACTAAGCAGCCACCTTTCTCTTCCAAACCTCTTTACTGATCTGCTGTTTGGGATAAAGTGACAGTATTAGGCACATTGGACCTGGTGTGGGAAATCTAGGCTTGTACTGAAAGACATTATTAGCCTGTTTTACTCATGGGACAGGATAAAGCTGAGAGGAAAGAGGGTTTGGAATCTTCCCCTGTAACTTCAAGGTGTGTTCATTCTGGATCTGCTGAGTGTGGCAGTACAGGAAGCTGAGTGCCTTGGGCCTGGAAGATCAGTCTGGAACTTGGCCCCCACCTCTAGGAATTCCTCCTAGAGTGCTTTCCACTAGGCTCTGGGCGAACCAGGCCCCAGATTAAAAGCAGAATAGTGCAGAGTGGAAAGAGAGCTCTGGAATCAACCTGGGGCCTCCATGGGGGGCTTGGATACATGCAGCAATGTGGTTGCAAATCTTCCATGAAAATGTTGAGATGGAAGCTGTGCACAGTAGGTGCTCAAGGAGCCTCCCTCTCCCCTGGTCCCTGGCTCTTCACTCACTCATGCGCCGACTTTTGGTAGGTTGTTTAGTGGGTCTGCCATGCTGTTTTAGATCATGGGATCCTTTCTGTCCCAGGGCCCCTCCAAGCTCAGGCTTCCTGGGAAGGAGTGAGCTGGCCCTTTCAGATGAATGTCTGTGGAATTACATCGGCAGTTACATAGCCTACAGTGAGGGTAAACCACTGGAATTTATGGTGCATGGCTTCAAATCTAATGCAGCATCTAGGTTGTGTTTCCACATGTCCCTATGTGCCCACGGGAAGAGCTGGCATTGTCCTTGCTCTTTCTTTTCCTCCACAGTGGTAAGCTGAAGGCCCCTTTCTCAGGCATAGGGTATGTTCCAGAGGGAGCAGCCTGGAGAGGGAAATAAGAACCACCATTGATTTCCCATCATGATAAACATCCAGCTAGGAAAACACTCTCCTCTTCTCCACTCTGAGTCATTTAAGTACCTGCTGGGCAATGTTCTCTGCTCTGTGATGGAAGATAAAGGAAAGGTATACCTCTGCATTATGGGTGGGGCCTGGAGGCCACAGGACTTGGAAGTAGCTAGAAGCCTGGAAAGGGCTTCCTTGGGCTGGCCACTCAGCAGGTCACTCTCAGAACTTCCCTCCTAAAGCCCAGGGCCAGGTCTTCCCAGTACACCCAGCCCCACATCCCTCAGAGTGCTGCTGTTCGGTATCCCTGCAGACATGGGATGCTCACCTCTAACCCATGTCCTGGACTTGCATTGGTCCTGCTCCACTGCAGCCATGGCCACCTCTCTAGATAGACTACAATGCTAATGACGTCCGTGATTCTGCTGCTCTGCCGAAGCAGCTTCGGTATGTTGCTTTTGCAGGCCCCTATCTTGCCATTATCTGCTCTTGCAGTGTCTTGAGAAGAACACACTGTGATGGCTCCTGGTTTGGAATCATAAAAATTATGTATTTGCAGGTTTAAGCCAGTCAGTGGCAGTCCTTTGACATGATGAAATGGTCACTGTGTGAGATTTGATGTTATGCAACACATCAGTCAGATCTGCACTATTTAATTATCTGGATGTGGATATCTGGGTGGCTCAGTTGGTTAAGCATCTGCCTTTGGCTCAGGTCAAGATCCCAGGGTCCTGCTCAGCGAGGAGTCTGTTTCTCCCTCTTGCTCTGCCCCTCCTCCTGCTTGCGCTATCACATAAATAAAATATTAAAAATTATTATTTATTATTAATAAAATATTAAAATATAATTTGCTGGATGTGAGTTTACAGAGAGTCAACTTAGTTTTGGAGTTTAAAAAAATTTTTTTTCAAAATTTTTAGCTTTATTGAGGTATAATTGATAAACAGAAATGGTAGTTTTAGTGTACAACTTGATGCTCTGATACATGGTGAAATGATCACTATGGTCAAGCTGATTAACACATCCAGCACCTCACACTTCTACCATTTTCTTCTTGTTTATGTGTGTGGTGAGAGCACTCAAAATCTCCCCTCTCAGAAAATTTCAAATACACAATTCAGTCCTGTTAACTATAGTCATATTGCTTGCTGTACAGTAGATTTCCACAGCTTATTCATCTTGCATAATAGAACTTCGTGACTCCTTTACTAGAATGTTCCTGCCTGCTTCTCTGCTTGGAAGATCCTATTAATCATTTATGACCCACAGCATACGCACCTCCTCCAAGAAGTCCTCCCAGCCCCACCAGCTCACCTAGGCTCAACTAGCAATGCACAGTGGAGGGCAGCATTCAGCAAAGTCTTACTGGATGAAGAGGCTCCACCTCTGCGGTGGATGAGGGATGGATATCCAGAAGCAGGAGGCAAAGATGCAAAGACCTGTCACTGTCATTGATGTCCCAGTTTCACCATCATCCACTCTCTTATACACCTGTGGTGACAACTCTTGGGAGCCAGTGTTGGTTGGGTTGTTCCTTAAAGATTCTCTTCAGTCCTGGGACACCTAGGTGGCTTGGAATGCCTGGGTGGCTCAGTGGTTGAGTGTCTGCCTTTGGCCCAGGGTGTGATCCCGGAATCTTGAATTGAGTCCCACATTGGGCTCCTTGCAGGGAGCCTGCTTCTCCATCAGCCTGTGTCTCTGCCTCTCTCTCTCACTCTCTGTGTCTCTAAAGAATAAATAATGTGCAGTAAAGAATACCAGCAAGGTCACCTGCAAGGTTAGGAGTCTCACCTTGTTGTCTGGACCCATGCTATTTGAAAATTCATACTTTGCCTAGCGATTTTCTTTTAAAAATACATGTGTAATCTCTGGGGTACCTGGATGGCTTAGTCAGTTGAGTATCCAACTCTTTTTTTTTTTTTTTCTTTTTTTTTTTTTAAAGATTTTATTTATTTATTCATGATAGTCACACGGAGAGAGACAGAGAGGCAGAGACACAGGCAGAGGGAGAAGCAGGCTCCATGCACCGGGAGCCCGACGTGGGATTCAATCCCGGGTCTCCAGGATCGCGCCCCAGGCCAAAGGCAGGCGCCAAACCGCTGTGCCACCCAGGGATCCCCAACTCTTTTTTTTTTTTAAAGATTTTATTTATTTATTCATGATAGTCACACGGAGAGAGACAGAGAGGCAGAGACACAGGTAGAGGGAGAAGCAGGCTCCATGCAGGGAGCCTGACGTGGAATTCAATCCCAGGCCTCCAGGATCGCGCCCCGGGCCAAAGGCAGGCGCCAAACCGCTGCGCCACCCAGGGATCCCAGTATCCAACTCTTGATTTTGGCTCAGGCTATGATCTCAGAATCATGATCTCAGTGTCATGAGATTGAGCCTTGCCTTGGGCTCCACGATCAGTGGGCATCTACTTGAGATGCCCTCTCTCCCTCTCCTACTCCTCCCTGCCCACACTCACACACTCACTCTCTAAGATAAATAAATAAATCTTTTAAAAAATATAAGTGTAATCTCTGCTTACAGAAAATAAAACAATGCAGAAATCCATAAACATTCCTTTTCCCCTCTCACTTGTGAGGAAATTCTTGCTCAGAGGCTCAGGGTGGTTGAGGGGTGGGAAAAAGAGGACTGGCTATGTGAGGACTGGGCCAGATGGCCATAAGCCTGCCTCCACTAACGATGTGGGGAATGCCACCTACAAAGTCTTTCTGCGGCTATGATTTCACCCTTCTTTTTTTAAAAAATTTTATTTATTTATTCATGATAGTTACATAGAGAGAGACAGAGAGGCAGAGACACAGGCAGAGGGAGAAGCAGGCTCCATGCAGGGAGCCTGACGTGGGATTCGATCCCAGGTCTCCAGGATCGCGCCCCGGGCCAAAGGCAGGCGCCAAACCGCTGCGCCACCCAGGGATCCCTGATTTCATCCTTCTGACACACTGTCTCAGTCCAGTGTGGGCATTTCCCCCACCCAAACAGAAAAATGACAGCAGGTGGGAGTGGCCATTCCAGGCCATAAGCTCAGCTAACTCCTGGACTGTTGTAATAGCCCATTGCCTTGTCTGTTACTTGAGACAGAACTGATCCAGCCTCTACTTCCCGGTCCAGCCTCCTGTGGACCAGGAGAGCCTTAGGGGAAGAGTGTGCTTTTGGAAGCATGGATCACTCCTTTCAATCATGAGTTAGTCACTTACAAGCTGTGTGTCCTTGAGAGAGCATCACTTCTCTGACCCTCAGTTCTTTTTCTTATTTTTTAATTTTTTAATATATATTTTTTATTGGAGTTCCATTTGGCAACATATAGCATAACACCCGGTGTTCATCCCATCAAGTGCTCCCCTCAGTGCCTGTCACCCAGTCACCCAACCCCCTGTCTACCTTCCTTTCCACTTTCCCTTGTTCATTTCCCAGAGTTAGGAGTCTCTCATGTTCTGTCACCCTCACTAATATTTCCCACTCATTTTCTCTCCTTCCCCTTTATTCCTTTTCACTATTTCTTATATTCCCCAAATGAATGAGAACATAAATGTTTGTTCTTCTCCGATTGACATATTTCACTCAGCATAATACTCTCCAGTTCCATCCACGTTGAAGCAAGTGTGGGTATTTGTCATTTCTAATGGCTGAGTAATATTCTGTTGTATATGTAGACCACATCTTCTTTATCTATTCATCTTTCGATGGACACCAAAGATCCTTCCACAGTTTGGCTACTGGGGACATTGCTGCTATAAACATCGGGGTGCAGGTGTCCTGCTGTTTCACTGCATCTGTTGGGTCCTAGTCCTTTCTATTTTTAACTCTTTGAGGAACCTCCACACAGTTTTCCAGAGTGGCTGCACCAGTTCACATTCCCACCAACAGTGCAAGAGGGTTCCCCTTTCTCCACATCCTCTCCAACATTTGTTGTTTCCTGTCTTGTTAATTTTCCCCATTCTCACTGGTGTGAGGTGGTATCTCATTGTGGTTTTGATTTGTATTTCCCTGATGGCAAATGATGTGGAGCATTTTCTCATGTGCTTGTTGGCCATGTGTATGTCTTCTTTGGTGAAATTTCTGTCCATGTCTTTTGCCCATTTCATGATTGGAAAGCTGTGATCATCAAGACAGTGTGGTACTGGCACATAGATCAATGGAACAGAATAGAGAATCAGAAATGGGCCCTCAACTCTATGGTCAACTAATATTCAACAGAGCAGGAAAGACTATCCACTGGAAAAAGGACAGTCTCTTAAATAAATGGTGCTGGGAAAATTGGACAGCCATGTGCAGAAGAATGAAACTGGACCATTCTCTTACACAATACACAAGATAAACTCAAAATGGATGAAAGATCTAAATGTGAGTCAAGATTCCATCAAAATCCTAGAGAAGAACACAGGCAACACCCTTTTTGAACTTGGCCACAGCAACTTCTTGCAAGATACATCTATGGAGGTAAGGGAAACAAAAGCAAAAATGAATTATTGCGAATTCATCAAGATAAAAAGCTTCTGCCCAGTGAAAGAAACAGTTAACAAAACTAAAAGACAACCTACAGAATGGGAGAAGATATTTGCAAATGACCTATCAGATAAAGGGCTAGTATCCAAGATTTATAAATAGTTTATTAAACTCAACAGCAATGAAACAAACAACCCAATCATGAAATGGGCGAAAGATATGATCTGACCCTCAGTTCTATCTTCTACTTGTGTAGATTGTAATATATACCTTATAAGACTACAATAGAATGAAACAAGATTCTATAAGTAAAATGCCTAGATTGGGTTGGGCCTACATAGGTGCTTTGTAAATATTGAACACCTTTCTTATCATCCAGATCACCCCACTCCAATCCTGATAAGAATCTGGAATGTGAATATTATACAATTACTTGCTTGAACAATATTTAATTTTTCTCCCAGCTCCATGTGGCAAATCAAATTAAATATGGCTTGGTAGCCAGCTTTGTGAAGGGGGCTCACACCTTTCTAGTCCTATTTCTAAGTATCCAATCATTGAGAGACAGCACTGCTTTTCCACTTGTCCAACACTGGCCAAAGTGCTGGTCTCTCTAGCCTGAGCTCAGAAGGCAGAAGACCTAGTCCTTTGGGTCTTGTTCTATGTCTACAATCAGGCTGAACACAGATCGCTTCAGCAGCTTGGAGCCCACTGGATCCTGGGAATGCTACCTCTCTGTCCAGCTCTAAATAGAGGAAATGAAACGCTGTCAGACCATCCTGGGCACATGCCCAAGGACAGATGAAGTCCCAGCCCAACCTTGTTTCTCCTCTGCTCACATGGTCAAGAAATGGTTTACCTGGTCAGGCCTGTCAGCTGAAAGGAAAAGGAGCGTCCAGAAACAAGGGGCTTCTTTACAGCACACTGGCTTTTTCCTCATTTGCTATAGCCTCTGCTCAGAGCTTTTTGGAAGCTGGAGAATCTACTGGATTTACTGCATGGATGAAGGCAAAGGTCCTGTTGGCCTCTCTGGTTGCCGGAGAGTCTCTTATCTCAGTGTTCATATCATTCCTCATCTGAGTCAGTGAAGCACACAGATTTATGAAGCATCCATTAATCATTTTTAAAAAGATTTTACTTATTCATTCATGAGAGAGAGAGAGGCAGAGACACAGGTAGAGGGAGAAGCAGGCTCCATGCAGGGAGCCCGACGTGGGACTCGATCCTGGGTCTCCAGGATCAGGCCCTGGGCTGAAGGCGGCACTAAGCTGCTGAGCCACCGGGGCTGCCCAAATCTTTTATCCACTTACCCAACACATCTTTAATGTAAACACACTCTATGCCAGTGCTCTAATAGAAGACACAGGGACTGACAAAGATCCAAGCTGCCATGGATGCTGACCTCAGGAGCCTGCGGTTCAGTGGGGGGCAGACAGCATTAATTAGGTAATCAAGACAAATGCAAACTTGATTGCAAATAGTGATAAATACCTTGGAGGACATACCTCAGAGCTTACCACTGAGGCTGACTTGGTCCTGGGAAGCTGGCCTTCCTGGGAATACCACACTTGAGCTGAGAGCTAAAGCATTGATGTGATAGTTGTTGACTAAGCAAATATGAGTGTTAATAACAGAGATGAC
The DNA here is from genome assembly GCF_048164855.1 of Canis lupus baileyi. Taxonomy (NCBI): domain Eukaryota; kingdom Metazoa; phylum Chordata; class Mammalia; order Carnivora; family Canidae; genus Canis; species Canis lupus. Next base: position 27,138,352 of record NC_132857.1, on the reverse strand, counting down.
CTTATACTGTACTGACCACCTCCAGGATCTGTTCTCAGTGATTTTTGAGACTGAGTTTTTGAGCATCCCCAAAGCCTGTGGCCTGGTTGCTGCTCATAATCCCCAGCTCATGGGCAAGGACCTGAGATATGGAGAGTAGTAGGGAGGGAATGGAGCTCACCACCAAGCTCTGCTGCTACCCAGAGTGAGGGAAGAGGGGGAGACACAGAAAAACAAGCAAGGGGAGGAAACCCTTAAGGAACATTTGCAACTTAAAAACTTGCAGTGAACAAACCCAGCTGAACAAATACTTGGAGTTAGCCCTGAGCTTGATCAAGCCAAAGAAACTGGGTGCTACACACCACCTACCATTCCCCTGGGACTGAGGGTATACACCCTTACACTGGGCAGGTGGAGCAGAAAAATAAAAAGGTTGCTGATTGGATGAAGTGGTCAAAGAGGGAGGTGGTGCTCCCTGAATTCTGTTGTCACTCCTGTCTCAGGAGAGGGGGCTCTGTGATATAGGCATCTTCCTACCCCTTGGCTAGAAGTGGATGGAGCTGAGAGGTTCTTAATGGTGCCTCTTGGATTTGACTTGGCTCTCAATTTAACAGAGAGTGTGAGATTATCCACAGACACCTACCTCACTATTGGGACCCAGCCTCCTGCATTCACTAACATGTCAGGAGATATAAGATTTTATAGATGGAAAGTCATTATTAGGGACTGAAGGACAGAGAGACAAAAGATGCCAGAGAAAACATAGCCCAGTGCAGACAGGAATAGATCCTCACCAAATGATAAGGAAGCTCTTGACAGGTTGTAAGGCTGTATATTACATCATAGTGCACCAACACTAGGATGTACATTTCTTTTTTTTTAAGATTTTATTTATTTATTCATAGAGACAGAGAGAGAGAGGCACAGAGACACAGGCAGAGGTAGAAGCAGGCATGATACAGAGAGCCTGACGTGGGACTCGATCCAGGGTCTCCAGGATCACGCCCTGGGCTGCAGGCGGCACCAAACCGCTGCACCACCGGGGCTGCCCAGGATGTACATTTCTTTTGTGTGTGTGCATTTCAACATTTCTGCAGCCCAATGTCAGGCATCTTATGATTGATAGTGTCTTATACCATGGTGTCCAGGAGGTGACAGCAGTGATGTAGTTGCCATTACTCACATATACACAGACTTGGTTATAGCTGGAGTAACCCCACATCCCATGTTGCTGGGGACAGTCCTGGCTTATGTCAGTTGCCCTGTATTATTGATAGCATCCCTTTTATCTGTAAAAAATGTTACAATGGGTTGATAAATTGCATAGTCTCTCCATCACTTTAATTGCATTATGCTCACTGTTGGTACTATATATCTATCAAGGTCTAAGTACCATTAAAAGTGTCTTTATAAAGATAATATTATGATATAGCAATGGAATAAAAGATTGTGTATATGGAAAGGAGTGCAGATAGCACAGGGGTGTAACTTTGATATTAGTGATGCACATGGTTGCCATTTAAAGAATGATGATAATGTCATGTATTCTTGCAAAGCAACAACTAGTAGCTTATGGGATCAAAGAAAAGAAGCCCCCACATGTGATGCGTGCTGGGTTATTTTGACTGAGTGTGTGTAAAAGGACACAGTAAGCAATGCAGTTGAAGGCAAGTAAATTGCCAGGAGACATTTTTGGTAAATGAACTTGATGCTGATCCACTGAAAAAAATACTACCTCAAGGAAAGTGCATTGGCTGTGTTTGCTGGCAGGTGCCTTTTTTACTAGAGGGCAGAACTACATTGAGAACTGAAAAACAAAAACAAAAACAAAAAAAGAGAGAGAGAACTGAAAAACAGTCACCAAAATAATACTGGGGAAAGGGTTCTCGTATGACCAGTTAGCAGTACATAACTTAATAGGTCTTGCACACTTTATGATGAAACATGGCAGGAGCTAAAAGGCTCCTCACCTGCTGGAGCTTGTGGACATTTAGGTAAAAAGTCATTATTTTCCAGTGTTCTCACTTCAGACTTTCACCATCTGACAGAGGATGGGCTCTGGAGGTCATCTGCTTAGGCTCCTATCAGCACCCTTTTACCTACTACCCTGTGTCTGATTGAGGGCAAGTCCCTTGCCCTCTCTCAGCTGTGGTACTTTCTTCTGAGCCATGGAGTTAAGCATTGTCCTGCCTGATGAAATTCTATAAAGAATAAATAAACTGATGTGAGCTGCTCAGCACAGATCCTGATGCTTGGGAAGCACACGGATATAGCTTGTATGATTATTGCTGCTGCTGCTGCTGCTGCTGTCAGCCTTCTCCACTTCCCACACTGTAAACTGCAGCAATAATACCTCATGATACTTGCCATCACATTGGTCCACGGTCTTCTGGCTGTAGGTGAGTTCCCTGAAGACATCATAGTTTTCTCATAGCAGAGTGAATCTGGTGAATGAATTAATGAATGAACAATGGGACCTGATTCTCAGCACTACACTTATTTTCTCATACAAAGCTCCTCTAGGAGAGACTATGAAGGCAAATGTATTTGAATGCATGATGACTCAATGGGAGTAATTCACAAAGAAGATGCAAGGAAGTCAGCTAGGTAGGAGTAGAGCTGTAGGAGTGAGACTGGCTGATTTGGAGGACCCTGGAGAGAAATGCTGCCCTTCCTCACACCTTCCCAGTGCTGCTTCCTTCCACTCACCCTGTGCTTCTCAGGTGGGAGGATGGTTCTTGATAAATCCAAAGTGAGGGTCTGGGGAAGGAATCTGATTCTGAGTGAGACAGCCAGAGGCTTTGGGGAGAAACCAGAGGACCCTTGGTCACCCAGCTGGACAGGCAGCCAGACAGCAATGATGAATAGGACCCTCCAGCTGGGAGCCACCTGCCCAAGACAGGCCCATTTGTCTTTAATGGGGGATATTCTTTCTCAGCTGTTAGCAAGCAGAAGCATCTCTGTGTAGCTGGGCACAGTTTCCACTGCCCAGCCGCACTGCTTGCATCAGCACCCCACGCCATGTGTGAGACATTGCTGTTTTTCTCAGTGCTCTACCGTTCACCATCTATACTCTCACTACCAGGCATAATGTTTCTATTAGTGTTTTTTTCCTACCTGTCTGAGAACAGGTGACTTGGGTTCTGGCCCTGCTTCTTACTCCAACTGCCCTTGTTATCTTTGACAAATGACCAAATGTGTCTGAACCTTTGCTTATATTTATTAAAATGAGTCACTCTCCATAATGTCTTCCAAGGTATGTTTTGGCATTTTATTGGAAAAATATAGAATAAATAGCTTCTACAGGAGCATACAGAAAAATCAGCATTCAGATTAGAATTCCTGAATTTTCGGTTTACATCTTCACATCAGTTCTTTTAGCTTTGCTTCCCTACCAGAGTCACATGGGAAATGCTGATGAGTCCATGTCTTTCTGACTGTAATGACATTGAGGAAACATGGATTCCCTCAGGATCAAGGGCCCAAAGAACCAAAGAGGGTTAGAGAAAGAACCTGACCACCTTGCTGTCCTGAATCCCACCTTGCTGGGTTTCCTGGGTTCCTTTGTTCTAGAACTTGTGACATGAGCATATTGGGGTTTCTGAGAAGAGCCATGGGAAGTTGGACATGACTCTGGGTCGATGAGACAGACCTAGCTGGGGGTCAGGAACCCTGGAGCCTATTTCTGGCTGGGCTGCCAATACCCTTTCTCAGCTGCTTTCTCCAATACCCTTTGTGCCAGCTGCTTGGCCTTCCTGAATGTTCAGTGTTTGTAGGAGAAGGGTTGGACTCCATGATTCAGGTCCCTTTAAATAAACCATCCTATGGCTCCATGTGGAAGCATGGACATGTTCTGTGGATATGGCTGTATCAGTTAAAGTCCAGGCAGGAAAACAGAAAACAAGCATATAGGATATTTCAAATGGAGGGGATTTAATACAGGGAACTGTTTACATGGGCGTGGGAAGGTTGAATGAATGGAAAGGGAGGAGGAGGTGACTCAGAAATGGGTAAGTGCAGATTGCAGCCACTGTCTCCTAGGGCTAGGGGGACAAAAGGGAAGGGTGCAGAGGTGGGGCAGCTGTGGGCCTAGAGAGGGGGTTACTGGAGCTGGTGCTTGGACAACAGAGGCTGAATGCAGCTTGTGCTCAGCTCTCTGAAGGAAGCCTGGACACCACTCAGGGAGGCAGCGTGAGGAGTCACATGGCTGGTGCCTGAGCTGCTAATGGTGTTAAGGTGCAGCTGCCACTATTGGTGCAGAGATATTGACAGGAGCTGGGAGCAGAAAGAGGATCTCTTTCTCCATTGGACCTCAGTTTCCTACCAGTGTCTCTCACTGGCAGGACCAAAAAGGAAGTCCTTCAGGGAGGAAATTTGAGTAATGGGGCCTGTATCTTCCTGCTCAACACCACAGAGCTGAGTACGGAAGAGTGGGCTGGGGTGGGATTTAATAGAGTACAAAATACTGCCACAGATGCTAAGCTTTTGTGTGTCTGGTAGCTATCCACCAACATCCCTGCTCACCCTCCCATCTTCTACTTCCCAACTGTGTTTCAGAGGCCATTTCAGAAAAACAAAGCCAAGATAGTATAGGAGCCCATGCTTTCTAGGTAAGGGTTCTTCCTACTGTACATCCTGTCCTCTGGCATATAGGCCATCTGACTGTACCATGTGCTCATTGAAATTTCACCCATAATGGGACTTTTTTTCACCTAATATTTTGCTTGAAATCAAAACAGTGGCCGAAAGGCTCCCTTTAGCATGTTGCCCTGGGACTCTGGAGAATGTCAGAAGCAGAGGAGGAAAATAATCAGCCTGAATCTTTACAGCTAATTAGTTTGCCAGGAAACCAATCCCAGGTCCAGAAGCAATTATTTTTACCAGCTGAAGGATCTTTGTCAGCAGGAGCGTCCTTCCATGCAAAGACAGAAAGGCTGGTGCAGGGGTCATTGATGACAAGGGGATACACTCATTTCCCAGAGTGGATGCACTCTAGCTGTGACCCAGGAGTGAATGACCCTTTCCATAGACAACTTTTCTATACCAACTTCCAGGAGGTCAGTTTGACTCCCCCAACATTGCTGAGAAAAGTATGTGCCGAGTAGGAAACCATGCTGCTGCTAGACTAGGATCTCTCACCTCTGAGTTGTTGTGTGAGTTAGGGTGTGATTAACCTTATGAGAGGGATCTGGGATGAGACATGAGCATCAGAGCTGGGGCAGTGCTTGATCCTAACTTTCTCTGAGAAGGGAGATGAATAGAGTCATGGCTTCTTATGAGTTATCTAGCCATTTGATCCCCAAACTGATTGAACATCAGGATCACCTGGTAGGCTCCTGAAATTCAGATTCCTGGGCCCCATTCCAATTCAGAACTTCTGGATGTAGAGAGTAGAAATCTGTAATTTATGGTCCAGATAATCATTTTCTGGAAGCACTCACTTAGGTCAAGTCCTCTTCTAGTGAAATAATGTCCTCAGTACCCTGCCTCAGGGGATGAGGGCATATGCATACCAGCTTCCCTTGAAGTTCTGGGGGCTCTCTGCTGCAGGAGAACCTGGTGCACCTTATGGAGGTTTACTGAGAAAACAGGGGTCCAAACCCTCCTAAATCTTGCTGCCAGACCCTAGGTCTCAAGGTGTGTCCAAAGGTACAGCTGGACCATCCTCAGCAGTGCTTCTTCCATGTGTCGGGTTCACACATGTTGGGTTGGACAGTATTCTTTTGGAGACTTCCCATCCATTGGCTCATTGAACTTCCAGCAAGCCTTGGTAGTTATATTCCATCATTATTCTTTTTGTAGGTGAGAGATTGAAGTGAAGAGAGGTAAAGCCACTCACCTAGTTAACTCAGAAAGAGGCAGGATCTGGGGTCTAGATACTGATAATGTGAGTTCCTAACTATGTGACAATATTGCTTCCAGAAGCCTCTAGGCCTCATCCAGATGATTCTCTTAGCCTTGGGCTCTCAGTCCTGTGACTTCTCTTCTCCCCATCATCCTTGGAGGAGGATGGACACAAGGGTGGTGATACGAGTTAGAGGTGCCACCTGTGTCTAGTTCACCTGTATGGACAAGGCCTATCGGTGAACCTGGCTTGCATCAGTGCTCTGTGACCATTTGCAATACTTGTAGCTCCCATTGACAAAAATGTGGCATCTTTGTGCTTGGCTAGTCAATATCTAGTCATGGGCTGGCTCAACCACTTGGCTGCAATGGTGGCACAGGGCATAGGCTTCCTGAAGGTACCCCATATGTAAGAGATAGCCCTCACCTGTGGGAAGAAGTGGCTTTTAGATTGCTCAGGGAGAAGAGGTAAGGGGCTGTTGGGGCTGGGAGCCACTGTGTTTCTGTGGCCAAAACATGACAAGGGTAGGGTGAGGTATAAGCCTGGAGGTCAGTGGACCTGGCACCATCAGAGGTCCTGGAAGATGAAAATGAGAAGGCAGAGTTTGTCTCAGAGCCTTCAGATTGTATATGCTTTTATACCAGGCAGAGGAGCATAAAATAAAGGGATCTGCTGCAGCAGCAGTGGCCTGCCTGTTCTGGGGGAGAGTAGAAGCTGGCGATGAAGTTAGCAAGGCAGGCTTGTACTACCAAACATGGGGTTACAACAAGGTTTGACTCCCAGGCTGGCTCAGAGAAGACTAGGCCTTGCACCCAGGCTCCAGCAGCTGGAGAGAACCATGTTGAGCAGGAATAACTGCTTGTCCTCCACCCCTTCCCTCACCTACCTCTTCTCCTCTTTCCCCCTCTTGCCATATAGTCCTTCCTTCTTTCTTTCCCATCTTCTTTTCTGCTAATGCCCTGAGCATCTGCTTGGTGCCCTTTGGGAGCTCTTCCATTGGGAGAGAGAGATGTAAATAACTATAAATCTGCAATGCCCACAAGCAGGTAACCAGAGGGTGTTGAGAGAGGAGGCACCTCACTAAGTCTAGAGAGGCTCAGGTCAGGTCAGGGAAGCCCTGTAGAAGGGGTGAGTCTGGGCTGGAGTTGAAGGATTAGCAGAGGCATAGGAAGGCCAAGCAGGAAGATGAGTGGGCTTGTTTTGAGCATGCTTGGGGTCCAGGAGCAAGGGAGAGCAGTGCTTGGTTAGGGGAGAGTGGCCACCAGTAAGACTAAGAAGGAGGCAGGGGCTGTGGGGGGAAGTCCAGGATCCTTGGAAGTCTACTACCTTGGGGCTGATGGAGGGCACACAGGCTTAGCCTGTGTGTGAATGAAGTTTGGTAAAGACTACCACCATATATGCAGAATTACAGAGGGTGGTAGGCATGGTCAGAAATGGGGACCATCGGGATCTGTGACCCAAGGTGTCTCAGTTCCTTGACTTTCTGTGTCAGGGACCTGACCTCATTGCTCTAGCCACTCAGCCCAAGGTTGTCCCTAGACCCTGTTCAAATGTCTGCTACCTTTTATCAAATGGTAACTGCCCTTTCTGGTATGCCCATCCCACATGGTTTATTCATCTCTAAAATTATTTATCACCACCTGAAATACATATTTTAGTATTTTATTTGAGTTTTGTATATTCTGTTTCTTTTCATTGTAATGTAAGCTCTATGAGGTCAGTGAATTTTATCCTGTATTCTCAGATCTTAGGCTAGAGCCTGTCACATAGCAGGAGCTCAATTTTCATACAGACACACACACACACACACACACACACACAGACACGACATGACTACCTTCGGTTAACCTTGGCATTATCATTATTCTTTATATTCTTATTTTTCTTTATTTGTATTTCCAAAATCTTCTACAATGAAAATATATTACCTTAGTTTTTAAAATTTTAAGTTCTAATGAATATTTTGGGGGGAGGTAGACTGGATAGAAAATAATACCTGGCCAGATTTATCTTTAAACAATTTTTTAATAGGATAGGAACTGCAGGAATTCTCATATGTTGTGAGTGAGAAAATAGGATGCGCCACCCAGGGATCCCAGGAAGATTTTAGACTGGGAAAAAAGTACAGAAGCCTCCCATGCTCATATCCTAGATTCTGTCATTCTCAATCACTAAAACCCTCTACAATTGATTTCAAAATCCCTTGCTTCCACCCCTGGGCCTCTTCTTGAAATATCTTGCAACCCCAGTGGAATACAATCTTTTTACTGTCCCTTACCCTCCCAGCGTCCTCTCTTACTTCACTCTTTCTCAATCCCTGGTAAGGGTAGAAGGGTAAGTTAAAACTACAGAATGTTCTCTTACCAAAATCTAGCAGCTTCTTATTTCATTGAGCATTCCTTCTTTATTGTACTTTTAAAAAAAATGATTTCAGAGTTTTGAGAAAGTAGATTTTGACAGGTTTTTGCCAATTTAATCATAGTGAGGGATAGAACTTTGGAATTACTCACTCTACCATTTTCAGTGACATCTACTCATGACTGATTTTCCACAAAGGTACAGAAGAAATTCAAGAGGAGAAGGAAAGTCTTTTCATGAAACAATGGTGAAACAGTTGGGCACTCATAAGTCAATAAATAAGTAAGGCTTGACCTAAGCCTCACAATTTATCCAAACAGCAAATCAAAATAGGTCATATATTAATTGTAAAATGTAAAACAATACAATTTTTGCAAAATAATGTAAGAGAAAATCTTTGAAATTCAGGGCAAGGAAAAAGTTCTTAGATTTGACATTGAAACCATGGTTCATAAGAGGAAGACTGATTAAATTGGACTACATTGAGATTAAATATTTTGTTTTGGCAAATGAAAATGAAAAAATAAACTACAGAGTGAGAAAAATATATCTGGAAACCCTTGACAAAGGACTATTATCTAGAATACATAAAGAACTCTAAAATCTCCTCAGTTGAAAAGCAAATAATACAGTTTGAAAATGGACAAAAGTCATGAATAGAGGAGGGGCAAGATGGCGGAAGAGTAGGGTCCCCAAGTCACCTGTCCCCACCAAATTACCTCGATAACCTGCAAATCATCCTGAAAATCTACGAATTCGGCCTGAGATTTAAGGAGAGACCAGCTGGAATGCTACAGTGAGAAGAGTTCGCGCTTCTATCAAGGTAGGGAGACGGGGAAAAAGAAATAAAGACACAAAAGGCCTCCAAGGGTAGGGGATGGCCGGGGCGAGTGTCCTCAGGACAGGAGAGCCCCGTCCCGGAGACGCAGGAGCTGCACCAAACTTCCCGGGGGAAAGGGGCCCAGGGAGTTGGAGCAGGACCCAGGAGGGCGGGGATGCCCTCGGGCTCCCAGGGACACTAACAGGCACCTGTGCCCCGGGAGACTGGTGGAACGAATGAGTGGCATAGAAGACAAGTTGATGGCAAAGAGGGAAACTGAGGAAAAAAGAGACAGACAATTAAAAGACCAGGAAGACAGATTAAGGGAAATAAACGGCAGCCTGAGGAAGAAAAACCTACATTTAATTGGGGTTCCCAAGGGAGCCGAAAGGAACAGACGGCCAGAATATGTATTTGAACAAATCCTAGCTGAAAACTTTCCTAATCTGAGAAGGGAAACAAGCATTCAGATCCAGGAAATAGAGAGATCCCCCCCTAAAATCAATAAAAACCGTTCAACACCTCGACATTTAATAGTGAAGCTTGCAAAATCCAAATATAAAGAGAAAAACCTTAAAGCAGCAAGAGACAAGAAATCCCTGACTTTTATGGGGAGGAATATTAGGGTAACAGCAGACCTCTCCACAGAGACCTGGCAGGCCAGAAAGGGCTGGCAGGATGTATTCAGGGTCCTAAATGAGAAGAACATGAACTAAGAATACTTTATCCAGCAAGGCTCTCATTCAAAATGGAAGAAGAGATAAAGAGCTTCCAAGACAGGCAGAAACTGAAAGAATATGTGATCTCGAAACCAGCTCTGCAAGAAATTTTAAGGGAGACTCTCAAAATTCCCCTTTAAGAAGAAGTCCAATGGAACAATCCACAAAAACAAGGACTGAATAGATATCATGATGACAATAAACTCATACCTTTCAATAGTAACTCTGAACGTGAACGGGCTTAATGATGGGCTTAACCCCATCAAAAGGCACAGGGTTTCAGACTGGATAAAAAAGCAGGACCCGTCTGTTTGCTGTCTACAAGAGACTCATTTTAGACAGAAGGACACCTACAACCTGAAAATAAAAGGTTGGAGAACCATTTACCATTCAAATGGTCCTCAAAAGAAAGCAGGGGTAGGCATCCTTATATCAGATAAACTAAAATTTACCCCGAAGACTGTAGTGAGAGATGAAGAGGGACACTGTCTCATACTTAAAGGATCTATCAAACAAGAGGACTTAACAATCCTCAATATATATGCCCCGAATGTGGGAGCTGCCAAATATTTAAACCAATTAATAACCAAAGTGAAGAAACACTTAGATAAAAACACTTATACTTGGTGACTTCAATCTAGCTCTTTCTACCCTCGATAGGTCTTCTAAGCACAACATCTCCAAAGAAACGAGAGCTTTAAATGATACACTGGACCAGATGGATTTCACAGATATCTACAGAACTTTACATCCAAACTCAACTGGATACACATTCTTCTCAAGTGCACATGGAACTTTCTCCAGAATAGACCACATTTTGGGTCACAAATCGGGTCTGAACCGATACCAAAAGATTGGGATTGTCCCCTGCATATTCTCAGACCATAATGCCTTGAAATTAGAACTAAATCACAACAAGAAATTTGGAAGGACCTCAAACACGTGGAGGTTAAGGACCATCCTGCTAAAAGATGAAAGGGTCAACCAGGAAATTAAGGAAGAATTAAAGAGATTCATGGAGACTAATGAGAATGAAGATACAACTATTCAAAATCTTTGGGAGGCAGCAAAAGCAGTCCTGAAATACATCGCAATACAAGCATCCATTCAAAAACTGGAAAGAATTCAAATACAAAAGCTAACCTTACACATAAAGGAGCTAGAGAAAAAACAGCAGATGAAACGTAGGTTAGCAGAAGAAGAGAGTTAATAAAGATTCGAGCAGAACTCAACGAAATCGAGACCAGAACTGTGGAACAGATCAACAGAACCAGGAGTTGGTTCTTTGAAAGAATTAATAAGGTAGGGATCCCTGGGTGGCGCAGCGGTTTGGCGCCTGCCTTTGGCCCAGGGCGCGATCCTGGAGACCCGGGATCGAATCCCACATCGGGCTCCCGGTGCGTGGAGCCTGATTCTCCCTCTGCCTGCGTCTCTGCCTCTCTCTCTCTCTCTCTCTCTGTGTGACTATCATAAATAAAAAAAAAAAAAAAAAAAAAAAAAAAAGGAATTAATAAGGTAGATAAACCATTAGTCAGCCTTATTAAAAAGAAGAGAGAGAAGACTCAAATTAATAAAATCATGAATGAGAAAGGAGAGATCACTACCAACACCAAGGAAATACAAACGATTTTAAAAACATATTATGAACAGCTATACGCCAATAAATTAGGCAACCTAGAAGAAATGGACGCATTTCTGGAAAGCCACAAATTACCAAAAGTGGAACAGGAAGAAACAGAAAACCTGAACAGGCCAATAACCAGGGAGGAAATTGAAGCAGTCATCAAAAAACTCCCAAGACACAAAAGTCCAGGGCCAGATGGCTTCCCAGGGGAATTCTATCAATCTTTTAAAGAGGAAACAATACCTATTCTACCAAAGCTGTTCTGAAAGGTAGAAAGAGATGGAGTACTTCCAAACTTGTTCTATGAGGCCAGCATCACCTTAATTCCAAAACCAGACAAAGACCCCACCAAAAAGGAGAATTATAGACCAATATCCCTGATGAACATGGATGCAAAAATTCTCAACAAGATACTAGCCAATAGGATCCAAGAGCACATTAAGAAAATTATTCACCATGACCAAGTAGGATTTATCCCCAGGACACAAGGCTGGTTCAACACTTGAAAACAATCAATGTGATTCATCATATCAGCAAGAGAAAAACCAAGACCATAATCCTCTCATTAGATGCAGAGAAAGCATTTGACAAAATACAGCATCCATTCCTGATCAAAACTCTTCAGAGTGCAGGGATAGAGGGAACTTTCCTCGACATCTTAAAAGCCATCTACGAAAAGCCCACAGCAAATATCATTCTCAATGGGGAAGCACTGGGAGCCTTTCCCCTAAGATCAGGAACATGACAGGGATGTCCACTCTCACCACTGCTATTCAACATAGTATTGGAAGTCCTAGCCTCAGCAATCAGACAACAAAAAGACATAAAAGGCATTCAAATTGGCAAAGAAGAAGTAAAACTCTCCCTCTTCACCGATGACATGATACTTTACATAGAAAACCCAAAAGCCTCCACCCCAAGATTGCTAGGACTCATACCGCAATTTGGTAGCATGGCAGGATACAAAATCAATGCCCAGAAATCAATGGCATTTCTATACACTAACAATGAGACTGAAGAAAGAGAAATTAAGGAGTCAATCCCATTTACAATTGCACCCAAAAGCATTAGATACCTAGGAACAAACCTAACATAAGAGGTAAAGGATCTCTACCCTAAAAACTATAGAACACTTCTGAAAGAAATTAAGGAAGACACAATGAGATGGAAAAATATTCCATGCTCATGGATTGGAAGAATTAATATTGTGAAAATGTCAATGTTACCCAGGGCAATTTACACATTTAATGCAATCCCTATCAAAATACCATGGACTTTCTTCAGAGAGTTAGAACAATTTTTTTAAAGATTTGTGTGGAATCAGAAAAGACCCCGAATAGCCAGGGGAATTTTAAAATAGAAAACCATACCTGGGGACATCACAATGCCAAGTTTCAGGTTGTACTACAAAGCTGTGGTCATCAAGACAGTGTGGTACTGGCACAAAAACAGACACATAGATCAATGGAACAGAATAGAGAACCCAGAAGTGGACCCTCAACTTGATGGTCAATTAATATTCGACAAAGGAGGAAAGACTATCCATTGGAAGAAAGATAGTCTCTTCAATAAATGGTGCTGGGAAAATTGGACATCCACATGCAGAAGAATGAAACTAGACCACTCTCTTTCACCATACACAAAGATAAACTCAAAATGGATGAAATATCTAAATGTGAGACATGATTCCATCAAAATCCTAGAGAACACAGGCAACACCCTTTTTGAACTCGGCCACAGTAACTTCTTGCAAGATACATCCACGAAGGCAGAAGAAACAAAAGCAAAAATGAACTATTGCGACTTCATCAAGATAAGAAGCTTTTTCAGAGCAAAGGATACAGTCAACAAAACTAAAAGACAACCTACAGAATGGGAGAAGATATTTCCAATTGATGTATCAGATAAAGGGCTAGTTTCCAAGATCTATAAAAAACTTATTAAACTCAACACCAAAGAAACAGACAATCCAATCATGAAATGGGAAAAAGACATGAAGAGAAATCTCACAGAGGAAGACATAGACATGACCAACATGCACATGAGAAAGTGCTCTGCATCACTTGCCATCAGGGAAATACAAATCAAAACCACAATGAGATGCCACCTCACACCAGTGAGAATGGGGAAATTAACAAGGCAGGAAACCACAAATGTTGGAGAGGATGTGGAGAAAAGGGAACCCTCCTGCACTGTTGGTGGGAATGTGAACTGGTGCAGCCACTCTGGAAAACTGTGTGGAGGTTCCTCAAAGACTTAAAAATAGACCTGCCCTACGACCCAGCAATTGCACTGTTGGGGATTTACCCCAAAGACTCAGATGCAATGAAACGCAGGGACACCTGCACCCGATGTTTCTAGCAGCAATGTCCACAATAGCCAAACTGTGGAAGGAGCCTTGGTGTCCATCGAAAGATGAATGGATAAAGAAGATGTGGTTTATGTATACAATGGAATATTCCTCAGCCATTAGAAACGACAAATACCCACCATTTGCTTCAACGTGGATGGAACTGGAGGGTATTATGCTGAGTGAAGTAAGTCAATCGGAGAAGGACAAGCATTATATGTTCTCATTCATTTGGGGAATATAAATAATAGTGAAAGGGAATAGAAGGGAAGGGAGAAGAAATGTGTGGGAAATATCAGAAAGGGAGACAGAACATAAAGACTCCTTACTCTGGGAAACGAACTAGGGGTGGTGGAAGGGAAGGAGGGCGGGGGGTAGGGTTGAATGTGTTATTGGCACTGAGGGGGGCACTTGACGGGATGAGCCTTGGGTGTTATTCTGTATTTTGGTAAATTGAACACCAATAAAAAATTAATTTATAATAAAAAAAGAAGATTATTCACCATGACCAAGTGGGATTTATCCCAAAGATGCAAGGCTGGTTCAACACTCATAAAACAATCAATGTGATTCATCATATGAGCAAGAGAAAAAACAAGAACCATATGATCCTCTCATTAGATGCAGAGAAAGCATTTGACAAAATACAACATCCATTCCTGATCAAAACTCTTCAGAGTGTAGGGATAGAGGGAACATTCTTCAACATCTTAAAAGCCATCTACAAAAAGCCCACAGCAATTATCATTCTCAATGGGGAAGTACTGGGAGCCTTTCCCCCAAGATCATGAATGAAACAGGGATGTCCACTCTCACCATTGCTATTCAACATAGTATTAGAGATCCTAGCCTCAGCAATCAGGCAACAAAAATAATAAATAAATAAATAAATAAATAAATAAATAAATAAATAAATGGCATTCAACTTGGCAAAGAAGTCAAACTCTCCCTCTTCGCTGATGACATGATACTCTATATAGAAAACCCAAAAGACTCCACTCCAAGATTGCTAGAACTTGTACAGCAATTTGGCAGTGTGGCAGGATACAAAATCAATGCCCAGAAGTCAGTGGTATTTCTATCCACTAACAATGAGACTGAAGAAAGAGAAATTAAGGAGTCAATCCCATTTACAATTGCTCCCAAAAGCATAAGATACCTAAGAATAAACCTAATCAAAGAGGTAAAGGATCTATACCCTAAAACCTACAGAACATTTCTGAAAGAAATTGAGGAAGACACAAAAAGATGGAAAAATAATCCATGCTCATGGATTGGAAGAATTAATATTGTGAAAATGTCAATGTTACCCAGGGCAATTTACAGGTTTAATGCAATCCCTATCAAAATACTATGGGCTTTCTTCAGAGAGTTTGAACAAATTATTTTAAGATTTGTGTGGAATATGAAAAGACCCCGAATAGCCAGGGGAATTTTAAAAATTAAAACCATATCTGGGGGCATCACGATGCCAGATTTCAGGTTGTACTACAAAGCTGTGGTCATCAAGACAGTGTGGTACTGGCACAAAAACAGACACATAGATCAATGGAACAGAATAGAGAATCCAGAAGTGGACCCTCAACTTTATGGTCAACTAATATTCGATAAAGGAGGAAAGACTATCCACTGGAAAAAGGACAGTCTCTTCAATAAATGGTGCTGGGAAAATTGGACATCCACATGCAGAAGAATGAAACTAGACCATTCTCTTGCACCATACACAAAGATAAACTCAAAATGGATGAAAGATCTAAATGTGAGACATGATTCCATCAAAATCCTAGAGGAGAACACAGGCTACACCCTTTTTGAACTTGGCCACAGCAATTTCTTGCAGAATACATCTATAAGGTCAAGGGAAACAAAAGGAATAATGAAGTATTAGACTTCATCAAGATGAAAACTTCTGCACAGGAAAAGAAACAGTCAACAAAACTAAAAACAACCTACAGAGTGAGAGAAGATATTTGCAAATGACATATCAGAAAGAACTTATTAAACTCAACACCAAAGAAACAAAAAATCCAGTCATGAAATGGGCAGAAGACATGAACCGAAATTTCTCCAAAGAAAACATAGACATATCCAACAAGCACATGAGAAAATGCTCTGTACCACTTTTCATCAGGGAAAATACAAATCAAAACCACAATAATATACCATCTCACACCAGCGAGACCAGCAAAAATTAACAAGTCAGGAAACAACAAATGTTGGAGAGGATGTGGAGAAAGAGGAACCTTCTTACACTATTGGTGGGAATGCAATCTAGTGCAGCCACTCTGGAAAACAATTCCTCAACAGTTCCTATGACCCAGCAATTGCTCTGCTGGGGATTTACCCCAAAGATACAGATGCAGTGAAACAGCAGAACACCTGCACCCCAATGTTTATAGAAGCAATCTCCACAATAGGCAAACTGTAGAAGGATCCTCAGTGTCCATCGAAAGATGAATGGATAAAGAAGATGTGGTCTATGTATACAATGGAATATTCCTCAGCCATTAGAAATGACAAATACCCACCATTTGTTTCGATGTGGATGGAACTGGAGGATATTAGGCTGACTGAAATAAGTCAATCAGAAAAGGATAATCATCATATGGTTTCACTCATACATGAAATATAAGAAATAATGAAAGGGTTACAAGAGATAGGAGGGGAACTAAATCGAAAAAGTAGAGAGGGAGACAAACCATGAAAGACTCCTAACTCTGGGAAACAAACAAAGGACTGCAGAAGGGGAGAGAGAGGATAGGGTAGCTGGGTGATGAGCACTAAGGAGGGCACTTGATGGGATGAACACAGGGTGTTATACTATATGTTAGCAAATTGAATTTAAATTTAAAAAAATAATAATAAAATAAATTTTCAAAAGATTCTCTCTGTCCCTCTCCCACTCTAAAATAAATAAATAAATCTTTTTAGGGACTCAATTTAAAAATAGACAGAAAAAAAAAGACACAGCTTTTAGCACCATTGATTTTTTTTCTATTGTTTCTATTTAAAAAATACTTGATCTTAGATGTCTCACTTTTCATCTCTCACTTTGATTTCTTTCTTTTATTATTTTAATAAGTTGAATGTTTAACTCATCATTATTTCTCAGAATTTCTTCTTTTCCAATAAACACATTTTCTGATAATATATTTCCCTTTAAGCATGCTATTGTTATCATCCTGTAAGTTTTTATAACAGTGTTTTCAATGTCATCCTGGTCAAAGTATTTTACTTTCCATTATAATTCCTTCTTTGAATATTGAATTATTTAGAAATGTGTGGTTTTAAGTTACAACTAGATAGAAATTATATTTATTTTTATTGAATTATAAATTACTCTAAAATTATTTCCCGTGATGCTGGTTCCTTGAAATTTATTATGTCTTGTTTATGACTTAGTGTCTGATCATTTTTTAAATGTCCTTGTGTGTAAAGATAATGTATAATCTGTAATTTTCACTGTGAATTTCAAGATATGTTATATCAAGCCTGTTTATTGTGCTGCTTAACTCTCCTAGATCCCTACTAATTGCTTTTTCCCTTATCTTTCCGTTGCTGAGAAAGCTTTGAAATCCCCCACTATTTCATCAATCCCTCAATATTTCATCTACTATTTAAATATAGTTCATTTTTTTTCTATTCAGTTCTGCCAACTGCTGCTCTGAACAGGTGCATATAAGTTTAGAATTGTTAGATCTTTTAGAAAATTTACTACTTTATCATTATAAGAGTGGCCCTTAGTCTTAATAATGCTATGTGATTTGACAGATTTTACATGTATCCTTTATAAACTATATACTTGGATTTTAAATCTCTGTTCAATGGGGCAATCTCCACATTTGAATGGAGATTTCAGTGTCACTAAATTTTTTATTCAGATTTATACTTTTGAGTTTTTAGTAATTTTAATAACATGCACATTAGAACAATTTAAACATTTTAAGCAATTGGAACATTCCCCGCCTATCTAGGAAAATAAGAGATTTTTTTAAGTTGAAGTATAGTTGACACACAATGTTACATTAGCTTCAGGTGTAAAACAGTGATTCAGCAACTCTATATGTTATACTAACTATGCTTACCACAAGTAGAGCTGCTATCTTATTTTGAGTTTTGTTTTTCCTGATTTTTCTGATTCTTTTTCTTCCTTATGTTAATTGAGGTGTGTGTGTGTGTTCATTCTTATTGCATGTTTAACACTCTACTGTTTAGAAGGTAGGATTGTATTATGTTTGGATGCTAGAAGTTTTATTTCTATTCTATTAGCATTATATAATAATTTCTGGCATACTGATTATGGTAGCCAGAATAATGACATTTCAAAAAAATGTTTATATCCCAATCTCTGAAACCTGTGAATATTTTACTTTAGAGAATGTGTTAGTATGGTTATGGTTAAAGCCTTTGAGATGGATTATTCAGGTGGGCCAACCTAATTAATGTATTCCTTAAGAGCAAAGAAGCTTATGCACTATGATCCGGTGACTATATGAGAATGACTAGAGACTGATGCAATAATGCTGGCTTTAAAAATGGACAGAAGTGGCCATAAGTCAGGAATGCATGCAATCTCTAAAAACTAGAAGAGCCAAGGAAATAGATTATCTTTTGGAGACTCCAGAAAGGAATGCAACTCTGCCAATACCTTCACTTTATCCCAGGGAGACCTATGTAAGACTTCTAACCACTACCTTTGTAATAATTCGTTACAACAGCAACAGAAAATTAATATACACACTTAAGATACAAAATTACTTAGTATCAAATGATATCAGAAAAGTGGCAGGGTAAGATGCTCCAGGCCTCCATTCACCCATGGAAATAACCCCGTAGCCAACAATATATGGGACAAAATAGCTTTGAGAAAACCATGGAACTAATTAAGATGTTGCATCAGCCATGTAGATTTCTAAGCAAGAAAAAGCCACATTTAAGTCAATAGGACATTTCAGGCATGTCTACCTGCCCTTATCCCATGACTCCCTCACCAGCACAGCACTATGTGTTTAGGAGGAAGTGATGTAATTTGATTCCTCCCACAGGGTAGAAGGAAAAGAATGGAATTTACTTGCAACATTCTGGCTTGTCTGGGGACTGCCCAAGAGACTTGTGTCTTGCTGTACTCAGAGAGTTGACAGGAATAGTGCCCCACTTGGAATGTCAGATGGAAGGCTGCTGAAAACAGTAGCAGATGCCACATTGTGTGAGAACTGCAGGGGGTCTGCAGACCCATGGTTGCCAGGGAGGAATATATTTCAAGCAGAAGAATACATTAGCAATATAAGGCCTTGACGAAAGCAGGGGTGAGATTCATAATGAAATT
Source organism: Canis lupus baileyi (assembly GCF_048164855.1). NCBI lineage: Eukaryota > Metazoa > Chordata > Mammalia > Carnivora > Canidae > Canis > Canis lupus. The sequence goes on along the minus strand of NC_132857.1, from coordinate 27,119,331 downwards.
AAGACATTTAATATTAGCTGTGTATTCACTGGAAAAAATACACAGGCACAAAGAAGATGCATCCTCAGAAAATTTTTGAAGGGTCTTCAAGTCTCCACACTGAGCTAATTAGTTTGAATAGAGCTAATCTTCAAAAAATGGGACAGGTGGCAGTCTTTTCTAATGCCTAATTTTCCGCAAAAGTTCACAAGTCATACAAACAAAAAGAAAAAAGCCCATTAGAAGAAAAATGTGTATTTCAAGAACTCAAACTTCTGACTTCTGACTTATTTTATTTGACACAGATTTTAAAACAACTATCTTAAATATACTCAGGCATATTCTATGAGCTAAAAAGGCCTATGGACATACAACTAAGCAAAATCAGGAGAACAAAATGAACAAAATACATAAGGAAAATGAGAATATCAATGAAAAAAAAACATGATTTTTTAAAGAAGTACCAAACAGAAATTCTGGATCTGAAAACACTAACTGAATTGAAAAAAAAAAATTACTGGTGGGGTTCAACAGCAGACTCAAGCAGGCAGAAAAAAGAATGAGTGGACATGAGGGCAGGTCATGTAAAAATACCGAGACTGAAGAGATGACGATGATGACAATGACCACAATGAAGAAGGAGGAGGAGGAGGAGAATAGAGGAAAAGGGACTTAAGAGATACCATCAAGCTGACCAATATAAACATGGGAGTCCCAAAGAAGAAGAGAGAGGAAGAGAGCTTAGGGGAAAAATAATGGCTAAAAGGCTGCCAAACTTGGGGGAGAAATGGATCTATAAATAAAAGAAAGTTAATGAACTCTAAGTAAGATAAACCCAGATAAATTCACACTGAGATGCATTAGAATGAAGCTGTTGTAAGTCATAGAAAGTCTTGAAAACAGTAAATGAAAAGTGATTCATCACATACAAGGGATCCCTTGTATGAAATCAGATTTCTCAGCAGAAGCCCTGCAGGCTTCAAGTCAGGAAGATAGTGTATACAAAATGCTGAAAAGTAACATCACCAAGATGGTGAGATGGGACACCACACAAAGAAACCAATTAGATAGCTATCCATGAACAAAAATAACTCTGAGAGAGCTTGAGAGTCCACTTAAAATTGTCCACTTCAGCAATACAGTGGAGAAAAAAACCTGAGAATAACCTCACAGAAAGGGTAGGGAAAACAGTTTCATTTTGTCTCCATCATCCCACCCTCAAGGCTGGCACTGCTCAGTACTAAGAGGGAATGCTCTGGTCTGAACAAGTTCCCCTCACCAGCAAAATGAGAATAGAGCTACCAAAAGGATCTGCTAAAATTTCACCCCATCAAGAGACAAGAATAGCTGAGACATCTAGAAATATCTAGAAACAAGTAAGGAAGACAGAGGTTACCAGTCTCAGTCATGTGACAGGAGTGACCACAGCTACCATTGGTCTGCTCTGAGGAGAACCTAAGAACTCTTGCAGATATTGCAGACTCCTACAGCTTTCATCACGGAGGACCCCATCATGAATGCCAGTAGACTGCTTTGCAGATCATCCCAACAGTTTTTTTTCCCCTGAAGAAACCAATGGCCAGCACAGCCACCACTGACTCCCTGCAGCTTTCACTGCTGAGGTCCCCACATGTTTTCATGTTCACAGACTCTAGCTTCCTGAGTCCCTCCCCATTGCCCTCTTCCCACACCATCCATCCCAGCCAACACCCCTCCAGATGCTCTGGGCCTGGGCTCTCTACAGCAGCCAGCCCTAGTCTCTGTAGCTGCACCAATCCAGATGGTAGCCTAAGCTAAACCCCCATGGCCAACCCCCACCACTGTGTATATATGCCTTTAGTTAGCCCCTACAGATGCATGAGTGCATGATGACAACCCAGGCCTCTGCAGGTACTAGTGCACCAGGATCTAGACCAACTTTTGTCATCATACTCCATCATTATGCACATTCCCAGAGCTAGCCCCTATAATTGAATGAGTGTATGCCAACAGCCAATGCCCCCAACCACTGCTATGGGGCTCAGATATGGCCTCAACTCCCATAACTGGCTGGCACCCTTATAACTATGCTCCTGTATGCTGCCATCCCCAAGTCCTATCATCAGTATTCACTTTTGCAGACACTCCAATGAGTATCCTTGCAGCCATGGACCTGCACATTGTAGGACCTGACACTTGTCATTGGCCTCTACTGTTGTGCACAAGCCTGAAGGTAGCCCCTGCAGCCATACAAGTGGACATTAAACAACCAAGTTTTCTACAACTACTCACTGGCCCAGATCTAGCCCTGACTCCTTCCACAGGCCTCCATTGTTGTGCACACACTTGCAGAGCTAGCACCTGTAGCTCTGTACTTTTATATCTCAGGCCTCTACAGCCATCTATATGCCACAACTAGCTCCTGCAGAAGCATAAGGGAATACCAACAGCCCAGGCATCTGTAGCTGCTTGTATCCCTAGATATGACTCTGACTTCTGCCATTGCCCTGCACTGCCTCTCATCACCAGTAGCTAACACCTACAGGACTGCCCTTCCATACTGCTGATTCCAACTCCTGTCATCGCTTCCTCACAACTGCTGTGTGCATGTCTAGAGCTAGTCCCTGCAATGTCATGAGTACATGCCAATAGTCAAGGGTCCCATAGCTGTTCATGCATTGGTTGCTAGTTCCAGCCCCTGCCACAATCCTGCACCACTTCATGCACAAGCAGATAGTCTCTGTAGCCATGAATCTGCATACCACTGGCCCCCAACTTCTACCACCAGCCTCGACTGCCATATGCATGCCTGCAGATAGGTCCTACAGCCAAAGCCAGTTGGTTGGGCACCCAGAGACATTGCCTATTTCTGTTCCTGGCCTATAACACCATGCATTCCCATAGCTCTCTCCTATAGAAGACCACCTTTATGTCATGAGACCCAACTCCCTTCACCCATCACTGTTGCTGTGTATGCACCTAAAGCCATAGAAGTGCACACTGACAACTTGAAAGTGTGTAACTGCTTATATACCTGAAGATGGCCCCAGTCCTGCCACTGGGACAGATTCACCAGACTATTTGATTTATTAAAAATTCCAAAGAAAAAGCAACTGACCTTGAGTATGGCATTTTGCAAAGTAATCTCTCAATATCTTACAAAGTGAGATAAGTAGAATTTAGATTCTAGGGGGATCCCTGGGTGGCTCAGTGGTTTGGCACATGCCTTTGGCTCATGTGGTGTGATCCTGGAGTCCTGGGATCGAGTCCCCCATCGAGCTCCCAGCGTGGAGCCTGCTTCTCCCTCTGCTTGTGTCTCTGCCTCTCTCTCTCTCTCTCTCTCTCTCTGTGTCTATCATGAATAAATAAATAAATCTTTTAAAAAAATAGTTTAGATTCTAGAATACATTGCTGAATCAATACCTGGTTAAGCAACAGTACCAAATAGGTGATAGAGGTCTAGCTGAAGTCATATTTCCAGTGATGTTGGACATGGTACAACAAAACAAAAATGTGCCTATAGCTGGCACCTGCATCTGGTCCCTGCAGCTAAACATGTGCACACCACCACCTTCACCACTTGCCTCAGTCCATTGACACTGCACATGAAGACATGATAACTCAAGACCCTTGCACCCACCACAGATCCCCCACAGCCCTTAGGTTCTCACCACCAATGATCACACATCTGTCAATGTCGTGGGCAGCAGCTTCCTGAACTGATAAGACACCATGCCTCTCAGGTCCAGAGCCACCCCTTGGCCTCACACTTGCTGCCCTGGACTACCAGACCTGAGATCACAGCATGCTGTGTGTTCCCCTACCACCATACAAGGGAAAGTCTTTCATTATCAAAATCAGTACACAAAATCTGGAAAAAGTGACCACTTCTTGAAATGCACAGAAACTTATGCAAGACTACAGGGATCATGAAGAATTAGAAAAACATTTCCTAATTTTGTGTACCAAAGGAACACAGCAAACTCAGTAACAGACTCCTAAAAAAAAAATTGAAATCCACAAATTGCCTGATAAACAATTAAAAATAATTGGTCTAAAAAAGCTAACAAAATTAGGAAAATAATACAAGACTAGAATGAGAAGTTCAACAAAGATTTAGAAAACATAAAAAGAACCAAACAGAAATTTTATACCTAAAGAATGCAAAAGAATGCAATAAGTGACCTAAAACAAAAACAAAAACAAAACAAAACAAACAACAACAACAACAACAGCAATAGAGAGCTTCAGGAACAGAATTGACCAAGCAGAAAAAAAAAATCAATGAACTTTAAAACAGGTCATTCAAATTTATGAAGTCAAAGGAGAAAAAGAATGAAAAGGAATGTAAATATCCTATGTTACATATAGGACATCATAAAAAAAAAACAGTATTTGCATTATGAGACCATCAGAAAGTAAAGAGAGAGAGAAAGAGTTAGGAAGTTTATTTTTAAAATAATGAAATAAATTTCCTAATTCTGGAGAATGATATGGAAATCCAGGTACATGAAGCTTAAAAGTCTCCAATCAGATCCAAACCAAAGAAGACTTCACTGAGACTCATTACAATCAAATCATCAAAAGTCAAAGATAGACTATTGGAGCAGCAAGAGAAAAGAAGCTTGTCACATACAAAGGAAACTCCATAAGGCTATCAACAGATTTCTTGGCAGTTCTTGTAGGCAAGGAGAGAGTGATAATATTTCCAAAGTGCTGAAAAAAAAAATTATGCTGAGTGAAATAAGTCAATCGGAGAAAGACAAACATTATATGGTCTCATTCATTTAGGGAATATAAAAAATAGTGACAAGGAATAAAGGGGAAAGGAGAAAAAATAAGTGGGAAATATCAGAAAGGGAGACAGAACATAAAGACTCCTAACTCTGGGAAACGAAATAGGAGTGGTGGAAGGGGAGGTTGGCGGGGGGTGGGGGTGACTGGGTGAGGGGCACTGAGGTGGGCACTTGATGGGGTGAGCACTGGGTGTTATTCCATATGTTGGCAAATTAAACACCAATAAAAAATAAATTTATAAAAAAAATAATAAGCCAATATTGAAAAACTGGAAATCATTTACTCTGTTCTATTGCAGGTGATGTGCATCCTTGTTTCCCTGGTGCAAATAACACCTGTAAAACACTCTGAATTGGACTTGCATTGGACACAGATGTTCCTTAGGAGAACATCTTCCATTGACTGATGATTCCTCGCCCATCCCAATTACCGACTTCCCTTCTGGCTACATGTAATTAGATGCTTGCTTCTTCTGAATGCTTTAGGAGCTCAGGCAGACTTTAACTCTAGAGGGTCTAGCCTTTCATAAATCATTTCAGTGTGCTATTGCATCTAAGGCCTCTGGCACAAAAGGGCTTTAGTCTCTCTGCTCTATGACGAAGGGTTGTTACCTGCACTCTTAGTGTCATGCACTTTCATAGCATTTTTGCTTTTTATCTCTATCAATATCTATTTCCAAGTATTAACCTGAATATGAGAAGACTCCAGAAAATTCCTGATCCAGGTAGAACCCAGTTCTATTTGGCACTGACCTCTGAATATCTGAGTTATCATTCCTAGTGGTCCTTGGCCTCTATACAGAAGAATCTCTCAGAATCTTGGAAAGAGTGGAGCAAATCTCTAGGGACCAAAGGGTGATAGCCTTAGGACCTCAGAACTCCAAAAATCCTACAACAGCCAGGCTCCTAGATGTTTGGAATAATTGAGAATCAAAAAATTTGAGCGATCACTAGTCCTGAAATGGTCCATATTTGCTCAGAGGGAGCCTTGAGGATTATGTGATGTTGTTTCGGGGACCCTTAACGGGGAAGGGAGAGACCAAGTATCCAGGGGTCTTGGCACCTCAAAGAGCAGCTCCACTTCTAGCTATCTTACTTAGTGAGATCCCTGAAGCTCCTGTTTTTGAAGGCCAGATTCTTGAAGTTGGGAGGGAAGTGTGCAAATCACTAATATAGGCCAACTCAGAGAGTGCTACTCTTTCCACTAATGATGATACAATCAAAAGATCACATCCTTGGGGCAATGTTGGAAGTGTCAGAGAGAGGCAAATGAACAGAGTTGGCTCACAGGATGGAGGGGGCTCATAAAGCTCTCAGGGCATCCAGTCAACACTGCCCAGAGAGTCCAGAGATGAGGCCTCAGAGCTCAAGGAGGCAGTGCAGAATCAAGGGTCACCTGTGCTTCTTGGAGACAGAGGAAATGCTTCAAGCAGAGAAGAGTTTTGACTGAGCTCCTGAGGGCACAGGACAGGTGCTCCTGAAATGGGTTGAAGAGATCCTTCAGGTAGAGGGATCAGCAAGACCATGGACCTGGAATGGCAAGACCTGGAAAGAAAAGAGTCACATAGGCAAGGTCCATCTCGAAGGAGGTTTGAATTGTGTTTCCAGAGAATGGTGCATGATTTCTATGCCTGCCATTTAACTGTGCTGTAACTTTGGGCAAGTTCTGTACCTTTCAGAGCCTGTTTCTCACTTTCTATCAAATGAAATTCCAAAAAAAGGGGAAACTCTGAGAAGTGGCTGAGATCGAACACCAGCACAGTAGTGGTCCATGGAGGGGCTTAGGCAGGAGGTCATAGAAGTGTGGTCATGACAGCCCCAGGCAAGAGAGTCTAAGACTTCAATTAGTATTCATCAATTGTTGATTAGAACTTTAGGAGTACACTAGATCTCTGTTTTATATAAACACTAATAGTATAATTTGCCTTTGTATGTACATGTGTAGTACTTGTTTGTTTTTATTTTTTATTATTTTTTAAAAGATTTTATTTATTTATTCATGAGAATACACAGAGAGGAGAGAGAGAAGCAGAGACACAGGCAGAGGGAGAAGCAGGCTCCATGCAGGGAGCCTGATGTGGGACTCGATCCTGGGTCTCCAGGATCACACCCTGGGCTGAAGGCGGCGCTAAACCGCTGAGCCACCGGGGCTGCCCTGTTTGTTTTTAATTAGCTTCCACACACTTTAGTTCCTAGGAGCCTCAAAGAATAAAGTATTTCATGTAGACTCCATCTCTAGGTTTATTTCACGGAGCTTGAGCAATGTCTCCTCTCATAGATGGGAAGTTTATGAGCCCAGCAGTCAAACACTGCACCAGTAAATCCATAATGACCCCTGCAGTATCAGCAACTACAAATACTCATTAACTTAAAAAATGCAAGTCAGCCATTCATAGATTGTCCATTGGATTTATCACTTAATTAATATTTTATGAGGATTGTTTGTTAAGGATGAGAACCCAGATTGCTGGAATGGCCTTCTTTCCCTTTTGGTTGCAGGAGGGGATTCGTGGAGGATGTGAAATCTTTGATTAGCAAATCACCATCAGACTCAAGAGATTATAGTTAGTAAGTGATCCCCAGGGAATACAGTTGTACTTCAAGTATTTTGGGAATAAGACTGCAGATTAATACACACATAAGCCTTACAAAGGTATAAATACACAAAATGCAAAATTACAAATGCCCTACATGTTCCCCTGAATTTCCTAAACAAAAGTATGTTTAGAAAGTATTATGATAACTATAGGTCAGGAAAACAGTGCCATCCTCTTCCAGTTAACCCAGTTTGGCCATCCATTTGACAGATATCACCAAGTTCCAACCATGTGCCAGCACTGGGGTAGAGGCTGGAAACTGAATGCAACAAAACAGCCAAGACAATGTGCTGCCTTTGGGAGCAATGGGAGAGCCAGTCATCAAGCAATCACAGACAGGCAGTGATCATTGTAGGAAAACAGCAGACAGCCTGAAAGATCAGAAAAGAGATCTCTGAGGAGTGACAGGAAAATATCACAAAGTCAGTGAGAGTTACTTGAGAGAAAGGCAGGGCTTCCCAGGAGAAGGAAATGACAGAGACAAGGGTCCACAGTGGGAAGAGCTTAATTCTAGGGACCAAGAGAATGCTTAGAGCACAGAGAAAGCTCTGGCAGTAGAGAAGTTAGGAGATGAGACTATGGCCTTCCAGATATTTTGTGGAGAGTCAACAAACACCCTCAGACAACTGCAAGTGATTTGCTTTGGTTGGGATCCTCTAGGAAGCAGGCACTAGACTGAAGTGTAAACAGTTTATTGTACTCTAATGATAAAGAGGAGAGAACAAGGGTAGACGGAAATACTTCTACCTGGATGTAGTTCTGACCACCAGGAAGATCTCCAGACAAAAGCACAGTTCTGAAAATACCTTTGCCAGCCCCAAGGCTGTGCAAAGAACCCTGGCAAGCTGCAGGTGTGCTTGAAGGCAGCTCCGCTGGAGATTGTCTGGGTCTGCATCTCTGGTAGCACACCCTCTTGAGGGGATTTTGAGCAGCACACCTACATGGCTAGCAACTCGCTTAAGAATTCTGAGCACAGAAGTAAAATCCAATGTACTTTTCATTTGCTGTATTTTTTTTTTGATATATTGAAAATTCAAAAATAACTTAAGAAATAATATGGAGATACCATGTACTCTTTACCCATTTTCACCCAATGGTAACATCTTTCAAAACTGGAGCATAATATCACAACCAGGTTATATACAACCAGGATACTGATATTAATACAATTCACCAATCTTACTCTGATTAATCCAGTTGTTCTGTACTTATTTGTGTGCACGTGTATATTTAGCTCTATGTAATTCTACCAAGTGTATTTTTGAGTATTTACCCCCAAAGACAAAATATAGAACATTCCATCATTACAAGGATCTTTACATCTTACACTTTTATAATCACACCACCTCCCATCCACCCATGTCCAATGTTGCCCCTAACCCCTGGAACTAACAAATCCATTCTTTATTAATAAAGTAGTGCCATTTAAAAAAATGTTATATACAGTCAGAGAATATATAAGTTGTTAAAGCTGGAATTTTTCCACTCAGAGTGATTTCTTTGAGACCTATCCAAGATATTGCATGAATCAATAATTTGTTTCTTTTTCTTTCTTACATAGTATCCCATGGTATATGAGTACCATAGATTGTGTAACCACTCACCTATTCAAAAATATGTAGATTGTTTCCAGTTTGGGGCTATTACGAATATAACTAATATGTGCATTAATAGACATTCATTCATTTCATTTAATATAAATTTTCATTTCTCTGGTAGAAATGCCCAGAAATACAATGCAGGGTCATGAGATAGTTTGCATGGTAAGTACTACAGCGTTGCTATCTATACTCCAGAGAGATTTACCATTTCACACTCCCACCAGCAATGTATGAGAGATCAAACTTCTCCACATCCTCCCTAGCATGTGGTGGTGTCACTATTTTTATAGTCATTCTGATAGGGGTGCAGTGATACAGTATCATCACTTTTAATTGGCATTTCCTACTGGCTAATGATAAACATACTCTGATCTGCTTATTTACCATTATCTTCTTTGGGGAAATGTCTATTCATGACTTTTTTTTTAATAAATTAATTTTTTATTGGTGTTCAACTTACCAACATACACAATAACACCCAGTGCTCTTCCCGTCAAGTGCCCCCCTCAGTGCCCGTCACCCATTCACCCCCACCACCCACCCTCCTCCCCTTCCACCATCCCTAGTTCGTTTCCCAGAGTTAGGAGTCTTTATGTTCTGTCTCCCTTTCTGATATTTCCCACACATTTCTTCTCCCTTCCCTTCTATTCCCTTTCACTATTATTTATATTCCCCAAATGAATGAGAACATACACTGTTTGTCCTTCTCTGATTGACTTACTTCACTCAGCATAATACCCTCCAGTTCCATCCACGTCGAAGCAAATGGTGGGTATTTGTCATTTCTAATGGCTGAGGAATATTCCATTGTATGCATAAACCACATCTTCTTTATCCATTCATCTTTCGATGGACACCAAGGCTCCTTCCACAGTTTGGCTATTGTGGACATTGCTGCTAGAAACATCGGGGTGCAGGTGTCCCGGTGTTTCATTGCATCTGCATCTTTGGGGTAAATCCCCAGCAGTGCAATTTCTGGGTCGTAGGGCAGGTCTATTTTTAACTCTTTGAGGAACCTCCACACAGTTTTCCAGAGTGGCTGCACCAGTTCACATTCCCACCAACAGTGTAGGAGGGTTCCCTTTTCTCCGCATCCTCTCCAACATTTGTGGTTTCCTGCCTTGTTCATTTTCCCCATTCTCACTGGTGTGAGGTGGCATCTCATTGTGGTTTTGATTTGTATTTCCCTGATGGCAAGTGATGCGAAGCATTTTCTCATGTGCGTGTTGGCCATGTCTATGTCTTCCTCTGTAAGATTTCTCTTCATGTCTTTTGCCCATTTCATGATTAGATTGTTTGTTTCTTTGGTGTTGAGTTTAAGAAGTTCTTTATAGATCTTGGAAACTAGCCCTTTATCTGACATGTCATTTGCAAATATCTTCTCCCATTCTGTAGGTTGTCTTTGAGTTTTGTTGACTGTATCCTTTGCTGTGCAAAAGCTTCTTATCTTGATGAAGTCCCAATAGTTCATTTTTGCTTTTGTTTCTTTTGCCTTCGTGGAGGTATCTTGCAAGAAGTTACTGTGGCCAAGTTCAAAAAGGGTGTTGCCTGGGTTCTCCTCTAGGATTTTGATGGAATCTTGTCTCACATTTAGATCTTTCATCCATTTTGAGTTTATCTTTGTGTCTGGTGCAAGAGAGTGGTCTAGTTTCCTTCTTCTGCATGTGGATGTCCAATTTTCCCAGCACCATTTATTGAAGAGACTGTCTTTCTTCCAATGTATAGTCTTTCCTCCTTTATCGAATATTAGTTGACCATAAAGTTCAGGGCCCATTTCTGGGTTCTCTATTCTGTTCCATTGATCTATGTGTCAGTTTTTGTGCCAGTACCACACTGTCTTGATGACCACAGCTTTGTAGTACAACCTGAAATCTGGCATTGTGATGCCCCCAGATATGGTTTTCTTTTTTAAGATTCCCCTGGCTTTCGAGGTCTTTTCTGATGCTACACAAATCTTAAAATAATTTGTTCTAACTCTCTGAAGAAAGTCCATGGTATTTTGATAGGGATTGCATTAAACGTGTACATTGCCCTGGGTAACATTGACATTTTCACAATATTAATTCTGCCAATCCATGAGCATGGATTATTTTTCCATCTCTTTGTGTCTTCCTCAATTTCTTTCAGAAGTGTTCTATAGTTTTTAGAGTAGAGATCCTTTACCTCTTAGGTAAGGTTTATTCCTAGGTATCTCATGCTTTTGGGTGCAATTGTAAATGGGATTAACTCCTTCATTTCTCTTTCTTCAGTCTCATTGTTAGTGTATAGAAATGCCATTGATTTCTGGGCATTGATTTTGTATCCTGCCACGCTACCAAATTGCTGTATGAGTTCTAGCAATCTTGGGGTGGAGGCTTTTGGGTTTTCTATGTAGAGTATCATGTCATCGAAGAAGAGGGAGAGTTTGACTTCTTCTTTGCCAATTTGAATGCCTTTAATATCTTTTTGTTGCCTGATTGCTGAGGCTAGGACTTCCAGTACTATGTTGAATAGCAGTGGTGAGAGTGGACATCCCTGTCTTGTTCCCGATCTTAGGGGAAAGGCTCCCAGTGCTTCCCCATTGAGAATGATATTTGCTGTGGGCTTCTTGTAGATGGCTTTTAAGATGTCGAGGAAAGTTGCCTCTATCCCTAGTCTCTGAAGAGTTTTGATCAGGAATGGATGCTGTATTTTGTCAAATGCTTTCTCTGCATCTAATGAGAGGATCATATGGTTCTTGGTTTTTCTCTTGCTGATATGATGAATCACATTGATTGTTTTACGAGTGTTGAACCAGCCTTGTGTCCCGGGGATAAATCCTACTTGGTCATGGCAAATAATTTTCTTAATGTATTGTTGGATCCTGTTGGCTAGTATCTTGTTGAGAATTTTTGCATACATGTTCATCAGGGATATTGGTCTGTAATTCTCCTTTTTGGTGGGGTCTTTGTCTGGTTTTGGAATTAAGGTGATGCTGGCCTCATAGAATGAAATTGGAAGTACTCCATCTCTTTCTATCTTTCCAAACAGCTTTAGTAGAATAGGTATGGTTTCTTCTTTAAACGTTTGTTAGAATTCCCCTGGCCCTGGACTCTTGTGTCTTGGGAGGCTTTTGATGACTGCTTCAATTTCCTCCTTGGTTATGGCCTGTTCAGGTTTTCTATTTTTTCCTGTTCCAGTTTTGGTAGTTTGTGGCTTTCCCGAAATGCGTCCATTTTTCTAGATTGCCTAATTTATTTATTTATTTATTTATTTATTTATTTATTTATTTATTTATTTTTAGATTGCCTAATTTATTGGCGTATAGCTGTTCATAATATGTTTTTAAAATCGTTTGTATTTCCTTGGTGTTGGTAGTGATCTCTCCTTTCTCATTCATGATTTTATTAATTTGAGTCTTCTCTCTCTTCTTTTTAATAAGGCTGCCTAATGGTTTATCTATCTTTAATTCTGTCAAAGAACCAACTCTTGGTTTTGTTGATCTGTTCCCCAGTTCTTCTGGTCTCTATTTCATTGAGTTCTGCTTGAATCTTTATTAACTCTCTTCTTCTGCTGCATGTAGGTTTTAGTTGCTGTTCTTTCTCCAGTTCCTTTAGGTGTAGGGTTAGTTTGTGTATTTGAGTCTTTCCAATTTTTTGAGAGATACTGTATTGTGTTTTATTTCCCCCTTAGGACTGCTTTGCTGCATCCAAAGATTTTGAATGATTGTATCTTCATTCTCATTAGTTTTGATGAATCTTTTTATTTCTTCCTTAATTTCCTGGTTGATCCTTTCATCTTTTAGCAGGATGATCCTTAACCTCCATGTGTTTGAAATCCTTCCAAACTTCTTCTTGTGATTTACTTCTAATTTCAAGGCATTATGGTCTGAGAATAAGCAGGGCATGATCCCAATCATTTGGTATCAGTTCAGACCAGATTTGTGACCCAGTAGGTGGTCTATTCTGGAGAGAGTTCCATGTGCACTTGAGAAGAATGTGTATTCAGTTGAGTTTGGATGTAAAGTTCTGTAGATATCTGTGAAATCCATCTGGTCCAGTGTATTATTTAAAGCTCTTGTTTCTTTGGAGATGTTGTGCTTAGAAGACCTATCAAGTGTAGAAAGCACTACGTTGAAGTCACTAAGTATGAGTGTATTATCTAAGTATGCCTTAACTTTGGTTATTAATTAATTGATATATTTGGCAGCTCCCACATTCGGGGCGTATATATTTATGATTGTTAAGTCCTCTTCTTGGATAGATCCCTTAATTCTGATATAGTGTCCCTCTTCATCTATCACTACAGTCTTCGGGATAAATTTTAATTTGTCTGATATAAGGATGGCTACCCCTGCTTTCTTTTGAGGACCATTTGAATGGTACATGGTTCTCCAACCTTTTATTTTCAGGCTGTAGGTGTCCTTCTGTCTAAAATGAGTCTCTTGTAGACAGCGAATAGATGGGTCCTGCTTTTTTATCCAGTCTGAAACCCTGTGCCTTTTGATGGGTCATTAAGCCCATTCACGTTTAGAGTTACTATTGAAAGATATGAGTGTAGTGTCATCATGATACCTATTCATTCCGTGTTTTTGTGGATTGTTCCATAGGACTTCTTAAAGAGGAATTTTAAGAGTCCCCTTAAAATTTCTTGCAGAGCTTGTTTGGAGGTCACATATTCTTTCAGTTCCTACCCATCTTGGAAGCTCTTTATCTCTTCTTCTATTCTGAATGAGAGCTTTGCTGGATAAAGTATTCTTGGCTGCATGTTCTTCTCATTTAGCACCCTGAATATATCCTGCCAGCCCTTTCTGGCTTGCTAGGTCTCTGTGGAGAGGTCTGCTGTTAATCTAATATGTCTCCCCATAAAAGTTAGAGAGTTCTTGTCTCTTGCTGCTTTAAGGATCTTCTCTTTATCTTAGGAATTTGCAAGCTTCACTATTAAATGTCGAGTTGTTGAGCGGTTCTTATTAATTTTAGGGGGGGATCTCTCTATCACCTGGATCTAAATGCTTATTGCCCTTCCCAAGTTAGGGAAGTTCTCAGCTATGATTTGTTCAAATGCACTTCCTGATCCTCTGTCTCTTTCACCGTCTTCTGGAACACCAATTAAATGTATATTTTTCCTTCTGAGTCTGTCATTTATTTCCCTTAACCTATCCTCATGATCTTTTAATTGTTTCTCTCTTTTTTCCTCAGCTTCCTTCCTTGCCATCAACTTGTCTTCTATGTCACTCACTTGCTCTTGTACCTCGTTAACTCTCGTCGTTAGGAACTCCAGTTTGGATTGCATTTGATTTAATTGATTTTTAATTTTGCACTGATTAGATTAAATTCTGTAGTCATGAAGTCTCTTGAATCCCTTATGCCTTTTTCTAGAGCCACCAGTAGGTTTATAATTGTGCTTCTGAATTGGATTTCTGACATCTAATTGTAATCCCAATTTTGTAACTCTGTGGGAGAGAGTACTGTTTCTGATTCTTTTGTGGTGAGTTTTTCCTTCTAGTCATTTTGCTCAGTGCAGAGTGGCCAAAAACAAGTTGTCCTGGAAAACGGAGAAAAAGTCATTATATATGTCCAAGAAAAGGCACATGCTTAAAAAAATACGTAATAAAACTTTAAATTTACACTTTAGACTCGGAGGCACCGAGACACACTATAACAGTTAAAAGAGAATATCCCCCTCCTCCAAAAATCCTGGGGAAAAGGGAGAATTTTGATTTTAATCAGTACCATATTATAAGACTCAAGTATCTAGTTTCCAACAAAAATCAGGAAACATTCATAGAAACAGAAAATTATGGCCCATTCAAAGGATAAATCAAGTGAACAGAAACATCATTGAGAGAGACTGGGTGGTAGTCTTCCTAGAAAATGACTTTTAAAAAACATTCTTAGAGATGCTGTAGAGACAGCAGAGGAAATGGACAAAGTCAAGAGAGCAATGTATAAACAAAATGGAAATGTTAATAAGGAGATATAAAACACAAAATGCAACCAAAACTAAATTCTGGAGCTGAAGAGCACAACAATTTTAAATAAAAAATATACTAGAGTTATTGAAAAACAGACTTGAAGAGATAGAATAAAATATGGTTGAAGATATAATGATTTAGAAGGAAAAAACTTTGAGGAAAAGTGAACAGAGCTTAAGTGACCTGTGGACACCATCCAATGGAACAACATATGGTTTGTAATTATGGGAGTTTCAAAGAAGATAAGAGAAAGGATCAGAGACATTATGTGAAGAAGTAATGGCCAAAAAATTCCAAAGCAGATGAAAGACATGAATATGTCTTAGAGGACAAGTATTGTATAATTCTACTTATGTAAGATATGTAAAATAGTCACATTCAAAAGTAGAACAGGGAAGAAAGAGGGGAAGGTAATGTTTAATGGATACAGGGTTTCAATTGGGTAGTGAAAATATTTTGGAAATACATAATGGTGATGGTTACACCAAAATGTTTATGTACTTAATGCCACTACTTAACTAGTAAATTTTATGTTTTGACTATTTTGCCACAATTAAAAAAAAAAAGAGGAATAAAAGGACTGACACCAAGTATTGAGAAAGATAAGGAAAAACTAGGACTCTCATATACTGTTGGTGGGAATAAAAATTTGTATATTCAGTTTGGTAATAGTGTCACAGCTTGTTCAAAAGCCAAACATTTATCTATCATATGATCCAGTCATTCTAGTCATTGCTAGATATTTTCTTTTCCAAAGGAATGTAAATCATTAAAAATACTTGTAAACAAGTGTTTATAGATTTGAAACATCCCCAAATTGGAAACACTCAAATGTCCATCATCAGATGATTAAATAAACTATATTAATGGAATACTACTTCACAATAAGAAGGAACTAACAATTGATATATGCTATAGTATTGATGAATCTCAAAACGTAAAATAAGTAAAAGCAGCTCAGGAAAAATAAAAACAAAAACAAAAACAAAAATCAAACCACACACACTGTATGATTCCATTCACACAAAATGCCTGAAAATTCAGACTAGTATGTATGATAGAAAGTGGAGTGGTAGTTTCTTGAGGTTGGGGAGATGGAGGAGGACCAGGAGGGAGGAACTACAGAGGAGCATTTGTGAATGATAAACCTGATTAAAGAAATGAAATTGCATGCCTGCATAAAATTTGATTCCAGTTGGTTTAAAAGCTTGAATTAAAAAGCAAACGTTGTGAAACATTTACAAGAAAATCTGGGAAAAGTTGTTATGACTTTGAGGTAGGAAGCATTTTCTCCACAAGGCATTAAAAAACACAAACCATAAAAAAGAAGAAAGATATATTTAAACACTTTAAAAACAAAACAAAAAATCTCTGTTCACTAAGATTTTATGTTCATCATAAAAAAATGAAAAGACAAGCCACAAACTGTCAGAAAACATTTATAACACAAAAAACAAAAAATTAGAACCTAGAGTATATTATGACCCAATTATTTTAAAGATTTATTTCTTTACTTGAGAGTGACAAAGAGAGAGGGAAAGAAAGAAGGGGGGGGGAGAGAGAGAGAAAGAGAGTGAGAAGGAAGGGAGGAATGAAGGTACGAAGGAAGGAAAGAAGGAAGGAAGGAAGGAAGGAAGGAAGGAAGGAAGGAAGGAAGAATTAAGGGTAGGAAGGAAGGAAGGGGCATAGACAGAGTCTTAAGCCGACTCTGTGCTCAACACAGAGCCCAACACAAAGACCCAATTGTTTTAAAGAAAAATCCTAACAATCTAAAAAAACAATAGACAAAAAGACATAAGTAAAGTATTTCCTAGAGGAAACATGAAAGATCAGGATATGTTTAAAAAGCCCTCAATCTTATTAGTAATCAAGATAATACAAATTAAAACAATCTGGTCATATTTAGCACCCATTAGATTGATGAATAGAAAATAAAGGAGAACACTAACTTCTGGTGAACATATGAAGCAAAAGTCACTATTATCTATTGCTGGTGGATGTTAGCACAATGCCTTTGGAAAACAATTGGCATTATCTTGGAAGGGTGAAGGTATGTACATGTTATTATCAAGCAATTCTATGCTTACTAGAAAACTTTTCCTCTTCAAAACATTTGACACACTTGCATTGAAGGTTAATTTTCCATTATGTTTCTTAAGTTTTGGCTTATCTGCCTTCCTCTGGCTTATCCATACTAGTATTTAGGATAAAGTAATGTCTGGTTAAGTTCCAGTTAGATATTTGGTTTTCTATAGTTTCTAGACATTCTGAAATAAGAGAAGTATAGAAAAAAAGGAACAGCTGTTTTCAGAACCCATGTTTACAAAAGACCCACCCACAGCAATGCTCTAGGCTCCCTTAGTATACAGCTCAGCCCTGGACCACCCAGGCAGAGTCACTGAGGTTCCTTGACAAGGAGCTTGTCTTTCAAGGAAGGAACTATGTTTCATTTTATGGTGTGGCTAAGCACAGCCAGTGGGGACACCACAGTGCTAATGGAGAGCAAGCACCCACAGTGTGTATACCACAGTAGTGATGAAGGGTGTAGATCCCCAGTGTGGACTCAGCAGTGCTGACAATGTGCATGGAGAGCCTTGAGTGGGTTAATACAGGCCAACCCAGCTATGAGTGTGCAAAAAGCAGGTGGGATCCTTTTCCGAAGGAAAATGCTTATTAAATGCTTATAGTGTGGCAGGATTGTGCTATATTCTTTGCATGTTTTTTTAATTTAATCCTCCAGATTAAGTATTCTTGTACTCAATTTATAGATAAGAATATTGAGGCAAAGTGAAATGAAGACAATTTCCTGATGCTTCTGAGCTGGATTTGTCTAATGCTAAAGCCTGTGGTTTTTCTGTTAAACCACATGAAACCATTTTAAAGCTGTTGGGGTATCTTTTGGATTTGGTCAACAGAGAACATATGGACAATTTTGTCAACAATAGCATTTGGCTTATTTTTTCTCTACAGAAAACCAGGTGGATAATGATCTTATTTTTTCATTCTATTTCCCTATAAGTGATAGTAGATAAGATTTAGTGAGAGAGGAAAAAAAAATAACTCCTTCCCCCCTACCCTGACCCACTTTGTTTTTCTGTGTTCTATGTGCCCTGGCATTAGAGGGGCTCTGATAGTCTGCATCCCTGGATGGAGTCTTCATAGGGACTGGCTCCCAGAGGCTAACTCAGGCTATGGGAAGGGGGAGGGCAGACAGAGCTGCCGATCAGCTTCCTAGAAATCAGGAAAGGCAGGTATTTGCCCCAAAATATGTGCTGCCTAGGAGTGTGGACCTTCTTGTATGGGTCTTATAAGCAGTGATATTTCCTTTGGATCCTCATGAGTTCTGCCTTTAGTAGAAACTAAGAATGAATCAGAAAGAAAGCATACTGGGCATTGGGAATGCCTAAGAGAGAAGGGAAGAGGCTGTGCCATGTGGTAGGCCGGCCTTGGAAAATGCAGAGGAAGCTGTGGGAGGAGGGGAGAAGGAGAAGGAGAAGGAGGAGAAGAAGGAGAAGGAGAAGGAGAAGGAGAAGGAGAAGGAGAAGGAGAAGGAGAAGGAGAAGGAGAAGGGGGGGAGAAGCTGTGGGTTAAGTGGGAGAGAGGTCACGGGGTCATGTGAGCATGCAGCAGGCATGGTCCTGATCTTGGATGATAGAACTGAAAGGCAATGCACTTTGCTTTAACGTAATATCTGTATATGGTTATATTTTTCTTCATACTTTTCTGTATTTCCCAAAGTAAAGTAATGAATATTCATTCATTTTACAATAAAAAACTGAAAGAAGATCATAACTGTTGTATGAAGGATAGAGTGAAATCTCTTAGCACATATACGATTCGTAATAAAGCAATGTGAATTTGCAACCACAGTATTGAAAGTGTGAGGTGGGAAATTCTGATGTGTGCTTAGCAAGCAAGGAAGGTCCTGTAAATGCCAGAGGGCCTCATTGTTAAAATGCAAATATAAAGTATATAAGATGTCTTTGGTAGCCTATTATCTTGGGAAGTTTTAGAAAGCAGACCCAGCATTGGAAACTATGATAACTTTTCTTAGGTCCAGGCTCTATGCAGAAGAGAGGTCGCAGCCAACCTGGACAAACCTGTGTCCCCAGACGTCTGAATACAAAGCTGTAAGAAAATCATGATGTGATCTAAAGAAAAATAAGAGGCAGGGGAGAGGCTCTGTCTAGATTCACTATGTTTAGTGCCACTGAAACAAATGAGAATCATTTTTTCTTTGTGTTTTAAGTTTACATGTTCCTAAGAATCCTGATTCAGTTTAGTAGATGGAAAAAAGGCACTTGTCAATGTTCAACTGACATTGAATTCATTTTCTTCTCCCTCCACCTTGTTCAAATCTATGATCAGAAATAGTTTTTCCATGAGGTAAAGCACTAACACTTCTGCTATGCAGCCAGAATACACAGACATCCACTCAGCATCATCATTACAGCCTTACTTCCTTCCCAAGAATATTTTCAGCCTCAGGGTCTCCGTTGTAGTGTATGACTGCTGCTTTGGGAAGGAGCAGGTAATGTGTCCCGAAATGATGGGTCCTCCTGACTGGGGAGCAGAGATACTTAGGGATGAGGCAGTCACATGGCGATAACATTGAGCGCACTCCCTTTGAGTGGCGATTGGTCCTGTGCATTCTCTCAGCATGGATCTCTCTGCTTTTTCTCTACCATTCCTCCTGCCTCCTGAGCACAACACACTGTTACACCTGTCTCCTGCATTCTAACCAGCTGCTCTGTCCCTCAAATACACTTGCCCATCTGATCCTACTAATAGAATACATTTTATTTTTTCTTCAAAGCTCAGCTTGCAGGCAGCACCTCCTCCTGGCTCAGGTGCCCCTCTTGTCTGCTCATATAGCCCTGTGGTTCTTGTCTATTTGTTCTCTTCTGTCACCCTCACCTCACTGCACTATGACTATGTACCCTTATTGAATGAACTGAGTCTTTAGATGTCAAAATACTGTACTGATTCACATAACCTTGCCCACTGTTGTCAGGGTTCCTGATCTTCAATGCACATGGCTCAGTCAAAGCTAGCCATGAACTTCTGGAATGTGCTCTCATCAGGATTTTCTTGATCACAAATGGCAGCACCCAAGCTGAAGGCCTGGGCATGGATCTGGTTCTTCATCTCCCATTTCCTCTACATGCCACCAAGACTAAGAGGCACACTTCTATCCTGCCTCCAGACATCTCCAGAATCTGTGCCTCTCTCTACTCTGCTCACCACTCTGGTTCTGGCCACCTTCAACTCTCTCTCTGGATGAATGAGATAGCTGTTAATGCTGTCCCTGCCTCTCCCATTCCCTCCTCCACACCGGAGCCAGGACCAGCAGTTTACATCTCTGGACCCTCAGAGGCCCTTCCCTTCTGCTGCACATCTCTGTCTCTTGCACGAAAAGCAGCCAAGTGCTTCTGTTGGCAGGAGGTGAACACTACTCCTGGGGAACAGATGAGATACTCCATGGGAGTGAATGGGCCTTGTAGAGATGGCTCTGCAATGTGTGCCAGTGACCCCACACTATCCACATAGGCCACATAGCCAAAGACTTGAACTACAGCTTCTTAGAGTCTTGGCAGGATGCCTTATGACCTGGGAATATAGAAGGAAGGAGGCCCATGAAGCACTGCTTGGAGGTCATCCCCCACTCACCTTCCTGCCCCCAGCAGGCTATCATGGGATAGTTTCTTATGATCTCCCAGATTCCGATGCCCCATTCCCTCAGGATGTAGCTGCAGACTTAGCTGCAGCTAAAGGGGCTTCTCAATGGGGTATCTCCATTCACTCTCAGCCATCCACCCCTTCCATTACAGTGTAAAGAAGGACAGGGGAAGCTGGCACCCTTAGCCAGTAAACTTGCCTTGTGCTGTCCATGTCAGTAATTAACTGAATCTAAAAGCATTCTGTTGTACCTTCACCAGCTGAATCAGCCAGGCCTTGGACCTCATCTGTGTGCTTGACAGGTCTCTGTCATGGGGGAGTGGCCACTTCCCTTTATCCCAGCAGATGGATGTCCAAGCTTAGCTGACTGCAGGAAGGAGAGGGGCCTGGGGGCCCCACTCCAGGCACATTCTCTTATCTAGGCTGTGATAACAGCAATTGAGTCCAAAGCACAGTCTCTCCCTAAGTTCACAGGCAGGTAGAGTGGGGATGTATAGTAAGTAAAGCCCCTTCCCTGCTAAGACCAGAAATAGAAGGAAGAGGCCTAACTCCTTGTCAGAATGTTGAAGGTTGAGGATGGGCTGTTATGCTTTGGTGGGCACTGTTCTGATCATTGATTTTTTCCTCAGGTGAGTGCAAGCCTTGAGATCATGTGGGAATGCTTCAAGGTGGTCTTACATTTAACTGTTGGGTACTGTAACCTTAACCATACTTCACATGATACCTGTTGGGTTACTTCTACCATGCCTGATGGAGGGACATGAACTCTTGTAGGTGTGGAAGCATCTGGTAGAAATCTAACAGATTTCTGGGTATACATACCACTGTCCTTGTTAATGGGCAGCCCCTGGGATGGTGTTGTGACAAGATCCATAGGGCCAAGTAGTGCTGGCTGCTGGAGGTGGTCATGGGCCCCACTGCGGGTAGAGCCAGTACTGCTTCACTGAGCACTTGTGTATCATCATGGACAACCCGGGATTGATTGTTAGATCCTAAAGACAGTGATAACATATTAAGCCATTCACTTCTCAGCAAGGAAAGATGCATCCTCTGGATATATTTATAAAACACTGATGCCTTAGTCCTATGCCTAAAATGATTCAGTGGGTCTATGATATGGTCTAGATACCTGAATTTTAAAGCCCTCCCTCTCCAGATGACTCCACTGGTTGCCAAGGCTGATAAATATTGCCTCTAGAGTCACCAACTCATGGGGGTTGGGCAGTGTCAGTCCTCTGTCTCAGGTGCTTTGTTCTTTTGGGGGTTAGCTCCTTTTATCTTCCATCAATTCTAATCTGGCTCATCTTTTAAGACCCACTTCTAATATTTAAGAAATATTAGATTTCTTAAAGTTGTCCCACATCCCACTAATGCTATTTTCAGTGTTTGTTCTCTGTGTGTTTCATTTTTTTTTTGTATTTTTTTTATTGGAGTTCAATTTGCCAACATATAATATAACACCCAGTGCTCATCCTGTCAAGTGCCCCCTTCACTGCCCGTGTGTTTCATTTTGGATAGTTTCCATATATCTTCAAGTTTAGTAATTATTTTTCACTATATGTAAGTCATTCTTAGGGCTATCTAAGGCATTTTTCACCTCAGACACTGTGGTTTTCATCTCCAGAATTTTGTTTGTGCTTTTTTTATATATT
The DNA here is from genome assembly GCF_048164855.1 of Canis lupus baileyi. Lineage (NCBI taxonomy): Eukaryota > Metazoa > Chordata > Mammalia > Carnivora > Canidae > Canis > Canis lupus. Next base: position 27,097,116 of record NC_132857.1, on the reverse strand, counting down.
TCCCGTATCACATCCACCATTTTAATATATAGAGGAATGACTATTTAAATATTTTTGTGTGTTGATTTTAATATTTTTGTTAGTTCTGACTTGGTTTTCTTGATTAATTACTGTCCTCATTACGAATTATGTTTTCTCATTTCTTTGTATGCCTTTTTTTTTTTTTGAATGATAGACATTGTGAACTTTATCTTATTGGGTGCCAGATATTTTTTGTATTCCTATAAATATTTCTGAACATTGTTCTGGATTCAGTTATTTGGAAACATTTTATTCATTTCAGGTCTTAATTCTATAACTTGTTAGGTGCATCAGGAACAGTGCTACATCTTTCACTTATTATTCACCACTACTAAGGCATAACATTCCTGAATAGTCTATGCAATGATCCATAAATTGTAAACTTTTCCACTCCAGCTAGTGAGAATAAGCATAACTGCTATCTATATGCAAGCACTGGGTATTTTCTATTATTTTTCAGGTGTTTTTCCCTATCTGAGGTAGTTTGTATTTAAAAAGTTTTTTAAAGATTTTATTTATTTATTTGAGTATAGAGAAAAAAAGTTAGAGTGAGAGCAAGAGAGAGCATGAGTGGGGGAGAGGAAGAGGGAGAAGCAGGTTCTCCATGAGCAGGGAGCCATATGCAGGGCACAATCTCAGAACCCTGGGATTGTAACCTGAGCCAAGGCAAACCCTTAAATGACTGAGCCAACCAGGTGCCCCTATGAGGTAGTTTATTTACATGCAGGTGTTGATGAGTATTTTTATGACTATTTGAAGGGAATCCTCTGCAGGTCTATGAACTTCTTTCTATGAACATCCCTCTCTTTCATATACTATCATGCAAACTTCAGCTGCCTTGGTTCCTCTGGGCTCTCAGCTCTATTTTGTCAATTTAGGCAGACTATCAAGGTTTGCTTGGGTTCTCCTTCTCTGTCCTCCAGCCTGGAAAATCTTTCAAGCAGTGAATTGAGGGGTTCATAGAGCATACCTAGTTTGTTCCTCTCTCTCAATCTCTCAGGGATCTTTCATTGTCTGATGTTGAGGTTTTTAAAAATGTTTGATGCATTTTGTTTGTTGTTTCAGTTGGAAAGGTAAATCATGTCCCTCTTACTCCATCTTTGGCAGATATGGATGTCATAAAGGGTATCTCTGACAACATTCTTAGTTAACAAAAATGGTGTCAAAATGATATGGTTTCTGCATGCCAAGAAGTGAAGTTAAAGATTTATATTAATAAGTCATTTGATCTCCAAGATAGCTCTATAAGGCAGGCAAAACACAAGGTGACATTCTGGAGGAAGGGATGTCACTTACCTGGCTAAAGTGATAACCTAGAAAAATAAAGATGTGGCTTTAGCTGCGGGGAGTGGAGAACAGAAGGAGGGAGCAGAGGAAACAAGTTGGATAGATAATTCCCAGTATGCATAGTATTTAGTTCCAGAACACTAGTGTTTAGTGAGTCTGAATAAAGGATTCTGATACCACAGACCTTGGTAAGTTGTGTGCTGTTTCACAATGAGGCTTCATGGTACCTAACAGCAGAATAAAGGCTCTAATAAATGTATAGTAAGGAGAACTTCTTAACTTTATTTATTTTAATTAATTAATTGATGGAAATATTTTTGGGCATATAAAAACCTATACATAATTAATATATACATTTTATAAAGTTGGAGGTAACAACACACTCATGAAATTTTTTCATAAATTTTTTTATTGGTGTTCAATTGGCCAACATATAGAATAATACCCAATATTCATCCCATCAAGTGCCCCCCTCAGTGCCCATCACGAGTCACCCCCACCCCCCACCCAACTCCCTTTCTACCACCCCTAGTTCATTTCCCAGAGTTAGGAGTCTCTCATGTTCTGTCTCCCTTTCTGACATTTCCCACTCATTTTTTCTCCATTCCCCTTCATTCCCTTTCACCATTTTTTATATTCCCCAAATGAATGAGAGCATATAATGTTAGTCCTTCTCCAATTGACTTATTTCACTCAGCATAATACCCTCCAGTTCCATCCACGTCAAAGCAAATGGTGGGTTTTTGTCATTTCTAATGGCTGAGGAATATTCCATTGTATACATAAACCACATCTTCTTTATCCATTCATCTTTCGATGGACACCAAGGCTCCTTCCACAGTTTGGCTATTGTGGACATTGCTGCTAGAAACATCGGGGTGCAGGGGGCCCGGCATGCATCTGTATCTTGGGGTAAATCCTCAGCAGTGCAATCGCTGGGTCATAGGGCATCTCTATTTTTAACTTTCTAAGGAACCTCCACACAGTTTTCCAGAGTGGCTGCACCAGTTCACATTCCCACCAACAGTGCAAGAGGTTTCCCCTTTCTCCACATCCTCTCCAACATTTGTGGTTTCCTGCCTTCTTAATTTTCCCCATTCTCACTGGTGTGAGGTGGTATCACATTGTGGTTTTGATTTGTATTTCCCTGATGGCAAGTGATGCGGAGCATTTTCTCATGTGCGTGTTGGTCATGTCTATGTCTTCCTCTGTGAGATTTCTGTTCATGTCTTTTGCCTATTTCATGATTGGATTGTTTGTTTCTTTGGTGTTGAGTTTAAGAAGTTCTTTATAGATCTTGGAAACTAGCCCTTTATCTGATATGTCATTTGCAAATATCCTCTCCCATTCTGTAGGTTGTCTTTTAGTTTTGTTGACTGTATCCTTTGCTGTGCAAAAGCTTCTTATCTTGATGAAGTCCCAATAGTTCATTTTTGCTTTTGTTTCTCTTGCCTTCGTGGATGTATCTTGCAAGAAGTTACTGTGGCCAAGTTCAAAAAGGGTGTTGCCTGTGTTTTCCTCTAGGATTTTGATGGAATCTTGTCTTACATTTAGATCTTTCACCATTTTGAGTTTATCTTTGTGTATGGTGCAAGAGAATGGTCTAGTTTCATTCTTCTGCATGTGGATGTCCAATTTTCCCAGCACCATTTATTGAAGAGACTGTCTTTTTTCCAGTGGATAGTCTTTCCTCCTTTGTTGAATATTAATTGACCATCAAGTTGAGGGTCCACTTCTGGGTTCTCTATTCTGTTCCATTGATCTATGTGTCTGTTTTTGTGCCAGTACCACACTGTCTTGTTGACCACAGCTTTGTAGTACAACCTGAAATCTGGCATTGTGATGCCCCCAGCTATGGTTTTCTTTTTTAAAGTTCCCCTGGCTATTCGGGGTCTTTTCTGATTCCACACAAATCTTAAGATGATTTGTTCCAACTCCCTGAAGAAAGTCCATGGTATTTTGATAGGGATTGCATTAAACAACATACTCATGAAATTATCACCACAATCTATGCCATAAAACTATCCATCACTGCCAAACTTTCTTTCTGTACCCTTATTTATTGTTGTTGTTGTTGTTGTTATCATTATTACTACTACTACTATAAGGACTTTAAGCTAAGATCTACTCTTTACAAACTTTTAAGTACACAATATAGTATTATTAACTATAGACATTATACTGTATAGTAGGTTTTTAAGACTTATCTTGTATAACTGAGACTTTGTACCTTTTGGATAATGTTGCCCCATTTTCCCTCTACTTGGTTCCTGCCAATCTCCACTCCACATTCTGCTTCTAGAAGTTTGACTATTTTAGGTTCATCATATAAATGGTATCATGTAAAATTTATCCTTTTGTGCCTGGCTTATTTCACTTTATATAACATCCTCCAGATTCACTCATGTTACAAATGGAAACAGTTCCTTCTTTGTTAAGGCTGAATTATATTCCATTGCATGTATATACCATATTTTCTTTATCTAGTCACCCTTTGATGGACATTTAGATTGCTTTCATGTCTTGGCTATTATAAATAATGCTTCAATATCATGGAGATGCAAATATCCCTTCAAGATTCTGATGTCAGTTGCTTTGGATCTATATATACCTACAAGTGGGTTGCCAGATCATATGGTAGTTCTATTTTTAGTTTTTTTGAAGAAACTACATACTATATTCCATAGTGTACATTCCCACTGACAGTGTACTAGGTTTCCATTTTCTTCACATTCTTATTGACATTTGCATCTTTTGTTTTCCTGAGAAAAGCCATCCTAATAGATGTGAGGTGATATCTCATTTTGGTTTTTATTTGAATTTCCCTAATGATTAGTGATGCTGAGCACCTTTTCATATATATATATGACCCATTTGTCTATCTTCTTTGGAAACAGTTCTATTCAGATTCTTTCCCCTTTTTATTAACCCTTTATCAGATAATATAGTTTGCAAATATTTTATCCTGTTCCATAGGTTGCCCTTTTATTTTATTGATTTTTTCTTTTGCTGTGCAGAAGTTTTCTGGTTTGATGTAATCTCACTTCTCTATTTTCTTTTTGTTGCTTGAGCTTTTGGTGTCAAGTCTAAAAAAATCATTGCCAAGGTCAATTCCCTATGTGTTCTTCTAGGAGTTTTAATATTTCACAGATCATATTTATGTCTTTAATCCATTTGACCTGATTTTGTGTATGATATGATGTAAAGATCCAATCTAATTCTTTTGCATCTGGGTACTCATTTTCCCAATACTATTTATTGAAACGATTATTCATTTCTCATTGTCTATTCTTAGCACTCTTCGTCAAATATTAGTTGAACACATATATGTAAGTTTACTTCTGGGCTCTATTCTGTTCTACTGGTCTATGAATCTGTATTTGATTACTGTAGCTCACTACAGTTGGATAGTTTGATTACTATAGCTTTGTAATTCATTGAAATTAGTAAATGTGATGCCTTTGGCTCTGTTTTCTTACTCAAAATTGCTTTGGCTATTTGGGGACTTTTGTAGTTCCAAACAAATTTTTAGGATTCTTTTAAATTTATTTTTTTATTCTTTATTTTAATCAATTTTAGTTAACATATGCTACATTATTAGTTTCAGAGGTATTTTAGTGATTCATCAGTTGCATATAAAACCCAGTGCTTGTTACATCAAGTGCCCTCCTTAATGCCCATCATCTAATTACCCCTTCCCTCCTCCCCTCCCCTCCAACAACCCTCAGTTTGTTTCCTAGAGTTCAGCATCTCTTATGATTTGCCTGTCTCTCTATTTTCATCTTACTTTATTTTTCCTTCCCTTCCCTTCATTTTTCTTTCTTAAATTCCAAATAAGAGTGAAATCATGTATTTGTCTTTCTCTGACTGACTTATTTTGCTTAGTATAATACCCTCTAATTCCATCTGCATCATTGCAAATGGCAAGATTTCATTCTTTTTCATGGCTGAGTAATATCCTATTACATATATTCTATATATCTTCTTTATCCATTTATTTGTTGATGGACATCTGGATTCTTTTCATATTTTGGCTTTTGTGGACATTAATGCTATAAACATTGGGGTATATGTCCCCTTTCAAATCACTATCTGTGTATCCTTTGGATAAATACCTAGTTAGTGTGATCGCTGGGTCATAAGATAGCTCTATTTTTAACCTTTTTGGGAACCTTCATACTGTTTTTTAAAGTGGCTGCACCACTTGGCATTTCCATCAACAGGTAAGAGGTTCCCCTTTCTTGGCTTCCTCCCAAACATCTGTTGTTCCCAGAGTTGTTCATTTAGATTCTTTTTCTATTTATATAGAAAAATGGCATTGGAGTTTGATATGTATTACATTGAAGCTGCACATCACTTTAGATAGCATGAACATTTTAACAACATTAATTTTTCTAATACGTAATTGTAGGATGTTTTTCTATTTATTCACATCTGCCTTTATTTATTAGTATACGCACCTTTTATTACCTTAGTTAAATTTAAGCCTAAGTTGTTGTTGTGTTGTTTTTTTTTTAGTTTATTCCCAATTATTTTATTCTTTTTGGTATTGTAAATGGATTTTTTTCTTAAGTTCCTTTTGCATAATATGCTGGTTTATACAGAAATGCAACTGATTTTTGTATGTTGATTGTGTATCTTGCAACTTTGTTGAATTTATTTAATCAAACAATTTTGGTGGAGTTTAACTTTGTGTAATGTCAGCGCTCTAAAGAAATGCCCTTTTTAGAGCATTCCCTGGACTTAAAATCTATTTTGAGGCTAAATTTTGCATGATTTAGTGATGATTTGGTAGAGTGTGATGAGGAAGAGTGAGGAATATGCTATATCTCATATTACTTCTTGGATGTCTAAGAATATGATAGGACAATGACAGTGAGAGAGAAATTACTACTAGAAGAACTATTTTCACATTTACTCCTTCTTTAATAATAGCAGCTTTGAAGCTGCTTTATTATATTATATTATAGCTATATTATATTATAGCTGTTTGAAGTCACCTATGGAAGTATGGAGGGCAATCAGCTTGATTCACACCTGTTAATGGTGGGGGAAAAAAAGGGGAGTGAGAGAAGAAAACACAGAAGAAATAGTTAAAGAGATAGGAAGAGAAGCAGAAGATGATTGAGTCACACCAACCAATGGAAAAGATCATCCTGAGCAGGGCAAGATAGCAGAGGAATAGGGGTCCTCAACTCACCTGGCCACACCAACTTATGTAGATAAATTTCAAACCATCCTGAAAACCTATGAATTCGGCCTGAGGTTTAAAGAGAGAAAAGCTGGAACACTACAGAGAGAAGGGTTTTAGCTTCTAACAAGGTAGGAAGGTGGGGAAAAAAATGAATCAAGTGGGGGAGGGGCACCATTAGGAGCCAGTCTAAAGCTGCAGAGCGGGAGCCTCTGCAAAGCCCAGCCCCGGAGAAGCAGGAACTTTAAAAAATCCACACCAGATTCTTCCCAGATGGAAAGGTGTTTAGCAGGGAAATTGGGCAGAATTGCAGGAGAGGCAGGGATGCCTCCAGTTTCCCAGAGTCATTAATAGAGGAAGTGTGCCTGGAGGAAAGAGGACCATACACCATGGGCCAATCTCAGTAAAGAGCTGGAGCATGCAGCCATTGGGGCATTGGGGAGAAACTGGTCGGTCAGGCGGGCAGTTCTGGATGGAGGGGTCTGCGCACTGCTGCCTTCAGGAGATACGCCCCAGGAGCACGATTCTAGGAGCACAGGCCCCGGATCCTAGGGCCCAAGGAGGCACAGGCCACGATCATGCACTCCCAGGGACAGGTGGAGGTGGGGAGGGTACTGGACAGTGAGGCCTCTACTGTTGCCAGGCACCTCAAGCTGTGCAGAAACACACCTGCCCCAGGCCGGGAGCATCTAGGCCAGTGCAGACTGGGAGACTGCAGCAGTTACTGCTGGGAGCTGATTCCAGGGGTGGAGGACTGGCCACTGGCAGTGTTGTTGTCCTTCCTTGTTACACCATGTGCAGGGCCCCAGGGAAAAGAGGCCTCAGGGTATAAAGAGCTGTCACTAAGCCTGCCACCTGGTGGGGGGGGGTAGCTCCCCCAGGTACACACACCTGAGAATCTGCACACCAGGCCCCTCCCCCAGAAGACCAGCTAGAAGAAAAGGGGAATAGCAAGTTCTTGACCAAAAAGCACTGGAAAGCTCCAGGGGAAGTTGAAGGATTTATAGTATATAAAATCCGGAGGAATCTTCTAGGGTGAAATATAATAAAGTCATGGTTGATGTTCTTGACTCAGACCACTCATACAGCCACTCTGCACTGAGTAAAATGACTGGAAAGAACTCACCACAAAAGAAAGAATCAGAAACAGTACTCTCTGTCACAGAGTTACAGATTTTGAATTACAATTTGATGTCAGAAAGCCAAGTCAGAAGCACAATTATAAAGATACTGGTGGCTCTGGAAAAAAGCATAAAGGAATCAAGGGACTTCAAGGCTGCAGAATTTAGATCTAATCAGGCCGAAATTAAAAATCAATTAAATGAGATGCATTCCAACTGGAGGTTCTAATGATAATGAGGTTAATGAGGTAGAAAAAAGAGTGAGTGACATAGAAGACAAGTTGATGGCAAGGAAAGAATCTGGGAAAAAAAGAAAAATAATTAAAGGACCATGGTTCCCCAAAGTTAAGGGAAATAAATGACAACCTCAGAAGGAAAAATCTACATACAATTGGGGTCCAGGGTGCACCAAGAGGGCCAGAGGGCCAGAAAGCATATTTGAACAAAGCATAATTGAGAACTTCCCTAATTTGGGGAGGGAAACCGGCATTCAGATCCAGGACATAGGGAGGTCCCCCCCAAAATCAATAAAAACCATTCAACAGCTCGACATTAATAGTGAAACTTGCATATTCCAAAGATAAAGAGAAAATCCTTAAAACAACAAGACATAAGAGATCTCTAACTTATATGGGGAGAAACATGAGATTAAAAGCAGACCTCGCAACAGAGACCTGGCAGGCCAGAAAGGGCTCACCAGATATATTCAGGGTCCTAAATGAGGGGGGACTGTGTAAAAGAAAGAGGAAGTCCAAAGAAATAATACACAAAAACAGGGACTGAATAGGTATTATGATGACACTAAATTCATTTCTTTCAATAGTAACTCTGAACGTGAATGGACTTAATGATTCCATCAAAAGACAAGATTTCAGACTGGATAAAAAAGCAAGACCCTTTATGCAAATTACAAATCTTCTAGCACCACATCTCCAAAGAAACAAGGGCTTTAAATGATACACTGGACCTGATGGATTTCACAGATATCTATAGAACTTCACATCCAAACGCAACTGAATACACCTTCTTCTCAAGGGCACATGGAACTTTCTTCAGAATAGACCACATACTGGGTCACAAATCAGGTCTCAACTGATACCAAAACATTGGAATTGTCCCCTGCCTATTCTCAGACCACAATGATTTGAAACTAGAACTCAATCACAAGAAGAAATTTGGAAGAAACTCAAACACGTGGAGACTAAAGAGCATCCTTCTGAAAGATGAATGAGCCAACCAGGAAATTACAGAAGAATTAAAAAGATTCATGGAAACTAATGAAAATGGAGATACAACCATTCAAAATCTTTTGGATACAGCAAAAGCAGTACTAAGAGGGAAATACATCACAATACAAACATCCCTCAAAAAATTGGAAAAAACTCAAATACACAAGCTAACCTCCAACCTAAATGACTGGTAAAGTAAAGCAAATACAACTTACACCAAGCAGAAGATTAGAGTTAATAAGGATTCAAGCATAACTCAATGAAATACAGACCAGAAAAACTGTAGAACAGATTAACAAACTAGGAGTTGGTTCTCTGAAAGAATTAATGAGACAGATAAATCATTAGCCACCCTTATTAAAGAAAAAAGACTCAATAAAATCATGAATGAAAAAGGAGAGATCACAACCAATACCAAGAAAATACAAATGATTTAAAAAACATATTATGAGCAGCTATACACCAATAAATTAGGCAATCTAGAAGAAATGGACGCATTTCTGGAAAAGCACGTTTCCAAAACTGAAACAGAAGAAATAAAAAACCTGAACAGGCCAGTAACCAGGGAGGAAATGGAAGCAGTCATCAAAAACCTCCTAAGACACAAGAGTCCAGTGCCAGATGGCTTCCCAGGGGATTTCTATCAAACGTTTAAAGAAGAAACAATACTTATTCTACTAAAGCTGTTCCAAAATATGGAAAGGTATGGAGTACTTCCAAACTCGTTTTTTGAGGCCAGCATCACCTTAATTCCAAAACCAAAGATCCTACCAAATAGAATTATAGATCAATATGCCTGATGAACACAAAAAAATTCTCAACAAGATACTAGTCAATAGGATCCAACAGTATATTAAGAAGGTTATTCATCATGAGCAAGGTGGGATGGGATGCAAGGTTGTTTCAACACACGTAAAGCTATCAACGTGATAGATCATATCAACCAGAGAAAAAACAAGAACCATATGATCCTGTCAATAGATGCAGAGAAAGCATTTGACAAAATACAGCATCCATTCCTGATCAAAACTCTTCGGAGTGTAGGGATAGAGGAAACATTCCTCACCATCTTAAAAGCCATCAATGAAAAAGCCCACAGCAAATATCATTTTCAATGGGGGAAACACTAGAAGTCTTTCCCCTAAAGTCAGGAACACAACAGGGATGTCCACTCTCACCACTACTATTCAACACGTCCTAGAAGTCCTAGCCTCAGCAATCAGACAACAAAAAGAAATAAAAGGCATTCAAATTGGCAAAGAAGAAGTCAAACTCTCCCTCTTCAACGATGACATGATACTCTATATAGAAAACCCACTCAACCCCAAGATTGCTTGAACTCATACAGCAATTTGGCAGTGTGGCAGGATACAAAATCAATGCCCAGAAGTCAGTGGCATTTCTATACACTAACAATGAGACTGAAGAAAGAGAAATTAAGGAGTCAATTCCATTTACAATTGCACCCAAAAGCGTAAGATACCTAGGAATAAACCTAAGCAAAGAGGTAAAGGATCTATACCCTAAAAACAACAGAACACTTCTGAAACAAATTGAAGAAGACACAAAGAGATTGAAAAATATTCCATGTCCATGGATCAGAAGAAGTAATATTCTGAAAATGTCTATGCTATCCAGGGCTATTTACATGTTCAATGCAATCCTATCGAAATACCATGGACTTTCTTCAGAGAGTTGGAACAAATCGTCTTAAGATTTGTGTGGAATCAGAAAAGATCCCAAATAGTAAGGGGAATATTGAAAAAGAAAACCAGAGCTTGGGACATCACAATGCTAGATATCAAGTTGTACTATAAAGCTGTGATCATCAAGACCGTATCATACTGGCATAAACACAGACACATAGATCAATGGAACAGAATAGAGATCAGGAAATGGGCCCTCATCTTTATGGTCAACTAATATTTGACAATGCATGAAAGACTATCTACTGGAAAAAGGACAGTCTCTTCAATAAATGGTGCCGGGAAAATTGGCCAGCCACGTGCAGAAGAATGAAACTAGACCATTCTCTTGCACCATACACAAAGATAAACTCAAAATGAATGAAAGATCTAAATGTAAGACAAGAATCCATCAAAATACTAGAGGAGAACAGGAGAACATCCTTTTTGAACTGGCCACAGCAACTTTTTTCAGGATACATCTATGAAGACAAGGGAAACAAAAGCAAAAATGAACTTTGGGACTTCATCGGTTGAAGAAGCTTCTGAACAGCAAAGAAACTGTCAACAAAACTAAAAGACAACCTACAGAATGGGAGAAGATATTTGCCAATGACCTATAGGATAAAGGGCTAGTATCCAAGATCTACAAAGAACTTATTAAACTGAACAGCAAAGAAACAAAAAATCCAATCATGAAATGGGCAAAAGACATGAACAGAAGTCTCACAGAGGAAGACAATGACATGGCCAACAAGTCCATGAGAAAATGCTCCACATCCCTTGCCATCAGGGAAATACAAATCAAAACCACAATGAGATACCACCTCACACCAGTGAGAATGAGGAACATTATCAGGACAGGAAACAACAACTGTTGGAGAGGATGTGGAAAAAGGGGAACCCTCTTGCACTGCTGGTGGCAATGTGAACTGGTGCAGCCACTCTGGAAAACTCTGTTGAGATTCCTCAAGGAATTAAAAATAGAGCTACCCTATGACCCAGTAATTGCACTACTGGGGATTTACTCCAAAGATCAGTTGCAGTGAAAACCTGAGATAACTGCACCCCAACGTTTATAGCAGCAATGTGTACAATAGCCAAACTGTGGAAGGAACCTTTTTGTTATTGAAAGATGAATGGTTAAAGATGTGGTATATATATATATATACACACACACACACACATATATATGTATATATACACGTATGTGCAGACACATACGTGTATATATACATACATTGGAATACTACTCAGCCATTAGAAATGAGTGACGAATACCCACCATTTGCTTCAACATGGATAGAACTCGCGGGTATTATGAAGTAAGTCAATTGGAGGACAAACATTATATGGTTTCATTTATTTAGGGAATATAAAAAATAGTGAAAGGGAATAAAAGGGAAAGGAGAGAAAATGAGAGGGAAAAATCAGAGAGCGTGACGAACTTGAGAGACTCCTAACTCTGGGAAATGAATAAGGAGTAGTGGAAGGGGAGGTGGGCAGGGGGATGGGGTGACTGCATGATGAACACTGAGGAGGGCATTTGACGGGATGAGCACTGGGTATTACACTATATGTTGGCAATTCGAATTCCAATAAAAAATATACAAAAAAAAAAAAAAAAGGAAACGATCCCCTTAAGGCAAAGGGAATTATTAGTTGTGGCAGGCAGATTAATGGCCCTCAAAGACATCCACATTCCAATCTCCAGGGCCTGCAAATGTGTTACCTTACATGGCAAAGGGGAATTCGCAGATATAATTAATTTAGGGGCTTTGACATGAGGAGATAATGTGCTGACTTACTCAGGTAGATCCAGTATAATTACAGGTGTCCTTAATCATTGGAGAGGCAGACAGATGAGGAGATCAAAATGATGCAATATGAGGAACTTTTGAGCACCTTACTCCCCTTTTGTTGGATCTGATAATGAAAGGGAGCATGAGCCATAGAATGCAAGTAGTCTCTAGAAGCTAAAAGAAACAAAGAAATTAATTCTCAGAAATTAATTCTCTCATAGTACTTCCATAAGGAAAAAACTCTAGTGACACCTTGATTTTATCCTGGTGAGACCCATGGCAGATTTCTGAACCCAAGAACTGTGAGATAGTAAATTTATGTTTTAAGCCACTAAGTTGTCATCCTTTGTAACAGCAGCAATAGGTATTCAATACACTAGCAGTCTCCAATAATAAAAAGACTGAAAAAACACTCCTTGCATTTGTAACATTAAGAGATAATTGGTGACTTTAATTAGAGGAGTGTCACTAAACTGTTGGGGAAAGAAGCCAGGTTTGGGGAACCATAATAGGATCAGGAAATAGAAACATAGGTGTTTGGATTAGAGAAGAGGGAGGACATTGAATGTGGAGCAGTCGTTAGTAAGGAGTCCAGATCAAGGGGGCAGACTTTGCAGAGCTGGAGACATTTCAGTATATTTAAAGAAAAATGACAAAAGTAGTGTCATTCTTACGTGCTTTGTGAATTTACTATGCGAATCTGGAGTAAAAGAATCCTGCAGTACAGAATCAAATGTTCGGAACTGAAATATCTCCATTAAAATAGAGAGAATGAGAAAAGTGGAATATCTGAAATCATCCTTCTGGAAGAGCTGCTGAACATAGATTCCTCAGGGGTGCCTGTCCTGACTCCGTAGCCTACTCGGGACCTTTCCTCTATGTTCTGGATTTACCTTTATCACTGCATTTGCTTCATTGCTGTAGAATTAATGACCTGCTTGTGTTTATGGCTTCCCCACTGGCCTGTGCATCCTGGAGGATGGGGCTGTGCAGCAGTCACTGGTATGTTCTGGCCAACACGATACCTGGCATGCTGTACAAGGTTTTTATGTATTTGGTACATCAGCAACTGAATGGATAAGTGCCCATCATTTTGCCTCTTTTAGCATCCTCCTGCTCTTCTCTGCCAGCCCTGAGCTTGCCTGTCTTCCCAGCCTTGTTCACATCTCTCTTGCTTAAAATCCTTTTGGGTAAAGCCCACATCGTGACTTCAGGTAGGCAAAGACTTATGTGCTAATGGTCAGGTTTCCACATGGGTATGGCTGAATGCATGCTCATCTCCACAGCTAACACTAGTGGGTGCAGTGATCCTGGGCTCTGCAGTCTGGGGTGGTGGAAGGAGCATGGGGCCTGAGGCCACTGAACCCTCTTAGAACTGCAGCTCTGCCTTTGATCAGGTGCATGGATTACATAACTATTAGGAACCTCCTCTTCCTCAGCAGATGGGATGCTTCAATTGGGGTCTGGGGACTGTAAAGATTAGAAATAATATATGTAAAGATATTCCAAGATTTTATCTGACACTCAGTAGGTACTCAATAAATTAGGAATTTCTGTTATGTATAGATGGGATGTCCATTAATTTAAGACCTTAATGGTCACAGAGTTGCACTCAGATCCTGCCACTCATAGTCTATGTAACCTTAATAATCTTAAGTATTTCACTTAATCTCACTGTGCCTCAGTTTCCTGAAATGAAAGCAAGTATAACAAAATCTCCCTTGTGGTGTATGTAATTTGTGAATTTATTATGCAATTCTGGAGTAAAAAAGAGCTCTGCGATATTGCAGAGAATCTGGCTCAGGATAATTCCTTTCTCTTTTCCTTTTCTGTGTTCTGAGACAGTCTGACAGACATCTTTGTTCTTTAGAAGCCTGTCATCAACACAGCAGACATGCACATGGAAGTCACTTCCTCAGTGCATGTTGATGTGAAAGGTGCCTTCTGGTTCATCTGGGACATGCTCAACCATGGCCTATGTGGCACAGATGTATCTTGGGGTCTTACTGTGTTTAGCAAGTTAATTGTTCATTAAGAGGAAGGGACATTCACAGAACTGAACTGACACCCTGATAAAATACCAAATGACTTTCAGTGATTTATGGGCACAGACACAGCTCCTTGCTGGCTCATGTCAGAATGGGCTGGAGTGATAAGCACACACTTATCTCTGGGTCTTGATGAATGACAAGGAAACCTTGTACCATAAAGGCAACAAAGCCACCCTGTGGGAAGAGGACTGTCACTGAGTGCATTACAAAAGCCCAATCAGCCTCCTTGTGGGAGGACAATTAATGGAATTAAAAGTTAGAATTGTAATTATCATACAAATTAGAAGGAAATTAATCAGCTCATATTTTATGACTTGTCTTGGTGTGGAGCATTGCCAGTTAGGTTTTATGGCAAATCTTTGATTAATTGAGACACAGCATGAAAGTATAAAATCCAGACTCAAGCTGCATGTTAATATCCCCCTTTCCTCCTGTGCTGCCCCAAGGTTAGATATTGGGTAAAGGAGAGATTATATTTGAAGTAGCACACCCATGCATGCAGATGCAGGCTTACATTATGGCTTTCTGCAAACTGTGTGCCTTTTCACACTTCCTCAATGTGGACAAGAATCTTTTGCCCCACTTTCTCTTTTTCCTTTTTTATTTGTAATTTTTTAATGCTTTTGTGAAATTTTATTATTTTTTTATTTTTTATTTTTTTATATTTTTAAATTTTTATTTATTTATGATAGTCACACACAGAGAGAGAGAGAGAGAGAGGCAGAGACACAGGCAGAGGGAGAAGCAGGCTCCATGCCCCGGGAGCCCGACGTGGGATTCGATCCCGGGTCTCCAGGATCACGCCCTGGGCCAAAGGCAGGCGCCAAACCGCTGCGCCACCCAAGGATCCCTATTTTTTTTAAATTTAAATTCAATCTGCCAACGTAGAGTATAACACTCAGTGCTCATCCTGTCAAATGCCCTCCTCAGTGCCCATCACCCAGCTACTCCATCTCCACACCCACCTCCCCTTTCACAACCCTTTGTTTGTTTCCCAAAGTTAGGAGTCTCTCATGGTTTATCTCCATCTCTAATTTTTCCCACTCAGTTCACCTCCTTTTCCTTATAATCCCTTTCACTATTTTTTTATATTTCACGTATGAGTGAAACCGTATGATGATTGTCCTTCAGAGAAGCACTATTATCAGAGAAGCACTTTATCTTTTTCATGTGGAGATCTTCAACTTCTGTTTTCTGCCTACCAACCTTTGGTTGGGATACTCCTGATCACAGAATCACCTGACCCTGGGCAGACCCCAGGACCAAGGGTCACTGCAGAGTCATTGGTCAGAACTCTGTATCCATGTGTCCATCCTTCCAGACCTTCCCAGGGCCCTGGATTAAATTAAACTTTGGTAACTGAAGAATGCTTTTCACAAGGGAAGCTCACTGAGTCTATGGCTTCATGTCTGTCAGGTTGGGTCCGGCAAGTCAGAGTGAAAGGCTTCAGAAAGAGAAATGGACAGCTGACCAGAGCTGTCTGGGACACAGCACACAGTGAAACTTGTCACTGTTGTTCCATACACATAGAGAAGTTATGAGTTTGCAGTGACTGTTTCAGGGAGGGACTTGGGGAGAATGCAGATGGGAAGACAGTCTGTATGAGGCCAAGAGTGAGTCTCAGATAGGAGACATCACTGACTGGACATCTGATAAACATGTCAACTGTACTGTGTCTACCTCTGAGCTACTGATCTGCCCTGTACCCCTCACATCACCCCAAAACTTGTCCCTTTCACGTTCTTCTCCATTTTGGCAAATAGAATTTCAATCCTCCCATACACTCAATAAAAATTGGAGCAATCTAATCTTTCCACAAATCTTGTAGGTCCTACAATAAAAATAAATGCAAGAAGTAACCACTTCTTACCACTCCCTTCAGACACACTACTCCACCCACTGCTATCTGTCACCTGGGTCACTTGGGCTATTGTAGGGACTTCCTCCAAGTCCTGCTTCTATCCTTATATATTTTGATTGATTCTCACTATATCTGCCAGAATAAACCTGTTAAAATGTAAATCAAATCATGTCACCAAACTGTTTATAATCCCCTGAGGCTTGGGTCACATTTAGGATAAAAGTCAAAGTCTTCATGGTGATCTGCAAGGCAATGTGATCTGGCCCCTTTGACCTCTCTGACTTCATGACCCATATCCTCCCCTACTCACTTTACCCAGGCTTGTGCCCTTCGCTCTTGCCGTGCTCTCTGTCAGGAATGTTTTTCCCTCTGGCAGCCATATGATCCAGCTCTCTTTCTTCATTTAAGCCTCAATTGGAATGCTTCCTTCCCAGGGAAACCTTCTTAACCTCTCTGTCCAACCCAAGAGTCTCCCTGCTTCATGCTCACTGCAGCTCATTGCACATGGGTGTCCTGATAAATGTTCAATAGCTGGCTCAGGGTTGGGAGAATGGGAGCACAAGTTTGTAGTGCCTGTTGACTTCAGCGAGGTGAATGCTTTTGTCATGACCAATTTTAAGCCCCAGAGTAATGACAATTGCCTTGTAAAATTCCTGAAAATAAAACTGGCTTTCACAAGCTTATATAGGTAGTTTCAGTGTACTCTGCTTATCATCCTTTTTTTTCCCATTTTTTTCCTTAGTACCAATTCTTGACATACTATGTATTTTACTCATACATATTATGTTAGCTATTACTCCTATTAGAAGATACTTTTCATGGGGGCAGTAATTTTTTAACTATTCATTGTTGTTTTCCCGAGCTTCTAGTATAACACCCACATGGTAGATACTCAATAAAATTTTACTGAATGACAGTATTAACTGAAGAATGAGTACCTAGTACTCATTAGACACTGATAAATTTGGGGATACATAAATGAATAAGACTAGATCTTTGACTTCTGTCTAGTGGTGAAGACAAGCTTCTGTAATATAATGAAATTGGGACTAAAATAGAGGTTGTTCCTTGTAGAAGTAAGAATATAGAACAATCATTGAGATTAGTCTCAAATATGACTTGATTGATTCTGATGTGAATGGGGGTGTGATCTATAACTATTAATAGTGTTTGACAAAGAGTCCTTGGAATGTTTAACTTCTAATATCCTTTCTCTTCATTAAATTCCAGATATATGCTCAAGACACTCTGATGCTTTAGGAAATTGTCAAGTGCTTCTCAAACCTTATACAAGGTTCTAGCTAGATGGAAGCACATAGCTTATTAGGTCAAGGCCCACATTGTCCAGTTTTACCACCCAGCCAAACCTAGAGCCAGACTTAATTTTAAAAAGCCATAATGCTCCAGAATGATGTAAAGTGAGGGCAAGTTACGTATGCCTGCCTGGGAATATCCTGCAGTCCTCTACTTGTGTGGTGTCATGGGTGGCAAAGACTTTAGGGCAGGTCACATCTACTTGCATGTTTTTTAAAACAGTGATCTTATTTACTAGCAAATGTTGCAAAAGAACATGACTCCATTAGGTCAGTTTCTTCATTTTGAAGAAACATGAGGAGGGAATGAAGAGAAAGGTGATTCTTTTCCTTCCCTTTATGGATCGTTAGCGATTTAACATGCAATTTATCACAATGACAGATGTGTTTTAAAATATGGCAGGATGGGGATCCCTGGGTGGCGCAGCGGTTTGGCGCCTGCCTTTGGCCCAGGGCGCGATCCTGGAGACCCGGGATCGAATCCCACGTCGGGCTCCCGGTGCATGGAGCCTGCTTCTCCCTCTGCCTGTGTCTCTGCCTCTCTCTCTCTCTCTCTCTCTCTGTGACTATCATAAATAAATAAAAATTTAAAAAAATTAAAAAAAAATAAAATATGGCAGGATGAAGGAAATGAACATTTATGGGCAATGCTAAGTTACTTTGTTAGACACTAGACACGCATATATAGACCAAGAGTTTTGTTGACAAATTCCTGAAATCCATTAATATGTTCATAACCGATGTGGTAATTTGGAACAGAGCATAGCAATTCTGTGGGTGAGAGTTTCTTGGTGTTTATTCTTCGTGCTGTGTGCACCAAATACCTTCTATTTGTCCCTCCATATGCATTCTCCTCCAAGACAGTTTTCCCATTTCCAAACTTCTGGTTGGGTTGGGCCAATGTGAAGCCCAAGGGGGAAGATCAGAGGGAGGAAAGAGAGAAAGCCAAGGTATTTATTCTGGCTCCCTCTTGCAGAGATACTGATACACCTGCCTACCATGGGTCAGAGCTGCTTTAGGTGGCACACTCTATAATGTGGAAAGTATCTCTGACTGCTTGATGGTTGTCTTAACACATTTTGTGGGGATTTCCTCAAGACAAGGATGGATGTGGCCTCCTTCAGAGGAGTATGGCATTTTCTGTTTCCAAATTGTGAGCACCATGGGTAGGGACCACCTCAGACCAGCTGTGTATCCTGAGGTTCCTTGGTGGGCAAGACAGATTATGTCTTTGCAAAGTATAAATATATGTGAAGATCAGAACGTCTCAGGGGCTTTTAATTTTGTTTTTCCATATTTTCTTTGACTTTTTCTGCTCTGCTTCCTCAAGACAGTTTTCTGTACATATCCCAGGGGTTTGAGGAAGCAGGGCCTGGGAATAATTTGTCTTGGAGTTACCATGAAGGTGAAGCCAGGAGACTTAAAACTACACCTATGACAGTTTCTAACTTGAATGGGTCATGGGCCATATCTCCTAAAAAAAACTTCTGCTTTTAAAAACACCTCCTTTCTCCTTTATCAAGAAGATCTGCAGAAGAACCTCCTTCCCCTTGGGGTAGGGGAGTTTCAAAAAGCAGAGGGCACAAAGCATTCCAGAACAATGATCTCATCTTGGTAATGATGATTTCAGGTTTATTTGGGTTAAAAGTATTAAAAAAAATAAAAAATAAATAAATAAATAAATAAATAAATAAATAAATAAATAAATAAATAAATAAAAGTATTTGAAGATCCAGGGATACTTGGGTTAAAAGTATTTGGCATATGGGACACCTGGTTGGCTCAGCAGTTGAGCACCTGACTTTGGCTCAGGGCATGATTCTGAAGTCCTGGGATTGAGTCCCACATCAGACTCCCTGCATGGAGCCTGTTTCTCTCTCTGCCTGTGTCTCTGCTTCTCTCTCTCTCTCTCATGAATAAATAAATAAAATCTTTAAAAAAATTTTAAAAAGTATTTGGTATAGATAAAAATAACAATGGAATAACATCTTAATCTATAAATTAGAAAATGTTAAAAAGATAATTCATTCCAGTGTGACAAGACAGTCACTGTCACTTATTAGCATGGGGTGGAACACATTTGGAATGAATTTGACAACATGAATACAAGCTAGAAGATAATTATACCTTTGGGTCTGCAATTTAACTCCTAGGAAATTATCTTAAGTAAAATCTAAAATGGTGAAAAAAAGCACTATGCATAAAGATTTATTTATTCAGTAAATATTTATGGGAGCTACCATGTAGCAGATATCTTTTTAAGTATTTGGAATTCAGTAGTGAATTAAGAACAAAAATGACCTGTGCGTAGAAGTACCCCTTCAAGTCAGGGATGAGAGTCATTTGATCAAAAACAAAAACAAAAACAAAAACAAGGAATTAGAAGATAATGTATCATTAAAATGTTCTTAATATTGTCCATTTATGGCAAAAATGAAGTAACTGGACAGTAGCTTATTTTTCACAGTGGTCACAACAAAACACACCAGACAAAATACAAAAGCAACTGCCTAAGAACTCATAACAGCAAGGGAAGGGAGTCACAGCTCCCAACATGAAAGATGACTGAAAAGTATGGTTGTGAGTTTCATGTTTGTTTAGTTTGGTTTTCCTCTTTTAAGTGTCAGTGACTCAAAGACAGGTCAAAATAGGAAACTATATGGCAAGCAGGTTTGGCAAAACTGTAAGAGTGGTCTGTCCCTCAGGACAGAGGATAAGGAAAAAAGTCCCCATGAACCAGGAGTGTGGAAAGAAGCCTCATAGTTTTTCTCTTTTCCCTGGTTTTCTTTTTTTTTTTTTTTTTCTTTCCTGGCTCTGCCCCAAGACCTCTCCCAGTCATTCTATCATGGGTTTGGCAGAGCAACTAAGACCCCAAGAGGAAGAACATCTTGCTGAAAGAGGAACTGAGAAAAGCATTTCATGAGGAGTGTGTGGGGGTATCCCTGGTATATATTTTCTCTCTTTTTTTCACTCTACCCAAAAGCAGTCACTGTAATGTATAACAGCACAAATGGGTTAAAACTCTGAAGGAACTCTGTCTTCCTGGCTATAGGAACCAGGAAAAGGAGCCCCTAGGGTAGAGAGTATAGGAAAAAATTTGAGAGGGGGCATTGGAGATCATTAGTCTCTGTGTGAACTGCCCCTAAACTGAACCTGTGCAGAGCACATCCAGATAATTCCAGCAAAGGCTTTCAGAACTGAAGTTCCATAGAAAACAAATCCTAGTCCCAATCCAAATCTTGATGGTGCATGTGAGGGATGGAGTAAGCAGCACAGCAATGGCTGTGAGAAATGAGCTTAGGTTGGAATTACCACTCACAGAGGGTAAAATTTGCAATGCACATGCAATTCGGTTGACTGCTGACTTAACAGAAAATCAATGTTCTTCAGAGAATTTCAACATGATGCATGATATTTAAAATTTTAAGAAAACAACACAAATTTTCAAGTGAAAAATAAAATCAAAAGGGCAGCCTTGGGATGACCCAGATATTGGAATTGTCAGATAGACTTTAAAGCCGCCATTCTAACAGTGATCCAGGTGGTAAAGTGAATATTTTTGAAACAGATGGAGATATGAGAATGTTCAGTGGAGAAATAGAAATTATAAAAACAGAAGCAAATCTGAATTTTAAGACTATGAAATGCAATATCTGAAATTTATGAAATTGCTAGGTTGACTCAAAACAAAGTTGATAAAAGAATCAGTGGACTTGAAGACAGAGGAATAAAAATGACTCCATCTGAAGGACATAAGTTAAAGAGATTGAAATTAAAATGAATAGAGCCTTAGATGCCTTCAGGACAATGTGAGAAGGTCAGGCATTTTGTCATTGAAATCTCTAAGATTAATGAAAAAAGAGTGCAATACTAAAAACCATGATGATATAATGGATGAAAACTTCCTAAATTTGATGAAAAAGAAAAACTTATAAATTCAAGAATCTCAGTAAAATCTAAATAGGTTAAATGCAAAAAACTACCATTCCCATGAAAAAGAAAGAAGTAGGACCTCTATCACACACCATATACAAAATTAACTCAAAATGCATCATAGACAAGTGTAAAAGTCAAAAATATAAGATTCTCAGAAGAAAACATGGATGTATTTATTGTAACCTTGGATTAAGCAGTAGTTTATTAATCTACTAGTAACAGAAGGACAAGCAACAGGAGAAAAAATTGATAAACTGGATATCATTAAAATAAAAGCCTTTTGTGCTTCAGAACACAGCATCAAAAAATAGAAAAGACAGCCCATAGAATGGTAGAATATATTTCCAAGTTATGTATCTAATAAGACTTGTATCCAGAGTAAATAAATAACTATTGTAATCCAATAATAAAAAGATAATTCAATTTTTAAAAATGGGAAAACAATCAGAATAGATGGTTCTGCAAAGTAGATAAAATTTCAGCAAATACATAAAAAGTTGCTCAGTATTATTAACCATTAGGAGAATGACATTAAAAAGTAATGACCTACCACTTCACCCCCATTAAGATGGCTATAATCAAAAGGACAGAAAATTAACAAGTGTTGGTGAGAATGTGAAGAAATGGGAACCTTTATATATTACTGGTGGGAATGTGAAATGGTTCAGTTGCTTTGTAAAAGTCTTATAGTTTCTCTAAAGATTAAATACAGAGCTATTGGAGATTCCTGGGTGGCTCACCAGTTTAGCACCTGCCTTCAGCCCAGGGCATGATCCTGGAGTCCCGGGATCGATTCCCATATCAGGCTCCCTGCATGGAGCCTGTTTCTCCCTCTGCCTGTGTCTCTGTCTCTGTCTCTGTCTCTATCTCTGTCTCTCTCTGTGTTTCTCATAAATAAATAAATAAATAAATAAATAAATAAATAAATAAATAAAATCTTTTAAAAAATATATAGAGCTACTGTGTGACCTAGCAATACTACTCTGAGATATATACCCAGGAAAAATGAAAACATTCACACACACACACACACACACACACACACTTTGTACACAAATGTTCAAAGTAGCATTACTCATAATAGCCAACAAGTGGAAATAATCCAAATGTCCACAGCTTGATTAATGGATGAATACAATATAGTATATCTTTATAATGAAATATTATTTGGCAATAAAAAGAAAGTAAGAAGTACTGACATATAGTACAATATGGGTAAACTTTGAAAATATTATTCTAAGTGAAAGGAGCCAGACAGAGGGACACATTTGTATGATTCCATTTACATGAAATGTCCAGGGTAGGCAAATATATAGAGACAGAAAGTGTCAGTATAAGTGACATATATAAGTGTCACTTCCTAGGGTCAAAGGTGATAAGAGATAAAAGTTAAAAGGTAAGGGGGCAGTGTCTTTTTGGCACAATTATAATGTTCTATAGTTTCTTTGATGATGGTTTCACAATTTTATGAATATATTAAAGTCCTCGAATTTTAATAAGTGTGTAATTGCATGGTATGTGAATTATATCTCATTTAAAGTGTTAAAAAAGAATAACATTCCCAGGCATATTATAATCAAATTTCTAAAAATCAAACTCTTTAATGCATTCAGGAAAATACAAACATATCATTATGGGGGAAACAAATTTTATGAATGCAAATTTTTCATCAGAAATCAAAGAAGCCAAAAAGTGGAGGAACAGTATTTTGAAAGTGCTAACAGAATACAATTACTGACTCAGAATGCCATATCCAGTGAAATTATCCTTCTAGAATTAAGGTGAAATAAAGGTATTCTTAGATGAAAGGTGACAAAGAATTTGTTGCCAGCAGACTTGCTGTAAAATGAATGGTACAGGAAATTCTTCAGGAAAAAGGGAAATCATACCAGGGGGACACCTAGACCTTCAGGAATGAAGGAGAACATTAATAGTAAAGATCTAGGTGAATATAACAGACTATATTTCTCTTCTTAAGTCCTTTAAAATATGTATAATAGTCAAAAGCAAGATCATAACATTGGGGAGTTTCAGTGTATGTAGACACAAAATATATGATGTAAAGGAAAGAGGGCAGAGATCTATGTGATTGATTAGCATGTGTTTGTGAGAGAGACTGTGGGGTGTGTGGAGGGTAGGAGGGAGGGAGGAAAAAAGAGGAGGGGGCTAGAAAGAGATGACAAAGTAGATAGCTCCTTACACTGAAGTAGAGCTGTTTATTTGAGCTGGAGGTCATGGGAAGTGGAAGAGTGTATATATAAACATGTAAGAAAACACAACAGGTGTAATGTATAAAGCCACAGAACAAAGTGAAGTCACCATTGAAGGGGGTGAAGGGAGAGAAGGGGTCTCAGGAAACTCTGGGATGGTAGAAAGAGTAGCCAGGAGAGTAGTCTAAGAAATTGCTGTCAGTGGGGCGAGCAGAAATCAGGAAAGCATAGGTTTGTGACACCAAGGAAAGGGTATTTCCAGAAGGAAGGAATCCCTGTGTAATTAATTATACTGGGAGATCATTTATGTCAAGGCCAGAGAGGTGTCCTTTGCTTTTGGCAATGTGGAAATCACTGGAGTTCTTGATATGAGGAAGGACTCATGTGGTGGAAAAGTGAATAGTGGGGAGGGAAGCTAGCTAGACTGGTTAAGTAGAAGGTGGTTTAAAATAAGTTTGTTATGAACTAGGAGGGGTGGAAGGTACTGGCTACGTATTGTGCAAAGGATGGTATCATGAGGAGTTGAAGAAGGACTTGCTTTTTAGGTAAAAGAGATTTTATGGAATCTGCAGGACACAGAACGCTGGCTTACTTGGGAGGGTTTAGTTTCTCCAGCTGGTATGGCCAAGCAGTCCTAAGCAGACCTGGTGTTTTGTGGGTCACTGTTGCCTCCCATTGCTGTTGCCATCTGAAGGGCACCCTGGCCTGGGAGGCAGCAAAGCTGTATCTTGGTGGCTTGTGGGAACAGCCTGGGGATGGTAGCAGTTCTTCAATCAATGCTTACATTTTTCCTTTTGCTCCTTGCTCTTGCAGAGGGGAATCCAGCTATCACAGGGTACAGCTAGAGAATATGGACTCACAATTACTCGTAAAAAACAAAAACCCTATTAAACTTTACTTTAAAAAATAATCCTTCAAAGGAAGGAAGTTTATCTTTCCTGGGATTCAAACAGCATCCTGCACATTAGTGAAGTTTCCATCATTTCTGTTGATATTTGATGGCATAGTTTACCCCATATAATGATAGCTAAATTTAGTTAAATGTGTTCTGTATGTCAGAAACAATTCTAACTGCTTTATATACATTAACTCACATAATCATTACAACAAATTTAAAATCCCATTTTACAGATGAGGAAACTGAGACACAGTTAGATTAAGAAATTTTTCAAAAGTTGTGGAGGTAGGTTTCCACCTTTAGCCTGCTGCCATATGCTATATTCTGAATTATTACATGCCTTGCCTCACCTTTGAATTACACATTTTACACATTACACTGGGGAAAACAATAAATGGTCCACTAATTCCACAATGAATTAGGTTTATTCAACAGCAAGAGAGCTTTTGTATTCTTTAAAAAATATGCAACGGTTAGCTGTATAGGGAGGTAGGGAAAAAGTAAAGAGAAACAGAAACAGTCATCAACATTCCCCATTCTTGACAGGAATTATTTGGGCATCTTGTAAACACATTACTTAAAAACACAAGTATATGTGACATTATGTGTGTCATTTTTATATCACCTGACATGGTGCTTGCCACAAATGAATATTCAGGAAATATTTGTTATTGATGATGACAGGGAATATTTAAGCCAGGGATTGGCAAAGTTTGTGGAAAGGGCTGTATAGTAAATATTTCAGGCTCTGTGATTCATACAATCTGTGTCTAGTAACTACTCCCTCTAATGTAGCTTGAAAATAGTCATGGAATATATGTAAATAAATAGGCTGTCTGTGTTCCAGTAAAGATTTATATACAAAAAGAAGTCGAGGCCAGATTTGGGCCACAAGGCACAATCTAGTCTTGGCTAATATTGGTAATTACACACACACAGACACACACACAACCATTATGCATATGCACACGCATAAATAGATAGAACTATGAGTAATGTTCAAAATGACAAGTCACTGCTAGTACCTAGAAGCCTATTTTGTATGCAAAGAGCCTTATGCTCTGCCTCTGTGGCATTCCTTCATCCCTCAGTATGCACTCCCTTTCTCAGTCACTTAGAATATGGCCAACGGTGTGGCAGCCGGTAGCCCACAGATGGATGTCACTGTTACCTTCTCCTGTAAGGGGTTAATTCTGATTCTTGATCCCAAATCAGAATAGCCAGACAAGGGGCTCCTTTGACCCCATTTGGGAAGGGTGTCGGTCCTTCTTATGGATGGCATGAAGGAGAACCATAGAGAGAAGGGGCGACCTGAGCAGAGACATTCAGACACAGGGCTTTTCACTGGGGCTGATGTCAGCTCATCTGCTGCTAAGAACCAAGTATTTGCCACATTATGGAGACTCATAGGTAGGTTCCTGTCCCCACCTGATGTGCTTTTTCAGAAATGGGAGAGATCCATCAGTGACACAAAAGAAACACTGGTGTTGAGACCAGAACACACACATCAAGAGGAAAAAAAGCCTCCACATATTTGTATTTGATTTATTTGGCTAGTTTTTAAACTACTTTTGAAAATCTTTACGTATGGTCTGAACTAAGTAAATGTCTTATATTGCCTTTCAACAGACATGAATGAAAATGGCATTTTTGCCAATTTTAGCAAGATTGCTTGAGTTATATTTAACTATGGAAAGATAGTTTCTTTGTTTTCTTGTTTTTAAAGAAACAATTTGTATCCTCGTCCTTTACCCTTTAAAATTAACAAATAGTCATAATTGGCAGGATTCAAACCTGGGTCTGGCTAGGTGTTTGCCAATGGTCCTTCTGCTGTTGTGCCTCAGAAAGCATAAATGGAACAGAGAAGGTAAAAAAATTTAAAGACATTTGATCTGACTCCACTATTACTACTGCCACCATGGAGGAGAGGGTCAGAGAAGGAGGGGGAGCACAAAAGAAGGGGAAGTGGAGAAGAAATTATTCTTGAAGTTATCGTTTATTGAGTACTTCTTATGTGGCAGAAATGGAAATAAGTAGTTTATATAAATTACCTCTAATTCTCATGATAGCCTTGTGGGGTAGGCTTTATTATCCACACTTAAAAAAACAGGAAGCAGAATCAGGGAGGTTAAATTTGTTTACAAGGTCACAGAGCTACTAACTGACAGTGCTGAAATGTGAAACACACATTATCTATCTAGATTATGCTTTTACTGCCACCCCAGCCCGTTTCCTTTTTTTTTTTTTTTTGCTTAGTGCTATTCATAACTAAATGAACCTCTTTTTCCGTAAGCATTCAGAAATAGCACAATCATCAGACGTAAGTGGCATCTATCTGTTTTATGGCACATCCAGCACCAAGATTTCACGAATCTAATAGAGTATTCTAGAAGAATCCCAAAGAAATGGTATCTCATGGAACAGATTTTGATAGATTCTGCTTCCCACTGACTTCAGAGAGGGGATTAGTTCTCAGCAACATCAAATCAAAGCAAACCAAACCAAACCAAACCACTTTCCCAATCAATGGATGGATTTAGGAGCTGTCAGTTCTGAGTAGGGGTCTGAAATGAAAAATTGGACATGGTTGGAGTAAGTTGTCTCCAGACCTACAGCACTGCATATCATAGGTGCACACAAAAGCCCCGGTGTGTATCCCCAGAGTCCAACTCCAGCTACCAGTATCTTGAGCAATTAGCTTTCTGCAACCTGGGGGGTAGCCCTTAATTTAAAAATGAGTTTTTATTTTTATTCTGGCATCCAGAGCACAATTCCCTGTTATTTACATGTGTTAATGTCTTGAGCATGGTCAGTTGTTGGGCTTGGCTGACATCTGGACTAGAGCCCGCCCTCTGGAGAAGAAGTGATAGGCTTAGATCCCATGCAGGCCTAGCCACAGATCAGTGGGTGGGACAGAATGAACTTTCCCTTCAAGGCCTTCCTAGATCTTCCTTTTGAAATGTGCTGCCTGAGAGTAGACTGTTTCACTTTACTGAAAAAGGAGCCTTGTTCTGAGCTCTTCCCAGGCTGTATCTGGATTCATGAACTGTTCTGTGGAGAAAAGTCTGAAAGCCCCATCTACCCTTGGTATGAGCCTGGCTATCACTGGTGTTCTGGTATCTTCTGGCGTGGATTTGAGTGGAGTCCTGAAGGGACCTGGCTATCTAGCAGGGATGTGGGAGCAGTGCCTCAGGTGCTACCCCTGACCTAGGTGCCCTTGCTCCAGCTGTGGGACTGTCTGCCAGACTCAGCCTTAGCCTCATTGCTTCACAACTATCCTGGGTGTATCTAGAAGGCTTCTATGATGAGAATACAAAGTCAAACTTAATAATGGTCAATTTCCTCATTGAATTTGGTCCTCACCACAAGCTCATAAAGATGTTATGATTTCCAGGGTGGAATACATAAGAAATCTATGAAGATAAATTCAGTGAGAGGGTTTGAACCCTGGTCCATGGACACTCACCAGCCTGCATTGGGTCCACCATGATGGTGGCTCCTCATAGGCATTACCAGTCTTTGAAGAAGAGAGAGCCATCTGATCTTGGCTACAGTAAAGACAAAGAGCAGTTGTAAGTGCCTTAGCCTATCTATTGTTTCCTCTCACTTAGGATTTTCTTCTGTTCTACCTTTTAAAAAGCCATGATTTTTGGCCAGCAAAAAAGCTGGTGGTGGACAAGACCTTGCTCTGGGACCTCAGGATGTTGGGTTCTACAGTGAGCCTGTCTGTTGTTTGTCATGTAATTTTGGTCACTTGACCTCTCTTGGGCTTTAGTTTCTTCTTTTGTGAGATTAAGGGCTTGTACTGGAAAAACTTGTGAGGTTATCTTTGGATCTAAATTTTGTAATTCTGTGCATAACCTTGTGTTGCTCTTGACTCACTAATGTTCATCTTAATAAGTGTTGAATTATACCTTTGAATAGTAACTTTAGTAATGGTGTTTGTTTAATACTATCTGATTTCAGATTTATAGTATGAGGTGTCTAAAGCATGAGTCATTTGCCCAAGTTCTCAGAGATGATAGTGGTATTGACTCTTAGAAACCCAGGTCAACCTGATTCTATGTCTAGGGCTTGATGATGGAATTCACGGCATCAGCAAAGGCTTGAAGTAGTTTAAGAGTGAGTAAGACACTTTCCAGAGCCTCCAGGATCTTTAGGTGTTGTAAGTGCTTAGTTCACTACCCTTTGCACATTCTGTGCAGAAAAGCGTTGTCATGCCCAGTTTGTGACAGCATCAATGATGAAGACAGCACAGAACAAG
This sequence comes from Canis lupus baileyi, assembly GCF_048164855.1. Lineage (NCBI taxonomy): Eukaryota > Metazoa > Chordata > Mammalia > Carnivora > Canidae > Canis > Canis lupus. The sequence continues at coordinate 27,068,247 of NC_132857.1, read as the reverse complement.
CAGGTGGGTGACCCTTGACTTCAGAGTGATATAATAGTGATATCAACATAAAAATATGAAGAAACCCAGGTCCTCATTGGCTATGAGCCCAGCCACCCTCCAGTTTATGGTTGAGGCAAGGGAGCTCAGAGAGGCCACTGAATTGCTGAGACAGAAGAGCCATGTCAGAGCTCTTCTCTTCCTCTCCTTGGCCCCCATCCTTCCTGACTGACTCCTATTGCTTACTCTACAGTGCACTAATTTGTACTTTCTAAAGCTTCTCCTAATTAGGAAGGCCACTCAAAGAACGGTGAATATCAATATTACCAATACTGAACACCAGGTGTTCAATATCACCCTGTTCATTTGTTTAGGAAATGGTTGGACTGTTTGGGATATCCTTCATTTTCTGGTACGTTGGAAAGATTTCCTGAGCTGTGTCTCCATGAGCCCACACACATACCTGGCTTTTCTGTAGATCTGTAGATACTCATTTCCAATCCAAAGGCTTAGAACAACCATGTAATCCTTTCTACAGGGATGTTATCTCCCCCCCTGTGAGAGGCACAAACAGGAGGTAGATACACATCCTGTGCCCACTCTTCAGGTGTGACATGTTGGATTATAGAGAGATTCTACTTTCTGGAGCCTCTGCACTTCCTGTAGATGTTAATTGCAGACAAAAGAGGATCTGGATGGTTGGCTGAGGCCATCTATTCCAGGCCAGATCTTCATAATGCTGTGGTGAGCTTTATGCTCAGTATAATCACAATTGCACCATGAGAAATTCTTTAATGCTACAGAGCTGATGGCCATCAGAACATGTGGCTTTCACGAGAATTGATTGTTGCTCTCTGGTGCAGGCATCCCAGAGAAAACTGGAATGTGGACCAATGATGTCTCTGCATCATGGTTCTTCTTAAATCACCCAGACTACTTCCAGATGTTAAGGTCTGTGCTCTTGAGGGGCTTCTGTGCTTATTTGTATCAATAAAGGGCTTTGCTTAATATCTTTGTTATTTAAAGATAGCCTATAGCCTCTCTAACCTTCCCTCCCTCTTCTTGCCCTGGTGAGTTGAGTACCATTCTATTGAGTTCTTGCAAAGGACAGTGGCAGACAACACTATATAGTAAATTACTCAAAACCAACTACATTTATTCTTGATGTGCTCCCTATTATCTAGCTCTTATCTATTAATTTCTGACTTTGCTTTTGTCTTCAAGTCTTTGGATTTTGGAAATGTGTGCTCACTTTGGCAGCACATATACTAAAATTGGATTTTGGAAATGTAGCCAACCTCCATCCTTGATCTTGACTTCGGTGTCCTGCCTCCCCTTTCGACTCTTTTGGGTAGGTGGTGTCCTTTTGGAAAACTTCTTTTTACAACATGGTGATGCTGAATGATCACTTTACTTTAGCTGTATAGGTAAATCTTTGGGAACTGGTTTTGTAACCTAATTCTGAAGCTTGTGGGTTGGTTTTATTGCGTTCTTTCCTGTACTTACTTATTTATTTTTAAAATATTTTATATATTTATCTGAGAGAGAGAAAGAGAGAGAGAGACAGAGTGAGAGAGAGAGAGAGAGAGAGAATGAGCAGAGGGGAGGGGCAGAGGGAGAGGGAGAGGGAGAGGGAGAAGGAGGGACCCCGCTTAGCAGGGAGTCCTGTGCAGGGCTTGATCCCAGGATTCTGAGATCATGACTTGAGTTGAAACCAGACACTGAACTGACTGAGCCACCCCGGTGCTCCTCCAGCATTTCATTTTTAATGATACAGAGTACATATTATAAAGGATGGAGAAGTGAGCTGCGCATTTGTTCTGATTGGCAGGGGGTTGCATGTCAGCTTTTGTTATTAAAGCCCTAGTTAGTTGCAGTATGTCCTTTTTATTTATTTTTAATTTTTCTATTGGAGTTCAATTTGCCAACATATAACATATCATGCAGTGCTCATCCCATCAAGTACTCCCTCAATGCCCATCATCCAGTCAACCAAACCCTATGCCCATCTCCCCTTTCACTACCCCTTGTTCATTTCTCAGAGTTAGGTGTCTCTCATGTTCTGTCACCCTCACTCATATTTCCCACTCATTTTCTCTCCTTTTCCCTTTAATCCCTTTCACTATTTTTTATATTCCCCAAATGAATGAGACCATATAATGTTTGTCCTGCTCTGATTGACTTATTTCACTCAGCATAATACCCTCCGGGTCCATCCACATCGAAGCAAATGGTGGGCATTTGTTGTTTCTACTGGCTGAGTAATATTCCATTGTATACATGTACCACAGCTTCTTTATCCATTCATCTTTGGATTGACACCGAGGCTCCTTCCACAGTTTGGCTGTGTGGACACTGCTGCTAGAAACATCGGGATGCAGGGGTCCCGGCGTTTCACTGCATCTGTATCTTTGGGGTAAATCCCCAGCAGTACAATTGCTGGGTCCTAGGGCAGTTTTATTTTTAACTCCTTGAGGAACCTCCACACAGTTTCCCAGAGTGGCTGCACCAGTTCACATTCCCACCAACAGTGTAAGAGGGTTCCCTTTTCTCCGCATCCTCTCCAACATTTGTGGTTTCCTGCCTTGTTAATTTGCCCCATTCTCACTGGTGTGAGGTGGGATCTCATTGTGGTTTTGATTTGCATTTCCCTGATGGCAAGTGATGTGGAGCATTTTCTCATATGCATGTTGGCCATGTCTATGTCTTCCTCTGTGAGATTTCTCTTCATGTCTTTTGCCCATTTCATGATTGGATTGTCTGTTTCCTTGCTGTTGAGTTTAATAAGTTCTTTATAAATCTTGGACACTAGCCATTTATCTGATAGGTCATTTGCAAATATCATCTCCCATTCTGTAGGTTGTCTTTAGTTTTGTTGACTCTTTCTTTTCCTGTGCACAAGCTTTCTATCTTGATTAAGTCCCAATAATTCATTTTTGCTTTTGATTCCCTTGACTTCATACATCTGTATCTTGCAAGGAGTTTCTGTGGCCAAGTTCAAAAAGGGTGTTGTCTGTGTTCTCCTCTAGGATTTTGATGGAATTTTGTCTCACATTTAGATCTTTCATCCGTTTTGAGTTTATCTTTGTGTATGGTGCAAGAGAATGATATAGTTTCATTTTCTGCATGTGGCTGGCCAGTTTTCCCAGCCCCATTTATTGAAGAGACTGTCCTTTTTCCAGTGGATAGTCTTTCCTGCTTTGTTGAATATTAGTTGACCATAGAGTTGAGGGCCCATTTCTGGGTTCTCTATTCTGTTCCATTGATCTCTGTGTCTGGTTTTGTGCCAGTACCACACTGTCTTGATGATGACAGGTTGGTAGTACAACCTGAAATCTGGCATTGTAATGCCCAAGGCTCTGGTTTTCTTTTTCAATATTCCCCTGGCTATTCGGGGTCTTTTCTGATTCCACACAAATCTTAAGATGATTTGTTTCAAGTCTCTGAAGAAAGTCCATGGTATTTTGATAAGGATTGCATTCAATGTGTAAATTTCCCTGGGTAGCACTGACATTTTAATAATGTTAATTCTTCCAATCTGTGAGCATGGAATATTTTTCCATCTCTTTGTGTCTTCCTCAATTTCTTTCAGAAGTGTTATGTAGTTTTTAGGGTATAGATTCTTTACCTCTTTGGTTAGGTTTATTCCTAGGTATCTAATGCTTCTGGGTGCAAGTGTAAATGGGATTGACTCCTTCATTTCTCTTTCTTCAGTCTCATTGTTAGACCATAAAAATGCCACTGATTTCTGGGCATTGATTTTGTATCCTGCCCCACTGCCGAATTTCTGTATGAGTTCCAGCAATCTTAGGGTTGTGTCTTTTGGGTTTTCTATGTAGAGTATCATGTCATCTGCAAAGAGGGAGAGTTTGACTACTTCTTTGCCAATTTCAATGCCTTTTATTTCTTTTTGTTGCTTGATTACTGAGGCTAGAACTTCTAGTTCTATGCTGAATAGCAGTGGTGAGAGTGGACATCCCTGCTGTGTTCCTGATCTTAGGGGAAAGGCTCCCAGTGTTTCCCCATTGAGAATGATATTTGCTGTGGGCTTTTTGTAGATGGCTTTTAAGATGCTGAGGAATGTTCCCTCTATCCCTACACTCTGAAAAGTTTTGATCAGGAATGGATGCTGTATTTTGTCAAATGCTTTCTCTGCATCTATTGAGAGGATCATATGGTTCTTGTTTTTCTCTTGCTGATATGATGAATCACATGAATGCTTTACGATTGTTGAACCAGCCTTGCATCCCGGGGATAAACCCTACTTGGTCATGGTGAATAATTTTCTTAATGTACTGTTGGATCCTATTATTGGCTAGTATCTTGATGAGAATTTTTGCATCTGTGTTCATCAGGGATATTGGTCTGTAATTCTCCTTTTTGGTGGGGTCTTTGGTTTTGGAATTAAGGTGATGCTGGCCTCATAGAACGAGTTTGGAAGTACTCCATCTCTTTCTATCTTTCCAAACAGCTTTAGTAGAGTAGGTATTGTTCTTTCTTTAAACTTTTGATAGAATTCCCATGGAAAGCCATCTGGCCCTGGACTTTGTGTCTTGGGAGGTTTTTGATGACTGCTTCAATTTACTCCCTGGTTATCGGCCTGTTCAGGTTTTCTATTTCTTCCTGTTCCAGTTTTGGTAGTTTGTGGTTTTCCAGAAATGTGTCCATTTCTTCTAGATTGCCTAACTTATTGGCATATAGCTGCTCATCATACATTTTTAAAATCATTTGTATTTCCTTGGTATTTGTGGTGACTCTCCTTTTTCTTTTTTTATTGGAGTTCAATTTGCCAACATATAGCATAACACCCAGTGCTCATCCCATCAAGTGCCCCTTCAGTGCCTGTCACCCAGTCACCCCCACCCCCCACCCACCTCCCCTTCCACCACCCCTTGTTCGTTGTTCGGTGACTCTCCTTTTTCTTTCGTGATTTTATTAATTTGAGTCTTTTTTTCTTTTTGGTAAGACTGACTAATGGTTTGTCTATCTTATTAATTCTTTCAAAGAACCAACTTCTGGTTTTGTAAATCTGTTCTACAGTTCTTCTGGTCTCTATTTCATTGAGTTCTTCTCGAATCTTTATTAACTCTCTTCTTCTGCTGGGTGTAGGTTTTAGTTGCTGTTCTTTCTCCAGTTCCTTTAGGTGCGAGGTTAGCTTGTATATTTGAGTTTTTTCCAATTTTTTGACGGATGCTTGTATAGTGATGTATTTCCCTCTTAGTACTGCTTTGGCTGTATCCCAAAGATTTTGAATGATTATATCTTCATTGTCATTAGTTTCCACGAATCTTTTTTAATTCTTCTCTAATTTCCTGGCTGACCCTTTTATCTTTTAGCAGGATGCTCTTTAACCTCCATATGTTTGAATTTCTTCCAAATTTCTTCTTGTGATTGAGTTCTAGTTTCTAAGCATTATGGTCTGAAATATGCAGGGTACAATCCCAATCTTTTGGTACCAGTTAAGACCTGGTTTGTGACCGAGTATGTGGTCTATTCTGGAGAAAGTTCCATGTGCCCTTGAGAAGAAGGTGTATTCAGTTGCGTTTGGATGTAAAGTTCTGTAAATATCTGTGAAATCCATCTGGTCCAGTGTATCATTTAAAGCTCTTGTTTTTCTGGAGATCTTGTGCTTAGAATATCTGTCATTTACAAAAAGCACCATGTTGAAGTCTCCCAGTATAAATTTATTATTATCTAAGTATGTCTTAAATTTGGTTATTAATTAATTGATATACTTGGCAGCTACTCCGTTAGGGGCATAGATATTCATGATTGTTAGGTCTTCTTGTTGGATAGATTCTTTAAGTATGATATAATGTCCCTCTGCATCTCTCACTACAGTCTTTGGGATAAACTTTAATTTATCTGATATGAGGATGCCTACCCCAGCTTTGTTTTGAGGACCATTTGAATGGTAAATGGTTCTCCAACCTTTTATTTTCAGGCTGTAGGTGTCCTTAATTCTAAAATGAGTCTCTTGTAGACAGCAAATAGATGGGTCTTTCTTTTTTATCCAGTGTGAAACTCTGAGCCTTTTGATGGGGTCATTAAGCCCATTCACGTTCAGAGTTACTATTGAAAGATATGAGTTTAGTGTCATCATCATTCCTATTCAGTCCCTGTTTTGTGGATTGTTTCTTTTGGGCTTCCTCTTTCTTTTACAGAATCCCCCTTAATATTTCTTGCAGAACTGGTTTGGTTGTCACATATTATTTCAGTTTCTGCCTATCTTGGAAGCTTTCTCTCTCCTTCTATTCTGAATAAGAGTCTTGCTGGATAGAGTATTCTTGGCTGCATGTTCTTCTCATTTAGGACCCTGAATATATCTCCCCCTGCCCTTTCTGGTTTGCCAGGTCTCTGGGGAGAGGTCTAGGGTTAATTTAATATATCTCCCCGTAAAAGTTAGGGAGCTCTTGTCTCTTGCAGCTTTAAGGATCTTCTGTTTATCTTTGGAATTTGCAAATTTCACTATTAAATGTCGGGGTGTTGAATAGTTTTTATTGATTTTAGGGTGGGATCTCTCTATCTCCTGGATCTGAATGCCTGTTTCCTTCCACAAATTAGGGAAGTTCTCAGCTATTATTTGTTGAAATACACTTTCTAGTCCTCTGTCCCTTTCAGTGCCCTCTGGAACCCCAATTAAACATAGATTTAATGTCCCTTAACCTTTCCTCATGATCTTTAATTGTTTTTCTCTTTTTTCCTCAGCTTCCTTCCTTGCCATCAACTGTCTTCTATGTCACTCACTCGTTCTTCTACCTTGTTAACCCTCATCATTAGGACTTCCAGTTTAGATTGCATTTCATTTATTTATTTTTTATTTTTTAAAATTTTTTTATTTACTTATTTATGATAGTCACAGAGAGAGAGAGGCAGAGACACACAGGCAGAGGGTGAAGCAGGCTCCATGCACCGGAAGCCCGATGTGGGACTTGATCCCGGGTCTCCAGGATCACGCCCTGGGCCAAAGGCAGGCGCCACCCAGGGATCCCAGATTGCATTTCATTTAATTGATTTTTTAATTTCTGTCTTTTTAGATCTAAATTCTGCAGTCATGAAGTCTCTTGAATCTCATAGGCTTTTTTCTAGAGCCAGCAGTAGCTTTATAATTGTGCTTCTGAATTGGCTTTCTGACATCGAATTGTAATCCAAATTCTGTAACTCTGTGGCACAGAGTACTATTTCTCATTCTTTCTTTTGTTGTGAGTTCTTCTTTCTAGTCATTTTGCTTGGTGCAGAGTGGCTAAAAATAAGTCGTACTGGAAAAAGGAAGGAAAGAAAAAGAGTAAAAAAGAAGAGGAAAAACAAAACAAAACAAAAAACAAAGAACAAAAAATAAAAAAAAAAGAAGGACGGTTATCTTTTGATTCGATATACTGTAAATCTCTTGACTTCCCCTGGAGCTTTCCAGAGCTGCTGGGTCAGGAATTTGCTCTTTCCCTGTCCTTCCAGCAGGTCTTCTGGGGGAGGGGCCTGCGATGTTGATTCTCAAGTGTTTGCACCTGGGGGATCATCCCTCCCAGTGCCACTTGCATGGCTCAGTGGGAGCTCTTTATCCTGTGAGGCCTCTGTTTCTGACAGCCCCCATCCTCCCAGGCACAGGGTGATACCAGGAAGAACAACAAGACTGATGGCGGCCAGCTCTCCAGCCCTGGAGTCAGCTCCTGCAGTCACTACCGCAGTCTCCCAGCCCACAGTGGCCTGGATGCTCTGGGGGTGGGAGGCACTGATCTACACAGTGCAGGATCCTGGGCTGTCCCCCAGTGTCCTGGGATATCGGGCCTGCACAGTTGGAATCGCGCTCCCGAGGCTGCGCAGCCCCCTCCATGTGGAACCGCTGACTGAGCTTCTTCCGAGGTGCTGCCTGGCTCCAACCCTTTAGGGTGTTCATTCAGCCCGCTGTGTGCTGCGCACTCCTCCGGGGGGAACTTCCTCTGTTTTTGAATCTGGGAACCTGGAGGCTCCCCTGCCCCTCCTGGGATCCTGCCGGAGTTCCCTGGGAGCACCTTTCCCTCTGGGAAGATTGTAAAAGTTCCTGCTTCTCCAGGACTGGGCTTTCCTGTCCTGGAGGCTCTGGCTGCCTGGCCTTAACTAGTATCCTCATGGGGGCTCCTCCCCCACTGGATTATTTTTTATTTATTTATTTTTCCATCTGCCTACCTTGTTAGAAGCCTGAACTCTTCTCTCTGTAGCATTCCAGCTCTACGGTCTTTAAATCTCAGGCCGAATTCATAGGTTTTCAGGATGTTTTGGATGTTATCTAGGTAAGTTGGTGGGGACAGATGACTTGGGGACCCTACTCTTCCACCATCTTCCCCCGCCCCTCCAGGGTGTGCTTTTTAAACAAACCTCCTTCAGGTTTCTCATGTTCAGGGGCTAGGGCTTGTTTAGTCAGGGTTCTTTTCAGTTGTTAGGAAAAAAACAATAAACCAAAACTTGAACTGTATGAGCAGAGTGGGGATATGTTGACTCGTATTATTGAGAAGTCCACAGAGAAGTTCAGCTTCAGGCATGGCTCAACCCAGGAACCCAAGATAATGCATCTTACTCTGCATTTCTCTATTTCTTGGTGCTTTTATTTTCTGTTATTTTTATTTTCATTATGCTGACAGAGTCTTCCAGGTAGTGGGTGAAGGTAACTGTTTGCTTTCCCAAAATTTCCGATTTCCAAATTCTGGCAAAAACAAAACAAACAAAAAAAGAAACTTCAATTATTTCTGTGACTGACTACAGGTGGGAAATTATATCTATATATCTATATCTATATCATTTATATCTATATATCTGAAGATATCACTGCATTCAAGAAAAAGGAGTAGTATAATTTGTCCAGACCTGGGTCAGTAGACCACTGCTATGATCATGAGGTTTGAGCTTATAACCAAAAAGAATAGTATGCAAGGATAAACACTAATAATAGCAGCAACAGTCTCTCAAATGCAACCATGTAAGACATCTCAACCTATGGTGGAACACAGAGAGAGGATGTTCCTCTCAGTCTTTCTGCTCACCTGGGGCCTTATTCAATCATTTCTTTTATCAACAAAGCAATGAGTTTATACATAATTGCAGTTACCCATGCTCTTTGTCTCTGCAGTCCCTGAAATTCCAGAGGGAGGAATTATCTTTCTCCAGCCACCTGGAGATACTAGATGGCCATGCTCGCCCTTTTGCTGCAGCCAAAGAAGGCACCCCAGACAATTCAATCATAATGTCATTAGTCACATTTTCTACAACAGCTTGTATCATCCATCAGTATCATCAGCATCTTCATTAAGAGGGAGAACTAAATATGATTTTCTTTAATATAGGATATAAACAGGCTTACTATCTATGACTGAAAAATAACTTTGTATTTAAGGAGTTTGCAATCTTACACATTAGCTACTCCAAAGAAAAGCAAAAACATTAGGATAGTTGGTTCCCAGCAGAAAAAACACAAGCACATTTGCACAGAGTGCCAGGAAACCATTTTCATTTGAATCTCAACATCTTTTTACAGATGGTCTGTTAGCCTGATGCATTCATTAGAGGTATGATTTTACACAAGGGCCTCTATTACACTGTGCCATTGCTTAAGTGGTTTCTTCCCCATTCCCTTAAAAAAAAAATAAAGATCCTCAAAAATAATCTGCCATAGAGCTAGCTCTGGTTTACTTGTGTGAGTGTTCTCACAAAAGGACACATATTTTTGCTAAGAATAAGATACTTATTGCTTTACATTAAACCATGTATAGATTATTTATTATCTTTGTTAAAAAGCCAATTTTCTTCTCAGTGTTGGTAATTGAATCTGAAGCCCTGCTATGCATCATCAGTCCATGTCTTTAAGGAAAAACAAGAGATAATGTGCAAACTGAAGCTGCAAGGCACCTGCAGGAAAAGGCACACACTCATAACATATTTTATGCATCTCTCACTTCAATTAGCAAAATATGCTTATTTCTTCCTTTCATCTATGTTAATCTCCCCCTAATAAACAATCATGTTGCATCCTTCAGTAGGGAGAATACATCTTGTAGATACACCAATTTGCAATAGCTGTCATCCAGAAAACTAAATCACAGAATAAATAACATGGATGGAGTAAGCAGAGAGCTGGAGGCCCTTTTTTGGCAAGTCGCTTTTATGTTGTGTTTGTGTGTGTGTGTGTGTGTGTGTGTGTGTGTGTGTAGTGTTATTTCTAATAAGACATTAACATGGCTAAGAGGGCTGTCAGCTGCTGAAACCTTGTAATGGTTTGCTATTTGTCTTTGCTGCAAGAGAAACAGAAAGTTTTCTATGTCATTGCATTAGGAGAGCCCATCTCAGTGACAATTTTCATAGTTAGAAAAGAAAGACCTTAATGTAACTGACAATTTTTAAAAAGATATTATTTATTTATTCATGACAGACACAGAGATAGAGAGGCAGAGATACAGGCAGAGGGAGAAGCAGGCTCCATGCAGGGAGCCCGACGCAGGATTTGATCTGGTGTCTCCAGCATCACGCCCTGGGCTGAAGGCGGCGCCAAACCGCTGAGCCGTTCGGGCCTCCCTGTAACTGACAATTTTTGATAGACAATGTTTCCATAGAAGGTTTGTGTTTCCAACTCTCATTTCCAGTGACTTATAACTGACATATTAAACAGAGGAAGACAAATTTTATCTGTCTGCATATGTTTTTGAAAGAAAAAAATATGGACAATTGGCAGGGGCAGGAGCGATGATATAGTTGTAATTTCTTTTAATCTGGACACACCTCTTGATGTTTTATCTGGAAACTACATTCTTGGTGACCTAAGCCCACCCAGGTTAGGCTTCCCATCTTCAGGGCAAGTATTTGGAGGACAAATGATGAGTATTCTAGAAAACTTCAAGACCTGTACATTAATCTGAGAACTAAAGAGAAACGTTTAGAAGCTTGAAAATGCACTTTGAATGTGAAGTGGACTGGCACGACCCAGGAAGTGTCCTTGTCACTTGTTGGTCCTGTGCTTATGGTGGTAAACTAAGGGATGTAAGATGGCAGATATTATGGGGTATACATAAGACCACAAGCCAAAACTTAACTTCTGCATCAGGGGTACTGCTCCCTAGCTGCGAGAGTGTGAACAAATAGTCTAACCTCTGGCTTTGTATTCCTCCTCTGGGCAGATTAGGCTAAAGCTACCTATCTTCCCGCCTCACAGATTGCAGAAGACCTGAGGAAATGATGGGTATTAGAGTGATTTGGAAAGTTGGGGGGTTTAGGGACATATAAATTCACAGGCTAACGAAAATCATGTTCATTGAAGAAAAGCATTCAGAAATTTAACATTTAGCAAATACCACCTAGTGTGCCCACATAGCTGGGTCCTGAGCATCTACCATCTATGTTCTACCTTTCTCTGATCCAGATCTACTTCCAACATTGTCTATGGGAAGAAAGTTGAGTCAGTCTTCAGAGACTGTGTCGTTTTCTAGTTACTTGTTTATGAAAAGGAAGCAATAATAGTTTATTTTGTGATATTATGAAGATCAAGTAAGATAAGGTAATGCTGAGTGCCCAGCACATAGTAGGCACATGTAGATGTTATGTAAGTTAGTGCACCCTAAGCAGAACAAAACATGAATGCATTGGTATAGAGGGCCAGGAAAACATTTTTATTATTTCAGCTGTTTCCCCACTGCTAAGATTTGTATTCTTCCTTCATTACTCCTTCCCTGTGAGCATCTGAAAGACCCACTTGGAGTGTCTCTGTAGGAGATCAATCTTCTGACAGCCTCCCTGTAATTCCCCTGGTTGTCAGATTCTGGTTAGTGGAGATCAGGGTATTATCCAGCAGGCTCACCCAGGGCTTGCTGTACAACTGGTCATGATTACAGAGGCCACTCAAGCTTAAACAAGGTGGGGTTGTAGTGAGAAGATCTTTGGTCCCTCTTCCTTGAAAGGGTGGTGATGCCAGCCAGGCTGAGAAGGTGTATACCCGGCTAAGTTCTGCCAGCCTTTAGGTGTGGGACAACATTCTTAGGGCTGTGTAATTCCCTGAGAACAGTGTGGAGATAAACAGCCAGGTCCTGAAATGAGGACTGGTTCCAGAAATAGGACTGGCCTTCAGAGACCCAGAATCCCCCTGTAGAAGGGAGAAGGTGTAAGTGTGTCTATATGTCTGTGATATGAGTTTAGTGTGCTGCATATGTGAATGCATGTGTGCGTGCTGTGTGCATGTTTGCACGTTTGAAGGGCTATCAGAGCTTCCTGGCTCTGTAGGACAAACTGGGTACCTCAGCTTCTTTGTATCTCATTTCTGCAGTCATGTTCACTGATAAAACTGAAGAGAAACAAAGGGGTAGGGCAAGATGGTGGAGGAGTAGGGACCCTCAACTCACCTGGCTCCACCAACTTACCTAGATAAGTTTCATATCATCCTGAAAAACTATGAATTCGAACTGGATTTCTCTCTCTCTCTCTCTTTTTTTTTTTATATGATGGTGAGAATAGTTAGAAGTTGAAGCTGTGTTGGTTTTTTTTTGTGAAGATTTTATTTATTTATTCATGAGAGTCATACAGACAAACACACAGAAGCAGAAACATGGGCAGAGGGAGAAGCAGGCTCCTCACAGGGAGCCCGATGTGGGACTTGATCCAGGACCCTCGGGTCACACCCTGAGCCGAAGACAGATGCTCAACTCCTGAGCCACCCAGGCATCCCTTGACCTGAGAGAACAGCTGGAATGCTACAGAGAGAAGGGTTTTTTACTTCTAACAAGGTAGGAAGGTGGAAAAAAATAAAAAGAATCAAGTCGGGGAGGGGCCCCGTGAGGAGCCAGGCTAAAGCCCAGCGTCGAAAGCCCCCGGGGACAGGAAATCCCAGCACAAGAGAAGCAGGAACTTCAAAAATCCACACTGGATTCTTCCTGGATGGAAAGGCACTCAGCAGGGAAATTGGGCAGAACCACAGGAGAGGCAGTGGAGCCTCCAGTCTCCCGGAGTCACTAACAGAGGAAGTGTGCCTGGGGGAGAGTTTGCCATGGACTGCAGGCCAATCTCAGTAAAGGGCTGGAGCATGCACCTGGCGGGGCCTCAGAAGAGGCTGGTTGGTCAGACAGAAGCTCCAGATGGAGGGGTCTATGCCCTGCTGCCTTCTGGAGCTGCAACCCCAGAGCACAATTCCAGCAGCACAGGGCCCCGGATCCCAGGGCGCTGGGCAGACAAAGCTGGCGATCCTGCACTACCCCAGGACAGGCAGAGGAGGGGAAAGCACAGGACAGCGAGGACTCTCCTGCTACTGGGGCCCCCAAGCTGTGCAGATCAATGTGCCCACACTGCCCTGGGAGCATCTAGGCCAGTGTGGACTGGGAGCTGCTGCACTTATTGCAGGGAGATGACTCCAGGGCTGGAGACCTGGATGCTGTCAGTGTTGTTGTTCCTCCTGGTGTCACCATGTGCCTGGGAAAGGAGGGGCTGCCAGGGGACAGAGGCCTCACAGGGTAAACAGCTCCCACTGAGCCCAGCACCTGGCAGGGGGAGTGAGGCAGCTCCCTCAGGTACACACACCTGAGAGTCAGCACAGCACACCCTCCCCCCAGAAGACCAGCTGGAAGAATAGGGGAAGAGCAAGTTCTTGACCAAGCAGCTCTGGAAAGCTCCAGGAGAAGTTGAGGGATTTACAGTACATAGAAACAGAGGGTAACCCTCCCTTTTTTTCTTTCTTCCTTTTTCCAGTACAACTTATTTTTATATCAGACTGAAAATATCCATTTTTTTTCTCTTTTCGCACCTTACTACAATATTTTACCACCTCTTCATTTTTAAGATTCTTCCTCTTTGACTTTCATATTTCTACAATTACAAGTCCTAGATATATTTTCCACTTCTAGATTCCCTTCAACATACTCAACTTAATTTTGGGAGACATACAAGATATGTTTTTTGTTTTGTTTTGTCTGCCTCATTTGTTCTACAATGGTAGAAGTTTATACATTCTAAAACATGACCAGTATGCACACAGAACCAAGTGGTATACCATGCTGGTTCATTCTGTGAGATTTCTCATTCCCATTCTGTGCCCCTTCTTTTATCTCATTTATGTTTTGGAGGTCAATGTTGGGGCCCTCTACAAGTATTTCTGGTTTATATAAATTTGGGATGGAACATCTTCTAACATACAGAACTTAATATACTCAGAAACAAGAGGATCACCTTCTAGAACCCCTCAAGTGGACTGCATTATCCCTCCACTACAACTTTGTCACCACCACCAACTCCAAGAGCCACCCCCTTTTTTTTCTCTTTTTTTTCATTTTTCTGTTTCATTTCTTTCTTTTGTTCTCTTCTTCTCTAGGATTCCTGGCCTTTTATTTTTTACTACTTTGTTTTAAAATTTATTTTTCACTTTAGTGGTCCTTTTGTTTTATTACATTCTGACCCTTGTTTTTGCTTTATGATCTCTGACATTGGCAGAATCAACTAGGGTGAAATTTACATAGATTGGGGTTTATATTCTTCACTCAGCCCACTCCTACACCAACTCTGCACTGAGAATAATGACTAGAAGGAAGAACTCACCACAAAAGAAAGAATCAGAAACAGTAGTCTCTGTCACAGAGTTACAAATTTGGATTACAATTTGATGTCAGAAAACCAATTCAGAAGCAAAATTATAAAGATACTGGTGGCTTTAGAAAAAAGCATAAAGGAATCAAGAGCCTTCATGGCTGCAGAATTTAGATCTAATCAGGCCGAAATTAAAAATCAATTAAATGAGATGCAATCCAAACTGGATATCCTAACAACAACAGTTAATGAGGTAGAAAAAAGAGTGAGTCACATAGAAGACAAGTTGATGGCAAGGAAGGAAGCTGAGGAAAAAGAGAAAATACAATGAGGAAAGGTTAATGGAAATAAATGATAGCCTCAGAAGGAAAAATCTACATATAATTGGGGTTCTAGAGGGCACCAAGAGAGACAGAGGGCCAGAAAGCATATTTGAACAAATAATAGCTGAGAACTTCCCTAATTTGCAGAGGGAAACAGGCATTGAGATCCAGAAGATAGAGAGGTCCTCCCATAAAACCAATAAAAACCATTCAACACTTCGACATTTAATAGTGAAACTTGAAAATTCCAAAGATAAAGAGAAGATCCTTAAAGCCGCAAGAGACAAGAGATCCCTAACTTTTATGGGGAGATATATTAGATTAATAGCAGATCTCTCTATAGAGACCTGGCAGGCCAGAAAGGGCTGGCAGAATATATTCAGGGTCCTAAATGAGAAGATCATGCAGCCAAGAATACTCAATCTGGCAAGGTTCTCATTCAGAATAGAGGGAGAAATAAAGAGCTTCCAAGATAGGCAGAAACTGAAAGAACATGTGACCACAAACCAGCTCTGCAAGAAATATTAAGGGGGACCCTGTAAAAGAAAGAGAAAGCCCAAAGAAACAATCCACAAAAACAGGGATTTAGGTATTACGATGACACTAAAATCATACCTTTCAATAGTAACTCTGAACGTGAATGGGCTTAATGATCCCATCAAAAGGTGCAGGATTTCAGACTGGATAAAAAAGCAAGACCCAACTATTTGCTGTCTACATGAGATTCATTTTATACCTACGAACACCTCCAGCCTGAAAATGAAAGGTTGGAGAACCGTTTACCATTCAAATGGTCCTCAAAAGAAAGCAGGGGTAGCAATCCTCATATCAGATAAATTAAAGTTAACCCCAAAGACAGTAATAAGAGATGAAGAGGGACACTTTATCACACCTAAAGGGTCTATCCAACAAGAGGACCTAACAATCATGAATATCTATGCCCCTAATGTGGGAGCTGCCAAGTATATCAATCAATTAATAACCGAAGTAAAGACATACTTAGATAATAACACAATAGTACTGGGAGACTTCAACATGGCACTTTCAGCAAATGACAGATATTCTAAGCAAAACTTCTCCAAAGAATCAAGATGCATGCTTTTACATGTCCATGTAAATGATACACTGGACCAGATGGGTTTCACAGATATTTACAGAACTTTACAACCAAACTCAACTGAATACATTCTTCCCAAGTGCACATGGAACTTTCTCCAGAATAGAACTCACACTGGGTCACAAATCAGGTCTCAACTGATACCAAAACATTGATATTGTCCCCTGTATACTTTCAGACCATAATGCTTTGAAACTTAAACTCAATCACAAGAAGAAATTTGGAAGAAGATCAAACACATGGAGGTTAACAGCATCCCACTAAAAGATGAAAAGGTCTACCAGAAAATTAGAGAAGAATGAAAGGTTTCATGAAAACTAAATAGAATGAAGATACAACCATTCAAAATCTTTGGGATACAGCAAAAACAGTCTTGAGAGGGAAATACATCACAATACAAGCATCCCTCAAAAAATTGGAAAAAAATTCCAATACACACGCTAGCCTTGCACCCAAAGGAACTGAAGAACAACAAATGAAACCTATACCAAACATAAGAGAGTTAATAAAGATCCGAGCAGAACTCAATGAAATAGAGACCAGAAGAACTGGGGAACAGATCAACAAAACCAGGAGTTGGTTCTTTGAAAGAATTAATGAGATACAGAAACCATTATCCAGCCTTATTAAAAACCAAAGAGAAAAGACTCAAATTAGTAAAATCACGAATGAAATAGGAGAGATCACCACCAATACCAAGGAAATAAAAACGATTTTAAAAACATATTATGAGCAGCTATTTGCCCAATAAATTAGGCAATCTGGAAGAAATGGACACATTTCTGGAAAACTACAAACCCAAAACTGGAACAGGAATAAATAGAAAACCAGAACAGGCCAATCACCAGAGAGTAAATTGAAGCAGTCATCAAAAACCACTCAAGGCACAAAAGTCCTAGGCCAGATGGCTTCCCAGGGGAATTCTATCACACATTTAAAGAAGAAATAATACCTATTCTTGTAAAGGTGTTCCAAAGATAGAAGAGATGGAATACTTCAAAACTCGTTCTATGAGGCCAGCATCACCTTAATTCCAAAACTAAACAAGACCCGACCAAAAAGGAAAATTATAGACCAATATTCCTGATGAACACAGCTGCAAAATTTCTCCCCAAGATACTAGCAAATAGGATCCAACAGTATATTAAGAATATTATTCACCATGACCAAGTGGGATTTATCCCCGGGATGCAAAGCTGGTTCAACACTCATAAAGCAATCAACGTGATAGATCATATCAACGAGAAAAAACAAGAACTATATGATCCTCTCAATAGATGCAGAGAAAGCATTTGACAAAATACAGCATCCATTCCTGATCACAACTCTTCAGAGTGTAGGGATAGAGGGAATATTCCTCAGCATCTTAAAAGCCATCTATGAAAAGCCCACAGCAAATATCATTCTCTTTTGGGGAAATGCTGGGAGCCTTCCCCTGAGATTAGGAACATGACAGGAATGTCCACTCTCACCACAGCTATTCAACATATTATTAGAAGTCCTAGCCTCAGTAATCAGGCAACAAAAAGAAATAAAAGGCATTGAAATTGGCAAAGAAGAAGTCAAACTCTCCCTCTTTGCAAACGACATCATACTGTTCATAGAAAACCCAAAGACACCACCCCAAGATTGCTAGAACTCATACAGCAATTTGGCAGTGTGGCAGGATACAAAATCTATGCCCAAAAATCAGTGGCATTTCTATACACTAACAATGAGACTGAAGAAAGAGAAATGAAGGAGTCAATCCCATTTACAATTGCACCCAAAAGCGTAAGATACCTAGGAATAAACTTAACCAAAGAGGTAAAGGATCTATACCCTAAAAACTATAGAACACTTTTTAAAAAAATTTCTTTATTTATTTATGATAGTCACAGAGAGAGACACAGAGAGAGAGAGAGGCAGAGACACAGGCAGAGGGAGAAGCAGGCTCCATGCACTGGGAGCCTGATGTGGGATTCGATCCCGGGTCTCCAGGATCGCGCCCTGGGCCAAAGGCAGGTGGCAAACTGCTGCGCCACCCAGGGATCCCCAACTATAGAACACTTCTGAAAGAAATTGAGGAATACACAAAGAGATGGAAAAATATTCTGTGCTCATTGATTGGAAGAATTAATATTGTGAAAATGTCAGTGCTACTCAGGTCAATTTACACATTTAATGCAATCCCTATCAAAATACTATGGACTTTCTTCAGAGAGTTGGAACAAATAATCTTAAGATTTATGTGGAATCAGAAAAGACCCCGAATAGCCAGGGGAATATTGAAAAAGAAAACCAGAGCTGGGGGCATCACAATGCCAGATTTCAGGTTGTACTATAAAGCTGTGATCAAGACACAATGGTACTGGCACAAGAAGAGACCAATAGATCAATGGAACAAAATAGAGAACCCAGAAATGGGCCCTCAACTCTATGGTCAACTAATATTTGACAAAGTGGGAAAGACTATCCACTGGAAAAAAGACAGTCTCTTCAATAAATGGTGCTGGGTAATTGGACAGGCCCATGCAGAAGAATGAAACTAGACCATTCTCTTACACCATACAAAGAGATAAACTCAAAATGGATGAAAGATCTAAATGTGAGTCAAGAATCCATCAAAATTCTAGAGGAGAACATAGGCAAAACCCTTTTTGAACTTGGCCACAGCAACTTCTTGCAAGATCCATCTATGAAGACAAGGGAAACAAAAGCAAAAATGAACTATTTGGACTTAATCAGACAAAAAGCTTCTGCACAGCAAAAGAAACAGTCAACAAAACTAAAAAACTACCTACCAAATGGGAGAAGATATTTGCCAATGACCTAAAGAACTTTTTAACTTCAACAGCAAAAACAAAAACAAAAACAAACAAACAAAAAAACTCACTCCTAACATGAAATGGGCAAAAGACATGAACAGAAATTTCACCAAAGAAGACATAGACATGGCCGACAAGCACATGAGAAAATGCACCGCATACTTGCCATCAGGGAAATACAAATCAAAACCACAATGAGATACCACCTTACACCAGTGAGAATGTGAACATTAACAAGACTGGAAACAAATGTTGGAGAGGATGTGGAGAAAGGGGAACCCTCTTGCACTGTTGGTGGGAATGTGACCTGGTGCAGCCACTCTGGAAAACTGTGTGGAGATTCCTCAAAGAGTTAAAAATAGAACTTCCCTACGACTCATCAATTGCACTGCTGGAGATTTACCCCAAAGAAACAGATGCAGTGAAACCCCAAGACACCTGCACTCCAATGTTTATAGCAGCAATGTCCACAATAGTCAAAATGTGGAAGGAGCCTTGGTGTCCATCAAAATATGAGTGGATAAAGAAGATGTGGTTTATATATACGATGGAATATTGGTCAACCATTAGTAATGACAAATACCCATCATTTGCTTCAAGATGGATAGAACTCGAGGGTATTATTTGAGTGAAGTATGTCAATTGGAGAAGGACAAACATTATATGGCCTCATTCATTCAGGGTATATAAAAATAATGAAAGGGATTATAGGGGAAAAGAGAGAATATTTGTGGGAAATATCAGAGAGGGTGACGGAATGTGAGAGACTTCTAACTCTGACAAATGAACAATGGGTAGTGGCAGGGGAGTTGGGTGGGGGATCAGGTGACTGGGTGATGGGCACTGGTGGGTCACTTGATGGGATGAGCAGTGGGTGTTATGCTGTATGTAGGTAAATCGAACTGCAATTAAAAATATACAAAAAATAAATTAAAAAACCAAAAGAAAACAAAAAAACAAAAAACTATGAAAAAAGACACCAAAACAAAACAAAACACCTGAAGAGAAACAAATTAGTGGCCCAGAAAACCATACGAAGGAGTATTTTTCATCTCAGATTAAAAATGCAAAGATATGGAAATCATGAGGGAGATAAATTGAGACCAAAAGGATAGATCCAGAAGATCCATCACATGCAAAATATAAAATCCAGAGAGGAAAGAATATATGGGCAAGATCCAATGATTAATCACATTATAGAAGAAAGAATTACTGATGTTTTCTGATTAAAAAGTTCTGGGTTCTAGACAAGATGGATGCCCTTCTTGATAAATTTCTGCTGTCTAAGAATAAAAGGATGCTCCTGCATTAAGACTGTAATAGTTACATACTAATAAAGGAAAATGGATTTTTTCTCATCTCCAACAGTCGAAACTAAAAGACAGTGCAAAAACCTTATAGATCACTTAAGAAAATAGATAAAACTCTAAAACTTTCAATCTAGTTCTAACACCATTCTCTAGCCAGGCCAGAAGAAAGGTATTGGTGGATGTCCAAGGAGTCAAAGAAATAAAGTAGAAATTACCACATATATGAAAATCAGTAAATAGGGGGATTGCATATCAGGACCTATACATAACATTATATTCAGGTATAAACTTATAGCCTCAAATGTCTTAATTATTAAAGACTGATAATACAGGAACCAAGAACATATTAAAGGTAAAAACAAAATATTGATAGAGAGGAAGTTGATTTTGAAAAAATAATAATTAAATGAAATTTTGAAACTAATTGCAACATGAACAATAATTTCCACTTTTATTTAAAGGCCAACAAAATAAATGACTCTCATAAGGTCAGCTAAATGAAAAAAGTGACGTGGAATAAGAAAAAGCAAAACAAAATCATATATTTTGAAGAACAAAATTATGGAAATATTTGTGTAACGCTGGCTGGAAAAAAAGTGGAAATGATTAATTTCCTTAAAAAAATATATAACATCAAACATTATATGGTCTCATTCATTTGGGGAATATAAAAAATAGTGAAAGGGAATAAAGGGGAAAGGAAAGAAAATGAGTGGGAAATATCAGTGAGGGAGACAGAACATGAGACACTCCTAACTCTGGGAAATGAAGAAGGGGTAGTGGAAAGGGAGGTGGGCGGGGGGATGAGGTGACAGTGAGGGGCACTGAAAGGGGCACTTGATGGGATGAACACTGGGTGTTATACTATATGTTGGCAAATCAAACTCCAATAAAAAATTTATTAAAAAATGAAATTTGAATAAAGGCAGTTACTAATGTAAATTTGGAAAGAATGACTAGCAGGATACCATTAAGGAGAGAGTATATGAAGAGATATTATACAGCTATTTACCTAACTTTTAAATCATATACAATGTACATTATTTAATGCAATGTATCTAAATAACCAGATCCGGTTATTTACTCTATGCCATAGTTATTCTCAGTGTGGTACTCAGACAACAGAAATGCAGATTTTCAGGTCCTCCAGTCCCTAGGTCTACTAAATCAGAAGCCCTAGAGATGGCACCCAGGAACCTGTGGTTTAATGAATGAGCTAATAGGTGATTCCAATGCACACTTAAGCCTAAGAACCATTACTATACTAGACCACAGAAAAAGTGTGAAAAGTCCCTGTGGTGGGTACACTTTTCTCTCTCTATTTATCTATCATCTATCATCATTATCTATCTATATATTTATCACTATATCTATGTATCTGTCTTTGTCAATTTATGTCACCTATCTATCCATCTTTTTATTTTAAGTATGCAGATTGCACAAGTTCCTAAATGCTAGAAATTTTCTTTTTTAATTTAAAGATAAAGGAGTGTTGAATTTTATGAGGTACTTTCTCAAATCTGTTGAGATGATCATATAATTTTTCTTCTTTATTCTGATAATATTATTTAATTTTACATTAACAATATTTTTATTCTTGGATTGTCTGGATTAAGCGGCTGACTCTTGGTTTCAGCTCATATCATGATCTGGGGTGGTGAAATCAAACCCTATGTCAGGCTCTGCGCTCAGCAAGGAGTATCCTTCAGGATTCTCTCTTTCCCTCGGTCCTTCCCCCCACTTTCTGTCTCTCTTGCTTTCTATCAAATAAATAAATAAATCTTTAAAAAGAATGCTTTATTCTTGGGGCACGTGGGTGGCTCAGTCCATTAGGTATCCTACTTGATTTTGGCTCAGGTCATGATCTCAGGGATGTCAGATCAAGTCCTTCATCTGCCTCTGTGGTAGGCCTGGGGTCTGCTTAAGATTCTCTCTCTCCATCTCTCTCTGTCCACCCTCCCTCCTTCCATTTGCATGGGTGTGCTCTCTCTCAAAAAAAGTTTTATTCTTGCCTTAAAGCTTTTTTGATCATGATGTATTATACATTTAAGATATTTTTTATTTAAATTCAATTAGCCAACTTTATACATCATTAGTTTCAGATGTAGAGTTCAATAATTTATCAGTTGCATATAACACCCAGTGCTTATTACATCACCTGCCCTCCTTAGTGCCCATCACACAGTTATTCCATTCCCATACCCACATCACCTCCACCAATCCTGTTTGTTTCCTAGAGTTAAGAGTCCCTCATGGTTTGTTTAATGAGGTTTTGCGATATTTTGTTTTGGATTTTTGCAGTACTTTCTGATGACTAATTTCCTTTTTAGAAATACATTGGTGAAATTTTTGTTTAACAGGGTTATACAGGAGGCATAAAGATGAGTTGGGGAGTGCTTCTACTTTCTCTTTCTGTAAAGGAGTTTGTAAAATAGTGATATTATTGCTTCCTTATTTGGTAGAATTTGCCAGTGAAACCACTGGACCTAGAGTTTTCTTCATAAAGATTTTAATTAGAGATTTAATTTCTTTTTTAAAAAGATTTTATTTATTTATTCATGAGAGACACACAGAGAGGCAGAGACATAGGCAGAGAGAGAAGCAGGCTCCATGCATGGAGCCTGATGTGGGACTTGATCCTGGGACTCCAGGATCACTCCCTGGGCTGAAGGCAGATGCTTAACCACTGAGCCACCCAGGTGTCCCAGAGATTTAATTTCTTTTAAGAAATCACACAATCATTTGTGTTTTCATATTTTTAATTCAGATCTCCTATTCTTCTTGTGTCAGTTTTGATAAATTGTGTTTTTTAAGTAATTCATCTAGTACATCTAAGTTGACAAATTAGTTATCATAAAGTTGTTTAAAACATCTATTAATCATTTAAACATACTAGAGATATAATTCAGTTACCATAAAATTTACCTTTTTAAGGTATACAATTCATTGGCTTTTAGTACATTCAAAAAGTTATGTGACCATCACCCCAATCTAGGTAAATATGATTTTTACCATTTGAAAAGAGAAAATCTGTCTTTTGGCAGTCACTTGCCTTCCTCTTTCCCAATACCTAGGTAATCACTAATCTAATTTCAGTGTCTGTGGATTTTTCAATTTTGAATGTTTTATATCAATGAAATCATATATGTGACCATTTGTGATAAATTATTTTGTTTAGCTTAGCATAATACTTTCAAGAGTCATCTGTGTTGTGGCACTTGTCAGTACTTCATTCTATTATTGAATAATAATTCACTGTGTGAGTATACATCATATTATTTGTTTATAATTTGATGGACATGAGTTATTTCCACTGTTTTGCTATTATGAATTATGATGCTAAGGCCCTTTGTGTAAGGTGTTTTGTTTTAGTGGGTATTTGTTCACATTTATCTTGAATATATATCAAAGGAGATATTTGCTGAGTAATATGGTAACACTATTGATATAATTAAATCTGCTTTTGGATATTTGCACATATTCCTTGGATGAGTGAATGTCTATTGAGTTCCATTGCCCAATTTAAAAAAAATGGGTTACTTGTATTTTTCTTATATAGTTGAAAGGTAATTGAACTCAATTTCTTTATGAGATATAGAATTCACATGTGTATTTCTCATTCTGTGGGTTGCTTTCCTTCACTGTTTTGGTGGTACTATTTCAGCACAAAGGTTTTAAATTTTAAGGTACTCAAATTTATATATTTTTCTTTTACTGCTTATGTTCTAGAGTCATAGTTAAAAAGAAGTACCTGAACCAAGATGATGAAGATGTACTTGTAAATTTTCTTCTTAGAGTTTTATAATTTTACCTCCACATTTAGCCTTGTCATCTATTTAAGTTAATGTTTGTGCAGGTAGAGAGTCCAAATTCATTATTTTTCAAGTGAAAATCCAGTTGTCCCAGCATCATTTCTTTAAGATTATTCTTTCATCCATCGATGATCCATCTTTTCTTCCTTGTCAAGATTAAATTGATATATGAATTTACTTCTGGAATTTCAGTTCTATTTTATCATCTATCTATCTATCATCTATCTATCTATCTATCTATCTATCTATCTATCTATCATCTATCTATCTATCTATCTATCTATCTACCTATCATCTATCTATCATCTATCTATCTATTATCTATCCTTATCTTATACCATACTATCTTAATTCCTATAGTGTTATGGTAAATTTGAAATTAGGAAATATTAATCTTCCAAATTTATTCATCCTATTCAATGTTGGCTGTTTTTTGGTCCCTTGTGTTCCCTAATTTTAGGATCAGTTTGCCAATAGGCAAAAAAATAAATAAATAAATAAAAATGGGATTCTAATAGGGATTTCATTTAACCTGCGAATAAATTTGTGGAGTTTTGCCATTTAAACAATATTAATTATTTTGATACATGAACATGAGATGGTTTTCTCCTTATTTAGTTCTTTCTTTCAAAAATGTTTGTAGTCTTAATGTACAAGTCTTATATTTTAATATAAGACTCATTCCTAAATATTTTATTCTCATGTATGCTATTTCAAATGGATTTTTAAAATTCCATTTGTGATTATTTATTGTTAATGTATAGAAGTACAACTGAATGAGATAGCACTTCACACCTGTTAGAATGAATGAAACCAACAACACGAGAAACAAAAGCTGTTGTCTTAGATGTGGAGACCCTTCTGCATTGTTGGTGGGAATGAAAACTGGTGCAGCCACTCTAAAAAACATTATGGAGTTTCCTCAAAAAGCTAAAAACAGAACTTCCCTATAATCCAGCACTTTCACTACTAAGTTTACCCAAATAATACAAAAACCCTAATTCATAGGGATATATGCACCCCAATATTTATAGAAGCATTATCTACAATAATCAAGCTATGGAAACAGTACAAGTGTCCACTGACTGTGAATGGAGAAAGAAGACATGGCATATATACAATGGAATATTACTAAGCCATAAAAAGAATGAAATCTTGCCATTTGAAATGATGCAGATGGAGTTAGAGTGTATTATGCTAAGTGAAGTAGGTCAGTCAGAGAAAGACAAATGCCATATAATTTTACTCGTGTGGAATTTAAGAAATAACATGAGCATGGGGGAATAAAGAGAGAGAGAAGCCAAGAAACATGTCTTAATTATAAAGAAGAAACTGATGACTATTAGAGGAATGGTGGGTAGGGGGATGAGTGAAATAGTTGATTGGTATTAAGGAGGACACTTGTGATGAGCACCAGGTATGATATGTAAGTATTGAATCATTACATTGTACACCTGAAACTAATGTTACACTGTGTGTTAACTAACTGGAATTTAAATAAAAACTGAAAAAATACAACTAATTTTTGTATATTAATCTTATATGCTGCAATATGGCTGATCTCAATTATTAGTTCGATTAGTTTTTTAAATGTACTCCTTGGGATTTTCTATAAATAAGATTACAAAGATAATATTTACTTCTTTTTGTTAACTAATTTACCTGACTAGAACTCAAGTGCAATGGTGAATACAATGGGAGTAGACATCCTTGTTTTTTTCCCCAATCTTACAGAGAAAGCACTTAGTCTTTCACCACAAAGTATGATGTTAGCTATGGGGTTTTTGTAGATGCCTTTTGCCAGGTCAAAGAAACTTCTTTCTATTCCTGGTTGTTGAGTTTTTAATTGTTTATTTTTTTAATTATGAAAGACTATTGGATTTTAACAAATGCACTTTATTTATTGAGATTATAATTTCTTTTAAAATTGATTTGCATGTCTTAATTCCACTTGCTTATAGTGTATAATCCTTTATATGTGTTGCTGAATTTCATTTCTACTATTTTGTAGAAAACTTTTTTATCTACACCCATAATGGACATTGGCCTGTAGTATATTTTTCTTATGATATATAAGTTAAGAATCTCTTGTTTCATGCTGCTGAAGGATATTTTCTTTATCTTTGAAATATGCAAGTTTCAGCATTAAATGTTGAGGTGTTGAACATTTTTTATTCATTTTGGGTGGTCCTCTCTTCCTCTTGGATCTAATGCCTGTTTCCTTCCCCAGATTTGGGAAGTTCTCAACTATGATTTGTTCAAGATTCTCTGGGGTCCTCTCTCCTGCTTGGCCTCTTTTGGAATCCCCATCAGACATATATTCTTCCTTCCCAAAGCCATCATTTATTTCCCTAAGCCTTTCCTCTTGGGTTCTTCATTGTTTTTCTCTTTTTTCCTCAGCTTCCTTCCTATTAACTTATCTTCTATGTCACTCACTTTCTATTCCACCTTATTAACCCTAGCAATTAGAACATTCAGTTTGGATTGCATCTCATTTAATTTATTTTTAACTTTGACCTGATTAGATCTCAATTCTGCAGTATCAAAGTCTCTAGAGTCCTTCATGCTTTTTCTAGAGCCACCAGTAGCTTTATAATTGTACTTCTGAATTGAGTTTCTGACATTGTATTGAAATCCAAGTTCTGTAATTCTGTGCAGAAAGTACTGTTTCTGATTTTTTCTTTTGTGGTGAATTCTTCCTTCTAGCCATCCAGTACAGAGTGGCTGTATGAGTGGGCTGCATCAAAAATATCAACCATGACCTAAATAAAATACTCCCTAGATGATTTTGAAGAGATCAGAGACCAGAGACCAGAAAATAAAAGAAAAAGTAGGGAAGAACAAAATAAGAGGACCACTAAAGTGAAAAACGAATTGTAAAACAAAGTAGTAAAAAAAAAAGCCAAGAAGAAAAAAGAAAAAGAGGGAAAAAAAGTAAATAGGAAAAAGAGAAAATTAAAGGGGGTGAAGAAGTGGTAGTGAGGAGAGAATGTAGTCTACCTGAGGGGTCCTAGAGGGTGATCCTCTTGGTTCTTAGTGTATTTTCTTCTTTATGTTAGAAGGTGCTCAATCTCAAATTTATATAAACCAGCAATACTTATATAAAGCCCCAGTATTGACCACCAAAACATAAACAAGATAAAAGAGGGGTTAAGAATGGGAAGAAAGAGAGAATATAATCTTACAGAATGAACCAACACGGTGTTCCACTTGGTTTTGGGTGTATGCTGGTCATGTTTTAGAAGGTACTAAGTTCCATCATTGTAAAACAAAATGAGGCAGAAAAAAAACAAAAAACAAAAACCCATATCTCATATATCTACCCAAATTAAATTGACTACGTTGAAGGGAATCCAGAAGTGAAAAATGTATCTAAGTCATGTAACTGCAGAAATATGAAAGTCAAAAAGGAAAAAACTTTAAAAATGAAGAGCTGGTAAGATATTGTAGTTAAGGTGGGAAAAGAGAAAATAATTGGAAATTTTTATTATGATATAAGAACAACTCATAATGAAAAAAGGAAAAGAAAAGAAAGAAAAAAGACCCTCTAGTTCTATATACTATTTTCCCTCGGTCCTGGAGCTTTCCAGCACTGTTTAGTCAAGATCTTGCTCTTCCCCTGTTCTTCCAGATAGTGTTCTGGGGAAGGGGTCTGCTGTGCTGAGGTGTCTGTGCCTGGGTGGAGATGCCGTGTGTGCTTGCCAGGTTCTAGGCTCAGTGTGAGCTGTTTATCCTGTTAAGCCTTTGTTCCCTGGTGGCCCTGCCTCTTCCAGGCATATGGTGAAACAAGGAGGAGCAATAACAATGGCAGTGACCGGAATTCCAGCTCTGGAGTCAACTCCCTGCTAGTAACTAATGCAGTCTCCCAGTCCCACTGTCCTAGATGCTTCCAGGGCACTGCTCTGCACAGCTTGGGGGTGCCCATCAGCAGGAGAATTCTCACTGTCCTGTGTCCCTCCCCACTTCCGCCTGTCCCGGGGGAACGCAGGATCACGGGCTTTGTCTGCTTGGGCGCCCTGGGATCTGGGGCCCTGTGCCGCTGGACCCATGATCCCAGGGGCCGCCACTCCTGAAGGGAATGGGGTTTAGCCACCTCCATCCAGAGCAGACTGACCTAACCAACTGGCTTCTCCCAAATGCCCCGAGGGCTGTGGTGCTTCAGCCCTTTACCCATATCCGACCACGGTTTGCAGTGAGCTTTCCCTTGGGTGCCCCTTCCTCATTTATAGCGACTCTAGGAACCTTGAGGCTTCACTGCCCCTCCTGCAATGCCACCCGATTTCCTTGTTAAGCACCTTTCCATCAGGGAAAACTCTGGCGCAGATTTTTAAAGTTCCTGCTTCTCCTCAGCTGGACTTTCCTGACCTGGAGGCTTTTGCCACTTTGCTTTAGCCCAGCTACTCGCGGTGCCCCTCCTCCACTTTATTATTTTTTATTTTATTTTTTCAGCCTTTCTACCTTGTTCGAAGCAAAAACTTTTCTCTCTGTAGCATTCCAGCTGTTCTCTTTAAATCTCAGGTTGAATTTGTAATTGTTCAGGATGTTTTGAAAGTTATCTAGGTAAGTTTGTGTGACCAGGTAGGTTGAGGACCCCTACTCTTCTGCCCTCTTGCC
The DNA here is from genome assembly GCF_048164855.1 of Canis lupus baileyi. NCBI lineage: Eukaryota > Metazoa > Chordata > Mammalia > Carnivora > Canidae > Canis > Canis lupus. The sequence goes on along the minus strand of NC_132857.1, from coordinate 27,039,768 downwards.
CCCTATCCTGGTATTGGTATTATGGTTATGTTTTTATCTGTTAAGAGCCTCAACCAAAATAAGAAGGTAAACTGAGGTAAACTTAAATTACTAGTAATAGAATTTATTTGAGGATAGCAGAGGGACTATGACGATTTGGAAAACATATGCTCTAAAAGCAACAGATGAGCCTGTTTAGGGTGGACTATCTTTATTTTTCCTTATTTTTGTTATTAATTATTTTGTGTATTTGGGTGCTCCCATGTTGGGTGCAGAAATATTTACAATTGTTATATCTTCTTGTTGGATTATTCCCCTTATTATTATATGGTGTCCTTCTTTGTACCCTGTTACAGTCTTTCTTTGATAGTATTTTGTCCAATAGAAGTATTACTACTCTGGCTTTCTTTCCACATCCATTTGCCTGATACATGTTTCTCGATCCAGTCAACTTTCAATTGCAGGTGTCTTTAGGTATTCAATGGTCTCCTGTTGGCAGCATTTAGATGGGTCTTGTTTTTTTTTTTATTTTTTTTTTTTTATTCACTCTGTCACTATGTTTTTTTCCCCCAAGATTTTATTTATTTATTCTTGAGAGTCAGAGAGAGGCAGAGACATAGGCAGAGGGAGAAGCAGACTCCCTGTAAGGAGCCCCATGTGGGGCTCGATCCCAGGACCCTGGGATCACGACCTGAGCCGAAGGCAGACACTCAACCACTGAGCCACCAAGGTATGCCAGTCACTATGTCTTTTGATTGAAGTGTTTAGTCTATTTACATTCAACATAATACTTGATAGGTATGTATTTATTGCTATTTTGTTACTTGTTTCATGTTTGTCTCTGTAGCTCTTCTCTGTCCCTTTCTTTTCTTGCTCTCTTTTCTCATGGTTTGCTGGATTTCTTTAAATATATATGAGGATTCCTTTCTTTTCAACTTTTCCCATATCTATTACTGGTTTTTTGGTTTTGTTTTTTTTTTTTTTAAAGGTGGTTTTTTTTTTTTAATTTATTTATGATAGTCACAGAGAGAGAGGGGCGCAGAGACACAGGCAGAGGGAGAAGCAGGCTCCATGCACCGGGAGCCCGATGTGGGATTCGATCCCGGGTCTCCAGGATCGCGCCCTGGGCCAAAGGCAGGCGCCAAACCGCTGCGCCACTCAGGGATCCCTATTACTGGTTTTTGATCTGTCATTACCATTAGGTTTGTATACAACCTCTTCTGCATATAGCAGTCTATAGTAAATTGATGTTCGTTTAAGAGTGAAGCCATTCTTTAGTCCTCTTCCCTCATGTATTAGATATATGGCATCATACCTTACATAATTTTATTTTGAGATTTTTACAGATATACTTATTTGTAGTTTTTTTATGCTTCTATATTTCATACTATACTTGTGGTCTTTCTTTTTACATATTTTTGCTGGGCTGCTTTAGAGGTCATGAACTCCTTTAACTTTTGTTGTCTGGGAAACTCATGTGTTCTATTCTGAATGATAGTCTGGCTGGATAGAGTATTCTTGGCTGCATATTTTTTTTGTTTCAGCACTTTGAATATATCATACCATTCCCTTCTGGATAGCAAAGTTTCTGCTGAAAAACTCACTGTACCCTAGGGGTTTTTCTTTGTATATAACTATCTTCTTTCCTTATTGCTTTTAGAATTTTCTCTTCATCACTACATTTTTGCCATTTTAATTACTATTTGTCTTGGTGTGGCCCTCCTTAGGTTGATTTTGTGGAGAGAATCTCTGTGTCTCCTGGATCTAGATATGTTTCCTTCTCCAAATTAGGGAAGTTTTTAGCTCTTATTTTTTTGAATAAATTTTTTTTTTGCCCCCTGTTCTCTCTCCTTCTGAGATCCCTACAATTTGAATGCTATTATGTTTGATGATGTTGATGAGTTCCCTAAGTCTATTCTCATTTAGTATAGTGTTTTTTCTTTTACTTGCTCAGCTTGAGTCCTTTCCACTATTCTGTCCTTTAGGTGGATAATTTATTCTTCTCCTTTAGCTTGCTATTTATTCTACCTAGTTTATTTTTAATTTCATTTATTGTGTTCTTCACCTCTTATTGGCTCTTTTTTATCTCTTAGGGGTATCACTGATGTACTCAGCTCTTTTCTCAAGTCCAGTAAGTCTCTTTGTGATCATTACTTTAAATTCCTTATCATTCATATTATTTATCTTTGTTTGCTTAGGTCTCTTGTGATTTTTTCCTACTTTTTCTTTTGGGACATATTCCTCTGTCTTCCCATTATATCTAATTATGTCTGTTTCTCTGTGTTAGGAAGGTCAGGTATATCTCCTGCTCTGGTAAGTAATGGCATTTTGAGGAAGAGGTCCTGTAGTGCCCTGCAGGGAAGTTTCCCTGTTCACCTGGCATTTCAGGGGGACTCTTCTATATGTGTTGTGTACACCCTACTATCGAGTCTTGGCCAATTTTCCTTCAGTTCAGTCATCTATAGTGTCTTTCTTTGATTGTTGTGAGCAGTGTTTAGTCCCTGTGGTGTAGTGGACCAATCTGAGGCCACTTTGAGCTTGCATTTATTCAGATCAGGTGTTTGCCAGAGGTGCAGCTACACCAAGCTGCAAGTAGCTCTCTCAGTGTGTGTCCCCAAGAAGCATTATTTGGCATGTGGGGCCTGCAATCAGATGAGCTGTCTGCCCCCAGCAGTCTGTCAGGCCTTCTTGCACATCCCTAGATTTGTTGCCCCAGTTTGAATTGCTCCAGCCCAGAGCATATTGGAGGGGGCAGAGCACACAATGCCCACAATGTGCGGCCAGTGAGAACATTTAACTCTTTAATCAATTTTGAGTTTATTTTTGTGTATAATGTGAAATAAGGACCTAATTTCATTCTTCTGCTTGTTGATATCCAGTTTTTCCAACACCATTTATTGAAGAGACTATCCGTTCCTCATTATGTGTGCCTGGCACCCTTGTTGAAGATCAGTTAACTATAAATATGCATGTTTACGTCTAGGCTCTATATTTAGTTCCATTGATCTCCATGTGTCTGTTTTTATGTCAGTATCATAATGTTTTGATTATTATAGCTTTGTAATGTATTTTGAAATCAAGGGGTGTGGTGCCTCTAGTTTTTTTCTTCTTTCTCAAGATTGCTCTGGCTATGCAGTCTTTTGTGGTTCCATAGGAACCACACACACACAAAAAAAAGCTAGGATTGCTTTTTATATTTCTGTAAAGCATGCTATTGAGATTTGTATAGAAATTGCATTGAATCTGTAGATCACTTTGGGTAGTATGGACATTTTAACAGTATTAATCCTTCCAATCCATGAACATGGGATGTCTTTACATTTAATGTCTTCTTTAATTTCCTTCATCAATTTTCTTTTTTTTAATTTTTTTATTTTTTTATAATAGATTTATTTTTTATTGGTGTTCAATTTACCAACATACAGAATAACACCCAGTGCTCATCTTCATCAATTTTCTAATGTATTCAGTGTACAATTCCTTGGATAGGTTCATTTCTTTTTTTTTAATAATAAATTTATTTTTTATTGGTGTTCAATTTGCCAACATACAGAATAACACCCAGTGCTCATCCCATCTAGTGTCCCCCTCAGTGCCCACCAACCAGTCACCCCCACCCCCCAACCTCCTCCCCTTCCACTACCCCTATTTCATTTCCCAGAGTTAGGAGTCTTCCATGTTCTGTCTCCCTTGCTGATATTTCCTATCCATTTCTTCTTCCTTCCCCTCTATTCCCTTTCACTATTATTTATATTCCCCAAATGAATGAGACCATATAATGTTTGTCCTTCTCTGATTGACTTATTTCACTCAGCATAATACCTTCCAGTTCCATCCACGTTGAAGCAAATGATGGGTATTTGTCATTTCTAATGGCTGAGTAATATTCCATTGTATACATAAACCACATCTTCTTTATCCATTCATCTTTCGATGGACACCGAGGCTCCTTCCACAGTTTGGCTATTGTGGACATTGCTGCTAGAAACATTGGGGTGCAGGTGTCCTGGGATTTCATTGCATCTGTATGTTTGGGGTAAATCCCCAGCAGCGCAATTGCTGGGTCGTAGGGCAGAACTATTTTTAACTATTTGAGGAATCTCCACACAGTTTTCCAGAGTGGCTGCACCAGTTCACATTCCCACCAACAGTGCAAGAGGGTTCCCTTTTCTCCGCATCCTCTCCAACATTTACGGTTTCCTGCCTTGTTAATTTTCCCCATTCTCACTGGTGTGAGGTGGTATCTCATTGTGGATAGGTTCATTTCTAAGTATTTTATTATTTTTTGTTGCTATATGAATTAAATTATTTTCCTAATTTCCTTTTCAGACAGTTGGTGGTGTATAGATTCAACATTTTCTTATGCTGATTTTGTACCCTAAGTATACTTAATTTATTAGTTACAGTGGTTTGTTCTTGTTGTCATTGAATCTTTTGAGTTTTCTACATATATGATTGTGTCATAACAAGATGAAAGATAATTTGTTTCCTACTTTCTAATTTGAATTCCTTTTATTTCTTTTTCTTGTCTAATTTTTGTAGCTAGGCTTCCAGTATGATGTTGAAGAAGAATGGTGAGAATGAGCATCTTTGCCTTGTATTGGGTCTTAGAGAAAGAACTTTCAAATTTTCCCAACTATGATGTTAGCTGTGGACCTTTTAATATATGGCTTTTATCATATGGAGGGGGGTTTTTTCTACACCCATTGCGTCTTTTTTTTTAAATCGTGAATGAACGCTGGCTTTTGTAAAATATTTTTATTTATTGAGACAATTATAAATTTATCTTTCATTTTGTTAATGTATATCACGTGGATCAATTTGGGTAAGTTGAAACATTCTTGTATTTCATGGAAAAATTCCATTTGGTCATAGTATATAATCCTTTTAACATGCTGTTGAATTTATTTTGCTAGTATTTTATTGAAGATTTTTGCATGTAAGTTCATTGGGAGTATCAGCCTATAGTTTTCTTTTTTTTTTTTTTTTTTGTGATGTCTTTCTCTGGCTTTGGCATCAAGGTGATGCTGGCTTCAAAAAATGAGTTTTAAAGTGTTGATCTTTTACGTTTTTTGCAAGAATTAAGAAGGATCAGCATTAAGTCTTCTTCAAATATTTCTTAAAATTCCACCCACGAAGCCAGTTGGTCCTAGGCTTTTATTGTCAGGAAGGCTTTTGATTAGTGCTTTTCCTGGTTTATTCTCCTTATTTATTTTTGGTCTTCTCAGGCTTTCTATTTCTTGATTCAGTCACCGTAGGTTGTATATTTCTAGGAATCTATCCATTACTTCTAGAGCATATAATTTTTTGGCATGTAATTGTGGGTCCCTTATGATATTTTTTAGTCCTGTGGCATACATTATAATGTCTCTTCTTTTATTTTTAAAATTTCATTTATTTAAGTCTTTGTCCTTTTTCTTTAGTGTAGCTAAGGTTTTGTTGATTTTGCTTACTTTTTCACAAAATAAATTATTAATTTTATTAGTTCTTTTTCTATTCTGTATTTGATTTTTTTCCTGTTCTAATGTTTACTATTTTCTTTCTCCTGCCAATTTTGGGCTTAGTTTCTTTTCTTTTTCTTTTTCTTTCCTTTTCTTTTCTTTTTCTTTTCTCTTTCTCTCTCTTTCTTCCTTTCAGTTCTTAAAGTGTAAAGTTAGGTTGTTTATCTGAGATCATTCTCTTTTTTTTTTGGTTCCGTTGTGTTTATCACTATTAACTTTCCTCTTAGTACTTCTTATGCTACATCCCATAAGTTTAGTTGTCTCCAGAGACAAAAGTCTTTCTTTAATATAGAATGTTTTATCCATTAATGAGAATGAGGTGGTGAAATCTCCTAGTACTGCTTTCAATTTATTTTTTCATTTATGTCAATATTTGCTTTATATACTGAGATGTTCTAATGTTGGGTTCATATATACTAAAAATTGTTATATTTTTCTGCTGAATCCCCTATTTATAAATACATAATGACCTTTGTCTCTGGAAATTGTTTTTCTCTTAAAGTCTATTTTGTGTAAGTCTAAAGCTGTTTTTTTTTTATTTTTGTTGTTGTTACCACTTATGTGTAATATATTTTTTAATTGCTTTACTTTCACCCTATATGTGTCTTTGAATCTAACATCAGTTTCTTATAGATAGCATAAAGCTGGATCTTGATTTTTTATTCATTCAACCACTCTGTAAGTTTTGATTGGGGTATTTAGTCCTTTTACATTTAAAGTAATATTTGATAGGGGAGGATTTACTATTGCCATTAAAAAATATTTTCTGTTTGTCCTGTAGTTCTTTTCATGTCTCTTTTTTTCTCTAGCTGTCTTCTTTTGTGCTTGCTTATTGTATTAATAGGTTTCTCATTTTCTTTCATGTAACTTCTGTGGGTATTTGTCTTGTGATTACCACTGGGCTTGCATGAGATATCAGTCTATCCTAAGCTGACAATAACATTTCTTGCAAAGAAAAACTTTCCATTTTTACCTCTTCTTCCTCCACCTTATATACTATTGACATCATGATTTATACTTATATTTATATTTATATTCATTAATATCATTTAATTATAGTTATTTATTATTCTTTAACTTTTATACTAGCATTAACAGTGATTTATCCACCACAGTTTTAGTAATGCAGTAATATGGTAATAAAGTAATTCTGTTTTTCTCTATATATTTACTTTTAATTACAAGTCATATATTTTTCTCCCCTTGAGTAATGTGTAGCATCCTTTCATTTCATTTTTTTAAAAGATTTTATTTATTTATTCATGAGAGACACAGGGAGAGAGAGAGAGGCAGAGGCATAGGCAGAGGGAGAATCAGGCTCCATGCACTGAGCCCGATGTGGGACTCGATCCCCAGTCCCCAGGATCAGGCCCTGGGCTGAAGATGGTGCTAAACCACTGAGCTACCTGGGCTGCCCAATTCTTTCATTTCAAATTGAAAACTTCTTTTTAGCAGTTATCATAAAGAAGATCTAGTAATGATGAACTCCTTTAGCTTTTGTTTGAATCCATTCATTTTTTTGAAGGATAGGTTTGTTAGGTACAATAGTCTTGTTTTTGATTGACAATCTTTCTTTCTTTCTTTCTTTCTTTCTTTCTTTCTTTCTTTCTTTCTTTCTTTCTTTTCTTTCTTTCTTCTTTCTTCTTCCTTTCTTTCTCTTTTTCACTTTCAATATATCATCCTTCTCTCTTTGGCATGCCAGTATTTTTGATGAGAAATCTGCCAATAGTTTTATCACATTCTCCAGTACATAAAAAACTGCTTTTCTCATGCTGTTTTCAAAATTATCTTTGATTTTAAATTTGACAGTTTGAGTATGTGTCTCCATATTTCTTTGGATTAATTTATTTGATTTCATTGGGATTCCTGGATATGGATATCCATTTATTTTTACCTGGGTTTGGGAAATTTTAACTATTATTTCTCTGAATAACCCATCTGCTCTCTTTTTTCTCTCTTCTCTTCATAACACATATCAGTTTTCTTAGTGAACCTAATAAATCTCTTAAGCTATCTACACATATTGTATTCCTTTTTCCCCTCCTCTGACTGGATGATTTACAATGATCTTTCAATTTAATGATTTTCTAAGATTAATCTAATCTTCTGCTCAACTCCTCTATTGAATTTTTCAACTTAATTACTGTATTTGTCAGCTCTGTGATTTTTACTTGGTACTGTTAAATATTTTCTGTGTTGAAATTTTCACTTTGTTCATGTATTGCTTTACTGGCTTTGGCAACATTTTTTATGACTTTTATTTGAAATTATATGTCAAGTAAATCACATGCCTCCATTTCACTCATGTTTAGATTTGTCTTGTTCTTTTATTTGGAATATATTTCCCTGTTTCTTCATCTTCTTTAACTTTGTATGTTTGTTTCTACATATTAGATAAAACAGCTCCCTATTCCAGTCTACAGACTCACCTTATGCAGGGAATGAACCTCACCAATCAACCTGACCAAATTCTAGGTGTCACCCCCTAAACTACTTTGTGCTTGACCAAATAAATATCTTTGTTCTTAATGGTTTCCAGAATAGTATAATACCCTAAGTCTTGTCAGTGCCCTGAGACAGGCAGGATAGAAGTCTGTCCCTTACATAGCAGCCCAAAGTTGGGACATAGATATGTGGTTAAATTCCTTCTTATCTCAGAAAGAAACTGGGAACTGGAGTTTATCACTTATTTGCTCTGCACTGAACCAGGAAGAAGAGATGTGGCATACACTCATTCAGGCCATGCTCTTTTAAAAACTATTGTTTTACTTTTTTTTAGCCCTAAGAGGCTTAGAAAATACCAAGGACAGTCAGCTCATAGAGACTGGTGTGTTAGAAGATAGGCCCTTGGGTAACAACTGCAATAGTCAGGGCACTAGTATAGTCCAACTCCTTCCAGGTAGAAGCTGAAGTCTCAGTTTTATTGGAAGAATCTGGATGAAGAAGCTGCAGGAAGTGCCCAAACACCTGTTCAAGCTCCCAAAGGACCTCATTAGCTCCCAGGTACAGACTAGTTAGAAACTAAACCCTTAGGCAGCAGCTTAAAAACTCAGAGCATTAGATGTGCAGTCTAGACTTTCAGGGAAAAACAGAAAGCTAGACTGTGTTTGCAGCTTGCTTGTGTTCAGCCAGAAGAGTCTTATGAAGTATTTGAATTACCATTTGAAACTGCTATTTTTTCTGTGGTACCAAGAAATTGGTAAATCTTATGCCTTCTCAGCTCCCAGTTCGGCAAGTTTGGAGTTAGTCCTTCAAGTGGCACCATAAAAGCTGGGGCACTAGATGTGTCAGGCCATTCCTTCCAGGGAGAAACTAGAGGGTTTATCACTGGAGTGAGCTGGGGAGAAATAATGCAGGAAACACCATACACCAATTTAAGTGACCAAAGGATCCTGTCAGCTTCCAGTTGCAAGCTAGTTCAAAGCTAGATCTTTGGATAGCATCTAGAAATGTCAGGATATTAGATTTGCAGTTCTGAAGGTGAGACATCCCAATGGACTACCTTTCCCACTGTGATGGGAAGGACAAACCATTTGGATGTCTCTTATTCAAATAGCCCCAAAACATAGCACAGAAGCTATACCCAAGGTACAGTAGGTGAAGGATACTGGATCCTATCACAGTCACCCTAACCACAGATGACTATGTATTCCAAATAATGAATAACAAACCAAGATGGCCAAGGTTATTATTCATCCAATAGCTTCCCTTCATGGAAGAGTGATGTCACTCTGGGAGATGTGGATGGTTATCCTCTGCAGAGGTTTTACCTACAAAAGGAAGTATGTCATAATGACAAAAAGAACTCCCCAGCTCTGCCTGAGAGAACAGGATTTATTTTAAGCAGAACATTTAGAATACATAAGGATGTTATTCTCAAGATGGAATCTGAATGAGGAACGACTAAAAGGGTATAGGTAGCTCCATGATAGTAGCAGCATCAGAGCAGAGCAACCAGAAGTTTAGCAGACTGGATCACAGTCCATCTTTCCACTTGAGATTCCTATATGCAAGTGCTAGACTGCAATCAAAGCAGATGTGGGGCAGGTGTGAAAGCATTTCTCAAATTGCACACCGATACATCACCAAATAGTGTAGTTCTAACTGGCATGGGAGACTTAAGCACAGTCTCTAATTAGACACTGACTGAATAAGTTACTCTGACACAAAGACAATGTCTAAGATGCTAAAACTGAGAAGTAAAATTACACACATACCTGGCAGTGTCGAAGTCTGGAACAAGGCTGGATTCACTTAGGAGTAAACAGCAAAGGAAAATCCAACTTCTTAGTCTCTGATGAACAAGATCAAAAACGTAAACTCCAGGACTGTGATAGCAGTCTCCAACTCATATATACATAGATATTAATATTTTATCCAATGATAAAAAATACATATCTATTTTCCAAGGAAACTTAGACACAACCATTGGCCAAAATTGACATAAGCTAACTGTGGGACAGTCCCTAGGTAACCAGGCTAAAAATTAATAAAAATGAGACTAATAAACCTTAGCAGATATTTTAGAAATATAGATGGATGCATATTCCTGGGTAGACCATATGATAGGTCCTAAAGCAATCCTCAACAAATGTGAAAGGATTAAAATCATACAAAGTATATTCTCCAATCACAAAAGCATAAAATTAGACAATAAGAAAAAGGATTCTAAAAAATTTACAAATATGTGAAAATTTATCAAAACATGTCAAAATAAAAGACATATAGATCCACAGAACAGAATAGAGAGTCCAGAAATAAACCTACATTTATATGGTCAATTAATTTTTTTAAAGATTTTATTTATTTATTTCTGAGAGACAGAGACAGAGAGAGAGAGAGAGGCAGAGACACAGGCAGAGGGAGAAGAAAGCTCCATACAGGAAGCCTGACATGGGACTTGATCCCTGGTCTCCAGGATCACACCCTGGGCGGAAGGTGGCGCTAAACTGCTGAGCCACCCAGGCTGCCCTGGTCAATTAATTTTCAACAAAGGAAGCAAACATACAAAGAGGGAAAGACAGGCTTGTTCGAAAAATAGTGTTGAGACAATTGGACAGCTCTATGTAAAAAACAAAAACAAAAACAAAAACAACTTGACCATTTCTCATACCATATACATACTCAAAATAGATTAAAGACAAACCTAAGACTGAAAACATAAAATTCCTAGAAGAAAGCATAGGCAGTAATCTCTTTGACATTACTTTTAATAATATTTTGTTTTGCTTTTCCCAACCTCTTCTCAGCAAAAATAAGCAAATGGGACAAGATCAAACTAAAATGCTTTGGCACACTAAAAGATTCCATCAACAAATGCAAATGGGGATATACTAAATGGGAGAAGATATTTGCAAATTATATATTTAATAACAGGTTAATATCTAAAATATATTTTAAAAACCAGGAATATTTACTCACACAATTTTTTTTTTTTTTTTTTTTTTTATGATAGTCACACACAGAGAGAGAGAGAGAGAGGCAGAGACACAGGCAGAAGGAGAAGCAGGCTCCATGCACCGGGAGCCCGACGTGGGACTCGATCCCGGGTCTCCAGGATCGCGCCCTGGGCCAAAGGCGCCAAACCGCTGCGCCACCCAGGGATCCCCTACTCACACAATTTTTATTCAACATGGTACTGGAAGTCCTAGCTGCAACAGTCAGACAAGTGAAAGGAATTAAAGGAATCCAAATTAGTGAAGAGGTAAAATTTTCACTATTTGCAGATGATAAGATATTATATATAGAAAACCCTAAAAACTCCGACAAAATACTATTAGAACTGATAAATGAATTCAGTATAATTGCAGGATACATAATATGGAGAAATCTATTGCATTTTTATATTAATAATGAAGCAGCAGAAAGAGAAATTAAAACAACACCATTTACAATAACACCAAAAATAAAATACTTAGTAATAAATTTAACCAGGACTCTGGTAACTTGTACTCTGAAAACTATAAAATACTGATGAAAGAAGCTGAAGATGACACAAACAAATGGGAAGACATTCCATGCTCATGGATTGGAATAAACAATATTGCTAAAATGTCCATACTTCCTAAGTCAATCTACAGATTTAATGCAATTGCTATCAAAATATCAATACTATTTTTCACAGAACTAGAATAAACCATCCTAAAATTCACATGGAACCACAAAAGACCCCAAATAGACAAAGCAATCTTGAGAAAATACAAATCTAGAGGCATCACAACCACAGATTTCAAGACACACTACAAAGCCATAGTACTTACAGCACTATGGCATTGGCACAAAAATGGACACATTATTCCATGGAGCAAAACAGAGAGCCCAGAAATAAACTCACACTTATATGGTCAATTAATATACAACAAAGGAGCAAGAGCATACAATCAGGTAAAGTGAGATCTGAAACCATTAAACTCCTAGAAGACATGGTCAGTAATTTCTCTGACATTGGCCACAGAAACGTTTTTCTAGATATATTTCCTCAGGCAAGGAAAACAAAATAAAAAATAAACTATTGGGACTATACTGAAAAAAAAAGAAAAGCTTTTACACAGTGAAATAAACCAGAAACAAATAGAAAAAGGCAAACCAGTGAATGGAAGATATTTGCAAATGATATATCTAACAGAGCATTAACTTTAAAAACATATAAAGAACTTATACCACTCAACACCAAAAAAAATTTTCTTTGACTAAAAAATGGCAGAGTTCCTCAATGATATTTTTCAAAGAAGTTATACAGATAACCAGCAGAAACATGAGAAGATGCTCAACATTCTAATGATCAGGGAAATGCAAATTAAAATCACAATGAGATGTCACTTCACACCTGTCAGGATGGGTAAAATAAAAAAAAGATACAAATGACAAGTATCGATGAGGATGTGAAGAAAAAGGAACTCTCATGCACTGTTGGTGGGAATGCAAATTGATGCAGCCACTGTGGGTAAGCAGTATGGAGTTTCCTCAAAAAGAAATACCATATGACCAAATAGAAATACCATATAACCCAGTAATTCCATTACTATTTACCAAAAGAATATAAAAACACTAATTTGAAGGGATATATGCACCTCTCTGTTTATTGCAACATTATTTACAATAGCCAAGATATGGAAGCAACCAAAGTGTCCACTGATAGATGAATGGATTAAAAAAATGTCACACACAAAATGGAATATTACTCAGTCATAAAACAGAATAATATCTTACCATTTCAAACAACATGGATGTACCTAGAGGATATAACATTAAGTGAAATAAATCAAATGAAAAAAAATACTACATGGTTTTATTTGTAAGTGGAATTTAAGAAATAAAATAAATGAACAAAGAAAACAAATTCATAGATAGAAGTATCTGATGGTTGGCTAGAGGGCAAAGGGCTGGTGGACAGGCAAAATAGGGGAAGGAAATTAAAAGGTAAAACTTCTAGTTATAAAACGTTTAAAATAGTCACAGAGATGTAATGTACAGCATACGGAACATAATCTGGCATCTTGTATCAACTTTGAGGGTGGTGATCACTTATCATGGTGATCATTTCATAATGTATACAAATGTTGAATCATGATATTGTACACTTGAAATGTAATATTGTATGTCAACTGCACTTCCATTTTTAAAAAGCACTACAAAATAGCTGATGAATCAAAGAGAATTCAGGGTGGAAATTAGAAAACACTTTGAAAGGAAAGATGGAATATTGTGGTGGAGTAGGCTTATTTACCTTAGGCTCATCTCAACCCATGAACACAACTAAATATCAAATCATCCTAAATACCTCAGAAATTGTCATGAACAAACTCCACAGCTAGAAGGAGTGAAGAGACCACATTGAAGAAGGTAGGAAGTGTGGAGAGGTGGTTTAAGAGAGAAACAGATCTCAAGTGCTGTGTAGGGGAGAGGGAAGAGTTTGCAGAGAAGGGCACAGAGAGGAACACACAAGGAGAAAATTTACTCAAAGCCATTAGATAGGAAAATGAGAGGGGCTGAATTGCATGAATTCTTGCAACCAGTGGGCCTTAACGCCTAGAGTTTTAAAGATCAGCAGTCTTGGCTGGGATAGAGCCCTAAGGGAACTGTCCTTCTCCTGGAAAGAAGACAAGGAAACAACCCAGGGGCAGAGAGCCTGGAGACAGTAATCTGAAAAGTCCCTGGGGCTCACAGTAGGGAGATTATTCACTCTTCCCAGAGCGTGTCCCTGAAAGGCAGCATTCACCAAGATGCTACCCTGGGAACAAAATGCACCATTTCCCACCACCACCCTCTGTATAAACACAGAGCCACCTGCAGGAAACAGTGTAGTTGGACACTGGGGCTGCTTAATTTGCTTACATCAAGTACTACCCCAGTTTGCTCTAGTGGGACGTCTCTCAGCAAAGCAGGCCTCTCCCCCAGAAGACCTGCACAAACTGCTACCCACAACATACATCCTGACCAGAGAGTTCTGCAGGTCTTCAATTCTGGTGGAAGTGGTGTTAGTTCTCATTTCACAATCAGAACAGAGCATACCTACTTAAAGGTTGTTGCATTCAGGCCAGGGACTAAACATTACCCACAGCAGATAAGGGAAGTCTCTGCAGGTGACTGGCCTGAAGGATAGAGAAGCCAGAACACAACAGATCACACACTACACATACCAGAGACACTCTCTGAAGTGCCAGGCACTGAACACTACATGAACTTTTCTTCATAAAGCCACTACTTTCAGGAGCAAGAAACATGACTAACACAGAGAAAAAGGCAGAGACTGAGACAAAATTCCAACAGACGAATTTATCCCAAATGAACGTACAAGATAAGACCATGGCCCAAGATCCAAGTGAAACAGATATAATAACATGCTTGATGGAGAATTTAAAGGGACAATCAAAGAATACTCACTGGGCCTCAGAAAGCATAGAACACTTCAGTAAGAACTGAAGTGTTCACAGACATAAAAGAGCTAAAAAATAATCAATCAGAGATGAAGAATGTAATAAACAAGATTGGAAGCAGATTTGATGCAATGAATAGCAAAATGAAGAAGAATGAATTAGTGATATAGAAGACAAAATAATGGAAAAAAAATGAAGCTGAACAAAAGAGAGAGAATTATGCAACAAGATAGTAGACTTAAGGAACTCAGTGATTCTATCAAACATAATAACATTTCTATCATAGGAGTTCCATCAGAATCAACAAAAGCAGGCTAACACCAAGACATATTATAGTTAAGTTTGAAAATATGGTGATAAAGAAAAAAATTTAAGAGCAGCAAGAGAAAAGTAGCCCTTAACTTACAAGGAAAGACCTAGAGACCTAGCTAGAGATCTCTCAACAGAAATTTGTCAAGCTAGAAGGGAACACTATGATATAGTCAACGTACTGAACAGGAAAAATCAGCAGCCAAGAATATTCTATCCAGCAAGGTTGTCATTCAGAATAGGAGGGATAAGAGTTTCACAGACCAACAAAAATGAAAGGAATTCATGACCACTAAACCAACCATGCAAGAAATATTAAAGAGGACTCTTTGAGTCAGAAAGAAAGACAAAAAATGACAAGGATCAGAAAGGAATGTAGGAAGTCTCCAGAAACAATAACAAAACAAGTAATACAATGTCAATAAATACATATCTATCAATAATCACTTTGAATGTAAAGAGCCTAAATGATCCAATTCAAAGACACAAGTGACAGAATGGATAAGAAAACAAGACCTATCTATATGCTGCTTACAAGAGACTCATTTTAGACCTAAAGACAACTGGAGATTGAGTGAGAGGGGGTGGAAAAACATTATGCAAATGGATGTCAAAAGAAAGCTGGAGTAGCAATATTATTTCAGACAACCTGGACTTTAAAACAAGGACTATAACAGAGATAAAGAAAGCTACTATATCATAAGTAGAGAACAATCCAACAAGAGAATATAATAATTGTAAATATTTATGTACCTAATATGGGAGCTCCCAGATATATAAAACAATAATGAACAAAAAGGCACTAATTATTAATAATACAATAATAGTAGGGGACTTGACACCCCACTTGTATCAATGGACAGATCATCTAAAGAGAAAATCAATAAAGGAACAAAGGCCTTGAATGACGCCCTGGATCAGATTGCCTGAAAAAATATGTTCAGAACATTCCATCCTAAGCAGGAGAATACACATTATTTTCAAATGCACATGGAGCATTCTCCAAAATATATTACATATTAGGTCATAAATCATGCCTCAACAAATACAAAAAGATAGAATTCCTACCATGCAGCTTCTCTGATCACAATACTATAAAACTGAAAGTCAAGCACAAAAAAATTGGAAAGACTACAAATACAGGGAGGTTAAAGAACATGCTGCTAAACAATGAATGGATCAACAAGGAAATCTTAGAAAAATTTTAAAAAAATACTTGGAAACAAATGAAAATGAAAATTTTGAGATGCAGCAAAAGTCATCTTAATAGGGAAGTATTAGCAATACAGACTTTCCTTAGTAAGCAAGAAAAATCTCAAATAAACAATCTAACCTTATACCTAAAGGTGCTAGAAAAAGAACAACAAACAGCTTAAAGCCAGCAGGAGGGAAATAATAAAGATTAGAGCAGAAATAAAGGACACATAAATTAAAATCAATAGAATAGATTAATGAATCTAGGAGGTGGTTCTATGAAAAAGATAACAGTTCATAAACCCCCCAGCCAGACATATCAAAAAGAAAAGAAAAATGACCCAACTAAACAAAATTACAAATGGAAGAGGAGAAGTAACAACTGACACTACATAAATACTAGCAATTATAACAGAATATTATGAAAACTGGATGCCAGCAAATTGGACAACCTAGAAGAAATGGATAAATTCCTACAAACATAGAAACTACCAAAACTGAAACAGTAAGAAATGAACATACCAATAGCCAGCAAAGAAATTGAATTAGAAATGAAAAATTCCAAAGAAACCAAAGTCCAGAGCCAAATGGCTTCACAGGTGCCTTCTACCAAACATTAAAAGAGGAGTTAATACCTATTCTTCTCAAACTATTGCAAAAAATAGAAAAGGAAGAAAACTTCCAAACTCATTTTATGAGGCCAGCATTACTCTGATACCAAAACCAGAAAAAGATTCCACTATAAAAGAGAACTGTAGTCCAATATCCCTGATGAACATGGATATAAAAATTCTCAACAGAATACTGGCAAACCAAATCCAGCAACATGTTAAAAAATCATTCACCACAACCAATGGGATTTATTCCTATGTTTCAAGCATGGTTCAATATTTGTAAATCAATCCATATGAAAGGCCACGTTAATAAAAATAAGTATAAGAACTATATGATCCTTATGATAGATGCAGAAAAGTGTTTCATAAAGTACAACATCCATTCATGATAAAAAGTCCTCAACAAAGTAGGGATAGAGGGAACATAACTAAAAATAATAAATACCATATATGAAAAACCCATAGCTAATATCGTTAAAGGGGAAAAACTGAGAACTATTCCTCTATGGTCAGGTATAAGACAGGGATGTTCACTCTCACCATTGTTATTTCACAAGGTACTGGAAGTCCTGGCGATCAGACAATGAAAATAAATAAAAAAGATCCAAATCATCAAGGAAGAAGTCAAACTTTCACTCTTTGCAGATGGCATGATACTCTATATAGAAAATTCAAAAAGCTGTAAAAAAAAATTGCTGGAACCAATACACAAATTCAGTGAAGTTGCAGGATACAAAAGCAATGTATAGAAATCCGTTGCATTTCTGTACATCAATAATGAAGCAGCAGAAAGAGGAATTAAGGAATCAACTCCATTTACAATTACACCGAAAAATAGTAAGATACTTAGGAATAAACCTAACCAAGAATGTGAAAGATTTGTACTTTGAAAACTATGAAACACTGATCAAAGAAGTTGAAGATGACACACACAAAAAATGGAAACAGTCAATGCTCATGAATTAGAACAAATATTTTAAAAATGTCTATCCTATTCAAAGCAATCTACACATTTAAATGCGATCCTTATCAAAATTCCAATAGTATTTTTCATGAAGCTACAACAAATGATCCTAAAATCTGTGTGGAACCAAAACATTGAATATTCTTTCCTGCTTTGTTGAAGATTAGTTGACCATATAGATGAATGTCCATTTCTGAGTTCTCCATTCTGTTCCATTGATCTGTGTCAGTTTTGCACCAGTACCATACTGTCATGATGATTATAGTTTTGTAATACAGCTTGAAGTCTGGAATTGTGATAGCTCTAGCTTTGGCTTTCTATTTTGGGATTACTTTGGCTACTTGGGGTCTTTTTTGGTTCCATAAATATTTTAGGATTATTTGTTCTAGCTCAGTGAAAAATGCTGGTGGTGTTGTGATAGAGATTGCATTGAATGTGTAGATTGCTTTGGGTAGTATAGACATTTTTACAATGTATGTTCTTGGAATTTGTGGGCTTGAAGCAGGAAAGAATATCCAATGAAAAAAAAGGTAGTCTTATCAATAAGCGGTGTTGGGAAAATTGGACAACAGCTTGTAGAAAAATGAAACTAGACTACCTTCTTGCACTATATACAAAAATAAATTCAAAACGGATGAAAAATCTCCATGTGAGACAGGAAACCATCAAAATCTTATAGGAGAACATGGGCTAAGTAACCTTTATGACCTCAGCAATAGCAAGTTTTTACTAGGCACATCACTGGGGGCAAGGATAACAAAAGCAAAAATAAACTCTCAGGACTTCATCAAGATAAAAGCCAGAAGAAGACTTCAGTGAGAACTTTGTCACAGATAGAAAAGAGCTAAAAAATAATCAATCAGAGATGAAGAATGTATTAACATATCAATTTCATTGTCAGAAAACCAACCATAAGAACATTATAAAAGCAAAGTAAGGCACAGCCAAGGAAGTAATCAGTAAAACTAACAGGCAGCCTATGGAATGGGAGAAGATATTTGCAAATGGCATATCTGATAAAGGTTCAGTATTCCAAATCTATAAGGAATTTATCAAATTCAACACCCTCAAAACCCAAATAATCCAGCTAAGAGTTGGGCAAAAGACATGATAATTTGATAACAGCATTATCAAAAATAGCCAAATTACAGAAAGAGCCCAAATTACCGTCAAATAATGAATGGATAAGATAAATATAGGAGAAGTGGGGCAAGATGGTAGAGGAGTAGGGTCCTCAAGTCACCTGGCTGCACCAACTTACCTAGATAACTTTCAAATCATCCTGAAAACCTACAAATTCGACCTGAGATTTAAAGAGAGAAGAGCTGGAATGCTACAGAGAGAAGAGTTTGTGCTTCTAACAAGTACTACTCGTTTTTAGCCACTCTGCACTGAACAAAAGGACAAGAAAGAAGAACTCACCACAAAAGAATCAGTCCTCTCTCCCACAGAGTTACAGAATTTGGATTTCAATTCTATGTCAGAAAGCCAATTCAGAAGCACAATTATAAAGCTACTGGTGGTTCTAGAAAAAAGCATAAAGGATTCAAGAGACTTCATGACCACAGAATTTAGATCTAATCAGGCAGAAATTAAAAATCAATTAAATAAGATGCAATCCAAACTGGAAGTCCTAACAACGAGGGTTAATGAGGTAGAAGAAAGAGTGAGTAATATAGAAGGCAAGTTGATGACAGGGAAGGATGCTGAGGAAAAAAAAGAAAAACAATTAAAAGATCATGAGGAAAGGTTAAGGGAAATAAATGACAGCCTCAGAAGGAAAAATCTACATTTAATTGGGGTTCCAGAGGGTGCCAAGAGGGCCAGAGGGCCAGAAGGTATATTTGAACAAATCATAGCTGAGAACTTCCCTAATTTGAGGAGGGAAACAGACATCCGGACCTAGAAGATAGAGAGCCCCCCCAAATCAATAAAAGACTTTTACACCTCGATATTTAATGGTGAAACTAGCAAATTCCAAACATAAAGAGAAAATCCTTAAAGCAGCAAGAGACAAGAGATCCCTAACCTATATGGGCAGAAATATCAGATTAACAGCAGACCTCTCCACAGGCATCTGGCAGGCCATAAAGGTCTGGCAGGATATGTTCAGGGTCCTAAATGAGAAGAACATGCAGCCAAGAATACTCTATCCAGCAAGGCTGTCATTCAGAATAAAGAGATAAAGAGCTTCTAAGATAGGCAGAAACTGAAAGAATATGTGATCACCAACCAGCTCTACACTAACAATTAAACTGAAGAAAGAGCATTTAATGAGTCAATCCCATTTACTTGCACCCAAAGCATAAAATACCTAGGAATAACCCTAAGGAAAGAGGTAAAAGATCTATATCCTAAAAACTATAGAACACTTCTGAAAGAAATTGAGGAAGACACAAAGAGGTGGAAAAATATTCCATGCTCATGGATTGCAAGAATTAATATTGTGAAAATGTCAATGTTACCCAATGCAATCCTTATCAAAATACCATGGACTTTCTTCAGAGAGTTGGAACAAATCATCTTAAGATTTGTGTGGAATCAGAAAAGACCGCAAATAGCCAGGGGCATATTGAAAAAGAAGACCAGAACCAGGGGCATCACAATACCAAATTTCAAGTTGTACTGCAAAGCTGTGATCATCAAGACAGTGTGGTACTGGCACAAAAACAGACACATAGATCAATGGAACAGAAGAGGGGATCCAGAAATGGGCCTTCAACTCTATGGTCAACTAATATTTGACAAAGCAGGAAAGACTATCCTCTGGAAAAAGCACAGTCTCTTCAATGAATAGTGCTGAGATAATTGGACAGCCACGTGCAGAAGAATGAAACTAGACCATTCTCTTACACCATACACAAAGATAAACTCAAAATGGATGGAAGATCTAAATATGAGACAGAATCCATCAAAATCCCAGAGGAGAACACAGGCAACCCCCTTTTTGAACTTGGCCACAGCAACTTCTTGCAAGATACATCTATGAAGGCAAGGGAAACAAAAGCAACATGAACTATTGGGACTTCATTGAGATAAAAAGCTTGTGCACAGCAAAAGAAACAGTCAACAAAACTAAAAGGCAACCTACAGAATGGGAGAAGATATTTGCAAATGACCTATCAGATAAAGGGCTAGTATCCAAGATCTATAAAGAGCTTATTAAACTCAACAGCAAAGAAACAATCTAATCATGAAATGGGCAAAAGACATGAACAGAAATTTCACCAAAGAAGACATATACATGGCCAACAAACACATGAAAAAATGCTCTGCATCACTTGCCTTCAGAGAAATACAAATCAAAACCTCACACCAGTGAGAATGGTGAATATTAACAAGTCAGGAAACAACAATTGTTGAAGTGGATGTGGAGAAAGGGGAACCCTCTTGCACTGTGGTGACAATGTGAACTGGTACAGCCACTCTTGAAAACTGTGTGGAGGTTCCTCAAAGAGTTTATAATGGAAGTGCCTTAGGACCCAGCAATTGCACTGTTGGGGATTTACCCCAAAGATTCAGATGCAATGAAACGGCATGACACCTGCACCCCGATGTTTCTAGCAGCCATGTCCACAATATCCAAACTGTGGAAGGAGCCTTGGTTTTCATCGAAAATGGATAAAGAAGATGTGGTCTATATATAAAATGGAATATTACTCATCCATTAGAAATGATGAATAGCCACCATTTGCTTCAACGTAGATAGAACTGGAGGGCATTATGCTGAGTGAAGTAAGTTAATTGGAGAAAGACAAACTTTATATGGTCTCTTTCATTTGGGGAATATTAAATATAGTGAAAAGGAATAAAGGGGAAAGGAGAGAAAATGTGTGGGAAATATCAGAAAGGGAGACAGAACATGAGAGACACCTAACTCTGGGAAACGTACAATGGGTGGTGGAAAGGGAGGTGGGTGAGGGGTTGAGGTGACTGAGTGACGGGCACTGAGGGGGGCACTTGACAGGATGAGCACTGGTGTTATGCTATATTTTGGGAAATCGAACTCCAATAAAATAATATACAAAAAAAAAATAAAAATGAAATGGAAATGCCCAAAAAAATTAACCTACCTTAGTCTGCTTTCACTGATTTTACTTGGTAAGTAAGTAAATAAATTTCCCACTTATAGCTACCATAAAAATAATGTTCCTAGGAGACACCTTAACAAACTATCCTTCTTTAATACCTATAAAGTGCAGCAGAAGTGAGACTCAACCTCACCAAATGATCTACAGCCTTCCATCTTTTTTTTGTGATGTCAGTGTATTGCCTTATTTTGCTTTTATAATGTTCTTATGGTTGGTTTTCTGACAATGAAATTGATATGTTCTTATAGAAATTTTTGAAGCCACAGAAAAACAGAAATAAGAGAACATAAATCATCAATCCCACTCTCAGAAGCAATCCCTATTAATATGGTGATAGCAATCTTTTTATACATTTGTTCTTTAAGTTAAAAATGTGATATATGCTCTTACAAATTTGTATTCTAATATTATACCTATTATTTCATGAAAATTCTCAGTGTCAATAAATTATTTTAAACATATTTATTATTACTTTATAATTTTAAATCTTATTGAAGTAGCTTATTTATTCTATATTTCTATTCTCCTATGTTTGAATATTGGTTTGCTTAACATTTTAAAAATTGAACTATTTACATTTTTCTTGCCTATTAATCATTCTTAATATATTCCTTAGCACTGCTACAAAGAAGTGAAATCACTAGAATGTTTCCATGCCATCTCCCTCTGAAATAGTGTGGAGTCAGATAAGTGCTCCATGATATTATGAATTACATAATGATTATGAATTGCATAATTAAGTTATTTTGTGCCTGTTACCTCTATTCCCCTGCACTTGTCCGATTTGTCGGGGAAAATGGGG
Organism: Canis lupus baileyi; assembly: GCF_048164855.1. NCBI lineage: Eukaryota > Metazoa > Chordata > Mammalia > Carnivora > Canidae > Canis > Canis lupus. Next base: position 27,017,438 of record NC_132857.1, on the reverse strand, counting down.
TCTGAAGAATATTGCTGATCTCTGGAATTCATTGACCTGAAGACCAGAAGCCTCTGAGGGGACACTGCACTGTGTGTTCTGAGCCAGGTAAGAGAGGCTAGGGACCCTACAGCTACAGACATCTGAAGAGCAATAGTGAGTTCCAAGGCTGCCAGAATGCTTTCATTGCTCATTAACTGTTGGCATTGTTAGTTCTAATGAGCTGTGATTTTCATTACTGCTGAAGCAGAATGGCACCTCTCTCTTCCCCAACAGGCTGCCTTCCCAAGCAACCAATGTTCAACATAAGTGTCCCCCCACAGGATCCAATATGCTTACTCCAACACCCACCTACCTCTCTAATCCTGCCCTCCTTTCACAGTCTCAGGGACAGCCAAGGACCTCACACTTCCCTCTGATTTTAATACCTCCCTCAAGTGCAACCTGTCTCTCACCATCTCTCTCCTCCCTTCTCCCTCCTCCCATCCCCTAATCAATGCAGCACATACATAAAGCATAACATTTACTTCCCCCTGCACTATTTCAGTATGAGTGCAAATCTCCTGAAATAAGCAGATATTCAATTGTTTTCATGGGAGCACCTGCCAGTCAGTCATACGGTGACATAAGCTGGGAGTGGGGTGGGGGTAAATGTCTCTACAGACAACCCTCCATATCTTCAGCTGACATTCCAAGCATGAAGGAACAGACAGGGTGATGTTGGGATTAGGCATGTGTGTATGCATCTGTACACCGTGAAATTGTAAGGAAATAAATTGTTTCACATCTCAATGACTTCGTGCCATTCTTACATTTCTACTCTTGACTAATTTCTACTTATGCCACAAGACTTGGCCTAGAGATTTCCTTTCTGAAATTATTCTTTGACTTTCATCTTGTGGGCTCCAACAGCATCCTCACATACCTCTCACATTGTAGTTTCTTTGCTTTTCTCATGAGTCATTAATTACTTTTGTATTCCCAGCATAGCGCCTATCATATACTATGTGCTCAGTAACTTTTATCATCATAAATTGGAAAGGTATAGAATTATCAACTCACAACCTGTAATTTCCTATAAGAAAATGGCCATAGCTGCTTGTTCTCCCTTAATTATTTTTGTTAAAGGTTTTATTTAAATTCTACGTGATAGAATTTAACAATGTAATATTAGTTTCAGGTGTACAATATAGTGACTCAATACTTCCATACAACACCCAGTGCTCATCACAACAAATACCTCCTTAATCCTCATCACCTATTTAACCCATCCCCCACCCACCTCCTCTATGGTAGCTATCTTTCTGTTCTTTATAGTTTAGACTGTGTTCCTTGGTTTGCCTCTCTCTTTCCCTTTTTTCTCCTTTGCTCACTTGTTTTGTTTTTTAAATTCACATATGAGTGATATCAAAAGGTTTTTGTCTTTTTCTGATGGACTTCTTTCACTTAGCATAATACATTTTAGGTCTATCCACATCATTGCAAATGGCAAGATTTCATTTTTTCTGAGGGCTGAGTAATATTCCATTGTATACATGTACCACCTCTTCTTTATCTATTCACCAGTCAATGGATACTTGGGCTGTTTCCATAGTTTCATTATGGTTCTCCCTTAATTCTGATCTCTAGGTGCTAAAAGTGCCATTTGTCACAGTAGGACAATAAAAATTCCACTTTATCTTATAATTTTTTAAAAATTTAAATAGCAAAAATTTGTCTCACAGTTCCAGAGACCAGAAATCTGAGATCAAGGTGTCAGCAAAGTTGGCTCCTTCTGAGGCTGGAAGAGAGACCACGTCCAGACCTCTCTTGCTGACCTATTGATAGCTTTCTCCCTATATCTCTTCATATTGTTTTCCCTTAATGTGAGCCCATCTCTGTGTCCACATTTCTCTTCTTAATAAGGACACCAGCTATGTTTTATTAGGGCCCTTTCTAGTGACCTTGGGCTCAATTGCAGGAAGATGAGCCACACCACAATTTACTAATGACACAACTTTATTACATGACTTCACTAATTGTATCTGCAGTGACCCTATTAGTAAACAAGGGCATATGCAGAGGTCCTGGGGTTAGGACGGGAACATACAGACCTTGGGGGTAGATAATATTCCATCCATAATGAATGCCAAATCAAGACAAAAATTACTCTTCTGGGCCCCAGCCCTAATTAAACCCAACACCAGTCAAGTGCTTCCTAGATAGAGGATGCTGGACTAAGACAGTAGAGTGAAAGAAATACAAGTCTCTCTGCCTTCGAGGATCTGGGAGTGATGTATATGGGAGAAAGATGCCAGTATAATAGGGCCTATCATGGTTCCTGGTACCACAGGAGGCATCCTATAAATTTATAAATAAATAAATTCCTAGGCATCCTAGGAATATGGTCTTGCTGTGGGAGTCAGGAATCCCACATTTTAGACAACTGGCTTTGCCACTTGTTTGCTGTGGAGCACTGGGGAGCCATTTCCAGCCTCTGAGATCTTGTCACATAATTTAAATCAAGTAAAGAATGGGGGTATTTAAATCAAGTAAAGAATGGTAGGATTCAGTGACAATTGAAATAAAGCCATTCACTGAGGGAAGAGCATCATTGCCTGTGACATTAATCAGTTTGTACATCATGTTTGCTAAACAGATTCTAATTTTTTCCACCAAATCAAGTGAGAGTTTTTATTTTTCATCATCATTTTTTATAAGGAGCATTAAGGTATGTTCTAAATAAGAGATAGCTTTCTCTTTTTCAGGCCACAGAATAACATGTTAGTATTCAAGGACTGCAAGTCCATGGTGAACATCCAGTTCATGGGGAAACTGAGACACTGGCCACACAGGCAACATACTGATTCCATCTTTTAGTGGTGTAAGGAAGCTGACTGGGGGAAGAAAATGAGCACTCTTTTCCTGGTTTAAAATGAAACAAAATATAGAATGTAAGCTGGTGCAGCCAGTCTGGAAAACAGTATGGACATTCCTCAAGCAGTTAAAAATAGAGCTACCCTGTGATCCAGCAATTACACTACTAGGTATTTACCTCAAAGATACAAATGTATTGATCCAAAAGGGCACCTGCACCTCAATGTTCATAGCAGCAATGTCCACAATAGCCAAACTATGGAAAGAGCTCAGATGTCCATCAATAGATGAATGGATAAAGAAGATGCGGTATATATACACAATGGAATATCACACAGTCACCAGTAAGGATAAATACTTATCATTTACATCAATGTGGTGGAACTGGAATGTATTACACTAAGTAAAATAAGTCAATCAGAGAAAGACAATTATATGGCTTCACTCATATGTGGAACATAAGAAACAGCACAGAAGATCATAGGGGAAGGGAGGTAAAACTGAATGGGGATTCATCAGAAAGGGAGACAAACAATGAGAGATTCTTAACTCTGGGAAATGAACTAAGGGTTTCTGGAAGGGAGGAGGATGGGGGATGGGGTAAATTGAATGATAGGCACTAAGGAGGGTACATGATGTGATGAGCACTGGATGATAAATTATTGAACACTACATCTGAAATTAATGATGTACTATGTGTTGCCTAATTGAATTTAAATTTAAATAAATGAATACATAAAAAACAAAATAAGCCCAACTAATGGATAGGATTTACTAGCATTTTTGTAGGTCTTACCTCTCCATACCTCTCCCACAAACCTAAGCCTGTTCCAATATCAGGCAAAAGTAATTCCCAAAAAAGGATCTCATGCATGGGGAAAGGAAGGGAGATAATTCTTCCAAAAAGTTGCATAAGAAAACTTCCAAGTCTGGCTAGGATTTATTAAATAATAACATCAATCTTCCCATTGTAGCAACTAAAAAAAGAAGAAGATGAAGATAAAGCAAAACAATGTATGTATATAACAATGTATATTACATATATATATATATATATATATATATATTAATATACCAGAGAAATGTGGATACAAAGAAGCCTAAGAGAAATACATTCCAAGAAGGGATTATCTTTTCTGCCCTCTGTGGGGCATCTGCTCAGTCAGGATGTTGACTGGAAGATTTGGCTTAGTTAAAAGTGAATGGAATGGAATCTGTAGGAGACTCAGATGCAAGAATGAATTTCTCCCTCTAGCACATTCACCCTCAAAGAACATTTGCTGAATGTGAGAAATGCCAGAATGGAAGACTGGGACCTGGGTATGTAAAGGAAGACAAAGTATTAGAATTGTGGAGGAAACTAGAAAATACGTTTATTCTTCTAGAAGTGTTTTTTTTAAAAAATATTTTATTTATTTATTCATGAGAGACACAGAGAGAGAGAGGCAGAGACACAGGCAGAGGGAGAGACAGGTTCTGTGCAGGGAGCCCAACATGGGACTCGATCCCATATTTCCAGGATCAGGCCCTGGGCTGAAGGTGGCGCTAAACCGCTGATACCTGGATTGCCTCTCTAGAAGTGTTTTTAAATAGCTTTATTGACATACCTTTGAAATATAAAAAGTATCTATATTTAAGGTGTAAAATGATGTTTTGATATATGTATACATTGTGAGAAGGCCACTACAATCAAGCTAATAACTTATTCATTTACCGCCATATAATTTTATCACTGTATATGTTGAGATTTATTTTTTTAAAGATTTTATACATTGAATAAATAAAGGGAGAAGCAGAGACATAGGCAGGGGGAGAAGCAGGCTCTCCATAGGAAGCCTGATGTGGGACTCGATCCCAGGACCCCGGGATCACACCCTGAGCCAAAGGCAAAGGCTCAACAGCTGAGCCACCCAGGTGTCCCTATGTTGAGATTTAATTGAAGATCTACATTCTTGGCAAATTTCAATTACGAAATATACTACTGTTACTTATCACCATGTTATATGTTAGATCTCCAGGGCCCAATGATCTTGCATAAGCTAAACTTTCTACCCTTTAACCAACATCTTAACATTTCATCCTCCTCAGTATTCCACTGCCCCACAAACTGGAAACTACCATTCTACTCTCTATTTTAAGAGCTTGACTGTTTTAGAGTCATTATCTAAGTGAGATATGCAGTATTTGTCTTTCTGTGTCTTATTTCCCTTATAATAATATTCTTCAGGTAGATTTATGTTCTTGCAAATGGCAAGGTTTCCTTCTTTTTAATGTTGAATGATATTCCATTGTATATATGTACACCACACATTCTTCATTAATTTATCCATTGATAGACATTTAGATTATTTCCATATCTTGGCTATAGTGAATGGTGCTGCAATAAACATGGAAGCGCAGCTATCACTTTGAGATCGAGATTTCATTTCCTTTGCATATATATCCAGAAGTGAGTTTGCTGGATCATATGGCAGTTCTATTTTTAATTTTTTCAGGGACCTCCATACTGTCTTCCACAGTGGCTGAACCAGTTTCTATATCCACCAACAGTACAGGAGGGTTCCTTTTTCCTCCACATCCTAGCCAATATTCATTGTTTCTTACCTTTTTTATTTTAGCCATTCTGACATGTGTGAGGTTGTATCTCCTTGAAGTTTTGATTTGAATTTCACTAATGATCAGTGATGTTGAGCATCTTTTTATGTGTCAGCCATCTGTATGTCTTCTTTGGAAAAATGTCTATTTATATCTTATGTCCCATTTTTAATTGGATTTTTTTTAGTATTGAATTATAGAAGTTCTTTATATATTTTGGATACTAGCCCTTTATGAGATATGTCATTTGCAAATATCTTCTCACATTCAGTAGGTTGCCTTTTAGTTTTGCTGACTGTTCCCTTTGCTGTGAAGAAACTTTATTTTGATGATGTCTCAATAATTTATTTTTGCTTTTGTTTCCCTTGTCTCAGGAGATATAGCTAATATGAATTTGCTATGGCTGATGTCAAAGAAGTCACCTGCATGTGCTCTCATCTATGATTTTTATGGTTTCATGTCTCACATTTTGGTCCATAATCCATTTTGAATTTATTTTATTAATGGTATAAGGAAGTGATCCAGTTTCATTCTTTTACATGTAGCTGGCAGTTTTCCCAACACCATTGCTGAAGAGACTTTTTCCCATTGCACATTCTTTCTTCCTTGTCAAAGATTATTTGACCATGTAGTTGTGTGCTCATTTCTGGGTTTTTTATTTTCTTCCATTGATCTACATGTCTATTTTTGTGCCAGGATCATACTGTATTGATTGCTACAGCTTTGTAATAACTTGAAGTCTATAGTTGTGATACTTCTATTCTCTTTTCCTTTTTTTCTGTACTTTTATTTTGTTTTATTGTTTTTAGGAATAGAATTTAGTGACTCAGCACTTGTATTTAAAACTCAGTGCTTAACATGACAAGTACCCTTCTTTTTTTTCATTTTTAATTGAAATTCAATTTGCCAACATACAGTATAACAGTCAGTGCTCATCCTGTCAAGTGCCCTCCTCAGTGCCTGTCACCCAGTTACCCCATCCCCCCACTCAACTCCCCTCCTTGCTAATCCATCACCCTCCTCCTTCATCAACTCTCAGTTTTTTCTCTATTGTTAATAGTCTCTAATGGTTTAATTCCCTCTCTCTTTCTCCTCCTTCCCATATGTACAACTGTTTTGTTTCTATAATTCCACACATGAGTGAAACCATATGGTATTTGTCTCTGACTGACTTATTTTGCTTAGCATAATACATTCTAGTTCCATTCATTTCAGGACAAATGTCAAGATTCCATCCCTTTTGAGGACTAGTATATGTATTTATTTTTTGTATATTTTGTTATTGGAGTTCGATTTGCCAACATATACCATAACACCTGGTGCTCATTCCTACAAATGCCCCCCTCAGTGCCCACATCCAGTCACCCCAAACACTGCCCACCTTCCTTTCCACTACCCCTTGTTCATTTCCCAGAGTTAGGAGTCCCTCATGTTCTTTCAGCCTCACTGATATTTCCCACTCATTTTCTCTCCTTTGCCCTTTATTTCCTTTCTACTTTTTATATTCCCCAAATGAAAGAGACCATATAATGTTTGTGCTTCTCCAATTGACTTACTCATTCAAAATAATACCCTCCAGTTCTATCCATGGTGAACAAAAGGTGGGCATTTGTCATTTCTAATGACTGAGTAATATTCCTTTACATATATAGACCACATCTTCTTTATTCATTCATCCTTCGATGGACACCAAGGCTCCTTCCACAGTTTGGATATTGTGGATATTGCTGCTATAAGCATTGGGGAGCAGGTGTCATGCTGTTTCACTGCATTTGTATCTTTGGGGTAAATACCCAGCAGTGCAATTGCTGGGTGTTAGGGCAGTTCTATTTTTAACTTTTTGAGGAACCTCCACACAGTTTTCCAGAGTAGCTACACCAGTTGACATTCCCACCAACAGTGTAAGAGGGTTCCCCTTTCTCCACATCCTCTCCAACGTTTGTTGTTTCCAGTCTTGTTAATTTTCACATTCTCACTGGTGTGAGGTGGTATCTCATTGTGGTTTGGATTTGTATTTCCCTGATGGCAAGTGATGCAGAGCATTTTCTCATGGCTTGTTGGCCATGTCTATGTCTTCCTCTGTGAGAATTCTGTTCATGTCTTTTGCCCATTTCATGATTGGATTGTTTGTTTCTTTGTGGTTGAGTTTAATAAGTTGTTTACAGATCTTGGATACCAGCCCTTTATCTGATATGTCATTTGCAAAAATCTTCTCCCATTCCGTAGGTTGCCTTTTAGTTTTGTTGACTGTTTCTTTTCCTGTGCAGAAGGTTTTTATCCTGAAGAAGTCCCAATAGTTCATTTTTACTTTTGTTTCCCTTGCCTTCGTGTATGTATCTTGCAAGAAGTTGCTGTGGCCAAGTTCAAAAAGGGTGTTGCCTGTGTTGTCCTCTAGGATTTTGATGGCTTCTTGTCTCACAATTAAATCTTTCATCTATTTTGAGTTTATCGTTGTGTATGGTGTAAGAGAATGGTCTAGTTTCAGTCTTCTGCATGTGGATGTCCAAATTTCCCAGCACCATTTATTGAAGACACTGTCCTTTTTCCAGTGGATAGTCTTTCCTGCTTTGTCGAATATTAGTTGACCATAGAACTGAGAACCCATTTCTGGACTCTCTATTCTGTTACATTTATCTATGTGTCTGTTTTTGTGCTAGTACCACAGTGGCTTGATGATCACAGCTTTGTAGTACAATCTGAAGTCTGGCATTGTGATGCCCCCAGCTCTGGTTTTCTTTTTCAGTATTCCCCTGGCTATTCAGGGTCTTTTCTGATTCCACACAAATCTTAAGATGATTTGTTCCAACTCTCTGAAGAAAGTCCATGGTACTTTGATAGGGACTGCATTGAATGTGTAAATTGCCCTGGGTAGGATTGACATTTTCAGAATATTACTTCTTCCAATCCATGAGCATGAAATATTTTTCCATCTCTTGATGTCTTTCTTAATTCCTTTCAGAAGTGTTCTGTAGTTTTTAGGGTATAGATCCTTTACCTCTTTGGTTAGGTTTATTCCTAGGTATCTTATGCTTTTGGGTGAAATTGTAAATGGGATTTACTCCTTAATTTCTCTTTCTTCAGTCTCAGTGTATAGAAATGCCACTGATTTCTGGGTATTGATTTGGTAGCCTGCCACACTGCCAAATTGCTGTATGAGTTCTAGCAATCTTGGGGTGGAGTCTTTTGGGTTTTCTACATACAGTATCATGTCATCTGCAAAGAGCGAGAGTGTGACTTCTTTGCCAATTTGAATGCCTTTTATTTCTTTTTGTTGCCTGATTGCTGAGGCTAGGACTTCTAGTACTATGTTGAATAGCAGTGGTGAGAGTGGACATCCCTGTTGTGGTCCTTATCTTAGGAGAAAGGCTCTCAGTGTTTCCCTATTGAAAATGATATTTGCTGTGGGCTTTTCATAGATGGCTTTTAAGATGCTGAGGAATATCCCCCCTAACCCTACCCTCTGAAGAATTTTGATCAGGAATGGATACCGTATTTTGTCAAATGCTATCTCTGCATCTATTGTGAGGATCGTATGATTCTTGTTTTTTCTCTTGTTGATATGATCTATCACATTGATTGCTTTATGAAGGTCGAACCAGCTCTGCATCCTGGAGATAAACCCCACTTGGTCATGGTGAATAATCTTCTTAATGTACTATTGGATCCTATTGGCTAATATCTTGTTTAGAATTTTTGCAACTGTGTTCATCAGGGATATTGGTCCATAATTCTCCTTTTCGGTGGGGTCTTTGTCTGGTTTTGGAATTAACGTGATGCTGGCCTCATAGAACTAGTTATGAAGTATTCCATCCCTTTCCAACTTTCAGAACAGCTTTAGTAGAATAGGTATTGTTTCTTCTTTAAAAGTTTGATAGGATTCCCCTGGAAGCCATCTGGCCCTGGACTTTTGTGTCTTGCGAAGTTTTTGATGACTGCTTCAATTTCCTCCCTGGTGATTGGCTTGTTCAGGTTTTCTATTTCTTCTCGTTCCAGTTTTGGTAGTTTGTGTTTTTCCTGAAATGTGTCCATTTTTTCTAGAGTGCCTAATGTATTGGTGTATAGCTGCTCATAATATGTTTTTAAAATCGTTTGTATTTCCTCTGTATTGGTGGTGATCTCTCCTTTTTCATTCATGATTTTATTAATTTGAGTCTTTTCTCTTTTGTTTTTAGTAAGGCTGGCTAATCATTTATCTTATTAATTCTTTCAACGAACCAACTCCTGGTTTTGTTGGTCTGTTCTACAGGTCTTCTGTTCTCTATTTTATTGCGTTCTGCTTGAATCTTTGTTAGCTCTCTTCCTCTGGATTGAGTAGGTTTTTATTTTTTAAGATTGATTTTATTTATTTATTTATTTATTTATTTATTTATTCACTTATTCATTCATCCATTCATTCATATATTCATTCATTCAGGAGATACACACAGAGAGAGGCAAAGACATAGGCAGATGTAGAACCAGGCTCCATGCAGGAAGCCTGATGTGGGTGTCCATCCCAGGATGCCGGTGTCTCACCCTGAGCCGAAGGCAGTCACTCAACCACTGAGACACCCAGGTGACGCTTGGTGGTTTAGGTTTTATTTGCCTTCTTTCTCTAGTTCCTTTAGGTGCAAGGTTAACTTGTGTATTTGAGTTTTTTCCAGTTTTTGAGGGATGCTTGTATTGTGGTATATTTCCTTCACATGACTGCTTTGGCCTTATCCCAAAGATTTTGAACCGTTGTATCTTCATTCTCTTTAGTTTCCATGAATCTTTTTAATTCTTCTCTAATTTCCTGGTTGGCCCTTTCATCTTTTAGCAGGATAGTCTGTAACCTCCTGGTCTGCCAGGTCTCTGTGTAGAGTTCGGCTCTTAATCTAATATATCTCCCCATATAAGTTAGGGATCTCTTGTCTCTTGCTGCTTTAAAGATCTTCTCTTTATCCTTTTAATTTACAAGTTTCACTATTAAATGTCGGGGTGTTAAACGGTTTTTATTGATTGTAGGCGTGGGTTATCTCTCTATCTCCTGGATCTGAACGCCAGTTTCCCTCCCCAAATTAGGGAAATTCTCAGCTATGATTTGCTCAAATATGCTTTCTGGTCCTCTGTCCCTTTCAGTGTGCTCTGGAACCCCAATTAAACATAGATTTTTCCTTCTGAGGCTGCCATTTATTTCCCTTAACCTTTCCTCATGGTCTTTTAACTGTTTTTCTCTTTTTTTCCTCAGCTTCCTTCCTTGCCATCAACTTGTCTTCTATGTCACTCACTCCTTCTTCTACCTCATTAACCTTCATCTTTAGGTCCTCCAGTTTGGGTGCATCTCATTTAATTGATTTTTCATTTTGGTCTGATTAGATCTAAATTCTACAGTCATGAAGTCTCTTGAATCCTTTATGCTTTTTTCCAGAGCCATAAGTAGGTTTATAATTGTGCTTCTGAATTGGCTTTCTTACATCTAATTGTAATCCAAATTCTTTAACTCTGTGGCAGAGAATACTATTTCTCATTCTTTCTTTTATGAGGAGTTCTTTTTTCTAGTGATTTCTTCAGAGCAGAGTGGCTAAAAACAATTTGTATTGTAAAAAGGAAGAAAAAAAGAGAAAAAAGGTGAAAAATCAAAGAACAAACAAAGAAACAAAAACAAAGGACAAAAACAAAAACTAAAAACAAGGAGGGTGTCCTCTGGTTCTATACAGTGTAAATTCATCGACTTCCCCTGGAGCTTTTCAGTGCTTCTCTGTCAGGAACTTGCTCTCCCCTGTCCTTCCAGTGGTCTTCTGGGAAGGAGGGCCTGTTATGCTGATTCTCAGTTGTGTGCCTCTGGGAAGTTGCTCTGCCCCCCTGCCTGCTACACGAATCCATGTGAGAGCTGTTTATCCTGTGAGGCCCCTGTTCCCTGGTGGCCCTGATCCTCCCAGGCACAGGGTGACACCAGGAGGAACAACAACAGTGGTGTTGTTGACTACCACTGTTGTTGACTAGCTCCCTAGCCCTGGAGTTAACTCCCACAGTGACTACCACAGTCTCTCAGTCTGTAATGGTCTGGATGCTCCGGGGGTTGGGGACCCTGGTCTGCACAGTTTGGGGTGCCCAGCGGCAGGAGTGTCCTCGCTGTCCTGTGCCCTCCCAGCCTCTGCCTGTCCTGAGTGGAACACAGGATCCTGGGCTGTGTCCCCTAGCATCCTGGGTGCTGCTTAAATTGGGCTCCCAGGGCCACGCAGCCCCCTCTGCCCAGAGATGCCGACTTAGCTTCCCCTGAGGCACTGCTGAGAGAGTGTTCCAGCCCTTTCCTGTGCTTGTCCCATGGTGTGTCGTGTGCTCTCCCCTTGGGCGCACTTCATCTGTTAGTGACCCCGGGATCCTGGAGGCTCCACTGCCCCTCCTAGGATCCTATCCAAATTCTCTGGGAGCGACTTTCTGTCTGGGAGGATTTTAAAAGTTCCTGCTTCTGTGGACTGGGCTTTTCTGTCCTGGAGGCTCTGGGTGCTTAGCCTTAGCCTGGCTCCTCGGTGGGCCCCTGGTTTCCTTTCTATTTCTTTTTTTTTTTTTCCATTTTCCTACCTTGTTAGTTGCATGAACTCTTCTCTCTGTAGCATTCCATCTGTTCTGTCTTTAAATCTCAGGCCAAATTCGGAGGTTTTCAGGATGATTTGAAAGCTATCTAGGTAAGTTGGTGGGGACAGGTGACTTTGGGACCCTATTCCTCCACCATCTTGCCCCATCCCCTTGATGGGATGAGCACTGGGTGTTATGCTATATGTTGGCAAATTGAACTCCAATAAAAATAAATTTAAAATATAAAATAAAATGAAATAAAAACATAATTTGAGCAGCTATATGCCAATAAATTAGGTAATCTAGAAGAAATGGACAGATTTCTGGAAAACCACAAACTACCAAAATGGGAACAGGAAGAAATGGAAAACGTGAATAGGCCGATAAGCGGAGAGAATATTGAAGCAGTCATTAAAAACTTCCCAGGGCAATAAAATCCAGAGGCAGATGGCTTCCCAGGGGAATTCTATCAAACGTTTAAAGAGGAAATAATACCTATTCTCGTAAAGGTGTTCCGAAAGATAGAAAGGGATGGAATACTTCCCAACTCGTTTTGTGAGGCCAGCTTCATGTTAATTCCCCAAACTAGACAAAGACCCCACCAACAAGGAAAATTATAGATTAATATACCTGATGAACACAGTTGCAAAAATTGTCAACAAGATACTAGCCAATAGGATCCAACAATACATTAAGATTATTCACTATGACCATGTCGGATTTATCCCTGGAATGCAAGGCTTGTTCAACCTTTGTAGGACAATCAATGAGATTGTTCATATGGTCATATGAACAAAAGGAAAAACAAGAACCATATGATCCTCCCATTAGATGCAGAGAAAGCATTTGACAAAATATAGCATCCATTCCTGATCAAAACTCCTCAGAGTGTAGGGATAGAGGGAACATTCCTCAGCATCTTAAAAGCCATCAAGGAAAAGCCCACAGCAAATATCATTCTCAATGGGGAAGCACTGAGAGCCTTTCCCCTAAGATCAGGAACAAGACAGGGATGTCCACTCTCACCACTGCTATTCAACATAGTACTGGAAGTCTTAGCCTCAACAATCAGGCAACAAAAAGAAATAAAAGGCATTCAAATTGGCAGAGAAGTAGTCAAACTCTCCCTCCTTGTAGATGACATGATACTGTACATAGAAAACCCAAAACTCTCCACCCCGAGATTGCTAGAACTCATATGGCAATTTGGCAGTGTGGCAGGCTACAAAATCAATGCCCAGAAATCAGGGACACTCCTATACACTAACAATGAGACTACAGAAATAGAAATTAAGGAATCAGTCCCATTTACAAGTGCACCCAAAAGCATAAGATACCTAGGAATAACCCTAAGTAAAGAGGTAATGGATATCTACCCTATAAACTACAGTACATTTCTGAAAGAAATTGAGGAAGACACAAAGAGATGGAAAAATAGTCCATGCTCATGCATTGGAAGAATTAATATTGTGAAAATGTCAGTGCTACTTAGGGCAATTTACACATTCAATGCAATCCCTAACAAAATACCATGGACTTTCTTCAGAGAGTTGGAACAAATAATCTTAAGATTTGTGTGGAATCAGAAAAGACCCGAATATCAGGAGAATATTGAAAAAGAAAACCAGAACCATGGGCATCACAATACCGGATTTCAGTTTTAGTACAAAGGTGTGATCATCAAGACAGAGTGGTACTGGCACAAAAACAGACACATAGATCAATGGAACAGAATAGAGAACCCAGAAATGGGCCATCAGCTCTATGGTCAACTAATGTTCAACAAAGCAGGAAAGACTATCCACTGAAAAAAGGACAATGTCTTCATAAATAGTGCTGGGAAAATTGGACATCCACATGCAGAAGAATGAAACTAAACCATTCTCTTGCACCATACACAAAGATAAACTCAAAATGGATGAAAGATTTAAATGTGAGACAAGATTCCATCTAAATCCTAGGGGAGAACACAGGCAACACCCTTTTTGAACTTGGCCACAGCAACTTCTTGCAAGATATGTCTATGAGGGCAAGGGAAACAAAAACAAAAATGGACTATTGGCACTTCATCAGGATAAAAAGCTTCTACACAACAAAAGAACAGTCAACAAAACTCAAAGACAACCTACAGAATGGGAGAAAATATTTGCAAATGGCATAGCAGATAAAGGGCTAGTATCCAAGATCTATAAAGAACTTACTAGACTCAACAGGAATGAAACAATCCAATCATGAAACAGGCAAAAGACATAAACAGAAATTTCACTAAAGAAAACATAGACATGGCCAACAAGCACATGAGAAAATGCTCTGCATCACTTGTCATCAGGGAAATACAAATCAAATACATAATGGGATACCACCTCACACCAGTGAGAGTGGTGAAAATTAACAAGATAGGAAACAACAAATATTGGAGAGGATGTGGAGGAAAGGGAACCCTCTTGCACCTTTGGTAGGAATAGGAACTGGTACAGCCACTCTGGAAATCTGTGTGGAGGTTCCTCAAAGAGTTAAAAATAGAACTGCCCTATGACCCAGCAACTGAACTGCTGAGGATTTACCCTAAAAATACAGATGCGGTGAAACAGCAGGACACCTCGGTGTCCTTCGAAAGATGAATGGATAAAGAAGATGTGGTCTATATATACAATGGAATATTACTCAGCCATTGGAAATTACAAATTTCCACCATTTGTCTCAACGTGGATGGAATTGGAGGGTTTTATACTGAGTGAAGTAAGTCAATGGGAAAAGGTCAAATATGTTCTCATTCATTTGGAGAATATAAAAAAATAAAAAATAACGAAAGAGAATAAAGGGGGAGAGAAAATGAGTGGGGTATATCAGTGAGGGTGACAGAACATGAGAGTCACCTAACTCTGGGAAATGAACAAGGGGTGGTGGAAACAGAGGTAGGTGGGGTTTGGGGTGACTGGGTTTTGGGCACTGAGGGGCACTTGATACAATGAGCACTGGGTGTTATGCTATATGTTGGCATATAGAACTCCAAAAAATACATATATATATACAAAAAAGAATTGTTATTTATACAATAGTGAATTGTAAGAAGAAGAAACTGGCAAAATACTTGGAAAAAAGCTTCTAATTTGGGATCAGCTTTTTTTTTAATTAATAAACTTATTTAATCATTCACTCCCAAAACATATTTTGACTATCTCCAGGTGAACACTCGTAAGACTAGAATGAACCTGGATATTTTCTGCCTTTATGAAACTTGCAGACTTCTGAGAGATATAGATATTCCCATAAATAATTGCAAGAAGCTTTGCTGGGAGAAATTCCTGGCCTGGATAAAAGCATCTAGAAAAGATGGTATTAGAGCTGAGTTTAGCCATTTGAGCTGAGTTTAGCATTTTTAAGACACATTTCAAGACCTATAGAGTAATCTGGTATATAGGGGGATGATTTTGTGTTTCCAGGGACAGAGAAGGCTTGAGCTTGGTAGGTGAAATAAACAAACATTGTAGGCACACTTCACATTATCCCACAGCTGAGCATACTCTTGTTACTTGGGGCCTGGGCCCAGCCACTAAGGGCTGCACACCCAATCACTTTTAAGCATTTATTCATTTTCTGTCATGCTCACAGTCTTAGAGGTGGAAGAGAGATGTGAAGATAACTGGCATGTTGTCTATCAGCAGGTCCCTACATTGAGTCTGAAGGAAGAAGCCTGGATTGCCCTGGCCAGAACCAGAGACTCTTATAACACTCCAGTGGTGGGACCATAAAGTGCAGAAGGACCAGTGATAATCAAGTGCTCTGATGGGGTGAATCATGAGAAGAACTAGAAGTCCTTCTGTGAGGTCAGGTGTGTAAAGTGAAGGCATGGATGGGGGGGATCTGTCTCAGGTGGAGCTCAGTGGGAACATGCACTTTGTTACGGTGGCAACAGTACCAGGTAACCATAGTTCACAGAGGGCATGGATCCCTGCCTGTAGATGTGTTTTTCCTATTAAGCTATTCTGCAGAAATCATTTAAGGTATTTCCCAATGTTTATTAGAAGAAAAGTGCTGGTGGACAATTTTGTATTTGTCTCCTAGTGTGTATGAATAAGAGCTTTTGGGATCAGAGTGCCTGTCGAATAGCAAGTCTAGGCTTATTAGTGGGTCATAAAAACATGTAGTGGTCAAAGTCAGCATAACAAAGAAGGTGGCATGATAGAATACAAAATAAACAGTACTCACATGTGGAAAGGATAAATTTTTTTCATGAAATACACATGCATATTTACATCATACACACTTATGTGTTCTGTATTTTAGGTTATAACGTAAATAAAGTGGGTTTTCTACATGAATTCAGATAAAAACCATTTGGAAGCCCACATTCTGGTTATATACCTAAGAGTGATTTGCTGATCACATGGTAGGTGCATCTTTTACTATGCCTGATATTTCCTGATTCATCACCAAAGTGGTCATGTTAATTTTTATACATCTTGCCCATTTTTAAATCAATTTGTTGGTTAAGAAATTGTATCTCATTATGATTTTAATTTGCTTTTCCTGAATTAGTGGTCTAAGCTGAGCACTTCACCATATTTATTTCCTACTTAAGTTGCCTGCTCATCTTTTTTCCACTTGTTTATTGAGTTATTTGCTTTTTTTCTTTACGATTTGTTAGGCATATATATTTGACATAAATCCTTTTCCAGTTACATGTACAGTTAACCTTCTCTTTGTCTATCTTATCTTCTCACATTATTTAGTATGTCTTTTGTGTACGTTTGTATTTTAACATGTCAAAAATGATCTTTTCCTGTATGAATTGTTCTTTTTGAAACTTTTAGGGAAATCTCCTTATCTGGAGGTCAGAAAAATATTATCCTGTGTTTTCTATTGAAACATTCAAAGATCTAATTTACTCTGTTCCATCTATCAAATAGCCTATCCCTCTTCTACTGGTGTATTACATACTATGCATCCATGATTGTGTGTTTGGGTTTTCTGTTCTCACCCTGAGTCTACCTCTGCCTCTACATCAGCACCCCATTGTCTTAATTGCATTACCATCTGCCCTGACAGGGTCAGGCATCCACGTTCTTCTTCCTAAATACTGTCTTCATTGTTTCTGTCCCTTTGGCCCCTTTATAAAAATTATAGAATCATGTCAAGTCCCCTGAAAATTTTATGGCATTTTTATTATAATGTCATTGAATTTATAAATTTGAGAATAATTGACACTTTTATGATATTGAACCTTCAAATTTATGGATGTATTTCTCCATATACCCAGGTTTTCTTTGATGGCTTTCAGTCATGATTTTTAAGTTTTCCTACCACTGTCTTTCACATATTTATTCCTATAAGTATGAATAGTTTTTGTAACTATTTTTGCAAATATTTTTATTACATATTATAATTGGTAATTGTTGATTTGCAGAAGCATGATTTATTTTTGAATGTTGATCTTATATCTAGTCAGCATGTTATTCTCTCCTCTTAGTTATGATTTTATCTATACTTCCTTTTTTTAAAAGATTTATTTATTTATTTATTCATTTATTTATTTATTTATTTATTATAGACAGAGAGAGAGAGAGAGGCAGAGACACAGGAGGAGGGAGAAGCAGGCTCCATACCAGGAGCCCGATGTGGGACTCGATCCCGGGACTCCAGGATTGCGCCTGGGCCAAAGGCAGGCGCTAAACCGCTGAGCTACCCAGGGATCCTCTATACTTCCTTTTTTATTTTTATGTAGCCTATCATAATTTCAAAAAAGTATGATTTAATTACTTCCTTCACGTTTTTGATACTTTTTTTGTTTAATTTTTACACACATCTTTAATGAACATTTTTTTTTCAAATTTAAATGTCACACACACACTGATTAAAAGATTATCAACTACAGAAAAGTGGAATGAAGAAAATGAAGCCCATAATACTGTTAGCAGAGTGGACTATTGTTATTATTATTATTTTTTTTTACAATTTAAAAACTTCAAAATCTGTATACAGTAAAATTTATTGTTCTTTGAGTGCACTTTTGTGAATTTTGACAAATATATAGTCTTAAAACCATCACTACGTTCAGGATATTGAAGAGTTCCCTCATCCCCAAATTTTCCTTCTTGCTGCTCCTTTGCAAAAAAACTCCTGTCACCTCAATCTCTGGCAAACATTGACCTATTTTCTCTCCTTACAGCTTTACCTTTTCCAGAATGTCACGTAAAAGGAATCATATAGTACGTAAGCTTTTGCTTCTGACTTCTTTCACTTTCAATAATGTATTTTAGATTTATCTATTGATGTGTATATCAATCATTCATTTTTTGAATGCTGAGTAGTGTTGCATTATATGGAGGTATCACAATTTGTTTATCCATTCAACTACTGAAGGATTTGAATTGCTTCAGTTTTGGCAATTATGAACTGATGCTGCTATAAACATCCAAATGGAGGTTTTTGAGTGAACGTAATTTTTTTTTCACTTTTTAAGGCATATGATAAGTATATGTTTGAAATATTCTTTAAAGCCTGAAAACCAAAAAAAAAAAACAAACAAAACAAAACAAAACAAAAAAACAGCGAAACTATTTTCCACAGCAGCTTTACTGTTTTGCAATCCTTCCAGCAATGTATGAGATTTCTAAATGTCTTGTATCCTTACCAGCACTTGGAGCTGCTTTTTTAAAAATCTGTACTCTTCTAATAGGTGAATATTGGTATCTCATTATGATTTTACTTTTAATTTTCTAAATGACTAATGATGTTTAGAATCCATTCATAAGCTTATTAATAGTAGCTTATTAATATTAGCTTATTATGGCCAATAAGCTTATTAGCCACCTGTCTTCTTCAGTGAAGTGTTTGTTCAAATCTTTTATCAATTATTTAATGGTTCTTTTTCTTTATTGTTGAGTTTTGAAAGTACTTTATAAATTCAGAACACAAGTCCTTTGTCACATTTTTTTATTTGAAAATATGTATTTTGGTTTCTAGTTTATTCTTCCATCTTTTGAGAATGTCTTCCATAAGGTGAAAGATTTTTTTAATTTTAATAAAGTCCAATTATTATTTTTTCTTTTGATTATTATGCCTTTGGTGATATATCTGAAAGTCTTCACTAATCCGAGGACACAAAGATTTTCCTCATTTTTTTCCCTAAGAATTTTATAGTTTTACCTATGAACTTTAAGTCTATGATCCATTTTAAAGTACTTTTGTATAAAGTGAGAAGTATAGGTCAAGTTTATTTTAAGGGATGCACAGCTATCCCAACATCATTTTGGAAAATACTTATTTTTACTCATTGAATTGCTTTTAATCTCTGTCAAAACCTCTTTGGCCATATTTGATGGCTCTATTTCTGGACTCCATTCTGTTCTGTTGATACCTGTGTCTGTCATTTCATCAGCACCACAGTCTTGGTTACTGAAGCTTTAAGCATTATCTTCCTTGATGATTACATTTCCAACGGGTAGTCCCCGGGTTTTTGAGGAAGACATTTCTTGAGTTGAACTAGCAAGACTCTGGGAGAAGATTTACATATGGATCAAAATGGACAGAGAGGGTACTTAAAATTACAAGTTTTCTAAAAATAATGATCTAAAGATTGAAAGGTCAGGGGACTACAGGCAGAAAGAAGACTAAGGCTTGGTCAAGCTAAGGGACCCTTGAAGGATGTCTTGGCCCCCCCTGTGAGAAACAATTTTATTAGTAAGAACTCAGTGCTTATGTGCAAGAATTTTTTTTGCCATTATAGATGTCACACATTTTCAAAATTATTTCAGTCAGGAACTTTCTCCACTCCCTTCATTAAAGTTGTTCTATATGTTTGTAATAGAGATAGATATTTTTTTTTGACATTCTGCATTTCATGCTGGGATCCTTTGACCTTCTAAAAATAATTTGCATATATTAAAGTTTACTTTTTAGGTGGTGAAGTTCTGTGGGTTTTGAAGAAGACATATTATGTTTCCTATTATGTTTCCTAGGACTTTAAAGCACCACAGGATTGGAAGTTTAAACAACAGAAACTTATTTTCTCACAGTTCTGGAGGTTGGAAGTCCAAGAACAAAGTGTCAAAGATTGGGTTTCTGCTGAGTCCTCTCTCATTGGCTTGTAGACAGCCATCTTCTTCCTTCTGTGTTCCTCTGTGTCCTGGTTTCTTATGACACCATCATATTGGATTAGGGCCCACCCTAATGATCTCATTTTAACATAATTACTTCTTTACAATCCTGTCTCCAAATAGTCATTTTCTAAAGTATTGTGGGTTAGAACTTCAATATATGAATTTTATGGGGACACAACTCAGCCCATATCTACTATTAGAGTATTATGGAGAATAATTACATTGCCTTTATTTTATTTTTTAAGGTTTTATTTACGTATTTGACAGAGAGAGAGAGAGAGAGAGAGAGGGAGAGAGAGAGAGAGAGAGAACACAAGCAGGGGAGCAGCAGGCAGAGGGAGAAGGAGAGACAAGCACCCTGCTGAGCAAGAAGCCTGATGTAGCGTGCAACTCCAGGACCCTGGGATCATGACCTGAGTCACAGGCAGATGCTTAACCAAATGACTGAGCCACCCAAGAGCCCCATTACACTGCCTTTAAAAATCTCATATGTTTCATTCATTCCATTGCCTCCCCAATCCAAACCCTAGCAACCACTGATTTTTTTTTAATTGTCTCTGTAGTTTTGGCTTTCCTGGAATGTCATATAATAAAATCATGCTATATGTGGTAGCCTTTTCAGACTAAAATCATTCATTTAATGATATGTATTTAAGATTTAAAATAATATATTATTTTTTAGAGAGAGAGAAGAAGGGAGAGAGAGAGTAAGGGGAGGAGCAGAGGGAGAGGGACAAGCAGACTCCACATCAAGTGCAAAACCCAATGCAGGGCTTGATTTCAGGACCTTGAAAACATGACTTGAGCTGAAATCGAGTTGGGAACTCAACGAATTAAGCCACCCCAGGTGTCAATGTATTTAAGATTCATCTATGTCCTTCTATGACTTGATACCTCATTCCTTTTGGTTGCTGATTCGTTTTATCTATTTGATGAATGCACCATAATTTACATACTCATCATTTACTGAAGATTATCTTTGTTGCTTTCAGTTTTCATCAAATATGAATAAAGATACCATAGACACACATGTGCAGGCTTTCATTTGGACATAATTTTTCAAATCAACTGGGTAAATACTCAAGGGGCACAATTTCTGGATTATATGGTAAAATAATATAGCTCTATAAGACACTGCCAAGGTGTCTTCAAAAGTAGCTATACAATTATTATTTTTTTAAATTTCTCCATCAATTAATGAGAGTTTTTGCTCCACCTCCTTGTTTGCATTTGGGATTGTTAGTTTTTGGATTTTAACCATTCTAGTAGGAATGTAATAGATCTCATTGTTTTAGTATGAAATCCCCAAATGCCAAATAATGTTGAGCATTTTTTTAGTATGCTTATTTTCTCCCTAATCCATATGTACTTTGGTGGGATGTCTGTTCGTGTCTGTTGCTTGTTATTTATTTGTTTAATTATTTAATTATTCATTCATTCATTCATTCATTCATTCATAAATTTGTTTTGCTAGTATTTTGTTGAGGATTTTTGCATCTATTTTAACAGTGATATTGGCTTATAGTTTTCTTTTTTAGTGGAGTCTTTATCTGGTTTTGATATCAGGATGATACTGGGTTCAAAAAATGAATTTAGATGTTTTCTTTCTTTTTCATTTTTTTGGAATAGTTTGAGAAGAAATGTTTGTAGAAATCCCCTGTGAAAATGTCTGGTTCTGGACTCTTGTTGGCAGATTTTTTACTGCTGATTCAAATTCTTTGCTGGTTATTGGGCTGTTCAAGTTTTCTATTTCTTCTTGCTTTAGTTTTGGTAGTTTATATGTTTCTAGAAACTTATCTATTTCTTCCATGCTGTCCAATTTGTTGACATTATAGTTTTTCATAATATTCTCTTACAATTATTTGTATGTATATGATGTTGATATTTCTCCTCTTTAATTGTGATTATGAGTCTTTTTTTCCCTCTTTTTTTATGAGTCTGGCTAAAGATATATCAATTTTATTGATGTTTTCAAAGAGCCAGCTACTGGTTTCATTGATCTGGTTTATTGAAAATAATATGTATTCTGTTGCTTTAGGATGAAATGTTCTGAATATATATCTGTTATACCCATCTGTTCCAGTGTGTCACTGAAAACCAGTTTCTTTGTTGATTTTGTTTGAATGATCTGTCCATCTATGTAAGTGGGGTGTTAAAGTCCTCTACTATCATTATGTTATTATCAATAAATTCCTTTAGGTTTATTATTAACTATCTTATGTATTTGGGTGCTCCCATGTTGGATGCATAAATACTTACAATTGTTATTACTTCTTGTTGCATTGTTCCCTTTATTATGATATAGTGTCCTCTTTGTCTCTTGTGACAGTCTTTGTTTTAAGGTCTTTTCTCCCCTAATATAGGTATTGGTGGTCTGGCTTTCTTCTGGCATCCATTTGTATGATAAATGTTTCTCCATCCCTTACTTTCAATCTGTAGTTATCTTTAAGTCTAAATAAATCTTCTGTAGGAGGCATAAGGATGTGTCTTTTTTTTTTTAATGCACTCTGTTACTCTATGCCTTTTGAATGGAGTATTTAGTCCATTTGCATTCAAACTAATTTTTTATTGATATGTATTTATTGCCACTTTGCTACGTGTTTTGTGATTATTTTTGTTTTTCTTTGATGCTTTCTTCTATTTCTCTCTATCAAAATTTACTGGTTTTAATGATTTACTTGAATTGCTTACTTTTATTTTTTGCATACCTATTACTGTTTTTTGATTTGTATTTACCCCGTGGTTTATATAAAACATCTGCATATAGAAGTCTATATTAAGCTGATGGTCAGTTAATGTTGAATTTATTCTTTATTCCTCGCTTCTCTACATTTCATATATTTGGTATCATGTTTTATATCCTTTTGTGATTCTCTTGACTGATTTTTACAGGTATGTTTATTTTATTTATTTGTTTATATTTTGCTTTTGTATTTCCTTTTTTTTTCTTTTACTTTTGGTTTTTGTTTTCTAGTTGTAGGGTCCACCTTAATATTTCTTATAGGGCTGGTTTAATGGTCATGAATTCTTTTGACTTTTGTTTGTCTGGAAAACTCTTTATGTCTCCTTCTGTTCTGAATGACATCCTGGCTGGATAAAATATTTTTGGTTGCAGATTTTTCCCTTTTAGGGAGTGCCAATTTCTTCTGGCCTGCAGAGTTTCTGATGAAAAATCAGCTGATAGCCTTTCCTTTGTATGTAAAGTCTTTTTATTTTCTCTGGCACCTTTAAATTTCTTTCTTTATCATTATTTTGTTGTTGTTGTTGTTGTTATTTTAATCACTATGTGTCTTAATGTGGACCTCCTTGGGTTGAATTTATTGGGCAATCTCTGTGTCTCCTAAATCTGGAGGTCTGTTTCCTTCCTCAGATTCAGGAAGATTTCAGCTATTATTTCTTCAAATACATTTTCTGCTCTCCTATCTCTCTTTTCTCCTTTTGAGATCCCTATAATGCAAATGTTATTACACTTGATGGGGTTATGGAGTTCTTTAAGTCTATTCTTATTGTATAGTATTTTTTTTTTTTTTTTGTCTCTCACTTGTTCAGCTTGGTTTCTTTCCATTGCTCTATCCTCCAGGTCATTGATATATTTCTTTGCTTCCTGAAGCCTACTATTTAGTCCATCTATTGTATTTTTAATTTCACTTATTGAATGGCTTCATTTTTATTTTTTAGTAGAGACTTTATGAAAAGAGGTCCTGTGGTACCCTGCAGTTCAGTGTCCCCTGTTCACCAGAACCTGGCACTTCAGAGGAGTCTCCTCTGTGTATTGCTTGTCTCCTGTTATTATGTCTGAGTTACTTTATCTTTCAGTCTATATGTCTGCACTGACTCTGTCTGTTCTGAGCTATGATTCTCTCCTAGTGAGACTAAGGTATGCCAGTTCTGAGGGAGCATAACAAGAAGGCCTAGAGTAGGGTGGTGGTATTAGCAAAATTTGCACTGAGCCCCTAGTCCTAAGATGGATTCCCCAAACATAGTGGCTTCCAGGAAGCATGGCACTCAGCAGCCAGGGTACATTGTCTGTGCAGGTGGTAGTCTGGGTGGGACACACATAGTATTAACAAAATTGGTGCTAAGCCCAGGGCAGAGGCCATCAGGTTTGGAGTGTTCAGGTCCTTAAAAGAACTTGTGGGTGGGAAAAAAAAAAAAAAAAAGAACTTGTGGGTGGGGCACATGGCTAGCAATTTAGGTGGCAAAGTTCTGTGCAGTGTCTCCTTCCACAGGTTGTTTCCTATTTTTTAGTTTGTTTCTTTTGTTATTTTCAAATTTTAACAATTTTTGGTATATTTTGGATACATACCCTTTATTAAATTTATATTTTTCACATATTTTCTCTCATCCTGTGACTTGTTATTTCATGCTTTTAATATTATTTCCATAGTGCATAACTTTTAATTTTAATAAAGTTGCATTTATCCATCTTTTGTTTTTCAAGGATCATTCTTTGTAGTTGCATTTAAAATCTCCACCCCAAATCCAGTCTGAGTTGAGTCCACAAACATTGTTCTCCTTATTCAGAATTGTGTTAATGATTCTAGGTCTGAAGAAGAGATCCTGTAGTGCCTTTCCACATACACTTCAAAATTTGTTGTTTATGGAAAAACTTGGCGCATAAAATTTCTAGGGACCCCAGGTATCCAAAACAATATTGAAAAAGGAGAACAAATTTAGGGCAGTCACACTTTCTGGTTTCAAAGTATACTACAATGTTACAATGATTAAAACAGTTTGGTACTGTTATAAGACTAGACATAGAGACCAGTGGACTAAACTGAGATTCCAGAAATTAATCTATTATACTTATGGTCAGTTGATCTTTAACAAGAGTGCCAAGATCATTTTCAATAGGGAAAAGTGTAGTCACTTGAATAACTAATGCTAGGATAACTGTTACGCATATTCAATACAATTAGTTTGGGCTTTTATATCACAACAAGTACAAAAATTGACTCAAAATACAACAAATACCAAATGTAAAAGATTGGACTATAAAACTCCTAGGAGAAAACATAGGAGCAATTATTGTTGATCTCAGATTTTGGCTATAGATTCTTAAATATGGAACCAAAAATACAAGGAACAGTAGCAAAAAATAAATACATTGGATTTCATTAAAGTTAAAAATGTTTGTTTATTAAAGGATGATATTAAAAATATCAAAAGTTAATCTATAGTATGGAAGAAATATTTGGAAATAATATATCTGACAATGGTGCAGTATTCAAAATATATTAACTCTTAGGCCTCAACAATGAAATTATAAACAGCCCAATTAAAATCTGGGCAAATAATTTAAATAGATATTTCTTTAAAGGAAATATACAAATGGCCACAAAGCACCTGAAAAGATGTTCAATATCATTAGTCTTTAGGAAAAGAAAAATAAAACCACAATGGGATAATACTGCACACCTACTAGGATAATTATAAGAATTTAAAAATAGAAAAAAAATATTGGTAAGGATGTGGAGTAATTGTAATTTTTGTACATTCCTGGTGGGGATGTAGAATGGTGCAGCTGCCATGGAAACAGTTTGCCAAATGCTCAAAAAATTAATGTAGAATTTTTTTTTTGACTTAGAAATTCCACTCTTAGGAATATACTCCATGTTGTAAACATATATTCAAATAAATGAAATGCTGTGCACAAATGTTTATAGCAGCACTATACACAGTATCCAAAAGGTGGAAACAACTGAAATGCACGTCAATAGATGAATGGACAAACAAAATGTGGTATATTCATACAATGGAATATTACTCAGTCATAAGAAAAAACGAAGTACTGATACATGCAACAGTGAATGAGCCTCAAATAATGTGAATTGAAAAAAAGCCAGGCACAAATGGTCATATATTAAGATTCCGTTTGTATAAAATATCCAGAAAGATAAATCCACAGAGACAGAAAAAAAGTTAGAGGTTTCCCAGGAATGGGAAAGAGAGGGAATGAGAAGTAATTGCTTTAAGGGCAAAAGTAGTAACTGCTTTAAGGGTTTTGAGGTGATAGAAAAGTTCTGTAATTTCGGTATGAAAAAATGAAAAAGCTCTGGAGATAGATGATTATAACAGTCACACAATGTTGTGAATATACTAAATGCCACTGAAGTCACATACCTTAAAATGGTTAATTTTATGTTATTTTAATTTTATCGCAGTAAAAAATGGCGGAATTTTTATATTTATTACTTTTGAGATAATCTTTTCATCATTTCTAGTACATTTTCTATGGATTTTTCGTATTTAAATGAATTATGTAGATTTTTTAAAACATTTTTTAAAAATTTAAATTCAATTTGCCAATGTATAGTATAACACCCAGTGTTCATCCCATCAAGTGCCCTCCTCAGTGCCCATTACCCAGTCACCCCATCCCCCTGCCCACGTCCCCTTCCACAACCCCTTGCTTGTTTCCCAGAGTTGGGAGTCCCTCATGATTTATCTCCGTCTCTAATTTTTTCCACTCAGTTCCCTTCCTTTCCTTTATAATCCCTTTCACTATTTCTGGTATTCCATGTATGAGTGAAACCGTATGATGATTGTCCTCCAATTGACCTTACATAGATTCAATTATATCAATAGTTTTTCGTTTTTCCTATAATTCAGTTTTCAATTCTGAAGTCATTTTGTTTTTTATTTATTTTCTGAATTCTATGAATTTCCAACATTTTTCTATTTTCTATTTATTCTGTAAGATTTCTTTTTTGTTGTTAATACATTTCATCAGGTTCCTTCTTAACTGTATTTACTCATTAAAAAATATGTTGGAGGGGTACCTGAATGGCTCAGTGGTTGAGCCTCTGTCTTTGGCTCAGGTCTGATTCCAGGGTCCTGGGATCGAGTCTTGCGTCGGGCTCCCCACAGGGCGCCTACTTTTCCCTCTGCCTATGTCTCTGCGTCTCTCTGTGTGTCTCTCATGAAAAAATAAATAAAATATGGGATCCCTGGGTGGCACGGCGGTTTAGCGCCTGCCTTTGGCCCAGGGCGCGATCCTGGAGACCCGGGATCAAATCCCACATCAGGCTCCCGGTGCATGGAGCCTGCTTCTCTCTCTGCCTATGTCTGTGCCTCTCTCTCTCTCTATGTGACTATCAAAAATAAAATAAATAAATAAATAAAATATTTTTTAAAAATTAAAAAAAAAGTTGGAATGTTTTGTTTCTATTTTCCTCTTATTTGTGGCAGTTGGAATGTTTTGTTTCTATTTTCCTCTTATTTGTGGCAGTGTTTTCTGGTTTTATTTTGCTTCTAACAATCTCTGAATTTCTATTTTTAAAAATTCTGTCTTTATGATAATGTGGCATTCTTTTGTATTAATAATTGAATGAGTTGACTTATCTTCGATCACTTATTACCAGAAAAACAATATTGTTGGGGGTATTTAAAGCCATTTCCCCCATTTCCCAAAGATCTCTTTTTTCTATTTTCACAGGGAGGATTCTTTCTTTCAAATATAGCTATTTTTAAAATTTTCCTACACTTCTATTATCTCAACTCTTCTTTTTCTTTTGTTTACTCTACTGGTTCTTCTTTTTTTTAAGACTTTATTTATTTATTCATGAGACACAGAGAGAGAGAGGCAAAGACACAGGCAGAGGGAGAGGCAGGCTCCATTCAGGGAGCCCAATGTGGGACTCGATCCGGGGACCCTAGGATCACGACCTGGGCCGAAGGCAGGCGCTAAACCGCTGAGCCACCCAAGGATCCCCTCTATTGGTTCTTAAATGTATCTTCATAATTTCCTCACTGGTCGGGGAATTTGGAGATAAATGTAGCTAGATATTTTCTGGATACCACCTTCTATTGTGTATTGTGGTAAATAACACATATTAGTCATAGATGTATGGGATTTTTTCTGTATTCTTTCTTGATTCCATTCCATTGTTTTATATGTCTATACTTGTGTCAGTATCACACTGCATTGATTACTGTACCTTTGTAATAAAATTTGAAATTTGGAAGTGTGAGTCATCCAACTTTATTATACTTTTTCAATATATATTTTTCACCTACTTGGGATCCCTTTTAATTCCATATGAATTTTAAGTATTATCATATTCATTTCTTCAGAGAAGATCATTTGGATTTTTATAAGAATTGCATTGTATCAGTAGCTTCCTTTGGGTTTGGCATCTTAACATCAATTCATTCAATTTATGAACATGGGATATTTCTATTTACTTAGGTCTTCTTTATTTTGTTTCTTTTTTTAAGATTTTATTTATTTATTCATGAGAGACACACACACACACAGAGGAACAGACACAGGCGGAGGGAGAAGAAGGCTCCATGCAGGGAGCCTGACACAGGACTCGATCTGGGTCTCCAGGAATACACCCTGGGCCGAAGGCGGCACTAAACCGCTGAACCACCTGGGCTGCCCCATTCTTTATTTTATTTCAATAAAGTTTGGTGGTTTATAGTCTGGGCTTTCTTAAGTATGTTATTATTTTAAATGCTACAATAACTTAATTGTTATCTGAATTTTCAGATTTTTATTGCTAGTATATGAAAACACAACTGATTTTTGCATGTTCATCTTCTACCCTGAAATTGGGCTAAATTAATTAATTAATTAGTTCTAAAAATATTTTTTGGTGTATTATTTCATATTTTTTACATATAAGATCATGTTATCTGGAAATAGAGTTAGTTTTACTTCTTTCTTTACAGTTTGAATTTCTTCTTACCTGAGTTCTCTGGCTAGACTTTCTAATACAACGTTAAATAGAAGTATCAAAAGGGTTAACCATATCTATTAACCCTTTAACAGATATGTCATTTGCAAATATCCACTCCCATTCTGAAGGCTGTCTTTTAGTTTTATTGATTGTTTCCTTCACTGTGTAGAAGCTTTTTACATTGATGAAGTCCCAATAGTTTATTTTTGCTTTTGTTTCCCTTGCCTCAGGAGACCTATTTGGTAAGAAGTTGCTATGGCTGATGTCAAAGAGGTTATCGCCTAAATTATCTTCTGGGATTTTGATGGTTTCCTGTCTCACATTTAGGACTTTCATCCATTTTGAGTTTATTTTGTGTATGATGTAAGAAACTGGTCCAGTTTAATTCTTGCAGATAAAGGGATGGGGATGCAAACTGGAAAACAGTACAGAAGTTCCTCAAAAAGTTAAACACAGAACTATCTTATGATTCAGCAACTGCACAACTAGGTATTTACCTAAGTATACAAAAATACTGAATCAAAGGAATATATGCACCCTGATGTTTATAGCAGCATTATCAACAATAGCCAAATGATGGAAAGAGCCCAAATGTTCATCAACTGTTGAATGGATAAAGAAGAACTGGTACACACACACACACACACACACACAGTGGAATAGAATATTGCTCAGCCATGAAAAAGAATGAAATCTTGTCATTTGC
This sequence comes from Canis lupus baileyi, assembly GCF_048164855.1. Classification (NCBI taxonomy): domain Eukaryota; kingdom Metazoa; phylum Chordata; class Mammalia; order Carnivora; family Canidae; genus Canis; species Canis lupus. Next base: position 26,987,976 of record NC_132857.1, on the reverse strand, counting down.
AATGACATGGATGGAGCTAGAGAGTATTATGCTAAGCAAAATAAGTCAGTAAGATAAAGACCTTATGATTTCACTCATATGTGGAATTTAAGAAACAAAATAGGGACTAGAGGAGGCAAGAGAACAAACTGAGGCTTGCTGGAGGGGAGGTGGATGGGTTAAAAGGGATGATAGTAAGGAGGGCACTTGTGATGAGCATAGGCTGTTGTATGTAAGTGATGAATCACTAAATTCTATACCTGAAACTAGTGTTACACTGTATATTAACTAGTTGGAATTTAAAGAAAAACTTGAGAAAAAAATAAATATCAAAAGGTAGCACCTTCATCATGATCCAATCATGATCAACAACTACGACTAGTTTGTTGAGTGTTTTTGTTGAGAAAAGATGATGGATTTCTGAAATGCTTTTTCTGTACCAATTGAGATGATCATGTAGCTTTTTCCTTTATTTTATTAATGTCATATACTACATTGATTGATTTTCATGTACTGAACTACTCTTATATTCCTAGAAAACCTACTTTGTCAGAATGTATAATTGTTTTTAATGTGCTGCTATATTCATTTTGCTGGTATTTTGTTGAAGATTTTGAACTTATATTCATACAGATATTGACCTGCAGTTTTCTTTTCTTGTGATGTCTTTGTCTGTGTTTGGTACCAGGGTAATTCCGACTCCATAGAATGAGTTAAGAAATTTTATCTCCTGGGATCCCTGGGTGGCGCAGCGGTTTGGCACCTGCCTTTGGCCCAGGGCGCGATCCTGGAGACCCGGGATTGAATCCTACGTCGGGCTCCCGGTGCATGGAGCCTGCTTCTCCCTCTGCCTGTGTCTCTGCCTCTCTCTCTCTTTCTCTCTCTGTGACTATCATAAATAAATAAAAATTAAAAAAAAAGAAAAAGAAATTTTATCTCCTCTTCTATTTTTTAGAAGAGTTTGTAAAGCATTGGTATTAAGTCATATTTAAATATTTGATAGAATTCACCAGTGCAGTCATCTGGTAATAACTTTTAATTTTTGTAATGTTGTTGATTATTGGCTTAAAAATCTTTATTTCTTGGGACACCTGGGTGCTTGCTTCTCCCTCTGCCTATGTCTCTGAATGAATAAATAAATAAATAAATTTTTATGAGAGAGAGAGAGAATTTCCCTGCAAGGAGCCTGATGTGGGATCATGCCCTGAGCTGAAGGCAGACACTCAACCACTGAACCACCCAGGTGTCCCTAAATAAATAAAATCTTAAAAAAATAAATAAAATTTTACTTATATATTTATTCAGATACTCTCTTTTTCCTTTAGTCAATTTTGGTAGTTTTAGGTTTTTAGAAATATGTCCATTTCATGTAGGTTGTCTAATTTTTGGCATACAATTGTTTATGGTATTCTCTTAAAATGCCTCCTTTTTCTCTAAGGTAATAAATCCATTTTCATTTTGATTTTAGCAGTTTAAATTATTGCTCGTTTTTCTGATAAGTCTAGATAAAGGTTTGTCAATTTTGTTAATAGTTTAAAAGAACCAACTTTAAAAAAAAGATTTATTTATTTATTTGAAAGAGAGAGCAGGAGAAGGGGCAGGGGGAAGCAGACTCCCTGCTGAGGCTCAGTCTTCTGACTGGGAGATCATGACCTGAGTGGAAACCAAGAGTTGGATGCCTCACTGACTGAGCCACCCAGATGCCCCACCAACTTTTGGCTTTATTATTTTCTCTATTGTTTCTGTATGCTCCATTTTGTTTATATTTGATCTTTATTATTTGCTTCCTTCCTACCAGTTTTGACACCATTCTTTCTTTTTCTAATTTTCTAAGGTATAAAATTAGGTTTCTGATTTGAGATTTTTCTTTATATTTGGACACTTACAGCAAAACATTTCCCTGGAGCATTTGTTTCACTACTTCCCATTTGTTCTGATATGCTGTGATTTCACTTCATTCATCATGAAGTATTTTCTAATTACTCTTGTAATTTCTTCTTTGACCTCTTTACTAGGAGTGTGTTGCTTAATTTTCACATATTTGTGAATTTTCCATTTTCTCTTATTGATTTCTAGTTAAATCTATTGTAGTTGGAAAGATATTTTTTTATGATTTCAGTCCTTTTAAATTTATTGAATCTTGTTTTCAGGCCTGATGTATGTTCTATCCTAGGGAGTATTTTATGTGCACATGAAAATAATGTGCATTTTGTTGGTTTGGGTGAATTATTCTATCTATACCTGTTCGGTTTCATTGGTTTGCAGGGGTTTTTCAAGTCCTCTATTTTCTTGCTGTTGTCTGTAGGTGTTCTAACCTTATTGTAAGTAGGATATTCAAGTATCTGTTACTGTAGAACTATTTTTCTATTTATTTCTGTCACTGTGTGTTTCAGATATGTTGAAACTCTGTTGTTAGGCATCTATATGTTTATAATGGCTGTATCTTCTTCACCGATTAAATTATTCTTCAAAGTCCTTTAATTCTTATAAAAATATTTAACTTAAAGTCTATTTGTCTAATATTAGCATAGCTACTTCCAAATTCTTTTGTTACTATTAGCAAGAAATTCTTTAAAATTTATTTTACTTTTAACCTATTTGTGTCTTTGGATTTAAAATGAGACTATTGTAAACAACATGTGGATGGATTCTGTTATTTTATTCATAATTTCAATCTCTACCTTTCAGATAGAGGTTTTAATCAACGTACATACAAGTAACTACTGATAAAGACAGATTTATTTCTGAAATTTTTGTTTCTTTTCAGTTAAGATCTTAAACTTATAACAACTAATTTAAATAAATACCAATTCAGCTTTAATAGTATGCATAAAGTCAACTCTATTAATCTTTGTGCCTCCCTCTTTTGGTTGTTATTGTCACCAAATATATTTTTTTATATTGCCTGTGCATTGGTATAGATTTACAATGATTTGTTTTTGCATTGGTTTTTAAAAACTAATTCATTTCATTTTATTTAAAATCAATTAATTAACATAAGTGATTATTAGTTTCAGAGGCAGAGTTTAGTGATTTATCAGTTGCATATGACACCCAGGTCTCATTATATCAAGTGCCCTCTTTAATGCACATAGTTTAAATATGTATTGACCATTATATTTTATCTGTACATTGAAGAAAGTATTTATGCTCTTTCAGATTTTGTTGTTACTGCTTGTAAGTATATTGTTAGTCTAATTATAATTCCATTGAAGGTGATATGATTTTTTAAAAAAATTGTCAGCTTTTAAAATTTTACAGTCTTTGAAATTTTTCAATTTTTACTACAATGTACCTACCTACATATTATCTTCTTTTGGTTTAGTTGATGAAATTGTTTTTCCTGAATTTGAGAAAGTATATTTTTGATCAAAGATGAGAAATTTAAGCTGTTTTCCTTTCAAAATATTGCTACTCTACTATTGTACATTTCTCAAAATTTATGTAAGATATAAATTAGATCTTGTAAGTCTATCTTCCAAATCTTGTAACTTCTTTCTATATCTCTACAATGGCTTTAATTTCTGGGTTTTTTTAATTTCAGAAAATAATTTTCTCTGAGTGTTTTTGTCCTAGTTGTTTTGATTTCCTTTATGTGTTAATCATTTTATTTTATTTTTAAAAATATTTATTTATTCATGTGAGACACAGAGAGATGGGCAGAGACACAGGCAGAGGGAGAAGCAGGCTCCCTACTGGAAGCCCAATGTGGGACTCGATCCCAGGATCCCAGGGTCACGACCTGAGTCGAAGGTAGATGTTCAATCGCTGAGCCACCCAGGTGCCCCTAAAGATTTTATTTTTAAGTAACCTCTACACCCAACACGTGGCTCGTGTGATCAAGAGTCACACGCTCTACTAACTGAGCCATGCAGGCATCATTTTAAATGTACTGTTTGAATACTCTTTTATTATCTGAAAATCGGATAGCTATTGATTTTGATTCTGACCAAAGATCATGAAAGATTATTTTTCTCATGCATTGTATTACTTTGGATTATGAACTCATTTTATTTTTTTAAGTTTTATTTATTTAAGTAATCTTTACACCCAGTGTGGGCTCAGACTTATAACCATAAGATCAAGAGTATCATGCTTTTGGCTGAACCAGAAAGGCACCCTATGGAGTGATTGTGAGTTCATTTTTAAATGGATTCATTTTAAATAAATTCCTCCTCTGGGAGTCCTTCATATTCTGCACTGAGAACTTTCCTAACAGTAAGCGCTATAAGGTGCCCTAGAAGCATTACCAGACTAAGACCATTTTTTATGCTAATATTAAAACACAAACCATGAATTATTCCAGATTCTCCAGTAAATAGAACCCATAGGCTATCCATCTATCTTTCTATATATTATCTATGTATATTTCTACCTTTTACCATCTTTACTTATCTATCCATCTATTATATTCATCATATATAAAGAGACTGATTATAAGGAACTAGCTAATGCAATTATGGAAGTCAGCAAATTCAAAATCTACCGAGCCAATGTCCTAGGTTGAGTCTGAAGCCAGAAGATGCTATAGAACCAGGAAGAATTGATATCCTTAAACTTTGAGTTTAAGGCTAGGTTGCTGCTGTAGAACCAGGAATAGTTGCTGTTCCAGTTTGAAGGTACTCAGGCAGGAGAATTATGTTTTACTTTTTGTTCTACTCAGGATTTAAAGTGATTGGATGAGGCACACCTACATTATAGAAGGTAATTGCTTTACTCAGCCTACTTATTTAAATGTCAGTATCATCCAAAGCATATTCACCAAAATATTCAGAATAATATTTCACCAAATATCTGAAAACCTGTAGCTGGGTCAAGTTGACACATAAAACTAACCATCACAGACTCTATCTATCTATCTATCTATCTATCTATCTATCTATCTATCTATCGGCCTTAGTTCCAATTTCCTAATACTCCTCTAGGACATAGTCTATTTTCTCCAACATGGTATTAAATCCCATTTCTTTTTTTTAAGATTTATTTATTTATTTTAGAGGTGGGAGGGGTTAGACTCCCCATCAGCAGACTCCCCTCTGAGTGCAGAGCCCAATGCTGGTCAGATCTCAGAGTCATAAGATCATACCTGAGCTGAAATCCTGTTGAATTCTTAACTGACTGAATGAGCCCATCCAGGTGTCCCTAAATTCCATTTCTTGAGTAGCAAAGACTGGCGATTTCCTCAGTCTGTCCATCTCCTGGCACTTGCTGCATGAATTCTTGTGGGTTTTGTTTGTTTGGTTTTGTTTGTTTGTTTTTTGGTCTTTATCTCTTTTCTCTTAGATTCTGGATTTTTTCATACTCATATTGTATTGTGCAAGCTGATTTCTTTATTTAATGTAATGTTTTTAAAATAATTTCCTAGCATTTCTAGGTGCTTGTCATAGGAAATTTTCAGCATATTTATTATCTATTATGTTAATACCAAGAAGGCAAATTGATTATTGTAACTTTGTGATTTGGGGAATAAATTTACACAAATGTAGTATTAGTATGTTATAAAGCTAGTGGAGTAGAACCGGTAGTTTCTGAAGCTACCTGAACCAAATGATGATCTCATTTAGTTTAATTCCTTTCTTTATTGTAAGATTTATGTATTCTGTCCTTTCAAACTTTTCATTTTTTTAAGCACTGTTTAATTGTAAAATTTTACATGGATAATTCGGCAAACATTCTTTCCCTTTGTTTATCCTCATAGTTATAAAATCATGATTAAAAGAAGAGATAAATATTTTTATTTTATTTTATTCAGAAAATTTTTATGTTTGATATTTTTATAATATTTAGTAGGAAACAAAAGTATAAGCTTTAATAAAACCTCTTGATATTTACTTGATGCACAGCAGCCTGTGTTTTAAAAGTCAATAGGATAAGTGAGCTTTTATTCCCAAGGATGATATATTATTCCCTATATGGTCACCCTGGACCCAGAATTATAAAATACTCTTTGCCTCAATTCTGCTGAGTCCCTTGTATGGAGACTTTTAATTAGATTCTGGTGTTGGTTTGATCTTCCACAGAGAGAAAGGATTGCTGAATGTGGTTATTCATTGCAGAGTTAGAGCTCAAAGCAGCTGGGAGATTCAACTGAAAAATTGTAAAAAATATGGATTCCAACATGGCATTTTCAGAGAAGGCCTAACAGGAATAGTCCAGAGTTACTTGGGCTACTCAGGAAATGAAAAGTAAGGCTACTTTTTAAACTTACAAAATAAGCTATTTTACAATGGATTTTTGGTTTACAAAAATGTTGCAATACAATACATAGATTTCTCTGATAACATAGATTCAACTTTACTTATTAATAATACTTACAATAGTAAGATAAAATTTCTCAATTAATGAACTACATCAATTAATGAATACATCATTATTACCTAAAGTTCATACTTTTATTTAGAATTTGTGCGTTCTACCTGTAATCTTCCAGGATCCCACATAGGATAACACATTACCATATATGTAGTCATCAAGCTGCTTTAGGCTCTTCTTGGCTGTGATAGATTTTCATACTTTCCTTGTTTTTTATGAAATTGAGTTTTTAGAAATACTGGCTAATTGGAGTTTGCCAGGTGTTTTTATCATGACTGAGATAGAATCATGAGTTTGGGGAAAGACTACAGATGTGAACTGCCATCTTTATCACATCATATCAAGAGTGCACACTGCCGACATGACATAACTATTGAAGTTAACCTTGATCATTATGCTAAAGTAGGGTTGCAAAGTTACTCTTTCTTCTTTTTTCAATACCATACTCTTTGGAGGGAAGTCACTATGCACAGTTTGGACATAAAAAGTGGGGAACTATACTCCACCTACTTGAACGTATAGTACCTGCATAAATTATTTAGTATTCTGCTTAAAATAATTGTTTATATTTCCCTTTTTATAGAATTAATCTTAATTTAATCGTTTGTTGTCAGTATAGACTTAGGGATATTTATATCATACATAGGGTTATAATTCAGAACTATGTTACTTGTTTTTTTGTTTTTGCAATTTATTTCCCGGTTTAAGCATTAAGAATCATTTCTATTGGCTATGTCCCTTGCACATATTCTTATCAGTGTGGTTAGTTTGTTTGAGAACTTCCTTATTTTTTGAATTCCCCACACTGATCTTGTGTATTTCCTAATCCAGTCTTAGAATCAACCATTTTTCCAAGGATCCATAGTTCCTTTTATTGGATAATGGTATCAGAAACCAGAATCTAGGCACTTGTTATGCTCATTGTCTCAGAGGTATCATGGTTTCAAGACTCTCTCAGCTGACAGAGAAATATGTATACGTGTGTGTGTGTATATATATATATATATATACAATCAGTAAATCTATGTGTTTTTAAAATCTATGTAAAACATAAGTTTATACTGATGTCTCCAAATCCAATTCATTAGCTGTCCCACTTATCTGCAACCCTCCACTTCACAGTGAGAAATTATCTGCCACTATCTGCCATGCATATATTTAATTTTTCAATTATATCACACATGTATACTTTATAACATTGTTTAATTCATACCTCATGTGAAACTACTTTGTCATTTCTTACTATTATTATGTGCAGATTCTTTTTCCTTTAGTTTATAGACTCCACACTTCCAAAGTTACTTAAGTTAATAACTTTCCTCACATTCCTTTCCATAATGGAAGTTCGGTTATTATGTCACATTCTGGATTCTATCCTGAGGTCTGCTGACCTCCACATTTTTAAAACTTAGCATATATAAATATTCATACTTTCAGCTATAGAATTTGATGAGGTTTGACAAATGCTTAGTGTCATACATCCCTTATCAAAATACTGTCACCACTCTAATAAAAATATTCTATTAATCTCCTATTGAGTATTTCTCTCTCTGAACCAGAGGCAACCACTGATCAGTTTATCACCTTTTTAGTTTTCCATTTTCTATAATGCCATATAAATTGAGTCATCCACTATACAGCCTTTTCAAACTGATTTATTTCACTTAGAAATATTCATTTATTTATCATATCTTTAATTGATTGAATAGTTATTTTCAATGCTGCAGAGTATTGCATTGTATGGATGGATATACCACAATTTGTCAACTCCTTTAATGAATATTGGTGGCTTCTAGGTTTTGATGATTATGAATAGCTGCTACAAACATTACCTTGTGAGTTGTGTGTGAACAAAACTTTCAAATGAGTAAATGTGTAGGTGCACAATTACTGGATTATATGGTGTGGTAAGGTGAATAAAGACCCTCAAAGTAATCCAGGACCAAATACTTTTTATTTTTTTATTTTTTGGTAAAACTAGACTTTATTCCAGACTGCCATGCTCTTATCTAAAAATCCAGTCTCCATTACAATGGAAGGAGAGGAGAATGGATATTGGGAGAAAATGAACAGTTTCTGCTAAAGATATTGCTTTATCATTGCCCAAACCACCAGTCATGTCCTTTGGTTACCATAGTAATTCCCTTTCCCCTTTTTTGACCCTCATAAGTACTCTCTTCTTCCGGTACTACTTCTTCTTATTTTCTTTTTTTTAAATATTTTTAATTGAAGTTAGATTTGGCAACATATAGTATAACACCCAGTGCTGACCCCGGCAAGTGGCCCCCTCAGTGCCCGTCCCCCAGTCACCCCATTCCCTTGCCCACCTCCCCTTCTACTACCCTTTGTTCCTTGCCCAGAGTAAGGAGTCTCTCATGTTTTGTCACACCCCCTGATTTTTCCCACTTATTTTCTCTCTGATCCCCTAAATCCCTTTGACTATTTGATATATTCCGCACATGAGTGAAACCATATAATGATTGTCCTTCTCTGACTGACTTACTTCACTCAGCATAATAACTTCCAGTTCCGTCCACATCGATGCAAATGGTGGGTATTCATCATTTCTAATGGCTGAGTAATATTTCTTTGTATATATAGACCACACATTCTTTATCCATTCATCTTTCGATGGACACAAAGCTCCTTTCACAGTTTGGATATTGTGGACATTGCCACTATAAACATTGGGGTGCGGGTGTCTTGGCTTTTCACTGCATCTGTATATTTCAGGTAAATCCCCAGGATTTCAATTGCTGGGTCATAGGGTAACTATTTTTAACTCCTTGAGGAACCTCCACACAGTTTCCCAAAGTAGCTGTACCAGTTTGCATTCTCACCAGCAGTGTGAGAGGGTTCCCGTTTCTCCATATCCTCTCCAATATTTGTTGTTTCCTGTCTTGTTAATGTTCCCCATTCTCACTGGTGTGAAGTGGCATCTCATTGTGGTTTTGATTTGTATTTCCCTGATGGCAAGGGATGCAGAGAATTTTCTCATGTGCTTGTTGAACATGTCTGTGTCTTCCTCTGTGAGATTTCTGTTCATGTCTTCTGCCCATTTCATGAATGGATTGTTTGTTTCTTTGCTGTTGAGTTTAATAAGTTCTTTGTAGTTCTTGGATACTAGTCCTTTCTCTGATATGTCATTTGCAAATATCTTCTCCCATCCTATAGTTTGACTGTTACTTTTGCTGTGCAGAAGCTTTTTATATTGATGAAGTCCCAATAGTTCATTTTTGCTTTTGTTCCCCTTCATAGATGTATCCTGTAAGAAGTTGCTGTGGTCAATATCAAAAAGGATGTTCTTCTGTTCTCCTCTAGGATTTTGATGGATTCTTGTCTCACATTTAGATCTTTCATCCATTTTTGAGTTTATCTTTGTGTATGGAGCAAGAGAATGGTCTAGTTTCATTCTTCTACATGTGGCTGTCCAATTTTCCAGCACCATTTATTGAAGAGACCCTTTTTCGAGGGAATAGTCTTTCCTGCTTTGTCAAATATTAGTTGACCATAGAGTTGAGGGACCAATACTGAGTTCTCTATTCAGTTCCATTGATCTATGTGTCTGTTTTTGTGCCAGTACCACACTGTCTTGATAATCACAGCTTTGTAGTATAACTTGAAACCCAGAATTGTGATGCCTTGGCTCTGGTTTTCTTTTTCAATATTCTCCTAGCTATTTGGGGTCTCTTCTGATTCCATACAAATCTTAAGATGATTTGTTCCAACTCTCTGAAGAAAGTCCATGGTATTTTTATAGGGACTGCAATGAATGTGTAAATTGCCCTGGGTAGCATAGACATTTTCACAATACTAATTATACCAATCCATGAGCATGGAATATTTTTCTATCTCTTTGTGTCTTCCTCAACTTCTTTCAGAAGTGTTCTGTAGTTTTCCTTTACCTCTTTGGTTAGGTTTATTCCTAGGTATCTTATGCTTTGGGTGCAATTGTAAATGGATTGACTCCTTAATTTCTTTCTTTAGTCTCATTGTTGGTGGATAGAAATGTCACTGATTTCTGGGTGTTGATTTTGTATCCTGCCACAGTGCTGAATTGCTGTATGAGTTCTAGCAATCTTGGGGTGGAGTCTTTGGGTTTTCTATGTAGAGTATCATGTCATCTGCGAAGAGGGAGAGTTTGACTTCTTCTTTGCCAATTGGAATGCCTTATATTTCTTTTTGTTGCCTGATTGCTGAGGCTAGGACTTCTAGTACTATGTTGACTAACAGTTGTGAGAGTGGACATCCCTGTCTTGTTCCTGATCTTAGGGGAAAGGCTCTCAAGTTTTTCCCTCATTGAGAATGATATTTGCTGTGGGCTTTTTCGACTTTTAAGATGCTGAGGAATGTTCCCTCTATCCCTACACTCTGAAGGGTTTTGATCAAGAATGGATGCTGTATTTTGTCAAATGCTTTCTTTGCATCTACCAAGAGGATCATATGGTTCTTGTATTTTCTCTTGATGCGATCTATCACGTTGATTGTTTTATGAGTGTTGAACCAGGCTTGCATCCCTGGGATAAATCCCACTTGGTCATGGTGAATAATCTTAATGTACTGATGGATCCTATTGGCTAGTATCTTGTTGAGAATTTTTGCATCCATGTTCATCAGGGATATTGGTCTATAATTCTCCTTTTTGGTGTGGTCTTTGTCTGGTTTGGGAATTATCGTGATGCTGGCCTCATAGAATGAGTTTAGAAGTATTCCATCACTATCTTTCAGAACAGCTTTAGTAGAATAGGTATTGTTTCTTCTTTAAACGTTTGATAGAATTCCCTTGGAAAGCTATCTGGCCCTGGACTTTTGTGTCTTGGGAGGTTTTTGATGACTGCTTCAATTTCCTCCCTGGTTATTGGCCTGTTCAGGTTTTCTATTTCTTCCTGCTCCCATTTTGGTCATTTGTGGTTTTTCCAGAAGTGTATCCATTTCCTCTAGATTGCCTAATTTATTGGTGTATAGCTGCTCATCATACATTTTTAAAATCATTTGTATTTCCTTGGTATTGGTGGTGATCTCTCCTTTTTCATTCGTGATTTTATTAATTTGAGTCTTTTTGCTTTTTAATAAGGGTGGCTAATGGTTTATCTCTCTTATTAATTCTTTCAAAGAAACAATTTCTGATTTTGTTGTTCTGTTCTACAGTTCTTCTGGTCTCTATTTCATTGAGTTCTGATCGAATCTTTATTATCTCTCTTCTCCTGCTTGGTGTAGGTTTTATGTCCTACATAATAACCTTCTTTCTCCAGTTCCTTTAGGTGCAAGGTTAGCTTGTGTCTTTGAGGTTTTTCCAGTTTTTTTGAGGGATGCTTGTATTGCAATGTATTTCCTTCTTAGGACTGCTTTTGGTGTAACCCAAAGATTTTGAACAGCTGTATCTTCATTGTTATTTGTTTCCATGAATCTTTTTAATTCTTCTCTAATTTCCTGCTTGACCCTTTCATCTTTTAGCAGGATGCTCTTTAACCTCCATTTGTTAGAGTTTCTTCCAAATTTCTTCTTATGATTGAGTTCTAGTTTTAAAGTTTATAGTCTGAAACTATGCAGGGGATATACCAATGTTTTGGTATCGATTGAGACCTGATTTATGACCCAGCATGTGGTCTATTCTGGAGAAAGCTCCATGTGTCCTTGAGTAGAATGTGTATTCAGTTGGTTTCAGGTGAAAAGTTCTGTAAATATCTGTGAAATCCATCCGGTCTAGTGCATTATTTAAAGGCCTTGTTTCTTTGGTGATGTTGTTCTTAGAAGATCTGTCATTTGCCGAAAGTGCCATGTTGAGGTCTCCTATTATTAGTGTATTCCTATCTAAGTATGCTTTTACTTTGGTTATTAATTGATTGATAAAGTTGGCAGCTCCCACATTAGGGGTATAAATATTCATGATTGTTAGGTATTCTTATTGGATAGACTGTTTAAGTATGATATAGTGTCCTTCTTCATCTCATACTACACAGCCTTTGGGATCAACTTTAATTTATGTGATATGAGGATTGTTACCCCAGCTTTCTTTTGAGGACCATTTGAATGGTAAATGGTTCTCCAACCTTTCATTTTTAGGCTGGAGTTTTCCTTAGGTCTCAAATGAGTATCTTGTAGACGGCAAATAGATGGGTCTTGTTTTTTTATCCAGTCTGAAACCCTGCATGTTTTTTTGATGGGATCATTCACCCCATTCATGTTCGGAGTAACTATTTAAAGATATGAATTTAGTGTCATCGTAATACCTATGCAGCCCCTGCCTTATGGATTATTTCTTTGACCTTCCTCTTTCTATTACAGGGTCACCCTTAATATTTCTTGCAGAGCTGGTTTGGTGGTCACATATTCTTTCAGTTTCTGCCTATCTTGGAAGTTCTTTATTTCTTTTTTTTAAAGAAGATTTTATTTATTCATGAGAGATACAGAGAGAGAGAGAGAGGCAGAGACATAGGCAGAGGGAGAAACAGGCTCCATGTAGGGAGCCCAATGTGGGACTCGATCCCAGAACCCTGGGATCACGTCCTGAGCTGAAGGCAGACGCTCAACTACTCAGCCACCCAGGCATCACTTTATCTCTCCTATTCTGAATGACAGCCTTGCTGGATAAAGCATTCTTGGCTTCATGTTCTTCTCATTTAGGACCCTGAATATATCCTGCCAGCCCTTTCTGGCCTGCCAGGTCTCTGTGGAGCATTCTGATGTTTCTCTAATATTTTTCCCCATATAAATTTAGAATCTCTTGTCTCTTGCTGCTTTAAGGATTTTCTCTTTATCTTTGTAATTTGCAAGTTTCACTATTAAGTGTCCAGGTGTCCAGTGGTTTTTATAGATTTATTTGGGGGGGAGGTAGGGACCTCTCTATCTTCTGGATCTGAATGCCTGTTTCCCTCCCCAAATTAGGGAATTTCTCAGCTATAATTTGTTGAAATATGCTTTCTGGCTCTCTGGCCCTCTTGGCGCTTTTTGTAACCCCACTCATATATAGATTCTTCCTTCTGAGGTTATCATTTATTTCCTCATGGTCTTTTCATTGTTTTTCTCTTTTTTCCTCTGTTTCCTTCAATGGCATCAATTTGTCTTCTATGTTGCTCACTCTTTCTTCCACCTCATTAACCCTCCTTGTTAGGACATTCAGTTTGGATTGCATCTCATTTAATTGATTTTTAATTTCAGCCTGATTAGTTGTAAATTCTGCAGTCATGAAGTCTCCTTTATGCTTTTTTCAAGAGCCACCAGTAGCTTTATAATTGTGTTTCTGAATTGGCTTTCTGACATTGAATTAAAATCCATATTCTGTAACTCTGTGACAGAGAGTACTGTTTCTGATCCTTTCTTTTGTGGTGAGTTCTTCCTTCTAGTCATTTTTCTCAGTGCAGAGTGGGTGTATGAGCAGGCTGAGTCAAGAATATCAACCATCATTCGTTTTGTTATATATAGTTAACTTTTTAAAAAAATATATGTTATTTATTTATTCATGAGAGACAGAGGCAGAGACATAGGCAGATGAAGAAGCAGGCTCCATGCAGGAAGCCTTAGGTGGGACTTGATTCCGGGACTCCAGGATCACGCCCTGAGCCAAAGGCTCAACCACTGAGCCACCCAGGCGTCCCTGTTACAGTTAACTTTTAAAAGTTTTTTTTTTGTATATATTTAGTACAAGTTACTTATGATGTATAGATTTTGCAAATATTTTCTTCCAGTCTATAATTTGTATGTCTATTCTCTTACCTGTGTGTTTCATAGTGCAAAGGTTTTTAATTATAATTAATTCTAATTTATCAATTTGTTCTTTCTTAGATTATGTTTTTGATGTCATATCTAAAAAGTTACCATTAAAATAAAATCACCTAAATTTTCTTCTATTTTTTTTCTGTAAGTTTTAGAGCTTTGTACTTTCCAATTAATTTTATAATACATTTTGAGTTAACTTTTGCATGAGTTATAAGATGTTATATTGGATAATTTATTTTTGTATAATGTGGTAGAAATTTTGAATATTAGATTTAGTATTATGCATCGTGTTACATCTTATAAATTGAGAAGGCCTTGGATAGTCTAACTGCAAGTCTTCTTCCCCAAACTGTTCACATGGATATGGTTTCCAGCCAAAAAACACTTCATTATCATGGAAATAAGGCATAGTGCTTTGTTATTCCCAAGTAGTGGGCTTCAGTTCACTGCTAGCCTGAGGAATTATTCAAACAAAGCTTGATGGGATGAACACTGGGTCTTATACTATATGTTGGCAAATAAATTCCAATAAAAATATACAAAACAAAACAAATAAACAAAAAAAAGCAATCAAGTTCTCCAGAGGTGACCATGTGTCTTTCGTTTTGTTAATGCAAAGCCTGCCTCACAGCCCCTGCCTTTTCAAAAAAGTATAAATCCTTTGTGACACTGCAGGGCTCAGTAACCTTTTCTCCGGTCTCTGTTCATATATGACTGGTAAAGTGCTATCAATCTCATCTGTCTAGTGTCAGCTGTATTGTGTTTGGCTTTCCAAAGGAAGAGGAAGGGAATCCTTCACTCACCAATAGGTTGAAGATGATTCCAGTAACATTTGTTAAAAACGCTATGCTTTTCCCATTTGATTGCCTTCATTTTTCTGAAATATCAGTTGATTATATTGTTGTGGGTCTATTTATGAATTCTTTATTCTAATTCATGGATCTACATACCAATCTCATGCTTCACCAATACCACACTGTCTTAATTACTACGCTTTTGCAGGAAATCTTGAAATTATATAGAGTGCATTCTTCAATTTTCTTTTTGTCCTTCAGATTTTCATTCTAGGTCTTTTTCTTTTTTGTATAAATTTTAGAATTGGGGCACGTGGGTGGCTCAGTGATTGAGCATCTGCCTTTGGCTCAGGTTGTGATCCTGTGGTCCTGGGATCTGGGATCTAGTCCTGCATCAGGATCCTTGCAGGGAGCCTGCTTCTCCCTCTCCTGTGTCTCTGCCACTCTCTCTCTGTGTCTCTTACGAATAAATAAATAAAATCTTTTAAAAAATTGGGGAAGCCTTGAAAACTTAACAGTATTATGTCTTTCAATCCATGAACATGGATAATCTTTTCATTTATTTATATCTTTGGTTTAATTCCTCAGGGTTTTATAACTTTCTGCATTTAGATCCTATACATATTTTTGTTAGATTTATACCTAAATACTTCATTTTTAGAGTGCTAATATATAATTCATATTTTTAAAATTTCAAATTTCAATTGTTCATTGATGATACATAGGAAGCAATTTTTTTAATGTTGACTTTACATCTTTTTTAAAAATATTTTATTTATTTATTCATGAGAGATACAGAGAAAGAGAGAGAGAGGCAGAGACATAGGCAGAGGGAGAAGCAGGCTCCATGCAGGGAGCCTGACGCGGGACTCGATCCCGGGCCTCCAGGATCACGCCCCGGGCGGAAGGCGATGCTAAACGGTTGAGCCACCCGGCCTGCCCGACTTTACATCTTTTGAACTTGCTATACTTAATATTTGAAATTTTTTTCTTTCTTGTAGATTTTTAATGGTTTCCTATGTAGCTTATGTCCTTTATAGGCAAAAACAGTTTTGTGTGTTTTCTTTTAAATCTGCATACATTTTATTTCTTTTTCTTGCTTTGTTGTGCTGGGTAGGAATTCCAGAATGATTTTGAATAAATAGTTATGGTGAGAGGACATTCTTACCTTATTCCTGACCTTAGCATGAAAACATATCCCTTTACATGATTAAAGTATGACCTTAGATGTCGTATTTTGGTGTGATTTTCTTTTTCAAGGTGACGAAGTTTACTTATATAGCTAGATATCTGAAATTTTTTTAGCCATAATTGGGCACTGCATTGCATCAATTTTCTATGTGTATCAGTAACATAATTATATATTTTTTCATATTTTAAAATATTTTTCCTTTTGGATTACATTGATTAAATTCCCTCCTTTGATTTTTTTGTTATAATTGATAAAATTGTATATATTTAAAGTATACAATGTGATGATTTGATATACATTGTGAAAGGAATACTAAAAATTAACACATCTATCATTTCACAGTAACATGTTGTGCCTTAGATCTTCAAAATTTATTCATCTTAAAACTTAAAGTTTGTACTCTTTGACCAACATTTCTCTATATCTTCTACTTACCAGCCCTTGACCATCACCATTCAATTCTATTTTTATGAGTTAGTTCTTTTTAAAAAAATAAGATTTCATGTAAAAGAGATATTACATAGTATTTGTCTGAGTTGTCTATTCTGTTTCATTGTTTATGTGTCTATTTTTATGCCAGTACCACACTGTGCTGATTGCTATATTTTGTGATATAATTTGAAATAAGGAAGTGTAGTATCTCCAGATTTGTTTTTTCAAGACTGGTTATTTGGGATATTTTGTGGTCCTATGCAAATTTTAGGATATTTTTTATTTATGTGAAAAAAATGCCATTGGAATTTTAATAGAGATTGCATTGAATCTGTCAATCACTTTGGTTGTATAAGGATTTTAACATTAATTTTTACAATCCAAGAACCTGAGATATCGTTCTTATTTGTGTCTTCTTCAATTTCTTTCAATGTTTTGTAGTTTTCGGTGTATATGTCTTTTGTCTCCTTGGTTAAATTTATTCCTAAGTATTTTATTTATTTTTAATGCTATTGTAATTGGGATTGATTCTTTACTTTCTCTTTTAGATAGCTTATTGTTAGTGATAGAAGACTAACTGAGTTTTATTCATTGGTTTTGTATCCTGCAACTTTCATTTATTAGTTCTGATAATCTTTTGCTGAAGTCTTTGGGGTTTTCTCCATATAAAATTATACCATCTGAAAACAGATAATTTTACTTCCTCTTTATAATTTTGTTGTCCTTTATTTCTTTCTCTTGCCTAATTGCTGTGATTGGGAATTTTAGTACTATGTTGACCAGAAATGACAAGAGTGGAAATTCTTGTCTTGATCTTGATCCTAAAGGAAAAGCTTTTAGCTTTTCACCATTGAGATTAAGCTGCTAGTTGTTGGCTTGCAAAACGTAGCTTTTATTATGTTGAAGTATGCTTCTTATATATCTATTTTGTTGAGAGTTTTTTTCCTGAAAGAATGTTGAGTTTCTCAAGTGCTTTTTCTATATCTTTTGAGATTATAATATGATTTTTATTCTTTATTCTGTTAATGTAGTATATCACATTAACTGATTTGTATACACTGAACCAATCTTGATTTCCAGGGATAAATCCCAGTTGATCATGATGTATGATTCTTTTATTTTTTTTATTTTTTATTTTTGATTCTTTTATTTTTATTTTATTTATTTATTTTAAAGATTTTATATATTTATTTATTCATGAGAGAGAGAGAAAGAGAGAGAGAGAGAGAGAGAGGCAGAAACACAGGCAGAGGGAAAAGCAGGCTCCATGCAGAAAGCCCAATGCAGGAATTGATCCTGGGACCTGGGATTATGCCATGAGCCAAAGGCAGACACTCAACTGCTGAGCCACCCAGGCATCCCATATGATTCTTTCAATATTCTATTGAATTCAGTTTGCTTCTAGTTTGTTGGGGATTTTTGCATATATGTTCATCAGGAATATTGTCTTGTAATTTTTGTTTCTTGTAGTCTGCATGTCTGGTTTTAGTATCAGGGTAATTGTGATCCTGCAAAATGAATTTGAAATTGTTCCTCTTAATTTTTTTGGAGAAAAAGCACTGGAGAAGTGTTGCCTTTAATTCTTCTTTGAATATTTGGTATAATTTACCAATGAAACTATTTTTTTCCAGGTGTTTTCTTTTTTGAGAGATTTTGACTACTGATTTAATTTCCTACTAGTTATTAGTCTTTTAAGATTTTATTTTTCATCATGATTCAATCTTGGTATGTTGTATGTTTTTAGGAATTTGTCCATTTCTTTTAGGTTATCCAATTTGTTAGTGTATAATTCTTCATAATACTTTCTTATAATCATTGTATTTCTGTGCTATCAGTTGTAATGTTTCCTTCTTCATCTCCGATTTTATTTACTGTCTTTTCTCTTTTATTCTTAATCTATTTAAAGGTTTGCCAATTTTTATGTTTTCAAAACGACAACTTCTCATTTCATTTATCTTTTCTATTGTGTTTCTATTCCTTATTTCATTTATTTCTGCTCTGATCCAATTTTGCCTACTTTAGGCTTCTTTTTCTTTTTATAGTTTCTTGAGGTTAAAAATTAGTCGGTTTATTTAAGATCTTTAATTCTGAATGTGGGCATATATCAATATAAGCATCCTTAGATGTACATCCTCAATTTAGGTATTATAATTCTCAGAACTGCTTTTTTTTTTTTTGCACCCATTAGTTTAGTATATTATATTTTACATATTTGTTTGTTGTAAGATATTTGCTGCTCATGATAATTTAAACTTCCACATATACGTCACTCTTCCAGTTATTTTCCTGTTATTAATTTCTAGTTTCATACCATTGTGATTAGAGAGGTTATGACAGAATCTCAGTCTTCTCAAATTTGTTAAGGCTTCTTTCATGACCTAACATAGAATTTACCCTGAAGAATATTCTCTGTTGTGCACTTGAGAAGAAAGTATAATCTGTTGCTATTGTGTGGAATGTTCTATTCCATATTTTGTCCAATATATTCAAGCCTAATATTTCCTCATTGATATCCTATCTAGATTATCTACTAATTGTCAAAAGTGGGGTATTGATTCCCTGCTATTGTGTTGTTTTCTTTTTTCCCTTTAATTGTTATTTGCTTAATATATTTAACTGCTGTGATGTTCAGTGCATACATACTTAGAATTGTTAAATTCTTCAATGATTTGATATCTTTATCATTATATCATAACTTTCTTTGTCTCTTGTTATTTTTTAATTTAAATTTTATTTTATCTAATATAAGTATAGCCACTCCTGTTCTCTTTTGGTTTTCATTTGCATGGAATATTATTTTACATCCCTTCACCTTAGACCCTTAAAGCTGAAATGAATCTCTTGTAGGCAACATGTAATTGAAACTTTTTAAAATTTTTATCTTTTTAAGATTTTATTTATTTATTTATGAGAGACACAGAAAGAAGGCAGAGACATAGGCAGAGGGAGAAGCAGGTTCACTGCAAGGAGCTCAATGTGGGACTCAATCCCAGAATTCTGGGATCAGGCCCTGAGCCAAAGGCAGATGCTCAACCACTGAGCCACCCAGGTGACCCTGAATCTTTTTTTTTTTTTTTTCATTCATGCACACTATGTCTTTTGTTTGGCTAATTTAGTCTATTTAACAATGTAATTGTTGAGAGGTGAGGACTTACTCTTCCCATCTTAACTATTTCATAGTTCCTTGTTCCTTTCTTCCTCTTTTGCTGTCTTTCTTTGTGTTTGATGATTTCTACAGTAATATGCTTTGATTCCTTTTCTTAATCTTTTAACTTTCTACCACAGGTTTTTGCTTTGTTATTGCCATGTAGCTTACATAAAATGTCTTATGCTCATAACAATCCATTTTAAGTGGATAACTTCAACTGTAGATAAAAACTGCATCTTTTTATTCTCTCTCCATATTTTGTTTTTGATGTAAAAATTTACATCTTTTCGTATTGTCTAAGTATCAACAAATTGTTGTAGCTTTATTTATTTATTTATTTATTTACTTACTTACTTACTTATTTTTGGAGGGTCACCTGTGTGGCTCAGTGGGTTAAGCATCTGCTTTTGCCTCAGGTCATGATCCCAGGGTTCTGGGATTGAGTCCCTTGTCAGACTCCCTGCTCAGTGGGGAATCTGCTTCTACCTCTCCCTCTGCAGCTCCCCCTGCTTGTTTGTTCTCTCTCTGTCAAATAAATGAATAAATAAAATATTTAAAAATTTGTTTTTTAACTTTTTTTTACTGGGGTTAAGTGATTTACACACTACCATTACATATTAGAGTATCTTGAATTTGACTATATACTTATCAATGAGTTTTATACTTTAATGTTTTCATGTTACTAATTAGTGTCGTTTTATTTCAGCCTGAAAAATTCCCTTTAGCTTTTCTGGTAAGACTGGTCAAATGGTGATGAATTCCCTTGGCTTTTGTTTGGGAACATATTTATCTTTTCTTCATTTTTGAAGGAGAGCTTTTTTGGGTAAAGTATTCTTGTTTGGCAGGGTTTTTTTCCCTTTCAGCATTTTGAATATACCAACCTACTCTCTTCTTGCCTGGAAATTTCTGTTTTTTTAAGATTTTATTTATTTATTCATGAGACAGAGTGAGAGGCAGAGACATAGACAGAGGGAGAAGCAGGCTCTTCACAGGGAGCCTGATGTAGGACTTGATCTCGGGGCCTCCAGGATCACACCCTGAGCCAAAGACATGCTCAGCCACTGAGCCACCCAGGTGTCCCTTGACTGGAAATTTCTGCTGAGAAACCCACTGATAGCTCTACAGAGTTCTCTTGTGTGAGATGATTTTTTCTCTTGCTAATTTGAAGACATTAAACATTAAACATTCAGTTTACTTTTTCCTTGTGTGTATTTATGGTCAGTTGTATCTTTTGAGAAGATACAAATTTTATTTTCCATTTTATTTAAATTATAAAAGTTGAAAGAAGTCATCCATAGCTTTCTTTTATTATTTGTTTTATTATTCTTTGTCAGTTTGATTATAATGTGTCTTGGTGAAGTATTTGGTTTGAATCTGTATGGAAACCTAGAAGTTTCATGTACCTGGAATCCATATCTCCTCCCAGATTTGGGAAGTTCGGACATTTCATTTTCTGTTTTACTTTATTTTGCTTTGTTTTGGAGGGATGGAGGGACAAAAGGAGAGAGGGAATCCAAGCAGGCTCCATGCCCAATGCAAAGCCTGATGCGGGGTCAATTTCACAATCCTGACATCATGACCTAAGCCAAAATCAAGAACTGGACACCCAACTGATTAAGACACCCAGGCATCCCACAGCCTGTCTTTCTTTCTTTCTTTCTTTCTTTCTTTCTTTCTTTCTTTCTTTCTTTCTTTCTTTCTTCTTTCTTTCTTTCTTTCTTTCTTTCTTTCTTTCTCTTCTTTCTTTCTTTCTCTTTCTTTCTTTCTTTCTTTCTTTCTTTCTTTCTTTCCTTCCTTCTTTCTTCTTTCAAGATTTTATTTATTTATTTGAAAGAGACAGAGTGAGTGAGAGAGAGCCTGAGTAAGGAGCAGGGGGAGAGGCAGAAAGAGAGGAAAAAGCAGGATCCACACTGAGAAGGGAGTCGAATGTGGGGCTCAATCCCACGACTCTTGGATCATGACTTGAGCCCAAGGCAGATGCTTAACTTACTGATCCACCCAGGATCCTTTGCCATTCTTTCTTTAAATAAGCTTTCTGCCACTTTCTCCTCCTTGACTTCTAGGACTCCCATAATTTAAATATTGTTTAATTGGACTGTACCCTATAATTCATGTAGGTTTTCTTTAGACTTTTAATGTTTTTTTTTTCTTCTCTGACTGGATAATTTCAAATTACTTGTGTTTGTGCTCACAGATTCTTTTTCTGCTCAATCAAGTATGATGTCAATACTCTCTATTATATTGTTCATTTCTTCCATTGTGTTCTTCAGTTATAAAATTGCTATTTTTTATTATTTTTATTTCTTAGTTGAACTTCTCATTTTGTTCATTTTTCTGATTTTGTTGAGTTCTTCTATCTGTTTTTCTTATAGCTTGCTTAGTTTCTTTAAAACAATTATTTTGAATTCTTTATCTGGCAACTCATAATCTATTTCTTTAGGTTTGTTACTTTGTTATTGTGTTACTTTGATGGTCTCCTGATTTCTTTTAGTTATTTTTTTTTAAAGATTTATTTATTTATTCGAGAGAGATAGATAGATAGATAGATAGAGAGAGACAGGGGGAGAAGCAGGCTCCATGCAGGGAGCCCGATGTGAGACTCCATCCCAGTTCTCCAGGATCACACCCTGAGCTGAAGGTGGCGCTAAACTGCTGAGCCACCAGGGCTGCCCATGATTTTTGCGTTTCTTATATCCTTTCACTGATACCTGTGCATATGATGGAACAGACAACTCTTCCTGACTTTATAGTCTGACTTCTAGGAGGAAGGCTTTGTGGGTGGATGTGAGGGTAATGGCTGGGTGAAGTGTGGCAGTCACAGTTCCAATGAAGACTCAACATAGTCTCCATACCACTCCATAAACTGAAGTCAGCTTTGACAAAAATTTCAGGCATCCTCAATGGCCAGTGCTGCAAGTAGGCTATAGAGTTGGTAAAGGCTATTGTCATCTTCAGTGGCAAAGGCTCCCAGGATCCACCTCATCTCTTTGTCTACTATGGATATTGTGGCCAAGAAGATCCTTCTCATCACCTGACCCAGTTTGTGAGAGTCTTTATGCTTATGGTATTACTGGTGCCTGATATGTGGGGGCCTGGGGCACTGGCTAGCCTGCAGCAGTGTGGCTCCAAGCCTGTGTCATGGATACCCAGAATAGCCATGGAGGAGAGACTGGAATGTGGGCTCTGTGGAGTGACAGTGGCTCCAGGGTTTGAAGAACTGGCTAATTCATAGTGGAAGTGGCTCTGGTGTGTGTAATGAGGGTGCACACTGAGGAGTCAGGGGTAGCATTCAAAGTATTGTTACATGTGGAGGGAGATGAGCTTTAGGATTTGGGACATTGGGCTAGCCTGCAGCAGCATCACTAGTAATACCCATGACACAGGTGTACATGGAGCAGCCATAGAGGCAGATATTGGAGCATGAGTAGGTATAGAAAAGCTGCAGAGCCAGCTCTGGTGTTTAGGCTGTTATTTACCAGTAGTGAAAGCTGCTGCTCTCTTCTCTGAAGCAAGCTGCTGGGATCCATACTGATTAACACAACCTGGTTTCCTACTGTGAAAGCTATGGATTCTCCACAGTAGTTTCGGGAGCTGTTGAGGTCCTTCTTGACAAAGACTGCCAGAGGTCTTCAAAGAGAAGCCCTCTGGTGGGTTGTCTTGGCACTTGCTGCATGCCTGATACAGATAATGCTCACATTTGTTCTTATCTGTCACCTTTAGACATCTCAGTTATGTTAATCTCCCTGTGATTCTTTCTTTGTGGTTATTCTCTCTTTTTTTTTTTTTTGCTCTACTATGTTGCTATATGTTCTTAATTGGACTCTTGGGCCTTCCCAGGACTAGTTTTGTTCATGGATTCTTTCTTTCTTTCTTTCTTTCTTTCTT
Organism: Canis lupus baileyi; assembly: GCF_048164855.1. Lineage (NCBI taxonomy): Eukaryota > Metazoa > Chordata > Mammalia > Carnivora > Canidae > Canis > Canis lupus. Next base: position 26,964,518 of record NC_132857.1, on the reverse strand, counting down.
TCTTTCTTTCTTTCTTTCTTTCTTTCTTTCTTCTTTCTTTCTTTCTTTCTTTCTCTTTCTTTCTTTCTTTCTTCTTTCTTTCTTTCTTTCTTTCTTTCTTTCTTTCTTTCTTTCTTCTTTCTTTCTTTCTTTCTTTCTTTCTTTCTTTCTTTCTTTCTTTTTCTTTCTTTCTTTTGGGCAAAGGCTGGTATTTCTTATTCTGCCATCTTGCTGATAGCAATCAGCTTGCAGTGATTGATTTTTGAATGTTGAACCAGATTTACATTTCCATAATATATGTCATTTAGGTGAGTATAATTCTCTTTTACATTGTTGGATTCAATTCACTAATAATTTGTTGAAGGTTTTTACATGTGAGATACTGATTTGTAGCTTTCTTTCCTTGTATATTATCTTATTTCGGTATTAACATAATGTCAGCCCTATAGAATAAGTAGGAAATGTTTCCTCTGCTTCTGTTTTATGGACGTGATTGTCAGGATTTAGTATTATTTCTTAAATATTTGGCAGAATTCACTAGTGAAACCATCTTAGTTTGGTAATATAGTTTTTGAAGAGTAATTAATTCAATTTCTTTTATAGATGAAAGGCTATTTTTTTTCCTTGTGTGTATTATGGTCATTTGTATCTTTTGAGAAATTGTTCATTTTATTTATTATAAAAGTTGAAAGAAGAGTCATCCATAGCTTTCTTTTATTATTTTTTAAATGTTCAAGCCTTTAGTTATGATGATTCCTTTTCATTTCTGATATCGGAATTTTCTAATTCTTTCTCTTTTCTCTTATTTAGCTTAACAGAAGGTTTATCATCTTTATTGATCTATTCAAATAATCATTCTGTTGATATTATCTATTGTCTTAGTTTCAATTTCATTGATTTATACTCTGATTTTTATTATGTATTTGTTTTTCTGCTTGCATTAACCTTAAATTGCTCTTATTTCTCTAGTTTCCTAAGGTGGAAGTTCATGTTATTGATTCTGGATTATTCTTCTTTTCCAATACATGTATTTAGTACTACAAATTCCCTAAAAGTATTGCTTTCACTACATACTACAAATTTGTATGAGTTATTTTTCATTTTTACTTAGTTAAAAATTCCAAAATTGTTTTGAGGATTATTATTTTATTTATGTATTATTAAGAAGTAATATTTAAGTTTTAGACATTTGGGGATATTTCAACTATCTGTTACTGATTTCTACATTAATCTCACTGTCATCTGAGAATATACCTTGTATGATTTCTATTCTTTTAAATTTGTTAAAATATGTTTTATGGCCCAGGTCTTGTTGAATGTTCCACTTGATTTTTATAAGAGTATGTGTTCTGCCATTGTTGGATAAAATATTTATATATGTCAGTTAGATCTAGTTGATTGATGGTGTCATTCAGCTCAACTACATTATTACTGATTTTCTGCCTGCCTTATCTATCAATTACTTTAAGAGGGATGGTGAACTCTATAATAGCTGAATTGTCTAGTTCTCCTTCAGATTTATCTTTTTTACCTCATGTGTTTTGATTCTTTTTTATTTTTATTTTTTAGGTACATATGCTTCAGATTCTTGTCTTTAGTAAATTAATTTACTAATTTGTCATTATGCAATATCTCTCTTTATCCCTGATAATATTCCTTGTTCTGAAGCTTGTTTTGTCTGAAATTAATTTAGCTATTCTACTTTTCTTTTGATTAGTGATATTTTTCACCATTTCTTTACTTTAACCCTATCTCAATCTTTATTTTAAAGTGGGGTCCTTGTAAATAGCCTATATTTGAGTCTTGTTTTCTTTTTTAATCAACTCTGACAATCTCTGTCTTTTCATTAATGTTACTAGACCATTCACATTTAAAATGATTATTGAATAGATTGATTGTCTATGTAAGTGTTTGCTATTGGTTGCATTTCTTCCTCTTGTTTTTCTCCTCTTTTCCTGTTTTATTTTATTGTAATTTGTTTTAAAGATTTGATTTATTTATTTGGGGGATATATAGGGGAAAAGCATGAACATAGGGAGGGGCAGAAAAAGAAGCAGACTCCCCACTGAGCAGGGAGCCCAATATGATGCTGAACACTGGGATTATGACCTAAGCTGAAGGCAGATGCTTAACCGAGCCACCCAGGCACCCCCTGCCTTTTCTTCTTTTATTTGAGCATTTTTTATAAAGCCATTCAATCTCTTTTCTCACCACATCACAAATTTTAAAAATGTAGTGGTTGCTTAGGGTCTACAATATACATTTTAAGCTAATAAAAGTCCACTTTTAAATAACAGTATAGCACTTCATATGTAGTGGAGATACCTTAGAGAAGTGTGTTATTTCTACCTCTAACCATTTTTTGGGTGTTACTGTCATTCATTTCACTTGTTCATAAGTTATAATCAAATACATTGTTACTACTGTTGCTTTACTCTTTTATTGAAGTATACTTCAATAAAACATTGTAACATTGCCACACAATGTTGCATTAGTTCCAGGTGTACAACAAAGTAATTCTACTACAACTTCATATACCATGCTATGCTCACCACAAGTGTAGTTACCATCAGTTACCTTGCAATACTATTATTACCACAGATTATATTCTCTATACTGTGCCTTTCATCCCTGTGACTTATTCATTCCATAACTGGAAGCGTGCATGTCCCACTTCCCTTCACCTATTCCCTATCCCCTTTCCCCTCTGGCAACTACCCTTTTGTTCTCTGTATTAATGAGTCTGTTTCTGTTTTTTGTTTGTTTGTTCATTTGTTTTTTAGGTTTCACATATGAAAGTGAAATCATATGACAGTTGTTTTTCTCTCTTTGACTTATTTCATTTAGCATAATTTCTTCTGTGTCCACCCATGTTGTCACAAATGGCAAGATCTCATTTTTTTATGGCTGAGTAATATTACATTGTATATATATTATATATGTATACATATATATGCTACATTATACATGTACATACATATGTTACATATATGTTTGCCCAGCAAAATCAAAACCAAAACCAAAAATTCTCAACAAATGAAAAGGCAATTTACAGAATGAGAGAAAATGTTTGCAAGTGATACATATGATGGGTAAACATCCAAAATATACAAATAACTTATACAACTCAACACCACAAAAATAAATAACCCACTTAAAACATGAAGAATAGGGCAGCCTGGGTGGCCCAGCAGCTTGGTGCCACCGGCCCAGAGCATGATCCTGGAGACCCGGGATCGAGTCCCACATCGGGCTCCCTTCATGGAGTCTGCTTCTCTCTCTGCCTGTGTCTCTGCCTCTCTCTGTCTGTCATGAATAAATAAATAAAAACTTATTTAAAAAAAATGAAGAATATCTGATAGATATTTTTCCCAAATGGACATATAGATTGGCAACAGACACCTGAAAATATGTTCAACATCACTAATCTTCAGGAAAATGCAAATCAAAACCACAATGAGGTATCACCTTACATGTGTCAAAAAGACAAGTAACAATAAGTTTTAATTAGTATGTAGAGAAAAGGGAACTGTTGGTGGGAATGTAAATTGGTTCAACCACTGTGGAAAAAGTATGGAGGATTCTCAAAAAATTAAAAATAGAAATATCATACAATCCAGTAATACCAATAGTGGTTATTTATTCAAAGAAAAAAAAATGAATGCAAGATATACACACCCTTATGTTTATTGCAGCATTATTTGCAAATGCCAAGATATGGATGCAACTATTATTGCTTTAAACAAAGTTATCTTTTTGATCAACTAAGAATTTGAAAAGAAAAATAAAATATCTTGTAGTGATTTATCTATTTTATGAAGATCATCCTCACTTAATGTATGTTCTGATGGCTGATTTAGATTTTTCTCCTATCTGAAAATTATTTCATTCTTTCAGCACTTCTTGATGAGCAGCTCTGCTGTTGTCAAATTTTTTCCTCCCACCACCATTTTTTTTTTTTTTTGGCCAAGAAAACTTAATTTCTCTTTCACATCTTGAACATTATTTTGCTCAATATAGAATTCTAGGCTATTTTTCCTCTATACTTTAGATATTTCATTCTAGTCTCCTTGTTTCATGGTTTCTGATGAGAAGTCCACTAAAATTCTTATTTTTCCTTTATATGTAATCCACTTCATCACTCCACAGTTCTGGCTGTTTTTTTCTTGTTTTTCCTCCCAATTTTAATATGTCTGTATTTGGAGAGACAGCAGTACTTATCCTGCTTGGTGTTTTCTAAGCTTCCTAGATCTATGGTTATTTCTTGTTTATTTTTACATTTTGGAAAGTTCTTGGCCATTATTACTTCAAGTATTTCTTCTGCTCCATTCAGTCATTTCTATTTTTCTGATATATTAATATCTCGTATACTGCATCTTTTGATATTATTCCACATTTTCTGAATAACTTGCTCAATTTTATTTGATGGTAATGATAATTACTATTATTAATTATTTTCTTGTTCTTTCCTTTGCACTTCAGTTTTGCAAATTTCTATAGTTTTGTCTTCAAGTTCACTCATTCTTTCCTTGGATTCAAATTTATTGTTGAGCCCATGAAGCAGGATTTTGCTTAATGTTCACTGAAGCTATGATACCAGGGCCATCAAATTCCTCTTATGTCCTTGTTTTTGCCTCCATGCGACCTTAGTGTTTTACTATGTACTCCTCCTCAGAGAGTGTGTGTCTTATAACTTTTTAACCTTTAATTTATGGCTATTACATTATGTTATAGTCTTACTGGTGTAATGATAAAGTGTGGATTAGGAGTAGCATTCTAGAATTCTTTTTTTCATTAAGTCTTAGTTTTGTTAATTTGTTTTTTTATTTTGGAATGTGACCTGTGAAAATATTTTTCCATTGGCCTAGCTTTTTGTTTTTCTGTTCTCTACCCTATTCCTTGACTGCAGTATTCACAATCTATTTTCTTAAAGCTCTGACTCCTTTTTATTATTTTTCCCCCTTAGATAAACCATGAAATGTGGAGGGGTATGGAGTGTGAGTAATTCCCTTTTTCATGTAGGATAAGTCTCTGGCAAAGTGCTTCTCCTTGGAGATTAGGCTTTTGTTATAGAGAGGTCTGTGGATTGATTTCATATAGGTTAATCTTACTGTCTCTCTGCTACAGCCCTGAGGACATCTTTCTAGATCTTCATCTGAGAATCTAGTAATTTTCCCAGAGATAAACCTCAGAAAATTCTAGTGTCCCCTAAGTTGTGGCCCGTAGAGAGGAGGGGCAAGATGGCGGAAGAGTAGGGTCCCCAAATCACCTGCCCCCACCAAATTACTTAGATAACCTTCAAATCATCCTGAAAATCTATGAATTCGGCCTGAGATTTAAAGAGAGAACAGCTGGAATGCTACAGTGAGAAGAGTTCGCGCTTCTATCAAGGTAGGAAGACGGGAAAAAAGAAATAAAGAAACAAAAGGCCTCCAAGGGGGAGGGGCCCCGCGAGGAGCTGGGCTGAGGCCGGGGCGAGTGTCCCCAGGACAGGTGAGCCCCGTCCAGGAGAAGCAGGAGCTGCACCAACCTTCCCGGGTGGAAAGGGGCTCCAGGGAGTTGGAGCAGGACCCCAGGAGGGCGGGGATGCCCTCGGGCTCCTGGGGACACTAACAGACACCTGCGCCCCAGGAGAGTGCGCCGAGCTCCCTAAGGGCTGCAGCACGCACGGCGGGACCCGGAGCAGCTGGGGGGGCTCGGGGGCGGCTCCGCGGAGGGGGCTGCGGGGCGGGAGCAGCTCGGGGGGCTCGGGGGCGGCTCCGCGGAGGGGGCTGCAGGCGGGAGCAGATCGGGGGGGCTGCGGGGCAGGAGCAGCTCGGGGGGGCTCGGGGGCGGCTCCACGGAGGGGGCTGCTGGGCGGGAGCGAGTCCAACAGCGCAGGCCCCGGAGCACAGGGCGCCGGGACACAGCCCAGGATCCGGCCTCCCCCGGGACAGGCAGAGGCCGGGAGGGCCCAGGACAGGGAGGACGCTCCTGCCCAGAGCTGAGCAGAGCAGCGGCCCCGCCCCGGAGCCTCCAAGTCCTGCAGACAGAGAGCTCAGGAGCTACTGCGGGAGCTGACTCCAGGCTCCAGAGCTGCCTCAGCCACTGGGGTTGTTCCTCCTGGGGCCTCACGGGGTAAACAACCCCCCTGAGCCCTGCACCAGGCAAGGGGCAGAGCAGCTCGCCCAAGTGCTAACACCTGAAAATCAGCACAATAGGCCCCTCCCCCAGAAGACCAGCTAGACGGACAAGATCCAGGGGAAGTCCAGGGACTTAAAGTATACAGAACCAGAAGATACGCCCCCGTGGTTTTTCTTTTTCTTTTTTTCTTCTTCTCTTTTTGTCTCTTTTTGATTTCTGATTGCTTCCCCCACCCTTTTTTTTTCACCTTTCTTTTTCTTTCTCTTTTTCTTCTCTTTTTTCCTTTTTTTCTTTTTCTCTTTTCTTTCCTTCTCTCTTTCTCCTTTTCCCAATACAACTTGTTTTTGGCCACTCTGCACTGAGCAAAATGACTAGAAGGAAAAACTCACCTCAAAAGAAAGAATCAGAAACAGTCCTCTCTCCCACAGAGTTACAAAATCTGGATTACAATTCAATGTCAGAAAGCCAATTCAGAAGAACTATTACACAGCTACTGGTGGCTCTAGAAAAAAAAGCATAAAGGACTCAAGAGACTTCATGACTGCACAATTTAGATGCAATCAGGCAGAAATTAAAAATCAATTGAATGAGATGCAATCCAAACTAGAAGTCTTAATCACGAGGGTTAACCAGGTGGAAGAATGAGTGAGTGACATAGAAGACAAGTTGATGGCAAAGAGGGAAACTGAGGAAAAAAGTGACAATTAAAAGACCATGAATGAAGATAGATTAAGGGAAATAAACGACAGCCTGAGGAAGAAAAACCTACGTTTAATTGGGGTTCCCGAGGGCGCCGAAAGAGACAGAGGGCCAGAATATGTATTTGAACAAATCCTAGCTGAAAACTTTCTAATCTGGGAAGGGAAACAGGCATTCAGATCCAGGAAATAGAGAGATCCCCCCCTAAAATCAATAAAAACTGTTCAACACCTCGACATTTAATAGTGAAGCTTGCAAATTCCAAAGACAAAGAGAAGATCCTTAAAGCAGCAAGAGACAAGAAATCCCTGACCTTTATGGGGAGGAGCATTAGGGTAACAGCAGACCTCTCCACAGAGACCTGGCAGGCCAAAAGGGCTGGCAGGATATATTCAGGGTCCTAAATGAGAAGAACATGCAACCAAGAATACTTTATCCAGCAAGGCTCTCATTCAAAATGGAAGGAGAGATAAAGAGCTTCCAAACAGGCAGCAACTGAAAGAATATGTGACCTCCAAACCAGCTCTGCAAGAAATTTTAAGGGGGACTCTTAAAATTCCCCTTTAAGAAGAAGTTCAGTGCAACAATCCACAAAAACAAGGACTGAATAGATATCATGATGACACTAAACTCATATCTGTCAATAGTAACTCTGAACATGAACGGGCTTAATGACCCCATCAAAAGGCACAGGGTTTAAGACTGGATAAAAAAGCAGTACCCATCTATTTTCTGTCTACAACAGACTCATTTTAGACAGAAGGACACCTACAACCTGAAAATAAAAGGTTGGAGAACCATTTACCATTCAAATGGTCCTCAAAAGAAAGCAGGGGTAGCCATCCTTATATCAGATAAACTAAAATTTACCCCGAAGACTGTAGTGAGAGATGAAGAGGGACACTGTCTCATACTTAAAGGATCTATCCAACAAGAGGACTTAACAATCCTCAATATATATGCCCCGAATGTGGGAGCTGCCAAATATTTAAACCAATTAATAACCAAAGTGAAGAAACACTTAGATAAAAACACTTATACTTGGTGACTTCAATCTAGCTCTTTCTACCCTCGATAGGTCTTCTAAGCTCAACATCTCCAAAGAAACGAGAGCTTTAAATGATACACTGGACCAGATGGATTTCACAGATATCTTCAGAACTTTACATCCAAACTCAACTGGATACACATTCTTCTCAAGTGCACATGGAACTTTCTCCAGAATAGACCACATACTGGGTCACAAATCAGGTCTGAACCGATACCAAAAGATTGGGATCGTCCCCTGCATATTCTCAGACCATAATGCCTTGAAATTAGAACTAAATCACAAAAAGAAGTTTGGAAGGACCTCAAACACTTGGAGGTTAAGGACCATCCTGCTAAAAGATGAAAGGGTCAACCAGGAAATTAAGGAAGAATTAAAAAGATTCATGGAAACTAATGAGAATGAAGATACAACCATTCAAAATCTTTGGGATGCAGCAAAAGCAGTCCTAAGGGGGAAATACATCGCAATACAAGCATCCATTCAAAAACTGGAAAGAACTCAAATACAAAAGCTAATGTTACACATAACAAAGCTAGAGAAAAAACAGCAGATGGACCTCATGCCCAACAGAAGAAGAGAATTAATTAAAATTCGAGCAGAACTCAACCAAATCGAGACCAGAAGAACTGTGGAACAGATCAACAGAACCAGGAGTTGGTTCTTTGAAAGAATTAATAAGATAGATAAACCATTAGCCAACCTTATTAAAAAGAAGAGAGAGGAGACTCAAATTAATAAAATCATGAATGAGAAAGGAGAGATCACTACCAACACCAAGGAAATACAAACGATTTTAAAAACATATTATGAACAAGTATACGCCAATAAATTAGGCAATCTAGAAGAAATGGACGCATTCCTGGAAAGCCACAAACTACCAAAACTGGAACAGGAAGAAATAGAAAACCTGAACAGGCCAATAACCAGGGAGGAAATTGAAGCAGTCATCAAAAACCTCCCAAGACACAAGAGTCCATGGCCAGATGGCTTCCCAGGGGAATTCTATCAAACATTTAAAGAAGAAACCATACTTATTCTCCTAAAGCTGTTTCGAAAGATAGAAAGAGATGGAGTACTTCCAAATTTGTTCTATGAGGCCAGCATCACCTTAATTCCAAAACCAGACAAAGACCTCACCAAAAAGGAGAATTACAGCCAAATATCCCTGATGAACATGGATGCAAAAATTCTCAACAAGTTACTAGCCAATAGGATCCAACAACACATTAAGAAAATTATTCACCACAACCGAGTAGGATTTATCCCCGGGACACAAGGCTGGTTCAACACTCATAAAACAATCAATGTGATTCATCATATCAGCAAGAGAAAAACCAAGAACCATATGATCCTCTCATTAGATGCAGAGAAAGCATTTGACAAAATACAGCATCCATTCCTGATCAAAACTCTTCAGAGTGTAAGGATAGAGGGAACTTTCCTCGACATCTTAAGCCATCTATTAAAAGCCCACAGCAAATATCATTCTCAATGGGGAAGCACTGGGAGCCTTTCCCCTAAGATCAGGAACAAGACAGGGATGTCCACTCTCACCACTGCTATTCAACATAGTACTGGAAGTCCTAGCCTCAGCAATCAGACAACAAAAAGACATTAAAGGCATTCAAATTGGCAAAGAAGAAGTCAAACTCTCCCTCTTCACCGATGACATGATACTCTACATAGAAAACCCCAAAGCCTCCACCCCAAGATTGATAGAACTCATACAGCAATTTGGTACCGTGGCAGGATACAAAATCAATGCCCAGAAAGTCAGTGGCATTTCTATACACTAACAATGAGACTGAAGAAAGAGAAATTAAGGAGTCAATCCCATTTACAATTGCACCCAAAAGCATAAGATTCCTAGGAATAAACCTCACCAAAGAGGTAAAGTATCTATACCCTAAAAACTATAGAACACTTCTGAAAGAAATAGAGGAAGATACAAAGAGATGGAAAAATATTCCATGCTCATGGATTGGCAGAATTAATATTGTGAAAATGTCAATGTTACCCAGGGCAATTTACACATTTAATGCAATCCCTATCAAAATAGCATGGACTTTCTTCAGAGAGTTAGAACAAATTATTTTAAGATTTGTGTGGAATCAGAAAAGACCCCAAATAGCCAGGAGAATTTTAAAAAAGAAAACCATAGCTGGGGGCATCACAATGCCAGATTTCAGGTTGTACTACAAAGCTGTGGTCATCAGGACAGTGTGGTACTGGCACAAAAACTTCCACATAGATCAATGGAACACAATACAGAACCCCGAAGTGGACCCTCAACTTTATGGTCGACTAATATTCGATGAAGGAGGAAAGACTATCCACTGGAGGAAAGACAGTCTCTTCAATAAATGGTGCTGGGAAAATGGACATCCACCTGCAGAAGAATGAAACTAGACCACTCTCTTGCACCATACACAAAAATATAGTCAAAATGGATGAAAGATCTAAATGTGAGACAAGATTCCATCAAAATCCTAGCGGAGAACACAGGCAACACCCTTTTTGAACTTGGCCACAGTAACTTCTTGCAAGATACATCCACGAAGGCAAAAGAAACAAAAGCGAAAATGAACTATTGGGACTTCATCAAGATAAGAAGCTTTTGCACAGCAAAGGATACAGTCAACAAAACTCAAAGACAACCTACAGAATGGGAGAAGATATTTGCAAATGACGTATCAGATAAAGGGCTAGTTTCCAAGATCTATAAAGAACTTATTAAACTCAACACAAAGAAACAAACAATCCAATCATGAAATAGGCAAAAGACATGAAGAGAAATCTCACAGAGGAAGACATAGACATGGCCAACATGCACATGAGAAAATGCTCGGCATCACTTGCCATCAGGGAAATACAAATCAAAACCACAATGAGATACCACCTCACACCAGTGAGAATGGGGAAAATTAACAAGGCAGGAAACCACAAATGTTGGAGAGGATGCGGAGAAAAGGGAACCCTCTTACACTGTTGGTGGGAATGTGAACTGGTGCAGCCACTCTGGAAAACTGTGTGGAGGTTCCTCAAAGAGTTAAAAATAGACCTGCTCTATGACCCAGCCATTGCACTGCTGGGGACTTACCCCAAAGATACAGATGCAATGAAACGCCGGGACACCTGCACCCTGATGTTTCTAGCAGCAATGTCCACAATAGCCAAATTGTGGAAGGAGCTTCGGTGTCCATCGAAAGATGAATGGATAAAGAAGATGTGGTTTATGTATACAATGGAATATTACTCAGCCATTCGAAACGACGAATACCCACCTTTTGCTTCAAAGTGGATGGAACTTGAAGTCAATCGGAGAAGGACAAACAGTGTATGTTCTCATTCATTTGGGGAATATAAATAATAGTGAAAGGGAATATAGGGGAAGGGAGAAAAATGTGTGGGAAATATCAGAATGGGAGACAGAACATAAAGACTCCTAACTCTGGGAAACGAACTGGGGGTGGTGGAAGGGGAGGAAGGCGGGGGGTGGGGGTAAGTGGGTGACGGGCACTGAGGAGGACACTTGACCGGATGAGCACTGGGTGTTATTCTGTATGTTAGTAAATTGAACACCAATAAAAATTATTTTATTAAAAAAAAAAAAGGCTTGGCAAAAAAACAAACAAACAAACAAACAAAAAAACAAACAAAAAAAAAACATGTGGCCCTTAGGAGCTTTTCAGTCTTAAACTAGTCTACACTTGACCTCTAGCATTTTGTCTAAATTAGTATTTACATATTTCTACTAGGCTTTGGTTCCAGCAACTTCTGCTCAAGGTAAGGAAATCTCCACTGTGTCTGACCCTACTGGTTTCTCCCCATTATGGGATGGCGATTTGTCCTGCAATATCAGTTCTCTGATGGGTCTAAGCAAAGTTGTTGGTTTTCAGTTTGACCTATTTTATCTTATAGTGACGATGGGCGTTACTATCCAAGCTCTTCTCATATTAGAACTGAAACTGGAAATTACAGATAAAAATTACAAATAAATTTTTATTTATTATTTTAAATAAAAATACTTAAAAATATTTTTAAATTTACTTTGGAATTTGGGTGTAGCTTCAGCCATTCTACTTGAAAGTGCCTGGGTCTGCTCATAGTTTTTTGTTTTGCATGTTTTTAACATTTTATTTATTACACATGAGCCTGAGGGCTTTTATTTTAATCCAAAACAGCCACACAAAAAGAAGAAAAATGGAATTGAATGATCAAAAGTAGTGTTAGAATTGGGAAATAATCTTAAAGTTGTTATTTAAAAACAAACAAAGTATTGTATATTTAATAGTTGTGTGTTGATATTTTAATGCCTGAATCCACTTTGCCTCTCACTAAATCCTTTCCTTACCTCTGGATCCCCAGTGAGTAATACAGCAATAACATTAAACTACTGTTTTAAATTAATATCTGGGCAAATTTTTGTCACCTCAAAACCAGGTGCTAGTGAAAGTTAGACTGGAGAATTTGGTTTTGGTTAGCCTTCACCTTCTCCACATGTGTGTGAGGCTGAAACAACAGGTGAGAGACAGAACTAAGGGATGATGTTGAGTACTCTGAAGAACTCTGAAATAAAGGGATGTGTTTATAGACATCCCTTTGTGATTCCAAAATCTCAAGTGTCTATGGAAGGCAATAAAGTAGTCTTCCCAGTGGATCACTCACATACAGCAAATAACTTGAAGTGATGGAAAGCATCAACTTTTGAGTTAGGCAGACTGGGATCAGGTGACAGTACTGTCACTCTACTCTTATGGCAGCACTGCTCAGACCTCCCTGCAAACAGTGAAGTTAACTGACAGTCCTCAGATGTTAAAAATGCCAAGATCCAGTTTCAGCTTCCAAGCTGAGACTGCTCTCCCTGGATAGCTTCAGTCAATGGCTACACATGGCTATGATACCAGAGTCTGGCCATTCCTATCTAATAATGGAACTCCTGCATCAGACAGTCTTTTTCCTGAGCTCCCAGTTGGATTGGCTGATATTGTCAGATGTCTTTGAGATGTAAGACACACTTTGTTCCATCCTAATGTCTTAGTTTCATGTTTATTCCCAAGTGTTGGTCTTTTCCTTCTGAACTTCTTACATTCTTCATTCTTTCTCAGTGATGGCTTCTACAGAACATTCCAGAAACAGTATGTGATCTTGGGCAGCTTATATAACATTATAACTATAAATTAAAAAAAAAGATTATCATTACTTCAAAAGTTTGTTGTGAAAGAAACAATGAGATGTGGGGAAAGTATTAGGGAATCTCTGGTTCCAATCCTGTAGCTCTTTTACTTATATGTCACCTAACAAGTAGGGTATACCTCCCTTTATAGATATACAGATATATGCTGTGTATATACTCTATATTGTAAGATGAGTGTTTAAGCTAAATTGAAATGAAAATGGGAAGCAAAAGAAGAAATAGATCAGGAGGCAAAAATGGAAGGGGGGAAAGACGACTGATTCTGCAGATTAAACTTACCACTAAAATGCACTTATTAATGAATATTGGGTCTAGTTGTGGAATAACTAGGTATTTGTCCTGCTTTGCCCTGTAAGAGTCATCTGATTTAATAGGGTAATTTATTTTTGCTTTTTTAAACAACTCATTGTTAAGAGGGTTGGAAAAGAAAGTAGTTAGAAGCCCTGGGATTCAAGATAAACATCAGTGAATGAAATCTGAGGTCTGCAGAAAGTCCCCAGGTTGGGGTCATCAAAATAAAAAAGTGCATGTGGTATCTTAAATATTACAACAAAATTGTCTCAAAAATAGTTGCCAAAATATAATATAAATTGCTGATTGTCTTTACAAAAGTCTTTCAAATTAGATCATTTTCTCTATTTTTTAGAAGAGTAATATCAGGCCACGCCCCTTTCCCAAAGTTATACATGGGAAATGATTGTCCAAACTAAAAAGTAAAATCAATGGCATCTGCACCATCACCTTTATTTCTACATGATTCTCTTTAAAGCAAAACAGATTGTCTGTGCAACATCTGCTTGGAAGCCTTTATTTTCAACATAGTGGAGGAAGAATTTTATCTTTGAGTTAAGATTATTTACTAAATGAAGAAACCATGAACTTTTCCCATCAGAGAATCTGGCAAGTGATGTAGGTAAATCTTGGACCTTCCTTGGACTGGCAGGTCAAGAAAATTGATCAATAAACACAGTTCCAATAACCCTGTGTTATAGCCACTGCTGGTAGTGGGGTTTGTCAGCTGCAGCTCCAGGTGCCTAGTGCACTGCCAGTTCCTGTCCTGTTCTTGGAGATTCTCCACATGAACATTTAATTCATTTAGCCAGGCAAGAGTTTTACAAAATGTAAACTTATTTCCAAGTTAGTAAAACAATTATATAACACACCAATTTCTAATATCTAGCCTAAATCTGGTATACACTAAATGCTCAAATGCTTCTTTAAAGAATGAATACAATATTTAATATTAGGAGATTTCTTTCTTCCTACATAGCTTCCTAAAAAGGCAAATATTTGTTAATTAGTTATGGTTTTAATGAAGATTAAGCAAAATCATTAATATTTATCAAATGTTTGTACTCATGTTCTTCAAGTATATCATTTATACAATTTCATTTAATACCCACAATTATCTTGAAAGCTGTTTTTTTTTTTATTTACAGGAAAGAAAAGGGATAATCAGATAAATTAAATGACATACCCAAGGTGATCTGCAAGTAAATGGCATTGAGAGAATTTGAATCCAGCACTGACTAACTTCAAAACCAAAACATGCATCCTATCATACTAGGGGTTTCTAGGTATGGACCTTGGCCAGCAAGATCAGCATCACTGAATTGGAAACTCTGGGGATAGGGCCAGCGTCTTTGTTTGGGCATTCAAGGAGATCTCGATGCAACAGAGCAGGAAAGCCATTAACTTTGTGTCCCAACTTCTCCATTACAATCTTCTGGCTTTTCACCATGTCTTTCCCCCATATTTATATACATTGTACCAAAAAAAGAATATCTTCTCTAGGTTTCAGGAAGTCGTCAGAGAATTTCTGCAATGAAAATGTTTTCCTCACATAAGAACTGAATTACATGGCATACTTCTGGGGATAATACATATCTTGGAAAACACAATTTTTAAATAGTCACAAAGATAACTGCTACCCTTTATAGTTTTATCACAAATCTTTTTTTTTAGATTTTATTTATTTATTTAGTTATGAGAAGCACAGAGAGAGAGGCAGAGAGACACACACACAGAGAAGCAGACTCCTTGCAGGAAGCTGGATGTGGGACTCAATCCCTGAACCAGGATCACGCCCTGAGCTGAAGGAAGACAATTAACCACTGGGCCACCCAGGCATCCCTTATCACAAGTCTTAATAGAGTTTTGTTTTACTTGTCAATTATTTCAGTCAATTAATCAGGAAAATGATTCTACAATACTGTAGTGATGCAGATGTACTGTGCAACATTTTCTAATAAAGATAAGAATGATCAAATAAGTAAACAAATCATTGATGTGGGATGTGTTCACCACCACTGCCAAATGATTCTTGTGCTTATAGGTATGAGCTGAAGTGATGCACACTCTGTGGGTAGTCTCTATCTTCCCTCACCCACCATAAAGCCAGAGTCAGCATTTCACTGCATGCATCATTGACTAACAAAAACAACGCAGCAGCAGAAGTCTTTTGGGTTTTCTATGTAGAGTATCATGTCATCGGCGAAGAGGGAGAGTTTGACTTCTTCTTTGCCAATTTAAATGCCTTTAATGTCTTTTTGTTGTCTGATTGCTGAGGCTAGGACTTCTAGTACTATGTTGAATAGCAGTGGTGAGAGTAGTACCTCCAGTTTGGATTACATTTGATTTAACTGATTTTTAATTTCGCCCTAATTAGATCTAAATTCTGCAGTCATGAAGTCTCTTGAATCCTTTATGCTTTTTTCTAGAGCCACCAGTAGCTTTATAATTGTGCTTCTGAATTAGCTTTCTGACATTGAATTGTAATCCTAATTTTGTAACTCTGTGGGAGAGAGGACTGTTTCTGATTCTTTCTTTTGAGGTGAGTTTTTCCTTCTAGTTCTCAGTGCAGAGGCCAAAAACAAGTTGCACTGAAAAAAGGAGAAAAAGAGAGGAAAAAAAAAAAAAACGGGGGATGGGAAACAAACAGAAAACAAAAAACAAGGGGGAGTATCCTCTGATTCTATAAACTGTAAATCCCTCGACTTCCCCTGGAATTTTCCAGTGCTGCTTGGTCAATAACTTGCTTTTCCCCTGTCCTTCTTGCTGGTCTTCTGGGGGAGGGGCCTTCTGTACTGATTCTCAGGTGTGTGCACCTGTGGGACCTGCCCAGCCACCTCCCAGGTACACGGCTCAGTGGGAGCTCTTTATCCTGTGAGGCCCCTGCTCAGTCCCAGGTACAAGGTGACACCAGGAGGAACAACAACAGTGGCAGCGGCCAGCTCTACAGCTTTGGAGTCAGCTCCCGCAGTAACTACCTCAGCTCCCAGTCCGCAGGGGCCTGGAAGCTCCGGGGGCGGGGTCACCAATCTGCACAGCTGGGGCCGCCCAGTGGCAGGAGCATCCTTGGTGTCCTGTGTCCTCCCAGCCTGTCCCGGGGGGAGCGCTGGATCCTGGTCTGTGTCTCCCAGTGCCCTGCCTGCACCGCTGGAATCGTGCTCCTGGCGCTGCGCAGCCCCCTCCGTGCGGAGCCGCTGCCGGAGCTGCTCCCGGGCCCCAGGGGCGTGGCACTGCAGCCCTTTAGGGAGCTTGGCCCGCTGTGTGTGGCGTGCTCTCCCCTGGGGCACAGTTCCTCTGTTAGTGTCCCTGGGAGCCTGAGGGCATCCCTGCCCCTCCTGGGGTCCTGCCCAGTTCCCTGCTAGCGCCTTTCCACCCGGGAAGATTGGTGAAGCTCCTGCTTCTCCTGGACGGGGCTTTTCTGTCCTGGGGGCACTCACTGCGTGGCCTTAGCCTGGCTCCTCATGGGGGATCCTCCCCCTTGGATGCTTTTTTATTTCTTTATTTTTTTTTCCATCTTCCCACCTTGATAGAAGCACAAACTCTTCTCACTGTAGCATTCCAGGTGTTCTTTAAATCTTTAAATCTCAGGCCAAAAAAAAAAAAAAATCTCAGACCAAATTCATAGGTTTTCAGGATGATTTGAAAGTTATCTAGGTAAGTTGGTGGGGACAGGTGACTTGGGGACCCTACTCTTCTGCCATCTTGCCCCGCCTCCCCTCCCTGACTTTCTAACACCACACACATTCTTCCAAACTCAGAAACTCTTCAAAAGACTCTAGCACGTCTTTTGTCCTCATCTTGTTTTTTATTCCCAATTCTACTTTACAGAGGTTAAACAGTTTAGGAAGAAAGTCTCTCCCTCCTTGAATGGTGGGAGAAGGGAATAGGCTGAGCTCTGCTCAATAGGGAGAAAAGCAGAGGCTAGAGATTTTCATACAAAGATCTCCTTTATCCTGTAGTATGTAAGACAGGTAAAAGTGCATGTGGTCATTTTAACTAAAGAAATGGTAGAGAAGGGCAGCCCGGGTGGCTCAGTGGTTTAGTGCTGCCTTCTCCCCAGGGCATGATCCTGGAGACCTGGGATCGAGTCCCACATTGGACTCCCTGCCTGGAGCCTGCTTCTCCCTCTGCCTGCGTTTCTTACCTCTCTCTCTTTCTGTTTCTCCTGAATAAATAAATAAAATATTTTTAAAAAAGAAAAAGAAAAGGTAGAGGAGGGCCTTTTATCTTCAACCCACCATTAGTCTCTCTGTCTTTCCACTGGTCTCCCTCGAACTGCATGGACTTTGGGAGGTACTTTTGTAAGGAACCTAGCAATTAGCAGGGCACCAGTTTGAAAAACACTTCCAGGTATATAGATAATGCAAAAATGCAGCATTACAAATTGATGGAAGAGAGTATAGACTCCTCAGCCTGCAGGAAAATTGGCTTGCTTATGGTAAAACAAATAAAATTAGCTCACACTACACAAAATGTGTATTCTTTGTGGGATAAAGATTTAATGTTTTTAAAAAAGACAAAACAGCACAAAACATAAAGGAAAGGATAAGTTTGATGCATTAAAGTAATAAGATGGTTATGCTCTAAAAATTCAAAATAAGCAAATTGTTTTTTTTAAAAAAAACTGCTAGGTAGGAGGAGATTTTGCCAAGCAAACTTATTATCATAGCCAGAATACATCAAAAACTCCTACAAATCAGAGTGTAAACAGCAATGCAACAAAATAAATGGACGATGATATGTGCAGGCAATTCATAGAAGAAAACCCCAGCTGGCACATCAACATTTATTAAGATGCAAACACTCCTTAGAAATCAGGAAAACTCAATAAAAGCAACTAAAGGATACCACTTCATTCTCATTATATTGGAAAAAAACAAAACAGAACAAGTCTGACAGTCCAAAGTGTTGGCAAGGATGCAGGCTTGGAGGCTCTGCTAGGAGAAAGGGAGACAGAACATAAAGACTCTTAACTCTGGGACACAAACTAGGGGTGGTGGAAGGGGAGGAGGGCGGGGGGTGGGGGTGAATGGGTGATGGGTACTGAGGGGGACACTTGACGGGATGAGCACTGGGTGTTATTCTGTATGTTGGCAAATTGAACACCAATAAAAAATTAATTTATTAAAAAAAAAAAGGAAAAGTGCACATTGGTATAACGGCCTCAGAAAGAAGTATGGGAATGTCTGCCCAAATGAAGATGCACATTCCTTAAGTCTAACCAATTGTACTTGCAGGTAAATGCTCTCCAGATATTCTTGCTTGTGTGCACAAGGAAGCATGTTAACGAAGTTCACTGGACACTTGTTTGCAATAGAGTGAAAAACAAAACAAAACATAAACACCAGCAAGAAAGTAGATAATTAAGTTTTAGTATATTAATACAATTAAATGTCATTCAGACTTAAATGTGTGATCTAGATCCACATGAATAAATCTAGGAACATAAAATCAAGTGAAGAAAGCTTATTATAGAAAAAGCATAGTATGCCGTTTTTTACTCAGAAAATGGGTACCAAAATACCCAGGAAGATATAAAATGCTGCTTGTGAATTTATATATATGAGGTACTAGTATAAAAAAATTAACTTCAGAATAGTGATTAGGGAAGGGAGAAGAGGAAGCATAGGGGATCTGGTAGAGGTGTTAAGGATGTTATAACAATTCAAAATGTTTTATTTGTAAAATAAAACATGAAGCAAATATGACAAACATATCAACACTTGTCTGCCATGCAACTTACTCTGCTTTTTGAATGTTTGAAATATTTACCAATAAATACAAGGAAAAAGAAAGGAAAGGAAGCAGGCTGCTGCAGGATGAAATCCAACTGCTATGGGCATTCCAAGTCCCAAGGACATGGCTCAGCCTTCCTGTTCAGCCTCATCTTTGTCCACATCCTGACTCAAATCACATTCATGCTTTTAATGTATGAACCTTCTGTGGAGGACTCCCATCCTCCCTCATACCTTCATCCTCCTGATCCTGCTGGGTCCTCAGTCTTTTCCTCTTTGAGAAGTTGACCTTCTTAGCTGGGCAGTAACTCCTCCCTAGGTCATGTTTTCAGATGACTCCATAACAGTCATTAAATGTCAGTCTCATGGATAGACTGAGAACATGCTGAGGGCTGAGCTTGTGTTTAAATCCTATCTAGACCCAAAATTCAGTCCAGAACCCAGTAGAGCTCAATGTTTGCTGAATTCAGTTGACTTGATCTTAGGCATGCAACTGACTGTCTTCTGGTCTATCAGCGGGAGCAGCCACAGAGCTCAGTGCTTCCTGGCCTGCCTCTGTTCCTGAGGGAGGATGACAATCATGTGCCTACAGGTGAGATACTACAAACAAAGCTAACCCTGTTTCCTCTCTTCTGGGGATTTTCCTAAAACTTTTTAAAATGACTTTTGTTTATGTTTCGACTTTCACATCTCATTAGAGGCTTACCTCTCACCCTCACCAGCCTGCTCACACCTTGGCTGCTTGCTTTCAGGGACTGGATTCATTTTTGATACTCTAATGATTGAGAAGCAACTTATTGCTGTAGGTCTTTGCTATCAAGCACTTTCCATAATTATATCATTTAATCTTCTGGCTAACTTGTTAAGTGTATAATCATTGTTTGCATTTCACAAATGAGTAAACAGAGATTCAGAGAGGCAAAATGACTCCTGCAGTCACACAGCAAGACCCAGGTCCAGAAATTCTTCCCTAGATTGTGTGATTCTGCAACCAGGGCCCTGCTATCTCCCTTCCATCCTGTTCCTCCCCTGCAATTCCCCACCCCTCATTTCTCCTGCCTCCTGGGGTCAGCAGCCCTCATTGTCAGTGGGATTGAACCAGCAGAATAGACATGACAATAGGATAGATGTGTCTAAGCCTGGGGGAAAACAGTTAATAATGGACAACCTTGTTCCTCTGGGGCAATTGCACACAATTAACAGATTTGCTAATTTCATATTTTTACCTTTCCAAAAAATATGCAGTTTCATCTAGGAAGTTGTTGTTCATTTATTAACATGAAATTGCTCTACTCTGAAGTATAAGTGAAAAAGCAATGGCTGAGCCATTTCCAGGTGTCACATGTGCAAGGGCAGAATGTGAACTCTTCATAGGCTTTATCAGTAAACTGGCATCTCTGAGGGCAGAACACTCTATGTAGATGGGATCATTAGCAAAATTACATAGCTAATGAAGGGAAAATTAATGAAACTCTGTAACATTTTATAAGCTTGTACAAACACCAACTTGTCATACATCACTGGGAAATAATTGCCAGAGAGTTGCTTGGAATGTACTCATTAAGTCTTAACAATACCAACTGGACAGTTTATCCCCCACGGAGCAGATCATTCAAATGCACTTCTCTTTTTTTTTTTTTTTTAAAGATTTTATTTATTTATTCATGATAGTCACAGAGAGAGAGAGAGGCAGAGACACAGGCAGAGGGAGAAGCAGGCTCCATGCACCGGGAGCCCGATGTGGGATTCGATCCCGGGTCTCCAGGATCGCGCCCTGGGCCAAAGGCAGGCGCCAAACCGCTGCGCCACCCAGGGATCCCTGCACTTCTCTTTTTATCTCAGGCTCTGAGAATTGGATTTCAGTTCTCAATCTCAAGTAGCCTCACTTCCCATAGTGGGATGGGCATATTTGAGGAAATCATCTTAAGAGCCAAAGGAGGAAGAGAAATATGTCCCACTCCCCACCAAAGGGCACCAAGACATCAAATGGCAAAAATGTTGTATGTGTTGTTATGAAACAATTCATTCTCTATTCTTGCTTTCTTATAAGTAAAAGACAGCAAACAACAAAGGAATGATAATACCTGCTTAGATCAGTGAGCACTCCTGGCTGCATTTGGACAAGGTCCTGCAGCCCTGTGATATATCATGTGGTAATAATAATATTATAGCATAGCATGCACGCAGATACATGTCTTAAAATAATTAGCATTCTTGCCATGCTCTCTCATTATGTTGGAATATAACTAGCTTAAAATTAAAAATTCTTTTACAAATATTCATGAGGCCTCAAATTAAGACTGTTCTTTGTGGAGATGCTAGTGGAAACAAAATTGCAATAAGCCTAAAGTCCATATGTTGGTCTTGCTGTGCATGAGACCAGTGTGGATGGATGTGTGTAGTTAAATCGCTGCGTCTGTCTTCTGGTGTCAGCCTGTTGCGGACCCTGTGGGCAGGTTAGTGTCATGGTTCTGTGGGATAGACAAGGATGCATGCAAGACATTCATGGTTACTGCATTAGGAGGAAGAAAAGAAAGAACAAAACAAAGGAAACACTGTGGGAACCTCGTGGTTAAGGTCTTGGAATCTATCTCCCACTTGAGGTCATCAGGAGAGCACCAAACAGGCTCTGCCTGAACATTGAAGTGGTCTGTGCAGTGACAGGTTCTGAATTGATGATTACAACTATTCCTTGCAGGATCAGAAGAAACAGAGGCCGTGTGGAAAGAGCCAAGATGTCCATCGACAGATGAATCGGTAAAGAAGAAGTGATATATGATAAGAAGGACATGGACACACACAGGGAAGTCCATGTGAAAATACAGGGAGGAGACAGCTATCTGCAAACCAGGGAGAGGCTTTAGGAGAACCAACCCTGCCTATACCTTGATCTTAAACTTACAACCTTCAGAAGTGTGAGAAGTACATTTCTGTTGCCTAAGGTTCTCATTCTGTGGCACAAACTAACACAGACTAACACAGTTGAGAAACTAAATATGACAGGTATGGTCTTGACTAAGTATTAATTAGGGTAAGACACCAACACCCTGAACTCCTTTGGTGTCACAGTCTTGGGGAAACATGAACAAGTGTACCTAAATGCCCCTGGGTTTTACACACCCCCATTTACCCAGCTCCTGTGCTTGTCACAAAGGACCCCAAGTGTCCCATGAACCACCCCACGGTTGCTGTAAACAAACCTGTGGAGAGAAGTATGCTCCTACACCCTCTGTGAAGGACCTTATATTGGCCAGCCTTTCTGTGGCCACTGCAGTCTGGGATTGTCGAGCCTGAGTTAAGCAGCAAGGTAGTGATGTGCACCTACAGAGGTAAAAAAAATGCCTTCTTCCAACTGTCCGTTTCCTAACAAGGATATTAAACACTAATGCTATATGCTTTTGCCCTGATGACTTAAAGTATTGAAGCTAAAATGGTTGTCCGGTTTTTACTGACAGTTTCCTGCCTTTCACACTTCTTTTTCATCCTCTCTGCTCCAGGGTCTCCTTTCCTAGGCAGTGCTAAGGGATGTTTGGATTAAGGAGAAATTGACTTCAGGGAGGAAAGGATTATTTCTGCTTCTAGTGGATCCTGAGTCAGTGCTTCTCAAACTTGAACTGCCTCAAAATCACCCGGGGAGCCTATTAATAAAGTCCAGATTCATAGGCCTCATGTCTAGAGTTTCTGATTTAGCAGGTATGGAGCAAGGCCTGGGCATGTGCATTTCTTAAGGCTCCTGGAGTGCTATTGCTTCCTGTCTGAGGACCACTGTTTATTTTTTACTTTTGAAGGTTTGTACACAGCACAGTTTTAATGAGTTTAGCATAAGTCTATGCCCACAGGCTTCTACACATAAATTTGCAAACACGTATCTTGTGTGTGTGTGTGTGTGTGTGTGTGTGTGTGATACTGTGATTTATTCTAATTATTTTGTAAGTTTTTATTTAAATTGCAGTTAGTTAAAAGATAGCAAAATATTAGTTTTAGGTATGCAATATAGTGAATTAACAATTCTGTACATCACCTGTGCTTATAACAAGTGCACTTTTTTTTTTTTTAACAAGTGCACTTTTTAACCCCCATCACCTATTTAACCCATCCTCCCACCTACTTTCCCTCTGGTAATCATCAGTTTGTTCTACATAGTTAAGAGTATGTTTCTTGGTTTGCTTCCCTCTCTTTTTTTCCCCTTTCCTTGTTTGTTTTGCATCTTAAATTCCACATATGAGTGAAATCATATGGAATTTGTCTTTCTCTGACTCATTTCACTTAGCATAATACTCTGGTCTATCCACATGGCAAGATTTCATTCTTTTTTAAGGCTGAATAATATTCAATTTCATATATATGTATACCACATCTTCTTTATCTATTCAGTTGATGGACATTTGGGTTGTTTCCATAATATGGCTATTGTAGATAGTGCAACTATAAACATCAGGGTACATGTATCCCTTTGAATTAGTATTTTTGCATCCCTTGGATAAATACCTAGTCGTGCAATAGCTGGATCATAAGGTAGCTCTATTTTTAACTTTCTGAGGAACTTCCATATTGTTTTCCAGAGTGGCTGCACCAGTTTACATTCCCACCAACACTGTAAGAGAGTTCCCTTTTCTCCGCATCTCCACCAACACCTGTTTTCCTGTTAGTTTAGCCATTCTCACAGGTGTGAGGTGATATTTCATTGTGGTTTTGATTTGCATTTCCCTGATGATCCATGGTGTTGAGCATCTCTTCCTGTGTCTGTTGGCCATCCAAATATCTTCTTTGGAGAAATATCTGTTCATTTATTCTGTCCATTTTTTTCTGTCCATTTTTAATTGCATTTTTCATTGTTGGGTGTCAAGAAGACTGTCTTTTAAATGGACTGTACTTTTTAGTGGTACAAAAATCTCGGACTTCCCTGACAGATGAATTGAGCAAGAGGAGCCAGGTCTTGATTACCCTTTGCTTCTTAAGAAATACACTGAAAAAAGAATCATGCTTCCTTGTGTAATTTGCTATAGAAAATATAAGAGGAAAAGGTGCTGTAGTGTAGAGGGGGACTTCTTTGAGTCAGGGCCTGAGTCATAATATTCCAAATCCTCATGACATTGAAAAGAAGTATTGCAAAATCATGCGGAAAACCTACGAATTCGGCTTGAGATTTAAGGAGAGACCAGCTGGAATGCTACAGTGAGAAGAGTTCGCGCTTCTATCGAGGTAGGAAGACGGGGAAAAAGAAATAAAGAAACAAAAGGCCTCCAAGGGGGAGGGGCCCCGCGAGGAGCCGGGCTGAGGCCGGGGCGAGTGTCCCCAGGACAGGAGAGCCCCGTCCAGGAGAAGCAGGAGCTGCACCAACCTTCCCGGGGGAAAGGGGCTCGCAGGGAGGTGGAGCAGGACCCCAGGAGGGCGGGGATGCCCTCGGGCTCCCGGGGACACTAACAGGCACCTGCGCCCCGGGAGAGTGCGCCGAGCTCCCTAAGGGCTGCAGCGCGCACGGCGGGACCCGGAGCAGCTCTGGGGGCTCGGGGGCGGCTCCGCGGAGGGGGCTGCGGGGCGGGAGCAGCTCGGGGGGCTCGGGCGGAGGAAGAGGCTCCGCGGACGGGGGCTGCGGGGCGGGAGCAGCTCGGGGGGGCTCGGGCGGAGGAAGAGGCTCCGCAGGGGGCTGCGGGGCGGGAGCAGCTCGGGGGGGGCTCGGGCGGAGGAAGAGGCTCCGCGGAGGGGGCTGCGGGGCGGGAGCGAATCCAACAGCGCAGGCCCCGGAGCACAGGGCGCCAGGACACAGCCCAGGATCCGGCCTCCCCCGGGACAGGCAGAGGCCGGGAGGGCCCAGGACAGCGAGGACGCTCCTGCCTCCAGGTGGCCCCAAGCTGAGATCAGCGGCCCCGCCCCCGAAGAGGCCAGGCCCCTGTGGACTGAGAGCTCCATAGTTACTGCAGGAGCTGATTCCAGGCCTGGAGAGCAGCTATTGTTGTTGTTCCTCCTGGGGCCTCACAGGATAACCAACCCCCACTGATTCTCACAGTGACCTTACCGGATAAGCAGCTTAAACAACTTTCCCTGAGCCCTGCACCAGGCAAGGGGCTGAGCAGCTCCCCCAAGGGCTAACACCTGATTATCAGCACAGCAGGCCCCTCCCCCAGAAGACCAGCTAGACGGACAGGGGAAAAACAAATTATTGACCAAACAGCACTGGAAAGTTCCAGGGGAAGTAGAGGGATTTACAGTATACAGAATCAGAGAATACTCCCCTTTGTTGTTTTTTTCTTTTTTAATTGTTTGCTTCCCCCATTTTTTTCTCTTCTCTTCTCTGTCTCTTTTTTTTTTTTTTTTCTTTTTCTTTTCTTCTTTCTCTTCTCTCTTTTTCTCCTTTCCCCAATACAACTTGGTTTTGGCCACTCTGCACTGAACAAAATGACTACAATGAAAAACTCACCTCAAAAGAAAGAATCAGAAACAGTCCTCTCTCCCACAGAGTTACAAAATTTGGATTACAATTCAACGTCAGAAAGCCAATTTTGACCTCATCAAAAGGCACAGGGTTTCAGACTGGATAAAAAAACAGGACCCATCTATTTGCTGTCTACAAGAGACTCATTTTAGACATAAGGACCCCTACAGCCTGAAAATAAAAGGTTGGAGAACCATGTACCATTCAAATGGTCCTCAAAAGAAAGCAGGGGTAGCCATCCTTATATCAGATAAACTAAAGTTTATCTCGAAGACTGTAGTGAGAGATGAAGAGGGACACTATATCATATTTAAAGGATCTATCCAAAAAGAGGACTTAACAATCATCAATATATATGCTCCGAATGTGGAAGCTGCCAAGTATATCAATCAATTAATAACCAGAGTTGAGACATATTTAGATAATAATACACTTATACTTGGTGACTTCAACGTAGTGCTTTCTACAATCAAAAGGTCTTCTAAGCACCATATCTCCAAAAAACAAGAGCTTTAAATGATACACTGGACCTGATGGATTTCACAAATATGTACAGAACTTTACATCGAAACGCAACTGAATACACATTCTTCTCAAGTGCACATGGAACTTTCTCCAGAATAGACCACATACTGGGTCACAAATCAGGTCTGAACCAATACCAGATGATTGGGATCATTCCCTGCATATTCTCAGACCAGAAAGCCTTGAAATTAGAACTAAATCACAACAAGAAGTTTGGAAGGACCTCAAGCACGTGGAGGTTAAGGACCATCCTGCTAAAAGATGAAAGGGTCAACCAGGAAATTAAGGATGAATTAAAAAGATCATTGAAACTAATGAGAATGAAGATACAACTGTTCAAAATCTTTGGGATACAGCAAAAGCAGTCCTGAGGGGGAAGTAAATAGCAATACAAGCAGCCATCCAAAAACTGGAAATAACTCAAATACAAAAGCTAACCTTACACTTAAAGGAGCCTGAGAAAAAACAGCAAATAGATCCTACACCCAGCAGAAGAAGAGAGTTAATAAAGATTCAAGCAGAACTCAGTGATATAGAGACCAGAAGAACTGTGGAACAGATCAACAAAACCAGGAGTTGGTTCTTTGAAAGAATTAATAAGAGAGATAAACCATTAGCCAGCCTTATTAAAAAGAAGAGAGAAAATAGTCAAATTAATAAAATAATGAATGAGAAAGGAGAGATCACTACCAACACCAAGGAAATACAAACGATTTTAAAAACATATTATGAGCAGCTATACGCCAATAAATTAGGCAACCTAGAAGAAATGGACGCATTCCTGGAAAACCACAAACTACCAAAACTGGAACAGGAAGAAATAGAAAACCTGAACAGGCCAATAACCAGGGAGGAGATTGAATCAGTCATCAAAAACCTCCCAAGACACTAAAGTCCAGGGCCAGATGGCTTCCCTGGGGAATTCTATCAAACGTTTAAAGAAGAAACCATACCTATTCTACTAAAGATGTTCAGAAAGATAGAAAGAGATGGAGTACTTCCAAATTCATTCTATGAGGCCAGCATCACCTTAATTCCAAAACCAGACAAAGACCCCACCAAAAAGGAGAATTATAGACCAATATCTCTGATGAACATGGATGCAAATACTCTCAAAAAGTTACTAGCCAATAGGATCCAAAAATACATTAAGAAGATTATTCACCATGACAAAGTAGGATTTATCCCCGGGATGCAAAGCTGGTTCAACACTCATAAAACAATCAATGTGATTCATCATATCAGCAAGAGAAAAAACAAGAACCATATGATCCTCTCAATAGATGCAGAGAAAGCATTTGACAAAATACAGCATCCATTCCTGATCAAAACTCCTCAGAGTGTAGGGATAGAGGGAACATTCCTCAGCATCTTAAAAGTCATCTACGAAAAGCCCACAGCAAATATCATTCTCAGTGGGGAAGCACTGGGAGCCTTTCCCCTAAGATCAGGAACAAGACAGGGATGTCCACTCTCACCACTGCTATTCATCATAGTACTAGAAGTCCTAGCCTCGGCTACCAGGCAACAAAAGGAAATAAAAGGCATTCAAATTGGCAAAGAAGAACTCAAACTCTCCCTCTTCACCAATGACATAATACTCTATATAGAAAACCCAAAAGACTCCACCCCAAGATTGCTAGAACTCGCACAGCAATTCGGCAGTGTGGCAGGATACAAAATCAATGACCAGAAATCAGTGGCATTTCTATACACTAACAATGAGACTGAAGAAAAAGAAATGAAGGAGTCAATTCCATTTACAATTGCTCTCAAAAGCATGAGATACCTAGGAATAAACCTAACTAAAGAGGTAAAGGATCTATACCCTAAAACCTACAGAACACTTCTGAAACAAATTGAGGAAGACATAAAGAGATGGAAAAATATTCCATGCTCATGGATTGGCAGAATTAATATTGTGAAAATGTCAATGTTACCCAGGGCAATTTACACATTTAATGCAATCCCTATCAAAATGCCATGGACTTTCTTCAGAGAGTTGGAACAAATTATTTTAAGATTTCTGTGGAATCAGAAAAGACCCCGAATAGCCAGGGGAATTTTAAAAAAGAAAACCATATCTGGGGGCATCCCAATGCCTGGTTTCAGGGTGTACTACAAAGCTGTGGTCATCAAGACAGTGTGGTACTGGCACA
Organism: Canis lupus baileyi; assembly: GCF_048164855.1. Taxonomy (NCBI): domain Eukaryota; kingdom Metazoa; phylum Chordata; class Mammalia; order Carnivora; family Canidae; genus Canis; species Canis lupus. The sequence continues at coordinate 26,936,326 of NC_132857.1, read as the reverse complement.
AAAACAGACACGTAGATCAATGGAACAGAATAGAGAATCCAGAAGTGGACCCTCAACTTTCTGGTCAACTAATATTTGACAAAGGAGGAAAGACTATCCACTGGAAGAAAGACAGTCTCTTAATAAATGGCAGTCTCTTAAATAAATGAGGAGTAACCCTCTTGCACTGTTGGTGTTAATGTGAAGTGGTACAGCTACTCTGGAAAACTCATACAGCAATTTGGCAGTGTGGCAAGATATGAAGTCAGTGGAGGTTCCTCAAAGAGTTAAAAATAGACCTGCCCTACGACCCAGCAATTGCACTGTTGGGGATTTACCCCAAAGATACAGATGCAATGAAACAGCATGACACCTGCACCCTGATGTTTCTAGCAGCAATGTCCACAACAGCCAAACTGTGGAAGGAGCCTCGGTGTCCATCGAAAGATGAATGGATAAGAAAGATGTGGTCTATGTATACAATGGAATATTCCTCAGCCATTAGAAACGACAAATACCCACCATTTGTTTCAATGTGGTTGGAACTGGAGGGTGTTATGCTGAGTGAAATAAGTCAATAGAAGAAGACAAACATTATATGGTCTCATTCATTTGGGGAATGTAAAAAATAGTGACAGTGAATAGAGGGGAAAGGAGAAAAAATGAGTGGGAAGTATCAGAAAGGGAGACAGAACATGAGAGACTCCTAAATCAGGGAAACGAACTAGGGGTGGGGGAAGAGGAGGTGGGCAGGGGGTGGGGGTGACTGGGTGACGGACACTGATGGGGCACTTGATGGGATGAGCACAGGGTGTTATTTTATATGTTGACAAATTGAACACCAATAAAAAATAAATTTATAAAAAAAAAGTCAGGCAGAAGTGAAGTGGCTAAGGGTTGCCTTCGGATGGCTCATTGCTCTGCTGAACAGGTTGTGACATCACACTCAATGTGGAATTAGGGTACAAGAGCAGAAGGTAGGATGATAAATGTTAGTCTCATGTGGGTTCCTGGAAGAAGCTAATACTTTTGGCTGCAAACTTTCAGCACTTCATAGATTTTCTGACTGGTAAACAGCCTCCTGAAATATCTGGATTCTTAATGGAATTCCAGAACAGAAAAGTGAAGAGTGAAGCAGAACTCCTTACCATTTAACTGGATAAATTTATTTTTAAGAAACCTAATTACATACAGCCAATGAAAATTTTCCTAAGGACATACAATAAATGGAGAACTATTTCATTAAACAATACCTACTGTATCTTGGTAAGAACAGACAGTGTGTGTGTGTGGCATTTGAGCCAATGCCAGCTCTCTAAATATTCCTCTCAGCTTTCTTATGGAAACTACCTTGAGCACTCCATACAGATGGATATAGCCAAGAAGATGGGGGTCCTTTTCTCCATCTCCCAGTCTGGAACTGTGTTTATGTTCAGGAAGGAGCAGGCTGGTGACATTTCTCATTTCTTCCAGTCCCATAATGTAGAAGCTCTATTTCAGGGGGGGGGGAGGGCACTGTTGAGAAGAGTCTCTTCTCCACCCAGCCTCTACTCATAAGGTGCATGCTCTACTCCAGATGCAGAAGGCTAAGAGTACAAGAATTCCAGCCCCCCTCTTCCCACACTAAGAATAGCTTTTATGGGACAGAGGTTCTATATCAGGAGAGGCAAATCAAGAAGATGAGGGGCTAACATTCCCTACCCCCAGCGCCTGCTCACAAAGCAGGGGTGCCACTCTTCAATCCCCACATCAGGTCCTGTGTAGTGCAGAATTTCTGCCAGAGAGGGGATGGGGAGGAAGGCCAGTGGGACTAAATGCAGTACAGCTGTGTCTTGGGGGCTGACTTTATTTGGAAGAGAGTACAGAACTGCATGATTAAAGATGCTGCCAAAAAAAAGAAAGGAGATCTTGGTAGAAAACAATTATGAGGACAGCTTTAGCTCCATAATTTTAGTAGCAACAGTCTACTAGCATCAGAGAAACTAGAGTTAATTAAGATAATCAGGAAGAAAAAAAGCTAAGGCTGAGAAAAGCCCTCTGAGGATCATGGTAAACCCTGAGTGCTGAGAAGGCTGTGTAGAAATGCTGAGCTCCATCAATCAGAATAATGCAGAAAATGATGTAATGGGTAAGACTTGAAAACATTCCCAATGCCTGACATAGGTCAATCAGCAGAGGGTTGAAGCATTGTTTGTCCTAGGGGCTTGAAGTACAACCTCTGATCAAACACTGAACAATAAGCTGCTCTGATACAAGGTGACTCTTGGGAAGCCAGGTTTAAAAATAATATTACTGTCATTCCTCAGTCTGAAAGACTGTGTGTATGCCCAAAGCTACACTATCTCATTATTAATTAAATTAAAAATTCAAGTTATTAACAGTGAGCAAGAAAACACACACACACACTCTCACACAAACTTCTTGAAGTGTGACATCAGCCTGTAAGACACACATACATCCAATGGTAAATGGTAAAAATCTACCTTGGCAAAGGGAATTAAGTGCAACTTTTGACCAAAAAGAGCCTTATGCTGACCCAGGAGTGACCCTTAGATAGGTAGGCTAAGAAATAACAAAAAATTTTAAATATGAGCAGTTATCAGTGGCTGCACTCTTCAAGGTTAGTTCAGCCACATTACTACCCTGAAAAAGGTGTGACTAGGCATATAACAACATCAGCTCTGGGGGAGGTGATGACCAGTATTCAGAGCTGCTACAATATATTATCAAAGTTGTCTAGTTTTAACAAAAAAAATGTACATGGAAAAAAACACTAAGATGTTATCCATACACAGGTAAAAATTCAGGCAAGAGAAAATTTTGATGAGACTTAGCGAAGATTTCATTAACAAATATAAATATATTTAAAGAACTAAAGACAGCCACACACACACACACGCACACACAAACACACACAGAAAGAAGCTTTGTTTCTCTGGAGAACCTTGACTAATACAGTGAATTTTTAACAAATATATGTATAATAATAACATCCCAAATAGTAGGATAAGGATATAGTGCTATACAGAAGTAAAGTTTCTATGTGTTACTAGAATTAAGTTATTATAATTATGATGGGACGCCTGGGTGGCTCAGCGGTTGGGCGCCTGCCTTTGGCTCAGGTCGTGATCCCCGGATCCGGGATCGAGTCCCGCATCGGGCTCCCTGCGAGGAGCCTGCTTCTCCCTCTGCCTATGTCTCTGCCTCTCCTCTCAATCTGGGTCTCTCATGAATAAATAAATAAATCTTTAAAAAAAAGTTATTATAATTATGAAATGGATTTTTTGAAATTAAGATGTACACAGTAAGCTCTAATTTGGCTACTAAAATAATAATTTTAAAATAGAATTAAATTAGTAAGACATTAAAATGTTACAGTAGAAAATACCCATTTAATCAAACAAAAAATATAACGAGGGTGGAACAGAGGAACAAAAATGACATGACATACCTTATAAAAAGGAAAAATGACAACTATAAATCTAACCATATCAATAATAACATTAAATGTGAGTAGATTAAACAATCCAATCCAAAGACAATTTAGGATTGAATAGTAAAACAAGAGTCAACTCTATGTCACTTACAAGAGATATTGTTTATACACAAAGATACAAGAGTTGAAAGTAAAAGAATAGAAAAAGATGTATCATGTAAATAGCAGCATAAGAGAGTTTTAATGATTATTCCAAAATAAAGAAAAAAAATAGACTTTCCAATTAACAAACAAAAATAACTAAATATAAGGAGGAACATTTCAGAATGATAAGAAGTTTAATCCACAGAGAAGATATGACAATTTTACATTTTTATTTTTTATTTTTTTAATAATAAATTTATTTTTTATTGGTGTTCAGTTTGCCAACATACAGAATAACACCCAGTGCTCATCCCGTCAAGTGCCCCCCTCAGCGCCCGTCACCTATTCACCCCCAACCCCCACCCTCCTCCCCTTCCACCATCCCTAGTTCGTTTCCCAGAGTTAGGAGTCTTCATGTTCTGTCTCCCTTTCTGATATTTCCTACCCATTTCTTCTCCCTTCCCTTCTATTCCCTTTCACTATTATTTATATTCCCCAAATGAATGAGAACATATAATATTTGTCCTTCTCCAATTGACTTATTTCACTCAGCATAATACCGTCCAGTTCCATCCACGTCGAAGCAAATGGTGGGTATTTGTCGTTTTTAATGGCTGAGTAATATTCCATTGTATACATAAACCACATCTTCTTTATCCATTCATCTTTCGATGGACACCGAGGCTCCTTCCACAGTTTGGCTATTGTGGACATTGCTGCTATAAACATTGGGGTGCAGGTGTCCCAGCGTTTCACTGCATCTGTATCTTTGGGGTAAATCCCCAACAGTGCAATTGCTGGGTCGTAGGGTAGCTCTATTTTTAACTCTTTGAGGAACCTCCACACAGTTTTCCAGAGTGGCTGCACCAGTTCACATTCCCACCAACAGTGTAAGAGGGTTCCCCTTTCTCCACATCCTCTCCAACATTTGTGGTTTCCTGACTTGTTAATTTTCCCAATTCTCAGTGGTGTGAGGTGGGATCTCATTGTGGTTTTGATCTGTATTTCCCTGATGGCCAGTGATGCAGAGCATTTTCTCATGTGCATGTTGGCCATGTCTATGTCTTCCTCCGTGAGATTTCTGTTCATGTCTTTTGCCCATTTCATGATTGGATTATTTGTTTCTTTGCGGTTGAGTTTAATAAGTTCTTTATAGATCTTGGAAACTAGCCCTTTATCTGATATGTCATTTGCAAATATCTTCTCCCATTCTGTAGGTTGTCTTTGAGTTTTGTTGACTGTATCCTTTGCTGTGCAAAAGCTTCATTTATCGATGAAGTCCCAATAGTTCATTCTTGCTTTTGTTTCTCTTGCCTTCATGGATGTATCTTGCAAGAAGTTACTGTGGCCGAGTTCATAAAGCGTGTTGCCTGTGTTCTCCTCTAGGATTTTGAGGGAATCTTGTCTCACATTTAGATCTTTCATCCATTTTGAGTTTATCTTTGTGTATGATGCAAGAGAGTGGTCTAGTTTCAGTCTTCTGCAGGTGGATGTCCAGTTTTCCCAGCACCATTTATTGAAGAGACTGTCTTTCTTCCAGTGGATAGTCTTTCCTCCTTTATCGAATATTAGTTAACCATAAAGTTGAGGGTCCACTTGATATGACAATTTTAAACACATATGCACATAGTAGCAGAGACCCCAAATATATGAAACAAAAATGGACAGACGTGAAGGAAAAATAGACAATTTCACATTTTAATGGATAGAACCACTGGGACAAAGATCAACAATGAAACCGTGGACTTCAACAATGCTGCAAACAACAGACATCTCTAGAATACTGTCCAATGACAATAAAACACTCATTCTACTCAAGTGCAAATGGAATATTACCTAGGAAAGACCATAAGAGAAGTCTCAATAAAAATACAAATACTGAAAGCATACGGAATATGTTTTCTAATCACATGGAATTAGGTTAGAAATCACCAGAAGGAAATTAGGGAAATTCACATATATGTTATGATTAAACAACACAGTCATAAACTGCCAAGGGCTCCAAAAAAGAAATCATAAGATAAATTAGAACATACTCAGAGATTGATGAAAATGAAGACACAACATATAAAAACTTATAGCATGCAACAAAAGCAATGCTCAGAGAAAAATTTATAGCTATATATGCATGTGGTGAAATAGAAGAACAATTTCAAATCAATAACAAAATTCTACCTTGAGAATCTAGAAAAAAGAGTGTATTAAATGCAACCAATCAGGAGAAAGGACATTAGAGTGGAAATAAATGAAATAGAGACTAGAAAAATAATAAAGAATATCAAGAAACCAAAAACTTGGAATGCCTGGATGGCTCAGGGGTTGAGCCTTTGCCTTTGGCTCAGGGCATGATCCCAGAGTCCCAGGATCAAGTCCTATATTGGGATCCCTGCATGGAACCTGCTTTTCCCTCTGACTGTGTCTCTGCCACTCTCTCTCTCTCTGTCTCTCATGAATAAATAAATAAAATCTTAAAAAAAAAGAAAACAAAAACTTTGTCCTCAGTAAAATTGACAAATCTTAAGCTATATTATCTATAAAAAAAGAGAAAGGGATCAAGTCAGGAGTGAAAGAACAATTATAGGAGACTACTATGAACAACTGCATGCCAACAATTAGGTAATTCAGAAGGAATGGGAAAAAAAGAAATAAGTGGAAGAAATGGTCAAATAAATGCCTGGAAAGACAAAAACTACCAAACTGACTCAAGAAGAAATAGAAACTCTGAATAGATCTATGGCAAGTAAAGATATCTAATTAGTGATTTAAAAAATTATAAGAAAAAAAAATGTCCCAGATGGCCTGAATTCTATACCAAATAGTTAAAGAATTAACACCAATCCTTCACCACTTTTCTCAAAAATAGAAGAGAAAAATAACACGTTGATTTTATGGGGCCAGTATTACCCTGATAACAAAACAAGACAAAAATATCAAAACACTATGGACCAATATTTCTCATGAATATAGAGAAAAAAGCCTCAACAAAAACTAGCAAACCAAATCCAGTGGTTTATAAATGTATTATTATATACACTGAACAAGTTGGATTTATCTAGGGAGTCTAGGGTTGGTTCAGAACACAAAAATCAATGTAATATCATGGTAATAGGATAAAGGGGAAAAAACCCACATGGTTATCTTAATAGATATGTATAAAAATTTAGTGAAATCTAATGCCATTTCATGATAAAAAACCTACTCAGCAAACTAAAAATAAAAGAGAATTTCCTTAATCCATTAAAGGACATCTATGAAAAATCCCCAGCTAACATCATACTTAATGATGAAAAACTGAATTCTTTTTCCCTGTGATGAGGAAGAAGATTAGGATATCCAATCTTGCCACTTCTATTCAACATTTCAGTGGAGGTTCCAGACAGAGGAATGAAGGAAAAAATGAAATAAAAAGAATTCATATTGGAAAAAAGAGAATTAAAACTTTTTCTATTCACAGATCACACAATCTGACATATAAAAAAATCTTAGGAAATCCACTAAAAACTTGCCAGAATAATAAAAAAAGTTCAGCAAGACTGTAGGATACAAGGTCACCACTACCAAAGCAGCCATACTTCTTAACAGCAAGTACATAGCTCTCTGAACCTGAATTCATACAGTAAATACATGGAAAGGGTCTGGGAAAGAGCTGCATCTGGAGGAGGCTGGCCAGTTCTCTTCACCTCTCATGTTGAGATACAGAAAAGTTTCTTTAAGCCAAATGCAAGAAGTTTTAGATTTGAATGGATGATATCAACTGTAGCCTGAGATGAGTAAACGAATCTGCCAGTTTATTCTCTTAAAATGACAAGTAAAACCACTGAGAAGACCAGTGTTTGTGTGGACATGGTTTCCCAATGGGAATTGAACATAGGATATCAGCACATCAGCATGATGCTTGAGGGAGCTGAAACAGAGTGAGATCAAGTGGTTAACTCATTCAAATATGAGGCTGAAGAGGAAACAATTGTAATAGTGTTTAACTGATATTAGGTGGGAAGAAGTTGAGGGTGCAGAAAGAGCATGGGTTCCTGGAGGCTGAAACAAGAAGCGAGAAAGTGAGGGAGGCTGTCCCAGGCAAGAGGCTCTGAGAGAGAAAGCTGCCTACTTTCAGTTAGAACAGAGGCTAGGACAAAGAAGTAAAATGGAAATGTTAGGAGACCTCATAATGCCTGGTCATGGAGGCCCAGCAAGGGAGTTCAACATTGTCTAGAAAGCTGGGGAAGATAAATTATTTATCATGTTCCCTGCAGAGGAGGAGGCTCCAGACATCTGGCAGTGTGTGGTCTACAATGGAGGCTGGGTGGTATGATTGTAGGTTTATGGACTGAGTGTGCCTTGCCTGCAGTCGCTGTTCACCTGATCTCTGGGCCTGGGGTTAAATGTTGCAAATGCTCAATAATGTGAGTTAAATCTAAAGCTGAATTTCATACATTATCTGAAATATATACACTTAAATGTCCCTTCCATGTATTCACTGATTCTGTTCTAGACTTATCTTCCCTCTGGTATAAGTAAAAAATCTCGACCCTTAGATAAACATAGGCCTCCCAGATTCAATTTTTTCTTTGCTATTTACTAGCTATGACTAGGCTAAGTTAATCTCTTGGATCCTCTGGTTTTCTCTCTGAAGATGGGAATATAATACACTGCCTATTTTTTTTTCTGTCCCCATTCATCCCTCTGCTTCTCTCATATAAAGGCACTTGTGATTAATTTGGGTTTACCTGGATAATTCAGAATAAATTCTCCATCTCAAGATTCTTAATGTAATCACATCTACAAAGTCCTTTTTGTGATATAACATATTCATAGGTCCCAGGGATTAGGATATGGGCATCTTTGGGGCACCATTCAGTTCATCACAGTCACTTCTTCCATAATTTCTTTCATAATTTCATAAAGGATATAAATAGTCTTTCATAATTTCTACAATCCAACTAGCATTTATTGAATGACCCCCTCTGTTCTAGGTCTGTTTTTGAAGCTGGGGACACAGCAGAAAAAGACAGCCTCTGCCATAGAGCTGTCACAGTTCTGAGGGGAACACAGTCAGATAATTCTAATTTGCAGAATGAGTCTGGGAAAGACTTCTGCAAGTGTCTGAGAGATGAAACAGATATGGTCCTTGCCTTCAGGGTGATGATAATCCTATGGGGGAGAAAACGTGAACAAGTGTAGCTGGTGTGATTAGGAGTGCCAGCCCTGCTCCTACATAGAGCATAGTTTCACTGCTTTCCAGTGACTACTTGTTAAACCTCTCCTTTCATTGCAAAATAGCTATCTTAGCAGTATATCAAAGCGTTCAGAACTTTCCACTCACCAACCTTTGACTGATAAAGAGTCACATTATAGTTCTTCAAGATTCTATCATGTTCCTTTTAAAGCATCAGATTCACAAAATCCCCCCTTCCTTCCACTCAGTGCAGGCTGGGTGTGTGGCTCTGGCTTTGAGTGTGCTCAGGCTGTGGAGGAGAAATGGGCTATTCTCAGGCAACTCTCTCATTGTCTCATAGAGGGAGGGAGAACATATGCAGATGGCTCTGACTTACCTCCTCCTGCTCATGCATGGCAAGGTGTGAGGTCTACTGTTTTTCTCTTTGCCTTTGACTAACCATTGGGTCCTTTAGTGTGGGAGTATTTGCTTATTCTTTTGCAGACCATGGGACCCTCCCAATGGCTCAGGCTTGGCATCTTCCTCTTTGGTGAAGCCTCAGCAAAAGGCATTACCTTCACTCCAGCTTCTCATTGTCCAATGAGACAATGGTCTCTTTGTCCATTGGTAGCCTTCTGGGCTGGAATTCTGACAAGATGGCCAAAGTCCCTTTCCACGGGAAACAGTCTCTTCTCAGCTCTGCCATATTTCTCTTACCCTTTCATGTACCCTAGAAGTATCTGCTTCCCATTAGAGCAGGTCCTCAACTCTGAGTTAAGAGGTGATCTCCAGTTTAGACAGGTTCTTGTGCGTAGAGTGATGAGAGTCCTCAGAAACTGTCCTTGACACTTCCACCCTGGACTTACCTGAGGCAATAACTTCCTCCAAACCTAAACTGCCATTTGCACAGAAAACAGGTCTGAGGCCTAAGCACACTGTCTCTGGGTAGTGTCAAGTACTAGAGGTTCAGTTAGTAAGCCAAAGCAAGACAAACCTTCTTATTAGCCTCTCTCCAAAGGTATTAGGAGGAGTAAAAGCTACACATCAACAATACTTTCAATGTTCCCTTTTAAAATTCTCTATTTTATACTTTACCCTCTCCAGTGCTTTTTACTAACCATACCTACCCCCATATAAAACATAAAACTGCCTCCTTGTTGTCCATAGCCAGGGCACCCTGCTTCCTTTCCTCCCCCCACCTTCCAGTTCTGACCATGAACACTGACATAGCTTCCCTCAGGGTAGCTTCCTGTCTGATCCCCTCCCTTAAGCTGACTTTCTCCATCTTCCAAGTCTGTGTGATCAAATTTACACAACAGGTATTGGAGAGCAAGAGTCATTTGAAAGACCAGAGAAGGAAAGAAGGAAGGGATATTGGACTGGCACTTCCAGTATTTTCACAGGGGTTTGGGGGAAGGGAAAGTGTTTACAACCCACAGTGCTCATTTCATCTGTCTTGTGAGCAATAAGATACCTGTGGTAGAGAAGGTATATAAGATGAAGATACAGGTTATAATACAAGTTATCTACATATTGAAAGTATTTCATTAATATTGGGGTACCTGGGTGGTGCAGTCAGTTAAGCAGCTGACTCTTGATTTCAGCTCAAGTCATAATCTCAGGATTGTGAGATTGAGCCCCAAGTCCCATGTCAGTCTCTGGGCTCAGTACAGAGTCTGTTTGTCCCTCTCTCTCCCCCTCTGCCACTACTTCCTCTTTTCTTCCCTCTCCCCCTTCCTTCTTCTTTCTAAAATAAATAAATAAATAAGTAGGGGGTGGGGAAAGATGGCAGAAGAGTAGGGTCCCCAAATCACCTGTCCCCACCAATTTACCTAGATAACTTTTAAATCATCCTGAAACCTACGAATTCTGAGATTTAAAGAAAGAACAACTGGAAGGCTTTGCACTTCTAACAAGGCAGGAAGATGGAAAAAATTAATAAATAAAAAAGGATCCAGTGGGGAAGGGGCACCCCATGAGGAGCCAGGCTAAGGCTGGGCAGTGAAAACCTCCAGGACATGAAAGCTCCGACCAGGAGAAGGAGGAACTTTTAAAAATCCCCACTGGATTCTTCTCAGAGGGAAAGGTGCTCGCAGGGAACTCCGGCAGAATCCCAGGAAGGGCAGTGGGGCCTCTAGGTTCCCGGGGTCACTAAGAGAGGAAGTGCCCCCTGGGGAAGAGTGCACCACAGACCCTGGCCTAGAGCAGTTAAGGGCTGGAGCATGCACACAGCGGGGGCTCGGGCAGAAGCTCAGGCAGCGGATCCACGTGGAGGGGGCTGTACGGCTCGGGAGAGCAATTCCAACAGTGCAAGCCCCGGATCCCAGGGCGCCGGGGGACAGAGCCCCCAATCCTTTGCTCCTGCTGGGACAGGCGGAGGCTGAGAGGGCAAAGGGCAGCAAGGACGCTCCTGCCACCAGGCTCCCCTGAGCTGTGCAGATCAGTGCCTCTGCCACCAGAGCACCCAGGCCAGTGTGGACTAGGAGACAGCAGTGGTTACTGTGGGAGCTGAGTCCACGGCTGGAAAGCTGGCCACCACCAGTGTTGTTCCTCCTGGTGTCACCCTGTGCCTGGGACGGAGCAGGGCAGCCAGGGAACAGAGGCCTCACAGGAAAAACATCTCCCACTGAGCTGTGCACCTGGTGTGTGTGTGGTGGTGTTGGGGGGGGGGGGGGCGGGGCAGCTCTGCCAGGTGCACACACCTGAGAATCAGCACAGCAAGCCCCTCCCCCAGAAGACCAGCTGGAAGGACAGGGGAAGAGCAAGTTCTTGGCCAAGCAGCCCTTGAAAGCTCCAGGGGAAGTTGAGGGATTTACGGTACATAGAATGAGGATACTCCTTGATTTTTTTCTTTGCTTGTTTCTTATGTTTTGTTTTGTTTTTCTTCCTTTTTCCAGTACAACTCGTTTTTAGCCACTCTGTACTGAGCAACATGACTAGAAAGAAGAACTCACCACAAAAGAAAGAATCAGAATTAGTACTCTCAGCCACAGAGTTACAGAATTTGGATTATAATTCAATGTCAGAAAGCAAATTCAGAAGCACAATTACAAAGCTACTGGTGCCTCTGGAAAAAAGCATAAAGGAATCAAGAGACTTCGTGACAGCAAAATTTAGATCTAATCAGGCCGAAATTAAAAATCAATTAAATGAGATGCAATCCAAACCAGAGATCCTAAGGATGAGGGCTAATGACATAGAAGAAAGAGTGAATGACATAGAAGACAAGTTGATGGCAAGGAAGGAAGCTGAGGAAAAAAGACAAAAACAATTAAAAGACCATGAGGAACGGTTAAGGGAAATAAATGACAGCTTCTAAAGGAAAAATCTACATTTCATTGGCGTTCGAGAGGATGCCGAAAGGGACAGAGAACCAGATAGTATAATTGAACAAATCATAGCTGAGAACTTCCCTAATTTGGGGAGGGAAACATGCATTCAGATCCAGGAGATAAAGTGATCCCCCCCACCACCTAAAATCAATAAAAACTGTTCAACACCTTGACATTTAATAGTGAAACCTGCAAAATCCAAAGATAAAGAGAAAATCCTTAAAGCAGCAAGAGACAAGAGATCCCTAATTTATATGGGAAGATATACTAGATTAACAGCCGACCTTTCCACAAAGACCTGGCAGGCCAGAAAGGGCTGGCAGGATCTATTCAGGGTCCTAAATGAGAAGAGCATACAGCCAAGAAAACTTTATCCAGGCTCTCATTCAGAATAGAAGGAGAGATAAAGAGCTTCCAAGATAGGCAGAAACTGAAAGAATATGTGACCCCCAAACCAGCTCTGCAAGAAATATTAAGGGGGGCTCTGTAAAAGAAAGAGGAATCCCAAAGAAACAATCCACACAAACAGGGACTGAATAGGTAGTATGTTGACACTAAATTCATATCTTTCAATAGTAACTCTGAATGTGAATGGGCTTAATGATCCCATCAAAAGACCCAGGGTTTCAGACTGGATAAAAAACCAAGACCCATCTATTTGCTGTCTATAAGAGACTCATTTTAGAATTAACTACTCCTATAGCCTGAAAATAAAAGGTTGGAGAACCATTTACAATTGAAATGGTCCTCAAAAGAAAGCAGGGGTAGCAATCCTCATGTCAGATAAATTAAAGTTTATCCCAATGACTGTAGTAAGAGATGAAGAGGGACCTATATCATACTTAAAGGATCTATCCAACAGGAGACATAACAATCTTCAATATTTATGCCCCAAATGTGGGAGCTGCCAAGTATATCAATCAATTAATAACCAAAGTTAAGACATACTTAGATAGGAATAACTATAGTAGGAGATTTCAACACGGCACTTTCTGCAAATTACAGATATTCTAAGCACAATATCTCCAAGGAAAAAAGAGCTTTAAATGAAACTGGAACAGATGGATTTCACGGATATTTACAGAACTTAACATTGAAACACAACTGAATACACATTCTCCTCAAATGCACATGGAACTTTCCCCAGAATAGATCACATACAGGGTCACAAATCAGGACTCAACCAATACCAAAATATAGAGGATGTGGAGAAAGGGGAATCCTCTTGCTTGTTGGTGGGAATGTGAACAGGTGCAGCCACTCTGGAAAACTGTGTGGAGGTTTCTCAAAGAGTTAAAAATCCAACTGCTCTATGACCCAGCAATTGCCCTGCTGGGGATTTAGCCCAAAAATACAGATGCAGTGAAACGTTGGGACACCTGCACCCCAATGTTCATAGCGGCAATGTAAACAATAGCCAAACTGTGGAAGGAGCCTTGGTGTTCATCAAAAGATGAATTCTTCTGCACGTGGCTGTCCAATTTTCTTAGCATCTTTCATTGAACAGACGGTCCTTTTTCCAGTGGTTAGTCTTTTGTGCTTTGTTGAAATTTAGTTAGCATAGAGTTGAGGGCCCATTTCTGGGTTCTCTATTCTGTTCCATTGATCTATGTGTCTGTTTTTGAGCCAGTACCACACTGTCTTGCTGATCACAGCTTTGTAGTGTTCAAGGCAACTTGAAACCCAGAATTGTGATGTCCCGGCTCTAGTTTTCTTTTTCAATATTCGGGTTATTTGTTTTTTTTCTGATTCCACACAAATCTTAATATTATTTGTTCCAACTCTTTGAAGAAAGTCCATGGCATTTTGATAGGGATTGCATTAAATGTGCAAATTGCCCTGGGTTAGCATAGACGTTTTTACAATGTTAATTCTTCCAATCCATGAGCATGGAATATTTTTGCCTCTCTTTGTGTCTTCCTCAATTTCTTTCAGAAGTGTTCTGTAGTTTTTAGGATAGATGTCCTTTTCCTCTTTGGTTAGGTTTATTCCTAATTATCTTACATTTTGGAGTGCAATTGTAAATGAGATTGAGTTCTTCATTTCTATTTCTTCAGTCTCATTGTTAGTGTATAGAAATGTCACTGATTTCTGGGCGTTGTTTTTGTATCCTGCCACACTGCCGAATTGCTGTATGAGTTATAGCAATCTTGGGGTGGGGGCTTTTGGATTTTCTATATATAGTATCATGTGATCTGCGAAGAGGGAGAGATTGACTTCTTTTTTGCCAATTTGAGTGCTTTTTATTTCTTTTTGTTGCCTGATTGCTGAGGCTAGGACTTCTAGTACTATGTTGAATAGCAGTGGTGAGAGTGGATATCCCTGTCGTGTTCTTGAGCATATGGGAAGGGTTCTCAGTTTTTTCCCCCATTGAGAATGATATTTGCTGTGGGCTTTTCATAGATGGCTTTTAAGATGCTGAGGAATGTTCTCTCCCTGCCTAAACTCTGAAGTTTTAATCAGGAATGGATGCTGTATTTTGTCAAATGCTTTCTCTGCATCTATTGAGAGGATCATATGGTTCTTGTTTTTTCTCTTGTTGATATGATCTATCATGTTGAATGCTTTAGAGTGTTGAACCAACCTTGCATCCTGGGGATAAATCCCAGTTGGTCATGGTGAATAAACTTCTTAATGTAGTGATGGATCCTATTGGCTAGTATCTTGTTGAGAATTTTTGCACTGTGTACATCACGGATATTGGTCTATAACTCTCCTTTTTGGTGGGGTCTTTGTCTGGTTTTGGAATTAAGGTGATACCGGCCTCATAGAACAAGTTGGAAGTACTCTGTCTCTTCCCATCGTTCAGAGCAGCTTTAGTAGAATAGGTATTATTTCTTCTTTAAACGTTTGATAGAATTCCTCTGGTCGCGGACTTTTGTGTCTTGGGAAATTTTTGATGACTGCTTCAATTTCCTCCCTGGTTATTGGCCTGTTCAGTTTTTCTATTTCTTCCTGTTCCAGTTTTGGTAATTTGTGGTTTTCCAGAAATGCGTCCATTTCTTCAGGTTGCCTAATTTATTGGGTGTATAGCTGCTCATACATATGCTCATATTTTTTTCCATTGAAAAGCTTTTATTAAAAACCCCCGGGTTGGCGGTTGGGTGATGGGGAGGCTCAGTCCAGTTGCTTGGTCCGGGAGGCCTCGGTTGGCCGGAGCGCAGCTCCCGGACCCGGTAGGGACGCTGCTGAAGAGCGGCCCCGCTGCTGTGGTGTCTGCGCCTGTCTTGGCTTCATTCCCCTTGGGGAGTCCTGTTGGCCTCCCTTGGGAGTCGTGTGCCCCAAGGCGCGTCCGAGTGGGGCCGGGGTCCACGGGGTCTAACTTCGTCCTCCGGCCTGCCGCCTCCTAGCTCTGGGGCAGGGAGGCAGCTCCTCTCTGAGTTGATGGCGCCGCTCCCTGCTCTCTCCCCGGTCTGACCTGTCATACCCGCGGTCCCGGTCCCGGTCCCGGTCTCTCTCTCTGTCCACTTTGTCCTAACCACGTTCTCGATCTCTGTCGGACTCCCCGTGGCTCCGGCCTGATTTCTCGTGGCCACGCTCCAGCTTCTCCTCAGCATCTGCATTATTGCCCCTGAGTTTCTTGGCAGATTTGGTAAGGACGGAGTTGGGGTCATGCGGGGAGAGCCAGGACGCGAGGTCGGTGTCCACATTGCAGTAGAGGGGAGCCCGCAGGATGGGTCAAACACTGTAGCAGCGTGGTGGCAGGCCCTCCAAGCGGGTGGCCTCATAGTCCACAGGGTCATCATCGTGGTCCTCAGCAATAATCTCTTCCTCCGGTTGGGGCCCCAGATGTTTGAGGAGGCCTCTCTTGGCCAAGCGGGTCTGCAACGCAACAGGCAGCGGCATAGCGGATAACACGCAGACCTGCATCAATAGCTGGGTAGAGGAACCTACCAGGCAGGGGTGGGGCTACCAGAGGACGCTGCCTTCCCCCATCTCTGCCCATTTGTCCCTCCCTCCCTCGTTTTCCTTTAGCACCTCTGGTTCTGTTTGCTCGCTGGCCGCTGTGTTCATCCCAGGGGGTTCCCCTAGAAGTGGGGGCCTTTTTCTTCCATCCCTTGCGGCACAGGGTGGCTGTGCCCTGCCCCAGAGCACAGTCTCTGCCTGAGCCCACACACACAGGAGCCTGGCTAGGAGCACACCCTCGGCCCCTCCTTGTGTTGCCAATTTATTAACAACAAATAAACCGATTAAATGGAGACTATTAAAGAACTTTATTTAAAAAAAACATAAAAAAATACTTTTAAAAAATATTTTGTATTTCTTTGGTATTGGTTGTGATCTCCCCTTCTTCATTCATGATTTTATTCATTAGTCTTTAATCCTTTGTTTTTAATAAGGCTGGCTCATGGTTTATCTATCTTATTAATTCTTTCAAAGAACCAACTCCTGATTTTGTTGATCTGTTCCCCAGTTCTTCTGACCTCTATTTCATTGAGCTCTGATTGAATCTTTATTATCTCTCTTCTGCTGCTGGGTGTAGGTTTATTTGCTATTCTTTCTCCAGTTCCTTCAGATGCAAAGCTAGCTTGTGTATTTGAGTTTTTTTCCAATTTTTTTGAGGGATGCTTGAATTTTGATGTATTTCCCTCTTAGGACTGCTTTTGCTCTATCCCAAAGATTCTGAATAGTTGTATCTTCATTATCATTAGTTTCTATGAATTTTTAAAATTCTTCTTTAATTTCCTGGTTGGCCCATTCATCTTTTAGTAGGATGTTCTTTATCCTTCACGTGTTTGAGTTTCTTCCAAATTTCTTCTTGTGATTGAGTTCTAGTTTCAAAGCATTGTGGTCTGAAAATAGGCAGGAAACAATCCCAATCTTTCGGTATCAGTGGAGACTTGATTTGTGACCCAGTATGTGGTCTATTATGGAGAAAATTCCATGTGCACTTGAGAAGAATGTGTATTCATTTGCCTTCAGATGGAAAGTTCTGTAAATATCTGTGAAGTGCATCTGGTCCAGTGTATCATTTTAAGCCCTTGTTTCTTTGGTGATGTTGTGCTTAGAAGATCTATCATTTGGAGAAAGCGCCATGTTGAAATCTCCCAATATTAGTTTATTATTATTTAAGTATGTCTTTACTTTGGTTAATAATTGATTGATATACTTGCAGCTCTCACATTAGGGGCATAAATATTCATGATTGTTAGGTCTTCTTAGTAGATAGATTCTTTAAGTATGATATAGTGTCCTTCTTCATCTCTTACTACAGTCTTTGGGATAAACTTCAATTTATCTGATATGAGGATTGCTACCCCAGCTTTCCTTTGAGGATTATTTGAATGGTAAATGGTGCTCCAGCCTTCCATTTTTAGGCTGGAGTCGTCCTTACATCTAAAATGAGTCTCTTGTAAATGGCAAATACATGGGTCTTACATGGGTCTTGTTTTTTTTTTCCAGTCTGAAAGCTGTGTCTTTTGATGGGATATTTTAGCCCATTCAAGTTCAGAGTTACTGTTGAAAGATATGAATTTAGTGTCATCATAATACCTATTTAGTCCCTGTTTTTGTGGATTATTTCTTTGTCTTACCTCTTTCTTTTACCGGATCCCCCTAAATATTTCTTGCAGAGCTGGTTTGGTGGTCATATATTCTTTCAATTTCTGCCTATTTTGGAATATCTTTATTTCTCCTTCTATTCTGAATGAGAGCATTGCTGGATATAGTATTCCAGGCTGCATGTTCTTCTCATTTAGGACCCTGAATATATCCTGCCAGTCCTTTCTGACCTGTCAGATCTTTGTGGAGAGGTCTGCTGTTAAACTAGTATTTCTCCCCATATAGTTTAATAATCTCTGTCTCTCGCTACTTCACGAATTTTCCATTTTTCTTGGAATTTGCAAGTTTCAATTCTAAATCTCAAGGTGTTGAATGTTTTTTATAGAATTTGGGAGGGAACCTCTCTATGTTCTGGATCCGAATGCCTGTTTCCCTCCCCAAATTAGGGAAGTTCTTAGCTATGATTTGTTCAAATATGCTTTCTGGCCCTCTGTCCCTCTTGGCACTTTCTGTAACCCCAATTATATGTAGATTCTTCCTCTGAGGCTATCATTTATTTCCCCTAACCTTTCCTCAGGGTCTTTTAATTGTTTTTCTCTTTTTTCCTCTGCTTCCTTCCTTGCCATCAATTTGTCTTCTACGTTGCTCACTCTTTCTTCCACCTCATTAACCCTCATTGTTAGGACATTCAGTTTGGATTGCATCTCATTTAATTGATTTTCAATTTTGGTCTGATTAAATCTGAATTCTGCAGTCATGACATCTCTTGAATCCTTTATGCTTTTTTCAAGAGCCACCAGTAGCTTTATAACTAACTGTGCTTATGAATTGGCTTTCTGACATCGAATTGCAATCCAAATTCTATAACTTTCTGGCAGAGAGTACTGTTTCTGATTTTTTCTTTTGTGATTAGTTCTTCCTTCTAGTCATTTTTCTCAGTGCAGAGTTGGTGTAGGAGTGATCTGAATCAAGAATATCAACCATGACCTAATTAAGTTTCACCCTAGATGAATCTGATGAGGTCAGAGACCAGAAATTGAAAAGAAAGCTCAGAAGAAAATAAAAAAGTACCGCTAAATTGAAGAACAATTTTTAAAACAAAGTAGGGATCCCTGGGTGGTGCAGGGGTTTGGCGCCTGCCTTTGGCCCAGGGCGCGATCCTGGAGACCAGGGATCGAATCCCACGTCCGGCTCCCGGTGCATGGAGCCTGCTTCTCCCTCTGCCTGTGTCTCTGCCTCTCTCTCTCTCTCTCTGTGACTATCATAAATAAATAAAAAATTAAAAAAAAAAAACAAAGTAATAAGAACATAAAAGGCCAAGAATCCCAAAGAAGGAAAAAAAAAGAAAAAAGAAAAAAAAAAGAAGAGAAAAAGGCAAAAGTAAAGAGGAAAAAAAAAGAAAAAAGAAAAAAGAAAAAAAAGAGAAGAAAAAAGGGGAGGGGACTGGGAGATGGTGGTGAAGAAGCTGTAGTGGAGGGAGAATGTAATCTACATTAGGGGTCAGTGAGGGTGCTCCTCTTGCTTCTGAATGTATTAAGTTTTGTATGTTAGAAGATGCTGTGTCCCAAAATTTATATAAACCAGCAATACTTGTAGAAGGCCCCAACACTGACCACCAAAAGATAAATGAGATAAAATAATGCAGCTGAATGGGAATGAAGAGAGAATGTAATCTCACAGAATGAACCAGAATAGTATTCCCCTTTTTCTGGGTGCATTCTGGTCATGTTTTAGAAGGTATTAACTTCTGCTATTGTAGAACAAAATGAGGTAGAGAAAACAAAATCACAAAACAAAACAAAAAAACATATCTTGTATATCTCCCAAAATTAAATTATTTTTAAGGGAATCTGGAAATGGAAAATATATCTAAGATACGTAATTGTAGAAATATGAAAATCAAAAGGGAAGAGACTTAAAAATGAAGAGGTAGCATTGTATTTAAGGTGAGAGATGAGAAAAAATACTGGAAATTTTTAGTCTGATATAAAAATGAGTTGTACTGGAAAACACACACACACAAAAGGGGGGTGGGGTGAAACTTCTAGTTCTATATACTATAAATCTCTTGACTTCCCTTGGAGTTTTCCAATGCTGCTTGGTCAAGAACTTGCTCTTCCCCTGTTCTTCCAGCTGGTCTTCTGGGGGAGGGGTCTGCTGTGATGATTCTCAGGGGTCTGTGCCAGGGTGGAGATGCCCCACTCCCTGCCAGGTGCCCCACTCCCTGCCAGCTCAGTGGGAGCTGTTTATCCTGTGAGGTCTTTGTTCCCTGGCAGTCCCACCCCTCCCAGGCATAAGGTGAAACAAGGAGGAAAAGCAATAATGGCAGAGGCCAGATTTACAGCTCTGCAGTTGGCTCCCTACTAGTAACTAATGCAGTCTCCCAGTCTGCACTGGCCTAGATGCTCCTGGGACTAGCGTGGGTGCACTGATCTGCACAGCTTGGGGGCGCCCAGAGGCAGGAGAGTCCTCACAGTCCTGTGCCCCCCAGCCTCTGCCTGTCCCAGAGGGAACACAGGATCATGGGTTTTGTCCATTCTGGCACCCTGGGAACTGGGGCCCTGTGCTGGTGGAATTGCCCTCCTGGGGTGCACCACTCCTGAATGCAGGAGGGAACAGACACCTCCATCTGGAGCCAGCCTGCCTAACCAACTCTTTATAGTTTGTGGTGCGCATTCCTCTGGGCGCACTTCCTCTATTAGTGACTGGGGGAAGCTGGAGGCTTCACCACCGCTCCTGGGATTCTGCCTGATTTCCCTGCTTAGCACTTTTCCGTCTGGGAAGAACCCAGTGCATATTT
This sequence comes from Canis lupus baileyi, assembly GCF_048164855.1. NCBI lineage: Eukaryota > Metazoa > Chordata > Mammalia > Carnivora > Canidae > Canis > Canis lupus. Next base: position 26,915,981 of record NC_132857.1, on the reverse strand, counting down.
TTAAAGTTCCCGCTTCTCCAGGGCTAGGCTTTCCCATCTGGGAGGCTTTTTGGGCCTGGCTTTAGTCTGGCTCCTTGGGGTGCCCCTCCCCCACTTGATTTTTGTATTTTATTTTATTTTATTTTTTTGCCTTCCTACCTTGCTAGAAGCGAAAACTCTTCTCTCTGTAGCATTCCAGCAGTTCTCTCTAAATCTCAGGTCAAATTTGTAGGTGTTCAGGATGATCTGGAAGTAATCTGGGTAAGTTGGTGGGGCCAGATGATTTGAGCACCGCTACTTTTCCGCCATCTTCTGATCTCTATAGATACCCTTCTTGTCATCCGTTCTGATCTCAATCTCTTCCCTTTTCCAGGTAACAGCTATCCTTATTTTTAACAAGGTGGATTAATTTTAATTTTTGTACACTTTATACATATGAAACAAATTCTAGACTCTGGCTCCTTTCTTCCAACCTTATATTGATAAGATATCTCAAAATAATTTTAATTAATTCATATTTATAATATTTAATAATTTATGTATTCATTCTGTATTCGATAGTCATTTGGGCTGTTTCCCAAAGGGTCATATTTGGAGGTGTTGGGAATAATGCTGCTATGATTGTGCTTGATATGTCTTTCAATATACATTTGCATTTCAATGAGTATGTACCTAGGAAGAGAGTCTATGTATATTCAACTTTAACAGATACTGCCAAACAGTTTTCCAAAGCTGTGCAGATTTATACTTCCAATAGACTTATTTATGAGCTCTGTTTCTGGGACACCTGGGTGGCTCAGTGGCTGAGTGTCTGCCTTTGGCTCAAGGCATGATCCTGGGGTCCTGGGATAGAGTCCTGTATCAGGTACCCTGTGGGGAGCCTGCTTCTCCCACTGCCCGTGTCTCTGCCTCTCTCTCTGTGTGTCCCTCATGAATAAATAAACAAAATCTTGAAAAAATAGCTCTGTTTGCAAAACTTGAGGTATTACAATCTCAGATTTCAAGATATACTACAAAGGTGTAGTAATAGCAACAGTATAGGACTGGCACAAAAAAAGACACAGGGATCAATGTAACAGAATAAAGAGTCTATAAGTAAACCCATGATTATATGGTCAATTAATCTTTGACGAAGGAAGAAAGAATAAACAATTGGGAAAAAATAGTCTCTTCAACAAATGGTGTTGGGAAAACTGGATAACTACATGTGAAAGAATGAAATTGGACCATTTTCTTATACCATACACAAAAATATATTTAAAAATGGATTAAAGATCTAAATATGACACCTAAAACCATAAAATATGCTGTATTGTATATTTGAAAGATGCTTAGAGGATAGATTTTAAAAGTTCTCATCACAAGGAAAAAAGTAACTGTGCTGATGGATGTTAACTAGACTTACTGTAGTCATGATTTTACACTATATATAAATATTGAATCATTACGTTGTGCACATGAAACTAATATAAGGTTATAAGTCAAGTATACCTCAATTAAAAAATCAACCAATCTAAACTACCATATAATTGGGCTAAAAAAGAAAATCACAGAATCATATCAACTAAGGGACTCCTAGGTGGCTCAGAGGTTGAGCGTCTGACTTTGGCTCAGGGTGTGATCCCAGGTCCGGGATGGAGTCCCACCTCAGGCTTCCTCCATGGAGCCTGCTTCTCCCTCTGCCTATGTCTCTGCCTCTCTCTCTCTCTCTCATGAATAAATAAATAATATCTTTTAAAAAATCATATCAATTGATATGGAAAAAGTGTTTGACAAAATTTGACATCCATTCATGATTGTAAAAGAAAAGAGAAAAAAGTTCTGCAAAGTAGGAATAAATAGGACTTCCTAAACTTGAGAAAAAGAATATAAAGAAAAGCTACAATTAACATCAAATTTAGCGGTAAAAGACTAAAAATTTTTTCCTCAGATTAGGAACAAGACAAAGATTTCCATTTTCTCTGTTTTAATCAACATGGTATTGGAAGTTCTATTTACTTTATTTATCTTTTCCTAATTAAGCTGCCTAGAACTTCCAATAGAAAATAGAATATATAGTGGAGGAAATAAACTCTCCTTGTTTTAATATGGCATGAATGCCTGCTTAGAAATCTCAGAAATTAAAAAAAAATTAAAAATAAAAAATTTATTTATTTAATAAAATTTATTTATTCATGAGAGACACAGAAAGAAAGACAAAGACATAGGCAGAAGGAGAAGGCTCTATATAGGGAGCCCTTCATGGGACTTGATCCAGGACCCTGAGATCAGGCCCTGAGCCAAAGGCAGACAGTTGCTCAACCACTGAGTCACCCAGGTGTCCCCAGGCAGAAGCTTTACATGTGGTAATGTGTGGGTCAGGTCTGCATTTTCCTTTTAGTCTCTCCTATAAGAATAAGCATCTTTTTCATAAGGGCTATTCCTTCACACTCATCCTTATGCTAATGAATAAGAAGTGTCTGTAGTTGTAAATCATTGAGATATTAACTTTGTAATGAGGAAAGGCAGGCAATAAAGTGAGCTTCCATCCTAGGGCACTGTCCTTCTATATTTAGTGTAGGTGTGCTGAGAACATAGTTTTAAAATTTTTGTTAATCTGAAAGCTTTAGTCCATGTTCACTTTTTTGCATTCTGTTTTGAAATATTACATTAAATTAGTAAATGCACAGACTGATGAATCTTCACAGAGTAAATGCCCTTTTGTAACCAGGACCCAGATCAAAAAGCATAGCACCATCAGCATTGCAGAAATACCCTTTTACAAATTAATGGCTATCCTGATTTTAAATACCATATATTAGTTTTCCCATTTTTGAACTTTATATAAAGAGATTCTTACAGTATATATATTTTATCTGATTTTTTTTGTTCATTAGTATTCCAATATTTGAAAAATATTCATAATATATAATTATATCAAGTTTTATACCTTTAATGTGTTAAACCTGTTTATTTCTCTCTCTTTTTTTTCCTCCTCACCCTTGTTAGGAGTATGCCACTTTTTTCAATGATAGATTATTTTGTTTGGTACTACTACTTCCATTACTGTGTGTCTCTTGTATGTCAGGCACTGTGCAGCCAGCGGGATGCAGAGGACTGCACTGACACTGTCTCAGCTTTAGTAGGCTCACAATCTGAGGTGAATATAGATAATTAAGTAGTGTGATGACTTTCACAACTGGAGTAAGTACAGGATTCTTAATTATTATGTAATAAATGAATTAATGAAATAAAAAGTAGCTGTTTGCTACTTCTGTGGCAACCCTATGCAATTATTGAACACATATTTATTGAGCATCCTTATGTGTCTGGCACTGACACTGGTCTGCTATATGTAAGATACAGCAAAGATTATGATGTCTCAGTCCCATTGGGTTTAGCACACAATCTGAACAAATAAAACAATAAATGAATGATGACAAGCAGTGATGCCTACTTTAAGTTGAATACAGCAGAGTGCTCTGAGTAAGAGGACTGGGACAGAGCTTCCTTGGCAAGAAGTGCTAAAGTTCCAAAGTTGAAACAGTGTAGCTCAGTCAAGGACAGAAAGGTCAGTTGGCTGTGGCCTCAGGATCAAGGGAGTGGTGAGTGGCATGATACGAGACTGATGAAACCAACAGCACCCAGCCATGGAAAACTTCAGAGGCCATGGTAGGGAGTTTGGTTTTTATCCTGGGAATGAAAGAAAGCCAATGCAGACTTTGAAGATGGAGGATGAGAAGCAAAGAGGAGAATGCTCAGGGTGCTTTGTAAAAAAAATAAAAATAAAAAAAAAAAATAGAACTGATAATACTGTGACCCACCCAAGAACAATTAGATCTCCTCATCTTGCTCACATTTCAGGTATTAGAAGTAGAGGAGATGAGCCTGAAGAGACAAAACATGAAGTGCCTTAAGTGCCAGGCTGAGAGTCTGAAACTTTACCCAGAGGAAAGGAGAATTCACAGAAGGATTAAATCTAAGAAAGGGACATGAGCAAAGAGAGGTTTGGGTGTTGATCTGAGGGTGCTTTGCCCTCAGACTTTCCTGTTTCCAGGCCTGCTCTCTGATGATCCTTACAAATTTGGAAAATGTCACAAAGGTGAGGGTATAAAGTCTCAGGGGTGGTACCTGACTTAGCCTCCCCTGCTCTTCTCTAAGGCATTGGTTCTTGACCATCCTTGTCCCTCTAGAAGTAGGCAGTCCATGACTCTGCTTTGCCATGTTGTTCACTGAAGAGGCTCACTGATTACTGATGAGACCCAGAGGCTAAGTGAGGCTGTGGAATAGGGTAGAGATATGGGAGGCACTGCACTGATGGCTAAAAACCTAAGTGAGGAGGAGTCAGAATTAAACACAGTAGGAAGTCATTGGTGACTTCTGATCAGGAAAGGACATGGAAAAATGGATATTTAAGGAAAATTTGCTTGGCAGTGGTAGGCAAGATGTAGAATAAGAGCATCATTTTGATAACGGAGCTGGTAAAAAGCAGGATTTTTTGAAGTCATTACATATAAATGTAAGTCTCCATTCAAAAGGGATTGTATAGGTATCTGAATATTTATATTTTTAAATATCGAGAAAGCATAGTGCTTGGAGGGACATAATGACATTTTTGAGTTTTAGCCAGAAGGATATTATATGAATCTAAATTGTTTCAGCATATATTATGACTTTTTATTCCCATCACCCTTAAGAAGTGGGAAAGTATAGGGAGTAGTCTCATTTTCAGAGAGAGAAAAATAAGCCAGTATTTAAGCCTTTTCCCTGGTTGAGGCTGGTCATATAAGACAGACCCTGGGAGCTTAACAACAGGGATCAGTGGGGCTAAGTCTACCACATGGTATCTCCTTTCCATACCAAAGGCAAAAATCTAAAAGTTCTTAGCCCTGCTGTGTTTAATAGAACTTTATGCCAGAATGCAAATATTCTGTATTTCAGCTGCCAAACACAGTATCCACTAGCTTTTGTAGACTTGAAATATGGCTTATGTGAATGATAATTTTTTAAAAAAATTATTAAACTCTAGTTAACTGAAACTTAAATGCGAATGCCCACCTGTGACTAATGCCCATTGTTCCTTCTCTGAACTGTCTCCTTGGGCATTCTCATCTGTCAACTCTTGGGTTACTTTTCTCAAGCTATTGACCAGACAAACAGCCTTTTACTCAGGTGGGGGAGACAGCAGAATGCCAATTCAGAGTTCTTCAAGGTGTATTTAATAGGATAAAATGTTTCAATAGGTCTGGGGAATTGTGGTGTGAGCTGGTCTTGGTTAAACAAAGGTAGATGAGGTATTTACTGCAGAACTTGAGTCTTTTGAATCTTTTCTATGCTAATATCCCCTTAAGACCCCAAGAAAAAGAGATTCAGTAACTATAAGCCCATTTTTATGCAGTGTACTAGGGAGTATATTTTTGAAAAGTGATTTCAGAAAAAGGAAAACGTGGCAGAGTCGCTTACTGGTTTTCTGATCCTGAATTAGTTCTTCAACTTACTTTTTTTCAGTACCTTCACTCACCAAATGCTAATAATATCTCCTAACTTAGAGGGTTGCCATGAGTATGTGCCTGGCAAGGTGGTTACTTAGGAATGACTCAGGCCTTGCTGTTAATCATAGAAAGTAACTATGCAGAGATGAGTAGTTCTGATACAGGTGGCACAAAACTTGCTGTTGGGCAACAAACTTTCAAATATCTTCCCTCACCTTCATTTTCTGTCTCATCTAGAGTTTTGCAATTGCCTGAGTGGATTTGCATTTATACAGTGCTTTCTTGAGCAGTCAGCACCATCCTTCCTTATACATGTAGCCCTCCTGATATGGGTCTAACTATTCCTTGTCTGGTTTGCACAATCAGTTTTTAATGTATGGATGTTGGATAGTGCAGAAACAAGCAGCCTAGCTCCATACTCTCAATTACTAACAGAAATGAGTCCTGTTTTTGGAAATTTCAGTCACTGCAGTTTCATGTTTGGCCAATGTACTGAAGCCTGCAGGGCAGAGCATTAAGCCAATGAGGACTATTCTTGAGCTTTAAGACCCAATGGAAATGGCCTTTCTAGGTTTTGGACTTGCTTGAGACCAGTCACTCCTTCCTTCTTTCCTTCTTCTCCCTTTTGGAATGGAACTATCAATCCTGTGCCTGTCCCATCATTGCATTTTAGAAGTGTCTGGTTTCATAGTTCATACAACTAGAGAGGAATTTTGCCTTAGGATGGACTGCACCCAGAGTCTCACCTACACCTAATTTAGCTGATATTTATGTGATATTTTGGGCCTTGGACTTTAGGATTTCTACTAAGATGACATTTGGGGATTTTGTAATGGAATGGATGAGCTCTGCATACAAGAAGGACATGAATTTTGGAGGACAAGGGTGGAATGTAATGGACTGTGTTCCCTCAAAATTCATATATTGAAGCTCTAACCCCAACTATGATGGTATTTGGAGATGAGGTCTTGGGGAGGTAATTAGAATTAGAGTCATGAGGGAGGGGCTCTCATGGTGGATTAGTGTTCTTATAAGAAGAAACACCAGAAAACTTACTCTGCTTTGTGAGAGCACGGTGAGAGGGTAGTCATTTGCAAACAGGAAGAGGGCTCTCACCAGAACCTGCTTTGTGCTGGTGTCCTAGTCTCAAAGCCTCCAGGTTCCAGAACTGTGAGGTTTAAATTTCTGTTATTAAAGCTACCTAATCTATGGTATTGTATTATAGAAGCTCAAGCAGAATGAAATACTTACCTTAAATGATGAAATTCTTTCTTGGCTATAATTGCATCTGATATTCCTCAGACCAAACAAAGGATGGAGCCTGGCATATAATATTTGCTTCATTTGTGGAATTGAACTGTGGGGCAAGCCTGTTCATTTCAAGTAGCACAAGCTTTTTAATGGCCTGTGTACTTATATCATGGCAAAGCAACTAACTGGGAAATTATTGTTTTTGAGGGAAAGGGCAGAAAGAGAAGCCAGTGGGTTGGTTTTACCTGTAAAATACCCTTTCCTATGAAAGGTGAGAATGGAGGTGGGAACATGAGCAAAGAGATGAAGCCCCTGGTTGCAGAAAACAGGTCTGTGTCAACGTGACAAGGGATAATGGAGGATGAACTAGATACCCACGTTGCAGAGGTCTGATCTCAACCAATTCTAATCCCAGGGGTGATGTGTTAGGGCACAGTCCTGCCAGCTGCCCTTTACTTCTTCACCTGCTACCCCAGCCTATGAAGTTATTTCCCACATTTATTTTGCTTTCCCCTCACTCTGAAAGACACTGTATTGCCTGAGGGCAGCAACCTGGAGAATTGCTGGCCAACCTTGTCTGTGATACCAGGGATGTCAGGCTGGGCTTAGCTGGCAAAACCAGGCCTCCCACAGTAGCCCTGCATTGTGAGAAAGAAAGGAGCTGGCAGTGAAAGAGAGGGGCATGGGGTGACCATAAGGAAAGCAAATGCTCTAGGGGATACATAGTCTCCTTGGATATCTCCGAGGAATAAACCACTGGAGCAGAGTGTTCTTTAGGGTCTGTGTCTTAGTGAAACATGTTGAGATGACAGGCTAGCTTGCACTGCCCATAAAAACGAGAATTGGTGTTCTCACATCAGTCCATATCCCAGAGACACAAAGCAGTAGTGACTGTCGGTATCCCAGGTAATTAAGGCAGCTTCATTTCTACCCTGCCCCACACTGAGCCAAAATGAAAGGAGAGGGGAGAAACTGCAAAGGAAATCCTCTTCTTCGTGGGGAAAAAGCTTCTGAAACCTGTTCTGGGGGTTGCAAGGAGGAGAGAATTTTGTCATAACGGGTGTTGTGAGTCACCAGCCCATAGCCCAGAGTCATATAACTGCATGTAATGTTCCTTGGATTTTAGCATCAGTGAATTTTCTCTAGTTTTTCCATAGGTCCTAAGAGGTGAGGTGGGCTCTGCCTGTCTCATCTGATTGAGTTCTGCCATTATGACCAGGCAACGCTAGTTAGGTCAAGTTTAATAATGCTTACAAAACATGATCCTGGGGCTTTATCAGGAATTTCCAATAAAAGAAAAACAGATATATGTGAAGGAAGGTGGCATGGTAGTGGAAAGAGTCCATCTATCCTGTACTCTAAATCCAAATTCATTATTTAATGCAATGTGCAATATCTTCTGGAAGATATTCAACCCCTACAAGCCACAGCCTCCTTATCTGTAAAATGGGGCAGCAACTCCTGCCACACATTATTTCTGTACAAGTTAAATCACTCTAGAGTGAGGACATTCCTTTTGCCTATCATAATATTGGGTCATGCATTGAGCTAGAAAAATAACCCATTTATTTTGGGCAGTAATATTCAGATGCACAATATAATAAACACTTTCAAGTAGGATTTGGCAGTCAGTGTTTTTAGTGACATTTAAAAAAAACTCACGAAAGAAAGGGATTTTAGGCAAAAACCAGGATTAGTGAAATATCAGGTCCTTCTTACATGCATCTGATGAGTATGGCTCTTTTTTTTAAAGATTTTATTTATTTATTTATTCATAGAGACAGAGAGAGAGAGAGAGAGAGAGAGAGGCAGAGACACAGGCAGAGGGAGAAGCAGGCTCCATGCAGGGAGACCAACGTGGGACTCGATCCTGGGTCTCCAGGATCATACCCCCGGCTGCAAGCGGTGCTAAACCACTGAGCCACTAGGGTTGCCCAGTATGGCTCTTTTTGAGGCATTTTTAAAAGCATCATTTCCACCCAAACACTGCAAACTAGTAGCGGCTGAATTCAGAATCATAACTTCATTTTTTAAAATTGAGATATCATATAAGGAGGGTCACTATTTCTTTCAAATCAGAAAATACCTTTTTGGTATGTTAATGTACTAAACATCCCCTCCTCCCCACTCTCTCAATGAAACAGAATGACCATGCACAGAAGAGTCCATGATAAAGAAGCAGCCATGTCAGTGGAAACATCCTCATTGGAGTCAGGAAGTTCCATGATCAAACACTGGCTTCATCAGCTGCATGACTTTGGAAAGATTGCTCTTTCTGTGCTCTCAACTGTAAAATGAGGATAATAATGGCTCACAGGCCTATTGTGTTACATGATATAACAGATTAAAAATAGTTATTTTTAATAATAAATATGTTGGCATAATGCCTGGCATATAATGAGCACCCAAAGGTGATCTCACTTCACTAGTATAATTAGTGATATTGTTCTTTTTTTTTAAGATTTTATTTATTTATTTGAGAGAGAGAGGGAGAGAAAGGCAGAGACACAGGCAGAGGGAGAAGTAGGCTCCATGCAGGGACCCCAAAGTGGGACTCCATCCTGGGACTCCAGGATCACGGCCTGTACTGAAGGCGGTGCTAAACCCCTGAGCCACCCAGGCTGCTAGACATTGTTCTAAATATATTTGTGTGTGCCAAATTCAGATCCCAGTGGAGGAGATGAGCAGTCATCCCATTTACACATCCCTGGTCACAATTGCTTTTGTATTTACAGTTTCACTTTGCTGATTTATGCTCAGCGTGTGATGCTCTCTGACCCTGTCTGCTTTTTCAGCCATCTGCTATGTGAACAGGGGTATTCCCTATAGACTTACTAAATTTTCTTTGTTCAGTCCCACAAAGCTGAGTAATAAATAGTAGTATGTTGTTGGTGATATTTGCTGGCAGCTGTTGGAGAAATAATAACCCATGCACTCATGACACTGAAACTACTGAGTTCTGTCTTGGGAATGTTTCCCAACTTTTACTTTCCCCCCTTTTATGCCAGAAAGGGAATTTTGTGAAATAATAGGTTATAGTAACAAATGTCAGCTTTGTCTTGTTTTTAGTTTCCTTAAGCACAATCTATTATTTGTTTAGAATAGTAGCATTAGAGTGATAATAATAATAGCAGTTTGTATTTGTTGAACCCCAGGCACTGTGTACCCATTTGAGACGTTTATACCACACAGTACTCTGGACAGTAGCTATATCATTCCTGTTTTGCCAATGAAGAAACTAAGGCTCAGATGTGCTAAGTAGCTTATTCTAGGCTGGCTACTCAGCAAGTAAATGACAGAATTTAAAGTCAAATCTAAGTTAGTTCAATGCCAAAGTCCTGTGAACTTTCTACTGCATTCTATGGACCTCTCATTTTGATTTGGTATTTCTTGTGTCCCACACAGGGTTAGATCTTTTTTAAGTGTATGTGGAATGAGTGAATGAATGCATGAATGAATGAATACATAAGTAGTTTAATTCAAACTCCTTTTGTAACTATGATGCATTGAGAAACACATTTTTTTTTTTCTGGCCAAATTAACACATTTTTCTTCCACTTGGTCGTGTATCCCCTTGGGACAAATGACTCTGATGAGCTGACCCACTTTTTATGTTTTCCAGCAGCTCTTGCCAGGTGGAGAATTAGCTGTGTGCATTTCCACTTAGAAATAAGTCTTACTAGGACAGACAAACCCTGAAAAGAAGAGAGAAGAACAGGTACTACTATGCTGCTTACTTCTCTCACAATGTTTACAAGAAATGAGAGATTTATAGAGGTGGGGAAACTGGAGAAACAGAGAACTAAAAGCAGGTGTGATAATGGGAAAAGGCCCTGTGCCTGAGAGCAGTGTGAAGCAGCGTTAACCGCCTGTGCCTGCCTGAGGACTTTCCCTAACTCAGGGACCTTGGATATTGGCCTTCTCAAGGTTGCTATTTGTCAAAAACAGGAAACTAAGGCATACTTGAGCATGAATGCAGCTATCAATATAAGGGCTTCCTACCAAGGGAATTCGGCTACCTGGAGAGAATAGAAAGTCTACATGCAAAATAGAAAGTCTACGTGCAAAATGCCTGGAGAGAATAGAAAGTCTACATGCAAAATACTCCATGTACATGGAGTCAGGATTTCATAAAGAATAGTTCTTATTATTGATCATCCAGTCACATTTAAACTCATGTTTTCCTCCCATCTCTGCCACTGAGATTCTGTTACTCCCCACAGCCCCAGGTTCCCACCCCAGTAACTTGCCTGAGATCACAAGATTAGGATGCACAGCCTGTGCTGGAACTCATAGCTTCTACCTCTTTGGTGCTTTCCAATACTGATCAAATGTTGCATTGTGCAATTGCTTTACTAAGCAATTTATACAGGTAATTTCATTTTGTGGCCATGACAGCCCTATTTTTATATCAATTTTATGTATGAAAAAACTCAGACTCAGACAGGTAAGAACACACCCCAGTTCACATATTTGGTAAATTGTGCCTTGAGCCATGTACCCTTATGTACCTGAACCTTTAGCCTTTAGTCATCATTTACCATGTTCATGTTGTGCCATGCTATCCTGTGGTGATGAGATCCCTACACTTACCTCCAGAGCTCCAGGGCACCAGCTGCTGGTACCCTCAGGTCCACAGTACTCTGGCAGGGAGTGGCCTCTACAGGGATTTTCTGTCTATGCAGCAAGTCTGTCCTGTGAGGTCCTTTTGGTTTTCTACCTGGTTTCAGAAAGATCACTACAGGGGCCTCTGTATGCCAGGTCTCTCAGAAATTCACAGGCACTTCTTGACTCTCCCTTAATTAAGAGACAGCACCACAGGCTACCGAAACACAAGCCATCCATCTTTTTTTTTTTTTTTAATTTGTGTCTACATTTTTATTGCTAACATAGAGTTAACCTATGCATAGGTTTTTTTTTATATAAATTTATTTTTCATTGGTGTTTACTTTGCAAACATATATAATAACACCCAGTGCTCATCCCATCCCCCCCTCAGTGCCTGTCACCCAGTAACCCCCACCCCCCACCCCCCTCCTCTTCCCCCACCCCTAGTTTGTTTGCCAGAGTTAGGAGTCTCTCATGTTCTGTCTCCCTTTCTGATATTTCCCACTCATTTTTTCTCCTTTCCCCTTGATTCTCTGTCACTATTTTTTATATTCCCCAAATGAATGAGACCATATAATGTTTGTCCTTCTCCGATTGACTTATTTCACTCAGCACAATACCCTCCAGTTCCATCCACATCGAAGCAAATGGTGGGTGTTTGTCGTTTCTGATGGCTGAGTAATCTTCCATCGTGTACAGAGACCACTCGCCCTCCTTATCCATTCATCTTTCGATGGACACCGAGGCTCCTTCCACAGTTTGGCTGTCGTGGACATTGCTGCTAGAAACATCGGGGTGCAGGTGTCCCGGCGTTTCATTGCATCTGTATCTTTGGGGTAAATCCCCAGCAGTGCAATTGCTGGGTTGTAGGGCAGGTCTATTTTTAACTCTTGAAGGGATGCCTGGGTGGCTTAGCGGTTAAGGCATCTGCCTTCAGCTCAGGGCGTGATCCTGGAATCCTGGGGTCGAGTCCCACATCGGGCTCCCTGCATGGAGCCTGCTTCTCCCTCTGCCTCTGCCTCTCTCTCTCTCTCTCTCTCTCTCTCTCTCTGTGTGTGTGTGTGTGTGTCTCATGAATACATAAATAAATAAAATTTTTTAAAAAAAGAATTTTTTTTAAACTCTTTGAGGAACCTCCACACAGTTTTCCAGAGTGACTGCACCAGTTCACATTCCCACCAACAGTGCAAGAGGGTTCCCCTTTCTCCACAAGCCACCCATCTTTTAGAAAAAGGTCAACAGCTGAAGGGACAAGGTAATAAATCACAGCATTTAGGATTTGCTCAGAGAATGTTTGCCTTCCACATGGAAAGTCATGCTTTTCCAGGATGGGAGAAACATGGCTGATGGGTGATTTTATATTGAGGAACATGTGTTGGGTTTTATGAACAGAAACATGCAGCATATCTTGTTCTTGTTTTGACAATGAATTCTAGAACAAAATCTATCTTCTCTTCTTTGTCTGCTTGCATGCTGTTTAGCAGAGAACTGGGCACAGAGGAAACATTCTTAGTAATGGCTTTATCATTAATTAAAAACAGGTTTGCTTTAGATCATTCGTTGATAAAATATTAACTTACCGTCTGCTAAGTAACTGATAGTAAACTGAAAATTATGCTAAAACAAAATACTTTTTGTTCTTGTAGAATGCAGCCTTGTTGGGAGACAGCCAGTAATTAAAGATCATATTTGAGTATAAAACTGAAGAAAAGTCTGCCCAGGTGTTTGGCCTAGTCAGGAGTCAAGAAAAGCTTGGTCAAGAACATGGCCCTTCAGTTAATATCTGACTTAATTAAATGAAGAGAGAAAGTGGCCATTCCAGAAAGAGGAAGCAGCATGTGCAAAGGCCCTGTGGCAGGTAGGAATATACTGATTGGGAGAGACTTAAAGATGGCTTGTAGGTATAACAGAAAGAGGAATGTTGCCCAAGAGGCTGAAGACATGGGGGAGGAGGTGACAGACCAGATAGAATTTGGGTACCATATTCAGGAAGTTGTTTTTTTCTCTTCTCTTCTCTTCTCTTCTCTTCTCTTCTCTTCTCTTCTCTTCTCTTCTCTTCTCTTCTTCTCTTCTCTTCTCTTCTCTTCTCTTCTCTTCTCTTCTCTTCTTCTCTTCTCTCTCTTCTCTTCTCTTCTCTTCTCTTCTCTTCTCTTCTCTTCTCTTCTCTCTCTCTCTTCTCTCTTCTCTTCTTTCTCTTCTCTTCTCTTCTCTTCTCTTCTCTTCTCTTCTCTTCTCTTCTCTTCTTTCTCCTCTCCTCTCCTCTCCTCTTCTTTTTCTCTTCTCTTCTCTTCTCTTCTCTTCTCTTCTCTTCTCTTCTCTTCTCTTCTCTTCTCTCTCTTCTCTTCTCTTCTCTTCTCTTCTCTTCTCTTCTCTTCTCTTCTCTTCTCCTCTCCTCTCCTCTTCTTTTTCTCTTCTCTTCTCTTCTCTTCTCTTCTCTTCTCTTCTCTTCTCTTCTCTTCTCTCTCTTCTCCTCTCCTCTCCTCTCCTCTTCTTTCTCTTCTCTTCTCTTCTCTCTCTTCTCTTCTCTTCTCTTCTCTTCTCTTCTCTTCTTTTCTCTTCTCTCTCTTCTCTTCTCTTCCCTTTTCTCCTCTTCTCTTCTCTTCTTTCTCTTCGCTTCCTTTGTTTCTTCGTTTATCCATTCAAGGGTTTACAGTATAACATTGGCATTATCACATGTGTTTGTTTGCTTATTTTAAGTGCTACTCTAGCTGTAGTTTGAAAAACTGATTACAAATGGTCAGGGAGAATTCAAGGAAACCAACTTAAAAAGAACTGCAGCAGTCTAGAATGAAAGAAAGGTGGCTTGGACCAGGTGGTGGTGGTAGCAGAGATTTGCAAAATGTTTAGGAGATAAAACCACATTACTTGTGCAAATAGGTCTTTGGCTTCAGCAGAACTGCCCTTGACCTTCTGAGCAGTTCTAAACCAGGGAAAGTGTCTGCTCACTCAATTCTGGCACCCAGGTAAGTCATCAAGCTCAGCCCCAATTCCTGTCTTCTGCATAGTTGGTAGTGAGGTGTTCCATCAGATAGATTCCTCATTGGAACAAAACTTTTCTTTTATTTCTAGGAAGTCAAGTTCCCTTCTTCTGAAGTCCTTCTCTTCTCCTCATTTTCTAAGGCCCTACTCAGGATCTTTCCTTCCAGGAATGTTCTGGAACCATCACAGCCCTAGATGCTGGCTTTTACTTCTAAACTATCTGAAAGCTTTAGGTTTTACTTATCTGCACCCCACTTGATCCCCAGTGAGTTAGAACAGGTTGGGTCCAGAGTGCAGCTTCCTGTCTGGGCCTCAGTTTCCTACTTTGTCAAATGAAGAAGGAGCCCCAGATGTTCTCCAGTGCTCCTAGCTCTATAGCTGGCAATTCTTGTGACCCATGTGCATTTTGAAGACTCTTGTATCCTTGCCTCCTAATATTCAGTGTAGCTGCAGCCCCTTGTTCATCAGGCATGTATTTACACTCTTTTGCACACTTCACAGTGGGTGCACAATGATAATTTGCTGATTCAATTTGATTTGATTTAACTTGAACATTGTCTTCAAAGCCAAGATCAGAACAGGCAGACTGAGTTAAGCTCTCCAGTCTTGACTTGTGTTCTGGCCTGTCAGTCACTGTGGTCAGGATATGGTGTGAATGGTGTTAGCATGAAGAAAAGAGGTGAGGGCAGCCCAGGTGGCTCAGTGTTTTAGCGCCACCCTCAGCCCAGGGCCTGATCCTGGAGACCCTGGATTGAGTTCCGCATCGGGCCCCCGGCAAGAAGCCTGCTCCTCCCTCTGCCTGTGTCTCTGCCTCTGTGTGTGTGTGTGTGTGTGTGTGATGAATAAATGAATAAAATCTTAAAAAAAAAAGAGGTGAATGGCAAGGCATGATGGGCAACTCTTAGCTTCAGACACATGTTGTTTGGGATCTGGCATTTTTTCTAAGAAATCATATTATCTGGGTTAACATTCTAACAGCTGAGGAGTAGCTTTTTTTCTTTTATTTTGGGGTCATGAAGCCAATATTGTGATACATGCATATACTCTGTTAACTGTTTGTACTTATTATAAAAATGATGCCAGAAATTATGGGATGGACCAATTCAACTTTGTAGTTGCTGAAGGAATGCCTTTCCTGGTTGAAGACAGTCTATGCTTTAGCTGCTGTAGGAATACTGATGCTCTCCAAATGTTAAAGAAATATCAGAATGAGAAAAAAGAAAAACAAAAACAAAAAACACAAAGCATGAGCCATAAATCTGAGAAGACTTGGAAGTAGAACGTTGACATAAAATTCTTTGGACATTTTGTTTCTGGGAAGTTGCAAAATACATATTCTTCCCATATTCCCATATTCTTATTCCTAAATAAAACTAAAAATTCTGAATGCTCTGCAGAAAACAAACATAGACTGTGGAAAGTGGAGAAAAGGTAGACTGGCTAGGCAATTCAGGCCTGATTTAATTTGCTGATTTAAATCATTATAGAAGATTCACTGGATTTTCTTTTTACATCATATATCCTAGACTTGTGGAAATCTCAATGGGCAGACTTATGTCCTAGAGCATTAATAACCACATTAAATGTTAATGATATAAATATATCAGTAAAAAAATAGATATTAGAAGAGTGGATGGTAAAACATGACTCATCTATATCTTGTCTACAAGAAACTCAATTCAAATATGACAGGCAGGCTGATAGTGAAAGGATGATAAAAAGATATATCATAAAAATATTAATCAAAGAAAAATATGAATGGCTATCTTAGTATCAGATAAAGTACACTTCAGAGCAAGGAAAATTACCAGGGACAGAGAAGGACATTATATAATGATAAAACAATCATTCCACCAAGATGACCTAGCAATCTCTCATGTGTAGCAGCCAAGCAACAGAGTTACAAAATGCATAAAGCAAGAACCAAAAGAACGAAAAGGAGACATAAATAAATTGCAATTATAGAGATATTAATATCCTTCTGTTGTCAACTGATAGAACAACTAAACAGAAAAACAAAAATACAAAAAAATGCAACTACGTGACCAACCAAGAAGATCTAATAAATGTTTAAGAATGGAAAAACATTTTTCTTCAACTGTACATGGATATACACTAAAATAGACAATATCTAGAGCCATAAAATATATTTCAATATTTTTTTTAAATTGAATTTATATGAAGTGTGTTCTCTGACCACACTGGAAATCAGTAACAGAAATAATAGGATAGTTTTGAAACATATAGAAACTAACAACACACTTCTAAATAATCAGTAGGCAAAGTCTCACAGAGATTTTTAAAACACACACACACACTAAACTGAAAGAAAATGAAAATACAACATGTAGAAATTTGTAAGGCACAGCTAAAGCAATGATGATGGAAATCTTTAGCATTAAATGCATATGTTAGAAATTAGGAAATGTCACAAATCAATAATTTTCTCTAACATCAAAAACCTAGAAAACGAACAGTATGCATCCAAAGCAAGCAGAAGGAAGGAAGCAATAAAAAAGGAAGAAATTAATAAAATAAAAAAGGAGAAAAAATGAGTGGGAAATATCAGAAAGGGAGACAGAAAATGAAAGACTCCTAACTCCGGGAAACAAACTAGGGTGGTGGAAGGGGAGGTGGGCGGGGGTGGGGGTGACAGTGTGATGGGCACTGAGGTGGGCACTTGATGAGATGAGCACTGGGTGTTATTCTATATGTTGACAAATTGAACACCAATAAAAAATAAATTTATAAAAAATAATAAAATAATGAAACAATTCATTTTTTGGAAATATTTTTCAAAATGACAAATATATTCTAAGACTGAGTAACAAAAAAAGTGAGAAGACACAAACTTGAATGAAACAATATATTGTTACAGTTCTTTCAGATATCAAAGGGATAATGAAAGAATGTTACAAACAATTCTACACACATAAATGTACAAATTAGAGAATTCTCAAAAAAATACAAACTACCACAACTCACTGTGTATGAAATGGCTAATGTGAATAGCTTTAAAATATCAAGGATATTTGATTCCTAATCTAAAAACTGCACTCAAAATTTCCAACTTCAAATAACATTATTGAGGAAGTCTTACAAACCATTTACAGAAATCTTAACTCTAATTCTAAATGATTTTTCACAGATTATGGAAGAAGAGGAAACACTACTCAATTCATTTTATGTAATTAGCAATTACCCTGATTGTAAAACCAGACAAAGACAGCTTAAAAACAAAACAAAATTATAGACCAATACCTCACATGAGTATAAATGCAAACATCCTTAAGAAATTTTAAAAGATAGAATTTAGTGATACGTAAAAAGAATTATATGCCATGACAAAGTGTTGTTTGTTCCAAGGATAGAAGGCTGGCTCAAAATTTGAAAATCAATGTAATCCATCATATTGAGAAGCTAAAGAGTAAAAATCACATGATCATATCAGTAATGCACAAAAATAATTTGATAAAATTCAACATCCATTCATGATTAAAAGAAATAAACTTCTCAATAAACTAGTAACAGATGAGAACTTCATCAAATTGGTAAGAACATCTACAAAAATTCCACAGTTGAGATTATTCTCACTTTTGAAAGATTGAATGCTTTCCCCTTAAGATTGGGAAAAAGGCAAATTGTCTGCTCCCACTACTGTCCCACCACTCTTGTTCAGATAGGTCCTGGATGTTCTAGATAGTGTGATAAGACAAGAAAAGGAAATTAAAATGCGTACAGATTGGAGAGAAAGAAAGAAAGAAAGAAGGAGAAAGAAAGAAAAAAAAGAAAGAAAGAAAGAAAGAAAGAAAGAAAGAAAGAAAGAAAGAAAAAATTGTCCCTATATACACATGACATAATTGCTTATGTAGAAAATCACAAGGAGTCTACAAATAGACACCAGGAAGTGAGTTCAGTAAAATTGTAGAAATCAAAATAAATATACAAAACAAAAGTGTATTTCTACATATTGCAATGAACACATGAACACCAAATTAATAATACAACCATTTAAACCTGTAAATCTAACAAAGCAATGAATTACTTAGTTGTACATTTAATGAACTATGTATCTAGCTTATATGCTGAAAGCTACAAAACATTGATGAAAGAAATCAAAGATCTAAATAATATCAAAGACATAATTTATGAATTAGAAGACTCAATATGGTAAGGATGCTAATTCTCCCCAAATTTATGTATAGGTTTATCCTAGGTCTTATCAAAATCCCAGCAAGATATTTTTGTAGCTATTGATAAGATTATTCAAAAATGTACATGGGAAGTCAGTGGAACCTGAATAGTTAAAGTGATTATCAAAAAAAAAAGTAGAATAATCAGCCTGTCTAATTTCAGGATGAATTATATAGCTGCAGTAAAGACTGTGTAGTCTTGGAGGAGGAATAGACACACATGTGGAGCAGAATAGAGAACCCAGTAAATACTCATACAAATATATCCAACTGATTTTTGACAAAAGTTCAGCAGCAATTCAATGGAGGAGAGATAGCCTTTTCAACAAACACTGTTGGAACAAGTAGACATTCATAGGCAAAAAAAAAGCAAAACAAAAACAAAATGACCCCCAAAGTCTCCATCGAAGTATTACGTCTTATACAAAAATTAACTTGAAATAGATCATGGGCATACATATGAAGTTTATTTTTTTATTTATTTTTTTATTTTTTTCATATGAAGTTTAAAACCATAAAACTTTAGGGAAATCACAGGGGAAAACATTCAGGAATTAGGGATAGTTAAAGAGTTCCTAGGCTTGACATCAAATTCTAAAAAAAATGATGAATTTGTCTTAATCAAGATTAAAAACTTTTTCTTTGTGAAAATCCTGTTAAGAGATATGAATGTATGGGATACCTGGGTGGTTCAGAGGTTGAGCGTCTGCCTTTTCCTCAGGGCATGATTCCGGGAGTCCGAGGATTGAGTCCCATGCTCCTGCATGGAGCCTGCTTCTCCCTTGCTATGTCTCTGCCTCTCTCTGTGTGTCTCTCATGAATAAATAAATAAATAAAATCTTTAAAAAAAAGAGAGAGAGTGAGGAATGTAAAATGGGACAAGCACTCACTCTAGAAAGTGGTTTGTCATTTTCTTAAAATACTAAACATGCAACTATCATAAGACTCAGAAATTGCACTCCTAGGCATTTATTCCAGAGAAATGAACACTGGTGTTCACACAAACACTTATAAATAGACATTTATTTGTATTTGAATGGAACAAAGTATAGTATGTCCAGATCATGAAATACTACATAGAAATAAAAGAAATAGTAATGATCAATGCATCAGCTTGAATGAATCTCCCCCCCCCCACAGGTCTGAAATTTACTTTATTTTTTTTATAATAATAAATTTATTTTTTATTGGTGTTCAATTTGCCAACATACAGAATAACACCCAGTGCTCATCCCGTCAAGTGCCTCCCCTCAGTGCCCGTCACCCATTCACCCCCACCCCCGCCCTCCTCCCTTTCCATCACCCCTAGTTCGTTTCCCAGAGTTAGGAGTCTTTCATGTTCTGTCTCCCTTTCTGATATTTCCTACCCATTTCTTCTCCCTTCCCTTCTATTCCCTTTCACTATTATTTATATTCCCCAAATGAATGAGAACATATAATGTTTGTTTCTCTGATTGACTTATTTCACTCAGTGAATCTACAGAAAATCATGTTGAATGAAATATCCAAACCTGAAAATGTTACACACCATATAATTCCATCAGTATAACATCCTTAAAATTAAGAATAAACTAGTAATGCCAATAGTTAAAGAGAGAGGAGGATAGGAGACAGGTGGGTAAGGTGTGGCTATAAAAGGGCAATCTGAAGGAGTCTTGTAGTGATGGAAATGTTCTGTATCTTGACTGCATCAATATTAATGTCTGGTTGTGATATTGTGTTACAGTTTTTAAAGTAATTACATCACTTGGGGAAACTGTGCAAAGGATATGCTGAACCTCTATTATTGGTGACAACTGCATGCCAATATACAATTACATGTGAAAAATTTCTAATTAAAATATTCTCTGCACATTAGTTTGAGAGTAAAATTGAATTTTGGAGATTGATTTCCTTACACTTTATTTAAACTTTAATTTCTTCTGGGAACCACATAATAGAAGAGATTTTGTATTCAAACTTCGGACATCTATCAATATGTTGTTGACATTTTATGATCGAAGTATCTCTAGGTTAATATCATTGTAAAATTTAGATGAACTATATTGGGCAGTATGGCTGGACACAATTTGGAAGGGGGAAATGGAAAAACAAATTCATTTTCAACCTTGAGTCCAGAGTGGCCTTGAAGTCAATTTCTATTTTTGAGTGTTCTGGAGGCAAAGTTCATACTGCCTGCCAGTGTCCACAAAAGAAAAGGGTTCTTATATATTAGAATCAGGACTGCCTTGAAAACCACATGACTAGCCAATGGTAGGATTAATGGTTATGCCTGCTATGCTAAAAAGACAAAAAATCTGGCAATTGGTGGGGATAGGGGGTGGTGTATGATGTAAAAGCAGCACCTATTGGAGGAAGAGGATTCTCTGATTGCAAGTTTGAGAGAAGGAGCTGAGTATACTTGACTTAATCCTTTCCTTTTCCCCTTTTGGGTCTTCCTGTAGAAATCTTATTCTCTGCTCCTCCACAGTGTGGATTCTGTGGGGGCAGCCTGTAGTAGAGGCACATGGCAGAGGGTATGCTAGTAAGCACACCTGGCTAGCACCTCAACCACATTCTACTTTTCCTTCTATGACTATCTTCCAGTTCTTAATCTGGGTGTGGATAAAAAGAATTCTATGGGCAGCCCGGGTGGCTCAGTGGTTTAGCACTGCCTTCAGCCCAGGGCCTGATGCTGGAGACCTGGAATCGAGTTCCACATCAGGCTCCCTGCATGGAGCCTGTTTCTCCCTCTGCCTGTGTCTCTCTGTGTCTGTCATGAATAACTAAATAAGAAAGGTCTTTAAAAAAAGAGTTCTAGGGCAGCCCCAGTGGCCCAGCAGTTTAGCGCCACCTTCAGCCTGGGGTGTGATCCTGGAGACCCGGGATTGAGTCCCATGTCAGGCTCCCTGAATAGAGCCTGCTTCCCCCTCTGCCTGTTTCTCTGCCTCTCTCTGTCTCTCTGTGTCTGTCATGAATAAATAAATAAAATCTTAAAAAAAAAAAGAGTTCTACGTATTGAGTTCCTGGAAATCTCAGCTGCTGCTAGCCAACAAAATTACTGAGCAACAACTCTGTGTTGATCATTTGTAAAAGGTGATGAGATTCATTTCTGTATGTAGGACTCCAAGCACCAGAGAGTCTCTGGATGAAAATTTTTGTAAGACAAAATGGTGAACCCCTATTGTTCTTTTTTTTTAAGATTTTATCTGTCTATTTGAGAAAAAAAGAGAGAGAGGGAGAGAAAAGGGGAGAGAGAGTCTCCAAGCAGGGGGAGGAGAAGAGGGGAAAGGAGAGGAACAAGCAGACTCTGCACTGAGTGCGGAGTTCCAGGTATGGCTCAGTGTGGAGTTCAACCCCATGACCCTGAAATCATGACCTGAGCTAAAACTAAGTCAGATGCTCAACAGAATGAGCCACCAGGTGCCCCTGGGCTCCTATATTTTCTCTACACATACTTAACTTGTCTCTGTAGTAATTTGCTTGCAAAAATGATCACAGCAGTTTCCTTTCCCTTATCTACCCTGGGGTAGTCTCTCTCATAACGACTTTGGCCTCAGCCATAAAACTCACTTCACTGATGGGTCATTAGGTCACAAACAGAAATTTGAAAAGAGTGCTCAGTGTGCCTGGATTTTTCTTGATACTTTTGGGAACCTGTATCCACTACCATATGGGCTTGGGCCTGCCTAATGGATGATGAGAGACACATGGAGGAGCCATTCCCATTGTTTTAAGTGACCTACATATGAATGAGACCATCCTAGACTACCCCGTGCCAGCCTAGCCAGCTCAGACCAGAAAAGCCACCCAGCTAACCACAGAATCATGAGTAATAATAAGTGAGCATTTGTTCTTTTAAATTACTATGTTATGCCATAAAAGGTAACCAATATCATTTTACATATGTATTTGTTCAAGGTATTATCGTTTATGGAATCAGTTTGTGATTTTGCTCCAACATATCAGAAACCTTTAGAAATAACATTGATCTTCCATCCCAAAGGCAAAAAACAAGGGGTTTATATAAACTCTAATTGTTTTGTAGCCAACTATTATGGGGTTTTCATGTCAGTGGGGTTCTTCCATTCCCAATTGTAAAATCACCTCCAATAGAAAATGGGGATTTCTCACTCACACTTTTTTTTTTTTTTAATTTATTTATGATAGTCACACAGAGAGAGAGAGAGGGAGGCAGAGACACAGGCAGAGGGAGAAGCAGGCTCCATGCACCAGGAGCCTGAGGTGGGATTCAATCCCGGGTCTTCAGGATCACGCCCTGGGCCAAAGGCAGGCGCCAAACCGCTGCGCCACCCAGGGATCCCTCACTCACACTTTCAAGTAAACTCTCTTCTTTCACAGTTATTAATAGCTAGAACTGTCCCACTGAAAGTGATGAGATGCTTGCCCTCACCATGGTAATTCTGTTTCTATTGATTTTGTTATAGAGAGATTTTGGTCACAGCTCATGTTGTCCATAAAGCCTTTATGTCATCATTAATGCTGTAGCATCTTAGGACTCAACTTTATTTAGTTCTGTTTTATGTACTGAGTGAAGATATGGGCTGCCTGAGTCTCCTGAGGCAGTGCAGGGAATTAGGCTATTTCGTATCCCTTCATTGATTCTCCTTTCCTCCTACTTCTCTGAGACCAGCACCCACACCACATCTACCCTTCACCCCACTCTCTTTCTTATTCCTTTCATCTGTTATCTATCTTTTATGTATTTGTATTGCTGGACTTCTCCACTTAATTGTGAGTCTCTTGGGGACAGGTACTGTGTGGTGTTCACCTCTATCCTCCTCTTAGTGCAGGGTAAAAATTAAGTGATTTGAGGGTTGAGTTCAATTCAGTTTATTCATTTAATAGATGTTTATTGAATTTCTACTGTATAATAAACACTGGGTACGTGCTCTGGATAGAATAGTCAATAAGATAGATATGGTACAATATCCTTGCACAAATAGATGTCTAATTATAAAGTGTAATGGTTTTCTTGATGAGAAAGTATGAAGAAAATAAAAAGGAGACCTGATTTATGTTGAAAGGTTGGAATAAACCTTTATGAAGAAGTGCATTTCAGATGATAATGAAAGCACATGGCAGTCTAGAAATGGTGTCCCCTGGAATAATGCAACCAAGTCACCTTGAGACATAACATGAAAGATTTTTCAGGAAGAAGGAACAATATATTCAATCATCCAGAGATAGGAAATTTCTAGGTTTGAAAGAAAATTGTGCATTGGGAGCATAGTAAAGTTCACCTCCTTCCAATAACTGTTTATTTCAAGCACCTGATGTTATATAAAGCAAGATTCTAGGCAAGGTTTCTTAAAGAGATGAACTATTGGATATGTGTGCTTGTAGCATAAAGAACAGCTCAGGGATGGAGATGGGGATGAATAATATGTGGCCTATAAATGATAATTGAAGTGGGGTGGGTGGAGATAGAATCCATAACTGTGACATAAGAATGCCTTCAGAAGGGACAGAACCTTCAGGAGAACCAAAACATGCAAGGATTGACAGAAGGAGAGGGACTCAAGGGGAAGGTGGAAAGTGGTAGAAGAATGATGAAAAGAGTTTGGGAAAGAGTGCATGCAGACGGGGGAAGAAGCCAAATATTCTGGGCCAGTGGGACTCTCCCTGCAGAGTGGCCTCTTCTGCCTTCACAACACATGGAATGTGGCCCATCCACCACCTCTCATCTTGCAGTTACCTGCTTCAAGATCTGTTTTTTCAGGGCCCATGATTGGACCTGTATCTGTTTACTTCTGTTCCCAGACAAGGGCCTTCAGAATGCTAAGCATGCTTCAATTTCTGGCTAAGGAGTCACTCACTCCCATGGGCTGTCCTTGACTCCGATCAATTTCCTCTATCCCACTCATTGCCAGCTTGGATTCAAATGCCTCTGCTGCACTCTCCAAATGTATCCGGTATATCTCTGCTGCTGTCCCAAGTTTCATGTCTGTCTTATTGTGGATATCCCCTAAAAGACTTTGGATCAAAGCTTTAAGTACAAACAGTTTATTTGGGAAGTGTGAGGATTCTAGGAATGATAAGCATCCAATAAAAATGGATAGATGCATTTTTAAGTCAGAAAACACTGAACGATTGGGACTTACACCCACAGGGTGATTGTGAGCTAATGTAATATACTCAGTTTTCACCCAAAGGAGGGAGTTGGAAGTATTTATGCACTTGACAACTAACATGCATTGAATGAGGGCTGTGTGTGTGTGTGTGTGTGTGTGTGTGTGTGTGTGTAGCTTTTCTCACTGTGGGCAGAGACCTTATGCAATTCTGGAAAAGAATTCTAGACAAAGGGATGCCTGAATGGCTCAGTTAGTTAAGTGTCTGCCTTTGCCTCAGGTCACGAATCTGGAGTCCCAAGATTGAGCCCCATGTCTGGCTCCCTGTTTGGAAGGAAGTCTGCTTCTCCCTCTCCCTCTGTTCCTTCCCCTCCTAGTGCTCTCTCTTGTGCTTGCTCACTCTCTCTTTCAAAAAAAAAAAAAAAAAAAAACCTTTTTTAAAAAAGAATACTTGACACAGAGATATACCTATAGATTGTTGAACTCACTAGAAGTTCAGAGGCATGTGGGTGGGTCACTAAGAACATCTGCTTCAATTTATTAACACACACAGAATCCATTTATATCTATCATCATGTATCTATCTATCTACCTATCTATCTGTCTTTTGTCCATATATCTATCTAATCTACCTATCTGTTTATGGGTCTGCTTTTCTTAGACTTAGCCCAATGCCTGGCACAAAGAAAGAACACAATAATGAACAAATGAATGAATCTATGGGTAAAATAAGGCAAGGGTATCTGATGATTAATTTCATTTATTTTTCTCTCTGACAGATTATGAGCGTTTGTAGGGCTTTTAGGAGAACAGAGTATGGCAATAAATTTGCTCCAAGTAATTTTCCCCATTTGGATTAAGAAAAGAAGCATTTATCAAACTCATCTTTGTTGATTGATGTGGATATTAAAATATTGCCTTTGAAATGTTTATCATAGTAATATATTTAAAGAGTCAAATTGTTCTATAAAGTTTATTCAGAAAAGAGTAGCCCCTCCCCATATCCTTTCCCAATTTCCCTTTCTCCAGAGGTAACTGATTTATGTTCTTTTAACTGTTTTCTCTTTCTATTTTGCATCAGTATTTCCATGTCTTTAGATAAAATACTTTTATTTATGCTTCAGTTTCTCAATTTCAGGCATTATGCATTGAATTTTTCTTACATTAGATTAAACTTACCTCTTTCACCACCACCCTTCCAACCCTACTCTCTAGAGTTCATACTATAATAATTATGCAAGTGCTGTTGCCAGCTAAGCCATGACAATACACATGATTGCTTTTTCTTTCCAGCACTATTTTCTAACTTTCCTTGGAATATATATTTCCTTTATGTCTCCATTTTCTATCCATTTATCATAAATTTGGCCTCAAACTCTCTTGAACTATTAAGACAATTCAGCTATTTATCAATCTCCTCTTCATGAAACCTCCCCAGAGCCCTTTGGTATACCTCAGTCTATGTCAGCTGCCCTCCAGCCTGGTACACAGCTGCTGTTTCTGTAATCTTTTGTCCCCATGACACGTGGGATTTCCTTTCTATCCTGGTGTCTTCTACTCTTTTCTGCATCCATATGTTCCCCTTTCTCAGTTTACTCCCTCATTATGTGGAGCATCTTCTAGTAGCTCCCAGAGAGACAGGGCTTCACAATCAATTTTTGAACTGGTGCCTATGGAAAAATTATTTTGTTTACCCCACTTTTCTGAGTTTTAGTTTGCTAAGTGTAGACTTGCTTTAGAATTTAAAATGCATTGATTGATTGATTGTCTTCTATCTTCTAGGGAAGATTTTGAGAAACCAGAATACATTATATTTCCTGATTCTCTGTATGTAACCTTGTTTTTTAATTCTGCTCAGAATCTTACAGAATCTTTTCTTCAGCATCTGTGTTCTGAATTTCATTATTATGTGCTTTCTGAGTGTTTGATTTTATCCACTCTGTGGGCCTTTTCAAATTGAGCATTTGGGGGGGCAGAGCAAGATGGCGGAAGACTAGGGTCCCCAAGTCACCTGTCCCCACAAACTTACCTAGATAACTTTCAAATCATTCTGAAAACTTATGAATTCGACCTGAGATTTAAAGAGAGAACAGCTGGAACGCTACAAAGAGAAGAGTTTCCACTTCTAACAAGGTAGGAAGATAGAAAAATAAATAAGTAAAAAGAATCCAGTGAGGGAGGAGCCCCTGCGAGGAGCCAGGCTAAAACCAGGTGGCGAAAGCCTCGGGGACAGGAAAGCCCAGTCCTGGAGAAGCAGGAACCTTAAAAATTCACACCAGATTCTTACCAAAGGGAAAGGCACTCGCAGGGAACTCAGGCAGGATCCCAGGAGAGGCAGTGGAGCCTCCAGGTTCCTGGGGCACTCACAGGGGAAATGTGCCCATGGGAGAGCCGCCACAGACAGCGGACAAGCTCCACAAAGGGCTGGAGCATGAGCCCGGTGGGGCCTCAGGAGAAGCTCCGGCAGCGACTCTGGGCAGAAGAGGCTGTGTGGCCCAAGGATAATGATTCCAGTGGCGCAGGCCCTGGATCTCAGGGCACCGGGGGACACAGCCCAGGATCCTGCGCTCCCCCGGGACACGTGGAGGCTGGGAGGACCCAGGACAGCAAGGACACTCCTGCCATCAGGCGCTCCTGAGCTGTGCAAGTCAGCCCCCTGCCACCCCCAGGAGCATCTGCCAGTGCAGACTGGGAGCTGTGGTAGTTACTGTGGAAGCTGAGTGCAGGGCTTGAGAGCTGGCCGCCACCACTGTGGTTGTCCCTCCTGGTGTCACCCTGTGCCTGGGATGGAGCAGGCCCTCCAGGGAACAGGGGCCTCACAGAATAAACAGCTCCCATTGACCCATGCACCTGGCAAGCGGCAGGGCAGCTCCCGCAGGTGCATACAACTGAGAATCAGCATAGTAGGTTCCTCCCCCAGAAGACCAGCTGGAAGGACAGGGGAAGAGTGAGTCCTTGACCAAGCAGCGCTGGAAAGCTACAGGGGAATTGGAGGATTTACAGTATATTGAACCAGTGGATACCCTTCTGTGTTTGTTTTGTTTGTTTTTTCTTTTTTCCTTCCTTTATTTTTCTTTTAAGATTTTATTTATTCATGAGAGGCAGAGAGAGAGAGAGAGAGAGAGAGGCAGAGACACAGGCAGAAGGAGAAGCAGGATCCACACAGGAAGCCTGACATGGGACTCTATCAGGGGACTCCAAGATCACGCCCCGAGCCAAACACAGACGCCCAACCACTGAGCCACCCAGGGCCCCTTTTTCTTCCTTTCTGCAGTACAACTCATTTTTAGCTACTCTGCACTGAGTAACATGACTAGAAAGAACTCACCACAAAAGAAAGAATCAGAAACAGTGCCATCTCCCACAGAGTTACACAATTTGGATTACAATTGGATGTCAGAAAGCCAGTTCAGAAGCACAATTATAAAGCTACTGGTGACTCTGGAAAAGTGCATAAAGGAATCAAGAGACTTCATGACTGCAGAATTTAGATCTAATCAGGCTGAAATTAAAAATCCATTAAATGGGATGCAATCCAAACTGGAGGTCCTAATGATAAGAGTTAATGAGGTCAAAGAAAGAGTGAGTGACATAGAAGACAAGTTTATGGCAAGGAAGGAAGCTGAGGAAAAAAGAGAAAAACAATGAAAAGACCAAGAGTAAAGGTTAAGGGAAATAAATGACAGCCTCAGAAGGAAAAATCTACATTTAATTAGGGTTTGAGAGTTCACCGAAAGGGACAAAGGACCAGAAAGTATTTGAACAAATCATAGCTGAGAACTTCCCTAATTTGGGGAGGGAAACAGACATTCAGATACAGCAGATAGAGAGATCCCCCACTAAAATCAATAAAAATAGTTCAACACCTCGACATTTAATAGTGAAACTTGCAAATTCCAAAGATAAAGAGAAAATCCCTAAAGCAAGAGACAAGAGATCCCTAATTTATATGGGAAGAAATATTAAACAGAAGACCTCCCAACAGAGGCCTGGCAGGCCAGAAAGGGCAGGCAGGATATATTCAGGGTCCTAAATGAGAAGAACATGCAGCCAAGAATACTTTATCCAGCAAGGCTCTCATTCAGAACAGAAGGAGAGATAAAGAGCTTCCAAAATAGGCAGAAACTGAAAGAATATGTGACCTCCAAACCAGCTTTGCAAGAAATATAAAAGGGGACTCTGTAAAAGAAATAGGAAGTCCAAAGAAATAATCCACAAAAACAGGGACTGAATAGGTATTATGAAGACACTAAATTCATCAATATCTTTCAATAATAACTCTGAATGTGAATGGGCTTAATGACCCATTTAAAAGAGGCAGATTTTCAGACTGGATAAAAAACCAAGACCCATCTATTTTCTGTCTACAAGAGACTCATTTTAGATGTAAGGACACCTACAGCCTGAAAATAAAAGGTTGGAGAACCATTTACATTTGGAATGGTCCTCAAAAGAAAGCAGGGATAGCAATCCTCATGTCCGATAAATTAAAGTTTGTCCCAAAGACTGTAATAAGAGATGAAGAGGGACCTATATCATACTTAAAGAATCTATCCAACAAGAGGACCTAACAATCATCAATATTTATGCCCCAAATGTGGGAGCTGCCAAGTATATCAATCAATTAATAACCAAAGTTAAGAAATACTTAGATAATAATACACTTATACTAGGAGACTTCAACACGGTGCTTTTTGCAAATGACAGATCTTCTAAGCCAACATCTCCAAAGAAACAAGAGCTTTAAATGAAACAGGGCCAGATGGATTTCACAGATATATACAGAACTTTGCATCTGAATGCAACTGAATACACATTTTTCTCAAGTGTACATGGAACTTTCTCCAGAATAGACAACGTCCTAGGTCACAAATCAGGTCTCAAACAATACCAAAAGATTGGGATTGTCTCCTGCATATTTTCAGAGCAGAATGCTTTGAAACTAGAACTCACAAGAAGAAATTTGGAAGATATTCAAACACGTGGAGGTTAAAAAGCATCCTGCTAAAAGATGAATGGGTCAACCAGTAAATTAGAGAACAATTAAAAGGATTCATGGAAACTAATGAAAATAAAGATACAACTGATCAAAATCTTTAGGATACAGCAAAAGCAGTCCTGAGAGGGATATAATTCTCAATACAAGCATCCCTCAAAAAACTGGGAAAAACTCAAATACATAAGCTAACCTTGCATGTAAAGGAACTGGAGAAAGAATATCAAATAAAACCTACACCCAGCAGAAGAAGAGAGTTAATAAAGATTTGAGCAGAACTCAATGAAATAGAGGTCAGAAGAACTGTGTAACAGATCAACAAAACTAGGAGTTGGTTCTTTGAAAGAATTAATAAGATAGAGAAACTGCTAGCCAGCCTTATTAAAAACAAGAGAGAAAGACTGTAATTAATAAAAT
Source organism: Canis lupus baileyi (assembly GCF_048164855.1). Classification (NCBI taxonomy): domain Eukaryota; kingdom Metazoa; phylum Chordata; class Mammalia; order Carnivora; family Canidae; genus Canis; species Canis lupus. Next base: position 26,886,016 of record NC_132857.1, on the reverse strand, counting down.
CTCAATGAAAAAGGAGAGATCACAACCAATACCAAGGAAATACAATTTTGAAAACATATTATCAACAGCTATACAACAATAAATTAGGCAATTAATTAATTACCTATATGGTAATAAATTTGATCATATCAACAAAAGATAAAACAAGAGCCATATGATCTTCTCAATAGATGCAGAGAAAGCATTTGACAAAATACAGCATCCATTCCTGATCAAAACTCCTCAGAGTGTAGGGATAGAGGGAACATTCCTCAGCATCTTAAAAGCCATTTATGAAAAGCCCACAGCAAATATCATTCTCAGTGGGGAAGCACTGGGACCCTTTCCCCTGAGAGGAACACGAGAGGGATGTCCACTCTCACCACTGCGATTCAACATAGTACCCACACACACACACCTCCCTTTCCACCACCCCTTGTTCATTTCCCAGAATTAGGTGTCTCTCATGTTCTGTCACCCTCACTGATATTTCGCACTCATTTTCTTTCCTTTCCCCTTCATTCCCTTTCAATATTTTTCATATTCCCCAAATGAATGACACCATATAATGTTTGTCTTTCTCCAGTTTACTTACTTCACTCAGCATAATACCCAGCAGTTCCACCCACATTGAAGCAAATGGTGGGTATTTTTCGTTTCTAATGGCTGAGGAATATTCCATTGTATACATAGACCACATCTTCTTTATCCATTCATCTTTTGATGGACACCGAGGCTCCTTCCACAGTTTGGCTATTGTGGCCATTGCTCCTAGAAATATTGGGGTGCAGGTGTCCTGGCATTTCATTGCATCTGTATCTTTGGGGTAAATCCCCAGCAGTGCAATTGCTGGGTCGTAGGGCAGGTCTATTTTTAACTCTTTGAGGAACCTCCACACAGTTTCCCAGAGTGGCTGCACCAGTTCACATTCCCACCAACAGTGTAAGAGGGTTCCCCTTTCTCCACATCCTCTCCAACATTTGTGGTTTCCTGCCTTGTTAATTTTCCCCATTCTCACTGGTGTGAGGTGGTATCTCATTGTGGTTTTGATTTGTATTTCCCTGATGGCAAGTGATGCAGAGCATTTTCTCATGTGCATGTTGGCCATGTCTATGTCTTCCTCTGTGAGATTTCTGTTCATGTCTTTTGCCCATTTCATGATTGGATTGTTTGCTTCTTTGCTGTTGAGTTTAATAAGTTCTTTATAGATCTTGGAAACTAGCCTTTATCTGATACGTCATTTGCAAATATCCTCTCCCATTCTGTAGGTTGTCTTTTAGTTTTGTTGACTGTTTCTTTTGCTGGGAAGAAGCTTTTTATCTTGATGAAGTCCCAATAGTTCATTTTTGCTTTTGTTTCTTTTGCCTTCATGGATGTATCTTGCAAGAAGTTGCTGTGGCCAAGTTCAAAAAGGGTGTTGCCTGTGTTCTCCTCTAGGATTTTGATGGAATCTTGTCTCACATTTCGATCTTTCATCCATTTTGAGTTTAACTTTGTGTATGGTGCAAGAGAGTGGTCTAGTTTCATTTTTCTGCATGTGGATGTCCAATTTTCCCAGCACCAATTATTGAAGAGACTGTCTTTTTCCCAGTGGATTGTCTTTCCGCCTTTGTCGAATATTAGTTGACCATAAAGTTGAGGGCCTAATTCTGGATCCTGCTTTATTTTTTAATCAATGTATTAGTTTTTCGCATCTGAAAATGTATTAAGCATGATTTGTATCATTGTCTACTTAATAATTCATCATGTTGGATATTTAGGTCACTTAAAAGTTGTCAATATTATAAATGATATTGCCAGGGACACCTGTGTACATCAACATTTGGCTACATCTATGACTTATTCCTAAGTATAGATTCCTGCAAGTGGAATTATTTTTTCAAAGATGAGAATTTGTAAAATGTTTATGCCTGCTTTTAAATTGAGTTTCAGAAAGATTGTACCAGTTTCTCCTGCACTGTAGAATACTATCAATATGCAACTATAAAGCACTTGCATCTTGGTGCTGGTAACAAGCTCCACCTCACTGGACAGCTGTAGACAGGAGAGTCTACATCAGAGTCAGGATATTTTCAATGCCTGGTCTGTTGCCAGAGCAGATTTTAAAGGGTTAATTTAAAGCATTTTTTGTTAAAAGATCTTGTGTTCCACATTCCATCATGTGTTTCTCCCCCTTCCTTGCCAAATAAACTAGCTTCATAGCATACACAGCCTGTGCTTTGGGACAGAGGGACTCTGGAATAACCTCAGAAATAGACAAGGATCTTCTCTAAAAGGTCCTTCCCTCCTTCCATCCATCCACAAGCATAGGAATCACACTGAATACTGGGAATAAAGAAAACAAAAGTCCAGCCCTTATAAGCTCATACTCTATAAGGAAGGACAGACACATCTAATTAGTTGCTTTACCATTTTCTACTATATGAGTAGATCATGAATTTTTATTGCCCTCTGTTAGTATAATCCTCTTTCACTGAATAACGGGGGCAGCAAATGAATGTTTTTTGAGGAGCTGAGCATCCAAGCTTGACACACTTATTTCACATCCTTATCCCAACCACAAATGAATGATATTATATTAGCATATCTATTCCATAGAGGGGAAACCAAAACTCAGAGTTTGTCTTTACCCACCAAAAAATCTCCTGATCTCTGCTCCTCTCTCTGTTGCATGTGGTCACCACCACAGCAGGGACATCCCATAAAGCTCAGTCAAAGCTACTTTTCCTCCAGATTAATTCATCTTCCTAAAATCAAATTATTAGCCATTCCTGGATTACATGTCCTAGAAATGTCAGGGCTGCACATGTGGGTACAGGGGCTGGTGTCTGTTTCCAAGGCAGTGGGCCTAGGGAGTAGGTTTCAGCTGGGTGAGGTGTATCCTATCTGTTTTGGGGACAGGAGTGTGAAAGTTACCCAAGGATCAAGTAGAGGCTTCAGAAGGTCTTGAATGTGCTTCCCCAATGCGCCCCAAGCTGCTGCACAGCTGAAAAGCCCACAAGGCTGTGTTGTAGAAGCTGAGAAGTGTTGTCAGAAGAGAGGCAGGGAATGAAGGAACTAGTTCAGGGGTCTCAACAAGCAGTCTCCGGACATTACCAGAGGACTACATTGAGGCAGTTGTATCAGCCACCATAACTCATAGCTTTCTCTTTGTCTTCCAACCTAGGTGTTGCAAAAGGGCAAAAAACCTGAGTAGAGACCTGTGCTGTGGTTATGCTGCTTTCTTTGCTAAGAGTACTACTCAGAAGAATATGGGATTGAGGAACTAACTCAAATTACACTTTTTTTCCTCCACTTAATATTTGAGAGATATGAAGCTCAGCAAGATCAAGAAACGTGCCTGACTACCAAAATCCTGGTTAGTGGTATACTTAAGATATTTATCCTACACATTACATAATTTCTTAAGAAGAAAAGTAGTGTTCATTATTTATTTATTCAATTATTAATTTATTTAAAAATTAAGCACCAACTCTCTCAGGCATGACCTGGTCCTGGCAATATGCCAATGTATAAGATTAGTGTACAAACTCTGCTCCCAAAGAAGTCTATGACCAAATGGACACACCTTGGTATTGATATAGAGCATTAACTGGTATTCTCTGAGATAATGAATACTACACATTTTTTAGAATAAGTTTTCATACTTTTATAATACTATGTGTGATTTGGTTCCAAGAAAATCACTATGTAATAATGAGGTGCTCACGCCCAAAATTTAGTTGTTAGTTATTCCACTCTTGTTTTATTTCTAGCCTTAAATATTAGGTTGGCCATATAAAGTTGCAGGCTAGATAGGTCAAGATGGTTAAATAGCAGCAGTCTCTAATGGTTAAGCCTAAATTGAACTAACCCTGGAACATTCCTGGAGTGCCTCATCCCAGGACTGAATAGAAAACCTGGGCCCACAGCTCTGCATTACATCCAGACCTGTGAATATGGAGTTGCCCAAAGCTTAGATTTTCCCACATACTGCAGACACAGGATGTCCCTCCTCAGGCATTTATGGAATGAAAGGAGGAACTGGGAGTTGGCTGGAAGTCTTGCCATCTTCCATCACTTTTATTAACAGAGAAGATTAGTAATCATGTGCAACCCCACATAAACATTCAATCTTCAGCCTTCACTGATTCCTCTGAGAGTTTTCTCCACATTTAGCCTATCCGTCAGTGGCTTTTTTATTTGTTTGTTTTTTGATAGCTCAAATTGGTATTTTTACCAAATTAAAAAGAATAACATTTACAGGATGAACCCAGCTCAGCTGAGTCCATGGAAATGACTTCACAGTCTTCCTGACCTGTTTCTGATTCAGCTTAACATGGGTTAAGATGCAGGCTTATCAGAGCATAGCTAAAGCACATTTACATGAAACACTACAGAGCACTCACAATAGGCATGTCAAATGGCTTCTCCCCATGAGCCTACAGGGCCAGATTACTCTGGTGGGACATAATCCCTGGGGTAAGTGTTATAGACTTGACTAACGCATGGGTTCATGGTCTCTTGTAGCTTCAGACTTACAGTCAACAGAGTTTAAAACATGTACATTTGATGCATGCTGCTGTCTACAATGTTACAGGTTCTCCTGCAGCAAGATTAAAATGATGTAACCTATTCATCATGCACTTTTTCCTCCAGAAAAAAAAGGGAAGAAAGAAGGAAAGAGAACTAACTGGGGATAGGGAGCACATGCTAATGAGTGCCCAGTGTAGGAGGGCTGTGTGGGCCTGCATAGATGTAGCATGGGAGCTGAGTGTCAAGAGGTTCCCAAACACATTGATATTTCAGTTGGAAGCCATGGTGTTCACAGTCTTTTGAGATGGTTTTATGTATGCCAGAGATTGCGAGGTCAAAGACAGAGTCAGATTTAGTTAGGATTTCCCTCTATGGGGTTTTCCCAAAAAGGACTGTGCCTGACCTAGACATTCCAACACTCACCTATACCCAGTAGAGCCCCCATCAACTCTCTCCTGCTTCTCACTTCCTCAGGTCCATTGCACACATGCCCCTCCTGGCTTGCCCACTGATTTCTGCCAGCTGTCACAGCCTGCCACTGAGTCTTAGCTCCAGGAATCATCTCTAAATAACCTTTAACCAGCCATATCCCCCCCCCTATTCTCAGGAGACAGATAGTAAATGCACACCTGTGTAATATGCTATGTCAGCAAATGTTATCAAGAGAAGAAGGTGGGAGTAAGGGAGGAGGGAGTGACTGGAGAGTTTTTAATTTAGAAGTAGGGTTCAGATGAAAGCCCTTTCTGATGATGGGATATTAGGCAGATCCTGTATCAAGTGAGGGAGTTATCATGAGAGGGAGGCCAGGCAGAGCAAGAGCAAGTACAGACCCCTAAAGGAGGGGCAGGCGTGGCAAACTCTAGGGATAGAAACAATGGGCCCAGAGCTTGGAGTGAGGGGAAAGTGGGTTCTGAGCCAGGGCCAGATGGTCTGGAAGTAGTTTGTGGCCACTAATTTAGAATTTTGTGAATGAGATGGGAAGATTTGAACAGAATGTTTTTTTAAAACAAAAGAATGAACTCTTTATTTAAAAACAGTGGTGAGAGTGGACATCCCTGTCTTGTTCCTGATCTTACCGGAAAGGGTCCCAATGTTTCCCCATTGAGAATGATATTTGCTGTGGGCTTTTCATATATCGCTTTTAAGATGCTGAGGAATGTTCCCTCTATCCCTACACTCTGAAGAGTTGTGATCAGGAATGGATGCTGTATTTTGTCAAATGCTTTCTCTGCATCTATTGAGAGGATCATATGGTTCTTATTTTTTTCTCTTGCTGATATGATGAATCACATTGATTGTTTTATGAGTGTTGAACCAGCCTTGCATCCCGGGGATAAATCCTACTTGGTCATGATGAATAATCTTCTTGATGTATTGTTGGATCCTATTGGCTAGTATCTTTTTGAGAATATTTGCATCCATGTTTATCAGAGGTATTGGTCTATAATTCTCCTTTTTGGTGGGGTCTTTGTCTGGTTTTGGAATTAAGGTGATGCTGGCCTCACTGAGTTTGGAAGTACTCCATCTGTTTCTATCTTTCTGAACAGCTTTAGTAGAATAGGTATGGTTTCTTCTTTAAATGTTTGATAGAATTCCCCAGAGAAGCCATCTGGCCCTGGACTTTAGTGTCTTGGGAGGTTTTTAATGACTGCTTCAATCTCCTCCTTGGTTATTGGCCTGTGCAGATTTTGTATTTCTTCCAGGTCCAGTTTTGGTAGTTTGTGGTTTTCCAGAAATGCATCCATTTCTTCTAGGTTGCCTAATTTATTGGCGTATAGCTGCCTATAATATGTTTTTAAAATCGTTTGTATTTCCTTGGTGTTGGTAGTTATCTCTCCTTTCTTATTCATGATTTTATTTTATTTTATTTTTTATTTATTTATGATAGTCACAGAGAGAGAGAGAGAGAGAGAGAGAGAGAGAGGCAGAGACATAGGCAGAGGGAGAAGCAGGCCCCATGCACTGGGAGCCTGACGTGGTATTCAGTCCCGGGTCTCCAGGATCACGCCCTGGGCCAAAGGCAGGCGCCAAACTGCTGCGCCACCCAGGGATCCCCATGATTTTATTAATTTGAGTCTTTTCTCTCTTCTTTTTAATGAGGCTGGCTAATGGTTTACCTATCTTATTAATTTTTTCAAAGAACCAACTCCTGGTTTTGTTGATCTGTTCCACAGTTCTTCTGGTCTCAATTTCGTTGAGTTCTGCTCGAATCTTTATTAACTCTCCTCTTCTGCTGGGTGTAGGATCTATTTGCTGTTCCTTCTCCAGCTCCTTTAGGTTTAAGGTGAGCTTTTGTATTTGAGTTCTTTCCAGTTTTTGAATGGATGCTTGTATTGTGATGTATTTCCCCCTCAGGACTGCTTTTGCTGCATCCCAAAGATTTTGAATGGTTGTATCTTCATTCTCATTAGTTTCCATAAATCTTTTTAATTCTTCCCTAATTTGCTGGTTGACCCTTTCATCTTTAAGCAGGATGATCCTTAACCTCCAAGTGTTTGAGGTCCTTCCAAACTTCTTTTTGTGATTTAGTTCTAATTTCAAGGCATTATGGTCTGAGAATATGCAGGGGATGATCCCAATCATTTGGTATCAGTTCAGACCTGATTTGTGACCCAGTATGTTTTCTATTCTGGACCTCTAGTTTGGATTGCATCTCATTTAATTGATTTTTAATTTCTGCCTGATTAGATCTAAATTCTAAATCCATCTGGTCCAGTGTATCATTTAAAGCTCTTGTTTCTTTGGAGATGTGGTGCTTAGAAGACCTATTGATTGTAGAAATCACTACATTGAAGTCACCAAGTATAAGTGTATTATTATCTAAGTATGTCTTCACTTTGGTTATTAATTGATTGATATATTTGGCAGCTCCCACATTCGGGGCATAAATATTGATGATTGTTCAGTCCTCTTGTTGGAAAGATCCTTTAAGTATGATATAGTGTTCCTCTTCATCTCTCACTACAATCTTTGGGATAAACTTTAGTTTATCTGATATAAGGATAGCTACCCCTGTTTTCTTTTGAGGATCGTTTGAATGGTACATGGTTCTCCAACCTTTTATTTACAGGCTGTAGGTGTCCTTATGTCTAAAATGAGTCTCTTGTAGACAGCAAATAGATGGGTCCTGCTTTTTTATCCAATTGAAAACCCTGCACCTTTTGATGGGGTCATTAAGCCCATTCATGCTCAGAGTTACTATTGAAAGATATGAGTTTAGTGTTATCATGATATTTATTCAGTCCCTGTTTTTGTGGATTGTTCCATTGGACTTCCTCTTTCTTTTACAGAGTTCCCCTTAAAATTTCTTGCAGAGCTGGTTTGGAGGTCACATATTCTTTCAGTTCCTGCCTATCTTGGAAGCTCTTTATCTCTCCTTCTATTCTGAATGAGAGCCTTGCTGGATAAAGTTTTCTTGGCTGCATGTTCTTGTCATTTAGGACCCTGAATATATCCTGCCAGCCCTTTCTGGCCTGCCATTTCTCTGTGAAGAGGTCTGCTTTTAATCTAATGTTTCTCCCCATAAAAGTTAGAGCTTTCTTGTCTCTTGCTGCTTTAAGGATCTTCTCTTTATCTTTGGAATTTGCAAGCTTCACTATTAAATGTTGAGGTGTTGAACGGTTTTTATTGATTTTAGGGGGGGGGATCTCTCTATTTCCTGGATCTGAATGCCTGTTTCCCTTCCAAGATTAGGAAAGTTCTCAGCTATGATTTGTTCAAATACATATTCTGGCCCTCTGGCCCTTTCAGCACCCTTGGGAACCTCAATTAAACATAGATTTTTCTTTCTGAAGTTGTCATTTAATTCTCTTAATCTATCCTTATGATCTTTTAATCATTTTTCTCTTTTTTCCTCAGTTTCCCTGTTTGCCATCAACTTGACATCTATGTCACTCACTCGTTCTTCTACCTCGTTAACCCTCATCGTTAGGACCTCTAGTTTGGATTGCATCTCATTTAATTGATTTTTAATTTCTGTCTGATTAGATCTAAATTCTGTAGTCATTAAGTCTCTTGAGTCCTTTGTGCTTTTTTCTACAGCCACCAGGAGCTTTATAATAGTGCTTCTGAATTGGCTTTCTGACATTGAATTGTAATCCAAATTTTGTAACTGTGGGAGAGAGGACTGTTTCTGATTCTTTCTTTTGAGGTGAGTTTTTCCTTTTAGTCATTTTTCTCAGTGCAGAGTGGCCAAAAACAAGTTGTATTGGGAAAGGAGAAAGAGAAGAGAAAGAAGAGAAAGAAAAAAAAGAAGGAAAAAAATAGAGAGAGAAGAGAAGAGAAGAGAAGAGAAGAGAAGAGAAGAGAAGAGAGAGAAGAGAAGAGAAGAGAAGAGAAGAGAAGAGAAGAGAAGAGAAGAGAAGAGAAGAGAAGAGAGAGAAGAGAGAAGAGAGAGAGAGAAGAGAAGAAAACAGGGGGGGAAGCAAACAGAAAACAAAACAAAAAACAAAAAACAATGGGGAGTATCCTGTGATTCTGTATACTGTAAATCCTTTGACTTCCCCTGGAACTTTCCAGGGCTGCTTGTTCAATAATTTGTTTTTCCCCTGTCCGTCTAGCTGGTCTTCTGGAGGAGGGGCCTGCTGTGCTGATTTTCAGGTCTTAGCACTTGGGGGAGCTGCTCAGCCCCCTGTCTGGTGCTAGGCTCAGTGAAAGTTTTTTAACCTGTTTATCCCATGAGGCCACTTGTGAAGCTCAGTGGAGGTTGTTTATCCTGTGAGGCCCCAGGAGGAACAACAACAGTAGCAGTGGCCAGCCCTCCAGCTCTTGAGTCAGCTCCTGCAGTAACTACCGCAGCTCTCAGTCTGCAGGGGCATGGATGCTCTGGGGGCAGGGCCACTGATCTGCGCTGCTCCGGGGAGCGCCCGGAACCTGGAGCGTCCTTGCTGCCCTTTGCCCTCCTGGCTTCTGTCTGTCCTGGGGGTAGCGCTGGATCTTCGGCTCTGTCCCCAGAGCCCTGGGCTCCTGGGCCTGCACTGTTGGAATCACGCTCCCAGTCACGCAGCTCCCTCTGCTCGGAGCCTCTGCCGGAGTCGCCTAGGTGCTGCTCCCAGGTTCAGCCCTGTGCCCGCTGTGGGGTGTAGCACGCTCTCCCCGGGGAGGAGGTGCTCTGTAGTGCCCCTGGGAGCCTGAGGGCATCCCCGCCCCTCCTGGGATCCTGCTCCAACTCCCTGGGAGTGCCTTTCTGGTGGGTAAGATTGGTGAAGCCCCTGCTTCTCCAGGACAGGGTTTTCCTGGGGCTTTCCTGTCCCAGGGGCACTTGCCCCGGCCTTAGTCCGGCTCCTCGCGGGGCTCCTCCCCCTTGGATGCCTTTTGTTTCTTTATTTCTTTTTTTTCCCCATCTTCCTATCTTGATAGAAGCGTGACCTCTTCTCACTGTAGCATTGCAGCTGTTCTCTCTTTAAATCTTAGGCCAAATTCGTAGGTTTTCAGGATGATTTGAAGGTTATCTAGGTAATTTGGTGGAGACAGGTGACTTGGGGAACCCTACTCTTCCTCCATCTTGCCCCACCTCCCTTTTACTTTCTTTCTTGCATACACATTTGTTTATGTCAAACTGCTGGCATAACACTTTTGCCCAGAGCAGCTCTTCAAATGTGGTGGTATGATCACAAATTGGTAATCACTTAGTGGGCTGGACTAAGAACACATACGTAAACCCAGTGGCATTTGGTTCTGACCAAGAACCAGAGAAAAATATATAGCTCTATAAGTATGTATAATTCAGTATATATAATTCGAATTTACTTTATTTTAGTTTTGGCAAAACAGAGAAATAAGAAAAGCATTTTAAATTTCTCCTGAGTGATTAACAGCCTATTGGTATTTGCTTAGTGGCATAGGATGAGGGTAGAAGGTTAAGAAGGAGCAGTTATTGTGGGCTAAAGGAATCATGAAGTCTGGAGAACTTCGACTTTTGTATGGAAGTGAGGAGAATTGGCATGAATGTTTTCTAGTGCACCGACTTTTTAATAGAAATATTTTTATTGGTCCCAGTAAGAGAGGATTGCCCACTGATTGCCCTGAACAGAAGAATTGATGTAATCTGATTCAATTTCTGACAAAGATCTCCCTGGCTCCCATGATGGAATAGTGTGATGGGCCAATGGGACAAGCAGAGAAGTGGGTTAAGAGGCCTCTGAGAGTGAAAAACAAGGAATGAGGCTGGCCAAATGAAGCAGTGGTGGTGCCAGTGAGGAGATTCCCAAGGAAGAGGATTTTCAAGAGTGTAAGATCCAAGGGGGAACCAAGAACAGCTTTGAGGACAGCTGTGATAGAAGCAGGTGATGGCTAGAGGTGATCAGTAATCCAGCCCCAGGCACACTGAATCTAGAATGCCTGTCAGCCAGATAGGAAGGGCATTGACTAGAGGGTTGGATATGTTGATTTGGAGTTAGGAGCAGGACTGAGTCAAGGAATGAAGGTGAGGTGGGAGAAGGAGGCTGAGGACCAAGCCCAGGCAATACAACATTCACAGGTTGGGGAGGTAGGGGGATTCACAAGAAAATGGAGGCAGGAAAACAATCTCTCATCTAGACCTGCCTGCTCCCCACTTTAGCAGTTGGTAGCTAGATTTATGGATGTAACACAGCAATGAGTGCCTGCTATGTGTCAGGTCTGTATCCATGTTGGGGAACATGCTTCTGTGGAGGTCCTGTCAATGAGGAAGTTCAGTGGAGCAGACACATAGGGAAATGGATGGGTAATTCCATTAATGTGGGTTCTGAGTTAGATGAAGCCAGGCTTCAGTGAGTGCAGAGGCAGTGATGAGGCTTTCAGAAGGATGCTGGTCTTGAAATATGAACAGGCACTCACTAGGCCCATAGTGGGAGCCATGGGAAGGCAGGGATGACTGGGAGGATTTCCAGAAGGGAGAGTAGCACATGACATCCTACATGTATATGACTGTGCAAGGCATTCTCCAGCTTGTTATCCAGCAGGCCTCGGTGTCTCTGTATCCATGTGACACGCTTTTTTTCTTGCTATAGGCACAAAGTCCCAAATAACCATGTTCGCTCATTCATTCAGTGATTATTAAATCTCTACTTTGTTCCAGGCCTGGGCAATATCCATGCAGTAGACAGATGTCCTTCCTGCCTTTCAGGATTTGATTGGTGAGGAATGAGTAATAAACAAATAAACAAGGTAGCTATAAGTTCTATGAATCAAATAAAACACAGATGTATGTAAAAGGGCTGTGTGAATTTGGTATTCAGGGAAGATGTCATGGTGGCATTTGAGTCAGACAGTTTGTGTGTATCTATAGGGAGGAGTTGGGCCAGCCTGGAGTGATCCAAGGAACATGAGTGGGCACAAGTGAAGGACAATAGTACAGACTGAGTTAGAGCACTCAGGAGGGACAGAGCAGGTTGGAGTTTGCTTAAAACACTCGTTTTATTTGATGTGGGAGGTAAGGTCATTGATTAGAATATTTGTTTTACATTTTATTTATTTATTCATGAGATACACAGAGAGAGGAAGAGACATAGGCAGAGGGAGAAGCAGACTCCCCGTGGGGAGCCTGATGTGGGGCTTGATCCTGAACTCTGGGATCACTCCCTGAGCTGAAGGCAGATGCTCAACCAATGAATCACCCAGGTGTCTCTAATCAGAGCATTGAGCTGGGGAAGATATAATTTAGTCAAACTTTTAGAAAGCTGACTCTAGCCACTGGGGAAAGAACATTTTACAGAGAATGGTATGTAGCAGGAAGGTTCTTTCTGGTGGGTGAGAGGCAGTAGTTGCATTTGGGATGGTAAGAAATGGTTGGGTCCGAGCTATGATTTACAAGTACAGCCCCCAGCCTTGCTAAGCAGTTTCATATGGAAAGTAAGGGATAGAGCAAGATCAGGAAAGATTCCTAGGTTTTTGGAGTGAGTGGTTGAGTGATGTTCCACAGACATGGCAAAGACCCTCCTAAACCCATCACTCACGACTGCAGCTCTCAACATCAGATTCTGCCTAGAGGTCATTCAGCCTGGACCTTGCTAAGGATGTTGGCCTCCTTGATCACACTGACTCTTCTCAGATGTGTCCAGTGACAGGGGTGAGGATATCCCTCCAGGATTCTGCCCAGCCTGTTTGTCCTGGCAACCTGCTCTCCAAACAATAGGAGGCTAGGGAGAGTGGATGCCCAGTCACACTGCCAAATGAATTTACAGGAGTGAGGCCCCTCCAGGAACTGTTCCAAATTCACACTTCTTTACTTTTTGTCCTACTAATTCTGTCACAGAAGCCAGCAGAGGATCTAGCATACACGATGGAGTCTCCTTTGTAGCATCTCGTTCTCATTGTGTTTGAGAAGGTGACTGAACATACGGTGCTGCGTGTCAGCAAGGGTGCATATTTTCTTTCTGAATTAAAGCATTTTTCAGACAATGTCAGATCAAACACTCAAGTATGTCTCAGAGGTCTACTATGTACTTGGTGATGAGCTGAATTTAAAGTGTTGTTCTTTATATTCCCCGTATAAGTGAAGCCATATAATGATTGATAATGAAAGTGATTATAGGGGAAAGGAGAGAAAATGAATGGGAAAAATCAGAGAGGGTGACAAAACATAAGACTCCTAACTCTGAGACACGAACAAGAGGTAGTGGAAGGGAAGGTGGGTGGGGGGATGGGGTGACTGAGTGAGGGGCACTGAGGGGGGCACTTGATGGAATGAACACTGGATGTTATGCTTTATGTTGGCAAATTGAACTTCAGTAAAGATATATACATATAAAAAATAAAATGTTGTTCTTGCCTTATTAATTAGCTGTGTAATCTTGCCCAAGTTACCAAATCTCTTTGAATCTTTGTTTCCCCTTTTGTCAAAGACTACCTACATACTTGAAAAGGATTATGATTATCTCATAAGGTGGTTATTGCTATTGCTGTCCATAATTTTATTTTGTGAGGTAAATTAAAAGATTCACTGATGTGGCTAGTGTTATCATCAGGCATGTAGTAAATACCAAATCAGTTTTAGCTCTTCTCCGCTCTCTGTATATGCTTGGTCAAGTGGCGGCAGACTGCTGTGCTTCTGTGATTTTACCTCATACTTTGGGGGAGGTCTTTGGGTTTTTTCTCCTCCCCACTCTAGCTGGGACACGGTGGTCTCACATGGTGTCTATGGAATCTCCTCTAGGCACTGACCCTACTTCTACTTAATTCTTATAATCCGTGTCAGCCAGTGAATTAATGACACAGAAATAGCCTTGTTCCCTTTGTTAGAATTGGTGCCAAATAAGGCCAATGACACACAAAACAATGGTAAAAATAATATAACAATATGTTTTTATAGTTACTTTGAGAAGCTTAAAAAAGTGCATAGCATAGTACCTGGCACATAACAAGTGTACAATTTAGAGACAGAGAGATAGAGATAGAGATAGAGAGAGAGTGAGTGAGAGAGAGAAGAATTTAAATATGTGGGTTCGTTGTGTTTTTAGAGATAGGGTAAAAGTATATCAATAACTTCTACTTCTTGAACAACAGGACTGGGTATTTTTCTCATTTCACTAAAAACCCATTAAATACTCTTTAGCAGATGAGGAAGCAGAGACTCAGTAAAATCAAGTACTTCACCAAAGGACCTAGAAGTGATCTGTGGCAGAGCTAGGATTGAGCTCCACTCTGACCCCAGAGTCCTTTTCATTTGCTCATTGTAGCCATTTGTGTTTGTTGCTCAAGAGAGGCATATCTGATGGGATCCAGCTTTGAAAGTCAGCACTGAGGCATATGAGGAGATACTCTGCCTGGAGGAGGAAAGCTGGTTTGGGGAAGAAACACAGGTTGGAATGGGCTTAGACTTTTCAAGCAGAGGCACTGGGCCATCCAGGGGGGATGTACACACAGATAAGGAACAGGATGCTACAGGGTGTGTGAATATAAGTGGAATGTAGCTGGGCATTCACCTCAAGCAGTTGTGTGACCTCAGAGAGAAATGTATTTAAGTTAGGATTCCTCTGAGGGTATTGTCAACATTCTTCTTTGCCAACTTCCCAGGAAGAACCCAGGAGCAGATACAGGAGAAAAGAACAGAGACTTTCAGTTGAATGAGTTAGATTTGAAATGTCTGTGAGGCATCCTGATGCATATGGCTGGGAATGAGGGATGGGATTTGAAGCTCCAGAGAAGGGCTGGGATGGTGGCCACTGGGAGTGTCAGCCTTGCAGTGGGTGAGGATGTGGGTCCTGGAGCCTCTGTTCTGACTCAAGTCTTCATCAGCACATGCCCTGGATGGGATGAGGTTGCCAAATTCTCAGGGTAAATCAGGGGCCATGATCTTGTGGAAATAAATGAATTTGTTCTTTTTAATCCTCACACATTTATTTATTTATTTTTATTTATTTATTTTTTAAAGGATTAAAAATGACTTTAATTTTAAAGCAGCAACACTATATAAATCTAAACAGAAATTCCAAATTTCCTGTCATTCTTCTGGGAGTTCAGAGCAAAAGTCGTTCTTTTTTTTCTTTTTATAAATTTATTATATATATATATTTTTTGGTGTTCAATTTGCCAACATATAGAATAACACTCAGTGCTCATCCCGTCAAGTGCCCACCTCAGTGCCCGTCACCCAGTCACCCCCACCCCCCGCCCACCTCCCCTTCCACCCTCCCCTAGCTCATTTCCCAGAGTTAGGAGTCTTTCACGTTCTGAAAAAAAAAAAAATCCTGGCACATTTACTGTGGAGTTAAGAGAGGCTAAATGTCTATGGGTGAACACTGAGCTCACAGATAATGTCATGTAAGTGGTCTCCAAAATTGGTAACATCTCATCTCTTCAGATATAATTAAACATAGCATTCATTCCAAACATGTTTTTGACTGGGACTTTCTGATTTAAACCAAATTGCAGTGTTTTGGGTGTATCTAGACACGGAATAATGTTCATATCCATGATGATGAAGAATGAGTTAGCTGAGTGGGTTGTAAGGGCCAGTCTGGAAATTGTTTCCTTTTTCATGGTCAGGTGGTCATAAAATTTATAATGCCAGCGAAGATGAGTTTGAGAGTGAAAGAGAAGAGGGTGTCCCTGGGGGCACCTCTAGAAACATGGCCAATGGTTATGGGGAGGAACCTCACTCTGGGCGGGAGGTGTGCTGCCCCATAACCTTGGATAGCTTTGAGACACCTCCAAGTGCTATGGAGCATGTCAAGAGGTCATCCCTGATCTGTTGGAGGTTACAGCCTCATCTCATACCCTCTCCTCTCCTGCTCTCTCTGCTCACTCAGTTAGTCACAGTCCATGACCCTAGATCTTGCCAGCGTCTCCATTTTCAAGCCTTGGCACTGTCTGCCTCTCTGCAGTGCCTTCTACCAGCAATGCTTGCTCCTCTTTGTCCTTCTGACCTCAGTTCAAATATGTTCCCTTCAGACTTCAACATCCAAAGGATGGTAGTACAAAAGGCAGTACATATTTTGTATTGCCCATCCTTTCCACCCTCACAAATTCCTGCATGGGTCTCATCACAGTTATTAGTGTGTTGTCTCTCTGCCCTACTTAAATGTAAGATCCACAAAAGCAGTGACTAGTTCTGCTCTGTCCTCACCCAGAATCATGTTGGAATACAGTTAGGTGGGCAGGGCTGATTTGAGCCTGTGGCTGTCATCTGCTTTGAAGCCTCACTGAATCTATTCTATCTACCCTATTATTTACTTAGAGATTTCATTTCTGTCTATCTGAGGTCAACGATCAGTTAAGGAAATGTGTGCACTTTCCATCAAAACCACTCACTGGGTGCCACCTAAAACTCCTGCCCTTCCTACTCTTGCTCCTAACTGTTTAGCCTCATCACTTGCTGATGTCATTTGGTACCAGGGTTCCTTTTTGTCCCTCCCACACTGCATCATATTTGCTTACTTCAGTGTAGGGCTGCCTCTCCTAGCAGCCAGGGCACTCATTAAGCTGAGAGGCAATGCCTGGCACAGAGCAGGGCCCAGTTTTCTCAATGGGTGTTTGAAGGATGGAGAGGGCTGCACATATGCACTGGTAGCCAAGGACACTGGAGACGGGCTTGTAGAGGAAGATTCTAACTCCACGGGACCATGCATTTGGGCTTCTATCAGTTGCAGATGCCAAATACTAATAGCAGAGGAAATTTATCCTGAATAAAAAGGTGGTTAACATTCTGCAAATATTTTCTATCTCAGACATGCACAGAGTAATTTTGATGAAATGTGTTGGTTTACAGAACCTTCGGTATTATGCACATTCACTGAAATGCATTTGGACTTGACTCTGCCTTGGAGAACTGTTGTGAAGGAATGTAATCAAATCACTTGTGAACTCAATATTGCTTTCCTATGGATTATTTGGATGTGGCTCTAATAAAAATGCTTGCTTTTTTCTCTCTCCAGTAAATCATTGCTGTGTGCAGCCATGAAATGTTGTCACACTCCTATTTTTTTGCAGATTTAAATTACTTGGATTATTTTGTTGGACAGTGGTTCCCTGAAGCACAATGAATCAAAATCATTAATTACTTCTCGAGTGTGCGTGATCCATTGAAAAGCATTAAACTCCACTCAGGAGCTTGTTTGGTGATGATGGCTTCTGGGTCAGTTCTTCAGGCCTCGATCAGATGGAAACTTCTGGACAAGATGTTGCCATTTGTTCCTCTGGTTTTGAAAGTGGCAAACACTGTTTGACATCAACGGGCACCAGGCATCTTGGGCTTTCTGATCTTGGTAGAACAGGCACTCTTTCACACTCCATTCAACAGGCCTAGAATAAGCACTCATGACACCTGCTTTTCTCTGTGATAGCCTCCTGTTCTGTACCCTATGTATTTTTTTTCAGACAACAGAGGAAGCGAGCCTTCTAAAGTGCAAATATAGCCACTCCTTTTCCCTTGACAAGAGCTTCAAGACCCTTCCATTGCCCTGCAAGGTAAATAAAGTCTCCATACCTGCAGTCCTACCCACTCTAGCCTTTCCTACATCTATAGCTTCATTCCCAGCTACTTCTACCATAGCCCCTTCCCTCCCAGCCCTATGCTACCAGCCAGACTGGCCTTCTCATGACTCCCTTGGGTTTCATGTCTATGTACAGTCCTGCAGACCTTTACCATTCTTCATGAGATGGACCTCAAACCATAGCACCTATATTCCGACCTCTGGCTGGGTGAGGGTGGCACCCCTGAGTTTATAGCACTCTGATTACCAGGATTAATCCCACCCTGAGTACATGGAAAATGGTAATGTGGACTAGGGCCTCCCTCCATGTTGTCAATGAGGTAGCTAGTCCCACCTTGTGGGGTCTTTAATGATCATAATTAAAGACCCCACAATCATGGGAAGGCACATAAAACTACAGATTTATTATAAACTCAGGTCCTAGAGGAGGAGGCTACATGGCAGGAAGTCCCAGGGACTGGGCTTAACCAAATAGGCAAGGAGGTGAGAGAGAAGGAGGATCTGTGGGCCAGTGCCTTTATTAGGGGTCAAGGTGGAGACCACAAGTGAAAGCTGAATTAAATTGGTATATTTGAATCTCACTGGGTCATCGTCAGAGGAGGGCAAGAAGGGCAACTTGTGGCAGGGACCAGCCTTATCACATGGGTGCACTTGGTCACCTGGGAAGGTACCCATAACCTGTTTGTGGGGATGTTGAGACAGCAGGAAAATACGAAGTTTTAAAATTTTAAATATATACTCACACACCCACAAGTGACAGAGGTGGCCTGTGTGAATGCTCTGGTTCTGAGGGGTAATGAGATTTGTAGGGTCTGAGAGAGAGTGCAAACCCAACAGTGTGGAGCTGCTATCACTTGCTGCAGGAAAAGTGATAGCACTTCCTGCCACACAGGAAGGCAGGCTCTGTGGGTTTAGACCCTTCAATGACCTGAAAGTCAAGAAATCTAGATTTCCTATGAAATGTTCTCGGATTTCTTCTAAACATTTTAATGTTGTAGCAAACATTAAGTTCTTTTGTGTGGTTTGCTTTATACATATACTTTTACATCCTGTTTATTCTGAAAAAAATGTGTCTGCCTGTCAGGTGTGGCCCCCAGGCCTCGTGTTTGTCTCCTCTGGTTTGGATGTAGACAGTATGTGAAGAAAGCTGACATAAATTGCTTTGTTTGTAGTAGTTAACCTCAGGAAGAGGCATGCATACTTCTCCATAGTGAATTCTGTCTTTGAGTTGGAACAGAAGCAGCAGAGACTACAGTGTGGCAGAGGCAGGTGACTCCCCACAACGTATGCATGTTCTCTTCCTCTTGCTGGGCATATATTCAGCTAGGTGATGTTTCCAGAGGTCCTTGTAGTTGGGTGGCCCATAGGACTGAATTTTGGCCAATGGAATAGGGTAGGAACAAATACCATAGAAACTTCTCAAAACATCATCTGTTCTCTCTTGCCCATCTGCTTCTTGGAGGATGATATGTTGGGTGACCTCAGAAGCCACAGGATTGAGAAGAAAGACTATCAGCCATGTCCCCCAAATAACTGGGTGAAGTAGAATCTCCCTCCCACACTCTACTCCTTACCAAGTATATTTTACATGAGCAAATATCAAGGTTCCATGTTCATAGCAACTCAAATTACTCTAACACAGCATGGCTTCCCCCACAGGTATGACTATACCCACAGGGAATCCTCCAGTCCTCTGGGGTGGATGAGGCCACCGAAGCCAGGGGGTTGAGACCACTTCAGCTTGACTCTCATGGGAACAGGGACAGAAAGGAGGAGTCCTTGGCTAGGCTCTACTTAGCACTCAGCCTTACTTCCCTTGATCCTGGTTTGTTCCTGGCTTTCCTGATGGACAAAGGAGGTACAGGAGGCTGGAACCCAGAGTGACGATGCCTGGAGATAGGTTCTATTAGGGTCCTAGGTCACAACTCAGGAGGCATTAATCTCCTCATCCTGCTCTAGCTCTACCCTTTATTCTAGCTGAGCCAATTCTGCATCACCCCTTAGGTGTGCTGCTCCCTAAGCCACACCTTCTACTTGCTCCCATGTCCTTTGAATTTACTCTCATCTATTTACTTTGACCTTCTGGCCCTGGCTCTGACTGTGACAGCCACCCTTGATTTTAGGCTTACTGAATATCCCAGGCCCATCTAGGTAGCTCACTTGGTGGCACACCCTTTCTGTGAAGGAGTGCACTGGCATGGTGCTGCATGGAACTCTGACTCTGCAGAGTCAGATTCCAATCCCCCATTCTTATCCACAGGAAAAGGTTCCCACTTGGCTAATGCTTAGACTTTGAGTTTGAAAAATAATGCTTATAAGATGAGGAAACCTCTGTCACAGTGAACGTGTCAACAGGTAGGATTTAGGACCCAAACCTTTGAGTCTGGATTCAGCTGGCCTTTGGCCACAGCTGCCCGTTTGTTGGGCTCAGACTCCTAGGATCTATCCCTTGCCTACATGGTACATATGTTTCATCCCCTGCAGAGACAAACTCTGAGAGCAGAGAATTTGTCTAATTAGCAGTCAGATACTATTTACCCAGCTCATCCAATTAAAATCTTCCATCTATCCAAGTTCTGAATAGAATAAAGATGGGTGGCCTCATGTCCTTGATTCAACCCAGGTGAGTAGGCCATTTTCTATTGAGGGTCATTGACACATGTATTCAAGGGCCATAGATGCAAAACTGAAACCTATATCTGAAATTAATTCACCTAAGAATTTTATGAACATTGTTGAGAATAAGTAAGCAAAGTTTTAAATTTTACTTTAAAAAATTAAAGCAAACTTTATCCAACAAATAAATCTCTTATTTTATTAATTTATAATATAATTTCTTATTCTGAATAGTTTGCAGAGCAGGCTGTATGAGTGTCTAGTGTGTTCTTTTTTATGTATGAGTCACTTGCTCTGCACAAACATGTACCCAGAAGGGAGGAAAGAGAGACTGAGGGTGAGTGAAACTCCAAGTAAGCCCTTTATTCTTTGAGAGTATTGTTTACTTTAAAAAAAAAAAAGAGCATGTATGCTGTTTTTAAAAATAAAAACTAGGGGGAAAGAAAAAAATGAAGAAACAAGAGAAAAGGAGAGTGAAAAGAGAAAACAGTGAGAGCCCTGGAGGGTGTTTTCTGCAAGGATAGTGGGGAAGGAGGGTGGAGAGCAGGAAGACTGAGCAGACTCCTGTGACAAGGGGGAAGCTCCTGCCCTCTGTAGTGCTGAACACCTGATTACAATGAACAGGGCAACTGCTGTATGTGTCAGTTTAACTGCTCTGCATTTTCAAGCCTTACTTTAAAGCCACAACCATAAGTGTTGAGGAAAGATGGCAGAAGAGTAGGGGTCCTCAACTCACCTGGTCCCACAAACTTGCCTAGATAGCTTTTAAAACATCCTGAATAC
Organism: Canis lupus baileyi; assembly: GCF_048164855.1. Taxonomy (NCBI): domain Eukaryota; kingdom Metazoa; phylum Chordata; class Mammalia; order Carnivora; family Canidae; genus Canis; species Canis lupus. The sequence goes on along the minus strand of NC_132857.1, from coordinate 26,865,212 downwards.
CAGTGAATTTGACCTGAGATGTAAAGAGATAACAGCTGGAATGCTACAGAGAGAAAAGGTTTTGCTTCTGACAAGGCAGGAAGGAGGAAAATTTTTTAAAAAATAAAATAAATAAGTGGGGGAGGGGCACCACAACAAGCAGGGTGAATGTAAAGCTGTGAAAGCCTCTGGAGCATGAATAGCCCAGCCCTGGACAAGCAGGAACTTTAAAAATCCACGCCTGAGTTTTCTCTTACTGAAAAGTGCAACAGGGAAATAGGGAAGAATCACAAGAGGGGCAGTGAAGCCTCAAGGTTCCAGGAGACACTATAAGAATAGGGGCACCTGAGAGAAAGTTCACCACAAACCACAGTCCAATCTCGCTAAAGGGCTGGAGCACTACAAGAGCATTTGGGAGAAACCAGCTGGTTATGCCAGCCAGCTCTAGAGCTCCCATTGCCCTAGAGCCTGGCAACAAACAGAGGGGGCTGTCCTTTATTCCCTTTGGGAGAGGCAATCCCCAGGAGCATGGGTCCAGTGGCACAGAGCCTCAATCAGAGGACGCTGAAGTGCACAAAACCGGCTATCCTCCATTCCCCCTGGGACAAGTGGAAGCAGGGAGGGCACAGGAAAGTGAGAACTCTCTTGCTGCTGGGTGCCCCCAAGCTGTGCAGATCAGTGCACCTGAGCCTGCCCCCAGGAGTATTTGGCCAGTGTGGACTGGGAGACTGGAGTTAAGTACTTGAGGGAAGCTCTTGGCTGTAGAGCTGGAGATCTGGTTGCTGCCATTTTTTTCCTCTTCATTTTGCCTTTCAACTGGGGGAGGTGGGGCCTCTAGGGAACAAAGGATAAACAGCTTACACTGAGCCAGGCCACTTGGCAAGGGGCGGGGCATCTCTGCCCAGGCACAGACACATGAAAATCAGCACAGCAGACCCTTCCCCCAGAAAAACTGCTGGAAGAACAAGGGAAAAGCAAGTTTACTGAACAAGCAGCACTGGAAAGCTCTAGGACTGAGAGAAAACAGTATATAGAACTAGAGGGTTTTTTTTTTTCTTTCATTGCAACTCATTTGTATATCAGGTTAAAAATTTCCAATTTTTTTTCTCTTTTCCTTCTTTAACTACAATATTTTACCAACTCCTCGTTTTTAAGCTTTTACCTTTTTGACTTTCACATTTCTACAATTACATGTCTTAGATATATTCTTCACTTTTGGATTCCTTCAACATATTCAATTTAAATTTGGTAGATATGCAAGATATGGGTTTTGCTTTTAGTTTTTCCTGTCTCCTTTTGTTTTATGATGGTGGAAGTTAGTACCTTCTAACACACGGACCAAAATACACCCAGAACCAAGTGGAACACCAGGTTGGTTCATTCTGTCAGACTGTATTCTTTCTTCCCACTATGACCCCCTCTTTTATCTCGTTTATGTTTTGTGGTCCATGTTGGATCTTCATATAAATTTTGCTTGTTTTTATAAATTTGGAATGGGCATCTTCTAATATACAGAACAAAATACACTCAGAACCAAGATGACTGCCACCTAAGTCCCCTCAGGGAGACTATATTATTTTCTGTCCACCACCACTTGCTCACCACCACCACCCCTTTTTTTCTTCTTCTTTGTTTTTTTTTGTTGTTGTTGTTGTTGCTGAGTTTTTATTTACACTATTTTAAAATTTAAAATTTTGTTTTTCACTTTAGTTCTCCTTTTGTTTTATTTTGTTCTGTTCTTTTTCTTTTATTTCCTAGCCTCTGACCTCTTCAGAATCATCTAGGGTGTATTTTACTTAGATTGTGGTTGATATTTCTGACTCAGCTTGCTCATACAATCACTCTTCACAGGACAAAATGAATAGAAGGAATTAACCACAAAAGAAAGAACCAGAAGCAATACACTCTGCCACAGAGTTACAGAATGTGGATTTAAATACGATGTGAGAAATTCAATTCAGAAGTAAATTATAAAGTTACTAGTGACTCTAGAAAAAAAGTATAAAGGACTCTAGAGACTTTGTTACTGCAGAATTGAGATCTACTCAGGCCAAATTAAAAATACTTTAACTGGGCAGCCCGGGTGGCTCAGTGGTTTAGTGCTGCCTTCAGCCCAGGGCCTAATCCTGGAGACCCAGGATTGAGTCCCATGTCAGGCTCCATGCATGGAGCCTGCTTCTCCCTCTGCCTGTGTCTCTGCCTCTCTCTCTTTCTGTGTCTCTCATGAATAAATAAATAAAATCTTAAAAAAAAATATTTTAACTGAGATATAGTCCAAACTGGATGCTCTAACTGCTAGGGTTAATGAGGTGGAAGAGAGAGTGAGTGACATAGAAGACAAGTTGATGGCAAGGAAGGAAAATAGCTGAGTAAAAAAGAGAAAAACAATTAAGAATCCATGAGGAAAGGCTTGGGGAAATAAATGATAGCTTGAGAAGGAAGAATATATGTCCAATTGGGATTCCAGAGGAGAATGACAAAGTGAGGACCACAAAGCATATTTGAACAAATCATAGCTGAGAAATTCCCTAATCTAGGGAAGGAAACAGGCTTTCAGATACAAGAGATAGAGAGCACTTCCCCCCAAATCAGTAAAAACCATTCAACATTCAACATTTAATTGTGAAAATTCCAAGTTCCAAACATAAAGAGAAAATTCTTAAAGCAGCTTGAGATAAGAGATTCCTAATTTACAAGGGGAGAAATATCCGGTTAACAGTAGATCTCTATACAGAGACCCGGCAGGCCAGAAAGGGCTGACATGATATTAACAGGGTACAAAATGAGGAAAACATGCAGCGAACAATACTCTATCCAGCAAGGCTGTCATTCAGAATAGAAGGAGAGATAAAGAGCTTCCAGGATAGACAGAAACTGAAAGAATATATGACCACCAAACCAGCTCTGCAAGAAATATTAAAGGGGGGGGGGGCTGTGAAAGAAAGAGGGAGCCCAAAGAAACAATCCACAAAAACAGGGACTGAATAGGTAATATGATGACACTAAATTCATATCTTTCAACAGTTACTCTGAATGTGAATGGGTTAATGATCGCATAAAAAGACTCAGGATATTAGACTGGATAAAAAAGCAAGACCCATCTATATGCTGTCTACAAGAGACTCATTTTAGACCTCAGAACACCTGCAGACTGAAAACAAAGGGGTGGAGAACCATTTACCATTCAAATGGTCCTCAAAAGAAAGCTGGGGTAGCAATCCTCAGATCAGATAAATTAAAGATTAAACCAAAGACTGTAGTAAGAGATGAAGAGGGACACTATATCATACTTAAAGAGTTTATCCAACAAGAAGACCTAACAATTATGAATATTTATGCCCCTAATGTGGGAGCTGCCCAATATATCAATCAATTAATAACCAAAGTAAAGAGATACATAGATAATAATATACTAACAGTAGGAGACTTCAACATAGCACTCTCAGCAAAAGATAGATCTTTTAGGCAGAACATCAAAAAAGAAAAAAGGGCTTGAATTATACACTGGAACAAATTAGAGAAGAATTAATAAGATTCATGGGCTTTCCAACCTTCTGCCTCTTGTGGTTTGGAACTGGACTTTTTCTCCTACTGAATACACCAGCTCCTGTCTGGGAGCTTTCCCCTAAAAATCTCTGCAGGTTCTGGTTACACCTTCCTTCCCCCCTTCAGTGGTATGAACCAAATCCATGATATGGCCAAAGAATTCTGCATAAGGAAAACCTGCAATTCCTATTCAGAAGACCTGAGAAGCTGATGCCATAGGGAAGCTATTCAGGCCTCCTAGGTAACTTTCAAATCATCCTGAAAACCTATGAATTTGACCTGAGATTTAAAGAGAGAACAGCTGGAATGCTACAGAGAGAAGAGTGTGCACTTCTAACAAGGTAGGAAGGCAGGGAAAAAAAAAAGAATCAAGTGGGGGAGGGACCCCGCGAGGAGGCAGGCTAAGGCCCACTGGCAAAAGCCTCGAGGACAGGAAATCACAGTCCTAGAGAAGCAGGAACTTTAAAAATCCACACCGGATTCTTCCTGGACGGAAAGGCGCTTAGCAGGGAAACTGGGCTGAACTGCAGGAGGGGCAGTGGAGTCTCCAGGTTCCCAGGGTCACTAACAGAGAAAGTGCACCCCTGGGAAGAGTGCACCACAGACTGTGGACCAAGATCTGTAAAGGGCTGGAGTGTGCACCGGCAGGGCCTTGGGAGAAGCTCAGGCAGCGGCTCCGGACAGAGGGGTCTACACCCTGCTGCCTTTGGGAGCGGCAGACCTGGGAGCATGATTCCAAGAGCACAGACCCCAGATCCCAGGGCGCCAAGCAGACACAGCCCAGGATCTGGTGTTTCCCCCAGGACAGGTGGAGGCAGGGAGGGCACAGGACAGCGAGGACTCTCTTGCTGCTGGGCAACCCCAAGCTGTGCAGATCAGTGCCCCTGACCCCCGGGAGCATCCAGGTCAATGTGGATTGGAGACTGCAGTATTTACTGCAGGAATTGACTCCATATCTTGAAGGCTGGCCGCTGCCAGTGGTGTTGTATTCCTGGTGTCACCCTGCACCTGGGATGGAGTGGGGCCACCAGGGAACAGGGGCCTCACAAGATAAACACCTCCCATGAGCCCTACACACACCTAAGAATCAGCACAACAGGTGCCTCCTGCAGAAGACCAGCTGGAAAGACAGGGAAAGAGCAAGCTCTTGGCCGAGAAGCACTGGAAAGCTCCAGGGGAAGTTGAAGGATTTACAGTATATAGAACCAGAGGATACCCCTCCTTGTTTTTGTGTTTGGTTTGGTTTGGTTTGGTTTGAGTTTTTTTGTTTTGTTTTTTTCTTTATTTTTCTTCCTGTTTCCAGTACAACTTGTTTTTAGCCACTCTGCACTGAGCAAAATGACTAGAAAGAAGAACTCACCACAAAAGAAAGAATCAGAAACAGTACTCACTCCCAAAGAGTTCCAGAATTTGGATTACAATTCGATGTCAGAAAGCCAATTCAGAAGCACAATTATAAAGCTACTCGTGGCTCTGGAAAAAAGCATAAAGGAATCAAGAGACTTCGTGACTGCAGAATTTAGATCTAATCAGGCTGAAATTAAAAATCTATTAAATGAAATGCAATCCAAACTGGAGGTCCTCATGACGAGGGTTAATGAGGTAGAAGAAAGAGTGGGTAACATAGAAGACAAGTTGATGGCAAGGAAGGAAGCTGAGGAAAAAAAAGAAAAACAATTAAAAGACCCTGAGGAAATGTTAAGGGAAATAAATGATAGCCCCAGAAGGAAAAATCTAATCCAGAAAGCATATTTAACAAATCATAGCTGAGAACTTCCCTAATTTGGAGAGGGAAACAGGCATTCAGATCCAGGAGATAGAGAGATCCCCCTAACATCAATAAAAACCATTTAACACCTCGACATTTAATATTAAAACTTGCAAATTTCAAAGATAAAGAGAAAATCCTCAAAACAGCAAGAGACAAGAGATTCCTAACTTATATGGGGAGAAATATTAGATTAATGGCAGACCTCTCCACACAGGCCTGGCAGGCCAGAAAGGGCTGGCAGGATATATTCAGGGCCCAAATGAGAAGAACATGCAGCCAAGAATACTTTATCCAGCAAGGCTCTCATTCAGAATAGAAGGAGAGATAAAGAGCTTCCATGATAGGCAGAAACTGAAAGAATATGTGACCACCAAAACAGCTCTGCAAGAAATATTAAGGGGGACTCTGTAAAAGAAATAGGATGTGCAAAGAAACAATCCACAAAAACAGGGACTGAATAGGTATCATGTTGACACTAAATTCATATCTTTCAATAGTAACTCTGCACATGAATTGGCATAATGATCCCATCAAAAGATGCAGATTTTCAGACTGGATAAAAAAGTAATACCCATCTATTTGCCATCTACACGAGAATCATTTTAGACATAAGGACACCTAGAGCCTCAAAATGAATGTTTGGAGAACCATTTACCATTCAAATGGTCCTCAAAAGAAAGCAAGGGTAGCAATCCTCATATTAGATAAATTAAAGTTTATCCCAAAGAATGTGGTAAGAGATGAAGAGGGACACTTTATCACAATTAAAGGATCAACCCAACAAGAGGACTAACAATCATGAATATTTATGCCCCAAATGTGGGAGCTGCCAAGTATATCAATCAATTAATAACCAAAGTGAAGACATACTTAGATAATAAGACACTAATACTGGGAGACTTCAACATCTCGCATTCTGCAGATGACAGATATTCTAAGCACAACATCTTCAAAGAAGCAAGAGCTTTAAATGATACACTGGACCTGATGGATTTCACAGATATTTACAGAATTTTACATCCAAATGCAACTACATACACAATCTTCTCAAGTGCACATGGAACTTTCTCCAGAATAGACCACATACTGGGTTACAAATCAGTCTCAACTGATACAAAAGCATTGGGATTGTACCCTGCATATTTTCAGACCATAATTCTTTGAATCTTGAACTCAATCACAAGAAGAAATTTGGAAGAAAGTCAAACACATGAAAATTAAAGAACATTTTGCTAAAAGATGAAAGGGTCAACCATGAAATTAGAGAAGAATTAAAATTATTCATGGAAACTAATGAAAATGAAGATACAACTGTTCAAAATCTTTGGGATATAGCAAAAGCAGTCATAAGAGGGAAATACATATCACAATACAAGCATCCATCAAAAAATTGGAAAAAACTCAAATACACAAGCTAACCTCACACCTAAAGGAACTGGAGAAAGAACATCAAATAAAACCTACACCAATCAGAAGAAGATAATTAATAAAGACTCAAGCAGAACTCAATGAAATAGAGACAAGAAGATATGGTTCCTCAAAGAGTTAAAAATAGAAATACCCTATGACCCACTAATTACACTACTGGGGATTTACCCCAAAGATACAGATGCAGTGAAATGGCAGGACACCAGCACCCCAATGTTTATAGTAGCAATTTCCACAATAGCCAAACTGTGGAAGGAGCCTCAGTGTCCATCGAAAGATGAATGGATAAAGAAGATGTGGTCTATGTATACAATGGAATATTACTCAGCCATTAGAAATGACAAATGCCCACCATTTGTTTCAGTGTGGATAGAACTGGAGAGTCTTATGCTGAGTGAAGTAAGTCAATTGGAGAAGGACTAACATATGGTCTCATTCATTTGGGGAATATAATAAATAGTGGAAGGGAATAAAGGGAAATGAGAGAAAATGGGTGGGAAACATCAGTGAGGGTCACAGAACATGAGAGACTCCTGACTCTGGGAAATGAACAAGGGGTAGTGGAACTGGAGGTGGGTGGGAGGTTGGGGTGACTGGGTGATGGGCACTGAGGGGAGCACTTGAAGGGATGAGCACTGGGTGTTATGCTATATGTTGGAAAATCGAACTCCAATAAAAAATATACAAAAATCCCTAAAACCAAATCAAAACAAAACAAAACAAAAAACAAACAAACACAAAATCCAAAGAAATAGAAATGGTTTTAAAACATATCATGAGAACTAAACACCAAAAAATTAGGCAATCTAGAAAAAATGGATGCATTTCTGGAAAACCACAAATTATCAAATCTGGAATAAGAAGAAATAGGAAACCTGAACAGGACAATAACCAGAGAACAAATTGAGCAGTCATCAAAAACCTCCCATGACACAAAAGTCCAGGACCAGATGGCTTCCGAGGGAAATTCAATCAAATGTTTAAAGAAGAAATAATACCTATTCTATGAAAGCTGTTTTGAAGGGTAGAAAAGGACGGAATACTTCCAAACTCGTTTTATGAGGCCAGCATTGCCTTGACCCCAAAACCAGACAAAGACCACACCAGAAAGGAGAATTATAAACCAATATCCCTGATGAACACAGATGTAAAAATTCTCAGCACGACACTAGCCAATAGGATCCATTAAGAAAATTATTCACCATGACCAAGTGGGATTTATTCCCAGGATGCAAGGCTGGTTCAACATTGGTTAAAAAAAAAAAAAAAAAGTGATTACATCGATAAGAGAAAAAACAAGAACCATGGGATCCTTACAATAGATGCAGAGAAAGCATTTGACAAAATACAGCATCCATTCCTTATTAAAACCCTTCAAAGTGTGGGGACAGAGGGAACATTCCTCAATATCATAAAAGCCATGTAGAAAAGCCCACAGTGAATATTATACTCAATGGGGAAAAACTGAGAGTCTTTCCCCTAACATCAGGAACACAATAGGGATGTCCACTCTCACCAAGGTTAGTCAAGTCCTAGAATCAGTAATCAGGCAACAAAAAGAAATAAAAGGCATTCAAATTGGCAAGGAAAACGTCAAACTGTCCCTCTTCACAGATGATATGATACTGTATATAGAAAACCCAAAGACTCCAGCCCAAGATTGCTAGAACTCATACAGCAATTCAGCAATGTGGCAGGATAAAAAAATCAATGCCCAGAAATCAGTGGCATTTCTATACACTAGCATTGAGACTGAAGAAAGAGGAATTAAGGAGTCAATCCCATTTAAAATTGCACCCAAAAGCGTAAGATACCTAAGAATAAATCTAACCAAAGAGGTAAAGGATCTGCACTCTAAAAACTATAGAACACTTATGAAAGAAATTGAGGAAGATGTAAAGAGTTGGAAAAAAACATTCCATGCTCATGGATTGGAAGAATTAATATTGTGAAAATGTCTATGCTACCCAGGGCAATTATACGTTCAATGGAATCCCTATCAAAATACCATGGACTTTCTTCATAGAATTGGAACAAATCATCTTAAGATTTTTATGGAATCAGAAAAGATCCCAAATAGCCAGAGGCATATTGAAAATGAAAACCAATGCTGGGGGCATCACAATGCCAGATTTCAAGCTGTATTACAAAGCTGTGATCATCAACACAGTGTAGTACTGGCAAAAACCAGACACTTAGATCCATGGAATAGAATAGAGTACCTAGAAATGGGCCCTCAACTCTATGGTCAACTAATATTAGGCAAAGCAGGAAAGAATATCCACTGGAAAAAGGACAGTCTAGGGCAGCCCAGGTGGCTCGGAGGTTTAGCGCCGCCTTTGGCCCAGGTTGTGATCCTGGAGGCCCAGGATAGAGTCCCACGTCAGGCTCCCTGCATCGGGCCTGCTTATCCCTCTGCCTGTGTCTCTGCCTCTGTGTGTGTGTGTGTGTCTCTCTCATGAATAAATAAAATATGAAAAAAGTACAGTCTATTCAATAAATGTGTTGGGAAAATTGGACAGCCACATTGAGAAGAATGAAACTGGATCATTCTCTTATACCATACACAAAAATAAACTCAAAATGGATGAAAGGTCTAAATGTGAGACAAGAATCCATCAGAATCCTAGAGAAGAACACAGGCAACACCCTTTTTGAACTTGGCCACAGCAACTTCTTGCAGGATACAGCTATGAAGACAAAGGAAACAAAAGCAATAGTAAACTATTGGGACTTAATCATGATAAAAAGCTTCTGCTCAGCGATAAAAACAGTTGACAAATCTAAGGGACAACCTACAGAATGGGAGAAGATATTTTCAATGATATAATTAGATAATGGGCTAATATCCAAGATCTGTAAAGAATTTCTCAAACTCAACACTCAAGAAACAAAAAATTCAGTAATGAAATGGGCAGAAGATATGAAAAGAAATTTCTCCAAAGAAGACATACACATGGCCAACAAGCACATGCGAAAATGCTCTGAATCACTTGCCATCAGGGAAACACAAATCAAAACTATGAGTTACAACTCACCAATGAGAATGGCCAAAATTAATAAGAAAGGAAACCACAAATGTTGGAGAGGACATGGAGAAAGAGGAACGCTCTTGCACCGTTGGTAGGAATGCAAACTGGTGCAGCCACTCTGGAACACAGTATGGAGGTTCCTCAAGAAGTTAAAAATAGAGCTACTCTATGTTCCAGCAATTACACTACTGGGGATTTACCCCAAAGATACAGATGCAGTGAGACTCCTGGACTCCTGCACCCCGATGTTCATAGCAGCAATGTCCACAATAGCCAAACTTTGAAATGAGTTTGGTGTCCATCAACAGATGAATGGATAAAGAAGATGTGGCCGATATATAGAATAGAATATAATATAGAGGACGAATACCCACCATTTGCTTCAATGTGGATAGAACTGGAAGGCATTATGCTGAGTCAAACAAGTCAATCGGAGAAGGACAATCATCATATGTTTTCACTCTTATGGGAAATATAAGAAGTAGTGAAAGTGATTATAAGGGAAAGGAGGGGAATTTATTGGGAAAAATTAGAGAGGGAGACAAACCATGAAAGACTCCTAATTCTGGGAAACTAAGGGTTGTGGAAGGAGATGTGGGTGCGGGCTGGGATAGCTGGGTCCCAGGCACTGAGGATTGCACTTGATAGGATGAGCAGTGGGTATTATACTATATGTTGGCAAATTTAATTCAAATAAATAAAAGAATAAAAAAATCACAGCCATCTTGATGTGAGAAGCTAATCTGTAGTTTGCATGGCAGGAACCATGGTACTTGGTGCTACAGTGGGGATTAGGGTCAGGGGAGTTGAGTTCAGAAACATAATATATTCCAACTATAGGTATAGCCCCAGCCCTTAAGCAAGAAAATCAATGGACTTTAAGACATTTTCCACATTCAAACCTTATGTTCACTTTTTGACAAAGCTATTTGACAGTGGACTAAACCACATTTCAAATATTCACAGGCTCCTCCCAACTGCCTCTGAGTAAGGAAAGCATTGCATTTACACGCAAGTAATGCTGCAGTCATCTGTGTGATACCTTCCCTGCCTGCCTTGGGGGCACATCTTTAAAAGTCAGCAACTGGTTGAGAGCTTTATCTTCCGTGTGTGAATTATTAAACTTGTTTTGAGGTAAATGAAGGAAGAAAGAAAAGACTTGATTGCTTGAGGAAATAAGGACAAAGTTCTCAGCAACTGACTTCCTCCCATTTCTTGATAAAGAAATAGCAGGGCATTCAAAGCAATCTCCTACAGAATTTCATCTTCAAATTTCTTTAAATTGTGTGTTGATTTCAAAGAAAATAGTAGAACTTGTTAGGAATGAAGTATTTTGTTTATAAGCAGCCTGGGTTGCCTGAGAGTGTGTTTGCCATTACCAAGTCACCTGTAGTTACTTTATAACAAAGCCTTACAGTTGTGTCCTCAGATGCCCTGTCTCTTTTTTAACTGCTAAACAAGATCACTGAAGATATAAGGGTGAGGCTGGACCATCCCCATTACAGTGCACCATCTTTAGTTTAAAATTGGTTTTATGGAAATTTTCAAATTAATTTAAAAAAGAAAGAATCTTATTATGAGTACTCATGTCTCTGCTTCAACATTATCAATCTGAAGCCAATCTCATCTCATCTATAACCAAAACCTGCCTCCTTTATTCTTTTCTTATTTTTTCCTTTTCTTTCGTTTTCTTTCTTTCTTTCTTTCTTTCTTTCTTTCTTTCTTTCTTTCTTTCTTTCTTTCTTTCTTTCTTTCTTTCTCTTTCTTTCTTTCTTTCTTTCTTTCTTTCTTTCTTTCTTTCTTCCTTTTTCTCTCTTCCCTTTCTTTCTTTCTTTCTTTCTTTCTTTCTTTCTTTCTTTCTTTCTTTTTTTCTTCTTTCTTTCTTCCTTTTTCTCTCTTCCTTTTCTTTCTTTCTTTCTTTCTCTTCCCCCTGAACAAGAAGGAGTCCTGGCCAGAAATAGAAGCTATACCTCAAAGGTTATCTGAGAGCTAATTAAAGGCTTACTTTTTGGGTGTGCAGAGGGTTATGGGAATAAACCAAGGCTACAGGAGATCTGAGGATCATCAAAAATGGGCCCTCCAGAAAGGGCAAGGGTGGAAGTTTGGTTGCCAACCTTGATGGCTCTGGAAGTTGAATCACCCATATGGATCTATGGATGAGAGAGAGGAACATATGTCCACCAAGAGTGTGGAAGGGATGGAGCCAGGGGAAAAATGCCACCTCTTTCTCAGTTCCTCTGAGAACCTTCCACTGGTGAGCCTAAATAGAAACCAAAAGTAAAAGAGCCTGAGCAGCAATATTTCACCAATAACCTCCTCAGAGGGGATGCAGAAATAGTTACTGCTTGTTTTCTTTCTTACCAAAATAATCATGAGGCTAGCATCACTCATGCCAAAATTAACATGGAAGCAAGCATTCAGACGATGAATTAAATTAATAGCATCTTGAGTTGGAAGCATTGAAATCTAATGGAGAAAATCCAATATCCAGACACAAAAGTCTAGTTTGCAACTTAACACGTGGCATTTTAGACAAAGGCCCTTAGTGCCCCCCTCTGAAAATTAAAAATAAATGCTGCTAGCGGTTTGGCGCCGCCTGCAGCCTGGGGTGTGGTCCTGGAGACCAGGATCGAGTCCCACGTCGGGCTCCCTGCATGGAGCCTGCTTCTCCCTCTGTGTTTCTGCCTCTCTCTCTGTGTCTATGAATAAATAAATAAAATCTTAAAAAAAAAGAAAGAAATGCTGCTTTACTATAATGGAGGATTAAATGATGTGATGGGTGAGGGGTGATTTCTTCCATCTCACCGGTTTTATTTAATTTTTTTAAGATTTCATTTATTTATTATTTATTCATGAGATGTAGAGAGAGAGACAGAGACACAGGCAGAGGGAGAAGCATGATCCAGGCAGGGAGCCCAACATGGGACTGGATCCCAGGTCTCCAGGATCACGCCCTAGGCTGAAGGCGGCGCTAAATCTCTGAGCCACCCAGGCTTCCATAATTGTTGTTTTCTTATGATTTGGAAATGATAGTCTAGCAGAAGGCTTACTCTTGAATCTTAGGTTTTATAGTGTCTAATTTTACAAAAATAAAAATGAAAAGACATATGCAGTTTATTAACTATCACAAATCTTATTATCAATGGGTTTGTAAATTTGTTTAGCACTTATTCACCAGGTGTATTATGCATAAAGAAGTGTAAAATGGTTGATCTCTAAGACATCTTTCAGTCCTAAGTTATATGATTTTTAAATTATTATTCAGGTAGGTTATTTGCTTCTTTGTGTTTCAGTTTCTTCGTCATTTCAGATAGGTACAAGGCCTAAAGTAACCCAGACAATTGTGGAAGGTCACTATGTCATCTGAAAGATTGGACACTGTGTTATCTTCACTTACTTTCCACTTACTCTTAAGAATCCTATGATAATGGTAAAAATGGAGTTTGGAACTTCTTTTGTAGAAAAGGAAATTGAGGCTTTCGTAAATCTAATGATTTGTTTGGTGGCATGAAATAATATTAAAAATAAGTGCCATGTATTGAGAACCTACTGCATTCCAGTTGTTTAGTGTATGCAATTTCTTTCAGTCTTTATGCTGAGCTGGATGATGTTATCCATGGTTTGCAGATGAAAGAAATCGAGACAGAAAACTCAAATACAGTTAAAGCTGTGATTTATTGAGGGTAAAACTAAGCTTCAAACTATGACCACTCTGAGCTGTGTATCACAGTTTTGCTTCCCTGACCAGGTGAGGCTGGAATAAGGATGACAGGTAGGAAGGCACTGAGCTTTGGAGAACATACCCAGGGTGAGAGGCTACCATGAAATACGGAGTTGCAAACTTTCATTCCTTGATCCAGTCCTAACTGCATTCAAGGAATTCTAACTATACAAAATCTAGTACCCATTGTAATAACTAGTCATAGTATGATGACTTCCATGTGCTTAAGGGTGCTCTCTCTCTTCCCTTGGTCTGGTAAATGGGAGATGGGCCAGTATCTCTTCAGCCCTGCCCGGAGTCCCAGCAGGAGTTAGAATTAAATGACTACAGCATCCAGTGACCTTAATTAGCATGGTACAAATGGCCAATCTCCATTCTGAGTGTCCACTGGAGAGTGAGGATTCCATTCAGCCTGAGTCCCTACCAAGATCCTGTAAGAATGAAGTCTTTTAAGCCTCTCTCTGCAGTCCCAAGGTCCATGGGCAAGGCCATCATGTGTCTTGAGGCCAAATAAGAAATAATACTCTTTGTCTGTAATATCCACCAATCCATCCATCCATCCATCCATCCATCCATCTATCTATCTACAGAGTATTCCTTGGACACCTGCATGTGCCACCTGTACCTGGCCTGAGAATAGACATGGAAAAAAAGGGAGATCCTTTTCTCAAGAGGCTTTCTGTCCAGACAAGGAGGTGTCTGAGGCATAACCAGAAGACTTCAGTATACCCTGGTGAGCACTGAGGCAGATGGACACATGGGCACTTCAGCACACAGCAGGGGCATTTGACCCTTTTTTTAGAACTCTGGACTAAATACTTCTTAGCACTGTCTGGTTGGTAACCAGCCCTCACCTACCCAGTCCTCTCAGGCCTGTGCCCATTTGTTTTTATAGACCAGATCTCAGTTGGGACATTGAATTAATTTGCCCTTCTCTACTCTAATTTCACCTTACTTGGCTCTCACCGACAAAAGATTTTACCCTCATTTCAGCTATTTTTTTCATCACACACCAGGGAATGACTCCCTGATTTTCAGTCTTTGCCTGGCTCTGAGCACACCCACTTAACAGCAGGTCTAGAGTGCCATGTCAGACTACTTGTTGGAATCTTACTCTAAGCTCAAGATGGTCCCACACACCAATAAATAGGAATATTTCTATACAGGCCTTGTGGTGGAAACTAAAGAAACCAGGATTATTAATACATGCACTAGTTTGAGGAAATTACCATGTCAATCAAAGATAGGCAAAATGTACCACATATGCCCAATCCACTCATCACTTGATCAGGCCAGACATCACTAATCAACCACAGCAGACTTTTCTGCTGAGCTAGAACATGGATTTAAAAACCTTATTTTCAACCTTAGAAAAATGAAATGCATCTTTTCTTTCTGGCCTGGTGAGTAAGAGCAATTACCCTGTGAAGACTTCAATTGAAGACCAGCAGGCGGGAGAGATTGTGAGCTCAAGAATGTCCACCCTAGTTTTTACGCTACCTCTCCCAGTTCCCTGCATTGGAGGTATGTGCTATTTATAGAACCCTATCTGTGCTAGGTGCCATACTCATATTATCACATTAATCCTCACATTGTGATACACCCAGCTCTGGTTTTCTTTTTTAATATTCCCCTGGCTATTAGGGGTCTTTTCTGATTCCACACAAATCTTAAGATGATTTCTTCCAACTCTCTGAAGAAAGTCCATGGTATTTTGATAGAGATTGCATTAACTGTGTAAATTGCCCTGGGTAACATTGACATTTTCACAATATTAATTCTTGCAATCCATGAGCATGGAATATTTTTCCATCTTTTGGTGTCTTCCTCAATTTCTTTCAGAAGTGTTCTGTAGATTTTAGGGTATAGATCTTTTATCATTTTGGTTAGGTTTATTCCTAGGTATCCTTTGCTTTGGGTACAAATGTAAATGGGATTGATTCCTTAATATCTCTTTCTTCAGTCTCATTGTTAGTGAATAGAAATGCCACTGATTTGTAGGCATTGATTTTGTATCCTGCCAAACTGCCAAATTTCTGTATGAGTTGTAGCAATCTTGGGATGGAGTCCTTTGGGTTTTCTATGTACAGTATCATGTCATCTGCAAAGAGGGAGAGTTTGACTTCTTCTTTGCCAATTTGAATGACTTTTATTTCTTTTTATTACCTGATTTCTGAGGCTAGGACTTCTAGTACTATGCTGAGTAGTAGTGGTAAGAGTGGACATCCCTGTCTCATTCCTGATCTTAGGGGAAAGGCTCCCAGTGCTTCCCCATTGAGAATATTTGCTGTGGGCTTTTCATCAATGGCTTTTAAGATGCTGAGGAATGTTGCCTTTATCCCTACATTCTGAAGAGTTTTGATCAGGAATGGATGCTGTATTTTGTCAAATGCTTTCTCTGCATCTATTGAGAGGATCATATGGTTCTTATTTTTTTCTCTTGCTGATATGATGAATCACATTGATTGCTTTATGAGTGTTGAACCAGCCTTGCATCCTGGGGATAAATCCCACTTAGTCATGGTGAATAATCTTAATGTATTGTTGGATCCTATTGGCTAGTATCTTGCTGAGAATTTCTGCATCCATGTTCATCAGAGATGTTGGTCTATAATTCTCCTTTTTGGTGGGGTCTTTGTCTGGTTCTGGAATTAAGGTGATGCTGGCCTCATAGAACGAATTTGGAAGTACTCCATCTCTTTCTATCTTTACAAACGGCTTCAGTAGAATACGTATGGTTTCTTCTTGAAACGTTTGATAGAATTCCCTTGGAAAACCATCTGGCCCTGGACTTTTGTGTCTTGGGAGGTTTTTGATGACTGCTTCAATTTCTTCCCTGGTTATTGGCCAGATTTCAGATTGTACTACAAAGCTGTGGTCATCAAGACAGTGTGGTACTGGCACAAAAACAGACACATAGATCACTGGAACAGAATAGAGAATCCAGAAATGGGCCCTCAACTCTATGGTCAACTAATATTCGACAAAGCAGGAAAGACTATCCACTGGAAAAAAGACAGTCTCTACAATAAATGGTGCTGGGAAAATTGGACATCCATATGCAGAAGAATGAAACTAGACCATTCTCTTACACCATACACAAAGATAAACTCAAAATGGATGAAAGATTTAAATGTGAGACAAGAATCCATTAAAATCCTAGAGGAAAACACAGGCAACACCCTTTTTGAACTTGGTCACAGCAACTTCTTGCAGGATGCATCTATAAAGGCAAGGAAAACAAAAGCAAAAATGAACTACTGGGACTTCATCTAGATAAAAAGCTTGTGCACAGCAAAAGAAACAGTCAACAAAACTAAAAGACAACCTACAGAATGAGAGAAGATATTTTCAAAAGACATATCAGATAAAGGTCCAATATCGAAGATCTACAAAGAACTTATTAAACTCAACAGCAAAGAAACAAACAATCCAAACATGAAATGGGCAAAAGACATGAACGGAAATTTCACAGAGGAAGACATAGACATGGCCAACAAACACATGAGAAAATGCTCTGCATCACTGACCATCAGGGAAACACAAATCAAAACCACAATGAGATGCCACATCACAGCAGTGAGAATGGAGAAAATTAACAGGACAGTAAACAACAAATGTTGGAGAGGATGTGGAGAAAGGGGAACCCTCTTGCACTGTTGGTGGGAATGTCAACTGGTGCAGCCACTCTGGAAAAATGTATGGAGGTTCCTCAAAGAGTTAAAAATAGATCTGCCCTACCACCCAGCAATTGCACTGTTGGGGGTTTTCCCCAAAGATACAGATGCAGTGAAACGCTGGCACACCTGCACCCCGATGTTTCTAGCAGCAATGTCCACAATAGCCAAACTGAGGAAGGAGCCTCGGTGTCCATCAAAAGATGAATGGATAAAGAAGATGTGGTATATGTGTACAATGGAATATTACTCAGCCATGAGAAATGACAAATACCCACCATTTGCTTCGACGTGGATGGTCCTGGAGGGTATTATGCTGAGTGAAATAAGTCAATCTGAAAAGCACAACCATTATATGGTCTCATTCATTTGGGGAATATAAAAATTAGTGAAAGGGATTAAAGGGGAAAGGAGAGAAAATGAATGGAAAATATCAGTGCGGATGATAAAACATGAGTGACACCTAACTCTGGGAAATGAACAAGGGGTAGTGGAAGGGTAGGTGGGCGGGGGGTTTTGGGGACTGAGTGACGGGCACTGAGGGGGGCACTTGGCAGGATGAGCACTGGGTGTTATGCTATATGTTGGCAAATTGAACTCCCATAAAAAAAATAAAAAAAATAATTGATTTCAAGCTCTCAACACAATCTCACTGAATGTGGATTTGGAAAGAGATTTTTGCAGTCAGGTTTCATGATCTAGTACAAACTGGCTCAACTATATAATATATAATATATATGCATGTAAAAGGTATATAATAATTACATGCAATTATGATAATTATAATTATAAGTATCCTATAATTTTAACATATACGTATATTAGGAATTATAATTCTTAATTCTGTTTTAGTTCTACAAACACTGATGCCCCTTGTTGTTCGTTCATTGAGAAGTATTAGTGCCCTACAGGTGACATTTTATACTTGGTAGTCTTTGCTACTGGTTCTTATGAGTAGCATTTTGCTACTACAGGATAGTGAAATTGACTCTCCAAGTCTAGATTGTGAGCCAAGTGGGGAAAAATGAACAGGTCTGTCTATAAGCCTTTCATTTAGCTGCAGTAGGTCTGCCAACAATTGGTCAATGCATAGTTTTCTGTTCACGTTAATAAGTGGGAATCCCCACTGAACAAATTCACTTTGCACTGACTATCCAACAACAGAAATTCTAGTAATAGGAGCATCTGGGTGGCTCAATGGTTGAGCATCTGCCTTTGGCTTAGGTTGTGATCCTGGGGTCCTGAGATCAAGTTCCGCATCAAGCTCCCTGCAGAGAGCCTGCTTCTCCCTCTGCTTATATCTCTGCCTCTCTCTGTGTCTCTCATGAATAAATAAATAAAATATTTTAAAAAATCGTCATAGTAACCCCTGGCAGGCACCATTCTTCTGAGTTCAGAGGAGAGAACAACAGTCTCCAGGGATGGCAGCCCTTTGCCTAGGTTTGAGGAATGGGTAATTAAGAGGCCTAATTTTGAGTTCAGGGTCTGTCAGAGCTCCTAGAACCAGATGCATCCCATTACTTGAAGATGCCTGACTGAAACACAGTGCTTTTTCATGATTCATTCCTGATTCAAGGAAGGAAAGTAGTTTTATTATTCTAGGTAGGATTATGGTCAGTAATACAGAGATAGATCTGATAGGGCTGAGTCTTGTAAGTCTAGCCTTCTTTCTCCTAAACTGAGTTTTGCATGAAATGCAAAATGGGAATACTTGTTAAAATATTGACAGTGCAAGTGTCTGAGGTGTCATTCACCTGATATTCTGCACCTACCAAGAAGAGTCCAGGAGGCTGGAAGAAATGACTCCTGAGATCAGTTCACTTCCATGTACATGTGTATATGGCTGAAAAGAGGAAAAAACATGCAAAGAATACTTAGCATTGACAGACAAGAAAGAAAAGGTGCAAAGTGGACTCTCTTTTTCCTTATTGGGTTAGAATCAATGCACCTGTCCTATTTTTGTTAAAACACATGCATAAGTGTAACCCCTAAACACAACAGAACAAAAGAAGCCAGCCTGAATAAATTGTTTTATTCCTCAGGACTGGTTTGCAGATGTGGCTAACAATAAATCTAAAAGGTTTCTTCCAGCTTCATAAACATTAATATAGTGTAATAATATATTACACATATAATATATGTGTAATTAATAGGCATAATGCAGATTTGTACTAGACTGAATATAAGAGATTTATGAAATTTTGTGAGTATAAAATAGGCCAGGTTGTTCGACCTCTTCCACACTGCTTCCCTAAAATTGATGTGCACCATGACATTTTTTTTTGAGAATTGCCATTTCACTTTTATCTGCCGACATATCAGTAGTGCTTGTAGTGAGGGGGAAGAGGCAGAAACAGGACCAGACATGCACATAGTCATTTCATTAGAAAAACAACTTACTGAAACTTGGAGGTGAACCTGTGTCCACTAGTGTGCCTGGATAGAGCTGGTCAATGATTTTTGGTGACATCCAAGCTGTACATGGTATAATTCCTTCCTGTCATGTAACCTGTCTGACTCTGTGAAGCAGCAGTCAATGAGAGAGGCATCAAACACCTGTGTTATGCTCATAGGAGTTCTGAATCATTTGTCATAAGCCCTCCTTTACCATTCCTCAAGCTTATCTCCAAGGAGGATATTATACTTCTCAAAAGAGCCAGTCTGCACAATAAATGGATATTGGAAATTAATTATTTACTCTAAAGCAGCATAAAACTCATTCATTGACTTGTATATTTAACCTTCCACTCCAGTCAGTCATTGTCATTCTTTTGTCTATTTCAGAAGTCAAGCCTACTGTTTAAGACATAGTATTGCCTTTTTGCAGGGAAGATAGTAGTGAATTAAAAGCAGACACTTTGGGGTCAAACACATATAAATCTCAGGACTCTTGGGCATTGAAGATGGTGGATTTCAGGTTGGACACACTGGAAACAGTGTACCGTGGCTGTGTCTGGTAATCCATATTGTGTAATGAAAGGTTAGATTTCCAGGTCTAAAGTTGGGGAGCAGTAAGACCTTCAGCCATTTAAGTCTCTATGTTGTATTAATGTTTGTCAAATAAGAGTATACTCCTACCACCATACACACACATCATCATCCTGGAGTTGTATACATAGCCCTTGGTGCACCGTGATTTCTTAATTAAAAGTTGTTCCTATTTTGAGAGGACACAAAGTTGAGAAGGCAAAAAGGCAAAGCACAACAGTGTCTGATGGGTCTGTCTCCACCATGACAGGTTAGAAGCAGCTGGTAATACTTAGTGAAGGCATCTCTGTGACTGATAAAGGGTTAGATCTCATCAAAATCTAGAGAAGGAGATCTAGACACTCTTGCAGAGTTGGGAGGTAAGAGTGACATGGAACTGACTTTTATCTGGACTCAGGAAAAAATAGAACTGTGATAGTACCAGACTTCCCCAAGTGTGGCTGGCCTTTTGCTCCTTCTAGACACAGTAGCGCTAGGGACATTTGCAAGAATCTATCATGCACCTTTGGTAGTTGCAGAAGAAAATTGGTAAATGATAGCTAAGTTGATGAGCTGAAGATAGACAAGTAGAACACTTCATCTAACCCATCTCACTATGTGTGTGAGGGGGTAGCTCCCTGAAAAATGCAACCTCTATGGGAAAGCTATGGGAAAAAAGTACTAACTTTTATACAATAGCAGCGGCAATAAAAAATGGTGCCACCTTATGGAGAGCAATATTTAGGCAAAGGTAAAGGTGGAGATGTCATTGACTCTGCAGTACAACTCCTAAAACTTTATTCTACAAGTAATGCATGTGTGTGCCTAAAAGAACATAGTAACATGGTTATTAATAGAAACAGTTTATTGTAGCAAAAGATGAAAAACAACCCAAATATTCATCAGTATGAGACTGTGTATTTATATGATGGAATCTCTACAGCTACAAAAGAAATGGGATAGCTTTCCATGAAATGATATGAAAAGATTTCCAAGAGATAGTGATCAGATGAAAGGAGAGAGTGTCAGAATGGATTGCACGCTGTACCATATTTAATTAAATGGGGGAGGTACTAAGAAATACTATTAATATGCTTGTGTGTACACAAAGTATGAAGAAGTATATATAAGAAATAACTGGTTACTTGTAAGTGATCATGAGAACTAGAGAGCTAAGAAGAGCCTTTCCAAAGTATACTTTTACACTATTTGATTTATTTAACAAGATGAATGCATTTATCTATCAATAAACAAACAATTTTTAAACAATTTAAAGAGAGGGCACAGAGAAGCCTTTAGTCTTAAGCAGCTTTTGTGGTTTTTAACTCTAGAACCCATCATGCAGCTTTGAGCTTTTGTGGTTTTTCACTCTAGAACCCATCATGTTTTCAGGGAGATCTGAGAAGGAAACCCTGTGGCTCTGGCAGTGGGAGGGTAAGAGTAATCTTTGTGAAATATGCCTAGAACATTCTTCTCCAGGGAAAAAGAGTTTACCACAGCTTCATTCTGACTAGGGAAAGGGAATTTTTTTCCTCTTCATCCTCTCCTATTCTTCCCAAGGGTGCAAAAAGTGAAAAAGCTAATACTTTGATAGATGTCATCCCAGAGACACAAATTCACTAGAAGACCAGGATTTAATCATAAGATTATAGAACACTTCCTCTCCCACACCTTTCCATCACACCAACAGAACTCCAGTATAATAAGAGAGGATTATAGCTCAAAGAGCCTACCTGATGCAAACTCTCTGTTGGGGGAAGTTTTTGGGAAAGCACGAAGTTAACAGTAGAGGAAAAAAAAAAGAGAGAACACTACAAGAATTTGAAGTTTATAGCACCTATAAGTTATAGCAAACATTAAACATACCAGAACTGCTAGTCAGATCAACATAAACCCTCACACTAAAGGTCTATGTACCTGAGTTCTTGTTATTAGATATACCATATCCAGCTTTCATTTATTTTGTTCATGTCCAGCTTTTAATTAAAAAATCATATGCCATGCCAGAAGGCATAACAGAAAATGAAGGGCTTCATCACCAGCATATATACCCTACAAGAGATACTAAAATAAGCTCTTTGGGAAGAAGGAAATGATAAAGACCTTGAATAGCCAAAAAAAAATCTTAAAGAAGATCAGAGTGGGAAGAATCATGCTCTCTGATTTCAGATGAAACTATAGTAATCAAAACTATGGATTGGCATTAAAACAGACACATAGATCAATAGAACAAAATGCGGAACCTAGAAATAAACCCATGCAATAAATGGTCAATTAATTTATGACCAAGGAGCCAAGAATATACCACAGGGAAATGATAGTCTTTTCAATAAATGGTGTTGAAAAACTGGACAGCAACAAGAAAAAGAAGGAAACCAGACAACCTTCGTACACCATACACAAAAAATAACTCAAATGGATTAGATTTAAATGTAAGCCCGGAAACCATGAAACTTCTAGAAGAAAATATAAGCAGTAAACTCCTTGGCATAGGTTGTGGCAATAGTTTCTTGGATTTGATACCAAAAGCAAAGGTAAAAAAAGCAAAAATAAACAAGTGGAGCTACATCAAACTAAAAAGCTTCTTCACAGCAAAGGAAATCATCAACAAAATGAAAAGGCAATCTACCAAATGGGAAAAAAATGTTTGCCAACAATATATCCAATAAGAGATTAATATATAAAATATATAAAAAACTCATAGAACTCAAGAATAAAAGAAACAATCTGATTAAAACAAAGGCAGAGGAGCTAGACACTTTCTAATGTCCATACAAATGGCCAACATGTACTTGAAAAGGTCCTCAATATCACTAATCATCAGATAAATGCAAATCAAAACCATAAGGAAAATGGTGCTTGGATGGCCCTGTTGGTTAAGTGTCTGACTCTTGATTTGGGATCAGGTCATGATCTCAGGGCCCTGAGATAGAGCTGCACATGGGGCTCCCTGCTCAGTGAGTAGTCTACTTATATCCCTCTCCCTCTATTCCTCCCCCTGCTCATGCTCTCTCTCTCTCTCTCTCTCTCTCTCTCTGTCTCTGTCTCTTAATCAATAAATTATTGAAAGAAAAAACACAATCAAATATCACCTTACATTTGTTACAATGACTATTTCATAAAGACAAGAAATAATAAGTATGGTGAGGTTGTAGAGAAAAGGGAGTTCTTGTGTATTGTTAGTAGGAATGAACGTAGGTGCAGCCACTGTAGAAAACAGTATGGAGTTTTTTCAAAAAATCAAAAATAGAACAACTATATGATCCAGAAATTCCACTTTTGGGTATTTATCCTGAGAAAACAAACACTAACCTGAAAAAAGATAGATGGCTTTGCATGCTAACCGCAACATTATTCACAATAACCAAGATAGGGAAATAACCAATATCCAATGGTGGATGAATGGGTAAAGAAAATATGGTATATATATATATATATATATATATATATATATATATATAGAGAGAGAGAGAGAGAGAGAGAGAGAGAGAAGGAATATTATCCAGCCATAAAAAGGAATGAAATCTAATCTTACCATTGCAACAACACAGATGGATCTTGAGGGCATTGTACTAAGTGAAATAAGTCAAAGACAAATACTATATGTTCCAACTCATATATGAAGTCTAAAAATAACAACAACAAAAAGCAAAACAAAACAAAAACCTTTTCATAAATAAAGAGAACAGTTTGGTGGTGGTCAGAGGCAGGGTGGGGGAATGAGTGAAATGAGTGAAGTGGTCTGACAGTAAAGCTTTCCAGTTATAAAATAAATAACTAAGGGGGATGTAATGTATAGCATGGTGACTATAGTTAATACTGTATTGCATATTTGAAAATTCCTTAGTTCTTAAAAGCTCTCATCACAAATAAAAATACTTTTGTAACTGCGTAAGGTGGCTGATAATAAGTAGACTTAATGTGGTGATCATTTAGCAAAATATACTATTGAATCACTATAAAACTAACATAATATATATGTCAATTATATCTCAATCAAAAATTCTCATATGAAAATTTTAACCTGCCACTTCAATAAAACAGGAAAATTAAAACACAAATAAATCCAGAAAAAAGAAATTAGTAACCAGAAGTCAATGAAATTGAAAACTGAAAAAAATATTAATAAATCCAAAAGTTGGTTTTAGAAAAAGCAATAAAATTGATATGTATAGAAAGACTAATAAATAAAAAGGAGACATGACATAAGTATTGTTTAGACCTCAATAAATGGAGAGTTATACCATATTTATAGATTACACCCAACAATATAAATATGCCAATTTTCCCCAAATTGACTTATGGATTAAGTACAATCCCAATCAAAATCCTGGCAGGAATTTTATAGTTATAGATGATTTGATTAAAAAAATATGAAAAATCAAAGACTAGAATAGGCAAGATAATTTTGAAAAAAAAAAGAGAAAAATTTGAGAAATCACATTACCTGATTCTCAGACTTACTCTAAAGCTATACAATGTATTCAGTGTAGCATTTCCAATGGAAAAACACACAAGTTGAAGGAACACAGTAGAAAGTTAACATAGACCCAATAAATTTATTTTGACAATACAGAAACAAAATGAAGACTTTTTTTCAACAAATGATGTTTGATCAATTGTATATACTTATGCAAAAAACCAGGAAGTTTGATTTTACCTTATAAAACTTTAACAAAAATTCATTTTAGATCGAAATATATAACTTAAAAGTAGAATTTTACTTTTAATTTTAGAATTTAGGACTAAATCTTCCTGACCTCGGGTCAAGAAACACTAAAAGCATAATTTATAAAAGAAAAGTTTTATCCTGCAAAATACACCATTAAGAGCATGAAAAGATAGATAATAGATTAGGAGAAAATATTTGCAAATCACATGTACAACAAAGGGCTTGTATCCAGAAAAAAACAGAGTACAAAAAGCCTCTTAAAACTCAAGAATAAGAAAATGACCCAAATAAAAAGTGGGCAACAGATCTAAACTTTTAAAACTTTATCAAAGAGTAGATACAGAGGGCAAATAAGTACAAGACAAGATGCTGAACCAAATATCTTGGCCCATTACAGAAATGCAAAATGAAACCACAATAAACTACATGTACACACCTATCAGAATGAATTTTTAAAAAATTGATCATCTTGAGTGCTGATGAGGATATGTAGCAAACAGATTACTGATAGACTGTTGGTGGAAATGTAAAATAACATAGCCACTCTGGAAGATAGGTTGGCAGTTTCTCATGAAGTTAAACATACACTTGTCAAATGATCCAACAATCAAACTCCTAGCTATCTACGCAAGTGAACTAACAATTGTCTAACAATTCACACAAATATCTGTACATAAATGTTTATAGTAGCTCTACGCATAATAACAACTGGAAAAAACACAAATGCCCTCCAGCTGGAGACTAGAGCAATAAGAAAGAAACTCTTAATACACAAAATAACTTGATTAAGTCACAGAGACATCATGATAAGTTTTTAAAACGTTACACACTGTATAGTTTTTTTATGTGACATTCTCTTTTTTATATTATATATATATTTTTTATTGGAGTTCGATTTGCCAACATATAGTATAACACCCAATGCTCATCCTGTCAAGTGCTCCCCTCAGTGCCTGCCACCCAGTCACACCATCTCCCCGCCCACCTCCCCTTCCACTATCCCTCAAAGAGACAAACTGTAGTGACAGAGAACAGACCTGTGGTTAGGGAGAGGAAGAAGGTGTGACTTCAAAGACATAGCACAAACAAGTTCTCTGGGGTGCTGGAACCGTTCTGCATCCTGATTATCATGTTTATTAAAAAAATCTATACATGTGTTAAACTTCACAAAATTTACAGCAATAAAAGTATGTTTTAGTGTGTGTTAATTTAAAAAGATCCCTAATCTGTTAGCACTTTAGTTCAATTTAGTAGCTCTTTAGCTCAATTTATTGAGCACCTACTATGTGTTAAGACTGTAGTTACGTAATCAGACTCAAATGTTCCTCTCTGCTTCCCCTGAGGAGCACTTGGTTTAAGAGATTTTTCTCTTTTCAAAGTGTGAATGCTGCACAAATCCTTCCAGAGGTCTTGTGAGGTGAGAGGCTGGCATATTTGTGGAGCTTTGAGAAGCTGATGGGGTTGTAGGAAGCTCCAGTAAGTGGCAGAGTCCCCCAGGGCCCAGGCTCTATCCTTCTAGCCCATTCTCCTTCCTGCCTGCAGAGAGGCTCCTTGCTGAGGCTACAGATTGTATTCAAGGAGCAGGTACAGCAAGCCTAGAGGCTTAGTATGTAAGATGATCTATTTGGTGTAATTATGGTAAGGAATCCTTAATTGGGTTATGGCTGAGTTATGAAGGACACAAAGATGCCTGTCAGGTTCCTGTCAGAAGGTATAATGTTGCATTTGACAGAGGTCAGCAGCAAAAATAGAGGAGACAGACTCTGTAATCAGTAAGAGCTGGTTTTAGTCTCAGCTTTGCTACTTAAAAGCTTATAACCTGCCACTAATGGAGTCCCTCTGTTAGTCAGAAAAAGGAGATAATAATATGTCATTGTAGGTTGTTGTGAAGATTAAATTAGATGAGATAATTTCTCTAAAACACATTACTAAGTACCTGGGGCTTTAGGGGGCTCACAATTAGTAACAGCCTCCTGTTTTTGCCTGAGAATACAATCATGAGATATTATTGCATGTTACCTTAGTGCTACTTTAATTACCCTTGTCATTAAGTGCATACATGTGATTAAGAATTTCTCCAAATCATTTCAATTATTTTTTGTAGTACCCATTTAAGAATAGTGATTGGCACCCAAGTATGGAAATACAAGTTGGGGTTGAGCCCTGGTCTTCATATGCCTGGGATTGGGGTCCTCTCAGTGAGTCTGTTAGCACTATGCACCAAGGTGGCTATCACAGCAGCTGATGTGCTGGACAATGACCCTGGGAGAGCCGAGGTGGCATGACCTTTTGTGTTTATAATAAACATGTTTAAACTTTCAAATGAAGCTGGACTGTTCTGAGATTTTCCAATTGTGGCTTGTGTGTGGGAGGGGGAGGAAATAGATATTTGTCGGTCCCTGACCATGCACTGAGTTTATTAATTTCACTAGCTTCTTTCAGTTTCTTGGCAGCTGCACAGGACATGGGTTATAATACCCTTTCTATCGTGGCATTTTTAGTTCTGAGTTACGTTTCTCTTTGGTAGTGCCTAAATGGAAGTATCCCCATGATCAAATCTTTCCTTACTCAAGCTTGCATAAATCATTTATCATTTGCCTCCTTTGTAGGAGATTTTAATTTATGCCCTTGGGCTTAGGATTTCTGATTCATTTCAGAGTCCCTTAGTGTTTCTCCCAATATACATTGCATGTTACCCACTCAGTGAATATTTGTCAGATAGATGAAACTGTTAATTTGATGAGGTGAAGGAAATCTGTAAGTGGGTAGAGCTATTATTTCAGTTCCGACTCACTGCAACCTGACA
Source organism: Canis lupus baileyi (assembly GCF_048164855.1). Taxonomy (NCBI): domain Eukaryota; kingdom Metazoa; phylum Chordata; class Mammalia; order Carnivora; family Canidae; genus Canis; species Canis lupus. The sequence goes on along the minus strand of NC_132857.1, from coordinate 26,837,613 downwards.
TATGACACTGACAGTGTTAGGGCTACATCTCTGAAATTCTCCTCCAGGAGCCTGGTGCAGAAGAGCAAGCCTTTGTGCAATTGCTATGGCACTATAAATTGGAAAATTCAAAGAAGAGATACCTATACAGTTGTGCTTTAATTTGAGCAGGTTATACTTTTCCATTAGGTTGAGCATCCATTATTTTATGTGTTGTCATACTTTCATATTTTCTCACTGTAGCATGAAATAGTGTAGAGCTTTCCATCTGTTTTTTGTTAGTAGCTCTAATAAATTTGGTCCAAAATGAGAAATTCAGTATGACACATAGAAAATCATCTAAGTTATATTCCACCAATTCTAACACTAAAACACAATGACTCTCAGTGCACTCAATGATTTGTTTTTATTTGTCACATTGGTCACTGGATTTCTTGTTTGATGTTGACATTGAAAACATTAGTTGTTCTTATCCCTTTGCCATAAGAATTGGGGGAGCCATTTCTACCTCTTTCCTTTACTAGACTGGAACTCTCCAGAAATATTTAGTTTTATTAATAAATATTGACTAAAGAGAGAGTGCTGGGGCACCTGGGTAACTCAGTGGTTGAACATCTGCCTTTGACTCAGGTCCTGATCCTGGACGGTCCTGGAATTGAGTCCTGCCCCAGGCTCCCCACAGGGATCCTGCTTCTCCCTCTGCCTATATCTCTGCCTCTCTGTGTGTGTCTCTCATGAATAAATAAATAAAATATTTTTAAAAAATAGAGAGTGATACAATGGCAAGAGCACACACTTAGAACTTAGTGAGGCTGGAGGTGATAGGAGATATGACCCTTGTTGGATGTGTATGCCTTTGGAATAATAATTGTAATATTTCTGTGCTTCCATTTATACAAGCACAAAATGGGGGTATATTTGCTTATCTTTTCAGAGTTCTGAAATTAAAAATTTTAACTCATAAGATGATTATATTTGTTCTTCAAATATTAAATTCCTTTTACTCTCCCACCACCTAGAGGAATTTTACTTGTAGCGGTGGTGTATTTGCCTCTTAACTCAATATATACTCTGTGATAAACATGGAGTTTCACTAAGCATTTCTCCTCCACAGTGAATAAATCAACATTAAGCTTTTTAGTAGACGGTGCTGGTAGAACATTGCTAGAGGAAGATGTTCTCCAGCAGTTTCTAGTGTACACTGAGAGTTGGTGATATGGGTGGGTAAAAAAAAAAAAAGTCCATCCAGTTTGGAAAGGGAGAAGTAAAATTATCTTTACTTGCATATAGCATGATTTTATATATAGAAAATTCTAATGAATGCCACTAAAAATTTCATAAGACCAATAAACAAATTCAGAACACTTGCATGATACAAGATCAACATACCAAAATCAGTTGTATTTCTATATGTTAGCAATGAATAATCCAAAAATGAGATTAAGAATATAATCTTATTTATCACTGCATCAGAAAGGGTATTTAGGGATAAATGAAATGAAAGTATTACAAGACTTGCATGTTGGGGATCCCTGGGTGGCTCAGTGGTTTAGCACCTGTCTTCGGCCCAGGGCATGATCCTAGAGTCATGGTATGGAGTCCCACATCAGGCTCCCCGTGTGTAGCCTGCTTCTTCCTCTGCCTGTGTCTCTGCCTCTCTCTCTCTCTGTGTCTCTCATGAATGAATAAATAAAGTCTTTAAAAAAAAGACTTGCATGTTGAAAACTCCAAAATGCTGTTGAAAAAAATTAAAGAAGATCCAAATAAATTAAATGAAAAACATCCCATGTTCCTGGATCACAACATTTAATATTATTTAGATGGCAGTACTCCCTGAATTAATCTATGGATTCTACTCATTTCCTAACAAAATCTCTGCCCGATTTTTTTAACAGAAATTGACAAAGTGTTTCTAAAATTCATACATAACTGTGAGGGGCACAGAATAAGAAAAAATTTCAAAAAAGAACACAAGAACACACACCTCCTAACTTCAGAATTTACTACAAAACTAGAGTAATGATGATAGTCTGGTGTGACATAAGAAAAAACATAAAGATTGACAAATTACATGAATAAATCCTTACATTTATGGTCAATAGATTTTTGACAAAGAGCACCAACAATTCAATGGGGAAAATGATAGTCTTTTCTACAAATGGTACTGAGGCAATTGGGTACCTAATTGTGAATTCAAAGGAATATAGTTGGAGCCCTTCTTCACACCTTACTTAAAAATCACCTAACTCTGGGAAATGAACAAGGGGTAGTGGAAGGGAAGTGGGTGGGGGGTTGGGGTGACTGGGTGATGGGCAATGAGGGGGGCACTTGGCGGGATGAGCACTGGGTATTATGCTATATGTTGGCAAATTGAACTCCATTAAAAAAATTAAAAAAACAAAACAAAAAAGTTAGCTCATGGAACTAAATGTAGGAGCTAACAATAAAATTCTTAAAGAAATCATGAATAGATATTTGTCACCTTGGTTTAGGCAATGTATCTTTAGTCTGGATATCAAAAGCAGGAAGAAAAAGGGAAAAAATAGATAAATTGTACTTCATCAAAATTAAAACTTTTTGGATATTAAAGGACAGAAGTAAAGTGAAAAGACAATCTACAGAATGTGAGTATTTGATAAAAATTTAACATCCAGAATATATAACAAACTCTTATAACTTAACAATAGATGAAAACAACTCAATTTAAAAGTGGGCTTGAACAGACATTTCTCCATAAAAGATATACAAATGACCAGCAAGCACATGAAATGACATTCAACATCTTTGGCATTAAGAAAGTACTATTTGTCTCAGTCTGTTGAGTGGCTGCTTCTGGCTTGAGTCATGATCTCAGGGTTCTGGAATTGAGCCCCACATAGGACTCTCTGCTCAGCAGTGAGTCTGCTTCTCCCTCCTCCTCTGTCATCTCTCTTGCTTTCAAGTAAATAAATGAAATCTTTAAAAAATGCAAATCAAAACCACAATAAGATACTCCACATCCATCATTATGGCTATAATTTAAAATAAATGGAAAATAACAAGTGTTGGTAAAGGATGTGGAAAATCAGGTGGCTTTAGACATTCCTAGTGGGGATACAAAATGATGCAGTTACTGTGGAAAACAATTCGGCAGTTCTCCAAGAAGGTAAATAAAATTACCATGGGATCAACAATTTCCCAATATATTCAAGAGATATAAAAACCTTTGTTCATACACACACAAACACTCACACACACACACACACACACACACAAAACTCTTGCATGGCTTTTCATGGCACCATTATTCATAACAGCCAGAATGTCAAAACAACCCAAATGTCCATCAACTGATAGATAAATAAAAATGCTATATCCCTACAATGGATTAATGAAGCTCTGACACCCAGATAAATACGGATGAACCTTGAGAACATTATGTTCAGTGGATGAAGCCAGTCACAAAGTACTACATACTATATGATTTTATAGACATGAGATGTTCAAAATAGGCCAGTCTATAGAGCCAGAAAGTACACTGCTTTTTGCCTAGGGATAGGGAAATTTGGAAGTGACTACCAATGGATTTCTTTTTGGAATGATGGAAATAAACTGTGGTGAGGTTGCACACCTCTGTAGATGCACTAAACACCACTGAAGTGTACATTTATCTAGGTGCATTGTATAGTATGTAAATTACAGATCAATGAAGCTGTTAGAAAGAAAAGGAAGGGAGAGGGGAAAAGAAGAGAAAGGGAAGGGAAAGGAGAGGGAGTGAAAACAAAGGGCTCTTGGGTTGATGCTTAGAAATGTACCCCAATGCCTACCTTTAACACCCCCTGTTGACTTGCAATGACCATTCCTCTTTGCCTTCTCACCACCTGAATAGATGGATATGTGAAGAAAATCAGAGTGCCCTTCATGTGCAAGAGCAACATTGGTGACATTACATTTCAGGACGCATTTGCAAAGCCATTAATTTAAGTCAGCCTGGTGCCCTCTGGGAGCCCCCCTGGGTTCCTAAAGGCAGCCCTGCTCTGATTTTCAACTCTCTCTAGTGCCTTAATATTTCCTCTCTCCTGATTGGCACACACCTAACCAAGCTCATCCCAGTCAGTGTTTAGTTTTTACTTTTACATTTTAGTAGCAAAGACATTTGTTATATTTTAACAAATCCCTGGGTGACACAATGTGGAACTTTACTGATGATGTTATAAATTTAAGTATATGAACTGTAGAAACAGGATGACTTTTCTCATAATAAAACATGTTTGATATTGAAAAAGACACGTTAATTTCATGGTTTAACTAGTACCTATTTCAGTAATGTTTTTGTGAAGGAAAATTATGTTGTTATGAGTGAAGCTATGTTACCAGCGAATACTAATTTTCCCAAATCCTGGTTTAATTAGGTAGCTTTATTATAATATCATTTTAGTCTTTCTGTCCTCATTTTACATACAATATTATTTACAGTACAGGCACACCAGCTTGCTAAAGAGACACTTTTCAGCTGTCTTTTGGAGGCAATTAGGGAATATCTTTGGGGCAATGGTCATGTTTAGTTACTCAATTATAATCCTTGCCAGTTTAAGCATTTTACCAAATGGTTTTTTAATGTTTTTGAAGTATTACTTTATTTTTTAAAAAATATTCTGACCATCAAATATAGAATGCTTCATCACAAATATAGAATGCTTCATCATACAGGATATTGTTGTTTTGAAAATGCTTTCACATTCATAGTTCATTTCATTCCTTGTTTGAGGGCCTCCAGGGTGGTGGCCGGGCATGGACTGGGCTCTCATACCTGGGCCCTTCTTTCCCTTGCCTCATCTGACTCTTCAGCCTGGCTGACCACTTGAGCTGCCTTCTCCCTACCATCCTGCTGGGCTATGGCTGAGAAGGACTCCAAACTGGGGAGCCACGTGAGCTAAGTCACTTTGAAGAAGACAGTAATTATAAAATAATTTGCAATATCCAATGCCTAAATTGGGACTCTGACAATTTTATTTCCTTCCTTCTTTCCTCTCTTCCTCCCACCAACAAATACATTTTGAGCAGCTGTGCTGTGTTAGGCAGAGTGCTGTGTGCTGGGGAAATTGCCTGGCTCATCTGCTTTAGACTAGTCTCAGCTTTGGGGCAGGCACCCTGCCATAGGCCAGGTGCCAGCTCACTCAGCAAGAGCCTTGGCTCCTGTAGCTTCCCTCCAGTATAGGCTGTACAGCCACTTGTCCTGCTCTGTCCTAACCTTGGGGCTTGCTGTGAGCCTTGATTGTGACCTTTGATCCCTTCACTCATGGAATCCCTTACTTGGGCTTCAGCCCCACCTGCACCTCCAGCCATGCTTGGTGCAACTATGGCCCTGTCTAGCCCCACTGTGGCCTCTCTGAGGGTGGTCCTTCCCTGACAATGCTTTCTGATCACCTGCATCACTTATTAAAATAGCATGTTCCTGGGCTCCAGGTCATACCTAAACAATCAAGACATCTCTAGGTGAAAACTATGAATCTACGTTTTTCGTAAGCTCAGCAGGTACATTACAGTTTCAGAACCACTGGCTTAGACAGGAAAGAAAAAATACAAAAACAAATAGGAAAACTACTTATAAGTCTGTTATAAGAAATATATGGCTTAGGGAACTATACTTTATATAGCACCTGTATATCCTGGTGCTTGAGAAATCTGCACTCATTTAATCCTCAAAGTATCCCTGGGAGGGGGGGAGATGGATTATACCTGCACACTGTTAAAATGTGTTGTACTGGAAGCCACTGTTAGCCATGGTTCCTAATAGGGGTTCAGGGTAGCCTACAAAACACTGAAGAAAGCAAAGATGATCCTGCAGGGCTACCACACTGCTGCCTGCCTGGGAGATAGGGGACCTGGCATGGTGAGCAGCTCAGCTTTGGGAGTCTCCATCCAGGGTTTCAGGTCTCTCCTGGCTACTGAAATTGCAAAACTGGGATAACATTAACAATGTTAATGCGCTGTAAAATTATGAGCCTGTAATGGCTGGCTTTTCATCTTCTTGCTGGATTTTATTATAGCAGTAACAAGAGCAATTCCATTTAAAAGACTCTTGTCAGGTAACAGTTACAGTAGGTTATAAGTCGGAATGGGAAACAATCTCTATTTTGTACACATTTGGAGTAGCCAGGGGAAGAAATGAGCATCAGGAAATAAAGCTCACTGGTATTGCACCCATGAAATAAAGGTGGATATGAACAGGGGATCAGCTAACTAAGGAGGCAAATAACATGACTCTGTTGAGTCACCCGTCAGCAGAACACAAAATGGGCTTTTTAAAAAAAGCTTGTATTTATTTATTCATGAGAGACATACAGAGAGAGGCAGAGAAATAGGTAGAGGGAGAAGCAGGCTCCCTCTAGGGAGCCTGTTGCCGGGCTGGATCCCAGGACCCCAGGATCACAACGTGTGCCCAAGGCAGACGCTCAATCACTGAGCTACCCAGGTGCCCCCAAAATGAGCTTTTAAGAGGAATTTGGCATTGTAATTTTTGTTACACAAAAATTTCACCTAACACTGGGGCATAGCAGTTGCCAGTCCTGTTAGAAAAGCAAAATTGGCACTAGTAATTTTAAGTAGTCAGGATAGTACCCTTATCTTGAAAGGGGGAAAGGGATTTTCACCACCAAGCAAACAACGAAATAATTTTGTGGAGGTATCTTAGCAGGAGGGATGGTGTCATATTCCTGGAACTTTCTATTGCCTGGCTGATACATAATACCTGTATTCCTTGTGACATGCCATAGCTTTTCTTGATGGCAGTCAACAACCAGTGGCAGCAGCCCTGTGGCTACTTTTACCTTTTGCCTCATTTGCTAGGGACTGGAAGACTGGTTTTATCCTGTGATTATAGTGGGCCATAGCCAAACCTCAGTGAGTGGCAGTCTTGCATGCAAGAGCCATTCATAAGAGCCATATACAGATAACTTGGTCACAGTCTTTGGGGTCAAGCTTATCTTTCAGAAGAGCCTGGGTCACTAATTTCCTTTCTCACCTGCCTGTAGAAGGTTGGTGTCAAGATCCACTGTGTTAGAAGATAATGCAGTATCTGAGACTGTGTCTGGGCTTAATTGAGATAATACTGGAATCGTAAAAAATGCCTGGTTTACGTGATAAACAACAAATTCTGAGTACTATTATTAGAGAGAAGCCATATCATAAAATCTCACCCAAACATTATAAAGAAATTAACTTCAACAGTAAAAACCAGGACAAATTTAGTCAGCAATGCAACCCAGGGAAATCATGCACTTCAAAGTTGTAGCAAGAAAGGAAATGGAAGATTCTGGCACAGTGTGGCTTTCTGTATAACCAAAGCTCTCCCAGGAATTATTGCTAGTGTTTTTCTTTTTAAGTGTTGAACATAGGGAAATATATGATTAAACTATACATCTGTTTAATTATCATGAGCAAGCCATTAATAATAATGTTTGCAAATAGTTTATAACAACATGAAAATGCTAACTTTAGTATGGGACTCAAAATTATATATGCAACATTATTCAAATTTTGATAAGTTAAAAACTATATATTGAAAACCCTGAGAGAAAATAGATTAAGATTATTTTTTAAAATAAACTTTCAAGAACATTTTAGAATAGTTTTAGATTCAGAAAAATGTGCAAAGATACTACACTTTCCATATATCTCACCCAAATTCCATGGTACATTTGTCACAGCTAATGCATCTATATAACACTGTTTTTAAGTGGAGAAGATAACTCAAAATCTCTTGTGGCAGAGTAGTCTATTTTACTTTTGCATGAATTCCACAGGTCTGGTCTTCATTGTTTTGTCAAGTGTAGTTATGTGTCCCATTACAGGATGACCAAGCATCAAGTAGAAATGCAAAAGTTGCATTTTGGTAGTTGAAGGCCCTTCCTAAGGCACAAGAATTATCCTGTGTGCTGGGACCAGCTAAATAAACTTGGACCCCATAGAAAACTTTTTCAGACTCATAGAAGTTGGAGTAGAGTAAATTGGCAGGTTTGTCTTCCTCCCCACCCCCCCCCCACCCCCCGCCCCCCGCCCCGGATTGATTTCAGAGACGGGAAGAGCTCCAGCTTGCCCTTGCAGGAGCTAGGCACAAATGAGGCCAGACCCTCAGTCTAATGGTCCCAGGTGGCCTCAACTCCTGGCCATGTTCAAGATGGTCATTAGAGTGCTACTGCCTTTTAATCTGCTTTGCTAGAAAATGAGACTTTTAGTCTTGGCTTCACAGTAGACACAGATATAGAGGAGTACAGAAATGCCAAGGAGCTAGAATCAGGGGCCTTGAGTTGGTACAAGATAAGTATGAAGCTAATGAAATGAATAATGTTGGACTTGAAATTTATTTCATAGAACTGAGACAGAAAGAGTTTGCAATTTATTCTCTGGCTCACTCATCAAAATGTTTAATTAGGTACTATGTGCTTGGAACCACACAAGAATGGCTTTTAAAGTCAAATTAGCTATGGCCCTTCTCTTACATTGAATAATTTGGAAGTCTGTCCACATTTGATCAAATTTTTTAAAGTCTCACTTTCTTGGTGGAGATACATCCTAAAACTCCCCTTCTGATATATTTGGAATCTATCCTACAGACATGTTCTAAATAAAGGCTGAAATAGATAAAGGCCTTACACTATAGTAAGTAATCTAGGAGGCAGGGGTATTGTTTGAAGGAGTACTACCTTTCCAAGCCAAGTGTGGTAATAATCATGACCAGGAAAACCCATCTAGAAAAATAATGTCTTCTCTGTTTTTTCAACCTGACTTCTAAAGGCCAAATGTGGCCAAATGTGGCCTTTGCTTCATCCTTAATTTCTGGGCTGGCCATAGGAAATCTAAACAGGCCTGACAGTCTAGACTGCAGCTCAGGCTTTGTACCCAACAAATGCACAGTTAAGGGAAAGTCTAATTTGATGCTGACTCATGGATTTTGCCAGGAAAACTATGACTTAGCACCCCACGGGGTCCTCGCCTGCTGGGGACCTGCTGGGGACCTGAGGCATGATGCAGTGATGACTGATCTGCCCAAGGGAGGAGAGAGATGCAGAACATGGGTATTTAAAGAGTATAGAGGGACACCTGGGTGGCCTAGTGGTTGAGTGTCTGCCTTTGGCTCGGGGCCTGATCCTGGAGTCCTGGGATTGAGTCCCACCTTGGGCTCCCTGCATGGAGCCTGCTTCTCCCTCTGCCTACGTCTCTACCTATGTCTCTTATGAATAAATAAATAAATAAACTCTTTAAAAGAAAATAAAGAAAGAGAGTTTAGGAATAAGTTTTGAAAAGTAGGTGAGATCACCAGAAATGATCATGGTTTTATAGAACAAAAATACCAATATGTTTTGCATAGACGTATTGAAATCTAGGAAGGATTGTTGGCCAGAGAAAAGTAAGAATGTAACATATTCATCTTAGTAGTGGTAATGATGGTCATCAACCAACCGTAGCCCACATGCCCCAAGTGCCTGGAATGAGCCAGGCTCATTGTTAGTGTTTCCCATGCATGCATTATCTTGTTGAATTGGTGCAGCTAGTCTGTGATATAGGAATTATAAGCTAGGTCTCCTGGTGGAGGCTGTGTGTTAAGCACACAGAGGTAAAAGTTGTCTTGCCCAAAGTCATCTGTCTTACTCCAAAGTCTCTGTTTCTGAACATTGCATTCATTCATCCATCCATCATTCATCTGTCATCTGTCATCTGTCCATCTACCATTTATCCATCCAGCCAGCCAGCCATCCATCCACATCCACATGTGGAAGGCTGGCAGTATCAGCTGAAAGTGAGCACTAGATGTTTCAGAGTCACTTCTGGGAGCCTCCTGCTTAGCTAGATGATGAAATGGGGCCCAGAAGACCATGATATGGGAAAAGCTTAAGTAGGAGATGAATTATTTCTTGAGATAAATATGAGACTATTTAGAACTTGTCACAGGATATGGGTAAAGGTTATTTCCTCTCTGTAAAGGATTTAAAACTAGATTTTCACCTCATTTGACTAAGTAATATTTTTATCCAACCAAGAGCAAAGAAATGAATGAAAGGAACATTTTATGTTCTGTCTCAGTGCTAAGATTCAGGTTTTTTTTTTTTTTTTTCCTGAGAGTGGCTTAGAATATCTATAGGAGGTAATAGGAGGATTGTTTTTCCTATTTTATTCCTCATTTGGGGCAAAGGAGAAGATGGCTTAGAACAGTGAAACGGTGTAATCTAATGAACCAAATACATTTTAGGTATCACAAAATGCCATCACTTTTCAAATAACTACATCAAGACATCCAATTTAAAAATATGTATCTAAGCACAAGTTTCATTCCAAAAGAACTTTTTTTATAGCCAACTTATAAACTCCTGCAGCAGTGATACCTAATAAAACTGCCAGCAGACCTTTAACTATAGTGGCACAAATGTTGCCCCTGCAATAAAGTGAATGAAAGCATCGTCAAGTCTATCTTTTTACATATACTTTGATGTCCTCAGTCTGTAAGAGGACAGAGGACTTCTTATATTTGTGGAGTCCCTAGAGTTATAAAAACATTTACAAATATATGGCTGTGTACAGAGTATCCCAAATGAAATACTTTTACTCCACAATTCAGTCCTGGCTGGTAACAGAGAGATCAGGGCATACCAAGCCTCTGCATTATTTATTATGGATGTTGCTGCTCTTATAAAAGTGTTAACCATATTAGAAAGCATCTGAGTGGAAAAACTGATTATTTTGTTATTTTGTGCCTTTGTTACATGGCATTCTTCATGTTGGTTATCTGAGACATTTCATGCTGTTAGCAAAGACTATTTTTCCATGTTGACAAGACTTCTGTACAGCTAGATAGTAATCTTATTAAACATTATGAAGCTGGCTTCATTAAAAAGGGGGTAAGCATTCCATTAAACATCCATAGTGGCCTCCCTCATACTGGGTGTTCAGTCTCTGTACAGAATCACATTCTATCATGATAATAGATCAGGCAGATAAATATGAGGATCCAGAAGAAGAGGTGTGCAGTGAACTGATAGGGATGCCAAGAGGAGATGAAGTTGACAGGAAATTCTACCATGGCAAAAATTTGATAGTGGATTTTGTTCTCAGGGCTGGAAAAACCTAATATGTCTTGAGGTCTACCAGACCAGGAAGTAGGTTTGTTTATTCAGCCTAAACTAGAGGGTACATTTGAAGAAAGACTCCAAACTGTAATTAAGAAGGGTAGTTAAGTTCATACCTAGGAATGTTGGATCCTGCACCAGAGGAAGGCAAGGCAAGCCCCTGGACAGGATGTAGATCTTTGAACACCAAGAGCACCAGGCTGGGTGAGGTCCATCTTCAGAGCATTGGGGAAGATGTTCAGGATAAGTCCTGAGAAGAGGAAAAGGAGAATGAAGGCTAGCTCCAATGGGTGCTGATTTGAGGTGAATGTGGCCTGTAGTATACAGTTCATTGGAAACTTCTGCCTCTCCTCATAGTGCAACCTGCCCCACACGTGGGCTCAACTCCAGTAGAAGCTGAAGTGTGTACCTGAGGTCTAAGTAAGAACATCACTGCTGCCCTTGCCAGTGGGCATTCCTGCCCCCTGGACTGTGGTCACTTGGAAGGAAAGACTGTGCATTGCATGTCGGTTTCTCAGTAATTGAGCAAAGCATCTGTCACAGAGTAAGTACTCTTCAGTTGCTGAAACACTAAATAATAAAGTATCTAATGCTATAGAGGCTCAATTACTTCTTGATTTATCCTAAGTTCCTAAAGGGTAGGGATGTCCCTTCTCTTTTGTTCCTAGCATATCATCTAAACATATTTGTATTTGTATATACATGAATGAATACATTTATAAATTAATGAAACTTAAAATGTCTCCCAATGCACATTAAGCTCCTTGAAGCTTCCTTTATATTTGGCCCATTACCTAGCATAATGATGACCCACATATAAGGATTTAGTAAATATTGGCTGAGTGGAGGGAGGAGAAATACTGCATAAGTACTGCAAATACTGACAAATACTGCATAAGTTTATTTTCTGCATTAGGCCTTCTGTTTTTTAAGTTTTTATTTAAACTCCAGCTAGTTAACATACAGCAATATTAATAACTAATAAACTAATATTAATAACTAATAAACTAATATTAGTTTCAGGTGTACAATTTAGTGATTCAACACTTCCATGCAACACTCAGTGCTCATCATGACAAGTGCACTCCTCAATCCCCAACACCTGTTTAACCCATCTCCCCACCCCTCTACCCCTTTGGTAACTATTAGTTTGTTCTCTATAGTTAAGAATCTGTTTCTTGATTTGTCTCTCTCCTCCCTCTTTTTTTGTCCCCCTCTGCTCATCTGTTTTGTTTCTTAAATCCCACATGGGGCAGCCCCGGTAGCTCAGCGGTTTGGTGCCACCTTCAGCCCAGGGTGTGATCCTGGGGACCCAGGATCGAGTCCCACGTCAGGCCCCCTGCATGGAGCCTGCTTCTCCCTCTGCCTGCGTCTCTGCCTTGCTCTCCCTCTCTCTGTATCTGTCACGAATAAATAAATAAAATCTTTTTAAAAATTCCACATGGGAGTGAAATCATAAAGTATTTGTCTCTGACTGGCTTATTTTGCTTAGCATAATATTCTCTAACTCCATACACATTGTTGCAAATATCAAGATTTTTTTTCCCCTGGCTGAGTAATATTCCATTGTGTGTGTCTCTGTGTGTGTTTGTGTGTGTGTACACACAATCACTTCTTCTTTATCCATTCATCAGTCAATGGACATTTAGGCTTTTTCTATGACTTGGCTATTGTAGGTAATGTTGCTGTGAACATCGGAATGCATGTATCTCTTTGAATTAGTATTTTTGTGTTTGGGTAAGTACCTAGTAATGCAATGGATGAATTATAGGGAAGTTCTATTTTTAACTTTTTGAGGAAACTCCATACTATTTTCCATAGTGGCTGTACCAATTTGCATTCCCACCAACAGGGCAAGAGGGTTCCCATTTCTCTACAGCCTTGACAACAACTGTTGTTTCTTGTATTGTTGAGTTTAGACATTCTAATGGGCGTGAGGTAATATGTCATTGTAGTTTTGATTTGTATATCCCTAATGGTAAATGATGTTGAGCATCTTTTCCTCTGCTGTTGGCCATCTGTCTTCTATGCCCTCTTTGAAATATGTCTATTCATGTCTTCTGCCAGTTTTAATTGGATTATTCACTTTAGGGGGTTTGAATTTTATAAGTTCTTTTTTATTATTATTTTAAATTGTTTTTATAAGTTCTTTATGTATTTCGAATACCAGCCCTTTATCAGATATATTCTTTGCAAATATATTCTCCCATTCCATAGATTGCCTTTTAGTTGTGTTGATCATTTCTTTTGCTGTACAGAAGAAGCTATTTATTTTGATGTAGTCCCAATAGCTTATTTTTGCTTTTGTTTCCCTTGTCTCAGGAGATGTATTTAGAAAGAAGTTCCTACAGCTGATGTAACAGAAATTACTGCCTATGTTGTTTTCTAGGATTTCTGAGATTTCAATTCTCACATTCGGTGTTTAACCCACTTTGAATTTGTTTTTGTGCGTGGTGTAAGACATTGATTTCTTTAAACCTGGTCAGTGACTTAGACCATTCATTTAACTTTCTGGATAAGGGTATAAAATAAGATCCTGGAGGAACCCAGAGCTTAAGAAGAGTATAGTAGAGCTTCTAAAATAAAAATGGGAAGACTCCAGGATTCATGTTGGGTGATGTCTTGTCTTCACACTGGTTAACATCCATCCCGAAGCCTTATACTTGACTGCGAGCATCGGGGTTTGATGCTTAGGACAATATCCACACCTCAGAGATATATATGGTTGAGAAATGGCAGCATATGTAAAAAGCCCAGGCCACAGAGCCAGGAGCCTGGGATTTGATCCTAGCCTCATGACCTCAGGTAAAGTCCTTTAACCCTGTGAGCCTTAGATTCCTCACATGAGAAATAGGATGGCAATTCTTACCTTGTTTGTGTATGAAAATTGGCAGTAACATATTCAATTCCTTACATGCAGTTGATATTCAATAATTGGTAACTAGAAAAGTTGATTTATGATTTTGTGAAGTTTTTATCTAGAGTAAATTATTTCTTTTTCATGATTTGCAGAAGGAAATTAGAAATGCATTATCATTTCAGAAGTTCAAAACATACACCAAAGTGTATGTTTCCTTCTCCACTACTCCAGTATGAATTTACCCTAAATGTGTCTAGATTGGCATTAATTACATAAATGCAATATGTGTGTGTGATTTATAAATAGGGTTGTTCTTCACGTATTGTTTTACCTATTTCTTATTTCAATCAAGAATCAGTTGGAAATCACTCTAAGACACATCTTTATAATGGTTGTGTGGTATTACCAGTATGGAATGATCATATTTCATAAACTACTGTCCAGTATTGAAGATAATTTAGGTTGTTTGTAGGATACTGAAGTGAACATCCTTGCACATGCCACTCTGAGCCTCTATGAAGACATTTCCCTAACAGATACAATGGCTTCCCAGTTTACTGGGTCCAAACATCTTCATGTCACAAGGGCAATCTGCCTCCTTAGCTTTGCTGTGCCTAGCTTCACGTAAGGGTTTATCCTCCATGCACAGTTCTTTCTTTATAAACAATGGAGTCAGCTGACATGAATTTTAGTACTAGTTGAACAATTTATGCACCCTTCCAGGCTTGGTTTTAATCATAGTCCATTTTTAATGGACTATGTCTTAAAGCAGTTTTCATTTTACCTCAAAATTAAGTGGAAGGTACAGAGATGTCCCATATACCTCTTCCCCCTATACATGCAGAGTCTTCCTGTTATCAATGCATTTTACCACAGTGAGACATCTGTTACAATTGATGACCTACATGAACACATCATTATCACTGACAGTCCATAGTTTATATTACAGTTCACTCTTGGTGTTGTACATTCTATTGATTTGGACAAATGTATCCAGCATGGCTTCAATTATTTTTAAAATGAGAGGCTCAATGGGAAATAAAAAAAGTGGATTGAAGTTTTTCTCCTTAGAGACACATTAACACCTTTCTGTTGACTCTGCTTCTGGTTTTCTGCTTAAAGGCAGTGCTGCAAAAGGAAATTTCAGGGGTATTTCTCAGAAGGATGCTCATGACAGGAATGAGCATGTCTTGGAGATGAATCTGTGCAGGTGTCTGTGTGGGCACTGAGTGGGCCACCAAGCAGGATGCTCTGCCTGGAAATGTGGCTGCTTTGGAAATTAAACGTAATGGACTCAATAGTCACTTTGCACCTACCATATGGCTGGCTTCATAGTAGGTTCTTGATGTATTATGAGAGCAGGAAACAAATACCTCAAAATCAAGAACTAGGATGTGTGAGTGTGTGTGTGTGTGTGTATTTATGTGTGTATGTGTGTATATGTGTGTGTTGGTGTATGAGTATATATATGTGTATGGACATGTGTGTGTATGTTTAGTTGCATATATGTATGTGCATATTAGTGTAAATATGTATACACCTGTATGTGTGGGCATATACACGTTAAGTGTGGGCATGTATATATGTCTATATCTAAGATGAATGTGGGTATGCATGATATCTGTATATGTGTGCCTGTGTATGTGTGTATGTGCATGTGAGTGTGTTTGGAGATTGACATCTGTCTCAAAGGCCACCATTACAGTAGTAGGTATCACCATGGAAGGAAGATTCTAGTGGAAGAGAGGAATGTTATCATGTGGGTTCCAGGGGTGATAAAAAAAAAAGGGTCCTGTTGGATGTTGGGCCTGGGGAGCCAGACAAGGGTGGGAACATAAGGCTTTCAGGTTGAGGAGGCAGTTGGGCACTCCTGTGGGAGGAATGGTGAAATGGGCACCCAGATCTGAGCTCCATAGAGTGACAGTGTCTCTTTAAGCCTGAGCTTTCCCTTAGGACAAATGAAATCACAAGATTATCTAGTATGAAACCAAATGATAAAAACACAAGTGTTTTGTGAACTGTAAAGTACTGTATAACATAGTTATTAGACAAATTCAAATGGAAGGCAGTGGGTTAGAGGTCAGGGCAGGGTGAGAGGAGAGTGGAATTGGGTTAAGCAAGGCATAGGATAGACTCTGATTCTAGACACAGTTGGCCTCAGGGGTCTGGTCTCGGTGGCCACCCTGGCTGATCAGCAAGCACCAGCCCTGGAGGTACAGGGATGAGTTAGATCTAGTGTGGAATACAGAGGTGAAAATACAACATCCATGTTGTAGGTCTCCACAGGGAAGCTGAGGAAAGGTATTGAGATCAAGCTGGGGCAGGTATGATTCCCTAGGGAAGGCTGTACTTCCACTAGGGCTTAAAGGGCAGCTAGATATAAATCCCCAGGCAAATTAGAGGGAGCGCCAGGGCTGGGGGTTGAGTAGCAGGAACAATCACATGATATCTGGCAAAGATGTGGGTAAACCCTGAGCCCCCTCAAGCAGCCATGGGCTTCCTGTATTCCCAGCTTCTGCACACCCAGCACCCAGCACAGCTTCTTCTGTATTAACATTCAGTGAGTATTGCCAGATATTCACATCTGCCAATGAGGGCTTAGAGATGAGCTCCGGCTGAGGTCTGTCATCCAAGTTCTCTTGTCAGCATCTAACCATGATTCTTTTGCATCCCTATTCTCTGCAGGTGTGGGAAAAGTATCAGTTAGGCTGCCAGGTACTCACAAGACAGAACAGTTGTAGCTTTGTCCTTGGAGGGCTGTGGTTCATTCTCTGCTCTTATGAGTCTCCATGATAGAAGTGTCAAGTTGGCAAAGAAAAAACAAAAATTATTGTTGCACTTATTCTTCAAAGAAGCAAATCTTCAAAACCCTGTCTGAAAAAAAAATGTTTGCTATGCCAATTTCCTTATTTATTTTTATTCCAGATAAAATGTTCCAAAAGAGCACATAGTTCAATTGATGATACTCAGTTGAAGACAGAACAGATTATATTTATTTTAATACATACAAAATGAGTTATATTTCATTTGTCAGTCATTTGCTATTTCCTTCTTTTTCAGATAATTTATTTTTGAGAATAATCACCATTGGTATCTAGTGACATTGATATAGCTGGTAAGATGAGTACACACACACACACACACACACACACATACCTTCCTAAGCAGCCAGCTGAAAGCTTACAAGTCAGTCAAAGATCTGAATGTATACCAAGATCTTGCATCTTTATTTATAGCTTAGATAGTTAGATAGATAGATAGATATAGATAGATAGATAGATAGAGTAGGGAGGGAGGGAGGGAGAGAGAGAGAATTTTAAGTTTCCACAGGTTTTTTTTTAAGATTTTATTTATTTATTCATGAGAGATGGGGAGAGAGAGAGACAGAGACAGAGAGGCAGATATAGGCAGATATAGGCAGAGGGAGAAGCAGGCTCCATTCAGGGACCCCAATGTGGGACTCGATCCCGGAACTCCAGGATCACAACCTGAGCCGACGTCTGATGCTCAACCGCTTAACCACCCAGGCGTCCCATTTTCCACAGGCTTTTAAAGCTATCCACATTCCAGTAAGGAATAGACTGATGAGTACACTTACCCTCCAGGCAGCCTTGACTCAGAGGCAGTGTACTCAATGCTTGACACCATCTGAGTTTGAATTCTGGCCCTGTCATTTGTTGGTTATGTCACCTTGGGCAAATTACTCTGAGTTTCCATTATCTCATGTGCAATTAAAAAAAATGGAAGAAGTTGCTTTCTAAGGTTGGCATGTACTAATGTCCATGTTCTGATTCATTCCAAATTTGTTATGTATCCTTGAGGAGACTTTTGTGTCTCTCTGATGACATACTCAATTTGTAAATATAGTA
The DNA here is from genome assembly GCF_048164855.1 of Canis lupus baileyi. Taxonomy (NCBI): domain Eukaryota; kingdom Metazoa; phylum Chordata; class Mammalia; order Carnivora; family Canidae; genus Canis; species Canis lupus. The sequence goes on along the minus strand of NC_132857.1, from coordinate 26,819,803 downwards.
CAAATATATGAGGGAATTTAAATTTGTAAAAAGGGTTAATCATTTATAGAAATTTAATCTGAAAACCCTATGAATGAATGCACAGTTAATGAATAAATATATTAATAAAAACAAAAAAATTACACAGTACGTTAGTCACTGCTTCCTTCATGTAACCTTCTCATTAGTCAATTCATCTGTAAAGAGCTCATTGTTGTTCAAATTTGAATAAAGTCATTGAGCACTGGTAAGAAATGCTTTCAATTACATAATTTCACATCATTCTCTCAACAGCCCAGGTCTGGTCACTGAGTAACTGCCTAAACTGTACACTGTGATATTTGGTCAAATAGGAGGTGTAGTTATCTAGGAATGAAACATATTTCCTTCAGTGTGTTTTAATTTGGCTTTGAGGGTATCCTGAAGGAATAAACCTACCTGTTGGTCAGTAACCTACCTGTTACCATCTTTCTTCCCTTTTGAACTCTAACCCAAGGGCAAGTCTGACATAGGAAAAGATGAGGTAGAGTCCCTAGGGGTCAGTAGGGGCTGACTACTGTCTGAAAGGGACTTTGGTGGGAAGATTGAAAGCCTCAGAACATTCTTCCTGGTATTATCACCCATGGTTTATTATGTGGCTCCATGTTGTGTCAGGAATTTAGAGATATTATCCAAAATAATTTTGATGTGAGCCTGCAATAAAGATACTGTCACCCCATGTGCCAGTGAAGAAAGACTGCCCAGAGTTTAGGTCACTTGGTCATTTGTTGGGCATGGTCAAGGAGGTGGCAGAGATCTGTGTCAGCATAGCTATCTCCAGAGCCTGGCTCCTCCTCCTCCTCCTCCTCCTCCTCCTCCTCCTCCTCCTCTTCCTCCTCCACCTTCTTCTTCTTCTTCTTCTTCTTCTTCTTCTTCTTCTTCTTCTTCTTCTTCTTCTTCAAGTGTGACATAACAATTTTATTTTAAAATGACAATATTTGGATCCCTGGGTGGCGCAGCAGTTTGGCACCTGCCTTTGGCTCAGGGCATGATCCTGGAGACCCGGGATCGAATCCCACGTCGGGCTCCCGGTGCATGGAGCCCGCTTCTCTCTCTGTCTGTGTCTCTGCCTCTCTCTCTCTCTCTGTGACTATCATAAATAAATAAATAAAATTTAAAAAAAATATTAAAAAAATAAAAAAATAAAAAAATAAAAAAATAAATAAATAAAATAAAATGACAATATTTGCAATGCATATGGAATTATATCTGTTGCAATTATTTAAACATAGAGTAAAAAAAAAATTCCCCTTCTCAATTGATAAAGACGAGTGATTGCAGTTTTTCAAAAATCTTTTAGGGAAAACCCAAACCAAAACTTTTGATGAGTATCTGTGAATCTTGCTTATATCTGCCCATAAGGGAAGGGCTGCTAAAAATTGTTTCAAAAGACAAAATTTTCATTTTCAAACATCAAGAATCTTGATTATACATTCAAATAGATTAATATCTCTTTGCTGAGTTTTTTTTTTATTGGTGTTCAATTTGCCAACATATAGAATAACACCCAGTGCTCATCCCATCAAGTGCCCCCCTCAGTGCCTGTCATCCAGTCACCCCCACCCCCTGCCCTCCTCCCTTTCTACCACCCCTTGTTCGTTTCCCAGGGTTAGGAGTCTCTCATGTTCTAGCTCCCTTTCTGATATTTTCTTATTCCTTCTCCCTCCAGCTTACAGTGCTTTCATGTCTTCCACTGTTATGCCTCTGGCTTTTTACCCTTTGGGAATTTAGCTGAGCTCAGAGGCCTCACTTCCTGGTTGGCCTATACACTTCAGGAAGGCCCAAGGACAGACTGTCATTAGAATGAGTGTTCAGCTCCCCCACAGTACCATCTTTGGATGGAGCCCATGCATGTACACATGCTCAAGATGAGATGTATGAGAAACATATTACCCGTTCTGAAACATAATCACCTCACCCTTGGGTAGTCCTTGAGAGTTAGTAAAGCACTTGTGTGTATATTTCACATTTCATCCCTATCACTGCTCCAGAAGGTGGGCATTCTAATTCCATGTCCAGACTGAAGCAGTGCCAGACCTAGGGGGTCAGGCCACAGGAGTGGAGGGCACAGGAGTGGAGGCTCAACCATGTTATACATCTTTGAACCAGATGTCAAGCTCTTTCCTCCCACTAGGATTCCTTCTCCTGCCCCCAGTGTCATGAGGGGCACAGTGAACATTCATTCCAAGACCACAGAGTGAGTAAGGGGTAATGTCTCAGCTAAGGCCAAGTCTCCTGACACTTTATGTTAACTTTAAACCATAAATTCGAATATTACTAGAGATTGAGTTCTATACCAGGCTGTACCACAGCCTGGGACACAGAGAAAGAGCCACAGGCAATGGCCAGAAGAGTGCTGAGGGTCGATGTTCTGGACTCTCAGGTCCCACACTCTGGCCATCTATTTAATATTTCAGGATCTCCACCTTCAAGAGGAGAGTGAAGCTGTTGTGATAAGCAATTGAGGTGATATATGTGAAGTGGCTGGTGGGGGGCCTGGGTCCAAGCAAGTCTTAGTACATTGCCTACTATTGTCCCTGCTCTGACTTGCCCTAGACTCCCTGAAAGGCCCTCCCTGCCATCAGCACATTCATGTTTTTTTCGGCCATGTGTGTTTTTTTGTAATTGCCTTTTTTATTATGAGGACACACTGTATTCATCTGGATTGGACATGGGTGTTCTGCAGTTCCCTGTATTCATCCACTGTCAGAGCATCTGTTAAGGTGGTGACCACCCAAGGGAGCTGAACAGGCCTCCTGAGGCCAGATTAGGAAGCTGAGAGTATGTGCACAGATGTAGTTGCAGCAATATTCGTGTGGTACCAAGGTTGTCTCCACACCATCCACAGGAGGTGGTGCTCTATGCTCCTCTGAAGAATCATCACAATGACACCCACAGTAAGGTCTTACAGGTGCTTAATTGCTGCAACAGTCTGGCATGGTTGCTAAACACCCTGGCAAGGACCCATATTTCTATTTTTCCTCTGAGCCCTTCTGATTTCTTGGTGCTTTAGTCCTTTGGTCTCTGTTTCCCTCTCAGATTTACAGACTATTTGCTGATTAGATGGATTCTCCTAGGCTCCGCAGATCATTAGTGATCCTGGAGGAAGCTTCCCTTCCCGTCCTCCAGCCTGTTTGGCCTGGCAGCTGTGGGTGCTGATTGAAAAACCATAATGGAATGTGTGGCTTATAATTTGGGATGCTGCAGTAAGAGAAAGACTTTTTGTCTGTTTTTAGGTTCATTACTCTTTCCTTTTATGATGGATATCTTTAACCCGTATGAGCAGCAAATATAAGTCTCCTGTTCAAAGTCACTATCCTCATGATAATCAGTTGTGCAAACTTCCTATGATTTTATACTTCTTTTTGTTTCCCTTTGACCTGAAAAAAAAATTCCCCAAATTTAATTAGACTTCAACTCTACTGCATCCATTATCAAGCAGTTTGTAATTTTCTGGATACTCACCTATTGCTCTTCCATAGATGATCCCCAAATCCTTGGGTCTGTTTCCAGTCTCTATTGAAATACAGATGCCAACAACTGTCCACTAACATCAATATATCACACTCACTGTATTCCAAACCAACTTGCTTCTGAGGCTCCCCATTCCTCCAGGAAGAATCCTCTTCTCCAGTAGAGGTTGCTGAGGCTCCTTCCATTCTTCCTCCCATGTCCAATAAGTTATCAATTCCAGGTTTATTTCTTCACAACCTCTTTTCCATCCCCATCACAGATATTCTGACTTTATATTTAGGTCACTGAAGTAGCCTAAGGAAGAATCTTGAGTCATACAAGCTCAAACCAGAGGTTTGTTGGCTTGCTGTTGGCCTTTTTGAACCCTCTCACAGCTTCCCTGAGGGTTATTTTCAAAATTCATTACACTTGTCATATTGTTCCCTTGCAAAATTCTTTCGTGGCTCTCTTTGGTTCATGGATTTAAATTCCAAACCCTCACTCTGGTATGCAAGACATATTACAATTTACTACAAACTCCTCCAACAATATTGTTCAAAGACTTCCAAAAGAATAGTCCATTCTACCTTTCCCAACATATCAACAGTTCTTCAGCTTTGCAACTTTCATGTATTCATCAAATAATTATCAGTCCAATGCTCACTCCCAAGAACTGTGTTAGGTCTTTTGTTTGTTTGTTTTATTTTGGTTTTGTTTTTATTTAAATTCAGTTACCCAACATATAGTTCATCATTAGTTTCAGATGTAGTTTTCAATAATTCATCAGTTGCCTATATATGTTAGGTCTTGCTGGTGACCCCACCTCCTCTCCCCGAGAAACTCATTCACTCACTTATGGTGTTTCTGCATCAGGGTGGCCTCCCCTCTCTTTTGTGGTACCCTTCTCTTGAAACTCTGCAGTGAGACAGGGTGTGCCTGACCCTGTGGAAAACATTTCCCAATATATACGGAGCACTTTGAAGATGCTTTTGCCCTTTCAGCAAGGGATCCCACATTTGGGTAATCTAAAGATGTCATTCAAACTTCAGAGAAATAGTGTTTTCTTAAAAAGTTAGTTTATTTATTTATTTATTCATTCATTTATTATTTAATCTCATGCATACACAAGAGATAGAGAGCACATGACCAGGAGGATGGGCAGAGGGAGAGGGAAAAATAATCTCGAGCAGACTCTGCTGAGAATGGAGCCTGACACAGGGCTTGATCTCACAATTCTGAGATCATCACCTGAGTTGAAACCAAGAGTTTGATGCTCAATGGACTGAGCCACCCAGTTTCCCAAGAGGAATAGTTTTTGTGCAAAGATCCACATTGTTACCTTATTTACCAGCCTTATTCAAAATATTGAAAACATGGAAATAGAATAAATAATAGAAAAAGACGCATATGACTTAATAACTTGATGTCATCAATAACAGAAGATTTCATACACTTTGAAGAATATTGCACATCTGTTCAATTTCTAAGTATAAAAGTTTCTGATACTATAAAGAAATGCCTATCATAAATTATTTGAAAAAATCATACTGAAATCACATATATGTGTATTTATTCAAAAAATTTGTGTTTATTTTGTATATACCATGCATTCTTAAAATTTATGTTTGCATTTAAAAAATTCTAAGTGTTTAACACATAATTTTTAAGTTATATATAGCAAATAAAGACTAAGAGTAAATACATTAAAATATTATCAGTGATTTTCTCTAAAATGTGGATTATGGATGATTTTTTGTTCACTTTTTGTGTCTTCCAAAATTTCATTGGATATATATAGCAACCATGCATTATTTTCACAATGACTTGTAGTTTTTAGCCAAGTCTGTGTGTGCTTTAACATCCAGAAGAAGCTCCATCCTGGCCACACATCAGTGTTAGGTCACAACACAAATGTGTGTCTCTTCCTGTGAACCACAGTAACACTCATTACCTTTGTCATGAGCTGAGCCTACCTATGATATCATCTACTTTATTTGTTTGGTTGATGACTCTTCTCCCCAAGAAAGTTGTGAGTGAAGGAGAGCAGAATATGCAGACCCAAAATGTGCCACTAGGGCATATGGATTATTTTGAACTGAAGATAGTCAAGTCCCAAGAGACTCAGGAATAGGTTTTTATTTGTGTGTGTGTGTGTGTGTGTGTGTGTGTGTGTTTGTGTGTGATTCCCTTACCTTCCCCTTAACTAGCTAAAATAATTTTATAGTGAGACTGTATCAGGAAAAGATTTATTATCAGAGGTATTTTTTTTACATCAGAGCAATTTCTCTGCATAGCAGGGCAAACATTTGTTTACCAGACATTTGCTCTCCTCATTTTCCAGTGAACTGTGGTCCTCCCCTTTGATGGCCAAGAACCCCACACCTTTCTCCCTTCTCCTCAGCTCAGAGTGGCAGATAAGCCTCAACTGTTTGATTGCCTGAGAGCCTCAGATCTTTGGAGCATAGAAAATTCTATTTGCTTTTTTTTCTCTTGTCAATTGGTCTTATGTCAATTTAATTATTAGACCAGCCAAAGAAGCTAGAAGCAAAGAAGGGAAAAGTTTTTCTCGCTTACATGAACAAACAAGGAGCATGGTTTAGATATCACAGTGCTTCTTGAACATCTAACCAATTGTCTTGTAGAAAAAAAAGTCTTGGGTAAATAAATTGTGTTAATAAACATTAATACCCTTTAGTATTACATTACATTACATTACATTACATTACAGTATAATGTATAATATAGAGTATAATAGCCTTATATTACATTACAAGAGCCACATGAATAGCAAGTCACTCTTCAATTTGAAATTAATAAATGATAACAAAGCAAGCTCTTATCAGGTGGCTGTTTACATAGATATATCTAGGAAGGGAAGGAAAACTATGGAGGAATAGTGTTGTTTAAGCACCTACTGTAGCAAGCATGCTGATGGCCACCTGATTTTTTGACTGTGTTGATTCTTCCCAACAGACCTATGGAGTAAGCCATTCTTTTCCCTGTTGAATAGGTGGGTAGATGGATGCTCAGAAGTGTAAGTTCACAATTAGTATCAGTGCTAGCTGGCTATTCAAGTTTAACTCACTCTCTTTCCATCAACTTTTCAGACAATAACATTGGGTTGCCACAGAAGCTTCCAGATACAGTAGGCTGTATTTCCTAACCCTTCTCCTTGTCCAGTCAGGCTTCTGGCCACTCAAGAGGATGCTAAGAATCAGGATGAGAAAATACAAGTTCTAGAGTGTACTAAGATCTCCTGTATTATTAACATTGTTGCTGTGGTTCTTTGAAACCATTGTTGAAAGTGAAGAAGACCACTCACAAGGGAACTGAATATTTATTCAGAGCTTGTAACAAAGCAAGGGAGTCAGCTTCCACCACTTGCAACTGGAAGAAACTCAATGACACTTTATAGCAGAAAGAGGGAAGACTTCAAATGTCCTCTGACTAGAGACTGCTGCCATGAGGAAGATCAGGTGGGCTAACCAGAAGCAGGGCATCCTATGGGATTGGTTGGTCCTGAGCTTGAGGCGGGGCCAAAAAAATAGGGAAATTGTAAGTTACTAATCAAGTTCTGAGTGCTCTGAACTACTTACTGCAGAGGTTGTGTATTAGAGTTCTATTTTCAAATATGGTCTGGCTATTGTCCGTCGGTGTATGCAGTCTGCCATCACTAAAATCTATAAATTAATGAAAGAACATAAATTAGTGAAAGGATAAACAGAGACTTCTTTCAGAAAGTAGGACATGAAATAGATCTTGAAACATACCACATTCAGGATGAGTGAAATCCTAGGCATATGTTTAAATATGCAGAAACAATTTGTAGTTATTCGTACCAAAAGCAAAGAAAACTTTGTAAATCCTGAATATGAGCGTTTTGTAAGTGCTCTCACACTTGCAGAGAAAATTGAAAATGTGACTCCAAGCCTCTGGTATTACTACTTTCAGATAATGTTTGTATTTCTTTATATAATATACCAAGTCTCAAAGATTTGGTTTTCCTCTTCTGTGATTAGAACATCATACAATTTTGAAACTAAACAGACCTGTTTTTGAACACTTACTTCAGAACTTCTACCCAAAGAATCTTCAACAATTTAATTCATCTTTCTGAACAGGGATTTATTTTATTTTATTTAAAGATTTTATTTATTCATGACACACACACACACACACACACACACACACACAGATAGAGAGAGAGAGAGAGAGGCAGAGACACCAGCAGAGGGAGAAGCAGGCTCCATGCAGGGAGCCCGACATGGGACTCGATCCCGAGACTCCAGGATCAGGCCCTGGGCTGAAGGTGGCGCTAAACTGCTGAGCCACCCAAGCTGCCCATGAACAGGGATTTAAATGTCTACCTTCTAGGCTAATGCTTGCAAAGATTAGGAAAAAAAAACAAAAACAAAACAAAACAAAAACAAACAAAAAAGCACAAAAAATGTAGATGTTTACTGCAAAGCCAGTGCAGTGGCTTCTTTGTAGGTCCAAGATAACCAATGAGTTAAATTAGAAAAGAAAGTTATATAATTGCTACTGGTGCTTTTTGCCCTGAGCAGGGTGAAATTCATTGTCCTTTCCTACAAGCTGATAAATTCTATGTATGTCACCTCTTTTTCTGGCCCCATTCAGTATGGCTCCCTATTGCCAGTCCTCTAGCAGTGACACAAAATCACTAAGATCAATTAAGCAAATTCATGTCACACAGGTAAACACTGAGGCTGCACAGATTCAGTCATTTACCTTCCCAGAAGGAACCTTAGAAGGCTTAAAGTTGGTTCCTATTGCAGTGTGGCTGCACAATGAAATCATCAGGGCCTTTCCTAATCAGTTCAGGTTGCTTTGAGAGAATACCACAGACTGGGTAACTTAAACAACAAACATTTGTTTTTCACAGTTCTGGAGTTTGGGAGGTCCAAGATCAAGGTGTGGCAAATCCAGTATCCAGGGAGAGCCTGCTTTCATTTCAGGTCTGTCTGCTTGCTGTGTCTTTACAGAGCAGAGAAAGGAGAGAGAAAGAGAGAGAGGGAGAGAGAGAGAGAGAGAGAACCCTAAGGTATTTTCCTCTTCTTATAAGGATACTAGTTTCATTGTGATGGCTCTACCCTCATGACCTCATCTTAATCTAATTACCTCCCAACGGCCCCACTTCCTAATACCATCACATTGGGAGTTAGGGCTTCAACATTAGTTCTGGGGAACACAAACCTTCAGACATAGCAGGGCCCCAGTGCTAGACCAATTAAATCAGAACTTCTGGAAGTAGAGCCCAGGTTTCTGTACTTATTAACAGATCCTCTGGTGGTTCTAAGATGCAGTCTGGGTTGAGAACATCTACTTTATATGATAGGAGAAAGTATTCATTCCAACACGTGTCCAAACAGAAACAGTGCAAAACCAGAGAGGCAGCAATGGGTGCATAAACCAGAAGGCAGTAAACCCAGGGAAAGTCTTCAGGAGCAGAGAATGCAGCATGCACTGGAGGCTGAACATGTAACAGATACTAAGCAGAGGCTTTAGTTCATTATCCCAATCAACACTGTGAGACTTATCCAATTCTCTGACAGTTGAGACTAGCAGAAGTTACATGAAGCAGGTATGCTGGATCCATGACCTGAACTCGGGTCTGATTCTAAAACCTCCCTCTGAACAACCATGTCATCATACTTCAGGAAAAAAAAAAAAAAATCCATGAAGCCAGCTAGTAGATAGCAAATTCCTGCCACTTGCATACTTCCTCACTCCACCTCAAAGGGAACTTCAATTTTCAGACAAACTAGATCCTAATTGGGCACCTCTGGCTTGGTCTCCTCTCTGGAAAAATTCTGGGTGCTGAGCTTCATTTAGCGAAGGGAAGATACTTGACCATTTCCTCACCAAGAGATTCTATCCTTTCTGAATGACGACCTCATCTCTGTCCCTAGGAGATGAGAGTGGGTGGGAGAATATTTTACTCTCTTTCCATATGAAAGTGTCACCTAGGGAAACGAAGAACACCAATTAGTTTGACTTTTCGGGTTAGAGATGAAGAAACTGAAGCCCAGAAATTTGGGTGCCTTGTACAAGGCCACACAAGCAATGTAGGAGAAAGTCAGTCTTAACGTATGGTTTCCAACCTACACTGTAAGTTGAAGGATTCCAGGCAGTCATTCTAATATAGCTGAGCAGACATTTTTCTTTCTTTCAATGTCATTTGGCTTGACAAATGATGTACTTCCCTAGGTTGTGGGAACAGAGAGCTCACTGGGACAGCTTGTGTGAGTCTGCCTCACCTCTTTTTTTTTAAGATTATATTTATTTATTCATGAAAGAGAGAGACAGAGACATAGGCAGAGGGAGAAGCAGGCTCTCTGTGGGGAACCAGTGTGAGACTTGATACCCATACCTAGGATCACACCATGAGCTGAAGGCAGACTCTCAACCACTGAACCACCCAGGCATCCCTGCCTCACCTCTTTCAGACTGTCCTAAAACACATAACAAAAAGAGGAGAACAGTTCTGGATTTTATTTAACCTCTATGTTCCTGCTAGATCAAAGGTCTGGCAGGAGAAACAATCTCTGGAAACTTCAAATAAGGGGCCTTATTTTCTTCTTTAAGTGGAGATGAAGAAACAAAAAGAGTATGGGCTTTGAAATCATTCAGGGCTTAATGTAACCCTTTGCTTTGCTCTTTAAACGTTCTGTGACCTCTCACATATTACTTATCTCTTCATCTTGACCTTTTATCTGATGGATTCAATGACATAGATCTTTGTACAAACTGGTGCTTACTAAATCTTTGTTCCCACTAAAACAAATATCTTAGTACCAAGGGTGTTAAAGCTTCCATTTTTTTTTGGGGGGGGGGGAGTAGAAAGAGAGAGAGATGGGAGGAGGCATAGAGAAAGAGGGAGATAGAGACTCTTAAGCAGACAGCATGCCTATCATAGACCCCAATACAGAATTTGATCTCACAACCTTGAGATCATGACCTGAGCCAAAATCAGGAGAATACTTAACCAGCTGAGTTGCCCAGGTGCACCAAAACTTCCATTTAAAAAATAAAATAAAATGGGCAGCCCCCATGGCGCAGCGGTTTAGCGCCACCTGCAGCCCAGGGTGTGATCCTGGAGACCCCGGATCCAGTTCTGCGTTGGGCTTCCTGCATGGAGCCCACTTTCTTTGCCTGTAACTCTCTCTCTCTCTCTCTCTCCCTGAATGAATAAATAAATAAATCTTTAAAAAAATAAAAATAAAATAAAATGACATTGACTACTCAGTAGAAAAGAAAATTGATGGGAGAATTTTTTTCCAAAAAATTACTGATTTATTATAAAAAGACATAACTCAGGAACAGCCAGATGGAAGACCGGGGAAAGGGCGGGAGCTTGCTTACTCTCTACAGGCCAGAAGGTTCATTACATAGGGACAATTGATTAAATCATTGGCCCTGGGTGATTGATTCAACCTCTAGTTCTTCTATCCTCTGGAGATCCAGAGGTGGGACCCAAAGTTGTTGTTGGTGGTGGTGGTGGTGTTGTTTTCAGGATATTTCTTTTTTTTTTTTTTTTTTACTTATTTTTTTTAACTGGAGTTCAATTTGCCAACATATAGCATAAAACCCAGTGCTCATCCCATCAAGTGCCCCCTCAGTGCCAGTCACCCAGTCACCCTCCCCTTTGGATGCCTTTTGTTTCTCTATTTCTTTTTTTCCCCAGTCCTCCTACCTTAATAGAAGCGTGAACTCTTCTCACTGTAGCATTCCAGCTGTTCTCTCTTTAAATCTCAGGCCGAATTCGTAGATTTTCAGGATGATTTGAAGGTTATCTAGGTAATTTGGTGGGGACAGGTGACTTGGGGACCCCACTTTTCCACCATCTTGCCCCACCTCCCAATGTTTCTAGCAGCAATGTCCACAATAGCCAAACTGTGGAAGGAACCTCGGTGTCAATCCAAAGATGAATGGATAAAGAAGATGTGGTTTATGTATACAATGGAATATTCCTCAGCCATTAGAAATGACAAATACCCACCATTTGCTTCAACATGGATCGAACTGGAGGGTATTATGATGAGTGAAGTAAGTCAGTCGGAGAAGGACAAACATTATATGGTCTCATTCATTTGGGCAATATAAAAAATAGTGAAAGGGAATAAATAGGAAAGTAGAAAAATGAGTGGGAAATATCAGAGAGGGAGACAGAACATGAGAGACTCCTAACCCTGGGCAACGAACAAAGGGTGGTGCAAAGGGAGGTGGGCAGGGGGTGGGGTGACTCGGTGAGGGGCACTGAGGGGGGCACTTGACAGGATGAGCACTGGGTGTTATTCTATATGTTGGCAAATTGAACACCAAGAAAAATAAATTTATAAAAAAGAAAAGAAAAGACCTGAATAGTCAGGGGAATATTGAAAAAGAAAACCAGAGCTGGGGGCATCACAATGCCAGATTTCAAGTTGTACTACAAAGCTGTGATTATCAAGACAGTATCGTACTGCCACAAAAGCAGACACATAGATCAATGGAACAGAATAGAGAACCCAAAAATGGGCCCTCAACTTTATGGTCAACTAATATTCGACAAAGCAGGAAAGACTATCCATTGGAAAAAGGACAGTCTCTTCAATAAATGGTGCTGGGAAAATTGGACATCCACATGCAGAAGAATGAAACTAGACCACTCTCTTGCACCAGACACAAAGATAAACTCAAAATGGATGAAAGATCTAAATGTGAGACAAGATTCTATCAAAATCCTAGAGGAGAACACAGGCAACACCCATTTTGAACTTGGCCACAGCAACTTCTTGCAAGATTCATCCATGACGGCAAGGGAAACAAAAGCAAAAATGAACTATTGGGACATTAATCAAGATAAAAAACTTCTGCACATGAAAACAAACAGTCAACAAAACTAAAAGACAACCTACAGAATGGGAGAAGATATTTGCAAGTGACCTGTCAGATAAAGGCCTAGTATCGAAGATCTACAAAGACCTTATTAAACTCAACACCAAAGAAACAAACAATCCAATCATGAAATGGGCAAAAGACATGAACAGAAATCTCACAGAGGAAGACATAGACATGGCCAACATGCACATGAGAAAATGCTCCGCATCACTGGCCATCAGGGAAATACAAATCAAAACCACAATGAGATACCACCTCGCACCAGTGAGAATGGGGAAAATTAACTAGACAGGAAACCACAAATGTTGGAGAGAATGTGGAGAAAGAGGAACCCTCCTGCACTGTTGGTGGGAATGTGAACTGGTGCAGCCACTCTGGAAAAATGTGTGGAGGTTCCTCAGAGTTAAAAATAGACCTGCCCTATGATCCAGCAATTGCACTGCTGGGGATTTACCCCAAAGATACAAATGCAATGAAACGCTGGGACACCTGCACCCCGATGTTTCTAGCAGCAATGTCCACAATAGCCAAACTGTGGAAGGAGCCTCGGTGTCCATCGAAAGATGAATGGATAAAGAAAATGTGGTCTATATATACAATGGAATATTACTCAGCCATTAGAATACCCACCATTTGCTTCAACATGGATAGAACTGGATGGTATTATGATGAGTGAAGTAAGTCAATTGGAGAAACATAGTCATTATATGGTCTCATTCATTCGGGGAATATAAAAAATATTGAAAGAGAATAAAGGGGAAAGGAGAGAAAATGAGTGCGAAATATCAGAGAGGTTGACAAAACATAAAAGACAACCTAACTCTGGGAAATAATTAAGGGATAATGGAAGGGGAGATGGGCAAGGGGATGGGGTGACTGGGTGACGGGCACTGAGGGGGACACTTGATGGGATGAGCACTGGTGTCATTCTGTATGTTGGCAAATTGAACTCCAATAAAAAAAATATACAAAGGAAAAAAAAGTTATCCTTTAAAATCATGTATTTGATTTCAGTATGCTTAAATTGCACTGTAAAAGAAAACTCTAAGTAAAATACTATATTTTCAAAATCATTTTTGATAGCTCAGTATATTTGCAACTATGTCTGCTCATAGACACAGTTGCACAGTACATGGTCATCTGTCACCTGGATTATCGCTACAGAGATGCAGCAGTATTCATCTTTAGGGCTCGGATGTGAGACCTCAAGATTTGTTCTGATTTATCAGAGAAAAATCTAGCCTTTCTGTTTCTTTAATGACAATTTTTGTTATATTATATGTATATGTGTTTATCTATAATATATGTAAGCAAGATAAATGTAACTTTTAAAATTTCCCAGTTATTATTTACATCTTGATATTAAAATACAATAAACACAAAGATCATCTTTACACTTTTCTTTTAAAAAGAAAATGTCACCAAATTTCTGAATTGTTGACAACTAATAACTAAATATCAATAGAAGAGCAGAGTAAAAATTTAAATGTTTATATTTTCTTCTATATGCAGAGAAACACCAAAGCTTTCTAGAGAATATTTAGTAAATTTAATATATATTTGATTCAAGACTGACCTTTTTATATTAAAGCTAAAGATAATCTTTGTTAGAAACAGGAAAACAATCTGTATATAAAATACATTTCTACCATGTAAATTCTAAAAAAAAAAAAGTCCTTTATTTTAATGTATTATTTATCAATCTTTTCCTTTGTGGTTAGGGATTTATTTTGTCCTGTTTAAGAAAATTTTTCTTGTTCCTTAAATATTTTCCCATATTTCCTTATATAATCTTTATGGATTTACCTGTCATATACAGGTATGTGACCCATCAGCAATTAACTTTTGTTCTTGATGTAAAGTAGGTAAACATTTGTTATTTTCCATTTGAATATTTAATGGATCCATCTGAAAGGATCATAATTCCCCACTGTCTTGCATTACTACCTTTGTCATTAATTGGGGTGATTATGTGTGACTACATCTGTTTTTGTACTCTTTCTGTATGTGTAGGTTTGCTCTGCTCATCTATGTGTTGTCATTGCACTAATACTGCATTGCTTTTATTACTGTAGATTACTAAAAGCCTTGGGATAATGCAGTGTAAGGCCTCTCATTTTGTTCTTCCTGAAAACTGTCTCTTTTTTATCAGTATTTTCATTTTTGTAATTTCATATAAATTTTGAATCAGATGACAGTTTGGCATTTCATTGACAAGTCTATAAAATAGTATGAATGAAAACTTACATCTTTTAATGTTGAGTTTTCTAATATATGAACATTGCTTATTACCCATGTATTTAGCTCTTCTTTACCTTTTTCTCTCAGTGTTTTTAGTTTTCTTTGTAGAGATCTCACACATCTTTCATTAAATTTATTCCTAAGAATTTGAGTTCTATGCTTTTATAAATGGTATCATCTTTTAAGTTGTCCTTTTTGAATTGTTCTCTGTTAGCATATAGAATTGCAATGGAATGTTACATATTGACATTGTATCCAACATCATTTTGTAATAATCTGCTACTCCAGAAGAATACTGCATTAAAAATCACCCCAAAGTTCATTGGCAACAGATAAATTGGCAAAGTTCTGCATGGAGTTGTGTGATTTACAATTAGCTGAGATTGGTCTTGGATAAGACCAATCTTATCTGCTTTTTGGATAAGAATCTGTAAATTGTTTGGAACAGCTCTCCTCTGTCTTATTGTGGGGCACACTTGTGTCTCCATGCTTGGATGGGGAGACACAACCTATTATGTGTTTTGTGTTTTTTTTCCTTAAGGAGGAAGAGGAAAACTCTTAGAAGGCTGAATAGAAACATGTGAAACCCTGAAAGCCTAAGCATAATCTCACTTCTGCCCATGTTCCATTATCCAAAGTAAGTTATAACTATGTTCAACATCAGTGAATCACGCTCTCCCAATGAGGTATGCAGAAGAAGCAAATATTTGCTAAATATGCCTAATTTATACAGGTGCTAAATTTGCTTATTAATTCAAGTAATCTACATACATATCTTTTTGGATTCTCTGTCTACACAACTGTATCATATTCAAATAATGATATTTATTTTCCTTTCCAATTCTTGCACCTTTTATTTGTCTTCCATTATTATACTGCCTAGGACAATACAGTTGTTGAATAGAAATGGACATTGTCTTGTGCCTTATATCAGGGGTAAATTTTTCAATATTTCATCCATAAGTATAATTTCTGTATTAGGTTTATTATTGTTCTTGTTAATTATAAATGGGTGTTGAATTTTATAAGATTCTTTTCTGTAGTCTTTAAAATGATCATATTTTTTTCTCCTTTTTTTCTATAAATGTGGTGAGCTACATTAACTATTTTCTTAATGTTAAGAAATGTGAATGTGAAGAAATGTGAATTATATATATTATAATATATATATTATATATTTTTATGTTATTAGATTCAGCTTGTGCATATTCTAATATTTTTGCATCTCTGCTCATATATGTTAGTGAGAAGTTAATCTATAATTTGTCTTTCTAATGTCTTTGTCAGACTTTGATATTTAGGTTTTGATGACTGTATAAATTGAGTTTGGCTTCAAAAATCACCTCACAAAGTAGTTCATCCTTTTCCCTTTTCCCATAGAGTTTGTGTAAAACTGATATCTTTTCCTTAAGTATTCAGAAGAATTTACCATTTAGCCATCTGTGCTTAAATTTTCTTTATAGAATTTTTTTAAATTATTGATTTAATTTATTCAATGCATACAGAAATATTCACATTTTCTATTTCTTCTTGGCCACCATTGGTAAGCCTATTTTTAATGCATTTATCCACTTCATCTGAAGTTTTAAAGCTTTGGTGCAAATTTTTTCATAATGCCTTCTAACTGTTTTTTGTGTCTACAGAATCTCTAATGATGTTGTCATTATTAATTCCTAATTTTGGTCACTCTTTCTTCGTTATTTCTCTTTCACTTCCCTGTCTGTCTTTCTGTCTTTAGAAATTTACCTTGGGGCATCGGGGTGGTTAAGAATTTGCCCTTGGCTCAGGTCATGGTCCTGGGATCAAGTTCCATATCAGGCTTCATGCTCATCAGAGAGTCTGCTTCTCCCTCTCCCTCTGCCCATCCTCTCTGCTCATGTTCTAGTTCTCTCTCAAATAAATAAATAAAATCTTAAAAAAAAATAAATTTAGCAGCTTTATTAGTTTTTTTTTTTCTTTTTTTTAGAAGTACCTTTATGCTTTTTTGGTCTTTTTGTTTGTTGGTTTTTTACTTGTTTTCCTTTTCATAAATTTCTTCTCTCATCTTTATTATTTTCTTTCTCCCATTTTATTTGCTTTTTTCTTTTTCTTTTGGTTTTTGAAATTATTGAAATGGGTACTTAGATCAGATTTGCTAGGGCCCTGACATCCTGGCTATGTTGGTAGCTCTGAACTCCAATTCATGGCTCTCTATCCCAGTCAGACTGTGGAAAGACATAGCAAATTGCTTTCTGTTTGGCTGAAAATTTGCAAATGACCTAGAGTAAAATAGGGGTAAATTTGAGGTGTTGATGTGTTTCCCTTCTCTTGGATATTGATTATTCACACCCTGGGTGCTTTTGTGGCTTTAAATGGATAGGCTTTTTTTTTTTTTTTCCTTAGCTTTTATCATTAAAATGAGGTTTAAAGTGGGTACTCTTGGGTGGCTCAGTGGTTGAGCTTTTGCCTTCAGCTGTCTTTGTGCAATCCAGTGTTTAATCCTGCTACCTATCAAGTTATATCCCAAACAGTAAAGACATTGATGAAAATTATCTTTTATTTTCTCTTTTTGATGTCCAGGCACATTTTTAAAAAGAGGTTTATTGAGATTCAATTTACAACATACAATTATCCATTTAAATGTATAACTCATTTTTTTAGTATATTCTTGGTATTATACAACCATTACCACAATCTAATTTTGGTGCTCTGTTTATAGAAGCACATATGTTAAAAGTTATTATGTCTTCATAGGCACCTGGGGTGGGGAACTCACTTGATTAAGCATCTGACTTGATTTCAGCTCAGGTCATGGTCTCCGGGTTAGGAGATGGAGCCCAATGCAGAGTGTGGAGCCTGCTTAAGACTTTCTCTCTCTCCGTATTCTCCTGCCCCATTCTCCTAAGAAAATTATTATGTCTCCATGATGAATTAACACTTTTATGATTATAAGATCTCCTTCTCTGTTGACATTCACATTTTTTCCTAAAGTCATTTTTGTCTAACAGTAGTAGAGAGACTCCAACTTGTTTTGACTGTTGCTTGCCTGGTTTATATTTTTTCACCATTTTACTTGCAACCAAATTTTTTTAAAAAATAAAGTCAATTTCTTATAGATAGCATATATGTATGTTACATATGCAACTGTAATATGTTTTTTAAAAATTAAAAATCGGACAACTTAGTCATTTACATTTAATACCGCTGTTGATAAACTGGCATTCAAGTCTGCATTTGGTTTTTGCTTTCTATATACCTGAGGTCTGTTTTTACCTCTATTACTGCCTTCTTGTAACTTAAATAGATATTTTCTAGTATATCATTTAATTCCCTTGTCATTTATTTTACAATTTATTTTTACTTTCTTAGTTGCCCTGGGTATTGTAATTATTATATTAATTTCTAATAGTCTAGTTCAAGTCATTACCAGTTAGATGTCAATAATATACAAAAGTGCTTCTTCTGTACAGTTTCCTTCTCCCATTCTTTTCCATTATTGTTGCAAATTATAACTATACATTTTGTATCCATCAATTTAGATTTGTAATTATTATTTATGTGGTTAATCTTTAAATCATATGGGAAAAATAGTGTTGTCAGCAACAACAAAGTTTATAGTTTTTTTTTTTTTTTTAATGTGGTTACCTTTGCCAATCCTCTTCATTCCCTTATATGAGCTACTATTTAGTCTTCTTTCATTTCATCCTGAAAAACTCCCATTAGTATTTCTTATAGGGCAGGTCTGCTAGAAAAAACTCAGTTTTTGTATTTATGGAAATGTCTTAATTTTTAACACCTTTTAGAATAGTTTTGCTGTATATAGAATTCCTGGTTGACAGGTTTTATTTTTTTTCTTTCAATACTTTAAATATACTATTTCACTCTCTTTTTGTCTCCATGCTTTCTGGTAGTATGTCAGCTATGAATCTTACTGAGGACTTCTTGTACCTAAATTCTTTCTCTCTTACTACTTCCAAGAGACTCTATCTTTGGATTTCTATTGTTTGATTATAATCATCCAGGTATGAATCTGAATTTATTATACTTAGAGTTCATTAAGCTTCTTGGTTGTGGAGATTAATTCTTTTTATGAACTTTAGGTAACTCTAAACATAATTTACCTAGATAGTGTTTTCTCTTTTCCCCTCCTCTAGTTGCTTGATTCTATCATATGTTGGTATGCTTGATGGTGTCCCACATATCTCTTTGGGTTTGTATGTATATGTATGTATGTGTGTACATATGTATGTATTTTCTATTAATTAGACTGGATAATCTCAATTCACCTTTACTCAAATTTGCTGCTTCTTTCTTCTATCTGTTTTAATATGTTGTTGGACCCCTCAACTAAATTTTTCACTTCATGTATTGTCATTTTCAAATCCAGAATTCGGTTCCCTTTTATAATTCTCTTTATTGCTTAGTGAAATCTTATTCTAATTATTTTCTTTATTTCTTTAGACATGGTTTCATTGAGTTATCTGAACATATTTTCAGTAGATGATTTAAACTATTTGTGCAGTAAATCCAATATTTGATTTTCTTCAGGGACTGTCTCAGTTGATTGATTTTTGTTATACTTTTAAATTTCTTTTCATGTCCTGAAATTTTGTTGTTATTTAAGAGTGAAATTTCAAATAATATAACATGACAACTTTGGAAATAATATTCTCGGGCAGCCTGGGTGGCTCAGCGATTTAGTGCTGCCTTCAGCCCAGGGTGTGATTCTGGAGACCTAGGATCGAGTCCCATGTCAGGCTCCCTGCATGGAGCCTGCTTCTCCCTCTGCCTGTGTCTCTGCCTCTCTCTCTATCTGTGTCTCTCATGAATAAATAAATAAAATCTTTAAAAATAATAATAATATTCTCTTCCCTTCCCAGAGTTTGTTGTGTTGCTGCTTGTTATAGTTGTTGGTATTTATCTAATGATTTCCTTAACTAATTCTGTATAGTCTGTATTTGTGTGTGTGTGTAGTCACTAAAGTGTCTACTTGGTTAGATTGGACAGAAATATCCTTACACGACTAAAGCCAGTATATCTCTGTGTCTTTTCCAGGAGGGGTATACTTTGGGGGGTATACTTTTAACATCTGCACGTCTAAATCTTGTCTTAACTTTCACATCCTATATATGCAGAGCTTCAAGATCATCCAGAGGTGAGAAATTAAGGAATTTTCATGTTCTTGGACATATGTATGAGTCTACATGTGCATTCTACACTTCCAGGCATTTGTTGGAGTTTTTCAATGCCTTACATACATCTCAGACCTTAGCTTTTCTTTGTTGGTTGGATTTTTGTTTAGTCAATTGTTTACCTTGACTATTAGCCATTATTTCATTTAGCCATACCTAAAACTTTTAACAGTGAATATTTCAACAAATGTCACTGTCCCTCAGGAAAATGCTTTTAACATTGGATGACAAACAAAAATAAAGCTTTTCAAGTCAGATCTTCCAGAAAACCACTAGACAGATCAAAAAGCAAGACAGAAGGAAACAAGAAAGGAAAAGACAAGAAAAGACAAGACAAGACAAGAAAAGAAAAGAAAAAGAATTCTGTGAAAATAAAGTTCCTTCTGCTCCTTGTTGTACTAGGAATAAAGGTTGTAATTTCCAAGGTTACCACAGAGCTCGGAATGTGTAATAGGAATGGTGTACTTTAAAATGCTAGCAAGATGCAACTTCTTTTCTTATCCTACTTGGGTTGCTGTAAGTCTTTGGTTGACTTTCCAGAACTCTTGAAAATGTTTCTTTTAATCAGTTTTTTCCATCTTTTTCATTGCTTTTATAGAAGGGCAAATTTTTCAAGGTCCTTAAGCTTCTATTTTAAAACATTTCTCTATTTTTGTATATTTAAGTGTTATAAACTTTGTTATAATTAACATATATTTATATACACATAAATATGGTCATGTATGTTAATATATATAATAATATATATGTATGTCATTATCCTCATTATTTCCTACAAGACTCTTAAAACTAGAGTAAATAATTAGATTACAAAGTCAGCAATCATACTTTGAGAAACACCACTGTATAATTATACAGTACATGTGTGTATACGTATGTAGGTCTGCTCCCAGTTCCTGGCAGAGTTTCTGAAATCTTTGGGATTTTCTAAATGATAAGAGTTCCAAGCACATCTTTTGTTCTAACACTTGTTCTGTAATTCTAATTTCTGACAGAGATCTTGGATCTCTTGGAATTTCCTGAGTGACAGCAGTTTTGTCATCATCACTTTCTCCTCCCTCTTCCTCCTCCTCCTTCTCCTTCTCCTCTTTCCCTCCCCTCCTCCTCCTCCTCCTCCTCCTCCCCCTCCTCCTCCTCCTTCTCCTCCTCCTCCTCCTCCTCCTCCTCCTCCTCCTTCTTCTTCTTCTTCTTCTTCTTCTTCTTCTTCTTCTTCTTCTTCTTCTTCTTTCTTTTTCTTCACTTCTTCATTCTTTTCTCTTTTTAAAATGAGGTGATTTTTTTTAATGAGGTAGATTCCTGGATAGCTTCAGTTACCAGAAAGATCAAGCCATGGGTAGAAGTTTAGAAACTTCAACCCCACCTCCTCATCCTCTATGAAGGAGAGAGGAACAGAAGATTGAGTTAATGATTGATTATACCTGTGTGATGAAACTTCCATACAAATTCAAAAATACAGAGTTCATGGAGCTTCTGAGTTGCTGAACACATGGATGTGCTGGAAGATTGGCATGCCCAAAGGGGGCATAGAAGTTCTGTAGCCCTTTCCCATACCTTGTCCTGTGTATCTCTTTATCAGGCTGTTCATCTGTATCCTATATAATATCATGGGAAACTTGATTTACAGTTGGTCTGTCAGAAGTACTAAGGCTAGTTGGGATTTGTGATTGCCATCTGAAATAGGATGGAACTAAGCCTTTAATTTGTGAAATATAATGCTAATGCAGGGTAGATAGTATAATAACTGAATTGAATTGTAGGATATCCACTTTGTGTCAGAGAATTGGTTGATGCAGAAACAAACTGACACTAATAGTGTCAGAAGTGTTACAGGTGAGCAAAGGAAAGCAGTGAGTTTTTCCTACACAACTGCCTTAAACTAACAAGTAGGTTTGGGATTAGAAAGGAAAATGAATTCTACAATGAATATTTTCTAATTCTTCATTTTTCTTTAGACATGAAATAATTTTGTGTGGGACTCTGAACATCTAACATCTTTATCTAAAATAATGTCATTATCATTTCTTGGAGGAACTTGTGGGAGATTGGATACATCAGACACTGCATGGACTGCAATCCAGGACTCATAATACTCCAGTGATTTTGTGACCTGTTAGTAATTTCCTTGAGCTCTCATTTTCCACAGCAATATAGAAAGAATCTTTCCTTGCTCTAATGAAGTGTTAATTTTTAGAAAAATGAAATGCAGACCAAATTGTCCCCCTGGCTTGAGTTGAGCAAGAGCATAGATAGCATAGATCTATCACAGATGAACTTTGAAAGGTTAGGGGAGTTAGAATGCTGCAAATTTTATTAACAAAGCTCTGCTGGCTGCCATATGAATGCAAAAGTAGCCAGAGTGTCTTTCCTGGAGTACTTTCCTCTGGCTCTGTGTAGAACACTAACAGAGTAAGACAAGCAGAGATTACTCAGCTAATTGACTGGAGGCTGTGAATAGCTGATCAGGCCAAACAATCCTTTATGGTCTAACCAAGGCATGAATAATTGGAGGAGTCTGTGTTGAATGATGATTATCTTGTAGTTTATAGATAGATAGATAGATAGATAGATAGATAGATAGATAGATAGATAATGGTAATGTTTAGGAAACTCTTCCAATGACAGAAAAATAAATGTCTAGAATAATAATAAACAGCATATAATTTCAACAAAGTCAGGAATTCAAAACTTTATGCTAAGCATTGCCTTCTCCAGATTTTATTTTTTAATATGCAAGCTATTTGGGGGAATTTCATATAAAGTTCCTAATATTTCAATATAAATGAAATGGGCTGGCTAGTGGAAGAGCAGGCCTTTTGGAATTAGACTGCCCTAAATTTGTTTCCAGACCTTTAATGTCTGTGTGAAGCTGGTTGACTTGGTTATAAAACTGGTTGGTGGGTGGGTATTTGTGAGCTCTGCAGTGAAGACTTCAAGATCTAGGGTGAATGTTCCTTGTATGCAGGCACTACCCAAAGTGCTGCCCGTCACTTCTGTTCCTGTCCAGATCTATCAAAGGTCATGGAGATTTGACACTTGCTTGCCCTCACATTTTCACAATGTGAAAATTTTCACAGCCTCCATTCACTCAATCTCTTCAAGGGTGAATGAACTCAGAACTCTTTTCTAATAATGGTTATAAAATTCCAGACACCCTGTCCTGTCTGGTGGTACCCATGATGAGCTGTGGTATAGGTGAAGCTATAAAACTTAGTACAGGGGATCCCTGGGTGGCGCAGTGGTTTAGCGCCTGCCTTTGGCCCAGGGCGCGATCCTGGACACCCGGGATCGAGTCCCACGTCGGGCTCCCGGTGCATGGAGCCTGCTTCTCCCTCTGCCTGTGCCTCTGCCTCTCTCTCTCTCTCTCTGTGACTATCATTAAAAAAAAAAAAAACTTAGTACAAACTGGATAAAATCAGGAAGTTGACCTCACAAACCCTGCTTTGCTGTATTTCCCACCTGCTGAAATGGAATGGTGTCTGGAGAACAGGGGCAGATTAAGAACTACTGAGTGGAATGATCCCAGAAGCTGAACCACAAGAGAAATCTTTTGATAGAGTGGAAGCATGATGGGTTTAAAACTTCCTAACTTTTTGGGATACCTTGGGCCACATTCTCTCTGAATAGAATTTTCTTATATATAAAATATACATATATATGTATATATATGATAATTTATTAATATTTCTTTTTTAAAAAGACTTTATTTATTTATTCATGAGAGACACACAGAGAAAGGCAGAGACATAGGCAGAGGGAGAAGGCTTCCTGCGGGAAGCTCGGTGTAGGACTAGATCTGAGGACCCTGGGATCACGCCCTGAGCCAAAGGCAGACACTCAACCACTGAACCATCCAGGTGCCCCTATGAAGATTTCTTTTTATTGAATGGTCTTAGGGTCTGTCTGATTCCTGATAAATATTAAATTGCCTGATAGTTGTGTTTTGGAGACTTTTCTCCATAATATTCTGTACTTTCTCAGCCTCCAGTTCTTCACAGAACTAGGAATCACATGTCTCTCAGCTTCTCCAGTACAAGTTCCATGTGAGTCTGGTCCACTGGCACTGAGTCATCAGCGTGTAGTGATGTGCCTGGAACACAGTAGTTCCTTGAACACTCCTGGGGCAAGGGAGTAAATGAGTGAAAATGATTGCATATGTGCCCTTTAGTTGTTATGAGATTCAGAAGCTGATCCTATATTGACTTTTTGCCTTCCCTAGCCATATCAGGTGGGTAAGAGAAAGAACTGGCAGCTTCACTCATTTTAAGTTTTTTTTAAAAAAGATTTTATTTATTTACTCATGAGAGACACAGAGAGGCAGAGACACAGGCAGAGGGAGAAACAGGCTCACTGCAGGGAGCCTGATGTGGGATTCAATCCCAGGACTCCTGGATCATGCCCTGAGCCAGAGGCAAACACTCAACTGCTGAGCCACCCAGGCGTCCCTTAATACTTTTTCTTAATATTTTGCACCCACCAAAAGCACACAGTTTTCCCCCCACAAATGCATTATGCAAACTATACCCAGTGCCTAATTTGCTCCTGTAGGTGGGGATGCGGTGGGGAAATGAACCCCTCATGTCTGGTCGATATGAGAAGCATGTTAAGATCAGGTATGGAGTTAAGCTCGAATCAGGGTTATCCTGAGTGGCCAGGAACAAGACACAAACCAGAGTGAGAGAGTCCTGAGAGGAGAGGTGGAACCAGAAAAGGAGAACTTTCAGGAGACAAGGTTGGTGTCTATTTCTGCTGTTTATATTGGCCTGGAACATTAGTGTGTGTCCACAGAGCAGGCCCAGCTGTGGCTTGATCCTTTTTTCTGTTGGCTACCATTTTCCTGCCCTGCTCTTTCCAATTTTATCTCCCCTCTTTCTAGTCAACCATGTCTTCTCCAGATTTCCTGCATTGATCCTCATCTATAGTTAGTTTATTCCAAATCCGTTTGAAAAGCCCAAGGTACAGAAAACACTTAAAACAGGATTTCTCAGCCCTGACTGTACATAAGCATTACTGCCACAGCTTTGCAAAAATATCCGTCACTGAGCCACAAGCCAGATCAACTGAATCTTTGTCCTTTATAAGTAGAGCATAAGCATCAGGGTGTTTTTTTGTTTGGGTATTTTTGTTTTATGTTGTTTTGTTTTTGGTGGTGGTGGGGTTCTTTTAGCTCACTAGGTATGTCTAATTTGCAAACTAAGCCAAGGACTCCTATCTTAGAAATCAGTATTTTATTTTATTTTATTTTATTTTATTTTATTTTGATTGGAGAACAGCTAATTTTGCCTTATCATTGCTTGGCCTTACTCTCTACTGGCTTCTGTGAATTCTATACCCATTTTGTGCTTCAGTTCCTATTAACTCCACTATCTTTTTTTTCTCTTCCTTTGAGTGTAACAAAGATCAGTGTCCTGAGAGATTGGGAATAAGATGGTACGTTACTTTTTTAACATACTGTTGAACTGAGTCTGTTAGAATTTTATTGAGGATTTTTGCATCTATGTTCATCAGGGATATTGTACTGTAGTTCTCTTTTTGAGTGGAAGCTTTGTCTGATTTTGGAATCAGGGCAATTCTGGCCTCAGAATGGATTTGGAAATTTTTCTTCCTTTCCTATTTTTTGAAATAGTTTGAGAATAGGCATGAATTCTTCATTAAATGTTTTGTAGAATTCACCTATAAAGCTATCTGGTCCTGGACTATTGATTCTTGGGAGTTTTTTTTTTTTTTTATTATTGATTCAATTGCTTTACTGGTTATCAGTCTGTTCCAATTTTTTATTTCTTCCTGTTTCAGTTTTGGTGGTTTATTTATTTTTTTAAGTTTTATTTATTTATTCATGAGAGACATGGAGAGAGAGGCAGAGACATAGACAGAGGGAGTAGCAGACTCTCTGTGAGGAGCCTGATGTGGGACTTGATCCCAGGACCCCCAGATCATGACCTGAGCCAAAAGCAGATGCTCAACCACTGAGCCACCCAGGTGCCCCAGTTTTGGTGGTTTATATGTTTCTGAGAATTTATCCATTTCTCCTACATTGTTCAGGTTGTTGGCATGTAGTTTTTTTTTATAATTTTCACTTAAAATTGTTTGTTTTCCTATGGTGTCAGTTGTTATTTCTCATTTATTTATGGTTTTATTTATTTGTGTCCTTTCTCTTTTTTTCCTTGATATATATGGCTAGAGGTTTATTAATTTTATTTATTTTTTCAAAGAACCAGTTCCTAGTTTCATGTCTGTTTGTTTTTTCAGTTTCTGTATTATTTATTTCTGCTCTAATCTTTCTTGTTTCCTCCCTTTTCATGGTTTTAGGCTTGCTTTACTGTTCTTTTTTCTAGGTGTTTTAGGTGTAAAGTTGGGTTATTTGAGATTTTTCTTGCTTCTTGAGTTGGGCCTATATTCCTATAAATTTTCCTCTTAGAACCCCATTTGGTACATTCCAGAGGATATGGATCATTGTGTTTCCATTTTCATTTATTTCCATGCATTCTCTTAAAGTTTTTATTTAAACTCCAATTAGTTAACATATAGTGTAGTATTAGTTTCAGGTGTACAATTTAGTGATTCAACACTTCGATACAACACCCAGTGCTCATCCTAATCCCCATCACCTAGTTAACCCATATCCCCACCCACCTCCCTTCTGATAACCCTTAGTTTAGAGTCTGTTTCCTGGTTTGCCTCTCCCTTTCAATCCCCATTATGTTCATTTGTTACATTTCTTAATTTATACATATAAGTGAGAGCATATTGTGTTTATCTTTCTCTGACTTATCTCACTTAATACAATACTCTCTGGCTCCATCTATGTCATTGCAAATGGCAAGATTTCATTCTTTTTTATGGCTGAGTAATATTCTGATATATATATATCACTTCTTTATATATATATATATCACTTCTTATATATATATATCACTTCTTTTTTTAAAATATTTTATTTATTTATTCATGAGACACACACACACACACACAGAGGCAGAGACACAGACAGAGGGAGTAGCAGGCTCCCCTCAGGGCCCAATGTGGGACTTTGCTTGCCTTCTAGGAGCAGCACAGGGAAGTTTGGACTCTATTTCAGCTCCAAACTGTAGGGACCTGGTGTGGTGGGAATCTGCACTGATCTTTTGGGAGAGAGTCTTGCCATCCTGAGGTTGATGCAGGTTTGACTGAGAAGGGCTCAGAGGTGTGGTATTTGGACAAAACATGCTAACAACCAGGGTCTGAATTAGCTGCCCCTCAGTAGATGTCTCTGAACCTATGCTAAAGGGCAGGTAAGGGAAATGGAGCTCATTGGCTCTTTTGTCCCAAGAGAGACCTCTCTGCAAGTGACACCTCACATAGATGAACTCCAGGAAGAGTGAATAATGGTGCCCTGTGCACCTTAGGTGATCATAAGATGGTATCATCTGCCCTGGGATTGCTGGCCCATCTTGTCTCCAGGAGTAAGGCAATGACCTCAGAGCTCTATCCCAGCCAAGCCCACCAACCTCTAAAATTCTATTCTTTCAACACCACTGATTGCAAACACTGATAAAAATCAGCTCCTCTTGTTTCCCCAGCCAATGGCTTTAGGGAAGTGTTCTCTTGGTGTGTATCCCTGTGCACTCCACTCTCTCTTGCCCTTCTTGACCAGGGCTCCCTGCCTTCACAGCACCCATGATCCATTTCTCCCCAAAACCATGTCTCCACAATCTCTACCTTCCTCAATGTGGTTTCTTCTCTCCCTGCAGTTGTGCAGTTTGTTCTATCAGTCCTCAGATTGATTTGATGCGTATTCAGAATGACTTGATAGTTAACTAGCTGTGTATGAGTGATTAAGTAAACCTACTATGCCACCATTTTAGCTTTCCCCCTCTTTCCATGTATTTTTATTTCTTCTTTTATTTCCTGGTTGATCCATTCATTGTTTAGTGGCATATTATTTAACATCCATGTATTTGTGTTCTTCACATATTTTCTTTTGTGGTTGACTTCTAGTTTAGTAACAATGTGGTCAGAATATATGCATGGCATAACTTTGATCTTGATTTTGCTGAAGCTTGTTTTGTGGGCTAATATGTGAACTATTCTAGAGATGTCCCATGAACACTTTAAAATAATGTGTGAACTGCTTTAGGATGAAATGTTCTGAAATATATTTGTTAAGTCCATTGGTTCAGTGCATCATTTAAAGCCATTCTTTCCTTGTTGATTTTCTGTTTAAATGATCTATCTGTTCACTGATACAAGTGGGGTGTTAAAGTTCCCTCCCTATTATTATTGTGTTTGTATCATTTAGTTCCCTTAAGTTTGATATTAACTATTTTATATATTTGGGTGCTTCTATGTTGGATGCATACATATTTACAATTGTTATATCTTCTGGTTGGATTGTCCCCTTTATTATTACCTAGTGTTCTTCTTTGTCTCTTATTACACTCTTTGTTTTAAAGTCTAATTTTGTTCAATATAAGCATTGCTACTTCACCTTTCTTTTGACATTCATTTGCATGATAGATGTTTCACCACTCCTTCACTTTTAATCTACAGGTGTCTTTAGGTCTGAAATAAGTCTCCTATAGGCAGCATATTGATGGATCTTATTTTTTTTATACATTCAGTCACCCTATGTCTTTTGATTTCAATATTTAGTTCATTTACATTCAAAGTAATTATTGATAAATCTATGTTGCATTTTATTATTTGTTTTATAGTTGTTTCTGAAGATTTTCTCTGATCCTTTCTTGTCATTCTTTCATGTTTTGCTGATCTTCTTTAGTGATACATTTGGATTTCTTTCTTTTCATTCTTTTCATGTTTTCTGGTGGTTTTTTATATATAGTTACCATTAGGTTTTTAGGTAACATCTTCTGCATAAAGCAGTCTATATCAAGTTGGTGGTTGTTTAAGTTTGAACCCATTCTTTACACCTCTCCTTCCCACATTTTAGATATATGTTATTATATTTTGCATTCTTTTATTTTGTGAATTAATTGATTGATATTTTGTGGAAATATCCATTTCTACTGCTTTTGTGTTTCCTAATTTTAAACTGTCACTTTTGTTCTCTCCTTTCCACTCAGAAGAGTCCCTTTTAAAATTTCTTGCAGAGATGGTTTAGGGGTGGTAAACTCCTTTAGTTTTTGCTTGTCTGGAAATTCTTTATCTCTCCTTCTATTCTGAATGTTAGCTTTGCTGGATAGAATATTCTTGGTTTCAGATTTTTTCCCATTCAGCACTTTAGGTATATCATGTCAATCCCTTTTGACTTGGAAAATTTTCACTTAAAAGTCTCCTGCTAGCCTTATGGGTTTCCCCCTGTAAGTTACATATCTCTTTTTTTCTTGCTGCTTTTAACTTTTTTTCTTTATCACTATATTTTACCTATTTAATTACAATATCTCTGTGTGTATCTGCTTTTTTATTTTGATGGGAGTTCTCTGTGCCTCCTGGATCTAGATATCTCTTAACTTCCCCAGATTAGGGAAGTTTTCAGCTATTGTATCTTCAGATAAATTTTCTACTCCCTTTTCTCTGTCTTCTTTTGGGACTCCTATCATATGAATGCTATTACATTTGTGGAGTTATTGAGCTTCTTATATCCATTCTCATTTGTGTAATTCTTTTCTCTCTCTTTTGTTCAGCTTAATTACTCTTCATTACTCTGTCTTATAGGTCATTAATTCATTCCTCTGCTTCTTCCAGCCTGCTGTTCACTTCACCATGTGTGTTTCTCATTTCATTTATTGTATCCTTTATCTCTGCTATGTAATTTCTTATCTCTGTTTTAGGGCTCTCAATCATATCTTCCTTCTTCTCAAGTCCAGTGATTATTCTTATGATTACTACATAACATTCTGTTTAGTCATGTTATTTATATCTATTTTGCTTAAATTTATGGCTATGAACTTGTCCTTATTCTTTGTTTTGGGATAAATTTCTCTGTCTTCTCATTTGTGTAAATCTCTTGCCTGTTTTTCTGTGTTAGAAAAGTCAGCTACATCTTATTTTTTTTGAGGGTCAGGGCTTTAGGAAAAAGATGTCCTGTAGTGCCTTCTTGTGTGGTGTTCCCTGTCTCCCAGAGCTTGCACTTCCGGAAGTGTTTCCAATGTGTGCTGCATATGCTGTGCTGTTTTTTCCTGGCCTATTTATCCTTCAGACCAGTCATCTACAGAGACTGTCTTTCTCTACTGTGAGCAGTGTTTGGTCTCGGCCTAAATGCAGTGCATTTTATCTAGATGTGCTCTGGTGTGTTTGTGAAATGAGACCTATCACAACTGCTGCTAGAACCAAGATTCTGCAAAACTCCTATGTTGGGAAACCCAGTGTGAACAGGGGTTTGGGCCAAGCTTCTTAGGAAGGGGGCTTGCCATACTGGGACTCAGGCAAGGGTTACTGGAAGGGGTAGTTCCAGCAGAGCATGGGGAAGGTGGGAATTGGTGTAAGCAAGTCAAGTAGCAACTGTCTGAGCTATGCTGGTTCCCACAGCTGCCCTTCGTTTATGCTGAGGGGTGAAGGAGGGAAATAGTGCTAGCCAGTTCCTTCTCCATGAGTGCTGTCTCTCTGGGATGTGCTCAGAGATAAGCAGCTAACCTCATACTGTATGCCCCAGTTGCTCTTCAGATTCCTGTTTCCATGTGGTGTGTCTTTAGATTGTTTGCCTGCCTTCTCTCTAAGAACAGCCCAGTGTCCTCTGGGATCTATCCCAGCAAAGCCCTCTGAACTGTAAAATTTCAGACCTTAAGTTTCTGTGGTTGCCACAAGTCAGGAAACTCCACCTCTCTTGTTTTACACGCTAATTGCTATGGGGATTTGTGTTCCTGTGCTCCCTTGTGTGTTAGTCTGTTTCTTCCTTTTCTCAGTAATTTCAACTCTTTCCTAGCTGCAGCAGCCACAATCTGTTTCTTCCCTAAACCACGTCTCTGTACTTCCTACCCTCTTTGATGTGGCCTCTCCTCTGTCTTTAGTAGTGGAGTTGGTTCTGCCAGTCTTCAGGTCAATTTCTGTGGTATTTATGATTATTTGATAGTTATCTAATTGTAGTCCTGGGATGAGGCAAGCCAAGGGTCTTTCTACTCTGCCACCATCTTCCAACTCCCCTATTTTGAAAATATTTTAAAATCTCTTTTTTACATTATGTCATTTCATTATTCTATTTTCAAGCTTTTTTTTTGGGGGGGGGGGTTCACCTATTATCTACATTCTGCAGTTAAATCCACAATGATTTTTTTGGCATACTCTATATTATTCAGTTTGGGGATTATCATTTGGTTAATTTCTAAATTTTCCTTATGCCTACTGAGACATCAGTAGCATTCATGCATTGTGGGGCTAATATTCATTAATTATTTTTTTCCGAGACTTAATCATAATTTTCTGGTTTATTTCTTTGTTTTGTTGGTTAGTTTCTGTGTTTTAACTTAAAATATTTTTAATAAAATGTAAAGAGCCTATGTCAAGAAAATAATAGAACTTCACTAATGTATATATGTGAAGAAATCTTTATGGAAGGTAGTATTCAATATTACATACATTACAGTTTTCACTTCCAGAAGTGTTTCCAATGTGTGCTGCATATGCTGTGCTTTTTGCTCAGGGCACAATCCTGGGGTCTGGGGTTGAGTCTTTCATCAGGCTCCTTGTGGGGAGTCTGCTTCGTCCTCTGCCTATGTCTCTGCTGCCTCTCTCTGTGTGTCTCTCATGAATGAATGAATAAAAACTTATATATATATATATATATATATATATATATATATATATATATACACACACCCAGAAATGAAAGTGTTGGATCATATGGTAGGTCTATTTTTAAATTTCTGAGGAACCTCCATAACATTTTTCATAGTGGTTGTACCAATTTACATTCCCACCAACAGTGCACAATGGTTCCCTTTTACAATCTCACCAACTCTTTTTCTTTCTTTCTTTCTTTCTTTCTTTCTTTCTTTCTTTCTTTCTTTCTTTCTTTTCTTTCTTTCTTTCTTTCTTTCTTCTTTCTTTCTTTTCTTTCTCTTTTCCTTCTTCCTTCCTTCCTTCCTTCCTTCCTTCCTTCCTTCCTTCCTTCCTTCCTTCCTTCTTTCTTTCTTTCCATTCTGTCAAATGTGAATTGATGTCTTATTGTGGTTTTGATTTGCATTTCCATGAGGATTAGTGATACTGAGTATCTTTTTGTGTTCTGTTGGCCATTTGTATGTCTTCATTGAAAAATTGTCTATTCAGGTTCTCTGACCATTTTTTAATCAGATTGGTTTTTTTCTGGAATTGTATGAATTTTTTTATATATTTAGGATATTAACCCTTTATCAAATATATCATTGCAATCTTCTCCCATTCAGTATGTTGCCTTTTCATTTTTCTGATGGCTTTCTTAGTTGCGAAAAAACTTTTTATTTTGATGTAGTCCCAATAGTTTGTTTTTCCCTCACCTAAGGAGAAATACTTGAAAAAAAATACTGGTAAGCCTGATGTCAAAGAGTTCACTGCCTCTTTTTTTTTTTTTTTTTCTTTTAGGAGTTTAGGGTTTTAAGTCCTACATTGAGATTGTTAATACATTTTGAGTTTATTTTTGTATATGGTGTAGTGAAGTCATCCACTTTCATTGTTTCTTAGTGTTGCTGTCAAGTTTTCCTGGCACCGTTTATTGAAAGGACTGCATTGTATATTCTTGCTTCTTTTGTTGTACATTCATTAACCATATAAAATTGGGTTTATTTCTGAGTTCTCCATTTTTTTCCATTGGTCTATACATCTCTTTTTGTAGCAGTAGCACATTGTTTTGATTATTATAGCACTGTAATATGGTATGAAATCTGGGAGCCTGATACCTCCAGCTTTGCTCTATTTCACAAGTTAATTTGGTTATTCTGGATCTTTTCTATTTCCATAAAAATTTTAGAAATATTTGTTCTAGTTATGTGAAAAATGCTATTAGCAACTTAGTAGTGATTGAATTTAATCTGTTTTGGATAACATGGACATTTTAACACTTTTATTTGTTTCAATCCCTAAGCATATCTTTTCACATATTTGTACCATCTTCAATTTCTTTCAACAATGAAAATAGTTTCTAGAGTATAGATATTTACCTTACTTGGTTAAATCTATTCCTAGGGATTTTATTTGTTTTAATGGAATTTTAAATAAGATTTTAAAAAATTTCTCCTTGTGGTATTTTGTTGTTAGTGTAGAAATACATGGATTTCCTTATATTAATTTTGTATCCTATAATTTTACTGAAATACATATTAGTTCTAATTTTTTGATAGATTATTTAGGATTATTTATATATCATATTATCTGAAAATAGTGAAAGTTTTCCTTATTTCTTACCAATTTAGGTAAGACATTTAATTTTTTAATAAGTTTTCCTTATTTCTTACCAATTTAGGTAAGGACATTTAATTTTTCTTGTCTGATTAGTATGTCTACAACTTCCAATACTATGTTAATACAAGTGGTGAGAGTGTTATTGACTTGTTATTGATCTTAAAGGAAAAGTTTTGGCCTTTCACCTTTCAGTATGCTGTTAGATGTGAGTTTGTCATATATGAACTTTATTATGTTGAGGTTATGTCCCTCTTTCCTCACATTGCTGAGATTTTATTATGAATGTATATTGAATTTTATCAAATTATTTTTCTGTATCTATTAAGATGATCATAACTTGTATTCTCATTTTGTAATGTGTTATATCACATTTGTTGATTTATGGATATTAAACAATCCCTGCATCCATGGAATAAAGGCCACTCTTTCGTTATGTATTTTCTGTTTTGGTGATCCATTCATTGATGTAAATGGTGTGTTAACATCCCCTATTGTTATTGTATAATTGTCAGTTTCTCCTTTTATATCTGATAATAAATGCTTTATGTCGCTAGATGCTCCTGTGTTGGGTGCATAGATATTTATAATTGTTATATACTTTGTTAGGGATTGATCTCTTTATCATTATGTAATCTTTATCTCTTACTATACTCTTTGTTTTAAAGTGCATTTTGTATCATGTAAATATTGCTACCCAGTTTTCACTTTAATTTTCATGGATTTTGTTTTAATCTTTCACATTCAGTCAATGTGTGTCTTTAGATTGTTTGTTTGTTTTGTTTGTTTGTTTTCTACATCCAGTCACCTTATGTCTTTTGATTGGAAAATTTAGTCCATTTATATTAAAGTAATTATTTACAGGTATGTAATTATTGCCGTTTCATTAATTGTTTCCTGATTATTTTTAAAATCTCTGTTCCTTTCTTCTTCTCTCTCTCTCTATCCTTTTATTCTGATGGTTTTCTTTAGTATTATGTTTGGATATTTTTCTCTATATTTTTTGTGTACCTATTGTATGTTTTATTTTGTGCTTCCCATGAGGTTAATTTATAATACACTATGCATATAGCAGTCTATATTAAGTTGCTAGCCATTCAAATTTGAACACATTTTAAAATTCCTAAATTTTTAGTCTCCCATTCACATTATTTATTATAGTTACATCTTCTCATTTTATTAGTTTCTTAGCTAATTATTATAGATATGATTGATTTTACCACTTTCATCTTTAACCTTCATACTAGCTTAATAAGTGACTGGTCTACTATATTACAGTTTACTTTTACTGATGAGATTTGTTCTTTCATAATTTTCTTACTTCTAGTTATGACCTTTTCTTTTCAGCTTAAAGAAGTTCCTTTAACATTTCTTGTAAGGTCAATTTAGTAATGATTAACACCTTTATTATTATTTTTTTATTTTTCTGGTAAGCTATATCTCATTCAATTTTGAATGATTAACTTTGCTGGGTATAATATTGGTTGTAGGATCTTTCTTTTCAGCATGTTGGTAGTGCTGCTATCTTCTGGCTTACACAGTTTCTGCTGAAAAATAAACTGATATCCCTATGGAGTTTTCACCCCATAGTTTTTCTTACAGATACCTGACTCTCTCCCTCCTCTTTCTCCCCAGTGCCCACTAGATCTTGGGACCATCATCAGTATGCAGCCCATGCCACTGTGGCCATGTTTGTGCAAAAAACAAGATTAGACCCTTGCAGCTGACCTCCATCACTGCAAGTGCACCCCTGCATCTATATATCTTCATGCTACCAATCTCTACCTGCTTCGTGCATGCCCATAATGAGATCCTAAAGCTAGGAAAGTGCATGCTGAAAGCCAAGGTTCTCAGACCTACTTGTGGGCCTAGATCTGGCCTTATCTTCTATTATTAGTATGCATTGATGAGCTCTCTTACAAATAGTCTTTCTAACTCTGCACCTGAACATTTTCCACCTTACTTCCTTTGATGGTGTTTAAAGCTGTGTATATGACTGTGGTGATATCATGCAGCCACAGAAGTACAGACTGATGTTTAAAGTCCCAACAACTGCCATAAGTAGAATCCTAGAAGTAGAGAGAAAGAAGGACAAAATGTGTATTAAATCAAATAATGGCCGAGAACTTCCCAAAATGTTGGGAAGAGATTTGGAGATACATGTTGAAGAAGCTAATTGAATGCCTAAAATTTCAAACTTCTCTAAGATACATAATAAAATCAGTGAAATCTGCAGTGGGTCTGGGATGGCTGTATTGAACTTTGGTTCCTTCAGTAGGCTTCTCTGCAGAGTAGTTCCCTGGTAACTGTAGTTACTCCCACTGTGCAGCTGAAAATGATAGCTTCTGCTCTTTTATTGTTCTTTGCTCTCTATACACCTCAGCTTTGGGTGTTTAGGTGAGATGAAACCAAAGCAATACCTTTATGTGGTGCCCCAAAAGGATGAGGAAACTAGTTGCTCACCCAATTCCCTTTTCTGGTGAGAAGAACTCTTTCTAATTGGGGATTCCCTCTTCATACTGAGCAAAGTTGGCCTGGAATAGGGAGTAATGCAGACAAAATGAGGTTGTCATTCCCTTTTTTGTGTGTGCAGTTATTCTCAGATATTTTTTTGTTTCTTTCACTGTGTTGCTAAAATTTGTGAAGTGGACTCCTGAATATTTACAAGCTGAATATTCATGGATAGTTGTCTTATTGCTAATCTTTGTCAGAGGATGGAGGCTGTGACCTCTGATGCTGCAATTTTGGCAATGATACATCCTATTCATCCCTAAACAAATTCTTGGGCTGCTTCCACATTTTAAGTATTATGAATAATGCTGCTGTGAACAGGGAGGTACCAATATCTCATTAAGACCCCGTTTTCAGTTTTTTTGAATACATATCCACGAATATGTACCCATATATCCATATCACATGGTAATTCCATTTTTTTAAAAAATTTTTATTGGAGTACAATTTGCCAATATGTAGCATAACACCCAGGGCTCATCCTGCCAAATGTCCCCCCATTGCCCATCACCCAGTCACCCCAACCCCCCACCCACCTCCCCTTCCACTACCCCTTGTTCATTTCCCAGAGTTAGGTGTTTCTCATGTTTTGTCACCCTCATTGATATTTTCACTCATTTTCTCTCCTTTCCCTTTATTCCCTTTCACTAATTTTTATATTGCACTGTTGGTGAGAATGTGAACTGGTGCAGCCACTCTGGAAAACTGTGTGGAGGTTCCTCAAAGAGTTAAAAATAGACCTGCCCTACGACCCAGCAATTGCACTGTTGGGGATTTACCCCAAAGATTCAGATGCAGTGAAACGCCGGGACACCTGCACCCCGATGTTTCTAGCAGCAATGGCCACAATAGCCAAACTGTGGAAGGAGCCTCGGTGTCCATCGAAAGATGAGTGGATAAAGAAGATGTGGTTTATGTATACAATGGAATATTCCTCAGCCATTAGAAACGGCAAATACCCACCATTTGCTTCGACGCGGATGGAACTGGAGGTTATTATGCTGAGTGAAATAAGTCAATTGGAAAAGGACAAACTATATGGTAATTCCATTTTTAATTTTTTGAGAACCATACTGTTTTCTATAGCAGCTGTACCATTTTACACTCCCACCAACAGTGCACATGTTCCAATTTCCTCACATCTTCATCAAGAAGTGTTTTTTTGCTGTAATTGTTTTCATATTAACCATCCTAACAGTATGAAGTAAATTATATTGCAATTTTGATTTGTATTTCGCTAATAATTAATCATATGGAGCATCTTTTCACGTGGTTATTGACTATTTGTATATCTTCTTTGGAGAAATTTCTATGCAAGTCCATCTATTTTTGAATTTAAATGTTTAAAATATTTTGTAGTTGACTTTTAAGACTTCTTCATGTATTCTGAATTTTGATCTCTTATCAGATATATGGTTTATGAATATTTTCTCCCATCCTATGCATCATCTTTTTACTCTGTTGATAGGGATTTTTGATGCAAATATTTTAAAACTTACATAAAGTCCAATGTGTCCATTTTATCTTTTGTTATCTTTTGTTGTCTGTGCATATCATTATCAGTAAATTATTGCCAAATCTAATATCATGAAGATTTTTTAAAAAGATTTTATTTATTTATTCATAGAGACACAGAGAGAGAGAGGGGCAGAGGCACAGGCAGAAGGAGAAGCAGGCTCCATGCAGGAAGCCTGACGTGGGACTCGATCCAGGGTCCCCAGGATCAAACCCCAGGCTGCAGGTGGCGCTAAACCGCTGCACCACTGGGGCTGCCCTTATCATGAAGATTTTGATTTTTGTTATCTCCTAACAGTTTTCTGGTTTTAAGTCTAACATTTAAGATCTTGACATATTTTTATTTAATTTCTTATGTAACATTAGGTAGTAGTCCAGTATCATTCTTTTACACGTGGATATAGATTCTCAGCACCGTTTGTTGAGAAGCCTGTCCTTTTAATTGAATTGTCTTGGTGACCTTGTCAAAAATCACTTGACCATACAGACAGGTGTTTATTTCTGCACTCTCTATTCAATTCCATTATCTATATGTCTGTCTTTATGCTAGTCCACACTATTTTTATTACAGTAGCTTTGCAATAAGTTTTGAAAAAAGGAAGTATGAATTCTTTAGGTTTTCTTTTTCAAGATTGTTTTGACTATTTGGAATGATGATATTCCCCATGAATTTTAAGATGAGTTTTCCTATTTCTGTAAATCAAATCGTTGATAAATTAATAATTATTGCATTAAATCTGTAGATCATTTTGTGTATATTGAGATATTAATATTAAGTCTTTCAATCTGTGAACATGAGATGTTTTCCCATTTATTTATGTCTTCTTTAATTTCTTCCTACAGTGTTTTCTAGTTTTCATTGTGCAAGACTTTCATCTCCTTGGCTAAGTCCTTAAGTATCTTACTCATTTTGTGGCTATTATAAATGAAATTGTTTTATTAATTTCACTTTGAGATTGTTCATTGTTAGTGTGAAGAAATTAAACAGATTTTCACGTGTTGATTTTTTTTAATAATAAATTTATTTTTTTATTGGTGTTCAATTTGCCAACATACAGAATAACACCCAGTGCTCATCCCGTCAAGTGTCACGTGTTGATTTTGTATTAAGCTACATTGATGAACTAACTTATCAGTTATAAAGGTTTTTGTGTGATAATTTTATGGTTTTCTATTATAAATTATATTATCTGTGAACAGAAATAATGTTAGTTCTTCCTTTCCTATTTGGATGCCTTTCTATTACTTTTCTTACCTGCTGTCTATGGCTAGGACTTCCAGTATGATATTAAATAAAAAAGGTGAATTTGAGCATATTTGATTTTTTTTTTTAGAAGAAAAGTTTTCAGTCTTTCACTGTTGAGGATGATGTTCACTGTGGAGTTTTCATATATGGATTTTAGTTTACTTCTACTCCTAGTTTGTTGAGTGTTTCGATTATGAAAGGGTGTTGAATTTTGTTAAAGGCTTTTTCTGCATCAATTGAGGTGATCATGTATTTTTAAACTTCAATTTGTGTATATTATGTTTTACAGTGATCAATTTTCCCATGTTGTGACATCTCTGAATTGCAGAAATTAATCCCACTTTCTTAAGATGTATAATCTTTTTAATATGCTGCTGAATTCAGTTTGCTGAATTCAGAATTTTTTTTGAGGACTTGTGAATTAATGTTTATGAGGAATATTGTTCTCTAGTTTCTGTTTCCTGTTGTGTCTTCCTGGTTTCAATATCAGTGTAATACTGGCCTCTGAATGAGTCAGAGCGTTCTCTCCTATACTTCTTTAAGGAAAAAGTTTTCAAATGCATTTGTGTTAGCCCAATGTGTTAGCTCTTTACATGTTTGGTAGAATTTACAGTGAAGCCATTGTTTCCAAAACTTTTTGTTAGGAAACTTTTCATCACTGACTCAGTCTGCACTATTTTTGTAGAACCTCTCTATAGAATTTCTCTTTTTGACCTGAAAATCTTGCTTCAAATATTTTTATTTTATATTATTAACTGTGTAAATGTTTATAAATGGTGCATCATCTTGCTCTATTGAAACTTGTTTATACCTTACTTTCTCTCATTTATTTTTTAATTTAAAGTCTATGTTATCTGATATTAGTATAGCCACCGTGCTGTTTTGGTTATATTTGCATGAAATATCTTTTTCTTTCTTTAACAGTCACCCTAATTTTCTCTGGATTTAAAGTTAGTCTTTTTTAGATGGCATATTTTATACAGCAGTTGGATCAAGTGTTTATTTGTTCTGCAGTTTCTGTCTTTTTATTGGATAGCTTAATTAATTTAAGGTTAAACTGATTACTGATAAGGAGGGACTTCTGTCATTTTGCTATTTGCTTTCTATATTTCTTATAGCTTTTTCTCCCTCACGTTTTGCATAACTGTCTTTTTTTGTGTTTAGTTGATTTCCTTTTTTAAATGAAACAAACTATTCTCATTTATTTTTGCATATATTATTTAGTTATCTTCTATGTAGTTACCATGGGGCTTATATTTAACATTCTAAAGTTATAGCATTCTATTTTGAATTTTTAGCAGATTGACTTCAATAACATAAAAAAGCTCTGCTCTTTTAACAGCTCTATTCAATCCCTTTAGTTGTTGATGTCACAAAATTACATAAATTGTGTTTCCCTAAGCATAAACTAATAATTTACTAAATGCACTGATCTCTTAAATAAAGTAGAAAATAAAATGTGTAGTTCCAAAAATACTAGCTTTTACACTAATATATATTATTAAAATGTTATTTTAAAATTTTATTTGTGTTTTTATATTTAATGTAGTTTTAATGAGCATAAGGATAGTCCCATGTGCTTCTACACATGTTTACAAACACTTATATTTTAATGAAAGAAGATGTTACTTAAATGGGATCATACAGTGTCATTTCAATGAGTTAAGCATATGGAAATTTCCATATGCTTCCACATATTACTTTACAAACACTTGCAA
Source organism: Canis lupus baileyi (assembly GCF_048164855.1). Lineage (NCBI taxonomy): Eukaryota > Metazoa > Chordata > Mammalia > Carnivora > Canidae > Canis > Canis lupus. The sequence continues at coordinate 26,779,727 of NC_132857.1, read as the reverse complement.
CTTTTTAAAAATTTGTTTTTGTTTTAATTCCAGTTAGTTAACATATAGTGTTATGTTAGTTTCAGGTGTATAATATATTGATATATTGATGCAACAATTCCATACATCATCCAGTGTTCATCATAAGTGCACTCCTAATCCCTGTCACCTTTTTCACGCATCCCCTCACTCACCTTCCATCTAGTAACCATCAGATTGTTCTCTATAATTAAGAATATTTTTCTTTCTTTGACTCCCTCTATATATATATTCTCCCTTTGTTTTTTTGTTATTAAATTCCACATATGAGTGAAATAACATGGCATTCATCTTTCTCTGACTTATTTCTCTTAGCATTATATTCTGTAGCTCCATTCATGTCAGTGCAAATAGCAAAATTTCATTCTTTTTTATGCTGGAGTAATATTCCATTTTTATATATACCACATTTTCTTTATCTATTCATCAATTGATGGATATTTGGGCTGCTTCCAGATGTTGGGTATTGTAAACAATGTTGCTATAAACACAGGAGTGAATATTTGAATTAGTGGGGTTTTTTTTGTATTTTTTTTTTGTATTCTTTGAGTAAATATCTACAAACTAGCATATTTTTTTAATGTATTAGTCTCTTCAGTGATGTGGGAAGGGTGAGTTCTATCCTGCCAGTTTTATAATTCTGCAAGTGCTCACTTCCTGTATCTGTCTAATTTTTTAGACATTTAGTGTGGAGTATAACTTTGCTGTTTATATTTTTCATGGCTTTATTGCTTCTTGATCTTAAAGAGTAGGGCACATTGGAAAGCCATGGACTCCTCTACTAGAGATTACACAATCAATGCATAAAATATTTTGTATCAATCATATTGGGACTGAGAAACAAGGAATGGATAGAGAGGCATCTTATTTCATACCAAGTCCTTGGAAAATTGAGCAAGTGATGATATAAAAGTGATAATCTCCCTCTTATGGCCCCCATCAACATTCTTAAGAAGAGGCAAAGATCTTAAAAGATCAGTAGAAAGACTTTTTTCTGTTTCTTTTTCATCATCCCAGCTCAAGATTAAGTACCCAGCTAGTTCCCAGTAAGGAGTTATGGATGTTCTGGAGCACCTCCATTTCATCTAAGGTAAAAGAAATCTTGTTTTATACCTGTAGTTACATATAAAGAATATGCCATGAGGCTTCCTTTTCATTCTAGTGGATTCATTAGGCAGAAAACACAGGTCAACCAGGACTTTATTTTTTTTTAATTTTTATTTATTTATGATAGGCACACAGTGAGAGAGAGAGAGGCAGAGACACAGGCAGAGGGAGAAGCAGGCTCCATGCACGGGTCTCCAGGATCGCGCCCTGGGCCAAAGGCAGGCGCTAAACCGCTGCGCCACCCAGGGATCCCCTCAATTAGGCCTTTTCCTAAGTACATAAAGTAATACATTGACACTGTCGGTGAATTCCCAAATGTCCTCCTCTATCTTCCTTTTCCTGTACTACTCGTCAACTCCCCTCTTCCTTCCTCTTTTTTTTTTTTTTTTATAATTGCTTACATCCCATTTCCCTTATTCTTTTCCCCAACTGGGTCAGTCAATTGCTTTTAATATAGTATGTTTACTCTGTCTTGGACTATACTAATCAATGCAAGAGATAGAGCAGATTATAATAATATTTTACTATATTTGTTTAATACTAGATTTGGAGAAATTGGAGCTCATATGCACCGTTAGTGGGAATGTAAAATGGTACAGCTGCTATGGAAAATATTATGACAGTTCCTCAAAAAACTAAATATAGAATTACCATGTGACCCAATAATTCTACTCATTGATATATATGCAAAAGAGTTGAAAACAGGGTTTTACAGAGATATTTGTACATCTGTGCTAATGGCAGAATTATTCACAATCATGAAAACATCCCAGAAGTCCACTAATGGATGGATAGATAAGCAGAATATTATATATACATACGCTGATTTTATTAAAAAGACAAGGCTGTGAATAAAAAGATTGTGAGATAATTATTGCAGATTAAATGAGATTAGAGAGACATGACCACAAAGACAATGCAGAAACCTTAACTGGATCTTGGTTTGAAAGTAGACTACTATAAAAATCTGTATTTGAAAAATTGAGGAAATTTGGAAAAAGAGGAAGTTTTAGCTTATATTAGATAATGATTTTTTTAGGTATGATACTGGTATTTGGCTATAATAAGAGAATACTTTTATTTTCAGGAAATGCCTAATGAAGTATTTAGGGAAGAAGTGTCATATCTTTAATTTATGCCCACATGTGCACACATGCACATACACAAACATTATCATCACACATGAGAGGCCTTGAACATTCCAATCCACACCAGGATGGATTATTTCCTGATTTCTATACATACCACACTTTTAAGATCTAACCCTTTGTACATACTCCTCTATGTATATGAAATGCCAAAGGTGGCCCAATCCTTCTAAAAGATGCTCAATTATCTTTGAAGACAATGTCAAAGTCTCTCCTGTGAAGTTAGTCCTGCTTTCCACAGTGGATGCTGGTTGCACCTTCCTCTGCAATCCCAACATCTATTGAACTTATTTCTGTTGTAAAATTTACTTCACTTGAAATTTTTCTATCCGTCAACTCCTGCAAAATAAAGGCCATGTTCTATCTACCTGTATAGTCTATATCCTTGCAGAGTTTTCAACCTGCATTATATGCATGGTAATTGTAAATTGGTCAAATGATTCAATAAGTAAGTAAATTTCAAAATTAGAGTTCTGAATGTTCCATGACTTACCAGTAGCAGCATAGGAGGTTGATCGTAAGAAACTCAAACTCTGGGCTCATGGCAACTGTGGCCAATACAATGGGTTCAACATATGCTATTGTCTTTCAGACACAGGATGTATTCATTTCCCAGCCTCACTGTAATTATGCTAGAATTATCTAGCTGGATTGAAGTGATATAAGTCCCGTCTAAGCCTAGTTCTTAAAAAGATCTTCCATGATCCTCAGCTCTTTATATTCTTACTGTAGTGGTCTTGGGCCATGTTTCATGTGGAATGGCTTCAAAATAGAGGAGGACATCCTACATTAAGACTGGCTTGAATGAGATATAAACTGTATAATAGTATAAACTTATACTATTAAGCCACCGAGACTTAGAGGCTGGTTTGTTACTGTAACATTGTATATTTTATCCTAATTACTAACTACTCTGTAGGGCTCCTTTTAGTGAAGTCATTAGAAGACATTATCTAACCCTATCTGCCAAAATGAGGATGTGCAAATAGCTTCCTTTCTGGATAGTTACAGGATTTGTGAGTTCAGGAAAAAGAAACTGGTAATAGATGAGACAGTGGTATTTCATTAGAATTGGACAGAGAGATATAGAAAGTGGAAGTGGGAAGGTGCTAAAATCAAATTTTGTGGTTTCTTCTACTCATTCTTCTTCCAATTTCATTCATTTGATGTACTGAATAATTTCTTGTAATAAATGTAGAGTGTTCCAGGCATAGCACACAAGATCAGGGTACTGAGAGAGAGAGAGAGAGAGAGAGAGAGAGAGTCATTCTTGCAGGCTTTTTAGATGACAATGAGCAGTATTTGGCTGAAAACTCAGTGACTCCTTACCATTTTTCATGTGCCAGATCAAAGGATTAAGCTAACACAAAGTAAAATATTTAAAGGAAAAGAAGATATTACAAATTAACTCACATGATTTGTTGAAGGAAGTGCAATTGCCTTTTCTATTAAGCAAAATAAAATGTTTTATATAAAAGAAAATCTAAATGGAGCTAGAATTCCCACTCTCAGCCCTACATTATGTAATGATACATATGCAGTTACCATAAAAATGAAATATTTAAAAATTAACAAAATTTAAGTAAATGGTTGGTGGATGATAAGAACCAGGCATGTCACTGCTGATTGAGAATTTACAAGTAAACAATGAAAGGATGCTATAAAGACCTATATGATTAGAGTTGAAGACAATATAAACTCATGTTCAGCTTAATACAGATACAAATGGTTACATAGAGAATTATATATAAATATATGCATATAAACAGGTCAGTAGATTCACATGTATTTCCTGGCTCTTTTACTTAAAGGAGACTAGAAGGAATCACATACCAGTAGCAGAGAGCACATCTGGTGCTCAAATCTTTGTTTTTAATACCATTTTCCAAGAAAAAAACCTGGATTTTCCAATATATGTACTTTTTATTTGCTGTTTTTGCTTTATTCCACTAGCTAGGTGTTACATCCTGAATGTTTGTATACCCCCTTGTAATTCATAGATTGAAGCCCTGACCAGTGTGGCTTTGTTTACAAATAGGGCTCCTATGGAAATAACTAAGGCTATACAATTAAGGTTAGTAGGGGCCCTAATCAATAGGATTACATATTCTTATAAGAATGATCACCAGAAAACTTCCTAGTTTGCTCTTTCTCTGCTATGGGAGGACACAGTGATAAGCTGCCATCTGCAAGCCAGGAAGAGGGCTCTCACCAGAATTTCACTTCACTGGCACTCTGATCTTGGACTTTGAGCTTCCAGAACTATGAAAATAAATGTCTATTGATTTTTTAAGATTTTATTTATTTACTTGACACACACACACACACAGAGGGAGAACAAGCAGGGGGAGGTGCAGAGGGAGAGGGAAAAGCAGGCTCTCCTGAGCAGGGAGCCTAACACGAGGATTGATTCCAGAAACCTGGGATCATGACCTGAGCTCAAGGCAGATGCTTAGCCAACTGAGCCACTCAGGTGCCCTTGAATGTCCATTGTTTAAGCCACTCAGCCTGTGGTGTTTTCTGTGGTCTATTTTTTTTTTTTAGCCCATAAAGTAATATACAGTGATTTTAAATATGACGTTGAGTAGAAGTAGTGAGAGGTTATGAGGATATCTCTATTTTACTCATGATCTTAGTGGGAAAGCTTCCATTTCCTTACCAACAAATATGAGGTTAACTTTATGGGTTTCAGTTTGTTTTGGGGGGGACTACTTTTTTTTTATAGATATTCCTAATCAAACTGATAAAGTTCCCTTCTATTCCTAGTTTATGAGAGTTTTTATCATGAATGGTTTTAGGCTTGTATCAAATGTCTTTCTGCAATACTTGATTTGTTCATATGATTTTTATTCTCTAGTCTGTTGATAAGGTAGATTAAGTTGATTTTTCAGATAGTAAAATATCCTTGCATACCTGGAATAGATCCCACTTAGTCATGTTGTATATATATTTTTACACTTTTTTGATATTGTTAGCTAACATTTTGTGAAGAATGTATGTTTACAAAATACATTAGTCTGTCCTTTCTTTTCTTAAAATGTCTTTCTCTTGTTTTGGTATTAGGGTCATAGTGGCATCATCAAATGAGTTAAAGGATATTCTTTCCACTTACATTTTGCGAAAGATATTTGGTAAAACTGGAGTTAATTCTTCCTTAAATATTTGGCAGAATTCAACAGTGACTCTATCTGGTCCCAGTACTTCCTTTTTGAAAATTTTATTAGCTATTGATGAAATTTCTTTAATAGAGATGGGTCTTTACCAATACCAATTATCTATTTCTCCCAGAGTGATTTTAAGTAACTGGTACATTTAATCTAATTTTTCAAACTTGTAGGTGTAGTGCTTCTTGTAGTTTTCCTTTATTAACAGTTTACCTTCCATGGGATGTGTGGTGGTGATCTGGCATTCATTTTTCATAATGATAATTTGCATCTTACTCTGTTTTTCTTGGTTAGTGTGTTTATTGGTTAATTAAGTTAATTGATCCTCTCAAAGAACCAGCTTTTGACTTCATTAATTTTCCTTTATGTTTTCAAGTTCATTGATTTATGCTTTAATTTTTTTCTTTTCTCCTTTTGCCTTATGCATAAATTTCTATAGTTTCCTAAGATGATCTTAGGATGCAGCCAATGCTATAATTTCCATATAAGCACTGCATTTGTTTCAATACTACAAATTTTGATAAATTGTATTTTCATTTTCATTAGTTCACAATACATTTTAAATTTCTTTTTTAAAAAAATATTTATTTATTTATGATAGACACAGAGAGAGAGAGAGAGAGAGAGAGAGAAAGAGAGAGGGAGAGGCAGAGACACAGGCAGAGGGAGAAGCAGGCTCCATGCACCGGGAGCCTGATGCGGGACTCGATCCCGGGTGTCCATGATCGCGCCCTGGGCCAAAGGCAGGCGCCAAAGCACTGCGCCACCCAGGGATCCCCAGTTCCTCTGGTTCTTTTGATAAGTCATGGCATGGTATATCTTTCTCCATTCCTTTATTGTAACCTATTTGAGTTGTTATATTTAATGTGGGTTTCTTGTCAACACACATAGTTATGTCATTTTTTAATCCACTCTAAGTGATTATTGGTAGAAATGGATTAATATCTACTCATTATTAACAACTTTTTTTTCTATTTGTTGTTTGTTCTTTATGTTTTTATGTTCCCCTTTTTTACCTTGCTTTTTAATTGACTGTTTTATATCATCCCGTTTTACCTCCCTGTTTAGCATACCAATTACACTTTTTAAAAAATGAGTAGTTGCTCCAGATTTTTAAGAATCCAAAATTCCTTTAAAATAACAAAGTATCATTCACATGTGTACAGTTACCTAAAACTGATTGCTCTGTTCCATCCTTAGGATACTGTTGCCATTCTTTCCACTTATTTATAGCTATAAATACCTAATGTACAATTACTATTATTACCTAAGGCAGTTATCTTTTAGATCAATTAAAAATAAGAAAAAATAAAGATTTTATTTCAATTGTATTTATTCTTTCTCAGACACTACTCTTTTTGTTATGTAGGTATTAGGTGCTTGAAGAATGATTAATACTTCCTGAAGAACATGTCTGCTGGCAATAAATTAAATTAGATTTGTCTGTGAAAGTATTTATTTCCCTTTCACTTTTGAAGGGTAATTTTGCTGAATAAAGAATTATTGGTGAGGAAGTTGTTTTTCAGGAGTGGGACCAGTAGTGGCCGCGACAGCCTCAGGTCTGGGGGAGTCATGGAGCTTTTTTTTTTTTTTTTAATCTCATGGATATAGCAAATAGACATGTCTTCATGAGGCAGGGGTGGGAAGATGGGCAAAGTGGGTGAAGAGGGCCAAAAGGTGCAAGTTTCAAGTTATAAAAAGTCTCAAGTATGTAATGTACAGCATGGTGACTATAGTTAATGAGACTCTATTGCCTATTTGAAAGTAGCTAGGAGAGTGGATTTTAAAAGTGCTTATAAAAAAATGTATATCTAGGTTTGGTGACAGATGCTCACTGGAATATTGTGATGATCTTCTGTAATACATATAAATATTGACTTATGATGTTGTACTACTAAAACTAATGTTACAAGTCAATGATAACCTCACTTTTTAAATTTATTTTAAAATTTTTATTTATTAATTAAATTAATTTATATGAGAGAGAACAAGCAAGTGAGTGGGGGCAGAGTAGAAGAAGAGGGAGAGAATCTCAAACAGATTCTGCACTGAGTGTGGAGCCCAACAAGGGGCTTGATCCCAGGACCCTGAGATCATGACCTGAGCTGAAACCAAGAGTCAGATGCTTAACTGACTGAGCCACCCAGGTGTCAATGATATTCCATTTACAAAGAGAGGAAAAAAGAAAATTCTAGCCCGATGAGTCAGCCCCTGGCAAGTGTCTTGGGGATGTGGCGCCTTCAACCATGTGCTAGGAGGTCACATCTGGAACAGTGATGGTAACTGCAGCATCCCCAACTGCAGCCTGTAAAGAAGGTTCCGGGCTGTGGGTGTGGACACAATGAGGAGTCTCCTTTACTCATAAAACTGATCCAGAAGTGCAGCTGCTGTTCTGACACCCACATTGACATTCATGGCTTTTCCAGCATCTAGAGGCCACCTTTGTCACCTGGTTTGTGGCCTTTCTTACATCTTCAAAGTCAGCAGCGTGGCATTTTTTACTCTACTCTCTTTTTGTTTGAATGGCTTCTGACAAGAACTGTACTATAGTTGTTTTCCTTATTCCTCTGTGAGGTGTCAGCCCCCTCCCCTGGCCTCTCTAACTACTTAGATGTAGCTCCTCTTCGGAATTTACTCTTCCTGGTACTTCTCTGAGGTTCCTGGTTATCAGTCTGGATGCCATTAATTTTGGAAATTCTTGGCCCTTTTTGTTTTGAATATTTTTAATGTTTTGTTGTCTCTACTTCTGACATTCCAATTATACCTATGTTCCACACTTTGAAATGTCACACAGTTCTTGGATATCCTCTTCTATTTATTTGTTTTGCTTTGTTTTGGTTCTTTTCTCTCTCTCTCTCTTTGTATTTTATTCTGGCCAATGTCTTTTGCTCTATCTTTTAGCTCACTGACTCTTTTCTTGGGCTTAGTGATAAGCCCATCAAAGGCATTCTTTATTTATTTGGCAGTGTTTTTTATTTAGAACATTTCCTTTTAATTATTTTTTGGATTTTCACTTTTCACTTGCATTACTCATCCTTTATTTCACATTGTCTAATTTTTCCACTGGAGTTTTTATCAATTATACATATTTTCAATTCCCTATTTGATAATTCCAACAAAGGTATCATAGCTGAGTCCAGTTCTGATGCTTGCTTTGTGTCTTCAGATTGTGTATATATTTTTTTTTTCCTCATGGCATGCCTTATAATGTTATGTTGAAAGCTGGACATGTTGCATCAGGTACTAGAAACTGAGGTAAAAAGGACTTTAATGTGAGGACTGATGTTAATCTGACTATGAGTCAGGCTGTGTTTTGTCTTTAATACAGCTATAAGTGCCAAAAGCTGCAAAGTCCTTTTCTCTCTCTCTGTTTTTTAATGGTATACTATTTTGACTTTGGACTTTTCTAAATATTTCCTCTTCATGGAAATCTGCATCTGTCAGTTCTTTCAGCTGTAACTCTTTGCTATTATATTGGAGTCCAATTGGTGTGGTAGAAACATATGAAGGAGGGGAAGAATCCTATAATGATTATTGGGCTTATGTCTCTTGGCTACATATGTTCAGTTTTCTTCAGCTTATTTCTATCCTCTGAGGTGAAAACAGGAGGCTAGAAGGAACCAAAATAAAAGCAAAGCTCCTTCCCCAGCTTTGGGGATAATGCTCTGGCAATGCCATTTCCCCTGAATATCAGGCCTTCATTATGGAGAATATTCTGGGCATATTTCACAAGGCTTTTATTTTTTTATTTTTGTGTATATTCCAGATAGTTAATATACAGTGTAATATTAGTTTCAAGTGTATATAATGACTGAACATTTCCATACAACACCAGGCACTAATCACAACTGCACTCCTTAATCCCCATCACCTAGTTAACTCATCTCCCACCCACCTCTGCTCTGTTAACCATCAGCATGGTTAAGAGTCTGTTTCTTGGTCTCTCTCTCTCTCTCTCTTTTTTTTTTGCCTGTTTTGTTTCTTAAATTCCACATATAAGTGAATCCTGTTGTATTTATATTTTATTGACTGACTTATTTTGCTTAGCATTATACTCTTTAGCTTCATCCATGTTTTTTATTAATGGATTTTTTATTGAAGTTTGATTTGCCAACATATAGTATGACACCCAGTGCTCATCCCATCAAGTGCCCTCCTCAGTGCCCATCACCCAGTCACCCCACCCCCCTGCCCACCTCCCCTTCCACTACCCCTTGTTCATTTCCCAGAGTTAGGAGTATATATACTGGAATATTGGGGTATGTAAATATATATATCATTCATGCATTATATATATATATATGTGTGTGTGTGTGTATATATATATATATATATATATATATACACACACACACATGTATATACATTCATACTGCTTCTTTATCCATTCATCAGTTGATGGACACTTGGGCTACTTCCATATCTTGGCAATTATAAATAATGCTGCTATAAACATAGAGATTCAAATATCCCTCTGAATTACTGTTTTTATATTCTTTGCAAAACTACCCATGAGTACAATTGTTGGATGATAGGGTAGCTCTATTTTTAACTTTTTGAGGAACTTCTATACTGTTTCCCACAATGGCTGCACCAGTTTGCATTCTTACCAACAGTACATGAAAGTTCCTTTTTCTCCACATCCTAACCAACACCTGTTGTTTCTTGTGTTGTTGGTTATAGGCTTTTTTTTTTAATTTTTATTTATTTACGATAGTCACACACACACAGAGAGAGAGAGAGAGAGAGAGAGAGAGAGAGGCAGAGACACAGGCAGAGGGAGAAGCAGGCTCCATGCACCGGGAGCCTGACGTGGGATTCGATCCCGGGTCTCCAGGATCGTGCCCTGGGCCAAAGGCAGGCGCTAAACCGCTGCGCCACCCAGGGATCCCTGGTTATAGGCTTTTTGACAGGTGTGAGGTGATATCTCATTGTAGTTTTGGTTTGCATTTCCCTGATGATGAATGATGTTGAGCATCTTTTCTTATGTCTGCTGGCCATCTGTATTCTTCTTTGGAGAAGTGCTTGTTCATTTCTTCTGCTCATTTTTAGTTGTGTTATTATTTTATTTTTGTTTTTTTGGATGCTGAGTTGTGTAAGTTTTTCATATATTTTGGATACCTACCCTTTACTAAATATGTCATTTGCTAATATCTTCTCCCATTCAGTATGTTGCCTTTTAGTTTTGCTGATTGTTTCCTTTGCTGTGCAGAATATTTTTATTTTGATGTAATCCCAATAGTTTATTTTTGCTTTTATTTCCCTTGCCTCAGGAGACAGATCTAGAAAAAAAATTGCTCTGGCCATTGTTGAAGAAGATACAGTCTATGTTCTTTTCTATGATTTTGGTGGTTTCAGGTCTCATATTTAGGTATTTAGACCATGTTGAATTTATTTTTGTGTATGGTGTAGTAAAGTGGTTCAATTTCATACTTTTTAGCACATTGCTATCTATTTTCCCCAATACTGTTTGTTAAAGAGACTTTCCTTTTCCCATTGGATATTTATTACTGCTTTGTTGAAGATTAATTGACCATCTAGTTGTGGCTTCATTTCTGGGTTTTCTATTCTTTTTTTTTTTTTCAAAGATTCCATTTATTTATTTGAGAGAGAGAGAGAGAGAGAGAGAGAGAGGCAGACACAGGCAGAGGGAGAAGCAGGCTCCATGCAGGAAGCCTGACGTGGGACTCGATCCTGGATCTCCAGGATCAGGCCCTGGGCCAAAGGCAGTGCTAAACTGCTGAGCCACCCAGGCTGCCCTGGGTTTTCTGTTCTTTTCTATTGATCTATGTGTCTATTTTTGTTCCAGTCTCATACTGTTTTGATCACTGTGGTTTTGTAATATAATCTGAAGGCCAGAATTATGGTGCTTCCAGCTTTATTTTTCTTTTTCAATATTGCTTTGGCTATTCAAGGTCTTTTGTGGTTCCATACATATTTTGGAATTATTTGTTCTATTTCTGTGAAAAATGCTGATGGTATTTGGACAGGGATTGCATTGAATGTGTAGATTGCTATGGGTAGTATAGACATTTTAACATTTGTTCTTCCAATCCATTAGCATGGAATATTTTCCCATTCCTTTGTTTCCTCTTCAATTTCTTCTATTAGTTTCTTTTATAGTTTTCAAACTACAAGTCCTTTGCCTCTTTGGATAGGTTTATTCCTAGATATCTTATGGTTTTTTGTTTTTTTGAGGTAATTGTAAATGGGTTATTTTCTTAATTTCTCTTTCTGTTGCTTTACTTTTAGTGCATATAAATGCAACATATTTTGGTACATTGATTTTGTATCCTGTGACATTACTGAATTCCTTTATTAGTACTAGCAGTTTTTTAGTGGTATTTTTAGGGTTTTCTATACATAGTATCATGTCATCTGTGGATATTGAAAGTTTTGCTTTTTCCTTACTGGTTTGGGTGCCTTCATTTCCTTTTGTTCTCTTATTACTGTGGCTAGGATTTCCAATACTGTGTTCAATAAAAGTTATGAGAGTGAGTTTCCTTGTTTTGTCCCTGACCTAAGGGGAAAGCTATCAGTTTTTCCCCATTGAGGATGGTATTTGCTATTTTTCATTTATGATCTTTACTATTGAATTATGCTCCTTTTAAGCCTACATTGTCAAAGGCTTTTATCATGAATAGATGTTGTGCTTTGTTAAATGCTTTTTTTGTGTCTATTGAAATTATCATATGGTTCTTTCCCTTATTGATGTGATATATCATCTTGATTGATTTGGAAATACTGAACCACCCTCGAAACCAGAGAATAAATCCCACTTGATCGAAGTGTATGATTTTTTTTTAATGTATTGTTGAGTTCTGTTTGCTGGTATTTTGTTCAAGATTTTTGAATCTATGTTCAACAAGAATATTTGTCTGTAGTTCTCTTTTCTTCTGTGGTGTCTTTATCTGCTTTGGTATTAAATAATTCTGGCCTCAGAATAAATTTGAAAAATTTTCTTCCTTTCCTATTTTTTGAAATAGTTTGTGAAGACTGTATATTAACCCTTCTTTAAATTTTTGATAGAGGGGTATCTGAGTGGCTCAGTCAGTCAAGCATCCGACTCTTGATTTTGGCTCAGGTCATGATCTTGGTGTCCTGAGATTGAGCCCTGCACTGGGCTCCATGCTCATCACAGAGTTTACTTGGGATTCTCTCTCCCTCTGTGCCCCACTTCAACTTGAACTCTCTAAATAAATAAATAAAAATAATATTTTTTTAAAAAATGCTTTATTTATTTATTCATGAGAGAGAGGGGAGAGAGGCAGAGAAATAGGCAAAGGGAGAAGCAGACACCATGCAGGGAGCCCAAAGTAGGACTCAATTCCAGGACTCCAGGATCACGTGCTGAGACGAAGGCAGACACTCGACCACTGAGCCACCCAGGTGTTCCAATAAATAAAATTAAAAAAAATAAAATTTTGGCAGAATTCACCTGTGAAGCCATCTGGCCCTGGACTATTGTTTGTTGGGGAACTATTTTGTTTATTTCTTTGTTTATTATTGAGTCAATTCCTTTTCTGGTTATCAGTTTGTTCACATTTTCTATTTCTTCCTATTTTAGTTTTGGTAGTTTCTAGGACTTTATCCATTCCTTCTAGGTTGTCCAGTTTTTTGATATATAGTTTTTAAAATATTCTCTTATAATTGTTTGTATTTCTATGGTGTTGGTTATTATTTTCCCTCTATTTTTGTGATTTATTATTTATGAGTCCTTTCTCTTTCTTGATGTCTGGCTACAGGCTTATCAATTTTATAGATTATTTCAAAGAACTGGATCCTGGTTTTACTGATGTGTTCTGTTGTCTTTTTAGTTTCCATATCATTTATTCCTGTACCGATTTTCATTATTTCCTTCTTTCTTCTGGTTTTAGGCTTCTCTATTGTTCTTTACCTGGTTCCTTTAGGTATAAAGCTAGGTTGTCTATTTGAGGTTATTTTTTTCTTCTCAAAGTATTACTGTAAATTTCCATCTTAGAACCCCTTCTGCTGCATCCCAAACGTTTTGGACCTTTGTGTTTTCATTTCATTTGTTTCCATTATTGCTTACTTCTTTTATTTTCTGGTTGAACCATTCTTTTTTTACTTGAATGCTATTTGATTTTCATGTATTTGTGGATTTTTTCTTGTGGTTGAATTGTAATTTCATAGCATTGTGGCTAAAAAAGATGCATGGTATGACTTTGATCTTCTTGAATTTATTGAGGCTTGTTTTTTGGGCTAAAATGTGATATATTCTGGAGAATATTCCATGTGAACATGAAAAGAATATGTATTCTGCTGTTTTAGGATGAAATATTTTGAAAATATCTGTTAAATCCATCTGTTCCACTGTGTTATTTAGAGCCATTGTTTCCATGTTGATTTTCTGTTCGGATGATCTCTCCATTGATGTACATAGGGTGTCAAAGTTCCTTACTATTATTGTATTATTATTTATTAGTTCCTTTATGTTTGTTATTAACTGTTTTATGTATTTGAATGCTCCTATATTTGCAATTGTTATATCGTCTTGTTGAATTGTCCCTTTTATTATGATATAGAATCCTTCATCTCTTGTTGTAGTCTTTATTTTAAATTCTATGTTGTCTTATATAAGTATTGTTACCCTACCTTTGTTTTGACATCTATTTATGTGATTGATAGATCTTTCTCCATCCCCTAACTTTTAATCTGCATGTGTCTTTAGGTCCTAAATGAATCTCGTGTAGGCTGCACATACACGGGGCTTGTTTGTTTTCCATTCTGATGCCCTATGTCTTTTGATTTGAGCTTTCCATTTATATTCAAGGTAATTATTCACATATATATTTATTGTCATTTTATTGTTTGTATTGATTGTTCTGATGATTTTCTCTGATCCTTTCTTGTCATTCTCTCTTTCATCATTTACTGATTTTCTTTAGTGATAGATTATTTTTTCTCTTTATTATTTTCATGTTTTTTTTAGTGGTTTTTGAAATATGGTTACCATTAGGTTTGTATATGACCTCTTCTCCATAGTCATCCATATTGAGATGATGGTTATTTAAATTTGAACTCATTCTTTACTCCTCTCCTCCCATGTTTTAGATACATGTTGTCATATTAATTATCCTTTAATTTTGTGAGTTCTTTCACTGCTTTTTACTGTTTTTTTATTCATACCTTTAGACACCCTTTAACTTTGAGATGCAGCTTCTTCTCTATATTTCGCTGTAGAGTGTTCTGCCAGTCTTTGGATTGTTCTCTATTTACTTGGATGCAGATGATATCTAGTTATAATCATGGGATGGAGTGAGCTCAGAGTCCTCCTACACCACAATCTTCCCTTGCATCGACCTCAGCATTTTAAACATATCACCTGATTTGCTTCTAGCTTCATTGGTTTTATTGAGAAATCAGCTGTGAATCTTTTTACGGATACGTTGTACACAAAAAGTTGCTTTTCTCCTGCTGTTTTCTTGTCCCTGTTATCTGACAGTTTGATTATAATGCTTTTGGTGTGAATCTATTTTTTAAAATTTATTTTTATTGGAGTTCAATTTGCCAACATATAGCATAACACCCAGTGCTCATCCCGCCATGTGCTCCGCTCAGTGCCTGTCACCCAGTCACCGCCACCGCCACCAACCTCCCTTTCCACAACCCTTGTTAGTTTCCCAGAGTTAGAAATCTCTCATTTTCTGTCTCCCTCTCTGATATTTCCCACTCATTTTCTCTCCTTTCCCCATTATTCCCTTTCACTATATTTTATATTCCCCAAATGAATGAGACCATATAATGTTTGTCCTTCTCCGATTGACTTATTTCAATCAGCATAATAACCTCCAGTTCCACCCACGTCGAAGCAAATGGTGGGTATTTGTCATTTCTAATGGCTGAGTAATATTCCATTGTTTACATCTTCTTTATCCATTCATCTTTCGATGGACACCGAGGCTCCTTCCACAGTTTGGCTATTGTGGACATTGCTGCTATAAACACCAGGGTACAGGTGTCCCAGAATTTCACTGCATCTGTATGTTTGGGGTAAATCCCCAGCAGTGCAATTGCTGGATCGTAGGGCAGGTCTATTTTTAACTCTTTGAGGAACCTCCACACAGTTTTCCAGAGTGGCTGCACCAGTTCACATTCCCACCAACAGTGCAAGAGGGTTCCCCTTTCTCCACATCCTCTCCAACATTTGTTATTTCCTACCTTGTTAATTTTCCCCGATCTCACTGGTGGAGGTAGTATCTCATTGTGGTTTTGATTTGTATTTCCCTGATGGCCAGTGATGCAGAGCATTTTCTCATGTGCTGGTTGGCTATGTTGTGCTATGACTTCCACTGTGAGATTTCTGTTCACCTGTTTTCTCCATTTCATGATTGGATTGTTTGTTTCTTTGCTGTTTTGTTTAATAAGTTGTTTATAGATCAAGATCATGGATACTAGTCCTTTATCTGATAGGTCATTGGCAAATATGTTCTCCCAATCTGTAGGTTGTCTTTTAGTTTTGTTGACTGTTTCTTTTGCTATGCAGAAGTTTCTTATCTTGATGAAGTCCCAATAATTCATTTTTGCTTTTGTTTCTCTTCCCTTCAATGATGTATCTTGCAAGAAGTTACCGTGGCCAAGTTCAAAAGGGGTGTTGCCTGTGTTCTCCTCTAGGATTTTGATGGAATCTTGTCTCACATTAAGATCTTTCATCCCTTTTGAGTTTATCTTTGTGTATGGTGTAGGAGAATGGTCTAGATTAATTCTTCTGCATGTGGATGTCCAATTTTCCCAGCACTATTTTTGAAGAGACTGTCTTTTTTCCAGTGGATTGTCTTTCCTGCTTTGTTGAATATTAGTTGACCATAAAGTTGAGGGTCCACTTCTGGATAATCAGTTCTGTTCTACTGATCTATGCGTCTGTTTTTGTGCCAGTACCACACTGTCTTGATGACTACAGCTTTGTATTACAACCAGAAATCTGGCATTGTGATGCCCCCAGCTATGGTTTCCTTTTTTAATATTCCCCTGGCTATTCGGGGTCTTTTCGGATCCCACAGAAATCTTATGATGATTTGTTCCAACTCTCTGAAGAAAGTCCATGGTATTTTGATAGGGATTGCACTGAACATGTAAATTGCCCTGAATAGCATTGACATTTTCACAATATTAATTCTTGCAATCCATGAGCATGGACTATTTTTCCATCTCTTTGTGTCTTCCTCAATTTCTTTCAGAAGTGTTCTGTAGTTTTTAGGGTATAGATCCTTTACCTCTTTGGTTAGGTTTATTCCTAAGTATCTTATGCTTTTGGGTGCAATAGTAAATGGGGTTGACTCTTTTCTCTTTCGTCAGTCTCACAGTTATTGTATAGAAATGCCACTGATTTCTGGGTGTTTTTTATTCTGTCACATTGCTGAATTGCTGTATGAGTTCTAGCAATCTTGGGGTGGAGTCTTTTGGGTTTTCTAAGTACAGTATCATGTCATCTGGTAAGAGGGAGAGTTTGACTTCTTTGCCAATGTGAATGCATTTTATTTCTTTTTGTTGCCTGATTGCTGAGGCTAGGACTTCTAGTACTATCTTGAATACCAGTGGTGAGAGTGGACAACCCTATCCTATTCCTGATCTTAGGGGAAAGGCTCCCAGTGTTTCCCCACTGAGAATGACATTTGCTGTGGGTTTTTCGTAGATGGCTTTTAAGGTGTTGAGGAATATTCCATCTATCCCTACACTCTGAAGAGTTTTGATCAGGAATGGATGCTGTATTTTGTCAAATGCTTTCTCTGCATCTATTGAGAAAATCATATGGTTCTTGGGTTTTCTCTTGCTGATATGATCAGTAACATTGATTGCTTTTGAGTGTTGAACCAGCCTTATATCCCAGGGATAAATCCCACTTGGTCATGGTGAATAATCTTCTTAATGTATTGTTGGATCCTTTTGGCTAGTATCTTGTTGTTCATCAGGTATATTAGTCTATAAATCTCCTTTCTGGTGGGGTCTTTGTCTGGTTTTGGAATTAAGGTGATGCTGACTTTATAGAACGAGTTTCGATGTACTCCATCTCTTTCGATCTTTATGAACAGCTTTAGCATAATAGGTACGGTTTCTTCCTTAAACGTTTGAAAGAATTCCCCTGGGAAGCCATCTGGCCCTGGAATTTTGTGTCTTGGGAGGTTTTTGATCACTGCTTCAATTTCATCCCTGGTTATCAGCCTGTTCAGGTTTT
This sequence comes from Canis lupus baileyi, assembly GCF_048164855.1. NCBI lineage: Eukaryota > Metazoa > Chordata > Mammalia > Carnivora > Canidae > Canis > Canis lupus. Next base: position 26,762,097 of record NC_132857.1, on the reverse strand, counting down.
CTATTTCTTCCTGTTCTAGTTTTGGTAATTTTTGGTTTTCCAGAAATGTGTCCATTTCTTCTAAATTGCCTAATTTATTGGCATAAAGCTGCTCATTATAAGTTTTTAAAATCATTTCTATTTCCTTGGTAGTGGTGGTGATCTCTCCTTTCTCATTCATGATTTTATTAATTTGAATCTTGTCTCTCTTCTTTTTAATAAAGCTAGATAATAGTTTATCTATCTTATTAATTCTTTTCAAGACACAACTCCTGGTTTTGTTAATCTGTTCCACAATTCTTCTGGTCTCTATTTCATTGAGTTCTGCTCGAATCTTTATTAACTCTCTTCTTCTGCTGGGTGTAGGTTCTATTTGCAGTTTTTTTCTCCAGCTCCTTTAGGTTTAAGGTGAGCTTTTGTATTTGAGTTCTTTCCAGTTTTTTGAGGGAAGCTTATATTGCTATGTATTTCCCCCTCAGGACTGCTTTTGCTGCATCCCAAAGATTTTGAAGGGTTGTATCTTCATTCTCATTAGTTTCCATGAATCTTTTAATTTGCTGGTTGACCCTTTCATCCTTTAGCAGGATGGTCATTAACCTCCACGTGTTTGAAAATCCTTCCAAACTTCTTCTTGTGATTTAGTTCTAATTTCAAAGCATTATGGTCTGAGAATATGCAGGGGATAATCCCAATCTTTTGGTATCAGTTTAGACCTGATTTGTGACCCAGTATATGGTGTATTCTGGAGAAACTTCCAAGTGCACCTGAGGAGAATGTGTATTCAGTTGCGTTTGGATGTAAAGTTCTGTAAATATCTGTGAAATCCATCTGGTCCAGTGTATCATTTACAGTTCTTGTTTCTTTGGAGATGTGGTGCTTAGAAGACCTATTGATTGTAGAAAGCACTACATTCAAGTCACCAAGTATAAGTGTATTATCTAAGTATGTCTTAACTTTGATTATTAATTGATTGATATATTTGGCAGCTCCCACATTGGGGGCATAGATATTGATGATTGTTAAGTCCTCTTGTTGGATAGATCCTTTAAGTATGATATAGTGTCCCTCTTCATCTCTTACTACAGTCTTTGGGATAAACTTTAATTTATCTGATATAAGTATGGCTACCCCTGCTTTCTTTTGAGGACCATTTGAATGGTACATGGTTCTCCAACCTTTTATTTTCAGGCTCTAGGTGTCCTTATGTCCAAAATGAGTCTGTTGTAGACAGCAAATAGATGGGTCCTGCTTTATTATCCAACCTGAAACCCTGCGCCTTTTGATGGGGTCATTAAGCCCATTCACGTTCAGAGTTACTATTGAAAGATATGAATTTAGTGTCAACATACTACCTATTCAGTCCCTGTTTTTGCGGATTTTTTCCTTGGACTTCCTCTTTCTTTTACAGAGTCCCCCTTAGTATTTCTTGCAGAGCTGGCTTGGTGGTCACATATTCTTTCAGTTTCTGCCTATCTTGGAAGCTCTCTATCTCTCCTTCTATTCTGAATGAGAGCCTTGCTGGATGAAGTTTTCTTGGCTGCATGTTCTTCTCATTTAGGGCCTTGAATATATCCTGCCAACCCTTTCTTGCCTGCCAGGTCTCTGTGGAGGGGTCTGCTGTTAATCTGATATTTCTCCCCATAAAGTTAGAGATTTCTTGTCTCTTGCTGCTCTAAGGATTTTCTCTTTATCTTTGGAATTTGCAAGCTTCACTATTAAATGTCGAGGTGTTGAGAAGTTTTTATTGATTTTAGGGGGAAATCTCTCTATCTCCTGGATCTGAATGCCTGTTTCCCTTCCCACATTAGGAGAGTTTTCAGCTGGGATTTGTTCAATACATATTCTGGACCTCTGTCCCTTTCAGTGCCCACAGGAACCCCAATTAAAGATAGATTTTTCCTTCTGAGGCTGTCACTTATTTCCCTTTATCTATCCTCATGATCTTTTAATTGTTCTTTTTTCCTCAGTTTCCCTCCTTGCCATCAACTTGTCTTCTATGTCACTCACCCGTTCTTCTACCTCATTAACCCTCATCATTAGGATCTCCTGTTTGGATTGCATCTCATTCAATTTATTTTTTAATTTCGGCCTGATTAGATCTAAATTCTGCAGTTATGAAGTCTCTTGAATCCTTTATGTTTTGTTCTAGAGCCACCAGTAGCTTTATATTTGTGCTTCTGAGTTGGCTCTCTGAAATTGGATTGTAATACAAATTTTGTAACTCTGTGGGAGTAAGGACTCTTTCTGATTCTTTTAAGATGAGTTTTTCCTTCTAGTCATTTTGCTCAGTGCAGAATGGCCAATAACAAGTTGTACTGGAAAAAGGAGAAAAAGAGAGAAAAAAAGTAAAAAAAAAAAAAAAAAAAGAAAAAAAAAGAAAGAACGAGGGTGGGAAGTAAACAGAAAACAAAAAACAAGGAGGAGTATCTTCTGATTCTATATACTGTAAATCCCTCGACTTCCCCTGAAACTTTCCAGTGCTGTTTGGCCAATAACTTGCTTTTCCCCATCCTTCTAGCTGGTCTTCTGGGGGAGGGGCCTGCTGTGCTGATTCTCTATTGTGTGCACCTGGGGGAGCTGCCCAGCCCCCTGCCAAGTGATGGCTCAGTGGGATTTGTTTATCCTGTGAGGCCCCTGCTCAGTCCCAGGTACAAGGTGACACCAGGAGGAACAACAAAAGTGGCCCCGGCCAGCTATCCAGCCTTAGAGTCAGCCCCTGCAGTAACTACCAGAGCTCTCATTCCCCAGGGGCCTGGATGCTCCGGGGGAGGGGCCTGCTTATCTGCTCAGCTCGGGGCCCACTGGCGGCAGGAGCGTCCTTGCTGTTCTGTATCCTCCCGGCCTCTATCTGTCCCGTGGGGAGCGCCGGATCTTGGGCTGTCCCCTGGCACCCGGGGCTCAGGGGCCTGCACCGCTGGAATCCCACTCCTATGGCGTGCAGCCCCTGCCTCCCCACCCCCCCACGTGGAGCCACTGCTGAGCTGCTCCTGGGGCCCTGCCAGCCGTGCACGCTCCAGGCCTTTAGGGAGCTTGGCCCCCTCATATGTGGCATGCTCTTCCCTGAGGCACAGGTGCTCTGTTAGTGTCCCTGGGAGCCTGAGGGCATCCCTGGCCCTCCTGGGGATCCTGCTCCAACTCCCTGAGAGCAAGCGCCTTTCCCTTCGGGAAGACTGGTGAAGCTCCTGCTTCTCCAGGACTGGGCTTTCCTGTCCTGGAGGCACTCGCCCCACCTTTGCCTGCTCCTCGTGGGGACCCTCCCCCTTGGATGCTTTTTTATTTCTTTATTATTTTTTCCCATCTTCCTACCTTTTTTTAAAATTTTTATTTATTTATGATAGTCACACACACAGAGAGAGAGAGAGAGGCAGAGACACAGGCAGAGGGAGAAGCAGGCTCCATGCACCAGGAGCCCGATGTGGGATTCGATCCCGGGTCTCCAGGATCACGCCCTGGGCCAAAGGCAGGCGCCAAACCGCTGCGCCACCCAGGGATCCTGCCATCTTCCTACCTTGATAGAAGCGCAAACTCTTCTCACTGTAGCATTCCAGCTGTTCTCTCTTTAAGTCTCAGGCTGAATTCGTAGGTTTTCAGGATTATTTGAAAGTTACTTAGGTAAGTTGGTAGGGACAGGTGACTTGGGGACCCTACTCTTTCGCTATCTTGCCGAGAATCCTGGTGTGAATCTATTTAAGAGCATCTTAGAGTTTGTTGAGATATTTGATTTATAGATTTATGTTTTCATGGATCTTTGAAAATATTTACACATTATTTTTTCAAGGATTCTTTCTTCCTCTTTCTCTCTCTTCTCTCCATTTGTAATTCCTATAATTTTTGTATTAGTATATTTGACGGTTTTCCATAGGTCCTCAGGCTCTACTTGCTTTTGATTATTTTTCTATCTTCTAAGATTTCATAATTTCAATAGTCTTATCTTCAAGTTTGCTGGTTATTCTGCCAGCTCAAATCTACTATTGAACTACTCTAGTCAAATTTTCACTTCATTTATTTTTTTCGTTCTTTTTGAGGGGCTCCAGAATTTTTATGTGATTGTTTTATTTTTATGTGATTTAGAGTCTGAATCTAATAGGTCCAGTTTCTGGACTTCCTCAAAGTTTTTTTTTATGTAAATGGTCCATACTCTGATTCTTTGTATTTCTCATAAATTTGTTGTTGTTGGTATTGTTGAATATAATGTGCCAATTCTGGAAATTAAATTCTTCCCCTTTCCCAGAGTTTGCTATTGTGGTGTTTTTTTTATTGCTACAATTATCCATCTGTTCAGTGATTTTTCCAAAGAATATATTCTTTATATTGGCCATATCCCATCCGGTCAATAAGGTATCTTCTGTTATCTCAGTGATCAGCCAATGACATAACAATGGTCTCCTTAAATGGCTGAAGTCAACAATAGAAAAAACAAACAAACAAACAAACAAACAAACAAACAAACAATATTCCCTCAGTCTTTAAAGCTTGGATATGAGCTGGGTACTACTTTAATCATAAGCCAAGCCTCCAATGAATTTTCATGAGCTATTGATTCCCACTCACATGGAGTCAATAGATCTGCCAAGTGTAAGCATGAGGTCTTTAATATCTTTTCCAAGCATGTGTCTAGTCCTGTGCATAGGCATTGCACTCTTTGTTTGTGTGATAGGCCTTGTGAATCTTTATTCTCCCAGTAAACCTTCTCATTGGCTTCCTTGTTCAAGTCCTTTTGGGTTTGTATGCTGCTCATGCTATCCACCATCCTATGTCCCAGGGAGACATAGTGTGTGTATATTTAAACCATTCAAAAAACAGTACCTAGAAATTCACTCTATCCTAAGGGCAGAGGGCAAAATGAAGGCCACACTCTGTGCCACTCCATCAGAAAAGTAAAAGACAATTCAAAGTGCACAACCATAGTATTTTAAAAACATGGTCCATTTTAGCTCCCTGGAACTAGTGATTCACAGTAGGGATGTGTTGCACAATCCTCACAGTAACTAGAACGAAAGAATGGGGGATGATAGGTGGGCAAAAGTGCCACTATGCTCTATGTTGCCCTTTAATTCATTAAATAATCCCTGGTTTCTATTAATTTCAGATTAGATTTTAGAGATAAGGTATCTTCTGTTATCTCAGTGATAATAAGATAATTAGATTTTAGAGATTTTCCAAAAATGTTAATTCTGTTAGTTTTATTGATGTGAATCATAGGATTGAATTGCAGATACTGAGCCATCCTTGCATCTCTGGAATAAGTCCTACATGATCATTATAAAGGATCCTTTTAAAGCATTGTTAAATTTGGTTTCCAAATATTTTGTAGAAGAGTTTGCATGTATGTTTATCACAAATATTGGCCTGTGAGTTTCTTTTTTTGAATTAATTTGAAAGATATCAGTATTAAATCCTTTTTGAACGTTGGATGTTTGTCAGAAATCTTGGCCCATGAGTTTCTTTTTTTTTTTTTTTTTAAGAATTTGAGAGAGATCAGTATCAAATCGTCTTTTTTTATAATAAATTTATATTTTATTGGTGTTCAATTTGCAAATATACAGAATAACACCCAGTGCTCATCCCGTCAAATGCCCCCCTCAGTGCCCATCACACATTCACCCTCACCCCCTGCCCTCCTCTCCTTCAACCACCACTAGTTCGTTTCGAGAGTTAGGAGTCTTCATGTTCTGTCTCCCTTTCTGATATTTCTTACCCATTTCTTCTCCCTTCCCTTCTATTCGCTCTCATTATATATATTCCCTAAATAAATGAGACCATATAACGTTTGTCCTTCTCCGATTGACTCATTTCATTCAGCATAATACCCTCCAGTTCCATCCACATCTAAGCAAATGGTGGGTATTTGTCATTTCTAATGGCTGAGTAATATTCCATTGTATACATAGACCACAACTTCTTTATCCATTCATCTTTCGATGGACACTGAGGCTCCTTCCACAGTTTGGCTACTGTGGACATTGCTGCTAGAAACATCGGGTGCAGGTATCCCTGCGTTTCATTGTATCTGCATCATTGGAGTAAATCCCCAACAGTGCAATTGCTGGGTCATAGGGCAGGTCTATTTTTAACTGTTTGAGGAACCTCCACACAGTTTCCAGAGTGGCTGCACCAGTTCACATTCCCACCAACAGTGCAGGAGGGTTCCCCTTTCTCCTCATCGTCTCAAACATTTGTGGTTTCCTGCCTTGTTAATTTTCCCCATTCTCACTGGTGTGAGGTGGTATCTCATTGTGGTTTTGATTTGTATTTCCCTGGTTGCAGGTGATGCAGAGCATTTCCTCATGTGCATGTTGGCCATGTCTATGTCTTCCTCTGTGAGATTTCTCTTCATGTCTTTTAACCATTTCATGATTGGATTGTTTGTTTCTTTGCTGTTGAGTTTAAGAAGTTCTTTATAGATCTTGGAAACTAGCCTTTATCTGATACGTCATTTGCAAATATCTTCTCCCATTCTGTAGGTTGTCTTTTAGTTCTGTTGACTGTATCCTTTGCTGCGCAAAAGCTTCTTATCTTGATGAAGTCCCAATAGTTCATTTTTGCGTTTGTTTCTTTTGCCTTCGTGGATGTATCTTGCAAGAAGTTACTGTGGCCGAGTTCAAAAAGGGTGTTGCCTGGGTTCTCCTCTAGGATTTTGGTGGAATCTTGTCTCACATTTAGATCTTTCATCCATTTTGAGTTTATCTTTGTGTATCTTTGTGCAAGAGAGTGGTCCAGTTTCATTCTTCTACATGTGGATGTCCAATTTTTCCAGCACCATTTACTGAAGAGACTGTCTTTCTTCCAGTGGATAGTCTTTCCTCCTTTATCGATTATTATTTGACCATAAAGTTGAGGGTCCACTTCTGGATTCTCTATTCTCTTCTATTGATCTATGTGTCTGTTTTTGTGCCAGTACCACACTGGTGGTACTTGATGACCACAGCTTTGTAGTACAACCTGAAATCTGGCATTGTGATACCCCCAGCTATCGTTTTCTTTTTTAAAATTCCCCTGACTATTCGAGGTCTTTTCTGATTCCACACAAATCTTAAAAGAATTTGTTCTAACTCTCTGAAGAAAGTCCGTGGTATATTGATAGGTATTGCTTTGAATGTGTAAATTGCCCTGGGTAGCATTGACATTTTCACAATATTAATTCTGCCAATCCATGAGCATGGAATATTTTTTCATCTCTTTGTGTCTTCCTCAATTTCTTTCAGAAGTGTTCTATAGTTTTTAGGGTATAGATCATTTACCTCTTTAGTTAGGTTCATTCCTAGGTATCTTATGCTTTGGGGTGCAATTGTAAATGGGATTGACTCCTTAATTTCTCTTTCTTCAATTTCATTGTGAGTTTATAGAATGCCACTGATTTCTGGGCATTGATTTTGTATCCTGCCACACTTCCACATTGCTGTATGAGTTCTAGCAATCTTGGGGTGGAGTCTTTTGGATTTTGTATGTAGAGTATCATGTCATCGGTGAAGAGGGCGAGTCTCACTTCTTCTTTGCCAATTTGAATGCCTTTAATGTCTTTTTGTTGTCTGATTGCTGAGGCGAGGAATTCTAGTATTATGTTGAATGGCAGTGGTGAGAGTGGACATCCCTGTCTTGTTCCTGATCTTAAGGGAAAGGCTCCCAGTGCTTCCCCATTGAGAATGATATTTGCTGTGGGTTTTTCGTAGATGGCTTTTAAGATGTTGAGGAATGTTCCCTCTATCCTTACACTCTGAAGAGTTTTGATCAGGAATGGATGCTGTAGGGATCCCTGGGTGGCGCAGCGGTTTAGCGCCTGCCTTTGGCCCAGGGCGCGATCCTGGAGACCCGGGATCAAATCCCACATCGGGCTCCCAGTGCATGGAGTCTGCTTCTCCCTCTGCCTGTGTCTCTGCCTCTCTCTCTTTGTGACTATCATAAATAAATAAATAAAAATTAAAAACAAAAAAGGAATGGATGCTGTATTTTGTCAAATGCTTTCTCTGCATCTAATGAGAGGATCATATGGTTCTTGAGATGCTGATATGGTGAATCACACTGATTGTTTTACAAGTGTTGAACCAGCCTTGTGTCCCGGGGATAAATCTTACTTGGTCATGGTGAATAATTTTTTTAATGTACTGTTCGATCCTATTGGCTATTATCTTGTTGAGAATTTTTGCATCCATTTTGATCAGGGATATTGATCTATAATTCTCCTTTTTGGTGGGGTCTTTGTCTGGTTTTGGAATTAAGGTGATGCTGGCCTCATAGAAGGAATTTGGAAGTACTCAATATCTTTCTGTCTTTCCAAACAGCTTTAATAGAATAGGTATGGTTTCTTCTTTAAATATTTGATAGAATTCCCCAGGGAAGCCATCTGGCCCTGGATTTTTGTGTCTTGGGAGGTTTTTGATGACTGCTTCAATTTCCTCCCTGGTTATTGGCCTGTTCAGGTTTTCTATTTTTTCCTGATCTAGTTTTAGTAATTTGTGGCTTTCCAGAAATGCGTCCATTTCTTCTAGATTGCCTAATTTATTGGGGTATAGCTGTTCATAATATGTTTTTAAAATAGTTTGTATATCCTTGGTGTTGGTAGTGATCTCTCCTTTCTCATTCATGATTTTACTAATTTGAGTCTTCTCTATCTTCTTTTTAATAAGGCTGGCTAATGGTTTATCTATCTTATTAATTCTTTCAAAGAACCAACTCCTGGTTCTGTTGATCTGTTCCACAGTTCTTCTGGTCTCAATTCCATTGAGCTCTGCTCGAATCTTTATTAACTCTTCTTCTGCTGGGTGTAGGATCTATTTGCTGTTTTTTCTCTAGCTCCTTTATGTGTAAGGTTAGCTTTCGTATTTGAGTTCTTTCCAGTTTTTGGATGGATGCTTGTATTGCGATGGATTTCCCCCTCAGGACTGCTTTTGCTGTATCCCAAAGATTCTGTATGGTTGTATCTTCATTCTCATTAGTTTCCATGAATATTTTAATTCTTCCTTAATTTCCTGGTTGACCCTTTCATCTTTTAGCAGGATGGTCATTAACCTCCACGTGTTTGAAATCCTTCCATGCTTCTTATTGTGATTTAGTTCTAATTTCAAGGCATTATGGTCTGAGAATATGCAGGGGACGATCCCAATCTTTTGGTATCAGTTCAGACCCGATTTGTGACCCAGTATGTGGTCTATTCTGGAGAAAGTTCATGTGCACTTGATAAGAATGTGTATTCAGTTGAGTTTGGATATAAAGTTCTGTAGATATCTGTGAAATCCATCTGGTCCAGTTTATCATTTAAAGCTCTTGTTTCTTTGGAGATGTTGTGCTTAGAAGACCTATCACGTGTAGAAAGTGCTAGATTGAAGTCACCAAGTATAAGTGTATTATTATCTAAGTATGGCTTAACTTTGGTTATTAATTGACATATTTGGCAGCTCCCACATTCGGGGCATATATATTGAAGACTGTTAAGTCTCTTCTTGGATAAATCCTTTAAGTATGATATAGGGCCCCTCTTCATCTCTCACTACAGTCTTCAGGGTAAATTTTAGTTTATCTGATATAAGGATTGCTACCCCTGCTTTCTTTCAGGGCCATTTGAATGGTAAATGGTTCTCCAAACTTTTATTTTCAGGCTCTTGGTGTCCTTCCGTCTAAAATGAGTCTCTTGTAGACAGCAAATAGATGGGTCCTGCTTTTTTATCCAGTGTGACACCCTGCGCCTTTTGATGGGGACATTAAGCCCATTCACGTTCAGAGTTACTATAGAAAGATATGAGTTTAGTGTCATCATGATATCTATTCAGTCCCTGGTTTTGTGGATTGTTCCATTGGACTTCTTAAAGGAGAATTTTAGGAGTCCCCCTTAAAATTTCTTGCAGAGCTGGTTTGTAGGTCACTTATTCTTTCAGTTCCTGCTTGTCTTGGAAGCTCTTTATCTCTCCTTCCATTCTGAATGAGAGCCTTGCTGGATAAAGTATTCTTGGTTGCATGTTTTTCTCATTTAAGACCCTGAATATATCCTGCCAACCCATTCTGGCCTGTCAGGTCTCTGTGGAGAGGTCTGCTGTTACCCTAATACTTCTCCCCATAAAACTCAGGGATTTCTTGTCCCTTGCTGCTTTAAGGATTTTCTCTTTATCTTTGCAATTTGAAAGTTTCACTATTAAATGTTGAAATATTGAACGGTTTTTATTGATTTTAGGGGGGAATCTCTCTATTTCCTGGATCTGAATGCCTGTTTCACTTCCCAGATTAGGAAAGTTTTTGCTATGATTTGTTCAAATACATATTCTGGCCCTCTGTCCCTTTCGGTGCCCTCGGGAACCCCAATTAAATGTAGGTTTTTCTTTCTCATCCAGTCTTTTATTTCCCTTAATCTATCCTCATGGTTTTTTAATTGTTTGTCTCTTTTTCCCTCAGTTTCCCTCTTTGCCATCAACTTGTCTTCTATGTCACTCACTCGTTCTTCCACCTCGTTAACCCTCGTCGTTAGGACTTCTAGTTTGGATTGCATCTCATTCAATTGATTTTTAATTTCTGCCTGATTAGATCTAAATTCTGCAGTTATGAAGTCTCTTGAGTCCTTTATGCTTTTTTCTAGATCCACCAGTAGCTGTATAATTGTGCTTCTGAATTGGCTTTCTGACATTGAATTGTAATCCAGATTTTGTAACTGTGTGGGAGAGAGGACTGTTCCTGATTCTTTTGAAGTGAGGTTTTCCTTCTAGTCATTTTGCTCAGTGCAGAGTGGCCAAAAACAAGTTGCACTGGAAAAAGGAGAAAAAGAGAGGAGAGAAAGAAGGAAAGAAAAGAGAAAAAGAAAAAAGAGAGAAGGAAAAAAAGAAAAAAAGGAGAAGAAATGAGAAGAAAAAGAAAGAAAGGAAAAAAAGGGGTGGGGGAAGCAAACAAATCAAAATGCAAAAAATAAAAAATAAAAAATAAAAAAAATAAAATAACAGGGGGAGTATCCTCTCTTTCTGTATACTGTAAGTCCCTTGACTTCCCCTGGAACTTTCCTGTGATGCTTGGTCAATAATTTGTTTTTCCCGTGTCCGTGTAGCTGGTCTTCTGGGGGAGGGGCCTGTTGTGCTGATTTTCAGGTGTTAGCACTTGGGGGAGCTGCTCTGCCCCCTGCCTGGTGCAGGGCTCAGTGAGTGATGTTTACCCTGTTTATCTTGTGAGGCCACTGTGAGGCTCAGTGGGGGTTGTTTACCCTGTGAGGCCGGCCCCAGGAGGAACAACCGCAGTGGCTGCGGCCAGCTCTGGAGCTCTGGAGTCAGCTCCCGCAGTAACTACAGAGCTCTCTCTCTGCAGGGCCTGGAGGCTTCAGGGCGGGGTGGCTGATCTGCTCAGCTTGGGGCAGGAGCGTCCTTGCTGTCCTGGGCCCTCCCAGCCTCTGCCTGTCCCAGGGGGAGGCCGGATCCTGGGCTGTGTCGCGGCGCCCATTGGTCCGGGGCCTGCGCTGTTGGATTTGCGCTCCCGCCCCGCAGCCCCCTCCGGAGCTGCCAACCGAGCCCCGGAGCTGCTCCTGGTCCAGCTGCCCGCACTGCAGCCCTTAGGGAGCTCGGCGCACTCCCCCGGGGGCGCAGGTGTCTGTTAGTGTCCCCGGGAGCCCGAGGGCACCCCCGCCCTCGTGGGTCCTGCTCTAACTCCCTGCGAGGCCTTTCCGCCTGGGAAGGTTGGTGCAGCTCCTGCTTCTCTGTCCTGGGGACGCTCGCCCCGGCCTCAGCCCAGCTCCTCGCAGGCCCCTCCCCCTTGGATGTCTTTTGTTTCTTTATTTCTTTTTCCCCGTCTTCCTACCTTGATAAAAGTGCGAACTCTTCTCACTGCAGCATTCCAGCTGTTCTCTCTTTAAATCTCAGGCCGAATTCTCAAATCGTCTTTGAATGTTGGGTAGAATGCACCAGTAAACAAGTTAAGCCATTTAGTCCTAGAGTTTTATTTATTGAGATTTTTTAAAAAGATTTTATTTATTTATTTATTTATTTATTTATTTATTTATTTATTCAAGAGGGACACAGATTGGGGGAGAGAGAGAGCGAGAGAGAGGCAGAGACACAGGCAGCGGAAGAAGCAGGCTCCATGCAGGAAGCCCGATGCAGGACTTGGTCCCGGTTCTCCAGGAGCAGGCCCTGGGCTGACGGTGGTGACAAACTGCTGAGCCACCCATGCTGCCCTATTGGGATAGTTTTGATTACTGATTCAATTTTCTTACTAGTAATGCTCTACTCAGTTTTTCTATTTATCCCTAACTCAGTCATGGGCGGTTGTATGTTTTAGGAATTTATCTATTCTTTTTTTGTCTACTTTGTAGGTGTTTTACTTTTCATAATAATCTGTTATCTTTTGTATTTATGTAGTATCAGTTGTATGTTCTTATTTTACTTGAGTCTTCTTTTTTCCTTTTTAGTCTCACTAAATGTTTATCAATATTGTTATCCTTTCAAGCAACAAGCTCTTAGTTTAATTTGATATTTTCTTTTTAGTCTATTTTTCATTTATTTCCACTAAGATTTTTATTATTTTCTTCCTTCTATTAATTTTGGGCTATTTGTTCTTTTATAGTTCTCCTAGGTGTAAAGTTTGGTTGTTTATTTGAGATTTTCCTTTTTTTCTGAGGTAGGCTTGTATTGCCATGAACTTCCTTCTTATAATTGATTTTGCTGTATTCCATAGATTTTGGTATTTCCATTTTCTTTTGTCTCAAGCTATTTTTTTGATTTTCCCTTTGATTTCTTCATTGACCTACTTGTTTGGTAGCATGCTGTTTAATCTCCATATATTTGTGGTTTTTTCACTTTCTTCCTATAATTGATTTCTAATTTCATGCCATGATGGTTGGAAAAAATGCTTGATATAATTTCAATCTTCTTAAATTTACTGAGACTTTTTTTTGTGGCCTAACATATCATCTATCCAGGTGAATGCTCCATGCCCACTTGAAAAGAATGTGTATTCTGATGCTTTTGGATGGAATGTTCTGAATATATCTATTAAGTCCACCTGATCTAATGTGTCAAGACCGCTATTTCTCTATTAATTTTCTGTCTGAATAATCTATCAATTGATGTAAGTGAGATGTTAGAGTCCCCTACTATTATTGTATTGCTGTTAATTTCTGTCTCTAGGTCTGTTAATATTTACTTTATATATTTAGGTGCTCCTTTGTTGAGTGTGTAAATATTCTTTTAAAAATATTTTTGTATTTATTCATGAGAGACACAGAGAGAAAGAGGCAGAAACATAGGCAGGGGGAGAAGCAGGCTCCCCACAAGGAGCCTGATGCAGACTCAATCTTGGATCCTGGGATCATACCCTAAGCGGAAGGCAGACACTCAACTCCAGAGCCACCCAGGCTTCCCAAGTGTGTAAATATTTATAAATGGTATATTCTTTTCTTGGATTACTCATTTATAATTATGTGTGTCTATCTTTTATAACAGTCTTTGTGATAAAGTCTATTTTGCCTGATATGAATATAGCTACCTCAGCTTTCTTTTCATTTTCATTTGCATGGAAAATCTTTTCCCATCCCATCACATTCAGTCTGTATTTTTGAAAGTGAAGTGAGTCTCTTGTAGGCAACATATAGATGAGTCTTATTTTTTTTGTGTGTTTTTTTTATCTGTTTAGCTATTTTTTTATTATAGAATTTAGCTCATTTACACTTAAAGTAATTTTTGGTAAGCATAAATATATTGACATTTTGTTCATTGTTTTCCGAATGTTTTTGTAGTTCCTCTTTATTATTCTCTTCTCTTGCTCTCTTCCTTGTGGTTTAATATTTTTTATTTGTTATGTGTAGATTCCTTTCTCATTATCTTTCGTGTATCTATCCTAGGCTTTTACTTTGTTTTTCCATGAAGCCCACATAAAACAGTCTTTCTATATATCAAATTACTTTAAGTTAGTCACAACTTAAATTTGAATACATCCTAAAAACTACACTTTTACTCTCCTCCCTGTATATTACTTTTTGTCATATTTACCTCATTTTAGTTTGTGTATCCCTTAAATAATTATTGTACTTATATTTAATTTTACTAATTTTGTTCATTCACAGGTGTCTTAAAAGGAGTATCTTAGATCCCCACAGTCCCTGGGTCTCCTGGATGTAAACTGCATTGGTTTCTAAAGCCAGATATTTTGAAGGCCATTACTCTCTTTTGCCTATCCCAAAGGTTGGAGTGCCTCACATGGGCACAAAACCTTCACTCTTAAGGGAGAGCCTAAGGGGCCTATGAAGTTCCTATATGTTGTATGACAGCACAATAGTGTGGGTTTTTGGTAAGACCTCATCTCTGCCTCTCCTACCCATCTCAAAATGGTCCTTCAATCTCTTATTATAGAGAAAGCTGTTTGGCTAGTTTTTATTTATTTTTAGTAGGAATTTTTCCAGATGAAGCTTTAAATTTGTAAATATGTTCATGGGAGGGAATGAGTTCAATATCTTCCTGCACTGCTATCTTGAACCACACCCTCCCTTTCTCTTCTGCTATTTTTTTCTCTTTCAACTTTATGTGATGACTTTTACTCTGATCTGTCTATAATATTATAATTTTTATCAATATTTTAAGAGTTAATCACAAATTTCTTGTCCAAGGAGTCATGTTTTATTCAGCTTTGAATATTGTTGCTTTACCTTTCTACATTGTCCCATTTCTGATATTCCTATTAGGTATATACTGGAAGATCTTGATATATCCTTCATGTTCTTTAATTTTCTTATCTTTCTCACAAGTGTTCTAATGAATCTCCCATAATTTATTTAACGTGTCCAAATTAGATGCTATTTTATCCATTAATATTTTAATAACTATATTTTTCAATATAAGATTTACTAATTTGCTTTGTCTGTCTTTTTTAACCAGTTGATAGACTATTTACTGATTACATTTATTATTGTGATTATTAAAAGGAGGTCTGGTACTTGTAAACATTGGAAAATACTGAAAAAGTATAAGGAAGAAAATTAAATATTAGGAACTCTATTTTCCAGGTACTCCTGGTTTCATTTGATTTATATTTTCCTGTCTTGATTCTGCATAGATGTGTGTAAAAATTTTGAAGTACTATTCATTATTAATATTAATATTTGGACATACTAAGTTTTATTTTGCATTTTGTTAATTTATGTAAAAATATTACTGCATTTATTGACAATTAACATATCCTCAAGTTGTACAACCTGATGTTCTTCCTTTGTGTCATTTCCTGAGGCAAATCCAAGTCTTGTTATGAATCTTCCAGGCCACTGGATAAAATTGCATGAGTTATGAAATGCACAAAACTAGAGGGCACAATTTATACTTTTTTTTTTTTGCATTATGCCAAATTCCTTAGTTAATGACTTCTTTAACATCTGGAAATGTACCATTGCTGCCAGCAGAATCTCCAAAGAAGAGGAAAAGCTTCTACTTATTGAAAATCTGACACTCTAAAAGATTTTAATTTAGATTACATTCAGAAAACCCCTACCTTGACATCCCACTATTTTAGAGTTTCTCTCCCTGGATAAAGACTGTACTTCTTGTGATATATCTGCTGAGAATCACTGGATTTTCCCATGCAAGCACTTTGGTCTCCCCATCTCCATTTCTGCCTCAAAATTTGCTTCAAGCCTGTGTGCTTCTGGGTGCCAGTATATTTCATAGCTAACTCCATGAAGAGAGCTCTGTTAGAGTAGGTAAGTAACATGGGAATGCACACAAATATAATCACTCTTCTTAACAGGACCTCCATGTGATCCTGTGGAATGGAGCTGGCCAGGGGAGATCTCCTTGGGGTATGGACCAAGAGCTGCTTCTGCAAGGGCAGGATATAGCACAGACAAGTCTAGGGCAGGATTTTTTTTAAGATTTTATTTATTTATTTATAGGCAGAGGGAGAAGCAGGCTCCTCACTGGGACCCTGATGTGGGACTCAATCCGGGATCTCTGGGATCACTACCTGAGACAAAGGCAGATGCTCAACCACTGACCCACACAGGTGCCCCTAGAGCAGGATTTAAACAAAAACAAAGGCTTTTTTTCTGTTTCTCCCCAAAGGTCAATGGGGATTCTCTCCCACACATCTTTGTGCTATTTCAAGTTCAGAATCATAGCTTTGCATACAAGGGCATTGACAGTTTATTTGTATCATTCTTCCCTCTGATGATAAGAGCAGCTTGCTTGCCTGGGGCTATTATCTGATTGGTCAGGGGTTGATCATCTCAGTGGGAAAAGTATAAATTTGTAGGGAACAGAAGCCTCTGTGCAATGTTGAGAGAAGCAAACCATTACAAATGTTATTTAGCAGAGAGAAAAAGTTACATTTATTTACTTTGAAAAAAAGATGTATATAAGCAGAAAAAAAAGGAAATTTTTCATTTCTAATACTAGTAAATTAGAGTAAATTTATGCATGCAGTTAATTGTTGATGGCCTCTTGCAGCCTCAACCTAAGTGGTCTGGGCAGTGCTAATAGTGAAATACTCATCAGGCTGCTTCAAACCATACTTTTCCAAAGTGAGCTCTTAAGTCTAGCATAGAATTCACAACTCACAAATTGAAAAGTTCCCCTTCATCCTTTGCTCTCTTGATGCCACACATCAGCCAATGGTGCTTCCACACACCATAGCCCTCCTCCTCTCCCTTCAGACCATCTGCAAAAGAGGCTTTGGAATCAGATAAACTATGGTCAACCTGCATTCTCAATTCTTGGGAGAAGTTAGTTTGCCTTTTTAATTCCCAGTTTCTCTTTTGTAAATATGGGGATTTCAATACCTCGAATATCTCTTGATACCATAGTTTAAGAGACAAACATAGAGCAGGGGCTGAATTAATGATATCCATTGATGAATTATTATTATTAATTATTATTATTATTTCAATAGCAAAATCCAACCTTTATTCCACTTCCTGCAGCATGTCTTCCCAGATCCTGTGATCCCTCATTATCTCAATCAGTCACAAAATGGAACCCTCATAAAAAGCCTGATTGTCCCAATAATTGCAGAGTGCTTTATTAGGAGCTCTGAGTGAGAGAACATGGTGGGGACGTAGTGTCCATCTCCATTCTGTTTGGGAAGATGAGCCAGATACAAATAGAGCACAAAACATACAAGATCCCATCATAGTACAGAACAAGTGGCCTGGAAGCTGGGCACTGCAGCTGGAAGGGGAGAGAGAGGATACTGAACGGCCAGCTTCTATAAAGTTGTGGCCCCAAAACTACTCTTGAGTTTCTCTGTTTTCACCTGCATTTTATGTTTCAGAGAAGAGGCCTAAGGCTGATTGAATTTGAATGTAGTTGTGACTGTTAATCTCTGGATGCTCATAAAATTTTTTACCCTCATAATTGCAATTCAAAAATGCATCTCATTTGATTTGTCTGCTCTGGCTCCCCTACAGCTCATTCTTGAATATTAGACAAGTGGGTCTCATTAAAATATAAATTACTTTGTTACCTATTTATAAACTTGCGATTATTCCCATGGCATTTAGAATCGAATCCATATTCCTCTCTGCATCTGGTAGGATGCCATGCACTTTGGCTTCTGATGGCTTTTCTGACTTCCTTTCCTGCCCTCCCTGACAACTCACTTTCTCTGACTTATGTCAACATAAGAATTAGTTTGTTCTGCTGGCTTTTTGCCACCATATAGTGCAGCACTACCTGTCCCCTCTGCTTAGACATCTCAACCCCAAGATCTCAGCCCCATCTCAACCCCAAGATCTCAACCCCATCTCGACCCCAAGATCTCAACCCCATCTCAACCTTTGCCAGGCCTGGTCCAAACTCCAATGCCACAATTTGGAGACCTCTGCCCAGCATCTTCATCCTCATTGCTACCCCTCTTTATTGAATACGGGCCATTTAACTAGAAATTTTTTTAAGCTAGAAAAGACATTTTAATGAGTCATGTCCCTGTTTATACCTTCTGTTATTTCTATGAACTACACATTTCTAAGGCTAAGTCTCCTTTTTTAGTCCTCAGCTTCTGGCATCTGTGGCATCTTTAATCTGTCTCTTCCTCTATTTCCGGAAATTACTTTCATCTTTGTTCTTGACTTATTTTAATTTTTCATAATGTCAATTATGCACTTTTCTGCCCCCAATGCATCTTTTAATTCTACTATTCAATGCTTAACTTCCTTGAATTCTTCCAGATAACTCTCTTCTTTCCTTTCTTTTTTTAAAATATTTTATTTATTTATTTATTCATGAGAGACAGACAGAGAGAGAGAGATAAGTAGAGACACAAGCAGAGGGAGAAGCAGGCTCCATGCAGGGAGCCTGACATGGGACTCGATCTCGGGACTCCAGGATCACACCCTGGGCCGAAGGCAGGCGCTAGACCACTGAGCCACCCAGGGATCCCCTCTTCTTTCCTTTCCTATTCAGCTTCTCCTGGCTACTTATCTTCTGGCTACATTTTTAAAGAAGCTATTTGCTTGCACTCTGTTGAGGACACCAAATGATAGTGTCTAAACTTTCTATTTCTCAGAGTGACTCATTTTAGGATATACCTTCATATAGCTTATTTTTCATGCTCTTCAGGTTTATTGATCTTGGATCTGTGAGTTTATAGATTTCATTAAATTTGGAAGTTTTTGAGCCATTATCCCTCCAAATATTTTTTTCTTCCCTTCGTCCCATCACATATCAGACATCACACAACACACACCTTCTCTCTTTTGTTGGCTCCAATGCTCTGTATATTAGGTTGCTTGAAACTGTTCCTTAGTTCACTGACTTTTTTTATTTTGTTTCTGTTTCATTTTGCAATTTATAGTACTAACTCTTCATTTTCAATAATCTTTGTGTGTGTGTGCCATATTTAATGCTGTTAATCTCATCCAATCTATTTTCCACTTTAAATATTGTAGTGTTAAACTCAGAAAGTACCTGCTCTCCTTTCTTTGTTGCTAGTACTCAGTTTCTCAGAGCTGGGGGTGGAGGAAAATTTATGCACACGATTATCAGTATGATTTCTAGTTTCCAGAAGACAGTCATATGGAGCCTTTCTTCTAGATGTAAATGCAACCTTTCCTTATTTCTATGTGTTGCTTCCCTAAACTCACGGAAAATGTAAAATATTTGCACTGCTTATAGCCAAACCTATGGCCCCCAGATATGAAGTCTCTGGAGTCCTTTATGATTTTTTCTAGAGCCACCAGTAGCTGTATAATAGTGCTTCTGAATTGGCTTTCTGAGATTGAATTGTAATCCAAATTTTCTAACTCTGTGGGAGAGAGGACTGTTTCTTATTCTTTCTTTTGAGGTGAGGTTTTCCTTCTAGTCATTTTGCTCAGTGCAGAGTGGCCAGAAAGAAGTTGTATTGGGAAAAGGAGAAAAAGAGAGGAGAGAAAGAAGGAAAGAAAAGAGAAAAAGAAAAAAGAAAAAAGGAAGAAAAAAGAAAAAAAAGAAAAGAAAAAGAGAAAGAAAAAGAAACAAAAGAAAAAAAAAGGTGGGGGAAGCAAACAGAAACCAAAAAGCAAAAAACAAACAAACAAACACGGGGGAGTATCCTCTGATTCTGTATAATTTAAGTCCCTTGACTTCCCCTGGAACTTGTCCGTCCTGCTGGTCTTCTGGGGGAGGGGCCTGTTGTGCTGGTTTTCAGGTGTTAGCACTTGGGGGAGCTGCTCTGCCCCTGCCTGGTGCAGGGCTCAGTGGGGGTTGTTCACCCCATGAGGCCCCAGGAGGAACAACCGCAGTGGCGGGGCCAGCTCTGGAGCCCTGGAGTCAGCTCCCGCAGTAGCTCCGGAGCTCTCCGTCTGCAGGGCCTGGAGGCGCCGGGGCGGGGCCGCTGATCTGCTCAGCTCCGGGGCAGGAGCGTCCTTGCGGTCCTGGGCCCTCCCGGCCTCTGCCTGTCCCGGGGGAGGCCGGATCCTGGGCTGTGTCCCGGTGCCCTGTGCTCCGGGGCCTGCGCTGTTGGATTCGCTCCTGCCCCGCAGCCCCCTCCGCGGAGCCGCCCCCGAGCCCCCCGAGCTGCTCCCGCCCCGCAGCCCCCTCCGCGGAGCCGCCCCCGAGCCCCCCGAGCTGCTCCCGCCCCGCAGCCCCCTCCGCGGAGCCGTCCCCGAGCCCCTCCGAGCTGCTCCGGGTCCGCCGGGCACGCTGCAGCCCTTAGGGAGCTCGGCGCACTCTCCCGGGGCGCAGGTGCCTGTTAGTGTCCCCGGGAGCCCGAGGGCATCCCCGCCCTCCTGGGTCCTGCTCCACCTCCCTGGAGCCCCTTTCCGCCCGGGAAGGTTGGTGCAGCTCCTGCTCCTCCGGGACGGGGCTCTCCTGTCCTGGGGACACTCGCCCCGGCCTCAGCCTGGCTCCTCGCGGGGCCCCTCCCCCTTGGAGGCCTTTTGTTTCTTTATTTCTTTTTCCCCGTCTTCCTACCTCGATAGAAGCGCGAACTCTTCTCACTGTAGCATTCCAGCTGGTCTCTCTTTAAATCTCTGGCCGAATTCGTAGGTTTTCAGGATGATTTGAAGGTTATCTAGGTAATTTGGTGGGGACAGGTGACTTGGGGACCCTACTCTTCCGCCCTCTTGCCCCTCCTCCCGGCCCCAGATATAGAGACTCTACCTCCTAGGATGCAATGCCCCAGAGTCCCACCCTTGCCCAAGTCTATAGTCCACATCTAGAGTCCCTAATAGATTCATTCATTTGGGGAATATAAATAATAGTGAAAGGGAATAGAAGGGAAGGGAGAAGAAATGTGTGGGAAATATCAGAAAGGGAGACAGAACATGAAGACTCCTAACTCTGGGAAACGAACTAGGGGTGGTGGAATGGGAGGAGGGCGGGGGTGGGGGTGAATGGGTGACAGGTTCTGAGGGGGGCACTTGACGGGATGAGCACTGGGTGTTATTCTGTATGTTGGCAAATTGAACACCAATAAAAAATAAGTTTATTATTAAAAAAAAGACTCTCACTGGGGATGAGGTGAAAGAAAGGACTGATTTTCAGTGTTGTAGTTTTTATTTTATTTTATTTATTTTACTTTATTTATTTATTCATGAGAGACACAGATAGAGGTGGGGGGCGCACAGACACAGGCAGAGGGAGAAGCAGGCTCCATTTCACGCAGGGAGCTTGACGTGGGACTCAATCCCGGGTCTCCAAGACCACACCCGGGACTGAAGGTGGCGCTAAGCCTCTGAGCCACCCAGCTTAATAGTGTTGTAGTTTCTGTATCATTCCTGTTCTTGAACTATCATTTAGAAGGAAGTTAGTAGAGGCAAGATCAAGAATGCAAATGTCATTCTAAATCGAAAAAAAATCGTGTTTTTTTTTTTGTTTGTTTTTGTTTTTTGCTAAGTTTCCTTTTTAAAAATTTTAGGCACAAGATACTCTTATTTTGATGTCTTTTCACCTTTGGCTACTGTATTTTCATTCTTCTTTCCCCTTATTACTATTTGTTGAAATGTCTATCTATACTTACATACTCCACTCCTTTTCCTCCCATATACACTCCTACTCACTGAAATACTTCCCAAAGGGGACTCTGGCTTTCTGTTTTTTTTTTTTTATTTTTTTTTTATTTTTTTTTTGAAGTTCAATTTGCCAACATATAGTATAGTATAACACCCAGTACTCATCCTGTCAAGTGCCCTCCTTATTGCCTGACACACAGTTACCCCATCCCCCTGCCCACTGCCCCTTCCACTACTTTGTATCTTTCCCAGAGTTAGAAGTCTCTCATGTTTTGTCACCCTCTCTAATTTTTCTCACCAATTTTCCCTCCTTTCCCTCATAATCCCTTTCACTATCTCTTATATTCCCCATATGAGTGAAATCATATGATGATTGTCCTTCTCCAATTGACTTACTTCACTCAGCATGATACCCTCCAGTTCCTGTTTGTTAATATGTGTCATGTCCTCTCCTCTGTCCTTAACCTACTTACTTTCATTCCATGTAAATGGGTCCTCATTTCTTCTTTACCTTCTTGACTCACCTCTTTGCACATCCCTCCACTGGCTGATCTTCAGCAATCATCCCCCAAAGATTGCTCCTACATTCTCATTTATGCACCTCCATACTCTCTCCTTGGAGAGAACACCAACACACCATTGCCTTTTTGTAGGTAGCTCTTCTACATTGAACTATTCCTCACCTACCTGCAGTGCTCATCCCTTCCCCAGTCTTCACTCCCTCCTGAGTTCACAGAGAGACACTTCCAGCCCTGTAGTGGTTAGATGGAACCATGTGACTAGTTCTGGGCAAAGTAATGTGAGCAAAAGTGACAGAGTTCACTATTGGGCCAAAGTATTTAAAATCCAAATTTTAAAAAATAAACTTTAAAAATTAAATAGTTTTAGATTTATAAACATTTGTGAAACTAGTACGGAGAGTTCCCGTATACTTCATATCTAGTTTCCCCTATTCTTAACATCATTCATTAGTATGGTACCTTTGTCACAGTTAATAAATCAATATTGACACATTATTATTAAGTAAAGCCCGTAGTTTATTCAGATTTTCTTAGTTTTTACCTAATGTCCTTTTTTCTGCTTCAGGAATTCATCCAGGATAAAATGTTAGATTTAGTCATGTTTCCTCAGATTCCTGTGGCTCTGACAGTTTCTCAGACTTTCCTTTAGTTTTCAATAATCTTGATAGTTTGAGAGGTACAAGTTACATATTTTGTAAAGAGTACCTCAATTAGGATTTATCTGATGATTTTCTCATGATGGAGTAGTATACTATGTCTGGGGAAGCGGATAGGATGGCATTTTCATCACACCATAACAAGAATACTTGCTATTAGCATCGCTCATAACTGTTGATGTTGGCCTTGGTCACCTGGTTGAGGTGGTGTCTCTCAGGTTTCCATCATTTTCCCTTCATTTCCATGCTGTACCCTTTGGGAGTAGGTCAGTATGTGCAGTCCATGTAAAGGAGTGGAGCATTATTCTTCACGTCCTTGAAGGCACACAGTCCAGTATTTTCCATGCTTTATTTTCCCCTGTTACTATGGGAAAGAAATTAAATTTTGTTGCACCATGACATTGAAGTTTATTTGTTATTACAGCAAATTTACTCAACCCTGATTAATACGCCAATTTTTCCGTCTGTCTGAATGGTTGTCCCAGTGGTACTTCCTACTCCCAACCTTCTGAAACAAATTTTGTCAAACTCTCCAGAAATTCTTCCAAACTTCCTTTTAAAAATAAATCACTATTATTCTGAATGTTCAGATTCAGAAGCTTAATATTTCTTTAGCCTACAGAAAATAGTCCAGAGTTTATAAAATAACTTCATGAATAATACATTTGTCTCATTCATATTCTGCATTAGTAGAAATTAGTTGTAACAAGCAACAGTAAATGTCTGTACAGATTAAGAAGAAAAGAAAGGCTGTTAGATAGCTCCTCACAAAGTCACCGGGAAAGATGGAGAACCAGGCTTCCAAAAGAAGCAGAAAATTAGGTGGGCTAGAAAACAGTGAACAAACTTAGGTTACAACTCTGAATAGAAGCCTGCCTGGACATTTGATGCCAACACTGGTGAATTTTGCAAACCTCCAGTGATACTCTGATGTCCATGCCACAGGCTCTGATAGATTCTTCACATCATGGTTGCCATGAGGAATGTTTTGGCTCTTCCAAACTTGCATCATTCCTGCAACCTTCAAAGACCCAGGTGAGAGCACTGGCAGAGCCAAGCCTGGGTCACATACCCACACTCAGTTTCTAGAGGATAGGCTGGGGATATATCTGATTCTGCCATCAGCCAAGAGCCACACATTTGAAATTCTCTGCACTATAGAGAGGAATATAGGAAATGACACATATCTGTCTGTACAATATTCACTTAACTGCTGAGGTTCTTGGGAATCAGGAGCTGCATACCAGCTCAAAGCTACATGGTTACTGGTAGACTTGACCTGAGATCTTGGGAGTCCAGAGCTAAAGTATTTTTATTTCAACCTTGGTTCTTTTCCCAGCATTCTTACCTTCCTTCCCCTCCCCCACCTCGATAGCCAAGCTCAGTTTAGGGTTCTTCTTACCTTCTATCTAAGACAATTCTATCTAGTTCTAAAAAAATCAGTGATTTTCCAATTACATAGTTAATAGAGTCAAAACACCTCCTGATGTTCACTAAGGTTCACAACCTGGCCCCACCCTCCATTCGCCTTCATCTTACTTCATTTTTCACTCTTTTTAAAGTGCAATTCCTTTCACCATGTACTGCCCACTGGGGATTTTTTTTAGAAATACAGATTTATGACTGACTCCTGGTCTGGATCAGAATATATGGTAAAGGAGCCTGAGCCCTGTAATGACAGCAGCATCTTAGATGATTCTTACTAAAATTGGTGAATCTGGACTTAGCTTGTAGTCATACCTAAACCATCCCTGTTGCTGAATGCCTTAAACCTTTATATCTCTAAACATTTGCTGTAACCTTAATCCAGAACACAGAGTGAAATGTCTATTTTTTTTCATTGTCTTTGACTTGAAATCACACCCATCCTTCCGAGCATACTCTCCATGCCAGCTCTCCTGTGAAACCTGCGATGCCCAGGTGAACTGAAGTTCTCTGAAAGCTCTTATTTGCGGTGGTCAGTGGTCTTTTTACCACTCCCCACCCCTTGCTCCTCTAATATCCACGTGGAGAGAAACTTTTCTTATTCGTCAGATTAGCCTATAATAATTGCTCAAAATGTTTTCTTTTTTTGGGGGGGGGGGAGGAGCGGAAGTGAACTGTATTGAAGTAGCTAGTGATGAGAACAAGGAACAAGTGCAGAAAGGTCTCCATGCCAGAGTGAAGCATAGTCCCTGCTTGTTAGTCCCAGCTCTTCTAAGATCACAAAGAAGTTAAATCACATAGCTGCATTTCACAACGGATGTGCAGCCTGTAGTGCTATCAGATCCTCTCCTGTTTTACCAGGAAAGTGAATACCAACCCCCCAATCACACTCACATATATACACCATGAGGCAGAGGAAACTTGTGGACATGTTGTCACTCTCTGCTTTGATTAACTACTTCATTTATGTGAATCTGAAACTATTTTTATTTTAGGTTTACATTTGTCATGTCTCCACTCCACCCACTCTATAAATAACCTGCCAGGGAGAACTTCTGCATCAAAAGCCAGCCCACTGCAATCACTTCCAGAGTGCTTCATCCCACACTTCAAATGAAAGCACAGATCTGCTAGGGCCTCCTTTTATGGAGTAGAGCCCACGAAGCTGAGCTGAGAACCCAGCTCAGAGGCACCCATCAGTGATGCAGTCCATAACGCTGGAACATAGATGGTCAGCTTCCCAAATTAGCCAAACCAAATGCTACTACACTTGGCATGGAAAAAAGGAGTGCCAGAAGTTCTCTGGTAAGTGTCGATTCCATGATGCCATGGTCTGCAATAAATACACAAGGTGAAAAGGCCAGTTCTGGATCTTAGTGATCTCCCAAGAGACATGCAGCATGGAGGAAAGACAGGCTTTAAAAACAAGTAGACCAAGAGACTGTTGGCGTGAGCAAGTGACTTAGCCTCTCTGAGCCTCAATTCTTCATTTATAAAGTGTAGAAACTGTCATCTTCATGGACATTGTGAAATTTTTAATATTTAATAATACTTATTTTTATTACTACTTAACAGATGAAAACAGAAATGTTCTGCTTTTAATTTGAAAGTACCTAGAACTGGAGGGTCTTATGCTGAGTGAAATAAGTCAGAGAAAGACAATTATTTTATGGTTTCACTCATATGTGGAATATAAGAAACAGCCCAGAGGATCAGAAGGGAATATAAGAAACAGCACAAAGGATCAGAAGGGAAAACTGAATGGGAAGTCATCAGAGAGGGAGAAAAACCATGAACTCTTTATTTTATTTTATTTTATTTTATTTTATTTTATTTTATTTTATTTTATTATTTTATTTTATTTATTTTATTATTTTATTTATTTTATTTTTTAAGCTTTTTAATTTATTTTCATTATTTTTTAATAATAAATTTATTTTTTACTGGTGTTCAATTTGCCAATATACAGAATAACACCCAGTGCTCATCCCGTCAAGTGCCCCCTCAGTGCCCCTCACCCAGTCACCCCCACCCCCCGCGCTCCTCCCCTTCCACCACCCCTAGTTCGTTTCCCAGAGTTAGGAGTCTTTATGTTCTGTCTCCCTTTTTGATATTTCCTACCCATTTCTTCTCCCTTCCCTTCTTAACTACAGAAAACAAACTGAGGGTTGGTGGAGGGGATGTTCGTAGGGGGATGAGGTAATTGGGTGATAGGTATTAAGGAGGCCATGTGATGTGATGAGCATTGAGTGTTATAGGTAACTGATAAATTATTGAACACTACATCTGAAACTAATGATGTACTATATGTTGGCTAATTTAAATTTAAATTGAATTTAAAATTTAAGATAATCTGGCAAAGATTTGAGAACCCCAGAGGACTTTTGATAGGCAGCCTCCAACTTCAAACACTTTTATATCCTTGTTTCCTCCTTTTCCATAGCTCTTCTTTTAGCTTCTGAAAATGATGAAGAAGTTGCTGTAATTATACACTTCGCTGAGGAATACTCTTGGCAATATACTGGCAGACATAATTCAAAGCCTCAAATATGAAAAGAGGAAGTAAATAGGTGGGAAAGGACTGCTAAGGATTGCCAGACATTGAGCTGAGCATATTAAGCAGCTATAGATGTGTGTGGCTCATGTAACAGTCCTAGCAGGTAATTTTTACCACCTTATTTCCAGATGAAGGCACTGAAGTCCCTTATGGCAACATTGTTGATAAATATTTTTTTCAAGTGTGTGCAAAGTATAGATGTATAAAAATCATAACTAGCACAAGAATAATATTGAAGGATGTGACAACTACTGGTGATGAGACCCTATATGAGATACTTTCAGTAAGGTTGTTGACCATAAGTGCTTCTGGATTCTGAGGGGAAGAGAAAACACTATGTACTTTGGAATCCAGAAGATACTCATGATGAGGGCTGATCTGAGCTGGCCTGAAGGCAGGTGCATATGGAGATAGGGCTTGATGGGGGTAGAGTGTGGAAATTCTGTGGTTCTATATCCCCTGCCTTATTTAATTTGATAGGTTCCCTGGAAGTAGAGCCAAAGATTTGGTTAGGCTTGGTTTGGAAGGTGGCCTCAGGAAGAGAGAATGCATGAGGAGAGAGGATATGAGGCTATTAGTGAGGTGGCTGCTAAGGGCTGCAGGAATGATTTTATTGGAAGCCCTGAGAAGCATACAGAATGCTTTCTGGAATCCACCACTTTGGAAGCCAAGACAAAAAGCACTAAAACCACTGGCCTGGTTCCCATTGAGTGAATGTAACCCTCAGTGTTAGTAGCCCCCTCCTTTGGACTCACTTCTCACCCTTCCAGAGAGCCCCTAAATCTTGAGAAGACTCTGGATACAAAGTGAAGGCAGTATAATTCAGGAAGTGAGTTTGAGCTCCCAGGGAGCCATTTACTACAGCTGTGTCTGAATTCAATGAGGCTCTGAGGCGTGTGACCGGGATACCACAGTGTCTGCCTAGTGATTTAACAGAAAAGTTAGCAATCCCTAAATAATTAAGATCAGCCTTCCACTTACTACTCAGTGCTTTCTATGGGGATGCCTGTCACACCCAGCAGAGCACCTGGAGAGTTGTTGACATTTGATAAATTGCTGTTGGACAAAGTCCTGTTGATGTCTCCCAGATTGTCATACAGAAAAAAAAAAGCAAAATATCCTTTATGATCCCAACAGACAGAACTAGGACAAATGAATTGTAGTTCCTCAAGGCAATTTTTTTCACCAAGAGATGGTTCAATGAAACAGCAAGTCCCATCTTTGCTGGGGAGGGACTCAAGCTGAGACTGTGTGACAGTCTGGCAAGGATGTTATGGGATAGCTTGCTGCAAAGAGGAAGGGGAAAGAGATGATTTATCAGGCCCCTCTGCCTATAAATATCTTAATTGTGAGTCAAAAGAACAAAAATCTTATAATGAAAGGCACATAATAAAATCAATAGTGGCTGGAACTCCATAGGAACAGCTGGTAAGCAAGCTCTGGTGATACAATAGCTATGGCAGATTGTGTGTTCTATTTTGAATTAACTATATTGCTCTCAGTTGAGGAATCTGCAGCTTTGTCCTACATCAAGAGAGGAAGATGAAGATGCTACTACTGCTAAGATGATGATGATGATGATGATGATGGTGGAAGGAAGGAAGGAAGGAAGGAAGGAAGGAAGGAAGGAAGGAAGGAAGGAAGGAAAGGAGGGAAAAGAGGCTCCTATACATGCACATGCCACAGCTTTGGGGGACCTCTGGGCTTTACATTACCCTAATACTTCTGCCTCAGTTTTTTCATCATGCTAATTCCAACTCCTTCCATGGTCAGCTCAAGTGTCACATCCTGGTGGCAGCCTCCGACAGTTATCCCTGAATGACTATACTCTTCTTTGGGCTCCTTTGTTCATTATATGCTGCTTGAAACCCACCACACACAATGTAGCTCAGACTACATTGCAGTATTTAGTAGATTTCTTGATTACCTACCTCATTCAGCTGTGAGCTTCCACAGATCAGAGACACAGCCTTATTTTTTCCTCTGTGTTCACAGGGCTTAAAAAAAGCCGTAAGACTCACTATTTGTAGAAAAAAATGAAAGAGTGGGGTAAACACTGCATTAAACTTCATGACCATTGAGCAGGAAAGGCACTCTTATCTCATTACATGCAGATGGGAAATTCTGCCCCAGAAGGTGAGCCCTCTCTACCCAGGTCCTATGGCTCTTCTATTGAGGTGGGGCTGTCTGCAGTCATCAGAAATTGTCTGGAACATCTGTCAGTGTCCTTGTAGGCAATCAACTCACAGAAAAACCAAGATGAGGGGAAGAGATTTTCCCTGAATATAGTCATCCCAGAGGCCTGTTAAGTTTCCATGCCCCATTCTATGGTAGAAGTTAATTGGTCCTTGCTAGCTCAGCCCATGGAGTGTGGCATGCACTGGCCATTGAGGGCAGCTGACTTTTGTCTGACAGAGCCAGACCCATCAGGGGACCATGGAGGCTAGTATCTGCATCAAAGACCTTACTGAGCATCCCTGTGTAGAGAAGCACCTGTGTTTCTCCTCCTCACCTGTGTAGCTCCTGTTGTTTCAGGCTAGAGGGGAGAAGAATGCTCCAGTCCATATAGAGGATATGTGCAGCCATGTCTTCCTTGATGACCCTGGACTCTGTCTTGGCATTCACTTGGAGACTATGGAAATTTGATTTAAATTTGATGCAGTATGTCACAGGGTGCAGAGTATCTAGAAAACTGTTTCCTCACAACTTAGGCAAACTAAGATAGGAAAGAAGACCTGGTTTCAAGCTTACATACCTGAGGTAAACCACCTCTCAACTCCTAAAACAAAGACACTATTCAACTTGTTAGGATCTGTTTTCTTAAGTGAGGACAACATTTACATCACAGAGTCAACCATAAGAATTAGAAATAATACACCAGTGCCTATCACACAGTAGATGCCAAATGAATGATAATTCCCGCTGTTACTTGGATATAGAACATAAACTTAAAAAAAAAAAGAACATAAACTTCATATGGGAGGTTAGCTGAAGTTATGTTCTATTGGCACATAAACATATACAAATTGCAATGTAGAAGTGGCACTTTGGGACTTCTGCCTCAAGCCAAGAAGAGTAACAGGGGCCAGTTTTATCCTTCCATGAAAAACAACAGCAACAAATGGACCAAATATACAAAGTAATGTTCAAGACCTAAGACACTAAGCAAAAGAGGACAGGAATCCATGGCAAATGCAAAACAAATGAGATAAGCCCTACAATCGTTCTAGTTTATTGCCTTGAAAGAGTTTCCAGGTGTGGGGGAGAAAGGAGGAAGGGAGATGGAGTGGAGAAATCTCCCTAAGATGAGGTGATATTTCTGTGAGTCCAGGGGGACCAAGCAGCTGGAGTTCATGGGGCAGTGTGTCATAGAAAGATATAACGATAGGTATGTGTTCCTGATTGCTTGATTATTCAGAAGGATGCTGATCCACATTTTCATGTGAGGAAACTAGTCAAGAACAGTGAAAGAAACACAAAGATGAGAGGACATAGTACCAGCAACCACCTAAGGAGTAATGTATGTTCCCACTGGCCAAATTAGAAATCATAATTCATCGGTCAGTGAGTAAGCACTCAAAAAGGTGGTGTCTTAGCCCTAGACAGCACTGCTCCAGTTCTGACAACTCTTAAAAACAGAGTAGATGGGCACTGAGGGGGGCACTTGATGGGATGAGCACTGGGTGTTAGTCTATATGTTAGCAAATTGAACACCAATAAAAAATAAATTTATAAAAAAAAACAGAGTAGAAAAGATCAAACTGTTTTCAAGTAACTTACACACACACACACGAACAGCAACAGTGACAGGAACACTAATAATTTTCACGTTTTTAGAATCCAAAAAAGTTAAATCTGTAATATCTGGTATCCAATAAAAAATTTCCCAGTATATAAACAATCAAGTAAATACAAACCTATAATAGTGACAAAAAAATTAATGAAGCAAAACTGACCTAGAACTAATACAGATATCAGAATTAACAGACAAGTTTACCAAGCAGTTATCATAATTGTATTTCATATGGTAAGAAGGTTAAGTATAGATATGGAAGATATTACAAATACCTAAATTAAATTTCTAGAAATTTCTAGTTTAAAAACTACAGTTAAAAATATGCCTACCCTATGACCCAGCAATTGCACTGCTGGGGATTTACCCCAAAGATACAAATGCAATGAAACGCCGGGACACCTGCACCCCGATGTTTATAGCAGCAATGGCCACGATACCCAAACTGTGGAAGGAGCCTCGATGTCCAACGAAAGAGGAATGGATAAAGAAGATGTGGTTTATGTATACAATGGAATATTACTCAGCTATTAGAAATGACAAATACCCACCATTTGCTTCAACGTGGATGCAACTGGAGGGTATTATGCTGAGTGAAGTAAGTCAGTCGGAGAAGGACAAACATTATATGTTCTCATTCATTTGGGGAATATAAATAATAGTGAAAGGGAATATAAGGGAAGGGAGAAGAAATGTGTGGGAAATATCAGAAAGGGAGACAGGACGTAAAGACTGCTAACTCTGGGAAACGAACGAGGGGTGGTAGAAGGGGAGGAGGGCGGGGGGTGGGAGTGAATGGGTGACGGGCATTGGGGGTTATTCTGTATGCTAGTAAATTGAACACCAGTAAAAAATAAATAAAAAAAAACTACAGTGTTTAAAATGAAAAATTGACTGAATGAGATTAATAGCATTAAATATGAAAGAAAAAAAGATTGTTGAACATGGAGAAATAATACTAGAAACTGCAAATTGAAACAAAATTTAAGAATATAAAAGATGAGCACCGTGTGTTATTCTGTATGTTGGTAAATTGAACACCAATAAAAAATAAATTTATTAAAAAAATAAAAATAAAATAGATCTTGAAAAAAATAAAAATAAATAAATCTAAAAAAAAAGAATATAAAAGATGTCAGTAATCTGGGAGACAGCTTCAAGCTCCCTAATATATGTGGAATTGAAGTCAGTGAAAGAGAAAAGGTATGTAATGTGTGATTGGAAAAAGGAAGGGATACATATTTAAAGGGAGAATGGTTGAAATTTTTCCAAATTCGATAAACTATTTCAACCCTTATATCCAAGATCAATAAACCCCAAGAACATGAAAACTAAACTGCACGAAGGCACATCATAATTTGATTCCTTATAACCAGCAATGAAAAACAGCAACTGGTGGTGGGGGGTGGGGAAAGACACCTTATCAGCAGAGAAAAAAAATACTAAGGTTAGCAGTAGATTCCTCATTGAGAGTTATGCAATCAAGAAGACAGGTCTTTATCTTTTTTCTTTTTCATGTTTTTATTTAAACTCCAGTTAGTTAATGTACAGTAATATTAGTTTTAGATGTACAATATAGTGATTTATGACTTACATACAACACCCAGTGCTCGTCACAAATGTCCTCCTTAATTCGCATCTCCTATTTAACCCATCTTCCACCTATCTCCCCTCCAGAAACTTTAACTTTGTTCTCTATAGTTATTAATCTATTTTCTGCTTTGCCTTTATCTTCCCCCCACACTCATCTGCTTTATTAAATTCCACATGAGTGAAATCATGATATTTGTCTTTCTGTGACTTATTTCACTTAGTAACTCCATCTATCTCTTTGCCAGTGGCAAGATTTCATTCTTTTTAAAGACAGAGTAATAATCCATTTTATTTATATATCACATCTTCTTTATCCATTTATCTGTTTATCAGACAGTGAACATTTAGGCTCTTTTCATAGTTTGACTATTGTTGATAATGCATGTATTCCTTCAAATCAGTGTTTTAATATTTTTTGTGTAAAGAACTAGTAATATAATTTCTGAATCATGGAGTAGTTCTATTTTTAACTTTTTGAGGAAATCTCCATACTATTTTCCAGAGTGGCTGCACCAGTTTGCATTACCACCAAGAGTATGAGAGGATCCTCCTTTCTCTGCATTCTTGCCAACACCTGTTGATTCCTGTGTTGTTAATTTTAGCAATTCTGATTGGTGTGAGATGATATCTCATTATAGTTTCAATTTGATTTGTATTTCCCTTATCAATGATTTCTATGTGTCTGTTAGCCATATGTATTTATTCTTTGGAAGAATGATGTCTATTCATGTATTCTGCTTATTTTTTAACTGGATTATTTGTGGGTTTTGGGTGTTGAGTTTGTTAAGTTTTGTATAGATTTTGGATACTCTTTGTGAGACATGTCATTTGCAAATATCTCCTCCCACTCCATAGGTTGCCTTTTAGTGTATTTTTTCCTTCTCTGTACAGAAGCTTTTTTTCTTGATGTAGTTCCAATAGTTTGTTTTTTTCTTTTGTTTCCCTTGCCCCAGGAGACGTATCTAGTAAGAAGTTGCTATGGCTGATGTCAAAGAGGTTACTGGCTTGTTCTTCTCTAGGATTTTGATGATTTCCTATTTCACATTTTGGTCTTTCATCCATTTTTAATTTATTTTTATATATGGTATAAAAAAGTGGTCCAAGTTCATTCTCTTGAACGTTGTTTTCCAGCATTTCCAACACCATTTGTTGAAGAAAATGTCTTTTTTCCCTCAATGGATATTGTCTCCTGCTTTATCAAAGATTAGTTGACCATATAGTTATGGATTCATTTCTGAGTCTTCTGTTCCATTGTTCTGTGTGTCTGTTACTGTGTCAGTACCATATGATCTCGTTCACTACAGCTTTGTGATATAACTTGAAGTCTAGCTTTACTTTTCTTTTTCAAGATTGCTTTGACACTTCGGGGTCTTTTGTGGTCCCATATAAGTTTTAGGATTGTTTGTTCTAAAAGAAGATGTATCTTTAAATAATTAAGTGCTTAGCAAAGATATCTTGTAAAAATTAACATAAAATAAAAACTTTTTCAGATACATGCAGCCAAAAAGTATCCATTAGCAGTAGCTACTACATAGGAAATGTTCAGATAAGCCTTTCGGGTAGAAGGGAAACATACTAGAAAAGCGCATAACTCTCTACACAAAGATTAAGAACACTGGAAGTAGTAACTACATGAGTAAAAGTATGAGATTCTTTTCCTGCTTTTTAAATCTCTTTAAAAGATAACTGTTAAAATAAAAATAATATCCATGCATTTTGGGGTAAGCGATATATGTAAAAGTAAAATGCATCACAAAAGTAGCACAAAGTCCAGGTGAGAGGAATCAAGATGCACTCTTGGTTACCACACATGAAATGTTACAATATTACTTAATGGTAGACCATGATGGAGTGAAGATTTATACTATAATCCCTAAAACAACTGTTAAAGAACAGAATAAGGAATTATATATAGCTGATGAGCCAAAAAGCAAGATAATATGGAATCACAAAAATATTAAATCCAAAAGAAAGCAGAAAAAGAAGGAAAAGTGAGTCAAAAACAAAAATAGAAAATAAAAATAGATGTGGCAAAAATAAAAACAATGCAGCATGCTAGATTTAAAGCTAAACAAATCAGCAATCACATTAAATGGGGGTGTCCATGTACCCCAATTAAAAGGCAGAAGTGGGTATTGGAATTAAGACTCAACTACATGCTACTTATAGCTGACAGGAATAAGTCAAAAGAAATATATAAGCAAAGATATGATATGCTGATACCAAAAGGAATAAATCAGGAATGGCTCACTCTGGGTTTTGTATTAATATTCTTCATCCTGCTTCTTTGGTGGAATGCTGCCCAGCACTCCAGGCCCAGTTTCATGCTTCAAGAAACTTGTCCAAGAAAGTCGTCCTGAAGACTTAGATCATCCCATACTCCCCTTGTCCTGCTTGCCTACCCTTAGGTGTACACTTTTCAAGCTTTGCTGAAGTTGCCCCTACCATGATTTGTGTAGGTCCACAACAGTTTAAAATACTCCAGCCTGTAGCTGACATAACTCACCTTGATGTTTTATCCCATTCTAGAACCTCCAGGCCCCTACTTTGATCTTGCCACCATCACCAATTCACAATGGATCTCCATGCCAGGGCTTCATCTGCATTCATCATATGAAGTTCACTCCCTCTCCAATCATGCAGCCAAGATCTCTGTAGCTATGTTTTTCCTAGTTTCTACTAATTTGCAAGTTTCCATGTACTGTACCCATTTTCTGACCTAGCTCTGGCCCATGTCACTTATCAAAGTTAGTAGCTTGTTTGCATCTCCAAACCCTGGGACCTGGTGATCTTTGCCTGGACACATTGCTATCTCCTTTGGGGTATTAAATGTGCTTCACCCCAGGCACATACCAAATGGGGCCCTATTACTGTCTAGCCAAATAAAGGAAGATAAAATTACAGTCCTGAGAATAGTGCTCATATTGAACTATGATAGAAGACAAAGTAATTTATTATGGCTACTGCCCCAGGGCTTGTAAAAATATTCTCTCTGTGGGTGTGTTTCTGCCATTGTAGGTCTCTAAGGTGTGTGCAGGCAGAAAAGATAGTAAGTCCCAAGGGAAAAATTCATCAAAAGATATATATCCATATTGAAGGAAAATGCAGGAAACTGGTTCTCTTGTGTAGGAGAAAATTAGCATATAGATACAGAGTCTCAGGTATGAGCAATTTATCCCCCTAACACAGGCTAAATGCCACAGGTGAGGACCAGAGTAAGGCACAGTAAAGCAACCAGGCTTAAACCGACTTGAGGGGTAAGAGTGTAGGAATTGCTAGCTAGTGGAATATGCTTGCCAAGAATGGCCAAACCCAGGAATTGTCCTGCCCCTTCATGCTATCCTAAGATATTTGCTTGTGGACTTCCAATTAGGCCCCCATGTATATGGAGGAAGCTTCTCATATCCTGGAATTAGTGTTTTGGTACTGGTAGATACAAATAGAGCAGGTCCTGGTGCTGGTCATCAGTCACTCGGGAGTTTATTGAAAAAAAGATTCTGAGAATCAAAATCGTCATAGATGGGGGCAAGGAAAACTTCCTTTTCACAAGCCTCACACGTACATCTGATAACCACCAAACTGGCTGAGATTAGAGTTAGAAGCCATGGAGCCAATGTTATTTAAGTCAAATTCACATTCTTGTGCTGGTCCAGCTAGGGTAGACAAATAACTCTAATAATGAAGTATTTGATCATTTTCCTCTTACATGCAGATCACTGAGGTAAAAAGTCTACATGAAGCAGGAACATGATAGAGTTGAAGAAATAATTCCACTAGTCATCATCAATATCAGGATTATTCTGTCCAAATGCCATCTTTGATGAGTGTCCATTGGCCCTAGAAATAAGGCCCTGAGCTGTCATTGCCTGGACAGACAGAACCCAGGGTGCCAGTGAAGAGTTTCTTTAGGAGAATCTGGATCATAATAGAGCAAAAAATTCCAAGTGTCAGAGATAGGCAGGAAGAAATAACAGCATGCATTAGAATTAATTCATTTAGGGAGGAGGGGCAAGATGGCAGAAGAGTAGGGTCTCCAAAACACCTGTCCCCACCAAATTACCTAGATAACCTGCAAATCATCCTGAAAATCTACAAATTCGGCCTGAGATTTAAAGAGAGAACACCTGGAATGCTACAGTGAGAAGAGTTTGCGCTTCTATCAAGGTAGGAAGACGGGGAAAAAGAAATAAAGAAACAAAAGGCCTCCAAGGGGGAGGGGCCCGCGAGGAGCCGGGCTGAGGCCGGGGCGAGTGTCCCCAGGACAGGAGATACCCGTCCCGGAGAAGCAGGAGCTGCACCGAACTTCCCGGGGGGAAAAGGGGCTCCAGGGAGGTGGAGCAGGACCCAGGAGGGCGGGGATGCCCTCGGGCTCCCGGGGACACTAACAGGCACCTGCGCCCCGGGAGAGTGCGCCGAGCTCCCTAAGGGCTGCAGCGCGCACGGGGGACCCGGAGCAGCTCGGGGGGCTCGGGGGCGGCTCCGCGGAGGGGGCTGCGGGGCGGGAGCAGCTTGGGGGGGCTCGGGGGCGGCTCCGCGGAGGGGGCTGCGGGGCGGGAGCGAATCCAACAGCTCAGGCGCCGGAGCACAGGGCGCGGGGACACAGTCCAGGATCCGGCCTCCCCCGGGACAGGCAGAGGCCGGGAGGGCCCAGATCAGCGAGGACGCTCCTGCCCCGAGCTGAGCAGATCAGCGGCCCCACCCCGGAGCCTCCAGGCCCTGCAGACGGAGAGCTCCGTGGTTACTGCGGGAGCTGACTCCAGGGCTTCAGAGCTGGCCCCGCCACTGCGGTTGTTCCTCCTGGGGCCTCACGGGGTAAACAACCCCCACTGAGCCTCACAGTGGCCTCACCAGATAAACAGGATAAACATCACTCATTGAGCCCTGGACCAGGCAGGGGCAGAGCAGCTCCCCCAAGTGCTAACACCTGAAAATCAGCACAACAGGCCCCTCCCCCAGAAGACCAACTAGATGGACAAGTTCCAAAAGGAAGTCAAGGGACTTAAGTATACAGAATCAGAAGATACTCCCCCGTGGTTTTTGTTTTGTTTTGTTTTGTTTTTGCTTTTTGATTTATTTGCTTCCCCCCTTTTTTCCTTTCTTTCTATTTCTTTCCCTTTTTCTTTTCTTTTTTCCTTTTTTTCTTCCTTTTTTCTTTTTCTCTTTTCTTTCCTTCTTTCTCTCCTCTCTTTTTCTCCTTTTCCCAATAGAACTTCTTTCTGGCCACTCTGCACTGAGCAAAATGACTAGAAGGAAAACCTCACCTCAAAAGAAAGAATCAGAAACAGTCCTCTCTCCCACAGAGTTACAAAATTTGGATTACAATTCAATGTCAGAAAGCCAATTCAGAAGCAATATTATACAGCTACTGCTGGCTCTAGAAAAAAGCATAAAGGAAACAAGAGACTTCATGACTGCAGAATTTAGATCCAATCAGGCATAAATTAAAAATCAATTGAATGAGATGCAATCCAATCTAGAAGTCCTAACGACGAGGGTTAAGGAGGTGGAAGAACGAGTGAGTGAGATAGAAGACAAGTTGATGGCAAAGAGGGAAACTGAGGAAAAAAGAGACAAACAATTAAAAGACCATGAAGATAGATTAAGGGAAATAAACGACAGCCTGAGGAAGAAAAACCTACGTTTCATTGGGGTTCCCAAGGGCACCGAAAGGGACAGAGGGCCAGAATATGTATTTGACCAAATCATAGCTGAAAACTTTCCTAATCTGAGAAGGGAAAAAGGCATTCAGATCCAGGAGATAGAGAGATTCCCCCCCTAAAATCAATAAAAACCGTTCAACACCTCAACATTTAATAGTTAAGCTTCCAAATTCCAAAGATAAAGAGAAGATCCTTAAAGCAGCAAGAGACAAGAAATCCCTGACTTTTATGGGGAGGAGAATTAGGGTAGCAGACCTCTCCACAGAGACCTGGCGGGCCAGAAAGGGCTGGCAGGATATATTCAGGGTCCTAATGAGAAGAACATGCAACCAACAATACTTTATCCAGCAAGGCTCTAATTCAAAATGGAAGGAGAGATAAACAAGTTCCAAGACAGGCAGGAACTGGCCTCCAAACCAGCTCTGAAGAAATTTTAAGGGGGACTCTTAAAATTCCCCTTTAAGAAGAAGTTCAGTGGAACAATCCACAAAACCAGGGACTGAATAGATATCCTGATGACACTAAACTCATACCTTTAAATACTAACTCTGAACGTGAACGGGTTTAATGACCCCATCAAAAGGCGCAGGGTTTTCAACTGGATAAAAAAGCAGGTCCCATCTATTTGCTGTCTACAAGAGACTCATTTTAGACAGAAGGACACCTACAGCCTGAAAATAAAAGGTTGGAAAACCATTTACCATTCAAATTGTCCTCAAAAGAAAGCAGGGGTAGCCATCCTTATATCAGATAAACTAAAATTTACCCCGAAGACTGTAGTGAGAGATGAACAGGGACACTATATCATACTTAAAGGATCTATCCAAGAAGAGGACTTAACAATCCTCAATATATATGTCCTGAATATGGGAGCTGCCAAATATATAAATCAATTAATAACCAAAGTGAAGAAATACTTAGATAATAATACACTTATACTTGGTGACTTCAATCTAGCTCTTTCTATACTCGATAGATCTAAGCACAACATCTCCAAAGAAACGAGAGCTTTAAATGATATACTGGACCAGATGGATTTCACAGATATCTACAGAAATTTACATCCAAACACAACTAAATAAACATTCTTCTCAAATGCACGTGGAACTTTCTCCAGAATAGGCCACATACTGGGTTACAAATCAGGTCTGAACCGATACCAAAAGGTTGGGATTGTCCCCTGCATATTCTCAAACCATAATGCCTTGAAATTAGAACTAAATCACAACAAGAAGTTTGGAAGGCCCTCAAACGCGTGGAGGTTAAGGACCATCCAGCTAAAAGATGAAAGGGTCAACCAGGAAATTAAGGAAGAATTTAAAAGTTTCATGGGAATTAATGAGAATGAAGATACAACCATTCAAAATCTTTGGGATAAAGGAAAAGCAGTCCTAAGGGGGAAATACATCACAATACAAACATCAAATCAAAAACTGGAAAGAACTCAAATACAAAAGCTAACCTTACACATAAAGGAGCTAGAGAAAAAACAGCAAATAGATCCTACACCCAGCAGAAGAAGAGAGTTAATAAAGATTCGAGCAGAACTTAACGAAAACGAGACCAGAAGAAATGTGGAACAGATCAACAGAACCAGGAGTTGGTTCTTTGAAAGAATTAATAAGATAGATAAACCATTAGCCAGCCTTATTATAAAGAAGAGAGAGAAGACTCAAATTAGTGAAATCATGAATGAGAAAGGAGAGATCACTACCAACACCAAGGAAATACAAACGATTTTAAAAACATATTATGAACAGCTATACACCAATAAATTAGGCAATCTAGAAGAAATGGACGCATTCCTGGAAAGCCACAAACTACCAAAACTGGAACAGGAAGAAATAGAAAACCTGAACAGGCCAATAACCAGGGAGGAAATTGAAGCAGTCATCAAAAACCTCCCAAGACACAAGAGTCCAGGGCCAGATGGCTTCCCAGGGGAATTCTATCAAACGTTTAAAGAAGAAATCATACCTATTCTACTAAAGCTGTTCTGAAAGATAGAAAGAGATGGAGTACTTCCAAATTCGTTCCATGAGGCCAGCATCACCTTAATTCCAAAACCAGACAAACCCCACCAAAAAGGAGAATTGCAGACCAATATCCCTGATGAACATGGATGCTCAACTTCTCAACAAGATACTAGCCAATAGGATCCAACAATACATTAAGAAAATTATTCACCATGACCAAGTAGGATTTATCCCCGGGATGCAAGGCTGGTTCGACACTCGTAAAACAATCAGTGTGATTCATCATATCAGCAAGAGAAAAACCAAGGACCATATGATCCTCTCATTAGATGCAGAGAAAGCATTTGACAAAATACAGCATCCATTCCTGATCAAAACTCTTCAGAGTGTAGGGATAGAGGGAACTTTCCTCAACATCTGAAAGCCATCTACGAAAAGCCCACAGCAAATATCATTCTCAATGGGGAAGCACTGGGAGTCTTTCCTCTAAGATCACAAACAAGACAGGGATGTCCACTCCCCACTGCTATTCAACATAATACTGGAAGTCCTAGCCTCAGCAATCAGACAACAAAAAGACATTAAAGGCATTCAAATTGGCAAAGAAGAAGTCAAACTCTCCCTCTTCACTGATGACATGATACTCTACATACAAAATCCGAAAGCCTCCACCCCAAGATTGCTAGAACTCAAACAGCAGTTTGGTAGCATGGCAGGATAAAAAATCAATGCCCAGAAATCAATGGCATTTCTGTACACTAACAATGAGACTGAAAAGAGAAATTAAGGAGTCAATCCCATTTACAATTGCACCCAAAAGCATAAGATACCTAGGAATAAACCTCCCCAAAGAGGTAAAGGATCTATACCCTAAAAACTATAGAACACTTCTGAAAGAAATTGAAGAAGACACAAAGAGATGGAAAAATATTATATGCTCATGGATTGGCAGAATTAATATTGTGAAAATGTCAATGTTATCCAGGGCAATTTACACATTTAATGCAATCCCTATCAAAATACCATGGACTTTCTTCAGAGAGTTAGAACAAATTGTTTTAAGATTTGTGTGGAATCAGAAAAGACCCCAAATAGCCAGGGGAATTTTAACAAAGAAACCATATCTGGGGGCATCACAATGCCAGATTTCAGGTTGTACTACAAAGCTGTGGTCATCAAGACAGTGTGGTACTGGCACAAAAACAGACACATAGATCACTGGAACAGAATAGAGAACGCAGAAGTGGACCCTGAACTTTATGGTCAACTAATATTCAATAAAGGAGGAAAGACTCTCCACTGGAAGAAAGAGAGGCTCTTCAGTAGATGGTGCTGGCAAAAATTGGACATCCACATGCAGAAGAATGAAACTAGACCACTCTCTTGCACCAGACACAAAGATAAACTCAAAATGGATGAAAGATCTCAATGTGAGACAAGATTCCATCAAAATCCTAGAGGAAAACACAGGCAACGCCCTTTTTGAACTCAGCCATAGTAACTTCTTGCAAGATACATCCACGAAGGCAAAAGAAACAAAAGCAAAAATGAACTACTGGGACT
Source organism: Canis lupus baileyi (assembly GCF_048164855.1). Taxonomy (NCBI): domain Eukaryota; kingdom Metazoa; phylum Chordata; class Mammalia; order Carnivora; family Canidae; genus Canis; species Canis lupus. The sequence goes on along the minus strand of NC_132857.1, from coordinate 26,721,004 downwards.
TCATCAATATAAGAAGCTTTTGCACAGCAAAGGATACAGTCAACAAAACTAAAAGACAACCTACAGAATGGGAGAAGATATTTGCAAATGACGCATCATATAAAGGGCTAGTTTCCAAGATCTATAATGAACTTATTAAACTCAACACCAAAGAAACAAACAATCCAATCATGAAATGGGCAGAAGACATGAAGAGAAACCTCACAGAGGAAGGTATAGACATGGCCAACATGCACATGAGAAAATGCTCCGCATCCCTTGCCATCAGGGAAATATAAATCAAAACCACAATGAGATACCACCTCACACCAGTGAGAATGGGGAAAATTAACAAGGCAGGAAACCACAAATGTTGGAGAGGATGTGGAGAAAAGGGAACCCTCTTACACTGTTGGTGGGATTATGAACTGGTGCAGCCACTCTGGAAAACTGTGTGGAGGTTCCTCAAAGAGTTAAAAATAGACCTGTCCTACGACCCAGCAATTGCACTGTTGGGGATTTACCCCAAAGATACAGATGCAAGGAAACGCCGGGACACCTGCACCCCGATGTTTATAGCAGTAATATCCAGAATAGCCAAACTGTGGAAGGAGCCTCGGTGTCCATCGAAAGATGAATGGATAAAGAAGATGTGGTCTATGTATACAATGGAATATTACTCAGCCATTAGAAACGACAAATACCCACCATTTGCTTCAACGTGGATGGAACTGGAGGGTATTATGCTGAGTGAAGTAAGTCAATCAGAGAAGGACAAACATTATATGTTCTCATTTATTTGGGGAATATAAATAATAGTGAAAGGGAATATAAGGGATGAGAGAAGAAATGTGTGGGTAATATCAGAAAGGGAGACAGAACATAAAGACTCCTAACTCTGGGAAATGAACTAGGGGTGGTGGAAGGGGAGGAGGGCGTGGAATGTGGTGAATGGGTGAAGGGCACTGAGGTAGGCACTTGACAGGATGAGCACTGGGCATTATTCTGTATGTTGGTAAATTGAACACCAATAAAAATTTAATTGATTAAAAAAAAGAAATAGAAAAAAAGAATTAATTCATTTATCCATCATCTGCTCATCTGTCTATCAACTCATCCATTGAAACATTATTCACTTACTCAAGGATTCAACCAATAGAAGTCACTACAATTTGCTCAGTAGTAAGGTGCACAGTCAAATAAACCCTGATCTCTGCCTTCAATGAATGGTCTTATGTAGGAATGTTGAGTAAATATCAGAAAAGGCATCCTGCATCTGCCCTTGACCCTACAAATGTGCATTCTTTCCTTGAAGGATCCATATGCAGCCTGAGGATCCTTCAAAAACAAGCAGTAGGACAGCTGCCACCAATGGTTAGAGTTATAAGGCAAAGTGGAGTTGACTCCCATACTTAGTTCAGAGGAGAGAAGAAGGGGTATTGAACTTTATTGGGCATTGTACCCATTAAACACATATTATTTCACTTAATAATCAAAATAACCTTATCCATTCATCTTATTATCCCTATTTAGCTGGTAAAGAAAGTAAGGTTTGAAAGATTATGTTATTGATAGAGAATGATTTATTTGGGCTGAAACTGGGTTTGATACCAGACGTGTCTAGAGGCAGGGTGAGAGTTCCTTTTATCAGGCCAAGCTTTGCCCCATTATATGTCCAAAGTTGTCAGGACAGAGTTTGATGAATGTGACAGAAGGCTGCCATGCCAACATGGCATGTGGGTGGGAGAGCCTGCAGGCTGTGTCTGTAATGAGAGCAGGGGTGGGAAGCTGCTCAGTGGATCTGTGGAGCCTTCTTCCCTGCCGTGCGAGGTGTGGGAGCAAAAGCCCCTCTACTCACACTGCAGGCTTGAAATTAACAGATAACAGGTAAGGGTGAACTTTGGGCCAGAAAAGGAGTTCAACTGACATTAAGTTTATGTATGGATAGAAGTAATTAGAAATATCAAATAGCAACATAAGCAAGTCATTTTCCTGTACAAATAATATATGTCTTAGTTTTTTAACTTTCTGGATTCTCTAGGCTGCTACATTAAAACATTGGCTTAAGATGTACATGAAGCCATAGCACATAGATCCCCAAGACTAGAGCAATGACATTGGCAAAAATGAGAGTAATCTTAATGGAAAGGTTTAAGAAATCATGGCCTCTGCCAGGTGCTTCTACAAAGGAATGTGCTGGAATGGTGACAGATGGAACACCCAGGAGCCTGGTGATATTTTTCACTTTCCATGTGGATAATCTGGCAGCAAGGAGGAACAGCTGGTTTGGGCTAAGAGGCAACTTTAATTTTTCTTCCTTTTACTCCAAGATTTAGAGTTTGCTGGAAAGTTAGAGGTGCCTTGGTTGACTTCATTCTATAAACAGTGTATTATGATATTTGCCTATTCTCCAGAAGCAAAAGAAATGGGAAGTTCATCATGTGGGCTGATTATTCCTTTCCATTGTCACAGAAGTCTCATAGGTTTGGAAAATTTTTACCTCAGGAAAAATGTAGAATGGTATTTTCTTTTTTTAAAGATTTTATTTATTTATTTATTCATGAGAGACACGGAGAGAGATAGAGAGAGAGGAAGAGACACAGGCAGAGGGAGAAGCAGGCTCCATGCAGGAAGCCTGACATGGGACTTGATCCTGGATCTCCAGGATCAGGCCCTGGGCTGAAGGCAGCGCTAAATCGCTGAGCCACCTGGGCTGCCCTAGAATGGTATTTTCATAAGACTTTTTCCTTTGTATAAAATCTAGCTGGGCAAATAGTGGGTTTCCATTTTGTTCCAAGATTTGTAGATTAGCTTATTGAATTTTCACAATAATTCTGTGTTTAGGATTTATTATTCAAATCAAAGTACTTCCCTCCTTTCTTCCCTACTCAAACAAGAAGCTGAACAGACCAAAACCTAGAAAAATCAAGTCAAGTCAGCTTTCTTAGGAAAGAGAGATTTTACCCAAAGGTAGCTTTCAAGTTTGGGGGGAAAAGTGTGCTTTCTGGAGGCAGAACAATTATTTGATCTTTGCAGGTCCTATTTAGGCCCTCTTCTCCATTTGACTCCTCACACTTTTCACTTATAGGAAAGCTCCTTCACACTCTTGTCTTAGCTCAGCAGTCATGAAATCACTACACAGACCCAGGCCTAAGAGGTGACTGTTAGAACTTTAGGAGGCCTATATTCCCTCTGGTGGGCCAGACCCTTTGGAAAGGTGGCAGTGTGGTAGTAATACAGAAGTCATCGGGAGAGTGTTGTGTATACATGATGGGGGTGAACTGTTGTGGGGTGAGTGCTGGTGACTAGAGTGGGAAAAGTTGGAGTGATAGCAGAAGACGTTCCCCTTCTTCTATCAAACATGTAGTATAAACCTTGCTCCATAATAGATGCTTATAATAAATGAATCATCAATAAGTTTCTAAGTGCATGGATGATAAATGAGTGAATGAATGAACCTATTTTTATATTTCTATGTCACTTCCTGTCTTCCCAAAGTACATTTCTTTTTATTTTTCCTATTTGTTTTTGGAGGAAAGGCAGAAGTGTGGGTTTGAGTCTTGGTATCTGTCTTGGAGCGTATCAGAAATTGATCCCTTTAAAACTTGCTCCAACTGATCTCAATTTTCATGTTGTGTTTGAATGCCCATGATATATAATTCTGTGGGGGGAAAATCCCTCAACTTGAAACACACTGAGGCTGTCGTTGTTTTCTTTCTTTCTTTCTTTCTTTCTTTCTTTCTTTCTTTCTTTCTTTCTTTCTTTTCTTTCTTTCTTTCTTTCTTTCTTCTTTCTTTTTCTTCTTCTTCTTCTTCTTCTTCTTCTTCTTCTTCTTCTTCTTCTTCTTCTTCTTCTTCTTCTTCTTCTTCTTTCTTCTTCTTCATCTTTACATAGTCAGAAAGTTAACATCCTAATCTCAAGAATTTTGGACCTACCGTATACCAGCTTGAGTAGTGATATGCATTCCAGTGGCGACATAGATGTGTGAAGCGCTATGAAAACATAGTATACTCTGTGAACTTCCTATAAGTATCTACCACAATATTTAAGTGAGGTTATTGTACTTAGGGTTAAAAATCCTTCTTGCAGACTTGTTTCTGCCAAGATAGAGTAACTGGGCTTGGATTTATTTCCCTTCCTGGAACATCTTTTAAAACTACAAGGAAAATATATGGAACAATTACTTTTAAGACAATGGACAATAAGGCATTGAAGGGCAGTGATTCCTGAGAAATGGGATGGGGGCAATATAATAACAACAATGCAAGCCCTAAGATTATCCCAGATTACTGGAGAAAAGGTTTAGACCAAAATGGAGGAAGGGGGAACCAAAACCAATCTGGTAGCCTCCCTAATTGATCAAACAGAACTAAGAGTCAAGAGTAGGTAAGGCAGCCTGAGTTCACAGGGCAATGTACCAAAGAAGAAACACATAAAGGGAAGTACAGAGATCTTTAGAGGCTATCTTCCAGTATTAAATTCAATAATGATCAGTGAATGCATGCATATGAAGAAACTAACCAGGGCCTGGGGAAAAAACATCTGAAAAGAGCAGTGAGAAGAGGACCTAGAGCTTAAACAATGTTCAATATAGCTTTTGTTCCAAAAACCAGTGTAAGAAAATATTGTGATTAATGGTGTATGAGTTAGAGTACTAAGAAGGTTCTTGCCTCAATAGTGATAAAAACTAGGTGCAGACAACACTATGTGGGAGCTAAAAACAAGCCAAAAAATAATCAGAATGTCTCCAGTTAATTTAACTGTGTCCCAGGGTAGTAGGAAGGGTGGAGAAAACTCAAGAATGCAAACATGTCCACTACTCAAAATGACAAAATTTGCAATGTTTGCCATCCAATAAAAAATTCTAGACTTGCAAAGAATCAGGAAATCACACCTCATAAAGAGAACAAAAACCAATCAATCAAAACTGACTTATAGTTTCTGGTTCCAGGACAAGATGGATTAGGCACAATTCTTCCTACTTCTTCCTTAAGAATAGCTAAAAATACCAGGCATTATAAATATGACAGATACTAAAAAGACTCAAAAGTGGAGAGAGGGAGACAGATTAGCTAAGTGGAGAGTTGCTTGGGTATTCTTTTGCTCAATATATTACAGGCTGTGTGCTGAGAAAACTGGTATCTGAGAAATGCCAAAGAGCACAAACAAAAATGCCTCCCTCCATTGGGATGATGCCTAAAAAGACAAGGCAGGTAGCTAGGACATCCATCCCCACCTGAGAGCACTAAGGGCCATCCCCCCACCATGACGTCAGTGTATACCAAATGAAAAGCAATAACAAGTTACTTTCTCCCAGCAAGTGTGGTATCAGCAGTGTTGCGCACGCTGCGGCAACATGATCAGGGTCCTGAGGATAAGGGGATGAGGAAAATAAAAGAACAGTAAAGAGATGGGAACAGGAGGGACACAGTGGATGATGTCCAAGCAGTGCCAGCTTTATTCAAGGTCTTACAACATTTTATAGCATGAGTAAAACAAAGCCAAGAAGGTGTTTATTTTTAGCAGGTTTGTGAAACTCTCCAAAGTTTCCCTTTCTCAGCATGTAAGACAGACTCACGGGTGCCAGAAGACCTTGGTAAATAGATAAGCTTGTTGCTCCAGATGTGCATACTTCAAAGGAATATTAGGTATGGTAAACAGACCAGCAAGGACAGACAGACCCTTATTTACATTTATGACCAAGTCAGAATAAGTTTTATTTATTGTGTTATGTGAGCGATCATGTACAAGCAAGCCCTGAGAACCACTGCTCAAGCCCTTTCTCAAGCGTCTACCAACTATTCACCCTTTAGGCTCTCGAGCCTTTTGAGTGAATGAGGGACGCAAGTCCGGGCCTGGTTTGGTTCAGTTCCTCTAGCTAGTTTGTGGCCGCCCACAAGCAGAGACCTAATGGGGAACCAGAACACTTAAATTTGTCCAGAAGTAATAAGAATCCTCTCTCTCCATCAAAGTTTAGAGTAGGCAAAGTAGAAAACCTAGAATTTCACCCTCACCTAAGCAGGACCCAGGTAATGCCCACGTTCCCCATTGGTATGGCATCAGAAGATGACTAAATCTATTTAAATAAAATCTAGGGTTCCATATAATATTATCCAAAGTCTGCAGGATTCAACTGAAATCACTTATAATCTCAAGAACCAGAAATATCTCAACTTGAGTGATAAAACAATCAACATATGCTAACACCAAGATGATACAGATGTCGAAATTGACAAAAATTTTATTTTTTATTTTTCATTTTTTTATTTTCTTATTTATTTGTTTATGTATTTATTTTTAATAATAAATTCATTTTTTATTGGTGTTCAATTTGCCAACATACAGAATAACTCCCAGTGTTCATCCTGTCAAGTGCCCCTGTCAGTGCCCGCCAACCAGTCACCCCCACCCCCCGCCCTCCTCCCCTTCCAACACCCCTAGTTCATTTCCCAGAGTTAGGAGTCTCCTATGTTCTGTCTCCCTTTTGATGTTTCCTACCCATTTCTTCTCCCTTGCCCTCTATTCCCTTTCACTATTATTTATATTCCCCAAATGAATGAGACCATATAATGTTTGTCCTTCTCCGATTGACTTATTTCACTCAGCATAATACCCTCCAGTTCCATCCACGTTGAAGCAAATGGTGGGTATTTGTCATTTCTAATGGCTGAGGAATATTCCATTGTATACATAAACCACATCTTCTTTATCCATTCATCTTTCGATGGACACTGAGGCTCCTTCCACAGTTTGGCTATTGTGGACATTGCTGCTATAAACATCGGGGTGCAGGTGTCCCAGCGTTTCATTGCATCTGTATGTTTGGGGTAAATCCCCAGTAGTGCAATTGCTGGGTCATAGGGAAGACCTATTTTTAACTCTTTGAGGTACCTCCACAGAGTTTTCAGAGTGGCTGCACCAGTTCACATTCCCACCAACAGTGTAGGAGGGTTCCCTTTTCTCTGCATCCTCTCCAACATTTGTGGTTTCCTGCCTTATTACTTTTCCCCATTCTCACTGGTGTGAGGTGGTATCTCATTGTGGTTTTGATTTGTATTTCCCTGATGGCAAGGGATGCGGAGCATTTTCTCATGTGCATGTTGGCCATGTCTATGTCTTCCTCTGTGAGATTTCTGTTCATGTCTTTTGCCCATTTCATGATTGGATTGTTTGTTTCTTTGCTGTTGAGTTTAATAAGTCATTTGCAAATATCTTCTCCTATTCTGTAGGTTGTCTTTTAGTTTTGTTGACTGTTTCCTTTGCTGTGCAAAAGCTTCTTATCTTGATGAAGTCCAATAGTTCATTTTTGCTTTTGTTTCTTTTGCCTTTGTGGATGTATCAAAATCAATGCCCAGAAGTCAGTGGCATTTCTATACACTAACAATGAGACTGAAGAAAGAGAGACTAAGGAGTCAATCCCATTTACAATTACACCCAAAAGCATAAGATACCTAGGAATAAACCTAACTAAAGAGGTAAAGGATCTATACCCTAAAAAGTATAGAACACTTCTGAAAGAAATTGAAGAAGACACAAAGAGATGGAAAAATATTCCATGCTCATGGGTTGCAAGAATTAATATTGTGAAAATGTCAATGTTATCCAGGGCAATTTACACGTTTAAGGCAGTCCCAATCCAAATACCATGGACTTTCTTCAGAGAGTTAGAACAAATTATTTTAAGATTTGTGTGGAATCAGAAAAGACCCTGAATAGTCAGGGGAATTTTTAAAAAGAAAACCATAGCTGGGGGCATCACAATGCCAGATTTCAGGTTGTACTACAAAGCTGTGGTCATCAAGACAGTGTGGTACTGGCACAAAAACAGACACATAGATCAATGGAACAGAATAGAGAACCAAGAAGTGGACCCTCAACTTTATAGTCAACTAATATTCGATAAAGGAGGAAAAACTATCCACTGGAAGAAAGACAGTCTCTTCTATAAATGGTGCTGGGAAAATGACATCCACATGCAGAAGAATGAAACTAAACCACTCTCTTTCACCATACACAAAGATAAACTCAAAATGGATAAAAGATCTTAATGTGAGACAAGAATCCATCAAAATCCTAGAGGAGAACACAGGCAACACCCTTTTTGAACTTGGCCATAGTAACCTCTTGCAAGATACATCCACAAAGGCAAAAGAAACAAAATTGACAAAAATTTTAAAGTAGTCATCGTAAAAATGCTTTAGCAAACAATTATGAACATGTTGATAACAAATAAAATAGAAGTCTCAGAAAAGAAAAAAGAGAAGATATAAAGCATTACAAAATGGAAATTTTAGAATTTAAAAACAAGCAGTCATAACAAAAAGGCTTAAGTGAGTTCAACAGGAGAACGAAGATGACCCAGAAAGAATCAGGGAATTTGAAGAGAGAAAAGTAGAAATTATAACCTGAACAAAAGAAGGAGAATAGTGTGACAAGTTAAGAGAAGTTCAAATACCTGTGAGATTATAACAAAAGACCTAATTCTTCATCATTAGTTCCATAGAAGGAGGAAGGAGAGGGAAAGAGTGTGGAGCTAGAAATAAACACAAAAACATAATTATTGCAATATTTCCAAATTTGCAAAAAAAATTGACCTAGTTATTCAAAAAGATAAGTAAAACTGAAATAGTTCAAACCCAAAGAAATTCACATTAAGAAACATCTAATCAAATATGTGAAAACTAAGCACATACATACACAGCATTTGCAGAGCAAGAGAGAAAACGTTGAATAGCGCTAGGTTTTTCATCAGAGAATCATGGAGGCCAAAGGAGGTAACACATATTTTTTCTCAAGTGCTGAAAGGAAGGAAAAAAAAACCTGTCAATCCAGAATACTTTTGAATTTCTGAAATCGCATTCAAGAATAAAGATTAAATCAATAAATTTGAAAACAGAAAAACATAAAATTAATCAATTATACAAAAGAATGAATAAAATTGAAAAATCTGTAACAAGACCATGTGTGTATGTGAAAGAAAGCATGAGGAGAAAGGAAAAAAAGGGAGCAAGAGGAAAAGAGAACACACATATTACTAAATTACCAATATCAAAAATGAGTCTTAAAATATGAATGTCACTAGGTTTGATGGAATCACTGTTTCCTAAGTCAATTCTCCTTTTATGTAATTATTTTCTCTCTTTGTTCAGCTTGACTACTTTTCATTACTCTATCTTCTAGGTCACTAATTCATTCCTCTGCCTCTTCCATCCAGCATGTTTCTCAGTTCGTTTATTGAGCCCATATGTCTGCTATCTTATTCTTTATATCTGTATTAATTGTCTCACTCGTGTCTTCCACTCTTTTCTCAAGTCAAGTGAATATTCTTATGATCATTGCTTTAAATTCTCTGTCAGGCATGTTATATACATCTGTTTTGCTTAGATCTCTGGCTATGGCCTTGTCCTGTTCTTGTATTTAGCTTACATTTCTCTGTCTCCTCATTGTGTCTGCCTCTCTGGGTCTGTTTCTGTGTTGTAAGAAAGTCAGGTGTGACTTCCGCTCTTGAAAGTAGTTTGTTGGATAGCCTGGGTGGCTCAGAAGTTCAGTGCCACCTTCAGTCCAGGGCCTGGTCCTGGAGATATGCGATCGAGTCCCTCATTGGGCTCCCTGCATGGAGCCTGATTCTCCCTCTGCCTGTGTCTCTGCCTCTCTCTCTCTCTCTCTCTCTCTCTCTCTCACACACACACACACAGACACACACACACTCTGTCTTTCATAAATAAGTAAATAAAATATTAAAAAAGAAAGTAATTTGTTTATGAAGAAAAGGTCCTAGATTGCCATGCAGTGCACTGCCTCTGTTCACGAGAAGATGGCACTTCAGCAGAGTATTCTCTGTGTGTTGCTCATGCCCTGAAATTGTGTCTTCCTTTATGGGCAGTCATCTGCACTAATTCTCAGCCTGTTGTGGGCAGTGCTTGGTCTCTGATGTGTTAGTGGGTGGGACTCAATCAGGTCAGCTCTGAGGGGCGAAACCTGCCTGGAAACATGGGAACAGGGTGGTGGAGTTAGCAAAATGTTCACTGGGCCCCTAGTCTTATGCTGGATTGCCTGAAGTGCTGCCGTGACTGGATGCTGCACACCAGAGTGACAAGGGCACATGGATGGGCATAGTGCTTGAGGGGAGATATGATTATGTGAGGGCAACACAGGAAATTCATCAGTTCTGTACCTTGACTGTTATTGTGCTTATAGGAATCTTCAAATATGACAAAATAGCATCGCATCAATGCCAAGCTTTAGGCCCTGATATTAAGTTATGATTATGTAAATTTCATAGCATATATAATTTATGAATGTTATTGGAGTCACATAAGAAGAGGGAAAATTGAGAGGAAAGATTATAGAACTTCTCTGCTATATATGTCACTTTCCGTGAATCTAAAATGATTTTAAAATAAAGTTTCAAAATGGCAGATAAAAAAACTGACAGGAATAACAATCATAAGAATTAAGTAAAAAAAAGAATTAAGTAAAAAGAACATGAAATCAATTGTGATAACTATAACATATATTTTTAAAAACTAGAGAATCTGGGAGGCGGGGCAAGAGGGCGGGAGAGTAGGGTCCCCAAGTCACCTGTCCCCACCAAATTACCTAGATAACCTTCAAATCATCCTGAGAATCTACGAATTCGGCCTGAGATTTAAAGAGAGACCAGCTGGAATGCTACAGTGAGAATAGTTCGCGCTTCTATCAAGGTAGGAAGACGGGGAGAAAGAAATAGAGACACAAAAGGCCTCCAAGGGGAGGGGCCCAGGCGGAGCCGGGCTGAGGCCGGGGCGAGTGTCCCCAGGACAGGAGAGCCCCTTCCGGGAGAAGCAGGAGCTGCACCGACCTTCCCGGGCGGAAAGGGGCTCGCAGGGAGGTGGAGCAGGACCCAGGAGGGCGGGGATGCCCTCGGGCTCCCGGGGACACTAACAGACACCTGCACCCCGGGAGAGTGCGCCGAGCTCCCTAAGGGCTGCAGCGCGCACGGGGGACCCGGAGCAGCTCGGGGGGGCTCGGGGGCGGCTCCGCGGAGGGGGCTGCGGGGCGGGAGCAGCTCGGGGGGCTCGGGGGCGGCTCCGCGGAGTGGGCTGAGGGGGGGGAGCAGCTCGGGGGGCTCGGGGGCGGCTCCGGGGAGGGGGCGGCGGGGCGGGAGCAGCTCGGGGGGAGGCTCGGGCGCGGCTCCGCGGAGGGGGCTGCGGGGCGGGAGCAGCTCGGGGGGCTCGGGGGCGGCTCCGCGGAGGGGGCTGCGGGGCGGGAGCAGCTCGGGGGGCTCCGGGGCGGCTCCGGGGAGGGGGCGGGGGGCGGGAGCAGCTCGGGGGGAGGCTCAGGGGCGGCTCCCGGGAGGGGGCGGCGGGGCGGGAGCAGCTCGGGTGGAGGCTCGGGGGCGGCTCCGCGGAGGGGGCTGCGGGGCGGGAGCAGCTCGGGGGGGGTCTCGGGGGCGGCTCCGCGGAGGGGGCTGCGGGGCGGGAGCAGCTCGGGGGGAGGCTCAGGGGCGGCTCCCGGGAGGGGGCGGCGGGGCGGGAGCAGCTCGGGTGGAGGCTCGGGGGCGGCTCCGCGGAGGGGGCTGCGGGGCGGGAGCAGCTCGGGGGGGCTCGGGGGCGGCTCCGGGGAGGGGGCTGCGGGGCGGGAGCAGCTCGGGGGGGGTCTCGGGGGCGGCTCCGCGGAGGGGGCTGCGGGGAGGGAGCAGCTCGGGAGGGGCTCGGGGGCGGCTCCGCGGAGGGGGCTGCGGGGCGGGAGCGAATCCAACAGCGCAGGCCTCGGAGCACAGGGCGCCAGGACACAGCCCAGGATCCGGCCTCCCCCTGGACAGGCAGAGGCCGGGAGGGCCCAGGACAGCGAGGACGCTCCTGCCTCGAGCTGAGCAGATCAGCGGCCCCGCCCCGGAGCCTCCAGGTCCTGCAGCAACCACTGCGGTTGTTCCTCCTGGGGCCTCACGGTGTAAACAACCCCCCTGAGCCCTGCACCAGGCAGGGGGCAGAGCAGCTCCCCAAGTACTAACACATGAAAATCAGCACAGAAGGCCCCTCCCCCAGAAGACCAGCTGGACAGACAGGGGAAAAACAAATTATTGACCAAGCAGCACTGGAAACTTCCAGGGGAAGAAGAGGGATTTACAGAATACAGAATCAGAGGATACTCCCCTTTGTTTTTTGTTTTTTGATTTCTGTTCGCTCCCCCGTTTTTCTTTTTTTCTTTTCTTCTCTTTTTTATTCTCTCTCTTTTTTCTTTTTTTCTTTTTCTTTTCTTCTTTCTCTTCTCTCTTTTTCTCCTTTTCCCAATACAGCTTCTTTTTGGCCACTCAGCAATGAGCAAGATGACTAGAAGGAAAACCTCACCTCAAAAGAAAGAATCACAAACAGTCCTCTCTCCCAGAGAATTACAAAATTTGGATTACAATTCAATGTCAGAAAGCCAATTCAGAAGCACTATTCTAAAGCTACTGGTGGCTCTAGAAAAAAACAAAAAGGACTCAAGAAACTTCAGGACTGCAGAATTTAGATCTAATCAAGCAGAAATTAAGAATCAATTAAATGAGATGCAATCCAAACTAAAGGTCCTAACGACGAGGGTTAACGAGGTGGAAGAACCAGTGAGTGACATAGAAGACAAGTTGATGGCAAAGAGGGAAACTGAGGGAAAAAGAGACAAACAAAAGATCATGAGAATACGTTAAGGGAAATAATTGACAGTCTGAGGAAGAATAATCTCCATTTTTTTAAATTTATTTTTTATTGGTGTTCAATTTACTAACATACAGAATAACCCCCAGTGCCCGTCACCCATTCACCCCCACCCCCCGCCCTTCTCCCCTTCCACCACCCCTAGTTCGTTTCCCAGAGTTAGCAGTCTTTACGTTCTGTCTCCCTTTCTGATATTTCCCACACATTTCTTCTCCCTTCCCTTATATTCCCTTTCACTATTATTTATATTCCTCAAATGAACTTCATCAAGATAAGAAGCTTTTGCACAGCAAAGGATACAGTCAACAAAACTCAAAGAAAACCTACAGAATGGGAGAAGATATTTGCAAATGACGTATCAGATAAAGGGCTAGTTTCCAAGATCTATAAAGAACTTATTAAACTCAACAGCAAAGAAACAAACAATCCAATCATGAAATGGGCAAAAGACATGAACAGAAATCTCACAGAGGAAGACATAGACATGGCCAACATGCATATGAGAATAATCTCCATTTAACGGAGGTTCCCGATGGTGCCAAAAGGGCCAGAGGGCCAAAATATGTATTTGAACGAATCCTAGCTGAAAACTTTCCTAATCTGGGAAGGAAAACAGGCATTCAGATCCAGGAAATAGAGAGATCCCTCCCTAAAATCAATAAAAACCATTCAACACCTCCGCATTTAATAGTGAAGCTTGCAAATTCCAAAGATAAAGAGAAGATCCTTAAAGCAGCAAGAGACAAGAGATCCCTAATTTATATGGAGAGAAATATCAGATTAACAGCAGAACTCTCTACAAAGACATGGCAGGCCAGAAAGAGCTGGCAGGATATACTCAGGGTCCTAAATAAGAAGAACATGCAGCCAAGAATACTTTATCCAGCAAGGCTCTCATTCAGAATAGAAGGAGAGATAAAGAGCTTCCAAGACAGGCAGGAACTGAAAGAATATGTGACCACCAAGCCAGCTCTACAAGAAATTTTAAGGGGGACTCTTAATATTCCTCTTTAAGAAGAAGTCCAATGGAACAATCCACAAAAACAGGGACTGAATAGGTATTATGATGACACTAAACTCATATCTTTCAGTAGTAACTCTGAACGTGAATGGGCTTAATGACCCCATCAAAAGGCTCAGGGTTTCAGTCTGGATTAAAAAACAGGACCCATTTATTTGCTGTCTACAAGAGACTGATTTAAGACAGAAGGACACCTACAGCCTGAAAATAAAAGGTTGGAGAACCATTTATCATTCATATGGTCCCCAAAACAAAGCAGGGGTAGCCATCATTATATCAGATAAACTAAAATTTTTCCTGAAAACTGTAGTGAGAGATGAAGAGGGACACTAATCATACTTAAAGGATCTACCCAAGAAGAGGAGTTTTTAAAAATCATCTACATATATGCCCTGAACGTGGGAGCTGCAAAATATATCAATCAATTAATAAAAAAAGTTACGGCATACTTAGATAATAATACACTTATACTTGGTGACTTCAGTCTAGCACTTTTACTCTCCATAGGTCTTTTAAACACAACACCTCCAAAGAAACGAGAACTTTAAATGATACACTGGACCAGATGGATTTCACAGATATCTACAGAACTTTACGTCCAAACTCAACTGAATACACATTCTTCTCAAGTGCACATGGAACTTTCTCCAGAATAGACCACATACTGGGTCACAAATCAGGTCTGAACAGAAACCAAAAGATTGGGATCATCCCCTGCATATTCTCAGACCATAATGCCTTGAAATTAGAACTAAATCACAACAAGAAGTTTGGAAGGACTTCAAACACATGGAGGTTAATAACCATCCTGCTTAAAGATGAAAGGGTCAACCAGGAAATTAAGGAAGAATGAAAAATATTCTTGGAAACTAATGAGAATGAAGATACAACCGTTCAAAATCTTTGGGATACAGCAAAAGCAGTCCTGAGGGGGAAATCCATTGCAATACAAGCAGCCATCCAAAAACTGGAAAGAACTCAAATACAAAAGCTAACCTTACACCTAAAGTAGCTAGAGAAAAAACAGCAAATAGATCCTACACAAAGCAAAAGAAGAGAGTTAATAAAGATTTGAGCAGAACTCAATGAAATCGAGACCAGAAGAACTGTGGAACAGATCAAGAAAACCATGAGTTGGTTCCTTGAAAGAATTAATAAGATAGAAAAACCATTAGCCAGCCTTATTAAAAAGAAGAGAGAGATGACTCAAATTAATAAAATCATGAATGAGAAAGGAGAGATCACTACCAACACCAAGGAAATACAAACGATTTTAAAAACATATTATGAACAGCTATACACCCATAAATTAGGCAATCTAGAAGAAATGGACGCATTTCTGGAAAACCACAAACTCCCAAAACTGGAACTGAAAGAAACAGAAAACCTGAACAGGCCAATAACCAGGGAGGAAATTGAACCAGTCATCAAAAACCTCCCAAGACACAAGAGTCCAGGGCCAGATGGCTTCCCAGGGGAATTCTATCAAACGTTTAAAAAGAAACCATACCTATTCACCTAAAGCTTTTTGGAAAGATAGAACGAGAAGGAGTACTTCCAAATTCATTCTATGAGGCCAGCATCACCTTAATTTAAAAACCAGACAAAGACCCCACCAAAAAGGAGAATTATAGACCAATATTCCTGATGAACATGGATGCAAAACTTCTCAACAAGATACTTGCCAATAGGATCCAAGAATACATTAATTGTAAATGGGATTGACTCTTTAATTTCTCTTTCTTCAGTCTCATTGTTAGTGTATAGAAATGCCACTGACTTCTGGGCATTGATTTTGTATCCTGCCACGCTACCGAATTGCTGTATGAGTTCTAGCAATCTTGGGGTGGAGACTTTTGGGTTTTCTATGTAGAGTATCATGTCATCGGCGAAGAGGGAGAGTTTGACTTCTTCTTTGCCAATTTGAATGCCTTTAATGTCTTTTTGTTGTCTGATTGCTGAGGCTAGGACTTCCAGTACTATGTTGAACAGTAGTGGTGAGAGTGGACATCCCTGTCTTGTTCCTGATCTTAGGGGAAAGGCTCCCAGTGCTTCCCCATTGAGAATGATATTTGCTGTGGGCTTTTCATAGATGGCTTTTAAGATGTCGAGGAATGTTCCCTCTATCCCTACACTCTGAAGAGTTTTGATCAGGAATGGATGCTGTATTTTGTCAAATGCTTTCTCTGCATCCAATGAGAGGATCATATGGTTCTTGGTTTTTCTCTTGCTGATATGATGAATCACATTGATTGTTTTACGGGTGTTGAACCAGCCTTGTGTCCCAGGGATAAATCCTACTTGGTCATGGTGAATAATTTTTTTAATGTACTGTTGGATCCTATTGGCCAGTATCTTGTTGAGAATTTTTGCATCCATGTTCATCAGGGATATTGGTCTGTAATTCTCCTTTTTGGTGGGGTCTTTGTCTGGTTTTGGAATTAAGGTGTTGCTTCAATGTGGATGGAACTGGAGGGTATTATGCTGAGTGAAGTAAGTCAGTCGGAGAAAGACAAACATTATATGTTCTCATTCATTTGGGGAATATAAATAATAGTGAAAGGGAATATAAGGGAAGGGGGAAGAAATGTGTGGGAAATATCAGAAAGGGAGACAGAACGCAAAGACTGCTAACTCTGGGAAACGAACTAGGGGTGGTAGAAGGGGAGGAGGGCGGGGGGTGGGGGTGAATGGGTGACGGGCACTGGGGGTTATTCTGTATGTTAGTAAATTGAACACCAATAAAAAATAAATTAAAAAAAAAAGAAGATTATTCACCATGACAAGGTAGGATTTATCCCTGGGATGCAAGGCTTGTTCAACACCCGTAAAACAATCAATGTGATTCACCATATCAAGAGAAAAACCAAGAACCATATGATCCTCTCAATAGATGCAGAGAAAGCATTTGACAAAATACAGCATCCATTCCTGATCAAAACTCTTCAGAGTGTAGGGATAGAGGCAACATTCCTCAACATCTTAAAAAACATCTATGAAAAGCCCACAGCAAATATCATTCTCAATGGGGAAACAATGGGAGCCATTCCCCTAATATCAGGAATAAGACAGGGATGTCCAATCTCACCACTGCTATTCAACGTAGTACTAGAAGTCCTAGCCTCAGCAATCAGACAACAAAAAGAAATAAAAGGCATTCAAATTGGCAAAGAAGAATTCCATCTCTCCCTTTTTGCCAATGACATGATATTCTACATAGAAAACCCAAAAAACTCCACCCCAAGATTGCTAGAACTCATACAGCAATTTGGCAGTGTGGCAGGATACAAAATCAATGCCCAGAAGTCAGTGGCATTTCTATACACTAACAATGAGACTGAAGAAAGAGAAATTAAGGTGTCAATCCCATTTACAACTGCACCCAAAAGCATAAGATACCTAGGAAAAAAGCTAACCAAAGAGGTAAAGGATCTATACCCTAAAAACTATAGAACACTTCTGAAAGAAATTGAGGAAGACACAAAGAGATGGAAAAATATTCCATGATCATGGATTGGTAGAATGAATATTGTGAAAATGTTACCTTTACCCAGGGCAATTTACACATTTAATGCAATCCCAATCAAAATACCATGGACTTTCTTCAGAGAAATGGAACAAATTATTTTAAGATTTCTGTGGAATCAGAAGAGACCCCAAATAGTCAGGGGAATACTAAAAAAGGAAACAATACCTGGGGGCATCACAATGCCAGGTTTCAGGTTGTACTACAAAGCTGTGGTCATCAAGACAGTGTGGTACTGGCACAAAAACAGACACATAGATCAGTGGAACAGAATCCAGAATCCAGAAATGGACCCTCAACTTTATGGTCAACTAATATTCAACAAAGGAGGAAACACTATCCACTGTATAAAACACAGTCTCTTCAATAAATGGTGCTGGGAAAATTGGACATCCACATGCAGAAGAATGAAACTAGACCACTCTCTTGCACCAGACACAAAGATAAACTCAAAATGGATGAAAGATCTAAATGTGAGACAAGATTCCATCAAAATCCTAGAGGAGAACTCAGGCAACACCCTTTTTGAACTCGGCCACAGTAACTTCTTGCAAGATACATCCACAAAGGCAAAAGAAACAAAAGCAAAAATGAACTATTGGGACTTCATCAAGGTAAGAAGCTTTTGCGCAGCAAAGGATACAGTCAACAAAACTAAAAGACAACCTACAGAGTGGGAGAAGATATTTGCAAATGATGTATCAGATAAAGGGCTAGTTTCCAAGATCTATAAAGAACTTATTAAACTCAACAGCAAAGAAACAAACAATCCAATCATGAAATGGACAAAAGACATGAAGAGATATCTCACAGAGGAAGACATAGACATGGCCAACACGCACATGATAAAATGCTCTGCATCACTTGCCATCAGGGAAATACAAATCAAAACCACAATGAGATACCACCTCACACCAGTGAGAATGGGGAAAATTAACACGGCAGGAAACCACAAATGTTGGAGAGGATGTGGAGAAAGGGGATCTCTCATGCACTGTTGGTGGGAATGTGAACTGGTGCAGCCACTCTGGAAAACTCTGTGGAGGTTCCTCAAAGAGTTAAAAACAGATCTGCCCTATGACCCAGCAATTGCACTGCTGGGGATTTACCCCAAAGATACAGATGCAATGAAACGTCCGGACACCTGCACCCCGATGTTTCTAGCAGCAATGTCCACGATAGCCAAACTGTGGAAGGAGCCTCGGTGTCCATCGAAAGATGAATGGATAAAGAAGATGTGGTCTATGTATACAATGGAATATTCCTCAGCCATTTAAACGACAAATACCCACCATTTGCTTCAACGTGGATGGAACTGGAGGGTATTATGCTGAGTGAAATAATCCATCAGAGCATGACAAACATTACATTGTCTCATTCATTTGGGGAATATAAAAAATAGTGAAAGGGAATAAAGAGGAAAGGAGCGAAAAATAAGTGGAAAATATCAGAAAGGGATACAGAACATTAAAGACTTCTAACTGGGAAATGAACTAGGGTTGGTGGAATGGGTGGTGGGCGGGGGAATGGGGGTGAGTGGGTGACAGGCACTGAGGGGGGCACTTGACGGGATGAGCTCGAGTGTTATTCTGTATGTTGGGAAATAGAACACCAATAAAAAATAAATTTATTATTAAAAAAATAAATTAGAAAACCAAACCAAACAAAACTAAAATATATATATAACTTTAATTGTGCATACAGATTGTTTATACCCCCCACCTTAGTTTTACCAAGTAGAAGTATCTGAGATTTCTTAGACTCATCCATCATTCTTGCTTCCAAATGCATGTCCTAAGTATTTCGAATCTAAAGGACCTTTGAATTCTTATCGTTTCTACCCTCCATTACAACTGCCCTAGTTGGGCCTCCTCATCTCTCAGGTAGGCTAAGGTAAAAGTCAGATTACAGTTCTCCTGACCTTGCATGCTCGATTCTGCCTATGAGCATCACATAATCTCCTGCCCAGGCTTAAATATGCAATTGGTCCTGTGGTCTTCATGCTAAAAATTCCCAGCTCCACTCTTGGGTATAGAGTCTAGTATAAGGCCCTCTCTCCTGCTCTCTGAATCTGGGCAGCAGTGGGAAATGGTGGGCAGAGTGCTGAAAGCTGCAGAATACATAGCTCCAGGGATTGAAGTGAGCAGGCAGTACTCTAGGGAGTGCACACCCAGCCTGCCTCCAGTCTGCTTCTATGAAAACAGCAAAACATGAGAAAGGAAAATGCCTTTTGGTAATTTCCAAATCAAAGTTTAATTCATTTATACCCATTCACCTTTAGAAATAAAGAGCATAAAGCATCATTTGCTAATGCTCTGATATTTCTGGCACATTTAAAATGTAAAAATGAATGCCTTTATTGATTTTTCTTCATCACAAAATAAGCCATATAACACAAATAAATCAACCTTTCCAGGTGGAGCCCATTTTTAGTGGGAAAACATACTGGCTGACAGAACAAATCAATTATAGGTCCCTACTGGGCTCCAAGTTATTTCTGAACTTAGTAGAACTTATGGGCTGAAGGTTCTGATGCCGTGAGAGCCCTTCTTCAATTGTGATTCCATCTTTTGAGCTCTGTTTAAACTATAGTTCAGTTGTGGATAACAGCCCCTCCAGATACTGCAGCCTTGGAAGCTGACACTCTCAGGGAGTTCTCTGGAGAGGTGGACTTGTGTTCTGGATCAGAGCATGAAGTGAAATGTAAGAGACGATGTTATACAGTTCTTACCATAGAGATCCTTGGACAGCTGGGGCAATTGGTAGACATGACTATCCTGGGCCTAGATCTGATTAATTCCTCTTTTTTAATGCCTACATCCTCTACTCTTGACTAATTAAACAATTATCCATCCTGTATCAGACAGACTTCCATCTGAGAAGCAAAAAATACCACATGTGATATAAAATTTGGAATTTGTTATAAGGACTCGAGCAGGCTACTGCCTCAGTTAGTGAGCCTGAGGCTACCTGTCTATGGGTCAGACAGGCAGAGCAGTGGTAGAAAAACAAGAAACTGGATATAGACAAAGTCAAGGGTTAAGGAAAACTAATTCAGGAAGAACACATTGGAACACACGTCTGCCTCTACCACCTCCAATCTTAATGCTGTAGATTATCTGCAAAAGAACTTGGCTCCCTTTGCCATGGAATTGCCTCTTACCTGGACCATACCTTGGAGAAACTGAAGGAAGAGAGCCTCTAGGAACCAGATATATCATGTGGTCTCATGTGGGTCTCAGTGCTATCCCATGCCAACCAGGTGAGCCAAAGGATCAGTGACAGCATGCATACATTGCATACCCAGTCTCTATCTATAGAGCATAGAAGTGGGGGGTTCACTTCCAGCTTAGTTAAGTTGAGACAAATCACTCCCACCTCACATAACTCAGGTTATCAGGTTGTCCTTGTGCCTTTTCACCTCCATGCCTTTGTTTATGGCTGGAATGATCAGAAATAGTCATTAAAGTGATAGGAATTGATAAAAAGTTCTCCTTAACCATCTCCATATTGTCTGGTTTGAAATCTACCCCTAATTGATCACATATCCCCTTTCATAAATAATTTTCTCATGAGCACTGACCCTGCTATTTCCCTGCTATCCATAGTCCACCCATTAGGAAATCTAGAGGTGCTCAGGGTATAAAGATAGATATTTGTGAGTCTAGGTACACAACAGTAAAAGAAAATCACTCTGAGTTCTGAAACTCTTGCAACCAGAGACAAGGTAACCAGAGATTTTCAAAGGAAAAAAAAAGAGAAGGTGTGTTGCTAGTGCCCAGTGGTCAGGGTTACCTCAAGACCTAAGCTACTTCTGCCAAAGGCACTGCCCATGTAAGGTAGATAGAAGACACAGCCTCTTGTCTTCCTTTCCCTGGCTGTTTGTTCACTAGGGGCTGCCTACTCTAATAGACAGGAATCTGAAGAAAAGTAAACAAACAAACAAAAAAAAGATCTGAGGGCAAACAGGTACTGCCTGGCTTCTAATAGCATTCTACTCTGTGCTAAATGCAGCACTAACTGTATCCAGGAAGAGATGTCATGGCTTCTGCTCTCAAGAACCTTGAAAGTGTGAACACTAGTTTTTGAAGATAGGAGGCAAAGGAAAGGAAACATAGGGAGGTGTCTGTCTCAGTCTGGAAGAAGGCAGGGGCAGGGGTATCCCTAATCCCAGACTTCTTTATCAACTTGAGAAAACTGAACATCCCCCTATATCAGGAAATCTGACCTATGAATGCACCAAATAATACTTTATTGAGCAGTTAGTATGTGTCAAGTATCGTGTTCCTTATAATCATCCACCTGAGGCAAGTTATAATAATAGCTTTATTATTACGATGTTGGAAGTCCCCAAGAACATCATCAGGCCCCATAATTTTCTTAAATTTACAGAATTGAAGGATACCTGGGTGGCTCAGCGATTGAGCATCTGCCTTCAGCTCAGGGTGTGATCCTGGAGTCCAGGGATCGAGTCCCCCATCAGCCCCCCAGGCTCCCTGTGAGGAGCTTGCTTTTCCCTCTGTCTGTATCTCTGCCTTTCTCTCTCTGTGTCTCTCATAAATAAATAAGTAAAATCTTTTAAAAATTACAAAACTGAGAAAACCATTATACCCATAATTTTTATTATTATTTTTTTTTACAGTGAAAGGAAACAGGTTAAAAATCCACAAAGAGGACATATACACGGGAAAAATCCAGGAGAAACCAAACACAAGGTTCTAGGCTTTCTCTCTCACTGGAGTCACACAAGGACATACTTAGTTACCCCAGCAATGATATGTGGGTGAGTTTTCCTGGTATTCCCAAAAAAGGAACCCCCCCCCCCGGAGCCTTGGTGTTGAAGCTCCTGTTGGAGGTTAATTATATAGACATGTAGTGCTCCTAAGACTAACCTTGCTGACCTTAGCAATCTTCAGCTCCAGCAGAAGTAAATATATAGCATGGCCCAGGGCTTCAAGGATACAAAACACTCTTATCAGACAGCATATTCCAAGGGCTTAGAGGTTATCTCCCAGGAATGTCAAGCTAATCAAAGGACAATCCTGAATAGACCTTTTTTGGGATGTGCAGGGTTGGAACAATCATGCCTGTTGACCTAAGTCATTGGTGGATAATCAGGAATTCCCATTTTGGTTCAGTTCTCACCTGAGCTCTAATTATTGCTACATTCCCCTATGCTGGTCCACTCCTGATGGACTTGAGATTTGTATTTAGCTCCCCTCACTATAATCACAGAATTATGAGTCTCAAATCCAATGTATGATAACATCGTATTTAGGGACACTGCCTTGGACTGGAATCCATTTATTTACTCATTTGGTCATTATTGACTAAACACATAGGATGTACCAAGAATTATAAGCACCCTGGTTACAACAGTAAATTTAATAAACCCCTAGCAGAGAGCATGGTCTGGTGGAGCAGCACATGTGAATAAGGAAATATAATATAACTGATAGTGTACTGAGTTAAGTGCTATCATCACAATATTCATGTCTACTCAGAACCTAAGAATGTGATCTTATTTAGAAATAGAGTCTTTAGGGCCCACACTGATTTAGTGTGGGCTCTAATCTAATAACTGGCATCCTTATAAGAAAAAGGAAGTTTGAACACAGAAATGGACACAGAAGGAAGACAATGAAGACACAGTGAACTCCATGTGATAATGAAGGCAGATCGGAGTGATGTATCTATAGGTCATGGAATGCCATCAACCATCAGAACTTGAAAGAGACAAGAAAGAATCCTCTCCTCCCTAGAGGCTGCAGAAAGAGAATGGTCCAACCAACACCTTGATTTTGGACCTCTAGCCTCCAGAAATGTGAGAATAAATTTCTGTTGTTCCAAGTCACCAAGTTTGTAGTATTTTGTTACAGGAAACCTTGATAATGAAAACAGATAGCATAGAGTTAAAAGAAAGGGCATTTGAATCCACAGGAGAAATTCTGAAGATTCAAATCAGAAGACCAGAGATAAATTCCAGAGGGAGTGACAACTTCTAGAAGGAAGTTTACTGCTGTGGAGGTTGTATGGAAAAGTATACATGGAGAGAGTTCCAGGCACAGGAAAGAGTATGTGTTCAGGGCATAAAGGCGAGAGAAAGGGTGACTCACTAGAGGAACAGAAAGAAAATAAAGAGAATTATATCCTAAATTGTGAAACAAATAAGTGCATGGCAAGATTGGGAAGATTAGAACCTTACATGGGCAGTAGTTGATCTGTGCACACTATCCCATGTAAGCAGAAATTTCAAAATCAGGAATAAATCTCACACGTTTGCTGTCACTATTTATCTATGATTCACATTTTACCCCCACATCAGTGGAGAGTTGGCTAGTGAGGAAGGGCTTGGGAAGTCAATATAATTATCAGAAAATGCAATGACTTTCATACCTTTCTACAATGTTGGTACTCTATTGAAACCTAATTCCACTATGACCATATTGATTGCCATTCCAGTAGACAGCATTGTAGTGTTTCCAGGCTGGCACCAAAACCCTTTAAAATGTGAAAACTGTTAGTAACAGGTGGAAGAGCTTACCTTTTACCAAATGAACAATGTCAAACTGTATCAAAAAAAGAAATCTGCAGTGCTGCTCATGAACTCATCTCTCACTTTCCATTTCCTTTCCCATGTTGTCAATTTAGACTTGGGTTAGAATTTATGATTTGCTAATTCTATCATGATATTACTTTTGAACATTATTTTATTTTATTTTATTTTTTTAATAAAATAATTTTTTATTGGTGTTCAATTTACCAACATACAGAATAACAACCAGTGCTCATCCCCTCAAGTGCCCCCAGAGTGCCCGTCACCCACTCCCCCCACCCCCCGTCCTCCTCCACCCCTAGTTCGTTTCCCAGAGTTAGGAGTCTCTATGTTCTGTCTCCCTTTCTGATATTTCCCACACATTTCTTCTCCCTTCCCTTATATTCCCTTTCACTATTTTTTATATTCCCCAAATAAATGAGAACATACACTGTTTGTCCTTCTCCGATTGACTTACTTCACTCAGCATAATACCTTCCAGTTCCAACCACGTAGAAGTAAATGGTGGGTATTTGTCGTTTCTAATGGCTGAGTAATATTCCATTGTATAGATAAACCACATCTTCTTTATCCATTCATCTTTCGATGGACACCGAGGCTCTTTCCACAGTTTGGCTATTGTGGACATTCCTGCTATAAACATCGGGGTGCAGGTGTCCTGGCGTTTCATTACATCTGAATCTTTGGGGTAAATCCCCAACAGTGCAATTGCTGGGTCATAGGGCAGGTCTATTTTTAACTCTTTGAGGAACCTCCACACAGTT
Organism: Canis lupus baileyi; assembly: GCF_048164855.1. Lineage (NCBI taxonomy): Eukaryota > Metazoa > Chordata > Mammalia > Carnivora > Canidae > Canis > Canis lupus. Next base: position 26,696,484 of record NC_132857.1, on the reverse strand, counting down.
TTCCAGAGTGGCTGCACCAGTTCACATTCCCACCAACAGTGTAAGAGGGTTCCCTTTTCTCCGCATCCTCTCCAACATTTGTGGTTTCCTGCCTTGTTAATTTTCCCCATTCTCACTGGTGTGAGGTGGTATCTCATTGTGGTTTTGATTTGTATTTCCCTGATGGCAAGTGATGCAGAGCATTTTCTCATGTGCATGTTGGCCATGTCTATGTCTTCCTCTGTGAGATTTCTGTTCGTGTCTTTTGCCCATTTCATGATTGGATTGTTTGTTTCTTTGGTGTTGAGTTTAATAAGCTCTTTATAGATCTTGGAAACTAGCCCTTTATCTGATACATCATTTGCAAATATCTTCTCCCACTCTGTAGGTTGTCTTTTAGTTTTGTTGACTGTATCCTTTGCTGTGCAAAAGCTTCTTATATTGATGAAGTCCCAGTACTTCATTTTTGCTTTTGTTTCTTTTGCCTTTGTGGATGTATCTTGCAAGAAGTTACTGTGGCCAAGTTCAAAAAGGGTGTTGCCTGTGTTTTCCTCTAGGATCTTGATGGAATCTTGTCTCACATTTAGATCTTTTGCCCATTTTGAGTTTATCTTTGTGTCTGGTGCAAGAGAGTGGTCTAGTTTCATTCTTCTGCATGTGGATGTCCAATTTTCCCAGCACCATCTATTGAAGAGACTGTCTTTCTTCCAATGGATAGTCTTTCCTCCTTTATCGAATATTAGTTGACCATAAAGTTCAGGGTCCACTTCTGGGTTCTCTATTCTGTTCCATTGATCTATGCGTCTGTTTTTGTGCCAGTACCACACTGTCTTGATGACCACAGCTTTGTAGTACAACCTGAAATCTGGCATTGTGATGACCCCAGATATGCTTTTCTTTTTTAAAAATCCCCTGGCTCGGGAATCCCTGGGTGGCCCAGTGGTTTGGCTCCTGCCTTTGGCCCAGGGCGCGATCTTGGAGACCCGGGATCGGGTCCCACGTCGGGCTCCCGGTGCATGGAGCCTGCTTTTCCCTCTGCCTGTGTCTCTGCCTCTCTCTCTCTCTTTGTGACTATCATAAAAAAAAAATTTCCCCTGGCTATTCGGGGTCTTTTCTGATTCCACACAACTCTTAAAATAATTAGTTCTAACTCTCTGAAGAAAGTCCATGGAATTTTGATAGGGATTGCATTAAACGTGTAAATTGCTCTGGGTAACATTGACATTTTCACAATATTAATTCTTCCAATCCATGAGCATGGAATATTTTTCCACCTCTTTGTGTCTTCCTCAATTTCTTTCAGAAGTGTTCTATAGTTTTTAGGGTATAGATCCTTTACCTCTTTGGTTAGGTTTATTCCTAGGTATCTTATGTTTTTGGGTGCACTTGTAAATGGGATTGACACCTTAATCTCTCTTTCTTCAGTCTCATTGTTAGTGTACAGAAATGCCATTGATTTCTGGGCATTGATTTTGTATCCTGCCACCTCTTTGGTTAGGCTTATTCCTAGGTATCTTATGCTTTTGGGTGCAATTGTAAATGGGATTGACTCCTTAATCTCTCTTTCTTCAGTCTCATTGTTAGTGTACAGAAATGCCATTGATTTCTGGGCATTGATTTTGTATCCTGCCACCCTACCAAATTGTTCTATGAGTTCTAGCAATCTTGGGGTGGAGGCTGTTGGGTTTTCTAGGTAGAGTATCATGCCATCAGCGAAGAGGGAGAGTTTGACTTCTTCTTTGCCAATTTGAAGGTCTTTAATGCCTTTTTGTTGTCTGATTGCTGAGGCTAGGACTTCCAGTACTATGTTGAATAGCAGTGGTGAGAGTGGACATCCCTGTCTTGTTCCTGATCTTAGGCGAAAGGCTCCCAGTGCTTCCCCATTGAGAATGATATTTGCTGTGGGCTTTTCGTAGATGGCTTTTAAGATGTCGAGGAAAGTTCCCTCTATCCCTACACTCTGATTAGTTTTGATCAGGAATGGATGCTGTATTTTATCAAATGCCTTATCTGCATCTAATGAGAGGATCATATGGTTCTTGGTTTTTCTCTTGCTGATATGATGAATCACATTGATTGTTTTACAAGTGTTGAACTAGGCTTGCATCCTGGGGATAAATCCTACTTGGTCATGGTGAATAATTTTCTTAATGTGTTGTTGGATCCTATTGGCTACTACCTTGTTGAGAATTTTCGTAGCCATGTTCATCAGGAATATTGGTCTGTAATTCTCATTTTGGTGGGGTCTTTGTCTGGTTTTGGAATTAAGGTGATGCTGGCTTGTTTTTAGCTCCCACATAGTGTTGTCTGCACCTAGTTTTTATCACTATTAAGGCAAGAACCTTCTTAGTACTCTAACTCATACACCATTAATCACAATATTTTCTTACACTGGTTTTTTGGAACAAAAGCTATATTGAACATTGTTTAAGCTCTAGGTCCTCTTCTCACTGCTCTTTTCAGATGTTTTTTCCCCAGGCCCTGGTTAGTTTCTTCATATGCATGCATTCACTGATCATTATTGAATTTAATACTGGAAGATAGCCTCTAAAGATCTCTGTACTTCCCTTTATGTGTTTCTTCTTTGGTACATTGCCCTGTGAACTCAGGCTGCCTTACCTACTCTTGACTCTTAGTTCTGTTTGATCAATTAGGGAGGCTACCAGATTGGTTTTGGTTCCCCCTTCCTCCATTTTGGCCTAAACCTTTTCTCCAGTAATCTGGGATAATCTTAGGGCTTGCATTGTTGTTATTATATTGCCCCCATCCCATTTCTCAGGAATCACTGCCCTTCGATGCCTTATTGTCCATTGTCTTAAAAGTAATTGTTCCATATATTTTCCTTGTAGTTTTAAAAGATGTTCCAGGAAGGGAAATAAATCCAAGCCCAGTTACTCTATCTTGGCAGAAACAAGTCTGCAAGAAGGATTTTTAACCCTAAGTACAATAACCTCACTTAAATATTGTGGTAGATACTTATAGGAAGTTCACAGAGTATACTATGTTTTCATAGCGCTTCACACATCTATGTCGCCACTGGAATGCATATCACTACTCAAGCTGGTATACGGTAGGTCCAAAATTCTTGAGATTAGGATGTTAACTTTCTGACTATGTAAAGATGATGATGAAGAAGAAGAAGAAGAAGAAGAAGAAGAAGAAGAAGAAGAAGAAGAAGAAAAAGAAAGAAAAAAAAAAGAAAGAAAGAAAGAAAGAAAGAAAGAAAGAAAGAAAGAAAGAAAGAAAGAAGAAAGAAAACAACGACAGCCTCAGTGTGTTTCAAGTTGAGGGATTTTCCCCCCACAGAATTATATATCATGGGCATTCAAACACAACATGAAAATTGAGATCAGTTGGAGCAAGTTTTAAAGGGATCAATTTCTGATATGCTGCAAGACAGATACCAAGACTCAAACCCACACTTCTGCCTTTCCTCCAAAAACAAATAGGAAAAATAAAAAGAAATGTACTTTGGGAAGACAGGAAGTGACATAGAAATATAAAAATAGGTTCATTCATTCACTCATTTATCATCCATGCACTTAGAAACTTATTGATGATTCATTTATTATAAGCATCTATTATGGAGCAAGGTTTATACTACATGTTTGATAGAAGAAGGGGAATGTCTTCTGCTATCACTCCAACTTTTCCCACTCTAGTCACCAGCACTCACCCCACCAACAGTTCACCCCCATCATGTATACACAACACTCTCCCGATGACTTCTGTATTACTACCACACTGCCACCTTTCCAAAGGGTCTGGCCCACCAGAGGGAATATAGGCCTCCTAAAGTTCTAACAGTCACCTCTTAGGCCTGGGTCTGTGTAGTGATTTCATGACTGCTGAGCTAAGACAAGAGTGTGAAGGAGCTTTCCTATAAGTGAAAAGTGTGAGGAGTCAAATGGAGAAGAGGGCCTAAATAGGACCTGCAAAGATCAAATAATTGTTCTGCCTCCAGAAAGCACACTTTTCCCCCCAAACTTGAAAGCTACCTTTGGGTAAAATCTCTCTTTCCTAAGAAAGCTGACTTGACTTGATTTTTCTAGGTTTTGGTCTGTTCAGCTTCTTGTTTGAGTAGGGAAGACAGGAGGGAAGTACTTTGATTTGAATAATAAATCCTAAACACAGAATTATTGTGAAAATTCAGTAAGCTAATCTACAAATCTTGGAACAAAATGGAAACCCACTATTTGCCCAGCTAGATTTTATACAAAGGAAAAAGTCTTATGAAAATACCATTCTAGGGCAGCCCAGGTGGCTCAGCGATTTAGCGCTGCCTTCAGCCCAGGGCCTGATCCTGGAGATCCAGGATCAAGTCTCATGTCAGGCTTCCTGCATGGAGCCTGCTTCTCCCTCTGCCTGTGTCTCTTCCTCTCTCTCTATCTCTCTCCGTGTCTCTCATGAATAAATAAATAAATAAAATCTTTAAAAAAAGAAAATACCATTCTACATTTTTCCTGAGGTAAAAATTTTCCAAACCTATGAGACTTCTGTGACAATGGAAAGTAATAATGAGCCCACATGATGAACTTCCCATTTCTTTTGCTTCTGGAGAATAGGCAAATATCATAATACATTGTTTATAGAATGAAGTCAACCAAGGCACCTCTAACTTTCCAGCAAACTCTAAATCTTGGAGTAAAAGGAAGAAAAATTAAAGTTGCCTCTTAGCCCAAACCAGCTGTTCCTCCTTGCTGCCAGATTATCCACATGGAAAGTGAAAAACATCACCAGGCTCCTGGGTGTTCCATCTATCACCATTCCAGCACATTCTTTTGTAGAAGCACCTGGCAGAGGCCATGATTTCTTAAACCTTTCCATTAAGATTACTCTCATTTTTGCCAATGTCATTGCTCTAGTCTTGGGGATCTATGTGCTATGGCTTCATGTACATCTTAAGCCAATGTTTTAATGTAGCAGCCTAGAGAATCCAGAAAGTTAAAAAACTAAGACATATATTATTTGTACAGGAAAATGACTTGCTTATGTTGCTATTTGATATTTCTAATTACTTCTATCCATACATAAACTTAATGTCAGTTGAACTCCTTTTCTGGCCCAAAGTTCACCCTTACCTGTTATCTGTTAATTTCAAGCCTGCAGTGTGAGTAGAGGGGCTTTTGCTCCCACACCTCGCACGGCAGGGAAGAAGGCTCCACAGATCCACTGAGCAGCTTCCCACCCCTGCTCTCATTACAGACACAGCCTGCAGGCTCTCCCACCCACATGCCATGTTGGCATGGCAGCCTTCTGTCACATTCATCAAACTCTGTCCTGACAACTTTGGACATATAATGGGGCAAAGCTTGGCCTGATAAAAGGAACTCTCACCCTGGCTCTAGACACGTCTGGTATCAAACCCAGTTTCAGCCCAAATAAATCATTCTCTATCAATAACATAATCTTTCAAACCTTACTTTCTTTACCAGCTAAATAGGGATAATAAGATGAATGGATAAGGTTATTTTGATTATTAAGTGAAATAATATGTGTTTAATGGGTACAATGCCCAATAAAGTTCAATTCCCCTTCTTCTCTCCTCTGAACTAAGTATGGGAGTCAACTCCACTTTGCCTTATAACTCTAACCATTGGTGGCAGCTGTCCTACTGCTTGTTTTTGAAGGATCCTCAGGCTGCATATGGATCCTTCAAGGAAAGAATGCACATTTGTAGGGTCAAGGGCAGATGCAGGATGCCTTTTCTGATATTTACTCAACATTCCTACATAAGACCATTCATTGAAGGCAGAGATCAGGGTTTATTTGACTGTGCACCTTACTACTGAGCAAATTGTAGTGACTTCTATTGGTTGAATCCTTGAGTAAGTGAATAATGTTTCAATGGATGAGTTGATAGACAGATGAGCAGATGATGGATAAATGAATTAATTCTTTTTTTCTATTTCTTTTTTTTAATAAATTTATTTTTTATTGGTGTTCAATTTACCAACATACAGAATAATGCCCAGTGCTCATCCTGTCAAGTGCCTACCTCAGTGCCCTTCACCCATTCACCCCATTCCATGCCCTCCTCCCCTTCCACCACCCCTAGTTCATTTCCCAGAGTAAGGAGTCTTTATGTTCTGTCTCCCTTTCTGATATTACCCAAACATTTCTTCTGTCATCCCTTATATTCCCTTTCACTATTATTTATATTCCCCAAATGAATGAGAACATATAATGTTTGTCCTTCTCTGATTGACTTACTTCACTCAGCATAATACCCTCCAGTTCCATCCACGTTGAAGCAAATGGTGAGTATTTGTCGTTTCTAATGGCTGAGTAATATTCCATTGTATACATAAACCATATCTTCTTTATCCATTCATCTTTCGATGGACACCGAGGCTCCTTCCACAGTTTGGCTATTCTGGATATTACTGCTATAAACATTGGGGTGCAGGTGTCCCGGCATTTCCTTGCATCTGTATCTTTGGGGTAAATCCCCAGCAGTGCAATTGCTGGGTCGTAGGGCAAGTCTATTTTTAACTCTTTGAGGAACCTCCACACAGTTTTCCAGAGTGGCTGCACCAGTTCATAATCCCACCAACAGTGTAAGAGGGTTCCCTTTTCTCCACATCCTCTCCAACATTTGTGGTTTCCTGCCTTGTTAATTTTCCCCATTCTCACTGGCGTGAGGTGGTATCTCATTGTGGTTTTGATTTGTATTTCCCCGATGGCAAGGGATGCGGAGCATTTTCTCATGTGCATGTTGGCCATGTCTATGTCTTCCTCTGTGAGATTTCTGTTCGTGTCTTTTGCCCATTTCATGATTGGATTGTTTGTTTCTTTGGTGTTTAGTTTAATAAGTTCATTATAGATCTTGGAAACTAGCCCTTTATATGATGCGTCATTTGCAAATATCTTCTCCCATTTTGTAGGTTGTCTTTTAGTTTTGTTGACTGCATTCTTTGCTGTGCAAAAGCTTCTTATCTTGTTGAAGTCCCAATAGTTCATTTTTGCTTTTGTTTCTTTTGCCTTCGTGGATGTATCTTGCAAGAAGTTACTATGGCTGAGTTCAAAAAGGGCGTTGCCTGTGTTTTCCTCTAGGATTGCCTCTCTTTCTTCCAGTGGAGAGTGTTTCCTCCTTTATTGAATATTAGTTGACCATAAAGTTCAGGGTCCACTTCTGGGTTCTCTATTCTGTTCCATTGATCTATGTGTCTGTTTTTGTGCCAGTACCACACTGTCTTGATGACCACAGCTTTGTAGTACAACCTGAAATCTGGCATTGTGATGCCCCCAGATATGGTTTCTTTGTTAAAATTCCCCTGGCTATTTGGGGTCTTTTCTGATTCCACACAAATCTTAAAACAATTTGTTCTAACTCTCTGAAGAAAGTCCATGGTGTTTTGATAGGGATTGCATTAAATGTGTAAATTGCCCTGGATAACATTGACATTTTCACAATATTAATTCTGCCAATCCATGAGCATGGAATATTTTTCCATCTCTTTGTGTCTTCTTCAATTTCTTTCAGAAGTGTTCTATAGTTTTTAGGGTATAGATCCTTTACCTCTTTGGTGAGGTTTATTCCTAGGTATCTTATGCTTTTGGGTGCAATTGTAAATGGGATTGACTCCTTAATTTCTCTTTCTCAGTCTCATTGTTAGTGTACAGAAATGCCATTGATTTCTGGGCATTGATTTTGTATCCTGCCACGCTACCAAACTGCTGTTTGAGTTCTAGCAATCTTGGGGTGGAGGCTTTTGGATTTTGTATGTAGAGTATCATGTCATCGGTGAAGAGGGAGAGTTTGACTTCTTCTTTGCCAATTTGAATGCCTTTAATGTCTTTTTGTTGTCTGATTGCTGAGGCTAGGACTTCCAGTACTATGTTGAATAGCAGTGGGGAGTGGACATCCCTGTCTTGTTTGTGATCTTAGAGGAAAGACTCCCAGTGCTTCCCCATTGAGAATGATATTTGCTATGGGCTTTTCGTAGATGGCTTTCAGATGTTGAGGAAAGTTCTCTCTATCCCTACACTCTGAAGAGTTTTGATCAGGAATGGATGCTGTATTTTGTCAAATGCTTTCTCTGCATCTAATGAGAGGATCACATGGTCCTTGGTTTTTCTCTTGCTGATATGATGAATCACATTGATTGTTTTACGAGTGTTGAACCAGCCTTGCATCCCGGGGATAAATCCTTCTTGGTCATGGTGAATAATTTTCTTTATGTATTGTTGGATCCTATTGGCTAGTATCTTGTTGAGAAGTTGAGCATCCATGTTCATCAGGGATATTGGTCTGTAATTCTCCTTTTGGTGGGGTCTTTGTCTGGTTTTGGAATTAAGGTGATGCTGGCCTCATGGAACGAATTTGGAAGTACTCCATCTCTTTCTATCTTTCAGAACAGCTTTAGTAGAATAGGTATGATTTCTTCTTTAAACGTTTGATAGAATTCCCCTGGGAAGCCATCTGGCCCTGGACTCTTGTGTCTTGGGAGGTTTTTGATGACTGCTTCAATTTCCTCCCTGGTTATTGGCCTGTTCAGGTTTTCTATTTCTTCCTGTTCCAGTTTTGGTAGTTTGTGGCTTTCCAGGAATGCATCCATTTCTTCTAGATTGCCTAATTTATTGGCGTATAGCTGTTCATAATATGTTTTTAAAATCGTTTGTATTTCCTTGGTGTTGGTAGTGATCTCTCCTTTCTCATTCATGATTTTATTAATTTGAGTCTCCTCTCTCTTCTTTTTAATAAGGCTGGCTAATGGTTTATCTATCTTATTAATTCTTTCAAAGAACCAACTCCTGGTTCTGTTGATCTGTTCCACAGTTCTTCTGGTCTCGATTTCGTTGAGTCCTGCTCGAATCTTTATTAACTCTCTTCTTCTGCTGGGTGTAGGATCTATTTGCTGTTTTTTCTCTAGCTCCTTTATGTGTAAGGTTAGCTTTTGTATTTGAGTTCTTTCCAGTTTTTGATTTGATGTTTGTATTGTGATGTATTTCCCCCTTAGGCCTGCTTTTGCTTTATCCCAAAGATTTTGAATGGTTGTATTTTCATTCTCATTAATTCCCATGAAACTTTTTAATTCTTCCTTAATTTCCTGGTTGACCCTTTCATCTTTTAGCTGGATGGTCCTTAACCTCCACGTGTTTGAGGGCCTTCCAAACTTCTTGTTGTGATTTAGTTCTAATTTCATGGCATTATGGTCTGAGAATATGCAGGGATGATCCCAATCTTTTGGTATCAGTTCAGACCCGATTTGTGACCCAGTATGTGGTCTATTCTGGAGAAAGTTCCACGTGCACTTGAGAAGAATGTGTATCCAGTTGCGTTTGGTTGTAAAGTTCTGTAGATATCTGTGAAATCCATCTGGTCCAGTATATCATTTAAAGCTCTCGTTTCTTTGGAGATGTTGTGGTTAAAAGACCTATCGAGTATAGAAAGAGCTAGACTGAAGTCCCCAAGTATAAGTGTATTATTATCTAAGTATTTCTTCACTTTGGTTATTAATTGGTTTAAATATTTGGCAGCTCCCACATTTGGGGCATATATATTGAGGATTGTTAAGTCCTCTTGTTCGATAGATCCTTTAAGTATGAGACAGTGTCCCTCTTCATCCCTCACTACAGTCTTCGGGGTAAACTTTAGTTTATCTGATATAAGGATGGCTACCCTGCTTTCTTTTGAGGATCATTTGAATGGTCAATGGTTCTCCAACCTTTTATTTTCAGGTTGTATGTGTCCTACTGTCTAAAATGAGTATCTTGTTGACAGACAATAGATGGGTCCTGCTTTTTTATCCAGTCTGAAACCCTGCGCCTTTTGATGGGGTCATTAAGCCCATTCACGTTCAGAGTTACCATTGACAGATATGAGTTTAGTGTCATCATGATATCTATTCAGTCCTTGTTTTTGTGGATTGTTGCACTGAACTTCTTCTTAAAGGGGAATTTTAGGACTCCCCCTTAAAATTTCTTGCAGAGCTGGTTTGGAGGACACATATTCTTTCAGTTCCTGCCTGTCTTGGAAGCTCTTTATCTCTCCTTCCATTTTGAATGAGACCCTTGCTTGATAAAGTATTCTTGGCTGCATGTTCTTTTCATTTAGGACCCTGAATATATCCTGCCAGCCCTTTCTGGCCTGCCAGGTCTCTGTGGAGAGGTCTGCTGTTACCCTAATATTCCTCCCCATAAAAGTCAGGGATTTCTTGTCTCTTACTGCTTTAAGGATCTTCTCTTTATCTTTGGAATTTGCAAGCTTCACTATTAAATGTCGAGGTGTTGAACGGTTTTTATTGATTTTAGGGGGGGAATCTCTCTATTTCCTGGATCTGAATGCCTGTTTCCCTTCCCAGATTAGGAAAGTTTTCAGCTAGGATTTGTTCAAATACATATTTTGGCCCTCTGTCCCTTTTGGCGCCCTCGGGAACCCCAATTAAACATAGGTTTTTCTTCCTCAGGCTGTTGTTTATTTTCCTTAATCTAACCTCATGGTCTTTTAATTGTCTGTCTCTTTTTTCCTCAGTTTCCCTCTTTGCCATCAACTTGTCTTCTATGTCACTCGCTCATTCTTCCACCTCGTTAACCCTCGTCGTTAGGACTTCTCTTTTGGATTACATCTCATACAATTGATTTTTAATTTCTGCCTGATTGGATCTAAATTCTGCAGTCATGAAGTGTCTTGAGTCCTTTATGCTTTTTTCTAGAGCCACCAGGAGCTGTATAATAGTGCTTCTGAATAGGCTTTCTGACATTGAATTGTAATCCAGATTTTGTAACTCTGTGGGAGAGAAGACTGTTTCTGATTCTCTCTTTTGAAGTGAGGTTTTCCTTCTAGTCATTTTGCTCAGTGAAGAGTGGCCAAAAACATGTATTTGGAAAAGGAGAAAAAGAGAAAGAAGGAAAGAAAAGAGAAAAAGAAAAAAGAAAAAAGGAAGAAAAAAAGAGAAGAAAAAGAGAAAAAGAATGTTAGGGAAAAAGGGGTGGGGGAAGTAAACAGAAATCAAAAAAAAAAAAAAAAAAACCACGGGGGAGTATCCTCTGATTCTGTGTACTGTAAGTCCCTTGACTTCCCCTAGAACTTGTCCGTCTACTTGGTCTTCTGGGGGAGGGGCCTGTTGTGCTGATTTTCAGGTTTGAGCCCTTGGGGGAGCTGCACTGCCCCCGGCGTGGTGCAGGACTCAGTGGGGGTTGTTTACCCCGTGAGGCCCCAGGAGGCACAACCGCAGTGGTGGGGCCAGCTCTGCAGCCCTGGAGTCAGCTCCTGCAGTAACAACGGAGCTCTCGGTTTGCAGGGCCTGGAGGCTCCGGGGCGGGGCCGCTGATGTGCTCAGCTGGGGCAGGAGCGTCCTTGCTGTCCTGGGCCCTCCCGGCCTCTGCCTGTCCCGGGGGAGGCCGGATCCTGGGCTGTGTTCGGCGCCCTGTGCCCCGGGGCCTGCGCTGTTGGATTCGAGCTCCTGCCCCGCAGCCCCCTCCGCGGAGCTGCCCCCGAGCCCCCCCAGCCCCCCCCCCCGAGATGCTTCCGCCCCGCAGCCCCCTCCGCGGAGCCGCCCCCGAGCCCCCCCGAGCTGCTCCGGGTCCCCCATGCGCGCTGCAGCCCTTAGGGAGCTCGGCACACTCTCCCGGGGCGCAGGTGTCTGTTAGTGTCCCAGGGAGCCCGAGGGCATCCCCGCCCTCCTGGGTCCTGCTCCACCTCTCTGGAGCCCCTTTCCGCCCGGGAAGGTTGGTGCAGCTCCTGCTTCTCCGGGACGGGGCTCTCCTGTCCTGGGGACACTCGCCCTGGCCTCAGCCCGGCTCCTCGCGGGGCCCCTCCCCTTGGAAGCCTTTTGTTTCTTTATTTCTTTTTCCCCGTCTTCCTACCTTGATAGAAGCGCGAACTCTTCTCACTGTATCATTCCAGCTGGTCTCTCTTTAAATCTCAGGCCGAATTCGTAGATTTTCAGGATGATTTGCAGGTTATCTAGGTAATTTGGTGGAGACAGGTGACTTGGGGACCCTACTCTTCCACTATCTTGCCCTCCTCCTTGAACATTATTTTAAACGGACTCATCATTACTAGGGAGTCTTACTATTTAATGCACTTAATTAAAAAATGGACAAACACACAAACCAAAAAATGTTTGACGTACTACTGTGATTTGGCCAGTTGGGAAATCATGAAAAGGGATCGTGATTATAGACCTAGTTTGCTTCCATTTCTATGCTATCTAGTGTGATTTTTTTTCAGTGATACCATGTTTTTTATTTTTTCTTTTTTTAAACTATTTTGTTTCTTTATTGCTGATAGAGGGAGAGAGAGGAGAGAGAGAGAGAGAGAGAGAGAGAGAGAGAGAGAGAGAGAGAGAATGAAATAGGCAGAAGCAGGTTCCTGCAAGGAGACAGATGCAGGAAAGGATCCTGGACCTGCATAATCCGGCCTTGAGATGAAGGCAGATGCTTAACCGCTGAGAAACTTAGGCGTCCCAAATGAACATAGGGAATTTCATCCCAGGTCATGGGAACTTGTGAAATATTGGGGCTCGTCCTTATCTCTCTGACCTGTACTGTTCCTGATTTTTACCCGCGCCGGCCTTTGAACTCCTAAACTACAGTTTCTTTACAAACGAATGTTAGCAATATAGCATCCGGAGGTAGAAGAAACCTCTCCCACGTAGAACCCATAGGGACACGTAGATGTAGACATGATGCCAACAAAGTATAGCCTTGGTCTCACTCTGATTTGTGGAGAGGTCAAGAAAGACCTGATGTTCCAATCTCCCTGCTGGGTGACAACAACTCCAGTTGCCAGAGAGCATGACCACGTCTGGAGCCCATCCATCCTTTGGTTTCCATTTCGAAAGAGAAGAGGTAGGGGATCCCTGGGTGGCTCAGCGGTTTGGCGCATGCCTTTGGTCCAGGGTGCAATCCCAGAGTCTCGGGATCAAGTCCCACATCAGGCTCCCTGCATGGAGCCTGCTTCTCCCTCTGCCTGTGTCTCTGCCTCTCTCTCTCTCTCTCTTTCTTTCTCTCTATCATGAATAAATAAATATAATCTTAAAAGAAAGAGAAGAGGCTGGTTTCCTGCAAAGATATCAAAGCCGCAGCAACAACCCAACCCAAAGAGGACCAGAGCATCTCCCCAAGTGAGCCGAGCACTTGGTTCCTCCCCAAAAGTTGGGGCATTACTGATGGAACCAGAGGGATTCCTAGGTTCTAGTCCCTTGGCTGGCCTCATTGGCAGCTTTCTCTAATTGTGGAGAGCATTCAGGCATGAGCAAAGCACCCCATTCACCCAGTTTGGGCCCTCTGAGCCTCAGGTTCTCCTTCCACATGTCCCAGGTAAGTGAACACTTGCACGTAAGTATAGGTACCCTAAACATCCCAGGGGTAGCCTGCTGGAGTTTTCTGTGGTTGGCATGGGGGGTCATGTGCTCAACCTTCGATGCAGGGTTCTCTAGGGTCTGGTTCAGTTCACCCTGCTTTTCTGCGTGCATGTGTGTGTGCATGCTCCATAAGGAGCTGGGGCGTCCTCAGGAGGAGGGACACTGTAGAGAGTGGACAGTTTATTCTCTGTTTTTGGTATGTGCAAGGCTGTAGGACTTGAACTCTATGTTTTCTAGAGTAAACATGGCAACCAGACATGGGCCAGGATATGGAACACAGCATTGGGATACTCATGGGAGGGGTGGCACAGTGGAAGTCTCTAGGGAGACATTATAGTAGAGTTCAAAGAGCATCTCCTCAGGGATAGGAAGGGTTGGGGGTGAATTGTGGCCTAAGAACTTATTTGTGAGAATGAACAAGGGGAACCCACAGAAAAGAAATAATAGTATCCCCATAAGAGTAAAGGATTGGAAATTTTACGTATATATTACACAAATATGCATATGTACCTATATATATATAACCAATTTTGCACAAACTGCATTGCTTACATACATGTATTCACACTCATAAATAATATACCTACAAATTATAGATATGCAAATATATATGTATGCATTTATAAATTATATGTGTATATAAATCTGTTCAAACTTCTGCTCCAGATTGTGGTGTCAAGGGGCAGGGCAAGATGGCAGAGGAGTGGGGTCCTCAACTCACCTGGCCTCACCAACTTATCTAGATAACTGTCAACCATCCGGAACACCTATGAATCCAACCTGAGATTTAAAGAGAGAACAGCCAGAATGCTACAGAGAGAAGGGATTTCTATTCTAACAAGAATCATCTAGGGTGATATTTACTTAGGTTGTGGTTGATATTCTTGACTCAGCTAACTCATACAGCCACTCTCCACTGAGTAAAATGACTAGAAAGAGGAACTAACCACAAAAGAAAATCAGAAATACTACTCCCCTCCACAGAGTTACAGAATTTGGATTACAATTATATGTCAGAAAGCCAACTCAGAAGCACAATTATAAAGCTACTAGTGGCTCTGGAAAAAAGCATAAAGGATTCAAGAGACTTCATGACTGCAGAATTTAGATCTAATCAGGCCAAATTAAAAATCAATTAAATGAGATGCAATCAAAACTGGAGGTCCTAACCATAAAGGTTAATGAAGTGGAAGAAAGAGTGAGAGACAAAGAAGACAAGTTGATGGTAAAAAAGGAAACTGAGGCAAAAGAGAAAAACAAAAGACTATGAGGAAAGGTTAAGGGAAATAAATGATAGCCTCAAAAGGAAAAATCTATGTATAATTGTTTTTCCAGAGAACGCCAAGAGGGCCAGAGGGCTAGAAAGCATATTTGAAAATATCATAGCTGAAACTTCCCTAATTTGAGGCAGGAAACAGGCATTCAGATCCAGGAGATAGAAATGTCCACCCACAAAAACATAAATAAAAACTGTTCAGAAACTTTACATTTAATAGTGAAACCTGCAAATTCCTAAGATAAAGAGAAAATCCTTAAAGCAGCAAGAGACAAGAGATCCCTAACTTATATGGGAAGAAATGTTAGATTAAGAGCAGATCTCTCAACAGACACCTGAAAGGCCAGAAAGGGCTGGCAGGATATATTCAGGATCCAAAATGAGAAGCACATGCAGCCAAGAATACTCTATCCCACAAGGCTCTCATTCAGAATAGAAGGAGAGATAAAGAGCTTCCAAGATAGGCAGAAACAATTGAAGCAGTCCTCAAAATCTCCCAAGATACAAAAGTTCAGGGTCAAATGGTTTCCCAGGGGAATTATATCAACGTTTAAAGAAGAAACCATACCTATTTTATTAAAGCTGTTCCAAAAGATAGAAAGAAATGGAGCACTTCCAAACTCGTGCCATGAGGCCAGCATCACCTTAATTCCAAAACCAGACAAAGACCCCACCAAAAAGGAGAATTACAGACCAATATCCCTGATGGACACAGATGCAAAAATTCTCAACAAGGTACTAGCCAATAGGATCCAACAGTACATTACGAAGAGTATTCACCATGACCAGGTGGGATTTATTCCTGGGATGTAAGGCTGGTTCAACACTGGTAAAACAATCCACCTGATAGTTCATATCAACAAGAGAAAAAGCAAGACCCATATGATCCTCTCAATAGATGCAGAGAAAGCATTTGACAAAATACAGCATCCATTCCTGATCAAAACTCTTCAGAGTATAGGGTTTGAGGGAACATTCCTCAGCATCTTAAAAGCTATCTACAAAAAGCCCACAGCAAATATCATTCTCAATGGGGGAACACTGGGAGCCTTTCCCCTAAGATCAGGAACAAGACAGGGATGTCTCTCTCACCACTGCTATTCAACACAGTATTAGAAGTTCTAGCCTCAGCAATCAGGCAACAAAAAGAAATAAAAGGCATTCAAAATGGCAAATAAGAAGTGAAACTCTCCCTCTTCACAGATGACATGATACTGTACATAGAAAACCCAAAAGACTCCACCCCAAGATTGCTAGAACTCATACAGCAATTTGGCAGTGTGGCAGGATACAAAATCAATACCTAGAAATCAGTGGCATTTCTATACACTGAGACTGAAGAAAGAGAAATTAAGGAATCAGTTCCATTACTATTGCACGCAAAGCATAAGATACCTAGGAATAAACCTAACCAAAGATGTAAAGGATCTATACCCTCAAAACTATAGAACACTTCTAAAAGAAATTGAGGAAGACACAAAGAGATGGAAAAATATTCCATGCTCATGGATTGGAAGAATTAATATTGGGAAAATGTCAATGTTACCCAGGGCAATTTACACATGTAATGCAATCCCTATCAAAATACCATGGACTTTCTTCAGAGAGTTGGAACACATCATCTTAATATTTGTGTGGAATCAGAAAAGACCCTGAGTAACCAGGGCAATATTGAAAAAGAAAACCAGAGCCAGGGGCATCATAATGCTGGATTTTAAGCTGTAGTACAAAGCTGTGATCATCAAAACAGTATGTACTGGCACCAGACACATAGATCAATGAAAAAGAATAGAGAACCCAGAAATGGGCCCTCACCTCTATAGTCAACTGATATTCAACAAAGCAGGAAAGACTATCCACTGGAAAAAGGACAGTCTATTCAATAAATGTTGCTGGAAAACTTGGACATCCACATGTAGAAGAATGAAACTGGACCATTCTCTTACGCCGTACACAAAGATAAACTCAAAATGGATGAAATATCTAAATGTGAGACAAGAATCCATCAAAATACTAGAGGAGAACACAGGCAACAGCCGTTTTGAACTTGGTCACAGCACCTTCTTGCAAGATATATCCATGAAGGCAAGGGAAACAAAAGCAAAAATGAATTATTAGGACTTCATCAAGATAAGAAGCTTCTGCACAGCAAAAGAAATAGTCATCAAAACTGAAAGACAACCTACAGAATGGGAGAAGATTTTTGCAATGATATATCAGATAAAGGGCTAGTTTCCAAGATCTATAAAGAACTTATTAAACTCAACAGCAAAGAAACAAACAATCCAATCATGAAATGGGCAAAGACATGAACAGAAATTTCACAGAGGAGGACATACACATGGCCAACATGCACATGAGAAAATGCCTCTTATGAAATGATTTTTTGAACACTGGTATAGAAACTAAAGGTAACTTAGGAAGGATTCCAGGTGGGGAACAAAGTCTGTGAGTCTTTATGTGCAAGCAGACATCAGAGGGGTTCACAGCCACTTTTCGGTCATGGGACAAGCCACTTTGTTTCTCTTTAATCTTCAGTTTACTTCTCTATAACTTGTACGTCCATGGTGAAAATTGTAGACAGTTGGGTCTACATTACCACATGCCACATACTAGGTGCTCTACAAATAAACACACTTGTTGAATTACACTTTGTAGGGAGACACCAACATACCTTACACTACCATCACATGTGATTTTCCTGAGCACTTTTTTTTTGTGCCATCAACTAATAGCAGTAAGTAGGAAGGACATTCAGAAACATAAATGTAGCAAGCTGTAGGGGACACATGCTCCATGGAGTAGCTTCTTTTTGAAATTCACCTTCTAGCTCAGTTTGGCCTTGTGCCTTGTCTTAGTTGTGCTTATAGTGCTCTAAAAATCCAACTGAAATCAATGAGTCACAGCCATCCACCTACCCCTGCATGGCTGCATGGTGTGCAAAGCCAGCAGCTGCTTTGCCACCTGAATCTCCTGATAAGGAGGATATCTTTTTGCCTTTACCTCCATTATACCACAGAGCCTTGGTTTACATCCCCTTTATATGTATAATTTTGCAGAACACAAGGTTTGTTTGTTTTTTGTTTTGTTTTTTTTTTAGAAATTATACAGTATGGTATGGAAAACTTACAATTTTTCACCATTCTCCATAATGTGGGGCATTAAGGTGGTTAGAAGCAGTAGTGTTGGCATTAGGATACCTGTATTACTTACTAGCTTTATCTTTATTCATTGGCTTAGGAAATTCTTCTGACCAGGTGCCACACAGCTGATTGCAAACCTTTCCCAATATCTTCATCTTCATTCTCACTTATCCTGTATTTTTGTATCCTTTATGACCATAGACTGAAAACTGTATTATTTCTTGTTGTGATTTTGTGTTTCCACAGAGATGTTATTTATCATATGCTTGGCCTGTTGCTTAAACTTTAATCCAAAAGACAATTATGTCACACATCTTCCAAGCCAAACATTTGGGATTAAGACCCCAGCTGAAGTGTTGGTGGTTTCTTTCCTTACTCTATTTTCATGGAATTAGAAAATCTTATGGCACAGTAATGGTCTTTCTTTTTCTTTCTTTCTTTCTTTCTTTCTTTCTTTCTTTCTTTCTTTCTTTCTTTCTTTCTTTCATTTAAAGTGGTCTAAAGTTGGTAGTGTACATGTGCCCGGAAGAAACTAATGATGCAAAACTTCTTCAGAAGAACCCATGAAAAAAATCAGTCCTTAAAGAATAGCCACAATTAAAAATAATATTAAAAAATTAAAAGCAAGTATCCATAAAAATATATAAAATTTCAATAAAACTGATAAAACATATAAGAAAAAAAGGCACATGGCAAAACAAGCAAAAATAATGGGCATAAGAATCAGAAATGAGAGAATGCACATATTGCAATAAACCTAAAGATAATATTTAAAAGTAAGTTTAATAAGCTTTTTAAAATAAATGTAGTGGGGCAGCCTGGGTGGGTCAGCGGTTTAACGCCATCTTCAGCCCAGAGCCTGATCCTGGAGACCCAGGATCGAGTTCTGATCGAATCTTTATTAACTCTCTTCTTCTGCTGGGTGTAGGATCTATTTGCTGTTTTTTCTCTAGCTCCTTTAGGTGCAAGGTTAGCTTTTGTATTTGAGTTTTTTCCAGTTTTTGGATGGATGCTTGTATTTATTGCCATGTATTTCCCCCTCAGGACTGCTTTTGCTATATCCCAAAGATTTTGAACGGTTGTATCTTCATTCTCATTAGTTTCCATGAATCTTTTTAATTCTTCCTTAATTTCCTGGTTGACCCTTTCATCTTTTAGCAGGATGGTCCTTAACATCCATGTGCTTGAAATCCTTCCAAACCTCTTGTGATTTAGTTCTAATTTCAAGGCATTATGGTCTGAGAATATGCAGGAGATGATCCCAATCTTTTGGTATCGGTTCAGACCCGATTTGTGACCCAGTATGTGGTCTATTCTGGAGAAAGTTCCATGTGCACTTGAGAAGAATGTGTATTCAGTTGCATTTGGATGTAAAGTTCTGTAGATATCTGTGAAATCCATCTGTTCCAGTGTATCATTTAAAGTTCTCGTTTCTTTGGAGGTGTTGTGCTTAGAAGACCTATCGAGGGTAGAAAGTGCTAGATTGAAGTCACCAAGTATAAGTGTATTATTATCTAAGTATGTCTTAACTTTGGTTATTAATTGATTTATATATTTGGCAGCTCCCACATTCAGGGCATATATATTGATGATTGTTAAGTCCTCTTATTGGATAGATCCTTTAAGTATGATATAGTGTCCCTCTTCATCTCTCACTACAGTCTTCGGGATAAATTTTACTTTATCTGATATAAGAATGGCTACCCCTCCTTTCTTTTGAGGACCATTTGAATGGTAAATGGTTCTCCAACCTTTTATTTTCAGGCTGTAGGTGTCCTTATGTCTAAAATGAGTCTGTTGTAGACAGCAAATAGATGGGTCCTGCTTTTTTATCCAGTCTGAGACCCAGGATCGAGTTCTCCCTGTGTGGAGCCTGCCTCTCCCTTTGCCTGTGTCTCTGACTCTCTCTGTATATAACTTTCTTTCATGAATAAATAAATAAAAAATCTTTAAAAAATAAAATAAAATAAATGTAATGGAAGACTAAAATTATCAGTAAAAATAAGAAAATATAAAAATAAACTAGCATATGTGAAAAGAAAAATATTGAAGTAAGAAATGAGAAAACTGAAAAAATCAACAGAAATATTCAACAACATCAGACAGAAATAAAGAGTAATTTAGTTAACTGGAAGTTGAATGTGAAGAAATTATACAGAATAATGCATACAGGGACCAAGAAATAGGGAAAATGGAATAGAGTTTAAGAGAATGGTTGAAATTTAATATATGTCCAACAGAAGTTCTGGAAAGAAAGAAAAAATATCAGAGAAAATAAAAATCCAGCAGAATACATTTCTCATCATATTGAAAATATGATTCTACTATCTTCTGACTTTCCTTCCTGTTGAGTGTCTAATTGCTACCAATTTGAGGTAATTTGTAATTTGCTTTCCTCTCTGCCTCCTTTAAAATCTTTGGTTTTCTTTTCTACAGATTTAGCATACTGTATCAGGGGATTAGTTTGTATTCTGCTGCATATTTATTAAGCCTCTTCAATCTGAAGTGAGTTTGATACATTTCTCAGGTGAAAACAAATTTTAATTTGTCTATTTAAATATTTCACCACCATTCTTCTTTCCTTCTAGAATTCCCATTAGACACATATATTGGTTGCACTGAATACATTATCTTAAAAATTGCCAAAAGTAAATTATAAAGAGCAATATGAAAGCAGGAGAAGAGCAACTGTCACATACAAAAAAACCCATTCCCCTCCCCATTGATAAGACTACAGGAAGATTTTTTAACAGGAATTTTGCAGCCCAGAAGAAATGAGATAACAGGTTTAAAACATTAAAAGAATAATACTATCAATCAAGAATAACATACTGGAAAACTGAATAGGAAGTCATCAGAGAAGGAGAAACACCATAAGAGACTCTTACCTATAGGAAACTAACTGAGGGTTGCTGGAGGGGAGGTGGGTGAGGGGATGGGGTAACTGGGTGATGGGCATTAAGGAAGGCATATGATGTGATGATCATTGGGTGTTATATACAACTGATAAATTATTGAGCATTACAACTGAAACTAATGATGTACTATATGTTAGCTAATTGAATTTCAATTTTTAAAAAAGAATAACATGGTGGAAAAACTGTTCTTCAAAAATGAAGGTGAGAAAGATCTTCCTAAATAAAAAAGTTTCCTGAGTTCATCACAGCTAGATCTGCCTTAAAAAATGCTAAGGGTATTCTTCTCATGATAATGAAAGGATGATAACTAATAAAAAGACACATAATGTATGTCTATAAGTAATAAGTAATAGTAAATACTCAGAATCATATTAAAGTAATGGTGCATAATATTTAAAAATCTAGTTGAAACTTAAAAGAAACATCTTTACCAATTCATTTATTACTTGAGCTGTTTCCATAATTTGACTATAATAGACAAGGCTGCTACAAACATCAGGTTTCATGTATACCTTTGGATTAGTATTATTATTATACTTTGGGTAAATACCCAGTAGTGTAATTGATGGATAATATGATAGTTCTATTTTTAACTTTTTGAAAAACCTCTACACTTGTTTTAAAAATTTTAAAAAATACCAGAGTTGTTGCACCTATTTACATTCCCACCAATAGTGCAAGAAGGTTCCCCTTTCTCCACATCCTCTCCAACACCTATTTCTTCTTATATTGTTGATTTTATCCATTCTGACAGATTGAGGTGTAACATCTCATTGCAGGTTTGATTTGCACTTAGAAATTGATGTTGAGCCTCTTTTCATGTGTCTGTGATCATCTGTATGTCTTCTTTGGAAAATGTATTTTCTATATATTCTGCACTTCTAAAAATTGGATTATTCTTTTTTTTTGGTGGTTGAGTATTATAAGATTTTTGGATGTTTTGGATATTTTGGATACTAACCTCTTAGGTCATTGGAAATATCTTCTCCCATTCACTAGATTGCCTTTTAATTTTGTTGATTGTTTCCTTAACTGTGGAGAAGCTTTTTATTTTAATGAAGCCCCAATAGTTTATTTTCCCTTTTATTTTCTTGGCCACAGGAGACATATCTAGAAATAAATTGCTACAATCCATGTCAAAGGGGTAACTTCCTGTATTCTCTTCTAGGACTATTATGGTTCCCTGTTTTACTTTTAGGTCTTTAATCCATTTTTTTCTTTTTGTATATTTTTTATTGGAGTTTAATTTGCCAACATATAGCATAATACCCAGTGCTCATCCCATCAAGTGCCCCCGTCAGTGCCTATCACGCAGTCCCCCAAGCCCCGCACACCTCCTTTTCCACCATCCCTTGCTCGTTTCCCATACTTAGGTGTCTCTCATGTTCTGTCAACCTCACTGATATTTCCTACTCATTTTCTCTCATTTCTCCTTTATTCCCTTTACTATTTTATATATGACCCAAATGAATGAGACCATATAATGTTTGTCCTTCTCCGATTGAATTACTTCACTCAGGATAATACCTTCCAGTTCCATCCACGTTGAAGCAAAAGGTGGGTATTTGTCATTTCTAATGGCTGAGTAATATTCCATTGTATACATAGACCACATCTCCCTTATCCGTTCATCTTTTGATGGACACCGAGGCTCCTTCCACAGTTTGGCTACTGTGGACATTGCTGCTATAAACATTGGGGTGCAGGTGTCCTGGCGTTTCACTGCATCTGTATCTTTGGGGTAAATCCCCAGCAATGCAATTGCTGGATTGTAGGATAGTTCTATTATTAACTCTTTGAGGAACCTCCACACAGTTTTCCAGAGTGGCTGTATCATTTCACATTCCCACCAAAATTTCAAGAGAGTTCCCCCTTCCCCACATCCTCTCCAATATTTGTTGTTTCCAGCCCTGTTAATTTTCACCATTCTCACTAGTGTGAGATGATATCTCACTGTGTTTTTTTTTAAGATTTTATTTATTTATTCATGAGACACACAGAAAGAGAGAGAGAAAGAGAGAGAGAGAGAGGGAGAGAGAGAGAGAGAGAGAGAGAGAGGCTGAGACACAGGAAGAGGGAGAGGCAGAATCCATGCAGGGAGCCCGACATGGGATTCAATCCTGGGATTCCAAGATCATGCCCTGGGCTGAAGGCAGGTGCCAAACCGCTGAGCCACCCAAGGATTCCCCTCTCATTGTGGTTTTGATTTGTATTTCTGTGACACCAAGTGATGTGGAACATTTTCTCAGCTGCTTGTTGGCCATGTGTATGGCTTCCTCTGTGAAATTTCTGTTAATGCCTTTTGCCCATTTCGGGTTTGGATTGTTTGCTTCTTTGCTGTTGCATTTAATAAGTTCTTTATAAATCTTGGATACTAGCCTGTTATCTGATATACCATTTGCAAATATCTTCTCCCATTCTGTAGGTTGTCTTTTAGTTTGCTGTTTCTTTTGCTGTGCAGAAGCATTTTTATCTTGATGAAATCCCAATAATTCAATTGGGCTTTTGTTTTCCTTGCTTTCATAGGTGTATCTTGCAAGAAGTTACTGTGGCCAAGTTCAAAAGGGGTGTTTTCCTCTAGTATTTTGATGGATCTTGTCTAACATTTCAATCTTTCACCCATTTTGAGTTTATCTTTGTGTATGGTGTAAGAGAATGGTCTAGTTGCATTCTCCCACACGTGGCTGTCCAATTTTCCCAGCACCAATTATTGAAGAGACTGGCCTTTTTCCAGGGGATAGTCTTTCCTGCTTTGTCAAATATTAGTTGACCATAGAGTTGAGGGCCAATTTCTGGGTTTTTTTATTCTGTTCCATTGATCTATGTGTCTCTTTTGTGCCAGTACACACTGTTTCAATGATCACAGCTTTGTAGTACAACCTGAAATCTGGCATTGTGATATCCCCAGCTCTGGTTTTCTTTTTTTAATATTCCCCTGGCTATTCAGGGTCTTTTCTGGTTCCACACAAATCTTAAGATGATGTGTTTCAACTCTCTGAAGAAAGTCCATGGTATTTTGATAGGGATTGCATTGAATATGTAAATTGCCCTGAGTAACATTGACATTTGAACAATATTACTTCTTCCAATCCATGAGCATGGAATATTTTTCCATCTCTTTGTGTCTTCCTCAATTTCTTTCAGAAGTTCTCTGTAGTTTTTCACGTATAGATCCTTTACCTCTTTGGTTAGGTTTATTCCTAGGTATCTTATGCTTTTGGGTGCAATTGTAAATGGGATTGATTCCTTAATTTCTCTTTCTTCAGTCTCATTGTTACTGTATAAAAATGCCTTTGATTTCTGGGCATTGACTTTCTATGCTGTCACACTGCCAAAAGCTGTATGAGTTCTAGCAATCTTGGGTGGAGTCTTTTGGGTTTTCTATGTACAGTATCATGTCATCTGTGATGATGGAGACTTTGCCTTCCTCTTTGCCAATTTGAAAGCCTTTTATTTCTTTTTGTTGCCTGATTGCTGAGGCAAGGACTTCTAATACTATGTTGCATAGCAGTGGTGAGAGTGGGCATCCCTAGTCTTGTTGCTGATCTTAGAGGAAGACTCTCAGTCTTTCCCCACTGAGAATGATATTTGCTGTGGGCTTTTTGTAGATGGCTTTTAAGATGTTGAAGAATGTTCCCTCTAACCCTACACTCTGAAGATTTGTGATCAGGAATGGATGCTGTTTTTTGTCAAATGCTTTCTCTGCATCTATTGAGAGGATCATATGGTTCTTGTTTTTTTTCTTTTGTTGATATGATCTATCACACTGATTGTTTTACGAGTGTTGAACCAGCCTTGCATACCAGGGATAAATACCACTTGGTTATGGTGAATAAACTTCTTAATTTACTGTTGGATGGTGGCAGAGCAAGATGGTGGAGGAGTAGGGTTCCCAAGTCACCTGTCTCCACCAATTTACCTAGATAACTTTCAAATCATCCTGAAAACCTTTCAATTCGGCCTGAGATTTTAAAGAGAGAACAGCTGGATTGCTACAGTGAGAAGAGTTCATGCTTCTATCAAGGTAGGAAGGCGCAAAAAAAATAAACAAAAGGCATCCAAGAGGTAGGAGCCCCCGCAAGGAGCCGGGCTAAGACCGGGCTGTGCGTGTGCCAAGGACAGGAAAACTCAGGCCTGGAGAAGTGGAAAATTTACCAATCTTCCTGGATGGAAAGGTGCATTGAATGTGTAAACTCCCAGGGAACTCGGGCAGGATCCCAGGAGGGGCAGTGATGTCCTCTGGCTCCCAGGGTCACTAACAGAGGAACTGTGCCCCAGGGGAGAGCAGGCCACACACTGCGGGCCGAGTTCCCTAAGGGGCTGGAAAGCACAACTGGTGGGGCCTGGGAGCAGCTCAGGTGGTGGCTCACACAAGGGCTCCACGCGGAGGGAGCTGCATGGCCCAGGATCACGATTCCAGCCGTGCAGGCCCCAGAGCTCCGGGCACTGGGGGACACAACCCAAGATCCCCCGCTACCCTCGGGAGAGGCAGAGGCCAGAGGGACACAGGGCAACAAGGACGCTCCTGCCGCCAGGTGACCCTAAGCTGTGCAGGTCAGCGCCCCCCACCCCCAGAGCATCCAGGCCCCTGCGGGATGGGAGCTTTCTTAGTTACTGCAGGAGCTGACTCCAGAGCTGGGAGGCTGGCAGCTGCCACTGTTGTTATTTCTCCTGGTGTCACCTTGTACCTGGGACTGAGCAGGGCCTCCGGGAACCAGGGCCTTACAGGATAAACAGCTCCCACTGAGCTGCACAACTGGCAGGGGACCACACAGCTCTCCCAGGTGCACACACCTGAGAGTCAGCACAGTAGGCCTGTATCTCAGAAGACCAGTTGGAAGGACAGGGAAAAAGTAAATTATTGTCCAAGCAGTGATGGAAAGTTCCAGGGGAAGGCTAGGGACATAGAGTATATAGAATCAGAGGATACCCGCCCCCTTGGTGTTTTGTTTTCTGTTTGTTTCCCCCCCACCTTTTTGCTCTGTTTTTCTCTTTTTCCAGTACAACTTCTCTTTAGCCACTCTTCACTGAGCAAAGTGACTAGAAGGAAAAACTCACCACAAAAGAGAGAATCAGAAATAGTACTCTCTCCCACAGTTACAAAATCTGAATTACAATTCAATGTCAGAAAGCCAATTAAGAAGCACAACTATAAAACTACTGGTGGCTCTGGAAAAAAAGCATAAAAGATTCAAGAGACTTCATGATTGCAGAATTTAGATCTATTCAGGCCGAAATTAAAAACCAATTAAATGAGATGCAATCAAAACAGGAGGTCCTAATGATGATGTTTAATGAGGCAGAAGAAAGAGTGAGTGATATAGAAGACAAGTTGATGGCAAGGAAGGAAACTGAGGAAAAAAAGAAGAAAACAGAAGATCATGAGGAAAGGTTAAGGGAAATAAATGACAGCCTCAGAAGGAAAAATCTACATTTAATTGGGGTTCCTGAAGGCGCCAAAAAGGACAGAGGAGCAGAAAGTGTATTTGAAAAAATCATAGCTGAGAACATCCCTAACTTGGGAGGTTAACAGGCATTCAGGTGCAGGAGATAGAGGGATCCCCCCCTAAAATCAATAAAAACTGCTCAACACCTTGACATTTAAGAGTGAAGCTTCCAAATTCAAAAGATAAAGAGAAGATCCTTAAAGCAGCAAGAAACAAGAAATCTCTAACTTTTATGGGGCGAAGCATTAGGTTAACAGCAGACCTCTCCACAGAGACCTGGCAGGCCAGAAAGGACTGGCAGGATATATTCAGGGTCCTAAATGAGAAGAACCTGCACCCAAGAATACATTATCTAGTGAGGTTCTCATTCAGAATAGAAGGAGAGATAAAGAACTTCCAAGATAGGCAGAAACTGAAAGAATATGTGAACACCAAATGAGCTCTGCCAGAAATATTAAGAGGGACACTAGACAATATAGAGGAAGCCCAAATAAATAATCCACAACAAGGACTGAATAGGTATCATGATGAAACTAAATTCATATCTTTCAAAAGTAACTCTGAATGTGAATGGGCTTAATGACCCCATCAAAAAGCTCAGGGTTTCAGACTGGATAAAAAAGCAAGACCCATCTATTTGCTGTCTATAGGAGACTCATTTTAGACCTAGGACACCTACAACCTGAAAATGAAAGTTTGGAGAACAATTTACCATTGAAATGGTCCTCAAAAGAAAGGAGGGGTAGCAATCCTCATATCATATATATTAAAGTTGATCCCAAAGACTGTAGTAAGAGGTGAAGAGGAACACTATATCATACATAAAGGATCTATACAACTAGAGGACCTCACAATCATGAATATTTATGCCCCGAATGTGGGAGCTGCCAAGTATATCAATCAATTAATAACCAAAGTTAAGACATACTTAGATAATAATATACTTCTACTTGTGACTTCAATATGGCACTTTCTACAATTGATACATTTTCTAAAAAAAAAAAAAAAAAACATCTCCAAAGAAACAAGACCATTAAATTATACACTGGACAATATGGATTTCACAGATATTTGCAGAAATTTACATCCAAATGCAACTGAACACATTCTTCTGAAGCGCATATGGAACTTTCTCCAGAATAGACCACATACTGGGTCACAAAACAGGTCTTAACTGATACCAAAGGATTGGAATTGTCTCCTGCATATTTTCAGAGAATAATGCTTTGAAATTAGAACTAAAACACAAGAAAATGTTTGGAAGGATTTCAAACACATGGAGGTTAAGGACCATCCTGCTAAAAGATGAAAGGGTCAACCAGGAAATTAGGGAAAAATTAAAAAGATTCATGGAAACTAATGAGAATGAATATACAACCATTGAAAATCTTTGGGATACAGCAAAAGCAGTCCTGAGATGGAAATAATTCACAATACAAGCATCCATCCAATAACTGGAAATATCTCAAATACAAAAGCTAACCTTGCACCTAAAGGAGCTGGAGAAGGAACAGCAAATGAAACCTTAACCCAGCAGAAAAAGACAATTAATAAGCATTCGAGAAGAACTCAAAGAAAAAGAGACCAGAAGAACTGTGGAACAGATCAAGAAAACCAGGAGTTGGTTCTTTGAAATAATTAATAAGGTAGATAAACCACTAGCCAGTCTTATTAAAAAGAAGACAGAAAAGTCTAAAATTAATAAAATCATGAATGAGAAAGGAGAGATCACCACCAAAACCAAGGAAATACAAACGATTTAGAAACTTATTATGAGCAGCTTTATGCCAATAAATTAGGCAATCTTGAAAAATGGACGCATTTCTGGAAAACCACAAACTACCAAAACTGGAAAAGGAAGAAATAGAAACCTGAACAGGCCAATAACCAGGGTGGAAACTGAAGAAGTCATCAAAAAAATCTCCCAAGACACAAAAGCCCAGGGCCAGATGGCTTCCCAGGGCAATTCCATCAAAAGTTTAAAGAAGAAACAATACCTCTTCTATTAAAGCTGTTCCAAAGGATAGAAAGGAATGGAATACTTCCAACTCTTTTATGAGGCCAACATCACCTTAATTCCAAAGCCAGGCAAAGACTCCACCAAAAAGGAGAGTTATAGACCAATATCCCTGATGAACACTGATGCAAAATCTACTTAATCTACTTAAATCTACTTAATAGTAGATTATTACCATGTCCCATGGCATTTATCCCCAGTGTGTACGGCTGATTCAACACTGGTAAAACAGTCCACCTGATAGATCACATCAACAAGAGAAAAAACAAGAACGATATGATCCTTTCAATAGATGCAGAGAAAGCACTTGACAAAATACAGCATCCATTCCTGATCAAAACTCTTCAGAGTGTAGGGATAGAGAGAACATTCCTCAACATCTTAAAAGCCATCTACGAAAAGCCCACAGCAAATATTCTCAATGGGGAAACACTGGGAGCCTTTCCCCTAAGATCAGGAACACCACTGGGATACCACTCTCACCACTGCTATTCAACATAGTATTAGAAGTCCTAGCCTCAGCAATCAGGCAACAAAAAGAAATAAAAGGCATTCAAATGGGCGAAGAAGAAGTCCCTCTTGCAGATGAGATGATACTGTACATAGAAAACCCAAAAGACTCCACCCCAAGATTGCTAGAACTGATACAGCAATTTTCAATGTGGCAGGATACAAAATCAACGCCTCACAATCAGTGGCATTTCTCTACATTAACAATGAGACCAAAGAAAGAGAAATTAAGGAGTCAATCGCATTTACAATTACACCCAAAAGCACAGGAAAACTAGGAATAAACCTAACCAAAGAGGTTCAGAGAGTTGGAACAAATCACCTTAAGATTTGTTTCGAACCAGTAAAGACCCTGAATAGCCAGGAGAATATAAAAAAAAAACAGAGCTGGAAGCATCACAATGCCAGATTTCAGGTTGTACAAAATCGGACATAGATCAATGGAACAAAATAGAGAATACCAAAGTGGACCCTCAACTTCGGTCAACTAATATTTAACAAAGCAGGGAGAACTATCCACTGGAAAAAAGAGTCTCTTCAATAAAAGGTGCATGGGAAAATTGGACATCCACATGCAGAAGAATGAAACCAGACCATTCTCTTTCATCATACAAAAAGATAAACTCAAAATGAATGAATGATCTAAATGTGAGACAAGATTACATCAAAATCCTAGAGGCCTGAAGGCAACACCCTTTTGGAACTTGACCAGAGTAACTTCTTGCAAGATACATCCATGAAGGCAAGAGAAACAAAAGCAAAAATGAACTATTGGGATTTCATCAAGATAAGAAGCTTTTGCACAGCAAAGGATACAGTCAACAAAACTCAAAGACAACCTACAGAATGGGAGAAGATATTTGCAATGATGTATAGGATAAAGGGCTAGTATCCAAGATCTATAAACAACTTATTAAACTCAACAGCAAAGAAACAAACAATCCAGTCATGAAGTGGGTGAAAGGCATGAACAGAAATCTCATGGAGGAAGACATAGACATGGCCAACAAGCACATGAGAAAATTCTCCGCATCCCTTGCCATCAGGGAAATACAAATCAAAACCACAATGAGATACCACCTCACACCAGTGAGAATGAGGAAAATTACCAAGGCAGGAAACCACAAATGTTGGAGAGGATGTGGAAAAGGGGAACCTTCTTGTACTGTTGGTGGGGATGTGAAATGGTGCAGCCACTCTGGAAAACTGTGTAGAGGTTCTTCAAAGAGTTAAAAATAGACCTGCCCTACGACCCAGCAATTGCACTGCTGGGGATTTACCCCAAAGATAGATGCAGTGAAACACCGGGACACCTGCCCCCGATGTTTATAGCAGCAATGTCCACAATAGCCAAATGTGGAAGGAGCCTCGGTGTCCATCGAAAGATGAATGGATAAAGAAGATGTGGTCTATGTATACAATGGAATATTACTCAGCCATTAGAAATGACAAATACCCACTATTTGCTTCGGTGTGGATGGACCTGGAGGGTATTATGCTGAGTGAAATAAGTGAATCAGAGAAGGACAAACATTATATGATCTCATGCATTTGGAGAATATAAAAATATGTGGATGGGAGTAAAGGGAAAGTTGAGAAAATGAGTGAAAATATCAGTGAGGGTGAAAAACATGAGAGACACCTTACTCTGGGAAATGAACAAGGGGTAGTGGAAAGGGAGTAGGTTTGGGGTGACTAGGTGATGGGCACTAAGGTAGCTCCTGGGGGGATGAGCAATGCATGTTATGCTAAATGTTGGCAAACCCAACTCCAATAATAAAATAAAATAAAATAAAATAAAATAAAATAAAATAAGAAAAAAGAAAAAAATGTACTTTGTATCCTATTGGCTAGTATCTTGTTGAGAATTTTTGCTTCTGAGTTCATCAGGGATATTGGTCTGTAATATTCCTTTTTTGTTGTGGTGTTTGCATGGTTTTAGAATTAAGGTGATGCTCGCCTAGTAACACAAGTTTGTAAGTATTCCATCCCGTTGTATCTTTCAGAACAGGTTAGGTAGAATAGGTATTGTTTCTTCATTAAAAGTTTGGTAAAATTGCCCTGGGAAGGGATCCCTGGGTGGCGCAGCGGTTTGGCGCCTGCCTTTGGCCCAGGGCGCGATCCTGGAGACCCGGGATCGAATCCCACGTCAGGCTCCCGGTGCATGGAGCCTGCTTCTCCCTCTGCCTATGTCTCTGCTTCTCTCTCTCTCTCTGTGCGACTATCATAAATAAAATTAAAAAAAAAATTAAAAAAAAAATTGCCCTGGGAAGCCATTTGGCCCTGGGCTTGTGTCTTTGGAGATTTTTGATGACTGGCACAATTTCCTCCTTTGTTATTGGCCTCTTGGGTGTTCTATTTCTTCCTTTTTCAGTTTTTAGTTTGTGGTTTTCCAGAAATGCATCCATTTTTTCTAGATTGCCTAATTTATTGGCGTATACCTGCTCATAATATGTTTTACAATCGTTTGTATTTCCTGGGTATTGGTTGTGATCTCTCCTTTTTCATTTATGATTTTATTAATTAGAGTCTTTTCTCTTTTGTTTTTAATAAGGCTGGCTAATAGTTTATCTATCTTATTAATTCTTTCAAAGAACCAACTCCTGGTTTTGTTTAACTGTTCTACAGGTTTTCTGGTCTCTATTTCATTTAGTTCTTCTCAAATGTTTAACTCTCTTGCTGGGTATAGGTTTTTACTAAGTGTCATCTTCACTGTGTGTAGGTTTTATTTGCTTTTCTTTCTCCAGTTCCTTTACATTCAAGGTTAGCATTTGTATTTGAGTTTTTCCAATTTTTTGAGGGATTCTTGAATTGTGATGTATTTCCCTCTTAGGACTGATTTTGCTGTATCACAAAGATTTTCAAAGGTTGTATCTTCATTCTCATTAGTTTCATGAATCTTTTTAAGTCTTCTCTAGTTTCCTGGTTGACCCACTCATCTTTTAGCTGGTTGCTCTTTAACCTCCACATGTTTGAATTCCTTCCAAATTTCTTCTTTGTTTGAGTTCTAGTTTCAAAGTATTGTGGTCTGAAAATATGTAGGGACAATCCCAATCTTTTGGTATCAGTTAAGGCCTGATTTGTGACCCAGTATGTGGTCTATTCTGGAGAAATTTCCATGTGCACTTGAGAAGAATGTGTATCCAGTTGCGTTTGGATGCAATGTTCTGTAAATATCTGTGAAATCCATGTGGTCCAGTGTATCATTTAATGTTCTTGTGTCTTTGGAGATGTTGTGCTTAGAAAATAGTCATTTACAGAAAGTGCCGTGTTAAAGTCTCCCAGTATTGGTGTATTATTATCTAAGTGTGGCTTAACTTTGGTTATTAGTTGATTGATATACTTGTCAGTTCCCACATTAGGAGCATAAATATTCATGATTTTGAGGTCCTCTAGTTGGATAGATCTTTTAAGTATGATATAGTGTCCCCCTTCACCTCTTACTACAGTCTTTGGACCAACTTTAATTTATATGATATGAGGATTGCTACCCCTGCTTTTTCTTGAGTTCCATTTGAATGGTAAATGGTTCTCCAAACTTTAATTTTCAGGCTGGAGGTGTCCTAGCTCTAAAATGAGTCTGTTATAGACAGCAAATAGATGAGTCTTGCTTTTTTATCCAGTCTGAAACCCTGCATCTTTTGATGGGATTATTAAGCCCATTCATGTTCAGAGTTACTATTGAAAGATATGAATCTAGTGTCATCATAATACCTATTCAGTCTCTGTTTTGTGGAGTATTTCTTTGGGCCTCCTCTTTATTTTACAGGGTCCCCATTAATATTTCTTGCAGATCTGTTTTGGTGGTCACATATTCTTTTGTTTTGTCTATCTTGGAAGCTCTTATCACTCCTTCTATTCTGAATGAGAGCCTTGCAGGATCGAGTATTCTTGGCTGCATGTTCTTTTCATTTAGGACCCTGAATATATCCTCCCAGCCCTTTCTGGATTGTCAGGTATCTGTGGAAAGGTCTGCTGTTAATCTAATATTTATCCCCCTATAGGTTAGAAATCTCTTGCCTCTTGTTTATTTAAGGATTTTCTCTTTATCTTTGGAATTTGAAAGTTCCACTATTAAATATTGAGGTGCTGAACATTTTTTATTGATTTTAGAGGGGGACCTCTCTTTCCCCTGCATCTGAATGCCTTTTTCCTCCCCAAATTAGGGAAGTTCTAACCTATGATTTGTTCAAATACGCCTTCTGGCCTTCTTTCCCTCTCGGCACTCTCTGGAACCCCAATTTAACGTAGTTTTTTCCTTCTGAGGCTGTCATTTTTCCCTTCACCTTTCCTCATGGTCTTTTAATTGTTTTTCTCTTTTTTCCTCAGTTTCCTTCCTTGCCATCAACTTGTCTTCTATGTCACTCACACTTTCTTCTACTTCATTAACCCTCATCATTACGACCTCCAGTTTGGACTGCATCTCATTTAATTGATTTTTAATTTCAGCCTGATTAGATCTAAATTCTGCAGTCATGAAATCTCTTGAATCCTTTATGCTTTTTTTCCAGAGCCACCAGTAGCTTTATATTGTGCTTATGAATTGGCTTTATGACATCAAATTTTAATCCAAATTCTGTAACTCTGTGGAAGCGTACTGTTTCTGATTTTTTTGTGTGTGTGATGACTTCTTCTTTCCAAACATTTTGTTCCGTGAAGAGTTGCTAAAAACTAGTTGTATTGGAAAAGTAAGAAAGAAAAGAAAAAACCAAGAACAAGGAAAAATACAAAGAAGGTGGGGGTATCCTCTGGTTCTTTATACTGTAAATCCCTCGACTTCTCCCAGAGCTTTCCAGCGCTGCTAGGTCAAGAACTTGCTCTTCCCCTGTCCTTCCAGCTAGTCTTCTGGGGGAGGAGCCTACTGTGCTGATTTTCAAGTGTGTGCTCCTGGGGTGCTGCCCTGCCCCTGCCAGGTGCTCAGGTCAGTGCAAGCTGTTTATCTTGTGAGTCTCCTGGTCCACGGTGGCCCAGCTCCTTCCCAGGCACTGGGTGACCCTAGGAGGGACAACAACACTGGCGGTGGCCAGCTCTCCAGCTCTGTAGCCAGGTCCAGCAGTAACTACCGCAGTCTCCCAGTCCACAGTGGCCTGTATGCTCTGAGGGCGGTGGGTGCTGATCTACACAGCTTGGGGGCACCTGGCAGCAGGAGAATCCTCGCTGATCTGTGCCCTCCCCACCTCAGCCTGTCCACGGAGGAATGCAGAATCTGGGCTGTGTCAGCTTGGCGCCCTGGTATCCGGGGTCTGTGCTGCTGGAATTGCTGTGTCTATAGGAGGCTATAGACACAGCAATCAGACAAGAAAAAGGAAAAAAAATCCAAACTTGAAATAAATAAATAAATAAAATAATAGATAGATGATAGATAGATAGATGATAGTATTTCCATGTGAGATGATAGTATATAAACCTTAAAGACTACACCAAAAAACTATTAGAAATAATAAATAAGCTTAGTAAAACTGTAAAAAGACAGACATGCAGAAATCTGTTGGATTTTTATATTCTAATAACAAAACACCAGAAAGAGAAAACAATTAAATCCCATTTAAAATTGCATCAAAAAATATAAACTACTTAGGAGTAAATTTAACCAAGGAGGTGAAAGACCTGTATTATGAAAATTATAGGACATAAATGAAAGAAATTAAAGGTGACACAAATAAATGGAAACCATGTTTATGGATCACAAGAGTTAATATGTTTTAAATGCTCTATTACCCAAAGTAATGTACAGTTTTGATGCAATTTCTATCAAAATCCCTGTAGTATTTTTCATGGAACTAGAACAAATAATCACAAATTTTTTATGGAATTATTAGGACCCCTAATAACCAAAACAATCTTGAGAAAGAACAAAGATGAAAGTATTGTGATCACAGATTTTAAACTATCTTACAAATCTATACTAAGCAAAACAGCATATTGCCACAAAAAAAGGATACATCGATCAATAGAACAGAACTGAAGCCCATGAACAAAACTATACTTTTTTTTTAAATTTTCATTTATTTATGATAGTCACAGAGAGAGAGAGAGAGGCAGAGACACAGGCAGAGGGAGAAGCAGGCTCCATGCACCGGGAGCCCGATGTGGGATTCGATCCCGGGTGTCCAGGATCACGCCCTGGGCCAAAGGCAGGCGCCAAACCGCTGCGCCACCCAGGGATCCCCAAAACTATACTTATATAATTAATTCATCTATCACAAAAGAAGCAAGAATATAAAATGGAAAAATAATAGTCTCTTCAATAAATTGTGTTGGAAAAACTGGACAGCTACCTGTGAAAAATGAAACTGAGCCACTTTCTTATGCTTTACACAAATATAAAATCAAAATTGGTTAATATCTAAATATAAGATCTGAAACTGAAAACTCCTGAATGAAAACAAGCAGTAATTTATTGGAAATTGACTTTATTAATATGTTATGGGTCTATCTCCTCAGGTGAAAGAAACAAAAGGAAAAATAAATATTTGGGACTACATTAAACTAAAAAGATTATTCACAGTGAAATAAATTGTCAACAAAACAAAAAAGCAACCTATTTAATGGGTGAAGATATTGGCAAATGATATAACCAATAAAAGGTTACTATCCAAAATGCATGAAGAACTCCTACAGCTCAACAGCAAAACCTAAGAACTAAGTAATCCAATTAAAAATGGGCAGAAATCTTGAATAAGCATCTTTTCCCCCAAAGAAAACAAACAGATGGCCAACAGACACATGAAAAGATGCTCAACATCACTAACCATCAAGTAAATGCAAATCAAAATCACAGTGAGATATCACTTTTTACTTGTTAGAATGACTATTATCTAAAAGACAAGACAGCAATAGCTATGAAGGAGGTGGAAACAAGAGAACCCTTGCACACTGTTGATTTAAAAGTAATTGACCACCATTATTAAACACACTATGGGAGTTCATCAAAAATTAAAAATAGAACCTCCATATGATAGAGAAATTTCACTTCTGGATATATATTTGAAGGAATTAAGATCATTATCTCAAAGAGATATTGCAGCATTCTTTGCAATAACCAAGACATAGGAACAACCTAAGTGTCCATAAATGGATAATGAATAAAGATGACGTGATATAGAGAAAGAAAGAGAAAGAGAGAGATAATCAAAAGAGAGAGAAATAAATAAAAACAATATGATATGGCCACAAAATGGACACATAGATCAATAGGACAGAATTGAAAGCCCAGAAATAACACCATACTTATGTGATTAATTCACCTATAATAAAAGAGGCAAGAATATAAAACAGTAAAAAGATATAAAATGGGAAACTATGTGCATGGATATGTGTGTAATACACACAATGGGCTATTACTTAGCCATAGAAAAGATGGAAATCCTGTCACTTAGGACAACATAGGTCATCTTCTAGGGCATTATGCTAAGTCAAATAAGTCAGATAGAGAAAGACAAATACTATATGATCTTACTATATGTGGAATCTAAAACAAAGAAACAAATTAACAAAACCTAGTCATAGATAGAACAGATTGATGGTTACCAGAGATGAAGGATAAGGGATAGGCAAAATGAATGAAGCAGGGTCAAATATACAAATTGCCAGTTATAAATTCAATGTCATGAGACTATAATGTGCAACATAGTGACAATTGTTAAAAATACTGTATTGTATATCTGTTTTTTAAACTGATAACTTTTTTTCTTTTTTTCAGATTTATTTATTTATTTATTCATGATAGAGAGAGAGAGGCAGAGACAGAAGCAGGCTCTGTGCCATGAGCCCGACTCGGATCTCATCCAGGGACTCCAGGATCGCGCCCTGGGCCAAAGGCAGGAGCTAAACCACTGAGCCACCCAGGGATCCCTGTATTGTGTATTTGAAAATTGTTAAGAGAGCAGATCTTAAAAATTGTCCTCATAAGAAAAAAAAATCATTGTAACTATATGAGGTAATGATGTTATGTAAATTTAATGCAAAATCATTTACAACATATACATATATCAAATTGTTTTGTATAGATAAAACTTATACAATGTTATGTTTCAATTATATCTCAATCACCTGGAAAATAAGTAAGTAACTAAGTAAAAGTAAGTAACCCAGATATAAATACTTCTGTAAATTTTTAAAGTTTGATATGATAGATATTTCTGAATTTTGTACATCTTTCAAATAGACTAGTCTTTTAAGATGTGTAGGTAATTTATAGAAACTGATCACTTACTTATAAGCAAGCTTCAAAAATATTTATAAGACTGGTAACTTGCTGAGTAGATTGATTGCATTAATAACCTAGTACTTTAGCTCTTCCTCGATCTTTTGCTGTTCTTCTGAATAAAAAGGTGAACTCCAGTTCACTCACATGTTAACTTGGGCATTTAAATTTTGCCCTGCTTTGGTATGTTTCTATTTTCTCTCTTGTCCACTGATATCATCATAAGAACTTGTCAGAAGATGAAAAATATGTGGACTAGAGTTAGGCTAATCATCCAATCCACTCCAAATGAAGTTCGTTACAAATAAAATGATAACCAGCTACCCTCCAGAAATCTGAGAAATCTAGTCAAGACACACAAGCTAAATAAAAGCTTATTATTATAAGCCACTTAGTTTTGTAGAGATTTATTGTACAGCATTATTTTTCCATATATAACTCCTAAGAATTATAAGCATGCTCTAGGTCAAAATGAATGTCATAAGTACATGTTAAAAGTAGCTTTAAAATCACATACATTTGAGCACTGGGTTGTTATGCTATATGTCGGCAAATTGAACTCCAATAAAAAAATAAAAATAAAATAAAATAAAATCACATACATTTGGAAATTAAGAAATATACATTTAAAGAACTTATAAGTCAAGAGAAAATGATACTAAGAATTAAAAATCCTTAAGTGAGAGACAAAGAGGGACCCTATATCATACTTAAAGGGTCTATCCAAAAACAGTACCTCACGATCATGAATATTTAAGCCCCTAATGTGGGAGCTGCCAAGTATATCAATCAATTAACCAAAGTTAAGACATACTTAGGTAATAATACACTTATACTTGGTGACTTCAACAAGGCACTTTCTGCAAATGAAAGATCTTCTAAGCACCACATCTCCAAAGAAACAAGGGCTTTAAATGATACACTGGACCTGATGGATTTCACAGATATTTACAGAATATTATATCAAAACACAACTGAATACACATTCTTCTCAAGGGCACATGGAACTTTCTCCAGAATAGACCACATAGTGGTTCACAAATCAGGCCTTAACTGATACCAAAAGATGAGGACTGTCCCCTGCATATTTTCAGACCACAATGTTTTGAAGCTAGAACTCAATCACAAGAGGAAATTTGGAAGAAATTCAAACACTTGGAGGTTAAAGAACATCCTGTGAAAAGATGAAAGGGTCAATGAGGAAATTAGAGAAGAATTAAAAAGATTCATGGAAACTAATTAAAATGAAGATACAACCATTCAAAATCTTTGAGATACAGAAAAATCAGTCCTAAGAGGGAAATACATCGCAAAACAAGCATCCCTCAAAAAATTGGAGAAAAAAAATACACAAGCTAACCTCTCACCTCAAGGAACTGGAGAAACAACAGCAAATAAAACCTACACCAAACAGAAGTAGAGTTAACAGAGATTTGAGCAGAACTCAATGAAATAGAGACCAGAATAACTGTAGAACAAATCAAGAAAACCAGGAGTTGGTTCTTTGAAAGAATTAATAAGATAGATAAACCATTAGCCAGCCTTATTAAAAACTAAAGAGAAAAACTCAAATTAACAAAATCATGAATGAAAAAGGAGAGATCAGAACCAATACTCAGGAAATACAAACGATTTTAAAAACATTATGAGCAGCTATATGTCAATAAATTGGGCAATCTAGAAGAAATGGATGCATTTCTGGAAACCACAAATTGCCAACACTGGAACAGGAAGAAATAGAAAACCTGAACAGGTCAATAACCAGGGAGGAAATTTACTAGTCATCAAAAACCTTCAAAAACACAAAAGCCCAGGGCCAGATGGCTTCCCAGGGCAATTCGATCAAACATTTAACGAAGAAACAATACCTATTGTACTAAAGCTGTTCCTAAAGATAGAAAGGGATGGAATACTTCCAAACTCATTTTATGAGGCCAGCAACACCTTAATTCCAAAACCAGACAAAGAACCCACCAAAAAGGAGAATTAAAGAACAATATCCTTGATGAACACAGATGCAAAAATTCTCAACAGGATACTAGCCAATAGGATCCAATAGTACATTAAGAAAATTATTCACTATGACCAACTGGGATTTATCCCCGGGATGCAAGGCTGGTTCAACACTCATAAAGCAATCAACATGATAGATCATATCAACAAGAGAAAAAACAAGAACCATATGATCCTCTCAATAGATGCAGAGAAAGCATTTGACAAAATACAGGATCCATTCCTGTTCACAACTCTTCAGAGTGTAAGGTTAGAAGGAACATTCCTCAACATCTTAAAAGCCATCTACAAAAAAGCCCACAGCAAATATCATTCTCAGTGGGGAAACACTGGGAACCTTTCCCCTAAGATCAGGAACAAGACAGGGATGTACACTCTGAACACTGCTATTCAACACAATACTAGAAGCCCTAGCCTCAGCAATCAGGCAACAAAAAGAAATAAAAGGCATTCAAAATGGCAAAAAGAAGGCAAAGTCTCCATCTTCACAGATGACATGATACTGTACATAGAAAACCCAAAAGACTCCACCCCAAGATTGCTAGAACTCATACAGCAATTTGGTAGTGTGACAACATACAAAATCAATGCCCAGAAATCAGTGGCTTTTCTATACAGTTACAATGAGACTGAAGAAAAAGAAATTAAGGAATGGAATCAATCCCACTTACAATTGCACCCAAAAACATAAGATACCTAGGAATAAACCTAAGCAAAGAGGTAAAGGATCTATACCCTAAAAACTATAAGCACTTCTGAAAGAAATTGAGGAAGACACAAAGAGATGGAAAAAATATTCCATGCTCATGGATTGGAAGAATTAATATTGGGAAAATGTGTATGCTACCCAGGGCAATTTTCATGTTCAATACAATCTCTATCAAAACACCATGGACTTTCTTCAGAGAGTTGGAACACATCATCTTAAGATTTTTGTGGAATCAGAAAAGACCCAAATAGCCAGGGGAACACTGAAAAAGAAAACCAGAGCTGGGGGCTTCACAATGCTGGATTTCAATTTGTACTATGAAACTCTGATCATTGAAACAGTGTGGTATTGGCACAAAAGCAGACACATAGATCAATGGAACAGAATGGAGAACCCAGAAATGAGCCCTCACCTCTTTAATCAACCAATATTCAACAAAGCAGGAAAGAGTATCCACTGGTTAAAGGACAGTCTCTCCAATAATTGGTGCTGGGAAAATTGGATGGCTACGTGCAGAAGAATGAAACTGGACCATTCTCTTACACCATACACAAAGATAAACTCAAAATGAATGAAAGATCAAAATGTGAGAAAAGAATCCATCAAAATACTAGAGGAGAACATAGGCAACACCCTTTTTGAACTTGGCCACAGTAACTTCGTGCAAGATACATCTATGAAGGCAAGGGAAACACAGCAAAAATGAATTATTGGGACTTCATCAAGATAAAAAGCTTCTGAATAGCAAAAGAAACAGTCAACAAAACTCAAAGACAACCTACAGAATGGGAGAAGATATTTTCCAATGACACATCAGATAAAGGGCTAGAATCCAAGAACTATAAAGAACTTACTAAACTCAACAGCAAAGAAACAAATAATCCAATCATGAAATGGGCAAAAGCATGAACACAAATTTCACAGAGGAAGATATACACATGGCCAACAAGCACATGCAAAAATGCTCCTTATCACTTGCCATCAGGAAAATAAAAATCAATACCACAATGAGATGCCACCTCACATCAGTGAGAATGGTGAACATTAACAAGACAGGAAACAACAAATGTTGGAGATGATGTGGAGAAAGGGGAACCCTCTTGCACTGTCGGTGGGAATATGAACTGGTACTGTCACTCTGGAAAACTGTGTAAAGATTCCTCAAAGAGTTAAAAATGGAACTCCCCTATGACCTAGCAATTTTACTACTGGGGATTTACCCCAAAGATACAGATACAGTGAAACCTGAGACACCTGCTCCACAATGTTTATAGCAGCAATGTCCACAATAGCCAAACTGTGGAAGGAGCCTCGCTGTCCATCGAAGGATAAATGGATAATGAAGATGTGGTCTATATATACAATGAAATATTGCTCAGCCATTAAAAATGTTGAATACTCACCATTTGCTTCAACATGGATAGAAGTGGATGGTATTATGCTGAGTGAAGTAAGTCAGTTGGATAAGGACAATCATTATATGGTTTCACTCATACAGGGAATATAAAAATAGTGAAAGGGATTAAAGGGAAAAGGAGAGAAAATGAGTGGAAAATATCTGAGAGGGTGATGGAATATGAAAGACTCCTGACTCTGGAAAATGAACAAGGTAGTGGAAGAGGAGTTGGGCGGGGGATGGGGTGACTGGTTGATGGGCACTGAGGTGGGTACTTGACAGAATGAATACTGGGTGTTATACTACATGTTGGCAAATCTAACTCCAGTTAGAAAAGTACAAAAAAAAAAAATAGAATTAGAAATACTTAGACATAAATTTTACAAAACATTGTTCAAATCTTGTGGTATATAGTTAAAGATGTTATTTTCAACTTAAATGTTTGTAGTATAAAAAGGAACACAGGTAACAATAAAATAGATGTCTAGTTTAAAGCTTAGAAAAATAACAAAAAGATACAAATTAGAAAGAAGAAAATATAAACAGTATGGCGTAAATTAATTATAGAAAAAGAGCCCTGCGCCCGCGGCCCCCGCCCGCCGCCGCCGCCGCCGCCGCCCAGTTACCCCCACCCCCCGCCCACCTCCCCTTCCCCCACCCCTAGTTCGTTTCCCAGAGTTAGGAGTCTTTCATGTTCTGTCTCCCTTTCTGATATTTTCCACTTATTTTTTCTCCTTTCCCCAACTTCTTCAAGACGGTGGAGGGCTTCTTCGACCGCGGCGCCAGCATCGCGGAGGACAAGCTGGTGGAGGACCTGCGGACGCGCGAGACCGAGGAGCAGCGGCGGAACCGGGTGCGCGGCATCCTGCGCATCATCAAGCCCTGCAACCATGTGCTCAGCCTGTCCTTCCCCATCCGCCGCGACGACGGCTCCTGGGAGGTCATCGAGGGCTACCGGGCCCAGCACAGCCAGCACCGCACGCCCTGCAAGGGAGGTATCCGTTACAGCACTGGTGTGAGTGTGGACGAAGTGAAAGCCCTGGCTTCTCTGATGACCTACAAGTGTGCAGTGGTTGATGTGCCATTTGGGGGTGCCAAGGCTGGTGTTAAGATCAATCCCCAAAACTACACTGATAATGAATTGGAAAAGATTACAAGGAGGTTTACCATGGAGCTGGCAAAGAAGGGCTTTATTGGTCCTGGCATTGATGTGCCTGCCCCAGACATGAGCACAGGTGAGCGGGAGATGTCCTGGATTGCTGACACCTACGCCAGCACCATAGGGCACTATGATATTAATGCCCATGCCTGTGTTACCGGTAAGCCCATCAGTCACGGTGGGATCCACGGGCGGATCTCTGCAACTGGCCGGGGAGTCTTCCATGGGATTGAAAATTTCATCAATGAAGCATCTTACATGAGTATTTTAGGAATGACACCAGGGTTTGGAGATAAAACGTTTGTTGTTCAGGGAT
Organism: Canis lupus baileyi; assembly: GCF_048164855.1. Taxonomy (NCBI): domain Eukaryota; kingdom Metazoa; phylum Chordata; class Mammalia; order Carnivora; family Canidae; genus Canis; species Canis lupus. Next base: position 26,654,082 of record NC_132857.1, on the reverse strand, counting down.
TTGGTAACGTGGGCCTGCACTCTATGAGATACTTACATCGTTTTGGTGCTAAATGTGTTGGTGTTGGTGAATCTGATGGGAGCATATGGAATCCAGATGGTATTGACCCAAAGGAACTGGAAGACTTCAAATTGCAACATGGATCACTCCTGGGCTTCCCCAAGGCAAAGCCCTATGAAGGGAGCATCTTGGAAGCTGATTGTGACATCCTGATCCCCGGGGCCAGCGAGAAGCAGCTGACCAAGTCCAACGCACCCAGAGTCAAAGCCAAGATCATTGCTGAGGGTGCCAATGGACCAACAACCCCAGAGGCCGATAAGATCTTCCTGGAGAGGAACATCATGGTGATTCCAGACCTCTACTTGAATGCTGGAGGAGTGACCGTGTCTTACTTTGAGTGGCTGAAGAATCTGAATCACGTCAGCTATGGCCGTTTGACCTTCAAATATGAAAGGGATTCTAACTACCACTTGCTCATGTCTGTTCAAGAGAGCTTGGAAAGGAAATTTGGAAAGCATGGTGGAACTATTCCCGTTGTGCCCACAGCAGAATTCCAAGACAGGAGGACCTCGTGACAGGAGGCCTCCGAGAAGGACCTCGTGCACTCTGGCCTAGCTTACACCATGGAGCACTCCGCCCGGCAAATCATGCGCACGGCCATGAAGTACAACCTGGGCTTGGATCTGAGAACGGCCGCCTACGTCAACGCCATTGAGAAGGTCTTCAAGGTCTACAATGAAGCTGGGGTGACCTTCACATAGACACCTGGCTGACCTCTTCACCGCCCTCTTCCCCCCTTCGTCTGCAGACCCTTCACAAGTTTACATGTAGCCACAGAAATCTCTCGCGCGTGCTCTCTCGACTTACTAGATAAATGGACATCACGCTCAACACATCAGTCCAAATCCGCCCCTTTGAGAAAAAGAAATTAAGGTTAGGGGATCATGTACCGGCCAACGAATATGGAACTAGAAACGACCTGTGCCACAGAGCCATTTGGGTATTTTTGCCTTTAAATGGAAGGTCTCTTCCCTCCAGCTGTGCTGCCTTGCTCCTCGGCTGCTCTGGGAAGGTGGGACCCCCAGGGCAGATCCTGGGGCCGGGAATGCACCTGTTGCCCAGCAGCCGCCAGTGGCTCACTGCCTCGGCTCTGGACGAGTCTGAGACCCGCGGTAGCTCTGACGCCTCTGAGCAGCAGGTGTGGGGCATTTTCAGAGGGTGGCATGGTCCTCAAGTGACTTACTGGTATTTTACATCAGCAAAATAACTCAGTTTTACAGATTGCAACAAAGATAAAAGCTGTTTCTCTTTATGCATTTTATTCTCTTAGAATAAAATAAGTACATGCTGCTGTAATAAAATTGCCTTTAATCACTTACCAAGCCTAACCTTGACTCCAGCAGTGAATGCCTATAAACATAATAAATGAAAAGAAGCTAGTATTTTTATAATATAAAACAGTATCATTTATAGCTTATCAGTCATGTATTGTTGTCCAGCAAAAAAATAAGTCCAATGGAGAATTAAGTTATCTTCACACCTGCCAATGGTGGAGGCTATTTTTGTTAAGACTGTCAGAATTTACTAACCGCAGTTACGACATAGAGTCCAAAGAGTGCAGTAACCTCCTTATCATGGTAATTAATTGTTCTCTTCTGAAGATCTGTGTTGTCTAATTGAACAATAATTCAAGTAGAGCGTCCCAGAAAAAACCACTTGGACTCCCGCTCTGGAGTCTAGCTGGTGGCTCCGAGCCCTGCCAGGGGCCCCGACTCGGCCTGGCTCGGCGTCCCCAGAGAGGCCTGAATTCTGCTCGCAGCTTCATTACCACTGGGCTGGAAACATCCTTGGGTTGAGTGTTTTGTTTGGGAGTTATTTCACGAGGGCCTTTTAAACAGTAGTGTCCCAATGAAGTACTAGATATTATTTATGTAAGAATGAGCTTTTTTTTTTTTAAACAATATCCTTTCAAAATTTCTAACTACTTTGTAACTGCATGACTTAACCTGGTGATAAAAGCAGTTATTAAAAGTCTACCTTTTCCAAAAAAAAAAAAAAAAGAAAAAGAAAACATACAATAGAATAAACAGTGAAAAGTGTGTTCTATGAAAATAATCCAAAATATTGTTAAACCCATGATTTAACGTATGACCAAGGAAAAGGAAAACAGAACACATAAATGATAATAGCAATAAAAAAAGGAAATAAGTATAAGCAGTAAATATGCACAAAATCTAAGAAATGCTAGTTTAATTAATTTCATGTCATTGTATTTAACATTTAACTTAGATGAAATTGAGAAATTTCCAGAATATGTTACCAAATTGATGTAAGATGTAAAAAAGACCTAAAAATATCTATAACCAGTAGATAATTTTTCAATGAAAATATATTCAAAACATCTAAATAAACAGAACTGAACTAAATTCAGCAATGTATAAAAAAGGTAATACATGAAATTATAATTATTCCAGAAGTGCAATTTTAATTTCGTTCATATTAACAAATCAATTAATATAGCCTATTTCATTATCAAATTGAAGGAAAATTGATTATATAATCAAATCTAGTTAGATAGCCATAGAAAATTTTGATCAAATTTAAAATCTATTTATTATAAAAATTCCTAGGAAAAGGAAGGAAAATTCCTTCATCTAATTAAAGGAATCTATTTAAGATCTATAGAATGAGATTCAAGAATACATTTGAATTGAAAAATGGGCAAAAGATCTCAACAAATATCTCATCAAAGTTTTTAGATGATATTTATGCATATGTAAAATTGTTCAACATCATTTATAATTAGGGGATTGAATGTTAAAACAACAATGAAATACCACTACTCATTTATTAGAATGGTTAAAATACAAAAGGCAAATTGACTACTCATTGTTGGCAAGAGCGTACAACAACAGGAGCTCTCCCTCATTCCTGGCAGAAATGTAAAGTTGTGTAGACACTTAGGAAGCTAATTTGGCAATTTCTTAGACAGCTAAACATAGACTTACTATAGAATTTAGGAATTGTATTTTATCCATTATCTAATTTATATAAAACTTGTATTCACACAAATCCAGCAAGCGAAGGTTTATAGCAGTCTTATTTATAATTACCCAAACCTGGAAACAAGTAAGATGTCTTTCTTTCTTTTTTTATAAATTTATTTTTTATTGGTGTTCAATTTGCCAACATACAGAATAACACCCAGTGCTCATCCCATCAAGTGCCCCCTTCAGTGCCTGTCACCCAGTCACCGCCACCTCCTGCCCACCTCCCCTTCCACCACCCCTAGTTCATTTCCCAGAGTTAGGAGTCTTTCATGTTCTGTCTCCCTTTCTGATATTTCCCACTCATTTTTTCTCCTTTCCCCTTTATTCCGTGTCACTATTTTTTATATTCCCCAAATGAATGAGACCATATAATGTTTGTCCTTTTCCAATTGACTTATTTCACTCAGCATAATACCCTCCAGTTCCATCCACATTGAAGCAAATGGTGGGTATTTGTCGTTTCTAATGGCTGGAATAATATTCCATTGTATACATAAACCACATCTTCTTAATCCATTCATCTTTCGATGGACTCCGAGGCTCCTTCCACAGTTTGCTGTTGTGGACATTGCTGCTAGAAACATTGGGGTACAGGTGTCCTGGCATTTCATTGCATCTGTATCTTTGGGGTAAATCCCCAGCAGTGCAATTGCTGGGTCGTAGGGCAGGTCTATTTTTAATGTAAGATGTCTTTCAATAGGCAAATGAAACATCAATATGTGGTGTAATCATACAGTGGAAAATTCCTCACATTTTTCTAAAGGAATAGGCCACCAGAATATTCAAGGGGAAATGGATTTTAAATCGGAAATGGACAAACCTTATATGGTCTCATTCATTTGGGGAATATAAAAATTAGTGAAAGGGAATAAAGGGAAAGGAGAAAAAAATGAGTGAAAATATCAGTGAGGGTGACAAAACATGAGAAACTCCTAACTCTGGAGTTAGAGAGATTTTCATTTGTGAGAGAGAGAGATCATGAGACAGCACTAGCAGTGGAGAGAGAGAAGCAGGCTGTCCATCTAGCAGGGAACCCAATGTGAGGCTCAATTCCAGAACCCTGGGATTATGATCTGAGCCAAAGGCAGCCACTCAACCAATTGAACCACCCAGGTGCCCCTCAAGAGATGTTTTGAAAGGTGAAACTATTTTGTGTGATATTGTAATGTGAGCATATACCACTACATTTGTCAAAACCCATAGGATTTTCTAGCACAACAAGTGAATGGAACTGGAGGGTATTATGGTGAGTGAAATAAGTCAATTGGAGAAGGACAAACATTATATGGTCTCATTCATTTGGGGAATATAAAAAATAGTGACAGGGAATAAAGGGGAAAGGAGAAAAAATGAGTGGGAAATATCAGAAAGGGAGACAGAACATGAGAGACTCCTAACTCTGGGAAACGAACAAGGGGTGGTGGAAAGGGAGGTGGGGGGGGTGGGGGGGTGACTGAGTTACTGGCACTGAGGGGGGCACTTGTTGGGATGAGCACTGGGTGTTATGCTATATGTTGGCATATTGAACTCCAATCAAAATTTTAAAAAAAATTATATAGTAGGTTTTGGGAATCCAGGATAGAATGAAGAATGTAACAAGGCAATGGAACTTTATTACAAATAAATATATTATGAATGGATGAAACAAGTTCAATGAAGAGGGTGACAGGTAATGGTACAGAGTTAACTTTAGGAATGAGTAGAATCTTTAAGACCAAAAGCAAAATAAGCTTGCACAACTGTATATCTTTACTTGATAAAATTATTTCCTGCATAGGCATGGATTAAAAAATTCTAAAATTGCTCTATGAGATTGAAAAGTTATGAAAATGGATGGCAGGTGATGGGAGCCATGTTTCTTATTGCTTCGATGAGAAGTTACAAATAACCAAGGAGGGACTGAATAATCACAATAATAGAATGATTCAGGCGGTAATGAATAGAAGTTGGGGAAATCAGTATCAACTGACATTTGCCCATAGGTACAAATTTGGTATCTATGGCTATATATCACCCTATTTATAGATATAAATAAATATCCAAAAGTTTATGGACATGGGTTAATATATACTCATGACCTGCTCTGTCAGCTGAGGGCCTAGAAACAATGACACAACTCCACTATACAATGAGCACATCTACCATCCACATTTTGGTTTCTAATGACATTATCCAATAAAAGGAATCAAGACTCCTCCTTAACACAATTTAAAAAGTAGCTGTGGTTTCTAAGGAAGAATATAAAATATTCATGATTCTATATTGACATAAATAAATGATGTAATAAATAGGTGAAGGATAATAGAAAAATCAACTCTGCAGAAAAATTCCATCCAAATAATTTACATAAATATTCTTATCTCAAGGAAATGGAGCATATCTCCTCAGTTTCTGTGTGCAGCCTGTGCATAGAGACTTCCTTGCAAGGATTATAGCTTGGAAAAAGGTTGGAAAAGAGGAACTTCAGAGTGGAAAAGCTGGCCAAATACTACCTCAGCCAGGTTATCAAGGTTAATATCAACAGTGTTAAGTTCTGGTGAATGATTATATTAATAGTGCTCTTTACATGATGTGATGAGAGTAGCACTTTATCTCTGATTTTCCTTCCAAAAATCCTTACTCCCAAGCTAATTGTGAGAAAAATCATTAAGAAAATCCCAATTGAAGGACATTTTACAAAATATCTGACTAATCCTCCTCAAAAATGCCCAGATAATAAAAAACAAGGCCTGAAAAACTCATGTAGATGAAACTAATATAAGATGTTAACAATGGGAGAAACTGGGTTTAGAATATACATTGATTTTTGTGCTATCTTCACAATTATTTTCTGTAAGTATAAACTATTTTAAATCAAAATTTCATTTAAAACATATAATAAACATCTTACAGTAAAAGCGTAGAAGTTCTTTATGATCAGAAAGTAGGTTTTCACTATCACCGTTTTATTTTTTTTTAAGTTTACTAAATTTCCTAGCCATTGAGTGAAGTAAAAATAGATGAAAAATATTTTGATTAGAAAATTAACAAAATTTTCATTATATACCTATCTTAGGATTGTTCATATAGGAAACTCTTGATTATTCTAAAATAAAACTTTAGAATAGTTATTTTAGCTGTTGCTAGATATGAAATCAACATACAAAGTAAATTGCATCTCTACCCAAGCAAAAACAGGGATATAATACCTGGTTACAATAGCATCCAAAAAATATAGGCACAAAAGAAAGTAGTTTCAGCTCTAGTTACATAGAACTTCATAGATTTTGAGGATGAAAAGTATTCCTTGCAGTAAAAATGACACTGCATAGTGAAAAGAATCCAATTTACCAGGTAAAAAATCTAACAAAAATAATATAAGATGTTATGGAGAAAATTCTGAATAACAGGAATTTTACATTGTCTTCAAAGATAAGAAAGTTTTGCTTCAAATAATGTTAATCATCCCTAAATTAACAAATAAATTCAAGATGACTCCAACAAACATGATGAAGTTGTGTGGGGTGTGCATGTGTGTTTGTGTGTGTGCACACACGTATTCCTTTAAAAGTTAGTTCTTAACAACTTTTCAAAAAATGTATAAAACTCTCCACCATAAAAGCAATTAAAACCCTTGCAAAAAATGTTGGAATCACCTTTTCTTTCAGGCTCTGGAAATTAACCAAAGGCTTATAGCAATCTATGGAGCATATATTACAGGAAAACAGCTGAACAGTAAGATCATCAAGATTTGCGGTGTTTTAAACTACTGAATTTTCGTACCTGCCTCCCTATCCCTGAGGTAGTCTGGAAAACCAATAGTCCACAGTCTCAGTGAAGAATGGCAGCCTGGAAGCCACATGAGGGGGACAGAATGGGCAAAAGCCCCATTCCCCGAGAACTGTCATTATTTGACCTATGTGGTGATTCACTAGAAAATTTCACTCATTGAAAATATCAGTGACAACACATGAGAGACACCTAACTCTGGGAAATGAACAAGGGTAGTGGAAGGGGAAGTGGGCAGGGGGTTGGGGGACTGGGTGATGGGCAATGAGGGGGGCACTTGGAGGGATGAGCACTGGGTGTTATGCTGTATGTTGGCAAATTGAACTCCAATAAAAAAATTTTAAATAAAATAAAATTTATTTAAAGACACAGAATTCCTTGCAGTAAAAATGACGCTGCATAGTGAAAAGAGTCCAATTTACCAGGTTAAAAAAATCTAACAAAAATAATATAAGATGTAATGGAGAAAATTCTGAATAAGGGGAATTTTACATTGTCTTCAAAGATAAGAAAACTTGGCTTGGAATTTTTTAAAAAACCATCAATAAAAAATGACAAGAACAAACAAATGACAAGGGCTTCAAGGTAGAAAGCCATTGCCCAATAATCAGAAACCCCATCAGTAAATGTAAATGTAAATGTAAATTAAAATCACAATGAGAACCTTTAATGCCCATCAGCTTAGAACAAAATTGAAAAGTCTGACAATATCAAATATATATGGAACTCATATATTGCTGGTGGATTTATGAATTGCTCAGCCTATAAACTCTTACAGGTTGTCATAATCTGTTAGTGTTAACAATGTGTACTCTCTAGGAACCATCAATTTTACTTTCTTTTTTTTTTTAATTTTTATTTATTTACGATAGTCACACAGAGAGAGAGCTAGAGACATAGGCAGAAGGAGAGGCAGGCTCCAAGCACCGGGAGCCCAACGTGGGATTCAATCCCGGGACTCCAGGATCGCGCCCTGAGCCAAAGGCAGGCGCTAAACCGCTGCGCCACCCAGGGATCCCCAATTTTACTTTCTGAAGAAACTCTTTTGAATACATGTACCAGGAGACTTAAAGCGCGGTACAGTTTCACCATTTGAAATAGTAAACAAGTGGGATTAAACCAAATATTGGCCAACATGTCACAATTAAATAGTGAAATACATGGAATAGTGTTCAGCAGTGAAAATAAATGGATCCACTGACATACAACAGCACAAACAAATGTCAGGGACATTATATAACGTATTTTAATGCAAGTCAGACAAATTATTGTTCTGTGCAGTATGCTTTGATCTATGTAAATTTAAAACATGACTTGTGAAACAAAGCAATATATGATGTAGAGCATAAATATTTTTAATAAAATTATGAAAAATAAGGAAGATATTTTGAGGATTTTATTTATTTATTTGAGAGACAAAGAGAATCTTAAACCGACTCCACACTGAGCACAGAGACTGATGCAGGGCTCTCATACCCTGAGATCTTGACCTGAGCTGAAATCAAGATTCAGATGCTTAACCAACTTAGTGATCTACACACTCCAATAAGGAAAATTTATAAAATTTAGGACAAGGCTTACTTTAAAGGGTATGAGTAATAGGATGTCACTTCTGCAATTAGGTTACCTAGGTTACTGACTCCCTACACATACACTCACAACACATAATTCCTAGAAGTTCAACATTAAATAAAAACTCTTCTTTTTTTTCTTCTTAAAAATTACTTTAACAGCTTCATCAGACACTAAACAGGAAATAAGGAGGTTGAAATAGAATAGCAAATTAACTCCTATTCCCCCTATGTGATTACATTAAGCTATGGATTTCATTTCCTATGACTTTCTACAGGAATTGGATGTGGTTTTTAAATATTTCCTATAAGACATCCTCAATTTCTTTATCAGAAGAGAAAAGAAAAGGAAACACTAAGTGGTAACAATGAGTCAAACTCAATGATTGAGCAGCAGGGGCCACATTTTAGTCATTTTACAAAAACTGATTATCTTGAGCTTTAAAAAATCCCTCAGCTCTAAAAATGATAATTTGAAGCGTTTTGAGCTACTCAATCTATTGATGTGATATAGCACTTGAACAAGCTTCCTGAAATCATATAAATGGCTTCTACTGACATTTTCAATAGTAGAAAGAGATATCTTTTTATCTCAATCTTCATTCTAAAAATTCATATAAACAACTTTCTGCCAGACAATCAGAATACTTTCATGTGAAAGAGCAGAATTTTATACTCCGTGCCCATTTCTTGAAAGAGGATGCTAAATAAAAAAATACATTTAGTGGAAGCAATGTTATGTATTCTCAAATTTAACTATTTTATTTATTACCAAATCAAAAGCTGGTAACATATATTGATTTTAAATATTAACTTCAAAACTGAGTTGCTTATACAAGGTATAAGTTTATTTTTCTCTGAAGTAGCAGTGGAAACAGCCCGAGGCAATGTGATGGATCAGTTAGGATGAATACCAAGCTCCTTCCACCTGGATCTCTGCCAATTCCAAGGTTCTATACTCATTCACAAAACCTGTGGTGGCTCAGAACCATATCCATATCCCAGCCACAGGAGAGTGCAGAATAGAAGAAGGAAAGGACAGGGATATTCTCACAGCTGAATAAAGCTGTGTTTGTGGCCATGCCATCTGCAAGGGCAGCCATGGGCTCAGGAAAATCCAGTTTTGTGGTGGATACTGATCAGTCCACATATTTGAACACACAGATATCCATGAGTACTCTTGTATGGGAATACTCATCCCCTCCTCAAAGAATATAACACAAATACCTAAAATAGTAAATAACTAACATGCAATAGTATTAGAGAAGTTGGAGGCCCAGGGAAGTAAGCATAGAATTTTGGCTTTCTTTTTCCCTGGGCTATTTGTTCATTTTAAAGAAGTGGCTTATAGAAGTTATTTTTATGGTCATCTAATATAAGGCCATGATAAACCTCATTCAGTTTGTGTTGGAACACCAATACTATGCCCCTTATCAATGAGGATGAACTAAAAGCAAGCGAGGATTTTGAAGCTCAGATTTAAGTAATCTCAAACCCCAAAATTGAATTGAAGTAAACCCATATAACTTGGAATATAAAAGATGTAGATCATCTTTTGTAATAATATAGCACCATCCTAGGCCTCAAATTCTTTTTGGAAATGAACTGACAAAATACACAGCACATGAGTAAAATAAGGAGACAAATAATATGAATAAATCAAATGGTATCTTTAAAATACACTTTATTTGTTCAAATAAGTAAATCAGCAGTGCTTGAAAATTTGAGCATAGAATTAGAAACTACAAAAAAGTACCAAATAGAAATTTGAGATATAAAAAATGGAATAACTGAAACAAAGAACAGAGTGGGTTGATTTAATAAATATTTAGACACAACTGAAGAAAGGAATAAAAAAGCATCTAAAATGAAGCACACAGAGAAAAAAAAAGTATTAAAAAATAAATTGTCAACAGCAGAAGATACAGGAAAAAATATAAAATATATATTTTTGGCTTTTCATAAGATGAATGAAGTGAAAGCAAAATTGAAGACATTCTGTATAAGGATGTTCCAAAACTGATGAATGACACAAACACATATATTTAAGAAGCCTTATGTCCTAAACATTAGGCCAAGTAGAAAGAAATGCACTTACAGAAATATTGCTGAAAACCAATGGAAAAGAGAATATTTCAATAACAACCAGGAATTTTCCAGTTTTGCTGTGACAGAGTAAACACACTGCAACCTATCTCTGTTGCTCATTAGACTAAAATCTCAAGACAAGTTACATACTTGTAACCCATGCCTCCGCTGTGGGCCTCCTCTCCATCCACAAGGCACCTGGGGGAAGTCTGATCCACGCCCCTCGGTCCTCTCACAGTGCCTGGGTGGCTACGGTCCTCAGACTTCAGCTTGGGAGCAAGGCTGGCCAGCCCCCATTTCTTCCATCCCCGAACCACACCCACATCAGCCTAAGTGTAGCTGAGCTCTGAGGACTCAGAATAAATACTAAGTGACAGACATTTTGAGTGACTATGAATCCGTTTGACGTGAAGCTTTAAGGGGCCCCAGAACCTTGCCCTCTTTCCTGTACCAGGCAGAACTCTACCCTAGGCCCCTCAGCAGGATGGACCCGGTGGTCCTGGCTGCTGACCTGTCCTTGCCCTGCCATGCAGCAAGCACCCTGTGGTCCTAGTGTGGAGGCAGGGCTCTGGTGAAGCACTGGCACTGGGTCAGCCCCATTCCTAGATCCCCAGTTCTCCTAGCCAAAGCCTTGCAGAGACTGTCTGTTCTCAGCAGGGTCCTTCCCTAGGGCAGCTGGCACCACATCCTCCTTAGGGCCCTTCCAGCATCAGAACATAGGCTGCCCTACAGAGTGGGCACTTCTGACTGGGGTGGGCACTGGGGGAGAAAAAAAGCTACCTAAGAACTAATCAAAGTAAATTAAAGCAGGCAAAATGTGGAAGGGAATCACAACTTAGAGAAGTGACCTTCGTGGAGTTGAAGATGACATTTTCTCTCATAATTGGTTCAAGCTATTCCAGTCTTGAGGAACAGAGCACAGCATTATCTGTGCTCTGTGGAAATCCACCTAATTCTCAGTGTCACCCCTGAACTACACATGCATAGTACAGACCAAATCAGCATAGTAAATGTTTTGAGAATTTTTATGATTTTAAATCATAATATAAATCAGACTGTACCCTCAGCGGTATGTGTATGGGACAGACTCACAGAAGCACAGCAAAAGCTTTGAAAACTAAACTCAGATCAGATAAAACACCTGTGGTCTGAATCTAACATCTAAAAGGAGAAAAAAAAAATACATCTCATCATTGGAGTGCCAATAGGATGGTGGTACAAGAAATCCCAGCCTCCAACTCCCCACAAAAGTCAACAATGAAATAGCTATCTACAAACAAAAGCAGCTCTAGGAGAGCTTTGCAGTCCATTTAAAGAGCTTCCACAACACAGTGGAGCAATAATAGAGAAAATACCTGCTCAAAAAGAGAAGGAAGACAGTTGCTTTTTCTCTGCACTATCCCAACTCCAAGCTGGAATTGCTTGGTGCCAATGGAAACTCCTCAGTTAGAAAGAAGTCTCCTCACCAGTAAGGGATGAGGGGAGCAAACAATGAGCTTCCCCAGGATTTTAAGGCACTATGTGAAGGTCTTACTTCAATTTCATTCCACCAGTACCAGCAAAGCTGAGATATACAGAGATTGCTAGAAATAAGGAAGAATAGCAGAGGCTACCAATAGCAGTCACACAGCAGGAGCAATCATGGTTCGCAGTGACCTCATCCATACAAAGCTAGCAGATTTCACCACCAAAGAAGGAGCCAATAGATAGCACAGCTGTTGCAGATCCCCTGCAGATTTCACTGGTTATCGTTCCATAGGTATTTGTGTTCTGTGATGCCAACCACCTGAGTCCTCCCTTTTCCTATTTCATTCCACCCTTTATCAGAGCCTGGAACTGCACCAGATGCCAGCCTAGGCCTGTGTGACTGTGCAAGTGCAAAACATCAGCTTCAAGCTGCACAACTGACCTCTGTTTCCATATATACACTTGAAACTAGTCTCCCTAGCTGCATGCTACTGGCCTGACACTCTTAACCACCCTCTCACCTAGGAAGAGACTGTGCGACTTCAGGAGAGCACACCAGTGCTCATACAGCTACTTGTGGTCCCAGATAAGACCATCTTCTGTCATTGGCTAACATTACTATACTCATCAACAGCTGGCTCTTCCAGTTGTACACCTCTACTCCAAACCCCATCACCAGCCAACAGGGTCACATCCTAATGGGGAGACTCAGTACTCACAGGAGTACACGCTGACAGGCATGGTGAGTGTGCTTGCAGTTGGCCCTAGACCTTGTTGCCTGCCCTGGTCCCACCACTACATGTGTGTCAGCAACTGGCACTTGCTAATACACAAGCATCTGCAGCCAGCCCACGTAACTGAGCGTGTGTATAGCACTACCTCTGGCCTCCTAGGTGCTAGATCTGGAGATATGGCAGAGGATTCCCAGTAGCCTTTGCAGGCACTGTGGATTCACTACAGTGCTCAACAAGTACCACGTGGCATGCTGGACCCCAAGTCTAGTGGTGCCATGTGCCTCCTTCAGGGTTATACGGTAGCACTGGATCCAGAAGGGCATAATGTCTCCTTTGGTTTAGGTCATTGTGTCTATAGCATCAACAACTGTGAATGTGTGTGTCTTATGAATATATTATATAATGTAATACTATATATATGTATATATGTACACACATAGTAAAATATTATTTAGCCATAAAAAGAAGGAAATTCTGTCACATGGGACAATATGGAAAGACCTTCAGGGTATTATGCTAAGTGATATAAATCAAAGACAAATTCATGGAAATAGAGGATAGAATGGAACTGAGGAAAATTGGGAGATGTTTGTCAAAGATGAAAAATTTTCACCTATAAGATGGATATCTTCTGGGGATCTAACATGCAGCATGCAGATTTTAGTATAAGTATAAGTGTAATAAGACGTAAGTGTATTATACACTTTCTAAGTGTATTATGTAATTAGAAGTTTCTAAGAGGGTAGATCTTACAAGTTCTCACTGCAAACAAAGGATGACAATTATATAATATGGTTTGCTAGTCAAAACTATGGTAGTAATCATCTTGCAATATATATTAAGTCAACACGTTGTATATACCTTTAAACTACACAATGTCAATTATATATTTATAAAGTTGGAAAATACATATAACATTCATAACAGAACCCAGAGTCTACAAAATGAAACATTAAAAATATCCACCATACAATTCAGAATTTTACAACATGTAAGCAACAAACAACCAAGGGATTTTGGTTAATTATCATGTGAAAAGACACAGATACAAACCCTGAAATGCCCCAGATACCGAAATAAAGACAAAAAACAAGGTAGATATACTAATTTTACTTTATGTGGTAAAAGAAAAAAAAATTGAAATTAACAGAAAAAGAAACTTTATCAGAAGAGAAACTATAAAAATGAATAAAAGAAATATCAGAGGTTGAAACTATACTATCTGAAAGAAAAATGCTAAATGGTTTCCAGAACAGAATGGACACACTGAGGAAATAAGCTTAAATAAAATTACCACATCTAAATAACAGAAAGAAAAAAATTATGAATAAAATAAATAGAGACTTGGAGATCTGTGGGGCAATTTCAAAAAAGTCTAATAAGCATGGCATTTAGTAAGCACAGAAGAGAAAGAAATGGACCATAATAAAGGAAATAAAAGCAGGGAAGTCATTAAGAATTATTTGGGATACATCCAAGGATTCAGATAGAAGCACACAATGCCACCACACATTGATAAATGTGTATCAAAGCAAATTTTTTTTAAAGATTATATTTAGGCTGTAGCTCAGGCAGCAGCTCACTGTGGAGGGGGCTGCGTGGCCCCAGGAGCAGCTCAGGCGTGCAGGCCCCGGAGCCCAGGGCGCCTGGGGACACGGCCCAAGATCCTGCGCTCCCCCGGACAGGCGGATGCGGGGAGGACACAGGGCAACAAGGACGCTACTGCTGTGGGTGGGCCTGAGCTGTGCAGGTCGGTGTCCCCCGGCCAGAGCATCCAGGCCCCTGCAGTCTGGAGGACTAGTAGTTTCTGCTGGAGCTGACTCCACAGCTGGAGAGCTGGCTGCCATCACTGTTGTTGTTCCTCTTGGTGTCACCTTGTACCTGGGACTGAGGAGCGCTGCCAGGGAGCAGGGCCCTCATAGGATAAACAGATCCCACTGAGCTGTGCACCTGGCAGGGGGTGGGCAGCGACCCCAGGTGCAAACACCTGAGAATCAGCACAGCAGGCCCTTCCCGCAGAAGACAGTTGGAAGGACAGGGGGAGAGCAAGAACTTGACCAAGCAGCGCTGGAAAGTTCTAGGGGAGGTCTAGGGACTTACAGTATATAGAATCAGAGGCTACACCTCCTTGTTTTTGTTTTCTGTCCCCCCCCTTTTTCTCATTTTCTCCTTTTTCCAGTACAACTTGTTTTTAGCCACTCTGCACTGAAAATAATGACGAGAAGGAAAAACTCACCACAAAAGAAAGAATCAGAAATACTACTCTTTCGAAAAGAGGGGCAAGATGGCTAAAGAGTAGGGACCCCAAGTCACCTGTCCCCACCAAATTAACTAGATAGCCTTCAAATCACCCTGAAAACCTACGAATTCGGCCGGAGATTTAAAGAGATACCAGCTGGAATGCTACAGTGAGAAGAGTTCGGCTTCTATCAAGGCAGGAAGACGGGGGAAAAAGAAAGACACAAAAGGCCTCCAAGAGGGAGGAGCCCCGCGAGGAGCCGGGCTGAGGCCGGGGCGAGTGTCCCCAGGACAGGAGAGCCCCGTCCCGGAGGAGCAGGAGCTGCACCAACCTTCCCGGGGGGGAAAGGGCTCCAGGGAGGTGGAGCAGGACCCAGGAGGGCGGGGATGCCCTCGGGCTCCCGGGGACACTAACAGGCACCTGCGCCCCGGGAGAGTGCTCCGAGCTCCCTAAGGGCTGTAGCGCGCACGGGGGACTGAGAGCAGCTCGGGGGGGCTCGGGGGCGGCTCCGCGGAGGGGGCTGCGGGGCGGGAGCGCGAATCCAACAGCGCAGGCCCCGGAGCACAGGGCGCCGGGACACAGCCCAGGATCCGGCCTCCCCCGGGACAGGCAGAGGCCGGGAGGGCCCAGGACAGCAAGGACGCTCCTGCCCCAGCTGAGCAGATCAGCGGCCCCGCCCCGGAGCCTCCAGGCCCTGCAGACAGAGAGCTCCGTGGTTACTGCGGGAGCTGACTCCAGGACTGCAGAGCTGGCCCCGCCACTGCGGTTGTGCCTCCTGGGGCCTCGCGGGGTAAACAACCCCCACTGAGCCCTGCACCAGGCAGGGGCAGAGCAGCTCCCCCAAGTGCTAACACCTGAATATCAGCACAACAGGCCCCTCCCCCAGAAGACCAGCAGGACGGACAAGTTCCAGGGGAAGTCAAGGGACTTGAAGTAAACAGACTAGGAAGATACTCCCCCGTGTTTTTTGTTTTTTCTTTTTTGGTGTGTGTGGTTTTTTTGTTTGTTTGTTTTTTGTTTTTTGTTTTTGTTTTTTTTTTTTTTGCTGTTTGATTTCTGTTTGCTTACCCCACCCTTTTATTTTTCCTTTCTTTCTCTTTCTCTTTTTCTTCTCTATTTTTTCTTTTTTTCCTTTTTTCTTTTTTCTCTTTCTCTTTTCTTTCCTTCTTTCTCTCCTGTCTTTTGCTCCTTTTCCCAATACAACTTATTTTTGGACACTCTGCACTGAGCAAAATGACTAGAAGGAAAACCTCACCTCAAAAGGAAGAATCAGAAACAGTTCTCTCTCCCACAGAGTTACAGAATTAAGATTACAATTCAATGCCAGAAATCCAATTCAGAAGCACTATTATAAACTTACTGGTGGCTCTAGAGAAAAGCATAAAGGACTCAAGAGACTTCGTGACTGCAGAATTTAGATCTAATCAGGCAGAAACTAAAAATCAATTGAATGAGATGCAATCCAAACTAGAAGTCCTAACGACGAGGGTTAACAAGGTGGAAGAACAGGTGAATGACATAGAAAACAAGTTGATGGCAAAGAGGGAAACTGAGGAAAAAAGAGACAAACAATTAAAAGACCATGAGGATAGATTAAGGGAAATAAGTGACAGCCTGAGGAAGAAAAACCTATTTTTAATTGGGGCTCCCGAGGGCGCCAAAAGGGCCAGAGGGCCAGAATATGTATTTGAACAAATCCTAGCTGAAAACTTTCCTAATCTGGGAAGGGAAACAGGCACTCAGATCCAGGAAATATAGAGATCCCCCTAAAATCAATAAAAACCATTCAACATTTAATAGTGAAGCTTACAAATTCCAAAGATAAGGAGAAGATCCTTAAAGCAGCAAGAGACAAGATATCCCTGACTTTTATGGGGAGGAATATTAGGGTAACAGCAGACCTCTCCACAGAGACCTGGCAGGCCAGAAAGGACTGGCAGGATATATTCAGGGTCCTAAATGAGAAGAACATGCAACCAAGAATACTTTATCCAGCAAGGCTCTCATTCAGAATGGAAGGAGGGATAAAAAACTTCCAAGACAGGCAGGAACTGAAAGAATATGTGACCTCCAAACCAGCTCTGCAAGAAATTTTATGGGGGACTCTTGAAATTCCCCTTTAAGAAGAAGTCCAGGGGAACAAACCACAAAAACAAGGACTGAATAGATATCATGATGACACTAAACTGATATCTTTCAATAGTAACTCTGAACGGGAACATGCTTATGACCCCATCAAAAGGCACAGGGTTTCAGACTGGATAAAAAAACAGGACCCATCTATTTGCTGTCTACAAGAGACTCATTTTAGACAGAAGGACACCTACAACCTGAAAATAAAAGGTTGGAGAACCATTTACCATTCAAATGGTCCTCAAAAGAAAGCAGGGGTAGCCATCCTTATATCAGATAAATTAAAATTTACCCCGAAGACTGTAGTGAGAGATGAAGAGGGGCACTATCTCATACTTAAAGGATCTATTCAACAAGAGGACTTAACAATCCTCAATATATATGCCCCGAATGTGGGAGCTGCCAAATATTTAAACTAATTAATAACCAAAGTGAAGAAATACTTAGATAATAATACACTTATACTTGGTGACTTCAATCTAGCTCTTTCTACCCTCAATAGGTCTTCTAAGCACAATATCTCCAAAGAAATGAGAGCTTTAAATGATACACTGGACCAGATGGATTTCACAGATATCTACAGAACTTTACATCCAAACTCAACTGAATACACATTCTTCTCAAGTGCACATGGAACTTTCTCCAGAATAGACCACATATTGGGTCACGAATCGGGTCTGAACTGACACCAAAAGATTGGGATCGTCCCCTGCATATTGTCAGACCATAATGCCTTGAAATTAGAACTAAATCACAACAAGAAGTTTGGAAGGACCTCAAACACGTGGAGGTTAAGGACCATCCTGCTAAAAGATGAAAGGGTCAACCAGCAAATTAAGGAAGAATTAAAAAGATTCATGGAAACTAATGAGAATGAAGATACAACCGTTTAAAATCTTTGCGATGCAGCAAAAACAGCCATAAGGGGGAAATCCATCGCAATACAAGCATCCATTCAAAAATTGGAAAGAACTCAAATACAAAAGCTAACCTTACACCTAAAGGAGCTAGAGAAAAAACAGCAGGTGGACCCCACGCCCAGCAGAAGAAGAGAGTTAATTAATATTCGAGCAGAACTCAACGAAATCGAGACCAGAAGAACTGTGGAACAGATCATCAGAACCAGGAGTTGGTTCTTTGAAAGAATTAATAAGATAGATAAACCATTAGCCAACCTTATTAAAAAGAAGAGAGAGGAGACTCAAATTAATAAAATCATGAATGAGAAAGGAGAGATCACTACCAACACCAAGGAAATACAATCGATTTTAAAAACATATTATGAACAGCTATACGCCAATAAATTAGGCAATCTAGAAGAAATGGACGCATTCCTGGAAAGCCACAAACTACCAAAACTGGAACAGGAAGAAATAGAAAACCTGAACAGGCCAATAACCAGGGAGGAAATTGAAGCAGTCATCAAAAACCTCCCAAGACACAAGAGTCCAGGGCCAGATGGCTTCCCAGGGGAATTCTATCAAACGTTTAAAGAAGAAATCATACCTATTCTACTAAAGCTGTTCTGAAAGATAGAAAGAGATGGAGTACTTCCAAATTCGTTCTATGAGGCTAGCATCACCTTAATTCCAAAACCAGACAAAGATCCCACCAAAATGAGAATTATAGACCAATATCCCTGATGAACATGGATGCAAAAATTCTCAACAAGATACTAGCCAATAGGATCCAACAACACATTAAGAAAATTATTCACCATGACCAAGTAGGATTTATCCCCAGGATGCAAGGCTAGTTCAACACTCGTAAAACAATCAATGTGATTCATCATATCAGCAAGAGAAAAACCAAGAACCATATGATCCTCTCATTAGATGCAGATAAAGCATTTGATAAAATACAGCATCCATTCCTGATCAAAACTCTTTAGAGTGTAGGGATAGAGGGAACTTTCCTCGACATCTTAAAAGCCATCTACGAAAAGCCCACAGCAAATATCATTCTCAATGGGGAAGCACTGGGAGCCTTTCCCCTAAGATCAGGAAATGATCGGGATGCCACTCTCACCACTGCTATTCAACATAGTACTGGAAGTCCTAGTCTCAGCAATCAGGCAACAAAAAGAAATAAAAGGCATTCAAATTGACAAAGATGAAGGCATAGTCTCCATCTTCACAGATGAGATGATACTGTACATCAAAAACCCAAAAGACTCCACCCCAAGATTGCTAGAACTCATACAGCAATTCTGCAATGTGGCAGGATACAAAATCAATGCCCAGAAATCAGTGACATTTCTATACACTAACAATGAGACTGAAGAAAGAGAAATTAAGGAGTCAATCCCATTTACAATTGCACCCAAAAGCATAAGATACCTAGGAATAAACTTAATGAAATCGGTAAAGAATCTATACCCTAAAAACTGTGGAGCACCTCAGAAAGAAATGAGGAAGACACACAGAGATGGAAAAATAATCCATGCTCATGGATTGGAAGGATTAATATTGTGAAATTGTGAAAATGTCATGTGACCCAGAGAAATATATGCATGTAATGCAATCCCTATCAAAATACCATTGACTTTCTTCAGAGAGTTGGAACACAACCTCTTAATATTTGCATGGAATCAGAAAAGACCCCGAATAGCCAGGGGAATATTGAAAAAGAAAACCATACCTGGGGGCATCACAATGCTGGATTTCTGGTTGTATTACAAAGCTGTGGTCATCAAGACCGTTTGGTACTGACACAAAAACAGAAACATAGATCAATGAAAATGAATAGAGAACCCAGAAATGGGCCCTCAACTGAATGGTCAACTAATATTCGACAAAGCAGGAGACTATCCACTGGAAAAGGACAGTCTCTTCAATAAATAGTGCTGGGAAAATTGGACATCCACATGCAGAAGAATGAAACTAGACCATTCTCTTACACCATACACAAAGATAAACTCAAAATGGATGAAAGATCGAAATGTGAGACAATAATCCATCAAAATCCTAGAGGAGAACATAGGCAACACCCTTTTTTAACTTGGCCACAGCAACTTCTTGCAAGATACATCTATGAAGGCAAGATCAACAAAAGCAAAAATCAACTATTGGGACCTAATCAAGATAAAAGCTTCTGCACAGCAAAAGAAATAGTCAAGAAAACTAAAAGGCAACCTACAGAATGGGAGAAGATATTTGCCAAGACCTATCAGATAAAGGGCTAGTATCCAAGATCTATAAAGGACTTATTAAACTCAACACCCAAGAAACAAACAATCCACTCATGAAATGGGCAAAAGACATGAAGAGAAATCTCACAGAGGAAGACATAGACATGGCCAACATGCACATGAGAAATTCCACTAAATAAGACATGCTCTTGGCCAGCAAGTGCATGAGAAAATGCTCTGCATCACTTGCTATCAGGGAGATACAAATCAAACCACGATGAGATACCACCTCACGCAAATGAGAATGGTGATGTTTAACAAGACAGGGAACAACAAATGTTGAGGGTGTGGAGAAAGGGGAACCCTCTTGCACTGTTGGTGAGAATGTGTACTGGTACAGACATTCTGGAAAACTGTGTGGAGGTTCCTCAAAGAGTTAAAAATAGTACTGCCCTACAACCCTGTAATTGCACTACTGGAGATTTACCCCAAGGGTACAGATGTAGTGAAATGGCAGGACACCTGCACTCCAATCTTTAAAAAAGATTTATTTATTTATTCTTGAGAGACACACAGAGAGAGGCATAGACACAGGCAGTGTCAGAGGGAGAAGCAGGTTTCCTCTAGGGAGCCTAATGTGGGACTCGATCCCAGGACTCCAGGATCACGCCATGGGCTGAAGGCAGGCACTAAACCACCGAGCCACCCAGGGATCCCTGCACCCCAAATTTTATGGCAGCAGTGTGCACAATAGCCAAACTGTATGGGGTCTCAGTGTCCATCGAAAGATGAATGGATAAAGAAGATGTCTATATATCCAATGGAATATTGCTCAACCATTATAAATGACGAATACCCACCATTTGCTTCAATGTGGATATAACTGGAGGGTATTATGCTGAGTGAAGTAAGTCAATTGGAGAAGGACAAACACTATATGGTCTCATTCATTTGGGGAATATAAATAATAGTGAAAGGGAATAGAAGGGGAAAGGAGAGAAAATGTGTGGGAAATATCAGTGAGGGTGAGAGAACATGAGAGACACCTAACTCTGGGAAAGAACAAGGGGAGGGGGAAAGGGAGATGGGCGCGGGGTTGGGGTGATTGGGTGATGGACACTGAGGGGGGCACTTGACATTTTGAGCACTGAGTGTTATGCTATATGTTGGCAAATAGAACTCCAATGAAAATATACAAAAAATAATAATAAAATGCAAGAAGGGGCCCAGAGGCAATGCTTAATTGGTGATTTTTGAAAGAGGGGGAAGTACAATTCCTCCCCTGCAAAAGTCAAATGCATCCTACAGGTATTTCCCCACCATGAAGGCTCTTTGTTTTGGGCAGTTTCAAAATCTAGGAGTCAGAGTGAAAGGGAATCCCTCTAATTTCTTTTCATTTCTGCAGGTAATAACACTCCCGAATGAGTTACTCAGCTGCCTCCTATGAACACTCCTGCTGATAGCCTCTTTCATCTCTGGGAAGGAACTCTGGATGGACCAGGTGCCAGGCAAATAATGCTTCTCTCCACCGAAGAGCTACCACTGATATTACTTCTCCTCACCTTTAGTCTAAGGGATTATTTCTTAAAATGAAATAGGCTGTAAGAGAAGACCTCTCTGAGAAGGTGACAGAAAGGGCCTCATTCAATCTAGAGGGTGACAAAAGAAGAAGTGTGATAAAATAACTGACTAAAAGGGCCAAGAGAGGTTAGACAAGGAAGACACTTCTTGTTCTCATTAAGAAATTGAAATGGACTCGTGAAAATTAGCTTTGGGTGAAGAGGCGTGTTTTGAGATTAAATATTAAAAGAAAGTGAAAAGGAGAACCCTTTGGATGGATGGACGGATGGATGGATGGATGGATGGAGCATGGACAGATGGATGAAGACTGCATTTGAAATCTGATGGACAAATTATTGTGTTCAGGGGTGACAAAGAAAAAACTTAACAGTAAAATTGTTACAATTCTTCCTTTCAGTATTAGGGCCTTTAATGTAATCTGTCATGTTAATCTCATCCACTTCAATGAATATGATATTGAATACTTAATGATAATATCTATGTTTTTTGTTTTGTTTTGTTTTGGGCATATATGTCATCTTATGTTATCTTGTTTGGTTTTTTTTGTTTCTTATGGATTATGTGAGATAACTGTCATCTCTTCAACTTTATATATAAGGAAATTGGGGTTAGGATCCCCTATTTATTGCAGTTGAGACCAACAACTTTAGGGCATGCTTTTATTTTATAAATAAGATGCAAAAATCCTGATTATTATAGTAGTAAGATGGATCCCAATTTTAAAAATGTCAAAAATAGGAAGATAGAGTATGTCTAAATGGATGAAATATTGTAGTTCAGGCAATGTAACTACAGTATTAGAGACAGGCAGGTTATGAAATGGGGTGTGTGTGACTCTAGAACCTACACCTGTACACTTGCAGCAGCCATCTGAACTGCTTCTGCCTCGTCTTACCTGCCTTGACCAGTTTGGTTCCATATCCTCCCCAAAGCTTAACACTCTCAGGTTCCCAGTCCTACTATTGCCCTTGCACATGGCCTTTGAGACTTCCTCCAGCATCTGTGTGTAGTCTCTTCCCACTTCAAACCACTTCAGAACCCAACCCTCAAGGCTGGATGATTAAAATGGAATATCCTATCCAAGTCCCCCAAAATATGGATGAGAAAGTAAAGAGCTTACTGGAAAGTTAGCATTGGATATGAAAAGTACTAAATATTCTCTCATACTCATGCACAGTAGGTCTTAAATACAAAAACCAGAATATGTTAGCTTCATATTGAGTTTGGACTACCCAAGTCTACATTTAACTATCCTGTCAATTTAAAATCCCATCTGTGGGTGGGGCAGAGGAATTATTTACATAAAGCTTCATGTGGATGCTCATGAATCATGCAACTGTTCAGGAGTCTAGCTCAAACACAAACATCTCCCTCAATAATTCTGGATAATCCAGTTATCGATTTGTTTAGAAAAATAGCTTAAATTTCTTAGTGGTTTCAAGCATTTGCTATTTTTAATATAGTAATTTTGATAGAATTATCAATTAATTCATAATTACCAATAGGAGCACTAAGATTTGGAACAAGCCTGCATCTTCCTTTTTTTATGTTCTGTGCAATTCTATGAACTTCTTTCTTCTTCCATCCTCATGAACTGAAGAATCTGAATGTATTGCTCAGGTACCCAAATCTCCTCCAATCAACTCTAAAGAAATATGGTGAGGTACTGGGAAGTTGGAAAGAAATTTAACAGACCCTTCCACTAACTGCCTTTGTCATTGGGAGCATATAAAGGGACTATCCAAACCCCAGAGTTACCACTTATAAAATCAGACTAATAATTCTTGCCTGGAAGAGCTGTTGTCATTACTTAATGGCACAAAGCATATAAGACATCTAGCATGTGATAAGTGATCAATAATTGTCACTTACTGGAATTCCATTTCTTACGTGGGACTTGAACAAAAATTCCTAGGCATGGATGCTTCAGATTTGTATGAGACTAGCATTGCATTTCTTCATTGCAAAGTAATTTAAGAATGTGTCTTTCTTATAGAAAAACAATTTTGGTAATTGTTAAAGTCTGTCATCTGTGGAAATCATTTGAATACAGTATAGTGAGATCCAGTCTTTTTTTATGTTAGAAGTATTTGAACTAAGATATGATCTCCCTCCTGTCTCAAGCCACCACACACCTTTGTGCTCTCTTTTCAGGCAGGGGTTGAAGGGAGTTGCTCATACTCTTATCTACAACCTCAACACTCTTGCTGTATCCCGTTGTGTAATGAAGGACCTCCTGATTACCTTATCCCATTTCCCTAACAGACACTGGCGCTCTCTCTCTCTCTCTCTCTCTCTCTCTCTCTCTCATGGACTGATCTTTCTGAGTTCCAGAGTGAAAAAAACTTAGAGGTCTTTGACAAGTAGAGTTTTAGGAGAATTTATAGTCACTATGACATGGGGGTTGAGCAATGTTTTCTTACTTCAATATTTTATTAAGTGCCTACTATATGCTAGGCCATCTATTAGGCATATAGCATTCATTATCCACATCAGCTTGCAAGACAGTTCTTCACAGCCTTGTCGTTGCAGAGATTGTATCTCCAGAAGATGAAGAAAGTAAACTTTCAGGCTTTGCACTTTGTTCTGAGAAGCTCCTTTCTTCCTCTACTTTGGGAGAAAATGATGGTGATATTCATTTATGACACTACCAGCAGTGAGACCAGACTTCACAGGTTGAAGGCTCACTCCTCCCCAAGATTTCTCTCACCACAGACACTAACCTCAAGCTCACACTTCTAACTTGCTAAAAATGTGTGGTTCCTACCACCTCCTCAGGTTTAATAGTATGCTAGAATAAGTTGAAAAGCTGAGGAAAGTACTCTACTTACAATTGTGGTTTCATTACAATAAAGAGATACAAACCTGTACCAGCAAAAAGGAGAGATGCGCAGTGCAAGGTCTGGGAGGATCACAAACACAAAGATTCTATGTTCTAAGGATGTGTCATCCTCCTGACACTAATGTATTTCATCAGAGAAGCTCATCTGGGTCCTGGTGTCCACAATATTTATCAAGATTTTGTTACATAGGCATGATTGATTAAGTCATTGCCAAGAGGATTGAACTCAATCTCCAGCCCCCTCTTCTCCCAGGTGGGGATGATGATGTTAGTGACTCAAACACCCAACCCTTCAATCACATGGCTGGTCTTTCTGATGTGGCCAACTCCTATCCTTAAACTACCTAAAGGCCCACCAAGAACCATCCCATTAGCATAAATTCAGGTGTCCAGTGTCTGAGGGGACCATAATAAATAACAAAAACCCCTGTCATTCATGTATTTCCAAGGATTTAGAGATTACTTCTGAGGAGCTGAAGACAAAAGCCAAATTCCTTATTATAAAATGGGACACTTCTTTTCTCTCCCCATTCAGTAACTTTACCTCATTTCTTAATATTCCAAGTGGGCTATGATTATTCTGCCGGATATTTCAAGCCAAATCTAAAAAGAAGTTTAACTAAACATTAGATGGGTAGTGATGCATTTTTTAAAACTTTATTTTCCTTGATTCCATGAGACTGAAAACAACTCAAAGGAGT
Organism: Canis lupus baileyi; assembly: GCF_048164855.1. NCBI lineage: Eukaryota > Metazoa > Chordata > Mammalia > Carnivora > Canidae > Canis > Canis lupus. The sequence goes on along the minus strand of NC_132857.1, from coordinate 26,628,778 downwards.
GTTTGTGGAATACAGATATTCATGTATAACTGAGAACAAAGAAATAAGAAAAGCATGCCAAAATGAAAAAAAAAAAAAGATGCATATGGTGCCATTGTGCTTTCAGGAGTATCAGATAGAAGTGGAAGAAGGTCTTGGATTTAAAATTTTGAGGTTCCATTCTTCTCATTTGTAAAAGATACATGTTACAGGCCTGATGTAAAGACTCAATGAGATGGCATACATAGGACCCTGGTATATAGCCTGCCATACTGCAAAAACTCAGCAACAATAGCTGTTGTTACAACTATCATTACAGTACAAGGGATACAAGTGCAAGTTCTGGCCAAAACCACTGGTGTAACTCTAGCCTTCTTACTTCATAGATCTATACAAGGGCAAAAAATGAATACTTTTTAAATGTTAGTTATTTTTATTGTTTTCAAGTATCTTTCCTACATTTGGAATCTGGAGATCATTTCCAAACAAGGGCTTCATCTTAGCAGCCAAGGAATCTTGGATTCACCTTTCCCTACTATAAACCCTGGGTTCTGTGTCTGTTAACAGAAGCAGTTGATTTTTTGGTTCAGAGCATTTCTAAAAGTCCTTTCACTTCCATTACAGAAAAAAATAATATTACAACTGTTGAAAGAAATTATTCATGAGATTTATTAAACCACAATAAAGCAGACTTTATTCAAATGACACCATTGTGGTAAGTACAGGGACCATTGCAATGGGGTCTTACAGTGGGGGAGAGAGACTGGGTTCAACCCTGGAAACAACCTGGTCAAGTGGGGATTTATAACCTGGGATTAGGGTGGGGGTCAGTGGATGAAAATTCTTATAAGAAAACATTAGGGGTAGGGGGTGGTTTCTGGCTAAACCAATCTAATAGGATTTTTGCTGAAGATAGGCCACTCTGATAAGACCTCATCTGGTTGATGGTAGAGGATGAAGAACCTAATTAGACATTGAAGGTAATCAGATATGGGAGGATGGAGAACCCTAACTAAAACCAGTTTGACAAAGCAGAGATGAACACAGAAGGCCAAAAGTCAAGGCCTAGTTGAACAGTTCAGGGGGACCTGAGCACATGTGGTCAAGGAGAAAATCATCATTGCTCATTGGTGTCTAGACCAGGCAGGTTTTGAGAGTAAGGGGTGGGTGCCTCCCTGGAAGCATGAATCCTGCCTGGTTACTATGCTGGGCCTGACATTTTCTTAGTCATGTCAGTCAAAAGCATGGAGCTTGGCAGATCTACTTCTGCCCATCTCTCTCCTCTTCCTGCAACCTCCTACCCAAGTAGGAACACAAAATAATAAAATAAATAATAAATAAATAAAATAAATAAAATAAATAAAAAATAAATAAATAAATAAAATAAATAAAATAAATAATAAAACAACAAAACAGCAGTTCATCATTCCTTATTGCTTCTAGTTCTACTTCCGTAGAAATGTTTTTAAAAAAAAAAAAAAAACCCTAAAAAGATACTGTGAGGAGAGTAGGACAGGGGCAAGAGTTATAAACAGGTTAAGAGCATGCATAAAGTCCTTAGCATTATTAAAAAGTACCACTCGAAGACTGAGTTGCTTTTTTATTAAGGTTCCCATTTTTTAGTTCTCTGGCCTCTTAGCTTGAGAATTGGCATGCTCAGCGCCCAGGGATGTAATTAAGGAAAGAAAGGCATTTATTCATTTGAGAGATAGACAGAGGGTTGGCAGCTCAGCCTTGGATGTTTTCACTGGATCTGAATCTCCCCAGAGGACGAAAAGTGCCAGCTGTTTTTACTGGGACCCCTTAGCTAGTAGCTTCTTTTGTGGAAAGCCTGTATGTCAGTGGGGCTTGCATTGTCTCCTCTCAGGGGCAGTGCTGGGCACAAGTAACATAGATAGCTCCTACTTCCAAACCAAATCCCCAGCCACTCATTTAATTCACACAGGAAATCTGCAACTAAGCATTCAAGTCTTTTTTTTTTCCTATAGGTAAGTAAATCAAGATTCCAAAAAGTTAAGTTATCTGCTCAAAACATGTTTTCTTTTTCCCACTGAATTTTCTGTCTATAGTGTGCTCCTCTACCTTTCCCTCAATCCATCCCCTTTCCCCTCCATCCCTCATACCTTCTGCTTCTTTCTCTCTCTCTCTGTCTCTCTCTCTCTCTCACACACACACACACACACACACACACACACACAGTACTGTTTATCAAGGACTCAGAAGAAGGAGGGGCAGTGATAACACAGCACAGAGATATTTACAGTCACTGTCCTGGAAAGTGGCTCCTCTTAACAGGGAGACCTCTGCCTCAGGAACCAGATTTAGGGTTAGGAAGTGAGGGAATGTCAAAAGTGGCAATGAGTCAGGGTATGTCCCTTTAGATTCCACACCTCCAGCCGTGACCTTTGGTTCTGTAGGGGTTATACAGCATATTATCTGTCAAAGCCCATTTAGCCACTTAGCACATTCTTGGCCCCGCCGTTTTCCTTGCCAAGGACACCAACGTTTTGGCCACTTCCTGTTGCTGTGCAACATATGGCAAATAGTTGATGACACACATTTCTTTTGCCTTATTAATGAGTAGGAAAGTGACCACACGTACCCTAACAGACCAGAGAGAGGGACAGTGGTCATGGTTAATGGAAGCCTTCCCATTCTGTAGAATCTTGTAGAAAACAGAGATCTGGTGATATCTGCAAGTCAGACTCTCTGAACCTGTGCATTCTGGGCAGCACAGCCCTACCCTTGGGCTGTTTTGTTATCCTTATGGAGGAAAAGTGTACAGGGCTTTATAAAAACTGCTGACTTTAAAAAAATAAAATAAATAAAAATAAAATAAAAACTTCTGACTTTAAACCACATCTTAGAATTATCTAACACATCCCCCTACATGAAGTGGAGTCTAGATCTCTTCCCTTGATTGTGGGCTGCTCTCAAGTGATTCACTTCAACTAAACAGAATTTGATGATGCTGGATGACATCTGATGCTGAGTCACAAGAGAAGGTATAACATCCACTTGGCTCTCTCTTTTTCAGTATTTGCTCGTGAAGTCTAGCTGCCACACTGTGAGAAAGAAAGCCCTTGCCACACAAAGAGGTCATGTGAAGATTTCTGGGCAATAGCATCTCCTTGAATCTCAGAATCATCTCCAGACATGTGAGTGAGTGAGCATTTAAGATGACTCCAGTGCAGAAACCAACTTATTCGATTTCAACTTATTCGATTATTTTAAATCTAAACCTGCATAAAATTATGCACAACCTCAAAGCACCCCCATAACGTGAACTGGAGACAAGCCCAGGTTTAGACCTCTGCCACTCACCATCAAGTCCAGTGGCCACAACAATCAGCCCTGTGACTTAATTTTTACCCAGTGGGGCTGTGACAGCCCCAGCTGCAAGTGCTTCCGAAGGGTGTTCTCTGAGAGATGGTGGGAAAGGGTGAGGGATCACTCAGGTTGGGGGCTTGCTTCTCTTGCAGCCTATGACCACCTGAGAGAGGACACCCGAGGGAACACATGGAAGGCTTATGGCCCCATGGGAGCTCTGGGGTAGAGACACCCAGTTCTTTCACCAAGTGATTCCGCACACTGTGCCTAGCCAGTTCTAGATAATTAGTAATTAGTTTTCCAAGCCACTAAATTTGGAGGACGGTATTAGAAAAAGGAGAGTCTGGGGTTCAGGTGGCTGAAGGTACTTGTATTAATATGTGCACTACTTGGATATAAGAGTTTTCTTTGAATAAATGAAATAATTTATTTTTTTAAGATTTTTAAAAATTGATTTCTGATAGAGAGAGAGAGATTGAGGCAGAGACACAGGCAGAGGGAGAAGCAGGCTCCATGCTGGGACCCTGACGTGGGACTCGATCCTGGGACTCAATCCTGGGACTCCAGGGTCATGCCCTGGGCTGAAGGCAAGGTGCTAAACTGCTGAGCCACCCAGGGATCTCCAAATAAATGAAATAATTTAGCTATGGTTGAATGCAGTTGATTAGTATTGTTTGAACCTACCTGGTCAATTGGGGAAGAGTGCATCAGAACCCTGTCCGGGGACCTAACACCTTACCCTCTTGGACTGAATGGTGGCTTTTTTTTTTTTTAGATTTATTTATTTATTTATTTATTTATTTATTTATTTATTTGAGAGAGAGATAGAGAGAGAGAAAGAGAGAGAGAGAGAGAGAGGCAGAGACACAGGAGGAGGGAGAAGCAGGCTCCACGCTGGGGAGCCTGACGTGGGACTCGATCCCTGGACTCCAGGATCACGCCCTGGACCAAAGGCAGGCGCCAAACCGCTGAGCCACCCAGGGATCCCCGGTGGCTTACTTTCGTTGGGTAAGAAATCTCTTCCAGTTGCACTGGGTGGTATGGGTGAAGCCCACTGCCTGGTGTTGTCTATGTATTCGGAATGGCATGCCACCAATGAGCTTCCTGGCTCAGATTACAGGGAACATTAGGTGTTCCCTCAATCTGAAAGTGCAGGGCTCTGACTCCAGCTGCTTCTAACTCTTTTTAGCAATGTCTGAGTGTCCTTGGGTGGTAGTCAGAGGAGGAATCTCATTTGATTACTTTGTGGTGGTATCTGTTTTCTCTTTACTGTCTGCAAATCTGCAGACATCTGGGGTAGATGCACCTTCTGCTGCCCAGACTGCCAGAATGAGTTGTCAGGTCTTCATGGATTAGGGTGGAAGTGAATCTAGCTCTCCACAGCACCATGGCCCCAGGATCAGAAAATGGTGTCACACTTTACACTCAATTGTGGGATCTTCATAGAGGCTGTCATGTCAAACACTTTTATGCTTCAGTGTTCCAGACCAGACGGCCTCTCCTATCTCCACCCCAAGCCTTAAGTAAACATATGTCCCAGTAAAATGTTGCATGGGGGCATGCTTATACTAAAAAGTGGTATTACTTATCTGAAATTCAAATATAACAGTTTTGTATTTTTATATGCTATATCTAGAAACTCTATTTTATCTGAAGAACATAAAAACATGCCCCCTCAAAAGCCCTCATACAAAATTTTCATGTTAACTTTTTCAAAATAGCACAAAAAATGGAAATAGCATAGATATCTATGAACGCAAATGTGGATAAATGAACAGGTATATTCATACAGTGAAATACTACTCAGAAATAAAAAGGAACAAGCTACTGATACATACAACAATATGAATTATTCTCAAAAACAGAGTGCTAAATTAAATAAGCCTTATATGGAAGGCTACATGCAGTGCAATCCTTTTATGGAAATTTTAGAGCACGCAAAACATTCTTTGTTCTGACGAAAATCAGAACAGTGTTTGCCTCTATGTGGATGGGGTGGAGAGGAGTGTGATGGGCAAGAGAATGGAGTAATGTTCTAGATCTTGATGAGGACTCGCATTACATGACTGTGCATATCTGCAAAGACTTATGGAACAGTACCCTTAAAGTCCATGCATTCAACTCTATGTGAACTTTAGCTATGAAAAAAGAACGATAACCCAGTATAGAGCCCTTGTTAATGATAAACACACTGAAGCTTTTGGGATGATCTATAATGATATCTGAACTTTGTAAAGAATTTTCAAAAAGATTGGAGTAGGACAAACATTATATGGTCTCATTCATTTGGGGAATATAAAAAATAGTGAAAGGGAATAAAGGGGAAAGGAGAAAAATGAATGGGAAATATCAGAAAGGGAGACAGAACATGAAAGACTCCTAACTCTGGGAAACGAACTAGGGGTGGTGGAAGGGGAGGTGGGAGGGGGGTGGGGGTGACTGGGTGACGGGCACTGAGCACTGGGTGTTATTCTATATGTTAGCAAATTGAGCACCAATAAAAAATAAATTTATAAAAAAACCAGAAAACATACCAACAATAGTATTTAATAGGTCCATTTATAGAAAAATACAAAAATTTGTATACAAAGAGACACCAATTTCAATATATTATCCCCTTCAATACCTACCCTCAGGAGAGAAAAAAATAAAACATGGGTACAGAGATAATTGAAAACATCTACAAAATATCTGGCAAAATCTTTAATAAAGAACAATCTTAAATCTTATGAAGATCAGAGTTGCTATTTTAATCTGTGGTTACATGGGTTTTATATTTCAAAGATTCAGGATTTTCCAGTTTGCATAAATAAAAAAGAATATAAGTAAGATTTCTAAAAAAAATTAAAAATTAAAAATAAAAAGATGGCTTGGTGAATGGATAGTTGGAAAGAAATTGATTAAAGTCAATAAAGTAAAATGTTAATTGTGGAATTTAGGTGATGAGTACACAGGTGTTCACTAAAGTTCTTTCAACATTTCCATGTTAAAATTTTTCTAATAAAATATTGGAAAATGGGGTGAGAAGGCATAACTTCAGCATTTTTCATTTTTTGATATTTTATTTTTATTTTTTAAATTATTTTTTATAAATTTATTTTTATTGGTTTTCAATTTGCCAACATATACAATAAAACCCAGTGCCCATCCCATCAAGTGCCCCCCTCAGTGCCTGTCACCCAGTCACCCCTACCCTCAGCCCAACTCCCTTTCTTTTTTAAAGTATTCTCTACACCCAATGTGGGGCTCCAACTTATGACCCTGATATCAAGAGTCATACACTCTACTGACTGAGCCAGCCAGGCACCCCTGGCATGTTTCCATTTCCCCTCTATCTGGTATAATTTGTGGAAATAAACACTTTAAAAGTATTTCCAAGAAGGGAAGTCATTTTCTGCATAACTGTTAGATTTCTGAGTCCCCTGTAAATTTTAAGTATGTATTTGGGTGTGGAGTAGGATGTGTGTTTTCTTTTTTGTGTATATAGCTTCATAATTAGACAAGTGGCATCTTTATCCACACACAGGTATTTGAAGCCAGTGGCTACACACTCAGCATCATGTCAATACCATGTCCTGCACCCTGCTCAGTAGCTACCAGAGCTCAGGGTCTCATTTCCAAACATCCTTAATGAGCCCGGTAAAAGATATGAAATCTTTAGAACACATATGCATTCTATGCCAGGGTGCTGATGAAGAATAAAGAAAAGCCATATTTTGAAATCAACAATGGCGGAGGAAAAGATTTTTCAGGAGGTTCTAATTGTGCCTTTGTGTAGGCTTATTTTGTAAACCAGTAAGCCGTGTTAATATGACAGAACCTAAATGGGGAAATCAGATGAAAATGCTTTGCAGAGATTTATTTTCATTATGCTCTAAACCAAATGTCTGTGCTCATTAAACAGACTTGTTGTGTGATAATTTATCTTAGGCTCTGCACACAGTCACTCCACCAGAACAACCAACCCGTGGTGTAACTGACTGTGGAAACAGGAACACGTTATTGCAGCCCTGAATCTCACTGAGTCTTGACCTGTCTCCAGAGAGGCTGGAGTGAAGCAGGGATCCCACACTGGGCTTTAATAGCCAGTCTACCTTTGTTTCCTATCCCCCCTCACTTCTGCTGCGATGTTCAGGAGTCTCCATGCAAGCTGGTCGAATCACAATGTATCACCCCTGTTGGGACCGGACCATCTCAATCACTTTCATCACACACTTGCAGTCTCAGGTGCAGCCTGCTCACTGGCAGCAGCTCTAACTCTAAGTTGGACTTGGATTCTAGTCACAGCTCTGCCATACGCTGTTGCTGTCATTTCTATTGGGTAGGGGTTACCTATCTCATGCCACTGCAGAGAAGGTCAAAGGGGGAGTGAATGCAAGTTTCTTAGCACATCTCCTGGGCCTACTAGACAACAACAATAAAAACCACTTCTGTGGCTATTGAATCTTTATGTTGTTCTAATCACAATTTACTTGCTGCTGCTTCCTTGCACTGAGTTACAGATTAGCTCCTCTCTACCCTCCACTCTTGCTCTGCAAGGAAAGGAGAAATAAATTAACTTCAGGAGCAAAACCTGGGTGCATATGTCTCAATTATTGCCTCCTTCTTAGATTCTGGGATCTACCTACCCACAAGCATCCTCATTTGGCTCTGTCCCTTCATGTACAGGCTCCCAGGCATAGGTTCTGAGTCAAGAAGGGAGTCTTCCTTGTCTGTGACTGAGTGGGTTGTCCAGCTGGGGTGCCATGGGATGATGGTTATCACCACTGTGCATGGCTTCTCTCTAATTATGAGTCATCACCCCTTCCAGAGAAAACAAGTCTGAGGAACTCTGTACCAAAGGGCCAAGCACAATGGTGCTGTGGGCCCTGTCATAGCAAAGGTCTGGGACTGAACTGGCTTTGCCATAGTCCTTACAGCAGATGAGTGGAGAGCTAGTTGGGATGGAGCAGAGACCTTGGAGACTGGAGAAGGGAGAAGCTTGCAGGGCAAAAAATGATTTCTTAAAAAGAGTAGAACTTGGGTTGAACTTTGCTGAATGGTGAGTATATTATGTAATTCAATTATTCCAAGCCAGTCATGATGGAAGTAATTTTTTCCACATTGGCAACAGCTTTGCCAGGTACTTCAGTGCCATGTGAAATTCAGCCAGATGTGAAACCTTCACAGTGGTATCCCAGTAAACACCAAGGGCAGATATCCTGGAGGTGTCCAGCCTGTCCACCCTGCTGCTTCCTCTTGCACCTCCAGACCCTTCAATGGATTTCCACTCAATAAAAGACTAAGATGTGCTCTCCAGGCTGCTGTGTCTGTTGCATCTGCAAGGCATGGTCATCAGTGACATGCTCAACAGGAGCTTCAATCCTAGAGTCAGGTGTTCCAGCAGGTTCTGCTTTAGAGGTTTTGAAAACAGAGCATTATTAGAGACTTTAGTATTTGTATTCTTATTCTTCCTCTTCATTGTTTTTTTTATTTTTTATTATAAAACATTGCAATCATACAAGAAATTGTAGAGAATGATATAATGAACATAATTTATTTACCATCAGCTTTGGCAAGTTTCACTCCGTTGCCTATTTTTAAGAAATGATCTCTAGGACATGCATATACCTCTTCTTGAGGTATGGTAACCTCTGTGAATTACTGTTTGTGTCAGACAGCAAAATACAACTTTCCTGCATATATTATTATCCTGAAAACATAAAGTACTAATTTTCACTTAATTTTTTGTTTTCTTTGTAAATTTATTTTTTATTGGTGTTCAATTTGCCAACATATAGAATAACACCCAGTGCTCATCCCATCAAGTGCCCCCCTCAGTGCCCATCACCCAGTCACCCCCACCCCCCGCCCACCTCCCCTTCCACCACTCTTAGTTCATTTCCCAGAGTTAGGAGTCTCTCATGTTCTGTCTCCCTTTCTGATACTTCCCACTCATTTTTCTCCTTTCCCTTTTTATTCCCTTTCACTATTTTTTATATTCCGCAAATGATTTGTTTTTTTTATGAATGAGATCAAGATCTATAAAGAACTTATTAAACAAAACAGCAAAGAAACAAACAATCCAATCATGAAATGGGCAAAAGACATGAAGAGAAATCTCACAGAGGAAGACATAGACATGGCCAACAAGCACATGAGAAAATGTTCCACATCACTTGCCATCAGGAAAATACAAATCAAAACCACAATGAGATGCCACCTCACACCAGTGAGAATGGGGAAAATTAACAAGGCAGGAAACCACAAATGTTGGAGAGGATGCAGAGAAAGGGGAACCCTCCTGCACTGTTGGTGGGAATGTGAACTGGTGCAGCCACTCTGGAAAACTGTGTGGAGGTTCCTCAAAGAGCTAAAAATAGACCTGCCCTACGACCCAGCAATTGCACTGCTGGGGATTTACCCCAAAGATACAGATGCAATGAAACACCGGGACACCTGCACCCCGATGTTTCTAGCAGCAATGTCCACAATAGCCAAACTGTGGAAGGAGCCTCGGTGTCCATCGAAAGATGAATGGATAAAGAAGATGTGGTCTATGTATACAATGGAATATTCCTCAGCCATTAGAAACGACAAATACCCACCATTTGCTTCCACGTGGATGGAACTGGAGGGTATTATGTTGAGTGAAATAAGTCAATCGGAGCAGTTAATTTTTTTATTGGAGTTCAATTTGCCAGCATATAGCATAACACCCATTACTCATCCTGTCAAGTGCCTCCCTCAGCGCCTGTCACCCAGTCACCCCAACCCCTCACGCACCTCCCTTTCCACTACCTCTTGTTCGTTTCTCAGAGTTGGGAATCTTTCATGTTTAATCATCCTCAAAAAAAAAAATCATCCTCAGTAATATTTTTACTCATTTTCTCTCTTTTCCCCTTTATTCCCTTTCACTATTTTTTATATTCCCCAAATTAATGAGACCATATAATAATGTTCATCCTTCTCTAACTGACTTATTTCACTCAGCATAATACCCTCCAGTTCCCCTGAACTTTATGGTCAACGAATATTCGACAAAGCAGGAAAGACTATTCCCTGGAAAAAAGACAGTCTCTTTAATTTTTTCTTAAAATATAGTATGATACTCAATTGTTTACATTTACTTTTTACACTTAGAAGGATATTTTTGAATACATAATAATTTTAAATATATTCATAAACATATTACATTGAAATCTTTAAAGTCCCTGTGTCTGTAGGCTTAACATTATATTGGCATTTGCATATAGCTCAAATAGCTCTAGTTAATTAATTTTAAGTAACTTTATATTGTATTATATTTATATATGTATTGGTATATCATATCTTATTTACACATCTTAATGCTAAAGCACTTAGGGTATATCTAATTATCTCCCATTCTGCTTTCATAACAACTTTTATATATATCACCTGGGAGACATTATACAAGATTATCCCAGGACTGTGCTATCCAATGCAGCATCACAGGCTTCATATGGTTAGTTAAATTAATTAAAATCAAATAAAACAAAAAATCCATATCCTTGGTCAGACTAACAGCCACATATAAAGTGCTCAATAACTCCATGTAGCTACTGGCTATCATAAGAGATAGCACAGGACATTTTCACATCGCAGTGGGTATTACTATTTAATAGTCCTTTTCAAAGAATCATCTTTTGTTTTTCTTGATCTCTCCATTCCAATCATCTCATGTCTTTTAACTTTTATTTCATTCCTTTCACTTTTTCCTCTTAGTTTAATCTGTTGCTTTTTATCACTTCTTGAATTTGAATATTTAGTTTAATAATATCCTTCATTGATAATATAACATTTAAGACTATTTCATTCTAAATATTATTCAGCAATACCCCATACATTTTCATATAGCATTACTTAAAGAGTTTATTATTATTCATTATTTTACTCATTTAATAAATGTTAATTACGTGCCTACTATGAGATGCATGTCTTGCTCTGGGTGCTGAAGATTCAGGAGGGAAAGACAGACAAATTCCTGCTATCTAGAGCCTGTGTTCTACTGATCCAAGGACCTCCATATCTTCTGTTAAGTGATAAATATCATGGAGAAACAATGCAACAGAGCAAGGGTAATGGGAGCTCTGCATTCAGGAGATCAGAGTATGATTACCTGACATTTGGGCACAGACTTAAATGAAGTATGAAGGTGAGCCAAATATAGGGAAAGAGCATTCCAACCAGTAGGAACAGCAGGTGCTAAGGTCTGCCAAGTTGGTACTGTGTCTGCTACATTTGATCAGGGAGACCAAAGAGAGAATGGGAAAGAAGAGGTTCTTTAGTCTTGTGGCCCATTGTAAGGCTTTCAGTTTTTACTTTAAGCAAAATAAAGGACCATTGGAGATTTTGAGCAAAGGAGTAATGAGATTTAATTTTCAATGAAAATTGATTATAAAGGGTGGAAAATTAAAAGTAGCAAGACCAGGAACAGGCAGTCCAGTCAAGAAAGAGAGGTTGGTGGCTTAGACGAGTATAACAGCAGTCAACACAATGATAAAATTCTGGATTTTGAAATTTTGAAATTTTGAAAGAGTATCCAACAGACTTTCTGAAATTGGATATAGAATATGTGAGAAATATATTAATCCATAAAGATTTTGGGTTTAGAGCGTGAGCATCTAGGAGGTTATGGTTCTCATGAACTGAGATTGGAAGTCTATAGGTAGATGGGGGGTGGGGAATGATCAGAACTTGGTTTGTGGCAGGTTGAGCTTTACATACTTCTTAGACATCTACATGGAGCAGATCAGAGCCTGGGATCTGGGGTCTGATCCAACTGGAGACAGAATGTGGGAGTTATCAGATTGGAGGTCATATCTAAAGACATGCAAAGCATGAGATGACCAATTGGAGATAGGGAAGGGAAGCAGTTCAATGGCCAAATTTTGAGGTGCCCCATGGTAAGAAATTAGAGTGAAGAGAAGAAAGAAACACAGGAGCATGAGTGGAGGGGGGTGAGAGTGAAAAAAAAAAGTGGTTGGGGCAGCCCAGATGGCTCAGTGGTTTAGTGCCGCCTTTGGCCCAGATAATGATCTTGGAGACCTGGGGTCGAGTCCCACGTCAGGTTCCCTGCATGGAGCCTGTTTCTCCTCTGCCTGTGTCTCTGCCATTCTCTCTCTCTCTCTCTCTCTCTCTCTCTCTCTCTCTCATGAGTAAATAAATAAAATCTTAAAAAAAAGTGGTTGAAGGACAAGCATAGTTTTTCAGTGAGATGAGTGGTCCATCAGATGCTGCCAACAGCAAGTAAAAGGAGAATTGGGAATTGACCACTGGATTTAACTGTATGGAGGTGGCCTTGCAAGAATTCTGCTCTAATATTTTCTAATTTCTATCACCTCTTCTTTGACCCATGATTTATTGAGAGGTTATGTTTTGTGGGGTTTTTTGTCCGAACACATGAATCTTTTAAAGTTATTTTTAAATTGGTTCACTATATAATTTTTTCTTGGTCAAGAAAAATAAAATATGACAGAAAAAGAGAGGGAGAAAAACCATATAAGACCCTTAACTCTTAGAAACAAACCAAAAAGGTTGTTGAAGGTGAGGAGGATGGGGGATGGGGTAATTGAGTGATGGACATTAAGGAGGGCATTTGATGTAGTGAGCGCTGGGTGTTATATGCAGCTGATAAATCTCTAAATTCTAACTCTGAAACTAATAATACACTATATGTTAATTAAAATGAATTTAAATTTAAAAAATTAAAACTATATTGGTCAGAGGAAATGGTCTTATAAGAGTATCTTAATAAGATACTTTAAAATTGTTTAGTATTTTTAGGGGCTTTGGGATCTAGTGTTATGGTTTAATGCAATCAGAGTTTGCTAAAAATATATGCTGCATTCTCACATTATTGAGGTAGAATGGTTTTGAAAAGCATTTTTTAAAAATTCTATAATTTTGCAACTTCTTTTTCATGAAGCAAGTCATGAGAGAGATTTAAATTAGAATTCACTATGATTTTGGATTTGTAATGTAAATTAATGAATACAAGTTCAGAATCATTATATCTTTATGAGTATTTATTTTTTCTTTTATCTTCTAGCAAGCATCTTTATCTTTAATGGTGTTTTTCCCTTAAAGTATATTTTGCTAATATTAGTATCACTATGCAATTATTGGTATTTTACTTGAATATTTTTGTCCATGTTTTTATTTTTAAAATTTGTCTTTATGTTCTAGGTATGTCTCTTATAACTAACACAAAGTTAGATTTTGTTTTAATATATAATTTAAGACATTGTTTTTAATTGGAAAGTTTATTCAATTTAATTTGTACCTATTCTTATGACAGTGTAACTTATTCTTACTCTGATATATTTTCCTTGAAGTTTCTGTTATTTTTTCTCCATCCCTCCTTTTTGGCCTACTAGATTAATGAAGGTTTTATGTTATTTTATAATTACTTTGGTATTTATAAATGTCATATTTGTTTTATTGGTGGTCACACTTAAACTTTGAAGATGTATACTTCATTTCAAAATGTATAAAGCTGATCTGTAATTTCCACTTTCAATTAGAAAAATGCAAGAACTTTGAAACCTACTTCTTCCAATTGTTTATTCACTTCTTCTATTTCTCATGTTCTTAATTTTTTCCCATTTTACCTTGTTTCAATGGTTATATCTTATTAGATATGTCCTATTTGGTTTACTTCCTTTTTTCTCTATTTCCTTATTTATCTCCTTTTTATTTCAGGATTTAGTTTTTTTTCATATATTCTATTAGTTCCTTTAGTATGTTGGTGATTAACTTTTTAAGGAAAGGTCTTTAATTTTCAATTACTCATATTACTTTGTGGATACTATCTTCTGATTTCTGATGTAAGGGGAAGTCTGTTCATCAAGTTGTCATTTTGTTGTAGAGACTCTGTTTTCTTATTATTGTGTTTTAGCTTCCTTAGTGTTTCTTGGATGGGGTTTATTCTCACTCATCCCACTTGGGGATCAATGTAATTCCCACATGTACAGAGGGAAAGTCTGGGAGTGAGCTCCTGGGGAACCAGCACTATGATTGAAAACCTGGCCTCTGCTTCACACCTTGTGAACTCACTGTTGTATTCATTCACGTTCTACTTCATAAACCTCTTTTATCTTAAGATTGCAGTCCTTTCGTGCAGCTACTCTGGAAAACAGTATAGAGGTTCCTCAAAAAGCTAAAAATAGAGCTACCTTACAAACTAGCAATTGCACTACTAGGTATTTATCCAAAACATACAAAAATAGTAATTTGATGGAGCGCCTGCACCCCAATGTTTATAGCAGCACTGTCCACAATAGCCAAAATATGGAAAGAGCCTAGATGCCCATCAACAGATGAATGGGTCAAAAAGTGGTATGCATATACAATGGGATATTACACAGCCATCAAAAAGAAATCTTGTTATTTGCTATGACATTGGATGAAACTGGAGGGTATTATATTAAGCAAAAGTAGTCAGTCAGAAAGACAAATGCCATATGATTTCACTCACATTTGGAATTTAAGAAATATAAATGGGGATCCCTGGGTGGCGCAGCGGTTTGGCGCCTGCCTTTGGCCCAGGGCGCGATCCTGGAGACCCGGGATTGAATCCCACATCGGGCTCCCGGTGCATGGAGCCTGCTTCTCCCTCTGCCTGTGTCTCTGCCTCTCTCTCTCTGTGACTATCATAAATAAATAAATTAAAAATTTAAAAAAAAAGAACCACTAGGTGGTTCTGCAAAAAAAAAAAAAAAAAAAAAAAAAAGAAATATAAATGAACATAGGGGAAAAGAAGGAATAAAAAATAAGATAAAAATAGACAGGGAGGCAACCATAAGGGACTCTTAACTATAGGGAACAAACTGAGGTTTCTGGAGGGGAGATGAGTGGACAGATGGAGTAACCGGATGGTGTGCATAAAGGAGGGCACATGATGTAATGAGCACTGCGTGTTATATGCAATTACCAATCACTAAATCCTACACTGAAACTAATAATACATTCCGTGTTAACTAAATTTAATTTAAATTAAAAATTTAAAAAATAAGATTGCAGTAATTATTTTTATCCACAAAGAGGAAACTGACCTGCAACTGACCTGAGCTGTATGGGGGGACAGAAAATCTTTTTAAGAGCTAAGATTGCATCTGTGGCATTCATGGGTCTGGGAAGAAGGATCTGGTCCTGGGCTGCTTGGCAATCCTGAGACATGTCAAGACTTAAAATTAAGACCAGCTGCTCATTAATTCCTCTTAGACTGGACACACTCCACTCTACCTTGTTCAGGAAGAGCTGAAGGAAAAATAAATTTATGCTTGCTCAGTCAGAAACTCCCTTAATTGAGATCTTGGTTTCTTGAAAAAAAGTTGAAATAAGCTCATACTCACGCTTGACCAATATACACTTCTGACTCCTCTTATTTTAGAATAAAAGTACTTCCTGCCCCTGGCTGGCAGGACTGTTAATATTTCTGATCTTGACTCAGTTTGGGAGCTTAGGCTGTGCTTAATCTGAAGTACCTAATTTCCCTGATTGACCTGCTCTATATATTCACGAAAAAACCTGGAGTATATTTTGCAAACGTACTCTTATCAGCCAGCATGCCTCAGTTACAAGTGAATAACAATAGCAAATATTTATATATTTCTTTGCAATTATGCAAATACTAATAAATAAATAAATACAAATAAATATATAAAAATAAATACATATATACATATACACACAAATACAATCTAAAAATCTCATTTTTTGATTAATGAGGCAAGATGGTGGAGGAGTAGGGGTCCTCAACTCACCTTATCCCACCAACTTACCTAGATAACTTTCAAATTATCCTGAACACCTATGAATTCGACCTGAGATTTAAAGAGAGAACAGCTGGAACACTACAGAGAGAAGGGTTTTCGCTTCTAACAAGGTAAGAAGGTATAAAAAAAAATAAAAAGAATCAAGTGGGGGGAGCACGAGGAGCAGGGATAAAACCTGGCAGTGAAAGCCTCAGGGACAGGAAAGCCCAGCTCCCGAGAAGCAGGAACTTTCAAACATCTGCACCGGATTCTTCCCGGATGGAAGGACGTTTAGCAGAGAAATTGGGCAGAATCGCAGGAGCAGCAGTGGAGCCTCCAGTCTCCCAAAGTCATTAATAGAGGAAGTAAGCCCAGGGGAAAGCAGGCCACAAACTGTGGGCCGATCTAGGTAAAGGGCTGGAGCACGCAGGCGGCAGGGCATCGGGAGAGGCTGATTGGTCAGGCCAGTGACTCCGGATGGTGGGGTCTATGCCCTGCTGCCCTTGGGAGCTGCAGACCCAAGAGCACGATTCCAGCAGCACAGGCCCCGGATCCCAGGGTGCCAAGTGGACACAGCCCATGAAATATCTGCATTCCACCTGGGACAGGCGAAGGCTGAGAAGGCACAGGATAGCAAGGACTCTCTGGGCACTGGGCACCCCCAAGCTGTGCAGATGAGCACACCTGCACCGGGAGTATCTAGGCCAGTGTGGACTGAGAGACTGCAGTAGTTACTGTGGGGAGCTGACTCCAGAGCTGGAGACCTGGCAGCCACCAGTGTTGTTGTTCCTCCTTGTTTTAAATGGGAAGAGATGGGGCAGCCACGGAACAGAGGCTTCACAGGGTAAACAGCTCCCAATGAACTGGTACCCGGCAGGGGGCAGGGCATCACCGTCAGGTACACACACCTGAAAATCAGCCCAGCAGATGCCTCCCCGAGAAAACCAGCTGGAAAGACAGGGGAAGAGCAAGTTCTTGACCAAGCAGCACTGGAAAGCTCCAGGGGAAGTCGAGGGATTTACGGTATGTAAAACCAGAGGGTACCCCTCCTATTTTTTTTCTTCCTTTTTCCAGTAAAACTCATTTTTATATCAGACTGTAAATTTCCAATTTTTTCTCTTTTCCTATCTTAACTACAATATTTTACCACCTCTTCATTTTTAAGATTCTTCCTTTATGACTTTCATATTTCTACAATTACAGATTCAAGATATATTTTCCACTTCTAGATTCCATTCAACATACTCAAGTTAATTTTGGGAGATATATTTAAAGAATTGGGGGAGATATATAAGATATGTTTTTTGTGTATTTTTTGTTTTCTCTGCCTTATTTTGTTATACAATGGCAGAAGTTAATACCTTCTAAAACATGACCAGCATGCACCCAGAACCAAGTGGTATACCATAATGGTTCATTCTGTGAGATTCCTCATTCCCATTCTGTCCCCATATTTTATCTCATTTATGTTTTATTGGTCGATGTTGGGGCCTGCTACAATTATTTCTGGTTTATATGAATTTGGGACTGAGCGTCTTCTAACATACAGAACTTAATATACTCAGAACCAAGAGGATCACCCTCTAGAACCCCTCAGGTAGACTACATTCTCCCTCAAACAACTTCATCAACACCACCATCTCACAGTCCTCCCTGCTTTATTTTTTTATTTTTTTTCCACTTTAATTTTGCTTTATTTTCTTCTTTCTTTTTTTCTGTTTTCCTTTTCTTCTTCTTCTTCTTTTGGATCCCTGACTTTTTATTTTTTACTACCTAGTTTTACAATTTGCTTTTAACGTTAATGGTCCTTTTGTTTTATTTCGTTCTGATCTTTGTTTTCAATTTCTGGTCTCTGACCTTGGCAGAATCATCTAGGGTGAAATTTACTTAAGTTGTGGTTGATATTCTTGACTCAGCCCGCTCATACAGCCACTCTGCACTGAGTAAAATGACTAGAAAGAAGAACTCACAACAAAAGAAAGAATCAGAAACTGAACTCCCTGCTACAGAGTTACAGATTTTAGATTACAATTAGATGTCAGAAAGCCAATTCAGAAGCACAATTATAATTGGCTCTGGAAAAAAAAAACATAAAGAATCAAGAGACTTCATGACTGCAGAATTTAGATCTAATAAGACCGAAATTAAAAATCCATTAAATGAGACTCAGTCCAAACTGGAGGACCTAATGATGAGGGTTAATGAGGTAGAGGAAAGAGTGATTGACATAGAAGACAAGTTGATGGCAAGGAAGAAAACTGAGGAAAAAAGAGCAAAAAAATTATAAGACCATGAGGAAACCTTAAGGGAAATAAATGATAGCCTTAGAAGGAAAAAATCTACGTATAATTGGGGTTCCAGAAAGTGCCGAGAGGGACAGAGGGCCAGAAACCATATTTGAACAAATCATAGCTGAGAACTTCCCTAACTTGGGGAGGGAAACAGGCATTCAGATCCAGGACATAGAGAGGTTCCCTCCCCAAAATCAGTAAAAACCATTCAACACCTTGACATTTAATACTGAAACTTGCAAATTCCAAAGATAAAGAGAAAATCCTTAAAGCAGCAAGAGACAAGAGATCCCTAACTTATATGGGAAGAAATATTAGATTAACAGCATACCTCTCAACAGAGACCTGGCAGGCCAGAATGGGCTAGCAGGATATATTCAGGGTACTAAATGAGAAGAACATGCAACTAAGAATACTTTATCCAGCAAGGCTCTATTCAGAATAGGAGAGATACAGAGCATCCAAGATAGGCAGAAAAAAAGAATATGTGACCACCAAAACAGTTCTGCAAGAAATATTAGGGGGGACCCTGTTAAAGAAAGTGGAAGCCCAAAGAAATGATTCACAAATTAGGTACTGAATATGATGACACTAAATTCATATCTTTCAATAACTATTCCAAACATGATTGGGTTTAATGATCTCATCAAAAGATGCAGAGTTTCACTCTGGATAAAAAAGCAAGACCCATCTATTTGCTGTCTACAAGAGACTCATTTTAGAACTAAGGATACCTCCAACGTGAAAATGAAAGGTTAGAGAACCATTTACCATTCAAATGGTCCTCAAAAGAAAGCATGGGTAGCAATTCTCATATCAGAAAAATTAAAGTTGATCCCAAAACCTGTAGTAAGAAGTGAATAGGGACACTATATCATACTTAAAGGGTCTTTCTAACAAGAAGACCTAACAATCACAAATATTTATGCCCCTAATGTGGGAGCTGCTAAGTATATCAATCTATTAATAACCAAAGTAAAGAAATACTTAGATAACAATACACTAATACTGGGAGACTTCAACACAGCACATTCCTCAAAAAAAAAAAAAAATCTTCTAAGCACATTACCAAAGAAACATGGGCTTTAAATTATACAATGGACCAGACGGGTTTCACAGATACATACAGAACTTTGCATCCAAACACAACTGAATACACATTCTTCTCAAGTGCACCTAGAACTTTCTCCAGAATAGATGACATACTGGGTCACAAATCAAGTCTCAACTGACACCAAAACAATGGGATTGTACCCTGCATATTTTCAGACCACAATGCTTTGAAACTAGAACTCAATCACAAGAAAAATTTGGAAGAAATTCAAACACGTGGAGGTTGAAGAGCATCCTGCTAAAAGATGAATGGGCCAACCAGGAAATTAGAAAAGAATTAAAAAGATTCATGAAAACTAATGAAAATGAAGATACAACCATTCAAAATCTTTGGGATACAGCAAAAGGAGTCCTAAGAGGGAAATATATCGCAATACAAATAACCCTCAAGAAATTCAAAAAACCCTCAAATACACAAACTAACCTTGCACCTAAAGGAATTGGAGGGCTAACAGCAAATAAAACTTACACCAAGCAGAGAGAGTTAATAAAGCTTCGAGCAGAAATCATTGAAATATAGACCAGAAGAACTGTAGAACAGAACAAAACCAGGAGTTGGTTCTTTGAAAGAATTAATAAGATAGATAAACCATTATCCAGCCTTATTATAAAGAAAGGAGAAAAGACTCAAATTAATAAAATCACGAATGAAAAAAGGAGAGATCATAACCAATACCAAGGAAATGCAAACGATTTTAAAAACATTATGAGGAGCTATACACCAATAAATTAGGCAATCTAGAAGAAATGGATGCATTTCTGGAAAACCACGAACTATCAAAACTGGAACAGGAAGAAAGAGAAAATCTGAACAGGACAATAACCATAGAGGACATTGAAGCAGTCATCAAAAACCTCCCAAGACACAAAAGTCCAGGGCCAGATGGCTTCCCAGGGGAATTATATCAAACCTTTAAAGAAGAAACAATACCTACCTATTCTACTGAAGCTGTTCTGAAAGATAGAAAGGGATGGAATGGTTCCAAACTCTTTTTATGAGTCCAGCATCATGTTAATTCCAAAACCAGACAAAGACCCACCAAAAAGGAGATTTATAGACCAATATCCCTGATGAACACAGATGCAAAAATTCTTAACAAGTTACTAGCCAATAGGATCCAATAGTACATTAAGAAGATTATTCACCATGACCAAGTTGGATTTATCTGTGGGATGCCAGGTTTGTTCAACCCTCATAAAACAATCAACGTGATACATAATACCAATAAGGAAAAAGCAAGAGCCATACAATCCTCTCAATAGATGCAGGGAAAGCATTTGACAAAAGACAGCATCTATTCCTAATCAAAACTCTTCATGGTTTAGGGATAAAGGAAACATTCTTCAGCATCTTAAAAGCCATCTATGAAAATCCAACAGCAAATATCATTCTCTCTTTTTTTTTTTTCAAATATCATTCTCAGTGAGGAACACTTAAAGCCTTTCCCCTAATATTAGGAATACGACAAGGATGTGACTCTCACCTCTGCTATTCAACATAGTACTAGAAGTCCTAGCCTCAGCAATCAGACAATAAAAAGAAATAAAAGGCATTCAAATTGGCAAAGAAGAAGTCAAACTCTCCCTCTTCGCTGATGACATGATACTCTACATAGAAAACCCAAAAGCCTCCACCCCAAGATTGCTAGAACTCATACAGCTATTTGGCAGTGTGGCAGGATACAAAATCAATGCCCAGAAGTCAGTGGCATTTCTATACGCTAACAATGAGACTGAAGAAAGAGAAATTAAGGAGTCAATCCCATTTACAAGTGCACCCAAAGCATAAGATACCTAGGAATAAACCTAACCGAAGAGGTAAAGGATCTATATCCTAAAAACTATAGAACACTTCTGAAAGAAATTAAGGAAGACACAAAGAGATGGAAAAATATTCCATGTTCATGGATTGGAAGAATTAATATTGTGAAAATGTCAGTGTTACCCAGGGCAATTTACACATTTAATGCAATCCCTATCAAAGTACCATGGACTTTCTTCAGAGAGTTAGAACAAATTATTTTAAGAGTTGTGTGGAATCAGAAAAGACCCCGAATAGCCAGGGGAGTTTTAAAAAAGAAAACCATATCTGGGGGCATCACAATGCCAGATTTCAGGTTGTACTACAAAGCTGTGGTCATCAAGACAGTGTGGTACTGGCACAGAAACAGACACATAGATCAATGGAACAGAACAGAGAATCCTGAAGTGGACCCTTAACTTCATGGTCAACTAAAATTCGACAAAGTGGGAAAGACTATCCCTGGAAAAAAGACAGTCTCTTCAATAAATGGTGCTGGGAAAATTGGACATCCACATGCAGAAGAATGAAACTAGACCACTTTCTTGCACCAGACACAAAGATAAACTCAAAATGGATGAAAGATCTAAATGTGAGACAAGATTCCATCAAGATCCTAGAGGAAAACACAGGCAACACCCTTTTTGAACTTGACCACAGCAACTTCTTGGAAGATACATCCATGAAAGCAAGAGAAAGAAAAGCAAAAATGAAGTCTCAGGACTTCATCAAGATAAGAAGCTTTTGCACAGCAAAGGATACAGTCAACAAAACTAAAAGACAACCTACAGAATGGGAGAAGATATTTGCAAATGACGTATCAGATAAAGGCTAGTTTCCAAGATCTATAAAGAACTTATTAAACTCAACACCAAAGAAACAAACAATCCAGTCATGAAGTGGGCGAAAGGCATGAAGAGAAATCTCACAGAGGAAGACATAGACATGGGCAACATGCACATGAGAAAATGCTCTGCATCACTTGCCATCAGGGAAATACAAATCAAAACCATACTGAGATCCCACCTCACACCAGTGAGAACAGGGGAAAATTAACAAGGCAGGAAACCACAAACGTTGGAGAGGATTTGGAGAAAGGGGAACCCTCATGCACTGTTGGTGGGAATGTGAACTGGTACGGCAACTCAGGAAAACTGTGTGGAGGTTCCTCAAAGAGTTAAAAATAAATCTGCCCTATGACCCAGCAATTGCACTGCTGGGGATTTACCCCAAAGATACAGATGCAATGAAATGCCAGGACACCTGCACCCGGACGTTTCTAGCAGCAATGTCCACAATAGCCAAACTGTGGAAGGAGCCTCAGTGTCCATTAGATGAATGGATAAAGAAGATGTGGTTTATGTATACAATGGAATATTCCTCAGCCATTAGAAATGACAAATACCCACCATTTGCTTCGACGTGGATGGAACTGGAGGGTATTATGCTGAGTGAAATAAGTCAATCGGAGAAGGACAAACGTTATATGTTCTCATTCATTTGGGGAATATAAAGATTAGTGAAAGGAATAAAGGGGAAAGGAGGAAAGGAGAAAAATGAGTGGGGAATATTGGGAATATCAGAAAGGGAGACAGAACATAAAGAGTCCTAACTCTGGGAAATGAACTAGGTGTGGTGGAATGGGAAGTGGGTGGGTGGAGGGGATGACTGGTGATGGGCACTGAAATGGACACTTGACGGGATGAGCACTGGGTGTTATTCTATACATTGGCATATTGAACACCAATAAAATATAAATGTAAATTAGAAAAAAAACAGAATATACTGGAACTCAAAAAAATTAAAAAATAAAACTGACTTACTCTGAAGTTACAGTAATCAAGTGTAGTCCATTTCATTGCTTAATGGAAGCATAGACAGAGAGGACAATGGAAGACAAAAGAGAACCCAGAAATAGACCCACATGATTATAGTCAACTGACCTTTGACAAAGGAAAAAAAGCAATTCAATAGAGAAAAGGATAAAGTATAAGAATAAAAAATAATTAGTGATCACCAGGGTTTCAGTGGGCAAAAGGGAAGGTGGAACACAGAGGATTTTTTTTAAAAGATTTTATTTATTTATTCATGAGAGGCACAGATAGAGAGAGGCAGAGACACAGACAGAGGGGAAGCAGGCTCCATGCAAGGAGCCTGATGTGGGACTTGATCCTGGGACTCTAGGATCATGCCCTGGGCCAAAGCAGATGCCAAACCACTGAGGGGATCCCCTTAGCACAGAGGATTTTTAGAACATTTTAGGGATTAGGGATTAGGGGTTTTAGGGTTTTGACACTATAAATGTTGCATGCATGACATTATATGTTTGTCAAAACTTATAACTGTATAACTATAAAACAGGTGATGGGGATTAAGGAGGTACTTGTGATGGAGCACCAGCTATGTACAGAAGTGTTGAATCACTATATGGTACACCTGAAACTAATATAACACTGTATGTTAACTAACTGGAATTTAAATAAAAACTTAAAAAAAAGTAATACACAAAGAGTGAATCATAATGTAAACTATGGACTTTAGGTAATAATAATATACTATTCTATTAATCAATTTTAACTAATGTACTCTACTAATATAAGATGTTAATAACAGTGGAAACTGGGAAAGGATACATATACAGGAGCTCAGTAAAACAAAAAAAAACAGCTCAGTTTTTGCTGTAAACTTCAAATTTCTCTGAAAAATAAAGTCTATGACTTTTTAAAATCATGGTCCTAATAATAGTCCTCATTTCATAATTCTTGTATTCAGATCCAAATGTTGATGTTTTCCCACTGTATTATTCTATCACCATTTTCTTTCCCCAATTTTCATTAGCTGGAGTAAGATACCTTTAAGGAAAGATATGTTTATTTTGCTTTTCTTTACGCCCCTTCCCTGCCAAATACCTATTAAAAGTCCTGAGGAGCTGAATGCATGGAATTAAGACCTAAGTCACAATTTAACAATAATGAAAATTCAAAATAAGCTCATATTCTCCTTGGATACAAAGGCATTTTAGCCTTGTGCTGGGTGAAACTTTCAAGTTATCCAATATCCAGTGAACATTTATTCCAGCTCATTGAAGCTGAATATCCAGAGGACTCACTGAATTAATTTGTGCAGGAATGATATTTTTAAGAGAGTCCATTGTAAAGTCTAAGTCATAAGGATTATCTTGGCACTTCAGACAAAAAAATTCAATTATATCATGAATGCAGTATTTACTTCCTAAAAGGATGAGCAGAATGTCTTTGTCTTCTTATATTTTTGGTGTATCAGCATAGTAAAGGAGATTCTTAAATAAACCACATTCAGGAACTGAACAGAGATCATAGGTCTGAAGTTACCTTCAGAGGTCATTTGGTTCATATTCCATGTTTCCATTCTTTTTTTTTAAGATTTTATTTATTTATTCATGAGAGAGACAGAGGCAGAGACACAGGCAGAGGAAGAAGCGGGCTCCATGCAGGTAGCCCAATGTGGGACTCAATCCCAGGACTCCAGGATCACACCCTGGGATGAAGACAGGCACTGAACCGCTGAGCCACCCAGGTGTCCTAACCACATTTCCATTCTTATTAAAATCACCAATGCATATAAATCTAGACCATGACATCATGCACCTTTCTTGTGGTTGAAAGGATCATGTGACTGAAGTTTAGCCAGTGGATCATGAATAAAAGAGATATAGGGTACTTCTAGGTTTGACCCATTAAATTCTCATATTGACTAAAGATCCGTTTCTTTAGCAGCACAGTGGAATAAAAGTTTCCTAAGTGTACAAAACTGATATGGCAATGCAGTGAGGGGAATCTGGAGTTCAGAGTCCAACATCCTGAAGGGAAGGCAAGCTCTTGAAGATATTTCTGACAGCCTAGGGGTTATGTTCTTTAAGTGGCACTCAGTGAAAGGAGAAGTGGTCCAGAAGAAATTCAAGCAAAAATCAGTGACTCAGAAGATTCTTAAGAACCTTCTGAGAATGGCAAAAAATTAGAGCCAAGATTTGCCAAAGAAACCAAGACCCCCAAAAACATGGAAGTACAGAGCTGCACTTATGGAATTTACTGATACTTAATCTATAATATAGGAAGCTAAGAAGGTTAGCAGAAAATAGTGAAAAGCAGAAGAATGAACAAATTGAAGAGTCTCAGTTGGAACTCTTGGTGGAATTTAGCCTAGCAGTGAAGGTAAACTGGAAAACCAGGCATTTTACAGACGGAAAGCCAGACTCACGAATGTTCGGGCACCTACTGAATTGAAATGATCTGCTTCTACTTTAACCACTTGTCAGAGAACAGGCTGAACTATACCTGAGAAGAGATGACATCTTCTACAGTTTTTAAAATTTTTGATACATAGTAAATGGCTTTTACTTGAACACTATGAGACCAAAAATCAATCAAACAAACAAAAACAAAAAAAAAGACCAAGAAAATACCAACAATGGGAACATAGCAATGGAAAGTGTAACAAAAAACATAACCTTAGCCCTAACTCTTATAATATAGCCAAGAAAATAGATAAGATGGGGAATTCACTAGAGGACTGAATTATGTCAAAACAAAGCAAATGGAATTTATAAAATTGAAAGATAAAAAATGAAATTAAGAACTCAGTACACTGGGCAAAGCTGAAGATAGGATTGAAGAACTGGAAAACAGGCAAGCAGAATAAATACCATATGAACATACCTTTAAGAAGAAAACACAAGAAACCTAAGGATCACAGTGAAAATATCTAATATGCAACTAATCAAAGGGCCAGATAGAGGGGATAGAAAGAATGGGATAGAATAAAGGTATGAGGAGGTGGGCGAGAATTTTCCAAAACAGATGAAAAATATGACAGATTTAAGAAGTGCTATGAATTTCATTGTAATATTTTCCTACTGCCGCTGTAACAAATTACCACAAAACAAGTGATTTAAAACATTTCACATTTATCATCTCATAATTCTATACTCTGATTTCTATGTTGGTTCACCTGGTTCTTCTGCTTAGTCTCACAAGGCTGAAACCCAGATGTTGGCCAGCCTGAGCTCTTTTCTAAATTTATTAAGCTGTCCATAGAATTCAGTCCCTTGAGGCTATAGAGCTGAGGTCATCAGGTCCTGCGGTTGTCAGCTGGGATTCTCTTTCAACTCTTTAAGACCAACTGCATTCCCCATCCTATTATTCCCTACATCTTCAAATAGCTCCAGCTCAGTTGTCTGACTCTTTGAATCTGAAATTGTGCAAGATACAATGTTACTAAGATTTCTGCCACTACATAATAAGAACTCCCCTTATTCCAGTTTCCAATAACATGTCCCTTGCATTCTTCTGGGCCCTCACCTGTAGTATCCTCCAAGTACAGATTTCTACTAACACTCTGTTGACTGTAATTTAGGCTTTTTCTAAGAAGAGGCAAGACTTTAAAAAAAATCCTCATTTACTTCAGTAGTGTCCATATTTAACACTATTCAAAATAACTTAGGATTTTTCTATCATGCTTATCAAAATCCATCCAGCCTCTACCCACTGTCTGATTTCAAAACCACTTCCACAATTTTGAAAGATATAGTAGAGAGAAAGTCAAGTATCAGGAATAGCAAAGGTAGGGGATTGTGAAGGTCTTGAAAGTTTCCAAGGGCATGTCTAGTGCCATTTAATGGAGTTTTCACCAGGAAGCAGATGGTTTGGCAAGAAGATCTTGGAGAACTGTGAAAAGCATTGTTAGGTGTTGTAGCCTCTCTTGCAGGCAATGAGGAGCCACCAGAAGCCTTAGTAAGGCTAATAAGAAGGTAATTTTGAAGATATCAAGAAAAAGAAAATAGAAAGCTTTTTTTATTCAATCCAAATGAAAAATATATAAAATTCTGAGTTTAGTAGGCCAAGAGGCAGAGTAACATAGTAGAAAAAATAATAAATTCTGGGTTTGAGCTCAGTCTCTATGGGTTCAGTGTGTTGAGGCCAACTCCTTAATGCTTCTGAGCTTCATTGTATTTATCTGTTGCAATGGGGCATATCTAAATTGGAGACCCTGGCTTCCCTAGTGGGGATAAACTAGTAGGCCTGTATGTATAAGAGCAGAGATGGGACAAATCAACCTTAAAAAATAGAACAATCATCAGGCAGATAAAACTCCAAGAGTAACTGCGTAAAGTAGGATATTGGTCAAATCACAATTTAGTATCTTGATTTTAAAAATGAAGGGTTTAATAGCATGTGTAGGATCTCTTGTGCACCATTCAAGTCATCCTAGCCCTATCCTACCACAGTACTGCAGTGACTAGGTATGTGCAGCTTAGGACAGCTCCACACAGATGCTACATGACAGCACTTCACATGAAACCTCTATTTTGGACTTCTTTCCTGCTTTGGGATTTTCTGGTGTCACATATTCACCTCTGAGAGCATTTGTGTATTTCAGCCTTGATGCTTGCACAAACCAGAGATGCCACCTTGGGCTACCCTTCACCAAGAGGGGTCAGAACTGAAAAAGCAGTATTTCCCTAGGATCCTGCACTAGTCATTATTCAATCTCGTATCCAGCTTTTCTTGCATTTATTTTTTTTTTTCTTCTCTTGGATATTCCCCTACCTCCTCTTTTCCCACTCCTGACCTCTAGGATCATGTCCTAAATAACCTGCCTGCATGCAAAACTGTGTTTACAGTCCTGCCTTCTTGAGAAACCAAGCTAGGGAAATAGGCAAAAGTACAGCTGACCCTTGAACAAAGTGAGGGTCAGGAGTGCTGATACCTACACAGTTGAAAATCCACCTATAACCTTTGATTCCCCAGAAATTTAATTACTATGGTAATAACTATGGTTGATCAGAAAAGCCTTACTGATAATATAAACAGAGAATTAACACATATTTTTATGTATCACATACTGTATGTATTCTTACAATAAAGTAAGTTAGATAGAAGAAGATGTTATTAAGAAAATGATAAGGAAAATGCATTTATGGTATTATACTGTAATTACTGAAAGAATCCATAGAAATAGACTCATGCAGTTCAAACCCATGTTGTTAAAGGGTTAGCTATACCTATAGAAAGTCTGGGTCAGTTATTAGGGGGCATGAATGTCAAGGAATCACAAAACCAGGAAGTCCACATGCCAGTGTGGTCCTGAGGAAATCCAAATATTTCAAGTTGGTAACATAGTCTCTAGGCTGGCTCAGCTCATGCCACTGTGGGTGTACTATTCCTATCCTGAACTTGTCTTTATGAATTCCAGCTGCCCAAGCACGTTCTCATCACTGTTTTGCATTCTGTGGTCTGACAGTAAAAGCACTAGTCACAGTGCAGGGTCTAGGCCCATTTGCACTTGGTTTTCATGGTAGATTTATCAGCTGTTATTCTGTATAGTTTATTAGCTGATTAACGAAACCTACCCTCCTCATCTTACCCACTATCTCTCTCTCACCTATTCTATTTTCTTCATGACAAATGTCTGAAATGCCCTTTTTAAATTTATTTTTGTACTCACTGCTGAAATTCCACCATGAAGGCAACACTCCATTATTCACTAGTAAATCCTCAGAACTTAGATAGTAACTTTCCATAGGGTTACTCAACAAACATTTGTTGAATGAATGTTGAATGAATGAATGTTCCACTCATTGGATTCAAGTTCTGAAACTTCAGGCTGATAAATAGGCTCTGAACAGTGGGAAATTCACCAAGTCAAGACCACATGTCTGTTGGGCAGCAGGCCTTCTCTCTACCTTGCCAAGCCTATCTTTCTTAGTTTGCTATACCACCTGGTTCTCAGATTTATAGGTATGAGAGTTGAGGAATTGAGATAGGGCATACTGAAGGTCAAGCACAGTTCTTGGCACACAGCAGATTATCTGCAGAGACCAGCCACTTTCATGGGTGAGACTACAGGCAGCAGTTTGAGGACATGGGAGGCACTCCAGCTTTTTCCAGAGATTTCTGAAGTCCCATCCCATTGATACTTGCCCTCTCTGCCAGACCAGAATTTTGCCTTGTGTGTCAAAATTGCATTTTCTCTGACATTTTCCCTTTTCTTTTCCTCCTATAAATGGGAAATGAAGTATAAAAAGGTTGTGCACAGCCTCCCACCTTCATCACAGCTTTATGGAGAGATGGCATTTAAATGCCAGACAGTCTGGTGATGTCAGGATGAGGTTGGCCTCAGGCTTATCTTGGGGTCAGGGGAAAAGGGCAGGGGTCTTCTTTGGTTTCTGATTTAATAAGAGGATAGCTTCCAGCCAAAAGCAAGGCCAGTGAGGTCACTGCTGAACACACACAACTCCATTGAGAAATAAAGATGCCAGATGGTTATTACACTGTGTGTATTTCTTGAAAAAGGAAAAAAAATCTAGAGGTGACTGTAACAGAAGCTGTTCATCAGGAGAGAGGCAGAGCTCATGAAGGCAACCCGGGGCTTGGCTCTACACCAGAGGGCAATTTCCTTGTGAGGAGTTTGATAGTTTGAAATGTGGTCCAAAACATGCCCACAGACCCCCGCCCCCATGGCAACTTGGCTATGGGCAGAGGCCATAGGGATAGAGAGAGACACTGTCACACTGTGGAAATGAAAAATACACCGCCCTATCTCAGATTCCTTAACTTCCCATTTCAATGTTTCAAGAAGCTCTGAAAAGGGTAGCTGACAGGCATGGTGGTTGATCAGCCAGAGTGATGTGAGTCCAACTGCACTCTGCCACTTACAGGCTGCAAGATGAGAGCAAGCACCAGCCATTGTCCTGTGTTTTTGTTTGTTTGTTTGTTTGTTTGTTTGTTTTTTGTAGAGAAAAACAGGCAAAGTGAAGTTTATTGTTCCTCTTATAAAGACCACTTTATAGGATGGTCAGATTATTTTCTTTTTTTTTATTTTTTTAATTTATTTTTTATTGGTGTTCAATTTACTAACATACAGAATAACCCCCAGTGCCGTCACCCATTCACTCCCACCCCCCGCCCTCCTCCCCTTCTACCACCCCTAGTACGTTTCCCAGAGTTAGCAGTCTTTACATTCTGTCTCCCTTTCTGATATTTCCCACACATTTCTTCTCCCTTCCCTTATATGCCCTTTCACTATTATTTATATTCCCCACATGAATGAGAACATATAATGTTTGTCCTTCTCCGACTGACTTACTTCACTCAGCATAATACCCTCCAGTTCCATCCACGTTGAAGCAAATGGTGGATATTTGTCATTTCTAATAGCTGAGTAATATTCCATTGTATATATAAACCACATCTTCTTTATCCATTCATCTTTCGTTGAACACCGAGGCTCCTTCCACAGTTTGGCTATTGTGGACATTGCTGCTAGAAACATCGGGGTGCAGGTGTCCCGGCGTTTCATTGCATTTGTATCTTTGGGGTAAATCCCCAACAGTGCAATTGCTGGGTCGTAGGGCAGGTATATTTTTAACTGTTTGAGGAACCTCCACACAGTTTTCCAGAGTGGCTGCACCAGTTCACATTCCCACCAACAGTGTAAGAGGGTTCCCTTTTCTCCGCATCCTCTCCAACGTTTGTTGTTTCCTGCCTTGTTAATTTGCCCCATTCTCACTGGTGTGAGGTGGTATCTCATTGTGGTTTTGATTTGTATTTCCCTGATGGCAAGTGATGCAGAGCATTTTCTCATGTGCATGTTGGCCATGTCTATGTCTTCCTCTGTGAGATTTCTGTTCGTGTCTTTTGCCCATTTCATGATTGGATTGTTTGTTTCTTTGGTGTTGAGTTTAAGAAGCTCTTTATAGATCTTGGAAACTAGCCCTTTATCTGATATGTCATTTGCAAATGTCTTCTCCCATTCTATAGGTTGTCTTTTAGTTTTGTTGACTGTATCCTTTGCTGTGCAAAAGCTTCTTATCTTGATGAAGTCCCGAGACTTCATTTTTGCTTTTGTTTCTTTTGCCTTCCTGGATGTATCTTGCAAGAAGTTACTATGCCCGAGTTCAAAAAGGGTGTTGCCTGTGTTCTTCTCTAGGATTTTGATGGAATCTTGTCTCAAATTTAGATCTTTCATCCACTTTGAGTTTATCTTTGTGTATGATGCAAGAGAGTGGTCTAGTTTCATTCTTCTGCATGTGGATGTCCAATTTTCCCAGCACCATTTATTGAAGAGACTGTCTTTCTTCCAATGGATAGTCTTCCCTCCTTTATCGAATATTAGTTGACCATAAAGTTCAGGGTCCACTTCTGGATTCTCTATTCTGTTCCACTGATCTATGTGTCTGTTTTTGTGCCAGTATCACACTGTCTTGATGACCACAGCTTTGTAGTACAACCTGAAATCTGGCATTGTGATGCCCCCAGCAATGGTTTTCTTTGTTAAAATTCCCCTGGCAATTTGGGTTCTTTTCTGGTTCCACACAAATCTTAAGATGATTTGTTCCAACTCTCTGAAGAAAGTCCATGGTATTTTGATAGGGATTGCATTAAACGTGTATATTGCCCTGGGTAACATTGACATTTTCACAATATTAATTCTGCCAATCCATAAGCATGGAATATTTTTCCATCTCTTTGTGTCTTCCTCAATTTCTTTCAGAAGTGTTCTATAGTTTTGAGGGTAGAGATCCTTTACAACTTTGGTTAGGTTTATTCCTAGGTATCTTATGCTTTTGGGTGCAATTGTAAATGGGATTGACTCCTTAATTTCTCTTTCTTTAGTCTCATTGTTAGTATATAGAAATGCCACTGATTTCTGGGCATTGATTTTGTATCCTGCCACGCTACCGAATTGCTGTATGAGTTCTAGCAATCTTGGGGTGGAGACTTTTGGGTTTTCTATGTAGAGTATCATGTCATTGGCAAAGAGGGAGAGTTTGACTTCTTCTTTGCCAATTTGAATGCCTTTAATGTCTTTTTGTTGTCTGATTGCTGAGACTAGGACTTCCAATACTATGTTGAACAGCAATGGTGAGAGTGGACATCCCTGTCGTGTTCCTGATCTTAGGGGAAAGGCTCCCAGTGCTTCCCCATTGAGAATGATATTTGCTGTGGGCTTTTCATAGATGGCTTTTAAGATGTCGAGGAATGTTCCCTCTATCCCTACACTCTGAAGAGTTTTGATCAGAAATGGGTGCTGTATTTTGTCCAATGCTTTCTCTGCATCTATTGAAAGGAGGTCATATGGTTCTTGGTTTTTCTCTTGCTGATATGATGAATCACATTGATTGTTTTACGGGTGTTGAACCAGCCTTGTGTCCCAGGGATAAATCCTACTTGGTCATGGTGAATAATTTTCTTAACGTACTTTTGGATCCTATTGGCCAGTATCTTGTTGAGAATTTTTGCATCCATGTACATCAGGGATATTGGTCTGTAATTCTCCTTTTTGGTGGGGTCTTTGTCTGGTTTTGGAATTAAGGTGATGCTGGCCTCATAGAACGAATTTGGAAGTACTCCATCTCTTTCTATCTTTCCAAACAGCTTTAGGAGAATACGTATGGTTTCTTCTTTAAACGTTTGATAAAATTCCCCTGGGAAGCCATCTGGCCCTGGACTCTAGTGTCTTGGGAGTTTTTTGATGACTGCTTCAATTTCCTCCCTGGTTATTGGCCTGTTCAGGTTTTCTATTTCTTCCTGTTCCAGTTTTGGTAGTTTGTGGCTTTCCAGGAATGCGTCCATTTCTTCTAGATTGCCTAATTTATTGGCGTATAGCTGTTCATAATATGTTTTTAAAATCGTTTGTATTTCCTTGGTGTTGGTAGTGATCTCTCCTTTCTCATTCATGATTTTATTAATTTGAGTCTTCTCTCTCTTCTTTTTAATGAGGCTGGCTAATGGTTTATCTATCTTATTAATTCTTTCAAAGAACCAACTCCTGGTTCTGTTGATCTGTTCCACAGTTCTTCTGGTCTCGATTTTGTTGAGTTCTGCTTGAATCTTTATTAACTCCCTTCTTCTCTTGGGTGTAGGATCTATTTGCTGTTTTTTCTCTAGCTCCTTTAGGTGTAAGGTTAGCTTTTGTATTTGAGTTCTTTCCAATTTTTGAATGGATGCTTGTATTGCGATGTATTTCCCCCTTAGGACTGCTTTTGCTGCATCCCAAAGATTTTGGATGGTTGTATCTTCATTCTCATTAGTTTCCATGAATCTTTTTAATTCTTCCTTAATTTGCTGGTTGACCCTTTCATCTTTTAGCAGGATGGTCCTTAACCTCCACGTGTTTGAGGTCCTTCCAAACTTCTTGTTGTGATTTAGTTCTAATTTCAAGGCATTATGGTCTGAGAATATGCAGGGGACTATCCCAATCTTTTGGTATGGGTTCAGACCCGATTTGTGACCCAATATGTGGTCTATTCTGGAGAAAGTTCCATGTGCACTTGAGAAGAATGTGTATTCAGTTGAGTTTGGATGTAAAGTTCTGGAGATATCTGTGAAATCCATCTGGTCCAGTGTATCATTTAAAGCTCTCGTTTCTTTGGAGATGTTGTGCTTAGTAGACCTATAGAGTAAAGAAAGAGCTAGATTGAAGTCACCAAGTATAAGTGTATTATTATCTAAGTATTTCTTCACTTTGGTTAATAATTGATTGATATATTTGGCAGCTCCCACATTCGGGGCATATATATTGAGGATTGTTAAGTCCTCTTGTTGAATAGATCCTTTAAGTATGATATAGTGTCCCTCTTCATCTCTCACTCAGTCTTTGGGGTAAATTTTAGTTTATCTGATATAAGGATGGCTACCCCTGCTTTCTTTTGAGGACCATTCGAATGGTAAATGGTTCTCCAACCTTTTATTTTCAGGCTGTAGGTGTCCTTCTGTCTAAAATGAGTCTCTTGTAGACAGCAAATAGATGGGTCCTGCTTTTTTATCCAGTCTGAAACCCTGCGCCTTTTGATGGGGTCATTAAGCCCGTTTACATTCAAAGTTACTATTGAGAGATATGAATTCAGTGTCATCATGATAACTATTCAGTCCTTGTTTTTGTGGAATGTTCCACTGAACTTCTTCTTAAAGGGGAATTTTAAGAGTCCTCCTTAAAATTTCTTGCAGAGCTGGTTTTGAGGTCACATATTCTTTTAGTTGCTGCCTGTCTTGGAAGCTCTTTATCTCTCCTTCCATTTTGAATGAGAGTCTTGCTGGATAAAGTATTCTTGGTTGCATGTTCTTCTCATTTAGGACCCTGAATATATCCTGCCAGTCCTTTCTGGCCTGTCAGGTCTCTGTGGAGAGGTCTGCTGTTACCCTAATACTCCTCTCCATAAAAGTCAGGGATTTCTTGTCTCTTGCTGCTTTAAGGTTTTTCTCTTTATATTTGGATTTTGCAAGCTTCACTATTAAATGTCGAGGTGTTGAACGGTATTTATTGATTTTAGGGGGGGATCTCTCTATTTACTGGATCTGAATGCCTGTTTCCCTTCCCAGATTAGGAAAGTTTTCAGCTGGGATTTGTTCAAATACATATTCTGGCCCTCTGGCCCTTTCGGCACCCTCGGGAACACCAATTAAACGTAGGTTTTTCTTCCTCAAGGTGTCGTTTATTTCCCTTAATCTATCTTCATGGTCTTTTATTTTTTTTTTTTTAATTTTTATTTATTTATTTATGATAGTCACAGAGAGAGAGAGAGAGAGGCAGAGATATAGGCAGAGGGAGAAGCAGGCTCCATCTTCATGGTCTTTTAATTGTTTGTCTCTTTTTTCCTCAGTTTCCCTCTTTGCTATCAACTTGTCTTCTATGTCATTCACTCGTTCTTCCACCTCGTTAACCCTCGTCTTTAGGACTTCTAGTTTGGATTGCATCTCATTCAATTGATTTTTAATTTCTGCCTGATTAGCTCTAAATTCTGCAGTCATGAAGTCTCTTGAGTCCTTTATACTTTTTTCTAGAGCCACCAGTAGCTGTATAATAGTGCTTCTGAATTGGCTTTCTGACATTGAATTGTAATCCAGATTTTGTAACTCTGTGGGAGAGAGGACTGTTTCTGATTCTTTCTTTTTAGGTGAGGTTTTTCTTCTAGTCATTTTGCTCAGTGCAGAGTGGCCAAAAGCAAGTTGTATTGGGAAAAGG
Source organism: Canis lupus baileyi (assembly GCF_048164855.1). Lineage (NCBI taxonomy): Eukaryota > Metazoa > Chordata > Mammalia > Carnivora > Canidae > Canis > Canis lupus. The sequence continues at coordinate 26,593,505 of NC_132857.1, read as the reverse complement.
AGAAAAAGAGAGGAGAGAAAGAAGGAAAGAAAAGAGAAAGAGAAAAAAAAAGGAAGAAAAAAACGAAAAAAAAAAGAAGAAAAAGAGAAAGAAAAAGAAAGAAAGGAGAAAAAAGGGGGGTGGGGGAAGGAAACAAATCAAAACCAAAAAAAAAAAAAAAGAACCACGGGGGAGTATCTTCTGATTCTGTGTACTTTAAGTCCCTTGGCTTCCCCTGGAAGTTGTCAGTCCGTCTAGTTGGTCTTCTGGGGGAGGGGCCTGCTGTGCTGATTTTCAGGTGTTAGCAGTTGGGGGAGCTGCTGTGCCCCTGCCTGGTGCAGGGCTCAGTGGGGGTTGTTTACCCCGTGAGGCCCCAGGAGCAACAGCCCTAGTGGCGGCGGCCAGCTCTGCAGCCCTGGAGTCAGCCCCCGCAGTAGCTCCGGAGCTCTCGGTCTGCAGGGCCTGGAGGCTCCGGGGCAGGGCCGCTGATCTGCTCATCTGGGGCAGGAGCGTCCTCACTGTCCTGGGCCCTCCCGGCCTCTGCCTGTCCCGGGGGAGGCCGGATCCTGGGCTGTGTCCCGGTGCCCTGTGCTCCGGGGCCTGCGCTGTGGATTCGCTCCCGCCCCGCAGCCCCCTCCGCGGAGCCGCCCCCGAGCTTCCCGAGCTGCTCCTGGAACCGTGCAGCCCCCTCCGCACGGAGCCTCTTCCTCTGCCCGAGCCCCCCGAGCTGCTCCCGGGACCATGCAGCCCCCTCCGCGGAGCCGCCCCCGAGCCCCCCAGAGCTTCTCCGGGTCCCGCCGTGCGCGCTGCAGCCCTTAGGGAGCTCGGCGCACTCTCCTGGGCGCGCAGTTGCTCTGTTACTGTCCCGGGGAGCCCGAGGGCATCCTCGCCCTCCTGGGTCCTGCTCCAACTCCCTGGAGCCCCTTTCCCCCGGGAAGGTCGGTGCAGCTCCTGCGTCTCCGGAACGGGGCTCTCCTGTCCTGGGGACACTCGCCCCGGCCTCAGCCCGGCTCCTCGCGGGGCCCCTCCCCCTTGGAGGCCTTTTGTGTCTTTATTTCTTTCTCCCCGTCTTCCTACATTGATAGAAGCGCAAACTCTTCTCACTATAGCATTCCAGGTGTTCTCTCTTTAATTCTCAGGCCGAATTCATAGATTTTTCAGGATAATTTGAAGGTTTTCTAGGTAATTTGGTGGAGACAGGTGATTTGGGGGCCCTACTCTTCCGCCATCTTGCTCCTCCTCCCATTGTCCTGTTTTTTCGGTACATACGGACTAGAACATTCATCCTCCAGTAACCAGGTTAAATGAGATATCTTACCTAAGCCACCTCTTGCCATCAGGTGTCCAGGAAACAGTGAGTCTCTCTTCCTTTAGAGTTGGAGTCCACTGAAGGGGCACTGGGCAGCCTTGAAGGACATTGTATCTTCCCCTACACAGAAGATTGATTACTCAGAAGTCCATAAACTAAGGTGTGTAAGCTATTTAAATGATGCTCCAATACTGTTCAATCTAATTTACTGTGAGCACATCCATCACCATGAGCTCATCCATCCTGACATGGCTCTCTTAAGGATAGGCATGGCATTCTCACTGTAATTCCATGTTAGTTAACTGGGCAGTTATTCCAAAGTGTTAATGACCAGAACTGTAATTCAATCAAGTAAATAACATTTCAAGCAGTTAATAAAAGCAATAAAATTTGTAACTGCCCATAAATGTGATTTCATAAATTTAGGACAAGCTTAAGCAATCAGTGGTCTGTCCTTGTCATGCAAGTGTCAGACAATCAGCATTGCTAATGTTGCATGGGAATCTGTTGAGTATTCTTCCCACCATATGTTTATTTCTTGTTTTTTGTTTTTTAACAAGTTGTGTTTCTTTTTGCCTCTTCTCCTACTCATTAACTTTCAAAATGTGTTTTTCTTAAGGCTCCACCTTTGGGGAAATAGCCATTCTTGCCCACTGATGCTGCTTGTAAATTCAGTCTTATTATGAGCTGAGAATCCAAACACCACCCATCTTGTTATAACTCTTTTTAATGCCTTCAGTTTTCCAGTTACAATTTATTTTCCAAAACTGAAGGTAATTACAGTGCTAGGTCCCTGCAGGGTTTTCAGCATGTGGGTGAGAGCATTACATCAGGAGAGGTGGTTACTTTCTCCAGTGGATTTTGAGACTTTGGCAGGCTGCTTCCTTCAACCTCCATTTTACAGTTTCTATTTTCCTCCTCCACCAGCTCTGATCTGGGTCCACAGACTCACTCATGGCTTGGATGCCACCCTCTGATCTCAGAAAACTCACATCCACTGTCATCACTGAACCCAGGGATATGTGTACACCTGCTCTCCTTTTGTGCCGCAATTGAGTGTGAAGGACACCTGCCAGACAGAGGATGCTTGCCACAATCCCAGGCCCTCTCCCTGCCCAGGCTGAGTTCTGGGATCCAGCAGGAGCTATTTTCCTTCCACCAGCCTTGCGTCTGCAGAGGGCTGAAGGAACTCCCTTAGATTTGCGTGTTGGTACCTTCTGCCTCCATATGAGCCTGTGGCACATGTTGGAGTAAACTGAGGGACAATGAAGTGGGGAGTAACATAAGCCAGCATTCAGAAGGAGGGCTGGGGTAGCACAGGGTGCTGGGAAGACCATCTGGCAGGGAGGAGAGGGCTCAGGTTCCTGTCTGAATTCTGCAGCATTGCTCTTTCCTCCATTTCACTCTTTGCCCTCCCTATTCAGCCCACCATCACCCACCCCACTCACTCAGTCACTTCCCAAAGCACCCATGCAACATCCCCTGTTCGAGAACTTATCTATTCTTGCTCTATTTTTTTTTCAGGTTCATCTCTGTTTATTGTTTTCAAAACAAAACTAAAATCACCACTCAAAATGTTTGAGAAGAGTGCTCAGCTCCATCACAGTTAAAAGCTTTATGTAATTTGCAGCCAGAGCATCGAGGACTGGTGGTCACCAACGAGAGCTTCTGGCGAGGCCCGGACAGGGCCTGGGGCCTGGGATGGCCGCTCCCGCCCCGGGAGCCCTAGCTCGGTCCTCTGCATGTGCCATCCAGGGGCACCCACAGAGGACAAGGACAGCTTAGCCCCCACCGGGCTTGCCAGTGGCCCATCCGGCACCTCCCTCCAGAGGTCCCAAAACTGCCACAATCAAAGGCGGCAGGCAGGTGGAAGCCCAGGTGCTAGTGCTGTCAGGCTGAAGGCCAAACTGCAGCTGGGCCGCCTGTGTGTTCTGGAAGGGGGAGCTCCCGGCTCCGGGCTCAGAGGCCAAAGAAGAGATCTGGTGCCATCATCACTCATGCTTAATGTTGGCTCACTTTGCTCACTCATCCTTTTACCACTTGATTTCCTACACTCACACAGCATGAACTCCCACCACCCACCACCCTGCTAAACCACCCACACAGCTTGGCTCTAGCTGTCTCCTCTACCCCACCACCCCAACCATCCACAGAGGCATATACCCACTCCTTCATTATGGAGCTGACCATCACCCTTGGCCTTCTCAGGAAAGGATGTTGACTGAGGACTCTGTAGGAGGCAGAGATTAACCAAACTTGGTGGCCCACTGAGAGGGGCTTCCGATAGGTGAGAGACAGGGCAGGTGGCAGCAGCACATTGTGAACAGGAGCAAAGAGCAGAGCAGGGCAAGACAAGAACTGAAGGAAGGCAAGAAAGGAACCTGAAGTGAGAGTTCAGTGCCCAGTGAGAAATGAGGGATAACAAGGCTAATAAAGTTCTAAGACCACAGCTGCAAGCAAAGGGAATGTGCCTTACCTGGGAGATGCTGAATTTAAAATGAATGGCATATAATGAACTTTACATCTGAAACTATGATGTACTTGTTATATATTGACTAATTGAATGTAAATAAAAAATAAAATAATAAATAAAATAAAATAATAAAAAAGAGTGGCAGAGGGATGGGAGGTGAAAGATGGTCTGGAACAACTGGCTGGAGCAGTCCTCCTGGCCTGAGAAGGCTGGAAGTAGGAGAAAGGGCTAAGACTCCACCTGGAGACAGCAGCAGGTGATCAGTGCCTTCTAGGTAGGAATGGCCCATCACAAATATGATGACTCCCATCAGGGCCTCCATTTCATTATCTACAAAATTAAAGGTCTAGAACGCGGTCTTTCAGACACTTCTAATGGACCAATTTTGGAAATCTCCAAGTTTGGTGGAAAAATGGGGCAAAAAAGGGGTTATTGGGTTATCTTCATTTTGCAGAAGACCACAGTGGTGTTCTGGAAGTCAGATGACTCTCTGAGATCTCCACCAAAAGAGAGACTCTCAGCTTCCTACTCCAAGACAGAGTGTGAGCATGTGGCTTCTGTGGTGTGCAAGTGAACCCTGCCTTGGTCTGCGACAATGACTATGATGCAGCTAGTTGGATGGCTACACAGCAATCTTAACTGGTACTGTTACTTAGTGAGGCAATACCAGAGAGCTTGAAACACAGACATGAAGATGAGAGTTGTGGCTGCTTATGCTTAGCAAGCCCAGTTCCTCCACAAAGGAGGCTCTGGCAGGAGAGGATACCAATACATTTAACCCTCCGCTAGGTGGAGAACTGTTGTCTTGTCACCTGTCCTTGCCACACCTTAGTGCAGGGCAGGCCACTTCTAGCGCAGTCTAGAAATCTCTGACTAGATCAAGTTTATCTAACTCCTTCATCTTGGGAACTTTCCTAGGTCTGAACACAGATCTAAAATCCAGCAGGGAATAAAACAATTCCTAAATTGATGAAAGTTTTCCTGCACAGCCCCAACCAGTTTCAGTTGCCCAGCAACAGCAGTAGGCCTAGCAGCCTCTTGGAGTGCATTTATCTAAACTCTTCCTGGCCGGATGCAAGGTTTGATGGGCATTCTCTTTCCTTGTTCCACAACATTGTATTGGTTATGCTTTCTTAGCAGGCATCTCATAATAATTTAGACAGTTCAAAAAAATAAAATGAAAAAAAATGAAAAAAAAAACCAAAAAAAATAAAATGAAATGAAAGTTTAGAAGAATGTTAATTATACATAGGTACTTGTACATAAACAATTTACACATAGGCACACAAACATGATGAAGGCTGTTAGAGCTCAAAAGTCTCATTCTCTTTCATGGAAGGTGTACCAGAGTTTCTCACTCCACAGACGTTTATTGAATTCCCACCATGTGGTAAGCCTTATGTCTGGTCCTGGGAAACACACAACTGTACATAACAGTCCTGCCTTCAAGGTATCTCCCTCAGTTGACTGAAGGAACAGGCATTGAAATCAGCTAAAATAAAACGTTGGTAAATCTATAACAGTGATTCACAAAAAAGATCACAGAGATGGAGCACCTGCCTCAGTGTGGGGCCACATTTAGTCTTTAGTGAGTGTTGATATGTGAGCTGGATTTTGAAGGATGAGACAAAGAATGGATGAGGGGTGCTTTAGAAAGTAGAGAAGGTTTGTGAAAAGGCATAGAGTTCTTCAAGTTGTTTTCATACCTACAGTTCATACCACATGCCCAGGCCTAAAGGGCTGGATGAGGTCTAGAGGAAAATGGGATTGGGTCATGAAAGAAATGTGATGGTAGACTAGTGAGCTACTCAAAGGAGTTTAAGAAGAAGCTTAAAGGCTATGGGGTTTCTCTAAAGGGTTTTGAGAAGTTGAAAGACAAGATAAGTTTTGCATTAAAATATATATTAACTGAAATAAATCAGACAGATAAAGACAAATTCCATTTGATTTCACTCATTGTGAAATTTAAGAAATAAAACAAACAAAATGAAGATCTAAATAAAAAAAAAAAAAAAAAGCCAGGCTCTTAAATACAAAGAACAAACTGGTGGTTGCCAGAGGGGAGCTGGGTGGGAAGATGGATGAAATAGGTGATGGGGACTAAGAGCACACTTATCATGATGAGCACTGAGTAATGTACAGAATTATTGAACCACTATATTGTATTCCTGAAACTAATATAACACAGTATGTTAATTATATTTCAATTTTTAAAAATAGCAAAATACATTTGTTTTGCTGCAGAATAGGATAGATTAGAAAGAACATGAACAGAATAGGTACCATCTAACCAACAAATAATGAGGATTCATTACCAGTTAAGAACGGTAGATGTATACCAAAGGTCATAAGGGGTAGAACTGATAGGACTAATTTTCCTTGTAGGTGGGGACAGTAAGAGATGAGGAAAAGATCAACTCTTTCAGAATGCTGTAATGTGTATCACCAAGACTGGTTGTACAAGAGGAGAAGAAGTTACCCAGGGCCAGGACTGTGAACTGGGTTCAGGGTCAGTTAAGTCTGTGGTAGTTCTTGTACATCCATGTGGAGAACTGCAGAGGGCAGTAGACTCTCTGGATCAGAGCTCAGGTGTTAGATTTTTACTGAAGAACATATATACAAAATATAAATTAATATTTAAAAAATCTTAATTCAAATATAGACACTAGTAATATTTTGATGCATATTACCCAGATGTTTTCTCTGTGGATACCAGGAGTATGCATACCAGGAGTCTCTATGTATATCAGGAGTCTGTCTTCAAGTGTCCTCTGGTCTCCACAAGCCTCTCACCCTCAACAAAGATGGTTTGATCACTCAGACCATATGTTATGGGAAAACCAGCATTTCATTAAATAAAGAGATAAAAGCACTATTGGGATACCTTTGACCTTCACCCCAATTCCCTGCTTCTATCATACTCTTGATTCCATTCTATTTTCTCCCTGTAGTTTCTGTCCTATTTTTTCACGTTTTCCTGTTGTGGGCCTTATCCTATACCTTGATTATTCACAACATCATTATTCCAAAACTGTCATATGCAGCACATTTCCTAGAGGCATAAAGAAAGATTCCTCAATCAGCTGGCATAAGCATGTCATGTGAGCATCACTGTGAGCATATTTCGTCAGCAACAGGGAATCTGTGTCTGGCTCCTGGTCTGCTCTCTCAGCCTGTCTCCAAACGTGGCCCACTTCCACTACTTTGGTTTATCTCTGGAAAGCTTTCCCCTTCTTCCCATTGCTTGCAAGAAGCAATAAGAATATTCCTATTCTTTACTATGAAGATACATGTATGCCTTTGCCTCCAACTCCAAACAAAGCTCAGGTCTAAATATAATGCTGAACAACTAGGGCACATATGCACACATATAAACAAATGAGTGAAACACAGCAGAAACTTGGCAGTTTGAGGCTTTTCTTAATATTTTGGCAACAATGTTAACACAGAAGTATTTTCTCTGTGCCCCTTTGCCCATTGAATCACATATTCCTAATTATGCAAATTTTAATGGTTGTACAGCATTTCATTTTATAGCTGTACCAAAGTTAAATTTAGCATTAATTTATTGCACATAAAATTGTTTTCCATTTTTCCCCTTATTACTCTCATTATTTGATGAGAATCTTTTTTTTAGATTTTATTTATTTATTTATTCATGAGAGACACAGAGAGAGAGGGAAAGGCAGAGACACAGACAGAAGGAGAAGCAGGCTCCACACAGGGAGTGTCAAGTTATTCTAACACTACTTCCTCAGGTAAAAGGTTAAGTATCCTATATACATTAGAAAGACATTATAAGTTCTTATCACATGAAAAAAATTATACCTTTGTGTGGTGAAGGGTATTAACTAGAATGACTGTGGTTATCATCATGGAATATATACAAATAGCAAACTAGCTTGTTATACAACTGTAACTAATATGATGTTATAGGTCAGTTATATGCTAATTTAAAAGAAGATGTTACAGTTGAGAGCTTTTGAGTCTTGAGGAAAGCTATTGGGAGCCCTCGACTGGGCACTCCTTTCATTTGCCTGCAGGGCCCTCAGCTAAAGCAATAATCTGGTGGAACATTCTTATTCTTGGATATCCAGTGGCTATGAATTCTGGTGTATAAGGTTTCTGCACCGCAAGTAGCAAGGGCTAGTGTCTTACCACGGGACTATCCTTCTCTCCAGTCCTTTTCTGCTAGGTAGAAGTGGATATTATTGGAATTGTGAGGAATTCCCCCCCATCTAGATTCATAATGATTTATTCTTTCATATGGCACTTTGTTAACTGATTAACATTTCTCCCAAATCCAGCCCCATATCATGAAACTACTGGTATTTTTTTTTTTGTATTTTTGGTATTTTTTTGGTATTTTTTTTTATTGGAGTTCAATTTACCAACATATAGTATAACACCCAGTGCTCATCCCATCAAGTGCCCCCTCAGTGCCCGTCACCCAGTCACCCCATCCCCCCGCCCACCTCCCCTTCCACTACACCTTATTTGTTTCCCAGAGTTAGGAGTCTCTCATGCTTTGTCTCCCTCTCTGATATTTCCCACTCATTTTCTCTCCTTCCCCTATAATCCCCTTCACTATTTTTTATATTCCCCATATGAATGGAACCGTATAATGTTTGTCCTTCTCTGATTGACTTACTTCACTCAGCATAATACCCTCCAGTTCTATCCACATTGAGGCAAATGGTGGATATTTGTTGACATGAAACTATTCTTTGGAGATATGAGAATGTGGCCAAACTCTTCTGTGGTTTCTAGTGATGATGCAGAGATCCTCTTTTATTTATATATGTGTTTGGTGAGGCTAAGAGCTAAAATAAGATGTAGATAGGTTAATAATGTATGTATTTCAGCTGTCATCTTTGCTTAAATGTCCTCTATCACCAGTAACAGGGAACCGGGTTTGAACAGTTTGTGAATTAAGTGCAAGGGCAAACCTGCACGTCTGTGCTCACAGTGTCCAGTCATTTTGCCCTCCCCAGGCACACAGGTGCAGATGACAGTCAAAACACCTTACAGAGTGGGGGAGCCAGGGACTAGTTCTGGCCAGTGGCATGTGAACATTAGTCACAGGTGTCACTTCTGGGCAGATGCAGTAAAAACAGCCCTAGAGAGCTGCCTCCTTTCTAGAATGGACTTTGCTTGTGTAAGACATAAACTTTTGTTGTGCAAGTCTGAGGTCTGGTGTTGTTGCTTACCACAGCATAATCTAGGCTTTTCCAAGTTTATTCTCAAAGCTTTCATGTTTCCTGCTCTTCTCTTTGCTTTGAAATGAGGATAAAACAGGCAGGAGAACTGGAAATGAAGAGGTGGTCTATGCCTGAGAAATTATAATTAGCTAGTATTATATACCCTAAGAGGGAACAAAGGTAATACAATGTTTCCAAGTGGGGTTTCAGCAGCCACCAATCCCAAGCATCTGGAACCTGGCCCAGATTCCCTTTGTGGGGTGAAGTTAAAGTGTTTTAAAGCTGTTCTAACACTATGTTATATCTTGATACTAAAACTATGCTAACAATAATTAACTGTAGCTAGAAATTAGTTGGGAAGAGGACCTAATTTTAATTAGGTGTCTGAAGTCAGTTGGGTCTGTTTCAGGGAATCAGGCTTGTGGGATGGGGGTGAGATCTAAACCTGATCTAAGCCCACCAAAGTCCCTGGAGGAAAGCTCACCTCATCACTAGGCTGGATACTAGGAAGCACTAAGTAGATTTGAGGCTATTACTTTTCCAAAATCAGATCTTTGAGCTCTCTTCATGTATTAAACACTATAAGCCAAGGCTAGCAAGGTCACCTAATATTGGTGTCGGGGGTCACATGAAGGAGTAATAGAAGTTGCCCACGAGACCTGAACTACAGACCTGGTCTTACCAATAATCACCTTAGGAATTTGGGCAAACCTTAATTTTCCTGTTTCAGCTTCAGTGTTCTTGCTGAAAATCCATTTTAGCTGACAAACTCTAAGTATTCTGGGATGTGTTTCTCTGTAGTGACAGTTTAACTTGTAGCCACCACATACACACTGGAGTCCAACAGCAAACTCCCAGTTATGAACTTGGTTTCATGGCTATTTGTTTATTTAATTTATTTGCACATGGACTGTACAGCACAGCCTGAACAGCAACCTGGAAGGCAATGTACATGCCAAGTCAGGGAGGCAGCGTTTTCATGAAGAGAGGCTGATTGTTGTTGCCTGCAGCCTGCCAGGCCCACTCTGGCTGCATTGTGTCAGCTCTCTCTTTACACTCAATATATTCTTAGGTTTCCAGTTTTCAAGCCTGTAGTAATTTATCTTGTACACAGAAAGGGTATAAAATGGGAACTAATTAAACTAGAACTACTCAATTAATGAGAAGCTAATAGAGGAAACCACTGTAGTTTAGAGGTTTTACAGCCACTGCATCAATAAACACACTTCTTTTCTCACATGACCCACATTCAATGGGAATGAATGGGTTTCATTCCACTAATTATTTATTCCGTATGTAACCACTGCAGGCCAAAGAGAATGTTGCAGAATTTATACACCATGCTTTTTATCCTTAAACTGAAGGTCTGAGGATCCTTCCATTCAATGTGAGGGCTCATTCCAATTTTATTCAAATCTGGAGGCAGTTTTATAGTAAGGGAATGGTTACAAAAGGACTTGGTAGGGTAACAAGAGGTGGTCCTAACAGACATTTTTTTTAGGATTTGAAACTGAGGAATGAGATGTAGAATTTCCTTGAAAATCCCCAAAAGGACATTTTGAGGGTATTCTTTGAAAGATTTCTTTTCCAAATGTATGCCATATGAATAAAAAACATGCTAATTTGAGTAAAAGCACCACTGTGCCCATCTGAGATTGGCATTCTAGAAACTGCAGGCAAATACACAGACGCACTAACACAAATGGAAAATACACTGGCCAGTAACACAAGAGATGGAGGGCACAACACATAAGCAGAACTTGGGCCTCCAGAGCTGCGACAAAGCTTTGCTTCATTCAAACTCTGGCATTTACTTTCAAGATGCTATGAGTTGCTTGATTTCTCTGCATCTCAGTTTTTTCAACTCTAAAAAGGGGTGAATGATACATTTTTCCTAAGAGTTGTTATAAGGATTAAACAAATTGCTACGTGCACATGCCTGGCACATATACATGCTGTTTTGACCAGGGCAACTGTCTGAAGAAAGTCACCCAGTTGAGAGCAGGATATGATGGTCCATAAAAGTGGCCCACAAAAAATAGAGGAGAAATGGTATTTTTGCCATTTATTGAGTTATTTTATATTAGAAATAGCCACATGTGAAATCAACTCTTTGTCTTATTCCTTGGAAGGGTGTCACCATGAGATCATTAACAGAAGAGGAGTTTGCATCTTACACAGTAAATTAGATTGGGAATGAGTGCCAAGAGGCATAAGGAACCTCTGCAGACCTTGCAAATATCTTTGCAGGTAAATGACCCAGAGATGCTCAGGTGTGAGGCCAGGAGGGAAGTTGGAGTCTTGGTGCCCCGAGGGACACAGGGAGTAAGAAAAGTTCAGAGGCCTGAACCCTAAAACTACCACAATGCTCAAGAGACAAAGAGAAGTTGACATTAGACCCATTCATTCCTTTTCCTTTTTGAATATAAAGAATCCAGCTTGGATCCAGGAGTGTGATGCCATTCTAATCTGATCTTCATTGGCTAAAGAATCTAAATGGAATAAGGAGCTTTAGAAAGTGGGCTTTCCAGGGGTGAGTCTCCACTGTTCTCATCAATGTTATCAAAGATATGGTCTTCAGCAGGATGAAATGACCTCTTATGGACATTGGTTCCTACCTCTACCGCTGTAGTTTAATGCCAACCAGAGAACATAAGCAGCCTTCATTAGAGAAGGCTTAACCAATATGGATCTCTGGTTGTCAGTCTTTTACTTTAGATACTGAGAAAAATTCATTCAATTTTTCCTTTACCCATCTCTCTTCTCTTCTCTCTTTATAGGAACTCTGCTGGACATAGAGATTACAGACATATTCTCTGTTCTTCAATATGCGACAGCTAACAGAGATGTACACAAAGAGTAGAACAAAGAGGAAAGTGGCAATGTCAGCAGCTAGTGTCAGTGATTACTTTCCACTAGAATGTAAGCTCTGATTACAGGGCACACACATCCTACATACCTCCATTACCAGTACTTAGCAGCCTGTCAGGCTCTGGCAGCAGTTCTTCCCTGCCTACCTCCCCCATCCCTCCCTTCCTTTCCCTTTCCCTTCCCTACAACTCACTCCTCTCTTTCCTTACCTGTCTCTTCCTCCTCCCTCCTCTTATTCTTCATGTTCCTCTCTCTTTTCTGCCTTTCTTTTCTTTGTGCCTCTCATATTTTGGTAAACAACCACTTACATTCAAATTTTCTACTCTCAGGAGCATTTTAAAAGAAATACTATTTTTTAAATTTTTTATTTAAATTAAACTTGCCAACATATAAGACCCAGTGCTCATCCCATCAAGTGTAATCCTTAGTGCCCATCACCCAGTTACCCAAACTCCCCACCCACCTCCCCTTCTGCAACCTCCCTTCTGTTTGTTTCCCAGAGTTAGTAGTCTCTCATGATTTGTCTCCCTCTCTAATTTTTCCCACTCAGTTTCCTTCCTTTCCCTTATAACCCCTTCCACTATTTCTTACATTTCACATTTGAGGGAAATCACATGGTGATTGTCCTTCTATTGACTTACTTCACTCAGGATAATACCTGCCAGTCCCATCCATGTTGAATCAAATGGTGGATATTCATTCTTTCTGATGGCTGAGTAATATTCCATTGTAAATATGTATATATATTTATTTATTTATAAAGACTATGTGGATATACATATATATATATATACATGTGAAATCTCTCTATACACACACACACACACACACACACACACACACCACATCTTTATAAATAAATGCTACTAAAGAAACATCTCGGATTTAGTAAGCAATTGCAGAGGTTTAGTCCTCTTTTCCTTCCTCCTCCCCCTCTCCCTCCTTCCCTCCTTCCTCCCTCCTTCCTCCCTCCTCTTCCTCCTTCTCCTCCTCCTCCTCCTTCTCCTTCTTCCCCTTCCCCTTCTTCTCTCTCTCTCTCTCTCTCTCTCTCTCTCTCTCAACCATTGGAACAAGGCTGACATTCTTGCTAACTTCCTTTAGCCAAGAACATTGTGATAACATTAGGCGTCTCTTTGGCATTAAGGTCCATCAGAGGTAAGCTGCCCACCAGCTTCCACAATGGCATAAAATCAAGTCCCCACTTGTAATATATTATTTATTTCACATCACTTCTAGTGGTTCTCCTTCTCAGGTTGAGCTTTGACTGGTGTCATTTATATCCATATACCTCTACAAAGAATCAGAGGGGTATTGCCAATAAAGAACTGTTTATTTACTGCAAAGTTTAAAATATATATAACGTATGTGAAGATCTAAACCGATGCCTAGTGTATAGTAAGTCCTCAATAACTGCAGCTACAGCTTTGTCATTAGGAACCTGGATTAAATCCTTCTAGGGGTTTCCACATGGACAGAAATACTTCATAGTTTTTGGAACCTGAAAGCAAGACTGAAGACTCTGCACAATTCCCATGATGAGGAGTTTAATTATGAACAATGGGAAGGATAATGCATCTGGGTTGTTTACAAATATCTAATGACCTAACATGCTAAATATACTCCCTAACTGAAAGTTCAGTCTGCCTTGGAAACAGATTGGAGCCCTCACTTATGGATGATATTGATGAGAACAGCTGGAGCAAATGTTCTCCTCCTTGCCATGGAATGATAAATCACACCTGTCAATGAATAAAACATTCAGTCTCAGTAACGGAGTAATGGATTTTTAAGGAGCCTTCCCATTTATCAGTTTAGCTATTGATTACTTGTGAAAGGTCATTGCATCAGAAGGATAATAAATGGAATAATTGAGCTCCTTTGTAAGGTTGCCTCTAAGAACTTGATCAGATAAAATTGCCCCGAAGTATTAAAGGATATATAGATACAGATATCTCTATCTCTATCTCTATCTCTATCTCTGTCTCTGTCTCTGTCTGTATCTATATCTATATCTATATCTATATCTATCTATATTATCTATCTATCTATCTATCTATCTATCTATCTATCTATCTATCTATCATCTATCACTTGCTATTGGATTCTGATGACCAGAACAGATGTATATAGCAAAAACAGACAAATATAATTAAAGGAACCAAGGTCATTGCCTACACTCAAGTATTCCCCAGAGTTCTAGGACACAAGATACTATTTTGCATGTTAATAATAAGCAGGTGAGCTCAGCAGTTATGAGTTCATATCTAGGGTGTCCCCTAAATCCAAGACCAACCTGATATCATCTTGCTCAAGTTCTCTTCCTCTTCTTTTTGTGTTTGAAAACATGATTTTATTCAAATGGCCTGCTCAAGAAGGAGTGTTCTAGTAAATGTTTAATAACAGGCTCTCAGAAAAAAAAAAAGAGCCCTTTCTTGTAGTGTTTTCCAATGTCTGTGGTGTCAATACTTTCACTACTGATGACTTCAAGCTGTCAGCGTGACACCACTGGACACAGAGTTGAGAAGAAATCCTAGTAATCAGTCCTGGTGAGTCATTATTAGCCAACCTTGAACACACCACAGTGTACAACCTAGAACCCACCAGTATACCATCTTGTCTGTGCTATCTCTATTCGTGTCCTGGAAGTTGTTCTTACCTCTAAATTAGAAAGTGAGTGATGTGGATTCCCACATTTCATGAACTTCACATTTATACCATACCTTCCACCAAGAGATCTTATTATATGTCTTACTTGAATCAGAGATTTAGAAAGCAACATCAAAATTAAATTTAAATAAATTAAAATTAAATTAATTGCCTAAGCGAAGAAAGTGTGAACTATGAAAATGCTGATGTACAAAACTTACCTAGGCATTCTAAGATCAAGTGAAATAATAGTAGTCAAAGGAGGTGTGTATGTTTGACAATGGTCAGTCATCCTTTTGTGTTCACATTATGATGACTTCTTTATTAACCAAAATCCAGATTACTCACATCTGTCTTCTCTGGAAATAGCAACCCAGGATTTCCATTTTTTCCATTGAGCATCTTAGAATGCTCTAAGATAGTGTTCTAACTTATCTCTATTATTTTTAATATAGAAATGAGTACTAATGTGCAGTAAATAAAGAAGTAATATAGCAAAGTAGTCATAAGTGTGGACTGTATAGTCAGACTTGAGTCTAAATAATAAACTCATTATCAGTTTTGGGGCAATTAGTTAATTTCCCCAATTTTCTTATCTATGAAATGGAGACTATTTTAGTAGTTGCATGTAGCAGATAATGTCTGTGAGCTAACCTGACATTCTAAATTCCTATTCTTCCTTATTACAACCAACCCCACTATATTCTATCATCTGAGAAAAAATGCATATTTTGCCAACCCTTCTCACTGAAAGGGATAATCCTATAACACAGTTTTGGCTATAACCTGGATAGATGTGGATGTGGAAGTTTCTTGGTATTTTCTCAAAATGGTTTTACTTTGTCTAAAAAACAAAACAAAAAAACACAGATGTAGCAGATAACAGTTATTTCTTCCAGTCTTGGATCAACCATATTGCCTGGAGAAACACTAGCCATCATGTTACCATGGGATGACAAGACCAAAAGAAGCATAAAGACCCATGAAACCAAGGCCAGTAATACTCTCATCTTCCGATTTCCTGAGTAAAGAATGAAAAAATCTCTAATTTGTTAGGCTGTTCTGTATCAAAGTCTTCTCTTTCCTGATGCTAATAGCATTTCCAATAATAGACTATGTAGAAGGAGTGTTATGGAGATTATATTGAAATAATGCTTGTTGAGTGGTGTGCTCGTGCATTGCCTGGCCAATAGGAAACACTTCAAAATATGTATTATTAATTATTATTATTATTATTATTATTTACTATGTGGGATTAATGCCTTCTGCTGCATCCCTGACATCATTTAGCATTGGCCAAATGCATCAAGGTTCCTAGATAAAGATCACCATTTGATGCTTCAATCCATGCCTTAGAGGAGCTTTTGAGGGTTTTTTTTTTTTAAGATTTTATTTATTTATTAATGAGAGAGGGAGAGAGAGCACGGCAGAGGGAGAAGCAGGTTTCATGAAGGGAGCCCAACGTGGGACTTGATCCCAGGTCCCCAGGATCAGGCCCTGGGCTGAAGGTGGTGCTAAACCGCTGAGCTACCCAGGCTGCCCATCTTTCAGATTTTGTTTTGTTTGTTTTTTAATTTTTTTAGTTCAATTTGACAACATATAGCATAACACCCAGTGCTCATCCAGCCAAGTGCCCCCCTCAGTGCCCATCACCCAGTCACCCCAACCCCCCACCCACCTTCCTTTCCACTACACCTTGTTCATTTCCCAGAGTTAGGTGTCTCTCATGTTTTGTCACCCTCACTGATATTTTAACTCATTTTCTCTCCTTTCCCTTTATTCCCTTTCACTATATTTTACATTCTCCAAATGACCATATAATGTTTGTCCTTCTCTGATTGACTTATTTCACTCAGCATAATACCCTTCAGTTCCATCCACATCGAAGCAAATGGTTGGTATTTGTCATTTCTAATGGCTGAGTAATATTCCATTGTATACATAGACCACATTTTCTTTATCCATTCATCTTTCGATGGACACCGAGGCTCCTTCCACAGTTTGGCTATTGTGGACATTGCTGCTAGAAACATCGGGGTGCAGGCGTCCCAACATTTCACTGCATCTGCATCTTTGAGGTAAATCCACAGCAGTGCAATTGCTGGGTCGTAGGGCAGATCTATTTTTAACTCTTTGAGGAACCTCCACACAGTTTTCCAGAGTGGCTGCACCAGTTCACATTCCCACCAACAGTGCAAGAGGGTTTCCCTTACTCCACATCCTCTCCAACATTTGTGGTTTCCTGCCTTGTTAATTTTCCCCATTCTCACTGGTGTGAGGTGGTATCTCATAGTGGTTTTGATTTGTATTTCCCTGATGGCCAGTGAAGTTTTAATAAGGATACAATTATATACACCTGAAAGTATTTGTAGGCAATTATTAAAAACAAAGATTTGGTTCAGAGAAGTACTATAGGATTTCTGAAAAAGAGAGGTACATGTGAGTTGGAGTAGTCTAGGGAAAGTCCATGAGGGAGGTTGGTCTTAAGATGGATGGGCTCTGAAGGATGATGATGGAGTGGGCTGTAGGCATTGAAAATATACACTAAT
Source organism: Canis lupus baileyi (assembly GCF_048164855.1). NCBI lineage: Eukaryota > Metazoa > Chordata > Mammalia > Carnivora > Canidae > Canis > Canis lupus. Next base: position 26,576,477 of record NC_132857.1, on the reverse strand, counting down.
TGGAAACGTTCATAGAACTGTAATGGTATATGCCTTAGGAGATGCTGTTGGATCCTGATGATTCCCTTTCCCCTACTAATACTCCTATCCCCACTCTCCTGCCTGTTGGCTGTTAATAGCTCACAGCTGTCCTTTCTCTAGATCATCCCCTTTGGCTGATAGAAGCTGTGTGGTTGAGAGGTTAGGCCCCTCCCCTATATATGGATCACAGCTAATCACTGTTAAAAGTCTGGCTCCTAGCCTAATTGGATTCTGTGGTACAATGCCTATACCAGAGCTCCTTATGAGATCAGGCTGACATTAAACTCTACCTGAGACCACATCTTTGTTTAACTCCTTGCCCTGCTCTATCCTTCTTCCTCCTGAGATCACTCAGTGTATCATTTGCATGCAAGTCTCTGCCTCAGGCTTTCCTTCTAGGGACACTTATCTAGTAGTTCATAATAGATATTAAAAAAAAGACATTGAGTAAGTTATTGATTGAGGCCATAGAAGCTTCACTTTCTCATTTGATTATTCACTTGTGTGTTTTTTCCTATTTTTAATAAACCCATGTTGAATATTTGTTGCAGGTGCACTGCACAGGCATATTTGATGTGGGGCAAAGACATGATCAATGTCTTCAACAGACACCATCAGATACAGATACTGCATGTTATGGAAAAACAGGATGGGACTAAAGGCATAGGAGCAGATGCACACAGACTTGGGATGTCTGGTTTATTGCTAGCAATGTTACCTTGAACAAGTCATTTAACTTCTTTGACCCTCTTTTTATTCCTCTGAAATATAGAACTAAACTTTTTGCTGGATGATTAATGGAATTAAATGAGAAAATGAATATAATTCCCCCAGGTCATAGTTGGGATCCAATATATGCTAGATGCTAGTGTAATTATGAGTACTAAGATCATGTCTTTACCTTAGGGCACAAGAGGAAGAAAGTTGTATACATTGGAAAGGGACAATAACTAGAAAAGATGTGTTTCTATTTATGCTTTTTCTTTTTAGAATGTTTTGAAGTTTACACCTCCAACAATGGATGTTATGGAAATTCAACCTGAATCTTTCTGTCCCTATTCAGTTTTTACCTCCATGCTAAATCTCCCAATGTAGATAGGTTTATAGGAAGAAGAAAGAAAGAAGGGAGATGAGTAGGGGCTCGGGGTGGGGGGGAGAGAAGAAACGAAAATGAAAGAGAAAGAGAATAAAGACAAATATTGTTATCTAACCCTGAGTCTGTGTCTGCTGATTTATCAAAATTTCCTGGCAAGAATGACTGTTTAGAACAGCCTCTGGAATCATTCCTCTTCTGTGGGAAATGGGGATTCAGTGAGCCCAGTAGCAGCTGCAGTACATAATAAAATGAGAAATTATCCTAACTAGCTTATTTGCTGGAAAAGTACAGATTTGGAGCCACCCCGTGTTACGTGAGATATTTTTCATCTACATCTTGGTTTCCAAATATCCTGGAAAGAATACAACAAGCTGGCTATGTGTCTTGGATATCTAGCACAGAGATTGGTGATCTAATCATTCTTGAACCTGAAATTTATCTAATGGGAAAATTGGTAACTTAGCCTTACAAAATGCTATTAGCTTTTCTCATAACTGCCAAAAACAATAGTATTTAATGCAAATAAAAAGGCCAGTTTTCTGGAATCACCTGAGAGTGTGCTTAATTTTTTGCAAGGTATTATATCACTTGTAGCAATTACCATGCCCGTTTGTGATCTGTCACAGAACCTGACAAAACATGGACATCCAGTGTGAGAGTCCCAGAATGCTAATTTGTAAACCTGTCAGATTTGTCACAGTGGTGAGAAATGGTGTTAAAATTGCCTTCAACATCTTAATTAGCGGTAGCCTTCCAGAGAAATGAAATACCTTCCGTTCACTTTTCTAAAAAAAAAAAAAAAATTCTTGATTTGTTTTTCAACAAGAAGATTATTAAAATTTAAATTATGGTGGTGATCATGAGAAAACAGTGTACAATTTGAGAATTCTAATGCAAATGTGTCTGGGGCAGAGAGGAGCTTTCAGTTGGATGGGGAGGGGTCAATTTGTGTGCCTTATACTTACATCCAACCTTTGGGCCTTGGGCTGAGAATCCCCTCTGGAGGAACTGTGGAAGCTTCTGGTATGGTAAAGCACCTCTGACACAGTGTGGAAAACTATGTTCAGAGATGCCAGCATATAAAGAGACTCTGATAGTTACTGTTTACTGGGCACTAACTGTGCACCAGACTCTCTGCCATAATAGATTGCATCTCTTCTTGTCTAATCCTCCAATAACCCGACAAAATAGACACCATTAACATCCAGATGTTACAGAGAAAAGAACAGAGAGCATGACTAGATGTGTTCACACAGCCAAGAACTCATTCCATTGCTGAAGTGTGCACTGGCACCTGCTGCTTCATCTGACCCTTTGTGGAAAGGTTCTGCACATCTTCACCAGAAAAACAGACCATGACAGCAGAATTCCTTGTGTCATACAGACCATGGTCTTTTGACTCTGAGCCACAGGTGGCTGGCACCCACTTGCCTGGGCCCCTGACTCTCTGTGGGTGCCCCCATTATCTTGTTCAGGGGACTTGCAGCAGGTGCTCTCACAGATTCCCTTCCCCGCACCTGGTATTTCCCTTCAAAAATAAGCCCAGAACTTTCCTGGATTCTCCATACCTAGTGTATAGATATCTTTTAGGACCTCTATAACTTGCCTCTATGTTCTCTGTTGAACACATAAACCTTATTTCTCTATTCTTTTTCTTATCTTATCTCACAGAATTTTCTGAAGAGTTCATTGAGAAAGAAAGAAAAATAGTTTCAGTATTATTCACTTTCTCTCCCTGAGGTTGGAACATTGTACCATAATATATGTTTAATGAGGGAGGGATGTCTGAGGATCAGCTTTTTCTAAATTTCTGCCTAGCAGCTGCTTTTTCTCTGTAGTGTTCTCCCAATATAGAAGAAAAACACACAAGGAAAACAAACATTAAAAATAACTAGAAAAGAAGAGTCTCCTATAGCCCCTCTTTGGGACTAGAGTTAATTTATTCCTATGTTTGAAATAGTTCATCCCAAGAAATGATGCCAGAGGTGCTGAAGTTTCTGCTTACCATGAGACCCTTCTCCTTTTTTACCCTGTCCCCACCTCTCACTGCACAGTGCACCCTCTGAGCCTGCATCCAGAAAGTGTGTTTCAGTGGTTTGAGTCAGGGTCCACGCGGCAGTTTTTAAAGGTCCTCCTCCCATGTGCAGCATTATCTACATATGTGCATTTTGGCTTTTAAATATTTTGTTAACTTTATAAGAGATAATTGGTTCATTATATTTCATCTGGGGTTGAAAAAGGTACCATCTAAATCTAGCGATTAAAAAGTTTTGAATACATGGTGTCAAACAGCTGCTTGCAGTGGTATTTCAAAGAACCATGACTCCAGAGACATAGGAAGTTAATGAGGTTATGTTCATAAACAATCTAGCAACAATCATTGTTTATTAATTTACATTTCCCAAAAGATTCATGGATTTTAGCACTATCTCACAAGTTTATGGCCCTTATCTTCTGTTGTTAAGTGCTTGTTTTAGTCTTCTACCCATTGGAGGTGTATAATATTTATTTTGGACAAATGCCTTTTGTTAGATATATCTATTGTATATAGTCTCTGCTCTAAGCACTGGCCTTTTAACTCTTAACAATGTCTTCTAATAAATCTAAGTTATTAATTTTAATGTGCTCATAGTTAGCAACTCTTTCTTTAAAAAAAACTTTCCTTCCCTATTTGAGAAATATTTGCCTACAGAATGTATATATATTTTATTTTATTCTTAAAGTTTTTTATTTACATGAACAATCCATGAAATTGATTTTTTTGTGTAAACTGGGAAGTATAGTCAAAATTCATTATATTTTCCATATGATAACCAATTATTTCAATAAAATGTATTTATATTCTGCATCAGAGTATCACCTTTTCTATACAGTAGATGACTGTATGTGTGTGTCTCTGAACTCTCCATTTTCCCAACTAACTTGTTTGTCTATTCTTGCACTACTATGACAAAATATTATTTATTGTATTTTTATGTCTCAGTGTCTGCTATTGCAAGTCCTTCAGAAAAGTCTTCTGCCCTTGAATGCCATTCCGGTTATCCTTGGTTCTTTGAATGCCCCTAGACATTTTAGAATTAGTGTGTCTATTTCCTGAAAATCACCAGCTAGGATTTTGACTGAGATTGCGTTGCATAGAACAATGTTTGGGGGAAAAAATGGCATCTTTGCATTATCAAGTCCTTCAGACCACAAACATGTTATATCCCTCCATGTGTATCATTCATCTTCCCCCATGTATATTATTAATATTTAATTTATAGTTAATAATATTATATAGTCTTTAGTGTAGAGGTGTTGACATCTTTCATGACACTTATTCCTAATTATTTCATTTTTAATTGAAATTTTGAGATAATTGTAGAATTATGTGCAACTGCAAGAAATGATAATAAGAGTGATCCTGTCTGTAATTAATAAAATTCCCATCAAAAGTAACATTTTACAAAATTATTGTATCACAACTAAGATACAGTCTACTAATCTTATTAGTATTTCCCCAGTTTTACTTGTACTCTTTGGTGTGGATGTGTGTACCGAGTTCTAAACAATTCTATCATAATTACGGGTTTATGTATCTACTACCAGAGTATATATCAGTTCCATCACCACAAGGATCCCTTGTGTTGCCTATTTATAAACAAATCCACCTTTCTTCATGACTATTTTCCTCCCTGTCCCTAATCCCTGGCATTAACAAAATCTGCTCTTCATTTCTAAAATAATGTCATTTCAAAATCTTGCCATTTGTGATGATGTGGATGGAGCTAGAGAGTATTATGCTAAGCAAAATAAGTCAGTCAGAGAAAACAAATACCATATGATTTCACTCGCATGTAGAATTTAATAAGTAAAACAATCATAGGGAGGAAAGAAAGAGAGAGGCAAACCAAGAAACAGGCTATTAACTAGAGAACAAACTGATGATTACCAGAGGGGAGGTGGGTGGGGGATTAGTCAAATAAATGATGGAGATTAAAGAGGCACTTGTCATGAGCACCAAGTGTCATATGAAGTGTTGAATAACTATATCGTACACTTGAAACAAATTATTACACTGTGTGTTAACTAACTGAAATTTAAATAAAAACAAAAAGTTACTTGGCCATTAGTAACAATGAATACCCACCATTTGCTTTGACATGGATGGAACTAGAGAATATTATGCTCAGTGAAGTAAGTCAAATGGACAATCATTATATGATTTTACTCATACGGGAAAAATAAAAAATAGTGAAAAGAATTATGGGGGAAAGGAGAGAAAATGAGTGGGAAAAATCAGAGAGGGTGACAAAACATGAGAGACTCCTAACTTTGAGAAATGAACAAGAGGTAGTGGAAGGAGAGGTGGGTGGTGGGATGGGGTGACTGGGTAACAGGCACTGAGCGAGGCACTTGACGGGATGAGCACTGGGTGTTATACTATATATTGGCAAACCGAACTCCAATAAAAAATATACATATTAAAAATGTATTTTTTAAAAAAAATTTCCAATTTTGAAAATGGAATCACACAGTATACAACATTTTCAAATTAACCTTTTTTTTACCCAGCAAAATTCCCTGGAAGATCATCTAATTGTTGCCTCTATCAAGAGCCAACTCCTTTTTATTGCTGGGCAGTATTTAATGGTATGCATGTAACATATTTTGTTTAATTATTCAACCATTTTAAGACATCTTGATTGTTTGCAGTCATTGGCTATTATGGCTAAAACTCCTATGGATATTATTTTGTTTAAACTCATTTTCATTTCGGTTTATTGCATTTCTAAGGGTGCAACACAGGGTTACATGATGATTACATGTTTGATTTTATGAGAAATTGAGCAACACTTTTCTAGAATGACTGGGACATATTGTATCCCAATAGTAAGTGAGAGGAATTAGTTGCTTCCCATTCTCACCATTTTTTGGACACTGCCACAGTTTTTTTTTTATTTCTTTAAATATTTTACTTTATGTTTTACCATCATAATTTGACAAAGAGATGAATCAAATCACATAATATTTAGAATAAAATTATGGAGTACATCATTATGCCACATGACATGTGTAGAATATTGTACTTATGTTAATGGGAACCATCTTCTAAATAAGCCTTTCCTGACACATTTGAATCACATTTTTCTCATTGATGCATCTTTCAAAAACATGTCCAATAAGCTGTATTTAAACATATTTCTTCCACATGGGGATTTAGGATAAAATACAAAGAATAGTAATCGCGCAAACAAAACCAAATTATTAACATTGAAGACTGCATGGGACCACACAAGAAGAGTTTACAAACTGCATTCACCTAATGAAGAGCCAGGACTGGCTCTGTCTTCGAAGAGACAAGAAGGTCCTGTGTTGATGAAATAAACCACATTACTTAACACTATTTCATTTATACTGTAAATGTGGGTAGATAATGTAGACTAGAAACATTATTTCATCCATAGGGCATATGGTAATTATATCCACATTAAAGCACTTTTGCTAATCACACACGTACACATCTTTGTTGCTGATGGGGTACAGCTGACACCAAGGGATACCTCACGGATTTCAGGTCATCATCACATTTTTCTCTGTGTGTATCTCCTACCTAAGGGGCACTTCAGCTTTTCTCAAATATCTCCTCTTCCCTAGGATTTTGATGGAATCTTGTCTCATATTTAGATCTTTCAACCATTTTGAGTTTCTTTGTGTATGGTGCAAGAGAGTGGTCTAGTTTCATTCTTCTGCATGTGAATGTCCAATTTTCCCAGCACCATTTATTGAAGGGACTGTCTTTCTTCCAGTGGGTAGTCTTTCCTCCTTTATCGAATATTAGTTGACCATAAAGTTGAGGGTCCACTTCTGGATTCTCTATTCTGTTCTATTGATCTATGTGTCTGTTTTTGTGCCAGTACCACACTGTCTTGATGACCACAGCTTTGTAGTACAATCTGAAATCTGGCATTGTGATGCCCCCAGCTATGGTTTTCTTTTTTAAAATTCCCCTGGCTATTCGGGGTCTTTTCTGTTTCCACACAAATCTTTTTTTAATAATAAATTTATTTTTTATTGGTGTTCAATTTGCCAACATACAGAATAACACCCAGTGCTCATCCCGTCAAGTGTCCCCCTCAGTGCCCGTCACCCACTCACCCCCAACCCCCGCCCTCCTTCCCTTCCACCACCCCTAATTCATTTCCCAGAGTTAGGAGTCTTCATGTTCTGTCTCCCTTTCTGATATTTCCCACACATTTCTTCTCCCTTCCCTTACATTCCCTTTCACTATTATTTATATTCCCCAAATGAATGAGACCATATAATGTTTGTCCTTCTCCGATTGACTTACTTCACTCAACATAATACCCTCCAGTTCCATCCACGTGGAAGCAAATGGTGGGTATTTGTCATTTCTAATGGCTGAGTAATATTCCATTGTATACATAGACCACATCTTCTTTATCCATTCATCTTTTGATGGACACCGAGGCTCCTTCCACAGTTTGGCTATTGTGGACATTGCTGCTAGAAACATCAGGGTGCAGGTGTCCCGGCATTTCATTGCATCTGTATCTTTGGGGTAAATCCCCAGCAGTGCAATTGCTGGGGCGTATATCCTATGTATTCTAAATTAATATAAATATAAATGACTTATTGTTAATTAAAATTATTCATTTTATTTTTCTCCAATAATTCTGAAACCTGAAAACACTTTACTTACATTTACCAGCCCCTATTTTCTGCTGTTGCTCTCAAGAATTTTAATTCGCGTGTATTATCAGCTCATGCTACATCACCATTGTTGTTTGCACAGCCAATATACCACAACACAATATCAATATACATCAGTATTTTCATATGTAGCTATAGATAGATATAGATACAGATATTCTTCTTCTATTGCTCTTTATATTTTTTTCCTGTAATTCTTGTGGGGTCATTACTCTTGTGCTTAAAAACAATCTTCATTTGAACTTGTTTCTTTTTTTTTTTTTTTTGAACAGGTCTGTTAGTGTGAAATTCTCTGTGTTTAATATATTTTAATTGATAGAATAGTTTTTCTCATAATGGAGCCAATTAATTTTTAGCTACCACTCTACTTTCAGCATGTATGTAAGAAATATTGGAATTAAAAGTTAGATTATTTTAGAAAATGAGTCAATTGGCCTAAATGAAATATTGTGCTTTACTGACTAACATGCAAACGTTCCTTCTTCAAATACAGTAGTTAATACATCATCTTTGAGTGTAGCCTTCTTAATATAACCATTAAATTTGAAATAGGTATTGATGCATCTTCTGTTGCCTTTGTCTTCTGTTTTTTATGTGGTCATTAATAATACTATGACCCTAATGATTGTTATGTCAGGACTTTGTGCATGTGTATTATCATTCTTGAGAAATTAATTTCACTACTTACTTTGTCATTAAACATTTTTTTAAATGTTTTGAGCTCATTGTTCCTGAAAGGGTTTTTGCTCCTAAATTCTTTTCTGAAAGTATTACCAAGCAATATAATTAGGAAGTAGATTTAGAAAATGCAAAAAAAAAAAAATAGTGAGTCTTCAGACCACTGTCTACATCCTCAATGGCAAGGCTCATCAGTGTCTATTATTTTTCATCATAGTAGAGTTGCATTCAATGTATTGTTACATCTGTTTCCACAGAGCCTACTGACTGGCAAATGTGGAGGTTTTTGCACTTCCCAGGATATTAAACACTGTGACACATCTAACAGACTGGATGAAGAAGCCCCTATAAATGCCTCTCCTACCACCATAGAGACTGAAAAAAAGTAACAGTCTCTTGCCAACTCAATTCATGTTGTCAGCAAGCTTTCTGCATACTGCCCTCAATAAAGGAGGTATTAGTTATGGCCTGGAAAGGGTGAACAAAACGGGCACAGGTTGTTGCCATTATTTTTAGTTTTAATCACATATTCTATTGGAAACTTTTACTGCATATAATTTGCATAAATACATTTCATAGATGTTCATATGAATGAAACCATGGCAGAAATAGTAATTACAAAGTTTAGATTTACTGAACAGCTATTTTAATGCAACCATTAATTAATAATAGGGGCTATTAAAATCTAAACTCTGTTAGAATATAAATTCTATCCAGATAAAATGCCAAGACAATGGCAGTGAACATTTGTGGTCACCAAGGACTCATAGAAGAGTTTCAGCAGAATGAGATAAATACATGGAATAGAATGCTCAGGTAGGTGTAAAGAGATAATTGTCATAGTGATAAGGTGATCAAGGATTACCACTGAATGTCAAGTGGAAGGAACTCTAAGTTTCTATTAATTACCCAAATGTCTGATACTTAGTTTGCTTCATATCACTATTTGAATTAACTGTACAATTGTTAATGTTTAAAAGGTTAAGTCATTATCAACAAATATTCTTAATCCAAGAGCCCATTTATCAGCTATTGTTATAAATAAGCACTTATGTATCTTTGATGATGAGCAGGATCAAAATCAGATGAGGACAACTGTCTATGGAGTGTTGAAACTTCAGGATCTGCTACATATTACATTAGCAAAGACAATGAGACAGGAATATTACATGTTTGGTCATAGATCACAGTTTTCATTTCTGAAGTAATAGAATATCTGAATAAAACAGATGATGGGGTATCAAGTTAGGAAGTTGAGTTAAGGGCAGCCTGGGTGGCTCAGTGGTTTAGCGCCGCCTTCAGCCCAGGGTGTGATCCTGAAGACCCAGGATCGAGTCCCACGTCGGGCTCCCTGCATGGAGCCTACTTTGCCCTCTGCCTCTGTCTCTGCCTCTCTCTCTGTCTCTCATGAATAAATAAATAAAATCTTAAAAAAAAAAGAAAGAAAGTTGAGTTGACCAAATTAGAAGTGAAAAGATTAGAATATTGATCCTTAGGCACAGTGAGCTGTTGAAATATTGGGAGGGGGACACCTGAGGGGCTCAGCAGTTGAGGTCTGTCGTCAGCTCAGGTTGTGATCCTGGAGTCCTGGGATGGAGTCCTGCATTCAAATTTGGAATGAGACACAAACTTACAGGTCAAAAACTTGAGCACACCCCAAGTGAGATAAACTCAGAGAAATTCATCACAATATACATCATATTTAAACTTCTGAAAACAAAAGAAATTATCCTAAAAGCTACCAGAAAGGAACAACATATTCCTTATAGGGGCACCAGTTCAAATAATGACAGACTTCACATCTGATAATACGGAAGACAAAAGAAAGTGGTTATCTCATTTTCCTCTGCTGAAGGACATGGCTCTTAAATGGTAATACCATATTTTTAAGACTTTTTGATGAAAATTTACTTTAGTTATATTCATTCTTATTTAATAGTAAGAGTATCCCTGGACTTGAATTATTTTGTAAATATAGCTTTGAATTTGATATATAATGATTCCTTTTTTTTACCATTATCTAAGTAGCCTACACCTTATGTTTTTTATTTGTTCTTCATCTAAAAGTCTTTAAAAATATCCTTAAATATGATTTAGTATTTAATTTATAGTCTTATTTTTATTTATTGTAGCTTACATTATTTTCAAGTCTACAATCAATTTCCTTGTAGTTGATACATTATTGAAAACTCTATATATACTCTATGGATAAGTAAAATTGATATATTCCTATAGTAAAATCCCTGTTAGATAATCAATTTGTGCTCTTTCAACTTATTTGGCTACCTCTGGAAGGATGAACCACTATAGAGAAATAGAATGTTATAGTAAGTAATGGTTCTCCTTGGTCTAAAGTACCAGGAATATTTGGAGTTGGTTGAACTCTATTATTAAGGAATTATTAAGTGCATTATGGCTCAAGAGGTTTCAGCTCTAAGATGTAAATATATACAAAAAAGCATATCACTTTTACTCTTACTACAAGAAACAAGCTGAAGAAAGTGTAAATTAATGACTTTTGCAGCAGAGAACTGAGTTCACAGGGCAGATAGTTAACCTAAGATCTACAAAGAGAGAGATAGTACTCTGCAAGGAGACAAAGTCAGATAACTTTCCTGGGACTGAAGCTGTAGAATGCTACACATGCCAGTAAGTGAAATAAGTGAATCAGAGAAAGTTATCATATGGTTTCACACATATGTGGAATATAAAAAATGGCACAGATGATCATAGGGGGAGGGAAAACTGAATGGGAAGTCATGAGAGAGGAAGACAAACCATGGGAGACTCTTTTTTTTTAAGATTTTATTTATTCTTGAGAGACACACAGAGAGAAGCAGAGACACAAGCAGAGGGAGAAGCAGGCTCCATGCAGGGAGCCTGACGTGGGACTCGATTCGGGTCTCCAGGATCACACCCCAGGCCCAAGGCCACTGGGGCTGCCCGGGAGACTCTTAACTATAGGAAACAAACTGAGGGTTGCTGCAGGGTGGGTAGGTGAGGGTAATTTGGGGTAATTGGGTGATGAGCACTAAGGAGGGCATGTGATGTGATGAGCACTGGGTGTTATATGCACCTGAAGAATTATTGAATTCTACCTCTGAAACTAATGATGTATATATTTTCTATTGAATTTACATTAAAAAAAATAAAGGAAAATGAAGGTAGAAAAATTTAACCACTTTCTAAAGGCTAATTGTGGGCTAGTGTGAGTTTAAAAGACTCTAGGGCCTGAGATGACAGGGACTGTAATATCCTCTTGAGGGCTGTTTCTCCCGGAGCTCCTCAGGCTCCATCCAGCTGTGATGACTGTGAAGGCCCCAGAGAAGGCTTTCCCTGTGGTCTGGTTGAAGAAGGGGAATAGAAACCACAGTTAATTCTGCCCAAACCCATCACAACTATGGACAAAGAAGCTTAAACTTCAGTGGAAAAATAATCAAACTGTAGCCTAGGGATACTCACACCAACTCACTTCAACTGGGAAGGGTAAGGAGGCTAGGAGAAAGGAACAAAGCTCTTCCACTGGGCGAAGAGCAGGAGTGCATGCTGCCAGAATTAATTTGCTGAGGGAAAGATCACTTGTAAAGGCCACACCTCAAAACAAGATTACACTGCCTGCTTAAGACTGAGACTAAAGGAAATCATCAAAACATACATACTCGTTTACTCTCCACCAGCATGTTAACAAGTGCTGAGTTAAAATAACAATTAGAAAAGCTGAGAGAGGAAGGCAATGTGGGGAAATATAACAAAAGGACCCTATTCTAAGAAACAAATATGGGAAATCAAATGATTTGAAACTTCAGTGCACTAAGAGTAACAATAAACTTTAAACCCAGCCTCCCAACTGGCTTTAAGTTTGATTTACATACACATACACACCGAAGGCCTAACTGAAGAGAAGTTGCACTCATCAATAAGTAAAAATAAAATAAAATAAAATAAAAAATTACTTCAGTATATACTCTCCTGTACAAGTGTACAAGTCTGAATTTTAACAAAAAATGAGGAAGGATGCAAAGTAGCAATGATTGGAGCCAGACTCTGATATGACACAGATGCTCCAAGACAGGTATCTAAAGTAACTATGATTACGTCGAAAAGGTGGAAAACCTGCAAGATTAGGAAAGCAGTATCAGCAACAGATGGCAATTATGAAAATAACTTGGAAATGTGAGCAGTCAGAAGCACTGATGATTTCTATCTTTTTAAAATTATTTTTTATTTAAATTCAATTTAATTAACATATAGTGTATTATTAGTTTCAGAGGTAAAAATTATGATTCATCAGTTGCATATAACACCCACTGCTTATTACATAAAGTGCTATCCTTAATGTCCATCACCCAGTTACCGTATCCCTCCACCCTCCTCCCGCTCAAAAATCCTGTTTTTTTTTCCTATAGTTAAAAGTCTCGGGCAGCCTGGGTGGCTCAGTGGTTTAGCGAAGCCTTCGGCGGGGGCGTGATCCTGAAGACCCGGATAGAGTCCCCTTGTGGGGCTCCCTGCGTGGAGCCTGCTTCTCCCTCTGCCTGTGTCTCTGCCTCTCTCTGTGTCTCTCAAGAATAAATAAATAAAATCTTTAAATAAAAGAGTCTCTTATGGTTTGCCTCCCTCTCTGTTTTTCTCTTATTTTAGTTTTCCTTCCCTTCCCCTATATTCATCTGTTTTGTTTCTTAAATTCCACATATGAGTGAAATCAGATGATATTTGTCTTTTTATGACTGACTAATTTCACTTAGCATAATACTCTCTAGTTCCAACCACGCCATCACAAATGGCAAGATCTCATTCTCTTTGATGGCTGAGTAATATTCCATTGTATATGTATACCACATCTTCTTGATCAATTCATCTGTTGATGAACATCTGGGCTCTTTCCATATTTTGGCTATTGTGTTCATTGCTGCTATAAACTTTGGGGTGCAGGTGCTCCTTCAATTCACTGTGTTTGTATCCTTTGGATAAATACATCATCATGCAATTGCTGGGTCTAAGGGTAATTCTATTTTCAACTTTTTGAAGAACTTCCATACTGTCTTCCACAGTGGCTGCAGCAGTTTGCATTCCCACCAACAAGGCAAGAGGGTTCTCCTTTCTCTGCATTCTTGTCAACATCTGTCATTTCCTGAGTTGTTAATTTTAGCCATTCTGACTGGTGTGAGATGGTATCTCATTGTGGTTTTGATTTGTATTTCCCTGATGCCAAGTGATGTTGCACATTTTTTCAACTATCTGTTGGCTATCTGTATGTCTTTTTTGGGGAAATGTCTGTTCACGTCTTCTGCCCACTTCTTGACTGGATTTTTTTATTTTGGGGGGGTTAAGCTCGATAAGTTCTTTTTAGATTTTAGATACCAGCCCTTAATCTGATAAGACATTTGCAAATATCTTCAACTGTATAGGTTACCTTTCAGTTTCTTTGACTGTTTCCTTTGCTGTGCAAAAGTGTTTTACCTTGACAAAGTCCCAATAGTTCATTTTTACTTTTGTTTCTCTTCTCTTTGAAGATGTGTCTAGCAAGAAGTTGCTGAAAGCCAAGGTCAAAGAGGTTGTTGCATGTGTACTCCTCTAGGATTTTGATAGATTCCTGTCTCATGTTTAGGTCTTCCATCCATTTTGTGTTTATTTTTGGGTATGGTGTAAGAAAGTAATTTCATTCTTCTGCATGAGACTGTCCAGTTTTCTCAAAACCATTTGTTGAGGAGACTGTTTTCAATTGGATATTCTTTCCTGCTTTGCTGAAGATTAATTGATTATACAGTTGAGAGTCCATTTATGGATTCTCTATTGTGTTCCATTGATCTATGTATCTGTTTTTGTGCCAGTACCATACTGTCTTGATGATCACAGCTTTGTAATATAGCTTGAAGTCTGGAATTGTAATGCTTCCAGCTTTGTTTGTTTTTAACATTCCTTTAGCTATTTGAGGTCTTCTCTGGTTCCATACAAATTTTAGGATTGTTTGTTCTAGCTCTATGAAAAATGATATAGGGATTACATTGAATTTGTAGATTGTGTAGCAGAGATATTTTAATAATATTTGTTCTTCCAATCCATGAACATAGAATATTTTTCCATTTCTTTACATCTCCTTCAATTTCTTTCATAAGTGTCTTATAGTTTTTGGAATACAGGTCCTCCACCTTTTTGGTTAGGTTATTCTCAGTATCTTATGGGTTTTGGTGCAATTGTAAATGGGATCAGTTCCCTGATTTCTCTTTCTTCTCCCTCATTGTTACTATAGAAATGCAGCTGATTTCTGTTCATTGATTTTATATCCTGTGACAATTAAATTCCTATATAAGTTCTTGTAATATTTTTGGATGGTCTTTTGGGTTTCCTACATAGAGTATAATGTCATTAGAAGCACAGATGAGGGATGCCTGGGTGGCTCAGCAGTTGAGCATCTGCATTTGGCTCTAGGATTGAGTCCCACATCAGGCTCCCTGCATGGAGCCTGCTTCTCCCTCTGCCTATGTCTCTGCCTCTGTGTGTGTGTGTGTGTGTGTGTGTGTGTGTGTGTCTCATGAATAAATAGAATCTTTTAAAAAAAGAAGCATAGATGATTTCTATGAAGAATGTGTTCAGTGGTCTGACTCAGTAGGAGATTTGATATATTTTAAAAAGCAATCAGAGAACTTGAAGACAGTTGATGATAGGCCAGGCCAATAGAAATTGCCCAAATTGAAGTACAAAGAGGAAAACAGTGAAAAGAAAAGTGGGACAGAACACTCAAGAGCTATAGGATTAATCAAATTGGTCTTACACAATTAGAATCCTCAAAAAAAAAGAGAATGAGTCTGAAGATATATTTGGGGAAAATGCTCTAAAATTAGTGACATACACTAAAGAATTGGTCCCTGAAGACCAGAAGTCAGAATTGATAAATAATTAAAAAAAAACTGATAAATAATTAAAACAAAAAACAAAACAGAAAAAAACACCTGACCACAGGAATAACATATTTAATACCTCTGAAAACCAAAGATGAAGGGGAACTTTGAAGGCATCCAGTGATTCAATAGGTAAATGTCAGAAGCCCCATTTCCCATTCTTACCAATACTTAGAATAACATTTGCAAAGGCCTTTATGTTTCAATAGTTGACAATTCTCTAGAAGGCATTCTAGGGGGTGAGGAATCTAGACAAAGGCTATTTAAAATCTTTAGAGAGGCTCCAGAGATCCAGGAAGAAGAGTTGTGTGTGACTTTGAGTCCACTGAGAAAGGATCTCTGAGTGCATCCTAGACACCTACTCTCTGAGATGTCTGAGACCACACATCCAACACTATCTTTTTTCTAATAAAACATTTAATATCCTTTGTACTTACTGTTTTTCATTTCCTTTCTTTTTTTGATACATATTCTTAACTTGGAATTTAATACCCAAGAAAATTGTGTAAGTTTTAAGGCTTATAGTACTATGTTCATAAAGTGAACACCCCCATTTAACCAATATAGAAAACAGTATCACTAGCATTCCAGAAGCCCTTTTCTTGCTACATCACTAACCCCTTCATCCTATCAATGGTAAACTCTGTCCTGATCAAACACCATATATTAGCTATCCTAATTTTGAATGTTATATATATGGCATAATCCAGTATTTACTCTTTTATGGTTTTTGCTTTCAAGGAATGTTGTCTGTGAAACTCTCCTGTATTATAGGAGGTAGTTTTATTTTGTTCATTTTCCTTAACAAATAGCATTCCATTGTATAAAAATATTACAATGTATTCATTTTTCTAGGGTTGTTTATACTTTGGACACTTTTTAAAAGATTTATTTATTTATTTATTTATTTATTTATTTATTTATTTATTTGAGGGAGAGAGATAAAGAACACAAGTAGGAAGGAGCAGAGGGAGAGGAAGAAGGAGAAGCAGACTCCCACTGAGCAGGGAGTCTGACTCAGGGCTCAGTCCCAGAACCCTGGGATCATGACCTGAGGTGAAGGTAGACACTTAACCCATTGAGCTACCCAGGAGCCCCAGCACATGTTTGAAAATATATTTTAGTGACAAAATTATACACTTCTGCCGAGTACATTTTAAGAGTGAAATTTCTGTGTCATATGGTATGCACTTAGCTTTAATGGAGAGTGCCAAACAGTTTTCCAAAGTGACTATATCATTTTTAGTTCCCATCAGCAATGAATACATTTTCCACTTTTTCTAAAAATATGACCCCTTTAAAAATTTTTAATTTCAGTCATTCTGATAGTTGTGCAGTGATGGTTCATGTGTTGTCATATTTTCCTGGTAACGAAAAGGTTGGAAAATTGTCCAGCATATGTGAAGGGTTTAAAGGATGTTTACCAAATGAATGATTAAAGAACATAATTGAATGAATTATAAGAAAAAGCATAGATTCTGTTAAAATTGTGCATTCACTGCATTGTGGCAGGAGAGTGTCTTCAATCATTGAGTCCCATGATCCCAGTGGCATGGAGATGGATTATTAATGGGGCTCAGCTCTGTCTGAACTCTCCATTAATCATTCAGAATCCCAACCATCAGTCCTCCTCCTTTCTGTGGGCGTGAGGACACCAGACCCCAGACTTCTTACATATTGTGAGTTCCTCATCTCTGTTCTGTGTTAGGCACTTGTTTGGTTGATTGATAATGAAACATGACATAGGAACTAACTCTTTCCCCATCTGTGCAATGCAGCATGTGGGTTCTGAGTGAGCATTCTCCTGGAGGTCTACTGTATAACACCATTAATGTCCAGTAGCGGCAACCAAGAGCAAAGAATGCCAGGGCCCAACTTAATAAACCAATATTTTAACTGGAGAACTCAGTGTGACTATCAGTTTCAAAGGGAAACTGATATGAATATGGATAGTATGGAAGTCAACCATTCCAGGGATATTAGCACAACCATAGCCAGAGAACATTTGATACTGGGTGCAGGTGGGAAGACAAGGGAGGGGAGAAGACTCCTTTGTGCTGCTATCCTCATCAGGGTCTCACAATGGTGAGATTCATTGCCTCCCACTCATGGTCCCATTCACTGTATTTCATCTTTGTGCTCATGTCATCATGATAAGAGTGTCTTATGTGCCCCTCTTATTCTTGGTAAGGCTGATTATGAGTTCTATGATTTTCTTTGAGAAAGAAAAATTGTTTCTTCAGAAAATAATCACTAATATCAGAATAGTATAGGCAGTAACTAATCATTGTTGATATATATGTGTCACTACCTTACACCTAAATGTTGCATTTCTTTATTCTTGCTCTAAATAGGCATATTGTAGATATTCAGGTAACAGTTAATAATTTAGGTAATCTAAATTATACTTAAGTGAAAGAAAAATACTTATTTTTTAGTTTATAATTGTAATGACAACTACATGAAAGCCAGGATTCTCTTTTATTTCTTTTTTTCCTGTTTTTGTCCACACGAGACAGTTCAGTGATGGAAAAGATACAAACTCCAAAGTTAATTACACCTGGCCTAGAATATTTGCTCTGCTAACTACTAACTTTAGAATCTTGTTTAATTTAAGGCACCTATTAATTTCTTTATCTATTGATAGATATTATAATACCCATATTCTAATATTGAGGAATTAAATGAGATGTTAAAGCAACCAGCATAAAATTTAAAAGAGCACTTCTTTCTTCTCCTTTCTGCTTTGGGGCTTTATTTACATTTCCTGTTTTAGATTGAAAGATTCTTGATGAAACTTCTAAGTTAAAGAATGCACCCAGGATGAGGGCCCCAGGAGGAAATCCATCCAAAAAAGTATAACTGTTCATATTTTCAATGTAGTTTCTACCTCCCAGGAAAACTCAGCACCTTAGCAGTGTAATACAATTGGCAGGTGAAAGCCTTTACCACTGAAAGGTCTGATGATCCAATAGTAAAATTGTAGACACTTACAGAGAACTTCTGGAGTCTAATCTGTTCATATCAGATGAGCCCCAGTCTTCAGATTTTTATTCTATTACAAAACTCTTAGTCAGTAGTGAATTTTTTTAAAATGCAAGGTAAATTCAGTATCAGAGAAAAAGCAACTCCTTATTTCTGTAGCCTCACTCTTGGACAATTGTTACAGCTTCCAATGCATGGCTCTCCTTCAGACTTTCCCTCCATCTTGCCCTCCATTCTGTCCTCACATCTCTACCATATTGATCATCCAATTTTACCGTTGTAGTTCCACTTCTTGGCTCCCAATATTTCTTTCTTTTTTTAATTAAAGATTTTATTTATTTATTCATGAGAGAGAGAGAGAGAGAGATTGAGAGAGGCAGAGACACAGGTAGAGGGAGAAGCAGGCTCCATGCAGGGAGCTCAATGGAGATGTTTTAAACCATTAGTTCTTCAAATATATTTTCAAACCTAATTCTTTCTCCACTCTTTTTGGTACCCTAAGATACAAATAATGGGTCTTTAGTTTCACAGATACCTGAAGCTGTTTCGGTGGTTGTGATGTTGCTCTTGTTCTTTGTAGTCAATGTGCTCTCTTTGGTTGAGATTGAGTACATACTATTATCTGTTTCAAGTTCATATATTCTGTATTCTGTCATATTCACTCTACTACTGAGTACTTCCAGAAAGTTCTTTATTTTGGTTATTGTACTTTTCAGTTCTTTTTTTAATAATAAATTTATTTTTTATTGATGTTCAATTTGCCAACATACAGAATAACACCCAGTGCTCATCCCATCAAGTGCCCATCACTCATTCACCCCCACCCCCCACCCCCCTCCCCTGTACTTTTCAGTTCTATATTTCTATTTGTCTCCTTTATCATAATTTCGGTCTTTGCTGAGCACCTTTGTTTGTTTGTTTGTTTGTTTTAATTTCTCCCAAGAAAATTTGTAATTACTTGTTTAAGTGATTTTTATGATGGCTGCTCTAATATCTTTGTTAAACAAATCCAACTTCTCCAGTTCACCTCAATGTAGTGTCTTTTGATTGTCTTTTACATTTTAGCCATGATTTTCATGTTCTTGATATGATTAGTGATTTTTAAAAAGATTTTACTTATTTATTCATGAGAGATGAGAGAGAGAGAGAGAGAGACAGACAGACACATAAGCAGAGGGAGAAGCAGGCTCCCCTGCAGGGAGCCTGATATGCAACTCGATCCCAAGACCCTGAAATGATGACCTGAGCTGAAGGCAGATGTTCAACCACTGAGACATCCAGGTGCCCCGATTAGTGATTTTTAAAATTACATTCTGAATATTTTACATATTATGAGTCTCTGGATCCTGTTTAAATCTTCTATTTTAGCAGGCACTTTGTTTAAATTTAGTATGCAGGTTCTTGAGGCCCTCCCTTATTCTGCTGATTTCTCCCTTCAGAGCAGATCAGACCAGCTGCAACACATGGGTGGGAGGCTGGGAAAAGCTTGGTCTGCCAGCTTCTGCTGGAAATGGTCTTGTGGACATATTAGCTGCCACTACCCCTGGGGATGAGTTTTCCCACCACATTGCCACTGGGTTTTCCATTTGCTCGTCCCTTTGCTAAGAAATCAAGCTTTTCTTGTTGTCTTTTCTTTTTTATTGCCCTGTCCATGGCTAGTGATTCTGGGGTGTAGGATCTTCTGTCACCCAATGTGGCTTATATGAGAAATAAAATTAAAGCCCAGTTGACTCATTGCAATGCCATTCTTCAAATCCTTAAATTGTTGGCATTTGACTTTCCTCTTCTCACTTATAATATTCCTTTTGTAATTACATTATTGCAATTATTTCCAGCGTATTTGTCTTGAGAGGAGAGAAGCAGGGTCTATATCATTTTGTCCATGAAGTAGAGCACCACCATCCTTTCTTCTCAACTGCAGACCTAGCTGATCAACTTTAGTGCCACACACAGACAACAGTAAAGACTTCACCAACACTGACAATGAGAAAAGTTTAATCCCTAACTCCATTCATATAACTCATAGTCTTTCTGCCTCTTTGCTTTAAATCCTAACTGTAATAGAAATAAATTTCAGAGGATAGTAAAAAATTATGAATCTAATATAAACAATAATAAACTAATTCTTAAAACCTCAAATAACATTTTTAAAGAAAGAACATTTCTAAAATAATTAAGAAATATATTTTATATTCCATATTAAATAATTATCTTTTTAAAAATCTCATTTGATCATTAAAAAATAAAATAGATACATCCTATGATATGCAAACCATTCTTTGGCATACAAATCATTGAAAACCCCCACCACATTTTAATAACACAGCATAATAACCCAGACATCAAAACTTAAAAAAAATGATAGTCGAAAAATTTTGTAGGGGATCCCTGGGTGGCGCAGCGGTTTGGCGCCTGCCTTTGGCCCAGGGCGCGATCCTGGAGACCCGGGATCGAATCCCACGTTGGGTTCCCGGTGCATGGAGCCTGCTTCTCCCTCTGCCTGTGTCTCTGCCTCATTCTCTCTCTCTCTCTGTGACTATCACAAATAAATAAAAAAATTAAAAAAAAATTAAAAAAAAAGAAAAATTTTGTAGACTAATACCTCATATTAATAGGTAAGCATTACAAACATTGTGTTGCAAACACTGTTACAGTACTAAATGCCAATGAATCGTATATATATATGTATATATATATACACAAAATATATGTATTATATGTATCATATATAAATCTTCCTTTATGTATACATAAAGAGATATATTTAAGGATTGGTTCACATGGTTATGGTGGCTGGCAAATCCCAAATCTGGAGAGTGGGCCAGCAGGCTGGAGAAGACAAATTGATGCTACAGTTCCAGTCTGAAAGCCTTTCATTATAGAACCAGAATAAACCAATACTTCAAATAAAATTGAAATCCAGTTCTGCCAGACAATTCTGTCTTGCTCAAGGGAGGTCTTTTTGTTCTATTCAGGCCTTCAACTAATTGGGTGAGCCCCACTCACATCTAAGGAGGGAAATCTGCCTCACTCAAAGTCTACCATTTTAAATGTTAATCTCATCCAAAAATGTCCTCACAAAAATGCCTAGAATAATGCTTGACCAGATCTCAGGCACCCAATAACCCAGCCAAGTTGGCACATAACCCCACAACTATCAATTCCAAAAATATTAGTAAAGAGACAAAGTAAAATGAATTTAAGAATATAAGCCTTAATAGCGTAGTTTTTTTTTTGTTTTTTGTTTTTTTTGTTTTTTGTTTTTTTGGCAGGGGAGGAGTAATTTAAATCTTTATTTATATTTCCAGGGCAGGATACCTTGAAGGGAAAATCTAGATGTGGAATACATTAAACACAAATTAAATTTCAAAGGCCATGGGTAACAGAATGTATTTCCTCCTTGAAAAAAGATGACTCAATTGCCAACAGCCCTTCTGGCATTTCCATCATGAGCACATCCCCACCAGGGATACAGGTTGTTTAGTGTTTTCAGCTTTGTATTGCTGCTTTTAAAAACTATAAAAGTTAGAATGTCACAAGGTGTTTGGAAAAGCAAGAATAAAATGTCCATAATCCCATAAAATGATCCAACTATAATTACAGTCTCTGTTTATCTTTTGCTAGTTTTCATTGTTATATTTTATAAACTTCTATTCATATTGTATGTACAATATGGTGCCATGCATTGTTCACTTAAAACAAATATTTTGTTTCTTATCTTTTATAAATTATACCTTTAATGGCTGCATAATATTCAATCAAGTCATCATACCATACATAAACCATTCCTCTCTATATGGACATTTGTTTTATCCAGTTTTGACCCATTTTAAGATCATTGTGTTTCTGTTGAAATAACAGACCAAACACTGAAATTCTATAGTACTATACCAGATTCTATAGTACTAAGCAATACATATATTCATACAATTCCAAGTTTCTATTCAATACCTAATTATCACACTAGGCGCATTTAGGTTTGTTACCAGCCAAAATGTAATACTTGTTCTTGCTTCAATAGTTTTCAGCCATGTTAAACACAGGGTTCAGCTAAGATTTTTCATACTGAAATCCAAACATAAGGCCCTCTTGTGAGTGTTTCTCTGGACCTTCATGTGCCAGCAAATGTACTAAGAGCAGTTCCTGTTCTCAAAGAGATCACATCCCATTGAGAATTTAGCAAAGTTTCATGTCTTTGTTTACATATTCATTTTCTTTCGGTCCTCAATAGAATATAAGTTCCTTGAAGGCAGGAACTCAATCTTGTTCACTCTAATAACTCAGCCCCTAAACTATGCCTTGCACATAGTAAACATTCAATAAATATGTGTTCATTGACTCGGACTGGTGGTTTTTCCTCTTACATGACCTCTCTGGAACATTTGTCACTGATGAACATTCTCCTCTTGGTGCTCCCCTCCTGGCTCTTGAGATAGTACCATTCCTGTTCTGTCTCCTTTGCATAGTAAGTTTTTAAATATGTATGTAAATTAACCACAATGGTAACTGTAATGCTGTCAGCAACCAATGTCATCAGGATTCTGTTCCCATACTATATGTACACAGCACAGGGAGATGGATCAATGAAGTTGACCAACCTTTGTTTTCTAAGTTTTGACAATTCAAATGTGTTATCTATACAACAAAAACTAGAATAAAGATGATTTTAATCACACACACACAAAAAAAAAAACTTCCAAAGTATAATTGAAGCTTATTTAATCATGCATATTTGATCAATTATTTTGAGAAAAAAGTAAAAGTCTCACTTCACGTATACCATCATAAAGTTTTAGTTCACTAGGGCGCCTAGGTGGCTCAGTTGGTTAAGCATCTGCCTTCAGCTCAGGTCATGATCCCAGGATCCTGGGATTAAGTCTCACATCAGGCTCCCTATTCAGTGGGAAGTCTGCTTCTCCCTCTTGCTTGTGATCTTCCTATTTTCACACTCAAATAAATAAAATCTTTTTAAAAAAGTTTTAGTAAATTAAAAAATTAAGTATAAAAAATGGAACTTATGGGATCCCTGGGTGGCGCAGCGGTTTGGCGCCTGCCTTTGGCCTAGGGCGCGATCCTGGAGACCCAGGATCGATTCCCACGTCGGGCTCCCGGTGCATGGAGCCTGCTTCTCTCTGCCTGTGTCTCTGCCTCTCTTTCTCTCTCTGTGACTATCATAAATAAATAAAAATTTTAAAAAATGGAACTTAGAAACTACAAGATATAGAGGCAAATTGCCATTCAATCCTGAGATGGAAAAATGACATTAGAAGCAGAAAAATAAGGAATTGTTAACAATCTAAACACTTGTACCTTTCATTCTCTCTTAACTCATTGTTTCCAGAAAATCTGGATTGGGCAAAGGTCCCTAGGCCTTTCCAAAGGATATTCATTTTGGGATAGTAGAGCAGGGGGAAGAGAGAAAAATGTTCTGGGATGCCCCTCACTACTTAGCCAAGCACTCTTTTATAGACTCCTCAGCTGTACAAAGGGGAAGGTGGAATGCTGCTCACAGATCTCATTCTTCCCAAGAGCCTGGTGCCTAGTTAGGTGAACATGATCTTTGATTACAAAATTTTGAAAAAAAAAAAAAACACCTATAAATTCACTAGGGAATGGGTATAGATGGGGCACAAAATATTGAAAACCTGTAATAAACCCCAAAAATAATTACTTTAGACTTCTAAGACAGATGGATACAGGGAAAATGGATAGGGAAGAACAGAACTCATGATGTACTCCATCAGTGTGAGATTTGCAAAATGCTTTTTCTTCCAGTGGACTTCAGTTTTTTCAAGGGAAACTAATAATCACATCAATCTTCAGTTCAATTACAGTTAATAGACTGCACACCTGTTGTGTGTTGGCTGCAATACCAGGTGCTGAGGTTACCAATGAGGAATGAAATTTTCACTGTGTTCAACTCCTTAGTCAGAAGGATACATATGTAAGCAAATATGCTTTACAGGACAAGTGACTTCAGAAAGAGAGAAAGACAGGAAGGGAAGGAAGGAGGGAGGAAGAAAGCAAGCAAGCAAAAGGAAGGAAAGAAGGAAAAAGAAGGGAAATAAAATGTTTTAAAGAAAGAAACATTTTTTTCTCTCTTTCTTTTTTTTGTTTGCACTTTAAATTGTTGGGTACTTTGTTCACATAAAGAAGTCCAGAGTTGGCTGTCCAAGGCTGTGATACAGGCTCTAAGAAGTCACCAAAGACCCAGGCTCCTTCATTATTTATGCTTCAACATCTTGGTATGTACCTTCCTCAAGATTACAAGATGGTGGCTGGAGCTCTGACCTTATATTTGAGTTCCAGAAAAGAAGAAAGGGAAGATCAACAAGCAAAATGATAGTTTTTTAATGAGTACATTGACACTCTGTATAAAGCAGGAATTTGTTTCTAAGTGTGTCAATCAGCATTCAGTCATAGAAGAAAAATCACTATAGGAATTACAAAGATAAACTGGAACTCACAAGCATGATGTAATATCTGAGCAGTGACATCAGGCTTTTTCAACATCTATACTCTGCTATGCTTTCTAAGTTTCTTTGATTGGGTATTCTGGAAACAAACCCTGAAACCAAGTATTGCTTACAGAGGGTTCACTGGGGAAAGCTTTCAGGAGATACAACAATAAGAATATGAGAAAGGGAGGTCTGGCCAAAGGGAGAAGCTGAACACCAAACAGGTTCAACTAACGACTCAGTCCTACTGCAACTCTGGATCTGAGACACCCTTCAGAGTCATCCCAAATGGAGATATGTCTGTAACTTCACATCAGGCCATCATTGCCATTATTTTGCTACGGGGGTGGGGGGCGGTTAATTCTGGGCAGACTGGTTCCCTAATTCAAGGGAAATTTCCTACAAGAGATGGAGTTATGTCTTCAGCTCTTATTCTCAGTAACTGGAGGACAATGCGTGGAACCCTCAAGATGGGTTCCTGGTAGAAATCCTCAGAATTCATTATAGT
The DNA here is from genome assembly GCF_048164855.1 of Canis lupus baileyi. Classification (NCBI taxonomy): domain Eukaryota; kingdom Metazoa; phylum Chordata; class Mammalia; order Carnivora; family Canidae; genus Canis; species Canis lupus. Next base: position 26,551,121 of record NC_132857.1, on the reverse strand, counting down.
GGGCAATGTTTTATCCTCATACATGTCATCTAATAGTCACAAGGTGGCTGCTGTGTTTCTTAGTCTCTTATCCTCTTCAAGCAAATTCTCAAGGTACAAATAGGTACAAATGGGTAGAGAAACATTTCTTAAACAAGGCTGGACTTTTTCATTCATGAATATACATGTGCCCTTCTAAGAGGTTTCTGCTGACGTTTTATTTGTTGGCATTTTCACATACCATAGGGGAAGTTGGGAATTCAAAGCTAAGGATGTAGCCAAAGAACATGTATGACCTTCAAATTCCTTTGTAAAAGAAGAGGGCAGTAAAGAACACCTATTTGGAAGCTAACTATGAGGTCTGACACACTGCTTTAATGACATTAAAAGGAATTGAGTAAACCGTGTCCCCAATCATCTTAAATTCAGGTGTCAATTGGCAAATGTTCTAGGAAAAAGGAACCATCATCTACTATCAGCGTGACGAAACACTGGAACACAACTTTGGAGGATAAGTTGTAACTATTAATGTTAAAAATGTGCATAATCTTCAGCCTAGAATTCCTCATTTAGGAATAAATTCTGGAGAACACTCTAGCACATGTGCAGGTAAAGGAGCCATATCTTTAAAACCTAAATGTCAAAGGTAGGGAAATTAATGAATAACATATGACAAGTTCATGAAATGCATGTATTCACTCCACAGATATTTCTTGAGATTCCATTAAATGTTAGTCCTTGGTCCTTTTTTTCAGGGGCCTGAGGGATTGCCCGAGAATTTTTACAATTACCCTTATTGTTTCTTCCTAGTTCTGCTTTTGCTCAACAAGACTCCTGCTTTTTCCTTTCTTAGCGTTGCACCAATATTTTGATTTGCCTCATTGCATCTTGTCCTGGAAGTGATTGCTAGTGGCATATATCACAAGATACAGCAGATAGAGTAAACAAAGCAGGTGTGGTCCTTAAAACATGGCTTCCCAATCATAGCTGGCAGACCCCTAGAGCTCACCTCAATACCTAGATCAGAGAGAGCACATTTCCAGCTCATTACAGTTAATTACTATTAACTATTAACTGGATTAATTGAAGCCAATTATTAGAACAATGAGAATGACTGAGGGGTCTTGTACCACGGACATAAAATGGAACAGAACTGACAATATAATTGTCTCAAATTCTGACAGAAGTAATTTAATTTATCAATTTTATTATTTGTAGGCTTTTAAACTCAAAATCATTTGTTTTTTTAAATGGCATTCTTGTGTATTTAAAATTATATAATCAACTTAATTATATCTGATTATAAATCACATGACATATTTATTCTATTATTTTTTATAAATAAATGTTCAATAATAAATAACATATTCTGAATAAACTGTGAGTGTCCTCCCTTGTGATTTGTGGTCTTTTAAAATTCAGTTCATCCACGTTGAGTTCTTATTAAATATAGGGTACTATACACTGAATGCCATCTCACAGCTTAGATATGAGCTGGCCTCCAACCAGAGACTGTAGGGGATAAGTGAGAATTGTCACAACCCCCCCCCCCCCCGGAGAAACACAAAACAAAACAAAACAAAACAAAACATCCACTGTGCAAAGAGACCTCATTTATCTCTGTACAAAGAAGTGAGTAGGGGCAGCCCCGGTGGCTCAGCAGTTTAGCCCCGCCTTCAGCCCAGTCTTGGAGACCCAGGATTGATTCCACATCAGGCTCCCTGCATGGAGCCTGCTTCTCCCTCTGCCTGCCTCTCTCTCTCTCTCTCTCTCTCTCTGTGTGTGTGTGTGTGTGTGTGTGTCTCATGAATAAATAAATAAAATCTTAGAAAAAAAAAAGAAGTGAGTAAATGGAATAGGTAAAACTAGGCATCTGAGTCATCTATACCTGCTGTTTATCCTGAAGAGGTGTTCAAGCCTATGTCAGACTCTCTGTAATCTTGTTTTAGAAATAAATCTAACTGGTTAGGGGAGGAGTTAACCGATGCCATTTATCTTTACCTGGTGGGTTCTCCTGAATGACTCACTTCACCATGTTTCCAACAGCTTTCTCATGACCTCAGGAGAAATGTTTTCTTCTTAAATATGTAAGTGAGGGCAAGGAGTTCATTCTCCATCTATCTGGCCAGGGGTCTTGAATCCACCTTCAGGTGGAGAGGGTCACACTGTGGGAGTGGGGAGTTCCTGAGTCCCTACACATACAGACTCTATGCTCCTACCCTGCTATTTCCAATTCATACTTCAAGAGAACCCTCTGTAGGTTTTCATGAAGGTCCAGGTAGGTAAGATCTCCTTGTCCTCAGTGGAAGAACTATCCTTTTCCCTTAATGGCAGCAAAAAAAAAAACCACGACCTTCATTTCATGTTCCCTCTCAAACAGGAAAGCCAAGACATCATGACTGGGTGTTTATGGAAGGAAAATATCAAAAACATTGTAAATGCTGGATTCCAAATGTTGTAACTTCAGTAGAATCCAATAGAGGGTAGTAAGCAGGACCAACTTTCTTGATCTTCAGATACACAGTGAGAAGTGGATTCTATCAAGACGGACAGAGAGTGAGAGAGAAGACACAGGACTTACAGTGAGCCTCACACATCAGCTCACTGGAAGATTTGCTCAGAGTCATAGCCTCTTGCCAGAAGAGGTCACGGTGATTGAGTTGAACTGGAACCAAAGGTGCCAGGCTTCTGTACATTTACAGGACAGAGAGTACAATGTCATTACAGCTGAATGAGTGGGTGGTCTTGTGCCTGAGTGTGCATATGTGTCTCTGTGTGCATGCACACAACTAGAGAGTCAGAAAGCAAAGACATGATCTTGTTGGAGAAACATGAAATTGCAAATTAGTTTTTCTGATATGATATTGCCTCATGAATAATCAGGACACTTCTTAACCCCAGGGTGTGATTTGAATTGGAACATGGCCATATGACATTATGCAGCAGTACCTCTATCAACGGTAGCTCTAGGAGTAGAATTATTTTCTAAAGAAGTCAACCATATTAAAGTTTGTTTGTTTGTTAAATCCAAAATACTGCTAGGTACATCCATGAGCTATGGCTCAATGGGATAAAATTCCTTGGTACAAACAGCATAGACTAGGAATTCCACTCAGTTAATGACAAATCACTTTTGCATTGGGTGACTTCTCACTTTTGCATTATTTTCCCTACCTTTTTTACTCACTTTTCACATGTTAATTGTTCTTCCATTCCTACCACCCCCTCCCAAGTTAGTGGAGAATTTTGCATGCATTAATGAATAAGACAATTAATGCCCACCTGTAATTCTGACTTGAGGTTTGTAGACCATCTAATCTGAACACAAGAGGGGATCCCTGGATGGCTCAGTGGTTTGGCACCTGCCTTTGGCCCAGGGCACCATCCTGGAGTCCCAGGATCGAGTCCGCATCAGGCCCCTTGAATGAAGCCTGCTTCTCCCTCTGCCTGTGTCTCTACCTCTCTCTCTCTCTCTCTCTCTCATGAATAAATAAATAAAACCTTTAAAAAATAATCTAAACACAAGAGCATGATTTTTCAGTCTGCAAGTATTTGGAAACACACACAGACAATAGTAATGAGGCCATCACCACCCCCAATTTGGCCATCCCTAGTTAGGTTTCTGTCCTGTAAGTATACATGGTCCTGGCACCCTTGATCCCAAGAGACCTTCCCAAATTTCCCTCAAGAGAGGAGTCCAAGGTTGTGAATTGAACATCTCAATCAAGAGTCTCTACTACCAAACAATGTGCAACCTGGGAAGGACACTTACATATTTGGAGCTTGATTCCTGATATTGTGTCAGCACCCCTTTCACTTTCACTTCTGTGAACAAATAGAATATTGCCCTTTTCACACTAGGTTATCTTGCATCTGGCTCATTTGTGTCCTATGAAACTCTCATAGGAGAGGCAGATACAAGATATTTGACTTTAAGGAGATGATGTGTGTATGCTTTGTATCCTTACCTTTCTTTTTGACACAGTCTGCTCCAACCCTCCTGAATCATTCATAGGGAGAGTGGGGTACTCTAGGGCATGAAATAATTCTCTTCCAATGATTCACTTATTTACTGAACACCAAAAAGAGATTGTATTGTCTCCAACACTATAGCTACTCTCCCTCCTAGATTCTTCATCAAGGACGAAAATCCACTTCTACTTCAATATGTTACACTTAAGTATCATTAACATACCTTGGAAACTACAGAAGCAAAATATATGTCATAACTAACCATTTTTTTGGCCAGACATTAATTTTATTGAAGTTGAATTTATATACAATAAAATTAGTGAGTTTTAAGTGTATAATTTCATGAATTTAAAAATGCATACTTCTGTCTAATCTATATCCTGACCAAGGTATAGGACTTTTTTATAACCCCCAGAAAATTCTTGCCTGCTCTTTTACAAGCAGTTTCCCCACTAGTCAATCACTAATCTGATTTCTTTAATCATATCTCAGTTTTGCCAATTCTAGAGCATTGTATAAACTGTGTTCTACAGTATATGCTATTTCACTGAATTTAATGTTTTTGAGATTCATATGTGTTGGTACATGTCTCAATAATTCCTACATTTTCATTATGGAATACTGTTTTATTGTATGTATATACCAGTATTTGGTTATGCATTCACCTGTTGATTGGCAAATAGATGATGGGATTTTTGACTATTTTTTTAATGAAGCAAACTTAAATGCATGAAGTGATAGGACAACAACGTGTCAGTTTATTCAGAATTCAAATATGGTTTATTTAGAGCTCAAATACACACTACCAGCATAGTATGTTGGAAAGAATAAAGTATTTCAAGGAAAAGGGAGGGGGGAGTTTCCAGTGTCATTTCTGCAATTACTTGGAGATCTGGAAAAACTGACAATCTTTTTAATGTTGATCTTCTCCCATATCAAAAGATTATCAGCTTCTGAAAAGATAGAATATACACACATTTCCCTCCCACAAAGTACAAGTAAAAACTCTGGACATTTTATATAGAAATGAAACATAAGAAAATTTTGAAAAGTGGAGAGAATAATACAAATCAACTAGGAATTTTCAGGACCCAAGGAACAACACAACAACCCTGGGTTCTTTTTGCATTATATATCCCAAAGTTGGAGCTGAAGAAGCCAACAACCCAGAAATGCAAGGAGGTACAAATAAAAATAAATAAAACAAAAACCAATAAACAAACAAACAAAATGAACACATATACACACCCACAAACCTTGCTCACTCTACTCAAAGCACCAAGAAAGGGGTGCAGCCTAGCAAGAAAGAAAACTTTCATATCATAACTACTCTACTCAAGTCAAACACAAAAGAAAAAAGAAGTGACCCCACCTCAACTCAGGCTAGCAAAGGTCAAAGGAGACTCTAAATGTCCATCCTTGCCAGCTATACTGAGGCACCAGACAGCCTCTTCTGGTGCCATACTAGTATCAGACAAGACTATGTAGGGGGTCAAGATTTGGTCCCTATTGAACAGTGATGAGCCTTCTCCTCCTGCCATGAGAGCAGTGGAGAACAAGGCAGAGATTGGACTTCTATCACCACCCAGAAGCTAGGAGATTCTACTTCCCCACCATCACCTCTACTGGGTTAGTCAAAGGAGGCCTGAAAAAGAGTCAAGACTCTCACAATCACTCAATGGTAAGAAGGCCACACACCTTACCAGTGACACTGAGGGCAACATGAGGAAGAGTAAATCAGAATTTCTACCTCTGCTTGCCAAGGATATATCAATGGAGGCCTGCAGGAAGTCCAGACTCCCATCCTCTCTCACCTATAACCATGAGTCTTCCCACTTCAGGTGTCAGTGTGGACCAAGTGGAGACCCTGGACTTCTATTGCAAGCTGACAGTAATGAGATGACATACCCATATTTCCCCAGCACAGTGGTATCAGAGGAGACCAGCTAAAACAAAAGGCTTATATAAGATCCAGAGTCTTATAAATTATAGCCTAAAATGCTCAGATTTCAATCAAGAACCACTCATCATACCAAGAGCCAGAAAGATCTCAAAGTGAAAAGAGACTATCAATAAATAACATCAAGATAACAGAGATGTTAGAAATACCTGAAAAATATTTTAAAGAAACCATGATAAAAATGCTTCAAAGATATCTAAATATTTGGGAAACAAGTGAAAAAATAAAGGAAGCCAAAGAAATAAAGACTTTCAGTAAATATATCAAAACCATAAAGAGAAAAAAATGGAAGCTATAAAATGAAAAACATGATAACCCAGATGAAAACCTCATTGGATGAAATCAATAGCAGAATGGAGGGGACAAAAGAAAGAGTCAGTCAATTAGAAAATAGAACATTACAGTCTGAACAATAGAGAGAAAAAGGGCTGAAAAATTAAGATCCTAAGGAACTTGTAGGAGTGTAACAAAACATCTAATCATTTCACAGGAGTTGCAGAAGGAGAGAGGAAGAGGGTAAGGTTGAAAAAATAAACACACTGAGAAGTGTGGTTTATTCTAGAGATATGAGACATACAGTATTTGACACTTAATCAATGTAATACACATATTAACATGCTAAAGAGAAAAACCAGATTACATTAATTGATGCAGAAAAAGCATTTGACAAAATTCATCAATAACTGATGATATTCTCAGAAAATAGGAATAGAAGGAAACTTCCTCAACTGATTAACAGCATGTACAGATAATCTATAGCTAACATCATTCTTAATGGTAAAAGACTGAAGGTTTTTCCAATTGGATCAGTAACAAGGCAAGGGTGTCCACTCTTATCATTCTTATTTAATATATTGCTTCATGTCAGTGCAATAAAGCAATAAATGAAAATAAACGGCCACCAGATTGCAAAGGCATACATAAAATCATCCCTACTTGCAATTGTCATGACTGTTTATGTAAAAAAATCCCAAAAAACCTGACAAAAAATATTTAGAATTAATAAGTAATTTGTGTGAAGTTGCAGTATACTGGTTAACAGAAAACAAAATATTATATATATAATATATATTATATTACAGAAACAAAATATTATATATATATATATATAATATACACAGCAACTTCTTGCAAGATAAATCTATGAAGGCAAGGGAAACAAAAGCAAAAATGAACTAATGAGACTTAAGATAAAAAGCTTCTTCACAGCAAAAGAAACAGTCAACAAAACTAAAAGACAACCTACAGAATGGGAGAAGATATTTGCAAATGACCTATCAGATAAAGGGCTAGTTTCCAAGATCTATAAAGAACTTATTAAACTCAACAGCAAAGAAACAAACAATCCAATCATGAAATGGACAAAAGACATGAAGAGAAATCTCACAGAGGAAGACATAGACATGGCCAACATGCATATGAGAAAATGCTCTGCATCACTTGCCATCAGGGAAATACAAATCAAAACCACAATGAGATACCACCTCACACCAGTGAGAATGGGGAAAATTAACAAGGCAGGAAACCACAAATGTTGGAGAGGATGCGGAGAAAAGGGAACCCTCTTGCACTGTTGGTGGGAATGTGAACTGGTGCAGCCACTCTGGAAAACTGTGTGGAGGTTCCTCAAAGAGTTAAAAATAGAGCTGCCCTACGACCCAGCAATTGCACTGTTGGGGATTTACCCCAAAGATACAAATGCAATGAAACGCCGGGACACCTGCACCCCGATGTTTATAGCAGCAATGGCCACGATAGCCAAACTGTGGAAGGAGCCTTGGTGTCCAACGAAAGATGAATGGATAAAGAAGATGTGGTTTATGTATACAATGGAATATTACTCAGCTATTAGAAATGACAAATACCCACCATTTGCTTCAACGTGGATGGAACTGGAGGGTATTATGCTGAGTGAAGTAAGTCAGTAGGAGAAGGACAAACATTATATGTTCTCATTCATGTGGGGAATATAAATAATAGTGAAAGGGAATATAAGGGAAGGGAGAAGAAATGTGTGGGAAATATCAGAAAGGGAGACAGAACGTAAAGACTGCTAACTCTGGGAAACGAACTAGGGGTGGTAGAAGGGGAGAAGGGCGGGGGGTGGGAGTGAATGGGTGACGGGCACTGGGGGTTATTCTGTATGTTAGTAAATTGAACACCAATAAAAAAATAAATTAAAAAAAAAACTAATGTTGGCTTGTGGCATCTATATTCATATTTTTTGTTGTCTTTCACCTTTCCATGTTGCTGGAATTTTCACCCAAAGGATAAAGTCATTAATCTGTAAAACAAAGCAATAAGATAAACACAGTAAAAAAAAAAAAAAAAGGACAAGACAGGAATAATGCCAAATTATAAGAGAGCAAGTAAGAATTTTTTTAAACGTCATTTTAACAAAAGGAAGTGATGAAGGTAAGAAAAACAACTAAAATCATTGCATATGGTAGCAGTGAAATAAGCAGAGGGGATACCTTAAATCATATAATTATAAAATAAAGCTTACTAATTGAACTGCCTTTACAAAGACATAGAAACTTGTATTAATTTCCAAAAAAAAATACAGTAAGAGTAGAACAAAGGAAAAGGATACAAGAATGTTTGTAAGAAAGTAACAAATTTATTGACAAATAGAAGCAAAAAGGCAGAATTTTTCAATATTACTATCAGAGAATGTGTTTAGAGCCAAATGTCACTAAGAAGATATAAGCCATTGATCTTATTACCTGAAAATGAAGTTCAAAACATTTATATTATAAACAAACTACTGGATATAAATATTGGAAAGATAAAGTACATGTAATTGCCTTTATATTTTAAAGTACAAACAAAAAACCTAAAGTCTATATAAAGCAAACATAAGAACACTCTGAGAAGTATGGAATAGAAGGACAATTTGTTAGGTACATCAAGATCTAAAGACTATCAGGGGGTGGTGCCAATGGAAACTGAGCAGAGAACTGGAATTTCTATCCCATATAACTATAACAAGGAAGCAACTCCTTCACCTGAAGGAGCTGTGTTAGAGGGACCTGCTAATATATAAGACTTAAAGAATATCCATGGACTTATACATCCAAAATGCAGATTATATTGAAAATCACTCATCATACCAAGAAACAAGATCTCAAACTGCATCAACAAATGCCAACGTTAAGAGAGCACAGCTGTTAGAATTATTTGACAAAAATAAGTACCCATTATAAAAAAAATGCTTGTTAGCAATTGAGAACATACATGGAACAAATAAAAAATATAAATCCTCAGAAATAAAATAGAAAACCTCAGTAAATAAATACAAGATATGAAGGAGAACCAAATTCTATCTGTAGAATTGAAATATGCTATAGATGAAATAAAATCTTACAGGAGGAGGGCACAGCAACAGATAAGAAAATACAAGAGAAACTTGTACAAAATAATAGAAATTACCCAATCTAAAGACCCACTTAAAAATAGCCTGTGTAAAATGAATAAAACTTCTGGGGCTTGTAAGGATATAACAAAATATCTTACTTTTTATCATTAGAGTCCCAGAAAGAAAGAACAAATAGAATAAGACTGAAAGGTATTTGAATAAATAATGGCTAAAGATGTTCTAAATTTGACAAAATATAATCGTACAAATTCAAGACTCTGAATACACTTCAAAGAAATCTCCACTAAGACACATTCTATTAAAACATCTGAAAACTGAAGACAAGAAAAAGTCTTGAAAGCAGAAAAAAAAAAAAACCCACAAACATTCCCTGGAAAGGAAAACCAATTCAAGTGACAGTACATTTATCATTAGAAACCACAGAAAAAGTTTCATCTGGATGGCCCAGTAGTTGAGCATCTGCTTTTGGCTCAGGTTGTGGTCCCTGGGTCGTGGGATAGAGTCCTGCATCAGGCTCCCCACAGGGAGCCTGCCTATCCTTCTGCCTATGTCTCTGCCTCTCATAAATAAATAAAATCTTTAGAAAAAACACAGAAATGGCACATTTTTAAAGTACTAAAACAAAACTATCAGGGTTCCTGGGTGGCTCAGTTAGTTAAGCATTGATTTACCTTCAGCTCAGGTCATGATCCTGGAGTTCCAGGATTCATTCCCACATTGAGCTCCCTGCATAGCAGAAAGTCTGCTTCTCCCTCTCCCTCTACTCCTCTCCCAACTTGTTCTCTCTCTCTCATTCACTCTCTTTCTATCAAATAAATAAAATCTTCAAAACAAGAAAGAAATTGTCAATCTAGATACCTATAGTCAGTAAAAATTTGCTTCAGGAATTAAAGGGAAATCAAGACATTATGAGATGAAGGGAAACTAAGAAAATTTTTCATAAAAAAACCTTCTTTAAAAGAAAGAATGGCTAAAGAAAGTTCTCTAAACATAAAGGAAGGAAGTAATTAAAACAAGAATTTGAGAATACCAAAAAGAAGATAGTAAGGATAAAGATAGGGATGAATACAATAGACTTTCTCTTTTTTTTTTCTTTTTCAATTTTCTTCTTAACTTTTGTAAAATGTGCTAGATGGTCAAAGAAAAATTTTAATATCATCTGATAGGGTTCTAAATATATGTACAGGGAATATTTAATATGTTTATATTATAATGAGGGAGGTTTAAAAGCAATATAAATTTCCTCTAATCCATTTGAGCTGGTAAAATGTCAATACTAGTGGACTCTGACAAGTTATGTATATATAATACAATATGAATATATATAAATTTATAAAAAAATAAATCTATAAGGACACACACTTAAACCTCTTAAAACCACAATATATATAAATAAAAATTGTATTTAAAATAATATTTTACTAAACTAGAAAAGCAAAAAAAGAAATAAAAGTGTCAATAAAAGAAAACAGAACAAAAATATTAACAAACAAAAGGAAAAAATGATATATGCCTTAAAATACCAAAAATTACAATAAATATAAATGGCCTACATATAGTAATTAAAAGACAGAGATTTCAAGAAGAACCAAAATATGTCTTATTTATATGTTATCTACAAGACATTCACTTCAAATTTAGTGATATCCATAGGTTGAAAGAATGGAAAACTTACCATACAAACATTAACCAAAGTAGGAGAGATAATATATAAATTTGATTTCAGAGCAAAAACAAAGAAAAAAACAAAAACAGAAACCATGCACAGAAAGTGACATCACCTACTGATGAAAATCAATACACTAAGAAGACATATATACCTAAAAGTGCATACAACAAACAATGAAGATGAAAATTTTGCAGAGAAAAATCTGAGAAGTAAAAAAAGAAATAGTCAAATTCACAATTACAATTTGAGACTTCAACATCTCCCTTTCAACAATTGAGAGAAAATCTACAAGCAAATAACTCAGTAACACCATCAACCAAAAGGAACTAATCAACATTTATTGAACATTATATCCCCAAAAGCAGAAAAAACTCTTTTAAATAATACACTATTTAATAAATATGTACTATATATTTGGCCATAAAACAAAACTCCATTGTATACAAATACCACATCTTCTTTATCCATTCATCTTTGAATGGACACCAAGTCTCCTTCCACAGTTTAGCTTATTGCGGACATTGCTACTATAAACATTGAGGTGGAATATTACTCAGCCATTAGAAACGACAAATACCCACCATTTTCTTCAATGTCGATGGCCTGGAGGGTATTATGCTGAGTGTAGTAAGTCAATCAGAGAAGGACAAACATTATATGGTGTCATTCATTTGGGGAATATAAAAAGTATTGAAAGGGAATAAAGGGGAAAGGAGAGAAAATGAGTGGGAAATGTCAGTGAGGGTGACAGAACATGAGAGACACCTAACTCTGGGAAACGAACAAGGGGTGGTGGAAAGGGAGGTGGGCACGTTGGGGTGACTGGATGACAGGCACTGAGGGGGGAACTTGATGGGATGAGCACTGGGTATTATGCTATATGTTGGCAAATTGAACTCCAATAAAAAATTTTTAAAAAGACATGAATACACAAACTACATGTCAATACAAATCAATAAAAACTATCAATATCATTATGAAAAAAATAAAAATAAAACAAAACTGAATAAATCAAAAAAATTGAAATCATAGTTTTTAACCATAAATCTAGAAATCAATAATAGAATAATAACTGAAAAAAATCTTCAAATAATTAAAAACTGAAAACCACACTTTTAGATAATTCATGGTTCATAGAGAGAATATCAAGAGAAATAAAAAATACATTGAGCTAAATGAAAACAAAAAGATAACATGAAAATTTGAAGATCACAGATAAAGCAGTGCTAAGAGAGAAACGTATAGTGCTGAATCTTTACTTTTTTGTTTTTTATATGCCAGCCCAAGGCTTGCCAGTGGCGTGATCAAATGGCCAGGCCATTAGCTGTAGTTAGTTGTAGCCCATGAGTCAGGTTTATACTAGTAGCAATTTCTGTTAATGCTTGGGAGTAGTCTAAGACAGGTACACATAGACAATACCACAATACCAGTGAATTCAGGAGCAGGGCCATAGAAGAGGTTTATAGGCACTAAATAACCTACTGATAATCAGGCTAGGTCAAAGGATTCTGGTTTTGGTGGCCTCAGACCAGAGATCTGTTTTCCCCTCACCATGGTGCAGGGGTTTGTGTTACATGAAGTGCAAATTTCCCATCCCCCCATGGACTTCTAACCTTGGCATATGATCTCTGGTGTCTCCTGAGGACAGAAGGACATCCACTTATCAACCACTAGTCTTGTTTATTTCTGAACACTGTGAGGTCCGAGCGAAAGAAAATGAGTCCTTCCAACCTATCTTCAGACCCACACAGAGAGACAGAGAACACAGTCTTTTATCAATCCTAGGGGCTGCCAAAGTATAAACTTCAGTAAGGTCACCTCATAGGATTTTGCCATGACTTTTCTGGGGTAGGGGTGGGAGCAGAGAGCCAGGCAGAGCACCAAGATGGATAGACAGCTGTTTTCTAGCCAGGACTCCAAGGGAAGGCAGAGGGTGTGCTTATTCAAGTAAAGCCTAGGATTCTCCACTCAGAAGACTATTGCAGCAACTGCCTGGGTGTTCTGTTTTCCTGACAGTGAGTACTGTCAGGGCAATCTGAAGGAGGCGTTTTTAGCAATGCATCCCTTAAGCTTTCCACTCTCCTTTACTAATTATCTCTGAAGAACATTTAACTAAGTCTCTAAGGTCTCCTCAGGGTAACTGGACAAACTGATCCTAAAAGGTTCTACATTTTTCTTCTAAAATTTCAACAATATGCTGTCTTTCAGGGAGCTAATTAGTGCCAGAGACCTGCTTAGAATTACTAGACCTATTTATTATATAGCCCATCAAGTATGTCTGGTCCCATCATCAGAGCGCTGCAAGCACTTGCTTCCCTAGTTTTCCCTGAACTCCTCTGTGGTATCTCTAAATCAGCCCACTGGGCGAATAGCCAGGGAACTGGGGATAAAGAGAAGTACCAAAATTCCGCTCAACACCAAATAACTTACATAACAGTCCCTTAGTATACTCCAAAAACATCCTGTGGCTTTTGCTGGAACTCCTCAAGATCCATTGGCATGACTAACAAAATAGTCCATAGGATCCTCTAGCACCTTCCATGACCTAGGGGAAAAATGCCCTTCAGGACCTTCAATACTCTTCAAATGATCTGTAAAGCACCCATCTGGAATGTCTCATGTTCTCTGCTAGCACCTCCTAAAGATGACTTATGGATTTTGAGGTGTTTTGCTCAAAGCTTGCAAGTGTTAAGATAATAAACCCAAATTAAAATAGTAGTCAAGTTTTTTTAAATGCTTACTGCAATACTATAAGTAAGAGACTAAGCCAGAGAAACCACTGGCTACTCCTTGTTTCATTTCCCACTATGGGACAGCACCCATGGGGGATCAGGGAGACCAGATGTAGGGATCGTTTCACTGCTAAGGGAGTCCTGAACAAAAGGCTTCTGCATTTTACAAAACCAGAGGGCCTAGAGAGATTGAGGGAGACGTAGGGGTGGAAAAGTATTAAGTTCTCCAGAATGGAGAAATGTGCCTTCAAAATTATTTCTCTCCTTCCCCTGATAAAGAGGTTTCACTTGAGGAAGTGGTCTTTGAGGAAAACATTGGCTAAAGATCAAGAAGCCTCTGAGTGGAGGTGCCTGCACGGTAGGACTATTACTGTGTGTAACAGCACAGCCAGCTAGGGGTCCTGCAATTCGCTTTGGGGACTGCATTGCACTGGCTGTGCAGCAAATCTGTTGTGGGGAGATCAGGTAAAGCCTTTTTAGTTACAGGTGGTTGGACAAATCACACATATTTTAGCAACAAAGAGCTGGTCTCCTTAGACACTAGAAAAAAAGAACAAAGCAAATCTAAAACAAGCAGAAAGGAAATGATAAAGATCACATCAATTAAAATTACAGCAGGCAAACAATAGGGAATCAATGGATTAAAGTTTGGTACTTTAAAAGGAACAATAAAAGACAAAATGCTAGCAAGGATAACAATTAAAAAAAGAGAGAATACACACAGATCACCAATATCAGGAATGAAACTGATGGTTGTTTCTTTCTAAACATTCTGAAGGGTGGGAGGGGCAAGATGGCAGAAGAGTAGGGTCCCCAAGTCACCTGTCTCCACCAAATTACCTAGAAATCCTTCAAATCATTCTGAAAATCTACGAATTCGGCCTGAGATTTAAAGAGAGACCAGCTGGAATGCTACAGTGAGAAGAGTTCGCGCTTCTATCAAGGTAGGAAGACGGGGAGAAAGAAATAAAGACACAAAAGGCCTCCAAGGGGAGGGGCCCAGGAGGAGCCGGGCTGAGGCCGGGGCGAGTGTCCCCAGGACAGGAGAGCCCCATCCCGGAGGAGCAGGAGCTGCACCAACCTTCCCGGGGGAAAGGGGCTCGCAGGGAGTTGGAGCAGGACCCAAGAGGGCGGGGATGCCCTCGGGCTCCCGGGGACACTAACAGACACCTGTGCCCCGGGAGAGTGCGCCGAGCTCCCTAAGGGCTGCAGCGCGCACCGGGACCCGGAGCAGCTTGGGGGGGCGCTGGGGGCGGCAGGGGCTCGGGGGGGCTGCGGGGCGGGAGCAGCTTGGGGGGCTCAGGCGGAGGAAGAGGCTCCGCGGAGGGGGCTGCGGGGCGGGAGCAGCTCGGGGGGGCTCGGGCGGCGGCTCTGCGGAGGGGGCTGCGGGGCGGGAGCGAATCTAACAGCGCAGGCCCCGGAGCACAGGGCGCCAGGACACAGCCCAGGATCCGGCCTCCCCCGGGACAGGCAGAGGCCGGGAGGGCCCAGGACAGCAAGGACGCTCCTGCCCCGAGCTGAGCAGATCAGCGGCCCCGCCCCGGAGCCTCCAGGCCCTGCAGACGGAGAGCTCCGTGGTTACTGCGAGGGCTGACTCCAGGGCTCCAGAGCTGGCCCCGCCACTGCGGTTGTTCCTCCTGGGGCCTCACGGGGTGAACAACCCCCACTGAGCCCTGCACCGGGCAGGGGCAGAGCAGCTCCCCCAAGTGCTAACACCTGAAAATAGCACAACAGGCCCCACCCCCAGAAGACCAAATAGAGGGACAAGGGAAAAACAAATTATTGACCATGCAGCATTGGAAAGTTCCAGGGGAAGTCAAGGGACTTACAGTATACAGAATCAGAGGATACTCCCCCGTGGGTTTTCTCTTTCCTTTTTTTTTTTTTTTTTTTTTTTTTTGGCTTTTTGATTTTTGATTTGTTTGCTTTCCCCCACTCTTTCTTTCTTTCTTTCTTTCTTTCTTTCTTTCTTTCTTTCTTTCTTTCTTTCTTTCTTTTTTTCTCTTTTTTCGTTTTTTCTTCCTTTTTTTCTTTTTTTCTTTTTCTCTTTTCTTTCCTTCTTTCTCTCTTCTCTTTTTCTCCTTTTCCCAATACAACTTGTTTTTGGCCACTCTGCACTGAGCAAAATGACTAGAAGGAAAACCTCACCTCAAATGAAAGAATCAGAAACAGTCCTCTCTCCCACAGTTACAAAATTTGGATTACAATTCAATGTCAGAAAGCCAATTCAGAAGCACTCTTTTAAAACTACTGGTGGCTCTAGAAAAAGCAGAAAGGACTCAAGAGAATTCACGACTGCAGAATTTAGATTCAATAAGGAAGAAATTAAAAATCAATTGAATGGGATGCAATCCAAACTATAAGTCCTAACAACGAGGGTTAACGAGGTGGAAGAATGAGTGACATAGAAGACAAGTTGACGGCAAAGAGGGAAACTGAGGAAAAAAGAGACAAACAATTAAAAGACCATGAGGATAGATTAAGGGAAATAAGTGACAGCCTGAGGAAGAAAAATCTAGGTTTAATTGGTGTTCCCGAGGGTGCCAAAAGGAACAGAGGTCCAGAATATGTATTTGAACAAATCATAGCTGAAAACTTTCCTAATCTGGAAAGGGAAACAAGCATTCAGATGTAGGACAAAGAGAGATCCCCACCCAAAAAATCAATAAAAACTGCTCAACACCTCGACATTTAATAGTGAAGCTTGCAAGTTCCAAAGATAAAGAGAAGATCCTTAAAGCAGCAAGAGACAAGAAATCCCTGACTTTTATGGGGAGGAATATTAGGGTAACAGCAGACCTCTCCACAGAGACCTGGCAGGCCAGAAAGGGCTGGCAGGATATATTCAGGGTCCTAAATGAGAAGAACATGCAACCAAGAATACTTTATCCAGCAAGACTCTCATTCAGAATGGAAGGAGAGATAAAGAGCTTCCAAGACAGGAAGGAACTGAAAGAATATGTGACCTCCAAACCAGCTCTGCAAGAAATTTTAAGGGGGACTCTTAAAATTCCCCTTTAAGAAGAAGTTCAGTGCAACAATCCACAAAAAGAAGGACTGAATAGATATCATTATGACACTAAATTCATATCTTTCAATAGTAACTCTGAACGTGAACGGGCTTAATGACCCCAAAAAAGGTGCAGGGTTTCAGACTGGATAAAAAAGCAGGACCCATCTATTTGCTGTCCACAAGAGACTCATTTTAGACAGAAGGACCCCTACAACCTGAAAATAAAAGGTTGGAGAACCATTTACCATTCAAATGGCCCTGAAAGAAAGCAGGGGTAGCAATCCTTATATCAGACGAACTAATATTTATCCCGAAGACTGTAGTGACAGATGAAGAGGGACACTATATCACACTTAAAGGATCTAACCAAAAAGAGGACTTAACAATCATCAATATATATGCCCCGAATGTGGGAGCTGCCAAATATATTAATCAATTAATAACCAAAGTTAAGACATACTTAGATAATAATACACTTATACTCGGTGACTTCAATCTAGCTCTTTCTTTACTCGATAGGTCTTCTAAGCACAACATCTCCAAAGAAACGAGAGCTTTAAATGATACACTGGACCAGATGGATTTCACAGATATCTACAGAACTTTACATCCAAACTCAACTGAATACACATTCTTCTCAAGTGCACATGGAACTTTCTCCAGGATAGACCACATACTGGGTCACAAAAGGGGTCTGAACCGATACCAAAAGATTGGGATTGTCCCCTGCATATTCTCAGGCCATAATGCCTTGAAATTAGAACTAAATCACAAGAAGAAGTTTGGAAGGATTCAAGCACGTGGAGGTTAAGGACCATCCTGCTAAAAGATGAAAGGGTCATCAAGTAAATCAGGAAAGAATTAAAAAGATTCAGGGAAACTAATGAGAATGAAGATACAACCATTCAAAATCTTTGGGATACAGCAAAAGCAGTCGTGAGAGGGAAATACATCACAATACAAGAATCCATCCAAAGACTGGAAACAACTCAAATACAAAAGCTAACCTTACACCTAAAGGAGCTAGAGAAAATACAGCAAAAAGATCCTACACCCAACAGAAGAAGAGAGTTCATAAACATTCGAGCCAAACTCAATGAAATAGACACCAGAAGAACTGTGGAACAGATCAACAAAACCAGGAGTTGGTTTTTGAAAAAATTAATAAGAGAGAATAACCATTAGCCAGCCTTATTAAAAAGAAGAGAGAGAGACTCAAATTAGTAAAATTATGAATGATAAACGAGAGATCACTACCAACACCAAGGAAATACAAACAATTTTAAAAACATATTATGAACAGCTATACCCCAATAAATTAGGCAATCTAGAAAGAAATGGACGCATTTCTGGAAAACCACAAACAACCAAAACTGTATCAGGAAAAAATAGAAAACCTGAACAGGCCAATAACCAGGGAGGAAATGGAAGCAGTCATCAAAAACCTCCCAAGACACAAAAGTCCAGGGCCAGATGGCTTCCCTGGGGAATTCTATCAAACGTTTAAAGAAGAAATCATACCTATCCTAATAAAGCTGTTTGGAAAGATAGAAAGAGATGGAGTACTTCCAAATTTGTTCTATGAGGCCAGCATTACCTTAATTCCAAAACCAGACAAAGACCCCACCAAAAAGGAGAATTATAGACCAATATCCCTGATGAACATGGATGCAAAAATTCTCAACAAGATACTAACCAATAGGAATCAACAATACATTAAGAAGATTATTCACCATGAAAAAGTAGGATTTATCCCCGGGACACAAGGCTGGTTCAACACTCGTAAAACAATCAATGTGATTCATCATATCAGCAAGAGAAAAACCAAGAACCATATGATCCTCTCATTAGATGTAGAGAAAGCATTTGACAAAATACAGCATCCATTCCGGATCAAAACTTTCCAGAGTATAGGGATAGAGGGAACATTCCTCAACATCTTAAAAGCCATCTATGAAAAGCCCACAGCAAATATCATTCTCAATGGGGAAGCACTGGGAGCCTTTCCCCTAAGATCAGGAACAAGACAGGGATGTCCACTCTCATCACTGCTATTCAACATAGTACTGGAAGTCCTAGCCTCAGCAATCAGACAACGAAAAGATATTAAAGGCATTCAAATTGGCAAAAAAGAAGTCAAACTCTCCCTCTTCGCCAATGACATGATACTCTGCATAGAAAACCCAAAGCCTCCACCCCAAGATTGCTAGAACTCATACAGCAATTTGGTAGCGTGGGAGGATAAAAATTAATGTCCCAGAAATCAATGGCATTTCTATACACTAACAATGAGACTGAAGAAAGAGAAATTAAGGAGTCAATCCCATTTACAATTGCACCCAAAAGCATAAGATACCTAGGAATAAACCTAACCAAAGAGGTAATGGATCTATACCCTCAAAACTATAGAACAATTCTGAAAGAAATTCAGGAAGACACAAAGAGATGGAAAAATATTTCATGCTCATGGATTGGAAGAATTAATATTGTGAAAATGTCAATATTACCCAGGGCAATTTACACGTTTAAGGCAATCCCAATCAAAATACCATGGACTTTCTTCAGAGAGTTAGAACAAATTATTTTAAGATTTGTGTGGAATCAGAAACACCCCGAATAGCCATCGTAATATTAAAAAAGAAAACCATATCTGGGGGCATCACAATGCCGGATTTCAGGTTGTACTACAAAGCTGTGGTCATCAAGACAGTGTGGTACTGGCACAAAAACAGACACATAGAACAATGGAACAGAATAGAGAACCCAGAAATGGACCCTGAACTTTATGGTCAACTAATATTCGCTAAAGGAGGAAAGATACCCATTGGAAGAAAGACAGTCTCTTCAATAAATGGTGCTGGGAAAATTGGACATCCACATGCAGAAGAATGAAACTAGACCACTCTCTTTCACCATACACAAAGAAACTCAAAATGGTTGAAAGATCTAAATATGAGACAAGATTCCATCAAAATCCTAGAGGAGAACACAGGCAACACCCTTTTTGAACCTTTTAAAACCCAGTTGGTCACATGTATTATATTTCTCACACATGTAGGATTTGTTTTCTAATATTTTGTTGAGGAATTTTACAAAAGAGTTCAAGAAAATATTGGTGTATCTTTTTCTTATTGTAGTTTGTATGGTTTTGCTACCAGCAGAGTATGGTTTCAATAAAATAAGTCAGACCATTTATTACAGAGACTGTCTTTCTTCCAGTGGATAGTCTTTCCTCCTTTATCGAATATTAGTTGACCATAAAGTTGAGGGTCCATTTCTGGATTCTCTATTCTGTTCATTTGTTCTATGTGTCTGTGTTTGTGCCAGTACCACACTGTCTTGATGACCACAGCTTTGTAGTACAACCTGAAATCTGGCATTGTGATGCCCCCAGGTATGGTTTTCTTTTTTAAAATTCCCCTGGCTATTCAGGGTCTTTTCTGATTCCACATAAATCTTAAAAAAAATTTGTTCCATCTCTCTGAAGAAAGTCTATGGTATTTTGATAGGGATTGCATTAAATGTGTAAATTGCCCTGGGTAGCATTGACATTTTCACAATATTAATCCTTCCAATTCATGACCATGGAATATTTTTCCATCTCTTTGTGTCTTCCTCAATTTCTTTCAGAAGTGTTCTATAGTTTTTAGGGTATAGATCCCTTACCTCTTCAGTGCTGGGAAAATTGGACATCCACATGCAGAAGAATGAAACTAAACCACTCTCTTGCACCATACACAAAGGTAAACTCAAAATGGATGAAAGAGCTAAATGTGAGACAAGATTCCATCAAAATCCTAGAGGAGAACACAGGCAACACCCTTTTTGAACTCGGCCACAGTAACTTCTTGCAAGATATATCCACGAAGGCAAAAGAAACAAAAGCAAAAATGCACTATTGGGACTTCATCAAGATAAGAAGCTTTTGCACAGCAAAGGATACAGTCAACAAAACCTAAAGACAACCTACAGAATGGGAGAAGATATTTGCAAATGACGTATCAGATAAAGGGCTAGTTTCCAAGATCTATAAAGAACTTCTTTTTTTTAAATTTTTTTTAATTTATTTATGATAGGCACGCAGTGAGAGAGAGAGAGAGAGAGAGGCAGAGACACAGGCAGAAGGAGAAGCAGGCTCCATGCACTGGGAGCCCGACGTGGGATTCGATCCCGGGTCTCCAGGATTGCACCCTGGGCCAAAGGCAGGCGCCAAACCGCTGTGCCACCCAGGGATCCCCTATAAAGAACTTCTTAAACTCAACACTGAAGAAACAAACAATCCAATCATGAAATGGGCAAAAGACATGAAGAGAAATCTCACAGAGGAAGACATAGACATGGTCAACATGCACATGAGAAAATGCTCTGCATCACTTGCCATCAGGGAAATACAAATCAAAACCACAATGAGATACCACCTCACACCAGTGAGAATGGGGAAAATTAACAAGGCAGGAAACCACAAATGTTGGAGAGGATGCGGAGAAAAGGGAACCCTCCTACACTGTTGGTGGGAATGTGAACTGCTGCAGCCACTCTGGAAAACTGTGTGGAGGTTCCTCAAAGAGTTAAAAATAGCCTTGCCCTACGACCCAGCAATTGCACTCTTGGGGATTCACCCCAAAGATACAGATGCAATGAAACGCCGGGACATCTGCACCCCGATGTTTCTAGCAGCAATGTCCACAATAGCCAAACTGTGGAAGGAGCCTCGGTGTCCATCGAAAGATGAATGGGTAAAGAAGATGTGGTTTATGTATACAATGGAATATTCCTCAGCCATTAGAAACGACAAATACCCACCATTTGCTTCAACGTGGATGGAACTGGAGGGTATTATGCTGAGTGAAATGAGTCAGTCGGAGAAGGACAAACATTATATGTTCTCATTCATTTGGGGAATATAAATAATAGTGAAAGGGAATAGAAGGGAAGGGAGAAGAAATGTGTGGGAAATATCAGAAAGGGAGACAGAGCATGAAGACTCCTAACTCTGGGAAACGAATTAGGGGTGGTGGAAGGGGAGGAGGGCGGGGGGTGGGGGAGAATGGGTGATGGGCACTTAAGGGGGCACTTGACGGGATGAGCACTGGGTGTTATTCTGTATGCTGGCAAATTGAACACTAATACAAAATAAATTTATCATTTTAAAAAAAAAGGAAGGAGCATAGGAAGAAAAAAAAAGAAAGTAAGCTTAGGAAAAAAGAGAAAAACAATTAAAAGACCATGATTAAAGGTTAAGGGAAATAAATGACAGCTTCAGAAGGAAAAATCTACATTTAATTGGGGTTCCAGAGAATGCTGAGAGGGACAGAGGTCCAGAAAGCATATTTGAACAAATCATAGCTGAAAACTTTCCTAATCTGGGAAGGGAAACAGACATTCAGATCCAGGAGATAGAGAGATCTCTCCCTAAAATCAATAAAAACCATTCAACATGTTGACATTTAATAGTGAAACTTGCTATTTCCAAAGATAAAGAGAAAATCCTAAAGCATCGAGAGGCAGGAGATTCCTAACTTATATGGGGAGAAATATTAGATTAACATCAGACCTCTCCACAGAGACCTGGCAGACCAGAAAGGGCTGGCAGGATATATTCAGGGTCCTAAATGAGAAAAAAGATCACAATGACATTTCAATAAACATCTATTAGAGCAGTTAAAATAAAACATAGGGGCGATAACCAATAGTGGTGAGGCTGTGAAGAAACTATTTCTCAAAACTGCCGGTTGGAGTGTGAAATTTTATAGCAACTCTGGAAGAGATTATGGTTAGCATCTTAAAAAAACTAAACATAAACACCTGACCTACTGGGCATTTATCCTAGAGATAGAAATATCCACACATGTTGTATACTAATGAGCCTGACTCTATGATGACAGCTTCCAAATGGTGCTGCTTCTTCACTTTTGCCTTCTGCCCTACATCTGATGAGAACTGGTGAGAAATCCTGGGGTTCCTCTCTTAGGTCCTGCTGGGAAAGTCAGAACCTGTAAGCTTTCTTAAAGGAATACCCAGGGGAAAACAAGAAGACCAAAAGTAAAATAACCAAAACACAATAGGAATTAATGAAAAATTTAAAAGTAAACAAGCATAATTTAATAAAGTAAAAAATAAATATTAGAAAAATAATACTATTTTATCAATAAAGCCAAAATCCGGTTCTGTGAAGATCAAGAAAATGAAATTAGAAATTGTGGTCCAATAAAAATTGAGAAGAAAGACTAAATTTAAAAATTGGTCTTGAGAAAGGAGGCAAAGAACATAAATAGAGGCAATAAATGACAGAGATATACAATATCAGGTATGACTTTATATATATATTTGAAAACCTACAGAAAATGGATGTTCTCCCTGCAGGGGTGGCATGGGGTGGGGGAGAGAATGATTAAAAACAGCTCAAAGAGAAATAGAAAACTTGAAGAGACTAATGAAACTTTAAAGATATTGTAAAGATTGCTAAAACTAGTAAAACAGTTCAGCAAATTAAAAAAAGAAAATGGTCACTGACCACAGCGCTAGCTCTCCAGATTGCTGTTTTCATCACAAGCTGAGCCAGACCACATAGAAGCAACTATGTCTAAAGGACCCACAGTTGGCATTGATCTTGGCACCACCTACTCATGTGGGTGTTTTCCAGCACAGGAAAGTGAAAATATGCCAATAATTAGGAAAACTGAACCACCTCAAGTTATGTCTCCTTTAAGTGACACTGAACAATTGATTGGTTATGATGCGAAGAATAAGTTGCGATGAACCCCACCAACACAGTTTTTGATTCTGAATGCCTGATTGAATGTATATTGACAATGCTGTTGTCCAGTCTGATATGAAGCACTGATGCTTCACGGTGGTGAGTGATTATGGCAGGCCCAAGGTTCAAGTAGAATACAAGGAAGAAACAAGTCTCTATCCAGAGGAAGTGCCCTCTTTGGTTTTGACAAAGATGAAGGAAATTGCAGAAGCTTATCTGAGAAAGACTGTTACCAATGCAGTTGTCACAGTACATGCTTACTTTAATGATTCTCAGCATTAAGGTACCAAAGATGCTGGAATTATTGCTGTCTTAATATACTTAGAATCATTAATGAGCCAACTGCTGGTGCTATTGATTATGACTTAGACCGAAAGGTTGGAGCTGAAAGGAACCTGCTGACCTTTGACTTAGGAGGTGGCACTCTTGACGGGTCAATCTTCAATATTAAAGATGTGTTCTTTGAGGTGAAATCTACACCTGGAGACACCAACTTAGGTGAAGACTCTGATGACTTAATGGTCAACCATTTTATTGCAAGTTCAAATGCAACTTAAAAAAAGTACATTGGAGAGAGCAAGAAAGCAATCCATTACCTCCATACTGCTTGCAAACATGCTAAGCATACACTTTCTTCCAGAACCCAGGCAAGTATTGATATTGATTCTCTGTATGAAGGAATCAATTCCTTCATTATTCACGCCCAAATTGAAGAATTAAATGCTGACCTCTCCCATGGTACCCTGCACCCTATAGAGAAAGCCCTTTAGGATGCAAAGCTATACAACTGTCAGATCCACAATATTGTGCTGGTGGGTGGTCCTACTCATATTTTCATAAACTTCTATAAGACTTCTTCAGTAGAAAGGAACTGAATAAGAGCATCAACCCTGATGAGACTATTGCTAATGATGCAGTTATCCAGGCACCATCCTTTATGGAGACAAATCTGAAAATGTTTAAGATTTGCTGCTTTTGGATGTCACTCCTTTTTCTCTTGGCTTTGAAACTGCTGAAGGAGTTATGGCTGTCTTCAAGTACAATACTACCATTCCTACCAAACTGATGCAAACATTCACTACCTACTTTTACAATCAGCTTGGTGTGCTCATTCAGATTTATGAAAGTGAACATGCTATGACCAAGGATAACAACCTACTTGGCAAGGCATTCCTCAGATTGAAGTCAGTTTTTTATATTGATATTAATTGTATTCCAACGTCTCTGCTGCCAATAGGAGTACAGAAAAGGAGAACAAGATTACCATCACTAATGAGAAGGGCCATTTAAGTAAGGAAGACATTGAATGCATGTTGGAGGAAACTGAGAAATACAAAGCTGAAAATAAGAAGCAGCATAACAAGGTGTCTTCCAAGAATTCCCTTTAATCTTATGCATTCCACATGAAAACAAATGTTGAAAATGAAAAACTTCGGAGCAAAATCAATGATGAAGACAAACAAAATATTCCTTAAAAATGATTTTATTTATGTATTCATGAGAAACAGACAGGCAGAGATATAAGCAGAGGGATAAGTAAGCAGTCTCTCTGTGAGCTCTCCAATGTGGGACTTGATCTTAGGACTCTGGGATCACCACCGGAGCCAAAGGCAGACATTCAACCACTGAGCCACCCAAGTGCTCCCAAACAAAACATTCTTGACAAGTATAATGAAATAATAAACTATCTTGATAAGAATCAGACTCAGAGAAGGAAGAATTTGAACATAAGCAGAAAGAGCTGGAGAAAGTCTGCAGCTCCATCATTACCAAGCTCTACCAGCATACAGAAGGCATGTCAGGAGGAATGCCTCAAGCCTTCCCTGGTGGTGGATCTCCTCCATCTGGTGGTGCCTCCTCTGAGCTCACCATTGAAGAGGTTGCATAAGCCAACCTTGAAAGAGGTTTTGCATTCTTCCACACACAACATTTGAAGGACCCAAATTTGTAGCAAATTCCATGGCAGTCTTAAAGTCAAGCTGCTATAGTAAATAAACTGATATTCTTGATATTTTAATATAGAATATGTGCACAGGAAAGGGAAATAAACATTACATTTTATAGGCATTGTATTGTAAGTGGAAATGCAATGTCTTAAATAAAGCTGTATTAAGATTAAAAAAAAGAGAGAGAAAAAACACAGGCATGTGACAGAAGATGAAAATAACTACCAAAATTCAACCTGCATTTCAGGACAGGAAGAACAATAGATCTGAAAATACAGGTAAGCCAGGAACAAACTGATAAACATTTTCTCCAAGAAATCTAAGGAAACATGATAATTAGTGACAAAATACCAGGGCATCCCCATGAGACAGCTTTAAGATAAGAATTTGTTCTTCTACTCATTCATTCATTGCTACTAATTATTATTGTACTGAAAGGTCTTGCTAATGTTTCCAGCCAACTAACCAAAATTTAATATTAGAAAGGAAAAATAAAAACTGTCTTTTTTTGCAGAAAGTAAGGTAGTTTATTGTAAACATACAGAGTATTCAGTTGAAAAATTGATGAATTAACATGAGTCAATTAAAGAGGTTAAATCAAAATTAACAAAAACTAATAAAGATTGTCCTTCTCCAATTGACTTATTTCACTCGGCATAATACCCTCCAGTTCCATCCACATCAAAGCAAATGGTGGGTATTTGCCGTTTCTAATGGCTGAGGAATATTCCATTGTATACATAGACCACATCTTCTTTATCCATTCATCTTTCGATGGACACCGAGGCTCCTTCCACAGTTTGGCTATTGTGGACATTGCTGCTAGAAACATCGGGTGCAGGTGTCCAGGCATTTCACTGCATCTGTATCTTTGGGGTGAATCCCCAGCAGTGCAATTGTTGGGTCGTAGGGCAGATCTAATTTTAACTCTTTGAGGAACCTCCACACAGTTTTCCAGAGTGGCTGCACCAGTTCACATTCCCACCAACAGTGCAGGAGGGTTCACTTTTCTCCGCATCCTCTCCAACATTTGTGGTTTCCTACTTTGCTAATTCTCCCCATTCTTACTGGTGTGAGGTGGTATCTCATTGTGGTTTTGATTTGTATTTCCCTGATGGCAAGTGATGCGGAGCATTTCCTCATGTGCATGTTGGCCATGTCTATGTCTTCCTCTGTGAGATTTCTCTTCATGTCTTTTGCCCATTTCATGATTAGATTGTTTGTTTCCTTGCTGTTCAGTTTAATAAGTTCTTTATAGATCTTGGAAACTAGCCCTTGATGTGATATGTCATTTGCTCTCTCAAATCTTTTAAAAATGAACATCGAAGACATTTGAGAAATATTTATAATCTCTGCAGAGGTGCTTTTATATGTGTAATGGGTGCATAAATGCACTTTTTAAAATTTTCATTTCTCTAGAATAAATTACCAGGAGTGCTACACTGAACCATGTGTTAATTGTATGCAAAATCTTATATGGTCTCATTCATTTGGGGAATATAAAAAATAGTGAAAGGGAATAAAGGGGAATGGAGAAAAAATGAGTGGGAAATATCAGAAAGGGAGACAGAACATGGAAGACTCCTAACTCTGGGAAACAAACTAGGGGTGGAAGAAGGGGAGGGGGGTCGGGGTGGGGGTGACCGGGTGACAGGCACTGAGGTGGGCACTTGACAGGATGAGCACTGGGTGTTACTCTGTATGTTGGCAAATTGAACACCAATAAAAAATCAATTTATTATTAAAAAAAACTAATAATGAAACTTCCTATGTAGCAGGATGAACCAATGATAAAATTCTCTAGAAAAAAATATTCTCCATTCACATTAGTGAAGACAAAGACATGTGAAAAACATCTCATACATATATCAAGATAATCAAAAAATTTTGAACCAAAGGTTAAAAAAATCTGAGCCAACAGAAAGCCATACTATACTTTTGACTGTGAAAGCCCTACATTATGAAAATATTGTTTCTTCTCCACTTAACTTCATTCAGAATGTCCCAATCAGACTTTTAGTTTCAAATAGTGGACTTAGCACATGCATTTATATATTCTCCCCCTCAAGATTTCATTTAAATGATACCAAAACAAGAAGATACAAGAAGACACTGACCAAAAAGAATTTAAGATCAAGACAGAGTGAAGATAGAAGAATATTCGTTCACTGTCCGGCGGAGACTTGGAACTGCTGAATGGTGCCAATCTGCCCTACCCAACCCTGAAGGATCTTGCATTTGGTGCCTATAGGGCTAATGGGGGGAAAACAGAGAATTAAGTTCTGTGTGTGGAGCAGAGGCTTTCATCACCACACCATTACTCACAAACAATAAAGACCC
The DNA here is from genome assembly GCF_048164855.1 of Canis lupus baileyi. Classification (NCBI taxonomy): domain Eukaryota; kingdom Metazoa; phylum Chordata; class Mammalia; order Carnivora; family Canidae; genus Canis; species Canis lupus. Next base: position 26,523,374 of record NC_132857.1, on the reverse strand, counting down.
ACAGGAGTCTCAGTAGCCAAACTTGTTCTCTCCAGGCAGAAAGGTGAGAAGTCATAAAGATTTTGAATAATCTGGGGGAGGGATGCCAGGGTGGCTCAGAGGTTAATCATCTGCCTTCAGCTCAGTGTGTGATACTGGAGTCCCAGGATCAAGTCCCACATCTGGCTCCCTGCTTGGAGCCTGCTTCTCCTTCTGCCTGTGTCTCTGCTTCTTTCTTTCTTTCTTTCTTTCTTTCTTTCTTTCTTTCTTTCTTTCTCCCTCTCTCTTTCTCTCTTTCTCATGAATAAATAAACAAAATCTTTTTAAAAAATCTGGAGGAGAACTAGACCGCTGTTAGGAGGCTAACAGGCTAAGGCTAAGGCTCCTAAGGCTGTTAGGAGGCTTGAGAAAAGCATGCAATGATATGTCCCTGCTCCCTCCTTCACTGAATAAAGCTGGCTAGACCCCAACCTGCCCATCTCAAAGTAAAGGCCTTCAGTGGACAATCCCTATCTACATGCACATGCCAATCAGGCTTACCTTTCTTCATTCTTAAATATGAAATGAAACATGACAACCAAGGAAACCAGGCATTTAAGGAAAGATCATTAATGTACACCAATGGGCATAAAATCATGATTACACACACAAAAAAAATGTTCAATGAATATTTGTGGAATAAGTGACTGGCCAAAAGAAAAGTAACAAACACTGACAGTGGAGGAAATGTAACTAAGGAAATGGAAAATAAATTAACATATAAAACAAGAAGTCTAGTATCTTTGGTGAAGTTTGGAATTATATTCCTCCCATAAAATAGCAACAGGCTATTAAATAAGTAAGATAGACAAAAAGAGGGAAGGAAGGAAGGAAGGAAGGAAGGAAGGAAGGAAGGAAGGAAGGAAGGAAGGAAGGAAAGAAAAGACTGATGGAAAGGAAGGGAGGAGAGTAAACTAGAGAGAAAGAAAGAGACAGACAGACAGACAGACAGAGAGAAAGGCAGACAGAAAGAAAGTAGGGAGAAAGAGGAAGGAAGGGAGGGAAGGAAGGAAGAAATTCCTAAGATTTTTTTAAATGAAGTTCCCCCCCCCATAAAAAAGGTTGAAAGATAAAACAAAGGAAAGTAAACAAAATGTTTTTAAAAATAAGAGATAAAATACATAAGAAAAGGTCAATTTTGAGGATGCATGGTGGGCACATAGCTAATTGTTCTAGAGTTCTGGAGCTATAGGGGAGTGTACTCTACAATATGCCCAGATCTAGAGAGTATATGTGTATATGAACACACAGCACATATGCACATACATGTATGCACATTTGTATGTGCACATATGTACCCATACCCATATGCATGCATGCACAGACATATGTTGGCCCCCATGCACACATGCACTTGCATTGCTAACACCCCACCCCAGATGGATGTTTTCGTCTGTCCCTACTTTAGATGCATATACTCAGTACTCCATGATCCCAAATCCTACCTGGAAGGACAGATGGGGCAGAGTGTGTAGCAGTGCACCCTAATTTGGGAGCGGAGGCACCATGAGTGGGCAAGAGTAAGAACATGTAGATGTGCCCAGACACATGCTTCAAGTGGTTCCTAATATGGCACCAATGTTCTGCCAGTGTTTTAAAAATAATTTTGATTTCTACATCCACCATTTAGTTAAATTTAAGTGGATATTCTGATTGAAATTGAGATCTAGCACCCCCAAATTCACTCCCACTCTCCCTCTAAGCCCTTCTGTATTTCCACCATGCCCAAGGTCACCCAATCTGGATAAATGGGCACCACAGAAATGACACATTTTTTAAGTACTAAAAGAAAACTGCTAGGACACCTGGATGGCACAGTCAGTGAAGCATCTCCTTTTGGCTCAGGTTATCCAGCTCCCTGCTCAGCAGGGCAGTATGCTTTTCCCTCTCCCTCTGCCCCTCCCCCCAACTTGAGCAAACTCTCTCAAATAAATAAAAAATCTTGAAGTAAAGAATACATAAAAATATACAACAATCAATGAAAACATACAACTGAATACAAAAATTAACAAAGAAATTAAACACTTCACATAAGGAAATATCTGTAAGGCTAGTAAACATATGATTAGATGTTCACATGAATGAATTATTAGAGAAAAGAAAAGAAAAAGAGCAAAACAAACAAACAAAAGCCCACATTGTGGTTTATCACTACACACTCACTGGAATGGCCAAAATTGAAAATACAGATAATCCAAATTTGGGGAATGGGTCAAATGAACCTCTCATACATTGCTTTTCAGGCTGTAAAATGTGTAATAACATTGGGAAACTGGCAGTTCTGAATAAAGATTAACCAATTCTCACCCTATGTTCCTACAATTCCACTTCTACTTGAATACCTATATTAGTTTTCTAGGGCTTCCAAAACAAAGTGTGATAAATTAGCAGAAACAGAAATGCATTGTTTCAGAGTCCCAGAGGCTAGAAGTCTCAGATCAAGCTATCACCAGGTCCAGCCTCCCTCTGAAGAGAGGAGAATGGAAGGATCTCTTCAGGCCTCTGTCCTAGTTTGTTTGTTTGTTTGTTTGTTTGTTTGTTTTTGGTAGATCCTAGGCTTGTAGCAGTTCTCCAGTCTTTTCATGTCATTATCCCTGTTTGCGTACCTATGGCCAAACCCCTCTTTTTTTGTAAGGACACTAGCTATACTGTGTCCAGTTATGGCCTATCTAAACAAATTATAAATGCAGCAACCTTATTTCCAAATAAGATCACATTCTGAAATACTAGGGGTTAGGACTTCAACAATGTGAATTTTGGAAAATATAATTCAAGACCTAACAATACCCAACAGAAGTGAAAACATATGTTCACCAAAAGTCACATATAAACCCATTCATAGCAGTTTTATCCATAATAGTCCAAAGTGAAAATAAACCAAATATCTAGGGATGCCTTGGTGGCTCAGCGGTTGAGCACCTGTCCCTGGCTCAGGGCATGATCCGCGGTCTCAGGGTCGAGTCCCACATCAGGCTTCCTGCCTGGAGCCTGCTTCTCCCTCTGCCTACGTCTCTGCCTTTCTCTCTCTGTGTCTTTCATGGGTAGGAAATATCAGAAAGGGAGACAGAACGTGGAAGACTCCTAACTCTGGGAAATGAACTAGGGGTGGTGGAAGGGGAGGAGGGCGGGGGGTGGGGGTGACTGGTTGGCGGGCACTGAGAGGGGCACTTGATGGGATGAGCACTGGGTGTTATTCTGTATGTTGGCAAATTGAACACCAATAAAAAATAAATTTATTATTAAAAAAAGAAATAATTAGAATTAAGCCTATAAAAAATATAAATAAATAAATAAATAAATAAATAAATAAAATCTTAAAAAAATAAACCAAATGTCTAATAATAGACCAATAATAATAATAGACCAATAAAATGTCATACATTTATACAATGGAATATCAAATGATGATTTAAAAAGCAAAACAAAATGATTATTATTACTTAACAACAGGGTAGACTCTCAGAGACATTATATGTAGCCCCCTTATCCATGGAGTAATTTTCCTAAGACAAAGACTTCCTATGGATGCCTGCAACTGCTGATAGTACCAAATCCTGTATATACCATATCTTTTCCTATATGCATACCTATTTTAAAGTTTAATTTATAGATTAGAAACTGTAATAAAAGTTACATGAATGTGGTCTCTCTGTGTGTCATAATATTTTATTGTCTTATAGTCACCCTTCTTCTTGTGATTATGTAAGATTATGTAAATGCCTGTGTAATGAGATGAAGTGAGGTGAATTACACAGACATTGTAATGTAGGGTGAAGCCACTATTGACCTTCTGACAACACATTAGAGAAGATCCTCTGCTTCTAGACCATGGCTGACCTCAGGTAACTAAAGTCATGGAAAGCAAAACCATGGATAAGTGGGGACTACTGTATAAAGAAAAATAAGCCAGACCCAAGAGGTGATATTGATTATTTTTATATAAAGTATGTATGAACTATAAACTTTTATATCAACAAGCATAGAGTGATAAAAGCTGGGAAGTAATAACCCATACCATGGAGGTAGTGTGGCAGTGAGTAGGCATGAGGGAACTTTCTGGGAAGAGGAAGCATTCTGCCTTCATCTAGGAACCGATTAATCCCTCCAGAGCACATACAAAATTAATCAAGATGTGATTGAAATGTATTTTACTCCATATATCATATCTAGGAAATACTTTAAGAAAAAATAGCAAAAACTATACAGAAGGACAGGTATGCTTTTATTCAGTCTGCTATATTGATACAATTTTGCTAAATCATTGATTAAAAATAGTTTATTTGGAGAATGCCTAATAAAATCTATCTAGCAGGGGCCTCCAGGTCTAGACAACATAAACCTGGGAACACATACTCTTATGTGCCAATGTTGCTGGCTCTGAAACTCAAGAATCTAGTGATTGGATAATTGCGTCGTTTCATGAGTGTCAACTTTTACTTCATGCTTCTGAATAGTATAAGTAAGAATAGGAGAGAGGGTGAAGAGGGAGAAGGTAAGGGGGAAGAAGAGGGAGGAAGGGGAAATTAAAAAGAAAGATATAGATGTAATTATTTTTCCAACATACTCTAGAAGACACATTGATGATAACATAAGAGATAGCCCACTGCCTGGAGAGGGAGGCAAGAAAGCAGAGAACCGGGTCACAGTAGTTGGTTTTTCAGGAAAGCAGTTTCAGGGCTTTTGCCTGAAACAAAACTACCTGCAGTATTTACAGAAGAGTGAAATAGTTAACCTTAATATTGATGATGCTTAAATCCCCAATCTTCTGTGTTTCTTGTTTGAGAAATGAATGTGGTTATATATCTTTAAAGAGTACTTTTGTGCCACACATAGAGACATTTTTCATAAGCAATTAAATGTAAAACAAAACACACAACCAGTGAAACCCATGGCTTGAGATGTGTATATGCTTTTCTACATGAATGATGCACAACTGCTCTCTGAAATGTGGAGGCAAATTAAAAAAAAAAGGGGGCAGGGGTTACTTAATCTTTTTTTATTTTTTTTATTTGCCTTTCCTCACTTCCAGACCCATTCTTCAACCCATGCTGCCTATCTACATCTCTGGAGGCTGATAATACAGAGACTTATAATATTATTATTATTATTATTATTATTATTATTAGCCTCTATAAAAGCATTTTCCTGATCTCTCCACTTGTTCAATGTCTTCCTTAATTTGAAGGTAGGCTCCACATAACAAGGATTATGTTTAATTCATTTTGTACTATGTGTCCAAGACCTAGAACAGCAATGCATAGGATGCAGTAAAAACTCAACAATTTTTGAATAAATAAAAGAATGGGTAAATAAATGAGGGTGTAAGTGAATAAGGCAGGAAAATAAAGTTGAGGGTCAATTCTACTAGTGGCACAGGAAATAAATCTACTTCTTTATACTCGAATTATAGTTACATGAAAAGCTAATTAAAAAAGCAAGACAGACATAATAAATGCAAAAAGCAGTGAGGAAAATAGAAAATTACCATTAGAACAGCACAGTAATAATTTTTCCAGGCAATTGATGAATGCTAAAATTAGTGGGTGCTACATTAAGGAGAAACAAGAGTTAGCATAGCCTCAAAGGATCTCCTGCAAAATATTTAATTATTGTGCTGGCTTTCACATACATTTATAAATTCTTTGATACTACTCCCACAAGGTAAAATTCATTTCACTTCCTGTTGAGTATGGGCCAAAAGTAGTTTGTTGGTGCTAATGGGTAGAACAGGGTCTCTCAGCCTTCACTCTTCTCTGTTGCAGGGGCTACTCTGTACAAGATATTCAGAAGCATCTCTCACTTTTACCCACTAGATGCCAGTAGTACAGTCTTCTCCTCCATCTGTAACAACCAAATGTGGTCTCCATATGTTACTGAGTATTTCTTGGGGCACGGAACCACTCCTGGTTGAAAACCATTGAAGTAGAGTATGGAAAGGGGAAAATCTGGCAAAAACCACTTGAACCCAGCAATCAACATTAATATCACTAGTGACAAATTGTGTTGACATCAGATATTCTCTGATATGATGAGAAAGGCAAACAGTCAAATATTACAAAGTATCAGAACAACCTAAATTGAGATAGCTTCTGCAAATGTATCTGACAAATACTCTTCAAAAGTGGCGAGGCCATGAAAAACAAGAAAGAATGAGGGCTAAAAATCACAGGTTGGAGGAAACTTAGGAGACATAATGATTAAATGTAACATGGTGCCTTAGATTGGTTTGCATAGCAGAAAAATATATATTAGTGTAAAAACCGATAAAATCTAAATAAGTCTGTAGTTCAGCTTATAGTGTTATACTGATATCAATTTATTAGTTTTGATGAACGTAGCACAGTTACATAAGATGCTAATGTAAAGGAAGAAAGGGAATACAGGAACTGTATAAATTACCTTCACAAATCCAAAATTATTATAAAATAAGGTTAACAATGAAAAAAAGTAAGGTAGCGAGCACTAATTTCAAGTGAGTGATAAAGAAAGAACACTATTAGATCTTTCTTTCTCTCAATATGCTCTTTACCACAATATCTTTTCCCCAGCCCTATATTTCTGGCACCCTTTGCCAGTCCAAAATCATGATTCAGCTTATACTTTGAGGGGCTTCTGGGTTGTATATTTTATTCCAGTTCCATGACAACCTCACTCAGTAGGTAAACAAGATGATAAAATTTTCAGGCCTCAGGCTGAGACAAATAGCTTGGGCAAAGTTCCCTCTAACTCAAGTACAATTGATGGAAATCCCTTGGAAGCAAATTACTTACATTTATCCCAACTTCCACTGTCTTTCCAGATGCCTAGCTGATGTTGCAGGCACTCTTGAGAATGGGGTCTCATTTGGTAGAAAGGCTTACATTGCTCTGAATTTTTTCCTTAGTGATACCATTTTTGGACAGGCTGAACAATGACATCTTCTAAATTGTGAAAGACACTAAGCTCGTCTAGCTGAAGAGCTATCTGTCCCATAATGGGAAGTTCAGGAAGTCTCACCAAGGCCAGGTAAGGGCTGGGGAAAAGCAATATAGCTTTAGTAAGGGCAATGGATTCAAGTACATCTTGATGGAAAAAATGCTAGTAATGATTCCAAATCCTCCACTTGGTTTCCCAAGAATTGTGCCCATAGGGGTGCCTTGACTGGTCTTCCCTAGTGCTCTGGATTGGACCATACCTACAGCCTATGGAACCTTAAATTCAACATCAAGTCTCTGATAGAGGAAGATTTGAATAATGTGTTCATAAATTGTCTGTGCTCCCTAGTACACAGTCCCCTGTCAGCAAGAGAAGAAAAGCATAGATATTTTTGTTCCACAGTTTATTATATCTCCTTGGAGATAACAATGCTTACCTGAGGTTAGGTAACCCCTGCCCTTTCTTGTAGGAGCCATGTGGAGGAAGGATAGGTGTATAACCAGCATTTTGTGCCTGGAAATCTTCAACAAAAAGGGCTCATGAAGTCATTAGTCCAATGGATGGGTGATTTATTGGTGTAAGAGATCTGTGATTTAAGTCCATTGAATCTGGGCTTGTGAATGTTTAAATTATGGATTTTTCTAGCTATAAAGTAATACTGACATTTTTTCAGAAAAGGAAAAGATAAAATTAAAATTAGCTACAATCTCAAAAGTCTGAGCATGAAACAGACTTTCACCAGAAGCCACTGAGGAAAAAGGCTTTCACAATTATTTCATCAATATTTCACAAATATTAAGAATTTGGGTACTGTCAAAGGCATCACATAAATTGTTTAGCAACAACGTGGGGGAAATAGTGAAAATTTATGTGATGAACAAAGAATTAATATTCATAGTGTGTAGGGAGTCCCTATATATCAATGAAAAAAATTAATAGAAGATTTGGTAGTAAAAAAAAAAAAAAAAAAAATGTCGGGCTCCCGGCATGGAGCCTGCTTCTCCCTCCTTCTGTGTGTCTGCCTTTCTCTCTCTCTCTCTCTCTCTCTCTCTCTCTGTCTATCATAAATAAATAAATAAATAAATATTTTAAAAAGGGGAGGGATCCCTGGGTGGCTCAGCGGTTTAGCGCCTGCCTTTGGCCCAGGGCGCAATCCTGGAGTCCCAGATCCAGTCCCACGTCGGACTCCTGGCATCGAGCCTGCTACTCCCTCCTCTGTGTCTCTGCCTCTCTCTCTCTCTTTCTCTATGTCTATCATAAATAAATAAATAAATCTTTAAAAAAAAAGATTTGGTAATAGCTGTGAATGAGCAATTTACATATTAAAAATGCAAATGTTCAATAAACATTTTAAAATATACAACTTCATAAATAATCAAATAAAATTTAGGTAATATGAATATTTAAATAAAAATTTCAACTGCAATGGAAATTTTTTTCTTGACCCAAAAGACAAAAACTAAAATGAATACTGATATCAACTTAATATTGGCAGGAAAAAAAAATATTGGCAGGAAAATTGGAGCTATTACCTATTTTTGGAAGAAACACAGACCTGCTTAAATTTAAAGATATATACTCTGTACAAAAGTAAATTTGTGCAAATATCTTGAAGATGATTTGCCAAATTGATCAAAACTTAAAGTGTGCATGTCTTTTATACTCAGCATTTTTACCTACACCAAGGACCCTTACAGATATATTTACACAAATATATACAAATGATAATAAAACCAACACCAAAGAAAGCCATGAGACTTAAATAAATATATATAATAGCTGATATTTTATAAACATACTTTGCAAATTACTATTTTTGTTTTTACAAAGATGTTAATTTTAGTGAGTATTATACTATTCAACAAAAATAAAATCTATTTTTCATAAGAGAATGGTTAAATCATACTATATCCATATTGGCACCTGGTTGCTGATTTATATATAGGTATTTGTTGAACAAATGAGCATTTCTGGTTGTCTTTGGAGATTTGGCTTCATAGTGCGGTTTCATGCAAATGTTGGATGATTCTTGAATATCTGTTGGTCGTTGCATTAGAGCATCTTTGTTTACTTGCCAGTTCCCTCTGTCACATGTTATCTTAGGACATTGCTTGGGAGGCACATACAGTCTGCACATGGGCAGCCAGAAGTCCCATAATACCTCAGTGTTCTGTGGGGCAATTGTGGTGGTGCACCAATCCTCTACAGAAGATGCCAGTTACCAAGCTAGCCACTCTTAGGGTCGTGTGTCCTCCTCCTTCTCTTCCTTATATGGTATTGACTCTAAGACAAATCGCGATCATTTATGTGGCAGTTACTCAGTGTTCACATGTTCCTATGCATGCCATATATAGGATCCTATTTGTTTCCTACTTTTCATGTCTTGTTTGCCACAGCAAACAAGTTTGCCACTGATTCCAACTCCTGGGGAAAAAAAGGAAGGTAGGCTTTTTCTTAGGAATGGTTGAATAGCACCTGTGGAATGTAGGTCTGGCCTTTGGGCAGTTTCACATCTATTTATTATCCTATCCCTGGCGATATCTATTCATTATTAAAGTTTGGTCTAGGAAATATTAAGGTCCCCTGAATCCTTTCAATAGATCCATGAATTCAAAGTGATTTTTATGATAATTCCAAAGAGATATTTTTAAATATGTATATATTTTTTACCGCCATTCTTTCACAACTGTACAGTACAGTCTTCTAGAGGCTATATGTCATGTGACATCACCATATATTGCATGCAGAACAAGTAAAATTCAGCTGTCTTCTAGTAAGCCATGCATTGAAGAGATCTGCAAAACAGTGAATCAGTACCAATTTTCTCACTACATTCTTTTGAAGAGATTTTAGTTAATTTTTATAAAACTTAGAATTTCTTTTACTATCAAATTGGTTTATTATTTTGAATAAATAATATGCTAATACATGTCAGGCATAATTTCTAATACAGAAAATATGGATAAACAAGATCTTCAGTGTGCTCAAGAATTTTGAAAGAGTGAAGGGAACCTGAGACTAAAGGTTTTAGAATTGCTTCTCTTGAGAATGGTTTTAATTCTTCCTTGAAAATGAGCTGGCAGTATTTGTTCCTAAGTGCAGAGAAGTTACCATTTACCCAGTCCAAGTACTGCATCCCACAACTTGGTTCTACCCTGTTAGCTTATGTCTGCCCACCATGTCCCACTGTCTGCGTGTCCTTGATTGACACAGTCTGCCTACCGCCTTACAGGCATGCTACACTAGCACATTGCTCTTCTCTGATTTACACTCCCTCTCCTTCCTGAGAATCTTTTTTCCCAGTGAAGCCTCTGTGGTTTTACTGCTTTGCTATTTATCTCTGCTTGGAGTGCAGAAAGGTCAATATAAAGCAGCCAACTACATAATTGATTTTAGGAATACTGTAAAGTCTCATGTCTACACACATTCCTTATATGTTATTATATCTTTTGATGATGCTTTTTAATTATTTTTCATAAAGAGTATTACATTATTTATAGTATATAAATAACCATGTATTTTAATTTAGAAATTATGGGATAATAAAATAATAATTTTGAAACAATACACACTTCTATAATTATAGATAATTTGTATAAAATCTTAGTCATTACTTTAAAAATACATTTAGTGGTTTTATTTCTTTTAAGATTTTATTTATATATTGATGATAGACGTAGGGAGGGAGAGAGAGAGAGAGAGGCAGACACACAGGCAGAGGGAGAAGCAGGCTCTACGCAGGGAGCCCTACGCAGCACTCGATCCCGGGACTCCAGGATCACGCACTGGGCCAAAGGCAGCCACTAAACCACTGAGCCATCCAGGAATCCCCCATTTAGTGGTTTTAATTTTATAAAACAAGTAACACATTTTCACAGTATGAAAAACATTTTTAGAAACATTTTTGTTTCATAATATATAATTTCAGAAGTTACATATTGGCTCTTAGTATGGACATTTTTATTGCTTCTATTGTTTTCCTATTATGAATCATGCTGTACTAAAAATCCTTGTATCTTAATCTTTTTTCAAAATAATTTCAAAAAATTATTATTTTCCAAGTATACATGCCTAGAAATTGAAATATTAGATGATAAAGCACAAAAAATGTTAAAGTTCAATTTATAAATGTGTAAATTCCCTGGGTAACATTGACATTTTCACAATATTATTCTTCTAATCCATGAGGGTGGAATATTTTTCCATCTTTGGTGTCTTCCTCAATTTCTTTCAGAAGTGTTCTGTAGGTTTTAGGATATAGGTCCTTTACCTCTTTGGTTAGGTATATTCCTAGGTATCTTATGCTTTTGGGTGCAATTGTAAATGGGATTGACCCCTTAATTTCTCTTTCTTCAGTCTCATTGTGTATAGAAATGCCACTGATTTCAGGGCATTGATTTTTTTTATTTTTATTTTTTTATTTTTATTTTTTTTTAATTTTTATTTATTTATGATAGTCACAGAGAGAGAGAGAGAGAGAGAGAGGCAGAGACACAGGCAGAGGGAGAAGCAGGCTCCATGCACCGGGAGCCCGACGTGGGACTCGATCCGGGGTCTCCAGGATCGCGCCCTGGGCCAAAGGCAGGCGCCAAACCGCTGCGCCACCCAGGGATCCCTGATTTTTTTTATAATAAATTTATTTTTTATTGGTGTTCAATTTGCCAACATACAGAATAACACTCAGTGCTCATCCTCGCAAGTGCCCCCATCAGTGCCCCTCACCCATTCATCCCCCCCTTCCCTCCTCCCCTTCCACCACACCTAATTCGTTTCCCAGAGTTAGGAGTCTTCATGTTCTGTCTCCCTTTCTGATATTTCCTACCCATTTCTTCTCCCTTCCCTTCTATTCCCTTTCACTATTATTTATATTCCCCAAATGAATGAGAACATATAATGTTTGTACTTCTCCAATTGACTCATTTCACTCAGCATAATACCCTCCAGTTCCATCCACATTGAAGCAAATGGTGGGTATTTGTCATTTCTAATGGATGAGTAATATTCCATTGTATACATAAACCACATCTTCTTTATCCATTCATCTTTTGATGGACACCGAGGCTCCTTCCACAGTTTGGCTATTGTGGACATTGCTGCTATAAACATCACTTTTTCTATCCTGCCACACTGCCAAATTGCTGTATGAGGCCTAGCAATCTTGGGGTGGAGTCTTGGGTTTTCTATGTAGAGTATCATGTCATCAGCGAAGAGGGAGAGTTTGAATTCTTCTTCGACAATTTGAATGCCTTTTATTTCTTTTTGTTGCCTGATTGCTGAGGCTAGGACTTCCAGTACTATGTTGAATAGCAGTGGTGAGAGTGGACATCCCTGTCGTGTTCCTGACCTTAGGGGAAAGGCTCCCAGTGTTTCCCCATTGAGAATGATAGTTGGTGTGGGCTTTTTGTAGATGGCTTTTAAGATGCTGAGGAATGTTCCCTCCATCCCTACACTGTGAAGAGTTTTGATCAGGAATAGATGCTGTGTTTTGTCAAATCATTTCTCTGCAACTATTGAGAGGATCATATGGGTCTTGTTTTTTCTCTTGCTGATATGATCTATCACATTGATTGCTTTACAAGTGTTGAACCAGCCTTGCATCCCAAGGATAAATCCCACGTGGTCATGGTGAATAATCTTCTTAATGTACTGTAGGATCGTATTGGCTAGTATCTTAATGAGATTTTTTGCATCTGTGTTCATCAGGGATATTGGTCTATAATTCTCCTTTTTGGTGGGGTCTTTGATTTTTGGAGTTAAGGTGATGCTGGCCTCATAGAATGAGTTTGGAAGTACTCCATCTCTTTCTATCTTTCCAAACAGCTTTAGTAGAATAGGTATGGTTTCTTCTTTAAAAGTTTGATAGAATTCCCCTGGGAAGCCATCCTGCCCTGGACTTTTGTGTCTTGCGAGGTTTTTGATGACTGCTTCAAATTCCTCCCTGATTATTGGGCTGTTCTGGTTTTCTATTTTTTCCAGTTCCAGTTTTGGTAGTTTGTGGTTTTCCAGAACTGCGTCCATTTCTTCTAGTTTGCCTAATTTATTGGCATATAGTTGCTCACAAGAAGTTTTTAAAATCGTTTGTATTTCCTTGCTATTGGTGGTGATCTCCCCTTTTTCATTCATGATTTTATTAATTTGAGTCTTTTCTCTTTTGTTTTTAATAAGGCTGGCTAATGGTTTATCTGTTTTATTAATTCTTTCAAAGAATCAGCTCCTGGTTTTGTTGATCTGCTCCACAGTTCTTCTGATCTCTAATTCATTGAGTTTATACATTTAATGCAATCCCTATCAAAATACAATGGACTTTCTTCAGACAGTTGGAACAAATCATCTTAAGATTTCTGTGGAATCAGGAAAAGACCCCGAATACCCAGGGGAATACTGAAAAAGAAAACCAGAGCTGGGGGCATCACAATGCCAGGTTTCATGTTGTACTACAAAGCTGTGGTAATTAAGACAGTGTGGTACTGGCATAAAAACACACATAGATCAATGGAACAGAATAGACAATCCAGAAGTGGACCCTCAACTCTATGGCCAACTAATATTTGACAAAGCAGGAAAGACTATCCACTGGAAAAAAAGACAGTCTCTTCAGTAAATGGTCCTGGAAAATTGGACAGCCACATGCAGAAGAATGAAACTAGACTATTCTCTTACACTGTATACAAAGATAAACTCAAAATGGATGAAAGATCTAAATGTGAGACAAGATTCCATCAAAATCCTAGAGGAGAACACAGGCAATATCCTTGTTGAGCTTGGCCACAGTAACTTCTTGCAAGATACATCTATGAAGGCAAGGGAAACAAAAGCAAAAATGAACTATTGGGACTTAATCAAGATAAAAAGCTTTTGCACAGCAAAGGATACCCTCCATAAAACCAAAAGACATCCTACAGAATGGGAGAAGATATTTGCAAATGACGTATCAGATAAAGGGCTAGTATCCAAGATCTATATAGAACTGATTAAACTCAACAGCAAAGAAACAAACAATCCACTCATGAATTGGGCAAAAGACTTGAACAGAGATTTTACAGAGGAAGACATAGACATGGCCAACACGCACATTAGGAAATACTCCACATCACTTACCATCAGGGAAATACAAATCAAAACCACAATGAGATACCACCTCACACCGGTGAGAATGGGGAAAATTAACAAAACAGGTATCAACAAATGTTGTAGAGGATGTGGAGAAAGGGGAAGCCTCTTGCATGGGAATGTGAACTGGTGCAGCCACTCTGGAAAACTGTGTGGAGGTTCCTCAAAGAGTTAAAAATAGATCTGCCCTATGACCCAGCAATTGCACTGTTGGGGATTTACCCCAAAGATTCAGATGCAGTGAAGCGCCGGGACACCTGTGCCCCGATGTTTCTAGCAGCAATGTCCACAATAGTCAAACTGGAAGGAGCCTCAGTGTCCATCGAGAGATGAATGGATAAAGAAGATGTGGTAAATGTATACAATGGAATATTACTCAGCCATTAGAAACAACAAATAATGACCATTTGCTTCAACATGGATGGAACTGGAGGGTATTATGCTGAGTGAAATAAGTCAATCGGAGAAAGACAAACATTATATGGTCTCATTCATTTGGGGAATATAAAAAAAATAGTTAAAGGGAATAAAGGGGAAAGGAGAAAAAATGAGTGGGAAATATCAGAGAGGGAGACAGAACATGAGACAGACCTGAAGATAGACATCTCCTTTGCTGGCCGAAGTGCAAACCTCTGCCTTCCAGTTAATAAAATGTCAGTTACTTTTAGTTTCTCACCACTTAATGTTGAGTGCAACATGTTAATTTATACAGTCCAACTGACTGTCTAATTTTTCTTAATACAAATGTTCAGTCTCCCAGCTCCTGAGTTTATAAGGCAGGGAACTTCTTCATCTTCATGGTGATATGAGGAAGGGGAGGGAATAAATGGTTTCTAGGTGATATGCCTTCATCTCCTGTTTCACTCTAATGAAGCCAGTTATCGCTGGGTGAACTTGTGGACCATATCCCTGCCAAGACAGTGCTTCTAGAGGGTATCCCTGGCTGTTTTGGCTCCATCTGGGAGTTCTCCGGCTATAGACTTCAACTTCTCACCAGCCCCTTCTTCCAGTTTGCTGCCTCAGTGAACTACTCTCTAGCTTCTGCTGCAGGGTCAATTCCTCAGCTTTACAGAATCCCAAAGCAAGACAAGGTTGTATCTCAAAAACAGATCTACAGCAAATTCAGAGGACACCTGGTAAGGCCATGGTGCACTCCCTTTCTGTAGCTGTACCCCAGGTTTGCAAAGGGCAGCTAAAAGCATTTCAGAGCTTAAAGATTCATCCAAAATACTCTTCTCATGTTCTAACACACCTCATTCTCTCTAGGAACTAATTAGATTTTCAAGTATCAGGAGAGGGGGTATGCAGCTGACTACAACCTATGTGAATATTAGCAAAATGCTGTTTCTAATTCTCATTTATTAATATAGAATGAACCATGTAAAGCCTTTTTGACTTCCTCTGGTAGAGGCTGAAAGATCACAAATAAGGTTCTGTCCTGGATCTGGCTCCTTAGTTAGGAAGACTCAATAAAGGCTTAAGAATGAATAGAATATCTTCTACCAGATGTTCTTCGTTAGGGCCACCCCATGAGTTTTAGTGCTCCCCACCATATGAGATAGAGGAAAGATGGGATGAGATTAAGTTCCACACTGAGATGCAAACATCCAGAGATTGGTAATATTGGGTACAGGTCCACTGATGGAGGTATGAATAAGTTACTGGAGCAGGATTTGCTCCAAACCCACTTCCACCAAAGAAATGATATTTGTATATTGAAGCTGAATCTTCTTAAGTTCTTCTTTTAAAAAAAAAAAGTGTTACTTCATTGAAAGTTTTGGAAATATAATGTGCTAGATGGTCATCATTTCTTCCATTTTTCAGACTCCATTATTGTGATAATCTATCCTGTTATCCTTGTAACCCCTTCCTTCTAATTCCAGTTTTCTCAATCCAGAAGAATATATTTAAACAGATTCTTGGTGATCTACCTACCTCCCATCATTATACAAGGTTTTACTTGGATATCCTGAGGCTAAAGTTAGGCATAGGGATTGAATAATCTTTCTAGATCTCAGAGAAAGAGGGACCAAGACAAGTTCCTGATTCTTAATTGACATTTGTCATCCTACCAAGCTGCCATTCTGACAATGTCTACCATGCTTCCATTCTGTGTCCCCTTTTTTAACAGCTTCTCCAGTAACTAGGGCATTCTTATATTATCATTTCCAGAATATTAATGTGCTTTCCATCAAAAGCTTTATGATAATTAAATTGAAGAAAGGGAAGAATGAATAAAGTTTGTCATTTAAAATAACGATCCAATGAATTGATTGTATCATGTAGACCAATTACAGCACTGCCAAAGATCAAAGTCACCTGAAATTACTGTTTCTACTGGCAGTAATTTTTGCTTAAAGTAAACTTGATGTTAAAAACCAATATATTGGAATAATAGTTCAATAAAGATAAGTTATTATTGTGAAAAATAATTTAATGCAACAGTCACATGGAGTGTTATGGACAATAACACATGGAGATAAAACACTGTCTAATTTTGTAAGATGGAACAGTCCTCAAATCCTCAAAACCTCATGGCAGAAAGGCATCCAAATAGTAGTACAAAAACTCAGGGAAAACTGCCCCCCAGAGAGGCACCTTCTAGGCCAATAAAAATTAGGAAAGACAATCATTTAAAGCATGTGAAAATTGATCAAAGGGCTTACACCCAACTGAGAAACATCTATTAAAAAAAAACCCATGGCAACTAGGTCATAAAAATGGATGGTTGTGGCATTAGTGGTAAAGACTACATGCACCTCCTTCTCCAGCTCTTCCATGGCAATGAGTTGTGACAGTGGGCTTTGCAGACAAGTAGCAATTCTTTTCTGCCTCCCAGATTTCTAGATTCCAGTGAGCATCAAGAGATCATATTTTCCACAGCTCCATGCTGCAAAAGACCTACACTGAGTATATGGTAGCAGTTAGGTGGTAATGATCATTTATACACCCCCAAATCCCACTAAGTAGGGAGGATCTGGACAGGGCAATTTGTGAAGAATTCAGTCACTTTTCCATATAGCTTTATATTATGGAAAGACTTCTTTAGCTGAGTTGACAGAAAAATGGCAAATATCTTTGTCTCAGCTTCCTCAAATGAAAAAGCTATTCTGGATAGATTAGAAAGCTGAAGAACCACCAAATCTTATCCTCCAGGGTTCTGAATTGCAGAACATCCATAACGGGTAGTACTCAGTGCTGACACCTGTTTCCACCTCCCCTTGGCACACGTACACTATAACTCTTTATTCATAAGGAGAATACAGGTGGGGCAGCCAGTGGAGGGCAACTCCCTCTACCAGTGCCTGCCCTATACAAGTTACACCTAAGGTTCTACTCAGAAAAATGTCAAGACTGTCAACAGCCCACTTCTATTAAGAGGCCTGACTTAATTGGATCAACTATGGAGCACACTGTATCCCAGGGTATTACTAAAGCCAGCTAGCAATTAGTGGAGCCTAAGAGCTACAGGCAATACCAATAGAGGTTTATCTGAGAGATCAGGGAAAGAGAGTCAGACAACCCCCAAATTACTCATGCCTGCTGGAAAAGGCTGTGCATATTCAAAGATCTTTCATCTAAGGAGTGGCTGAGAGGAAACTTTTGAGAAAAAAACTCTCTAGGAGAATTTGTAGAAAACTCATAAACTCCTTCAACAATAGAATAAATCTTGAACTCGGTTGCAGATCTAACATTAAAGGGGGAAAAAAAAACCTTGCTAATTCAAGGGGGTTAAACAGAATCTCTGACAGATCAATGTCTGGCAACCAAACTGTATTAACCAAGTGACAGACCCTAGGACTCTAGGCTTAAAATTCAAAAAGGAGCAAAACTTTGAGCAGAACATCAGAATCAGTACACTTGAGAGAAAAATAGGCTTCACAGAACTACTATACCCAAATTATTACCATATAAGGAAGCACAATATATTAATAAGCTGGGGGGAAGAGATCAGTATCTAGACTTGCTATAGTATATGTCTTAAAAGTTTTGTTTTCTACAAAAACTTACAATACATTCAAAAGAAGAAGAAAATGTGGCCCCTACACAGGAAGAAAAAAAAAACTTGCTAGAGGATTTAAAAGTAGTGTAATTATACTCAGAGAATTAAAGAAAATAATGTATAATTAATTAAAGGAAATTATGACAGTGTCTTATCAAGTAAAGGATATCAATAGAGACAAATTATTAAAGAAAAAATAGAAATTCTGCAGTTGAGAAATATAATAACAAATAAGAATTTCACTAGAGAGTTTCAAAATTAGACTTGAGCTGGCAGAAAGAACTAAAATAAATGAACAGATACTCAGCAAAAAAATTGACATTAAGCATAACAATATACAAATAATGGACTACTAGCATACAAAAGAGAATTAAAAATGTTCAAAGAAATAATTTCTGAGAGCATGACAAATTCAATTAATTAACGCATTCAAAAATTCAACACAAAGAAATCTATATAAGACACAGGAAAGAAAAAAAAAAAGACACAGGAAAGTCAGACATCTTGAAAGAAGCGAAAAAAAAAAAAGACTTATTATGAACAAAAATATCCCAGTAAGATTAACAGTTAATTTCAAATCAGAAACAATGGAGGTCAGAAATAAGTATAATGATATATTCAAAGTGCAAAAAGCAAAATAAAGCAAAACACAGGCAACTTTCAACCAAAATTTTTATGCCCATGAAAACTACATTTTAAAATGATGTCAGGGGGCACCTGGGTGGTTCAGTGGTTGAGCACCTGCCTTTGGCTTGGATCGTGATCCCAGGGTCCTGGAATCAAGTCCATATCAGGCTCCCTCCAGGGAGCCTGCTTCTCCCTCTGCTTGTGTCTCTGCCTCTCTCTGTGTGTCTCTATGTATAAATGAATAAATAAAATCTTAAAAAATAAAAATCAATAAAATAAAATGATGTCAAAATAAAGACATTCCCAGATTCTATAACCTGAAAGTTTGTATTCTCTCAAAATTCATATGCTGAAGCCCCGCCCTCCTTTGAATGTATTTACAATACCATTTATGGAGATAATTAAGGTTAAATGAAGCCATAAGGGTTGGGCCCTAATTCTACAAGATTAGTGTCTTTATAAGACGCGACACCAGAGACATCTTTCTCTGCCATGTGAGAACATGAGGGACAATGTGACCATCTGCAAGCCAGAAAATTCTCACCAGAATCCAACACTGCTGGAATTTGATCCAGGACTTGTAGGCTACAGACAGGTAAGAAAATAAATTGCTATTGCTTTAGCCACCCAGTCTGTGGTATTTTGTTATGGCAGAGCAAACTGGCTACTACCTTAGGTAAACAAATTCCAAGAGTATTTGTTGCTAGCATACCTGCCTTACAGGAAATAAAGAGAAAATTCTTCAGGCTGAAAGCAAGTGATACAAGGGAGTGATTTGAATCTACAGAAAACAAAAAAAAAAAGAATGTCATTTAATATTATTATGAAGAAATACTTAAAATTCATTATAGTTGGGATCCCTGGGCGGCGCAGTGGTTTAACACCTGCCTTTGGCCCAGGGCACAATCCTGGAAACCCAGGATCAAATCCAAAATCGGGCTCCAGGTGCATGGAGCCTGCTTCTCCCTCTGCATGTGTCTCTGCCTCTCTCTCTCTCTCTCTCTCTCTCTGTGACTATCATAAATAAAAATTTTAAAAATTCATTATAGTTTCATATTTCTTCTGTTTCTTAATATCTTTAAAAAAACTTTATAAAGCAATACGTATATTATTGTAGTATGTATCTACATCATATAGAAATACAATATATTAGATGATAACAACACAAAAGGGACCAAACATGTATTGGAGGAAGAAAAAGACAGGAGAAGGTAACACAAATCCTAGATAAGAAATGAAAAGAAGAGGCGGGGCAAGATGGCGGAAGAGTAGGGTCCCCAAATCACCTGTCTCCACCAAACTACCTAGAAAACCTTCAAATTATCCTGAAAATCTATGAATTCGGCCTGAGATTTAAACAGAGACCAGCTGGAATGCTACAGTGAGAAGAGTTCGCGCTTCTATCAAGGTAGGAAGACGGGGAAAAAGAAGTAAAGGAACAAAGGCCTCCGAGGGGGAGGGGCCCCGCGAGGAGCCGGGCTGAGGCCGGGGCGAGTGTCCCCAGGACAGGAGAGCCCCGTCCGGAGAAGCAGGACCTGCACCGACCTTCCCGGGGGGAAAGGGGCTTGCAGGGAGGTGGAGCAGGACCCAGGAGGGCAGGGATGCCCTCGGGCTACCGGGGACACTAACAGGCACCTGCGCCCCGGGAGAGTGCGCCGAGCTCCCTAAGGGCTGCAGCGCACGGCGGGGCCCGGAGCAGCTCGGGGGGGCTCGGGGGCGGCTCCGCGGAGGGGGCTGCGGGGCGGGAGCAGCTCGGGGGGGCTCGGGGGCGGCTCCGTGGAGGGGGCTGCAGGGCGGGAGGGAATCCAACAGCGCAGGCCCCGGAGCACAGGGCGCCGGGACACAGCCCAGGATCCGGACTCCCCCCGGGACAGGCAGAGGCCGGGAGGGCCCAGGACAGCGAGGACGCTCATGCCCGGAGCTGAGCACATCAGCGGCCCCGCCCCGGAGCCTCCAGGCCCTGCAGACGGAGAGCTCTGGAGCTACTGTGGGAGCTGACTCCAGGGCTCCAGAGCTGGCCCCGCCACTGCGGTTGTTCCTCCTGGGGCCTCACGGGGTGAACAACCCCCCCTGAGACCTGCACCAGGCAGGGGCAGAGCAGCTCCCCCAAGGGCTCAAACCTGAAAATCAGCACAACAGGCCCCTCCCCCAGAAGACCAGCTGGACGGACAAGTTCCAGGGGAAGTCAAGGGACTTAAAGTATACAGAATCAGAAGATACCGCCCATGGTTTTTTTTGTTTTGTTTTGTTTTGGTTTTTTGTTTCTTTGTTTGTTTTTGCATTTTGATTTCTGTTTGCTTCCCCCACCCTTTTCTTTTTCCTTTCTTTCTTTGCCTTTCTCTTTTTCTTTTTTTCCTTTTTTTCTTTTTTCTTTTTCTCTTTTCTTTCCTTCTTTCTCTCCTCTCTTTTTCTCCTTTTTCCAATACAACTTGTTTTTGGCCACTCTGCACTGAGCAAAATGACTAGAAGAAAAAACGCACATCAAAAGAAAGAATCAGAAACACTCCTCTCTCCAGAATTACAAAATTTGGATTACAATTCAATGTCAGAAAGCCAATTCAGAAGCACTATTACACAGCTACTGGTGGCTCTAGAAAAAAGCATAAACGACTCAAGAGACTTCATGACTACAAAATTTATATCTAATCAGGCAGAAATTAAAAATCAATTGAATGAGATGCAATCCAAACTAGAAGTCCTAACGATGAGGGTTAACAAGGTGGAAGAACCAGTGAGTGACATAGAAGATAAGTTGATGGCAAAGAGGGAAACTGAGGGAAAAAGAGACAAACAATTAAAAGACCATAAGGATAGATTGAGGAAAATAAGTGACAGCCTGAGGAAGAAAAACCTACCTTTAATTGGGGCTCCCGAGGGCACCGAAAGGGCCAGAGGGCCAGAATATGTATTTGAACAAATCATAGCTGAAAACTTTCCTAATCTGGGAAGGGAAACAAGCATTCAGATCCAGGAAATAGAGAGATTCCCCCCCCCCCAAAATCAATAAAAACCGTTCAACACCTTGACATTTAATAGTGAAGCTTGCAAATTCCAAAGATAAAGAGAAGATCCTTAAAGCAGCAAGAGACAAGAAATCTCTGACTTTTATGGGGAGGACTATTAGGGTAGCAGCAGGCCTCTCCACAGAGACCTGGCAGGCCAGGAAGGGCTGGCAGGATATATTCAGGGTCCTAAATGAGAAGAACATGCAATCTAGAATACTTTATCCAGCAAGGCTCTCATTCAGAATGGAAGGAGAGATAAAGAGCTTCCAAGACAGGCAGGAACTGAAAGACTATGTGTCCTCCAAACCAGCTCTGTAAGAAATTTTAAGGGGGACTCTTAAAATTCCCCTTTAAAAAAAGTCCAGTGGAACAATGCACAAAAACAAGGACTGAATAGGTATCATGATGACACTAAACTCATACCTTTCAACAGTTACTCTGAACATGAACAGGCTTAATGACCCCATCAAAAGGTGCAGGGTTTTCAACTGGATAAAAAAGCAGGACCCATCTATTTGCTGTCTACAAGAGACTCATTTTAGACAGAAAGACACCTACAGCCTGAAAATAAAAGGTTGGAGAACCATTTACCATTCAAATGGTCCTCAAAAGAAAGCAGGGGTAGCCATCCTTATATCAAATAAACTAAAATTTACCCCGAAGACTGTAGTGAGAGATGAAGAGGGACACTATCTCATACTTAAAGGATCTATCCAACAAGAGGACTTAACAATCCTCATATATATGCCCTGAATGTGGGAGCTGCCAAATATATCAATCAATTAATAACCAAAGTTAAGACATACTTAGATAATAATACACTTATACTTGGTGACTTCAATCTAGCGCTTCCTACACTCTATAGGTCTTCTAAGCACAACATCTCCAAAGAAACAAGAGCTTTAAATGATACACTGGACCAGATGGATTTCACAGATATCTACAGAACTTTACATCCAAACTCAACTGAATACACATTCTTCTCAAGTGCACATGGAACTTTCTCCAGAATAGACCACATACTGGGTCACAAATCAGGTCTGAACTGATACCAAAAGATTGGGATCGTCCCCTGCGTATTCTCAGACCATAATGCCTTGAAATTAGAACTAAATCACAACAAGAAGTTTGGAAGGACTTCAAACACGTGGAGATTAAGGACCATCCTGCTAAAATATGAAAGGGTCATCAAGCAAATTAGGGAAGAATTAAAAAGATTCATGGAAACTAATGAAAATGAGGATACAACTGTTCAAAATCTTTGGGATGCAGCAAAAGCAGTCCTAAGGGGGAAATACATCGCAATACAAGCATCCATTCAAAAACTGGAAAGAACTCAAATACAAAAGCTAACCTTACACTTAAAGGACCTGGAGAAAAAAATAGCAAATAGATCCTACACCCAGCAGAAGAAGAGAGTTAATAAAGATTTGAGCAGAACTCAATGAAATAGAGACCAGAGGAACTGTGGAACAGATCAACAAAACCAGGGGTTGGTTCTTTGAAAGAATTAATAATATGGATAAACCATTAGCCAGCCTTATTAAAAGAAGAGAGAGAAGACTCAAATTAGTAAAATTATGAATGATAAAGGAGAGATCACTACCAACACCAAGGAAATACAAACGATTTTGAAAACATACTATAGGCAGCTATACGCCAATAAATTAGGCAATGTAGAAGAAATGGAACATTTCTGGAAAGCCACAAACTACCAAAACTGGAACAGGAAGAAATAGAAAACCTGAACAGGCCAATAACCAGGGAGGAAATTGAAGCAGTCATCAAAAACCTCCCAAGACACAAGAGTCCAGGGCCAGATGGCTTCCCAGGGGAATTCTATCAAACGTTTAAAGAAGAAATCATACCTATCCTACTAAAGCTGTTTGGAAAGATAGAAAGAGATGGAGTACTTCCAAATTCGTTCTATGAGGCCAGCATCACCTTAATTCCAAAACCAGAAAAAGACCCCACCACCAAGGAGAATTACAGACCAATATCCCTGATGAACAGGGATGCAAAAATTCTCAACAAGATACTAACCAATAGGATCCAACAACACATTAAGAAAATTATTCACCATGACCAAGTAAGATTTATCCCCGGGACACAAGGCTGGTTCAACACCCGTAAAACAATCAATGTGATTCATCATATCAGCAAGAGAAAAACCAAGAACCATATGATCCTCTCATTAGATGCAGAGAAAGCATTTGACAAAATACAGCATCCATTCCTGATCAAAACTCTTCAGAGTGTAGGGATAGAGGGAACATTCCTCAACATCTTAAAAGCCATCTATGAAAAGCCCACAGCAAATATCATTCTCAATGGGGAAGCACTGGGAGCCTTTCCCCTAAGATCAGGAACAAGACAGGGATGTCCACTCTCACCACTGCTATTCAACATATTACTGGAAGTCCTAGCCTCAGCAATCAGACAACAAAAAGACATTAAAGGCATTCAAATTGGCAAAGAAGAAGTCAAACTCTCCCTCTTCGCTGATGACATGATACTCTACATAGAAAACCCAGAAGCCTCCACCCCAAGATTGCTAGAACTCATACAGCAATTTGGCAGTGTGGCAGGATACAAAATCAATGCCCAGAAGTCAGTGGCATTTCTATACACTAACAATGGGACTGAAGAAAGAGAAATTAAGGAGTCAATCCCATTTACAATTGCACCCAAAAGCAATTTGGAATAAACCTAACCAAAGAGGTAAACGACCTATATCCTAAACAGTACACAACACTTCTGAAAGAAATTGAGGAAGACAGAAAGTGATGGAAAAAGAATCCATGCTGATGGATTGGAAGAATTAATATTGTGAATATGTCTATGCTAACCCAGGGCAATTTACACATTTAATGCAATCCCTATCAAAATACCATGGACTTTCTTCAAAGAGTTGGAACAAATCATCTTAAGATTTGTGTTGATGCATAAAAGACACTGAGTAGCCAGGGGAATATTGAAAATGAAATCCAGGGCAGGGGCATCACAATGCCAGATTTCAGGTTGTACTACAAAGCTGTGGTCATCAAGACAGTGTGGTACTGGCACAAAACCAGACACATAGATCAATGAAACAGAATAGAGAATCCAGAAGTGGACCCTCAAATTTATGGTCAACTCATATTCAACAAAGCAGGAAAGACTATCCCCTGGAAAACAAACTCTTCAGTAAATGGTGCTGGGAAAATGGACATCCACATGCAGAAGAATGAAACTAGGCCATTCTCTTGCACCATACACAGAGATTAACTCAAAATGGATGAAAGATCTAAATGTGAGACAAGATTCCATCAAAATCCTAGAGGAGAACACAGGCAACACCCTTTATGAACTTGGCCAAAGCAACCTCTTGCAAGACACATCCATGAAAGCAAGGGAAACAAAATCAAAATGAATTATTGGGACTTAAGCAACATAAAAAGCTTCTGCACAGCAAAAGAAACAGTCAACAAAACTAAAAGACAACCTACAGAATGGGAGAGGATATTTGCAAATTACATATCAGATAAAGGGCTAGTATCCAAGATCTCTAAGGAACTGATTAAACTCAACAGCAAAGAAACAATCAAATGGGCAAAAGATATGAACAGAAATCTCACAGAGGAAGACATAGACATGGCCAACAAGCACATGAGAAAATGCTCCACATCACTTGCCATCATGGAAATACAAATCAAAACCACAGTGAGATACCACCTCACACCAGTGAGAAAGGGGAAAATTAACAAGACAGGAAACAACAAATGTTGCAGAGGATATGGAGAAAGGGGAACCCTCTTACGCTGTTGGTGGGAATGTGAACTGGTGCAGCCACTCTGGAAAACTGTGTGGAGGTTCCTCAGAGAGTTAAAAATAGACCTGCCCTACGACCCAGCAGTTGCAATGCTGGGGATTTACCCCAAAGATACAGATGCAATGAAGTGCCGGGACACCTGCACCCCGATGTTTCTAGCAGCAATGTCCACAATAGCCAAACTGTGGAAGGAGCCTTGGTGTCATCGAAAGATGAATGGATAGAGAAGATGTGGTTTATGTATACAATGGAATATTCCTCAGCCATTAGAAACGACAAATACACTCCATTTGCTTCGACGTGGATGGAACTGGAGGGTATTATGCCAAGTGAAATAAGTCAATCGGAGAAGGACAAACATTATATGGTCTCATTCATTTGGCGAATATAAAAAATAGTTAAAGGGATTAAGGGGAAAGAAGAGAAAATTAGTGTAAATACCAGTGAGGGTGACAAAACATGAGAGACACCTAACTCTGGGAAACGAACATGGGGTGGTGGAAGGGGAGGTGGGCAGAGTGTTGGGGTACTGGGTGACAGGCAGTGGGGGGGGCACATGGTTGGATGAGACGTGGGTGTTATGCTAAATGTTGGCAAATTTAGCTCCAATACAAAATAAATAAATAAATAAATAAATAAATAAATAAATAAATAAATAAACAATAAAATTAAATTAAATTAAATAATAAAATAAATAAAACAATACTTAATCATTATTTCAGCTGTGTGGGTTTTGTGAATCCAAGACATCTATATTTTTAATTAGTTCTTTCATAAATGTGATTTTGTGATGTCATGTGATCACTGTTGAAACCAACACCTTATCTTTGAAAGGATAGTGATTCAGTGTCCCCAGGCTTGGACAGTCACAGAAGAAAGTCCTGACAATTGCATTAACAGTGTTATCAAGAGGCTTCCAGATCCAAATGATATTCCTTTCTGTAAATTAAATAATTATATGAAAACAAATACACCAGTTTCAGCAAGGAAGTAAAAGTGTAACAGTGAGAATTTCCTGTCACAACATTTCAAATCCCTGTTATCAAAAAAACTACTTAATAGAGCCTGATAAAATAGTCACCCTCGAGAATAAGTCAAAAGGCATCCCAGAGTGTCTCCTGGTTTTGCCAGGATAAAAAGTACAAGATCCCATGGAAACAAAAGCTAAGTCTGAGGAGAGCGTGAAATGGTACAAACTTGGTTCTATGGAAGGCCTTTTGAAACCTCTGGCTTCTAAATTCTCACGGATAATGCATCATACCCCATGGTTAATGTAGTTAAATTTAAGTAGTTCTTGTTTTTTACCCTAGGGATTCATCATGAGAAAAAAAAAACACATTATGGTTTTGAGTATATGAAGAGAACTGATTATAAAAGTTTGAGTCTTCTCAGGGACTGGTCTGCACTGCCTCTTAGCCCTCTTCTTGTTGGTCATATGGGATCCAAGACCACCCATCAACAGCTCATAAACTAGTGATTGTGCCTTTAGCTCCTTGCAAGCCACACTATCTTGATGGGGAGAGAGAAGCATATTCTAGATAGTGACTTCAGTGGTAAAGTCCATTCTTTTTCTTAAATGAGGGGTTTTCTTCTTTACCTTCTAATCATTATCCCTAATTGTTTCTAATTAATGATGATTAATAAGGAAAAGTCTGTGCAAACTGACATTAGGTGAAGTTTCCTCTTTTGGTCACCTTTCCATGTCAGAGTATGTAACTCATTATCAATGCTATTAAATCCCTCTTAACAGTGTTAGAAATGTTGCTAGAGACAATCAAATCTATTAAGGATTAGGAGTAATTTATCCACTTCCCCATATGAATTATGGGATGTGTTTAAAATTCAAGCATTAAAAGCACAACAGGAGATTTGTTTTTGAGAACTGATATATTTATTCTCAACAAACATTAAAAAAATTTTTTTTGGCTGTATGGTGGTGTAAAGTGCACATTTGTAAATCCTTAACAAAGATAAACCCAAAATTTACACCACAAATCCTAGTTATTATCTGCTGAATACAGCACATTTTGGCAAAATTGAAAGAGCTTTGGTGGCTTTCAAACAATCCCTTATTTGAAAAGCTGGCAGTGTATTTAAGAAACAAAGCCCGAGAAATTCTGAGACTCCCATAAGTGTTCCCAAATTTAAAAGGAAGTGTCTGGAGACATGAGAATGGGTTAGACAGTCAGAGGGCATGCATCTCTTAGTGGTCTTTGCCCCAGTCTATGAAGTCATCATGGCTTCATTACTGGGGTGGAAGGGCAGTCATTCTCAACAGATAGGGCAGGACAGCAGAACTGTACCTGAAGAGAAACATCCCCTCACTGGGGCCAGACCACGTCTAAAGCAAAGGCTCCTGTTCTACCAATACCCGGGAAAGCATGTAATGACCACCCCTTTCCTGCAGACACCCAAAATGCAAGTTCCTCTGGTAGAATCTGGGTTTTATAGTATGAAGACTGTACTGAAGGTCAAAATAAGGCTTTCTTCATCTTCACTCCAAATCTAAAAGTTGCCTTAGCCAATCATCCCCTAATCAATCCCTGCCCTATTATGTAGAATCCCTGAGGGCAGGGAGGCCCTGCCACAGCTGAACATACTACACTGGAGCAAATCAAAGGTTTTTGAGAGCTCTCATCTAGAACTCATAGTCCCTTTTCACATTCATAAATCATGGTCCTGTGAATCCAATTCTCTACTCTTCAATACTTAGAAGTAGAGCTTGTAAGGAGGGCATAGCCAGAGGTGTAGCCACAGGAAAAGAAATACCTCCTCTGTTTTATCCTTCCAGGTCACAAGTTAAGTGGCAGTTGGAACTGTGGAAACAACCCTGCCTTAGCACACATCTTGGATTCCTTGTATTTATTCTGTTTCTCCTTCACAGTCAGGGGTTTTGTATGTTCATTTATTCATTCATTCATTTATTCATTCATTCATTCATTCATCTTTCCATAGGGAACCAACATTCCTCCTTCAGAGGCCCCACCCTCCTTGCAAGACAATGAATCTTATGTCATGTGTTCATTGTAGGATAACCTGATCCCAAATAGCTGTAATTGTAAGAGCAAAATGTGTGTCATAGGGAGAAAGAGTGCATATATTTTATAAAATTAATGAATTCTATACAATCTTTACTCAAAACTCAGCCACTGATACCAACATTCCTCTTTTTAGGTAACTGATGAGATGTAATGTGAAACAAAAATATTCCTTAAAATTGAAACCTGGTGGTGGTAGGGGTGGGTGCTTGGGTGGCTCAGTTGGTTAAGCATCTGCCTTCGGCTCAAGTCATGATTCTGGAGTCCAAGGATCAAGACTGGAATCTGGTTCCTGGGAGCCTTATGGGGATTCTGCTTCTCTGTCTCCTTCTGCTCCTCCCTTGGCTCATGCTCTTTCTCTCTCTCTCTCTCTCTCTCTTTCTCTCACTCACTCTCTCTCAAATAAATAAATAAAATCTTGAAATAGAAATAACAGGCCAATTTCATTTAAAATGGATGTTTTTTTTCAAGATGGCATCATAAAAGAATGACTTATTCACGTATACTTAATTAATTTTTTTCATAAAAACAAATAGAAGTAAATGCATGGTAGAACCAACATTGCTTGGAAATAGTCATTCAGTGTCCACTTCCAGAATAATACAGTGGTAGAATTAACACTTGTCATCATTTATAGACTGTGTCTTTTTTTTCACTTTTCATTTTTGTGGCTACACATGTATAAGGCCTTTTCTTGTGAAACAATAAATAGTAGACATTATTCATACAATGTCTATAGAAAATCAGCTCCCCAAGTGATGAGGACGTGGGCTACTGCCACAATTATGAATTTTTATTAAGAATCATTTTTAAATGACAGGGAGAACCAGAATGTGAGAGCTGTTCAAAACAAGGAGGAAGAAGAGAGACCAAATTAAAATAGATCTAGAGGGGCACCTAGGTGGCTCAGTCAGTTAAGCATCAGACTCTTGGTTTCGGCTCAGATGGTGATCTCAGGGTCCTGAGATCGGGAGCTCTGTGTCAGCTCTACAGTCAGCATGGAGTCTCTCTCCCTCTCTGTCTACCCCTCCCCTTCGTGCCCTATGTTTTTCTGTCCCTATCTCAGTCTGTCTAAAATAAATAAATATATCTTATAAAAAATAGATGTAGAACAAGAGTTGTTTTAAACAAGATGCTCCGGCAGCCCTGGTGGTGCAGCAGTTTAGCTCTGCCTGCAGCCCAGGTATGATTCTGGAGACCCAGGATTGAGTCCCATATCGGGCTCCCTGAGTGGAGCTTGCTTCTCCTTCTGCCTCTCTCTCTCTCTCTCTCTCTCTCTCTCTGTCTCTCATGAATAAATAAATAGAATCTTTAAAATAAATAAATAAATAAAAAATAAACAAGATGCTCTATAGTAAGCAATAGTCTGTTAATGAATAAATAAATAAAATTAAAATAAGGGATCCCTGGGTGGCGCAGCAGTTTGGCGCCTGCCTTTGGCCCAGGGCACGATCCTGGAGACCCGGGATCGAATCCCACGTCAGGCTCCCGGTGCATGGGGCCTGCTTCTCCCTCTGCCTGTGTCTCTGCCTCTCTCTCTCTCTCTCTCTCTCTCTGTGACTACCATAAAAAAAAATAAAATTAAATTAAATTAAATTAAAATAAATTAGTGTATCAACTCAATGATATAGTACATAACCTTTGAAATTAGCTCTTTTCAGTTAACATCATTCCTTCAAGTTCATGCAAGTAGTTGCATATCAATAATTTCTTTTTTGTGTGGCTGAGAAGCACCCCATGGTGTTGACTACTGCAATCTATTTCACCATGTATCCAATAATGGACTTCTACGTTGTTTACAGTTTTGGCTTCTGTAAACAAAGCTGTCATGTATTTTGTTTATCTTTTTCGGACTTTCTATTTGACCCAAGGGTTACTTAGAAAGAAGTATGCTATTTAAATTCCATGTGTTTAAAAAAATAAAAAATAAAAAAAAAAAATAAATTCCATGTGTTTGAAGATATCTCTCTTGTCTTTCTTCAATAGACTACCTGTTTGTTTCCATTCTGATTATAAAACATACTGTATATGATTTCCATTCTTTTAAATTAGTTAAGGTTTGTTTTATAACTCAAGATATATTATTAATAAACTTTATAAGAACATTTGTGTAAAGTTTTTATATGAAAATAAATTTTTCTTTTTCTGGGTACAATCTCATGATCTATAAGCACTTGAATAGAATGTAGATTCTGCTACTGTTACTTAGAAGATTCTGTAAATATAGGTTAGACTCTTTTGTGCAATGTTGTTGCAATATTCTGATTTTTTCTAGTAGTTCTCTAGATTGCAGAGAGAGTAGCATTTAATTACCCAGCTATGAGTGTGCATTAGTTAATTTCTTCTTTCAGCAGTCAGTTTTTGCTTTCATGTATTGTAGAGCCTTGTTGTTTGATGCATACACATTTATTGTTCTTCTAAGCCCTTTGACTACTCTGGTCTTATCCTGCTTTTTTGGCCAGAGAGAATAGATTTTTTTTAGTTGTTTGTTACACATGCTAGAATTCCAGCCTTCAAAATTAGCCAGGATAGATAGACCAGAACCAACAAATACTTATATTTAAACATATTTATTTCATGTTTGTTAATATTCAAAGCTAAGTATTACTACTTTTTTTTTTTTTACAAATAACATAACATAACATCCATAAATAAAATGAGAAAGTCAATATTTTGACTTCTTCCACTCCCCAAGGGAAGATAAGGATATGCTTTTCCCCTCCCCAAATGGGTCAGGAGATTAGGAATGCCTGGAAGGCAGAGAAATGTGGGCTCTAATTCCTTCACTAGAGACTTGCTGAGAAGCAAGGACCTATTGTTTGCATTAGTCTTTTTGGTGGGGATGTTTTGTGGATACTGCAGGTCAGGAATGACATTGTAGGGAAGGTTGAGAAATAAGAACTATTACTATGTAAATTTAAAATCCTATCTCCAGGATTTATGTTCTGACCAGGTGGTGTCTATGTTTGGGTTGGTGTCACTGCACTCTATCATCCCCCATATAGTGATTTATGAATTTCCTTTTTGTCTTCAGACTACATATTCCTTGTGAATAGAGAGACAACTTAATGCATATATGTATCTCTAGACCAAGCACCATGCCTACATAGCACCACAGAGGGTCAGCTACATGTGATATAGCCTGTTGAATTGGAAATTTCTACTGAAACAGTATGAAAGAATAGATGAAAACATTCCAAAGGAGCTGCCAGAACATGTGCAGGATTTGTAAAGAAAGCTGGTTACATGACTCTTGAAACCACTCACCCACAGCTGGAATATAAATGGTTATGTGGTTGGGGATTAGAAGGAACTTTAGTATGGGATTTATTTGGAAAGAGTACTTGGAGCATGTGACTCTCATTCTCCATACAGATGAAGAAGCTACAAAGAGAATCAGGTCTTTTTTTTTTTTTTTTTTTTTTTGAGAATCAGGTCTTATTTGACTTTGTCTAATAGCATCACCTGGGAGCAGGGAAAACTAGGTCTCAATAAAAACACTTGAGATACACCTTAGTAAGAGCCTAGGATGAAGAAACAGATGAATGAAAACATTTGAATGTGGGTTATGCAGGGGGCGTCATATGGATCAAAGAAATCATAGGTAACAGACCTCAGCAGTTGGGATAGGAGTACAGTCAGGATGAAGTATCAGGGGAAGGAATTAGTTTAAATATCTTCTGAGCCAAGAGCATAAGGCTAATCTACACCATGAAAATTATAAAGGAACTTTTGTGTCTCCTTTAGCTCCCCTTCTGCTAAGGCCCCTTTCTTAGCAAGATGGTGGGTAGAGATAAAAGTAGAAGGGGAGAGGAGCTAGACATAGATCAGACCACACCTCACCTTAGGAAGGGAGGATGACTACATACAACTGGCCCATATGGAGGGAATCGAGGAAAGGTCTTCTTTTGGAATGTGGTCAGAAGTTTTGATTACTACTACTACCTGATTATAACACTTTAATCACTGAAATATACAGTGTTGGGTAACTGAGAGTGGCCATAAGAAATCTCACTAACAAAGAGTGACAGGAAAATCTTTATCATCATAGCAGTGGAGGAAATAGCTCCACTGCATAAATATAAAGGGGAAGTAGGAGATAAAAATCATGTTATATTTTGATTACAACTCAAAGGTTTTGCTAAACCCCACATGTTCTGTCATGTCCTGAGGGCCTTCCATACACTAGATAGCATATTGGGAACTTTAGGTATAAAATGCCAATCCTCCTAGGAACCCCTGTCAGTGTTATTGTCCTCACTCATACAGGAGTCAACAAGCTCCACCATATGTAATTTGTCTAATATTTTATAGGTTGGAAGTGATGAAGTGATAGATTCAGGTCTGTCTCCAAAGCTTGTGATCTTTCTGTTGTGGTAAACAGTCATTTACTCAACAAGTAACTATTGGATATCTGCTATTTGCCATTTTATGTGCCAGAGAAACCACAATAAGCAGAATCCCACATCATCCATCTTTTTTTTTTTTTTTAATTTTTATTATTCATGATAGTCACACACAGAGAGAGAGAGAGAGAGAGAGAGAGGCAGAGACATAGGCAGAGGGAGAAGCAGGCTCCATGCACCTGGAGCCTGACGTGGGATTCGATCCCGGGTTTCCAGGATCGCACCCTGGGCCAGAGGCAGGCGCTAAACCGCTGCGCCACCCAGGGATCCCTCATCCATCTTTTTATGGAGCCTGTAGAATAGTGGAAGAGACATGAATAAAATACAAATACTCAAGACAAATAAGTGCCTGTTGACCAAGTAAAATAAGTGCTTTAAAGGAAATGAAGTTGTTTCTTCTAGGTAACCATCCTAATGGGAGGATAAGAAGATAACTGGATGGGAGAAGGAAAGGAAGGGAGTGCATTCCAGGCAGTGGAAATGCTACACATGACATTCCCAGGAGGGGAGGAAACTCAAGACCCTGCAGTTCAGGGACTGGAGTGGTGAGAAGGCCCAGGAGGCTGGAGCATAGCAAAGGAGGGGAAAGAGTGGGTTCATGAAAGGAAGCTGGAGAGTACTGCAGGGGCCATGCTTAGAGCCCTATTGTCCATGGCAAAAAGTTTAGTTTTCATCCTAAAAGCCATGTGCTTTCTTCCCATCCTGTAACTGAGACCTTAGATGTACTGCTCATTAGATTCTTTTTCTGGTAGGTGTGAGGTCAGAGCAGGGACCCTAAATTGTGCCAAACAGACCTGGCTATGCCATTTGTTAACCATGAGACTTTGGGCATATAGAATTATCTCTTGACCTTCAGCTCCCTAAATATGAGAACAATAATACCTAATAATAGACTTATTAGCTATGGTTCCTACATTGTCCTCAAGGAGGCCATGTCTTTTTGAGATGTTATACCCACAAGGGACTCTCCTCTCTTTTGGCTTCTGGGAAACTAATGTATGACTCTTTCAAGCCACTGGGCGTGCAACAGTTAAATTTTGGGATAGGAAGAACCCTTTTTGCCTTACTAATCAGAGAATAAATTTCTGAGCACTTTCATCTGCCTCTATCCTCATTAGGTAAGACACAAACTTTCCTCTAGGCCATTCTGTCTCACAGCATAACGAGCACAAGAAAATAAAAGTAGGTTCATTAAGAACACATAGGGATGCCAAATCAGGAAAAAGATATACGTCCCCTTGTTCAGGATAAAAGCCCATGCACACCTGTGTCAAGAAATGGTTGGGAATAGATTAAGGAATGAAGTGACCTATTAACAAAAGGTAGAGAGCTGTAGTATTTTGTCACTGTGATATAGGTAAAAATGAGGAGATGTGTGAGGAGACTTTTTCAAAAAATTCTGAATATTAGGATTAAGACCAAAAGAGTAAAAGGAATTGGGGAGGACCAAGTTAGGGATAACATGAGAGTGAGATTTATGGGTATAATTACATTTTTCCAGGCAACTAGATTCACGAATATTATTGCTAAAACTTGCATCGATCAAGTCCCTGTTGTGTTTTAGGACCTGTGCTTTATGCTTTAGACTTCAATATATGACAGAAAGACAGACTTTTGTAGATCATGGAAATATCTTGTTTTTCACCTAAATGTTCACAAACACTCAAGAGAATGACATTGAAGTGGTCTTTAAATTTTTTGAGCATCAATTTTTTAGGTACATCAAAAATAATAATACCTAATAAGATTATTGTGGAAAGAAATAGATGGCCATCAGATCAGATTCCAATATTATATGAATGCAAACCCAATAGGCATTGGTTGGGCTGTCCTGGGTACCATGAGCATTGCTTAAAATAGGGCTAAGTAAAGATTCTGAAGATGATACCCAGGGCTACATAGAGCACCTTTCCTCAGCATGGTCATGCCCCTATCACTATGTCCCCCATACCAACCTGGAATGTCTGGATAACCTGTATCTTTTTCACATCAAGGACTGTGATGAATTCCTCAACCACCAGTATTGTCATATAGAGCACAGGATAAAGCATTTCTATCAAAATTAAATGCAGTCACCAATATGAAATTCCAGAGCCATTACTAGCGTCCTAGCCATGGCAACTGGAGATGATCTCAGACATTCACGACAACAGAAAAGTATCAAGGACAACCCAAGCATGGCTTTGGTAGCCAGTGGGAAACCACAGGTGGCAGTTATATCAGCAGATGTGTGCATGCTCTTTAGTTAATGCTACTTCCTTTAAACTGCTCATAGACTTCTACTTCTAGCCAGATGAAGTAACAGAGACTGGATTTACCCTCCTGCATAAAGAAATCTAACAAAAACAGTAAAAATAGACAAAGTATGAAATACTATCTTTAAGAAACCATATATCTGGCAATGAAACCTGGATCATACAGCAGATGCATATTTAAAATTTTAAGAAACTGCTAAACTATTTTCCATGATGATTGTACCATTTTCCTTCTTTCTTTTTTGTTTTTTGTTTTGTTTTGTTTTCTTACATTTCTATCAGTGGCATATTTGGATTCTAGTTCCTCTACATGCTCCCTAGCACTTGGTATAAACAGGCTTTTAAATTTAGTCATAATAATGGGTCTGTAGTAACTTCTAATTATGGTTTTGATTTTAATTTCCCTGATATATTGTGTTTTTGGTCTCATTACTAAAAAGTGCCTTGCCTAATCCAAGGTCACAATTTTTTTTTCTCCTTTGTTATCTTCTGAAAGTTTCATGGTGTAGGTATTACATTAGCTCTATGAACCACTTTGAGTTAAATTTTGTATAAAATGTGAGGTGTGGATTCTTTTACTATATTTTTTGGTCCCCTTTGATGAAACTTTGTTTGAAATTTTGACTGTATGAAAGAGATCAGTTTGTAGCATTCCTGTTTTCAAAGCAGAAATTTTTATTATGGTAGAAAAAAAGTCTCTTGGGGATCCCTGGATGGCTCAGTGGTTTAGTGCCGGCCTTCGGCCCAGGGCATGGCCCTGGAGTCTCGGGATCAAGTCCCACATCCAGCTCCCTGCATGGAGCCTGCTTCTCCCTCTGCCTGTGTCTCTGCCTCTCTCCCTCTCTGTCTGTCTCTCTCTCTCTCTCTCTGAATGAATAAATAAATAAAATCTTTAAAAAAAAGAAGTCTCTTTTCTTTTTTTTTTAAATAATAAATTTATTTTTTATTGGTGTTCAATTTGCCAACATATAGAATAACACCCAGTGCTCATCCCATCAAGTGCCCCCCTCAGTGCCCGTCACCCATTCACCCCCACCCCCCGCCCTCCTCCCCTTCCACCACCCCTAGTTCGTTTCCCAGAATTAGGAGTCTTCATGTTCTGCCTCCCTTTCTGATATTTCCTACCCATTTCTTCTCCCTTCCCTTCTATTCCCTTTCACTATTTTTTATATTCCCCAAATGAATGAGACCATATAAAAAAAAAACACTAAAAAAAAGAAGTCTCTTTTCTGTATCCAATTTCCTTTTATAGAATTTTATATATGATTTTTAAAATTAAGGTGTAGTTTGCATACAATATTATATTAGTTTCAGATATACAACAGAATGATTCAACATTTATGTACATTAAAAAGTAATCACCAGGGATCCCTGGGTGGCGCAGCGGTTTAGCGCCTGCCTTTGGCCCAGGGCGTGATCCTGGAGACCCGGGATCAAATCCCACGTCGGGCTTCCAGTGCATGGAGCCTGCTTCTCCCTCTGCCTGTGTCTCTGCCTCTCTCTCTTTCACTGTGTGCCTATCATAAATAAAATAAAAAAAAAAAGTAATCACCAAAATCAATCTAGCTACCACCCATCACTACAGAATCGTTGCAATATCATTAATTATTTCTCTATGTTGTACATTGCATCTTTAGTCTTATTTATTTTATAATTGGAAGTTTGTACCTTTAATCCCTTTCCCTCTCTCACCTGTACTCCTACTACCTTCCCCTCTGGTAACTACCAGATTATTATTTATTTTTTTAAGATTTTACTTATTTATTCATGCGAGACACACACACACAGAGAGAGAGAGAGAGAGAGAGAGAGAGAAGCAGGTACACAGGCAGAGGGAGAAGCAGGTTCCACACAGGGAGCCTGATGTGGGACTCGATCTTGGGTCTCCAGGATCAGGCCCTGGGCCAAAGGCAGCGCTAAACCGCTGAGCCACCTGGCTGCCCCCAGATTATTTTGTGTAAATATAAGTCTGTTTTTGTTCTGTTTGCTTGCTTTTTTTTTTTTTGATTACACATATAAGTGAAATCATATGGTTTTTGCTTTCTCTGACTTATTTTATTTGGTATACTCCCCTCTAGGTCCATTCATGTCATTACAAATGGCAATATCTCATCCTTTTTAATGGCTGAATAATATTACATTGTATACATACTCCGTCTTCTTTATCCATTTATTTATAAATGGATACTTAGGCTACTTCCATATCTTGGCCATTGGAAATACTGGTAAAATAAACTTAGGTGTGTATGCATTACATTGAATTAGTATTTTCATTTTCTTTGAATAAATACCCAAGAGTGGAATTGCTGAATCATACAGTAGTTTCATTTTTAAATTTTCTGAGGAAACTCCACTGATGAGTAATAATGTTGCACATCTTCTCGTGTGACTCTTGGCCTCTTTGAAGAAATACCTATTCAGGACCTTTGCCCATTTTTTAATTGGATCTTTTAATATTGAGTTGTGTGAGTTCTTTATATGTTTTGGATATTAACCACTTATTAAATATATCTTTTGCAAATTTCCTCTACCATTTAGTAGGGATCCTTTTCATTTATTGATCGTTTCCTTTGCTGTAAGAAAGCTTTTTAGTTTGATATAGTCCCATTTGTTTTGTTTTGTTTTGCTTTGGTTTGTTTTGCTTTTGTTGCTTTCACCTGAGAGGACAGATCCAAAATAATATTGCTAAGACTGATGTCCAAGAATTTACTGGCTGTTTTCTTCAAGGAGTTTTATGGATTCTAGTTTCACATGTAAGTCTTTACTCCACATTGAGTTTACTTTTGTATATGGTGTAATAAAGTGGTACAGTTCCTTTCTTATGCCTGTAGTTCTCCAATGCATCCAGTTTCTTGAGTATAATAGTTTAAAATATAACCATTTGTCAATATACATGTATATGTGTGTGTGTGTGTGTGTGTGTGTGTGTGTAATAGATCTTTACCCTGGAAATAAGTAAATCAACCTTCCTTCCTTGAGAATAGCACGAAAAATGCCTTTGCTTTAGTGGAAACCTTGTAATAGCAGTCTTGGCTTTTCGCCATCAGCAGATGTTTTATAAGCTAAGGTCTCAGACACAGATGAATTGATTATTTTTTTCTTACTTCAAAGCCTCACAAAAGATAGTGTTCCTGAGAATTCACTAGAAAAAACAGAATTTATCATTGTTTCTATAGTTTTATTATTTAATGTCAAACAATTTAAAGCCATAGGTAATTGTTTTTTATGTTACATCGACTGCCTTTGATTACCATGCTAATTATATTGTAAACAGACTCCAAGATTCTCAGAAGTAGAAGTAAACTTTAATGTTATTTCAGGGTAAAGGATCTGTTCAGAGATCATCAGAACAGGACTCACCCCATTCTCCTATGCATGAAAAAGTAAAGCAAGCCTTCCAGGGAAACCCTCGCAAACAAATTTCAGTTTCACAATATATTATTGTGCATGCTTGCAACATTAGGAACCAGAGGGGTTCCATCTTTAGAGGGCCAGAGCAGGGAGTAGTGTGCTCACATGTGTGAGTAGGTGTGATGAGGGGAGGTGCCAGGTCTTGAGAGACTCCTCTGAAGGCTATGTGAGTCCATTTACTCCCACCTTGGAAGGCATATAGCAGAGTCCATGCTGCTGCCATACCCATAAGGACTCTCTTAGGCTCCTACAGCACTTCTAAGGTCTCACAAATGAGCAAAGCAGGTCTCTAATTAGAAAAAAAGTCATGCTTCATTATGGAGATATCACAGGGTCCAACAAATCAGAAGATAAGAGAACAGCCCCTGACCTCTTATTCTCATTCTCAGGTTTGGGGGCTGGGTTTATATTTCATTACTGACTCTCTGCTCTATGATTTCATGTAACTGGTTTATTTTCATATTTGCTTCTTGTTGCTTCTTTCCTGATTCACTCCAAGAGAGAAAAAGCATGGAACTAGGCTGTTCTCAAAGGTATGCAGTGGCTTTTCATTCTTGTCAACTAGTCCCATGAAAACCAAGGTCATAAGTATGGAAAAGAGCATCTTTCTCTGCGGCTGGAGGCTTATAGTATAATAGAGTTCAGTTTTTTTTTCCTTTCTATAAGGTGAGCAGATATCACCCATATTTGTACCACAGGTCAATCTAAGGGATCCATAGAACTCTTTTTCCTTTGATCCTTGGTGGAATAGAGAGGATCTCAGGGCCTTGGAAACTGTGGCAGGGACAGAAAATATCCCAAGTATCATTGCCCCCCTCTAATGATAGGTAACTGTGGCAGGTCTGCCTGGCCAAGCACTGACCTCCCAACTGTCTGCACTAAGGTGCAATCATATCCTGGTTCTTACTGATGTAATGCCAGTAGAAATCCTGTGAATCATTCTCAGGCTGCAGTTGGTAAGTTTGAGTGAAAGATTCTCCATCCCATCCTGGTTTCCTCATTCAGCAGCTGGATGGTGCCAAGAGAACTGAAATCACAAAATGGCAAGTCCTCAGAGGAGGCAGTCTGAAGCAGGGCTTTTCTCTCTAGGAGCACTCACATAGGACTTTGCATGAGTAAGAAAGCAACTTTATTATATTAATAATGGAGATGTATAGGCTGCTAGTTATGACAGCTGTGTCGATAAAGGTGGTGAATACATAGACTGATCTGAATTGGAATCTAGATTCTTCCATATTATCTTTGATCCTAGGCAAGCTACTTACCACCTATGAGCCTATACAACCAGGATTACAATAAGTATTTGTGAACATAATATATAAGTAGACAAAGAATACACATTAATTAAATTTAGCTGAAAAGGGGGGGCATTGGTTCATAGAAGCATACACAAGGAAGCCAGCCATGAAAATAGCAGGGAGGGCTTTCCACTGGGAGACGATAAGCCCGAGGTCTCAGTGTAGGACCAATATTACTACATTCCAGTTGTAACTCTCCTCTTTGCTGTCTGTGGATGCCATCCTAATTATCATTCACTTGATATCACCTTTCTCCACATGGCCAAAAATATAAAAACAGAATTGCTAACAACACCTAGGTTGTATTTCACAACTTCCACTCAGGGAAGGATTGATCTGGCGTTCAGGTTCTCAAGTCCAAAGTGCCAAGACAGGGATCTGTTGTCAGGTACTTGTGTTTGAAGCAATTGGCTACAACAGGCAGGGTGTGGAGGCAAGTGGGCGTGGGGCAGCATGCAACAGGAAATGTCATAGAATCTCAGCTTTCATGGAATCCAGGTGCATAGGGTAAGAGCTAAGTTGTCAGTGTCCACCATGCAATACCAACCCCAAAGGGTATTATCAGCTACTCAAGGAAATGCGCACAAGCCTGAATAGCTCTGAAATAATTTCTACAATATCAATTCTTCAAATGCCTAACAAACTTCACTACAATCTGTTTGAAGTTGATTTTTGGTAGCTCTAACCTCACTTGGGAGAAGCCCCACTTCTCAGGCACCAAAGCTGAAAAACAGATGTAAGTATACCTTTCCCATCTCTAGTCGTCCCAGTCTTATTCTCAAGACTGTAAATACTCACAAAAGCCCCTGGAGTTTCCCTACAGGCTCAGCAGTGAGCCCTCTCTGGGCTCAGTTCAGGTCTTCTCCCCACCGAATGCCCATCCTGTACCCCTCCTCAACTCTCTCTCATTATCCTCTACAATCAGCTCAGCAAAAAGGCTCCAAGAAGCCATGGCTCTTCTAGGTGCCCTGGGGTCTGGCCCAATTTGCACCCATCTTATACATTAATCACACCTACCTGTCTACTTCTCCCACTAGACTGTTCCTCCCTAAAATTGACTGGACTATCATCTTATGTCTATATTTTATCATCGACATCTAGCACAGTACCTGGCATGTGGCTAATGACTTAAAAACATCTGTTAAGTTGAATTAAGTACTACACAAAGAATATATAATGCATCTAAAGCATCTGCTTTAGTGCCTCCTCCAAATGCTTCCTTTTAGCAATCCTGGTCAAAATAATTTTTGTGGCTCAGTCAAAATGATCCTCCCCACACAGCCTCTATGTTCTCCATACCCACAGGTACTTCACTTTCTGGATCCTGAGGCATTTAACTTTGTGGTTTCACTGATCTCTCTGGAATACACCTGGCTTAAGCATGTCCACACAGTACATAAAGGGCCTGGGAGTAGATGCAAACCAGACCTAATTTTCACCAGGTGAACTGAAAGTAACTTATTTGTACAAAAACAATTCTTATATTATACTCTATTACAACATAGTGTAATAGTAAAAAGCATGAGTTGAGAGGAATTTTTATCAGAAATCTTTCCCTTTTCAGCTGAGTGACTTTGAGGGAATCACTGGCCCAGTCTGACAGCAACGGTCACATCTGTCAGACAGAGCTAAGAATAGGATCTAGGGAGCTGTGAGATTAATTGGGATCATGACTAGGGATGCAGCACCAGAACCACAGCACAGAGCACCTCCACCGACTGCTACTTGTCATCATAATTTCCCCCAAAATTATTTCTCTTAGTTAATAAGTAATACTAATTAATGTTCCATAGTAGATGAGCAGAGAGCCCAACTCAGGGTTTGATCCCAGGGCCCTGAAATCATGACCTGAGCCAAAAGCAGACACTCAACTGACTTAGCCATCCAGGTGCCCTGATTTTATAACATTTTATAACATGCAATTATAAAGAATAATACTAATAGCTAACACATATGCCAGATCCATTCTAAACACTACACATAAATTAAATAGCTTAATCCTCATAACAGTCCTAGAAGTAGGACTACTAGTATTTTTATCTACAAAGATAAAAAAACTGAGGCCTACAGAAATTAAGTGACTTACCCGCAGTGACCCAGCTTTGAGAGGCAGAGGTGGAATTCAAACCAAACCATGGAGCTCATGACTATGTTCTCCAAAGACTGTATTTTGTGTGACCCCCAAAATTCATTTGATGAAGGCTTAACCCCCAATATGGCTGTCTTTAGGCATTGGACTCTAAGGAATAATTAGGATGAGGTCATAAGGGTGGAGCCTTTGTTTCTTTATAAGAAGAGATACTAGAGATCCTGTTCTGTCTCGTTTCACCATTTGAGGATACAGTGAAAAGGATACTATCTGTAAGCCAAGAAGAAAGCACTCACCAGAAGCTGTCAGTATCTTGATCCTAGACTTCCCAGCCTACAGAACTAACAAACAAATTTCTGTTAAGTCACTTAGTCTATGGTATTTTGTTATAGCAGCCAGAGCTGACCAATACAAAGTGGAAGGCCAAGAGTTACCCTTCTCATAAGCAGAAATAGCAATTATATCATTGAAAACTAGCAACAATTCATATCACAAAAAATAATTGTAGGTAAGGAAATAGTGCAAAGCTTCATGTCTAAGAAGAGAAGTATCATAAAGAGGGCAATGATGTCAGGTGCTAGCAGGAGGTTGGAGCCAG
Source organism: Canis lupus baileyi (assembly GCF_048164855.1). Lineage (NCBI taxonomy): Eukaryota > Metazoa > Chordata > Mammalia > Carnivora > Canidae > Canis > Canis lupus. The sequence continues at coordinate 26,480,790 of NC_132857.1, read as the reverse complement.
AAGAGAGGAGAACCCTAACTACCAGTCCATTCTAGCATTACACCCATCATGTGCCTGTCACTCGGATGAGAGCTGGGTCAGATGTGCAGCAAGAAGTACATACTTCCACCACATATTTAGAAAGAAACTGAAAGGAGGTACATGTTCTGCAGCATTATGCTTCTTGGCAATGTGGACACCAAGGGTGTCCTTTGATGACCCTGACTTGGTGACAATACACTGGACTTCTGTGTGCTCTTCTCTTCTCGTGCAAGATGTAAGCATCTGTGTGCATCTGGTCTTTGGACTTCACTGTGCTTGTGGGTATTTACCCATTATACTACATATCATTCTGCTTATCTGCACCTGCTTTTAAGAAGCATGGTGCCATCTTTTATCCTTCTATCTACAAGTTGAGCAAAATTTACTTTCCCATTATATAGGCTAAATAAATCCTTCTTTGTCTCCACTTAACAGAAAATGTTTTCATATAATGTTAAGAAACATGAACATTAAACATATTTAATGAAAATATGTCATCCACTCACACCTCCCTGGACCAAGTGTCTAGCTTTGCCTTACAAAACATAGGCAGAGTCCATAATCGGGTCACTGGAGTGTTATGGGAAAGAATGGAACTTCATAGTGGGCAAGCTCTGCCCCAACTTTGCTGTGTGACCTTTATTGGCTGGGTGACCATAGGCAAGCCATTTTGTGTTTTCGAATATCAGCCTTTTCAGTTCTAAAATAGAACTAGAATCACTTGCCCTATGAGTTGTTATAATAAATAATTGCAAATGTGTCACAGGCTTACCCCATATGTATAATCCCATACATATACACCAGTTTAGGCATCATCCTTGCACATTGCTTCAGTGTCTGCAGTGGAGAGCATAGAGTGCTGACAGGGCCATTGAGGTATGTTCACTCTCAGAAGACCACCCGAGGCTGTGAGGGGACCACCCATCAGGGCAGCACTGCTTCTTCAACATGCATGAAGAAACAGGTATTTGTTTACAAGGTGAGTGTAGCCCCTTGAGTGCAGAAGGAGGCACTGTGCTGCTGTGAATGATGGAAATATTCTCATTCAACCACACAAGTGGCGGAGTCTTTTCTCAACCAGTTCTGAAGTTAACTGTTATGCTTTCCCCTGAGTCAATCATTCTTGATTTTTTTCCTCTGTGTTCTCACTCATCCATCCTTGCAGATGACTCAGACACTTGGAGGCAGATTAAAAGATGGGTGGGGTGAGATATGTGAGGACAGAGGCCTGGCTTCCCAAGGGTCTATTCAAACCTGCTACTCTCTTGGAATGCCTTCTTTGGCATGTAGGTTCAGGGAATAGCGGGATTTAAAAAATATTTCCCACAATCAGTAATCATTCTTCTGAGTGCACAGGCTTGGACCAGCTCACATCATGCCCCAAATCATTTTAACCGCCCACATGACTAGGGTTAGCATGAACAAGCTAACCCATACACAGACCCCAGAAGCAGAACTTGTGGTAAAGACTGCAATGTTATACTGTGTTTCTACTCTGTATTCTAATTTTTAGTTCAGAAAAAAAGTAGTAAGTGGTGCAGAGTATAGTAGGGGGTGTGATATCTCAGAGAAATAAACTTTATAAAATTTGCACATAGATGACACATAGCGTTACATTAGTTTCAGGCGTATAACAGTGATTTGGCAATTTATACATCATGCTATGTTCATCACAAGTGTAGCTACCATTTGTTCCATTATATTGCTATCATAATATTCATTGACTATATTCTTTATAAGCCTTTTATTCCTATGACTTATTCATTCCATAACTGGAAGCTTACAACTCCAACTCCCCTTCACCCATTTTGCCTAACCCCCTCCCCATCTAGCCACCATCAATTTTTTCTCTGTATTTACAGGTCTGATTCTGCTTTTCATTTGTTTATTCATTTGTGTTTTTTTTCAGATTCCACTTATAAGTTGAATCATATGATATTTGCCTTTCTCAGTCTGACTTAGTTCACTTAGCATAATACCCTCTAAGGGGTATGTCTCAAATGGCACCACTGTCTCAAATGGCACCACTTTTTAAAGTACTAGAATTTTTTAAACCTCCTGTTTACAACAGCAGCAGAGAAGGGATTAAATGTTCCCCACCAATGCTCTGAGCTTCACAGCTTGCACAACCAGCCTTCTGGAGACAGGGCTGTCTGTCCTGTCTGGCTCAGTGTTCCCTAGGGTATGCTGTACAGAGCACAAGAAGGTATCAGTTGTCAAGATGCTAGCTAGGTGGGTACCACCTAGTGCAGAGAACTGGCTGTCTGCAGAGAAAGCAGCCTAAACACAGAAAGGGACAACTCTGAGTGTTGATTTGGGGACAAAGAAAAAGGGGTATGGGCCTAAAGTTCTGACCCACTGAGAGAGCTCAAAAAGGTCTATAGCTGAATGCACCACTCTCCTCCTCCCTGACAAAGAATCTTTTTTTTTTTTTTTTTCCTGACAAAGAATCTGAAGGCATTTTACAAACTGAAGCTTTCATTAGAGGAAAGGTGATCTTTGACATGACCCAAATGGGAGCTATTCTAAGAATATTATTGTGGGAAATATATTTTCATTATTAATTCATTCATTAATTTATTTATCTGCATTTTTCGGGCCTCTGTTCTGCGCCAGGTTCTATATTAGAAATGAGGATAAAATGAGAAGTCAGATGTGGTCTCCATGTAGAGTCTAGTAAGGGAGATAAAAGTACAAAGAATTGTGATATGATTGAATTTTATAGGAACTTTCATCACCACTGACAAGTTTTGCACCAGACCCTTGGCTACAAACACAAAGAGGGCCTAGTGGCTGCTTCCTCAGTAAGGCCTGGCCATGTCCTAGAGATTATATTGAGGGTGAATCCTGAAGGCTCTCAGAACTTGGGGAGGCAGCTGTCAAACTTAGAAAGGGGGCCATGGGCTCAGCTTGTTGAGGAAGCTGACATTTTTGCCAGATCTTAAAAAAAAAAAAAGAGTAGAAAGTTATAAACTGGAGGTATGGCAGGGAAGGGCATTTTTGACAGGAATATCCACTCTGCTAAGGTGCAGATGCATGCTTAAGGCATGCTGGGAAACTTGCCTGCCTTCCGGTAGGTCTGTGATGAGTTGGGTGCATTAACCCTTTCTCATCCTAGAGTCATTGGTTCCTAGACTCACCTGACCTGTCTCTGTAGGTAGGGCCTCAGGATGGTAGAGTTTCTTCTAAGACAAGTGGTAGAGAAGGTTCAGAAGGGATGATAGATCTGGACTCCCCACCCCTTATTCCAATGTCTCTCCTCTTCTGTGACATAACCAGGTGAGTACATCTGCATCTGCACTAGTTGCTGAGCCCCAGTAGAGATATATCCTATTCATCTTCAAATCCGGCTTTGTCAAAATGTCTGCTTCAGATTCTGAGCTTTGTAGAAGTTTGTTGATTATGAATTTAAAATAGGTCAACTTTCCATTCTCACTGAGGAACAGACTCTTTAACAACTTTTAAGTCACTTTAAGGGAACAAAATAAATTCCTGGAACAAAATTTCCCCATGCAAGTCAAATGTGTGGGGAAAGGCTGCCTGGAACTTAGACTCTGAGGATTCAGAAAAGACCTGGCTTGTGTTATCAGGGGTCTTTGTTCTAGCAATACTTGTTTGTTGAAAAGTTAAACATGGCAGAAAATGAAGCAAGATCTTCCAAATTTTCAGTCAGTTGAAGCCATTCTTCAAAGTCCTCAAGTGGCTGACATTTCACTGCTGTGGAATTAAACAAATGTAATTTGTAGATGCAATACATGGTGCAGTAATGAAATGTAACTTTACAGTCTCCAGAAAGATCCCGCCATTTCTGCATAGACTAAATTATATAAAAGCATTTTAGATGTCTCAATTTTTATCTACTAGAGAGACAAAATTTCCTTTGAGGTGTCTGAAATAATTCAGTTAGTGCCATTTGCTTCTTGGCTGCCCCCTTGTGCATTCTAAGAGTAGGTTTTATTCTGCATTGTGTTTTAGATTGCTCAGATTTAATTTAAGATATGGATGTGTTTTAGACACATGAGACTATTATGTGCCACAGGGAAGTAAAACAAGAAATTAAATTTAACTAGGGTTCTATAGTCATACTGAAGTATAGGACTCAGGGGGAGGTGAGGCAAGTGGTCCTCCTCGGCTTCCCAACTTGTCAGTCACATTTCTAGTCCTTCACAGGCAGAATTTGGGTTCTGGCTAAATTTCAAAGGCCATCAATTACTTTGGCTCTCAACTACATAGTTGTTTATTCCAGAATGTATTTGGAGCATTATGTCTGGAGAAGCAGTGTGGTCTATCAAATTTAGATTTAGAGGTCCAGCAGGTTTCAGCTTCTCCTCCTGATAATTGTAGTTGATTAAATGGCCTCCTCATATCTACATGTTTATTCATATAACTTTATAGGCTTCTGATTAGAATTGGCATAATTGGTGACTTGCCTTTATAAAAGGATCAGTAACAAGACTGACGCAAGAAAAGTCTTGACAAAACATTTATGTATTTCATTTCTCTCTTATTTCTCTATCATTGCTTTTAAGCAAGCAAACAAACAAACAAAAACAATAACAAAATCCCACCCACGATAGCCTTATGAAGGGAGATGAGAGACATGTACATATGAGAGGCCTATGGAGATCCTAGTTGTACCAGTTGAGACCATTCTAGACCAGCCTGCAGTCAACTGATCCACAGATGCATGAGAAAGCCCAACCAAGAGTAGCAGAGCTGCAACTGAAAGCCCAACCTACAACTGAATGCACACCTGAGAGGCCAGAAGAATCACCCAGCCAATTTGTAAACCTGTGAGAGACTTACTATTTTATCTGAGTTTTGAGGTGGTTTATTATTCATTAGTAGATAATGATATGGTAACTCTGAGAATTTGAGCAAATTATATCACATCTCTGAGCTCCTACACACAGATACACACACACACACACACACACACACACAGCACAGCACATCTCTTTGCATTGTTATGAGTGCTAAGATAACATATCTGGTATTGATTAGATAGAATAATTTAATTCTATTCAACAAATAGAATTCACTCCACCTGGCACCCTGCAGCTGCATATTTGTAGGTATTTCTTATCCTTCCCTATACAAAGTAATTGTCTATTTGCTATTTGATAAAGTTCATATGCACTTATGTGTGTCAAAAGATTCTGCCCCATATCTATTTCTCTGTTTTATTTCCTCTAAAGTTGTGAATTTTATTCCAAGAATATTGATCTCTGAAGGAGAGACTGTGACACTGGAATATATATGCATTTGAGCATGCATATATGGCACATATTCCAAGTATGGTTCTGGATGCTTTCAATATGTAATCTCGCTTAACCCATTCTCTGGATTGGTATGATCATGTCTCTTTGCAGGTAAATATACGGAGGCTTGATAAGATTAAGCAGTTCACTACCAAAATTACACAATTTATAGCTAAACTTGGGTGTGAGCTCACACTTGTCTGACATTAAAACCAATGTTTTCCTGATATTTCTAGTAACTCCTGAAGATTAGGTGCACTGGACCAAGTTAAAACACTGAGGAAGATGGTAGAAGAAATTTCAGTCAGGATCCTGTGGACAATGAAAGTGAAATATTAAGCAACTAAAAACACAATCCTCAAAACGTCAGAACTTACTGCTTGGAGATAGTGTGTCAAGGGGTTGGGTGGGGACATGTATAAAATTGATATTAAGGCAAGTATTTGAATATCACCTTATATTCTGAGGAATTTCATTAATTGAGAAGACAGGTGAAATAAGTGGATAAGGATCTGTGTCTTCTGACTTGGATCATGGGGATTCAAAAGGGAGAGTTTTAGCAGATAGGTTTAAAATGTGAGAGTAGATCAATGTTGGAGCTTTGCTCTACTCCTTGTGTTCTTATCCATTGTAATGAGGAACACAATACACAGACCTTTCTCTTGTAAATAATACAAGTTCCTCTACTATGAAACTATTTGAATTAGAGAGTGTATGAAAGTAGCCAAAGTTGAGAACTATTCACAGCAATTACTTTTTTCACTTTAAAAAATATATTTTTTAGTTTTGAAATAAGTATAGTTTTACAGGAAAGTGCAAAAGAATGTACAGAGAGACTTTGTGCAACCTTCACAGAGGCTCTCCCAAAATGACATCATACAAAAATATAGTAAAATATCAAACCAGGAAACTGATATTGGTACAATCCAGAGTTTATGCAGATTTGACCATATTCCTGTGTGTATGTGCGTGTGTCAATGTAATTTTATCACACATGTAGCCTTGTGTAATCACCACCACAGTCAACATCCTGAACTGCCAAGTCATGAAATATTACCTCATTCACCCTCTCTAGCCGCACACTTTCCTGCTCTATCCTTAACCGCTGACAATCACTATTGTGTTGTTCATATCTATAACAATGGTTATTCCACAAATGTCCTATATAAGAAATCCTGCAATATGTCTTATCTTGATTTTTTTTCTCACTTAACAGAACTTCTGTGAGATTGATTCACATAGTTTGTGTATTGATAGTTTATTCCTTTTAATTGATGAGGAGTATTTCATGGTACAAATGAGCCAGTTTATTTAATCATTCATCTACATTTCCAGTTTGGGGCTATTCTAAAGAGAGCTACTTTAAATATTTGTTCATAAGTTTCTTCCTGGAAATAACTTTTCATTTCTTTAGAATATATACCCAAGAAAGAAATTGCTGGGTTGTAAGAAAAGTTTATTTTTCCTTTCTAAATAAATTGTCAAAGTATTTTCCAGAATGGTTGTACTCATCCCCACAGCAATGTACGGGAGATCGAGTGTTTCTGTATCTTCAGTATTTAGGTGTGTAGTATCTCAAGTTGTAGTTTTAATTTGTATTTATCTAATAGCTAATGATATTGAACATCATTTCATTTATGTGACATTTATGTAACTCCTTCAGTACATTATCTATGCATTTCTTTGCCCAAATTCTTTTTATTTACTTGCATTTCACTGCTAGCTTTTGAGAGTTTTTTGCATATTTTATTTTTTGAAGATTTAATTTATTTATTCAAGAGAGACACAAAGAGATGCAGAGACACAGGCAGAGGGAGAAGTAGGCTCCTTGTGGGGAGCCCGTGTGGGACTCAGTCCTGGGACCCTGGGTTCATGACCTGAGCCAAAGGCAGATGCTCAACCACTGAGCCACCCAGGCATCCCTTTTCTTTGTATATTTTAGATGAGTCATTTGTTACATACATAATTGGCAAATACTTTCTGTGCCTGCAGTCTCTATTCTAATCCTATATTTTATATATAAGAATGATGATCCATTTTGAGTTAATTTTCATATGAGAAATGAGGTTTAGGTCAGAAATCAGTTTTTTTGTTTCAGGACCATTTATTGAAAAAGCTATTTCTCTTCAGTTGGGTTGCTTTTGCTCCTTTGGTGAAAATTAATGAGGTATATTTGTATGGGATCTATTTCTATTGATTTGTGTCTATCCTTCTGCCAATACCACAAAGTCTTGATTACTGTAGCTAGAGAGCAAGTTTTAACATAGGGAAGAGTGATTTCTTCCACTTAATACTTTTCAGCCTTGTCTTGGCTATTCTAGACTGGTTGCCTTTTCTCTAAATTTTACAACACATTTGTCTACATCTACAAAAACCTTGCTGAAATTTTGATAGGAATGTTATTAAATTTACATATCAATTTAGAAAGAATTTTTTTAAGTCTTCCAATTCTGGTATACTACCTTTCCTGAAGCATTTAGGTCTGCTCTGATTTTTTTTTTCCATTAGCATTTTGCAATTTGCATCATACATGTCCTGCACATGTTTTATTATATTTATATATAAAAATTCATTTACTCAGCAATATTACATGTTTAGATGAGTTTCTACTTGTTCATCATTATCATGGAGACATAATTGATTTTTGCATGTTTATCCTACTATATCTTAGGACTTAACTCACTTAGTTCCACGAAGTTTTTGTTGTTGTTTCTATAAATGCCTTGGCATCTTCTAGGTAGATAGTCATATTGTCCTGCAAATAGAGGAAATTTTGTTTCTTTTGCATTTTGCATACTGTTTATTTCTCATGTCTAACTGTGGTTAGTAGAAACTTTCAGAAATTATTTAATGGAATGATGAGACAGGATACCCTTGCCTTCTTCCTAATACCAGAGGTAAGGTGGTCAGTCTTTCACTCTTCTGATGTTAGCTGTAAATTTCTAAAATTCCTCTGAGTTTGAAGAAAGTCCCTTTATTCCTACTATAATTAGAGTTTGAATAATAACAGGGTAATTCTGCACTTACAAAACAAGCTTCATAAGTCCCTTCTCTTTTCTGCAATAGGTTGTGTAAAATGTTAATTATTTTTCTTTTAAGATTTTATTTATTTTTTCATGAGAGACAGAGAGAGAGAGAGAGAGAGAGAGAGAGAGAGAGATACAGAGGGAGAAGCAAGCTCCATGCGGGGAGCCTGATGTGGGACTTGATCCCAGGACCCCAGGATCACATCCTGAGCCAAAGGCAGACCCTCAACCACTGAGCCACCCAGGAGTCCCGACCTCATCCATATTCTTGATATTATCATGCAGTTGCTGAGACTGCACACTGGACTATCACTCTATTTTATTAAGTCCTCTTGTTGGATAGATCCTTTAAGTATGATATAGTGTCCCTCTTCATCTCTCACTACAGTCTTCGGGGTCAATTTTAGTTTATCTGATATAAGGATGGCTACCCCTGCTTTCTTTTGAGGACCATTTGAATGGTAAATGGTTCTCCAACCTTTATTTTCAGGCTGTAGGTGTCCTTCTGTCTAAAATGAGTCTCTTTTAGACAGCAAATAGATGGGTCCTGCTTTTTTATCCAGTCTGAGACCCTGCGCCTTTTGATGGGGTCATTAAGCCCGTTCACGTTCAGAGTTACTATTGAAAGGTTTGAGTTTAGTGTCATCAGGATATCTATTCAGTCCTTCTTTTTGTGGATTGTTCCACTGAACTTCTTCTTAAGGGGGAATTTTAAGGGTCCTCCTTAAAATTTCTTGCAGAGCTAGTTTGGAGGTCACATATTCTTTCAGTTCCTGCCTGTCTTGGAAGCTCTTTATCTCTCCTTCCATTCTGAATGAGAGCCTTGCTGGATAAAGTATTCTTGGTTGCATGTTCTTCTCATTTAGGACCCTGAATATATCCTGCCAGCCCTTTCTGGCCTGCCAGGTCTCTGTGGAGAGGTCTGCTGTTACCCTAATAGTCCTCCCCATAAAAGTCAGGGATTTCTTGTCTCTTGCTGCTTTAAGGATCTTAAAGGATCTTAAATTTATCTTTGGAATTTGCAAAAGGGATTTCTTGTCTCTTGCTGCTTTAAGGATCTTAAAGGATCTTAAATTTATCTTAAATTTATCTTTGGAATTTGCAAGCTTCACTATTAAATGTCGAGGTGTTGAACGGTTTTTATTGATTTTAGGGGGGGGGGTGGAAATCTATTTCCTGGATCTGAATGCCTGTTTCCCTTCCCAGATTAGGAAAGTTTTCAGCTGTGATTTGTTCAAATACATATTCTGGCCCTCTGGCCCTTTTGGCGCCCTCGGGAACCCCAATTAAACGTAGGTTTTTCTTCCTCAGGCTGTCATTTATTTCCCTTAATCTATCTTCCTGGTCTTTTAATTGTTTGTCTCCTTTTTCCTCAGTTTCCCTCTTTGCCATCAACTTGTCTTCTATCTCACTCACTCGTTCTTCCACCTCATTAACCCTCGTCGTTAGGACTTCTAGTTTGGATTGCATCTCATTCAATTGATTTTTAATTTCTGCCTGATTGGATCTAAATTCTGCAGTCATGACATCTCTTGAGTCCTTTATGCTTTTTTCTAGAGCCACCGGTAGCTGTATAATAGTGCTTCTGAATTGGCTTTCTGACATTGCATTGTAATCCAGATTTTGTAACACTGTGGGAGAGAGGACTGTTTCTTATTCTTTCTTTTGAGGTGAGGTTTTCCTTCTAGTCATTTTGCTCAGTGCAGAGTGGCCAAAAACAGGTGTATTGGGAAAAGGAGAAAAAGAGAGGAGAGAAATAAGGAAAGAAAGGAGAAAAAGAAAAAGAAAAAAGGAAGAAAAAAAGAAAAAGAGAAAGAAAAAGAAATAAAGGGAAAAAAAGGTGGGGGAAGGAAACAGAAATCAAAAACCAAAAAAAAAAAAAAAAAAAAAGTACGGAGGAGTATCTTCTGATTCTTTATACTTTAAGTCCCTTGACTTCCCCTGGATCTTGTCCGTGTAGCTGGTCTTCTGGGGGAGGGGCCAGTTGTGCTGATTTTCAGGTGTTAGCACTTGGGGGAGCTGCTCTGCCCCCGGCCTGGTGCTCAGGGGGGTTGTTTACCCCGTGAGGCACCAGGAGGAACAACCGCAGTGGCGGGACCAGCTCTGGAGCCCTGGAGTCAGCCCCTGCAGTAACCACAGAGCTCTCCGTCTGCAGGCCTGGAGGCTCCGGGGCAGGGCCGCTGATCTGCTCAGCTCCGGGCAGGAGCGTCCTCGCTGTCCTGGGCCCTCCCGGCCTCTGCCTGTCCCGGCGGAGGCCGGATCCTGGGCTGTGTCCCGGCGCCCTGTGCTCCGGGGCCTGCGCTGTTGGATTCGCTCCCGCCCCGCAGCCCCCTCCGCGGAGCCGCCCCCGAGCCCCCCGAGCTGCTCCGGGTCCCCCGTGCGTGCTGCAGCCCTTAGGGAGCTCGGCGCACTCTCCCGGGGCGCAGGTGCCTGTTAGTGTCCCCGGGAGCCCGAGGGTATCCCCGCCCTCCTGGGTCCTGCTCCACCTCCCCGCGAGCCCCTTTCCGCCCGGGAAGGTTGGTGCAGCTCCTGCTCCTCCAGGACGGGGCTCTCCTGTCCTGGGGACACTCGCCCCGGCCTCAGCCCGGCTCCTCACGGGGCCCCTCCCCCTTGGAGGCCTTTTGTGTCTTTATTTCTTTCTCCCCGTCTTCCTACCTTGATAGAAGCGCGAACTCTTCTCACTGTAGCGTTCCAGCTGGTCTCTCCTTAAATCTCAGGCCGAATTCGTAGGTTTTCAGGATGATTTGCAGGTTATCGAGGTAACTTGGTGGAGACAGGTGACTTGGGGACCCTACTCTTCTGCCATCTTGCCCCACCTCCCCAATTCTTTTTCAATTATTTGATAAGATTATTCATTGAAGTTATCTGGACCTGATGACATAGAAAAAAGGATTTTAATTATAAATTAAATTTATTTGATGGTTATAGGGCTAGTCAGATTATCTTTTTACCTTGGCTCAGTTTAGGTAATTTGTGCAGGGTTTTTTTTATGTATTGGTCTGTTTCTTTTAGGTTGTTAAATTTATGAGTTTAAATTTGTTGATAGCATTCTCTTATTACCCTTTGAAAGTTTATAGAACATGTGGTATATATCTTGTTTTATTTTGATATGGTGATTTTTGTCTTCTCCATTATTATTCTTCTAAATATTGTTTTATATATATATTATAATTTTAGACAAAATTTTATCTCATCAATTTCTCCTCTTGTTTTCCTGCTTTCAATTGCATTCATTTCTGTTTGTCCTTATTACTTCCCTCCCCTTCCTTTGGGTGTATTTAGTTCTTCTTCTAATATTGAGACAGAAGCTTACATTGCTGTTTTGTGGCTCTACAAATGTTGATTCAGGCTTCATGATTCAGTCCTTCTGTATTGCTGGTGTTCTATCTAGAAGTTCTACAGTTGCTGACAGTGGAGTACTGAAGTGCCCAACTATGGGTGTGGATTTGCCCATGTCTCCTGAGGCTCTGTTGTTGGTACATATGCATTTAGCATTATTACATATTATTGGTGGATTGAACAGTTTTATTCTGCTGTAACACCCATCTTTCTCCCTAGCAACCTTTTTTCATCTTAAATCTTTATGAGATGTAAGTACAGCCACACCAGCTTTTAGATTAATATTTGCATTACATATCTTTTTCCATCCTTTTCCTTTCAAACTATCTATGGCATTGGTGTTAGAGTCTTAAATTTCTCATATACAGTGCGTAGTTGGGTCGTGTTTTATTAATCCAAGCTATTTAAATTGTTTTTAGATCATTTACACTTGAAGTAATTATTGATAATGTTAGACATACTCCTGACACTTTATTATTTTTGTTTAATCCTCCTTTGCTCATACCTCTGTTTTTATCCTTGCTTCTGTTACTTGCGCATTTTAAGAATTTTATTTTGAGTTATTTGCAATGATTCTGAGTATAGTGCTTTATATAGTTTTTAATGTTTGCTTTAGATATTACCGTATAGAAATGTACAATATCACAGTCTACTGGTATCCATGTTTTACCACTTTGTGTGAAGTGTAGAAACTTTGCTTATATTAGGTTCCCTATTTCACCACTTATTAAATATAATTTCCTTGTCTTTTCTCTTCATTGAGTACCCCATCAAGTGATGTTTCATTTTTTGCTTCAAACTTATATTAAAGAAACTCATAAGAATGAAGACAGTTTATTATGTTTACTTCTACTTTTACACATTTAATTATTCATGTTTTTCTTTGTGAATTCTCCAAGCTGCTACTTATATTGAGAAATCTTCCTTCCGTCAATCTTTAAGGATCAGTCAGCTATCAGCTTTTCTTCGTAGTGATTTTTCTTCATTCCTAAAGTCTATTTTATTGGTGTAGGATTCAAGAGTGATAGTTCTTTCTTTTAAACACTTGAAAAATGTTATGTTACTTTCTCTGAACTTCATGGTTTAAGATGAGAAATTTTCTATCATTTAAATTGTTCTCACCTATAATAAAAGCATTTGCTTTTAGAATATTTTTCTTTGTCTTCAGTTTGCAGAAATTTAAATATGATGGCATGATTTTTTTGAGTTTATCTTACTTTAAGTTCTCTCAGCATCTTGGATCTGTAGGTTTATGCTTGATGCCATATTTGGCTAAGAGAGCTTCCATCTTGAAAACTGCTTTTCAGGTTTAATATTGGCCCAAGTTGGCTGGGTTGTATTAAACTGAGTCTTCTATGGGCAAGACTATGGTTCACTTACCACACTCCAGACCATGCATGTACTACGCTCTAGAAATCACATTTTTCCTGAATATACTAACACTTTGTTTTCACCAAATAATCCTTGACACTCTTCCCTGAACACATAGTAGTTGGGCCAGATGCTGAGGAGTCTGTTGTATTTGCAGATGCTTTTGATACTGTTCAGTGATTATTTAATTAATGCTTTTTCAGCCATGAATTTTTATTCCTTCTCCAACTCTGATGATACAAATATTAGATACTATTACTATTATTGAATTATTTCACATGTTATTGGGGCTCTGTTCAATTTTTCTGGGTTGATTTTCTCTCTGTTGTTGAGATTAAATGGATATTATTTATCTAACTTCAAGCTTGCTGGTTTTTTGTGTGTTACTTTGACTGTAGTATTTTGTCTAGCAAATTTTTTATTTAGTCATTTTATTTTGAGTTTTAGAATTTCCATTTTTAATAAAATCTATATATTTGCTGAGTTTCTCTATTTTAATTGATGGTTGATTTCATGGTTAAACTGATGGTTTTAATTGATGGTTGAAGCATATTTATGATGGCATCTTTAAAATCCTTGCCAAAGAGGCACCTGGGTGGCTCAGTGGTTGAGTATCTGCCTTTGGCTCAGGACGTGATCCCAGGGTCCCAGGATCAAGTCCCACATCGGGCTCCCCATAGGGAGCCTACTTCTCCCTCTGCCTGTGTCTCCATCTCTCTCTGTCTCTCTCTCTCTCTCTCTCTCTCTCTCTGTGTGTGTGTTTCTCATGAATTAATAAAATCTTTTTTTCTTTTTTTAATAAAATCTTTTTTAAAAAATAAAATAAAATACTTGCCAGATAATTTCAATGTCTGATTCTTTTTGAGATTGGCACTATTTGATTATCCTTTCTCATTCCATTTGTGATTTCCCAGTTTTTTCTATGACATGTATTTTATTGTATTCTATATCTATTGTTTATTACATTACGAGAAACTTGATCCTATTTACATTTTCTATTTTAGTAGATAGCTGTCCAGTTTGTTCCTTTCTGCATCATTCTTCAACTGCTGCTGGTTCTCTACCCATTCCCTGCTAATACCATCTGCACTGGTGGAAGGCATGCACCTGGGCAACCTACTGTCACTGTGATATTCTGGGGAAAACAAAGGTCAGAAGCCACTGGACATGGGTTTCCTTATGCCCTCGAGTGTTGGATTTTCCTCATGCTGTCATTCTGGGTAGATTGATCCTCCTGCCAGTAAACTGGTTGTGTGGTATGGGCTGGGATGACCAGGACTTTGCTGATGTTGGTGTGGATTGGGACCTTGGGCCTAGGTTATCGAATGAGGGAAGATGACCAGGGAAGATCTGATTATGCACTGGTCCTCTTGTGAGCCAGGGGTGCAATTCCACATGTGATCCTGGTTGGGCTTCTCCTTCCCAAGCGCTGTGGGCAGAGAGAGCAGAGTTTTCATTTGTCCTTTCTTAAGGATAGGGGGGAATGCTGGATTTTAGGCCTCTATGATGCCCAATCCAAGGGCATGTGGGGATAAAAAAGGAAGCACTGGTAACTCACAGCACTATTGGTAGTAAAGCCCTAAAGCCCTAGTCTTTTACCATCTCTCTAGCCTTCAGAACCATCTCATTGCTTTTTGTATAATTCCCAAGGTATTTAGTTGTATTTGTAGGGAAGAACAGACAAGACCAGCTTTCAGAAAAAGTAAATCTGTACCATCTTGTTCTGGAACTGGGCAGGGATATCTTTTGTCTTTCATAATGTGAATAAAATGTGGCCTAAGGGAAGGAAATGACATTCCTATTTAGTCACTAGATTCAAATACAAACCCCATAAACTTTCTATTTCTTTATAAAAGGCAAGAGGAAGTTTACCTATTTATAATAATGACCAAAATCTTTCCTCAATCCCACCTTGCAATGTCTGAAATTAAATGATTTTTTTTTCCTTGAACTTATGTCTGGGTCTTTTAAGTTATCCTTCCCTGTGGTGAGACATGTTTTCAACTTTTAGTTATTAACACTGTGGTGAAGATAGTTTATTTAGCCATGATAGTCACTGCCAGCTGGAGTATGTGAGGTTTAATGAAAAGGGAAAAAGCTAGTACTTCATGAGACCCTACACTGCATGTTCCTGGGAAACAAGAAGAGGCAAAATGAGGCCAGAAGTGCTAGAATTTGTGGCATGGGAGAGGGAAGGGTGTTGGAAGAAGACAATTGAGTCTGATGTTACAAGTGTCAGATCCAGGCTGCTACAAAGGACTGTGCACACCAACCTAGAGAATACTCCACTCGCCACTCTCTCCACATAGCCCAGCTTTTACCTCCTTGGTGGTGGTTCTTGTTATCTGGCACATGAATTGGTTTAGGTGTCTTTGCTCTGCTTTCCCTATTGGCACATAAGCCATTTGAGTACAAGGCCCTTGTCGGCCTGCTGCATCGTTGCACACAGAAATGTGACCAAAGTTTGAGTTCACACTGGTTATCAATGGCAAAGCAAACTGCATACAAATCAACACTTAGCTGCCATGGGCAGCATCCAGGTTCAGCTAAAAATGCAAAACAGCGAGGAAAGATTTTCTCTCCTTTCCCCTTCATTACCTTTCACTAATTTTTATATTCCCCAAAAGAATGAGACCATATAATGTTTGTCTTCTCTGATTGATTTACTTCACTCAGCATAATACCCTCCAGGTCCATCCACGTTGAAGCAAATGGTGGGTATTTACCGTTTCTAATGGCTGAGTAATATGCCATTGTATACATAGACCACATCTTCTTTATCCATTCATCTTTCGTTGGACACCGAGGCTCCTTCCACAGTTTGGCTATTGTGGACATTGCTGCTGTAAACATCGGGGTGCAGGTGTTCCGATGTTTGAATGCATCTGTAGGGATCCCTGGGTGGCGCAGTGGTTTGGCGCCTGCCTTTGGCCCAGGGCGCGATCCTGGAGACCCGGGATCGAATCCCACGTAGGGCTCCCGGTGCATGGAGCCTGCTTCTCCCTCTGCCTGTCTCTCTCTCTCTCTCTCTCTCTCTCTCTCTCTCTATCTATCTATCTCTCTCTGTGTGTGACTATCATAAATAAATTTAAAAAAAAAAAAGAAAAATGAATGCATCTGTATTGTTGGGACAAATCCCCAGCAGGGCTATTGCTAGGTCATACTGCAGATCTATTTTTAACTCTTTGAAGAAACTCCACACATGTTTCCAGAGTGGCTGCACCAGTTCACATTCCCACCAGCAGTGCAAGAGGGTTCCCCTTTCTCCGCATCCTCTCCAACATTTGTTGTTTCCTGCCTTGTTAATTTTCCCCATTCTCACTGGTGTGAGGTGATATCTCATTGTGCTTTTGATTTGTATTTCCCTGATGGCCAGTGATGCAGAGCATTATCTCATGTGCTTCTTGGTCATGTCTATGTCTTCCTCTGTGAAATTTCTGTTCATGTCTTTTGCCAATTCCATGAGTGGATTGTTTGTTTCTTTGCTGTTGAGTTTAATAAGTTCTTTGTAGATCTTGGATACTAACCCTTTATCTGATACGTCTTTTGCAAATATCTTCTCCCATTCTGTAGGTTGTCTTTTAGTTTTATTGACTGTTTCCTTTGCTGTGCAGAAGCTTTTTATCCTAAGTCCCAAAAATTGATTTTTGCTTTTGCTTCCCTTGCAATCATGGATGTATCTTGCAAGAAGTTGCTGTGGCCAAGTTCAAAAAGGGTGTTGCTTCTGTTCTCTAGGATTTTGATGGATTCTTGTCTCACATTTAGATCTTTCATCCATTTTGAGTTTATCTCTGTGTATGGTGTAAGAGAATGGTCTAGTTTCATTTTCTGCATGTGGATGTCCGATTTTCCCAGCACCATTTATTGAAGAGACTGTCTTTCTTCCAGTGGATAGTCTTTCCTGCATTGTTGAATATTAGTTGACCATAAACTTGAGGATCCACTTCTAGATTCTCTATTCTGTTCCATTGATCTATGTGTCTGTTTTTGTGCCAGTACCACACTGTCTTGATGACCACAGCTTTGTAGTACAACCTGGCACTGTGATGCCCCCAGCTCTGGTTTTCTTTTTTAATATTCCCCTGGATATTCAGGGTCTTTTCTGAATCCACACAAATCTTAAGATGATTTGTTCCAACTCTCTGAAGAAAGTCCATGGTATTTTGATTGGGATTGTATTGAATGTGTAAAGTGCCCTGGGTAACATTGACATTTTCACAGTATTAATTCTTCCAATCCATGAGCATGGAATATTTTTCCATCTCTTGGTGTCTTCCTCAACTTCTTACAGAAGTGTTCAGTAGTTTTTAGGGTATAGATCCTTTACCTCTTTGGTTAGGTTTATTCCTAGGTATCTTATGCTTTTGGGTGCAATTGTAAATGGGATTGACTCCTGAATTTCTCTTTCTTCAGTCTCATTGTTAGTGTATAGAAATGCCACTGATTTCTGGGCATTGATTTTGTATCCTGCCATACTGCCAAATTGCTGTATGGGTTCTAGTAATCTTGGGATGGAGTCTTTTGGGTTTTCTATGTACAGTATCATGTCATCTGTCAAGAGGGAGAGTTTGAGTTCTTTGCCAATTTGAATGCCTTTTATTTCTTTTTGTTCTCTGATTGCTGAGACGAGCACTTCTTGTATTATGTTGAAAGCAGTGGTGAGAGTGGCATCCTGGTCCTGTTCCTGATCTTAGGGGAAAGGCTCTGAGTGTTTCCCCATTGAGATTGATATTTGCTGTGGGCTTTTTGTCGATGGCTTTTAATGCAGAGGAATGTTACCTTAATACCCAAACTCTGAAAAAAAAATACCCACACTCTGAAGAGTTTTGATTACGAATGGATGCTGTATTTTGTCAAATTCTTTCTCTGCATCTATTGAGAGGATCATATGGTTCTTGTTTTTTCTTTTGTTGATATGATCAATCACGTTGATTGCTTTACAAGTGTTGAACCAGCGTTGCATCCTGGGGATAAATCCCACTTGGTCATGGTGAATAATATTCTTAATGAACTGTTGGATCCTATTGGCTAGCATCTTGGTGAGAATTTTCGCATCTGTGTTCATCAGGGATATTGGTCTATATTCTCCTTTTTGGTGGGGTCTTTGTCTGGTTTTGGAATTAAGGTGATGCTGGCCTAATAGAAGTAGTTTGGAAGTATTCCATCTTTATCTTTCTGAACAGCTTTAGGAGAATAGGTATGGTTTCTTCTTTAAACATTTGATAGAATTCCCCTGGGAAGCCATCTGGTCCTGGACTTTTGTGTCTTGGGAGGTTTTTGATGACTGCTTCAATTACCTCCCTGGTTATATTTCATCCTGTTCCAGTTTGGTAGTTTGTGGTTTTCCATAACTGCATCCATTTCTTCTAGATTGGCTAATTTATTGGCATATAGCTGCTCATAAGAAGTTTTTAAAATCGATTGTATTTCCTTGGTATTGGTGGTGATCTCTCCTTTTCATTCATGATTTTATTAATTTGAGTCTTTTCTCTCTTGTTTTTAATGAGACTGGCTCATGGTTTATCTATCTTATTAATTCTTTCAAAGAACCAACTCCTGTTTTTGTTGATCTGTTCCACAGTTCTTCTGGTCTCTATTTTATTGAGTTCTGCTCCAATCTTTATTAACTCTCTTCTTCTGGGTGAAGTTTTCATTTGTTGCTCCTTCACCAGCTCCTTTAGGTGCAGTGTTAGCTTTTGTATTTAAGTTCTTTCCAGTTTTTGGATCGATGCTTGTATTACGAAGTATTTCTCTTCAGGACTGCTTTTGCTGTATCCCAAGAGTTTTTAATGCTTGTATCTTCATTCTCATTAGTTTCCAATAATATTTTTAATTCTTCTCTAATTTCCTGGTTGACCCTTTCATCTTTTAGCAGGATGATTTAACCTCTACTTGTTTGAAATCCTTCCAAATTTCTTCTTGTGATTTAGTTCTAGTTTCAAAGCATTACGGTCTGATAATATGCAGGGTACAATCCCAATCTTTTGGTATGGGTTAAGACCTGATTTGTGACCCAGTATGTGGTCTATTCTGGAGAAAGTTCCATGTGCACTTGAGAAGAATGTTTATTAAATTGCACTTGGATGTAAAGTTCTGTGAATATCTATGAAATCCATCTGGTCCAGTGTATTAGTTAAAGCTCTTCTTTCTTTGGAGATGTTGTGCTTAGGAGATCTATCAATAGCAGAAAGTGCTGTGTTCTAGTTTCTCAGTGTTAGTGTATTATTATCTAAGTATGTCTTCACTTTGGTATTAATTGATTGATATCCTTGGCAGCTCCCACATTAGGGGCATAAATATTCATGATTATTAAGTCCTCTTGTTGGATAGATCCTTTAAGTATGATATAATGTCCATCTTCATCTCTTACTACAGACTTTGGGATCAACTTTAATTTATCTGATATAAGGATGGCTACCCCTGCTTTCTTTTGAGGACCATTGGAATGGTAAATTGTTCTCCAACCTTTTATTTTCAGGCTGGAGATGTCCTTAGGTCTAAAATGAGTCTCTTTTAGACAGCAAATAGATGGGTCTTGCTTTTTTATCCAGTCTGAAACCCTACATCTTTTGGTGGGATCATTAATCCCATTCATGTTCAGAGTTACTACCGAAAGACATGCATTTAGTGTCACCATAATACCTATTCATTCCCTGTTTTTTGGATTGTTTCCTTGGACTTCCTATTTCTTTTACAGAGTCCTCCTTAATATTTCTTGCAGAGCTGGCTTGGTGGTCACACATTCTTTCAGTTTCTGCCTATCTTGGAAGCTCCTTATCTCTCCTTCAATTCTGAATGAGAGCCTTGCTGGATAATGTATTCTTGGCAGAATGTTCTTCTCATTTAGGACCCTGAATATATCCTGCCAGTCCTTTCTGGCCTACCATGTCTCTGTGGAGAGGTAGCTCTTAACCTAATACTTCTCCCCTTAATGGTTAGGGATTTCTTGTCTCTTTCTGCTTTAATGATCTTCTCTTTGTCTTTGGAATTTGCAAGGTTCACTATGAAATGTCGGGATGTTAAACGGTTTTTATTTGTTTTAGGGGGGTCTCTCTATCTCCTGGGTCTGAATGCCTGTTTCCCCCCCCAAGTTATGGAAGTTCTCTGCTATTATTTGTTCAAATATGGTTTCTGGCCCTCCGCCCCTCTCAGCATTCTCTGGAATGCCAATTAAATGTAGATTTTTCCTTCTGAAGCTGTCATTTATTTCCCTTAACCTTTCCTCGTGATCTTTTAGTTATTTTTTTCTTGTTTCCTCAGCTTCCTTCCTTGCCATTAACTTGTCTTCTATGTCACTCACTCTTTCTTTTACCTCGTTAACCCTCATCATTAGGACCTCCAGTTTGGATTGCATCTCATTTAATTGATTTTTAATTTCTACCTTATTAGATCTAAATTCTGCAGTCATGAAGTCTCTTGAGTCCTTTAGGCTTTTTTCCAGAGCCAGCAGTAGATTTATAATTGTGCTTCTGAATTGGGTTTCTGACATCGATTTGTAATCCAGATTCTGTAATTCTGTGGGAGAGTACTGTTTCTGATTTTTTGTTTTGTGGTGAGTTCTTCCTTCTAGTCATTTTGCTCGGTGCAGAGTGGCTAAAAAAAACTTGTACTGGAAAA
This sequence comes from Canis lupus baileyi, assembly GCF_048164855.1. NCBI lineage: Eukaryota > Metazoa > Chordata > Mammalia > Carnivora > Canidae > Canis > Canis lupus. Next base: position 26,460,155 of record NC_132857.1, on the reverse strand, counting down.
AGTAAGGAAAAAGGAAAGAAAAAAAGAGGGGAAACAAACAAACAAAAATCAAAAAACAAGGAGGGGTATCCTCTGATTCTATATACTGTAAGTCCCTTGACTTCCCCTGGAGCTTTCCAGTGCTGCTTGGTTAAGAACTGGCTCTTCCCCGTCCTTCCAGCTGGTCTTCTGGGGCAGGGGCCTGCTGTGCTAATTTTAAGGTGTGTGCACCTGTGGGAGCTTAACCTGCCAGGTGCATGGTTCTGTGGGAGCTGTTTATCCTGTGAGGCCCCTGTTCCCTGGTGGTCCTGCTCAATCCGAGGCACAAGGTGACACCAGGAGGAACAACAGTGGTGGCAGCCAGCTCTCCGGCCCTAGAGTCAGCTCCAGCAGTAACTACCCCAGTCTCCCAGTCCGCAGGGGCCTGGATGCTCCGGGGGTGGGGGGCACTGATCTGCACCGTTCAGTGCCGCCTGGCAGCAGGAGCGTCCTGGCTTTCCTGTGTCCTCCCGGCCTCTGCCTGTCCCAACAGGAGCACCGGATCCTGGGCTGTGTCCCCTTGCGCCTTGTGCCCTGGGGTCTGTGCTGCTGGAATCACACTCCTAGGACTGCGCAGCGCCGTCCATACAGAGCCACTGCCTGAGCTGCTCTCTGGGCCGTACAGCCCTCTCCGTGGGGAGCTCCCACCTGAGCTGCTCCCTTTTCAGAGCCCAACCCCTCAGTGTGTGGTGCACTCTCTCCTGGGGCACACTTCATCTGTTAGTGAACCCGGAACCTGGCTGCTCCACTGCCCTTCCTGGGATCCTGCCCAAAGTCCCTGCGAGCACCTTTCTGTCTGGGAAGATTGGTAAATTCCTGCTTCTCCAGGACTGGGCTTTCCTGTCCTAGAGGCACTCACCACCCAGTCTTAGCCCAACTCCTCATGGGGGCCTCTCCCCCTTGGATATTTATTTATTTATTTATTTTTCCATCTACCTACCTTGATAGAAGCACAAACTCCTCTCACTGTAGCATTCCAGCTGTTCTCTCTTTAAATCTCAGGCCAAATTCGTTGGTTTTCAGGATGATTTGAAAGTTATCTAGGTAAGTTGGTGGGGACAGGTGACTTGGGAATCCTACTCTTCTGCCATCTTGCCCTGCCTCTGAAAAAGGAAAGAAAGATTGATAATGATGCAGTCCGGTGTGACTGAGCACAAGGACATGACTGCTACAAGAGTGGAATCAGAGCCCAGGGGCAGTGGGAAAAGCACCAACCATCCCAGCATTTCCATCAGCACTCTCCGTGATGCTAAGAGGAGTACTTGAAGGAAGAGGTAAGGGCCTGGGGGCTGTATGGATCTATTTCTTAGAGTATTAGGTCATACTTGATAAGCTAGACAACATCAATATGAGAATAAACAGCATTAGCATGTCTAAAATAAGTATGCTAGACACTGAAGTAGACTTCCCATTGTCATGAAATTCTCAATTATTAATGTTACCATTTTAGGACTGAGACAACTATATTTTGGAGAGGCAAAGAAACTTCCCCAAGATCACTCCATCACCAAGAGGTGTTGACATGAGGATTTTGAACCAGGTCACCCTGATTTCAAAGTGGAGGCTCTGAGAACTAACTACACTTTCTCACCCTCCTTCCATTCACACCTCAGAACCTATGCTCAAGGAAGAGGTATAACAATATAATGAAATTTAAATATATTTAAAAGTATTACAGAAGATAAAAGAATAACTATAGACCATAAGGAAAGGACAGTGTTTATTAAACAGGAATATTTGAACAAAAACTAAATAAAACTTTTAAAAACTAAAATTTTCTTTTTTTGTCTTTTGTTTTAAATACATATACATTTTCATTGAATTCAAAAGACAATAGTGGGATTAAGTATGGTAGTACCAGAAAAATCTGAAGATACCAGCCAGAATTTAGGGCAGAGTAGCAAAGACAAAAAAACATTAAAAAGAAACAATGTTCATCTCTGACATGTAATGGGCTTGGAAATAAATAAATAAAATCAATCTTTAAAAAAAAAAGAAAAAAGAAATGGCATCAAATCACAGAAATAATAGTGAAGAATACCTTTTATAGGTTCATCAGCAGACTCAGCACAAAGAATCAGTAAATTTTAAAAAGTCAATAGCAACTTTCCAACTTAAACATGGTGATTAAAAAAAGAATAAAAAAATGAAAAACAAAAATAACCCTGAGAAATCCAAGAATTCTGGGATGATGTTAAAAGGTGTAACATTCATGTAATTGAAATACCAGATGGAGAAGAGAGGGGGGGCCATAAGAAACACTTGAAATAACAATGACTAAGAATTTTCCAAAATGTTGACAGGCACCAAAACACATGTTAAGGAGTTCGGAGAATACTAACAACACAGAGAAAATCTTGAATGAAACCTAAAAATATTTAAGAATACTTTTATAGAAACAAGGGTAAAAATTACATCAGACTTCTAATAAGAAACTGCACAAGCTAGAAGAGAGTGGAATAAAATATAAAGAAGGACACTTGTGATGAGCACAGGGTGATGTATGGAAGTGTTGAATGACTATATTGTATACCTGAAACTAATATTACACTATATGTTAACTAGCTGGAATTTAAATAAAACCCTTAAAATAAATAAATAAATAAAATGTAGGTGGCAAAATGCAATCCTAGAATTCCAGTGAAATTATATTTCAGAAGTGCAGAAGTAAAGATTTTCTCAGCAAATGATAACGGAAAAAAAAATCATAGCAGATGTTGTCTGAAAAAAATGTTAAAATAACTTTTTAGGCAAAAGAAAAAAATTATATAGGCCAGTTATTTGGATCTATATAAAACAAAGTAGAGAATAACAAAAGGAATAAAGGAGAGTGTCTGCATGGTTCAGTGGTTGATCGTCTGCCTTTGGCTTAAGGAATGATCCCTGGTCCTCTGGGATGGAGTCCTGCATGGGCCTCTCTGTGGGGAGTCTGCTTCTCCCTCTGCCTGCATCTCTGCCTCTCTCTGTGTGTCTATCATGAATAAATGAATAAAAATCTTTTTAAAAAATGAAATAATAAAAACTAGAAGGAATGTCAATACAGTTGGAACAGAAAAACAATAGAAAAAAAGCTGTCTTTAAAAAAAACAACAAATTTGAAAATCATCTTGCACATCTGACCAAGAGAAAATGACTTGAGATATAAGTTACTGATATCAGAATGAAAGAGAGTCAAAGACTATTGATCCTATAGACACAAAGGAGGTAAATGAATACTGTAACCAATTTTATACCTCCAAATTTGACAACATAGATGAAATGGACCAATTTCTGGAAAGAACAAAATGGCCAAAACTCCCTCCTAGAGAAATAAATAACTTGAATAACTCTATATCTATTAAATAAATGGAATTAATAATTAAAAACTTTCAAGGTCCTTTGAAGAATGCTACCAAGTAATAGAAGAAAACAGTGTCAATTCTCCACCATCTCTTTCAGATAATAAAAGGAGAGGGAACACATTCCAATTCTTTTTTTTTTTTTTGAGAACAGAATTAATCCCAAAACAAACCAGCTAAACATGTTAAAAGAAAACAGCAGCTATTAATAAAATATTAGCAAATCAAAATACATCATAACTAAGTGGTTCATCCCAGGAATATAAATTTAGTTCAATACTTGTAAATCAGAAAACAGTCTAATCCATTATATTAGCAGACTGAATAAGACAGGAACATTTTATCATATTAATAAATGCAGGAAAAGCCTTCAACATAACTCAACATGCATTACTAATAATAATATACTCTCAAGGTTTAGAAGGGCTTTTCCTGAAACTGACAAAATGAATATATGAAAACATATAGCTAACATCATACTTAAAAATGAGCAACTGAACACTTTTCTTCTTGAGAAAGGGAAAAGGCAAGAAAGTCTTCTCTTGCCACACCAATTCAATCTTGTCTTAGAGGTCCTACATAGGTATAAGCCAAGAAAAAAAAATAAGGGGAAGACGGTTTGAAAAGGAAGAAATATCTGCATTTATTCCCTGATGACATCATCACCCATGTAGAAAACCACAAGGAATTTCAAAAAAAAAAAAAAAAAAAAAAAAAACTCCCAGAAGTAATAAAGTATAGAAAAATTGTAGGATATAAGGTCAATATACAAAATTTAATAACTTTCCCACCTTCCCACATACCAGTATTAAACAACTGGAATTTGAAATAAAGCAAACAGTATCTTTTACAATAATGCAAAAAAATGCTCAAGTATAAATCTAGTAAAATATGCATGGGATCTATATACAGAAAACTAGAAACACCAGTTAAATAAAAACTCTAAGAGCATGATCCATGAAATAATAAATAGATTGTACTTTATTAAAATTAAAACCTAATGCTCTGTAAAAAATGGTGCTGAAGAAAGACCAGAACTCCCTGGGAGAAAATACTTAGAAAACACATATATCTGCATAGCATCATTGTATGAAACCATACAATGCAATACTGTATGACTCTTCATGATACTGTCAAGATAATACGTGACAATATACAATTGCTAAAACCCAGAAAAGTTACAGCATAGAGATTGAGCCTTGATGTATACAAATTTTCAAAAATCATTTAGGAGGTTGGGGTGTCCCAGGACAGATTTCAGACAATGACTAGAGAATTTAACTCTATTATGAATCTGTGATATATTCTCACTGAAGGAAGTTTAGGAAAAGGTTATTGTGGCATAGCAACTTAGTAATAAATGGACACTGTAATATCATACATTAAAGGCACAGTACATAAAGCATTCTACTCTAGTTGATAAAGTTGATTCCCACTGGACTACAAGTTGACAATTCTGAAACCTCTAACCATGTGTGATATTGTGATTTATGATAAGGAACATATTTGGTCTTTATGCCCATTTTTGGAACCAGCCATGTGATTAGAGAGTTTTACCTGTCCCATGCCCAATCTCTCAGGAAGGGAGGGAAGTTGGAGATGGAGTTCGATCATTAAAGCCCAATGATTTAATCAATCATGCATAGGTAATGAAATCTCCATACAAACTCAAAGGATAGTATTTGTAGAGCTTCTGTGTTGGTGAACATGTGAAGATTTTTCGAGAGTGTTAACTGGAGAGGGCATGTAAGCTCCACATCTTCCCACATACCTTGCTCTAGGCATCTCATTTGCATGTTCCCCAATCATTCTTTTAAAATAAATCAGCCACCTAGTAAATACAATGTTTGAGTTCTGTGAGCTGCTGTAATAAATTAATCTAACCCAAGGAGGGGTTTGTTGGAACGTCCAATCAATAGCTGGTGGGTCAGAAGCACAAGTGACAACCTGGACTTGCATTTGGTATCTGAAGTCAAAGAAGGGATAGTCTTGTAGGACTGACCCCTTAACCTGTGGGATCAGATGCTATCTCTGGGCATATAAAATTAGGACTGAGATAAAATTAGGATACCTAGCTGGTGTCTACAGCATTCCTTAATAGTCTGGAGGAACACACACACACACACACACACACACACACACACACACACAGGAAATAGAAAGAAGAACCATTTTACTGTATGTACTAGAATCAATGTAAATGAGTGACAGAGGTGAGGGCCGGTTTTCTCATTGTTGGGGTGGAAGGTTACAAATAAGCTAGGAAGTAAAACGATCACTGTGGTACTTGACTGGAGTTGAATATTAGTATCAACCTATGTTTAGCTTGGTAAAGGTACATATGTGTACATATAGAAAAAATTGTAGATTTATGTATATTCATATACATGAAATAGTATATGCACATATATCCCTTTACTGTATCAACTGAGAGAGCTAGAAGTAGCCATACCCCATTAGTATGAGTACATTCAGTATTCATATATTTACTGTACTATTTTCCACTAAAAGAAATTGGGACTCTTCAGAGAAATGATTGATTTTAGGGCTTAAGCAGGGAATATACAAAATATGCCTGAAACAACTTGTAATGCCAGAAGTAAAAAAGTACTCAATAAACAAACAAACAAACAAACTCACATTGATGAGTATATGTCAAAAAGGCATCAGGACTCAACTGAAAGAACTCCCAGTGGCCAAAGCTGGAATATTTGAGCAGCTCAATAAATAATGCAGTTTAAGATTTTAGTCCAAAGTATAAAATAAATATCCATGAGTCCTTACCCATGTAAATAAGTTATTGAATAAATATGGAGGAGGAGAGAACAATATCCTGTGCAGAAAAATCCCAAAAAATTTGTATGTAGATCTTCCTCCCCAAGTATGTGCAGTATCATTCTCTAGTGTGATTATGAGGAAAGCACCAGACAAATTCCAATTGAAGCCTTTCTAAAAAGTATCCTACCAGTATTCCTTTTGAATATGAATAGGAAACATTTTGACAACTCAGTTGATGTACCTGATATAACAGACATATGTAAAGCCCATGAAGTCAGAAAAACAGAAGGAAAGGAAAGCTAAAGTCACTGAAAAAAAATGGGTTCCCCAAAATAAGAAAAAATAAATAAAGGTAAAGACTTCATAAAAGATAGCTAGTTTAATAGTCAAGGACCCACTCTGTGCAGACATTATTCTGCACTGTAGAAACAGCACAGAGTAAAGCACACAAGTACCTGCCCTCAAAATGTTGGCACACAGGGTAGGAAGACATCACTAAGTCAATAATGTGGTGGATCCATTGATGATAAGTACTATGGAGAAGAAGAAAGAAGGCAATAGAAGAGGCAATGTTTCAAATTAAGTCTGCAGGGAAGGCCTCACTGAAATTAATATTTGAACAAAAGATAGGTAGGAGGATCATCAGAAGTAAAATCTTCGATTAAAAGTGTGCTTGCAGTCTTTGAAGAGCAGCCTGGAGGCCGGAAAAACAGTCTGCAAATAAAGGCACCACTGAGACTGGTGTGGGGGGTATGAGGGGGATCCACCTGTTTAGAATACATTCAGCTTTAAATGAGAGGGCTGGACTGCATCAGAAATGATGAATATGTAACATTCTCCTCATCCCAGCACCCTTTAGGGACAGTGCTAATTAATCACATTTCCTTTTCCAAATGTGCCCTCAAAATACCACTGGCATCAAGTGCTGCAACACACTGCGGCCCATTGGTCACATTGGTGACAGAGTTCTCTTCTAAAATGTGATGGGTTTTTCTAAAAGATTTTATTTATTTATTTATTCATGAGACACACACACACACACACACACACACACACACACACACAGAGGCAGAGACATAGGCAGAAGGAGAAGCAGGCTCCCTGCAAGGAACCCGATGTGGGACTCCATCCCCAACCCTGGGATCATGCCCTGGGCCAAATACCTTTGGGTATCCCTGCTCAATGGCTGAGCCACTCAGGCATCTCAATGTGATGGTTTTCTTGAAGGAAGACAAAGACCTGTCATCCAGGAGCGCCTTGGGAAAATTGGAATTGGGGCTAAATTAGAATAGGGTGAGGGAGGAAGAATGCTGAGCGCCATGTATAACAGTCAGATGAGCAACTATGTGAGCAAAGTACCCCAACACACCCTGAGCCTTCCAAGGGTGACCTCTGGGATGTGAGAGGTTCCAGGAAAGCAGGTAGTGGATATCCTCTCCTCCAAATGTCTGCAAGCTCCAGGGCTAGAGCCACCCATTTAGCCTCCCATGTTGCCATGTCTTCCTTCTGTTTTTACCCTTCTTGCATTTTCTTTAAAGTAACCATAGACTTATTGCAAGGCACCACTTTTATTGAAGGAAAAACGTACTCTTCTTTTTTTGCATTCTGGACACTGACAAAATACAGTAATTATATCAACTGGTATCTTGAATGAGTCATATTTATAATTTCTGCCAGTTTGATTTGATCCAAGAATTAAAGAGATTGAAAATATTGTTCACAGTATAATTTGGCAACTTAATTGGTGGTAAAATAAAATTCAGCATTAGATATTAAAAGGCTTTCCTGTTGATGTTAAGTTGCTTTTTCCCAGGGAGGATAAACAGGTACTATTCAATACCTAGAGGGAAAAGTAAGTTCCCTTCTTTACATAGCACAAAGCAACAGCCTTTATACGCATATTTAAAGCAAAATTAAGTAAAATGTGCTGATTATGTCAAGGGCTAATGATAGTGGCCAAGGTTGGCTGGGGTAGTTCAAATCTAGGGACTGTAAATACACCAGTGACTCATTCCTCCTACCTTGATCTAAGGCTCAGCTCACCAAAGGACTTTGGAATTCAAAATATCTCTGGCTTACACCCTGGGGTTTGTTTTGTTTGTTTTTCACCTACACGGTAAATGTCTCTGATTGGTATTGGTCAGCATAGAGTGAAGGAGAGATGAACCATTTATTTAATAAATGTATATGCCTACCTTATACGTGCCTGTGACTACACTATGTGCCAGGTACAGGAAGGCAAATACAAAAGTGTGATTCCCTGCTTTGTAAATATTAAAGCCTAGGAGATACCACCTACGAGAGACCTGTTTCTGAGATTCAGGCCACAAGCATGATCATCCACCAGATGACACAAAACGGTGATCATGAGACAGACTCTGATTTCAAGTCATGATTTTTGGAGTCTTCTTGGGCTTTATTTTAAATTGAATTAAAATGCCAAAAATAGACAATTGATGTTTTTGATTGGCAGCTCTATTCATATGCCAAAAATTCTCCATTTTAAACTGTACATTTGGGCAGCCCGGTAGCTCAGTGGTTTAGCGCCGCCTTCAGCCCAGGGCGTGATCCTGGAGACCTGGGATCGAGTCCCATGTCGGTTCCCTGCTTGGAGCCTGCTTCTCCCTCTGCCTCTCTCTCTCTCTCTCTCTCTGTGTGTGTGTGTCTGTGTCTCTCATGAATAAATAAATAGAATATTAAAAATAAATAAATAAATTGTACATTTTTGTGGGTTTTAGCACACTGAGTTGTGCAGTGTCACCACTCTTTAATAGTGAAGATAATTAAAAGACTCATCACCTTTTGAGGTAATAGAAACTATGAACCTATCAGCAAATATCCTATAAATTCCTCTCTCTCTAATCCAGGAAAACCACTAATCTACTTTTTTCTTTATGGATTTGCCTATAATAGAAAATCCATGTTAACAAAATCATACAGTATGTGTTCTATGGAGACTGGCTTCTTTCACTTATCATAATGTTTTTAAGATTCATCCATGTTGTAGCATTGTGAGGATTGTATTCCTTTCCCTTGTCAGATAATATTTCATTGCATGTATAATATTGTGATTTATAATACAGAAACATATATTTGGCTTTTGTGCCCATTTCTGGCACAGAGCTCCTAATCCTTTGAATTTCCCAAGTTATGAGAGCAATGAAGATGTCTTTTATTGTGTTACTCAGGGGATGTTTGGAAAGCATCTCAGGATGGTTGCTGGGAGAACCAACCATGCAATTGGAGGACTGAAAGTTTGCCCCATCTCCCTGACCTCCAGGGAATGGAATAGGGCTAGAGAATAAGTAGGGCTGAAGTGGGGCTAGAGACTGAGTTAAACTGCCAATGATTTCATCAATCATGCCTATGTACTGAAGCCTCCATTTAAAAAAAACATTTAAAAGGATTGGATTCAGAGAGCTTCTAGGTTGGTAAGCACATGGACATTTAGGCAAAGTACTGCATTTAGAGAGACCATGGAAATTTCATGCCCTTTCCAAAAGCCTTGCTCTATGCATTCTCTTCCATCTGATTGCTTCTTAGTTATATACCTTTATAATAAAGGTAATAGTTTAGTAAGTAAAATGTTTCTCTGAATTCTGTGATCTGCTTTAGCAAATTAATTGAACCCAAGGAAGGGAACATTGAAATTTCCAATCTATAGCAGGTTGGTCAAAAGCACAGGTGACCATCTGAATTTGTAACTGGTATCTGAAGTGAAGGGCAGTCTTGTAGGACTAAGGCCTTTACCTGTAGGATCTTATGCTACTTCTAAAGTGTTAGAATTGAGTAGAGTGGTAGGACACCCAGCTGGTGTAGGAGCATTGCTTTATGGTGTGGAAAATGAAAACTTTTGGTATGGATATGCCACATTTTATTTATCCATTAATCAATGGATGGATTTTTTCCCCCATTTTGGGCTATAACAGTATTGCTATAAACACATGTGTAGATTTTTTGTGGGCATATGCTTTTATTTCCCTAGGGGAATATATATAGGAGTTGAGGGGTCATAAGGTAACTCAATCTAACATTTGGAGGAACTACAAACTGTGTTCCAAAATGAATGCACCATTTTTAATTCCCTAAAGCAATGCAATAGGGCTCCAATTTCTCCACATCTTTGTCAAAACTTGTTATAATCTGCCTTTTAGTTTTAGCCATCCTACCACATGTGAATAGAATCTCATTATGGTTTCAATTTGCATTTCTGTAGCAACTAATTATTATCTTTTCATATACTTATTGGCCATTTGTATAACTATTGTGGAGAAAGGTGTATTCAAATATTTGCCAAATTTTAAAATTTTTATATTTACAGCAAAATTAAATAAAAAGTGCTGATTATATATAAAAGGCTTAAGAAGTAGCCTACACTTGGCTGTGAAAACTCAAATCTAGGAAACATAAGTCCCTAAAAACTCACCTATGACTTACTCATCTTACCTTCATCTGAGCCATGCCAGGCTCACTGGAAGACTTGAGCACTCTCTGGCTTCCACTCCGTGGTTTCATTTCACTCCTTCATAGAATATGTCTTGGTTTGCTACTAATGATTAGCAGCAAATTATCATTGAATTATGTTTCAGAAGTCTTTTATCAGGTATCATTTGTTGGTATTTTGGTATTTTTTCCCATTCTTTTTATCTTTTTTTTTTTTAATTTATTTTTTTATTGGTGTTCAATTTACTAACATACAGAATAACCCCCAGTGTATCCATTGAAGCATAACAGTTTTTAGTTCTGTTAAAATTTCATCTTATTTTTTATTTGCCTTTTGCTTTGATGTTAACATATAAATTTAAATGTCATACCCAACTTCATGGATATTTAATTCTATATGTTATTCTAAGAGTTTTGTAGTTTAAGCTGTTAACATTAGGTTTATGATTAATTTGTGGTTGATTGTTCGTTTTTAGTGTGAGGTAGGGGTTCAAATTCATTCTATACATGTGGATTTCCAGTTTTCCCAGCACCATTTGTTAAAAGACTATTCTTTCCCCTATTCAGGTATATTTTCATTCTTGTCGAAAATCAATTGACAAGGAGGGGGCAAGACGGCAGAAGAGTAGGGTCCCCAAGTCACCTGTCCCCACCAAATTACCTAGATAACCTTCAAATCATCCTGAAAACCTACGAATTCAGCCTGAGATTTAAAGAGAGACCAGCTGGAATGCCACAGTGAGAAGAGTTCGCCCTTCTATCAAGGTAGGAAGATGGGGGGAAAAAAAGAAATAAATAAAAAAAGCATCCAAGGAGGAGGGGCCCCGTGAGGAACCCGCCCACGGCTGCGTGGCCAGTGCCCCCAGGACAGGCAAGCCCCGTCCCGGAGAAGCAGGAGCTGCACCAACCTTCCCGAAGACAAGGCGCTCCCAGGGAGGTGGAGCAGGACCCCAGGAGGGCGGGGATGCCCTCGGGCTCCCGGGGGCACTAACTGAGGACCAGCGCCTGGGGGAGAGCGCGCCACACCCCGCGGCCGAGCTCCCTAAAGCCTGCAGCTCCCCCGGCTGGCCCGGGAGCAGCTCGGAGGCAGCTCTGCGCGGAGGGTCTGCGCTGCCCGAGCGCGATTGCAGCAGCCGGAGCCCCGGAGCCCACGGTGCCGGGGAACACAAGCAAAGATCCAGCGCTGCCCCGGGACAGGCAGAGGCTGGGAGGACACGGGACAGCGAGGACGCTCCTGCCACCCGTAGGCCCGAGCTGTGCAGATCGGCGGCCCCTGCTCCCGGAGCATCCAGGGCTCTGCGGACTGGGAGCTGTGGAAGTTACTACGGGAGCTGACTCCAGGGCTCCAGAGCTGGCCACTACACTGTTGTTCCTCCTGGGGCCTCGCAGGATAAACAACCCCCACTGAGCCTCTCAGTGGCCTCACCTGATAAACAGCTTAAACATCTTTCACTAAGCCCTGCAACAGGCAGGGGGCTGAGCAGCTCCCCCAGGTGCTCACACCTGAGAATCAGCACAGCAGGCCCCTCCCCGCAGAAGACCAGGTAGAAAGACATGGGAAAAGCAAGTTGTTGACCAAGCAGCACTGGAAAGTTCCAGGGGAAGCCGAGGGATTTACAGTATATAGAATCAGGATACTCCCCCTTCTTTTTGTTTTCTGTTTGCTTCCGCTGACTTTTTTTTTTTCTTCTTCTTTTTTTCTTTTCCCTTTTTTTTTTCTTTTTTCTCTTCTCTCTTTTTCTCCTTTTTCCAATACAGCTTTTTTTTTTGGCCACTCTGCACTGAGCAAAATGACTAGAAGGAAAAACGCACCTCAAAAGAAAGAATCAAAAACAGTCCTCTCTCCCACAGAGTTACAAAATTTGGATTACAATTCAACGTTAGAAAGCCAATTCAGATGCACAATTATAAAGCTACTGGTGGCTCTAGAAAAAAGCACAAAGGATTTAAGAGACTTTATAACTGCAGAATTTAGATCTAATCAGGCAGAAATTAAAATCAATTAAATGAGACGCAATCCAGACTAGAGGTTCTAATAATGAGGGTTAATGAGGTAGAAGAACGAGTGACTGACATAGCAGACAAGTTGATGGCAAGGAGGGAAACTGAGGAAAACAGAGAAAAACCATTAAAAGATCATGAGGATAGGTTAAGGGAAATAAATAACAGATTCAGAAGGAAAAATCTACATTTAATTGGACTTCCCGAGGGCACCGAAAGGGACAGAGGTACAGAATATGTATTTGAACAAATCATAGCTGAGAACTTTCCTAACCTGGGAAGGGAAACAGGCATTCAGATCCAGGACATAGAGAGATCCCCGCCTAAAATCAATAAAAACTGCTCAACACATCGACATTTAATAGTGAAAATTGCAAATTCCAGAGATAAAGAGAAGATCCTTAAAGCAGCAAGAGACAAGGAATCCCTAACTTTTATGGAGAGAAGTATTAGGTTAATAGCAGACCTCTCCACAGAGACCTAGCAGGTCAGAAAGGGCTGGCAGGATATATTCAGCGTCCTAAATGAGAAGAACATGCAGCCAAGAATACTTTATCCAGCAAGGCTCTCATTCAGAATAGAAGGAGAGATAAAGAGCTTCCAAGATAGGCAGAAACTGAAAGAATATGTGACCACCAAGCCAGCTCTGCAAGAAATACTAAGGGGGATTCTGTAATAGAAAGAGGAGGTCCAAGGGAACAATCCACAAAAACAGGAACTGAATAGGTATCATGATGACACTAAATTCATATCTTTCAATAGTAACTCTGAATGTGAATGAGCTTAATGACCCCATCAAAAGGTACAGGGTTTCAGACTAAATAGAAAAGCAAGACCCATCTATTGGCTGCCTACAAGAGACTCATTTTACACATAAGGACACCTACAGCCTGAAAATAAAAGGTTGGAGAACCATTTACCATTCAAATGGTCCTCAAAAGAAAGCAGGGGTAGCTATCCTTATATCAGATAAACTAAAGTTTATTCTGAAGTCTGTAGTAAGAGATGAAGATGGACACTATATCATACTCAAAGGATCCATCCAACAAGAGGAACTAACAATCATCAATATTTATGCCCCGAATAGGATATCAATCAATTAATAACCAAAGTTAAGACACACTTAGATAGTAATACACTTATACTTGGTGACTTGAATGTAGCACTTTCTACAATCGACAGATCTTCTAAGCACAACATCTCCAAAGAAACAAGAGCTTTAAATGATACACTGGACCAGATGGATCTCACAGATATTTACAGAACTTTACATCCAAATGCAACTGAATACACATTCTTCTCAAGTACACATGGAACTGTCTCCAGAATAGATCACATACTGGGTCACAAATTAGGTCTTAATTATACCAAAAGATTGGGATTGTCCCCTGCATATTTTCAGACCATAATACTTTGAAACTAGAACTAAATCACAAGAAGTTTGGAAGGATTTCAAACACGTGGAGGTTAAGGACCATCATGTTAAAAGATGAAGGGGTTAACCAGGAAATGAGAGAAGAATTTTAAAAATTCATGGAAACAAATGAGAATGAAGATACAACCGTTCAAAATCTTTGGAATACAGCAAAAGCAACCCTGAGGGGGAAATACTTCACAATACAAGCATCCATCCAAAAACTGGAAAGAATTCAAATACAAAAGCTAACCTTGCACCTAAAGGAGCTGGAGAAAAAACATCAAAAGATCCTACACCCAGCAGAAGAAGAGAGTTAATAAAGATTCGAGCAGAACTCAATGAAATCGAGACCAGAAGAACTGGGGAACAGATTAACAAAACCAGGAGTTGGTTCTTTGAAAGAATTAATAAGAGAGATAAACCATTAGCCAGCCTTATTAAAAAGAAGAGAGAAAAGACTCAAATTAATAAAATCATGAATGAGAAAGGAGAGATCACTACCAACACCAAGGAAATACAAACGATTTTAAAAATATATTATGAGCAGCTATACGCCAATAAATTAGGCAATCTAGAAGAAATGGATTCATTTCTGGAAACCACAAACTATCAAAACTGGAACTGGAAGAAATAGAAAACCTAAACAGGCCGGTAACTAGGGAGGAAATTGAAGCAGTCATCAAAAACCTCCCAAGACACAAAAGTCCAGGGCCAGATGGCTTCCCTGGGGAATTCTATCAAACGTTTAAAGAAGAAACCATACCTATTCTACTAAAGCTATTTGGAAAGACAGAAAGAGATGGAGTACTTGCAAACTTGTTCTATGAGGCCAGCATCACCTTAATTCCAAAACCAAAGACCCCATTGAAAAGGAGAATTACAGACCAATATCCCTGATGACCTGGATGCAAAAATTCTCAACAAAATACTAGCCAGTAGGATCCAAAAGTAAATTAAGAAGATTATTCACCATGACCAACTGGTATTTATCCCCGGGATGCAAGGTTGGTTCAACACTCGTAAAACAATCAGTGTTTTTGATCATATCAGGAAAAGAAAAAACAAGCACCATATGATCCTCTCAATAGATGCAGGGAAAGGAATTGACAAAATAGAGCATCCATTCCTGATCACAGCTCTTCAGAGTGTAGGGATAGAGGGAACATTCCTCAACATCTTAAAAGCCATCTGCAAAAAGCCCACAGCAAATATCATTCTCAATGGGGAAACACTGGGAGCCTTTCCCCTAAGATCAGGAACAATACAGGGATGTCCACTCTCACCACTGCTATTCAACATAGTACTGGAAGTCCTAGCCTCAGCAATCAGGCAACAAAAAGAAATAAAAGGCATTCAAATTGGCAAAGAAGAAGTCAAACTCTCCTTCTTCTCAAATGACATGAATCCCTTCCTAATCATACAATTTGCTTTTCTTTAATTTCCAATATGCTGTTTACTTCTGCAATCACTTTGTTTTTATATCTAATAACTACTTTTGAGATTGCTGCTTTTCATAACCATCTACTGATGCCCCACAAATTCTCCATGTTTTCCTGCTTCTCTCAAAATGAGTTAGAGTTTGGGTGGTTATTGTTGAAACAGTTTGTTTTTTCTTTTACAGTTCATTTCTCCTTCCTGAGGAAACTTTATTTGACAGGAAACCATTTGCTTGAAATGCTTACACTGGTGCTGTTCTTAGAGAACTGTAGTTTTCCTGTTATCTGTTTCTGTTATCTTGTTCTTTGCAATCATTCACATGCTTCATTCATACTGAGAGTTACAATGAGCTCTGTCAGAGATTTTATAGGTCAGTGTTCAATTTTTCATGGTTACTGACTGTGATATAGAATTTTGCCTTTTATATTAGTTGAGTTATTTTAGTGGGAAATTGGTAGAAGAAATTGTTTAAACATCATCACTTAGAATACCATCTTTATCCCGAAGGATCTCAGGTTTATTTCTTTTAAATATCATCTGAGAGGCAATTCTGTGTTGATGCACCTCTTATATAGTGGTAATAGTAAAAACTTTTATTTTACATATTGTTTTAAGAAAAGACAAACAGGAAAGCTGCAGTCTTCATGTGGATGCTTGAATGTAGAGGCTACATTCCTGAGGCACCTACACCTACTGCAGCCTGTTCCTACAAGATGGTCATCCATCTGGTAAGTAGAGACATCCACTATCCCCTGTTCTGATGAGCCTGAGGCAGAGGTTGCTCTAAAGCTGCCACAGGCCTTTTTATACATCAAAGGAGCTCACATCTGCGTATTCTGCCAAGTCCAGAATGGTCAAAGATTCTATATCTGAAAGACTTTCCCCAGCAGAGCTACTCATTGCTCCTGTGCAATATCTATATTCTCAACATCATCTCTAGAAATTTTACCAGACTTACTTCCATCTGCCTTTACCATTCAATTTCCATCATTTGTCATTTATTCCTCAGCTTCTCTACTATGTTCAGGCTTTAAAAGGAAGGCATACTATTGTGGTTTTCCCCATGAGTCTCTCTGACATCTTCATGTTACCTTCATTTGTTACAAATTTAGCCTCTTGAGGCTTGGCTCAGGGCCCATCCTTAGCCCCAACACACCTTCCAGGCCTCCCTTGCTGGCCCAGTTCCCCTCGGATAGGGGAGAGGCTTTATAGGGTTTCCTCAGATTTGGTTCTAAAGGCTTCCAAGATGCTCCTGAGGCTCAGTGCAGAGACACCTGGGTTTTATCCTCTCCCTGTGCTGGCTGACCAAATAGCTCTCTACCCAACAGTGAGTCTCACTGCTCTCAAACTCATTGCTAGTGAGCTTTAGTAGTTCTCTTACTTATTTTTTTTTAGCAGTTCTCTTATACCTGCTCTTATCTTATTGTGCCACCATTCCATGCATATTCATTTTTGTCTCTTCAGTCAGAATGCAAATCCCTTGAGGTTGTCTTTCTTTCTTTTCTTTCTCTTTCTTTCTTTCTTTCTTTCTTTCTTTCTTTCTTTCTTTCTTTCTTTCTTCTTTCTTTCTTTCTTCTTTCTTTCTTCTTTCTTTCTTTTTTCTTTCTTCTTTCTTTCTTTCTTCCTTTCTTTCTTCTTTCTTTCTTTCTTTCTTTCTCCTTCCTTCCTTCCTTCCTTCCTTTCTTTCTTTCTTTCTTTCTTTCTTTCTTTCTTCTTTTTTCTTTCTTTCTTTCTTTCCCCTTCCTTCCTTTCTTCCTTCCTTCCTTTCATAAATTACAGATGGGTACACAGCTTGAGCTTACAATGATTTGGGTTTAAATGTATTCCATGTGCCCTTTTCTGTGATACCCAGGCAAGATACTCAACCTTGTCCAACCTCTAATTTTTTGGCTGTCAAATGATGATAATATTGATTAAGAAGGATTGTGTAACAACTAGAAATAATGCTTGTAAAATGTCTCAATATTCAGGAACAATTGTATTAAAACTTTTTTGTAGAATAAGACTATGCAAATAGGAGATGCTCTCTGTACTTACAATGAACAAACAAACCAGCCATTCTGCATGGAAGTAATGTTTAAAGTTTAAAGTAAGGAAGTAAGTTTAAAGATGTGCAACTCATAATTGGTCATTTCCACTTTCCCACCAAATTATTTTTGCTACATGGAATTCTCAAAGTGATATGTCTCCCACTGCTTTTCAAAGTACAAAATTATTTTTATGATTGGTTCCAAAATCCCTCTTCCCCCAAGTAAAAAGTAAAATGTTCTGTTATCAGAAGCCAACGATTTATAAAACTTCCTGTAGAGAACCAACTAGACTATGTAACTATTTAACAAGCACTACCAATCTTGTCTCTGAAACATTGTGGCCTATATGAGATGCTCTGCCTCCTTGTTGAGGTTCACACTCCTGAGGACCATTCCAGACACCCATGTCCCCACCCATCCCTGTTCTTCCCTTGACTTATTCTTCAGTGTTAATTTCTGACCACAGTTCCAGGACCCACAATTCCTTCCCTCTGGAACTCCAGCCTACCTATGCCCTCTAATCAGAGCTGACCCAGGACCATCCAGGAAGCAGGTTTGTCTTCAAAGATCTCATGGATCCATGAATCACAATATGTACAAACTTATGAATATATAAGAATAAGTGTACAAATAAGTGTCCACATGCATACTAAGATCAGACTATTTACTTTGGGTACAAGAGTTAACCAAAGCTTGGAGGATGATAATGAGTATAGGCAGGCCTGACCTGGACACAAAATGCCGCATGCTATTGTGTGCCCCCTTATGCACCCTCATTTGTTAAATGGGGTAATAATATCTACTTCTTCCTGTTGTTTTGAAGGGGAATTTGTAAGACAATTTTTACTTTATCCCACAAATAGTAGTCATTTAACTAGAATCACTATGCATTAAATCCTTGAAAATTCATTGAGGATGATCTAACTTATTCATTCATATAGTTGTCATTTCTCAGACACCTATCCTCTGCTGTTGGAAGGGAACACAGTGATGAGGGAATAAAGTGTCTTTATTCTAACAGATGAGACAAACGACATGAAAACACACATCCCACCAGGAGAATGTGACAGATTCTATAATTAGGTAATCAATGCCAAAGAAGAAGTAATTGTGAATTAAGGCACCTCCTTCTTTCACATCACCATTTGTAAAAGGTGGTAGCGGCAGATTTCTAGTCCTGCATCAATCTTTCATTCTGTAGTCCAAGGAAAGGTTCTGCTTCCCAGGCCTAGATCCAATGCCAAGGTTATAATCAGCAACAATAAATTATAATGCAAAACTTAGCTACCTTCTGTGCCTGAACCTGACTATGAGCCAGGCACAGGAATGCAAGCAATACATAGTAAAGCATCCCTCTCTTCTTCCTTAGTCCTTCAGAACTGAAGAGGCTGATTTCAGGATCTTATTTACAGATCCCAGAACACTTTGCCTGATCTCCTTGGTCAGTGTAGCTCCACACCCAGCACAGAAACCTGGAAGAGCTGCATTTGTATCACATGTACTTTTACACTTTTTAATGCCTGCACAGATGTCATCCAACTCAGTCCTAAGTGAAACTGGGGATTAGAAGATGAAGAAGTGACACCTGCAGAGAGAATGTTCCAACTTTCCTGATGGTATTGATAACTGGCCCCAATGGGAGCATCTTCATACTTTGATTTGTGGCTAAGTGCACTCTGATCAATGCATATCTCTTGAATCCTATTTTGGTGACTTCACACACTATGAAGGGAAACAAATTGCCAGAATAAAAGAAAACATAGCTTGAATTTGATTATGAGTCACAAGAAAACATTTAAGCATCAAAGAAACATTCTAAGTGCTAGAGAAAATGAGAAAACCAGACCTTAACCTTCTCCTCTGATCTCATAATCTGGGGCTACTGAGTGAGAGAAGCCAGAGCCAGAATTCAATGATAGGGCCCTGGCAAGAGATTCAGGGAAAGCTTCCCACAAAGGCCAAGGGCTGACCAGGCTTAAGAAATGGATAACAGTGAGATGTGCAAGAAGAAGACAGAGCTGAGTTGGAGGGAGAGTCTCACATGGACCCACAGAAGCAGAAAGGGGATAAACAACCAATCTGTAATGAGGAGAGGGGCTGGAGATGAAGCTGAAAAGGTGGGCAGGGCCTGTGCTACTGGGACCTCAGGCACCAAAGTAAGGTTTGACGTGTGATGTCAGTATTCAGGTGTCATACACTGGGAAATGGCACCTTAGGGCCAAGACCCAGGATTTGTGTTCATGTAAAAACATCCCAAAAGCAGGAGGACCTATGGGGCAGAGGGCTGGTTCCCCAGACCCTTCTTGTCATAAAGCAATCCTAAGTATTGAGCTGCATCACCATACTACTGTATTGAAATCTTCCTGTGGCCAAAGGCCCTGTCCACCATCAGCTTCCCAGGACTCTGCTGAACCCTCCACCCTGCCTCCCAGGTGAGAGCTCTCCCTTTCAGCCCCATGGTTAGTCCTTGGCCTCTGCTTGTCCTTGATGCTTAGCAGATGATTTACATTGTCACCTCACTGTCAACCAGCTGGTGACATCACCCACAGCAGCCGCCAGCCCCAGAGGGAAGCCAGTCTCCTCTGGAATCAAATTCTGTCCAAATATATGCACCAAGAAGT
Source organism: Canis lupus baileyi (assembly GCF_048164855.1). NCBI lineage: Eukaryota > Metazoa > Chordata > Mammalia > Carnivora > Canidae > Canis > Canis lupus. The sequence goes on along the minus strand of NC_132857.1, from coordinate 26,440,072 downwards.
CTGGCACTTTCCACTTGATTGATGCATGCAGAATTTCCTGTTACTAGATCTGATGGAATAAGTCTTTGCTCTAGTCTGCTTTCATTCCCATGGTTTAAAACACCTGCGCTCATCAACCGGATCCTCCTTTTATTTCTTCCAAGCCTTTCTACTTGTCTTTACTAGACTCTGAGGCAGTAGCTTACAAAATGAAAGCTATCTTCTCTGGGACTGTGATCTTGCCAGCATGGTTTAGAGTGAAAATGTGGCATACACATGTAGACCTATGACAGCCCAATCAAAGGCAAGCACTGTACACTCACAAGTGCCTAATGGCCAGTGCACTGCCTGCCTGTGTCACACTGCATGCCATGTTGTCCTCACATAACAGGACACAGATAGTTTGAGGGTGCTTTTTATTTTTTAGAATCTGGAATGAATAGTTCTACTGAATGGTGTCTGCTGGTGGATATGTGCAACTCGTGTGTGGAGCCCAGCCAGGCAGAGGAGCTGCTTCCTGGAATGACATATTCAGAGCAGAATTTGTACTATCACAAGGAAGTGTTTCTCCATATACATGCAAATGAAAATATGTTAGAGCTGTGGTTTTGATAACATGGATATAGCTCATGATGGTTACTGTCATGATTATAGACTATCCCAGACTTTTCTGTCCCTACTGAAGAAATAAAGCCATAAATGCTTTGGCCATTGTTGTAGCTCTTATACGATGGTGATGGACAGAGCTCAGTGAAGACCCCTGCCTTAATCCATTATTTCCAAATTCCAATTTTAACAGTAAAAGCTACTATTTTCACCAGGACAGTGCAAGCAGTGCTGTCTGTCGAGTCCGGTTTGATCATAGCTTAAGGACTCGGGAGACCTTTATCACAAGTATCCTGCTAGCTTGGATATTTATGTGCCAAGGATAGATGCCTCAAACATTAGTGGAACATCTGTTGAAGTTGTGTAATCAGAAATTACAAAAATAACATGGGAGCCAGAAGAAACCAGAGCTGCATCTGCAGGTTGTCATAAAATTGCATAAACCTTGCAACGCATCATAGTAGGTATCAGAGAAAGTCTCCTTCAAGTGGTTACTTGAATCATCTTGGCTACCAGCAACTCTCAGGATTTTAAGGAGATAGCAAAAAATAATGAACTCTTGTGATCCCCCCAAAGCATCAAAAAGATTTGCTACACATGAACTCAAGAAAGAATCAAAGGACAAGAGGTGGTTCATTTAGAATCAAAGATATGTTCTCTGTTTAAAGGAGTGCCTAATACTATCATCTTCATTTCCATATATTTACCAAAATGGATATCGCCTCCATGATTACAGGATGTTTTCTCTACTGGTGGAAGCACCACTAATGTCTTCGTTGGGCATGTTCCAAACCAGAGCCTCTCCCATGCTGGTGTGGTTCACTTGGTTTTGAGTGCTCTATATGCCTTATTATGGCCTTGGGCTTGTTAAAATTATCTGACATTGCAATCATTTATTAATTTCTTTGTCTGCAAGCAGGAATTTAGTTGATGGCTTTGGAAGTGGAGAGTTTATCAATTGCCTTAAGCACATGGCCCACACACCCAGCCCCTCAATGACTTGTGGTGCATGTGGAGCAAAAGCAGGAATGGCCCAAAAAGCTATATGTTTTCTCAGGCCACTGCCTGTTGGGTCTAGCAGGGATATCCACTCAGACCACACATTAAGACTACCTGAGGAGTGCTTTAAAAACATAGATGCTGGAATTGGGGCCATCATACATGAGCAGATGAGTAAGCTCCCTCGCTTTGACTTTTTACTCTTCTCAACAGCTGACCTGCTTTGCTAATGTCAACATGCTCCTTGCAAGTAGAATTTAAAGTCATACATGTCCAGTTAGGGCCATGTTGAAAGAATGCTTTTTTTCATCTGGTTTTATTCTAGGATCTACAATCCTTCTGCTCTAAGCAGAAAGCCTCCAGATGGCCCAGCCATACTCTCCATGATTCACTGTGGGTGTTAGGCCACAGCCCAAAGCAAGGGTTCATTTGTTAACAGTTGTTCCCATCTATATGGGACCTGATTGGTGGATATAGCTAGACCAGGAAAAAAAGTGAATGTTTGGGGACCCATGCCTCTGATAAAATGTGGTTGTTATCACAAGCCATCTACAGCAACAGGACCAAACCAAGGGTAGGTTGGTGGAGTACCCCACTGTGAGTATAGGCAATAGTCAATGCATTGTCAGTAGAGAACAATATAACATATTTTAAAAATAGTGAAACAATGATAAAACTTACTCAAAGTTAATCTGCTTTTTATTATTACCAGTCTAAAGAATGTCAGTGATAATGTGCTTCTCCTCTAAAAATTCTTATGTTGGCATAAATTCTAAACAATTTCTGTGATTACTGTTGAGTTTTAACAAGATAAATATTAGCCTCAAATTAACACATTTTTATGACATACTTAAATAAAGGTTGTATTCTACATAGAAGGCAATTCAGAAAACTCCCTTTATACAATATGCTCCAACACACGTCAACTCAACCAACTCAGCTATCTGTGTTTATTCAGTCATAAAATGGGAATTATTCAAACTTTCATCAAAATTTCATCTCTTTGGGTGTAGTTTGCAACTCCATCCCTTAAAGCACTCATATTCTTGTATTTAAACAGTACATTCAAAGTCGTCAGTGATAGCATAAAAGCAAACACACAAAATTGGAGTCATTTCAACTCTGTAATTCTGTCTGACCCCATTGAGTTTTCATTTGTGTTGAAATTTTGAAACAGTGAAACAATAGAGATTACAAGGTATAATACCTCTTGTTTTGTAAGTGCAAAATTTATTTCATACATGAAATACTTGTAATTAATTTAATAATATATTTAAAATTGAACCTACTCAAGAAAAAATATCACTGGCTATGACAGGATCATTAATGACAGTAATTTTGTTGAGCAAGGGAAGGAGAGAAATAGCATACCTCATGTGCCAGCTGTGCTGGATGTGCCCCTTACAGCCCAGTGTTGACAGGTGGCAGTTCATCTTTGCCCTCGGTCTTTGGGATTGCTACAGCCCAGCCAAAAGCCCTGCCTTAGGCCCCATGTAGCCTTGGGTACTCATCTAAACTCTCGTGATGTTTTTTTGTTTGTTTTTTTGTTTTTTTGTTTTCATCACCAAAGCAAATTCAGAGAGAAGAGCACATTACAGAATGGAGATCCAATGTTCATTCTGAAACATATGGTGCAGTCACTACTCTGAGGTACTTGCCACACAGATAAAAAGATGAAACATGCAATTCACAGGAAGTTAATTATATAAGATGTCAGCGCAAAATAAATCACAAAGGAGAAACTTGTAGATGAAAAGTAAATGGACCAAGCAATTCCTAGTCTTAGTCAGAGCCTGGAAGGAGCTGAGGACACATTCTAAACACAAGGGGTCTTGGGGCAGCTTCTGGAAGAGCTTTACCTAGTTTTATTTAATTTACAAGCCAAGTCTCATTTTGCTGGATCAATGCAGTCCTTTTGGGGCCAGGACCTTCAAGCCTCATTGACATAGTACAAGGCTGGAAGGAGCTCCTGGAGGCAGGCATAGCCTGCTCTGTACCTGCACCGAACCCTCAGGTCTCCATGGTCATGGTGCATTGAGCTTCTTTCTTAACAGATGAACCGGTTGTAAACCCCATTTCCCCAGACACTGACACATTTCTCTCAATAGTACAGAAATCCTGTGTATGCTTTCCCATTATCCTAGGACCTAGTTCTCAAGGGTTTTATCTCACCTTTACCTCCTAGGATCTAAGATTACCACCCACCCTGTGCTCAGGTAGAGCAGCAGGAAGTGGCTGGACAGCATTTGGCAGTGAAGAAAACTTTTGTGTTGGCCAAGAATGAGCATATGTCCTCAGAAATGCCGTGAATTTTCACACCAGAAAGCTGATTTGATTTTTTTTTTCTCTTATACCCTAGAAACCAGATTTCTTCACATTTGGATTTACACTGTTGCTGCCAATCAGGACATGTGTAACTGTCCTCACTGTAATTCCTCTGGTTTATTTATGAGGCTGCTTTCTGCATTCTTGCTTCTCCAGATTCTCTGTTCCCCTGGGGGCAAAGGGAAACTAGGCTTCCCCAGATTTATTGCAGTTCAGTGTTCTCTGAAATGCAATTAAAATGTTAAGGAAGATGGGACAATCAATATTTCATAATATACCCCAAAAATCCCTTTCCTTAATGGGCTGGTGTGGGTTGCAATAATGGGAATGAGTCCAAGGCTATGTCTGCAAAATGCCAAAGCAAGTAGTTGCAAGTGAATAATTTCTATCGCATTGTCAGTCTCCTCTACCCAGTTCCCATCTTGGCCCTCCTCCCCATAAGTGGTTAACAGGACAATTTGTTCTGACATTGTGGGGAAGGCAAGGCCATGAAACTGGAGACCAAGATGTGAAGCAGGAGTGAATGCTGCTGAACAGAGCCTTTCTGGGACTTGCCTTCACTCTTTCCAGAAGAACCACAAAACATCACGATTCTGTGATTTTACAAAGGTGTTATTCTAGAGGTAAATGAACATGTAGGGGCTAAGCACACATATTACCACTCCAAATTTCTCTATATCTCAAACTTGTCTCCAGAATCCTTTCCATGAACCACCCACACCCCCACCTGTCCATGACCACCTAGCAGCAGAACCTGAAGGGAAAAGGATTTTTTTTATCTGAAATTATCTTTTATTTGTTGATATGTTTATCTGTTTAATAGATAATTTATCACTAGATTGTAAGCTCAATGGCTGTGGGATCTGGTTGTGTTTCCTTATGCATCTCCAGTTGCTAGAAGATTACCTGGCACATCGCAAACGCTCAAAGAATATTGGCTGAATGAATGAATGAACAGTTTGTAAAAATCCACATCATTTCCCATGGTGTATCTTTTAGCAAAGTTGGTTTTGCAGTTGTCTACCCAAGAAAGAAAAAAAGAGTTGCCCATATGCTTTAAATTAACTCCTATTTTTCACTTAACAGTCATTAAACGGACATATACCAAGTATCAGTTATTGTACTGTGTTAAACCATGGAGAAGGGAGAATACAAAAGTGAATAAACTACAGTCTTTCCCCTCTGGTAGCACACTAGATAATGAAGAAGAAAGTCATGATTACTGTACACTATGATATATTCACAATAGATGGAAGTATGAGGTGTTGTGGCACCAAAATGCCCAGGCGAGTTCAGAGAACTTCCCTTCTGCCTATGAAGTCTTTCATAATCTGGGTCTTGAAGGATGAGCAGAAGATCCAGTAACGATGAGGCGGAATTTCATCTTGGCTGAAATCAACAGCTTGGCAGATAGCAGAAAGGCATTGAAGAAGGAAAAGGATTTGCTGTCAGGGGCTCAGTGCTTCTCTTATGTCATGTCATTACATCCCAACCCCGCCCTGGGACCCCAAAGAATAACAAAGCTCCCTATCATTTAAATATGGCAAATGGGGCACAGAGACTGCCTAACAGCTTGTCATGTTTCTAGCTAGGAAGAAAAAGAGTGAGTTTGTAGTCACTGTCTGCAAAGCCCCAGGCTCCTTCCACTGTCCGACATGCAGATCACTCACCAAGCATCATGTGAGCATTCACTGTGCTCCAAACACCATGTCAGACATCATGATATAAGTAAACCAAAGCAACCTTTCCTTTCAGAGCTCTCACACTGGGGATAATGGTTACCTCTGCTCATGAACAAGGTACTGTTCCTGCTTTGGGGTATAAGGCAAGGCTTATACCTAAGGGAGTATGTTTTAAGCTTGGCATAGTCCCTGAGGTGAGGCTATAGGATGCCTATAAGATGTTGGCTGGTCACCCCCTGTGGTCTGAGGTAACTGAGGGTGGACGCATGCATGGACATGCAAGTTGGTGCCTGAGGAGGTTTCAGATAGGAGACTAAGGCCGGCAGCCTAACAAACTAAAAAGCACAAAGCCAAGAAGTACCTGGAAGTGAGGTAGGGGATAGGGGAAGGGCACAGAGAGAGACTTTCTGTCAGGAAGTAAGAGGCCTCAGGGCTGTGGGGTAACCAGTCTGTGTGTGAGAGCTGTGCTGGCATTTTCACTGCCTCCAACTGTGTGAGAAGAGAAGCCTGACTATAAACTGAGTGCCAAGGAAGAAGACATGGTCTGGAGAGGTAAGAGACCCGCACAGGTCACACACATGCATGAAGCAAAGCAGGCATACCTACCCCAAAGCCTGTAGTCCCTACCCTAACACTGCAGGAGGAGGCTCAAGTGTTACGCCCTGAGAATTCAAACTGGACCTGTACTGTGCCTTACACATGAGAAGTGGGGAAGCTATGAAGATGGAGTTTGTAGTTTATTTATTTTTATTTTTTTATTATTATTTTTTAATAATAAATTTATTTTTTATTGGTGTTCTATCTGCCAACATACAGAATAACACCCAGCACTCATCCCGTCAAGTGCCCCCCTCAGTGCCCGCCACCCAGTCACCCCCACCCCCTGCCCTCCTCCCCTTCCACCACCCCTAGTTCATTTCCCAGACTTAGGCGTCTTCCATGTTGTCTCCCTTTCTGATATTTCCCACACATTTCTTCTCCCTTCCCCTCTATTCCTTTTCACTATTATTTATATTCCACTATTATTTATATTCCCCAAATGAATGAAAACATATAATGTTTGTCCTTCTCCGATTGACTTACTTCACTCAGCATAATACCCTCCAGTTCCATCCACGTTGAAGCAAATGGTGGGTATTTGTCGTTTCTAATGGCTGAGGAATATTCCATTGTATACATAGACCACATCTTCTTTATCCATTCATCTTTCGATGGACACCGAGGCTCCTTCCACAGTTTGGCTATTGTGGACATTGCTGCTAGAAACATCGGGGTGCAGGTGTCCCAGCGTTTCATTGCATCTGTATCTTTGGGGTAAATCCCCAGCAGTGCAATTGCTGGGTCGTAGGGCAGGTCTATTTTTAACTCTTTGAGGAACCTCCACACAGTTTTCCAGAGTGGCTGCACCAGTTCACATTCCCACCAACAGTGTAAGAGGGTTCCCCTTTCTCTGCATCCTCTCCATTTGTGGTTTCCTGTCTCGTTAATTTTCCCCATTCTCACTGGTGTGAGGTGGTATCTCATTGTGGTTTTGATTTGTATTTCCCTGATGGCAAGTGATGAAGAGCATTTTCTCATGTGCTTGTTGGCCATGTCTATGTCTTCCTCTGTGAGATTTCTGTTCATGTCTTTTGCCCATTTCATGATTGGATTGTTTGTTTCTTGGGTGTTGAGTTTAAGAAGTTCTTTATAGATCTTGTAAACTAGCCCTTTATCTGATATGTCATTTGCAAATATCTTCTCCCATTCTGTAGGTTGCCTTTTAGTTTTGTTAAGTGTATCCTTTGCTGTGCAAAAGCTTCTTATCTTGATGAAGTCCCAATAGTTCATTTTTGCTTTTGTTTCTTTTGCCTTCGTGGATGTATCTTACAAGAAGTTACTGTGGCCGGGTTCAAAAAGGGTGTTGCCTGTGTTCTCCTCTAGGATTTTGATGGAATCTTGCCTCACATTTAGATCTTTCATCCATTTTGAGTTTATCTTTGTGTATGGTGCAAGAGAGTGGTCTAGTTTCATTCTTCTGCATGTGGATGTCCAATTTTCCCAGCACCATTTATTGAAGAGACTGTCTTTCTTCCAGTGGATAGTCTTTCCTCCTTTGTCGAATATAACTGGAGGGTATTATGCTGAGTGAAGTAAGTCAGTCGGAGAAGGACAAACATTATATGTTCTCATTCATTTGGGGAATATAAATAATAGTGAAAGGGAAAATAAGGGAAGGGAGAAGAAATGTGTGGGAAATATCAGAAAGGGAGACAGAACGTAAAGACTGCTAACTCTGGGAAACGAACTAGGGGTGGTAGAAGGGGAGGAGGGCGGGGGGTGGGAGTGAATGGGTGACGGGCACTGGGTGTTATTCTGTATGTTAGTAAATTGAACACCAATAAAAAAAATAAATTAAAATTAAAAAAAAAAGAATATTAGTTGACCATAAAGTTGAGGGTCCACTTCTGGATTCTCTATTCTGTTCCATTGATCTATGTGTCTGTTTTTGTGCCAGTACCACACTGTCTTGATGACCACAACCTGAAATCCTTGATGCCACAACCTGAAATCTGGCATTGTGATGCCGCCAGCTATGGTTTTCCTTTTTAAAATCCCGTGGCTATTTGGGGTCTTTTCTGATTCCACACAAATCTTTAAAAAATTATAGACCAATATTTCTGATGAACACGAATGCAAAAATTCTCAACAAGATACTAGCCAATAGGATCCAAAAGTACATTAAGAAAATTATTCACCATGACCAAGAAGGATTTATCCCCGGGACACAAGGCTGGTTCAACACTCGTAAAACAATCAATGTGATTCATCATATCAGCAAGAGAAAAACCAAGAACCATATAATCCTCTCAATAGATGCAGAGAAAGCATTTGACAAAATACAGCATTCATTCCTGATCAAAACTCTTCAGAGTGTAGGGATAGAGGGAACATTCCTCAACATCTTAAAAGCCATCTACAAAAAGCTCACAGCAAATATAATTCTCAATGGGGAAGCACTGGGAGCCTTTCCCCTAAGATCAGGAACAAGACAGGGATGTCCACTCTCACCACTGCTATTCAACGTAGTACTAGAAGTCCTAGCCTCAGCAATCAGACAAAAAAAAAAAAAAGACATTAAAGGCATTCAAATTGGCAAAGAAGAAGTCAAACTCTCCCTCTTCGCCGATGACATTACTCTACATAGAAAACCCAGAAGACTCCACCCCAAGATTGCTAGAACTCATACAGCAATGTGGCAGTGTGGCAGGATACAAAATCAATGCCCTGAAGTCAGTGGCATTTCTATACACTAACAATGAGACTGAAGAAAGAGAAATCAAGGAGTCAATCCCATTTACAATTGCACCCCAAAGCATAAGATACCTAGGAATAAACCTAACCAATGAGGTAAAGGATCTATATCCTAAAAACTATAGAACACTTCTGAAAGAAATTGAGGAAGACACAAAGAGATGGAAAAATATTCCATGCTCATGGATTGGCAGATTTTTTTAAATAATAAGTTTATTTTTTATTGGTGTTCAATTTGCCAACATACAGAATAACACACAGTGCTCATCCTGTCAAGTGCCCCCCTCAGTGCCCGTCACCCATTCACCCCACCCCCCGCCCTCCTCACCTTCCACCACCCCTAGGTTTCATTTCCCAGAGTTAGGAGTCTTCATGTTCTGTCTCCCTTTCTGATATTTCCTACCCATTTCTTCTCCCTTCTCTTCTATTCCCTTTCACTATTATTTATATTCCCCAAATGAATGAGACCATATAATGTTTGTCCTTCTCCGATTGACTTATTTCACCCAGCATAATACCCTCCAGTTCCATCCACGTTGAAGCAAATGATGGGTATTTGTCATTTCTAATGGCTGAGGAATATTCCATTGTGTACATAGACCACATCTTCTTTATCCATCATCTTTCGATGGACACTGAGGCTCCTTCCACAGTTTGGCTATTGTGGACATTGCTGCTAGAAACATCGGGGTGCAGGTGTCCTGGCGTTTCATTGCATCTGCGTCTTTGGGGTAAATCCCCAGCAGTGCAATTGCTGGGTCGTAGGGCAGGCCTATTTTTAAGTCTTTGACGAACCTCCACACAGTTTTCCAGAGTGGCTGCACCAGTTCACATTCCCACCAACAGTGTAAGAGGGTTCCCTTTTCTCTGCATCCTTTGCAACATTTGTGGTTTCCTGCCTTAATATTGTGAAAATGTCAATGTTAACCAGGGCAATTTACACATTTAATGCAATCCCTATCAAAATACCATGGACTTTCTTCAGAGAGTTAGAACAAATTATGTTGACTGTTTCTTCTGCTGTGCACAAGCTTCTTATCATGATGAAGTCCCAATAATTCATTTTTGCTTTTGTTTCTCTTGCCTTCATGGATGTATCTTGCAAGAAGTTACTGTGGCCAATTTCCAAAACGGTGATGCCTGTGTTCTCCTCCAGGATTTTGATGGAATCTTGTCTCACATTTAGATCTGGCCTTCCCTTTTCTGAATGCCCTCTAGTGTGACTCTTCTCCCACCATACTCCACGTCCTCCTCTTCCAGGGATCGGATAAAATTATTTCTCCTTAATGCAGTCCTCTTTACCTATACTCTGAGGTAGTGATCCTGCCTCTGTCTTTGATACTACTTGTGCTTCCAACTGCCTTGTTGTTCCTGTGTTTCTCCTATACTAATTGATTAGATCTGTTGAGAAACAATTGCTGACTTTGTCTCCTGGGAAAATGTAGGTGGTGAACAAATATGTGTTAAAATAAATTTAATTGAACTAAGCTTAGAGTAATTTATAAACGGGCAGTAGGGAAATAATTTAGTAAATTAATGTCTCTAGACAGGTATGGTCCTAGAGTATATTGTGGGTAGTCAGCGTTTAATGATTTGGTGCATCCTTTCAGATTGAGCTGTGCGTAAGCTTCATGAGCACTGTATTTATTTATTTATTTATTTATTTATTTATTTATTTATTCATGAGAGACATAGAGAGAGAGAGAGGCAGAGACACAGGCCAGATGTGGGACTTGATCCCCGGTCTCTAGGATCAGGCCTTGGATTGAAGGCGTTGCTAAACCGCTGAGCCACCTGGGCTGCCCATGAGTACTGTTGATGGCCTGAACAGCATTAATAATTCAGATGCTGGGGATCCCTGGGTTGCTCAGCAGTGTAGTGCCTGTCTTCGGCCCAGGGCATGATTCTGGAGTCCCAGGATCGAGTCCGACATTAGGCTCTCTGCATGGGGCCTGCTTCTCTCTCTGCCTGTGTCTCTGCCCCTTTCTCGGTCTCTCTCTTTCTCTCATGAATAAATAAATAAAATATTTAAAAAATAATAATAATTCAGATGCTAAAATTTGTGAGGCTTGTGTAGTGCCAGAGCTAGAGGAAAAGGCAAAATGATTCAAGCCAAGAGAGGAGGAAGGTAAAATGTAGCTCTAATTTTGACTACTATTAAGAAATCTTCAGCTCTCAATTTTATATGCAGAGCATGTCAGACTCACAAGTGAACCAGGTGAAATTTCTTCAATAGCGACCAAGGAAAGGATACAATTTATGTGTGGGATTGCAAGTAAAACATGAAAAACATTACAATCCTTGATAAATAATTTGGAGAATTTTTTAAACATTTGAGACAGCAATTTTGAAGTGTGATTGGGTATATATTCATCCCTGAAGTGGTTTCCCCAAGGCTTTGTGTCCTCTTGGTGTAGAGAGAGCAGCATTTATGTGAAATGCCATAGTCATAATGAAGGCAGGGTGCCTTGGGAAAAGAGAGCAGTTTATATGCAGAAATGGAGGAAAAGGAGAGGGAATGGATTGCACGAGCTTCTCAAATCAACAAATATTTGCTGTAGCCACACTCCTAGGTACAGGCTGCTAACCTGGGAGCTGAGAAAATATAATAAGACCCAAGGTTTTTCCTCTCTTTGCTCCCCAAAATCTCACTGTGTGAAGCAGAAGACAAGGCAAGAACCTATGAAAAGGTAGAGTGATTTAGTAACCCATAGGACACTGGTGAATGTGGAGAGGTTAAAAAGACTGTTCCCAATTTGAGCAGCTTACAGTATCCTTGGAAACCACAAAGGATTCACATACAATTCACAAAGCCACATACAATTACATAATAGAAGCTTGCTAGTGACAAAGGACAGTAAGAAAAGGCATAGTTTGGGTATTACAGGTAGTAGTCACTAGATGAGATAAGAGAATGAAACAAGTGCCTTAGATCATAGCAATAGAAAACTTTATCAGAGACATAGGATCTGAGCTAGAGAGTGAAGAGTTCATTGGTTGTAGACACAGAACAGAAGGGAAGTCTGAAAGAGATGTCTGTCTTTGGGAAAAAGAGTACATGATGGCAAGGTGGAACTTAAAGCTAGCACTAATCCTCACAAGAAATTCTTTTTCTCTTCCACAGTCTCCATTTCTCCACCCTTAAGATAGACTATTAGAGGTTCAGATGAAATTCCAGTTCAACATTCTATGAAGTAGGTGATTGAAGAGTTGAGGTTTGTCAGGGATGGGAGAAAATAGAACAGAGACTAAATAAAGAATTTGAAGGGAAGAGGAATAACTCCATTTGGCCATAGATATTCAGAGAATAAAGAAGTCAGCACTGTAACGGCTGTGATACTGTCAACCTGAACTAATTATGCTCAAATGTCTAGCATGGTGCCAAGGATTCTTGTTGATATATCAAAAGCTTTTTTTTTTTTTTTTAAGGTAGCAAGTAAAAAAATAAATATTTAAATACAGGTTTTGGCTAAATTATGATAGCCTTCCAATGTTCAACTCAAGAATCTGAGATTTTGGAATTTGCTGGGTGGCTCAGCGGTTAAGCGCCTGCCTTCAGCCCAGGGAGAAATCCCACGTCAGGCTCCCTGCATGAAGCCTGCTTCTCCCTCTGCCTGTGTCTCTGCCTCTCTCTCTCTCTCTCTCTCTCTCTCTCTCTCGAATAAATAAATAAAATCTAAAAAAAAAAGAATCTGGGATTTTTCCTAACCAAAATAATTTCTGAGCTATGCTGGTGGCAGGGATGACAGGAGATATAATTGCCATAATGATACTGGAGTAAACATATGAGATGTTCATTATTTCACTCATAATATTTTAATCTTTAAACAATGTTAAAGTACAACTTGAATATATTAACTTAAGAGAAAGTAAAATGATGGGAAAATATATATGAGGAAAAAACATAAACTGAAAGAAAATGGCTTAACAAAACAGGTTTTAAAGCAAAAGGCAATTGTTATTGAGAAAAAAAAAATGAACTTGAATATTATTAAGAAAAACAAATTCACTAGAAATATAGAATTCCAGAACCTGTAAGCAACTAATAAAATAGATTTGAAATGCATAAAGATAAAAATGACAGAATTATAAGAAGAAATTGAAGAATATAAATATATAGATGGGATTTAACTCACCTCTCAAAATTTTAGAAAACAGTAATATAAAAAAATCAGTCAAAAAATGAATAAGGGACGCCTGGGTGGTTCAGTGATTGAGTGTCTGCCTTTGGCTCAGGGCATAATCCTGGGGTCCTGGGACCAAGTCCCACACTGGGCTCTCTGCAGGGAGCCTGCTTCTCCCTCTGCCTATGTCTCTGCCTCTCTCTCTGTCTCTCATGAATAAATAAATAAAATCTTAAAAAAATGAACAAAATGATGAGTGATAGAATAGTCATAAAGACAGCTGCAAACAATAATTAGAAATAGCTAGATTTTCAAAAATAGACCACATACAAAGCAAGGATAAATAGATGTCAAATTATATAGTATTTTTCTTGGTTATAATATATAAAACTAAAAAACAATAACAAAAAGACAGCAAAAAGTACCTTTCATGTTTCTTTGGATATATATGAGATATCACCCATCAGAATGGCTAAAGTCAACAACAAAAGACAAACAGGTGTTGGCAAGGATATGGAGAAAGAAGAATCCTCCCGCACTGTTTGTGGGAATGCACACTGCAGCAGCCACTCTAGGAAACAGTATGGAGTTTCCTCAAAAAGTGAAAAATATAATCACCCTACAATCCAGCAATTGCACTGCTAGGTATTTACACAAAGAATACAAAAACACTAATTTGAAGGGATACATGCACCCCATTATTTATAGCAGCATTATCTATAATAGCCAAATTATGGAAAGAGTCCAAGTGTCCTTTGATGAATAATAGATAAGAAGATATAGTATATACACATACATTACTCAGCCATAAAAATGAATGAAATCTTAACATTTGTAAGATTTACATTTACAACATGGTTGGAGTTAGAGAATATAATGTTAAGTGAAATAAATCAGTCAGAGAAAGACAAATAACATATGATTTCACTCATATGAGGAATTTAAGAAATGAGACAAATGAGCAAAGGGGGAAAAAAAAGAGAAAGAGAGGCAAACCAAGAAACAGATTATTAGCTATAGAGAAAACATTGATGGTCACCAGAGGGGAGGTGGGTTCAGGATGGATAAATTAGGTGATGGGATTTAAGAGAGCACTTGTTGCAATGAGCACTGGTATTGTATGGAACTATTGAATCACTATATGGTTCTAAACTAAACCAAACTAAAATTAGTATTATGTTAACTAATAGTATGTTAGCTAACTGGAATTTAAATAAAAACTTTAAAAACCCAGTTATTATAACTGTGTTGCATAAGTTCAAAAAATAAGTTGAGAGAAAAGATACAATAAAAACCAAAATTAAACTTTCTGAAATGAAATCTACACTATTGGGGAATGAATGAATGAATAAATAAATAAATAAATAAATAAATAAATAAATAAATAATAGTGTGTCCCAGTTTCAGATCTGAAGTGAAAAGAACGTATAGGAACACCTGGATGGCTCAGCAGTTGAGCATCTGCCTTTGACTCAGTGTGTGATCTGGAGTGCTGGGATCAAGTCTCACATCGGACTCCCTGCATGGAGACTGTTTCTCCTCTGCCTGTGTCTCTGCCTCTCTCTGTGTGTCTCTCATGAATAAATAAATAAATCTTTTTTTAAAAAAAGAAAAGAACTTATATTCTTACAACAAGAAAAAAAGTGGAACAAATTGAAAATCAGTGAATTTTCTTGGACCCATCAGAGAACCAATATCACAGAGTAAACCAACACCACAAAATCTGGAAAGACAGATGAATGGGGAAATTCAGAACTGAAATCAGCTTACACTACTGGAGTCACAAACTTGTAGGAACACTTAAATCAAAATTTTGACTAGTTTCTGTAGGCTGAGTGTGGACTAACATGAAAGCATAAAACTTGTGGAATCTATTGTCTTAAGGAGAACCCCATGGGATCCCTGGGTGGCGCAGCGGTTTGGCGCCTGCCTTTGGCCCAGGGCGCGATCCTGGAGACCCGGGATCGAATCCCACGTCGGGCTCCCGGTGCATGGAGCCTGCTTCTCCCTCTGCCTGTGTCTCTGCCTCTCTCTCTCTGTCTGTGACTATCATAAAAAAATAAAAATAAATTGAAAGATCTTAAACATTTAAAAAAAAAAAAGGAGAACCCCACACTTTTACACCTAGTAACCCCATCAGGTTCTCACTGTGAAGTGTCAAGGAAATCTCTTCTGTGTTTAGTAGTGGGAGGGAAAAATCAATCATTTTTATATACTCTAGTGCATTCTTTATAACAGCCTTAACCTTTATGAAAAAGATTTTATTTGAGCCTTATTCAAATAGAATAAGTATTTACAGAACTTGAGCCCCTTCTTGCCTTCTTGCCTAACATAATGGAGGAAGGAAAAAAGAATTAAGAAACACTTGTGTAGGCATCAACCCAGAGACACAGACTTACTAAAAGATGGAGATTCAATCATAAATGTATTACAGAACACTTTCCCACCCCCACTTTTTATTACCATATTAGTAAGTTTCCAGTATAGTAATATTGGCTGACAGATGAAAAAATGTCTCAGATCCTATTTAAGAAAGAATTCTTAGGGAAACCCAAAAGCAACAGGAAAGACAAAAACAAAGACATTAAGATAATTTAAAGGCCTACAACGACAGCAAACATTAAGAACAGCCTAACTCCTAATAAGATTAACATAAACCCTCATAGTAATGGCCTGTTTGCCTCAAATCCTTTTATCCTATATATCATGTCTGACTTTCAACAAAAATTACAGGCATTCTAAAATTTAAATAACAAAAATCACAATCAGAAGATATATTTCAGACATCAGAACCAACTCAGATATGACATAGATTTAGGAATGATCAGACAGAAAATATAAAATGATTATGATAGGAAAAGGGCCATATTTAAAAACAGTAAATACACAAAAATGGATACTATAAACAGAGAGATAGCTCTAAGAATAAGAAACAAATATTAGGAATCAAAAACACTATAGTAGGACTGCCTTCAGCCCAGGGCATGATCCAGGGGTCCTGGGATCAAGTCCTGCAGTGGGATCCCTGCAGGGAGCCTGCTTCTCCTTCTGCTTATGTCTCTGCCTCTCTCTCTCTCTCTCTCTCTCTCTCTCTCTCTATGTCTCTCATAAATAAATAAATAAAATCTGTTTTAAAAAAAGCACTATAGTATAAACTGAAAAATGTCTTTGCTGTGCTAATTAATAGATTGGACTCAACCCAATAAAGAAGCAGTGCATTTGAAGAGATGGTATTATATGATTAGAAATTTCATGAACAAGTTCAAAGAGAGAGAAGAAGAAAAAGAAGGAGACAGAGCACTTTTAGAGGAGAAGGGGAGGAGGAGGAGGAAGAAGAGGAAAAGAAGGAGAAAGAGGAGAAGAAGAAGAATGGAATATACAAGAATTATAAGATAATGTCAAAAGATGTAATGTATGTATAACTGAATTACAAGAGATTAAAGAGAAGATAAAGGAGAAGAAATCTTTGATGTCAAAAGGACCAAGAACTGTGCTAAATTAATAGCAGATACCAAACCACAGATCCAGAAGCTCAGAGAATACCATGTAGGATAAATATTAAAAAACTTACACCTAAGTATATCCTATTCAAACTTGAGGTAGATCATGGTGAATAAGAGAGCCCATGGAGATGATTACCTATGGAGAATAACAGTTAAGAATTTCAATGAACTTGGGGTACCTGGATGGCTCAGTCAGTTAAGTGTCTGACTCTTGATCTCAGCCCAAGTCTTGATCTCAGGGTCCTGAGTTCAAGCTTTCAATGCTGGGCTATGTGGCCTACTTAAAAATAAACAAAGAAACAAATACACAAGAAAAAAGAATGAATTACAGTGAACTTTTAAAACATAAACATAGATATTGAATATAAAGTTTAAAATATTTTTTAAAAACCTAGAATTCTATATTCAACAAAATCATTCTTCAAAAGCCAAGGAGAAATTAAAAATGCCCTCAAAAAAACAAAATTTAGAGAATTTCTCACTAGAAAATTAGACCTGCAAAAATGTTAAAATAAGTTCTTCAGGTGACAGAAAAATATATGTCATAATCTGCATAAGAAAGAAAAACTATCAGAGAGCAAATAACTAAGGACAAAATAAAATCTATTATTTTCTTTATACTTAATATTAGAGACACTGTAATTGCAATGTATTATCTGAGTATGATATGTATTACTTTCCTAAGCCTGCTATAATGAAGTACCACAAACTCTGAGGCTTAAACAACAGCAATGTATTTTCTTGCAGTTTTGGAAGCTGGAAGTCCAAAATCAAGATGTTGGCTGGCATCTTCCTCTGAAATCTGTAGGGAAATCTCCCTTCTAGCTTTTTTTGGTGGTTTGCCAGTCTTCGGTGATCTGCTTGCAGCTGCAACACTCTAGTCTCTGCCTTTATCATCATATGGCATTCTTCCTGTGTGTTTCTGTCTTCACAAGGTCATATTCGTATAAAAAAACACCAGTCATATTGGATTTAGGGTCTCCCCTAAGCCAATATGATTTCATCTTAACCAATTAAATCCACAATGACCTTATTTCCAAGTAAGGTCATATTGTGAGGCATTGGGAGTTAGGACTTCAACATATCTTTTTAGGGGAAACATAACTCATAACATTGCATATAGATAAATAAATACTAGAAATGTTGTAAGGGACAGGAGGGAAAAATTGAGAATAATTTAATATACCTACACTAACCATAAAACAGAATAATGTTATGGAAAGTAGACTTAGCTTAACTCTACATATATGTATTGCAAATTCTAAGGCAACCACTAAAACTATGTTTAAGAAATATAATTTATATGCTAAGAGAAAAAGGAATCATATAAAACACCTGATTAAAATCAGACAGGAAAGGAAAAGTTACAAACACAGTAGATATTAATCCAACCTAAATCAATATGTACTTTAAATATGAACATCTAACTATACAAATTGAAAGACAAAAATCGAAAGTCAGAGAAAATTTTTTAAACAACTATGTGTAGTCTACAAAAAGAAAACTGCTTTAGAAATAAAGACAGCATACACAAAGATAAACTCAAAATGGATGAAAGATCTAAATGTGAGACAAGATTCCATCAAAATCCTAGAGGAGAACACAGGCAACAACCTTTTTGAACCCGGCCACAGTAACTTCTTGCAAGATACATCACGAAGGCAAAAGAAACAAAAGCAAAAATGAACTATTGGGACTTCATCAAGATAAGAAGCTTTTGCACAGCAAAGGATACAGTCAACAAAACTCAAAGACAACCTACAGAATGGGAGAAGATATTTGCAAATGACATATCAGATAAAGGGCTAGTTTCCAAGATCTATAAAGAACTTATTAACCTCAACAGCAAAGAAACAAACAATCCAATCATGAAATGGGCAGAAGACATGAAGAGAAATCTCACAGAGGAAGACATAGACATGGCCAACATGCACATGAGAAAATGCTCTGCATCACTTGCCATCAGGGAAATACAAATCAAAACCACAATGAGATACCACCTCACACCAGTGAGAATGGGGCAAATTAACAAGGCAGGAAACAACAAATGTTGGAGAGGATGCGGAGAAAAGGGAATCCTCTTACACTGTTGGTGGGAATGTGAACTGGTGCAGCCACTCTGGAAAACTGTGTGGAGGTTCCTCAAAGAGTTAAAAAATAGACCTGCCCTAGGACCCAGCAATTGCACTGTTGGGGATTTACCCCAAAGATGCAGATGCAATGAAACGCCGGGACACCTGCACCCCGATGTTTCTAGCAGCAATGTCCACAATAGCCAAACTGGAAGGAGCCTCGGTGTCCATCGACAGATGAATGGATAAAGAAGATGTGGTTTATGTATACAATGGAATATTCCTCAGCCATTAGAAACGACAAATACCCACCATTTGCTTCAACGTGGATGGAACTGGAGGGTATTATGCTGAGTGAAGTAAGTCAGTCGGAGAAGGACAAACATTATATGTTCTCATTCATGTGGGGAATATAAATAATAGTGAAAGGGAATATAAGGGAAGGGAGAAGAAATGTGTGGGAAATATCAGAAAGGGAGACAGAACGTAAAGACTGCTAACTCTGGGAAACGAACTAGGGGTGGTAGAAGGGGAGGAGGGCGGGGGGTGGGGGTGACTGGGTGACGGGCACTGGGGGTTATTCTGTATGTTGGTAAATTGAACACCAATAAAAAAAATAAAAATAAAAATAAGAAATAAAGACATTTTAAAAGTAAGAGTGGAGAAATATATACCACACTCACACTAATAAAACATATATTAATTTAAGAAAAGCCAGACTTCCATACAAGGAGCATTATTAGTTTTAAAATGGAACATTACAGGGGATCCCTGTGTGGCTCAGTGGTTTAGCGTCTGCTAAACGTCCATAGCATGATCCTGGAGTCCCAGGATCGAGTCCCACATCAGGCTCCCTTCATGGAGACTGCTTCTCCCTGTACCTGTGTCTCTGCCTCTCTCTCTCTCTCTCTCTCTCTCATGAAAAAATAAAGAAAACCTTTAAAAATATTTTTTAAATAAAATAAAATGGAACATTACATATTAAAGGGTCAATTCTCCAAATCTAATAATCATTACCATGCATACACTTAAAAACAGAGTGTCAAAATATATGAGGCAAACATTGATAGAACTTCAAGCAGAAAGAGGTAAATTGACTATTATAGCTGGAGATTTCAACTCCCTTCTTTCAATAATTGATAACTGAAAGGGGCAGAAAATCAGTAAAGATATACTTGACCTTAAAACATCAATTAGCTGGATCTAATTGAAATGTAGAACTATACCATTCAGCAATAAAAGAATTCACATCCTTTTCAAGCTCACATTAAGCATACAGCAAGATAGAGCACATTCAGTTATAAAACCCACCATAGCTACCGTAAAGTCAACTTAGTTTTGTTTTTTTTTTTTTCTTTTTTTTCTTTTAATTTTTTAATGTTAAATGGCTAGCATCATGTAAAAACCCATCTCTTTTTCTTCCTTATCTTCATGACCTCTAGGAAAACTGATAAAAAATATCATGTGATCCTTCTGAGGCCAGTGGGAGTTTTAAACTGTGAAAACCCTTTCCAACACGAGAACACTTACCATAGCTTTACTGGAGCAAACCCCAAACTGGATAAATACACAGAGAGAGAGAAAAATCTATGTCAAGAAATCTATAATAATTAAAATTCTGAAAACTGGGATGCCTGGGTGGGTCAGCAGTTGAGCGCCTGCTTTTGGCTCAGGGCGTTATCCTGGGATTCGGGATGGAGTCCAGCATCTGTCTCTTATGAATGAATGAATGAATGAATGAATGAATAAATAAATCTTTTTTAAAAATTCTGAAAACTAAAGAATTTTAAAAATCATGGCAAGAGATATAATTAACCTGCTAGAGATAACACCAATTTGAATGACAGCAGAGAATTTTTTTTTTTGTCTGAAACCATGGAGGCCAGAATAAGGTGGCAGGATATTTGTCAAGTGATTATGGCAAAGAACTGTTTACTCTGAATTCTATGTTCTCAAAAATATCTTTCAGGAATTGAGGAGCAAAAAAAAGATCTCCAATTAATGGCCTATGCTTTCATCTTAAGAAACTAAAAACTGAAGAGCAAACTAACCCAAAGGTAATCAGAAGGAAAGAAATAAAAATTAGAAGAGAAATAAGCAAATTAGTAAAAAAGAAAGAAAGAAAAAAACAGTAGAGAAACAAATCAAAAATAGTTCTTTGAAAAAAATTAAAAAATTGATAAGCCCTGATTTTTTTAAAAGATTTTATTCACCTATTCATGAGAGACAGAGAGAGTGAGAGGCAGAGACATAGGCAGAGGGAGATCAGGCTCCATGCAGGGAGCCCCGATGCTGGACTCGATCCGGGTCTCCAGGATCAGGCCTTGGGCTGAAGGCAACGCTAAACCACTGAGCCACCCGGGCTGCCCAGCCCTGAATTTTTGAAGAAAAAGAAATATGCAAATTGCTATAATCAGAAATAAAGGGGGGAATATTACCAATCTTACAGAAATAAAATTTTTTTACAGAAATTACAAAAGAATAATATAAACAATTATATTACAACCACTTAGATAACTGGGATAAAACAGATAAATCTCTAGAAAGACGCATACTATCAAAAAATGATTCAGGGAGACATAGGAAATCTGAATAGATCTATAATAAACGTAGATTAAATTAGTAACAAAAAATTTTCTCACAAAGAAAAGCTCAAGACAAGATGACCTCACTGGAGAATTCTAACAAGCATTTAAAGGAGATAAATGGGATTAAGAGTACATTTATATTGATAATCACTGAGAAATGTATAGAATTATTGTCATTATATTGCACATTTGAAACTAATATAACACTATATATCAATATGTCAATTATACTTAAATAAAATAAATAAATATGCAATAAATTATTAAAGAATAATATAAAAAAATTAACACCAATCTTTCACAAACTCTTCCAAAAATGAAAGAGAAGGAAGTGCTTCCTAATGCAATTTATGATGTCAGTATTACTCTGATAACCAAACAAGCCTAAGATATCACTAGAAAATACTATAGACCAATAGCTATTATGAATATTGATAGATTTGCTTCAATGTGGATGGAACTGGAGGGTATTATACTGAGTGAAGTAAGTCAGTCGGAGAAGGACAAACATATGTTCTCAATCATTTGGGGATACAAAATTCTTAAAAGACTTATCAAATCAAATCTAGCAGCCAGCATATAAAAATATTAATACATCTTGATCAATTAGTTAACTCCAGGAATGAAAGTTGGTACAATATACCAATATACAAAACAATATACAATATACAAAATGGTACAATATACAAAAACCAATTAATGTTATATACCACAGTAATAGAATAAAGAAAAATAACACAGGGTCATCTCAACAGACAAAGAAAAATTGTTTGACAAAATTCAGCATCCTTTCATAATAAAAATAAAAAATCATAAGTAGAGCAGAACTTTCTCAACCTGAAAAGGGGTATCTATGAATAAAACACAACTAATATCATATGTAATGATGAGGGACCGAAAACTTTCCCCTGAATTCAGGAAAAAGTAAATGATATCAACTGTGGCCACATCTGTGGGAGATATGCTAGTCAGTCCTAGTGAACAAGGAAAGAAAATAAAAGTTATTAAGAATATAAGGAGAAAGAAAAGTGAGGCTATCTGTATTTATAATGCCATGAAAGTATAGAGAAAATCTTTTAAAGTATTCCCATGATATAAAGCAAAAAAGTGAACTTAATGAGATTACAAGACACAACATCAACATACAAAATAATTTTTATTTCCATGCATCGGCAAAAAATCCAAAAATTAAATTGGGAAGAAGTATTTCATGTGCAATATATTTTTAATCTGTCAATTAGGGACAGATTCAAAATTTTTTTAAAAAAAGCAAAATTTGTACACCAAAAACTGAAAGACATTTCTGAATGATATTAACCTGGACCTAAAAAGATACAAAGATTTTTCTATGTACTTGACTAAAATACTTACTATTGTTAAGATAGTAATATTTCCCAAATTGATCAAGATCCGACACAATAGCTATCAAAATTTCAACTACTATTTTTACAAAAAACCACAAGCTGATCCTAAAATTCATATAAGATTACAAGAGAATAGCAAAGTAGCTCTTCTAGCTAGTAGAAGAGCAAGGAAACAACCATAATAATTAAAACAATATTGAAAAAGAGAAACAAAGTTGGAGGAATCACACTTCCCAATTTCAAGACCTACTATAAAGCCACAGTAATACAGAAAATATGGTTATGGCCTAAGGATGGAAATATAGATCAATATAAAGTTATCAAGTGTCCAGGATAAATCCATGTAACTATTGTCAATTGATACCGACAAGTATGCCACAATTATTCAAAAGGAAAAATGGTTTTTTCCTTCTGTAGTGCTGGTACAACTGAATATCCACAGGCTAAAGAATAAATGTGGACCACAACTCTAGCAAAATATACAGAAATTAACTCAGGATGTACAAAGACCTAGATGTAAGAGCTGAAACTATAAAATCACTCAAAACAAGGCACAAATCAATGTAATCTTAGTGACTGTAGCAGTTTCTAAGATATTAAAATTAAGGTACAAGTAAGAGGAAAATGGATGAATAGGGTTTCATCAATATTGAAAAAATTACACATCTAAAGTACCATCTAAAAATAATGATACAGGGACACCTGGGTGGCTTAACCTTGGTTAAGCATCTGCCTTCACCTCAGGTGGTGATCCTGGGGTCCTAGGATTGAGCCCCACATTGGGCTCCCTGCTCAGAACATAAAGACTCCTAACTCTGGGAAATGAACTAGGGGTGGTGGAAGGGGAGGAGGGTGGGATTGGGGGTGAATGGGTGAGGGGGGCACTTGACGGGATGAGTACTGGGTGTTATTCTGTATGTTGGTAAATTGAACACCAATAAAAAATAAATTTATTATTAAAAAAAAAGGATTCTGTTTCTCCTTATCTCTCTCTCTCTTCTCCCCGTGCTCATTCTCTCGTGTGCTCTCTTTGTCTCTCACTCAAATAAATAAATAAAATCTAAATAAATAAATAAACAACATTGCAACAATAAACACACAAAAATTAAAACAATTTCAATTAACATTTCTCTCTCTTTAACTTTTATACAGTAACAGTAAAGTAGCAGAAAGAAAAATTAAGAAAACCCCATTTACAATGGCACCAAAAATAACAAAATACCTAGGAATAAACTTAACCAAAAGGTAAAAAATCTATACCCCAAAAACTAAAAAACACTGATGGAAGAAATTGAAGATGACACAAACAAATGGAAAGATAGTCTGTGCTCATGGATTAGAAGAATGAATATAGTTAAAATGTATATACTACCCAAGGCAATCTACCAGTTCAATGCAATACTTACCAAAATACCAACAGCATTTTTTCACAGAACTAGAACAAGCAATCCTAAAATTTGGATGGAAACACAAAAGACCCCAATAGTCATAGAAATATTTTAAAAGAAAATAAATCTGGAGGTATCACAATCTTTAATTTTTTGTAGTAATAAAAATAGTATGGTACTGGCACAAAAAATGGCCACAAAGATCCATGGAATAGACTAGAGAATTCAGAAATAAACCCAAATTTCCATAGTCAATTTATGACAAAGGAGGCAAGAATATATGATGAGGAAAAGACAGTCTCTTCAACAAATGGTGCTGGGAAAACTGAGCAGCCTCTTGCAAAAGAATTAAGCTAGACCACTTTCTTAAACCATACATAAAAATAAACTCAAAGAAGATTAAAGACCTAAATGTGAGACCTGAAATTATAACATTTCCAAAAAAAATAATAATAATAAACATTAATTTCTTTAACGCAGCCATAGAAACAAAACAAAAAGGCAACCTCCTAATGGGAGAATATGCTTGCAAATGATATATTCAACAAGGAATTAACATAAAAATATACAAATAATTATACAACTGACACCAAAAAAATAATAATAATCCAATAAAAAATGGGAGAGGACTCAAATAAACAAAGAATACATATTTATGGCCAACAGACAGATAAAAAGATGTTCAACATTACTAATTATCAGGAAAATGTAAATTAAAATCACAATGAGATACCATCTCACATCTTTCAAAAGGGCTAAAATCAAAAAGACAAGAAATCACATGTATTGGTGAGAATGTGTAGAAAAAGGAACATTTGTGCACTGTTGGTGTGAAAGCAAAGTGGCCACTATGGAAAATGATATGGTGGAGAAGTCCTGAAAAAAATTAAAAATAGAAGTACTATATGATCCATTAATTACCCAGTAAGAATTTACTCAAAGAAAATGAAACCACAAATTCAAAAAGATACATGCACACCCATCTTTACTGAAGCATTATTTGCAATAGTCAAGATATGGAACTGTAGGTGAATGGATAAAGCTGTGATTTTATACACACACACACACACACACACACTATGCAACTATAAAAAAAAAATGAATGAAATGTTGCCATTTGCAACAACATGGATAGACCTAGAGGGTGTAATGCTAAGTGAGAAAAAGTCAAAGAAAGACAAACAAAACAAATGAACAAACTAAGAAAAAAGAGAGAAAAAAAAAAAAAACAGACCCTTATAAATAGACAACATAGTGGTGGTTTCTGGAGGGAAGATAGGTAGGGGGATGGTTGAAATAGATAAATGGGATTAAAAGTGCACGTATTGTGATGAACATTGAGTAATGTATAAAATGGTTAAATCATTATATTTTACACCGATAACTGATGTCATACTGTATGCTAACTATACTTCAATTAAAAAACCCCAAAATAATAAACATTTCTCAAAGGGGAATGTGCAAATAATCAATAAACACATGAAAAAGATGTTCAACATCGTTATCTCTTAGAAATATGCAAATGGAAGCCATAAAATATCAGTTCTTATTCCTTAACATTTCTATAATTTAAAAACAGAAATTAAAAATAATGAGTCTTGGTAAAAATATAGAGAAATTATAATCCTTATATATGGCAGACAGGACAGTAAAATGCATCAACTGCTACAGGAAATATTTTGGCCATTACTTAAAAAGTCAAATATAGAATTACCATATGACTTATTCATTACACTCTTAGATACAAACCTGAGAAAATTGAGAACATATATTAATGTAAAAACATGATAGGATCATTATTTATAATAACCAAACAATAGAAGCAATGCAATGTTCATCAACTGAAAAATGGGTAAACAAAATGCATTTCATTCATATAATGTCTACTATTCAGACATAAAAAAGGAACATATTACTGATATATGATAAAACATGAATGAATCTTGGAAACTATGTCAAGTGAAGGAAGCCAGATAAAAAAGTCTACATATTATCATTCTAATTGTATTTAATGTCATGATAGGCCAATCATTAGAACATAAATTAGTGATTGTCAGGGGCAGATAGACTATAGAATGAATAGTTACTGCTAATATATGGAGAGTTTCTTTTGAAAGTGATGTGAAAATATTCTGGAATTAGATAATGGTGAAGTTGCATAACTCCATGAATACAGAACAAAAAAATGATTTTTACATTTTGAAATGGAAATCACTGTGGAATATTAGCAGAATATCAAAAATAATAAGCAAAAAAGTAAGATACATGAAGAGGACATAAATATTGTCTGAGACACCGGTGAGAATGGGGCAAATTAACAAGGCAGGAAACAACAAATGTTGGAGAGGATGCGGAGAAAAGGGAACCCTCTTACACTGTTGGTGGGAATGTGAACTGGTGCAGCCACTCTGGAAAACTGTGTGGAGGTTCCTCAAACAGTTAAAACTAGACCTGCCCTACGACCCAGCAATTGCACTGTTGGGGATTTACCCCAAAGATACAGATGCAGTGAAACGCCGGGACACCTACACCCCGATGTTTATAGCAGCAATGGCCACAATAGCCAAACTGTGGAAGGAGTCTCGGTGTCCAACAAAAGATGAATGGATAAAGAAGATGTGGTTTATGTATACAATGGAATATTACTCAGCTATTAGAAATGACAAATACCCACCATTTGCTTCAACGTGGATGGAACTGGAGGGTATTATGCTGAGTGAAGTAAGTCAGTCGGAGAAGGACAAACATTATATGTTCTCATTCATTTGGGGAATATAAATAATACTGAAAGGGAATATAAGGGAAGGGAGAAGAAATGTGTGGGAAATATCAGAAAGGGAGACAGAACGTAAAGACTGCTAACTCTGGGAAACGAACTAGGGGTGGTAGAAGGGGAGGAGGGCAGGGGGTGGGAGTGAATGGGTGACGGGCACTGGGGGTTATTCTGTATGTTAGTAAATTGAACACCAATAAAAAATAAATTAAAAAAAAAGATTGTCTGAGATAAAGAATAGGAAGAGAATTTTCTGCTAGAAAAAAAATCCATTAAAAAATGACTAAAGGGTGGGGATCCCTGGGTGGCTCAGCAGTTTAGCGTCTGCCTTCAGCCCAGTGTGTGATCCTGGAGTCTCTGGATCTAGTCCCATGTCAAGCTCCCTGCATGGAGCCTGCTTCTCCCTCTGCCTGTGTCTTTGCCCCTCTCTCTGTGTGTGTCTCTCATGAATAAATAAATAAAATCTTTAAAAAAAATACATTGTTTTAAAGTCAGATTGATAGTGCATAGAAAGCATGACTCAAATATATTTTGTATACAATACAACTCACATCAAACATAAAATGATTAATAGACAAAATAGAAAATGGAAGAATAAATTATGCAAATATTAATAAAAATAGAGACCATATTAAAATAATATAAAATAGATTTCAGGGAAAAAATTACCAGAAACAAGAACATTCTATGATAGTTAAAGTATCAAACAAACAAACAAACAAACAAACAAAAAGTAACCCTAAATATGTATACATCAGTAAACAGAGGTTCAAAGTATATGAAGCAAAAACCAATAGAACTGAAGGAAAATCCATGAGCAAGGAATATTTTTCTATCTCTTTAGGTCTTCCTCAACGTCTTTCAAAAGTATTCTGTAGTTTTTAGGGTATAGATCCTTTACCTCTTTGGTTAGGTTTATTCCTAGGTATCTTATGCTTTTGGGTACAATTGTAAATCGATTGCTTAATTTCCTTTCTGCAGTCTCATTGTCACTGTAGGGAAATGCCACTGCTTTCTGGGCATGGATTTTGTATCCTACCACACTGCTAAATTGCTATGAGTTCTAGGAATCTTGGGATGGAGTCTTTTGGGTTTTCTATGTACAGTATCATGTCATCTGCAAAAAGGGAGAGTTTGACTTCTTCTTTGCCAATTTCAATGCCTTTTATTTCTTTTTGTTCTCTGATTGATGAGGCTAGGACTTCCAGTACTATGTTGAATAGCAGTGGTGAGAGTGGACATCCCTGTCATGTTCCTGATCTTAGCAGAAAGGCTATCAGTGTTTCTTCATTGACAATGATATTTGCTGTGGGCTTTTCATAGATGGCTTTTAAGATGCTGAGGAATGATCCCTCAATTCCTACACTCTGAAGAGTTTTGAACAGGAATGGATGCTGTATTTTGTCAAATGCTTTCTCTGCATCTCTTGAGAGGATCATATGGTTCTTATTTTTTCTCTTGTTGATTTATCACTTTAAATGCGTTATGAGTGTTGAACCAGCCTTGCATCCCAGGGATAAATTCCATTCAGTCATGGTGAATAATGTCTTAATGTACTGTTGGATCCTATTGACTAGTATGTTGTTGAGAATTTTTGCATCTGTTGGTCTATAATTTTCCTTTTTGGTTTGGTCTTTGGTTTTGGAATTAAGGTGATGCTGGCTTCATAAAACGACTTTGAAAGTATTCCATCCCTTTCTATCTTTCAGAACAGGTTTAGTAGAATAGGTATTGTTTCTTCTTTAAACATTTGATAGAATTCCCCCTGGAAGCATCTGGCCCTGGACTTTTGTGTCTTGGGATGTTTTTGATGATTGCTTCAATTTCCTCCCTGATTATTGGCCTGATTATGTTTTCTATTTCTTCCTCTTCCAGTTTTGGTAGTCCTTGGTTTTACAGAAATGTGTCCATTTCTTCTAGATTGTCTAATTTATTGGCTTATAGCTGCTCATAATATGTTTTTAAATCATTTGTATCTCCTAGGTATTGATTGTGATCTCTCCTTTTTCATTCCTGATTTATTAATTTGGATTGGAAGAATTAATATTGTGAATTTATCAATGCTACCCAGGGCAATTACAAACTCAAGACAATCCCTATCAAAATACCATGGACTTTCTTCAGAGAGTTGGAACATATCATCTTAAGATTTGTGTGGAATCAGAAAAGACCTTGAATAGCTGGGGGAGTACTGAAAAAGAAAACCAGAGCTGGGGGCATCACAATGCCGGATTTCAAGTTGTACTACAAAGCTGTGATCATCAAGACAGTATGGTACTGGCACAAAAACAGACACATATTATGCTGAGTGAAGTAAGTCAATCGGAGAAGGACAAACATTATATGTTCTCATTCATTTGGGGAATATAATTAATTGTGAAAGGGAATATAAGGGAAGGGAGAAGAAATGTGTGGGAAATATAAGAAAGGGAGATAGAACATAAAGACTCCTAACTCTGGGAAACGAACTAGGGGTGATGGAAGGGGAGGAGGGCGGGGGGTGGGGGTGAATGGGTGACGGGCACTGAGGGGGGCACTTGACAGGATGAGCACTGGGTGTTATTCTGTATGTTGGCAAATTGAACACCAATAAAAAATAAATTTATTATAAAAAAACAGATATAGATCAATGGAACAGAGGAGAAAATCCAGAAATGGGTCCTCAATTCTATGTTCAACTAATATTCGACAAAGCAGGAAAGACTATACAGTGGGAAAAGGACAGTCTCTTCAATAAATGGTGCTGGGAAAATTGGACAGCCCCATACAGAAGAATGAAACTAGACCTTTCTCTTACACCATACACAAAGATAAACTCAGAAGGGATGAAAGATCTAAATGTAAGACAAGAATCTATCAAAATCCTAGAGGAGAACACAGGCAACAGCCTTTTTGAACTTAGGCACAGCAACTTCTTGCAAGATACATCTATGAAGACAAGGGAAACGAAAGCAAAAATGAACTATCAGGACTTAATCAAGGTAAAAAGCTTCTGCCCAGCAAAAGAAACTGTCAACAAATTAAAAAAGACAACCTACAGAATGGGAGAAGATATTTGCAAATTACATATCAGATAAAGGGCTAGTATCCAAGATCTCTAAGGAACTGATTAAACTCAACAGCAAAGAAACAAACAATCCAATCATGAAATGGGCAAAAGACATGAACAGAAATTTCACCAAAGAAGACATACACATGAGAAAGCACATGAGAAAATGCTCCACATCACCTGCCATTAGGGAAATACAAATCAAAACCACAATGAGAAAGCACCTCACACCAGTGAGAATGGGGAAAATTAACAAGACAGAAACAACAAATGTTGGAGAGGATGTGGAGAAAGGGGAACCCTCTTGCACTGTTGGTGGGAATGTGAACTGGTGCAGCCACTCTGGAAAACTGTGTGGAGGTTCCTCAAAGAGTTAAAAATAGAACTGCCCTATGACCCAGGAATTGCACTGTGGGGGATTTACCCCCAAGATACAGATGCAGTGAAACGCCGGGACACCTGCACCCTGATGTTTCTAGCAGCAATGTCCACAATAGCCAAACTGTGGAAGGAGCCTTGGTGCCCATCAAAAGATGAATGGATAAAGGAGATTTGGTCTATATATACAATGGAATATTACTCAGCCATTAGAAACGATGAATACCCACCATTTACTTCAAAGTGGATAGAACTGGAGGGGCTTATGCTGAGTGAAGTAAATCAATCAGAGAAGGGCAAACGTTATATGGTTTCATTCATTCGGGGAATATAAGAAATAGTGAAAGGGATTAAAGGGAAAGGAGAGAAAATGATTGGAAAATATCAGTGAGGGTGACAGAGCATTAGAGACTTCTAACTCTGGGAAAAGAACAAAGGGTAGTGGAAGGATAGGTGGGCGGGGGTTGGAGTGACTGGGTGACAGGCAATTGGGGGGGCACTTGACAGGAAGAGCACTGGGTGTTATAGTATATGTTGCAAATCAAACTCCAATAAAAAAATATACAAAAAAATAATAATACGTATAAAAACCTGAAAGGAAAAATAAAGAAAACCACAATTATTCTAAAAACATCAATGTCTCATCTTCATAAAATAATAAATCAACTTACTAAAAATTCAGCAAAGGTAAATAATGGAACAGCATCATCAGCAATAGTATCTAATTGATATTTATAGAAACATCATTCAGCAACAGTGCTGATTTTAGGCACCAAAGCAATATTCACCAAGATAAGCCATATTTTGTATCATAAAACAAGCCTCAAAAACCTTAAAATAATTGAAAATTATATTTTCTGAGCATAATGGAATCAAATTAAAATCAATAATGAAAAGATAATAGAAAATTTTATAAATACGTAAAAACTTAAAATACATAATCACATGTGGATTGAAGAAGTCCAAAAATAAATTTTAAAATACATAGGACTCTAGAACTTGGGGTCTTGGGATTGAGTCTCACATCAGGCTCATTGCAGGGAGCCACCTCTCCCTCTGCCTATGTCTCTGCTTCTCTCTGTGTGTCTCTCATGAAAGATGAAAAAAATCTTAAATAAAATACATACAGCTAAGTGAAAATTAAAACATAACATAGTCAATTTGGAGGATTCTGTTAAAGCCATGCAAAAGGGAAGTTTATAATAGTAAATGTTAATAGTAGAAAATGGGAAAGGTCCAAATTGAGAATCTAAATTCTCATTTGAACAAATTAGAAAAGTAAAGCAAAATGAATCTATAATAAGTAGGAAGAATGGCATACAAGCAAAAGATACAAGCAAAAATCAAAAAAATTGAAAGCAAGAATAATAAAATAAAAGTTTTTAATGTTTAGAAAGGAAATAAGATCTATATAGCCTACATAAATGAAGAGATATACCATGTGTATGGATTAGAAAATCAACTTACTTTAGATGTCAGTTTTCAACAAGTTCACCTATAGATTTAACAAATCCCTATGAAATCTCACAGAAGTTTTTATAGACATACACAAGCTTATTATTATATGCATATGAAAAATCAAAGGACCTATGATAATTAAAACACTTTTTAGAAAGAAAAATAAAACTGGAGGAATTTTTCAACCCAATGTTAAAGTTTCCTATTTAGTGACAGTAATCAAGATAGCATGATATTGACATATATATATGAATCAAATAACAGAAATAGATTGTACAAATATACCTACATGATTTTTACAACATTTCAAATACAATTCAATAGAGAAAGAATATCTTTTACAGAAAATAATGCTAGAGAAATTGGACACACGTGGTGGAGGTGGGAATGGGGGCAGCATGTGATTAAACATAATACCTGAAACAATAATTCTTTTAGAACAAGAAAAGAGGAAATCTTTGAGACCTAAGGCTGGTTACAGTCATTAAATTTGACACTAAATAAAAATTGTTAAATTGGATCTCTTCAAAATTAAAAACATTTGGTCTGTAAATGGACTTGTAAGGTAATGAAAGACAAGCTACAGATTAGGAGAAAATATTTTCAAACCATATATTCTGGTCAAGATCTTGTATCTTGACAATTTAAAGAATTTCCAAAACCAAAGAGTAAAAAAATAAATCCAATTAGAAAAACTAAAAAATAAGCAAATAGTGAGATGAGACATCTCACTAAAGAGGATATACAGATGGCTAATAAGCACATGAAAAGATGTTCAGCATCATTATCCATTAGTGAAATGCAAATTAAAACCACAATGAGATATCTACTCATAACAATCATGGTATCTTAAAAGAAATGAGAGCACCAAATGCTGGTGAGCATGCAAAGAAACTGGACCACTCATACAGTGCTGGAGGGAATGCCAAATAGTACAGAAAATTGTTTTGCAGGATTTTAAAAAACCTAACATGTACCTGTCATGTAACTTTACTCCTTGGCATTTATCCCAGAAAAGTAAAAACATATTCACACAAAAACCTGTATATGAATATTCAGAATAGTGTTATTCACAATACCCAAAAATTGTTGACGATTCATATGTTCTTCAAGGGGTGGATGATTTAAAAATTGTGATACATTTATACCATCATAAACTATTTCACAATAAAAATAAAATAAAATAATAAAGAGACAAACTATTTATTTAGACATAACTATATGGAAGAATCTCAAGGAAATTCCACTGAGGAAGAACAATCAATCTCAAAATGTCACATTCTGTATGATTCCACTTAGATAACAATCCCAGGATAACAAAATTCTGGAGACAGAGTAGAGGCTGTCACTGCTTAGGGATGGGGATTACTTGAGTGGGTGTGTCAATAACTAGGTAGCAGAAAGGAGCAGCTTGGTGATGTAACTGTCAGGTTTCCTGAATATGGAAGTGGCTTCACAGTTTTTGTGGCTACTGCCAAGGGAATACACCTTGATCATCTGACTCTGGTGTCCAGAAGTGTTTGCATTCCTGTATCCCATAGGACTGTAACAATTCAAGAGTCATTTTTGGCAGATTACCACCCCAGGGCACTGCATAGATAACAGACTAAAACATGCCCACAGTCTTTTTATGAGAGACATCTCTTTATTTGTCTAAGGGCAGCCCTGAAGGGCAGCCCTCTGGTTTGGCGTATATTTAGAGACATATGGAAGTGTTGTCAGGTAACAGAGGCTAGTGGAGATAATCTTTGTGTTCTCCCTCTGCTTCTAACCAACCCACTGGTATCTCCCAGAAAACAGCTTCTAACCTTCTCTGGTGCCCTGATTTGTACAGCTATGGCTGGATCACATCTCTAAATTGCCTAGCCCTAGAGACCGGTGGAGCTTATGCTTATGGATCTTCTAGGAC
Source organism: Canis lupus baileyi (assembly GCF_048164855.1). Taxonomy (NCBI): domain Eukaryota; kingdom Metazoa; phylum Chordata; class Mammalia; order Carnivora; family Canidae; genus Canis; species Canis lupus. Next base: position 26,406,581 of record NC_132857.1, on the reverse strand, counting down.
TGTAACCAATGGAGAAAGTGTTCTTTAGTGGCTACCTACCCAAGATGCAATAAACCCAGCAGGCCAATTTTACTGTGAAAAAGACCTATTAGCTTATCTTCATAGCTGCATCCTGAGAGGCAGGCTTCTAACTAAACACACATCTAAAAGCTGAGTATAATCATTTCCAGAGACCTGAGAAGTCAGGTACTGTCTTGTGCTCTCCCTCTGCCACATTCCAAAGCATCAGTATCTCCCATCAGTATCTCCTAGGGGGGAGCTTTTATATGTGTCTATTTCTTTATGTCTTATGCCCTAGTTTTGTGTGGATACTGCTGAGGGGAGACCCTCTTGATAATCCAACTGTTGTGGCCAAGAGTGCTTGTGTTCTTGGTTCCAATAGGGCCGTAACAATTCTTGGCCAGCTAACCATTCCCAGGGCATTGTGCAGACAGCAGACTGAACCACACATCCAGTTTTTTTCTGAAAGAGGCTTATTTTTGCTTGTCTTGGAACATTGGCCTGAGGAGCAAGCATCTGGTTTGGTACACATTCACAGGCCTACTGAAATGCACCCTGGGGATGGAAATGAGTGGATGTCATCTGTGTGCTCTCTTTCTTCCTCACTCCATGCCATAGTATCTTCTAGGAAGAAAATTGTACCTATGTATGTGCCCTAATTTTGGTGACTGCCACTCCTAGGATATCCCTAGATTACCTGCCTCTGGCAGCCCAGGTGACTTACATTTATTGTCCCACAGAACTATATGTATTTGCACTCTTTTAAAGCTGCTGAGATCCTCACCTTTGGGACATTGATAGTTCTTGACACATCCTCAATTACAGGGAATCACTAGCAAAATAGACTGCTTGGACAATCACAGAGGTGTAAGAGACAGCCAGAGCTAGATAACAATTGGGCATTAGGATTCATCTCCTGCATAGATCAATCCTTCAAGACTGTGAGAGCTTGCTGTTTTATATAATACCGTAAACAACACACAGTCAAGCAAAATAAAGAAGCAGAGGAATATGTTCTAAAGAAAGAATAAAATAAAACCTCAGGGAATAAAGTCTTAATGAAACAGAGATAAGTGACTTATCAGATAAGAAGTTCAAAATAATGGTAATAAAATGTTCACCAAAGTAGTAAGAATGAATGAACACAGTGAAAACTTCAAGGAAGAGACAGAACATCTAAAAAAAATAAATAGAAGTCACAGAGTTAAAGAATACAATAACTGAACTGAAAAAATATACTAGAGAGACTCACAGATAAAAATATGTAAAATATGACATCGAAAATGTAAAACATGAGGATAGAATAAAAATGTAGACCCTTAAAATATATTTAAGCTTAAGTTGTTATCAACTTAAAAATATAAATCATTATATATGTAAGCCCCACAAAACAAAAATATATAGAAAATACACAAAAGACAACGAGACAGAATGTTAAGAATGCCACTAATGAAAGTCATCAAATGAATAAAGAAGAAGGTAAGAGAAGAAGAAAGGAATAGAGAAACCTCAAAACACCCAGAAAACAATCAACAAATGGCAATAATTACATACCAATAGCTACTTTAAGTGCAAATGTACTAAATTCTCCAAGCAAATGACATAGAGTGGCTGAATGGATTAAAAAAAAAAAAAAACTCTTCTAAATGCTACCTAAAAAGATCACTTCAGAAACAAGGCCACACAGAGACTGAAAATGAAGAGATTTTTAAAATATATCCCCTGAGGTACCTGGGTAGCTCAGTTGGTTAAGCATCTGCCTTCAGCTCAGGTCAAGATCTCAGGGTCTTAGAATTGAGTCCCATATTAGGCTCCTTGCTCAATGGGGAGTCTGCTTCTCCTTTTCCCTAGGCCCCTCCCCTTGCTTCTGCTCCCTCTTTCTCTTTCTTAAAATAAATAAATAAAATCTCTTAAACAAAATTTTAAAAATTAAAAGATATTCCATACAAGAGGAAACTAAATAAAATATACTTTAAAATAATGAGACAAAGAAGAGCATTATATAATGATAAAGAGATCAATCCAACAAGAGTATAAAACATTGTAAATATTTATGAACCCAACATAGGAGTACCTAAATATATAAAGCAAATATTAACAGACCTAAAACAAGAAATATACAGCAATACAATAATAGTAGGGGACTTTAATTCTCCACCTACATGTAATGATAGATCATCCAGACAGAAAAATCAAATAGAGAAACAACAGCCTCTTTAAAAAAGATTTTTATTTATTTATTCATGAGAGACACACACAGCGAGAGAGAGAGAGAGAGAGAGAGAAAGAGAGAGAGGCAGAGACACAGGCAGAGGGAGAAGCAGGCTCCAAGCAGGGAGCCCAAAGTGGGACTTGATCCTGGGTCTCCAGGAACATGCCCTGGGCTGAAGGCAGCATTAAACCACTAAGCCACCCAGGCTACCCTTGGAAACATCAGTATTATATAACACATTAGACTAGATGAATTTAACAGATACATACAGAACAGTACAGCAAACAGCAATAGAATATATATTCTTCTCAAGTGCACATGAAACATTTTACAGGATTTATTGAACATGTGTTATGCTACAGAACAAGTCTTAATAAATTTAAGACTTAAATTATATCAAGCCTCTTTTCCTCCCATAATTTAAAAAAATCATTACAAGAAGAACATTGGAAACTTCACAAATATGTGGAGATTAAGCAATATGCTGCTGAATAATCAATGAGTCAAAGAAGAAATTAAAAGAGAAGTCAAAATTACCTTAAGACAAATGAAAATGGAAATACAACATGCCAAAACTTATGGGACGCACCAAAAAACAGTCTGAAAGAGGTTCATAGGGATAAATGCCTACTTCAAAAAACAAGTCTCAAATAAATTACCTAATCTTATGCCTCAAGGAACTAGAGAAAAAAAAAAGAACAAACCCCAAAGTTTGGGAATAACAAAGATCAGAGCAGAAATAAGTGAAATAGACTAAAATAACAGAAAATATGAAACTAAGAGTTGGTTCTTTGAAAAGGTAAGTGAATGTGATAAACCTTTAGCTAAAGGAGAAGAGAGAGAAGAAGAGAGAATCAAGAAGAGAGAACTCATGTAAATTAAATCAGAAATTAAAGAGGAGACATTGGGCAGCCCAGGTGACTCAGCGGTTTGGCACTGCCTTCAGTCCAGGGCCTGATCCTGGAGATCCAGGATTGAGTCCTGTGTCGGGCTCCCTGCATGGAGCCTGTTTCTCCCTCTGCCTGTGTCTCTGCCTTTCTCTCTCTCTCTCTCTCTCTCTCTCTCTCTCTCATGAATAAATAAATAAAAATCTTTAATTAAAAAAATAAAGAAGAGACATTACAACTATCACCACAGAAATAACAGAGTATGCTAAGAGACTGCTATAAACAATTATACACCAACAATGTAGGCAATGTAGAATAAATGGATAAATTCCTACAGACTGAATCATGAAGAAATAGAAAATCTGAATAAACCAACTACTAGTAAGGAGATTCAATTAGTAATCAAAAATCTCCCAACAAACAAAAGTCCAGGACCAAATTATTTCATTGGCAATTTCTTCAAAACATTTAAGGAATTAATACCAATCCTTCTCAAACTTTTCCAAATATAAAGAGGAGGAAATATAGCCAAACTCATTTTGCAAGGCCAGCATTACCTTGATACAAGAAATCAGACAAGAACACCACAATATTCCTAATAAACACAGATAAATCTTCAACAAAACATATATGGATCTTGAGGGCATTATGCTAAATGAAATAAAAAGAAAGACAAATATATGATCTCACTTATATATAAGAGCTAAACAAACAAAACAAAGAACAAAAAACAAAAAACATGCTGATAGATTCAGAGAACAGATTGACAGTTGCCAGACACAGGAGTTGGGGATAAGTAAACTGGATGAAGGAGTCGAAGTTCATAAACTTCCAGCTGTGAAGTAAATAAATCATGAAGATATAATGGATACAACATGGTCACTATAGTTAATAATACTATATTATATATTTGAAAGTTACTTAAAGAGTAGATCCTTAAATTCTCATCATGAGAATAAAATTATAGTTCTATCTTATGATATATTAACTAGACATATTGTGATCATTTTGCAATATGTACAAATATCTAATCATTATGTTGTACACTTGAACTAATACAATATTATACATCAAAATTTTAAAGATATTTATTTATTTTAATGAGAGAGAGAGAATGAGAGAGTGAGCACAGTGGGGAGGAGCAGAGGGAAAAAGGGAGAGAAACTCAAGCAGACTCCTCACTGAACATGGAGTCCCATGCAGGTCTCAATCTCAGGACCCTGAGATCATGACCTGAGCTAAAACCAAGAGTCAGATGTGTAACAGACTGAACCACCCTGGTGCCCATATTATACATCAATTTTACTTCAATAAAAAATAATAAAATGGAATAAAATAAGAGATGGCAGAAAAAGCAAAAATCATAGCCACTCTTATGAAATAAATACAAATATCCTAAATAAAATAATGTGGGTTTATATCAGAACTTTTAAATGTTTAAGCATTAGAAATCCTATTAATGCATCTCATTTAATATGAGATGTTATTTATTGCAACGCATCAAATTTAATATATTACTAAGAAAGAAAAACTTTGGGGATCCCTGGGTGGCTCAGTGGTTTGGCGCCTGCCCTCGGCCCAGGGCGTGATCCTGGAGTTCCAGGATCGAGTTCTGTGTCAGGCTTCCTGCATAAAGCCTGCTTCTCCTCTATCTGTGTCTCTGCCTCTCTCTCTCTCTCTCTCTCTGTGTGTGTCTTTCATGAATAAATAAAATGTTAAAAAATAAAACCTTTTCCATTCTAGTACTTTCACAGACTATTAATTATAAAATTCAAATCTTTTTTTTAAAATATTTTATTTATTTATTCATGAGACACACAGAGAGAGAGGCAGAGACACAGGCAGAGGGAGAAGCAGGCTTGCTGCAAGGAGTTCAATGCAGGACTGGATCCCTGATTCCATGATCACACCCTGAGCCAAAGGCAGACACTCAACCACTGAGCCACCCAGGTGTCCCTATAAAATGCATTCTAATTTCAGAAATGTTAAAATATGAAAAATTTGTATCTTGAAATCTTTTGGTAGTAATTAAAATAAAGAAAAATCTATTAATATATTTACTTACGTTTGAATGGAAGAAAATATTTGTGTTATTCCAATGGAAACTGAAAAAGATTTAATTGAGAGTACCATGACTTATAAACAAACAATTCAAATAAGTCAGAAACAGGGATGCCTGGGTGGCTTAGTCTGTTAAGCATCTATCTTTGGCCTAGACCATGATTTTAGGGTCCTGGGATGGAACCCTGAGTGGGGCCCCCTGCTCAGCAAGGAGCCTGCTTCTTCCTCTCCCTCTGTCCCCCACCACCCATCTCACTCCACCCCAGGGCCCCTGGCTTGTGCTTTCTCCTCTCTCTCAAATAAATAAATAAAATCTTTAAAAAAATAAAATAAAATAAATGAGTCAGAAACAGAATAGAATTTCCTAACTTGATAAACATATCTACCAAAAACACTTAATATTAAAATTAATTATTAAAAACTTTTCATTTAATATATTCAGCATTATGTCAAGTAAAAACAAGGACAAAAGGCAGAAACATTATGATTACTTACTTAGGAAATCCAATAAAGTTTATAAAACTACTAGAACTACTAGATCCAAACAGCCAGGTATACAGAAATTAAAAATATTTCCAATAACCAATGAGAACGGACAATGAATTAGAAGATTCTAGTCACAATAGCAAAGAAAAATAATATAAAACTAATTTTAAATAAGTATGAGTGAGGCCTCTGTGTATAAAAACTGTAACTTAATTAAAAGGCATACGAAAGAGCTGAATAAATGGAGATACCCATCATGCTGATATCTGCCAAGACTCAATAGTTTAAACATGTCAGTTCTCCCAAAACTTACCTAAAAATTCAGTGTTTGACTATTGTGGCCATTGCTGCTATAAACATTGGGGTGCAGGTGTCCCGGCGTTACAATAGCCAAACTGTGGAAGGAGCCTCGGTGTCCATCGAAAGATGAATGGGTAAAGAAGATGTGGTCTATGTATACAATGGAATATTCCTCAGCCATTAGAAACGACAAATACCCACCATTTGCTTCAACGTGGATGGAACTGGAGGGTATTATGCTGAGTGAAGTAAGTCAACCAGAGAAGGACAAGCATTATATGTTCTCATTCATTTGGGGAATATAAATAATAGTGAAAGGGAATAGAAGGGAAGGGAGAAGAAATGTGTGGGAAATATCAGAAAGGGAGACAGAACATAAAGACTCCTAACTCTGGGAAATGAACTAGGGGTGGTGGAAGGGGAGGAGGACAGGGGGTGGGGGTGAGTGGGTGATGGACACTGAGGGGGGCACTTGACAGATGAGCACTGGGTGTTATTCTGTATGTTGGTAAATTGAACACCAATAAAAAATAAATTTATTTTTAAAAAAAGATACAGCATAGGGAATATAGTCAGAGGTATTGTAATAGCATTGTACGGTGACAGATGGTAGCTACATCTGTGGTGAGCATAACAAAACATATAGACTTGTTAAATCACTATGTTGTACACCTGAGACTATTGTAACACTGTATGTCAACTATACTCAAATACAAAATTTTTAAATAAAAAAATAAATAAAAATTCAGTGTTAATCTAATCCAAATCCCCAATTTTTTTTCTTAAACTTGCCAACTGATCTTAATATTTATACAGAATTTTACAGGCCCAAGAATATCAAAGGGGATTTTTATGAAAGAATAAGATGCTATTGCATACCATATTAGATTCAAGATTTATTACAAGGCAATGGTCATTAAAACAACATATTATTGTAAGTGTTGGAAAAAACAACAGTAACATAAGATAGGCCAAAAATAGATTTGCACACATAAAAAAACTTGATATATGGCATTACAAATCTGTGATTACAAATCCATGGAAAGGAGTTGGGCCCAGCAGATGAAGCTAGGACAGTTGGCAAATGTCAGGCTTACATGGGGAAAATAAAACCTGAAGGTTTTGGGGTAAAAATATGGAAGGATATCTTTGGATAAACAAGTCACCAAAAGCAAAATACATGAAGGAAAAATCCGTGTTTGACTAGAGGGAAGCATAGATCATTTGCCTCTTTAAGTAAACTGAGGCAGGGCAAGGTTTGCACAAAGGGTCATTTGGGGAACATGATGACATCCTCATTTCACAGGAAGCATTTTAAGATATTAAGAAGAAATATGAAAGTGAGCTGTACACAGGATAAGCATAAGTATAAGCATATCCTCATCAGAAGGAAGGAGGTGAGTCAGTGAGGACACAGAGCTCCTTGTGGCTAACCCAGGGGTTTACCTTACCTGAGATTAGCATTTTAAAGAATCCATAAATATTTGTTGTATACCAAATGAATGAGCAAGAAAACCTCAGGGAGGGAGTGTCACTTCTTTACCACTCACCAGAAACCTAGCCAAGACCACCCTGGGAGTAGCCAGATTGTGACACCCACAAAGACAACCCACATTCACTCTGGTGAAGTTTAAGCTTGCTTTAGGATAATCATAAAAACCCACTAAATCGAGGTCAATATTTAAGAAAGAACAGATGCTTCTCAAAGCTAAGTGAGGCCATGTCTAAAGAGGATTGAGGAATTAGATGGGATGACTAGCCCAGTCCCGCTAAAATCAACTGGACAGTAAGACCTCTGATGTTGTGAGGATACACAAGGAGAAAAAGAAATGTATAAGTTCATTCAATTTAGCCTCTAGTACCATGATAGTAGACATGAAATAAATGTGTTGAATAATGGTTGAATGATATATGATATGGCACATGTATACAAATGCTATATACAAAGAAAGAATGTCTACACACCAGGAACTTTGTTATTATAACTCATTTAAAACTAAAAACATCTTTTAGAATGAGCACTGTTCTTCACATTTTAGAGATGGGGAAATGAGGTTAATTGATGCTGCCCAAGGTGGGTAGGTAAGGATGCTGGTACAAGACCTGCAGGCCCCTCTCTCTCTTCCCAAGTCAAATCTCCACGAAGAGGTAGGTGAAGCTGAAGAAAATTTAGAAAAGTCTAGACAAGTATGTGGAGGGTTTGAAGAGCCCAAAGGAGCATTGCAAATAGGCTTGAGAGCTGGGGCCTCAGAGGAGGACTTCTACTACTGGTGTGTGGGGAAGCAGGCAGATACTGGCCCAGCTGGAAAGAAGGAGTGAGCTCTCCTGGTTCAGTGACCCAGCCTCAGGCTAAATGCTGGAAGTACAGCTTCTCCCTAGGCAGAGGCATGCATTTGCAGCTGATGTTCATTTAGCTTGACACAGGTGCTATGTGATTCTCCCTCCCCAATTAAACTCTGCAGGTCTATCAGTCATGGAAATCACTTTGTCATGGCAAATATGCAATTAAGTTGCTATGCGTCCATGCTAGTTTGTAGTATATAAAAAGGATTGTTTATATTGGTAATTCTGGAAGGAAATTCTTCCCCCCAATAGAATTCTCTCTGCTCCTGGTTCAAGTCCTTATCTTATTTTTTGCACATTTTCTTGTTTCAAATATAATGTATCTAAACTGCCATCTTTCAGAGGGAATGAGTTTGAGTCATTAAAATGTTGTTCCAAACAGTGTATCTGTGCCCTGGCTAGGTGGTCATTCACCCACCCCCAACCCCAGCCAATACACACACAAAACACCCTTGCCCTCTTCATCCATTCACCTGCAAGGCTCAACCCAGACTTCACCCATGAGTCAAGGTATATTGTCCTCACCTAGGACGGGCTTGCCAGACAGCTACAGGATCCCTCTTTGTAAACATGGGTGCACGCGCGTGCACATACACACACACACACACACACACACACACACACACCACTTGTTTCAAGCATTGGAGAGTCATATACAAATTGTTGAAGGTTCTGTGGAGGAGGAAGCTGAGGACCTTTCCCCACCAGCCATCAGGCCAATACCCTGTGGGTAATGAATTGTCTTCCATTACTTGGATTCTCCCAAGAATCCGATTCTCTTCAGCCTCCATGACGTGTTGGCAGGGAAACAGCTTCCGCCACCAGGGACAGAGCTCCAGCCTAACGCTGCCTTCCTCAGTGGGCTTACCAGAGGTGCTTTCTGGCTGGAATTCCCATGCCAGCTGCAGACAAGATTACTATCTATTTGTGACACTAGCCTGCACTTGACTTTGCTTCCAATAAGCCTGATAAACACAGCAGCTGCAAACAAGCTCCTGCAAGGATTCTGGAGTTTCAGAGTCACTCTGCAGAGCCAGAGTTGAATGGCCTGTAAAAATTGCTATGTGGGATTTAAGAAGAGTGTTCAGGAGACCTGCCCCAGATGTTTATAAATTACAGGCTAGTCACACAATCTAGAGGCTGCAGTTCCCTCCACTGCTAAGTAGGGATAATTAATAGCTGCCTGACACACACCAAAGGGTGAGGAGCAGAATATGTGATGGAATGGAAAGTAGACAATGACAAGGCGACCAGCAGGCCTTGGGGTTCACTATCACTCTCTGACCCATCTGACTCTCCTAGGATTTGTACCAACCACTGCCTCCTCTGGAAAGTGAAGTCCCCTTTACTCCCTTGACTATACCCCCTTCCACATCCCCCATCCATATTAGTCAGCTAAGGCTGCAGAATAAATACCACAGACTAGGCGGCTTAAACAACAGGAAGGTATTTCTCATAGTTCTGGAGGCTGGCGCCAGATCAAGGTGGTCTCTCCTTAGGCCCCTCTCCCTGGCTTGCAGATCACCACCTTCTCCCTATGACTTTCATGCGGCCATCTCCTCTGTGCACATGTGTTCCAACCTCCTCTCCTTACCCCCTCTAGGGCTAGGGCCCATCCCCATGACTGCATTTAACCTTCATCACCTCTGTAAAGGCCCTGTCTCAAACACAGGCACACTCTGAGGTTAAAGCTTCAACATAGGAATCTGAGGGAACACAATCCAGCTTGTAACATCCTCTGTCCCCTCCTCTCCTCTGTTTCCTGTGTCCACTGCCCTCCTCTTCTTGGGCTCTGAATGTCAGAGTAATGGGGTGCTCTCTACATTTATTCCTTGTATCCCATGGCTTCCAATGCCATCTTGAGGCCTTATATTTGGCTAGTGAGTTGGGGAGTAGTGCCCTGAGAGGGAAGCTGGGGAAAGGCAGGTCACAGAGGGCAAGAGGAGATACCTGTGGCTGCGTGGGATAGAGTGGGCCAAGCTAAAGATCCCAGAGCGGGGCATGCAGTTGTTGCTGCTTCTGTCCCTGGACCTGTGCCTGGTGGCCGTCTTCTGGAAGATCAACAACCAGAGGTGGAACTGATGACCAAAGGCGAGGAAGAGCTAGGCCTCTGTTGTCATGTTACATACCATCTACCCACCATCTTTCAAGAGAAGGACATCTGCCTCTTTCATTACCAGACACTCCATGTGATCTAAATGATGACCCTTTCTTTCTGGGCCTCTGGGGGTGGTGCGTTCCACCAGAAGAAGCAATCTTCCAGTTATTCTATATGACTTCAACTGAGAAACAACAGTGAACATACCTTCCCCCAAACTATTTATTGTTGGAGAAGGAGAAGAAAAAGGCAAATGAGGAAATATTCCAACCCAGTTAGGGGTGACAAGTGCTAAAACTGAAGCAGGAAGGTACTCTGGAAGTACCAAGGAGGGGTTCCAACACACAAGGGCAGCCCCGCATTTTCCAGAAGCCTTGAAAGCTCAGTCAGGACCAAAAAATGAACAGAAGGAAGCTTACCTCAGAGCAAAGCCTGGGAGTGGGCAAACACCTGCATTCCAGGTACATAGCAGGGGGAGCAGGGGGAGCAGGCTGCAGACACTCAGGTAGGCAGGGTACAGTGTGCCTGTGAGGCCAGAGCGATCACAGGCAGGGAAGAGAGGAGATGCAACTAGGAAAGGGACAGACACCTGAACATTGTGCTTCAGAAATCCTGCCACTCTATTAAGGGCAGTGGGGGTCTTGGAAAGCTACTAAGCTTGAAAGTGACAGGATTAGATTAACACCTTCTGTTTAATGTCTTAGCATCTGTTTTATTTTGTCAGGAGGAATCTAAGCTAATGGAGAAGGCCTGGAGAAGGCTTCTAAGTATTTCCAAGAAGATATGTGAGGCCCTGGGCCAGCCTGGCTCTCCTACATTCAATTATGTGATGAAGATTGGCTCCCCGGCACAATAAGGCAGTGTCCTGAAACCACAGCTTGATCTGAGGGTCGATTCTTGCTGTAATAGCCATTTTGCATATGTGTCCAGCCTCTGTTCCCTCCCCATTACTACAGGGACCCAAGGACAGAGGAAGGGTAGAGGAGCCTGGCAGTGTTGCCCAGGCTTCACTGCAACAGAAGTCTGGTCAGCAACTAAAAGCCCCTTTTCCTCCTGCATTTTATTAATGGGGTTTCCGGATAAGAGTTGATTGAGAGCAGGATTAGCATTAGCCTACAGCTGTTTTTAGTTTCTGCACTAAGAAGTCTCCTAGCAATAGGATCTGTGGCAAAGGAATCTCTCACTTCCTTGTAGAGCTCATTGTGAGTTTAGGGGCAGATGTGCTCTCAGCTGGCAGGCAGTCCTTGGCATCCTGTCTGTAGTTCACAGAAAGTCAGAAAGAGCTCTGAGGACAGCGTGCCCACAGCACAGAGGCAGACAAGCCTCGGTGGAAAATCACACCTGTGCCTCTGCTGTGGCTTGGGGTCTTGGACCTCAACATCTACAAGCTCCCTGAGTTCTGCATGGCCTATAATTTACTCCTATACGTTGAACTCTGGGTATGAGGTGTACCCACTGCTGATATGCCTCCTGCCAGCAGCACCCTACTAGGCCCATCTGAAAATGCTGAAGAACCACGCCATGAACGTGGTTATGAGAACCCATCCCACCATCAACCAGGCATGAGAACCAAACAATTTCCACTAATCACTGCATGCCAGAAATGGTTCTGGTGTTCTGATATTTATTGTAATGAATATTCACACCACACCTGTGGAGCAGCATAAAGGTTAAGAAAACCTTTCTTAAGATAAAGTGCATAGACTTAGTACCCCGACTGGAGTTCTGACCAGGTTTCTGGCCCTAATTTAGTTTGGCTTTGGTTAGAGTTGCCAGATAAAATACAGGTTGCTTAATTATATTTAAATTTCAAATAAACAACTTTAAAAAAGAGAGAAACTGTGTGTTAGTTTCTTATTGCTACTATACCATATTACCACAGACTTAGTGGCTTAAACCAGTACATATGTATTCTCACACTTCTGGAGGTCAGAAGTCTGAAAAGGGCCTTGCTGGGCTATGGGGAAGGTGTCAGCAGGCATGCATCCTTTTCCAGAGGCCCCATTGCAGGATCCATTTTTCCTCCCTTCCAAATTTTAGATGCAGATCTAATCTTTGGCCTATGGCCTGTTCTGCATCTTCAAAGCAATGGCCAGTCTTTTTCCTCCTTCAAATTCTGATACTGATTATCCACCCTTCTTTTTCCACACCTGAAGTTCCTTGGGGTTCCAGTGGACTCACTCAAATAATCCAGATAATGCCTCTTTCTTAGATTCATTGGTAGATTTAATTCCCCTTTGCCATGTAAGGTGACACATTCATAGTTTCTGGGGATTAGGACATTCCCTTAGGAGGTTTATTCTACCTATCACGCATAATAAGTATGACCCAAATATTGCATGAAGCATAATTATGCCAGAATTTATCCATTGTTTATCTGAAATGCAAATTTAACTAGGCCTTCTATATTATACCTGTCCTGTCTAGCAGTCCCGCTCTGACCCAGGGTCCAGTTTCTGCCAGTTGTCTTCCAGGGAACACATGTGAGACTCACAGCTTCCTAGGTAACACCCATGTGTTCTGGGGTCTGTTGACTTCGCAACTTGGACTGCCAGCAACCCATAGTGGTGTTCATGTGCCCAGGCCATCTCTCAAGTGCCCTTCAGCTCTTCTGTCTGACCCCAGCCCCCTCCAAGGGAGGTCAGGAAGCAGGTGACACCAGCACTTCACCTTTCTTAGAGAAGAGATGTGCTCAGAATTGAGGTCCAGGTAAAACAGGGCAGAAAACGTCAGAAGGAGCTGACCTGGGAGGGGCAAGAAGTCAAGGCAAGTGGCATAGGTTCAAGCTGAGTCAGGAGGGCTGTGTGAGTTGATTGCAGTGGACCTGAAGAGAGTATCAGTGGGGAGAAAAATGCTGGAGCAAGGCACCCACTGCAGGATGGATGGGAAGGACATGTGAGGAGGAGAAGGAAAGAGACAGAGGAGGTGGGGAGGTTCAGAGGAGGTGGAGGAGGACAACTAACACAATCAAGAAAGAAGGGCTCAGGCAGAGGTAGATGCAGGAGACACATCCACTGTCTGAGCTATAAATATGTGGGGAAAGAGCAGCCTCCTGCATCCCGGGTCCCTCCCTACCACCTGTGGAAAATGCACTGAGGTCCTCTCCTGCTGGGACAGGGTCATCTTCTACAGGTACCTGTCCTTCCCTCTTTTTCTTTGGGGTCTTGAGACACCTGTAGGACTGTCCAAACATTTCAGTTGGAATTGCACATCCTCTCATTATCTAGGCCAATTATTCCCCCCAAAAAAGTGCTGGCTTTTCCAGGAATGATGAGGAGACATCAAGAAGCATATCCATGCTCTCTTTAGAAACCAGAATCTCAGGCAGAACTGAACATGGATATGTGGGCAAAGGAAACACCACTCTGTGTCCCCATCCATCCCCATAAAGAGGGACACACCTGTGATTTACTGTCATTTCTTCCTCAACTGTTGTCTTTTGTTCTGGATTGGCTCTGTGCTTTTCCAGACCATGTCATTTGGGAAAAGACAGACATTTACTTTCATTTTCACTCTTTTGACTTCACCCATCAGCTGAGCCTTTTGTTCTTCCATTGTCCATCACTTCCGGACCTCTGTGGCTTTGCGAGACAAAACTCCTGGGCATTCCACACTTTGGAGTCCCTCCTGAAGGTTTTACTTTAAGGAAGAATTCTAGATGAACTTCGAAAAACCAGAATTGAATATATCCTGGAAATCTCAACTACCCGGAAAGGTTTTCTCTGCCCCATTTCAGGAGAAAGAAGCAAGTCACATTCATGCTCACACCATAGCAGGATCTTTTCAAGCAAAGCTGCAAAGGTAGCTCTAAGGAGCTTTTCCATCTCAAGGCCTCTTCATGGTAGAGGGCTAGGAATCTAAATTTTTAACGTGCTCTCAGGTGAGTCTTCAGGAAAGTTCAGGAAACACCAGACAAGTTCAGTAGGGAAAAGTCTGTTAGTTCCTCCTGGGCAGAGCTTCAGGTATTTTATATCATCGTTATGTCTTATCTCCATATCAAGTCAATAGATATTATTAGTCTGTCCTTTTGCTACAAAGAAATGGAAACACAGAGATTTTAAATAACTTGTCTAAGTTGGTAGTCAATGGTGGAGAATGAGGAATTTGAAGTCATTTTCCAAATGAAAATTTTTAATTCGAGTCTTAAGCTCTTGTGCTATGGTACTCATATATCTTGGAATACTCATCAATGGGAGATGAGAGCCAACGGACCCTTTGTGGTTCCCCCACAGGGACAGCTACAATGTACATTTACTCAGTAAACCCGCAGAGTTGACCCCAGGTTGATGGTGGCTATGGCTAAATTTATCGTGTTTCCTTATGTTGGCATTCCCCATTGCCTTCCCCTTGCTTCTTTCTCTTGCTGCGTGAATTCCCTTCCCAAATAAATTACCTGCATGCAGACTTTTGTTTCAGATTCTCCTTTTTAGAAACATAAGGTAAGATACTTATTTACTTCAATCTAAGTTTTATAGTCAAAACCAAACTTATATACATTAGATTAGAGAGCTGAAACATCTGGCTGACCACAGCATGGGCATATTTCCCTGGCTTTGCCTAACACAAATTTGGAATCATAGAACACTTGTGCCATTGTTGATATCAGCCTAATCCCTCAATGACTTGCATGGTTATGATTCTCTTTCTGAGGAGTAGTACTAGGGACTTTTCAATAGATTTCAAAGGACTCGAAGTACTTCATTGATTGATTCATGTTTCTAGGCCCTTCTATGTGTCAAACTCTGGGAATGTAATAGTGAATAGACTAAATTCTAGTCCTGAAGAAACCTGTATCTGTGTCCTAGAGGGAAATGCTAGGGTCTCACTTATGTTTGTGCTCTCTTCTGGATCTAAGACTCAACCATTAACATGCCAGCAACACCCCTAACTCATTCATTCAGAGCTCCTTAACTCTCTGGTGATGTCAGGACAGAAGAGGAGATTGGGTAGCAGCCTGCAGAGCACATGCTGCCACCAAACTTCATAGGCACCAGAGCCTCAGGCTTCCTTCCCTGATCTGGGCACTGCCACAGTGGCGATAGTCTAGGAGTAGCTTTCCATCCATATGATACTGGGTCAATTCTGGAACATTATTAAGAGATCCACCTTAGCTTTACTGTAGGTTATTGGAACTACAGCCTAAACTAGAACCTAATTATACAAAAGATTACTGGCCAGTTCATATATGAAAAGCAGCTATGAATGGCATGATTTAAAAAAAAAAAAAGGAAAACACATAACTGCTGCCACCCTCTTGTCCTTGGCAAACAGTGTGGCAGTTCAGTTATTGGAATTAGCAATTTTCATGCTGGTTTGAGGCATATCAACCTGCATCTATTATTCCTTAAAAAGTAAAAGGGAGGGCAATATGTCAGGTAGGTTCTTCCACTCTTAAGTCCTCTTAGAAAGGGTGACATTAATCAGCAAACTTTCCCAGGCAACCCTCCAAGTGCCTCTTGCTGAGCCCTGGGTCACAGAGAAGGCTAATACCCAGGCTGTGACTAGTTAGTGCCCTTGGGACAGAGTCCATGATGCTAGTCACTTTTGTATCATCCAGAGTGACAACTTCTTTTCCTATATGTAATAGATATTTTGTAATGTTTGTAGAATGAATGAATAGATGAATAAATAGATTTTATGCTCTAATAATTTAGCACATTGGACATTTTTTTTTATTTATTATTTATGATAGTCACACGGGGAGAGAGATAGAGAGAGAGAGGCAGAGACACAGGCAGAGGGAGAAGCAGGCTCCATGCACCGGGAGCCCGACGTGGGACTCGATCCCGGGTCTCCAGGATCGCACCCTGGGCCAAAGGCAGGCGCCAAACCGCTGCGCCACCCAGGGATCCCCACATTGGACATTTTTATAGTTTACCCCTGTGACCTAGAAAAATATGCACTCCCTAGGGGCAAAGTAAGGAGAATATTCATTTCTGCATCAGTTTCCCACATTTTATGCAACTCCATGTCATTTATGCGTTGAACTTAAGACTTCTCAAGGTTCTATGAATGGTGTCAGACTGGAAGCCCTATGGGCATCTCACTTTGGTGAAAAATCAAAACAAGATGAATAATCTGTCCTGAAAGCCCAAATACAGGTGTTATCTTAAGGAAAGCCATGGTTATACATGCAGAAATTCAGACCAAGCATGCCTATAGAGACTGGAGCAGGAAGGGCTTACAGAAGTAAGGTGCCAGGAGAGCAGGTCTTGAGGATTAGCAAGTACCCTGTGATATCCAGAGACTGGAGCTCAGCCTTTTACAGGCAGGTAGAACAAGCATATCCAGAAGGTGCTCTATCAGGTCACCTTGTGGACCAGGGCACCAGGAAGCCACCCTAGGTTGAAGGAGCCAGCGTCCTCCTTTTGCAGTCGTGCCTCCCAATCTACTCCTTAAGTCCAGACTATGTGGATTGTCTATTTTACTTTCTTCACTTCTTGCTATTCCCTCTATTCACACTCTGGATTTCTTCTATCTCTGGCCTTTTCTACCCACTGTCTCCCAGTGTACACCTGCCTGCCATCCAGGCCTCTAGCCTTCTCCTTTCTAAATAGGTTCTCTCCTCTTCTCCAAATTCCTGTCACTTTCTTTTCACATTATGGGGTAGGCGTCTCCTAGCCTGGCCCAGATCCTCCCCACATACAAGCTCAGCCAGCCTCAAGTGTCCAGGATTAGCCCTGAAGCTGAGATGGAAGTTTATAGTGATATGTTCACACAGTCCCAAGAGACTAGACACCTTGGATTTACCCATGCATACCACCTCCCTCAAGAGTGGGAAGCCAAGAAACCATCACAGAAGGTGGACACATGCCATTTCTTCTTTTCAGAATGTGCAAGATTATCCAGAAATCTGCCGCGTCTTCTTTCACTTTCAAAAAGTTACACACTCACTGAATTTTTAAGATCACTCACATGACCATCAGGGAAATGTGCAGCCTACTCCATTACAGCAGCACAGCGCCAAAATTGGGGTTGGAAGCTCCAGGACTATAGAGAGGGCACCTTCTTTCAACATGCTCAAAGTGGTAGGCCAAAGCCTTGTTTTCTCATGGAGACTTTAATTTAATCTGCTAAAGACAGATTACTTTTGTCCTTTGGATCCTGGGATGACATTTCAACAGTGCCTGACTATTCACTTTGTGGGGAAAGCAGCTTTCCAGAGATAAACTGACATCTGTGCCATCACTCGGCTGACATCAAAGGTTTTACAGCACTGTTCTAACAGCTACTACTTCTGGCCACTTATTTCAATTACAAGACATACTTGACATAGGCCACACAGAATCTGGCTGAGCCTCCTTCTGGTCTGGGACAGACTCTGGGGCAAAAATGTGTGGACTTCTGTGAAGTCCATCTGGCTAGGGACATGCCCTAGAACAAGTGGGAAGAAAAGTGTTGCACTGGGTTCATCCTAGACATAAAATAAGGTATGTGCAATGCCCTCAGCCCTGGAGTTCAGACCAAGCCTGATAGATGGAGAAAGTTCATATGTCTTTAGAGCACTGGCTGATGCTGATACACCACCTGCCCCACTCCAATCTCTGTGGAGCTGGAGGCTTTTTCATGACTGCCAGTCCCAGGGGATGGTGTTTGCAAGGCCACCTGCGTGCTATTATGCGTGACTTTTTCTATCACATCAGCACAGGGGTGACATCCAGCGGCCTCTTTGCTGCTTCCACCAAACACCATGAGTACACAAGGTATTAAAGCCGAATAGCTAGGCACCATGCAGGAGTTCAGGCTGAACACTGTACTTAACCTGCTTTGGGTCTGTTCCTCATGAGTCCCTGCAGTCAACCCACACAGGAATCTCCTCTCCTGACTTCCACCAAGCTGTGTCTCCTCCCTTGCCTGGACATTTGAGGCAACACTGCAGCGGAACTAAGAATAATCCCTCCCATTCTTAATCAGAGCACTGTTTGGCTTTTCTTGTCTTCCTCCCACATTGCACTCATTCCCCCCCCCCCCCCCATAATTTTTATCTCCCTCACTAGACAGCCATTTCTACAACAGGTAGTCATTGCTGGGACTGGGACTGGTGTGACAAGGTACAGGCTCTCAATAAACATTTGCTGCACACATAGGGCAGATAAATACTCTCTAGTGTCCTAAGTGAGCCCACAACAAAATCTGACACATGTGGCTGGGTCACAGGAGGAACCTGTCCATCATACCAAGAAGGGTCCACAAAACATAATTGAGAAGGTGACCTTTTGCTTAACTTCCACTCATAGAAGCAGATATGCATCCAACAGATGGTGAGGTTGAAAAGGGGAAGGAGAAAAGAGACATTGAGAGAAAGAGATCATCTCAATGTTTGAGGATGTATACATAGAATGGCTCAGCAGGAACATGGGCACCTGGAGGACCCCTGGGATGGGGTAACCATAGGTGCTAAGTCTGCATCCTCTAGCACAGAGTGTAATTCCAGCTGCAGGTAGTGTAATTCAGTCCCAGTCTAAAGGTCAGAGATACAGGAGTTTTCCATGTCCAAGGGCAAGAGAAGATGGACATCAATAAGAGAGACAGGGAATTAGCATTTAGTTCTATTTGAGACCTCAATAGATTGGATGATGTCCAGCCATAATGGTAAGGGTGATTTTCTTTACTCAGTCTGATAATTCAAATGCTAATATCTTCCAGGAACACCCTCATAGACACACCCAGAAGTATGCAGGTAATCATTAAGGCCAGATGCAAGGCATACAGCCCCTTGCTCTATGGTTCTGAAAAGGGACTTTATTTCCATACTACCTTGAAAGCTCAGAGGTTTTTTCTTTAACATTTTTATTTATTTATTCATGAGAGACACAGAGAGAGGCAAAGACACAGGCAGAGGGAGAAGCAGGCTCCCTGTGGGGAGCACAATGTCGGACGGGATCCCAGGATCCAGGGAACATGCCCTGAGCCAAAGGCAAATGCTCAACCATTGAGCCATACAGGTATCCCAGCTCAGTAGTTTTTAATTTGATGTAGGCTGGGGTATCAGGCAACCAAAACTATCAGAATTAAAATGAAGCAAGAATAAATGTCTTGAGGAGGGATAAAGATATTCTCTAAATGGTGAGTAAAATACATGAAATTTTGGGGGGTTTTCTTGTATATATTTTTTATTGGAGTTTTATTTGCCAACATATACCGTAACACCCAGTGTTCATCCCGTCAAGTATCCCCCCTCAGTGCCCGTCACCCAGTCACCCCTTCCTCCAACCCACCATCCCAACCCCTACCCCTTGTTGGTTACCCAGAGTTAGGAGTCTCTCATATTCCGTAACCCTCACTTATATTTCCCACTTATTTTCTCTCCTTTCCCCTTTACTCCCTTTCACTATTTTTAATATTCCCCAAATGAATGAGAACATATAATGTTTGTCCTTCTCCGATTGACTTACTTCACTCAGCTTCACTCCAGCTCCATCCACGTGGAAGAAAATGGTGGGTATTTGTCGTTTCTAATGGCTGAGGAATATTCCATTGTATACATAAATCACATCTTCTTTATCCATTCATCTTTTGATGGACACCGAGGCTCCTTCCACAGTTTGGCTATTGTGGACATTGCTGCTAGAAACATCGGGGTGCAAGTATCCTGCCATTTCACTGCATCTGTATCTTTGGGGTAAATCCCCAGCAGTGCATTGCTGGGTCATAGGGCAGGTCTATTTTTAACTCTTTGAGGAACCTCGACACAGTTTTCCAGAGTGGCTGCACCAGTTCACATTCCCACCAACAGTGCAAGAGGGTTCCCCTTTCCCCACATCCTCTCCAATGCTTGTTTGTTTCTGTCTTGTTAATTTTCCCCATTCTCACTGGTGTGAGGTGGTATCTCATTGTGGTTTTGATTTGTATTTCCCTGATGGCAAGTGATGCAGAGCATTTTCTCATGTGCATGTTGGCCATGTCTATGTCTTCCTCTGTGAGATTTCTCTTCATGTCTTTTTCCCATTTCATGAGTGGATTGTTTGTTTCTTTGCTGTTGAGTTTAATAAATCTTTTATAGATTTTGGATACTAGCTCTTTATCTGATAGGCCATTGGCAAATATCTTCTCCCATTCTGTAGGTTGTCTTTTAGTTTTGTTGACTGTTTCTTTGCTGTGCAGAAGCTTTTTATCTTGATTAAGTCCCAATAAATCATTTTTGCTTTTGTTTCCCTTGCTTTCATAGATTTATCATGCAAGTTGTTGCTGTGGCCAAGTCCCTTTTTGGTGTTGCCTGTGTTCTCCTCCAGGATGTTGATGGAATCTTGTCTCACATTTAGATCTTTCATCCATTTTGAGTTTATCTTTGTGTAGTGTAAGAGGTGGTCTAGTTTCATTCTTCTGCATGGGGCTGTCCAATTTTCCCAGCACCATTTATTAAGGAGACTGTCCTTTTTCCAGTGGATAGTCTTTCCTTCTTTGTCAAATATTAGTTGACCATAGACTTGAGGGCCCATTTCTAGGTTTTCTATTCTGTTCCATTGATCTATGTGTCTTTTTTTTGTGCCAGTACCACACTATCTTGATGAGCACAGCTTTGTAGTACAACTTGGAATCTGGCATTGTATGTCCCCAGCTCTGCTTTTCTTTTTCAATATTCCCCTCGCTATTCGGGGTGTTTTATGATTCAACACAAATCTTAAGATGATTTATTCTAACTCTCTGAAGAAAGTCCATGGTACTTTTATAGGGATTGCATTGAATGTGTAAATTGCCCTGGGTAACATTGACATTTTCACAATATTAATTCTTCCAATTCATGAACATGGAAAATTTTTCCATCTCTTTGTGTCTTCCTCAATTTCTTTCAGAAGTGTTCTGTAGTTTTTAGGATATAGATCCTTTACCTCTTTGGTTAGGTTTATTCCTAGGTATCTTATGCTTTTGGGTGCAATTGTAAATGAGATTGACTCCTTAATTTCTCTTTCTTCAGTCTCATTGTTAGTGTATAGAAATGCCACTGACTTCTGGGCATTGATTTTGTATCCTGCCACGCTACCAAATTGCTGTATGAGTTCTAGCAATCTCGAGGTGGAGTTTTTTGGATTTTCTATATACACTATGATCTCATCTGCAAAGAGGTAGAGGGTGACTTCTCCTTGGCCAATTTGAATGCCTTTTATTCAACTTGTCTTCTATGTCATTCATTCTTTCTTCTACCTCATTAACCCTCGTTGTTAGACCTCCAGTCTGTATTGCATCTCATTTAATTGATTTTTAATTTTGGCCTGATTAGATCTAAATTCTGCAGTCATGAAGTCTCTTGAATCCTTATGCTTTTTTCTAGAGCCACCAGTAGTTTATAATTGTGCTTCTGAATTGGCTTTCTGAGATCGAATTGTAATCCAAATTCTGTAACTCTGTGGCAGAGTACTGTTTCTGATTCTTTCTTTTGTGGTGAGTTCATCTTTCTAGTCATTTTGCTCACTGCAGAATGGCTAAAAACGAGTTGTACTTGTTAGAAGTGCAAACTCTTCTCTCTGTAGCTTTCCAGCTGTTCTCTCTTTAAATCTCAGGTCAAATTTGTAGGTTTTCAGAATGAGTTGAAAGTTATCTAGGTAAGTTGGCGGGGACAGGTGACTTGGGGACCCTACTCCTCTGCCATCTTGCCCCGCCCCATGAAATGCATTTTGTAATGCTTTTTCTGCTTAGATGTTTTGTTTTTGTTACTATTCTCATTTTCATTGTTTTCTAGAGAGCTGAGCAGATCGTGTGATATCTGAATGAGTATGATATTGTTACCCATTTGGGCCATAGGCAGACAGTTCCACAAAAGACCCCTAGGAAAACTTCTAATGAAGAAACACTCCATTTATTAAATTACCACAGTAGAGAAGAACATCAACCTGACAGAATTTAAATAGCATCTCAGAAAGGGGACCCTGAGAAAAGTAAATATAGGTTTTTAGGGTATAAGCCAGATCACTTTAAATCTGGCCTTGCAAAGAAAGGAACTGATATGGGGGTTTTTGCATAATGGATTAGGTATCAGTGGTCACAGACAGGCAAGGGTCTTAAAGTGAGTATTGCTGTACCAAGCAGTTAGTTTTAACAAGGGAGCTATTTTATGTGATCCTCAGTCTTATCTTCCAGGAGCAAGTGCTTTCCAAAGGTATGTTGGCTTGGTCCAATACACACAGCAAACAGGAAAGCTATTGATCACAGTTCTCAGAGACTATCTAAATTTTGGGGAACTTTGTTATGACAATTAAAACTAAATAGTAAATAAGAATATATTGGGAAGTAAATGTATTTTCCCAAGTAACACACCTGGATGAGGATGATGACGACGACAACGAGGACCACGACGAGGATGATGATGATAATGATTATCTGGTAAGGTCATTAACAACTCAATAGTAACACTGAGATGTTCAAATTTTAAGTCCACATTCTTTCCATGCCCTGCAGCCATTCACCACTTTGTGAATCATAATCTCTTGAAAAGATCCCATTTTCACGAAATCAAGATGAGAGCTGTTGCGCACGCTGCGGCAACACGATCAGGGTCCTGAGGATAAGGGGATGAGGAAAATAAAAGAAAAGTAAAGAGATGGGGACAGGAGGGACACAGTGGATGATGTCCAAGCAGTGCCAGCTTTATTCAATGTTTTACAACATTTTATAGCATGAGCAAAACAAAGCCAAGAAGGTGTTTATTTTTAGCAGGTTTGTGAAACTCTCCAAAATTCCCTTTTCTCAGCATGCAAGACAGACTCACGGGTGCCAGAAGACCTTGGTAAATAGATAAGCTTGTTGCTCCAGATGTGCATACTTCAAAGGAATATTAGGTATGGTAAACAGACTAGCAGGGACAGACAGACCCTTATTTACATTTATGCCCAGGTCAGAATAAGTTTTATCTATTGTGTTATGTGAGCGATCACGCACAAGCGAGCCCTGAGAACCACTGCTCAAGCCCTTTCTCAAGCGTCTACCAACTATTCACCCTTTAGGCTCTCGAGCCTTTTGAGTGAATGAGGGACGCAAGTCCGGGCCTGGTTTGGTTCAGTTACTCCAGCTAGTTCGTGGTCGCCCACATTTCTCCCTTTTTTGTTTTAAAATTGAGGAAATGTAATTGAGCATCCATGTTGAATCTGTGCTGTCTTGCTTTGGCCTGAACCACACACCATGCAAAGAATGAAATAATCACAATAGTAAATATGATCATAAACATCCAGAATGAATATCTTAATAAGTTGCCTGGATTAAATCCATGCAGGCCATCCAAGATAATGAGCCACCATTTCAGCCGGGTTTGTCATACCTATCTCAGAATGACTGATAATGGAAATTTCCTTTTGCAACTTTAACAAATCAAGACTTATATTACTATGAAACCATATTCCTTGTAGATGTTTTTTAACTTGTCCCCATGTTACACTAGTGGCTTTCATAGGGGTGACACATATATGCTGAAACCCACCATGGCAAACCAAGGACATCTGGGTTTTTAACAGGGATAGTTGATTCCCTAGAAATTCTACTGCCTCTTCAAGCCCATCAAGACGACTGAGAACCTTTTGATCTACACGCTCCTGAGTAGACAGCGCATAAGAGATGTTTTTTGCTAAGTGGTTAACCTATTGTGCTATTTGTATACTCTGGGATAAGGCCACAGAGGCTGCAGCAGCAGTAGCTATAAGAGTAACCAAGGCAGTAATACCGGCCATCAACAGCCCACGGAAGCATTTCAATCTTTTCAATTGTAGCTGCATTTCCACAGCAAACTGATAACCATAATTAGCATACCAAGGGCCTTCAATCTCAACAGGTAATAGCAAATAAGGCGGTTGCATAGTTAAAAAGACAGTGACAGGACCTGTTTGAGGTGAGGGCAAGTGCACAGGCAAACAATTGGTTAATACACAATTTTTACATTCTAGCTCAAATAACATATCAGCTCCATTATTTTGTATAAAGGAAAAATTTGTCATTCCATATCCCACCACCAATAGGAATGGCCTAGGCACACAGGCCCGTATAGTAAGATTAGAGTCCTTTGTGTTTGTGCAGCCATTCTTAGCCATCTGCATCTTGGCCGGTCCCATAGCGGTGACCAATTTCCAGAGTTCTGTGTGGTACATTTCTCCAACGGTGGAAAAAACTCCTCCGGGTATAGTCATATTATGCATTGGCCGACCAGGTGGATATGCAATGTAATGCAGAGGCTCCTTTCTTGTCATTCTCGACCAGTCCATGATAGAAAATTCAGGGATGCCGTGAGGAGAGATGACCAAAGGTGTCTTCTGAAGGCACTCCGTCCAAATAGGACTAAATAGCATAGGTTAAATTTTGAGGACAATTGGGGTACCCGGGAGGGTGCCTACCTTATTGAGGGTCACTGGGAGGGGTGTCACCAGTGACCTCATAAAAGATCCACCTTTCTAACATTATGTCAAGTTGGGATGGAGGGTTTTCATTCCTTTTCATTTCTGAGAGATATGTCACTATGTGAGGTACTGGCTGAACAACCAAGCAACCATTAACTGGTTTTTGGTTACATAATGGCAATTGGAAACACATGGGTACCTGAGCTGCCAGGCCCATCCAATTGATAGAATGGTTTGCAACCTTCATGCCATCAGAACTACTCCCTCCAAAATATTCTGTCATATTGGTGTGTATTTGGGGAGTAGGATCAACCCAAGTAACCGGCCTTATAGTAGGTGAGTCAGGTACATAGGCCCGATATACAGCGGCTTCACCAACAGGAGGGGTTGTAATAGCTAATACAGTAAGAAGGATACTAAGTAAGGACTCATTAGGCTGTGTCTGTTCGGCCAGGCTTATCGCTTGATTAATCAGTTTCCTTATCCGGGCCCAACGGTACGACCGGAGACGTCTCTTCTTTTTTGTGGGTGAATTATCGTCAGGCTGGCTAGTCTCCAGTGTAGGGGCGAGGAGTCGACACCATCGTTCCAGGAGCCATCGCGGGGTGTCCTCATCCTGGGGGAAAATACAGACAAACCCACGCCCCTTGCGAAGGACAGGGTCAGGGCCCTTCCAGATGCCAGTCAGTGGATCTTTCCACTTAGCGTAAGGGAGAGGAGAAAAATCTGGATGCCAAAACCGTTCAGCTGCCATCCGTCCTATATCATCAACATTCAAAAAATTTAAAACATAAAGAGTTAGAGTTAAATGCATATGGGGAGAGTATTTCACTGTTCCCTGTAGTATCTCCCCCTCTTTTAATTTTTTAAGGTAAGATTTGAGAGTACTGTTAGCTCCTTCAACTATGGCTTGACCTTGTGAGTTGTAGGGAATTCCTGTAGAGTGCTTAATTTGAAAGGTAGCACAAAGGTTCTGGAAAGTTTTGGAGCTATAAGCCGAGCCATTATCAGTTTTTATGGCCTTAGGGGTTCCCGTTTGGGAGAAGGCTGAAAATAAATGATTTTGAACATCAGTAAAGGCTTCTCCAGAATGTGCAGTAGCGTGGATATACCCAGAGAAAGTATCGATAGAGACATGTATATATTTTAAGCGGACGAAAGCAGGAAAGAGGGTAATATCCATTTGCCAAAGATGATTAGGCAATTCAGTGGGATTAACTGAATAAGTAAGAACAGGATGGTGGATTGGACAGGCCGGACAGTTTTTTACTATTTGACGGGCCTCTTCTCTAGTGATGCGAAACTGTCTACGAAATGCTGAGGCATTTTGATGAAAACTAGCATGACTCTTTGTGGCCAATTGTTTGTTGTTTGCGTTTGTTATAGAAGTGTGAGTAATGGTGTCAGCAATGTGGTTGCCTTCAGAGAGGGGACCAGGCAAATTAGTATGAGCCTGTATATGAGATATAAAAATAGGAGCTTGCCTGGCCCATAATATTTGCTGAATACTAGAGAATAAGTGATATAGTTCCTCATCATTTGTGAGTATATAAGCGTGTGGCAAGGCTGGAACAGCTCGAGCCACATAGTGACTGTCAGTGAATAGATTGCAGGGTTCAGGAAACATTTGTAAAGCCAGTTGGACAGCCTTTAGTTCAGCTCTCTGTACTGACTTAGTGGGATAATGATTTTGATAAATTGTTTTAGTCTTAGATGATTCCTGGTAAATTCCAATGTGCCCTGTTTTATCAGCATCAACAAATATAGTGACAGCATCAGCCAGAGGTTCTGTTGCTATAATTGTAGAACTGAAGACAGACGTGGTAGAAAGAAACTGCAAAAGTCTGTCTGCGGGAAGATGATATTTAAGTTGTCCTGGATAACAGGACAAGGCTATTTGCCAATTTAAGCTTATGCTAAATAAAGTTTGTACCTTATCTGCGGTTAATTAGTTTTGCCCGATGAGCCGATGTTCCAGCAGGAAATGGCTCTGCCCAGATGGTCTCCGTTTTCATGGTTACGGCTGCCCCCGTACACCTGACTCCTTTTTGGACAAAACTGCTGCTCTTATCAAGAGCAGACTAACAAATTAAGGAAACTTTTGAACAGAAAGTAGACTTTTAATCTTATACTCTCGTATTTTAAAATCCATTTACTTTAAGATATTAGTCTGTTTTAACCATATCTAAAATTCCTTTTCAAGGATTTCCCTTCACAACACTTTTACACCTTTTTTTGTATTTAGAATTTGTTTTAAGCTTTTTTTTTTTTTTTTTTTTTTTTTTTTTAGTCAGTCTCATTTGGGACAAAATTACTCTCTTCTTTTTTTTTATTTTGAACAAAAATAAATTCCCATTTTATAGCATGAGCAAAACAAAGCCAAGAAGGTGTTTATTTTTAGCAGGTTTGTGAAACTCTCCAAAGTTCCCTTTTCTCAGCATGCAAGACAGACTCACGGGTGCCAGAAGACCTTGGCAAATAGATAAGCTTGTTGCTCCAGATGTGCATACTTCAAAGGAATATTAGGTATGGTAAACAGACTAGCAGGGACAGACAGACCCTTATTTACATTTATGCCCAGGTCAGAATAAGTTTTATCTATTGTGTTATGTGAGCGATCACGCACAAGCGAGCCCTGAGAACCACTGCTCAAGCCCTTTCTCAAGCGTCTACCAACTATTCACCCTTTAGGCTCTCGAGCCTTTTGGGTGAATGAGGGACGCAAGTCCGGGCCTGGTTTGGTTCAGTTACTCCAGCTAGTTTGTGGTTGCCCACAGAGAGCTTACTGCACTTCTTAGCACCAGGCATGATGCTATAGGCTTAGTGATAAAAGATGAAAAGAGATCATTGTTCTGTGCCTCAAGAAGCTAGTACTCTAGTGAGAGAAAAACAATTACAGTGAAATGTGGCATGTGCAACAACTGGTTCTTACAAGGTAGAGTGGTTGTGCACCTGAGATATTGTTTTTGTTTTGTGTGTTTCTCTTTTGGGGGGTGAAGTGGTGGCTGTGGAAGAGGGGAAGATAGGAGGAGTAGGAAAGCTTAACAGAGAATTTAGCTGAAGTGGACTCTGAAAAGAATGCCCACACTTTTCCAAGTAATGAAGGGAAGAGATGGCATTCCTTGCAAAAGCACTAGTGTTTGCATAGGTAGGGCACATAGACCTGTGCTCAGAGCTACAGGTCATCCAGGACTTGGCTCATGTGTGCAAATATGTTCCCTACTGAAGTCCCCACCTGTGCAGAGCAGCATGGTCCCATGAGCAGAGAAAGATTCCCTCCCAGAGTAGCAGTGGCACCGTGGATGAACTGGAGAGAGCCCCAGTGCTGTAGTACGCAGAGCAAAGTGAGCCTTGAAGATGACATTTACCAGGAATGTAGAGGGAGAACGTCAGCTTACAGCTTGAGAAGTTAGCACATTTCTGGTGAAAGAAAGGATTAAAATCTGAAGATCTGGGAAGCCTGGGTGGGTCAGTGCTTTAGTGCCACCTTTGGCCCAGGGTGTGATCCTGGAGACCCAGGGTTGAGTCCCACATCAGGCTCCCTGCATGGAGCCTGCTCCTCTCTGTGCCTGTCTCTCTCTCTCTCTCTTTCTTTCTCTCTCTCTCTCTCTCTCTCATATGAATAAATAAATACATAATCTTAAAAAAATAAATAAAATCTAAAGATCTGACACAGAGTGAGGGACAAATGGGCCAAGGATTTCAGTGCACTGACTATAGTGCTTGGAACAGAGGGGCTGCAGCCACATCCTGGACTCATGTCAGTAAGTTCTCAGACACCAGCATGAGGATCCTGACTCTTGCAAGGCACATGAATGTATAATACAACACAGAATCAAAATGACCTTCCCTCAAAATGCAAATGGTGCTTCAGGCATACTAAATGTTATAGTGAACCCCAGCATGTATAATTCATGTGTCATTTAGAGTACCCGGCATTCTTGAGTGGAATGGCATACCAATGAGGCTGCATGGAATGCTACTTGCCTCAGCTTAACGGATTTTGGAGAAGCTCAAGTGGAATTTGGAAACTCTTTAGAATGCTGTCATTCCCAATTGGATATAAAGAAAAGGAAATGCCGGAGGGGGAAATATATGAGCACACTCTAGAAAACTACTGGGAATTTTTTCTATGGAAGTTTTCCACCAGAAATATGAGACAGGAGGAGGCAGGAAGAAGAGACAAAGGAACAGGAGGAGGAAGAAATGGAGAAAGAGGGAAAAGTGGAATCAGTGTGATTTTTGTTTCATGACCAGCAAGAATGGAGGCTCAGACTGAATATCTACTCCAGGGTAATCAAACAACTACATCTAAGAACAGTACCAATGGTCATTTCCTGGGTTTCTAGCATGTGCCAAGTAGAACACCAAAGTAGATAGTAATTATTTTTTTCTAAAAGAAAAAAAAAAACATCTTATTTATTCATGAGAGACACAGAGGGAGAGAGAGAGGCAGAGACATAGACAAAGGGAGAAGCAGGCTCCATGCAGGGAGCCCGATGTGGGACTCAATCTCAGGACTCCAGGATCACGCCCTGAGCTGTAGGCAGACGCTCAACTGCTGAGCCACCCAGGCATCCTGTAATTATTCTTTCCATTTTATATGTGAGATTACAAATGCTATGAAAGATCAAATAACTTATCAATGTACCAACAGTCCACAAACAGGAATTCCAGGCTTTAAAACCAAGTATATTTTTCTACTGTCTTTTACAGGGAGTTTGAGTCCTTCTACTCACTGGTATTTTTTATGCCAATGCATCTGCACATGCTTGTCCTACTGCATTTCTCAAAGTCCAAGCTGATATGACAGATAGGTGTGAGAAGGACATCTGTTAGAAAGTCTGATGCAGATGCCCACCCTCTATCAGAAGTAGCAGAGGTTCCAATAGCAAGAGCAAGACCCACGGTTTTTAGATGTGGTTTTTCACTGGCTTATTGTCCCTAAAACATGCCTCAATCATCCTCCATGTTTTCAGAAACTCCAGTATTGAATTTATTGATTTTTAAAATGCAAATTTTAGGGGCAGCCTTGGTGCCTCAGT
The DNA here is from genome assembly GCF_048164855.1 of Canis lupus baileyi. NCBI lineage: Eukaryota > Metazoa > Chordata > Mammalia > Carnivora > Canidae > Canis > Canis lupus. The sequence continues at coordinate 26,376,834 of NC_132857.1, read as the reverse complement.
GGTTTAGTGCCAACTTCAGCCCAGGACGTGATCCTGGAGACCCATGATCGAGACCCATGTCAGGCTTCCTGCATGGAGCAGGCTTCTTCTTCTGCCTGTGTCTCTGCCTCTCTCTCTCTCTCTCTCTCTCATAAATAAATAAATAAATAAATAAATAAATAAATAAATAAAACCTTTAAAAAATAAAAATAAATAAAATGCAAATTTTAAAACTTAGTTTCAAACAAAATAGATCCTACCTACTTTGTTTTAAATGCTTTGTGAATTCTAAGTGTTAAGATTATATATGTCTGGTAGGCCAGGAAATACTGCTTTTTATTAGAGAGAAAACCTCTTTACAATTATATTCTAGAAGACGACCTCCCAGAAGCATTGGATCATCCAGTGGTAGGGATCCTGGTAATAGCTATAAGTTCTTGGTTCTCAAAGTATGGTTCCTGGGCCAGCAACATTAGGATTACCTGACATCATTACTTGTTAGAAATGCAAATTCCCTGCCCCTGCTCCAGACCTGAGAATGTACTTTAACAAGTCCACTATGGGAGTCTGACGCTCCTCAAATATGAGAACCCAGTTCTTGACCCATTTTTACTTAGGAAAACTCCATCATCATTATCATAGTTATCACCACCATGTGAACCAGGCACCACACACCATTTTAAGTCCTCTCTATGAAGTATCTTATTTAATTAAAAAGAAAAAAAAATCCATGAGTAGGGAAGTTAAGGATTGTGCCCTTAGTGTACATAGGTATAAGATACAAGGTGCATAGGCTCATTTAAAGTCTGCATCTATACCACCTCCCTAAGGGTGAAATGTAAAGAGGTTCATTTCAAGGAGTGTTCCTTACTGGTGAAGTGGTACCTAAGGTCAAGGTTATCAACCCTGCTTTACTTGAGAATCACCTTAGGGTGAGAGGATTTCCCATCAATTTTTTGTCCAATATATGTAACACAAAATTTACTCTTTTAACTATTTACAATTCAGCAGCATTAAGTACATTCACAATGTTGTGCAACCATCTCTACCACTGTTTCCTGAACTCTTTCATCATCCTCTACAGAAACTGTACTCATAAATAGTAACTCTCCATTATCCCTCCTTCTAGACTCTTTTAACCTCTATATTACTTCCTATCTGTATGAATTTGCTTATTCTAGGTACCTCATATATGCAGAATCATATGTTGTCCTTTTATATTTTGCTGATTTTAGTTAGCATAATGTTTTCAAAGTTCTTCCAAAGTTCTTGTTATGTATCAGAAATGCACTTCATTTTAAGACTGAATAATATTCCATTGTATGTATATACTACCTTTGGTTTATCCATTCTCCTGTTGAAAGATATCTGGGTTGTTTCTACATTTTGGCTATTGGCCATTGTGAATAATGCTACTGTAAACATTGGTGTATAAGTATCTGATTGAAACCTTGTTTCCAGTTATCTCATGTATATATCTAGCAATGAAATCACTCATATTCTTATGGATAAATAAATAAAATATTTTAAAAATTTCTCCACATTTTCTAACTAATTAACTAGTTAATTAATTAAAGCCATGCTAATGAGTGTGAAGCAGTATATCACTGCAGTTTTGATTTGTTAAAATATACCAGCAAAGCCATCTTGTTCAGGGATTTTTGTTGTTTGTTTGTTTTTATAACCCTATCATTCTCCTTACTAGTTAACATTTTAGTCATATCTTCTACTTCTTCATGATTCAGTCTTGGTAGATTATGTGTTTCTGTGAATTTGTCCATTTCATAAAGGTTATCCAATTTTTTGGTGTACAGCTGTTCATAATACTCTCTTATAATCATTTTTGTTTCATAATATTGGTAGTAGTGTCCCAATTTTCATTTCAGATTTTAGTAATGTGAGTGCTCTCTTTATCTTGGTCAATGTAGCTAAATGTATGTCAACCTTGTGAAGCTTTGCTTTTTAATTTTATTGATTTTCTCTGTTTTTCTATTTCTATTTTATTTATCTCTCCTCTAATTTCTATTATTTCCTTCCTCCTGTTTCTTTTGTGTTCTAGTTTGCTCTTCTTTTTCTAGTTCCCTAAGATGGAAAGTTAGGTCATTGATTTAAGATCTTTTTTTTTATTTCTTTAAATTCAATTTGCCAAAATATAACGCCCAATACTCATCATATTACGTGCCTTCCTTGACGTCTGTCACCCAGTTTCATTTATTTTATTTGTTTTATTTTTGTGTTTTTACTCAAGTATAATTAATATACAGTGTTATATTGATTGGTTCCAGATGTACAATATAGTGATTCAACAATTTATTCATTACTCAGTTCTCTTCTCAATAAGTGTACTCTAGATGAGGGTGATTATGATCTTTCCTCTTTTTTAAGTGTATGTCTTTACAGCTGTAAAATTCCCTCTTAACACTGCTTGCACTATATCCCACAAGCTTTTATTATTTTCATTTGTCTCTAGGTATTTTCTAACTATCCTTGTGATTTCTTTTTTGATTTTTTGTTTGTTCGAAAGTGTGTTGTTTTAGAAGTAGAGAACAGAACAGTGGTTATCAAGGGTAGAGAAGTGGGAGAAATGGGAGATGTTGGTATAAGTGTACAAACTTGCAGTTATACAGAATGAATAAATCTAGGTAATGCAGAGCATGATGATTATAGTTAATAGTATAATGTAGAAATTTGCAAAGAAGAATAGATTTCAGGTGCTCTCATGACAAAAAACAAAAAAGAATAGTAACTATGTGAGGTGATGAATGTGTTAATTAACCTGACTAGAATAATCATTTCACCATGTATATGTATATCCAAACATGTTGTACATTTGAAATGTATACAATTTTTTATTTTTTTATTTCATGATTCATTTTACATTAAACACTTTTTATTTTTCAAACTTTTTATAATTAACATACAGTGTTATATTAGTTTCAGATGTACAATATAATGATGCAACAATTTTATATCTTTCTCAGTATTGACCATGATAAATGTACTCTTGATCCCTTTGACGTATTTCACCCATCCCCGCACCTGCCTCCCCTCTGATAACCAGCAATGTTGTATTCTGTATTTAAGAGTCTAGGTTTTTTATTTTTATTTGTCTCTTTTTTTTCTCTGTTCATTTATTTGTATTTTTAAAATTTTATTTATTTTATTTTGTTTTTATTGTTTGTTTAATTTCCAGAAATTTTCCAGGTTCCTTCTGTGATTGACATCTAGTTTCATTCTATCTGATTGAAAATTTTGTTTGGGAATTTTTTTTAGGACAGTGATATTTATTATTTCTATTACTTCAATCTATTCAAATTTATGAAGACCTTTTTGTGATTTAACATGTGGTTTATCCTGGAGAACATTTCATGTGCAGTTCAGAAAAAAAATTTTAGTATTGTTCACTGATCTTAAAATTTGTTATTATTGTTTAAACTAGCAATATCAATTGCTGGTCAGGATACAAAGCAATAGAAATTCTTATTCATTACTGATATGGGAATACAAAATTTGCAAGCTTTTTTTTAAGATTTATTTATTTTAGAGACAGCATGTACACATGAGCAGGGGGAGAGTTGGAAAGAAATAAACTCAAGCAAAGTCCACACTGAGCACAGAGCCTGACAAGGGGCTCAATCCCACCACTCTGAGACCATGACCAGAACAGAAATCAAGAGATGGACGCTTAAGCAACTGAGCCACCCAGGTGCCCTCAAAATTTCCAAGCTTTAATAGAAGATTGTTTGGCACTTTTTTTTTTTTTACAAAGAATACCTTACCATAAAATCCAGTAATCAAACTATGAAGTATTTGCCCAAATCATTTGAAAACTTATGTCCACACAAAAACCTATTTATAAATATTTACAGTAGCATCATTAATAATTCCCAAAACTCAAAGCACCACAATTCAACAGATGAATGAATAATCAAGTTGTAATATACATCTTTACATGTGATTCCATCTATAAATGAATAGTAGCAATGAAAAAGAATGAATTATTGAAAGTTATACAAAGATATGGATATATGTTAAATATGTGCATGTTGTTAAGTGAAAGAAGCTAGTCTCTGAAAAGGCTACTTAGTTTATAAAGTTTATAGTTTATATAAATAGAATATAACATTCTGGAAAAAGCAAAACTATAGAAATGTAAAAGATAAGTAGTACGATGGTTTGGGAAGAAGAGAGGATTGATTAGTAGGTGAAGCACAGGGAATTTTTTTTTTAAGACTTTACTTTTTTGAGAAATAGAGAGAACATAAGCAAGGGGGAGGGGCAAAGGGAGAAGGACTAGCAGACTCCCCGCTGAACACATTGCCCAACAGGGTACTCCATCCCAGGACCCTGAGACTATGACCTAAGCCAAGCGGAAATCAGATGCTTAACTGAGCCATCAGGTGCCCCAAAGCACAGTGGAATTTTTTAGGGCAAACTATTTTGTATGATGCCAAATTGCTAAAAGTATACATATTTGTCAAAAACCTTAGAACTCTGCAGTTCTTGAACTAGAACTTACAGAACAAGAGTGAAACTTAATTCTGCAAAATTTTACAAAATCACTCAGGTCAGAGGATACCAGTATGGAATGTAGACTATGACCAAAAGAAGCTATTATAAGTGTATGAGATAACCTCACTAAAGGGGGTTAAGAAAAAAAGATTCTGACCTAAGTAACTTTGGAAATGAGTAGAGACTGTGAGGTTAAATGCAAAAGACACTGTGCATAAGCCCTATGCTCTTATTGATAACATGTTTCACATATGGATGTAGGTTAACAGGGTTATAGGTTAATACTTCTGAAATCTCTATGCTTACCTACTGGAATTAAACTATTATATAAATGGACTATGCATAGTGAGAGCTCAATTTGTTATTCTTGGTGTGGGAGTTTACAAGAAGAAAGCCCAAATGAACCACATGGTAATGAGACATGAATGTGATCACTGATTTAGCTTAGTGTAAAAACAAATTGATACATTTAGAAATATTTGCAGTTATGTATATAAATGGGTCAATATACATATATTTCCTTGCTTTGTCAACTGAAAAGGCCTAAAAGCAACTATGTACCAGTATCAACCTGCACACTTTGTGACTAGATCTTGATTTCTATCAGGACTTTTTGGAGAAGTAGCTGATTCTGAGACTGGAGTAGTAAGCCTAGGACCTCTTGACGTGGTAGAAAGTAAGTTCTAAAAAAACAAAACAAAACAAAACAAAACAAAAACCAATAAAGAATGAAAGAAACAATGATGGAAGTATGTCAAAGGTACCCGTGAGTCAATTGAAAAAGCTCCCAATGGTCAAAGCTGGAACAGTTTGAGCAAAAATATATATAAAGCTGTACTAGGTTGTATCACAACATATAAAACAAAAAATCCAAGAATTCATGTAGATATAAAGAAATGATTGAATAAAGAAAGAACTGTGTGATAATTTACAAACCTCCCATTCAGAATAACTCCAAATAATTTATAAATATGCTCCTGCTCAAAACCATAGGCATTGATCCCAACCCCTTAAGTGTGGGTGCAGACAGTGACTTCAAGGAGTGGCAATATGCAAAAGGGGGAATAAAAGGAACTTTACAGTAAAGAATCCCGCCAATGTGTACCTCATCACTAAAGTCATGTTGCTATAGTATTTACTCTTGATACGATATGATAAAAATTATAATTTACTTCTGTGATTCTTCTCAAAATGCATCACTCAGTTTAAACATGAAAAGAGTTTAGAAAAATCACATTTGAAGGACATTCCACAAAATATCTGACCAGTACTCCTCAAAACTTTTAAGATCATCAAAAATAAGGAAAAGATGAGAAATTTTCAGAGTAGCTAAGAAGATATCAGAACAAAATGTTACATCCTGAATGAGATTATGAAACAGAAAAAGGACATTAAATTAAAACTAGGGAAACTTGAATAAGATATGTACTTTTGTTGATAATAACATATCTGTATTGGTTCACTAATTGTGACTGAAGTCCCACTAATGTGCAATGATAATGAGGGAGTGTGGGTGCCGGGTTTATGGGAAATTTTTGCCACTTTTCTGTAAATCTAAAACTATCCTAAAGTAAAAGTTTTACTTAAACAAATACATCTCTGTGCAGTTTGGTTACATCCACGAAACATTCTAGATTTAAAGATGGAACTACATAAAAACTATCAGCAAATGTAAGAAACCAGAAATACATAGAATTTCCCAGGATTTTGGCCTCTCCTCTTTTTCCTTTGCAGTTCTGCCAGCAGAACCACCACATTCTGAAGCTCACTGTGCATTGTATGTCAAAACAGGCAGAGGGATTGGTAATAGTTTCTCCATCTTGTCTCATGCCACTGAAATATATAACTTTCATTTTAAATACATCATCCCAGAGCATCTCAAGTAATTTTTATTATAACTAAGGCATGGCATACTAATGACACAGGTGTGCTAGAGTTAGGTTCCCAGATGACATCCTGGCAACAACTGATCCCATAGCTTCTGAGGGTGACCTGTATCTGATCAACTGCAAAGGGGTAGAGGTTCAGGAGAAGTTTCTACCCCTTAAAGAGAAGTGAGGGATGGATATTGTCCTGGTCTCACAGTTTAATCTTTCTAGCTCCCCCAAATATGGGAGTACAGATACAGCTCACAGGAAAGCAACTGGGCACAGGATGCTCAGTGTTTCTTCTGAATTCAAATGAACCTTTTCCAAATGTAGCAATTCTGAGCTCAAGTGAAACCCCCAGGATAGACATAAGATGACATAATGTTGTCTTGTCTAAAATACAAATTATTTTCCATTCAATAATTTCTTGATCCTTAATAATGCAAAGGCACTAAGAAGGGATTTCTAAACATAAATGTTTCTTCATCAGAATTTTAGGATGACTATACCAGGTTCCAATTCCTTTGGTAGAATCTGCTAAAACTAAGAAATAGCTTCAACTCTTCCTCAGCTGTTCCCAGTACAATCTGCTCCTTCCCTCCCTACTTATTTATGTGTGCCTCTATTATAGCACAGTCTCATCAGACTGTGAATTTTAGTTTTCAGTTTCCTGAAGACTCTGATTTATTTACTTTTGCACTCTCATGCCAGGATCTCGGAGACTGGCTACTGACCGTGTGAAGGCAGCATGGAGGAAGTCGTCTACCTCTTAGGAGCTTGAGCCTGATGCTAAGGATTGAAAGTCCATTGATCATGACCTGTGGGTTGGCAGACAGCACTACAAGGCGCAAATAGCATTGCACCAGATTGTCTTCTTCAGTGCATCTGCTGTTTTGGCATCTCTGATACTGCAGCAGAGAATTCTACAGAGCATCTCATTCCAAGAGACATTGCTACAGGAAGAAGCCATATGAGGTTCCCAGGGAGAGAAGACCCCATCAAGCTACAGTCTGGCCATATAAAAAGTTCTTTCCCTTCCTAAGCCTGACAGTATTGCAGAGTTATTGCGAAAGAAAGTCATACATCAGAAGGCTGACATTCACCGTGTCAGCCTCTTGAGGAATATTTTCTACTCTGCAGCCAAAGAAATGATGCCATTAGCCTTTTCTTGGAGAAAAGACATTTTTAAGGATTTGCCCAAACTCACAGATGTGCCATTTTTGAAACTCCACCTTTTGATTGGCATACAATCCTCCATCCCATTTGGAACTCTTTTCTTCCGTGACTCATTAGGAGGGAAGGAGCCCTCAAGGTGCTTTTGAACCACACTTTCTATGTTATTACTCCCCCCCAAGGAGCAGTATTAGAACAGAAGATTGCCTTCCAAAGAAGGACATCACTCTTTTCCCAGTTTGAAAGTATAGGATAAGAAGAGAAGGTTTACTGCCATAAGTAGTATTAACTAGCATAATGGCTGGCACGTTTATCTTGTGTGCTTGTACATAATCAACTTATATTTATTAAATCAGATATAAAAGTTAATGACAATGCAAAGAGAACACTTTTTTTTTTCTTTTTTGGTTTTGGTTTGTTTTCAAGAGGCACAGACTTCTCCTGGCATCTCCTAATGGGAAAGAATGTTATCATAAGCCCAAGGGGGCTAATTTCAAAGTGGTGCTTGAAATTTAGCTGTGCCATTTCCATTAACAGCTATGACAGGCATGTAACTAAGCCCCCATGTGCTGTGCTGAAAATTTCCTGTGGAGCCTGCCGTGGAGATTAGAATTGAAGAGGGAGTCTGATGTTTATCATGCCTATGGAGCTGTGTCTAGGCATGGGGCCCAAAGCATTTGGAATAATATTTGATATCATCATTTGGGGTTGCTGACCAGTGAGATGGAGCTTCCTCCTCTGACCCTTAGGGTTCCTCAATCAGGGTCATTCTCTGTCTCCCAAGGAATAAAAAAATGAAGAAGAAAGACCAATGCCTCAAGGCTCTCTGTCTGGGCTTCTTGGTGTACCCATTAAAGGAAACCTCAGAGAAGAGCAGCAAGGATGAGGGTCCCAAGAGGCCCATTCATCACAGTTAATGTTTGTGAGCATTAACTCACAGTTAAGTAGTGGAGCCTATCTTGAGGAGGACAGCAGGCTAAAACACTGAATTATTTTTTTTAATAATAAATTTTAAGATTTGTGTGGAATCAGAAAAGACCCTGAATAGCCAGGGGAATTTTAAAAAAAGAAAACCATAGCTGGGGGCATCACAATGCCAGATTTCAGGTTGTACTACAAAGCTGTGATCAACAAGACAGTGTGGTCCTGGCACAAAAACAGACACATAGATCAATGGAACAGAACAGAGAACCCAGAAGTGGACCCTGAACTTTATGGTCAACTAATATTCGATAAAGGAGGAAAGACTATCCACTGGAAGAAAAACAGTCTCTTCAATAAATGGTGCTGGGAAAATTGGACATCCACATGCAGAAGAATGAAACTAGACCACTCTCTTGCACCATACACAAAGATAAACTCAAAATGGATGAAAAATCTAAATGTGAGACAAGAATCCATCAAAATCCTGAAGGAGAACACAAGCAACACTCCTTTTGAAGTCGGCCACAGTAACTTCTTGCAAGATACATCCACGAAGGCAAAAGAAACAAAAGCAAAGATGAACTACTGGGACTTCATCAAGATAAGAAGCTTTTGCACAGCAAAGGATACAGTCAACAAAACTCAAAGACAACCTACAGAATGGGAGAAGATATTTGCAAAAGACGTATCAGATAAAGGGCTAGTTTCCAAGATCTATAAAGAACTTATTAAACTCAACACCAAAGAAACAAACAATCCAATCATGAAATGGGCAAAAGACATGAAGAGAAACCTCACAGAGGAAGACATAGACATGGCCAACATGCACATGAGAAAATGCTCTGCATCACTTGCCATCAGGGAAATACAAATAAAACACTGAACTCTTAACAACTTTCTTACACTCACTGCTGGCCACTTAACCAGGCACATACACATCACAGATATTTTCTGGATCTCCTCAGATGGTCTTCATTCAATAGTGAGCCTTCATTCCTGCTTCGAGCCTGTGCTAAATAAAGAAGGCTCTGCATTTATAGTCAATCTTTCTCCTTTCCTCCAGACCTTGCTTGTAAATGCTTTCTCCTTATAAATTTGCAAAAAGCAGAGAAATAAATCCCAACTAGCTACTACTTTTACATGAGGGGAATTATCAATTCTAAAAGGACATGCGGGTCAACTAATATTCGATAAAGGAGGAAAGACTATCCATTGGAAGAAAGACAGTCTCTTCAATAAATGGTGCTGGGAAAATTGGACATCCACATGCAGAAGAATGAAACTAGACCACTCTCTTGCACCATACACAAAGATAAACTCAAAATGGATGAAAGATCTAAATGTGAGACAAGATTCCATCAAAATCCTAGAGAAGAACACAGGCAACACCCTTTTTGAACTCGGCCACAGTAACTTCTTGCAAGATACATCCACGAAGGCAAAAGAAACAAAAGCAAAAATGAACTATTGGGACTTCATCAAGATAAGAAGCTTTTGCACAGCAAAGGATACAGTCAACAAAACTCAAAGACAACCTACAGAATGGGAGAAGATATTTGCAAATGACATATCAGAAAAAGGGCTAGTTTCCAAGATCTATAAAGAACTTATTAAACTCAACACCAAAGAAACAAACAATCCAATCATGAAATGGGCAAAAGACATGAAGAGAAATTTCACAGAGGAAGACATAGACATGGCCAACATGCATATGAGAAAATGCTCTGCATCACTTGCCATCAGGGAAATACAAATCAAAACCACAATGAGATACCACCTCACACCAGTGAGAATGGGGCAAATTAACAAGGCAGGAAACAACAAATGTTGGAGGGGATGCGGAGAAAAGGGAACCCTCTTACACTGTTGGTGGGAATGTGAACTGGTGCAGCCACTCTGGAAAACTGTGTGGAGGTTCCTCAAAGAGTTAAAAATAGACCTGCCCTACGACCCAGCAATTGCACTATTGGGGATTTACCCCAAAGATACAGATGCAGTGAAACGCCGGGACACCTGCACCCCGATGTTTCTAGCAGCAATGGCCACGATAGCCAAACTGTGGAAGGAGCCTCGGTGTCCAACGAAAGAGGAATGGATAAAGAAGATGTGGTTTATGTATACAATGGAATATTCCTCAGCCATTAGGAACGACAAATACCCACCATTTGCTTCAACGTGGATGGAACTGGAGGGTATTATGCTGAGTGAAGTAAGTCAGTCGGAGAAGGACAAACATTATATGTTCTCATTCATTTGGGGAATATAAATAATAGTGAAAGGGAATATAAGGGAAGGGAGAAGAAATGTGTGGGAAATATCAGAAAGGGAGACAGAACGTAAAGACTGCTAACTCTGGGAAACGAACTAGGGGTGGTAGAAGGGGAGGAGGGCGGGGGGTGGGAGTGAATGGGTGAGGGCACTGGGGGTTATTCTGTATGTTAGTAAATTGAACACCAATAAAAAATTTAAAAAATAAAAAAAAAAATAAAAGGACATGCGTCACTGCCAAAATGCCCCCTATGTGTTCCAGGCTCTGAGATACATGGAGACTTTATATTGCAGGTATTTGTAGACAGTTCTTTCTAAACTTCAGGTGATATTTCCCTGGTTGTGGGGCTTCTCTGTAGACATTGCCACCATACTGGGTTTCTCTACTCACGTATCCCAATAATTGCTGAAGTTTTCTTATTTCACTTCTTGCCTCAGAGTCTCAACCTCTGATGGGGACAGAGTGCCCTTCTCAGAACCCCTCCACTCTCTTTTCTCTCCAGAAACCTCCCTCAGGCTAGAATATTTGCATCTTTTTGAGAGAGGCAACTCTCTCAGAAAGCATTTACTGAATGTTGTTAGGACAGACTTAATGTTCTGATTCTTAGAATTTTGGAAGTAAAATAACCCACCTCTTTCAAATCAAAGCCTTGCGTTTAAAAACAACTTATCTCTAGCTAGCCTGAGAGGCAGTCTTCCACCTCCAGTGCTGAGGCTCCTTCCATTTAATGCTGCTCAAGTAGAATAGGCAGATCATGGGTTCATAAGCACCTGAACTATTCATTCTGACCATGACTGAACAGTTGGGAACACAGGAGGTTGCCAGTAACTGAGCAGGTATTGAGCTCTTAGGGTCAAGGTTACTCCTTTGTTCTATGACTCACAGTCACTGTAATCTCTTCCCTTTGTCCAACCCAAGTCCTCCAGATGCCGCCTAAATTTTCTCCCAGGAGGATACAGTTTGACCAGACCTGTTTCTTTCCTATTATTGTTCATTTAATGTGACAGCTTCTCAGACAAACCCTTAGCTAGATTCACCCAGAAAGAAAGAGAGAGGATTCAAATAAATAAAATCAGAAATGAAAGAGGTGATGTGGGATCCCTGAGTGGCTCAGAAGTTTAGCGTCTGCCTTCAGCCCAGGGTATGATCCTGGGGTCCCAGGATCAAATCCCACATCGGACTCCCTGCATGGAGCCTGCTTCTCCCTCTGCCTGTGTCTCTGTCTCTGTCTCTCTCTCATGAACAAATAAATAAAATCTTAAAAAAAAAAGAGAAAGAGGTGATGTTACAACTGATACCACAAAAATACAAAATATCATAAGAGACTACTATGAACAATTATATACCAATTAGGCAACCTAGAAGAAATGAATGAATTCCTATAAACATAAAACCTACCAAGACTGAATCATGAAGAAATTTAAAATATGAATAGAACAACTACTAGTATGGAGACTAAGTCAGGAATCAAAAAACTTCCCAAGAAACAAAAGTCCAGGACAAGATGGCTTCACTGGTGAGTTCTACCAAACATTTCAAGAATGTTTAAAATTAATACCAATACTTCTCAAACTCTTCCAAAAAACAGAAGAGGGGGAAACACTTCCAAAGTCATTTTATAAGGTCAGCATTATTTTAATTCCAAACCAGGAAAGGGCACCACAAGAAAAGAATATTACAGTCCACTACCCATGGTGAACATACAGACAAAAAATTCCAAGTATCAAACCAAATTCAATGATATATTAAAAGGATTATACAGTATGATCAAGTGGGATTTATTCCAGGGCATTTAAAAAAAAGATTTTATTTATTTATTCATGAGAGACACAGAGAGAGAGAGGCAGAGACACAGACAGAGGGATAAGCAGGCTCCATGCAGGGAGCCTGACGTGGGACTCGATCCTGGATCTCCAGGATCAGGCCCTGGGCTAAAGGTGGTGCTAAACCACTGAGCCAACCAGGCAGCCCTATTCCAGGGCTTTAAGCATGGTTCAACATCCACAAATCAATGAGATATATCACATTAACAAAATGAGGGATAAAAATTATATGATCATTGAGGCACCTGGGTGGCTCAGTCAGTTAAGCCACCAACTCTTGTTTTTGGCTCAGGTCATGATCTCAGGGTTGTGAGATCAAGCCCCACATGGGCTTTGTACTAAGCATGGATCCTGCTTAAGATTCTCTCTCTTTCTCTCCCTCTGCCCCCCTGCAACACTCATGCTCTCTCTAAAAACTATTATATGATCATCTCAATGTATGGAAAAAAATATTTGACAAAATTCAATATCCACTTATAACAAAAGCTCTGAACAAAAATGTGTATAGAGGGAACATACCTCAACATGCCAGACCACCCTAAAATTATATAGTCCTGGAGGATGCTTCCACATGAAGCATTTGCTATTGCCTTCTGTCTACTAACTTCCCTTTGTAGTAAGGGTATCCCTTCAGGCCCTGGAAGGGGACCTCTCCGCCAAGCCCTAGGTCCTGTCCTCTTAGGGGCTTCTAGTGGCCTCAAGGGCAAGGCTATCATCACCAGGGGTATCAACTGAGAAACATGCTTCTTACCTTTCTTAGGTTACTCTTTGGCATGTCAGCAAAAGTCTTCTAGACTCAACAACCTAGGCCACGCTAATGACCTCAGGTGAAGATTGACAGCTGTTGTGAGAAGTGACATTCTTGGCCTACCCTTCTGCTGTACTTTAGTCATACTATTCTTTCCAGAATATAGTAACCTAGTTTTCACCGTGTGCTTTTGAGAAAACCATCCCTTCTGTCTTGTATGTTTTTCTTCCTCTTTTCTATTTTGAAAAGTCTTTCAAAATCTTGGTCAGTAATTCATTTTCTAATACTGTGCACCTTTTCTACGGCTTACATTTCTCGGACAATAGAGTATGGCCCCTCATAATCCCCACCACCTAGGAAGTGCACTCAGAACACACCTCTAAACTCTATTATCTCCCCACTATTAAAGGGAACCATGCTCCACTTTTACTATCTATATGTCACACACAATGCCTTGCATTGCAATGACTTATGATAGGCACCCCTGACCACAAGCTTGCTATGTTCAGGGTTCTTTGTGAAGTGGGCAAATTTTAGAATATAAGAACTTTCTGTCTTAAACTATACGGAGCATCTTCCTTATTTCTCTGTGAAAGCATACTGAAAACAAGCAAAAGTCACTGAGCTACTTGTTTCAGAAAATGCTGACTCCTGGAATAAGAATTTGGAGCTGGATAGAAAGATTACCAGTCTTGTCATCCAGGCTCTTACCAGCACTACAGAGTTACTGTATCATTCATTTTGCCTGCTCCTAGCCTTGCAAGGCCAAACCTAGACCCCCTCTAATCTTCCCCTTTCTGACACATTACTGAGACTCATGCAAGCTGGTGTTCTCCCTTATTGCAATAGGTTTAATAAACTTAGCTTTACCTGAACAGTAGGTTTTATGGTGGTCTTTTGAGAGGATGAAATTATTGAAAGGTTAAAAACCATGTCCATTGTCAAATAGCCATCAAGACGCAGAGCCTTATCAAGCCTAGATCTGTCTGAGGCAGCAGCAGCCTTTCTTTTAAATGGCTGTTTATCTTTTTTTTAAGATTTATTTATTTATTCATGTGAGAGAGAGAGAGAGAGGTTGAGACACAGGCAGAGAGAGAAGCAGGCTCCTTGTAGGGAGCCTAATGTGGGACTCGATCCCTGGACCCAGGATCACACCCTGAGCCAAAGCAGATGTTCAACCGCTGAGCCACTCAGGCACCCCAAATAAGCTGTTTATCAACATGAATGACTATTCATTATCTGATTGCACATGTACTTTGTCCACCAAACTGCAAGGCCCTTGAGGTTAGCCTCCCTGCAGCAAAGCTTCATTGCACTATGATCTCTATTAGTGTTTTTGAGAGGCAGGTAAATGCACATGTACCCCCATTTCTTCCTCTTGTACCACATTAAAAATACCTTTGACCTATTAGTTGTTAACACAATAAACCAATAAATATTCTTGATTTATTTTACTATAAGGTAGAGGAATTACCATGAACTTCCAAGAGTTACAGTAAGAGTTCATTGAGAGTTAACATATGAAAACAAAAAGAAAGGAAAAGCTGGAGAGAACTCAAGGCCAGGTATGTAGATGTCCTGATACCAGTTAATTATTCTGCACCCAATTCAAATGTGTGTGTTGGTGAGAGGCTTCTCACATGACTCTGGTGTCCTACAATTCAACTCAATTTCAACACTGTCTATCCTGGAGATAGCACCAGATTCCAGAGGTTAACAGCTCAGTACCATAAGACTGACCTCCCCACCATGTACTGTCAACCTAGACAAAGAGGTAGGCCAAGACAAGCTCAAACTGCCAGAAATTAAGTTTATTTGGGACTAGCAGAGGAATTGAAATTTGGGAAACACATACTGTAGCGAACTATAGGTAAATCCATTGAGAGTTTGGGGCAGGCTGTATTCATAGGCAAAAAGAACAAAGAAGGGGAAATCCAGCCAGATTCCAAGCAGTAAATTCATTGCCTTAAGGATAGAAATTTTTGGTGGATGTTCAATGGTCCAGAGATAAGTCTCAATCTTCTGTAAATCAGGCATTTATGGGAAATTAGTCTCTCAGTTATTAAGTTTTGTTCTCATGAGGGCACATGCATGAGATCTTCCATTTCATATCCTCCAGTTCCATTCTATATTGAAATCCTTTCAAAATACACATATTTCAAAAAAAAAAAAAATACACATATTTCAAATGCCAATCACAAGCCTGGAGTATCACCTATACTTCTGACCAGCTGGCTATACACATTCCTACTACCTCTCCTTGGGTTTCGTTAATTTGCTACAATGGCTCACAGAACTCAGAGAAGCATTTACTTAGGTTACTGGTTTATTATAAAAGCATATAACTCAGGAACAGACAAATGGGAGGCATGCAGAAGATGCGGTATAGGAAGGGCTTTCATACCAACTCCAGGTACCATTTTCCCAATCTCCAACCTAAAACTCCCCCAAACCCCTTCTTTTGGGTTCTTATGGAAGCTTAGTTACATAAGCATAAATAATTAAATTACTGGCCATGGTGATTCAATCTCCAAACTCTTTTCTCTCCCAATATCAGGGGGTAGGATGAAAATTTCAAACCTCTATTCAAGGTTGGTTTCCCTGGCAACCAGCTCCCATCCCATAGGGGTTTTCCCAAAAGTCACCTCATTAACATAAGCCTAGTTGTGGTGGAAAAGGACTTGTTATGAATAACAAGATACTCATTTCACCTTCATGTCTCTAAAGCATTTCAGGAACTGAGGACAAGAAACCAGATATTAGAATAAAAGATGCTTCTATTGCTCTTGTCATTCAGGAAATTCCAAGGGTTTGGGGAGCTATGAGCAAAGAACTGTGGAGGAGGACCAGATATAAGTGGGAAATATATATTTCATCATTTGAACGACCAAATATATATTTCTTATACGTCACAATGTCACAGTAATTAAAAGTGTGGATCCACTTGAATCCTGGCCCCACTTTATATTAGCCATATAACTTCAGGTGATATTCTTTCACCTTTCTGAGACTTTGTTTTTCCTCCTACAATATGAGGGTGATGGTACAACATATCTTACAGGGTTGTTGTGGAAATGAAATTCAGTAATTGATGTAAAGTTCTCAGCATTGGGCATGAAACACAGTAAATGTGTATAGTGATACATGTGATAATCACAAAATTTATGTGACAAATATTAGATGGGAAAATTTTTTTAAAATAAGTTTGGGAATAAAGTTTTTCCAAGAAGTGTGTAGAAGAAGAAAAATAAATTTCCCCCTCAGGAACCACTTAAAAGCATAAAGTTGAACAAAAATAAAAATGGCTACACTAATGCTTCAGTGAAGCTGGATTTTAAAGTAACCTTTTTCCTCTCAACTGGAGACTTCCCTTCCTCCCTTCTTGGCCTTCTGTTTCAGGAACCTGGTATCACTCTGAAAACATGACTAATGAGACTGGCAGCACATACATAATTCATGTTAAAACCAGCTAGATCCTGTTATTTCCCCCCATAACCCCTCACTAAGCCCCTTCCTCCAGGCAGGTTTGCAGTTATTGAAGGCCATTGCTTGCTACAGCCTCCTTTGCCCTGCAAAGCAATAGAGGTATTGTTCCTTTTTATCCCAAACTCTATCTTCATATTGTTTTGGCTCCAAAGCATGGAGGTAGGTTTTTGACAACATATCCACCTTTCTAGGTTCTTTGCTGAGACCCCACCATCCTGTAATAAAAGATTAACAGGACAAAAACAAACAGAAGGCTAACAATATATATATCTCCTGTATCCATGGGAGAGACCCAGGGAAACTGAGCAACTCTCCAAAATGGCCTAAGCTATCTTCTAAATAGCACCTCTGCTAAAGGCAAAAGAAACAAGTTGGGGCAGTATGGGGAAAGCCAGTTATGAAAGGTTACCAGGAAAAGCACAAAAACAAAGTTGTATACAATGGAATATTCCTCAGCCATTAGAAACAACAAATACCCAACATTTGCTTCGACGTGGATGGAACTGGAGGGTATTATGCTGAGTGAAATAAGTCAATCAGAGAAGGACAAACATTATATGGTCTCATTCATTTGGGGAATATAAAAATAGTGAAAGGGAATAAAGGGGAAAAGAAAAAATGAGTGGGAAATATCAGAAAGGGAGAGACAGAACATGAGAGACTCCTAACTCTGGGAAAGGAACTAGGGGTGGGGGAAGGGGAGGTGGGCGGGGGGTGGGGGTGACTGGTGACAGGCTCTGAGGGGGGCACTTGATGGGATGAGCACTGGGTGTTATTCTATATGTTGGAAAATTGAACACCAACAAAAATAAATTTACAAAAAAAAAAAGGTGTAGTTCTCATTCAGATTTGAGACCTTGCCTTCTTCATTGGTCAGAGTTTCTAGAAATGTAGTCATCCTTGTCTTACTGTTTGAGTAGACAGTTAAGATCTAACAGGATACCTGGAGGTCAGCTATGAGGAAGTCATGACCAGGTATCAGGAAGTTCAGAGGCCTGTCCTGGCAGTACACCACAAGAAGCTGGATCCAACCAGACAGGCCCAAGATGGCAGGTGCCATGACAGGAGATCTGTGATCTTCTTAGGAAGAAAAAGGGGAAACCCTGCTTCCCTCCCCAAGTGATGAATATGCCCCCCGCCCTTCAACGAGTGAACAACTGTCAATAAAAGATAGAAACCCACCCCCAGGGTGTGAAGCTCTCTCTTGAGCTCACTGGTCTCATAACTTTGAGAGTGTATTTTTCACTTTAATAAACTTTCCCACCTCTGTTACTCATCCATTGTGCTGCATGCCTGTCCTTGAATTCCTTCTCATGGCAAGACCAAAAACATTCAGCACTTCTTCAGGTATGGCTGGGTCAAAGCCCCAGGGCCTAGGGTCTCCCCAGTTCACCTGGTAACATTCCTGGTACTGAGAGGGAAACACCCTTGCAAATGGAGATTTTCCTTATAAATGTAAGTTTCTCTTACAAAATGGTAAATTTTACTTGGTTTTTAGAGCTTGTCCAATATCTACTGTTTAAAAAATAATGAGCTCAAGATAATCCTTATGCCAAAAAGGCATATTTTGGGGTGGCATATTTTGCTCCCCTTCAAGTACTACCCAACTGTGCCTTTGTGTGTTTGATGTCCAATGAGCATGTATTTGTTAGACAAAGGACACAGATCTTCTATCTATAGCCAGAGCTCCTTTGGCAGAGGGTGAAGCTGATTACATGGAAAACTTTGAGCAACTGAGCCAGGTGTGTAAGGATGGACAGAGGAGATGGAGAGAAGGGAAATTTGAGGTCATTTGGGCATTGCAGAGGTGGTGAATAAGATGAAGAAAAGGGTGGAATAGAACACTAGGCAGCAGAAGTCCACACCATAACCACTTCATAACCACTTCAGTGAACTCTGCCAAATTCATGGGCTGTCCAGTAAGAGTGTGTGGGGCTCTGCTCTGCATTCTGGTTCATGCAGGGAGAAATGGTGATCACACTTTCCTAAACATAGGGGCTGGAGGCAAAGGGGTAGCCTGGAAATCAAGGCTCAAGGAAGTGTGTACATAAATATCCAAAGGCAGGAGGTTCTATGGGACATCTGTGTTACCAAGGATGTGTAGCTTTATCCCTTTCAAGCCAAGTCGGCCTGAGGTCATGCTTGCCTAAGTCAAGGGCCTTCTGGGAACTCAGGTTCTTTCATTTTTTTCCACCCAAAGTCATTTTTCCTCTCATGGTCATAGGCAAAGATTTAAGAGCTCCATTCTTTATTTATTATTCTTATAAGATAGAGAACAATAATCTCTGCCTTATGAACCTCGTAAGCCTTATTTCATGTAGTAAAAATAATGTATGGAGCATCTACATATAGCCAGAGCAGACTTGGCTGCTAAGACATATAGCAAACCAGGCAGTTGGGTGTAGGGACCTAAGAATTTAATATATGAAGAGCCTTTAAAGTGCATGATATAGAACCATTATTCTCTGAGGGGCAGTGATTTGTGGTATAAATAGGGCTTCGGACAAGAACACAAGTGGAGGCCTATGAACTGTCTTTCCAAATACCTAGAAATCCTAAGTCAAGTTAATGATTTGTTGCTAAGTAACACATGGTCTACCTTTCTCTCTTGATAAGTATATCTTCATAGCAACCAGGAAGATGAGGCCCAAATTTAGAACTATTGGACCCTTTGGAGTGCTGAGCCAGAACATGGCAGGAGGGAGAGAACCAGCCCTAGATCCTTGCCAGTCTCAGGTCTCTGCTGGCCCCCTTTCTCCTCCCATGCCAACTCTACCTGCACTAGGTGGCCTGGCTTGTGCAGGTACAGGCACTTCAGTCTATATATCCCAGGCTTTATCCAAACTCTCTGCATAAACCACCTTTTTTTCCACCTCTCAGGCACTGGGATGCACACTTACATGCCAAAAGCCACTCTCAGGAGGACAGTCTCAAGGAGGAGGATCACTCAGTCTAGGAAGAGGGTAAAAAGTTGTTTGGGCACAGAAATCTTGAGTCTACATCTACAAGAAAGAATGTACAAGTACCAAGTGGTCATATTAACTTTTAACCACTAAATCATAAACTGAAGCATGTCAAAATTTAAGAGTTTATTTGAGCAAAAATCAATCTATATTAGGCAGCATCCAATCTAATAAATAGAAAAGAACTCTTAGGAGCTGTACAAAGTAAAAGATTTTTATAGGCAGAAAGGAGCAGGAACAAGGACATTATACTGGCAAAAAAAGTGGACTGGTTATTGCTGTTCTTTTTAAGAGAGGACAGGGATCTATTAGGCAGATTATCTAATTAGTGATAATCAGATGATTCCTGATTGATTGGCTTTAAAATTCCATTTCTGGGATAGCTGAACTTGTAATTAAGTGAAGTCACAGCTTAGTCACAGCAAGTCAGCTTGTAATTAAGTGAAGTCACAAGGCTTAATACAAACAACTCCATTTGAGGCCTAATGTGTTATTTGTTTTTAACAGACTACAGGACCTTAGACCCAAAGGGAGGACACAACTGGAACAAAGCCAAAGTGGGAATCCCAAAGGAAGAGGGCAAGAGGGCAACCCATGTCCAGGTCTAAAGTCAAGATTATTCAAATCGGAAGGCGGGGCAAGAGGGCGGAAGAGTAGGGTCTCCAAATCACCTGTCCCCACCAAATTATCTAGATAACCTTCAAATCATCCTGAAAACCTACGAATTCGGCCAGAGATTTAAAGAGAGACCAGCTGGAATGCTACAGTGAGAAGAGTTCACGCCTCTATCAAGGTAGGAAGACGGGGAAAAAGAAATAAAGACACAAAAGGCCTCCAAGGGGGAGGGGCCCCGCGAGGAGCCGGGCTGAGGTCGGGGCGAGTGTCCCCAGGACAGGAGAGCCCCGTCCTGGAGAAGCAGAAGCTGCACCAACCTTCCCGGGCGGAAAGGGGCTCCAGGGAGGTGGAGCAGGACCCAGGAGAGCGGGGATGCCCTCGGGCTCCCGGGGACACTAAGAGGCACCTGCGCCCCGGGAGAGTGCGCTGAGCTCCCTAAGGGCTGCAGCGCGCACGGGGGACCCGGAGCAGCTCGGGGGGGCTCGGGGGCGGCTCCGCGGACGGGGGCTGCGGGGTGGGAGCAGCTCGGGGGGCTCGGGCGGAGGAAGAGGCTCCGCAGGGGGCTGCGGGGCGGGAGCAGCTCGGGGGGCTCGGGGGCGGCTCCGGGGCGGCTCCGCGGAGGGGGCTGCGGGGCGGGAGCGCGAATCCAACAGCGCAGGCTACGGAGCACAGGGCGCCAGGACACAGCCCAGGATCCGGCCTCCCCTGGGAAAGGCAGAGGCCGGGAGTGCCCAGGACAGCGAGGACGCTCCTGCCCCGAGCTGAGCACATCAGCGGCCGCGCCCCGGAGCCTCCAGGCCCTGCAGACGGAGAGCTCCGTGGTTACAGAGCTGCAGAGCTGGCCCCGCCACTGCGGTTGTTCCTCCTGGGGCCTCACGGGGTAAACAACCCCCCTGAGCCCTGCACCAGGCAGGGGCAGAGCAGCTCCCCCAAGTGCTAACACCTGAAAACCAGCGCAACAGGCCCCTCCCCCAGAAGACCAGCTACACGGACAAGATCCAGGGGAAGTCAAGGGACTTAAAGTATACAGAATCAGAGGATACTCCCCCTTGTTTTTTTGTTTTGTTTTGTTTTGTTTTGTTTTTGGAATTCTGTTTGCTTCCCCGCCCCCCTTTTTTTCTTTTTTTCCTTCTTTTTTTTTCTTTTTTCTTTTTCTTTTCTTCTTTCTCTTCTCTCTTTTTCTCCTTTTCCCAATACAAGTTGTTTTTGGCCACTCTGCACTGAGCAAAATGACTAGAAGGAAAACCTCACCTCAAAAGAAAGAATCAGAAACAGTCTTCTCTCCCACAGAGTTACAAAATCTGGATTACAATTCAATGTCAGAAAGCCAATTCAGAAGCACTATCATACAGCTACCAGTGGCTCTACAAAAAAGCATAAAGGACTCAAGAGACTTCATAACTGCAGAATTTAGATCTAATCAGGCAGAAATTAAAAATCAATTAAATGAGATGCAATCCAAACTAGAGGTCCTAACAACGAGGGTTAATGAGGTGGAAGAACAAGTGAGTGACATAGAAGACAACTTGATGGCAAAGAGGGAAACTGAGGAAACAAGAGACAAAAGATCATTAGGACATATTAAGGGAAATCTAGTGACAGCCTGAGGAAGAAAAATCAACACTTAACTAGAGTTCCTGAGGGCACCGAAAGGGTCAGAGGGCCAGAATATGTATTTGAACAAATCATAGCTGAAAACTTTCCTAATCTGGGAAGGGAAACAGGCATTCAGATCTAGGAAATAGAGAGATTCCCCCTAAAATCAATAAAAATTGCTCAATACCTCCACATTTAATAGTGAAGGTTGCAAATTCCAAAGACAAAGAGAAGATCCTTAAAGCAGCAAGAGACAAGAAATCTCTTTTATGGGGAGAAATATCAGATTAACAGCAGACCCCTCCACAGAGACCTGGCAGGCCAGAAAGGGCTGGCAGGATATATTCAGGGACCTAAATGAGAAGAAAATGCAACCAAGAATACTTTATCCAGCAAGGCTCTCATTCAGAATAGAAATAGAGATAAAGAGCTTCCAAGACAGGCAGGAACTGAAAGAATATGTGACCACAAAACTAGCTCTGCAAGAACATTATATGTTCTCATTCATTTGGGGAATATAAATAATAGTGAAAGGGAATATAAGGGAAGGGAGAAGAAGTGTGTGGGAAATATGAGAAAGGGAGACAAAACATAAAGACTCCTAACTCTGGGAAAGGAACTAGGGGTGGTGGAAGGGGAGGAGGGCGGGGGGTGGCGGTGAATGGGTGAAGGGCACTGAGGGGGGCACTTGACCAGATGAGCACTGGGTGTTATTCTGTATGTTGTCAAATTGAACACCAATAAAAAAATAAATTTATTATAAAAAAAAAGAAATTGTAAGGGGGACTCTTAAAATTCCTCTTTAAAAAGAAGTCTGATGGAACAATCCACAAAAACAAGGACTGAATAGGTATCATGATGACACGAAACTCATATCTTTCAATAGTAACTCTGAGCATGAATGGGCTTAATGACCCCATCAAAAGGCGCAGGGTCTCAGACTGGATAAAAAAGCAGGACCCATCTATTTGCTGTCTAAAAGAGACTCATTTTAGACAGAAGGACACCTACAGCCTGAAAATAAAGGTTGGAGAACCATTTACCATTCAAATGGTCCTCAAAAGAAAGCAGGGGTAGCCATCCTTATATCAGATAAACTAAAATTGACCCCGAAGACTGTAGTGAGAGATGAAGAGGGACACTATATCATACTTAAAGGATCTATCCAACAAGAGGACTTAACAATCCTCATATATATGCCCCGAATGTGGGAGCTGCCAAATATATCAATCAATTAATGACCAAAGTTAAGACATACTTAGATAATAATACACTTATACTTGGTGACATCACTGTAGTGCTTTCTACAATCAATTGCTCTTCTAGGCACAACATCTCCAAAGAAACGAGAGCTATAAATGATACACTGGACCAGACGGATTTCACAGATATCTACAGAACTTTACACCCAAACGCATCTGAATACACATTCTTCTCAAGTGCACATGGAACTTTCTCCAAAAGAGACCACATAATGGGTCACATATCAGGTATTAACCAATACCAAAAGATTGGGATCGTCCCCTGCATATTCTCAGACCATACAGCCTTAAAATTAGAACTAAATCACAACAAGAAGTTTGGAAGGACCTCAAACACATGGAGGTTAAGGACCATCCTGCTAAAGGATGAAAGGGTCAACCAGGAAATTAAGAAAGACTCAAAAAGATTCATAGAAACTAATGAGAATGAAGATACAACCATTCAAAATTTTTGGGATGCAGCAAAAGCAGTCCGAAGGGGGAAATACATTGCAATACAAGCAGCCATCCAAAAACTGGAAATAACTAAAACATAAAAGCTAAACTTACACCTAAAGGAGCTAGAGAAAAAACAGCAAATAGATCCTACACCCAGCAGAAGAAGAGAGTTAATAAAGATTTGAGCAGAACTCAGTGAAATCAAGACCAGAACTGTGGAACAGATCAACAAAACCAGGAGTTCAATCTTTGAAAGAATTAATAAGATAAGTAAACCATTAGCCAGCCTTATTAAAAAGAAGAGTGAAAAGACTCAAATTAATAAAATCATGAATGAGAAAGGAGAGATCACTACCAACACCAAGGAAATACAAACGATTATAAAAATATATTATGAGCAGCTATATGCCAATAAATTAGGTAATATAGAAGAAATGGACGCATTTCTGGAAAAACAAAAACTACCAAAACTGGATCTGGAAGAAATAGAAAACCCTAACAGGCCAATAGCCAGGGAGGAAATTGAAGCAGTCATCCAAAACCTCCCAAGTCACAAAAGTCCAGGGCCCGATGGCTTCCCTGGGGAATTCTACCAAACGTTTAAAGAAGAAACCATACTTATTCGACTAAAGCTGTTTGGAAAGATAGAAAGAGATGGAGTACTTCCAAACTCGTTCTATGAGGCCAGCATCACCTTAATTCCAAAACCAAAGACCCCATTGAAAAGGAGAATTACAGAACAATATCCCTGATGAACATGGATGCAAAAATTCTCAACAAGATACTAGCCAATAGGATCCAACAATACATTAAGAAGATTATTCACCATGACCAAGTAGGATTTATCCCCAGGATGCAAGGCTGACTCAACACTCATAAAACAATCAATGTGATTCATCATATCAGCAAGAGAAAAACCAAGAACCATATGACCTCCTTTCAATAGATGCAGAGAAAGCATTTGACAAAATACAGCATCCATTCCTGATCACAGCTCTTCAGAGTGTAGGGATAGAGGGAACATTCCTCGACATCTTAAAAGCCATCTATGAAAAGCCCACAGCAAATATCATTCTCAATGGGGAAGCACTGGGAGCTTTTCCCCTAAGATCAGGAACAAGACAGAGATGTCCACTCTCACCACTGCTATTCAACATAGTACTAGATGTCCTGACCTCAGGAATAGACAACAAAAACTAATAAAAGGCATTCAAATTGGCAAAGAAGAAGTCAAACTCCCCCTCTTCGCAGATGACATGATACTCTATATAGAAAACCCAGAAGACTCCACACCAAAATTGCTAGGACTCATACAGCAATTTGGCAGTGTGTGAAGATACAAAATCAATGCCCAGAAATCAGTGGCATTTCTATACACTAACAATGAGACTGAAGAAAGAGAAATTAAGGAGTCAATCCCATTTACAATTGTACCCAAAAGCATAAGATACCTAGGAATAAACCTAACCAAAGAGGTGAAGGATCTATGCCCTAAAAACTGCAGAACACTTCTGAAAGAAATTGAGGAAGACACAAAAAGATGGAAAAATATTCCATGCTTATGGATTGGCAGAATTAATATTGTGGAAATCTCAATGCTACCCAGGGCAATTTACACGTTTAATGCAATCCCTATCAAAATACCGTGGACTTTCTTCAGAGAGTTAGAACAAATTATTTTAAGATTTGAGTGGCATAGAAAAGACCCCGAATAGCC
Organism: Canis lupus baileyi; assembly: GCF_048164855.1. Lineage (NCBI taxonomy): Eukaryota > Metazoa > Chordata > Mammalia > Carnivora > Canidae > Canis > Canis lupus. The sequence continues at coordinate 26,351,461 of NC_132857.1, read as the reverse complement.
AAGGGAATTTTAAAAAAGAAAACCATATCTGGGGGCATCACAATACCAGATTTCAGGTTGTACTACAAAGCTGTGGTCATCAAGACAGTGTGGTACTGGCACAAAAACAGACACATAGATAAATGGAGCAGAATAGAGAATCCAGAAGTGGACCCTCAACTTTATGGTCAACTAATATGAGACCTAAGAGGAAAGACTAACCACTGGAAGAAAGACAGTCTCTTTAACAAATGGTGTTGGGAAATTTTGACATCCACATGCAGAAGAATGAAACTAGACCACTCTCTTGGACTTTACACAAGGATAAACTCAAAATGGATGAAAGATCTAAATGTGAGACAAGATTCCATCAAAATCCTAGAGGAGAACACAGGCAACACCCTTTTTGAACTCGGCCACAGTAACTTCTTGCAAGATACGTCCACGAAGGCAAAAGAAACAAAAGCAAAAATGAACTAGTGGGACTTCATCAAGATAAGAAGCTTTCACAGCAAAGGATACAGTCAACAAAACTAAAAGACAACCTACAGAATGGGAGAAGATATTTGCAAATGTCCTATCAGAAAAAGGGCTAGTTTCCAAGATCCATAAAGAACTTATTAAACTCAACAGCAAAGAAACAAACAATCCAATCATGAAATGGGCAAAAGACATGAAGAGAAATCTCACAGAGGAAGACATAGACATGGCCAACAAGCACTTTACTCCCTTTCACTATTTTTAATATTCCCCAAATGAATGAGACCATATAATGTTTGTCCCTCTCTGATTGATTTACTTCACTCAGCATAATCCCCTCCAGTTCTATCCACTTTGAAGTAAATGGTGGGTATTCATCGTTTCTAATGGCTGAGTAATATTCCATTGTATATATAGACCAAATCTCCTTTATCCATTCATCTTTTGATGGGCACCAAGGCTCCTTCCACAGTTTGGCTATTGTGGACATTGCTGCTAGAAACATCAGGGTGCAGGTGTCCTGCCATTTCACTGCATCTGTATCTTGGGGGTAAATCCCCCACAGTACAATTCCTGGGTCATAGGGCAGTTCTATTTTTAACTCTTTGAGGAACCTCCACACAGTTTTCCAGAGTGGCTGTACCAGTTCACATTCCCAAGAGGAATGCAAGAGGTTTCCCCTTTCTCCACATCCTCTCCAACATTTGCTGTTGTTTCCTGTCTCAGTCATCTTAATAAATGGATAAAGTGTATTGGAAAAATTTCAATGTGTTCATGATAAAACTCTTAACAAATTAGGCATAGAAAGAACATATCACATTATAATAGAGCCTTATATGTCAAGTCCACAGCTAACATTATATACTCAGTGATGAAAGAATAAAAACTTTTCCTCTAAGATCGGGAAAAAGACAAGGGTTCCCACTCTCACTACTCCTATTAAACAGAGAAAATATGGGGCACCTGGGTGTCTCAGTCTTCTGACTCTTCATTTCAGCCCAGGTCATGATCTTGGGGTCCTGGGATCTATCCCCACATCAGGCTCCCTCCTCAGTAGGAAGTCCACTTCTCCCTCTCCTGCTGCCCCTCCCCCACTCATGCTCTCCCTCAAATAAATAAATAAAATCTTAAAAAAAAACATAGAAGATAGAACTACTGTATGATCCAGCAATTCCACTTCTAAGTATTTATCCAAAGGAAAGCATAACATTAACCAAAAAGAAATGTTCACCCACATATCACTACAGCATTATGTACAATAGCCAGATTTGAAAACAATCAGAAAGTCCACTAATAGATGAATGGATAAAAAAGTTGTGGTATATAAATAATGAAATATTATCCAGTGTTAATAAAAAACAAGGAAATCCTACAATTTGTGACATTTAATGGACCTTGAATGCATTATGCTAAGTGAAATACATCAGAGAAAGACAAATACTGAATCATCTCACTTACATATGGATTCTTGAAGAAGAGAAAACAACTCTTAGAAAAGGAGATCAGATTTTTGGCTACCATAGAAGAGTGTAAGGAAAGGAATAATTGGGGGGAAATGATTAAAAGTATAAACTTTCCGTTATAAGAGGAATAAGTACTATGAATATAATAGAAAACATGTTGACTACAGCAAACACTTCCCTATATAGAGAAGTTGGGAAGACAATGAATCCCAAAAGTTTTCATCATAAGGAGAAAACATTTTTCACCATTATTTTCTTCTTTCATTTCTTTCTATTTAATCCATATGAGAATATGGATAGTTCAACCTATTGTAATTATTTCACAATGTATATAAATCAAATCATTATGCTCTGTGCCTCAAATTTATTCAGTAATGTATGTCAGTTATTTCTCAATAAAACAAGGGGGAAAATATTTTGGGGGAAAAATTCCTTGGAAAAATAATAAATCATTACCTATTTTATACTGAGTATGGATCATGAAGATGAAAAGTAGTTCATGACAAAATTTCATTCATTTTTATGGCTGAGCAATATTCCATTGTATATACATATCACATCTTCTTTATCCACTTATCAGTTGATGGATATGTGGACCCTCTATAATTTGGCTATTGTTGATAATGCTGCTATAAAGATCAGGGTGCATGTGCCCTTCAAATCAGAATTTTTGTATTCTTTGGTTAAAAACCTAGTAGTACAATTGCAATGACACAGATGAAGCTAGAGAGAGCTTTGTGCTAAGCTAAATAACTGAGTCAGAAAAAGACAAGTACCATATGATTTCATTCATATGTGGAATTTAAGAAACAAGACAAATCAACACAGGGAGAAAAAAGAGAGAGGCAAACCAAGAAACAGACTCTTATGTATGGAGAACAAACTGATGGCTACTAGAGGAGAGGTGGGCAGGAGAAAGGGTTAAATAGAGGATTGGGATTAAAGAGTATACTTGTGATGAGTACTCCATGTTATATGTAAGTGATGAATCACTAAATTCTATATGAGAAGCTAATATTACACTGCATGTTAACTAACTGAAACTTAAATAAAAATTTTTTGGGAAAAAAAGAAGCATGGGGAAAGATTTAAGCTTACCTCATTAAAACTATACTGTGTCAAAATAAACTTCTTTCAAGCAATATCTTCATTAAAATATATGTGCTAGTTTAAAAAAAGTAGCTCAAGAATAAAAGAAATGGAAATTCTAAAAAAAAAAAAAAAAAGGAAATGAACCACTGGATAATCCTAATCAAATACTCTTGAGAGAAAAGACTTTGCGTAACCATGTATTTGATAGCTTAGAACATTTTTGTCAAATTAACAGGCATAATGAGATTGACGGGTTGCCCCTCACTGTACTAGATATAATTGAAAAAGAACAGTATGAGCTCAAGAATTCAAATTCCCAGCTGAAATACCACATAAATGGCCTGAAAGCTTCTATGTATGCCCTGAAAGAAACATCTCCTGCAGCTGCAGAGATGGCATTGCTGAAAACCAAACCAAAAGTCTCATCCTGCAAATGGCTAAATTATAACACAAGTTGATTTCTCAACTCTGGATTTCTGGTCTTAAAGTGAGTACATTGGGAAGGAATGGAATCCTGAGAGTTGAAATGAGGGCATGCAGGAAGACTGATAAAGCTAGAGACACAGTCTATAAATTCTAATGAGTCTTCCTTGCCAGTAAGAGGCCTCTCTATCCCTGTATAGGGAGATTAAGCCTGCTTTGCCTGAGGAAACTGTAATAACTCCCTTGAGATAGTTGGCTTATAAGACACTGATGGTTCTCCTCAGGACCTATCCACCTCCTCTCATTTTTGAGGATCAGACTTAAGTCCCAGCAGGCTCTAAAGGTGAGGTAAAAAAGTACAGTCAATGAGATACGGCACACTACAAAAGAACTACATGGTGTTCCCAAATTATACCAGCAGAAATATGGAGAATATGTGAGAATGACTACTAAAACTGTGGGTTAATGTAGTCCCAATAGTTTATTGTTTCCCTTAGGAGACATAGCTAGAAATTGTTGCTATGACTAATATACAAGAGATTACTGCCTATGTTTTCTGCTGGGATTTTCATTGCTTCATGTCTTACATTTAAGCCTTTAATCCATTTCTCTATACGGTGTTAGAAAGTTGCATTCTTTTGCATGTAGCTGTCCAGTTTTCTAAGTAGTATTTATTGAAGAGACTGTCTTTTCCTCATTGTATATTCTTGCCTCCTTTGTCATAAATTAATTGACCATGTTAGCATGTGTTTATTTCTGGACTCTATATTCTATACCATTTTTTAAATTTTATTTATTTATTCATGAGAGACACAGAGAGAGATGGGGAGGGAGAGAGAGAGAGAGACAGAGAGAGAGGCAGACACAGGCAGAGGGAGAAGCAGGCTCCTGCATGGATGGAAGCCTGCTTCTCATGGGAGAAACAAAACAAATCAACACAGGGGAGAAAAAAGAGAGAGGCAAACCAAGAAACAGACTTCTACATATAGAGAACAAACTGGACCTTGGAGTTTCCTCCATGCAGGAAGCCTGGTGTGAGACTCCATCCTGGGACTCTAGGATCAAGCCCTGGGCCAAAGGCAGTGCTAAACCACTGAGCCACCCAGGCTGCCCCTCTATTCTATACTATTAATCTATGTGTCTATTTTGTGCCAGTCTCATATTGTTTTGATTACTACACTTTTGTAGCATATAATGAAATCTAGGATTGTGATACCTCCAGTTTGTTCTTCATTCTCAAGATTGCTTTGGCTATTCAGGGTATTTTGTGGTTCCATATAAATTTTAATATTAAAAACCTTTTGCAGCAGAGGGAACCATCAATAAAACAAAAAGGCAAACTACTAAATTAGAGAAGATATTTACGAGTGATATGTAAAATAAGAGGTTAATAACCAAAATATTTAAAGAACTTACACAACTCAACACAAACACACACACACACACACACACACACACACATATCTAATTTACAAAATGGGTAGAGGATGTGAATAGAAATTTTTCCAAAGAAGACATACAAATGATCAATAGGCACATGAAAAGACACTCAACATCAGTTATCATCAGGGAAATGCAAATCAAAACCACAATGAGACATGACCTTACACCTGTTAGAATGGCTAAAATCACAAAAACAAGTAACAACAAGTGATGGTGAGGATGTGGGGGAAAGTAACTCTCATGCACTATTGGTGGAAATGTAAATTGGTACAGCCACTATGGAAAACAGTATGGAGGTTTCTCGAAAATGTAAATACTATATGATTGATTAATTACACTAATGGGCATTTACACAGAGAAAATGAAAAAACTAGTTCAAAAAGGTATAGACCTCCCCATGTTTATTGCAGCATTATTTACAATAGGTAAGATATGAAAGCAAACTAAATGTGATAGATAAATGGAAAAAGAAGAGTGTGTGTGTGTGTGTGTGTGTGTGTGTGTGAGAGAGAGAGAGAGAGAGAGAGAGAGATGGAATAACACAGAAATAAAAAACGATGAGATCTTGCTATTTGCAAATGGATGGACCTAAAGGGTATTATGCTAACTGAAATAAGTTAGAGAAAGACAAATATCAAATGAAATATATATACTTATATGTTAGAATCTAATACACAAACATAAAAGCAGAATCAGACTCATAAATACAGAGAACAATTGATGGTTTCCCAGAGGAAAGAGGGTGGGAGGACAGGCAAAATAGGTAAAGAGGAATGAGAGGTATAGGTTTTCAGATTTTTAATGAATAAGTCATAGAAATAAAATGAACAGCATAGTCAATGATGCTGTATGGTATTTTACGGTGACAAAAGGTCACCATACCTGTGGTGAGCATAACATAAGCATAGAAATGTTGAATTACTATGTTGTATAGCTTGTATATGTGAAACTAATGTAACATTATGTGTTAATATACTTTTAAAAAACTTACAAAAAAGGAGTTTGGGGAAATGGTAGAAGGAACATAAAGTTAGATCAGGCCAAATTTCAATATATGAGCCCACTAAGCAGAGATTTTGGATTAATGGTGCAGTTTAGAAGGTTAGAAAATATCTAATCACTTGGTGGGTTGATGGAAACATGGAAAAAAAAAGGTTGCCTACCCTAAATGAAGTTGAAGTGGTGACTTGTCTTGGTATAAGGTAAAGAAAAGGACTCAAAGTCCTAGATAGTGGAATGGTAGAATTTATCTTTCAAGACATACTCATTCACCCCAAAGGGGGCAAGAAGATATACCTTTCACCTTGACTGTGACAAATAAATTTGTGAGGGGACTTCTAGAATCTCTGAAGTGTTCTGTGGTTATTCTTGTCCATATGCTAGAAATTGCAGTGAGAACTCCTGCTATTGAATGAGAAACCTAGACATAATGGAGATAATTGGATCCCAGGATGACAGAGGCCAAGTGATGGCACTTAAAGGAAAGATGGGCACAGTTACTATAATGGACAGCAGAGTTAAAACAGTACTCAAAATAGTCTGATCCACAGAGACTTATATGTATGGCATTGGCTAGATGATCAGTGTTCCTATGAGTAAAAATATTTACTTAATCCATATAAGTAGAAGAGTTTAGGTCAAGCAAACTGACATCGAACTTGCTTTATAAAAGCAGAGTCGTCACCTTTCAATCTATTCCCAGAATTGTGACAATTGCTGATTCAGAACCCCTTGAATAAAAGGAGGCTGGGTCCTCTTAAGGAAGAATCCTGGGATACTACTAGAAATTCATACTATTAATCTTTCTTCCAGCCTTTCCCCAATACACTGGAAAGGTGACTGTGCATTGAGGGAAAGGAAATAACCATACTTTGCGGGTATTATAGGACACTGGCTCTGTACTGACACTAATTTTAGGAGACTCAAAATGTTACTGTGATCCACCGGTCAGAGTTTGGGTTTATAGAAGTCACATGATCAATGAAGTTCTAACTCAGGTCCATTTCCTATGGTCCAGAGGGTCCTCAAACCCATCCTGTGGTTATTTCCCCAATTCCAGAATGTCTGATTGGATCTGACATACTCAGCAACTGGCAAAATCCCTGTTTTGGTTCTAAAACCTGTGGAGTGAGGGCTATTAAGATAGTAATCATAATAAAAATAATAATAATAATAATAATAATAATAATAATAAACAAGTCAAGGCTGCTGGAACTTGTCTCTACCTAGAAGAATAAAATTTTAAAAAAACAGCAATGCTGCATTTCTAGAGGGATTCAGAGATTAGTGCCACCATCAAATACTTAAAGGATGCAGGAATGTTAGCTCCCACAACATCCCCATTCAACTCACACATTCTGCATGTGTGACCCATGCAGAAAAACAAATAGATTAATTAAAGTGGATTATCATAAGCTTAATCAGGTGGTGAATACAATTGCAGCTGCTACACCAGGTGTGTATTCATTGCTACAGCAAATTAGTGTGTCCCCTGGTACCTGGTATGCAGCTATTATTTCTGACAAATGCTTTTTTTTCTCCATACATGTTAATAATATATGCCACCAGAAGCATTTTGCTCTTGTCTGCCAAAACTAGAAATACACCTTCACTATCTTATGTCAGGAGTCTATTGACTCTTTAGCCCTTTACCATAATTTAGTTTGCAGGAATCTTGATTACCTTTCTCTTCCACAAGGTAACACACTTGTCCATTACATTAGTAACAATAACCTCAACAGACCTAGTGACCATAGCTAGTTCCCATGATCTTATTGGTAAGATAATCGTATGTCAGAGGGTGGGGAATAAATCTGTCAAAAATTGAGGGGTCTTCTATCTTAGTAAAATATCTAGAGGCCACACAAGCTCCAATTCTGTCCCCTTGATCTATTGATCTATTAGAGCATATGTAGCCCAACTATCAAAAGTGACCTTTGACATGCTCTAAAGGAGGTCTTTGTGATATCACTATCACCTCAGGGTTCCAAGCCCTCACGATTTCTAGCAAAATCACCTGGAAAACTAGCATTTGTCAGTACAACTCTGGAGGTAATGTTGGTAAAGTGGTTAGAAGCCCTCATGCTCTGGCATCAGGAATATATGGGCTGAGATCCTGTCCTACTACTGAGCTTTGCGAATTTGTGCAAGTTGTAATTTTTCAGTGACACAATTTCTACATTTTACAAACCAAAATAGGGCAGCTCCGGTGGCTCAGCAGTTTAGCACCGCCTTCAGCCCAGGGTCTGATCCTGGAGACTCGGAATCAAGTTCCACATCAGGCTCCCTGCATGGAGCCTGCTTTTCCCTCTGCCTGTGTCTCTGCCTCCCTCTCTCTCTCTCTGTATCTATCATTAATAAATAAATCTTTAAAAAAATCTTTAAAAACCAAAGTAATAGTCTTCACTACTAGAGCTGTTGGGCAGATTGAATGAGAAAATGCATAAGCAGCTCTTCCTGAGTTTCCAGGTTTAAAAAATGTTTATGCTGTTCCTACTCTCATTATGATATAGGAAAGATGTCAAGGTTTGAAGCTGGGGGATCCCTGGGTGGCTCAGCGGTTTAGTGCCTGCCTTTGGCCCAGGGCCCGATCCTGGAGTCCCGGGATCGAGTCCCGGGATTGAGTCCCACGTTGGGCTCCCCGCATGGAGTCTGCTTCTCCCTCCTCCTGTGTCTCTGCCTCTCTCTCTCTCTGTGTGTGTCTATCATGAATAAATAAATAAATCTTAGGAAAAAAAAAAAAGGTTTGAAGCTGATGGCCAAGAAAGAATTCTTAAGATGTCTTTGGTGCAAAAAGGTTGTTTTATTAAAATACAGGAACAAGACCCATGGGCAGAAAGTGCTGCACTGTGGTCATGAGGAGTGGCTCATTATATACCTTCAAGTTGGGAGGGTGTTAGGGATACCACCAGTTTCCAAGGAATTTGGAAGTAAGGCTTCTTGGCCCTGGAGGGGGTCAGCTCTTGCTAGGAAGAGGTCCTACATTACTATCTAATATAACCTTAGTCATAAGACCCTTCAGACGTATATCTGTGGGTCTATGCTTGGGGAATGATTGCCAACCGGTATCTTGGTGGGTAGAGATAAAGGAAGTTTCCAAAGGAATTTTTACATGTGAAAGTAGACTTTACAGGATCCTGGGGTTGACCTAAGATTGCCTTTTGCCCTTAGCAAAGTATTAATATTGAGGCAGCTGAATTCCTAGAGGAATGCTACTCTGCCATGTGAATGGGGTGTGAGTAGTAAGGAAATTTAATTTTTCTTTTTCTTTGTTTCCCATATCTATTATTTAAGACAACAGAAATGAACATAGGTCTCCCAACAAAGTGAAGCCAAGAAACTTCCTCCCATGATCTGACACATATGAAAGTGTAATTGCTGTTAAGTAAATCTAGATTTTATCTATTTTTAGCAATCACAGTACTCTACTAATTCACATTAGATTTTATAAATGCTAAGAATTCTTTTCTTTGCATGCCAATGATGCCAACCCATTTCCACACAGTACTTGAATCTCTAGTTTTTCCAATTAGAAATGTTAAGGTAATCCACGTATACAACAACAACAAAAATCAAATGTATAATGGAATTTAGTGCATTCCTATATAAGAATGATTTCCTATCCTTAAATCCCAATTCCCCTATTCTCTTCCATAAAAGGGACTAACATCACCAAGTTTTTATGTCTTCCATAGATAAATACTGGACTCTCTCTCTCATCCTTTTCCTTTTCGTACACTATTAGTTCCATGATAATCTCATTAATGTGCATTTTTATTTCATTATATATATCAGGAGATTGATACATAAAAGTTCACTTTATTCTTTTTAATATCTGCATGGTATTCTAAGAATATCTTATTTATTTTTGTTCCAATTTTTGCCACTAAACATTGTTAAATTAATACTTTATACATATATTTTCACACATATTGTACCTCTAGGAAAATTTTTAGAACTAACAATGTATATTCTTTTCTTAAATGAGTTATAAAAATCTTTATTATCACTAAAAATTTAAGGTATATGGATTTTCCTACTCTCTCATCATTATAATAAATAATCAAAATTTTTGAGTAATTAAATAGATGAAAATGGTATCTCAGTAAGTGAATTCATTAAAGTCTCAGTATACAAAGTCAATATACAGAAATCTGTTGCATTTCTGTATAGTAACAATGAAGCAGTAGGAAGAGAAATTAAGAAAATAATCCCATTTACAATTGCACCAAAATTATAAAGTACCCAGGAATAAACTTAACCAAAGAGGTTAAACATCTGTACTCTGAAAACTATAAAACATTGATGAAAGAAATTGAAAATGACAGATAAATGGAAAGACCTTACATCCTCATGCATTGGAAGAACAAATATTATTAAAATGTCTGTATTACCAAAAGCAACCTACAGATTCAATTCAATCCTTATCAAAATACCAACAGCATTTTCACATAACTAGAACAGAAAATCTTAAAATTTGTATGGAACCACAAAAGAAACAATCTGAAAACAAACAAAACAAATCTTCAAAGCAATCTTGAAAAAGCAAAGCTGGAGACCTTCTAATTCCAGATTTCAAATTATAGTACAAGACAGTAGTAATCAAAATAGAATGGTACTGGCACAAAAATAGATACATAGATCAATAGAACTGAGTAGAAAACCTAGAAATAAACCCAAAATTAAATGGTAAATTAATTTTTGACAAAGCAGAAAAGAATATCACAAAGGCAGTCTCTTCAATAAACAGTGTTGGGAAAACTGTACAGCTACATGCAAAAGAATGAAACTAGAGCACTTTCTTATACCACATACAAAAATAAATTCAAAATGGATTATAGGCCTAAATGTGATACGTGAAACCATAAAAATCCTAGAAGAGAGCAGAGGCACTTATATTTATGACATTGGCTATAGCAACATTTTTCTAGATATGTCCCCTGAGGCAAGGGAAACAAAAGCAAAAACAATTAAGAATACATCAAAACAAAAAGTTTCTGTACAGCAAAGGAAAAAAAATCAACAAAACTAAAAGGTAATCTACTGAATGGAAGAAGGTATTTGCAAATGACATATTCAATAAGAAGTCAGCATCCAAAATATATAAGAAACTTCTACAAGTCAACACCAAAAACAAACAAAAAGTCCAATTAAAAATGGGGCAGAATAATAAAACAGTCATTTCTACAAAGAAGACATGCAGATAATGAACAGACACATGAAATGATCATCAGGTAAATGCAAATCAAAACTACAATGAGATATCATTTGCACCTTGCACCAGAATTGCTAAAATTGAAAACACAAGAAACAGTAAGTGTTGGTGAGGATGTAGAGAAAAAGGAACCCTTGTGCACTGTTGGCGGGATTTCAAACCAGTGCAGCCACTGTGGAAAACAGTATGGAGGTTCCTCAAAAAGTTAAAAATAGACCTACTCTATGATGTAGTAATCACACTAGTGGATATTTATCCAAAAGACATTAATTCAAAGAGATACATGCACCCCTATGTTTATAGGAGTTTTATTTACAATAGCCAAATTATGGAAGCAGCCCAAGTGTCCATCGATAGATGAATGGTTCAAGAAATGGTATATATGCAAAATGGAATATTCTTCATCCATAAAAAAAGAATTAAATCTTGTCATTTGCAATGACATAGATGGAGCTAGAGAATATAATGCTAAGTTCAATAAGTCAGTTAGGGAAAGACAATATCATGACTTCACTCATATGTAGAATTTAAGAAACAAAACCAATGAGAAAGGGAAAAAGAGAAAGAAACCAAGAAACAGACTCTTAACTATTGAAACAAACTGGTGGTTACCAGAGGGGAGGGGGATGGATAAAAGGGTAAATTAGGTGATGGGGATTAAGGAGTTCATTTTTCATGATACACACTGGGTGTTGTATGGAAATGTTGAGTTACTATATTGTACACCTGAAACTAATATAACACTGTATGTTAACTACACTGAAATTAAAATTAATTAAATTAAGCTAAATTATATTAGCTAAACAAAATTGATAAACCTTTAGCTAGGCTAACCAAGTTAAAAAAAAAAACTCAAATTCAATTAAATTCCAAATAAAAGAGGAGTTATTACAACTGATAACAGAAATACAAAAAGTTATGAGACTATAATGAAGAAAATATATATGCAAAGAAACTGGAGAATCTAAAAGAAATGAATGCATTCATAAACGTATAAACAACAAAAACTCAATCAAGAAGAAATAAAAAATCAGAACAGACCAGTAAGGAGTAAGAAGATTGAATCAGTAATGTATATGAATATATGTGTATAATAATATACATGTATATAATTAGAAAACAAGAAAAGAAAGAACAAAAGAAATAAAGAAACCTAATGATTTTACAGGTGAATTCCAACAAACATTTAAAGAATTAACACCCATTCTTTTTGAACTCTTCCAAAAATTGAAGAGGTTAAAACACTCCTAAAATCATTTTTACAAGTTCAGCATTATACTGATACCAAAAACAGATAAAGAAAAAGCAAGAAAAGTGCATTCTAATATTTCTGATGAATATAGATGCAGGAATCCTCAACAAAATACCAGCAAATCAAATTTGACAGCACATTAAAACAACTATATCCCATAATCAAGTGGGATTCATACTTGGGATGCAAAGATGGTTCAGCATTGACAAATCAATACATGTTATATACCAAATTAATAAAATGGAAGATAAAAACTACATAATGTTCTCCATAGATGCTGAAAATGCATTAACAGATTCAACATCACTTTATTATAAAAATCCTCAAGAAATTGGCTATAAAGAGAATGTACTTCAATATAATGAAAGTCATATACAAGCCCACACCTAATATTATATGCCATGATGAAAGGTTTAAAGCCTATCTTTTGAGACCAGAAACAAGGTAATACGCTCACTCTTGCAACTATTATTCAACATAGTACTGGAAGTCCTAGACACAGCAATCAAGCAAGAAAAAAAGATAAATCTTATTTAAATTGGAAAGGAAAAAGTAAAATTATCTCTGCTTATGACATGATCTTATAGCTAGAAAACTCCAAAGACTCCACTAAAAGAAAAATAAAGAAAATACCTGTTAGGAGGTAGCAGTTCAAGATGGCAATAAAGAAAGACCCTGATTTTACCTACTCCCACAGACACATCAAATCTGCAGCTTAATATAGTATAATCCTCTCTGAAAAAGAACTGAAAACTAGCTGAAGTCATCAACTCCTGAACTTCTCCACAATAGCCCCCCTTTGGTGTGTTAACCCACAAGCAGAAGGGACCTCACAATCACAGGGCGTATTTCTGAGGAACAGGGGGCCACGGCTAATGTCAAAGAGACACAAAGGGCTGTAGGAAACTGAAACTCCACTCTTAAAGAGCTCATGCACAAATTCACCCCAAGATTCAGCACAAAACAGTAGGTAGAAAAGAACTTAAGCCATATGCAAAAAAACAGACTTACTGGTTAGAGTTAAAGCATCTGCCGGAGGGGCCGGGGTCTGTTGAAAATCTCTCTGGGGATAGAGGAACTGGCAGGGGCCATTTTTTGCACTCTCTCTCTACCTTGCTTGTGTTTCAGGCCTCACCCCTACACTCCCTGTATAGACTCACCCCAACAAATCCAACAGGAGACTATGCCCCAGCCTAGAGCTCCCTGTCAGCCCCACCTCACCAGATCTTGTAGGCGGATGTTATGCAATTCAGTACTCCCCTGCAGCTATGTCCTGACTGAAAGCACCAGGTGGCCCCACAAAACTCAGTAGGTACATGTAGTCTACATAGGAGATATCTTTGAACATCTGGCACTGGTGGCTAAGAGGGCTTGTGTTTCTGAGCCCCATGGGACATAACAATTTAAGAGAGTTTGGGATGCCTGGGTGGCTCAGCAGTTGAACAGCTGCCTTCAGCCCAGGGTGTGATCCTGGGAACTGGGATTGAGTTCTGCACTGGGCCCCCTGTGAGGAGCCTGCTTCTCCCTCTGCTTATGTCTCTGCCTCTCTCCCTCTGTGTCTCTCATGAATAAATAAATATTTCTTTAAGAGAGAGAGAGAGAGAGAGAGTTCTTAACAGGTTACTACCCCAGGGCATTGTGGAGAGAGCAGACTGAAACACAATCTCAATCTTTTTCCTTCTTAAATTTGATTGATTTTTCAGTGAAGTATAATTAACAGTGTTAATTAGTTTCAGGTGTACGATATAATGATTGAACAATTCTATATATTACTCAGTGCTCATCATGATAACACCTTTCCTAATTCACTTCATCTATTTTACCCAACCTCCCATTCATCTTCCCTCTGGAACAAACCACCGGTTTGTTCTCTGTATTTAATGGTTTTTGGTTTGTCCTTTTTTTTTTCTTTATTTATTCATCCTTTTTTTTTTTTTTTACTTATTTTCTACAAATGACTGAAATTATGTGACATTTGTCTCTGACTTATTTTCTTAGCATTTTACCTTCTAGGTCCATCTAATTTGTTGCAAATGGCAAGATTTAATTCTTTTTTAGCCAAATAATATTTTATTGTATATATACACATTTTCTTTATTCATTCATCTATTGATAGAAACTTGGGTTGCTTCCATATCTTGGCTATTGTAAATAATGCTGGAGTAAATATAGAAATGCATATATTTTCTTGAATCAGTGTTTTTATATTCTTCAGGTAAGTAGTAGTAGAATTACTGAATTATATGCTAATCCTCTTTTTAATTTTTTGAGAACCTCTATACTGCTTTCTATGATGGCTGCACCAATATGCGTTCATACCAACAGTACACAGGGCTCCTTCTTTCTCTACAGCTTTGTCAACATTTATTTCTTGTCTTTGTAATTATAGTCATTCCAACAGGTGTAAAGTGATATTTCATTGTGTTTTGATTTGCATTTCCCAGATGATGAATGATGTTAAGCATCTTTTTATATGTCTATTAGCCATTTGTATGTCTTTTTTTGAGAAATGTGCATTGAGGTCCTCTGCTTATTTTAACCAGATTATTTGGGTGGGTGGTGGATTGAGTGTTGAGTTTCCTAAATTCTTCATATTTTGGATATAAGCTTATCAGATATGTCATTTGCAAATATCTTCTCCCATTTAATAAGTTGCCTTTTTGTTTCATTGCTGGTTTCCTTCTTTGCTGTGCAGAAGCTTTTTATTTTGGTGTAGTGTCAATAGTTTAATTTTGCTTTTATTCCTTCTCCTGGGGAGACATATCTAGAAAAATGTTACCACAACTGATGTCAGAGAGATTGCTACCTGTTTTCTTCTTGGGGTTTTATGATCTCAGGTCTCAAATTTAGGATTTTAGTCCATTTTGGGTTTATTTTTGTGCATGGCTGAAGAAAGTGGTCACTTCACTCTTTTGCATGTTGCTGTCCAGTTTTCTCAGGACCATTTGTTGAAGAGATTTTCTTTTCTCCATTGTATATTTTGCCTCCTTTGTCATAGAACAAAATTTTGTCATAGAACAAAATTCAATACATTAAAAAGAGCATACACCACAATCAAGTGGGATTTATTCAGTGAATGAAAGAATAGTTCAACATCAACAAATCAATTAATTTAACCACATTAACAAGATGAAGGATAAAAATTTTATGATCATCTCAATAAATGCAGGAAAAGAATTTACAAAATTTGACACCCATTTATGATAAAAACGCAAGAAATTGTGCATAGAAGGAACATATCTCAATATAATAAAAGTCATATATGACAAGCCCACAGCTAACACTGTACTTAAATGATGAAAAGCTGAAAACTTTTCCCTTAAGATCAGCTCTCACCAATTTCATTCATACAGAATACTGGAAGTCCTAGCTGGAACAATTATTCAAGAAAAAGAAATAAGACATCCAAATTGGAAAGGAAGAAGTAAAACTGTCACTATTTATGAACAATATGATTTTAGATATTGAAAAATCCTAAGATTACACAAAAAACATGTTAGAATAAATTAATTCAAAGAGTGACAATACAAAATCAATATACAAAAATCTGTTTATTTTGTAGATAAAAAATGAACTCTCAGAAGGAAAAATTAAGAAAAAAATCTTTTTTTAAATTTATTTTTATTGGTGTTCAATTTACTAACATACAGAATAACCCCCAGTGCCCGTCACCCATTCACTCCCACCCCCCCGCCCTCCTCCCCTTCTACCACCCCTAGTTCGTTTCCCAGAGTTAGCAGGCTTTACGTTCTGTCTCCCTTTCTGATATTTCCCACACATTTCTTCTCCCTTCCCTTATATTCCCTTTCACTATTATTTATATTCCCCAAATGAATGAGAACATATAATGTTTGTCCTTCTCTGATTGACTTATTTCACTCAGCATAATACCTTCCAGTTCCATCCACGTCGAAGCAAATGATGGGTATTTGTCGTTTCTAATGGCTGAGGAATATTCCATTGTATACATAGACCACATCTTCTTTATACATTCATCTTTCGATGGACACCGAGGCTCCTTCCACAGTTTGGCTATTGTGGACATTGCTGCTAGAAACATCGGGGTGCAGGTGTCCCGGCGTTTCATTGCATCTGAATCTTTGGGGTAAATCCCCAACACTGCAATTGCTGGGTCGTAGGGCAGGTATATTTTTAACTGTTTGAGGAACCTCCACACAGTTTTCCAGAGTGGCTGCACCAGTTCACATTCCCACCAACAGTGCAAGAGGGTTCCCTTTTCTCCGCATCCTCTCCAACATTTGTGGTTTCCTGCCTTGTTAATTTTCCCCATTCTCACTGGTGTGAGGTGGGATCTCATTGTGGTTTTGATTTGTATTTCCCTGATGGCAAGTGATGCAGAGCATTTTCTCATGTGCATGTTGGCCATGTCTCTGTCTTCCTCTGTGAGATTTCTCTTCATGTCTTTTGCCCATTTCATGATTGGATTGTTTGTTTCTTTGGTGTTGAGTTTAAGAAGTTCTTTATAGATCTTGGAAACTAGCCCTTTATCTGATACGTCATTTGCAAATATCTTCTCCCATTCTGTAGGTTGTCTTTTAGTTTTGTTAAGTGTATCCTTTGCTGTGCAAAAGCTTCTTATCTTGATGAAGTCCCAATAGTTCATTTTTGCTTTTGTTTCTTTTTTACAATTTCATCAAAAATAATAACACCTACATGTAAATTTAATCAAGTAGGTAAAAGACTTGTATACTGAAAATTACAAAACAATGATTAAAAAATTGAAGAAGACCAAATAAATGAAAATATAGTCCATATTCATGGATTTAAAATATTAATATTGTTGAGATATCCGTATTACCCTAAATAATATATAGATTAAATACAATCCTGATCAAAATTGCAGTGGCATTTCTCACAGAAACAGAAAAAAAAAAAATGATTACAAAATTCAGTGGAACCATGAAAAATCCCAAATTGGCAAAACAATCATAAGAAGAAAGAAAAAAGCTGGAGCATCATACTCCCCATTTCAAATTGTGTTTCAAATCTATAATAATTCAAACAGTATAGTACTGGCATAAAAACAGATACATAGATCAATGGGTTAGAGTAAAGAGCCCAGGAATAAACCCACACATATATGTTCAATTAATTTACAACAAAGGATGAAAATATATACAATGGAGAAAGGACAGTCTCTTTCATAAATGGTATCAGGAAAACTGGATATCACATGCAACATAATGAAAGTGGATCACTATCCTATGTCATACACAACAATTAACTCAAAATGAATATATGACCAGAGGCCATAAAGCTCCTAGCAGAAAATACAGGTATGGAAAATATAGATAAGCTTCTTGACATCACTGTTGGTGATTTTTTTTTTTCTGATCTGACTCCAAAGGCAATAGCAAAAAATCAAAAAACATAAACAAGTGGAACTACATCAAACTAAAAGGTTCTGCATAGCGAAGGAAACCATTAACAAAATAAAAAGACAATCTATTGAACCAGAGAAGATATTTGCAAATGACATATCTGATAAGGAGTTAATATTCAAAATGTATAAAGAATTTACACAGCTCAATAACAAAAAAAAACAAACAATTTGAGTGAAAACAGGGCAAAGGACCTGAATAGACATTTTTCCAAAGAAGACATACAGATGGCTAATAGGCACATGAAAAGACACTCAACATCAATAATCATCAGAGAAATGCTAAGCAAAGCTGCAATAAGGTATTATCTCACACCCGTTAGAATGGCTATTATCAAAAAGATAAGATACAGAAAGCATTGCTTATGGCATGGAGGAAGGGATGCCCTCATGCACTGTTCTTGGGAATGCAAATTGATGCAGCCTCCAAAAACAAAACAAGACAAAACAAAACAAAACAAAACAAAAACCCACTATGGAGCTTCCTTAAAAAATTAAAAACAGAACTACTGTAAGATCTAGCAATTCCACTCCTGGGTATTGGCATTTATCTGAAGAAAATGAAAACACTAATTTAAAAAGATATGTGAGCCCGTATATTTATTGCAGCTTTATTTGCGATGGCAAAGATATGGAAACAGTCAAAATGTCCATCAATGGTTGACTGGATAAAGAAGATGTCATATACATATAGACAATGGAATGCTATTCAGCCATAAGAAATAATAAAAGTTTTCCTTTTCTGACAAATGGTTGGACTTTGACTGCATTATGCTAATTGACATAAGTCATACAGAGAAAGACAAATATTGTATGATTTTATATATATATATGTGGAATCTAAAAAGCACAAAACAGGAAAAAGAAGTGTAATTCATAGATGCAGAGAACAGATTGGTAGTTGCTAGAGGAGAGGGAGTTTAGGAGAATGGACAGAACAGGAAAGGGGAGTCAAGGTTACAAATATCCAGTCATAAAATAAGTTATGAGGATGTAATACACAGCATAGTGACAATAGGCAATATTTTTGTGCTGTATATTATGTAATTTTATGTAGCAACAGGAGGAAAACTAGGTATCATTTCAAAATGAACACAAATATCAAATCATTATATTGTACAACTAAACTAATAATATGTTGTATGTCAATCAATCAATAAATAAATTTCTACACAAATTGAAAAAAATTACAACTAATAAATTCAGTAAAGTTTCAGGATATAAAACCAGCTTTTAAAAAACAATAGTGCAGGACACATGAGTGGCTCAGTGAGTTAAGTGTCTGCCTTCAGCTCTGGTTATGATCCCAGGGTCCTGGTATTAAGCCCCATGTCAGGATCCCTGCTCAGCAGGTAGCCTGCTTCTCCCTCTCCTTCTGCCTGTCCCCTACTTGTTCTGTCTATCTGTCTTTCTCTCTGTCAAATAAATAAATAAAAATTTAAAAGCAATAATGAAAATTTAAAAATTGTGTTTTTATACACTAACAATGAAATATCTGGAAAAAAATAAAATAATCCCATTTACAATAACCAAAAGGTAAAGTACCTAGGAATAAATCTAACCAAGAAGGTAACAGATGTGTACAATGAAAATTTTAAGAAAATCCACAAGGAAACCTCTAAGAAAATAACTCAAAAAATGTAGTAAAGATTGTTGATTGTTAGCCAAAAGAAAAATTTAGCCAAAGAAAAATTAATGAATAGAAGAAGGGGAATAATATGACATATAAAAATAAATAACAAAATGTCCACTTACCTTAATCGCCTTATCAGTAATAACTTTAAATGTATATGGATCAGACACATCAAAACAAAGATATTGGCAAAAACCTTGACTTAATTATATGTCTATAGAGATGTATTTTAGACTAAAAGTCTCAAATAGATTGAAAGTAAAAGAATGGAAAAAGGATATGCCATTCAACTAAAAGAGAGATGGAGTGGCTAATCATAATACCAGGCAAAATATACTTTACACATAAATGTTACTAGGGACAGAAGAAGACATTTTATAATGAAAAAATGTGAATTCATCAAGAATACATAACAATTGTAAAGATAGGTACAATTGTAAAAATTGTAAAGAAAACAATACCTAAAATCCATAATAAATAAATTGATAAATAAAAAGATGATGATAATGATAGATAGACAGATGATAGATGATGGATAGATGATGATGATAGATGATAGATGATGATGATAAATGATAGATAGATAGATGATAGATAGATAGATAGATAGATAGATAGATAGATAGAAATAGATACATAGACAGACAGAATTTAATGGAGAAATACACCATTCAGAAATCATAGTTGGAGATAATACCTCACTTTCAACACAGAACTATACAGAAGATCATCAAGAAAATAAGACTTGAACAGCACATTACACCAACTAGACCTAACACAAATCTGTAAAACACTCCACATGACAAGAGCAGAATACACATTCTTCTCAAGGGCATCTGGAGAGACCAAATGTTAGTATATAAAACAAGTTCCATTAAATTTGAAAGAATTGAAATCACACAAAATATAATCTCTGACCACAGTAGATTGAAATTAAAAATCAATAAAAGGACATTTGTGAAAAACACAAATTTGTGGAAATTGGGCAATACACTCAAATAGGTAATGGACAAAGAAGAAAGTACTAGAAACATTAGGAAACAATTTGAAATGAATTAAAACAAAAATACAACATACCAATTACTATGAGATGTAGGTGGACCAGTGTTAAGGTTTTAGCCATAATTCCTATAATAAAAAGAAAGACCTCCAATTAATGACCTAATCATCTACCTTACTAAACTAGAAAAAGAAATACAAACTGAAACCAAAACGAGTAGAAAAGGGGAAAATAAGATTAATATCTAATAAAGATTAGAATGGAAATAATAGAATAGAATAGAGAAAATTGATTAAGTCAAAAGCTGTTTCTTTGGAAATATCAACCAACTTGATAAACCTTTAGCTAGACAAAGCAAGAAAAAAATACAAATTCCTAATATCAAGAAAGAAAGAAGAAATATTACTCTCGACCTGATAGAGGTAAATTATAAGGGAATACTGTGAAGTACTGCATGCTAAAAGCTTAAACAATCTAGATGGGATGGACATATTCTAAGAAAGAAACAAACTTTCAAAACTAACTCAAAAAGAAATATAAATTCTGGACAGAACTCCAAGTTAAAAAAAAATAGAAATAAAACTTTAATACTTTTTCACAAAGGAAAGTCCTAGCCCTGATGGCCTCACTAGTGAATTCTCCCAAACACTAAAAGAAGAGTTTATACCAACCTTTCACAAGTTCTTAAAAAAAAAAAAAAAGAATAGGAAGGAATATTTCCCAATTCATTGTATGAAGCCAGTATATATTTAAATTAAACACAAAGAAATCATGAAACACATGTATACAAAAAATAGATGCAAAAAAAAAGTCCTTAACATAATTCTTAGAAACTGAATCCAGGAATATCTAAAAAAGATTATAAACCTAAACAAGTGAGATATTTGTCAGGGATGCAAGTTTGGTTTAACATTTAAAAAACAATCAGTGATAATTAGAAATAATAATAAAAGTTTATTTTAGCAGTCTGACATGAGCAAAATAGAGGACTCACCAAGTTGTTCATCCCCCACTGGAACATTCTTTAAAGAAAAAAATCACCAGAAGCTGTCCAAACTAACTTTTTAGATCTTGCAAACAAATAGAGATTTAAAGCACCCAAGGAAAGGTTTGATCAAGAAAAAGCCATTATCAAAATGGCAGAAAAGTTTTGTAGGGTTTTGCTCACCCTCACAACCCACACAGCATGCTCTCAGTCTTGGTCTTAAGTGTCAGCAACCTGGCTAACAGTAACCCCTTTGACTAGAGGGAGAAAGCAGAGCAGACTTTATTTGCAAATGACTGTGCACCTCTGTTTAAACATGACTGAGGGGCAGCCCGGGTGGCTCAGTGGTTTAGCACCACCTTTGGTCCTAGTCCAGGGCCTGATCCTGGAGACCAGGGATCGAGTCCCAGGTCAGGCTCCCTGCATGGAGCCTGCTTCTCCCTCTGCCTGTGTCTCTGCCTCTCTCTCTGTCTCTGTGTCTCTCATTAATAAATAAATAAATAAATTTTTAAAAAGCATGACTGAGAAGTACTTGAAGGACTGACTTATCTCTCACTTAACCAGTAATGCAGATAAGAAAAGCAGCTATTACTATTTATTAAGCAATGGATAACTACAAATCCATAGATGCAGAGGCAAAAGATTCCAGGTGGAGATATACAATAGACCATCTAAGGCCCAGAGGGAAAGCTAGGATGAAGCCCATTGGTAAGTTGGAACACTCAAAAGCAGCTAAATGTATGGAATACTTTAGAAAGCCATCAATGTTGCCCTCACACTGGAATAAAATGCATGTTCAGAAACACCCTGAGAAGACCTGGTGCTATTACCTCAGGTGATGTCTAGGCCCAGAGCAAGTCTCGCTAATTAATGAAGATTTGACCCAGTACAAAGCCAATATGATTTGTCTCAGTTATCAGCTCCTGATATTGGAAGAGATTTCTGTGAAAACATTAGCCAAGAGACACCTGGGTGGCTCAGTTGGTCAGGTATCAGACTCTTGATTTCAGCTCAGGTCATGATCTCAGGGTTGTGAGATTGAGCCCTGCATCAGGCATCCATGCTGGGTGCAAAGCCTGCTTAAGATTCTCTCTCTACACCGCCCCCCTCCTACTCATCCTCTATTAAAAAAAAAAAAAAAAAAAAAAAGCCTTTCTGATTACAAATTGTAGAATGGAAATGCTTTTTTTTTTTTTTTTAAAGATGTTAGCTGAACATGTATCTAAAGGAACATAGATTTCAATGATCACACATGACAAGGAATAGCTTTTGTAAAAACAGTTTGGAAAGTTCCAACATAAATGAACTAGTATAACTGTCAACAATTTTTTTTTAATTCAGTAAATCCTGGTGTTATGAACTGAATGCTTGTATCCTCCACAACCAAATTTATGTTGAAGGTGATATTTGGAGATGGCATATTTGAGATGTAATTAGTGATTATATCATTATAGTGGGGACACTCATGATGAGATTAATGGCCTTAATCAGAAAGGAAGAGAGAGAGCTCTCTACCTCACATACCAAGTAAAGGCCATCTCACAATGAGAAGATAGCCGTCTGCAACCTTTGCAAAGAGAGCTCTGACCAGACCCTGACCCTGCTGGCATCTTAATCTTAGGCTTTCAAAAATGCGAGAAATAAATTCCTATGATTTAAGCTCCCAACTCTACAGTACTATTGTGACAGCCTGAGCTGACTAAGACATATGTGAAGGAGAGGATCAGATTTCCAGAATTGACACATTATAATATCCAAATGCCCAATTTTCAATAAAAATCCAAGGCATACAAATAAACAGTGACAAAACAGGAAAACATGGCTCACTCAACAAAATAAATTAACAGAAACTGTCCCATATGAAGTTTAAATATTGGACTTACTAGACAAAGACTTTAAAGGGAAACACAAGTATTCCCTCTGTTCCTCCAATATTTTTCTAAACTGCATGAGCTGGTGGATGCAAAAACTCTCAGTAAAAAACTAGCAAATTGAATCCAACAGTACATTAAAAAAAGCATTCGCCACAATCAAGCAGGATTTACTCCTGGGCTACAAGGGTGGTTCAATATTTGCAAATCAATTAACATGATATATCACAGTAAAAAGATAGAATAAGAACCATATGATCCTTCTGACAGATACAGAAAAAGCATGTTTTTTGTTGTTGCTGTTTTTAAATATCTTTTCTTTTAATTTATTCATGAGAGACAGAGAGAGAGAGAGAGAGAGAGGCAGAGACACAGGCAGAGGGAGAAGCAGGCTCCATGCCGGGAGCCTGATGTGGGACTTGATCCGGGCCTCCAGGATCACACTCTGGGCTGAAGATGGCTCTAAACCACTGAGCCACCTGGGATGCCCCAGAAAAAGCATTTGACAAAGAACAACATCCATGCATGATAAGAACCCTCAAAAAAGTAGAGATAAAGGGAACATACCTCAAAATCATAAAGGCTATATATGAAATACCTATGGCTAATATCCTCATTGGAGAAAAATGGAGAGCTTTTCCCCTGAGATCAGGAACATAACACAGATGTCCACTCTCACCACTGTAGTTTAATTTAGTACTGGAAGTCCTAGCCTCAGCAATTAGATAACAAAAAGAAATAAAAGGCATCTAATTTGGCAAGGATGAAGTTAAACTTTCACTATCTGCAGATGACAATACTCAATATAGACAACACTAAAGACTCCATCAAAAAATTGCTAGAACTAATACACAAATTCAGTAAAGCCAGAGGAGAAAAAAATCAACATACAGAAATCTGCTGCATTTCTACACACCAATGAGGCAGCCAAAAGAGAAATCAAGGAATCAATCCTACTTACAATTGGACCAAAACCCTAAGTTACTCAAGAACAAACCTAATCAAGAGGTAAAAGAGCTGTGTATAAAGTATCTATACTCTGAAAACAATAGAACACTTGTGAACTAAATTGAAGAGGACACAAAGAAATGGAAAAACATTCCATAGTCATGGATTAGAAGAACAAATAGTATTACAATGTCTATAATACTCAAAGCAATCTACACATTCAATGCAATCCCTATCAAATACCATCAGCATTTTTCACAGAGCTGGAACAAACAATCCTCCAATTTGTATGGAAACTCAAAAGACCCCAAATAGCCAAAGCAATCCTGAAAAAGAAAAGCAAAGATGAAAGCATCACAATTCTGAATTTAAGCTGTATTGCAAAGCTTCAGTGATCACAAAAATAGACATATTCATCAATGGAACAGAATAGAGAACCCAGAAATTAATTCACAACTATATGGACAATTAATCTTTGACGAAGCAGGAAATAATATCCAAGGGAAAAAAGACAGTATCTTCAACAAATGTTGTTGGGAAACTGGACAGCAATATGCAGAAGAATGAAATTGGACCACTTTCTTACACTGCACACAAAAATAAATTGAAAATGGATGGAAGACCTAAATGTGAGACAGGAAACCATCAAAATCCAGAGGACAACACATGCAGTAACCTCTTTGACCCTGGCCACAGAAAATTCATACTAGATATGTCTCCTGAGGCAAGGGAAACAAAAGCAAATATGAACTATTGGGTGGGACTTCATGAAAATACAATTTTTCTGTACACTAAAGCAAGCAATCAGCAAAACTAAAAGGCAAGATACAGAATGGGGGGAGATATTTGCAAATGACATATCTGATAAAGGGTTAGTACCCAAAATATATAAAGAAATTATACAACTCAAAAACCTAAAAAACAAATAGTCCAGTTAAAAATAGGTAGAAGACATGAATAGACATTTTCCAAAGAAGACATACAGATGGCCAATGCCATGAAAGATGCTCAACACAACCCATCATAAAGAAATACAAATCAAAACTATAATGACATATCACTTCACACAAGTCATAATAATTAAAATTAGAAACAACAGGGATTGATGAAGATACAGAGAAAGGGGAACACTCTTGCGCTGTTGGTGAGAATGCAAACTGGTACAGCCACTATGGAAAACTGTGTGGAGGTTCCTCAAGAGTTAAAAATATAAACACCCTCCAATCCAGTAACCATGAGTGTGTTCTCTAGAGTTGAGTTTGTTTCTAGGTTTGCCTCTTTTTTCTCCACCTATGTTCATTTGTTTTATTTCTTAAATTCCACATATGAGTGAAATCATGTGGTATTTGTCTTTCTCTGACTTAGTTTACTTAGCATAATACTCTCTAGCTCCATCAACATCTTTGTAAATGGCAGTATTTCACTCTTTATTGTAGCTGAGAATATTCCAATATATATACCACTTCTTTATCCATTCATCATATGATGGACATTTGGGCTCTTTCTATAATTTGGCTATTGCTGGTAATGCTGCTATAAACATTCAGATGCACATAATCCTTTGAATCTTGCAACCTTTGATTAAATCTCCAGTAGTGCAATTACTGGATTGTAGGGGAGGTTAAATAGGATTAAGGGTGCATTTGTTGTGATGAGCACTAGGCTTTTTTTGGAAGTGATGAATCATTAAATTCTATACCTGGAGCTAAAATAATATTGTAGGTTAAATAACTGGAATCTAAATAAAAACTAGAAAAAAAAACAAAAATACAATTCAATACAATACAATATAATACAATGCACGTGCTGGTAATCATACAGCTGAAGACTCAAGGGGATCCTTTACAGCTTTCTCGAACACTTTTTTTTTTTTAAAGATTTTATTTATTTATTCATGAGAGACACAGAGAGAGAGAGGCAGAGACACAGGCAGAGGGAGAAGCAGGCTCCATGCAGGAAGCCCGATGTGGGACTCAATCCTGGGACTCCAGGATCATGCCCTGAGCCAAAGGCAGAAGCCCAACCACTGAGCCACCCAGGCGTCCCTCTTGAACACTCTTGATGTGAATCTCTCTCCTTTTTGATTACCCTATCCTGGTAATCTAACAATTTCAGACTCCCTGGACTCCCAGAGCTATTTTATTAATTCAGAATAGCTACTAGGCTTCACCTGGGTTTTCCCTTCTAATTGCTAATATTGGCAATAGTATGGGAAAGTATTGCTTTTTCTATCTACTATGCTTATTATCCCTACATTCCTGACTTTTGTTGGATTGACCATGTTTTATTTGTCTTAACTTTCCCCCTATAATGCCTTTGTTTTGCTGTTGAGAAGGTCTGGGATATGTGCTCATGCTTCATCTTGAGTTTCCTTGCGTCCTGTCTGTGAGGTGCCTCAGTGTAGTGACCTATGTTCCGGAAGGTTAATATGTGCCAGCAATGAGCGTCTGTAAGGCAACAGCTTGAATCTGGGCAGGCCATGCATTGTTCCAGCTCCAGAAATGGGAGCCTTTAAGGATTCTGACTTGGCATGAGTGAGAGGAAAGTTGGGGAAAGATCACTCTCCAAGAGCAGCCCACCTTCGTGTTTTCCCCAGACCCCCTAACCCTTATACACCCATACATATCCTTGTTGACTCACCATTATCTTCCCCAGAGTGGCCATTCCAAAACCATCCACACACTTCAAGATTTCTAATTCCTCCCTTCCAAGCCACCTCTGAAGAATTGAACTCCCTTTGTAGCTGTGAATTTAATCCAGTTGGAAAGAAATTTCCATCAAGCTCTGCCAAATGAGTACTTTTCCTACTCCCAATCCTCATGGTGATCTCATGCTAGGTGTGAGACCTCCAGCCACCTGCCCAGTGGGATAACTCAGAAGACTTACCACTGGGTAGAGGGTTCTGCAGATATGAGGCATGTGAAAATACCCTCTCCTCATCTTTAAGTAAAACAACAATAATCATTCTGAGCAAAGTTTATAACAGTTTCAATAATTTTTTCTCAGCAATCCCCAATACTTCTTTCTGCTCAAAGATTCTATTTGATACTAATCCCCAAAACTGATATCTCTGCTCAGATGCTTTCCTATTGGTGGCATTAACTGGAATTGGAAGACACTAATTTACCATCATCCATACAAAAAGCACTTGAAATCAGATAAAACCATTTTGAATATGTGAGTTGTGCTTATTGTGAAAGGATTTAAAAATATATGGAAGTATAAAGAAGAAAGAAAAATATCCCAAATTCTACCCCTACTTCCAGAATAACCGCTATTAACATTCTGGTGCGTTTCCATATATTTGTGTGCCTAGCTGTGCATGTGTGCAGTTCTACATGAATTAAATACTATTGTACAAGCTGTGCTTGCCTATTAAGTCAGCACTGTTCTCTGGACAGCACTGCACACCAGTACATGGAGATGCATGAATCACTTGGTAATAGAAAGCTTTTAAATCAACCACTGTGTCCTGCTATCTTCTATGCCTGTGGGTGTTTTATTTAATTCTTAGTTTGTTATGTTCCCTGTAGAAGTTATGGAAATACATTTTCAGCCCTAGTCCCAGGTTTGTTTTAAACGAGAAGATCCTGTGAACTGTGAGTTACCAATTAGGGGTATTTTGGGAAGCAGTAAGTGAAGATCTTACATCAGACACCACCTGCAACTGAAAGTAAAATCCATCTCTTTTTTTTCCATTTTGGCTTCTCAAGCTCAAAATGAGTGTGTGCAAGCAATACAGGAGAAAGAAGCGAGAAGATAAAGTAAGAGAGAGAGGGTATGAGTGTGAGCCCCCAAAAGACATTCTCCTAATTTACCAATTGTTCCATTTTTTGTCAAAAGGAGAGCTCTTGTTAGAAAATGGGACTAAAAGGAGGCAAGAGAGACACTAGCCTTAGGCAAAAATTTAAGGAAGTGCCAAAAATGTATGAATAATATTTCAACACAGAATTCAAAGTTAATGCAAAATATCTATGAAGAAAAGATCAATTTTTAATTTTTTTAAATTTTTATTTAATTTTAAAAATCTTTTTAAAAAATATAGGATCACTAATATACCCATGTCAAGCCACACTAAAGCCTGGGACAAAATGAAAAAATATTCCAAAAATTCCTGTAATTTTTATACTAATTCTGATTTTTTAAATTTAAATGAAATATAATTTATCTTGTTACTGAGTTTTTCAGTGCCCTCTTAAATTTTGCATCCAAGGAAGAACCTCACTATCCTTGTCTAACGCACCCATTGTCTGTGATGTGGGTTAAAAGCATCAGCCTTCTCAGACACTGAGGATCTGTTTCCTCATCCTGGCTCAGAGCCTGACCTCCTGAGTGATCTGGAAAAGGTCTATGAGCAAAGGAGATGGGATGAACCAGGTGACAGCTACATATCCTTCCAACTCAAACACTGATGCTCTATACTAAAGAGAATGTTCTCCAAAACCACATCTGGAATCACCCAGACAAGGAGGAAAAGATGGTGGGGTTTTTTTGCATCATTAAGATAGATAGATAGATAGATAGATAGATAGATAGATAGATAGATAGATAGATGATAGATAGATAGCATGGTATTAACCTCTTATACAATAACTCTTCTCAGAAGAAATATATTTATTTTAAATGTTGGAAGTTAAAACTTTCTCTCCAATATAATTTGTTCTTGCTTTTGCTTAATGTTGAACACAATCCCAAAAATCTGGACATCTGGTAGTAGTAACAGCATATCATTTCATTGATAATTATTGATAATTATTCAATGTTCCCTTCACTGCATAAACAGATACTTTGACAACTCTTTGTAGTGTCTCAAGTATAGTAATAATGATGCCACAGCCACTCATTCTTTTAACAGCCTCTGGGAGGGTCCTGCCAACACCAGTACTGACCAGTTCAAGGTTCGTGGAGCATTATCATTATTCAGAGGTTCTCAGTGGCAAATTGTAGCACTCTTGTTTCCTGATGAACAGGTCTGTTCCAAATGCATTATTACTCATGAGACTAAAGTAATAAATAATTATGGAGTATAAGATTAAAGTTTGTCAAGAATTTGATTTTATTGCTTAAGATAAATTCAATGTTATTCCTGTAAAATAGATCTTACAAAACTAGTTCCCTTTTTTGTTAGCTGTGTTTTTCTGAGTAATGGCAAAGAAGAAGAGGCAATGTTGACACATAATCTTGAGATCCTATGAAGAGTGTGACTGATTCAGATTGCTATGATACTTCCTTCCCTAAAAAGTGTTTCCCCATCTCTGGGAGTGCTGTGCATTTGAGCAACATATGTCATGTGATCCTGGCAGAAACAAAAAGCTTGAAATTGTCAAATTAAGGTATCATATGCATGCAGCTTGACCCAAATAGTCTGACCTGGCAATGAGTGGCAGAGTTTCTTTTCATCAAACCAGTGAAAAAAGAAGGCTATTGCCTGCTTGAGGATATGCCAAGGAGCAATCTTCTCTCCAGGGTTCATTATAAGCAGACACCTCTGAGGCAAAGATGCCAATCTTTTTTTTTTTTTTGATACTGATCTTTAATATGACTAACAATCTACTCCCTTTAGGTCAGGGTCTGAGTATAATGTTTCATATCCCACAAATTTATATAATCTAATTCTGTGCCAAACACTGCAAGATGGTGGGAACAAAAATGGATGAGACTAGCCCTTGGGCTTCCCTTCTAGTGGGGATGCTTGCAGTAATCAGAGAGGATTGTGGGATTATGTGAGGAAAAGATAGTTTCATGGGCATCAGGTATGATTTCCATTAGGGAGGGTGCATGGAAGTGAAAGGTGAGAGGAAAGGCATCTAGGCAGAGCAAAGGCATCTAAACAGGATGGCCTCTTATTTTCCTCTGTATTTTCATGATGTGGAGAGCTATCTTGTACCTGGTAGATGTTCAATGAGTTTTATTGAATATATGAAACAAAACAGAAACATCACTGGTGGAACCCGAACTATCATCTTTGAAAGTTTTTTTTTCTTTTTGAAAGGGAAATCAGAATCATTTTCCATATAGATTTAAAATGCTGCTAGGAACTGAAAAATGTGCTTTTACCTACTGAATCAGGCACCTTACTGGCAAGGATCTTTTCTCCTTGGGACTCACCTCCATTACTATTTTTTCCCACCATCTATCTGTCCACTGACCCTTCCTTATTTTGTTCGTTTCATTCTACAAAAGGAACAGCAGGGACAAAAACCCACTGGAATGAGACATCATGGGGACTGGGATCTATAATATCAAGGGTTTGGGTTAGTAAGGTAATCTCACTCGTGATTCACTGGATTATTTACTGAGCTACTACGAAAACTTGGATGTGAGCTGGATTATCAGATCAACTTTATAACTACTTGTCATAAGAAAAAAAAATGAGGCAGGAAGGTTATGAACTAATCTCCAACTGTTGTGCCCAAGATTGTGAATCCAAGAAATCACCAAGGAGCTGACATCGATGCAAGTACATGAGGGTTTATTAACAAACTCGAGCTTGGGTCCAAGTATACCTGACACAGGGGAGCAGGGACCTGGACCCGGAGGTGGGTTACAGCTGGGTTTTTATGGGCTGGTCTAGGGGATTTTCAGAAGGGATGGAAGAATTTTTTCATTCCAATATGGGGGAAAGGGTGGGGGAGTTTCTTAAGATTTGTTTTCCTTCCAACACAGGACTTTCTGTCTCTGTCAAGGGTGTTTTGAGCTCTGTTTTCATTCTGATATGGGACTCTGTCAAGGGCACTCAGCATTTTTTCCTGTAAAGTTCAGCTCTTATTCACAGGGGCCTGAGATGGCTGTGCTTGTGCTAATGCTAAACTCTAGGTGGAATGGCCTTAATTTTCTCTGCCTCCACACAACCATGTCTTCCCTTCTTATAGGTACATTCCACTTCTCCTCCAAGAGGAAGAGTCCTGTTGTCCCCATTTTGCCACAACATTTTATTATTGCCCAATATTAGAACCATGGGCAAAGAACTCCTCTGATCAATTGCTCTAAAGTTTATAAATGTTTACACTCTACTTCTGTATTTGTCTCATCCCAGAGCAGTGACCCCAGTTGGGGGAACAACAGTACTCTACAGACCATGTCAGAGAGCATTGCTCTCTACGGTGTCTGAATACTAGAATTAGGGGAACTAACTCTGAGTGCCTCACCTGAGGAGGGGAGCCACTACAACATAAGTGTCAAGTGAGTGAATACACCAAAGATAGTAGATATTGAGCATGACTGAAACTTGAACTCAAATATACAAACTCATTCCAAACTCCTTTCTGTCTGCCTCTCTGTTGAGAAAGATGTCTTATAGGTAAAGCATTTAAATACATTGTTACATATACTGTTACAGCATTTTACATGCTTCTAAAAACACCCTGCTGTTTTAGAAGTCAGAGTTTATATAGTTACAATTATGTGTCTTTCTTCTCTAGAATACCTTCCAATCACCTGGTATTTACTTATGAAGGGAAGAAGCCAATTAGTGTTTTTCAAGCATTCAAGTGGAAATGAACAATAGGTCATTTGCGAATATCTTCTCCCATTCTGTAGGTTGTCTTTTAGTTTTGTTGACTGGATTCTTTGCTGTGCAGAAGCTTTTTATCATGATGAAGTCCCAACAGTACATATTCGCTTTTGTTTCCCTTGCCTTCATAGATGTATCTTGCAAGAAGTTGCTGTGGCCAAGTTCAAAAAGGGTGTTGCCTGTGTTCTCCTCTGGGATTCTGATGTCTTGTCTCACATTTAGATCTTTCATCCATTTTGAGTTTATCTTTGTGTATGGTGCAAGAGAATGATCCAGTTTCATTCTTCAACACGTGGCTGGCCAATTTTCCCAGCACCATTTATTGAAGAGACTGTCCTTTTCCCAGTGGATAGTCTTTCCTGCTTTGTCAAATATTAGTTGACCATAGAATTGAGGGCCCATTTCTGGGTTCTCTATTCTGTTCCATTGATCTATGTGTCTGTTTTTGTGCCAGTACCACGCTGTCTTGATGACCACAGCTTTGTAGTACAACTTGAAATCCAGCATTGTGATGCCCCTAGCTCTGGTTTTCTTTTTCAATATTCCCCTGGCTATTCGGGGTCTTTTCTGATTCCACACAAATCTTAAGATGATTTGTTCCAACTCTCTGAAGACCATGGTATTTTTATAGGGATTGCATTGAATGTGTAAATTGCCCTGGATAGCATTGACATTTTCACAATATTAATTCTACCAATCCATGGGCATGGAATATTTTTCCATCTCTTGGTGTCTTCCTCAATTTCTTTCAGAAGTGTTCTGTAGTTTTTAGGGTCTTGTACAGCCACTTTGGAAAACTATTCCTCAAAGAGTTAAAAATAGAGCTACCCTATGACCCAGCAATTGCACTGATGGCAATTTACCCCAAAAATACAGATGCAGTGAAACGGCAGGACACCTGCACCCCGATGTTTATAGCAGCAATGGCCACGATAGCCAAACTGTGGAAGGAGCCTCGGTGTCCATCGAAAGATGAATGGATAAAGAAGATGTGGTCTATATTTACAGAGGAATATTACTCAGCCATGAGAAATGACAAATACCCACCATTTGCTTCAATGTGGATGGAACTGGAGAGTATTATGCTGAGTGAAATAAGCCGGTCGGGGGATCCCTGGGTGGCACAGCGGCTTGGCGCCTGCCTTTGGCCCAGGGCGCGATCCTAGAGACCCGGGATCGAATCCCACATCGGGCTCCCGGTGCATGGAGCCTGCTTCTCCCTCTGCCTATGTCTCTGCCTCTCTCTCTTTCTCTCTCTGTGACTATCATAAATAAAATAAAATAAAAACTTAAAAAAAATAAGTCAATCGGAGAAGGACAAACATTATATGGTCTCATTCATTTGGAAAATATAAAAAATAGTGAAAGGGAATAAAGGGGAAAAGAGAGAAAATGAGTGGAAATATCAGAGAGGGAGACAGAACATGAGAGACTCCTAACTCTGAGAAACGAACAAGGGTAGTGGAAAGGAAGGTGGACAGGGGATTGGGGTGACTGGGTGACGGGCACTGAAGGCAGCACTTGGTGGGATGAGCACTGGGTGTTATACTATATGTTGGCAAATCGAACTCCAATAAAAAAATATACAAAAAATAAAAATTAATTTTTTTAAAAGCAGGTCTAGGGCTTGGACAGCAAAGAGGGTGATGAGGGCTTGACCAGCTGTCAAGGATAGAGGTATTCTCACTAAATTGATGGGATTTGGGTGCATCAAGGGCGCAAGCCAAGGCCTAGCCAAGCAGAGCAGTCAGAGGAGACTGACAAAAGTTTGATCAAGGACAGTCTTTATCAGTGATCCATAGGCCATAGTTTTATAAACTTTTCTCTAAGTGATGCTTACATTTACGATGTTTAAGAAAAAAGTTCTGAATTTCTTCCAAATATGGAAGAGCTTGCTTGTAATTCTTTTATAGTCACCATTTGTCTCTTCCTATCCCCTCCTGATCAGACTCTCTCTGATATATACACTCCATAGTTGGGCTTTGTATTTACATAGCATTTGCTCCTATTAGCAAATCTATATAGGAGTCATGGATCCTCCATCTTGTTTTATATTCTGCTTTGTACCTCTGTGACAGTTCGTTGAGACTCTCAGCCTCAGTTCCTGGATTCCTAGAGCCCAGCATGGCCATGTCTACCTCATTCTCTCCTCAAGTTACTCTTGCATTGTTTTGTTGCCAGAGGAAAGTACTAGAACAGATGTCTAGGTTGACCCCATTTGTCTATCTGCATCCCACCAAATTTAGATGACCTAGAACTAGTCACATTATCTAAGATCTACTTTGCTCAACTGTACAATGAGGATAATACCACGTATCTTCTAAGAAGTTTTAAGAATTGAAAAAATTAATAGATTTCAAAATGCTTTGAAAGCTGTAAAATTCTCTGCCTCCACCACCATGTTTTGTTGCTCTCTTCCTCCTAGATTCCTTTGTATCCTTCATCAATAATTCTACTTAGAATCTAATGAATACCATTTTAGTTATGCCTGCAGAGGAAGGAAGAGCTCACTTATTGACAGTCTATTGACTCATGATGGAAAAATAATTAAGTCATGTAAAAGTATGACTTATGATTGTTTAGCTCTATTATATATAGGAGACAGTTAAATTCTGCAGAAGGTAATCCAAAGAGCCTGAGCACTTGGCACCTGATAAGTTTACAGCTCCCCAAACACTCAGACACACACAGAGATACACACACACACACACACACACACACACACATACACACCTTGTGACTCAGCCAATTTATATGCACTCTTTAAATTAAAACTCTTACCTTAAGGTTACCTCTTCTCTGTAGTCTTTCTGGGAGGGGGTCTACGTACTGTCTTTATTATGTCCCCTTGCTGCATCTGCAGCAACAAACTTCTCTCTGTGTTGGGCTTATTTCTTTGCATGCATATTTCTCCAGGAAATATGTCTTCTGAGCTGGCAATGAGTCTACATCAGGCTCTAATATAGATACAGGTGGCCCAGGACTACAATATGAGTCACAACCAAAGAGGACTGGTAGGAAACAGCACAGGTTTTCAAATTAAAGGGCAGGCGCATGCTTGATTGACAGTGGGGGTAGAGTAAATGACTGGTGATTTTTCAAATGCCAGAAGATCCCAGATGTAAAATAACTGCTGCTAGTATGGCCTACAGAAGACCTACTGGACCTCAGAATACAAGCACTGAATTCCCTAGTGGTTACACTCTTAGAGGATTCCTATCTGTACAACCTCCACATCCCATAGTCTTCTTAGTTTTTTAATACTCTTTTTCCTGCAGATTAGAGTCAGCTTTGATTCACTTCCTTTACTTGTTCTAAGAAGTTCAGGTACTTCTGAAGAAATGCTGGGACAAAAATGAATGTGTGTGTTTGTATTTTTCAAGACTTTGCATTTTTGTGATGACTAATAAAGTTGCACATCTTTTCATATACGTATTGCCCATTTGTGTATTTTCCTTGGAGAAATGTCTATTCAGATCCTTTGTACAATATAGATTAAATAATTTGTCATGAACAGGAGGAGGGGCAAAAGGGCGGAAGAGCAGGGTCCCCAAGTCACCTGTCCCCACCAAATTACCTAGATAACCTTCAAATCATCCTGAAAACCTACGAATTCGGCCTGAGATTTAAGGAGAGACCAGCTGGAATGCTACAGTGAGAAGAGTTCGCGCTTCTATCAGGTAGGAAGACGGGGAAAAAGAAATAAAGAAGCAAAAGGCCTCCAAGGGGGAGGGGCCCCGCGAGGAGCCGGGCTGAGGCCAGGGCGAGTGTCCCCAGGACAGGAGAGCCCCGTCCCGGAGACGCAGGAGCTGCACCAACCTTCCTGGGGGGAAAAGGGGCTCCAGGGAGGTGGAGCAGGACCCAGGAGGGCGGGGACGCCCTCGGGCTCCCAGGGACACTAACAGGAACCTGCGCCCCGGGAGAGTGCGCCGAGCTCCCTAAGGGCTGCAGCGCGCACGGCGGGACCCGGAGCAGCTCGGGGGGGGCTCGGGGGCGGCTCCGCGGAGGGGGCTGCGGGGCGGGAGCGGCTCGGGGGGGCTCGGGGGCGGCTCCACGGAGGGGGCTGCGGGGCGGGAGCGAATCCAATAGCGCAGGCCCCGGAGCACAGGGCGCCAGGACACAGCCCAGGATCCGGCCTCCCTCGGGACAGGCAGAGGCCTGGAGGGCCCAGGACAGTGAGGACGCTCCTGCCCCGAGCTGAGCAGATCAGAGGGCCAGAATATGTATTTGAACAAATCACAGCTGAAAACTTTCCTAATCTGGGAAGGGAAACAGGCATTCAGATCCAGGAAATCGAGAGATCCCCCCCCCCTAAAATCAATAAAAACCGTTCAACACCTCGACATTTAATAGTGAAGTTTGCAAATTCCAAAGATAAAGAGAAGATCCTTAAAGCAGCAAGAGACAAGAAATCCCTGACTTTTATGGGGAGGACTATTAGGGTAACAGCAGACCTCTCCACAGAGACCTGGCAGGCCAGAAAAGGCTGGCAGGATATATTCAGGGTCCTAAATGAGAAGAACATGCAACCAAGAATACTTTATCCAGCAAGGCTCTCATTCAAAATGGAAGGAGAGATAAAAAGCTTCCAAGACAGGCAGCAACTGAAAGAATATGTGTCCTCCAAACCAGCTCTGCAAGAAATTTTAAGGGGGACTCTTAAAATTCCCCTTTAAGAAGAAGTTCAGTGGAACAATCCACAAAAACAAGGACTGAATAGATATCATGGTGACACTAAACTCATATCTCTCAATAGTAACTATGAACGTGAACGGGCTTAATGACCCCATCAAAAGGCGCAGGGTTTCAGACTGGATAAAAAAGCAGGACCCATCTATTTGCTGTCTACAAGAGACTCGTTTTAGACAGAAGGACACCTACAGCCTGAAAATAAAAGGTTGGAGAACCATTTACCATTCGAATGGTCCTCAAAGGAAAGCAGGGGTAGCCATCCTTATATCAGATAAACTAAAATTTACCCCGAAGACTGTAGTGAGAGATGAAGCGGGACACTATATCATACTTAAATGATCTATTCAACAAGAGGACTTAACAATCCTCAATATATATGCCCCGAATGTGGGAGCTGCCAAATATATAAATCAATTATTAACCAAAGTGAAGAAATACTTAGATAATAATACACTTATACTTGGTGACTTCAATCTAGCGCTTTCTATACTCGATAGGTCTTCTAAGCACAACATCTCCAAAGAAACGAGAGCTTTAAATGATACACTGGACCAGATGGATTTCACAGATATCTACAGAACTTTACATCCAAACTCAACTGAATACACATTCTTCTCAAGTGCACATGGAACTTTCTCCAGAATAGACCACATATTGGGTCACAAATCGGGTCTGAACCGATACCAAAAGATTGGGATAGTCCCCTGCATATTCTCAGACCATAATGCCTTGAAATTAGAACTAAATCACAACAAGAAGTTTGGAAGGACCTCAAACACATGGAGGTGATGGACCATCCTGCTAAAAGATGAAAGGGTCAACCAGCAAATTAAGGAAGAATTAAAAATATTCATGGAAACTAATGAGAATGAAGATACAACCGTTCAAAATCTTTGGGATGCAGCAAAAGCAGTCCTAAGGGGGAAATACATCGCAATACAAGCATCCATTCAAAAACTGGAAAGAACTCAAATACAAAAGCTAACCTTACACATAAAGGAGCTATAGAAAAAACAGCAAATAGATCCTACACCCAGGAGAAGAAGGGAGTTAATAAAGATTCGAGCAGAACTCAACGAAATCGAGACCAGAAGAACTGTGGAACAGATCAACAGAACCAGGAGTTGGTTCTTTGAAAGAATTAATAAGATAGATAAACCATTAGCCAGCCTTATTAAAAAGAAGAGAGAGGAGACTCAAATTAATAAAATCATGAATGAGAAAGGAGAGATCACTACCAACACCAAGGAAATACAAACGATTTTAAAAACATATTATGAACAGCTATACGCCAATATATTAGGCAATCTAGAAGAAATGGACACATTCCTGGAAAGCCACAAACTACCAAAACTGGAACAGGAAGAAATAGAAAACCTGAACAGGCCAATAACCAGGGAGGAAATGGAAGCAGTCATCAAAAACCTCCCAAGACACAAGAGTCCAGGGCCAGATGGCTTCCCAGGGGAATTCTATCAAACGTTTAAAGAAGAAACCATACCTATTCTCCTAAAGCTGTTTGGAAAGATAGAAAGAGATGGAGTACTTCCAAATTCGTTCTATGAGGCCAGCATCACCTTAACTCCAAAACCAGACAAAGACCCCACCAAAAAGGAGAATTACAGACCAATATCCCTGATGAACATGGATGCAAAAATTCTCAACAAGATACTAGCCAATAGGATCCAACAGCACATTAAGAAAATTATTCAGTAGGATTTATCCCCGAGACACAAGGCTGTTCAACACCCGTAAAACAATCAATGTGATTCATCATATCAGCAAGAGAAAAACCAAGAACCATATGATCCTCTCATTAGATGTAGAGAAAGGATTTGACAAAATACAGCATCCATTACTGATCAAAACTCTTCAGAGGGATCCCTGGGTGGCGCAGCGGTTTGGCGCCTGCCTTTGGCCTAGGGCACAATCCTGGAGACCCAGGATCGATTCCCACGTCGGGCTCCAGGTGCATGGAGCCTGCTTCTCTCTGCCTGTGTCTCTGCCTCTCTTTCTCTCTCTGTGACTATCATAAATAATAAAAATTAAAAAAATATATTTAAAAAAAAAACTCTTCAGAGTGTAGGGATAGAGGGAACATTTCTCAACATCTTAAAAGCCATCTATGAAAAGCCCACAGCAAATATCATTCTCAATGGGGAAGGACTGGGAGCCTTTCCCCTAAGATCAAGAACAAGACAGGGATGTCCACTCTCACCACTGCTATTCAACATAGTACTGGAAGTCCTAGTCTCAGCAATCAGACAACAAAAAGACATTAAAGGCATTCAAATTGGCAAAGAAGAAGTCAAACTCTCCCTCTTCGCCGATGACATGATACTCTACATAGAAAACCCAAAAGTCTCCACCCCAAGATTGATAGAACTCATACAGCAATTCAGTAGCGTGGCAGGATACAAAATCAATGCCCAGAAATCAGTGGCATTTCTATACACTAACAATGAGACTGAAGAAAGAGAAATTAAGGAGTCAATCCCATTTACAATTGCACCCAAAAGCATAAGGTACCTAGGAATAAACCTAACCAAAGATGTAAAGGATCTATACCCTCAAAACTATAGAACACTTCTGAAAGAAATTGAGGAAGACAGAAAGACATGGAAAAATATTCCATGCTCATGGATTGGAAGAATTAATATTGTGAAAATGTCAATGTTACCCAGGGCAATATACACATTTAATGCAATCCCAATCAAAATACCATGGACTTTCTTCAGAGAGTTAGAACAAATTATTTTAAGATTTGTGTGGAATCAGAAAAGACCCCGAATAGCCAGGGGAATTTTAAAAAAGAAAACCATATCTGGGGGCATCACAATGCCAGATTTCAGGTTGTACTACAAAGCTGTGGTCATCAAGACAGTGTGGTACTGGCACAAAAACAGACACATAGATCAATGGAACAGAATAGAGAACCCAGAAGTGGACCCTCAACTTTTTGGCCAACTAATATTCGATAAAGGAGGAAAGACTATCCGTTGGAAGAAAGACAGTCTCTTCAATAAATGCTGCTGGGAAAATTGGACATCCACGTGCAGAAGAATGAAACTAGACTACTCTCTTGCACCATACACAAAGATAAACTCAAAATGGATGAAAGATCTAAATGTGAGACAAGATTCCATCAAAATCCTAGAGAAGAACACAGGCAACACCCTTTTTGAACTCGGCCACAGTAACTTCTTGCAAGATACATCCACGAAGGCAAAAGAAACAAAAGCAAAAATGAACTATTGGGACTTCATCAAGATAAGAAGCTTCTGCACAGCAAAGGATACAGTCAACAAAACTAAAAGACAACCTACAGAATGGGAGAAGATATTTGCAAATGATGTATCAGAGAAAGGGCTAGTTTCCAAGATCTATAAAGAACTTCTTAAACTCAACACCAAAGAAACAATCCAATCATGAAATGGGCAAAAGACATGAAGAGAAATCTCACAGAGGAAGACATAGACATGGCCAACAAGCCCATGAGAAAATGCTCTGCATCCCTTGCCATCAGGGAAATACAAATCAAAACCACAATGAGATACCACCTCACACCAGTGAGAATGGGGCAAATTAACAAGGCAGGAAACCACAAATGTTGGAGAGGATGCGGAGAAAAGGGAACCCTCTTGCACTGTTGGTGGTAATGTGAACTGTTGCAGCCACTCTGGAAAACTGTGTGGAGGTTCCTCAAAGAGTTAAAAATAGACCTGCCCTACGACCCAGCAATTGCAGTGTTGGGGATTTACCCCAAAGATACAAATGCAATGAAACGCCGGGACACCTGCACCCCGATGTTTATAGCAGCAATGGCCACGATAGCCAAACTGTGGAAGGAGCCTCGGTGTCCAACGAAAGATGAATGGATAAAGATGTGGTTTATATATACAATGGAATATTACTCAGCCATTTGAAATGACAAATACCCACCATTTGCTTCAACGTGGATGGAACTGGAAGGTATTATGCTGAGTGAAGTAAGTCAGTCGGAGAAGGACAAACATTATATGTTCTCATTCATGTGGGGAATATAAATAATAGTGAAAGGGAATATAAGGGAAGGGAGAAGAATTGTGTGGGAAATATCAGAAAGGGAGACAGAAGGTAAAGACTCCTAACTCTGGGAAACGAACTAGGGGTGGTAGAAGGGGATGAGGGCGGGGGGTGGGAGTGAATGGGTGACGGGCACTGGGGGTTATTCTGTATGTTAGTAAATTGAACACCAATAAAAAATAAATTAAAAAAAAAAGAAAAAAAAATAGAAAAAAAAAATAAAAAAAAATAAGTGTTCCATTTTGTAAAAAAAAAAAAAAAAAGCTGAAATGAAGAAATGAAGAAAATGTACAGAAAGCCTAGAACTAGAAGCACATAAATAACAGCCACACCAAATCAGAAGATGCTTTGAAAATGGACTACTGTGCAATAGCAATCAGCCCAAATTTCCTGGAAGTAACTTATGGAAAGATAAGTGCTAGAATGGAGTGTGCAGTAAAGTTCCCTAAAATGAGATAATTCACAAGAAGTACTTAGAACATGCTTGGCACATAGTAATGCTCAATAAATGTTATTGTTGTTTTAAATATTAAAGTCATTTTTACACCCAGGAAGAATCCTATATTTCCCTATATAACACTATTCTCCTTTAGGGAGCAGTGAATGATATCTTTTTTGTTGTTTATATCTACTGGTTTTTTTTTTCTTTTTTTAGGTTGGTGTGATATCACTAGCACACGTTTTAGAGTCAGGCATATCTGAGTTCAATCCTTGCCCTCCCACATGCCCACCCTCCAACCCTGAGGCAATCACTTAACCCCGATGAGCCTGTTTACTCCTAGGTAAAAGGAGATAAGTGCAGGTAATCCTTTCTCCAGAGCTGAGGTTGCTGTTCTCAATCTGCTTCTCTGTGTATGTGTGCTTCATTTTTCTCACTTCCAACTCATCTCCCCAACTTATCACTTGTTTGTTAGTGCTCCTTAATATGTCCAGCTTGGCCATGTTCTTAGCTCACCAACATAAACATTCTGTGCTTCTTATTCAAGAGGAATATTTTCTTTTTCCTCTCTGCACAAATTAGAGTATTTTGCCCTTGGATTATGTACTCACTTCAGTACCAGCTTGACATAACTCGTGGAGCAGGGGAGGAAGATGATGGCATTTGGCAAGGAATATGACTATCTGAGACAACTGGGGCTGTGGCCAGCAAAATAGATAAACCATATCTATCCATTCTACACTCATATCCTCACTTCAACAGCTTCTTTGTTCACTTATGCTCTTTCCTGATTTTCTACCTTGGAAATTCCCACTTTTTCTTCAAAGATCAATTCCTATGTCCTTTCCTTTTTTAAATCTGCCCTAAATCCCCCTATCCAGCTGGCTGAATGATTGCACCATTGTCTGTCATTCTAGAATCCCTTTCACAAGGCATATCTACTTTTCTCCCCTGTGGAGCTCTTTGTTGCATAATAGCAGAAGCCATGCAAGTGCCTGACACATAAATGGCACTCTATATCACTTGCCTGCTAGGTAGGAAGTAGAGGGCCCATTCTTGCTTCATATCCTATTCTCTTGAGAGTAATGGAGATTTTGGGTAAGAAAATATAAGCTCCAAAAATGACTAAACTTAAAGAAACTCAAAGAGTGGACAAGCAGGAAAATAGCATGAGGGTGTTGAGAATACAGAAGATACAGAGGTAAGGAAGAAATGCAAAAAAGGAAGAAATGATTAATACTAAATTAATTCAATTATCCAACAAATATTTAATGAATGCTAACTATAACCTAGATAATTTGCTAGGTAGAGATATTTTTAACAATTGCTTTATTCTGGAGATATACAAAACACTGAAATAAACTATGCCCTCAAAATTTTATAGTCTAATATCAAAGAATGAGAATAGGTTAGTCAAATGACCTAGGAGGGGCTATACTAGGTTCCCAACTCTTGGAACAAAGATCTCTAACTTGTGTCACTAATTTGGCCTCACTACCTCTACCTTTTTATTTTTCTTTTGTGATACTTATTTCACTTTAAGTAACATTGGATTTCTTATTATCATTGAGCCTTGCTCATTTACTTGGGTGATTGGCATATAATTAGACAGTGGGATAGGCTTCTTTGCCTTCTTGTTTAATGCTATGAAGGACTGATTTGATCTTGCTGTTTGTCTTGTCCCCTGATGCTGGCAATTGATGATGCTGGCCAGTCTCATCAAGCAGAATAGTCAGATCCAGAAGGAAGAATGGACCTGAGAAACCAGGCTGACTGCCTGGTGCTTCCCATCCTAACCCAATAGGGGCCACAAGACCACCCAATGAGAAACATTAGAGCAAACACACCTCATTTGCTGATATTTCCCCAACAATTAAGTGGCATGGGATGACATAGTGATGAACTGGACACACAGATACTCAGTTAAATGTGGACTTTAAAAAGTGCTATAGTATGAAAATACATTGATGGGATTCACAGTAATAAAATATAGCTTTCCTAAGCTGTCACATTACATATGCCATTAAGCATCACGAACTCAGTAGGTCTGGGAAGACTCTACAAACCAGAAAGGTCCCTGGTTTTCATGGCCATGACTTCTGAGATGGCTTCTGATGTCAGTAATAGTAAATGGCACAGAACATGACTCTAGGGCAGAGCATGCACAAAAGTCTGAGAGAACACAAAGTAGGTACCATCCAGCCAAGTAGAGGAGGGGACTGAAGAATCACACCTCAGGGGATAACATCTGACTTAGTCCAAAAGAAAGATTGATTGGGAATAATCCAGATAAGTCAAAAGTGGGCAAGTTGTTCTAGGAAGGCAGCAGAGCCTGTGAAAGGCTTTATAATAGGTTACTGCATGGTGAATTCAGGAATCTGTGAGGAAACTTTGTATGGTTGTTGCTTGTGTGGGTATGGGGGTAATGAAGAGTGAATCTAAGGGAAAAATCCTAATGATGGAGAAGTGAGCTGTGTCTCAGAGGGCCTCACCTGCCATATCTAGGAATTCAGATTTCTTCAGAGACACTGGAGAGTCAGTGGGAGTGTTAAATACAATAAGTAACAATAATCAGTTTGCTTTTGGCAAAGATGGTCATTTTAGATGTTTCAACTGTAAGCAGTTAAAGTCCTGATTCATTTGGTTTAAGTATAAAGAAAGTATCTTACATATAACAGAAAGTCTTGAAATAGTGGTTGGTTAACTCACCAACTCAAAAATATCATCAACAACCCAGATTCTTTTTGTCCTTTCACTCTACATGTTGAGTTGTTCTCATGTGAGAATTCCTCATGGTTGCAAGGTGGCTGAAACATTTTTAGCCTTTGCACACTGTCCCCTAACATGCAATGCTATCATTTCTCATGGTGGGGACAAAATCTTTCTCAGCACACACACACCTGTAGACTCCCCCTTGTGTCTCCCGGCCAGATTTGCATCCCACTCTTATGCCTAAATGACTCATTAGCAAGGAATATTGTATTGATATGGTTGAGTTGTACTAATCCAGACACACTCCTTGAGGCTAGATAGACCATGGATTCATGGAAAAAGATGAATACCTTAAAAAGTGGAGTTTGATTCAAAAAGGAAAATGAGTGGGGTGGCTGTTAAGAAGACCATAACCTTGGTCTACCACAATCATTTGAGCTGCATCTGCGCTGGAGGCAAGAACACTTACCCCTTTTCTGTTTAAAGGATCCAAACAATATGTGATGAAGCATGTAGTGTGATAACAGGGGTAAAGAAAAAATGGATAATTAGGGAGGTTTACAGGGAAATTGAGGAAATCAAGCAACGTTGTGAGAGGATTTGTGCAAAGACACGCCACCAAGTAGCAGGTGCCTCCATCAAAATTAGTTTGGCACCCATCACTTTTACATATTTTTAGTAAACTTGGAAAAAGAGAGATATGACCAGAAGCTGCTTAGTATGAAAGCTCCTCAGCAGGAAACCAGAAGTTGCTCAGAAGGCTTAGAAGGACCTCAGCCTGGAGGATGCTAACTTGCTGTTTGTTTTATCTAGCAATTTTATAAGACAATCTTGGGAGAATCACTACTACATGATTTGCAGATAGAGTATATTCAGCCTCAAAGGCTGACTGTATCTATAATTACTGTATGC
Source organism: Canis lupus baileyi (assembly GCF_048164855.1). Classification (NCBI taxonomy): domain Eukaryota; kingdom Metazoa; phylum Chordata; class Mammalia; order Carnivora; family Canidae; genus Canis; species Canis lupus. Next base: position 26,306,944 of record NC_132857.1, on the reverse strand, counting down.
CATGTGAATGCAGGCAAACACTGTTTACATAAACACAATAAAGACAGAGTTATCACTGTATGCAATTTACATTAATGAATATAATTTTACTAATACTGTCACACTCTAACATTTACAAGTGTAAATAGCTTAACCGAGATCAGGTGCATCTGCATCCCAGTTGCTTAATTAAAGCAATATTTGGATTATTCAACTCTCAAACCTAAATCAAACCTCATTTAAAAAAAACCTTTTTATACAATTTTATTCATTTTCAATACCAGTTTTCTCCATTTCTCATTTTCATAGTTAAATATGTAAATATGACTGACTTTCCTCTTTTTTCCTGATTACCAGAGGCAGGGAGCATTGATTTCCCTGTTGGAGATACAAGAACCCGACTGTAAAACTGGCTATCAAAACCTACTAAAAACATCAGAAATCTTCTATAACGCATAGGGAAACCCAGTGTCCATGTGATGTGTGAACTCTACAGTTCCTAAGGTACATTTCAGTTTGGGGAAGAAATAAACCCAACTGACTCCAAGTATCTGGTGTAACATGGTAGCCACAATTAGTCCATGCAAGTTAAAATAACAGAAATTAAGAGATTTCAACTATAATTTCTTTCACTTTTATCTTCTCTTCAGTGGATACAAACCCATGCTTCTTGCAGGAACATTTTACTTAAAAATGCCACTTTGCTTGAAATATAAGTGAGACTTTTTTGTATGTGACTCCCCTTGCCTGGAGTCAGACACATATTCTGCTGCCATCTGTGAAGCCATTCTCAAAACATAATCTGCAGCCAGCCTAACAGCTATAAATAGCTCCTCTCCACTCTGGGTAGCAACATTGTGTTGGGACAATATGTTTCTCCATAATTTAATCTAATTTCTTCAGCCACACTCAAATTCAGTTGTTAAATAGTTTGCTTTCAAAGTAGGCAATGGTTTATTTTTGGTGTTACTACTTGCTATGAAAAAAATACACATTAGGAATAATGCTTATTTTTGTAACATACCATCAAGAATGGCAACATTTTAGTCTAAATGATAAAGGGAAAAGGAGATCAAATTCACTCCATCAGGTGCATTTTGGGGTAATACCATAGAAAGATGCTGAGGCAGGGTTGGAGTGGGGACACTTCCAAGATCCAGACAAATGTGCTGGATGGCCACGTGTCTCGGAGCCCAATGCCAATTGCACACTACAGAAAGCTGAGTGCAGAGAGGCATTCCTTTGAGCACAGAGTGCAGATTCTCTGTTTCTCCTACAACCTGCAGTGCAGAGCACTAAAGGGAAAATAATCTCCAAAGCATGGGGACTGGTAGCAAGGAAATGATGATTACTCACCTCCCCTGGGTCTCCTGCAAATACCAGGAATTGCTAATTTATCCTTAGTGATGGTTCTGCTCTGCCTCCTCTGGAAGCTCCACAGCCTCAGGCAGGGATAGTGCATCATCTCCCTCAGCACAAACAATACAAAACAAAGCCAGATCCCCCGTGTGTAAGCCCCCACTCTCACCTGACATACATCTGTGTTTCTGTGGAGAAGGTGGACCCTCCACTTCCAGGTCATTTTCAATCTGGGGTCCCTTTCTATTCATTCCATTTATTACTCTAATTTCTTCTGTATATTCACTGCTTTTCAATTGCCTCTAATCCCTATCTGTAAACATGCTCAACTCTCTCCAACTAAAAAAATGAGATTCCTCTCTATTTGGGATTCCTTCAATTATACTATTTCACTCCTCATTAAACCCACGTTTTATTTATTCATTCATTTCTTTATTCAATAAATAGTTATTGAGCATCTCTGTGTTAGACATTTCTCCTAGATTTGGAGGACAGGAGCAAACATGCTGCCCTGTGGAAATTGCATTACAGAGGGGAAAGCAGACACCAGCCCACCTGTTCCCACTTACCTCCATTAGGACACCAGCTTGTTAGATAAGACACCCCAAAGCACAAATGAAAAAGAAAAAAATAGACAAGTTGGCCTTCTTCAAAATTAAAAAAACTTCTGTTTTCTGTTCTTCAAACACACACACACACACACACACACACACACACACACAAAGGGAAAATATATTTCAAACATCTGGAAAAGGATTTGCATTAAGAATATATATGGGCAGCCCCAGTAGCCCAGCAGTTTAGTGCCGCCTTCAGCCCGGGGCATGATCCTAGAGACCTGGGATTGAGTCCCATGTGGGGCTTCCTGCATGGAGCCTGCTTCTCCCTCTGCTTGTGTCTCTGCATCTCTCTCTCTCTCTCTCTCTCTCTCTGTGCCTCTCATGAATAAATAAAATAAAATAATCTTTTAAAAAAAGAATATATAAAGAACTCTTACAACTTACTAACAAAATGACAACTCAATTTAAAAATAGGCAAAGGAGGGGGCAGGGCAAGATGGCAGAGGAGTAAGGTCCCCAAGTCACTTGTCCCCACCAACTTACCTAGATAACTTTAAAATCATCCTGAAAACCTGTGAATTCAACCTCTGAAGTATGGAAAGAACAGCTAGAACGATACAGAGAGAAGCGTTTGCACTTCCAACAAGGTAGGAAGGCAGAAAAAAAAAAATAATCAAGTTGGGGAGGAGCCCCCATGAGGAGCCGGAGCCGGGCCAGGCGACAAAAGCCTCAAGAACAGGAAAGCCCAGTCCTGGAGAAGCAGGAACTTTAAAAATATGCACTGGATTCTTCCCAAAGGGAAAGGCGCTTAGCAGGGAAACCGGGCAGAACTACAGGAGGGGCAGTAGAGCCTACAGGTTTCCGGGGTCACTAACAAAGGAAGTGCACCCCAGGGGAGAGTGCACCACAGACCATGGGCCTATCTCGGTAAAGTGCTGGAGCTGGCACCTGGCTGGGCCTCTGGAGAAGCTCAGACAGGGTGGCTCCTGGAGAGGGGGCTGCGCCCTGCTGCCTTCGGAGCCACAGCCCCAGGAACGTGATTCCAGCAACACAGGCCCCAGGTCCCAGGGTGCCAAGCAGACACAACCCAAGATCCTTTACTCCCCCTGAGACAGGCGGAGGCGGGGAGGGCACAGGACAGCAGGACTCTCCTGCCACAGGGGACCCAAAGCTATGCAGATCAGCGCCCCCCACCCCTAGAGCATCCAGGCCAGTGCTGACTGGGAGACTTCGGTAGTTACTGCGAGAGCTGACCTCAGGGCTGGAGAGCTGGCCACCACTAGTGTTGTTCCTCCTGGTGTCACCCTGTGCCTGGGATGGAGCTGGGCGACAAGGGAACAGGGGCCTCACAGGATAAACAGCTCCAACTGAGCCGTGTAACAGGTGGAGAACAGGGCAGCTCTCACAGGTGCACACACTGAGAATTAGCACAGCAAGACCCTTCCCCATAAGACCACCCGGAAGGACAAGGGAAAAACAAGTTCTTGGCTGAGCAGTGCTAGAGCTCCAGGGGAAGTCAAGGGATTTACAGTATATAGAACCAGAGGATACCCCTCCTTGTTTGTTTTGTTTTGTTTTTTCTTTTTTTTCCTTCCTTTTTCTAGTACAACTCGTTTTTAGCCACTTTGCACTGAGCAAAATGACTAGAAAGAACAAAAGAAAGAATCAGAAATAGTACTCTCTGCCACAGAGTTACAGATTTTGGATTACAATTCTATGTCAGAAAGCCAATTCAGAAGCACAATTATAAAGCTACTTGTGGCTCTGGAAAAAAGCAAAAAGGAATCAAGAGACTTCATGATGGCAGAATTTAGATCTAATCAGGCTGGACTTAAAGATCAATTAAATGAGATGTAATCCAAACTGGAGGTCCTAATGACAAGGATTAATGAGGTAGAAGAAAGAGTGAGTGACATAGAAAAGTTGATGGCAAGGAAGGAAGCTGAGGAAGAAAGACAAAAACAAAAGACCGTGAGGAAAGGTTAAAGAAAATAAATGACAACCTCAGAAGGAAAAATCTATGTTTAATTGGGGTTCCAGAGGGCGCCAAAAGGGACAGAGAACCAGAAAGCATATGTGAACAAATCATTGCTGAGAACTTCCCAAATTTGGGGAGGGAAACAGGCATTCAGATCCAGGAGATAGAAAGGTCCCCCACCCGCCCAAATCAATAAACACCATTCAATACCTCGATATTTCATATTGAAACTTGCAAATTCCAAAAATAAAGAAAAAATCCTTAAAGCAGCAAGGGACAAGAGATCCCTAACTTATATGGGGAGAAATATGAGATTAATAGCAGACCACTCCACAGAGACCTGGCAGGCAAGAAAGGGTTGGCAGGAAAGATTCAGGGTCCTAAATGAAAAGAACATGCAGCTAAGAATACTTTATCCAACAAGGCTCTCATTCAGAATAGAAGGGGAGATAAAGAGCTTCCAAAATAGGCAGAAACTGAAAGAATACATGACCACCAAACCAGCTCTGCAAGAAATAGTAACAGGGACTGTGTAAAAGAAAGAGGATGCCCAAAGAAATAATCCACAAAAACAGGGACTGAATACGTATTATGATGACACTAAATGTATATCTTTCAATAGCTATGCCAAATGTGAATGGGCTTAATGATCCCAATCAAAAGATGCAGGGTTTCATACTGGATAAAAAGGCAAGACCCATCTATTTGCTGTCTAAAAGAGACTCATTTGAGACCTAAGAACACCTCCAGCCTGAAAATGAAAGGTTGGAGAACCATTTACCATTCAAATGGTCCTCAAAAGAAAATGGGGTAGCAATCCTATCAGATAAATTAAGGTTGATCCCAAACACTGTAAAAAGAGATGAAGAGGGACACTATATCACACCTAAAGGATATATACAACAAGAGGACCTAAGAGTCATGAACATTAATGCCCCTAAAGTGAGAGCTGCCAAGTATGCCAATTAATTAATAACCAAAGACATACTTAGATAATAATACACTAAGAGTAGGAGACTTCAACATGATGCTTTCTGTAAATTACAGATCTTCTAAGCACAACATCTCCAAAGAAATAAGAGATTTAAATGATACACTGGACCAGATGGACTTCACAGATATTTACAGAACTTTACATCCAAACACAACTGAATACACATTCTTCTCAAGTGCACATGGAACTTTCTCTAGAATAAAACACATACTGAGTCACAAATCATATCTAACCGATACCAAAAGATTGGGATCATTCCCTGCATATTTTCAGACCATAATGCTTTGAAATTTGAACTAAATCACAAGAAGAAATTTGGAAGAAATTCAAACATGTGGACGTTAAACACCATCCTGCTAAAAGATGAAAGGATCAACCAGGAAATTAGAGAAGAATTAAAATGATTCATGGAAACTAAAGAAAATGAATATACAACCATTCAAAATCTTTGGGATACAGCAAAAGCACTCCTGAGAGGGAAATACATCACAATACAAGCATCCCTCAAAAAATAGGAAATAACTCAAATACACAAGCTAACCTTGCACCTAAAGGAACTAGAGAAAGAACAGCAAATAAAACCTACACCAAGCAGAAAAAGAGAGTTAATAAAGTTTCAAACAGAACTCAATGAAACAGAGACCAGAAGAACTGTAGAACAGATCAACAAAACCAAGAGTTGGTTCTTTGAAAGAATTAATTAGATAAACCATGAGTCAGCCTTATTAAAAAGAAAAAAGACTGAAATTAATAAAATCATGAATGAAAAAGGAAAGATCACAACCAATACCAAGGAAACACAAACGATTTTAGAAACATATTATGAGCAGCTATACACCAATAAATAAGGCAATCTAGAAGAAATGGATGCATTTCTGGAAAACCACAAACTACAAAAACTGGAACAGGAAGCAATAGAAAGCCTGAAAAGGCCGATAACCAGGGAGGAAATTGAAATAGTCATCAAAAACCTCCCCAGACACAAAAGTCCAGGGCCAGATAGCTTACCAGGGGAATTCTATCAAACGTTTAAAGAAGAAACAATATCTATTCTACTAAAGCTGTTCCAAAAGATAGGAAGGGATGGAGTACTTCCAAATTCGTTCTATGAGGCCAGCATCACCTTAATTCCAAAACCAAAGACCCCACCAAAAAGGAGAATTATAGACCAATATCCCCGATGAACACAGATGCAAAAATTCTCAAGACACTAGCCAATAGGATCCATCAGTACATTAAGATTATTCACCATGAACAAGTGGGATTTATCCCCGGGATGCAAGGTAGATTCACCACTAATAAGGCAATCAACATGATAGATCATATCAACAAGAGAAAAAACAAGAACCATATGATCCTCTCAACAGATGCAGAGAAAGCATTTGACAAAATACAGCATCCATTCCCAATCAAAACTCTTCAGAGTGTAGGGATAGAGGGAACATTCCTCAGCATATTAAAGGCCATTACAAAAAGACCACAGCAAATATCATTCTCAATGGGGAAACAGTGGGAAACGTTCCCCTAAGATCAGGAACACGACAACAATGTCCACTCTCACCACTGCTATTCAACATAGTATTAGAAGTCCTATCCTCAGCAATCAGGCAACAAAGAAATAAAAGGCATTAAAATTGTCGAAGAAGAATTCAAACTCCCCCGCTTTGCAGATGACATATACTATACATAGTTAACCCAAAAGACTCCACTCCAAGATTGCTGGAACTCATACAGCAATTCAGCAGTGTGGCAGTATAAAAAAAATCAATGCCCAGAAGTCAGTTGCATTTCTATACACTAACAATGAAACTGGAGAAGAGAAATTAAGGGGTCAATCCCATTTACAAAGGCACCCAAAAGCATAAGATATCTAGGGATAAACCTAACCAAAGAGGTAAAGGATCTATACCCTAAAAACTACAGAACACTTCTGAAAGAAATTGAGGAAGACACAAAGAGATGGAAAAATATCCCATGCTCATGGATTGGAAGAATTAATACTGTGAAAATGTCTATCTATGCTACCCAGGGCAATTTACATATTTAATGCAATCCCTATCAAAATACCATGAAAATTCTTCAGAGAATTGGAACAAATCATCTTAAGACTTGTGTGGAATCAGTAAAGACCCTGAATAGCCAGAAGATTATTGAAAAAGAAAACCAGAGCCGGCGGCATCACAATACCAGATTTCAGGTTGGACTACAGTGCTGTGGTCATCAACAAAGTATGGCACTGACACAAAAACAGACACATAGATTAATGGAACAGAATAGAGAATCCAGAAATGGGTCCTCAACCCTATGGTCAACTAATATTCGACAAAACAGGAAAGACTATCCACTGGAAAAAGGACAGTCTTTTCAATAATTGGTGCTGGGAAAATTGGACAGCCCCATGCAGAGGAATGAAACTAGACCACTCTTACACCATACACAAAGATAAACTCAAAATGGTTGAAAGATCTAAATGTGAGACAAGATTCCATCAAAATCCTAGAGGAGAACACAGGCAACACCCTTTTTGAACTTGGCCACAGCAACTTCTTGCAAGATACATCTATGAAGCCAAGGGAAACAAAAGCAAATGTGTTATTGGGACTTATTCAAGATAAAAAAGCTTCTGCACAGCAAAAGAAACAGTCAATAAAACTAAAAGACAACCTACAGAATGGGAGAAGATATTTGCCAATGACGTATCAGATAAAGGGCTAGTTTCCAAGATCTATAAAGAACTTATTAAACTCAACACCAAAGAAACAAACAATCCAATCATGAAATGGGCAAAAGACACGAACAGAAATCTCACAGAGGAAGACATAGACATGGCCAACATGCACATGAGAAAATACTCTGCATCACTTGCTATCAGGGAAATACAAATCAAAACCACAATGTGATATCACCTCACACCAGTGAGAATGGGGAAAATTAACAAGGCAGGAAACCACAAATGTTGGAGAGGATGTGGAGAAAAGGGAACCCTCTTACACTGTTGGTGGGAATGTGAACTGGTGCAGCCACTCTGGAAAACTGTGCATGTTCCTCAAATAGTTAAAAATAGAACTGCCCTATGACCCAGCAATGCACTGCTGGGGGCTTACCCCAAAGATGCAGATGCAGATGCAGTTAAACAGCAGGACACTTGCACCCCAATGTTTATAGCAGCAATGTCCACAATAGCTAAACTATTGGAAGGAGCCTCGGTGTCCATTGGAAGATGAATGGATAAAGATGTGGTCTATGTATACAATGGAATATTCAGCCATTAGAAACGACAAATACCCACCATTTGCTTCAATGTGGATGGAATTGGAGAGTATTTTGCTAAGTGAAGTAAGTCAACCAGAAGTGGACAAACATTATATGTCATTCATTTGGGGAATATAAAAAATAGTGAAAGGGAATAAAGGGGAAAGGAGAGAAAGTGAGTGGGAAATATCAGTGGGGGTGACAGAACATGAGAGACACCTAACTCTGGGCAATGAACAGGGGGTTGTGGAAAGGGAGGTCAGTGGGGCGATGGGGTGGCTGGGTGATGGGCACTGAGGGGCCACTTGATGGGATGATCACTGTGCGTTATGCTATATGTTGGCATATCGAACTGCAATAAAAATTATACAAAAATAAATAAATAAATAAATAAATAAATAAATGCATGCATGCAAAGGAGGGGCGTCTGGGTGGCTCAGTCAGTTAAGCATCTGCCTCCAGTTCAGGTGTTGATCTCAGAGTCCTGGTATATTGCCCCTGTCAGGCTCCCTGCTCAATGAAAAGCCTGCTTCTCCCTCTCCCTCAGCTACTCCCCTTGCTTGTGGTGTCTCCCACTCTGTCAATAAATAAATAAATATATATATATGTATATATATATATATACTGTTTTTAAATGGGGAAAGGGATAAAATAGAATGAGATCTTGCCATTTGCAGAAATATGGATGGATCTGGAGACTATTATGCTGAGTGAAATAAGTCTGACAGAGAAAGACAAATACCATATGGTTTCACGTATATGTGGAATCTAAAAAAAAAAAAAAATGAATAAATAAACAAAAACCGGGATCAGACTTGTGGATACAAAGAACAAACCAATGATTTCCAGAGGGCAGGGCATGGGGAAGATGAGCAAAATGGGTGTGGGGGAGGGGAGTAACAGGCTTCCAGTTATATAATGAATAACATAGCATAGGGAATAAAGTCAATGGCATTGTAACACCATTGTATGGTGACAAATGGTAGCTATACTTGTGGTAGTCATGGTGTAATATATAAACTTATTAAATCAATATGTTGTACACCTGAAATTAATGAATTATTATGCATCAACTATACTAATTTTTTAACTTAAAATCAATAAAAAGAGTCAAAGAATTTGCATACGTATTTCTCCATAGAAAATCCACTAATGGCCATAAGCACAATAAAAAATTGCTTAGCATTATTAGTCATCAGGGAAATATAAAACAAAACCACAATGGGATATCACTTCACAGCCACTATAATGACAAAAATCAGAATGATATATAATAACAAGTATTGTCAAGGATGTGAAAAAATGGAACTTTCATGCATTGATAGTTGGAATGCAAAATGGTATAGTCACTTTGGAAAAAAAAACAGCAGTTCTTTAAAATTGTTAAATATAAAGTAATGAAATATCACCTGACACTTGTCAGAAAAGGGACTCTTGCCTCCATCTAGGTTATTTTCACAAGAACTTACACTGGGACAATGATAATTGAAAGGGAAAGAATGAGTCAATGACATGGAATAGTGCAGATATGGAGATGAAAGTATTCTGTGGTTGACTGGATATGAGAAGCTGGAAGTGAGAAATCTTGAGGTTTACAAGCCTTAGTGACAAAGAGAGCAAGGCAAACCCTAATGGAGATTTAAGAAAAAAAAAAAACGCACACACAAGTAAGCCCCACAAAAAACAGCAAGAATACATATGAGGAAGAGGAGGCAGATGTTTTTGAGGTTTTAGAGTATATATTGGTAGCTTTTAGCACAGAAGTGGCAACAAATCATAGATATGAATGTAAGACCAAGAATAATAGAAAAGAGGATCAGGGGCTAGACTTGGAGAGGCTTCCACCCACTGGATGGCGAAAGGAAAGTTACTTGTGCAAATGGCTGGAAGGACAGGCAGATAATTTCATCAGAGCATAGAGCTAGGCAGTTGAAGAAAAAACAGGGTTTTATTAAAAAAAATGTTGTGCCAATTGTAACATATGTCAAAAAGAAGTCTCACAAATTAGAGTTAAAATATGTCTTCTGCTGTTGGAAGCTGAGGATTAATTTTAGGCAAATTGTGAGGGGGGATAAAGAAATTTTTTGCAGATGAGGAAAAGCCAGAAAGGCAGAAGTGCCAAAGAGAAGCAGAGACAGAATTTTAAGAAGTGGTAGTTGCTCCAGAAGAGTCAAATGAGGTGTTCAGGTCATTGAAGATCTCATATTCTTCTTCTTATCTTGTCTCACCAAGGCCCCAAACAAGACAAAGGTCCAAAGTGGTCTTCTTTCCATGTTCCACTGCCTTTTCTGCCCCTGTAAACCTGAGTTATAGCACACTATTCTAATGCCAACACTCTGTCCATGGCTGGCCTTCATCATGAGAAGCTTCTGGACAAGAGAAGCCAATCATACTCCCATATTAATGTTTCTCCTCAGCTATCCTGCTGGATACTGCAGGGATCACATGATTCACTCAAACCTGTGTGATGGAGTCAGGCAATACCACTGCAGAATTCCAAAGAATCACATGCTGATTAAAGAAAAATTTAAAATGAAGGAGTGTTTTATTGCTGGTAATATCCCCAGGCAAGGACAGCAGCTTCCAATGTTCTGAACAGCTGGAGTAGCCCTTTTTTGAAGTTATCACAGAATATAGCTAAGACAAAAAGTAGAACACATTCAAACAACAAAACTCATAGGTGAATAATCTAATATAATATTCCTGGTCAAATTTCCATAAAGTGGACTGAAATTGGGTTTATTTTCAAATTACATAAGCTTGCCTGGTTTTGATTTAGTTCTGAGGTAGAACAGAGCTTTACAAACAGGAACATCTCAACATATTTACACATTGCACTGACTTAAACATAGGGACATTGTAGACTCAGAAATTAAGTAACATTACATGATAACTTTGAGATTAAAATAAGATTTGTTTAATATGGGGCACCTGGGTGGCTCAGTGGTTGAGTGTCTGTCTTTGGCTTAGGTCAGGATCCCTGGGTCCTGGGATTGAGTCCTACATCGGGCTCCCTGCAGGGAGTCTGCTTCTCCTTCTGCCTATGTCTCTGTCTCTCTCTCTCTGTCTCTCATGAATGAATAAATAAAATCTTTAAAAATATTTGTTTAATGTAATAACTTTGTACATACACATCATTTTTAAAATTAATTACAATGTGTAAGGTTATAAATTATACTCTCTGCATTTGTATAACAAATCACCAGACACCAGGGAAGTTGTGTATACTTCAGTCAAAATACATGCAGTGGGAAAGAGGAGAAAGAGAGGTGGATAAGTATTTTCAGTTGTGCAGAACAGTGCTTAATTTGGACTCAGAGTGACCTACTCTGGATAGGGAGCTAAGGCAAGCCAGCAGATCAAGTGTCATGATGAGTCAGCCATGTGCAAGGTGGGCACCCAGGACAGTGAGCAGGGCAGTCAAAACAGAAAGCCTGATGACAGCAGCTAGCCAGATGTACACAGGTTATAGAGAACCTGTTCCCACATCCATGCCCAGAAGGGAAAATGTTCTTAGCTTAGACACATCTGAAAGGTCTTATAGTACAAAGGAGTAACCTTTGTACCTCTAGCTGGGCTGAAACCTGCGCATCAGATTCAAACACAATGAAAGCTGCAGGTAAGAGGAGCTTAACCCTAAGAGTGAGTGAAGGATGCTCAGCAGAAAACAGGTGAGAGAAACAAAGCCTCCCTAAATACCATGAGAAAGACAGGCTGAGAGGTTCAGTCCTAAGCAGAATGTTGAGAAATCATTCACACAACCTGGGAATTTTCTCCAAATTGTAATAATAAAAGCTTAATAACAAAACCCATGTCATTCTCATAAAGGACAAGAATTTACAAATCAGTAGGGGCTGATGGAAAGCCGGGGACTGCAGAAAGAAGAGAAATATCTGGAGCTGACCAGGGGTCATTCTCTGAACCCACCACTAGTTTCTGGTGAGAATGATGAGGAATGTAATTGTGGCATCTTTGAACTCATTGTGTGCACTTTGTTATACAGAAAGAGTTCCCAGTGTCTTAGCTGTTAAGATAATTGTCAACTGAGTGGATTCTAGTGCCATGCCACTACCAGAAGGCTATCTGCACATCATCTCATTTTGTTGTGGAATTGATGTGTGCATACCACAAATACAAACCTGGCTCACAGTGAGATAGGGCATCTCATCACCTCAGAATCAAAGTGAGATTCATGTTCCTGTGTGTGTTCCCACATGCCTCACACAGAAGCTTCAGAAGACTGAGGAAGCACAGAAAGGTGGCCAGGGCTGGGCTGGCTGGGCCCTGCAGTGGTATAGTCTCTTTTTTTAACTAAATGTATGTAGGGGGAAAAATGTATGTGAAAAAAAAAAAAAGAACATTTCCCATAAAATCTTTTAAAAACCTAAAGGTCTGGCTTATCTTGAAAGATTAGAAGTGTGGCAATGATGGTCTATATATTTCCATGTGGAAACAATCACCTGGATAAAAGTGAGGCAGTCCATTGGATAATTTTCTCTCTCCCTATTGTGTGGAATTTGCCATGCCAGCTTTCCTACAAAATATTCCATGTCCTGAGAAATACCCTGACCCCAGGTAAAGTGGGATGTCTAGCCACTCCATGTTTCCTACCACTTCTTTTGTCATTAGCTTGCATGCTGAGTTTTTCTCCCCAGTGCCCTTCTTCTCCATTGTCCCTCCTCCTCCTGGTTCTTCTTCTAAGATAGAAAAATAATTATCTGTCTCTGAGACTATTTCAGAAGTGCTGGAGTGAACCAAGAGTAGTCAGATTCATTGACACACAAAATAGAATGGTGGCTGTCAGGGGCTGGGGAAGAAAGTAGCTTAGTGCTTCATGGGGACAAAGAGTCAGGAAGATAAAAAAGTTCTGGAGATGGAGGGTGGTGATACTTGAGAACAAAGTGAATATACTTTTTTTAGGGTGAATATATTTAATTTTGTTTAACTGTACACTTAAAATGGTTAAAATATAAAATTTTATGTTATGTGTATTTTACCACAATAAAAAATAGCATGAAAATAAAAGTTTTTCAGTGAAAGCTGAGGCCAGAAATACCTAGGGCCAGAAAAAATAGAAGAAAGGACATTTTCTTGTGGAAGTGAGGGCCTGCCTTACCTGTTTTCTCTTATTTCTTATATATAGCCCATATGACTGACTTAAGTTACTTATCTTGTTCCTGTGAGCATCTGCATTTAGATGTAGAAAAATTGAAATGATATCTGAGCAAGAGGCTATATTGTCAGCAAGCCTAAGGACTGGTACAGAGGGTCCTTTTACGCTATGCAGGTCATTTATAGAATTAACACCTAAGAAATTAAAATGTATATCATAAATATTTATATGGGCCAAAAATTGACACATTGAAAACCATACCTGATTGTATTTTGCCAACTGTATGATATTCTAGAAAAGAAAGAAAATAGAGACAGTAAAAAGATCGGTGGTTGCCAGGTGTTGAGCAAGGAGGACAGAGGGTGTTTATTTAGCAGTGAAAATACTCTGTATGATACTCTAATGATGGATACATGTCACTATACATTTGTCCAAGTGAACTTTTAGGCAAACAATGAACTATGGGGGATTATGATGTCAATGTAGGTTTTTCAATTGTAGCAAATGTACCAGTCTGGAAGAGATGTTGATAATTTGTAATTCTATGTATGTGTGTGGACCAGTGGACATAAAGGAACTCCCTGTACTTTTCTCTCAATTTTACCATGAATTTAAAGTCTAAAATAAAGTTTTTATTACGAAAAAAAAGAAAGAAAACCCTTTTGGGAGGAGGTAAGGCCGAATTGGTTCAAAAGCAGTAAATCCAGATGCTGTGAAATCCTGCATGTAGATTTCTTGTGGTCAACCCTGTGCATGATTTCACTCTGACTTTCAGAGCCCAGGCATAGCTGCCCTCCATACAGCCGTGAGTTTCATTGTCTCAAATTTGCCCCACAGAGCAGTAAGAACAAGCTTTGTTTCCTTAGAGCAGGGTGTAGAATTCTGCATTTTTTGATTCCAGAGGCACTGTAGAGTCTTTCCCAGGACAAGAATTAGGCTGAACTAAACATGACTCCAGCAGAGAGAAAGGACTTCCCATTAAAAATAATGTGGCTCAGCGGTTTAGCGCCTACCTTCAGCCCAGGGTGCGATCCTGGAGACCCGGGATCGAATCCCACGTCGGGCTCCCTGCATGGAGCCTGCTTCTCCCTCTGCCTATGTCTCTGCCTCTCTCTCTCTCTGTGTGACTATCATAAATAAATAAAATTAAAAAAGAAAAAAAAAATAATAATGTCAACCCCCAATTCTTGTCAGCACTGGCTCACTTGGCATATTATGTATATTAATTGTTTTGCCAAAACTATGCTGTTATTTTTCTATTCCAACTATCCCTAAGCAATTTTAGCAAGTGCTCCTTGATTTGAGAAGAGCATGTCTGTTAAGTGGCCCCAAAGAGAATCTTTTATACCCTCCTCTCTCACAAGCCATTGCTTTGCCTTGGAGAACCACAGGACTGTATTCCATCTTGTCCTGGGGATGAAGAATGTAGCCATTAACCACATGGGCTCCATAGATTCTGGAGTCTAGGGAATATGCTGTGTTTTCCCCTCAGTAGTGAAAGTCTGGAGTCATAGATACTCCGGGACTAAGAAATACTCTGCCCAATGACTGTGCATCTCTTTATGTATTAAATAGAACTACACAATTAGCAATCTTTCTTTTGATAGTGTGACTTCTCCTTCCCTTGGTGGATACACAGGGTCAGTGGAATTTCAGCATCTACCTAATGGATGTCATCATAGGCCAAGGTTTCCATGATGCCAGACACCCAAAAGAGGAAGCTGAAGAGGAAATGGAATCTTCCATTTCCTCTTCAGGAAAATGGCAGTGGAAATCAGTGGAAATCCTCTTCAGGAAAATGGCAGAGGAAATGGCAGTGGAATCTTCCAGTGCCAAAGCATTGAGTTAACATGTGTCTTCTGGTCATACAGCTGAATGTCATCTGAATTGAGAGGTCAAGTATTGAGAAGGGCCTGGCCAGTGTGGAGGAATTAGGGAATATGAGCATGAAAGTAACAACTTTCTTTCTTATTTATGATCTAGTCAGCATGCTCCCTCTGCCACTTGGCTAGGGTATCTAAAACTACATTCCATTTTCCTTCCCAGCTAAGCAAATATCAGAGCATTGATTGAAAATGAAACAAAAAATACCTTTCAATATTCCATGGGTCAGAGTGTCTTTTGCTTTGTCTTGATTGATTTTTCCTTAGGACTAAAAGTCTATGGTTAGTGATATGGGATTTCCAACCTGGTAACAGGAGACAGATGTTTTTCAATTGCTTTGTATCTGATTGAGGACCAGACATTCACCAAGTACTTTAATGAATGCCAGCTGGTGCTGGTTGAGTGGTGTTTTAGATAACTGGCAAGGTTTCTGAGAAATGAAGCAAGGGAAGGAAATATCTCTAGCAACCCAGAACACCACTGATGTACTGAATACCTAGGCTTAGCTCACACCAAGCAATCTTACTGGGGCAAGGGCTTCAACAAAAGACTCAAAAGCCATATGCAGTCTCAGTCCTGAGTGCTTTACTCAGTGTCTCTTTATATACATTTGCAGTTTCATGCAATATGGCCTTATTTGAACAAGGTTTTTATCAACATGGCCACTAAAGCAGGGAGCATGAAATGAGTATGCATGGGGTAAGAGGTTTTTGACAGTGGAATGTGATGAACATTCTACAGAACCCTGGAATTCCAGTAGGAAACAAATGCAGAACTTATATTATAAAATATATATCTTCCATGATCTTATGGTCAGGTTCAGGAGGAGAGACTATGGTCCTGGATACAGTGAGATGAAAGGTTTCCTCCTTTCTTCACTACTGTGTGGGTGGTAAAAGTAGAAGGATGCCCAGCACAGTGTCTCACCCCTGTGTGTGAAAAACACAGATGATGGGCTGGGGGTACAGAGGTGTACCTGTGAGTAACAGGCATTGGTCTATACCATTCTGGCCCAATGCTATGGGAGCTAGAACTTCCCTGAAGTATGATGCTCTTGCAGGATGAAGGGCAGGAGCCTGGAAATAATCAGCTGAAGCTAAGCCAGAGTAAGAGATGCAGCCTTATTAACAAGTTTCATTTCCTTTATATGAGATCGAATACGTAGAATGATTAGGATGTTGACTGGAACACAGTCAGACTAAAGACATTTAAGCCCTGGTTTTACATTCCCTATTTTACAGATGACTATCCTGAGGCTCAAAGTAAGAACTGAATGACACCTAGAAAATCAATGACTCAACCAGAGCGGCCTTATTCCAGGCTTTGTTTTTCCATGACTTCCTGCTTCCAAGAACAACACAACACATCTATAACTAATATGTTTGAAATCAGAAGTCATTTCCACTGGTTCAAAATATGTCAAGCTTATTTAGAATCATTGCTCTTACTCTTTGTTTTGTGTAGATGTGTCAGAATTAGCAACATTAAAGCAATTACCCATGAAATTATCCCCCCTTATTATCCCTTATAATAGCATGCCTGTAGAATAGTATTTTACATGTAAATTAATAGTAGGTGAGTTCAGCAGGACTGCCCTTAAAATGAGTCCCAAAGAATCCATAATGAGTGACTATTTATTTTAGCAATTCCAGAAACTATGCAAAGTGTAGATAATTACCAAACACATCTGAAGGGAAAAAAAAAAATCTACCTTTAAGCAAGCTGCAAATAAGCCTTTGAAATTTATATAGTTTCAACTTCAGGAAAAAAAAATATTCCTCTTTATCTTTGTATCTTTGCATTTATTTTTATTACTTGCTATCTACACACAGTGAACATGAGTTGAAGCAACTCTTGTTAATCTAAAAAGTTGCTAGAAAATTCATCATCAAAAAAAGAAAAAAAGAAAATTAATCATCCTATCTGATTGTAAGAGTGATATACTGGTCATTTGGTATTAAATAGTGGGCAATGTAGAGAAAACATATAATTGGAACAAAATGGCCAGAAATTAGAGGCATTGGCCAACTAAAGTTTGCCTCTCTTTTGTTTACTAATGGAACACCTTAAACCAGGCAGGGTACTTTGGGTTGGGGAGAGGGGGAGGAGAATGGTAGAATCACTAACATTCTCCATAACATTTACATTGCCCTTTGTAATTCATATTAATTCTTACTTTGATCCTTACTATCAAGTGAACAAGGAGCATAGTCCCATTTCACATAACTAAACTGAGGCCCAGAAGTTAAATGACTAACTGCAAATCTCTCCCACATGATGGATGGAGTTGGGATTTGATCACAAATCTACTGATTCCATGTGCATCTATGTTTCCAGTTTAAAAGATCATAGAGCTTATTTATTCTAACTCCGTGTTTAATACATAAATCTGCTATATTGTAAATTGAGCATAATAAGAATTCAATAAATATTGGTTAGATAAAGAGTAAGAGAGACTATCTGATCTTGAAGAACTTAGTTCTGGCAGAGCAGACAAGAGGACAGAGACCAAGAGGATGACTTGGAGTGGGCTGCAGTGAGGGTGTAGCCCCCTTTGAAAGTGGAGAAGCAGAGGATGGAGTCACAGATATCTGAGCAAGAAGATGGCACCCCAAGTGTGCCCCCAAGAGAAAAAGGTAAACACTGGGCTGAGAAAGGGGAAGTGCATGTAGCAGAGGGAAGAGAAAATGGGAATCACAGAGGCAAGAAATGCCTGGCATGTTCAGGACAGTAACATGCCAGGGCACATGTACTCTGTTTTACAGTCAAGGGAGAATTCCAGGTCAATAATGCTATGCAGCAATAAGAGGACATGCATTTTCAGAATTCTTTTATAAAGTAAAAATCTTTAAGAAATCCCATAAGACTGATTCTCACTTACAATCTGATATTTGTCTTCAGAAAGAGAAAAACTAGGGAATTGTGTATAAGCTATACCTATTTTTTTTTAACTTTTTTGTACTGCAGCCAGTAATGAACAATTGTTAATACCTACAGTTAGAAAATACTCAGAGAGCTGGTATAGACAATGGAGAACAATGAAAAACATGAGGGGTTTGATCATTAAGTACTGATGGTGTTAAGATGATGGGAGACCAAGGGACCCAGAATACCTTAATTCAGCCTCAAATCACAGCCCTTTATTCCATAATGCTCCCCATTAGGGAGCCAATCATCTCTATTTGCATGGAGCTAAGGGCTCTTACAGAATGCAAGTCTTTCAGTATTAAAACTGAGAAAGTCCCAGGTAACCTGAGATAAGCTAGTCACTCCATCCCCATATATGAGCAAAAGTCACTAGCAAACAGTAATCAATAATTTCTTTATCATTTGGGCATTGTTTGCTAAAACTTTACTCCTTTAGTATAAACAATGCAATAGAAGAAAAAATGAAGTCTACTTTCCTGTTCTGCTTACCAATGCACATAAACTTCCAGCCTGTGGTGAATCTTTCCACTGGTTGCTTTCCTCAAAATTGGGCCAATCATTTTAGTATTCCATCTTCTTGCAGAGAAAGGATGAGGGATCAGATAGGGCTTTTCATCATATAGAGTGGTAAGAGAAGTTCATACTATTAAGATATTTGGATAAAGGACTGAGTAGAAGTATTATGCTGAGCCACCTAGCTCTCTGGGGAAAAATTTTAGGCAGAGTTACAAATGTGAAGATGTGGAACTAGTGGTGATTTGTCCCAATCAATGGGGAGGCCAGTGTGGCTAGAGAAAGTGGTGACAATTAGAGCAGAGTAAGGCCTGCAGGCCATGGTGGGAAGGATTTCAATTGTTTCTCTGGATGTCCACAGGAAGGGTGTGCCAGAGCTTGTCTGCTTTGCAGAGAAGTGCCTGCAAGTGGAAAAGGGAGAAGTAGAGACATCATTTGTCTCTAGATGAAGAAGGGTAGTAGTCATGAAGAGAGTGAGAAGTGGCTGGAGTTGGGATATTGTTTGAAGTTATAGCACACAGAATTTGCTGATCAAACTCATGTGAGGCATGAGAGAAGTATGGGCTTCACAGATGGCTGTAAGCTTCTGAACAGAAGGAAGGAATCACCATTAACTACAATGGTGAAGATTGTGGAAGGAGCAGACTGTGGGCTAAAAGAACGGGGGCTTGAGTTTTGGCTATTTTAACTGTGCAACATCTTTAAAAACATCCAAGTGGAGATGTAGAATAGTGAACTGGATATTCAAATCTGAGGTCAAAGGAAAGGGCCAGGGAAAGATGCAAATGGAAAGCCCTCAGTGCACAGATAGCAATGCAGAATTAAGAACACTGATGAGATTATTAAGAGACATCCAGGACTGAGCTTTAGGCATCCCAAGATTCAGAAAGTTGAGGAAGGTGTAGTGAAGGATCCCCAAATGAAATTGTTTATGAAGTAGTTCAGAAGGCTAAGGGAAAGGATTGACCAATTGCGCCAAATGCTTGAGAGGGAAGAAGGATGGGGACAGGCATCTGACTTGCCCCATGGAAGTTCAAAATGAAAAAAAAAAAAATGGAAGTAGACCAAACTCTTACAACAATCAGGTGGAAATGATATAGGAATAACATGCTTGGGACCCAACTGACTTTCTGGGACATCTTTTGGAATCCCTTCCCCAATCCTGGTGGTTGACGGACAAGCTTCTATCCAACTATACTCTCCTCACTTGCCCACAGAAATTGTTCTGGACAGTCTTTTCCACTGTAATTCTTGTATAAACCCCCTGTCTCAGAGCCTGTTTCCTTGTAATCCAAACTAAGACATCAGATGGACAAGATAGAGGATAGCAAGAGATCTAAGGGTGTATGCAAGACAGTGATTATAATGTTGATTCACAAAATATAAGCGCATTAGGGGAAGAAGTAAGACCTTCAGGGTGGCAGAGGAATACTAGGTAGTAAGTCCAATGGGTTGCAAGTTTCTGGATGCCAGAGTCCCTGTGGTATAGCTGCTGGAGAGTGTGAATGGGGAAGTAACATGCAGAGTGCAGTGCTCAAAATTAAGTGATGGAGTCATTGATAATGATACAGTCTGAGGTTAGATGGTTGCAGGAAGTAGCTGAGATGAGGTGGAGGACAGAGTCATTGGTGGTAGGAAGGTCATGAGGCTGAGAGACCAGGGAGGCTATGAAATTGTCTAGAGACAATTGGTAGAGAGTACGCAAAGAGCTGCAAATCCTCATGGAATAAGGGAGAGTGGCCCAAGGACTAGCTGGTGGTAAGGTGTAGTGGTGTGGACTTCGATGGAATGAAGCTTTATTTTAGGGACTCAAACAAAGCGTAAGCCTTTGCTTTTTTATGCTAAGCTCCCTTGGGTGCATTCAGGTTTTGGTTCAGTTTCCAGGGCTTCCTTATTTCTTGCTTATTCTTTATTCAGATTCTGCCCTCTTTGCACCCTCAGATGAGTATGACATGGCCCCCTAAAACCACAGCTTTGTTTTCACAGAACTGGAGCTTCTCCTTGAAGCAACCTGTTCTGAATTACCAATTTTGCTACTCTTGGTGATAGATGCCTACAATGTGAAGGGAATTTTTAATGGACACTGAAACATACACATTTAAGTGAATTTATCACTTTCTTTTTTTTAATAAAATAATTTTATTGGTGTTCAACTTACCAACATACAGAATAACACCCAGTGCTCATCCCGTCAAGTGCCCCCCTCAGTGCCCGCCACCCAGTCACCCCCACCCCCCTCCCTTCTCCCCTTCCACCACCCCTAGTTCATTTCCCAGAGTTAGGAGTCTTCCATGTTCTGTCTCCCTTTCTGATATTTCCTATCCATTTCTTCTCCCTTCCCCTCTATTCCCTTTCACTATTATTTATATTCCCCAAATGAATGAGACCATATTAGAAAATGCAAAAACAGCTGGTGGAAGGAACAGCAAAATATAAAATTATAGTGTTTATGCCAGAACTTAAAAGGACTTGAGCGAGTTATCATTTGTCTCACTTGCCTCATTACACATGGGGAAATCCAAAGAACTGGGGGGTCATGTACTGGGACAAGATTACCTAGTATACTTGAGGAAATCCCACCTGAGTCTCAGCCTGTCACTACCCAGCACAGCACACTGTCCCCAGCATGGCTCATCAATTGACCTCTTCTGTGCTCCAAGAGTACTTTTCCTTTATGTTGACTACAATAAGTTCTCTGTGTTTACCTGTTGCTCTGGGATGACCATGACCATAGACCTCACCATCCTTTGCCCCTTGGAGCAGGCGTGTCCAGGTCTGACCCAGTGCACCTTGTGAGCCTGTACAAAGTTCTGCCTGTACAAATATAATTGCCTCCCTGTTTTGACCCAACGATCAGCATGATCTTGAGTAAGTCACCAAGGCCCCATCATCTGACTTGTACCTGCAACTTGCAAGAGAAGCCGGCCCCGTACCAACCTTTGGAGCATAAAGCTCATGGCTGCTACTTTAGCTACACCTTATAAATCTTCCACCAAATGTGTTCTGTGACTATGCTATCCTGGAACTACACAGGGTCAATGATCTGGGAAGTGTAGTTACAGCTCAGTTAAATAGACAGATGCAAGCTGCCACAGGAACCCTAGGAAAAGAAAGCAGTATCTTAGGAAAGAGAATGAGTTTGTTTTTGGATCATTGTACTTCAGTTGCCTCTAGGACCTGCTAGGAAGACAACTGGTATGCAGACAATAGTTCTGGAGCTCAAGAATAAATTTTGGAGATGTTACCATAAACATTGAGGTCATCAAAGGATTAAGATTGTTTTAGGTAAGAAGGACCCTGGAAAATCCTGATAATTCTGTCTCTATTAGTCACCTTTGCTGCCTAACAAGGAAGCCCACAGTCTTAGTGCCTTGCAAGAATACTTATTTGCTTACGTTATATGTTGGTGCTGAGGGTGGTTGTTGCTGTTTGGCTCTGTTCAGCTTTGCTCCCAATGTCTCCTACTTCCTGACTATGGGGCAGCTGCCATGATGGGGAGGGGGGGAACGCATGTCATTTCTTGTGATAGGGAAGAGCAAGAAGGCAAGATATAATTATTTTTCAAGCTCAGGCTTGGACATGGTCTGTATAATGGGCACTTCCTCTCCATTTGTCAAAGCAGGTGCTGTGGACATGTACATTTATGTTATTGCATTAGCATGAGCCCTGTGAGAAAACCTCTCTAGGGATTAAGTGTGATTACTTAACTGAATATGAGTTCTAAATAATTGTTTTCTCCCTCAGACAATAACTTCCAAGAGAGTCCTTCTATTTTCTTATTAATGTGTGGATTAGATGAGGAATTGAATAATAATGCTGACTTATTCAGGGAAAACTTCAGCACTGCTTAGAAAGAACCATGCACATTCATAGCCTGGTCAAATGTGTGTTCACAGGCCACACAGCAAACATATAAAGTTAAAGGAAGTGTTCCTACAAAGAGTAGGCCTAGCCAATCCCATGTGCAGGACAGGAAGGGAAAGTTTGTGCAGAGAGTGGCAGAGAAGGGTCAGAATTCAAAAGGCCTGCTTCTGGGCCACAGATCCTATGTTCACTGGGAGATGCCAAGGGTGGTTGAAGGAGAATCTGTATGGTGAAACAGTCTACATCAGGGGTTGGCAAACTTCTGTAAAGGGGTAGTGAGTAAACACTTTAGGACTTTTGGGCTATGTTATCTCTGTCACAGGTAGTGCCGGTTGGGGATTGTCATGGGAAAGGCATGATTGCTGATTGATCTGACTGGACCAGGGCTCTCAGAGGCTTCTCACCCTCCTCTGTCCTTGGATTGTACTTGCCTTTCCTTCTCCCAGAGTCTGCTGCAAGGACACAGCCTTAAGGTAATGATGTGGTGTAGAGAACACCTATGTGGTATGGTATACTTCTCTGAATCTAGTTAAGGTCTCTTTGTTAACTTTTAAAATTTGGTAAGTGGGGGCAGGGATTAATTTTGCTGCCACCCGAAGATGGCGGAAGAGTAGGGTCTCCAAATCACCTGTCTCCACCAAACTACCTAGAAAACCTTCAACTTATCCTGAAAATCTATGAATTCGGCCTGAGATTTAAAGAGAGACCAGCTGGAATGCTACAGTGAGAAGAGTTCGCGCTTCTACCAAGGTAGGAAGACGGGGAAAAAGAAGTAAAGAAACAAAGGCCTCCAAGGGGGAGGGGCCCCGCGAGGAGCCGGGTTGAGGCCGGGGCGAGTGTCCCCAGGACAGGAGAGACCCGTCCCGGAGACGCAGGAGCTGCACCGACCTTCCCGGGCGGAAAGAGGCTCCAGGGAGGTGGAGCAGGACCCGGGAGGGCGAGGATGCCCTCGGGCTCCCGGGGACAGTAACAGCAACTGCGCGCCCAGGAGAGTGCGCCGAGCTCCCTAAGGGCTGCAGCGCGCACGGCGGGACCCGGCGGGACCAGGAGCAGCTGAAGGGGCTCGGGCGGCGGCTCCGCGGAGGGGGCTGCGCGGCCCCGGGAGCAGCTCGGAGGGGCTCGGGCAGAGGAAGAGGCTCCGTGCGGAGGGGCCTGCGCGGTGCCAGGAGCAGCTCGAAGGGGCTCGGGCGGCGGCTCCGCGGAGGGGGCTGCGCGGCCCGGGAGCGCGAATCCACCAGCGCAGGCTCCGGAGCACAGGGCGCCGGGACACAGCCCAGGATCCCGCCTCCCCCGGGACAGGCAGAGGCCGGGAGGGCCCAGGACAGCAAGGACGCTCCTGCCCCAGCTGAGCAGATCAGCGGCCCCGCCCCGGAGCCTCCAGGCCCTGCAGACGGAGTTCCTGCCGGAGCTGACTCCAGGGCTCCAGAGCTGCCCCGCCACTGGGGCTGTTCCTCCTGCGGCCTCACGGGGTAAACAACCCCCACTGAGCCCTGCACCAGGCAGGGGCACAGCAGCTCCCCCAACTGCTAACACCTGAAAATCAGCACAACAGGCCCCTCCCCCAGAAGACCAGCTAGACTGACAACTTCCAGGAGAAGCCAAGGGACTTAAAGTACACAGAATCAGAAGATACTCCCCCGTGGTTCTTTTTTTGTTTGTTTGTTTTTGTTTTTGTTTTTGTTTTTGTTTTGTTTTGCTTTTTGATTTGTTTCCTTCCCCCATCCCCTTTTTTTCTCCTTTCTTTTTCTTTCTCTTTTTCTTCTTTTTTTTTTTTTTCGGTTTTGTTTTTTTCTTTTTCTTCCCTTTTTTTTTCTCTTTCTCTTTTCTTTTCTTCTTTCTCTCCTCTCTTTTTCTCTTTTTCCCAATACAACTTGCTTTTGGCCACTCTGCACTGAGCAAAATGACTAGAAGGAAAACCTCACCTCAAAAGAAAGAATCAGAAACAGTCCTCTCTCCCACAGAGTTACAAAATCTGGATTACAATTCAATGTCAGAAAGCCAATTCAGAAGCACTATTATACAGCTACTGGTGGCTCTAGAAAAAAGTATAAAGGACTCAAGAGACTTCATGACTGCAGAATTTAGAGCTAATCAGGCAGAAATTAAAAATCAATTGAATGAGATGCAATCCAAACTAGAAGTCCTAACGACGAGGGTTAACGAGGTGGAAGAACGAGTGAGTGACCTAGAAGACAAGTTGATAGCAAAGAGGGAAACTGAGGAAAAAAGAGACAAACAATTAAAAGACCATGAAGATAGATTAAGGGAAATAAACGACAGCCTGAGGAAGAAAAACCTACGTTTAATTGGGGTTCCCGAGGGCGCCGAAAGGGACAGAGGGCCAGAATATGTATTTGAACAAATTCTAGCTGAAAACTTTCCTAATCTGGGAAGGGAAACAGGCATTCAGATCCAGGAAATAGAGAGATCCCCCCCTAAAATCAATAAAAACCGTTCAACACCTCGACATTTAATTGTGAAGCTTGCAAATTCCAAAGATAAAGAGAAGATCCTTAAAGCAGCAAGAGACAAGAAATCCCTGACTTTTATGGGGAGGAGTATTAGGGTAACAGCAGACCTCTCCACAGAGACCTGGCAGGCCAGAAAGGGCTGGCAGGATATATTCAGGGTCCTAAATGAGAAGAACATGCAACCAAGAATACTTTATCCAGCAAGGCTCTCATTCAAAATGGAAGGAGAGATAAAGAGCTTCCAAGACAGGCAGCAACTAAAAGAATATGTGACCTCCAAACCAGCTCTGCAAGAAATTTTAAGGGGGCCTCTTAAAATTCCCCTTTAAGAAGAAGTTCAGTGGAACAGTCCACAAAAACAAAGACTGAATAGATATCATGATGACACTAAACTCATATCTCTCAATAGTAACTCTGAATGTGAACGGGCTTAATGACCCCATCAAAAGGCGCAGGGTTTCAGACTGGATAAAAAAGCAGGACCCATCTATTTGCTGTCTACAAGAGACTCATTTTAGACAGAAGGACACCTACAGCCTGAAAATAAAAGGTTGGAGAACCATTTACCATTCGAATGGTCCTCAAAAGAAAGCAGGGGTAGCCATCCTTATATCAGATAAACTAAAATTTACCCCAAAGACTGTAGTGAGAGATGAAGAGGGACACTATATCATACTTAAAGGATCTATTCAACAAGAGGACTTAACAATCCTCAATATATATGCTCCGAATGTGGGAGCTGCCAAATATATAAATCAATTATTAACCAAAGTGAAGAAATACTTAGATAATAATACACTTATACTTGGTGACTTCAATCTAGCTCTTTCTATACTCGATAGGTCTTCTAAGCAAAACATCTCCAAAGAAACGAGAGCTTTAAATGATACACTGGACCAGATGGATTTCACAGATATCTACAGAACTTTACATCCAAACTCAACTGAATACACATTCTTCTCAAGCGCACATGGAACTTTCTCCAGAATAGACCACATATTGGGTCACAAATCGGGTCTGAACCGATACCAAAAGATTGGGATTGTCCCCTGCATATTCTCGGACCATAATGCCTTGAAATTAGAACTAAATCACAACAAGAAGTTTGGAAGGACCTCAAACACGTGGAGGTTAAGGACCATCCTGCTAAAAGATAAAAGGGTCAACCAGGAAATTAAGGAAGAATTAAAAAGATTCATGGAAACTAATGAGAATGAAGATACAACCGTTCAAAATCTTTGGGATGCAGCAAAAGCAGTCCTAAGGGGGAAATACATCGCAATACAAGCATCCATTCAAAAACTGGAAAGAACTCAAATACAAAAGTTAACCTTACACATAAAGGAGCTAGAGAAAAAACAGCAAATAGATCCTACACCCAAGAGAAGAAGGGAGTTAATAAAGATTCGAGCAGAACTCAACGAAATCGAGACCAGAAGAACTGTGGAACAGATCAACAGAACCAGGAGTTGGTTCTTTGAAAGAATTAATAAGATAGATAAACCATTAGCCAGCCTTATTAAAAAGAAGAGAGAGAAGACTCAAATTAATAAAATCATGAATGAGAAAGGAGAGATCACTACCAACACCAAGGAAATACAAACGATTTTAAAAACATATTATGAACAGCTATACGCCAATAAATTAGGCAATCTAGAAGAAATGGACGCATTCCTGGAAAGCCACAAACTACCAAAACTGGAACAGGAAGAAATAGAAAACCTGAACAGGCCAATAACCAGGGAGGAAATTGAAGCAGTCATCAAAAACCTCCCAAGACACAAGAGTCCAGGGCCAGATGGCTTCCCAGGAGAATTTTATCAAACGTTTAAAGAAGAAATCATACCTATTCTCCTAAAGCTGTTTGGAAAGATAGAAAGAGATGGAGTACTTCCAAATTCGTTCTATGAAGCCAGCATCACCTTAATTCCAAAGCCAGACAAAGACCCCGCCAAAAAGGAGAATTACAGACCAATATCCCTGATGAACATGGATGCAAAAATTCTCAACAAGATACTGGCCAATAGGATCCAACAGTACATTAAGAAAATTATTCACCATGACCAAGTAGGATTTATCCCTGGGACACAAGGCTGGTTCAACACCCGTAAAACAATCAATGTGATTCATCATATCAGCAAGAGAAAAACCAAGAACCATATGATCCTCTCATTGGATGCAGAGAAAGCATTTGACAAAATACAGCATCCATTCCTGATCAAAACTCTTCAGAGTGTAGGGATAGAGGGAACATTCCTCGACATCTTAAAAGCCATCTATGAAAAGCCCACAGCAAATATCATTCTCAATGGGGAAGCACTGGGAGCCTTTCCCCTAAGATCAGGAACAAGACAGGGATGTCCACTCTCACCACTGCTATTCAACATAGTACTGGAAGTCCTAGCCTCAGCAATCAGACAACAAAAAGACATTAAAGGCATTCAAATTGGCAAAGAAGAAGTCAAACTCTCCCTCTTCGCCGATGACATGATACTCTACATAGAAAACCCAAAAGTCTCCACCCCAAGATTGCTAGAACTCATACAGCAATTCGGTAGCGTGGCAGGATACAAAATCAATGCCCAGAAGTCAGTGGCATTTCTATACACTAACAATGAGACTGAAGAAAGAGAAATTAAGGAGTCAATCCCATTTACAATTGCACCCAAAAGCATAAGATACCTAGGAATAAACCTCACCAAAGATGTAAAGGATCTATACCCTCAAAACTGTAGAACACTTCTGAAAGAAATTGAGGAAGACACAAAGAGATGGAAAAATATTCCATGCTCATGGATTGGCAGAATTAATATTGTGAAAATGTCAATGTTACCCAGGGCAATATACACGTTTAATGCAATCCCTATCAAAATACCATGGACTTTCTTCAGAGAGTTAGAACAAATTATTTTAAGATTTGTGTGGAATCAGAAAAGACCCCGAATAGCCAGGGGAATTTTAAAAAAGAAAACCATATCTGGGGGCATCACAATGCCAGATTTCAGGTTGTACTACAAAGCTGTGGTCATCAAGACAGTGTGGTACTGGCACAAAAACAGACACATAGATCAGTGGAACAGAATAGAGAATCCAGAAGTGGACCCTGAACTTTATGGGCAACTAATATTCGATAAAGGAGGAAAGACTATCCATTGGAAGAAAGACAGTCTCTTCAATAAATGGTGCTGGGAAAATTGGACATCCACATGCAGAAGAATGAAACTAGACCACTCTCTTTCACCATACACAAAGATAAACTCAAAATGGATGAAAGATCTAAATGTGAGACAAGATTCCATCAAAATCCTAGAGAAGAACACAGGCAACACCCTTTTTGAACTCGGCCATAGTAACTTCTTGCAAGATACATCCACGAAGGCAAAAGAAACAAAAGCAAAAATGAACTATTGGGACTTCATCAAGATAAGAAGCTTTTGCACAGCAAAGGATACAGTCAACAAAACTCAAAGACAACCTACAGAATGGGAGAAGATATTTGCAAATGACATATCAGATAAAGGGCTAGTTTCCAAGATCTATAAAGAACTTATTAAACTCAACACCAAAGAAACAAACAATCCAATCATGAAATGGGCAAAAGACATGAACAGAAATCTCACAGAGGAAGACATAGACATGGCCAACATGCATATGAGAAAATGCTCTGCATCACTTGCCATCAGGGAAATACAAATCAAAACTACAATGAGATACCACCTCACACCAGTGAGAATGGGGAAAATTAACAAGGCAGGAAACAACAAATGTTGGAGAGGATGCGGAGAAAAGGGAACCCTCTTACACTGTTGGTGGGAATGTGAACTGGTGCAGCCACTCTGGAAAACTGTGTGGAGGTTCCTCAAAGAGTTAAAAATAGACCTGCCCTACGACCCAGCAATTGCACTGTTGGGGATTTACCCCAAAGATACAAATGCAATGAAACGCCGGGACACCTGCACCCCGATGTTTATAGCAGCAATGGCCACTATAGCCAAACTGTGGAAGGAGCCTCGGTGTCCAACGAAAGATGAATGGATAAAGAAGATGTGGTTTATGTATACAATGGAATATTACTCAGCTATTAGAAATGACAAATACCCACCATTTGCTTCAACGTGGATGGAACTGGAGGGTATTATGCTGAGTGAAGTAAGTCAGTCGGAGAAGGACAAACATTATATGTTCTCATTCATTTGGGGAATATAAATAATAGTGAAAGGGAAAATAAGGGAAGGGAGAAGAAATGTGTGGGAAATATCAGAAAGGGAGACAGAACGTAAAGACTGCTAACTCTGGGAAACGAACTAGGGGTGGTAGAAGGGGAGGAGGGCGGGGGGTGGGAGTGAATGGGTGACGGGCACTGGGTGTTATTCTGTATGTTAGTAAATTGAACACCAATAAAAATAAATAAATAAATAAAAAAAAAAAAAAAAAAAAAAAAAAAAAAAAAAAAAAAAATTTTGCTGCCACCCAAGAAAAATCTTGTATGCAAGTTCCCTTTGCTTATTAAAATTGCTACCTATCAACCTGGAGTGGTCTACCTCTTTCTTTGGTTTCTCCCTGCCCTCTGAATTCAGGAATCAGTTTCAAATGATACCAGGAAGCTCTTGAGAATATTTCACAAAATGTGCCATACTGTTGATTTTGCTTATGTGTAGCCCAAAGGCAGCCATAAATGATACATAAATAAATGTCTATGACTGTGTTTCAATAAAACTTTATTTTTAAAACAAGTGGTGGCAAGGAAATACAAACGATTTTAAAAACATATTATGAAAAGCTATATGCCAATAAATTAGCAATCTAGAAGAAATGGATGCATTCCTGGAAAGCCACAAACTACCAAAACTGGAACAGGAAGAAATAGAAAATCTGAATAGGCCAATAACCAGGGAGGAAATTGAAGCAGTCATCAAAAACCTCCCAAGACACGAGTCCAGGGCCAGATGGCTTCCCAGGGGAATTCTATCAAATGTTTAAAGAAGAAATCATACCTATTCTACTAAAGCTGTTTGGAAAGATAGAAAGAGATGGAGTACTTCCAAATTCGTTCCATGAGGCCAGCATCACCTTAATTCCAAAACCAGACAAAGACCCCACCAAAAAGGAGAATTACAGACCAATATCCCTGATGAACATGGATGCAAAAATTCTCAACAAGATACTAACCAATAGGATCCAACAGCACATTAAGAAAATTATTCACCAAGACCAAGTAGGATTTCTCCCCGGGACACAAGGCTGGTTCAACACTCGTAAAAATATCAATGTGATTCATCATATCAGCAAGAGAAAAACCAAGAACCATATGATCCTCTCATTAGATGCAGAGAAAGCATTTGACAAAATACAGCATCCACTCCTGATCAAAACTCTTCAGAGTGTAGGGATAGAGGGAACTTTCCTTAACATCTTAAAAGCCATCTACGAAAAGCCCACAGCAAATATCATTCTCAGTGGGGAAGCACTGGGAGCCTTTCCCCTAAGATCAGGAACAAGACAGGGATGTCCACTCTCACCACTGCTATTCAACATAGTATTGGAAGTCCTAGCCTCAGCAATCAGACAACAAAAAGACATTAAAGGCATTCAAATTGGCAAAGAAGAAGTCAAACTCTCCCTCTTCACCGATGACATGATACTCTACATAGAAAACCCAAAAGCCTCCACCCCAAGATTGATAGAACTCATACAACAATTTGGTAGCGTGGCAGGATACAAAATCAATGTCCAGAAGTCAGTGGCATTTCTATACACTAACAATGAGACTGAAGAAAGAGAAATTAAGGAGTCAATCCCATTTACAATTGCACCCAAAAGCATAAGATTCCTAGGAATAAACCTCACCAAAGAGGTAAAGGATCTATACCCTCAAAACTATAGAACACTTCTGAAAGAAATTGAGGAAGACACAAAGAGATGGAAAAATATTCCATGCTCATGATTTGGCAGAATTAATACCGTGAAAATGTCAATGTTACCCAGGGCAATATACATGTTTAATGCAATCCCTATCAAAATACCATGGACTTTCTTCAGAAAGTTAGAACAAATTATTTTAAGAATTGTGTGAATCAGAAAAGACCCTGAATAGCCAGGGGAATTTTAGAAAAGAAAAGCATATCTGGGGGCATCACAATGCCAGATTTCAGGTTGTACTACAAAGCTGTGGTCATCAAGACAGTGTGGTACTGGCACAAAAACAGACACATAGATCAATGGAACAGAATAGAGAACCCAGAAGTGGACCCTCAACTTTATGGCCAACTAATATTCGATAAAGGAGGAAAGACTATCCATTGGAAGAAAGACAGTCTCTTCAATAAATGGTGCTGGGAAAATTGGACATCCACATGCAAAAGAATGAAACTAGACCACTCTCTTGCACCATACACAAAGATAAACTCAAAGTGGATGAAAGATCTAAATGTGAGGCAAGATTCCATCAAAATCCTAGAGGAGAACACAGGCAAAACCCTTTTTGAACTCGGCCACAGTAACTTCTTGCAAGATACATCCACGAAGGCAAAAGAAACAAAAGCAAAAATGAACTATTGGGACTTCATCAAGATAAGAAGCTTTTGCACAGCAAAGGGTACAGTCAACAAAACTCAAAGACAACCTACAGAATGGGAGAAGATATTTGCAAATGATGTATCAGAGAAAGGGCTAGTTTCCAAGATCTATAAAGAACTTATTAAACTCAACAGCAAAGAAACAAACAATCCAATCATGAAATGGGCAAAAGACATGAACAGAAATCTCACAGAGGAAGACATAGACATGGCCAACATGCACATGAGAAAATGCTCTGCATCACTTGCCATCAGGGAAATACAAATCAAAACCACAATGAGATACCACCTCACACCAGTCAGAATGGGGGAAAATCAACAAGGCAGGAAACCACAAATGTTGGAGAGGATGCGGGGAAAAGGGAACCCTCTTACACTGTTGGTGGGAATGTGAACTGGTGCAGCCACTCTGGAAAACTGTGTGCAGGTTCCTCAAAGAGTTAAAAATAGACCTGCCCTACGACCCAGCAATTGCACTGCTGGAGATTTACCCCAAAGATACAGATGCAATGAAACGCCAGGACACCTGCACCCCGATGTTTCTAGCAGCAATGTCCACAATAGTCAAAGTGTGGAAGGAGCCTCGGTGTCCATCGAAAGATGAGTGGATAAAGAAGATGTGGTTTATGTATACAATGGAATATTCCTCAGCCATTAGAAACGACAAATACCCACCATTTGCTTCTACGTGGATGGAACTGGAGGGTATTATGCTGAGTGAAGTAAGTCAGTCGGAGAAGGACAAACAGTGCATGTTCTCATTCATTTGGGGAATGTAAATAAAAAAAAAAAAGAATGAAATCTTGCCATTTGCAACAATGTGGATGGAACTAGAGTATATTATGCTAAGCAAAATAAGTTAGAGAAAGACAAATACGATATGATTTAACTCAAATGTGAATTTAAGAAGCAGAATAGATGAATATAGAGGTAAGAAAGGACAAACAAAATAAATTAAAGAGACACCTCTGTGGCTAAATCAGTTGAGCATCTGACTCTTGGTTTGGGTTCAGGTCATGATCCTCGGGTCATGGTATTGGCACTGCATAGGGCTCTGCACTTAGCATGGAGTCTTCTTGTCTCTCTCCTCTTCCTTTTTGCCCCTCCCCCTGCTCCCACTCCCTCTCTGTCAAATAAATAAAATCTTAAAAAATAAATGAGACAAAAAACAGAGAGGGAAACAAACCATAAGAGATTTTTTTTAATTTATTTTTTATTGGTGTTCAATTTACTAACATACAGAATAACCCCCAGTGCCCATCACCCATTCACTCCCACCCCACGCCCTCCTCCCCTTCTACCACCCCTAGTTCGTTTCCCAGAGTTAGCAGTCTTTACGTTCTGTCTCCCTTTCTGATATTTCCCACACATTTCTTCTCCCTTCCCTTATATTCCCTTTCACTATTATTTATATTCCCCAAATGAATGAGAACATATAATGTTTGTCCTTCTCCGACTGACTTACTTCACTCAGCATAATACCCTCCATAAGAGATTCTATAAATACGAAGCTAACTGTTTGCTAGAGGGGAGCAGAGCAGGGGAGGGGTAAATGAGTGATGGGAATTAAGGAGGGCACTTGTAATGAGCCCGGTGTGTTATATGAAAATGATGAATCACTAAAGAATCAGTAAATTATACTCCTGAAACTAATACTACACTGTATGTTAACAAACTACAATTTAAATAAAATCTTTTTTTTTTTAAATAAAATCTTGATCATGTCTCTTGCCCATTTCATGATTGGATTGTTTGTTTCTTTGGTGTTGAGTATACATACTTTATAGATCTTGGAAACTAGCCCTTTATCTGATACGTCTTTTGCAAATGTCTTCTCCCATTCTGTAGGTTGTCTTTTAGTTTTGATGACTGTATCCTTTGCTGTGCAAAAGCTTCTTATCTTGATGAAGTCCCAATAGTTCATTTTTGCTTTTGTTTCTTTTGCTTTCGTGGATGTATCTTGCAAGAAGTTACTGTGGCCGAGTTCAAAAAGGGTGTAGCCTGTGTTCTCCTCTAGGATTTTGATGGAATCTTGTCTCACATTTAGATCTTTCATCCATTTTGAGTTTATCTTTGTGTATGGTGCAAGGGAGTGGTCTAGTTTCATTCTTCTGCATGTGGATGTCCAATTTTCCCAGCACCAGTTATTGAAGACACTATCTTTCTTCCAGTGGATAGTCTTTCCTTGTTTATCGAATATTAGTTGACCATAAAGTTGAGGGTCCACTTCTGGATTCTCTATTCTGTTCCACTGATCTATGTGTCTGTTTTTGTGCCAGTACCACACTGTCTTGATGACCACAGCTTTGTAGTACAACCTGAAATCTGGCATTGTGATGCCCCCAGATATGGTTTTCTTTTTTAAAATTCCCCTGGCTATTCGGGGTCTTTTCTGATTCCACACAAATCTTAAAATAATTTGTTCTAACTCTCTGAAGAAAGTCTGTGGCATTTTGATAGGGATTGCATTAAACGTGTAAATTGCCCCGGGTAACATTGACATTTTCACGATATTAATTCTTCCAATCCATGAGCATGGAATATTTTTCTATATCTTTGTGTCTTCCTCAATTTCTTTCAGAAGTGTTCTATAGTTTTTAGGGTATAGATCCTTTATCTCTTTCATTGGGTTTATTTCTAGTTATCTTATGCTTTTGGGTGCAATTGTAAATGGGATTGACTCCTTAATTTCTCTTTCTTCAGTCTCATTGTTAGTGTATAGAAATGCCACTGACTTCTGGGCATTGATTTTGTATCCTGCCACGCTGCCAAATTGCTGTATGAGTTCTAGAAATCTCACAGAGGAAGACATAGACATGGCCAACATGCACATGAGAAAATGCTCTGCATAACTTGCCATCAGGTAAATACAAATCAAAACCACAATGAGATCCCACCTCACACCAGTGAGAATGGGGAATATTAATAAGGCAGGAAACCACAAATGTTGGAGAGCATGTGGTGGTGGGAATGTGAACTGGTGCAGCCACTCTGGAAAACTGTGTGGAGGTTCCTCAAAGAGTTAAAAATAGACCTGCCTTATGACCCAGCAATTGCACTGCTGGGGATTTACCCCAAAGATACAGATGCAATGAAACGCCGAAATGCAATGAAACCTGCACCCCGATGTTTCTAGCAGCAATGTCCACAATAGCCAAACTGTTTTGGAGCCTCAGTGTCCATCAAAAGATGAATGGATAAACAAGATGTGGTTTATGTATACAATGGAATATTACTCAGCCATTGGAAATGACAAATACCCACCATTTGCTTCGACGTGGATGGAACTGGAGGGTATTATGCTGAGTGAAGTAAGTCAGTCGGAGAAGGACAAACATTATATGTTCTCATTCATTTGGGGAATATAATTAATAGTGAAAGGGAATAGAAGGGAAGGGAGAAGAAATAGGTAGGAAATATCAGAAAGGGAGACAGAACATAAAGACTCCTAACTCTGGGAAAGAACTAGGGGTGGTGGAAGGGGAGGAGGGCGGGAGGTGGGGGTGAGTGGGTGATGGGCACTGAGGGGGGCACTTGACGGGATGGTCACTGGGTGTTATTCTGTATGTTGGTTAATTGAACACCAATAAAAATAAATTTATTATTAAAAAATAATAATAAATAAAATCTTGAAAGAAAAAAAGATATTAATTGGGGGAAAAATGAATACCTGAAAGCTATCTAAAGATTCAATAGATTTTTTGGAAGAATATACCAATCCTAAGAGTCACATGGCATTGCAAGAGAACCAAATAGTCAAATAAAATTGAAAAAGAAGAGCAAAGTCAGAGGACTCCCATATCTTAATTTCAAAACTTACAACATAGCTACAGTAATCAAAACAGAGTGCTTCTGCCATAAGAATAGACATATAGAACAATGGATTAGACTTGAAAATCTAGAAATAAGCCTATATATTTGTGGCCAATTAGTTTTATCAATGGTCCCAAGACAATCATCCTATGGGAAAAGAATAGGCAAACAAATGGTGCTTGGACAACTAGACATCCATAAGCAAAAAAAAAAAAAAATGAAATTGGACCTTTGTCTCATGCAACATACAAAAATCATTCAAAATTGATCAAAGATCTAAATATAGTAGCTAAGATATAAAACTCTGGGATAAAAACATAGAGTCAAATCTCTATACCTTGGATTGGCAATGTACTCTTCAGTATAACCTCAAAAACAGGAGCAACAAAAGAAAAATAGATAAACTGGATTTGTCTAAATCAAAAACTTGTGGATCAAAGAACATTATCAAGAAAATGAAAAGACAGAACACACTTTTTAGCTCATTCCATGAGACCAGCATTATCCTAATTCCAAACCAAGTTAAAGATATTATGAGAAAGAAAAACTACAAATTGATGCAATGTTGCTACAAAAATCCTCAACAAAACGTTAGCAAATTGAATCCCACAATGTATATAAAATTATATAATGCTACCCAGAGGGATTTATTCCATATATGCAAAGTTTATTCAACATTTGGAAATCAATTAGTGTAATTCACCACATCAACAGGCTGAAGAAGAAAATTCATATGATCATATCAAATGATACAGAAAAAAAAGCTTTGATAATATAAAGGAATGAAATACTGATTCATATAACAGCATGAATGAATCTCAAAAATACTATTCAGAGCAAAAGAAATCAGACACATAGGAATATATACTGTCAGATTCCATTTACATGAAACACTAAAGAAGATAAATTTAATCCATAGTGTTAGAAATCAAAACAGTTGCTACCTTGGTTTGGAGGGACTGACTGCATATGGACTTTAGCACTTTCTGGGGTGATATACATGATCTGTGTCATGATAAGGCTGTAAGTTATATGGGCATGTGCATTTATCAAACTCTACACTTAAGATCTGAGCATTTCACTAGGTAAAGAATGCTTCAATAAAATAAGTGTTTTATAAGCAAAAAAATGGGCACTTTATAAAGGAATGTTAATAAGTGATTGGCATTATTCTTAATATTTTTGTTTTTTAAAACCAAGAGATTCTTTTTTCAAAAAATATAGTGTATTTTAGAGTATCTAGGAAATAGAGGCTACCAATAATTATTTGTTCTTGGGCGAATGCCTGAGTGGGAATGTTCAAAGGTATACTTCAAATTATCTTCAGTTCTCTGAATTGCATTTACTAAACAATAATAATTTCTTTCCATGGTTATTCTGACAAGTATATAATATATTATACAAACTGCTCTATTAATGGTGGTGGTAGTGGTGGTGGTCAGAGCTGTGATTGAGATTGTGTTGCATGTTGTTGATGCTGTTGAAATCTAATCTCGCCCTCAATGGTGCCTCCATTTTTCTGGGGAAATAAAACTTTTGCCTCCATACCTCTTCTGTAAGTGGGTCCATATGTAAAAACCTGTGAAGACTAATGGGAAATGATTGTACTATTCTGAAAGTCCTATAAATATAGTTAACACTGAACTTTGGTCTCTCACCCCTCACAGTGACAGAAGACAAAGAGCCCTTAAATATTTATATGTTCTGTTTAGGGCTCCACTCTGACCGAGATGATTAACAATGTACCTTGATGTATACAAAATGTAAATTAATATGATATAGTCCGAGAAAAAGCAAATAAATTGTTGAAAATTAAATCCTATTTTAAATTCATTAAAGAATTGGATATTTATGAATAACCCTTCCTGTTTCTTTTAGAAAAGTTCTAATATTCACATATTAGGTTTGCTTAAAGACATGAACAATGTAAGTTTTCCTTAATTGCTTTATAACCTTCACAGCCCTGGGATGAGAAATAGAGAGTAACAGACAAGTGAAGGGCACAGACCTGACCCTACAGAGCCCCCAAGTAACCATCCTCAGTAGTTCTCAGTTTTCACTTGATATTTTTGTACTTTACAAAGACCCACCTCTTCCACCATTGAGGGAGGTTCCTAAGGGGTTGGTCCTAGAGGAAAAAGCCAGTAGCTTAGATATTCCTAAACCCAAGATGAGAATCTCATTTGTCTTTACTTATATTAGTTTTCTTGCAACTCACAAAAAAACTCCTTAGGGTATACAAATCCAGACTATTGGGATTATAATTATTATTATTACTATTTTATGAATGAGCAGAGAATGACAGATCTGAACCCAGAACCA
This sequence comes from Canis lupus baileyi, assembly GCF_048164855.1. NCBI lineage: Eukaryota > Metazoa > Chordata > Mammalia > Carnivora > Canidae > Canis > Canis lupus. The sequence goes on along the minus strand of NC_132857.1, from coordinate 26,269,339 downwards.
ATTCTTCTAACTCCAAGGTGGGCTTCCTACCCACAGTTCTTGCCCCATCATACTCATACATCTCTAGATGTATGCTCTAGATGTCAGTTAGTTATACAACCATGTCACTCTGAAACATCAAAAATGTGATATCACCAAACATCCTGAATTATGGGGCAGGAATGTCTCTTTTCCTCCAGAGCCTTTAAGCAGGAACATTAGACAAAATAAACTAAAATTTTAAAGAATCATCAAATCAGTTCAATTAATAGTTCTGGAGCAATTAGTGCTAAGTACTGAAGTTAAAGTAATGCTTTGAGGAGCTCAGACTCAAGAAGGCGCAAAAGAACAAGTAAATTTCCCCTTGCGCCACATGCAATAGCCAAAGTATTCAACCTGCCACACAGGAGCAACACAGTATGAGGAGGTCCATGTTATCCATGACCTGGAGGCAGGGGGTATGGCATTCTTGTCAAAGTTAAGGGCAAACAGAAGTTGAACAGGATTGCAAGTGGGTGACTGGTGTCTGTCAATCTGAAGAGTCCCTGAAAGATGAATTCACTGGAAAGATCTGTGATTCTAATAACTACTCAACATGGCTGAGTTTGAAGCAAATGGCCTGTGGCTCCTTTCATCAGCCCTGCCTAGACAACATCTTGGAAACCACGGATGCCTTGACCCTGGAAGAAGGTCACCCCTTTGCTCTCCTGGAAGAACAGTGGTTCATGTAGAGGAGAAAGGGAAGCAGGAACCCATGCATGCTCCAGCCCCCAGGAAAAAGGGCTTTAGGCTGGTAGCAGAGCCTCACCATATCAATCCTGGAGGAGAGCTACCTTCCAAGCCTATAACCCAAGGCTGAGCCTACTGCCCGAGGGCTTATCAGTGCCCAGCACCATCTCAGACCCTTCCTGGGAGCCCACATCTTGGGAACTCACCTGTCCACATCCTCATCTCAGATGCCTCTTGAGCTCCATTCTTCCAGTCTAGATCCTTCCTAGGCAGTTCAGGAGGCACCAAGCTCTCTGGGTCACAGAGTGGCACAGCCCCAGAAAAGTATCTGTCTTCTCACCCTCCCTTGCACTGGTCTGCAGGGTTAGCTCAATGCTCACCTCCCCAGGAAGCCTCATCACAGATACCTGGCTTAACATATGTCAGAATCACTTGGCAGGCCCAAACCACCCACTGACATCCCATGTTAAGGGTATAATCTCCCAAATGAAACATTTGTGTCTTTCCACTAAATATTCTTCAAGACATTTATTCATCTTTCCCCATGGACTTTGTGCCAAGATGTTTTTTGTTTGTTTGTTTGTTTGTTTGTTTTTGTTTTTGTTTTAGATTATGTTACAGCAGGAGACCTGATTAAATCACTCCTAGACCAGTGTTATTCAACTTTTCATCTCCAGTCTCATCATCATCATCACCATACCACCCCCAAGGAGAAAAATTAAGTTTGATTTTATGAGACAAATAAATGAGAACTGATAGAAAGGGAGTAAGGATAGGTGAAGCAGTTAACAGAGAAAAGAAATAATGTCTAGGGACTACTTTATGTCAAATATGCATTAATTTAATATAAGAAGAGAGAAATTAAATACTAAGGAGTAGGAGTTTCTCATAGAGTTGAGCTTTGGAGAACCATGAACAATTGTAATATTTAAGCTTTTTTGTCCCCCAAGAACCAATTTTTACTCCTTTGGGGATCATATCACTGTGCTAAGATTCATGGCACACAGAGAAATTTCTAAGTGAACACTTATGTTAAAATGAGGTCCTAGACCAGCTCTTTCCTCTAGCATGTGTCTCCTGAGATCTGCAGAGGTAGACTGCTCCTGTACCTCTTAGTACATCTCCAGAATCGATATTTGCAGGTGTCACCTTCTCCCAGCTCCAGCTGGGTGTTCCTCCCAGTGCTCTACCACTATTTCAAAACTGGTTTCTCCAAATTGCAAAACATCTCTGCACAGGCACTAAGAGGTATGCCTGCATCCCATATATTTGCTATCTATGTCAGGAAAGAATCCTGCTGTTCCCCAGGACCCCGCCCTGCCTAAGAAGCCACTGTAGTCACTTTGCACCTCTGATGTAGGACCCCTTCCCTACAGACAGGCCAGCCTGACCCCTATGGTGTGGGAGGGATTAACTGAACTGTGAAAGTAGGTAACAGCTCACTGTTTCACAGTCTTCTAATTACTTACTAATTAAAAAGAATCACAACTGTTTATTAAGGGGCTGAGTGTATGTTAAATGGTTATCAAGTCTATTTAGGTGATTTTTTTTGATGGGGAAACTAAATATTACTTGACACTTTACCACAGAGCTTTCTGACAGGGCTTTAAACATCAACCAATTATTTAAAGTATCACATATATTGACTTTTTTAATTAGAGAGCTCTCCAGAGTGGAGGGAGTATAAAGGAAGAAAGAATGAGGCCATCACAAAGAACACTCCATTTGTCGTAGAATTTGATCTATTTCCTTTCTGCTTGATTAAGACTTTTGCTTTGTTTTATGGGTCCTGTGGCCAGGTGTAAATTTGTTTCTAAGACATTGTGTTTGCTTATTTTTTTCTTAGGGCAGAAACCCCTTAATTGGCATTTCTTGATGCAGCCTTCAGTAGAGGGCATGCATTCTGAACAGTTTGATGTTGCTTTTGTAGAATGTAAGGCCTCTGGACACCCACTCTGGTTGTATTGGCAGTACCATATCAAGGAAGGGAGTAACAAAAGTGTACAAAGCCTTTTCCCAAGGGGAAAAAGTGGAACCACACATTTGAAAATAGAGTTACATTTATGGAATTCCCTATACATAAGATGCTGACATGAACAGAAATCTCACAGAGGAAGACATAGACATGGCCAACACGCACATGAGAAAATGCTCTGCATCACTTGCCATCAGGGAAATACAAATCAAAACCACGATGAGATACCACCTCACACCAGTGAGAATGGGGAAAATTAACAAGGCAGGAAACCACAAATGTTGGAGAAGATGCGGAGAAAAGGGAACCCTCTTGCACTGTTGGTGGGAATGTGAACTGGTGCAGCCACTCTGGAAACATGTGTGGAGGTTCCTCAAAGAGTTAAAACTAGACCTGCCCTACGACCCAGCAATTGCACTGCTGGGGATTTACCCCAAAGATTCAGATGCAATGAAACGCCAGGACACCTGCACCCCGATGTTTCTAGCAGCAATGTCCACAATAGCCAAACTGTGGAAGGAGCCTCGGTGTCCATCGAAAGATGAATGGATAAAGAAGATGTGGTCTATGTATACAATGGAATATTCCTCAGCCATTAGAAACGACAAATACCCACCATTTGCTTCCACGTGGATGGACCTGGAGGGTATTATGCTGAGTGAAGTAAGTCAGTCGGAGAAGGACAAACAGTGTATGTTCTCATTCATTTGGGGAATATAAATAATAGTGAAAGGGAATATAAGGGAAGGGAGAAGAAATGTGTGGGAAATATCAGAAAGGGAGACAGAACATAAAGACTTCTGACTCTGGGAAACGAACTAGGGGTGGTGGAAGGGGAGGAGGACGGGGGGTGGGGGTGATGGGTGACGGGCACTGAGGGGGGCACTTGACGGGATGAGCACTGGGTGTTATTCTGTATGTTGGTAAACTGAACACCAATAAAAAATAAATTTATTATTAAAAAGAAAAGATGCTGCTTTTTAAAACAGGAAATGGAAATATACAAGGGACAGTGTTCCTTCATTCCAGCACAAATCATTCTAGCAGGAAGTTTATTTATGAGCATTGAGCCTCATCCTGGGTACTACAAATACTGCAAGTAAGGCAGAATGGCTGCCATCAAAGAGCTTACAGTCTACCTGGTAAAGATACCAAATAGATATTTAAATAAATGAACAGAATAATTTCAGATATGGAGAAGCACAATGGAAAGGGTGAAAGATATGTAGTGACATACATAGTTGAGAGCAGCTCCTTATTTAGGATGGCCAAGGAGAGCCTTGCTGAGCTGGTGGCATTTGAGAGGAGACATGAGTAACAAGATAGGTGATTGTATGTGGATATAAAGAAAAAGCATCCCAAGGGGGAAGAACAGCAGGGACTAAGGCTCTTAGACACAGAAGAAATGAGCTCAGCATGTTTGAAAGAGAACAAGAAGGTCCATGTGGATGGGAATGAGGTCAGAGTGTAGGCAGGTCACAGTGAGAAGGCTGAAGGCTGTGCTCTCTCCTTAACGTAATGAGAAGATCCTAGAGGTGGCGTATGGCAGGGTCTCCTTTGTGCTTCAGAAAGAGAACCCTGTCTGCTAAACAATAATTGAGTCATCATGCACAAGAGAATATAAAAAGACTAGCCAAGAAACTATTGCTGCAGTCCAGGCAGAAAATGTGGTGGGCTTGACCATCTCTGCCCCCATCTTCTTGGAGATACCCTAGTACTGTTGGGGATGATATCTATGCAGGTACTTAGTCTGAGACTCCATTATGAGCAGAAATATTTTTGGCCAGGGCCAAGGAGGAGGTCTCCCCAGAATGCCCACTTTCTGGCTGGCCAGATCTGATGGCCAATATAGTCTAATGAGCATGGGCAATCTCCTCAATTCTTACTCACACTCCAACCTCAAAAATACCTTTAATCCTACTAGCCTTGCCATTCCCTCACTCATCCATCTATCCATTTGGAGCCAGGGCTCCAACGTAAATAATAAAGGGAATCAGATCAACTACACATCCTTAGGACATCCCTCTCTGGAAGGAGAGAAGGACATAAGTAGCACCATGTCATAGAGCAGTGTGTAACTGAATGCAAGAACATGGCACAGCAAACACACACTGCAAAGACTGCTGGAGACTGCCTGGGACAGTCAGGGAGGACTTCTTAGAGGTGCTTCTTTAGGTGAAGAAGCATGCCAGGCAGAAAAGAATGGGTAAGGGAAGACACATAGCTGTTTGTGTAAGGACCCAAGGGCATGAAGATCATCCCAGCAGGGAGTGGCAAGAGATAGGGTGGGGCTGCAGAAGTTGTGGTTTATCATGATATTCTTCTAAGTGACTTATTTCTTATAAATTTGCAGAGTATTAAAAGAGAAAATTACTTTAAAATTTGTGAAGTTACATCAAATGGAATATTAAACTGCTCTTAGACCTAAAAGGGGCCTCACAAACCATAGTGGACATTACAGCTACTAGAGGGCTTAAATGCAACCATGCTTCCCCTTTACTCCTTGCCAGCAGACTCCAATCTGTTCAGTTTTCCATCCTCCTCCATGCATTCATGTGCTCCAGAGAAAAAGACCCATTCCCAGAACTGAGAGTGGGAAATGCCTGCCAAGCATTTCTCATGCCAGTCATTGGTCTAGGCGTGGACCTGTGACGTAATTTTAGCCACTGAGACACCAGAGAAATTTTCTAAGTTTTTTGGAAAAGTTTTCCACATTGATTGGAAAAAAAAAAAAAAGACCTAAGGGAAGAAACACTCCCTCTTTCATCACTGAAGTCTGGCATGTTAGCATGTGACACTTGGCACTGTGGCAACCATATTGGGACCCTGAGAATGATATCACTGACAGGCTGAGAACAACAGAGGGGGAATATGGACAGAGATATGAACCATCATTGTGAGACTGGATTCACCAAACCCAGAGCCACTCAACCTCAGGTGACAAGCCTGGAAGACTGCCCTCTGAAGCTCCAGAACACCTGACAGCCCAAGGATACCTGCCTGCCAAAACCCTCCACTTACACATAGGTATAGACTCTAAGCAATTTAATACCCCAACATGCAGTTTGTATGTGCCTTTCTATCTGACTCAGGACCAAAGTTCTAGGTTAAAGAGATGTAGCTCTGACTACATGTCTGGTCTTTAACTGGAAGGTCAGGGACATCCCCTGACTATCCAAGAGGGAACAGAATTTAGATTCGTGAACATCACAGCTGGGTGTTTCCAGAAAATGATCTGGCCTCAGAAAATGATCTAGTCCAGCGATCTGCTCCTCAGCTCACCCCTAGGGAAATAGATCCCACAGTCTGTGATGGAGCTGGGGCTGAGCCCAGAGTACAGGACCTCAGCCAGTGCTCCTACTCTCATACTGGTTCTAGAGAAAGAGACTTTGAAGTCAAGGACATGGCACTGGATCAAGGCCTCACACTGCAACCTACCTAGTACGGTGCCTCAGGCCTCCCCTGTGAACAACACCCGCACCTCAACAACCATCACAAGGATTGCAGTAAATCACATGTTGTAGAAAGGTAGCCAGTGCTTCCCCATCTTTCCTTCTCCTGGGGACACACTTCCCAGCTTCCCTGGAGTTTGGTTGGGTCAGAGGCAGCTGAACACAAGTGAGTACAGCACCTGCAGGCCGGGTCCATCCATGTGAGCCACTCTCGTTACTTTTCTCACTGACTGTTGGTGCACAGGATACAGAGCACCCAGTGAAGGATGCTGAGGAGGCTCTGGAAGACAGCAATCCTAATAAGTAGGAGCCTGGACTCATCAATCATCAAGTGAAAGTCCATCTTCTGAATCCCTGCTTAGGCTTTAATGTGAGCAAGAAATAAACCTCTATTAGGTTTTGGGTTGCTTGTTACAGCAGCTAGCATTAATAATCCTAATAATGAATGTCATATAAAACATAATGACAATAATAGGTACTCAAAAAAATTGTGATTTCCCTTTCTAACTTTCCCCTTTTCCTCACTTCCTAGAACTCATTCTGCCCCTTTAAAATCAAGGAGCAAGCATTAGTGCAGAGAAGACTAGCAGTAGGCTCCTTTAAAACCCTGCCTGTGGGCTCTGCTCCCCTCAGCCCCTGCTGCTCTTCTCTGAAACCTACAGAAATTTGGGATCTGTACCATGTGGAGAAAATCTGCACTTCCAGGCACTTCCTCCAACTCCAATGATGACTCAGGACAGGTATTAGCTTGCCTGGGACCTGGAAAGCATGGCTTTCTTATGTCCTTTTATTGTGACCTCATTAATTCCCTGTCTCCAGAAGGCTGGGGGAAGCCTGTGCAATGTAAGTGAAGCTCAGTCTTCAAGACCAGCCCTGAGGATTCTGTTCCATGCCAAGGCCATGGGATTGAGCATGCCTAGAGGCCCATTTCTGAAAGGATGCTTTCACCCTGAACACCCACACACACACAAAAAAAAGAGTAGTGTGTGGCCTCACACAGGATAGTATGATGATTCAGAATCTCTTTCTTTAATAGGAATAGGGACGTCAAAAGTTTTTGTTTGTTTTAAACCTATCTTCTTAATTGTCATCAATCCATCCTTACCTACCCATCCAACTGTGTCCAGTTCTCTGACTCCTGCCTTCCTACTCACAGTCCATTTTATCTCAGAACCCAGCACCATTTCAAGGTCCTGGAAAGCATATCCAGACTCTGCATCCAGAAGTTGGCATGTATCCAAACTCTGCTCATAGACAAAGGACAGATAGACAGGAGGAGATTTAAATTGCATATCCCTTGGCCAAACACTTTTAAACTCTTGTGAGACATTGCAGTCTTCCTTAAAGCCAGCCCACCCGTGCCACACTGCCACTGCCCTCTAAACTCTTGGGCCCCTCCCCTTCCTCTGTTTTGCAGGGGACTAAGCACTTGCCAGCAGCTGGCCCCAAATCTGCATTATAAGCTCACAGTGAACTGTAGGACTAAGGTCTTGAGCTCCATGTATTCTCTGAGTTCCTGCAGGGAACCAGTACTCTGCCAGAGGAGGATCCTGCAGAACAAAGTGTGTCTCCTCCTTGCTGCAGATTGTTATCCATGCATTTCCCTCAGCCACCCTTTCTCATCTCCATGCAGCCAAGAGCTGTACTCACCTGGCCAGGCAGGTACAGTGAGAGCAGAGAGGCTGGACTGCATATTATCCTGAAATAACATATGGGCTAGCTGAGATAAAAGCAGACAGGTGAGAACTCATGTGATCTAAGAGGCAATCAATCATAAGGCAGGAAGGGAGAGGGCTACAGGTGGCTCTTGTCTTGCCACCTGACAGCTAAAGTCAAAGGAGGAAGCATCTCACCTGAGTTACAGTCAGGACAACCTACCGCTCATCTGGCATTCTTTCCCTATCACCCTGCTGATGGTTGGGGCTGTGGCCTCACACAGCCCAGTGGAGGCTGCAATAGAGGGAAGCCATGGGCTCATGGGGATAGGGAAGGGCAGGATGTGTTACTACAGGCCTTGGGCAGGTGCTAAGGGGAGCATACCCATGCACACATAGGGCACGAGTGCTCAGGCATCCTACACAGTCGGACTCCAGACCCATTTCCCAACTGGGTGCTCTCAAGACTTCCTTGGAGAACTTCAGACAGAAGCAGCAAAGACATTTGGTGGAGGGAACACACTCAGCCAGAAACCCAGGGAAGGCCAGTGTTGCTGGGGCACAGGGCCTGAGGATTGATACCCAGACATATCTGGGGAGGAGACCGGATGGTACAGGTTATTATAGACCAGAACAAGGATGTTTGTTTTAACTTAAAAAGAGTAAATAGCCATTGAAGAATTTCTAGTCAGGCAGTGACTTTTGGTTCATAAAGATCTCTTAATGATAAATCAGGCAGAAAGCTGTTTGCATTAGCCCAAATGAGATATTATGGACAATTGGATTATGGTGTTGGCCACGGAGAGGTGCCTGCATTCAAAACATAATTAGGAGAAAGGGTCCATGGGAGTGAAGGAAAAGGCAATGTCCCAGAGGACCCTGAGACTGCTCCTGCTGAGATGGATAATTGCAGGATAGGCCCAGCTGCGTGGGGGAGACCAGCACCCAGGCCAGGGCAAAGCAGCTGGCAGTGCTTTCAGGACATCACAGAGGCAGCTGGATGTGCTGTCCAGAGCCCCAGGGGCAGTCTGGGTGGGTGACATGGGCATGACAGCAGGGTGATAACAAGCACACAGGCCTAGGAGACAGGAACTGTGGGCTTCCGTGGTCAGGGAGGTGTCCTGGCTGGGCATGACCACATGAAGGGCACCACAGCTGGTGACTGGCAGGGAGAACTGCCCCTTTGGGTTCCAGTAAAGAATATGCTTGCCACTTCTCCAGAGAAGACTTCTCCCTCATCAGCCTCACTCAGAGACTCTTTTAGATGAGGGAAGTTTGACACATGCCCCACCTGCAGATTGATCGATGGGACTAAAAGAAATGCCCAGCCTGTGGGCCACAGGACAAACTGTGGGCCACAGGACTTGGGCTTGAAACAGCTCCCTTGACACCAGCTGTAACCCTCATGAATCTTGAGCATTTTGTGCTCTTCAAGTTCTAATCTGCGAGTGGGGAGCTATCTTAGTTTTACCTCTGTGGAAAATTCAGAGAAATTACTTCAAGGCACATTATGAATGATGCATTTATACATGTCAGGATTTCTAACAATGGATATGAGACCTGAGGTTTGCTCAAAGAGGCCTGACCCTGGAAGAGTGCTCCCAGTGTGCTGGCTCTGACTACTCTGTGGTGTTTACTATGCAAGAGGACACCATTCAGGTGTGAGGAATAAATTTGAACTCCAGATCTCACTTTGTCTTCCAGAGGTGGGCCCCCGACCACTTCCACCTTCTCACAGTGTGGTAAATCAGGGAATCTTGTGCTTAAACCAGTCATCCCTCTTCACACTCAATGCACATACACCCCTGGATATGATGTTGCAAAGGCACCATTGGACTACCCAGCTATCAAGTGGAAGCTTTCACTTTGCCTTTTGAAACTTACCCAAGTGTTATGTTATGAGGTTCAAATTAGACCATGAAAAGCATGAACATACCTGAAAAGTGAATGGCATTAAAAACAATTAGCATATTCTGGGTCTGATTATGGAAAAATGAACAACTTAGGACCTCCTCCTCCCCAAAATTGACTTGAATAAAAGAAGTGACTCAATCTAGTAGTGTCAGTCAGGTCCATTAGACTATTATTCTCTGTGTACAATTCATCCTATATGCAGTTAAACCAAGGAAATGTGCTGATTCTGACAACGCTGTCACAATGCAACTGTTCCACCAGACAAACACCCAACATGATATCAGCAGCTACCCGGATCCCTCCCTTTCTCAGTTATTTCTGTGCCCAAAGTTCTCCTTGAGAACCTTCTTGCCAACACATTTTACATCAGGTCTTCATTATGTCCTGAAAGATTATTCATGGGCATGCTAACCATTGATTTCTATATTCAGGAGAGAAACACTTTAATTAACAGAACAATAAGAACCTATTGAAATATTTTTCATGGCTCAAATCTGCTGAAGAAATGCAAAATGTTAATTTAGGAAAGTATCAATATGTTCTCTACAGATAATACACTGCCCATTACCTGGTACATTTCAAAGGGACTTGAGACAGACAGGAGGCATTTGCAGTTACGGCTCTTGTAAAATATAGATGCCACATCTTTTTGTTAATTAACCTGGACACCCAAATAGTATAAGCAAGTGATATAAAAGGAACTAACTATCACAGAGTAGTCTTTAGCAAGTAGATAATGCAGCATTTCTTCAGACAAACAGGTGGGGGAAGATTTTTTTTCTCCAGAAATGTCTTTACAGAAGGGATAGGTGTAGATAAGATCATCTTTTACATCTGCAGAAGACAGTCCCAAAGTTTGTCTTTCCTGGCACACTGATTAATGATAGTCCAGCTATCCCCATTTTCAATTTATTCCCCACTGTGTAGCCTTTTTAAAGGACAGTGTGACTGAGTCACAACTTCAAACCTTCCATGCTTCAGTGGCCCCAAGATGCAGTCCAAACTCCTTGCCATGGCTCAAAAGTTTTGTACAATGTGGGCACGATGACCTTTCTGCTTCCACAACCTCCATTCTAGATCCAACAGAATCCCTCCTTGATTTGCTATGAGCAGCTCAGTTGCACTTCCCAGAATCTGCATTCTGGGGACACAGCCAGTATCACCTGTATTTGGTCCACAGTAGGCACTCAGAAATATCCGTTGAATAAATGAATAATCAAGTAAATTGAATACTTGACAGAAGCTAGCCCATGTCTCTGACCAGCTGCAACAGGTGCTGTGATGAGAAGCTGGCCTACAAGCACAAAGACAAAACAAGGTCTGGTTAGAACAGAAAGGAGAGCTACCAGTGGCTGATGTCCAGAGCTACCAGTGGCTGATGTCCATCAACTGTGTGATGATCTAACACACAGTTTGGATCAGCAGAGTGACTGAGCCTATGATGAGCCTGGGAAGGCAGATGACACACTTTCCGTTGTAAGAATGTGTTTCCTTCTGCTCTAGTGAGCAGATCAACGAGGCATGACTCTCCTCCTCCTGTGTGACCAGCACAGTTCATTGGAGAGATAAGGAGGAATAACTGTCCCAGAACATTAGCTGGAGGTGCTCCTGTGGCTCAAAGGTAACTGTCTTAAGGAAAGAGGACCAAAGCTTTCTGACCCCCAGCCAAGGCAGTTTTCCTGAGAGAAACAGGATCCTGGATGGTTCCAATGATGCCACACCAGAACTGGGCTGTTGAAGTGGGTTGGATGACAGCCTGCATAGCTCTACAGTGGAGAGGGCCTCTTCCAGGGAAAGCCCCCCCAGAAATAAGGTCCACTCTGCGGAGCAGTGAACCACAAACTGCACAGTATGATATTATGCTTCCCAAGGCTAGGAATTAAAGTTGATGTCCTCAAGGCCTTGGTCTGGGACTCTCTTTTCTTCTCCTTCTACATCCATTCCATAACTACAATCACCTCTTATATGCCCATGCCTCCCAAGTCTGGACTCCCAACAGTTTTTTTCATCTGAGTCACAATTAAATACACCATGCCCTGGCCACACAAATGACCTACAGGAGCTTGACCTCAAAACTGAGCTCACATCTTTCTGTGTGCCTCCTTCCAATGAATTGGACTGGTAGTCACCCAGTTTCTCAAATCAAATGCTAGAAAATCATCCTTGACTTCTCCCTCACCCTCTCCCACCCCTATCATACCCAGTCCCCCAATATCGTTGACTTTACCTTTCAAAGAACTCACTTATTGATCCTGTGTCTGCAACCAGCTCTCAAAGTTTACCTTCAAAGCTACTGCAACAACTTTCTAAGTTTCCCATCTCAATTCTTGTTATTCCACCCACCTTGTGGGCAACTAGGGTGTCCATGTCACTTTGCTACTTAAAATCTTAAGCCTTTCAGCCCCAAGTCCATCCTTCTCTACTCTAATCTGGGACAATAAGGATGGAAATCTCCAAACAACCATTCCCACTTTATTTAAATAGAGTTTTTACTTTGAAATGGTAGAAATGTTTTGCAACTAGAGTGAAGTTAGTACAACATAGTGAATGTTCTAAGGACCACTGAATTGTTCACTTCTAAATAGTTTTCTGTTATGTGAATTTCACAAATTTCTTAAATATTTAGAATGACCAGTGTGTACAGACTATATATGTAGCCAAAGCCCACAAGAGCCAAAGAAATTTACATGATCATCTCTAGGGGACAGGAGTCAGAGATCAGGATGGTGAGAAGTTGACTTCTGTATTTCTTATCTGACCCAGCAAATTATGAAATGCATCACTTTAATAAAATGAAGAACAAATTTTGCTGAAAAAGGAAGGTAGAAAATATCTTCCAACAGTTGAGTATTCAAGCAATACAATACCCATAAATCCCGGGGGGGGAGGGGGGCGGGGTTCATGGATTTTTTTAAATGTTTAATGTAATCCATGTAAATGGTTTTAAAAGTGAATGCTCAAAGTTCATAATAACATTTTCCCAACAAGACAACTGAGAAAAGTGAGTTCTTTACCCCTAGAATTCCTAAAATGTCTAGAGAATTTCCATCAAGGACAATTAGTCTTAGAGAAATTTAAAAATAGCTTGATACCCCCTGGAAAATCTACTGATAGGATTATTTAGATATGTCACAGCAAAAATGTAGCAATTTTGAGAAAGCACCTGCAGTCAGTTGACCTGATGAAGCAAAATTGCCTGTGTGCATGAGCTGTTTCAGATAATTAAATATTATACACTAGCCTTGCCTGAAAGACATGGTAATGGCTGAGGAACAGGAATCATGCCTTCACAGCAGAAAATTCATGAAGTTATTTCAAGAAGGATTATGACTCCAGATTATGATTTAACTAACTGGAATATTCCTGAGACAACAGAGATAACTTTTACATAATATTTTCAATTTTAAAATGTACTTTATAACTTAATTTGTCTGATAGCCAACAATCTGAATCTTTCATTGTCTTGTGACTGTCCTTCCATCAGGCCATCACACACACACACTAACCCTCACATATTCATAACTCAGAAACACGTGGCCCAATTATGTTTAGCCAGATTAAGATGTAAATCTCTTTGCAGTCCCTAATCTCCTTTTAGATGTTTTAGCAGTGAAAGAGCTTGGCATTGATCAATTTAATATGCAGAGGATCTGGTTGTAACATGAGTGCCCTTGCTGTTCCCCATGAGCAGTTTAGTCAGCCTAAGGGTGGGATCAGGGAAGGTCCAGGGAGGTACATCCTTAGGAGAGCCTAGAAGAGGAAGAGGAAGCCCCCAGAGGGAGTCAGGTAAGAGTGATATTATTTAATAGTGAAAGGGAATAGAAGGGAAAGGAGAAGAAACGGGTAGGAAACATCAGAAAGGGAGACAGAACATGAAGACTCCTAACTCTGGGAAATGACCTAGGGGTGGTAGAAGGGGAGGAGGACGGGGGTTGGGGGTGAATGGGTGATGGGCACTGAGGGGGGCACTTGACAAGATGAGCACTGGGTGTTATTCTGTATGTTGGCAAATTGAACACCAATAAAAAATAAATTTATTATTTAAAAAAAAAGAGTGATGTTATTTGAAAACTCTCAAAGGTCTCATGGCAGGGTCATGCCAACCATAGCCAAAAAGGAAGGTGAGCTGAGAACACTGAGGGAAGACAGACAGCATGTCTGGTCAAGAAGCAAGGTTCAGGTTTGTGGCCTGGGCATCAGAGCAGGAGTTTAGGGAGCTCATGAGAATGGCAGAAGGTAGGAGGCACCTGTAGGAGGGGAGTTGAATGGTGTATCATGCCACAGAGTGCACTGCAGCTCTTCTTTTACTCTTCCCAAGCCTACCTTCATCAGATTCAACCCACTTCCCTTCAGAGACCAGATAAGGAGACCCTCCCAGAGACCATTTGTGAGCTGCTCCATCAGTGGGTAAGCCCACTGTGGGGCTAGCTTTGGTCTGCTACTGCCAGACTTGATGGGAAGAGGCCATTTTCCAAGCCAACACAGAACACTCCCTTGCAGCATGTGTTGAAGACACAAAGTGCCCCTCCTTCTGTCTCTTCCCAGGAACCTCCTCACCAGCCCCTTCATGTTTGAAGCCAGTGGTTCTCATACTTCAGCCTGTATCGGAAATACCTAGGGCCATCAAAACACAGAATGCTGGCCACTCAGGTACAGACAATGATGCTAGCTCAGAAACCACATCTTGAATACCACTACTCTAAATGTTCTTCCCCATGCATTGAGTGAATTCTCTAGCCCTCAGGCTTGATAGCTGTGTGACCTCAGAGCAGTTCTTTAACGTCTTTTTGCTTCAGTTTCCTTACCTGTACGATAGAGGTAATAATTCCCTCCACCTCACAATATTGTTCAAAGGATTGAGTTAATGTACATAAAGATTTAGTACAGTGCCTGATACATATAAGCACTAAATATATGTTTGATGTTCTTATATCCTCCCAGCGTGACAATCCTTTGCACAGGATCAGGTATTTGATGTACTCATGGTGTCTGGTGAGAACCCTGCTAATTTTCTCATAAGAAATGAATCTGGTGCCATTGTTTCTGCCAATACCCTAGTTGACATTTCAATTTCAATGCCAGCTGTACACCTCTTTTCACAGGTGAGTAAATTAATCAGGCAACTCAAAGTCAGAACTTATCTTCCAAATGTTTTGTGCTGACATATGCTCTGTAACTCTCATAATTCTCCTCATATATTCTAAGGTTTGGACATTTAACTGAACTGTGCTCCTTTAATCCAATTTTTCAACTTCACACCAGGCTGGGGAGAACTCAAATGCTGTCCTATCCAGTCCAGGTGAATTTAAGGGTAACGATTATTTGATTTTTATTTCATGATTTTATGTCTTTAAATAAACTATAAGTTCTTTATACACAGAAATCCCTTCTTTTACCCACTGTGCAGGCTAGAACTGAGATGGAGGCATGTTCTGAAATAGAAAGGTGTTTATGCCTGAATGAATCTATTTGCAGAATGAAAGGTCAGGTGGGCAGAGCAGACAGAGTGGTCTCAGAAAGACACAGCTGGTTTGAAAACCAGGAGGACATGGTCAAAGTACTGATGCTGCCATGCCCTGGTGGACATCCCCTCAACTCACTGGGACTCAGTTCCTTACCTGTAAAGTGGGGATGACATCACTTTCCCAGGCCTCTTAAATACAGGTGGGAGTAAGTGCATGACACGGGTACACTTGGTGCTCAATAAAAGTGGGGATCCTTCCAGCACCCAGTACATGCATCTCCCCAGATACCACAAAGTGGGGCCATGTTGCACCATGTCTGATCCCAGCATCTAGCACAGTACCTGACATGTGGGAGGGGCTCAGAAAGTATGTGTGGAATGAGAGGGAAGGGCTTGCAGTTGAATTCTGTGCAGGCACATCCTCCCTGCTGCTAGGGGAAGGAAAGTCAGTCATTCTCCTGCCATTCACTATCTGCATTGGCATATTGATTGCTCTCCCGGGCAATTATAAATTGATCATTTGATGATCTGTTCCAGCATCTTCTCAGTTTTCCTGTTAAGCAGATAGTTATCAAATGTCTAGGTTCATCCTTGCTGAGGGTGGTTGCTCTGTAACTGGAATTCCTTTGGGGGCCTCCAAAGAGGCAAAAAAAAAAAAAAAAATCACTGAAAATTTATACTTTTTTGCTGTAAGCTGGGAAAAGTGCTTTCAGCAGACTTTTGATCTGATCCTCTTAAGGGGTAGTTCTCAAAGTGTGGTCCCCAGACCAGCAGCAGCAGCATCTGGAAATCTAGTATAAATGCAAATTCTCAAGATCCAGCCAAGATCTACTGAATCTGACACCTGGTGATGGAGCCCATCAATTTATGTCTCATGAGCCTTCTAGTGCCTTCTAAGGAATACTAAAGTTTGAGGGCCACTGCTCTGAGAACCTCAGAAAGAAGTAAGAATTGAGACAGCGACACCCTTATTGAAGGTGAAGAAACTCTAAGCCAAATACACATGATTTGTTCAAGATGAATCATTCATTTATTCATTCATTAATTTGTCAAATACTTACTAATTGTCTGCTTTGTTCGTGGCACTGGTCTAGGAATATAGACTACAAGCCCCATATTCAGGAATTCAGAATGTAGGGTCCCCCAGGATGGGTTGCCTTTGTATGAGATTATTTAGAGTTCAAAACAATCAAAGCCCAAAGATTCAGCAAGAACCTTTGACCCTCCCCCTAACTACCTACAATAATTTAGATAAAGGACTTGCTACAGGAAGGGAACTATTACTATAGATAATTACATTATAGTATAACTAGGGAAGTAGACAGGGAGTTTAGCCAAGTCTGTTTATTAAAATTCCTCTCTGTGTCCCATTGTTTCTGAGGGTCCCAGCAAGCTTTTGTTTACCAAACATACTCTTTTTCACCTTCCTGTGAATTGTTTTCCTTCCCTTCAAAGTCCCAAACTCTACCCTCTTCTCTTTAGTTCAGGATGACACATATATCTCATTCTACTATCTTTGAAATCTCATGTTTATATGGATTCCCAGTATGTAGAAATATAAATTTTATTTTCTCCTGTTAATCTGTCCTATGTCAATTTAATTCTTAGGACAGCTAGAAGATTCTTGAACAGCAGAGTAAAATGTCTTCTCCACAACATTGTCTAGTGAGACAGAACTGCAAAAAAGAGAATTAAAATCTGCTGATGTATTCAGCAAATACTCTTGTAACCTGGAAAGGCTAGAAAGCTACCCTAGGACAGGATGGTGAACATAGTTACCACACATCCAGCCTTATAGAGGCTGTGGCTGAGGAGGGAGCCAGACTTCCAGAGAAATACTCATGCACACTCATAGAGTAGGCCAAGTGCTACAGAAGCATGCACAGGGCTATGTGGGCAGTGATGGGGCAGGTGGAATTGACCTGATCTGCAAGGTCTGCATGGCTGGCTGTGAGTATGAGGCTTGCACTGACAGATAGTGGATAGGTGGGAGTAGGAGGTGAAAAGAAGCATCCCACATATATTATATGAAACCTGGTGTGGCCAAGGGCCCTCTTGATCTCAAGAATACTGATTCCAGGTGTCTTGGGGGTCCAAGTGGAGGTGTGGAGATAGCAACTGGATATATGAATCTAGAGCTCCAGCTAGAGACCTGGCTGGAGCCAGGTATATGGTAGTCTTCATCCCTGGGGAATAGCTCATGAGACCACTCAGAGAGGGCTGAGGGAGAGGATGGCACTGGCAAAAGTAAGAAGTTCATCTGAGGATAGAATTCCAGCTGGATCCCCTTGTCTGCTTGGTTGGTTGTAGCTCTATAATAGGAGAGAGGAAAGAAGACAGGGTAATATCAGAGAGGTGTTAGTGAAGGGTTCGGCAATGGGGAAAACCCTCTGCTTCTTCTATCTGACAGACCCAGAGTAGGTCTCCCAGATACCTGTCTCCCAGCTGTGGAAGAGGGCTGGAAGGCTGAAAGACATTTCAAAAAAATGTCTCTGCTCTGTGTGGGTCCAGGTATCAGACAGTGTTGGTTCAAACCAGCTCTGACCAGGATTTGATTGGTAGCCCCTGGGGGAGCCTAGGTGGCCGCTCACAGCCTTACCTTCCTAGTTGCAGAAGAACATCTAAACTATATCTATATCTAAAACTATATAACTAAAACTAAAACTATAAACTTCCTAGTTGCAGAAGAGAGACAGTCACATAGTTTGCACTGAGGCTACTAATAACATCCTGCTATGTATACTGTGCTGGCCCACAAGGGTAATGCATGGTCAATAGTGACTAGACATAAAGCCATCTCATAGGCTCCTCATGTCAACCCACTGTGCAACCATGCAGGCTTTCACAAATGTGTTCAATGAACCACATACTGGGAGAGGACCTCAACTTAATCACCTTTTTCTTGCCCTAATCCAAAGTATCTTAACCATGAGCTGGAACAATGCTTGTCGCCCTTGGCTTTAAGTGGCTATTCCCTTTAAAAAGGAATCTCTGGATTTTCTAAGGTTCTGGGGTGAGCAAAGCTAGTTTCCCTAAAGAGGCTTACATGCACCTGGCCTGCCCATGCCCTAGTGAAGCCACATATGGATCCTTGCTCTGAGGCACATGCCAGCTGCCCTGGCACTGGGGGAGTTCCCTTCTTCCTCCCCACTATTGCTATGCCTGGATCCATGAGAGGGAAGAAAAGGGCAACAGCCTGCATTTCAACAACCAAAAGACCAAAGATGCCAGTAGTGGCTAAATTCCAAAGAAAGCGACATTCAAAATCTGAGGCTGGTCTCAGGAAGAGAGGCTTCCCTCTCAGAATATCTCCATTAAGGAGTTCTGAAAACTGGCCTCCACAATTATTTCAAGGCTGGACTGTTATCAATCCTGAACATCTAGGGGCAGCCCTGGTGGCTCAGCGCTTTAATGCCTTCAGCCCAGGGCCTGATCCTGGAGACCCGGGATCGAGTCCCATGTAGGGCTCCCTGCCTAAAGCCTGCTTCTCCTTTTTCCTGTGCCTCTGCCTCTCTCTGTCTCTCATGAATAAATAATTAAATCTTTAAAAAAATCCTGAACATCTAAAACTATATAAATTATACTCTCATTAGGGTCTTAGTAGCTACAGGCTCTGTGCAAAACAGGCCCATTTAAATGTAAATTTTGACATTCAGCCCAAGACTAGAAAAGAAATAGTTTCCACACTAAGCACTGGGAAGGAGATTGAGAATTAAATATTAATTCTTTATGAAGGAAGACTTTTTAATCATGTTTACTTTTAGAACATCATGATTCTGGGTCTTTTTCCCTTCATGGAGAATACTGGATTTTTAATTACCTATCTGAAACTCAGAGCCAGCATCCACACACCTCTCAGATTCTCCTTTGTGGCCACAGGTAGTATGATTATGTGTAATTTTGTTAAAAGTGGAGCTTCCAGCACTGTTAATTGACAGGGTCCTGGAGACACTGAAGATAATAAAGCAGAAATGAAAACATGTAATTCTGCCTGCAAATGAAGAGAAAAGGCTGCCTTGTATAATAAAGTGTATGGTGATAGAGCAAACACTCTCTGTAAGACAATAGAAAAGCTTACATCCCTTATTCTTACATATTATGCTCTGTGGAAACAGTACTAGCAGAAATTTGGTCATTTTAGCTAAGGGCAGTGTGATTTTCATCTTATCTTTCAGAGCACGTAGCCTGGGCTCAAATCCCCACACTTCCCTAATTAGCTAGATGACATTCAGTGAGTGATTTAAAGCATCATAGCTACAGTTTGCTCTTCTGCAAAGTTGGATGAGAACACCCTGCTGGTATGATGCTGTGAAGGTTCAGCGTGATGGCCTAGGCCAAGGATGAGGTCCCTGAGTCCTCACAGAACCTTCTCCAGTTTGCTAGCTACCCACTGGCATGGCCACACAGAGCTCATAGCAGCATAGCAGAGTGCAGAAGGGACCACATTTTGGCTACATTCTGGCTTTTCTTATTAGTAGCTGTGAGACTCTGAGAACATCACACAACTTTCATCACCCCAGCATCCTTGTCTGAAAAATAGACAAACTATGGAAAGAGCTCAGATGTTCATCAATGGATGAATTGACAAGAAGACGTAGTACGTGTGAAATATTACTCAGCCATCAAAGAGAATGAAATTTTACCATCTGCAATGATGTGAATATGACTAGAGCATATTATGCTAAACAAAAGAGGTAAAAAAAAACTAATACCATATTATTTCACTCATATGTCGAATTAAGAAACAAAACAGATAAACATAGGGGAAAGGAAGGAAAAACAAAGTAAAATTTAAAAAATGAGGAGGCAACCCATAAGAGATGCTGAACTATAGGGAACAAACTGAGAGATGGTGGAGGGGGGTTGGTGGGGAGATGGTGTATTTGGGTGATTGGGTGATGGGCATTAAGGAAGGCACTTGATATAATGAGCACTGGGTATTATATACAACTGATGAACCACTAAATTCTACCTCTGAAACTAAAACAACAACAACAAACAAGCCTTACATTCCAGTGAAGAGCATGGTGGTCAACAGTCAAAAGAGCATCCCAGCACCAGCAAGCTCAGGGTAACAAAAGATCCTATTCTCCCAGAGTTTGGTACCTATGTGACTAGAGAAAGGTGGGGGTAGTGAGATAAGCAGGGGCTAAGATCCCAAGCAGAATCTGTATCCCTGGATAAGAAACTTAAACTTCATTAGGGGAGTGGCTCATCTGCTTGAATCTTGCTCCAGTGTAAGACAATGGACTGCAGCAGATGCAGTTGCAGCAAGTGGACCCTAGGGATATTTAACCACCACCACCCACCCCAATCTATGGCTTTTAACATGTAGAATGTTCTGGAATATGTTGGAGAGAGGATAAGAGACACCTTGAGAAATCTAATTACGGATCCTCTTAGTTTGCCAATACCTGTACAGGTAAGGTCTCTCTTAAAGAACCCTTACTATATGCCCTGCTTGCTACATACAGAGTGACAGTATGGTCAGGACAGGCTGGGCTATGCTGAGGTAACAGCCAGCTCCCAATTCCACTGTCTTAACAACACCAAGTGCACTTTCCATCAGTGCTATATGTCTGTCAGGAGCTGTTTGATGGAGGTGGGGGGTGCTATTCCATGTATTCCCTCAAAGAGCTAGCATGAAAGAGGCTCCACCTTTTAGTAGCTGAATTCTCTGAATCTGAACCATCTGGAGTTCCATGTTGTCTCAGAAGACAGAAAGCAGCTTCAACATGAGTACTGACTCTAATACTGTGATAGCTCCTATTCCCACAGCTAGTCACCTGCCCCAGCCTGACAGCAAGGGGCTAGGAAGTGTGTGGGAGCAGACAAGTGTTTGACAACCAGTCCTGACTCCTGCCTC
The DNA here is from genome assembly GCF_048164855.1 of Canis lupus baileyi. Taxonomy (NCBI): domain Eukaryota; kingdom Metazoa; phylum Chordata; class Mammalia; order Carnivora; family Canidae; genus Canis; species Canis lupus. The sequence goes on along the minus strand of NC_132857.1, from coordinate 26,248,305 downwards.
TGCCACAGAGACATACTCTTCCTGGTTGAAAAACAAGAGGCTCAGAAAAGTTAAGTCCCTTGTCCAATATCACATAGAAAGTAATTGTCAGAAACAGGCTGTGTGGCCCCAGAATTCCTGCTTGTAACTGATACACTGTACTACCTCTCTCACTTTCTGGACCTTGATGTGAATTATTTGGATTCCTGACACACACATAAATCCATACTATAGGGAAAAGGATAGGGAGAGATAAGGAGACATTTCTACTAGGGACCAGGCAGGAGTCGGCATTATGAGCTTAGAGCTGGAGCATACCCAGGCCAGGACTGAAGGCTGAGATGGCCAGTGAAAGGGTGACAGGAAGTAGGGTATATCCAGGAGAGGAGAGGCACCCACACACTAGTATGTGCCCCCTGTGGGCAGCTGAGAATCCCTATGGGAAGAGAGCAGAAACTGACAGTGTCCTCCTGAAGAACCCCTGAGCCTCTCACAGCACAGAGACCCATTATATGGAGCTCTGATGGTTCTGCAGCAGTCTGTAGCAGAATAGTTTATGTCTACCAGAGCCCTGACTGCAGGTTCACATGAATTGCATGGCTCCAGGGAGAAGGTCTCCCCAGAGAATGAACAGCAAAGTGTTGCTCAGGTGGCTCAGGGGCTTCTCCCTAGGACCCCCACAATGGTCTTCCTCAGAGCACTGAAAATGCCCTATGTGATTGACTTCAGTATCTCCAATACCCACCACAGGGCTTGGCATGACCAGTGCCAGTTACCATCGGATAAGGCATGATGGAAAGATGGGTGAATGGACACATGGGGATGCTTAGACAGCACCATCAGACCTCCCCTGTGCCTGTGCTGGTGTAGAGCCACAGAATGTGGTAGTGTAAGGGGCCCATAGAGCCTTGCACAGATACCAGTCTGCTCTTTGGACACAGGTGATTTCTGGAGTCTTCAAGATGTGTCCTGTTATTTCAGAAAGCAGAGGGAATAAGTCAATTGGAGAAGGACAAAAATTATATGGTCTCATTCATTTGGGGAATATAAATAATAGTGAAAGGGAATAAAGGGGAAAGGAGAAAAAATAAGTGGGAAATATCAGAAAGGGAGACAGAACATGAAAGACTCCTAACTCTGGGAAACGAACTAGGGGTGGTGGAAGGGGAAGTGGGCGGGGGGTGGGGGTGACTGGGTGGTGGGCACTGAGATGGGTACTTGATGGGATGAGCACTGGGTGTTATTCTGTATGTTGGCAAATTGAACATCAATAAAAAATAAATTTATTAAAAAAAATAAAAATAAAAATAAAAATAAAGAAAGCAGAGGGAAGCTCCAGCAGGCACTGTAAGGAAAATAAAACAGTCTGGAACAAGAATTCAAAAGAAGCAAGTTCTACTTTGCATATTTGTAGTAAAGGAAATTGCTCCCCATGAAATTATATGGACTCCTCTTTTTATAGGCCAGTGTGAGAGTGAGTTGTGAAATACTGGAATTTTCAAGATTTAATTAAAACCCAGTTCACTGCACTGAAGTGAACTTACAAAATATAGCAAAGATTAATGGGAGATATCAAACCAAACTATTTGTGCATGACTTGTTGGGTCATAATTTATGGGAACAAGAGGAAAAGAGCAAGATCATTGCCTTAAAATAAATTCACTGCTTCCTTGGCTAAGTAAAATGGAAATCATAAAAACCCTCGGGTCAGCTCAACCACACTAGGATGAAATAGCAGGCCAGCCAAATAGGTGACACTCAATCATCAGGTGTTTGTCAGGGTGTACTGGATGTTCTGCTGTACTTGCTGGGAGGGGCACTCAGGAGAGGGAAGGAGCCCCTTCCTGTTTTATTTATTCCTCACATGACTTCAATGGTGATTATCCACACTTTCTAGGTGAGCAGACTGAGGGTCAGAGGGACCAGTGATTTGCCCAAAGCCACTCTGCTAGGAGGTGGCAGAGCTGGCATTTGGACAAGGCCATCAGGCTCAGAATCCAGGCAGGGACACTTGACTCAGAGCTGGAGCAACTGGTCAGTGGGCCCCCAAAAGACTTTCATGTGCTGATCCATAGACCCCAAGAGTGTCACCCTACATGACAGTTAATTTTATGTGTCAACATAGCTGGGCTATAGTTTCAAGGTATTTGGTCAAACACTATTCTAGGTATTTCTGTGAAGGTATTTTTAGATAAGATTAACATTTAAATCAATGGGCTTAAGTAAGCAGATTACCCTCCATAATGTGAGTGGGCCTCATCCAATCAGTTGAAGGCCTTAAGAGCAAAGACTGAGACCCCCCCAAAGAAGAGAGAATGCTGTCAATAGGTAGCCTTAAGACCTGAGCTGCAACACCAACTCTGCCCTGGGCCTCCAGCCTGCCAGCCCACCCTGTAGATAGTAGGCTTTCCAGCTCCAGTTGAGTGAGCCATTTATTTAAAATAAATCCCTCTGGATAGGTGGGAAAGCAGATAGATGATAGATAGATAGATAGATAGATAGATAGATAGATAGATAGATGTGGATGGATAGCTTGGTTGATAGATACACAGATGATAGATAAAATCTACCATAAGGATGTATATCTATAGACATAATATATTACATTGTGTACATAGATTAATATAATATGGAGATCAGCATATGTGTGTATATATATATATATATATGTATATAGATGTTCTGCTTCTTTGGAGAACCCTGGCAATACTCATTATATGGCAAAAAAAGGATTTCACAGTTATGATTAAATTAAAAGCCTTGAGATGGGAGGATATAATCTTGGATTTTTCTCAGCCAGGCCCAGTGCAGGCAGAGAATGGAGTGTTGCAGTCATGAGTCTTCTGATGTAGTCACCAGAAGAGGCAAGGAACAGGTTCTCCCCTGGAGTCACTAGAGGGAACATGCTTCTGCTGATGCCTTGATTTTGGCCCAGAGATACTGATTTCAGATTTCCAACATCCAGAGCTATGAGAGAAAAATTTCTGTTGCTTTAAGCAAACCTGTTTGTGGCAGTTTGTTACAGCAGCCCCACTAACAGTACACATGTATAACTCTGTGTAACACAGTAACACAGTGGTCACTCTCAGAGAAGGGCAGGAAGCTTGGACAGCTCCTTGCAGGGAGTGGGAGAGGTGCTGTTAAGGTATGCTGCCCCTCCCACCTACCCCAAATCCCTATGAATATCCCCTCTGGAAAGCCTCACCTGAGGTCCCACTCTGTCCCCTTTCCTTTCCTGGACAGAGCCAGCCATGGCTACAGCACAGGGGAGCACCTGTGCAGCTCCCAGGCCCATTCTGTCCATCCCCCACCCCACAACAAGGACTGCTAAACTATGCTAGGGGCATGGGGATTTTTGCAGGTGAATTATAAGAGCTATGGAGACAGGTAGGTGGTGGTGATTTCAAAGTGACCCAGACTGGGAAGGGAAATGAAACCTTCTATATATGTTCATTTTAACAATTATGTCCCAGGTCCCAGGTTGCTAGATACTTGCTCTGCCTTCAATCAACTTTTAACAAAGATGAGTCCCAGATCCCTCTCACACCACCACAGAACTCTGTGACTCAAAAGCAGGACCATGGTGGCACCTCCACCCATTCTACCCTCAGTTCATACTTTGAGAAACTCAAGCTACAGCTGAGTCCAGGGTACAGCTGCTGTGGCCTGCTCAGGAAGCTGTCACCTGGACCTGTGCTAACTGCTCAGAACCCCTTCCTCAGTCCTAAGCAAGCCACTTAGGACCCCCATGGAACCCCAGGTGGGCCCCACTCTGAGTGCTGGCTCTAAGAGTGCAAAGTGGACAGAAGGGGAGAAATGAGGATGCAGGAGGAGAGACACTGTGGTTGATACACACCTATGCAGAGGATGGTAACAACAATGACCACCATCATGGTCTGTGGATAGATCGTCACAGACTCTATATCACTCCCCTCTTCCCCTACACTCTGGTGTAATTTGCCCAGTGTCAGTGTTAATGCATGTAAATATCTGTCCCTTGTGCTGCCTTGGTGCTCAGAAGACATATCTGGTGCTCAGCTCATGCCTTTTGACTACTGCAATTGTCCCAGGAAAGCCCCATTAAGATATTAGGAGAGGAATGTAACAGAAATAGGCCTGAGCTGTGTCCACCTGACTTCAGAGACATGATTCCAAAAGCCTCACTGCCTTCCCCCAGCATGTCCGATCTCATGTGGGCTTCAGAGAATTCTGTGACTTTAAGCGACTTTAAGCAAGAGCAAGTCACTTGATACACTGGATGCAAAGGTGAGCACAAACCAGAGGTAAGACCATATGAAGTCATGTGCCAAAGGCCTCCTAACAGAAATGGGAAGTCATATGTCAAATCAGATTACAGAGCTACAGTAATAAAAACAGTATGGTACTGGCACAACAGTGGAACAGAATGGAAAATGGAGAAATAAGCCCACAACTGTATGTCAATTAATCTTAGACAAAGTGGGAAACAATATCCAATGGGAAAATGTCTCTTCAACAAATGGTGTTGGAAAAACTGGACAGCAACATGCAAAAGAATGAAACTGGACCTCTTTCTTTCACCATAAACAAAAATAAGTTCAAAATTATTTAAGAACTTAAATGTGAGAGAGGAAACCATTAAAATCCTAAAGGAGAATACAACTAGTAATAACCGCTTTGACATCAGCCATGGCAACTTCTTTCTAGATGCATCTCCTGAGGCAAGGGAAATAAAAGTAAAAGTAAACTATTGGGACCACATCAAAATAAAAATCTTTTGCAGTGAAAGAAACAACCAACAAAACTAAAAGACAACCTACAGAATGGGAGAAGATTATTTGTAAGTGACATATCTGATAAAGGGTTAGTATCCAACATATAAACTTATAAAGCTCAACACCCCGAAATGAATAATTCAATTAAAAATGAACAGAAGACATACAGATGCCTAAGAGACATATAAAAAGATGTTCATCATCACTCATCATTAGGGAAATGCAAATCAAAACTACAATGAGATATCACCTCACATCTGTCAGAATGGCTAAAATCAACAATACAGGAAACAACAGGTGTTGGCAAGGATGTGGAGAAACGGAACCCTGTTAACAATATTAGTGGGAATTTAAACTGGTCCAATCACCATGGAAAACATTGTGTGCAGGTTCCTCAAAAAGTTAAAAATAGAACTACCCTATGATCCAGTAACCACACTACTGGGTATTTAACCAAAGAATACACAAACACTAATTCAAAAGGATACAGGCACGCCAATATTTATAACAGCACTATTTACAGTACCAACATACAGAAGCAGTTGAAGTATCCATCGATAGATAAATGATAAAGAGGATGTGGTATATTATGCAATGGAATATTAACAACCCTTTAAAAGAATGAAATCTTGCCATTTGCAATGGTGTGGATGAAGCTAGAGTATTATGCGAAGCAAAATAAATCGGAGAAAGACATATGATTTCACTCATATATGGACTTTAAGAAACAAAACAAATAAGCAAAGGTGGGGAGAGTAAGAGAGAGGCAAACCAAGAAACAGACTATTAATTACAGAAAACAAACCTGCAGTTACCAGAGGGGAGGTAAGTTGAAGGATGGGTGGAATAGGTTTTGGGGATTAAGGAATGCATTTGTTGAGGTGATGACTGGGTGATTGTATGAAAGAGCTGAATACTTTATTGTACACCTGAAACTAATATAATACTATGTTAACTAACTGTAATTAAAATAAAAAATGTACTGTTGGATCTTATTGGCTATCTTGTTGAGAATTTTTGCATCTGTGTTCATCAGGGATATTGGTCTATAATTCTCCTTTTTGGTGGGGTCTTTGTCTAGTTTTGGGAATAAGGTGATGCTGGCCTCATGGATCGAGTTTGGAAGTACTCCATCTATTTCGATCCTTTGAAACAGCTTTAGTAGAATAGGTATTGTTTCTTCTTTAAACGTTTGATAGAATTCCCCTGGAAAGCCATCTGGCCTTGGACTTTTGTGCCTTGGGAGGTTTTTGATGACTGCTTCAATTTCCTCCATGGTTATCGGCCTGTTCAGGTTTTCTATTTCTTCCTCTTCCAGTTTTGGTAGTTTGTGGTTTTCAGAAATGCATCCATTTCTTCTATATTGCCTAATTTATTGGCATTAGAAGCTCATAATATATTTTTTAAATTGTTTGTATTCCCTTGGTATTGGTTGTGATCTCTCCTTTTTTATTTGTGATTTTACTAATTTCAGTCTGCTCTCTTTTGTCTTTAATAAAGCTGGCTACCTCATTAAATCTTTTAAGGAACCAACTTCTGGTTTTGTTCATCTGTTCCACAGTTCTTCTGGTCTCCGTTTCATTGAGCTCTCCTCAAATGTTTATTAATTCTCTTCTTCGGCGGTGATAGGTTTTATTTGCTGTTCATTCAACAGATCCTTTAGGTGCAAGGTTAGCTTTTGTATTTGAGTTTTTTCCAGTTTTTTGAGGGATGCTTGTATTGGGATATATTTCCCAATTATCCCCGGGACACAAGGCTGGTTCAACACTCCTAAAGCAATCAATGTGAGATCTTATCAACAAGAGAAAATAGAAGAACCATATGATCCTCTCAGTAGATGAAGAGAAAGCCTTTGACAACATACAGCATCCATTCCTGATAAAAACTATTGAGAATGTAGGGATAGAGGTAACAATCCTCAGCATCTTAAAAGCCATCTACGAAAAGCCCACAGCAAATATCATTCTCAATGGGGAAACAGTGGGAGCCTTTCCCCTAAGATCAGGAACATGACAGGGATGTCCACTCTAACCACTGGTACTCAACATAGTACTAGAAGTCCTAACATCAGCAATCAGACAATGAAAAGAAATAAAAGGCATTAAAATTGGCAAAGAAGTCAAAGTCTCCCTCTTCCCAGATGACATGATACTGTATGTAGAAAACCCAAAAGGCTTCACCCCAAGATTGCTATAACTCACACAGTAATTCGGCAGTGTGGCAGGATACAAAATCAAAGCCCAGAAATTAATAGCATTTCCCTACAGTAACAAAGAGACTTCAGAAAGGGAAATTAAAGAGTCAATCAATTTACAATTGCACCCAAAAGCATAAGATACCTAGGAATAAACCTAACCAAAGGGGTAAAGAGTCTATACCCTAAAAACTACAGAACACTTCTGAAAGAAATTGAAGAAGACACGAGATGGAAAAATATTCCATGCTCATGGATTGGCAGAATTAATATTGTGAAAATGTCAATGTTACCCAGAGCAATTTACACGTTTAATGCAATCCTTATCAAAATACCATGGACTTTTGTCACAGAGGTAGAACAAATTATTTTAAGATTTGTGTGGAATCAGAAAAGACCCCGAATAGCCAGGGGAATTTTAAAAAAGAAAACCAGAGCTGGGGACATCACCATGCCAGATTTCAGGTTGTACTACAAAGCTGTGGTCATGAAGACAGTGTGGTACTGGCACAAAAACAGACACTAAGATCAAGGGAACGGAAGAGAGAACCCAGAAATGGGCCCTCAACTCTATGGTCAACTAATATTCGACAAAGCAGGAAAGACTATCCACTGGAAAAAAAGTCTCTTTAATAAATGGTGCTGGGAAAATTGTACATCCACATGCAGAAGAATGAAACTAGACCACTCTCTTGCACCATACACAAAGATAAACTCAAAATGGATGGAAAATCTAAATGTGAGCTAAGAAGCCATCATCATCCTAGAGGACAACACAGGTAACACCCTTTTTGAACCTGGCCACAGCAACTTCTTGCAAAATACATTCATGAAGGCAAGTGAAACAAAAACAAAAATGAACTGTTGGGACTTCATCAAGATAAAAAGTTTCTGCACTCAAGAGAATAGCCAAACAAAACTAAAAGACAACCTACAGAACGGGATAAGATAGTTGCAAATGACATGTCAGAGAAAGGGCTAGTTTCCAAGATCTATAAAGAACTTCTTAAACTCAACAGCAAAAGACATGGACAAAAGACATGAACAGAAATCTCACAGAGGAAGACATAGACATGGCCAACAAGCACATGAGAAAATGCTCTGCATCACTGGCCATCAGGGAAATACAAATCAAAACCACAATGAGATACCACCTCACACCAGTGACAATGGTAAACATTAACAAGACAGGAAACCACAAATGTTGGAGAGGATGCAGAGAAAGGAGAACAATCTTGCACTGTTGGTGGGAATGTGAACTTATACAGCCACTCTGGAAAAGTGTGTAGAGGTTCCTCAAGAGTTATAAATAGACCTGCCCTACCACCCAGTAATTGCACTGCTGGGGATTTACACCAAAGATTCAGATGCAATGAAACACCAGGACACCTGCACCCCCGATGTTTCTAGCAGCAATGTCCACAATAGCCAAAGTGTGAAATGAGCCTCGGTGTCCAACGAAAGATGAATAGTTACAGAAGATGTGTTTTATGTATACAATGGAATATTACTCAGCCATTAGAAAAGACAAAAACCCACCATTTGCTTCATGTGGATGGAACAGGAAGGTATTTTGCTGAGTGATATAAGCCAATCGGAAAAGGACAAACATTATATGGTCTCATTCATTTGGGGAATATAAAAAATAGTGAAAGGGAATATAGGGGAAAGTAGAGAAAATGAGTGAAAATATCAGTCAGGATGACAAAACATGAGAGACACTTAACTCTGGGAAATGAACATCGGGTAGTGGAAAGGGAGGTTGGTGGGGGATCTGGGTGACTGGGTGACTGGGTGATGGGCACTTGGCGGGATGAGCACTGGGTATTATGCTATAGGTTGGCAAATTGAACTCCAATAAAAAAAAAGAAATCAATAACAAAGATAAATATAAAATCCCCAATATTTGGAAATTAAGCAAAACACTTTTGAATGATAAATCAGTGTGTTAAAAAATTAATATGACATTTCAAAGTTTGTGGATAAAAGTAGATTCAAAATTAGAATTAGAGGGGCAAGATGGCTGAAGAGTAGGGTCCGCAAGTCACCTGTCCCCACCAAATTACCTAGATAACCTTCAAATCATCCTGAAAATCTACGAATTCGGCCTGAGATTTAAAGAGAGACCAGCTGGAATGTTACAGTGAGAAGAGTTCGCGCTTCTATCAAGGTAGGAAGACGGGGAAAAAGAAATAAAGACACAAAAGGCCTCCAAGGGGGAGGGGCCCCGCGAGGAGCCGGGCTGAGGCCGGGGCGAGTGTCCCCAGGACAGGAGAGCCCCGTCCCGGAGACGCAGGAGCTGCACCAACCTTCCCGGGGGAAAGGGGCTCGCAGGGGGTTAGAGCAGGACCCAGGAGGGCGGGGATGCCCTCGGGCTCCCCGGGACAGTAACAGCAACTGCGCGCCCAGGAGAGTGCGCCGAGCTCCCTAAGGGCTGCAGCGCACGGGGGACCCGGAGCAGCTCCGGGGGGGGCTTGGGGGGGGGTTCCGCGGAGGGGGCTGCGGGGCAAGAGCAGCTCCGGGGGGCTCTGGGGCGGCTCCGCGGAGGGGGCTGCGGGGCAAGAGCAGCTCCGGGGGGCTCGGGGGCGGCTCCGCAGAGGGGACTGCGGGGCGGGAGCGAGTCCAAGAGTGCAGGCCCGGGAGCACAGGGCGCCGGGACACAGCCCAGGATCCGGCCTCCCCCGGGACAGGCAGAGGCCGGGAGGGCCCAGGACAGCGAGGACGCTCCTGCCCCGAGCTGAGCAGATCAGCGGCCCCACCCCGGAGCCTCCAGGCCCTGCAGACGGAGAGCTCTGGAGCTACTGCGGGAGCTGACTCCAGGGCTGCAGAGCTGGCCCCGCCACTGCGGTTGTTCCTCCTGGGGCCTCACGGGGAAAACAACCCCCACTGAGCCCTGCACCAGGCAGGGGCAGAGCAGCTCCCCCAAGCGCTAACACCTGAAAATCAGCACAACAGGCCCCTCCCCCAGAAGACTAGCTACACGGACAAGTTCCAGGGGACGTAAAGGGACTTAAACAGAATCAGAAGATACTCCCCCGTGGTTTTTTTTTTTCTTTCTTTCTTTTTGATTTCTGATTGCTTCCCCCACCCTTTTTTTTTTTCACCTTTCTTTCTTTTTCTTTCTCTTTTTCTTCTCTTTTTTCCTTTTCTTCTTTCTTTTTTCTTTTTTCTTTTTCTCTTTTCTTTCCTTCTTTCTCTCCTCTCTTTCTCTCCTTTTCCGAATACAACTTGTTTTTGGCCACTCTGCACTGAGTAAAATGACTAGAAGGAAAACCTCACCTCAAAAGAAAGAAGCAGAAACAGTCCTCTCTCCCACAGAGTTAGAAAATCTGGATTACAATTCAATGTCAGAAAGCCAATTCAGAAGCACTATTATACAGCTACTGGTGGCTCTAGAAAAAAGCATAAAGGACTCAAGAGACTTCATAACTGCAGAATTTAGATCCAATCAAGCAGAAATTAAAAATCAATTGAATGAGATGCAATCCAAACTAGAAGTCCTAACGACGAGGTTTAACGAGGTGGAAGAACGAGTGAGTGACATAGAAGACAAGTTGATGGCACAGAGGGAAACTGAGGAAAAAAGAGACAGACAATTAAAAGACCATGAAGACAGATTAAGGGAAATAAACAACAGCCTGAGGAAGAAAAACATACGTTTAATTGGGGTTCCCGAGGGCGCCGAAAGGGACAGAGGGCCAGAATATGTATTTGAACAAATCATAGCTGAAAACTTTCCTAATATGGGAAGGAAAACAAGCATTCAGACCCAGTAAATAGAGAGATCCCCCCCTAAAATCAATAAAAACCATTCAACACCTCAACATTTAATAGTTAAGCTTGCAAATTCCAAAGATAAAGAGAAGATCCTTAAAGCAACAAGAGACAGGAAATCCCTGACTTTTATGGGAAGGACTATTAGGGTAACAGCAGACCTCTCCACGGAGACCTGGCAGGCCAGAAAGGGCTGGCAGAATATATTCAGGGTCCTAAATGAGAAGAACATGCAACCAAGAATACTTTATCCAGCAAGGTTCTCATTCAGAATGGAAGGAGAGATGAAGAGCTTCCAACACAGGCAGGAACTGAAAGAATATGTGACCTCCAAACAGCTCTGCAAGAAATTTTAAGGAGGACTCTTAAAATTCCCCTTTAAGAAGAAGTTCAGTGGAACAATCCACAAAAACAAGGACTGAATGGATATCATGATGACACTAAACTCAGATCTCTCAATAGTAACTCTGAATGTGAACGGGCTTAATGACCCCATCAAAAGGTGCAGGGTCTCAGACTGGATAAAAAAGCAGGACCCATCTATTTGCTGTCTACAAGAGACTCATTTTAGAAAGAAAGACACCAACAGCCTGAAAATAAAAGGTTGGAGAACCATTTACCATTCAAATGGTCCTCAAAAGAAAGCAGGGGTAGCCATCCTTATATCAGATAAACTAAAATTTACCCCGAAGACTGTAGTGAGAGATGAAGAGGGACACTATATCATACTTAAAGAATCTATCCAACAAGAGGACTTAACAATCCTCAATATATATGCCCCGAATGTGGGAGCTGCCAAATATTTAAATCAATTAATAACCAAAGTGAAGAAATATTTGGATAATAATACACTTATACTTGGTGACTTCAATCTAGCTCTTTCTACCCTCGAGAGGTCTTCTAAACACATCTCCAAAGAAACGAGAGCTTTAAATGATACACTGGACCAGATGGATTTCACAGATATCTACAGAACTTTACATCCAAACTCAACTGAATGCACATTCTTCTCAAGTGCACATGGAACTTTCTCCAGAATAGACCATATACTGGATCACAAATCGGGTCTGAACCCATACCAAAAGAACGAAATTGAGACCAGAAGAACTGTTGCACAGATCAACAAAACCAGGAGTTGGATCATTGAAAAAATTAATAAGAGAGATAAACCATTAGCCAGCCTTATTTAAAAAGAAGAGAGAGAAGACTCAAATTAATAAAGTCATGAATGAGAAAGGAGAGATCACTACCAACACCAAGGAAATACAAACGATTTTAAAAACATGTTATGAACAGCTATATGCCAGTAAATTAGGCAATCTAGAAGAAATGGATGCATTCCTGGAAAGCCACAAACTACCAAAACTGGAACAGGAAGAAATAGAAAACCTGAACAGGCCAATAACCAGGGAGGAAATGGAAGCAGTCATCAAAAACCTCCCAAGACACAAGAGTCTAGGGCCAGATGGCTTCCCAGGGGAATTCTATCAAACGTTTAAAGAAGAAACCATACCTATTCTACTAAAGCTGTTTGGAAAGATAGAAAGAGATGGAGTACTTCCAAATTCGTTCCATGAGGCCAGCATCACCTTAATTCCAAAACCAGACAAAGACCCCACCAAAAAGGAGAATTACAGACCAATATCCCTGATGAACATGGATGCAAAAATTCTCAACATGATACTAGCCAATAGGATCCAACAACACATTAAGAAAATTATTCACCATGACCAAGTAGGATTTATCCCCGGGACACATGGCTGGTTCAACACTTGTAAAACAATCAATGTGATTCATCGTATCAGCAAGAGAAAAACCAAGAACCATATGATCCTCTGATTAGATGCAGAGAAAGCATTTGACAAAATACAGCATCCATTTCTGATCAAAACTCTTCAGAGTGTAGGGAACATTCCTCAACATCTTAAAAGCCATGTACGAAAAACCCACAGCAAATGTAATTCTCAATCGGGAAGCACTGGGAGCCTTTCCCCTAAGATCAGGAACAAGACAGGGATGTCCACTCTCACCACTGCTATTCAACATAGTACTGGAAGTCCTAGCCTCAGCAATCAGACAACAAAAGACATTAGAGGCATTCAAATCAGCAAAGAAGAAGTCAAACTCTCCCTCTTCACCGATGACATGATACTCTACATGAAAACCCAAAAGCCTCCACCCCAAGATTGCTAGAACTCATACAGCAATTTGGTAGCGTGGCAGGATACAAAATCAATGCCCAGAAGTCAGTGGCATTTCTATACAATGAGACTGAAGAAAGAGAAATTAAAGAGTCAATTCCATTTACAATTACACCCAAAAGCCTAAGATACCTAGGGATAAACCTAAGCAAAGAGGTATAGGATCTCTACCCTAAAAACTATAGAACACTTCTGAAAGAAATTGAGGAAGACACAAAGAGATGGAAAAATATTCCATGCTCATGGACTGACAGAATTAATAATGTGAAAATCTCAATGTTACCCAGGGCAATTTACACATTTAATTCAATCCCTATCAAAATACCATGGACTTTCTTCAGAGAGTTAGAACAAATTATTTTAAGATTTGTGTGGAATCAGAAAAGACCCCGAATAGCCAGGGGAATTTTAAAAAAGAAAACCATAGCTGGGGGCATCACAATGCCAGATTTCAGGTTGTACTACAAAGCTGTGGTCATCAAGACAGTGTGGTACTGGCACAAAAACAGACACATAGATCAGTGGAACAGAATAGAGAATCCAGAAGTGGACCCTGAACTTTATGGGCAACTAATATTCGATAAAGGAGGAAAGACTATCCACTGGAAGAAAAACAGTCTCTTCAATAAATGGTGCTGGGAAAATTGGACATCCACATGCAGAAGAATGAAACTAGACCATTCTCTTGCACCATACACAAAGATAAACTCAAAATGGTTGAAAGAGCTAAATGTGAGACAAGATTCCATCAAAATCCTAGAGGAGAACACAGGCAACACCCTTTTTGAATTCGGCCACAGTAACTTCTTGCAAGATACGTCCACGAAGGCAAAAGAAACAAAAGCAAAAATGAACTATTGGGACTTCATCAAGATAAGAAGCTTCTGCACAGCAAAGGATATAGTCAACAAAACTAAAAGGCAACCTACAGAATGGGAGAAGATATTTGCAAATGACGTTTCAGATAAAGGGCTAGTTTCCAAGATCTATGAAGAACTTATTAAACTCAACACCAAAGAAACAAACAAACCAATTATGAAATGGGCAAAAGACATGAAGAGAAATCTCACAGAGGAAGACATAGACATGGTCAACAAGCCCATGAGAAAATGCTCTGCATCACTTGCCATCAGGGAAATACAAATCAAAACCACAATGAGATACCACCTCACACCAGTGAGAATGTGGAAAATTAACAAGGCAGGAAACCACAAATGTTGGAGAGGATGCGGAGAAAAGGGAACCCTCTTGCACTGTTGGTGGGAATGTGAACTGGTGCAGCCACTCTGGAAAACTGTGTGGAGGTTCCTCAAAGAGTTAAAATTAGACCTGCCCTATGACCCAGCAATTGAACTGCTGGGGATTTTCCCCAAAGATACAGATGCAGTGAAACGCTGGCACACCTGCACCCCGATGTTTCTAGCAGCAATGTCCACAATAGCCAAACTGTGGAAGGAGCCTCGATGTCCATCGAAAGATGAATGGATAAAGAAGATGTGGTTTATGTATACAATGGAATATTCCTCAGCCATTAGAAACGACAAATACCCACCATTTGCTTCGATGTGGATGGACCTGGAGGGTATTATGCTGAGTGAAGTAAGTCAATCGGAGGACAAACATGATATGGTCTCATTCATTTGGGGAATATAAATAATAGTGAAAGGGAATAGAGGGGAAGGGAGAAGAAATGGGTAGGAAATATCAGAAAGGGAAACAGAACATGGAAGACTCCTAACTCTGGGAAACGAACTAGGGGTGGTGGAAGGGGAGGAGGGCGGGGGTTGGGGGTGACTGGGTGGCGGGTACTGAGGGGGGCACTTGACGGGATGAGCACTGGGTGTTATTCTGTATGTTGGCAAGTTGAACACCAATAAAAAATAAATTTATAAATAAAAGAAGAGATATTCAATAACACCCATCATCAGGGAAATACAAATCAAAACCTCAATGAAAATTCAGCAAATTCACCTCATGCTTGTCAGAATGTCTCAAATTAACAACACAAGAAACAACAGGTGTTGGCAAGGATGTGGAGAAAGGGCAACATTCTTACACTGTTGCAAACTGGTGAAGCCACTCTAAAGAACAGTATGGAGAGTGTTAAAAATGTTAAAAATAGAGCTACTTATGATCCAGCAATTACACTACTAGGTGTTTACCCAAAGGATACAAAAATACAGGTTCAAAGGGGTACATAAATCCCCAATTTTGATAGCAACATTATGAACAATAGCCAAACTATTGAGAGAACCCAAATATCCATCAATAGGATGAATCTATAAAGACTATATATATATATATATATATATATATATACACACACACACACGTGATCTATATACAACACATACATATGACAAATCTTTATCCATATAGAATCATATATATACATATATATAGTCTTTATATATACACATATTCTTTATATATATACATCTTTATATATATACGTCTTCTTCATATATATACACACACATATATAATATATATAATGGAATATTAGTCATCAAAAAGAGTGAAATATTGCCATTTGCAACAATATGGATGAGTTAGGGTGTTTTATGCTAAGCAAAAATAAGTCAGCCTGGAAAAGACTAATACCATATTATTTCATTCATATATAGAATTTAAGAAACCTAACAGATGAACATATGGGAAGGAGGAAATAAAACAGAGTAGTAAACAAACCATAAGAAGCTCTTAACAATAGATAACAGAGGGTTGATGGAGGGAGGTGGATGGGGGATGGGCTAGAAGGGGGATGGGTATTAAGGAGGGCACTTTTGCTACAAGCACTGGGTGTTGTGTATAGTGATGAATCACTGAATTCTACTCCTGAAACCAATATTGCACTCTATGTTAACTAACTAGAATTTAAATAATTTTTTTAAATGAGAGAGAAGTCACAATTAACTAATTTCAGACAGAAAAAGAGAATATTGGGCAGCCCCGGTAGCTCAGCGGTTTAGCGCCGCCTACAACTCAGGGCGTGATCCTGGAAATCTGGGATCGAGTCCCAGGTCAGGCTCCCTGCATGGAGCCTGCTTCTCCCTCTGCCTGTGTCTTTGCCTCTCTCTCTCTCCTCTCTGTGTATTCTCATGAATAAATAAATAAAATCTTAAAAAAAAAGAAAAAGAGAACATTATTTTAGCCTATACAGAAACGTTTTAAGTAGGAAAGGAATTTTATAAAAGCTATATCATTACATGTGAAAATATAAATGAAATCGGCAAATTTCTTGAAAACCGTAACTTGCCAAAAATGATACTAAAAGGAAATCTAAGTAGGTAGATAACTTTTTTAAAAAATTGAATCACTGGGGGCACCTGGGTGGCTCAATCAGTTAAGCCTCCAAGTCTTGGTTTCAGGTCAGATCATGATCTCAGGGTTGTAGGATCCAGCCTGAATTGAGCTCTGGGTTTATCATGGAGTCTGCTTTACCCTCTCCCTCTGGTCCTTTCCCTCTGCTCCTCCTCCTGCTCATTCTCTCTCTCTCTCTCTCTCTCTCTCTCTCTCAAAATAAAATTTTTAAAAAATATCTAAAAATTTGAATGATTAATTAAAATTCTTCCCACAAGGACATCTCCAGGACCAAATGGCTTTATCAGTAAATTATAGTAAGTATTTAAGAAGAAATCACAATTTTTACACAAATTCTTCCAGATAGTGGAGAAGAATGAAATATTCCCCAACTCATTTTAACCTTGCTACCACATGTTGGCAAGGGCATTACAGGAAAGGAAAATCACACCAGAGTCTCTCAGGAACTTGGACGCAAAAGTCATAAGGCAAATACAAGCAAAATAAGTCCAGTGATGTATAAAAAAAAACAATTTGAGTTTATTTTAGGAATGCAATATTGGTTTACAATTAAAATTCAAACAGTGTAATTCAACACAGTATTAGAACAGAGGAATAGGTTATACAAGCTTTTTATTAGATGCATAAAAGGCATTTGATAAAAATTTAACATATAATCAGGAAAAAACATACTTTAACAAACTAGGAATAGAAGATGACTTCCTGAATCTAATAAATAGCATCTACTAAAAATTCCTGCAGCAAATATCACACCTAAATGGTGAGATACTGAAACCTCTAAATCAGGCCCAAGAATCGGGACTGGTTACCACTTCTACTTAACATTTTATTGGAGATTCTAACAATGCCTAAGGCAGACAAAAAATAATAAAAGGTTTAAGAGTTGGAAAGGAATAAATAAAACTATAATGTATATCTCTATATTCCAGCAACAAAAAAATAGAAAATTAAATTTAACAAAGTATATCCACTTATAAAAATGACTAATAAAACCAAAATACCTAAGATTAAATCTAACAAAGGGTGGGCAAATCCTCTACACAGAAAAATCACAAAACACTATGGAAGGAAAATTTAAAGAGACATAAACAAATGAACAATTACACTCATAGATTGGAACTCTCTATAATGTAAACATGGCAGTTCTCCCCAGATTACTGACAAACTCAGTGTCACTCAGTCAAGAGCCCAGTCAGTCCTGTCCCCAAGCTGAACACAGGCCCACCAGCAATTGCCAGCTCCATGCCTAGGAACTCCACCTGCCTCCTCACCATAGGCTCAGACTGACCTGTGGATTTGGAATTACTCATACTCCTAGTCAGTCCCCAATGTTATGAGTCCTCAAGTGTTAACCTCCAGTTAGCCTGCCTGGTATCATCTTCCATGAAATATCTTATACACTTCTTGGCCAGCTTCTTCACATCTCAAGCTTCCATTTCATGTTCTGAGGATGTCTGCTGCCTGCAGACAGCCACCCTCCTGGGAAAACATAGTGTCCAAGCCCACCTTCCTCCCCGTGAAACATGCAGTCTGGAGTCAGACAGGATGGATTCCTGTCCCAGAGTGGGCAGCCACCAGCTACACAGCCTGTTTAAGCCATGACCTCCAAAGTTTCCATGCCCTCATACGTGACTCTGACATTGCAGGGCTGTAGTGAGGATTAAGTAATACAGAACACAAAGTTTTTGGGCAAATGAGTACTTGACATATAGAAGGTGTTGCAACAAAGACAGATGGGAGATGGCAGGAAAACATGCTTTCCTAGGACCTTCACATTTTCCTTCTAGGGTGCTGAGTCTAAATGCAAACTCCTTAGGTTTTTTTACTGTCCCTCCCAAAATAAACCCAGCCTGATGTGCTTGTCCCCGCAGTCTCTCTCATATCTCATGTATTCTAGACATCCTACTCCGGTGCAGCACACCATAACGTAAAGTGAAGTCTTCTTAGTACAAATTGATAGCAGGTCTTACTCAATTAAAATTAATTTTATGTGAAATCTAGGTGCCTAATAGTTCCTTTTGATGTTGTAACAGCTCTGAAATCTTTTTTTGTTCCTGACCCCCAGCCCTCATTTGGAAACAGGCAGGTTAGGTACAGTTTAAGTTTTCTAGTTAAATTATCATTATTGAGCATCTATGTGCTTTACATGCCTTATTTCCAAACTTCATAAGAACCTTATAAAATTAGATATTAGTGTCTCCAACTTTATGCATGAAGAGAAAGGAGTTGGCCCACCCAGAATTACACAGAAAACTACTGCTGGTACTGAGTCCACACACAGCTCTCCAACTCTCAATCATGCAGCATCCCAAAGCCAACAGCTGGGAATGAGTTTCTCAGCCCTCCTTCTACTGAATGCCAGGGATTCTGACACATCCCAGTTAATATTACTTGTCCATAGAAGCATTAGCTGGGTGGAATGGAGGTGCTTCCTTTGAACAAATTCAGGAGTCTAATTGGCCTTATGAAGACCAACAGACCAATACTCAACTTCATCTGGCGCACTATTGATTTTCCTAGTGATCAGTATATGGGGAGAGTCAAACCCAAAGAAGCTGCAGAAAGTGAAACTTTCAGATATTTCACTGCCAAGGTTCTAGGCACTTGGATAGAGAAAGAAGAGTCTCTTGAGCACACTTCACCCAGATGCCACAAAGAGAATTGCACTTCATCCTAGCTATGAGAAGCTCACATGTGAATTGAACATGTTAACCTTAAAAATGAAACTTCCAGGGGTGCCTGGGTGGCTCATTCAGTTAAGCAGTTGGCTCTTGATTTTGGCTCAGGTCATAATCTTAGTGTCCTGGGTGGGACAGAGCCCCAAGTTAACCTCCAAGCTCAGTGAAGGGTCTGTTTGAGGATTATCTCTCCCTCTCCCTTTGCCCCCTTCCTCACTCACACACTCTCTCTAAAATAAATAAATAAATCTTTATAAGTAAATAAGCAAACTGCCAGTTATTTTGCCATCAGAAATGAGTTTATTTAGGAATATCAATGATGACAAACCATGAGAGACTTCTAACTCTGGAAAACGAACAAAAGGTTGCAGTAGGAGAGGTGGGCAGGGGGATGGGGTAACTGAGTGATGGGCACTGAGGAGGGCACTTGATGGGTTGAGTGCTATGTGTTGGCAAATCAAACTTCAATAAAAACAAATAAAAAAGGAATAGCAATGATATGCAATCTGGAACAAGCTATGGCAAAATCATATGCAAGCTCACAGGACAGAGGAGAGGAACACTTTTATAGAGGAAAAGGAGAAGTTGGGAAGGCTGTTGTAAACACAAAGTTCATTGGAATAGACTGGAAGATGGGAGTATAGTGGCTTCTCATTGGCTGAATTGTAACCACACCCCATTGGCTGGGCTGTTGTCAGGGAGGGGGAAGCCTTTCTTTCCCCTTCTGGTGTATGAAGGTAGTATCCACAAGCAAGACCCCTCTCTTCCTGGTGAGTCTGCAATTAATTCCCCTGCTGGCCTCCCAAGTCTATTTTAAAGGAAGTTTCCTTTTATTAATTCACCAATATTTAGCTAAATGACAAGGACGAAATAATATAAACAGAGCAGGCATACTATGAGTCAGGCATCAGGCTGGGTGCTATCCATACATATCTCATTATTGCCCCATTTTGCCAAGGAAAAAAATTGAGGTTTAAAGAATTTAAGTAATTAGTCTAAGACAGCATGCATAGCATACTGAGAAAAGTAGGAGGCTTGAATATTGGCTCCAGCATCTACCACTTGGGCAAGTTACTTGAAATCTTTGCATCTCAACTCTCAACCTGTAAAATGAGATAACAAGAGGTTCCTGTCCCCAGCCAAGATGGAGTGACAAGGATGAGATTTACCCTCCTGCCTTAAGCAATCAAAAATACTATATATATATACACATATATATGTAAAAGTTTCAAGACACTGTATATCAAGCAACAAAAGATGAAGATCCTGAGAGTTGGTCAATAGGTAAGAAGAGCCTTACAATGGTCCTACCTTACTACTCAGAAAAAATTCCAGACCATAGCCAAAAGAAGGGGCTCATCTATAGCCCATAGGCTCCTTGAATTAAGTGTCTGGAGAGACTAGCTAATCTACAGAACAAAGTACCAGGGAGGAGAGAGAATATCAGAGGCTTGTGGAGAGCCCTTCTGTATTCAGAAATCCTAATCAGAACATGCATACAAGGAAACTATGCAAGGCCAGTGAAGAACCCCCTAAAAAAACAAAAGGTAGCAGTTCCCAGAACTTATACAGCCCTGGAAATATTGCCTGTCCCCACCAGTCAGACTAGAAAATCTCATGGTTCATAGGCCTTTGGGTGGAGTACACACACAGAAGGGTCTTACCTCAGGAGTTGGAATAATTAACCTTTAGACTAAGTGCTTTTTCATTCCTGCCTAAATATCTTAAAATCCAAATGAGGGAAGCCTGGGTGGCTCAGCAGTTGGGCTCCTGCCTTTAGCTCAGGTCATGATCCCAGAATCCTGGATCAAGTCCCGCATTGGGCTCCCTGCAGAGAGCCTGCTTCTCCCTCTGCCTGTGTCTCTGCCTCTCTCTCTCAGTCTGTGTCTCTCATGAATAAATAAATAAATCTTTAAAAAAATCCAAATGAATAAATAACTTAAAATCCAAAAGGATTAAACTGTTTCTTAATAATTTAACTACATCCTACAACAAAGCTTAGGAATACTGATAGGAATTCAAACTATCTACAACCCAACAAGGTAAGCATACAATGTTTGTCATCCAACCAAAAATTACCAGGCAGATAAAGATGCAGAAAATATGATCCATAATAAAGATATCAATCAATGAATCAAACCCTATCCAGAACTGCTGGATAACTTCATGCTTACCCATCTCACTTTCTTCAACCATTTGTTCAAATATCACCTTCTACATGTAGGCTATCCTACCTACCACATGTGAAATTGCAACATGCCCATCCCGCTTTCCTGATTTCCCTCACCTGGTCCTTACATTTGTGCCTGATCCTTAATAGACACTGTTGAGTGGATTTGTTGAGTGAATGAAGAATGACTCAACTGTGGGAAATAATTTTCAAGATTTGGTGGAACTAGGAAAATGTAACTGCTTTGGGCATTGTAAGCTCCCTGTTTCTGACTGCAGTCTCTTAAGAACAAGATATTACCAACAGGAAAAGATGTTTCCATTTAACCTTGGGTTGTCTTTTCCCAAAACTTCATAAAAGAAACACTAAAAATGTTAATCTTCTTAGTGGATAATAGAAAAGAGATCATCTGGAATTTATAAAGTATCTTGGTTAATAGGTTCATTTTAATAATAGCTGATCTTTCCATCCACAGAGAGGCTGCTTTGCCAGCTCAGCAAGTTCTCTCAAAGACTTTCCAGGGTGTGCTTTTTGGCTAAGATACAATAAAAATACAGACAGCGGTTGCCATTCTTGAAGAACAATAACACCATGGCCTAGAATCTGACAAGGTATGTGATTCATCTAATAAACTATTTTTTATAAAGTTTCAGCCACTGCTGAGACAGAACTCCTCCACACAATTCCCAGTTCACAGAGGAAGGACTTGCCCGAGGTGTGGGCTCTTTCGGTGAAGAAATTACTGGCACTTGCAGATACAGGACCTGCCATAGGCCTTGCCCAGGAGGCTTGCATCCACCTGGATGGACCCAACCTGCTCCCAGACTGAAGTGGCTCAACCTCCTACTTGGCCAGCCAGATCTTGTAGCTTCTGCCTGCCTTGCCCACTATTGTAGGCACCCTGTGGTCTCTCTGTCTGGACCACAGCATGGGTCCAGCACATTTAGTTTACTGATTCCTGAAGTGCTTCCAAGTTGGAGCACCTGCAAGCCTATTTCTTGCCAGTCTTCTTATCCACTGCCCCTAAAACCAACACTCTTGACCCTGCTTGTTTTCTGACTCTTCCCAGCTGTTCCCACCTCTATGCCATTGTTCATGTGACACTTTCTCCCTGGAGTGCTGTCTCCCACTCTTCAGTTGTCCCAACTTCAGATGCAGAGATGAGCAGAAAGATGTCCTCCAACACTGAACAGAACCGTGGCCAGCAGACTAGAGGCTTCTTCCATCATACTCAAGTTTTGGGGAGGGCTTCTGAACAAGTGAATGACAGTCTCTTTTTAGGAAATATATCTTCAAAAAATAATTATTTTCATTCACAGTGGGTCAGAGTGCAAAGGCATAAAGTGCTTAGAAGATATAAAATACATACATAAACCACATCTTCTTTATCCATTCGTCTTTCGATGGACACCGGGGCTCCTTCCACAGTTTGGCTATTGTGGACATTGCTGCTAGAAACATTGAGGTGCAGGTGTCCCGGTGTTTCATTGCACCTGTATCTTTGGAGCCTCAGTGTCCATCGAAAGATGAATGGATAAAGAAGATGTGGTTTATGTATACAATGGAATATTCCTCAGCCATTAGAAACGACAAATACCCACCATTTGCTTCGACGTGGATGGAACTGGAGGGTATTATGCTGAGTGAAATGAGTCAATCAGGGAAGGACAAACATTATATGTTCTCATTCATTTGGGGAATATAAATAATAGTGAAAGGGAATAGAAGGGAAGGGAGAAGAAATGGGTAGGAAATATCAGAAAGGGAGACAGAACATGAAGACTCCTAACTCTGGGAAACTAACTAGGGGTGGTGGAAGGGGAGGAGGGCAGGGGGTGGGGGTGAATGGGTGATGGACACTGAGGGGGGCACTTGACGGGATGAGCACTGGGTGTTATTCTGTATGTTGGCAAATTGAACACCAATAAAAAACAAATTTATGGGATCCCTGGGTGGCGCAGCGGTTTGGTGCCTGCCTTTGGCCCAGGGCGCGATCCTGGAGACCCCGGATCGAATCCCACGTCAGGCTCCCGGTGCATGGAGCCTGCTTCTCCCTCTGCCTATGTCTCTGCCTCTCTCTCTCTCTCTCTCTATGTGACTATCATAAATAAATAAAATTTAAAAAAAAATTAAAAAAAAAAAAGATTTAAAAACAAATTTATTATTTAAAAAAAGATATAAAATAGTAAATAAATGTATTCCTCATTGGCCAAGTTTTGCTTTTCACAAAACAATGCAAGATGTCCCATGCCTCTGACAGACCCCTCGCATGAAGTAGCCGTTGGGTCCTGGCAACCCCAGACCACAGGGTTACACCCAACACACACCCAGCACTTCACTCTTTCCCAGACCCTGCTTCAAAGCATTTTATTAGACTAGCTCTTCTAATCCTCATACAACAATCCTATGAAAGAGGTCTGTGGTTTCTCCCTTTTCAGGAGAGAAAACTGACATGCAGAGAGTTCTGGCAACCTTCCTTGGGAAGGTTGTGCCACAAAGAAGTGCAGGGTAAGAGGAGCCCAGGCAGTTGGCACCAGTGTTTGAGTGCCTTACCGCCGCACAACCTGCCCCTATAAATGCATTCCTTGAGCACAGTGGCAAGGACCAATTCTGCCAGAAGACATGCATTGAGCACACATTTAAATAGGTGTTGCTTTATCTCAGGTCCAGAAATGAGAAGATTCATGCAGGCTTCGAGACATCCACATCACAGAGTGGTCAGATGTGCAACAAGCAATTGGTGCCTCCACAGTTCATGAGTGGAATTTGGCTTATTTGTCTACACACATCAGATCTGATGGTTCCAATCAAGTCAACTCCCTTCTCCATGGTTCTATCAGGGCTGGGAAGCCTGTAATTCACTGTGACCACTGGTTAGCTGCCCCCACCCAGGTCAGGCCCTCCAGCCAGACAGAAAGCACCAAGCCTCAGGATGTCTCCAGCCCTGCCTGGCCTAATAATCTATGCTTATTACAGTTTATTGTTTGTTTTTTATTTTACTCCAAAAATGATAAGATCACTTCCTTAGTTGGTCTGCAAACAAGAGTTAAATACTTATTAAGTTGTAAAAAGGAGTATGTTATACAATGGATTCTAATAGGCTTCTTCCCTCAAAAAAGCAATTTAATGAATGCAGTTTGAATTCTGTTCCATTAATAATGTGCCCAATCACTCCTGCTTTGCAAGAAGTGACTATATGTAAATGATACTACTGTAGTACCCTATTTTTTTCTGTGCAATTAGCTGCTTACATTTCCTGACAGACTTATGTATTAATGCTTTCTAAAAGCAAAGGCATTTTGCATATAACTGTATTCCTTGTAATCCATCTGTTGAAAAATTTGTGTGCTTCTCTGTTTAATTTGCTAATGCCTTCCCTGCTCTGGGATGATCAGGCATAAAAGTCAAAATATTTTCTGGGCAAAATAAATATTAAATTAAAGGGTAATTAGAGGCCAGATATGTGACTGGTGGGAATGTCTCCACAAGGTGTGGTGAGTTCTCCACTTGAACCGTTTACTGCTGCTAAGTGGGAACTGAACAACATGATTAAAATTGCTACTTTGGATTTGCTTGTGTGCAAATCACCTTCTGTATCAGGCGGAGGTAATTACAAATTTGCTAAACTAGCCTGAGGAAACATCAAACCACAGTCCTTTTGATTTGGAACTCAGCTAACTTGGAACACACAGGATTCATCAGACTAGCCTGATACACAGACAGCTTTTGCAACCACCTCCAGGATGCAGCCAGAGCTTTTCTCTGTGAGACTTAGCCCATTACCTCGAAGAAGAATTAGCCCCTTCATATGTGGAAGGCTTTGAAATTGGATCACATTTTGATTTGCAATATTTCATTTGATCCTAATTTTAAGCCCATAAGCCAAAGGTCACCAGAAACACATTCAGAGTTTGGTGTTTACTTGCTACAGCAAGAGAGATTGCAGGGGATCATGACTTGAGCCAAAGGCAGACTCAACCACTGAGCCACCCAGGCATCCCCATTCTGAAAGCTTTATGCCAATACCTCAATAATCCTTCCAACAACTCTATGACACCAGTACCCATTTTACAGATGTGGAAACTAAGGCTCAGTGAGATGAAGTGACTGATCCATAAATAGCACATAATTAGGCACATAATTACACAATTAGACCTATAATTAACAGTAAGGCTGGGATTTGACCTGTGTCTAATTCCAAGTTATCTGGTTTTTCAATTACTCCATCTTGCTGGGGATAGCACCCATCGTGAAAGAACAGAGAACTGAGCCTTGGGTCACAAAGCTGGTAGGTTTCTGACACTGGGTGTGAAGGTGGAGGTCTGTTTGACTCTAGAGTCTGAGCTCATCTGTTCACCCCTACTGGCCCTGGGAGAGGGTAGAGGCCTAGCAGAGGCAGAGACACACATAGGAGCAAGGGTAGCAGAAGCCCAGGGTCCAGGGGGGTGGCGGTGCTGCTCCAAGCTCAGCTAGAACAGTTTCCTGAAAGAGATGTCCCTGAGCTGAAGGACAGGAAGAGAGCAGATGCCTGAGGGCAACATGATGCTTGGAGAATAGCATGTGGGCACTGCTGTTCCCGGTACACAGTGGAAAATCTGAGGTCAACAAGGGCACACAGTTAGGGTGTGATGCAGCTAACATTTGAAGTCAGACCCACCTCTCTCCAAAATGTTATGTATCTCACAATAGAGGGAACTGTACTCCATTTTGTGATGGTTTGCCTGTGTGCATCTAGTCCCCTCTGCATCCTGGGACATCTCCTTGAATGACCTTGATTTCCCCATGTCTGAAATGGCCTACATGAGTGCTTTCCACACTGTTCCTGAAGCCCTGTGACCTCACAGAAATGTCAACACCAGGGGGCTCAGCCACCAGCTTCAAATACCCCCATGCGCATCCCCCCTCCCAACTGGTTCCTATGTTGCCATGGACGTTAGGTTGTAGTTAGACAAAAGTTCAGTTCTGCTGCCATCTCTCCAGGACCTTTCTATTCAGATGGGATGCCTTTAAATTGGTCCCCTCAGTCCCCTTGGCTTTCCCCAAGTCCCTGAAGTCCCCAACCAAGGGAGCTCATTGAGCTGCATGCAGGGTCACCCAGGATCGTTCACAGCCATGGTGGGCATTAATGAAACTCATCTCTGGCATGCATTATCTTACCCTCCAGCCCTTCTGCCCACCTTTCTGCTACCCTCTATCCCTTTTTATTCCCTGTCCCACCCCACAGAGCCAGATGCCTTGGTGTTCCCTTCTTTCGGGGAAATTTGCATTGCATTGGAAAGATTGAGGACTTTGTGACCCAAATGAATGACCTTCTAGTTGTGGGACTCAGGCTTGGAGCTGTGAAGAAGAGGCCTCTCTGCATACACAGACAACCTCAACAGAAAGAGCCCTGGAGGCCCCCCAGCCTCGATCTGAGACCTTGGGTTTGTCTTTGGCCTGGAAATAAAAATCAACCTCACAGGGCTATTGGAGACTTGGGAACCAGCAGCCCCCTGACCTCTCAGACAGGGAAGCACCTCTTCCACCTGACCCCTGTCTCCTGAGAGGAAAATCCACCACCCTAACCTCTAGCCAGACCCCTGAGAAGGGCAGCACTCTTAAGTGGGCTCACTTGAACCACAAATGGATTCAGGAATCTGGGAATGGATTTAGGGAATATTCCTTCACAGAAACTGCAAACACCCAAACATTCTACTTGCTTATTTGAGACTTCCTATGACACCCAAATGAGGAATGCACCTTCATCCAGTAACACTAGTGTGTCCAACGTTGTTGGGCACTGATAGTTTTCCTCTAGCTCTGGCTATTGTTGGGACTGAATTTAATCTTGTAATTACATTTTCCGATAAACTGTTGAGG
Source organism: Canis lupus baileyi (assembly GCF_048164855.1). Classification (NCBI taxonomy): domain Eukaryota; kingdom Metazoa; phylum Chordata; class Mammalia; order Carnivora; family Canidae; genus Canis; species Canis lupus. The sequence goes on along the minus strand of NC_132857.1, from coordinate 26,221,372 downwards.
TCAAATTAGAATCTTATTCTGTCTCACTGAAAGTTGGTACACTGTGGTTTGTTTGTTTTTGCTTGTTTGCTTTGCTTTGTTTAGTTTGTTTTTGTTTTGAGCAAGTAAATTGCAACTTTGAGTAGCTGGTATCCATGCCCCAGAAGGGAAAGTATGCATGTATGAAAAAAAACTCCTTTGTTTTCTTTCCAAATGGCCAAAAGCATTAATCCGGTTGAGATAGTATCTAGCAGATACCATGACAGCAAAAGAAAAGGAAGTGAGCCCTAGGAGCAAAGTTCTAGTAGTCCCAGGACCTGAATTTACCAAATCATTCTGGTGAATTTACACTTGAGCTCCGACCCCACTGACACAATGCAGGGTCAGAGGAAGAGGAAAGCAATGCCCCTGGGAAGAAAAGAGCTGGCATGTGTCCACCAATTCCTGCACGGCAAGCAATTACACAATCTGCAAGGTCAGACTCCTGAGGCTTAACCACCAGACTTGTCTATTTTGCTTGCTCCACCCATAATGTGACCCCTCCCAACACAAGTAATTGGACCAATGGTGGAGACCTGGCCTAAACCAGGTTGTCCATTGGCTAGCCCACAATCAATTACCTTGTCTACCTCACATGTTTGAACTGAGAGACAGAGAAAGTACTACCAGTTGGTGAGAGAATTTTTCATTAGAGGAGTCATGAACGGGGTTGGGTGGACATATTGGTCAGGAGCATATAGAAGAAAAGAAAGACAGAGAGAGACAGAGAGTGCAAGCAAGCCCATTTATGTAGCAGAAAAGAAAGCTGCAAAAGGGAAAAAATGGATGAGAGATAACAGAGGAAGAGAGGAGGGTCCCAGTCCAACCTTGTGCATATGGCAGTCTTTCCAGGTTCTATGGGTCTCTTTCCGCAGCCTGTACAACCCTCACAGCAGTCTCATAGCAAAGATGAGGAAATGTAGGTACAGGATTTTAGGTAATTTATCCAAGATTATGCAAAGAATATCGGATCCCAGAGACATCATCATGTCTTCGTTTTTTAAATATGCAGTGGTCCAGCCTCAAAAGTGAAATTGGTCTTGTTCATCAAGTGCATCATTTTCTCTTTCACCCACTCATTTGTTCATCAATCTCTGAAAGCACCAATGTGCTCCAGGTGCCTCCTAGGCACCGGGACACTTTAAGCCCAGCTTTGCTCACACTCTTTCATGAGGAGTTTGTGTCCTGACAGCTAAGTCTTGCCAGAGCACTAAGCAGATATACATCAGCCAGCCCAATTCCTTCACCATCCTTGCCTGCCCATACCAAGTGAAGTATCACTTGGTACTCTTTTCTCTAGCTCGTTTTTTTCAATAAACTTAGATTGATCCCATGTACCACCCTTGTACACTTTGCATCCTCTCAGTCCTTGCTCCCTTGTTCACACACTCACTGACACCTGCCTGGACAGAACTAGGACATGTAACACACAAACCAGCATTCTGGAAAGGCACTGTCCTGTATTCCGGGTCTGGAAACCACAGATAGACAGTAACTATTGTGGATTGGAGGCAGTTTTCAACTAGCCTGATTCCATCTGGAGACAAGTATCAGGGGCCTACTCAGTGAAGGCCTTGATGTAGCTGACAGGAAAATGATGGGAAGAAGGCCATGCCCTCCATCCACCGCCCCCCACACACACACCCTCTGTAATGAGGTTCCACACAGATTAAGTGACTCCTCGCCTTCTGCCTGAAGATTTGGGGCAAGTTCTGCTACTCTACTAAGCTTCCATTTTCCCAATATAAGACAGGTAATAAGAGGAACTACCTCCTAAGACTAATGAAATGATGGGTGCTAAGCTTCTAGCATTCTGTCTGACATAGACTGCAATGCCTGTTATTGCTTATTAGGTGCAACCAAATTCAAAGTGGGATGATTCCATCTCCACTTCCTCCTCTGCAGGAACAGTGGCTAGGTGGCACTGCAGCTAATCTATAGACTTTTCTGTTGGGGTCCCCACACTTTTTCCTGCTCTGGCTCCTGGGAACATTCACAGCCTAGGCTTAAAGTCCAGAGTGCTCACCAGTGGGCAGGGTGCTACCTATTCTCTCCAGGGCCCTGGTGACAGTATGCCCTCACTGTCCTTCTCCTGGCCTCTCTGATGATGCCCTGGGCTGTCTCCTTCACAGCCTTCTGCTCCATACTGCTATGCAGAGGGCATTTCACTTTTTGTGGGGTGGAGCCTCCCTCCACACCCCTCAAGAGAGAAGCTGTGCACCACAAACCAAACAGCTGTAAGGCAACATAGCCTGGCACCGTCGTAGGGCTCAGAACTTACAACAATCCTTACCCTATGTTTGAGGGCTGGATATGTACACATCAAGTCCCAGAAGACCTCCTCACCCTGTGGCTCATAAAGGTGAGAAAGGTGTTCCAACTGTGAGTGTCAGCCTAGAGAACAGCGCTCATCTCACACAGGCAAACTAGCTTGTATAACACAGACTGATTTGCCTTTACTTTCCTCAGTCAATGAACAGAAGCATCACATGTTCTAATACACTTGGATGTGATATATTTTGTCACTGAGAGCAAATCAAGCCAATGGATCATAACTGCATTATTTTCAGACCACACACACACAAGCACCTTCACACTCAAGATTCAAGTGGAAAACCAGTTAGAAAACATTAAATACTTTTTACACAAAACCAAGGATGTTACAAAACTATTTGGGGGGGGAGAGTTGTTTTATTGAAGTTCGTTTGCCAACATATAGTATAACATCCAGTGGTCATATTACAAAATTAAAATGAGCATACTCACATGATATTCTCTTACTTTAAAAATAAAGTATTTAAAAAAATTAAAAATAAAGTATTGAGAAACAGGGATGTAGAATTATGGGATCAAATGTATCTTGACAAAAAAAATAATATAGTTTATCTCCCACTATCAAAAGTGAGAAGATGCTTGGTATGAATTTAACAAAACATATATGATTAATACGCTGGAGGAGGGAGGGGCAAGAGGGCGGAAGAGTAGGGTCCCCAAGTCACCTGTCCCCACCAAATTACCTAGATAACCTTCAAATCATCCTGAAAACCTACGAATTTGGCCTGAGATTTAAAGAGAGAACAGCTGGAATGCTACAGTGAGAAGAGTTTGCGCTTCTATCAAGGTAGGAAGACGGGGAAAAAGAAATAAAGACACAAAAGGCCTCCAAGGGGGAGGGGCCCCGCGAGGAGCCGGGCTGAGGCCGGGGCGAGTGTCCCCAGGACAGGAGAGCCCCGTCCCGGAGGAGCAGGAGCTGCACCGACCTTCCCGGGCGGAAAGGGGCTCCAGGGAGGTGGAGCAGGACCCAGGAGGGTGGGGATGCCCTCGGGCTCCCGGGGACACTAACAGGCACCTGCGCCCCGGGAGAGTGCACCGAGCTCCCTAAGGGCTGCAGCGCGCACGGCGGGGCCCGGAGCAGCTCGGGGGCGACTCCGCGGAGGGGGCTGCGGGTCGGGAGGGGCTCGGGGTCTCGGGTGGAGGAAGAGGCTCCGCGGAGGGGGCTGAGGGGCGGGAGCGAATCCAACAGCGCAGGCCCCAGAGCACAGGGTGCCAGGACACAGCCCAGGATCCGGCCTCCCCCGGGACAGGCAGAGGCCGGGAGGGCCCAGGACAGCGAGGACGCTCCTGCCCCGAGCTGAGCACATCAGCGGCCCCACCCCGGAGCCTCCAGGCCCTGCAGACCGAGAGCTCTGGAGCTACTGCGGGAGCTGACTCCAGGGCTGCAGAGCTGGCCCCGCCACTGCGGTTGTTCCTCCTGGGGCCTCACGGGGTAAACAACCCCCACTGAGCCCTGCACCAGGCAGGAGCAGCTCCCCCAAGTGCTAACACCTGAAAATCAGCACAGCAGGCCCCTCCCCCATAGACCAGCTACACTGACAAGTTCCAGGGGACGTCAAGGGACTTAAACAAAAAGAATCAGAAGATACTCCCACGTGTGTGTTTTTTTTTTCTTTTTTTCTTTTCTTTTCTTTTTTCTTTTTTTCTTTTTTTTTTTTTTTTTGCTTTTTCATTTCTCTTTGCTTCCCCAACCCTTTTATTCCCTTCTTTCTTTTTCTTTCTCTTTTTTTCTTTTTTCCTTCCTTTTTTCTTTTTTCTTTTTCTCTTTTCGTTCCTTCTTTCTCTCCTCTCTTTTTCTCCTTTTCCCAGTACAACTTGTTTTTGGCCACTCTGCACTAAGCAAAATGAATAGAAGGAAAACCTCACCTCAAAAGAAAGAAGCAGAAACAGTCCTCTCTCCCACAGAGTTACAAAATCTGGATTACAATTCAATGTCAGAAAGCCAATTCAGAAGCACTATTATACAGCTACTGGTGGCTCTAGAAAAAAGCATAAAGGACTCAAGAGACTTCATGACTGCAGAATTTAGATGCAATCAGGCAGAAATTAAAAATCAATTGAATGAGATGAAATCCAAACTAGAAGTCCTAATGACGAGGGTTAACGAGGTGGAAGAATGAGTGAGTGACAGAGAAGACAAGCTGATGGCAAAGAGGGAAACTGAGGAAAAAAGAGACAAACATTAAAAGACCATGAGGATATTAAGGGAAATAAACGACAGCCTGAGGAAGAAAAACCTACATTTAATTGGGGTTCCCAAGGGCGCCGAAAGGGACAGAGGGCCAGAATATGTATTTGAACAAATCATAGCTGAAAACTTTCCTAATCTGGGAAGGGAAACAGGCATTCAGATCCAGGAAATAGAGAGATCCCCCCCTAAAATGAATAAAAACCGTTCAACATCTCAACATTTAGTAGTTAAGCTTGCAAATTCCAAGATAAAGAGAAGATCCTTAAAGCAGCAAGAGACAAGAAATCCATGACTTTTATGGGGAGGACTATTAGGGTAACAGCAGACCTCTCCACAGAGACCTGGCAGGCCAGAAAGTGCTGGCAGGATGTATTCAGGGTCCTAAATGAGAAGAACATGCAACCAAGAATACTTTATCCAGCAAGGCTCTCCTTCAAAATGGAATGAGAGATACAGAGCTTCCAAGACAGGCAGGAACTGAAAGAATATGTGACCTACAAACCAGATCTGCAAGAAATTTTAAGGGGAACTCTTAAAATTCCCCTTTAAGAAGAAGTCCAGGGGAACAATGCACAAAAACAAGGACTGAATAGATATCATGATGACACTAAACTCATATCTGTCAAAAGTAACTCTGAATGTGAACGGGCTTAATGACCCCATCAAAAGGCACAGGGTTTCAGACTGGATAAAAAAAGCAGGACCCATCTATTTGCTGTCTACGAGAGACTCATTTTAGACAGAAGGACACCTACAGCCTGAAAATAAAAGGTTGGAGAACCATTTACCATTCAAATGGTCCTCAAAAGAAAGCAGGGGTAGCCATCCTTATATCAGATAAACTAAAATTGACCCCGAAGACTGTAGTGAGAGATGAAGAGGGACCCTATATCATACTTAAAGGATCTATCCAACAAGAGAACTTAACAATCCTCAATATATATGCCCGAATGTGGGAGCTGCCAAATATATCAATCAATTAATAACCAAAGTTAAGACATCCTTAGATAATAATACACTTATACTTGGTGACATCAATCTAGCACTTTCTACACTCGATAGGTCTTCTAAGCACAACATCTCCAAAGAAACGAGAGCTTTAAATGATACACTGGACCAAATGGATTTCACAGATATCTACAGAACTTTACATCCAAACTCAACTGAATACACATGGAACTTTCCCCAGAATAGACCACTGGGTCACATTTCGGGTCTGAACCAATACCAAAAGATTGGGATTGTCCCCTGCGTATATTCAGACCATAATGCCTTGAAATTAGAACTAAATCCCAACAAGAAGTTTGGAAGGACCTCAAACACATGGAGGTTAAGGACCATCCTGCTAAAAGATGAAAGGGTCAACCCGGAAATTAAGTAGAATTAAAAAGATTTATGGAAACTAATGAAAATAAAGATACAACCATTCAAAATCTTTGGGATGCAGCAAAAGCAGTGTTGAGGGGGAAATACATCGCAATACAAGCATCCATTCAAAAACTGGAAAGAACTCAAATACAAAAGCTAACCTTACACCTAAAGGAGCTAGAGAAAAAACAGCAAATAGATCCTACATCCAGAAGAAGAAGAGAGTTAATAAAGATTCGAGCAGAACTGAACGAAATCGAGACCAGAATAACTGTGGAACAGATCAACAGAACCAGGAGTTGGTTCTTTGAAAGAATTAATAAGATAGATAAACCATTAGCCAGCCTTATTAAAAAGAAGAGAGAGAAGACTCAAATTAATAAAATCATGAATGAGAAAGGAGAGATCACTACCAACACCAAGGAAATACAAACGATTTTAAAAACATATTATGAACAGCTATAGGCCAATAAATTAGGCAATCTAGAAGAAATGGACGCATTCCTGGAAAGCCACAAACTACCAAAACTGGAACAGGAAGAAATAGAAAACCTGAACAGGCCAATAACCAGGGAGGAAATTGAAGCAGTCATCAAAAACCTCCCAAGACACAAGAGTCCAGGGCCAGATGGCTTCCCAGGGGAATTCTATCAAACGTTTAAAGAAGAAACCATACCCATTCTCCTAAAGCTGTTTGGAAAGATAGAAAGAGATGGAGTACTTCCAAATTCGTTCTATGAGGCCAGCATCACCTTAATTCCAAAACCAGACAAAGACCCCACCAAAAAGGAGAATTACAGACCAATATCCCTGATGAACCTGGATGCAAAAATTCTCAACAAGATACTAGCCAATAGGATCCAACAGTACATTAAGAGAATTATTCACCATGACGAAGTATCCCTAGGACACAAGGCTGATTCAGCCTTGTTTTGTTTTGTTTTTTTTGGTGGGGGGGTGTTGAGCTGTTTATTTACAAAGTGAGCATAGGCTCTTCAGGCACTGGTGGACCTAGGCCGCTGCTTTTTTCTCCATCTGGTTTAGAGAGCCCCTTGGGTCTGCTCCAAATCAGGGAGCATCCACTTGGCAGCTGCCTCCAAGGAGGCCCAAAGTTCATCTCTCTGTGTCTTCCGGTGGTGCCTTTTTGGCCTCTTGGGGCTCATCCTCCCAGTTATCCCTGCCTGACAGAAGAAGGCAGTTCAGTTGAGACTTGAGATAAACCTTATGCTCCAGGCCCTGTGGATTCTGGATCCTGTATATGTCCACTCTCACCACTGCTATTCAACATAGTATTGGAAGTCCTAGCCTCAGCAATCAGACAACAAAAAGACATTAAAGGCATTCAAATTGGCAAAGAAGAAGTCAAACTCTCCCTCTTCGCCGATGACATGATACTCTACATAGAAAACCCAAAAGCCTCCACCCCAAGATTGCTAGAACTCATACAGCAATTCGGTAGCATGGCAGGATACAAAATCAATGCCCAGAAGTCAGTGGCATTTCTATGCGCTAACAATGAGACTGAAGAAAGAGAAATTAAGGAGTCAATCCCATTTACAATTGCACCCAAAAGCATAAGATACCTAGGAATAAACCTAACCAAAGAGGTAAAGGATCTATACCCTCAAAACTATAGAACACTTCTGAAAGAAATTGAGGAAGACACAAAGAGATGGAAAAATATTCCATGCTCATGGGTTGGCAGAATTAATATTGTGAAAATGTCAATGTTACCCAGGGCACTTTACACGTTTCATGCAATCCCTATCAAAATACCGTGGACTTTCTTTAGAGAGTTAGAACAAATTATTTTAAGATTTGTGTGGAATCAGAAAAGACCCCGAATAGCCAGGGGAATTTTAAAAAAGAAAACCATAGCTGGGGGCATCACAATGCCAGATTTCAGGTTGTACTACAAAGCTGTGGTCATCAAGACAGTGTGTTACCGGCACAAAAACAGACACATAGATCAGTGGAACAGAATAGAGAACTCAGAAGTGGACCCTGAACTTTATGGTCAACTAATATTCGATAAAGGAGGAAAGACTATCCACTGGAAGAAAAACAGTCTCTTCAATAAATGGTGGCTGGGAAAATTGGACATCCACATGCAGAAGAATGAAACTAGACCACTCCCTTGCACCATACACAAAGATAAACTCAAAATGGATGAAAGATCTAAATGTGAGACAAGATTCCATCAAAATCCTAGAGGAGAACACAGGCAACACCCTTTTTGAACTCGGCCACAGTAACTTCTTGCAAGATACGTCCACGAAGACAAAAGAAACAAAAGCAAAAATGAACTAGTGGGACTTCATCAAGATAAGAAGCTTTTGCAGAGCAAAGGATACAGTCAACAAAACTCAAAGACAACCTACAGAATGGGAGAAGATATTTGCAAATGACGTATCAGATAAAGGGCTAGTTTCCAAGATCTATAAAGAACTTAAACTCAACACCAAAGAAACAAACAATCCAATCGTGAAATGGGCAAAAGACATGAACAGAAATCTCACAGAGGAAGACATAGACATGGCCAACATGCATATGAGAAAATGCTCTGCATCCCTTGCCATCAGGGAAATACAAATCAAAACCACAATGAGATCCCACCTCACACCAGTGAGAATGGGGAAAATTAACAAGGCAGGAAACCACAAATGTTGGAGACGATGCGGAGAAAAGGGAACCCTCTTGCACTGTTGGTGGGAATGTGAACTGGTGCAGCCACTCTGGAAAACTGTGTGGAGGTTCCTCAAAGAGTTACAAATAGACTTGCCCTACGACCCAGCAATTGCACTGTTGGGTATTTACCCCAAAGATACAGATGCAATGATACGCCGAAATGCAATGAAACCTGCACCCCGATGTTTCTAGCAGCAATGTCCACAATAGTCAAAGTGTGGAAGGAGCCTCGGTGCGCAACGAAAATGAATGGATAAAGAAGATGTGGTCTATGTATACAATGGAATATTACTCAGCTATGGAAACGACAAATACCCACCATTTCCTTCGACGTGGATGGAACTAGAGGGTATTATGCCGAGTGAAGTAAGTCAATAGGAGAAGGGCAAACATTTTATGTTCTCATTCATTTGGGGAATATAAATAATAGTGAAAGGGAATAGAAGGGAAGGGAGAAGAATTGGGTAGGAAATATCAGAAAGGGAGACAGAACATAAAGACTCCTAACTCTGGGAAACGAACTAGGGGTGGTGGATGATCCGGAGGGCAGGGGGTGGGTGTGAATGGGTGACGGGCACTGAGAGGGGCACTTGACGGGATGAGCACTGGGTGTTATTCTGTATGTTGGCAAATTGAACACTAATAAAAAATAAATTTATTATTTAAAAAAAAGTTCTAGCCTCAGCAATCAGACAACAAAAAGACATAAAAGGCATTCAAATTGGCAAAGAAGTAGTCAAACTCTCCCTTTTGCCGATGACATGATACAAGACTCTTTCAATCTTCTGAAAACCCAGAAGACTCCACCCCGAGATTGCTAGAACTCATACAGCAATTTGGCAGTATGGCAGGATATAAAATCAATACCCAGAAGTCAGGTGTTTGCTCTATAAATCTCACCTTCTAAGAGACAGCTTCTTGAGTTCATTTAAACATGCATTTTGGGGCATGATAATTTTTTCACTTTATATACAGTAAATGCCTAGATTTTAAGTGTACAATTTTGACGAATGTACATATTCATGTAGCTGTGATCTGAATCAAGATATAGAGCATGACTTATATCCTGAAAATCCCTTCATGATCTCCCCCAGTCTACCTCTGGCCCTGCAAGGTGGTCACTGCTCTGTTTTCTACTATGAAAAATCATCTTTGCCTGTTCTTGAACTTCATATATGGGGAATGATAAAATTATTATCATTTGAGTCTGGTGTCTTTCACTCAGTATAATTCTTTGAAATTTATCCTTACTATTGCATGGATCAATAGTGCATTCTTTTTTATTGCTGAACAGAATTCCAAAGTATTGAGAGAATGTGATTTTGTTTACACATTCACCTGTTGGCAAATATTTAGGTTGTTTCCAGTTTTAAGCCATTATACATAAAGCTGCTATAAATAGTCTGACACAAGTCTTTGAGTGGACATCTACAGTGATTTCTCATGGGTGAGTACTTAAGAATGGAGTTGCTCTATTAGAAAAATACCCAAACCTCACCCATTGCCACACAGAGAACCACCTGAGCCAACAGAGCTCAGTCCTGTACAGACTTCCTGGATCCACTTTGCCATTGTCCACTTGTCCATCCTGCTCTCCATCTGGCAATTATAATCTTTCCCCCAGAGGTAAGCATCTTGCTCACTGCCTTGTCTCTTCTGTTTCAGCAGGAAACTTAGTCAAGGAGGACTAATGAAAATTATAGCTATTTATCCACCAAAGCTATAAAATCATACATTATGCCTCCCAGAGCCCCAGATCATTGTACTGTGACAAATAGAATTGTTTCCTTGAGTACCCAGGAGTGAAAACAGAAGTAAATGCATGTCAAACATTTTTCTTCCTTCTACTTGATTATCAGAAGATTAAGTTATGAATATTGCTTAGAATATTTTTAAAATATCAATCAGGTACTTGTTAGGAGTTTCAGAGAAAAGATGCCTCCACATAAACATATAGCCTCCCAAATTCAATACAGAATTCTAAAGTAAACAATTCTTCACAGTGAAGCCATGATGGAATGAAGGTCTGCAAAGCAGGAGACCCTAGGCAGTTTTTTTCAAGCTCCTAGGGCTCCCCCTACTGACATGTCTGGGAGCTGCCACAAGTACCCTGTCCCCTTTCTGTTTAACAATCCTGGGAGAGAGGCCCCACTGTGTGCAGGCCTTCAGGGGATGAAGAGACCAGAAAGCATTCATGGGCTCATGATCAGAGAATCAGGTGATGAAGGAACTTAACAGACAGGACACAGGATGGCCTGTTATGCTAGCTGTCCCAGAGGGTGCTTCCTGGAGAACCCAGCTTTTGAGCTAAGTTTTAGGACATGAGAACAGAGTGTTTTATGTCAATTATATTTTAATAAAGCTGGCGGGAGAAGAGATGAGAAAGAGATATTCTGGTAAAAAAAAAAATAAAATGAAGAGTTTTCCATGTCAGAGGAGCACCTTGTACAGAACCATGAAACCCTGAGAGACACCAATTGTTCAGAAACTTCCCAAAGCTTAATTAGAGCACAGATGGAAAGAGGTGAAGGGGGGCAGAGAAAAGGCCAGCTAGGGATCTGTGAGCCTTGAAGACAAAGGGGGCCTGGTGGCAGAAGACCAGGGGAGACCCCTATAGAAGGACATGCCATGTGTATATGAGTATGTGCAAGAGTTTGTATGTGTGTGAATGTGAGTGCATGCTCCATTGTGTGTCACTGTGTGTCCATGAATCTGAATATATGTGAGAGCATATGTGTTTATGTGTCTGTATGTACAAGGTCTCACTCCTGCTCCCAGATGGAACTGGAGCCAGGCTGAACCCACTGAATCACTGGAGAGTCAGAGCTCATGAGGTTAAATTCCACTTTGTAGCATCATCTTCTAGAACAATGTAAACATTTCTCATTCGCCCTCACAGAACCTAGATATTTTCATTATCACTTTAGAGAAGAGGAAACTGAAGGCCAGAAACATTGCTCATAAGGGAAGGAGCTAACTCCAAGTCACTTCTGTTTAACCTCTGGTCTCTGGTCTCTGAGCTAGCACCACAGGCCACTGAGCCAAGTGGCCAGGACACCCCTTGAATGGGGACCTCAGTCGTCTCTAAAACTCCTGCCTAGAGAGAAGAGCCACCCAGGCACTGGCTGGCAAATGTGGTGCTGAAATGGGAAAGAAGCACAGAATGGAAGGGGAGACCAGCTTGCCTATTCCTGATTCCTCATTCCGAAATAGACACTAGGTCCAGAACATGCAGGGTGGGTTGGCCAATGCAGCTGACACTGAATGTAGGTAATTATATGATTCTAAAATGGTACAGCTTAGCTCTGCTGCAAGTAGAATGAGAGCACTGTGTACGCTTGGCCCTCTGGAGGTATGTTCCATTCACATCAGCCAAGAATAGACACCCTCTACTTTGTTGGGGGCTGAGTTGCTGGGATTTCTCATCTAGAAGCCCCACAGGGAAAATATGGACTCCCTATGTGAGAGAAAGTGGCATGCTGCTACCCAGACACGGAGAGAGACAGGACAAAAGGGCTTTCTCCTTAACATTCAACCCAGTCACCGTTTTCTGTTGCCTTCCTTTATACTTCATTTGCACTTTGGCAGTTTCCATTTCAGAATACATTTTAGCCATATTCTGGCCCAGTTTAATGCATTATTGAAAGGCTCCCTGATCACCAGAAGGAATGCATGTAGAGGAGGCTTGTCACCTTGTGATGATGTAGATTTTCTCTGGCCTCTGAAGTCCACTGTCAGCTTCCATGGAAGGACTCCTGTTTCTGTTGCTGCCATGCTGAAAACACTCCATGTAAGAGTGACAGACTGTGAACCCATCAAGGACCATGAGATAGAGATGATGAACATACAGCAGTGTGTGGCCCTCCCCAAAGACTGGAGGCTAAGGTGAAACCACTTGAAATCTGCTGGGGAAAAGAAGAAAAGAGATGCAATGGATCACACACACTCCTGAAACAAACAGCAATTATTAATCTGCCCGAGGCAGACCTGACAGCTATTTCATAAGGAACCAGAGCTCAGAAGACAGATCTCAGCCTCCTCACAGGGCAGGATGCACAGCCAGCTCCCTGTGCATCCTGTCTTTCAGTCTTTCAGATTCAGTTCAGCTAGTTGATTACCAACCAACCAAGGTTGCCAGCTCTGCACCAGGTGCGGAGAGGTGATGAAGGTACCCCCTTGCCTTCATCACCCAGTTCAACAGGAAGGTGACCAGAGACAAAAAGTTTCATTCGTGCCATTTGTCTGTGGACTTAATTTATTGAACCATTTACTGAGCATCTGCATAGCACCTGGTACTATCCTATCAACAGATGAACACTCTACCTTCATGGAGCTTATGTTTTAATAAGAGGAGACAAAGAATAAGCAAATAAATAAGAATAATAAGTGGCATGACCTGTACAAAGTATGAAGTACAAAGGTGAAGTATACCATGGGAAAGACAAAAGCAGGGAAGGCTAAGGACTGCCAGAGAGGGATGGGTATTACACACTTAAACACTTTATATGTGAGGATGAGGAAGTCTTCAGTTGATAAAGCAACACCTGCACAGACACCTGAGGAAGCAAGCTGAGTAGGTGTCCTGTTGAGGGAACAGCAAATGCAAGCCTGCCTACAGTGAGTGCTCTCAGCAAATCAGGGACTGGCAGAGAGGAGATGGAAAAGGGTAGAGGGACACCAGCAGTGGCTGTGCAGGACAGGGCCTCACCACTGGCTTCTTACTTGCTCTAGGGTTTTTCTGAAGTGTGCCTCTGCCTCAGCAGGATAGCAATGCCCCTAGGGAAGGGGACTGGAAATCTGCAGGGGCATGTTTTGGTTGTCTCAAAGATCAGGGACTTTGTTGCCCTTTGCTCCTGGAACAGGACTGCTGTTGAAGTCTTTGTGAAAGAAAACTCTAGCCCTAGAAAGATCTGCCATATCCCAGACCTCACAACATCCCTGCAGACAAGAGCAGTTTCCCACTTTACATGCAAACCAAGGTGAGTGCATGGTTTCAACATGCCAAGGATGTTTCAGGAGCACCATGTCACATAACCTGTTTGACCAAGGCTTCCTTGAGGTTTACTTACCATTTCAAAAATACCATAACCACATCAGCCCCTCGAGGCACTTCTGGTGCCAATACTGGGACCCCACATCAATCTGCAAGGTCACATCACATTCAGCCAGCCCCTGACCTTTCCTGTCAGCATGACATGCACATCTTCATGCTATTTCTCTTTTCTACCCCATAGACCATAAATACAGCTTTTGGAAAATGTCAGTGGAGGTAGTTGGGCTTTCTTAAGGACAGTAAAGGAGGATTACTGAGCACTGATGCGGTGAGACTCCCTGCCTTGGGTGTCAGAGAAGAGCAATGAGGTGCCACTTTTAGCTTGGGGTTGAGTGAGATTGCTGTAGGCTGTCTTGTGCTTTGGGGCACAGTCAGGAGCAACTAGACCAGTCAAGAAGCTAGTGTTAAATCCAGCTGACAAATGGTGGTGACTTGTGTCCTGAGAAGATGGACAAAAGTGGCCACATTCTGGTCATGTTTTAAAGGTAAAGCTTATAGATTTACTGATGGACCAAATGTGAATGTGAGAGAAAGAAGAGTTAAGGATAACTGCAAAGATTTTGGCTGAGTAACTGGAAGATCAGAGTTGTTGTGAGCTGAGATGGGGAAGATTACAGAGGCACAAGAAGGAAGGGGGATAGGGTCAGGAGTTCAGATTTGGACCATGAAGTTGGAGTTGCCTTTTCATGGAGATGCTAAATGGGTTGAGGAGGAGCCTGGGAGATCAGATGACTTTCTGGAGAAAGAGATGCCTAGGTGGGGGTTTTATGGGTCAGTAGGATTTTGCTAGAGAGGAAGACATTCCAAGCAGAGAAAATAGCATGACCAAAGAATGTGGCACAATGGCTGTATAGGACCTGCAAGCCATTCAGGTAGACAGGCTCTATGTGCCCTGGAAGTAAAGAGCTGGAACTGGAGGGCCACAAGAAGGCTGGGTGTCCCATAGGCAAGGGGAAGTCACTGAAGGGCTCAGACACAGGTTGGATTCTTCCATCTCTTCTTGGAAAACAACAGCACTGTTGTTTCCAAGTGCTGTTCCAGGCCCACTTCCTCACTTCTTAGCCAACCCCTTCTTGCACACTTAGGGCATTCTGTTTTGTTTCTTTTCAAACTAAACCATAAGATCCTTAGAAGGAGGATGCCAAGTTTCAGGGAGTTCAGGAAATGACAGCTGCACAGCACTTAGAGACCCCCATGCCATGAGTAGTGGTATAGGGCACAGCCCTCCAGATGAAGAAAGTGACCCAGAATTACAGTATGAGACAGTATTTCAAGCACCTGACACCCAGGGGTGCCCCAGAAACAGCATCAGCTGAAGCCCTATCAGACCACCTGTTTGGCTAAATGGAGTGAAGTTTGAGGGGTGGGGAAGGGGAGTGTTTGCAGAGCTAGGAACACCATCTGACTCCTGCTGTCCATGAAGCATGAGGGCTCCCATGTGTTGGCACCTGCTATCTTCCAAGCACTACTCTATTTAATTCTTCTAGCACCAGCAGGGGAAAGGACAGTGTCACGGATGGCCACTGAGCTCCCCAGAGAAGTAGTGAGAACACAGGTGACATCAGACACTAGTGGCTGGAAGCAGCCCATCCAGCTGCAAAGCCTGATCACAACCACTCGGTGGCACCACTTTCTTGGTAAGGGGGCAGCGAAGCCCAGGGCCTCAGGTGTGTGTGCTCAGGGAAGGGGAAAACCTGGTGGACGCAAGGTTCTCTGAGACCCCAGGCCTTGCATCCCCGCACCTAGCCATCTGTGGGATGACCATAGTCCAGCATCTTGCTGCAAAGAAGGTTAATTTCTTGGCACAAGGGGGCAACAAGGGTCTTGCCCCTACCCTAGGGAGCTGGCCCTCCAGTCACTACTAGCATGGCCTGTGCCCTTCCAGGTGACAGGAACTGAGGTGGGGTCAGCCTCATTGGCCTCACTTCCCAGTATAGCTGGCCTTGAAGCTGAACCTTGGAAGCTGAGCAGCAGTGGTTTGGCTAGACAGGATTTTAACGATTGCATGAGTGATCTGGGAGCGAGAGCAGAGGTCCAAGAACACAGTCCTTTCCTCACCCATTTACTGAACATGTTCCCATAGTCTTCCCAGCAGGTGAACAAGCCCTGCCCTGTGGTGCCCAACAGCAGGTTGCATACCTTGGTCATCTGTGGGAGGTACCTTTTCATGCATTGTTGTCCTAATTTATCCCCAGCCCCATTAAATTTGAAAATTGAATATGACTGCTTTCTGCTTATGTACTGTCTGTCTGTTGGTGCTTTACACAAAAGAAAAGTACAAGCCCCAGCCTACAGTACGCAGCTTTCACCATAGGGAAGGCATCAATGCAGCTGAGAACGACAACTGGGTGCGACCTGTGTCCCTGGGAGTGCCAGAACAGCATAGGAAGCAAAGCACTGAGTTTCTGGGACAGACCCTTGGGTACAAAGGGGTTAAAAGCTTGTCCCTTGCCATGGGGAACTGGATGGAGGTGTGGGTAAAGGGAGGTTGGGAACGAGGCACATGTGAGACTGAGTGACTGGGGAGAATGGAAATGAAATTAGTAAGTCAGCTCCTGGAGGAGGCGGGGAAAGACGGTGGAGGAGTAGGATCCCCAAGTCACTTGTCCCCACCAACTTACCTAGATAACTTTCAAATAATCCTGAAAACTTATGAATTTGGCCTGAAATTTAAAGAGGGAACAGCCAGATTCCTACAGTGAGAAGAGTTCGAGCTTCTATAAAGTACAACTTCTTTTTTGCCACTCTGAACTGAGCAACATGACTAGAAGGAAGAACTCACCATAAAAAAAAAAAAAAAAAAGAAAAAAGAATCAGAAACAGTCCTCTCTCCCACAGAGTTACAGAATTTGGATTACAATTCAATGTCAGAAAGCCAATTCAGAAGCAAAATTATAAAGCTACTGGAAGGAGCCTCGGTGTCCATCGAAAGATGAATGGATAAAGAAGTGGTTTATGTATACAATGGATTATTACTCAGCCATTAGAAATGACAAATACCCACCATTTTCTTCAATAGATAGAACTGGAGGATATTATGCTGAGTGAAATAAGTCAATCAGAGAAGGAGAAACATTATATGGTCTCATTCATTTGGGGAATATAAATAATAGTGAAAGGGAATAGAAGGGGAAAGGAGAAGAAATGGGTAGGAAATATCAGAAAGGGAGACAGAACATGAAGACTCCTAACTCTGGGAAACGAACTAGGGGTGGTGGAAGGGGAGGAGGGTGGGAGGTGGGGGTGAATGGGTGACAGGCACTGAGGGGGGCACTTGACGGGATGAGCACTGGGTGTTATTCTGTATGTTGGCAAATTGAACACCAATAAAAAATGAATTTATTATTTAAAAAAATAAAGCTACTGGTGGCTCTGGAAAAAAAGCATAAGGGATTCAAGAGACTTCATGACTCCAGAATTTAGATCTAATCAGGCCGAAATTAAAAATCAATTAAATGAGACGCAATTCAAACTGGACTTCCTAACAATGAGGGCTAATGAGGTAGAAGAAACAATGAGTGACATAGAAACAAGTTGATGGCAAGGAAGGAAGCTGAGGAAAAAAGAGAAAAACAATTTAAGAATCATGAGGAAAAGTTAAGGAAAATAAATGACAGACTCAGAATGAAAAAATCTATGTTTAATTGGGGTTGCAGAGGGTGCCAAAAGGGACAGAGGACCAGAAAGTGTATTTGAACAAATCATAGCTGAGAACTTCCCTAATTTGAGGAGGGAAACAGTCATTCAGATCCAGGACATAGAGAGATCCCCCCTAAAATCAATAAAAACCGTTCAACACCTTGACATTTCATAGTGAAACTTGTGAATTCCAAAGATTAAGAGAAGATCCTTAAAGCAGCAAGAGACAAGAGTTCCCTAAACTTTATGGGGAGAAATATTAGATTGACAGCAGACCTCTCCACAGAGACCTGGCAGGCCAGAAAGGGCTGGCAGGAAATATTCAGGGTCCTCAATGAGAAGAACATGCAGCCAAGAATACTTTATCCAGCAAGGCTCTCATTCAGAATAGAAGGAGAGATAAAGAGCTTCCAAGATAGGCAGAAACTGAAAGAATATGTGACCACCAAACCAGTTCTCCAAGAAATATAAAGGGGGACTCTGTGAAAGAAAGAGGAAGTCCAAAGAAACAATCAACAAAAACAGGGACTGAATAAGTGTTATGATGACACTAAATTCATATCTTTAATAGTAATTCTAAACGTGAATGGGCTTAATGATCCCATCAAAAGGCACAGGGTTTCAGACTGGATAAAAAAGCAAGACCCATCTATTGGCTGCCTACAAGAGACTCATTTCAGATGTAAGGACACCTCCAGGGTGAAAATAAAAGGTTGGAGAACCAATTACCATTCAAATGGTCCTCAAAAGAAAGCAGGGGTAGCATTCCTCATATCACATAAATAAGTTTATCCCAAAGACTGTAGTAAGAGATGAAGAGGGACCCTATATCATACTTAAAGGATCTATCCAACAAGAGGACCTAACCTTCATGAATATTAATGCCCCAAATATGGGAGCTGCCACGTATATCAATCAATTAATAACCAAAGTTAAGACATACTTAGATAATAATACACTTATACTGGGAGACTTGAACACAGCGCTTTCTGCTATTGATATCTTCTAAGCTATGTCCAAAGAAACAGGAGCTTTAAATGATAAACTGGACCAGATGGATTTCACAGATATTTACAGAACTTTACATCCAAAGGCAACTGAAAACACATTCTTCTCAAATGCACATGGAACTTTCTCCAGAATAGATCACATACTGGGTCACAAATCAGGACTTAACTGATAAAAAAGACTGGGATTGTCCCCTGCATATTTTCAGACCCTAATGCTTTGAAACTAGAACTAAATCACAAGAAGAAATTTAGAAGGATTTCAAACACATGGAGGTTAAAGAGCATCCTGCTAAAAGATGAAAGGGTCAACCAGTAAATTAGAGAAGAATTAAAAAGATTCATGGAAATTAATAAGAATGAAGATAAAACCATTCCAAATCTTTGGGATACAGCAAAAGCAGTCGTGAAGGGGAAACACATCGCAATACAAGCATCCATCCAAAAACTGGAAAGAACTCAAATACAAAAACTAACCTTTCATCTAAAGGAACTGGAGAAAAAAAACAGCAGACAGATCCTACACCCAGCAGAAGAAGAGAGTTAGTAAAGATTCAAGCAGAACTCAATGAAATAGAGACCAGAAGAACTATGGAACAGATCAACAAAACCAGGAGTTGGTTTCTTGAAAGAATTAATAAGATAGATAAACCATTAGCCAGCCTTATTAAAAAGAAGAGATAAAAGACTCAAATTAATAAAATCATGAATGAAAAAGGAGAGAACACCACCAGTACCAAGGAAATACAAACGATTTTAAAACTTATTATGAGCACCTATTTGCCAATAAATTAGGCAATCTAGAAGAAATGGACGCATTTCTGGAAAACCACAATCTACCAACACTGGAACAGGAAGAAATAGAAAATCTGAACAGGCCAATAACCAGGGAGGAAATTGAAGCAGTCATCAAAAACCTCCCAAGACACAAGAGTCCACGGCCAGATGACTTCCCAGGGGAATTCTATCAAACGTTTAAAGAAGAAACCATACCTATTCTACTAAAACTGTTTGGAAAGATAGAAAGAGATGGAATACTTCCAAACTCATTCTATGAGGCCAGCATCACCTTAATTCCAAAACCAAAGACCTTGCCAAAAAGGATAATTATAGACCAATATCCCCAATGAACAAGAATGTAAAATTTCTGTACAAGATACTAGCCAATAGGATCCAACAGTACATTAAAAAGATTATTCATCATGACCAAGTGGGATTTATCCCTGGGATGCAAGGCTGATTCAACACTCGTAAAGCAACCAATATGATAAATCATATCAACAAGAGAAAAAACAAGAACCATATGATCCTCTCAATAGATGCAGAGAAAGATTTGACAAAATACAGCATCCATTCCTGATCAAAACTCTTCAGAGGGTAGGGATAGAGGCAACATTCCTCAGCATCTTAAAAGCCATCTATGAAAAGGCCACACCAAATATCATTCTTAATGGGGAAACACTTGGAGCCTTACCCTAAGATCAGGAATGAGACAGAGATTCCCACTCTTAACACTGCTTTTCAACATAGTACTGGAAGTCCTAGCCTCAGAAATCAGACAACAAAAAGACATTAAAGGCATTCAAATTGACAAAGAAGGAGTCAAACTTTCCCTCTTCACAGATGACATGATACTGTACATAAAAAAAAACAAAACACTGCACCCCACGATTACTAGAACCCATACAGCAATTCGGCAGTGTGGCAGGATACAAAATCAATGCCCAGAAGTCAGTGGCATTTCTATCCACTAACAATGAGACTGAAAAAAGAGAAATTAAAGAGTCAATCCCGGGGATCCCTGGGTGGCGCAGCGGTTTGGCGCCTGCCTTTGGCCCAGGGCGCGGTCCTGGAGACCCGGGATCGAATCCCACGTCGGGCTCCCGGTGCATGGAGCCTGCTTCTCCCTCTGCCTGTGTCTCTGCCTCTCTCTCTCTCTCTCACTGTGTGCCTATCATAAATAAATAAAAATAAATAAATAAAAGAGTCAATCCCATTTACAATCGCTCCCAAAAGCATAAGATACCTAGGAATAAACCTAATCAAAGAGGTAAAGGATCTATACCCTAAAAACTACAGAACACTTCTGAAAGAAATTGAGGAAGACACCAAGAGATGGAAAATTGTCCATGCTCACGGATTGGAAGAATTAATAATGTGAAAATGTCAATGTTACCCAGGGAAATTTACACATTTAATGCAATCCCTATCAAAATACCATGGACTTTCTTCAGAGACTTGAAACAAATCATCTTAAGATTTGTGTGGAATCCAAAAAGACCCCGAATAGCCAGGGGAATATTGAAAAAGAAAGCCATAGCTGGGGGCTTCACAATGCCAGATTTCAGGTTGTACTACAAAGCTGTGGTCATCAAGACAGTGTGGTACTGGCACAAAAACAGACACAGAGATCAATGGAACAGAAAAGAGAATACAGAAGTGATCCCTCAACTCTATGGTCAACTAATATTCAACAAAGCAGGAAAAACTATCCACTGGAAAAAAGACAGTCTCTTCAATAAATGGTGGCTGGGAAAATTGGACATCCACATGCAGAAGAATGAAACTAGACCATTCTCTCACATCATATACAAAGATAAACTCAAAATGGATGAAAGATCTCAATGTGAGCCAGGATCCATCAACATCCTAGAGGAGAACACAGGCAACACCCTTTTTGAACTTGGCCACAGCAACTTCTTGCAAGATACATCCATGAAGGCAAGTGAAACAAAAACATAAATGAATTATTGGGACTTAAGCAAGATAAAAAGCTTGTGCACAGCAAAAGAAACAGTCAACAAAACTAAAAGACAACCTAGAGAATGGGAGAAGATATTTGCAAATGTCCTATCAGAAAAAGGACTAGTATCCAAGATCCATAAAGAACTTATTAAACTCAACAGCAAAGAAACAAACAATCCAATCATGAAATGGGCAAAAGACATGAACAGAGGGGATCCCTGGGTGGCTCAGTGGTTTAGGGCCTGGCTTTGGCCCAGCGCGTGATCTTGGAGTCCTGAGATGGAGTCCCGCGTTGGGTTCCCGGCATGGAGGCTGCATCTCCCTCTGCCTGTGTCTCTGCCTCTCTCTTTCTCTCTCTCTCTCTCTCTCTCTCTCATCACGAATAAATAAATAAATATTTAAAAAAAAAAAACATGAACAGAAATTTTAGAGAGGAAAACATAGACCATGGCCAACAAGCACATGAGAAAGTGCTCTGCGTCACTGGCCATCAGGGAAATACAAGTCAAAACCACAATGAGATCCCACCTCACACCAGTGAGAATGGGGAAAATTAACAAGGCAGGAATACACAAATGTTGGAGAGGATGCGGAGAAAAGGGAACCCTCTTGCACTGTTGGTGGGAATGTGAAATGGTGCAGCCACTCTGGGAAACTGTGTGGAGGTTCCTCAAAGAGTTAAAAATAGACCTGCCCTATGACCCAGCAATTGCACTTCTGGGGATTTACCCCAAAGATACAGATGCAGTGAAACGCCGGGACACCTGCACCCCAATGTTTCTAGCAGCAATGTCCACAATATCCAAACCGTGGAAGGAGCCTCGGTGTCCATCAAAAGATGAATGGATAAAGAAGATGTGGTTTATGTATACAATGGAATATTACTCACCCATGAGAAACGACAAATACCCACCATTTGCTTCGATGTGGATGGAACTGGAGGGTATCATGCTGAGTGAAATAAGTCAGTCAGAGAAGGACAAACATTATATGGTCTCATTCATTTGGGGAATATAAAAAAATAGTGACTGGAAATAAAGGGGAAAGGAGAGAAAATGAGTGGGAAATATCAGAGAGGGAGACAGAACATGAGAGACTCCTAACTCTGGGAAACAAACAAGGGGCGGTAGAAAGGGAGGTGGGTGGGAGATGGGGGTAACTGGATGACGGGCACATATGGAGGCACTTGATGGGATGAGCACTGGGTGTTATGCTATATGTTGGCAAATTGAACTCCAATAAAATAAAATATTTAAAGTAAAAAAAAAGAAATGACAAATACCCACCATTTGCTTCGACATGGATGGAACTGGTGGGTATTATGCTGAGTGAAATAATCAGAGAAGGACAAACATTATATGGTCTCATTCATTTGGGGAATATAAAAATTCATGAAAGGAAATAAAGAGAGAAAATGAGTGAAAATATCAGTGAGGGTGACAAAACTTGAGAGACACCTAATTCTGGGAAAGAAACTAGAGGTACTGGAAAGGGAGGTGGGCGGGGGGGTTGGAGTAATGAGTGATGGGCACTAAGGGGGCACTTGGCAGGATGAGCACTGGGTATTATACTATCTGTCGACAAATTGAACATATATATATATATATATATATATATATATATATATATATATATATATATATATACAAGTCAGCTCCCCTCACAGCTTGCCCGGTACCCTTTCCTCAATCCTGAATTCTGACAAAGGCTTTGGGAGTCAGGCATTCTGGCTGTTCTATGGAAGAAGGAACTGGGTCTCAAAGGGACCCAGTAACTGGCCCCATGGATGCTATTAGGGCTGAAACTTGGCTCAGGAGTCTAGACACTTGACTGCAAAGCTGCAGAACAGTCAGACTCCAGCCCTGGAGCACAGGGTCCTGTGTGCAGAGAGACAGTAAACAAATAAATCATATCCCCCTGAGCTCATGGCACAAGGAGAGGGTCAGATGATAGATGGCTCTGCACACATTATGTCTGAACTCCCCTGGAAGGTGATGAGGATGCAGTACACAGGGGGAACAGAGCAGTAGCAGATTTCCAGGCCAGAGGTCGCTGGGGCTGCTGAGTGGGCATCTGGGGGACATCCAGCCCCTAGACAGCTTTTAGGAAGGAACACCACTGAGGCAGCAGTAGTCAGGGCCATTGCAACCAGGCCCAGAGGAGCAAGCCTGGAGTGAGGTCAGTATGTCCAGGCAACACTCTCAGGATACAGGCCTCATGGGATATGCTCTAGGTACAGGAGGAAACTCTCAGGGCCTCCCAGCAGTTCTATGATTCTGCAGTGACTCAGGAAACCAAGATTCATGCAGAGATGCTGGATCTCCCTTGGGGCTGTGTTCCCTTGGGCTGAGGAAACAGACCCATCTATCACTGATTACAAATGTCATGCAAAATTTAGCACATGCACAGGTAGGCTCACACCAGAGCAATAATCCACTGAAAGAAAAACCTCTGCATACTCCTCTTTGTCAAGCTGGCATATGTGCCTAGCAAATTAAGTTATACCTGATTTTCAGGGGGCTTGCATACTTCACACTTATTAGAAATAAGAGTTTGATGTGACTCACAGGCTTGCAGTAAATACCAAAGAGATTGTCAGAGGGAGGCGCTTCTCCAGGGAGATCTAGCAGAACCCAGCTCTACTTCCAACCCCAGCTCTCTGCTGCATTCTATAACCTTGTTCTTGCCACCATTCTCTTTTGTGTTTTAAAATATTGTTTTAAAAGTGAAAGATGTAGCTCACAAGTTATTTTATATAATTCTGTGGCCTTTCTTCCAGCATATCTCAAATCTTGGTGTGGCTGGAGAGATAATGCTCAGGAATGGGCATGATTCTTACATACCCGGTGGGTGTTCCCTTGGACTGGAAGTGACAGGGCTAATTTCATGAGAAAGAAAGTGTGTGCTCTGAGTGTGAGTGAGTGTGTGAGTATGTGTACATGTGAGCGTGCATGAACCCTAAGAGGACATGTGTGTTTTCCTTTCCATGTTCATCTCTAATTCACAGATAATAATAACTCCACAGATTGTATAAGCATCACCCTCATCTAAGCACCTTGAATAACTCACAGTTGAAAAGAAGGATGAATGGACAGCAGAGCTCCTTCCACAGGTGCTGGAGGTAAGCAGCCAGTTGTAACACCCTGTGGGGTAGGATGGGCAGGGGCTCCATGCACAAGGCCTGTCCCCAGGTGTCCCTTCCCTGGCTTGTGCAGTGCCTTGAATTATAAACTGTGATAGCCACCACTTTCTTTTTCTTGTTTTTATTTAAATTCAGTTTGCTGTGCAGAAGCTTTTTATCTTAAGTCTCAATAGTTCATTTTTGCTTGTTTCCCTTCCCTTCATAGATATATCTTGCAAGAAGTTGCTGTGGTCAAGTTCAAAAAGGGTGTTGCCTGTGTTCCCCTCTAGGATTTTGATGGATTCTTGTCTCACATTTAGATCTTTCAAATGGAGGGTATTATGCTAAGTTAAATAAGTCAACGGGAGAAAGACAATCATCATAGGGTCTCATTAATATGTGTAATATAAGAAATAGTGAAAGGGATCATAAAGGAAAGGAGGAAAACTGAGTGGGAAAATTAGAAGGGGAATTTTAAGATTAGAAAGGGAGACAAACCATGAGAGAGTCCTGACTCCGGGAAACATACATAGGGTTGCAGAAGGGGAGGTGGATGGGGGATGGGGTGACTGGGTGATGGGCACTGAGGAGAACACTTGATGGGATGAGCACTGGGTGTTGACTGTCTCTTGCTGTGCAGAAGCTTTTTATCCTGATGAAGTCCCAATAGTTCATTTTTGCCCTAGTTTCCCTTGCCTTCATAGATGTATCTTGCAAGAAGTTGCTGTGGCCAAGTTCAAAGGGTGTTGCCTGTGTTCTCCTCTAGGATGTTGATGGATTCTTGTCTCAAATTTAGATCTTTCAATCATTTTGAGAGAATCTTTGTATATGGCGTAAGAGAATGGTCCAGTTTCATTCTTCTGCATGTGGCTGTTCAATTTTTCAAGCACCATTTATTGAAGATACTGTCCCTTTTCCAGTGGATATTCTTTTCTGCTTTGTAGAAATTTAGTGGACCATAGAGTTGAGGGCCCATTTCTGGGTTCTCTATCCTGTTCCATTGATCTATGTGTCTGTTTTTGTGCCAGTACCATACTGTCTTGATGATCACAGCTTTGTAATGCAACTTGAAATCCAGCATTGTGATGCTCCCAGAATTGGTTTTCTTTTTCAACATTCCTCTGGCCATTTGAGGTCTTTTCTGGTTCCATACAAATCTTAAGATTATTTCTTCCAGCTCTGTAAAGAAAACCTGATGTTTTGATGGGACTGCATTGAATGTGTAAATTGCCCTGGTTAGCATGGACATTTTCATAATATTTACTCTTCCAATCCATGAGCATGGAATATTTTTCCATCTCTTTGTATCTTCCTCAATTACTTTCAGAAGGGTTCTGTAGTTTTTAGAGTACAGATCCTTTACCTCTTTGGTTAGGTTTACTCCTAGGTATCTTACAGTTTTGGGTGCAATTGTAAATGAGATCGATTCCTTAATTTCTCTTTCTTCAGTCTCATTGTTAGTGTATAGAAATGCCACAAATTTCTGTGCATTGATTTTGTATCCTGCCACATTCCTAAAGTCCTGTATGAGTTCTAGCAATTTCAGAATGGAGTCTTTTGGGTTCTCCATATACATATCATGTCATTTGCAAAGAATGAGAGTTTGACTTCTTCTTTGCCAATTTGAATGGCTTTTGTTTCATTTTGTTGTCTGACTGCTGAGGCTAGGACTTCTAGTACTATGTTGAACAACAGTGAGCCACAGCTTTCTGAACAGCAGAAAATACACCAGCAGCTACAGTGATAGCTCTCCTAATTGTGATAGGTCTCCTAATTTTCACAGCAACCCACGTAGTGGGAAGTGGAGTCTTGGGAGGTCATTACCTATGTGATTGTTGCTTTGTTTGTGCCAGGAAGGCTTCTCAAGTTCACTGCAAGGAAATACAAACTGAACTTAGGTGGGAAAAAAAGAGGCAACAAGAAAAGAAGGGTAAAACAGGGACATGGAGACAGGAGCACATGAGGAAACACTGAAGTCTTGCTGAGAGAGGACCACCAGGCAGAGCAGAGAGGTGAGCGCAGATGTGGCCTGCAACGCACATGGGGAGAAAGTGGGGCTGGCTCTCAAACCTTGCTCAAAGAAACTGTCAGTAGCAGCCAAGAGATGAAATAAATAATGTCCTCCATATGAGCTTCAGGAAACCCCTTCCTCTGTGCCTGCTGTCTGCACACATACCCCAGAAGATGCTCCAGGGAAGCCAACAGCCTTGGGAAGACTTGGGGTGGATCAGGAGTTTTCTGGGCAGGACAAATGACAAGCGGCAGCATATGGTCCTCACCATATGGCCCTGGTCTGATGGCCCTGGAAGCACTCCTTCCATTGGGAACTCATCGCATGAGCTTCCAAATGAAGGCAACCCGGGCTGCATCCTCACTCCAGTTCTGTCAGGGAAAAGGAACTTAGCCTGAGACCTCTGCTCCATGTTTCTAGCATGAGTCAGGGCCATCCCCACCTCCATGTGTTCCAGCAGCCCAAAAAATGGTTGCTTCCCTTTGCACTTCCTCGTACAAAAAGGCAGGATTCCAAGAAGGGGTGATATGTGGGACTAGGGGAATCTCATGTCTATTAGGAAATCCGTCTATGCTGGTCTCAAAACATCTTAGAGCAGATGGAATGTGTCCCTGGGGTTCCTTCAGGTCACCTGGGAATATCTTGCTCACTTTTTCCGCCTCCCTGAAGCCAGTGATTCACTTCATTCACTCACTCACTCATTTCTCCAACAAAGATTTTGAGTGCCTACTCTGTGGAGAGTGCTAGGAACATGGCAGTGAAGAAGGCTGCAGGGTCCCTACACGCTAAGAGGTCAAGTCTAGTGTGTTATTCCGACTTAAGCCTCCCGTAACTGCAAATCTAAACATTACCTTTCCCTCAAGACTAACCTAAAATGGAGCTACTTCTATGCACAGCCTTTCCTGATGGTCCAGTTGGGAGGGAACTCACCTTGCTGACACTCAAAGATTTGTTCTGCCTCTATTTCATGGTTTTTAGAATTTTTGCTTCTTCTATTTTTTTAATTTAAAAAGTATGGCAGATTCTCCTATGATAGTACCCTGTAAAATCATTTGCCTTTTACATCTCTTGCCCTCACCTCACTCCTTCCCCACTTTGTAAACTGGTTTATCTGGTTCCAGAGGATTTCAGCATCAATCAAGAAGTATGCTATGAAGATAAGAAAAGGAAAAGCGCTTGTCTCAGTACACAGCATACAATGGCACACCTTACATTTTTGGCTGGAGAACAGATATATTACCACAGAAATAGCTTCCTTGAAGGAGTCCATTATAATGGAACATTCGTTTACAGACTTCAGATAATTGTAGTTAACTAATTATTGGTGCTAATTTTGTAAGATTTCAAAGATTCTCTTTTGGTGGTGGATGTACATCAGGGCAGAGTTGGGGAGCTAATATTCCACAATACACACCCTGTCTATGTCTATATTAGCATTTATTTATAGGTATGTCTAGTCAATATGCACTTAAGTATAGATGATAGAAAGATAGAGATATAGAGATATAGAGATAGCTCCTTTGCATTTCTTATTCCCACTTCCATTCCCCAGATACATTCAATGTATTTAATACATGTCCTTTAAAATGCATGTCTCTTTGTAAAATATATAGTGCTGCTTTGTATATATATTTATACTGTAAATTACATGAGTTATATTAGGCTTTAAATTTTCATTCTGTTTCTTCCTATATTTTCACTTGACCATGGCTTTTTATTTGTATCATTTTGCTCTATATGTATCTAGGTTATTGCTGCTCAGTGTTATTTAGTGTTATTCCACTGTTTGCTTCCACTTTATTTTATATCCAAGGTCAAATAATAGACACCAATTTGCCCCCACTTCATTCTGTCATAAGCCAAGAGACAGATCTCCTCCTTGTGCATGTCCTCTAGCAGGACTCATTAAGGATTTCTCTGAAACACTTAGCTGGACTTGGGTTGCTAGTCATGGAGTATGTACACTAGATTTCATGAAGTTCTCAGGATGGCCACACAGTGTACACTCCAGAGTTCCCGTCTACCCACGTCCTTATCAATACATGATGTTATCCTTTGTCTAATTATTGGCTTTTCTCTTGGATGGAAAGCAGTTGCTTGTTTTAATTTTAACTTGCATTGTGACACTGGCTCATCAATTAGTTGTCATTTGGGCTTCCAGTTCTATCAATTCCCTACTCATTTCCTATATCCACTTTCCTATTGGAATGTTCACTTCTTTTCCCTGCAGTGTGAAGGAACTCCTATTGGCTTTGCCTATTCTTATTACCCTTCACCACTATAACCTTCATTGAACAGAAACCCTTTATTCGGAGATAATATTCAACTACCTGCATTACGGTTATGATGTGACAGCTTTGTTTAATGATGTACTTAATCCCTGCTGTCCTTCACTGGACTTTAAGGATAGGAAACATGGCAGTATTATCGCCCCCGCCAAAGTCTACATCAGCATTTGTTATATTAGTTCATGAATCAATATTCAGGGAATGAATAAGACGTACTTGCCACGTTGTAAGTGCTCAGTAAATGGATGCTGTTATTTTTAATGAATGTGGTTTTTCCCAAGAGATGACTCTAAAGATATGTAATAAAGCAATCTTCTTCAGAGAGAAATACAAAATCAAAACTAAATAAATAGAAGCTGAAATACCAGTGAACCTCAGGAAACAAAAGATTCCTGGGTTTTCTTAAGAGATTTGAATGTTTTTCTTTAGTGCAGAAAGCCTCTTGAGGAATGGATTCAGATTTCCCATTTGCGAACAAATTGTCAAAGCAGGGTTTTTTTCATTTTCGTTTTTGTTGCTTTTGTTGTTGTTGTTTTGATTTAGTTTGGTTTTGAAATAGGAATGTTACATTTATGCATGGATAATGTGGAAATCCAGGATAATGTGCCATGTCTGAGTGATTCAGATACAATACAGGAAGACTCTTATTGGAATCCATATAGAATCTAGAATCTTTGATTAACTCCTCTAATTCAAGAATAATGTTCTAGGGAGGGGCAAGACGGCTGAAGAGTAGGGTCCCCAAGTCACCTGTCCCCACCAAATTACCTAGATAACCTTCAAATCATCCTGAAAACCTACGAATTTGGCCTGAGATTTAAAGAGAGAATAGCTGGAATGCTACAGTGAGAAGAGTTCGCGCTTCTATCAAGGTAGGAAGACGGGGAGAAAGAAATAAAGACACAAAAGGCCTCCAAGGGGAGGGGCCCCGCGAGGAGCCGGGCTGAGGCCGGGGCGAGTGTCCCCAGGACAGGAGAGCCCCGTCCCGGAGACGCAGGAGCTGCACCAACCTTCCCGGGCGGAAAGGAGCTCCAGGGAGGTGGAGCAGGACCCAGGAGGGCGGGGATGCCCTCGGGCTCCCGGGGACACTAACAGGCACCTGCGCCCCGGGAGAGTGCGCCGAGCTCCCTAAGGGCTGCAGCGCGCACGGCGGGACCCGGAGCAGCTCGGAGGGGGGAGGGGGCGGCTCCGCGGAGGGGGCTGCGGGGCGGGAGCAGCTCGGGGGGCTCGGGGGCGGCTCCGCGGAGGGGGCTGCGGGGCGGGAGCGAATCCAACAGCGCAGGCCCCGGAGCACAGGGCGCCGGGACACAGCCCAGGATCCGGCCTCCCCCGGGACAGGCAGAGGCTAGGAGGGCCCAGGACAGCAAGGACGCTCCTGCCCCGAGCTGAGCAGATCAGCGGCCCCGCCCCGGAGCCTCCAGGCCCTGCAGACGGAGAGCTCCGTGGTTACTGCGAGGGCTGACTCCAGGGCTGCAGAGCTGGCCCCGCCACTGGGGTTGTTCCTCCTGGGGCCTCACGGGGTGAACAACCCCCACTGAGCCCTGCACCAGGCAGAGGCAGAGCAGCTCCCCCAAGTGCTAACACCTGAGAATCAGCACAACACGCCCCTCCCCCAGAAGACCAGCTAGACGGACCAGTTCCAGGGGAAGTCAAGGGACTTAAAGTATACAGAATCAGAGGATACTCCCTCGTGGGTTTTTGTTTTGTTTTAATTTGGAATTTTGTTTGCTTCCCCGCCACCTTTTTTTCTTTTTTTCCATCTTTTTTTTTTTTTTTTTTTTTGCTTTTTCTTTTCTTCTTTCTCTTCTCTCTTTTTCTCCTTTTCCCAATACAAGTTGTTTTTGGCCACTCTGCACTGAGCAAAATGACTAGAAGGAAAACTTCACCTAAAAAGAAAGAATCAGAAACATTACTCTCTCCCACAGAGTTACAAACTCTGGATTAAAATTCAATGTCAGAAAGCCAATTCAGAAACACTATTACACAGCTACTGGTGGCTCTAGAAAAAAAGCATAAAGAACTCAAGAGACTCCATAACTGCAGAATTTAGATCTAATCAGGTAGAAATGAAAGATCAATTAAATGAGATGAAATCCAAACTAGAGGTCCTAACAATGAGGGTTAATGAGGTGGAAGAACGAGTGAGTGACATAGAAGACAAGTTGATGGCAAAGAGGGAAACTGAGGAAAAAATAGACAAACAATTAAAAGATCATTAGGACATATTAAGGGAAATCTAGTGACAGCCTGAGGAAGAAAAATCAACACTTAACTGGGGTTCCTGAGGGCGCCGAAAGGGTCAGAGGTCCAGAATATGTATTTGAACAAATCATAGCTGAAAACTTTCCTAATCTGGGAAGGGAAACAAGCATTCAGATCCAGGAAATAGAGAGATCCTCCCTTAAAATCATAAAAACCGTTGAACATTTCCACATCTAATAGTTAAGCTTGCAAATTCCAAACATAAAGAGAAGATCCTTAAAGCAGCAAGAGACAAGAAATCCCTGACTTTTACGGGGAGGACTATTAGGGTAACAGCAGACCTCTCCACAGAGACCTGGCAGGCCGGAAAGGGCTGGCAGGATGTATTCAGGGTCCTAAATGAGAAGAACATGCAACCAAGAATACTTTATCCAGGGATCCCTGGGTGGCGCAGCGGTTTGGCGCCTGCCTTTGGCCCAGGGCGCAATCCTGGAGATCCGGATTCGAATCCCACGTCAGGCTCCCAGTGCATGGAGCCTGCTTCTCCCTCTGCCTGTGTCTCTGCCTCTCTCTCTCTCTCACTGTGTGCCTATCATGAATAAATAAAAATTAAAAAAAAAACAATGCAAATTATTAAAAAAAAAAAAAGGAATACTTTATCCAGCAAGGCTCTCATTCAAAATGGAAGGAGAGATAAAGAGCTTCCAAACAGGCAGGAACTGAAAAAATATGTGACCTCCACACCAGCTCTGCAAGAAATTTTAAGGGGGACTCTTAAAATTCCCCTTTAAGAAGAAGTCCAGGGAACAATCCACAAAAACAAGGACTGAATAGGTATCATGATGACACTAAACTCATATCTCTCAATAGTAACTATGAACATGAACGGGCTTAATGACCCCATCAAAAGGCGTAGGGTTTCAGACTGGATAAAAAAGCAGGACCCATCTATTTGCTGTCTACAAGAGACTCATTTTAGACAGAAGGACACCTACAGCCTGAAAATAAAAGGTTGGAGAACCATTTACCATCCAAATGGTCCTCAAGAGAAACCAGGGGTAGCCATCCTTGTATCAGATAAACTAAAATTTACTCCGAAGACTGTAGTGAGGGATGAAGAGGGACACTATCTCATACTTAAAGGATCTATCCAACAAGAGGACTTAACAATCCTCAATATATATGCCCCAAATGTGGGAGCTGCCAAATATTTAAACCAATTAATAACCAAAGTGAAGAAATACTTAGATAATAATACACTTATACTTGGTGACTTCAATCTAGTGCTTTCTACCCTCGATAGGTCTTCTAAGCACAACATCTCCAAAGAAACGAGAGCTTTAAATGATACACTGGACCAGATGGATTTCACAGATATCTACAGAACTTCACATCCAAACTCAACTGGATACACATTCTTCTCAAGTGCACATGGAACTTTCTCCAGAATAGACCACATACTGGGTCACAAATCGGGTTTGAACTGATACCAAAAGACTGGGATCGTCCGGTGCATATTCTCAGACCATAATGCCTTGAAATTAGAACTAAATCCCAACAAGAAGTTTGGAAGGACCTCAAACACGTGGAGGTTAAGGACCATCCTGCTAAAAGATGAAAGGGTCAACCAGGAAATTAAGGAAGAATTAAAAAGATTCATGGAAACTAATGAGAATGAAGATACAACCGTTCAAAATCTTTGGGATGCAACAAAAGCAGTCCTACGGGGGAAATACATCGCAATACAAGCATCCATTCAAAAACTGGAAAGAACTCAAATACAAAAGCTAACCTTACACATAAAGGAGCTAGAGAAAAAACAGCAAATAGATCTTACACCCAGCAGAAGAAGAGAGTTAATAAAGATTCGAGCAGAACTGAACGAAATCGAGACCAGAAGAACTGTGGAACAGATAAACAGAACCAGGAGTTGGTTCTTTGAAAGAATTAATAAGATAGTTAAACCATTAGCCAACCTTATGAAAAAGAAGAGAGAGGAGACTCAAATTAATAAAATCATGAATGAGAAGGGAGAGATCACTACCAACACCAAGGAAATACAAACGATTTTAAAAACATATTATGAACAGCTATAGGCCAATAAATTAGGCAATCTAGAAGAAATGGACGCATTCCTGGAAAGCCACAAACTACCAAAACTAGAACAGGAAGAAACAGAAAACCTGAACAGGCCAATACCAGGGAGGAAATTGAAGCAGTCATCAAAAACCTCCCAAGACACAAGAGTCCAGGGCCAGATGGCTTCCCAGGGGAATTCTATCAAACGTTTAAAGAAGAAACCATACCCATTCTCCTAAAGCTGTTTGGAAAGATAGAAAGAGATGGAGTACTTCCAAATTCGTTCTATGAGGCCAGCATCACCTTAATTCCAAAACCAGACAAAGACCCCACCAAAAAGGAGAATTATAGACCAATATCCCTGAAGAACATAGATGCAAAAATTCTCAACAAGATACTGGCCAATAGGATCCAACAGTACTTTAAGAAAATTATTCACCATGACCAAGTAGGATTTATCCCCGGGACACAAGGCTGGTTCAACACTCGTAAAACAATCAATGTGATTCATCATATCAGCAAGAGAAAAACCAAGAACCATATGATCCTCTGATTAGATTCAGAGAAAGCATTTGACAAAATACAGCATCCATTCCTGATCAAAACTCTTCAGAGTGTAGGGATAGAGGGAACATTCCTCGACGTCTTAAAAGCCATATACGAAAAGCCCACAGCAAATATCATTCTCAATGGGGAAGCACTGGGAGCCTTTCCACTAAGATCAGGAACAAGACAGGGATGTCCACTCTCACCACTGCTATTCAACATAGTACTGGAAGTCCTAGCCTCAGCAATCAGACAACAAAAAGATATTAAAGGCATTCAAATCGGCAAAGAAGAAGTCAAACTCTCCCTCTTACCAGATGACATGATACTGTACATAAAAAAACCAAAACACTGCACAAAGTCAATGCCCAGAAATCAGTGGCATTTCTATACACTAACAGTGACTCTGAAGAAAGAGAAATTAAGGAGTCAATCCCATTTACAATTGCACCCAAAAACATAAGATACCTAGGAATAAACCTAACCAAAGAGGTAAAGGATCTATACCCTAAAAACTATAGAACACTTCTGAAAGAAATTGGGGAAGACACAAAGAGATGGAAATATTCCATGCTAATGGATTCGCGGAATTAATATTGTGAAAATGTCAATGTTATCCAGGGCAATTTACACGCTTAATGCAATCCCTAGTAAAATACCATGGACTTTCTTCAGAGAGTTAGAACAAATTATTTTAAGATTTGTGTGGAATCAGAAAGACCCCGAATAGCCAGGGGAATTTTAACAAAGAAAACCATATCTGGGGGCATCACAATGCCAGATTTCAGGTTGTACTACAAAGCTGTGGTCATCAAGACAGTGTGGTACTGGCACAAAAACTGACACACAGATCAGTGGAACAGAATAGAGAATCCAGACGTGGATCCTCAACTTTATTTTTTTTATTTTATTTTTTATTGGTGTTCAATTTGCCAACATATAGAATAACACCCAGTGCTCATGGCATCAAGTGCCCCCCTCAGTGCCCATCACCCAGTCACCCACACCCCCTGCCCACCTCCTCTTCCCCCACCCCTAGTTCATTTCCCAAAGTTAGGAGTCTCTCATGTTCCGTCTCCGTTTCTGATATTTCCCACTCATTGGTTCAACTAATACTCAACAAAGCAGGAAAGACTGCCCACTGGAAAAAAAGACAGTCTCTTAAATATATGGTGTTGGACATCCACATGCAGAAGAATGAAACTAGACCATTCTCTTACACCATACACAAATATAAACACAAAATGAATGAAAGATCTTGATGTGAGACAAGATTCCATCAAAATCCTGTGAGAACACAGGCAACACCCTTTTTGAACTTGGCCATAGTAACTTGCAAGAGACATCCATGAAAGCAAGAGAAACAAAAGCAAAAATGAACTATTGGGACTTCATCAAGATAAGAAGCTTTTGAACAGCAAAATTAACAGTCAACAAAGCTAATATACAACCTACAGAATGGGAGAAGATATTTGCAAATGACGTATCAGATAAAGGGCTAGTATCCAAGATCTATAAAGAACTTATTAAACTCAACACCAAAGAAACAAACAATCCAATCATGAAATGGGCAAAAGACATGAACCGAAATCTCACAGAGGAAGACATAGACATGGCCAACACGCACATGAGAAAATGCTCCACATCACTTGCCATCAGGGAAATACAAATCAAAACCACAATGAGATACCACCTCACACCAGTGAGAATGGGGAACATTAACAAGGCAGGAAACCACAAATGTTGGAGAGGATGTAGAGAAAAGGGGAACCCTCTTGCACTGTTGGTGGGAATGTGAACTGGTGCAGCCACTCTGGGAAACTGTGTGGAGGTTCCTCAAAGAGTTAAAAATAGACCTGCCCTACGACCCAGCAATTGCACTGCTGGGGATTTACCCCAAAGATGCACATGGAATGAAATGCCGGGACACCTGCACCCCAATGTCCACAATAGCAGCAATGTCCACAGTAGCCAAACCGTGGAAGGACCTCGGTGTCCATCAAAAGATGAATGGATAAAGAAGATGTGGTTTATGTATACAATGGAATATTACTCAGCCTTTAGAAATGACAAATACCCACCGTTTGCTTCAACGTGGATGGAACTGGAGGGTATTATGCTGAGTGAAGTAAGTCAATCGGAGAAGAACAAACATTATATGGTCTCATTCATTTGGGGAATATAAATAATAGTGAAAGGGAATAGAAGGGAAGGGAGAAGAAATGGGTAGGAAATATCAGAAAGGAAGACAGAACATGGAAGACGCCTAACTCTGGGAAATGAACTAGGGGTGGTGGAAGTGGAGTTGGGCGGGTGGTGTGGGTGAATGGGTGACAGGCACTGAGGGGCTCTTGACGGGATGAGCACTGGGTGTTATTCTGTATGTTGGCAAATTGAACACCAATAAAAAATAAATTTATTTTTAAAAATAAAAAATAAAGTGTAAAAACGAACAATAAATAAATAAATACTAAAAAGTTTTTGCTCAGTGAGGGAAACCATCAACAAAACAAAAAGGCAACTGAATGGGAGAAGATATTTGCAAATGACATTTCAATTAGGATTAATATCCAAAATATATAAGGAACTTATACAACTCAACACCAAAGAAATAAATAATTCAATGAAAAAAATGGGCAGAAAACCTAAATTGTTTTTCCAGAGAGATCCAGAATGGCCAACAGATACATGAAAAGATGCCCAACATCACTCATTATCAGGGAAATGCAAATCAAAACTATAATGAGGTATCACCTCATACCTGTCAGATGGCTAAAATCAACAACACAAGAAACAACAACTGTTGGTGAGGGTGTGGAGAAAGCGGAACCTTCTTGCACTGTTGGTGGGACTACAAACTGGTACAGCCACTCTGGAAAACAGGCTGCCCCAGGCTGGGTGGTTTAGTGCCACCTTCAGCCCAAGGCATGATCCTGGACCCAGGATCAGGTCCCATGTCAGGCTCCCTGCATGGAGCCTGCTTCTCCCTCTGCCTGTGCCTCTGCCTCTCTCTGTGTGTGTCTCTCATGATTAAATAAATAAAATCTTAAAAAAAAAAAAAAAAAGAGGGATCCCTGGGTGGCGCAGCGGTTTGGTGCCTGCCTTTGGCCCAGGGCGCGATCCTGGAGACCCGGGACCGAATCCCATGTCGGGCTCCCGGTGCATGGAGCCTGCTTCTCCCTCTGCCTATGTCTCTGCCTCTCTCTCTCTCTCTCTCTCTCTCTCTGTGACTATCATAAATAAATTTAAAAAAAAAGAATTCCTATAAATCAAAAAGAAAAAACTACCCGATAGAAAAATAAGCAAAAGACATAATAAGAATTTCATAACAAAAGAAACACAGAAGCCAAATAAACATATATAAAGAATTTCAACCTCTTTAATCATTAGGAACACAGAAATCAAGATCATATTGAGATATCATTTTACCCCCATTAGATTGGTAAAAAAAGTGAAGAAGTCTGATAATAATGTGTATTAGGGGGCACCTGGGTGGATCAGTGGTTGAGCCTCTCCCCTTAGCTCAGGTCATGATCCAAGGGTCCTGGGATCAAGTCCCACATCAGGCTCCCAGTAGGGAGCCTGCTTCTCCCTCTTCCTGTGTCTCTGTCTCTGTTTGTGTGTGTGTCTCTCATGAATAAATAAATAAAATCTTTTAAAAATACATACCTATATTCATACTGTGTGTTAGGTTACAGAGTGAGGAACTTCTGTGTTACTTCAGCCATTGGTAAACAATTTCGCACCATCTGATAATGCTGAGACCTTTTTATAGTACTCAATACTTTTAAAAAAGCAAAATTAAATGACATATTATTTAGGAATAATACATATTTAATACAATAATTTTAAACAAGGAAATAATAAACACAGATTTCAGGATGATGCCCCCTCTGGGTAGGCTGAGGGTTAAGAAGGGAAGCATGTAGCTTTAGGGTATTTCAGGACATGAGCTGTGAGGGACAGTCACAGGAAAGTATTATATTGTCATCATGCTCCATTGCATGTATATGTTTCATTTTGTATATTAAATATTACATGGTAAATCTGCCTTTTCTTTAAAAAGAAAAATAGCTGCGGAAGGGGATTAGATCCCATAAGGCAGAGGGACTTGAGACATGTCCAGTTTTCCAGAGCCCCAAAGTGGTGTCAAAAGTCCTATATGTTCCCAATGAAGCAAGAAAGGCAGTGGAGAGGTTGAGGCAAAGAGAAAGAGCCCAGAGAGCCCTTGCAATCAAGACAAGGCAGAGACACAAATGACCTGTGTGGAGAGACGACCACCACTAGGCAGGACAGATGACCACCACTAGGCAGCACATCCCAATAAAAACCAGTGTGGACACCAGTGTATGTCCACCCAATCTAACAGCATCCACATGATGATGATGATGATAGACAGATGATAGGTACAAATATGCATGATAGATGATTGATAGATGATGATGATAGATGATAGATAGATAGGTAGATAGATAGATAGATAGATAGATAGATAGATAGATAGATAATGGGAGATAGAAAAAAGGAAACAAAACCTCCCCTACAGTGGGCCTGGCTTCTTGCCTCAGACTGCTCCTACCTCCTTGCTGTCCCCTCCCAACAATGGATGGTGCCCCTAGGATGTACTAAGGAGGCACCATTGCATTCACCCATCTGTGACAAACATGGTGGTTTCTAGAGCTCCCTTTTCTATTTTATGCAGTTCAGCAAATCTGGTGAGCATCAGCAACTTCCTCTCTGGGGGGTGATGCAGCAGTGTAGAACCAGGCAATGGAGCAGGAAGAGCCCAGGTTCCGGCCCACCAGATGATCGAGGTTTAAGTCTCACTTCTGCTACTGCTGGCATTGTCTGCTTGGCAAATGGAGAAAAACTCCATTTCTCTCTCTGGGCCTCAGTCTCTTCACTGTTAAATCAATAACGCCCTTGAAAAAGATTAAACAGGCGAAGTGTCTGTCCATAGGAGGTGCTCACTAAAAGGGCTCAAGAGCTGCCACTCCACAACCAGGTCAAAATATATAAGGGCCACAATATATAAGAATCAAAGTTCTCTCTCTGTAATGGCTGAGCCTTCTGTTTCCCCTTGGGAGAAAGTCCACCACATAAGAAGAAAGTTAGCTCTATATAACAAGTTATGTCCCCTCCCCTCCCTCTCCTTGTCCCTGTGGAGTTGAGGAGGGGGTCCCAGAAAGAAGAGCTCTAAAGAAGAAGCTGGTCAGAGTCACACATCCAGATGGATCCAGAGACAAAAGACTGTGTCTGAACCAAGTGTGGCCAAGTCCAAGATCCTGCAAGGGTGGGCCAAGAGGATGGCCAAGAGGATGGGGGGCCAGGTTGAGGCAACCCTCAAGTCAGCAGGAGACCTCTGCTTGTGTTGGGAGAAAAGAAGGGCCCCAAGAGATCACAGGAAGCTGCATTATTTGGGGTGAGGAGACATCCTAGTTCCCTTCAACCAGCCATCCATGTAACCAAAATCCCATTCCTCTTCTGGACACGTAGCAGGATTGCATCTCCAAGTCCCTGGCAGTTCAGCACAGCAGTGTGACCTGCTTCAGCTAACAGAATGTGGGTGGACATGATGAAGTGATGCTTTTGGCAGAGGCATTTGAAGGGTACAATCTCATCTGCATTTGCTTGATCTCATCCACCCCTGACATTGCAGACATGAGCCCAGAACTATGTGAGGACACCTGGGAGCAGCAGCCAGAAACACTATTGTAATTTTAAGCTTGATATTTTGAGGTTCTGTCACTGCAGTATAACATGGACTCTAGCTAACATCGCCTTCTCTCCATAAACATGGGGCAAGGCTTGATAGCATGCTTCCTCTTCAAGGATAGGATGCCTCCTCTAGGAGGGAAGGAAAATCAGAGCCCTAAGGTTTCTATAAAACAAGTTTAACATTCTTTAAACTCTCCCCGAACCTGAAATTAAAATATTTATTACGATGAACTAGTTGCTTTCAATTTCAAAAAACTCATAATACCTAATTTAAGACCCACACAGGTAACTATTTCTTGTGAACTGTGTGGATCTACCCTTAGCAGGGTCTGGGTTTAACCAATGACATAAGAACCTTTAGCAATCATATCAATAATTGTGATGCTGAGGTTACACCACTCAGGAAATGCCTTAGGCTTTTGCTCCTCTGCACCTGGCCTCCCTGCAGACCTTATGCCAGAGGAGCCATATGTCATACTAAATTTTGTTCAATCAGACACTGCAGAAACCTGTTTTGATATGTTGGAGTTGAGGGAAGAAATTGACATTCTAACAGAAGAGTGAGAATTTCTACACACCTTTGCCTACCTTTCTGTCACCTTGTGATGACCAATATGGCTAAAAAGTGAGACTTTTGAGACCACATTTCAAACCCTATTTGTATAAAATTGAATTTATGACTAATGAGGAAAATCTCCAAAAGGAAGAAAAAGGTTTCTCTGAGAAGAAATAACAAGTAAGCTTTCTCTTGAGCCATGAGATACAGACAAGAAAATAACTGGTCTCATCCCCATAGACAAGGCCCTGACACTCTTACGCGACTCCCTCAGCACCCACTCTTCTAGGGCACCTGTACCCTCCATACCCCCACCCTTGTGGGGTCTCAGATGCCTCCATACTCCCCCTTCTGGGGGCCCTGAATGCCCCCTGAGTCCCTGCAAAAGGTGATCTCCGGGCAAGGCCACCTCCCAAGCAGGGGGTTCCTCAGGACACAGCAGACCAGAGTCAACCAGTCAGCTCCTCCCACTCCACCTGCTGGCTCCTCTGGCACCTTCCCAAATGTAAAACACATTTTCTTTTCCTGCTGAAAGGCCTCCTCAGGTGGGGCAATGACAGAATTTTCCAGTGAAAACAAAGCTCTTAACTGTAGCACACCTGCATGTGCCCGGCAATCATCAATAAAGGGACCAAAGGATAGGGCATGGAGTCCTCAATGCTCACTTCACAGTGAGATGCTTGGAAATCAGACCCAAGACATGGGAAAGACAGTGTCCT
Source organism: Canis lupus baileyi (assembly GCF_048164855.1). Classification (NCBI taxonomy): domain Eukaryota; kingdom Metazoa; phylum Chordata; class Mammalia; order Carnivora; family Canidae; genus Canis; species Canis lupus. Next base: position 26,181,089 of record NC_132857.1, on the reverse strand, counting down.
GGTCACATTGCTTGAGTCCACAGAAACAGCCATGTCTGAGACTAGAAGCCACTCTGAAGCATTCCCGCTTATTTTCAAAACCAGTTTGAGTAAATGTTCCCTGGGATGTAGAGCCAAGAATGGTTAAGCATTTACCCAGCAAATCATTCATTGATATTGTCTCCACCCAGTGAACTGCCTACTAGCACAGCGTCCACACAGCGAACCACCAACCAGCACAGGGTCCACCTAGTAAACCACTGACTGACATAGAGTTCATCCAGAAAATCACCAAGCTGACTTATTTAGTTTCTAGCTTGTCAAGCACTGCTGTTCAGAACCACATTTCGTATATAAAAAACAGGGGCCCAAGGCAGAATAGAGCTGGTCCTTCCCTGTGACTGTGCTCCTTCCCTTGAAGGGCTCTTACCCCATCCCCCTACTGAACCAACATGACCAGGATCACTGATCTGAGGGATGGTGCCCCACACTCCTATTGCAGGATTGACATCTGGGCCCTCCCTGCTGCCCCCATATCCCCAGCCATGGCAACTCGTTCCTCTCCTCCTCTCTCTCCTCTTCCCATTTCACTTGCAGTTCCTCCTAGTCTCATTTCTAGAAAGAGAACTTGGGCCTCCTTCTTCCTCCTTCTTTCTGGTCACTTTGGGTTCTTTCTTGGTATCATCCAGCACCCTGGAAAGTAAACTGCCCCCTCGCTAAGAACTCAGAGGTGTGGTCAATCCAATCTGTGGCTCTACTCTGAACAAAACCCAGGTGTGCTACTGTCTGTTACCCACTCTGCCAGGAGCCAAAGGGCAAGGCCACCTCCCATCTCCAGAGCAGCCTGCCCTTTCCCATATCAACCACCACAGCTCCAGGCAGCCAGATGAGTGAGCACGGAGTGAGCTTTGACTCTCCCCTCCTCAGGCCCACATGCAGTCCAGAAGGGCATCCAGGTCTCTGCCTCCAAAGGGACACAGATTCCAAGCACTCATCACCACCCACCTTGCCAGCTCTTGGCCTCACCCCATCCCTCTCTGCATCCCTGCTCACCCACCACACCATTGCTTGTCAGGTTTTTTTCTTGGCTAGACACCCAGAGTGAGCTTAAATGAAAGTCAGCTCATAGATATCTTCTTCACTGTGCTGCCTCTGGACTTCCTATGTCACTAAAAGTAAGGGCTGAAGTCCTTGCAGTGTCCCAGGCCTGATTAATTCTGATCTTGCCCTCTATTACCCCCTTCAGGGCCTTTGCATGTGCTGCGCCCTCGGCCTGGAACCCTCCTCTCCAACTCGCTTCCTCTTTCACCTTCTTCAGGCTTCTGCTCAAGCAACTTCTCTGGTTGCCTATTTCTAGTTACAAATCTCCCATTTGACACCCCACCCTTCAACTTCTATTTTGCTTCTTAGTTACTGTGCCTCATGTCACCTATTCTACATTTTTTTATCTTGTTTGTTTCTCCCAGAATGTAGGCTCCTGGAGGGCAGAGGTTTCTGTTTTGATCATTGCTAAATTTCTAGTCCCTAGAACACTGAGGAGCACATGGTTGACCCTCAGTGTGTATTTGGGGGATGTGGAAAAACAGCCAGGTCCAGAGACCAGGTAGATGAGGTAACATCAGTACAAGCCCCACCAGTGTCCAAGGTAGACGGGCTATGGGTGGATCAAATGATGTAGCAGGGAGTGAGGAGAGGAAGAAGAAGGGGAGCAGCACTTCATGAAGCACTTTAAACATGTTATCTTAATCTTTACAACACTGCTAAAAAAGCAGAGGTCATAATCAGAATTGTATAAAGTGAAAAAAGCCAAGCCCAGCTCAGATAGCTCTCAGCCAGGTCACCTTACCCCCCCCAAACTTTGCCTACAGCAGACTATAAAAATGCACTAATTTTATTCCACCTGCTCTTATTTAGAAAACTGGTCATCTGTGAAGGAATACTGAGTCTTTTTAAGTGATCATTATGCAGACCGTGACCCTGGTTCAAAACCAGGAAGCCTGTGCTGGAGACAGAATGCTGATGATGGGGCATAGTCACAGGGCTGGGGTCCAGCCAACCCAATCATTCCTGGCTCCCCTGCAAGACAAGGGGTGCCTATGTGCCTCCCAGGGCTGTCCCAGGACTCAATAGGAATGTGCCTGGAAAAGGAAATGAGGCCAGGCATTCCCCCCTCCTCACCTGTCACCCACAAGTCAGCACAAGAAGTCAGACTACAGGCACAACCTCACCTTGCAAGCTGAAATGTCCCTGCAAATTCACTGTCCAAAGCACTCCTTAGCAAAGGCCTCCATTCAGTCCATGATATCCTAGCCCAGATCCCCAAATGCATGTCCTTTGCATGCAAAATACAATTATTCCATCCCAACGGCCCCCCAAACTCTGAACTCATTCCAGCACCAATTTTGAACTCTAAAGTCCAAAGTCTCATCTAAACATCACCTATTGTAAATAATGCTGCAAACCCCTATGTTTATGGCAGCATCATGTACAATAGCCAAGTTATAGATGCAACCCAAATGTCCATGGAAAGGTGTGAATAGATAAAGAAAATGTAGTGTGTATACACAATGGAATATTACTCAGCCATAAAGAGAATGAAATCTTGCCATTTTTGACAAGGATGGAGCTCCTTGGATTTAGCTCCATGGATGGAGCTAGAGAGTATAAAGACTAAGTGAAATAAGTCAGCCAGAGAAAGAAAAACACCATATGATTTCACTTATATGTGGAATCTAAAAAACAAACCAAACAAAGAAGCAAAAAACAGACTCTTAAATGTGGAGAATAAACTGATAGTTGCCAGGGGGAAGAGAAATGGGGGAATGAGTGGCATAGATAAAACATCTTAAGAGGTACAAAATTCTAGTTATAAAATAAATAAGTCATAGAGATGAAAAGTATAGCATAGGGAATACAGTCAATAAGATGCTAATAATGTTATTTGGTGACAGATGGTGACTACACTTATCATGAGCACTGAGTAATGCATAGAATTGCTTAATCTTGTTATACACCCGAAACTAATATAACACTGTGTTAATTATACTTAAAAATACAAAGAAGGAAGGAAGAGAGAGAGAAGAAGGAAGGAAGAAAGAAGAAAGAAGAAAGAAAAGAAAAGAAAAGAAAAGAAAAGAAAAGAAAAGAAAAGAAAAGAAAGAAAGAGAGAAAGAGAGAGAAAGAAAGAAAGAAAGAAAGAAAGAAAGAAAGAAAGGAGAAAGAAAGAAAGAAAGAAAGAAAGAAAGAGAAAAAGAAAGAAAGAAAGAAGAAAAGAAAGAAAGAAAGAAAGAAAGAAAGAAAGAAAGAAAGAAAGAAAGAAAGAAAAAGAAAGAGGAGGAAAGGAGGGGGGAGGAAGGAGGGAGGGAAGGAGGGAGGAAAGAAGGAAGGGAGGAATGGAAGAAAGAAGTGATTATCACCTAAATCATGTGTGGGTAAGACTCTGGATACAGACTATCCTGAGGCAAAACTCCTCTCTAGCTGTGTGAACTGTGAAACTGTGAAACCAGACACATTACATACTTCCAAATGCAGTGGTAGGGCAGGCAGAGGATCCCCTCCTAAAAGGGAGAAACAGGAGATCCCAAACAAGTCCAAAATCTAGCAAGGCCAATTCCATCGCATCTTAAGGCATGAGAACAATCCTCTTTGGTTTGACACCCTGCCTCCAGACTCACTGAAGCAGCAGTGCCCTATGGCTGAAGCAGCCTCTTCCCAAGACTCCACAGCAGTCCCAAGGCTTCAGTCAGAGACCACCTGACCTATTAGAACTAAAGAAATGGCCCTGATAGTCTCCAAAGTACCTTTGGCGCCTTTCCTTTTCTTGAAGGATGGCTCACATTGGCAGCCAAGTAGCAACCTGGTCAGGTCCTGTATGATCTAGGCCTTCTTTCATTCTGTCTCTATTTCTCTGTCCCCTCTAGCCCAAATGGGCAATGCCTCAGCTAGTATGATGCCATCTCCTTGTTTCTGCCATGATGATTGATTAAGCCTATGAGTAGCACCTGTCCCATGACCCATTTATCAGAAGGTTGTTCAGTCACAACCTCAGTGTCCTCTGAAGAACAAGCCTGCTTGTTGTTTGCAATATGGATAGACTGAGAAATTTCCAAATCTTCAAGTTCTGGTTCCATTTTGCTTCACAATCCCATCTTTAATTCTTCTTTCTCCTTTTACATTTTACTATAAGCAGTTGGGAGACACCAGGCCACACCTTTAACACTTTAGAAATCTGCTCAGCTACATATCCTATTTTATTACTCACTAGTTCTACCTTCCACAAAATGCTAGAAAATAGTGCAACCAATTTATTGGCAGCTTTATAATTAGGGTCACCTTTCCTCCAATTTCCAATAACATGCTCCTCATTTCCATCTGTGCATCACCCGAATCACCCTTGACATCCATGTTTCTAGAATGCACCTCAAAACTCTTCCAGCCTCTATTCATCACCCCATCCCAAAACTACTTGCATGTGTTCTGGTGTTTGTTACAGTGGCACATCACTTCCCAGTACCAAAATCTATACTTTTCAGTTTGGACTGCTATAATAAAATGCTATAGACTGAGTGGCTTAAACAACAGAAAGTTGTTTTCTTAAAGCTCTGGAGGCTGGAAGTCTGAGATCAGGTTGCCAGCGTGGTTGAGTTCTGGTTAGTGCCCTCTTCCTGGCTGGCAGTCAGCACCTTCTCACTGTGTCCTCACATGGCAGAGAGAGACAGCAAGCTCTCTGGTGTCTTTTTATAAGGACACTAATCCCATCATGGAGGCTTCATCCTCATGACCTCATCTAACCCTAATGCCTGTCAAAGGTCCTACCTCCAAATACTATCACACTGAGGGTTAGAGCTTCAGCATATGACCCGCAGGGCGGGGGGCACAATTCGGCCTGACCTGGGAGTGGCCTGTGACACTGAAGTGACATTGGCCCTGGGCCCTGAAGCAAGTAATCCTTGATCCTTGGCATGGAGAAGGGTTGATGGCACCAGACCCTGTGTCCTCCTCTATGCCTATCCCCTCTCACTGTCAGTAGAGATGACAAGATGTGGGTACTCCAAGAACACACCAGTGGGAGCTCACTGCAGGAAACAGAGCCTTCCTTTAGACTAAAGTTGTCCAGAGGTGTGGCTCAGAGAAAAGCAGCAGCCCCCTGCCTTAAGCCCTCACTTCACCTTCAGATCCCACTGACAGCCCACTTAGCCCCAGCCCACTTAGCCCCACTTCACCTTCAGATCCCACTGACAGCCCACTTAGCCACTCACTTCACCTTCAGATCCCACTGACAGCCCACTTAGCCACTCACTTCACCTTCAGATCCCACTGACAGCCCACTTAGATTCACCTGGTGTTCCCAGGGAACACAGCCTCTCCCACTCTGCATCCCCAGCATTTTGTGTGGAATTAGGCAGACAGTGCAGGGGGCAATGGCCGCCCACAGGCTCCCATCCTCTCTCTCAGTGGGCACCAGTCCCATCAATGGGATGATGTGGGCTCTAACTGCAGCACCACCTGCTCTGTTTCTCTGAAGTTAGCCTCTAGGCCCTGTCCCAAAACTATTTTCTTTTCTCTCTGCTATTCCTTTATCTTCTCTGCCTCCTGGATAAGGGTCCCTTCATTTACACTACAGAAAGAAATAGGAGCAGGTCTTGCCCTCAGAGAGGATTCCTAGGGTATTTGGGGTCCATCCCAGGGCATTACTTCTATGGAGAGAAAATGGGAGAAAGGAAGGATGCATGGGCATGTAGGAGATGAGAAAGAGGTCCTAGAAAGGTAGGGAAAGAAGAATGGAGGCAAGGAGGACAGGGAGAGATGAGGAAGGACCAGCTCAGGAGGGCTTCAGCTTCAAGGAGAGGCAGGATATACAAGACAGTGGCCTGGACCTCCTATCCCCCAAGACCCACAGCAGGGGTAGAAGAAGCCTTGTGATCTAGCTGGAAGAGGCTCTGCAGACCCAAAGATATAGTTGGAAAGTCATGGGTCTCTAGAACACACTCTATCTAGTTCTGCAGAATAAGAGGGGGCCTGTTCTGGACCTGGGTCCTCTTAGATGTCATGGTGGACTCACTCTGGACTTGAAGCATAAATCCTGCACCAACCAGGAACAGGGACTGTGTGCAGCAAGGCACAGGACTGGAACAAAATCTCCAACCCCTTTGTCACAACAGGTACTCCAAAAATGTGCTGAATTAATGTATGAAGGAATAAATGAAGTAAAACAACTCAAGAAAACACATGGAAAATTTAACAATATTTGTTCTTTCAATCCATAAGCATGAATATTGTTAAAATGTCTATGCTACCCAGAGCAATCTATACATTTTAATGCAAGCCCTATCAAAATATCATCAACATTTTTCACAGAACTGGAACAAACAACCTTAAAATTTGCATGAAACCAAAAGACATCAAATAGCATGAAGAAAGATGAAAAAGAAAACGAAAGCTGGGGGCATCACAATTCTCGACTTCAAGCTGTATTACAGACCTGTAATCATCAAGATATTATGGCATTGGCAAAAAAACAGACACATAGATCAATGGAACAGAATAGAGAACCCAGAACTGGACCCTCAACTCTATGGTCAACTTATGTCCAACAAAGTGGGAAAGAATATCCAGTGGAAAGAAGACAGTCTCTTCAACAAATGGTGTTGGGAAAATTGGACACCCACATGCAGAAGAATGAAACTGAACCATTCTCTCACACCATACACAAAAATAAACTCAAAATGAATGAAACATCTAACTGTGAGACAGGAATCCAACAAAATCCTATAGGAGAACACAGGCAGCAACCTCTCTGACCTCAGCCACAGCAAGTTTTTGCTAGACACATCTCCAAAAGCAAGGGAAACAAAGGCAAAATGTTTCCTCATTCTTTTCCTCACCTTGACTTCCTCAAGATAAGCTCTTGCACAGCAAAGGAAACAGTCAACAAAACCAAAAGACAACCTACAGAATAGGAGAAGATATTTCCAAATGTCTTATCAGATAAAGGGCTAATATCCAACATCCAGAAAGAACTTCTCAAACTCAACACCCAAAAAACAACAAATCTGGTCAAGAAATGGGCAGAATATATGAACAGACATTTCCCCAAAGAAGACATACAAATGGCCAAAAGAAACATGAAAAAATATCCAATATCACTCAGCATTAGGGAAATTCAAATCAGAATCACAATGAGACCACCTCACACCAGTCAGAATGGCTGAAATCAACAACTCACGAAACAATGCAAGTTGGTACAACCACTCTGGAAAATAATATGAGAAAAGTTTAAAATAGGGCTATCCTATGGCCAAGAAATTGCACTACTAGGTATTTAGCCAAAGGATACAAAGGGGTACATGCACCCCAATGTTTATAGCAACAGCTACCACAATAGCCAAACTATGGAAAGAGCCTAGATGTCCATCAACAGATGAATTGATCAAGAAGATGTGGTATATATATATATAATGAAATACTACTCAGCCATAAAAAAGAATGAAATCTTGCCATTTGCAATGATGTGGATGGAACTTAGAGGGTGTTATACTAAGTGAAATAAGTCAATCAGAGAAAGACAAATATATGATTTCACTCATACATGAAAACAAAACAAAACAGAGGGAAATTGGGGAAAAGAGGGAAAAATAAAATAAGAAGAAAACAGGGAGAGAGACAAATCATAAGAGACTCTTAAGCATAGGAAGCAAACAGAGTTGCTGGAGGGGAAGTGGGTGGGGGGAAGGGGTAACTGGGTGATGGGCACTAAAGAGGGCATTTGATATAATGAGCACTGGGTGTTATATGCAACTGATGCATCTGATATATGCAACTGATGAATCACTGAACTCTACTTCTGAAACTAATAGTATACTGTATGTTAATTTAATAAAATAAAATATTTTTAAATCATGCAAAATATGAAGCACTGTACAGATATAATGAGATTTTTTCTCCACCCCGCATAATTCTGTCTTCCTTTCATATTTCTGGAATACAATCCTTAGCCCCAGTTTCCCACTCTTCAAGAAGTTGTCTCATGTCATGTTCAAATGGTCTTCTGCCCCTCTGGACTTGCTCCTCTTAGCTTTTATCTGTAATGTCAATTGTCAGGTGAAATTCCAGGAACCCGGATATCCAGATATCCACTACCAAACCCCACCAGAGGCCTCTGTGTGTGTTGCATTTACCAAGAAGCATCCACCGTGATAACATCAGATAGGTAATCAACTTATCCTTCTCAGGCTCTTACACTGGATTTGCTGAGAATTTTAGAGCACAGTCCTGCAGGGTGGTGATGATGTGCTGGGTAGGTTCTCCAGTTCCAGCCATGGTACTCTCAATCCCATGGCAAATTGTCCCCTATGGTAGGCAGAATGATGGCACCCCCAAAGATGCCAACGTCCTAATCCAGACAACCAGTGACCATGTTACCTTACACAGTAGAAAGCACTTTGCAGTTGTGATTATGTTTAGAATCTTGGGATGGGGGAAACTATCCTGGATTATCCAGGCAGGCCAGGTGCAAGCACAGGATTTTTATAAGATGGAGGTAGAAGAGCAGAACCAGAGGAGAGGTCATGTGATAGAGGCAGAGCTCAGAGAGACTGGCCACAAGTCAAGGAATGCAGGCAGCTTCCAGAAGCTAAGAAAGGCAGGGAAGCAACTTCTCCCACAGAGACTCCGGAGGGAATATACTGTTAACACCTGATTTTAGCCCATTTTAGACTTCAGGCCTCCAAAATAATAAGATTGTAAATCTATGGTGTTTTATGCTGCTAAAAATAATAGTAATTTGTACAGTAGCCTTAGGAAACAAATACACACCCCATGCTTTTGCTCATTTCGTCAACCAAAATTGTGTTGTCTCACACAAATAAGTGATTATTTGTACTGAGGTCTATTAGACAACTCTCAGAGGCTTACAGCAGGCCATTTTTTTTAATTACAGAGAAATAAATTAAGTCAGCCTCTCTCAAAGGTAATTAGTCATATTCCAGTGTGTTTCTATCTCTGTGAAATTTCATTATGCTGCAATGATACCACATGTTTTTGTATCGGCCTTTTCTCACTTACCACCAAAGCATAAGCATTTCCCTGCTATTCCAAACTCCAGCAAAGTCCATGACTGGTTATAGAGCTCTCATCAAATCTCTCCTTAGCCCTCCTGTGCAACTAACAGATGGTCTCTCCAGCTCTACAGTTCTGACAACACCAGGGGTTTCTGCTGTGAGTTTCTTACTGCTTCTTCAAATGGATTCCTAAAATCAGAATAAACAAATCAAAAATATATAAGTGTTAACCAAGTAAAAAAGTCCTTTCTGTAAACTAGGTCCTGATGTCCACCCTAACTAGGTGTGTCCCCTTTAAACTTGGTAGCATCGTAAAAAGGCCATTATCAAATCCTAGCTAATGGGACTATTTCCCCAAAATGGTATCATTTTTCTTTTATCTGCCTCCAGTAGCTGGGAGATGGAACCCTCAGATCATAGATGTTTTCCTTTAGTTCTGCTTATTTTCACAGCCACTTGTACATGCAAGCCATGAACCCCTAGTTCACAGAGACAAATGAACCACAGACCCGTCCTCAGGGAGCCTGTGATCCTCTCAGGAGACAAGACATGTACACATGGAGTGGGACACAAGGAACCATGCTTCATGTCATAGTCCACTCGGTCCATTTGCCCAATGTGTCCTTCCTGACACATGCAGGGAGCAAACTCCTCTGTAAAGACACCTGACCCCTGACAGAGGTGACCCCTCCTCTGACTTCCTGACCCCTGGCAGGACCAACATCTTCTCTGACTTTCTGCCCCCTGAAAGGGCTGACCCCTCCTCTGAGCCTCCATGGAATATTACTCAGCCATAAAAAAGGAAGTCTTGCCATTTGCAACAACATGGATGGAGCAAGAGTGTAAATAAGTGAAATAAGTCACACAGAGAAAGGCAAATACCATATGACTTCACTTACATGTGGAATTTAAGAAACAAAACAAATGAGCATAGGGAGGAATAAAAGAAAAGAAAACCAAGAAACACACTCATAACTACAGAGAACAAACTGATGGTTACCAGAGGGGAGGTGGGGTAGGGGTAGGTGATGAGTGATACAGGTGATGGAGATTAAGGCATGAACTTGTTATGAGCACCAAGTAATGTATAGAATTCTTAAATCACTCAGTTGTACATTTGAAACTAATATAATACTATATATTAACCATACTAGAATTAAAAATTTTTTTAAAGCCTCTCTCAAAAAAAAATAAATAAAAGTTTTAAAAAGCCTCTCTCTCCTGTTCTGTCCAAGCTCTGGGCCCTCAGACCAGTAGCACTGGCTCCATCTTGGAGCTGGTGAAAAATGTCAAACCTGGGATCCCTACCCAGAATGGCTGAACCCACATATGCTCTTTGACAAAATCCCTGGGAGATGTGCCGGCACATTTGGTCTGAAGCCACACAGAATACAGTCATTCACAGCTAGCTCTGTAGGTCTCTTGGCTCCTTCACAGTGAAAGAGAAGTGGTTTCTGAAAATCCCAGGACCCTTCTCCCAAGGGTGGCTATAAATGTGGCTGTGCCCATCAAATCCTGCACTCACAAGACAGCCTCTTCTCAGGACATACTCATACAGAGGGAAGATAGCTTGATAGAAAGACTGGGTTTCTAGCAACTCAAATGCAGGGGAAATTGACGTCAGAAGACAAAAAAGCTGTCAAGTTTCTTTGTTCCGATGTCTTTAAAAACGTGTTTCATAAAAACAGAGATAACTTAAATAAATTAACATTAGGGAGGAGAGGTTTTGGAAAGACTTAGCCATGTCTCCACAGGAAGGTTCAATGCAATGACAGGCTCCACTCCCAGGGAGGTACTGCTGGTGTTTATGAAACATTTAATTCCAGAGAAGTGAAGGCCAGAAATTTCTAACTTCATAACTATAGGAAATTTGAAGGAAGTCTATTTCTTTTTTTTATTAGTTTCAGAGGCAGAATTTAGTGATTCATCAGTTGCATATAACACCAACACCCAGTGCTCACTACATCAAGTGCCCTCCTTAGTATCCATCACCCAATTACCCCATCATCTCACCCACCTCCCCTCCAGCAACCCTAAATTTGTTTCCTATAGTTAAAAGTCTCTTATGGTTTGTCTCCCTCTCTGTTTTTATCATATTTAATTTTCCTTCTCTTCCCCTATGTTATTCTGTTTTGTTTCTTAAAATTCATATATAAGTAAAATCATATGGCATTTGTCTTTCTCTGATTTATTTCACTTAGTATAATACCCTCTAGTTCCTAGGGGAAAGGCTCCCAGTGCTTCCCCATTGAGAATGATATTTGCTGTGGGCTTTTTGTAGATGGCTTTTAAGATGTCAAGGAATGTTGCCTCTATCCCTACACTCTGAAGAGTTTTGATCAGGAATGGATGCTGTATTTTGTCAAATGCTTTCTCTGCATCTATTGAGAGGATCATAAGGTTCTTGCTTTTTCTCTTGCTGATATGATGGTCATCAAGACAGTGTGGTACTGGCACGAAAACAGACACATAGATCAATGGAACAGAATAGAGAATCCAGAAGTGGACCCTCAACTTTATGGTCAACTAATATTCAACAAAGGAGGAAAGACTATCCACTGGAAAAAAGACAGTCTCTTCAATAAATGGTGCTGGGAAAATTGGACATCCACATGCAGCAGAATGAAACTAGACCACTCTCTTTCACCAGACACAAAGATAAACTCAAAATAGATGAAAGACCTAAATGTGAGACAAGATTCCATCAAAACCCTAGAGGAGAACACAGGCAACACCCTTTTTGAACTCGACCACAGTAACTTCTTGCAAGATACGTCCACGAAGGCAAAAGAAACAAAAGCAAAAATGAACTATTGGGACTTCATCAAGATAAGAAGCTTTTGCACAGCAAAGGATACAGTCAACAAAACTAAAAGACAACCTACAGAATGGGAGAAGATATTTGCAAATGACGTATCAGATAAAGGGCTAGTTTCCAAGATCTATGAAGAACTTCTTAAACTCAACACCAAAGAAACAGACAATCCAATCATGAAATGGGCAAAAGACATGAACAGAAATCTCACAGAGGAAGACATAGACATGGCCAACATGCACATGAGAAAATGCTCGCATCACTTGCCATCAGGGAAATACAAATCAAAACCACAATGAGATACCACCTCGCACCAGTGAGAATGGGGAAAATTAACAAGTCAGGAAACCACAAATGTTGGAGAGGATGCAGAGAAAAGGGAACCCTCTTGCACTGTTAGTGGGAACATGAACTGGTACAGCCACTCTGGAAGACTGTGTGGAGGTTCCTCAAAGAGTTAAAACTAGACCTGCCCTACGACCCAGCAATTGCACTGCTGGGGATTTACCCCAAAGATACAGATGCAATGAAACGCCGGGACATCTGCACCCCGATGTTACTTTTTCATGTTTCTTTTGGCCATCTGTATGTTTTCTTTGGAGAAATGTCTGTTCATATCTTCTGCCCATTTCTTGTTGGTTTTGGGGTGTTGAGTTTGACAAGTTCTTCCTGGATGTTGGACATTAGCCCTTTATCTGATAAGACATTTGCAAATATCTTCTCCCATTCAATAAGCATGCAAATTGGCAAAGAATAAGTCAAACTTTCACTTTGCAGATGACATTATTTCTACGTAGAAAATCCAAAAGATTCTAATCCAGAAATTGCCAGACTCATAGGAATTAAGTGGCAGGATATAAAATCAATGCACAGAAGTCAGTTACATTTCTAAACACTGAGGTAGAAGAAAGAGAAATGAAAGAATCAACCCCATTTACAATTATACCGAAAACCACAAGATAGCTAGGAATAAACCTAGCCAAAGAGATAAAAGATCTGTACTCTGAAAACTATAGAACACTTATGAAAAAAACTGAGGAAGACACAAAGAAATGGGAAAACATTCCATGCTTATGGATTGGAAGAACAAATATTGTTAAAATGTCTATGCTACCCAAAGCAATCTACATATTCAACAAAAACCATGTCAAAATACCATCAGCATTTGTCACAGACCTGGAACAAGCAATTCTAAAATTTGTATGGAACCACAAAAAAAATAATAAATAACCAAAGAAATGTTGAAAAAGAAAACCAAAACTGGAGGCATCACAATTCTGGATTTCAAGCTGTATTGCAAAGCTGTAATCATCACGACAGTATGGTACTGGCAAAAAAACAGACAAGAAATCAGTGGAACAGAATAGAGAACCCAGAAATGAACTCTCAACTCTATGGTCAACTAATCTTTGACAAAGCAGGAAAGAATATCCAGTGGAAAAAAGACAGTCTCTTCAACAAATGGTGCTGGGGAAATTGGAAAGCCACATGAAGAAGAATGAAACTGGACCATTTTCTGCAAAGGTAGACTTAAAATGGATTAAAGATGTAACTGTGAGACAGGAATCCATCAACGTCCTAGAGGAGAACACAGGCAGCACCCTTTTTTATCTCAACCATAGCAACTTCATGCTAGGTATGTCTCTAAAGGCAAGAGAAACAAAGGTAAAGATTAACTATTGGGACTTCATCGAGATAAAAAGGTTTTGCACAGCAAAGAAAACAGTCAGAAAAACTGGGAGAAGGTCTATTTCAAAAGATCAGTAGTCAGATTAAATTCGCCAAGAGAAATCATGATGTGATCATCTAGGAAAAAGAGTTTTAGGGAAGTCAGATTAAAACAGGCTTTTCCTCTGGGTCTGGCTGTGGCTATCACCTGGAAATTCTCACCTGGAAATCCTCAGTAATCCCATCGAGGCCATTTCTCATCATCATTCATTGAAGGGCACCTCAGACAGGAGGAGCCACAGCAGAGCAATTTAAGGGGTGGGACATGTTGGGTTTCAGTCTCTGTCTGTTATCTCACACCAGATGCCACCTTTGGTTTCACTGCACATGTGTCATTGGACTTCCCTCTCTTTTCTCATTTCATTTTTAAAGGTAGGCCTTTAGGATCTTCAGATATGTGCCTAGTATTCACAAAGACTGTAAAAATTATATGCCATGTGTCTTTTCCTCTGCCAAAAGCAAACTTGATTGTGAAAGCATTTACTCAGGTAGAGAGGCCTAACTGCATTTTCCACACTCAACCCTAGAATCATGGTTTTCAGAAGTAGGAAGTCTCCAGAACATCTAGTTCCTTACACAGAATTGGGAGACCTTAAATTCGGGGTTTGTGAAGACCACACCAGGATTTCTTGAAATGACTGAGTCCACATTCTGGAATAAAAACTATGTCGCACAGTGGATAGGGCAAACTTAAACCAATAAGATATAAAGATGCTTAGTGCAGACCTGGGGCCATCTCGTTTAGAGTGACTTCAACAGGGAGACACAGCAAACTGAAGGCACTGCTGACAGTAAGAATGCATGGTCTCTCATAACGAGGTGGCCATGGCTGGCTAGAGTGCAGCCTCCACATGTCCTTGGCTATACCCTCTGCTGATTGTGGTATCACTGTTGAGCTAGGAACAGGCCACATCCAGACATGGAAGCACCAACAATGAGAAAGACTGTCTTCCTTCTCGAGGCTTTTGCTTGGAGCTAAAGAACTTTCCCAGAGCCCCAGCATTTGCCTCCTCGCACCCCACTCCCCCACCCCTGCTCAGGCCTAAACCAGCAAGGTACAAGCCACACAGAGGAGGGTTAGGAAGGGGAAGAAGGGCAGCCCGGCATGGGTGCCATGGCCATGACAGTGACAGTAGGACTTAGGTTTCTACTCATTCAGGAAGGAGAGCAGAGGGGTGGGGAGGAGGGCCCCACAGGCCCCTAGAGCTGGCAGCCACTAGGGTAGTTCAGTGCTGGAGAACAGAGAATCAGCAACTGGGCTGGTGCCACATGTTCCACTGACTTTGGGATCCTGTGGCTGCTTAGACTCCCTGATTTATTTCCTCATCAGTAAAATGAAGGTTTACAAGATAATGTAGGAAAAGTGCTGCTTTATGGTGGGCACTCATTAAAGCATGGTTTAATATCATTATTTTTGCTGCGATTTTGCAACTACCAAGAAGACCCCATTAAAAAAAAAATCTTTGCCGTTACTCTGATGCTTTAATTAATTTCCTATCTGCTGGTTGGGGCCTCAAAGTTTTCCACAATCTAATCAGGCATGAGACTGGAAATAGAAATCCCTACAGAAGAGCATGCCGTGGCCAACACATGCCCAGAGGGAGATGACAATAAGCACAGGAGCCCAGCCCTTCTCCACCAACAAGCCTGCTTTTGTTCCTATACAGAATGGTATCAAACACTTGCCTGAACACAGATGTTAACCTGGGGGTTAGAGGTTAAGACTAATCAGACACAGAGAAAGGAACACTCCAGGATCCTGAAAAGGAAGGATCCAGTGTCAGGGACACTGTCACTGAAGACAAGGTGGACATGTCCCTATCTCTGCTGTTTGTGTACTGGGTTGACCATCGGGCTTGCCCCTGCCCCAGGCTCTCCATCTCTAAGGCTGGACTTAGCCTGTTGTCAGCCCCCTGCACAAGTGATCACTCTTGCCTCTTCATTCTGACCTGTGGGATCCACCAGCTGCAGTCCAGGAATGTCCTGCCTTACCCTGGGCCCACCTGGAGCAGCTCTGAGCCAGGAACTGAGCCCTGGGCTCTTGCCAGGGGCCTTGTGTCTAGGGAGCTTCCTCTCAGCTCCTGTAGAATGACCAGTCCCATATCAGGGGCCACACAGTGACAGCAGAGAACAGGAGGATGGGACCAACCTACCAGCTCCCCAGCCAGCCATATGTCTAGGGCCCCACACCTGTATCTAAATCCTCTGTCAACTTCTACTTGTGTAAATAGAAACTGGCAGTCTCTTCCTGACAGAACCAGTATGAGATTTACATAAAATAGCAATAAAAATGAAGTTCAGCAATGCAAGACACAGTGCAGGAGGGGCCAGGCCCCAAATGGTGCCACCAGCACCAAAACCCTCTTGGGGGTAGGCTGTTCCTGACTCACCTTAAATGCCCTCGGCTCACCGGCATCCACCCACTGGTGCCTGCTTCTTGGCTCTGCCTGGAGGGCTGACACCTCCAGGCTGGTCTATATGGCTCCTGGGTGCTAATCCTTCTGCATTCAGGCTACCCTGCTGGACCTGCTCCCAACAGAGAAGTACCTTCAAACCCCAGGAGGTCACAACATCATGACAGCCTCTGGCTCAGTGGAAAGCACTGTCCTCTTACAGCCCCATTCCTCAGGAAAGGAAAAGCTCACTGAATTTCTATCAGTTCAGTGGGAGTAAAGCAGACTTTTCTCCAGGGCTTTTCAATAAGTCCAATCTTTGTATCCATTCTCACCAATTTATGACTGTGTGTTTCCCACCTGATCCTGCCTTCTCATTGGCTGGCTGACCAAACATTATTTCAGAGCTGGTCTGTGGAGTAGATAGACAGTGCAGTCAACATGCAGGCAGTGTGGTCTCTCTCAGCCCTCCCAGGACAGTAACAGCACCTTTTTTAAAAAAAGATTTTATTTATTCATGAGACACACAGAGGAGGCAGAGATGTAGGCAGAGAGAGGAGCAGGCTCCCTGCAGGGAGCTCGATGCTGGACTCAATTCCAGGATGCTGGGATCAGGACCTGAGACAAAGGCAGATGCTCAACCACTGAGCCACCTAGGTGCCCCAGCAACAGCACCTTGATGCCAAGGTGGGGTCTGCTTGGGTCACACCCCTCAGGACCTCCTCTCATTCTCCCTCAAAAGCCTAGCTACAGTGTGAGCCCATGCTCTACTTTCCATGAGAATCAGAACAGAAAAGAGAGAGATGGAGAATGCCAGAATCTGCTGCCGAGTCAGCCAGATGAATAGCCAATTTAGTTCTGCCAGGTTGCAGCAGGGGTCCCTTATCGGCCCACTGCAAAAATCAATCAACACAGACCAGGTCGTACAGAGACACGAGAGGAGGAAAGAGCCTTCAGGTCTGCTCCTTGTAAATCAGCATGTAGTTTTGCATCATTTCTTCTGATTGTAAATCTATATCCACCACAGAAAATTAGGAAATAGGGTAAGATGAAGAAATAAAGGCTATCTATAATTCTGCTGCCCAGAGAGACCCACTATTATTAGTTCAGTACATTTTTATCTGGTCTATATTTTTCAGAGGTGAAGTATTGAACATCCAGTTTGGTACCCGGCTTTTTTTCAGTTAATATTTTATACTATCATTTTCTTCCTTAAATACCCCCCAAAACATGACCTCTAGTAGCTGTGTGATGTCACACTGCACAGATATTTTTGCTAATTTCTCATTGCTAGATATCATGTTGGTCTCCAGGATTTTCGCTATTTTAAAAAGCAGTATAGTGATACTTCTTGGTCACAGATGGTTTCCACAGCTCTAAGGCATCCTTAGGTAACTGTGGCAGCCAGCAGCCAGCTGTCCTCCTGTACACACAGCTGGGCTGCATCCCATCCTCCTTGCAGATGGGAGTGCCTGTGCCTGAGCTCCACCCATGCATATCCCACTCGTGTTCCCATGGAAACCACATGTTCAAAATGGCAGAACCTTTATCAGTCTATGTCCCTGAATGACCACAGGGGGAAAGAGCTACCATAAGATCTGTTCCACAGCCCAGGTGAGTCCTGTGAATAGGAAATAAACTTTTGTTGTATTAAGCCATTACCTGTTTGGGTCTTGTCAAGAGTTTAGCCAAGCTACTCCATGGTACTGCTGCCTCAACATCCATTTCATTTGGCTAATAGGCCTATGGGGACCTTAAGTTGATACTAGCCCCTCATGCAAGTGCATGCCCTAGATAATGGCCCACAGAGTCACAAGTTAGTTCCTGAAAGGACTTTCCCAATAGCCATTGTGATCATCCTTCCCAGCCTTTCTCCTTGACACTCCTTAGCACCCATAGAGCTCCCAAAACTCCTTTCTCTTTGGTTTGAATTTACCAATCTGGCCTTAGCCCAGGAACCCAAAAGCACTCTACTCACAGAGTCTAATAAGTCCATGAGCCACATGTCCTATGGATCTCCCCGTCTGCACTCTGCCTTGACTTCTATGCTTGGTTTCCCATCACATGCCATGACCTTCCTTGCTCTAGGACTTGTTAGTAATAAACTGCTCTACTGTAATTTCTCTTGTGGTCTGTTATTGAATCATGGCTCACCATCCAACACCCTGTGCTCCACTGAACAGATGTTAATTTAACACTAGCATCACAAACAGGATGGTAGAGGCATGCTTGCTATCAACAAATGGGAATGCCTTTTAGCTGTGAATGGTGGGCTGGCTTTCCAGGAGGCTAATTCTATCTAGAGAGAGAGATCCACTGCTTGCTAGTGTTCATTCACACTCTTTGCTTGGCAGTATACTGTCTATGCAGAGTGCTGCTTCAATTTCCCATCCCAAAGTGAAAGTTGGGAAAGAAACAAACAGGATTATCCCAAACTTCAAAGTATCACTCATTGATGCTGTTTGAGGTACCCTGAATGTGTTGTCATTTGCCTGCTAACACACCACAGAGGATGAATTTCCCCAGCAGGTATTCAATTTTGGGTGTGTTTCTCAACTCTAAAGGTAGACCTAGCTGTCCACTGTTAGAATTGACTAAGATTTTTTAAAGGTTCTGTTGTGTTAGTTAATAGCCAGGACATGCTAATGGCAACCTCACCCAAGGATGGGCTTCCACAAAAAGGTGCCAGGCAATGACTTTGGGAGCAGGAAGAGATTCCACTGTTTGTAGGTGGCTCTGGAACACCAAGTCCTAACTAATATAATAGGGGCACCCTACCCTCACTCAGGAAGTTGTGGCTCCTCACAAAATCAGGTGCAGCAGAGGCGCTCAGTTCTTCTATTGCTGTGTGCCTTGCTGCTGTTACACCTAATCCCCCACCCCTATGGGATATTGTGGTTCCTACCCCTGGCACATGGTGGAATGAGATCTAATGGCTCGAGCACCTACTATCATCTAAAGTGCCCAGGGAGTTAGCAAGCTCCTCACTAAATGTAAAATGCCCGCAGAAGTGGCCGAGCCACTGCTCAGCACAAGGATACCAACATGCCAAAGCGCCGATCCTGCTCATCATGAAAATCCTTCTTAACCAGATATGTGCTCATCCCGTTTGGCCGACAAGACATCATAGATTGATTCAGATCAAGGTACACATTTCACCTCCTAAGTGGATCAGTTACAGGCTCTATAACTGGAATCTTAAGGAATTTCTGCCTAACTTGCCAGCTCCAAGCAGCTAGACATATCAAGAGGCACAATGGCCTATTCAAAGATGTACTCCTCAAGCTTTTAAACAAGTGGTTCTCCAGATGGACAGAAAATTTACCCCAACCTCCAATACTGCTTGATTCCTGACCCTCAGGTCTCCATGCCCACGCCACCAACTACCAGTTTTCTCCAAAGACCCCCTCCATAAAAGGAGGGGAACTTCTCCTTTGACATCAGGGAAGACGTCATGTTTACTAGATAAGTGCTCCTCTCACCATTGTGATCTTCCCCTTGTCTCACCATCTTCCACATGCTGACAACTTGAACAGTATGATCCCCTTTGTGTAAAAATCCAAAGGGAAAACCCCTACCAAATTGCTTAGAGATCATGATTCTACAGATTTCTGGGCCCAAATGATGGTCCAGTACCAGCCATGAATGAAGCTAAGGCCACCAGCTTTGCCTCACTATTCAGATTATAAAGGCTGGCTAATTAAACCAAATTCATCAGATTTTGTAGAAGATTGAAATTACAGCTTCAGGGAAAATAGCAGAACTGAGTGAATCTCAGAGGAAAAAAGGCCCTTCACCTCATAGATACCAGCCACATCAGGAAATGAAATCCAAGCAGAAACCCTAGGATCTGGTGGTCTCTATTAGCAGACCCCAGCCAGGCACTACCCAACCATAGAGAAAGAAGTAAAGGACCTCTTCCTCCAGAGTAGCCACATTGCCTTTGGTCAGCATCCAGATTGTTTGTCTCAAAGGAGGCCCCTGCAAGGTAGCCAAATACAAATGCCCCCCTTGGTTGTGACTATTATTCTTATTGTGTACAGCCTAGGTAATAGGGTTGCTAGTAGAGCCCTCAGGCTTAACCCCATCTCAGGAGATATGCTGAGACAAAATCAGTCAGGTGCAAATATACTGCAGGATGGCTAAGCACAAGTGCTGATGGGCCCTGGTAGAAGAGATTCAGGCAGCATGCCACCAGGCATGGATTCTGACCCAGAGCTTACCTCCTTCTAAATTAAATAGTACCAACAGAAGCAATGTTTTAAAGAGTCACTCCCTCTTTATACTATGGCCCTCTCAATGTAACCAAATCCTATCCACCTAGCTGGCAGATTTATGCTCTAATTATCTTAGTTTTAATGGGGCCTATCTCTGGATTATAAAAGTTTCATCCATAAAATGTCCCTACAACAAGCCTATCAAAGTACCCAGATTTCATACACATTGTGAATGGTGTCCCCACAAACCTCGGTCAGGGACATCACATGCTCTTCATGAGGTATGCTCCTGATGATCCAAGGGAGCCCACTGAGGTCAGCTTACCTAGCTAGCAGTAGAGCCCACACTTGTAGTTCCATTCTGAGCCAGCCTCTAGCCCATGTATTCAGAATGTAACACTGGCAGTCACTCCTACCCTTCACAGATCTCCCTTGGGATGGTCACTCCCCACCAGACTGGCTCCATCACCTTTAAGTATACCAACATCTCAGAGACACTGCCCCAGCTGAAGAGCTCATGGTTAGAGAAAACTGTGCTGCTAGTTCCTGGGATCCCTTCTCTCTGCTCCACATGCCTGTGTTTGGCTTCTTCCCTGGATGCATGGAAATTCCTCAGTTTTACAAAGAGTTGTTTTTCTGGGCACAATGTCTGACCCACCTGCGTTCATCATCTTTAGCCAAAATTCTTCCCTGGCCTCCTCTTGGGCAGAGGTGAACAAGTGCTGCATCAGTAATCCATGTCAAGAGTTTTCCACTGAAACTCTCACACACACTGCCCGTAAAGGCCAGCCAGGTATTCCTGAACCAATGTTAGTGTTACTGTGATGCTGTGGGAAGCAGAGTGTAGCACTCCAACAAGCTCCGAATCCTCCCCAAACCACTGTTGTGGGACAGCCCTTAGCACTGCTATCTTTGCCAGACACTGAGGATTCTGGGGTTTCTCAGAGGTCTACCTCCCTATACATCAACCTACCCTTTCTTCTCCACTGGTGTTTGGGAGGCATTTAGACAGATTTCCATAGTCTGTGGTTGGCTCCAGAAGTGTCAATATTCCAGTAATTGTATTAACCTTTTTTTAAAGATTTATTTATTTATTTATTTATTTATTTATTATTATTTATTATTATTTATTTATTCATGATAGAGAGAGAGAGAGAGAGAGAGAGGCAGAGACACAGGCAGAGGGAGAAGCAGGCTCCATGCCGGGAGCCCGACACGGGACTTGATCCCGGGACTCCAGGATCGCGCCCTGCCAAAGGCAGGCGCCAAACCACTGAGCCACCCAGGGATCCCAATTGTATTAACTTTTAACATGCAGAGTGATTTTTGTCCTTTCATTCTAGTTATTTCCACCCCTATGTTTTCCATCAAGTAGAGAAGGAATTGTATCAACTCACCAAAATTTAGCTAAGAAACTTTTGGGAAGAAAACAAGGTGGACAAAAAAAGACTGTTCCTTAAAACTGTGATGTGCTCTGCAGATTGGGGGGGAGGGGGCAGGCACACGAAGTTAAGTCTGCAGGAAAGCAGGCTGTACATACTATAGGCCTGCAGGCTTCCTCCCCGATCCACCCTCCATGCATCATGCTACTCCACCCCATGGCTCTGGGGCCTGGCTGTGGGACTTGCTTTGACAAATGGGATGCTAACAGATGCAACACTCATGCTTACACAGTTGGATACCCTCTTGCATCCCTGCCAGCATGAGGGTATCTGCTGCCTCCCAGCCACCCACAGACATGAATGCAAGAAATAGATGCTGCTGGCTGTAAGAATTAGAGATGTTGTGAGCATATCTTGCAGAGCAAAAGCTGACTTATACAGAGAGCATTTTCTCTAGGCCCCCATTTTCTCTAAGATATAATAATCATATCCTGGAAATGATGCCACAAATCCCCACATGGCCTTAGGGCTCCCAGTTGTGGCCTTGGAAACTCTCACCTCTCCTCATGGTCAGAGGTGTGATACAGGACTCCCTGGAAGAAACTTATCACCATCAAGAGGACCACTTTCTAGCAATTTTTTTTCTCCAGCAATTTTTTAAAAATATTTTTAATATGTAAAATTTAATGTATAATACATTACTCCTAATATCAACGTGGAAATGTTTAAAAGACACAAAAGCCTTCAGGGTACCTGGGTGGCTCAGTTGGTTAAATGTCTGACTCTTGATTTCTGCTCAGGTCATGATCTCAGGGTAAGGGAATCAAGCCCCATGTCAGACTACATGCTCAGGGCAGATTCTGCTTAAGATCCTCTATCTCCCTCTCCCTCTGTTCCACTCCTTCTAAAATAAATCTGGGGATCCCTGTGTGGCTCAGTGGTTTAACGCCTGCCTTCAGCCCGGCGCGTGATCCTGGAGTCCCAGGATCAAGTCATCAAGTCCCACATCAGGCTCCCTGCATGGAGCCTGCTTCTTCCTCTGCCTGTGTCTCTGCCTCTCTCTCTCATGAATAAACAAATAAAATCTTTAAAATAAATAAATAAATAAATCTTAAATATATATACATATATATATGTATGTGTATATATATATATACATATATATGTATATGTGTGTGTCTGTATATATATATATATATATATATATATATATATATATATATATATAAATAAATGTAGCTTTAAAAAACAGATACAATGGGATGCCTGGGTGGCTCAGCAGTTGAGTGTCTGCCTTCAGCTCAGGGTGTAATCCTGGGGTCCTGGGATCAAGTCCCACATCAGGCTTCCTGCACGGAGCCTGCTTCTCCCTCTCCATGTCTCTCATAAATAAATAAATAAATAAATAAATAAATAAATAAATAAATAAATAAATAAATAAAATGTTTAAAAAAAAAAAACAGATACAAAAGCCTTATAGTGAAAATATCCCCTGCCTCCTTCCCTTCAACCCCTATGTCCTAGGCCTCCACCCAGACTTAAGGCCATGCACATTCCTGCTTGAATTTCACTCCACAGTGAACACACAGCACTCTCCTCATCTCACATTTTTCACTTTGGAAATCAATGCACATCAGCAGTTAGGGAGCTTCCCTTGCATTTTTAATTATATTCCATACCTGAATATATCAGAATATATTTAATTGGTGCCTTACTGATAGACAGTGAGGCTAATATATTGCAACTGCTAACAATATCGCTGTGCACATCCTGGGAAAAATGCCACTCCTATGAATGATTGTATGGCTGCAAGGTAATTTCTGTGCACTTTCTACGTTGACACAGTGCCTTCCATAGACACTAGATCAATTTGATATTCCCTTCACCAACATATGATAATGCCTATAACCCCACAGATTTGCCAACAAGGATCATGGACTCATGGGACTTTTAATTGTATTTCTCTCATCAGAAGTGAGAAGTGAGGTTGAACTTTTATTGGTGGTGGTGTTAGTTTAAGAGCTAGTTGCTTTTGTTTTCCTGCAGAGCTTTTCTGTGTGTCCTTACAGCCTTTGCCTCTTTTCTATGGGTTATTGTAGGAACTGTTCTGGTAAAGACATGAATGCTTTTTATGTAAATATTTACCTTCATCTGTGTTTGCTTCTTGACATTGTTTATATATTTCTAGGTATCAATGTGGAATCTTTTTTAACTGTCTTATAGTTGAATCCATGAATTTTCATTTATGATTTTGCAGTTTTACTAAAATAAGCTTTTAGCTTTCCCTAAAATAAGATTACCAAAAAAAAAAATTTTAACTCTCAAGTTTTTCCTAGTTATTTTTATGGTTTTATATTTAATTTTTAAAGCCTTGGTTTATCCAAAACTTACTTTGGTCTAAGGTAGGAGGTAGATAAATTCTCTTTTCCCCCAGATATCTATACAGTTTTGCCAACTCACTTCTCAAACGGTCCTATTTTTCTCATTGATTTCCACGGCTCTCCTCATCCAATACCAGCTTCCCATTAAGCCAAGTTCTGTCTCTGGAATCTAAATGAAGCAAGAAACATCTCTCCTAAAAAAATGAGTGGGAAATATCAGAAAGGGAGACAGAATATAAGAGACTCCTATCTCTGGGAAACGAACAAGAGGTGGTGGAAAGGGAGGTGGCGGGGGCTGGGGGTAACTGGGTGAT
The DNA here is from genome assembly GCF_048164855.1 of Canis lupus baileyi. NCBI lineage: Eukaryota > Metazoa > Chordata > Mammalia > Carnivora > Canidae > Canis > Canis lupus. The sequence goes on along the minus strand of NC_132857.1, from coordinate 26,156,821 downwards.
GGGCACTGAGGGGGGCACTTGATGGGATGAGCACTGGGTGTTATGCTATGTGTTGGCAAATTGAACTCCAATAAAAATGAAAAGAAAGAAAGAAAGAAAGAAAGAAAGAAAGAAAGAAAGAAAGAAAGAAAGAAAGAAAGAAAGAAAGAAAGAAAGAAAAGAAAAAAAGAAAAAAAAAGAAAAGAAAGAAAATAAAAGAAAAGAAAAGATCTCTCCTGACTGGCTCTACCACCAAAGTTGGCACAAATACAACCCAGAGCTTTCAGGGTAATCAATAAAGAGTGATTTCCTTTACTCTGGGAGATAAAACCATGCTTCATACTTCTCTAGGACTTCATTCTCCCTAGGACCTGTCAGAGTTCAGGAGGAAGGCAGATGATTCATCAGATACTTATGGGTACTACTGACTGCACTGCATCCACCTGACAAACACCTCAAAGGCCAGTGGCTGGAGCTCAATGTGTTCTACACCAGAAAGGGGAGAGCTTTCAGTCCCTGTCAGCCACAATAACTAGGTCAGCCACCATGTTCCAGGTCTGGCAGAGATCGCCAGGTTCCAGGTCTGGAGACCCGAGATTGAGTCCCACGTTGGGCTCCCTGTGTGGAGCCTGCTTCTCCCTCTGCCTGTCTCTGCCTCACTCTCTCTCTCTCTCATAAATAAATAAATAAAATCTTTAAAAAAAGTAATCTGAGTTATTGAAGAATTATATAAGTTTGAACAGTTTAAAGAAAGTCAAGAACAGATTTCTCACAGAGGAAGACATTCACATGGCCAACACGCACATGAGAAAATGCTCCGCATCACTTGCCATCAGGGAAATACAAACCAAAACCACAATGCGGAGGGAGGGGCAAGATGGCAGAAGAGTAGGGTCCCCAAGTCACCTGTCCCCACCAAATTACCTAGATAACCTTCAAATCATCCTGAAACCTACGAATTTGGCCTGAGATTTAAAGAGAGACCAGCTGGAATGCTACAGTGAGAAGAGTTCGCGCTTCTATCAAGGTAGGAAGACGGGGAAAAAGAAGTAAAGAAACAAAGGCCTCCAAGGGGGAGGGGCCCCGCGAGGAGCCGGGCTGAGGCCGGGGCGAGTGTCCCCAGGACAGGAGAGCCCCGTCCCGGAGACGCAGGAGCTGCACCAACCTTCCCGGGCGGAAAGGGGCTCCAGGGAGGTGGAGGAGGACCCAGGAGGGCGGGGATGCCCTCGGGCTCCCGGGGACACTAACAGGCACCTGCGCCCCGGGAGAGTGCGCCGAGCTCCCTAAGGGCTGCAGCGCGCACGGGGGACCCGGCGGGACCCGGAGCAGCTCGGAGGGGCTCGGGGGCGGCTCCGCGGAGGGGGCTGCGGGGCGGGAGCGAATCCAACAGCGCAGGCACCGGAGCACAGGGCGCCGGGACACAGCCCAGGGTCCAGCCTCCCCCGGGACAGGCAGAGGCCGGGAGGGCCCAGGACAGCGAGGACGCTCCTGCCCCGAGCTGAGCAGATCAGCGGCCCCGCCCCGGTGCCTCCAGGCCCTGCAGACGTTGAGCTCTGTGGTTACTGCGGGAGCTGAATCCAGGGCTGCAGAGCTGCCCCGCCACTGGGGTTGTTCCTCCTGCGGCCTCAGGCCGTGAACAACCCCCACTGAGCCCTGCACCAGGCAGGGGCAAGGAGCTCCCCCAAGTGCTCACACCTGAAAATCAGCACAACAGGCCCCTCCCCCAGAAGGCCACTGGACGGACCAGTTCCAGGGGAAGTCAAGGGACTTAAAGTATACAGAATCAGAAGGTACTCCGCCGTGTTTTTTTTTTTTTTTTTTTTCTGATTGCTTCCACCACCTTTTTCTCCCACCTTTCTTTTTCTTTCTCTTTTTCTTCTTTTTTCCTTTTTTTCTTCCTTTTTTCTGTTTTCTTTTTCTCTTTTCTTTCCTTCTTTCTCTCCTCTCTTTTTCTCCTTTTCCCAATACAACTTGCTTTTGGCCACTCTGCACTGAGCAAAATGACTAGAAGGAAAAGTTCACCTCAAAAGAAAGAAGCAGAAACAGTCCTCTCTCCCACAGAGTTACAAAATCTGGATTACAATTCAGTGTCAGAAAGCCAATTCAGAAACGCTGTATAAAGCTACTTGTGGCTCTAGAAAAAAGCATAAAGGACTCAAGAGACTTCATGACTGCAGAATTTAGATCCAATCAGGCAGAAATTAAAAATCAATTGAATGAGACGCAATCCAAACTAGAAATCCTAACGATGAGTGAGTGACATAGAAGACAATTTGATGGCAAAGAGGGAAACTGAAGAAAAAAGAGAGAGACAATTAAAAGACCATGAAGATAGATTGAGGGAAATAAACGACAGCCTGAGGAAGAAAAACATACATTTAATTGGGGTTCCCAAGGGCACCGAAAGGGACAGAGGTCCAGAATATGTATTTGAACAAATCATAGCTGAAAACTTTCCTAATCTGGGAAAGGAAAAGGCATTCAGATCCAGGAAATAGAGAGATCCCCCCCTAAAATCAATAAAAACCGTTCAACACCTTGACATTTAATAGTTAACCTTGCAAATTCCAAAGATAAAGAGAAGATCCTTAAAGCAGCAAGAGACAAGAAAGACTTTTATGGGGAGGACTATTAGGGTAACAGCAAACCTCTCCAGGGACCTGGAAGGCCAGAAAGGGCTGGCAAGATGTATTCAGGGTCCTAAATGAGAAGAACATGCAACCAAGAATACTTTATCCAGCAAGGCTCTCATTCAAAATGGAAGGAGAGATACAGAGCTTCCAAGACAGGCAGGAACTGAAAGAATATGTGACCTCCAAACCTTCTCTGCAAGAAATTTTAAGGGGGACTCTTAAAATTCCCCTTTAAGAAGAAGTCCAGTGGAACAATCCACAAAAACAGGGACTGAATAGATATCATGATGACACTAAACTCATATCTCTCAATAGTAACTCTGAACATGAACGGGCTTAATGACCCCATCAAAAGGGACAGGGTTTCAGACTGGATAAAAAAGCAGGACCCATCTATCTGCTGTCTATAAGAGACACATTTTAGACAGAAGGACACCTACAGCCTGAAAATAAAAGGTTGGAGAACCATTTCCATTCAAATGGTCCTCAAAAGAAAGCAGGGGTAGCCATCCTTATATCAGATAAACTAAAATTTACCCCGAAGACTGTAGTGAGGGATGAAGAGGGACACTATATCATACTTAAAGGATCTTTCCAACAAGAGGACTTAACAGTCCTCAATATATATGCCCCGAATGTGGGAGCTGCCAAATATTTAAATCAATTAATAACCAAAGTGAAGAAATAGTTAGATAATAATACACTTATACTTGGTGACTTCAATCTAGCTCTTTCTTTACTCTATAGGTCTTCTAAGCACAACATCTCCAAAGAAACGAGAGCTTTAAATGATACACTGGACCAGATGGATTTCACAGATATCTACAGAACTTTACATCCAAACTCAACTGGATACACATTCTTCTCAAGTGCACATGGAACTTTCTCCAGAATAGATCACATACTGGGTCACAAATCGGGTTTGAACCGATACCAAAAAACTGGGATCGTTCCTTGCATATTCTCAGACCATAATGCCTTGAAATTAGAACTAAATCACAACAAGAAGTTTGGAAGGACCTCAAAAATGTGGAGGTTAAGGACCATCCTGCTAAAAGATGAAAGGGTCAACCAGGAAATTAAGGAAGAATTAAAAAGATTCATGGAAATTAATGAGAATGAAGATACAACCGTTCAAAATCTTTGGGATGCAGCAAAAGCAGTCCTACGGGGGAAATACATCGCAATACAAGCATCCATTCAAAAACTGGAAAGAACTCAAATACAAAAGCTAACCTTACACATAAAGGAGCTAGAGAAAAAACAGCATACAGATCCTACACCCAGCAGAAGAAGAGAGTTAATAAAGATTTGAGCAGAACTCAACGAAATCGAGACCAGAAGAACTTTGGAACAGATCAACAGAACCAGGAGTTGGTTCTTTGAAAGAATTAATAAGATAGATAAACCATTAGCCAGCCTTATTAAAAAGAAGAGAGAGAAGACTCAAATTAATAAAATCATGAATGAGAAAGGAGAGATCACTATCAACACCAAGGAAATACAAACGATTTTAAAAACGTATTATGAACAGGTACACGCCAATAAATTAGGCAATCTAGAAGAAATGGACACATTCCTGGAAAGCCACAAACTACCAAAACGGGAACAGGAAGAAATAGAAAACCTGAACAGGCCAATAACCAGGGAGGAAATTGAAGCAGGCATCAAAAAACTCCCAAGACACAAAAGTCCAGGGCCAGATGGCTTCCCAGGGGAATTCCATCAAACGTTTAAAGAAGAAACCATACCTATTCTACTAAAGCTGTTTGAAGAGATAGAAAGAGATGGAGTACTTCCAAATTCGTTCTATGAGGCCAGCATCACCTAATTCCAAAACCAGACAAAGACTCCATCAAAAAGGAGAATTACAGACCAATATCCCTGATGAACATGGATGCAAAAATTCTCAACAAGATACTAGCCAATAGGATCCAACAGCATTTTAAGAAAATTATTCACCATGACCAAGTAGGATTTATCCCCGAGACACAAGGCTGGTTCAACACCCGTAAAACAATCAATGTGATTCATCATATCAGCAAGAGAAAAACCAGAAACCATATGATCCTCTCATTAGATGCAGAGAAAGCATTTGACAAAATACAGCATCCATTCCTGATCAAAACTCTTCAGAGTGTAGGGATAGAGGGAACATTCCTCGACATCTTAAAAGCCATCTATGAAAAGCCCACAGCAAATATCATTCTCAATGGGGAAGCACTGGGAGCCTTTCCCCTAAGATCAGGAACAAGACAGGGATGTCCACTCTCACCACTGCTATTCAACATAGTACTGGAATTCCTAGTCTCAGCAATCAGACAACAAAAAGACATTAAAGGCATTCAAATTGGCAAAGAAGAAGTCAAACTCTTCCTCTTCGCCGATGACATGATACTCTACATAGAATACCCAAAAGCCTCCACCCCAAGATTGCTAGAACTCATACAGCAATTTGGCAGCGTGGCAGGATACAAAATCAATACCCAGATCAATAGCATTTCTATACACTAACAATGAGGCTGAAGAAAGAGATATTAAGGAGTCAATCCCATTTACAATTGCACCCAAAAGCATAAGATTCTTAGCAAAAAAACCTAACCAAAGAGGTTAAGGACCTATACCCTAAAAACTATAGAACACTTCTGAAAGAAATTGAGGAAGACACAAATAGATGGAAAAATATTCCATGCTCATGGATTGGCAGAATTAATATTGTGAAAATGTCAATCTTACCCAGGGCAATTTACACATTTAATGCAATCCCTATCAAAATACCATGGACTTTCTTCAGAGAGTTAGAACAAATTATTTTAAGATTTGTGTGGAATCAGAAAGACCCGAATAGCCAGGAGAATTTTAAAAAAGAAAACCATAGCTGGGGGCATCACAATGCCAGATTTCAGGTTGTACTACAAAGCTCTGGTCATCAAGACAGTGTGGTACTGGCAGAAAAATAGACACATAGATCAATGGAACAGAATAGAGAATCCAGAAGTGGACCCTGAACTTTATGGTCAACTAATATTCGATAAAGGAGGAAAGACTATCCACTGGAAGAAAGACAGTCTCTTCAATAAATGGTGCTGGGAAAATTGGACAGCAACATGGAGAAGAATGAAACTAGACCATTCTGTTGCTCCATACACAAATATAAACTCAAAATGGATGAAAGATCTAAATGTGAGACAAGATTCCATCAAAATCCTAGAGGAGAACACAGGCAACACCCTTTATGAACTCAGCCACAGTAACTTCTTGCAAGATACATCCACGAAGGCAAAAGAAACAAAAGCAAAAATGAACTATTGGGACTTCATCAAGATAAGAAGCTTTTGCACAGCAAAGGATACAGTCAACAGAACTAAAAGACAACCTACAGAATGGGAGAAGATATTTGCAAATGACGTATCAGATAAAGGGCTAGTTTCCAAGATCTATAAAGAACTTCTTAAACTCAACACCAAAGAAACAAACAATCCAATCAGAAATGGGCAAAAGACATGAAGAGAAATCTCACAGAGGAAGACATAGACATGGCCAACATGCACATGTGAAAATGCTCTGCATCACTTGCCATCAGGGAAATGCAAATCAAAACCACAATGAGATCCCACCTCACACCAGTGAGCATGGGGAAAATCAACAAGGCAGGAAACCACAAATGTTGGAGAGGATGCAGAGAAAAGGGAACCCTCTTACACTGTTGGTGGGAATGTGAAATGGTGCAGCCACTCTGGAAAATTGTGTGGAGGTTCCTCAAAGAGCTAAAAATGGACCTGCCCTATGACCCAGCAATTGCACGGTTGGGGATTTACCCCAAAGATTCAGATGCAATGAAATGCTGGAATACCTGCACCCCGATGTTTATAGCAGCAATGTCCACAGTAGCCAAACTGTGGAAGGAACCTCGGTGTCCATCAAAAGATGAGTGGATAAAGAAGATGTGGTCTATGTATACAATGGAATATTCCTCAGCCATTAGAAATGACAAATACCCACCATTTGCTTCAACGTGGATGGAACTGGAGGGTATTATGCTGAGTGAAGTAAGTCAATCGGAGAAGGACAAACAGTGTATGTTCTCATTCATTTGGGGAATATAAATAATAGTGAAAGGGAATATAAAGGAAGGGAGAAGAAATGTGTGGGAAATATCAGAAAGGGAGACAGAACATAAAGACTCCTAACTCTGGGAAACGAACTAGGGGTGGTGGAAGGGGAGGAGGGCGGGGGGTAGGGATTATGGGTGACGGGCACTGAGGTGGGCACTTGACGGGATGAGCACTGGGTGTTATTCTGTATGTTGGTAAATTGAACACCAATAAAAAATTAATTTATTAAAAAAAACCACAATGAGATACACCTCACACCTGTGAGAATGGGGAAAATTAACAAGGCAGGAAACAACAAATGTTGGAGGGGATGCTTAGAAAAGGGAACCCTCGGGATCCCTGGGTGGCACAGCGGTTTAATGCCTGCCTTTGGCCGGGGGCACGATCCTGGAGACTCGGGATCGAATCCCACGTCGGGCTCCCTGCATGGAGCCTGCTTCTCCCTCTGCCTGTGTCTCTGCCTCTCTCTCTCTCTCTCTCTCTCTCTCTCTGTGACTATCATGAATAAATAAATAAAATCTTTAAAAAAAAAGGAAAAAGAAAAGGGAACCCTCTTACACTGTTGGTGGGAATGTGAACTGGTGCAGCCACTCTGGAAAACTGTGTGGAGGTTCCTCAAAGAGTCACGAATAGACCTGCCCTACGACCCAGCAATTGCACTGTTGGGGATTTACCCCAAAGATACAGATGCAATGAAATGCCGGGACACCTGCACCCCGATGTTTATAGCAGCAATATCCACAATAGCCAAAGTGTTGAAGGAGCCTCGGTGTCCATCGAATGATGAATGGATAAAGAAGATGTGGTCTATGTATACAATGGAATATTACTCAGCCATTAGTAATGACAAATACCAACCATTTGTTTCAACGTGGATGGAACTGGAGGGTATTATGCTGAGTGAAGTAAGTCAATCGGAGAAGGACAAGCATTATATGTTCTCATTCATTTGGGGAATAGAAAGGGATAAGAAATGGGTAGGAAATATCAGAAAGGGAGACAGAAAATAAAGACTCCTAACTCTGGGAAACGAACTAGGGGTGGTGGAAGGGTTGAGGGTGGGGGGTGGGGGGTGACTGGGTGATGGGCACTGAGGGGGGCACTTGACGGGATGAGCACTGTGTGTTATTCTGTATGTTGGCAAATTGAGCACCAATAAAAAATAAATTTATTATTAAAAAAAAGAAAGACAAGAGCACATAGATGTTATATTCCCATTTCTGCAGCTGCCTTAGTGTGCCTTTTAGAATAATAGTCAGTGTCTTTTAGAGAAGACCACAGACTGGAGTTTTTGCAATTTCTCCACAATTTAACTTTTGTTACTGCCCTAATCTCCAGACTTGCCACTTTTCTCATGGTGAACAGAAAAATCCTGTGGGCTCGACTTGGAGAGTCAACAGGGTTGCTGGGTGCTGGGGAAATGGTGTTCTCCTGAAAATTGGGCTTAGTGGGGCCCCAGTGGCAGAGTGAACAATGGGCAGACAATTGTCAAGACCAGGTAAACAGGGTCAAGACCAGGGTGTGAAACAAAAGGAGACATTTCTGTTAATACAATTAGAAATGAAATTAAGAGGAAAAAAGATACAAATATTTTTAAAAAGTAAAAAAGGTGCAATGTGAAATTGGAATTTAAGATATTAATTTAAGGGTACCTAGGTGGTTCATTAGATTAAGCATCCAACTCCCGGTTTTGGCTCTGGTCATGATCTCAGGGTTGTGGGATCAAGCCCCACATTGGACTCCACATTCAGCACAGAGTCTGCTTGAGATTCATTTCCCCTTCTTCTCCCCTCCCCTCTGCATCTCCTCCGCACTGTGCTTGCTCTCTCTTACTCTCTCTTAAATAAATAAATAAAATCTTTTAAAAAATAAAAATACTTATACAAACTCATGATTTAAAAAATAAGTTTCCTACCTCTTACCCACTGAAAGGGCCAAGAAACTGATATCCCAGCAGGAATTATCACACTCAGAGTGCAGTTTTGGTTTCTAAATACCCCCTCACCAAAAGAAACCAGGGCTCCTTGAAGAAATGACTGGCTCTGGAGCTGAGCCAGGGAAAGAACAGATGATACTGGCATGCTTTGTTAGGCTGAAACCAAGGAAATGCTTCAGTCAAAAGGACTCAGAAGGCACCTTGAAAGGGCTGCAACTGGCTAAAATTGTAGTAATATGAGCATTAAAAGAATAATGATTATAATATATTATAAAACAAACAGGGGTGCCTGGGTGGCTCAGTCAGTTAAGTGTCTGTCTTCAGTTCAGGTCATAATCCTGGAGTTCTGGGATTAAGCCACACATTGTGCTCCCTGCTAAGCAGGGAGTCTGCTTCTCCCTCTCCCTTTGCCCATCCCCCTGCTCCTTTTCTATCTTTCTCTTGCCAACTCTAGCTCTCTCTCAAATAAATAAATAATTTAAAAAAAAAAACAAACAATAATGAAAAATCTGAATCCATAATGTGAGAGGCAGTGATGGAGACAGACATGGGGGAGGTAGGAGTAAATTGAGCTCTCTCTCAAATAAATAAATAATTTAAAAAAAAACAAACAATAATGAAAAATCTGAATCCATAATGTGAGAGGCAGTGATGGAGACAGACATGGGGGAGGTAGGAGTAAATTGTCAAATACTCAGGCAAAAATAATTATTCTTAAGCAAAAGTGACAAAATGTTAACAATCGTTGAAGCCAGATGGTAGGTACATTTCTGTACACTTGAGAATATTCATTCTAAAAGAAGCTCCTGGGTACTCCCAATGTGCAGCTGCATCCTGTACATGAGGAAGGAGAGAGCAGGTGGGCTTCCACCAATTAGTGAAAGGGGTTTTCCTCAGACAAGTGTGAGAGTGTGTGAGAGTGAGTGTGTGTGAATATGAGAGTTTAAGAGTATATGTGAGAGGTATAAACTCTTGGGACTTCATCAAAATAAAACGCTTTTGCACAGTAAAGAAAACAGTCAACAAACCTAAAAGGCAACCTACAGAATAGGAGAAGATATTTTCAAATGTCTTATCAGATAAAAGGCTAATATCCAACATCCAGAAAGAACTTATCAAACTCAACACCTAAAAAACAACAAATCCAGTCAAGAAATGGGCACATGATATGAAGACATTTCTCCAAAGAAGACATGCAAATGGCCAAAAGACACATGAAAAAAAGCTCAACATCACTTGTCATCAGAGAAACATACCAATCAAAACCACAGTGAGATACTGCTTTACAACAGTGAGAATGGCTAAAATAAACAACTCAGGAAAAAGATGTTGGTGAGGATGCAGAGAAAGGGGAGCCCTCTTACACTATTGGTGGGAATGCAAACTGGTGCGGCCATTCCGGAAAACAGTGTGGAGGTTTATATCTAGAAGATAAAAATAGAGCTACCCTAAGACTCAGCAATTGCACTACTAGGTATTTATTCAAAGGATACAAACAATGATTCAAAGGGGCACATGCACCCCAGTGTTTATAGCAACAGTGTCCACAATAGCCAAACTGTGGAAGGAGCCTTGGTATCCATGAAGGATGAATGGATAAAGATGTGGTCTATGTACACAATGGAATATTCCTCAGCCATTAGAAACAACAAATACCCATCATTTGCTTTGATGTGAATGGAACTGGAGGGTATTATGCTGAGTGAAGTAAGTCAATCAGAGAAGGACAAACATTATATGGTCTCATTCATTTGGGGAATATAAAAATTAGTGAAGGGGAATAAAGGGGAAAGGAGAGAAAATGAGTGAAAATATCAGTGAGGGTGACAAAACATGAGAGACACCTAACTCTGGGAAACGTACAATGGGTGGTGGAAAGGGAGGTGGGCAGGGGGTTGGGGTGACTGGGTGACGGGCACTGAGGGGGGCACTTGGCAGGATGAGCACTGGGTGTTATGCCATATGTTGGCAAATTGAACTCCAATAAAAAAAACCATGTTTTTAAAAAGAACCCCGGGCAATAAAAAATATATAATATATAAAATATAAGCAAACAAACCCTGGGCACTCAGCAGACCCTAACAAAGGCCACTCCCTTCCATTCCTGCCTGCCCCCCTCAGGAGACTCAACCACCTGTGAGTCCAGACCACAAACACAAGGGCCTCCAGAGGTAGCCCAGTGCTGATGCCCAGGGTCACCTCCCCCAGACTGCTTAGCAGCTTGTAAGAGTCTGGGCAGGATGAGTCAGTGGGACGTCAATGGGCAATGGTCTTAGGAGTCAAATCTGTCTTTATATCTGCCACTTTGGCAGGCATATGGCATTGAGCGAATTATCCAACCCTCTGTGCCTGTTTCCTTGGCATAAAATGTGGTGCAATGAGAGAGATTTTCCAAAAATAACCTTAGGGCTCCCTTTAGGTTGCCCAAACAATGAACCAGGTAGGAGCAGGCGCCTTCCAATCTCAGTGGTAGAAGACTAGCCAAGCTCAGCTAGCTGTCTGTAGGACCACAGTGTCCAAGTGCTGGGCAGCTCCTATAAATAGCTGACACCCCAAACCCAGACCACTCAATGCCAAACACATCTGTTTATGCCCACTGGGAAGGCTGCTCTTACACATGCCCTACAGGAGGAAGATCCGCAGGGCAGGGCTCCCTCCACTGGAACAAATCAGCATCCTGGCTTCAGCACCCACTCCAGAAAGATAGGGCGATCAAGGAATTCATGCCTTCTCTTTTCTGGCTCCTCTTTTCTTCTCAGCCAACGTGATGCTCACAGCAAGACATATCCCATAATGCCTGTGGAGTGACATCATGAAATTGGCCTCACGCAGGCATGCAGGCTCTGTAGTGAGAGCAGAGTATGCTCAGCAGAACACAGCAGTGGACAGGGCAGGTTCCCGCACCGGGAGCTGGGCTCTGTCACTCAGTCAACAAACGCTCATGCAGTAGCGATAGATCATGTGCCAGATCTATCTAGGCCTAGTGATGAGGCAGGGCATGAAACAATCCCTTCGCCCTTGTGGGGCTTATATGCTAATGAGATGAGACAGGCAGTAAATGCACAGATTGAGCCTGTTAGATAGTCTTAAATTCTTAAGGGAAAAAACCCAATGGGTAATGCTAGCACAGCATATGTTAATCCTTATCTACCATCTACCACTGAAGTCCTTCTCAGTGAAATAATATTTTGGGGGCCCTGCATTTGCCACTGGCCTGCTTGTCCAGCTGGCCAGAGCACAGCCCTGTATAGCTTCAGGCCAACAGAACTAGGGAAAGTGGGACCTCACCCAATACAGATGGCCTGACTCCACAGTCAAACCCCAAAGAGTGAACTTTTCCGAGAAATCCTTTTACTTGGTAGCACATCGAAGCAATCTGATGTCCTAGTCATTCCCATTTCTATTTGTAAATCAGCATGCTAAACAGTCCTGCTTTGGTGAGCTGGTGAAAAATGTGCTGGAAATGTATTCTCCCTCACACACATAATGTTGATTTACTGTTTCAATTAATCTCGATTCTTCCTCTTCCACAATTTAGGTGGTGACTTTTCACACAAGTTGTCTTTGGAGCTTCAATGAGCACAAGCATAAACATCAGTTAATTTATCTGTTTTCACTGTAGACAATTTCATATGCCTGAACCATCTTTTTATGCTTTTTATGGGCTAGTGGAAGGGCTCCCAGCACCTGGGGGTGATAGTCCCTCATTGCACAGCCAATGAGGGCATCCATCGTTTGTATCTTGCCTTCTTTGAGAGGCCCTAACTTCAGATACCCAGGTAAAACAATAACAGGTATTTCTGCCACAGAAGGGAGTGTTGAGCCTGGGCAGTCACGACATGGGACAGAAAGAGGTAGAGTGAGCCTTACAGAGGAGTAGGGAGCCAGCAGCCCACAGCTGTGCCTGGTGTAATCATGCCCTACTCAGCAGAAAGGTTTATGTCCGCAGACAGAGCTGACCTGGCTCAGCACAAGGACTTGTTCCGTGCTCTTGAGGAAAGCATTTGAACCGCCACACACACACACACACACACACGCACACACACACACTGTAACCACTTTCTGGATCTTGGGGAAAATTTTGAGGCCAGACAGTCTATGTAGGTAATGAAGAGTCCCATGGCCCATTTTCCACTTGGTGGGGACAACTGGGAGGACACTGCAGAAAGGAAGAGAAACTGACCTGCCTGACAGGCCTACTGTGTGGAGGCACTTGATGAGTGAACTGAAGATGTGTGCTCTATGGGCACCCACTCTTGAGTACAAGTCGAGACAATGCTCAGACACAGACCCACGGTCTCCTGGGACAGCTGCATCCTGGCCCCTTTTCACCTCCACTGTCTCTGGCTGGGATTATTGCAGTGGCCTCCTGGTTGGCCCCTCACCCTACACCAATAGCTTCTTGACCTTCCCTTCAGCCAATCTCACCCCTCTGTTACACCCTTCAATAGCTCCTAATCATCTCAAGATAAAGTCCAAATTTTTGATGGCTTTCAATGACCTTCCTGACTTTGCTTCTTGATATTTATTCCCCATATCTACCCTGAGATTCAGCCTCACTAAGATCACTGAGGGGCCTGCAGTTATCTGGACAGGCCAGGTCTCCAGGCAGCTGCAAGCCACGGCTCAGGTAAAAAAAAAAAAAAACTCTCCCCTCAAACCCACACTCAAGGTCTCATCTCAGTCATGACATCTGGGGTGACCATACCCTGAAACCACCTTCTTCCAACTGTCTCCTTAAACTTAGTGCTCCCCCTGGGTGCTCAGCTCTCTTCTGGGCTTTCCAGTCCTGCACTGGCATCTAGTTACTTTTCTCTCTGACACCACAGTATGAACTCCTTTAGAACAGAGATAGTGCTTCCCTACTGCCACATCTCCAGCACTAACACAGCCAGGCACATGACCAGCATGCCACAAACACCTATTGAAGGCAATACTGGATGGATGGATGGATGGATGGATGGATAATATATTATAAACCATGAATGCTTAAAGTGATTGGCCCAGTTACTCACTGTTGGGAAACTAAGCCTTTGAGTCTCAATGGCCCCAAAATTAAAACATTATTTTATGTATTATATAAGAGATATGAGTTCTTTTTTTAAAAAGATTTTATTTATTTACTCATGAGAGACACACAGAGAGAGAGGCAGAAACATAGGCAGAGGGAAAAGCAGGCTCCCTGCAAGGAGCCTGATGTGGGACTCGATCCTGGATCCTGGAATCATGCCCTGGGCCAAAGGCAGATGCTCAACCACTGACCCTCCCAGGTGTCCCAAGATATGAGTTCTTACTCAAGTTCTGCAATTGACTTGCTGGTTGATATTGGCCAAGTCATTTCCCTGTTATGGACACAGTTTCCTCAGACGAATATAATATACTGATTCCCAAGTCTTATAAGATGGTGGACTGAAATAACACTCAAACCCTTTCTACAACAAAATTCAAGAAGTACTACATTAAGAATAACAATTTTTAAATGCATAACTGAGCTCATAAGAAATAAGACAGGTCTTTATATGCCAGAAACAAAAGAAAAGCTAAAGTCTATACCCTGAAGTATATAAGCTGATGCTGTGACTGCCCAGTTAGTGGGTTGAGGGGTTTTGAACCTAGTTAATTAGAGGCTTAAGTAGTAATATCTACAGAGTACCCAGGAACATAAAGATAACACAATTTTTTTAAGTACAGCGTTTTGAAAGAAACACAAATAGAACTTCCTAAAATGAAAACTATATTAATTTAAATTGAATATCCAAATGGATGGGTTCAGTAGTAAATTCGATAACTTGAAGAGAAAAATAGTAAACCAAAAGAAAGATCTGAGAAATATAATCAGAATGAAGATGGATATAAAAAGAAGGAGCTAAACTTACTGGACAATGATAGGTAAGAATGGATGGAGGTGATGGACGGTAAACATTTTAAGAATCCAGTGTCAGTGAGGAAGAAAATTTGACTTTATTAAGCCTGGTATGCAGACTTAAGAGCAAGCACTAGAATGTATAATTTCCAAGTCAGAGAAGGAAGAGGGTTAAAAAAAATTTATTAATACAATAGAAAGAGCAAGAGATAAAAATACATATACATTTTTTTAAAAGGCAAGAAAATGGGTGAAGGTGAGTGTGACATACAGGCTTCCAGCTATGAAATGAGTAAATCATGGGAATGAGAAGTCTAGCATAGGAAATGGTCAATGATGTTGTAATAATACTGCACATGACTGATGGTAGCTACCCTTGTGGTGAGCACAGCATCATGTAGAGCTGTGAAATCACTGTTTTGTACATGGGAAACAAGTGTAACATAGCATGTCAACTATACTCAAAAATTTTTTTAAATAGCCAAGATATGGAAGCAACCAAAGGGCCCCCCGATAGATGAATGGATAAGGAAGATGGAGTATATTCAGCCATGAAAAGGAATGAGAACTTGCCATTCACATGGATAGACCCAGGGGGTATGATACTGACTGAAATAAGTCTGAATGAGAAAGACAAATACCCTGTGATTTCACTTACATGTGGAATCTAAAATACAGAACAAACGAACAAACAGCAGAATTAGACCTATAAATAACAGAGAAAAAAACTGATGACTGCCAGAGGATGCGCAAAATGTGTGCAGTGAGAGATAGAGGTTCTCCAGTTATGGAATGAATAGGTCACAGGAATAAAGATAGAGTGTATGGAATATAGTCAATGGTACTGTGATAACATTGTAGGGCGACAGGTGGCAGCTACACTTGTGGTGAGCACACTATAACATATAAAGAAGTTGAATCATTACACTGCACACCTGAAATTAATGTAACATCAAGTAACAAATATACTCAATATTTTAAAAAAATTTTAACAAAAAGACAAGAAAACTACCAGTCTGGACTAGATGGCACGGAGCCGTTTCTTCCTGCTTCTCCCCTCTGAATATAATTACAAACCCTGGAAATAACAAAAAGCAACCAAGGAGAACTCTGAAAGATGGAAAGAGAAATGAAAACTAGCTTAGGAACCCAAACTAGGACTAGAACACAACATAGGGCATCTTATATCCCTCCTCCCAACAGAAGACAATGCAGGCCTGACATTTCTTTCCCAACTCCCAACCTAGTATGACAAGATGGCACAGGAAGGCTCAGGCTTCCTCTAGTTGGAACAGGAATCCCTCCAACACCACTGAGCCAGCCCAGCACCACCAGCAAAGGAATCAATCAGGACTCCCAATGACAATAAATGGTTGGGACTCTCCAACTCTGAGATATACTGGGGTATCTTGGAGGCACCAGCATGAGTGGTCCAATTACAACAAGTAGCCCAGTCCAGAAAATCTCTTCATGCCTGGGAGCCTGAGACTATCCTCCACACTAGAGGGCCAAGGGGCAGGGATGAGGGACAGGAAGTGCAAGCAAGGCTTCCACTACAACAAATGACCTAGGCAAAGAGGCCTCTTTGTGCCCTTGAGCCAGAGACTCCCCTCCTTGACTGGGAGAAACTGAGACCACTAGGGGGGAAACACTGCAAAAAGCAGGGACCCCAAAATCATCTTTGCACACATGGGCCTGAGATTCCTCTCCTCACCCCACCCACCTGCCAAGAGGCATGGAGGCAGCTGAGTAGCAGGAGCAAGAAGCATTCTGCCACAGTGAGTGGTCTAGCCCTGAAAGCTTCTTTGCCTCCCTCAACAGACCTGAAATTCTACTTTCTGACCCAAAGACATCAGGTATTTGGGGGCATCCACAGGCACAGTAAGTGCACAGCTCAGGAGGTACACTCCAGCCCTGCACACAGATGGACCCCACCCAAAAAACACACTATCAGAGAAACTTCTCTGTCCTCAGAGACTTGAGTCTTCCAAACTCTCAATCTGGACAAACCCCTACCCCAACCCCACCCCCGCAAACAAAGTACCACTGTGGACCAGCAGGAGCCCCATCAGCACCAGATAAATCAATCAGAATAAAATATCATGTCCAAGGTTCTGAAAATTCGGCTGCCATTGAAACCACAACCAACAAAAAGTAGACAAGAATATGTGCACTAAACATAACTAGGAGATTTAATAGAACCCAGGGGTGGAGTTAAGATGGCAAAGGAGTAGGAAGACCCTAGCCTGCCTCCTCCATCAAACACAGCTAGATAAATATCAAATCATTCTGAACACCCAAGAAATTGATCTGAGGACTGAAAGAGTAAAAATCCACAACTAGACTAAAAACACTGTTTTGGGAAGGTAGGAGCTGTGGAGAGTTGATTTGGGTAGAGAAGAGCTACGATGGGTGTTACGATGAGGAGGGAGCCCTGATGGCAGAGAGAGGAGCAAGGGAGAAAGGAAGAGAGAAAGAGCAGAAGTGCAGTGCAGGGAATTGCCCAAGAAAAACTGTCCCCCAAATCCACTGACTAGGAAAATGAGAAGGGTAAACTACCACAAGTTTTCATAAACAGCGGGGTACAGAGAATTTTCAGAGGTCTGTGACTCTACCAGGGTCACACCTGGTGAGCTCTGCAGTGCTCTGGTGGGGAAGGAGGACAGAGACGTGGGAGTGAGCAGTTTGGTCTGAGGGTCCCCTGGGTCACATGAGGAGAAGCAGCTCCATTGCTTGGAGTGCATTTGGGAGAGGGGATATGACCTTTCTGGGCAAAAGATTTGGCCAGAGCCACTGAGCTGCCCGTTCCCTAACAGAATCGGGGATGCTGTTTGAGGACAGAGAACCTTGCTGCTGGCTTTCTGCTGTGCTTCACCATAAACCTGAACTGCTGCGTGGTTATACAGATTTCTGGACAAACTGGCCAATGGCCACAGCATAGCAAGACCCTCCCCAAGAGGATCACACTGGTCGGCACTGCACAGATCTCTAAACTTTGGATTTTTGAAACCAAGCCACACACCTGAGATAAAACACAAAGTACTCTGTCACCTGGCAGGCAGGCAGCTCAGATACAGGCACAGTGAAGTTGGGGATCTGACAGAAACAGGAAACACAAGAGACATGACTATTGGCTTTTCTGTGAGGGCTTCCAGAAGAGTAGCAGGCAGGAAATCCCCACTCCAGGGCTCTCACCCTGCCATCAGTGCTGACCAACATCAGAGAGCAGCACAGCGCCATGTTGTGGAGTCTGGAGACATTTACATGGAGCTCAGCCCCACTGCACCCTGCAGGTGCATCTCCCCTGGGGCAAGTCCAACTCAGAATCAGTGCAACAGACCCCTCCCCCAGAGGACTAGCACAAACCCCTGGCTAGAACCAAGCCAACTGACCATAGAGTGCTTCGAAGCTTCAGCTCTAGGGGAAATAGGATCAACCTTCCCTTTTAACTTTATTATTACAATTTTTATTAGTTTTAATTTCATTTTATTTTTATTTTTTATTTAAAAATTGTTTTGTATCTAGCTTCTTTTGTTTAAGATTTTATTCATTTATTCATGGGAGACACACAAAGAAAGGCAGAGACATAGGCAGAGGGAGAAGTAGGGTCCATGTGGGGAGCCCAATATGGGACTCTATCCCAGGACCCTGGGATCACGACCTGAGCCAAAGGCAGATGCTCAAACACTGAGCCACCCAGGTGCCCCCTGGATCTAGCTTCTTTTAACAGACCAAAACACACCTAGGATCCACCTTTCTTTTTATTCTGGACAAAATGACAAGACAGAGAAATTCACCCCAAAAGAAAGAACATGAAGAAACAGCCAGAGATTTCATCAGTACAGAATAAGATGTCTGAAGTAGAATTTAAAGCATCAAGCAGGACAGAGGAGAGTTAAGATAGCAGAGAAGTAAGTTCATCTCATCTTTTGAATACAACTAGATAGCTATCAAATCATTCTGAACACCCGAGAAATCAACTGGATATCTAAGAAAGCAAATGCTGCAAGTTTACCAATACAAAAGTAACTATGGTTTCAAAGGTAGGAGGTGTGGAGACTTGAATCTGGTATGATAGAGCTAAGGGTATGGCGGAGAAGAGGGACCCTGCTGAAGGAGGCTGCCACAAAGCATTATAAGCAGTGGAGTGCAAAAGCAGAACTTTTAGGAGTCTGCTACAGCGGGGGATGTGCCTGGCATAAAGGTGCTCTTGTGGTGAAGTGGAGTGGAATATCAGGTGTCAAAAAATGACCTCAGGATCCCTGGCTCACAAGAACAGATGGTGCCTGAGTGCAGCAGAGTTCCCAGGCATAGGAGCTGGGAAGCCAGCTAAGAACAGCGAGTCTACGAGCTATCCTCTGTGTCCCCATAAACTGTGAACCACCGTGGGGTTGTATGATTACTCTCCTGGGAAAGGTCCAGCAAAAGGCAGAAGGATACAGAGCAAAACCCTTCAATGGGAGGAGTAGCATGTATCCACACAACAAGAGTCCCTAAAATTTGGAGTTTTGAATTTAGTTATACAAGCCTGAGATAAAAAAAGCTCAGTCACATCTATAAAGAACTTATTAAACGCAACACCAAAGAAACAAAAAATCCAGTCATGAAACGGGCAGAAGACATGAACAGAAATCTTACACAGGAACACATAGACATGGCCAATGGAATGTTTTTTATATTCCCCAAATGAATGAGACCATATAATGTTTGTTCTTCTCCAATTGACTAATTTCACTCAGCATAATACCCTCCAGTTCCTTCCATGTCGAAGCAAATGGTGGGTATTTGTCGTTTCTAATGGCTGAGGAATATTCCATTGTATACATAAACCACATCTTCTTTATCCATTCATCTTTCGTTGGACACCGAGGCTCCTTCCACAGTTTGGCTATTGTGGCCATTGCTGCTATAAACATCGGGGTGCAGGTGTCCCGGCGTTTCATTGCATCTGTATCTTTGGGGTAAATCCCAAACAGTGCAATTTCTGGGTCGCAGGGCAGGTCTATTTTTAACTCTTTGAGGAACCTCCACACAGTTTTCCAGAGTGGCTGCACCAGTTCACATTCCCACCAACAGCGCAAGAGGGTTCCCTTTTCTCCGCATCCTCTCCAACATTTGTGGTTTCCTATCTTGTTAATTTTCCCCATTCTCACTGGTGTGAGGTGGTATCTCATTGTGGTTTTGATTTGTATTTCCCTGATGGCAAGTGATGCGAGCATTTTCTCATGTGCATGTTGGCCATGTCTATGTCTTCCTCTGTGAGATTTCTCTTCATGTCTTTTGCCCATTTCATGATTGGATTGTTTGTTTCTTTGGTGTTGAGTTTAATAAGTTCTTTATAGATCTTGGAAACTAGCCCTTTCTCTGAAACGTCATTTGCAAGTATCTTCTCCCATTCTGTAGGTTGTCTTTGAGTTTTGTTGAC
Organism: Canis lupus baileyi; assembly: GCF_048164855.1. NCBI lineage: Eukaryota > Metazoa > Chordata > Mammalia > Carnivora > Canidae > Canis > Canis lupus. Next base: position 26,136,870 of record NC_132857.1, on the reverse strand, counting down.
TGTATCCTTTGCTGTGCAAAAGCTTCTTATCTTGATGAAGTCCCAATAGTTCATTTTTGCTTTTGTTTCTTTTGCCTTCGTGGATGTATCTTGCAAGAAGTTACTGTGGCCGAGTTCAAAAAGGGTGTTGCCTGTGTTCTCCTCTAGGATTTTGATGGAATCTTGTCTCATATTTAGATCTTTCATCCATTTTGAGTTTATCTTTGTGTATGGTGAAAGAGAGTGGTCTAGTTTCATTCTTCTGCATGTGGATGTCCAATTTTCCCAGCACCATTTATTGAAGAGACTGTCTTTTTTCCAGTGGATAGTCTTTCCTCATTTATCGAATATAGGTTGACCATAAAGTTCAGGGACCACTTCCGGGTTCTCTATTCTGTTCCATTGATCTATGTGTCTGTTTTTGTGCCAGTACCACACTGTCTTGATGACCACAGCTTTGTAGTACAACCTGAAATCTGGCATTGCGATGCCCCCAGATATGGTTTTCATTGTTAAAATTCCCCTGGCTATTCGGGGTCTTTTCTGATTCCACACAAATCTTAAAATAATTTGTTCTAACTCTCTGAAGAAAGTCCATGGTATTTTGATAGGGATTGCATTAAACGTGTAAATCGCCCTGGGTAACATTGACATTTTCACAATATTAATTCTGCCAATCCATGAGCATGGAATATTTTAACACCTCTTTGTGTCTTCCTCAATTTATTTCAGAAGTGTTCTATAGTTTTTAGGGTATAGATCCATTACCTCTTTGGTTAGGTTTATTCCTAGGTATCTTATGCTTTTGGGTGCAATTGTAAATGGGATTGACTCCTTAATTTCTCTTTCTTCAGCCTCATTGTTAGTGTATAGAAATGCCACTGATTTCTGGGCATTGACTTTGTATCCTGCCACACTGCCAAATTGCTGTGTGAGTTCTAGCAATCTTGGGATGCAGTCTTTTGGGTTTTCTATGTACAGTATCATGTCATCTGGTAAGAGGGAGAGTTTGACTTCTTCTTTGCCAATTTGAATGCCTTTAATGTCTTTTTGTTGTCTGATTGCTGAGGCTAGGACTTCCAATACTATGTTGAATAGCAGTGGTGAGAGTGGACATCCCTGTCTTGTTCTTGCTCCTGATTTTAGGGGAAAGGCTCCCAGTGCTTCCCCATTGAGAATGATATTTGCTGTGGGCTTTCCATAGATGGCTTTTAAGATGTTGAGGAATGTTCCCTCTATCCCTACACTCTGAAGAGTTTTGATCAGGAATGGATGCTGTATTTTGTCAAATGCTTTCTCTGCATCTAATGAGAGGATCCTATGGTTCTTGGGTTTTTCTCTTGCTGATATGATGAATCACATTGATTATTCTACGAGTGTTGAACCAGCCTTGTGTCCCAGGGATAAATCCTACTTGGTCATGATGAATAATTTTCTTAATGTATTGTTGGATCCTATTGGCTAGTATCTTGTTGAGAATTTTTGCATCCATGTTCATCAGGGATATTGGTCTGTAATTCTCCTTTTTGGTGGGGTCTTTGTCTGGTTTTGGCATTAGGTGATGCTGGCCTCATAGAACGAATTTGGAAGTACTCCATCTCTTTCTATCTTTTCAAACAGCTTTAGTAGAATAGGTATGGTTTCTTCTTTAAATGTTTGATAGAATTCCCCTGGGAAGCCATCTGGCCCTGGACTTTTGTGTCTTGGGAGTTTTTTGATGACTGCTTCAATTTCCTCCCTGGTTATTGGCCTGTTCAGGTTTTCTATTTCTTCCTGTTCCAGTTTTGGTAGTTTGTGGCTTCCCCAAAATGGTCCATTTCTTCCAGATTGCCTAATTTATTGGCATATAGTTGTTCATACTATGTTTTTAAAATTGTTTGTATTTCCTTGGTGTTGGTAGTGATCTCTCCTTTCTCATTCGTGATTTTATTAATTTGAGTCTTCTCTCTCTTCTTTTTAATAAGGTTGGCTAATGGTTTATCTATCTTATTAATTCTTTCAAAGAACCACCTCCTGGTTCTGTTGATCTGTTCCACAATTCTTCTGGTCTCGATTTCGTTGAGTTTGGCTCGAATCTTTATTAACTCTCTTCTTCTGCTGGGTGTAGGATCTGTCCGCTGTTTTTTCTCTAGCTCCTTTGGATGTAAGGTTAGCTTTTGTATTTGAGTTCTTCCTAGTTTTTGAATGGATATTTGTATTACAATGGATTTCCCCCTCAGGACTCCTTTTACTGCATCCCAAAGATTTTGAATGGTTGTATCTTTATTTTCATTAGTTTCCACGAATCTTTTTAATTCTTCCTTAATTTCCTGGTTGATCCTTTCAGCTTTTAGCAGGATGGTCCTTCACCTCCACGTGTTTGAGGTCCTTCCAAACTTCTTGTTGGGATTTAGTCCTAATTTCAAGGCATTATGGTCCGAGAATATGCAGGGAACGTTCCCAATCTTTTGGTACTGGTTCAGACCTGATTTGTGACCCAGTATGTGGTCTATTCTTGAGAAAATTCCATGTGCACTTGAGAAGAATGTGTATTCAGTTGAGTTTGGATGTAAAGTTCTGTAGATATCTGTGAAATCCATCTGGTCAAGTGTATCATTTAAAGCTCTCGTTTCTTTGCACATGTTGTGCTTAGAAAACCTATCGAGTATAGAAAGAGCTAGATTGAAGTCACCAAGTATAGGTGTATTATTATCTAAGTATTTCTTCACTTTGGTTATTAATTGATTGATGTATTAGGCAGCTCCCACATTTGAGGCATATATATTGAGGATTGTTAAGTCCTCTTGTTGGATAGATCCTTTAAGTATGAGATAGTGTCCCTCTTCATCTCTCACTACAGTCTTCGGGATAACTTTTAGTTTATCTGATACAAGGATGGCTACCCCTGCTTTCTTTTGAGGACATTTGAATGGAAATGGTTCTCCAACCTTTTATTTTCAGGCTGTAGGTGTCCTTCTGTCTAAAATGTGTCTCTTGTAGACAGCAAATAGATGGGTCCTGCTTTTCTATCCAGTCTGAAACCCTGCGCCTTTTGATGGAGTCATTAAGCCTGTTCATGTTCAGAGTAACTGTTGAAAGGTATGAGTTTAGTGTCATCATGATACCTATTCAGTCCTTGTTTTTGTGCATTGTCCCACTGGACTTTTTTTAAAGGGGAATTTTAAGAGTCCCCCTTAAAATTTCTTGCAGAGCTGGTTTGGAGGTCACATATTCTTTCAGTTCCTGCCTGTCTTGAAAGCTCTGTATCTCTCCTTCCATTTTGAATGAGAGCCTTGCTGGATAAAGTATTCTTGGTTGCATGTTCTTCTCATGTAGGACCCTGAATACATCCTGCCAGCTTTTTCTGGCCTGCCAGGTCTCTGTGGAGAGGTCTGCTGTTACCCTAATAGTCCTCTCCATAAAAGTCAGGGATTTCTTGTCTCTTGCTGCTTTAAGCATCTTATCTTTATCTTTGGAATTTGCAAGCTTCACTATTAAATATTGAGATGTTGAACGGTTTTTATTGATTTTAGGGGGAGATCTCTCTATTTTCTGGATCTGAATGCCTGTTTCCTTTCCCAGGTTAGGAAAGTTTTCAGCTAGGATTTGTTCAAATACATATTCTGGCCCTCTGGCCCTTTCGCGACCCTTGGGAACCCGAATTAAATGTATGTTTTTCTTCCTCAGGCTGTCGTTTATTTCCTTCAATCTATATTCATGGTCTTTTAATTGTTTGTCTCTTTTTTCCTCACTTTCCCTCTTTGCCATTAACTTGTCTTCTATGTCACTCACTTGTTCTTCCACCTCGTTAACCCTCGTCATTAGGACTTCTAGTTTGGATTGCATCTCATTCAATTGATTTTTAATTTCTGCCTGATTGCATCTAAATTCTGCAGTCATGAAGTCTCTTGAGTCCTTTATGCTTTTATCCAGAGCCGCCAGTAGCTGTGTAATAGTGTTTCTGAATTGGCTTTCTGACATTGAATTGTAATCCAGATTTTGTAACTCTGTGGGAGAGAGGACTGTTTCTGATTCCTTCTTTTGAGGTGAGGTTTTCCTTCTAGTCATTTTGCTCAGTGCAGAGTGGCCAAAAACAAGTTGTATTGGGAAAAGGAGAAAAAGAGAGGCGAGAAAGAAGAAAAGAAGAGAGAAAAAGAAAAAAGAAAAAGGAAGAAAAAAAGAAGAAAAAGAGAAAGAAAAAGAAGGGGAAAAAAAGGGGTGGGGGAAGCAAACAAATCAAAAAGAAAAAGAAAAAAACCACGTGGGAGTATCTTCTGATTCTGTATACTTTAAGTCCCTTGACTTCCCCTGGAACTGGTCCATCCAGCTGGTCTTCTGGGGGAGGGGCCTGTTGTGCTGATTCTCAGGTGTTAGCACTTGGGGAGCTGCTCTGCCCCTGCCTGGTGCAGGGCTCAGGGGGGGTTGTTTACCCCGTGAGGCCCCAGGAGGAACAACCGCAGTGGCGGGGCCAGATCTGCAGCCCTGGAGTCAGCTCCCGCAGTAGCTCCGGAGCTCTCGGTCTGCAGGGCCTGGAGGCTCCGGGGCGGGGCCACTGATCTGCTCAGCTCGGGGCAGGAGCGTCCTCGCTGTCCTGGGCCCTCCCGGCCTCTGCCTGTCCCGGGGGAGGCCGGATCCTGGGCTGTGTCCTGGCGCCCTGTGCTCCGGGGCCTGCGCTGTTGGATTCGCGCTCCCGTCCCGCTGCCCCCTCCCCGGAGCCTCTTCCTCTGCCCGAGCCCCCCCGAGCTGCTCCCGCCCCGCAGCCCCCTCCCCAGAGCCGCCCCCGAGCCCCCCCGAGCTGCTCCGGGTACCGCCGTGCGCTGCAGCCCTTAGGGAGCTCGGCGCACTCTCCCGGGGCGCAGGTGCCTGTTAGTGTCCCTGGGAGCCCGAGGGCATCCCCGCCTCCTGGGTCCTGCTCCACCTCCCTGGAGCCCCTTTCCGCCCGGGAAGGTTGGTACAGCTCCTGCTTCTCCGGGTCGGGGCTCTCCTGTCCTGGGGACACTCGCCCCGGCCTAAGCCCAGCTCCTCGCGGGGCCCCTCCCCCTTGGAGGCCTTTTGTGTCTTTATTTCTTTTTCCCCCGTCTTCCTACCTTGATAGAAGTGCGAACTCTTCTCACTGTAGCATTCCAGCTGGTCTCTGTTTAAATCTCAGGCCGAATTCGTAGATTTTCAGGATGATTTGAAGGTTATCTAGGTAATTTGGTGGGGACAGGTGATTTGGGGACCCTACTCTTCAGCCGTCTTGCCCCTCTCTATTCATTGTTTTATTATGCATATATTATTTCATTCTTTCTTATTTTGGGATCCAGTTTCTTTTAACAAGCAGACTAAAACACACAGGATCTAATGAGGTTTTTTGTTGAGAGTTTTTCCTGTTGTTGTTTTTCTTTCTTTCTCTTTTTCTTCTGAATAAAATGACAAAATGGAAAATTCACCCCAAAAGAAAGGAGATAGTAGTCACTGCCAGGGATGTAATCAATATGGATATAAGGAAGATGTCTGAACTAGAATTTAAAACAATCATTACAGGCGACTTGAGGGGCTAACTGCTTAAGCATCTGCATTTGGCTCACATCATGATCCCTGGGACCTAGGATCGAGTCCTGAATAAGGCTTCTCACAGAGAGCCTGCTTCTCCCTCTCCCTGTTTCTGCCTATGACTATACCCTGCCTCTAAATGATTATAAAAATAATCATTTTTACATAAAGATAATCACTAGCTAGGCTTGAAATAAGTATATAGGACAATAGAGAATCCCTTACTGTAGAAATAAAACACCCAAAATCTAGTCAGGCTGAAATTAAAACTGCTATTATTGAGATGTAGTCACAAGTGGAAGTCATAAAAACAAAGATGAACAAGTCAGAAGAATGAATCAGTGATATATAAGATAAAATAATAGAAAATAAGGAAGTTGGAGGGCAGGGCAAGACAGCAGAAGAGTAGGGGTCCTCAGCTCACCTGGTAAGTTAGTGAACTTACCTAGATAACTTTCAAAACATCCAGAACACCTAGAAATTCGACCTGAGATTTAAAGAGAGAACAGCCAGAACACTACAGAAAGGTTTTCGCTTCTAACAAGGTAGGAACGAGGAAAAAAATAAAATAAAAAAGAATCAAGTGGGGTAGGGGCACCGTGAGGAGCTGGGCTAAAGCCAGGCAGTTAAAGCCTCCGAGACAGGAAAGCCCAGCCCCAGAGAAGCAGGAACTTTAAAAATTTGCACCAGATTCTTCCCGGATGAAAAAGCACTTAGCAGAGAAATCAGGAAGAATCGCAGGAGGGGCAGTGAAGGCTCCAGTTTCCCGAAGTCACTAGTAGAGGAAGGGGCACCAATGGGAACGTGCACCACAAACTGTGGACCTATCTCAGTAAAGGGCAGGAGCAAGCAGCCGGCGGGGCATTTGGGAGAAGCCAGTCGGTTAGGAAGGCTGGCTCCAGACTGAGGTGTCTGTGCCCTGCTGCCTTCAGGAGCCACGTACCCAGGGAGCACGGTTCAAGCAGCAGAGGACCCCAGATCCCAGGGCCTTCAAGCAAAGCCCAGGATCCTGCACTTCCCCTGGGATAGGCGGAATCAGGGAGGGCAAAGGACAGTGAGAACTCTCCTGCTACTGGGCACCTCCAAGCTGTGCAGAACAGTACACCCCTGCCAGCTTGAGAGCATCTAGGCCAGTGTGGACTGGGAGACTGCATTAATAGTTACTAGCGGAGAGCTGACTCCAGAGCTGGAATTCTGGCCTCCACCATTATTGTATTTTCTCCTAGTTTTACCTTGTGCCTGGGAGACGCAGGGCCTCCAGGGAACAAAGGCTTCACAGGATAAACAGCTCACACTGATCCCGGCACCTGGAAGGGGGTGGGGCATCTCCCCCAGGCAGAGAATCAGCACAGCAGGCCCCTCCCCCCAGAAGACCAGCTGGAGGAACAGGGGAAGAGCAAGTACGTTTTTTTTTGTATATTTTTTTATTGGAGTTCAATTTGCCAACATATAGCATGGCACCCAGTGCTCATCCCAAGTGCCCCCCTCAGTGCCCATCACCCAGTCATGCCATCCCCCCCCCACTTCCCTTGTGGGAACGAACCCCTTGTTCATTTCCCACAGTTAGGAGTCTCTCATGTTCTGTCACCCTCACTGATATTTCCCACTAATTTTCTCTCCTTTCCCCTTTATTCCTTTTCACTATTTTTTATATTCCCCAAATGAATGAGACCATATAATGTTTGTCCTTCTCCCATTGACTTACTTCACTCAGCATAATACCCTCCAGTTCCATCTGCATTGAAGCAAATGGTCAGTATTTGTCATTTCTAATGGCTGAGTAATATTCTATGTATATATAAACCACATCTTCTTTATCAATTCATCTTTCAATGGACACCAAGTCTCCTTCCACAGTTTGGCTACTGTGGACATTCTTGATGAAACAGTGCTGGAAAGCTCCAGGGGAAGTCGAGGGATTTAGAGTATATAGAACTAGATGGTGTACCCCACCTTATTTTTCCCTTTTTTCACTACAAATGGTTTTAATATCAGACTAAAAATTTCCAATATTCTTTCTCTTTTCCCACCTTAATTACAATATTTTACCTCTTCATTTTTAAGTTTCTTCCTTTTTGACTTTCATATTTCTAAATTACAAGTCTTAGATATATTTTCCACTACTATATTCCCTTCAACATACTCAATTTAATTTTAGGAGATACATGAGGTGTTTTTTCGTTTTGTATTTTTGGTTTTCTCTGACTCATTTTGTTCTGCAATGGCAGAAATTAATACCTTCTAAAACATGACCAGTGTGCACCAGAACCAAGTGGTATATACCATGCTGGTTCATTCTGTGAGATTATATTCTCTCTTCATTCCCATTCTGCCCCCCTCTTTTATCTTGTTTATCTTTTGGTGGCCAATGTTAGGGATATCTACAAATATTGCTGGTTCATAAATTTGGGACTGAGCATCTTCTAACATACAGAACTTAATAAACTCAGAACTAAGATGACCACCCTTTAGGACCCGTCAGAGAGGCTACATTCTCCTGCCACTAAAACCCCTTCACCACCACCATCTCCTAATACCCCCCCTTGTTTCTCCTTTTTTTTCTTTTTTCTTTTTTTCCTCTTTACTTTTGCTTTTTCTCTTCTTATTTTCTTTCTTCTTCTTCTTTCTTCTTCTTTGGGATTCTTGGACTTTCATTTTGTATTATTTTGTTTTAAAATTTGTTTTCAATTTAGTGGTCCTTTTGTTTTCATTTGTTCTGATCTTTGTTTACATTTTCTGGTCTCTGACCTCATCAGAATCATCTAGGGTGAAACTTAAGTAGGTCATTATTGATATACTTGACTCAGCCCACTCATACAACAACTCTGCATTGAGTAAAATGACTAGAAGGAAAAAATCACCGTTAAAGAAAGGAGCAGAAATAATACTTTCTATCACAGAGTTACAGAATATGGATTACAACTCAATGTCACAAAGCCAATTCAGAAGCACAATTACAAAGCTACTGGTGACTGGAAAAAAAGCATGAATGATTCTACACACTTCATGACTGCAGAATTTAGATATAATCAGTACAAAATTAAAAATCAATTAGGAGAGAGGTGGGGCAAGGTGGCAGAAGAGTAGGGTCCCCAAGTCACCTGTCCCCAGCAAATTACCTAGATAACTTTCAAATCATCCTGAAAACCTATGAATTCGGCTTGAGATTTAAAGAGGGAACAGCTAGAATGTTACAGTGAGAAGAGTTCGGCTTCTACAAGGTAGGAAGATGGGGTGGGGTGGTTAGAAATAAAGAAACAAGGGATCCCTGGGTGGCGCAGCAGTTTAGCGCCTGCCTTTGGCCCGGGGCGTGATCCTGGAGACCCAGGATCGAATCCCACGTCGGGCTCCCGGTGCATGCAGCCTGCTTCTCCCTCTGCCTATGTCTCTGCCTCTCTCTCTCTCTCTCTCTCTCTCTCTCTGTGACTATCATAAATAAATAAAAATTAAAAAAAAAAATAAAGAAACGAAAGGCATCCAAGGGGGAAGGGCCCTGTGAGGAGCCCAGCTAAGGTGACAGGGCTAGTGCCCCCAGGACAGGAGAGCCCAGCCCCGGAGAAGCAGGAGCTTCATCAATCTTCCCGGACAGGATGAGCACTGGGTGTTATTCTGTATGTTGGCAAATTGAACACCAATAAAAAATAAATTTATTATTAAAAAAAAAAATCTTCCCGGAGGGAAGGTGCTCACAGGGAGTTGGAGCAGAATCCCAGGAGGGCGGGGATGCCCTCAGGTTCCCAGGGGCACTAACAGACACCTGCACCCCAGGGAGAGTGCGCCACACCCCACAGCCCAGCTCCCTAAAGGGCTGCAGCGCGCACTGGGCTGGACCTGGGAGAAGCAGCTCCCAGGCGGCTTGGGCGGCGGCTCCGGGGGGAGGGAGCTGCGTGCCCCGGAGCACAATTCCACCAGCACAGGCCCAGAAGCCTAGGGCGCCGGGGGACACAGCCGAAGATCCGGCGCTCCCCCCAAGACAGGCAAAGGCCAGGAGGGCATAGGACAGCAAGGCGGCCTGAGCTGTGCAGATCAGTGGCCCCCACCCCCAGAGCATCCAGGCCCTGCAGACTAAGAGCTCCTTAGTTATTGCAGGAGCTAAATCCAGAGCTCCAGAACTGGCCGCCACCACTGTTGTTGTTCCTCCTGGGGCCCACAGGATAAACAACCCCCAACGAGCCTCTCAGTGGCCTCACTGGATAAACAGGTTAAATATCTTTCACTGAGCCCTGCACCAGGCAGGGGACTGAGCAGCTCCCCCAAGTGCTAACACCTGAAAAACAGCACAGCAGGCCCCTCCCCAAGAAGACCAGCTAGACCGACAAGGGAAATACAAATTATTGACCAAGCAACACTGGAAACTTCCAGAGGAAGTCAAGGGATTTACAGTATACAGAGGATACTCCCCCTTGTTTTTTGTTTTTTTATTTCTGTTGCTTCCCCCCCCCCTTTTTCTTTCTTTCTTTTTTCTTTTCTTCTCTTTTTTTTTTTCTTTTTTCTTTTTTTCTTTTTCTTTTCCTCTATCTCTTCTCCCCTTTTCTCCTTTTCCCAATACAACGTGTTTTTGGCCACTCTGTACTGAATAAAAGGAAAACCTCACCTCAAAAAAAAGAATCAGAAACAGTCCTCTCTCCCTCAGTTACAAAATTTGGATTACAATTCAATGTCAGAAAGCCAATTCAGAAGCACTATTATAAAGCTACCGGTGGCTCTAGAAAAAAGCATAAAGGACTCAAGACACTTCATGACTGCAGAATTTAGATCTAATCAGGCAGAAATTAAAATCAATTAAATGAGATGCAATCCAAAATAGATGTCCTAATGACGAGGGTTAACGAGGTAGAAGAACGAGTGAGTGACACAGAAGACAAGTAGATGGCAAAGAGGGAAACTGAGGAAAAAGAGACAAACAATTAAAAGATCATTAGGATAGATTAAGGGAAATTAGTGACAGCATAAGGAAGAAAAATCAACATTTAATTGGGATTCCCAAGGGCGCCGAAAAGGACAGAGGTTCAGAATATGTATTTGAACAAATCATAGCTGAAAACTTTCCTAATCTGGGAAAGGAAACAGGCATTCAGATCCAGGAAATAGAGAGATCCCCCCCTAAAATCAATAAAAACCGTTCAACACCTAGACATATAATAGTTAACCTTGCAAATTCCAAAGATAAAGAGAAGATCCTTAAAGCAGCAAGACACAAGAAAGACTTTTATGGGGAGGACTATTAGGGTAACAGCAAACCTCTCCAGGGACCTGGAAGGCCAGAAAGGGCTGGCAAGATGTATTCAGGGTCCTAAATGAGAAGAACATGCAACCAAGAATACTTTATCCAGCAAGGCTCTCATTCAAAATGGAACGAGAGATACAGAGCTTCCAAGACAGGAAGGAACTGAAAGAATATGTGACCTCCAAACCTGCTCTGCAAGAAATTTTAAGGGGGACTCTTAAAATTCCCCTTTAAGAAGAAGTCCAGTGAACAATCCACAAAAACAGGGACTGAATAGATATCATGATGACACTAAACTCATATCTGTCAATAGTAACTCTGAACATGAACGGGCTTAATGACCCCATCAAAAGGCGCAGGGTTTCAGACTGGATAAAAAAGCAGGACCCATCTATCTGCTGTCTATAAGAGACTCATTTTAGACAGAAGGACACCTACAGCCTGAAAATAAAAGGTTGGAGAATCATTGACCAATCAAATGGTCCTCAAAAGAAAGCAGGGGTAGCCATCCTTATATCAGATAAACTAAAATTTACCCCGAAGACTGTAGTGAGATTTGAAGCGGGACACTATATCATACTTAAAGGATCTATCCAACAAGAGGACTTAACAATCCTCAATATATATGCCCCGAATGTGGGAGCTGCAAATATATCAATCAATTAATAATCAAAGTGAAGAAATACTTAGATAATAATACACTTATACTTGGTGACTTCAATCTAGCTCTTTCTATACTCGATAGGTCTTCTAAGCACAACATCTCCAAAGAAACGAGAGCTTTAAATGATACACTGGACCAGATAGCTTTCACAGATATCTACAGAACTTTACATCCAAACTCAACTGGATACACATTCTTCTCAAGTGCACATGGAACTTTCTTCAGAATAGACCATATACTGGGTCACAAATCGGGTCTGAACCGAGACCAAAAGACTGGGATTGTCCCCTGCAGATTCTCACACCATAATGCCTTGAAATTAGAACTAAATCACAACAAGAAGTTTGGAAGGACTTCAAACACGTGGAGGTTAAGGACCATCCTGCTAAAAGATGAAAGGGTCAACCAGGAAATTAAGGAAGAATTAAAAACATTCATGGAAACTAATGAGAATGAAGATACAACCGTTCAAAATCTTTGGGATGCAGCAAAAGCAGTCCCAAGGGGGAAATACATCGCAATAAAAGCATCCATTCAAAAACTGGAAAGAACTCAAATACAGAAGCTAACCTTACACATAAAGGTCTAGAGAAAAAACAGCAAATAGATCCTACACCCAGCAGAAGAAGAGAGTTAATAAAGATTCGAGCAGAACTCAACGAAATCGAGACAAGAAGAACTGTGGAACAGATAAACAGAACCAGGAGTTGGTTCTTTGAAAGAATTAATAAGAGAGATAAACCATTAGCCAGCCTTATTTAAAAAGAAGAGAGAGAAGACTCAAATTAATAAAGTCATGAATGAGAAAGGAGAGATCACTACCAACACCAAGGAAATACAAACGATTTTAAAAACATATTATGAACAGCTATACGCCAATAAATTAGGCAATCTAGAACAAATGGACGCATTTCGGGAAAGCCACAAACTACCAAAACTGGAACAGGAAGAAATAGAAAACCTGAACAGGCCAATAACCAGGGAGGAAATTGAAGCAGTCATCAAAAACCTCCCAAGACACCAGAGTCCAGGGCCAGATGGCTTCCCAGGGGAATTCTATCAAATGTTTAAAGAAGAAACCACACCTATTCTACTAAAACTGTTTGGAAAGATAGAAAGAGATGGAGTACTTCCAAACTTGTTCTATGAGGCCACCATCACCTTAATTCCAAAACCAGACAAAGACCCCACCAAAAAGGAGAATTACAGACCAATATCCCTGATGAACGTGGATGCAAAAATTCTCAACAAGATACTAGCCAATAGGACCCAACAGTACATTAAGAAAATTATTCACCATTACCAAGTAGGATTTATCCTCGGGACACAAGGCTGGTTCAACACTCATAAAACAATCAATGTGATTCATCATATCAGCAAGAGAAAAACCAAGAACCATATGATCCTCTCATTAGATGCAGAGAAAGCATTTGACAAAATACAGCATCCACTCCTGATCAAAACTCTTCAGAGTGTAGGGTTAGAGGGAACATTCCTCAACATCTTAAAAGCCATCTACAAAGAGCCCACAGCAAATATCATTCTCAATGGGGACGCACTGGGAGCCTTTCCCCTAAGATCAGGAACAAGACAGGGATGTCCATTCTCACCACTGCTATTCAACATAGTACTGGAAGTCCTAGCCTCAGCAATCAGACAACAAAAAGACATTAAAGGCATTCAAATTGGCAAAGAAGAAGTCAAACTCTCCCTCTTCGACGATGACATGATACTCTACATAAAAAACCCAAAAGCCTCCACCCCACGATTGCTAGAACTCACACATCAATTTGGCAGCATGGCAGGATACAAAATCAATGCCCAGAAGTCAGTGGCCTTTCTATACGCTAACAATGAGACTGAAGAAAGAGAAATTAAGGAATCAATTCCATTTACAATTGCACCCAAAAGCATAAGATACCTAGGAATAAACCTAACCAAAGAGGTAATGGATCTATACCCTAAAAACTATAGAACACTTCTGAAAGAAATTGAGGAAGACACACAGTGATGGAAAAATGTTCCATTCTCATGGATTGGCCGAATTAAATTGTGAAAATGTCAATGTTACCCAGGGCAATTTACACGTTTAATGCAATCCCTATCAAATACCATGGACTTTCTTCAGAGAGTTAGAACAAATTATTTTAAGATTTGTGTGGAATCAGAAAGACCCGAATAGCCAGGAGAATTTTAAAAAAGAAAACCATTTCTGGGGGCATCACAATGCCAGATTTCAGGTTGTACTACAAAGCTGTGGTCATCAAGACAGTGTGGTACTGGCACAAAAACAGTCACATAGATCAATGGAACAGAATAGAGAACCCAGAAGTGGTCCCTTAACTTTATGGTCAACCAATGTCGATAAAGGAGGAAAGACTATCCACTGGAAGAAAGACAGTCTCTTCAATAAATGGTGCTGGGAAAATTGGACAGCAACATGGAGAAGAATGAAACTAGACCATTCTGTTGCTCCATACACAAAGATAAACTCAAAATGGATGAAAGATGTAAATGTGAGACAAGATTCCATCAAAATCCTAGAGGAGAACACAGGCAACACCCTTTTTGAACTCGGCCACAGTAACTTCTTGCAAGATACATCCACGAAGGCAAAAGAAACAAAAGCAAAAATGAACTATTGGGACTTCCTCAAGATAAGAAGCTTTTGCAGAGCAAAGGATACAGTCAACAAAACTAAAAGACAACTTACAGAATGGGAGAAGGAGAATTACAGACCAATATCCCTGATGAACTTGGATGCCAGAGTTTTCACCAAGATACTAGCCAAGAGGATCCAGCAATACATTAAGAGGAGTATTCACCATGACCAAGTGGGTTTTATTCCTGAGCTGCAGCAGTCGTTCAACATTCACAAATCAATGCGATATACCACATTAATAAAAGAGAATAAGAACCATATGATCCTCTCAATAGATGCAGAAAAAGCCTTTGATAATCCTACACATCCTTTCTTGATAAAAACCCTCCTCCATGTAGGGATCTAGAGAACACACCTTAACATCTAAAGACCATATACAAAAGAACTATAGTGAATATCATCCCCAACAAAGAAAAACTGAGAGCTTTTCCCCTGAGGTCAGGAACATGACAGAGATGTCCACTCTCACCATTGCTCTTAAACATAGTACTAGAAGTGCTAGCCTCAGCAATCAGAGAACAAAAGAAATAAAAGGCATCCAAATCAGCAAAGAAGAAGTCAAACTTTCACTCTTTGCAGATGACATGATACTCCATCTAGAAGACCCCAAGAACTTCACTCAAAAACTACTAGAACTTGCACAGGAATTCAGCAAAGTCACAAGATATAAAATTAATGCATATAAGTCAGTTATATTTCTATACACTAACAATGAGACAGAAGAATGAAAAATCAAGGAATCCATCCCATTTACAACTGCACCAAAAACCATAAAATACCTACGAATACACCTAGCCAAAGAGGTTAAGCAACTATACTGTGAAAAGTATAGAACACCTATGAGAGAAATTGAGGAAGACACAAAAAAGATGAAAAAATATCATATGCTCATGGATAGGAAGAATAAAGAATTTTTTAAATGCCTATGCTACCCAAAGCAATCTACACATCCAATGCAGTCCCTATCAAACATTTTTCACAGAGCTGAAACAAATAATCCTAAAATTTGTATGGAACCACAATATACACCCAAATAGCCAGAGGAATCCCCCCAAAAAAGAAAACTAAAGCTGGGGGTATCACAATGCCTGACTTCAAACAGTATTACAATGGTATAATCATCAAGACAGTGTGGTGCTGGCACAAAAACAGACACATAGATCACTGCAACAGAATGGAAAACCCAGAAATGTACTCTCAACTCTATGACCAAAGGAAAGAACATCCAATGGAAAAAGAGTCTCTTCAACAAATGGTGTTGGGAAAATTGGACAGCCACATGCAGAAGGAAACTGGACTATTTTGTCATACCATACACAAAAATAGGCTCAAAACAGATGAAAAACCTAAATGTGAGGCAAGAATCCATCAAAATCCTACAGAAGAACACAGGCAGCAACCTCTCTGACCTCAGCCACAGCAACTTCTTGTGAGACATGCCTCCTAAAACAAGGGAAACAAAGATAAAAATGAACTATTGGGACTTCATCAAGATAAAAAGCTGCACAGCAAAGGAAACTGTCAACAAAACTAAAAGACAACCTACAGAATGGGAGAAGATATTTGCAAATGACATATCAGATAAAGGGCTCACTCGTATCCAACATCCAGAAATAACTTATCAAACTCAACACCCAGAAAACAACAAATCCAGTCAAGAAATGGGCAGAATATATGAACAGACACTTCTCCAAAGAAAACATAGACATGGAAAACAAGCACATGAGAAAATGCTCTGCATTAACTGCCATCAGGGAAATACAAATAAAAACCACAATGAGATACCACCTCACACCAGTGAGAATGGGGAAAAGTAACAAGGCAGGAGACCACAAATGTTGGAGAGGATGCGGAGAAAGGGGAACCCTCTTGCACTGTTAGAGGGAATGTGAACTGGTACAGCCACTCTGGAAAACAGAGTGGAGGTTCCTCAAAAGGTTAAAAATGGAGCTACCCTTTGACCCAGCAATTGCACTACTAGGTATTTATACAAAGAATACAAACATAGGGATTTGAGGGGCCACATGCACCCCAGTGTTTAGAGCAGCACTATCCACAATAGCCAAACTGTGGTAAAAGCCCAGATGTCCACTGACAGATGAATGGATAAAGATGTAGTGTGTATATATGTATATATACACACACACACTACTCAACCATCAAAAAAGAATGAAATCTTGCCATTTGCAAAGTCATGGTTGGAGTATTGTTTGGCATTATGCTCCATGAAATAAGTCAGTCAGAGAGACAAATACCATATGATTTCACTCATATGTGGAATTTAAGAAACAAAACTAATAAACATAGAGGAAGGGAAGGAAAAATAAAATAAGATGAAAACAGAGAGTGATGCAAACCATAAGATACTCTTAACTATAGGAAACAAACTGAGAATTGTATGAATGGAGATGGGTGGGGGGAAGGGGTAATGGGTGATGGGCACTAAGGAGGGCACTTGATGTGAGGAGCACTGGGTGCCATATGCAACTGATGAATCACTAAATTCTACCCCTGAAACTAATAGTATACTATATTTGAACTAAGTTGAATTTAGATAAAAAATTTCTTTTAATTATAAGGATACTACTAGTTGGGCTTGAAAAACTGCCTAGAAGACACTAGAGAATCCCTTATGCATAAATAATATCACTAAAATCTAGTCAGGCCAAACTAAAAATCTCAAATAAACAATTCAACTTTACATCGAAAGCAACTGGAAGAAGAAAAATGATGTTTAAAGTTAGTAGAAGGAAAATAATAATAAAAATCAAAGTGGAAATCAATGAAATAGAGACTAACAATAGAAAAGGTCAATGAAACTAAGCAGTGGTTCTCTAAAAATATAAACAATATTGACAAACTGTTAGACTTACAAAAAAGAGAGAGAAGGCTCAGATAAAATCAGTAATAAAAGAGACACTACAATTTATGCCACAAGTCCAAAGTATCATAACAGACTACTGTGAACAATTATATGCCAACAAATTGGACAATCTAGAAACAATGGATAAATTATTTAACAGTTACGATCTGGGGCACCTGGGTGGCTCAGTCAGTTAAGCATGCCGTTGGCTCAGATCATGATCTCAGTGTCCTGGGGTGGAGTTCCATGTCAGGCTTCCTGCTCAGTGGGGAGCTTACTTCTCTCTCTCTCTCCCCCATGCTTGTGCTCACTCTCTTTGCTCTCTCCCTCAAGTAAATAAACCTTTTTAAAAATTTTATGAAGGATGATCTGGGAGTAGTTATGTGCTGGGAGGATTCCAGAGTGGGGTGAGGAATGGAATGACACTGGGGCAGGGAGCAGTGTCCATGAGTGGGTGACAGCAAGTAAAAGAAGTAGGGGTGGGGGGACACTGAGGCAGGGAGCAATGTCCGTGGAGGGAGAGAGAACATTGAGTATGAAGGACCAGGGGCCAGAAGCACCAAGGTGAAATTAGGGGAGGCCCAGTCCAGTCCAGTCCTGGGCTGGGAGGGAGGTCAGCCTGAATCAAATGAGGAATGGAAAGCCTCTCCATGGTGCTAAGGACTTCTCAGCTACTTCACCAAGAGGCCTTTCCCAGCATGCAGCACTAGAGGTCTGCTACCTTCATAGTGTGATCTGGAAACCCTGACCATTTTGAACAGGCCAAGGCTTCAACCCAGGGTATTTGATGCCACTCCCTCACAGATGGCCCAACTCCATGATAGTTGAGCCCCTACCTCCATGCCAAGTGCTGAATGCATGCTGAGAACCCAGCTCTAAGAGAGGGTCCACTGCAGGAGCCCAGCAGTACCCTGTATGCTTTAGTGTCCTGGCCTGCAGGAATGACCTTAAGTGCAGCACATATGGTGCTCTGAGCTGGGCACATTTTAAGTGTGTCTTATATGTGTTAACTATACTATTGAGCACCCCTCTCAGGCAGCTCTGTCATGTCCTCATTTTAAGGATGAGATTGCTGAGGCTCAGGGATGATGGGAGTAGGAAGAGGAGACAGCTGGGTCCTTCTCTCTCTGGGCTATCCTTCCTGGTTGCCACTGTACAGGTGCTCACCTTCCTGCACTGGTGACCAGGCTTCCCTTGAAGACCCTGTGGCATAGGGGACTGCCACTCACAGAGCTGGGGTGACTTAGGCCAGATCTGTTACACACCTGAGATGATGATGGTGGTAACTATGGCAGGTACTGGATGCCAGGCACATCTGGAGGATGCTGTCTCTAGGGTGCACACAGGGTCCATGTGCATGTGCAGGCAGGTGCATGTGCAGCTTCCTGAGAGCAGAACCACACCTACCTGGGCCCCTCCCCTCCCCATGTGGCCACAGGCCCCCTTGCAAGGGTCCGTATGTCCAACTCTCTAAGGTGTTCAGCCCACGGCACCTGGTATGCTCAGAGGATTAGTCCCTAGAGAGGAAGAGGAGCTTCAGCACGAGCTGGCAGGCCCCTGCCATAAAGGCCTGAAGGAGGGAAAGTAGCCCAGATCCACTCCTGTCCTGCTTTCCACAGACATGTGTCAAAGCACTGATGACCTTCACTTGCCAAACCCAATGGCCACCCTCTATTTCCACCTCACCTGACCACATCACTGACTGCACCCTCTTCAGCCAAGGCTACTACTCCAACTCTCCATGACCTTTGGCCCTCTGCCTCCCTCGCATCTCAGTAGGTGTGTCCACGAGCATGCCACGGGCACCTGATCCAATCCCTGTACTCAGACCTCTGTCCTGCCCTCCAAATCTTCCCATCGGGACATTTGGGACAAACCTCACCCTTCACACAGCACACTCCTAAGTCTCAGTCTGAGGTGCCCAGAATGGGGCCTAGGAGCTTGGTCAGGAATCCCCCCTCCATCCTCCAGCCAAACCTCAGCAAGTCCTGCCAAGGCTTGCTTGACAACACATCTCCAATTATCCCAAGGTGTGCCTTCCCACCACACAGCTTCCAGCACTTCCCAACACTTCTCCAAGTTCTCTGTCCCCAGAGCCACCCTGCCTAGGGCCACTCGTGGCTCTGTCCCAGTCTGGAAACCCAACATAATCCCCCACCCTCCATCACAGCTCCTTCCACCGCTCTGCAGCACCCACTAATTGGGTGGTTGCTCCACTAGTAGCAAACTAGTCTGTGTATCCAGCCCCATGCCTGGCACTGAGTAGAGCCCAGTATGTGTTGAGTGCATGGATGGTGTACTCTGGTCTTAAATGGAGGAGAGTTTGAGTGGGTCAAACGCAGCAGGGACTGTGGGCAAAGCCTGGGGTGGGTGTTCAGGAGGAGACATGCTGCCCTTCCATGTGGAAGAAGGAGCAGCCACAAGGTTGGACAGGGCCTGAGACAGGCCACCTAGGGCCTACCATGACATCAGTATGGCAGGATGGGCAGAGAAGGGAGGCCTAACTATGTAGACTGGACATGTATAGAGGATTCCTCAGTGGCCTGGAAGGCCCAGGCCAGGGCTCACAGAAGGACTCAAAGCTAGTTTAGAGAAGCCCTGTGGAGGGAGCACCAGCATGGGAGATGCACTTCAGAAGTGAGGGATGGGTGTGAACCACACACCCCTCATGGCAGCCCACATGGTGCTAGGGCTACCCTGGTCTCCACCACACAGACGCTTGCAGATGTACCACCTCAGTGCACACATGGCTCACCCTGGGCAGTTAGGAATGACAGGGCAACAGCCTCTGCGCTGACAAAGTCTCAGGGTGGCCTTTCACAAGGCCCTTCCCCTCTTAGGACCTCTCCCTGAAGCCCCCTTCTCAGCCCCAAAACACTGCAAACAGAAGGCAGGGTAATATGGAACACTTGCCTCAGCCCAAGTCAGTGACCAAGGAGCAGAAGCATGGAGGCAGGGGCTTTGTGACTCTGCAATCAGACACACACCCTGATCCAAGCACATCCTCTCCTTCTGGGTTCAAAGTGGGAGCCCCAGGAGACAGGCAGGCCTGGGAGGGGTTTGACAGCAGAGACATTCTTGGGGCTGCTCTGACACCCAGTGGTGATTCTCAGAACCAACTGCTCCAAGGAGAAGTGCAGCTGCTCCCCTGCAGGGAAGTGGGGCAGTAGGCAGAGAAAGAGGGAGAAGGGGTAGGGTGGAAGAGAGGGAGGGACAGCGGGAGAGGGCAGGAGAGGGCAGGAGAGGGTGGGAGAGGGTGTAGGAGGAAGTCTCTAGGCCAGTGGTTCTTAAGACTGGAACTTGAAGTGGAATAAACTTGGCTGACTTGCTCATTCAGGTCTGGGCTGAGCCAGAGTGTATTTCTAATAGATTCCTGGGGATTGCTGGTGGTCTGGGACAACACTGAGAACCACTAGTCTAGGAAAGAAATGGGAGTCGAAAAGGAACATCTGTGCTAGTGCTGCCTACAGGCTGGTTCTGTCATTACCATGCTATATTCCCATAGTGCTGGCCCCAAAGTCCTTCCGTGGTCCTTCCCATACATCTGCTGAGCAAATGTAGCCTCCCCATTTGGGCATGAGAGGTGGCTCTTGAGAACTGGGATGAACACCTTCCACAAGGACTCAAAGGTTCAGCCTCCCATTGTGCCTGATACACTTATCCTGTGCCCATGAGATGCTCACTTGGCCTTTGACAGGTCACCAAAAGGGCTCTGCCTAAGGGGCTGCTCAGGAACACCCAAGGCTCACGGTCCATTGGGAGATAATCCTGCTTGAGAAATGTCATCCAGATGATTAGGGCTCAGGCAAGGTGCCACTGACCTGATTTATCACTGGCCAGGCAGAGGAACAGAGAGCTGTGTGAAGCCAGTGCCAAACACCTGCCTCCCACTGTATCTCTCCCCTCCTCACTGTTTTGAGCTGGCAGAGGAAGAAAGGCTCCCTAGGATGTCAGTAGGCAGAGCAAGGGTTGAAGGGAGGTGCTATTGGCAGAGTGGAGAGGAAAGCATAAGTGTTCCAGGCAGGCAGGGCTTGGAGAAGCTGGGACCAGGGGTGGTGAGGCTGGAAGGAATGCCCTGGGGACTGGTGAAAGCGCAAAGACTGCAGTCCACCCTGGACCCCTCTGACCTTCCTGAGCCCCAGGAATATGCACTTGTCATCAGCACCTGGACACTGCAACCTCACTGTGCTACACACTATACCTCAGGTTAAAACACAGAGGTCCATTCCTCCCATTGGCTGAGGAGACACAGCAAGTCACACAGAAACAGGCAAGAATGTAGAACTCTCAGTGAAGGGAGGAGAAGGAACAATCAGGGGCCATGATGTCATCTGCCACAACGCCCAGTAAATACTTGATGGGATGAATGAGTTTAACAGATGGATGAAATGACTACATTCATTGCCAGAAAGAGTGACTGTCCTTCTCTAGGTCCAAATCTGCCCATTAATTGGGGAGTAGGGAAAGAAATTACTGAACAACAACAAAAAATCTGTGACCAAATGACATTTGTATTGTGTGAACCAATCATTTATATGTAATTTGCAACTACCTAATGTACTGATCAGTGAATACCCTGCAAATAAGGGTTCACAGAAACTGATTTCCATTGAGTGTCTAGGATAGTTAGGCATTATTATCTGCTGTTTACTGTATGTTCATCAGCAACTGCAGTCAAGGTACTTCTTCCTGAGCTTGGATTACAAAGTGGCCAGGGTGACGTGACCACTGGGATGTAAAAATTTTGAGGCACCAGGCAGGGGCTCCAGATGGAGGGGTCTGCGCCCTGCTGCCTTCAGGAGCCGCGGCCCCGGGAGCACGATTCCAGCAGCACAGGCCCTGGATCCCAGGGCGCCAAGCAGACACAGCCCAGGATCCTACACTCCCCCCAGGACAGGCAGAGGCGGAGAGAGCACAGGACAGCAAGGACTCTCCTGCAACAGGGTACTCCAATGCTGTGCAGATCAGTGTACCCGCACCACCCTAGGAGCATCTAGGCTAAAGTGGACTGGGAGACTGCATTAGTTACTGCAGGGAGCTGATTCCAGAGCTGGAGACCTGGCCACTACCAGTGTTGTTGTTCCTCCTTGTTTCACCATGTGCCTGAGGAGAGGTGAGGCCACAGGGGAACACAGGTCTCACGGGATAAACAGCTCACACTGAGCCCGGCACCCGGCAGGGGGCAGGGCAGCTCCCCCAGGTACACACACCTGAGAATCAGCACAGTAGGCTCCTCTCCCAGAAGACCAGCTGGAAGGACAGGGGAAGAGCAAGTTCTTAACCAACCGGTGCTAGAAAGCTCTAGGGAAAGGCAAGGGATTTACACTATATAAAACCAGAGGAGACCACTTTGATTTTTTTTTCTTCCTCTATCCAGTACAACTGGTTTTTATAGCAGGCTATAAAATTCCAATCTTTTTTCTCTTTTCCCACCTGAAGTACAATATTTTACCACTTCGTTTTTAAGATTCTTCCTTGTTGACTTTCATATTTCTACAATTACATGTCCTAGATATGTTTTCAACTTCTAGATTCCCATCAACATAATCAAATTAATTTGGGAAATTTACAAGATATTTTTTTTTGTTTTCTGTTTTTTGTTTTCTCTGCCTCATTGTGTTCTACAATGGCAGAAGTTAATACCTTGTAAAACATGACCAGCATACACCCAGAACCAAGTGGAACACCATGCTAGTTATATTGTGAGATTATATTCTCTCTTCATTCGCATTGATGCCCCCCTCTATTATCTCATTTACGTTTTGGTGGTCAATGTTGGGGCCTTCTACAAGTATTTCTGGTTTATATAAATTTGGGACTGAGCATCTTCTAACATACAGACCTAAAAAAACTCAGAAACATGAGGATCGAGGTGGGGCAAGATGGCGGAAGAGTAGGGTCCCCAAGTCACCTGTCCCCACCAAATTACCTAGATAACCTTCAAATGATCCTGAAAACCTACAAATTTGGCTTGAGGTTTAAAGGGAGAACAGCTGAATGCTACAGTGAGAAGAATTCACACTTCTATCAAGGTAGGAAGGGGGCGGGATAAAGAAACAAAAGGCATCCAAGGGGTAGGGGACTCTGGAGGAGCCGGGCCTGGGCTAGTGCCCCCAGGACAGGAAAGCCCCATCCAGGAGAAGGAGGGGCTTCACCAATCTTCCAGAACAGAAAGGCACTGGCAGGGAGTTAGAGCAGGACCCCAGGAGGGGCGGGGATGCCCTCAGGCTCCCTGGGACACTAAGGAGGACCTGTGCCCCAAGGAGAGCACCCCACACTACTGCCCAGCTCCCTAAAGGGCTGCAGCCTGTGCAGCTCAGGCGGCGGCTCCACGCGGAGGGGGCTGCGGGACCCCAGGAGCAGCTCAGGAGCGGCTCCCGCAGAGGCACCTCAAGGAGGAGGCTGCACTGACAAGCCCGATTCCAACACCTCAGGCCCGGGAGCTCAGGGCCCCGGGGGACACAGCCCAAGATCCAGCGCTCCCCCCCAGGACTGGCAGAAACCAGGAGAGCCCAAAACAGCAAGGACACTCCTGCTGCCTGGCGGCCCAGAGCTAAGCAAATCAGCAGCCCAGCCCCAAAGCATCCAGGCCCCTGCAGACTGAGAGCTCCATAGTTACTGCAGGAGCTGACTCCAGCTGCCACTATTGTTGTTCCTCCTGGGGCCTCACAGGATAAACAACCCCCACGGAGCCTCACAGTGGCCACACCTGATAAACAGGTTAAATAACTTTCACTGAGCCCTGCACCAGGCTGGGGGCTGAGCAGTTCCCCCAAGTGCTAACACCTAAAAATCAGAACAGCAGGCCCCTCCCCCAGAAGACCAGCTAGACCAACAACGGAAAAACAAATTATTGACCAAGCAGCAGTGGAAAGTTCCAGTGAACTCGAGGGATTTACAGTATACAGAATCAGAGGATAATCCCTCGTTTTTTGTTTTTTAATTCTGTTTGCTTCCCCACGCCTCCTTTTTTTTTCTTTTCTTCTCTTTTTTTTTTCTTTTTCTTTTCTTCTTTCTCTTCTCTTTTTTCATTTTACCAATACAACTTGTTTTTGGCCACTCTGCACTGAGCAAAATGACTAGAAGAAAAACCTCACCTCAAAAGAATCAGAAACAGTCCTCTCTCCCACAGAGTTACAAAATCTGGATTACAATTCAATGTCAGAAAGCCAATTCAGAAGCACTGTTATACAGCTACTGGTGGTTCTAGAAAAAAGCATAAAGGACTCAAGAGACGTCATGACTGCAGAATTTAGATCCAATCAGGCAGAAATTAAAAATCAATTGAATGAGATGCAATCCAAACTAGAAGTCCTAACAACGAGGGTTAATGAGGTGGAAGAACGAGTGAGTGACATAGAAGACAAGTTGATGGCAAAGAGGGAAACTGAGGAAAAAAGAGACAATTAAAACACCATGAAGATAGATTAAGGGAAATAAATGACACCCTGAGGAAGAAAAACCTACATTTAATTGGGGTTTCCGAGGGCACCGAAAGGGCCAGAGCGCCAGAATATGTATTTGAACAAATCCTAGCTGAAAACTTTCCTAATCTGGAAAGGGAAACAGGCATTCAGATCCAGGAAATAGAGAGATCCCCCCCTAAAATCAATAAAACCGTTCAACACCTCGACATTTAATAGTGAAGCTTGCAAATTCCAAAGATAAAGAGAAGATCCTTAAAGCAGCAAGAGACAAGAAATCCCTGACTTTTATGGGGAGGAATATTAGGGTAACAGCAGACCCCTCCACAGAGACCTGGCAGGCCAGAAAGAGCTGGCAGGATATATTCAGGGTCCTAAATGAGAAAAACATGCAATCTAGAATACTTTATCCAGCAAGGCTCTCATTCAGAATGGAAGGAGAGATAAAGAGCTTCCAAGACAGGCAGCAACTAAAAGAATATGTGACCTCCAAACCAGCTCTGCAAGAAATTTTAAGGCGAACTGTTAAAATTCCCCTTTAAGAAGAAGTTCAGTGGAACAATCCACAAAAACAAGGACTGAATAGATATCATGATGACACTAAACTCATATCTCTCACTAGTAACTCTGAATGTGAACAGGCTTAATGACCCATCAAAAGGCGCAGGGTTTCAGACTGGATAAAAAAGCAGGACCCATCTATTTGCTGTCTACAAGAGACTCGTTTTAGACAGAAGGACACCAACAGCCTGAAAATAAAAGGTTTTACCATTCGAATGGTCCTCAAAAGAAAGCAGGGGTAGCCATCCTTATATCAGATAAACTAAAATTTACCCCGAAGACTGTAGTGAGAGATGAAGAGGGACACTATCTCATACTTAAAGGATCTATCCAACAAGAGGACTTAACAATCCTCAATATATATGCCCCGAATGTGGGAACTGCCAAATATTTAAATCAATTAATAACCAAAGTGAAGAAATACTTAGATAATAATACACTTATACTTGGTAACTTCAATCTAGCTCTTTCTATACTCGATACGTCTTCTAAGCACAACACCTCCAAAGAAACGAGAGCTTTAAATGATACACTGGACCAGATGGATTTCACAGATATCTACAGAACTTTACATCCAAACTCAACTGGATACACATTCTTTTCAAGTGCACATGGAACTTTCTCCAGAATAGACCACATACTGGGTCACAAATTGGGTCTGAACCGATACCAAATGATTGGGATCGTCCCCTGCATATTCTCAGACCAGAATGCCTTGAAATTAGAACTAAATCACAACAAGAAGTTTGGAAGGATTCAAACACGTGGAGGTTAAGGACCATCCTGCTAAAAGATGAAAGGGTCATCAAGTAAATCAGGGAAGAATTAAAAAGATTCATGGAAACTAATGAGAATGAAGATACAATCGTTCAAAATCTTTGGGATGCAGCAAAAGCAGTGTTGAGGGGGAAATACATCGCAATACAAGCATCCATTCAAAAACAGGAAAAAACTAAAATACAAAAGCTAACCTTACACATAAAGGAGCTAGAGAAAAAACAGCAAATAGATCCTACACCCAGCAGAAGAAGAGAGTTAATAAAGATTCGAGCAGAACTCAACGAAATCGAGACCAGAACTGTGGAACAGATCAACAGAACCAGGAGTTGGTTCTCTGAAAGAATTAATAAGATAGATAAACCATTAGCCAGCCTTATTAAAAAGAAGAGAGAGAAGACTCAAATTAATAAAATCATGAATGAGAAATGAGAGATCACTACCAACACCAAGGAAATACAAACGATTTTAAAAACATATTATGAACAACTATACGCTAACAAATTAGGCAATCTGGAAGAAATGGACACATTCCTGGAAAGCCACAAACTACCAAAACTGGAACAGGAAGAAATAGAAAACCTGAACAGGCCAATAACCAGGGAGGAAATTGAAGCAGTCATCAAAAACCTCCCAAGACACTAGAGTCCAGGGCCAGATGGCTTCCCAGGGGAATTCTATCAAATGTTTAAAGAAGAAACCATACCTATTCTACTAAAACTGTTTGGAAAGATAGAAAGAGATGGAGTACTTCCAAATTCGTTCTATGAGGCCAGCATCACCTTAATTCCAAAACCAGACAAAGACCCCACCAAAAAGGAGAATTACAGACCAATAGCCCTGATGAACATGGATGCAAAATCTCAACAAGATACTAGCCAATAGGACCCAACAATACATTAAGAAAATTATTCACCATGACCAAGTAGGATTTATCCCCGGGACACAAGGCTGGTTCAACACTCGTAAAACAATCAATGTGATTCATCATATCAGCAAGAGAAAAACCAAGAACCATATGATCCTCTCATTAGATGCAGAGAAAGCATTTGACAAAATACAGCATCCATTCCTGATCAAAACTCTTCAGAGTGTAGGGATAGAGGGAACATTCCTCGACAACTTAAAAGCCATCTATGAAAAGCCTACAGCAAATATCATTCTCAATGGGGAAGCACTGGGAGCCTTTCCCCTAAGATCAGGAACAAGACAGGGATGTCCACTCTCACCACTGCTATTCAACATAGTACTGGAATTCCTAGTCTCAGCAATCAGACAACAAAAAGACATTAAAGGCATTCAAATTGGCAAAGAAGAAGTCAAACTCTCCCTCTTCGACGATGACATGATAGTCTACATAGAAAACCCAAAAGCCTCCACCCCAAGATTGCTAGAACTCATACAGCAATTTGGCAGCATGGCAGGATACAAAATCAATGCCCAGAAATCAATGGCATTTCTATACACTAACAATGAGACTGAAGAAAGAGAAATTAAAGAGACAATTCCATTTACAATTGCACCCAAAAGCATAAGATACCTAGGAATAAACCTAACCAATGAGGTAAGGTATCTATACCCTAAAAACTATAGAACAGTTCTGAAAGAAATAGAGGAAGACAGAAAGACATGGAAAAATATTCCATGCTCATGGATTGGCAGAATTAATATTGTGAAAATGTCAATGTTACCCAGGGCAATTTACACATTTAATGCAATCCCTATCAAAGTACCATGGACTTTCTTCAGAGAGTTAGAACAAATTATTTTAAGATTTGTGTGGAATCAGAAAAGACCCCGAATAGCCAGGGGAATTTTAAAAAAGAAAACCACAGCTGGGGGCATCACAATGCCAGATTTCAGGTTGTACTACAAGGCTGTGGTCATCAAGACCGTGTGGTACTGGCACAAAAACAGACACATAGATCAATGGAACAGAATAGAGAACCCAGAAGTGGACCCTTAACTTTATGGTCAACTAATATTCGATAAAGGAGGAAAGACTATCCACTGGAAGAAAGACAGTCTCTTCAATAAATGGTGCTGGGAAAATTGGACATCCACATGCAGAAGAATGAAACTAGACCACTCTCTTGCACCATACACAAAGATAAACTCAAAATGGATGAAAGATCTAAATGTGAGACAAGATTCCATCAAAATCCTAGGGGACAACACAGGCAACCCCCTTTCTGAGCTTGTCCACAGCAACTTCTTGCAAGATACATCTATGACGGCAAGGGAAACAAAAGCAAAAATGAACTATTTTGACAAGATAAAAAGCTTCTGCACAGCAAAAGAAACCGTCAAAAAAACTGAAAGACAACCTACAGAATGGGAGAAGATATTTGCAAATGGCATGTCAGATAAAGGGCTAGTATCCAAGATCTATAAAGAACTTATTAAACTCAACAGCAAAGAAACAAACAATCCAATCATGAAATGGGCAAAAGATATAAAGAGAAATTTCACCAAAGAAGACATACACATGGCTAACAAGCACATAAGGAAATGCTCCACCCACTTGCCATCAGGGAAACACAAATCAAAACCACAATGAGATTATCACCTCACACCAGTAAGAATGGTGAAAATTGACAGGACAGGAAATAAATTTTGGAGAGGATGTAGAGAAAGGGGACCCCTCTTGCACTGTTGGTCAGAATGTGAACTGGTATATCCACTCTGGAAAACTGTGTGGAGATTCCTTAAAGAGTTAAAAATGGAGGTACCCTACGACACAGCAATTGCACTACTAGGAATTTACCCAAAGATAGGGATGCAGTGAAAAGCCAAAACACCTGCACCCCAATGTTTATAGCAGGAATGTCCACAATAGCCAAACTGTGGAAGGAGCCTCGGTGTCCACTGAAAGATGAATGGATAAAGAAGATGTGGTATATATATATATATATATATACCGGAATCTTAGCCATTATAAATGATGAATACCCACCATTTGCTTCAAAGTGGATAGAAGTGGAGAGTATCATGCTGAGTGAAGTAAGTCAATCAGAGAAGGACAATAATTATATGGTTTCACTCATACAGGGCATATAAAAAATAGTGGAAGGGATTATAGGGAAAAGGAGAGTAAATGAGTACTAAAAATCAGAGAGAGTGTCAAAACATGAGTCTCCTAACTCCAGGAAAAGAACAATTGGTAGTTGAAGGGGAGGTGGGGGGGATGGGGTGATTGGGTGATGGGTACTCTGGGGGGCACTTGACGGGATGAGCACTTGGTGTTATATGTTGGCAAATCGAACTCCAATAAAAATATAGAAAAAAAATTTTGAGCACCACTGCCAAGCTGAGGAATGGGTTATCTTCACCATCTTTGTCTTCCAGTTGGATGCAGAAGAATCCATGGAATACTCCTAGACAACTAGATAAGGCAGTGTGGTCCCCTATTAACAGCCTGGGGCATAAGTCTCCCCTTCCTATTCAAACCACGGGACAGGGATTTAAGACAGTAAGACCTTCTGTGGTCAGCTCCTGAGATCTAAAGTGGCCATCATAGCAGTCAGCCGTTACATCCAGTGATGTGACTCTCATTTCCACATGTTGGTATGATCCTGCAGGTGTAGACTACAGTAAGAACTTTGGATGGTTATG
Organism: Canis lupus baileyi; assembly: GCF_048164855.1. Classification (NCBI taxonomy): domain Eukaryota; kingdom Metazoa; phylum Chordata; class Mammalia; order Carnivora; family Canidae; genus Canis; species Canis lupus. Next base: position 26,107,584 of record NC_132857.1, on the reverse strand, counting down.
CTCCCGGGAAGCTTGTTATTCACTAGTTCCACAAAGTCAACAAGAACAGAACCCCTTCAAGAGCCCCACACTGGAATGAGTAACATTTGTACAATATCCTTCTTTATAGCATAATTAATAACCGCAAAAGTCAAATGGGTACTGGACTAAAGGGTAAATCAAATGAATGACAAAGTTCCTTATGGGCTGATATGGAAATACTCGACATGTTATATGAAAAAAAAAATAGGTATAGGACACCATACATCATACATCAGCAGTTTTCAAGATATGACCCAAGGACCCCTAAGGATGCCCGACATCCTTTCAGGGGGTCTGCTAGGTCCTCCCTTTCCAACTACATGTTGGAAACTACATATTTCACTACATGTTCCAACTACATATTTCCTTCTACACATCAACTAAAAACCATATCACAACAGAGTGAATGCAAAAGCAGATAGGACAAACCAGCTGTTTTGTTATACTGTACCTATACTAAAGAAAGGTTTTCAAATGTGAAAATGCTTTGCCTCACTGATTTTATTTTGGAAAATGCATTTTATAAATTATAGGCCTAAAACATCACTATATAATAGCTTTACCTTTTTAAAAATTTTTAAGTATCTTTATAATATTGGTATTGATAAATATAAGTCACATTTAAAAAACTCTTTGGAGGCCTCAAAAATTTAACAGTATGAAAGGATCCTGAATCTAAAACGTCTAAGTACCAGGGGTATATACACCACCCTTTGTGTAAAAAGGGAAGAAAAATATCTTTGTACTAGCTTATATATGCATGAAGGATCTCATGAAGAATAAACCAGTAGTGGTTAAGCAAAGAGAGGGTAGGAAACGGGCAGGTGGAAAACCCCTTACTCAAGCTCTCATTTAAAAAAAAAAATTCTGGAGCTATGAAAATGTATATAGCCTATTCAAAAAAAGTTTTAAGAGGAGATGGAGGCTGCAGGGGTCAGCCTGACAGGAGATGGGGACAAAGTCAGGCTGAAAAGGGGAAGGGGTGCAGTTTGTGTATGGAGTATCTATGTTCCTCACATCCAAAACCATCTCTGGGCAAAATTCTGAAGGATTCTTCTCTATAGAGATGAAACCAAGAGACCCAGAGCTAATGGTATGAAACTCTTCATCTTAAACTATACCATGTACCCACACATCACCATTTAATCAAAGTCTGCAATAGGTGAGGTAAACAGAAAAACTAGCCCAAAGAAAAGCGAGGTAATTCAGGATCTAAAGAAAATTTATAACAACAACAAAAACACAAAGTCATGCACCCAAAAATACTGGATAAGTTACTGAACCTACACTGCCAAGTGGATCTGACTGAGGAAAATGGTACAGTGTTCTAATAGTCATCTTAGAAGAATTATTATACATGCTAACCATATGTTCATGTAGAAATGGTACCTTTATATGCATATAGCAGAAATAAAAAGAATGTGCTTTAGTATCAGATACAAACCCATTTCATTTACTATATGTGTGCTCCTAAGAAATGTATTTAACTTCTGAGTCTATTTCATCCAACATAACCTGGATGATACCTGTCATACAGTTAATACAAGAATTTAATGAGTCACTGTTTTCTGATGTGATAACACATTCCCCAGCACTTAGGGAATTCTCAGTAAGTGCCACTCATATTCCTCATGATGCAGCAGAAATAGCTGACAGTGTGTTACTGTAAAATAATCTAAAATATATATATATATTAGTGGCTGTCAGAAGTTGGGGGTGGGAGAAATGGACAAGCTGGATTTTATTTTTTAGTTTAAATAAATTAAAAAAATAGAAGTCACCATGAAATATGCTTTAAGGTTAATCATTTAATGCATTAACATTTCACCTATAAACATACAATTTGCATATACAGGGAAAAACAGGTTCTGAGGACATAAGAGAATACCAGAGACAGGGAAGCAATCAGAAAATAGATCAATTCTAGGGGTGAAAAATGGAACTGCATTCCATGCCTGTGTCTACATAAACTTGGGAAGGAGAAAGAAAAATGAAACAGATCATAACTAATGTAGAAAATATACCTGGGCCATTTGTCTCAACCGTACAAACATCCTGGGGGTCCTGGTCTGGCCTGTTTCAGGATGATCATCTGAAACACAGCCACTGGTCTCTCCCTTCTCTTTACTAAGACTCTGAAGTGCACTCCAGGAATTAAAAGATCAGATTGGCATGTGTGCAAGGTCAGTGGCCAACTTCTTTCAGGTACATTATATAGAGGTATACATGACAGTGAAATGCCTACTCACACCTGAACAAGCTGCTTCCACCTCTTAACTTTTTTACTTAGGATTACCTAAATTGAGATCACAAAGTTAACATCTTTGGAAGCTGGACCAGGGAAATGAAGTATCTCAGCCCATCTTTATAACCACTATGCATTTCGTATCAGAATCAAGTCACTGGCAACAGTGAATTTCCAGGCTCAACTCTGTCTGCGCAGTCGGGCTGGCCAACAGGGTGCACATACAAATGCCTAAACTTCAGTTCACATCTTCCCCTTCTGTCAGTTGGGAACTCTGCTTCCTGGGCATTTCAGTGACCTAACTCAATAGTGTGTGGTTCCAGTAACTCTAAGTTCAAAATTAATACCCCAATTCAACATTAAAAACTGCTTAATATTTTGTTAGTAAAGCATACAGCTCTAGTAATGACTATAATCTGAATAAAGCCATTCTTACTATATAGGATGTAAAATCATAAAAGCAACATTTTTAACCAACAAAACTGGCGTTGTCACACATCATCTGGCAATTTTCCGCTGTATCAAATATCCAAAGAAATGACAATCAAGTGCACTTCCTTTCAGCTAGATACAGACTCTACAGTGGCCATAAGTTCACCAGAACTGTCCAGGAAACCAGGCCTGCCTGTGGTCACCATAAAGGTCATTTGTGGCAGATGCTTCCACGTGGAGATCTATTTAAATCTGCTCAGAGATGGAGTCAGTTGACCAGTAAGACACATGAGTTATGTATGTAACTGGCCACAGAAAATGAAAATAAAATTTGTGGTACTAGGAGTGTATTTTGTGGAAACGGGCCACAAGAGAGTGCGAGGACAGGCACTGTTACTGTGCTAACATTTTCTAAAGTATGCAGGACAGTAAAATGGACTAATCAGGGGCTTTATAAATTCACATAAATAACGGAAATGCAGTATTATGGGGTTTTCCAGGGCTTCAAACATTGCTGGGGCTCAAAATTAAATGTTTACACTTCTCTATGACACCTGAGTCAGGAATAAAAACAAAGCTGGTGTCCTAGTCAGGTTGAGTAATATCTTGACAACAGCAGGTCATTCATGTCCTTTGGCCTCATTTCCCATCTATAACCTGAGTCTCCCCCACAGCCATGGTCCCAAGAGCCCCAGTATGCTACCACCAGGGCTCCATGCACCTCAGTGCTTGGGGGACAGCTACAGGCCCCAATCCTGCACAATACAAGACACCTGCTCTTTAACAGCCTTCAGAAGGACAGAAAAGAGCATCCTCTACACAGTGCAATCCCTGGAAGCCTGACACAGTAACATCGTAGCTATGGCTCTCATTCCATTTTCCTCACCATTCTTTTAATAGCACTTTCTCAACAAGTAGAAAAATAAGCTATAAGTAGTCTGAGGTGGCAATAAAAATACTCAAAGCAGCCACTAAAAACATAATGTCTCTGAATAAAGTCAATCTACCTCCACATATTTGGAATTATTTTGCCTTCTTCAAATTTTAAAGGATAAAGCCCTAAAAAACTCTGAGGCTTATGTCAATTCCTAATGTGAGATATTTTCCAAGGATCAGTACCAAGAAAACAAAGACTAAAATGAAGCATTATTTTAAAGGGGAGGAGGAGGGAGGGCTGCCCCTCCCCCATCATCCTGAGCAGTCACTGGCCCTATAGATGGTGGGAATATCAACCCCACTGCCTCAGGGAAATTCCTGAGAGCTTAACAGCCCACGATTCCTGAAGTTACTTGCACCCAGTTTTGATCTAAGGCTTGTAAATTTGATGTTTAACAGAAACTGCAACTGCATCAACTCCTTTCCACAACACTCACTCATACATCACCATACTATTAACACAACAGTAAAGTACTTGTCCCTTAAGCACTAATACCTAACTCTGAAAAGAAAATGCCTTTCAAAACAGGTGTGTTCAAAATAAGATCTTCCAGGGAGTTCTACAAAGAAACTCCTGGAATGAACCAGTGCTCCAAAAAGTTCATGTTTTAGCTAAGCAGAAGTCAGAAGTCTTCTCTACAGTAAGTGTATGGATTAAACTATGATGTCACCACTTTCAAAAGAACTATTCAAACTATTATTAAAAACATTTATCACCAACAGAAACACCCTGCAAATTATAGTATTGCACACAGGGCATCAGAAGCTATGCAAATCCAGATATGAAGGACTTTAGAAGACCCAGAACAGAGACCCTAAGGCCATGCCCGTGGCTGCTCCAGCCAGCATGCCCAGAGCCAGATCACTGTCATTGTCTCGATACCGCTCTTGAATGATGACTTGGTTGGCAGGCTGTTGTCCATAAAGTCCTAAAAAAAAGTAAAAAGCAGAACCTGTGAGAAGCAATTTGTGAAGTCCAACATTCCCTCAGAAAGACAGCATATCCTGAAAATGGTAGAGGCCACATCTCCCTGCATCTGTGTCCCTCCTCTCAGTGCCGTCTTCCTCTGGAGAGGTGTGGGGTGGCTGAGTGGGTGCTCCTCAGCTCTCCTCCACCAAAGGCTAAGGTAATGGTCTCTAAGACTGCACTAAGAGGAAATCAAGGTGCTCAACTTTCCAAAGTCCAAAGCCCCAACCACTGCAAACAGCAGGATCCTAATGAAGCTGTAAGCTTCAGTGTCTGCCTTTCACATTACACTCCCGAGGATGACAGGTAGATGGGGGACAGCGTGGGAGATACACAAAGCTGCAACAAGGCAAGAGCCAAGAATCTGCACCTAAAGGTAAATATGTAAAACCCATTTAAAAGCTAATTAGTCTCGTGATATTCATGCAAACCATTTTTAAATTATACCTTAAATCTGCTAATATAACTTGCTTTTAATTTTTAATCATGTCTTTATGGGGGAAAATACTTATATTAGCGGAAAAACTTCTAAAAAGCAAACTAAACAAGTTTAATATTAATTTGCATGATTAAAGTTTACAACTGGAATGTATCATTTGTTCTATACTTCACAGCTATGTTGTCTAATAGCTAATCAGCTTTAAAATTACTCGAATATAAACAGCGTTAACTTTCCTTCCTGACCCACTATTCACTTAAGAATTCAACCCTAGGGGAGGGATCTAGAAACTAATCCAATAGTAATGTATTCATGCAGATAAAAACCAACAGCAAAATAAAGGCTAACATTTAGAAGTGTTTATCACTCTAAGCATTTAGAGTACTACAAGCATTTACGTGTACTGACACTTAATCCTCACAACCTTGTAAAAGGAGTTTACTATTATCCTCATTTTACCAATGGGGAAAAGTGAGGCACACAGGGGGTTAAGTGCAGTTAAGACATGAAAACCCAGGCACTAGGGCTACAGTTGTAAGCTCAGGACCACTAATGCCTCAAATATAATGGAGGGGGAGAAGAGAGGAGAAAACCCTAAAGCTATATAGTAGAATGAGACCATTACAAACCTATGGGCTGATCAAGTACAGGTAACAGCACTGGAAACCAACAATCTTTTATGCAATGTTTAAATCTCAAAGTTAGGAAACTGTAAAAACTTACTTTCACAGCCTTAAAATTTTAAAGTTTTCAGTTAGGCAACTGTAACTATGAAATATAGGACAGTAAAAAATTGTAGGCTGATTTAATTAAAAAGATCCCTTGGACAATCTAAATCTGCATTTCCCACAGAAGGTCACACCAAGGGACTCCCATACCACATGACCAGGAGAGCCTTCTCCTGCAGCTCCTGCTTACCTCTGCTCCTACCAAGGAGTGAAGTCCTTACCCAAGTCAGCTGGAAACATTTCCAAGTTGTGCTTATTATAATTACCTAATTTAACTGAGTTTTCCATAAATGGCCAAAATGTGAATGTGAAACAGGCAGATATTGTTTCCCCAGGATTACTAAATCAGATACTTTAGGGAAAACTAAAGGCAGATAACATTTACAAATTACTATCAAAGCAAGGAACTGAGTAAATTATAGAAGAATCAGAAAATATGGACTTGTCATTTGTACTTGCCAAGGGAAAACTGCAGTGCAATAATGTCATCAGTACAATCTCTGTAAGACAGAAAACTCCAACCACAGAAGCCAACTTGAAGACCTAGAGCCCACATCAAAAGACAGCTGAACAACCATCCACTAATGTGGGTAAATTAAAACAGAACACTTACAGTGTGTACACAGCACCCTTTGTACTTTTTACATTGGCTGACTGACCACTGGCTCCAATCATATTACAGAGAAGGGCTTGGGGGTGTCTGGCTGGCTCAGACAGTAGAGAATGCAACTCTTGGTCTCGGGGCCCTATGTTTGAGTCCCACGTTGGGTGTGGAAATTAAAGTAAAATTTTTAAAGAGAGAGAGAGAGAGCACCTTTAACCTGCTCTATGCATGGACAAAAGGACAAAAGGCAACAGTATGTCATGAAGTTGGCAAAGCACTGGAGCATCCAGAAATGCTGAGAAGCTCCTGTCTGGTTATCAGCACAATGCTACTATGGGATGACCACAAACCAACTCGGCTCCTCTATAGCAAGTATACTTACTAGTTGGTCACAATGCTAATGTTGAATGCCCACCTACTTGACTCTGCCCTTTACAGCAAATATATTGAGGGTGTACATGAGAGTGCTTTTTGTATAAGACAAGTCAATGATAAAGACAGAATCTGATTTACAGAAATTCCCTTTATAAGCACTTGCACAAAACTTCTGCTCTTTCAAACAGTAAGAAACAGCTGAGATTATGCCAGTCTGGGAGCTGAATTAAGAGGCTGGCTCTCATGGCTTGGTCAGGCTAGGGCTTAAAAACCCATCACCAACTCCAAGATAAATGGGCAAAGAAATCAAATTTATAAATAATTATACCATGTTTATTTTCACCAGTCATCGCAGAAAAGTTAATTAAAACCACTTGACAGGATGCCTGGGTGACTCAGTGGTTGAGCGTCTGCCTTTGGCTCAGGGCATAATCCCAGGATCCAGGATCAGGTCCCACATCAGACTCCTTGGGAGGAGCCTGCTTCCCCCCTCTGCCTGTGTCTCTGCCTCTCTCTCTTTCTCTCTCTGTCTCTCATGAATAAATAAAATTAAAAAAAAAAAAAACACACTTGACAATCTGTTTAGACCTAACAAAGCTATCAAAACTTTTAGAGCTAACAACAATAAGCTATCTTTCAGGACGACTGAGAAACCAGTGTTTCATGAACTCCAAGTGGCGTCAGAAACTGGCACACTGTTCTGAGAATCAATTGGGTAAATGGTATCAAGATTTATTGTCAGGACAACTGGGTGGCTCAGTGGTTGAGCATCTGCCTTTGGCTCAGGGAGTGATTCCGGGATCCTGGGATTAAGTCCTGCAACAGGCTCCCCTCAGGGAGCCTGCTTCTCCCTCTGCCTATATCTCTTCCACTCTCTCTGTGTCTCTCATGAATAAATGAAATCTTAAAAAAAAAGAAAAAAGATTTATTGTCATACTGTCAGATAAAATGTTATAAAGTCCAGATTTCCCTCAAAACAATCCAGAGAGGGCAGCCCAGGTGGCTCAGCAGTTTAGTGCCTACCTTCAGCCCAGGGTATGATCCTGGAGACCCGGGATCAAATCCCATGTCAAGCTCCTTGCATGGAGCCTGCTTCTCCCTCTGCCTGTGTCTCTGCCTCTCTCTCTCTCCGCTCTGTGTTTCTCATGAATAAATAAAATAAAATCTTAAAAAAAAAAAAAAAAAAAAAAAAAACAATCCAGAGAAGAGAAAAAGAGATAGAAGTGAAATAAAATTAGGCATGATGTGGTAGCTGAAGCTGATAATGGACAAATGACAGTTCATGACACTACTGTCATGTCTACTTTCACATGTTTGAGAACTTTTATACATTTCAATGTATCAAAAGAAGTATAAGTGTCTATGCTCTTTGACATATTAATATGCACAAATAAAAAATGTATCCTAAGATTTAACAGGAATAAAAAAGAAAATCAGAGATGTTTAAAGCAGTACCTATAATTGCAAACAAGAAAAAAGGAAGTAAACAGCGAATATGACAAAATATATACAATTTTAAAATGAGAAAAGAAATGCAAAAATACAAAATTGCAAAGATGAAAAATTTATTTTAATCTTTTTTTTTAATTTATTTATTTATGATAGTCACAGAGAGAGAGAGAGGCAGAGACACAGGCAGAGGGAGAAGCAGGCTCCATGCACCGGGAGCCCGACATGGGATTTGATCCCGGGTCTCCAGGATCGCGCCCTGGGCCAAAGGCAGGCGCCAAACCGCTGTGCCACCCAGGGATCCCTGAAAAATTTATTTTATATGAGGAAGGTAATTCACACCTTGTGCTAAGATCACAGGACTAACAAATACTTTGTTAAATAGTTGTGCTAAGATCACAGGACTAACAAATACTTCATTTTCTAGCATCATCATTTATTGGTTTTCAACTTGACATGAAAAAAAGTCAAGCAAGCAGAATCTCTCATAGTCCGTGCTAGTTGAGTGAACTGACTAAGTTCACTTAGTTCTGCTAAGATCACAGGACTAACAAATACTTCATTTTCTAGCATCATCATTTATTGGTTTTCAACTTGACATGAAAAAAAGTCAAGCAAGCAGAATCTCTCATAGTCCGTGCTAGTTGAGTGAACTGCATCAGACTGCAGGAACAGATGAGCGGAGAAACCCTCATGCGCTAAAAGTATGAGAAACCAAAGTAACCACCAATAATTAGAAGGACAAAGACACTTTGACTCGGGAGCCAGTGATCTCTGGCATTAGCATCAGTGCCCACTTAACCTTTCTGGTAACAGATTCTCCTTCCACTCCTTCCACTGCACTACATTTGCTCACAAACCCCTCAGATTTCCTATCTCTGTTGTTCTTGTTCTAGGCTATTCGCCAGCTCATTCTCTTATATGTGGATCTGACATGCCATGTCCACTGCAACTTGCTCCTGCCTGACTTCCTATGCTCTCCAGGCATCTGGGTGTGACCTTGATCTTCAGTACATCAGTCACATGGCTCTCAGCCCCCTCACCCTGACTGCAGGCTCTAGCCTCATAGCCAGCATTCTCTTACACCTCCCAGTGCCAAAAGTGCACCCAGGACTTGAGCTATCCTACCTACACAAGCCAGTTACTCACATCTATAATCTTTCTCAGGAAAGGTGAACAATGAAAGAAGTGCATCAAAAGCCCAGAATAAATACAAGTACCTTCCAAGTCTTTACTTCACCTGCAAAAGGGAGTATCACCTGAGTAGTGATAATTTTTGAAGGATGTTACCGGAAGAGAAAAACAGGAGACTGTTACCCTTAAAACTGGCCTCTTAGTTTGGTTGCTTCTTAATATAAGTGAATACCAGTAAATACAAATCCTCTCCTCGGGAACAAATCTAAATACAATAGTGAAGTTTTGAAAAGCCTACTCTAACTTTCTAAGGGAGTGTAAAAATACATGGGTTTTTTTTTGTTTTTTTTTAAAAAAACATAGTACCAGAATGATTTGTGCTCTATAGTCAGAAACATAGCTCATTTATCCTTAAACTGAGAAATACATATCCTTCGGGACTCCTTGATCTACCCACTAAACGAAGAGAACTGAGGAATGGAAGGTGGGCATGAGTTACCTGCATATGGATACTGGTAGGGTACAGCATAAGCCTGCCCGTTTGCAGCATAGACAACTTGAGTTCCTGGTGGGTACGCACCACTGTATGGACCACAGCCATATGTCTGAAAAGAAATAGGCCCATCAGAAATAAAATTTTGAAATTCAGCATCAATTTGTAATAAAAATTCTCAACAAAGTGGGTGGGGAGGGAATGTACCTCAACATAATAAAGGCCATAGATGACAAGCCCACAGCTGACATCATATTCAGCAGTGAAAAGTTAAAAGCTTTCCTCTGAGATCAGGAAAAAGAGATGCCCACTCTTACCATTTTTATTCAACATCATAAAGTCCTGGCCAGAGCAATCAGGCAAGAAAAAGAAATGAAAGGCAAATAAATTGAGAAGGAAGTAAATTGTCACTATTTGCAGATGAAAGAAAACTGAGAAACTACAAAAAAAAAATAATAAACTAAAAAAAGGAATTCAGTACAGTTACAGGATACAAAATCAATATATATGAATCTATTGTTTCTTTTCTATCAGAATGACAAATTAAGAAACTCCATTTATGATTAATCAAAAACAACAACAAAACCCTAGAAATAAATTTAACCAAAGAAGTGAAAGACCTGTACCCTGAAAGCCACAAGACACTGAAGGAAAAAAAAAAAAAACCTGAAGGAAACACAAATAAATGAAAAAGCATTCTGTGCCCATGGATTATAAGAGTAGTTAAAAGGTCAAAACTATCCAAGGCAATCTATAGGTTCAATGGAATCACTATCAGAATTCCAATGGCATTTTTCCCCAGAAACAGAACAGTTATACAATTTTTATGGAACCACAAAAGATCCCAATTGCCAAAGCAAACCCCAAAAGACAAAGCAATCTTAAGGAAAAAAGCAACAAAGCAGGAAGCATCCACTCCCAAATTTCAAATTATACGACAAAGCCACAGTAATAACTGTATGATATTGATATAAATACAAACACACAGATCAATGGGACAAAATAGAGAGCCCAGAAATAAACCCACACACATATGGCCAATTAATCTATGATAAAGGAGCCAAGAATACACTATGGGGAAAGGACAGTCTCTCCAATGTTGTTTGAAAAACTGGACAGCCACATGTATAGAATAAAACTGAGCCATCATCTTACATCATATACAAAAATCAACTCAAAATGGATTAAAGGTTTGAACATAAGACTTGAAAGCAAAAAACTGTAATAGAAAACATAGGCAATAAGCCACCTGCCATATAAGTCTTGGCAATATTTTGATTTGATTTGACAACAAAACAAAAATAAACAATTGGGATTGCATCAAACTAAAAATCTTCTGGGAGTGCCTGGGTGGCCCAGTCAGTTAAATGGCCAACTCTTTTTTTTTTATATAATAAATTTACTTTTATTGGTGTTCAATTTGCCAACTTACAGAATAACACCCAGTGCTCATCCCATCAAGTGCCCCCCTCAGTGCCCATCACCCATTTACCCCCACCCCCCGCCCCCTCCCCTCCCACCACCCCTAGTTCATTTCCCAGAGTTACGAGTCTTTATGTTCTGTCCTCCTTTCTGATATTTCCCACACATTTCTTCTCCCTTCCCTTATATTCCCTTTCACTATTATTTATATTCCCCAAATGAATGAGAACATGTAATGTTTGTCCTTCTCCAATTGACTTACTTCACTCAGCATAATACCCTCCAGTTCCATCCACGTTGAAGCAAATGGTGGGTATTTGTCATTTCTAATGGCTAATATTCCATTGTATACATAAACCACATCTTCTTTATCCATTCATCTTTTGATGGACACGGAGGCTCCTTCCAGAGTTTGGCTATTGTGGCTATTGCTGCTAGAAACATTGGGGTGCAGGTGTCCCGGCGTTTCATTGCATCTGTATCTTTGGGGTAAATACCCAACAGTGCAATTGCTGGGTCATAGGGCAGGTCTATTTTTAGCTCTTTGAGGAACCTCCACACAGTTTTCCAGAGTAGCTGCACCAGTTCACATTCCCACCAACAGTGTAAGAGGGTTCCCTTTTCTCCGCATCTTCTCCAATATTTGTGGTTTCCTGCCTTGTTAATTTTCCCCATTCTCACTGGTGTGAGGTGGTATCTCATTGTGGTTTTGATTTGTATTTCCCTGATGGCAAGTGATGCAGAGCATTTTCTCATGTGCATGTTGGCCATGTCTATGTCTTCCTCTGTGAGATTTCTGTTCATGTCTTTTGTAAATGGCCAACTCTTGATCTTGGCTCAGGTCATGAGATCAAGCCCCGCATCAGGCTTAGCACAGGGCACGGAGCCTTCTTAAGATTCTCTCTCCCTCTGCTCCTCCTCCTCCTAATTACTTAATAATAAAAAAATAAAAATTTTCTGCACAGCAAAGGAAACAGTCAATGAAATGAAAAGGCAACCTACTTAGGGGTGCCTGGGTGGCTCAGAGGTTAAGCATCTGCCTTTCGCTCAGGGCATGATCCTGAAGTTCCAGGATGAGTCCCACATCGGGCTCCCTGCCTGGAGCCTGCTTCTCCCTCTGCCTATGTCTCTGCCTCTCTCTGTGTGCCTCTCATGAATAAATAAATAAATAAATAAAATCTTAAAAAAAAAAAAAGGCAACCTATTAAATGGGAGAAAATATTTGCAAATCATTTATCTGATAAGGGATTAATATCCAAAACATATAAAAGAAAGTCATACAACTCATTAATAACAACAACAAAACTAAAATGGTCAGAGAATCTGAATAGACATTTTTCCACAGACAGCCAACAAATATAAGAATGTTTAACATCACTTATCATCAGAGAAATGAAAATCAAAAACACAATGAGAAATCACCTCATACTTGTTAGAATGGCTACTATCAAAAAACATAAACAAAAAACAAGTAACAAGTGGCAGTGAGAATGTGGAAAAATGGAAACTCTGTGCACTGTTGGCAGGAACATAAATTAGCGTAGCCACTATGGCAAATAGCATGGAGGTTCCTCAAATAATTAAAAACAGAACTACCATAAGATGCAACAATTCTACTTCTGGGTATAAAAATGGATAAAAATGAAAACATGACTCAAAAAGATATATAGTCATACCTTGTTTTATTGTGCCTTGCTTTACTACACTTTGTAGATGCTATAATTTTACACGTTGGAGGTTTGTGGCGACCCTGCATCAAGCAAGTGTACTGGCACCATTTTTCCAACAGCATTTGCTCATTTCATGTCTGTGTGTCAGATTTTGCAAATTCTCACAATATTTCAAACTTTTTAATTGTTATATTTGTTACACCAATCTGATCAGAGGTCTTTGTTTTGGTGTGCCACAAACCATGCACATAAAATGGGCAAACTTAATTGATAAATCTTGTGTGTTCTCACTGCTCCACTAACCACTAGTTCCTGCCTCTCCCCATTCAGGCCTTCCTATTTCCAAGACCTAACAATTCTGAAATGAGGCCAATTAATAACCCTGGGATGGTATTTAAGTGTTCAAGTGAAAGGAAGAGTCGCCTGTCTCTCACTTTAAATCAGAACCTAGGTATGATTAAACTTAGTGAGGAAGGCATATGGAAAGCCAAGACAGGCCAAAAGCTGGGCCTCCTTCACCAAGCAATTAGCCAAATTGCAAATGCAGGGGAAAAGTTCTTGAAGGAAATTAAAAGTGCTACTTGGGGGAGTGCCTGGGTAGCTCTGCTGGTTAGGCATCCAACTCTTCATCTTGGCTCAGGTCATCATCTCAGGGTCCTGAGATGGAGCTCTGCATCGGGCTGCATGCTCAATGCAGTCTGCTTGAGATTCTCTCTTTCTGTCCTTCCCCCTACTCATCTTCTTTCTCTCTCTGAAATAAATAATAAAATCTTTAAAAGTGCCACTCCAGTGAACATACAAATGGTAAGAAAATGAAACAGCCATATAGTTAATATGGAGAAAGTTTGAGTAGTCTGAATAGAAAATCAAACCAGTCCAACATTTCCTTAAGCCAAAGTCTAATCCCTAGCAAAGCTCTGACTCACTTCAATTCTGTGAAGGCTGAGGGAGGCGAGGAAGCCAGCCTAGCAGCAGAACCCCCTTCAGTAATTTTTAGCAGTTCCAGGAAGAAGAATATGAAGCACTAGGAAAGTTGCTGGGTAGGAAGACCCTGAGGTCTAAGAACTCAGCAGGTGACTGGGCAATCTTCCAGTAACAGACATCTATGAATGGGCATTGCCAGAAATGGGCAGTGGACCCAACTTTCACTGACCAAGTGAATGACTACTATATTCTGGGAAATCTGGAGACAAAAGGCCCAGCCTTCTTTATAAACTTGCAGGTGGGGGGAAGGGGAGGACAGACACGCGTACAGACAATTACAATTCCGGTTGTCATGTGACAAGTACTATATGACATAGGGAAGAATAGGTTGCTGCTGTCAGACAGATACCTACATGGTTTAAACCTGTTGTCTTATAAAAGCAGAGCACAGGAGTTAAGCTTCTGGAAGATGGCAAAAATGTAGATGTTCCCTATTCTTCCTGCTAAGTATAACTAACAATCCTGAACATAATATATAAAAGAAACATAAGGAGACTCTGAAAGGGACCTCAGGACCCTAAGGACAGATGGTGAGCTCTCTGGGTTTCCTTTTTGGCTCCTACATCCTAGACTAGCTAAAGGAGAAGAGAGGAACCACTAAGTACAGACAAAAAGGCCTCAATAAAAGCCTGCTATCTACCCAAAATCCTTGGGAGGAAAGGTGCCATCTGGCAAGAGAGACCATTTTTAGGCAGTAACTGCTCTACTCCCATCCAGTACTACAGAAATAACTGTGGCCCCACCCCAACTTCCACCAGCAATACCAAGTACAGAAAGTAAACCTCCATTCTCTATACTTGGCTGCAATAAGGCAACCCCTGCCCCTGTTCCAAAGTAATATCAGAGAAGGTCAAGTAAGGAGCTGAGAATATCATCCCCACCGGATGTAAACAACACACACACCTCTAGTCTCATGCCATGGTGTTAGTGGAGAACATGTAAGGAGCCAGAACTCCCACCTTTTTCTGGCACAAACAATGCCCCTCCAGACTTGTGGGATACAATCAGCAGAGACCTAGTGGCAAACAAGTGCTCATCAGTAACCACAATATTAGTGGAGGCTAGTGGGGAGCAGTAAAGAGGACTCCTCCAATTCCCATACAGGCTGATATCAGCAGAGACCTGGAGGAGGGCCTAAATTCCCAACCCTCCTGACAAGAAGGTGACAAGAAACCCACCCCCTGGGAGTTTGGCTTAGTGGAGAACCTACACTTCCATCCCTACATGGCAGCAACACAGTAACTGTCTCTTCACCCATAACAGCATTGGGAGGAAGTGCACTGAAATACAAGATTTAAGTTAAGATTCAGTCTTATGATACTGAAAATGTCCAAGTTTTGATCAAGAATCATTCATCATATCAAGAATCAGGAAGATTTCAAAATGAATAAAACAAAAGAGATCAATATGACAAAGATGTTGGAATCATCTAGAAAGGTTCTTAAAGCAGCTATCATAAAAATATTTCAAGAAGCAATTATGAACATGTCTGAAATACATTTTAAAAAGTCTCCACGAAAACAGAAAATCTCAGGAAAAACTATGTAAAGATACATACACATATTTATATATTTTCAAAATATAAAAAATGAAACTTTTAGAAAAAAAATCTATAAAAAAATACAGTGAATGAGCTTAATAACAGAAATGACAGAGAAAAAGAATTAGTAAACATGAGTATAAATTGGTGAAAATAGATCAATAAAAAAAAATTAACAGAATCTGAGATATCTAACACCCATGTCATTATGTTCAAAAGAGAAAAGGGGTAGGACTGAAAAAACATTCCAGAAATAATGGCCTAAATTTTCCCAAATTTAGGGGAAAAAAATCTACATATTCAAGAAACTGAATACCAAACAAGATAAGCCCCTGCAAAATCCATACCAAAACACATTATAGTCAAATTCTCAAAACTAAGGACAAAGAAAGTAGCCAGAAACAATGCACTACCTACATGGGGGAAAAATTTTAATGATAGGAGATTTGTCCTCAGAAACTATGAAGGCCAAAGGAAATAGCACACACTTGCCAAATGTCCAAAGAAATGTCAGACTTCTATACTAGTGAAAATATCCCTCAGAAATAGAGAAGAAATCAAGACATTCTTGGGTAAAGGAAAACAGAATTTGCTACCAGCTGATCCTAAGAGAATGGCAAAAGGAAGTTCACCAAGCAAAAAGTAAACAATTGAAAAAAGGAATCTTGAAACATCAGGAGGTAAGAAAATATGGTCAGAGCAGAAATGCACGTAAATATAATAAACTTTTCTTCACAGCTTGACTTTTCTAACAAGTCTGACAGCTGAAACAAAATCTCTAATATCATCTAATGTGGTTCTCGTATATAAAAGAAATGTAAACACCTGATTTTGAAAAATACATATATATGAATGACATAATAACTAGAGCAACCACTAAAAAGGCAATAGAAAGAGATACACTCAAGAAACATTACAGATAAATTAAAATTCAATTTTTGGGGCAGCTGAGTGATTCAGTTAGTTAAATAAGCATCCAACTCTTTTTTTTTAATAATAAATTTATTTTTTATTGGTGTTCAATTTGCCAACATACAGAATAACACCCAGTGCTCATCCCGTCAAGTGCCCCCTCTTTGTTTGGGCTCAGGCCATGAGCTCAGGGCTGTGAGATAAAGCCCACGTCAGCTCTGTCAGCTTTGGATTCTTTCTCTCACTCTGCCCCTCCTCCCGCTCTCTTTCTCCCCACCCTAAAATAAATAAATCTTTTTAAAATATGCAATTTTAAAACATGTTCAAATAACTCACAAAAAGCGTAAGAGAACATAGAGAAATTTTAAAAAGAGAACCAAAGGAAAACAAAAAACAAGTGGCATACTTAAACCTAACATATCAAAAATTACATTAAATGTAAATCGCCTTAACATATCAATTACAAGATAATTTGTCATAAATACAAGGAGAGATGACCCAATTACATACTGCCTATGAGAAACTCACTTCAAATGTAATGATATATGTAGCTTGAAAGAAAAAAGATGGGAAGAGATAGCATGCAAACAATAAAAAGTACGCAGAAGTGGCTATATCAATATCAGAGCAGGCATCAGACAAAAGAAACAGAAAGGGTCATTACATTATAATACAGTTAATCCACCAAGAAAATATAAGTGCCTCTTGACCAAACAACAGAGTTGCACATGTAAATCAGACAACTTATATGCTAAGGACCAATTCCACAAAAAGTACAAATTACTACAACCCACTCAATATGAAACAGAGGATGAACAGTCCTATAATTATTAAGAAAATAGAATTTGTAATTAAAAATACCCCCCAAAAAAATCTTCAGGCCCAGACTATCTCACTGGAGATTTCTGCCAAACATTTAAATAAGAAACACCAACTCTATATAATCTCTCTAAGAAATAGAAGAGCAGGGAACACTTCTCAAAACTCATTCTATAAATCCAGTATTACCTGATACCAAAATAAGAGTACAAAAAAACCCCACTACAGATCAATATCCTTCATGAATATAAATGCAAACATTTTTAACAATATTAGCAAAGACAGAATTCAGCAAGAAATGAAAAGAATTATACACCCAACTAAGTGAGGTTTATTCCAGGGATGCAAGGCTGGTTCAGTATTTGAAAATCAATGATCATATTAGCAGGTTAAAAAAAAAAATCACATGGCCATATGAAATTATGTAGAAAAAGTATTTGACAAAATTCAACACCTATTCATGATTAAAAAACAACAAAACAAAACAAGAAAACAACCCTCTCAGAAAACTAGGAAAGAAGGGAACTTCCTCAACTTACTTAGAAATTCCAACCAGGGCAAGGAAATAGAAGGCACACAGATTGGAAAGGAAGAAGTAAAACTCTATTTGTAGATGACATGGTTGTCTATGTAGCATATCCCAAAGAAGTACAAAAGAATACTCCTAGAACCAGTAAGTGAGCTTAGTAAGTTCACAAGCTATAAGATCAACAAACAAAAATCAAAAACCTTGGGGAAATTGAAATTTAAAATAAAATATCATAGACAAGATTAAAAAAAAAAGAAATACTAAAGTATAAATCTAACAAAACGTACAAGATTTTTATATTGAAACTACAAAATGGTGAAAAAAAAAATCAAAGAGCATCTAAAAGTCCATTCATTGACTGGAAAACTCAACATAATAAAGATGTCAATTCTCCCCCCAAAAACCTGATACTTAGGTTTATTTTTTTTTTATTTTTTTTAAAAGATTTTATTTATTTATTCGTGAGAGACACAGAAAGAACAAGAGGCAGAGACACAGGCAGAGGGACAAGCAGGCTCCATGCAGGGAGCCCAACGCAGGACTCGATCCCAGGACCCCAGAATCACGCCTTGGGCCTAAGGCAGGCACCAAACCACTAGGCCAGGCAGGGATCCCCTGATACATAGGTTTAAAACAATTTCTATCAAAATCTATCAAGAAGATTTTATTGTAGATTTAGACTTTCATATGGAAAGGAAATGGAACCAGTATAGTTAAGGGAATTCTGAGAAGGAAGAATAAAGTAGGATATCAGTCTACCCAATCTCAACACTTTTTATACAGCTATAGTAATCAAGTCTGTGTGGTGTCAGAGGAAGAAAAACACACAGATCAATAGAACTGAACAGAGACCCCAGAAATGGACACACACAAATACAGCCAACTGATTTGTGACAGAAATGCAAAAGCAATTCCAAAAAGAACTAAAAGTCTTTCTAACAAATTGTAGTGGAACAATTAGACATCTATACTCCAAAAAAAAAAAAAAAGAAGACTTTTAACTCTAACACATTACAAAAAAAATTAACTCACAATGGAAAACACTTAAATGAAAAAAAAAGAAAACACTTAAATGTAAGTCCTGAGACTATAAAACTTTCAAAAAATAACATAGGAGAAAACCTTAGGAAACCTGGTCTGGGTTAAGTGTGAAACGTGACAACAAAAGCACAAACCATAAAAAGTGATAAACTGGACTGCATGAAAATTAAAATTCTGTGAAAGGCATTATTAAGAGAATAAAAACACATGCTACAGAACACATATCTGACAGAGGGCTGCTATCTCAAACATATATAAGAATTCCAAAAGTCAACGTTAAAAAAAATAATAATTAGAAAACAAGCAAAAAACCTGAGGTGACATTTTACTGAACAGGATATATGATCGCAAGTAATAAAAAATGGCAACATCACTAGCTATTAGGGAAACGCAAATTAAGATCTGAATGTGTGGAACACCTGGCTGGCTCCATGGTTGAGTGTCTGCCTTTGGCTCAGGGCATGATCCCAGGGTCCCAGGATTGAGTCCCGTGTCAGGCTCCTTACATGGAGCCTGCTTCTCCTCCCTCTGCCCATGTCTCTGCCTCTCTCTCTTTCTCTCTGTGTCTCTCATGAATGAATAAATAAAATCTTTAAAAACAAAACAAAAAAAAAGATCAGAATGTGTAAGATCACTACAGGTGTTAAGACTTAAACACCTGTTAGAACAGCTAAAATAAAACAAACAGTGATACCACTTAATGCTGGGGAGGATGCAGAGAAACTAGAATACTCATAAGTGAAATGGTAAAGTCATTCTGGAAAGCAGTTTGTTAGCTTTTTAAAAAACTAACCACGTACTTACCATACCATCCAGCAATTCCATTTGGAGGCATTTTTTCCAGAGAAATCAACTTTATGTTTGTACAAAAACCTGTACATGATGAGTGTTCACAGTAGGTTTATTGGTAATAGCCAGAACTCTGTGACAAGTCCAACAGGTAAATATGCCCCCTCAATACTTAATGGGGTACACATGCAACAATCTGGATGGGTCTTAAGGGCACTGTGCTAAGTGGAAAATACTAAACTCAAAAAAAACTCATGTGATCACGTGCTGTATGACTCCATTTATGTAACACTGTGGAAATGACAAAATCATATAGACAGAGAACAAACCACAGAGTTAGGAAAGGGAAGGAGGTAGGACTATGTAAGGGTGTAGAAGGGAGATTTTGTGAAGTTTTAGATCTTGACCGAGGAGAGGAGCTGGTTACACAAATCTATACATATGATAAAGTGACACAAAACCAGACATAAATATTGTGCCCATTTCACATTCCTGGTTTTCATTTTATCTAACAAGTAACAACTGGGGAGCTGGGTGAAGAGTACATAGGATCTCTACATATTATTTTTGCAACTTCCTGTAAATCTATAATTATTTCAAAATTAAAAGTTAAAAAAACAAAACAGAAGTACCTTCCACAACAGACTTCTATATGTAGGACTAAGCATTTGGCAATTCTAACTAGGAGATACCCCCAAAGTATTTGGTATGTGATTTTTTAAGGTTTTGGGTTTGTTTTCTTTTTCAAAATTAAAGCAGTTTTTCAGATTATAAAGAGAATTCCAGTAAATCATTAAGTATAAACCATAAATCATCAATACCATATTATGAAAGCAACTACCATTAACATGAATCATTTTTAGATCTTTTAAAAATGTAAACATGAAGATTATAAATTTTATGAAAGAAAATAATCTCTTACTGGCTCAAGGAGTTCTTAAAAAATTTATTTCTTAAAATAAAAGGATAGTGGCACAGAGACCCCAACTTCCCTTCATTTGGATTCCAAAATGCCAAGATTCGCTCCCTACCTCAGGGGTTGGTGTGGCATAGGCTGTGTAAGGAGGTGGGGAAGAAGCCACAGTTGTTTCATCATACAGGACTTCTGAGCCAACATAAGCCTATGAGAAGAGACAAAGAATGAAAGAGGTTGTCACAAAGCAACCATAAGTTCTTAGGATTCTATGCATATATATTTTATTTAGCAAATTCTTAAAAATTAGAACAGCAAATACAACAGCTCTGTGAGAAGCAGTGAACAGAAGTATCTCCCCACCATTCCCTTTCAACCCTGAACTCTAGTAACCTTTGAATTCAGGAGGGGGGGGGGGGGCGTCTTCAGCCATCTGCAGGAGGCAAGAACAAAGCTCTCATGGCCCAAGGAGGCACAGAGTCTCCATTACCCAGGCCTTTTCAAAGATGTGTCACTCTCAACAACTCTTTTGTTGAATAAAAATCCTACAGTCTGAAATATAGCAGAGATTGTTCTACAGTCTGTTTTTTTATTTAAAAAAAAATTCTTCAAAAAAAATAAAAAAAATAAAAATAAATAAAAAAAAATTCTTCATTAAATTACTTCCCAGTGAAAAGAAAAATCTATGCACTATTTAAAAAAAAAAAAATCTATACCAAAAAAAAAAAAAAATTCCATACAAAGAATCATCTTGGAATCTTACCTCTAACTATATGGATCATTAATACTGATTTCAGCCATGAAGATTTTTTATCAAAGAAAAGGTAACTGGAGTTGCAGAACAGGCTTAGGAGGAACTATCTTGGACTAACAGGAGTAGGAAACAATGACATTTGGATATTAAGTCTTTTGTACTTTCTTTTTCCACCTGCACAAATTATCTTTCTTTTATAAGCTTCCTCTACTTTTTCTTCCTAGAGAGATAAAAGAAAAAAATCCCATCTGAAGAATAAAAATGTTGACCACAAAAGTTGCTTTGATTCTGACACACGCGAGCATGGCATTATAAGCCCCTACAAATGGGATTTACCTGTCTCAGTGACCTCAGAAGCAGAACTAGAGTCAAGTACAAGTTCCAAAAATGCTTGTTTCACAAGGCTGAGATGCTATGTGATAGAAAGGACTCTGCAGTCCTTTATGAGCCATCCCTGTAGATCACAGAACCCAAAGTGTTGCAAAAATTTCTAGATAACAGACATTTCTAGAAGCTAACACTTGAACCAGTGTTGCCTATATCCAGAGGGCTCCTCTTGCCTTTTTATTTTTTTTCCAGTTTCAAATTTTATTTCATTAACTAGACGTTGAAGAAAATGTGCATTTCGAATCTTTAATTAAACTCATTTATCTAAAACATGTTTACACACAGGACAGATACAGGATTTCAAGTAACTTATGGTAGAGTTCACTGTCCATTTAAAAATATGCTTCTTTCTTCCACAAAAACTGTGTTGAAAAGCAAACAAAATTTTCTTTTATACTGCGTAAGAGCTAGATGCAAAGTTCTGATGCAAATTTACTTCACTGTCAACTCTGATGCTGAAGCTGAGAGGCAGAGATGTCCATAGTTCGGTTAAATGATGCAAATAAAAAGCTTCTGTTTCTCTTGAATTAGAAGCCTTCGTTCATGGTCTCTCTCAGTAGTACCAGACGTGGCTCCCATACGCGGTCACTTCTTCTTTCCTTTTCCTTTTTTACTTCCCTCTCCTTGCTGAAGACTTTGGTCCCCACCTCCTGTTTTTTGTGTCCTTGTTTTTAGTTTAGGTATCATTTCTGCTGCATACATTACTGACTTACGTGATGGGAACTGTACGAAACAGAGGCTGCCGTCTTCCTGCTTGAGTTGGACCCAGACTCTGCCCCTGTACTGAACATCACAATTCCACTCTCTAGAGTACATTTTATTTTTCTCAAGGAATACATTAAGTCCGACTGCTGAGCACACATCTTGAATCTCAGTAGCTGTAGGATTTTCAACAGCCTTGCTGATGGGGATGCGCCGGCCCTCGGCGATGGTCTTCTTGTTGTTCAGGTACGTGGGGTAGATGCAGATGAACCTGTCCTGCTCAGCCAGGGACCGCACGGCGGCGCACGCCATCTCCGCCGGGGACCGGGGCGTGCAGGCCTCCTCTTGCCTTTTTAAAAGGTTTGGCAGAATCTAACTTGCTCTCATATCAGCAAAAGGTGCCCTGCCCAGCTATGACTATTCAGCCTTGGCTAGATGGCCAAGAGACCCATCCCCATTTTCCTTTCCTAATCCCTTAGGCTCTCATTTGTTACAGCAAGACTAAATGAAAACGTTTCTGGTGACTGCCTTTAGCAACTTACTGTGTTTATCCTGGAATCCTGGAGTGTAAATTTCCAGGCTCTAGAGAAAAGAAAAAGGAATGTTTTTATATAAAGCAATCCAACATCTAGTTCAATGATTCTCAAGCCTGTGTTGGTATCAAAATTTCTGAAAACACTTGTTTCAAGAACAGGTCTTCAGCCCTTACCTCAAGACTCATTCAAAGCATTTGAGACATGCACAAGAAATACATAATACACAAAAAATATATATCTGTGCTATATACACTATATAATATTTAAAGCATAATCTTATTACTATACAGTTTTTGCTTCACTCTTTAGTAAATAGAAAATGCACTCTGCTTACTATACTGCAACTTGCTTTATTCAGTTCAGGTCACACACACAGATCTACTGCATTTGTTTTTTAATGGCTACATAATGTTCCATGATATGAGATTTAGATTGTCAATTTTTTGGTAACTGAAAATAATGCTGGTATTTTTTTGGTTACCTTTAGAAACTGACATATAACATTTAAGTTTAAGGTATATAACATGATGATCTCATATATATATTGTGATAATCATTTTGTTTTATATATATATAAACTTATATACATATATATAAAACAAATATATACATATATATATATATACATATATATATATATATATAAAACAATAAGATTAATACCTTCATCCCCTCACATAATTGCTTTGTTTTTTTTTTTTCTGGTGATATTAGAAATCTACTCCCTTAACCTGTTCAAGTATATAATAAAGCATTTGTTCATTATAATCACCATACTATATTAGATGCCCAGAACTTATTCATCACATAGCTGAAAGTTTATACCCTTTGACCAACATCTGTCCATTTCCCCCAACCAACAGCCCTGGGAAACCACCAGTCATTCTACTATTTCTAGAAATTTGGCTTTTTTAGATTCTAAAAGTGAGAGAGAACATACAGTATGTCTTTAATTTATTTCACTTAGCACAATGTCCTCAAGGTTCATCCATGCTATTGCAAAAGGCAGAATTTCCTTCTTTTTTTCACGATTAAATATTGCACGCGTGTGTGTGTGTCACATTTTCTTTAACCATTTATCCATCAACAACTGCTGAGGCTGTTTCATGTCCTGGATAATGTGAATAATGCTGCATTGAACACGTGGGTGCAAGTATCTCTTCAAGATAATGATTTCGTTTCCTCTAAGACATATATCCAGAGGGAGACTGCTAGATCATATGGTAGTTTTTTGAGGAACCACCATAATACATCCATAGTGGCTTGTACCAATTTACATTCCTGCCAAGAGTGCCCAGAGTTCCCTTTTCTCTACATTCTCACAAACACTTATCTTTCATCTTTTTAATAACAGCCATTCTAGGAGACGTGAAGTAATCTCATTATGACTTTGATTTGCATTGCCCTGGTGATTAGTGATGCTGAGCATCTTTTCCTGTTGGCCATTTGTAGATCTTTGGAAAATTATTCAAGTCCTTTGCCCATTTTGAAATAAAACTGTGGGTTTCTGCTATGAAGTTGTACAAGTTCCTTATACATTTTGGATACTAAGCCCTTATTATGTAGATAGTTTACAAATACCTTCTACCATTCCATAGGATGTCTTTCCATTTTTCTGTCGTTTCTTTTGCTGTGCAGAAGCTTTACAATTTGCTGTAGTCCATGTTTACTTTTACCTTTGCTTCTATAGTTATACCAAAAAAAAAATCATTGCCAAGACCAATGTTAAAGAGCTTTCCCCCCAAAACTACTACTTTCTTACATGATACACAAAAATAAACTCAAAATGGATTAAGGACCTAAGAAGAGAATACAGGCAGTAACTTCTCTGACCCATCAGCCATAGGAACTTCTTGATATATCTCCTGAGGCAAGGAATACAAAAGTAAAAATAAACTATTGGGACTACATCAAGGTAAAAGCTTCCCCACAACAAAGGAAACAACCAACAAAACTAAAAGAAAACCTACCAAATGGGAAAAGATATTTGCAAATGGTAGATCTGATATAGGTTAGTATCCAAAAAATATAAAGAACTTCTAAAACTCAACACCCAAAAACCAAATAATCCAATTAAACAGAGCAGAAGACATGAAGACATTTCTCCAAAGAGACATCCAGATGGCCGAAAAGATGCTCAACATCACTCATCACTGGGGAAATGCAAATCAAAACCAAAATGAGATATCAGCTCCTAACTGCCAGAATAACTAAAATCAACACAAAAAATATGTGTTGGTGAAGATGTGAAAAAGGAGCCCTCTTGCACTGAAGGTGGGAATGCAAACTGGTGAAACCACCACAGAAAACAGTACAGAGGTTCCTCAAAAAATTAAAAATGGAACCTTATGATCCAGTAATTGCACTACTGAATATTTACCCAAGGAATATGAAAACACTTATTTGAAGAGGTATATGCCACCCCTATGTTTACTGCAGTATTATTTACAGGGCCAAATAGCAGTCCAAATGTCTATCAATAGATAAATGGATAAAGTAGTGTGTGTGTATGTATGTATGTCTAAACATGAATGTTACGTATATGCATATACAAATATGTATATGTATACACACGTATGTATATGACGTGTATACACACACAGGAATATTATTCAGCCATAAAGAATGGCATCTTGCATGCCATTTGCAACAGCATGGATGGAGCTAGAGAGTAGTATGCTAAGCAAAATAAGCCAGTCAGAGAAAGATAAATACCATATGATTTCACTCATTTGAGGAATTTGAGAAATAAAAGAAATGAACAAAGGAAAAAAGAGAGAGACAAATCAAAAAGCATAGTCTTAACCATGCAAATGGATGGTTGCTAGAGGGGAGGTGAGTGGGAGATATGGGTGACATGGTGAAGATAATTAAAAGTACAATTTATCACAATGAACACTACGTAATGTACAGAATTATTGGATCACTGTATTGTACACTTCAAAGTGATATAGCATTATATGTTAACTTACAAGAATTTAGAAAAGAAAAAGGGAGCTTTTTCCCTATGTTTTCTTCCAGTGGTTTAACAGTTTAGGCTCTTCTTATATTTAAGTTTTTAAATCATTCTGAACTAATCTGTGTGAGTGGTCTAAGTTAGCATTCCCATTTCATTCTTTTGCATGGGATTATCCAGTTTTCCCAGCATCATTTAATAGTTTATCCTTTCATCATTGAGTATCCTTGGCTCCCTCATCAAATACACCTAAACTGGCTCAGTCAGAAAAGCACACCACTCGATCTCAGGTCATGGGTTTGAGCCATATGCTGGGTGTAGAGATTACTTAAATAAATAATAAATAAAAATTTAAAAATATATATTGACTATATACGCATGGGTTTATTTCTGGACTCTTGATTCTGTTACAATGGCCTATGTGTCTATGTTTATGCCTATACCACACTGTTTTGATTACTATAGCTTTGTAATAAAGTTTGAAATCAGGAATTGTGAGGTCTCCAAATTTGTTCTTTTTCTAGCTATTCAAGGTCTTTTGTGGTTCCCCCTTGAATTTTAAGATTGTTCTATTTGAAAAATGGCATTTAAACTGATGGGAACTACACTGAATTTACAGATGGCTTGAGGAGTAGGAACATTCTAACAATATTAATTCTTCCAATCCATAAACACATATCTTTCCCATTTGTATCATCCTCAATTTCTTTCATCAATGTCTTGTAATTTTCAGTGTACAGAGCTTTCATCTCCTTGGTTAAATTTATTATTAAGTATTTTATTATTTTTAGTGCTATTACAAATGGGATTGTTTCTTTTTCAGACAGTTCCTTGTGAGTATACAGAAATGCAACTGATGTTTGTATGTTGGGTTTATTTTTTTTTTTTTTTTTTTTTGTATGTTGGGTTTATATTCTGTAATTTTACTGAACTCATTTATTAGGTCTAGCAATTTTTTGGTGGAGTCTTTAGGGTTTTCTATATAGAGATCAAATCATCTATAAAAAGATCATTTTACTTCTTCCTTTCCAGTCTGGAGGTCTCTTATTTCTCTTTCTTGCCTAACTACTTTATCTAAGACTTCTGGTGTATTAAATAGAAGTGGTAAGAGTGGGCAATCTTTGTCTTATCCCTAATCTTGGTGGGAAACCTTCCAACCTGTCACCATTAAATATGTTAGCGGTGGACTGGTCATATATACTATTAATATTGACATTCTCATTACCTTTGCACCCTTATGTAAACATTTCTATAGGGCAAATGCCAATAAGTTACACTGCTGGGTCAAGAAATATAAACATATTTCAGTGGGTATTGCCAAATGACCCCGGGAAAAAGTTGTAACGAATTCTGTTCCTACTAACTGCCCATATACAATCACAAAAACTAGACCCTAAGTCTTAAATTTCACAAATTTCCGGTTCTCCCTCCATCCCTTTACCCTTCCCTTTCTTAATGACTCCCCATCCTTCTGCTCTCATCTATATCAGTTTCTTTTCTGTTTTTTTTTTTTTTTAAGATTTTATTTATTTATTCATGAGACACAGAGGGAGAGGCACAGACAGGCAGAGGGAGAAGCAGCACTCAATCTCAGGATCATGAACTAAGCCAAAGGCAGATGCTTAACCACTAAGCCGCCCAACCTCTGAGCCACCCAGGTGCCTCCCTTTTCTGTTTTACTGTCATTTCACTACATCCTTGAGTTGAAAGCTTTGCTAAGTTATTTTCAAGGTGAGTTATTTTCAAACATTCTGGTTTTCTAATGAATGCAGTAAAGCTGCAAAATTCCGCAAAAGATTTACAAGCACTTTACTACTGTCATTTATTTCACTAAATAAAGGGTATCCTATTGGATTGTGAATATATTGTATCTGGATTTAATATTGTCTCTTATGGACTTTGGTCTGCAAATTCCCTTCTATTATTTCAGAAAATTTTTCTTGCACTGACTTTCTAACTACCTTCCTGGGTTCTGCACCTTCCAGACATCAATAATCTTCCTGATAAACTCTTGTTTAACTTGTTAACTTGTCTAACATAGTTCTGATCTTTTCTCTAAAGTCTTTAATCTTTTCCCCTTGCTGTCTCTGAGAGTATTCTCAAGCCCTTCCTTCATGCCAGTAATTCATTTTCTAGTTGGGCTTGTAACCCAAGGAAGGGAGCCAAGATTTGTGCCTTTACATTAGATTATAAAATGAATGGCAGATATACCCTATGATGGACCATCGTGGTTACCCAGATGCAAAAGGGCACCAAAAAAACATAAATTCTCTCTCTCATGAAGATTATGCTCTAATAAAAAGAGATAAACACGATAAACAAGCAGCTCGTTAGATGGTTAAGTGTGTGTGTGTGTGTGTGTGTGTGTGTGTGTGTGTGTGTGATGCAAGGGAGGGGGTTATATTTTTAAATTGGTAGCCAGGAAAGCATTCTTGGAAAATTCCATTGTCTCATGGGTTTTCTTTTCCCACAGATGAGGAGGCTCTTATATTTTCCTTCCTATTTTTCCTTTACAGTATAGTTGTCACACCATTTCTTTGTGTCTTGTGTTTAACAAGGGAAATGACACCTAAAACTTGGATTTGCTTTCATATACTATGTGTTATTTCTTCTTGACACCCTTCCTAATCTGACATCAACTGGTAGCTCCACCTCACTCCACCCCAACAATGTGACGACTAGATGTTACCCTCAATCACTTTTCTTTAATCAGAGGGAATAATAATGGGAGAGAATAAAATTTCTTGTGGCACTAAGTCCTTTCTGAAAAACCTGGCTTCTACACTCTTCCAAGCATATTCTCTTGAATATCTCATGCTAGGGCTCACTTCACCAGCCACAGAATTATCCTACTCCTGTGACCTTTGAACCCTTCCAGTGGCTCTGGAATGACAAACCCTGAGGGGAACCTTCCACTCTCCACTGAGGTCCTAAGGATATCCTATTCCCAAGGGTTTTTCCTTAGCTTTCCCAAAAAGCACCTTATTCTTTTAATTAACATCCCTCTCACAATTATTGAAAATTTACAAGACTTAACTCCTCCTTACTGCTTCTGAGAGTTGGGGATAAAAACAATGATACATCTCAATAAAATCTTCTATTTCTTTCTTTGGCCATCACTATTTGTACACGATGCTTAAAGCTGAACTTCTTTACTGCTGAAAGATTTCTCCTTCATTTTACCACTTCTACTCAAAGGTCTCAGTTATGAGTTGAACTCTGTCCTCTGCCAAAAAATGCACTGGTATCCAGTACCTTTGGCTTACTTAGAAATAAATTCTTGGGGTGTCTGGGTGGCTTAATCAATTAAGTGTTCAACTCTTGACTTCAGCTCAGGTCATGATTATAGGGTCATGAGATCCTGAGCCCATGTGAGCCCATGTCAGGCTCCACACTCAGCATGGAGTCTGCTTAGGACACTCTCTCCTTCTCCCAATGCCCCTTCCCAGGCGCATGTGCTTCCTTACGTACTCTCTCTCTCTCAAAAAAAATAAATAAATAAATAAATAAATCCTAAAAAAAGAAAGAAAGAAAGAAAAAAAAGTCTTTACAGAGGGACTCAATCAATTAATGAATTAATTATGGTTCCTTACTCTAATACAGTTGGTGTCCCTTTTAAGAGAACATCTGGACATAGACGCACACGGAGAATGCCATTACAAAAGAGGCAGAGATTGAACTGATGCAGTGGCAAGCCAAAGAATGTCAAGGATCACAAACCACAACCCAAACTAGGAAGGAGGATTCTATTCAGGAGTCTCTGCTGACACACTGAGCTTAGACTCTTAGCTTCCAAAACTGTGAGAGAATACATTTGTTGTTTTAAGGCACCCAATTTGTGACAGTCATGGGAAACTGTCTCCTGAAACTATTTTTACCTTTCTAAGTCATTTTATTTCAAGTGTGTAGCTTAACAGTCTATATAGTTAGACTTTGTATTTTTTACCCAATCTCAGATCTTATTTTTTAAGGATAATTTAATCAGTTCACATTTACTGAGATCATAAATATCATCAGACTAATTACTGCTAGTACCAGATATTTTTTCCACTATTTATAAAAAACATTCCATGTGACACCTCAGTGTATAGTACAACAAAGAGCTCTGGAGACAGGTTTAAATCCTGAATCTAGTCTACTAGCTCTAAAATCTTGGGAAGTGTGGTAGACAGGATAATGTCAGGATTCTAACCCTGAAAAGCTGTGAATGTTACCTGACAGGACAAAAGGGACTCTACAGCTGCAATGAAGGTTAAGGACCTTGAGATGGGGAGATTACCCTGGATTGTCCAGGTTGGTCCACACTACTCATTAAGTCTTTAAAAATATAACCTTCCCCAGCTGCAAAGAACCAAAGAGAGGACCACAAGAAAAGGGGTTGGCCCAGAAGCTAAGAAACTAGGAAGCCTCTAGAAGCTGGAAAGGGAAAGCCAACAGATTTTCCCCCAGAGCCTCAAAGGGATCAGAGACCATGGCCCTGACAACACTATAAGACCCAGTTTGGACTCCTGACCTCCAGAAATGCAATCACAAATTTGTATTGTTTGAAGCCACTAAGCTCAGGGTAATTTATTATAGGAGCATTAAAAAAGTGATATAGGAAGTTACTTAACCTCATTAAGCCTAAATTTTTTTTTTTTTAAGATTTTATTTATTCAGGGCAGCCCTGGTGGCTCAGCGGTTTAGCACCGCCTGCAGCCTGGGGTGTGATCCTGGAGACCCAGGATCGAGTACCATGTCGGGCTCCCTGCATGGAGCCTGCTTCTCCCTCTGCCTGTGTCTCTGCTCTCTCTCTCTCTCTCTCTCTCTCTCCTCTCTGTGTATTCTCATGAATAAATAAATAAAATCTTTAAAAATATATTTTTAAAAAAAGATTTTATTTATTCATGAGAGACACAGAGAGAGAGGCAGAGATAGAAGGAGAAGCAGGCTCCATGCAGGGAGCCCAATGTGGGACTCAATCCCGGGACCATAGAATCACACCTTAAACTGAAGGCAGACACTCAACTGCTGAGCTACTCAGGCATCTCAAGGCCTAAATTTCTTATAACAAGAATAGCATATATAAGATATAGTGAGGGATCCCTAGGTGGCGCAGCGGTTTGGCGCCTGCCTTCGGCCTAGGGCGCGATCCTGGAGACCCGGGATCAAATCCCACATCGGGCTCCCAGTGCATGGAGCCTGCTTCTCCCTCTGCCTGTGTCTCTGCCTCTCTCTCTCTCTGTGACTATCATAAATAAATAAAAATTAAAAAAAAAAAAAAAAAGATATAGTGAAGATTAAAAAACATATATAAAGCAGTTAGCACAGTGCTTAGCGCCAAATAAGTGTTCAACATACGTATTTAAATTCTTAAGTAGTAATAATACAGGTCCAGTTTATTAAAAAGTGGCAAACTGACTTTACATGTGGTAATTTCTCCACCAGTCTATAGGAAAGGCTGTATGTCTTCCAGGAAGTACCATTTAAGATTCACCAGAAGACTGTAAAAAAACAGCTACATATGGGATTTAAAGTAAACTCTATTGAGTTCAGCATGAAATAAATGTTTATACTGAAGGTAAACATATATGTGAAATGTGGAGCAGGCACTCTGACAAACTGGTTTGGATTTTATGAAAATAGTCACCTACATATGAATATTTTAATATGAATGAATATTACAATAATCTGTTAGTCAATTATCACAAAACCCAGAGTTAACTCATGAGAGTGATATAGAGTGGTCAGAAAAAAAATTCTTTCCCTCAAATTTTTTTTTTTTTTTTTTTTTGAGAGGAGGAAGAGCACGCATGTACTTGTGCTCCATCAGAGGAGGGTGAGGGAGAGAGAGAGGGAGAGAGGGAGGGAGAGAGAGAGAGACTTAAGCAGGCTCCACACCCAACTCAAGGCTTGATCTCACAACCCTGAGACGATGACCTGAGCCAAAATCAAGAGTCAGCCACTTAACCAACTGAGGCAGGTGCCCCCCACCCCCAAATCGTATTTAATCAGTGTTTTCAAGATTCTGATCCAACTTCACTGCCAATGTTATAACAGGCTGAGAACTGATAAACCTGGGTCTTCTTCCTTGTAACTCTTCATTCCTTCTTCAGAGATGGCAAATGGAGGAGGAGCCACCAAAGGAAGAAAAAGACTACATACACAGATGTTAGTATTTTTAAAAAGATATTTATAGGGATCCCTGGGTGGCGCAGCAGTTTGGCGCCTGCCTTTGGCCCAGGGCGCGATCCTGGAGACCCGGGATCGAATCCCACGTCGGGCTCCCGGTGCATGGAGCCTGCTTCTCCCCCTGCCTGTGTCTCTGCCTCACTCTCTCTCTCTCTGTGACTATCATAAATAAATAAAAAAAATTAAAAAAAAAATTAAAAAAATAAAAAGATATTTATATAAAAAGAACAAGATTTAAGAAGCCATTCAACTATGTCCATTACCCAATGTACGTATAATAATGAAAAAAGGTGGAAAGTTAGCTATATATAAAGACTTTGCCATTTACACTATAATGGGATCTGACCTGGACAGCTCTGGAGAGGCAGAAACTAGGACCAGGGTTATCAGGCATGGAGTAAGGCCCTATTACATTTCTTTCACACATCCTCTGAGTCACTTATTCTGCCTAAAGGAAAACTCCATTCTCATTCTTTTCCCTTCTGACAACTGGAAATTAAAACACAACACTTTTTGGGCCACCTGAATGGCTGAGGCCATTGGGAGTCTGCCTTTGGCCCAAGGCATGATCCCAGGATCCTGGGATCAAGCCCTCCATCAGGCTCCCTGCTCAGCAGGATGCCTATTTCTCCCTCTCCCTCTGCTGCTTCCCCTGCTTATGCTCTCTTGTGTCAAATAAATAAATAAAACCTTTAAACATAAAAAACAAAACAAAGAAAACTATTTAAATTAAACACATAAAACCCCAAAACTTACAAACAATCATCTGTGCTTTCTGCACAAAGACTGATAGTTTTCCCATCTCGGCAAACAATCTGCAGCATACATTCTTTTGGCTTCCCATCCGGAGGCTGAATATCTATGAAAAATAAGTAGAAAAAAGGAATATTTATATAGTTTTTTTTAAAGGATTTCTTACCTAATAGCTCATATAAGCAAAGGACCAGTAGTATTCAAAACATTCCAAAAACAAAACATCTCTGTCCTGCTCTGTAGAACCAAGCATATGAATCACAACTCTGTTCCAATTTAAACTTCCTGCAGGAAGAAAAAGCAGGCCTCTTCAAGAGACCTATCTCCACATACAGAGTTAGATGTATAGAACGGTCCAGATATTAGAAGAGTAAGTCCCAAACGATGAAAACTGTTACCAAGCATCAGATAAAATGCACTTTTATTCACAGGAACTACTAAACTGGATCACTACTTTAAAAGTGAAAATCATATTTTTAAAGTAGCTCTGTGTACCAAGAAATAAGGTCTATAATATTTGAGCCTGGTTTAGGTAGATACTTAAACAGCTAGCTAGTCCATGGACACTTGTGTTTCAAGAACTAACATGCAGGGATGCCCAGATGGCTCAAAGACTGAGCGTCGGCCTTTGGCTCAGGGTGTGATCCTGGAGTCCCATATTAGGCTCCCCACAGGAAGCCTGCTTCTCCCTCTGCCTATGACTCTGCCTCTCTCTGTGTGTCTCTTATGAATAAATAAATAAAATCTTTAAGAAAAAATGCAAGGGCAAGATGTTACAACACCAATGGTTATTACAAGCAGATATGCCATCTGTGACCCTTTAACTTAAATACTATTATTTAGAAACAAGATTTCAAACATTACTGTTTATTAAAACAGACTCTTTATTCCAAATAGACACAGAGCTAATAAACAGGGAAGTCTACATATGCCCTTGAATAGAAGTCCATACTTATTAAAAATCTATTCCTTTTAAAATGAATATAAGGAATAACTCCTGGAAACCAAGGCATCATGGATTTTTAAGTGACTGGTGGTGTTATCAATAAGATGCCCCTTTCTGAGTCACAAAACCTATAACTACCTAGGCTCATTCTATTTTTCTTGAGGATCTCAGCACTCTGGTTGTTCTCCACCACCTTCTCCAGGACAGAACAAGGAATGTGGACTGCTGGATCTGATTCAGATGAGAAAAGTAATCTGCCCTAACTGTATGATCTATGATCCAAGTGTCTGGGTGTCCACTGTATCACCTCCCATATGAAACCCTCCTTTGGTCTGTTAATAAAAGCAAAATGAGTAAGGAGGATGATTCAATTCCTACTAAGAATGAGGAAGGGTAGAGGACAGAAGCTGGCCATGAGAGACTCACCCCGACACTCGTGCCCGGTGCGGATATTAATGCAGTCTACTGGCATATGGACCTTATCCTCAATGCTCTGCCGAGTTTGGTCATCATAATAGATCAGGTGACCATCCGACCACAAGTCAAACCAATTCTTCTTCCAACGCTTCAAAATAGTACCTGAAAAAAATGGGAAAGGTTGGCTTTGAGCCAAAAAAGCAAGGCCTTTATCCTCTAGTTCACAGGTAACAGAAACAAAGAAAACTTTCCTCTGGCCCCGTAAGTATCATGCATACAATTGCCCAGAGCACTACATCAAAATGGAGATGAAAGCAGATTCCAAAGGCACAAACACCCATGCTGTACCAGGAAGGACTATATGCAGCTTACACTAAAGATACTAAAAATGCTGTCAACTTAATAGTCCCAATTTTTTTTTCCAAAAATTTTTTTAAAAGCTCAATAAAACCTTGATTTTGATAACAAGTGTTGGTGAGGATATAGAGAAAAGGAACCAAGTTGGTGAGAATGTAAATTGGTATAGCCACTGTGGAAAACAGTATGGATGTTCCCCTAAAAGTTAAAAATAGAAATACCATATGGTCCAATAGTTCCACTATTATTTACCCAAAGTAAACAAAAACACTAATTCAAAAAGATATATGCACCATGTTTATTGCAGTTTTACTTACAATAGCCAAGATATGGAAGCAACCTAAGTTGCTAAGTGTACATCAATAGACAAATGGATTAAGGAAGATGTGATGTTTATATACAATGAAATATTATGCAGTCATTAAAAAAGGATGAGATTGTGTCATTTGTGACGAGATGGACAAACTTAGAGGGTATTATGCTTAATGAAATAAGTCAGACTAAGAAAGACAAATACCATGATTCTACTCATGTGGAACCTAAAAAAAAAAAAAACCCACCCAAATGAATAAACAAACATTAAAGGCAGGAATAGGGGATCCCTGGGTGGCTCAGCGGTTTGGCGCCTGCCTTTGGCCCAGGGCGCAATCCTGGAGTCCCGGGATCGAGTCCTGCATCAAGCTCCTGGCATGGAGCCTGCTTTTCCCTCTGCCTGTGTCTCTGCCTCTCTCTCTCTCTCTCTCTCTCTCTCTCTGTCTATCATGAATAAATAAATAAAATCTTTCAAAAAAAAAAAAAGTCAGAAACAGACACATAAATACAGAGAACAAACTGATGGTTCCCAGAGGGGAAGGGGGCTGAGGGGATGGGCAAAAGAGAGGAAGGTGAATAGGAGATACAGGCTTCCAGTCACGAAATGAATAAGTCATGGGAATATAGGGCACTGCCTAAAGAATACAGTCAATGATAATGTAATAGTGATGTATGGAAACAGATGGTAGCTACACTTGTGGTGAGCACAGCATAGCAAAACAGAGTTGTACATCTGAAACCAAAGTAACATTGTGCCAATTATATTCAAAAAAATTTTTAAACTGGGGCAGCCTGGGTGGCTCAGCAGTTTAGCTCTGCCTTCAGCCCAGAGTGTGATCCTGGAGACCTGGGATGGAGTCCCACGTCAGGTTCCCTACATGGAGGGAACTGTGTCCCTCTGCCCGTGTCTCTACCTCTCTGTGCCTCTATGTCTCTCATGAATAAATAAATAAAATCTTCAATCAGAGAAGGACAAACATTATATGGTCTCACTCATTTGGGGAATATAAAAAATAGTGAAAGGAAATAAAGGGGAAAGGAGAGAAAATGAGTGGGAAATATCAGTGAGGGTGACAGAACATGAGAGACTCCTAACTCTGGGAAATGAACAAGGGGTAGTGGAAAGGGAGGTAGGCGGGGTTTGGGGTGACTGGGTGACAGGCACTGAGGAGGGCACTTGACAGGATGAGCACTGGGTGATATGCTATATGTTAGCAAATTGAACTCCAATTAAAAAAAATAAGTAAAAAACTGAACTCCAATAAAAAATAAATTAATTAAATAAAATAAATAAAATCTTTAAAAAATTTTAAACAACTCTGGGAAATGAACTACGGGTGGTGGAAGGGGAGGTGGGTAGGGGGTGGGGGTGACTGGGTGATGAGCACTGAGGTGGGCACTTGACGGGATGAACACTGGGTATTATTCTATATGTTGGCAAATTGAACAACAATAAAAAATTAATTTATTTTAAAAATCCTTCATTTTAAGATAATGAAACATGTAATATTTAATTTTCCAATGTAGTATACACTTTCCCAGGAGTATTTAACTTTGCTAGACTAATCAGAGAGTATTTTTTTTTTGCTAGACTAATCAGAGAGACTGTATAGTTTCTATATACAAATAACAATAATACTTTCCTCTTTTGGAAAAATACCATTTTGTTTTTGTTTTTTTTTTTTTTTTCAAAGGGTTTTCAGGTATATTCTTCTTAACATTCACCTTCCCTTAAAGCCAATACTATGGGAGGGTCTCCCTGCCTCAGACAGACGGAGAAACAATGTATCCACAGCCAGGACGCTGACTCCCACTCTGTGTGCATCTGTCCTGCTACCTTACACATCCTATCGTTGTGCATCTGTCCTGCTACCTTACACGTCCCTATCAGTTTAAGGAATTCATCCTATCGTTTTTAATTTTGAACAAGGCACTTAACTTTGTGAATCTCAATTTCCCTATCAGCCAAAAGGGAAAACTAAAAGGCCAAGTCAGTCACCCTTACCCCTTCCTCACACCAAGACACTGCCTACCTATATCCTTTGTTCCTATAGATTCCACTTTTCTTGGCCATCATGTACAAACCCCATTCCATGTACCTCTCCTTATGCTTCCATAGCCACCAGTGGGGTGTTAAAATATGTACCATATCAACCTTTCAAATTTCTTTTACTATTATCAGGCACCCTCCTTGCTAAGAGGGGCATCTACAGCACTGCCCCAAACTGATAAGTAACTCAGCATTCATTTGATTGGCAGCTCCTGAGCTATACACAAACTACCAAACAAAGCCACTCAAAAACAGACAGATGAAATCACCAGATTAGGGAGTTCCTGAGCTACACACAAACTACCAAACAAAGCCACTCAAAAACAGACAGATGAAATCACCAGATTAGGGAGTAAAGAGTAAATTAGGGATGAAATCACCAGATGAAATCACTTGCCACCAAAGCCCTGACTGTAGATTCCCAAATCAGACTGTCCTCCAGAGTCCTAAGTGTCTGTGTGGCAATGGCAATAAAAGGAATCCTCCAGACTACTTTGCATACATGTAACCATCTGTGTACCTCTGCTACCCAGTGAATATAATACATCTCATCTCATTTTATTGTGATTGACAGTTTTGATTTTCACAAAGGAAAATCAACTCATACACTGAAAGATGAAGAAATGGAGTAAGCCCTCTGAATATACACTCCAAGATTTCCATGGACCAGGACGTTAGAAAAGTCTGTACAACTTATCTAAAAGGTATCTATTTTGTGTATGTCACTATGCTAGGCATTGATTGGGAGCAATCAATTTTGAGAGCAAAAATAGTCGTCAAAATGGCCACTGCTCATTTATGTTGACAGAACATTTGCACTGAATTATAGTGGAGAAAAGAAAGCTTGCCTTCAAACAAGGGCACAGTAAAGCCTAAAGACAAAATCAGAAGACACTCAAAGGGCCAGGAAAGGAAGGTACATCCTCAAGGTCCAAGTAAGGCTCTCTGCATCCTCTGACAATTTGGGGAAGGATGGGACCACAAAACCCAAGAAAAGAAACTTACACAAAGATGGGGGTTAGGCTCCAATATACCAGGACCTTCTTTTTAAAGCCAACACTGTGGGGCACCTGGGTGGCTCAGTCAGTTAAATGTCTGCCTTCAGCTTGGGTCATGATACCAGGGTCCTGGGATGGAGCCCCGCATCAGGCTCCCTATTTATCAGACGCCTGCTTCTCCCCCTCCCATTCCTGCTCCCACTCCCCTTTGCTTGTGCTCTCCCTTCTCTGTCAAATAAATTAATTAAATCTCTTAAAAAATAAGTAAGCCAACATTGTAACAACTCTATTCTTAGAATACAAAACCTGTCACAGACGTTGAAAGGACACCTGGTTCAGCTCTGGGTCTGGGAATATAGAACTAGTGACAGGAAATAAACTGAAGGCTTGCCTCCTAGTAGAAAGTGTGTCAATGTTGAAATGACAGTCCTGAGTCTGAATACAGCTTTGCCACCCACAGTGTTAATAAGTTACCTAGTATCATTGAAAGTCAATTTCCTCAACTAGAAATCAAGATAATGCCACCTACCTCACAGAGTCCCTATGATAATTATGTAATATATGTAAAATCAGTATAACCAGATCACAACCAACCTTCACAAATAATAGTTTTTATAAATCATCCAAAGTATATATGTTGCCCATTCTTTACTGTTAGTCTCAATTTTAGCTAAGTTCTGAAGGTATCCCTCCAACAGAAATTTACATCTGAACAATAAACAGTATTAACTACAGCTAGTAATAAATGATATAGTGATCACTTTTCCCTAAACCCTGCTCTTTCTAAAAGGACAGCAGAATGATCTGTTTACTCTTTCCCCAATAAACTGAGTTGGTTCTTCCTGCTTTAGAACACACCAGGAGGGATCCCTGGGTGGTGCAGCGGTTTGGCTCCTGCCTTTGGCCCAGGGCGCGATCCTGGAGACCCGGGATCAAATCCCATGTCGGGCTCCCGGTGCATGGAGCCTGCTTCTCCCTCTGCCTGTGTCTCTGCCTCATTCTCTCTCTCTCTCTGTGTGACTATCACAAATAAATAAAAATTAAAAAAAAAAAGTTAGAACACACCAGGAATCCTACTACTGATAGCAGCCTCAGAAATAAGCAGACAGTATATGAAAGATAGTCACACACACAGGTGAATCTAAGAAGTGATCTCAATCCCATCAATAAAGAATTGATGGGGCACCTGGGTGGCTCAGTTGGTTAAGCATCTGTCTTCGGCTCAGGTCATGATGCCAGGGTCCTGGGTTTAAGTCCGACACCGGGCTTCCTGCTAACTGGGGAGTCTGCTTCTCCCTCTCCTCCTCACTCACACTGTCTTTATCTCTGTCACTATCTCAGACTCTCTCTCTCAAATAAACAAATAAAATCTTAAAAAAAAAAAAAAGAATTGATTCTATTTTGCAGTTATTTTGGAGAGCCAAAAGTCTAGTTTTAGATAAACTCATTCCCTCAAGTCAAATCTTCATCCCTATAATTAAAGTCTCTAGTATTTGAGAATCTTAATCACTGTTCAATCCCCAAATAAGACAGTATTTCCCACAAAGACAGCAGGACCTCCACGCTAATATATCAGAGCTCAGCTTAGTTAGATTCCAACAGGGACTCAGGTCAGCCATGACTAATAGAGCATGCTAGTGAGAAAAAGAGACCAGCAGGGATTATTACCACGATTCCCTGGTCTTTGTCAAGGTAGCAACCAAGAAGGAACTCTGTGTAAGCAGAAACACAGTTCATAGAGCTCTAAAAATTTCCCAGGGGAAATCCAGAGCAACATCATTAATAAGACTTTGCCATTTGTTTAAGTGTGATCTGTTTCAGCAAAAGAAATAAACACATACTCTAAAGCAACACTAATCCCAGACCCACGGACTCATGTCCTGTACTTACTCTGTCGCAGCAACCATCCACTCTTCACAAACGCCATCTTTCACCTATAAAAGAAACAGCCAGGTTCAAAGTTATACCCAGAAAAGAGAATGGCTCATACAAGTTGTTTTTCACCCACAACACTTCTGACACCAAACATGTGGGGTCTTTCCACACTAACAAAATTCTCCAAATCTCAGGACACCAACTGGATATCTACTGATTCAACTTGATTCTGACCTGAAATTAGCATCAGCCCTCACAGGTTAAGGGCTCAGTTCCACAAGAGTGCTCCCACTTTAGAAACAAGTCCAGAGCTATTTCTGACCTACAAATTGGGGATTCCCATAGCCTATCCTCAAATTTGATAATTTTGCTAGAATGGTTCACAGAACTCAAGAAAGCATTTTACTTACTATTTCCTGTTTCTTGTAAAAAGATACAACTCATGAGGAGCCAGATGCACAGAGTAAAGTATGAGTAAAACTACAGAAGGTTTTCATGCCTTCTGTAGGCACACCACCCCCTCTGAACACTTCTATGTGATCAATTAACCCAGAAGCTCTTAGAACCCTGGCATTTAAGGGTTTTAAGGGAGATTACATTAGGTAGGCATGATTGATTACATTACTGACCACTGGTGACTGAACTTTAATCCCCAGCCTCTCTCCATCCCGGCTGGTCTAGGTATGGGGCTGAAAGCTCTAGCCTTCTAATCGCAAGGTTGATTTCCCTGGCAATTAGCCCTATCCTAAAGTTATCTACGAACCTACCAAGAGCAATCTCATGTGCATAAACTTAGGTATGGTTGAAAAGGGTTTATTATGAATAACAAGATAATCTTAGCACCTCTATCAGGAAATTGCAGGGGTTTTAGAAGTTCACATATTTCTTGTTATATCACCAAATCACAGCCATCTGGTCTAACTCTCCATCCTGATCCCTTTCTGTGTCACCTGAAGGAGGGACCAAAGCCATTCTACCTCACCAGCCATCTGGCATTTACCTAATACCTCTTCAGTGGGACCAATACAACTCCTCACCCCACCTCCTCCCCACCACCGCCACCTCCCACTCCAGACTTTGGCCTCAATACTCTGCCCAGCTTACCAAATGTAAACGCCACTCAACAGAAATAACACAGGCCAGGAACACTAAGATTTAACTCTGTCAAGGATGTGTGGCTTCTCCTAACATGCCCAGCATCCTGCCTCAGCTTTATACCTGGGGTGCCCAGTGGACTTAACATAGCCCAGGCAGATACATGTGCACTGGTGTCAATAGGTAGAGTAGCCTAGTCAGAGTAGAATACCAGGAAGTAAAGAGAAACTGTGATAAATTTTACTCCAGGGACGCCTGGGTGGCTCAGTGGTTGAGCACCTGCCTTCAGCCCAGGGTGTGATCCTGGAGTCTCGGGATCGATTCCCATGTTGGGCTCCCTGCATGGAACCTGCTTCTTCCTCTGCCTGTGTCTCTGCCTCTCTCTCTCTCTCTCATGAATAAATAAAATATTTAAAAAAAAATTTAACTCCATAAAAATAAAAATCTGAGTGGCAAAAAAAGTCAAAAAGACAAAGACTAAGAAAAAACATTTACAACTATATGGCAGCAATGAGCTAATTCCCTTCATGTACAAAGCTCACAAACAAGAGAAATGACAATCATCTGGTAGTTCACAAGAAAAGAAACATGAACGGCCAATAAACTCATAAGATACTCAATTTCTCTTTCAATTCAAAAGACAAAATTCAAAACACAAGTTAACGATATTACCTATCACATGGGCACAAATGACAAAGACTTCGATACCCAGAAAGGAGTAAGCATAATGGCAGAAATGAAAACGGTTGCAAACTTCTAGTAAAAAGTTTTGACATTTATCAAAATTTCAAATGTTCATGAACTTTGACCCAGAGAATTTGTATATCCATGGCAACATCACTTAGACTGCCAAACAGTAGCCTCAACCAAAGTGATCCATATTGGAAGACAGTTCAAAGGGCACCTCCATACTTGATACATCAGTATGCAGATGTGAAAAAGGATGTAGAACAAAGCGTGCTGATACCCACAATCGTTCTGTGCAAGGAATCATAGAAACTGTTAATGACATGTATCTCTGGGCAAAGAAATGAGGCAACACTGTGTATGTATCACAAAAGAAGGTGACTAGGGGCACCTGGGTGGCACAGTTGGTTAGGCATCCAACTCTTGGTTTCAGCTCAGGTAGCAAGCTCAGGGTTGTGAGACTGAGCCCTGCGTCAGGCTCCACAATCAGTGCAGAGACTGCTTGATACTCTCTCTCCTTCTGCCTGTCACCCACCCTCATCGAGCATGTGTGCTCTAAAATAAATAAATTAAAAAAAAAAAAAAAAAGATGACCGGGCATTTGGGTGGCTCAGTGGTTGAGCTCTGCCTTGGGCTCAGGTCGTGATCCCAGGGTCCCAGGATCAAGTCCAGCATTGGGCTCCCCGCATGGAGCCTGCTTCTCCCTCTGCCTATGTCTCTGCCTCTCTCTCATGAATAAATAATAAAATCTTAAAAAAAAAAAAAAAGTGACTATTCAGTCCTATTACACCCTTCTGCTAATACTTAAATTTAACAATTTGCATGTGTTATATCCTTCTTCTTTAATCAACAGATTTTAGGGGCCCCTGGCTGGCTCAGTTGGTAGAACATGCAACACTTAATCTTGGGGTTGTAAATTCAAGCCCACATGTTGGGAATAGGAATTACTTTTAAAATTTTTTGAATTAAAAAAAATAGGGGCATCTGGGTGGCTCAGTCAGTTAAGTGTCTGACTTTGGCTCAGATTGAGATCTTGAGGTCCTGGGATGAAGCCTCAAGTCAGGGTCCCAACTCAGTGGGGAGTTGGCTTATCCCTCTCACTGTCTCTGCTCCTCCCCCTACTTGTGTTCACGGTCTCAAACAGGTAAATAAAATCTTATAAAAAAAAAGAAAAAAAAGATCTTGGGGCACCTAGGTGGCTCAGTTGTTGAGCCTCTGCCTTTGGCTCAGGTTGTGATCCTGGGGTCCTGGGATCGAGTCCTGTATCAGGCTCTCTGCAGGGAGCTTGCTTCTCCCTCTGCCAATGTCTCTGCCTATTCCTCTGTGACTCCCATAAATAAATAAGATCTTTAAAAAAAAATAGATCTTATTTGGAGATTTTATTTGGGCCAAACTGTTTTCTACTTAGCATTTTTAGGTATTCTCCTTAAGGGTTGGATAGCAAAATGGAAGAAAAGCCTTAAGCATGCACCTGAAAAAAACAAGTCTCCCCACAACCCTTTAATTTTTCCATTTCTAAGTATGACTAAATTATCACCTTTCTAATATTTTATTTATTAATGTAAGAGAGAGACAGAGAGAGAGAGAGAGAGAGAGAGAGAGAGGCAGGCAGAGACACAGGCAGAGGGAGAAGCAGGCTCCATTCAAGGAGCCTGACGCAGAACTCGATCCCAGGACTCCAGGATCATGCCCTGGGCCGAAGGCAGGCGCCAAACCGCGGAGCCACCCAGGGATCCCCAATTCTCACCTTTCTCCAAACCTTTACAAAAAGAGCTGTACAAGCTTGGTTCATCCTATACTCCAGCATTCCAAAATCTCATACTGTGAAGGTTCCTAATGTCCTTGTGATTTCTGCCAACTCATGCTGTCATCTCCAAGAAAGTCAGTGTTTTTCACCTTTCTTCATTTTTCTCCCAATTAGATGCTCAAACATACAGTCCCAAGTAAACCAGAAACAGAAAGGCAGTCTCTCCCCTATCTCCCAGTAGATCTGGATTCCACTCACTGCTGACTGGACAGGACTAGCCCAAAGGCAGCTGATTGTAGGGCTAATTCCACCTATCACTGACCAGGAAACCCATCCTAATCCAAGGCTCTCTGTTAGGCAAAAAGATAATTATTTAATGTGGGTTGAAATGGTTTCCTAAAAGTTGTAGCCAAACAAAAACAAAAACAAAAGAACACCTTGCAGCCTAAAACCTTCCAAACACACACCATCATATTTTTACCCAACAAATATTCCCTGAGTGCTAATATGAGCTCAGTCTTGTAGGCACTAAGGACACAGCAGTGACCAAGCCAAAGTCCCTGTTTTCATGTAGCTTACACTGTAGAAGTAACAGGTTAAACTTATAAATTAAAAAGATAGGTGATGCAATGTTATAGACAGCATTACATCTTTATGGTGGTGTTACACCTAATCTTTACATCTAATAAAACAGTATTCATACAAGCCAAATCCTGGATAATTATACTCAAATGCCCTACTATCATGAGGTGAATTCTCAATCTGTATTTCATGTGAAAAAGAAAATATATGGGAATAGGCCAAAAATTATTAGCAGCTATTGAGAGCTACCAAGTCACAATACAAATATAAAACCTGGCTGAAATGCTGTCATACAACTTCGCTGGTAGTGATCAGTTGGTGATTGTGTAAAAATGTGGAGCAATAAAAACGAGTTTCCTGAATTTTTGTGGTAATCTTTGCAAATCTCTTAAATGGACTCTCAACTCTATGGTCGGTCAATCCATCTTCAACAAAGCAAGAAGAACATGCAATGGAAAAAGGACAGTCTCTTCAACAAATGGTGCTGGGAAAATTGGACAGCCACATCCAGAAGAATGAAACTGGACCATTTTCTTACAGCATACACAAAAATAGAGTCCAAATAGATGGAAGATCTA
Organism: Canis lupus baileyi; assembly: GCF_048164855.1. Classification (NCBI taxonomy): domain Eukaryota; kingdom Metazoa; phylum Chordata; class Mammalia; order Carnivora; family Canidae; genus Canis; species Canis lupus. The sequence goes on along the minus strand of NC_132857.1, from coordinate 26,063,239 downwards.
ATTGTGAGGCAGGAATCCACCAAAATCCTAGAGGAGAACATAGGCAACAACCTCTCTGACCTCAGCTGCAGCAACCTCTTGCTAAACATGCCTCCCAAGGCAAGGGAAACAAAAACAAAATGAACTATTGGGGGGCATTTGGGTAACTCAGTCGGCTAAGCATCTGACCCTTGGTTTCGGCTCAGGTCATGATCTTGAGTTTGTGGAATCGAGATGCACATCAGGCTTCACACTCAGTGCAGTCTGTTTCAAATTCTTTCTGCCTCTCCCTCTGCCCATCTCTGCTCATGCTGGCATGTGTATGTGCGCACTCTCTCTCAAATAAATAAAATCTAAAAACAAAAAAACAAAAAAACAAAAAAACTCGGGACTTCATCAGGATAAAAAGCTTTTGCACAGCAAAGGAAACATCAACAAAACTAAAAGGTAACCTATGGACTAGGAGAGACATTTGCAAATGGCGTATCAGATAAAAGGCTAGTATTCAAAATCTATAAAGAGGGCCGCCTGGATGGCTCAGCAGTTGAGCATCTGCCTTCCGCCTAGGGCATGATCCTGGAGTCCCAGGATCGAGTCCCGCATCAGGCTCCCTGCATGGAGCCTGCTTCTCCCTCTGCCTGTATCTCCGCCTCTCTTTCTCTCTCTGTCTCTCATGAATAAATAAATAAAATCTTTTTAAAAAATTTTTTAAAAATCTATAAAGAACTTATCTAAATCGACACTCAAAAACCAACAAATCCAATTCAAGAAATGGACAAATGGCATGAACAGACATGCTATGGAATGTGGTAGAGAAAACACAAGTTCCAATGTGAGTTCAGATTCCACACAACGGGACAGACTTAAAAAAAAAAAAAAACTTGAAACACTGATTTGTAGAGTACCTTCTCCTCAGTACATAATGCAAATGGTTATTGTGGTAATAGGAAGAGATATTTGCTGTGTTCGCTAACATGCTACAATTTCTTTTTTAGCAAAAAGTCTGGACTTCTGAGTTAAGAACTCAAGTGTACAAAGCTTAGGCAGTAGAGAAGACTGGAGGAATAGATTTTGAAGCAGCCTAAAATTTACTATTAAAAAGAAGGACTTTCAGGAGAAAGCCTTGAATTCACACCCTCAGGAATACACTGAGTTTGGTTACTTGCACTTGCTGTGCAGGCATTTACAAGACAGTCTCCAGAAAAGTCAAAAGGAACCAAGAAAATATTAAAGTCTCATGACAATAAAAGCTTCCTGAAGCCCCTTGTGGGATCCTCACTCTAACTGGGCCCACCACAGCACATCTTCTTGGAAGACTGAGGCCAGGGCATTTTGTCAACTAACAGAAATGCAAGATGGGCACTCATCTGAATGCTGGAAAACAAGTTCTTTAACACCACTGAAGAGATCTGTGTCCTTTAACTGTGCCTACTAGCTTCTTCTGTCAAGGCATCATTTTGGTATCACCACCACCACAGAAAGCATATTATCTCATCAGCCTTAGTCTCAGCCTCCAAAGCCAGAGCATCCTAGCCTCTGGCTCCCAACCCATAAGCAATATGTAACACAATATAGACCCTCCACTTTGGGCACTACAAATAAGATACACCAAAGGCAACAAGTCCTTAAATAAGTAGCTGCTATCACCTGCTCCTTAAATGACTCACCTCACCTAAGCTAGACCACAGCTACATCTTTCTATCTAGAGTCTGTACCCTACCAAGCTCCTGAATCCTGACCACAAAGCAGAGAAGGAAGGGACATTATCCCTGAGCCTACCTGCCCCTCAGCCTTACAGAGCACTCAATGCCACTGCCTACAAGAAGTACGCTACTCATCAGCCTAGCCCAATTCCTGATCCCAGATCCTGCTAGCCTGCCCTGCCTTGAGATTACCTGGAAACAATGGGGGGGGGAGGACCACACGACTTTAAACGTCCATCTTTTCATTTTTCGCTCTGTGTTAAACGGATGTATTACATAGATATGTAAAAATCTGTATTTCTTGTCACTAAACACTGGAATTCACATGAGAGTTATTTTCAGAGAGAAAACACAATAGTAATCTTAAAATGGGAATCCAAGACAAAAGATATACCAGTAATGTCAAGATTACCCATGCCAGTGACTGCTTTGCTATTTTCAACATCAGTGATGGATTATAAGGAGCACAAACAGCTAACTCCACTCCCTCCTGAAATGCAACTAAAATGACTTAGGGGGAAAACAAGGCATAAATCACAAAGACACCAGCAGTAGAGACAAAAGTCAGGATTTGAACATGTGTTCAAGAAATATAGATTTTACACTTGTTCAAATCCTGACTCACTCACTTATAAATAACCTTGAACAAGAGGGGCAGGGGCTGGGAAATAATAAATAACCTTGGGCAAGTTACTTAACTTTTCCAAGCCTTAGTTTTTTTTATCTGTACAATGAGAATACCAATACCTACTTAACAGACATTTGGACAATTGGGTAAAATAATATGTTTGGCATAATACCTGACATTTACAAAAACTCAAGAAATGGGAGCTGCTCACACAGCAATTATCACTTATATTTCCTCACTAGCCACCTGACTAAAATCTGCCCAAAACATTCCAGAAGACCGAAGAATATTAAGCTGTGAAGAATGACTTTGCAGACTTAATAAATTAAGATACCCTTGAAAGTCAAAATTTGAACACATATACACTAGAAGTGAACGCAAAAAACAAAAAACCTCCCAAGGAGCACCTGGGTGGCTCAGTCAGTTAATCGTCTGCCTTCAACTCAGGTCATCATCTTAGGGTCCTGGAATCAAACCCTGATCAGGCTCCCTGTCCAGTGGGGGGGTCTTCTTCTCCCTCTCCCTCTGCCCCCACCCACCCAAATGTGTTCTCTCTGCTGCTCTCAAATAAATGGAATCTTTTTAAGATTTTATTTATTCATTCATGAGAGGCATGGAGAAAGAGGCACAGACCTAGGCAGAAGGAGAAGCAGGCTCCCTGCAGGGAGCCCAATAAGGGACTCCACCCCAGGTCCCCGGGATCACGCCCCAAGCAGACACTCAACCACCGAGTCACCCAGGTGCCCCTGAAATTAAAAAAAAAAAAAAAAAAATTGTAAAAAAATTAAACCTCCCATTCTACATAACTAAATCCATCTTTTTCCCCCCCAAAGAGTTTCTTTATTTAAAAGAGAGAGAGAGAGAAAGGGAGCACAAGCAGGGGGAGGGGCAGAAGGAGAAGTAGACTCCTTGCTGAGTAGGCAGCCCAAAGCAAGGCTCAATCCTAGGCCCCTGGAATCATGACCTAAGCAAAGGCAGATGCTTAATCGACTGAGCCACCCAGGTGCCCCTCCAAATCCCTCTCTTGAGGAACAAGAATATTTCTTTGCCTTACCTTGCTATATTCCACATCACTTCGCAACTTATTTAAAATTTCACTATCTATGTCCTGGAGCAAGATCTATTGCATAAACTAAAACCCATCAGATAAAAGGCCTGCTCGTGGTCTCCAGAGAATAAAACACCAGCAAACTAGCTGCAAAATATCCACATTACTCACATGCCAGTAAATCTATAGGAAGTTTTTAAATACAAACCATATTCAACAATTCAAATTATTTTAAATGTGAACTGAAATTATCTTAAAAACACTGAATCCAGGGGTGCCTGGGTGGCTTAGTTGCTTTAGCATCCAACTCTTGGTTTCAGCTCGGGTTGTGATCTTGAGGTCATGAGATCAAGCCCCACATGGGGCTCTGCACTTAGCAGGGAGTCTGATTTTTCTCTCCCTCCCCCTCTGGCCCTTCCATACTTCATGCGTGCATGCATTCTCTAAAATAAAATAAATAGGGACACCTGGGTGGCTCAGTGGTTGAGCTTCTGCCTTCAGCTCTGGTTGTGATCCTAGGATCCAGGGATCGAGTCCCACAGAGGGAGCCTGCTTTTCCCTCTGCCTATGTCTCTGCCTCTGTGTCTCTCATGAATAAATTAAATCTTAAAACAAACAAACAAAATCTTTAAAACAAAACACTGAATCCAAAAGAGATCAATTTTTTTTTAAGATTTTACTTGACAGAAAGAGAATACAAGCACGGGGGTGGGGGGTGCAGCAGGAGAGAGAAAAACAGGCTCTCTGCTGAGCAGGGAGCCTGATGTGGGGCTTGATTCCAGGGTCCTAGGATCATGACCTGAGCTGTAGGCAGATGCTTAACAGACTGAGCCACCCAGGTGCATCCAAAAGAGATCAATTTAACAGAAAGATATTGCCTTTGGAATCTGGTAGTTCTGAGCTTTACCTTTTTACTAACATATGACTTTGAGCACAATACTAAACCTCCCAAGACCCACTTTTTTTTTTACCTATTCGACAGGACATTACTGTTATCTCATAAGGTTAGTGTGAGAATTAACTGAGATAATAAGCCCAAAGCGCCCCATAGGAGCTGCTCCAAAAGGAGAGATGGCTATAATTATTATTTTTCCTAAGAAGTGCAATTCAAGGGTGCCTGGGTGGCTCAGTCGGTTAAACGGTTGCCTCCAGGTCAGGTCATGATTCCAGGGTCCTGGGATTCAGTCCTGCATTGGGCTCCCTGCTCAGCTGGAAGCCTGCTTCTCCCTCTGCTTGTGTGCACTCTCTCCATCTCAAAAAAAGTAAATAGGGACACCCGGGTGGCTCAGCGGTTGAGCAGCTGCCTTTGGCTCAGGGTGTGGTCCCGGAGTCCGGGGATAGAGTCCCACATTGAGCTCTCTGCATGGAGCCTGCTTTATCCTCTGCCTGTGTCTGTCTCTCTGTCTCTCTCTCTCTCTCTCTCAGTGTCTCTCATGAATAGACGGATAAAACCTAGAAAGAAAAAGAAAAAGAAAAAGAGGATCTCTGGGTGGCGCAGCGGTTTAGCGCCTGCCTTTGGCCCAGGGCACGATCCTGGAGACCCTGGATTGAGTCCCACGTCGGGCTCCCGGTGCATGGAGCCTGCTTCTCCCTCTGCCTGTTGTCTCTGCCTCTCTCTCTCTCTCTGTGTGTGTGTGACTATCATAAATAAATTTAAAAAAAAATTTTTTTTTAAATCTTTAGGGGTGCCTGGACGCTTAGTCAGTTAAGTGACTTGAGTCTTGGTTTTGGCTCAGGTCATGATCTCATGAAGTGTGAGATCAAGTCCTGCGCTGGGCTCCACACTTAGTGTTAAGTTTGCTTAAAGATTCTCTCCCTCTGCCCTTTCCCATCATGTTTGCATCTGTGTGTGCACACTCTGTCTAGACACTCTCTCAAGTCTTTAAAATAAATGAAATCTTAAAAAAAAATAGGCAATAAGAATTCTCAAGCCTCTCTAAATACAGGGGACAAGCATTGGGTAACCCATCATTAGTGGTCAGTTCATTTGTAGCATTGGCCACTGACAGGTAGCAACCATTTCTTAATAGCAAGCTTCATACAAGCACTTATCAATGAGGAGACCCACTAGACAGGCAAGAAAGTTCAACTTTCTGTCCCCATGATCAAATTCAGATGCAAACATATGACCAATAAAACATGAATAGTCCACTTTTTGTAACGTTTAATAGTTTACTCTGCAGTTTTTCATACTTACAGACACTAATACTGTTCTTTAGACATCCAGTAAGAAAGAAAAAGACAGAAGTAAGGAGAAAGAAACCAATTATTAACAGGGTAGCAAGCTGGGAAGCATAGTAAAGCTTCTAGAAGGAGTAAAAAAAAAAAAAAAAAAAAAGTCTATCCTTCAGGAAGTAACATGACTATCACAAGAAGATTGGTATCTATTCATTCTATACCACTACCAGTCATGAACAAATTTTACAAATTCAGTCCCTGAGATTATTAGGAATTTTACTTACAGGATGTGCTAACACCATTAAAAATATGCTAGTAAAGAGCCTCTGTCAGGTTCTGGGTTCTTCTCTGCAGCCTCCTTTAGTGAGCATGTACTTCACTGTGCTGTCTGCCAGGGAGATCCTGTGACATTTTGGATTCCTGTCCTCATAAATCAGTACGTTGGGGAGAGGGGAGGGGAGTCAAGTAAAAAAATCACTAACTCAAGAAGTAAAGCCCGGGCATGCTCACTCCCAAGTACAGGCTGGCATGAACAGACGGGATGCACAATCACATATACTCCGATACTGGAGTCCCCGGCCTGCTGGACACATAATGAAGGCCACAAGTAAGCTCTGGCCCGATCAGGAGACCCAGGTACTTCCCTCCCTTTCGACATAACGGCTCTGGGCTCGGGCAGGGGCTCCACCCTGTTCTAGTCAGAGGAGACACTAAAAAAAAAAAAAAAAAAAAAAAAAGGATTCTCCAGGAGCAATGGCGCTGGGAATGAACTACGTTCCTCTAGATTTTTTTTACAGGATGACCACATTCCCTCTACCCATCCTGAAAACCAGAAACTTACTTTCGTTCACGTTAATGAGGCCTGTTCTATGCAAATTACTCTACATATAAGGTAAAAACAAGACTCTGTGCGGACGCAAAATTAAAACCCCGAGCTCCGGAGTTCCCGATCTGGCTGAGTGAAAGGTTCAAATGGGGAAGAGATAACGTAATACCACAGCCCTAAGACTACCCACTCGCTGCAAAGCCAGGAGTAGGTAAAACCCGCCAGTGCACCGTTTCAACGGCGGTCCGGGTTCCTGAAGGAGAGGGCGTTCTCGGTGCGGGCGTGGAGCGCGGTGCCCGCAGAGAAGTGGCGGGGAGGAGCTGCGGGGAGCCGCACCTGCGGGGGGGGAGGAGCCGCACCTGCGGGGAGGAGCTGCGGGGAGCCGCACCTGCGGGGGGGGGGGGGGAGGAGCCGCACCTGCGGGGAGCGGGGGCGGCAGCAGGAGAGCTCGGGCGCGGCTGCGCAGCTCTCGGGAAGGCTCCAGAGGCGCCGGCCCCAGAAAGCCGAGAGGGAACCCGAGCCGGGAGGAGTCCGGCGCGGCTCCAGGGAGGGGGGCGGCGAGGGCCGAGGACCGTCCCCTCTGGAGCGGCCCGTCGCTGGGCGGGTCTGGGCCCGGCCGCAGCCGAGGAATCCGCGGCCCTAGAGCAGGCTCTGGAGGGCCAGGCCCGGGGAGGCGGAGGCCGCGCGAAGCTGGACTGCCCTACCCGGGGCTCCTGGGCGGCCCACGCCGGGCAGGGAGGCGAGGTGGCGGGGGTCGCCTCAGGAGGGCGCTGGGTTGGCGGCGCTGGAGGGGGCGGGGATCCCCGCGGGGAGGGCGGGGCGGGCCCTGAGGGTGCTGCCGGGGGCGGGAGGACTGGAGTACCGCGGGCGGGGGCGGGTCTGGAGGGGCCCTGCCAGAGGGGTCCGGGCCGGGCAGCTCCAGGGGAGGCTCTAGAGGAGCCAACTCGGGGATGGGGAGCAGAGGGAAGCCTGGGGCGCCCCCGCGGGGCCGACACGTTTACCTGCGGACCGCAGCGGGCACCCACGCAGGCGCTGGGGAGCGCAGGACGCCGCGCGGGGGCCGCTCCGACCGCCTCGCGCCTGCTTCCTGGCCGCCGCCCGACGTCACCCTTCCCCGCGCGCATGCGCCCTGCCCCGAGGGGCGGGCCCGGGGTGGGGGCGGGGCCGGGGCCGCGGCGGAGCCTGGGTGGCGGCGGAGGGAGGGGAGAGGGTGGAGGAGGGGTGGGGAGGGGAGAGGGTGGAGGAGGGGTGGGGAGGGGAGAGGGTGGAGGGGCAAGGGGGGGTGGGGGGGAGCCGGAAGTGAGGGATGCACGAAAACTGCTCTGATCTCGGAGGCGTGTGGGAGGACGCCGGGACCGACTTCGCTAGGGAAGTCAGCACCAAAACGAAGTCTGTGGTACTAGGTCACAGCTTAGATGTAAAACAAGTATGTAAGGATCCATCCACGTGTAAGTAAGGTAATGGGGAGAAAACAGAAGTCTTCTCCATAGAAGAATTCTAATAGATCATACCCCATCCAGAGGGGCTATTAATCTCCAGCGACCCACCCCTAAATTTGCATAATTACTTCCTCCCAAAGAGTAGTGTGAGAGGGGAATGACTCCAGTGGAGAAATCTGACAAACGGCATCCAAACGTGATGAGGTTGACATCGGCCTGGTGAAGTCATGTTGATATGATGTGATGAAATGTCACTTTTCCTATGGTCTTCCTTCCAAAAATAGTATACTGCCAGTCTAACCATGAGAAAAAAAGTAGACAAATCCTAGTTGAGGGATATTCCACAAAATAGCTCATCATTACTCCGCAAAACCATCAAAGTCATGAAAAACAAGGGAACACTGAAAAGCTGTCAATGTGGGATGCAATGCGGAATCCTGGGTGGAATCCCGAAACAGAAAAAGGATGTTAGTGAAAACATTGGTAAATTCCAAATAAAGTCTTCATTTTAATTAATCATAATTACTTGTAATTTTTAGTTTTGATAATTGTACCGTGATTGTGTAAGATGTAAACATTGTTAGGGGAAACTGAGTGAAGAGCATACTAACTTTCCTGCAAATTTAAAATTATTCCAAAATAGGGGCACCTGGGCAGCCCCGTGGCCCAGCGGTTTCGCGCTGCCTTCGGCCTGGGATGTGATCCTGGAGACCCGGAATCGAGTCCCAACTCGGGCTCCCTGCATGGAGCCTGCTTCTCTCCTCTGCCTGTGTCTCTCTCTCTCTCTCTGTCTGTCGTGAATAAATAAATAAAATCTTTAAGAAAAAAAAAAAATAGGGGCACCTGGATTGCTCAGTCAGTTAAACATCTGCTTTTGGCCCAGGTCATGATCCCAGGTCTTGGGATGCAGCCCTGTGTCAGGCTCCCTGCTCAGCAGAAGCCTGCTTCTCCCTCTCCTTCTGCAGCTCCCCCTGCTTGTACTCACTCTCTTTCTCTCTCAAATAAATAAAATATTTAAAATATTAAAATAAATAAAATTATTCCAGTATAAAAAGTTTATTTAAATTTTAAAAAAATTTAAAAGACTATTTAAAAGTTTATTTAAAAAAAAAATTCCGGGATCCCTGGGTGGCGCAGTGGTTTGGTGCCTGCCTTTGGCCCAGGGCGCGATCCTGGAGACCCGGGATCGAATCCCACGTCGGGCTCCCGGTGCATGGAGCCTGCTTCTCCCTCTGCCTGTGTCTCTGCCTCTCTCTCTCTGTGTGACTATCATAAATAAATAAATAATAAAAATTTAAAAAAATAAAAAAAATAAAAAAATAAAATAAAAAAAAATTCCTTTTTTTGGAGGGAAAAAGTAGAAACGTTAGTTATCTTTACTGCTAAACGTTTAAGATGCTCTTAAGACCCTGTGGGGCCTCTAGGATCAGGGTAGGTACCCTTTATGGGAAGTAGCCTGAGGGAACTTCTCACAACCCTATTCCTAAAAGGTGAATTTTTTAAACATTTATCAAGCTGTACAGTTCAGGTTTGTTTTCTTCTCTGTGGTGAATAGCAAACATTTAACTGAATAAATTGAGAGATTAATTGATTTTATTCAATGATTCACAAATCAGGCAGCATCACATCCATCAAATAGAAAGGAGCTCCAGTGAGCTGTAGAAAAGGAAAGGTTTTTCAAGGTGAAAAAAAGGATAGGAAAAGAAAATTATTAGCAAAGAATGCACTGTTTCAGGCAAGGTTGTCTGCCTAAGGAGATCAGTAAGGGTCTATCAAGAGGATTATCTCACTATGTTTACCAGGTAATTCCATGTTGTCTGGTTAAAGATTATTCCTGGGAGATTGAAACTACAATTAGGTTAGGTATTAAATCTTGGTTTGCTAGTGTGGAATTTAGCAAAAGTATCTCCATTTTGGGACTGCTTTCTCATTTTTAACATCTGCATGTAAACTTTTTTGCACTCTCTCTCTACACGCGCACACATACACACACTTTAAAAAAATCTATAGGAAAGGCCAGTAGTTAATGGTCTTCAAAACTCCAGACTCTGATGGCAAAAGTTCACGTCTTAACCCAGCTCCTCTCTGAAAAGTAATACAGGGTGGGGAATCCTGTGATGCCTTCCAATCTAATCTTTTGCAAAATAGTGTGACTTAGTCAACAAACAGTTCAAAGATTGGAATCATCTAGAATTCTTCCTGGTCCCACCACCCAAGCATGAGCTTGAGCAAATTGCCTGACATCACTGAAGTTCCTGACCTCTTTCAGTAAGTGGTAAAGCTAGCCCTATATTCTGTGTTAGTTTTAGGTATCTTTGAAGGCTTGGATTTGGAGTGTCCAAACATACACAAACATTGTCTTTGAGTGATGGGGCTATGGATGACTTATTTCTTCTTCATATTTTTCTGTATTTTCCAAATTTTCTTCAATTAATCACTTAACTTTAAAATCACTTAGACAATAGGAAAAAATTATATATATCTATATCTAGATACATCTATCTATATCTATACATATCTATATTTTTAAAATATTTATTTATTCATGAGGGATAGAGAGAGAGAGAGAGAGGCAGAGACACAGGCAGAGGAAGAAGCAGGCTCCATGAAGGGAGTCCGACTTGGGACTCAATCCCAGGATCACACCCTGGGCTGAAGGCGGCACTAAACCGCTGAGCCACCCGGGCTGCCCTATATCTATCTATCTTTAAGCTCACAACCCTTAGATCAAGGCCTGAGCTGAGTTCAAGAGGTAGCCACTTAACCAAGTGAGCCACCCAGGTGCCCCAGAAAAAAGTAATATTTGAACCCAGTTTGGTTTATGCAGATGTTCCAGGAGTTAGAGCAGGAAATGTCTCCTAGTAAGTTTCCTGGTTTAGTAAAATTAACTTTCTTTTCTTTCTTTTTTCTTTAATTCTTTAATCTCTTTAACCCAAATTCAGGTCAAAGTAGTTCTCTTAGGCTATTAATACAGTATTTCACCATAATTGGCAAAGTTCATAAGCACTCACCAGCACTATGACTTGTGCATAGCTACAAATACTATTCAATAAATATGAATTGAAAATCATAGTGCACTATCACCAGTGACGGCTGATACGAAGAACAGCAACATTCAGATCCTAAACATTCCGGACTCCTGGGATTCCATAAGTGGAAGCAGGAAGTAAACCAAAGTCTCCTCTGGAGTGTTCTGACATGCTCCCAAATCACCTAAGTCATTGTGTGTGTGTGTGTGTGTGTGTGTGTATTAAGATTTAACTTAGTTATTCATGAGAAATACAGAGAGAGGCAGAGACATAGGCAGAGGGAGAAGTAGGACTCAATCCCAGGAACCCAGGATCACAATCTGAGCCAAAGGCTCAACCACTGAGCCACCCAGGTGCCCCACCTAAGTCCTTCTGAGCCCAGCACAGCCAGCTTGCTGCCACTGGGCCTAGTGCTACATTTCCCAGGATGGTTGCAGAGCTCTCTCACAAGGAACAGTGCCCAGTAAAATTGGCTTTCTGACCAAGTTTGCTGACAAGAAAAGTGCAGGAGGAAGAAGACCAACTGCAGGTAAGAACACCTAAATTCCAGCCCCACATCTGCCAATACTGAATATGTAGCCTCTGGTCTAGAATTGAAACAAGGCTTCAAGGAGCTACACTGGGACTCTGCAGTCCTCAGTTGCCTGGTTCCATGGCTCCATAGAATGTGTGGTTCAACATGTTCAAGCCAAATTATGTGTTGATTAGCCCCACTCCCTTTTTTGCCCCAATTACTAGTACTGAAATTGAAAAAAGAAAGTGTAAGTTTTTTGTGGTTAAAAAAGGAAATCTGAATAGTACATCTGGGTGTCTGGCTAGCTCAGTTGGTAGAGCATGTGACTGTTGATCTCTTGGTTGTGAGTTCAAGCCTCGTGTTGGGGGTGGAGATTACTAAAATAAATAAATAGGGGCACCTGGGTGGTTCAGGCAGTTGAGCATCTGCATTCAGATCAGGTTGTGATCCCAGAGTCCTGGAATCTAACCTCCATCCACATTCAGCTTCCTACTCAGCCAGGAGCATGCTTCTCCCTCTCCCTCTGCCTCTCCCATGCTTCCACTCTCTCTCTTAGATAAATAAATAAATCTTTTAATAAATCATTTAAAATAAATAAATCTTAAAAAATTAATAGAACATGAAATAATATATCATGTCTTTCCATGCCACACCCGACATCATTTGGAACCAGAATCCTAGTAAGAAACAGACTTGGCTCTTTGGTCAAGCCAAAGCCAAGTCTAGTCCAGGACTAGGAAGCCTTTCTACTCAGCTTGCTGTACTTTTGCTCTTCCTAGAAGGAAATTCTGAAACTTTCTTTAATGAGTTCTTGAGTGTTTAAATTTGACTTTATTTTGCTCTCAACATCTACTGAAAAGCATTAGTTTTATTCAGGTAGTTGAGCCCATTTCTTTTGAGGAGAGCACTTGTGTTTTTGCCCACTATAGACATGAAACTGTCCATGCATACAAGAATGGGGAAAAGAGACAGGGCACAGCTGTGGCACAGGCAGCCTTACTATTACTGTCTCTGTTTACAGGTGTATTTCTCACCACCCTTCCCCTCTCCTGCTCTGCTTCTTTAAACCATCCACATGAAGGTGAGGCCCTCTCCTCCCCCTACCCACTATGACTTCTACTACTGCTTTAGTTTGCTGTGTTGCTTATTATGTTTAAATACCTACTATCTATTTCATAAAGGTCTAAGGGGAGAATAGAAGGCCAAAGTGTGTTTGGTCTGCCATCTTGAGTCAGAAGCCTCCAACCCCAAATGCTTTCTATCATGCTCAACTGTCTCTTAATGTCTGGTTAATGATAATACCCTTAACTTGTTTTCCAGAACTATTCAGAATTGATTCTTTGAAAAATACTTTTTTTGGGGGGTGCCTAGGTGGCTCAGTCGGTTGAGCATCTGACTCTTGATCTCACCTCAGGTGTTGATCTTCGGGTCATGAGTTTGGGACTCCACATTGGGCTCTATGCTGGGCATGGAGTGGAGCCTACATAAAAAAAAAATTATAAAAATATTTTTTCTTTTAACTAAATAGGGTTTGGAAGAGGAGGGAAGTAGATCCCTATGTTCAATCCTATGTGCTGAACCAAACCATACCAAAAAATCTGCCCTTTCAAAAACTTTGCATCCAGCTAAATCATGAAGAGAAAACAATACTGCTTTCCTATTAACCCCTCAATTTTTATGTAGAAGGAACCCAAATAGATTAATAAGAAAAACACTAAGACAACTCCAGTACAAAAACAGGCAGAAATATATATGAGTAAGTCATTCACATAAGAGAAAAAGCAAATGCAACAAACATGTTTTTCTTTTTTTTTAGAGAGAGAGAGAAAATGAGAATGCAGAGGGGGGAGAGAAACAGAGAATTTTAAGCAGGCTCCACATCCAGGGGTAGAGCCTGACATAGACACATAGACACAAAGCTTGATCCCATGACCCTGAGATCATGACCTGAGCAGAAATCAAGAGTTGGGTATTTAACCAACTGACATATCCAGGTGCCCCTGCAACAAACATTTTAATTTAATTTTTTTTAATTTATTTTATTTTATGATAGTCACAGAGAGAGAGAGAGAGGCAGAGACACAGGCAGAGGGAGAAGCAGGCTCCATGCACCGGGAGCCTGATGTGGGATTCGATCCCGGGTCTCCAGGATCGTGCCCTGGGCCAAAGGCAGGCGCCAAACCGCTGTGCCACCCGGGGATCCCGCAACAAACATTTTTAAATGAATCTTGCCTGTACTCTAACAAATGCAAATTAAAACAAATGAAATAGTTTTTCAGTGATCAGTATATAATATATGTAAAAACATATATACAGAGTTTTACAAAACAATATTTAATCATACTTTTGTGCTAGCACTCTATTTTCTTATTTCTAGTTCAGTTCACTTTTTATTTTTATTTATTTATTTTTCTTGAAGTTCGATTTCCCAACATATAGTATAACACCCAGTGCTCATTCCATTCAGCTCACTTTTTAAAATGCACACAATAAATCATCAGATTGATTTCATGACCTGGGACTGTAGTTTAAGAGAAAGGGTTTCTCTGATTACTTACTGCTGCATACCAATTCACCCCCAAACTTAATGGCTTCAAACAATTTGCTATTACCATGCCGCATAGTACCCCAGGTTGATAATTCCCTTTGTGTTAACCAGTAAGATTTAAATGAAATAAGCTCGTTGGAACTTCAGTTGCTTGTCAGTGACATGAGACACTTCTTTGCTGTGTAAGATAATAATCTTTGGATATTAGAAGAATATGTCCTAAATTTTCTGTGATATTCATAATGTGACAGTTACAGACATCACACCCTTTTATGTTTAATCTACATTATTAATATTTTCTCCATTATCTTCTTAAGCCCAGAACATTAGCAAACAATAAATTAAGTCCTGATTAATATCACTGGACAAATTGCATGTGTAGGTATTCCTACCACTGTTGATTTCAGGCTACAGTGTGACCTCATAGAGGAGAGGCAAGAAAGGAAGCCCTGTAGCCTAGTGTTATAGAGCATTTCCACCAGACAGGTCCAATAGCTGCAAAGAGCCTCACAGAACAGGCAACAATAAAACCCAAGAATTAGGAAAGGATGTTTTTGAATATTTATTTCTTTTGTTTTTAACATCAAATTTCTATAATTAACAATGGCTGTGCTTGCCAAATGTCTTTCCAAATTCTTGAAAATGTATCCTTTGGCTTTTAGGAGCTAGTACAGGTTATTGTAAGCAGACCCCAGTCACCCTACTGAGCTTGTTCAGCTATCCTCCTGGTGATAGATGTGTATACTTTTTTCAATTTGGGGCCATTATCAACAAAACTGCTATGAAAATGTTTGTACAATTCCTTTGAATGGATGTATGTTTTCATCTCTCTTTGGCAGATACCTACCATGTATTAGGTGTTGGATAGGTGTGTGTAGTTTTTAAAGAAACAGCCAGATCTTTTCCCAAAATGATTATACCATTTTACGCTCCTTTAAAACATATTAGATTTTATTTATTTATAATTCAATTTTAGAAAATGTAATACATTCATATATTTCGAGAGAGAAACAAACCTTGAAAATTATTCTTCTCCCTCCCTCCTCCATTTGCTCAGGGTCAACTCTGTCCCTGGCCTCATGACAGGTATCATTCTTGGATTTTATTTTATTTTTATTTTATTTTTAAGATTTTATTTGTTTGAGAGAGAGTGCATGTGTGTGCACATCAGTAGAGGAGAGGGGCAGAGGAAGAAGCAGACTCCTCAATGAGCAGGAAGCCCAATGCAGGGCTCCATCCTAGGACCCTGAGATCATGATCTGAGCTGAAGGCAGTCGCTTAACCAACTAAGCCACATATGCACCCAGTCTCTTGGATTTTAGAAATTAAAGATTATATTTATTTTTACAGAGAGAGAGAGCACAAGTGGGAAGAGCAGAGGGAAAGGGAGAGAGAATTTCAAGCAGACTCCATGCTTGGAGCCTGACGAAGGTCTTGATCCCAGGACCCTGAGATCATGACCTTAACCAAAACCAAGAGTCAGATGCTTAACCAACTGCACCACCCAGGTGCTCCAGAAATTATTTCTGTTTTTATACACAAGTAAATACTAATATATATTTCATTTCCCTTTTTTACACGATGTTCTTTAACACAGTGGTATTAGTGGACTAGGACTGCCATAAAAATATCACAGTCAAGACAGCTTAGACGATGAAAATTTATGTTCTCCCAGTTATGGAGGCTGGAAGTCCAGGATTATGGCGCCAGCAGGGTTGGATTCTCCTGGGGTCTTTCTCCACGGTTTATAGATGACCACTTTCTCACTGTGTCCTCACATGGCCGTCCTGTCATCTATGTTGTCTGTGTCCTCATCTCTTCTTATAAAGATATCAGATTGGGTTAGGCCCACCCCACTGACCTCATTTTAACCTAAGTACTTCTTTAAAGGCCCTATCCGTAAATATAGTTACCTGAGAGGCACAGGGGGTTAGAGCTTTTACATATGGTAAGGGAACATAATTCAACCTATAAAAACAGTTCTATCCTTTGCTTTGTTCATTTAACAGTCTACCTAGATGATATTTCCATTTCAATATATCGAAAGGTTGCTCATTTGTATTTTGAATCGTAGAGTAATTTATTGTATGGATAGAACCAGTCAACCAGTCCCCTATTAATAGATAGCAGGGCTGTTTCTAATATTTTGCTACTCTCAACAATGCTGCAATGAATAAGCTTGCACCTATTTCATTTTACACACTACAGAGCATCTCTGTAGACAAATTACCAGAAGTGAAATTGTTGGGTGAAATGTTTTGTGTGTACTTGTAATCGTACATCACCAGTCCCTTTTGCAGACCAGCAATGTGCCTACTTCCCCACAGCCACATCAGTAGAGTGTACTATCATTTTTTTTTTTTTTTGGATATTTGCCAATCAAATAGAGGGAAAATGCTATCTCAAAGAGTTTTAGCTTGCATGTTTCTCTTAATGACTAACATTGGACTTTTTTTTCATATGATTAAGAGCCATGTACTTTCTTTCCTGTGAACTGTCCTTTTTGTTTTTTATTGGCTTGTAGGACTTCTTACTAACTTCTGAAATTCCTTTATGCAATGGAGATTAGCTCTTTGTCTATCACATGTTGGAACTATTTATTCCTTGTTAATCATCTGTCTTTTGACTACATTCATGATGTTTTTTGCCAAACCAATGCTTTTCATAGTCATGGCTTCTGGATTTTGAGCAGGAGTTTGAAAAGCCTTCTTTACTCCAAGGTTAAAAAGGATTTTTTCCCACGTTTTCTTCTTGTCCTTTTATGATTCCACTGTTACACATTCATATCTTTTTTTTTTTTAAATATTTTATTTATTTATTCATGATAGACACAGAGAGAGAGAGGCAGAGACACAGGCAGAGGGAGAAGCAGGCTCCATGCACCAGGAACCCGACGTGGGATTCGATCCCAGGTCTCCGGGATCGCGCCCTGGGCCAAAGGCAGGCGCCAAACCGCTGCGCCACCCAGGGATCCCCATTCATATCTTTTTTGATTTGAGTTTCACTTTGGTATGGTGTAAGGTATGGACCCAATTTTATTTTATTTATTTTGGATGGCTGTATTTTTGTCTCAATACCATTTATTGAATAATCTATCTTTATCCCTGGTGATTTCCTAAAATTATTTGGGTATATTTTTTGATTTTCTGTTACGTATCATTGATCTGTCTATTCATGCATCAGTGACACATTGATTTATTGAGGCTTTATTATTTTTTAAAGATTTTATATATTTGAGAGAGAGAAAGGAAAGGAAAGGAAAGGAAAGGAAAGGAAAGGAAAGGAAAGGAAAGGAAAGGAAAAGAAAAGAAAAAAAGAAAAGAAAAGAAAAGAGAAAAGAAAAGGCACATGAGCGGGGCAGAGGGAGAAGCAGACTTCCTGCTGAGTAGGGAGCCTGAGGTGGGGCTTGATCCCAGGACACCAGGATCATGATCTGAACCAAAGGCAGATGCTTAACCAATTGAGCCACCCAGGTGCTCCTTTTGGAGGTTTAAAAAACATTTTTAGAGTAATCTCTGCACCCAATGTGAGGCTCAAACTTGTGACCCCAAGATCAAGAGTCAAGTGTTTTAGTGATTGAAGGGCAGCCAGGTGCCCTTCATTGAGTCTTTTATTTATTTTTACTTTTTAAAAGAGTGTATGTATCTATTTATTTGGGAGGGAGAGATAAAGCTAGAGTGAAGAGCACAGGAGCAGAGGGGAAGGGGCAGAGGGAGATGGAGAAGCGGACTCCCCTCTGAGCAGGGAGAACTCAGGGCTCAATCCCAGCACCCAGGGACCAGGACCTGATCTCAAGGGGCAGATGCTAAACTGACTGAGCCACCCCAGGCGTCCCGTTGAGGCTTTTTAAAAAAGATTTTACTTATGAAAGAGAGAGAGTGGGGGGTGGGGAGGCAGGCCCCATGCAAGGAGCCCGACATGGGATTTGATTCCAGGTCTCTGGGATCACCCCCTGGGCTGGAGGCGGCGCTAAACCCCTAGGCGACCAGGGCTGCCCCCTATTGAGGCTTTTAAATACATTTTCTAATCTAGTAGCCAACCACCATCATATTACTCTTTATTTTCAAAGCTTTCCTGGCAGGTTCTTTCTTTTGATTATTCTTTTTTTTTCCTAAATGTAAATTAGAATTACTTCATTTAGTTAAAAATAATTACTGGCGTTTATAGGAATTTTATTTACATTTATAAATTAATTTAGGGGGATCCCTGGGTGGCGCAGCGGTTTGGCGCCTGCCTTTGGCCCAGGGCGCGATCCTGGAGACCCGGGATCGAATCCCACATCGGGCTCCCGGCGCATGGAGCCTGCTTCTTCCTCTGCCTGTGTCTCTGCCTCTCTCTCTCTCTGTAACTATCATAAATAAATAAAAATTAAAAAAAAATAAATTAATTTAGGGAGCATTGATATCTTTTTTTTTTTTTTGCATTGATACCTTTTTGATGTTAAACCTTCTCATCTAAGAGTATGTGTATTTTCTCCATGTGCTTAGGTGTTCTTTTGTGCCATTCAGGGATTAAAGTTTAATACACAGATCTTCAATTCTCATAAAAGTTTATCGGTAGGAATTATTATATTTATATATTCTTTGTATAATATTTATCTTTTATATGATTTCATTGTATCTTCCAATTGTTTGTTATGTAGATGCATGGTAGCTACATACATTTTTTTCATTTTGATTACTGTTGCTGGATTCTCTTATTGTTGCTGAATTCTCCTATTGTTTTTCAGATGATCCCACCTGCTTTTGACCTGATTCATAAGTAAGAAATAAAGTTCTGTTGTGTGAAGACACTAAGATTTTGGGTTTGTTGTTACTGGAGTATTTCCTAGCTATCCTGACAGATATACATACTTTTTTTTAAAAAAAGGGTAATCAACACACAAGTGAAATTCTGCGGGGCAGTGAAATTGAAGCAGTCAAGGAGAAAACGGAATAATTACATTTTTTTTGTTATAGACCTTACTCATGTAAAAATTAAAATGGAAAGAGATGGGCATTGAATTGGCAGAGTGTTTATATTCTAGTGGACGTTTTAGAGAATGACATTTTATCTAAAACTGTTAACATTGAGCACCCTCACTGGCTCAGTTACTGGAGCCTGTGGCTCTTGATCTCGGGGTTGTAATTTCAGCCCCACTTTGGGTGTAGAGATTACTAAAAAATCCTCAGAGGCACCTGGGTGGCCCCATCTTTAGGCAGCCAACTCTTGATTTCAGCTCAGGTCATGATCTGGGGGTTCTGGACCCGGCCCACCTCAGCAGAGAGCGTGCTTGAGGCTCTCTCTTCCTCTCCTGCTCGGGCCCACCCCAAACAAATCTAAAAAAAAACTGTTGACATTTACAGACTGCCAGAAATCATGTCGTTTGCAACTATTTTAACCCACACTGAATTCTTACAGATGTACCAGGTAAAGAGTCTTGAGGAATTCTGTATACTCAGTCTCCCTCCATATCAGGTGGTCCTCTGCATCGCCGCCCCGGTAACCCCCCGTACTCTTTCCGCCGAGCACACGCCCACAGGCTTGCGCTGCCTTCCGCGGCCCTGCCAGAGGGCCCAGCCCAGCCCGCAGCCTGGGACTCCGGCCCGTGTCTTCAAGGCAGGCTCCCGGACTCCTAGCTCGGGCAGAGGACTGATCGCACCAGCAGCCAGAACTGTTCTGGGGAAACCAGCCTGCGGAGCTCCCCCTTTAGAGCACACAGTCTGGGAGCCAGATGTCGGGGTTGGAATCCTGGGGCCTCCTAGTAACGTTTCCTTGAAAGCTCGTCGGCGTCTTTGTGTCTTAGCTCCCTCCTGCGCAGGAGGACGGCCCGACGGATGCGCAACGCGGCGACGGGCGGGGCGAGCTCAGAGTCGGTGCCGCTCGCCGCGCGGCTCCGCGGTGTCGCTCGCGCTGGTGTCGTCGGGGGTGGCGGGGGGTGGCGGGCGCGGCGCTGCGGCCCCGGGGCTCCGCGCCGGCCCGGTCCTGGAGGCGCCGTCGTCGCCCCGGGTGTCTCCAGGGGGCCTCACGGCCTGGGCCGGGTCACACAGCACCACGAGCTTCTGCGCTGCGGCGGCCGTTTTGAAAACACGAAGTCGAAGACTAGTACGGCCCTACGGTCCCCGTGTTCTTCTCGCGTTGCCGTAGGCGGGCGGACGCGGCGTGCGGACACGCAGGCCACACGGCCCTCCTCCGGCGGGTCGGCTCCAGCCTCCGCGAGGCCGCCGCTCGCGCCAGCCCCAGGTCCCGCCGCCCCCGCCGCCCCCGCCGCCCCCGCCGCCCCTCCATCCGGGGCCTTCCCCGCGCCGGCGGGAGCGCGCACGCCGCCCCCCCGCACCGCGCCGTCCGGTCACGTGCCCTGCGCGCCCTCGCCGCGGCGCGCGCCGGGCGGAAGTGAGGTCGGCGGCTCGGTGGCTGCGCAGCGTCGGCGGCAGCGCGGGCTGCGGAGAGGCGGGCCGGGCGGAGCGGAGCCGAGCGGCGGGGAGCGCGGGCCGGGGGGCGGCGGCGGGGGACAGCGCGCCTCCGCCCTTCCCTCGCAGCAGGCGTCCGCGGCGCTCGCCCGTGGCTGAGCCCACCGCCGAGCCCTCCCCGGGCCGGCGTGCGCTGGTCGCCGAGGTCCAGGCCGCCGCCCCCGCCGCGGCGTGGTGAGTGCGGGCGGGCGCCCCGGCGGGGGCGGGCCGGGCCGGGCGGGCCGGGGGGACGCGGCGCCCTCTGTGCCCCGGGGCGGGCGGGCGGGCGCGGGCCGCGGCGGGGCCCGGCCGGAAGTGCGGCGCTTTGTGCGGCCGGGCTGGGGCGGCGCCAAGGTCGGGCCCGCGGCTCGGGGTCGCTGGTCGCCCGGGCGGGCACCGCCTGCTGGCGGCCACGGACCACCCGGGCTGCGCTTTGCCCTGAGGGGCGGGCGGGGCGGCGGGGGCCGGAGAGAGGTGGGGCCGAGGCGGGCAGGTGCCGTGTGGGCGGCGGCGGGGGGCGGCGGCGGCGGGGGCTGCAGCCGGGGGGCCTGGGGGGCGCAGTCAGCGCTCGGGGACGGTCCCCGGGCCTTACTGAGGACCCGCCTGGAAGAAGACCGGCCAGGGCAGGCTGCTGTTTCTGTAACTTAGATCGAGAATTCTTGTGCTTGTGATCGCTTCCAGTGTGACTGCCCATAAAGTGGGAATTATTCTCTTTGCCTGGCAGAAGCCACGGTGCTCACTCACACTCCAGCTTGAAAGGCTTTGAATGATTTCTTAAGAAAAGACGTTTCGTGGCCCAATGCGAGTTAACTTTGAAAAAGAGGTGTGCCTTTGCAGCCTGTCAACAAGCAGGGTATTTTTCTTTTATAGTACATGTAAGTTTGCGTCTACTGGATTGTGTGAGTCCATGTTTCATTAAAGTCCTGCGTAAAGGTGTTTTGGAATGTTTATAGCGACAGGAAAAAATTTTAAGTGGGAAGATTTATCTTGTTGCCACAGCTTAAACTCTCAAGTCATCCTTGTGCAGTTTAAGATTTTCTGAAATATTACATGGAGAAGTTTAAGAGTTTTTGCTGTGGACAATCCTAGGGACGCATTTTGCAACTTTGGTAAGTAAAGAAGCAGTGGGCAATTTTTGCTTTGACGGCCAATTTGACAACTTAAGGCTTTTTTCCCCTACTGTCGAAGCTAGTGTGTCCACATTGTGAAGCTTTTTTTGGTTCCCTTCAGTTTTATGAAGCTGGCTGGCTTTGGTGGGAGTGCATGCCTGTTATTTATGTTTAGTTGTGTTTGTGACTAAATGGAAGCTGAGGCTTGATAGAGGCTTCCACAGGCCTTCTAAGTTGGAGACAGCTGGTGCCTGTGCGTTCTGCTGGGTGTTCTTGTGCAGCAGTCGCTAGAAATGCTGAGCAGGTAGCATCCCCTCTTCCTGGCTCCTGCCCCTGGAAATAGTGGGAAGATTGAGTTGTGTGTGTGAGGAAAGTGGTTGCAACTCTGGAGGAATCACCGTATACTGCTGTTGCCCCTGCCCATTTATCGGGTCCTCATATATATTAGGATATTGAGTTGTTATTTTGTTCTACATCTGCTTTTCAGCTTTTTTCCGTGTTATGGTTAGAATTGTCATGCCAAAATTATTTGAATTTTCGAACATCAGGACTGTGTTATAATGCCACAGAGGTAGAGGATTAGAATTGAAAAAAAAAAAAAAAGAAACGTTAACTTCACAGAAACATATTTTAACTTTTTTAGGTTCTGTAGTTTAAAACAAATTTTAAGTAGGCTCATACTGAGCTGAAGCTCCGGCATGGGGCTTGAACCCATGACCCTGAAATCAAGCTCCAGAGGCTTAACCGACTGAGCCATCAAGGCACCCTACAGGTTCTGAAGTTTAAAGGGAAATTTTTGTCTATCAAACTTGACTCACTTAAACAATTTCTTTTCCTGGATCAATTAAAACACTTTTTTTTTTTCTCTCTGAAGATTTTATTTATTTGAGAGAGAGCATGACAAAGGGGTGGTATAGAGGGAAAAGGAGAAGCTGACTCCTGGACTCCGGACTCCTGGCTGAGCAGGGGCTCATGACCTGAACCTATTGAGCCACCCAGGCACCCGGTTGAAACACTTTTAAAATAGTTGTACACCAGTGTAATAGAGTCATAGTTACTTTTCTCATGTCTGTTCCATTTCTACATCTATGTCTGAGATCTGTCCTGTCCTGTGAGAAGTACATGAATTTCTTCCAATAGATTGCAAACCTAAGTAGTGAAGGTCGAGTTTGAGGGAGTTGAGAACTTTCTCCCTTATTTGGTCTTCTTGATAATATCAGACATTGCCGAGAATTTCCAGTGTTTGTGCTAAGGGGTATTTTATCTTGGATAGTGAGGTCTCTGAGAGAAATAAAATTTGAGCTTCTTGAAATTAGTTTTGTTGATATGAAACACTAATATAAAACGCTTTTAGAGTTTTATAATTATTGTGTATAGGAACTTTGTTTAGATCATGGTCTTTTTTGAAACTAGAGAAAGTAGTACAGTGATGGGTGTTAATATGTTTCTAATTATTACCGGATTTTCAAATTTAGAAACTTTTGCTATCATCTTTTTTAAAGGGAAATCTGAGAGTTGTTTATTCTGCTGCAGGTGTCAAACCACTTGTAGGTATTCTGGCAGTTGAATGATTCTAAATAGGAAACTTAAAAAAAAAAAAAAAAGTGGTACTCTCTGGACCCAGTGTTGGAATCCGAGTCCTTGGTCTGTCTACACTAAATCAGATTTGGGAAATTGGTGGTTTCTGGGTAGCCAGTGGCACTAAGATCCCAGGTAGAATGGTGGTGATGGGTTTTTCCTTGGGTTTTTTTTTGTTGTTGTTGTTATGCTAACTTAAAAGGTGTAACAATACAATATACATCCCAACATTTCAGTGTAACAATTATTAGCATTTTACTGTAATTTCCCTTTTTTGTAAAAATACTTTGTTAAAGACATGTCATTTTTTAAAATCTTAATCTTCCATGCCTTAGCATGTACCTCTGAAAAATGGTGTCTTTACACAACCAAAATGTTATCACCACACTTAAAAAAATTAACAGTTGATGCCTTTTAATACTTAGCCCCATAATCAGTTGCGTCCCCAAATCATTAAGATCTTTTTAGTTTTTCAATCTAAAAATCCAAACAAAATCTACCTGGTGGTTTTTACATCTAAATCTATTTTAATCTAGAACTGTTCTCCAGCCTCCCCATCCTCACCATTTTTCAGACCATTGACTTACTGAAGAAACTGGGGTTATTTGTTCTCCAAGATGCCCTACCTTTTGGATTTGTTGGGTTGCTTCATTGTGTTCATCTTATTCCTTCAATTTCTTTTTCTGTAAACTAGAAGTTGGGTGTAAAAGATCCATTAGATTCAGACTGTAATGTTCTTGTAGCAGTACACCTTAGGTGATGCAGAGTAATTCTATCATATAAGGATGTACATAATGATAAAGAGTTTGTCTTCTGGTGATGTTAAAACTGGCCAACTGGTTCAGGTTTTATAGCCACTAATCAAGAAACAGATGTATTTCAACTGTTCTGAGTTATATTTTAAATACTTTCTTTTTTATTCATTTGTGAGAGAGAGAGACAGCACAAGCGAGAGAGAGGCAGAGGGAGAGTAAAAAGCAGATTTTCCACTGAGCTGGGAGCACAATGTGTAGGGCTTGATCTCAGGACCTGGAGATCTTGACCTGAGCTGAAGGTAGATGCTTAACCATCTGAGATGCCACCCAGGCACCGCCCTGAGTTATATTTTAAATAAATGTCTCAACTTTTTTTTAAGTGAACTGTACACCCAATATGGGGCTTGAACTCAATTACCCTGAGATCAGGAGTCAGGCACCCCTGAACTTCATATTTATTCCTGTGAAAAATTATATATCCTTTTAGTTTTTCTATTCAAAAACATTCAGAAGATATACATAAGCTACTTATATGCCAAGCACTGGTGAGATACATGAAGAAGAGCTGAACAAAGTATTTTCCCTGTCCTTGAGGCTCAGAGTCTTGGGAGAATCTCATTATTTGAACAAGTGACCTAAGAAGGGTTTTGTTTTTTTTTGTTTGTTTTTGTTTGTTTGTT
Source organism: Canis lupus baileyi (assembly GCF_048164855.1). NCBI lineage: Eukaryota > Metazoa > Chordata > Mammalia > Carnivora > Canidae > Canis > Canis lupus. Next base: position 26,038,797 of record NC_132857.1, on the reverse strand, counting down.
TGTTTTACACATTAGTTCACATAGTTTGTCTTTATATTAAGCCCTTTTATTGAATAGGAAGGGGAACTGACCGCAACATTTTCTTTTATCAATCTTATTATAGTTTCTTGCGTATAATTTTTAATTAAGATTTTTCAATCTCTTTAGGAAACATTCACCTTTGCTTTTAGGAATATAACTTCTGGGTAGTTTGTAACTTATGGTATTGAGAATTCAGATACAGCTCTATATACTTTTTAGTGGCAAGCTTATAGTAAATTGTATTATTGGTTTGCACTGTGAGATCTTTATGGCAGGAGAACCTTGTGTTCAGTGCTTCATTTGAATTGTTTACAATATTTGGCTATTATGAATAATAAACATTTGTGTACAGATTTTTGTGTGGATGTATGTTTTCACTTCTCTTGGGTATTTACCAGTGAGTAGAATTACCAGATCCTCTGGTAACTCTTGTGTTAAACTGCTGTGCTCTTTATGAGTTAGATGACATTTGCTCAGCCGACCACATTTAAGGGTCTCTACATGATGGTTTTAAGAATCTAATTTGTGTTTCCATAGTCATCTTTGCTGATTCCCTACAAGCCCAATTGCCCAATACTCCTATGTATGCATCTTCCATTTTTTTTTTTTTTTTTTTTTACTTCTGTGGGCTTTTTGGGATACTTGTTCAGAGCTTATTGGAAATACCACCTCTGTAATCAAGTTCCTGGCCATTCTTCCCCTCGCCTGTTGAATTTTGCTCTCTTCACTCAACCTTCAGAGCACTTCATTCTTTTATGGTACTTAATGTGACTGTTAATATTAATACTCTTTGCCCTGTATCACCATTATTCATGTCTTTTATCTTATAGACCTGAGTTCTCTTAATACAATAGCCATTACTTGCATGTGACTGTGATAAGTTAAGCTAAAATGCAGTTCCTTAGTTGTGCTAGCTAGCCACACTGCAGGTGTTCAGTAGCCAACCATTAGTGGCTGCTTTACATGGAAAGTAGCCATACATTCTCAGTTTTGCAGAAGGTTTTATTGGATAGCAAGCACTTTCCTAGATTCCTGCTCAGAAGCAGGATTGTGACTTGCTTTTTTTGTTTTCTCTGTGGACTCTGCATAGTGCTTTGTTTATCTTGAATTCAACTGAGAATAAGATTCTTGCACAGCATAGAGAAACAATTTTAGGAAGTATGTACTTTCTCAACAGATCATAGTTGAAGCAGGGAGATAGATGGAATTCACAAGGCCTTCCACAATTCTTCTGTGGATGATCCACCAAGAATGGGTTAAAAATGCAGGATAATAGGGCTTGGTTGCCAATTTGTTTATTTTTTTATTTTATTTTATTATTTTATTTTATTTTTATTTTTATTTTTATTTATTTATTTATTTTTAAGTAGGCTCCACGCTGGGCGTGGAACCCAAGGCAGGGCTTGAACTCAAGACCCTGAGATCAAGACCTGAGCTGAAATCAAAAGTCAGACACTTAACCAACTGAACCACTCATGTGCCCCCAGTTTGTTTATTCTTAAATTGTGTGGTAAGATACGTAATCGATTCTCCTGCTTTCTTTATATTCTTCCTATTCTTCTTTTCTCTCATCTGTGTTGTAAACACATGCTGTCCACTGTAGCCCCTAGACATCAATGACTATTTAAATTTAAGTTGAGGCTCAGTTGGAGGAGCCTGCAACTCTTGATTTCAGGGTCTTGAGTTCAAGCCCCACAATGAGTGTAGAGATCAGTTGAATAAATACATAAATTAAGAAAATGAATATAAGTTGCAGTCCCATAAAATTGAAAAATCATATCCTGCACTAGCCACATATTTGGGTGTTACTTTCAGCTAATGGCTGCCATATTAGAAGGCACAGGGCATCTTCATTGCTGCAGAGTACTGTTGGCCAGCATTGATCTAGACTTATGTTTTAGCCGTAATTGTGGATGTCACAGTAAGTTTGACTTAGAAGTTAAAAAAAAAAAAATTAGACAGTTATTTAGCAAGAACATTCCAATCACTGATGTTCTCGATTTTTTCCTAGTTTATTTTTTAAATTTTTTTAAATTTTATTTATTTATTTATTTATGATAGTCACAGAGAGAGAGAGAGAGAGAGAGAGAGGCAGAGACACAGGCAGGGGGGAAGCAGGCTCCATGCACCGGGAGCCCGACATGGGATTCGATCCCGGGTCTCCAGGATCGCGCCCTGGGCCAAAGGCAGGTGCTAAACCGCTGCGCCACCCAGGGATCCCCGATTTTTTTTCCTAGTTTAGACTAGACCTTGTTACAAAGATGAAGGATGTGACTGGGTATATTTTTTATTGTGAATTTCATTTATTTATTTATTTATTTATTTATTTATTTATTTATTTATTTATTTATTTATTTATTTATGGTGGGCAGCAATGCAAGGTTTATTGAGTGATAGTAAAGTGATAGAATAAAGTTCCTGGGGAGGGAGGGGACCTGAGAGGGTTGCTGTTGATTGTGAATATTTTAAATGAGTCAGGTAAGCTAAGAAGTGGTAAGTTTTTACAATATATCTTTGTATTGGAATTTAATACCTATATCATGTTCGAAGGTGCATATGTTTTTAGAAAGTCAGCAGGTACTTGCACCTGTATTGTTTCAGATACTGGTGCTAGAGGTAACTGCAGTAAATAGGACCAACTCTCTGTTCCTTGTCTGCATGGGGCTACTTTCTGATTGGGGATGTGGTAGGGGCAGACACTATTTAGTATATATGTGTATTTTTTATTTATTTTTTATTATTTTTAATTAATTATTTTAAAGTAGATTTTATGCTGTGTGTGGAGCCCAGTGTGGAGCTCAAACTGATGATTGTGAAATCAAGGCCTGAGCCACCCAGGTGCCCCTATATATTTTTAACTAGATTTTCTTTTTTTAAGATTTTATTTATTTATTCATGAGAGACAGAGGCAGAGACACAGGCAGAGGGAGAAGCAGGCCCCATGCAGGTAGCCTGATGTAGGACTCGATCCCGGGACTCCAGGATCACACCCTAGGCCGAAGGCAGGTGCCAAACTGCTGAGCCACCCAGGGATTTCTTAACTAGACTTTTTTTTTTTTTTTAATTTTTATTTATTTATGATAGTCACACAGAGAGAGAGAGAGAGGCAGAGACACAGGCAGAGGGAGAAGCAGGCTCCATGCACCGGGAGCCCGATGTGGGACTCGATCCCGGGTCTCCAGGATCGCGCCCTGGGCCAAAGGCAGGCGCCAAACCGCTGCACCACCCAGGGATCCCTTAACTAGACTTTTTAAAGGAGTTTTAGGTTCATAGCAAATTTGAGCAGAAAGTACAGAGTTCTCATAATACTTGTTGCCTGTTAGCTAGCTCCCTTTCCTGTGCTGTTTTGTTTTGTTTTTTTTTTAAGATTTTATTTATTTATTTATTTGAAAGAGAGTGAGAGAGCATGAGTGAGTGGAGAGGCAGATGGAGAGGGAGAGAGGCAGACTTTCCCACTGAGCAGGGAGCCCAGCCTCGGGCTTGATCCCAGCACCCTGGGATCATGACCTGAGTCAACCAACTGAGCCACCCAGGCACCCTGCTGTTTTTATTTTAAACTTAAGATCCCCTTAATCCTTACTACCACATAAGTCAGTGAGTGACTTACTAGGTGAGGAATACAGAACAGTCTTTAAACTCACGCTTTCAGAATATACTGGGTGAAAGAATTCAGAGGAGCTTGCTGGCGATACTGATGAAAATCATTTCTGTTGGGTAAGGAGTAAAATCATGGTTATGGCTATGCAAGTTCTTGAACTTTTCAGGAAAAAAGATTATGAAAAAAGCATTGAATGGGTTAATAGAGTTGCTAGGCTATAGCTGACTTGTATTTTTAAGAAAATATATGCATATTTAACAAAAGTTATTTAAGAAATAAAGTATAAAGGGCAGCCCAGGTGGTTCAGTGGTTTAGCGCCGCCTTTAGCCCAGGGCATGATCTTGGAAACCCGGGATTGAGTCCCACGTCAGGCTACCTGCATGGAGCCTGCTTCTCCCTCTGCCTGTGTCTCTGCCTCTCTCTCTCTCTCTCTCTCTCTCTCTCTCTCTGTCTCTGTCTCTGTCTCTCATTAATGAAGAAATAAAATCTTAAAAAAATAAAGAAGAAATAAAGTATAAAAAGAACACTAAACCCACCCCATCTAGAGACTGTCTCTGTTCACATTTTTATATTCTCCCAACCTTTTCTGTTTGTGCTGGAAGTGCACATGCCTGTACTATTTGTAGTTATTGCATGTAGGTACAGGTTTTTTTATTATAACTGCATCTGCAGCATTGTTATCTTTTTCCTCACTTAACATAGTATCAGTCATGTTTTTAAACACTTTAACAAGTATCTGTATAATATTTCATACACCGGATAGATCTGGTTTCCTTAACTATTTGTTAAAAGGACATTTAGAGGGGATCCCTGGGTGCCTCAGTGATTTGGCGCCTGCCTTTGGCCCAGGGCGTGATCCTGGGGTGCCGCAATCGAGTCCCATGTCGGGCTCCTGGCATGGAGCCTGTGTCTCTGCCTCTCTCTCTCTCTCTCTCTCTATCATGAATAAATGAGTAAAAATCTTTATAAAAAATAAAAGGACATTTAGATTATAAGAACGTATTTTCACTGTTTTAAGCAGGGACGTAGAAAACAGTTTTTTCTTAGCTTTTGATGGACTGAAGAATTTGTAAAGGAAAGTTTACAATGTTTGGGTGGGCCTTCATCAGGACTTCTGTGTTGGTTGGCAGCAGCATGAAATGCCTTGTTTTTAGTAAACTAGAGAAGGGACTTCTTTTTTGACTGATACTGGAGAGAACTGGAGAATAAAAGTGCTTGGCTAAATCACTTTTCTTTCCTTTTTTAGTTCTGAAATCATGAATCCTGTTTATAGCCCTGGTTCTTCTGGGGTTCCCTATGCAAATGCCAAAGGAATTGGTTATCCAGGTAAGCAAAAGTAAAACTTTGTTTCATTATTGAACTTTGAACACTTGGGAAATTTCCATGTTGGTAAGAATGCTTTCAGTTGACAAATTTAGCTCAAAGTAATTTATACAAGGAGAAAATGTTTCAGCTCATGGAACAAAAAAAAATCAAGAGCTAGGACTGGCTTTGGTCAGAGCTTGATCTGGTTGCTCCAGGAGTAAGTACCAGGATCTAGTTCCTACCTTCGAACTCAGCTCACTTCCTCATGATTGGCTCAGTGTTGGTCCCAGGTTACACTTCTCTTTGTGGTCTCTGTGGTGTTCAGCAGTACCCTATGAGCCTCTTTATCTCTGTTCTATAGGAAACCCCAATGGGGCTTCTTTTTTTCTAATCAGACCAGTCCTGGGTGTGTTCTGATTGCACTCAGCTTCCGTCTCTGAGCCAGGGAGGGGATTCTACTGATTCATGAGAGACACAGAGAGGCAGAGATCTAGGCAGGGGGAGAAGCAGGCTCCGTGCAGGGAGCCTGATTGGGACTCAATCCTAGGACCCTGGGATCACACCATAACCTGAAGGCAGAAGCTCAACCACTGAGCCACCCAGGCGTCCCACATTCCCCACTTATGGGAGTCAGCGAGTTGAACATGGGCTATGAGGGAAGTGGTAAAACAAAATTTGAGGGAATAGGAACTGGTTGTTTGAAAATAGCAAATGGTCATCCTAATTGGTGATATCCACGAGTGATTTTTTGTAATGGTACAATTTTATTACGCGTTTTGATAGTATGATGGAACAGATCATCTTCAAATCCTATTGCTAAAAAAGTCTGTAGAAAATTGGACATTTAAAAAATGTATAACTGATCTTGTAGGGTAGTAAACAAAATATCTGTGCTGAATATGAAAGTGACATAAAAACCAGTGCATTTGGCCATTGAGCTAATAATGATGTTCCTGTGCTGGGAACATTTGCTTTTTGTGGGTTTTGACAACCTACATGGGGACAGAAAGTGAGGCCTTTTGAGTTTGGGGTTTGGGGCTTGGAGAGTGATACTCCCAGGGAAGAGGTAGACTTAAAAAAAAAAAAGAAAAATTCCATTTACTGATTCCACAAGGGAATTTAGTGTCTGCTTGGGCTCTAGGAAGGGGAAATCTTTCTTAAGACTTTGTAACCAGTCAAGGATGTTGGAGTCTCTATTTTGTTATTACTTGTAAATACTGTGTGTGTGTGTGTGCGCCTGCCGCGCCAGCGGGCGCTCATAAATGAGAAACTAACATGAAACATAGTCTGCAGCTTGCATTATCCCCAGCACCTGACAGCAGCAAAAGCAAAGCTCCTGTAGAGGCATATGTTTGTTATGTATTCCAGGTAGTGTGGGTTTCCCACAAAATTCTGCCTGTTAACAATGCAGAGTTATTATAAAACATGTGACTTCATCAAGAAAGAGTTACTAGTTATGATAGACTGCAGGAATAGAACCTCAAATAGATAACACATCGGGCAAGTTGAGAATAATTGAAGATCAAGAAAGAATCAGAATGTAAGAGGGGAATAACACATGGGAGGGACCAAAAGAACCAACTTGAACTTAAAGAAATGGCATTTGAGCAAAATTCAGGTTACATTGCAAGCATGACACTGCTAAATGGGAGACCCAGGATGCAAAATAAGGAAAGGGGTAGCTTTAGAAGACTAGTTAAGAAATCGAGATGTCTCAATGAGAAGATTTGGGATGAATTAAGAGCTCCAGAAGGGGTGAATAGAGAAGAAAAGTGACAGAATTTTCCAGAATTGGTAAAAGGTAATTTTAAATTATCAAGATAATTTAAATAATTCTGTTTAAACAGAATGCCAAATAGCTTCCTGAAATCCTGAGTGGATATAGATCAAGGGAAATAATAGGTAAAACCTGACGGCTTTAGCATTACCTGATAGTCTTTTTAATAAACCATTGATTGCCTGTCATGCTTCATAGGTATGTGTCTGGATGTTGTTTCTATTCTTTGGTTGGTCAAAAGCAGTTTGACAGACTTTATGTATGTTTCAGGCTTTATGAGGGATAGCCTCTCTGTTGTAACTCCTCAGCTCTGCCTTTCCAGAGTGTGTGTATTTCAGTAACACTGAAAACCGCCTCAGTAGGTTGATTTTTTTTTTTTTTTTCCAGGAATAGCAGTGAGTCTTCAAGTCTTTTTTTTCTGCTCTCCCTCTTCTCTTGGGATTCCATTTATAAGTATATTAGACCATTTCACTCTTTCTCACGTTTCTTGCATCCTTTTTGTATTTTGTTATTTTCTGTGAGTCTTAATGTGGATGTTTTATACTGATCTGCTTCCATTTTTCACTAGCCTGCAAATTCTTCTCTAATTTGCTATAGAACCTATTTATTGAGTTTAATTTTTTCATGTACTCCATTTTCTTTTTTCTCTAACATACTACTTACAGTTATATATTTTTTTATTGGAGTTCAGTTTGCTAACATATAGCATATCACTCAGTACTCATCCCGTCAAGTGCCCCCCTTAGTGCCTGTCACCCAGTCACCCCATCACCCCGCCCACCTGCCTTTCCACTACCCCTTGTTAGTTTCCCAGAGTTAGGAGTCTCTGATGTTCTGTCATCCTGACGGATATTTTCACTCATTTCCCTTTCATTCCTTTTCACTATTTTTTATGTTCCCCAGATAAATGAGACCATATAATGTTTGTCCTTCTCTGATTGACTTATTTCACTCAGCATGATACCTCCAGTTCCATCCACGTCGAAGCAAATGGTGGGTATTTGTCATTTCTAATGGATGAGTAATATTCCATTGTATATATATACCACGTCTTCTTTATCCATTCATCTTTTAATGGACACAAAGGCTCCTTCCACAGTTTGGCTATTGTGGACATTGCTGCTATAAACATTGGGGTGCAGTTGTACCGGCGTTTCACTGCATCTGTATCTTTGGGTTAAATCCCCAGCAGTGCAATTGCTGGGTTGTAGGGCAGTTCTACTTTTAACTCTTTGAGGAACCACCACACAGTTTTCAAGAGTGGCTGTACCAGTTCACATTCCCACCAACAGTGCAAAGAAGGTTTCCCTTTCACCACATCCTTTCCAACATTTGTTGTGTCCTATCTTGTTAATTTTCCCCATTCTTACTGGTGTGAGGTGGTATCTCATTGTGGTTTTGATTTGTATTTTCCTGATGGCAAGTGATGCAGAGCATTTTCTCATGTGCTTATTGGCCATGTTTATGTCTTCTTTGGTGAAATTTCCTTTCATGCCTTTGCCCATTTCATGATTGGATTGTTTTTTTGCTGTTGAGTTTATTTTTTTATTTTTATTTTTTAAAGATTTTATTCATTTATTCATGAGAGACACACATGGAGAGAGGCAGAGACACAGGCAGAGGGAGAAGCAGGCTTCATTCAGGGAGCCCGATGTGGGACTTCATCCCAGGTCTCCAGGATCACACCCTGGGCTGAAGGAGGCACTAAACCACTAAGACACCCGGGCTGCCCTGCTGTTGAGTTTATTTATTTATTTATTTATTTTAAAATTTTTATTTATTTATGATAGTCACACAGAGAGAGAGAGAGAGAGGCAGAGACACAGGCAGAGGGAGAAGCAGGCTCCATGCCGGGAGCCCGACGTGGGATTCGATCCCGGGTCTCCAGGATCACGCCCTGGGCCAAAGGCAGGCGCCAAACCACTGCGCCACCCAGGGATCCCCTGCTGTTGAGTTTAATAAGTTGTTTATAGATCTTGAATACTAGCCTTTTGTCTGACACGTTTTTTGCAAATATCTCCTCCCATTCTGTAGGTTGTCTTTTAGTTTGGATGACTGTTTCTTTTGCTGGGCAGAAGCTTTTTATCTTGATGAAGTCCCAATAATTCATTTTTGCTTTTGTTTCTTTTGTCTTTGTGGATGTATCTTGCAAGAAGTTACTGTGGCCAAGTTCAAAAAGGGTGTTGCCTGTGTTCTTCTCTAGGATTTTGATGGAATCTTGTCTCACATTTAGATCTTTCATCCATTTTGAGTTTATCCTTGTGTATGGTGTAAGACAGTGGTCAAGTTTAATTCTCCTGCATGTGGATGTCCAATTTTCCCAGCACCATTTATGAAGAGACTGTCTTTCTTCCAGTGGATAGTCTTTCCTGCTTTGTGGAATATTAGTTGAACATAAAGGTGTGGGTCCACTTCTGGGTTCTCTATTCTGTTCCATTGATCTATGTGTCTGTTTTTGTGCCAGTACCACACTGTCTTGATGACCACAGCTTTGTAGTACAACCTGAAATCTGGCATTGTGATATCCCCAGTTATGCTTTTCTTTTGTAAAATTCCCCTGGCTATTTGGGGTCTTTTCTGATTCCACACAAATCTTAAAATAATTTGTTCTAACTCTCTGAGGAAAGTCCATGGTATTTTGATAGGGATTGCATTAAACGTGTAAATTGCCCTGGGTAACATTGACATTTTCACAATATTAATTCTGCCAATCCATGAGCATGGAATATTTTTCCATCTCTTTGAGTCTTCCTCAATTTCTTTCAGAAGTGTTGTAGATCTAGCCTAGAGGAGGGGCAAGATGGCGGAAGAGTAGGGTCCCAAAATCACCTGTCCCCACCAAATGACCTAGATAACCTTCAAATCATCCTGAAAATCTACGAATTCGGCCTGATATTTAAAAAGAGAACAGCTGAAACACTACAGTGAGAAGAGTTCGTGCTTCTATCAAGGTAGGAAAACGGGGGAAAAAGAAATAAAGAAACAAAAGGCCTCCGAGGGGGAGGGGCCCCGCGAGGAGCCAGGCTGAGGCTGGGGCGAATGTCCCCAGGACAGGAGATACCCGTCCCGGAGAAGCAGGAGCTGCACCAACCTTCCTGGGCGGAAAGGCCTCGCAGGGAGTCAGAGCAGGACCCCAAGAGGCCGAGGATGCCCTCAAGCTCCCTGGGACACTAATAGACACCTGCGCCCCAGGGGAGTGCGCCGAACTCCCTAAGGGCTGCAGCGCGCACGGCGGGACCCGGAGCAGCTCGGAGGGGCTCCGGCAGCAGCTCCGTGGAGGGGGCTGCGGGTCGGAGCGCAAATCCAACAGCGCAGGCCCCGGGAGCACAGGGTGCCGGGACACAGCCCACGATCCGGCCTCCCCCCGGGACAGGCAGAGCCGGGAGGGCTCAGGAAAGCCAGGACGCTCCTGCACCAAGCTGAGCACATCAGCGGCCCCGCCCCGGAGCCTCCAGGCCCTGCAGACAGAGTAGTTCGGGCAGGAGCTGAATCCAGGTTTCCAGAGCTGCAGCAGCCACTGGGGTTGTTCCTCCTTCGGCCTCACGGGGTAACAACCCCCCACTGAGCCCTGTACCAGGTAGGGGGCAGAGCAGATCCCCCAACTGCTAACACCTGAAAATCAGCACAACAGGCCCCTCCCCCAGAAGACCAGCTAGATGGACAAGTTCCAAGGGAGGTCAAGGGACTTAAAGGATACAGAATCAGAAGATACTCCCCGTGTTTTTTATTTTGGTTTTGATTTCTGATTGCTTCCCCCACCCTATTTTTTTCCCCTTTCTTTCTTTTTCTTTCTCTTTTTCTTCTTTTTCCATTTTTTCTTCCTTTTTTCTTTTTCTCTTTTCTTTCCTTCTCTCTCTTTTTCTCCTTTTCCCAATACAACTTGTTTTTGGCCACTCTGCACTGAGCAAAATGAATAGAAGGAAAACCTCACCTCAAATGAAAGAATCAGAAACAGTCCTCTCTCCCACAGAGTTACAAAATCTGGATTACAATTCAATGTCAGAAAGCCAATTCAGAAGCACTATTATACAGCTACTGGTGGCTCTAGAAAAAAGCATAAAGGACTCAAGAGACTTCATGACTGCAGAATTTAGATCCAATCAGGCAGAAATTAAAAATCAATTGAATGAGATGCAATCCAAACTAGAAGTCCTAACGAGGTGGAAGAACGAGTGAGTGACATAGAAGACAAGTTGATGTCAAGGAGGGAAACTGAGGAAAAAAGAGACAGACAATTAAAAGACCATGAAGACAGATTAAGGGAAATAAACGTCGGCCTGAGAAAGAAAAACCTACGTTTAATTGGGGTTCCCGAGGGCACCGAAAGGGCCAGAGGGCCAGAATATATATTTGAACAAATCCTAGCTGAAAACTTTCCTAATCCGGGAAGGGAAACAGGCATTCAGATCCAGGAAAGAGAGAGATCCTACCCTTAAATCAATAAAAACCGTTCAACACCTCGACATTTAATAGTGAAGCTTGCAAATTCCAAAGATAAAGAGAAGATCCTTAAAACAGCAAGAGACAAGAAATCCCTGACTTTTTTGGGGAGGAATATTAGGGTAACAGCAGACCTCTCCACAGAGACCTGGCAGGCCAGAAAGGGCTGGCAGGATATATTCAGGGTCCTAAATGAGAAGAACATGCAACCAAGAATACTTTATCCAGCAAGGCTCTCATTCAAAATCGAAGGAGAGATAAAGAGCTTCCAAACAGGCAGGAACTGAAATAATATGTGTCCTCCAAACCAGCTCTGCAAGAAATTTTAAGGGGGACTCTTAAAATTCCCCTTTAAGAAGAAGTTCAGTGGAACAATCCCCAAAAACAAGGACTGAATAGATATCATGATGACACTAAACTCATATCTGTCAATAGTAACTCTGAATGTGAATGGGCTTAATGACCTCATCAAAAGGCGCAGGGTGTCAGACTGGATAAAAAAGTAGGACCCATCTATTTGCTGTCTACAAGAGACTCATTTTAGACAGAAGAACACCTACAGCCTGAAAATAAAAGGTTGGAAAACATTTACCATCCAAATGGTCCTCAAGAGAAACTAGGGGTAGCCATCCTTGTATCAGATAAACTAAAATTTACCCCGAAGACTGTAGTGAGGGATGAAGAGGGACACTATCTCATACTTAAAGGATCTATCCAACAAGAGGACTTAACAGTCCTCAATATATATGCCCCGAATGTGGGAGCTGCCAAATATTTAAATCAATTAATAACCAAAGTGAAGAAATACTTAGATAATAATACACTTATACTTGGTGACTTCAATCTAGCTCTTTCTACCCTCGATAGGTCTTCTAAACACAACATCTCCAGAGAAACGAGAGCTTAAATGATACACTGGACCAGATGGATTTCACAGATATCTACAGAACTTTACATCCAAACTCAACTGAATACACATTCTTCTCAAGTGCACATGGAACTTTCTCCAGAATAGACCATATACTGGGTCACAAATTGGGTCTGAACCGATACCAAATGATTGGGATTGTCCCCTGCATATTCTCAGACCAGAATGCCTTGAAATTACAACTAAATCACCAGAGGAATTTTGGAAGGACCTCAAACACGTGGAGGTTAAGGACCATCCTGCTAAAAGATGAAAGGGTCAACCAGGAAATTAAGGAAGAATTAAAAAGATTCATGGAAACTAATGAGAATGAAGATACAACCGTTCAAAATCTTTGGGATGCAGCAAAAGCAGTGTTGAGGGGGAAATACATCGCAATACAAGCATCCATTCAAAAACTGGAAAGAACTCAAATAAAAAAGCTAACCTTACACATAAAGGAGCCTGAGAAAAAACAGCAAATAGATCTTACACCCAGCAGAAGAAGAGAGTTAATAAAGATTCGAGCAGAACTGAACGAAATTGAGACCAGAAGAACTGTGGAACAGATCATCAGAACCAGGAGTTGGTTCTTTGAAAGAATTATTAAGATAGATAAACCATTAGCCAACCTTATTAAAAAGAAGAGAGAGAAGACTCAATAAAATCATGAATGAGAAAGGAGAGATCACTACCAACACCAAGGAAATACAAACGATATTAAAAACATGTTATGAACAGGTATACGCCAATAAATTAGGCAATCTGGAAGAAATGGACGCATTCCTGGAAAGCCACTTACTACCAAAACTGGAACAGGAAGAAATAGAAAACCTGAACAGGCCAATAACCAGGGAGGAAATTGAAGCAGTCATCCAAAACCTCCCAAGACACAAGAGCCCAGGGCCAGATGGCTTCCCAGGGGAATTCTATCAAACGTTTAAAGAAGAAACCATACCTATCCTACTAAAGCTGTTTGGAAAGATAGAAAAAGGTGGAGTACTTCCAAATTCGTTCTATGAGGCCAGCATCACCTTAATTCCAAAACCAGACAAAGACCCCACCAAAAAGGAGAATTACAGACCAATATCCCTGATGAACATGGATGCAAAAATTCTCAACAAGATACTAGCCAATAGGATCCAACAGCACATTAAGAAAACTATTCACCATGACCAAGTAGAATTTATTCCCGGGACACAAGGCTTGTTCAACACTCATAAAACAATAAATGTGATTCATCATATCAGCAAGAGAAAAACCAAGAACCATATGATCCTCTCATTAGATGCAGAGAAACCATTTGACTAAATACAGCATCCATTCCTGATCAAAACTCCTCAGAGTGTAGGGATAGAGGGAACTTTCTTCAACATCTTAAAAGCCATCTACGAAATGCCCACAGCAAATATCATTCTCAATGGGGAAGCACTGGGAGCCTTTCCCCTAAGATCAGGAACAAAACAGGGATGTCAGTCTCACCACTGCTATTCAACATAGTACTGGAAGTCCTAGCCTCAGCAATCAGGCAACAAAAAGACATTAAAGGCATTCAAATTGGCAAAGAAGAAGTCAAACTCTCCCTCTTTGCCGATGACATGATACTTTACCTAGAAAACCCAAAAGCCTCCACCCCAAGATTGCTAGAACTCATAAAGCAATTTGGTAGCGTGGCAGGATACAAAATCAATGCCCAGAAATCAATGGCATTTCTATACACTAACAATGAGACTGAAGAAAGAGAAACTAAGGAGTCAATCCCATTTACAATTGCAGCCAAAAGCATAAGATACCTAGGAATAAACCTAACTAAAGAGATAAAGGATCTATACCCTAAAAGCTATAGAACAGTTCTGAAAGAAATTGAGGAAGACGCAAAGAGATGTTAAAATATTCCATGCTCATGGATTGGCAGAATATTGTGAAAATGTCAATGTTACCCAGGGCAATTTACACGTTTAATGCAATCCCTATCAAAATACCATGGACTTTCTTCAGAGAGTTAGAACAAATTATTTTAAGATTTGTGTGGATTCAGAAAAGACCCCGAATAACCAGGGGAATTTTAAAAAAGAAAACCATATCTGGGGGCATCACAATGCCAGATTTCAGGTTGTACTACAAAGCTGTGGTCATCAAGATCGTGTGGTACTGGCACAAAAACAGACACATAGATCAGTGGAACAGAATAGAGAACCCAGAAGTGGACCCTGAACTTTATGGTCAACTAATAATTCGATAAAGGAGGAAAGACTATCCATTGGAAGAAAGAGAGTGTTTTCAATAAATGGTGCTGGGAAATTGGACATCCACATGCAGAAGAATGAAACTAGACCACTCTCTTTCACCATACACAAAGATAAACTCAAAATGGATGAAAGATCTAAATGTGAGACAAGATTCTATCAAAATCCTAGAGGAGAACACAGGCAACACCCTTTTTGAACTTGGCCACAGTAACTTCTTGCAAGATACGTCCACGAAAGCAAAAGATACAAAAGCAAAAATGAATTATTGGGACATCATCAAGATAAGAAGCTTTTGCAGAGCAAAGGATACAGTCAACAGAACTAAAAGACAACCTACAGAATGGGAGAAGATATTTGCAAATGACGTATCAGATAAAGGGCTAGTTTCCAAGATCTATAAAGAACTTCTTAAACTCAACACCAAAGAAACAAACAATCCAATCATGAAATGGGCAAAATACATGAACAGAAATCTCACAGAGGAAGACATAGACATGGCCAACAAGCCCATGAGAAAATGCTCTGCATCACTTGCCATCAGGGAAATACAAATCAAAACCACAATGAGATCCCACCTCACACCAGTGAGAATGGGGAAAATTAACAAGGCAGGAAACCACAAACGTTGGAGAGGATGCAGAGAAAAGGGAATCCTCTTACACTGTTGGTGGGAATGTGAACTGGTGCAGCCACTCTGGAAAACTGTGTGGAGGTTCCTCAAAAAGTTAAAATTAGACCTGCCCTACGACCCAGCCATTGCACTGCTGGGGATTTACCCCAAAGATTCAGATGCCATGATACGCCGGGACACCTGCACCCGATGTTTCTAGCAGCAATGTCCACAGTAGCCAAACTGTGGAAGGCGTCTTGGTGTCCCTTGAAAGATGAATGGATAAAGAAGATATGGTTTATGTATACAATGGAATATTATTCAGCCATTAGAAACGACAAATACCCACCATTTGCTTCAACGTGGATGGAACTGGAGGGTATTATGCTGAGTGAAGTAAGTCAATCGGAGAAGGACAAACAGTGTATGTTTTCATTCATTTGGGAAATATAAATAATAGTGAAAGGGAATATAAGGGAAGGGAGAAGAATTCTGTGGGAAATATCAGAAAGGGAGACAGAATATAAAGACTCCTAACTCTGGGAAACGAATTAGGGATGGTGGAAGGGGAGGAGGGCGGAGGTGGGGGTGAGTGGGTGATGGGCACTGAGAGGGACACTTGACGGGATGAGCACTGGGTGTAATTCTGTATGTTGGTAAATTGAACACCAATAAAGAATTATTTTATTAAAAAAGTGTTCTATAGTTTTTAGGGTATAGATGCTTTACCTTTGGTTAGGTTTATTCCTAGGTGTCTTATGCTTTTGGGTGCAATTGTAAATGGGATTAACTCCTTAATTTCTCTTTGTTCAGTCTCATTGTTAGTGTATAGAAATGCCACTGACTTCTGGGCATTGATTTTCTATCCTGCCACACTGCCAAATTGCTGTATGAGTTCTTGCAATCTTGGGGTGGAGTCTTTTGGGTTTCCTATGTAGAGTATCATGTCATTGGCGAAGAGGGAGAGTTTGACTTGATTCTTTGCAAATTTGATTGCCTTTAATGTCTTTTGGTTGTCTGATTGCTGAGGACTTCTAGTACTATGTTGAATAGCAGTGGTGAGAATGACATCCCTGTCGTGTTCTTGATCTTAGGGTAAAGGCTCACAGTGTTTCCCCATTGAGAATGATATTTGTTGTGGGCTTTTTGTAGATGGCTTTTAAGATGCTGTGGGATGTTCCCTCTATCCCTACACTCTGAAGAATTTTGATCAGGAATGGGTGCTCTGTTTTGTCAAATGCTTTCTGCGCATCTTTTGAAAGGATCATATGGTTCTTGTTTCTCTGGCTGATATGATCTATCACATTGATTGCTTAGGAGTGTTGAACCAACCTTGCATCCCAGGGATAAATCCCACTTTGTCATGGTGAATAATCTTCCTAATGTACTGTTGGATCCTATTGGCTAATATCTTTTTGAGAATTTTTGCATCTGTGTTCATCAGGGATATTGGTCTATAATTCTCCTTTTTGGTGGGGTCTTTGTCTGGTTTTGGAATTAAGGTGATGCTGGCCTCATAGGATGAGTTTGGAAGTATTCCGTCTCTTTCTATCTTTTGGAACAGATTTAATAGAATAGGTATTGTTTCTTCTTCAAACGTTTGATAGAATTCTCCTGGGAAGCTATCTGTCCTTGGACTCTTGTGTCTTGTATTTCCTTGGTATTGATGGTGATCTCTCCTTTTTTATTCGTGATTTTATTAATTTGAGTCTTTTCTCTTTTGTTTTAATAAGGCTGGCTAGTGGTTTATCTATCCTTTTAATTCTTTCAAAGAACCAACTCTTTGTTTTGTTGATCTGTTCCACAGTTCTTCTGGTCTCTATTTCATTGAGTTCTGCTCAAATCTTTATTAACTCTCTTCTGCTTGGTATAGGTTTTTTTTTTTTTTTTTTTTAAAGACTTTATTTGTTTATACATGAGAGATACAGAGAGAGGGAGAAAGAGAGAGAGAGAAAGAGAGGTGCAGAGGGAGAAACAGGCTCCATGCAGGGAGCCTGACATGGGACTGGATCCCGGGTCTCCAGGATCAGGCCCTGGGCTGAAGGCTGTGCTAATCTTCTGAGCCACTGGGCTGCCCTGGGTGTAGGTTTTATTTGGTCTTCTTTTTCCAGTTCCTTTAGGAGCAAGGTTAGCTTTTGTATTTGAGTTCTTTCCAGTTTTTTGAGGGATGTTTGTATTGCGATATATTTCCCTCTCAGGACTGCTTTTGCTGTATCCCAAATATTTTGAATTGTTATAATTTCATTCTCATTAGATTCCATGAATCTTTATAAGTCTTCTCTAATTTCCTGTTTGACCCTTTCATCTTTTAGCAGGATGCTCTTTAACCTCCGGGTGTTTGAATTTCTTCCAAATTTCTTCTTGTGATTGATTTCTAGTTTGAAAGCATTATGGTCGGAAGATATGCAGGGGCCAATCCCAGTCTTTTGTTATTGGTTGACCCAGTATATGGTCTATTCTGGAGAAAGTTCCGTGTGCACTTGAGAAGAATGTGTATTCAGTTGCGTTTTGATGTGAAGTTCTGTAAATATCTTTGAACTCCATCTGGTCCAGTGTATCATTTAAAGCTCTTGTGTCTTTGGAGATGTTGGGCTTATAAGATCTGTCATTTACAGAACGTACTGTGTTAATGTCTCCCACTATTACTGTATTATTATCTAAGTATATCTTAACTGATTATTAATTGCTTGATATACTTTACAGCTCCCACATTAGGGGCATAAATATTCATGATTATTAGGTTCTTTTGTTGGATAGATCCTTTAAGTATGATAGAGTGTCCCTCTTCATCTCTTACTATAGTCTTTGAATAAAGTTTAATTTATCTGATATGAGTATTGTATCCCAGCTTTCTTTAGATGACCATTTGAATGGTCAATGGTTCTCCAGCCTTTTATTTTCATGCTGTAGGTGTCCTTAGGTCTAAAATGAGTCTCCTGTAGACAGCAAATAGATGGGTCTTGCTTTTTTATCCAGTCTGAAACTCTGCACTTTTTAATGGGATCATTAAGCCCATTCACGTTCAGAGTTACTATTGAAAGATATGAATTTAATGTCATTGTAATTTATATTCAGTCCCTGTTTTTGTGGATTGTTTCTTTGGACTTCTCTTTTACAGAGTTCCCCTTAGTATTTCTTGCAGAGCTGGTTTGATGGTCACATAGTCTTTCAGTTTCTGCCTATCTTGGAAGCTCTTTCTCTCTCCTGTTCTGAATGAGAGCCTTGCTGAATAAAGTATTCTTGGCTCCATGTTCTTTTCATTTAGGACCCTGAATATATCCTGCCAGCCCTTTCTGGACTGCCAGGTCTTTGTGCAGAGATCTGCTGTTAATCTAATATTTCTCCCCAATATTTCTCCCCATGTAAGTTAAGGATCTCTTGTCTCTCACTGCTTTAAGGATTTCCTCTTTATCTTTGGATATTGCAACTTTCACTATTAAGTGTTGAGGTGTTGAACAGTTTTTACTGATTTGGGGAGGGTATCTCTCTATCTTCTGGATCTGAATGCCTGTTTACTTCCCCAAAGTAGGGAAGTTCTCAGCTATGATTTGTTCAAATATACTGTCTCGCCCTCTGTCTCTCTCTGCATTTTCTGGAACCCCAGTTATACATAGATTCTTCCTTCTGAAGCTATCATTTATTTCCCTTAACCTTTCCTTATGGTCTCTTCATTGTCTTTCCCCTTTTTCTCAGCTTCCTTCCTTGCCATCAAGTTGTCTTCTGTGTCACTCATTCTTCTACCTCATAACCCTCATTGTTAGGACCTCTAGTTTGGATTGCATCTCATTTAATTGATTTTTAATTTCGGGCTGATTAGATCTAAATTCTGCAGTCATGAGGTCTCTTGAATCCTTTATGCTTTTTTCCAGAGCCGCCAGTATCTTTATAATCGTGCTTCTGAATTGGCTTTCTGACATCGAATTGTAATCCAAATTCCTTAACTCTGTGGGAGAGTACTATTTCTGATTTTTTCTTTTGTGGTGAGTTCTTTCTAGTCATTTTGCTCAGTGCAGAGTGGCTAAAAATAAGTATTACTGGAAAAAGGAAGGAAAAAAGAGAAAAAAGGAAAACAAACAAAAGTAAAAACAAAACACAAAAACAAGGCGGTGTATCCTCTGATTCTATATACTGTAAATCCCTCAACTTCCCCTGGAGCTTTCCAGAGCTGCTCCGTCAAGAACTTGCTCTTCTTGCCCGCTGTGCTGATTCTCAGGTGTGTGTACCTGGGGTAGCTGCCCAGCCCCCTGCCAGGTGCATGGCTCAGTGGGAACTGTTTATCCTGTGAGGCCCCTGTTTCCTGGCGCCCTGCTCTGTCCCAGGCACAAGGTGATACAGGGAGGAACAACAAGACTGGCAGCGTCCAGGTTTCTAGCCCTGGAGTCAGCTCCCACAGTAACTCTCGCAGCTCCCAGTCCACACTGGCCTGGATGCTCCAGGGGTGGGGGGTGCTGATCTGCGCAGCTCAGGAGTGTCCTCACTTTCCTGTGTCCTCCTGGCCCCTGCCTGTCCCAAGGGGAGCGCCGGATCCTGGGCTGTGTCCCTCAGAGCCTTGGGCTCTGGGGCCTGCGCCACTGGAATTGTGTTCCCGTTGTGCGCAGGCCACTCCACCTGGAGCCACCGCCTGAGATGCTGCCTGAGCTTCTCCTGGGGCACAGCCCCCTCCACAGGGAGCCACTGCCTGAACTCCTGAGGCCCTGCGGGCGCACGTTCCAGCCCTTTAGGGAGCTCTGCAGGCAGTGTGTGGCACGCTCTCCCCTGGGTCGCGCTTCTCTGTTAGTGACCCTGGGAACCTGGGGGCTCTACTGCCCCTCCTGGGATCCTGCCCGAGTTCCTTGCGAGCACCTCACTGTCCTGGAAGATTGGTAAAGTTTCTGCTTCTCTGGGACTGGGCTTTCATGTCCTGGGGGCACTCCCCGCCTGGCCTTACTTAGCTTGGCTCCTCGCTGGGCCCCTTCCATTGATACATGATTGACAAGTAAAAATTGTAGATACTTAGGTTGTACATCATGTTTTTTTTAGAGGTGTATGTAATGATTTAATGTATGTATTCACTGTGAAATGATTACCACAATTTAGTATCTTAAAATACTATTTTGTTTGAGGATTAGAATTTCAACATACAGAATATTACATACAGTAATATTCTAATTACTCTTTCATTATACAAAAGGTAGTGAACACTCAGATGAAATTAGGGGAAATAGGCATTTTTTGGGGGGGAACCTTCGTGAATGTTCTAATGAAGAACGTACCTAATCAGGTAGGGAGAACCTGAGGACTGTGCTCCGTGTTAAGTTTTAGCCAGCTCATGGGGGAGCTGTGAGGGAAGGATTGGAGGTGAGAGGAGGCAGGCCCTCAGGAGGCACTGCTGCCAGAGGCTGTCAGCCCACGCAGTGTTCATGGCTGAACAGGGGCTTCTTTTCCAGAATAGAAATTCAGGTGGTGATGTTTGCTTTGCTTTGTCAACTCAGAACATTCTAGAAATTATTCTACATCAGTTACAGAGGTTTGCTTTGTTCTCTTTTATATTTTGCATAGTACTGCTGTGTAAACATGCATCTTGTGGGATTGCCATAGCTAATTCAACCAGTTCTTTGGATAGATAGGTTGTTTGAAGTTTTTTGTTATTCCCATAATGCTGCAGCTTATGTTGATTGTGGGAATTATCTTCAGGATGGGCTCCTTAAGATAAAATTGCTGGGTGAGAGGGTAAATGCATTTGCAATTTTGAGGATGCTTCTGATTTCCCCTTCATAGAATTTTTACTGTTTTGTATCCCTACTGGAAGTGTGTGAGATGGTGGTTTCTCCACAGTCTTGCCAACAAGTGTGTTTTCAGCTTTTGGACTTTTAGTGGTCTGATGTTAGAAATCACATCAGTGTACACGAAGTTGGCAGTTCTGTCCATGTCTTCTGTTGATTTATATTTTGATTATTGGGTCTTTGTTTTTTTAGTTTTAAGAAGTATTCATATATTAAGAGTATTAAGTTTTTGTCTATATAATTTGCAAGTATTTTTTTCTTCTTTACTTAGCTCATGGTATTTAAAGCTATTCTGAAGTTTTTATTTTCATGAAGTAATTAATTTCATAAAAATGAGTAGAATTTGAGATCACTTATAATCTCTTACAATAGAGGTATCTGGGCAGTGTAGTTTCTAGCTTTCCAATGTTTCTGTCCCAGAAGGGACGTAGACCTGATGTTGAAGGAAATAGTGTATAGTATTTGCTGTGAGTGCATTTTTAGGAAGACACTGTTGTGGTCAGAAAGATTGACAGGAATAGGAAGGAACAGTGCTTCTCAACTTTCTAGAAAAATCAAGAAACAGAAGATGTTACAACCAGGACCAGTTAAAACAGTGCTTGTGACGATCCAGGAAGGTAGTCATTTCAGGGATTTCCATGTGGAGGTTTTGTGTGGTCACAGTAGAAACCTCTGGACTAGAGTAAGTGGGGTCAACTCTTCTGGGGTTCTGGGTCAGGGTGGTAGTGTATGTGTGGGATCTGGTGGTATGTGATCTGTGTGCAAGGGAGGTGTACTTCTGTGCGTGGACATAGAAGTAGAGGATGTCCTATTGCTGGTGGTTAATTATGCTGTTTTAAATACTTGTTATGTGGCTTTTCCTTATTTTAGAGCATGTTAACTCATTGTTAGAAAGTTAGGATAGGAAGGGCCAAGCAGACCATAATAGTAGTGTCCCAGGAACTCTCAGACACAAGGCAAGTACAGAAGCAGACAATGCCTCTGGAAGATTTATTGGTAGAGCTGAGGGCATTTGGATTTTGAGGGAATTGTGCAGAAGTCTACCAGTTATGATCTAGGTCAGTAGTATTTTAAGCTTTGTTTTTAACAGTGTGACCTTAGAAAAGATTTGTAAGTATTTCCTTAGTTCTAGGATGAGTTAGAGCATCTCCCAGAGTGAATTGAAGGCAGGCTTCAGAGCCTGGTTGGCCTCTTGCTGCTCAGAGTTGAGGCTTCTAAGGAACTGCTTAGGCTTCATAGAACAGATTGAAAGCCACTGCTATATGTTGGCAAATTGAACTCCAATAAAAAATAAAATAAAATAAAAAAACCCGCAAAGGTATTAGATATTCAAAACTAAAAAAGAAAGAAAGAAAGAAAGAAAGAAAGAGAGAGAGAGGGAGGGAGGGAGGGAGGCAGGCCACTTTCCTGGTCTTTTAAAAAATAGCCATTTTAGGTGTGTTTCAAGTTGAATCTGCCCTTAATATCCAAAATGAGTGAATCTGCTCAGCATTTCATCCCCTCACACTGTTTTCTAATTAATTGGTCAAGCGAGAAAATGATAATTTATGAAAGGAACTCAAAAAAGGTTTTGCTGAGGTAGAGGAGGATCAGTTTTGAGAAAGAAGAAGGTGACTCTGAAGCACAAGATTTGTATGTGAGGTGAGAACTGAGCATCTGCAAGTGGAGATTCCTTGGGAACAGTGCTACTGAACATTTCTGTACCTGCCTCTGAGGAGACCCATGGAACTTACAAGACCGCTATAGCAGGAGGTGCAGCAGAGCAAGGGCATCCTGCTGTGCTGGAGACTGCAGGGATTCCTGTAAGGCACTTTATCCAAAATCTTTACAAATGACATCCAGACTCACAAAGATTAGTTTTGAAATTTTACTGCGAACTCTACTTCTCTTTCTCCTTTATATTACCCTACTACCTTTCATTTTTTCACTTTGGTTACTCTTGACAACCACGGTACCTTAAATATCCCTAGGAGACGCTCCCTCTAAGTCTCCTCAATGGTGTCTTTTGAAGTCTGCCATTCCATTTCAATTTTATTTACCCGTGAAGGGAAAAATGGATAGACAACTTAACAGCTTTTCACAGCTAGTTTGTGACAGTAGTAAAGACTAGGGAATGTGGGTCATCTTCATTGGCTCTGTACCCATATAAGGAAGTAGATTCTAATGCTCCAGCTGTCACATGAATGGAACGTTTTGAACTGTGGACCAGATGGCTCAGGGGAAGTTCTGGGCATGGGCCTTACCAGAGGTCCCTAGGCTCTGAGGAGGCCAGGAGCCGGGTAACTGAGGCCTGCCCCTCTGCTGGTGGATGCCAAGAAGCCAGGATTTTGACTGTGGCACTTACTGTCTTACTTGATATTTTTGTTGTATTCACATGAATTAGTAGTAGTTATGGTTTAGTGTTATTAAGGATTCTTCATTTAAATGGATAAAGAAGATGTGGTCTATGTATACAATGGAATATTACTCAGCCATTAGAAATGACAAATACCCACCATTTGCTTCAACGTGGATGG
Source organism: Canis lupus baileyi (assembly GCF_048164855.1). Lineage (NCBI taxonomy): Eukaryota > Metazoa > Chordata > Mammalia > Carnivora > Canidae > Canis > Canis lupus. The sequence continues at coordinate 26,015,612 of NC_132857.1, read as the reverse complement.
AACTGGAGGGTATTATGCTGAGTGAAGTAAGTCTATCGGAGAAGGACAAACATTATATGGTCTCATTCATTTGAGGAATATAAATAATAGTAAAAGGGAAGGGAGAAGAAATGGGTAGGAAATATCAGAAAGGGAAACAGAACATAAAGACTCCTAACTCTGGGAAACGAACTAGGGGTGATGAAAGGGGAGGAGGGCAAGGGGTGGGGGTGAATGGGTGACGGGCACTGAGGGTTGCACTTGACGGGATGAGCACTGGGTGTTACTCTGTATGTTGGCAAATTGAACACCAATAAAAAATAAATTTATTATTTAAAAAATTAAAAAAAGATTCTTCATTTATATTAATAAATATTAGGTTGCTTGCAAGTGGATTGTAAGACTGAATTTTTCCCATTTCCATGTGTCAGTGGTGCCAGTTAACAGCCCCTTCACCACATGATATCTTAGCATTCTTATTGTTGCTAAGTAATAAATTATTAGCAGTCTAGAATAAAGCTGCTAGAAGTGTTAGGAATTTCCCGACTTCAGCTTAGGTTTGTGTTCGTGTGTTATTTTTTGGCATTCTAACTCCGTTTTCTGCCAAAAATTTTTTTTAAAGATTTTATTTATTTATTCATGAAAGACAGAGAGAGAGAGAGAGAGGCGCAGAGACACAGGCAGAGAGAGAAGCAGGCCCTGTGCAGGGAGCCCGATGTGGGAGTCGATCCCAGGTCTCCAGGATCAGATGCCCTGGGCCGAAGGCGGTGCCAAACCGCTAAGCAGCCGGGCTGCCCAAATTTTTTCAATTGTAGGAAGTTGTAAGCATTTACTGACAGGTTTAAAAAAGACTTGATTATATTTGTGACCCATTCCAATTCCTTCTTTAAAATTTAAATTCAAGTTAGATAACATATAGTGTATTTTAGTTTCAGAGGAGAGTTTAGTGATTCATTGGTTGCATATAACACCCATTACATCAAGTGCCCTCCTTAGTGTCCATCACCCAGTTACCACATTCCCTCACCCACTTCCCCATCAGCAGCCCCCAGTTTGTTCTCTATAGTTAAGTCTCTTATGGTTTGCCTTCCACTTTTTTTAATCTTTATTTTTCCTTTCTTTCCCCTTAATGTTCATCTATTTTGCTTCTTAAATTCCACATATGAGTGAAATCACATGGTATTTGTCTTTTTCTAGTTGAGTTATTTTGCTTAGCATAATACCCAGCAATGTTCTATGCACATTGTTGCAAGTGGGAAGATTTCATTCTTTTTATGGATGAGTGATATTCCATTGTATATATACACTACATCTCTGTTAACCATTCATCTGTTAATGGACATCTGTGATCCATCCCAATTCTGAGGAAAGGAAACAACTAGTAGTGACACTGCTTGGCATATGTAGTACTCTTGGGCTCCTTAAATCAATATGTGGAGTTTGATGAAGGGGATAAGAAGGATTGAGTCTGTGGGAGCCATGTTTGTAAAATTGTGTAACTCCTTCTGGTGGTGACATCACATTGTTCTGTTTTTTTCTCCAGCTGGTTTCCCCATGGGCTACGCAGCTGCAGCTCCTGCCTACTCCCCCAACATGTACCCTGGAGCGAATCCTACCTTCCAAACAGGTATGCAGCATATGTGTGCTGGCTGGCAGAAGTGCTTTATCCTCATGGCCGGGGGAAAGGAGAATGTAAAGTGGTTGGGTTTTGAGAAGTATGGGTATAGTATTAGGATTTGGGGTTGAACTGATTTCTTGGTTCATAAGTTTAGCCTTTATTTTAGTGAAATAAAAACTTTATTCTTACTGCACATAACACTTTAGACACTGCATTTCTGATGTTCTTCCACACATAGATCTGTATTCTAATCATACATTGTTTATAGGTAACTAGTACCAGATTACATATTTATGAAATAGTTTTGATTACTAGAAACTAAAGATCTTTTTCCCAAGTTAATAGATGGAATTTCCATGTTGCTAACAGTTTTAGAGATGACTGATTTCTCTATACTGTTTTGGCACTTCGATTATAGTTTTATTATTTTTTCTTTGAAGTGTAGTTGATAATGTTACATTAATTTCAGGTATACAACACAGTGATTTCTACAAATCTGCTTTATGTTTTTCTTACACAAGTAGAGCTACTGTCACTGGACAACCCTATTACAGTTCCATTGATTCCATTGACTATATTCCCTATGCTGTGTCTTATATAGTTTTAAAACAAAGTCTTAATTTCAAATGCGTGAGAATATTTTTAGATTTTAGAAATCAGTGATACAGTTGAAAGTCCACTTGTTTTGGATCTGAACTTTGTAAAAGACAGTGGGACTTTGTGAGCTTATGCTCTAGTGTGGGCTCATTCCAGGCTTTACTCACCTAGACTAGACTTTGTGATTCTGCTGCAGTAGTGATGGCCCACACTGACCTGAAGGCTTGGCCTCATGGATCTGCTGGGGTGCTTCACTTTTTTCACCTCGGAACCCCTAGCCACACAGTTAACTTTGACAGAAAAAGAGAGAGGCGTAGTATCCTTTCCCTGAATTCTATTTTGCTAATCATAAAATTCTTCCTTCTCTGACTCTTCTGTCCCTTTCTCCTTTTCTCTTCCTACTCTGACTGTATTTGTTCAGCCAATAGCTCACACCTAGACAAAGATCTTGGTTTGGTCTTCCTGCTCCCAAGCCTTTTCTCCTCTAGTTCATGTTTCCTGCTTGCTTACACCAGAGTAATGTTCCCCAATGAAGGTTTCCTGTGACTGAGGGGGAGATTCTCCTTTAATCTCTGGTTCTTTGACACATTGGCCTGTTCTTTCCAGAATAGTTTCTGTTTTGTGTTTTTGCCAGCTTTTACTTAACGTTCTTTCTCTCCCACCTCGCCTAGAGTACTTGTTTGTTGATTAAACCTACATCCCTCTTCCTTGTCTGGCCTCTGGGCAGGGTTACCCTCAAAGCATTTTTCCAGCCAAGTGTGCTGTCGTCTCTCCAGCCAACCTGGGGAGTAGGTTCTGGGTCTCCCATTAGTACCTGATCCTGGCAGTTCCATAAACCCTCACTTACTGCTTTTAAAATTGTATGAACGGTTCACTCGTGTAAAAAACAACTTTAAGACCCACCACCACATGGGCAATCACTCTGTGTCATGATGCAGTCTTGTCTGGTGTTTTTCTAAGTTGTATGTGTGTGGTCTTATAAAATTGGTGTCCCGCCTTATGTGTAGTTTTTTAATCCAGCTCTTTTCATTTAACAAGGGAACTTCTGTGTCATTAAATATTTTTTGAGAACATGAAAAGAAAAAAAGAGATCCTATAGAAATCCTTTTCCTGGGATTAGCAATATTATATTATTATTCACTGGTTTCTTGTTTTATTCTTCTTTTGTTTTTATTTTTTTTCTTCACTGGTTTCTTTAACAGCTAAATGTCACTGTCCATCTCCTTTTGTAAAACTTCTTACGTTGTTTAACGTTTTAAAAGTGGTTCTCTTAAAGGCGCCTGGGTGGCTCAGTTGGTTAAGTGACTGCCTTTGGCCCAGGTCATGATCCCAGGGTCCTGGGATGGAGTCTGGCATCTGGCTCCCTGCTCCGTGGGGAGACTGCTTCTCCCTCTGCCTGCCACTCCCCTTGCACGTGCTTGCTCTCTTTCTCTCTGTCAGATAAATAAATAAAGTAGTTCTCTTGAGGTATAGGTGACATACAGTAAATTGTACGTATTTGAAGTGTATAGTTTGGTAATTTTTGATGCTTTGTATATCGCCCTCACAGTTGGGAGTGAACATAGCTCTCATTTCTAAAAGCTTTCTCCTGCCCCTTTGTAATCTCCACCAGGATCCAGGAAATCACTGACCTGTTTTTTTCCCCTGTAGATTGTCTTATTCTCTAAAATTTTATATAAATGAATCCTATGGAATGTAATTTTTTCTTTTCTTTTTTTTTTTTTTTTGGACTGCTTTCATTCTCCATAATTACCATCCATGTCATAGTTCCTTTTTATTGTGGGTTTCTGTTGTATGGGAATACCACAATTTGCTTATGCATTTGCTAGTTGATGAACCTATGGATTATTTGCAGTTTGGGGCTGTTAAACATGCAACTGCTGTGAATATCTCTGTACAAGTCTGTGTAGATGTAATGCTTCATTTTTGAGTAGATACAAAGGAGGGGAGTGGTTGGTTTCATGGCAAGTGTATATTTAACTTTGTAAAAAATTGCCAAGCTGTTTTCCCAAAATGGTTATTCCATTTTACATTCTCATCTGCAGTGTATGAGAGTTCCAGTTCCTTTACCTTCTTGTCAACACTTGGTATGGTCATTCGGTTTAATTTTAGCCATTTTTTGGGGGGGGGTGGTATGGTAATGTGTCATCCCAGTTTTAATTTGAACTTCCCTAAGGACTAATAATGTTGAGCGTCTTTTCATGAGCTTATTTGCCATTTGTAACATCTTTGGTTAAGTGTGTACATCTTTTACTGTATATCAGTTTTGAATTTCTTACTCAGTTTTACTTGTTTTACAGGTACATGATTTGCACATATTTTCCCCTGGTAGTGTTTGTTTCATTCTTTTAACAGTGTCTTTAAAAGAGCAAGAGTTTTATTTTTAATTTGTTCTGTGTGTGTGTGTTTTAAAGATTATTTGTAGGTAATCTCTACACCTAGTTTAGGGCTTGAACTTGTAACTCCAACATCAAGAGTCACACGCTCCATTGAGCCAGCCAGATACCCCAAGAGCAAGAGTTTTTAATAATTTTCAGATTATTGTTTTTTTCAGTTGTAGGTCATATGTTTGGTGTCATTTCTAAAAATGTTTGCCTAACCCAAATCACAAAGATGTTCTCATATTTCTTCTAGAAGGTTTATAGTTTTAAGTTTTACATTAAGTCTGTGTCCCATTTTGTTTACTTTTTATGTATGATGAGAAGAATAGATTGAAGTTTTTTTTTTTTCTTAAGAATTTAGTTGTTTGTTACTGTATGTGATTATGCTGCAAACTACCATAAAATGTCACGTTCTAGAATTTTCCCTGGTAGCTTATTTGTACTCAGTTTCTCCTTGGAGTACAACAAGTTAATGTAAAAACGTACTAAAAGCGAAGTGCCTGCGTGGCACAGTTGGTTAAGTGTCTGACTCTTGGTTTTGGCCCATATTATGATCTTAGAGTCGTAGGATTGGAATCCATGCTCAGCAGCACAGGGTCTTCTTTTTTTTTTCTTTTTTTTTTTTTTTAAGATTTTATTTATTCATGAGAAAGAGAGGCAGAGACACAGGGAGAGAGAGAGAAGCAGGCTCCATGCAGGGAGCCTGACGTGGGACTTGATACCGAGTCTCCAGGATCACTCCCTGGGCCAAAGGCAGGAGCCAAACCACTGACCCACCCAGGCGCCCCAAGCACGGGGTCGTCTTAGGATTCTCTCTCTTCTCCTGCTGCCCTGCCCCCCTGTGCAGGCGCATGCATTCTCTATCTTTCTCAAGTAAATAAATCTTCAAACAAAAATGTGCTAAAAGCTTCCAACTCTTTTTTTATTTTTTTACAAAAAGAGCCTCAAGTTGTTTGAGGCTGTCAAAGCTTTTCTTGCCTGGAGAGTATAGTACTCCCCCAAGAGGAAGCTTGGTGTTTTTAGGTCTGGTTAGCTTCTTCCTTTGGGGTGCCTTGGGGCCAACCTGTAGAACATGTGTCCTCCATCTTCTCTTTGAGAGATGCGTCCTCTTCTTGCTGCTTTTCCAAAACTGTTCTCAAGTTGCTGTTGTAACCCCAGAAGCTGGAGGCAGGTAGGAGTAATGGGATTGTTGGGGATGGTGGTTGCCAGCAGTGCCTGCCGTATTCACAGGGACATCTGCTGACAGATACTAGAGAGTTGTCAGCTGCCAGACTGCTGGCCCAGTATTGTCAGACCCCTCTGATCGTTAGGGAAAGCTGTTAATAAAGATGTATGTGAAATTTGTAAATGACAAAATAAGTTGAGAATAAAAAATAAGCAGGAAGAGGCTGGGGATAAAGATGTATATGAAATTTGCAGATGTGAAAATGAAAGCACTTTGAAGGTCCCACCAGCGTTCCCCCAGTGCTTCAGGTACCTGATTTGAGTCTGGGCCACAGCAGTGCTCCTATCTTTTTCTGGCATCTGCTCAGTGTTTCATATTATCAATTTAAAATTTTTTCCTTTTCAGTGGGCCTTTCATCTTACATGATGAGCAAGCCAGAGTTGTCACAATAAAAAAAGTTAAAAAGAAATTTTGTGTTCAGTTCTGCTGCTTTCTCAACTGCCTTCTGGTTGGTTCTCTCAGCATCAGATTTGTGGACAAAGCTGATGTATAGTACACAGGTGGTGTGTTTCTGGAGATTGGCTTTTGAAGCACTTTGGCAATCCTAAGACTACTTATTACTTCTTAACTCTTCTAAGTATGACATAGCAAGGGTTTAGAGAACCTTGTGATGAGATGTCATGTCTTTTGCTGAAAGATTCCATTACTCAGAGCCTGGAGATGGAGGTGTCATTCATTTCATCCTCATGGATAAGCGTAGTAGGCTGAGTACGCATGCAGCCACAGTGGGTTGTCTTTTTTTGGAATCAGAGCAATATATTGGAAAGAGTTTGGGGTTGGAGTGTGCTAGATGTGGCTCAGATTGTAGCTGTGTCACTTCTGGGAAAGTGATTTTATTTCATTTTTGGCATCTATATAATGAATTAACATATCCTCTCAGCTGTGTTATTTGAGGATTCTGGCAGGCAGTATGCACACCCTGAGGCTGCACATTCAGGCTTCTCTTCTCCCATTTACAGTTGTGAGTATCTGTAATTAATATTTGCAATGATCATCTGAAGTCTTCAAGAGAAGATTCAGTTCTTTACAGTAAACTCTGTTTAAGAAGTGATTTAAACACTACATTAGCACATGAGGGAGTATTTTTTTCTTTCCAAGTTTTGAAATTCTAGTTAACATACACTGTAATATCAGTTTCAAGTATAGAATTTAGTGATTCATCTCTTAACATGCAATACCCAGTATTGAACACAATTGCCCTCCTTAATACCCATGAACTATTTAACCTATTCCCCTACCTACTAGTACACATTTTAAAGGGAGAAAAATGTTTCATCACTCTTAAGTGATGAAATAGTTTCCTTGGTCATGCCATGCAGGGCTGGATGGAGAATAAATTGGCGAAGATTTGAATTATGTTCATGAAGTAAGGCCCCAGGTTTGTTTAAGAAAAACTTCACTTATAGCAGCCACATAAAAGAGAAAAGCCTTAGAATGTTAGCAGGTCGTGGGGTCATGGAATCTGTTTCTTTCATTTTAATGAAGGGTTTACATGCACATAGTTTGAAGGTAACCTCATTCCTTCCCATCCCTGTTACTGTGACTGTGTGAGCATCCTTTGATGAATGTGTGCCTATTTTCTTCTGCAACTGCTTTATCTTCCCTGGTCCTGGTATCCCAGGTTAGGCCTTACCCTGGGGTCATTCTTCTCCAATATGTCAGGGATTTCTTCTCCCTTTCCCTTCTGGTCAGTTCCTTGTCTTAGTTTACCTTTTGGTTTTAGTGGAGGATCTCCTTTTGTAGTCTCCCAACAGTATGGAAGAGTCACATTTTTGTGATTTTTTTCATGTCTGAAAACATTTTGTTCTGCACTTATACTTTAATAGTTGGGTTATAGAATTCTAGGCTAGCAGTTATCTGCCCCCATCCCTCTGGCCCCCAGAATTTTGAGGACCTTGCTTAATTGTTTTCCAGCTTCCATTGTTGCTGCTGAGAATTGTGATACCTTGCTGATGCTTGATTGATTGTAATCTGGGTTTCTCTTTGGTAATCTTGTATTACTATTTTTGTCTCCAGTGTTTTGAAATTTCTTGATGTTGTGTTTTGGTGCAGGTCTTTCCTTCTCACATTTTATGTTCAGGATTTTCTTTTTTCTTTTTTAATATTTTTTGAAGATTTTTTTTCTAATTTTTTAATTTATTTGAGTAATCTGTACACCCATCATGGGGCTTGCATGCTCCTCACACTGAGCCAGCCAGGTGTCCCTATTCTGAAGTTTCTAAATAAATGCCTTTTATGCTAAGAAAATTATATAAAATCTCTTGTGGTATACAGCAGTTTTGGAAGAAATGATCTATTTGAATGTAAAAAGCTTTTGGCACTTCACAGCAGAGTAAGAACAGTGGGCCTTTACATGAGTTTTTCCTTAAGAGGAAGTTAGCCAGCAATGACTCACTTATTTGGTAAAAGTGAAAGGAGAAAGATTCTAATCATTTTGTTGTCTGTGTTGCATTCATATGATGGTCTTTGTAGGAGAGGAGACTCTGGAAAGCTATTACTGTTTTTAAAGATTGTGTAGTGAATGTATTTGGTTTTGTATTGTGAATGGTTGACAAGGCTAAAAATTATTTTAGATAGGCCATGTCAGTTTTGGATACTATGAGAGGGGTGTGTGTATGTATTTTAAGCTTCCTGTTGAGATTCTGTGGATACATTGGAGCTAGTGTTGCATAAAACACAAAGTAGAATGCCTAGCACATACTCAGTTTTAACTGACTGGGAAATATATTTGTTTTCTTGAAACTGATTTGTCTTTAGTGTTGGATAGAAAGTACCTATATAAGAAAACAAAATATATTTTCTGGTTAGTATTAGGGCATAGCTCACAGTTATACAAATTTGCAATAAGATAACATATATTAAAAATCATTGCTGGAGCACCTGGATGGCAGAATCTGTTGAGTGTCTGACCTGATTTTGGCTTAGGTCATGATCTCAGGGTCCTGAGATGGAGCTCCGAGTTAGGTTCTGTGCTTGGGCAGTTCGTTTAAGATTCTCACTGCCTCTTCCTTTGCTCCTGTCTCCACTCCCTCTCTCTCTAAAATAAATCAGTCTTTTAAAAAAATCATTGCTGTCATTGATAGAAATAGTGGGTGACTATTTTTTCCAACATTTTTATTGTGAAAATTTTCAGTATACAGAGAAACTGAAAAAAGTTTCACAGTGAACATCTGCATGTAAACTGCCAAAATTCTATAATTAAACTTTTTTTTTTTTTTTTTTTTTTTTTAAAGAGAGATCGTGCACAAAGAGTGTCAGGATGCAGGATTGGGAGAGAGAGAATCTTATGCAGGCTCTATGCCCAGTGCAGAGCCCCACACAAAGCTCAATCTCATGACCCTGAGCTCATGACCTGAGCTGAAATCAAGTCAGATGGTTAACCAACTGAACCACCCAGGCATCCCTAAATTAAACCTTTAAAAATCAACTTATTTTTTTAAAGTTTTATTTAAGTAATTTGTATCCCCCTGTGGGGTTTGAACTCTTGACCCTGAGCTCAAGAGTCATGGGCCCTGGGATCGAGTTCTGCATAGAGGCTCCCTGCTCGGTGGGAGTCTGTTTTTCCCTCTACCCCTCCTCCCTACTTGTGCGTGCACATGCTTGTTCTATCTCTCAAATAAGTAAAAATATAAATAAAATTAACAGTTTAGTTGTATCACTTATGTGTCCCTCCCTCTACCTGCAGTGCATCTTGTTTTTTTAATATGTTTCAAAGTAGGTTGTGGATGTTAATACACTTTACTCGTTTAGTTCAGTGTATATATCATTAACATTTGTTTGCAGTTCTGTTTTAGTTTTCTTTTTAGGTGAAATTTACATATGATGCACACATTTTAAGTGTACTATTTGGTTGCATTCTGACAGGTGTATGCACATAGTAGCTTCTTGGAATCATCTCATCCTCTTCTATAAGACACCTTCAGGTGATTAAGAGACCTAGGGCCAGCTGGAGGGATTTCTGCAGCAGTAGGCCTTGGGCCTCCATTAGAAGAATGAAAGGCATAGGTTGACCATTCATTGGTTGTGTGTGAAGGACTTCATCTTTTTTCAGTGGATGTGGTTGGTCAAAAGAGTGCTTCTGAGTCAGAGAATCTCTCTGTGAAGGGCTATATACCTGGATCTTCCTTGTTTTGATTTTATACTGTATTTGTGGAGGCTCATTCAGGTTGGCAACTTCCATTTTGTATCCAATCCGAGCTCCAAGCTCCTTCTGCATTTTGAATAGTGACAAAATGGTCTTAAACTTTCTTACTAGGAACAGTGGTAGGCTGGAACGCCTGGGTGGTTCAGTGGTTTTGGCTCAGGTCGTGATTCCAGGGTCCTGGGATTGAGTCCCACATCGGGCTGCCTGCATAGAGTCTGCTTCTCCCTCTGTCTATATATCTCTGCCTTTCTCTGAGTATCTCTCATGAATCAATAAATGAAATCTTAAAAAAAAAAAAGGAATAGTGATAGACTTTTTAGAGACTCTATTTTCTTCACTTTTTTCATGAATTCATTGTGTGTTTTCACTTCCTCAAATAGCTGCTGCTTTTGCAGAATCAGTTTATCATATTGGGATCAATGAGATGCTGGGACATGGTGGGCAAACTTGTGGCCCAGTTATGGTGATGGAAGCATTCCACCTGAGCAAAGTGGCTGTTTGTTATTTTTACTTACAGTTGACATAGCAGTTAAAATGAATTTCAGAATAATACAGAAAAACCAGGGAGGGTCTTTTCAGTCTTCAAACAGAAGCTTTCTTCAAACAGCTTGGGAGTTGCCTGGTTTGGACAATGGAGTCAGGATTCATATCCAGATCTGGGGTTGTGCCCACTCTGCTACACAGGACTGTGTGACATTTTGGCCAGTAGTATCTTTATCAGCATCTTCATAATGAATGCCATGCAGGACATTTTGGGGAGTGAAACCGAGGCACACAAAGTACATGACAGTTCTAAGAAGGACCTCTGTGACTGACTTGATCCTTGTAAAAGGGAAATATCTTTGTGGCTCAAAAAAAAGCATCATTTAAAACTAGTGCATTTCAGGGTGCCTGGGTGCCTCACTTGGTTAAGTGCCTGACTCTTGATGTCGGCTCAAGTTATGATCTCAAGGTGGTGAGATTGAGCCCTGTGTGGTTGGGCTCCACTGCTCAGCGGGGAGCCTCCTTGACGTTCTTTCTCTACTCTGCCCCTTTCTCTAATAAATAAATTAAGAAAAACCAAACATTAATTTCCTGGGAGTTATTCATTCTCTTTCTCCCTTAAAAACAAAATATATGTACACTTCTAACCACAGTCCAATAATGTCATTTAAATTTTTCTAATTTTCTTAATACTCAGCTTTTTTGTTTTAAGATTTAATTATTTATTTGAGAGAGCGCATGTGAGCAGAAGGTGGAAGGCAGAGGGAGACGGACAGAGAGAATCTCAAACAGACTCCCCACTGAGTACAGAGCCCGACATAGGGCTCGATCCCAGGACCCTGAGATCCATGACCTGAGCCAAAATCAAGAGTCAGATGCTCACCTGAGCCACCCAAGTGGACTTGTTTTTAAACTCGAGGTGTAATTTATGCACAAACACTCATGTATTAAGTATTCAGTTAAGCGGATTTTGACTATTGTATAGACTCATGTGATTACCACCTGAATCAAAATCAAGCACTTTGATCATCCCAGACACTTTCCTTCCGCCCTCACCAAACCACCCTCCCTTTTCTGCCTCCATAGGTATACTTACATGCTAGGTATTGAAAATGAGATTGTACAATGTGTGCTCTTTTATGTGTCTGGCATCTTTTAAAAGTTCAACATGGTTTGAGATTTATTCATGTTTTTTTCTTTTTTGATACTGAGTAGTGTATATTTGGATGTATTGTAATTTATCCATTCTCCTTTTAATGAACATTTGGATTATTTCCTATTTTTTGTCTATTGTGAATAAATTTGGGTGAAGTGAACATTTTTCTTTTAAGTCTTATTGTGGATGTATGTTTTTATTCTTCTAGGGCAAATATCTAAGAGTGAATTCTGGGTCCTATAGAAAGTATTTCTCTAGCTTTATGAGAAGTTGTGCTGTTTGACATTCCCATGAACTAAGTGTGAGTGAGCCCTTGTAATAAATGAGAAGTAGTATCTCAGACACTTTAAAAAAAATTGTTTTTAAAGATTTATTCATTTTAGAGAGAGAGGTGCGGAGAGGGCCAGAGGGTAGGGAGAGAATCATCACACTCCCCCCTGAGTTTGTGTAGATCCTAAAGTGGGGCTTGATCTCATGACCCTAAGATCATGACCTGAGCTGAAACCGAGAGTTGACACTTAACTGTACCACCCAGGTGCCCCTTTCAGATACTTTTAGAAAGCAATTTTATTGAGGTGTAATTTACATATACTGAAAGTTATCTTTTAAAGCATATGGTGTGGTGTGTTTAGACAGAAGCATACAGTTGTGTAACACCACCACAGCCAAGTGACTTTCTTCTCTTGAAAAGTTCCTCATGCCCTTTGGCCCCTAAGCACCACTAATTGGTTTGCTATCATTGAAGATTAGGTTCATCTTTCCTAGAGTTTCTTATGTGAATTTAGCGTGTATATAAAATTTATATATATATATAAATTTGTTTAAATTTTATTAAGTAGGCTTCATGCTCAACATGGCGGTTTGACCTCAACCCTGAGATCGAGTAGCATGCTCCACCAACTGAGCCAGCCCAGCACCCTCAGCATGTGTTCTTATGTCTGACTTCTGCATCTTACAGTTTTTTTGAGACTTATCCTATGTTGTGTGTATCAGCAGTTGTATCTTTTTGGTTGCTGACTAGTGTTTTATTATATGGATATAGTAGTTTGCTGGTGGACATTTGGTCATTATGAATAAACCTGCTATGAACATAGCAGCTCAGAGACCATCTCTTAGCCTCCCTTGAGAATAAGCCTCTGTTCTGTGTTGGAATGGGGTGGGGAGGCAGGAAGGGGAGCTAGACGTCTTCTGCCTGTTCACCAAATAGACTCTAGGCACTCTTCCACTGTAGCCCTCTGTAAACTCCTGGAAGCAAGTGCTAACAGTTTCCAGGTGTTGAGGAAGGGGTGTTCCTGGTAGCTTCTCGGCTCTCTTCACTGTTGGCTGCGATGCAGCTATTTTGAGTCTGCCAACTCATTTTCCACTTTTGCCTTTTAGGTTCTAAAGTGGTGTCTTCTTTCCCATCCTTCATCCGTGTGACTTTACATCTTTTACTTATTAATCTGATTTATTGTCACTTTGGATGGCAAACGTATATGTTCAACTTGCTGTCTTAACTCAGATCTTTTTACTGTAGTAGCCTTAGTGTTTTTTTTTTGTGTGTTTTTTTTTTTATTTTTTTCTTATGATAGTCACAGAGAGAGAGAGAGAGAGAGAGGCAGATACACAGGCAGAGGGAGAAGCAGGCTCCATGCACTGGGAGCCCGATGTGGGATTCGATCCTGGGTCTCCAGGATCGCGCCCTGGGCCAAAGGCAGGCGCCAAACCACTGCGCCACCCAGGGATCCCTAGCCTTAGTGTTTGACATGTTTGCCCCCTCCCCTTTTAATTTGCTGTAATAACCAACACTGTGATGAGCATTGTTATAGTTGTTGGTCTGTTCCAATCCATACTTTTAATGCCAGATGGTACCCCAGGAAAGTGTACTAATTTGTATTCCCACAGGACAGGTATTTCTTTATGTTGAGTATACTCTCAGTCGAACTTTCTCCTTTGTTTTTTCCTTCTCACCCAAATACCACCTACCTTTACTCCCCTCACATACATTCTTGCACATCAGGTCTAGAAATGAAGTCATATTTTTGTGGAGGTTAGACAAGGCCACCGTGGTGTCAGATTTTGACTGCAGTCAGGGCTGGAACATTGCCTTGTTCCTCACTGCACACTTGGTTCCTCCCAGTGCCAGGCCTGAAAGTGGGTTTGAATTAAGGCCTTTTTTCCTTTTCTTTTAAAATTTTACAATAGTTTCAGGTGTACAAACATAGTGATTCAACATTTCTATGTGTTGCTCATTGCTTAGCACAGTAAGTCTGCTCACCGTCTTTCACCATGCAATGTTTTTACAGTATTCTTCATTATATTCCCTGTACTGTAGTTTTCATCTCCATGACAGACTTATTTTATAACTAGAAGTTTGTATCTCTTAATCCTCTTTCACCTATTTTACCCATCACCATTCCCCCTACCCCCAGCCTGGCATCCACTGCTTTGTTCTGTATTTATGAGTCCGTGGTTCTCATTTTGTTTTTTAGATTGTACGTGTATGTGAAATCATTGGATCATATGGTATTTGTCTTTCTCAATCTGACTTATTTCACCTAACATAATACCTTTTAGGTCTATCCATGTTGTTGCAAATGACAAGATCTCATTCGTTTTTTTATGGCTGAGTAATACTCCTGTGTGTGTGTGTTTGTGTGTGTATATTTGTACGTACGTACGTACACACACAGACGTATATACAATATCTTCTTTATCCCTTCTGTCTTTGGATACTTGGGTAGCTTCCATAACTTGGCTATTGTAAATAATGCTACAATAAGCAGGAGTGTTGGGGGAAATGGGGCCAGGGACCACGATGACCCTTAGAAGACTTAGAAGACCTTAGAAGACTTAGAAGACCCTTAGAAGACCTTAGAAGCTGGGGGTGCAGCTGGGGACAGAGGCTGCTTGGAAGAGCCAAAAAGGGGGAAATCAGAACCTGCTTGTCCCCTCAGGACAGCACCAAACACACATTTTCTGGTAGGACTTCTGCACAAGCCCAGGCCGGAGAGGTACGTGAACTAGGCGGCCTACTTACGCCCCAGGAAAAGCAACACTGTTCTCTCTGCACTGTCAGGTCCTCCAGGAGAAATTTATAATGTGTGGTTGGTTTTGTGATAATTGTCAAAGCATATTATTTTTATTACTGTTGTGTTATTATTTATTATTGTAATTTCAGTTTGCTTCTGCTGGAGAATCTCAGCAGGAGCTGGCAACTTGACTGTCTCCTTCTCCACCAGGCTCTACCTCTGAAAGTGCTGGGAACCTCTTAGCACCTGCCAGGGACCCCCCTCACTGTTAAATATTTATTTATTGTTGACAATGGAGCTGGTTTCCTAGATAGGAATGATGTACTCAATCCTTGTTTGCCTGTATGTATACTGTTTTTATTTTCTTTGGTTAAATACCCAGTAGTGGAACTTTTGGATCATGTGATATGTCTATTTTTAACTTTTTGAGGATCCTCCATACTATTTTCTGTAGTGGCTGCACCAATTTTACATTCCCACCAACAGTGGACCAGGGTTCCCCTTTCTCCTCATCCTTGCCAACACTTAAAATTTCTTGTCTTTTTGATACTAGCTATTCTCACTGGTGCAGGGTAAGATCTCATTGTGGTTTTGATATGCTTTTCCCTGATGGTGAATGATGTGGATCATCTTTTCATGTGTCTGTGAGCCATCTGTATGTCTTCTTTGGAAAGATGTCTATTCAGGTCTTCTGTACATTTTTTAACTGGATTGTTTGTTTATTTGGTGTTACTTATGTATTTTGGATATTACCCCCTATCAGATTTTTCATTTGCAGTAACGAGGTTGTCTTTGTTTTGTCATGGTTTCCTTTTCTGTGCAGAAGCTTTTTATTTTTGTGGGTGTGTGTTTTTAAGATTTATTTCTTTTAGTGAGAGAAAGAACACAGGAGGGAGGGCAGAGGGAAAGGAGAAACCCAAGTAGATTCCTTTAGTGCAGAGCTGGGAGCTTGGCAGGGGGCTCAATTCCATGACCTTAAGATTATGACTTGAGCCAAAACCAAGAGTTGGATGCTCAGTCGAGTACACCACCCAAGCACCCCTGTGCAAAAGCTTTTTGGTTTGATGTAGTCCTAATAGTTTGTTTTTGCTTTTGTTTCCCTTGCTTGAGAGATCCATAAATATGTTGCTAAGGCCAATGTCTAAGAGATTAATTACTACCTATGTTTTCTTTTAAGAGTTTTAAGATTACAGGTCTCATATTTAGGTCTTTAATCCATTTTATTTTTGTGTATGGTGTAAGAAAGTGGTTCAGTTTCATTCTTTTGCATGTAGCTGTCCAGTTTTCTCAACACCATTTATTTTAAAAACTGTCTTTTCCCCATTGTATATTGTCTCCTTTGTTGTAGATTAATTGGCCATAAAAGCATGAGTTTATTTCTGGGTTCTCTATTCTGTTCATTGATCTATGTGTCTATTTTTGTGCCAGTACCATAGTGTCTTGATCACTGTAGCTTTGTAATATGTCTTGAAATCTGAGATTATGATACTTCCAGCTTTGTTCTCATTTCTCAAGATTTCTTTGGCTATTTGAAGTCTTTTGTGGTTCTACACATAAATTTTAGGATTGTTTGTTCTAGTTCTGTGAAAAACGCTGTTGATATTTTGATAGGGATTGTGTTGAACCTGTAGATTGCTTTTGGTGTTAAGGACATTTTGATGATATTCTTCCAGTCCATGATTGTGGTGTATTTTTCCATTTGTTTGTGTTGCCTTCAGTTTTTTCCCCCAAGTCTTTCACCTCCTTGGTTAAATTTATTCCTGAGTATCTTATTCTTTTTGGTACAGTTGTAAATGGGCCTCCTTTCTTAATTTCTCTATTACCTTGTTATTAGTGTGTAGAAACACAACAGATTTATGTATATTTCATATACTACAATTTTACTGAATTCATTTATTCTAATTTTTGATGGAGTCTTTAGAGTTTTCTCTATATAGTGCCATGTCATCTGCATGACAGTTTTACTTTTTTCTTACCATTTTGGATGCCTTTTATTTCTTCTTGTCTGACTGCTGTGGTTAGAACTTCCAGTATTATGTTGAATAACAGTGATGAGAGTGGACATCCCTGTCTTGTTCTTGATCTTAACAGGAAAAGCTCTGGATTTCTCATGGCCATTGGCTTTTTTGTTTCAGGTTATACTCCTGGCACACCTTACAAAGTGTCCTGTTCCCCCACCAGCGGGGCAGTGCCACCATACTCCTCCTCCCCTAACCCCTACCAGACCGCTGTGTACCCTGTGCGAAGTGCCTACCCCCAGCAGAGCCCCTACGCGCAGGTAGGCCTGGGGTATGCTGTGGGTCTCTTAATGGTGCTCATGGGTATTGTGTGTATGGGAAGGATTGGTTCTCTCTGGGCTCTCTGATCCATGGGGCGTGGATCCCTGTGGCAGTTGTCTCTCCTCTTCTCCACAGCAAGGCACGTACTACACACAGCCCCTGTACGCAGCACCCCCTCACGTCATCCACCACACCACAGTGGTGCAGCCCAATGGCATGCCGGCGACAGTGTACCCTGCTCCCATCCCTCCACCTAGAGGCAACGGCGTCACCATGGGCATGGTGGCTGGGACCACTATGGCCATGTCAGCAGGTGAGTCCTTGACCCTGGGTCGCCTGTTTTATGATGGCATGAGAGCCAAGGGAAGGGAGAGCTCACTAATTCTCTGATCCTTAGTTTGATTTTTCATGGCTCGAATTGCATGGAAGGACATACGATTCAGGAAAGGAATAGCGTATGATCTTTTTTTTTTTCCCTTCCCTTCATTTCCTCCTCTTGTCCTTTCAGTTGAGAGGAGACTGAGTGTGGAGTTGAGAGTGACAAGCCAAGAACCAAGTACCCTCCCTGTAGGCACGAGTGGATAGTGATCTCTGTATTTGACGACTGAGCTGAGCCCTTGGCAGTAGGGCTGAGGAGTGGCTGGTCCCCCTGAGGAGCACAACAAACTTGAGCAGGAGGGGATTATTTTGATCTAGGTGGGCTGGCCCTTCTGGTACCTCCCTTAAGTGTGGGCTCCCTTTGCAAGGCAAGTTGTGTGAATGTTGGTGTTTACATAAATCTAAGAAAACTGGCTTTGTGTTAATATATGTAACAGCTACTTGGAGAAACCCTTTGGCATTGGTCGACTTTGTTTCCCAAGGCTTCCCTTGGTCAGAAAAATAAACCATGGAGAGATGAGTCTCCTGGGTAGGCTGAATACATCTTCTTGGAAATGTGGAGGCCCTGGGGGCTTGATGTAATGTCTAGGGACTAGGTAACCTCCACTAGGCATAGGAGGTCTTGTGGCAGGGCGGCCAGGTACAGAAGATGCACTTGCTTGCCTGTGGCTGTGGGGTTTTTTTTGTTTTTTTGTTTTTTTAAGTTCCCCTCCCTTTAAAAAAAAAAAAAAAAACAAACTTCAAAGTAGGGAGATTGTGCTAGAGAAAAAGGTATGTTAGGATACTGTGTGTTTTTCTGCCCAGATCTCCATTGTATTTGGGTTTCCCATACCTACCCGTGAAGAGACAGAAACTGCATGTTTGAGGCATGTGGAGGAGGGAGGGTTGGCAGGCTGTGGGTCGGTTGTGGGCAGGGAGATGGAAGTGAAGAGAAACAAGGTGAGGCTGTTAGGTTTGAGGTTATTCTTATCTACAAATGGGCTCAGAGAATTGCTGAGTTATGCAGTTATAGGAGAAATACATTTATCTTTGTATACTCAGAAGCTCATGTACTTTGAAATCTCCTTCCCTCCCTTCAATTTATTACCGTCTTAACCATTTTTTACTATATAGTTAAGTATATTCACATTTTTTTGTAAAACAGATCTCCAGAATTTTTTCACCTTGCAAAGCTGAAGGTCTGTGCTCATTAAATATAACAACTCACCTTATCCTATACAGGCCACACTCCGAGCCCAGCCTCTGGCCACCACCATTTACTTCCTGCCTATCAGTTTGACTACTTGACATACCTCGTGGAAGTGGAATCCTATTGGTTCTCTCTTTCTGTAACTGACTTATTTTACTTAGCACATCCTCAAGGTTCATCCATGTTATAGTATGTAACAAGTTTCCTTTTTTAAGGCTAAATAATAATTTTTTTATTTTGTCAGTGATCATCTGATTTATAAAAATCACGGAGTATTCTCATATGAAGGGGAGGCACAAAGCCTTCTACAGATATTATTATTCGAGCTTGCTTTGTACAACTTTGAGTTGTGTATGATCAGGGTTCTGATAGCACTGTAGGTCAAGATTACCCCTTTTTACTTTCAAAGCAGGCCAGCCCAGAGGCTCTTGCCAGGCAGCATGGAGCTGTTTGGTTACAGGCAGCCTGTGTGGGTGGTGCTGCCTGCCACTGACACAGCTGCTCTTTCTTCCAGGTACCCTGCTGACCGCCCACTCCCCAACTCCTGTTGCCCCCCACCCAGTCACTGTGCCCACATATCGGGCCCCAGGAACTCCCACCTACAGCTACGTGCCCCCTCAGTGGTGATCACCCTGCAAACGTAAGTGACCGGGAAGCCTGTGTCAGCTCTTGACTAAGGTGCATTTTTTCAGTACAGAATGGCACATCTACCATATTTTAAGCACTAATGAGAAAAATGCTACCTGTTAACCTAAAAGCAATGTGGTATTTAAATTTTTGTTCTTACTGACTCTACAAAGTAGAAGGAAGGAATCCATTGACTACTTGCTTTGTACCCTATAGACTTTATTATTTTCCTGTTCCATGCTCTAATCTCCCACTGCTTTCTGGAGGAAACAGGATTCTAATTGTAACTGGAAGTGTCTCTGAGGTCCATGGGAACTGGAAGCAATAGCCTTTCCTGCTACTGCCCTTTCTGGTTCTAATGGATTTTGTCTTCCTTGAGTTAATGAAACACCTCTATTTCTGGAGCAGCGGTGCCAGAGGCACTCTTTGTTGACTCCATGTCTCTCTCTTTCCCTTCCAGATTTGAGGATGGAGCTGTGCAGTCACATCATGGAGGTTCCACAGCTGGTGCTGCAGGCCTCGCGCCTCCAACCTGGACTTTCTTCTTAATGCTCTCGACACTTAGCTAAACACTACTATGGCCCGGCCCAGCAGGTCCAGTGCCATTAGTCTCCAACTAACTCTGTGGGTTGGTCTTAAAGTAAATCCTGTTTTGT
Source organism: Canis lupus baileyi (assembly GCF_048164855.1). Classification (NCBI taxonomy): domain Eukaryota; kingdom Metazoa; phylum Chordata; class Mammalia; order Carnivora; family Canidae; genus Canis; species Canis lupus. The sequence goes on along the minus strand of NC_132857.1, from coordinate 25,995,889 downwards.
GGGCTGCCTGGCAATTTTTTAGCTAACTGTAATGATAAAAAGGGGAGTATTAATCTATTCTGAATCATATCTAGTTGAATGCATGTTTAAAAAAACAAACACAAAAACAAAGCTTGCTCAATCTACCTGCAGTGACTGATGCAAAACCATCATATGCAAACCCAAAGGAATGGAAAAGCATTTTATAACATGTATCACTAATGCACTGTTGTAATGTATCCAGAGTCTTAAAGTTATAAGTGTTAAAGTGAATTTCTTCATAGAGTATCTGAAATCCCTTAGATGATTCTTCAGCCTTTGGGGTTGAGGTGGGTTGCCAGTTGATAACGTGGACTTTGACTTTTCAGCATTCTGTTTTTTTCACACTAACTGCACGGAATGGGGGAGAGTATGGGAAGGGCCACCACTGCCTGGGATGCAGCCAGTTTACTGGGCATCTCTTTCTTGCTGTTTAGTCTTGCCAGGGCATTGTGGTATGGACATTCTTAAAGATGATCCTAAAAGTGTAGAGTTGTGTGGCCAGTACAGTTAGGGGCAAGAAGTGGTGTCTGTATCAGCAAAGCACTTTTCTCTGCCATCTAAGTTTTCTTTATAAGCCTCTTACAGATAAGAGGTTTTCTGTATCTTTACTGGAAAAGTCCTATGTAGAACATAAATTATTTTTCTGGGATGGAAGGTACATGAAGGAGAAACAGCCACACTTGGAGGATGTATTGGCTTCTCCTTTATTTAGCTTAGAAAACCATTCCCCCCCCACACCTCCCCTGAAATGTTTCAGTCCATTGAAAACATATGTAGGCGTTGCTGTCGTCTCGTCTCCCCCCACCAAAGAAGGGCAAAGATTTCAGCTGTTATGAAGAAAGTTGTATATTTAAGAACTATTTTAAACGGGAACAAAACTTTATTTAAAGTTGTTTCTTTTAGAGAGGCAGGCCTGTGGCTGTGTTGGGGCCCATCCACCTGATGGAGACTTGTCATCTGAAACCATTTGGAGGTGGCTCCTGGAAATGGGTCTGTGGAGGTGTGAGGGAAGGGCTGGTACCTCGTCTGTGAGCCTTGTCTGCCATGTCTTGTAGCTGAGGGCTTTTAGCATAAAGCAGGTATGGACAACATAGGGCCAGGCAGAATCAGAATATATTTGCCTGCTGGGATTTATTTGGAAAGGACTTTGTGTTTAAGGTCTGAATATTGTATATAAGAAACAAAGAGGATTTATGCTCAGCTTGTCTTGAGGGAGTGTGTGTCTGTTCAAAGAAGGGGTGGGAGGGTGAGGGTTTTGTTCCCTTTCAGCAGTCTGTCAGGTGGGGGTGTGCTCCTGTTCACCCCATCATTGTTTCAAGTGTTGTGGGCTTTGGTTGGGGAGGGGACCCTACTCTTCTGTCTCTGGCAGCTAGGTCAGGGCTCTGGCACTGGTTTGGCATTTGGCCTCATTTGTTGAGTGGGACACCTGAACTCTGAGCCTTTGGTAACCTTATTTTTTTATGGTAAGTACCCCATAATTTTCTTTTTCACATTTTATTTTATAAGAAGTTTAGGAATATTTTTGCATGGATCATTGTAAACAGAAGATTCCTTATTCCTAATGTCTATTAATGTAGTGTGCTTACTGATAAGTTCTTTAAATTGCTCATTAGCACTTAACCCACATGTGTGTTTGAGAGAGAGCAAGTGAGATTGTATATGTGTGAACCATTTATTCCAGGCACATGGTTTGTGTCCAGTTCTTCAACTCTTTGTTGGTAATTCCATCTGTATAATAGATGGTTTGTAATAAATATCTGATAGGTTCTAAGGGATCCAGGGCTGAACTGACCAAGTAACAGAAAAGTCAGTTTCCCCAGTTTAGTGTAATAGATTAGGAGAAAATACGATTTTAGTGTATGCTTTAAAAAAAGCCCTAGCACCAGAATGGGAACACACACACACACACACACACACACACAAAACTATATGTAAGGGATGGAATTATTTGAATTGAACAGAAAGAAGTTATATAGGATGCTTCATTGGGCTTGCTTAAGACATGGCACACACAGGGTGAGTGTTTTCACAAGCACTGAATTAATTGGTGTTTTTGAGAGCAAGGAGGGTGGGTTGCATTTTGCCCCTGTTTACATCAGCTTCATAAACTTTCCCTTACGATTTTCTTAAATCTTTTTCCCTTTTGTGAAGGTGTGTTTGAAGACTTTATCAAATATTTTTGCATAATGGAATACATCTGGAAATCTTTTCAGTTTTGAACCTATCAGGGCATAGCTATCAAATATGATAATGAAAGGTAGATCTTGTCTAGCAGGTAAGAATTTGGACATATGAATAGTAGCAAAACTATCATAGGTTGTAATTTTAACAGCATTGAATTCCAGTAAAATTAACTAAGGAATAGATTTCTATTATAAAGTTCATAATTTGATATCTCAAGCATAATAGTGGAACATCCAGAGAAACTTAACTTTGGTCGGGGTGGGGGGGGTGACATTCCTAATTTGAGAGTCTTTCAGCTGAATTATGGTTCTCTTAGAAGTGGAGATAGGCAAGCAAAGGACCTAATTTTTTTAAACAAGAATGGGTATTTAAAAAATTTTTTTGTTCTACAGCTTTTCTGCTAAGGTTTAGGAGGTCTGTTTTTCTGGTTATGGAGATTTTGTTTGGATCCGGGCTGGTGACTTGAGTGTTTAGTAATGAGCGATGGTCCCATTAGCTTGCTGCCTCTGAAAAGTGAGACTATCATCAGGGCCAGGTCCATTCATGTGATAGGCACAGAGGCGAGGTACTTCCAGAACCTTTTAGATCTCTTGTGTTAAATCTTTTTAGAACATTCTTGTTGGTATGGTTATTAGGCCTGCCAGTTGCTATTCTGTGAATCTGTGTCTTTTGAGTGCTATGCAAATGTAGTATTTACAGGAGATGAGAGAGGTCTTGAACCTTGGGCTGGGCACCTGGTTGGTGGACATCTTGCCCTTCCCATGCTGGGCATATAGTGCCTTGCTCCATCTGGTGGCACCATCACTTCTATAATGAGAGGAAGTACATTTTAAGGCACTTTGGATATGCTGATATCTGGCCCAGGGGTTGCTATGAGTGTGCCTGCCAGTTGGGTAGTAAAAAGTGGCAAACACCAGCCACATCTATATTGGGGCCTACTTCAAAATGGAAATCCAGACTTCTTCACCTGTTCTTGTAAACATTTGGAAACAATATTTCTCTGACTAATTGGGCCACCTTCTCCCCATCTGGCGGCTAATGGCTGGATATCCCAGTCATTGCCAACCTGAGTATTGCCCAGACAGGACAGGATGCCTGTCTGACCCCTCAGCAGGCTCGCAGTTTTAAGGGTGAATGGCTTGAGGGTGGGGGGCAGCTTCTGGTTCTTCTCTGGTGCTTTCTAAGGATGGGTGGGGATATCTGTAGAGGAGTGTGGTTGGCTCAGGGGAAGAGCAGACTGCTTAGCTCTCTTCTCTCTAGCATGTCTCAAATGTTTGTGTGTGTTTTTTTCCCTGAGCTGCTTATTATTCAGCCTGAGCTTTCCTGAAGGTCCTTCAGACTTTTTTTGAACAGACTTGCAGATGACCTGCTACACAGGAGGGTCTGATCTTTTTGGGTAGAAAGTTGCAAAGTTGATCTTAACATGTTTCAGAGGATTTGTCCCCCCTCCTCAACCCCTATTCATTTGAAGAACAGAAAATCCTAGGGGTAACCTTATTTGAATCCCAAAGACTAAAGTCTGCTCACTTGGGACAGGGAGACAGAAGAGAGGCAGGCGTCTGTTCAGGGAACCTGCGGTGGTCTTCAGGAGCTCCCAGGGCTGGTGTTTTGGAGGTGAGCCTTGTCAGTATCCCCCTGGGTCTTTATGTAGACTAGTGGTCAGTAAAATAGTTGGGCTCTGCTTTGCTCCTGGCAGGGTTGCTGTGATGGAGGAGAGCCCCCAAGGAGCCACATGGATTCAGACTGACTAGGAAATGGTTCCTTTTTTTTTTTTTTTTTTTTTTAATTTTTAAATATTGGGTTTTTTTTAGACCGTTCTCTTGGTACTTTTTTTAAGCTTAAGTCAGCATTGTCTTCCAGTGTTAAAGGCATCCCTCACCTCTGCATTGAACTTACGGTGTCAATCAATATAAAGGAATGGAACATCCATCTTGAGCCAGTTCCATTATGTGTAAATTCATACTATTTTAATTTTTTATGCAATCTGATGAGTAGATGAGCTCAGATTTAAAATTCTTAAAAGCACGTTTATTGTAACAAGAATTGTTATGTATTAATACTGCAGTTTTCAATAAAGATTGACTTGTGTTGCATATTGCGGTTTTTAAATTTTTTTCCCCTGTAGGTTTTATTTTGAAGTGGCATGGCCTTGCTGGGAGGTGATGTAGCTTCTTTCAAGTTAGGAAATCCAGGGTTTGGGGGCAGAGGGCCTTGTGGTGCTCAGCCTCAGGGACCTTGTGTTGGGTGTAAGGGTGTGTGGAGGCAACAGGTTGTGGGGACTGTCTCCCCAAGAGGAAGGGAAGGAAAGCTGGCCCTCTTCCTCTTCTGGTCCTCTGGCCTGGGTCCTCCTGGGAGGACACATTCTCCATTTCACTGAGGATGCTAGGACCCAGAAAGACTGTAGACTGCCTGACCCTCAAATTCACATTTGCTAAACTTCAGCTAAACATTGACTCTGGGAGCAGTGAAGGAGGCAGTGGGCTTCTAGGCCTGAGTGGGTTGCAGGCGCTGAGCCAGGACAGCTCCCAGGCCATACACTGTTTTCCCAGCTCCTTCTGAGTCTCTGAAGTACTTCTCCCATCACCTCTGCTTCTTTCCACCAAAGCTCTGAGGGCATGGTCTGCAAATAAATGAGCTCCCACAGCACTGAGTGATGCTGTATCATCCTTTCTGTTGAAGGAAATGCCCAGGGCAGAGATAGGTAAGAGGTACAGGAAGGACAGGGAATGCAAAGGAGAAAATACACAGACAAAAATGGAAAAACAAGGGCTGGCAGCCAGGTAATTTTTCATAAGTTTTTTATGAAATTAAATGTGGTTTCTGGCTTGGAGAAGGTATAGTGCAAGAGTTGACTGTACATGCTGCTGAATCCCCGTGGGCAAGAGACAGCTCAGGTTCTGGTTGTACTATGGGTAACCCTTCTCATTGGGATGTGGGCTTCTCTTTAACTCACATGACCACCGGCCTCTGGGTTGGTGGGTCAATCCTGGGTGCTGGGCCACAGAATTCAGTCCTTATGGCTTCTCACACTCACTTAGGGTAAGGCAATCTTTCTGTGTCACTAATAACAATTCTTTTCCCCATTGTTAGAAAAACCACACAATCCAAACCAAAAAAAAAAAGGACCAGGTTCTGGAGTCAACCCACAGCTATATGTGGACTGGTCACGAACCCTGACAGATGTATGCAGTGACTATGGTTTTGTTTTCTCTCCACTATAAACAAACACATCACGAGGAGGGTGTCCAGCAGCCAGGGGTGTCTAGAGGGGCTGGGAGGCAGAAATGAGTAGGCTCTGGGCTGGACATTTTTGTGCACAGAATTCTACTTCCCACCCTCCAGTGATGCAAGTTGCCTGGCACCAGCAACTGGGGGACTGGGGGCCTGAGGGGCATTTGGAGGGCAGAGGTGTACAGAGCCCAATTTTGCAGAGGCTAAAGGCAGATGGTTTCCTGCCCAGAGAAAAGAGGAGGAGGGATGATTAAATGTCCAGAGAAGAGGGTTCAGAGCGGCCAGTCTTCTCACACACATTGCCCTGGCCGGGGACTCTGCACTGTGCCTCCCAGGAGGCCCCATAGAAGTCCAGGGGGCAGTGGGAGGCTCACTGCTGTGGGCCCCTGCCCCTCCAGCTGGTGTCTTCTGTGCACCAGTAGTAGGGAAGAACCCACAAATGGGGGGCCAAGCAGCTCTCTCACTCAGTCTGTAGCTTCCAGTGTGCGTGAGGCAGAGGAGGCCACATGCGCTGGGCCTCAGGGGAAAAGGCTGGAGGCCCACTGCCGGGCCAGGTCCCAAGAGTGCTGCCAGATGGGAAGCTGGCTCACTTGCGGAAGGGTGCCAGCCGGCTGATGCTGTGCCAGAAAGTAGAAGGCTTCCGCTTGGGTTCTGCCAGTACTAAGACCTGTTGCTGGGGCAGGCTGGTGGGTAGTGCCGGGTGCTTCTGGCGTGTCAGGTAGTAGGGCCGGCTGAGGGCTAGGCAGAAGAAAGGGATCTTACGTAGGTGCCTAGGGAGCCGGGTGGCACAGGGCAGAGCAGCAGCCTTTGCTTGGTAGGGGAGTGGGATAAGGTCTGTCCCACAGGAGGGAACTTCCTATAAGGGCAACCACCTCCAGTGGCCTGGGCCACCCTCTGGCCTGCAGAGCAGATGGACAAGGGACCAGGGACAGTGTGGGTCCTGGAGCTACTCCGTAGCATAGGCCCCAGGCCAGGCATTTCACATCTCTGAAGAAATGGGGCTATGAGCTCCTTGGCAGGGGGTTATATGGAGGCATGCCAGAAATAGTGCTGCATGGGGAGCTGTGATATCACTAATAGTACTGCTTTGGGAGACCCACGGGAATCGAGAGCAAAATCAACTGCTCAGACTAAAGCTTTGTCACTGGTGGCCTCACCAATCCGGGAATAAATACCTACAGTGGGCAGTGGGCAGTAGATGGGCCCCAGGTGCTAGCTGGCTTTGCTCTGGGGGTCAGAGAAGAGTTTGATCATGGCTAGGGCTAGGCTGTTGTTAGAAGAGATAGGGTACCATCCACTTACCTTTGGGCTTCCCAGTGGCCTGCTGCTTGCTGGCATTCAGCATGGCTTGCTTTCTCTGCAGCTCGGTGATAGAGAAGCCTGAGAGGAAGAGCCACAAAAAGACCTCCACTTACTCTGAGGACTTGGCTGCCTTTCTACCTCCTCCCTCCTCCCCATCCAGTGTTCCTCTTGGCCAGTGCCTCCTGGTATCTGTGTGATCCTCTGGGTACTCTGCACCTCCCATAGGGCCTGGGGTCCCAACATGCTGCAGAAGCTCAGCATTCTGCTCAGACAGCCTGCCTTGGCCAACAAGGCAGAGAACATTACATGCTCAAGGGCCCTCCCCACATGGCTTTCCATGCTCCATCTCTCACCTTGACCCAATCCTTGATGTATCAAGCATCTAGTGTCCGTCCTTTCCACTATGGTAGAGACTCCTTTCCCAGACCAAGAGCAGCCAATCTGGTCACTCTGAACATGATGCCCAGGGACCCATCAAGAAGAGAGAAATGCAGTGGGAGGTGCCTTGCTTATGTTGGAGTGGAGGAGGCTTCTCAAAGCCAGTTCCCAAATCCTACTTGAATGGTTTGTGCTAGAAAAGGGCTTCGCTAGGTCTCTGCAGCTGAGCAGAGGGCCCCCACTTTATGGAGTGTGCATGCATATGTGTATATATGTGTGTTCTGGAAGCAAAGCCTAACAGACCAGGGGGCCCATGCCCCAGGGCTGAAACAAAGAGATGTCCTGGAACCTTGCTAAACCCTGAGGCCCTTGGGCTGTGGGACACACTGTTTCAAGGCTCTCCTGACCTCACATTCAGGAGTCAGGAGGGCCGGGTGGGCTCTCACAGTGGAGCAAGGCTGAGTAGGGTCTCGCACCTGTCTCCTGGTCCAGCTGCACTTGTTCCCTCTCCCTGGCGAAGGCCTTGAGCCAGCGCTGTTTCTGCTCAGGCTTCCTGGCACACAGCAGGTGACTCTCTCCTGTGGTGCCGCAGAGCAGCCGGAAAGCATTCTTGACACTCACGTGGAGGTCTCTGTCTTTCCCATCTTCCAGATCCACCACCTCCAGGCCATCCATGTCCACTCGGCCCTTATAGTACAGCACATCCCGGCGGAGAAGGTCCTGCCAGAGACTCCGTGAGCTCCTGACCTATCCTGCTTGTTGGGTCCCTCCCAGGCCTCTGAACCACTCTCCTCACCTCGCACCCTGCAATTGGGAGGGCCAGTGGGCAGCACACCCACTTTCCCAGCAGATGGTGAGCTCATGAGGGCAGAGTGAGTGTGATTTGGCCCACAACTCTGCTGAACCTATAATGGAGGAGCCTCGTTCCTTTGATGAACATTTACTGACTGGCCTGGAGGGTCTTTGAGGTATTCACAGTCTCATGGGGAGGGCCCATGTTGCATGATAAGAAGAGTACCAGGCTTACCAGGCTGGGCCCAGGGCCAGTGCCAGGCAGGTTACATGCCCAGGGCCCCTTGGGCCATGTGTTGAGAGAAGTAGAAGCTCATAGTAAAGCAGCAAAAGCAGAGGACTCCAGGGCTCAAGGGGAGCTGAGTTTTGCAGGGACAGGAGAGGTGGCTTTAGAAGCAAGTAGGGGCTAGATCAGGAAGGAGGGTATTCTCAACAGCACTGGGCCCTGGCCAGATTATAAGGGCCATCCCATGGTCCGTGGGCTACTTGGCTCCCTCTGCAGTCACCCTCATCTTGCCCCTACAGACCTGACCAGGGAAGAGCCTGCTCTACTAAAGGTGGGAAAGGAACCACCACTGTGTGGCTCCTTTTTTTTGGCAGTTACTCCCAGCCCTCAGCTTCACCCCTTCCATCCTGCTCTAAATGGCTCATCCCAGCAAGGCAGAGCAACTCTGGTACCTTCTTGCAGTAGATGAGCTGGTGGTCAAAGAGAAAAAACATCCTCTGCTGGCTCTTGGCTTGTGGCTGTGTAACACGAGTCAGCTCCCCCGAGTAGATGAGTTCTGAGCTCCTGACCAGGAGATCTTCCCCCTGGGAGACCCCAAGGAGAGCTGTGAGCTGAATGTACTCAACGCTGGAAGCCCCCTCCACTGGGTCCTGCCGCCTGCCTCCATCAAGAGTTGGGTAGGCTCCCCACTGGCCTGGCCTGCCTGTGGCCTCCACTGGCAAGTAGTAAGCAGCAGACCACCGAGGGAGGGGTTGCTCTTGAAGCCCAAGGAAGTGGTGGGGTTACTGGGGGTGGTGAGAAGGTCATTTGACCTATAAGTTGCTATCTCAGCAAAATGGGGCCCTGTGACAGCCAGTGGCATGTGTACTTGAAATGTGGCTAATCCCTGCTGAGATTATCATATTAGTAAAAGAATACCAATTTTGAAGACTATATAAAGAATGTGAAATATTTCACGAACGATTTTTTGTTGAGTACACTCTGAAATGATACTTTGGATATATTGAATTAAAACATTAAAAAATTTTAAAACATTAATTTCACCCGCTTTCTTTCTGTTTTGAGATGGCTATTAGAACATATACAATTACCTATGTGGCTCCCATGATATTTTCATCAGATGTGAAAGTGCTGTTCTCGAGAATAACTAGACCTAGCTAGAAGTCATCCATGAGCCTTGTCTCTTAGGGGCTAAGGAAGTTTTCCCAGCTAACTGTAGTTAGTACCTGAAGCCCCACGATCAGACTTCAAACTTTCAGGTTAAGCCCTTCCCCCTTCCGGTTCCTCCTGGGGAATACAAACCACATCCAGGAGTTCTTCACAGCCACTGAGTTTGAGCTAAGTGAATTTGTAGTGGTCTTTAGCCAGGGCTGGGGCTCAGAACCATTCACCAGGAAAATTAAAAACCCGGAACAAAACAAAGACCATATTGCTCTGCCCTACCACCAGAGATTCTAATTCCCTATTTCTAGGGTGGGGTCCAGGATCCAGTATTTTCATCACATTTTATGGCTGGTGAGTGGAGGTGAGAGAACAGGATAGGAAGACCTTTGGAGGACAGGAATGTTCCCATTAGGTCAAGCACACTGGGTGCTTTAGGAGACAAGACTGGCAGATATAAGGGGTATGTGCAAGCCAGAATGGAACCAGGAGGCTCTGACCCATGCTTTTGGTCATACTATGGCAGGTCTGAACCCTTCTGTGGGGAGTCCCAGGAGCTAACTAAAACTTGGGGTCTGGCCTGTCCCGCTGGGCTGGCTGGCCCCACTAGGAGCAACAACTATTTCACACATTTGCTCCTCTCTTGACCCTGAAAGGGGCCATCAGGCCTGTAGCTCAGTGCTCAGGTGGGTTGGATGGGGCAGAGGACCAGCTTTCCTGCCACTAGTTCCTATTTGCCAGCTCCCAAGAGCATGGCTTCCTGCTTAGGCTCCTTCCTAGATTTTTTTAGGGGCAGAGCCAGGGGCCATGCCCCATGGTATTTTCTGAGATGTGGGGCCTTCACCTCCCAGTCCTCTATGGAGCTCTGCCACTGAGCAATCTTGTCGATGTTTTCAAGCCTCCGTTTTCGTTCATTAATGAGCTGGGCCACATTCTTCATGGCATGTAAGGCTGCTTCCACATCCTTGAAATCCCTGGGGCGGAGCAAGATGGGAGAAGGCTGCACTACAGAGAGCAGAGAGGCCCCCCCACCCCCCCCGGAGCTGCTTCCCTCTGGGGCTCTGTCCATGCACACCTGTCTGGACACAGAACTAAATACCCCACCTCTGTCCTCTTCCCTCATTACAACAGCGCATGACAGTGGGGGCTGTTTTACTGTGTGCCGCTGGCCAGTGCCTGTAGCAGTACCCCCACATTACCTGCACTCAACACACTGGCTGACCTAGGGTATGAAGAGCCTCAGGCGGGTCTCCCACCCCAGCGGCCTCCTACCTGTGCTGGGGGGGCGTGTACTTGAGTAGCTCGGCCAGCTGCAGAGGGTACTTGCAGATCTTCTGCACTGGTGTTAGCAAGAAGCCGTCCAGTGAGATGTCTATCATCTTCTGCAGCAGCCGGCAGGCCTCAAAGAAGTATACGTACTTGCTGAGCTTGGTGAGCCGGGACAGCTCCACACAGGCATTGGGGTGGTTGTTGCAGTACTCAGAGTAGATCTGGAAATCCGCTTGCTGGGGGCACACAGAGGTTAGGATGGTGACCTCCTGCTCTTTTGGGCCACCCAAGCAACCCAGCCACAGTGTTGAGAGGAAGCAGGAGCCTCTGCATTTCCTTCAGGAGCTGGGCTGAGAGGGCCCTGGCTCTGCCTACCTACTTCACTGGGCACACACTATATGGAATTAGGCACAGGGATGTGAGTGTTCTGGAAACTCGGGCTTGTGTGTGCCCTGTCACCACCTAGCTTTCTCAGCTGGGCCTTCAGCAGATATTTTGACTATATGTCTGGTTTTTTTATGAAATCAATGATGTTAATAAAGCAGCATTATCAAAGCCAAAAACCAGAGAAAGAGAAGGGAGAGAAAAAAGAGAGGAAAAGGAGAGAGAGAGGAGGAGAGAGGGAGAGAGAGCAAGAGGAGAGACGGAGAGAGAGAGGAGAGGAGACGGGGGGGGGTAGGGAGAGAGAGAGGAGAGAAGAAACAGAGGGAGAGAGAGAGAAGAGAAAGAGATTAAGAGAGGTTAAATGGATGCCAGGGTCTATGGCTATGCCCCTGTAGTGTTTTCATCCTCAGCCTAGTGTCTGGCTTCTCCTTCACAAAGCTCTGATTTCATACCTGAATGGCTGCTCTGCTACTTTATTCAACACAACATGACAGGTGTGTCTACATTGTGTGTGTATCCTGCATGAGACTCACAGTGCCTCCCCCCACCCCTTTTTTAAAAATTCCATCTACCTGGAGCCAGAGGAAGGCCAGGTATTCCCTTTAGTGACTAGGACTTCATGGACTTAGGTGGGAAAGGATGGTGACAGCAGTGTGGCTCACTGGTGGCTTGCTGTGACAGTCACACTAGGTAATATGGATAAAGTGCCTGCCCCTCCCTCCACCACAGTTCTGTCTGCTGAGTAATTCGGTGCAAATCTCACACTCATTCAGGTGCTCTTATCCTCCGTTGGCTCCTGCTCAGGGAGTCTAAGGTCTCCCTGTCCAGTTCTCCTCCTGCCACTGGAGTGAGGTGCCAGGGCCTTTCCAACAGCAGAAAGGAACCCACACTGTCCTTGATGGGCTGGCTGTGGCATCCTCTGCTCCACCCCACATTTGACTGCCATAGGAGAGAGGTAGTAACATGTGCCTTCGTTACCAGGCAAAGCTAGAAGGAGTCCATGTGCCCAGACCAGTCCAATGAACCTTGGCTGAATGCCCACTGGCATTTAGATCAGAAGTAAGCCCTGAGTATTTCACAAATTCCAATTTTCCCACTGTGTGAGAAAGCCCAGAACCTGTTATGAACAGCTCTGAGGATGCTCAACAGGTGGCCCAGCCCAGCTCTGTCTTTTCCTCACTCTAGCCCAAGCACATATTTCCAGGCAGATGCCCAGACACCCTTGCTCCAAGGAGCTTCTCTCCCAAACAAGCAGAGACACTGCTAGAACAGCGGGAGGGTGAGGGCAGTTGGGCAATAGGATGTGGGGCCTGGAAGCTTCTGGAAAAGAGCAGCCAGTTGCTAGGGCTTTAGTCTGCAGGGTCGACTTCTGAGAGGAGGCAGGCATGGGAGAAAAGAGCAGAGGGAGGCTAAGGTGTGCTGGGGCCAGGATGTGTGTGTGTGTGTAGGGGAGTGGGGACCCCCCAGCAGAAACTGACGGGGCAGGGGGCCCGTCTAGTCGGGAGCAGGGTCCGGGCGGGCCTGCTCACGTGCTCCAGGAAGCAGGCGCCCAGCTCGCTCAGGTGTGGACGCTCCCGGTTGAACCTCTGCTCCAGTGCTTTCACGAAGGCCTTCTGGCAGCGGTAGATGTCCTCGATGTTCCCAAAGATGGTGCGCAGCTGCTCCTCACTGAACATGTCGGCGCGCTTGCGACACTGCCTGATGTAGCCCTGCGGCCGCGGCCCGTCAGGTGTCTCTCTGCGCCCCATCCCCCCGGGCCTCTCCGCGCCCCATCCCCCCCCAGGCCTCCCGGCGCCCCATCCCCCCCAGGCCTCTCCGCGCCCCATGCCCCCCCAGGCCTCTCCGCGCCCCATGCACCCCCAGGCCTCTCCGCGCCCCATCCCCCCCAGGCCTCTCCGGGCCCCATCCCCCCCCAGGCCTCCCCGCGCCCCATCCCCCCCAGGCCTCTCCGCGCCCCATCCCCCCCAGGCCTCTCCGCGCCCCATCCCCCCCAGGCCTCTCCGCGCCCCATGCCCCCCCAGGCCTCTCCGCGCCCCATGCACCCCCAGGCCTCTCCGCGCCCCATCCCCCCCCAGGCCTCCCGGCGCCCCATCCCCCCCAGGCCTCTCCGCGCCCCATCCCCCCGGGCCTCTCCGCGCCCCATCCCCCCCCAGGCCTCCCGGCGCCCCATCCCCCCCAGGCCTCTCCGCGCCCCATCCCCCCCCAGGCCTCCCCGCGCCCCATCCCCCCCAGGCCTCTCCGCGCCCCATCCCCCCCAGGCCTCTCCGGGCCCCATCCCCCCCAGGCCTCTCCGGGCCCCATCCCCCCCCAGGTCTCTCCGCGCCCCATCACCCTCCAGGCCTCTCCGCGCCCCATGCCCCCCCAGGCCTCTCCGGGCCCCATCCCCCCCAGGCCTTTCCGCGCCCCATCACCCTCCAGGCCTCTCCGCGCCCCATGCCCCCCCAGGCCTCTCCGCGCCCCATCCCCCCCAGGTCTCTCCGCGCCCCATCACCCTCCAGGCCTCTCCGCGCCCCATCCCCCCCAGGCCTCTCCGCGCCCCATCACCCCCCGCCGCGGCCCGTCGGGTCTCTCCCCGACCCTGCCTCCCGCCCCGCCCCTCACCTCGCAAATGTCCCGCAGGTGCTTGATGTAGTCCCGCTCGGTGCTGAGGATCTCGTTGATGACGTTGGTCCGCATCTGGTCCCTGCTGCTCTGCGCCTCGGCCCCTCTGTCCTCGGCCCCGCCGTCCCCGGCCCGCACAGCCGCGTCGTCCGCGGGCTCGTCCTGGTTCACCCTCAGCTGCAAGGCGGCGGCGCGCGGGGTCAGCGCCCCAGGGCCGACCCCCACCGAGGGTCAGCGCCCCGCGACCGGCACGCGGCGGCAGCGGGAAACTGAGGCGGGCAGACCCAGCAGCACCCACTGCCCCTCCCTCCCGCCCGCCCGCCTCCCCCTGCTCTGCTGGTCCTGGCCTCAGTGCGGGGAGTGGAGCAGATTCTTACTCCCATAGGGACTTTGGGAACCGATGCCCGCTGGCACCAGGCCAGCCCTCTAGAGGCTGTGACGGAGTGATGCGGGGTGCAGCCCTTCTGGCACCCCGGACCCGTGGGTAGGACAGGCTAGAGGATTATCCACAGGGTCTGGGGCAAGAGAAGCACTGCACCGCAAGGCCTGGGATATCTCCTCCCTTCTGCCCTCTGCCTGGTTTTTGAGATGGCGCCACGAGTTCTTCCTTGGAGACCAAAGGCTGCCAAACATAGGCTCCGGGCCCCCTTTCTGGGATCTCTTGTGCTAACGACTTAACTGGTGCATGCCTCAATTTTCTTGGGTGTAAGTGGCTGTTCCCAGCTCCCAGGGCATTGTGAAAATTAACATGGAGACGACCCTCCAAATTTTCTGCACAGTGTTTAGTAAATGCCTGGTATTCAGTTGTGTGTGGCGATGGAATTCTAACATGCAGATTCCCTGTGGAGGAATCCACACACCATCATTTCTGACTCTTTCCTTTCTGGACACTGAGGGCACCCTGGAGGGAGGCATGGGAGCAGGCAGGAGTTGGTGATGGCTTTGCAGGAGGAAGGCTGTGTCACAGCTCTGTGGCTGGCCTTCTTGACACCTCCCACCCTATCCCCAACCCACAGCCTTGCAGTCCAGGCACTGCCCTGAGGGTGGAGACAGGGAGGGGGAAGACCCCAGAGTAGTTTCAAGTTTGCAGTTCTGAGCAGAGCCAGTTGGCTCCTTATGGGCATAGGAGAAGCACAGGTGGGTGCCATACCCTCACAAAGCTGGCTGGAAACCAGCCCTCGCCGTCGGCAACACGACCCCACCACCACTCTCTGTTGGTGGCATCCATTACTTCGATGACATCCCCAGCTTTGAAGCCCAGTTCCTGGTCATCCATGGTGACATGGTCCCAGAGTGCTTCAGCACAGACCACACTGCCATCACTGATGAGCTGTGGAGAGAGCCACAGACAGGCAGATCAGTGACTAAAGCTGCCATCGACCTACTCATGGGACAGGGTGCTCCTGCCACCTGCCCTCTAACCCTTGGAAGCCCTGCAGAGGGGAGCCTGACTCATGTTACAGAGGAGTGAACGGAGGCTCCCTCTGAGCCAGTCATTCTTCAGGGGACAGGACTATGCCCTGGGCATGTCTACACTGGCAGGGCTCACGATGAAGGCTGAAGTGAACTTGACCACTAGAATCCTGGTGAGCCACAGAATCTGAGAGGCAAGCACGTTACTCCCCTGCACAGGGCACACCTTCCTCCCAACCTACTGGGCCAGTGATGAAATCATTGCTCTCAGTTTCATTTGCCATCTCTGCTCTGTGATGCTGTGACTGAGCTCAGAAAGCTGCATTTCTTCTGTGCAACCCCATTAGGTTCTCCTAATGTGGCACTGGAGGGGACCACAAGGCTGGAGGGAGAAGAGGCTTACTCCCTCCCGCTGGCTTCTTGTGGACTTGCATTACCTGTGAGTTCATCTGGCAAGAACAGTGCCACTCCTCCAGGCACAGGGGTGGTGCCCAGCCATCACAGTAGCTGGATCTAGTTCGCAGTGGTTTTGAACACTTGCGGAACCAGTCTCATGGCCCTCCCCGCTGTCCCCACCAGCTCTATCTAGCTGAGCAGTACCTATCCTTCTATCCTAGGTCCCAAGCCCCACAGGATCCTTAGCTTTAATTATTCCAACTCCTTTCCTTTATTCCCTGGCTCTAGGTGAGGTAGGTACATCTTGCAGCTGCTACCTCTGTAACAGATACCTCAGGATTGTTCTTGTGACTTGGTTATGGAGTCAAGCACTTTATACCTGGCTCACAATTCTTTATATTAATTTCTTTCTGATGAAATAATTTGGTGTGTTTCCTTCCTCCCACACAGTAATGGACCTCCCATCAGGAGAGATGGTCCCCTGCCCCAAGGGGGACTCCCTCCCTCCCCCATGCCCCAAGCAGCCTTGTTCTTAGAGCTCCATTTCTTGTTGGGCTGATGCCTGCCTTCCTATAATGTGGGCTCAGTTTCTGCTCCATGAAGAACGAATGCCTCTGGGGCTTATGACAAGAGGAGGGCGTAGGTTGGGGGCTATACAAGAGGTGAGATCCCTGCCCTTCTCTGCTAGGACCAAGTGTTGGCTCTGGCCTCCACAGCCACAGGGTGGCTCTTTGGCAGTCAAGGCCTCAGAGCATCACCAGTCAGACCCTGTACACTATTTCCTCCTCTGAGCTGCTTGCTCCTGTCCCTACTCATGAGTGTGAATCCTCCCTTGGCTTCAGGTCCAGTGGAGCCTTCTCTGGGTGCTCCCAGGGCAGTGTGTGCGCTATTCCTCAGACCAAAATGGGACCAGAGCGGGGCTGTAGCAGGACTGTCTGGGTCTCCAGCTGAGAGTTCTAGTAGCTAGGAGGCCTCCCTGAGTCCCCAAATGGGCAGGGTGAGGGGTGGGGTAGGCTACTCGGGGACCAGAACCCACTCAGGCCTTCCTTCAGGGTAGGGCCTGAGTAAGCACATTCAGAAACCTCCAGTTCATGTTTTCTGGGGATTAAACCTGCTCTAAACCCTGATGAAACCACTCCTCAGAATGATCCACAGCCTATTGTACACGTACTCTCACATGCGACAGCCATTCAGGAGCTGCAGATTCCTGATGCCCACCCAGGGACCCTGGGCACCAAGCACTGGGTTATTTCTGGGGGACTGCATGCCTCTTGAAGGGACCGTGGCACTCATCCCTGCTAAAAAGATCTACTACAGGCATGGCCTCTCCTGCAGGAAGGCCTGGTCCCCCGGATCAAGACCTCCTGGCTGCAATAGAACAAGATGAGACAAGAGGACTCAGAGAGGCCACATGACAGTGGCTGCTGTACCTAGGGAGCAGGCACTAGACTAGGCAGCCCATAGCTGGCACTCTCCACACAAGCAGGCTACCACTACTAGCCTCCAGGGATCTTGCCTGAAGACAAGGAAGAAACAGAGTACTCAAGGGTGGTGTGGGTGGGCCAGTGAGAATATGGGATGCAGGTGAATGTCCAGGGACAGTGATCCCAGGTAAGCAGGTGCATCATAACAGAAGGTATGTGTGACCATGTGTGAGTGTGAGCATAAGGACAGAGGGTGTGTGTGACCTCAGGCAAGTGTGTCATCACAATGGAGGGAATGCGTGACTATAGGCTACTTGGGTAGTTTTGATCCTTGAGAGGTAGGTATTCTGAGACCCCCTCATCCTGCACACACACATGCACCTGCCAACACACATTTATACACTCACTAATGGCACGCTACACTTTGATCTCTCAAGAACAGTCTGCCATACTGCAGGTGAATTCTGTCCATCCTAAGTTCACACCAGCTGCACAGGCAGGTGTCCAGGACATCATGGAGGCTGCCCCTCACTGCCAGAGCTCAGGCAGGGAGGATGTAATGCAGACGTAGCCCATGCAGCCCAGCTTCCCACCATTTCCCATCCCAGCTTGGGCCCTACTAATATTAACCAGGTCAGGTGTCTCCTCCTAACCCCAGGTTCTCTCAGATGAGCCCTCTTGCGCGGCCCAGTGCCTCCTCCTGCTGCTTTCTCTGCCAGCCCTTGCAGAGAGGTACAGATCTTACCCAGGTGGTTTCCTATACAGCTGCAGAGGAAGGACTCTAGGTATGAGACAAAGAGGTAGGGCTCCCTAGAGAGACCAAAGTTCCGGGCACCTTTAGGGACAAGCCCTCACATCTGCCTTGTCCAGTCATCCATCCAGAAGCCCTTATTGGTGGTGGGGGCAGTCACCTTTGTCACTTCCTTGTTCCAGTACCTTGCTGTGCACAGGAGGTACGTGACAGAGACACAGCTGTAACTCCCTGTGCTTTGGTTCCGACTGATGCACAGTGACAATGTGCTCTCCCTGGGCCACACAGCTCCTTGATAGCTCCACAAATGGGAGCACTCCGTCAAGTAAGAGCAGTGACATGAATCATTTCTGTGATGTCACCAAGACAAAATATAGCTCCAAGAGGTCAGAGATGCATTCTACCTCCAGGACAGCCCAGAGGCCACCAGGGCCCTCACTGGATGAGTTTCTGGACAGAAACTCTGATGCTCCTTGTCTGATGTGCAGCTGCATGGAAGCCCAGATTCAAGTCCAGCAGGCTGAGGGGCAGAATTTGCATGCTCTTTCTTGGCCGGGCAGCAGAAAGCACAAGCTGGCTGTGAGACAGGGGATGTTTAGGTGCAGGCAGGCAAGGAACTGCTCTGTGGTGGGGGGCAGGAGGCAGGGGGCAGGATCCACTGCTGTACCCTAGAGAATGTGACAGGTTCAGGAAGCCAGGCTTGGCCTCAAGGTCCCCCTGATGACTACCCACCACCTTGCCCACCCTGCCCCCACCTCCTCCTCTCTCTCACGCATGCTGGTGGAGGATTCCAGTCAGACAGTCTGGGAAGGAATGAGGCTCAGCTCCTTTGGGTCCCTGTACAGGAGGGGATAGGGACATCCAGCATGCCTACCTTGGAGGGGTGCAGAAGGGGCTCTGCCTGTGGTGGGGGCAGGCTGATGGAGACACCTAAGACTGAAAATGGGGAAAGCAGCTGCAGATGACATGTAAAGAGGAGCCGACTCATCTTCCCAGACATTTTCCACCCCAGTCCCTCTCCCACACAGTCACATGTACAGTTTCCAGACAAGCACGCAGCCGTGGCCACAACAGCCTCTGCTGCCTCAGGTGCACGGAGATGCACCATTTAGCCCTACACACACCGCACATGGCACGAAGGGCAGGTGGAAAGGCCTGCGGCACCCGTGTCACCATGCCCTGAGTCACCCGCAGGCCCGGCCTCAGTGCCCGGGGCCGGTGGGGGCGGCGTCCCAGGGTGGGTCCGGTGCGGGGCTCAGGGGGGCCGCACGGGCTGGGGCGCGCCGGCCCCTGGGAGGCCGAGGCCGAGGCCGAGGCCGGAGGGGCTGGTGCGCGGCGGCCGGAGGAGCGCAGCGCGGGCGCCACTCACCACTGCGCGGTTCCCCGCGGCGCCGCCCGGGCGGTCAGCGGAAGGCCAGCAGGAATGTCAGCACGACGTTGATGAGGACCAGGAGCGCCAGCACGGCGAAGACCACCGCGCGCTGGGCGCCGGGGGGCAGGTTGCAGCGCAGCAGGGCGCGCAGGGCGCTCCCGGGGGCCGCGGGGCGTCGCCGGGACTGCGGGACCCTGGCCATGGCGCCCGGGCTCCCGGCTCCGCGCGGCCCGGAGATCCCGCGGCGACAGGGCGGGAGCCGGGCGGCCGGACCCGGGGGGGGGGGGGGGGGGGGCGGGGGCGGAGCCGCGGCGCTCGCCGGCCCGGGGCTTCTCGGCTCGGCCGCGACGTGCGCGCGGCGTCGCCAGGCCCCGCAGCCCTGGCAACCGAGCCCGCCGCGGGGCGGGGTAGCCGGGGAGGAGGGGGAGGGGGAGGGGAGGGGAGGGGAGGGGGGGGAGGCCCGGGAGTCCGCGCGGCTCGGGGCGGCTCCGGGCGCCTCTGGTGGTGGGCGGTCGGGGGACGTCGACGCGCACGGGCGGTTCTGCCTACGGCCGCCGCGCGCAGGGGGCCGCGGTGATGCTCGCGGCGAGGGCGGGGGTCGCGGAGCCGCGCGGGGCCAGGGGATCTGCGCAGGAGTAAGCCCAGCGCTGAAAGATCAGGTCGCACAGGGATCCAGGGATGCTGGAGTCAGGACTTGAGCTCAGGACGCACGTAGGTCATCCACATGGAGGTGCTCCGAGAAGCTCCTCACTCAGGACCTCTCCATCACAGCCACATTTTGTTCCTTTGGAAAAGCAGCTGGCTTATCCCTGCCTCCTCCCAAATTTGTTAAGGTATGATGGACAAATAAAAATTGTGTATATTTAAAGTGTGCAACTTGAGATTTTGAAATAGGTATACGTCGTGAAATAATCACCACAATCAGGCTAATTACCATCTCTCTCACCTCACACAGTTACCAGTTGTGTGTCTGTGTGTGGTGACACTGCTTAAGATCTATCCTCTTGACACATTTCAAGTGCACAACAATGTATTGATAACTGTTGTCACCATGCTGCACATTAAATCTCCTGAACCTATTCATCTTGCAAAACAGACACCTTGTATCCTTTTGTCTGACATATTCCCATTGTTCCCTCCCCCAGCTCCAGGCAACCACTCTTCTCTCTGCTTCTGTGAGTTTGACTTTTAGATTACACATTTATAAGTAAGATCATGCATTTTTCATCTTTCTATGTCTGGCTTATTTCACTTAGCATAATAACCTCCAGGTTCATCCATGATATCACAAATAGTGGACTTTCCTTTTTTAAGGCTGAATAATAGTCCATGGTATATACATCACATTTTCCTTGTCCAGTCATCCCATCAAAGGGCACTTAGGTCACTTCAATGTCTTTGCTACTGTGAATAATACTGCAATGAAGATGGGAATGCAGATATCTTTTTGAGATCCTGATCTCATTTCTTTTGGAGCATCTGGATCAAATTATTCTTTTTACATTATTTGAGGAATTTCCATTATGTTTTCCAATCTACATTCCCACTAACAGTTTCTAAAGGTTCCCTTTTCTCCACATTGTCACCAACACTTATCTTCTGTCTTTTTAATAATAGGCATTGAAAGAGATGTGATACCTCATTGTAGTTTTGATTTACATTTCCCTGATGATTAATGATGTTGAACATCTGTCCATATATCTGTTGGCCACTTGTATATCTTCTTTTGAAAAATGTCTATTCAGGTCCTTTGTCCATTTAAAATGAGTTATCTGTTTTTTTTTGTTTTTTTTTTTTTTTTGTTACTGAGTTGTATGAGTTACTAATGTATTTTGGATATCAATCCTTTGTCAGATATATGGTTTGCAAATATATTATCCTATTCCACAGATCGCCCTTTCACTCTGTTGACAGTTTCCTTCACTGTACAGAAGTTTATAGTTTGGTGTAGTCTCACTTACCTATTTTTACTTTCATTACCTATGCTTTTGGTATCATATCCAAAAAACTATTACCCAGACCAGTGTTAAGAAGCCTTTCCCTGAAAAAAATAAAAAAATAAAAATAAAAAGATAAAAATAATAAAAAATTTTAAAAAAAGAAGCCTTTCTCTGTTTTATTCTAGTAGTTCTATGGTTTCAGGTTTTTGGTTTAAGTCTTTAATCCATTTTGAGTAGATTTTTGTGTATGTTGTGAGGTAAGGGCCCAGTTTCATTCTTTTGCATGTGGTTCAAGCAGCTTTTTTTTTTTTTAATTTTATTTATTAATGAGAGACACAGAGAGACAGAGAAGCAGAGACACAGGCAGAGGGAGAAGCAGGCTCCATGCAGGGAGCCCAATGTGGAACTCGATCCTGGGACCCGGCGTCACACCCTGAGCCCAAGGCAGATGCTCAACCACCACCCAGGCATTCCCCAAGCAGCTTTAAAAACAAAAACAAAAACAAAAACAAAAACACAAAAAACCCTATGGCAGGGGCACCTGGGTGGCTCAGTCGGTTAAGTGTCTGTGTTTGGCTCAAGTCATGATCCCGGGGTCTTCAGAACAAGTCCCAAGTAGAGCTCCCTGCTCAGTGAGGAGTCTGCTTCTCTTCCTCTTTCTGCTCCTTCCCACATTTATGCTCTCTCTCTCTTTCTCAAATAAATAAATAAAATCTTTTTAAAAAATTTAAAAACCCTATGTCAGCTATGCAGGAGTTTCCACTGTCTCTCTGACAGAGGCTGCAAACTTAATGCTGTAGGGCTCAAAGCTCATGTGCAGGTGTCTCAACAGTGAGCTCTGTCACAGTCACCATGCCCCTCTGATGGGTTAGAAGGCTGCAGTGGAGGGAGCCGAGGAGATTTAAAAGCAGGTAAGAAGTGAGTAGAGATTTCTAGGTTCCATGTTCAACACTGTGCCTCCTTAGGCAGAAATCATGGAATATGTGCAGAGATGGGTGTTCACATGTGGGTGACTTTGTTTCTGTATGTTCAGGTTTCCATGTGTGGGTCAGTAACATGCCTGTAAGTGAGTATAGATGAGTGCACCTGTGGGCACCACCCTCCCACTGAACATGCCAAGCAAATGCTGGGATGTATTTGTGTATGTGGGTACCTGTGTGTGTGCCAGGGGAGGGTCAGGATTATATCCAGACAACCTGGCTGCCTTCCTCAGATCTGAAGGTTCAGCCTGGTCCCATCTGTCTGGTTGTGAGAGGAAACTTTTCTCTCTGTTCCATCTCTTCAGTTTTTCAGGAAACAAGGCTCAAGATTTGCTCCCTTGAGCTCTCAGGGGAATGGTGGGGGAAGAAAAGGCATCCAAGGCTCCTTGCCACCCCAAATACCAGGACTCCTCTGGTAAGGCTGTGTGGCATGCATTCCGATAGGGTGTGGCTTGGAAGCCTTGACTTGGGGCCAGATGTTTTATTGTGCCCCTTGGTTTCAAAGCCATTAGATAACAAGGAGGAAGGGACAGAAGGAAGTTCTGGGGAACTTCCACTGGCCAGTGCAGTGCTGAGCACCGTGAGTCTGTAGCACTCTATCTGCTGCTGTACTGGCCTCCTGGGGCATGTTTAAGGCTTCATCCAAGGCCCAGTTCTGGGATAAGGCCTCTGTGTCTCCCCTGTAGCTGACCAACCTGGGGCAGAAGAACATCTGAACCTGGACTGGGATCAAGAACTCAGAGGTGCCCTCTGCCCTACCTGGAGGCACTCAGACTCTAACTTCTGATGAAATGGGTATATAGCAGGGAACACAGTGGAAACATCCTTTTTAAACGTGTTTCATGACTTGAAAGCAAAGCCTTAGGCCCTTGAGGGATTCAAGCTTGATAATTCCATACCAGGGAGGGGAGAGTAAGTGGAGGTGGCTGCAGGAAGTGGCCCACCCAGGCTGCCAAGGTAGCAGGACTAGCAGGGAGATGGAACAGGGACATAAGTGTCCTTGGGCTATGGGGGACTGTGTCTGGGAGAGGGAAGAGGAAGCTGCTCTGGGTATGCTGGCCACTGGACAACTTGCAGTCCTGGCCGTGGGAGTCTGCAAGCCGATGCTACCCCACCTTATGGAGAGTCAAATACAGTTGTTGACCAACAACAGGGCATGCATGCAAGAGGGATTTGGAGCACTGGCTGGTATCAGGCTCTTCTCTCGAGCTGGTGCAGGAAGGGGTATAAGAGCCAGGTCAGGCCTTAGGATGAATACCCAGGGTCACAGGTCCTGGGGAAGACAGAAATACCTGGAGAGAATGTCAGACTAGCTTCATGGATGGTGGTCATGAGCTGGTCTGGTGTCCTGCAATGTCCTTTTAGTGTTCCACAGAGAATTCCTGGGAGCTTGAGGATGGCAAGACTGTCTTCTATCCTTCTATCCTCGGGTGACCCTATGGCCTAGTGGGCCAGGACAGTCTCACTTCCCACCTGCTCTGCTGGCCTAATTATTGGTAGAGCTCCTTTTATGCTTTGAGCTCCAGGGTGGAGGACAAGATTTGTGTCTGTTTGCCCTCTAGTTCAAACTTCATCTCTTCTCAGTAAGAGGATCCAGGAATGGTCCCCAGTCCCCAGCTTGCCCTCCTGGACCAGGGACATCAGAACAGTGTTTGGAGTAGACCTGAACATGACAAGGCCCTCAGAGTCATGCAGGCGGTGGGCAGAATTGAGAGCAAGACCAGCTCCACACATGTGCCCTCCTGTAATGCAGCTGTGACCTGGCCCATCTGGGAGACACTGCCATCCACAGCACAATGGAGAGGGCATCAGAAGACCCCAGACTTCTGAGCCAGGAGCCATGTCCTCCCCTCCTCTGGTCCCAACTCATAACTGGGCAGACAGCAGGGGCTAGCTGGGTGGAAACGAAAAGAGAATAACATCTTCCAAAGACACCGCCTCCTTTCTGCCTACAACTCCAGAAAATATGCTTGGGCTAAGGATGCCCTCAGGCCTGACTGTAGGGAGCACAACCCAGCCTAGCAGGGCATACTCAGAGCTCTGAGAGGAAAGGAGAGGCTGGGAAGAGGGTGAGGAACCAGGCAGAATGGCCCAGGCCTGGGTCATGGGCATCTGGGCAAGGCACTGAGTGGGACAATGCTGAACAAGATGGGACACTTCTAGGCACTGAAGTTAACTCATGTAACAGGGGCTGGACTACCGTGAGGTGCAAGGCAGGAGTGAGATGCAGGGAATACAGAATGAACATGATACTGTGTCCCTGCTTGCTTCTGTCAGGGCACATCCATGAATGGCCTGCTCCCTACCACCACAGTCCTAAATCCCAGGGCCTGACACTCATGAGATACTCACTAGATACGTCACATACATACAACATACACAAACGCACATCACACTCATGATCTTCAGGTGCATGTGTTTGTGGGCACATGTACTCCTTTCTTCTGTACCCAGAATACCAGAGTGTGCCACTGTTCTCCCCTGCATCTACTGCTCTTTGGGCCAGAGGAGCTCCCTTCTGCTTGGAAATTGAGATGTGGTCTCTCCTTCTGAAGTCAATACAAACAAGAGAGTGTCACAGTTTAGAATATGATATTCACATGTATCTAAAAGTACAAGTGAATATGTGATATTAAAGCAAATAAATATTCTTTAGTATGGACTTCTCTTTGACATGTGTTGCTTCTATAATCTCTAAGTATGAAACTCACATTGACCTAGCAAGTCTTCTTGCCATATATGTGAAGCAGTGGTGAGTGTCAGAGGGTTCAGGGGATGTGCAGTGGGACTTCGCAGCTCTAGGAGGCCAAGGGAACTAGCGTGTTATTGGAGAATCACCTTTTATGTCTCTTCAGTTTCTGATAAAGTGGATCTATTTAATGCTGCCAACAAATCACAACAGGTGCTGCCTTTCCTGAGTATCTTACACACCTGGGCACAGTGACCCTCCTGCAGCTGCTGGTGGGACTCAGGTGCCACATCCACCCCACAAGAGGAAACTGAGGCCCTGAGGGAGGGTATCTAGCTAGTGGCAGGATGGGGGTAAGATATGGGGCTGGCAGCCTCCAAATCAGGCCTTGTCCTTTATGCTGTACTGGCCTGAAAGAGGACCTCGAAGTGCTGGTGTGTCTCATGAAGAAGAACAGCCTGGTGGCCACTGACCAAGTCAGGAGCCCAGTCTCCAACCTGCATTTGCTCACTGTGTCCCTGGAAAGGGACTCCTCAGTCTGACGTGGCTGCCCTGCTTGTGATGTGACACATCCTTCCCCACTGAGGCACGTCCAGGAGAGACCAGTACCCTGGGATCACTGAGTGCTCTAAACATAAGCAACAACATTACCACCTGGTCTATGAAGGAACCTCAAATACCAAGAGAGGCCTTAGAACCAAATAGGAAACAAATTCTAAGTAGCCCAAATAGGTGCTATCCCATTCATAATCTAAATTGCCTTCATTGCCCTCAGAAAGGTGCTGTTTGCCAGAGCCTTTTTGTTCTTTTAGAGTTCTGGCCCTGGGCTTCCCTCATTCAAAGCATAGGATGAAAACCTTGTCAAGGGCCTCAGAAGGCACCTCCTCACCAGCAGCAAAATGTGACAGACCAGAATTTCACCATCAGGTAAGAGACACGCAGCTAAGAAAAACAGACACCAGAACTCTAGCCATATAGCACCGACGGCCAATCAAGTAACACCAAAGCTCTTCATCGTCCCAAAAGCTGTGTGTGAATATTCCCTCTTTGTTATCATTCTCATTGCTGGAAATTTACTGGGAACCCACCACATGCCGGGTTATTTACGTAATTCAGTCAGTTCTCAGGTAACCTGATGGCTATCCTATTTTACAGTTAAGTAAACCAGTGTTCAGAGGGTTTACCTGCTCAGAGCTCCACACATGGTCCTGGGCAGGGAGGAACTCCCATTCAGGTCTGGGAGGCCCCAGGGCTCAGATTCTACCCCCTACACCATGCTGCCTACCACCAGGGCTGGGGCCCAACACTGAGGACAGCAGCCCAATACTTCAAGGAAAAAAAAAATAAACCATTATCTGTGCATTCAGGTTAAATAACATCATTTTAGAACATCTTTCATTCAAAATAGTCATCGAAGAGTACTATTGTATTGGAATTCAATTGTATACTATTATATACTTATGTATTAGAAAAGTCAACTTCCTTGGATATGTGTTACTTAACACATCATGGATGCTGAATAAAGCATTTTTTAATGACTGTTTTAAATCATTATTCAGACCCAGACCTCGGAGAAGAGTTCATCCACCATTTACAGTTTGTACCCATCTGTTGAGTAGGTAATGAGGATAGCACACTCCTCAAGGGGTTCTGAGAAGCCCACCTGCCCTTCACTGATTCAGACTGTCTGTAAATCCATCCCTCCTGAGGTGCTGCAAGATCCTGGGGGTCAGATCCAGGTTTTGATGAGGCAGAAATACACGGTAACTCATGACCAGGAAGAGAATGTAGTATTATGGATGTGGGTTATTGACCACATTATGTTTAGTGGCATGCCCTGCCCCACCACTGAATTAAGTAAAAAAGAAGAGGACAAGAAAATAGGAGCACAAGTGAGAAAAAGAGAGGAGTGAAGGTCTCAAAATTTCTCTGTGCTTGGAGAATGCAAAAGGAACCAGTCTTGCCTAGATGAAGTTTGTCCCTAATTTCTTCTGTTTAGATAGGACCAGCAAACAAACAAACAAACTTGCACACGGTTGTCATAGCAACCACAATGGTTTTTGAGCTCTTGGAGTCAAAGAAAAATTAATTTTCACTTCCCTTGCTTCCCATCCTGCCCAGACAACTTCTTGGAGGGATGGTGGGCTAAGCTGTGACCTCCATTCTACCAAGAAGAGTTTGCTTCATCCAGGATGGCTTACGGGGCTGTCATAGGGTAGGACAGACCAGCATTCTTTCATCATAGGTCTTGGGTCATGCCTGCCCTTCTGGGTTCTCTGTAGGCTCAGGAGGGCAGAGAGGCAGGTCCTGTATTTGGGTAAGTGAGAGCCATAGGCTGAAACTGTGCTGTGTGCATGTGGGAGCCACTGCCATCTGCTTGGAATACAGAGACTGTGGACAGCCTGTGTGAGCATGCTGGATTCACCTTGACATCCAGACCATCTGTCCCAGCCCCGTCCCTTCACCCATGCAGCCCTGACCCTACCTCATTGATGGCCAGCTGCTCACCACCCCCTCCGGGGTGGCTGTAGTGGTGACTGGAGCTGTGCATGTCTTCATACAGGTCCTCCTCACTCCCCGCCTCATCAGCACGGATGGCTGTGTCCAGAACTCCATCAGGGATAGCTGGAAGGAGAGATACCAGCTGGCAAATAGGAACTGAGGAAGGGGAACAGGTAGAGAAGGAGATGAACCTGTTCAGGATAAATGTACTACTTTGAGAGGAGGGAGAAGACCTGGGAACTAGTTTCTCAAACCATTTTTACTGCAAATCATGATCTGGTTGAAAGAATGCACAGGCCGACTTTTGCCCCATCACTGTTAATCACCTACCATTTCAATCTCCACTATCTCCCTAAACAAGGAAACAGAAATATCTGTAAGAGTAGGACACTCAAGAGTCCCCTCCAGCTGAATTCAATTCAAAACCATCTACCAATGTGCCAGGTATAGTAGATGGCCTATAAGAATAATGCTAACCATTTATTGTGAAATATATATGTATCCAAAGAAATATATAGTATGTACATTGAAGCATAGTTTGGAAATTAATAAAATGAACTCCCATAGTACTTATTCTGCTAAAGAAAAATACTCGAATCTTAGAATTCAACCACCTGCATGACCTACTCCAACTGTATTCCCCTCTCTTTCTTTTAGAGCTATCCAATATTTTTATAAATCACACCCATGGTGTGTTTTAGTATTTATTTCTGTTGAATCTTGCATAATTTGGCCTTATATAAATGGGACCATCTAGTAGGTTTTCTGCTTTGGCTGGATTTTTTGATTTTTACTTTTTTTTTTTTTTTTTTTTTACTCAACTGCTTATATAGTTGTGAATGATTCATTCTCACTGATGGACAGACTTGCATTTTATGAATATGTCAAATTTTACACATCCATTTCACTGCTGGAGAGCAGTGGGTGCTTTTCTGTCTTGCTGCTGGTATGAATAATGGTATTGCAAACATACCCACATACCTCCTAGGTACATGTTCCAGAGTTTCCCCTTAGACAGTGTTTCTCAACCTCTTTTTCATTATTACCCTCTAAAAAGCCTTTCATACATTGTTTTCCCAATTGTTCCCATGAAATATTAATACCACGAATATACTGTATATTTGTTATTTTCCATGGCTTTTGGAAGGCCACAAACCATTGTCACACCTTAGATTTTTGCCCCGTTTAGTGTGAATTTATGCTCTGGGGTGTAGGACTGAGGTGTGGCATCCCTGGGCCCTAGGTGTGCCAAATTGTTTTCCAAAGCTATTCTACCATGTAAGACTTCCAACAGTGGGGCTCCTGGGTGGCTCAGTTGGCTAAGCATCTGACTCTTCGGTTCAGCTCAGGTCCTGATCTCAGGGTCATGGGATGGAGCCCCACTTAGGCTCTGCAATCTGCGTGGTCTGCTAAGACTCTCTTTCCTCTCCTCCTGCCCTTGTCCCCTGCTCTTTCTCTAAAATAAATAAATCTTAAGAAAAACTTCTAACAGTATGTATGAATGTTCCCACTACACCACATCCTAGCCAGCTCTAAAGATTGGCATCCTCAGACATTGTTGACAAGCTGATGGATATGGAATGGAATCTTACTGTCATTTGAATTTACATTTCTCTGATGACTAATGATCACTAATGAAGTGAACACCTTGTCTATATTTGTGGGCCATTGGTATTTCCTTTAATGTGGAAAATATGTGTCTATTGAGCTGTTGCTCTTTAATGTAATCAATAATGTAAAAAAAATACATTTCTATGTATGTGTGTATATATATATATATGCACTGCCCCCATTCTGCATACTAAATCTTTGTCACCCACTTTATCACAAGTATCATCTCCTACTTTGTGGCCTGTCCCATCTCTTTAAGATGCTTTCGGTGAACAGAAGTTCTTAATTTTCATTAGACAAATTTATCAATCTTGTCCTGTATGGTTTATATTTTTTTGCCTTTAGGACATCCTTACCTCCAAGTTGCAAAGTTACTCTCCTATGTTATCCTTAAATGTTTTATAGCTTTTCTTTTGACATTAAATTTTTATTGCACTTGGGAATGATTTTTGTGTATTGTGTAGATAAAAATCTGTGCTACTGTGATTTATAAGAAATATATATTTTGTCTTTGACCCTTTCCTGGCACAGAGCTCATAAAGCTCTTGGAACGTCCCGTGATAAGAGTGATAAAAAGTTTCTTTTGTTATGTTAATGATTACTTTTGGGAAGCCCCTAGGTAACCCAGGGATAGGGCTGCCCCAACCCACTTCTAGGGAGGGGACAGGGGCTGGCTTAATAGCCAGTGGCCAATGATTTAGTCAGGCTTACATAATGAAGCCTCTGTAAAAACCCAAAGGACAGTGTTTAGAGAGCTTTTGGGCTGGTGAACACGTGGAGATTTGGGGAGAGTGGTGAGCCAGGACAGGGTATGGAAGCTCTGTGGTCCTTCCTGCATACCTTGCCTGTGCATCTCTTCCATCTGGTTGTTCCTGAGTTATATCCTTTTATAATAAATCGGTAATCTAGTCAGTAGAATGTTTCTCTGAGTTCTGAGACCCACTCTAGCAAATTGATTGAACCCAAGGCAGGAGTTTGTTGGAACCTCCAATCTATAGCCGGTTGACCAGAAGTACCTCTGGCTTGTGACTAGTGTCTGAAGTGGAAGAACAAGGGTACTCTTGTAGGACTGAGCCCTTGACCTGTGGGATCTGATGCTATCTCCAGGTGGAGAGCGTGAGGATTGCACTGAATTGTAGGACATGTTGCTGATATCTGAGAAATTGCTTGGTAATGAGAACATACCGGAGAATGGGATCCAGAACTTTTAGAATCCAATTTCTTTTTTTCTGTAAGGATAAGTAATTTTCTCAGCACCAGTTATGGGATAGACAGTCCTTTCCTAAGTGTCCACAATGTCTGCTCTGGCTTAAAATCAAGGTCTGGACTCTATTCTTGTGGGAGGCAGAGTAATGGCCTCCAAAAGACAACAAAGTCCTAATCCCCGAAACCCACAAATATGTTATTTTACATGACAAAGAGGAATTAAGATTGCAGGTGGAATAAGTATGCAAATCAGCTGATCTCAAATAGGGGGATTATCCTAGATTACCCAGGTGACCCTAACATAGGTGAAAATAACTTTGAAGACTCATCTCAAGCATTACAACCTCTGTGCAAGTCTTATGTGACACCATCACTGCAAGGACTGACATCCACTTCTGTCTCACTCCCAACGTGCTCTGTACGGACAATGGTCGTGGCATTTACTGTGGTCCCTTATACATTGTGTTGTCTGACTGTCTCCCCCAAAGGCAGCAACCATGCTTTATATAGACTTTAGTTAAGTGTTAAAGAAATGAATTAGTAAAGACATAGATGAGAGAATGGTGGACACAGTGCAGAGTCTGCCTGAGTCTGCCTGTCTTCCTCCTTCTGCTCTTCTCCCCATCTCTAAAATAAATAAATAACTCTTTTAAAAAACTTGTTTTAAAATTTTGAAATAACAAAAAAAATAAAATAAAATAAAATAAAATTTTGAAATAACTATAGATCACAGAGAATTGTAACTGTAATGCAGAGGTCCTGTGTACCCTTTACCCAGTGGTTATAGCCTATGGAATTATAGTATAATATCACACCCAGGAAAATAACCTCGGTATAATGTGTATATATGATTCTACATCACTTTATCATATGTGTAGATTTGTGTAACCACTACAGCAACCAGTATGTAAGCTTTGGAGGATGGCTTTTTCACTTAGCCAAATGCCCTTGAGATCTATACCTCATTCATTTTATTGCTTACTAGTATCCCATGCAATGGATGTACAAGTTTGTTCAACCATTCGACCCACTGACAGATATCCAAGTGATTTCTAATTTTAGGCTGTTTTAAGTAAAGATGCTATGAACATCTATATACAGGTTTTAGGGTGGACCTAAATTTTCATTATTCTGGGACAAATGCAATTGCCCAGGGTTGTAACTGCTGGGTCATATGGCAGTTGAGTGTTCAGTTTTCTAAGAAACTGCTAAACTATTTTCCAGAGCAGTTGTACCATTTTACAATCTCACACTCAACAATGTGTGTTTTTCAGAATCTTTACCTGCATTTGGTATTGTCACAATTTTATATATTTTTAAAAGATTTATTTATTTATTTATTTATTTATTTATTTATTTGAGAGAAAGAGAGAAAGTGAGCATGCAAGAGTGGGGCTATGTAGGGGTGGAGGGAGAGGAAGAGAGAGAATCTCAGGCAGACTCCTTGCTAAGCTCTGAGCTCCCAAAGCCAGGCTCGATCCCACGATCCTGAGATCATGATCTGAGCTGAAACCAAGAGTCACGCACTCAACTGACTGAACCACCCAGATGTCTCTGTCACAATTTTATATTTTAGACATTCTGATAGGTGTATAGTGATATTGGATCATGGTCTTAATTTGCATTTCCCAAAGGGCAGGTGCTTTGAACGTTTTTTCATGTGCTTATTTGTCATCCATATATCTTTTTTGCTGAAGTATTTCTTCATTTTTTTGGCCTCTTTTCCAGTTAGAATATTTATTGCTTTGATGTTGAAATTTGAAAATTCTTAAAATTTTTTTTTTGTATTAAGTAAACTCTAAACTCTATCCCCAATGTGGGGCTCAAATTCATGAGATAAAGAGTTGCATGCTCTTTGAACTGAGCCAGTGAGGCATCCTGAAAATTCTTTTTTTTTTTAAGTTTTAAATTCTTAAAAAGATTTTTAAAGTAATTTCTATACCCAGTGTGGGACTCAAACTCATAACCCCAAGAACATGAGTCACATGCTCTACTAACTGAGCCAGCCAGGCACCTCTGAAAATTCTTTATATATTCTAGATAGGAGTTCTTTGTCAGATATGTGATTTGCAGATATTTTCTCTTAGTTTGGAGCTTAGTTTTTCATCCTCTTTCATGAGCAAAAAAATTAAAATTTTGATAAAGTTCAATTTATTGATTTTTCCTTCTAACAGGTAATGTCTTTGGAATCATGTCTAAGAACTCATCATCAAACCTTGGTTCCAAAAGATTTTCAGTTATGTTTTCTCCTAAAAGTCTTTTTTTTTATTTTTTGTTTTTTTTTTTAAATTTATTTTAGTTTTTTTATTGGTGTTCAATTTACCAACATACAGAATAACATCCATCCTAAAAGTCTTATAGTTTTAATTTTTACATGTAAATCTATGATCCATTTTGAGTCGTGGGTTTTTTCTTTCTTTTTTTGGTCAACTGTTGTACATCTAGATAAACTAGACGATATGGATAAATTCTTAGGAACACATATCTACCAAAACTGACTCAAGAAGAAACAAAAAATCTGAATATGCCTAAAATTAGTAAGGAGATTGAAACCATAGTCAGAAACTACCCAACAAAGTAAAGCCCAAGATTGGATGGCTTCACTAGTGAACTCACCAAACATGTGAATAAGAATTGGCATCAGTCTTTCTCAGTTTCTTCTAAAAACTGCAGAAGAGAGAATACTTCTTAACTCACTAAAGCCAGACAAAACACTAGAAGAAAACTGCAGACAAATATTCCTTATGAATACAGATGCAAAAATCCTCAGCAAAGGATTAGTAAGCTGAATTCAACAAGTAAACTAACTAGTAAACTGAATTCAATAGCATATCAAAAGGATTATATAGCTTTACCTACTAGGATTTATTTTTGGAATACAAGAATGGTTCAACAAATGAAAATTGTTCAATGCAATATACAACATTAATAGAATGAAGGGGAAAAACTGCATGATTATCTCAATTGATGCAGAGAAAGCATTGGCAAAATTCAAAGCCCTTTCATGATAAAAATACCCAACAAACTAGAAATTAAAGAGAATTTCCTCAACATGATAAAAGTCAGGTGTGAAAAAGCCATAGCTAATATACTCAATGGTGAAAAACTGAAAGCTTTTCCTCTAAGATCAGGAATAAAACAAGGACGCCCACTTTAATCACGTCTATTCAGTACAGTGTCGGAAGTCCTAGCCAGAGCAGTTAGGCAAGAAAGAGGGAAAAAAAGCATCTAAAATGGAAAGGAAGAAGTAAAGTTATTTCTATTCACCAATGACATGATCTTATGTATAGAAAAGCTGAAGAATCCACAATAAATCATTAAGGCTAATAAATTCAGCAGTACAAATCAATACATAAAAGTTAGTTTTATTTCTATATACTTGCAATGAACAATTTGAAAAGGAAAAAAATTAATTTAGTTATATTATAAATAATAAAACCACAAAAGACTCCTAACTCTGGGAAACAAACAAAGGGTTGAGGAAGGGGAGGGAGGATGGGGTAGCTGGGTGATGTGCACTGAGGAGGGCACTTGATGGGATGAACATTGAGTGTCATACTATATGTTGGCAAATTTAATTTAAATTTAAAAAAATGTGTAAAAGAAAGTAATAATAAAAATACTTAAAAATAGGTTTAACCAAGCAGGCAAAAAATGTGTATAGTGAAAATGATCAAACGTGCTGCAAGACATTAAAGAAAACTTAGTAAATGGAAAGACATTCCATGCTCATGAAATGGTAGAGTTAATACTGTTAAGATGACATTACTACTCAAAGCAATCTACAGATTCAATGTAACCCTTATCAAAATGCCAATGGCATTTTTACTGAAAAAAAAAAGTTATCCTAAAATTCATATGGAATCTAAAGGGACCCTGAATAGCCAAAACTATCTTGAAAAAAAAATTCCAAAATTAAGCTGGAGGACTCACATTTCCTGGTTTCAAAACTTAATACAAGGCCACAGTAATCAAAACAATGTGGTACTATCCTACAGATAGACATATAGATCAATAGAATAAAATAGAGATCCCAGAGATAAACTGCCATACATATGGCCATTTGATTTTTGACAAAGCCAGGACAATCAGTGGGAGAAAGACAGTCTTTCAACAAATTGTGTTGGAGGAGGGACGGTCAAGATGGCAGAAGAGTAGGGTCCCCAAGTCACCTGTCCCCACCAAATTATCTGGATAACCTTCAATCATCCTGAAAATCTACGAATTCGGCCTGAGATTTAAAGAGAGACCAGCTGGAATGCTACAGTGAGAAGAGTTCGCGCTTCTATCGAGGTAGGAAGACGGGGAAAAAGAAATAAAGAAGCAAAAGGCCTCTAAGGGGGAGGGGCCCCGCGAGGAGCCGGGCTGAGGCCGGGGCGAGTGTCCCCAGGACAGGAGAGCCCCGTCCCGGAGGGGCAGGAGCTGCACCAACCTTCCCGGGCGGGAAGGGGCTCCAGGGAGGTGGAGCAGGACCCAGGAGGGCGGGGATGCCCTCGGGCTCCCGGGGACACTAACAGACACCTGCGCCCCGGGAGAGTGTGCCGAGCTCCCTAAGGGCTGCAGCACGCACGGGGGACCGGGAGCAGCTCGGGGGGGCTCGGGGGCGGCTCCGAGGAGGGGGCTGCGGGGCGGGAGCAGCTCGGGGGGCTCGGGGGGGGGCTCCGGCGGAGGGGGCTGCAGGGCAGGAGCGAATCCAACAGCGCAGGCCTCGGAGCACAGGGCGCCGGGACACAGCCCAGGATCCGGCCTCCCCCGGGACAGGCAGAGGCCAGGAGGGCCCAGGACAGCGAGGACGCTCCTGCCCCAGCTGAGCAGATCAGCGGCCCCGCCCCGGAGCCTCCAGGCCCTGCAGACCGAGAGCTCTGGAGCTACTGCGGGAGCTGACTCCAGGCTCCAGAGCTGGCCCCGCCACTGCGGTTGTTCTTCCTGGGGCCTCAAGGGGTAAACAACCCCCACTGAGCCCTGCACCAGGCAGGGGCAGAGCAGCTCCCCCAAGTGCTAACACCTGAAAATCAGCACAGCAGGCCCCTCCCCCAGAACACCAGCTAGACTGACAACTTCCAGGAGAAGCCAAGGGACTTAAAGTACACAGAATCAGAAGATACTCCTCGTGGGTTTTTTTTTCTTTTCTTTTTCTTTTGCTTTTTGATTTGTTTGCTTCCCCCACCTCTTTTTTCCCCCTTTCTTTCTTTTTCTTTCTCTTTTTCTTCTCTTTTTCCCCTTTTTTCTTCCTTTTTTCTTTTTTCTTTTTCTCTTTTCTTTCTTTCTTTCTCTCCTCTCTTTTTCTCCTTTTCCCAATACAACTTGTTTTTGGCCACTCTGCACTGAGCAAAATGACTAGAAGGAAAACCTCACCTCAAAAGAAAGAACCAGAAACAGTCCTCTCTCCCACAGAGTTACAAAATCTGGATTACAATTCAATGTCAGAAGGCCAATTCAGAAGCACTATTATACAGCTACTGGTGGCTCTAGAAAAAAAGCATAAAGGACTCAAGAGACGTCATGACTGCAGAATTTAGATGCAATCAGGCAGAAATTAAAAATCAATTGAATGAGATGCAATCCAAACTAGAAGTCCTAACGACGAGGGTTAATGAGGTGGAAGAACGAGTGAGTGACATAGAAGACAAGTTGATGGCAAAGAGGGAAACTGAGGAAAAAAGAGACAGACAATTAAAAGACCATGAAGACACATAAAGGGAAATAAACGATGGCCTAAGGAAGAAAAACCTACGTTTAATTGGGGTTCCCAAAAGGGCCAGAGGGCCAGAATATGTATTTGAACAAATCCTAGCTGAAAACTTTCCTAATCTGGGAAGGGAAACAGGCATTGAGATCCAGGAAATCGAGAGATCCCCCCCTAAAATCAATAAAAACCGTTCAACACCTCAACATTTAATAGTAAAGGTTGCAAATTCCAAAGATAAAGAGAAGATCCTTAAAGCAGCAAGAGACAAGAAATCCCTGACTTTTATGGGGAGGAGTATTAGGGTAACAGCAGACCTCTCCACAGAGACCTGGCAGGCCAGAAAGGGCTGGCAGGATGTATTCAGGGTCCTAAATGAGAAGAACATGCAACCAAGAATACTTTATCCAGCAAGGCTCTCATTCAAAATCGAAGGAGAGATAAAGAGCTTCCAAGACAAGCAGGAACTGAAAGAATATGTGACCTCCAAACCAGCTCTGCAAGAAATTTTAAGGGGGACTCTTAAGATTCCCCTTTAAGAAGAAGTTCATTGGAACAATCCACAAAAAGAAGGACTGAATAGAATCCTGATGACACTAAACTCATACCTTTCAATAGTAACTCTGAACGTGAACAGGCTTAATGACCCCATCAAAAGGTGCAGGGTTTCAAACTGGATAAAAAAGCAGGAACCATCTATTTGCTGTCTACAAGAGACTCATTTTAGACAGAAGGACACCTACAACCTAAAAATAAAAGGTTGGAGAACCATTTACCATTCAAATGGTCCTCAAAAGAAAGCAGGGGTAGCCATCAGATACCTCTATCAGATAAACTAAAATTTACCCCGAAGACTGTAGTGAGGGATGAAGAGGGACACTATCTCATACTTAAAGGATCTATCCAACAAGAGGACTTAACAATCCTCAATATATATGCCCCGAATGTGGGAGCTGCCAAATATTTAAACCAATTAATAGCCAAAGTGAAGAAATACTTAGATAATAATACACTTATACTTGGTGACATCAATCTAGCACTTTCTACTCTCGATAGGTCTTCTAAGCACAACATCTCCAAAGAAACGAGAGCTTTAAGTGATACACTGGACCAGATGGATTTCACAGATATCTACAGAACTTTACATCCAAACGCAACTGAATACACTTTCTTCTCAAGTGCACATGGAACTTTCTCCAGAATAGACCACATATTGGGTCACAAATCGGGTCTGAACCGATACCAAAAGGTTGGGATAGTCCCCTGGATATTCTCAGACCATAATGCCTTGAAATTAGAACTAAATCACAACAAAAAGTTTGGAAGGACCTCAAACACGTGGAGGTTAAGGACCATCCTGCTAAAAGATGAAAGGGTCAACCAGGAAATTAAGGAAGAATTAAAAAGATTCATGGAAACTAATGAGAATGAAGATATAACCGTTCAAAATCTTTGGGATGCAGCAAAAGCAGTCCTAAGGGGGAAATACATCGCAATACAAGCATCCATCCAAAAACTGGAAAGAACTCAAATACAAAAGCTAAGTTTACACATAAAGGAGCTAGAGAGAAAACAGCAGATGGACCCCACGCCCAGCAGAAGAAGAGAGTTAATTAAAATTCGAGCAGAACTCAACGAAATCGAGACCAGAAGAACTGTGGAACAGATCAACAGAACCAGGAGTTGGTTCTTTGAAAGAATTAATAAGATAGATAAACCATTAGCCAGCCTTATTAAAAAGAAGAGAGAGGAGACTCAAATTAATAAAATCATGAATGAGAAAGGAGAGATCACTACCAACACTAAGGAAATACAAATGATTTTAAAAACGTATTATGAACAGCTATAGGCCAATAAATTAGGCAATCTAGAAGAAATGGATGCATTCCTGGAAAGCCACAAACTACCAAAACTGGAACAGGAAGAAATAGAAAACCTGAACAGGCCAATAACCAGGGAGGAAATTGAAGCAGTCATCAAAAACCTCCCAAGACACAAGAGCCCAGGGCCAGATGGCTTCCCAGGGGAATTCTATCAAACATTTAAAGAAGAAATACCTATCCTACTAAAGCTGTTTGGAAAGATAGAAAGAGATGGAGTACTTCCAAATTCGTTCTATGAGGCCGCATCACCTTAATTCCAAAACCAAAGACCCCACCAAAAAGGAGAATTACAGACCAATATCCATCAGAGATATTGATGCACATGGATGGATATTGATGAACATGGATGCAAAAATTCTCAACAAGATACTAGCCATTAGGATCCAACAACACATTAAGAAAATTATTCACCAAGACCAAGTAGGATTTATCCCCGGGACACAAGGCTGGTTCAACACTCGTAAAACAATCAATGTGATTCAACATATCAGCAAGAGAAAAACCAAGAACCATATGATCCTCTCATTAGATGCAGAGATAGCATTTGACAAAATACAGCATCCATTCCTGATCAAAACTCTTCAGAGTGTAGGGATGGAGGGAACTTTCCTCGACATCTTAAAAGCCATCTACGAAAAGCCCACAGCAAATATCATTCTCAATGGGGAAGCACTGGGAGCCTTTCCATTAAGATCAGGAACAAGACAGGGATGTCCATTCTCACCACTGCTATTCAACATAGTATTGGAAGTCCTAGCCTCAGCAATCAGGCAACAAAAAGACATTAAAGGCATTCAAATTGGCAAAGAAGAAGTCAAACTCTTCCTCTTTGCTGATGACATGATACTCTACCTAGAAAACCCAAAAGCCTCCACCCCAAGATTGCTACAACTCCTACAGCAATTTCGTAGGGTGGCAGGATACAAAGTCAATGCCCAGAAATCAATGGCATTTCTATACACTAACAATGAGACTGAAGAAAGAGAAATTAAGGAGTCAATCCCATTTACAATTTCACCGAAAAGCACAAGATACCTAGGAATAAACCTCACCAATGAGGTAAAGGATCTATACCCTAAAAACTATAGAACACTTCTGAAAGAAATTGAGGAAGACACAAAGAGATGGAAAAATATTCCATGCTCATGGATTGGCAGAATTAATATCGTGAAAATGTCAATGTTACCCAGGGCAATTTACACGTTTAATGCAATCCCTATCAAAATACCATGGACTTTCTTCAGAGAGTTAGAACAAATTATTTTAAGATTTGTGTGGAATCAGAAAGACTCCGAATAGCCAGGGGAATTTTTTTTTTTTTTTTTTTTTTTTTTTTTTTTTTTTTTTTTTTTTTTTTTTTTTTTTTTTTTTTTATTGGTGTTCAATTTACTAACATACAGAATAACGCCCAGTGCCCGTCACCCATTCACTCCCACCCCCCGCCCTCCTCCCCTTCTACCACCCCTAGTTCGTTTCCCAGAGTTAGCAGTCTTTACGTTCTGTCTCCCTTTCTGATATTTCCCACACATTTCTTCTCCCTTCCCTTGTTTTCCCTTTCACTATAGCCAGGGGAATTTTAAAAAAGAAAACCATAGCTGGGGGCATCACAATGCCAGATTTCAGGTTGTACTACAAAGCTGTGGTCATCAAGACAGTGTGGTACTGGCACAAAAACAGACACAGAGATCAATGGAACAGAATCCAGAAGTGGACCCTCAACTTTATGGTCAACTAATATTCGATAAAGGAAGAAAGACTATCCATTGGAAAAAAGACAGTCTCTTCAATAAATGGTGCTGGGAAAATTGGACATCCACCTGCAGAAGAATGAAACTAGACCACTCTCTTTCACCATACACAAAGATAAACTCAAAATGGATGAAAGATCTAAATGTGAGACAAGATTCCATCAAAATCCTAGAGGAGAACACAGGCAACACCCTTTTTGAACTCGGCCACAGTAACTTCTTGCAAGATACGTCCACGAAGGCAAAAGAAACAAAAGCAAAAATGAACTATTGGGACTTCATCAAGATAAGAAGCTTTTGCACAGCAAAGGGTACAGTCAACAAAACTAAAGACAACCTACAGAATGGGAGAAGACATTTGCAAATGACGTATCAGATAAAGGGCTAGTTTCCAAGATCTATAAAGAACTTCTTAAACTCAACACCAAAGAAACAAACAATCCAATCATGAAATGGGCAAAAGACATGAACAGAAATCTCACAGAGGAAGACATAGACATGGCCAACATGCACATGAGAAAATGCTCTGCATCACTTGCCATCAGGGAAATACAAATCAAAACCACAATGAGATACCACCTCACACCAGTGAGAATGGCGAAAATTAACAAGGTAGGAAACCACAAATGTTGGAGAGGATGCGGAGAAGAGGGAACCCTCTTACACTGTTGGTGGGAATGTGAACTGGTGCAGCCACTCTGGAATACTGTGTGGAGGTTCCTCAAAGAGTTAAAACTAGACCTGCCCTATGACCCAGCAATTGCACTGTTGGGGACTTACCCCAAAGATACAGATGCAATGAAATGCAGGGACACCCGCACCCTGATGTTTCTAGCAGCAATGTCCACAATAGCCAAACTGTGGAAGGAGCCTTGGGTCCATCGAAAGATGAATGGATAAAGAAGATGTGGGTTGTTTTATAGAAGTTTTTTTTTAATTTTTATATATTTGTGGTAGTCACACACACACACACAGAGAGAGAGAGAGAGAGAGAGAGAGAGAGAGAGAGGCGGAGACATAAGAAGAAGGAGAAGCAGGCTCCATGCACTGGGAGCCTGACGTGGGATTTGATCCCTGGTCTCCAGGATCGTACCCTGGGCCAAAGGCAGGTGCCAAATCGCTGTGCCACGCAGGGATCCCAAGAAGATGTGGTCTATGTATACAATGGAATATTAGTCAACCATTAGAAATGACAAATACCCACCATTTGCTTCAACATGGATGGTACTGGAGGGTATTATGCTGAGTGAAGTAAGTCAGTCGGAGAAGGACAAACATTATATGTTCTCATTCATTTGGGGAATATAAATAATAGTGAAAGGGAATATAAGGGAAGGGAGAAGAAATGTGTGGGAAATATCAGAAAGGGAGACAGAACATAAAGACTCCTAACTCTGGTGGTGGAAGGGGAGGGGTGTGGGGATGAATGGGTGACGGGCACTGAGGGGGGCACTTGACGGGATCAGCACTGGGTGTTATTCTGTATGTTGGTAAATTGAACACTAATAAAAAATAAATTTATTAAATAAAACAAATTGTGTTTGAAAACTCGATATCCATATTCAAAAGAATGAAGTTGGGTCCTTACCTTATATCATATACAAAAATTAACTCAAAATGGATCAAAGACCTAACATAAGAATGAAAACTGAAAACTGGAAGACTCTAAGAAGAAAACAGAGGAGAGGCTTTATTACATTGGGTGGGAAAATGGTTCCTTGCATATAACACCAAAAGTATGGGGAACAAAAGAAAAAATAAACTGGACTACATTAAAATTTGAAAGTATTGTGCATCAAAGGATAGTCTCAAGAGAGTGAAAAGGCAGCTCACAGATTAGGAGAAAATAATTGCAAATCATGTGTCTGATAAGAAATTAATATTCAGAATATGCAAAGAACTGTTGCAGTTTGAGGATAAAAAGAATAACAAATTGAATTAAAAGAGGCAAACTTCTTGAATAGATATTTCTTCACACATAAAAGGATGCTCAACATGACTGATGATTAGGGAAATGCAAATCAAAACCACAATGATATACCACTTTACATCCTTTAGGATAGGCTATTATTTAAAAAAAAAAAAAAAACCACCAAAGAATGAAAACATTGAAATAACAAGCATTGAGGAGGATTGGAGGGACTGGGTTCCTCAGGCACTATTGGTCAGAACATAAACAGTGCAGCTGCTTTGGAAAACAGTTTGGCAGTTCCTCGAAAAGCAAAACATAGAATTACCATATGATTTAGCAATTCCACTTCTAGATATGTATCCAAAAGAATTGAAATCAGGGAATCAAAAAGATCCTTGTACACCAATATTTATAGCAGCATTATTTACAATAGCCCCAAATTGGAAACAACTCAAAAGTCCATCAACAGATAAATGGATAAACAAAATACAGTATAACATACAATGGAATATTATTCAGTCATAAGAAGGAACAAAGTTCTATTTCATGCTACAACATGGATGAACCTTGAAAATACTATGCTAAGTGAAATGAGCCAGATACAGTAGGACACATATTGTATGATTCCATTTATATTAGGTACCTAGAATAGGCAAATTCTTAGTGACAGAAAATAGATTAGAGGTTATCAGGGTCTATAGAGATAGCGGAACAGGAGTTATAGCTTAATAGTTAGAGTTTCCATTTAGGGTGATAAAGCTTGGCAATATGTAGTGGTGATGGTTGCACACCTGAAAATAATTAATGTCACTGAATTACACAGTTAAAATGGCAATTTTTTAAATATATATTTTATTTTTATATATTACTAAAATTAATAATAGTAATATATAGCAAAAAACACAGAATTTTATACTTTAAGTGCATTGTATGGTATATGGCTTATATCTCAGTAAAGCTGTTGGAAACACTGGTTGGCTATACTTCCTTGGCACTATTTCTGAATTCTCTGTTCTGTTCCAATGATCTATTTGTTTATTCCTCCAATACCATATAGTCTGCACCACACAGTTTTCTGTAGCTACATAATAAGTTTTGAAATTTGGTACAGTGGTTCTTCCTACTTTATTCTTTTTCAGCATTATTTTAGCTATTCTTGTTGCTTTGCCTTTTATATACATTTTATTTTATTTTTAAAAGGATTTTATTTATTTCTTCATGAGAGACCCAGAGAGAGAGGCAGAGACATGGGGAGAGGCAGAAGCGGGCTCCCTGCAGGTACCGCAATGCAGGACTCAATCCCAGTACACCAGGATCACGACCTGAGCCAAGGCAGACATTCAACTACTGAGCCACCCAGGTGCTCTTTTTATATACATTTTAGGATAATCTTGTTTATAGTTACAAACTACAGTTATAGTTGCTGAGAGTTGACAGAACTTGCATTAAAACTGTGTATCAATTTGGAGATAACTGACATCTTTACAAAACTGTTAAGTCCTCCAGTCTGTGAATATGAAATATCTCTCCATAATTTAGATTTTTAAAAATTTCTTTCAGCACTGCCTTATTTTAAAGCAAATCCCAGACATTCTATAATTTAATCTATAAATACTATAGAATATGTCTTAAAAGATATGTCTCTCTCTCTCTCTCTCTCTCTCCCCCCCCCCCCATCCTTCTTCTCTGAGGAATTTAAAAATCAGTGGTTTGGGGAGAAATAAAACAGATTCTGTGTAAGAATCACTCTTTTCTTGGCTTTTTTCTTAGCCAGTCCCAGCTGGGATTTCAGTAGCTCACAGAAGTATTACTCACCTATCAAACTCAGACCTGAGAGAAAAGAAAAGCACATTTCAAAATAATTTTCACTACAAAAAATTAAATACCAAATAAAATATCATGACTTTCATGGAAGATTATAACTGAGCCAGTTATTTTAAATTGATTGTATCTAAAAGGT
The DNA here is from genome assembly GCF_048164855.1 of Canis lupus baileyi. Lineage (NCBI taxonomy): Eukaryota > Metazoa > Chordata > Mammalia > Carnivora > Canidae > Canis > Canis lupus. The sequence continues at coordinate 25,952,867 of NC_132857.1, read as the reverse complement.
GTCTCTGCATAAACATTTAAAGAAGAATTAATAGCAATCTTCTCAACTCTTCTGTTAGAGAGAGATGGAAGCTGAAGAGATGGAAACACTTCCAAACTGATGCCAAAGCCAAAGACATGACATGAAAAACTACAAAACAATAACCCTGTTGAACATTGATGCAAAATTCATCAACAAAATACTAGCAAATCAAATTCAACAGCACATTAGAAGAATCATATACCATGACCAAGTAGGATTTATCCCTGGGATGCAGGGGTGGTTCAACATATGATAATCAATGAATATGATACCACATTAACAAAAAAAAGGATGAAAATCACATGATCATTTCAATAGACACAAAAAAGTATTTGACAAAATTAAATCTCCTTTCATGCTAAAAAATTTCAACAGGGGATCCTTGGGTGGCTCAGTGGTTTAGCACCTGCCTTCGGCCCAGGGCGTGATCCTGGAGTCCCAGAATCGAGTGCTGCCTTGGGCTCCTTGCATGGAGCCTGCTTCTCCCTCTGCTTCTCTCTCTCTCTCTCTCTCTCTCTCTCTCTGTCTCTCATGAATAAATAAATAAAATCTTTTAAAAAATTTTTCAACAAGCTAGGGATAGAAGTACCTCCACATAATAAAGGCCATGTATAAAAACCCCACAGCTAACATTGTACTCAATGGTGAAAGCCTGAAAGCTTTTCCTCTAACATCAGGGATAAGGCAAGGATGACCACTCTCACCATTCAGTACAGTACTGGAAGTTCTAGCTGGAGTAATTAGGAAAAAAACTGCATTCAAATTAGAAAGGAAGTATAATTGTCTTTGTTTGCAGATGACGTGATCTTATATATAGAAAACCCTAAAGACTCTATTAAAAAAACTGTTAGAACTAATAAATGAAGTCAATAACGTTGAAGGACATACAAAATCAAGTACACAAATCAGTTGCACTTCTACACATTAACAAAAACTATTGAAAAGAAAAGGAAAACAATTCCATTTAAAATAGTAAAAAATAGTGAAATAAAGGGGAAAGGAGAAAAAATAAGTGGGAAATATCAGAAAGGGAGACAGAACATGAAAGACTCCTAACTCTGGGAAATGAACTAGGGGTGGTGGAAGGGGAGGTGGGCAGGGGGTGGGGGTGACTGGGTGGCGGGCACTGAGGTGGGCACTCGATGGGATGAGCACTGGGTGTTATTCTGTATGTTGACAAATTGAACAGCAATAAAAATAAATTTATTAAAAAAATAAAAAATAAAATAAAATAGTATCAAAAAGAATAAAATATTTAGAAATGAGCCTAAGAAGATGAAAGACTTGTCTATTGAAGACCACAAAATGCTGAAAAAAGAAGTTAAAGAAGACACTAAAAAGTGGAGAGATGTCCTGTGTTCATGGATTGGAACACTTAATATTATTGAAATGTTCATACTACCCAAAGTGATCTACAGATCAATGTAATGTCAATCAAAATCCAAAAGGCATTTTTTTAGAAATAGAAAAAAAATTGTATAATTTATATGGAAGCACAAAAGACCACAAATAGCCACATCAGTCCTGATAAAGAAGAACAAAGCTGGAAGCATCACACTTTCTGATTTTAAACTATGTTATAAAGCTTATAGTAATTAAAACAATATGGTACTGGCAAAAAGAGACATACAGACCAATGTAGCAGGAGAGGGAACCTCTCCTCATCTCTACCATGTATGGTCAATTAAACTTTGACAAGGATGCCAAGAATACACAATAATGAAAAGACAGTCTCCTCAACAGATGGGACTGGGAAAACTGGATAACTGGACCTTTATCTTATACCTTATACAAAAGTATAAGTATACTTAAGTATACTTAAATGTACTTAAATGTAAGACCTGAAACTGTAAAACTCCTAGAAGAAAACATAGGGGAAAAGCTTATGACATTTGTCTTGGCAATGATTTAATGAGTATGACACAAAAAGAATAGGCAACAGAAACAAACAAGTGGGACTACATCAAACTAAAAAGGTACCATGCAGCAAAGGAAACAATTAACAGAATAGAAAGGTAACCTATAGAATGGGAGAAAGTATTTGCAAACCATATATCTGATATGAGGTAATTCTCATCAAAATATACAAGGAACTCCTACAACTCCATAGCATAAAAACTATTAATCCAATTAAAAAATGGGCTGGGGTACCTGGGTGGTGCAGTAGGTTGAGTGTCCGACTCTTCGTTTCAGCTAGGGGTCATGATTCAGGGTCGTGAGATTGAGCCTTGTGTCAGGCTCCATGGTCAGCAGGGAATCTGATTGAGTTTCTCTCTCCTTCTGCCTCTCTTCACTGTGCTTACTCATGTTCTCTCTCTCTAAAATAAATACATCAATATCCAAAAACTGGGCTAAACACTTGAATAGACATTTTTCCAAGGAAGTTTTACAAATGGCCAGGAGGTAATAAAAAGATGCTCGTCATCACTAATCATCTGAGAAATGCAAATCAAAACCACCAGAGAGGTTACTTCACACCTATAAGGATGGCTAGTATCAAAAAAATGGAAAGACACATCTTGAAAGACACATGTAGAGAAATTGGAACCCACGTACATTTTTGTTGGAATGCAAAATGCTGCAGCCATTATGGAAAACAGAATGGAAGTTCCTCAAAAAATTAAAAATAGAATGATCATATGATCTAGCAATAGCAATCCCACTTCTGAGTATTTACCAAAAGAACTAAAATCAGGATCTCAAAAACATATCAGCATTCTCATGTTCATTTCAGCACTGTTCACAATAGCTAAAATGTGGAAACAATTTAAATATCCATCAATGGAAGAATGGATAAAGATGATGTGTATATACATAAAATGGAATACTATTCAATCTTAAAAAAAGAAGGAAATTTTGCAATATGCAACATGGATGAAACTTGAGCACATTATGCTAAGTCAAATAAGCCAGTCACAGAAAGATAAATATTGCATGATTCCACTTATTTGTAGAATAAAAAATAATCAGATTTATAGAATAAAAAAATGGAATGGTAGTTGCCAGTGGCTGAGAGGAGGGGAAAATGATAGTTACTCATATATGGGCATAAAGTTTCAGTTAAGGAAGATCATATTGCTCTAGAGATTTGCTCTATAGCTTTTTACCTGTAGTCAACAATAATTTATTGTACACTAAAAAATTTGCTAAGGGGGTATGTCTCATGTTAAATGTTCTTACAAAGTAAAATAAAATTTTGTAAAATTGTCCTTAAACAAGGTGAGGCCATGCATGTAAGCTTTAATGTTCAGCCCACAGAGGCTGAGTGTGCCAATACTAGTTTCAGGTTGAGGTAACTTTTCAAATACTGCTATGTCTTCACATGCACAATGGAACCTTCAGTATAGCTGGGCTTTACCTTGATGGTCATTCTAGCTGACCTCTTTGGAAGATCTGCACTTTTTTTTGGTTTAAATCAAACATTCATACAGACTTTCTTTAGCCTATTTATTACAAAAAGAAGACCCTCCCTAACATAGAGTTAAACATTTTAAATAACAAATATAAATACATATATTGCTAGATTGGAGAGACCTAGAGGAACTTATGTTTTATACTAATCTTGATGAACATTTCTCTATAAATGCTTTTATGGGTATCTTTATGCTTTGGTCTTTTGAGGCTGATGATTTTTCAGTTTCACCATTTAATATTTGAAGATATTGTATTTGTCATTAGTTCCAGGAAATTGCTGAAGCGAATCCTTTTGCAGTGATTATTTGAATCAGACTTGTTTTTCTTGGATCTTGAAGATGCAGTTTGTGTGTAAGCCTCTCACATTCTACATGTAAATGAAATATTGGGAGACTTCATTTCCATTGTGTGTCCAAAGAGCAAACTGGAGAATGTACTTGCAATATGCTTTGACTCTTGCTGTATGAATAAGTAGTTTCACAATGGAAGTTGTTTTCCACGCTGTGCTCTGAAGTGTATGGCTATATAAGTGTCGGCATGAGCTATCTTTTGCTTGCCACCCTCACACTTGGTTTCACATTCAGATATTGGGCATTTTTGCACTGCTGTCATTGTAACAGTTTCTGGTGGGTGGTTTATTCCCCAGAATCCAACCATTTCTCATCGCTCTACCACTAACCTCTGGCGCAGATCACATCATTGTTCCCTCCTCCACTGAGTGACCCAAGAGCCTCCTCGCTATCTCCCTGTGTTTGAGCCTGTATCCTCTACAGCCAGAGTGTTCTTTGGTAAAATATAATCAGATCACACCACTCCTCTACCTAAAACTTGCAAATGCTCCCATTTACTTTCTAGTAAAAGTCAAAGTCTTTACCTTAGTGCCCATGGCCTGTGTCTTGTCTGGCCTCATTTCTTCTCTCTGCCCCTATCCCTCCACTCCAGCTCCTGTGGGCTCCTAACCAATCTGAGGAATAACTAGTTTTGATGCAAGCTACCAGGAAACCACTAATGTGGTTAATAATAGCATGTGGTTAATTAATAGCATGTATTTCTGGCCAAAGTAGCTGATACAGAGAGAGAGAGAGAGAGGCATATTTAACATCCTGACATTTGAGACTCAAATCGTAAATTTTGTTGGAATCATTCAGAGTTCCTAGAAATTTCCTTTTTCTTCTCTGCCACTATCTTTTTTCCTATTAATCCTGACACTGTCAATTCAAATCATCATATTCTTTCAGATAGATAAAACAAATCTGCTCAAGGCTACTTTTCTCTCATTGTAAAAATATTTCCCATAAAATCCCTGGTCATGGGTTTGAACACTGTGAAACAGAATAATCTGGAGGGTGGGGAAAAGGGATTAAAGTTGGGACAAAGAGAGCTAAAAGAACAGGTGTACTAACATGCTTGGACTGTTTTGTTTTACTATCAAGAAAGTCCAATCTAAACCTTTTAGATTCAGAGTTAGCAAATATTTATCTCTCTGTCATGTAAACTAAGTTATATGTCTTAATTTTACACAAGAGAAATGCTGTCGCCTGGAGAGTCTATCAGGTCATGGAAAAAGTGGCAGTAGAACTCACACACAGACTTGAGTCCTATGACTTCAAGACTGACACTCATACCTTTGCACTACCAATTTACCTAGATCTTGCTTTTTTCTTTTTCTGAAGACCTGTCAAGAATTAGCTTAAAGACAGTGTCCATTTTGGATCTTCTTTTATTATTGTTTTTTAAAGATTTACTTATTAATTTCAGAGAGAGAGAGTGAGAGCGAGCGAGCATGGGGAGGGGAGGGGAGGGCCAGAGGAAGAGGGAGAGAAACAGACTCCCTGCTGACCACAGAGCCTGATGCTTGGTGGGATCAATGTCATGACCCCCAAGATCATGACTTAAGATGAAATCAAGAGTCAGTTGCTTAACCAACTGAGCCACTCAGGTGCCCCTGGGTGCTTTTAAAACACAAACATGAATGAATTTGATTTCTGAAATGGGAAAGTCCCCTGAAATATTATGAAATGTGGGGCTCTGTAAGGATGCTAACTTCCATTTATTATATGCCAAGTATGCAAATAAATTAATCTCAGTTACAACACTAACACTGTGACTCAATCATCCTTAATTATTCTACTTAGAAATGGTTAAGGTCAAGCAAAACTTATTTTCCCATATCAGAGAATGTAAAAATATATCTCCCTCAACTACTCAATAAATGAGATATTTTTATTTAAAGGGCTTCCAGTTAATAGTGGAGTGACTTTTTTTTTAATTTTTTTTTTTTTTTTTAGTGGAGTAACTTCTATCAGAAAAACTCTCCCGTGGATAATTATACCAGTGGGAAAAAATGTGAAAGTCAACAATCTGATGGCCCTGGAGAATGACCCAAAGCAGGAAGAAATTAAGAGGTGAGAAAAACGGAACACTACCAGGTAAGTTTCCTGCTCTTAGTTTTTTGCCTTAGGGCAGACTCCAAGATCTAGCTAAAACTCAGCTAGAAACCTTGCATTCATAGTCTCACTGACAGAAGAATCAGAAAACATAATTCAGGGAGATCATAGAAGCTGGAACAAGGAAGACGATCCTAGAAAGGAGAGAGCTGCAAGGGGACAGCTACAAATAATTGCTGAGTGGAACTGCCCAAATTTCTGGCTGACTCCTGAACTGTGAAGGTATGGGGAAGACTACGAAATCTAGCTAAGGCAAAAAATAAATAAATAAATAAAAAAATAAAGAACGAGAATGTGAAGTTCTAACTCAATCACCTTAATTTCCTGCTAAAAATTCCTCCCCTTTCAATACTCTTTAGAGAAACAGATTATACTCTACAACTTATCATTCAATGACCAATATACAATCCAAATTTATTAGATATATGTAGAAAAGGACTGGTTCTCCAGAGAAGAGTTAATCAATGGAAACTAATACTTAAATGATCCAGATGTCAGAATTAGCAAATAAGTTATTGTGACAATGCTTAGAAATATACAGAAAAATATGTTTCTAATGAGTGAAGAAATAGAAATGGCAAAGAAATGGAAATTATAACAAGGAACCAAATAGAAATTCTAGAACTGGAAAATATAGTACCTTCAATAAAAATATGCACTGGATAGGCTTATTAGCACAAGGGAGATATCAGAAGAAAAAGTGAATTTGAAGGTGGACCAAAGAAATGATCCAATCTGAAAAAGAGATTTAAAAATAATGAAGAATAATAAATAGCACCTTTGTGATTTGTGGGACGATATCAAATAATATACATGAGGTCTAATATATCTGAGGAGAGAGTGAATGGGGCAGAAACAAATCTCAAGAAATAACAGCCAAATATTTCAAAAATTTGGTAAAAGACAAAATGTACAGGGACATCAGTGATCCCCAAGCAGTAGTAGAAACATGATTAGACAGACCCTGGTTGAATGACAGTTGACTTCTCATCATGAGAACAGAGATGTGTAACATATCTTTGAATTGCTGAGGGTAGTGAAAGCTGTCAACTCAGCTACATATTGCAAAAATATCTTTCAAAATAAAAAATAAGTGATAAAATTTAAAAGAAAAAAGGAATAAAAGTTATATAAAGACATCCTCAGAAAAATAAAAACTAGAGAATTAGTGATGAGCAGATCATAAGTGCAAAAAATACTAAGTTCCTCAGGTTGAGGTGAAATAACAGATGAAAACTCTGATTTTCAAGGAGGAATGCCAAGCACCAGAGGTGATAAAATGTGGGCATACACAACACACTACTTAAAAAAAACCGACTTCTCTAAAATAAAGGCAAAATTTATAACAGTATATTATGGGGTTTATAGTGTATATAGATAAATGTATGCAGCAGCCTTATTATGAAAGATGAGAAGGAGATGAATAAGGCTGTATAATTGCAAAGTTCTTACATTTTACATGAAGTGGTATAATATTACTCTTGGTAGACTGTGAAAAGTTAAGGATATATCTAATAATCTCTAGAGCAACCATTACAAAACAATGCAAAGGAGGAGTGCCAAACTGATATTAAATAAAAATGGGATTTAATAAAAGGAATTGATTAAACCAAAAGAAGTGGAATGAGTAATACAGTAGGTATACACTTACTTTTTAAGAAACTGCCAAACTATTTTCCAAAGTAGTTGTACCTATTGACTGATTTTTGAAAATGTAATTAGGTTAGATGATCCTTTTTTCACACAATGCAGAATTTGATTTGTTAATTTCTTGTTTAGAGCTTTTGCTCCATTCTTCTAACTTCTTTAGTTACATACACATATCTTCGATGTAGTACTGTGATGGTCCAAGGAAGTATGGGTTCCATTGTTCTGGTGGAACATGTGTGGAATATTCTGTCTGGCTCTTGGCAACACACTTTCAAGAGGGACCCCCACAAATAATGAGCATGTGTCTGGTAGAAAGTAATTGGGACAAAGATATGTCTATAGATATCAGGAACAGTCATAAGAACTACTGATGATTATCTTGGCAAAGGGAAGACTTGGAGGCAGGAGCGATGAGAAAGGTTTTCAGACTTCTTAAGGTATGTCACATTTAAGAAAACTAAAACTTTATTTCAATTACTTTAAGGTATGAAGAAGAATGAAAAGCTACAGGAAGGCTGATTTTGACCCAGCATAAGGAGGAAGCTTTATCTAAAGCGGTAAAATTTTCCTAAATTAAAACTAATGTGTTCCATCAGGGCAGAAGGAATGATATCTGATGTAAGTAATAATGAAGGGGTTCTTGCTTATGGTTAATGATTAAACCAGAATGGACTTTGGCCATTTGTGATATTCTTCTTTTTGCAAAGACACAAGACGGGCCTTAGTTCCAGGCATTTGGTACCACTGCATGCTTGTCCCATGAGAAAACCACAGGCCCCAAATGGAGTCACCATATCAGCAAACTTAATATCTAACCCATCTGCAATTTCAGCTCCTCTTCCCTCCAAGAATGTAACCTTTAACCTTTAAATCAACATGAATTTCCTGGTCAGCACTGGGAAATTCACTGATAGACCCCTTCCATTTCCTGAGGAGGGCGACCTTGCTTAAAACAATGGATTCCTTCCTAATTTCCTTTTTTCTACTCTCTCCCTTTAAAAAGGTTTCTTTCTTTCTTTTTTCCTTTCCTTTTCTTTCTTTCTTTTTTTTTTTTTTAGATTTAGATTTATTTATTCATGAGAGACATACACAGAGAGGTGGAGACACAGGCAGAGGGAGAATCAGGCTCCTTGCAGGGAGCCTGATGCGGGACTCATCGTAGATCCTGGGATCAAGGCCCTGAACCAAAGGCAGGTGCTCAACCGCTGAGCCACCCTGGGATCCCCAAAACCTCCCCTTCTCTAGCTTTACAGCGCTCCTTTCAATTTGCTGAATGGGATGCTGCCCAATTCATAATGGTTTTATAAAGCCAGGTTGTTTGTTTGCTTGTTTATTTAACTTAAATTCAATTAGCAACATATAGAACCCATTCGCTTCAGCTGTAGTTTTCAGTAATTAATCAGTCAGTTCAATCTTTTAAATTCCTCAGCTGAGTTCTTGTTATTTAACAGTATAAATAAATATTAAACAGTGTTACTGAATAGAAGAGGAGAGCTCCAGACTGATTCTCACAGCCAGAGTATTTCCAGCAGAGCCCAGACCTATCCTCTTAGAAGGAAATGAGGAGACAAGGGGAGCACAAGCCAAGGTAGCCCCAGAACAGATTTTTTTTTAAATCACATTCTGTTCTCCTCCCATCCTGCCATGTCCCATTAACAGCCAGAACTCTAGGATACTTCATGAAAAAACAGTAACTCTTGCATATAAAATCATGATTGCAGGGGATCCCTGGGAGGTGCAGCGGTTTGGCGCCTGCCTTTGGCCCAGGGCGCGATCCTGGAGACCCAGGATCAAGTCCCACGTCGGGCTCCCGGTGCAAGGAGCCTGCTTCTCCCTCTGCCTGTGTCTCTGCCTCTCTCTCTCTCTCTCTGTATGACTATCATAAAAAAAAAAAAAAAGAATTAAAATCATGATTGCAGGTGAATGGAAGAAGGAAAGTCTACAAAAGGATTCATCACAAGGTTCCTTTCAGTTGTGGAGAACCCACCTCCACCTCCAGTGCATTTACACAGTTGAGATTTCTTTCTTTTCTCTTTTTATGAAACAAGAAAGTTTTCATTGAAAAAAAATTAGGGCACCCTGGGTGGCTCAGTGGTAGAGCGTCTGCCTTTGGCCCAGGGCCTGATCCAGGGGTTCCGGGATAGAGTCCCACATCGGGCTCCCTGCATGGAGCCTGCCTCTCCCTCTGCCTGTGTCTCTGCCTCTCTCCTCTCTGTGTGTCTCTCATGAATAAATAAAATCTTTAAAAAAAGAAAAAGAAAAAGAAAAAATATTAAACAGTATCTAAATAGTGGAAGACTGCCCACCACACTCCCTGTATAAAATACTATCAATAATTTGACATATATTTTTCTTTTTTTGACATACTTTCTAGATCATATTCTGTACACATACATGAACATATATGTCAAGATTTAGCTTTTCAAAATTTAACTCATATACAAATACATATGTATATGATTCTTAACATTAATCCAAGGAAAAATGGAAACTCTGAGCATCGAATGCTAAAATAGCAGGCTTATGCCAGGAACTTTACATCATTTACTTGTTTTTTTTCCTTTATTTAGATTCAATTTGCTAACATATAGGATAACCCAGTGCTCATTCCATCAAGTGCCCTCCTTAGTGCCTGTCATCCAGTCACCCATTCCCCTCACCCACCTCCCCCTTCAGTGACCCTCCATTTGTTTTCAGCATCAGGAGTCTCTCGTGGTTTGTCTTCCTCTCTGATTTTTCTTCACTCAGTTTCCCTCCTCCTCTTTTGGTCCTTTTCACTGTTTCCTATATTCCACATATGAGTACATCATTTATTTTAATTCTTATAACACCCAGAAAGTAGATTTTATCATCCCCATTTTAAAGCTAAGCAAGTGGAAGTGAAGAAAGATAAAGTGATTTTTCTACTAAGTGCCTAGGAACTTTAAACCCAGGACTGTCTTAATTAAATTCTCATGTACCCTTCACTGTTTGGACATCCTGTCTCTTGAAGGCTGCAAGAGGCATTGCTCCATTATTATGCCCTCACAACTAATCTGCTACTGATGAAGAAATTTGGTCCCTCAGAGAACTTTGAGTTATATAAACCAGACATGATCTAAACAGTCTCAACAAATGACAGCTTCTTAATGTTTTATTAGGCAGATCATATAACTCCTTTCTAATGCACATGACCATGACTTGTGAAATAGAACCTTTCAATCTTTCAAATGCTAACCTGCTAACATGTGGGGATACAGTTTTCTCTCCTCTTCAGTATCAAAGCTCCCCAACCCCATCTCAGGTCACAAGTCTTCCAAATGCTTCTGACAAAGCAGTTCTCAAATGGGGCATGGGGTCTTAGGTGGTACCTGTATAGAAAGAGAACCTGGATTTCCCCCCACTTTTTATTTTGAAAATGGCAAACCTCAAAGGATACTGCTTCACCTAGATTCATCAACCGTTGACACTTGCCACATTTACTTTATCTAGTTTTTTAAAATTGAGATATAATTGACTCATAATATCAAGTTCCATTTAAAGCACACAACATGTTGATTTGATAATTTACATGTAGTAATATAATTACCACCCTATAGCAGCATTAGCTAACACCTATACTCAGACACAAAACTATTTCCTTTTTGTGGTGAGAACAATTAGACTTTAGTCTCTTAGCAACTTTTAGGTTTATAATACAGTATTGTTGACTATAATCGCTTTGCTGTGCATTAGATCTGCAGAACTTATATAGCTACTAGTTGGAGTTTGCACTCTTTTAAAAATTTTTAATTTTTAAAATTTATTTGAGAGAGAGATCATGAGAGGGAAAGGGAGGAGCAGAGGGAGAGGGAGAAGCCGACTCCCCGCCAAAGGGGGAGCCCAGCCAGGGGCAGGGCTGATGTGGGACTCGATTCCAGGACCTTAGGATCATGACCTGAGCTGAAAGCAGATGCTTAACCAACTGAGCCACCCAGGCACCCCGAAAGTTTGTATTCTTAAATTACACTTCTATAGGTCTTTCTTTTTCTCCATACATACATTTTCCTCCAACACATAAGTGATTTATGTCACGTACTTTGTTTTGTGTTTAAAAGTAAATTGTGGCCATGGCAACACTTCCCTTTCAAAGCATCAGTGTACATTTCCTATGAAAGACATTCCCTTACATGAGTACAATACTATTATCAAATATTAGAAAATTAACATTAGTTCAATAATATTGACTAGCCTAAAGCCACATTAAGGCTCCTAATTTTCCCCAAAAGAAGTTTTTATAACTGGTTTCTGTCTCCATTGTATCTCAGTGCCCAGGGCAATACCTTAATAACAATTTGATGAATGAATTAACCTAACACTTGGGGACAGGTGTGGTATCAGGTGTTAGATATCAGGAAAAGGTGACAGTGTTTACACTCTGTATTTGATTGCTATATCTCTTTGGTTTCTTCTAACTCAAAAAGATAGACCACTATGTTTGGAGCACCTACTTTTGTGTAATTAGCCTCACAATGTTCTAAACTTTTTCGTCATTCCACTTATTATAAACACCAGCACCCGGCTACCTCCAGAATCATGATAGATGCCATGGCCGACCTGTTTGTTGCTATAGTCTTAGTTCTAGCACAATGTCTGAGGGACAGAAAATGCTCAATATTTTTTGAATAAATGAGTGAACTAAACTAAGAATTTTTAGATTAATTTAGGAAAAAGATGATGTTTTACTTTATGATATTTAAAAAGAAGTTTTCTAATTTTCAAGTTTTGTCTCAGTACAATTTTTAAAAAAAATTTTTTAACTTTTATTTATTTATGATAGTCACACAGAGAGAGAGAGAGAGAGAGGCAGAGACATAGGCAGAGGGAGAAGCAGACCCATGCACCGGGAGCCCGACGTGGGATTCGATCCCGGGTCTCCAGGATCATGCCCTGGGCCAAAGGCAGGCGCCAAACCACTGTGCCACCCAGGGGTCCCGTCAGTAGAATTTTAAAAGCTTCTTCATATACCTCCATCACATTTCCTTTCAAGATACACAGATATTTTTTAATTTTGGTTAGAGATTTATGTGACATCTTTTCTTGGATTATTCTTGCTAATATATTAAAAAACTTGATTTTTTTTAAAGATATTTATTTATTTATTTATTTATTTATTTATTTATTTATTTATTTAAAGATTTTATTTATTTATTCATGAGAGACACACACACACACAGAGAGAGAGAGAGGCAGAGACACAGGCAGAGAGAGAAGCAGGCCCCATGCAGGGAACCTGATGTGGGACTTGATCCCAGGCCTCCAGGATCACGCCCTGGGCCAAAGGCAGGCTCTAAACCACTGAGCCACCCAGGGATCCCCTTATCCATTTTTAGAGAGAGAGACAGATACAGCGACAGAGAGCACAGGAGGGAGAGGCAGAGGGAAAGGGAGAGTCCCAAGCAGACTCTGCACTGAGCTTGGACCCTGATGTGGGCTTAATCTCGTGACCCCGAGATCACCACTAATGCCAGAACCAAGAATTGGAGGCTCAACTGACTGAGCCACTCAGGTGTCCCCCCAAAATTGTTGGTTTTTAAATATATTACTAAGTTTGCCTTTTATGTTGGAAATATAATTCTATGCACTAATTTTGTGGCCAATTACATTACTGAATCTATTTACATCTAAAAGTTGATTCTCTTTGGTTTTCCAGGAATAAATAATAATCATCAAGTTATAATACCTTTGTCTCCTCCTTTCCAATTTTTATGACTTTGATTTATTTTCTTATTTTACTTGCATGTGTTGGTACCTCCAGAATAATAAAAAAAATTTTTTGAGTCTATGTATTAGAAACTCAGTTAGTGCTTTATTATAATCTCACTTAATCCAAACAAACCTCTTGGTGGGCACTATTATCTCAGTTTGTTTATTTGTTTAAAATATTTTATTTATTTATTCATGAGAAACACAGAGAGAGAGGCAGAGACCCAGGCAGAGGGAGAAGCAGGTTTCTTGCGAGGAGCCCAATGCAGGACCTGATCCCAGGACTCTGGGATCATGACCTGAGCCAAAGGCAGATGCCCAACTACTGAGCCCTATTATCTCAGTTTAAAGAAACTGAGGCACAGAGCATTTAGGTTAACCTGCCCAAGGTCACATAGCCAAAGAAATGGTGAAGCTGGGATTCAAATCCAGCCATTCTAGCTCCAAAACCTGACTTTAACCTGAATGTAAAATCCATGCTTTCAACCAAAACTACTCTAAGTAAATCTTTTCTATAGAATAAGCCTATTCATACTGTTTACAGCATAGCTTAGGACTAGATTGTATCTCTCAGAAAGGTAGAGTCCTCTCCATATTTTAGGAATGACTTTGCTCATGGCCGTGTCTCTCTGAGGATCCCTTGCATTTTATGGCCCCATCTGAGTCAGGAGGAAGTGAGGAGCACTCACTCCAGCCCAGCCCTATCTACAATTAGATCCTCAGCCACTACCCACTCTTTGCTCCAGCTATTCCACACATGCTGGGAATCTACCCTGCTCTCCCAGAGAACCCCCTTATGTGAGCAATGAAATTTTCCATAATCTCTTGGTCTGTATGTGGTGTCATCAGACTCAACATCTACCCCAGGTTTTGGGATGCTGAGCAGGGAGCTGATCCTGCCTCCATGGGGCAACCATAAAACAATATGCAAGCTACATGCCACCACTGGATTAAATTAAAAAATGAAGATGTTGTCACCAGAAGGTATCAGTTGAAATGTGTGCTCCCTGGATACAGATCATGTATGCTTCATTCTCACACTAGTACAGAGATCTAGGCCTGGACTCTGTAAGGATATGGGTGGGACACAGGACGCTGCACATACCTAGGGGTTGGCTGAGGTGGCAGGTGCATGCGGCCCCAATATACATGCCAAAGAGGCAGGGTCTGGGACATGGCCTTGGAAGGACTATTGATACCAGCTCTGGGGGTATGTCTAGGAAGGCTTAGCTCTGCTACTGAGTAAGCTTCATCAACCTATTTCTGTCCCGGAGCCTTTCTTTTTGTTTTGAGGAGAAAAGACAATCACAGAATGGAAACATTTCAGAATGCATTTTAAAAACTAATGGATATCTTGAATCTAAAGATGTGCCCAGAATTCACACTACACTGGACCCAGGATCCACCATTCTTTGTCTCTCCCGGAGTCAGAGCAGACCACCAGGGGCACTGGGAGGCTCTGTGGATGAAGCTCCTGTCATGGCCCCCCCAAGATGGCCCTTGGCTGTTGAAAGCTTTGGGCTTAAAAAAGTCCGACTTCAACAAAACTTCTTTCAAAGGATGCCTGCATAACAATTTCCAAATTATTATTGTCCAGTTAGCCTATGTAAGTTCTTTCCAATTAAACACATCAGTTTTACAAAAGTCTATTTTCCAAAAGACAGATCTGAAAACCACCAGCTGATGGACATATACTTGGTTAGGTTTAGATTTCTAGGCTAGGTGGTCAGATATTATTTTCTGCTCAATGTTTCTGCATTTTAGCAGCATTATAGCAAGTGCTGTCACATACTATCGAATGCAAGGCAGACTGCTGGATAACTGAAAGTTCAGAAAAGATTATCTCAATCTTAACATCAGCATCATTTGAGTCTCTGAGACAGGGCATACCCTTGTAAATGGTTGGGCTGTTGTCTTTCTCAGTGACTCAGTAAGTCTGGACAGATTGTCTTTTAGATTTTTTTCAGCCATCTGCCTACGGGCCACTTGTCTTGAGCTTTTGGGGACTCAATGAACCATACATTCCCATAAGACAGTGTTTACTGAGTGTCCTGCTTTGACTAGAAGTCTGCTCGGTGAAGAGAATTCTCTGCAGAGATTACTGGAGAAATTTTAAGAGAGAGTTCTCAAGCTCAAGAAGGAAGAACATAAAACTAACATTTATTGAGAGGATATCATGTACCAGAAAATTTCATATGTATTATTTCACTTACTACAAAGATGGTGAAACAAGAATCACCACTGTTTATAAACAAGGAACTGAGTGAGGCTCAGGCCAGCTGTGATTTGGAGTAAGTAGGAGGGTATGGATGTGAAGTCTAGCTATATCCAGAGCAAACTAATTTCCAGTGAGAAACCAAGGTGAACACAGACAATAGTAAACAACCAAATGTAGAGGAATTATTGGCATTCCCATGTACGACACAAAGGGAGATATGCTGGCTCGAGGAGATTTCTAAGAACAAGAGACACTGGAGCTGGATCTTACTTGTGGTTGGGATTTTGTATAGGCAGAAGATGGGGTAAGGCATTCAGTTGGGCAGAATCAGGAATCAGGAAGACTGTGAGGGGCCCTGCAGAAGAAAGATTTGTTTAGAGAACTTTGGAAAGATGAAGACAGAAAATGTTGCTAGGAGTATAAGTAGCTTCAAACCCCTGTGGAATTAGCTCTTTGGATGACAAATATTTTTGGCTCCAGGTTTCAATATGGAGTCACACAATTGTGTCCCAAGATAAAAGAGTCAGTAGAACTGGTAAGGTAATAATAGACAGGCATTCCTGAATTATAACCATGTGCCTAATACTCCTGCTATAAACTATGGAAATTGGGACAATCTGCCTAATTAAACTACAATGCATGACACACCATGAGGCAATAATGCAAATAACATCAACCAAGCTGGAAATAGAACAGGTAATGGCAATCTTGCCACTCTCTGTGATACACATCAATAATTGACCACAACAGTCTGTCTGAGAAGTTGTCTAGGCCTGGTAGGAATGTTACAGCTGATGATCTATGCTTATGATGGGGTAAATGAATAATCCAGAAAGGAGCTATGAAAGATAGATATGTGCTAGCATGGCCAGGGAAGGGTAGGTTTGAAGAGAGAGAGAGAGAGAGAGAGAGAGAGAGAGAGAGATGCGGACGGAACTCAAAATGCATGAGTACAGATACACAAACAGAAACAAGCATGGTGGTACTGTAGAGTCTATCTTAGAGCAGCAGATGTATGTAAGGAATCAGAGGAAGTGAACCCTTGTGGAAAGGTCCACTCAAACAGGGGAAAGCCATGGATGGCAGGCAGAAGTGCCTCTCAATCTTGTTCATCACCTGGCACACACAGAACTGGTAATGTATGTGCCTGTGCACCACCCAGGAAAAGAGATAGTGCTGCTACATATACACAGAATACAGAAGAAGGAATGGCCACAGCAGAGTGAGCCTGGTCACACTTCTGAACACACTCTGGATTGCTCTGTCCTTCGAACATTGTAGTACACATATCTGCAATATCTTAGCAATGGTCTAACCAATCAATCCAAAATTGGATTTCAAATACCTCAGCCTAATGCTGGGAAGAATGTCTTAATTTGCTTGTTCTCTTCACCCTATCTCTGACTCCTTTAATTGTCAACTAAAGCCCTTCAGCAGCTTTTCTCCTATGGAGCCATGTCTCCCATATCCTGCCCTGTGTAGTGAAGTTTTTAAAATTTTAGCTCTTATATTTAGGCCTATGATACATTTTGAGCTAATTTTTTAATATGGTATGAGGTAGGGGCCCAGCTACATTGTTTTGCATGTGGATGTCCAGTTGTCTCAGCACTATTTGTGAAAGACCATTCTTTTATCCAGAGAATGGTCCTAGCACACTTGTTGAAAATTAATTTAGCATAGATGTATAGATGTATGTCTGGACCACCAAGCTGATTCTATTGACCTATATGTGTATCTTATGCCAGCACTATACTATGTCTTAGTTCCAAGAACTCTGTGTTATATTTTGAAATTGGGAAGTATGAGTTCTTTGACTTTGTTCTTCTTCAAGGTTGTTTGGTTATTCTGGTTCCCTTGCAATTCCATATCAATTAATTTAAAGATCATTTTTCAATTTCTGCAGAAACAGACAGTTGGGATTTTGATAGGGATGGCATTGAGTCTGTTGATCATGGAATGTCTTTCCATTTAGATAAGTCTTCTTTAATTTATTTCAGTTATGGTTTATAGTTTTCAGTGTATAAGTCTTAGACTGTTTGTTAAATTTATTCCTAAAACTTTTCTTTTTGATGCTATTATAAATGGAACTGATTTCTAAATTTCACCTTCAAATTGTACAGCACTAGAAGATGGAAATGAACTCATTTTTGTGTGTGACTATCCTGGAATCATTTTTAGCTTTAATTTTTGTGTGTGTGTGTATTCTTTCAAATTTTTATATAGAGAATCATGTCATCTGTGAATAGAGATAGTTGTACTTCTTCCTTTCCAATGTAGGTGCCTTTTATTTCCTTTTCTTGTCTACTTACTCTAGCTAGAACTTCCATTACAAGGCTGAATGGAAGTGGTGAATGCAAACATCTTTGCCTTGTTCCTGATCTTAGGGGGAAAGCTTTCAGTCTTTTACCATTAAGTAGGATGTTAGCTGTGGCTTTTTCATATGTCCCCGGGGACATCTGGGATTCCCTAGATTAGTGAGATTCCTTCTTCCTCGATGTCTACAGCACCTAGCCCTTCTGTCTACAGAAATACTAACATCACCTTCTGTAGTCATTCCTGGCAAATGTATGTTTCACTGCGTTTCTATTGGTCTGGGTTCTCTACTAGGGTAAACTTCCTGTAAAGACCAGGAACAACTTTTTGTTCCAACTGTATCCCACCACCTGGCACAAGGCCTGAAACACACTGGGTACCCATACAACTTGGGTGCAAATGTCTGACTCAGACCATTCCAACTACCAGACATGGGTCCCAGAGGGTCTCCTTTGGCAGCCATCCTCTAGGTCTGTGTTTTCATTTGAGGTTGTGAGGGGAAGGCCTGGATCGAACGCTTTGTTTTGGTTACATATGGCTGCCAATAGTGGTCTCTGCTTTTCTCTGGGCCATTCTCAAACACCATGTTCAGAAGTATAAATGAGACTGACCAGGTCCTCAAGAACAAGCCATCCACCCAACAAAAATCCAGAACTCAAGTCGTGGCCAAGGATAACAACATCTGGAGCATATGGAAGGAATGGAGTGAGGGAGCCCAAGGGCAATAGGTCCTCACTAGCTCTGGAACATGGCCTGTGGCAAGTCCTACAGAACTTTTAGAACCCCAATCTGATGCCTACTGTATATGACTCTTGTCAGTGTCTGTGCTAAGACAACTGTACCATGGCTCAGTCAGGATGCCACCAACCCCATAACTACTGCCAACTGTGAATACTGGTCCTTCATGGAGGAACTTTTCCCACTAATCTAGGTACACAGGGTTTGCATGGTCAGGCAGTGCTCCTTGTTTTCAGTCGTGGCCAGACTGGCAGGCCCATGGCATGCACAACACCTGTCATACCCACCCAGACCCTTGGCCCAGAAGCACAGGACAACTGTACTTGTTCCTTATTTACCTTCTCCCATGCTGTTCACACCCCAAAACACAGGTATTGGGGTTCTGCTCTTGGCCTTCTCTTGTTCTCTCTCTTCCTCCCCTTTGGCCCTTTTGTTCATGTTTGTTTCAAAATTCTGTTTCAAAAATCTCCCACGATGCATGACTAGCTTGATACATGCCCTCCCTCCCCTGAGCACTCTGCTGCTCTGACATTTTCTGGGCAGGACCTGTGCCTCTACTCAGGCCATTCCCTCTGGTTGAAAAGGCTGTCAGCATGTACTTGCTCATCTTTTAGGGTCCTCCTTTATCATCCCTTTCTTTTCTTTTCTCTTCTTTTCTTCTGTCTTGTCTTGTTTTCTCTTCTTTTTTAGTAGGCTTCACACCCAGCTTGGAGCCCAATGTGAGGCTTGAACTCACAACTCTGAGATCAAGACCTGAGCTGAGATCAAGAGTCTGACACTTAGCTGATTGAGCCACTCAGGTGCCCCTTTACCATTCCTTTCTGATGCTTCAACCACTACTGACTTCCTAGTCTCTGGCTTCCTAATCTCTGGGTATAGAGTACTGGGAATGGCAGTCCTTGCATGATTGCTCTAATAACTTCAATCTTCCAGGTCTTTGGAGAATTGATGCAGGAGGTAGAACAGCAAACGGTCACAGCTGCTGTTACTAGTACTCATTACTACTACAAATACTATTGGACCTCTAGGGGCAGATCTCTGCTTGTTGCCCTCTTGTTGCTCCTGTTGTCCTGTATGCTAGTCTTGCACAAAGTAAGGGTACCCAAAATCTGTTCCATGAATACAGTAATTAGAAGCCATCCTTGTTTATTCATTAAAACAGTTCCTGTAAATGACTATTTGCAGCACTATAGACCTGAGGTGCTCATTCTATGACCTAAAAAGTATAAACCATAATGCTGAAAACCTTGTACAGAAGTCAGACCAATAGCTCATTTAGACTTTACATTCCATTTATGAAAAGGCTAATTTTATAAGGAGCAGTTAGCTTTCTTCCCCACGTTTTTTTTTCCTTTTAAATATTTTTAAGAGCAGGTTTAGGTTCACAGCAACAGCAAAACTTAGCAGAAAGTACAGTGAGTTCCTATATACCCCCTGCCCCCTGCAGCCTCCTCTGTCAATGTTCTGTACCAGAATGGCATGGCACGTTTGTTACCCACAGCTTTTTAAGTTCCTGATTCCAGGGATAAGGAGAATGAAGCTGAATAGATTTAGAAGTGTAATTAGAGTGTTAAAGAAGGAATAGCTCCCAAATGGGTCTTTTAAAAAATTATCTTAAGCATTAAAAATTTTTAATTCTGAAACTTTTTATTTTTTTAAATTCTGAAACATTTAAAACTCTGTAAACTCCATGAGCATTGGGCAACATGTGTACCATGTTCACTGCTCTATTATAAGCATCCAGAACAAAGCCTGACAGCTAGCAGGTGCTCAGTAAATATTTTTTGAATAAATGCAAACTAAATATACAGAAAAGCGTAGAAAGTAAAATGGAAAAATCTTCCATTAAACAAGTATTAACATTTTGCTGTATTCTCTGCTATCTCCCAAAATACTATGGGAGCATCTGAAGCCCCACCTTTCATGCTAATTCCTTATCTTCCTCTCCAGAGGTATATCTTTGTACTTAAAATTATCATTTATTCTCATGCACTTCCTATAATCTGACTAAATATGTGTATATCCAAAGGGAGTACTATATTACTAATACTAAATATATATATCCAAAGGTATACTATTATGGATTCTATTATTTCTGTTTTACACATTTACATAAATAGTATCATACTGCATGTATCCTAAAGCCTGCTTTTTCTATGTTCCTTGGTTAAAACCAAACCTTGAAATACCAATCAACACATAGCTGTCCCCTCATGCATGTACTGATGACTTTATCCAGTATACAGAAAAATTATCTTCAACTTTACTAGATATTAGCAAACCACTCTCTAAAGGACCTGTACAAATTTACACTACCACCAGCAGCTTATAAGAATTCCTGACCCTGTATATACTTACCAGTATTTGGCATTTGCACTTAAAGTGTCTGTCAATTTGAAGGGTGTGATGTGACTTGTATGTTGCTTCTTAGACTTTTGTAGTTCTTAAAAAAGATTTTATCTATGTATTTATTTTTGAGAGAGACAGAATACATGTGTATGCAGGTGTGTGGGAGGAGGGGTAGAGGGAAGGAGAGGGAGAGAGAATCTCAAACAGACTCTCCACTGGGGCCCAAATCAGGGCACTGAGATCATGACCCAGAGGAAACCAAGAGCTGGGTGCTGAACCAATTGAACTGCCAAGCGTCCCTTTCTCTATTTTAAGGCATATATCTTTCCCTTTAGGTTTTGCTGTAGTTTCAGTTTGTCGTTCAATTCTACATCTGAAAACCTAGATAAAATAAATTCTGAAAAAGTACATTAAATAGTAAAAATGTACATTAGTGGTAAAAGTGGCATAAAAGAAAACTTGAACCAACAAAAGTCTAAGAAATTAAAATGGGGGAAAAAAGAAATTAAAATGGGGTGTTCAGGCAAGATGGTGGAAGAGTAGGGTCCCCAAGTCACCTGTCCCCACCAATTTACCTAGATAACTTTCAAATTATCCTGAAAACCCACAAATTCAGCCTGAGATTTAAAGAGAGAACAGCCGGAGCGCTACAAAGAGAAGAGTTTGCGCTTCTAACAAGGTAGGAAGACGGAAAATAAATAAATAAGTAAATAATAAATAAATAATCAAGTGGGGGATGGCCCCGCGAAGAGCCAGGCAGAGGGGGTCAGCGAAAGCCTCCAGGACAGGAAAGTCCAGTCCCAGAGAAGCAAGAACTTTAAAAATCTGCACCGGTTTCTTCCCAGAGGGAAAGGCACTCACAAGGAACTTGGGAAGGAGAAGAAGGAGAAGTTCCCAAGAAGGGCAGTGGAACCTCCAGGTTCCCGGGGTCTCTAACAAAGGAAGTGTGCCCCGGGGGAGAGCATACCACACACGGCAGAAAGATCCATCAAGGGCTGGAGCACGCACCCGGCAGGGCCTTGGGAGAAGCTCAGGTGGCAGCTCCAGGTGGAGGGGGCTGCATGCCAGGGAACACAATTCCAGTGGTGTAGGCCCTGATTCCCAGGGCACTGGGGGACACATCCCAGGATCCTGCACTCCCCCTTGGGACAGGCAGAGGCTGGGAGGGCCCAGGAAAGCAAGGATGCTCCTGCCACCGGGTGCCCCAGAGCTGTGCAGATCAGTGCTCCCTGTCCCCCCTTCCAGTGTCTGCACTGGGAGCTGTGGTAGTTACTGTGGTAGCTGACTCCGGAGCTGGGGAGCTGGCCGCCGCCAGTGTGATTGTTCCTCCTGGTGACACCCTGTGCCCGGGACTGAGTGGGGGCCCAAGGAACAGAGGCCTCACGGGATAAACAGGTCCCACTGAGCTGTGCTCCTGGCAGGGGGTGGGACAGCTCCTCCAGGTGCACACACCTGAGAGTCAGCACAGCAGGACCCTCCCCAAGAAGATCAGCTGTAGGACAAGGGAAGAGCAAGTTCTTGACCAAACAGCGCTGGAAAGCTCAGGGGAAGTTGAGGGATTCACAGTATATAGAACCAGAGGATACAGCGCCTTTTGTTGTTGTTGTTGTTTGTTTGTTTTTACTTTTTTCCTATTATTTTCTTCTTTTTTCCAGTACAACTCGTTTTTAGCCACTCTGCACTGAACAAAATGACTACAAAGAAGAACTCACCACAAAAGAAAGAAGCAGAAACAGTCCTTTCTCCCACAGAGTTAAGGAATTTGGATTACAATTCGATGTCAGAAAGCCAATTCAGAAGCACAATTATAAAGCTACTGGTGGATCTGGAAAAAAGCATAAAGGATTTGAGAGAATTCATGACTGCAAAACTTAGATCTAATCAGGCCGAAATTAAAAATCAATTAAATGAGATGCAATCCAAATTGGAGGGCCTAACGACAAGGGTTAATGAGGTAGAAGAATGAGTGACATAGAAGACAAGTTGATGGCAAGGAAGGAGCTGAGGAAAAAAAAAAGAAAAGCAATTAAAAGATCATGAGGAAAGGTTAAGGGCAATAAATGACAGCCTCAGAAGGAAAAAACTACATTTAATTGGGGTTCCAGAGGGCGCTGAAAAGGACAGAGGACCAGAAAGCGTATTTGAACAAATCATAGCTGAGAACTTCCCTAACGTGGGAAGGGAAACAGGCATTCAGATCCAGGAGACAGAGAGATTCCCCCTAAAATCAATAAAAACAGTTCAACACCTAGACATTTAAAAGTGCTACTTGCAAAATCCAAAGATGAAGAAAAAAATCATTAAAGCAGCAAGGGACAAGAGATCCCTAACTTATATGGGAAGAAATATTAGATTGACAGCAGACCTCTCCACAGATACCTGGCAGGCCAGAAAGGGCTGGCAGGATATATTCAGGGTCCTAAATGAGAAGAACATGCAGTCACGAATACTTTATCCAGCAAGGCTCTCATTCAGAATAGAAGTAGAGATAAGGAACTTCCAAGATAGGCAGAAACTGAAAGACTATGTGACCACCAAACCAGCTCTGCAAAAAATATTAAGGGGAACTCTGTAAAAGAAAGAGGAAGCCCAAAGAAATAAACCACAAAAACAGAGACTGAATAGGTATTATGATGACACTAAATTCATGTCTTTCAATAGTAACTCTGAATGTGAATGGGCTTAATGAACCCATAAAAAGATGCAGGGTTTCAGACTGGATAAAAAAGGAAGACCCATCTATTGGCTGTCTACAAGAGACTCATTTGAAACCTAAGGACACCTACAGCCTAGAAATAAAATGTTGGAGAAACATTTACCATTCAAATGGTCCTCAAAAGAAAGCTGGGGTAGCACTCTTCATATCAGATAAATTAAAGTTTATTCCAAAGACGATAGTAAGAGATGAAGAGGCACACTAAATCATACTTGAGGATCTATCCAACAAGAGGACCTAACAATCATGAATATTTATGCCCCTAATGTAGGAGCTGCCAAGTATATCAATCAATTAATAACCAAAGTTAAGACATATTTAGATCATAATACATTTATACTGGGAGACTTCAACACAGCACTTGCTGAAAATGACAGATATTCTAAGTACAACATCTCCAAAGTAACAAGAGCTTTAAATGATACCCTGGACCTGATGGATTTCACAGATATTTACAGAACATTGCATCCAAATGCAACTGAATACACATTCTTCTCAAGTGTACATGGAACTTTCTCCAGAATAGACCACATACTGGGTCACAAATCAGGTCTTAACTGATACCAAAAGATTGGGATTTTTCCCTGCATATTTTCAGACCATAATGCTCTGAAACTAGAGCTCAATCACAAGAAGAAATTTGGAAGAAATTCAAGTACATGGAGGTTAAAGAGCATCCTGCTAAAAGATGAAGTGTCAACCGGGAAATTAGGGAATTAAAAAGATTCATGGATAGTAATGAGAAAGAAGATACAACTGTTCAAAATTTTTGGGATACAGCAAAAGCAGTCCTGAGAGGGAAATACAAGCATCCCTCAAAAAAATTGGAAAAAACTCAAATACACAAGCCAACCTTTCACCTAAAGGAACTGGAGAAAGAACAGCAAATAAAACCTACACCCAGCAGAAGAAGAGAGTTTATAAAGATCCAAGCAGAACTAAATGAAATAGAGACCAGAAGAACTGTAGAACAGATTAAGAAAACCAGGAGTTGGTTCTTTGAAAGAATTAATAAGATAGCTAAACTATTAGCCAGCTTTATTAAAAACAAAAAAGACTCTAATTAATAAATCACGAATGAAGAAGGAGAGATCACAACCAATACCAAGGAAATACAAATTATTTTAAAAACATATTATGAGCAGCTATAAGCCAATAGTTTAGGCAATGTAGAAGAAATGGACACATTTCTGGAAAACCACAAATTACCAAAACTGGTAGAGGAAGAAAGAGAAAACCTGAAAAGGCCGATAACCAGGGAGGAAATCGAAGCAGTCATCAAAAACCTCCCAAGACACAAAATCCAGGGCCACATGGCTTCCCAGGGGAATTCTAAAAACGTTTATACAAGAAACAATACCTATTCTTTTTTTTTTTCCTTAACAATACCTATTATTTTTTAAATAAATTTATTTTTTATTGGTGTTCAATTTACCAACATACAGAATAACACCCAGTGCTCATCCCATCAAGTGCCCCCCTCAGTGCCCGTCACCCATTCACTCCCACCCCCTAACTAGTGCCTAGTTAGCTTGTGTATTTTAGTTTTTTCCAATTTTTTGAGGGAGGCTTGTATTGCAATGTATTTCCCTCTTAGAACTGCTTGTGCTGTATCCCAAAGATTTTGAACATTGTATCTTCATTTTGATTAGTTTCCATGAATCTTTTTAATTCTTCTCTAATTTCCTGGTTGACCCTTTCATCTTTTAGCAGGATGTTCTTTAACCTCCATGTATGTGAATTTCTTCCAAATTTCTTCTTGTGACTTCTAGTTTCAAAGCATTGTGGTCTGAAAATATGTAGGGGACATTCCCTATCTTTTGGTATTGTTGAGATCTGAATTGTGACCCAGTATGTGGTCTATTCTGGAGTGTATCATTTAAAGCCCTTGTTTCTTTGGTGACGTTCTGCTTAGAATGTCTGTCTTTTGCAGTAAGTGCTGTGTTGAAATTTCCTACTATTAGTGTATTATTATCTAAGTATGTCTTTATTTTAGTTATTAATTGATTGATATCCTTGGCAGCTCCCACATTAGGGAAATAAATATTCATGTTTGTTAGGTACTCTTGTTGGATAAAGCCTTTAAGTTTGATATAGTGTCCCTCTTCATTTCCTATTACAGTCTTTGGAATGAACTTTAATTTATCTGATTGAAGATTGCTATCCCAGCTTTCTTTTGAGGACCAATTGAATGGTAAATGGTTCTCCAACCTTTCATGTTCAGGCTGGATGTGTCTTTAGGTCTAAAATGAATCTCTTGTAGACAGCAAATAGATGGGTCTTGCTTTTTTATCCAGTCTGAAACCCTGTGTCTTTTGATGGGATCATTTAGCCCATTCACATTCAGAGTACCTATTGAAAGATATGAGTTTTGTGTCCTTGTAATATCTATTCAGTCCCTGTTTCTGTGGATTATTTCTTTGGGCTTCCTCTTTCTTTTACAGAGTCCCCCTTACTATTTCTCGCAGAGTGGGTTTGACGGTCACATAGTCTTTCAGTTTCTGCCTATCTTGGAAGCTCTTTCTCTCTCCTTCTATTCTGAATGAGAGCCTTGCTGGATAAAGTATTCTTGGCTGCAGGTTCTTCCCATTTGGGACCCTGAATATACCATGCCAGCCCTTTCTGACCTGCCAGGTCTCTGTGGAGAGGTCTGCTGTTAATCTGATATTTCTCCCTATATAAATTAAGAATCTCTTTTCTCTCACTGCTTTAAGGATTTTCTTTTTATCTTTGGAATTTGCAAGTTTCACCATTCACAATCATGAATATTTGTTCAAATATGCTTTGTGGCCCTCTGTCCCTCTTGACATTTTCTGGAATTCCAATTATACGTAGATTCTTCCTTCTGAGGCTATCATTTATTTCCCTAAGCCTTTCCTCATGGTCTCTTAATTTTTTTTCTCTTTTGTCCTCAGCTTCCTTTCTTGCCATCAACTTGTCTTCCTTGTCACTCATTCTTTCTTCCATCTTATTAACCCTAGTGTTTAGGACATTCAGTTTGGATTGCATCTCATTTAAGTTGTTTTTAATTTCGACCAAATTAGATCTAAATTCTGCAGTAACAAAGTCTCTAGAGTCTTTTATGCTTTTTTCCAGAGCCACCAGTAGCTTTATACTTGTGCTTCTGAATTGAATTTCTGACATCGAATTGTAATCTATATTCTGTAACTCTGTGGCAGAGAGTACTATTTCTGCTTCTTTCTTTTGTGGTGAATTCTTCATTCTAGTCATTCTAGTCATTTTGCTCAGTGCAGTGTGGCTGTATGAGCAGGCTGAGTCAATAATATCAACCACGACCTTAGTAAATTTCACCTTAGATGATTCTTGCTATAAGGTAAAACCCTTCTCTCTGTAGCGTTATGGCTGTTCTCTCTTTAAATCTCAGGTCAAATGCATAGGTGTTTAGGATGTTTTGAAAGTTATTTAGGTATGTTGGTGGGACAAGTTGAGTTTAGGACCCCTACTCTTCCACCATCTTGCTCTGCCCTAAATATTTCAATTAAAAGAGAGCCTTTCATATTGCATTTTAAAACTCTCTTAACTTGCTATTTATAAGAGTTATGTTTAAACTAATAGAAACATTACATTTAAAAGAATGGAAGCTTTAATGTCATACAAACACTACCAAAAGGAAGCTAATGCTGCTCTCTTTATACCAAGGTAGATGTTAAGGCAAAAAACATTATTGGAGATAAAGAAGAACTTTAATATTAGCAAAAAGTTCATTTTTAAGGATGATATAATCCAAATCAAATTTGTATGTTCCTAATAACATAGCTCCTAAATATTTAAAGCAATTAGAAACATTAAAAATCCTGATTGAAAAATCTAAGCATACTTTCTCAGCATCTGATAGAATAAGTAGACAAATAAATATAGTAAGACTTGACTTACTGACTTATTTGCATTAAGACATAGAAACGAATTTGCATGATTTCAATCCTTCTTAATTTGTTAAAACATGATTGATTTTCAGTGTTTTTTATGTACTTGAAAATAATGTGTATTCTATCTTTGTTGAAGGCAATAAGTCAGAAATTAAGGACAAAAATCTAATTAGAAAATCCACATATATTTAGACTAATAATACACTTCTGAATAACCCATGGGCCAAAGAAGATATTTAGATATAAATTAGAAAAAATTTTGAACTGAATGGTAATGCAAATAATAGAAACGTCTCTAATGCAACTTAATCTGGTTGAAGGAAAAAATATAGCCTTAAGCTTGCAATAGAAAAGATGAAGGGCCTTCATATATTTATTTTAACTTCACTCTTGAATGATACTTTATTTGGATAAGGCATTATTATTAGCACTTTGAAGTACTTTGAAGTTATTAGTGAAGTTATTATTTTGTTACTGCTAAGAAGTAGGCTTTTACTCTAGTAGTGTTCTAGAGTTCTCTCTGCTTGGTTGCTTTTAATATCTCCTACTTGCCTTTGGTATACTGGAGTTTCATTATGATGAACAGCTAATTGTGATTGTTGAATTAAACATTCATATCTTTATCTATTTTAGAAAATTTGTAGCCATGAATGCTTCAAATATCATTTCTTACTCTACTTATTTTCCTTTTGGAATACCTTTAGATATATGAATGTTTCTCAAATACCCTGTGTTACCACTAAATAGGACTGATTTTTAGATGATTTCCCAATTTGTAGGTTCTCAGACTGCATGAGTTGATGTAAAAATGAACCCTATATCCATGTAATGTATAGGCCCAAGATTTTAAATTCTCAAAGAGTCTATTTTTTTTTTTTTTTACTAATACAGACCCAGAACCCAGAGAGCAAGAGTTGAATGGAATTAAAAAAAAAATCCACCCTCCTACTGATAGTTCAAGCTCTTACAGGGCCTCGGTTTTGAGTAAGAGTTTTAGTCCTATCTCATGCCTTGTATAGGTGAAAGGCCTGATCCTCTGTTCCCAAGTGGATAACAACAACTCTAGCCACTATGATTTCAGGCAAATACCCCCCTTTTCCTCATCAACTATAGTGTCAGAGTGTATTATTGTCTATTGTCATCTTCAGAGCCTCCCGATGCTGGCAGTTGGAAGCTCTCTTCTACTGCTATGCAGTTCAGGTAAATTTTTGAAACATATACAGCAAATAAGTTTTAAGGTTATCTCAGCTTACGAGCTGGAAGAACTGGAAGATATAATTTTATTTTTACATAAAACATTAGCTGAATTGCAGCTTCTAAGACTTTAAACTCATCAAGAAGCTAATAAGAAATTAAATCTCAAGAGAAATCATGGAAAATACCAGATTGATGAATGTTTAAAAAAAATCTTTTTTTTTTTTACCAACACCCAAAACACTTCTACCCAAGGATGTTTTATATACCTCTTAACACTGTTAATAAACATACTTTCCCCCTAGCCGCAAGAAGAAAAAGAAACAATTGAGCTGCATAGAGAGAAACCTAAATTTTGGATATAGTCAATTTTCAGCAGAAAATAAATAAAGACAGGGTTCCTGGATGGCTCAGTCAGTTAAGCACCTAGCTCTCGATTTTGGTCCAGGTTATGGTCTCAGGGTTGTGAGATCAAGCCCTGTATCACACTCTATGCACTGTGGGGAGTCTGCTTGAGACTCTTTCTCTCTCCCTCTCTCTCTGCCCTTTCACCCACTTGTGCATGCTCTCTCTCTCTTTCTCTCTAAAATAAAAAAGTCTTTAACAAAAAATGAAAACAAAACTAACTGCTATTAAGGATTTGTTAAAAAATGTAACCTATTAAGATCATTATTTATGTGCTAATTTCCTATGCCTTTTCTCCCATGGTTCTTGGCCACAGTGCTGATATCTGGGATGTTAACTTCAGTCGTAGATCATAACCATTGGTGATGGTGTTAGGGAAAGCAGAAGAAAATATTAAGCACTGATTAAGCATCTACTATATGCCAAATACTGTGTTAGGAACTTTGCATTCAATATTTCAACCAATGGAGTATCGTTAGTCCTATTCTAGAGATGAGAAAATTCAGGCACCAGATTAAATAACCTGCCCCAGGCCAAGCAGTTCACCAAGGCTGGAGCCAGGGCTTAATCTCAGCTGGGTCTGACCTTGAAGCCCATGCTAGGTCTACTTTATTACAAAAACTGTTACAATATCTGCTGACACTTAATTATAAAGAAAAAATATATCAAAGTCTCTAGGCTCATTTATAGAAAGGGGAAATAAATGCACTCAAATTTAGGATAAAAATGCAAAAATATTCAAGCAGAAAGAATTTACTATGTAGTCCTTGGCCATTCAGAATATTTTTTTTTTCAATAGAATTAGCAATTTGCTCATCTTCAGAAGGCTGAGCTGTGTTTGCATAACAATTCATTTAATGTATAAAATATTTTTCTGGAATGTGCCAAACCCTAAAAGCTTATGTGAAACCAAAAAGAGGTTCTAAACCTCTCTACGTTCCAAAGCTGCAAATTTGAATGGATCCCAACACAGCAGGGGTTAGGAAGCTCCCAGTAAAGTAGTGTGGAAGTGTGTAGGGGAAATGATCACTGTGTTTGCTGACAGAAGTGCAAAGGGATTTGTGTATAGGGAACTGCTTTTCTCCTGACTTCTGAGAAGCAGCAATGTAAGATAATCCTGGAAGGGCAGAGGCTCTGAGGCTTAACTACATGGCAGTAATTCCCCACCCATATGGTCACAAGACTGATTTTACCTTTGCTTTTCCTGACTCTCAAATCTGTTCAGAGAAGGTCTATATAGAGCATCTGCTTGGTGTTTGTGACAGTGCTATGCAATGTTGGGCCATAAGGAGGGATAAAACATATGCCCTGTCATCAAAAACCTGATGGAGAAGGCCAAGCGCACTTTACTACACACAAATCATACCAGCAGAAGTACCAAATGAAGGGTATAGAATGATCTCAGTTCTGTTTAAATGAATAGAAAAAAAATATGGAAGGAAAATACTAAAATGTTAAGAATAAATCTAATTGGGAAAAGGGATTACAGGTAATTTTGTCCTATTTATGCTTTTTCATTCTTAGATTTTTTTATCATAGTCATTCTCATTGCTAACAATATAATGTGCTTCTATTAAATGTTTTATAAAACATCTTATTTATGATGTAGTGTAGTTTCATAACAAATTTATTGGCTTTAATATATTATTGAAAATATAGAATATAATCCTGTTCTAGAGATTTGTAGCAAGGTAAATAAGATTGCAATCAAAGTTTAATTCGAATTATCAGAAACCTTAAAATTTTAGATACATTTTGACTCAGCAAATCTATTTCTAGAAGTTTGGCTTAAGAAAATAATCATGGGGGATCCCTGGGTGGTGCAGCGGTTTGGCGCCTGCCTTTGGCCCAGGGCGCGATCCTGGAGACCCAGGATCAAATCCCACGTCGGGCTCCTGGTGCATGGACCTGCTTCTCCCTCTGCCTGTGTCTCTGCCTCTCTTTCTCTCTGTGTGACTATCATAAATAAATAATATATAAAAAAAAAGAAAGAAAATAATCATGGAAGAATACAAAGATATATGTGGAGGACACCCATTAAGGTGCTGTTTAAAACACTAAAAAATTGTAAATAAGACCTAAATGTTTAATAATAGAATATAAACTAAAACTATTATGATATGTCCATAAAATGTAGCCATGAAAATAATAGGAATATTTAATGACATCCAGAGAAGCCACAATATATTAAGTGGAGGGAAAAAAATACATGCTGAAACAAAACATACAGTAGGAGCTCTATTTTGTTAATAAAAAATTTTATAGGGATCCCTGGGTGGTGCAGCGGTTTGGCGCCTGCCTTTGGCCCAGGGCGCGATCCTGAAGACCCATGATCGAATCCCACATCGGGCTCCCAGTGCATGGAGCCTGCTTCTCCCTCTGCCTGTGTCTCTGTCTCTCTCTTTTTCTCTCTCTGTGACTATCATAAATAAATAAAAATTAAAAAAATAAATAAATAAAAAATTTTATAGATGGAATAACAGTTGGCCAAATATACACTAAAATGTTAATAGCAATGATTTCTAGGTTAGGAGATTATGAGTGGTTTTTCAAACAAAATTCTATAACAAACATACATTGCTTTTGTAATAATAGTTGATGAAAAGTAAAACATCAGAGGAGGGGTACCTGGGCGGCTCAGTTGGTTAAGCGTCTGCCTTCAGCTCTGGTCATGACCCTCGGGTCCTGGGATTAAACCTCACATCAGGCTCCCTGATCCGTGAGAAGTCTCCTTCTCCCTCTCCCTCTGCCTTTCCTCCTGGCTTATACTTACTCTCTCTCAAAAAAATAAATAAAATCTTTTTTAAAAATCAAAAGATAAAATTTTATCTTGACACATAGAACATTAATCCACATCTTTTGCCACATTCACAAGCTGCTTCTCCATTAAAATCCACACCTAATGTGGCCTTGACATAGTTCATAACATCCACTGTTGAAGGTCTGCAGGCTCTCTGCCTAGGACCCCCCAAAAGAACGGGGAAATTATTCTACGTAATAAGAATCACCATCGTGTTTGGATCTTGAACAGCAAGAAAGCTGGCTGCCTTCTGGCCTCATGGAGCTGTCTCCCTGTGGCCCTGCATAGATGCATCCAGGGTCAGAATGGTGCAGTACATCCTTGGGCTGCACTCTGTGCCTTGGGCTGTGTCCTGGCCCCATGTTCATGGGCTAGCATGAGCCGCACAGCGCAAGGTCAGTGCCCCTACACTGTCTGCCTGTGCACACTGGCTGCACTCTTGTCATTGGTCATGGGGCTGCTACAGCACCATGGCAGACATGCTTAAAGAAAGCCTTATTGGAAGTACAGAAGAGTGGGTCTACTCGAGATGTGGGTGAGATGCAACAGTACCCTGAAGGGG
The DNA here is from genome assembly GCF_048164855.1 of Canis lupus baileyi. Lineage (NCBI taxonomy): Eukaryota > Metazoa > Chordata > Mammalia > Carnivora > Canidae > Canis > Canis lupus. Next base: position 25,920,429 of record NC_132857.1, on the reverse strand, counting down.
TCTCATTCTCCCTGTTGCTGCTTCAAGGCCAGGGAAGTGCTCTTCCTGACTTCACCCCTCCATTAATGCAGACCACCTGGGGCAGTGCACCCCAAGGCACTACAGACAGTGTTGAGGGAGGGAGGTGGAGAAGACTGTTTTAAAACCTGCTAAATTGCCTGAAGCAGGAGAAAGGAGAAGCCAGATGAAGGGGTAATCTGGGAGAGCAGGTACTTGCGAACAATTATTAGGCACTTACTTGCCAATTATTTTCCCAAAATTTCACCTGTCTCTCACATCAGTTAGTGCCTTTAAAATCCTTTTCTCTTGGGGCAGATGGCTGCAATCTGAAAGGAGGCAGAGGCACTGATGAAATGAAGCATATCCAAAGGAGAGCTCTTTTTACTGGGCTCCAAACCAGTCTGCCCATGAGTTTGGTAGTGGAGGTCCTGAGCTCTATCCTGCAGTCCCCTGCCAGCTCCCTTCTGCCTCCGGTGTACAGACCTGCTGCACTTCCACATTCCTCAGGCTCAAACCCCTCAAAGTCAACCTCTCCAGCCTACACAGGATCCTCTCTCCCTTCAGCCTCCTTAGCAGGGGTGTCTGAGCTATGCTTTCTAGCAACAGTGTCTCCATTGCTTTTTGTGTATAAATAGCAGCTTTTTAATGAGACTAGGAACTCCCTGCTGTACATACCTCTTGGAATGTCTGTCTGGCTCACATAGGCAATTATGACTGTGCTGGCTTCAGATGATTACACACGCTAAGGTAATCAGGATCCTCCTCAAAGGATCTCTAACTCTAACTGGGAATGAGAGACGCTTGACTTCTCTATGAGAACAGACTGTAACATTTGACCTTGGACACTGTGGGCTGCTTCAGGAAACCTGCAGAAGGTACTACTTTCTTTTCTAAACAGACTAAGAAGGAAGCTGATGCAGAGAAAAGCAGCATAAGACACCACACACACACACACACACACACACACACACACACACACACATGCACGCACAGACACACACACACAAGACACATAAGCACCTACCAGATTCCTAGACTGCATTCTGGCTTTCTTATATCATATCCCTTCTTTTGCCTAAACTAGTATCTCTTATTTTAAATCACTTGCCTCTAGTCTATGGGAGCCCATCCTTTCTTCTTCAGTGGATCTTAACATATGTCAGGTTTTCAGTTAAGACTTTTAGATTCAGGGATCCCTGGGTGGCGCAGCGGTTTGGCGCCTGCCTTTGGCCCAGGGCGCGATCCTGGAGACCCGGGATCGAATCCCACGTCGGGCTCCCGGTGCATGGAGCCTGCTTCTCCTTCTGCCTATGTCTCTGCCTCTCTGTCTCTCTCTCTGTCTGTGTGACTATCATAAATAAATAAAAAAAAAAAAAAAAAAAAAAGACTTTTAGATTCATTGAGAACTGTCTATATGATTTTCTGAAATTTCCTGGAGGAAGAGTTTCCACCTTCATTTTTACTCTGCCCATCAAAGTCAGTTAGTTGCTGGCACTATTACCAGCTGATTCTAGTGAGCATAATTCAGAAGTTCCTTTATAACTTCTCACCCTACAGCCTAACCTCAGAGTCTAGGAATGGCTTACGGCACCCCACGGGGCAGATGCAGGCAAGAAACTGAACAGTGAAGTCAGCATTTCTCCTGTGTTCCTCAGACATACACATACATGTGCACACATACACACATGCACACACATAAGAATTATGAAATAAAAAAGCACTACATAAAAATTAGAAAATTATGGTTCTGAGACACTGTAACCTGCATTTTCCAAACTGATTTGATCTATGGATTTCTCTTTCACTGAACATTGATCAAGACTGGTGCTCCAGGCCACATACTCTGGGATATATGTTTCGAGCTTCACTTTCATACGAATGGCCTTGGACAAGCTCCCCATGCATCAATTTCCTTATTTTTCAAAGACCAAACAGAAGCCCCAGATTAGAGACAGCTAGAATGGAACAAACATGGAAATCTGATAGACCTGAGGTCAACTCGAAAATAATTAGTCAGCTGTGTAATGTTATCACTGTAAGTTAGTTAAACTCTGTGAGCTCCCACTTCTCTTATTTATGAAATAGGATGGTTGTGGGGACAACATAGAAAAATCCTTAATGTGCCATTTCTTCTTTCTCTTCCTCATTTGTACAGTGTTCTTTCAACTATTGACTGCAGAGGGTGGGTGGAGAGGTGTCTAACCCTCAGGTCTGGATCACCTAAATTAGTGTGTTAAAATGTCCGGATTTGTTTTCATCAGATACAGTAAGACACGTGGACAAGGAAATGACTGTCATGAAGGCATAAGTTAATACAGTTTCCTACACATAGGAAAGATGATCTGCCACACAGGGCTACATGTGGGAAGCACCAATGTTAGGTAGCACAGAGTAGGGGAAACATGGGTGGTTTCAGTGGGGAAAGCAAGGTGACATGGAGTAACCAGGCTTAGACTTAACTAGTTTGAATAATTTCAGCAGATGCTGGGGTCTAGAGATTGCCTCCAGTTGCCTGGTCTCTGAGCCTGGGATGATTAAGGCTGGAGGACAGCGGTGCTGAGTGTAAGAGCCCCAAAAAGGAGGTGGTTGGGAGAGTGAGCTCTGGATTGGTTAGCCTGCATTTAAAGAGAATGACTCTTGATGGAGTCCCAATAGTTCATTTTTGCTTTTGTTTCTTCTGCCTTCGTGGATGTATCTTGCAAGAAGTTACTGTGGCCAAGTTCAAAAAGGGTGTTGCCTGTGTTCTCCTCTAGGATTTTGATGGAATCTTGTCTCACATTTAGATCTTTCATCCATTTTGAGTTTATCTTTGTGTCTGGTGCAAGCGAGTGGTCTAGTTTCATTCTTCTGCATGTGGAAGGAGCCTCGGTGTCCAACGAAAGATGAATGGATAAAGAAGATGTGGTCTATGTATACAATGGAATATTACTCAGCCATTAGAAATGACAAATACCCACCATTTGCTTCAACGTGGATGGACTGGAGGGTATTATGCTGAGTGAAATGAGTCAATCGGAGAAGGACAAACATTATATGTTCTCATTCATTTGGGGAATATAAATAATAGTGAAAGGGAAGAGAAGGGAAGGGAGAAGAAATGGGTAGGAAATATCAGAAAGGGAGACAGAACATAAAGACTCCTAACTGTGGGAAACGAACTAGGGGTGGTGGAAGGGGAGGAGGGCGGGGGGTGGGAGTGAATGGGTGACGGGCACTGAGGGGGGCACTTGACGGGATGAGCACTGGGTGTTATTCTGTAGGTTAGCAAATTGAACACCAATAAAAAATAAATTTATTATTAAAAAAAAATAAACCACTGAGCCACCCGGGCTGCCCCATAAAAATAAATAAATAAATAAATAAATAAATAAATAAATAAATAAATAATAAATAAAAAAGAGAATGGCTCAGGGCAGCCCCAGTGGCCCAGTGGTTTAGCGCCACCTTCGGCCTGGGGTGTGATCCTGGAGACCCAGAATTGAGTCCTGCATTGGGCTCCTTGCATGGAGCCGGCTTCTCCCTCCGCCTGTGTCTCTGCCTCTCTCTCTGTGTTTGTCATGAATAGATGGATAAAATCTTTAAAAAAAATAAAGAAAGAAAGAAAATGGCTCAGATGAGTGTTTGTTCCCAGGAAAGAGGCAGCCTGGGAGTGGCTTTCTCTCCAGTGTTGGCAAGGCCCCAAGATGTCAAAGCACTCGCAAATAAAAGCATGACAAATGCAATTCTTTGTACACTCAGAAGAAGGGGATCTGATCCCCGCTGTTTATTGATTCCCAAGTTGTCAACATGTTCAGAACTTAGGTCAGCATCTTCCTTCCCTAAACCTGTTTGTCCTGGACTACTTATCTTAGAGAGAGTATCTCCATCTACCCAGGCATCCAAGTCAAACACCTTTGTCATAGACAAAGGACTTCCTGCCCAATGCTGGAAAGTGATGGTAGCCTTCAGTGACAGTCCCTGTAGGGACTGTCATAGCCTTAGGGAGCCACCTTATCCAGGGCTTTGCTGCTCTATCCAGTGGTCCGTCAGTCTATGTGGAAGGATAGAGGTCTAGCCATCTTGGCCCAAATCAAGACCACTCTGAATGTCCTTCCTCTCATTTCATAGATATTGATTGTGTCTGAGTCTGTTTCTCAGGTAACCCAACCCATGACACCAATCTATTACCAAGTTTTGGCAACATCTCCTACTCCACATCTGTGAGGTCTGCTTTCAAGTCTTCCCCTACTATTAGTGTTTTAGTTCATGGCCACTGTCATGTGTTGCTTAGATAACCACAAGAGACTCTAGGGAGTCTGCCTTCTGGCCAGAAATCTATATTGGAACTTTCAGGTCTGATCACAGGCAATTACACCTGCAGTCTCTGAAGGGAGTTGTAGTCAGGGCTCAGGCATCTTGGCCAGCTATGCTTCCACATATACTTGCATTCCTAGCCTAGGTGCCTCTGTTTGGAGATCTCTTTATTTGGGGCCTTCAGGCAAGGCCTTACTCAGGTGCTTCTACAGACACTTCCTTATAATAGTAGTGAGGAGAGAAACCTTGAAGACTCTTTTCTTCACTTTGACTCAGGACCTAGCACTTCTGCTCCCAACCCTGGCCCCCTGTCCATAACAAGTCAGGAGTCTTTTGTTCTATCCTCTCTCAGCACTGAGACATTCTCCCCACCAGCTCTGATACTTGGGGAAATGAAACACTGGGGGAGCCAGTGCTTTGTCGTCTTCCTTATATATCATAGTGAGTGATCAAAGGCTTGAGTGATGCTTCATTTTGGCTGGTGTTAATTAGTTACTCCAATATGTGGGAACTTCAGCCCAGTGCAGTTCAGGATGGACTCCTAATTTTTCTCCTTATATAAAAATGAAAACGATCTTTTAAGACATTAACCAAGATAGACCATACTCTGTGCCATAAAATCAAGCTTTAAAAATTTTAAAGGAAATAAGTCATAGAAAATATGTTCTCTATTGAACATATTTGAATTAAATTATTTGAACATAATTGAATTAAAGTAGAAATCAATAAAAGATATTTGGAAGAATTCCTAAGTATTTGGAAATTTTAAAAAAATCAACGTAATTTACAGATAAAAGAAGTCACAAGGGAAACTAAGAAATATTTTAAATTAAATAAAAATATAACATCAAAATTTGTGAGATATAGCTAACGCAGTGCTTAAGAGGGAGACTCAAGTTTAAATGCTTCTGTGAGAAAAGATGAAAGGTTTCAAATTAACTATTTACACTTATACCTTTAAGAAATTAGGAAAAAACAGCAAAAAAACCAAAGAAAGCAGAAGACAGGGAATAATAATGGTAAGAGAAGAAATCAATGAGATTAAAAACAGAAAAACAGAAAAAAAGTGAATGAGGCCAAAAGTTGGTTCTTTGGAAAGTCAATAAAATTGACAAACCTCTAGTTAGATCGACTGAAAAAAAAAAAAAAAAAAAGACCACAACAGCAAGTTTCCCCAGGCCTAGATAATTCTACTGTTGAATTCCATTAAACACTTCAGGAAAAATAATCCCAAATCTACATAATCTCCTCTCGACATAGAAAAGAACAATTCAACAATGTTGAATGTTAGCTGAGCCCTGTTTCCCAGAAAACAGAAAAACCTCCCTCCTTTTGTGATCCTTCTGTATTCTGAGAATACAAAGGACCACCCTTATCTCCCATATCTTGAGATAAGACCACTTCTGTCCTTCTGCAAGACTCCCTTGTTTAATAAAACCGCAAATTTTCTCTCTTTTCTCTGCGACTTTTCTCCCTATTGCAATGGCTTAAATCAAACCATCTCAATTGCCCAGTGCACTTCATCTTTAGTGGTTTTAGTGCTGTGATTTGTGCCGTCCCAGAGCCAGCCTTCAGATCCCAATTTGGTCCCCCCAGGTGATGGTGATGAGTCTCTCCTTCCTGATTGGTGATTCAGAAACAATAGTGTGTCAGGCTTATGGTCCTGAGCTCCGGACTTGTGTCCAGCAGGAGCATGGTAAGGATTTGATTTCGATTCCTTTTGAGTGCTCACTTAATTTCTGGTGCTGACTTCTTTTGGTTTCATGGTCTGACCATTTGGTGATCTCTGAAAACTGTTGAGTGAAGATGGCAGAGAATCTGGTTTGTTAGTCTTCTGCTTGTCTGTTTGTCTATCTTAAGCTCAAGTCAATTAAGAATTCCATGCCCACCAGGAGGTGGTATCTGGACTGGTGAGTTTTGTATGCATGTAAAATGGCTGAAATTTTATAAATGAAGCTTATAAACTTTCTCTGTATGTTCACCTGACTGTAATTCAGAAAGGACTTTGCTTCTCATTGTGCAAATATATAATATTTTCCTAACTTCAGGCAGTATTACCAAATTAGATTATAAATTCTCTTAAAGGAGCTCTTTTCTGATCAGCTTAAAAATAATCATTTGTAGTAACTGAATATTCCTAATATTATAAGAAGTTAAAGAAATTGAACCTCAAATATTTTCTTTTCTTTTTTTAAGATTTTATTTATTTATTTGAGAGCCAGAGTGAGAGAGGGCATGAGTGGGGGGGAAGGGGTAGAGGGAGAAGCAGGCTCTCTGCTGAACAGGGATCATGACCTGAGCCGATGGCTGATACTTAATCGACTGAGCCACCCAGGTGCCAGAACATCAAATATCTTCAATGTGAAAAAAATATGACTCAGAAACAGTTTTAACTATTCAAGTTCAGATAATTTAGGTGAATCTTTGACAGGCAATACTAGTTTAATATTTGACTTAATAAACGAAACTATGTCTTCTCTATGTTAAATAATTACCAATGCCAAATAATATATGTGTAGGTTTTTATTCTACTTGGGTATGTTCTTCCTAAACTTATAAGGGCTTACTGATTGTATAAGCTAGCATTACTTTTACTAAATGTTTACCATTATGAAAAATGTACATGTATTTAACAAAACTGAGTCATTATTCTGACAAACTCTCTTTCAACACTAGGTATGTTAGCCTGAAGATAGTTTCTAAGATTTTTGTGTCACTCAACCTTGCAGTTAACTAGTGGATATTCAATAGATATTTAGATTATTTCAATATGATAGAATACTGAATCGTTTATTGATTACTAAACATAATTTAAATTTAAGTGTTCTTATTTTTTATTGCTACAGAGAGACTACAAACATATAATTGGGCCTGTTAAAAACTGTGTTTCCTTTTCCCATCTTGAGAAGTGTAACATAAGGGATATACACAGAACTAGAAGATTGTAAGGGAAGAATTCAACTTGCTACGGTCAAAACTGATGAAGAGTTGGTAGGTTTTATAAGACTTGCAAAAGGAGCTGTAGTATTGAATATTATACTGATGTAAAAAAGATTTGGTTTTCTTTGTTAAAATGACAAAATTTTCTTGGATTATTGATTTGCTCTTAATAAGAAGTTGGAGAAGGTTATTTGTTGCTTTCTGTGTCATCTGCCTAGACAGCAGAGATTCGATATATTATGAAAATCATTCTTTGTGTTTTCTGTTGACTTTGCCATGTCTCTGATTACCTCAGATCAAAAGTTTCTTAGTTAGAAAAGAGCTAAGATTCCTTACAATTGTGTTTATTTTAGAAATATTTTGTTACTTTGGTTAAACATCTAGTCAAGTATTCTTCAGTAATGCATGATCTTATCTTAATCAGCGTTCAAATCTCTTGACAACTTTTGATATTTTGCCCTTCCAAAATTAAATCCTTAGAACCTGAAACTGCCTTTGATATTTCCTACAGGGTCCTTGGAAAATCATAAAGCATTTGTTCTTTCATCTTGTGAAAAAGACAAGTGCTAGAAATGTTTAGCTTTATTTGATGTGTTATCACAGATGAGTTGAATGGGAAGAGATGCCAAATTAGAGAGATGCCTGACGTTCCTAGGTTAAAAATGAATGGATAAGGCAGCCCCAGTGGCCCAGCGGTTTAGCACCGCCTTCAGCCCAGGGTGTGATCCTGGAGACCCAGGATCGAGTCCCATGTCAGGCTCCCTGCATGGAGCCTGCTTCTCCCTCTGCCTGTGTCTCTGTCTCTCTCTCTCTGTGCCTCTCATGAATAAATAAATAAAATCTTAAAAAAAATAATGGATAAAATGTTAACATAAATACTTCAGAAATTGTATGCTTTATGGAAACCTCCTAGAGAATTACCAATGCCCTTGCATCAGAGTACTGGTGCTACTTTGCCTATATGACAATAATATAATGTTATAAGTGATGATTTCATTTATTTTTAAATGTTAAATTGGTTGCTTTACTTCTTTAATTTGAATCTAGCAATTTAGAGGCCAGTAATTTTCAACTGGGGATTGAAATAATGTAACCTATGCAATTATATTAATATACAGATGTTTAGGATCTGCTCCAGACTTATTTAACCTCTTTATAGATATTCTTGGTATTCTAACTACATGGTTGGTCTATTCATAATAAGCTTGTCAGGATTATTACATATTATTTTTTAAAAGATTTTATTTATTTATTCATGATAGACACAGAGAGAGAGAGAGAGACAGAGAGAGAGAGAGAGACGCAGAGACACAGGCAGGGGGAGAAGCAGGCTCCAAGCCAGGAGCCTGACGTGGGACTCGATCCCGGGACTCCAGGATCATGCCCTGGACCAAAGGCAGGACCCCTGAGCCACCCAGGGAACTCCAGGATTATTACATATTATATCTGAAGTTTTTTCTGTAGAGATTATGCTCATTCATTTTAATAAATTAGCTGTAATATTAACTATCTTCTTTCACTTTTAAAATTATTAGTAGTAATTTAATCATAGCCACCTTAAGTTTTCCACAGATAGTTTTTTATTGTATTCTGATGCTATAGCTATTGGCCTGAGAGTTTCCTCTTCCATAAAGAACTGTCTCAGTACCCCCATGAAAGGGACTATGCCAGGTACTTTTGGGTGTAGAGTTCTGATGATATTACATAATCAACTTTGACATTCCAACAGTGGATTTCTAAAACTCTAGCAGAGAAGCAGGTGGATTTAAGAGATCACAAATCCAGGTGTAATTAACTACATTAAACTGAATGAATTGACGAAGGATGATTGTGGATTTTATTTGTAACATTGTTAATATTTTAATGTTCTAGTTTCTTGATACATAAGGAACCCCTTATTTTTTCTCTTAAGTTATCCTTAATTGATAAATAGCCATTTATAGCTGTAAATAGCCAGACTATGTTTTTATCAAATGAAACATTTGTTAATTATGCCTTTTTCTCCCTGCCTGACCCCTCTAGAATTTGGATACTCTGAGTACTCTTATTTTCATAGCAATATAATTGTTCCCATAGGTTTAATAAGAATCTGTCCTCCTTGTTAACAGAAGGAATATCTGGAAACTTGGTTATATGACCAAGGCCTTGAATAGAATGTCATATTTAAGAATATGAATTTAATAACATACACCTAGACACTTTTAAGAAGCTAAAGTTGACTTATGCAGCCAATGCTTACAAAGCCATCTTAAAAAACTGGTCTGATTTGGGGCTTATAGAGTTCCCAGCTTTATAGGTCAGTGAGGAAGGTCACTATCTGGCAGGTCTAGAAACATTAGGATATTTTGGAAACTTTTAGAAGGGAGGAATTCATCCAAATCTATATGTACTGTAGGTGACTGGTGCGTGGTCCATGGCTTAGCTTCCTAGCCTCCAATGTACAATGTTGATAAATTGGAAGACTCCATATTGTCAAGATTTCAATTATCCCCAAGTTTATTTACAGTTTCGTTATAATCTGTATCAAGGAGGACATTTGTAGATATTGACAAATTGATTCTAAAATGCAAATGGAAAGCAAGAAAAAATAGAATAATTACAGTAATACTGAAAAAGAAGAATAAAATAGGAAGTTCACATACTTTTCTCAAGACATACTATAAAGCTACGGTAATTAAGACAAATGGTATGGACAAAAAGATAAGACCCTTAAATCAGTGGAACAGAACAGAAAATCCAGAAATAGATCACAAATATAGAAAGCTGAGTTTTGACAAAAGTGCAAAGGCTATTCAGTGGAGAAATGATAGTCTTTTTAATGAATGGTGCTGCAAAACTAGTATGCAAAACGGTATGTAAAGGTATGCAAAAAAATGAACTTTGACCCTCATCTTAAACTATATAAAAACTGACTCACAATGGATTAAAGATCCGAGTATAAAATGTAAAACTATAAAACCATCTAGAAGAAAATGCAGGAAACTCTGTGTCTTCAGGTTCAATAAAGGAGTTCCAGTATACAACACTAGAAGTATAATCCATAAAAGAAAAATTATAAATTGGATTCCACTGAAATTATAAGCCTTTGCTCTGCAAAAGATACTGATAAATAATTAAAATACAGGGCACAGACTGGAAAAAATATTTGCAAATTTGCACTTTGCAAATACAAGTGCTGATAAAGCACTTGTACTTAGAATAAATGAAGAACTCTCAAAATGCAGTAGTAAGAAAATAAACAATCCAATAAAAAACGGGCAAAAGATTCAGGCACTTCACTAAAGAAGATACCCATACAATCAATAAACATACAAAAAAATGTTCAACATGAGTAGTCACCAGGGATATACAAATTAAAACCAAATGAGTTATCACACACCTAACAGGATGGCTTGAAACACTGGCAGTACTAAGTACTAAAGAAAATCCAGAGCAATGGGAACCATCATGTTTTGATGGTGAGAGTGAAAATGGTAGCTACCTTGAAAAAGAGTTTGTTGATTTCCTATAGTTAAACACTTACTTAGAAAATGACCGCACAATTTAGTCCTAAGTGTTTAACCAAGAGAAATGTAAACTTATGTCCATACAAAGAATCGTACACTAATGTTCACAGTAGCTTTATTTATAATAGACAAAAACTGGAAACAAACCCACATGCCCCTCAATCAGTGAACTATTAGGCAAACTGTGGTATATCCATTCCGGAATACTATTCAACAAATAAAAGGAAAAGACAACTATCTATACATGCAAAAACACAGATAAACCTCAAATGCATCATGCTGGGTGAAAGAAGTCAGCCTCAAAAGGCAATATGATATGAGTCCATGGATATGACACTCTGAAGTAGTCAAATCATAGAGATGGAGTAAAGGCTGGGTGTGGGGGGAGGTGTTGACTACAAAGGGGCAGCATTCAGTTTTTAGAGTAATAGAACTCTTCTGTATTTAGATGATGGTGGTAGTTACATGACTGTATACAAGTGTCAGAACTATATACCAAAAAGAGTAATTTTACATGATGGTAGTGGTTACATGACTGTATACAAATGTTAGAACTATACACCAAAAAGAGTAATTTTTACTGTGTATAACTTTAAAAATAAGAAGAGAAAGTATGCAAACATTTGGCCACATTAATGTCCTGTTTAATACCTTTCCATGGCTTCAAGAGCTAATAGTACACAGTTCTTAGCATGGAGCCACAGCGTGGTCTTCCAAATTTTCTCTTCCTATGCTCCTCATTCCGTATTATTTGCAATTCTTGAATATTTAAAACACCTGACACAGAACCTAGCACAGGTGCTCAGTAAACACAGGCTCCCTTCCTTTATATATCTTTCTGCATTTATGTTGGCTCTTCCTCACAAAGGCTCTTTCTACTCCTTCCCACACAGCTAACTTGCAGTCAGTAAGACTCAGGCAGTACCTTCTCCTGAAAGGTTTCTCTGACTTCTTCCTCCCCATCTCTGTCCCTCACAATCAGTGTAGTCTGGTGCCTCTCTTCTGAGCTTCCTCATCTGAGCGGTAAAGGCTTGGGAATGTTTCAACCTTACACATTATGAAGAAAGGGCTGGCCTTCAGCTGGTTCTGGGGAGATTGACTCTAAGTCCCTGGAATATCCTCCCTGCTAACAGTGACTTTGTATACCTCAGGTCTTTAGCCAACCCAGACCTTGGAACTAAGGATATTAAATGCCTCTGCTGGTATTCTCATTATACTTTTCCCAAAGGTCAAAATCAGAAGCTGAACTTCCAAAGAGAGGAAATAAAAGTTCAGCTTAAAAGTAAAACAAACAAACAAAAAAACCACACTTTATTTGTGTGTGTGTGTGTGTGTGTGTGTATATATATATATATATATGATTTATGATTTATGATTTATGATGGGAGCCCTGGGCTATACTGTATCAATGTGAACTCTGGAGAACCTGGAGACTAAGTAATGAAGGTCAGTCTTGTGGACACTACATTCCTAAGTAACTGACCTCCAATAAAAACCCTGAGCACCAAGGCTTTGGTGAACTCTCCCAGCTTTGGGGAGAGCTAAGCAAGGTCCAAGTGACCATGGGAGGGAACATCTGGAGGTATGCACCTGGTTTCTCTTATACTCTGCCCTATTCATCTTTTTGCCTTGGTTGATATTAATCTGTATGCTTCTGCTGTAATAAACTGGAACCATGGGTGTAACAGCTTTTCTGAGCTCTTTGAGTCTTCTAGAGACTCATCCACTAAAAGTGGCTTGGGCACCCCTGAAGTATCATCTCACTGGGTTTATTTCTCTCAGGGCCCTTATAATGAACTGTCACTGTCTGTCTCACTCTGATGTCATTTATTTAAGGCCAAGAACCTTGTATGATTTGCCTACCATCTTTAGTGCCTAGTGCTATGGCTGGAACATTATAAGTGTTAAATAAACATTTGACTGCAAGAGAAGCCTAGCCTTCTGATAAGTCTGATTCCTATCTGAGTCAGAAAATTGCCTCAGGGACTTGCAGAAGAATGTAGAAGTAGCAAGCACTCTCTCCAAGAAGTCATATGGCATTAACCATGCAAAAGCACAGGTAGTGAAAACTGTCAACCCCAGAAACCTGAACTGAGAAATAATCCTGTCAGACAAGACATCCAGAACAGAAATGTAAAAAGCCTTAGCCCCGTAGCAGAAGTGTGGTAAACATAGCTGAGGGCTGTGGAGACTATAGGCACCTGCTTAGGGGGAGATGAGAACAGTGTGGCAGAAAGAAGGGTTGTAGAAATTCCACCTTGTCAACTATGTTTAATTTTTAGATTCTGCCTTTAAGGAAAGCCCTCTCCACACCAGGAAATGTGAAATTTCAGTGGAAAATGCCAAGATTGGACATTTAAAATTCAAGAAGTCTTTTGGAAATAAAGGAGAATCTACAGTTCTCTGCTAGATTCCCTAGCTGATGTTCTGCCCTGTGGGTTAAGTTGCGATTCCAGCTTCAAGTACTAGCCTTTCTGGTTTTTGCTGACAACTACAAAAATGTTTAACAAAAATCACAAAAATAATAACTAAGTTTGCTAAGGATCTTTTACTGGTAATTTCTAATCTTTCTTAATAGAGAAATACAGTTCAATTAAACACACATGTGCTTCGTCTTAGAGCCATAGACCAAACAGAAATACAATATATAGCAAATGCCAACTCATGGAGGGTATCCATCCCAAATCAGTAGCTCTGACTAGAATTATGGAATTTTATAGTTGATTAGAGAAGAAGTCAGATCTTTGATTTCAATGTCTTCATTCTGAAAATGGGTTAATTGGGATCTAGAAAAAAGCCGCGACTGTCGAGTAAAGATAACAGCATGCAAGTAGCCAAGACATGATTACAATATGTCCCTCCATCCTTTCTCTCTGCCCCAACACAATCTTTTCTCTCTGGATCTGGCCCTTCATTGGAGCCTCCACTCCAAACTTGGTAAAGAGCCCTTATCAAATCATACCGATCCAGGCCTGAAGCTCTAGTTAGACATGGCCTAGTTAGATTACTGCATCTCTCTGACCCTGTTTTTGTACCTGAGTTGTAGGATATGCTTACCTCACTGGATTTTTATGTGGTAAAGCAGGTAACATGGTGCATGATGTTCAATAAATTACTTTCCCTTTGTTCTTCCCATCAAAACCCCTCCATGGCAGCCTATCCAACCAGATCTCCTCATCTAAACCACAAATCCAAAGAGCATTACGTAAATGCCTATTTTCTCAATTCCTCTCAAGGATGGCAAATAGCTAGTATCATTCTAGTAAAAGGGAAGAAAATTCCTCCATTGCATATAGTAGAAGTCTTAGGAAATTAGGGCTGGGCTTAATTCTCCCCAGGAACCCAGCTGAGATGGCTTCATGGACTCACAAAACTCTACAGGGTTCGTGGCAGCACCATTACAAATCTAGTATTGAATACAACTGATACAGAGTCCCCAGAAAAAGGCAGGTAGTAGAGGGCTGAGGTATGGGATTGAGGGCAGAGGATGAAGAAGTGATTTAAAATACCTTCAAGTCCTGAGTCTCTGTGGTTGGTTACTGACCAGAACTCCCTGAGCAAGGGCAGTGTGCTGTCCATATACCTCACAATACCTGTGTTTTGGCAGAGGTATGGCATCTGCTTCTGGGTCTCTCACATCAACTCTCCCAGTATCATGTTGCTTTAAACCCTGTCCTCCCATTGTAGGAACATTTCTGAACCCCTCAAAGTTCTGGACTTTAGGTGACCTTGCTTCACCTCTCAACAGACATATACACACCACCCCACACCTTCATATACATATGGCTATTATCTCTGAAACTCATCTGGTGGCCTCAGTACCCCTGGTGTGGTCTGGGGAGTCCCTAAATCTCAGGGTCACCTAATAAACCTGGGTCTCTGCCATTTCCATCTGCTTCACCCCTGCCCTGGGGCAAAGGAATTCTTGGGGGCACCAGGGCCACCTCTCTGAGCCTGTTTGCCAATTGCTGAGGTGGAGCAGGTATGCCTTCTCACGCTGGATGTGGAATTCCTTCCACAATTTGTACCATTTGGGCACAGAGAAAAAAGGGTACTTTGTCAGTTTCCTTACAGTCTCACTTAGGGTATTATCTTATTTGGTTTTCTCAAGTTGGGTTATATTTAAACACCCCAGGGAGGGAGGAAAAGGAGAGTTTCAAGGAATTGGGATGGGAAGGAGTCAGAGATGCAGAATTCTAAAAAACTTTTATTTGGAGGAGACCCCAACTTTTCTGAGTTTCAGTGTTTGTTTTGGGACAGAGCAGATGAGAATCACAGAGTGCTCAATATAAGGGTCTGGGCATCCTTCACTTGCCTTTTGCAAACCCATTGACTTTAGAGCAGAGTCCCAACCCTGCATCTGCCCGTAAGGGTACTCTCACACCCCTGGGAGACAAGCTTTAACTGCACTCCCCCAAATGGCCTGTGCTCCACTCTTGGGGGTAGGGGGAATTGCTCTGTGTATGGGCCCCTGCCCCTCTCTGGCTTTGCTGCTCTGACCAGGGCACATATAGAGCCTCACCTCCACCACCTCGGTGGGACCATGCAGCTCTCACCAGCTGCACCCCCTACCCCATGTATAAGCATAACTTAAGCATTATCTCCCCCCCTATTCCATTTCAGATTATTGGGCAGCACCTATCTTCCTTTATAGCTCCTATGGCATGACTTGTTGAATGTTTGGAAGAAGTAAAATATAAATAATCCAGTTTGTCAATTAGCCAAGGGCAGGGGATCACCATTTATAAAATCACTCTGAACTTCCTTAATTAATATTTAGGGTCAAAGTCTTCCTCTCACTTTGTACCCAGAATTCGGTCCTCCGAATAGGAAGGAGAGCGCTAAGGGGAGCACATGGTCCTTGTGGACCTCAGAACAACCCCATCTCAGAGAAACTGCACTGCTTATTTCAGAAGGTCCAAGACCATTCTCCTCCTCTGGGGGGTGGGGGGGTGCTGACCTGAAGCCAGGACAAATCCACTGAATCCGGTCCACCATTGGCCAGCGAGCCCTCTCCTCCCTTCTGTTTTACAGAGGTCAAAAAGCTGCAGCTCAGAAAGCCAGACACGTGCCATTGGTCACGAACCGTTTGGGGAAGGGTAACAGCGCATCAAGGACCAAATTCTAATCTCACCTTAAGCACTCAGTTTCCCGTTGACGACGCGCCCTGCTGGGGAGGGAAGGGGCAGACAAGGTCCCAGATGTAACAGGTAGCCCACTGGTAAAAGTGGGTGCAAGAAGGGACAGGGATGGTGGGAGGTGGTGGTGGTGGCAAATCAGAAGAAAACCAGGGAAAAGAAAAGGAATCCGGAGGGCGAGGCAATGGGAAGCAAGGAGCCAGAAGATGGAAACGAAAAACAGGAAAAGTGAAGCAGGAGAGGAAAGGCCCGACCTCTTCGAGGCGGAGGAGAGAAGCAGGAGGGCCGCTCCGGGGAGGACTGGCTCGCGGAGCGGCAGGGGCGCGGGCGGCGCCCTTACCGGCGGTGGCCGAGCGCAGGCTCTCCAGGCTCCAGGAGCGGGGCAGGGCGCCGCGCATGCCCCCGGCGCCCCCGCGGCCGCCGCACACCACGCCGCTGCTGTCCGAGTCGGAGCCCGGGGACAGCCCGGCGCTACTGCCCGCGCGGCTGCTGCTGCTGCTGCTGCTGCTGCCGAGGTCGCCGCTCGTCTGCCCGCTCGACTCGCTCGGGCACTGCTGCGCCCCGGTGCAGGCGGGCCTGAGCTCCAGCCACAGGCTGGGGGGCGGCTGGGCCGCGGGCGGCGGCGCGGGCCCGGGGCTGCCGGGAGACAGGGCGAGGGGGCCGGGGCCCGGGCCCGGGCCGGGGCCGGCGGCGCCGTCGGAGGGCGAGGGGCGTGCAGCGGCCGGCGCGGCGTCCTCGGCCCCATCCCCGCTGCCGCACGGCCGCGGCTCCGGTTCGGCTGACATCATGGGGCTCCGCTAAGGAGGCTCCCGGCCGGCCGCCGCCTGCTCGGGCTCTGCGGCCGCGGCGCGGGGGCCCTCTCAGGGCCGGGGCTCGCGCGGCTCCGGTGCAGGCCAGGCGCCCACCCGGCAGGGCGCAGCGCCCGGGCTCGCCGCCCGGCCCCGGCCAGCCTGGCTGCGCACCGCGGCGGCGGCGGCGGCGGCGGCGGCCGGGCTGCGGGTGGCGGCGGCGGCGGCGGCCCGGCTGCGGGTGGCGGGCCCGTGGGCACGCGCTCACGCAGGCGCGCACGCCGACCTGGAGCGGCGGCGAGCGCGGGCGCCGCGCGCGGGGGCACCGGGCCACCCTCCGTGCCACAGGGCCGCGCCCGGCCGCCCGCGCTCGCACGCGTGTGTGAGGTCAGGGTCGTTCTCCGCGAGGGACACGCGGAGGCCACCGTGACGAGGAGAGCCGGTGGGCGCTGGCCTTTGCTTTGCAAGGACCCAGCTCCGACTGCGGGCGGCGCCTCCCTGCCCAACCGGGGCGGGAGCTCCGGCGGGTGAGCGGCTCGGCCCGGGTCTGAGACCGAGCCCAGCCCTGCAGCGGGGAGCCCCCCCGGGAGCGCGCCTGGCCGGGACACGCCCCGCGCCCTGCCGCGCGCCCCCACGACGCTTCCGCGGGGCAGCCGGGGGTCGCCGTCCAGGTGCTCCGCGCCGGCTGGGAGACCATGCGAAGTAGAGTCATCGGCCCGAACGGTTTTATACAGCGTCCGGAACAGCCCAGTGACAGGCACAAATGAAAATGGGAGCCCCAAAGCACAAGACAGAGAACCAGAGATTACAGGGGGTTGTTTTTTGGCAGAGGGATAGGCACTATTAGGAAAGAATGTTGCTGTTTCCTTTGATCCTTCCAGACACTTGTGAACGTTCTGTGGGTTCGTGGAGTGGCCTTAAAAGGTGAGGTACCTCCAATGTTCCAAATAAGAATGGTAAATCAAGAAGTACTCACATGAAATACAAAATCTGGGAAGTGAAAACAGTAGGAGACTTGGTCATGGAGGTGACATGGGAGAGGGTAAGTCCTGATATGGATTGATATGGCCTGGTCAGGGTTGCTGACCCTCCCTCCCAGCCTCCTACCCTTCCAGTCCCCTACCCCCAGCATTGTTCCTCCTCCAACTCCTCCACGTCCTAGGGAGCTAGTTGTAAAGTGGCTGAAGTATTATCGATAATGAGGATAAAATGAGAGGTACTTGCCACACACCAGCTAGTATAGGGCAGATGGTGGTAAAGGTCATTTTTCTCCCCTTCCCTGCATTTGGGGTCCATTTCCTGTGGCCCATCTCTTTCACTAAGCTATATGTGCTCCCAGCTCTGTACCGTAAGGGACCCTGCATCTTTATAGATTTCTAACTCCTCTTCTTGTAGGGCCTCTGTTGTCAATAGAGTCAGGGGCTGGGGACATTGGCATGCCAACATTTGTGTAAAGTACAAAGCTCTATACAAGCAGAAGGCAATAATGGTGTTGTTGGGTGTTTAATTGATGGGCACTGGAGGGTGACTCAGCCAATCTGCATCTTGAAGACCCCTCCCTCAATTTATTTTACTTGTCTGGGAAAACTGTGTACTTTCCCCCATACCTGGAATGCACACCTCCTACCATCCTTTCCTGCCCCTTGGAAGAACAACTCTTCCCTTCCCATGTTCCTGATTGTGGGCAGTACTGCAAGGAGGGTCCCCCCTATGTCCATTCATGTGTCGCTGTCTGGTTGAGGACTCTGAGATAAACTCTGGTGGGTGGGAAGAACTGCTCAGGAAGGAGGTGGTCATTGTCAGTGTGAGGCACAGATCAAGAGACACCTCTCCCAACTCATTAGCAAATCTGGGTTCTGCCTCCAGAGTAAGTGTCAAAGTTGTCCATGTCTTTACTGCTACCACTATCACACTGTGCTTGGAAGACATCTTTGTTTTTTGTTTTTTGTTTTTTTTTTTGGTTTTTGTTTTGTTTTGTTTTGTTTTTACTTATTCCAGAGAGCAGCCTGTGGGAACTCTAAAATATAAATCATACTATTTCATGCTCCTCCTTCAAGCCCTCTAGAAGCATCTCTTCACAATTTGCCAGACCTGCAAGAAAGACCCTCTGTGTTCTGACCTGACCTATTTCTGCAACTCTTATTATCTCCCCTATCCCTTGCTCTCTGCATTCCAGCCACTGTAGCCACCTTGCTGTTTCTCCTTCTAGCCTCAGGGTCTTTGCACTGACTGTTCCATTTACCTGGAATGCTATTCTTTTTGTTTTTTAAGGTACTGGCTCCTTCTCAATATTCAGATCTTAGCAACTGTTTTTTTAATAATAAATTTATTTTTTATTGGTGTTCAATTTGCCAACATACAGAATAACACCCAGTGCTCATCCCGTCAAGTGCCCCCCTCAGTGCCCGTCACCCACTCAGTGCCCACCCCCACCCCCTGCCCTCCTCCCCTTCCACCACCCCTAGTTCGTTTCCCAGAGTTAGGAGTCTTTATGTTCTGTCTCCCTTTCTGATATTTCCCACACATTTCTTCTCCCTTCCCTTCTATTCCCTCTCACTATTATTTATATTCCCCAAATGAATGAGAACATATAATGTTTGTCCTTCTCCGATTGACTCATTTCACTCAGCATAATACCCTCCAGTCCATCCACGTTGAAGCAAATGGTGGGTATTTGTCGTTTCTAATGGCTGAGCAATATTCCATTGTATACATAAACCACATCGAAAGATGAATGGATAAAGAAGATCTTAGTAACTGTTATCTTCTCAGTGAAACTTCATTTATCCTTCACAGGACTTATCTGTTATTGGTTTGTTGTGTATCTCTTGCCTGCCCCTATAGGTGTCTGCTGGGCACCTGTTGCAGGCTAGGTGCTTGGTGTGTGCCCGTGGAGGAATGAGTGCGGGCCTGGAACTGAGTAGGAGGCCAACTAGCAGGAAGGGAGCATTCTTGTTCTTTGGGGTCAGACCTTTGAGCAGATGATGTGTTATCCTGAGTGCTCCAGATGGCAGCAGCATGGGCAAATCTAGCTCGTGTAAGCAACTGTCAGCCAGACGGCTAAGCGCTATGCTTTCTGTGAGTCCATTTCTTTTTTATTTTTATTTTTTTAAATAAATTTATTTTTTATTGGTGTTCAATTTGTCAACATACAGAATAACATCCAGTGCTCATCCCGTCAAGTGCCCATTTCTTTTTTAAATCTTCATAAGACTTTAGTAAACTCTTAATTGAACCAGCTATCCTGGTTTCAGCTGTATTGCTGAATGTCTTCATTTGAGCTATGCTGTGAAAAAGGGATCTACGTTTTTTAAGACCACAGTCATGATGGCAGCTAAAATTAAATATTTAAAAAAATTATTTATTTATTCTAGAGAGAGAAAGGGAGAGAACGAGTTGGGGAGGGGGAGAGGGAAAGAATCATAAACAGACTACCTGCTGAGCATGGAGCCGATGCAAGGCTCAAGGCTCAATCCCACAATCCTGAGATCATGACCTGAGCCAAAACCAAGAGTTGGATGCTCAACCAACTGAACCACTCAGGTGCCCCGGCATCCAAAATTAATACTTATTTCCCAAGCTTAAGGGAATTCTTGAGGGATACAAGTTGATGCAGTGAGACTTAGCTGCCTCCCTACAATGGGAGGCCCATCAAACTCATCTATTTCTGATATTATTAAGGGAGAAAGGAGATTTTGGTTCTCTTAACATCACATGATAGGTTTATAATTATAAGTAATTACCTCTCTCTCTGTCTCTGAATTAACAGTAACACAGTGCTTTTATCAGAAAGGTCAGCACAAAAGAATTACTGGTTTTTTTTTTTTTAAGATTTTATTTATTTATTGATGAGAGAGACACACACACAGAGGTAGAGACAGGCAGAGGGAGAAGCAGGCTCCATACAGGGAGCCCGACATGGGACTTGATCCCGGGACTCCAGGATCACGCCCTACGCCGAAAGCAGGCACTAAATTGCTGAGCCATCCAGGGATCCCCAAGAATTACTGTTTGAGGCTGGCTCAATGATGTGAAAAAAGAAGCTGCAATTGAACTGTACATGTAGGAAACAGACACAGAATGGGATTGAAATTTGTCTAAGCTTAGTGATTGGCTTCTGTCCTGTCATTCCTGACTAACCCGTATTTTGATTTCTACAACAATGTTAAATGGAAAGAAGCTTTAAAGCCAGAGAGATCTGGGTTCAAATTCTGGTTTTCTCTTACTATTTGTGACTGGGCAAATTATTTAAACTTCTTAAGTCTTTCTCCCTACACCCATCAAATAATGATACTAACAACTATTTTTGCAGGATTATTGTAAGTATTAAATGAAGTGATACATACATATACAACAGTGTCTAGAAATGTCTGAAATCTTAGCTGCTATTTATTAAGTATATACTAAATGTTAAGTATTTGCATATATTTTTAAAATTCCACAACAACTTCAAATGATAGGTACTATTATCAGCCTAATTTTTCAGTTGAAACTAACAAGCTCAGAATGATCCAAGGCTACACATCCAGGAAATGGTAGAATTGGTTCCAATGCTCACCAGCTATGCTTTTAACCACTATGAAATTGTTAATTCCTTTCCTCCTGATTTTGAGGATTCTCTTCTTTTCTTTTTAAGATTTTATTTATTTATTCATGAGAGACATACAGAGAGAGAGGCAGAGACATAGGCAGAGGGAGAAGCAGGTTCCCCCCAAGGAGCCTGATGTGGGACTCGATCCCAGATCCCGGGATCACACCCTGAGCCAGAGGCAGACGCTGAACTGCTGAGCCACTAAGCCATCCCTTGAGGATTCTTTAGACAGTTTTTTTTAAAAGATTTTATTTATTTATTTGACAGAGAGAAAGAGGGAGAGTACAAGCCAGGGGCAGGTAGGTATAGGGAGAGGGAGAAGCAAACTTCCTGCTGAGCAGAGACCCTGACGCCGGCTTCCATCCCTGGACTCTGGGACCATGACCATGACCTGAGCCAATGGCAGATGCTCAACCGACTGCCCACCCAGGCACCCCTCTGTAGATAGTTCTTGCTGGCATATTATCAGTATCATTGGCAAGAGCCACTGTGAGCCTACTTAGTACAGAGCATAATGCTAGCTGTTAGGAATATAATGAAGTTTAAGCAATGGATCTTGATATTGAGTAAGTACGACTTGAGCTCAGTCATCTAACTTCTCTACTTTAAGACTCTAACTGAAATGACTAATAGGTTATAAAAATAGGGGAAATTGAGATTGACGTCATGCAGGCAGGAAAATGACAAGGTCTACTGACCCACTTTCCAGGAAACTAGTGAAAATCACTTAAAAATAACCACTTAAAACCTCTGGATATGGCTTTAGGGGCAAACAGCAAATAAAGAAACATCTGTTCAAGAAAATCAATGAAAGTTTACAAAGAAGGGTGAGAGTCTATGGTATTTGAAGCAAGTCCATTCCTTCTTCTCTTCTTTCTGGCTTAGTGAGTTGGAGATTCTGGATACTCCAGAATACTCTGGATGACTAAAGCCAAGAACATAGGGCCCCCTCTTTCACCATCTCCCAGCTGGAGAGCTTACTTCCCTAGAGGAGCAGTGTTTTTCACCCTGTCCCCAACTACCTGTTGTTGAGGCTAAGTCCTGTACAAGAGGGCTGAGCAGTGGAGCCTCCCTTCTTCTGCATACCAAGAATACTGGAGCTCTGATAGTTTTTCCCTCTGCTTGGGAGGCTGTGATTCCATGCCAGGCAAGCCCAGGTAACCATATGTGAATGTATCCTCCTTCTGTGATTGTCTCTCAGAGAGAAGCCTGCCATTATCTCTATCTCCAGCTCCAGGCTTTTGCTCAAATATGTTGCCTGGGGAGAGAATTTTGACCCTGGGAAGGCTGTAAAACAGATAGCTGCTAATCTCTTCCCAAAAGAACTGACCTCATTTGTATTGGAGCATGGGGAAGTTTAAACCTAAAGGTGGTCCCAAGAGCAATGGAGCTTCTGGTAGAAGGCATTGGGAAACATATTCATGGATCTAATAAAGATACAGCCTAGGTTGTAAGCCTATTAGTTTGCAAGAAAGAACCAGGAGTAAGACATTTGGGGGGATTCATTCTGGGATCAGAACAAACTCCAAACACACATCTCTGAAACTATTTCTTCAAAGGAGCCAGAATTTGATTGAATTAGTTTGTAGAGCAACTTATACCCAAGGCATGGCTGTAAACAGTAGAGCAATCAGCTGCCAATCAGTGGAGTTTAAGAGCTGGGTTTAGCAAGAAAAGGGTCAATTCATCAGGAAGATATAAAAATTAAAACATATATAGGCCTAATAACAGAGCATCAAAATATATAAAGCAAAAATGACAGAAATGAAGGGAAAATAGATAATTCAACAATAGTTAGAGGTTTAAATATCCAACTTTCAGTAATGGATAAAACAACTGCACAGAAGATCAAGCAAATAAATACTTGAACAACATTACAAACCAACTAAACCTCTTAGACATCTTAGAACATACCACTCAACAACAGAGTATACATTCTCCTCAAGTATACATGGGACATTTTCTAGACTAGACCCTATGTTAGTCCATAAAACAAACTTCAGTAAATTTAAAAGGATAAAAATAATACAAAGCATGTTCTTTGACCACATGGAATAAAATTAGAAATCAGTAACAGGAATTTAGGAAACTTACAAATATGTGGAAATTAAACAACACATTCCTAAGTAACCAATAGGTCAAAGAGTAGATGAGAAGAAAAATCAGAAAATACTTTGAGATAAGTGAAAATAAAGACAAAATTTGCCAAAATCTATGGGACACAGCTAAAGCATGCTTATAGGGAAATTTATAACTACAAATGCCTGTATTAAAGAAAGAAGAAAGATCTCAAGTCAACAACCAAATTTGCACCTCATGATACCAGAAAAAGAAGTGCAAAACCTAAAGCAAGAAGAAGAAAGGAAATAATAAAAGTTAGAGTAGAAATAATTTTTTAAAAATAGTCTTTTCAAGAAGTAGTGCTGGGACAACTGGATACCCACATGCAAATGAACTCAAATCAAAAACTTAAATGTAAGAGCTAAAAGTATAAAAGTCTCAGGAAAAAAAAAACAAACATAGAGCCAAATATTCATGACCTTGGGTTGGCAAAGGATTCTTAGACATGAGATAAAAATCACAGACAACAAAAGAAAAAGGAAGATAAAGTGGGCATCACCAGATTTTTAAAACTTCTGCGTTTCAAAGGATACCAACAAGAAAATGAAAAGACAAATCACAGAATAGGATAAAGAAAATGTCTGTAAATAATTTAATTGATAATGGATGTGTATCCAGGATGTAAAGGACACTTACAACTCAATAAAAAAAAATCCCCAAATATCCCATTAAAACACAAAATGATGTTTATCAGAGGGTTTGTAGGTGGGGGGATGTAGGAAATAGGTGATTGGGATTAAGGAGGCACTTGTGATGAGCACTAGGTATTGTACAGAAGTATTAAATCACTAAATTGTATACCTGTAACTAACATTACATTGTATGTTAACTAACTGTAATTTAAATAACTGCTTTAAAAAATGAGCAAAAGATTTATTTTTTTATTGGAGTTCAATTTGCCAACATATAGCATAACACCCAGTGCTCATCCTGCCAAGTGCCACCCTCAGTGCCCAGTCACCCCAACCCCTGCCCACCTCCCTTTTCATTATGCCTTGTTCGTTTCCCACAGTTAGGTGTCTCTCATGTTTTGTCACCCTCACTGATATTTTCACTCATTTTTTCTCCCTTCCCCTTTATTCTCTTCCACTAATTTTTATATTCCGCAAATGAATGAGACCATATAATGTTTGTCCTTCTCTGATTGACTTATTTCATTCAGCTTAATACCCTCCAGTTCCATCCACGTTGAAGCAAATGGTGGGTATTTGTCATTTCTAATGGCTGAGGAATATTCCATTGTATACATAGACCACATCTTCTTTATCCATTCATCCTTCGATGGACACTGAGGTTCCATCCACAGTTTGGCTATTGTGGACATTGCTGCTATAAACATCAGGGTGCAGGGGTCCCGGTGTTTCACTGCATCTGTATCTTTGGGGTAAATCTCCAGCAGTGCAATTCCTGGGTCGTAGGGCAGTTCCATTTTTAACTCTTTGAGGAACCTCCACACAGTTTTCCAGAGTGGCTGCACCAATTCACATTCCCACCAACAGTGCAAGAGGGTTCCCCTTTCTCTGCATCCTCTCCAACATTTGCTGTTTTCTGTCTTGTTAATGTTCACCATTCTTACTGGGGTGAGGTGGTATCTCATTGTTGGTTTGATTTGTATTTCCCTGATGGCGAGTGATGCAGAGCATTTTCTCATGTGCTTGTTGGCCATGTCTATGTCTTCCTCTGTGAGATTTCTGTTCATGTCTTTTGCCCATTTCATGATTGGATTGTTTGTTTCTTTGCTGCTGAGTAATCAGTTCTTTATAGATCTTGGATACTAGCCCTTTATCTGACATGTCATTTGCAAATATCTTCTCCCATTCTGTAGGTTGTCTTTTAGTTTTGTTGAGTGTTTCTTTTGCTGTGCAGAAGCTTTTTATGTTGCTTAAGTCCCAATAATTCATTTTTGCTTTTGTTTCTCTTGCCTTTATGGATGTATCTTGCAAGAAGTTGCTGTGGCCAAGTTCAAAAAGGGTGTTGCCTGTGTTCTCCTCTAGGATTTTGATGGCTTCTTGTCTCACAATTAAATCTTTCATCTATTTTGAGTTTATCGTTGTGTATGGTGTAAGAGAATGGTCTAGTTTCAGTCTTCTGCACGTGGCTGTTCAATTTTCCCAGCATCATTTATTGAAGAGACTGTCTTTTTTCCAGTGGATAGTCTTTCCTGCTTTGTCAAATATTAGTTGACCATAGATTTGAGGGTCCACTTCTGGGTTCTCTATTCTGTTCCATTGATCTATGTGTCTGTTTTTGTGCCAGTACCACACTGTCTTGATGACCACAGCTTTGTAATACAACCTGAAATCTGGCATTGTGATGCTCCCAGCTATGGTTTTCTTTTTTAATATTTCCCTGGCTATTCAGGGTCTTTTTTGATTCCACACAAATCTTAATGAGCAAAAGATTTAAATAGACATTTCACCAAAGAAGATATATAAATGGCTGATAAAGACATAAAAAGGGAAATGCAAATCAAAACCACAGTGAGATACTACTTTATATCCACTAGTTTGAATAGAATAAAAAAGTCAGATAACTAGTGTGGTTAGGATGTGGATATTGGAGTAGTTACACTGGTGGTGGGAGTATAAAGTGGTACAGCTGATTTAGAACATGGTTTAGCAATTCTTCAAATGATTCAACATAAAGTCAACATCTGACTTTATGGATGAAGTTCTACTCCTATGTATATGGATGAAACCATCTGTCTTCACTAAAACTTGTCTAAGAATTTTTAAAGCAGCATTATTCATAATAGCCAAAAGTTGGAAACAATCCAAATGTCCACCAGCAGATGAATGAATAAACAAATTGTGGTATATCTGTACAATGGAATATTATTTAGTCATCAAAAAGAATGATACATGTGACAAAATGGATGAACCTTGAAAACATTATTCTAAGTGAATAAAGCCAGTCACAAAAGACCAGGTCCTATATGATTCCATCAATGTGAAATTCCAGAATAGGGAAATTTGTGATGATTGCACATGTATGTGAATAGACTAAAATTTTTGAATTTTACAGTTTAAATGGATGAATTGTATGGTATATGAACGATATCTCAATAAAGCAGTTTAAAAAATAGAGAAATTTAGCCACAAGATACAATAAAGATATTACTGGCCTGAAGAAAGAAATGACCCATATCTTTGAAATAGCAATGCACCCAGAACCAAGTAGGAAAATGCCTGGTGGAACCCTGCCAACCCTTCTTCAGTCATAGGCATGGGCTCTGGAGGTGTCAAGGGCTTTATGTGATGTGTGCATCTGCTGTACTGGCGACTTGAAGAGTTGTATCTTGCTCTGCTGGCTCCACCAAGAGAGGAGTGGGTGTGGTGCAATTTATCCTGGGCACCAACTTGTGGGGCAGAGTGTGGCATGCTTTCACATTAGGGTAATTCTTGGCTACTCCTCCAAACATAGTAAAGAAGTACTGGCAAGAGGCAAAGCTTTCAGCTGGAACTGCTTACAGCTCCTTTCAAGGTGACTGAACTTGTGATATATGTTACAGGGAAGTTTAACTTTTCATATCCTGCTTCAGCCATGTTTAAATGATTTTTATTTTTTTTTAATTATTTTTTAAAAGGATTTTTAACAGGAATCTATAGCAGTCTCTGACAGGGTGCTGTCTCCAATGCTACATGATAACAAGCCCTTGCTGGGGAAGGATTGATATCTGTAAGGATAAGCCAATAGAGAAATTTCCCCTACAGAAAAACTACTAGTCAAAAGAAATGCAGGTCTTTTTGGAAATGAATTGATAAAACATGAATAGGAGACAATTTTTACAAAATTCTCTATTTTCTGTTTTTAACAAGCTTCTAGAGGGTATTGGAAAGATTTATTGTAGATTAAAAGTGTGATCACTGAACCACAAATTCCAATGAAGGCAATGAACAGGTAGATAAAATCAGAAAACCAACACAGAAAATTAAACTAAGAACTTCTCCCAGAACGTAGAGGGAAAAGGAGTAAAAAATGAAAATGATGAGAGAGGTTCCAAGGATAGAAACTGTAAATAGAATCTGTAGAAAAGAGAAATCTCAGAAGTTTGGAACAGAACAGTTGGAGTGGAAGTGATAAAGAAAAGCAGGCTTTCCTGAGTTAAATCCAGAGACTCTACCCATGTTAACTTGACCCTCATATTAACCAATGAAATGGGAAAGCAAAAATTATTACTTATTTTTTTGAATAATAAAGTAATCTGAAATACAGAGAAACAGAGGGATGTGCCCAATTTCTTATCCTCATATCAGTGCAGCTAGAACCAGAGCCCTAAACTCTGACATTCAGACCAGTATTCTTGATATGCAAACATCCCAGGACATATGTGTCACTGTGAGGTTTTTAAATTGTTTATCCTGAAATAAAGTCACCTGTTAATTAATACAAATGAACTTATGAAATAATAAGACTATGTGATTGTTAAGCTTTGGCTTTGTAAGAAAGTTCTAACTTCAAGGGCCAAAATCAGCCTTGACAACTATTGCTAGAAAAAACACTACTGGAACCCATCATGGCCCCTTCCATGAGTCTCTAAATAATCCCATGATTTAATGAAAACTATGTTAGAAATATCTTTCTTTCCCTTGAAAAGATTCTTTCAGCAGTTGTCAAATACCTTTCATGACTTTTCTTGTTGTGAATTTAAGATCACAACCACACTTGGAAAAGAATAAAGGTCCACTGCAAAATGCAGCATAAGTACATACATTTGTTAATGGAAAACAATCATGTCCACCAGCTAATCAGTTCTCCCAGGACCAGCAGTTAGTATGCACTAAGTTGGATTCGGGCTCAGGACTTAGGTCTACATCAGAGTTGACCTTTCTCAGGATGGCATATGCCACACTCTGATGCTCAGAGCCTGGCCACAATGCTCCTATCATCTTTTGTCCTCAATGCCAGTCCTGTTCCCACTCCCCAAGTCTGGACACAGTACATGTTTGACATGGGGAGCTAGTTTGCCTTTTTATCCCTGTCTAGGACTTTACCATTCTTTATCCTTCATAAACGGCATAGGCCCTCCACCCCCGCCCACCCCACCAGCTAGCTTTTAGACAGTAAGGTTACTATCTAATATAATCTGCACTGCTCAAGACCTAACACCTGTCCTTCCATCAGGAGCCCTTGAGCATTTTCAGCATATCCAGGCATTTCTGGGTTAGGTCTAGGACAGGGGGTAGCTTTGCATGAGGATGCCCTATCTTGGTTCTCACTGGGGCCCAGCTTCCTTCTGGAACAAAGACCAGCCCTTTTATGGCCAAATATGTGATGCGAAGCTGTTTGGTATAGATTTGGGAAATAGACTCATAGAAGTTGCCATAAAACTGGAGGAAGAGGCTTGTCCCTCAGAAGGGGAAAACACTCAAGTTCCATTCAAATTAGAGACAAATCTCTGTGATTATTTCTTCTGCAAATTATATTCTATTACAAGACCCAAGAGGTGGTCATTAGTTCTGCTTAAAATAAACAAAGGGAAACAGGTTTGGGGATTCAATAATGAATTCTTCCCCAAGCCAAGAATTCCCTTTCTCTGGGAGCTAGGGACCTCTTATCCTGAAAGGATAAGAAACACTGGTTTATCTATCTCACTTACTTTAAGTTTCTTCTTCCAGACAAGTAAACATAGCAGTCAACAACATTCTCTCACTTCTTGTCCTTCTTTCCAGGACATCAGAGTATAAAGCAGAAGAGAGAGGTTCATAACTCACCAGTGTCAGGTATGTACTGTGGCCAGCCCATGCAGTTCAATCCTGTTGGGGCACTCTGGGAGAATGGATGGCTTCTTCTAGCGAGACTCAGAGACTCTGGAGAGGTAATAGTCACCTTCCTCCAACACTGGGAGAGGAGGAAAGACATAGAGAGTAAATGAAGAAAAAAGATGACAAGCTGTCATTGTCATTTCATACTTTTTTCATTGTCTGGGATCTTTGTTGTAGTAGGGTACACAGCCAAAATGTACACAGCTTCAGGAGGTGCCATTCACATCAAAATCCATGAGAAAAAAAACCCCGCAAAACTTATCCTGGAGTCTACATCCTGTGTGGCCATATGTTGTAGTTGTGGCAGGATAGGTTGTCATTCAACAATGTAAAATGAGGACTCTTGAGAAGGTCTCCAAACCCTTAAGTCTCCCCCAGCTGCTGAGTAACAAAGCCTGACATCTTTCCAAAAGCATAACTGTTTAATTAAAATTAATTTAATTAGGGGATCCCTGGGTGGCTCAGCGGTTTGGCGCCTGCCTTCGGCCCAGGGCGCAATCCTGAAGTCCCCGGATCAAGTCCCCGGATCGAGTCCCCTGTCAGGCTCCCTGCATGGAGCCTGCTTCTCCTTCTGCCTGTGTCTCTGCTTCTCTCTCTCTCTCTCTCTCTCTGTCTATCATGAATAAATAAATAAAATCTTTAAAAAAAATTAATTTAATTAAAATGCAACTCGTAAAGCCCCTGACATGTCATAATTATGAGGCAGACCTTACCTTTCAAACTGCAAGGACCAGTGTTGTATAGAGTCTTGGGAAGAAAATGGATACTGTCCCTTTCTTTATCATCCCATCATCTAGAGACAAAATTAGCCCCTTCCAGTTTTGTCTACTTTGTAAAGTTACTGTATTAACTTAAAATTTTTGATATGTATTCAAATAAATGTTCAATTTCCTTTTCTTATGTATTCCTCACACAATTAAGCAAGTATGCTTGAAAAATTCTTTTGTTCCTGTGATATCCTGTGGTCTGAACTCGGCGGCAGCTTGAAATTGCATATGGATAAAAAGGAATCCAAAAGAAGCCCTCTCTGGTCTGAAGGGAAAGGGGCCCCTAGAGACTATGAACAAATGGGGGAAATATTCTCTGTTGTTCCCCTCCTGTACTGGATTCCCAGGAAATCCCATTATAGGATGGCAACAATAGCCAGACAGGCACCTAAAACTCTGAGGAAGGGGAATCTTTTATGACCTGAGGAACTGTGGACCCAAAAGCATGGGATAGGTGGAGAATCCTGTTTCATTTTTCTCTCTCTCCTACTGCCACTTGGTCCCAGAGGCAGACAGGATGGCAGGAAGTATGTGGCAAAATTGGAAAACAAAAGCCAGCAATCTTGCAAAAAACCAGGAATGTAAGTGCTCCTGGAATCAGGAAGTGTCTGAAAGAATGCAGAGAGGAAGGAGCTCAAGAAACTGATCCTCAAAAGTTGTTCATAAGCTACTGGACTTACCCCCAAACTGTGCATGGGGGGATCTGATCCTAAACAGAATACTTAAGTCTTTGAGAACTGAACTATGGAACAGAACATTTTACAGGTCCTAAACTGGCCACTGAGTAATCCACATTATCCAAATAGTACTGAAAACACCTTGAAAACTGAACTGACGTAAGAAACATAGCCTCTGAAGGTTAGTAAGAACTTTTAGTCTAAATTGGATTCAATTGCCTGAAAAAATGTAATGAAAAATTGTTCTCCATAGCAATTAAACAAGGCCCAGAGTCTCATAACATAGTATTCAAAATGTCCAGGATATTGTTCAAAATTGCTTAATATACAAACAACTATGAAACTCTCAATAAAGTATAAGGGAAAGGACAACTGACAGATCTCAACACCAAGATGACATGGTCATTGAAATGATCAAAGATTTTAAAGCAGCTCATATAAACATGCTCCAAGAAGTAAGGGTGACTACTCTTGAAATGAATGGAAAATAACATCAGGGAAATATAGCTAACATTTGAACAACATGGGTTTCAAATGCACAGGTGTACTTGTGGATTAAAAAAAAATAACTATAGTACTGTAAATGTATTTTTCTTATGATTCTCTTAGTAATGTTTTCTTTTCTCTAGCTTACTTTGTTGTAAGCATAAAGTATATAATATATATGACATAAACAATATGTGTTAATTGATTGCTTATCTTATCAGTAGACTATTAGTAACTTTTGGGGGAATCAAAAGTTATGTGGATTTTTGACTGTTTTGGGGGGGGAGGTTGGCATCCCTAACCCCTGCATTGCTCAAGGGTTAAATAGATGGAAAAACGAATGCAATGGAAATATTAGAACTGACAGATATAATAACTGAAATAAAAAATTTACTGGTATAGTATAGTTACAAAGTAAGATGGTTGAGGAAACAGTCAGTAAACTAAATAGCTCAAAAGAAATTATCTGAAGAACAGAGAAGAAAAAATATTGGAAAAAAAAACAAGAGCTTCAGGGACCTGTAGAACAACAAACATTTAACATTCTGCCATCAGAGACCCTGAAGGAGAAGAAAAAGTGTGGTGCTGAACAATATCAAAAAATTTCTGAAAAGATTCTAAATGTGGTGAAAAACCTTAACATATAGTACAAGAAGCTCATCAAACTTCAAACAGGATAACCCAAGAAAATGCCCAACACAGCATAATCGAACTACCAAAGATTAGAGACAATGAAAAAATCTTAGAAGCAGCCAGAAACTAACAACAAATCAACAAATTCCTTATATAGGGAGCAATCATTCAAATGACTATAGATTTCTCATGGAGGCCAGAGAGAAGTGGAACAGTATTTTTTAAATGCAGCCCCAACTGTCAACCCAGAATTCTATATCCAACAACAACAACAAAATGCTTTAGGGAAGTTGAAATAAATACATTCTTACATGAAGAAAGCAAAGAAAATTCATAGCTAGCAAACCTGCTCTAAATACACTTTGAGGGGGGGATCCCTGGGTGCCTTGGCGGTTTGGTTCCTGCCTTTGGCCCAGGGTGTGATCCCGGAGTCCCGGGATGGAGTCCCACATCAGGCTCCCTGCATAGAGCCTGCTTCTCTCTCTGCCTGTGTCTCTGCCTCTCTCTTTCTCTCTCTGTGTCTCTCATGAATAAATTCATCTTTAAAAGAAAAAAATAAATACACTTTGAGGAATATGTTCATATAAAGAAAAATGGTATTAGAGGGATGCTTCAAAATTCAGGAACTGAAGGAAGAGCAATAGAAATCGTAAATATATAGGTAAGTGTAACAGGCTATTTTTCTCCCCTAAGTTCTTTAAACTATGTTTGATAGTTAAAAGCAAAAATTACATTGTCTGATGAGGTTTTCAATGTACACAGATGACACATGACAACTACAGCGTTAAGGAGAGATTAAAGAGATTTATATGGTGGGAGGTTTCATATGTTCTACTTCAAGTAATAAAATAACCAATTGTAAAAAGTGGACTGTGATTAGTTAAAAGATGTATTTTAACCCCCACAATGACAATTAAGAAAAAAACCCACATAAAAATAGTGTAAAAAACTCAATAGGTAAGTTAAAATGAAAACTAAAAATTATCCAAATAATCCAAAAGACAGTAAAAGGAAACAGAGCAGTGAATCAGAGGAGCAAGCAGAGAACATGGTAGATCTAAATCCAAACACATCAATAATTACATTAAATTGAAATACTAAGAACACATAAACAGATTTTCAAAATGGATTAAAGAAAAAAAACCCTCACAATATGCTATCATAAGAAATCCACTTTCAAAATAATGATGAGGGTGAAAAGTAAAAGGTAAAAAGTAAAAGGTTGGAAAACATATGCCACACAAACACTGATCAAAAGAAAACTTGAAAGGTTGCACTAATATCAGACACAACAGACTTCAGAGTAAAGAAAATGACCAGGGATACAGGAGGACTTTACAAACATAACAAGAGGGTAGATTCATCAAGAAGACAGGACACCATCTAACCACTGACCTTCAAAATATATGAAGCAAAACCTGATACAATGTATACTTGATCTTAGCCAAAAGGCTGAGAAGCGCTAAAACCTGATACAATTTAAAGGAGAAATAGAAATGCCACAATTATGGTTGGATACTTTAACACTTCTACCACACTAATCAATAGAAAAAAGAAACATAGATAGCAAGGGGACAGGTGAAGGAACAGCATCATCCACCAAATGGAACTGACAATTACAGAATAGTCCACCCAACAATCACAAAATATGCACATGGAATATGCATATTACCTGAGAGACTATATCCTTGATAAGCATGATAATAGTAACAGTAACAACAACAATTTAAGTTTAAAAGGACTAAAATCATACAGAATATGCTTCTTTAACCATAATGGAATTACTCTAGAAATCAGTGATAGAAAGGTAACTGGAGAGTCTTCACCTACTTAGAAATTAAGCAACACATTTCAAAATAATCCACGGTAGTAAAGTGACTACACTTTGAGAACTGTGATCCAGCATTCCAATTTCTTCAATATAGTCTCTCTCTTTTTTTTTTAATTCCCAGTGTTCTGATTTTTTTTAAGTACACTGTATTATTCTTCATCATACTCTTTTGATAATCATACCTATAATGTATCTTTTTGTGTTTACTTGTAGAAACTATCAGAGCATTATATGACTCAACTAGTATATAATTCCCACTTCCTACTAAATTCTCAGAATTCTTTTTTAGGCCCCCAAACCTGTTAAAATCATAGAATCTCAGACTTAGAGTTCTCTAGAAATCTACTTTAATCCTGGTTGAGGGGAAATGGACCCTGTAAATGTTTTCATGGAGGCCAGATTATGTCTGATTTTTAAAAACAGTCATGTCAGTTGGTGACTATATCATTTTCATAAAACTTTTTATCAAGCCATCTTTCACATGGATTACTAAAACATCCTCCTAAATCCTCTCTCCTTGCTCCACACCAGATTCATCATGCCACTCCGCTACTAAAGCCCTAAAAGACTGCCATTTCTTATAGGATCAAGTCAAGATTGACTGACATGGGGCCAAGTTTTTCACATTCTGTCTTCTAGCCATTACAACAACCCCTGTTTCCTGCCTCTGTAAGGCACCAAGGACCTACCACGTACTATCCCCGATACTCCATGAATTCCATACTAGCACACCCTTAAAAAATTATAGAGGTATTATTGGCATATGACATAATCTTAATGATTGAGGTATAAAATAATATTTGATATCTATATACATTACAAAGTGATTACCACAGAAGTTTAGTTACCATCAGTCCTCATACAAAGATAATTTTAGGATTTACTCTTTTGGCAAACTTCAAGTATTTTCTATAACATTATTGGCTGTAGTCACCATGCTATATATTAGATTCCTATGACTTATTTATTTTATAACTGGAAGTTTGTACCTGTTGGCTGCCTTCGCCTATTTTACCCACTTTCCACTCCTTCCCCTCTGCATCCACCAATTCTGTTCTCTGTATCTATGAGTTTTGTTTTCTAGATTCCACATATAAGTGAAATCATACAGTATTTATCTTTCTCTGTCTGACTTATTTCAATTAGCATAATCCCCTTAAGTTCTATCCATGTTGTCACAAATGGCAAGATGTCACTTTCTTTTATGGCTGAGTAATATTCTACTGTGTATTGATATCTAGTTTTGTTCTTTCTCAGGATAGGTTTGGCTATTCTTTTGTAGTTCCATACAGATTATTTATTTATTTATTTATTTATTTATTTATTTAAAGATTTTAATTATTTATTCATGAGAGACACAGAAGGAGAGAGAAAGGCAGAGACACAGGCAGAGGGAGAAGCAGGCTCCATGCAGGGAGCCCGACATGAGACCATCCTGGGACTCCAGGATTGTGCCCTGGGCCAAAGGCAGCTGCCAAACCACTGAGCCACCCAGGCTGCCCCCATATAGATTTTAGGAATTTTTGGTCCTAGTTTTGTGAAGAATACCCTATGTTTATTGCAGTGTTACTTATAATAGCCAAGAAATGGAAAAACCCACGTGTCCATTGATAGATAAATGGATAAAGAAGAAATTGTATACAATGGAATTGAATACAATGGAATATTATTCAGCCACAAAAAGAATGAAATCCTGCCATTCATGACAATATGGATGAATTATGGTATCATGTTATGTGAAATAAATCAAACAGAGAAAAACAGATATATGATTTCACTTACATATGGAACCTAAAAAATAAAACAAAAAAGAGAAACAGACTCATAGGAAAAAAACTATTGGTTGCCAGAGGGGAAGAGGGTGGGGAAATAGATGAAATAAAAGAAGGGGATTAAGAGGCATGGCTTCTAGTTATAAAATAAATAAGTCACAGGGATGAAAAGTACAACAAAGGGAATACAGTCAATAAAACTGTAATAACCTTATGTGGTGCCAGATGGTAAATAACTTATTGTGGTATGCATTTTATAATATATCTAATTGTCAAATCATTCTGTTGTCCACCTGAAATGAA
The DNA here is from genome assembly GCF_048164855.1 of Canis lupus baileyi. NCBI lineage: Eukaryota > Metazoa > Chordata > Mammalia > Carnivora > Canidae > Canis > Canis lupus. Next base: position 25,884,818 of record NC_132857.1, on the reverse strand, counting down.
TATTATATTTTATGTCAACTGTACCTCAGTTAAAAAAAAAACAGTATAGCACTGGCATAAAAACAGACACATATCAATGGAATAGAATAGAGAGCCCAGAAATAATCCCATGCATATACAGTCAATTTATGACACAGCAAGCAAGAATATACAATAGGAAAAGGAAAAGGATGGTTTCTTCACTAAATGGTGCTGGGAAAACAGCCATGGACCGCCACATGGAAAAAGAAACTATGCTACTATCTTATACCATACCCCAAAATTAACTAAAAAAGGATTAAAGACCTATATGTAAGACATGAAACCAAATAAACTGCTAAAAGAAAACACGGGCAGTAATCTCTTGGATGTCAACCTTAGCAATATTTTTCTGATATGTCTCCCAGGCAAGAGAAACAAAAGCAAAAATAAACAATTGGGACTACATCAAACTATCAACCTTTTGCACAGTGAAGGAAACCATTAATAAAATGAAAAGGCAACCAAAGGAAGAAAATATTTGCAAACAGTATATCCAATCAGAAGTTAATATACAAAATATAAAGAACTCATACAACTCAACACCAAATAAATAATTAATCTAATTAAAAACGGGCAGAGGAATGGATATTTTTCTAGAGTACGAACAGACAACAGACACATGAAAAGATGTTCAACATCACTGATCATCAGAGAAATGCAAATCAAAACCACAATGAGATATTACCTCACACCAGTCAGAATGGTTGGTATCAAAAGACAAAAAATAAAAGGTTTTGGCAAGTTTGTGGAGAAAAGGGAAGCCTGGTAGGCGGTTGATGGGAATTTAAATTGTTGCAGCCACTATGGAAAGGATTATGGAGGTTCCTCAAAAAACTAAACATACCATACTAGTTTGATTACTATAGCTTTGTAATATAGTTTGAAATAAGGGAGCATGATACCTCCAGCTTTGTTCTTCCTTCTCAAGATTGCTTTTGCTATTTGGGATATTTTGTGGTTCCATACAAATTTCAGGATTGTTTGTTCTGTTTTTGTGAAAAAATGCCATTGGAATTTTGAGAGTACCTGCATTGAACGTGTAGATTGCCTTTGATAATATGGACATTTTAACAATATTAATTCTTCCAATCCATGAGCATAGTATAACTTTCCATTTATTTGTGTCTTTTCAATTTCCTTCATTGATGTTGTATAATTTAGTGTACAGGTCTTTCTCTTTGACTAAATTATTCCCTGGGATTTTGTTATTTTTGATGCAATTGTAAATGGGATTGTTTTCTTAATTTCTCTTTCTGATAGTTTGTTTTAAGTATATAGAATGCAACCATTTTTTTTGTATATTGATTTTGTGCTCTGCAACTTTAGTGAATTTGTTTATTCTAACAGTTTTTTGGTTGAGTCTTTAGGGCTTTCTATATATGTAATATCATGTTGCCTGCAAATAGTGACAGTTTTATTTTTTCCTTTCTGATTTATATATATTCTATTTCTTTCTCTTGCCTAATTCTTCTGGCTAGGACTTCCAGTACTATGGTGAAGAAAAGTAGTGACAGTGGGTATACTAGTCTTGTTGCTGATCTTGGAAGGAAAGCTTTCAGCCTTTCACCATTGAGTATGTTAGGACATTCAAACAAACAAACAACCCAATCCACTCTCCCCTGCTCCATGACATCAGGTGTAGCATGTGACTCCTTCAATTTTTACTAAAATCTACTGTAGGATTCACTGGCCAAGTACCTTATGATTGTGAACCTTAAAGATAAAGCTGCCCATAGATAAATATCACATGGTTTTACTCATACATAGAACATAAGAAACAGTGCAGAGGCTCATAGAGGAAGAGAGGAAAAACTGAAAGGGAGAAATCAGAGAGGGGACAAACCATGAGAGACACTTAACTACAGGAAACAAACAGGGGTGTTGGAGAAGAGGTGGGTGGGGGGCTCGGGTAACTGCATGATGGGCATTAAAGAGGGCACCTGATGTGATGAGCACTGGGTGTTATATGCAAGTGAGGAATCACTGACCTCTACATCTGAAACTAATGGTGTAATATATGTTGGCTAATTGAATTTAAATAAAAAATAATAAAACTAAACTAAAATAAAATAAAAATTAAAAAATTAAAAAATAAATTAAAAAAAGAGTATGATGTTAGCACTGAGCTTGTCCTATATGGCCTCTATTATAGTTATGGCGAGGCAAGTTCCTTCTATGCCCACTTTGTTGAGAGTTCTATCATGAATGGATATTGAATTCTGTCAAATTATTTTTCTACATTTATTAGGATGATCATATGATTTTATCCATTTTGTTGACATGGTGTACTGCAATGGTGCAGCTTTTGAACCATCCTCACAGTGTTGGAATAAATCTCACTTGATCATAGTGTATGATCCTTATAATGTATTGTGATATTTGGATTGCTTCAGTACTTTATTGAAAAAAATTTACATTTTTGTTCATTAGGGATATTGTAATGTAATTTTTTGTGGTGTTTTTCGTTTTGGGATCAAGGTAATGTTGGCTTTGTAAAGTGAGTTCAGAAATGTTCCTTTCTCTTTAATTTTTTGGAAGATTTTGAGAAGGATAAATATTAAATCTTTGAATGTTTGATATATAGCTCCAGTGAAGCTGTCTGGTCTTGAATTCTTGTTTGTTGGAAGGGTTTTGGTTACTGTTCAATTTCCTTAATAATAATCAGTCTATTCAAATTTTATATTTCTTCATTATTTAGTCTTGGAGTACTGCATGTTTCCAGGAATTTATCCATCTTTCCTAGGTTGTCCTATTTGTTGGTGGATAAAAGTTCATAGTAGTCTCCTATGAGCATTTGTATTTCTGTGGTATCAGTTGCAATGTCATTTATTACATGTATTTGTTTGAGCCCTCTTTTTTTCCTTGGTGTCTGGCTAAAGGTTTGTCAGTTTTGTTTATTTAGAGAATCAACCCTTAGTTTCATTGATCTTTTGTACTGTCTTTTAGTCCCTATTTTTGCTCTGATCTTTATTATTTCTTCTCTCCTAATAATTTTGTACTTCATTTGTTCTTTTCCTAATTCCTTCAGGTATATGTTTTGATTATTCACTTGAGACTATTCTTGGTTTTTGAAGTAGACCTGTATTGCTATGAAGTTCCATCTTAGAACTACTTTTCCTGTATCTCATAGATTTTTGGAATGTTGTGTTTCCATTTTTATTTGTCTTGAATTTCCCTTTTGATTTCTTTATAGTCTCATTGGTTTTCCAGTAGTGTTTTGTTTAGTCACTGATTATTTGTAATTTTTCCAGTTTCTTCTATGAATTGATCTCTAGTTTCCTACTATTGTGGTTAGAAAAGAAGCTTGAAATTATTTCATTCTTCTTAAACTTATTGATACTTGTTTTGTGGCATAACCTATGGCCTCCTGAATGGTCTATGTACACTGTAGCCTAACCTATGGCCTAACCTGTGATGTCTCCTGGAGGATGTTCTATGTACACTTGTGAAAAATGTGTATTCTGCTGCTTTTGGATGGAATGTTCTGTATATATTGTTAAGTCCATCATGTCCAATCTGCTGTTAGAGACCAATGGTTCCAACAGTGTAAGAGAGTTCCCTTTTCTCCACATTCTCTCCAACATTTGTAGTTTCCTGCCTTGTTAATTTTCCCCATTCTCACTGGTGTGAGGTGGTATCTCATTGCGGTTTTGATTTGTATTTCCCTCACATCTTCTTTATCCATTCATCTTTCGATGGACACCGAGGCTCCTTCTACAGTTTGGCTATTGTGGACATTGCTGCTAGAAACATCAGGGTACAGGTGTCCCGGCGTTTCACTGCATCTGTATCTTTGGGGTAAATCCCCAGCAGTGCAATTGCTGGGTCCTATGGCAGATATATTTTTAACTCTTTGAGCAACCTCCACACAGTTTTCCAGAGTGGCTGCACCAGTTCCCATTCCCACCAACAGTGCAAGAGGGTTCCCTTTCTTCCACATCCTTCCAACATTTGTGGTTTCCTGCCTGTTAATTTTCCCCATTCTCACTGGTGAGGTGGGATCTCATTGTGGTTTTGATTTGTATTTCCCTGATGGCAAGTGATGCAGAGCATTTTCTCATGTGCGTGTTGGCCATGTCTATGTCTTCCTCTGTGAGATTTCTCTTCATGTCTTTTGCCCATTTCATAATTGGATTGTTTGTTTCCTTGGTGTTGAGTTTAAGAAGTTCTTTATAGATCTCGGAAACTAGCCCTTTATCTGATACGTCATTTGCAAATATCTTCTCCCATTCTGTAGGTTGTCTTTTAGTTTTGTTGACTGTATCCTTTGCTGTGCAAAAGCTTCTTATCTTGATGAAGTCCCAATAGTTCATTTTTCCTTTTGTTTCTTTTGGCTTCGCGGACGTATCTTGCAAGAAGTTACTGTGGCCAAGTTCAAAAAGGGTGTTGCCTGTATTCTCCTCTAGGGTTTTGATGGAATCTTGTCTCACATTTAAATCTTTCATCCATTTTGAGTTTATCTTTGTGTATGGTGAAAGAGAGTGGTCTGGCTTCATTATTCTGCATGTGGATGTCCAATTTTCCCAGCACCATTTATTGAAGAGACTCTCTTTCTTCCAATGGATAGTCTTTCCTCCTTTATTGAATATTAGTTGACCATAAAGTTGAGGGTCCACTTCTGGGTTCTCTATTCTGTTCCATTGATCTATGTGTCTGTTTTTGTGCCAGTACCACACTGTCTTGATGACCACAGCTTTGTAGTACAACCTGAAATCTGGCATTGTAATGCCCCCAGCTATGGTTTTCTTTTTTCTTTTTTCTTTCTATTTTATTTTTTTGTCTTTAAAATATTTTATTTCTCAGTCTTCACTGGAATTGCTTACAATGAGAAGGTCTTATTAAAGTTTTTTAATCTGCATAAGACACTTTTTTTGACTTATACAAATTAAAAAATCACAACTTAAAATGTAAAAGACATTAAATCAATATGACACCTTTAAGGACCCAGTATGTCTAACTTCCTGGGTTAATGTCACATTTGAAAATGTTACTTCCTCAATTTTTCTGTGTGAATGACTTTTCCTTCAGAACCAAAGAAATCAATTCTCCCTAGAGAACATTTGCAAATTTTTTCATAATGAAAAAAAAATCAACTTCAAATTCTTGATTTGCAAACGAATTATCCATCATGAAGTAAGGAAGAAATAGTCTTAAAAAATCAAGTTCTAAAATGGACCCACTGTAGTGAACAGTCAGAGCTAAGGGCTACTCTTATGTTTACCAAAGAAACAAACAATCCAATCATGAAATGGGCAAAAGACATGAAGAGAAATCTCACAGAGGAAGACATAGACATGGCCAACACGCACATGAGAAAATGCTCTGCATCACTTGCCATCAGGGAAATACAAATCAAAACCACAATGAGGTACCACCTCACACCAGTGAGAATGGGGAAAATTAACAAGGCAGGAAACCACAAATGTTGGAAGGATGTGGAAGAAAGGGAACCCTCTTGCACTGTTGGTGGGAATGGGAACTGGTGCAGCCACTCTGGAAAACTGTGTGGAGGTTCCTCAAAGAGTTAAAAATATATCTGCCGTAGGACCCAGCAATTGCACTGCTGGGGATTTACCCCAAAGATTCAGATGCAATGAAACGCCGGGACACCTGCACCCCGATGTTTCTAGCAGCAATGTCCACAATAGCCAAACTGTGGAAGGAGCCTCGGTGTCTATCGAAAGATGAATGGATAAAGAAGATGTGGTTTATGTATACAATGGAATATTACTCAGCCATTGGAAACGACAAATACCCACCATTTGCTTCAAAGTGGATGGAACCGGAGGGTATTATGCTGAGTGAAGTAAGTCAATCGGAGAAGGACAAACAGTGTATGTTCTCATTCATTTGGGAAATATAAATAATAGTGAAAGGGAATATAAGGGAAGGGAGAAGAAATGTGTGGGAAATATCAGAAAGGGAGACAGAACATAGAGACTCCTAACTCTGGGAAATGAACTAGGGGTGGTGGAAGGGGAGGAGGGCGGGGGGTGGGGGTGAGTGGGTGACGGGCGCTGAGGGGGACACTTGACGGGATGAGCAGTGGGTGTTATTCTGTATGTTGGTAAACTGAACACCAATAAAAATTATTTTATTACAAAAAAACAAAACAAAAAAACCCAAAATACCAAAAGTGGCTGTCTTAGGGTATTAGAATAAAAGAACCCTTGCTCCTTAAATGAGCTGTGGAAGGAAGAAATGGGAATGCCCACTGAATTCCTTGCTAATTACTCTTACATCACTGCCTGCTTTCCCACCAACAGCCACAGGAGGGAGCCTTCATATCTCCAGGTTGAGTTTCATGTTCTGTGATTGCTCTGGGCTTCCGCTAGAGAGCAAATTTCCAAGTTTTTCTCCCATTCCCAATCCTGTGTTCACTTATCTACTTATGCTACTTTCTTGTCTTCCTACATGTTCTGATGTGCAAGCACACTAGGTCTTCCCCCTCCTCCAGGTGTAGTATAAGGAAGGAGCAGCTGTGGTAGGCCTCAGGCAAACATCTGGAAGGTGCCTAAGAAAGGGCCAGGCATGAAGTAGGTGACCACTGTTAGCAGGAAAACAAAAGAGCAGCAGATACATGAACGCAAGGGAAGTGCGTGAGAGACCCACAGGAGTACCTGGATGGCTGACATGCAGAGGATGGAGAGCACAGACCCAGAGCAGCACGACTGGCCTCTGGAAGATGGCTCCCTCAGGGAAGGGGCTCAGCAGGAACCAGGGGCAGTCAGGCCAGCACTGACTGGCTCTGCCTGGAGACTAACACTGAACTTGAGGTCCTTGCACATCAACACAGTGCTCAACACAGGTGAGACACCATACCATTTATCTAAAGAAGCGAAGGGGTAAAGGGTACACAGATGCAGAGTTGGGCAGGACATAGAGAGGTTTTCTTTCACAGTCCCAAGGGTATTCTTTCTGGAATTTCAAGAAAGCTACCTCCTTCTCAGGGCGGTGACTCATGAGAAAACTCAAGCTTGTATACCCTTTCCTGTTCCTGACCCAGCACCACAGTTACCCTGTTCTGGGTAGATGCCGTTGCTTTGGGAGAGAGACCATTTTATTTACTAATTCAGAAGCACCAACAACTATCTCTTTACTGAAATAAGTTCAACTGTATCAGAACTAAATTTAAAAAATAAACAGATTAAAAAGAGTAGAAGACAAAATAGGGAGATTTCTTTTTTAAAAGTTTCACAGTGGGGAAGGGCGCAGGTGACACGAAAAAGCCTGCATCAACCACCTGATAGAAGATGGGCAAAGACTATGAATAGGCAGTTGACAGAAAAGGGGATTCAAATAGCAAGGAAAAAAAAAAGTCAAAAAATTATAGTGAAAGGCCGATTCCTACTTGTTTAGCAAATTCCCAGAAGTTGGTCATACATTGTATTGATCAGAGTTGGGACACTCTAGGAGTGTTAGATGGTACAGTCTCTCTCCACGGAAGGCAAATTGGCCTTCCTGCTTCACCTCTCCCCTCACTTAGGAAAATTTCCCATATGGTTCCCTCCTCTTGTATTTAGAAGTAAATAAACAGGTTGGTGTGAGCCACAGGTAACTCACCTCACTCCCAGGAAGGTCCCTGAGTGAGGGTGCGATGCTCAGGCCATGGTGATTCCAGCATCTCTTCCTGCTCTCCTCTTTCTGGTCATCCTGGTCTAGTGTCTGCAGAGAAAGTAGGAGGCTTGCTCGGGTCTTGAGGGTCTTGGGCCTTTCAGAAGCCTCTGAGTTGTTAACCACATCAATGTAGCTTCCAAGAGAAACCATGGAGACAGCACTGCTCCTGCCTGAGTACTGGAGATCAGCCCGATGAACACCAGGTCTGGGGCTCCGGGGCTTGGGACTCATGGGTTTGCAGGGCATGCCTTGGCTTCCATATGCCAAGCAACAGGCAGACCTAGAGGGAAGGGTGCAGCTGATCCCAGCCTGCTGGGTATGAGGGCTGGTGGGTGACATCAGCCAGGACTTTTCAGGAAAGATACCTAAAGTTAGGTACCTACCACTTTCCTGGGGGCTTGTGCATTTGATGTTTGGCTCACTTTTTCTCCTGTTATGTGGAGAGACCAAATTGCTGGATGTCAAAGGTGTGGGGAGATGTGGAAGTGACCAGTGATCTTCAAAAACACAGCCTTCCTGGTCTTGTACCTGTTCCTCACAGTGACTGTTGGGCCCTGGTGGAGAAGGTCTGAATGGATTCAAGATTTCCTGTCCTGGAACCAGACTAACTAAGGGCCTTTTTGTGCCTTCTGCATCTTTGCTTTTCAGAAATGCACACCAGGAACTCTGCCATGGCCTACGCTTCTCCTTCCGGCCCTTGAGAAAACCTAGAGAACATTCATCAGTATTCTCTTTTTCTAAAACCTTTGACTCAAAAAAATTTGCAAAGGTCTTATGAGCTAAGGCCAACTGTGCTCTGAACCTTTTCTCTGGAGTTTTGAGTCTCTTGGCATCACAGCTTTCTGAGGACAGTGTTCTGCTACCAAGGTCCCCTGGTGTCTCCACATTGTCCCCTTCTCTCAACCCTGCTCCCTGGCGGATGACCTTCTGAGAGGCGCTTGTACCCACTTGGTGTGTAGGAGGTATGTCCCAGCCAGCTGCATTCTGCCAGCAGGCCATAGGGTCATGACTGTCCACAGCCAGCTCCTGGAGGCCCGAAGAACCTATGGTTGGGGCAGGGGTGCTGGGTCCCTGTGCACCGGCGTCCCTTCCTGGGCTCTTGGTAACCATAGGCTTGCTTTTTCTGAGGGAAGTCACCTTAGGAAATGTCAGGCACTTCCCAGGCTCCTGCGAAGTCTTGCAGGGGCAGAAGGATGGGCCTGGTGGTGGGAGAGCTTGGGCGGGGGCAGAGGCCGGGGTGCCAGATTCCTTCTCTGTGTCCTCTGCTCCCCCAACCCCTCTCCCGGCCTTGGGGCTCTGTGCTCTTTGGCTCCCAGTGTGATGAAGGCCCTGGTCTCTGTGTGTATCTTCAGGATAGGGGCCAGGCACACTAGCAGCTTGTTCCCTGTCTGCCTTAGTGCCAGGAGTCTGGCTTGCCCCAGGCAGTTTCTCTTCTGCAGTATCCCCTGTGCTTAGACTGCCCTGGGTCAGCTCCTGGGGAAAAGTCTCTTTGCCCAAGGGCCTCTCCTGGGGGGCAGCCGAGGGCAGCAGAACTGGCGTAAGTTCTGTGGCCTGGGCCCTCTGCCAAAGACTCCCATCGTCACCTCCTAGGCCGCTGCACGCAGACAGCTTGCACTCATTGCCACAGGTTTGTGGTTTCCCAGCCCTGGAAGATTCAGAGGGTGTCACTTCAGCACTACAAGGAGATTGTGGTCTTTTCTCCAGAAACTCAGACTGTGTTTCTGAAAGAGGACCCGCTCTCGTCCTGGTGGCCTGCAGACCTTTCTGCTCAACAGTTATAATGAAGAGTGTACACCTGCCCCTAGGTGTGTCTGCTGTGGGCTCTAGCTTCAGGCCCTCAGAAGAGGGCTGCACACCAGCCTCCAGCCCCTGCTCACACTCATCCCCACCGCTGCAATGAAGCACAGTGGCTGCTGTCATTTCTGAAAACTCTGGTAAGGCACTTTTGGTGCAGTTGGAGTCTAGTACCATCACGTCTTCCACTTCCTGCGAAGTGTCTATGGCACTTGATATCAGGGTGGTCTCTGGAGCAACTGAACAATTACCCACTTTACAGCAACCCATCCAGTCTCTGTTCCACACCTGCAACCTGCTATTGCTAGAATGAAGTGGGAACTTGGCCCTGACAGGTGGCTTTCTTTTCTCACTGAGAATGGACTTTGATCTGTAATTACTGGTTTGGTTTCCTGCCTCAACAGAAATGTCCTGAAGATGTTTTTGTCTGTCACTCACATCAGCAATGTTTGGTGCAGGGCCAGTGCCTCGGGGCTCCTCTTGCAGGCTTTCTGGTCTGTGTTCCGACTTGCACTCTGTGGGCGCTGGTGCTTCCTCTGTGTTAAGGCTCACAGACTTTGCAGTAAGGCATGAAGAGACTGGGCAGGATCTAAAATCCTGTCCCAACTGGTTTTCCAAGCAGAGATATTCACAAGGTGTGTCCTGAAAGGCCTTCTTCCAGCTAAGAGCCCTGAGTTTATACTGATCCTGTAAGTAAGGGGCCTTCCTTTGGGAAGCAGAAGGCAAAGGAGACAGTTGGGTGGGAACAGGGTGAAGAGGGTTTTGTGCTCTTGGATCTTGTTCTGATTTGGTTCCTTCCTTCAAATGAGTCCCAAATTTCACAAAGTTCTGCTTAGGAGGATTCTCAGGGTAACCTATAGGAAACACTGCTAGGGAATGGGCCCTGGTCAGTGTCCCCATGTGCTGACAGCAGTACTCTGGGGATGTCCTGTCCTTGTCATTAATATTTTCTGGGGCACTATGGTGAAGCTTGGCATGTGGAAGGCAAGATGTCCCTAAAGGAAGCTGGCAAGGGGCGTCGGAGTAGGGCTGGGGGCAGAGCAAGTCTGTGTTCTCAGGACCTAGAGTACTTCCCTTCTTTGTCCTGGCTCCCAGAGGGGCTGTGCTATGTAGTGGACCTCTGTAAGGCAGCCCTGGTCCCCTGGCCCAGGTGTGGATATATGGCCAGCTCTGGCCCAGTTCACAACACCAGTGAAGGAAGGGCCAGGCCACTGGGATGCCCAGACAACTTTCAGACCTGGATTTCTGAAGAGAAAAAATAGAGAATCCCCTAAGGTCTTGTGCAGTCACCACCTTTGCTGGCTGGAGACTGTAGCTGCCTGTGGTACCCTGTGAGCAGTTCGCTGTGTGGTGAGGAGACCCTGCCAGCCAAGACTCTTGCTCTAGGCTGGGAACACCATTGTCATGGAGGTGTTCTGTCTTCTCTTCTCCAGGTTCTACAGCAAAGTCTTGGAACCCACTTTTGTAGGACTCTTCCTTGAAGTCAAGGGACAAGTCTAGTTTCTCCTTTGGGTCAAGCCCAGGGACACCAGTTGAATGCTGCTCCTGAGGAGGTCTGGGTGCTGGGATGTCAGGGCATTGCCAGTGTCCTTCTCTGTCCACAGAGGTACCACTTAGAGGAAGGCAGATTCCCCCAGCGAGGTCACCAAGCAGGGACTCTGTGTCGGAAGCACTTTCAAAGGGGTCAGTTTTTGTGTCTGAATGACTTTCACTCTGGTGGGACAGTGTCTCAAAGTCATTGTGGTCTGTTTCCTGGTTCCATGCCTGTTTCTCTGGTTCTGCAGGAGAAGTGGGGAGCTGCTTATCTTCAATTTTGTCTTCACCTGGCAGGTGTACACCTGGCTCTGGAGTCTGCAAGGGCAAGAAGAAAGGAGTCAGACAAGGCCTCAGGACATTTGCACTCATGTTACATTGCACCAGCCTTTGTCAGAAGGAGGAAGGCTCAGAAACATCTTATTAGTTCCCCATGTGTGCCTAGGAAAAGAGAGGTAAATATGAAGAGCTACCTTTTATTAACACAGAAAACAAGCGATGAAGCCAAACCCAAACAGTACGGAGAAAATGTAGCACATAGTTAAAGCAATTCTATTAAAAAATCAGAATAGGACAAATGAGCATGTGCAGTTTAAGTAAGTATAAATATGTTGTGTGAGTCATGGTGAAAAGCATATCTCTGCCTAATGTTTGCAGCAGTAAATATCAAATTAATATATGTTTGTTTTGTGTTGTTTATTCTTACATAACCAACTGGATTAAAGTCAAGACTCTTACACTTAGAAATGTTTTCTGAGTTAGGTTTGCTGGAGTAATTAAAAAAAAGAATTATTGAATTTTAAACACATTTCATGATATTATAAGTGCCTAAGACAGCTTTGAGAATAGGAAGAAAAAATGGAGAATTGTTCAAGTATTTGCAAATTTTCCTTTTGACATTACACATTTCTTTTTTTTAAAAAAAAATTATTTATTTGAGAGAGAGAGAGAGTGAACAGAGGGAGGGGCAGAAGGAGAGGGAGAGAATCCCAAGCAGACTGCCTGCTAAGCACAGACCTGACCCGGGGCTCAATACCACAACCCTGAGATCATGACCTGAGCTGAAATCAAGAGTCAGATGCCAAACCAACTGAGCCACTCAGGTACCCCTGTCTTACACATCTCTTAATCAACTTGTTGAGATATAAATTTATATGCATCTGTTTAAAATAGATGGACCTATGTATTTTGACAAATGTGGACACCCATGTAACTACTATCAATAAAAACCTAGAGTATTTCTATTTCTCAAAGAAAAGCCCCTGCCTCTTCCTAGTCATTCTCTACCTCTGTCCTTCTTACTTCGCAATGACGTGTTTTCTACCATACAGTCTAGATCTCTGTTTTCTGGAGTTTCAAATGATCAGAATATGCAGTTTGTATTCTTCAGGGTCTGGCTTCTTGCTTTCAGCATAGTATTTGAGTTTCATTCACGTATCATGGTTGTAGCATGTGTTGGACAGACAATGCCTTGAATGAGGTGATAATGCTACACCCTTCTTTCAATCACCAAACTCCCCAAAGACTCCTTAGACCAGAGTGGAACAAGCAATTGGCTCCATTTTTAGCTAAGGCTCCTCCACATTAAGTTTTGTACAAAAGCCGTTCATTCAGCCAGCCATTCCTAAGCACGTTTCTTAGGACTTGTCATAAGAGATTTCATTACTCCTTAACTGAGAGGAGAAAAATGGACAAACACCAAAGCATGCAATATGAAGCTTTTTAAGACACAAGATAGATTCAGAACATCAGGAATAATATGATAGTATAGTTTCAAATTTGTTGCAAGGCAGGTAGGAGTCAGTCCGGAATATGAAAGGAAACATTAAAAATCAAAACATTTGGAAAGGAGTGCTGTGTGCTTGCTGTGTGGTATTTGGGGGAGATATCCAGCTAGGAAGCCAGGGTTTCCCAAGTTCCCCAGCAGGAACACAGGGGCAAACTCTGGTCACTCCCAGGTCACCCACAGCCCTGTGAGGATGAGCAAGATGTGGATGTGAACATGCCTTGGCAAGCACAGAGGCCTGTTGCCGGGAAGGAGAGAAAATGAAGGCCACCTACAGCTATTGTTCAGTGAGTGCTGCTTTTGGAGCATGTCCACTCCCTCATCTTGCCAACTGAGTTATGAAATCAGGAACTGACACCCCAATGATAGAACATGTGAGCAGTCCTTTTAGCCAGACATAGCTCGACATAAACTTATAGACCCATAGTGGCATCAATACTCACATGCTTCAAGCCCAGAGAGTTCCAAAACCCAAGTTCCAAAAGGCCAATGCTCTGGACAATGACTATCCCAAAATTCCTGTGCTTACCTCTGTTCAGTATCACCTCCCAGAACACTGCCCATAAGGGGATGGACTAACGCCAAGGTACTGGACTCCCTGGCTGGGTCTTCTTAATGATCAAGCCTTTCTTTAAATTCCAGGTTATTCGGGCAAGAGGTCTCACTCTGTTTCAATGAAAATAAAAGAAAATTGCAGAAAAATACAAAAAATAATTTTTCCAGATTGCAAAATTGGTGTTGTCTCTGCAAGTGCACTGGTATAGCAGGTTTAAAATTCCTTAAAAGTGTACAAATGCTGAAATATGAAGAGCACATATCTTTTTAAAAAAGCATTTGATTTGGTTGAATATTAGGTTCTAAATCTTCTAAAGAAAGAATCTTTTCCTCCTGACTTGGCATAGGAGTAATCCTCAAGTAATTTCTCAGCATGAATCCATGTAATTCCATGGTTACCCTGGAGGGATGGCCTAGGGATTAAATCTAGAAGCAAAAGTATTCTTTTTGTTTAAATTTTTAAAAATATTTTATTTATTTACTCATGAGAGCCAGAGAGAGAGAGAGAGAAAGGCAGAGACACAGGCAGAGGGAGAAGCAGGCTCCATGCCGAGAGCCCGATGTGGAACTTGATCCGGGGACTCCAGGATCACACCATAGGCCAAAGGCACACGCCAAACCTCTGAGCCACCCAGGGATCCCTGTTTAAATTTTTTGTGAGAGTGAGCGGTGGGTCAAATTTGAATGTTCTTAAGCAGAGAAACTATTTTTGTCACAGTCCTGGCACTTCCTAATTGTCATGTTTTTGTAACTATATGAAGCTTCAAACGCTAGGGCAAGGTGTTTGGACTTTCTCCTGTATTTTTTTTTTTTTTTTCTAAAAGCCATTATGATTTGCTCTTTGACCCATGATTGACTGATTGATTGATTAAGATTCTATTTATTTATTCATGAGAGACACAGAGAGAGAGAGAGAGAGAGAGAGAGAGAGGCAGAGACACAGGCAGAGGGAGAAGCAGGCTCCATGCAGGGAGCCCGATGTGGGACTCGATCCCTGGTCTCTAGGATCATGCCCTGGGCTGAAGGCGGCGCTAAACTGCTGAGTCACCTGGGCTGCCCCCATGATTTGTGTGTTTGAAAAGAATATGTATTCTCTAATAAGATCATGCAGGGTTTGATAAGTGTTCATTAGCTCAAGCTTGTTAACTGCTAAATCCTAATTAATACTGTTAATCCTCAGTAATTTGACCAGTTTTTCATCTGCTATTAAGAGAAGGGTGATTTTAACATTTAATGTAACCACAAAGGTGGTGCACTTGTCAATTTATTCTTAACTCTGTCACCTTTTGATTGACATATCTCAGCATTATGTTAGTAGGTGCATAAACAAGTTTATGATGGTATACCTTCCTGGTGAGTGGCTCTCTTGCTACATAGTAACCTTTTTTATCCCTAATAAAGGTCTTTGCTTTCAAAGCCATCTTCTCTAATATGGGTTAATTTGGGTTATTATTTTCCTAGTTTTTCCATTCCTTTATTTTCAATCTATGCTCCTTAAGTATATTGTTCATAAACCACATGTAGCTGGGCTTTCAAAATCCCATCTATTTCAGTCACTTTTATTTAGTTTTTAAAAAGATTTTATTTATTTATGAGAGAGAGAGAGAAAGAGTGGGAGCATGAGTGGGGGAGGGGCAGAAGGAGAAGCAGACTCCTCCACTGAGCAGGGAGCTCAATGGTATGCAGGGCTCGATTCCAGGACCCTGGGATCATGACCTGAGCAGAAGGCAGATGCTTAACTGACTGAGCCACCCAGATGCCCCTTTCATTAACTTTTAACTACAAAGTTTAATCAGTGAGCATTTATTGTGATCACTGGTATATTATGGTTTCAGTCTACCACCATATTTCATTCTTTTGGGGTTTCTCCTTTTTTTCCTGGGAATTTCTCTTTTTTGTGTGTAGATTCAGCAATGGTTTGCTTAAGAGCATAAATATACGCATCATTTCTGTGTATTTTTGTTGCAGTGAGCATTTTGGGCAATACACAATCTGCAAAAATTCTAGAAACAGAAATTCACTCTGCTCACTGTAGTCTGACTGGCTATCTGTTCATTCACCCAAATCACTCTGGCAGAAGCCCCTAGTGACCTCTGCACTACCAAACCCAGGACTCTGGTTTTCTGTCTTGATTGCTCCTTGTTGTTGTTGTTGACTATTTAATTTTTTACAACTTTGTTGAGGTATAATTGACATAAAATAAAATGTACATATTGCAAGTGTACAATTAAAGTTTTTACATACATCTGGGAAGCCATGACCACAGTCAAGATAATGAACACTTCTCTTGCTTCCAAAAGTTACCTTATGCTTTTTTGCTTCCTCTCATCTCCTTCTCACCTCTCCCTGGCCACCCTCCTCCATACCCAGGCGATCTTTACTTGCTTTCTGGTTCTACAGATTAATTTGCATTTTCTAGAATTCCATAAAATGGAATCATACTGTATATATTTTTGGTTTGGCTTTTTTTTTTCACTCAGAACAATTATTCTGAGAGTCATCCATGTCTCATGTGTCAATAATTTGTTTTATTGCTGAGTAACATTCCCTTGTATAGAGATTGCACAGTTTATTTATCCATTCACCTACTGATGGACATTTGAGTTGCCCCCAGTTTTTGGCTTTTCAAATAAAGCTGCAATGAACATTCGTGTACAAGTCTTTGTATAGATGTGTGCTTTCATTTATCTTGAGTAAATATTTAGAAATGGAATGACTAGATCATATGGAAGGGCTATATGTTTAATTTCTTAGGGAATGGCAAATGGCTTTCCTTTCCATTCCATTCCATTCCATTCCATTCTATTCTATTTTATTTCATTTTATTATTTTATTTTATTTTATTTTATTTTATTTTAATTTTATTTTTTTCTTTAAAACAAGCTCTGACCAGTTTTATTAAAGAAAAATTTTGTGTGATTTACTTTTCACCAGTCTGTTCTGGCAGGCTTCTAATGATATCAGAATCACCTGGATCAATGATAGCCAGTGTGCATACTCTGTAGTATTTCCCACATGCTGTGCCCAATTCAATATTATTGCCACTGTAGTGATGGACACCAGTTTTGGCCAACATGGCCTAGTATTCTATTTCAGATTTCCTCAAAGCCGGGCAATTGTTGGCCAGGATGACCAGTTTCGCTTTGCCGTGTCTGATCATTTTCAGGGTCTGCTTGTACCCCAGCACATACTTTCCACTTTTCATAACCAGTTGGAGCCTAGAGTCGATCGACTCCAGCGACTTTTTTTTTTTTTTTTTTATTATTGGTGTTCAATTTACTAACATACAGAATAACACCCAGTGCCCGTCACCCATTCACTCCCACCCCCCGCCCTCCTCCCCTTCTACCACCCCTAGTTCGTTTCCCAGAGTTAGCAGTCTTTACGTTCTGTCTCCCTTTCTGATATTTCCCACACATTTCTTCTCCCTTCCCTTGTTTTCCCTTTCACTATTATTTATATTCCCCAAATGAATGAGAACATATAATGTTTGTCCTTCTCCGACTGACTTACTTCACTCAGCATAATACCCTCCAGTTCCATCCACGTTGAAGCAAATGGTGGGTATTTGTCATTTCTAATAGCTGAGTAATATTCCATTGTATACATAAACCACATCTTCTTTATCCATTCATCTTTCGTTGGACACCGAGGCTCCTTCCACAGTTTGGCTATCGTGGCCATTGCTGCTAGAAACATCGGGGTGCAGGTGTCCCGGCGTTTCATTGCATTTGTATCTTTGGGGTAAATCCCCAACAGTGCAATTGCTGGGTCGTAGGGCAGGTATATTTTTAACTGTTTGAGGAACCTCCACACAGTTTTCCAGAGTGGCTGCACCAGTTCACATTCCCACCAACAGTGTAGAAGGGTTCCCTTTTCTCCGCATCCTCTCCAACATTTGTTGTTTCCTGCCTTGTTAATTTTCCCCATTCTCACTGGTGTGAGGTGGTATCTCATTGTAGTTTTGATTTGTATTTCCCTGATGGCAAGTGATGCAGAGCATTTTCTCATATGCATGTTGGCCATGTCTATGTCTTCCTCTGTGAGATTTCTGTTCATGTCTTTTGCCCATTTCATGATTGGATTGTTTGTTTCTTTGGTGTTGAGTTTAATAAGTTCTTTATAGATCTTGGAAACTAGCCCTTTATCTGATATGTCATTTGCAAATATCTTCTCCCATTCTGTAGGTTGTCTTTGAGTTTTGTTGACTGTATCCTTTGCTGTGCAAAAGCTTCTTATCTTGATGAAGTCCCAATAGTTCATTTTTGCTTTTGTTTCTTTTGCCTTTGTGGATGTATCTTGCAAGAAGTTACTATGGCCGAGTTCAAAAAGGGTGTTGCCTGTGTTCTTCTCTAGGATTTTGATGGAATCTTGTCTCACATTTAGATCTTTCATCCATTTTGAGTTTATCTTTGTGTATGGTGAAAGGGAGTGGTCTAGTTTCATTCTTCTGCATGTGGATGTCCAATTTTCCCAGCACCATTTATTGAAGAGACTGTCTTTCTTCCAATGGATAGTCTTTCCTCCTTTATCGAATATTAGTTACCCATAAAGTTCAGGGTCCACTTCTGGATTCTCTATTCTGTTCCACTGATCTATGTGTCTGTTTTTGTGCCAGTACCACACTGTCTTGATGACCACAGCTTTGTAGTACAACCTGAAATCTGGCATTGTGATGCCCCCAGATATGGTTTTCTTTTTTAAAATTCCCCTGGCTATTCGGGGTCTTTCTGATTCCACACAAATCTTAAAATAATTTGTTCTAATTCTCTGAAGAAAGTCCATGGTATTTTGATAGGGATTGCATTAAACGTGTATATTGCCCTGGGTAACATTGACATTTTCACAATATTAATTCTGCCAATCCATGAGCATGGAATATTTTTCCATCTCTTTGTGTCTTCCTCAATTTCTTTCAGAAGTGTTCTATAGTTTTGAGGGTATAGATCCTTTACATCTTTGGTGAGGTTTATTCCTAGGTATCTTATGCTTTTGGGTGCAATTGTAAATGGGATTGACTCCTTAATTTCTCTTTCTTCTGTCTCATTGTTAGTGTATAGAAATGCCACTGACTTCTGGGCATTGATTTTGTATCCTGCCACGCTACCGAATTGCTGTATGAGTTCTAGCAATCTTGGGGTGGAGACTTTTGGGTTTTCTATGTAGAGTATCATGTCATCGGCGAAGAGAGAGAGTTTGACTTCTTCTTTGCCAATTTGAATGCCTTTAATGTCTTTTTGTTGTCTGATTGCTGAGGCTAGGACTTCCAGTACTATGTTGAATAGCAGTGGTGAGAGTGGACATCCCTGTCTTGTTCCTGATCTTAGGGGAAAGGCTCCCAGTGCTTCCCCATTGAGAATGATATTTGCTGTGGGCTTTTCATAGATGGCTTTTAAGATGTCGAGGAATGTTCCCTCTATCCCTACACTTTGAAGAGTTTTGATCAGGAATGGATGCTGTATTTTGTCAAATGCTTTCTCTGCATCCAATGAGAGGATCATATGGTTCTTGGTTTTTCTCTTGCTGATATGATGAATCACATTGATTGTTTTACGGGTGTTGAACCAGCCTTGTGTCCCAGGGATAAATCCTACTTGGTCATGGTGAATAATTTTCTTAATGTACTGTTGGATCCTATTGGCCAGTATCTTGTTGAGAATTTTTGCATCCATGTTCATCAGGGATATTGGTCTGTAATTCTCCTTTTTGGCGGGGTCTTTGTCTGGCTTTGGAATTAAGGTGATGCTGGCTTCATAGAACGAATTTGGAAGTACTCCATCTCTTTCTATCTTTCCAAACAGCTTTAGGAGAATAGGTATGATTTCTTCTTTATACGTTTGATAAAATTCTCCTGGGAAGCCATCTGGCCCTGGACTCTTGTGTCTTGGGAGGTTTTTGATGACTGCTTCAATTTCCTCCCTGGTTATTGGCCTGTTCAGGTTTTCTATTTCTTCCTGTTCCAGTTTTGGTAGTTTGTGGCTTTCCAGGAATGCGTCCATTTCTTCTAGATTGCCTAATTTATTGGCGTAGAGCTGTTCATAATATGTTTTTAAAATCGTTTGTATTTCCTTGGTGTTGGTAGTGATCTCTCCTTTCTCATTCATGATTTTATTAATTTGAGTCTTCTCTCTCTTCTTTTTAATAAGGCTGGCTAATGGTTTATCTATCTTATTAATTCTTTCAAAGAACCAACTCCTGGTTCTGTTGATCTGTTCCACAGTTCTTCTGGTCTCGATTTCGTTGAGTTCTGCTCGAATCTTTATTATCTCCCTTCTTCTCTTGGGTGTAGGATCTATTTGCTGTTTTTTCTCTAGCTCCTTTATGTGTAAGGTTAGCTTTTGTATTTGAGTTCTTTCCAGTTTTTGAATGGATGCTTGTATTGCGATGTATTTCCCCCTTAGGACTGCTTTTGCTGCATCCCAAAGATTTTGAACGGTTGTATCTTCATTCTCATTAGTTTCCATGAATCTTTTTAATTCTTCCTTAATTTCCTGGTTGACCCTTTTATCTTTTAGCAGGATGGTCCTTAACCTCCATGTGTTTGAGGTCCTTCCAAACTTCTTGTTGTGATTTAGTTCTAATTTCAAGGCATTATGGTCCGAGAATATGCAGGGGACAATCCCAATCTTTTGGTATCGGTTCAGACCCGATTTGTGACCCAATATGTGGTCTATTCTGGAGAAAGTTCCATGTGCGCTTGAGAAGAATGTGTATTCAGTTGAGTTTGGATGTAAAGTTCTGTAGATATCTGTGAAATCCATCTGGTCCAGTGTATCATTTAAAGCTCTCGTTTCTTTGGAGATGTTTTGCTTAGAAGACCTATCAAGTATAGAAAGAGCTAGATTGAAGTCACCAAGTATAAGTGTATTATTATCTAAGTATTTCTTCACTTTGGTTAATAATTGATTTATATATTTGGCAGCTCCCACATTCGGAGCATATATATTGAGGATTGTTAAGTCCTCTTGTTGAATAGATCCTTTAAGTATGATATAGTGTCCCTCTTCATCTCTCACTACAGTCTTTGGGGTAAATTTTAGTTTATCTGATATAAGGATGGCTACCCCTGCTTTCTTTTGAGGACCATTCGAATGGTAAATGGTTCTCCAACCTTTTATTTTCAGGCTGTAGGTGTCCTTCTGTCTAAAATGAGTCTCTTGTAGACAGCAAATAGATGGGTGCTGCTTTTTTATCCAGTCTGAAACCCTGCGCCTTTTGATGGGGTCATTAAGCCCGTTCACATTCAGAGTTACTATTGAGAGATATGAGTTTAGTGTCATCATGATATCTATTCAGTCTTTGTTTTTGTGGACTGTTCCACTGAACTTCTTCTTAAAGGGGAATTTTAAGAGGCCCCCTTAAAATTTCTTGCAGAGCTGGTTTGGAGGTCACATATTCTTTTAGTTGCTGCCTGTCTTGGAAGCTCTTTATCTCTCCTTCCATTTTGAATGAGAGCCTTGCTGGATAAAGTATTCTTGGTTGCATGTTCTTCTCCTTTAGGACCCTGAATATATCCTGCCAGCCCTTTCTGGCCTGCCAGGTCTCTGTGGAGAGGTCTGCTGTTACCCTAATACTCCTCCCCATAAAAGTCAGGGATTTCTTGTCTCTTGCTGCTTTAAGGATCTTCTCCTTATCTTTGGAATTTGCAAGCTTCACAATTAAATGTCGAGGTGTTGAACGGTTTTTATTGATTTTAGGGGGGGATCTCTCTATTTCCTGGATCTGAATGCCTGTTTCCCTTCCCAGATTAGGAAAGTTTTCAGCTAGAATTTGTTCAAATACATATTCTGGCCCTCTGTCCCTTTCGGCGCCCTCGGGAACCCCAATTAAACGTAGGTTTTTCTTCCTCAGGCTGTCGTTTATTTCCCTTAATCTATCTTCATGGTCTTTTAATTGTTTGTCTCTTTTTTCCTCAGTTTCCCTCTTTGCTATCAACTTGTCTTCTAGGTCACTCACTCGTTCTTCCACCTCGTTAACCCTCGTCGTTAGGACTTCTAGTTTGGATTGCATCTCATTCAATTGATTTTTAATTTCTGCCTGATTAGCTCTAAATTCTGCAGTCATGAAGTCTCTTGAGTCCTTTATACTTTTTTCTAGAGCCACCAGTAGCTGTATAATAGTGCTTCTGAATTGGCTTTCTGACATTGAATTGTAATCCAGATTTTGTAACTCTGTGGGAGAGAGGACTGTTTCTGATTCTTTCTTTTGAGGTGAGGTTTTCCTTCTAGTCATTTTGCTCAGTGCAGAGTGGCCAAAAGCAAGTTGTATTGGGAAAAAGAGAAAAAGGAGAGAAAGAAGGAAAGAAAAGAGAAAGAGAAAAAAAAAAAAAAAGGGAAGAAAAAGAAAAAAAAAAACAAAAAAACGAAAAAAGAAAAAAAAAAAAAAAAAAAAGAAGAAAAAGAGAAAGAAAAAGAAAGGAGAAAAAAAGGGGGGGTGGGGGAAGGAAACAAATCAAAAAGCAAAACAAAACAAAAACAAACAAACAAAAAAAGAACCACCGGGGAGTATCTTCTGATTCTGTGTACTTTAAGTCCCTTGGCTTCTCCTGGAAGTTGTCCGTCTAGCTGGTGTTCTGGGGGAGGGGCCTGCTGTGCTGATTTTCAGGTGTTAGCAGTTGGGGGAGCTGCTGTGCCCCTGCCTGGTGCAGGGCTCAGTGGGGGTTGTTTACCCCGTGAGGCCGCAGGAGGAACAGCCCTAGT
Source organism: Canis lupus baileyi (assembly GCF_048164855.1). Lineage (NCBI taxonomy): Eukaryota > Metazoa > Chordata > Mammalia > Carnivora > Canidae > Canis > Canis lupus. Next base: position 25,862,813 of record NC_132857.1, on the reverse strand, counting down.
GGCGGGGCAGCTCTGGAAACCTGGATTCAGCCCCTGCAGGAACTCCGGAGCTCTCCGTCTGCAGGGCCTGGAGGCTCCGGGGCGGGGCCGCTGATGTGCTCAGCTGGGGCAGGAGCGTCCTTGCTGTCCTGGGCCCTCCCGGCCTCTGCCTGTCCCGGGGGAGGCGGGATCCTGGGCTGTGTCCCGGCGCCCTGTGCTCCGGAGCCTGCGCTGGTGGATTCGCGCTCCCGCCCCGCAGCCCCCTCCGCGGAGCCGCCCCCGAGCCCCTCCGAGCTGCTCCTGGAACCGCGCAGCCCCCTCCGCACGGAGCCTCCTCCTCTGCCCGAGCCCCTCCGAGCTGCTCCCGGGGCCGCGCAGCCCCCTCCGCGGAGCCGCCGCCCGAGCCCCTTCAGCTGCTCCGGGTCCCGCCGGGTCCCGCCGTGCGCGCTGCAGCCCTTAGGGAGCTCGGCGCACTCTCCTGGGCGCGCAGTTGCTGTTACTGTCCCCGGGAGCCCGAGGGCATCCCCGCCCTCCTGGGTCCTGCTCCACCTCCCTGCGAGCCCCTTTCCCCCGGGAAGGTCGGTGCAGCTCCTGCGTCTCCGGGACGGGGCTCTCCTGTCCTGGGGACACTCGCCCCGGCCTCAGCCCGGCTCCTCGCGGGGCCCCTCCCCCTTGGAGGCCTTTGTTCCTTTACTTCTTTTTCCCCGTCTTCCTACCTTGATAGATGCGCGAACTCTTCTCACTGTCGCATTCCAGCTGGTCTCTCTTTAAATCTCAGGCCGAATTCATAGATTTTCAGGATAATTTGAAGGTTTTCTAGGTAGTTTGGTGGAGACAGGTGATTTGGAGACCCTACTCCTCCGCCATCTTGCTCCTCCTGATCGACTCCAGCGACTTTTTCGTCTTCTTTGCGGCCACCATCTTCCTGCCTTAGACGCGGGACGGCCCCAACCAACAGCAACCGCCAAAAAATCCCCATTCCCTTTTATACTGCTCCAGCAATATATGACAGTGAGCTGCTCCATATCCCCCCCCACCCCTACCCTCCCCGCCCTGCCCAATCTGGTATGGTATCCTTTGTTCATTACAGCCATCCCAGTAGGTGTGAAGTGGTCTTAATTTGCATTTTCCTAATGACATATGATGTAAACATCTTTTCATATGCTTTTTCAATCTGTACATCTTTGTGAAATAGCATTTCAATTTTCAGTTTTTTGCCTATTAAAAAAATTGGGTTGTATTATTATTATTGAGTTGTAAGACTACTTTACAGATCCTAGATATAAGTCTTTTGTTTGATATATCTTTTGCAACATTTCTTCCAGTCTATGACTTGCCTTTTCATTTTATTGATAATTATTTTTAATTTGCAGAGTGAAAAGTTTTTATTTTGATGAAGCCTAATTTATTCGTTTTTGTAGGTCATGTAGGTCATGTGTTGAATTTTAAAGACTCATTCCAACTTAAGATCACAAAGATTTTTCCTATCATTTCTTCTAGAGTATGGTGGACAGGATAATGTCCATCTCTCCCAAAAGATATCCATATCTTAATCCCTGAAAGCTGTCAAAGTTACCTTTTATGGCAAAGGGGATTTTACAGATGTGGTTATGTTAAATATCTTGAGAAGATTATGCTGAATTATTGGGGTGGGCCTGATGTAATCATGAGGATCCTTTTAGGGGAAAAATAAGAGGCAGGAGAGTCAGAGAAGGAGGTGTGATAATGGCAGCAGAAACAGAGTGATTCAGGGAGGGCCATAAGCCAAGGAATGTGGGCAGCCTTCAGAAGCTGGAGAAAGCAAGTAAATGATTCTTCCTAGAGCCTCTGGAAGGGAACACAGTCCTGCTGACCCCTTGGTTTTAGCCCACATGAGAGTTTTCCATGTTGTCTACCAGTAGGCATGTGTAGCACAACACTGGCAAGGAACACAAGCACTGTGTCACATATAACGATGTTGCTTTCCAGAGAAAGCTCATGGTCTTTTTAGTGTAGTAGAGTCTGGGTTATAGGCCTATTTTTCTCAGTTGTCTGAGTTCACATTTCTGTCAGTGGCTGCCATAAGGCTGAGTGCACTTATCTTACTGGATTTGAAGAAAGACGAAGGAAGGAAATTAGAGCCCTCCAAAAATTCTAAATATTCTTCTGCCACTCTAAGTTATATTGATTTCTCTATGATACATGTGGAATATAAATTCTATCAGTTCTTTTCACAACTAACTGGTCACAAAAACTTTGGGGACATAAATTGTGTCATACACACATCATCTCCTGCTGCATCTGTTCCGGGGGTACAGAGTAAACACAAAGTAAGTATTTGAGGGATACAGAATCACACAGGATCACCATGCAATGGATGGCTGTTTCAATTCTGTGGCTAAAGATCTGAAAATCTTATGATTTTATTTTCACAGATCATTTCCCCCAAGCATAATATTCAAAGGTACATCCAGATTTACACACACATTTCCTGCTTATTGTATATATTAGACTTGTGCCAGCAGAGGCAGAGCATCTTATTTTTTCAGTTTTCCAATTTGGAATGTATTTTACTATAGAAATGAAATATTTTACTACTCTACTTGAGTAAAGAAACATTGTGTGTGTGTGTGTGTGTTTTAACAAAAGGAAACTCTTATTCAAATAATTGGAGTTAGACTGCAGTTCACAGAGGCCTCAGACAAGAGGGAGGGTGAGTCCCACTGCAGTCTATCCTCTGGTTGCTCAAGGAGCACCTGATGACTCCTCAGTCACAGCTCAGGGTGTGGCACACAGTTGGGCAAGGTTTTCCAGTAAATGTTTGTCAGGTGAATTAATGAACAGAATGCAGTGACAGTTATTTAGTGGGGGTGTAGAGAGACAGACAGAAAAAGAAGAAAGTTGGGGAGGTCTGAGGAGCCCTAGAAGCTCCCTCAGTTTTAAAGCAAGCTGCCCTATTACCTATGGACAGAGCCGCTCACTTACTCAACCTCATTCCCTACCCCTCCGTGATGTTTGGACCTGATCTGATCATATTTACCTTTTTTACTCTCTAAAAGCATGGGATTTTAGGTCAGTTGTTCCCACTGATGAAGTTATAAGGCAAATGTATTCTCTACACTGCCCAAGGATTCAAGCAATTTCTACCTCACTGTACCTACATGCACTACATGCACTTAGTTTTTACTCATTTGTTAGGTGACAAGATTTCTTCTATCTGGAAAGTCCTTTTAGGCAATCAATGGGAGTTAAATATGATCTTGGAAGTATTACTATTATGTTTACTTAAAAATATTCTAGAATCTTGGGGTGCGTGGCTCAGTCAGGTGGAGTGTGTGACTTTTGATCTCAGGGTTATGGGTTGAAGCCCCGTTGTTGGGTGTAGAGATTACTTAAAAATGAGATCTTTTAAAAAAAAGAATATTCTAGAATCCTAAATGGCCTTTTCCTTTAATTAGCCCTCATTCTATATGCTCAGCCTGAATTTCCACATAAATCAGACACTTTTTATTTTCAAAGGCCCTATAGCAATCTACTGCTTTGTCTGATTTTTCTGGGAAAGTACAGATGCATTTGCCAAAATTCTGGATTCAGAGCCACTTAAGAAGTTGCCATTTAATAAAAAAGATGTGATTATATATATATATATATATATATATATATATATAGCTGTGACTGTGATACACACACACACACACATATACCTAGAGTGGAATATTACTCAGCCATCAAAAATGAAATCTTGCCTTTTACGGTCACGTGGTTGGAGGTAGAGTGTATTATGCTAAGTGAAATAAGTCAGACAGAGAAAGACAAATACCATATGATTTCACTCATACATGGAATTTAAGAAAGAAAATAGATGAACACATGGGAAGGGGGAAAAGAGCAAAAGGAGAGAGGGAAACAAACCATAAGACACTCTAGAAGAAGTTGCCATTTACTAGAACTGTTATGTACCAGAGATGGTTTGAAATAAAAGACACACAAAACAAAGCCCCTTCTACCAGAGGAGTTCTTTTTAAAAAAAAAAAATATTTTATTTATTCAAGAGAGAGAGGCAAGCCAGCTCCATGCAGGGAGCCCGATGTGGGACTTGATCCTGGGACTCCAGGATCACACCCCAAGTTGAAGGCAGGTGCTAAACTGCTGAGCCACTCAGGGATCCTCTATCAGAGGAGTTCTAAACTAACAAAGGAACAAGCAGCTAGGCAACTAGCAAGTGTGAAATGTGCTGCATGCTCTACCAACAGTATAAACAAAAACTATACACACACATGAAAATGAATGATTTTAGAGGGAAGAAGTTCTCACGGGGGCTTCCCTTTGAACTGTGTTATGAGAGATGAAGTTTCATAAGTGCCAGGGGGAGAAGTGTAAAAGTAGGCCATTACTGATGGCAAGTAAGGTCCCTGAGGGGCTTGGTAGCAAGATGGGTCCTTAGCACTCTTCATTTCTTCTTCTATGTCAGATGAGGGCATATTTACCTACTCTGTACCCACCAGAAGGTGTACATCTCCACCTTCTCACATAACACATAATGCTGCAATCATCAGTATTATTCAACAATACCAAAATCTGGAGGTATACAGGTGAATCAAGTAGACCTTGCCATTGCCCCCAAAGACACACAAACAGCAAACAAGGACATGTGTGTGCATAATTAAAAATTCAGATGAAGGTTGTAAAGGGATAAAAGCCAAGGGGCAATGAATGATTAGGGAAAGTGTTTACTCTGAGACCTGAAAGCTGAACAGGAACCATCTGTGGAAAGGGTTAGGGAGGAGAGCATTCTAGGTCAAGGAAAAAGCATAACTCACAGGTCTAGACACTTTGGCTCAAGTGATCCAATAGGACAGGCCACTGTGACCTCATGGGGGAAGGCAAAAGGAGGTAAAGGCCAGATACTGTGGGGACTTGTAGGTGTGTTGGAGATTTGGATCTCATTCTTAGTTGAGAGGAAGCCAATAAAGAGTTTAAGACGTGATGTGGTTTATCTTTAGAGTCACTTGGGCCAGTCAGAAAACTACTGTAGTTTTTTACTTGTCTTCTCTATTAGACTCTAATGTCTCACTGCTGGGCACCTACTAAAGGCACCCTATTATCTGGCTGCATGCCCTCACATTGGCCTCTGAAACCTTTTCTCCTTCCCCATGGACTACTCTAAATGGTGAACTGAATCACCTGAGAAACTAGTCTAGAATCCCTTTCCAATGGGAAATAGGCATTTAACCACAGCTTAGAGAGGTAAAAAGTAAGTGACTCTCATTGTGATGAGAATTTGACTTATATGCAACTCACTTCCCTTTTCTGTACCTCAGCATCCTCATTTGTAAATGAAGGCATATGACTGGATTAGCATATTCCAAGACAGCATTCTAACTGCAGCTTCTGCCTTGTGATACAAATGAGCTCAAAGGAGCATCACTCTTACTCTTAAAATGAAAAAGCAATAGTTTCAAATTCACAACTTTTTTTGGAGCCATCTGAGAGCTGAGGTTGCAGAGCAAAGTACTGGCCCAAAATATGAGAGACGGGCATCTGCAGGGATATAGGAAACTCAAACTTCCAAGACTAATACCAAATGATCTAACACATGTCATGATTAGAATCCTAGAAGGAGAGGAGAGAGAGAACAAGGCAGAAAAAAATATTTGAAACAAGAAGTCCAAGAATTTCCTCAAATAAGTGACCATATTAAGCTACAAATTCATAAAGTTCAAGTAAGATAAATATAAAAGAAAAAAGTTCACATGTATGAATATCATACTTAATCTGCAGAAAACCAAAGACAGAGAAAATCTTCAAAGCAGATAAAGAGACACAATAATAGAGACAAACGAGGATAAGAATTAGAGCAAAAATCTTATCAGAAATCATGGAAACTAGTATGCAGTGGAGTGACCTCTTTAAAGAGCTGAAAGAAAAAAAATATCCAGCAAAAGAATCTTTCAAACATGAAGGAAAAACAAAGATTTTCCTAGCAAAAATTGAAGAATTAATTTCCAGCAGGCCTACTGTATAAGAAATGTTAAAACTTCTTCAGGCAGAAGGAACATGATAGCAGGCTGAATCTTGGGTCTACACACAGAAATGAAGAGTGCAAACAGCGGAAGAAATGTTCTGGACTTGATAAATGTAATCTATAAAAAATCCTAAGGCTAAATCCATACTTAATAGGAAAAATTGAATGCTTTCTCCCTAAGTCTTTAACAAGGCCAGGGTGTTTTCTCTTATCACTCTTACTCAATACTGAACTCTGTAGTCCTAGCCAGTGTAATAAGACAATAGAAAGAAATAAAAGGAATACAGATTAAAATGGAAGAAATGGAAGAAACTAAATAGTCTATGTGCGATTTTCTACATAGAAAATTCCAAAGGGGGGAATCCCTGGGTGGCTCAGCAGTTTAAGCGCCTGCCTTCGGCCCAGGGCATGATCCCGGAGTCTCAGGATCGAGTCCCGCATCCGGCTCCCTGCATGGAGTCTCCCTGTGTCTCTGCCCCCCTCTCTCTCTCTCTGTCTCTCTTTCTGTGTGTGTGTATGTGTGTGTCTCATGAATAAGTAAAATCTTAAAAAAAAAAAAGAACATACCAAAGGAAATTAAAAAAAAAACCCTCCTAGAATTAACAGGAGGTTTTAATAGGTTTCAAGACGATAAGGTCAAGAAACAAAATAAGTTGTATTTCTATATACTAGGGATGAACAATTAGAATTTGAAATAAAAAATAGCATTTTTTGAATTATAAAAATCGTAGCCAAAAATTATATCCCTACGTATAAATCTAAGGAAAAAATTTAGGACCTATATGCTATATTTCATCAGCATGGCTTTTTAATCAGTACTAATCAAAGAAATCAAAGTAGACATAAATATATAAAGCAAGTGTGCTTTTCATGTATTTAAGGACTTAATACTGCTTTATACTACTATTACTTAATATTACTAAGCCAATTCTCCCCATTTTGGAATCATTTAAGTAACAAGATAACCATATTATTGAATTATAACCCAAAGAGAGAATAATTATCCATAAGCCTATACTGATAGGAATAAATGACTGAATAAATATTAAAAAGGGGATAAATAAGGGCACATGGGTGGCTTAGTGGCTGAGTGTCTGCCTTCAGCTCAGGACATGATCCCAGGGTCCTGCAGGGACCTGCTTCTCTCTCTGCCTATGTCTCTGCCTCTCTGTGTCTCACATGAATAAGGGGGAAATATAATTAATAAATAAGAGAAATAGTTGCCATTGTCATAGTAAGAGTTCTCTAGCTGAGTAAATATATAAAAATTTATATGTATATATATATGTAAATATATATATAAAATGTCATCCATTTTCATTTGTTTCCATTTACTTTATTATTTCTTCTTTGATATTCTGGTTGACCCTTTCATTATTTAGTAGCATGTTATATAGCCTCCATGTATTTGTGGTCTTCCCAGATTTTTTCTTATGGTTGACTTCTAGTTTCATACCATGTAGTTGAAATAGATGCATGGTATGACTTTGATATTTTTAATTTGTTGAGACTTGTTTTGTGGCCTAACGTGATCTATTCTGGAGAATATTCCATGTACACTTGAAATGAATGTGTATTTTGCTGTTTTAGGGTAGAATGTTCTGAATATATCTGTTAAATCCATTTGTATAAGTGTATCACTCAAAGTCACTGTCTCCTTACTAATTTTCTGTTCAGAAGATCTGCCCATTAATGTAAGTGGGATGTTAAAGTCCCCTACTATTATTGTATTATTATCAATTGGTTCCTTTATGTTTGCTATTAAGTGTTTGTGCATTTGGGTGCTTATATCTTGGGTGCATAAATAATTACAATTGTTATATCTTCTTGTTGGATTGTTTCCTTTATTATGATATAATGTCCTTTGTCTCTTGTTACAGTGTTTGTTCTAAAGTCTATTTTATCTGACATAAGTATTGCTACTCCAGCTTTCTTTTGACATCCATTTGCATGATAGGTTTTTTTTTTTATCTCCTCACTTTCAATCTGCAGGTGTCTTTAGGTCTAAAATGAGTCTCTTGTAGGCAGCATATAGATAGGACTTATTTTTTTTTAATCCATTCTGTCACCCTATGTCTTTTGTTTGGAACATTTAGTCTATTTACATCCAAAGTAATTATTGATAGATATGTATGTATTGCCACTTTATTACTTATTTTGTGGCTTTCTGAAGATTTTCTCTGATCCTTTCTTGTAAAAAAGACATATTTTTATAAACACAACATCAAATACCTTAGTACATAAGAATATATATAAATATATGTCCATAATCTTCATGGAAAAAAATTTTTACTTTAAATGCAAAATTTCAGTTTCAATTTAAAAGTTTCTTGGAAGACATTAAAGGACTTCTGGTTCTGCCAAAGATGGAGCAGCCTCATTGCTCCCACATCCTCCCCCTTACAACTAAATAACTGTAGGCACAAGACAACAAGACAGTAAGTCTCTGAAGAGTGGGAAGAAGAAGGTGGCTGTTTAGGACCTTCTAGACTTAAGGAATGACATGAGTCCACTGGCTTTCTTATTGCTTACATGTATATTGAAGAACCTGTAAACCTAAGCTCACAATAGGCTCAAACAAAAACTGCCCTAATGAAAGGTCCGGGACAAGGGTAGCCTCACAAAAGAATACCTTTTTGGCAACACCTTCCCTGTTCCAGCCAAACACCAGTGAAAACCACATTGTCTCATCTCACTCTGGTTTCAGCAGGGTGAGTGCTCAGAGATACTCCACCTGTTCCCAGGAAGGAGGTGATGCTCCAGTTTTCTCATCTGTGGGTATTGCCCCTAGTGGGCAATGTCAGTGACCCCAGCAGAAGGCAGATATCCTGTTCAGTGGAAGCAGGTGGTATTCTGACTCCTTTGCCATCAGAGTGCCAGCAGGGTGCTGAACCTCAATCCCAAACCAATAACAATCAGACTTAACAAGGCAGAATGAGAAGGAGGTAATTACCACCATGTTTCACTACTACCTCCTATCCCCCAGCGAAGACTCTACCCCAACCCAGCATCACATAGGTGGAAAGGCTGGTGAAAGGCTGGCTTGCTTATCCCTCCTCATGCCTCCCTTCCCATTTCTTCTCTGGTGCCATCACCCCTAAGCTTCCACCCCTCCCTGAAGCAACAGTGTGGTATGAGTCAGCCCTCTGCTTCCCCTTCCTGTACAGAAAGAGGCAATGTCAGTCAGTGCTCCATTTTTATTGGGCTGTTATTGTCAAGGCCCAGTATGAAGTTTAACATTACACATCCACCATGCCCTAGCAGTACATCTCAACTGGGTATTGCCTACTACTAAAGGAAGATTAAATAGGATCCAGAGTGTTATAATATCCAAATGTCTTAGATACAACTGAAAATCACTGGTCTTACCAAGAACCAGGAAAATCCCTACATGAATGAGAAAAGACAATCTACAGATACCAACACCAAAATGAATCAAATGTCAGTCATTTTTTTTAATATATTTTTTTAAGATTTTATTTTTTTAAAATTTTTTTAAAAATTTATTTATGATAGTCACAGAGAGAGAGAGAGAGAGAGAGAGAGAGAGAGGCAGAGACACAGGCAGAGGGAGAAGCAGGCTCCATGCACCGGGAGCCCGACGTGGGATTCGATCCCGGGTCTCCAGGATCGCACCCTGGGCCAAAGGCAGGCGCCAAACCGCTGCGCCACCCAGGGATCCCAAATGTCAGTTATTTGACAAAATTTTAAAGCAGCCATCATAAAAATGCTTCAATAAGCAATTATGAATTTTCTGGAAACTAATAAAAACAAGAAAACAGGAAAAAAAATAGGGAATAGTTTTCTTTTTAATGAAAAAGAATCAAATGGAAATTATAGAACTGAAGAATATAATAAGAGAAAGAAAAATCTGGGTTGTCTGAGTGGCTCAGTCGGTTGGGTGTCTCTCTTTGGCTCAGGTCATGATCCCAGGGTCCTGGAATTAAGCCCCAAGTTAGGTTCCTTGCTCAGCAGGGAGCCTACTTCTCCCTCCCCTCTGTCTCTGTCTCTCTGTCTCTCTGTCTCTGTCTCTTTCTCTGTCAAATAAATAAAGTCTTAAAAAAAGAAAAAAATATGCTGGCTAGGCACAGAAGCAGAGGGGAGATGATACAGGATAGAATCAATAAACTTGAAGAAAGATCAATAGAACTTTCCCAATCTGAACAACAGAGAGAAAAGAGACTGTAGCAATATTAATAGTCTCAGGGATATGTGACATCATAATAAATAAGCTCATATTTGTATCATCAGAGTCTCATAAGGAGGAGAGAGAGTATAGCACTGCAAAACTATTTGAAGAAATGATGGCTAAAAATTTCTCAGATATGGCAAAAGATACAAATTTACAAAGACTCAGAAAGCTGAGCAAACTCCAAGTAGAATAAATAGAAAGAATTCCATGCCAAGAACAGCATAATTGAACTTATGAAGACTAAAGACAAAGAAAAAATCCTGAAAGCAGCCAGAGAGAAATGACATACTCTTGTAGCAAACACATTTTGAATGACAGTTGATTTTGCATCTAAAACTATGGCAGTGGAAGAAAGTGGGTATTTTTTAAGAGCTTACAGGAAATAACTTGCCAACTAAAAATTCTGTAGACAGGGAAAATATCTTTCAATAATGAAGAAAAAATAAGGACACTAGAGAAGACACGTAAGTGGAGAGATATGCTATACTTCCGAATCTTAACAATTGGCCATGCCTGGAGAGCCTTGCTTCATGATCTTCAATGTGATAAATTAGTAATGCTGTGAGCCATCTACCCAAACCTGTGAATTACAGGATTCCAGATGATCACTAAAGATAAGGAATAAATAATGTGTCTTGCATTTATACTTTAAAATTTCTTAAAAATCTGTTTTTATCGCCCTAACGAAAATCTTTTCATTTGCCCCAGGCCAAGGCCCACCTTGTTAAGTGTGCACTCAGGAAGATGTAGTGGGAACAACAAGCCCCTTGTGGCTCCTCAGACATGGGTGCTTACTGTTGCTCTGCAATTCTTCCAGTAATTACTCTCTCATTCTCCACAAGGCTACTTCAGACCTTCCTGCCACCCAATTCTCCTGCTCCACATCTTTTACTTGTCTCTTCCAGGTGATCTGATCACCTCCTTAATGGAGACAACATTGTCACTCAAGAGTACCCTCAAATTTTGTCTCCTCCTTTACATTCCCTTAAGTGTCATTCATCTCTTCCTCCTTTCAAGTACACTTTCAGTCCCATTCCCTTTCTCCTGTATGTGTTCCCAGTCACACCTTCTCCTGCTGATGTGAGCCCTCCAAACTCCAATGACAATCTTGTCTTTTCTGTAAGTTCAACTTTCCACTGGCTTTCTCCCAATAGCACTTAAGCATAATTTTCATTCTCTCATTTAAAGTAAAGTCCTCCTCCCAACTTTTTTTATTATATATATTATATATATATATTATAATTATATATATTATATTTATATTATGATTATATATATATGAAATTAAAGTTCAATTTGCCAACATATAGCATAACACCCAGTGCTTATCCCATCAAGTGCCCTGCCCAGTGCCTGTCACTCAGTCACCCCATCCCCCCACCCACCTCCCCTTCCACTACCCCATGTTCATTTCCCAGAGTTAGGAGTCTCTCATGTTTTGTCACCCTCTCTAATTTTTCCCACTCATTTTCTCTCCTTTCCCCTATAATCCCTTTCACTATTTTTTATATTCCCCGTATGAGTGAAACCATATAATGATTTTTCTTCTCTGATTGACTTACTTCACTCAGCATAATACCCTCCAGTTCCATCCACATCGAAACAAATGGTGGGTATTTGTTGTTTCTAATGGCTGAGTAATATTCCATTATGTATATATATATATATATATCACATCTTGGGCAGCCTGAGTGGCTCAGCGGTTTAGCACTGCCTTCAGCCCAGGGCATGATCCTGGAGACCCGGGATGGAATCCCATTTTGGGCTCCCTGCATGGAGCCTGCTTCTCCCTCTGCCTGTGTCTCTGCCTCTCTCTCTGTGTCTCTCATGAATAAATAAATCTAAAAAAAAAAACAAAGAAAAATTATATACCACATCTTCTTTATTCATCTTTCAATGGACACTGAGGCTCCTTCTACAGTTTGGCTATTGTGGACATTGCTGCTATAAACATTAGGGTGCAGGCATCCTGGCTTTTCACTGCATCTGTATCTTTGGGGTAAATCCCCAGTAGTGCAATTGCTGAGTCGTAGGGTAGCTCTATTTTTAACTCTTTGAGGAACTTCCACACAGTTTTCCAGAGTGGCTGCACCAGTTCACATTCCCACCAACAGTGCAAGAGGGTTCCCCTTTCTCCACATCCTCTCCAACATTTGTTGTTTCCTGTCTTGTTAATTTTTGCCGTTCTCACTGGTGTGAGGTGGTATCTCATTGTGGTTTTGCGGACCATTTTCTCCTGTGCTTATTGGCCGTGTCTACGTCTTCTTTGGTGAAATTTCTGTTCCTGTCTTTTATCCATTTCATGATTAGATTGTTTGTTTCTTTGGTGTTGAGTTTAAGAAGTTCTTTATAGATCTTGGAAACTAGCCCTTTATCTGATACGTCATTTGCAAATATCTTCTCCCATTCTGTAGGTTGTCTTTCAGTTTTGTTGACTGTTTGTTTTGCTGTGCAGAGGCTTTTTATCTTGATTAAGTCTCTTTCTTTCTTTTTTTTTTTAGTATTTTTTTTAAATTTTTTTTTATTTATTTATGATAGTCACAGAGAGAGAGAGAGAGAGAGGGGCAGAGACACAGGCAGAGGGAGAAGCAGGCTCCATGCACCGGGAGCCCGACGTGGGATTCGATCCCGGGTCTCCAGGATCGCGCCCTGGGCCAAAGACAGGCGCTAAACCGCTGTGCCACCCAGGGATCCCTTGATTAAGTCTCAATAGTTCATTTTTGCTTATGTTTCCCTTGCCTTCATACATGTATCTTGCAAGAAGTTGCTGTGGCCAAGTTTAAAAAAGATGTTGCCTAGGTCCTCTAGGAATTTGATGGATTCTTGTCTCACATTTAGATCTTTCATCCATTTTGAGTTTATCTTTGTGTCTGGTGTAAGAGAATGGTCTAGTTTCATTCTTCTGCATGTGGCTGTCCAATTTTCATAGAATCGTTTATTGAAGAGACTGCCTTTTTTCCAGTGGATATTCTTTCTTCCTTTGCTGAATATTAGTTGACCATAGAGTTAAGGACCCATTTCTGGGTTCTCTGTTCTGTTCCATTGATCTATGTGTCTGTTTTTGTGCCAGAACCACACTATCTTGATGACCACAGCTTTGTAGTACAACCTGAAATCTGGCTTTGTGATGCCCCTGGCTCTGGTTTTCTTTTTCAATATTCCTCTGTCCTCCCAACTTTCTTGACATTAGTTCCCTCCAGCTACTCGCTACTCTCCTTATCTTACCTTCTATGTCACTTTTTAAAAAAGATTTTATTTATTTATGAGAGAGAGAGAGAGAGCCCAACAAGGGGAGCAAGAGAGGGAGAGGGAGAAGCAGACTCTCCTCTGAGCAGGACCCTGGAATCATAACCTGATCTGAAGACAGCCACTTAACTGACTGAGTCATCCCTTATGTGTCGCTCTTTAATGCAATACCACCTGATCCTGCCCACCATCTATGGGAATTACTCTAATAGATCACCAGTGTGACCTTGCTGGTGCTAAATCCAGTGCACATTTTGGTCTTCATTTAACCTGACCTCTCAAGAGCACCTGACCTCAACTTCTTTCTTGAAACTCTATTCTTTGGCTTTGAGCCACCATACCCACCTGGGTTTCCTTCTTCTATACCTGCTGCTTCTTCCTCCTTCTCTGGCTCCTCTTCCTCCCTTCCACATCAAGAAACATCAAGAATGTTTCCAGTCATTCACTGATGACCTCCAAACCTTATCACTATCTTAGAGCTATCCATGGAACATCACCTCTCATTGTCATAGCCACTTCAAATGATTAAATATCTCTAAAACTGAACTCATGCTTTCCACTGTTCTGTCTCTCTTCTAGTCTCTGTGAAATGGTGCCATTTTGCATCTAGTCAGCCAAGCTAGGAACTCAGGGATCACTCATAACTTGGTACTTTCTCATGCTCAATCCCACATTGTATCACATTCACCTCTCTCCCTCACACTGGTATTTCTACTTTTCAAGCCATCATCATCTTGCTTGGATTACCGCAACAGTCTCATTAGTTTGCCAGCCTCCTCTTTAAATACAGTCCTGTCCATTCCCATAGTACTATCAGACAACCTTTCTAAAATGAAAATCTGATCATCTCAGCTCCTTGCTTAGAGCCTTTGGCAGCTCTCTTATCTGTCCTTTCACTGCCCTGTATCTCAGGCTCCCTGAAGTGAATTCCATAGGCCAACAACAATGAGCCACTGTGCAGCAGAATAGCATTATTCTTTCTGCTTGGGACTTTCCCACCCTTGCTAAATTCTATCCATCACATCAGATATTCTTCCTCCAGGAAGCTGCCCCTGCTTCAAATAGACTTCCTAAGTACACCACAGCACTGTGTTTATTCTTCTTGTAGCAATAATTAGACTGTATCTTAACTCCCTGTTATCAATTCTGATCCCCCCTTTTGAGTTGGAGGCAAGAGCGTGCAGAAGGCAAAATTTTTGCCCCCAGTATCACGTTCATACATAAATTACATGACACAAATGATTTTGCAGATATTGAGATTAATAATCAGTTAAAATTAAGATAAAGAGATTACCCTGGATTACTTTGGCAAGCCCAAAGTAGTCATATGCTTCAAAGCAGAAGAGGAAGGCAGTGAGCTGGGGCAGAAGTCAGAAAGATTCCAAATGTGGCAAAGCTCGGACACCCCTTCACTGGCTCTGAGCTATAGGGGGTTATGTGCAAGATGTAGCTATGGTAAAGAATTCTATGAATCGGGGAAAAATTGTGAATATGAGATATATGTATATTTTTGAGATTGAGAGGAAATTTTCTGGCACACCCTCACATCAAACTGAACCCATGCTCTGTTGTAGCCTGGCAGTCCAATATAGTGCTCTTAGTAGCTAACATCTGTCCTATCACTTAAACCTGGCTCCACCAGGAGTGTGTTTGTGTGAGCTGCAGAACCCTTCTGCCTTAGTACATAAAAAGGAGCAGCTTCAGTCTGCAGCTTTTTATTGCCTATCATTTCCCTGTTTTTCACACACTCCTTCTTGTCATGGGTGTGTTCTGGCTCCCTATGAGGCCTTGAAGCATCTGCCCAATCAGAGTCCTATCATTTCCACCTGAGAATCCAGGTCTCTCTCTTCTCTCTGACCAACTCATCAATCTACTCAGTGCTGCCATCTCATGAACTCTCCCAGACCTAAATCCACAATCTTGTATTCCTTCCTTCATTTTTAATTCTTTCATTGGCCATCTTGTGTTAAGTCTCTGTTCCATGCCAGGCTCTGGGCTTGGCACAAGGGACATACAGACAAATACAGGGTTGACTCACTCCTCCACTATTAGTTTCCTGATCTGGGAAAGTGATAATTTTCTTTCATCCTGGGCTGATACCCGTGGAAGGCCTCCTTCCCAGGCCTGCAGAAGGACTTGAAAAAGTGCATGTTTACTTGCAGCACACTGCCCTGTGCTCGAATGGGCTTTAGCTCCAGTGGCCCTGCTGCACAGGACTTGGCTACATGTATGTCTTATATTCATATCCAGGACTGTATTCAAAAGATCTGTCCATGCTCCTGGCCCACCCAGGGCTCTTATCTGGGGGCATAATAGCATTTTTATGTTCATGGTACAGGAGAAAAATGTGGATAATATGAAACAACCATACTACAAACAAAATGCAGTTTTTCCTACTTACATATTTAAATATTAATCTTAGCATGCACATGTATAGCCCTCTATTCTGCCTGGACTTCTATATTTCTTCTGGCATGTTTACTGTACAGTTAATATAAAGGTTCAGTTAGTTACTTAAACATAAAAAACTACAGCTAAAATAGGTCCATTGTACTTGACAGCATGCAAACTTTGCATTCATTAACTCATTTGTTCTTCACAATTTGTGTACTATTATGACAATTTTGAATTAGTAGCAGCATGGTGTCTCAGAAAAATTAAAAGATCCTGTTGTTAGAAAGAACTACCACTTAGCCTTATGTCTGTGGGTAAAGGTATCAGACTTGCCTGAACTTCAGTTTCCTTATCGGTAAGATTTAAGGAAAAAATGCTATATCATGTATGTATGTTTGTGCTCAAATGAAAAAAATAGGTGTAAAATGCCCAGCAAATAGTAGATATTCAACAAATACTGGGTCTTTTCCTCTTTAATTTTAAAATTAACACAACTGAAGCTAGGGAAAAATTAAACAATGTGGCAATGTTTATGCCTCCTGCTTCTGGGTGGAGTGACCTTCACACCTGCTCACCCTGACCTGCGGCCTTTCAGGTCCCATACATCCATAATGGAAAGCAAGATCTTCTGTGGCAGGAGGCTAACATTCCTAGACTCACAGTTAGCAGCTTCAGCTCACTTAGTAACCAGCTATCACTTATGCAAACACTGCATGTCTTTTGTTTCATAGAAGCAAATGGTATATACATTTTCCTGCATGTGCTGTGGTTTAAAAAACAGAGCCATGTTCAATGATGGGCTGGAAGTGCACTGTCACAGAAATATTTTCATCCGGTAGCATTAGAGGATGGGAGCTAGCATTTCTAGAGCTCACTGTGTCTTATATTCTTCCTTTCATTGAAATTCTATAGGAACTACATTCCTCTGTCCTCCCCTAGCGTGGTGATCAGGGCCAACAGGCTAATGCTAATTCATTCCTACCAAATGATAGAAATTTTACCTGTGCTATCTTATTCAATTTTCATCACCCTAGAGGATGATTGCCACTATTTCCATGCAGACTTAAATTCCACTGAACCAGTGGCCAGTCCCTGGCATGAGTGGCCGGCCACCAGTATGGATCCATATGGAGCTGGGGACCGTTCATTCTGGCTGCTGTTGATGCAGACATCTACCCTCATTGTCTCTGGTCTGTAACTTGGACTTCAGAGGCTCGTACCCTTTTACCCTGAGGCCTGAGTTCTCTTTGTTTGCCAAATATACCTTCATTTGGTAAGTGATAGTTCATTCTAAAATATCATAAATGTGGGGACTCCTGGGTGGCTCAGTTGGCTAAGGGCCTGCTTTTGGCTCAGGTCATGATTCCAGGGTTGTGGGATTGAGCCTGATGTCAGGTTCCCTGCTCCCTCAAAGAGCCTGCTTTTCTCTCTCCCTCTGCTGGTCCCCCTGCTTGTGCTCTCTCTCTCTCTCTCTCTCAAATAAATGGATAAATGAATAAATAAGTATTTTTAAAATATCATTAATATGGTGGTTAATTTTATGTGTCAACTTGACTGGGCTAAGGAATTCCCAGATAACTAGTGAAACATTATTTATAGACGTATCTATGAAGGTGTCTCTGGAAGAGATTATTAGCATTTAAATGGGAAGACTAAGGAAAGAAGACTGGCCTCACCAATGCAAGTGGGTATCATTCAATCTATTGGGGACCCAAATAGAACAAAAAAGTGGAGGAAGGGAGGATTCACTCTCTTTGGTAGAGCTGAGACATCCACCTTCTCCTGCCCTTGGGGATCAGTGCTCCCTGCTCTCAGTTATTTGGAACCAGGCCAAGACTTACACCATCAGCCCTCTAATTCTTTGAACTTTAGACTCAAACTGAATTATACTACTGGCTCCCTCGGTTCTCCATCTTGCAGATGGCAGATCATGGGACTTCTCAGCCTTCATAACCACAGAAGCCAATTCCTATAATAAATCTCCTCTTATATACATCTCTATATACTCCATTGATTCTCCTTCTATGGAGAACACACACACAGTTAATATAGTAAAATATGAAAATTGCCAGTACTGGTGAAGGCAGTATAACAGAAAGAAAAAAAAGTTCCAAGCTCTGAAATGTTTACTGTGGGTCAGTTAACCATCCTTTCTGAGCCTCATATTTACCATCTGCAAAATGAGATAGCTATTCTCACCTCATACTGTTGTAAGGGTTAAATTAGGTACCTGAAATATAGTATGTGCTCAATGAACATCAGTTGCCTTCCCATATACACACGCCATCCCTGCATAATTAAGTATTGTAATGTTCCTGAGTCACTGCTGCTAGAATAATGGTTTCTGCTTGGACTACAACAAATAAGAAGCTCTCCCTGTCTACTTTACATAAAATCTCTCCTATTTGCCAGCACAAATGGCTCTGTACACACAAGGGATTATAAGACTGCTATTTCAAGTATTCCAGAAAAAGAGAAAGAACAAAAGGTCATTTGTTAACATATATATGAGGTAC
The DNA here is from genome assembly GCF_048164855.1 of Canis lupus baileyi. Classification (NCBI taxonomy): domain Eukaryota; kingdom Metazoa; phylum Chordata; class Mammalia; order Carnivora; family Canidae; genus Canis; species Canis lupus. The sequence goes on along the minus strand of NC_132857.1, from coordinate 25,844,482 downwards.
TATATTTTTATAATGTTTTAGATTAATAACAAATCAAAAAAGACTATATAAAAACCAAACCCTAGGGGCACCTGGGTGGCTCAATTGGCTAAGCAACTGCCTTTGGCTCAAGTCATGGTCACAGGGTCCTGGGATGGAGCCGACATCGGGCTCCCTGCTCATCGAGGAGTCTGGCTCTCCCTGTGCCCCTCCCCATTGCCTGTACTCTCTCTCTCTCTCTCTCTCTCAAATAGATAAAATCTTTAAAAAAAACCAAACCCTAGAATACTAGTCTTTTTAACAAATGGTACTAGAACTATAATCATATGCAAAAATGCAAAATAAAAAAACCCTCTACCTTATACCATACATACAATTAATTCAATATAGATCATATACCTAAGTGTTAGAACTAACCCATAACACTCTTGAAAATCTTTATGATCTTGGATTAAAAAGCTTGTACAACATGCAAAAGAAGTGAAAATCAAACTTTGCTCAAATTTAAAAATTTTACTGCTTAAAAGTCACTGTTAAAAAAATGGAAAGGTAAGCCACAGACTGGAAGGAAATATTTGAAAAATATACATCTGATCAGCACTATATCCAGACTATATAAAGCACCCTTATAGCTCAGTAGTAAGACAAACAACCCAATAAAAAAAATGGGCAAAAAATATGAACATACACTTCACCAAGAAGATTAGGCAGATGGCAAATGAACTCATGAAACAGTGCCCAACATTCTTAGTCCTTAAGGAAATGTAAATTAAAACCACAGCTCTCACATACTGCTGATGGGAGTATAAAACAGTATAGCCACTGGGAAAGAGCTTGGTAGTGTCTTATAAAGTTACACACTTGCCATGAGATTGGTGGTTCTACTCTTATATTTTATTTTTTAAGATTTTATTTATTTACGAGAGAGAGAGAGAGAGAAAGAGAGAGAGAGAAGGGGTATAAGCATGCAGAGGGCAAGAGATAAGCAGGTTCCTCACTGAGCAGGGAGCAGGACCACAGGGCTCAATCCCAGGACCCTGAGATTGTGACCTGAGCTGAAGGCAGACACTTAACAAAGTGAACCACCCAGGCACTCCTCTACTCTTATGTTTTTACTGAAAAAAAGTGAAGCACATGTTCACACAAAGATTTTTAAGCAAATGCTCCAATAGATGTATTCATAATTCATAATATTCAAGCTGTCAACCATCCAAATGTCCACTAACTGGTGCATAATCACACAGTGACATCATGGAACACTACATAGCCACAATAAGGGAATGGACTTCTCACACTCAGAACAACATGGTTGAATCTCAAAAGCATTTTACTAAGTGAAAGAAGCCCAACACCAAAGGCCACCTAAGCTGCCATTTCATTTATGTGAGACTCTAGAAGAAAAGGACACCTGAAGTAGCAGAAAACACACCCATGTTTACTGGGGTCATGGGAAGGGGATTTACTAGGTAGGGGCAGAGGGGAACATTTTCAGGGAATAGAAATGTTCTATATGATGATTGTATAATGATTGTAGGGATAATTATGCAATTGAACACATTTGTCAAAACTCATCAAATTACACTTAAAAGTGGTGAATTCTATTATATACAAATTATACCTCAATAAAGCTAGTTTTAGAAATCCATATTGTAATCTCTAGGTTGGCCAGAAAAAGAATCACAAAGGGAGCTAATGGAAGATACCTTAAACAACTGCATACACAGAGATTGAGGTTAATCTGCCCAAAAGGCTGTGAATTGGCTAACCTGACACCATGCAACAGGGGGGCCATGCAGGGAACCACAGAATAGGACCTTTGAAGAAGCAAAACCTGGACTGGATGAAATTGTTAAGGATTCTCACCAGTTTTTCCTCTCCAGAAGAGAGTGTTTTTTTTCCTAAAAATTAGAAAAGCAATAGATGGTTCATTGTGCAAACAAAGCAATGAACCAGAAGGATATGAATGACAATAGAATCTCCTCTCTGTCCCAGGACTCCCAGCCCTGGCCTCAGAAGTGCCCTCTGGTGCCCTCTGGGGGCAGGACCACGCCCCTCATATTGTCCTCCTGTTTCCCCTACAGGTAGTTCCTCAGTGGTTCTTTAATGAAAAAGGACTGAAAGCCACACTTAGATTTAGTTTGCAATTTAGGGGTTCAGATTTCATTAAACAGATTTCCTCATAAAATCTCAAATCTCACTTCTGCAGGGATCATATCTGGAGTGCATAAGCCCTGCCTGATCACTATACATGTAGAAATCAAGCAACTGTTCTGGGTGGGCAGTGGGTAAAATAAAGAGCAGGAATAAGCATGTAGATAACACCATTACAGTAATTTCTGTGTAACTAAGTTAAAGTTCAGTTTAGTTTAATAAATAGCTTTTACAGAAAACAATCACATCCATAGCAAATTGACATGTATACCCAGTTTGTAACACACAGTTTAAAATTCTGAAAATATATCCAATGATCAAGTATACTTATACAGGATCTGTTTGCGCCCTGCCATGACCTCAATGGGTTGTGGGTTGGCACATCCTTCATATCCAGGCACAGCAGGGCATGGCAGGGCAGGCTGAACAGTAACAGGACCATCTAAACTCTGAATTTACTCTCCCATCCAAATCTCATCAAAAAGTCTCTTCCTAGACACAAGAGTAGTCTCCCTTCTTAGAAGCACATGTGGCCTTTCTTACCTCTTAGGTCCAGCTGTCCTGGAACACAAGTAAACCAAGGTGTGGCCTTCTCCAACAGAGTGCCTTCTGCAGAGAACTGGGGAACATGCCTGGACTGGGCAGGGAGGGAGGCTTTGTGAAGTTTGGAGAGTGCCTCTGGGTATTTGCAGCACCAACACGTGATTTACTAAGCCCATTCTGGTTGGGCTGATTCACCAGGTGGGGCCACAACACCTGACAGATGAAAAAATGGAAGCACCGGCTTTCCTTCCTGAACTCCACCCTCTGCCTCCACAGGACTGAGTCCTGGAGGAAAAGCAGGGAGGAGATTATGTCTCCCCACCCTGCTGAGGCTACACTGACTGGCATGGAAGACAGTGCAGCTCAGCCCAATTCAGCACTTTAGCTCCTGAGGCCATGCTCTGTTTCTAGCACTGTGCCAGAATGGAAGACCAGCCCCCACAGAACAGAAGAGAGACAAAGGTAGCACAAGATGAATTAAAAAAACAGTGCAGGACAGTTTGTAACCAGATAGAATATATCCATTCTCCATAATTCAAAAATTTATTCAAACATTTATTTGTTGGATCTTTATGCCAGATTCTATGCTAGGTAATAAATAAAAGACTCTGTGCTGACCCTTCGGGAGGTCAGACAGAAGTTGAAGCGAATAAGAAGGCAGAAAATTATAAGGCCAAGTGATGAGTACTAGATTACTGAATGTGAAAGTTTGGTGGGACCTCCCAGGTAAATATGCCAAGGCAGACAGGAGAAACTTTCTAGAGAAAGAATGCATGAGCTAAGCTGGAAACAGGAGTAGAAGTTCAGCATGTAGAAAGAGGGGATGAAACTGAGTCACTTAGCACAGTTGGAACACTTACTGGAATGGCTAGAAAGAGTGATAAGGTTCAACTTTATTAGGCAGGAGCCAGGGTGCAAAGGGTTATATACACTATGCTCAGGGCTCTGGCCTTAATCTACAAGACACAGCCTTTAAATAAGAAAGTAAATCAACATATTTCTGGGTGAAAAACATCCACTTTGGGAGCCATGTAGAACATAGACATTAAGACACTGAGAATGAAGGCAAGGGGTATAGCACTGAGAATGAAGGCAAGGGGTATAGCACCTATGTATAGATGGGTCTCAGAGGCAGACCTGGCAGCTGCAGAACACCTCCTGAGGAGATGGGTCCTGGGTGGGCTGTGAATGCAGGCAATCTGCACAGGCTGCACAAGGAGAGTAGAAGTCTAGGGGAGGAATCTGTGGAGAGATGTGCATTGCAGGGTAGGGGTGACCTGACTGCTGGAATGGGATTTGTCCTGGCTCTAGTTCTCAATCTGCCACCAAGAGCTGTTGCTACTGGGCAAAGTTTAGAGCTACTTAGCTTCAGTTTTCTTCTGAGATGAATGGTATAGAAGAGGCCATAGTTAATAGCCTGGAGCACAGGATTGGTAAAGCCTAAAAGAGTGATTTGCTTAATAACATGCAGCTAATAGTGCAAAAGTTGTACGTAAACACAACTGTTCATTGACCCACTATATCCCATTGACTTTATTCCTGTGTCCCATCCACTCACTCCTCCCACACCCATATAGGGGTCAGATGCCAAGGCAGTGCCCAGTGAATGCCTGCTGGGTGACAGCCTCCTGTCATAGTGTACTGGAGTCGCCTATAGGGAGCCACTCACCAGATCATTCATACCACCATCCTCTCAGAAATGCTTTCCCAGTAACAGGGTTGGCCGGGCCTCCTGTGTAAGAATCGTCATCGCATCCTAGTGAGGCAGTTCTTAGGCTCCCCCATCCACTAGCATGGGCCCAGGTTGTCACTCAAACCAGCATTAGTTTCATGTGTCTTGTAGATTAAGGCCAGCATTAGCATTAGCAAGAAACCCACCAGAATGCCAAAATCAAGAAAGGAAGACCTAACTCTCAGAGTGAGAAGTCCTGAGGCCGATCTTGCTACTTCTCCTTCTTTGTCCATCCAAAAAGCTTTTCACCCCAAAGACTCATTTCTCCTTATAAATCCCAAGTCCTCCTAGGTCTTACTGACTTGTTAGATTTAGCAGGTCCACACCTATTGCATAGAACAGAGAAGCAACCAAGAAAGATCCATTCACTCATGTGAGATGCCTGATTATTGGCAGCTCCCAAAGAGCAATTTTGAATAGAAATGAGTAAAAGAAAGAAAAGAAAAAGAAAGAAAAGAAAGAAAAAAAAAAAAGAAAGAAAAAAAAAAAAAAAAAAAAAAAAAAAAAAAAAAAAAGAAATGAGTAAAAGAGTCTTGTGAAAGAGGCACTGCCAAGGATTTAGGGGCTTTCTTCAATGATGCTATAATTTTAGCCTGAGTCATATCTTAGCATGCATCAGGAAGGGTCGGGGTTTTCTCTGTCTTAATCACATCTGTATCTCTAGCACATAGAACTCTGTCTTACACACAGAAGATGTTAAAAATACATATTTGAATGAATGAATGCATGAATAGAATGATTCAGGCTGTTTCACTTTCATACATCACACCAACTGCAATTTAAACTCAAGTTTTATATCTTATTCTATAAAAAATTAAAGATAGGGCAATGAAATAAAACTCATTCAGGACCTATTTACTATCTTTCATCACTTAGGTGCTTCTGATAAATTAGGCTCCTCTCAAGGGAAAGCTAAGGTCAGGATACCTATTTGGTCAGTGGGGCAAAGCATCTGACCCTGGCTTTGCCCCAGATGCTATACTTTTCCTGCTGAGGCTCAAGAGCCACTAGAGCCAAGAATGAGTACCCTAAAGAAATATGATTTCAAATAAGTTTTGTCACATTTACAGGTAATCATCTTTATATATCTAGAAAAGGAATTGGCAAACTGCAGTCCATAAGTCAAATCAGTTTGCTACTTGTTTCTGTAAATAAGGTTTTAATTAGGGACACCTGGGTGGCTAACTTGGTTAAGCATCCAACTCTCAGTTTTGACTCAGGTCACGATCTCACGAACCTGAGATTGAGCCCTGTGTTTTGGCTCTGTGCTCTGCATGGAGTTTGCCTGAGATTCTCTCCCTCTCCCTCCGCCCCCCCCCACTCTCTTTCCCTCTAAAATAAATAAATAAGGTCTTTAAAAATAAGATTTTATTAGAACACAGCCTTACCCATTTATGTGTTGCTTAGGGCAGCTTTAGGCTCTGTTATGAACAATATTGTGTCCTCCTACCAAATTCATATGTTGAAGCCCTCAAACCCCCAAAGTATTATGAGGTAGAACCTTTAAGGAGTTAGTTAAGGTTAAAGACGGTCATAAGGTGGCATCTGTCTGATAGCACTGATGTCCTTATAAGAAGAAATCTCTCTCTCCCTCTCTGCACACATATGAGGACCACATGAGGACACAGCAAGTAGGTAGCCATTTGAAAGCTAGGAAGAGTTCTCATCAGAAACCAACCCTGATGGCATGCTGATCTTGGACTTCTAGGTTCCAAAATTGTGTGAAAATATTGGAACCTAGAAGTGTCTCTCAGGCATTTTCTTGTTTTTGACAGCCCTATCAGACTACTACAGGCTATAGAGACTAATACAGGCTACAATGCTAGAGCTGAGTAGATGTGAAATAGACCATACAGTCAACAAAGTCTAAGATGCTTATTATTTTCCTCTTTATAGAAAAAGTTTGCCAAGCTCCAATCTAGATGCTCATAACCAGTTATTAATAAATGTTTAAGAAATAGTTCTCAAGTTAGTTTGTTTTAATTGTATTATTTTAGTTATTAATTAATTCACTTCTATAGTTGTATTTGCATCCCGGCTATGTGCCCAGAACACTGAATAATGCAATCACAAAATATTTACTAAGTCTTGTCCTAAGAACTATAGTCATAGGGATGCATCAAACACAGTCCCTGCCCTCAGGGAGCTCACAGTGAATCACGGAAATATAAGTCTTAGCTCCATAAAACGTATTCCATGCTCAATGACATCATCTCTATTGTATAATTTTGGGGGAGGCTCCAGTGGGCAGACACTCCTCTCTGTCTTGGAGCAATTTCTCAGAGTTTCAACTTCTAGCTAAAGGTAGATGATAGAAAAGGAATTAATGGACCTTGAGACAAGTGTCTTGGTGCTTTTTTCTCTATGATAGGCATAATGATTCTTCACAGCTGGGTCCTGAGGACCAAAGGAGACAACAAATGCAAAGTGCCTGAAGCTAAAACAAGTATGTTTCCTATGTTCAAAGAAACAGAGACAAGTACACACAGGAAACAGGAAACTAGATATTAACTTATAGAAATCAAAACCTTTTAAAACTAAACTAAAATAAAAGGATTAAAAACTTAACAGCTTTAACAGCGAATTAGATACAGCTAAAAGGAGAATTAGTGAATCACAGGATGGGACAAAAGAAATTTATAAAATGGCACAGAGGACAGAAAGGATGAAAATTATGGAAGAGAGGTTTAGGAGACATGAGGAATAAAGTGTGGAAATGTACCAAGTTTAAAATGGAGTTCCAAAGGGAGGGGGAAAGAAGATGGCAAAGATGCAATATTTGAAGAATTAATGGCTGAGCATATTGTAGAACTGATAAGATACCTATCCATGCATTTAGGAACTCTGACAAATCTCAAGTTCAATAAATAAAAAGAGAAATCTACTCATAGACAAATTAAAGTAAAACTGAAAACTCCGTTTAGGAAAGGAACATCTTAAAAGTAGCAAGAGGGGGAAGGAGGGACAAGATGGCGGAAGAGTAGGGTCCCCAAGTCACCTGTCCCCACCAAAATACCTAGATAACCTTTAAATCATCCTGAAAATCTACGAATTCGGCCTGAGATTTAAAGAGAGAACAGCTGTAATGCTACAGTGAGAAGAGTTCGCACTTCTATCGAGGTAGGAAGACGGGGAAAAAGAAATAAAGAAGCAAAAGGCCTCCAAGGGGGAGGGGCCCCGCGAGGAGCCGGGCTGAGGCCGGGGCGAGTGTCCCCAGGACAGGAGAGCCCCGTCCCGGAGACGCAGGAGCTGCACCAACCTTCCCGGGGGAAAGGGGCTCGCAGGGAGTTGGAGCAAGACCCAGGAGGGCGGGGATGCCCTCGGGCTCCCGGGGACACTAACAGACACCTGCGCCCCGGGAGAGTGCGCCGAGCTCCCTAAGGGCTGCAGCACGCACGGGGGACCGGAGCAGCTCGGGGGGGCTCGGGGGGGCTCGGGGGCGGCTCCGCGGAGGGGGCTGCGGGGCGGGAGCAGCTCGGGGGGCTCGGGGGCGGCTCCGCGGAGGGGGCTGCGGGGCGGGAGCAGCTCGGGGGGCTCGGGGTGGCTCCGCAGAGGGGGTTGCGGGGCAGGAGGGCGAATCCAACAGCGCAGGCCCGGGAGCACTGGGCGCCGAGACACAGCCCAGGATCCGGCCTCGCCCCGGGACAGGCAGAGGCCGGGAGGGCCCAGGACAGCAAGGACGCTCCTGCCCAGAGCTGAGCAGATCAGCGGCCCGCCCCGGAGCCTCCAGGCCCTGCAGACGGAGAGCTCTGTAGTTACTGCAGGAGCTGACTCCAGGGCTCCAGAGCTGGCCGCCGCCACTGTGCTTGTTCCTCCTGGGCCTCACGGGGTAAACAATCCCCACTGAGCCCTGCACCAGGCAGGGGGCAAAGCAGCTCCCCCAAGTGCTAACACCTGAAAATAAGCACAACAGTCCCCTCCCCCAGAAGACCAGCTGGACGGACAAGTTCCAGGGGAAGCCAAGGGACTTAAAGTATAAAGAATCAAAAGATACTCCCCCTTGTTTTTTTTTTTTTTTTTCCTTTTTTATTTCTGTTTGCTTCCCCCACCTTTTTTACCTTGCTTTCTTTTTCTTCTCTTTTTTCTTTTTTTCTTCCTTTTTTCTTTTTCTCTCTTCTTTCCTTCTTTCTCTCCTCTCTTTATCTCCTTTTCCCAATACAACTTGTTTTTGGCCACTCTGCACTGAGCAAAGTGACTAGAATGAAAACCTCACCTCAGAAGAAAGAGTCAGAAACAGTCCTCTCTCCCACAGAGATACAAAATCTGGATTACAATTCAATATCAGAAAGCCAATTCAGAAGCACTATTATAAAGCTACTGGTGGCTCTAGAGAAAAGCATAAAGGACTCAAGAGACTTCTTGACTGCAGAACTTAGATCCAATCAGGCAGAAATTAAAAATCAATTAAATGAGATGCAATCCAAACTAGAAGTCCTAATGACGAGGGTTAATGAGGTGGAAGAACGAGTGAGTGACATAGAAGACAAGTTGATGGCAAAGAGGGAAACTGAGGAAAAAAGAGACAAACAATTAAAAGACCATGAGGATAGATTAAGGGAAATAAACGACAGCCTGAGGAAGAAAAACCTACATTTAATTGGGGTTCCCGAGGGCGCCTAAAGGGCCAGAGGGCCAGAATATGTGTTTGAACAAATCCTAGCTGAAAACTTTCCTAATCTGGGAAGGGAAACAGGCATTCAGATCCAGGAAATAGAGAGATCCCCCCCTAAAATCAATAAAAACCATTCAACACCTCGACATCTAATAGTTAAGCTTGCAAATTCCAAAGATAAAGAGAAGATCCTAAAAGCAGCAAGAGACAATAAATCCCTGACCTTTATAGGGAGGAGTATGAGGGTAACAGCAGACCTCTCCACAGAGACCTGGCAGGCCAGAAAGGGCTGACAAGATATATTCAGGATCCTAAATAAGAAGAACATGCAACCAAGAATACTTTATCCAGCAAGGCTTCCAAGAAAGGCAGGAACTTAAAGAATATGTGACCTCCAAACCAGCTCTGCAAGAAATTTTAAGGGGGACTCTTAAAATTCCCCTTTAAGAAGAAGTCCAGTGGAACAATCCACAAAAACAAAGACTGAATAGATATCATGATGACACTAAACTCATATCTTTTAATAGTAACTCTGAACGTGAACGGGCTTAATGACCCCATCAAAAGGCGCAGGGTTTCAGACTGGATAAAAAAGCAGGACCCATCTATTTGCTGTCTACAAGAGACTCATTTTAGACAGAAAGACACAAACAGCCTGAAAATAAAAGGTTGGAGAACATTTAACCATCAAATGGTCCTCAAAAGAAAGCAGGGGTAGCCATCCTTATATCAGATAAACTAAAATTTACCCCAAAGACTGTAGTGAGAGATGAAGAGGGACACTATCTCATACTTAAAGGATCTATCCAACAAGAGGACTTAACAATCCTCAATATATATGCTCCGAATGTGGGAGCTGCCAAATATATCAATCAATTAATAACCAAAGTTAAGATATACTTAGATAATAATACACTTATACTTCGTGACTTCAATCTAGTGCTTTCTACACTCGATAGGTCTTCTAAACACAACATCTCCAAAGAAACGAGAGCTTTAAACTATACACTGGACCAGATGGATTTCACAGATATCTACAGAACTTTACATCCAAACTCAACTGGATACACATTCTTCTCAAGTGCACATGGAACTTTCTCTAGAATAGACCACATACTGGGTCACAAATTGGGTCTGAACCGATACCAAAAGATTGGGATCATCCCCTGCATATTCTCAGACCATAATGCCTTGAAAGTAGAACTAAATCACAACAAGAAGTTTGGAAGGACCTCAAACACATGGAGGTGAAGGACCATCCTGCTAAAAGATGAAAGGGTCAACCAGGAAATGAAGGAAGAATTAAAAAGATTCATGGAAACTAATGAGAATGAAGATACAACCGTTCAAAATCTTTGGGGTGCAGCAAAAGCAGTCCTGAGGGGGAAATCCATCGCAATACAAGCATCCATTCAAAAACTGGAAAGAACTCAAATACAAAAGCTAACCTTACACCTAAAGGAGCTAGAGAAAAAGCAGCAAATAGATCCTACACCCAGCAGAAGAAGAGAGTTAATAAAGATTCAAGCAGTACTCAACGAAATTGAGACCAGAAGAACTGTGGAACAAATCAACAAAACCAAGAGTTGGTTCTCTGAAATTAATAAGATAGATAAACCATTAGCCAGCCTTATTAAAAAGAAGAGAGAGAAGACTCAAAATAGTAAAATCATGAATGAGAAAGGAGAGATCACTACCAACACCAAGGAAATACAAACGATTTTAAAAACATATTATGAACAACTATACGCTAACAAATTAGGCAATCTGGAAGAAATGGACACATTCCTGGAAAGCCACAAACTACCAAAACTGGAACAGGAAGAAATAGAAAACCTGAACAGGCCAATAACCAGGGAGGAAATTGAAGCAGTCATCAAAAACCTCCCAAGACACAAAAGTCCAGGGCCAGATGGCTTCCCAGGGGAATTCTATCAAACGTTTAAAGAAGAAACCATACCTATTCTACGAAAGCTGTTTGGAAAGATAGAAAGAAATGGAGTACTTCCAAATTCATTCTATGAGGCCAGCATCACCTTAATTCCAAAACCAAAGACCCCAGCAAAAAGGAGAATTATAGACCAATATCCCTGATGAACATGGATGCAAAAATTCTCAACAAGATACTAGCCAATAGGATCCAACAATACATTAAGAAAATTATTCACCATGACCAAGTAGGATTTATTCCCGGGACACAAGGCTGGTTCAACACCCGTAAAACAATCAGTGTGATTCATCATATCAGCAAGAGAAAAACCAAGGACCATATGATCCTCTCATTAGATGCAGAGAAAGCATTTGACAAAATACAGCATCCATTTCTGATCAAAGCTCTTCAGAGTGTAGGGATAGAGGGAACATTCCTCAACATCTTAAAAGCCATCTACGAAAGCCCACAGCAAATATCATTCTCAATGGGGAAGCACTGGGAGCCTTTTCCCTAAGATCAGGAACAAGACAGGGATGTCACTCTCACCACTGCTATTCAACATAGTATTGGAAGTCCTAGCCTCAGCAATCAGACAACAAAAAGACATTAAAGGCATTCAAATTGGCAAAGAAGAAGTCAAACTCTCCCTCTTCGCCAATGACATGATACTCTACATAGAAAACCCAAAAGCCTCCACCCCAAGATTGCTAGAACTCATACAGCAATTTGACAGCATGGCAGGATACAGAATCAATGTCCAGAAGTCAGTGGCATTTCTATACACTAACAATGAGACTGAAGAAAGAGAAACTAAGGAGTCAATCCCATTTACAATTGCACCCAAAAGCATAAGATACTTAGGAATATACTTCACCAAAGAGGTAAAGGATCTCTACCCTAAAAACTATAGAACACTTCTGAAAGAAATTGAGGAAGACACAAAGAGATGGAAAAATATTCCATGCTCATGGATTGGCAGAATTAATATTGTGAAAATATCAATGTTACCCAGGGCACTTTACATGTTTAATACAGTCCCTATCAAAATACCATGGACTTTCTTCAGAGAGTTAGAACAAATTATTTTAAGATTTGTGTGGAATCAGAAAGACCCCGAATAGCCAGGGGAATTTTAAAAAAGAAAACCATATCTGGGGGCATCACAATGCCAGATTTCAGGTTGTACTACAAAGCTGTGGTCATCAAGACAGCACAAAAACAGTCACATAGTTCAATGGAACAGAATAGAGAACTCCGAAGTGGACCCTCAACTTTATGGTCAACTAATATTCGATAAAGGAGGAAAGACTATCCACTCGAAGAAAGATAGTCTCTTCAATAAATGGTGCTGGGAAAATTGGACATCCACATGCAGCAGAATGAAACTAGACCACTCTCTTGCACCATACACAAAGATAAACTCAAAATGGATGGAAGATCTAAATATGAGACAGAATCCTTCAAAATCCCAGAGGAGAACACAGGCAACCCCCTTTTTGAACTTGGCCACAGCAACTTCTTGCAAGATACATCTATGAAGGCAAAAGAAACAAAAGCAAAAATGAACTATTGGGACTTTATCAAGATAAGAAGCTTTTGCACAGCAAAGGATACAGTCAACAAAACTCAAAGACAACCTACAGAATGGGAGAAGATATTTGCAAATGACGTATCAGAGAAAGGGCTAGTTTCCAAGATCTATAAAGAACTTCTTAAACTCAACACCAAAGAAACAAACAATCCAATCATGAAATGGGCAAAAGACATGAACAGAAATCTCACAGAGGAAGACATAGACATGGCCAACATGCACATGAGAAAATGCTCTGCATCCCTTGCCATCAGGGAAATACAAATGAAGTCCACAATGAGATCCCACCTCACATCAGTGAGAATGGGGAAAATTAACAAGGCAGGAAACCACAAATGTTGGAGAGGATGCGGAGAAAAGGGAACCCTCTTACACTGTTGGTGGGAATGTGAACTGGTGCAGCCACTCTGGAAGACTGTGTGGAGGTTCCTCAAAGAGTTAAAACTAGACCTGCCCTACGACCCAGCAATTGCACTGCTGGGGATTTACCCCAAAGATACAAATGCAATGAACCCCCGGGACACCTGCTCCCCCTTTTTTCTAGCAGCAATGTCCACAATAGCCAAACTGTGGAAGGAGCCTCGGTGGCCATCGAAAGATCAATGGATAAAGAAGATGTGGTTTATGTATACAATGGAATATTACTCAGCCATTAGAAACGACAAATACCCACCATTTGCTTCAACGTCGATGGAACTAGAGGGTATTATGCTGAGTGAAATGAGTCAATCAGAGAAGGACAAACATTATATGTTCTCATTCATTTGGGGAATATAAATAATAGTGAAAGGGAATATAAGGGAAGGGAGAAAAAATGTGTGGGAAATATCAGAAATAGAGACAGAACATAAAGACTCCTAACTCTGGGTAACGAACTAGGGGTGGTGGAAGGGGAGGAGGGCGGGGCGTGGAGGTGACTGGGTGATGGGCACTGAGGGGGTCACTTGATGGGATGAGCAGTGGGTGTTATTCTGTATGTTGGCAAATTGAACACCAATAAAATTTAAATTTATTATTAAAAATAGTAGCAAGAGGGGGAAAATTCTAATTGTACAATATTAGACTTATAAGAGCAAAAACAGAAGTCAGAATAGAATGGAAGATCTTCAACATGCTGAAAGAAAATAGCTGCCCAACTAGAATGATATGTTTCCAGTGAAAACACATTTTAATAATAAGTCCAATTTAAGAAAACAAAAGGCTGAGAAAAATTCACTCCTAGTAGACTCTCATTAAGGAACATCTAAATGATGAGTATCTGACAGAAGGAGAATAATTCCAGATAGACAAAAAAAAATGAAGGTAAAGAAGTAGTACATAAGTAGGCAAATAAAAATGCACATGGACTATATAAAATAATAATATCTTAGAGTTAGAAAACAGACATAAATTACAGAACAATATTAAAGAAATTATTAAAATTATAAGGTTAAGGTGTTTTGGGATTATTATATTATCCATGAGGAAGATAAAGGAATTGATTCACTATAATTTGGTTAAGTTAAAAATACATATTATAAGTTCTGGGCAAATATTAAGAGAAATGCAAACAGAATGTGCAACTTCTAAAAAAAGTAGAGAAAAATAACACAATTCAAAAGACTGAAATAATCCTGTGCATTTCAAGTAGAATTCAGCAAAGGCACATCTCCATATATTTAGAAATTAAGTAACAATATACAATACCCATGCATTGGAGATGAAATATGGTTGGAAATCAGAGGTATTTTGAACTGGATGATTTTTAAAATACCCTCAATGAAACTTGTGGGATACTGCTAAAGCATTACTTAGGGGAACAATTTATAGTCCTAAATTCTGGAAAGAAAACCAAACACTAGAAAAGAAAGCCCTGTCATTAATAAATTAAGCATTTCATTTAAGAAGTTAGAAAGTGAACAGAAAAATAAAGCCAAATTAAGTATAAGGAAGAATATAAAAGGCGAAGAGCAACAATTAAGAAAATACAGTGAAGCAATTAATGAAATAACAGAGAAAACCAGTAAAGGAAGAGTTTTTTTTTTAAGTTTAAGACTAATAAAAATCTTTATAGATTATACGGGATAGCTATAGAAACCTATTCTTCTTTCTGGGCACACCCCTCCATAACATTTCCTAATGCCTCTAAATGGTTGTGGCCGTGTAACAGTTCTAGTTGTGGAACATGAGCAACTGTGACACACACCATTCTCACCCTGCCTGTTGAGCCCTCCAACATGTGGCCTTCCATACACTTTCCTAGCATGGTATAGGCAAGCAAGTCAGCCTTGGAAACCTCATTGTGAAGATGACAGAACCAAAGATAGAAAAGGTCTAGCATCCTTGAGTCATCACTTAGAGGACAGCCACTGCTGACTAAGAGCACCTATTTGGAGAAATAAACTTCTGAAATATCACATTGTTGGTTGTTGTTATAGAAACCAGGAATACCTTAATGCAGCCACAAACTTTTGAAAAGACTGGTTAAGGGAGAAGTGGAGACGCACATAATAAATATGAGGAATGAAAAAGATGGTACCATTATATATGTTGCAGGCCTTTAAAAACATTACTAAGAAGGTTGATGGAGAAAAAGCCAATTACTTTGAACAGTTAAATGAAACTGCACATTCTCAGAAAATATAATTTAACAAAACTGGACTCAACATTGTTAAGGTGTCAATTTTTCCTAAATTGTTCTGTATGGTAAATGTAGTTCCAGTCAGGATTCTAGCAGGCTTTTTGTAGAAACTATAATGTGATTCTGAAATTTACACAGAAATGCAATTTTCTGGAATAGCTAAAACAATCTTGAAAACAGGAAACAAAACTAGGGTACTATACAGGCTGATTTCCAGACTTTCAAGACTAAAGCTACAGTAAGCAAGACAATCAGTGTAAGAATGCTAGATTGATGAGACCAAATAGAGACAAGGAATTAAACAATATGTACCCACAAAGAGATCATTTTGTTGGTGCCTTTTCATTGGGAAAAGGATAGTCTTTTCAACAAAGAATGTTGGGCACATTATAGATCCACATAGAAAAAAATAACAGCAAAAAATAACTTAGCAAAAAAAAGTAGAAATTGTGAATAGCTCAATAACCATTAAAGGAATTGAATCAGTGCTAAAATATTTTTTCTAAAAAGGAAGCTTCCTAGCAATTTTTACCAAATATTCAAGAAATGAGTAATAAAAATTTTATACAATCTTTTTCAGAATTTTAAAAAAAAATGTATTACCTGTCAGTTCATTTTATAGGGTTAATACATCTTTGATATCAAAACCTAAAACACTAATGAGCTTGAAAAATTACCTACCAGTCTCATATATGAATAAAAATGCAAAAATCTAAAACAAACTATCATTATACCAAATCCAGCAATATAGGAAGAAACAAAACCATAATTACCAGGTTTGGTCAATACAAAGTTTGTACTTTCAGAAATATAGTACCTCATTTTATTTTCCTCTCTAGTGCTGTAAGATGATGGATTTTGTCCTCATATTACTGATAAAACTGAAGAGGGCCTAGAAAGGCCAAGGATTTTCCCGGTCAGGACAGATCCTGGGGACAGTCCTCAGTCTGCAATCAAATGCTGCTCTATAGGAGGCAGCAGGGCTTGGTTTTGAGAACCCCTAGCCACTTCCAGTTGGTCCTGGAAAAACAGGTATACACATCCTAGTTCATCAAGAATATTTCTTGAATCTCTCTACCACCATGGGCATTTTGAGACATTGCCTGGTATTACGGTTACCTGTTCTCTCTAGCTAAATGGTTTGTATCTTCCAACAATGGACAGCTCAGAAAAGATAAGCAATCTGCCTTTTACTCCTTGAAGTAACAAAATTCATGCCAAATACCGCATATTAGGTGCATTGTTAATAATGTCAGCTAATACTTTTGACTGCTTTTATGTGCTTTTGATCATAATCACCTTTCAGGTAGGTATTATAAACATCCCCATTTTACAAAGAAATCCACTGAGGCACAGAGAATTTGAGTAATTTACATGATGTTATGTAGCTAGTAAATGGCAAAACCAGTAATCTAACAATTGTAGTCAGGTTCCAGAGTGTGCTCTTTAACCATTAACTAAATTAAACTGAGTTTCTCTGAATGCTCTTCTGTCTATTCATTTGCCACTACTTACATTTCTCCACGCTCAGCTCATTTCCTGTCTCCTTCAAAAAGCCTTTCTAAACTATTTAGTGAAAACATTTCCAAAACATTTTCAAAATTCTTACACCACTTTTTGCCTTCACAATATAAAATAACATTGTAATATGTCAGTATAAGGGGACATAATGATGACAATGATGATGATGATGGTGATAATGAACCTTAGTATTTGTTGAACACTTATTTATGTGCTACCCACTATTCTATGGATTTTACATGAATTAACTCATTTAATTCTCATGAATATCCTGGAAACATACACTATTATTCCATATTTTGTGGAATATGGATATATATAATATGAGGGGTCTGAGACTCAGAAGGTTAAACAATTACCCAAAGCCACATGGTTAGCGGCAGAACCATTGCTAGCCCACACCCTCTGCCTGCAGAGAACTAGGATGTTGAGGCCTTTCAGAAAACCAAACTGCCCACTCTTTCAGACACCTCAGAGAAGAAGCCCCAGATACACAGTCATTTCACAGCATGCTGCCTCTGCCTGGCTCATCCCTGTCTCCCATAGTTACACATGAGTGCTACCATCAGCTCTGTGACTGGGTTAGAGCCAGGAGAGTAACACTTGCCTCTGGTTTCCCCAGGTCTGAACAACTGAGATAACTCAATAACCATTAAAGGAACTGAATCAGTGGAATTGAATCAACCCACGCAGAAAATTTAGAAAAGTTAACAATATAGTATTTTCGATGAGAGAGAAGAAGAAAAGAGGCATTTGAAAAATCCATGATATCTTGGAGTTGGACATTTTTTTTCCCATAAGAAAAAAGATTTGTTTAATTTTAAGTGACTGCCTACCATTCTGCTCCAGCATTCCAAAGAATAGAAGAGGAAGTTCTGGCATCCCTAAAGACTTCAGGGCACTTTCATAATTCAGGGAGTGCCTACTCACCTGAATGTGTTTTGAATCAACAGGAAAACAGAGAAAACACAGGGAGCCCCTAGCCCCAAGTCCCATAAGCCTCCTTCTTAAGCCCCGTATCTACCTCATTTCAGTGCAACAAATATTAGCTGTCTAGGCATTGGCAACACAAAAATGAATGAGATTTCTGAAATCTCAAATCAGTTCAATCCTGAAATCTCACTCAAATCTTATAGGGAAGACAGACATGCACCAGACAATTCTGAGGCATGAACACAGGCAGCCATCAGGGAAAGCATAAAGGTTCTAGCATCTTGCTCTTGAAAAATCTTAATTTCTCAATAGTATCCTGGAAAAATGACTCTTAGAGTTGGAGGTAGAGAAGAAATAAAAGAAGTGTTTACCACCTTGTGGGGTGAGAGGCAGTTAGGTAATGAAACCTTGGGCTAAAGAGGGAAGTCAAGTCTTTTAAAGCAAGCCCAAAATAAATTAAAATAAAACATAAACTAAAATATAGAAAAACAAAAGTCCCAGGTAGAATGTCTAGCCCTATTTAAGACCTCCCCCAACCCCACCGTGGGGACCGTGGCAAATAATGTGGGTGGAGGAGGAGCTTCTCCATGCAGTGCAACCTGAGAAATCAGGACAATTGCTCCCTATGCTCCTAAGGAACATGGCCCTCTTGGTTGCGCCAGCAGAAATTTAATTTTCTATCCAATTTCTTTTAAAATGTGAACACCTGTGGGAGAGCATGCATGTGAGATATCATTCCCTTGTTCTGTATTAGTGGCATTTTGTCTTGGAATTGGAAGCCTCCGGAGCAGGCTGCAGATCTAAGGACAAGAAGCAATAAGAGGACTGAGGATGAGGGGACAACCCTCTCTTCCTAAGGCCTGGCCTGACCACTTACTACCTCTGCCCATTCTGTCATGAATTATCTCCTCTTTCGGCTGGGCAGTGAGCTTTCCTTCTCACTGGCCATTCTCTATATTCAACTCATAATGCTATCTTTGACCCCTCCACCCTAGTCACTCCTGACTCCCATGGATCCTACCTGTGTACCAGCTACCTGGACAAACCAGAGAAGAGGGTGTTTCTTTTGCCGGCTAGCTTAGCCTTGGCCTCAAACCAACCCCTTTTGGCCCAGGAAGCTCTCTAACAGCACACCTGCTCCAAGCAAACTCTCCCCATGCAGACTCTCACCGCTTGTACTCCGCATCACTTTTTCCTCCTTATCTCCAACCCACCTCCACTCAAGGGCCACCCTCCAAGTGTAGAGACTCTGACCCATAATTACCTCTTCCTCTTCAGAATCTCTGTAGCATTCACTATGGCAAAAGCCTTGGAAAAGAGGATACCTTCCAAAGACAACTCATGCACAACTGTAGTCTCTGTTTGATGAATTCCAAACC
This sequence comes from Canis lupus baileyi, assembly GCF_048164855.1. Lineage (NCBI taxonomy): Eukaryota > Metazoa > Chordata > Mammalia > Carnivora > Canidae > Canis > Canis lupus. The sequence goes on along the minus strand of NC_132857.1, from coordinate 25,825,488 downwards.
AGTAAAGCAAAAGCCCAATCTCTTAAGTCACTTAACCTTGAATATCATATATCTGGACTGTGCTGCCCACAACTACTTTTACTGAAGCAATATACGTCTATTTTACATGCCCTTATTCCTTCAAGATTTTGGTTCCTAACTTACCACTAACTCTCCCCAATGCCAATTGTGTCCTAATTCTTGGCAATTTCAATATACTTCTAGAAAATTCTTTGTGTCAAGCCCTGTGTTTAGTGTTTTACAAATACTATGTTATTTTATCTTCACAACTCATTTATCAAAGGAGGAAAATGAGAATTGGAGCAAGTAAGCAATCTGCCTAATTCCCCACAACTATTTAGTGAAGGTGAGCAGCTCATATCATAAAGCCTATGGTCTTGACTGTTATGCTGTGTTGCCTTCCACTGGTAGAACATGTACCTTTTCTTGGAAGGAGTTGAGAATAGGTAACTCAAATAGAAGAGGGAGTTTGGGGTTTTCTTTTACTTCTATCACTGTTCCTGGTCTGCTTTCATATCTCCAATGCAAGCTATTGCCTTCTATTGTTAGTTAATTCCTGGATGCTTGTATTGCGATGTATTTCCCCCTTAGGACTGCTTTTGCTGCATCCCAAAGATTTTGGATGGTTGTATCTTCATTCTCATTAGTTTCCATGAATCTTTTTAATTCTTCCTTAATTTCCTGGTTGACCCTTTCATCTTTTAGCAGGATGGTCCTTAACCTCCACGTGTTTGAGGTCCTTCCAAACTTCTTCTTGTGATTTAGTTCTAATTTCAAGGCATCATGGTCTGAGAATATGCAGGGGATGATCCCAGTCTTTTGGTATCAGTTCAGACCCGATTTGTGACCCAATATGTGGTCTATTCTGGAGAAAGTTCCATGTGCACTTGAGAAGAATGTGTATTCAGTTGAGTTTGGATGTAAAGTTCTGTAGATATCTGTGAAATCCATCTGGTCCAGTGTATCATTTAAAGCTCTCGTTTCTTTGGAGATGTTGTGCTTAGAAGACCTATCGAGTATAGAAAGCGCTAGATTGAAGTCACCAAGTATAAGTGTATTATTATCTAAGTATTTCTTCACTTCGGTTAATAATTGATTTATATATTTGGCAGCTCCCACATTCGGAGCATATATATTGAGGATTGTTAAGTCCTCTTGTTGAATAGATCCTTTAAGTATGGTATAGTGTCCCTCTTCATCTCTCACTACAGTCTTTGGGGTAAATTTTAGTTTATCTGATATAAGGATGGCTACCCCTGCTTTCTTTTGAGGACCATTCGAATGGTAAATGGTTCTCCAACCTTTTATTTTCAGGCTGTAGGTGTCCTTCTGTCTAAAATGAGTCTCTTGTAGACAGCAAATAGATGGGTCCTGCTTTTTTATCCAGTCTGAAACCCTGCACCTTTTGATGGGGTCATTAAGCCCGTTCACATTCAGAGTTACTATTGAGAGATATGAGTTTAGTGTCATCATGATATCTATTCAGTCCTTGTTTTTGTGGACTGTTCCACTGAACTTCTTCTTAAAGGGGAATTTTAAGAGTCCCCCTTAAAATTTCTTGCAGAGCTGGTTTGGAGGTCACATATTCTTTTAGTTGCTGCCTGTCTTGGAAGCTCTTTATCTCTCCTTCCATTTTGAATGAGAGCCTTCCTGGATAAAGTATTCTTGGTTGCATGTTCTTCTCATTAGGGCCCTGAATATATCCTGCCAGCCCTTTCTGGCCTACCAGGTCTCTGTGGAGAGGTCTGCTGTTACCCTCATACTCCTCCCCATAAAAGTCAGGGATTTCTTGTCTCTTGTTGCTTTAAGGATCTTCTCTTTATCTTTGGAATTTGCAAGCTTCACTATTAAATGTCGAGGTGTTGAACGGTTTTTATTGATTTTAGGGGGGGATCTCTCTATTTCCTGGATCTGAATGCCTGTTTCCCTTCCCAGATTAGGAAAGTTTTCAGCTAGAATTTGTTCAAATACATATTCTGGCCCTCTGTCACTTTCGGCGCCCTCGGGAACACCAATTAAACGTAAGTTTTTCTTCCTCAGGCTGTCGTTTATTTCCCTTAATCTATCTTCATGGTCCTTTAATTGTTTGTCTCTTTTTTCCTCAGTTTCCCTCTTTGCTATCAACTTGTCTTCTAGGTCACTCACTCGTTCTTCCACCTCGTTAACCCTCGTCGTTAGGACTTCTAGTTTGGATTGCATCTCATTCAATTGATTTTTAATTTCTGCCTGGTTAGCTCTAAATTCTGCAGTCATGAAGTCTCTTGAGTCCTTTATGCTTTTTTCTAGAGCCACCAGTAGCTGTATAATAATGCTTCTGAATTGGCTTTCTGACATTGAATTGTAATCCAGATTTTGTAACTCTGTGGGAGAGAGGACTGTTTCTGATTCTTTCTTTTGAGGTGAGGTTTTCCTTCTAGTCATTTTGCTCAGTGCAGAGTGGCCAAAAGCAAGTTGTATTGGGAAAAGGAGAAAAAGAGAGGAGAGAAAGAAGGAAAGAAAAGAGAAAGAGAAAAAAAAGGAAGAAATAAAACGAAAAAAAAGAAGAAAAAGAGAAAGAAAAAGAAAGAAAGGAGAAAAAAGGGGGGTGGGGCAAGGAAACAAATGAAAAAGCAAAACAAAACAAAACAAAACAAAACAACAACCAAAAAATACCCCACGGGGTAGTATCTTCTGATTCTTTATACTTTAAGTCCCTTGGCTTCCCCTGGAACTGGTCCGTCTAGATGGTCTTCTGGGGGAGGGGCCTGTTGTGCTGATTTTCAGGTGTTAGCAGTTGGGGGAGCTGCTGTGCCCCTTGCCTGGTGCAGGGCTCAGTGGGGGTTGTTTACCCCGTGAGGCCCGAGGAGCAACAGCCCTAGTGGCGGGGCCAGCTCTGCAGCCCTAGATTCAGCTCTGGCAGGAACTCCGGAGCTCTCTGTCTACAGGGCCTGGAGGCTCCGGGGCGGGGCCGCTGATCTGCTCAGCTCGGGCCAGGAGCGTCCTCGCTGTCCTGGGCCCTCCCGGCCTCTGCCTGTCCCGGGGGAGGCCGGATCCTGGGCTGTGTCCCGGCGCCCTGTGCTCCGGAACCTGCGCTGTTGGATTCGCGCTCCCTCCGAAGCCCCCTCCGCGGAGTCCCCCCACCCCGAGCCCCCTGAGCTGCTCCGGGTCCCGCCGTGCGCGCTGCAGCCCTTAGGGAGCTCGGCGCACTCTCCCGGGGCGCAGGTGCCTGTTAGTGTCCCCGGGAGCCCGAGGGCATCCCCGCCCTCCTGGGGTCCTGCTCTAACTCCCTGCGAGCCCTTTCCGCCCGGGAAGGTCGGTGCAGCTCCTGCGTCTCCGGGACGGGGCTCTCCTGTCCTGGGGACACTTGCCCCGGCCTCAGCCCGGCTCCTCGCGGGGCCCCTCCCCCTTGGAGGCCTTTTGTTTCTTTATTTCTTTTTTCCCCGTCTTCCTACCTTGATAGAAGCGCAAACTCTTCTCACTGGAGCATTCCAGGTGTTCTCTCTTTAATTCTCAGGCCGAATTCATAGATTTTCAGGATAATTTGAAGGTTTTCTAGGTAATTTGGTGGAGACAGGTGATTTGGAGACCCTACTCTTCTGCCATCTTGCCCCTCCTCCCTCTGAATCTATAAATCTTAAAAGCTCAGTAAACTCCAAGTAGTTTAAACATAAAGAGACCCACACTAAGACAAACTATAATCAAATTGTTGAAAGTCAAATATAAAGTATCTTGAAAGCAGCAAGGGAGAAGTGATTTATCATGTACCAAAGACTTCTAATAAGATTATCAGCCATTTACAGAGACTCTGGACCAGAGATAGTATATTTAAAGTGTTGAAAGAAAGACACTATAAATGAATAATTTTATATATGGCAAAGTTGAATTTCACAATTGAGGGAGAAATTAGGCATGCTTATATAAAAAAATTGATGGACTTCAATACTGCTAGACATATCTTACAGAAATAATTAACAGAGTGCTCAGGTTAAAATAAGAGGAAACTATGCATTAACCCAAAATCACATGAAGAGGGACACCTGGGTGGCTCAGCGGTTGAGCGTCTGCCTTTGGCTCAGGGCATGATCCTGGAGTCCTGGATCGAGTTCTGCATCGGGCTCCCTGCACGGAGCCTGCTTCTCCCTCTGCCTATGTCTCTGCCTCTCTCTCTATGTCTCTCATGAATAAATAAATGAAATCTTAAAAAAAAACCACACACACAAGAAGATATAAAGATCTCCAATAAAGGTAAACATATGAGTGTAACAGTATTATTGTAATCCTAGTTTGTAATTTGTATTTTAATTTTCTACGAGTTTAAAAGACAAAAGCATAAAAATAGTTAAAATCAATATTACCAGACACACAATGTATAAATATGTAATTTGTGACACCAAAACATAAAGAGGGTAGAGAGAGCACTACTGGAATCAGTCCAAATTAGATAAATATAACTATAGGGTATTATAGGTAATCTCCATTTAGCCATACAGAAAATATCCATAGAGTAGCCACAAATGGAAATGAGAAGGGAATCAAAATGTGTCACTATAAAAAAAGCAATTAAACACAAAAAAAGTAATGAAGGAAATGAAAAACAAAAAGGTTACAAGACATACAGAAAATAAACATCAAAATGGCAAAAGTAAGACTCTCCTTGTCAGAAATTTAATGTAATGGCTTAGACTTTTCAATCAAGAGGCACTTGAATGGCAAAATTGGTTAAAAAACAACAATAACTCCATAATCCAACTGTATGATGTCTACAAGAGACTCACTTAAGACTGAAAGTCACAAATAGGGTGAGTGTGAAAGGATGGAAAAATGTTTTCCATGCAAATACTAACCAAAGGAGAGCTAACGTGACTACTAATTTAGATAAAATAGACTTTAAGTAAAGAACTGCTACAAAAACAAAAATATTAGAGATTGATAAAAGGATCAATCCACCAAGAAAATATAACAATTTTAACATATATGCATCAAGTATCAGGACCCTAAATCTATGAAGCAGACATTATAGATTTGAAGGGAGAAATGGGGACATTGAATAATGAAGACTTCAAAACATCATTTTTAATATGGTAGAACCAATGGGAGATCAATAAGGAAATAGAGGACTTGAACAAAACCATAGACTAATTAAACATAACAGAAATATACTGAACATCCAAGAACAGCAGAATACGTATTTTCTCAGTGCACATAGAAAATTCTCCAAGAGGGACCGTATGTTATATCACAAAATGAGTCAATACATTTTAAAAGTTTTCAATCATAAAAAATATTCATGTCTATCACAGTAGATAAAAATCAATAACAACAACTAGATTTACAAATATGGGGAAATTAAACAACACATTCTTTTTTCTTTTTAGATTTTATTTATTAATATTATTTATATTGTTTATTTATATTATTTATTTGAGAGAGATAGAGAGCATGAGCATAGTGATGGAGAAGCAGGGGCTTGATCCCAGGACCCCTAGATCATGACCTGAGCTAAAGACCAATGCTTAACTAACTGAGCCACCAGTTGCCCCTAAACAACACATTCTTTTTCTTTTTTTTTTTTTTTCAAAAACAACACATTCTTAACCAATGGGTCAAAGAAGAAATCAGAAGGGAAATTAGAGAACACAAGCAGTCTCCACTTATAGTGGTTCAACTTACAATTTTTCAAGTGTATCATGATGCAAAAGTGATATGCAGTCAGTAGAAACCATACTTTGATGTTTGAATTTTGATCTTTTCTTGAGCTCATTATATATGATACTATTAATACTCTTGTGATGCTGGAGAGTGGCACCCAGTCACAGCTCCCAGTCAGCCCTGTGATCATGAGGGTAAACAACCAATATAATTACAAACATTCTGTACCCATACAACTATGGTTTTCATTTTCAGTTAAGTGATCAAGAAATTATATGAGATATTTGACACTTTGTTATAAAAGAGACTTTATGTTAGATGATTTTGCCTAAATGTACACTAATGTAAGTGTTCTAAGCATATTTAAGGTAGTCTAGGCTAAGCTACAATGCTCAGTAGGTTAGGTATATTAAATGTCTTTTTGAATTATGGTACTTCCTTTGTTTTTTAAAAGTTTTAATTTTAATTCCAGTTAGTTAACATATAGTATTTTATTACTTTCAGGTGTACAATTCAATACTTCCATACATCACCCTGTGTGCTCATCATGACAAGTGCACTCCTTAATCTTCATCACTTATTTAACCCATCCCCCTACGTCTCCCCTCTGGTAACTATCAGTTTGTTCTCTATAATTAAAGGTCTGTTTCTTGATTTCTCTCTCTCTCTCTCTTAAATTTTCCTTCTCACTTTTTTTTCTCAAATTCCACATTTGAGTGAAATCATATGGTATTTATCTTTCTTTGACTTATTTTGCTTAGCAGTATACTCTCTAACTTCATCCATGTTGTTGCAAATGGTAAGATTTCATTTGTTTTTATGGCTGAATACTTTTCCAGTGTGTATGTGTGCGTGTATATATGTGTGTGTGTATATATATGTATACATGTATATATCACAACATCTTTATCCATTCATCAATCAATGGGCACTTGGGCTGCTTCTATATCTTAGCTATTGTAAATAATGTTGGTATAAACATAGGGATGTATGTATCCTTTGAGTGTTCTTGTATTCTTTGGGTAAACACCCAGTAGTGTAATTTCTGGATCATAAGGTAGTTCTATTTTTAATGTTTGAGGAACCTCCATACTGTTTTCCACAGTGGGTGCACAAGTTTGTATTCCCACCAACAGGGCAAGAGCATTCTCCTTTCTCCTTGCCAATACCTGTTGTTTCTTGTGTTGTTAATTTTAAGCCATTCTGACAGATGTGAAGAGATATCTCATTGTAGTTCTGATTTGCATTTCCCTGATGATAAGTGATGTTGAGCATCTTCTCATGTATCTGTGATCATCTGTATGTCTTCTTTAGAAAAGTGTCTGTTCATGTCTTCTTCCCATTTTTCAATTGGATTATTTGGGTTTTGGGTGTTGAATTTTATAAGCTCTTCATGTATTTTGGATACTAACCCTTTGTTGAATATGTCATTCACAAAAATCTTCTTCCATTTAAATTATGATACTTTCAGCTTATGATGGGTTTATTGGGATATAACCCTATTTTAAGTTGAGAACGATCTGTGTACATTGAGACAAATGAAAGCAAAAACACAAAATACCAAAATCTATGAGATATAGAGAAAGCAATGATATGAAGGGAATTTATAGCTATAAATGTACACATGAAAAAAAGTATTAAGTCAATAACCTAATTTCATGTCTTAAGAAAAAGAAAAGCAAATTAAACCCAAAACTGGCAGAGGGATTAAGATTCATATTACTAAAATCAGAAATAAAAACAAAACACTACTACTGAGGTTACAGAAATAAAAAGAATGTGATTTTTTATATTAACATATTAAACTAAATGAAGCAAATTCCTAAAAACACACAATGCACCAAAACTGAATCAAGAAAAGAAAAACATCTGAGTAGACTTATAACTAGTAAAGAGATTAAATCAATAGACACAACCTTCTAACAACAACAAAAAGCTAAAACAAAATGGCTTTACTAGTGAAGAGTACCAAACATTTCAAGAAGAATAAACACAAATCCTTTTCAAACTTTTCAAAATACTGAAGAGGAGGAAACACATCCTAACTCATTCTATGAAGCCAGGAGTACCTTGACACTCAAACCAGACAGACAATACAAGAGAACTACAGACCAATATTCCTTATAAATGTTGTAAAAACCTTCAATAAAATACTAGCCAAGTGAATTCAGCAGCATATTAAAAAGACTGTGTATCGTGACCAAATGAAATTTATCCCCAGAATATAATAATGATTCAAGTGAAAACTGATTCAGGAAAATCAATTATTAGAATGAAGGGGAAAGAACATATGATCATCTCAACCAATGCAGAAAGAGTATTTGACAAAATTCAATATCCCTTCTTCACAAAAAAATAAAACAAACTCAATAAACCAGGAATATAAGGAAACTTCCTAAAGATGATGTGAAAAACCCAGATGTAACATCATACTCAGTGGTCAAAGATTAAAATTATTTCCCCCAAGATAGAAACAAAATAGAGATTCCCATTTTCTACATCTTCTATTCAACATAGTCCTGGAAATCCCTGCAAGAGCAAATTGGCAAGAAGAAAAAATAAAAGGGATTAATATTGAAAAGGGAGAAATAAAATTATCTTTGTTTACACATAATACGACTTTATATATTCCAAATACACATGCACACACACACAACCATTAACATTAATAAACAAATTAGCAATTCAACAAAAAATAAACCAATATTGTGGGATACAAAATTAACACAAAAAACTCAATTGCATTTCTATGCACTAATAACGAAAGATCCAAAACAAAACTAAGGAAACAATTCTATTTAAAATATCAAGAAAAAGATTAAAATACTTAGGAATAAGCTTGACCAATGGAATGAAAGGTTAATACAGTGAAAACTATATAACACTGCTGAAAGAAATTAAAGAAGGTGCCAATAAATGACATCTTATGTTCATAGACTAGAAGACTGAATATTCTTAAGATGACAAAACTACCTAAAATGATCTCCAGATACATTTAAAACCCAATCCTATCCTGATTGGGTTTTCCTATCAAAACCCAATGACTTCTTTTTGAAGAAATAGAAAAAACTATTTTAAAATTTTTATGAATTATCAAGGGACTCCAAATAGCCAAACAATCTTGAAAAAAAAAAAAGAACAAAGTTGGAGGTTTAATCAGGCTGAAATGTTATTATTACTGAGATGCAAAAAAAATGGAGGCTCTAACAAGGATAAACAAGGCAGAAAAGTGAACGATACATAGAAAACAAAATGATGGAGAATAAAGAAGATGAGAAAAAGAAAATCAACTACTTGATCATGAAAGGAGACTTCAAGAAAATGATATCATAAAGTGAGATAATATTCAAATAGGTGTCCCAGAAGATGAAGAGAGGGAAAGACAGGGGCAGAGGTTTATTTGAACATATTATAGCAGAGAACTTCCCTACCCTGGGGAAGGAAACAGGCATTCAAATCTAGGAGGCACAGAGAACAAAATCAATAAAAATAGGCCAACACCACAAAATGTAATAGTGAAACTGCCACATTTCAAAGATAAAGAGAAAATCCTGAAAGCAGCTGGGGACAAGGGGTCCTTAACCTACATGGGTAGACACCTAAGGCTAGTAGCACACCTGTCTACAGAGACTTGGTAGGACAGAAAGGACTGGCATGATATATTCAATGTATCAAATGGGAAAATATGCAGCCAAGAATACTTTATCCAGCAAGGCTGTCATTCAGAATATAGAAGGAGAGATGAAGAGTCTCCAAGATAAGCAAAAACAAAAGGAATTTGTGAATGGTAAACCAGCCCCTGCAAGAAATATTAAAGAGGATCTTTTGAGTGAAGAGAGAGCCCAAAAGTAACAAAGACCAGAAAAGAACAGAGATAATCTATAGAAATAGTAAATTTACAGGTAATACAATGGCACTAAATTCATATCTTTCAATAGTTACTCTGAATGGAAATGGACTAAATACACCAAATAAAAGACACAGGGTATCAGATTGGATTTAAAAATGAGATCTATCAATATGCTGTCTAAAAGAGACTGATTTTAGATCCAAAGACACCTTCAGCCTGAAAGTGAGGGTGTGGAGAACTATGTATCATGCTAATGGACATCAAAAGAAAGCTGGAGTAGCCATCCTTATATCAGACAAACTAGATTTTAAACCAAAGACTGTAATAAGGGGTGAAGGATACTATATCATAAGAGGGTATATCCAACAAGAAAATCTAACAATTGGGGTACCTGGGTGACTCAGTGGTTGAGTGTCGGTCTTTGGCTCAGGTCATGTGATTCTGGGGATCTTGGAATTAAGTCCTGCATCAGGCTCCCTGCTGGGAACCTGCTCGTCCCTCTGCCTGTGTCTCTGCCTCTCTGTGTGTCTCTCATCAATAAATAAATAAAATCTTTAAAAAAAGAAAATCTAACAAATGTAACTATTTATGCCCCCAACTTGAGACAGCCAAATATATAAGCCAATTAATAACAACAGTAAAGAAACTTATTGATAACAATACAATAACAGTAGGGGACTTAAACACCCCATTCCCAGCAATGCACAGATCATGTAAGCAAAAGATTAACAAGGAAACAAGGGTTTTGAAAGACACACTGAACCAAATGGACTTCATAGATATATTCAGAATATTTCATCCTAAAGTAACAGAATACACATTCTTCTCAAGTGCACATGGAACATTGTCCAGAACAGATCCCATACTGGATCACAAATCAGGTCAGAACCAAAAAAGACAGAGATCATACCATGTATATTTTCAGACCACAATGCTTTAAAACTTGAAATTAACCAGAAGAAAATGTTGGAAGGACCAGAAATACATGGAGGTAAAAGAGCATCCTACCAAAGAATGAATGGGTCAGTCAGGAAATTAAAGAAGAATTAAAAAATAAATGGAAGAAAAAAATACACGGAAGCAAATGAAAATGAAAACACGAAAGTTCAAAACCTTTGGAATGCAGCAAAGGTAGTCTTAAAAGGGAAGTATATAGCAATACAGGCCTTTATCATGAAACAAGAAAGGTTTCAACCACACAACGTCATCTTACACCTAAAGGAGATGGAAAAAGAACAGCAAAGAAGCCTAAATCCAGCAGGAGAAAAGAAATAATAAAGATTAGAACAGAAATCAGTGACATAGAAGTAAAAAAGACCCAGAAGAACAGATCAATGCAACTAGGAGCTGGTTCTTCGAAAGAATTAATAAGGTCAATAAACCCCTAGCCAGACTTATCAACAAGATAAGATGAAGGACCCAAATAAATAAAATCATGAATGAAAGAAGAGAGATCACAACCAACACTGAAGAAACACAAACAATTATAAGAAAATACTATGAGCAATTATATGCCAACAATTTGGCAATCTGGAAGAAACAGATGCATGTAAACGTGTAAAGTACCAAATGGAAACAGGAAGGAATAGAACACCTGAAAAGACTCATAACCAGCAATCAAATTGAAGCAGTAATCAAAAATCTCCCAACAAACAAGACTCCAGGGCTGGATGGCTTCCCAAGGGAATTCAACCAAACATTTATTTTTTTTAAAGATTTTTATTTATTTATTCACAAGAGATACAGAGAGAGAGAGAGAGAGAGAGTGCAAGAGAGAGAGCAGAGACACAGGCAGAGGGAGAAGTAGGGTCCATGCAGGGAGCCTGATGTGGGACTCGATCTCGGGACTCCAGGATCACCTCTGGGCTGAAGGCAGGCTTTAAACCATTGAGCCACCCAGGGATCCCTCAACCAAACATTTAAAGAAGAATTAATATCTATTCTTCTGAAAATGTTCCAAAAAAAAATAGAAATGGAAGAAAGACTCCCGAATTCATTCTATGAGGCCAACATTACCTTGATCCCAAAAACAGACAAAGACCCCACCAAAAGGGAGAATTACAGACCAATATCCCTGATGAACATGGATACAAAAGTTCTCACTAAGATACTAGCCAATAGGATCCAACAATACATTAAGGGGATTATTCAACATGACCAAGGAAGATTTATTCCTGGGCTTCAAGAGTTGTTTAATATCCATAAAACAATCAATGTGACACATCACATTAGTAAAAGAAAGGACAAGAACCATATGATCCTCTCAATAGATGCAGAAAAAAGCATTTGACAAAATACAGCATCCTTTCTTCATAAAAACTCTGCAGGGATCCCTGGGTGGTGCAGCGGTTTAGCACCTGCCTTTGGCCGAGGGCGCGATCCTGGAGACCTGGGATCGAATCCCACATCGGGCTCCCTGCATGGAGCCTGCTTCTCCCTCTGCCTGTGTCTCTGCCTCTCTCTCTCTCTCTCTCTGTGACTATCATAAATAAAAAATTTAAAAAAAACTCTCTGCAGTGTAGAGATAGAGGGAATTTACCTCAATATAATAAAAAACATATATGAAAAACTCACAGTGAATATTATCCTCAAAAAGGAAATAAATAAGAGCTTTTCCCCTAAGATCAGGAACATGACAGGGATGCCCACTCTCACCACTGTTGTTCAGCATAGTACCAGAAGTCCTAGCCTCAGCGATCAGAGAACAAAAAGAAATAAAAGGCATTCACATTGGCAAAGAAGTCAAACTCTCCCTTTTCAAAGATGACATGATACTGTATATAGAAAACCCAAAAGACTCCACCCCAAGATTGCTAGAACTCATACAGCAATTCAGTAAAGTGGCAGTATACAAAAATCACTGCCCAGAAATCAGTTGCATTTCTATACACTGAGACTGAAGAAAGAGAAATTAAGGAATCAATCCCATTTACAGTTACACCAAAACCCATAAGATAGCTAGGAATAAACCTAACCAAAGTGGTAACAGATCTGTATTCTGAAAACTATAGAACACTCATAATAAACAATCCTAAAATTTGTATTGTACCTTTAAAGAACCCAAATAGCCAAAGTAATACTGATAAAGAAAACCAAAGCAGGAGGCATCACAATGCCAGACTTTAGGCTATATTACAAAGTTGTGATCATCAAGACAGTATGGTACCGGCATTAAAACAGACACATAGATCAATGGAACAGAATAGAGAACCCAGAAATTGGCCCTCAATTCTTTGTTCATCTAATTTTTGACAAAGCAGGGAAGAATATCCACTGGAAAAAGACAGTCACTTCAACAATGGAATATTGCTCAGCCATCAAAAAAGAATGATATCTTGCCACTTGCAAGGATGTGGATAGAACTAGGGGGTATTGTGCCAAGCAAAATAAGTTAGAGAAAGACAAATATCTCATGGTTTCATTCATATGTGGAAGTTAAGGAACAAAACAGATGAACAGGAGAAAGCAAGGAAAAATAAAATAATATGAAAATAGAGGGGGAGGCAAATCATAAGAGATACTTAATTATAGGAAACAAACTGAAAGTTACTGGAGGGGTGGTGGGTGGGGCAAGGAGGTAATTGAGTGATGGACATTAAGAAGGGCACTTGATGTACTGAGCACTGGGTGTTATGTGCAACTGCTGAATCATTAAATTCTACCCCTGAAACTAATAATACAGTATATATTAACTAAATTGAAGTTAAATAAACAATTTAAAAAATAATTTAAGAAAAATAATAGGACAATCCAAACACTTGAAAAACAAAACAACACATGTCTAAATAATCCAAGGCCAAAGAGGAAGTTTCAAGGAAAAAGTAAAAAAAAAAAAAAATAACCAAATGAAGATGCAGCATATAATAGATTGTGGGACACAGCTAAAGTCATGCTGCGAGGGAAATTTATAGCACTAAATGAACATATTAGGAAAAAAGAAAGTCTCAATTTATTACCTACATTACATATCAAGAACTTAAAGAATAGCAAAATAAGTTTAAAGTAAGTAGGTAAATAAATAGTAATGAGCAGTAATCAATGAAGTAGAAAACAAAAACAAAGAAAATCAATGAAATAAAGAGCTGATCAAAAAGTCAATATAATTGACCAAGCTCTAACTGGACTGACAAAGAAAAATGAGGAAGATACAGATTATTGATATCAGGAATGAAACAGGGGATCCTGCAGGTATTAAAAAGATAAGAATACTACCAATAATTCTATACATATAAATTTGAGAACTTAGATGAAATGGATCCATTGATTAAAAGACACTACTATACAACCTAGCAATTGCACTTTTGGGCCTTTTTTCCAGAGAAATGAAAATTTACATTTACACAAAAACCTGTAAATTAATGCTCATAGCAACTTTATTCACAATAGTTCAAAATCAAAATAACTTAACATTCAGAGTAGATCAAAACTGGAAATGGCCTGGATTTCCTTGAACAAGTAAATAGTAAGACAAACCAGTACATCCATCCAATGAAATACCAGCCATTGCACACACAGCTTGGGTGCATTTGCAGAGAATTATGCTAAGTGAAAAAATCCAAACCTAAAGTATTACATACTGTATGAATCTACTTGTATAATATTCTTGGTTATTTTTTAAAGGTTTTTATCCAAGTTCCAATTAGTTAACATACAGTGTAATATTAGTTTCAGGAGTACAATATAGTGACTCGACACTTCCATACAACACCCAGTGCTCATCACAAGTGCTTCCTTAACTCCCATCACCTATTTCACCCATCCCTCCACCCAACTCCCCTCTGATAACCATCAGTGTGTTTTTTATAATTAGGAGTCTGTTTCTTGGTTTGCCTTTCTCTTTTTTCCTTTTATTCATTTGGTTTCTTAAATTCCTCATATGAGTGAAATCATATGGCATTTGTCTTTCTGTGACTTAGTTCACTTAGCATAATACTCTCTAGCTCTAACCATGTTACTGCAAATAGCAAGATATACAACATTCTTTTTAAAAAAATATGGAACACTTCAGGAATTTATGTGTCATTTTTGCACATGCTAATCTCTGTATCATTCCAATTTTAATAGATGTGCTGCTGAAGTAAGCACTATAATATTCTTAAAATGACAAAATTATAGAGATGGAGAACAGATTAGTGCTTATCAGTAGTTAAAGATGGGGGCATGAATGTAGCTATAAAGAAGCAACATGAGAGATCCTTATGGTGACAGAAGTATTGGGTGTCCTGATGGTATAAATGTCAACATCCTGGTTGTGATATTGTGCTATAGTTTTACAAAATGCTGTCACTGGGGGAAAGTGGGTGAAAGGCACATGGTAGCCCTCTGTATTATGTCTTCTAAGTTTTATGTGTATCCATGATAGCCTCACCCTCAAATTTAACTTAATTATAAAAATAAATCTTAATCCTACCCACTAGCTAATCTGAATTCTTAGGGTGCCCTTTAAGGAAGTTTCAGCGAATTTTGTCTCTATTTTCCATATAAGAAGGAGAAGGCACACATACATGTGAATTATGCTGAGGTCTCAGGTATGAGTGCTGAGGCTGGCCATGTTGGAAACACAACATGCAGATAGAATAACTTTTAGCTTTGCTCTGAGTCAACCTGCACATACCACAATTCCTCTGACCTACTCTTCCATCGCTTGGGGAGAAAACAGGATGACAAACTCTTGTAGTGCCCCCTTGTGGTTTGTCTGCTGAAAATAAGAATGAATGACTGGAATAGATCCTGTTCTCTGAGTGGAACTGAAATGCTGATTTTACAGATGGAACATCCCCAAGAGGCTGGTAACTTACTGGGGTCAAGCAGTTAGTAAGCTATTTATTAATTTATAAAGGGACAAAACCGAGAACTAATTTAGGCTGTTGGTCCAGAGGTGCCTGGAAGGCTAAAACCGAGAAACAAAAAGTTCAAAATTCTTCATTAATTTAGAGAGCCAATTTCAAAATAGCCTCTCACTTTGATCTCTTAGGGAAAGAGCCTCATAGGGATCTGTTACCACCAGGGAACAGTAAGGAATCCAAAATAGTCCTTTCTTGGCAAGATCGGTCTGTAGAAAGAACCTGGGTGTATCTCCTGGAAATCCCATTTTGGCCCTGGGTATCCCTGAGCCAAAGTCCACATCCAGGAGCACTCTTAACCCACCTGCTACCACACATACACACTGCCCAGTGTTGCTATATATGGTTTCTGATCTCCTATCAGTCTGGATTAATTTCTCTGACCATGAACAACAGCTGGCATATAAAAGAGGACTATGACTATATCAGATATATATCCTAGTTAGTTCTGCCACTTACTCAGTAAAAAGTAACCAGTACTGATATCTGAGTCTTAATTTCTCCTCTCATAAAATGGGAGAAATGACAATAAATTTATTGAACCTTATAGGAGTCTCATGACTGCCATATGAGGTAGGCACTATATCCTAGGAGATGAAAATAGGGCACAGAGAAATCAAGTAACTTGGTCATGGTCACACCTGCTAGGAAGTAGTGAATCAGGATTTAAACCCAGGCCGTTTGGCTCCAAGCCTTTGTGTCCATTCCTCTGAAGATTAAGAAAAGTGACAAAATAAAGTTAGTGCCCACAGTTAGCCCCGTATTAGTCATCTGACTTAGAGCTTTGCAGCCGTAGGAGTCTTTAAAAGCATGCTCTGCAAGCTAATACTGAGTGTGAGCATGTGTGGTCACAGGTGGGCATGTGGACCAGATGCAAGCTGGGAGGTACTCCAGGTAGCCTTATAGAGGCGGCCCCCATTCTTCAAAGGTGGGCTACCATGGAGGCCTGACCCCATCCCATCAAATTGTACCTCAGCCCTGTGAGGTGCTGGTGCTCCTGTCTTACACATATGGCGTTCGTATCCCAGCCCATTCTTTCTCCTCTATTCCTTTGTATCTCCTTGCAACCCATAATCCCCAAACAACAGGGAAATTCTTCCCTCTCATAAGGAGCTAGCAGAAAGAGTCTCTTTTCTGAGTGACTCCATTAGAAATCCCATTAAGAACCTTGCATACATTAGGCAAAAGAACTTGCCATCAGTAAGATTTGAAATTGTATCCAGTGGTCATGGGGAAGGGACACACAACTGGTATAATTCAGCTCAAAGCAGCTCAAAGAAGAAAGCTGGGAAATAGGAGCCAAGCTCTAAAGTAAGGTCTGCTGACAAGAGGCCTGGTTGGAGGAACTAGAAATGGTTTTGCTTTAGGACTGAACAGTCTGTGGGTACAGAATCCAACAGGGCCAGGTTTCCCAAGACAATCTCAATTTCAAAATTTCATCTGCCATCAATCACATACTCCTAGTTTTAGTACAAAAGCCATGGCTTCTTCTAGGGCAGGTTCTAGACTGGAGAAATCTTTTAAAGCAAGGCTTACATACTGGGGTGTGCTTGGTACAAGGCTAGCAGAGGAAGACCCATTAACTCTAACAACAAGGTGAACAACTTGAAATAGGCTTGAAGCCATTTTTAGAAAGCTAAGCTTATTCCCTGCAGAGAAAGGAATAGCAGTACCCTTCCTTTCAGCTAGGTGCATTGCCTCTTCTTATGTAAACTGCAGAGCAGCCTTGCAAGGCACCATGGCTCCATTTTTCATATTTCATATATGCAGTTTGTGTTCTGCCAGGTTAAGTACTCATCTAAGGTGACACAGCTGACAGGTGATGCACCAAGATCTGGAAACATTTCACCATTTCCTACGACCACCTTGTTTTGAGGATTTTCAGAAGGAGGAATTAACATCAACCCAGGAAGTCAAGGTCTCTCCCTTTTTATTGCCCCAGTGTTGACAGAACCATAAGGGAGTGAGTCAAGTTGATTTTTTAACAAAGAGTTGGAGGGTCTTTCCAGGATCTGGAGGAGTTGAGTTTCCCAGATTGCTGGCATGAAGCATTTTCTGAAGCAGGGTTCACATGATTTGGAAGAGAAATGATGAGCCTGACAATCAGATAATTTTGGAAAATGCCGTGAGTTAAATTGATTTTTTTCCTTATAGACTTCTCAAAGCATCTGTACATTAATGGGCATTTCAAAGATCCAAGTGTAGGCAGCTGAGGTTTAGACCTCCCCTCCAGACAGCTTTGATGCTCTTTGTAATTCTAGAGACAGCCCCTGGGTCATCTGGTCTACTGTGGTTTCAAGTGCTGCCTGTGTGCTCAGCACACCAATAGCTGTCACCACCTTCCTCTGTAGACCTAACTGCCTATTAGGCAGGGCTCATTGTTTATCTCATAGATACCCCAAAGTCAGGTTCCTGACAAAACCAGTAATCTCTCTCTGCCTCTCCTGTACTCCCTATTGATCAACCCAACTGATGAGCACAGAAACCCTGAGCCCTTCTAGACCTCCTTTCTCATTCATCCCACATCCTAACTGGCTACAAATCTTGTGGGTTATACCTCCTGAGTGCTCTACATAAATCCTCTCCTCTGTCCCTTTGCCACTGATACAGATCAGTATCCACTGATATTGGAAGCTTCCAAAGTACTTTCTAGGCTTCCAGCCTTACTCTTCCCACTCTGTTGCCAGACAGATCTGAATTATACAGTTTATCACATCATCCCCCCCCCAATCAAACTCTGTGAAATACCTTCTGTGTAGGGTGAATAATAATTCCCACAGTGTTCATGTCCTAATATCCAGGACCTATGAATGTCACCTTTTATGGCAAAAGGGGCTTTGCAGATAAGTTTATGTTCAGGATGTTGTAATGGAGAGTTCACCCTGGATCATCCAAGTGGACCCAAAGTAATCACCATGACCCTTCTCAGGGGAATAAAGGAGGATCAGAAGAGGAGACTGTGTGATGTTGAAGGCAGAGATGAAGTGATGCTTTTGAAGAGGGAGCAGGTCATAGGCCTAGGGATTTAGGCAGTCACTAGTAAGCTGAAAAAAGCAAGGAAATGGATTCTGGAATAAAAGTATCAGAGATCAGAATAATGAAGCTCTAGGAGGAGAGATTTTAGAGGAGTTATCAATATTATTATATTGAGTACCATGTAAATGGTCACATCTTACTTTATTTAAAAGACTGGTCCTAGGTGGAATGAAGCCTGGTCCTGGTGTTAGTAGGTTCAAACCTCATCCAGACCCTACAGCAGACTTGGTGTTTTTATTCAACTCTAAAAGGATTCCCTTATTCAGGTCCTGGACCTTACTTGGCAAAAATTTTAATCCATAAAGGAATGTGGCTGCCCAAAGAGCTAATGCCATCTTAGGATCCATCAACTGACAAACATTGTACAGAAGAAGAATGAGATCAAGTCCTACACTCCTCAGCTAGTCAGACCACAGTAGCCTGCTCAGTTCTGAGGCCCATGCTTCAGTAAAATACTGACAGATTTGATCAAAGAATGGTGCTTAAGATGGGAAAGAACCTCAAAATCATCCTGAATGAAGAATGATTTAGCAATGGATTTTGTTTAACCCTAAGGGAGGAAAAGATGCGTTAAAAGGCATAAAAAATTAAAGATCTTCACTTTTATTAACTATCATATGGATGGAAATTAGACATGTCCTGTGTGGATTAGAGGAAAGAAAGGACATCCACTAATGACAGTACTGCAGGGGCACATGAGGATGAGTTCTGGGGCTGCAATTGTAGGCAGGTCATGTACACACCTATGGGCCAGAATTTTTTCATCAGGAAAATAATAATGAGGAGGAGGATGCACCATCTATCTCATGTGGAAAGAATTACTTGAGACACTATTTCTGAGACAGTTCTGTCAATAATAACTGCATCATAAATGTTAAGAGTATTATCAACAGGAGAGTCTATTTAATACAAGGAATAATTTTCCAACGATTAGAGCTGCCCAATAGCTTATGGGCAGAAGGCACCTGAGAGGGTTGTACAAGCATAGAGCACTTGAAAACAATTCTCTAAGCCTTCACCATCTACTTAAAGTCCACCTATTTTTAAAGGCCCAGTACAAACGTTTCCCTCTTTTAAGATGCCTCTTATGACTCCTCAAATCCTTAAAAATCTTAAATTGTGGTTGTAAATTTCCTCATCAAACCCTTGCTTAAATAACAAGCTCCTCCTGTGAGGACAGGGAACACAACCTAAATATTTTACAGCATTGTAGGAGTTCCGTATGTGACAGAGATATTTGAGAAATGTTGGCCAGTTGACTAGTACTACTCCCAGAACACAAAGCCATATCATGTCTCTGCCATCGAAGGAAAGGAGTCACCTGATGTCACTTATATCTCCTCAACTTTCTAAAGATTTATTGAGTTATAATTTACAACCATACAAATTACCCATTTAAAATAGACAATTGGATAGAGGGGGAAGACAAACTATAAGAGACTCCTGACTCTGGGAAACAAAGGGTTGAGGAAGGGGAGGTGGTTGGGGGGATGGGGTAACTGGGTGATGGGCATTAAGGAGGGCACGTGATGTGATGGGCACTAGGTGTTATACTACATGTCAGCAAATTGAATTAAAATAAAAGATAAGGTAGACAATTGGATTTTCAAAAATAAACTCAGTTCTACAACCATCACCACAATCTACTTTGAGAATGTTCCCTCCCTCACTCTGCCAAAAGAAATCCTATTAGCATTCCCTCCCTATTACACATCCCAACACACACATCTCAACCCCACCCTACTTTCTGTCTCTATAAACTTGCCTATTCTGGATATTTCCTATGAGTACAATCGTACATTACATCATCCTTGTGACTGGCTCTTGTCACTAGCCTTAATTATTTTGAGATTCATCTATGTTCTATATCTATGTTCTATATGTGTCAATAACTCATCCCATTGTTGCTAAGCAGTATTCCATTGTATGGCTATGTCACAGTTTATCTTCCCAACTGCTGATGAACATTTGAGTTTTTCATACTTTGAGATTATTATAAATGAAGTTACTTTGAGTATTCCTGTACAAGTCTTTGTGTGGATGTATGCTTTAATTTCTCTTGGATAAATGCAGAGTGCAGGGAGGGAGGAGCAAGATGGCGAAAGAGTAGGGTCCCCAAATCACCTGTCTCCACCAAACTACCTAGAAAACCTTCAAATTATCCTGAAAATCTATGAATTCGGCCTGAGATTTAAAGAGAGACCAGCTGGAATGCTACAGTGAGAAGAGTTCGCGCATCTATCAAGGTAGGAAGACGGGGAAAAAGAAATAAAGGAACAAAGGCCTCCAAGGGGGAGGGGCCCCGCGAGGAGCGGGGCTGAGGCCGGGGCGAGTGTCCCCAGGACAGGAGAGCCCCGTCCCGGAGAAGCAGGAGCTGCACCGACCTTCCCGGGCGGAAAGGGGCTCGCAGGGGGTTGGAGCAGGAACCAGGAGGGCGAGGATGCCCTCGGGCTCCCGGGGACAGTAACAGCAACTGCGCACCCAGGAGAGTGCGCCGAGCTCCCTAAGGGCTGCAGCTGCACGGCGGGACCCGGCGGGACCCGGAGCAGCTGAAGGGGCTCGGGCGGCGGCTCCGCGGAGGGGGCTGCGCGGCCCCGGGAGCAGCTCGGAGGGGCTCGGGCAGAGGAAGAGGCTCCGTGCGGAGGGGGCTGCGCGGTTCCAGGAGCAGCTCGGAGGGGCTTGGGCGGCAGCTCCGCGGAGGGGGTTGCGCGGCCCGGAAGCGCGAATCCAAAAGCGCAGGCCCCGGAGCACAGGGCGCCGGGACACAGCCCAGGATCCCGCCTCCCCCGGGACAGGCAGAGGCCGGGAGGGCCCAGGACAGCGAGGACGCTCCTGCCCCAGCTGAGCAGATCAGCGGCCCCGCCCCGGAGCCTCCAGGCCCTGCAGACGGAGTTCCTGCCGGAGCTGAATCCAGGGCTCCAGAGCTGCCCCGCCACTGGGGCTGTTCCTCCTGCGGCCTCACGGGGTAAACAAGCCCCACTGAGCCCTGCACCAGGCAGGGGCACAGCAGCTCCCCCAACTGCTAACACCTGAAAATCAGCACAGCAGGCCCCTCCCCCAGAAGACCAGGTAGACGGACAACTTCCAGGAGAAGCCAAGGGACTTAAAGTACACAGAATCAGAAGATACTCCCCAGTGGTTCTTTTTTTGTTTGTTTGTTTTTGTTTTTGTTTTGTTTTGCTTTTTGATTTGTTTCCTTCCCCCACCCCCTTTTTTCTCCTTTCTTTTTCTTTCTCTTTTTCTTCTTTTTTTTCGTTTTTTTTTCTTTTTCTTCCCTTTTTTTTCTCTTTCTCTTTTCTTTCCTTCTTTCTCTCCTCTCTTTTTCTCTTTTTCCCAATACAACTTGCTTTTGGCCACTCTGCACTGAGCAAAATGACTAGAAGGAAAACCTCACCTCAAAAGAAAGAATCAGAAACAGTCCTCTCTCCCACAGAGTTACAAAATCTGGATTACAATTCAATGTCAGAAAGCCAATTCAGAAGCACTATTATACAGCTACTGGTGGCTCTAGAAAAAAGTATAAAGGACTCAAGAGACTTCATGACTGCAGAATTTAGAGCTAATCAGGCAGAAATTAAAAATCAATTGAATGAGATGCAATCCAAACTAGAAGTCCTAACGACGAGGGTTAACGAGGTGGAAGAACGAGTGAGTGACCTAGAAGACAAGTTGATAGCAAAGAGGGAAACTGAGGAAAAAAGAGACAAACAATTAAAAGACCATGAAGATAGATTAAGGGAAATAAACGACAGCCTGAGGAAGAAAAACCTACGTTTAATTGGGGTTCCCGAGGGCGCCGAAAGGGACAGAGGGCCAGAATATGTATTTGAACAAATTCTAGCTGAAAACTTTCCTAATCTGGGAAGGGAAACAGGCATTCAGATCCAGGAAATAGAGAGATCCCCCCCTAAAATCAATAAAAACCGTTCAACACCTCGACATTTAATTGTGAAGCTTGCAAATTCCAAAGATAAAGAGAAGATCCTTAAAGCAGCAAGAGACAAGAAATCCCTGACTTTTATGGGGAGGAGTATTAGGGTAACAGCAGACCTCTCCACAGAGACCTGGCAGGCCAGAAAGGGCTGGCAGGATATATTCAGGGTCCTAAATGAGAAGAACATGCAACCAAGAATATTTTATCCAGCAAGGCTCTCATTCAAAATGGAAGGAGAGATAAAGAGCTTCCAAGACAGGCAGCAACTAAAAGAATATGTGACCTCCAAACCAGCTCTGCAAGAAATTTTAAGGGGGACTCTTAAAATTCCCCTTTAAGAAGAAGTTCAGTGGAACAGTCCACAAAAACAAAGACTGAATAGATATCATGATGACACTAAACTCATATCTCTCAATAGTAACTCTGAATGTGAACGGGCTTAATGACCCCATCAAAAGGCACAGGGTTTCAGACTGGATAAAAAAGCAGGACCCATCTATTTGCTGTCTACAAGAGACTCATTTTAGACAGAAGGACACCTACAGCCTGAAAATAAAAGGTTGGAGAACCATTTACCATTCGAATGGTCCTCAAAAGAAAGCAGGGGTAGCCATCCTTATATCAGATAAACTAAAATTTACCCCAAAGACTGTAGTGAGAGATGAAGAGGGACACTATATCATACTTAAAGGATCTATTCAACAAGAGGACTTAACAATCCTCAATATATATGCTCCGAATGTGGGAGCTGCCAAATATATAAATCAATTATTAACCAAAGTGAAGAAATACTTAGATAATAATACACTTATACTTGGTGACTTCAATCTAGCTCTTTCTATACTCGATAGGTCTTCTAAGCAAAACATCTCCAAAGAAACGAGAGCTTTAAATGATACACTGGACCAGATGGATTTCACAGATATCTACAGAACTTTACATCCAAACTCAACTGAATACACATTCTTCTCAAGCGCACATGGAACTTTCTCCAGAATAGACCACATATTGGGTCACAAATCGGGTCTGAACCGATACCAAAAGATTGGGATTGTCCCCTGCATATTCTCGGACCATAATGCCTTGAAATTAGAACTAAATCACAACAAGAAGTTTGGAAGGACCTCAAACACATGGAGGTTAAGGACCATCCTGCTAAAAGATAAAAGGGTCAACCAGGAAATGAAGGAAGAATTAAAAAGATTCATGGAAACTAATGAGAATGAAGATACAACCGTTCAAAATCTTTGGGATGCAGCAAAAGCAGTCCTAAGGGGGAAATACATCGCAATACAAGCATCCATTCAAAAACTGGAAAGAACTCAAATACAAAAGCTAACCTTACACATAAAGGAGCTAGAGAAAAAACAGCAAATAGATCCTACACCCAAGAGAAGAAGGGAGTTAATAAAGATTCGAGCAGAACTCAACGAAATCGAGACCAGAAGAACTGTGGAACAGATCAACAGAACCAGGAGTTGGTTCTTTGAAAGAATTAATAAGATAGATAAACCATTAGCCAGCCTTATTAAAAAGAAGAGAGAGAAGACTCAAATTAATAAAATCATGAATGAGAAAGGAGAGATCACTGCCAACACCAAGGAAATACAAACGATTTTAAAAACATATTATGAACAGCTATACGCCAATAAATTAGGCAATCTAGAAGAAATGGACGCATTCCTGGAAAGCCACAAACTACCAAAACTGGAACAGGAAGAAATAGAAAACATGAACAGGCCAATAACCAGGGAGGAAATTGAAGCAGTCATCAAAAACCTCCCAAGACACAAGAGTCCAGGGCCAGATGGCTTCCCAGGAGAATTTTATCAAACGTTTAAAGAAGAAATCATACCTATTCTCCTAAAGCTGTTTGGAAAGATAGAAAGAGATGGAGTACTTCCAAATTCGTTCTATGAAGCCAGCATCACCTTAATTCCAAAGCCAGACAAAGACCCCGCCAAAAAGGAGAATTACAGACCAATATCCCTGATGAACATGGATGCAAAAATTCTCAACAAGATACTGGCCAATAGGATCCAACAGTACATTAAGAAAATTATTCACCATGACCAAGTAGGATTTATCCCTGGGACACAAGGCTGGTTCAACACCCGTAAAACAATCAATGTGATTCATCATATCAGCAAGAGAAAAACCAAGAACCATATGATCCTCTCATTGGATGCAGAGAAAGCATTTGACAAAATACAGCATCCATTCCTGATCAAAACTCTTCAGAGTGTAGGGATAGAGGGAACATTCCTCGACATCTTAAAAGCCATCTATGAAAAGCCCACAGCAAATATCATTCTCAATGGGGAAGCACTGGGAGCCTTTCCCCTAAGATCAGGAACAAGACAGGGATGTCCACTCTCACCACTGCTATTCAACATAGTACTGGAAGTCCTAGCCTCAGCAATCAGACAACAAAAAGACATTAAAGGCATTCAAATTGGCAAAGAAGAAGTCAAACTCTCTCTCTTCGCCGATGACATGATACTCTACATAGAAAACCCAAAAGTCTCCACCCCAAGATTGCTAGAACTCATACAGCAATTCGGTAGCGTGGCAGGATACAAAATCAATGCCCAGAAGTCAGTGGCATTTCTATACACAAACAATGAGACTGAAGAAAGAGAAATTAAGGAGTCAATCCCATTTACAATTGCACCCAAAAGCATAAGATACCTAGGAATAAACCTCACCAAAGATGTAAAGGATCTATACCCTCAAAACTATAGAACACTTCTGAAAGAAATTGAGGAAGACACAAAGAGATGGAAAAATATTCCATGCTCATGAATTGGCAGAATTAATATTGTGAAAATGTCAATGTTACCCAGGGCAATATACACGTTTAATGCAATCCCTATCAAAATACCATGGACTTTCTTCAGAGAGTTAGAACAAATTATTTTAAGATTTGTGTGGAATCAGAAAAGACCCCGAATAGCCAGGGGAATTTTAAAAAAGAAAACCATATCTGGGGGCATCACAATGCCAGATTTCAGGTTGTACTACAAAGCTGTGGTCATCAAGACAGTGTGGTACTGGCACAAAAACAGACACATAGATCAGTGGAACAGAATAGAGAATCCAGAAGTGGACCCTGAACTTTATGGGCAACTAATATTCGATAAAGGAGGAAAGACTATCCATTGGAAGAAAGACAGTCTCTTCAATAAATGGTGCTGGGAAAATTGGACATCCACATGCAGAAGAATGAAACTAGACCACTCTCTTTCACCATACACAAAGATAAACTCAAAATGGATGAAAGATCTAAATGTGAGACAAGATTCCATCAAAATCCTAGAGAAGAACACAGGCAACACCCTTTTTGAACTCGGCCATAGTAACTTCTTGCAAGATACATCCACGAAGGCAAAAGAAACAAAAGCAAAAATGAACTATTGGGACTTCATCAAGATAAGAAGCTTTTGCACAGCAAAGGATACAGTCAACAAAACTCAAAGACAACCTACAGAATGGGAGAAGATATTTGCAAATGACATATCAGATAAAGGGCTAGTTTCCAAGATCTATAAAGAACTTATTAAACTTAACACCAAAGAAACAAACAATCCAATCATGAAATGGGCAAAAGACATGAACAGAAATCTCACAGAGGAAGACATAGACATGGCCAACACGCACATGAGAAAATGCTCTGCATCACTTGCCATCAGGGAAATACAAATCAAAACTACAATGAGATACCACCTCACACCAGTGAGAATGGGGAAAATTAACAAGGCAGGAAACAACAAATGTTGGAGAGGATGCGGAGAAAAGGGAACCCTCTTACACTGTTGGTGGGAATGTGAACTGGTGCAGCCACTCTGGAAAACTGTGTGGAGGTTCCTCAAACAGTTAAAAATATACCTACCCTACGACCCAGCAATTGCACTGTTGGGGATTTACCCCAAAGATACAGATGCAATGAAACGCCGGGACACCTGCACCCTGATGTTTCTAGCAGCAATGGCCACTATAGCCAAACTGTGGAAGGAGCCTCGGTGTCCAACGAAAGATGAATGGATAAAGAAGATGTGGTTTATGTATACAATGGAATATTACTCAGCTATTAGAAATGACAAATACCCACCATTTGCTTCAACGTGGATGGAACTGGAGGGTATTATGCTGAGTGAAGTAAGTCAGTCGGAGAAGGACAAACATTATATGTTCTCATTCATTTGGGGAATATAAATAATAGTGAAAGGGAAAATAAGGGAAGGGAGAAGAAATGGGTGGGAAATATCAGAAAGGGAGACAGAACGTAAAGACTGCTAACTCTGGGAAACGAACTAGGGGTGGTAGAAGGGGAGGAGGGCGGGGGGTGGGAGTGAATGGGTGACGGGCACTGGGTGTTATTCTGTATGTTAGTAAATTGAACACCAATATGTAAAAAAAAAATAAAAAGTTGAAACGTTAAAAAAAAAATAAATAAATGCAGAGTGCAATTCCTGGGTCATGTGATAGCTCTATGTTTAACATTTTGAAAAACTGCCAAACTGCTTTCAAAGTGACTGGACCATTTTACGGTTCTACCAGGAATGTATGTATGAGAGTTCCAACTTCTCCAGATCCTCACCAAAATTTTCTATATTTTTTATTACAGCCATGGAGTGCATGTGAAGTGGTATCTCTGTGATTTGCATTTTCCTAATGATTAGTGATGCTGAGCAAATTTGTATGTTTTATTGGCCCCCTGTACAGCCTCCCTAGAGAAATATCTATTCGAATCCTTTGCCTACTTTATATTTGGGTTGTTTTCTTCTTATTGAGTTGTAAGGCTTGTTTATATAAATCCTGGGTATAAATGTCTTACCAGAATATCATTTACATGTATTTTCTCCATTTTGTGTACTTTTAACTTTCTGGATGCCATTTTTTGTTTGTAGCATAAAAGTTTTTCACTGGATTAAGACTTTTATGTTTCTTTGTCATTTCTCAAATATCCTTCAGTTATTGCTTTCCAAGTTAATTCAATTTTAGTTCAAGAATATACTTTCTTTGATTTCAATCCTTTTACTTTTTTTTTTAAAGATTTATTTATTTAATTATGATAGACACGCACACACACAGAGAGAGAGAGAGAGGCAGAGACACAGGCAGAGGGAGAAGCAGGCCCCATGCCGGGAGCCTGATGCAGGACTCGATCCTGGGACTCCAAGACTGCGCCTTGGGCCAAAGGCAGGCGCCAAACTGCTGAGCCACCCAGGGATACCCTCCTTTTACTTTTTTGATGATTGTTTTATGGTCTATTCTGGAGAATGGTCCATACACACTTCAGAAGAATGTGTATTCCACTTCTGTTTGAGGTAATGTTCTATCGATGTCTATTAGTTCTAAATAGCTCACAGTGTTGTTCAAGTCTTCTGTATACTTGTTGATATTTTGCCTAGTTGGTTTATCATTAATTAAAGTCTGATATTGAAGTCTCCAACTATTGTTATTAATTGTTTATTTCTTCCTTCAATTCTGCCTATTTCTGCTTCCTGGACTTTGGGACTCTTAGTAAGTACATATGTATTTATGATTATTTTATCATCTAAATGGATCAAGCTTTTTATCATTATAAAGTGTCCCTCTCTATCTGTAATAAATTTTTTGTTTTAAAGTCTGTTTGGGCTGATACACGTATAATCACTCCTGTTCCTGTTGCTTTTATGGTATATTTTTCCACTCTTGAGTTCCAACATATTTGTGTAATTGAATCTAAAGTGTCTTCTATAAAGAGCATATACAGATTGTCCTTGACTTACAGTGGGATTACATCATAATAAACCCATAATAAGTTGAAAATAAGTCAAAATGCATTTAATATGGCTAACCTACCAAACATCATAGCCTCACTCACCTTATGTTCACATACTTATATTAGCCTATGGTTGGGCAATATCATCTAACAAAAAACCTATTTTATCATAAAGTGTTAAATATCTCATGTGATTTATTGAATGCTCTACTGAAAGTGAAAAACAGATGGTTTTAAGTGTATCAGTTGCTCACCTTCATGGTTTCATGGTTGATTGGGAGCTGTGCTCCTGCCCCTGCCCAGCCTCACCAGAAAGTATTCTTACCACATATTGCTCACTTGGGAAAAGGCCAAAATTCAAAATTCAAAGCCCAATTTTTACTGAATGTGTATAGCTTTTGCACCATCATAAAGTGAAATTAGCAAGTGGAACCATCGCAAGACAAAAACTACCTCCAGTTGGATGTAGTTTTTTTATATATATTTTTATATCCATTTGGACAATATCTGCTTTAGATGAGATCCGTCACCCAGTGCCATCCTATCAAGTGCCCTCCTCAGTGCCTGTCACCCAGTTATCCCAACCCCCCGCCCACCTTCCCTCCCAATACCCCTTGTTCATTTCCCAGAGTTAGGAGGCACTCATGGTTTGTCTCCCTCTAATTTTTCCCACACAATTCCCTGCCTTTGCCTTATAATCCCTTTCACTATTTCTTATATTCTCCATATGAGTGAAACCATATGATGATTGTACTTCTCTGATTGACTTACTTCATTCAGTATAATATGCTCCAGGTCCATCCACATCCAAGCAAACGGTGGGTATTCATCCTTTCTGATGGCTGAGTAATATTTCATTGCATATATAGACCACATCTTTATACATTCATTTGTCGAAGGACATCGTGATTCCTTCCACAGTTTGGCTATTGTGGACATTGTCGCTAAGAACATTGAGGTGCAGGTGTCCTGGTGTTTCACTACATCTGTATCTGTGGGGTAAACACCCAGTAGTGCAATTGCTGGGTCATAGGGTAGCTCTATTTTTACCTCTTAAGGAACTTTCACACTGTTTTCCAGAGTGGCTGCACCAGTTTTCATTCCCACCAACAGTGCAAGAGGGTTCCTTTTTTTCCACATCCTCATCCATTTGTTGTTTCCTGTCTTGTTAATTTTTGCCATTCTCACAGATGTGAGGTGATATCTCATTGTGGTTTTGATTTGTGCTCCCCAGATGGCAAGTGATGCAGAGCATTTTCTCATGTGCTTGTTGGCCATGTCTATGTCTCCTTTGGAGAAATATCTGTTCATGTCTTCTGCCCATTTCATGATTGGATTGTTTGTTTCCTGGATGTGGAGTTTAATATGTTCTTTAGAGATCTTGGATACTAGCCCTTTATCTGATTTGTCATTAGCAAATATCTTCTTCCATTCTGTAGATTGTCTTTTAGTTTTGTTGACTGTTTCTTTTGCTGTGCAGAAGCTGTTATCCTGATTAAGTCCCAATAGTTCACTTTTCTTTTTCCCTGGCCTTCATAAATGTGTCTTCAAGAAGTTACTGTGATCAAGTTTAAAAAGGGTGTTGCCTGTGTTCTCCACTAGGAATTTGATGGATTCTTGTCTCACATTTAGATCTTTCATCGTCCATTTGAGTTTATCTTTGTGTATGGTGTAAGAGAATGGCCTTTCATTCTTCTGCATGTGGCTGTCCAATTTTTGTAGCATCATTTATTAAAGAGACTGTCCTTTTCCCAGAGGATAACCTTTCCTGCTTTGTCGAATATTAGTTGACCATAGAGTTGAGGGGCCATTTCTGGGTTCTCTATTCTGTTCCATTGATCTATCTGTCTGTTTTTGTGCCAGTACCATACTGTCTTGCTGATCACAGCTTTGTAATACAGCTTGAAATCCGGCATTGTGATGCCCTCGCTCTGGTTTTCTTTTTCAATATTCCTCTGGCTATTTGGGGTCTTTTCTGATTCCACACAAATCTTAAGATAATTTGTTCCAACTCTGTGAAGAAAGTCCATGGTATTTTGATAGGGATTGCATTGAACGTGTAAATTGCCCTGGGTACAACAGACATTTTCCCAATATTTATTCTTCTGATCCGTGAACATGGAATGTTTTTCCATCTCGTTACATCTTCCTCAATTTCTTTCATAAGTATTCGGTAGTTTTTAGGGTATAGATCCTTTACCTCTTTGGTTAGGTTTATTCCTAGGTATCTTATGCTTTTGGGTGCAATTGTAAATGGGATTGACTCCTTAATTTCTTTTTCTTCAGTCTCATTGTTAGTGTATAGAAATGCAACTGATTTCTGTGCATTGATTTTGTATCCTGCCACATGGCTAAATTGCTGTATGAGTTCTACAATCTTGGGATGGAGTCTTTTGGGTTTTCTATGTACAGTATCATGTCATCTGTGTAGAGGGAGAGTTTGACTTCTTCTTTGCCAAGTGAATGCCTTTTATTTCTTTTTGTTGTCTGATTGCTGAGGCTAGGACTTCTAGTGCTACGTTGAATAACAATGGTGAGAGTGGACATACCTGTCGTGTTCATGATCTTTGGGGAAAGGCTCTCAGCTTTTCCCCATTGAGGATGATATTCACTGTGGGCTTTTCATAAATGCCTTTTAAGATGCTGAAGAATATTCCTTCTATCCCTACTCTCTGAAGAGTTTTGATCAGGAATGGATGCTGTATTTTGTCAAATGTTTTCTCTGCATCTATTGAGAGGATCATATGGTTCTTGTTTTTCTTTTCTCTTGTTAATGTGATCTATCATGTTGATTGTTTTATGAGTGTTGAACCAGCCTTGCATCCCAGAGATAAATCCCACTTGGTCATGGTGAATAATCCTTTTAATGTACTGTTAGATCCTATTGGCTAGTATCTTGTTGAGAATTTTTGCATTTTTGTTCATCAAGGATATTGGTCTATAATTCTGCTTTTTGGTGAGGTCTTTGTCTGGTTTTGGAGTCAAGTTAATGTCAATTTAATGCTCATAAAAAGAGTTTGGAAGAATTCCATCCTTTTCTATCTTTTGGAATAGCTTTGGTAGAGTAGGTATTGTTTCTTCTTTAAACATTTGATAGAATTCCCCTGGGAAGCCATCTGGCCCTGGACTTTTTGTGTCTTGGGAGGTTTGTGATGACTGCTTCAATTTCTTTCTTTCTTTTTTTTTTTTTTTTGACTGCTTCAATTTCTTCCCTGGTTATTGGCCTGTTAAGGTTTTCTATTCCTTCCTGTTCCAGTTTTGGTAATTTGTGATTTTCCAGAAATGCATGCATGTCTTCTAGATTGTCTAATTTGTTGGAGTATGCCTGCTTGTAATACTTTAAAAAAAATCATTTGTATTTCTTTGGTATTAGTTGTGATCTCTCCTCTTTCATTCATGATTTTATTGATTTGAGTCTTTTCTCTTTTGTTTTTAATAAGGCTGGCTAGGGGTTTATCTATTTTATTAATTCTTTCAAAGAACCAACTCTTGGTTTTGTTGATCTGTTCTACAGTTTTTCTGGACTCTATTTCATTGAGTTCTCCTCAAATCTTTATTATCTTCTTCTTCTTGGTGTAGGCTTTACTTGCTGTTCTTTCTCCAGTTCTTTTAGATGAGAAATTAGCTTGTGTATTTGAGTTTCTTCCATTTTTTTAAAGATTTCATTTATTTTTTTCATGAATGGCAGAGGGAGAGGCAGAGACATAGGCAGAGGGAGAAGCAGGTTCCTTGAGGGAGCCTGATGTGGGACTTGATCCTAGGACAAGGCCAGGATCACAACCTGAGCCAAAGGTAGATGCTCAACCACTGAGCCACCCACGTGCCTGGTTTTATACAATTTTTTGAGGGAGGCTTGTATTGTGATGTATTTCCCTCTTAGAACGACTTTTTGCTGTATCGCAAGGATTTGAATGGTTGTATCTTCATTTTCATTCCATGAATTTTTTTAATTCTTCTCTAATTTCCTGGATGACCCATTCATCTTTTAGCAGGATTCTCTTTAACCTCTATGTGTTTGAGTTTCTTCCAAATTTCTTCTTGTGATTGAGTTCTAGTTTAAAACATTGTAGTCTGAAAATATGCAGGGGACAATCCCAATCTTTTGGTATTGGTTGAGACCTGATTTGTGACCCATATGTGGTCCATTCTGAAGAAAGTTCCATATGCACTTGAGGAGAATGTGGATTCAGTTGTATTAGGATGGAAAGTTCTATATATATCTGTGAAGTCTGTTTGGTCCAGTGTATCATTCAAGACCCTGGCTTATTTGGTGATGTTCTGCTTAGAAAATCTGTTATTTCCTGAAAGTGCTGTGTTGAGGTCTCCTACTATTAGTGTATTATTATCTAAGTATCTCTTTACTTTGGTTATTAATTGATTGATATACTTGGTGGCTCCCACATGAGGGGCATAAATACTCATTATTGTTGGGTCTTCTTGTGGTATAGACCCTTTAAGTATGATATAGTGTCCCTCTTCATCTCTTACTACAGTCTTTGGGATAAACTCTAGTTGATCTGATATGAGGATTGCCACTCCAGCTTTCTTTTCAGGACCATTTGAATGGTAAATGGTTCTCCAACCCCTCATTTTCAAGCTGGAGGTGTCCTTAGGTCTTAGGTGTCCTTAGGTGCTCTAAAATGAGTCTCTTATAAAGAGCATATCGATGGTCTTGCTTTTTTATCCAGTCCGATACCCTGTGTCTTTTGATGGGATTATTTAGCCCATTCACATTCAGAGTAATTATTGAAAGATATGAATTTAGTGTCATCATATTACCTATCCAGTCCCTGTTTTGGTAGATTGTTTTTTGGGCTCCCCCTTTCTTTTACAGAGTCCCCCTTAATATTTCTTGCAGAGCTGGTTTGGTGGTAATATATTGTTTCAGTCTGCCTATCCTGGAAGCTCTTTGTCTCTTCTATTCTGAATGAGAGTCTTGCTGGATAACGTATTCTTGGCTGCATGTTCTTCTAATTTAGCATCCTGTATATATCCTGCCAGCCCTTTCTGGCCTGCCAGGTCTCTGTAGAGAGGTCTACTCTTAATCTGATATTTCTCCCCATATAAATTAAGAATCTCTTGTCTCTCACTGCTTTGAGAATTTTCTCTTTATCTTTGAAATTTGCAAGTTTCACCATTTAATGTCCAGGTGTTGAACAGTTTTTATTTAATTTTTTGGCGGGTCCTCTTTATCTCCTGGATCTGAATGCCTGTTTCCTTCCCCAGATTTGGGAAGTTCTCAGCTATGATTTGTTCAAATATACTTTGTGGTCCTTTCTCTTTCTCAGCCTCTTCTGGAATCCCAATTAGACATATATTCTTTTTTTTTTAAGGTATCATTTATGTCCCTAAGTCTTTCCTTGTGGGTTCTTAATTATTTTTCTCTTTTTTCCTCCGTTTCCTTCCTTACCATCAACTTGTTTTCTATGTCACTCACTCTCTCTTCCACCTCATTAACCCTGCAGTTAGAACATCCAGTGGGGGGATCCCTGGGTTGCTTGGTGGTTTGGCTCCTGCCTTTGGCCCAACGCGCGATCCTGGAGTCCCGGGATGGAGTCCCACATCGGGCTCCTGTCTCTCTTTCTCTCTCCCTCTCTCAAATAAATAAATAAATAAATCTTTTAAAAATCTTTAAAAAAAAGAACATCCAATGGATTGCATCTCATTTAACCTATTTTTATTTTCAGCCTGATTAGGTCTCATTTCTGCAGTAAAATAGTCTCCAGAGTCCTTTACACTTTTTTCCCAGAGCCACCAGTAGCTTTATAATTGTACTTCTGAATTAAATTTCTGACATCGTATTTAAAATCAAATTCTGTAATTCTGTGGCAGAGAGTATTGTTTCTGGTTCTTTCTTCTGTGGTGAATTCTTCCTTCTAGTCATTTTGTTCAGTGCAGAGCAGCTGTATGAGTGGGCTGAGTGAAAAATATCAACCATGTCCTTAGTAAAATACACCCTTGTTAGAAGCAAAAACCTTTCTCTCTGTAGCATTCCATCTGTTCTCTCTTTAAATCTCAGGTCTAATTTGTAGGTGTTCAGGATGTTTTGGAAACTATCTAGGTAAGTTTGTGGGGCTATGTGAGTTGAGGATCCCTACTCTTCCGTGTGTCATGTCTTTTTTTGTGTTCCTCCTTTATTGATTCTTCTTTGTGTTTAGAATATCTTCTAGTGTGACATTTTAATTTCCCTAAAGCTTTTTTTAACCATGCTTTTTAGTTATTTTCTTAGCATTACAATATTCATCTTTTCTTAACAAGATATGCTTCAGATTTATATGAACTTAATTCCAATGAAATATAAAAACTTTACTTTTATATAGCTCTACTTTCTTCTTTTTTTGGTGCTATATATTTTGTACACATTGTGTCTATAGATGTTACAAACCCATCAACACACTGCTATAATTATTACTTTATGCAAATATATATATGTATTAAACATTTTATTTACTTATTTTAGAGAGAGAACGAGTGTGAGTGGGGAGGGGTGAGGGGAGGTTAGAAAGAATCTCAAGTAGACTCCGCAGTGAGCAT
This sequence comes from Canis lupus baileyi, assembly GCF_048164855.1. Classification (NCBI taxonomy): domain Eukaryota; kingdom Metazoa; phylum Chordata; class Mammalia; order Carnivora; family Canidae; genus Canis; species Canis lupus. The sequence continues at coordinate 25,790,896 of NC_132857.1, read as the reverse complement.
GCAGTCTGGTGTGGGGCTCTAACCCACGACTGTGAGATCATGACCTGAGCCAAAACCAAGAGTTGGATGCTCAATCTATGGAGCCACCCAGGTGCCCCCAATTTTATATATTTTTAAAAAGCTGAGAAAAGTATGTATTTATAGAGTTTGTTAATATTAACCTTCTTATTTACCATTTTTGATTCTCTTCCCTTTCTTCTATAGATTTGAGTTATCATCTTATAGGGTCTAATACAGCTTCATTTATGCTGTACACAACCCACATCTGATATCATCACTCCTACTCTCCACCACCCTCAGAAAATGTCTCTGCTAAGGCCCATCCTGGCCCTACTCTGCTACCAGGACTATGCCTTCCATATCCCAGCATATACCCTGTGCTTCTCCTGAGATTCCCATGCTTGCAACATACACCCTCACTGATTCTTTGCCTTTTGCATATTGTCCTTTCCTGCTTCATCAGGCTCCCTCCAATTCACTCTTCAGAATCTCCCTCAAGAACTACCTTAGTCGTGCAGCCTTTTTTGAGGTTCTGTAGGCAGCAGGCACCCCTGACACCAGTGCTTCCCACACTCCTGAATAATGGCCTGTTTACTTCTCAGTCTCCCTGGTTCCCCAGGAGTCTCCCCTGCCTCCCCAGACAGGGTTGAGTGCTTCTTTTCCTGGGTGCCCTAATTCTGACTGCTTTTTGGTTCAATCCCTTGCTGCACAGGCATTGCTGTTTTGTTGCTATCAATGCTGTTGCTTTTGCTGCTGCTGTCAGCCAATCTGTGTCCCCCACTAGATTTCCAGGCTCTGCTGAGGGGACAGCATGGCTCAGCCCTTCTAGAACTCCAGTTTCCAGCATAGGGTTCACACAGAGAAGCTGCTCAGCAACACTCTTGAGTGAAAATTGTGAAGTTGGAGAAATCTGTCTCTCCTCTTATAAAAAATAACATTTATAATAACAAAATAGTTAAGTACGAAGTGCTCACCATATGTCTTGTACCTTTTATACATTTTAATCCTATAATGATGCAGGTGGTATTGTCTTTATTCTACAGACATCTTTATGAATCTCAGAACAACAACCTGCCCAAGCTACTTGCACAAGTTACTATCTGGTGGCGTTTAAATCTGTATGAGGTATTTCTGACTCCCAATCTCTGTGTATACAAACATTAACTTGTGATATCTCATGAACGTTATAGAATCCTCCGGACAGCTGCACAGTGAGTCTTCATTTCCTCACATCTCCTGCTGTCCATGTCCACAGAGGCCCTGTGAGGGTCTGTGACTTGTTCTAGATCACAGAAGAGCTGATAATGGGAGCCATAAGGAGGATTATAGTAGCTGTGTGTCCATGTTTGTGATGTTACTCTGTTTCTCCATGTGACCCACAAAATGCCAGACTCTGGCCTGCAGCTTCACAGGTACACTGTACACAGGTACACAGGTATGGTAGGCCCTTAGCCTACCATACTCCAGTCTCTTGGACCAGAGATAGTGTGCAGCTGTCCATCCAAACCATGGCAGCAGCTCCTGCTCCTGGCAGGGTGAGGGTAGCCTGCCCTCCTCAGATCTAGCAGAAAAGGTTTCCCCAAGATGAAGGAACTGCTCCTGGTGCTGGCTGGCTTGCCCACATGTCCTAGCTGTCTATATCATGGGGAAGAGTGTCACCTTTGTTTTTCTGAAAAGACCTAGATGCCCAAGAAACAACCCTGCACAATCTACTAATGCCACCTAGAGCTGGGTGAGGAGCCTGCACAGGCTCTTCTCCCAACAAATGAAATAATGAGCCACATACCAGCTGGGCCTCACCCAGCACATGTCTGTCACCATCTATGGACATGTCCTGATTTGTGTCCTCTCTGCCCTATCTTTCCTGGATCAGAACTCCCTCTTCACCCCACCACAGGCAAAGGTAAGGCATATGCTGACATCTGGTCATGGAGAAACTGTCTCATCCCAGCTACAGTCAGTACTAGTCCTCCAAGTGCAAACACATCTGCACCTCAGTAGTCATCAGGACTCCTGACTTCCAATCAGTGTCCTATACAGTGCACAAATCTGGAGAACCTCACATCCCATTTGACCTTTCCACAGTCCTGAATGGGAGTACTCTAGTTTTGCCCCAGATGGGTACTCTAGTTTTGCCCCAGAACAGACCTACTCAGAAGAACTGAGTGAACTGCTTATAGTGGATCTGTAGGCATGGCAGCCCCAGGTCCCAGGCTAGGCCATTCTATAGGCTGCATGGGGGCCCACAGCACATCATGCCCTGCATAGAGATAGTCTTCTTCCCCCAAGACAGAAGCACATGTGTAACAGAGGCCTGGATGGCCCCAGGATGTCATCAGAAAGGGTCTCACTGGAAAGCTTCAACTGCAAGGGGGGCCCAGTGTGCAGAAAAGTGGGGGTTTTGACGTTGACTCTTGTTCCATTACTTCCTTGTGATCTTGCCGCCACTGTGCTCACCACCAGAAAGAGTTTTAATTCTTTCATCTATGAAAGCCTGTGTTAAGAGATACACTTGCCTACCTACTGCAGCTTCACCCCTGCTAGAGGCTTTGCCATTTCTACAGTCTGTCTTCATTGCCCACTGGTGGTGTGCTTTATTTATAGTGTGGCCCTGTTGTATTAGGATAAGTACAACTGGACCAGAGGGGAGTCTGTGTGTCCTGAGAGAGGCATTGGGCCAATTTGGGGGATTTGATATTGGGAGTTGTGGACGACAGACAAGTTGAAGGGGTCCTAGGACCTGCCTCACTGGAGGAGCATAGAGCTAGTTCCCAGAGAAAAGCAATCTTTGAACCTGGTGGCTCAGCCACTGCCTGTGTCAATAACTCTGTGGGAAAACTCCAGACCATGGGGGTCATCAGAAGTGTCTGCTCCCGAAGTTCCCTGCGAAGTGATTCCATCCATCTGCAGGAAGGAAGATACAGCACACACTTAGCCAACATGGCTCTTACTTTGTCCATGAGACAAAAACCAGGTTGATTACACACACTTCTATTAAGATGTACTATAGGTGGCTTTAGGGACTGGGGCTGGATCCTCTGTGGAAATTTGGGGAAATCTGTGCCTTCCTCTTGGGGAGTCTTACCCCACTATCTTTGTGTGCCACTTTGAGGATACTCTGGAAGTGTGCACTCCAGTCTCTTTCAAGAAACCTCAATGAATCAGACTGGCCTGATTTAGTAGTTATACGCCTCCAGGTGGTGGTGGTAGGACTGTTAATTGGGGTCTCCTGGGGATGTCACACACTATGTTTCCTGATCATATATGAGGTTTACAACTATTCTATTTCCTCAATGCAAAGATGTCATGAAGTTAATGATAGCTTTTAAGGGAGAAGAATAAATCACTTTTAAGTGTACACATCATTTATAAGTGCATCTTGATTTTTAAAATATTAGGCTGTTTTTTTAAAAGTGTATCTTAGACTCCAGCAGGTAAACTGTGCCCATTTTATAAAGGAACAAACATGCTTCAAGATCCTGCTTTGCTAAAGGCCACACCAAGTGGAGCCATAAGAGCCAGAATCTAGGCCACTGAACTTCTGGACTGGAGTTGCAGACCTCACATGCTATCTTCTCCTCCTTTGGCCTGTGGCCTGTCTCTCTCTGCTTACCTCTCTGGCTTGGCACCAGCTCTCCTCCACTGACTGGCTGGGATAGAGGATCAGAGTTGTCTAGAGCCCACTCACCTTCTCCAAGGCATAGCCCTTTGGCCTCCACACAGCATCCCTGGCTAGGTCTGTCAGCCTGTGAATGGCCACTTCCCCTTCAGGCTCACTGTCTTTCCAGTGCCTAATTCCCAGGAACCCCAACCCTTCCAAACTCCCCCTCACTGTAGCCCCACTGCAACTCATCTCCCATGGATAGTGCCTGACTCTTTGTCACACTGACAAGGACAACCCACCCTTCCCCTACAACTCAGGTCTCAGTGACCTGGAATAAAGGGCCATGTTACCAGTCACCTCACTGAAACAGGCACAGAGCCTCCACTTCACTCAAAGCTCAGTGCTGGGCACTTGAAGGTGGGAAAGAGAAACAGTGGCCCTGGTCCTTAGGAATTCACAATCCAGAGCAGGGATCTTAACTTGCCTTCCACAGGTTTTGTGGGCCTCTGAAACTGGAAGCAGAAGGTACATGCACACAAAGCAGGGAGAGTTTTCAGCATGAGGGTTCACATCCTCTACTGAATACTCAAAAGGTTACTGGCCCTATAACCCAGGAGTGCTCAGAATGACTTATCAGGGGCTTGTGACTGGACAGGCTGTGTCTTGCTTATGGTTTGGTCTCCTTAGCACAGTGCTTAGGATCAAATAAACCTCAGCAAATTCTATGTGTTAAAATGAATGAACTGAACTTCAAGGTTTGAATCAGTGTACAGGCTAGAGCATAGGATGCATTAGATTAGATCCTGGCCTGAGGAAGCCACTGTAGAGGGCAGCCATAAAATACAGCAATGGTCAGAGGGGCACATTTGCCCCCAGAGAACATAGTATCATGCAAATACTATCACACTGCAAATATAGCCCTACTCTGATGTGGGAGACTGGGGCCTTCAGTGCCTCCTCCCCACCTGTCCCCAGTGTCCTGCATTCAGGTCTCCTTTCCCTTCTTGTTAAGGAGTTCCTGTTCCCCATGGGGCCTCTCCCACATCTGTGGTCTGTATGTGGAAAGTCAGCATCAAACAGAGGTGACCTGCCACACATGTCTGCCCACAGAACTCCCTGTCCAGAGGAGATAGGGCTGGGGGAGGGCGTGTGGGGAGGGTGAAAGGCTAGTCTGGGGAGGTGGAGCCAGGAAAGGGCACCAGGCTGCACAGAGGGGTGGGGCCACATTGGCTGTCCTTTCAGAGCTTCCTCCACACTGTCTGCCTTCTCCACATCTTACTCATTGCCCTCCAGCTGGAGGCCACACCTTCTCTAAGCCAGTGTTTTTATTCCAATGAACCCTCACCTGACGTTTTATAAAGCCCAGAACCCACAGACAGAGAAGGGACTGGGGAAGACCCAGGAGGGGATAGAATATCAACGTGTTCCTGCCTTGGAGTCTAGTCCTCAGGAACACTCAGGGTCTCCAGGCCAGGTATTTTACAAATGTGAGCATACTGACTTTCACAACCATCTTACAGAGACATCATTAGCTCATTTTACAGATACAAAGACTGAGTATTTTGGATAACTAAGTCATACCAATATGCAGTTAGGATTTCATGGTGCCCCTAAGTCTACTATGGTGACTGACACCAACTCTGTCTTAAAGTTTCTGCCCCCCCCCAAAAAAATAAAGTTTCTGCCCAGTCAGCTGTGAGGTCTCACACTTTCCCTAAAGATTAATTAGTGCTGTCTGGAATTTGTAAGCATGTAGCATGTGGCTTCTCTTACTCAGCCTAACTCTCTGGAGATTGACCTAGGCTGTCATATGTACCAGCAGCTCATCCCCTCTGCTGCTACATGGTAGTCTATGGTGTGGATGGACCACCATTTAGCTGTTTCTCATTCTCTCAAAAGCCTCAATGTCCACATGGAGGTAAATGCTCCCAGGACCATGGCTTCTCCCATTGGTTGTGCGAACCACTCTGAGATGAGTTGCTAAGAGCCAGTGCTCTCCTGCTGAACATGGACTTTGTCTCTACATAAGGAACTGCAGCCAACAGTATCAATGTAAGCAGTACCCTCGTGGCCCTGTATTAGGACATGGGTTTCCATTCACTTCCACTGATTTTAAGAAAAAAACATTTGTTTTGGGGAAGAAAGGCACAAGGAGATAACAGTTGTTGAGTGCTCACTCTGTGCTGAGGAAGTCCCAAGTTTCCCATGCTTTTACTATCCCAGCTAGCTTCCACAACACCCCTGACATGAACAGATTTGCATGAAGGAACACTGAGCAATGAGGGAGAGCTGGTCCACACTGGGGCCCCATGGGCCCACTGCCTACAAAAAGAGACCTGGGAGGCGGGGTAGGTGCCATGGAAGGTGGCTTCCAGACCCAGACCTTGCTCCAAGAAGATCCCTTCTCAAGCTCATAGGCAAAAAGTTGTCAAAGAGAGATCAATCAGCCTACTCGTACAGATATGGATGATGCTCACGGCATATCAAGCAGGCCTGCATGGGATGGGTCTGTAGTGGTATACTGATAAGATTCATCTATATTCATTACAGTCAACAGGGTGCTGTTGCCTGGGCAGGGAGGTATATGCTCCCTACCTTGGTTATCACAAGGTGTGAAGGTTGGAGGGCAATGTGTGGTCTGACTTTAGCGTCTCTTGGCCCTGCTCTGATGGACTGTGCAGGCAGCTTCAGAGTCTACGGTATAGGAATTCTCAGCTAGGCTGCACACTGGAGTCACCCTGGAGCCTAGATGCCAGTGCTTCCACCCCTGTCCTGAATCTGACCCACTTGGTCTGGGTGTAGCCAGTGGTTCTGACATGTAACTGTGGCTGAGGAGGGCTACAGCTTCAGGTAGCCAGGCTTGCTTTTGTTAGTGCTTATGGCATGTCATACATCAGAGTAAGATGTAAAAGAGGAAATTATAATGTGTGGTCATGGGGTCTTCTAAGAATAGTAAGAAACAGAAATAGCAATAAGGAGACCCTTAATAAAGGTAACATCTAATGAATGTGTGAGAGGGGCACCTGGGTGGCTTTAGTCAGTTATGCATCTGACTCAATCTCAGCTCAGGTCTTGATCTCGGGGTTGTGAGTTCAAGCCCTGCATTGTGTGTGTGTGTGTGTGTGTGTGTGTGTGTGTGTGTGTTTGTGGGAGTGAGAAACAACTATGTCACTATGCTCCTATGACTGAAGGAAGCTAAGTTGCAGCACAGAGAAGGGGCCAGAAGAGGGTAGGGAGGCACCAAGGAAGATTTCCTGGAGGTAACACTGCATTCTGAAATAGAAATGGGGCAAGGCACCTTGTGAGCAAAGGGGTAGCCCTCAACCTAATGGCCTGTGTACATGGGTCACCAGATGAGGGGCTGCAGGGTCTTATAGACAGTACACCCATACTCTAAGAGGTTCAGACTAGGTACCTCAGGAGGGTTCAGAAGCCAGGCTTGGGGGGCCAAAACAAGCAACATCACTTAATCTCACAGCCTTACAACCAGCAAGAGGGAGACTGCCCATTGCAGAGAGGAGGAAACCATGAAAGGATTCCCTAAAGACAGAGCACCCCTCATGAGCCATGGAGCCAGAGTGCAGGCAAGCTGCCCAATTTCACCAGGCAGGAGAAGCAAACAAAACATCAAGAGTCAGCAAGCCCTACGTGAGACCAAGAGTAAATTCAAACCCAGCACTTCCCTGGGATTATAAACAGTAGCTGGAGTCTCAGGGTGGCACATCATGAGCAGAGTCTATAGCAGGTAGACTGCTATAGCAGACAACAGCCCCCAGTTAAGGGGAGGCCAAGTTATCCAGAATGGGGGAGGCTGGGCCACGCCAAGTCTGAAGAGCAGGGCTAGGCTTGTTTGAGTTTGGAGAGAAGGTTTTAAGAGTCTCCAGAACCATCCACCCTAGGCCTGCCTGCTCAGGCCCTCTGGATTAAATGGCCCCCTCAGAGCTCTGACTTGGCTAAGGTTTTCTGTTGTTAATTCATTCATAGGCTCCACTTGCACTTCTCAAGACATACTATGCTCCAAGCCCCAGGCCTGTCCTCTCAGATTCTAAGGTGTAGGAGGAGAAAAAAGGACCCATAATATGGAAGTACTCAAGGAGGCTGGGTGGAGGCAATCTTGTCAGTTGCCTCCCAAATTGGCAGAGGGAGTAGAGTGAGAGACTAGGACAAAAGGTGGGGACCATGCCCTGGGACCTCTGGCTTATGGACACAGTTAAGACTTATGAAGGGCAGTATGGGAGAGCAGGCCCTAGGGAAGGAAGCAGCCCTGGGCCTCTGAGGAGTGACAGGGAGACAGCAGCCCTGAGGAGGTATTGAGAGCCTCTGGTAGATAGCTGGTCCCATGCCTGGTCTGTCCTGCCCATCCACACTCTCCCTTCTTCCATCCAGTGGGACCAAGGTATTTAAGACTCAAAGGGACAGCCTCTCTATGTCCTCTAATAGAACAGTTTTTAGGGTCTCTGTGGCCTCAGGTACCTGATATGACCTTTACACAGAATAGTTCAAACATGTGGGTGTCTCCCTAGCAAATGTCCCAAGGGACCTGGGGCTTACAGTTTCCCACCCCCAAAGTTGGAAGTTTGAGTGAGTCCTGGTGAGACTTTTCCTTAATTGCATACTATGAAGGGGTATTTGCTGCTTTTCTGCCCAGCATTTGAACAGAAGTCCTGATTGGGGGTATGGAGGTTGGGGGGGTGGGATCCCAGAGAATTGAGAAACTGTGGCCCATCCATCTCAGAAATAGAAAGGGAGCAGATGTGCTGTCTTCCCATTTTCAAAATGGCAGCTCAGCTAAGCTCCAGCCAGGACCTTGGATCTTGAGGACAAACCTAAATGTCTATAAAAGGGAGATAGAAAATATTCTTGGAGATTAAAGAATCTGGCAGAGGAGTAGGGTCCCCAAGTCACCTGTCCCCACCAACTTACCTAGATAACTTTCAAATCATCCTGAAAACCTACAAATTTGACCTGAGATTTAAAGAGAGAACAGCTGGAACACTACAGAGAGAAGAGTTTGCACTTCTAACAAGGTAGGAAGACAGAATAAAATAAATAAAATAAAATAAATAAAATAAAATAAAATAAAATAAAATAAAATAAAAAAGAATCAAGTGGGGAGGGGCCCCTGCAAGGACTGGGGCTAAAGCCGGGTGACAAAAGCCTCCAGGACAGGAAAGCCCAGTCCCAGAGAAGCAGGAACTTTCAAAATCCACACTGGATTCTTCCCAGACTGAGGCACTTAGCAGGGAAATCGGGCAAACCACAGGAGGGGCAGTGGAACCTCCAGGTTCCCGGGGTCACTAACAAAGGAAGTATGCCCAGGGGAGAGCGTGCCACACACCACAGGCCAAGCTCCATAAAGGGCTGGAGCACATGCTCAGCAGGGCCTTGGGAGAAGCTCAGGGAGCTGTGCCCTGCTGCCTTCGGGAGCCGCGGCCCCGGGAGTGCAATTCCAGCAGCACAGGCCCTCGATCCCAGGGCACCAGGGGACACAGCCCAGGATCCTGGCTCTCCCCAAGACAAGTGGAGGTGGAGAGGTCACAGGATGGCGAGGATGCTCCTGCCGCCAGGAGCCCCCGAGCTGTGCAGATCAGCACCCCTGCCCCCGGAGCATCCAGGCCAGTGCAGACTGGGAGACTGCAGTATTTACTGAGGGAGCTGACTCCAGAGCTGGAGATCTGGCCACCGCCAGTGTGGTTGTTCCTATTTGTGTCACCCTGTGCCTGGTAGAGAGCAGGACTGCCAGGGAAAATGGGCCTCACAGGATAAACAGTTCCAACTGAGCCCTGCACCTGACAGGGGGTGGGGCAGCGCCCCCAGGTGCACACACCTGAGAGTCGCACAGCAGGCTCTTCCCCCAGAAGACCAGCTGGAAGGACAGGGGAAGAGCAAGTTCTTCACGGAGCTGCTCTGGAAAGCTCCAGGGGAAGTCAAGGGATTTACACTATATAGAACCAGAGGATACCCCTCCTTGTTTTTTTGTTTTGCTTTGTTTTGTTTTGCTTTCACTTTTTTCTTCCCTTTTCCAGTACAACTCGTTTTTAGCAACTCTGCACTGAGCAGAATGACTAGAAAGAAGAACTGACCACAAAAGAAAGAATCAGAAACAGTACTCTCTCCCAGAGTTACAGAATTTGGATTACAATTCAATGTCAGAAAGCCAATTCAGAAGCACTATTATAAAGCTACTGGTGGCTCTGGAAAAAAGCATAAGGGATTCAAGAGACTTCATGACAGCAGAATTTAGATCTAATCAGGCCGAAATTAAAAATCAATTAAATGAAGTGCAATCCAAACTGGAGGTCCTAATGATGATGGTTAATGAGGCAAAAGAAAGAGTGAGTGATATAGAAGACAAGTTGATGGCAAGGAAGGAAGCTGAGGAAAAAAGAGAAAAACAATTAAAAGACCATGAGGAAAGGTAAAAGAAAATAAATGACAGCCTCAGAAGGAAAAATCTACACACAATTGGGGTTCCAGAGGGCGCCAAAAGGGAGAGAAGGCCAGAAAGCATATTTGAACAAATCATAGGTGAGAACTTCCCTAATTTGGAGAGGGAAACAGGCATTCAGATCTAGGAGATAGAGAGGTCCCCAAATAAAATCCAATAAAATAAAAGCCATTCAACACCTAGACATTGAATAGTGAAACTTGCAAATTCCAAAGATAAAGAGAAAATCCTTAAAGCAGCAAGAGACAAGATATTCCTAACTTATATGGGGGAAAAATGTTAGATTAACAGCAGACCTCTCCACAGAGACCTGGCAGGCCAGAAAGGGCTGGCAGGATATATTCAGGGTCCTAAATGAGAAGAACATGCAGCCAAGAATACATTACCCAGCAAGGCTCTCATTCAGAAGAGAAGGAGAGAGAAAGAGCTTCCAAGATAGGCAGAAACTGAAAGGATATGTGACTACCAAACCAGCTCTGCAAGAAATAGTATGAAGAACTCTGCAAAAGAAAGAGGAAGCCCAAAGAAATAAGCCACAGGACTTATTGATGGAACAGGTATTATGATGACACTAAATTCATATCTTCCAATAGTAACTCTGAATGTGAATAGGCTAAATGATCCCGTCAAAGGATGCAGGGTTTCAACTGGATAAAAAAGAAAGACCCATCTATTGGCTGTCTAAAAGAGACTCATTTTAAACCTATGGACACCTACAGCCTGAAAATGAAAGGCTGGAGAATGATTTACCATTCAAATCATCCACAAAGAAAGCTGGGGTAGCAATCCTCATATCAGATAAATTAAATTTCATCACAGAGAGTGTAGTAAGAGATGAAGAAGGACACTATATCATACTTAAATGGTCTACCCAACAAGAAGACCTAACAATCATGAATATTTATGCCCCTAATGTGGGAGCTGCCAAGGATATCAATTAATAACCAAAGTAAAGACATACTTAGATAATAATACACTTATACTGGGAGACTTCAACAAGGTACTTTCTGCAAATGACCGATTTCTAAGCACAACATTTCCAAAGAAACAAGAGCTTTAAATGATATGTTGGACCAGATGGGTTTCACAGATATATACAGAACTTTGCATCCAAACACAACTGAATATACATTCTTCTCATGTGTACATGGAACTTTCTCCAGAATAGACCACATACTGGGTCACAAATCAGATCTTAACTGATACTAAAAGATTGGGATTGTCCCCCACATATTTTCAGACCATATGCTTTGAAACTTGAACTCAATTACAAGAAGAAATTTAGAAGAAATTCAAACATGTGGAAGTTAAAGACCATCTTACTAAAAGATGAAAGGGTCAACCAGGAAATTAGAGAAGACTTATAAAGATTCATGGAAACTAATGAAAATGAAGATACAACCGTTCAAAATCTTTGGGATAAGCAAAAGGAGACCTGAGAGGGAAACACATCACAATACAAGCATCCCTCAAAAAACTGGAAAGAACTCAAATACAAGCACTAACCTTGCACCAAAGCAACTGGAGAAAGAAGAGCAAATAAAACCTACACCCAGCAGAAGAAAAGATTTAATAAAGATTTGAGCAGGACTCAATGAAATAGAGACTAGAAGAACTGTAGAACAAATCAACAAAACCAGGAATTGGTTCTTTGAAAGAATTAATTAGATAAACCATTTAGCCAGCCTTATTAAAAACAAAAAAGACTCAAATTAATAAAATCACAAATGAAAAAAGAGAGATCACAAGCAATACCAAGGAAATACAGACGATTTTAAAAACATAATTTGAGCAGCTACATGCCAATAAATTAGGCAATCTAGAAGAAATGGTCCCATTTCTGGAAAACCACAAATTACCAAAAGTGGAACAGGAAGAAATAGAAAACCGGAACAGGCCAATAACCAGGGAGGAAATTGAAGCAGTCTCCAAAAACCTCCCAAGACACAAAAGTCCAGGGCCAGATGGCTTCCCTGGGGAATTCTATCAAATGTTTAAAGAAGAAACCATACCTATTCTACTAAAGCTGTTCTGAAAGATAGAAAGGGATGGAATACTTCCAAACTCGTTTTTGAGGCCAGCATCACCTTAATTCCAAAACCAGACAAAGACCCCACCAAAAAGGGGAATTATAGACCAATATCCCTCATGAACACAGATGAAAAAATTCTCAACAAGATACCTGACAATAGGATCCAACAATACATTAAGAAGATTATTCACCATGACCAAGTGGGATTCATCCCCGGGATGCAAGGCTGGTTCAACACTCGTAAAGCAATCAATGTGATATATCATATCAACCAGAGAAATAACAAGAACCATATGATCCTCTCAATAGATGCAGAGAAAGCATATGACAAAATACAGCATCCATTCCTGATCAAAACTCTTCAGAGTGTAGGGATAGAGGGAACATTCCTCAGAATCTTAAAAGCCATCTATGAAAAGCCCACAGCAAATATCATTCTCAATGGGGAAGCACTGGGAGCCTTTCCCCTAAGATCAGGAACAAGACAGGGATGTCCACTCTCACCACTGCTATTCAACATAGTACTGGAAGTCCTAGCCTCAGCAATCAGGCAACAAAAAGAAATAAAGCTTTGGGAGGGAGAAGTCAAACTCTCCCTCTTTGCAGATGACATGATACTGTACATAGAAAACCCAAAAGATGTCACCCCAAGATTGGTAGAACTCATACAACAATTCAGCAGTATGGCAGGATACAGAATCAATAGCATTTCTATACACTAACAATGAGACTAAAGGAAGAGAAATTAAGGAGTCAAAACCATTTACAATTGCACCCAATAGCATAAAATACCTAGGAATAAACCTAACCAAAGAGGTAAAGATTACAGAACACTTTTTTTTTTTTTACTACAGAACACTTCTGAAAGAAATTGAGGAAGACACAAAGAGATGGAAAAATACTCCATGCTCATGGATTGGCAGAATTAATATTGTGAAAATGTCAATGTTACCCAGGGCAATTTACACGTTTAATGCAATCCCTATCAAAATACCATGGACTTTCTTCAGAGAGTTGGAAAATATCATCTTAATATTTGTGTGGAATCAGAAAAGACCCCGAATAGCTGGGGGAATATTAATAAAGAAAACCAGAGCTGGGGGCATCACCATGCCAGATTTCAGGTTGTACTACAAAACTGTGGTCATCAAGACAATGTGGTACTGGCACAAAAACAGACACAGAGATCAATGGAACAGAATAGAGAAACCAGAAATGGGCCCTCAACTCTATGGTCAACTAATATTCGACAAAGCAGGAAAGACTACCCACTGGTAAAAGGACAGTCTCTTCAATAAATGGTGCTGGGAAAATTGGACAGCCACGTGCAGAAGAATGAAACTAGACCATTCTCTTACACCACACACAAAGATAAATTCAAAATGGATGAAAGATCTAAATGTGAGACAGGATTCAATCAAAATCCTAGAGGAGAACAACAGGCAACACCCTTTTTGCACTTGGTCACAGTAACTTCTTGCAAGATACATCCATGAAGGCAAGAGAAAAAAAAGCAAAAATGAATTATTGGGACTTCATCAATATAAAAAGCTTCTGCACAGCAAGAAACAGTCAACAAAACTCAAAGACAACCTACAGAATGGGAGAAGTTATTTGCAAATAACCTATCAGATAAAGGCTAGTTTCCAAGATCTATAAAGAACTTATTAAATTCAACAGCAAAGAAACAAATAATGCAATCATGAAGTGGGCAAAAGACATGAAGAGAAATCTCCCAGAGGAAGACATAGACATGGCCAACACGTACATGAGAAAATGCTCCACATCCCCTGCCATCAGGGAAATACAAATCAAACCAACAATGAGATACCACCTCACACCAGTGAGAATGGGGAAAATTAACAAGGCAGGAAACAACAAATGTTGGAGAGGATGTGGAGAAAAGGGAACCCTCTTACACTGCTTGTGGGAATGTGAACTGGTGCAGCCACTCTGGAAAGCTGTTTGGAAGTTCCTCAAAGAGTTAAAAATAGAACTTCCCTATGACCCAGCAATTGCACTGCTGGGGATTTACCCCAAAGATATAGATGCAGTGAAACGCCGGGACACCTGCACCCCGATGTTTCTAGCAGCAATGGCCACAATAGCCAAACCGTAGAAGGAGCCTCGGTGTCCATCGATGGATGAATGGATAAAGAAGATGTGCATAGGTATACAATGGAATATTACTCAGCCATTAGAAATGACAAATACCCACCATTTGTTTCAATGTGGATGGAACTGGAGGGTATTTTTCTGAGTGAAGTAAGCAATGGGAGAAGGACAAACGTTACATGGTCTCATTCATTTTGGGAATATAAAAAATAGTGAATGGGAATAAAGGGGAAAGGAGAGAAAATGAGTGGGAAATATCAGTGAGGGTGACTGACCATGAGAGACTCCTAAGTCTGGGAAACGAACAAGGGGTGGTAGAAAGTGAGGTGGGCAGGAGGTTGGGGTGGCTGGGTGACGGGCACTGAGGGGGGCACTAGACGGGATGAGCAGAGGGTGTTATGCTATATGTTGGCAAATTGAACTCCAATAAAAAAAATACAAAAAACTGTTTGTTTTTTGTTACAAAAGAAAGTATTCTCAGTGAGGAGTAGTAGAGCTGAGTGTCCCCGAGGAGCATCCTAAGCAGCTGGCCCACCTAGAAGGATTTACTGCGCTTTTCTTCTCTGGATCGCTGCCCAAGCTGGGTCCTTTGAGCTACCCTGTAACTTGCCAACTTACTTTTTCACTTGACTGGAGTCTGTTTCTGTCTTTTGCAGCAAAGAGCCTTCACTAGCAAAGAAATTGGTATAGGATGATTTCAGATAACAGACCCACCAGGAAAGGGGAGGGGAGTGTCTCAGATTCGTTATTCACCTGATTAAGGCCAATGGCAGTGAAAATATATTGGCAATTATGTTATGAGAGTCTAGTATGCCATAGCATGCATGGCAAACCCCTAATCAAATCAGCTGTGGCCAAGTCCCCTAGGGGCTTTTAGGGAAAAGTGACTCTTACAACAAAACCTGACAAAAAGGAAAAGAAGAATTCAAGTAGTATAAGGTGGGCTTATTTTTTCTAACTGCTCTGGCCAGCTTAAAGGGAGAGTAACAAAGTAAAATCCCTGAGCTTCCAGGGACTCACTATGACTATAAATGGAGAGTCTCTTCTCTCTTGCAGCCACAGGCCTGAGACATCCCTAAACCAAAAGCAACATGATTCCATCCATCTGTGGGCTGATGAATTATAAAGCCAGCTGAATGGATTGCTTTCCTGCTCCCCTAGTGAAAGTTAGAGCATCATTTAGGAAACAGTGGGACTCTCTGTTCCTAGGAATGGGGCTCTGTTAGGGGATTCACAAACCTAATGAGTCCTTACTCCTCTCTCTGGCTGCTTCAAAAGCCTGTTTGCATCTGTTCTGTAAAGTGAGACCAGCTCTCCTCATGCCCACCCCTGCCCCCTTCCCTGCCCCCAGAACAAAGTAGAGTCAGATCTCAACACAGCCATGGGAGCCAATTACAAAATCAAACTATAGGAAAAAAAGGCTCATGTTTCAGAAAATTATGACTTTGCTAACATGTGCTGGCAAGAAGCTGAGGAGACCGGTGGAAACGGATTCTGAGAGTATTTGACCAAGGAGGGAAGAACATCATCTGGGTCAGGATGAATGTGTAGATATGGGTGTACTCACCCATTCTGGACTCATTGTACTAGCTTCAAGAGCCAGGATGTGTTCCAGCAGGTGATGTGTTGGTTGATTAGAACCTCAGCTTGATATTGGCCTCCCCATGAAATGAAACAGAAAAGCCATAAATTCCTTGAAGGAATCCAAATATCTGAAGGAATAGAGTGTTGGGATAGATTTATCAAGAGTAACCTGCTCACCAGCCCCTACCTATGTCCTCTAGAGGACCAAAAAGATGCACTCTTGGCAAGGAGAATGTCAACATCTTGGAAAAATGTTCTCTACCAGCTGGCAATGCTGAAGAAAGATGCCACCTTTGGGGGAAATTTTACAGGTGGGATGGCAGGAGCTGGCATGACAAGGAGGAGAAGCAGTATTTAAGTGCCAGAAGCCAAAGTAATATCAGAATGTTCGGAATGTTTTGATGCCAGGGTTTTTTTTGGCATTGACTAATTAATCATGGGGTTGCCAGGACTGAAATGAATGGGCAACATCAATTAAGTCCAACTGTACTTGTGTAACATCGATAAAAATGTACAAAAAATTTAAAATAAGTCTGGTAACAGGGCGCCTTGAGTGCTGGGAACAGTGTCTGGCAGATAGTAGATGTTCAATAAATGTTCATTGATTAAACTCCACTGCCCCTTGCCTAATTCCCAAACTTGAGTCAATAGATGCAAAGTTCCTTCAGTGAAGGAGCATCTTAAGTACATACTGTAAATCTTCTGAAGGCTTCTATAGAGAAATACCTAGACCTTTCAGAGATTATTGAACACTAACTCAGAGCTAACATTAATTCCTGGGGGCTCAGGATGGCATGACAGCTCACTACCAGGAGTGAGCCTATAGGAGGTGGGAGGCATGTCAGGTCTCGAACGGAGCCTTACTATACATCCAACCTCATAGCAGTGCCCTTGGATCCTGATTCTGTCCTATGGTGATTTCCCCAGCTCCTAGGTGTTCAGTTGGCAGAGACCTGCTCAGTTCCTGGTAGAAACTCCACTCCAGCTCCTTCATCCACGACACAGTATGAAAGGCTTTGTGATATGAAAGGCTTACCAGAAACCTCTAGAACACCCTCTCCCCTTCAAAATAGAGCATAAGCAATACTTAATCTCTGGTGAGTAGGAAATCACCACCAGGAGTGGAGAGCCTTTCTGCATCCCTATTCAATTTCCCAGTTTGGTTTATGGAGAATATGTGAGACCTGGAAGAATGCCAGTTAACTGTTTCAGGTTTAATTGCAACTATTCTGTCCCACATATTATCTTCTTAAATGGAATAGATCCATTATGTTCCTTGGCCAATGATTTGGTGAAAACTATGCCTGCGGGTGCCGGTGTGTGCCTGTGTGCATGTGTGCGTGTTTCCTGTCTTAACATTCAGGGATCAACAGAAATGGGTTGCTTTACCCAAGACAGGGACATCAACATAATTTCACCATCCTTCCTCAGAGTTTCAATCGCTCACTGATTTTGTGCCACCATTTAGTTACCAGAGACCCTGACCTTCTTACCTCAAAGGACCTCATGCTGGTCTATTGCTTTGTACTGAGGACTTGGAGAACAGCTAGTGACAAGGGACCCTTCCACTTCAGTGAAGGCTCCAGGCAGGTAGCAGAGGCATCCAGTTATATGAAACATTTTGGGACAATCCTTTGAAAGCAAAGGACATGTTGCTGGACATTAGCTCCCTACTATAAATGAAGATGCACAATGCTTGTTGGGCCTTCAGACTTTTTAAAAAAGATTTTATTTATTTATTCATGAGAGACACACAGAGAGGCAGAGATATAGGCAGAGTGAGAAGGCTCCCTGCAGGGAGCCTGATATGAGACTTGATCCCAGGACCCCAGGATCACGACCTACACTGAAGGCAAATGCTCAGCCACTGAGCTACCCAAATGCCCTGGGCATCTAGATTTTTAAAACAACATATTTCCTCCTTGGGTATGCTATTCCTACTCATTTACTGGGTGATCCTAAAGGCAGTGAACTTCATGTGGGACCCATGCAAGCACAAGGTTTCTGGTCCACTTGCACTGTGGACCTCACCGGATGAAAGTGCCCATGGTAGAACTAGACTGTGTAGAGACTGCAGCAAGTCCCAACAGAAGTCTTGGCAGGACCTGGGGTTTGAGGAGCTGCTCTTGGCCTGGGCCTTGGTGGAGACTGACTGTATCTCTCCTACCAGACTCTGACTGTGGGATCCAAGGATCTGAGTTTCTTAGAACAAAGCAGTGTTCTTGATCAACCACTAGGTCAGGTTCCTATCAAGTGGTCAATACAGGCCCAGGCCTAGGCAGGGCCAGGAAATGGTTTGAGCAGGACATGCTTCCCTTCACCTCCCACACCTGTGGCCTCATGGAGCATTCTTCATGACCAGTGTCTGAGGAAGAACATGTGTGAACTGTGTTTATAGGTGGCTCTGCAAGATATACCTGCACAGCCAGATGTAGACTATGGTATTAAGGGCCCTCCCAAGGGTGGCTCTGAAGGACAGCAGAAAGGGAGATCCTCTGAGAGGTACTTCTGATCACCCCATATGTGCAGAGAGAGAGGCCTGAGGTCTCAGGACCAGCACTGAGATCTGGGCACAAGAAAGGGTAGAATGGCCTCCCAGAACAGGAAGTGACACAGAGATAGTGTGTCACTTGAGAATATCTTCCCAAAGATCCCCTTTCTAAGGAGGCTCCCAGTCAGCAGGTGGGCAAAGTGCTTGCGCTGAGATATCCAATGACCTCTTCCCCAGCTATACCTGCCTGTTTCTTGAGCTTCCGCTGGGCATCTCTTATTCTGCCTGGCCAACCTCCCTCATCCAGTTGACCTGCTGCTGCCACTACCATGGATGGGGAAGGAACAGGGTCTCAGACACCTCTTTATAAAAACATGACATTTTATAATAAGATCCTCTCACCCACCTTAGAAGGTGGGAAACTATCATCCACATTTTTGAAAGAGGAAAACAAGACCAACGTGGTTAAGTGATTGTCCCAAGATTGTATATCTTTTTAGTGACAGATTAGAATTCAAAAGGCTCTGATACCAGCCAGGCTCCTGTGTTCTTCAAAGGCATGTCCTACACTAGCATAAATGAATATCCTACAAGCCTTCATGAAAGACTCCATCCTTCTCTGCTGATGTTGGTAAACAAGTATTTATCCCTGAAGGTGTGAGCATCCACAGGCTGCTCTTCCACACTGGCTGAAGAATGGGCTGAGGGCAGCAGGGTGCAGGTCCAGCTCTAGGTCATCTAGCTTCTTGCCACTTTCCCAGAGCTCTCAAAGCCTCAACTCTTGAGTTCAGTCTGCACCTCCAGGAGAAGGCGGCCTCCCAGCTAAGCAGAGCTGGACCTCCCACCATGGACAGCCTTGCTGTCTGGCCTGGCCCCACTCACAGCTATCCATTCCTCTGGCTGCACTCTGGCAGTTCTTCCCTATTTCTTTTGTATGCAGTTGCTTTGGCAGTCAGAGGCATCCCCATCCTGCCTCCCTCCTACCCACCTCTCACTTTGCTCACTTGGAAGGTGGAGCTTGGCAAACTGCAGAGGGTCACCCCTCTGATAGTGCCCTGGTGCCTACCGCTCACCTTGGGAGCCCCTTTGGGGGCAGAGGAGGTAGAGGTACCCCAAATGAACAGGTCCCCATGGACAGTGGTCAAGTCAGGAACTTAGGGCCAGGAGAGAGTATACTTTGGGCGGAAGCATAAAGCTCTCTCAGGTTCCTGTTCCCCTCCTCCTGCTTAGACGCAGCTTCCCCAAAATGGTGCCCAACCTTCTTGGTACACTCCCTTGGTATCTTTGGGTACCGTCAGCGGAGGTAACAATAATATCAACCGCCTCTGGTCACCTATCGGGGCAGGCAAAGCCGTCCTTCCCAGAAGTGGCGGCCCTGCAGGGGCGTAGGCTGCCGAGCGCCCTGCTCCCGGCTCGGCTCGCGGAGGGCCCGGTGCCCGCCGTCCGCTGACGCTGGCCTGCCGGGGCCTCCGACGCCGCGCCTCTCCCTGCCCGCGGCTCGGGCGGCCCGCTCTCGCCTCCCGGGCAGCACGTCTGAAAACCGGGGGCGGTTAGGAGCGCCCAGGGTGCCCGACCCACCCAGTGTCCAGCAGCGGGCCCAGGGCGCGGCGGGGCACGCCAGCTCCCCCACGGCGGGGCCGCGGACGCCTCCTCTCACCTGGAAGAAGCTCGGGAAGAAGCGCGCGGCGGCGAGCACGGTGGCCCCGCGGCGCTCCGGGAACGCCAGCCCTCGGGGGCCCCCGCGCCCCGCGCCCCGCGCCCCGCGCCCCACGCCCCGCGCTCGGCCGCCCGGCGCACGTTTGGGTCTCGGGGGACGCGCCCAGGCGCCCGGGCGTCCCGCTCCCGGCTCCGCACTTGGGTCGCTCGCAGACCGGGAACGCGGGGCCATCCGGACGCGGCCTCAGGACCCCAGAGAGCAGCACCCGCACCCCGGCGAAGGTCCTGCTGGGACTGGGAGCCTAAGTGTTTCCTAGAAAGAACAATTGAACTCGCGCCTTCACAGCTACACCGACAAGGCGGAGGTGCGCGCCTCGCGGAGTCCCTGGGCGCGTCCGCCGAACCTTGACCGCCTGAGTCGCCTGCTTCGTCTCCGCCCCCACGCCGGGGAAGGGGCGGCCGCTCGTTCTGCAGGACACCTTTGTTTTTCAATGGATCATTTGCCTAACGTTCTCCTTTACCACGAGAGGGACTGAGTCTCAGAGAGGCTCAGCGACATGCCTGAGATCACACATCTGGTGGGAAGTAAATGCAGACTAGAATCCCTGGGATCTAATTCTTGGTCCAGAACTCGCATTTGCTCCTCTCCCGACCCTTCCAGGTATGGTCCTGCAATAGGATGTAAGTGGACAATCATCCCTCAAGTACGGCACAGCTGTTATCTGCTAAGGGGCCAAGGGAAGTCCTAGCTGTTTCCTCTGTGCCATTTAAGGACGTGAGGCCTATCCAGGAGACACACTCTCACTGTCCTCTAGGACCACAATATTTTTATGAGCCAACTAAAATGTTTTAATTTGAATTGCTTTTAAAAACAAAAAAAGAATCTCAGTAAAGTTATAATGTAAAAATACCAGCCTGGATTATATTCATCTTTACACATAGCTGTAAATGATAATTTTAAATAAATATATATATTTAATAATAAATTTATTTCTATTGGTGTTCAATTTACCAACATACGGAATAACACCCAGTGCTCATCCCGTCAAGTGCCCCCCTCAGTTCCCGTCACCCACTCGCCCCCACCCCCCGCCCTCCTCCCCTTCCACCACCCCTAGTTCGTTTCCCAGAGTTAGGAGTCTTTATGTTCTGTCTCCCTTTCTGATATTGCCCACACATTTCTTCTCCCTTCCCTTATATTCCCTTTCAGTATTATTTATATTCCCCAAATGAATGAGACCATATAATGTTTGTCCTTCTCCGATTGACTTACTTCACTCAGCATAATACCCTCCGGTTCCATCCACGTTGAAGCAAATGGTGGGTATTTGTCGTTTCTATTGGCTGAGGAATATTCCATTGTATACATAGACCACATCTTCTTTATCCATTCATCTTTCGATGGCCACCGAGGCTCCTTCCACAGTTTGGCTATTGTGGACATTGCTGCTAGAAACATCGGGGTGCAGCGGTCCCGGCGTTTCATTGCATCTGCATCTTTGGGGTAAATCCCCAGCAGTGCAATTGCTGGGTCGTAGGGCAGGTCTATTTTTAACTCTTTGAGGAACCTCCACACAGTTTTCCAGAGTGGCTGCACCAGTTCACATTCCCACCAACAGTGCAAGAGGGTTCCCTTTTCTCCGCATCCTCTCCAACATTTGTGGTTTCCTGCCTTGTTCATTTTCCCCATTCTCACTGGTGTGAGGTGGGATCTCATTGTGGTTTTGATTTGTATTTCCCTGATGGCAAGTGATGCAGAGCATTTTCTCATGTGCTCATTGGCCATGTCTGTGTCTTCCTCTGTGAGATTTCTGTTCATGTCTTTTGCCCATTTCATGATTGGATTGTTTGTCTCTTTGGTGTTGAGTTTAATAAGTTCTTTATAGGTCTTGGAAACTAGCCCTTTAACTGATACGTCATTTGCAAATATCTTCTCCCATTCTGTAGGTTGTCTTTTAGTTTTGTTGACTGTTTATTTTGCTGTGCAAAAAAGCTTCTTCTCTTGATGAAGTCTCAATAATTCATTTTTGCTTTTGTTTCCCTTGCAAGAAGTTACTGTGGCCAAGTTCAAAAAAGGTGTTGCCTGTGTTCTCCTCTAGGATTTTGATGGAATCCTGTCTCACATTTAGATATTTCATCCATTTTGAGTTTATCTTTGTGTATGGTGAAAGAGAGTGGTCTAGTTTCATTCTTCTGCAGGTGGATGTCCAATTTTCCCAGCACCATTTATTGAAGAGACTGTCTTTCTTCCAATGGATAGTCTTTCCTCCTTTATCGAATATTAGTTGACCATAAAGTTAAGGGTCCACTTCTGGATTCTCTATTCTGTTCCATTGATCTATGTGTCTGTTTTTGTGCCAGTACCACACTGTCTTGATGACCACAGCTTTGTAGTACAACCTGAAATCTGGCATTGTGATGCCCCCAGCTATGGTTTTCTTTTTTAAAATTCCCCTGGCTATTCGGGGTCTTTTCTGATTCCACACAAATCTTAAAATAATTAGTTCTAACTCTCTGAAGAAAGTCCATGGTATTTTGATAGGGATTGTATTAAACATGTAAATTGCCCTGGGTAACATTGACATTTTCACAATATTAATTCTGCCAATCCATGAGCATGGAATATTTTTCCATCTCTTTGTGTCTTCCTCAATTTCTTTCAGAAGTGTTCTATAGTTTCTAGGGTAGAGATCCTTTACCTCTTTGGTTAGGTTTATCCCTAGGTATCTTATGCTCTTGGGTGAAATTGTAAATGGGATTGACTCCTTAATTTCTCTTTCTTCAGTCTCATTGTTAGTGTATAGAAATGCCACTGACTTCTGGGCATTGATTTTTATATCCTGCCACGCTACCGAATTGCTGTATGAGTTGTAGCAATCTTGGGGTGGAGGCTTTTGGGTTTTCTATGTAGAGTATCATGTCATCGGCGAAGAGGGAGAGTTTGACTTGAATTTGAATGCCTTTAATGTCTTTTTGTTGTCTGTTGTCTGATTGTTGAGGCTAGGACTTCCAGTACTATGTTGAATAGCAGTGGTGAGAGTGGACATCCCTGTCTTGTTCCTGATCTTAGGGGAAAGGCTCCCAGTGCTTCCCCATTGAGAATGATATTTGCTGTGGGCTTTTCGTAGATGGCTTTTAAGATGTCGAGGAATGTTCCCTCTATCCCTACACTCTGAAGAGTTTTGATCAGGAATGGATGCTGTATTTAGTCAAATGGTTTCTCTGCATCTAATGAGAGGATCATATGGTTCTTGGTTTTTCTCTTGCTGATATGATGAATCACATTGATTGTTTTACGAGTGTTGAACTAGCCTTGTTCTATGAGGCCAACATCACCTTAATTCCAAAACCAGACAAAGACCCCACCAATAAGGAGTATTACAGACCAATATCCCTGATGAACATGGATGCAAAAATTCTCAACAAGATACTAGCCAATAGGATCCAACAGTACATTAAGAAAATTATTCACCATGACCAAGTAGGATTTATCCCCAGGACAAATAAATATATTTTTTAATGCCAGAAGGGACTCATGAAAGAAACTCATGCCAGGGGCCCATGGGTGTCATACTGCTGTCCTGCTCCAAGCCTACCATGTCTGGTATCCAGAGACTCATGGATGCTTATAGCATCTAACCAGACTGGCTTTACATAAACCTACCCATGTCTGCGCCCCTTCTCAATTCCTGGACCTCCTGAATGCTATTCCTGATTAGCAGCACATGTCCAGTATTACCTGGCAGAGTAGTTTTTCCCCAACTCTCAACTTACCTCTGCTTCTTCCCAAACCCTCAAAGCAGCCAGACCAGAGCAGAGAGCCTGAGACATAAATGCTCAGAGTTTGTGGGGTCTGCAAGCAGAGGGGTTGGCCATGAGGTCATTTGAAAGTTCTGAGTCCCCAACCCTATTCTCTATTACCCAGAGTCTAGAGTCTATGGACCTTTCTTGTCCTTGCTTACGTGTCCCTGAGGCCCCTGGTGGTACGAGGAAAGGTATGGGATTTGCACTTGGATGCCTGTCTGTGCTATACACAAATTGTGTGATCTTGATCTCCCTTGTAAACCTGTTTCTTTCTTTCTCTTACTCTTTTTTTTTTCTTTTTAAGACTGATTTATTTATTTGAGAGAGAGAAAGATCTTGCATGGGGAGAGGGGCAGAACGTGAGAGAAAATCTTCAAGCAGGCTCCTGGATGAGCACAGAACCTCGACACAGAGCCCAATCCCAGGACCCTGAGATCATGACCTGAACCAAAATCAAGAGTTGGCGACTTAACCAATTGAACCACCCAGGTCTCCCTGTAAACCTGGTTCTTTAACCTGGAGTGGAAGACCTGCCTGATGGGGTTATTATGGAGATTAAAAAGAAATTAAACCTCATGAGTACTCAGCAAATGTTAATTCCCTCTCTTTTGAAGCCTTAAAGTGCTAAGGTGGGGGGCAGAGGGAGGTTCAATGAAAATACACAAACCCCTGGCCACAGGGGAAGTCCTGTGACTTCCCTGACTGTCCCAGAGTTATCTGGACTTCCTCTCTGACCAGTGGAGGAAGCCCTGGATCACAGATTCTCAGACTTTAACAGGTATCAGAACCACCCTAAAGGCCAACCCTAGAGTTTCCTGGATAGTAGTCGAGGGGGAGTGGGGGTGAAGATTTACATTTTAAAAGTTCCCAAGTGACACTGCTCCTGCTGATCTTGGGACTGCATTCAGAGAATCCCTGGACCACGAACTGGTGCCTGGGCCAACCTCAGAATTTAGCAGAGGAACAGACCCTAGGTCAGATAATAACCATCCTAACAGTTCCATTTACAAACACCTAGTGTGTCTCAGCCCTGGATTAGGCCGTTGACATATTTTCTGTCTTTTAATCCCTCAGCAGTCCTTGGGGGAAATTATAACACTGGATGTTCAAGGGGAAGTAAGTCAAATGTAGTCTTATGTCTGAATTTTCCTTCTATAGAACATGATTTTGAGAGAATTGACTGTATTGTGGAGCTAAAGGGTCATTTAAAAACCTGCTCTCTTTTGTTATTAAAAGATAAGAGGAAAAAGATCAGCATTTGCCAAGAGTTAGACACAAGGGAGGAATGAATAGGCAGAGCACAAGGGATTCTAGGACAGTGAAAATATTCTGCATGGCAGTACAATGGTGAGTATCCGTCATTATATGTTAGTCAAAACTCATAGAATGTATAACACCAAGCATGAACCCTAATTAATATGAACTTTAGATGATAATGACATATCATTGTAGGTTCCTCAATTATGAGAAATGTCCCACTGTGGTGGGGATGTCAATAATGAAGAAGCTGTGCATGTGTGGGAGAAGGTGCATATGAGAAATCTCTGTACCTTCCTCTCACTTTTGTTGTGAACCTAAAAATACTCTAAAAGTAGTGTATTAAATTAAAAAACGGGCCTCTTTGGTTTGCAGAATTTACACAACATGGTTTCTAATTAGCCAAGTGCACAGTGTTTAAATTCTATTATTCCAATTTTGAATCTGTCATATACAGCACTGAAGCAGGTTTAGCAAGTCCGGGGGTGAGTCAAGTGGTCAGAGACAAAACATTGCACCAGATGCCAAGAGGCACTGGGGTAACAGGAAGAGCATAGGCTCTGGCAGAAAGGGCTCAGGAGTGCTCAGTGCTTCCCTGACTGGTGACCTTCCCTCCCTTGCTGTACATCTTTGTTCCAAGTCCCCAAGTACACATATAGATGGGCCTACACCACCAAACAGGGCCTGGGTCCCAAAATACAGCTGCCCCCTACAGCTAATCTCGCAGAATGGGGTTTTTGGAAGACTGTGGAGTAGGTCACAAATCCATAGTCAAGTGGAGGGATACTGACTCAAGGAAGAGGCAGAAAGCAGGAGAAGCTGCCCTGGCAGCTGGCAGCTACAGCCACAATTCTGCAAGAGAAACTGCTGTTTTGGAGAGGCTAGTGCTGGGTCCTCTCCCTGGACATGCTGCAGCCCCAAACACTTGCACTTTGTTCTTAGCCTCTGGCCTGCCTCAGCCTGTGCCAGTGACCCCTCCATCCCTAGACCTGGATTGGCTTCCAAGATGTAAAAGTCCAGGATTGCTGGAGTTTCTGGTTAGGTGCCTGCTATAGGGAGCAAAGGTAGGTAGAGGATGACCCTTTAGTGTCCTTGCCTGCACTGCTGTCACCAAATGGGCAACAAATCATAGACATATTGGAAACAGAATTTAAGGGCACCTGGGTGGCTCAGTGGTTGAGTGTCTACCTTTGGCTCAGGGCATGGTCTTGGGGTCCCGGGATGGAGTACCGCACCAGGCTCCCCACAGGGAGCCTGCTTCTCCCTCTGCCTGTGTCTCTGCCTCTCTCTGTATTTCTCATGAATAAATAAATAAAATTAAAAAAAAATAAAATAAAAGCTCCTGAGGCTAGAAAGCCAGGCTGACACCAAAAGATACCGTTCTCTGGGGTGATTGTGAAGTGCTGAACGGAG
The DNA here is from genome assembly GCF_048164855.1 of Canis lupus baileyi. NCBI lineage: Eukaryota > Metazoa > Chordata > Mammalia > Carnivora > Canidae > Canis > Canis lupus. The sequence continues at coordinate 25,764,492 of NC_132857.1, read as the reverse complement.
ACCAAATGAACACTGACAAAAGGGCAGGTGTGCAGAGAGCCAGTTCAGATAGCCACGTAGGCACGTAGCCCTGCTGGTGGTTAGCCAGCAGACAGATGTGGCGGCATTGGTGTCCACTCTTGGCTGGTCCAGGAGGCAGTGTCCAAGAGAGGGGCTTTCCTGCCCCCACCACCCTGGCTCTGTCGTGCCCAACTCTATAAGTTAGATTTTCATGAGGACTTGGGACAACCTGTCAGGGACTTCCAAACTGAATTGGTATTCTGAAATAGTGGTATGTGGAAAGGGCAGTAAAGAATTAGGGAAGGCTCAGGGGGAGCCCATGCTGGTTTTCTCCAAGGGCCATCAGGAGAAGTAGGCAGATGTACTCTGCTTAGGGCTTAGAGCTAGGGTAGGAGCCAGGATGGACCTTGATGTAAAGGACTTTGTGACAGTGACTGATATAGGACAATTGGCTGAGAGCAGAGTCAAGCAGAGGCTGACACACTTGTGAGGAGCTCAGCAAAGCACATGAGCCTGAGCCTCCAAGTTTCCAGGAGAACTGTCTGTGCAAGGAAAAGGGCAAGGGCACCCACAAGCTGAGCCATTGCAAAGGATTCACCCTGCCACCCACCATTCCTAACCCCTTTTGCTTTCCCCAGGTGCTGCAACTGCAAGGTAAGAAGCTCCTCTGTTCTCAGCAGCTCACCTACCTCTGGGCCTCAGCCCCACTCACTGGTGAGGAAGCTGCTCACCTGTGACTTGGGTGCTCAAATGGTCCTACCCTGTGCCCACCCCTTGGCACCCTCCCTGTCCTCATTTCCCATCCTCTTTTTGGACCCTCTTTTTCTGTGTCCCCCAGAGGAGCCAGGACTGGGCTGATTGCAATGCAGGCAACACTGGGGTATTTTGAACCTAGGAAAGTGGAAGACTGGGCACTACTATGACCAGCTCAGTGCACTAACAAACTATTCCCCATCTCTGCTCCCAAGTCTGAAAAAACTCAAGTGAGCCTCTGTTCAGCTCCCTGAGGTCATGACTCATGAGGCATATTCTGAGTAAGGCAAAGAAATGTCCACAGAGTCTCTGGCCAATACCATGGATGGTTTATTACAAAGTGAAAGGAAAGAAAAAGAAATGTAAAGGAAGAAAGGAAAGAAGAAAGAACCAGCAGAGTTTTTGTTTGAGAACAATAGGCACCTTCTTCTTCTGTCTTTGCTGTTGGAACCTCAAGCTAGGAGCTGAGTGGGCATGTCTCACAGAGTCTCAGGACCTCCTTTGAACCTCAGGTCCTGCCTGCAGCGCCTCCCCCCGCCCCCACACACACGCAGTGCCTCTCCACCCCTAGGGAAACCACTGGAGATCAGGACCATGGAGGAGAGGCCACAAGAGAACAAGCCCTGGGTGGGGAGAGTCCCAGAGGAACTAGGGCTCTGGGGACTGAGCTGGGATGTGAAGAGAGTACTGTGCGTCCTCACAGTACACTCTCCAAACAAACGCAGGATGTGGGGAGATGAAGTCTATTGAAAGCTGGGCATGTGGAAGCCTCAGAAATAGGATCAGGACTCTGACCTGTAGCCCCTCCTCTCACACCACACCTTCTTTTGCACTTTCATGTCCTCCTGCCCTGTACCTCACATGCCAAGATGAATTCTGTCCTGGTATGGGACTACCCTCTGCTTACCTCCACCTTACCCCCCTCAACTCTGGAGCAGGAATGGTGTGCTGCTGCTGCAGGATACTTGTGCTCCAGCTGGGTACCACTCTTCTCAGTTTAAGGGCACAGCTGCCTTTTAGCAAGGAGGCAAGGTGCAGGAGAAGGAGCATGCCATTGAGCCAAGGCCTATAGGTGACAAGGAGCCAGTGACTTCAGGATTCTGAAGCAGACCCTGACTGGGGATACTCTATTTGGAGTTCCTCAGTTGTGGGGTACCTCGGCTGTGTAGATAAGCTGCCTACCCTGGATGCTGTGTCTGAGGTAGCCTGGGGACCTACATAAACAGCTGGGAGCATGGGCTCTGGGCACCACCAAAGACAAAAGACTTGATTCTTCTGTTCTTCTGTGCCTTCTTTACTTAAGTGTAAAAAAGGGGCAGACTTTGCACCTGCCCCCCCACCAGGGCTACTGTTAGCCCAACTGGACAAGTGTGTGTGGATACGTCAGACAAAGCCTTATTCCACTCATCTGGAACCCACCTCCCAGATCCTGGCTGAGGGAGTGGGGTAAAGAAAGAAGGAATGACTGACGAAATTGCTTTGATATCCAAACTGTTGGCAGCAGTCACCTCTGTGGCTAGGCTTTTCCCTTTAAATACTTTGCATGGCTTGAATTCATTTTATTATTATGGCTCTAATGATAAATGACACCAACAAGAAGAAGTGGGGTCTTGTGTGTGCAAAGTAGGCACCACCTACCAGCTCAGCTCACTGGGCCTGGGCCCCTCTTATACCAGCCCTCTTCCACTTCTTCCTCCCCACATAGAGCCTCCCAGCAGAGTCCTGTCAATCCCCAGAACCATGAGAGGTCATGACAAAAGATTGCGTGGAATCCTTAAATTTGGGATGCCCACTGCCTCCTCTTGTTGAAGTGAGGCCCAGAGTCAATACAGGGAGCAGCAGCCAGCATCTGGCACATGTCAGCGTCCAAGTTACTGTGTCTGCTTTTATTTATTTTTATTTATTTTTAAATTTTTATTTATTTATGATAGTCACAGAGAGAGAGAGAGAGGCAGAGACACAGGCAGAGGGAGAAGCAGGCTCCATGCACCAGGAGCCCGATGTGGGATTCGATCCCGGGTCTCCAGGATCACGCCCTGAGCCAAAGGCAGGCGCCAAACCGCTGCGTCACCCAGGGATCCCTGTGTCTGCTTTTAGTACTGAATTGTGACTCACCACCTCTGAGTGAATGATGCTCCAAGAAGGGTGACATGCACCTGTGGCCCATGTACTGGGCTCTGGAAGCCTTGAAGTACTGGCCTGAGGGGCAAGCACAGGGCAATGGCAGCAAAGGGAGTAGTCCCCATCTGGGGGCTAAGAGAGCCCTGGGGAGAACAGGAAGCCTGTCAGATACCTGGCTTCCAGAAGAGGAAGAAGAGCAGCTGAAATGGGGGCAGCAGGCAGGATCTTGTGGCTTGAGAGCTTACTTGGGGCCCAACAGCTGGGCAGAGGGGGGGACAGATGGGTTGGGCCGGAAGGCGCCAGTCTCCGGGGTGACGCTGCCACTGCCTGGTCTCAAAAAGAGAGGCCAAAATGGGCTTTTGTGTGCAGCAGAAGGGGGTGTGTGTTCCCAGGCCTGATGGGGATAGAAAGGATGGAGGGAGGAGATGACTGCAGGAAAAAAAGGGGGCTGTAAAACATGGTGAAGATGCCCACCTAGTACCCTTACTAGGCAACAAATAGCTTTTATTCTTGACCCAGAAGGCCAGGGGCCTGCATGCTTTGAATAAGGGCCTTACCAGGAGCTTTGGGGCCTGAAAGAAGCACTCCATTCAGGATGAGAATGTTCAGCTTTTGCCTGTCTGGATGTAACAAGGCAGTGGGCATGTTTGCAGGCTGAGCAGTGTTGTTCCCATGGCAGAGACTTCTCCCTCTTGCATGAAGGCCAAGAGGCCACCCGGCTTTAGTTGGAGGAAACATAAATCAAAGCCAGAAGCCTAAATTCTCTGAGCTGCATCCTCATGTCCCATAGTAGGTCTGCATAGGCTGTGAATTCTGTCTCCCATCTCAGAAGCAGGCCTGGTCCTGAGGGGAGTATCAGTCATATGGAAGTGATCCCTGGGCATAGCCCCATCTTTGTGCCTGCCCCTAGCTTCATAGCACCGGTGGGAAAGGCTGTCCAGGAATGGGCAAGGCTCCCATTTTATGGGTGGACAGGGTGAGACTAGGTTTTTCTTTGAGGAAGACCCTGGCGCTGGAGAGCCCATGCATTCTGGCTCCCTACCCACACAGGCCTACTTTTGGAAAGGATGGGCTGAGGAGCCTGGGAAGGGGGAATTCCCTCAGAAATCTCCAGGATTTTACTCATACTTGAGTGAAGGGCTTGTGCTATGCTGTACTGTGTAGCTGTCGCAGTCCTGCCTCTCCTATAGACTAGGCCAATTCTGACCTCAAGCTAAACGCTTCCTTGCAAACAGGGGCCCCTGCCCTGAAGGCCAGTCCTGGATGCCAATGGACAGGGGATGGCTAGGACAGGGACCAGAGCCAGGGTGACCCTGCATCACTGCCCACTCATCACTACTTCACTTTCCTTATTGCACTGCCACTACACAGTAGGACCTGAACACCTTCCTTCACTCTGTCCCCATGGCCCATGCCAGCAGCAGAACAGACATTGGGTCTCTGTGCCTGGGAGCCAGGCCAAGCCTTCTCTCAGCAACAGGGCGCACAGGGAGAAATCTGCTCATAATTCAGGCTGTGCCTGGCTGCTGGCCACTGCGATTGTGCACTTGTGTGAGACTCCTTTATAGAAGGGGAATGTGTGTGTGTGTATGTGAATCATTCCTGCTTACACATAAGACAGCTGAGCTCAAGCAGAACAAAAAGATTGAATGAGGGCCCATCACCCTCATTCACCATCAAGGGGCTGTTTGAGAGTCTTAGTGACTCATGCTTCCATGCAAAGCAGAAAACAGAAGAGATTTGGAAGTTTCAGGGCTAGGTATTTGTGAATCAATTCTCTCACACAGGAAACAATCATAACTTTCAAAAAAGAAAGCAGTATAGCAGCAGTTTCAAATGTCCTCACAAGAACATTTTGGTTTCCTACAAAGAAATGATCCAGGTGTTATGCCATGGGCTGCTCAGGATATCCTGTTTGTGTGGGTGTGTGCAGGCCCCAGGTGGCTGCCCTGGGGAGCTGGGCCAGCTCTGTTGGCCTTCTAACAGCTGCTCACTGTTATACCCACAAAGAAGGTGCTTCACCTACATCAGTAGCCCATTTCACGGATGAGGAAACAGAGTCTCAGAAGTCATGATTTCCCAAAGTTATCCGCTCCAGTGAGGGAGTGGCAGAGTCAAATTTGATCCCAGGTCTGACTGACTTTCTACTGCATGAAGAGGGGATGGGAGGTATGTCCAGAACTCACTGGGTTCATGAGGGGATCACTGGGGATGCAGCCAAATCTCTTGGACATGGCAGGTCTTCAGTGTTCATGGGGTGGGGGAGGAGGAGCTGGGGCTGAGCTCTCAGAAGAAAAGCCCAAAGCAGGGCCCTTTACTCTTAGCCCTGGGAATGATAGCCAGCTGGAACAGAGAGGTGGCAGGGCTGGGGCCTTGAGAAAAAGTTCCAGCTTCTAAAGGCATCAGGTTTCTCACCTGGAACCTGGAGGTTACAGGCCTCCCATGTGGCCTCAGAAAATCCATCTGTGGGGAGGGGGCTTGTATGAATGCATGAGGGAATGCTGGGCTGCTTGGCTTAATCACTGCCCCATTACATTGCCTCGCTTGTCCAGGGGGTGATGGCTAGCCAGATGTTCAAGTCCACTCAGCCAGAAAATATGAGGGACAACCTCAGCCAGAGGCAGGCAGACATGGAACAGAACTAGGGTGTGCTACTATGGCTTCACCCACAGACGGTCATCTCCTGGAAAAAAGATGACAGCAATGGGCTCCATTCCTTGGGAGTACTATTGGCCCTGCACAGACAGACTACAGAGATGGACACAAGTATTTTTCTCTGGTCCCTCAACAGCCAGAACCCAGCTTCTTCTGAAGCAGCATGGCCCATGAAAAGCTCCAGGCTAATTGAAATTCTGCTAAAGTGTCAGCAAGTAACCTCAAGTCTCCCACTCCTACCTACCTCCTCCTACCCCCATCAGCAGCTGTATTCTGCTGGGACCAGTCTCCATATCTTTCCAGGCATGCAGATTCCAGCAGGACTAGCTCAATGCAGGACCTGGCCTGGCCATCAATTCCTACTTTCTCCTGTTCCCTGACTCTACAGAGTCAATTGTTTCCTTGATCCCACCCCCAAAGTAAAAGTACCTGCCCTGGAGCCATCTATGAATCAGCAATGCCACAGGCTTACAAAACACAGGAAGTGTGCGTGGGGGTGGACCCTACACCGACGGACTCTCAAGGACACTGATCTAGCCTAGGAGGATGTCATAAGGGTGCTGCACCAGCTGTTCCCCCTCAGAAAGGATAGGGGATTTCCTTGATATAGGATGGGCAGGGGAGAAGGCAGCCAGCAGGATTGCAGTGGCCCAGATGAAACACATGGATCTCCATCTGCATTGAGCTGGGCACTCCCCCAGGGCAGCTTGGCCTAGCACAGAGAAGATGCCCATCTCCCTTCCCGAGGGAGTGGATTCTGGGTGAGGTGGTCAGCTCTAAGCAACCTTCCCTTTCCCAGTAGGGTGAGAGAGGGTAGTGGGGTACCCTTTCAGCTGGGCTGGGACCCTTCAGTGTAAATTGGATTCCTCTAGCTAGAGTCTTTGAGTGGACTGGTCAGAGCCATAGCCTGCTGAAGGAGCAAAGCAGGGCTGAACATGAAGGCCCTCAGATGAGCATGCCTTAAAGAATGCGCACCCCAAAAAAGGATGCTTTGGAAATAAAAGGAGCACTGTCAGTTGTTACACTGGGACTAAAACATCAACCAGGAGTATGCTGGGGAAACAGGGCATGTGGTCCATTGTTACAAACACTCACTTAACAGATATGAACTCTTAGTTAATCATCTCAGCAGTGATCTATGACATTTAGCTTTTTAACAAAAGCAGTATTCTTCCCCCTCTCGTCCCTCCATAAGGCCCTCTGCTCTCCTCCCCTCCCTCACTACAGGCAACTGCTCCCAGGTTTTGGAGTGTGTTCTTGGAATCAGGTGTCTTGTTTTTCATGTGAATGTATTTTGAAAATACACAGACACTACTGTGCTATAGTTGTTGTGTTTCTTGGTTTCCACCTTCAGTGATATGCTTTGGGCAGAGCCAAGTGGCCATGGGTGCCCCATGGAGTAGTATCTAGGAAAACCGCTCCTGTGCTTTCCCTCACTCATACACTCAACAATACGTGGACACCAGATATGTGAGGTTTATGCCACCAGCTGGTGTCCTACAGTTTAAACCAATTCTGACAGAATCTACCCAGCACTCTATCCCATCAGTCCCATAAGACTCCCTCTCCCACCTGGGAGGACAATGGAAAGCTCAAGTTTGTCTCCATTCCTTCTGACCCACTGGCTATGAATCAGGGTTCCTGCAGCTGCCTCCTTGCATTGGATAATTTTCTAGAATGGCTCATGGAATTCAGAAAAACACTGTGTTTACAGGTTTATTGCAAAGGATATAATAAAGAATACAGATGAACAGCCAGATGAAATGGTACATAGGATGATGTCTGGGGAAGAGGTGCAGAGCTTCCATGCTCTCTGAGTACATTGCCTTTATGTGTTCACCAATCCACAAGCTCTAAATCCTGTACTTTTGGGATTTGTATTGAGGCATGACTGCTTATTAAGTCTTTCCAGCTCCTGTCCTCTCTCCAGAGAAAAGGGAATGAATGGAACTGAAATTTCCAAGCTTCTAGTCATGGCTTGGTCTTTCTGGTGACTGAGACCAAGAAGAGAGCTGCCTCACTAGAACAAAAACTATTCCTACCACCCAGGAAATTCCAAGGGATTTGGGAGCTCTATGTCAGACACTCCTATCAGGAAATTACAAAGGTCTTAGGAGCTCTGGGTCAGGAACCCAGGGCAGAGACCAAAAGTATGTCTCTGACACCTCCTCATCCTGGCCCCAGGAATGAGCTTCAGGAAAACCAGCCTCTTCCAAAGTGAAGGAGGTTGGCTGTTCTTGCTAGTTTTTGTCACTAGCAATCCCCCTTTGGCAACATGGGTCATGGTGAAGTCTCTTAACTGCCATCACTTCTGTGTCTACACACTGGGGACAGAGATGCCCTTTCCACAACTGCTATGTTCCTTCAAGAGATGGTGCATCTGGTGTAGAGCTTGGCAGAGCCTTTTGGCTACCTTCCCAACCTCTCCCTTGTCTGCCTCTCCTTGGTACAGGAGCCAAGGCTGTGTGGTGGAAGCAAGGGCACCAGAGCTCTGCCCTCAGTGATGCTCTAGAATCTGATTCAGTCACTAGGAGCTGCTGATGGGGTCAGCCTCTGCCACCTTGGACTATCTAGCCATTTGATGGTAACCACCCTTCTAGGAGCCAAGCCAGAGGGGTGGGAACCCCTCTCTACCAGCGCAAAGCTGGTTACTTCCATGTGAGCATTCCTGAGAGCTGAGATGCACAGAGGCCCTCCGATTGTGGCTAAAGTCATAAAGGGGACACTTGGGTGGCTCAGTCAGTTAAGTGTCTGCCTTCAGCTCAGGTCATGATCTCATGGTCCTGGGGTGAAGCCCTTTGTGGGGCTCCCTGCTCAGTGGGGAATCTGCTTCTCCCTCTCTCTCTGCCCCCTCCCTGTTGTCTCTGTCTCAAATAAATAAAATCTTTAAAAATAAAAAAGTCAGGGCAAATTGCTGGTGCTTGGGAAGAGATGCCAGGGAGAAAAGGAGCAAGGGCTCTCAACTTTGTAACTGTCACAAGAGACTATGTGTGGAAGGTTTGGGAAGCAAAGCAGGGCCATGTTCTCACTCGGGTTGGTGAAAGGTTTCACAGTGCTCCCTGGCTGGCTTACCTTGTTGGTGTGAATAGCAGCCTGGCCACAGCTCTGCTAGTCCCTGCTAGGTTCTCCCTCACCTTCGCCCATAAGCATGTTCAGCTCCTGGAGAAGGGTAGCAGCTTTACCCGTAGGACTCTCATCTTCTAGTTGGAGGCTTAGGTTCCAGCTGGTCCTGGGGATTCCAGTGGGTCCCTTCCCTTCCTGCATTCCTCTTGCACATCTATGTCCTCCTTCCCCACTGACTTCAAGCATCAGTCCAATGGGCAAAGACAAGAGCCTCACACATGCTGATTACCCACCTCCACAACCATACAGGATCAAATGCCTAAGACAAAGCTCTAATCATATGACACCCTAAGAGGTCTGCTTAGTCTACTTTGGGTAGGTAACATCTATTAGTTAATGAGCTCACTCAACCACTCCCCCACAGAAACCCGCAACAGGCTCCAATTTCAGAGGTCCAGAGATCTCAGTCCTGCCCTCTCAAATGAGCTGGACTTAGCTGGCCCCATACCCTCCCCCAGGGCTGCCCTGTCTTGGTTTGCAAGCAGTGCAGGTGTATGCATACCCACTCTCCTCTCCTAGCCGTCCTCTTGCATCCTGCCCAGACCCTTCAGCCTCTGGACATACATGAGTTCCCTCCATCCCTCTCACTGATTGAACTGGTAGCTGCCAGAATGGAGCCCAGCTCCTTGGGAACAAATGGTGCAGGGGACTGCCTGCCTTGAGCAGAAATCACAGACCTATAGCATGCCCCCTCTGGGCAGTGTCTCCAGCCACTAAGGCAGATGTTGTGAACCCAAACTTGGGGAGCTCACACTTTCCCTGCTGCATTTTACCTTGTAGGTCAAGCCTCATGTTCCAGACCATCTCAGCACAGAGATCAACACTCTGAAATCCACAGAGCATTTAGTAATCCATTCTGGGGTGTGATCAGGAACCTACTTCAGATTCAGACTTCAGCTGAATCAAGAGTCAGCTCAATTAAGACTGACTAGCAGGAATATTTCCTCCTGGTACAGTCATGAGGTCCTTAAGAGCCAGGCATTTAATTTCTCTCCATTTGTTTAATTTCATTTCATTTCACTAGTCAGTAGTAAGAGCCTGGACTAGAACTAAGCTGCCCAATAAACCCCAGCTCTGATGCATATTTACTTTGTGATCTGGAGCAAGTTGCTAAATTTCTCTGTGCTTCAATTTCCTTATGTGTGAAATAGAACAAAGACAATATCTCTCTTACAAGGGCTGTTGGGAAGATTAAAATCAACAAAAGCACAAGTTTCATGTATGTTAGCTACACTGTCATTTAATTCATCAGATCCAATGATCTTTTCCTGATTACCCAATGGTGCTGGGCATTGCATCTTTGAAGAGGGTCCCTGAAGTTGCTCACAAGGCAGTCACTAAGGGCCTGGGGTTGATAACCACCTCCAGTCTAAGAACATCCATGTGAAGGAGCCTCCCTCCCTGTGCCCACTGTCTCTTGGAGAGCACCTTTTCTGACACTTGGAGGTAAATGCCTCCCCACCCCGCCCCAGCTTCTGGAAAACTCCATTACTGGAAGCTTCAGGCTGAAAGCACTTTGTTTTATGACTGTGGGAGCAAATTTGTCATCAGAAGCAGTGGCTCCAAGCCAGATTCCTTTCCTGCTAAGGAAAGTTGGCGCCCAGCTGGGGGGTGTTTCCTTTACTTCTCAGAACAGCCTGTTCACTGCACAGATCTCCAGGAAGAACATCATTTTCCCACACTGGGCATGCTTTTTTGTGAGTATACAGGGCTGCCAGCTGCTGAGCAGAGAGAGAAAAGTGCAATCATGACTTTACTTCTCTAGTATATTTGTGATTAAAAGGTTTTCCGAACATTTCAACCAACAGAGGATGGAGGGCCAGATTTAGATGCTTCCTGCAGACAAGAGTTGGCAGCAACCTGATGTGCTGGGTGAGGAACAGCGGACATTGCTTATTTCACATGGTATGTATGTATTTACAGGCATACGTCATTTTACTGCACTTTGTAGATATTGTGCTTTCTGCACACATGTACTTATGCTTTTTGCTGTGTTGAGCAAGCCTCCCAGTAAAATTTTTCCAGCAGCATTTGATTGTGTCTCTATGTCAATAAAGTATTTTTAAATTATGGTATATATATATTATTTTTTAGATAACACTATTGCACACTTAATAGGCTACAATGTAGTGTAAATGTAACTTTTATACGTAGTATGAAACCAAACAATTCATTGGACTCACTTTATTGCATTAGTTTGCTTTATTGTGATGATCTGGAACCAAAACCACAGCATCTCCAAGGTATGCCTATATTCCATACATTTATTGTCCATGGATTATTTTCATATATTTTGCAATAACTGAAATATTCCACTTACTTTTTAGATATTATTTAATGTATTTTTAATGTGTTGTTACATAATATTTTTATTTATCTATTTTTAGATATCATTTATTTATTCATGAGATACAGAAAGAGAGACAGAGACATAGGCAGAGGGAGAAGCAAGCTCCCTGCAGGGAGCTGGATGGGGGACTTGATCCCAGGACCCTGGGATCACTACCTGAGCTAAAGGCAGACGCTCAACTGCTGAGCCACCAGGTGTCCCAATATTTTTATGTTTCAAGATGTTTATTCCGTATATTTTTGCCTTCACTCCTACATATAGAGGTAATGCAGAGCAGGTGAAGGAAAGGTTAATTTTGTTTTTCTCCACATAGGAGGTGAGAGTGAGTCATGAAGATCCTCGGAGGAAGAACATTCCAGGCTGAGGGATAGCTTTGAGAATGCCTAGCATGGCCAGTTTGCCGATAGTGAAGTGAGTCAGGTGAATAATATGAGAAGTCAGAGAAATAGGTGTGACAGGTGGTGTGAGGAATTATAGGCATTGTGATGCTTCAGTCTTTACCCTGAGTGAGACTTAGAGGGTTTGAAAAGAGCAGTGACATGGTCCATACAAACATACACATGCTTGTGTATATATATTTTATTGTGTATGTGTGTATATATTATTGAGTTTATTGAGCTACAATTCACATCCATACAATTTGCTTTTTAAAAGTATACAATTCAGGGCAGCCCGGGTGGCTCAGCGGTTTAGCGCCACCTTCAGCCCAGGGCCTGATCCTGGAGACCTGGGATGGAGTCCCATGTCAGGCTCCCTGCATGGAGCCTGCTTCTCCCTCTGCCTGTGTCTCTGCCTCTCTCTCTCTCTGTGTCTCTCATGAATAAATAAATAAAATCTTTTAAAAAATAAATAAAAGTATACAATTCAGTATTTTAGTATATTTATACAACTGTACAACCATCACTACTGATGGTAGCATGTGTTAGAATTTTAGTTTTTTTATTGCTGAATAATATTACAATGTTTGGATACACCACATATTTTTTCTTGCAATGGTTTGAGTTGATTTTGCTATTTTTAATCATCAATCCATGCCTAAAACAGTATCTAGCAGCCAACTGAGCTATATGTGCAGGTGTGTGAGTCCACATCTGAGTGGATGAGTGCAAGGCTGCTATATGTATGAGTGTGAGTCTGACAGTATATGCTCTTAGCAGTGGCTCATGTATGTGTGTTGGGGCTTGTCCAGGTATGGGAGTAGGCCTGGGGACTGGGAGGTGGGGAAGGGGGACTTTCTTTGTGTCAACCTGAGTCCCAGGGCCGGGGAAGTGTTCCCAAGGGACTCGTCCTCATCCCTTGAGCACTGCCAGTCTCCACCACTATAGTCATAGATTCTCCGTGGCCATGAACCTGTACTGGTTAAGGCTGGTGTGTCTGGGTGTAGTCAAAGTCTGGTTTAATGCTCTGCCTTTTGGTTCCTTCCCTGAGAGCCTGATGAGACCTATCCTCTCAGAGGTTTTCTCTTTCCTTCTACCCACTTTTAAGATTCAAATAATGCTTTCAGTGCCTCTGCTTGGTCTCCCTGAGAAACACCTAGTGAGATGTGGTTCATGGTGGGGGAACTACTGCTCCAAAAAATCTCCCTGCACTACCATTACCAACCAGTGCCTAGAATTCCACTCAGAGATTTTAATACATTGAACCTTGAAGACTTAGAGGTCTTCAAGAAATTAAAGGGGAGTGGAAAGCTCTGGAGCAGGGAGATCTGGCCTTGGACAAGTCACTTAAGCTCTCTTGATCTGTAAAATGAAGTGAGTTGTCATCTTACATGGCTTACTGTGTTAAATGAGGGAAATAGGTGAAACATTTAGCAAGGTGTTTAGCACGGTAGACACTTGATGAATAGATATTCCCTTCCCATTGGAATGCCAGGCCCCCAAGAAAGGATCTCTTCTTGGAATCAGTGAAGAGGATTTGGGCAAGAGAGGCCACCACACACTGGAGGAAATAAAGGAGAATTTAAGAGACATCAGTTTGTTCATTTATTCATGGATTCCTTCCTGTAATTAATCAGTAGTACTTGAGTACCTACAACCTGCCAGACACTGTTCTATGTGTGGGGATCTTGAGAATCACTGGGTCTCCCTGGGAGTTACAGTCAGCACGTGCATATGTAACTCCTAAAGCATGTGCAAGTAATGTAGACAGACTTTTCTGAAGTTTTTATGAGGAACAGAAAAGCAGGTTATAAAAAGCAAACTTTGTAAACATCACTTTTAATAAATTGCATTCTCTCTCTGGCACTTGCTATGCTATCCCCGTCTCTTCTCTCTCTTCACAGCCCTCTCTCTTCCCCTGTTTCTTTTCCAATGGCTTCCACTTCCTGGGTCATACTATTCACACCCTGCCCCTTTTTAAACAGCTTGATTGTGATATAATTAATATACTATACAACATGACATACCTTGAACATAACATACCTTAAAAAAAATCAGTCGATACATCCATCCATTCTATCTACCTATTATCTATCTATCATCTATCATCATCATCATCTATCGTTCTATCACCTGTATCTATCTATCATCTATCTACCTATCATCTTCTGTCAGTCACCTATTATCTATCTATCATCTATCATCATCATCTATCATCTATCACCTATCTCTATCATCTACCTACCTATCATCATCTGTCAATCATCTATCTATCAATCATCTATCATCTATTATCATCTATCTACTATCTATCATCTATCTATCTTCATCTATCTATCTATCATCTATCATCTATTATCATCTATCTATCGATCATCTATCTATCTTCATCTATCTATCTAGCATCTATCTATCTATCTATCTATCTATCTATCTATCTATCTATCCTCCTCATCATCATCTATCTACTGCTAAGGCGTGTCTTTCTGCCTAGGGCTAGTTTCAGGAGGCCTCCTTGGCCCTGACATCCTGTTTCTGACCATGTTGGACAGGTCCTGTTCTCCACGGGATGTGGAGGTGGGTGAGTGGAGGTTGGACAATTCACTTTTTTAATGCACAATTCAATTATTTTTAGTATATTCACAGAGTTGTGCAACAATCACCATAATCTAATTTTAGAATATTTTCATCCTCCTTCACCTAAAAACCTCCATTCTCCTTAGTAGCCACTCCAAATCCTGCCTTCCTTTGCCCTAGGAAACCACCAATCTACCTTCTATCTCTATGGATTTGTCTAGTCTTGACATTTTATATAAATGGAATCATCCAATATGTGGTCTTTAAAAATTTTTTAATTGTGGTTTTAAAAAACCCATAAAATGACCATCCTAACTATATTTAAGTGTACAGTTAGCATTAACTACATTCACAATTTTGTGAACAGATTCCTAGAACATTTTCATCTTGACAAATGGAATTCTATACTCATGAAACAACTTCTCATTTCCCCTCCTCCCTGGCCCCTTGGCACCACCATTGTACTTTCTATGAGGCTACTCTAGGTGCCTCATATAGTGTTGTCTTTTTGTCACTGGCTTATTTCATTTAACATAATGTCCTAAAATGTCATTCATGTTGTTGTGTTTGATTTCCTTCTTTTTTAAAGATTGAATAATATTCCATTATATATATCATGATTTTTTTTATCCATTTATATATTGATGGACTTTGAGTTGCTTCTGCCTCTTGGCTACTGTGGGTAATGCTGTAATGAACATGGGTGTGCAAATATCTCTTGAAGATCCTACTTTCAAATTTTTTGGACATATACCCAGAAGTGGGATTGCTGGGCCATGTGATAATTCTGTTTTTAATTTTTTGAGGAACCTCCATACAGCTTTCTATAGTGGCTATATTACTTTACATCCCACCAACAGTGTGTAAAAGTTCCAATTTCTTTATATCCTCACCAATACTCATGATTCCCACCCTCTCCTTTTATTCTGATAATAGCCATCCTAATGGGTGTGTGGTGGTATCTCATTGTGGTTTTGATTTGCATTTCCCTGATGATCAGTTATATTGACCACTTTCTCATTACCAATTACACATCTTCTTCGTAAAAATGTCTTTTCAGTTCTGCTGTCCATTTTTCATTCATATGTGGTTTTTTTTTTGTCTATTGAGTTATATGAGTTCTCTACATATTTTGTATTTTGACCCCTTATCAAATTATAATCTGCAAATATTTTCTTCCATTCTGTAGGAAGAAAATTTCCTTTCACTCTTTGTATTATTTCCTTCCATGCAAAGAAGTGTTAAAGTTAATGTAGTTTCATTTGTCTGTTTTTCTTTTTGTTGCCTGTGCTTTTGATGTCATGTCCAAGAAATCACTGTCAAATTTTATGTCATGAGGGTTTCCCCCTGTTTTCTTCTAGGAGCTTTATAATTTCAGGGTCTTATATTTGATATCTGATCCATTTTGAGTTAAATTATGTATATGGTGGGATGCCTGGGTGGCTCGGTGGTTGAGCATCTGCCTTTGGCTCAGGTCATGATCCTGGGGTCCTGGGATCGAGTCCCGCATAAGACTCCCCACAGGGAGCCTGCTTTTCCCTCTGCCTGTGGCTCTGCCTCTCCCTGTGACTCTCATGAATAAATACATAAAATCTTTTTTAAAAATTGTGTATATGGTACTAAAAATTTTGTATAAGGTACTAAGGTCCATGTGTATATCCAGTTGTTCCATTACCATTTGTTGAAGAGATTTTCTTCATGGGAACTCTTGTCAAAGATCACTTGACTATGTATGTGAGGATTTATCTCTAGGTTTTCTGTTCAGTTCCACTGATCCATACAACTGTCTGTATTCCCGTACCACATTGTTTTGATTACTGCAGCTTTATAACATGCTTTGAAATGAAGAAATTTAAGGTCTCCAAATTTATTTTTCTTTTTAAAAGAGTGTTTTGGAAAAAAAAAAAAAGAGTGTTTTGGCTATTACGGGATCATTGGGATTCCATGAGTTTTTAGGATTTTTTTCTATTTCTGCAAAAATATAATTGAGATTTTGAAAAGATACATTGTATCTGCAGTTCACTTTGGATAGCAAGGACAATTTAACAATATTAATTTCTTTCAAATCATAAACATGATGTCTTCCCATTTATTTTTGTCCTTTAAAATTTTTTGTGAATGTTTTGTACTTTTCAGTGCCCACACATTTCATCCCATTGATTACATTTATTCCTGATTATTTTATTCTTTTTGATGCTGTTATAAATAAGATTGTTTTATTAATTACATTTTATTTTTTTAATTTCTTTTTATTGGAGTTCAATTTGCCGACATATGGAAATAACACCCAGTGCTCCTCCCATCAAGTGCCCCCATCAGTGCCTGTCACCCAGTCACACCAAACCCCCGCCCACCTCCCTTTCCAACACCCCTTGTTCGTTTCCCAGTTAGGAGTCTCTCATGTTCTGTCACCCTCTCCGATATTTCCCACTCAATTTCTCTCCTTTCCCCTTTATTCCCTTTCACTATTTTTTAAATTCCCCAAATGAATGAGAACATATAATGTTTGTCCTTCTCCGATTGACTTACTTCACTCAGCTTCACTCCAGCTCCATCCACGTGGAAGAAAATGGTGGGTATTTGTCGTTTCTAATGGCTGAGGAATATTCCATTGTATACATAGACCACATCTTGTTTATCCATTCATCTTTCGATGGCCACCGAGGCTCCTTCCACAGTTTGGCTAAGGTGGACATTGCTGCTATAAACATCGGGGTGCAGGTGTCCCGGCGTTTCACTGCATCTGTATCTTTGGGGTAAATCCCCAGAAGTGCAATTCCTAGGTCGTAGGGCAGATCTATTTTTAACTCTTTGAGGAACCTCCACACAGTTTTCCAGAGTGGCTGCACCAGTTCACATTCCCAACAGTGCAAGAGTGTTGCCCTTTTCTCCGCATCCTCTCCAACATTTGTTGTTTCCTGTCTTGTTAGTTTTCCCCATTCTCATTGGTGTGAGGTGGTATCTCATTGTTGTTTTGATTTGTATTTCCCTGATGGCCAGTGATGAGGAACATTTTCTCATGTGCTTGTCGGCCATGTCTATGTCTTCCTCTCTGAAATTTCTGTTCATGTCTTTTGTCCATTTCCTGATTGGATTGTTTGTTTCTTTGGTGTTGAGTTTAAGAACTTCTTTATAGATCTTGGAAACTAGCCTTTATCTGATACGTCATTTGCAAATATCTTCTCCCATTCTGTAGGTTGTCTTTTAGTTTTGTTGACTGTTTCTTTTGTGGTGCAGAAGCTTTTTATCTTGATGAAGTCCCAATAATTCATTTTTGCTTTTGTTTCTTTTGCCTTCATGGATGTATCTTGCAAGAAGTTACTGTGACCAAGTTCAAAAAGGGTGTTCCCTGTGTTCTTCTCTAGGATTTTGATGGAGTCTTGTCTCACATTTAGATCTTTCATCAATTTTGAGTTTATCTTTGTGTATAGTGTAAGAGAGTGGTCTAGTTTCATTCTTCTGCATGTGGATGTCCAATTTTCCCAGCACCATTTTTTTTTAAAGACACATTTATTCAGCGTCATGATCAGACTATTACATTTAGCAATCAACAGCATGGGTACAAAAAAAATCTACATTAAAACCCTTTGTTGGAATGCTTTACACTTTCCACAGAACAGAAACTAAAATAACCTGTTATACAATTAGTCACAAATACAGTCCTCGAGTTTTTTGCCCATACACGAGTATTGTCTAAAACATGTCTTCTTTGTAGCAGCTAGGCCCTGCCACCACTGTGCTTGGCTGAGTTCACAAATCTGTTGTAACCTGTAGCTTCCCTGTCACTTCTCTGGCTCTCCTCTCCTGCTAAGCTTTGTTTCCTGGCAGTAATTAAAACCTTCTGCCACTGCCATAGCTGCTGCTGGAGCCACCATAGCCACCTTGGTTTTGTGGTTTGGCAAAGTATTGGCCTCTACCACCATAGGGGGCCAGAGCTTCTGCCTCCAAAATTTCCTCCTTTCATGGGTCCAAAATTTGAGGATTGATTGTTGTAATTGCCAGAATTGTCATAGCTTCCGCCACCTCCAAAGTTCTTCCGTCATTACCAAATCCGTTTTAGCCATCCCCACTGCCACTGTATCCACCACCACCTCGACTGCCACCGAAGCCACCTCGACCACTGAAGTTCCCTTCACGACCAAAGTTGTAATTCCCACCAAAACCACCTCCACGAACACCACCAAAGTTTCCAGAACCACTTTGGCCTCTTTGGCTGGACGAAGCTCTAACCATCTCTTGCTTCGATAGGGCTTTCCTTACTTCACAGTTGTGGCCATTCACAGGATGGTATTTTTGAATGACAATCTTGTCTACAGAGTCGTGGTCGTCAAAGGTCACAAAAGCGAAACCTCTCTTTTTGCCACTGCCTCTGTCAGTCATGATCTCAATCACTTCAATTTTCCCATACTGTTCAAAATAATCTCTTAGATGATGTTCTTCAGTGTCTTCTTTAATGCCACCAACAAAAATCTTTTTCACAGTTAAGTGGGCACCAGGTCTTGGAGAATCTTCTCGGGAGACAGCCCTCTTTGGGTCCACAACTCTTCCATCCACCTTGTGCTGCCAAGTGTTCATGGCTGCGTCCACCTCTTCCATGGTGGAGGACTTTGGTGAACCCAAAGCCAGCCTCTGGAGCGCTTGGTGTTAGAGTCTCTCATTACCACACAGTCCGTAAGTATCCCCCATTGCTCAAAATGGCTCCTCAGACTCTCATCGGTTGTTTCGAAGCTCAAACCTCCGATGAAGAGCTTCCACAGCTGCTCGGGCTCTTTGGGAGACTCCGACTTAGACATGACGCTGATGGGACCCCTCCCAGTCTCCCCGACTTTAACGATGCTTACTCGGCGGCGTCCAGGGGCAGAAAGCCCCAGCACCATTTATTGAAGAGACTGTCTTTTTTCCAATGGAAAGTCTTTCCTGCTTTCTCGAATATTAGTTGACCATAAAGTTGAGGGTCCACTCCTGGATTCTCTATTCTTTCCATTGATCTATTTGTCTGTTTTTGTGCCAGTACCACACTGTCTTGATGACCACAGCTTTGTAGTACAACCTGAAATCTGGCATTGTGATGCCCCCAGATATGGTTTTCTTCTTTAAGAAGAAAGAACCATTGGCTATGCAGGGTCTTTTCTGATTCCACACAAATATTAAGATGATATGTTCTAACTCTCTGAAGAAAGTCCATGGTATTTTGATAGGGATTGCATTAAACATGTAAATTGCCCTGGGTAACATTGACATTTTCACAATATTAATTTTTCCAATTAATGAGCGTGGAATATTTTTCCATCTCTGTGTCTTCCTCAATTTCTTTCAGAGCTGTTCTGTAGTTTTTAGGGTATAGAGCCTTTACCTCTTTGGTTAGGTTTATTCTTAGGTATCTTATGCTTTTGGGTGCAATTGTAAATGGGATTGACTCCTTAATTTCTCTTCCTTCAGTCTCATTGTTAGCGATATGATGAATCACATTGATTGTTTTACGAGTGTTGAACCAGCCTTGTGTCCCAGGAATAAATCCCACTTGGTCATGGTGAATAATCTTCTTAATGTATTGTTAGATCCTATTGGCTAGTATCTTGTTCAGAATTTTTGCATCCATGTAAATCAGGGATATTGGTCTATAATTTTATTTTTTGGTGGGATTTTTGTCTGGTTTTGGAATAGGGTGAAGCTGGCCTCATATAACAAGTTTGGAAGTATTTCATCTCTTTCTATCTTTCTAAACAGCTTTCGTAGAATAGGTATGTTTTCTTCTTTAAACGTTTGATAGAATTCCCCTGGGAAGCCATCTGGCCCTGGACTTTTATGTCTTGGGAGGTTTTTGATGACTGCTTCAATTTCCTCCCTGGTTATCAGCTTGTTCAGGTTTTCTATTTCTTCCTGTTCCAGTTTTGGTAGTTTGTAGTTTTCCAGAAATGCGTCCATTTCTTCTAGATTGCCTAATTTATTGGTGTAAAGCTGCTCATAAAAAGTTTTTAAGATCCTTTGTATTTCCTTAGTATTGCTGGTGATCTCTCCTTTCTCATTCATGATTTTATTAATTTGAGTCTTCTCTCTCTTCTTTTTAATAATGCTGGCTAATGGTTTATCTATCTTATTAATTCATTCAAAGAATTAACTCCTGGTTTTGTTGATCTGTTCCACAGTTCTTCTGGTCTCTATTTCCTTGAGTTCTGCTTGAATCTTTATTAACTCTCTTCCTTTGTTGGGTGTAGGTTTGATTTGTTGTTTTCTCTCCAGCTCCTTTAGGTGCAAGGTTAAATTTGTATTTGAGTTCTTTCCAGTCCTTGGATGGATTCTTGTATTGCGATGTATTTCCCCCTCAGGACTGCTTTTGCTGTATCCCAAAGATTTTGAATGGTTGTATCTTCATTCTCATTATTTTCCATGAATCTTTTGAAATCTTCCCTAATTTCCTGGTTGACCCTCTCATCTTTTAGCAGGATGGTCCTTAACCTCCATGTGTTTGAAGTCCTTCCAAACTTCTTCTTGTGATTTAGTTCTAATTTCAAAGCATTATGGTCTGAAAATATGCAGGGGACAATCCCAATCTTTACGTATTGGTTAAGACCTGATTTGTGACCCAGTATGTGGTCTATTCTAGAGGAAGTTCCATGTGCACTTGAGAAGAATGTGTATTCAGTTGCGTTTGGATGTAAAGTTCTATAAATATCTGTGAAATCCATCTGGTCCAGTGTATCATTTAAAGCTCTTGTTTCTTTGGAGATGTTGTTGTGCTTAGAAGATCGGTCGATTGTAGAAAGCACTACATTCAAGTCACCAAGTATAAGTGTATTATTATCCAAGTATGTCTTAATTTTGGTTATTAATTGATTGATATACTTGGCAGCTCCCACTTTCAGGGCATCAATATTCATGTTTGTTAGGTCCTCTTGTTGGATAGATCCTTTAAGTGTGATATACTGTCCCTCTTCATTTGTTACTACAGTCTTTGGGATAAACTTTAGTTTATCTGATATAAGGATGGCTACCCCTGCTTTCTTTTGAGGACCACTTGAATGGTAAATGGTTCTCCACCCTTTTATTTTCAGGCTGTAGTGTCCTTACATCTAAAATGAGTCTCTAGTAGACAGCAAATAGATGGGTCTTGCTTTTTTATCCAGTCTGAATCTCTGCACCTTTTGATGGAGTCATTAAGCCCATTCACATTCAGAGTTACTATTGAAAGATATGAATTTAATGTCATCATGATACCTATTCAGTTCCTGTTTTTGTGGTTTGTTTCCTTGGGCTTCCTCTTTCTTTTGCATAGTCCCCCTTACTATTTCTTGCAGTGTTGGCTTGGTGGTCACATAGTCTTTCAGTTTCTGCCTATCATGGAAGCTCTTTATCTCTCCTTCTATTCTGAATGAGAGCCTTGCTGGATAAAGTATTCTTGGCTGCATGTTCTTCTCATTTAGGACCCTGAGTATATCCTGCCAGCCCTTTCTGGCCTATCAGGTCTCTGTGGAGAGGTCTGCTGTTAATCTAATATTTCTCCCCATAAAAGTTAGAGATTTCTTGTCTCTTGCTGCCTTAAGGATTTTCTCTTTATCTTTGGAATCTGCAAGTTTCACTATTAAATGTTGAGGTGTTGAGCAGTTTTTATTTATTTTAGGTTGGATCTCTCTATGTCTTGGATCTGAATGTATGTTTCCCTTCCCAAGGTAGGGATGTTCTCAGCTATGTTTGTTCAAATACATATTCTGGACCTTTGTCCCTTTTGGCGCCCTCAGGAACCCCAATTAAATGTAGATTTTTCCTTCTGAGGCTGTCATTTATTTCCCTTAATCTCTCCTCATGATCTTTTAATTGTTTTCCTCTTTTTTCCTCAGTTTCCCTCCTTGCCATCAACTTGTCTTCTATGTCACTCACTCATTCTTCTCCCTCATTAACCCTCATCGTTAGGATCTCCAGTTTGGATTGCATCTACCTTAATTGATTTTTAATTTCAGCCTGATCAGATCTAAATTCTGTAGTCATGAAGTCTCTTGAATCCTTTATGCTTTTTTCTAGAGCCACCAGTAGCTTTATAATTGTGCTTCTGAATTGGCGTTCTGACATTGAATTGTAATCCAAATTTTGTAACTCTGTGGGAGAGATGAGTATTTCTGATTCTTTCTTTTGGAGTTAGTTTTTCCTTCTAGTCATTTTGCTCAATGCAGAGTGGCCAAAAACAAGTTGTACTGGAAAAAGGAGAAAAAGAGAGATAGAAGAAGAAGAAGAAGAAGAAGAAGAAGAAGAAGAAGAAGAAGAAGAAGAAGAAGAAGAAGAGGAGGAGGAAGAAGAGGAAGAAGAAGAAGAAGAAGAAACAAAATGGGAGGGATGAACAAACAAAATAAAAAACAAGGGGGAGTATCCTCTGAGGAAGTTCCATGTGCACTTGAGAAGAATGTGTATTCAGTTGCGTTTGGATGTAAAGTTCTGTAACTTTATTCTGTTTATTTATTCTATATACTGTAAATCCCTCAACCTCCCCTGGAACTTTCCAGTGCTGCTTGGTCAATAACTTGCTTTTCCCCTGTCCTTTTAGCTGGTCTTCTGGGGGAGGGGCCTGTGTGCTGATTCTCAGGTGTCTGCACCTGGGGGATCTGCCCAGCCCCCTGCCAGGTGCACGGCTCAGTGGGAGCTGTTTATCCTGTGAGGCCCCAGCTCAGTCCCAGGTACAAGGTGACACCAGGAGGAACAACAGTGGCGGCAGCCAGCTGTCCACCTCTGGAGTTAGCTCCCACAGTAACTATCACAGCTCTCAGTCTGCAGGGGCCTGGATGCTCCGGGGGTGGGGGCCGCTGATCTGCACTGCTCGCCCCCCCCCCCCCGGCTGCAGGAGCGTCCTCGCTGTCCTGGGCCCTCCAGGCCTCTGCCTGTGCGAGCGGGGATGGAGGGGAGCGCCGGATCTTGGGCTGTGTCCCCCACCGCCCTGGGCTCTGGGGCCTGCGCCACTGGAATCTCGCTCCCGGGACTTGCAGCCCCCTCTGTGCGGAGCCGCCTCCGAGTTGCTCCTGAGGCCCAGCCAGGCACGCGCTGCAGCCCTTTAGGGAGCTCTGCCGCGGTGTGTGGTGCACTCTCACCTAGGGCGCAGTTCCCCTGTTAGTGCCCCTGGGAGCCTGAGGGCATCCCTGCCCCTCCTGGGATCTTGCTTGAACTCCTTGGGAGCGCCTTTCTGTCCGGGAAGGTTGGTGCAGCTCCTGCTTCTCTGGGACTGGGCTTTCCTGTCCTGGGGACACTCGCCCCGGCCTTAGCACGGCTCCTCGGGGGACCCCTCCCCATTGGATGCTTTTTTCTCTATTTTTTTTTCCATTTTCCTACCTTGATAAACGCACAAACTCTTCTCACTTTAGCATTCAGCTGTTCTCTCTTTAAGTCTCGGACCGAATTCGTAGGTTTTCAGAATGATTTGAAAGTTATCTAGGTAAGTTGGTGGGGGCAGGTGACTTGGGGATCCTACTCTTCTGCCATCTTGCCCCGCCCCCCTTAATTACATTTTAAATTATTTATTGTTACTGCCTAGAGATGCAGCTGATTTGGGGGGTATTATATAGCTTGCAACTTTGCTGAATTTTTGCTTTTATTTCCCTTGCCTCCAGATACACCTCTAGTAAGAAGTTGCTCTGGCTGAGGTCAAAGACATTGCTGCTGGTATTCTTTTCTAGGATTTTGATGGATTCTTTGTCTCACATTTAGGTCTTTCATCCATTTTGAATTTATTTTTGTGTACAGTATAAGGAAGTGGTCCAGTTTCATTCTTCTACATGTAGCTGTCCAGTTTTTCTTTCTTTTTTTTTTTAGACCAAATGATGAATAAATTTTTATTGATCTGGTTAGTATTTGTCCTGATCCCAGGATACAGATACAATAATAAGTTGTGGGTTAGAGTTTTTAAATTTACTCATTAATCCACTCAAATATATTCTCTGAGCACCTCTTCTGTGTCAGGCACTGTGCTTGGCATAGAGGATATTAGCAAACAAGATAGACAGAAAAAAAAAAAGATAGACGGAGGTAGACATCAAACAGTGACAGGTGTGGAGCATCTGAGTGGCTCAGTTGGTTAAGCATCTGACTTTTTTAAAGATTTTATTTATTTATTCATGAGAGACACAGAGAGAGAGCCAGAGACACAGGCAGAAGGAGAAGCAGGCTCCATGCAGGGAGCCCGACATGGGACCCAATCCTGGCACTCCGGGATCACACCCTGAGCCAAAGGTAGATGATCAACCACTGAGCCACCCAGGCATCCCAAGCATCTGACTCTTGATTTTGGCTCAGGTCATGATCACAGCCTCCCAGCTCAGAGGAGATCTGCTTGACCAGTTTAGCGCCTGTCTTCAGCCAGGGTGTGATCCTGGAGCCCAGGATCGAGTCCCACATCCAGCTCCCCGCATGGAGCCCGCCCCTTCCCCTGCCCATGTCCCTGCCCCTCCCTCTGCGTCTCTCATGAACAAACAAATAAAATCCCCCCAAAAAGAAATATCTTCAAGTCAAAGGGAAAAAACCTGGTTGCTAGGTAAAGAATACATTGGGGCAGGAGGGTCAAGGGATGAAGCAGAGCGATCCATTAGAAGGCTACTGTTATTGTCCAAGTGAGAGATGATACTGGCTCAAATCAGGTAGTGGTAAGAAGGGGTCAGATTCTGGATGCATTTTGAAGGTTGTCCAGTTTTTCTAACACCGTTCATTGAAGATGCTGTCTTCTTTCTATTGGATATTCTTTCCTGCTTTGTTGAAGGTTAATAGACCATAGAGTTGAGAATCCATTTCTGTGTTCTCTAATCTGTTCCACCGATCCATGTGTCTGTTTTTGTGCCAGTACCATACTGTCTTGATGATCACAGCTTTGTAATAGAGCTTGAAGTCTGGAATTGTGATGCCTTCTGCTTTCTCTTTTCTTTTCTCTCCTTTTTTTGGATTGCTTTGGGTATTTGGGGTCTTTTGTGGTTCCATACAAATTTTATAATTGTGTGTTCTAGTTCTGTGAAAAATGCTAATGGTATTTTGACAGGGATTGCATTGATTGTGTAGATTGCTTTGGGTAGTATAGACATTTTAACAATGTTTTTTCTTCCAACCCAAGAACATGGAATGTTCTTCCATTTCTTTGTGCCCTATTCAGTTTCTTTTGTAAGTGTTCTATGGTTTTCAGAGTACAGATGGTTGTTTATTTCTAGGTATATTTTGTGCAGTTGTAAACGGAATAGATTTCCTTGATTTATTTTTTTGACTGCTTCGTTATTGGTATATAGAAATGCAACAGATTTCTGTACATTGATTTTGTATCCTGTAACTTTGCTGAATTCATGTATGAGCTCTAGCAATTTGTTTGGTGGAATCCTTTAGGTTTTCTAAATAGAGTATCATGTCATCTGCAAAAAGTGAAAATATGACTTCTTCCTTGCCAATTTGGATTCCTTGTATTTCTTTTTTATTGTCTTATTGCTGAAGCTAAGACTTACAATACTATGTTAAGTAGTAATGGTGAGAGAGATCATCCCTGTCTGGTTCTTGACTAGGTGAAAAGCTCTCAGTTTTTCCCCATTGAGGATGATATTAGCTCTGGGTCTTTCATATAGGGCCTTCATGATATTAAGATATGCTCCATCTCTACCGACTTTGTTGAGGGTTTTTTTTTTTTTTTAATCAAGAATGGATGCTGTATTTAGTCAAATGCTTTTCCTGCATCTATTAAGGGGATCTTATGGCTCTTATCCTTTATTTTACTAATGTGGTGTATTATTGATTAATTTGTGAATATTAAACAATCCCTGCAGCCCAGGAATTAATCCTATATGATCGTGGTGAATGATTCTTTTAATGTACTGTTAAATTTGATTTGCTAGTATTTTGTTGAGAATTTTTGCATCCGTGTTCATCAGGGATATTGGTCTGTGTTTCTCCTTTTGAGTGGGGCCTTTATCTGTGTTTAGAATCAAAGTAATGCTGGCATTGTAGAAAGAGTTTGAAGTTTTCATTCCATTTTTACTTTTTAGAACAGTTTGAGAAGAATAGGTAATAATTCTTTAAATGTCTGGTAGAATTTCCCCGGGAAGAAATCTGACCCTGGACACTTGTTTATTGGGAGATTTTTGATTACTGATTCAATGTTTTGCTGGTTATGGGTTTGTTCAGGTTTTCTATTTCTTCTTGTTCTAGTTTTGGTAGTTTGTATTTTTCTAGTAATTTATCTATTTCTTCCAGATTGCCCAGTCTGTTGGCATACAGTTTTTCATAATATTCTCTTATAATTGTTTGTATCTCTGTGGTGTTGGTTGTGATCTCTCCTCTTTCATTCATAATTTTATTTATTTGGCTCCTTTCAATTTTCTTTTTGATAGGTCTTGCTGAGGGCTTATCAGTTTCATTAATTCTTTCAAAGAACCAGCTCTTAGTTTCATTTCACTCTTGTTGTCATTGCATCCAGTAGGTTTTGCATCTCAGTTATAGCATTTTTATTTCAGCCTTACTAGATTTTAGCTTTTATCTGTGTAGTAAGGAATTCCCTAGTGTCTTTGATGCTTTTCTCAAGCCCAACTAGTATCCTTAAGAATGTTTTTTGGGATCCCTGGGTGGCACAGCGGTTTGGCGCCTGCCTTTGGCCCGGGGCGCGATCCTGGAGGCCTGGGATCGAATCCCACGTCGGGCTCCCTGCATGGAGCCTGCTTCTCCCTCTGCCTGTGTCTCTGCCTCTCTGTCTCTCTCTGTGTAACTATCATGAAAAAATAAATAAAATCTTTAAAAAAAAAAAAAAGAATGTTTTTTTAAGTTTTTAGTTATACCTGTTTTGATTAAATTCCTGGTTTTACTTCTGTTTTTTTCTTTTTCGGGTGAATTCCTCTGTCTTGTCATTTTGTCTAAGTCCCTGGTTTTTGTTTGTATGTTAGGAAAGCTATTACATTCCTGCTCCTGAGCGTAATGGCTATATTTAGAAGAGGTCCTACACTACCTTGGGCCTGGTGCTTCAGGAGGTATTCAGAGCATATATTCTGCTGTTGTGTTTTGGCTGCTTCTTCTTTCAGGTCAGTCCTCAGCAGAGTTTCTCCTTGCCTGCAGTGAGGGTGTTTGGACCTTATCCACTGTGTGGCAAGCTTTAACTAGGTGTGTTTTGGTCTTTGTGTTAAAAGAAGCTTGATCCTATTTCCCCTTGAGCTGAAGCTTTGTAGTGCTCTATCATCTGCACACTTGGTGCATGTCAGGTGTGTGTAGTGGTCTTCTGGGGCAAACTTGCTGCTGATTCTCAGGCAGACTTGCTCTAGTGGAGATACACCTTCAGTGGGCCGGGGCGGGGGGTGAGGTTTGGTATAAGTGGCTCCAGCCTTCACTGGGGGATGTTGTGTTCCTCACTGAAGTTGCTTAGTACTTAAGGGGGTGGAGGAATAGCATTGCCTCACACTCTTGGTCCAAAAGCAGGGAGTTTAAACCTGCCATTCCTCAGGAAGCCCTCACAGAAGGGCAAACAATCTCCCTTCTTGTGTACCTGGCTACCATAACATTCCTGCCTTCATCCTGTCTGTGTCTGAGTTGTCTGCCTGCCAGATGAAACAGCACTCCTGTGTTTTATCTCAGGTGTGTAGCTTGGTTTTCAAAACTTCAAATTTGAGGAAACCATAAATCCTTGCTGATCCTCTGGGGGAAGGTCTTGCAGCACTGTGGCCAGTGTTGGTTTGTCCCAGAAAAACAGTCTCACAACCACACAGCAGTTTGGAGTTTATAGTAAAATGCAGCAAAATGGCACCACCAAGGATTTTTGCCCTCATCAGGCATTTCTGTTCCTATGCTAGTGAACAAGGCAGCACCTTGTGGCCCACCAGCTATTTGTACTCAGAGAGGCTGTACCACCACTTCCAAATGCACTCCAAGAAGGGGAACTATCTCTCCCAGTGAGACCCAGAGGACCCTCAGACCATGCTGCCTTCTCCAGGGCCTCAGCCTTCCTTCTCCACAAGGAGTACCACTAAGCCCACCAGGCTTGATTCCAGCTATGATGTGAACTTCTAAAACTTCAGACTTTGAGCTCTGCTGCTTATAAAAAGTTGTGGTAGTCCACCCCTCTCCCTTTCCCAGTAAGTGGTTTTGGGAAAGAGTTTTTCTTGTGCAATCCCCTGCTTGCTTTCTCTCTTTCTCCCTGTCTTTCCTTCTGTCTCTCTCTCTCTCCCTGTCTCTCCTGTCTCTCTCTCTCCCCTCTCTCCAAGTCTCTCCCTCTGACTCCCTGTCTCTTTCTCTCCCTGTCTCTCTCTATCCCTTTCTCTCCTTCTCTCTCTCTCTCTCTTCCCGTCTCTTTCTCTCCCCCCCTTTCCTTCTCTCTGTCTCTCTCCCCGCTCCTACTCTCTCTCTCTCCTTCTCCCCTGACCTCATGATCATGGCTAGCTCCACTCCACATCATCCACAATTCTTTTCTCTCTCAAATCCACTCTCTGCAGCTCTTTCCTTCCACGATGTGGCCATTTTCCTACATCTAGATTTGCAGTTTTTTTTTTCTCAGCCCTCAAATTGATTTCTTGGGTGTTCAGAATGATTTGATATTCATCTAGCTGTGTTTGAGGGAGGAGGCAGGCTAGGGTCCACCTACTTCTTTGTCATCTTAACTGAGGTGATCATGTTTTTTGTCTCTCATCGTGCTAATATCATGTGTTTCGTTGATTTTTATATGTTGAACAATCCTTGCTCCCAAGAATAAATCCAAATTGATGGTATATATTCTTTTTAAGGTGCTGTTGAATTCAGTTTGCTTGTATTTTATGGAGGATTTTGCATCTATGTTCATTGGGGATATTGGTCTATAGTTTCTTTTCTTGTAGTATCTTTGTCTGGATTTGATACTAATGAATGTTGACCTCATAGAGTGAGTTTGGAAGTGTTCCTTCTTCTTCAATTTTGGGAAGAGTTTGAGGAAGATCGGTGTTAATTTTCCTTTCAGTGTTTGACAGAATCCTCCAGTGAAAGCATCTGGTCCTAAGCTTTTCTTTTTTGGGAGATTTTTGGTTACTGATTCAATCTCCTTACTAGTTATATATCTGTTCAGATTTTCTATTTCTTCATGATTCAGTCTTAGATTCTGTTTCTAGGAATTTATTCATTTCTCCTAAGTTATCCAATTTGTTGGCATATAATTATCCATAGTAGTCTCTTAAGAACCTTTTTATTTCTGTGGTATTGCTCTTTCATTTCTGAGTTTGTTATTTGAGTCTTCTCTCTTTTTCCCTTGGTATTTAAGGGTTGATCAATTTTGTTAATCTTAAAAACAAAACAAAACAAAGCAAAACAACCACCCACTGTCAGTTTTGTTGATTTTTTTCTATTATTCTTCTCTTCTCTATTTCATTTATTTCTAATATTTATTATTTCCTTCATTCTCCTTTTTTTCTTTTTTCAGGTCATTGAGTTGTAAAGTTAGATTGCAGATCTGAGATTTCTTTTTAATCTAAGTATTTACCACTACATCTGTCCTTCTTAGTACTGCTTTTGTTGCATCCTCATAAGTTTTGGTATGATATAGTTTTGTTTTCATTTGGCTCAAGATATTTTCTAAGTTCTCTTGGGATTTTTTTTCTTTGACTCATGGGTTGTTTAATTTCTACATATTTGTGAATTTTCCAGTTTTCTTTCTGCTGTTCATTTCTACTTCCATTGCATTATGATCAGAGAAGATACTTATATGATTTAAGTCTTCTTTTTTTTTAAAATTTATTTATTAGTCACACAGAGAGAAAGAGAGAGGCAAAGACACAGGCAGAGGGAGAAGCAGGCTCCACGCACCGGGAGCCCGATGTGGGATTCGATCCCGGGTCTCCAGGATCGCGCCCTGGGCCAAAGGCAGGCGCCAAACCGCTGCACCACCCAGGGATCCCTTAAGTCTTCTTAAATTAAGATTTGTTTTGTGCTATAACATGTAGCCTATTTTGGTTAAAATTCCAGGTATGCTTGAGAAGAGTTCGTATCTTGTGGTAGCATTCTGTATCTATTAGGTCTATTGGTCTAGAGTGTTGTTCAAGTCCTCTTTCCTTAGTGATGTGGCTGTTCTATACACTATTGGAAGGAGAGTATTGAAATCCCTTCCTATTATTGTAGTGTTTTCCATTATTGAAAGTGGGGTGTTTCTTAAATTCCACATATGAGTAAAATCATATAGTATTTTGTTGGAGGGAAGAAAGAGAAAGAGAATTCGTAAGGGACTCTTAGAGAACATATTGAGGGTTGATGGGAGGGAGGTCGGTGAAGGATGCGTGAAGGGTATTAAAGGAGGGCACTTGTTATGATAAATGCTGGGAGTTGTATGTAAGTGGTAAATCCCTGAACTCTACTCCTAAAACCAATATTTCGCTGTATGATAACTAGCTAGAATTTAAATAAAAATTTGAAAGGAAAAAAAAAAAGAAAATGGAGTCTTGAAGCCTCTGACTATTATTGTGTTGCCATTTCTCCCTTCATTTTTGTCAATATTTGCTTTGTATCTTTGGGGTCTCTGATGTTTGGTGTCTATGTAGTTATAATTGCTGTATCTTCCTGTAGAATTGACCCTTTTATCATGTATAATGTCCTTCTTCTCTTACTACTGTTTTTTTTTCTTCTTACTACTGTTTTTGATTTAAAGTCTATTTTGTGTGACAAGAGTATGGCTTCCCCTGCTCTCTTTACATTATTATTTGCATGGAAGATCTTTTTCATCCTTTGCTTTTCAGGCTAGGTGTGCCTTTACATCTCAAGTGAGTCTCTTAGCAAATGATCTTTTGTTTTATTTAATCCATTCTGCCAGTTAGGTCTTTTTGTTGGGGACTTTAACTTACTCACATTTAAGTTAATTACTTAATTACATTAAGTTAATTTAAGTTAATAAGAAAGGACTCACTATTGCTGTTGTTGATTGTTTTCTATATGTCTTACAAGTATTTGGTACCTCATTTCCCCTCTGGTTCCCTTCCTTTGTGTTTCATTGATTTTGTGGTGACGTGCTTTGATTCCTTTCTCATTATCTCTTGTGTATCATCTATAGGTATTTTGTGGTTAAAAATACATAAAATGTCTTTCCTATCTCTGCTGTGGTAGGGCCAATTTAAAATAAAGAATCTGAACAATCATTACCATTGTCCTAATCTGTGCCCAGCGCTGAACCATCAGTTGATCCATGTGGACAGTCTTGTCCGTCAGTGACAATCCCAACAGGATGACCCTTTCTGCCTGCACCAACTTCCCAACCTCATGACCATGCACACAGGGTTGGGGAGAGTGGGATTCTCGTACATGGATTCCAGAATTACTGGTTTCTAGGAGACATGACTATCAGCCTGGCAGACTTACTTCCAGAGGGGGCTGTTAAAATCCACACAACTTCCAGAAAGCCGTAAATTCCTGTTTTCTCCAGTAAAGTCCTCCCCATTCCTAAGGCCAGAAAGGAAGGGGACGAGAAATCACCAGGGACAGTGACAAAGGGCCTCATTTGGTTTCCACTCCACCCTGAAATCCCTCCTTACTCAAATGATAAAGGAAATCCCTTTCACTTCTACTGGGTCACACTCCCCTCTTGAGGCTCTGAAGGGAATAGCACATTGTCTCCCCTGACTGGCTGTTTTCCTCATGCTCCTTCCAGGGGTGACCTGAGAGGGCAGATTGTGCGAGACATGTCTGGGGAGGCCATATAATTGGACTCACAGTCAGTGTTTATTGTCTGCCAGGCTGAAGGCACTCAGACCACCTTGGAGTGATCCTATGTTGGGATCCTATGGACAATTGGACACATTCCATGCTGAGGGGCTTTATTGGCTCCTATACCTGTGAGGAACCTTCAAAGGAAGCAGGTCTATGATAGTAAGTAGTGGATTGAGCTATCCTGGGTCCCCAGAAGACAGGCTAATAAACTAAAATCCACCTTTCTGAGCCCAGTTGGGCCAGCTACTTCTTCACCACATGTGATTCCCTCCCACAGAGGATACAGAGTGTGCAGAACTCAGGAATGTATGGTGGGGGGTGGAGGCACACACTACAAAGGCAAATGGAGGAGGCTTCTCTGAAGGACAGGTTTTGAGGCAGACCTCAGGTTGAATTGTTTAAAACACAGCCTGCAGGTATGGCAGGTACTTGCAGCATCCTGGGTGGCTGGGCTGTTGGAGGTCTTGCTCCTGCCTAGGGTCTTCCCCATGGCTCTGGGTGCTTGTGCTGCAATACCCACTGCCCTGGGGCATCTGTTCCAGCATTCCAGCAAGACCCTTCATCCTGATTGGTTCCCTCAGCACCATAAAGTGCATAGAGTTGGCGCAACAAGAGAGGACTTGGGTCAGAGAAGGTGGGAATGTCTTTAACTATAGAGGCAGCAGTGGCCTGGGAAGGAAGCCATTACACTGTGGCCTGGCCAGCCCTTTGGGCACTTTGGTCTGAAACAGTAGAAGGCTGCTTCAAGAGAAGTATAGCTGCCCCTTGCCAATGGTCCCACTTCCCATGCACGTGTGGCTACCTTAGGGGCCAGGAGGATTGGGACCCCTTTCTGGGTCTGAGTATGCTGTAGCGCTGAGTGCTGTGACAGAGACTGGTTACCTTTCTGTGGGACAGGCACATGCAGGGGGTCTTCAGGGAAGACAACTTGACACTCTGAGGCAGCCTGAAGGAGGTAGTTGGTAGTAGAGGGTGTCATCAGACCTCAACTACTTCTGCAGCTTTTAGAACTGTGAAAAAATTCTTGTGAGGGGACCGTGGAGGCTAGAGAAGGAGCATGAGCACCTGCTGCCTCCACACTGGCTGCGAACAGAGCCAGGTGAAAGCTGGGCCTTGGGTGAGCCAGAGGTGGTAGTCCTATAGCTGTTAGAGGTAGTACTGCCTTTCCTGGAGCCATAATGTTCTCTTCTTCCTCAGGCCTTGGGCTTTCAAGCTCAGTCAGTCTCCCATCTTCCCTCCTTCCTCTACAGACAGGATCATCCATTAAAGTTGCCTAAAAACAAGGCTCCTATAGGGAGCCTTTGGCATAACCCAAACTCAGGTTTGTTTTTGCCTATTTTTATTTATTTCTTTTAAGACCACCTCCTTACAATCTCCAGAGAGAAAGTACAAAACAAGAAACAGACTTGATTTTTTCAATTTTAGTTTTATTTATTCATGAGAGACACAGAGAGAGGGGCAGAGACACAGGCAGAGGGAAAAGCAGACTCCATGCAGGGAGCCCAATGTGGGACTTGATCTCGGGACTCCAGGATCACACCCTGGACTGAAGGCAGGGACTCAACCATTGAGCCATCCAGGATCCTCAGACTTGATTTTACATACATAAACAGTGTGCTGGACTTTAAAGCACTACTGATAACATTACAGAAGAACTTCACCTAACTCCAGGGCACTTCAATATTTCAGAAGAGTAGGTAAAGCATGTTCTCTTTATTCTCCTACTGGATGTTCTCAGGTGTAAGTCACTGCTCCTGCTTTTTGACATATATTCCATGTAGAAGATATGGAGCCTAGAAATCACACTGACAGTTGCAGTAGGCCATAGGATGCCTAGATACCCCAGGATACCCAACATACAAAAACTGCCCCCTGTGGGTTGGCCCCAGCCATACTGACCTTATCATGGCCCAGTTCTGAGGGAGTATTTGTGGTGAGCCTGTCATGTGAAGGCACTGGGCTATCCATACTCACCACGTGTAATCCTCACTGACTATGAGGCAGGACCACCATGATCTAGGTGAGATGTGGTGCCAGGAGACTGTTCTGAGGGCCAAGGTCAACATGTAGTGGCCTAAGCCGTTGGGCCTAGGCAGTCTACCTCTCTTCAAATTCCAGGGCAGGGTCAACAATGGTGCTATAACAAGGAAATTTTGCCCAACTGATAGTCAGGTTGTCATTAAGCTGTAATAATTATGACAGGATGGTGTTGGTACAGAGAAGTATAAATGGGCCATGCAGTGTAATAGCACATCCAGCAGCAGAACTTACTATAGATGGAAATCCAGTTTATAATAAAGCTTGCAGATCAGTGGGCAAATTGTGGGCTGAGAAATCAATTTGCCAGAGCAATTTGTTATCCATATGGAAAATGAAATAAAATTGGATGTTTGTTTTAAACCATAAATAAAAATAAATTGCCAATGGGCTAAAGACCTAAAAGTGAAAATTAAACATTTAAAACTGTTAGAAAAATTTGCAGGAGACTATATTTATGAGTTTTCTGTAAGGATTCCATAAACAAGACACAAAGTGTAAATCATATAAGAATTTGACATCATAAAAAACAGCAACAAAAACAAAAAGCCCATTAACAGGGAGAAAATAGTAGGTTAGTGTACAGAATGCATAATGAAGTTGCATAAATCAATAAGAAAAATATATAAAAATTTATGGGTAAGTAACATGAAAAGGCATTTCCCAGAAGAGAAAGTGTGGGCTGCCCAGAAGAATGTGAAAAGACACTATGTCTCATTAATCAGCAACATGCCACATAAAATCACAGTGAAATACTATTTTACACCCACTAGACAGCCCTGAACAAAAGTTTCTGACAATACGGAAGTCCTGTTCACTGTTGGAAGCAGGTCCATCACTGTCAAGAGGAGGGTAGTTTGGCAGAAGAAGTGGAGGGATGCACCCCTCACACCCAGCAGTTCCAGTCCAATGAATAGAAATGTAGAGAATAGAGAATAAGGCACTCCACTGACCATGAACTTAATTCAAAGGGTCAAGGCCAACATCCAAAAATAGAATAGAATTGAAAATATCAACAGTGCACTAAAGGTAGTTAGAGCACACATTATTTCAAGGAATTCTTGTAAACCTATATGTATTGAGTTAAAATAAAGAACTGTTTTTCCTCTGCAGATCACAGTAAAAAAACTGATTGAAAGCCTCTATTTTGAAGGAATGGCTGTCTGTACATCAGGAACAGCCAAGTTGTTTACTGTAGCACTTGAAAGAACAAAGAACTGTAAGCAAATGAAAGGACTGGCAATCAGAGAACAGATTGTGGGACACTCTAAAAGTGGGGTATTACAGAGGAGAAATACATGCACCAGAATTGTGCCTAGCCATAGATGAGCATCAGAGACTTTTTAAAAGATTTTATTTATTTATTCATGAAAGACACAGAATGAAGGCAGAGTCATAGGGAGAGGAAGAAGCAGGCTCCTCGCAGGGAGCCTGATGTGGGACTTGATCTCGGAACTCTGGGATCATGCATGCCCTGAGCCAAAAGCAGAGGCTCAAGTGCTGAGCCACCCAGGTGTCCCAAG
This sequence comes from Canis lupus baileyi, assembly GCF_048164855.1. Classification (NCBI taxonomy): domain Eukaryota; kingdom Metazoa; phylum Chordata; class Mammalia; order Carnivora; family Canidae; genus Canis; species Canis lupus. The sequence continues at coordinate 25,729,339 of NC_132857.1, read as the reverse complement.
CTTCAGAGACTTAAAGCTGAGTAAGAAAAGAAAATTACACAGGACTTTCTTCAGAATGATGCCATATATACAACATATAAAAATTACAAGCCACAAGGACAGTATATAGTTTAAGAATTAACCTATATTGAATGAAAGTATAAAGGGATGCATGGGGCTAACAATAAATACCAAATTCAGGACAGTGGTTACTCTGGATGGAAGGAAGTAGAGGCAACTGGGGAAAGTATATGAGAACAGTGTTTTATTTCCTAAGCTAGTGGTGGGTACGTGGGTATCTACTATGCAATTTTTATATGTTTTGGTATCTTTTAAATAGTACCAAATTAAAAAATTATCTTTTAAAAAACTGTCTTCTGGGAACTTTATCAGTTCCTTACACCGGTCAGTCCTATCCACCCCAAGATGAGGTTTCAGGGAAGATGTGGGCACCACCCCCTCAGGAAAACAGGAAGGAGGTTCTTTATTGAGGCATAGAAAATGGGACCCTCCCACCTCACTGTTTGCTCTTGTGCACAAGGCCCTATCTCCTCTGCACTAAGCAACTTGTATCTCCTTAACCCAACTGTACATGCATGCCCATCTCCACGCTTTGGCTCAGGACCTGACATCCCTGGGCCTGCATCCAGTGTCATTATCCTTATCCTTCAAGATGTAGCTTGGGGCCTCCTTGAAACTTCTCCTGAAGAGTATCACTGACCCGTGCCCTTCTGGGGGTCAAGCACCCCTGTGAGCATCACTCCAACAAATCAGTTTCCTCCCTGGGTATCACTGCCTGTGTGGTGATCTTCCTAGTGGGCCTCAGCTCCCAGAGGGCAGGGACTATTTAGAAGTTATTTGCCATATCATCAGCTCTTAGCATAGATAAGACACTTAGTATACACCAGATGATGAAGGAATGGAATTAAAATGTTCTTTAAAAAAAAAAATCAAACAATTATTTGCATCTCCTGTCTTGATAGTTAAGATGATGAACCATATGGTGGAGGACACAGAAAACTGACCCCTCATTCCCTGAAAAAATGTTGAATGATGAGAACAGGATGGTGGCACAGACAACCTGGATTCCAACCACGTTGGTTGGAATCCAACCTATGGTTGGTTAGCATCATGAAACTCCAATGACAGTAGTAAAAATGAATCTCCTCTCATTTCCTCCCTTCTTTTATATTTTAGATTTTGGAGAATCATTTTGTCTCTATATGTTTCCTTTCCTTAAAAATTACCTGCCTCACATCAAAAAGAAAATATTCAGGGATAAATTTAACAACAACAAAAAAAGCACAAGACTAGTGCACTGACAACTACAAAATATTGTTGAAAAGAATTACAGACCTAAATAAATGGAAAGACAACCATGATCATGAATTAAAACATTTAATATTATTAAGATGTCCATACTCTCCCAAATGATCCCTAGATTCAACACAATCCCTATCAAAACCTCAGGGGGGGCCTCGGTGGCTCAGTAAGTTAAGCATCTGACTCTTGATTTTGGCTTAGGTCATGGTCTCAGGGTCATGAGATCAAGGCCCATGTATCAAGCCCCATGTCAGTCTCCTCAATATGTGAGGATCCTGCTTGGGATTATTTCTATCGCTCCCTCTGCCCTTTCCCCTGACTCTCTCTCTCTTTCTCTATCTTTCTCTCTCTCTCTCCAGAATAAATATTATTTTAAAAAATCCCAGCTAAGGGCACCTGGGTGGCTCAGTTGGTTAAGCATCTGCCTTCAGCCCAGGTCATGATTCTGGGGTCCTGGGATCCAGCCCACATTGGCCTCTGTACTCAGCATGGAGTCTACTTTTCCCTCTTCCTCTGCTTCTCTCCCTGCTCTCTCTCTCTTAAATAAATAAGTAAATAGAATCTTTAGAGCTTCCATGAAGCTATATTAATCAAGCTAGCATGGTACTGGCATTAAGTAGAGATATATAGATACATGGAATAAAAAAGAAGCCAGAAATAAACTCTTAATTCACGGTCAATTGATTTTTGGCAAGCATGCCAAAATAATTCAATGGGGGAAAATCTCTTCAACAAATGGTACTGTGACAACTGGATATTCAAATGTGAAAGAATGAAGCTGGAGCCCTAACTCATGTCATATATAAAAATTAACTCTAAACAGATGATAAACATAAGTGCATAAAACAACAAAACTCTTAGGAGAAAGCAGAGTAGTAAATCTCTACGAACTTGGGTTAGGCAATGGTTTCTTATATATTATGACAAAAGCACAATCATAAATAAATTGGATGTCATCAAAATGAAAAACTTTTGTACTTAAAAGAACACAATCAAAAGTGAAAGGACAACCTTCAGAATGAGAGTAATTATTTGCAAAATATATATCTGACAAAGGTCTAGTATCCAAAATATACAAAGAAGTATAACAACAGTAAAAAGACAAAATCCAAACTTAAAAAGGACAAAGATTTTAGTAGACATTTCTCCAAGTGATCAATAAGTACACGAAAAGATGCTCAACATCATTAGACATCAGGAAAATGCATCAAAATTACAGAGATATCATTTTTATCCACTAGGATGGCTATAATAAAAAGTGTTGGAAAGGATGTGCAGAAACTGGAACCTTCATAAATCATTAGTAAGACTGTATGAGGGTGCAACTGTTGAAAAAGTTTGGCAGTTCCTCAAAATGTTAAACATCGAGTTGCCATATGGCCTAGAAATTCCACTCCTAGGTATATACCTTAAAAAAAGCCATACATCCAAAAAAAATTGTACTTGAATATTTATAGCAACATTATTCATAGTAGTCAAAAAATAAAAGCAAAAGCTACTCAGATGTCTACCAGCTTATTAATGAATAAATAAAATGTAGTATGACTACAGAGTAGAATATTATTCAGCCATATGATACACGTGACACCATAGATGAATCTGAAAACATTACATTGCCTAACGGAAGCTGATCCAAAAAGACCACGTATTATGATTCTATTTATATGAAATGTCCAGAATAGGAAAATCTGTAGAGACAGAAAATAGAGGAAAGAGGACACTAGCAAATATAGGGTTTTTATTTTTTTTTAAGATATCATTTATTTATTCATGAGAGACACAGAGAAAGAGAGAGAGAGGCAGAGACACAGGCAGAGGGAGAAGCAGGCTCCATGCAGGGATCCTGACATGGACTCGATCCCAGGTCTCCAGGATCAGGCCCTGGGCTGAAGGCAGCTCTAAACCGCTGAGCCAATATAGGGTTTTTAAAAGAAAGGACAAAACTATTTTAAAATCAGAACTATGTGAAGGTTGTACAATTCTGTGAATACACTAAAAATCCATAGAACTTTCCATTTTAAAAGGGTAAATTTTATGGTATATAAATCATATTTCAATACAGCTCTTATAAAAGAAATTACCTGCCAGAGCAGCAGCCCATGAGGGTGTGGGGGCCGGCCTTAAGTATTTCACAAAGTCTGACAGACCCAGCTGCTGAGTCTTGCTGAGGCAGCCCAGATGTCAGCAGGTACATCTCAGGCCAACAAGACAATTAGGTTATTAATACCTCCTTACCAACAGAGCATGTTTGCCTTTACTTTACAACCCTATTTAAGTAAATAGGCTCATTTGGTTGAAGGTGACTGTTGAGTGTTAAATGGCAGTAAACAGACATTACTGCTCACTCTATGGCTTGGGGAATTCCCCAACAGAAACCTTGACTTGACTGTTGGTTTGAGCCTGTCATCCAGCAGGGACTGCCCATGGACCCGGTTTGTGATTTCACCATCCAAGCACTGTCTGTTGGCTTACCACCATGAAGGGACAAGTGTCACTTGCCTTCATGGTGACATGTGTCACCTCAGGCAATGGTGTTTGGCATTTAGGATAGCCCAAGCTTCCTAAGGCCTATTGTTTCCCCTTTTGAGCCCTAAAGGAAGCTATGAGGAGCCAGCACACCACAGACTTACCTCCTCAGTGCTTCCAGATGGCGTAAGGACCTTTTCCCCCTGGCTTACCTAAACTCAGGCATAGTTGGGTCCAGGCCCACCTGATTCCCATGGTACTGGGGCTGAACCACCATTGCTGGGTCACCAGTGGGTGTGTTCCTTGGTTGAAGGAAGGGTCAGGTGTTAAGGTATGTCTCTAACCTGAATCACTCAACCTCTCTGGGCTCAAAATAGAAATAAGTACAGCTATTTTGCAGGGGTGTTGTTAAAGGAAGGCAAACACACACTTTGGGCCAGACAGATGGTTAGTGCTCAATACATCATCTGGTTATTCTTAGGCCAGAGTTTCCATAAAACTTAGTCTTTAGTCTTCTTAGTCTTTTCAACCTTTACTCTCAAATTCCACCTCCTTTGCCCTCAAAACCCAAGCAGAATGTGTGGACGAAATTGAAGAAGGCTGGCCCTGCTTCATGGCTTCAAGTTGACTGTGAACCATGAAGCCTTTTGTTTCTGCATTTCCAGTTTAAAAACACCTACCTCAGAACTCTTTGGAGCTCTCTGCCCTCTCTCAGCACTGCTACTTTCCATTTTATCTCTGTCTGACCTTGACCATTTGCCCCTAGATTGTGATCTCTTCTTTAGTAGTAGGTGTGGGTGATCAGCCTTTAATTAACCACATTTGTGCTGTACCCCAAAAGCTCAAGGGACCTATGTGGAAGGACAGATAGCAACAATGTGATGAATTACTTTCTCTGTCTTCTTCCTTTTCACCCCAGCCCTAAGTCCCCACCACTGCTATCATTATCTAGCAGCCTAAGAATTAAGGAATTGGAAGAGACCTCTTAAGGTAGCCTGGGGCCCCTAGAACGATAGTGAAATTCATTCCCATCTCATTGATGGAAGAAAAAGATGTGTGAGTAAAGCGCCAAGAATCTTCCCTAAGGATCGGGCAGGTGTCTTCTGATTGTACTTCTGATGGCTGTACTTCAGGAACTGAAGTTTGGAATTTTCTAATACCATCCATTCATGCATCCAACCATTCATCCATCTATCTATCCCTCTATCCATTCAGACATCCACCCAGACATTCTGGGCACTATCTTAGCTTGGTACTATATACCAGAAACTTTATAATACTTTAACTTTTCCTTAGGGAGCTCATAGATATGTACACACAATAACACATAAAAATCACATTAAGTCAGAATCTCACTAGCTACAAACAGCAATAAACAAAATGCTGCAGCTAAGGGTGCATTTGCGTTGGAAAAAACCAGGAAGTCTTAGTGAAGAAGAAGGTTTTCAATGGATAAGAAATGGAGTGAAGCTGGGATTTCATGATGAATGGAGATGATTAAGGGAGAGAATGGCTGGGGCAAGGGATGCTGCTGGCGTGGGGTTGACTCAGCATCCTGACTGGGAATCCCAGTGCGGCTCAATAGTTTTATATGTAATCTCAATTAAAATATAGGAGTTTGGACTTCAAAGTCTTCCAGGTCAGATGTAAGAAAGCTTTTTCTGTAAAAAGCCAAATAGTAAATATTTTAGGCTTTTTAGGCTATATTATTTACTGTTGCAAATACTCAACACTGTTGTAACAAAAGTAGCTATAAATATTATGTCAATAAATGGGTGTGACTGTGTCCAAAAAATTTTATCATGGACTTTAATCAAATTTTATATAATTCCATGTGTCATGGAAAGATTCTTTTCCTTTTTTATCCATTTAAAAAATATATATCAAACGACATATGTGACTTCACCTTCTGTCCTCCCACAAAGATCAATAATTAGACAGATAGCCACTAACATAAACAGCTTTGGGAGAGCTCTGGAGTCCACTTAAGAAACTTTAGCAACAAAGTAGGATAAAAGCATAAAAATAACTGTAAGAGAAGGAAAACAGCTTCATTTTGCCTACATCATCCCAAGTCAGCATTGCTCAGCACCAACAGAGAATTTCCTTACTAGAAAGAAGTCCTATCACTAGGAAAATTTTATCCAATCTAGATGGGTCTTACTTTGGTTCTATTCAACCCAAATTGGCAAAGCTTAGATGTATAGGAACAGCTAGAAACAAGGGAAGAAAATGAAGAAGCTACCAGTAGCTAAGTATAAGAAAGAAAAGCAGAGGCTACCAGTGACAGCCATGCTGCAGGAGCAGTTAAACTTGCTCTGTGATAAACTCAGCAGATTTTCTTACTGAAAAAACAGTCAGCATAGCCACCCTGGGCCCTTGGCAGATTTCACCACCTTTCTCCCAACAGTTTTTTATGTCTGCTGACACTTAAGTCCTACCCTACTTCCTCCACTCCCTACCTCTACAGCCTAAGAACTACAATGGCAGATAGACCAGGACTTTGTGGCTTCACAGTACAAGACACCAGCTTAGACCCCTAGAGCTAACCATCCTCCCCACTATGCATGTACTCAGAGCAAACCCCTCCAGCTGTGCACCTGCATGCCTGCAACCTAACTTCCATCACCAGCCTCTATTACTGTATACATGCCAGTAAGGGTGGGGGAGACATTGAGCAGCCAAGGAGATCATGTTGATAACCAGGGTAACTACAGCTGCCAGTGAGCCTATATAGTTTGGCTCTGGCCCTTTCTTCCTGCCTTGGCACACCCACTAGTTTCTGCAATTAGCCCTTGCCACTACACAGACACCAACAGTTGATCCCTGCAGCCAAGTGTATGTACATCATCGTCTCCAGCCATCACACTTGGAACCCTGAACCACTAGACCCAGGGATACAGTATGTTCCATTTTCCTCACCTGCAGGCAAAAGTCCTCCTTTACTGAAGCCATTTCATAAAGTCTGGAAGAGAGGAGGGAAGGCAAGATGGCAGAGGAGTAGGGATCCTTAACTCACGTGGCTCCATCAACTTACCGAGATTACTTTCAACTCATCCTGAAAACCTATGAATTCAACCTGAGATTTAAAGAGAGAATAGCGGGAGGGACAAGATGGCAGAAGAGTAGGGTCCCCAAGTCACCTGTCCCCACCAAATTACCTAGATAACCTTCAAATCATCCTGAAAATCTACGAATTCGGCCTGAGATTTAAAGAGAGACCAGCTGGAATGCTACAGTGAGAAGAGTTCGCGCTTCTATCAGGTAGGAAGACGGGGAAAAAGAAATAAAGAAACAAAGGCCTCCAAGGGGGAGGGGCCCCGCGAGGAGCCGGGCTGAGGCCGGGGCGAGTGTCCCCAGGACAGGAGAGCCCCGTCCCGGAGGAGCAGAGGCTGCACCAACCTTCCTGGGGGGAAAGGGGCTCCAGGGAGGTGGAGCAGGACCCAGGAGGGCGGGGATGCCCTCGGGCTCCCGGGGACACTAACAGGCACCTGCGCCCCGGGAGAGTGCGCCGAGCTCCCTAAGGGCTGCAGCGCGCACGGCGGGACCCGGAGCAGCTCGGGGTGGGGCTCGGGGGGGGGCTCGGCGGAGGGGGCTGCGGGGCGGGAGGGGCTCGGGTGGGCTCGGGGGTGGCTCCGCGGAGGGGGCTGCGGGGCGGGAGCGAATCCAACAGCGCAGGCTCTGGAGCACAGGACGCCGGGACACAGCCCAGGATCCGGCCTCCCCCGGGACAGGCAGAGGCCGGGAGGGCCCAGGACAGCGAGGACGCTCCTGCCCCAGCTGAGCAGATCAGCGGCCCCGCCCCGGAGCCTCCAGGCCCTGCAGACCGAGAGCTCCGGAGCTACTGCGGGGGCTGACTCCAGGGCTCCAGAGCTGGCCCCACCACTGCGGTTGCTCCTCCTGGGGCCTCACAGGGTAAACAACCACCCCTGAGCCCTGCACCAGGCAGGGGGCAGAGCAGCTCCCCCAAGTGCTAACACCTAAAAATAGCACAACAGGCCCCTCCCCCAGAAGACCAAATACAGGGACAGGGGAAAAACAAATTATTGACCACGCAGCACTGGAAAGTTCCAGGGGAAGTCAAGGGACTTACAGTATACAGAATCAGAAGATACTCCCCCGTGGGTTTTTTTCTTTCTTTCTTTCTTTCTTTCTTTTTTTTTTTTTTTTTTTTTTTTTTTTTTTGCTTTTTGCTTTTTGATTTGTTTGCTCCTTTTCCCAATACAAATTGTTTTTGGCCACTCTGCACTGAGAAAAATGACTAGAAGGAAAACCTCACCTCAAAGGAAAGAATCAGAAACAGCCCTCTCTCCCACAGAGTTACAAAATTTGGATTACAATTCAATGTCAGAAAGCCAATTCAGAAGCACTCTTATAAACCTACTGGTGGCGCTAGAAAAAAGCATAAAGGACTCAAGAGACTTCACGACTGCAGAATTTAGATCCAATCAGGCAGAAATTAAAAATCAATTGAAGGGATGCAATCCCAACTATAAGTCCTAACGATGAGGGTTAACGAGGTGGAAGAACCAGTGACATAGAAGACAAGTTGATGGCAAAGAGGGAAACTGAGGAAAAAGACAAACAATTAAAAGACCATGAGGATAGATTAAGGGAAATAAAGGACAGCCTGAGGAAGAAAAACCTATGTTTAATTGGGGTTCCCAAGGGCGCCAAAAGGGACAGAGGTCCAGAATATGTATTTGGACAAATCATAGCTGAAAACTTTCCTAATCTGGGAAGGGAAACAGGCATTCAGATCCAGGAAATAGAGAGATTCCCACCCCCAAAATCAATAAAAACCGTTCAACACCTCCACATTTAATAGTGAAACTTGCAAATTCCAAAGATAAAGAGAAGATCCTTAAAGCAGCAAGAGACAAGAAATCCCTGACTTTTATGGGGACTAGTATTAGGGTAACAGCAGACCTCTCCACGGAGACCTGGCAGGCCAGAAAGGGCTGGCAGGATATATTCAGGGTCCTACATGAGAAAAACATGCAACCTAGAATACTTTATCCAGCAAGGCTCTAATTCAGTATGGAAAGAGAGATGAAGAGCTTCCAAGACAGGCAGGAACTGAAAGTATCTGTGACCTCCAAACCAGCTCTGCAAGAAATTTTAAGGGGGACTCTTAAATTCCCCTTTAATAAGTCCAGTGGAACAATCCACAAAAACAAGGACTGAATAGATATCATGATGACACTGAACTCATATCTTTCGATAGTAACTCTGAACGTAAACGGGCTTAATGACCCCATCAAAAGGCGCAGGGTGTCAGACTGGATAAAAAAGCAGGACCCATCTATTTTCTGTCTACAAGAGACTCATTTTAGAAGGACACCTAATCCTTGAAAATAAAAGGTTGGAGAACCATTTACCACTCAAATGGTCCTCAAAAGAAAGCAGGGGTAGGCATCCTTATATCAGATAAACTAAAATTTACCCCAAAGACTGTAGTGAGAGATGAAGAGGGACCCTATATCATACTTAAAGGATCTATCCAAGAAGAGGACTTGACAATCATCAATATATATGCCCCAAATGTGGGAGCTGCCAAATATATCAATCAATTAATAACCAAAGTGAAGAAATACTCAGATAATAATACACTTATACTTGGTGACTTCAATCTAGCACTTTCTTAACTTGATAGGTCTTCTAAACACAACACCTCCAAAGAAACCAGAGCTTTAAATGATACACTGGACCAGATGGATTTCACAGATATCCACAGAACTTTACATCCAAACTCAACTGAATACACATTCTTCTCAAGTGCACATGGAACTTTCTCCAGAATAGACCACATATTGAGTCACAAATCGGGTCTGAACTGATACCAAAAGATTGGGATAGTCCCTTGCAGATTCTCAGACCATAATTCCTTGAAAGTAGAACTAAATCACAACAAGAAGTTTGGAGGACCTCAAACACATGGAGGTTAAAGACCATCATGCTAAAAGATGAAAGGGTCAACCAGGAAATTAAGGAAGAATTAAAAAGATTCATGGAAACTAATGAGAATGAAGATACAACTATTCAAAATCTTCGGGATGCAGCAAAGGCAGTCCTGAGGGGGAAATCCATCCCAATACAAGCATCCATTCAAAAACTGGAAAGAACTTAAATACAAAAGCTAACCTTACACATAAAGGAGCTAGAGAAAAAGCGGCAAATAGATCCTACACCCAGCAGAAGAAGAGAGGTGATAAAGATTTGAGTAGAACTCAACGAATCGAGACCAGAAGAACTGTGGAACAGATCAACAAAACCAGGAGTTTGTTCTCTGAAAGAATTAATAAGATAGATAAACCATTAGCCAACCTTATTAAAAAGAAGAGAGAGAAGACTCAAAATAATAAAATCATGAATGAGAAAGGAGAGATCACTACCAACACCAAGGAAATACAAACGATTTTAAAAACATATTATGAATAGCTATATGCCAATAAATTAGGCAATCTAGAAGAAATGGACGCATTCCTGGAAAGCCACAAACTACCAAAACTGGAACAGGAAGAAATAGAAAACATGAACAGGCCAATAACCAGGGAGGAAATTGAAGCAGTCATCAAAAACCTCCCAAGACACAAAAGTCCAGGGCCAGATGGCTTCCCAGGGGAATTCTATCAAACGTTTAAAGAAGAAACCATACCTATTCTACGAAAGCTGTTCGAAAAGATAGAAAGAGATGGAGTACTTCCAAATTCATTCTATGAGGCCGGCATCACCTTAATTCCAAAACCAGACAAAGACCCCACCAAAAAGGAGAATTACAGACCAATATCCCTGATGAACATGGATGCAAAAATTCTCAACAAGATACTAGCCAATAGGATCCAACAATACATTAAGAAAATTATTCACCATGACCAAGTAGGATTTATCCCCAGGACACAAGGCTGGTTCAACACTCGTAAAACTATCAATGTGATTCATCATATCAGCAAGAGAAAAACCAAGAACCATATGATCCTCTCATTAGATGCAGAGAAAGCATTTGACAAAATACAGCATCCATTCCTGATAAAAACTCTTCAGAGTGTAGGGATAGAGGGAACATTCCGCAGAATCTTAAAAGCCATCTTGAAAAGTCCACAGCAAATATCATTCTCAATGGGGAAGCACTGGGAGCCTTTCCCCTCAGATCAGGAACAAGACAGGGATGTCAACTCTTACCACTGCTATTCAACATAGTACTGGAAGTCCTAGCCTCAGCAATCAGACAACAAAAAGACATTAAAGGCATTCAAATTGGCAAAGAAGAAGTCAAACTCTCCCTCTTCACCAATGATATGATACTCTACATAGAAAACCCAAAAGCCTCCACCCGAAGATTGCTAGAACTCATACAGCAATTTGGCAGGGTGGCAGGATACAAAATCAATGCCCAGAAGTCAGTGGCATTTCTATACACTAACAATGAGACTGAAGAAAGAGAAATTAAGGGGTCAATTCCATTTACAATTGCACCCAAAAGCATAAGATACCTAGGAATATACCTCACCAAAGAGGTAAAGGATCTATACCCTAAAAACTATAGAATGCTTCTGAAAGAAATTGCGGAAGACACAAAGAGATGGAAAAATATTCCATGCTCATGGATTGGCAGAATTAATATTGTGAAAATGTCAATGTTACCCAGTTCAATTTACACGTTTAGTACAATCCCTATCAAAATACCATGGACTTTCTTAGAGAGTTAGAACAGATTATTTTAAGATTTGTGTGGAATCAGAAAAGACCCCGAATAGCCAGGGGAATTTTAAAAAAGAAAACCATAGATGGGGGCATCACGATGCCAGATTTCAGGTTGTACTACAAAGCTGTGGTCATCAAGACAGTGTGGTACTGGCACCAAAACTGACACATAGATCAATGGAACAGAATAGAGAACCCAGAAGTGGACCCTCAACTTTATGGTCAACTAATATTCAATGAAGGAGGACAGACTATCCACTGGAGGAAAGACAGTCTCTTCAATAAATGGTGCTGGGAAAATTGGACATCCACATGCAGAAGAATGAAACTAGACCACTCTCTTTCACCATACACAAAGATAAACTCAAAATGGATGGAAGATCTAAATATGAGACAGAATCCATCAAAATCCCAGAGGAGAACACAGGCAATACCCTTTTTGAACTTGGCCACAGTAGCTTCTTGCAAGATACATCCATGAAGGCAAAAGAAACAAAAGGAAAAATGAACTATTGGGACTTCATCAAGATAAGAAGCTTTTGCACAGCAAAGGATACAGTCAACAAAACTAAAGACAACCTACAGAATGGGAGAAGATATTTGCACATGACGTATCAGATAAAGGGCTAGTTTCCAAGATCTATAAAGAACTTATTAAACTTAACACCAAAGAAACAAACAATCCAATCATGAAATGGGCAAAAGACATGAACAGAAATCTCACAGAGGAAAACATAGACATGGCCAACAAGCACATGAGAAAATGCTCTGCATCCCTTGCCATCAGGGAAATACAAATCAAAACCACAATGAGATACCACCTCACACCAGTGAGAATGGGGAAAATTAACAAGGCAGGAAACCACAAATGTTGGAGAGGATGCGGTGCATGGTGCAGCCACTCTGGAAAACTGTGTGGAGATTCCTCAAAGAGTTAAAAATAGACCTGCCCTACGACCCAGCAATTGTACTGCTGGGGATTTACCCCAAAGATGCAGATGCAATGAAACGCCGGGACACCTGCACCCTGATGTTTATAGCAGCAATGTCCACAGTAGCCAAACTGTGGAAGGAGCCTCGGTGTCCATCGAAAGATGAATGGATAAAGAAGATGTGGTTTATGAATACAATGGAATATTCCTCAGCCATTAGAAATGACAAATACCCACCATTTGCTTCGACGTGGATAGAACCGGAGGGTATTATGCTGAGTGAAGTAAGTCAATCGGAGAAGGACATACATTATATGTTCTCATTCATTTGGGGAATATAAATAATAGTGAAATGGAATAGAAGGGAAGGGAGAAGAAATGGGTAGGAAATATCAGAAAGGGAGACAAAACATAAAGACTCCTAACTCTGGGAAGCAAACTAGGGGTGGTGGAAGGGGAGGAGGGCGGGGGTGGGGGTGAATGGGTGACAGGTTCTGAGGGGGGCACTTGACGGGATGAGCACTGGGTGTTATTCTGTATGTTGGCAAATTGAACACCAATAAAAAATAAATTTATTATTAAAAAAAGTTTAAAAAAGGAAATAATAGGAAAAAATAAAATAAAGAGAGAATAGCTGGAACACTACAGAGAGAAGGCTTTTCACTTTTAACAAGGTAGGAAGGCAGAAAAAATAATAATCCAGTGGGGGAGGCGCCCTGCGGGAAGCCGGGCTAAAGCCAGGGGCGAGAGCCTTGGGGAGGGGAAAGCCAGCATTGAAAAATCCGCACCAGATTTTTCTCGGACTGAAAGGTGCTTAACAGGAAAATCAGGCAGAACTGCAGGAGGGGCAGTGGAGCCTCCAGTTTCCCGGAGTTACTAATAGAGGAAGTGTGACCAGGGGGCAGCGCGCCACACAGTGACTGATCTCCATAAAGGGCTGGAGTGCCCACCTGTGGGGCCTCGGGAGAAGCCAGTTGGTCAGGCGGCGGTTCTGGACGGAGGGGGCTGCGCCCTCTTGCCTTCAGGAGTCTCGTCCGGGGAGCGCGATTCCAGCAGCACAGGCCCCAGATCCAAGGGCACCAAGCAGACATAGCCCCCATCTTGCAATCCCCCTGGGACAGGTGGAGGCAAGGATGGCACAGGACAGCAAGGCCGCTCCTGCCGCTGGGCGCCCCGAGCTGTGCTGATCAGCGCCTCCGCGCCTCCCCAGGAGCATCCAGGCCAGTGCGGACTGGGAGCTGCGGTAGTTACTGCGAGAAGCTGAATCCAGAGCTGGGGACCTGGCTGCTGCTAGTGTTGTTCCTCCTTGTGTGACCCTGTGCCTGAGAGAGGTGGGGCCGCCAGGGGACTGGGGCCTCATGGGCTCAACAGCTCCCACTGCGCCTGGCACCCGATGGGGGTCGGGACAGCTCCCCCAAGTACACACACCTAAGAATTAGCACAGCAGGCCCCTCCCCCAGAGACCAGTTGGGAGGACAGGAGAAGAGCAAGTTCTTGACCAAGCAGTGCTGGAGAGCTCCAGGGGAAGTCGAGGGATTTACTATATATAGAACCAGAGGGTACCCCTCCTTTTTCTCCCCACTCCTTTTAAAAAAAAAAATCTTCTTCCTTTTTCCAGTACAACTCGTTTTTAGATCAGACTGTTAATTTCCATTTTTTCCCCTCTTTTCCCACCTTAACTATAATATTTCACCTCCTCTTCATTTTTAAGATTCTTCCTTTTTGACTTTCATATTTCTACTATTACAGGTCCTAGATATATTTTCCACTTCTAGATTCCCTTCAACATACTCAGTTTAATTTTGGGAGATATACACGATATGGGGTTTTTTGTTTGTTTTGTGTTTTTTTGTTTTCTCTGCCTCATTTTGTTCTACAATGGGGGAAGTTAATACCTTCTAAAATATGACCAGCATGCACCCAGAACCAAGTGGTATACCATGCTAGTTCATTCTGTGAGATTCCTCATTCCCATTCTGCCCCCTTCTTTTATCTCATTTATGTTTTGGTGGTCAATGTTGGGGCTCTCTACAAGTATTTCTGGTTTATATAAATTTGTGACTGAGCATCTTCTAACATACAGAACTTAATATACTCAGAACCAAGGGGATCACCCTTTTGAACCCCTCAGGTAGACTACATACTCCCTCCACTACAACCTCTTCAGCACCACCATCTCCCAGTCGCTCCCCCATCTTTTCTTCTCCTTTTTTTTTCTTTTTCTTTCCTTTTTTCTTTTCTTCTCTTTTCTTCTTTAAGTTTCCTGGCCTTTTATTTTTTTACTACTTTGTTTTAAAACTTGTTTTTCACTGTAGTGGTCCTTTTGTTTTATTTCATTCTGGTCTTTGTTTTCAATTTCTGGTCTCTGACCATGGCAGAATCATCTAGGGTGAAATTTATTTAGTTCGTGGTTGATATTATTGACTCAGCCCACTCATACAACCACTCTGCACTGAGAAAAATGACTAGAAACAAAGAACTCAACACAAAAGAAAGAATCAGAAACAGTACTCTCTCCCACAGAGTTACAGACTTTGTTATAATTCGATGTCAGAAATCCAATTCCGAAGCACAATTATAAAGCTACTCGTGGCTCTGGAAAAAAGCATAAAGGAATCAAGAGACTTCATGACTGCAGAATTTAGATCTAATCAGGCAGAAATTAAAAATCAATTAGGTGAGATGCAATCCAAACTGGAGGTACTAACGATGAGGGTTAATGAGGTAGAAGAGTGAGTGACATAGAAGACATGTTGATGGCAAGGAAGGAAGCTGAGGAAAAAAGAGAAAAACAATTAAAAGACCATGAGGAAAGGTTAAAGGAAATAAATGACAGCCTCAGAAGGAAAAATCTACTTATAATTGGAGTTCCAGTGGGTGCCAAGAGCACAGAGGGCCAGAAAGCATATTTGAACAAATCATAGCTGAAAACCTCCTAATTTGGGAAGGGAAACAGGCATTCATATCCAGGAGATAGAGAGATCACCCCCCAAAATCAATAAAAACCATTCAACACCTCGACATTTAATAGTGAAACTTGCAAATTCCAAAGATAAAGAGAAAATCCTTAAAGCAGCAAGAGACAAGAGATCCCTACTTATATGAGGAGAAATATTAGATTAACAGCAGACCTCTCCATGAGACCTGGCAGGCCAGAAAGGGCTGGAAGGATATATTCAGGGTCCTAAATGAGAAGAACATGCAGCCAAGAATATTTTATCCAGCAAGAATCTCATTCAGAATAGAAGGAGAGATAAAGATCTTCCGAGATAGGCAGAAACTGAAAGACTATGTGACCATCAAGCCAGCACTGCAAGAAATAGTAAGGGGGATTCTGCAAAAGAAAGAGGAAGCCCAAGGAAACAATCTGCAAAAACAGGGACTGAATAGGTATTACGATGACACTAAATTCATATCTTTCAATAGTAACTCTGAATGTGAATAGGCTAAATGATCCCATCAGAAGACGCAGGGTTTCAGACTGGATAAAAAAGAAAGAGCCATCTATTGGATGTCTACAAGAGACTCATTTTAGACATAAGGACACCTACAGCCTGAAAATGACAGGTTGAAGAACCATTTACCATTCAAATGGTCCTCAAAAGAAACCTGGGGTAGCAATCCTCATATCAGATAAATTAAAGTATATCCCCAAGACTGTAGTAAGAGATGAAGAGGGACACTATATCATACTTAAACAGTCTATCCAACAAGAAGACCTAAATCATGAATATTTATGCCCCTAATGTGGGAGCTGCCAAGTATATCAATCAATTAAGAACAAAAGTAAAGACATACTTAGATAATAATACACTAATCCTGGGAGACTTCAACATGGCACTTTCTGCAAATGACAGATCTTCCAAGAACAACATCTCCAAAGGAACAAGATACACTGGACCAGATGGATTTCAGATATTTACAGAACTTTACATCCAAATGCAACTGAATACACATTCTTGATACACTGGACCAGATGGATTTCAGATATTTACAGAACTTTACATCCGAACGCAACTGAATACACATTCTTCTCAAATGCACATGGAACTTTCTCCAGAATAGACCACATACTGGGTCACAAATCAGGTCTCAACTGACACCAAAAGATTGGGATTGTCCTGTGCATATTTTCAGACCATAATGCCTTGAAACTTGAACAAGTTTCTTTACAAGAAGAAATTTGGGAGAAACCCAAACACGTGGAGGTTAAAGAGCATCCTGCTAAAAAATGAAAGGGTCAACCATGAAATGAGAGAAGAATTAAAAAGATTCATGGAAACTAATGACAATGAAGATACAACCGTTCAAAATCTTGGATACAGCAAAAGCGGTCCTAAGAAGGAAATACATCATAATACAAGCATCCCTCAAAAACTTGGAAAAAACCCAAATACACAAGCTAACATCGCACTGGATGTTATGCTATATTTGGCAAACTGATTTCCAATGAAAAAATATACAAAAAATGTCTAGAAGAGGTGACTCTTTCTTCAAATGTACAGATAACTATACAAATCTACAGAGGTAATGAAGAATCGGGGTAACAGGCACCAATGCAATACAGTAAACCTCCTGTAACTAGCACCAAAGAAATGGAGATCCAGAAATTGCCCAACAAAGAATTCAAAATAAAGTTTCTAAAGATGCTCAGAGAGCTACAGGTGATATAAATAAACAATTTAATGATATCAAGCAAAGAGTATGAGAACAAAATGAGAAGTTGAATAAAGAGATTAAAAACATAACAAAGAACCAAAAAGAAATTTGGAGCTGAAGAATACAATGACTGAAGAATTCAACATAGAGGTTCAACAGCAATTAGGCCAAACAGAAGAAAGGATTAGAGAGCTAGAAGACAAGAACAATTGAAATTATCCAATAAGAGGAGTAAAAAGAAAAAAAAAGGAATGAAAAGGAACGAAGGAAGCTTACAGTACTAATGGGACACCATTAAGAGAAATAATGTACTTATCACTGGAGTCCCAGAAAGAGAAGAGAGGAAAAAGGGAGTAGAAATAAAGCCTAAGATGTTCCCATACATGGAAATAGATTTGAATATCCAGGCTTATGAAGCTAAAAGGTCACCCAAAAATTTCAATGCAAAACAATCTTCTCTAAGACATGTTGTAATCACACTGTCTAAAAGGAAAGACAGAATTTTAACAGAGAGGGTCAAAAAGAAAAAACAATTCTCTCATTCAAAAGAAAATAAATAAGTTCTGGAGATCTAATGTGCAGCATGATGATTACAGTTAATAATACTGTATTATATACTTCAAAGTTGCTAAGAGATTAGATATTAAGTATTCTCACCACAAAAAATAAATAATTATGTGAAGTGATAGAGGTGTTAACTAGCTAACACTGCTAACACTATGGTAGTAGTTATTTGCCATTTATAAGTGTATCAAACCAATGTACTTTACTCTTTAAGTTACACAATGTAATATGTCAACTATATTTCCATATAACTGGAAAAAATTATCAGTAGCAAATAAAAAATAAAAAAATAAAATATAAAAACCATTCTTAGTTTGTGGACCATATGGAATGTGGTCTGAAAGACAGATTCTTCTGAGCAGTTTGTTAAGTCAAAAACTATCTGAGTTTTCTACCTAAAGTTCTAACCAGGAGGCCAAGATGAGGCTGAGGCATCTTGACTCCTAATTATTTCCCCAAGATTCTAGTACAGCTGGCCCAAAACTGAGTATTCAAAATTACTGTGGCTGGTGGGAGAGTCTTTGATAGTTTCTATTCAGGGGTGTAATGTTGTTGATAAATCTCCTGAGTTGAAATATAGAGGATGGACTGAATGAGTTGGAACTAAAGTCAGAAAGCCCTACTAAAGGGCTCTGACCTGGGTCCAGGGACAGCACAAGAGTCTTGAAGCACAGCAGTGCTGGAAAGACCAACAGAGGCAGAGGATGGGTTAAAGATAAATGCTTGAGAGAAAGAATAGAAGAACTGATAGAACTTGTCTGGATATAACAAATTGGACAAACATAGAAGGTTTAGAATGCCTTATGAAGCTGGGGAGATGGGAACAGTGAAAACTACAGATTTTAAATGAAAATGCTGAGATCAGGTTGGAATGTGTGATGCATGGAGGTGTCTGTGGGATAGCCTGTGATCTTGAGAACCATGATGATAACTGAGATTGACTACAGGGGTAATAGGTATCTACTGAAAGTCTTTAATCTAGAAGTGCAACATGGAGGATTTAGAACTTAAGGAAGGTTGCATTGGTGTGGAAATTGCAGTGTAGATGGGGTACATAGGAGAGAGATCAACCACTTAGGAGGTGATGGTGCTTGTCCAGGTGAGAGATGGTGGGGACTCAAGCTGGGAAATGCAAGGGTGCTACTAAGTGCTCTCTCTAAGGAAGAGTATTAATAAGATTTGTGAGCTCCTTTTGATGGAAATAAAGTAGCTATTAATTCATCTGGATTATAAATCCCCTCGTTCATACTTGGAATCTTCTTAAAGTGGGGCCACTGTATGCCTGTCTAGGACAGGGAAGTCATGTGGGAGAAGGCCCACTGGTTCCTTTTTGCATCTCCTAGAAGCTGTCTGAGAGACTGCTTATCTCCTGGCAGGTTCAACACTTCTTTGCTTTTTGCTTAATAGTCCTACTCTTACCCTGGCTTCCCAATTGTGCTTTCTTAGGAATGATGGCCACAAGGAGCCAGAGCCTCACCTGCTTTGTGCTCAGGACTGGACTAGTTGATAGTGCATATTAGTTCTTCATGCTTAATGGGTCATGTCTATCCTTTCCCCCAATGGCTGCCATATTAGAGAACAAGCCAGGTTCACATGTCTGCTCATTGTAGGCTCCACACTGTGGCCTAGTCTGAGGAAACCTCTCCCAATCCTCTTTGTTAATGAGATAAATAAAAAATCAACAAGGTATAGGCTTTTAAAAAAAAAAAGATTTTATTTATTTATTCATGAGAGACACACACACTTTCCTTTCTTTCCCCCATGTTCATTTGTTTTGTTTCTTAAATTCCACAAAGAGTGAAATCATGTGGTATTTGTCTTTCTCTGACTAACTTGTTTCGCTTAGCATAATACCCTCTAGTTCCATCCACCTTATTGCAAATCGAAGATTTCATTCTTTTTGATGGCTGAGTAATATTCCATTGTATGTATATACCACTTCTTTATCCATTCTTCTGTCGATGCACATCTGGGCTTTTCCCGTAGTTTGACTATCATGGACATTACTGCTATAAACATTGAGGTGCGAGTGCCTCTTTGAATCACTATGTTTGTATCCTTTGGATAAATACTTAGTATACAGTGCTGGGTTGTTGGGTAATTCTATTTTTAACTTTTTGGGGACCCTCCATACTGTTTTCCAGAATGGCTGTTCCAGTTTGCATTCCCACCAACAGTGTAAGAGGGTTCCCCTCTCTGCATCCTTACCAATGTCTGCTGCTCCCTGAGTTGATCATTTTAGCCATTCCTACTGATATAATGTGGTAACTCATTGTTGTTTTGATTTGTTTTTCTCTGATGATGAGTGATGTGAGCATTTTTTCATGTATCTGTTAGCCATTTGCATGTCTACTTTGGAGAAATGTCTGTTCATGTCTTCTGGCCATTTCTTAACTAGATTATTGGGGTTTTGGGTGTTAAGTTTGATAGTTCTTTATAGATGTCGGATACTAGCCCTTTATCTGATCATTCATTTGCAAATATTTTCCCCTATTCTGTAAGTTGTATTTTAGTTTTGTTGACTGTTTTCTTTACTGTGCAAAAGCTTTTTATCTTGAGATCCCAATAGTTCAATTTTGCTTTGTTTCTCTTGCCTTTGGAGATGTGTTTAGCAAGAAGTTGATGTGGCTGAGGTCAAAGAGGTTGCTCATCATGGCTCTCAGGATCACAGGCTATCCCATAGATACCTCTCCTCTAGGATTTTGATGGATTCCTGTCTTACATTTAGGTCTTCTAGCCATTTTGAGTTTAGTTTTGAGTTGGGTGTAAGAAAGTGGTCCAGTTTCATTCTTCTGTATGTGGCTGTCCAATTTTCCCACCATTTGTTGAAGAGACTCTTTTCCCATTGGAAATGCTTTCCTGCATTGTTGAATATTAGTTGACCATAGAGTTGAGGGTCCATTTCTGGGTTCTCTATTCTGTTCCATTGATCTATGTGTCTATTTTTGTGTTAGTACCATACTGTCCTGACGATTATAGCTTTGTAATACAGCTTGAAGTCTGGGATTGTGATGCCTTCAGTTTTGGTTTTCTTTTTCAACATCCTTTGGCTGTCCAGGGTCTTTCCTGATTGCACACAAACTTTAGAATTGTTTGTTCCAGCTCTGTGAAAAATACTGGTGATATTTTTATAGGGATTACATTGAATGTGTAGATTGCTTTGGGTAGCACAGACATTTTAACAATATTTGTTCTTATAATCCATGAGCATGGAATGTTTTTCCATTTCTTTGTGTCTTCCTCAATTTCTTTCATAAGTGTTCTATAGTCTTCAGAGTAAATATTTTTTTATCTATTTGGTTAGGTTTATTCCTAGGTATCTTATGGTTTTTGCTGCAATTGTAAATGGGATTCCTTGATTTCTCTTTCTGCAAGCCTCATTATTGGTGTATGGAAATGCAACAGATTTCTGTACATTGATTTTATATCTTGTGATTTTGCTGAATTTCTGTATCAGTTCTAGAAATGTTTTGGTGAAGTGTTTCAGGCTTTCTACATAGAGTATAACATTATCTGTGAAGAATGAAAGTTTGACTTCTTCCTTGACAATTTGGATGCCTTTTAATTCTTTTTTGTTGTCTGATTGCTGAGGCTAGGGCTTCCAGAGCTATGTTGAACAACAGTGGTGAGAGTGGACATCTCTGTCATATTCCTGACTTTAGGGGAAAAGCTCTCAGTTTTTGCCCATTGAGGATGATACTAGCTGTGAGTCTTTCATATGTGGCCTTTATGATGTTGAAGTTTGTTCCTTCTCGTCTATTTTCATTTCCAATTTTAGTACTTTGAGTCCTCTTTTTATTTCCAATCTAGTTAGAGATTTGTCAATTTGGTTGGTTGAGCTTTTCAAAGAGCCAACTTTGTGTTTTTTAACTTTTTCTAATATTTTTCTATTCTCCATTTTATTTATATCCACTTTAAACTTTCTTATTTCCTTCTTTCCACTGACTTAGTTTGTTTTTCTTTTTCTAATT
Organism: Canis lupus baileyi; assembly: GCF_048164855.1. Lineage (NCBI taxonomy): Eukaryota > Metazoa > Chordata > Mammalia > Carnivora > Canidae > Canis > Canis lupus. Next base: position 25,707,741 of record NC_132857.1, on the reverse strand, counting down.
TCTGATGGGGCAAAATCAGGTTATTGATTTGATATCTTTCTTATTTTGATTTTTTTAATATTTATTTATTTATTTATTTATTTATTTATTTATTTGAGAGAGAGAGAGAGAGAGAGAGAGAGAGAGAGGGAGAGGCAGGCAGAGGGAGAAGCAGGCTCCATGCAGGGAGCCTGATGTGGGACTCAATCCCAGGTCTCTAGGATCAGGCCTGAGCTGAAGGCAGGCGCTAAACCGCTGAGCCACCCGGGCTGCCCTCTTTCTGATTTTTAAATGTGTGGATTGTAGATATTAATTTCTCTCTTGTACTGATTTCTCTGTATCTCATAAATTTTGGTATGTGGAGTTCCATTTTTACTTGTATCAAGATGCTTTCTAATAAAGCTTTCTGATTGTTTACTCAGCCTCATTGAATCTGCAGATGAGCCCTTCCAAGGAATTCTTTATTTTGTTAACAGTATTTTTGATTTATCACAAATTCTTTTGATTCCTTCCTTAGAAGTCTTTAGTTTATATTACCACAGATATTACATATTGCCTACTTTTTCTCATTAGAGCTCTTAACATATTAATAATACTTATTTTATAATACTTACCTGATAATTCCAATATGTTTGAATCTAGTTCTGATGATAGCTTTGTCCTTCAGACTTTGTTTCTTCTTGACTTTAGCCAGCTTTATAAATTTTTATTGAAAACTGGACATATTATATAGGGTAATAGGTAGTGAGGCAAATAGGCTTTTAGTGTATGCATTTACATTAATCTGGCTGTTAGTCTGGTTTAATATTTGTCATAACTAAAGGTACCAGAGGCTTCATATTACTCTAGTGAACTTATTTTTCCTCCCTCCTACACTTTTTTCCCCTTCTTCCTCCTCACACTCGCCCTCCTCCCCTTCCTCCTTCCTGTCCTTCTCCATTGTCACTGCCTTCTTCTCTTTATCCTCCTCTTTTTTTCTTTTTCTCCTTTTCCTCCTCCTCCTCCTTTTTCTTCTACTCTTCCTTCTTTTTCTTGTTCTTCTTCTTCTTCCTCCTCTTTTCCTTATCCATCTTCTCCTTCTTTTTTCCCCCCCTTTCCTTCTTCTTCTTCTGGTTTCCCTTGTTCTGGTCCTTAGATGGAATCTTTATCTTGCAGCTCTTTTAGCTGTAACCCACTGTTGTTATTACTAGATCCTTATTAATGTGGTGGTAGGGTGAGTGGGTAGAGTAGGAAGGGAAGGGATGTTCCTTTATCTCCTAAGCTTTGAAGTAGGTCTCAGCTCTTTGTGGGCTTGTGCCTCAGGGGTGGGGTTAAATCTTCAGAAGACTTAGTCCCTTCATTCCTACTGTTTCCAGTCTATTTTCTTGAAATCCTCTCCCAATTCACTACACCTTACTTTATGTAATTATATACATATTTACTTACTTGTTTATTCTTACGCAGGACAGAAAGGTTGGAGAGGACCGTAGTGAGGTGAAGTTCCTTCCCTTCAGCTTGGAAAATTTTCAGAATAGCCCTCTGGAGAAGTCCTTTCCCTGTGAGGTAGACCTGCTCAGAGAAGGGTCTGGAGGGTTCCACAGTAGCTACTTTTCCATTCCCTCTGCCATGTCCATGAGGGGATTTTTCTCTATCCTCACCCTGAAAACTTAATGTGGTTTCTAGAGAAAGGGCTATGAAAGCATATGCCCCCTCTTTTTATCGTCCAGCCCCCCATCTTCCTCCTTGTCCTGCAAGAATTTGTCAAAATTACTTTTTAACTCTTCCCACCAGTTTTTGTCATTTCGTAGCTTCTGCTGCAGTTCTTTGTTGCTGTATTTCTCTGTATCCACTATTTCTCCATGTTTCAAGAAGTTACTTGCCCTGTTCTCTGATGGGTCAAGAAAAGTTATTCAGTTTGTCCAGCTTTCTCTTGTTGTAAGGATGAGAATGACAATTTTCAAGGTCTTACATGTAATAAAAAAAAAAAAAAACACCTTTCCCCTCCCAAATATCGGTGTGTGTGATACTTCCATATCACCATGGAGCCTAGGCATTAACATCAGGGCCTCAGGACAGCTGGGCCTTGGTGTGGATACAGGAAACAAGATAGGATGTGTGATTCATTTTTAAAATGCATCTTTTTATTGTTAAGCATCATTTTTATAGTTTTTAAGAGGACTTTAATAAATAAGATTTAGGAGAATAAAGAAGTGAGCACAGCATTATTTCTAACAGCAAAAATCAAAATAACTTGAATATCCATCAATAGGATAATGTTTAAATTAATTGCTACCTATAGGAGACTGCCATGGAGCTGTTCAAGAGAATGGAGAAACTGCTTGCTGCTGGTACCTGCCAAGAAGATGTCTGACAGAAAGAGAGAAGGGCACCTGGGTGGTTTAGTCAGTTAAAGTGTCCTTGGTTAACGGGTTAACCATCAGCCTTTGGCTCAGGTCACAAACCCAGGGTTTTGGGATTGAGCCTGCCTCAGGCTCTTCACTCAGCAGGGAGCCTCCTTCTCCCTTTCCCTCTGCCTGCCACTCTACCTACCTGTGCATTCCCTCTCTCTCTTTGTGTCAAATAAATAAATAATTTTTTTAAAAAAAGAAGAGAGAGAAAGAGAGAGAGAGCAGGCATGAGCAGAGACAGAGAGGGGCAGAGGGAGGAGATGCAGACTCTCTGCTGAACAGGGAGCAGAAGCAGGGCTTCATCCCAGGACCCCAGGGTCATGACCTGAGCTGAAGGCAGATGCTTAAGTGAAATAAGTCAGTCAGAAAAAGACAAATACCATATGATTTCACTCATATGTAGAATTTAATAAACAAAATAGATGAACACAGGGGCACCTGTGTGGCTCAGCAGTTGAGCATCTGCCTTCAGCTCAGGTCGTGATCCCGCAGTCCCAGGATCGAGTCCCACATCGGACTCCCTGTATGGAGCCTGCTTCTCCCTCTGCCTCTGTCTCTGCTTGTCTCTCTCTGTGTATCTCATGAATAAATAAATAAAATCTTTTAAAAAATAGATGAACACAGGAGAAGGGAAGGAAAAAGAAAATAAGACAAAGTCAGAGAGGGAGACAAACCATAGACTCTTAACTCTAGGAAACAAACTGAGGGTTGCTGGGAGGGAGGGGATGGAGGATGGGGTAACTGTATGATGGGAATTAAGGAGGGCAAGTGATGTAATGGGCACTAAACTCTACCTCTGAAACCAATAATACACTATATGTTAAATAAAATAGAAGATATCTGTGATATACTGTTCAGTAAAAAAGATTGAAGTTTATGTGTGTTTACGTATGGGTATAAAAAGGGTCTGAGGACACATTCAGTGTTTGAGAAGGTCAGGGAAGTGGACGCTCAGCACTTCACATTGTTTGGTTTGGTTTTAGTAAATGGGAATTAGTTTTATAATCAAAACAACAGAAGGGTAAAAGAAGAAAGGAGACTCACTTTTTATTGTTTTCTGTCTTTTGAGTTTTGAATCTTATATTTATTCCATAAAAAGTAAAATAAAATAAGAAACCAGGAAAGGAAAGAGGTACCCCCTGATGTAGTTCACTGAATCTTCCTCAGCATATGCTGGCCTTTACCCATTTCCAGCACTTCCCTGCTGATCTCTGTCCTGCCCTCCTGGTGCACCCCAGGCCACGCTGCTGTAGGCCCAGGCCACCCCCACCACTGGGAGACTGCCTGGCCCCTTCCCCAACACTTCCCAGTACCCAGTACAACCTCGGAATCCTGGAAGGTTGAAAGGCACAGTGCAGCCAGGGTGAACCCCAGCCCTCTGCTTGCCACTGTGTGGCCCTGGGGAGTCACCTGGGGACTTTTACTTTATATGGGAGAAAAAAATCTCCTATAACCTCTACAGCCATGCATGAATGAGAGAGTAGAAATGGCCAGAATAAAAATGTCCTTCAGGCCTATGCTATTCCTAACACTGGATAGGCACTCATCTCAGGAGCTGGCTCAGTAGTTCCATTCTTTCGTCTCAGTGAGTCACCTGGACAATATGCTTGAGACCTGGAGAATCCCATCAAACTGGTGCTGTCTGTACCCATCTCGCAGAGGAGGGCAGCCTAGGAGGTGGGATATAGAGAGAGATGGTCTGAGGTTTTCTCAGACCCACTGGACCTAAGAGGAAGGGAAGGCTCTCCTTCATTCTCTCAGCAAGGTGCCTAGCAGGCCACTGCTGTGATCTCCCAATCCAGAGAATGAGAATTTCTAGGGTGTCAGGATTGCCCAAGATGCTTCCCAGAGTGAGAGTCACTGGGCTGGTGACTCTTTGGTAGGCATGGCCTCAGTTCCTTATCTCTGCTGCTCTGTTGCTGGGTCACTGCAGACCACCCTCACTACAACTTCTGTGCTCTGAACCTCCTTTGTCCTTGCCTTTCCCAACACTCTTGGGATTGACTGGATTCACCCCATCACCAGTAGTCATCATGTCACAACAAGGAAACACTCCCTCAGAATCCTGCAAGGTAAAATCTTAACTCTGCTACTCTCTAGACACAGGCTTACATTCAATAAGAAATCAGAAAACCATGAGCAACCTTTTGATATTTCATTCTTTTAACAAGTAAACATGTTCTGAGCACTTGCTCTACTCAGGTGCAGTACAAAGAGATAAGGGCCTTGATTCAATAAGGGATGTCCCCTGTCCCCAAGTGCTCAGGCTGCTGACAGAGAGACACACAGCTGGCACCCAGAGGGTGCCTGGAAGAAGGGAGGAGTGAAGGTTTTGAAAGAGTTCACAGCAGGAGCTCAGCAAGAGAAATTCTAGAGCCTCATGAAGAGCTGGGCCTTAGGAGCCAATATGTGGGACTCAAACCCTATTGGCCCCACACACTAGCTGTGTGCATCCATGGGCAAGTCACATCAGCTCTCTGCACCTTGGTATCGTATCTGAAAAATGAAGACAACATCTGCATTTAGGCTGATGCAGGGATGAGGTAAACTATTCCATGTGTAACCTGCTCCCAGCACAGCTCAATAATGCTAATCATTTGTGGAGGTCCTGGGAGGAGGAATCACCTGTGGTTTTCTAGGAAGTCTGGTCTGATCTTCCTCAGTGTCACAGGGATGGGCCTGGTCAGGAGCCTACAAAAGTTCACAGTAGGCCCCAGTAAGCCCTTGTTAATGAGGGCCACAGAACATTTTCTAGTCTGAAGTGAAGCCTCAGGCAATCAGGAGAGGCAGCAGCCTGTGGTCAGCTGTCAGACTGCATCCCTTTGGCTGGAATTTCTCCCCCACCACCTGACCTACCTCTTTCTATGATGACCTTTCCTCTAGAAACAGTTGCATGTCTGTGGCATCCCATTCTTTGCATCTCATTGCAGCATGTCAGGTGAGATAGGAGGGCCTTGATACAGGGTCTATCACTGTACCTGATGTTCTGGCACCTGCCTTTTCTGAGGATGTGGGCCATCTTTTCCCTCCATGATTCTGAACATCTGGTGCTGTGCATGTTGTGACTTTCAGGAAGATGAGAGTTACCGCTGCATTCCAAGGTAAGTTTTCCTGAATGGGGAGGCAAAGATGCTGAGAGTGTGGAATGGTGAGAATGGTAGAGTTATGGACAATCAAGCAGCTCCTTTCCTAAGAACATTGCCATACTTGGCTTCATTTAGAGGGGTTGGGGAAAATTATTGGTCTGATTTTTTTTTTTATTGGTCTGATTTTTAATAGAGAATTCACCAACACCCGACTAGGGTCTATAGGGTCTAGCCTTGGCAAGGTTGCACAGTCTGCTGATTCAAGGCTCTTAGTGAGATGAGGCTGGTCCTGCTTCTTATTCCACAAGAAGTCCTTCAGGGCTCTAGTGCACTATGGCTGCCTGTTCTGGGGGTAGAGAACAGGCTGGTGTGGGGCTGGTGGGCATTACTGAGCTCATCCACAGCCCCCCAACTTGCCTATCTCCCATTCTACATCCCACCTCTAAGCCTTCGACCATACACTTATTTTTTTTCAACTCCTATGTAGATTTCTTGGCTCCCTCTACTTCCCATTTATAAGACGTACTGCTATCTTCCCACCAGGTTCAAGCCTGAGCTCTTCTCTCTAACATGCTGTATAAGGAAAAGCCAGGTTTGGCCACTTCACAGCCGGTTGGGATTGGAGTCTTCATTTCTTTGTGGAGAAATCAGTGAAGCACACTTTGAAAGCAATGGCAGTTGTGCAGCTGTCCTTGGCCTTGGGCTGGCCTGGCTGAGCTGGTTGAGGCATGGATGCCTCCACATTAAAATGCTCTGCTCCACTTGCCTGTGTCCTGCTACCTCAACCCCCCAACAGTCCTTACATCAGGGACAAAGGATGGAGATTTGGGTGTTAGGTTTTGTTGAACGTGGCCACAAAGACACAGTTTTTGGTGAGTGAGGGCCCATGCTACAGATGAGGCTCAGCCATGGCTGGCCTAGGGGCCCCTGCTTCTGGCTGGTTGCAAAGGAGGCCCTCATGGGCCAGGAAACTGTACTAACTTTCTGGGGCACTTGCAGAGGGGGGATCACTTGCACTGGCTGTTGGAAGTGAGGTCCAAAATTCCTGGCAGTTGGCCCCTAGGGCTCAGCTGTGTAGCAAGGCCAAGCAGGGCTATGAGTCCAGCTGATTCCTATGTGCCACCTGATTCACAGCCCTTGAACTGAGCTGCAGGGGCTGATCCTCCGTAGAGGCACGATGAGCCTGGGTATCCATCCTTGTGGGCTCAACCCTGAGCCGGCTAAGTTCTAGGATGTGGCCTAGGCACCTCTGGTCCTGTGAACTATGGAGTGGACTAGCCAGGGAGGGCAGGCCACACACAACTGACATGTTAGGGAAGCTGTTAGGTTGTTTCTGCTGGAGAATTTCAGGGCTCCTGGCCTGAGGCTGCCTACAGAGCCCACTGCTTGTGTCCTGCCTTGGGGGCTGTGTAGTAGGGGACTGGCAGTCTGAGTGGATCTGCAGGGCTGCAACCTGGGCCACACAGCCTGTCAGGGAAGGCTCTACATTAAAGGTGCTTCCTCCAGGACCTGACCTCCAAGGACCTTGGAAACACTCCAGATTCCCAGGTGGCCTGGACTCCTGGAAGCCAGGCCAAGGGTTTGGGAGCTTGTTTTTGCGGTAAGTGTCTGTTGCTGCAGAGGCTGCAGACCCCACAGAGAACAAGCTTTCATGGCAGCCTTGTGTCCCTCCTTCCCCAGAGACCTGTACACATTCCAGAGATGGGTCCCTGGACAGACTGCTGGTTCCTTGTTTGGGTCCTGCTAGGCCCTTGCTCTCTCTAGCAAGTGGGCCCTTGGTACCCGAATGTGCCCACAGCTCCTGCCTGCTGGGTGCTAAACCCACAGTGGTTCTATTTGCATCTGAAACCCCAACCCCCCTGCTCTCCTGCTTCCCTGGATCTGAGCCCTTTTTCTCAGAGCCAGCTCCTAGCTTCTCTGCAGTTTCCCCAGGGGCTGAGGCAGGTGGGGTACGGAGCTCAGGGCCACGGCGAAGCCAGTTGATAATGCCCATGGTGATGGCAAGCTCAGTGTCACAGAGCTTTAGCAGACACTCCTTGCCCTTCCAGGAACTTTGCAAAAAGCTCTGGCTGAGCACGTCTGGGCCTGGTGCTGGGGCCAAGTTCTCCTCCGCCCCCACATGGAAGCTGCACATGGACAGTGGTGCTCCTAGTGCTGGCCCTGACAGACTCTCAGACACACATAGGTCATCATCCAGGCTTGGGCCAACAGGGCCCTCACTGGGGTCATAGAAGAGTTCATAGAGGGCGTCTCCGCTGTAGCTGTCCCGGGGGAAGACAGCTGAACGTGTGCCTGGGCTCAAAGCCTCCTTCTTGTCTTCCTCAAGGCCAGGTGAGAAGGAGTCATAGTAGCCCTCATCACTTGTGGACACAGATTCCGGCTGTTCACTCTTAGGGGTGCCTGTGTCTATGGAGCTGGCTTTTGAGCCACTGTAGGGGTCTCTGCAGGGACACAGGGGGAGCTCAGCAAGCCCAGCAGCATCTAGCCTGGGCCGATCTGTGTCTGTCCCCAGCCGTGGGCCCAGTAGGGCATGGTGCTGCTGCCTCACAGAGTGATTCACACTGTCCCAGAACTTGGCAAAGTCAGACATCTCATTTTGGGCAGGTGATGCCAGCTGTTCCACGCTGCCCTGGAAGGGACCCCTCAGAACCTTGTTTTCAAGGGCCTGTGATACTTGGGCTGGGCTCTCCAGGCCCTCATTCAGCTCCAGGGATGGTACTGAGCTTTCATCTGCAAAGATCTCCCCACAGCCTGTGAGAGAGTCAAAGCTCTTGAGAGAGGCCACATCCTCACACAGGGCCCTGCAGAGGTCAAAGGAAGAATCAGGCAGGAGGAGCTCACTGTCAGATAGGTCCTGACACAGGCTGTCTGACCCCAGCCCCTCACCTAAGGGGAAGAAGGCTTTGCCTGGCTGCCCCCCATTCTCTGATGGGCCCCTAGAGGAGGACAGGCTCTCCCCCTTGGTCACCAGTGAGGCCAAGTTCTCAGTCTTGTTTCTGCGAATGTGGAATAGGTTCCGAAAGCACTTCTTAGGTCGTTTCAGGGAGATCCTCTTCCTTGGGATGCTCTTGGCCACGGCTGGCACAAAGGGCATCTGGGGCACAAAGTGGCGGTAATCAATCATGCGCTGGCTGCTGGAGGGCCCTGGGAAGCTTGTGCTGCCCACCAGCTGCCCTGTAGCCGTGCTCGCCCTGCCAGCCCCAGGCACACTCTCATGAGTCTTGCTCTTTCGCACCAGTTTGAAGGTGGCCCCACAGAAGGCTGCAGCCCCCACCTCAGGTTCTGGTTCTGCTCCCTTACTGGGGTATCTGTCATACCCTTGGGTGCTGGGACTAACCTGTGGGGCCCTCTCACTCTGGGGCTGCTGTTGCCCTCCTGGTGAGACTGACCGGGGACCTGCATCCTCCATGGTCAGAGCAGTAGCTGCTGGGTCTGAGGGTTTCTCGTGGGAAATCTGCAGGCTGGATTTAATAAAGGTCTTTCCTCTCTTCAGTTCCATGCTGCCAGTGCTCCAAGCTGCTGTGAAGGAAAGCAGGAGGCACTTAGTATCCAAGATGAAGGCCTATATGGCTCTAATGACCTCTGCCTACCTCTGCTTATACAGTGGCTTTGGAGTCAAGTTCTGACATCTAAACTTGGATCCTCCATGGAGATAGGGATAGGGAGATAAGAATGGCCCCATCCATGCTCACTGCTCCAGGGCTGTTCGTTGCTCCATAGAAAGCTGATACCAGAGAAGTTAAGTCACCTGCTTAAAGTCACATAGTAGGAGCCAAATTAGAGTAGGTTGGGGGTCTGGTGCTCTTGTAGTCTGATCTCTCAACTCAACTCAGCATCCTCTCAGAGCTTATCTGTCCAAGTCAGATTCCCATTTCCAGGCCCAGGCACTCTACAAATAGCATCCTTACAAGGGAAGTGTCACAGACTTTCTAAGTGGTGGAGTAGAGAATTCAATAAATAAATTTCTGCTTTTATTTAAGAGACAAAGCTCAAAGGGAAACCCAAGCCTGCCTTCTGGGATGGACACAGGTGCTTATCAGCTGGAAAAGAAGATATATATTCTGCCTTCCAGGGATATTGCATCCATCTGAGAAGGCAAGACTCAGTCTACACAAAGGTCATCAGGGCAAGCACAGCCAAGCATCTAATGGTGCATGCTGAGTTTGAGCACTGAGAAGAGAGATGGCACCGTGGTAAAGGAAAAGTGAGGAGTCAGGCATAATGCCAGGGCCAGGCAGGTTGGATAGACACAACACATGATGGGCTGGAGAGCAAGCAGGTATCACCTTCTGTGTAATTCCTGAGAGGTATCGATGCCTAGAGTGCCATCCAGAGTGCCACCCAGACGGATGCCCAGTCTTAGTCCAATAGGAAGGGATGTTGGGATTGATTACTGATGTCTGTCCTGGTTGTGGGATGGAGAAGCCCGTAAGAGTGTTATCTTGACCATTTTTGCATAGCTGGTGAGTGTGGCCTTTCTCTGAGGCCAATGAAGAACTATAAAATCTTCTGAGTGAGTGGGTGGGTAGAAACAGTGGCATAATAAAGTTGGTGGTCTAAGACCATTTCTCTGACATCTGAGTGGAGGACAGAATAAATTAGGAGAGAAGCTTTGAGCAGAAAAGATTCATAAAAGGCAACTAAAGTGGGCTGAGTATTTGGGGATAAGCTCCAGATAGAAGCTGCAGTCATAAGTCACAGAAAAGAGAGGAGAAATTATAGGGCCTTCAAAGGCAGAAACACTAGGATCCAGCAACTGAATAAAGAGAAAGAAGTTATCAACACTCAGGAAGCAGTAAATATTGACCCACAAGTGGGAAAACATAAGGAAGTGGAAGCTGAGTAAAGGTGAGGAAGGAGCCTATGCTAAGAGCTTATTTGAGAGAGACAAACAAGACTCTATAGTTTTAAAAATGTTGCCTTTGAAGTAAGTTTAAAGACCCATAAGAGAGGAAGAAAGAAGGTGATGCCTAAGAGCACCATTTGAGAACTTCCCTGGACTCCCTTATTGTCTCTTCACAGGCACCCAGCTCACAGCTCAGCCTGTTCCAGCAGGTCCTCCTCTCTTTTGGTGGTGAGCAACCTACCAATCAGTCCTGTCAGTTTGGCCAGGGAAAGATTTGGGGAGAGAGTATGGGGTTTCTTTGATTCTCCATAAGAACTTGCTTCATAGGGAGCACTTGAATTCACTCCCCCACAGTTTGCAGTCTGCGAGGAAGGGATGCAGCAGGTGTAAAGGCAAGTGGCTCTGTCAGCCTACATGTCACTCAGATCCACTGCCCACAGAGCTTTGCAGCTAACTTCAGAAAGCTGCTTGATAGCTATGAGCTATTCAGGGTCAGCTCCAGAGTCTCTCAAATGCTTAGCCATGAGGACCTGGAGGTGAGCAGAGTGGCTGCCTCACAGCCCAGTTGACATTAAAGCTGAAGAAGATGAGAAGGGGTTACAAGGCTACCATTGCAGAGGTTCACAGAGGCAAGCTGATCAGCCTCCACCCATTGGCAGTGCTTCCTCCCCTGCAGAGGACACCTGGGACTTTAGGCTGGAGGACAGGAGACAGAGCAGGCACCGTGCCAGAGAAACCCACAGAACCTCAACTTGGTTCTGGTGGCAGTTCATCTCTTGATGGAAGCACCCTGGACAATGCAACAGTGCTTCTAGCCACCTTTCTGCCTCCTGTGAGGTTGCATGTGCCCATACCTTTCCTACCCTATACCTACAGATCCTATTTTCACCCCTCACCCTTTGTGGCCTAGATAAGTCATTCCCTAGCTCTGTTGGGTTTTATTATACACAGCATAGTGGTTACTATCTGGACTCTGGAGTTGGAGAACACAGATTTGCATCTATCTAACCAGGTGAGTGCTTGGCCTATAACCTTATAAGAGACATACTATAGTAACCTTCATTTTATAAAGGAGAAATTAAGGTCCAGTAAAGTCAATAGATTGGTCCAGGTCACACATGTGGTAAGTGACAGAAGTAAGATTTGAAATCGAGCCTGTTTGATTCTGATCGTGTGCTCTTAACCACAACAGACATTCTATGAACCAACAGTCCAAACTCCTCTTCATAAGAAATTTAAGAATCAAATAACAAATGTGTTTTTATGAAGAGTTTTGGAAATCACAACAAAAATGACAATTCAAATAAAAAGTACAGCTCACACAAATTTAGAAAAATTGTAACTGAAGATAGTATAATTTCTATGACAAGAAATTTTAGAGATATTTATTATGAGATCTCTATTCTATGTTTTAGAAAAGTCTTTTTATTACCATAGTCTTGGAAATAACTTCAAGTAAGCACGATAAAGATCATTTCACTATGTGCAGAAGTTGCAACTACAAGAACTAAGATGGTTTATCTGATATTGACCTCTATAAATAAAACTACTGATTTCTTAATTCTTAATTCAGTTAACTGATTTAAAATCCTCCAAAACTGGAAATTTCACCACATTCTGAACTTGGAAAATGACCTCCCAAAATAGCAGTCATTGCTACAGATGGATGGACTCAGTGTCACTAATGTTGCCAACTCTGTTTCCTGAGTTCGTTTAACACTTTGGCGCATTGATAGGGCAATGAGCACTACGATTCAGAATAATGAATGAGAGACTTACAAAATACTGGAGCAATCATGTGAAATCCAGTGTATATTCAGTCCAGCTTCCACTTTAAAATATTGCATCAGAGCCTGACTCTTTAGAAATGTGGAGCCCATATGTGACATGGGTGGGAACTCTGAGGGGTCAGAAAGCCCATTGCCTAATGGGAGAAAGAGCAGTTACCTTCTGTGACAGTTCTCAGGGACAGAGTGGAATTTATCTGGACAGCCAGATGCTGGCACTGATGTTGCCTGAGGCCAAAGAGATATAGGTTCTCAGCTGCAAAAATGCACATTCTGCTTTGTAACTTTTTAGCTAAAGGCCGCTTCACTGAGCCCCTGAGAGGGAATCCTTTACCATGTGCCACATCCTTCTCCAAAGGACAAAGTAGCCCTGTCCCTTCCTGGTTTGGCCCTTTCTTATTGTAGCACTCAGTGATCACTGGCTGCTTATTCTGGTGCTTATTTGGTCTTTATACTCCCCAGTGAGGTTGAAAAATTCTCAAAGATTCAGGACTCCAACTGTGGTTGAAAGTGAGCTACTACTTATTTAAGTGAAGTATTTATGTTTTGGAGACATTTTAGCCATATATTTACATCTAAGTTTCCTAGAAAGGATGCTGAGTCTGGAGTTTTTAATTCTACAGTTTGTGCTCACTCTCTAAGATGGGTCTCAGTGACACCAAGACCCTGGACCAAGTCTTGCATCTCTAAAATGAACTTGCAAATTCCATGAGTACAGGGACCACACCGTGTACTTATTTAATCAACTCTGATTCACAGATGTGGTATTTAAACCAAGATCTAAAAGACAGCCAAAGACAACCAGGTAAAAGATGTGGGAAGCATATTTCAGGCAGAGAGCACATCCCTCAGAAAAGCCTTGTGGAGCAAAGGATGATTTAAAAGCTCTGAAAACAGGCCCAGGTGGCCAGAGCAGCAAGCCAGTGGGATGGGGCTGGGAGATGAGCAGGGAAAACTGTACCAGGCCTGAGGTCACGAGAGGATCTTGGCTTTTATTCTATACCCCATGGAGAGCCAGCCATCAAGGGTATCAGGGGTCAATTTTCAGTTTTAACATATTAGTTGTAAATGAGAATGAAAAGTAGGCTCAAGGAGTGGAGGCAAGAAGGCTGATTAGGAGCCAGAGCAGGGCCTAGTGGAGAGTAAGTAGTGAGAGACTTTCCTTCTATGAAACCTTTCCTCTCAGTGTCTTACACAGAGTATACACTTGGATATGGATTTATTGCAAATTGAGAAAATGAAGTAATTCTACTGTCTGTTTTTCTACAAGATGGATAACTTTAGTTCACCCACCTAGGGATTTTCTTTTCCCTTTGAGAAGGTAATTCTGTGAGCTTCATTCCCTTTTTTCTTTTTTTTATTGGAGTTCAATTTGCCAACATATAGCACAACACCCAGTGCTCATCCCATCAAGTGCCCCCCTCAATTCCCCATTTTCGACGAGATCAGGCACACTCAGGGTGGTATGGCCGTAGACAATTCCCTTTTTAACATGAAAGTGATTGGGTATATCATGGAGCAATATAAAAACCTCGCAGGTACACATATGTAATAAAAATGGTTTGGAGACAAAATTTTTTCTTAATAGTTTTGGCATTTGCCATGCTTTTCCCTGCTCCACCCCCAACATCCAGTAAAATCACAAGCCTTGAAATACAAACAGGTGAATGGTGATAAGAAAGCAGAGGCCTCAGAGGGGAGACCAGCCCTGAGGGACTTCCTGGACATTGGCGTCAGAGTGGCAGGCTATGTATGGGGCAATAGTTTATCTGTGCAGAGGGTGCCTTGTCTAAGCCAAAACCTTCAGGATGGATGGAGTGAAGGCTATTGTGGAGAGAGAAAGCCTCTGTTATGGGGTGGGTGGGGGGTGGAGAATGAAGCAGAAATAGAATCTGCAGTGAGAACATTACCAATTCACCCACCCCCCACGTTGGAGAGACAAAAGGCCTTTTGGGGAGTGAAGGTTCCGGCCCACCAGTCTCTAGGTGTTCCCGGGTTTCCTGGCTGAAAGAAAATGGGTCTCCAGTTTTATCTGTACTTTCCCAGCCTCTGCATCCGTGCACAGGGATTGTCTCCCCTTCCTTAGCCCGGGCCTAAAAGGGTCCTCGCCGTCCCCCCGCCCAGGTCCCAGATTCCGCATCATCTACGCGGGACACTGTGGGGTGGAGAGAGAGCCAGAGAACCCCTGGTTCCTCCACTCAGCCCTCCCATCACGCGAAAGAACCCATAAAAATTCCCAAATCATCCTCTTTCTCCCCAAGCCTAAATCCTAGGGCCTTTAGCGACTTACCTTTGGTTGCCGAGAGTGTCGCAGTACGAGGCCTTGGCAGGGCCGGGAGCCGCGCCCGAGCCCCGGCCGCGCGCCCAGCTCAGCACCACGGTCAGCTCCCGGCGCCGCGCGTCCCCGCGGGTGGGGAAAGAGCAGGGCCCGCGCCGGCTGCCGCGGATGGGGCGGCGGGGGCGGCGGGGGCGGCGGGGGCGGCCGGGCAGCCGGCGCGGGCTGGCGCTTCTGACGCGGCGGTAGGGCAGCCGGGGGCGGGGCCAGCTGGGGGCGAGCTGAGTGCGCCCGGCCGGGGTGGGGCTGTTCCCGGAGAAGTGTGGCCTCGGTGAGCCGCCGCCGCCCGGGCCTCGGTCTGTCTCGCTTTGTTAGCTTCTCTGTGTCCCCGCAAGGCTGTGGTTTGCATCTCTCAGCCCAGCTGCGGCTGCTGCCGGCACGTACCGCAGCTCAGTGGTCTCCTCTGACTCCCGACCGCATGCCTGCGAAGTGGTCCGAAACGCTAGAGCGCACAGCTGTGGGTGCCCTGGTCTCCGCAACCCACAGCATCCAGGCGGATTGAACCCTGCCTGTCGCGGAAGGGCTCCGTCACACGGGGCCCAGTGGCGATGCCTACGCAGGATTCGGAGCTGGCTTGGAAGAAAGGGGCATGCAGCATGACAACAGATGTCCCCTCTCCCGGCGTTGGTGGTGTGATCCTGACCTTCCCTGGCAGTTTCTGGCCATTGGAGCTCGCTTAGTCAATTCTTCCCCTATTAGGTAGAAACAAAGGTGGATCTATATTTCATTTCCACCTATACCCTGAAAGAAGAATAGAATTCCCACAGATTCCATAGTCCTTCCTGGTTGAAGTTAATAAACATTAGTTTCTTCTATTCTGGCCTTCGCTCTTCTGCATTACAAGGACTTTATATTTTTCTTCAGCTTTTCCTTTTTTGAGGACAATTATGGGTTTAACTTCATCCAATGAGTAATAATTGCTCTTTTCCATTCCAACTTGTCACCCTTTGGCCAATGAGAGCTATTCTAAGCCATCCACTTTCGTCCTTTCAGAGAGTTTTAAAACATACATAACTTTTAGGTAACAAAACAAATTAAATATATAATTTATAATATACAATTTTTTTATCTTCCCCCAAGATATGGGATCAGGTCTTCTCCACGGACCCCTGGAAAGATCTTTCACCAATATTTCCAGTTCAGGTATTCCTGAATCATTTTTAACAGTGTTCTGTTGTAAACTTGCTTTCTGTTATTTTTATAATACACTTCGTTTTCTCATCAGGACTCACATTTCTGGACTGTAGCTCTAACGCTTTTCTTTTCTCTTGTCTGGCCTTGCTCCCTGGTTATTTGATTGACCAGTGGGTCTCAGACCTTCTGGCCATAACTTTTGCTTTCTGACAGATTCAAAGGATCTCACCTGGGCAGCCCTGGTGGCTCAGCGGTTTAGCGCCGCCTGCAACCCGGGGTGTGATCCTGGAGACCCGAGATCGAGTCCTGCGTCGTACTCCCTGCTTGGAGCCTGCTTCTCCCCCTACCTGTGTCTGTGCCTCTCTCTCTCTCTCTCTCTCTCTCTCTCTCCCTCTGTCTCTATGAATAAATAAATAAAAATCTTTAAAAAAAAAAAAAAAAGGATCTCACCTGACTATGAGCACAAATATGACAGTAGCCTGTTAACTGCGTTAGAGTGCAAAAATTCCAGATTTGAAGATTAGACTCAGTACAGTCTTGTGGGTCCCACATCAGAGAAGACTGAGAGATAAGGCAGTGGGATCCTATGCCTCCAAGGAAGGATAAGAGGGCTGGGACTGTCAACTTGGAGAAAAAAAAGGTCAAGAGCCACAATTTGGAGTAGATGGCTGCATGGGGAAGAGGGATGATGGCTCGAAGGATGGGCATGGCAAGAGGCACCCTAGTACTCATGCTAGTTCCCCTGAAGAGAGATGTCCTTCACAATTTCAAACAAACTAACATTAGGGAATACATTCACATGATGTGGCCTACTGTGATGACTGGGTGTTTGCTTATTCTTTCAAAAGTATCTGTATTTTGTTTTATTTTTAAAAATTTAGTTTTAAAAATATGGAACACTTTATGAATTTGCATGTCATCCTTGCATAGGGACAATGCTAATCTTTGTATCATTCCAATTGTAGTATATGTCTTGCAGAAGTGAGCACAAATTACCTATATTTTAAAAGTTTAAACTTAAAAAAATGAACACAGCTTGTTTCTTTTTTTAAAAAAAAGTCTCATAAAATATATATAACATTGAATTTCCCATTCCAATACTTTTTAAGTGTATGATTCAGTATCATTGGGTACAGTCACATAGTTGTATATCGTTATCTTGATCTATTTCCAGATATTTTTATCACCCCAACAAAACTCTACCAATTAAACAAAAATTCCTCATTTGTCTCTCCCTCTAGATGCTGGTAACCTCTATTCTACTTTATTTCTATATGAATTTGACTGTTCATATAGATGGAATAATACTATACTTGTCCTTTTCTATCTGGTTTATTTCCCTTACCATAAGCTTTTTTTTTTTTTTTAAGATTATATTTATTCATGAGAGATAGAGAGAGGCAGAGACATAGGCAGAGGGAGAAGCTGGCTCCCTGCAGGGAGCCTGATTTGAGACTTGATCCCAGGACCCCAGGATCACAACCTGAGCCAAAGACAGACACTCAACCACTAAGCCACCCAGGCGCTCCAAAGCACAAGGTTTTCAAGGTTCATCTATGTTGTATTATGTATCAAAATTTGACTCTTTTTTAAGGCTGAATAATACTACACTGTATGTATATACTACATTTCTTTATCCATTTTTCCATTGATAGACATTTTAGTTGTTTCCACCTTTTGTCTGTTGAGAATAATGCTGCAATAAACAATGGTGAATAAATATCTGTTCAAGTTTCAACTTTCATATCTTTTGAGTATAGGCCTGGAGGTGGAATGGTTAAATCATAATAGTAATTCTTTGAGAGAACATTGTACTTTTTTCTACAACACTTTATGTTCCTACCAGCAATGCCAAAGAACTCCAATTTCTTTACATCCTTATCAATACTTTCTGCTTTTTTTAACAATAGTCATCCTAATGAGCATGAAGTGGTATCTCATTATGGTTTTGATTTGCATTTCCCTATGGAACTAGTGATATTAAGGAATTTTTCATGTAACTAGAAGTGATATTTATATATATTTTTGGAGATATGTCTTTTAAAGTCCTTTAGATTTTAAAATTGTACCATATTTCTTCATAGCTGTATTGAGATATTATTTTTTTTTAATTTTATTTATTTATGATAGTCACATAGAGAGAGAGAGAGAGGCAGAGACACAGGCAGAGGGAGAAGCAGGCTCCACGCACCGGGAGCCCGACGTGGGATTCGATCCCGGGTCTCCAGGATCGCGCCCTGGGCCAAAGGCAGGCGCCAAACCGCTGCGCCACCCAGGGATCCCCATATTATTGACATATCCATATGGAAGTTTAGGGTATATAATCTGATTATTTGATACATGTATATATGGTAAAACATCCCCCCACAATATGAGGGTGTGAGAGTAACAATTTAAGGTTTACTCTCTTAACAACTTTCTTTTTCGTCTTTCAAAATTTTATTTAGGGCAGTCCCAGTGGCTCAGCAGTTTAGCACCGCCTTCAGCCCGGGCATGATCCTGGAGTCCTGGGATAGAGTCCCACGTGAGGCTCCCTGCATGGAGCCTGCTCCTCCCTCTGCCTGTGTCTCTGCCTGTCTCTCTGTGTGTGTCTCTCATGAATAAATAAATAAAATCTTTAAAAACAACTACCTTAAAAACAAAACAAAACAAAATTTTATTTAAATTCAAATTAGTTAACATATAGTATAGTATTAGTTCCAGGGGTAGAAATTAGTTGCATAACAGTTGCATATAACAACCAGTACTCATCTCATCAATTGCCCTTCTTAATGCCCATCACCCAATTATCCCTTACCCCCCAAACCACCTTCCCTCCAGCAACCCTCAGTTTGTTCCCTAGAGTTGAGAGTCTCTTATGATTTGCCTCCCTCTATTTTTTTTAAATATCTGATGCTGAATTTTTTGTTTATTTTTTTATTGGAGTTCGATTTGCCAACATATAGTAAAACACCCAGTGCTTATCCCGTCAAGAGCCCCACTCAGTGCCCGTCACCCAGTCACCCCATCCCTCTGCCCACCTCCCTTTCTACCACCCCTTGTTCGTTTCCCAGAGTTAGGAGTCTCTTATGTTCTGTCTCCCTTTCTGATATCTCCCACTCATTTTTCTCCTTTCCCCTTTATTCCCTTTCACTACTTTTTATATTCCCCCAATGAATGAGACCATATAATGTTTGTCCTTCTCTGATTGACTAATTTCACTCAGCAAAATACCCTCCAGTTCCATCCACGTCAACGCAAATGGTGGGTATTTGTCATTTCTAATGGCTGAGTAATATTCCATTGTATAAATATACCACATCTTCTTTATCCATTCATCTATCTTTTTTTAATAATAAATTTATTTTTTATTGGTGTTCAATTTGCCAACATACAGAATAACACCCAGTGCTCATCCCGTCAAGTGCCCCCCTCAGTGTCCATCACCCATTCACCCCCACCCCCTGCCCTCCTCCCCTTCCACCACCCCTAGTTAGTTTCCCAGAGTTAGGAGTCTTCATGTTCTGTCTCCCTTTCTGATATTTCCTACCCATTTCTTCTCCCTTCCCTTCTATTCCCTTTCACTATTATTTATATTCCCCAAATGAATGAGAACATATAATGTTTGCCCTTCTCCTATTGACTTATTTCACTCAACATAATACCCTCCAGTTCCATCCACATTGAAGCAAATGGTGGGTATTTGTCATTTCTAATAGCTGAGTAATATTCCATTGTATACATAAACCACATCTTCTTTATCCATTCATCTTTCGATGGACACCAAGGCTCCTTCCACAGTTTGGCTATTGTGGACATTGCTGCTAGAAACATCGGGGTGCAGGTGTCCCGGTATTTCACTGCATCTGTATCTTTGGGGTAAATCCCCAGCAGTGCAATTGCTGGGTCGTAGGGCAGATCTATTTTTTTTAATAAAATAATTTTTATTGGTGTTCAATTTACCAACATACAGAATAACACCCAGTGCTCATCCCGTCAAGTGTCCCCCTCAGGAGCAGTTCTATTTTTAACTATTTGAAGAACCCCCACACAGTTTTCCAGAGTAGCTGCACCAGTTCACATTCCCACCAACAGTGCAGGAGGGTTCCCCTTTCTCTGCATCCTCTCCAACATTTGTTGTTTCCTTTCTTATTAATTTTCCCCATTCTCACTGGTGTGAGGTGGTATCTCACTGTTGTGATTTGTATTTCTCTGATGGCCAGTGATGAGGAGCATTTTCTCATGTGCTTGTTGGCCATGTCTATGTCTTCCTCTTTGAAATTTCTGTTCATGTCTTTTGCCCATTTCATGATTGGATTGTTTGTTTCTTTGCTATTGAGTTTAATCAGTTCTTTATGGATCTTGGATACTAGTCCTTTATCTGATACGTCATTTGCAAATATCTTCTCCCATTCTGTAGGTTGTCTTTAGTTTTGTTAACTGTTTCTTTTGCTGTGTGGAAGCTTTTTATCTTGATTAAGTCCCAATAATTCATTTTTGCTTTTGTTTCTCTTGCCTTCATGGATGTATCTTGCAAGAAGTTACTGTGGCCAAGTTCAAAAAGCGTGTTGCCTGTGTTTTCCCCTAGGATTTTGATGGAATCCTGTCTCACATTTAGATCTTTCATCCATTTTGAGTTTATCTTTGTGTATGGTGTAAGAGAATGGTCTAGTTTCATTCTTCTGCATGTGGATGTCCAATTTTCCCAGCATCTTTTATTGAAGAGACTGTCCTTTTTCCAGTGAATAGTCTTTCCTGCTTTGTCGAATATTATTTGACCATAAAGTTGAGGGTCCACTTCTGGATTCTCTATTCTGTTCCATTGATCTGTGTCTGTTTTTGTGCCAGTACCACACTGTCTTGATGACCACAGCTTTGTAGTACAACCTGAAATCTGGCATTGTGATGCCCCCAGCTATGGTTTTCTTTTTTAATATTCCCCTGGCTACTTGGGGTCTTTTCTGATTCCACACAAACCAGGTTTTTTTAAAAAAAAAAACAGTTTCAGAAGAATAGGTATTAATTCTTCTTAAATGTTTGGTAGAATTCCACTGGAAGGCCATCTGACCCTGGACTCTTGTTTGTTGGAAGCTGTTTTTAAGATTTTATTTACTTATTCATGAGAGACACACAGAGAGAGGCATGGACATAGGCAGAGGGAGAAGCAGGCTCCCTATGGGAGGACCCTGGGATCCTGACCTAGTCAAAGGCAGACACTCAACCACTGAGCTACCCAGGTGCCCCGATTTGTATATAATATATTCTGGAAAATAATCCATGTGCACTTGAGAAGACTGTGTATTCTGTTGCTTTAGGATGAAATGCTCTGAATATATCCGTGAAGTCCATCTGGTCCAGTGTGCCATTCAACGACCTTGTTTCCTTGTTGATCTTCTGCTTAGTTGATCTGCCCATTGCTTGGAGTGGGGTGTTAAAGTCCCCTACTATTATTGTAGTATTATCAACGTGTTTCTTTAATGTTATTATTAATTGGGTTATATAATTGGATGCCCCCAAGTTAGAGGCATAAATATTTGCAATCATTAGATCTTCTTGTTGGATAGACACTTTTATTATAATATAGTGTCTTTCTTCATCTCTTATTACATTTTTTTGGCTTAAAATCTAGTTTGTCTGATGTAAAAATCACTACTCCATTTTTCTTTTGATGCCTATTAGAATGATATATGGTTCTCTACCCCCACACTTTCAATTTGGAGGTGTCTTTGGGGCTAAAATTAGTCTCTTCTGGACAGATATCAATGAGTCCTGTTTTTTGGTTTTTTAAAGATTTTATTTATTTATTCATGAGAGACAGAGAGAGAGAGAGGCAGAGACACAGGCAGAGGGAGAAGTAGGCTCCATGCATGGAGGCCAACATGGGACTCGATCCCAGGTCTCCAGGATCACGCCTTTGTCCGAAGGCAGGCACTGAACTGCTGAGCCACCCGGGCTGCCTGAGTCTTATTTTTTTTAATCCAGTCTAATATCCTGTATCTTTTGATTGGAGGATTTATTCCATTTACATTCAGAGTGAGTATTGAAAGATATGGATTTAATGCCATTGTATTACCTATAAAGTCACTGTTTCTGTAGATTTCTCTGTTCCTTTCTGGCCTTTGTTACTTTTGGGCTGTCTCTTCACTCACAGGAGCCCCGTTAATACTTCTTGCAGGGCTCTTTTAGTGTTCATAAATTCCTTTAATTTTTGTTTGTCTTGAAACTATTTGTACATCTTCTGTTCTGAATGACTGTCTTCCTGAATAAAATATTCTTGGCTGTGTATTATTCCATTTAGCACATTGAATATATCATATCAGTCCTTTCTGGCTGCTAGGTCTCTGTGGGCATATATGCTGCCAGCCTTATGTGTCTGTCCTTATAGCTCTTGGCCCCAGCTGCTTTTAGGATTTTATCTTTATCTTTGAAAGTTGCCAGTTTCACTATTATGTCACAGTGTTGATCTATTTTTATTGATTTCTCTGTGTCTCCTGGACTTGAATGCCTGTTTCTTCTCCCAGATTAGGGAAGTTCTCACTATAATTTGATGAAATAAAACTTCTGTCCCTCTCTCTTGCTCTTTATGGTCTGAGACTCCTACCATCCAGATATTATTTCACTGTATGGAGTTGATAAGTTCTCGAAGTCTCCCTTCAGGATTCAGGAGTTGTCTTTCTTCTTTTCAGCTTCCTTATTCTCCATCATTCTGTCTTTTTTTTTTAATTTTTATTTATTTATGATAGTCACAGAGAGAGAGAGAGAGAGGCAGAGACATAGGGAGAGGGAGAAGCAGGCTCCATGCACCGGGAGCCCAACGTGGGATTCGATCCCGGTCTCCAGGATCGCGCCCTGGGCCAAAGGCAGGCGCTAAACCGCTGCACCACCCAGGGATCCCCATCATTCTGTCTTATATGTCACTGAATCTCCTGCCTGATTTTTCTCTCTGTTAAAGCATCCATTTGTTACTACACATCAGTAATTGCATTTTTAAGTTTGGCCTGGTTAGGTATCAGTTCTTTTATATTTACAGTGATTCCTTAGTGTCTTCTATATTTTTTTCAATCCCAGTTAGTATCTTTATAATCATTTTTAAAAATTCAAGTTCAGGGCAGCCCAGGTGGCTCAGCAGTTTAGCGCCACCTTCAGCCCAGGGCCTGATCCTGGAGACCCGGGATAGAGTCCCACATCGGGTTCCCTACATGGAGCCTGCTTCTCCTTCTGCCTGTGTCTCTGCCTCTCTCTCTGTGTGTGTCTCTCATAAATAAATAAAATCTTTTTTTAAAAAAAAGAAAAGGAGCTAATAAAAAATAGCAAAAACAACACAGCAGTAACAATGACAACAACAACAACAACAACAACAACTTCAGAAAGTTTCTGGTGTGTGCTGTGTACACTCTGCTTTGTGTTTTGGCAGCTCTTTTCCAGTGATCCTTCCCCTACAGAGCTTCCTCATTACTTGCAGTGGAGAGTGTTTGGAACTTTATGTAGGTGTGCTTTGATTTGTTTGCCAAGAAGTCTGTAAAAGAAAAAAAAAGAAAAATTAACAAAACCCAAAAAACTTAATCCAAGACAAGAGAATGGAAATGGAATAAAATGGAAACAAACAGAGAAGCAATAAATTATAAGTCCGATTCTAAAAAATAAGAAAGGTGAAAGGAAAAAAGAGTGAGGAAAGAAGAAAAGAGAAAAAAATAGAAGGCTTATCTGAAAAATATGAGAAGGAAACAAATGACCAACAAATTAACAGAAGTATTAGCCTGATACCAAAAAAAAGATAGAAAAGAAAAAATGTATATAAATTAAAGGATAGAGAATAGAAAATAAGAGATAGAAAAATAAAAAATAGATAAAAATTAAGAAAAGGGTAAGAAAAAAGCAGAGAAACAAGCCTGGTCTTATTTCCACTGGATGTTGGTGTTTTGGATCTCTCTTTAATCAGTAGACTTGGTAGATGTAGGGGGCCTTTGTTAAACTTCTGAAGGAAAGACCTGCTGGGCTGGCTCACAAGCTAACTTGCCCTTGTAAAGATGCCCCTGCCAGGCATAGGGGGGTGGGGTATATTGTAGAGGACTCCAAGCCTCTACTGGAAGCGCTATGTTTCTCTCTGAAATATGATTGTGCTGGTGGGCATGGGCAAGAGGTAGGGATGGTGGAGGAGGAGGAAGAATATGGCACTCCCCTTCCCCACTGGCCCTGCCCTCATCTCTGGGGGTTGGGCCTCACAGCCATTGCAGTTCCAGAGGCCATCTTAGAGAAACAATCTGGGTCCCGTGCTTTCATTAGTTCCTTGCCTTTAACCTGCCTGTGCCCAGGCCATGGGCATGCCTGGAGCCACAGATCTCCTGTATTTTATCTTTGCTAGCACTTCTGACTCAAAACTCCAAGGTTTTTGTTTGTTTGTTTGTGGGTTTTAAAGATGTTAATTATTCATGAGAGACATGGAGAGATGCAGAGACATAGGCAGAGGGAGAAGCAGCTCCCCATGTGGAGCTATATTTGGGGCTCGATTCTGGGACCCAGGGATCATGCTCTGAGCCAAAGGCAGGTGCTCAACCACTGAGCCACTGAAGCATCCCAAAACTCCAAATTTTAAAGGGTGTGGCAAGGTGTTGGCCCACTCCTGTTCCCCAGAGGAGAGGCTCGAGACATGTCTAGCACTGTCTTACACCCAAAAATCAGTCACTCAGTGCACTTTCAGAGGCTAGAATTTATTGTAATGCTCAGTGGAAAGTTGTAACTTGGTTATTGGCAGTTTGCACTCAACTCAGTCCTCTACTTCTTTCTGCCCCAGAAAAGCTATCAGAGGCTTAAATCTATTGCAGCAGACAGCAAAAAGCAGTGGCTGGGTTATCTGCAATTTGCTTCTCTCTGTTCTCTGCTCAGTATTGCCACAAAAAAATATCTGCTTGGCTGGCATACAGAGGTTTAAGCCTATTGTGGCTCACAGTAAGAAGTAGTTTAAGAGGTTTTCTGCCCCCTGTGTGTACCCTCTGACCCTGCTGTTGAACACCACTCAAAGGCTCCCAGTTGGCCTTTGTCCTTGGAGATGGAAAATATACTCTTCCAGATGCCCTCCCAGAAGGGGAGCTATTTCTCCCTGTACAACCCAGAGTATCTTCTTACCATGGCTTATTGTACTGTCCCTAACTGCTGGACTCTCTTCCACTTTCTCCCTCTCCCAGATTTTGCTCCATGAAAAGGATTCCCTCCCCTTCATGGCTGTGCAGCTTTCTTCTCCCCCAGTTCAAGGCTTCCAATTTCACATCTGCCATGTTCTCTCCCTCCAACTGCGCAGATTCCTTAATCCTCAGATCATCTTCCTAGTTGTTCAAAATAGTTGAATGTTGTCCTTTCTGCCCCTGGACACTGCCAAGTAAGCATCGTTAAAGTCTCTCCCCTCCCACCACTGTCATGTCTATGTCAGAGTCTCCCAAAGAGCCTGAGCAGCTGTGGAAGCTCTTCATCGGAGGTTTGAGCTTCGAAACAACCAATGAAGTCTGAGGAGCCATTTTGAGCAATGGGGGACGCTTATGGACTGTGTGGTAATAAGAGACCCCAACACCAAGCGCTCCAGAGGCTTTGGGTTAGTCACCTACGCCACCATGGAAGAGGTGGACGCAGCCATGAACGCTTGGCCGCACAAGGTGGATGGAAGAGTTGTGGACCCAAAGAGGGCTGTCTCCCAAGAAGATTCTCAAAAACCTGGTGCCCACTTAACTGTGAAAAAGATTTTTGTTGGTGGCATTAAAGAAGACACTGAAGAACATCATCTAAGAGATTATTTTGAACAGTATGGGAAAATTGAAGTGATTGAGATCATGACTGACAGAGGCAGTGGCAAAAAGAGAGGTTTTGCTTTTGTGACCTTTGATGACCATGACCCTGTAGACAAGATTGTCATTCAAAAATACCATCCTGTGAATGGCCACAACTGTGAAGTAAGGAAAGCCCTATCGAAGCAAGAGATGGTTAGTGCTTCGTCCAGCCAAAGAGGCCAAAGTGGTTCTGGAAACTTTGGTGGTGTTCGTGGAGGTGGTTTTGGTGGGAATTACAACTTTGGTCGTGGAGGGAACTTCAGTGGTCGAGGTGGCTTCGGTGGCAGTCGAGGTGGTGGTGGATACAGTGGCAGTGGGGATGGCTAAAACGGATTTGGTAATGACGGAAGAACTTTGGAGGTGGCGGAAGCTATAACAATTCTGGCAATTACAACAATCAATCCTCAAATTTTGGACCCATGAAAGGAGGAAATTTTGGAGGCAGAAGCTCTGGCCCCCTATGGTGGTAGAGGCCAATACTTTGCCAAACCACAAAACCAAGGTGGCTATGGTGGCTCCAGCAGCAGCTATGGCAGTGGCAGAAGGTTTTAATTACTGCCAGGAAACAAAGCTTAGCAGGAGAGGAGAGCCAGAGAAGTGACAGGGAAGCTACAGGTTACAACAGATTTGTGAACTCAGCCAAGCACAGTGGTGGCAGGGCCTAGCTGCTACAAAGAAGACATGTTTTAGACAATACTCGTGTATGGGCAAAAAACTCAAGGACTGTATTTGTGATTAATTGTATAACAGGTTATTTTAGTGTCTGTTCTGTGGAAAGTGTAAAGCATTCCAACAAAGGGTTTTAATGTAGATTTTTTCTTTTGCACCCATGCTATTGATTGCTAAATGTAATAGTCTGATCATGATGCTGAATAAATATGTCTTTTTTTTTAAATGTGCTGTGTAAAGTTAGTCTACTCTGAAGCCATCTTGGTAAACTACCCCAACAGTGTGAAGTTAGAATTCCATCAGGGTGATGCCAGGTTCCAATTGAAATTTATTTGCAACCTGCTTGGGCACAGAAACCATTGTTTCCACAAACCTTGGTGTGGTTGAACTGACAGTTAATGTGTTGTGACCTTGAGTTCACCGTTAAAAGGGTCATCCAAGCAAAGTCCTGGAGTTTATTTGGTTATTATGATTGTTGGCACATCCTATGCAATATATCTAAATTGAATTATGGTATCAGATAAAATTATAGATGGGATTAAAGCTTGTGTATCGTCCTTATCATGTGTAATCAATAAACGATTTAATATTAAAAAAATAAAAACCCAAATTGTTGAATGTTGATCTAGCTGTATTCGAATACAAAGCAAGGTCAGGGTCCCCCTACTACTCTGCCATCTTAACTCTATCCCCTATGCACATGGTTTTCAATATTTATTTCTCACTATTTTTCCCCATGCACTTCAAATCTTGTATCTGGAATAATTTTCCTTCTGCCAGAAATATATCCTTTAAAATTTCTTTACTGTATCTTATTAGGAATATTGTCTCTTGTGTTTTGTGTTAATGATTTCTATTTTTGCTTTGTGAAGATTGTTTTCCCATAGGTAGAATTCCAGGTCAAAAGTTATTTTCTCTCATCACATTAACAATATTATTTCAGTTACATCAGACTTATACTTTTTTTTCTTTTTCTTTTTTTTTTAATTTTTTAAAAATTTTTATTTATTTATGATAGTCACAGAGAGAGAGAGGCAGAGACACAGGCAGAGGGAGAAGCAGGCTCCATGCACCGGGAGCCTGATGTGGGATTCGATTCCGGGTCTCCAGGATCGCGCCCTGGGCCAAAGGCAGGCGCCAAACCGCTGCGCCACCCAGGGATCCCCTTTTTTTTCTTTTAGAAATCAGAAGTCAGTTAAATTGTTCTTTTATCTCTTATCTCTGCCTGCTTTAAATATCTTGTCTTTGTATTTGGTTTCCTGCAGTTTCACATCCACTTAAGGTGGATTATTTGTCACTCATCTTATTTTCAATTGGTTAGAATTCTTGAGTCTGAGGTTTGATATCTTTCAATAAACCTGAAAAATTGTCAGCTATTATCCCTTTAAGTGTTTTCCTTTCCACATTTTCTCTATTGTATTCTCTAATTGGACGTCAGTCTTTCTATTCTAAAATCAATATTTCTTAATATCTCTTTTATATTTTTTGCCTTTTTATCACTCTAGACACTTTAGATCATTTATTTAAACCTATCTTCCAGTTTACCAAATCCCTCTTCAGTTATCTCTAATATACTTTTTACCCCATATTAAATATAACCCATCTTTTGCAATTCTGGTTATTTTACATTTTTTATTTCTAGGAGTTTTATTTAATTCTTTTCCTAATTTGAATAGTTATTTTAAAAATGTATTCCTTCTCATTCCTATTTCCATCTCATTTTTCATGTCTTAAAACATTGAACATTTTTGTATTAGCCAAGTGTCTGACAATTTAAGGAGGCGGATGGAGTATACTGATGCTATCTTGTTTCTTCTTATTTTCATTCATGGTGTCGTGTGTGTGTATGTGTGTGTGTGTTTTGTGAATTTTGACTATGTGCAACTCATTTTCTTTGAGATTCTTTTACCACAGAAATTCTTTGAAACCTGAGCTAATGCTCTAATCTTCCAGAAGAGCCACACCAACCACAGAATGAGGTCTATTAACCACAAAAATAGTTTAAAACCTAGTTCTAATCCTGTCTACAGGGTGGCTTCTCCCCAAGAGTAATTGAGGAATTTTCTTCCTTTTCTGCACAGCACCAATATCAAGGAAGAAAAGTCGCCCTGCTATTCTGTTGGTTGTCATTTATCTTTGTTCTGAAACTATAATCTTTTGGGGTTCCAGCTTCATAAATGTCTTCACAACACCCCTCAGTATACATGGGTCCTACATTGTTCTCCTCCTTCCCATATACTGAGGAGCTTCCAAAATGGAGGCTCATGGTTCCAGATTCAGCAGATCTGCTTGCTCACTTTCCAGGTTCAAGCTTTCAGTAACATTTTGGTTTCTGTGTGTTTGTCAGCAACAGTGCTTTGCCAGTGGTGATAGAGGGTATGGTGGAAGCCATTGGAAAAACACAGCTCAGGGCCTCACCCCACTTTGATCAGAGTTCTGCTGAATCACTTTTATTTGCTTCCATTTTCAAGTAGAAAATCTTCACTTCAGTGAGCTTTCTCTACTTAAAAACTTTTGAAATGTAAAAAAAAAAAAACCTTTTGAAATGTTGAAAACCATCAGTTGAGATAATCTTAGAGGTTCTGTTGTACAAGTATATGGCAATTTCTCTGGAATTGGCAATAATTGGATGTTGAAGCATCTGATGTATAATTTTTAACCTCAGCTTGCCAGACTGTGAAGACTGTAGCTCTGAGAAATAGTGAAGATGTCACTGTGCCTCTTGGATGAGAAGTGGCCCCAGACCATCTCCAGTAGCTTCCAGTAATGAAGTGTGTACAGATATGGAAGTTGGGCACAAGGAGGCATCATGAACACCTCGTTCTTCACTGCCATGAGCCACACATGAGTTCTGGCATCAGTGTGGTGGTACTTGATTAGCATGATGTCCAGGGAAAATACCACAACTGAGCTAACATACAGTATGATTAGCACTGTGTGGATAAGCAGGATACCCCTGGATCAGGAACAGCCTTGTACCCAGATACCTGAAGTCCTGGTCTCTGCATAGATCCTCCAGAAGCAGTAGGTGTTGAGAGGTGTGCATAGAAAGAGAATGCATAAAATTCAGGTGTGGGTGACAGTGACCAGTGGGCCACAACCTGACTCAGTGCCCAGAATTAGCTGCAGGATACATTAGGCCCCTTGCTCCTCTAACCTGGCATTTTGCTGCTTGCTAAGCCAAATGAGACATCTGAGAAGAAGCAGGCCACCAGCCAGATGAGGGCCACCACTTTCTGGGCAGCCTCATAGGACATGAAGGAGAAATAGCACAGAGGATAAGCAACTGCCAGGTAGGTGTGTAGCACAGTGGCCATGAAGGCAAGATGGTGCTGATATAGGCAGTGAAGATGGCATCTGTGAGAATACCACAAGCAATGAGGCCCAGGGACCAGCTGCCCAGGTTGCTAGGGGAAATAAGCATGTGGAAGACAAGATAGGCCAGATCCGAGAGCAGGATGTTAGCCAGTAGTAGATAGTGGGACTCTTGCCACAGTCTCTGCCCCTGCAGGATGGTTACCAGCAGCAGAGGGCTCAAAGTCAGTATAGCTACAGCCAGCATATTTCAGGGGAAGAATAGCCAGTGCAGCAGGGAAACAGCCACCTTGAGGTCTCCAAAGCTCAGAGAGGTGTTGTTGGATAACTGAGGCATGCAGGAAGGCTCACGTATGAGCTGGTCAGAGGCTGGCCAGGCTGTTTGTGTCCAGGGGGAAAGGTGTCAACTGATCCCCTATGCTTCCTGATAGGAATGGCAGGTTTTCTCACAGGTGGTTGGTTCTGTACCCACCCAAGGTATGGATCTCCCCTGCAAGGATCCTGATGGTGCTACTCCTCTACAGAAATGCTATGCTTAAAAAAAAAAAAAAGAAATACTATGCTTGAGCAGGCCATAGGAATAACTATTTAACAAAAATAAAACAACAAAGCAAAATTCTATTCACACACGGCTTCCTACATTCATGCACATCTGCCAGCTATCCTGACTTTATATATATGGGCACACCTAAATGGGACAGTCAATTGCCATGATTCATTGGTCACTGATCTCTCAAGAAGTGTCCCCCATCTGGTTTAGGTGAGCAGGCTTTATGCCTTTGAGATCCTGGCTCTGAGACTTTGGGAAGCTTTGTTCATCTCTCCACATTTATTTCCTAATATGTGAAATGTCAATGCTGCCCATGCAGACCTCATGGGAAAAAAATCCAGAGGTAACATACTTAGTGCAATACATAGCCTTGGGTAAATGCTCAATACATGTTATGTTTTACCTTATCACACTCTCCAGAGGTTAGGGTGCTCTCTGCTCCATAGACTCTCTTGTCCACGCTACAGAAGGAGTGTGCTAGGTGCTTCATGCCCTCTGGGATATAGATAGATAGATAAATAAACCATTAGCCAGACTTTTTAAAAAGAAGAGAGAACAGGCTCAAATTAATAAAACCATGAATGAAAGAGGAGAGATCACAACCAATACCAAGGAAATACAATTTTAAAAATGTATTATGAACAGCTATATCAACAAATTAGGCAATCTGGAAGAAATGGATGCATTTCTGGAAAACCACAACTTACCAAAACTGGAACGGGATGTAATAGAAAACCTGAACAGTCCAATAACCAGGGAGGATATTGAAGCAGTCATCAAAAACCTCCCAAGACACAAAAGTCCAGGGCCAGATGGCTTCCCAGGGGAATTTTATCAAATGTTTAAAGAAACATCAATACCTATTCTACTAAAGCTGTTTGGAAATATAGAAAGAGATGGAGTACTTCCAAATTCGTTCTATGAGGCCAGCATCACCTTAATTCCAAAACCAGACAAAGACCCCACCAAAAAGGAGAATTACAGACCAATATCCCTGATGAACATGGATGCAAAAATTCTCAACAAGATACTAGCCAACAGGATCCAACAATACATCCAACAATACAATACAATACAACAAAGAAAATTATTCACCATGACCGAGTAGGATTTATCCCCGGGACACAAGGCTGGTTCAACACTTGTAAAACAATCAATGTGATTCATCATATCAGCAAGAGAAAAACCAAGAACCATATGATCCTCTCATTAGATGCAGAGAAAGCATTTGACAAAATACAGCACCCATTCCTGATAAAAACTCTTCAGAATGTGAGGATAGAGGGAACATTCCTCAACATCTTAAAAGCCATCTACGAAAAGCCCACAGCAAATATCATTCTCAATGGGGAAGCACTGGGAGCCTTTCCCCTAAGATCAAGAACAAGACACGGATGTCCACTCTCACGACTGCTATTCAACACAGTACTGGAAGTCCCAGCCTCAGCAATGAGACAACAAAAAGACATTAAAGGCATTCAAATTGGCAAAGAAGAAGTCAAACTCTCCCTCTTCGCCAATGACATGATACTCTACATAGAAAACCCAAAAGACTCCACCCCAGGATTGCTAAACTCATACAGCAATTTGGTAGTGCGGCAGGATACAAAATCAATGCCCAGAAGTCAGTGGCATTTCTATACACTAACAATGAGACTGAAGAAAGAGAAATTAAGGAGTCAATCCCATTTACCTAGGAATAAACCTAACCAAAGAGGTAAAGGATCTATACCCTAAAAACGATAGAACACTTCTGAAAGAAATTGAGGAAGACCCAAAGAGATGGAAAAATATTCCATGCTCATGGATTGGCAGAATTAATATTGTGAAAATGTCAATGTTACCCAGGGCAATTTACATGTTTAATGCAATCCCTATCAAAATACCATGGACTTTCTTCAGAGAGTTAGAACAAATTATTTTAAGATTTGTGTGGAATCAGAAAAGACCCCGAATAGCCAGGGGAATTTTAAAAAAGAAAACCATAGCTGGGGGCATCACAATGCCAGATTTCAGGTTGTACTACAAAGCTGTGGTCATCAAGACAGTGTGGTACTGGCACAAAAACAGACACATAGATCAATGGAACAGAATAGAGAATCCAGAAGTGGACCCTTAACTTTATGGTCAACTAATATTCGATAAAGGAGGAAAGACTATCCATTGGAAGAAAGACAGTCTCTTCAATAAATGGTGCTGGGAAAATTGGACATCCACCTGCAGAAGAATGAAACTAGACCACTCTCTTTCACCATACACGAAGATAAACTCAAAATGGATGAAATATCTAAATGTGAGACAGGATTCCATCAAAATCCTAGAGGAGAACACAGGCAATACCCTTTTTGAACTCAGCCACAGTAACTTCTTGCAAGATACATTCACGAAGGCAAAAGAAACAAAAGGAAAAATGAACTACTGGGACTTCATCAAGATAAGAAGCTTTTGCACAGCAAAGGATACAGTCAACAAAACTCAAAGACAACCTACAGAATGGGAGAAGATATTTGCAAATGACGTATCAGTTAAAGGGCTAGTTTCCAAGATCTATAAAGAACTTATTAAACTCAACACCAAAGAGACAAACAATCCAATCATGAAATGGGCAAAAGACATGAACAGAAATCTCATAGAGGAAGACATAGACATGGCCAACATGCACATGAGAAAATGATCTGCATCACTTGCCATCAGGGAAATACAAATCAAAACCACAATGAGATACCTCCTCACTCCAGTGAGAATGGGGAAAATAAACAAGGCAGGAAGCCACAAATGTTGGAGAGGATGCGGAGAAAAGGGAACCCTCTTACACTGTTGGTGGGAATGTGAACTGGTGCAGCCACTCTGGAAAACTGTGTGGAGGTTCCTCAAAGAGTTAAAAATAGACCTGCCCTATGACCCAGCAATTGCACTGTTGAGGATTTACCCCAAATATTCAGATGCAATGAAACGCCGAGACACCTGCACCCCGATGTTTATAGCAGCAATGTCCACAATAGCCAAACTATGGAAGGAGCCTCGGTGTCATCGAAAGATGAATGGATAAAGAAGATGTGGTTTATGTATACAATGGAATATTACTCAGCCATTAGAAATGACAAATACCCACCATTTGCTTCAACGTGGATGGAACTGGAGGGTATTATGCTAAGTGAAATAAGTCAATCGGAGAAGGACAAACATTATATGTTCTCATTCATTTGGGGAATATAAATAATAGTGAAAGGGAATAGAAGGGAAGGGAGAAGAAATGAGTGGGAAATACTGAAAGGGAGACAGAACATAAAGACTCCTAACTCTGGGAAACAAACCAGGGGTGAAAAAAAAAAAAAAACAAACCAGGGGTGGTGGAAGGGGAGGAGGGTGGGGGGTGGGGGTGAATGGGTGACGGGCACTGAGGGGGGCACTTGACGGGATGAGCACTGGAGCACTGGGTGTTATTCTGTATGTTGGTACATTGAACACCAATAAAAAATAATTTTATTAAAAAATTCTCAACAAGATACTAGCCAATAGGATCTAACAATACATTAACAAGATTATTCACAATGACCAAGTGGGATTCATCCCCAGGATGCAAGGCTGGTTCAACACTCATAAAGCAATCAACATGATAGATCATATCAACAAGAGAAAAAACAAGAACCGTATGATCCTCTCACTAGATGCAGAGAAAGCATTTGAAAAAATACAGCACCCATTCCTGATAAAAACTCTTGAGAGTGTAAGGATAGAGGGAACATTCCTCAGCATCTTAAAAACCATCTACGAAAGCCCACAGCAATATCATTCTCAATGGGTAAACACTTGGAGCCTTTCCCCTAAGATCAGGAACACAACAGGGATATCCACTCTCACCACTGCTATTCAACATAGTATTAGAAGTCCTAGTCTCAGCAATCAGGCAACAAACAGAAATGAAAGGCATTCAAATTGGCAAAGAAGAAGTCAAACTCTCCCTCTTTGCAGATGACATGACACTGCACATAGAAAACCCAAAAGACTCCACACCAAGATTGCTAGAACTCATACAGCAATTCGGTAGTGTGGCAGGATACAAATCAATGCCCAGAAATCAGTGGCATTTCTATACACTAAAAATGAGACCGAAGAAAGAGAAATTAAGGAGTAAATCCCATTTACAATTGCACCCAAAAGCATAAGATACCTAAGAATAAATCTAACCAAAGAGGTAAAGAATCTATACCCTAAAAACTACAGAAGACTTCTGAAAGAAACTGAGGAAGACAGAAAGAGATGGAAAAATATTCCATGCAGGATCCCTGGGTGGTGCAGTGGTTTGGCACCTGCCTTTGGCCCAGGGCGCGATCCTGGAGATCCGGGATCGAATCCCACGTCAGGCTCCCGGTGCATGGAGCCTGCTTCTCCCTCTGACTGTGTCTCTGCCTCTCTCTCTCTCTCTCTCTGACTATCATAAATAAATAAATTAAAAAAAGAAAAAAAGAAAAAAAAAGAAAAATATTCCATGCTCATGGAATCGAAGAATATTGTGAAAATGTCTATGCTACCCAGGACAATTTACATGTTCAATGCAATCCCTATCAGAATACCATGGACTTTCTTCAGAGAGTTGGAACAAATCATCCGAAGACTTTTTTGGAATCAGAAAAGACCTTGAATAGGCAGGGGCATTTTGAAAAAGAAAACCATAGCTGGGGGCATCACAATGCCAGATTTCAAGTTGTACTACAAAGCTGTGGTCATCAAGACAGTGTGGTCCTGGCACAAAAACAGACACATAGATCAATGGAACAGAATAGAAAATCCAGAAATGAGCTCTCAATTCTATGGTCAACTAATATTTGACAAAGCAGGAAAGACTATCCTCTGGTTAAAGGACAGTCTCTTCAATAATTGATGCTATGAAAATTGGACATCCACATGCAGAAGAATGAAACTAGACCACTCTCTTGCACCATACACAAAGATAAACTCAAAATGGATGAAATATCTAAATGTGAGACAAGATTCCATCAAAATCCTAGAGGAGAACACAGGCAACACCTTTTTTGAACTTGGCCACAGTAACTTCTTGCAAGGGAAACAAAAGCAAAAATGAATTATTGAGACTTCATCAAGATAAGAAGCTTTTGCACAGCAAAATAAACAGTCAACAAAACTAAAAGACAACCTACAGAATGGGAGAAGATTTTGCAAACGATATATCAGGTAAAGGGCTAATATCCAAGATGTATAAAGAACTGACTAAACTCAACAGCAAAGAAACAAGCAATCCAATCATGAAATGGGCAAAAGACATGAACAGAAATTTCACCGAGGGAGGCATACACATAGCCAATAAGCATATAAGAAAATGCTCCGCATCACTTGCCATCAGGAAAATACAAATCAAAACCACAATGAGATACCACCTCACACCAGTGAGAATAGTGAAAATTAACAAGACAGGAAACAACAAATGTTGGAGAGGATGTGGAGAAAGGAGAACCCTCTTGCACTGTGTGGAGAAAGGGGAACACTTTTGCACTGTTGGTGGGAATGTGAACTGGTACAGTCATTCTGGAAAACTGTTTGGAAGTTCCTCAAAGAGTTAAAAATTGAGCCACCTTATGACCCAGCAATTTCAC
The DNA here is from genome assembly GCF_048164855.1 of Canis lupus baileyi. Lineage (NCBI taxonomy): Eukaryota > Metazoa > Chordata > Mammalia > Carnivora > Canidae > Canis > Canis lupus. The sequence goes on along the minus strand of NC_132857.1, from coordinate 25,672,247 downwards.
TACTGGGGATTTACCCCAAAGATACAGATGCAGTGAACGACTGAGACACGTGCGCCACAATGTTTAAATTTTTTTTTAAATTTTTATTTATTTATGATAGTCACAGAGAGAGAAATAGAGAGAGGCAGAGACACAGGCAGAGGGAGAAGCAGGCTCCATGCACCGGGAGCCCGATGTGGGATTCGATCCCGGGTCTCCAGGATCACGCCCTGGGCCAAAGGCAGGCGCCAAACCGCTGCGCCACCCAGGGATCCCCGCACCACAATGTTTAGAGCAGCAATGTACAATAGCCAACTGTGGAAAGAGCCTCGTTGTCCATTGAAAGATGAATCAATAAAGAAGATGTGGTCTATATATACAATGAAATATTGCTCAGCCATTACAAATGACGAATACCTACCATTTGCTTCAACGTGGATGGAACTGGAGGGTATTATGCTAAGTGAAGTAAGTCAGTCGGAGAAGCACAATCATTATATGGTTTCATTCATACGGGGAATGTAAAAAATAGTGAAAGGGATTATAGGGGAATGGAGGGATGATGATTGAGAAAAATTAGAGAGGGTGACACACCATGAGAGACTCCTAACTGGGAAATGAACAAGGGATAGTGGAAGGGGAGGTGGGCGGGGGAATTGGGTGACTGGGTGATGAGCACTGTGTGGGGCACTTGATGGGATGAGCACTGGGTGTTTTACTATATGTTGGCAAATTGAATTAAAATAAATAAATAAATAAATAAATAAATAAATAAATAAATAAACATATATAAACAAATTACAAATAAATAAATAAAATTTCAAAAACCCAGATTTTTAAAATAATTAAATAATACATATTAGTGAAAGATAAATTAAAATCCTGATAGCTCTCATAGCCCTTACTACTCTCCCTATCTCCTGTGTTTAGTTGGTGACATGGCTCTCTACCACACTGAGCTCCTTGAGTGCAGGACTGGAGCTTGTGTATACCCATGCACCTTCTCCCTTCAGGTGGTATTGACAGCTCAGCCCTCCTACCTGCTAATTTCTGGGATAATAAATAAATGGATGGTAGCACTGGGATCCTGTGCAGGGTTTCTGGGACAGGCAGACTGTAATGTTTGGCCCTCATTGTCTGTATGCAAACTTGAGTGCCTCATGCTCCTCAGGGCCAACCCACAATTCACCTTCTGCACACACCAAGGTGTCTATCACCCTTTCTCTGCATGGTAGTCAGAGGAACTTTTTTATTCATACCTTCCCTGAGGCCTTAAAGTTTATTTTATTGGATTTTAGCATACCGGGGATATCTTTGAAAAGCCTCTTTAATTCTGCCTATAGTTAAAGGCCCCAAAAGTCCCCATAAAGCCTGGAAAGTCATTCTTGTTCTGTCCCAGCTGAAGAAACCCTATGACTATCCCTCCCTACATGGCAGCTACCCATAACTCTCTCTGCCCAGTCTGTTCCCACTAAGTCCTCTGCCTGGCACGCTCCTCAGCCATTCTCTTCAGTTGTTCCTTTAATCTGGAGGCTGCTCCTTCCCATCTTCTGTAGACTCAGTTCCTCTCCATTACATCACCCCGCTGCTTCCGGTACTACCTAGATCACACTTGGGATTTATTTTGCCTACTTATTTAATTCTAAAAGTTAATATATATGACACCCTGTTCTTTTACAATCATTGTAAACTATTTTAAATATATTGAAAAATACAGAGAAGAATTTACAAATGCTCATGGACCTACTATCCAGAATTAACAAATGTTCATTTTTTGCCATATTTGCTTCCAATAATTTTATATATCATTTTATTTTATTTTATATGCAAATAAATGTATAAAATATTGTATGTTTTATATGTGATACATATCACATATAAATATAACAAAATATTTCACATATAATTTATAGCCCGTTTTGTCACTATCCTCTGGCCTTTCTCTTTCCTTCCTACCCAGAGATTACATCCACTCATAGAATTTGATCTATATTTCTTCTGCCCATGTGTTTGAACTTTCACTGTAAATATATGATTCCCAAAGCATATATGGTATTGATGTTCATGTTTGGTATTGCACTGTGATTTAATTATGCTATTGCATTTTTTACTCAGTATTATACCTTGTAGGCCAGTGTTTTCCCCACACAAGTCTAGTCTATTCTACAAAAATGTCCTACAGCATTTCATTCTCTAAACATACCATCGCTCTTTATCCTTCACCTATTGCTGACATGTATGCTATGTAATGTATTACAAGCAGAGCGGTGATGAAAATGCTAGATCAAGTCTTTGAAGTACATATATGATGTTTCTCTAGAAGTACTTTTGCTTGACCACTAGGAATCACACATTCATCAGAATTTTCCTCCTGTAAGCAACATGCAGGTAGGATGGAGTACCCTTCATTTAGGAAATGGATAGTCCCACTGTGCACAGTCATGTCTAAGGCCTGAGCACCTGTGATGAACTGAAGACATCCAGAGACCTCTGGAAGGGAAAATGCACCCAGGATGCTGGTGGAACAGGCTCTTCCTGGCCCTGCTCTCCTGGGGCTTCAGGTACCCCAGCTGCATATCATCACTCCACAAAGAGGCTGTGTCACACACAAAAGAAAGCAGCCTCTGCCTCAAAGGAGCTTGTGCTGCAGCAGGAGGGTGGGAAAGGGGGGCAGTGCACCCACAGGACGGAACAGAGGAAGATAATGTTTTTAAAACTCCCCACACGCTTGATGGGATGAGCACTGGGTGTTGTTCTATATGTTGGCAAATTGAACACCAATAAAAAATAAATTTATATAAAAAATAAATATATAAGAAAAATACATTAACAATATACAGTGAAATGTTAAAAATTTATTCTATATTTGATGGCATGTGGTATTTTAACAATAAATTTAATAATAAAAATAAATAAATAAATAAAACTCCCCACAACATACTAAGGGGATTTCCAGAGGCAGTGAGCTTCCATTTGGTGGGGGAGAATAGAGGGGGAGCCATTAGGGGGTCAGGTATGGTGCAGATGGTGGGAAGGTTAGAGGGATAAGGGTACACTGAACTAGGGATGGTGGAAAGAGTAGCTACCAGAGAACCAGTGTACCTGAAGATGAATGCCATGATTTTAGGTCCTACGTCTGGGGATACAAGCTGGTTAAAGCAATCTCAAACAGTTTAATGCTGCCACCTGGTGGCAAGCCTCAGAGCAACCTATTACTGAAGGAAGGAGAAAGTGGAAAAACCCAACTGGGCATGAAAATGCTAGAGGGGAAAGATGCTGTCCTGTCCCATCATTTGTAGGTGGTCGCTGCAGTGCAGACTGTAGAGAGGCTGTATGGAACAGTGGCTACCATCATGGGTTCTAGAGCCTACTAGTGGGGCCCAGTCCTGGTACTGACCATGCCTGTATGCCACTTTCCCTTCCTACATGTGAGGTAGGAATTAGGACAGTCCATCCCCCCAGGTGACTGTGTGACCTCACAGTGTTGCTCCTCTGCAGATGCTTGTCCAGTGCCCTGCCACTGCTCATAGCGTGCCCTTCACTTCTCCAGACCCACCCAGCGCCTGATGGTGGCAGGCCTGCTCTAAGCCTATCTCTGCATTCCCTTGGAAATAGCATAGAGTTGGGCAAACGAGGAACACGTTAGGGCTCTGACTGACTATAAACAGGACATAGGAGGGCATCAGCAGACCTGGGGTTGAGTCCTGGCCTTCTGTTCCTTGTGTAATGGTTGGTTTTCTTTGGATTCAGTTTCCTCACCTGCAAATTGCCAATGTACGTAGTTGTGGAGATGACATGTGGGAGGCATGGAAGGCATATGTTGCAATGCCAGACATGTCCTTCCCTCCCGCTGAGCACTCCAGAGGCAGCCCAGATTGTGAGCAGCAAATCTCCAGTACGTCATCCTCTCCAAATTCCCCTTCATCCCCCACATTCCCTGAAAACAGTTTTCCAGTGGCTTCTTATTGGGAGGCTGCCTTTGTCCTCACATCCACTTGCCTGGTGTGCCCTGGCTCCTGCCCAGTTGTCACTCCTACCTTCTGAAATGCCTCCATCCTCCCCACTCCTGTTGCTTCCTTTGAGGCCTGGTCATCATGCTTCCCCACTCTCCTCACTCTGTTCATTTCTTCCAGTTTCCCTTCAAAACTCTCAGTCTTGTCCTCTATGTCTCTGAATATATTAGGGAGAGGTATAGTACTTTTTATTCTTCAGCTTTTGTGTGTGGTAGGGGGTGGAGGGTATATACATAACTTCTCAAGAGAAAGCCAATTTAGAGAGGGAATTATCTCAAAAATATGTGTGGATGTGGATTTGCCTAAGAGAGTGAAAACAATGAAATCCACGTAAAGACCACAAGGTTCCTGAGTTTACGTCACAAGTAGTACTGTGGTCTGGTACTGACAGGAAAAGAAAAAGTACAAAATGAAAGTTTGGGCCCTCAGATCTCAACCAGGGGGAAGCAAGCTGGCAGATCTTGCAATAGGTGCCATTGCACCTATTCAGGTGCAATTTTGTGCAACCATGTGCTACTTCCCCCCCAAAAAGGGCATGGTGTTTGCAATTATTATTTTCTTTGTGATTTTTACAGTGAGTGCCCATTATTTTAAATGAATTTAGAGAAATATTTTAAAGTTCTTTAAAATATAGTCATTGAGATTAGGGCTATAATTTGTGAAAATATCAATTAATGACTACAGAATGCATACAGAAAAATTTAGAACTTCATTCATAAAAATCTCTAAAATACTATAAATGCTGTTTTATAGATTTTGAAGATTTCCTGTTAAGTTTAAGGAAATATTAAAGGGCAAGAAAAAGTATGGAAGAGGGAAAGCAAAACAAAACAGTTCAGAGAGTATAAAAGGAGCAAAATTAAATATAAAAAAAAAAAAAGGAAAGATGGCCAAGCGTCCAAAGGGCAGAGCCAAGAGTCACAGAATTTTTTCTAAGGCCTTGAGACCTTGCCCAGTAGAATATATAAACAAGTAACTCCTTTTAACTTTTCATCTCCCCTCTTCTTCCCTTCGAATGGCAATGTCTGAGATTGTCATCCTAGGCCTGTCCCACTATTGTAAGTTGGGAATGTTGGGTTGGTGGTTTCTTTAGTTTTATGGGTCCACAAATGGAGGAAGAATTGTGCTTAAGAACTATGCCTAATGGATTAAAGCTAGAAGCCTCATCATCACTTAATTTAGAGTACTTCAATAATGAGATTCTGGACTTTGGGCTGATGAGATACTGATGTTTTCATTTAGATAAGGTTGGCTTACAAACTGGCCCCAGCATGGATGGCAAGGAGAGACTAGAGAAAGAGGCTGCTGCAGATTGGTAGGTGGCAGATTTAATTTGCAAGGGAATGTAAGCATGAGGCTTGTTTTGGTGGGCCACAGAATGAGTGGATCTCTAAACGGGCAGTTTATTTATTTTATTTATTTTTTATTTATTTTTTATTGGTGTTCAATGTGCAAACATATAGAATAACACCCAGTGCTCATCCCATCAGGTGCCCCCCTCAGTGCCCATCACACAGTCACCCCCACCCCCCACCCACCTCCCTTTCCACCACCCCTTGTTCGTTTCCCAGAGTTAGGAGTCTTTATGTTCTGTCTCCCTTTCTGGTATTTCCCACTCATTTTTTTTCTCCTTTCCCCTTTATTCCCTTTCACTATTATTTATATTCCCCAAATGAATGAGAGCATACAATGTTTGTCCTTCTCCGATTGACTTATTTCACTCAGCATAATACCCTCCAGTTCCATCCACGTAAAGCAAATGGTGGGTATTTGTCGTTTCTATTGGCTGAGGAATATTCCATTGTATACATAAACCACATCTTCTTTATCCATTCATCTTTCAATGGACACCAAGGCTCCTTCCACAGTTTGGCTATTGTGGACATTGCTGCTAGAAACATCGGGGTGCAGGTGTCCTGGCGTTTCATTGCATCTGAATCTTTGCGGTAAATCCCCAATAGTGCAATTGCTGGGTCGTAGGGCAGGTCTATTTTTAACTCTTTGAGGAACCTCTACACAGTTTTCCAGAGTGGCTGCACCAGTTCACATTCCCACCAACAGAGCAAGAGGGTTCCCCTTTCTCCACATCCTCACCAACATTTGTTGTTTACTGTCTTATTAATTTTCCCCATTCTCACTGGTGTGAGGTGGTATCTCATTGTGGTTTTGATTTGTATTTCCCTGATGGCAAGTGATGCAGAGCATTTTCTCGTGTGCTTGTTGGCCATGTGTATGTCTTCCTCTCTGAAATTTCTGTTCATGTCTTTTGCCTATTTCATGATTGGATTGTTTTTTTCTCTGCAGTTGAGTTTAATAAGTTCTTTATAAATCTTGGATAATGGCCCTTTATCTGATAGGTCATTTGCATATATCATCTCCCATTCTCTAGGTTGTCTTTTAGTTTTGTTGACTGTATCCTTTGCTGTGCAAAAGCTTCTTATCTTGATGAAGTCCCAATAATTCATTTTTTGCTTTTGTTTCTCTTGCCTTCATGGATGTATCTTGCAAGAAGTTACTGTGGCCAACTTCAAAAAGGGTTTTGCCTGTGTTCTCCTCTAGGATTTTGATGGAATCTTGTCTCACATTTAGATCTTTCATCCATTTTGAGTTTATCTTTGTGTATGGTGAAAGAGAGTGGTCTAGTTTCATTCTTCTGCAGGTGGATGTCCAATTTTCCCAGCACCATTTATTGAAGAGACTGTCTTTCTTCCAGTGGATAGTCTTTCCTCCATTATCGAATATTAGTTGCCCATAAAGTTAAGGTTCCACTTCTGGATTCTCTATTCTGTTCCACTGATCTATGTGTCTGTTTCTGTGCCAGCACCACACTGCCTTGATGACCACAGCTTTGTAGTACAACCTGAAATCTGGCATTGCGATTCCTCCAGCTATGGTTTTCTTTTTTAATATTCCCCTGGCTATTTGGGATCTTCTTTGATTACACACAAATCTTAAGATGATTTGTTCAAACTCTATGAAGAAAGTCCATGGTAAAATGATAGGGATTGCATTAAATGTGTAAATTGCCCTGGGTAGCATTGACATTTTCACAATATTAATTCTTCCAACCCATGAGCATGGGATATTTTTCCATTTCTTTGTGTCTTCCGCAATTTCTTTCAGAAGTGTTCTGTAGTTTTTAGGGTATAGATACTTTACCTCTTTGGTTTGGTTTATTCCTAGGCATCTTATACTTTTGGGTGAAATTGTAAATAGGATTGACTCCTTAATTTCTCTTTCTTCAGTCTTCATATTAATGTATAGAAATGCCACTGATTTCTGGGCATTGATTTTGTATCCTGCCACACTACCGAATTGCTGTATGAGTTCTAGCAATCTTGTGGTGGAGTCTTTTGGGTTTTCTATGTGCAGTGTCATGTCACCTGCAAAGAGGGAGAGTTTGACTTCTTCTTTGCCAATTTGAATGCCTTTCATTTCTGTTTGTTGCCTGATTGCTGAGACTAGGACTTCTAGTACTATGTTGAATAACAGTGGTGAGAGTGGATATCCCTGTTGTGTTCCTGATCTTAGGGGAAAGGCTCCCAGTGTTTTCCCATTGAGAATGATATTTGCTGTGGGCTTTTCATAGATGGCTTTTAAGATACTGAGGAATGTTCCTCTATCCCTACACTCTGAACTTTTGTGTCTTGGGAGGTTTTTGATGACTGCTTCAATTTCCTCCCTGGTTTTTGGCCTGTTCAGGTTTTCTATTTCATCCTGTTGCAGTTTTGGTAATTTGTGGTTTTCCAGAAATGCGTCCATTTCTTCCAGATTGCCTAATTTATTGGCGTAAAGCTGCTCATAATAATTTTTTAAGATCGTTTTTATTTCCTTGGCATTGGTGGTGATCTCTCCTTTCTCATTCATGATTTTATTAATTTGAGTCTTCTCTCTCTTCTTTTTAATAAGGCTGGCTAATGGTTTATCTATCTTATTAGTTCTTTCAAAGAATCAACTCCTGGTTTTGTTGACCTGTTCCACAGTTCTTCTGGTCTAGATTTCGTTGAGTTCTGCTTGAATCTTTATTAACTCTCTTCTTCTTCTTGGTGTAGGATCTGTTTGCTGGTTTTTCTCCAGCTCCTTTAGGTGCAAGGTTAGCTTTTGTATTCTATAATTCTTTCCAGTTTTTGGATGGACGCTTGTATTGCAATGTGTTTCCCCCTCAGGACTGCTTTTGCTGTTTCCCAAAGATTTTGAAGGGTTGTATCTTCATTCTCATTAGTTTCCATGAATCTTTTTAATTCTTCCTTAATTTCCTGGTTGATCCTTTCATCTTTTAGCAGGATGGTCCTTAACCTCCACGTGTCTGAAATCCTTCCAACTTCTTCTTGTGATTTAATTCTAGTTTCAAAGCATTATGGTCTGAAAATATACAGGGGATGATCCCAATCTTTTGGTATCAGTTGAGACCTGATTTGTGACCCAGTATGTGGTCTATTCTGGAGGAAGTTCCTTGTGCACTTGAGAAGACTGTGTATTCAGTTGTGTTTGGATATAAAGTTCTGTAAATATCTGTGAAATCCATCTGGTCCAGTGTATCATTTAAAGCTCTTGTTTCTTTGTAGATCTTGTCCTTAGAAGATCTGTCAATTGTAGAAGTGCTACATTCAAGTCCCCAAGTATAAGTGTATTATTATCTAAGTATGTCTTAACTTTGTTTATTAATTGATTGATATCCTTGGCAGCTCCCACATTCAGGGCATAAATATTCATCATTGTTAGGTCCTATGTTGGATAGATCCTTTAAGTATGATATAGTGTCCCTCTTCATCTCTTACTACAGTCTTTGGGATAAACTTTAATTTATCGGATATAAGGATGGCTACCCCTGCTTTCTTTTGAAGACCATTTGAATGGTAAATGGTTCTCCAACCTTTTCTTTTACAGGCTGTAGGTGTCCTATGTCCTAAATGAGTCTCTTATAGACAGCAAATAGATGGGTCTTGCTTTTTTATCCAGTCTGAAACCCTGCATCTTTTGATGAGGTCATTAAGCCCATTCATGTTCAGAGTTACTATTGAAATTTTGAATTTAGTGTCATCATGATACCTATTCAGTCCCTGTTTTTGTGGATTGTTCCCTTTAGACTTCCTCTTTCTATTACAGAATTCCCCTTAGTATTTCTTGCAGAGCTGGCTTGGTGGTCACATATTCTTTCAGTTTCTGCCTATCTTGGAAGCTCTTTCTCTCTCCTTCTATTCTGAATGAAAGCCTTGCTGGATAAAGTATTCTTAGCTGCATGTTCTTCTCATTTAGGACCCTGAATATATCCTGCCAGCTCTTTCTGGCCTGCCAGGTCTCTGTGAAGACGTCTGCTGTTAATCTAATAGTTCTCCCCATATAAGTTAGGGATCTCTTATCTCTTGCTGGTTGAAGGATCATCTCTTTATCTTTGGAATTTGCAAGTTTCACTATTAAATGTCTAAGTGTTGAGCAGTTTTTATTGATTTACGGAGGGATCTCTCTATCTCCTGGATCTGAATGCCTGTTTCCCTTTCCAGATTAAGGAAAGTTCTCAGCTATGTTTTGTTCAAATACATTTTCTGGACCTCTGTCTCTTTCGGTGCCCTCGGGAACCCCAATTAAACGTAGATATTTCCGTCTGAGGCTGTCATTTATTTCCCTTAACCTATCCTCATGATCTTTGTTTTTCTCTTTTTTCCTCAGTTTCCCTTCTTGCCATCTACTTGTCATCTATGTCACTCACTCATTCTTCTACCTCATTAGCCCTTGTCATTAGGACTCTAGTTTGGATTGTATCTCATTTAATTGATTTTTAATTTCTGCCTGATTAGATTCTGCAGTCATCAAGTCTCTTGGATCCTTTATGCTTTCTTCTAGAGCCACCAGTAGCTTTATAACTGTGCTTCTGAATTGGCTTTCTGACTTTGAAGTGTAATCCAAATTTTGTACCTCTGTGGGAGAGAGGACTGTTTCTGATTCTTTCTTTTGAGGTGAGTTTTTCCTTCTAGTCATTTTGCTCAGTGTAGAGTGGCCCAAAACAAGTTGTACTTGATACAAGCGCAAACTATTCTCACTCTAGCATTCCAGCTGTTCTCTCTTTAAATCTCAGACCAAATTCGTAGGTTTTCAGGATGATTTCAAAGTTATCTAGGTAATTTGGTGGGGACACGTGACTTGAGGACCCTATTCTTCCTCCATCTTCCCCCCTCCTACCCTTGAGATTTTGACTGAAGAGGTCTGCAGTGGAACTCTGTGTCTGAACTTTTCAAATCCTTCAGGTGATTCTGATGAGAACAACTCACGGCATCACCTTGACATGAGGTTTCCTAATATCCACTCCGTGAAGGACAAGGGCACTGTCTTCACACTGCCTAAACCATATGTGTCCCCTTCTATCTTGGTCCCCCTACTCCTACTGTTTCTTTCCTCAGGGAGATTCTGGGGGCCCCTTGGTCTGCAAGCTGAGCAGTAGTACTTGGTTTCTGATGGGGCTATCTAGCTGGAGCCTGGCCTGACACTACCCTATAAGCTTCAGCATCTTCACCAGGGTCACCTACTTCTTCATGTGGATCAATGAGAAGTGGAGTGCCTCACCCAATCCTGATCCTTCTTTTGCTCTCCTCAGGACACACCTCCTATTTTGAATGACTTTTCTTCTCTTGGCTCAGTGTATAAGCCCAGAACTGTATAAGCTTTGTGTCTTCACAGACCTTCCTTCTGCTGCTGATTTCCCTAAGGACTCTGTGACAGACCCCATGGTCTCCCCTCTACAAACTTGTCTGCATTAGTGCTAACTGGCTTACTTTCTTCTTAAATGTGTCAATCTCTGAGCTCTCCCATCCATCTGAGGCCTACTCCAGGCCTGACAAATAAAAATAATTAAAGAAGCTTCCCACTTCCTGTTTCTGACCTGTCAGAGATGCTTTCCACTCCCACCCCCACTGTTCTTCAAGCTCCTCAGCACAAGAAGCTCTCTTTCCTCCCTGGACTGGGGGTGGGGAAGGACAGGGACACTCAGGGGATTCTTGGCCATCCAGAGCTGAGTCACTAGCTTGGGGAGTCTTCCAGGAGAGCTATCATGGCTTAAGGGCCAAAGTCTCACCCCTTGGAGAAAGTGACATGCCCTAGGTACCACAGACCACTAACGGCCAGTGCAATGGGGACAGGTCCTCATACAGGTGGATGATTTGCCATGAGTTGGGCATGAATAAGAATATACCAAGTCCACAGGTCACAGAGCCTCTGTTTGAAAGGCTGTATTTGAAATAGACTATGATGGGCCTTGGCCACAAAGCTAAGGTCTAAAGTCTCAGGTCAGCTGCCCTCAGAGCTCTACTTTAGGATTAGCTCTTAGTCTATTCCCCTAGTACCCACAGCTCTAACCTCCTCCACTTAAACATGTCTGGATCACAGAACCTTAACTATTTAGCAAAATGCTCAGAAAGGTTTCACAACCCTTGCCCCCAACCCAAATACTTGGTGATCAGGAAACAGTCCCCAACCATTGCAGCAACCATTTGTATACATTGGTTTACTGTATCCAAAATGCTGTTTACTGCATCCAAAATCCAATCAGGTGTTCTGTGCAAACTCTTTCCAATCTTGTCCCTCAAGATTGGTGACTGTATTGGATTTCTCTCACACAGTGACTTTTGTTTTGTTCATCAATTTCTGTGTGGAGCATGGAATGGTGTGACTATTTACTCCTCCATGAAGTGTCTTGGGCCCCACTCAGTAGATGCAAATTCATTTCCAGTTCACTGTGCAGATCTGCCAAATCACAGCTCCACTACAGCCTACTCTCCTGTTATCCACAGCCAGACTCAATACTCAGTATTATTATCCATGTTCGATCTCTTTTTACAGATCTGGACCTGAGGCCTAGCATGGTTAAGTAACTTCTCTAAGGTCATGTGGGTAGCAAATAGTAGAACAGGAGGTCTACTATTTTAAAGGAGGTCTTTTAAAGGAGGTCAGAGGGTCTTCCTTCTAATGCAAACCATTCTCAGGTACCTCAACGCCCTGTGTGACTTCCTTTCTCAGGCTACGTTTGACTTGCCATCAGGAACCCCCAGTGGACTGCTGGCTCACACCCCCAAATCAACCCTTGATGAGCAAGGGGAGGTGAGAGGAAAATGTAGAATCAATGAGAAAACCTGAAAAAACTAAAGATTATCCTGAAGTGATCTGTAGCTGGGAGAAGAGGATAGGGCAATGAGAGGATAGGCTTGAAGAATGCTTTTTACATGTTCCATTCTTTTCCCATCCCATATCCTGTGACAAATGCTGCCTAATCTTTCTCAAGTGCCAGTATATTGGAGGGTGGCCATGACAACTAGTGTGTATGTAGGTCCTGACAGCCACCTTCAGTACATGCCCTACATGCCCCTATTTCTTTCCCCAAGTGCAGGGGGAGAAACCTGAGGAGACTTGGTCCTTCCTCTATGATTTCTTGTATGGGCTTTAAAGTTGAAGCGCTGGCTGTAGGAGTTGCCTAGCAAGTGGCAGTATGGAGGAGAGGCTTAGACTGGCTTTTTGGTGCCTGGGGCCCTCTGCTCTGGGATTACCTTCACTTTTCCTTGAACTCATCAGGACTTCTGTCATTCTCTGGTGCACATTACCAAACAGTGACAGAGTAGCTGCTAACCCATGGGGAATATGAGCACACATGCAAAAATAACTATACACCTGAGAAATATGACTGCCACATAAGAATTACAACAGACTGAATATTATGTATTATTTGAAATAGAATTATTAGAAGAGATAGATTCTGAAAAACTAATAAACACAATAAATATCCCTATATATATAGGAAATATTGTTAGCAATAAGACCGAAGACAAACCACAAGAAAGAACCAAGTCAAAATATTGCATATGAAAAATATAATGGTTGAATTAGAGGGCAAAATAGATTGGGTGAATAATAGGATGAACACAGATAAAAGGGATGTGCAATCACTACTTTGTGTGGACATTAGAAAGTATGGACTTTGAAGCTGGCACACTTATGGTAGGATAATTTGTGTAGTTTCTTTAAAAAGAACTAATTACCAAGATATGATTGGGGTATAAGAAGAAGAGGCCTGGCATAAGCAGCAGCAACAGAGCTTTTGTCACTACCCCATCCTCTTTACCACCTTCCTTAGTGTCCCCACCACCCCCACTACTGCCAGCCCTAAGGGGCAGTGGAGGGAGAATGAGGAGCAGAGACCTACAGCTGAAGGACATAGCTAACTGAGGAAACCTCACAAATAGCATTTTCAGGGAAATAAACTCTGTGACCACTTTAGTCCCTTACTCAGATCTTCAGCTGAGGCTCCCCACTGGCTGAATCCATGCAGCAAGAGAGCATAGGAGACTGTCAGGCCTTTCCACTTTCTACTTCCTCCCCACAGAAGGAATGGGACAGGGTGGAGAGTTTGCAAGGAGGGACAGACAGGAGATAACTGCTATAGGGGTTTAGATTACTAGATTCCATTCAAATGCTTAGAAAAAGAAATGTAAAGTTTTCATTAATTCATTAAAAAAAATCTTCTTGGGGCACCTAGCTGGCTCAGTTTGGTGGAGTATACAATTCTTGATCTTGGGGTTGTGAGTATGAGCTCCACATTAGGTGTAGAGATTACTTAAAAAAATAAAATCTTATATAGAGAGGCAAACCTAGAAGCCAACTTTTAATTATAGAAGACAAGATTATAGAGAACAAGCAAACCATTATAGATAGTTACCAGAGGAGAGGTGGGTCATGGGTTAAATAGATAATGGGGATTAAAGAGGGCATTTGTGATGAGCATAGGATGTTGTGTTGAAGTGCTGAAACACTATATGGTACACCTGAAACTAATATTACACTGTATGTTGACTAAGATTTCAATAAAAATGCACAAAAAAATAAAATCTTTTTAAAAATCATCATAAAGTCATTGAAGAGGTAGAAAGAGAGCAAAGATCTGCCAGGCCAAATTCTGAGAGAAAGCCTGCAATCAGAGTATAATCAGAATATCTGATAACCAAAGTTGTTTTTGCTGCAAGGATGTTCTTTGAGCTCATTAACTGGGCTTCAGCAGACATCTGCAAAGGCCGCAGGAAGGAAGCTGTATTAGAGTTCTCCAGAGAACCAATTGGATATCCGTGGGTAAATATATATGTCTGTATCTATCTATATATCTACAGAGAAGGGGCAGGGGGGAGATTTATTTTAAGGAATTGTCTTGTGATTATGGAGAGTAGCAATACAAAATCTGTAGGGTGGGCTGGCAGGCTCAAACCCAGGAAAAGCTGATATTGCAATTTAAGGCTATATTAACCAATACTTTATGTATTTTATGGTGACTTGACATCTTAGTGGGGGTTGGCCAGGGAGAAGCTGTTCCATTCTTGGAGATAATAACTAAATGTGAACATACCTTTTGCATATGAAAGGGGCCCCCAACCATATGCAAACCAAGCAGTCCCAAGTCTGTACACCTCCTTTACCTCACTCTCACACACCAAACCAATATTTCTGCCATTCTAAATCACTGCAAAGCTAGATGCCAGACAATTAGAAACCATCTTTATAGCCTAGAACCTGTTGACATTATTCAAGCTGGTCAGTCCTAAACTGTTTCCCCTGCTCTGATTTGCTTTGTCCATGGAAACCACAGAAAAGGCTCTGGGCTATACTTTCACCTCACCTCTGCTTCTGTCTCCTGATCAAATTGACGTTTCATCATGTGGTCCTGTGTGAAGTAGCATTCCCCCTCTTCTTGGGAAATGTAAATTTCCCAATGGCATTTGCCTCTTTGGGTCAGTACATAATCACCTCCATAAGTTAAAACCTCACAGGTATTTTAACACAAAGTCCAAAGGTTGTCAGGCTGGAGATGCAAGAAGAGAAAATGTTGCAGTTCAAGTTTGGAGTGGTCTACTGGCATAATAGCCTTCTTCTTCTGGGACAGTTAGTCTTTTGTTCTAGTTAGGCTTTTGACTGATTAGGTGAGGCCCACCTACATTATGGAAGTACATGTGCTTTACTCAAAGTCCCCTGATTTAAGTACTAATCACATCCAAGAAAAAGTCTCTTACAGAAATATCTAAAATAATGTTGGACCAAATACCTGGACACTGTGAGCCAACCAATTTGACATATAAAATTATCCATCCCAAGACTTTTCTGGGAAATGCTCCCCCTATTATACTTGGGTCCTAACAGGATAAGATACACCGGTCTCCTCAAGCCCAGAAACCTGCAGGGAAGGCCACATTGGCACTAAGTTGAAAGGATAAAGCAAAGGAATGGGTAGATGTGCCCTTGTAGTTTGACTAGCTAGGGGTCTGTCAACCCACATCAAGCTGTGAATGTGGTTTGAGGTGGTCTGTGATCAATAGGGCTCCAGCCTCCTGGCCGAAACAAATGCTGAGCTGCTCTAAAGGAGGGTACATTCATTCTTGGTATAAGAAAATCACTATAATTAGTTTTCCAAGAATAAAAAGCAGCATATGGTCAAACAAAACCAACCATGAAAGGAAACACAACTCATTATGTAAGAACCAGAAGATATAAGAGAAAGCAAAAATGGACTAAGATTTCAGACTTTGTAAATGTCAAACATTACATATACCTCTACTCATTTCCTTGTGTCTGTTAGCTTTTAAATATCTCTACTCATATCCCTGTATCTATTATTATTTCCTGAACAACAGATGACCACAAAACTACCATCTAAAAGTACCACTTCCAGCATGGCTCTCTAGACCAATTCTGAAAAGTGAAAGTGATAAAGATTATTTTTTAAAAATTAAAGTGTCCAGAAATGGTCCTATGGACATCTAGCAAATGAAAGAAAATTCAAGAAAACCTGCAAAAACTTAGTAAGACTAATAAAAGTCTGTGACATTTGAATCACAACCTACTTCCTCCCTTTCCCATTCCCAGCTCAGCATGAAACAAAGTCTACTTCAGATAGCTGCAGCCAAGGACACAGAGCTCCCTGTCCCCAGTTAGAGGGTTACTGCATCCTCTTGGGAGAGGCAGGATACCAGGCTTTCTCATCCTGACCTCAGCTACCTGTTGGAGAGGTAAAATTCCTGGCAAGTGTGGCTAAGAGACTGGGCCCTTTCTACCATCCAGCCTACTCTGGAAGACAGACTCATCAAAGACAAAGACAGGCAGAATTATTAGAGATAAAAGTTAAACTGAAGGCCAGATGGTTTACTGGAGAGAACCAGGGCAAGAAAAAAAGCTAAGAAAAGCCCTCCTGGGTGAGATCAAATCTCAAACATTGACTTCAAAAACCATCCCCCCAAAGGAGCTTGAATCTAATTGGATCAGGCCAACTACTCCTTTGCACACTTCCCATGGCCTGCCAGGTGTCCACCTGGAGCACCTCTTCTCCTGTCCCTGTGCACATACTGTGTTACAAAACACAAGTTCAAAGATAAAAATTACTGTGCCACATGCCCATGAAGCTGGGCCTGCCCACTTGCTGTCTTCCTTGATGATCAGGGAAAGACTAATCCCATAGTCAATGGACTGCACATTTGACAGCGAATTCTGTACCACAGTCCTTCTCCTGCTACTTTGCAAGACTCTACCTGGGTGAAAATCTGGCCATCATTACTCCTCCCCTGACACATGCTACCTGATGCCTTGGCTACGAATCCCCTGTTTTTCTCTCTTTTCCTACATTCTCTCTCCAAAGAAAAGTCAAGGATTTGATACCCTTGTCTCTGATTACACCTACTCTTGAGGCAATCAAGGCCCTCTGCCCACCATCTGAAAAGCAAGTGTAGGACAAGCCCAGAGCTTAATTATGTGAATTCCCATTAGCCTATAAGTGACTTAGACCAAGGCGAATGATATGCTTACAGTTGCCCATGAGACATAGTCACCCTGGTCCAGCACTCAGCTACATGTCACATGCTCTGTCATCCATGAATCCAGGCAACCTTTATTGAAAGATTCTGGGACAGGGCTTCTGTGGAGATCAAGTTTTGCAGGGGCCTTGTATGATGTAGCTCTCATCCTTTAATAAAGAGAGATGTCTTAAGAAGGTGTTTCAAATATAGCTGTGGCTCTGCTTCAAGGACTTCTAGCACTGATAGTCTGCTGGCAGTGAGCAGCAAACCACCCTTGCGCAGTCTGTGAGTACATTTCTCAACTCCTGGAACAAGAGCTCATTCATATGTAGAAGGCTAACATTTTTGTCTGTGACCCACATAATTAGCTTGCATGTCTGTTTTCAAGATGCTGACTAATTAGATTTATGGCATTATGTGGTTGACTTTTTTATGTGCATTCACATTGTTAAAAATAAGTAAAAATTAAAAGAGTTCTTTCATTTTAGAGGTTTTTCCCAAAACAATGTTTTTTTATGTGGTATGGACTAGTGTTTAAGATAATACTTGGAGGCTCTGTGACATACACAAGATCCAAAGGGGAGCCTGGCACGTGTGCCTGATACTCAAAAAAGCCATTTGCTGATGAAGTACATGATTCTGAACCTACATGACTAGGAATCTAGAGAACTAGAATTAAAAAAAAAAAAAAAAAAAAAGCTAGCTACTTAAGCACTAAAAATAAATTGCCATAATAAAAATAAAAACCATATCCTTCTAAAATAGACAACTAAAAAATAATGAAATGGTAACACTCAGGCTTTGCACATGCATCAAATGTCCTTCCCTTTCTTCTCTTTTGGAGAGTCTAGTATTACCTTTTACATGAAATCTTCATCAGTTTCATCAGGAAGTGTCATCTTAATAGAACTCCATTTGTATACTTTTAACATTTTAAGAGTTTGCCTAAGATTGCAAGCTTCTTTGAGCTGGGATCCTCCCCCCATACCCAAAAAAAAACCTAGCACAGAAGATTGCTAAATAAGTTAATCTATTCTGATTTTTAAAATAAAATAAATGAAATGAAGTGAAAATTGACAACTTTATTATCAAAAGACTCAAATATAAATAACAAAAATAAAAGAAAATCAATGACTAAAATAAATAAAAAACTAAAAAATAATAATTATAAGAATAAAATACTTATTATTAAAAATAAGTTTAAAAGTAATTCTAAAATGAAATAATTCAAAAACATGCGTATAATTGAAAATAACTTTAAAGTCAAATGAATCTGAAAATAGGTAACTATGTAAAGAAGTGGCTATAAATTTCAGGAAGACAAAGGCAGTTGTCCCTTCTAAGTTGTACAAACTGCTTGCTACAGTAAATAGAGAAGGACGGTTGCAATAGAAGTAGCAAGAAAGCAGAACCCTTACAAACAAGGGGTAGGGGAACACAGCTAGAAAATCTCCAGAAGCAAGTTGCCATGGTTTTGAGCATTTCACAGCAACAATAGGAGAACAAAAATAGCTTTGTGAGGCTGGAAAGTCTATTTAAGTCATACTGCTTTCTATATATCCAAGAAAACAAATTTAGTGACAGTGTTGAATCCCATACAATCCCATGGACTGTAGGAGAAAAGGGAAATAACTTCAGAATAATGCCACTACACAAAACGAAAACATTTTTTTTTGTTGACATACTTCATCAACTGTAATGTGGTTTTTTTTAATGAAGTAAAAGGCATTAAGAAAATGATACAAATATTAAATGACATCATAAATTAGACTTAGAAAACTCAGTAATGAAAGGACAGACCTCAGGGAAGAAGAAGCATATTGAAAAATCAACATCATAAATGAAATGTAAAGTAGTAAGAGCAAGGTGGCAGACACTGCTGTATGAGAAATAGAAGACAAGAAAAGGAAAATGCTAAAAAAGAAACTAAGCAAGAGATTACAAGATTTGAGGGAAAACATCAAAATGTGAGGATAAGCAGAGAAGATAAATAACTGGAGTGCTTACAAGAAAACCAAAGCAAAAACACAAAAAAGTTAAAAGTTATAATTGAGAAATTTTCCTGGAAATAAAGAAATGCTTTTCAAACTGTATATTAACAGAGCATACTGGGCACTGATTCAGAACAACAAATGGCAAGACATAGTCTAGCAAAATCATTGGAAAGAAAAATTAAATTCAAATTAAAATGTAAAAATGAAAATTTAAAGAAAAAGGAGATCCTAGGGTATCTAGAAAAAAGAGCAAATGACAAAGGAAAGGAAATTAGAATTTCATCAACATTTCTGAGTGCCATATTTTGTGTCAGAAAAAAATTAAGTAATGTAGTTAAAGACACTGAGGGAAGAAACTGTGAGCCACAGATACTTATAGCTAGAAAAATTGATTTACATAGATTAAAAATCTTGGCATTCAAGTCATCATGCAAGACCTCAGGGAATGTTGTTCTCATGACACTTTGAAGAGGAATGACCAAACTTAGGATAATGAAATGCCTACAAAGAATGTAAGGACAGATGGTAAGCACCAAATCTATAATGACTTTGCATGACTAAGAGTATGAGAGGGAGAATGATCTTAGTAGCAGTCATTAGGGTAATTGCCTCATAATAATTTAACTTTCTTGGTTTGGGATGCTTTTTATTTTATGTATACATATTTTTAAAACAGCTGGTAGTAAATATTATTTGCTTATAAGTGAATAAAAATTAAAACTGCTTAATATATACACTATGTGTTAATTAATTGATGTTAAATTTTAAAAAATATAAAAGAGTTTAAAACTAATATAAAAAATATAAAAGAGTATTCGCCAAAACTAATTCTAAGTCCACACAATTCAGGAACTAAATAACTGGCAATACATAAGCTGACTTGGGAGAGAGGAGTGTTCAAGGAGTCAAGGAGTGGCTGATGGAAGCCCCCCCAGCAGTGGGCAAGCTCCAGCCCCTCTGAAGCTCAGGCTGAGGACTCTGGTCACCAGTTCCAGATTCTATAGCACAAACAGGAATCCACAGGGGTCACAGAGATGGATAGAAGAGGGTCTCACCAGTGTGGATATATGAGTGTGTTTTAAGCCCTGGGAACATAACCTTGACCCCTAAAATCCCCAGAGGTCAGATGCACAATGGAGGTCTGTTGGCTGCTCTGTGCACAGAGCCATTTAACCTACGTGATGGGCAGAGCAGTTTTCAAGGGTCAGGTCCCCTGGGCAGTGAAATAATGCAAAGGAAAGGGGAAGGCTATAGATCTCCAGGGATGAAAGTCTGAGTCCCACAGACCTGGGCCAGTTAAGTAGCCGGTTGTCTCAGGTCTCTCTGGAACTAGAATGGAAAGGTTTCCATTTCTTTCAGACCTTTTCTTCCCCACCTCCTCCACTCAAGACAGTCCCATTATGAGATCTACACTTCAAAAGTCGGCAGCTTCCTGGAGTGCTTCCCTTTGCCCTAATAAGGATTTTTTCTTTCTAGCACAACCATCAGACTTTGCCTGTGCCTTTTGATTTAAAAAAAAATTCTTATGCAGTGCTAATAAAAACATACAAAAGCATAAAAGTTTGTGAACTTATTTGCTTTCTCTGCTTCATCTCACCTGTTCCACATGCACATTTCTCCTACTTTATCATGTCCTTTACTTCCTCAATCCCTTCTCTTGAGTCCATGACAAGAGAATCTCTGGAACCAGACTCCTGCTGGAACAGAATTGACAACTGGAAGAAAGAAAAACAATCATGCATGTCCAAGGCAGAAAATTTCCTGTGTAGGGAGTGTCCAGGGAACAGGCAGCACTATTGTGGCCACTCCAGCAGGGTGGGCCCAGGTCTTCTGACTCACAGCCCCACTACCTTGGCATTCAGGGCTGCTCAACACATCAGGGCACAGCTTGGCATTCAGAAACCAGGGCAGTGCTAAGAAACTGGGCAGGGGTTAGGGGCTGCAGGCAGATTTTATAGGCACAGAAGATCCAATGACTTCAACTGACTAGATGAGCCCAGGTCCTTCAGGTTGAAAATCTTGAAAGAGGGAATGGGGAAGGACTACAAAGAAGAGCTTATGACTAAAAGAGAGAATTCAAAAGAGACAGAAAGAAGAAGTAAATCACATGCCAGTTGCTACTCTCTGTTTCTGAAACTTTGGATTGGATGAAGTATAAGGCCAGTGACCCTATGCTGGACTCAAAGCAGCTGCCCAAGATAGCCTCTGTGAAGGTGGATATATTCCCTCTGCACTGTCCAACATGGTGGCTGCTGGCACAGAGAATTGATGGATACTTGAAATAGGGCTCATTGAAATATAAGCAGGCTCATCTGGCAAGTGGCTACCATGCTGAATAGTGCAGCTCTAGAGTTCCAGTGATGAAGAAGATCCCCTGGTTTTCCTTGTAGAGTGGTTCACTGGCTTAGGCACATACACAGGTGCCATGGGAACACTGAAAGAGTTAGATCAATATTCAGGTCCTGGAATAGTTCCCAGCAGAGGGTCACTTGAAAACAGAGGTGAAGAGCATGGTCTTACAGAGACTGTACTAGACACAATCAAAGCAGAAAAATCCTCCACTGACTTCAGAAGCCCACCCTTGATGAGAGTATGGGCAGACACCTGCTTCATCTGGAACCCAACAGGCCTGAACAAGTTGAGAAGGGATTCTTTTCACACCTGAATGGGATCGCAGTCCAGGAGTGTATTCACCTGACTTTGTCCAGGGCTGAGCACTGGTGATGAGATTGGCATGGTTTCTGCCCTTGTAGGACTTGCTCATAGCCAGGGTTCCTGTCCCTGTGAGTGGGATGACACACAAAGGGAGAGTCTGGGCCTGAGAATTCCAAAGGCCTTTTAGAGAAACTCCAACAGATGCCCTGCAGGCCATAAAGGAAGCAGCAAGAACCACCTGAGCCCTAGGATGTGCTCCCATCTCTGCTGGGCTTACCCTGCACTGAAGTCAGTGCCCTCACCACTTCCACTGTACTAGAACATGCTATAAGCACCTGCCCTAGCCCTTTAAATTGCCCTTCAGTGTAAATGTTTCTGGGCCAATCATTGTAGACCTGACTTCACTTGGCCTCTCACCAACTTCTGTCAGTGAGACTGCTAGTCAGGAAAGTCCCATGTCACACAGGTAGTTGGACAAGACAAGAGAACAGAAGGAAGCTCTACAGAAGTCTTGTGGGGAGACCTCCATATGGTGCTCATGACAGCCACAGAAACATATCTTGCCTCATCCCTACTCAGAGGAGCACAAATATTGGTGAACAGATGGTCCATCAGTCATAGCTGGGTTCAGAAGATGGTGCCCTCCTGATTCTTCTGATCTTGAAATGCTGGACCCTTCATCTATCTCATGGTCTGATGTGCCTAGTCGTCTTCCTTCTACCCTCAGAAATCTTTTTCCTCATAAGGCCCAGCCCTAGGCACTGAGTGGGGCACTCACCCACGGAGCCCACCAGGTAGCTGTCTCTTAATCCTGAGGTCCTCCCTGTTGATGTCATGGAAACTATACTGTGGAAATTATGGATTTCTAGGACTTTCTGAGGTGAGTGTCATTTTTAAATGAAGCAGTCTCAGCTTTTTATTTTGTGGGAAAAAAAATATTGGCACTGATGGGGCGAACAAAGTCCATTCAAATGTAACATATTTCATACATATACATGATCTAAAAGGAAAGTTCAAACCATAATTTGTCTCATTTTATATTTATATTTATTCAAAATGACAACCTAGGTTTGTTTCTTTCCAAAGGTCCACATAAGAGAGCAAGAGCCTATTTGAACTGGTCAATTCGACAGGAACCTAGGTGGTTCCTTCTCTCTCTCCCATTGCTAAGCTTTTCCTCCTCCACTTTGTAATACATGGCCTATTCTTTTACCCTCTTGGGAAGGAAGCCAGGTGCCCATCTTAATGCTCTGCCCCTGAAGAAGATCTTTTGCTTCTTTTTAATATTCTAGTGTCTTTTGCTTATCACACAGAAACCATGGCTGGCACAAGTGAGGAAGACAGATTTTCCACAAGGGAATGGCATTTTCATTTTTGACAACATTATCTGAAGTGAAATATTAGATCCCAATGGGTGAAATTTGGAGTGAAGTTCCCCTAGCTCCATCTGAAGTCTCCTCCTTTCTCAGATTCCCACCAGAGCTGTTCCAAGGACCTGACTACAACAGGAAGGAGCCCTGCTCCAGAACTCCAAACTTTTAAGATTGTGGGAGGATTAACTCTGAAACTGCCTGTAATCGAAAGAGTTTGGGAGTGAGGAAAGGGAAAGGAGTGAAGCGTCAATGAGAAAAACACCCATTTGATGCTAAAAGTACTTGAATGGGCAAGGACTGGGTTACTGATGCCTTGGGCCTGGCAGGCACTCCACACAGGAAGTCCAAGAGCAAGGACTAAAGTCACAGTTGATGCCAAACTCATAGCAGAAATTTATAATCCCTTCCAGGGAGTAGAGATGTAAGAGAAAGTGCATGGGCTCTGGAATCAAGCACCACAACTTCAGTGCCCAGTTTCTCATATGCTGGCCGTGTCCCTGCTGAGTCCTCAAGCCTCCGTTCCCTCACGTCACACACAGAGACAGTTAGGGTGGCTTTTCTTTTATCAGGATTAATCAAATGCCATGAGGGAAATGTAGAAGCCAAGGTGAGGTTTATTATCAGATGAAGTTTTTATTGACTCAGTAACAGAGATTCTAAAATAATGGTTTTCATGCATTTTCTTTAGTGGTGATGACATGCCCCCCCACCCCTAGGTTCACTGAAGTATCCCTCAGTATATAATAAACTCCAGAGTCCCAAGCAGCACCAGGCTTCCCTAAAGACAATGCCTGGGGTCCAAGTGGATGCTCATTCCTAACCAGCCTTGTCTTGACCTTTGGGCCATACCTGTAGGACTGGCCTTTGTGGAAGTTCAGCCAACACATCAGCATATGTAGGAGCTTTCACAGTGATGACCCAATGCCAATGCTTAAGCAGTTCTTCAGTCCATTATAGTTCTAATGTATGAATAGCTCTTCCCTAGTGTCTTAAAATGCAGCTCTATTATTATTTAGGTATGGCAAGGCCATTGAAAAGATAGTTTGTTGTACTCACAAGTCTCCAGAGGACAGGGCACACCATGCCTATGTGGGAAAACACAGGGTCAGTTAGGAGGCAGAGGAGGCAATGGAAAAATGTCCCAGAAAACTGGACCAGGACAGCCTCTAAACCCAAGAGTCTCCTGAAATTATTCAAACTAGCCAATCCTAACCCTTCTTACCTTGCCTTGCTCATTCCTTTCCTTGCAAACCACATTTAAGACTTCTGCCTACACTTTTCCCTTGCTCCATCTGTCTTCTGAATGACATTGGTGCTTCCCTGTGTGGCTCTGTGTGGTGTTTCATGCCTCCTATTTCTAGGGATCTGCAAACATAAACTTCTTTGTTTGTGACAGTCCTGTGTGTCTGTCTGTATGTCTTACCATGCTGAAGTAAAACAAATCCCAACCACACTTTAAAACAGCAAAGAAATCACTCATGTCAACAAGCAAGTGAAGCTCTCATGTAGTACCAAAGTTCAAAGAGGCTTCAGTTAATTAACATCATTTGTATGAGCATTAGAAATAGTTTCACAGGGGATCCCTGGGTGGCGCAGCAGTTTGGCGCCTGCCTTTGGCCCAGGGCGTGATCCTGGAGACCCAGGATCGAGTCCCACATCAGGCTCCCTGCATGGAGCCTGCTTCTCCCTCTGCCTATGTCTCTGCCTCTCTTTCTCTGTGACTATCATAAATAAATAAAAATTTAAAAAAAAAAGAAATAGTTTCACAGTAGATCACAATCAGATATAATGACAATAAATTTATTGGAGAAAGAGTGAACTAGGATGCAGCACCATTTGTCAAATTATGGTTGAATCACAACCATATGCTGCATACAGATGCAAAATTTGGTAAAAAAATCAATAAAAGCTAATTGGCTACATGGAACTTACAAGAGAATATTATATGTATTATTATTTTTATGTATAAATTCTGAGTTATCTATATTTTATATATAACAAACTCTTATCTATCTTACTTATGATAAACTGATAGATATGTTCATTTATAATATATAACAGATTTGTAAAAATATAAAATAAATATTATAAAGAGCAATATATGTATATATTTGTAGATAGATTTCTTTCTGGAGGGCAGGTTATTGAACATTTACCTGCATGCCAGTATATAAATACCAGTGGAAGTGCTGCAGACATTTCCAAGCATACTCTCATTCAGCTTGGCAATATAAGCTGCTGGGACTCAGCCATCTCTATGGCTACAAATTTTCATAATCTAGTTGGGGTCCAGTTGCTGGTCAGAAGATCAGTGGAGTGCCCAGCAGTTCTAAGTGGAGCAGATACTGCTCCTTGTTTTCCTTTCCAATAGTAGACAGCCCAGGTGAAATGACAAAAGTCTGTGTATATAAAGCTTATAGAATTTAATTTTAAATATTCAAAGATAAATTTAATAGAAAGGCCAGTCACAGGACCAATAAATATATTGCCTGTGTGATATAAAGCTACTTGTGCCAGAGTGACTTTTGCAGACCTCAAAAATTGGAAATACATTCAGAGCTGCTTTTATATGCTCCCAGCCAAGAAATCAATTGATTCCAGGCTGGTGTGAAGGGATTATGATGTGGCTGAAAGGTACAAGAGGGCTCAGGCCTGGCAGGCATTCACTTTGGCTCTGAAGTAAACTCTAATGCAGGAATGGCTTAAAAGCTCTGAAAGGTCAGGAAATTGAAACTGTATGACTGGTATAAATCCTTGTGGCTTTCCCTGTTCCTTTTCTCAATATCCTCAAGTGGCTCCCTCAGCAAGAGTCCACATGGCCTTGTGGTAACAGATCCTACCTTTCTAGGATATGCCAGGGTACACTGAGTTAGAAGGAAGGCTGGCAAGGAAAGAATATCTTCTATAAACAATCCAGCGTGGTGAGAGCTTGTTATTGCTTTTTCCAAGACGAGGTCTCCTCATGGGCTGTAGGGTGAGCAAAACCAGGAGTGTGAAAAGGCTCATCCCTGGGATGGGGCAGCTCTGAGATACTGGTCTAGGAAGGCTATCTCTATGTGCCTTACTCAATGCAGGGTACAGATAAGACATGGGACACATTTATGTGAAGTTTCCAACCATGAGCCCAGAATCCTCTTTTGTGTCCTGGGAAGTATCTGTTTTTTAATGATCTCTCTGGATACCTGGAGAGCTATTTACAAGGAAAATACCTTTTATCCTCAAATTCTCAACTACAAAAGTTGCACTACAAAAGTTGCACTATAAAAGTTGGTGGCTTACTTTTCACAATTACTGGATGATAATTTATGTTCTTTTCAAAGTTAGGTAGGTATAGGTTTCTTAGGGAGGGAGGGAGGGAAGGAGGGAGGGAGGGAAGGAGACAAAATGGTTAATTTGGTTTATTTATTTATT
Source organism: Canis lupus baileyi (assembly GCF_048164855.1). NCBI lineage: Eukaryota > Metazoa > Chordata > Mammalia > Carnivora > Canidae > Canis > Canis lupus. Next base: position 25,646,013 of record NC_132857.1, on the reverse strand, counting down.
TTAAACTTTTTATTTATTTAGTCATGAGAGCTGCAAAGAGAGAGGCAGAGACATAGGCAGAGAAAGAAGCAGTCTCCCTGAAAGGAGTCTAATGTGGGACTCAATCCTGGATCCCAGGAACCAGCCCTGAGCTAGAGGCAGACACTCAACTGCTGACTCACTCAGGCATCCCTGGTTTTCTTATTTATAATCAGGAATCATTCTATTAGTAGGATCCAATTTTCTACTTAAAATGCAAATGAGTGTTTATATCTTACATATTCATACCAATAATGAACACATTTTGCTTTTCCTTTTTACCACAATTAGACTCTCTCAAATGTGGGACAGTCCTCTCAGTTCAATTTCCTAAATGAGGCCATTGAAAATAAGACAATGTGTCTTTTTGTCTGCCTATGTTTTTCAGCATACTTCCTATTGGTGTAAAAGGGTAAAAAATATAAAAAGCATTTTATAAATATTCTACACATAGTATAAACATATTCATCAAGTTCTGAGGATAAGTTTTCAAAGTTCATCACTTGTTTCTGTAATAACTGAGGTGCAATAGAAGGTACTGCTCAGGGCAGCCCCAGTGGCGCAGCGGTTTAGCGCCGCCTGCAGACCAGAGCGTGATCCTGGAGACCCTGAATCGAGTCCCACGTCAGGCTCTCTGTATGATGCCTGCTTCTTCCTCGGCCTGTGTCTCTGCCTCTCCCTCTCTCTGTCTCTATGAATAAATAAATAAAATCTTAAAAAAAAAAATAGAAGGTACTGCTCAGAATGTACTTGAAACTATTTAAACACAACTTTGCTATCAAAAATCACAATTGCATAGAAATATTTATTTCTCATAACTTTATTTTTTTTAACTAATTCTTTTTTTAAGATTTTATTTATTTATTTGAGAGAGAGAGAGAGAGTATTAGTGGAGGCAGGGAGGGGCAGAAGGAGAGGGAGGAGCTGACTCCCTGCTGAGCAGAGAACCCCATGCATTGGGGGGCTCAGTCCCAGAACCCCGGGATCAGACCTGGGCCAATAGGAGATGCTTAGATGACAGCCACCCAGGCACCTCTGTCTCAAAACTTCAGTATTTACTTTTTCGTGAACCATAGTGCAAATCAACCTTTTTACTGACCTGAAACTGACATTTTCCCAAAGAAGACGTACAAATGATCCACAGGTATATGAATATGGACTCAATGTTACTAATCATGAGGGAAATGTAAATCAAAACCACAATGACATATCCAACCTGTTAGGTTGGCTATTATGCCAAAGACAAGAGATAGATAACAAGTATTCATGAGGATTTGAAGAAAGGGGAATACTTGTATACTGTTGGTACAACCATCATGGAAAACACTAGGGAAGTTCCTCAAAAAATTAAAAATGAAACTACCTGGGATGCCTGGGTAGCTCAGTGGATGAGTGCCTGCCTTCAGCTCAAGGTGTGATCCTGGAGTCCCAGGGTGGAATCCCATATTGGGTTCTCCTCAGGGAGCCTGCCTCTTCCTCTGCTTGTGTCTCTGCCTCTCTCTGTGTGTCTCTCATGAATAAATAAATAAATAATTTTTAAAAAATGAAACTACCTTATGAGCTAGGAATTCTACTTCTGAGTATACATGTGAAGGAAATAAAAACAGTGTCTTGAAGAGATACCAGCAATCCCTTGATCATTGTAACATTATCCACAATGGACAGGATGTGGAAACAATCTATGTATCTGTCAATAAATGAATGGATATATATATATATGAATATGTATGGATATATATGAATATGTATTAATATATATTCTCAGATATATTTATATATCTCATATGCACATATATAAGTACACATATATACAGCAGAACATTATTCAGTGTTAAAATTAAGGAAATGCTGCCATCTTGGACCATATGGATGAACCTAGAGGATATTATGCTAAGTGAAATAAACCAGGCACAGAACAGAAACTCTGCATAATTTCACTTATATGGTGAATCTAAATTAGTTGAACTTAAAGAAAAGAGTAGAAATGTGGTTGTCAGCCAAGGGTGGTGGGCATATGAAATGGAAATATGTTAGTCAAAGGGTCTACACTTTCAGTTATGAGAAGTTCTGGGATCAAATGTACAGCATGGTGACCACAGTTACAAACACCTTATTGTGTACCTGAAATTTGCTAAGAGCTCTTACTGTTCTTATCTAGAAAAAAGATAACTATGTGGGATGATAGATGTGTTAACTAACTTGATACATCACATTGTATGCCTTAAATATAAACAATTTATATTTTTAAAAAATAAAAAGATCCGAGATAGGAGGACAAATCAACATTTTTCTGAACTCTACTGTCTTAACATTCATTTGAATATTGCGTTTAACTCATATTTTCATAGCCAATGGTTGAAAATGCCAATAAACTATACTATAAATTTTTGAATTAATTGTATTACATAGGCTTATGAAATAAAGTGGATTTAAAAAGCTGAAAAAGTCAATAGAAATACCATCTATTTGAAGTGGGTGCTTTCAAAGTGAACCTTCCGGACATGCTTCTATGGTCTGGTTCCCAGTGTGCCCTTCCCCCATCCTGATGGACTTCTGTAGTTACTGGGAAACTTTGTATTGTTTCACTTCTCTCTGGCATTTCCTGCTTGAAGGGCTGGGCCAAGGAGAACAGGTTATAGTGGACCTCAAAAGATTTTCTTGAATTGTTACATTTGAGTGTTTGTGTGTATGCTATGAATAGCACTAAAGTAGTAGCCTATTTAATTCAGCATGACTTCTCATTTCAGTGCTCACAACAAGAACTCTCCATTCACATAGAGGTGCTGTGTCAATTATCTAGGCAGAGTCTAAACCATCCTTCATGGAGCATTTGACAGTTGAGCACTGTGGCAATGGTCTCAGAGCACTTTTCTGTCCACAAACGTACTCCAGTACATCCAGCTTTATAAACATCATCACATGGGCACATGATGTAATAGGATGGCTTTTCCATTGAATTCAGCAATGAACATTTTATTTTTTTTATTTTTTTGTATATTTTTTAATTGGAGTTTGATTTACCAACATATAGCATAACACCCAGTGCTCATCCCATCAAGTACCCCCCTCAGTGCCCATCACCCAGTCACCCCATTCCTCCACTCACCTCCCTTTCCACTACCTCTTGTTCCTTTTCCAGAGTTAGGTGTCTGTCATGTTCTGTCACCCTCACTGATATTTCCCACTCATTTTCTTTCCTTTCCCCTTTATTCCGTTTCACTATTTTTATATCCCATGAATGAATGAGACCATATAATGTTTGTCCTTCTTCAATTGACTTACTTCACTCAGCATAATACTCTCCAGTTATATCCACATTAACGCAAATGGTGGGTATTTGTCATTTCTAATGGCTGAGTAATATTCTATTATATACAATACCACATCTTCTTTATCCATTCGTCTTTCAATGGACACTGAGGCTTCTCCCACAGTTTGGCTATCGTGGACATTGCTGCTATAAACATTGGGGTGCAGGTGTCCTGCCATTTCACTGCATCTGTATCTTTGGGGTATATCCCTAGCACTGCAATTGCTGGGTGGTAGAGTAGTTCTATTTTTAACTCTTTGAGGAACCTTCACACAGTTTTCCAGAGTGGCTGCACCAGTTCCCATTCCCAGCAACAGTGCAAGAGGGTTCCCCTTTCTCCACATACTTGCCAACATTTGTTGTTTCCTGTATTGTTAATTTTCACCATTCTCACTGCTGTGAGGTGGCATCTCATTGTGGTTTTGATTTGTATTTCACTGATGGCCAGTGATGAGGAGCATTTTCTCACCTGCTGGTGGTCCATGTCTATATCTTCCTCTGTGAAATTTCTGTTCATGTTGTTTGCCAATTTCATGATTGGATTTTTTGTTTCTCTGCTGTTAAGTTTAATCAGTTCATTATATATCTTGGATACTAGCCCTTTACCTGATATGTCATTTGCAAATATTTTCTCCCATTCTGTAGGTTGTCTTTTAGTTTTGTTGACTGTTTCTTTTGCTGTGTGGAAGCTTTTTATCTTGATGAAATCCCAAAAGTTCATTTTTGCTTTTGTTTCCCTTGCTTTCATAGATGTACCTTGCAAGAAGTTATTGTGACCAGGTACAAAAAGGGTGTTGCCTGTGTTCTCCTCTAGGATTTTGATGGATTCTTGTCTCAAATTTAGATCTTTCATCCATTTTGAGTTTATCTCTGTGTATGGTGTAAGAAAGTGGTCTAGTTTCATTCTTCTATACGTAGCTGTCCAATTTTCCCAGCACCATTTATTGAAGAGACTGTCCTTTTTCCAGTGGATACTCGTTCCTGCTTTGTCAAACATTAGTTGACCATAGAAATGAGGGCCCATTTCTGGGTTCTCTATCCTGTTCCATTGATCTCTGTGGTTGTTTCTCGGACAGTACCACATTGTCTTGATGACCACAGCTTTGTAGTACAACTTGAAACCTGGCATGGTGATGCCCCTGGTTGTGGTTTTCTTTTTCAATATTCCCCTGGCTATTCAGGGTCTTTTATGATTCCACAAAAAATCTTCTTTTTTAATAAATTAATTTTTTATTGGTGTTCAATTTACCAAAATACAGAATAACACCCAGTGCTCATCCCGTCAAGTGTCCCCCTCAGTGCCCGCCACCAATTCACCCCCACCCCCGCCCTCCTCCCCTTCCACCACCCCTAGTTCATTTCCCAGAGTTAGGAGTCTTCCATGTTCTGTCTCCCTTTCTGATACTTGCCACACATTTCTTCTCCCTTCCCTTATATTCCCTTTCACTATTATTTATATTCCCCAAATGAATGAAAACATACACTGTTTGTCCTTCTCCGATTGACTTACTTCACTCAGCATAATACCCTCCGGTTCCATCCACGTTGAAGCAAATGGTGGGTATTTGCCGTTTCTATTGGCTGAGTAATATTCCATTGTATACATAAACCACATTTTCTTTATCCATTCATCTTTCAATGGACACCGAGGCTCCTTCCACATTTTGGCTATTGTGGACATTGCTGCTAGAAACATCGGGTGCAGGTGTCCCAGCGTTTCATTGCATCTGAATCTTTGGGGTAAATCCCCAACAGTGCAATTGCTGGGTCATAGGGCAGGTCTATTTTTTCTATTTTTAACTCTTTGAGGAACCTCCACACAGTTTTCCAGAGTGGCTGCACCAGTTCACATTCCCACCAACAGTGTAAGAGGGTTCCCTTTTCTCCTCATCCTCTCCAACATTTGTGGTTTCCTGCCTTGTTAATTTTCCCCATTCTCACTGGTGTGAGGTGGTATCTCATTGTGGTTTTGATTTGTATTTCCCTGAAGGTAAGTCACGCAGAGCATTTTCTCATGTGCTTGTTGGCCATGTCTATGTCTTCCTCTGTGAGATTTCTGTTCATGTCTTTTGCCCATTTCATGATTGGATTGTTTGTTTCTTTCCTGTTGAGTTTAACAAGTTCTTTATAGATCTTGGAAACTAGCCATTTATCTGATATGTCATTTGCAACTAACTTCTCCCATTCTGTTTGTTGACTGTATCCTTTGCTATGCAAAAGCTTCTTATCTTGATGAAGTCCCAATAGTTCATTTTTCCTTTTGTTTCTTTTGCCTTCGTGGACGTATCTTGCAAGAAGTTACTGTGGCCAAGTTCAAAATGGGTGTTGCCTGTGTTCTCCTCTAGGATTTTGATGGAATCTTGTCTCACATTTAGATCTTTCATCCATTTTGAGTTTATCTTTGTGTATGGTGCAAGAGACTGGTTTAGTTTCATTCTTCTGCATGTGGATGTCCAATTTTCCCAGCACCATTTATTGAAGACACTCTCTTTCTTCCAATGGATAGTCTTTCCTCCTTTATCGAATATTAGTTGACCATAAAGTTCAGGGTCCACTTCTGGGTTCTCTACTCTGTTCCATTGATCTATGTGTCTGTTTTTGTGCCAGTACCACACTGTCTTGATGACCACAGCTTTGTAGTACAACTTGAAATCTGGCATGGTGATACCCCTGGCTGTGGTTTTTTCAATATTCCCCTGGGTATTCAGGGTCTTTTATGATTCCACAAAAAATCTTAAGATGATTTGTTCCAACTCTAAGAAGAAACTCCATGGTATTTTGATAGGGATTGCATTAAACGTGTAAATTGCCCTGGGTAACATTGACATTTTCACAATATTAAGTCTTCCAATCCATGAGCATGGAATATTTTTCCATCTCTTTGTGTCTTCCTCAATTTCTTTCAGAAGTCTTCTGTAGTTTTTAGGGTATAGGTCCTTTAACTCTTTGGTTAGGTTTACTCCTAGGTATCTTATGCTTTTGGGTACAATTGTAAATGGGATTGACTCCTTAATTTCTCTTTCTTCAGTCTCATTGTTAGTGTATAGAAATGCCACTGATTTCTGGGCATTGATTGATTTTATTTCTCTTTGTTGCCTGATTGCTGATGGTAGGACTTCTAGTACTATGTGGAATAGCAGTGGTGAGAGTGGACATCCCTGTCATGTTCCTGAGCTTAGGGGAAAGGCTCCCAGTGTTTCCCCACTAAGAATGATATTTACTGTGGGCTTTTCATAGATGGCTTTTAGATGCTGAAGAATGTTCCCTCTGTCCCTACACTCTGAAGAGTTTTTGATCAGGAATGGATGCTGTATTTTGTCAAATGCTTTCTCTGCATCTATTGAGAGGATCATATGGTTCTTGTTTTTTCTCTTGCTGATATGATCAGTCACATTGATTGCTTTATGAGTGTTGAACCAGCCTTGCATCTCGGGGATAAATCCCACTTGGTCATGGTGAATAATCTTCTTAATGTATTGTTGGATCCTAATGGCTAGTATCTTGTTGAGAATTTTTCATCTGTGTTCATCAGGAACATTGGTCTATAATCCTCCTTTTTCATGGGGTCTTTCTCTAGTTTGGGAATTAAGGTGATGCTGGCCTCATAAGAAGAGTTTGGAAGTATTCCATCCCTTTCTATCTTTCAGAACAGCTTTAGTAGAATAGGTATGTTTCTTTAAACATTTGATAGAATTCCCCTGGGAAGCCATCTGGCCCTGGAATTTTGTGTCTTGGGAGGTTTTTGGTGAGTGCTTAATTTTCTTCCATGGTTATTGGCCTGTTAAGGTTTTCTATTTTTTCCTGTTCCAGTTTTGGTAATTTGTGGTTTTCCAGAAATGCGTCCATTTCTTCTAGATTTCCTAATTTATTGGCGTATAGCTGCTCCTACTATGTGTTTAAAATCATTGTATTTCCTTGGTATTGATTGTGATCTCTCCTTTTTCATTCATGATTTTCTTAATTTGAGTAGTTCTCTATTGTTTTTAATAAGGCTGGCTAATGGTTTATCTATCTTATTAATTCTTTAAAGAACCAACTCCTGGCTTTATTTAATTTGTTCTACAGTTCTTCTGGTCCCTATTTCATTTATTTCTGCTCAAATCTTTATTACTTCTGTTCTTCTGCTGGGTGTGGGTTTTATTTGCTCTTCCTTCTCCAGTTCTTTTAGGTGCAAGGTTAGCTTGTGTATTTGAGTTTTTTCCAATTGTTTGTATTGCAAAGTATTTCCCTCTCAGGACTGCTTTTGCTGTATCCCAAAGATTTGAATGATTGTACCATCATTCTCATTAGTTTCCTTGAATCTTTTTAATCCTTCTCTAATTTCCTGGTTGACCTATTCATCTTTTAGGAGGATGGTCTTTAACCTCCGCATGTTTTAGTTTCTTCCAAATTTCTTCTTGTGATTGAGTTCAAGCTTCAAAGCATTATGGTCTGAAAATATGCAGAGTACGATCCCAATCTTTTGGTATCCATCAAAACCTGATTTGTGACCCAGTATGTGGTCTATTCTGGAGAAAGTTCCATGTGCTCTTGAGAAAAATGTGTATTCAGTTGCGTTTGGATGTAAAGTTCTGTAAATATCTGTAAAATCCATCTAGTCCACTGTATCATTTAAATCTCTTGTTTGTCGCCAGGACACTTGCACCCGATGTTTATAGCAGCAATGTCCACAATAGCCAAATTGTGGAAGGAGCCTCGGTGTCCATCCAAAGATGAATGGATAAAGAAAATGTGGTTTATGTATACAATGGAATATTACTCAGCCATTAGAAATGACAAATACCCACCATTTGCTTCAACGTGGATGGAACTGGATGGTATTATGCTGAGTGAAATAAGTCAATCAGAGAAGGACAAACATTATATGGTCTCATTCATTTGGGGAATATAAATAATAGTGAAAAGGAATAGAAGGGAAGGAAGAAGAAATGGGTAGGAAATATCAGAAAGGGAGACAGAACATAAAGACTCCTAACTCGGGGAAATGAACTAGGGGTGGTGGAAGGGGAGGAGGGCAGGGGGTGGGGGTGAATGTGTGACGGGCACTGAGGGGGGCACTTGACGGGATGAGCACTGGGTTTTATTCTGTATGTTGGCAAATTGAACACCAATAAAAAATAAATTTATTATTTAAAAAAATAATAATAAATAAATCTCTTGTTTCTTTGGGGATATTGTGCTTAGATCTGTCATTTGCAGAAAGTGCCATGTTGTAGTCTCCCAGTATTAGTGCAGTATTATCTAAGTATGTCTTTACTTTGGTTCTTAATTGATTGATATACTTGGCAGTTCCCCCATTAGGGGCATAAATATTCATGATTGTTAGGTCTTCTTGTTGGATAGATCCTTTAAGTATGATATATTGTCTCTCTTCATCTCTTACTACAGTCTTTGGGATAAACTTAATTTATTTTATATGAGGATTGCTACCCTAACTTTCTTTTGAGGACCATTTGAATAGTAAATGGTTCTCCAACCTGTCAATTTCAGGCTGTAGATGTCCTTAGATCTACAATGAGTCTCTTGTAGACAGCAAATAGATGGGTCTTGCTTTTTTATCCAGTCTGAAACCCTGCGTCTTTTTATGGGATCATTAAGCCCATTCAAGTTCAGAGTTACTATTGAATGATATGAATTTAGTGTCATCATAATACCTAATCAGTCCCTGTTTTTGTGGATTATTTCTTTGGGCTTCCTCTTTCTTTTACAGAGTCCCCTTCACTATTTCTTGCAGAGCTCGTTTGGTGGTCATATATTCTTTCACTTTCTGCCTATCTTGGAAGCTCTTTATCTCTCCTTCTATTCTGAATGAGAGCCTTGCTGGATAAAGCATTCTTGACTGCATGTCTTCTCTTTTAGGGCCCTGAGTATATCCTGCCAGCCCTTTCTGGCCTACCTGGTCTCATGGAGAGGTCTGCTATTAATCTAGTATTTCTCCCCATATAGGTTAGGAATCTGTTGTGTCTTACTGTTTTAAGGAATTTCTCTTCATCTTTGGAATTTTCAAGTTTCACTATTAAATCTCGAGGTGTTGAACAGTTTTTATTGATTTTATTTGGGGACCTCTCTACCTCCTGGATCTGAATGCCTGTTTCCATCCCCAAATTAAGGAAGTTCTCAGCTATGATTTATTCAAATATGCTTTCTGGTCCTCTGTCCCTTTTGGGGTCCTCTGGAAGCCTAATTGTATGTAGATTTGTCCTTCTGAGGTTATCATTTATTTCCCTTAACCTTTCCTCATGGTCTTTTAATTGTTTTTCTCTTTTTTCCTCAGCTTCCTTCCTTGCCACCAACTTGTCTTCTATGTCACTCACTCTTTCTTCTACGTCATTAACCCCCGTTTTTAGGCCCTCCAGTTTGGATTGCTCTCATATAATTGATTTTTAATTTTGGCCTGATTAGATCTAAATTCTGCAGTCTGAAGTCTCTTGAATCCCTTATGCTTTTTTCCAGATCCACCAGTAGCTTTATAATTGTGCTTCTGAATTGGCTTTCTGACGTTGAATTGTAATCCAAATTCTGTAACTCTGTGGGAGAGAGTAGTTTCTGATTCTTTCTTTTGTGTGAGTTCTTTTTTCCAGTCATTTTCCTCAGGGGAAAGTGGCTAAAAACGAGTTGTACTGGGAAAAGGGAGGGGGGAAAGAAAAGAAAAAGAAAGAAAAAGAAAGTTCAGAAAAAAAAAAAAAAAGAGGTGTATCCTCTGGTTCTATATACTGTAAATCCCTTGACTTCCCCTGGAGCTTTCCAGCACTGCTGGGTTAAGAACTTGCTCTTCCCCGGTCTTTCCAGCTGGTCTTCTGAGGGAGTGGCCTGCTGTGCTGATTCTCAGGTGTGCATACATGGGGGAGCTGCCCCGCCCCGCCAGGTGCCATGCTCAGTGGGAGCAATTTATCCTGTAGGCCCCTGTTCCCTGGCGGCTGCACTCCATCCCAAGCACAGGGTGACACCAGTAGGAACAACCACACTGGCAGTGGCCAGCTCTCCAGCTCTGGAGTCAGCTCCCGCAGTAACTATCACAGTCCACACTGACCTGGATGCTCCGGGGGCTTGGGGTGCTGATCTGTACAGCGTGGGGGCACCGGGTGGCAGGAGGGTCTTCATAGTCCTGTGCCCTCCCTGCCTCTGCTTGTCCCAGAGGTAGCACAGGATCACAAGCTGTGTCCCCTTGTGTCCTGGGATCCGGGCCCTGTGCAGCTGGAATTGCGCTCCCGAGGCCTCAGCTCCCAAAGGCAGCAGGGGCAGATCCTTCAGGCCGGCAGAGCAACCGCCTGAGCTTCTCCTGTGGCCCTGTCGGGTGCCTGCTGTAGCCCTTTACCAAGCTCTCCCCTGGGGCACACTTCCTCTGTTTGTGACTCCTGGAGACTGGAGGCTCCACCCACCCTCCTGTGGTTCTGCCTGAGTTCCCTGCTAAGCCCCTTTCCCTCTGGGAAGAATCTGGTGCCGATTTTTTAAATTCCTGCTTCTCTGGGACAGGGCTTTCCTGTCCAGGAGGCTTGCATGGCCGGCCTTATCCCATCTCTTCTGGGGTCCCTCCCCCACTTGATTCATTTTTATTTTGATTTTTTTTTTCAACCTTCCTACCTTGTTAGAAGCATAAACTCCTCTCTGTAGCGTACCAAATGTTCTCTCTTTATTTTTTTAATAATAAATTTATTTTTATGGGTGTTCAATTTGCCAACATAAAGAATAACACCCAGTACTCATCCTGTCAAGTGCCTCCCTCAGTGCCGTACACCCAGTCACCCACACCCCCCGCCCCCCTCCCTTCTACCACCCCTAGTTCGTTTCCCAGAGTTAGGAGTCTTCCATGTTCTGTCTCCCTTTCTGATATTTCCTACCCATTTCTTCTCCCATCCCCTCTATTCCCTTTCACTATTATCTATAATCCCCAAATGAATGAGACCATATAATATTTGTCCTTCTCCAATTGACTTATTTCACTCAGCATAATACCATCCAGTTCCATCCACGTCGAAGCAAATGGTGGGTATTTGTCATTTCTAATGGCTGAGTAATATTCCATTGTATACATAAACCACATCTTCTTTATCCATTCATCTTTCGGTGAACACCAAGGCTCCTTCCACAATTTGGCTATTGTGGACATTGCTGCTAGAAACATCGGGGTACAGGTGTCCCAGCGTTTCATTGCATCTGTATCTTTGGGGTAAATCCCCAACAGTGCAATGGCTGGGTCGTAGGGCAGGTCTATATTTAACTCTTTGAGGAACCTCCACACAGTTTTCCAGAGTGGCTGTAGCAGTTCACATTCCCACCAACAGTGTAAGAGGGTTCCCTTTTCTCCTCATCCTCTCCAACATTTGTGGTTTCTTACCTTGTTAATTTTCTCCATTCTCACTGGTGTAAGGTGGTATCTCATTGTGGTTTTGATTTGTATTTCCCTGAAGGTAAGTCACGCAGAGCATTTTCTCATGTGCTTGTTGGCCATGTCTATGTCTTCCTCTGTGAGATTTCTGTTCATTTCTTTTGCCCATTTCATGATTGGATTGTTTGTTTCTTTCCTGTTGAGTTTAACAAGTTCTTTATAGATGTTGGATACTATCCCTTTATCTGATACGTCATTTGCAAATATCTTCTCCCATTCTGTAGGTTGACTTTGAGTTTTGTTGACTGTAACCTTTGCTGTGCAAAAGCTTCTTATCTTGATGAAGTCCCAATAGTTCATTTTTGCTTTTGTTTCTTTTGCCTTTGTGGATGTATCTTACAAGAAGTTACTGTGACCGAGTTCAAAAAGGGTGTTGCCTGTGTTCTCCTCTAGGATTTTGATGGAATCTTGTCTCACATTTAGATCTTTCATCCATTTTGAGTTTATCTTTGTGTATGGTGCAAGAGACTGGTTTAGTTTCATTCTTCTGCATGTGGATGTCCAATTTTCCCAGCACCATTTATTGAAGAGACTGTCTTTCTTCCAATGGATAGTCTTTCCTCCTTTATCGAATATTAGTTGACCATAAAGTTCAGGGTCCACTTCTGAGTTCTCTACTCTGTTCCATTGATCTCTGTGTCTGTTTTTGTGCCAGTACCACACTGTCTTGATGACCACAGCTTTGTAGTACAACCTGAAATCTGGCATTGTGATGCCCCCAGATATGGTTTTCTTTTTTAAAATTCCCCTGGCTATTCGGGGTCTTTTCTGATTCCACACAAATCTTAAAATAATCTGTTCTAACTCTCTGAAGAAAGTCCATGCTATTTTGACAGGGATTGCATTAAATGTGAAAATGCCCTGGATAACATTGACATTTTCACAATATTAATTCTGCCAATCCATGAGCATGGAATATTTTTCCATCTCTTTGTGTCTTCCTCAATTTCTTTCAGAAGTGTTCTATAGTTTTTAGGGTATTGACCTTTACCTCCTTGGTTAGGTTTACTCCTAGGTATCTTATGCTTTTGGGTGCAACTGTAAATGGGATTGACTCCTTAATTTCTCTTTCTTCAGTCTCATTGTTAAGTGTATAGAAATGCCACTGACTTCTGGGCATTGATTTTGTATCCTGCCACGCTGCCAAATTGCTGTAGGAGTTCTAGCAATCTTGGGGTGGAGGCTTTTGGGTTTTCTATGTAGAGTATCATGTCATTGGTGAAGAGGGAGAGTTTGACTTCTTCTTTGCCAATTTGAATGCCTTTGATGTCTTTTTGTTGTCTGATTGCTGAGGCTAGACTTCTAGTACTATGTTGAATAGCAGTGGTAAGAGTGGACATCCCTGTCGTGTTCCTGATCTTAGGGGAAAGGCTCCCAGTGTTTCCCCACTGAGAATGATATTTACTGTGGGATTTTCATAGATGGCTTTTAACATGTTGAGAAATGTTCCCTCTGTCCCTATACTCTGAAGAGTTTTGATTAGGAATGGATGCTGTATTTTGTCAAATGCTTTCTCTGCATCTATTGAGAGGATCATACGGTTCTTGTTTTTTTCTCTTGCTGATATGATCAGTCACATTGATTGCTTTATGAGTGTTGAACCAGCCTTGCATCCCGGGGATGAATCCCACTTGGTCATAGTGAATAAGCTTCTTAATGTATTGTTGGATCCTATTGGCTAGTACCTTGTTGAGAATTTTTGCATCCATGTTCATCAGGGATATTGGTCTATAATTCTTTTTGGTGGGGTCTTTGTCTGGTTTTGTAATTAAGGTGATGCTGGCCTCATAGAATGAATTTGGAAGTACTCCATCTCTTTCTATCTTTCCAAACAGCTTTAGTAAAATAGGTATGTTTTCTTCTTTAAACGTTTGATAGAATTCCCCAGGGAAGCCATCTGGCCCTGGACTTTTGTGTCTTGGGAGGTTTTTGATGACTGCTTCAATTTCCTCCCTGGTTATTGGCCTGTTCAGGTTTCCTATTTCTTCCTGTTCCAGTTTTGGTAGTTTGTGCTTTTCCAGAAATGCATCCATTTCTTCTAGATTGCGTAATTTATTCATTTGTATTTCCTTGGTGTTGGTAGTGATCTCTCCTTTCTCATTCATGATTTTATTAATTTGAGTCTTCTCTCTCTTCTTTTTAATCAGGTTGGCTAATGGTTTATCTATCTTATTAATTCTTTCAAAGAACCAACTCCTGGTTTTGTTGATCTGTTCCACAGTTCTTCTGGTCTCGATTTTGTTGAGTTGTGCTCAAATCTTTATTAACTTTCTTCTTCTGCTGGGTGTAGGATCTATTTGCTGCTATTTCTGTAGCTCCTTTAGGTGTAAGGTTACCTTTGTATTTGAGTTCTTTACAGTTTTTGGATGGATGCTTGTATTGAGATGTGTTTCCCCCTCAGGACTGCTTTGGTGTATCCCAAAGATTTTGAAGGGTTGTATCTTCATTCTCATCAGTTTCCATGAATCTTTTTAATTCTTCCTTAATTTCCTGGTTGACCTTTTCATCTTGTGGCAGGATGGTCCTTAACCTCCACGTGTTTGAGGTCCTTCCAAACTTCTTGTTGTGATTTAGTTCTACTTTCAAGGCATTATGGTCTGAGAATATGCAGGGGACGATCCCAATCTTTTGGTATCGGTTCAGACCCGATTTGTGACCCAGTATGTGGTCTATCCTGGAGAAAGTTCCATGTGCACTTGAGAGAATGTGTATTCAGTTGAGTTTGGATGTAAAGTTCTGTAGATATCTGTGAAACCCATCTGGTCCAGTGTATCATTTAAAGCTCTTGTTTCTTTGGAGATGTTGTGTTTAGAAAACTTATAGAGGGATCCCTGGGTGGCGCAGCAGTTTAGCGCCTGCCTTTGGCCCAAGGCACGATCCTGGAGACCCGGGATCGAATCCCATATCGGGCTCCTGGTGCATGGAGCCTACTTCTCCCTCTGCCTATGTCTCTGCCTCTCTGTCTCTCTCTCTGTGTGACTATCATAAATAAATAAAAATTAAAAAAAAAAGAAAACTTATCGACTGTAGAAAGCGGTAGATTTAAGTCCCCAAGTATAAGTGTATCATTATCTAAGTATGTCTTTATTTTGGTTATTAATTTGTTTAAATATTTGGCAGCTCCCACATTCGGGACATATATATTGAGGATTGCTAAGTCCTCTTGTTGGATAGATCCTTTAAGTATGATATAGTGTCCCTCTTCATCTCTCACTACAGTCTTTGCGGTAAATTTTAGTTTATCTGATATAAGGATGGCTACCCCTGCTTTCTTTTGAGGAACATTTGAATGGTAAATGGTTCTCCAACCTTTTATTTTCAGGCTGTAGGTTCCTTCTGTCTTAGATGAGTCTCTTGTAGACAGCAAATAGATGGGTCCTGCTTTTTTATCCAGTCTGACACCCTGTACCTTTTGATGGGGTCATTAAGCCCGTTCACATTCAGAGTTACTATTGAAAGATATCAGTTTAGTGTCATCATGATATCTATTCAGTCCCTATTTTGTGGATTGTTCCATTGGACTTCTTCTTAAACGGGAATTTTAGGACTCCCCCTTAAAATTTCTTGCAGAGCTGGTTTGGAGGTCACATATTCTTTCAGTTCCTGCCTCCCTTGGAAGGTCTTTATCTCTCCTTTCATTCTGAATGAGAGCCTTGCTGGATAAAATATTCTTGGTTGCATGTTTTTCTCATTTTGGATCCTGAATATATCCTGCCAGCCCTTTCTGGCCTGCCAGGTCTCTGTGGAGAGGTCTGCTGTTTCCCTAATACTCATCCCCATAAAAGTTAGGGATTTCTTGTCTCTTGCTGCTTTAAGGATCTTCTCTTTATCTTTGGAATTTGCAAGCTTAACTATTAAATGTCAAGCTGTTGAACAGTTTGTAATGATTTTAGGGGGGTATCTCTGTATTTCCTGGATCTGAATGCCTGTTTCCCTTCCCAGATTAGGAAAGTTTTCAGCTATGATTTGTCCAAATACATATTCTGGACCTCTGTCCATTTTGGCGCCCTCGGGAACCCCAATTAAACATAGGTTTTTCTTCCTGAGGCTGTCGTTTATTTCCCTTAATCTATCCTCATGGTCTTTTAATTGTCTGTCTCTTTTTTCCTCAGTTTCCTCTTTTCCATCAACTTGTCTTCTATGTCACTCGTTCTTCCACCTCATTATCCCTCGTCGTTAGGACTTCTAGTTTGGATTGCATCTCATTCAATTGATTTTTAATTTCTGCCTGATTAGATCTAAATTCTGCAATCATGAAGTCTCTTGAGTCCTTTATGCTTTTTTCTAGCGCCACCAGTAGGTTTATAATAGTGCTTCTGAATTGGCTTTCTGACATTGAATTGTAATCCAAATTTTGTAACTCTGTGGGATAGAGCACTGTTTCTGATTCTTTCTTTTGAGGTGATGTTTTCCTTCTAGTCATTTTGCTCAGTGCAGAGTGGCCAAAAACAAGTTGTATTCGGAAAAGGAGAAAAAGAGAGAAGAGAAAGAAGGAAAGAATAACAAATAAAGAAAAAAGGAATAAAAAAATAAAAAAGAATAAAAGAAAAGAAAAAAAGGGTGGGGGAAGCAAACAAAAATTAAAAAAAGAAAAAAAGAAAAAAAAAACAAGGGGGAGTATCCTCTGATTCTGTATAATGTAAGTCCCTTGACTTCCCCTGGTACTTTCCAGTGCTGCTTGGTCAATAATTTGTTTTTCCCCTGTCCCTCTAGCTGGTCTTCTGGGGGAGCGGCCTGTTGTGCTGATTTTCAGGTGTTAGCACTTGGGGGAGCTGCTCAGCCCCTGCCTGGTGCAGGGCTCAGTGAGTAATGTTTAAGCTGCTTATCTGGTGAGGCCACTGTGAGGTTCAGTGGGGGTTGTTTATCCTGTGAGGCCACAAGAGGAACAACCGCAGTGGCGGGGCCAGCTCTGGAGCCCTGGAGTCAGCTCCTGCAGTAACTACAGAGGTCTCAGTCTGCAGGGGCCTGGATGCTCTGGGGGCAGGGCCGCTGATCTCCTCAGTTTGGGCAGGAGCGTCCTTGCTGTCCTGGGCTCTCCTGGCCTCTGCCTGTCCAGGGAGGAGCCCGGATCCTGGGCTGTGTCCCAGCGCCCTGTGCTCTGGAGCCTGCGCTGTTGGATTCATGCTCCCGCCCCAAAGCCCCCTCCGCGGAGCCTCTTCCTCCGCCCGAGCCCCTCCGAGCTGCTCCGGGTACCACCACGCGTTGCAGCCCTTAGGGAGCTCGGAGCACTCCCCTGGGGCGCAGGTGTCTGTTAGTGTCCCAGGGAGCTTGAGGGCATCCTCGGCCTCTTGGGGTCCTGCTCTAACTCCCTGCGAGCCCCTTTCCGCCCGGGAAGGTTGGTGCAGCTCCTGCGTCTCCGGGACGGGGCTCTCCTGTCCTGGGGACACTCGCCCTGGCCTCAGCCCGGCTCCTCGCGGCCCCCCCTCTTGGAGGCCTTTTGTTTCTTTATTTCTTTTTCCCCGTCTTTCTAACTCGATAGAAGCGCGAACTATTCTCACTGTAGCATTCCAGCTGTTCTCTCTTTAAATCTCAGGCCGAATTCGTAGATTTTCAGGATGATTTGAAGGTTATCTAGGTAATTTGGTGGGGACAGGTGACTTGGGGACCCTACTCTTCAGCCATCTTGCCCCTCCCCTTTCTGTTCTCTCTTTAAATTAGGTGAAATTCAAAAGTTTTCAGGATGATTTGAAAGTTATCTAGATAAGTTGGTGGGGACAGGTGACTTGGGGGCCCTACTCCTCCTCCGTCTTGCCCCACCCCCAGGTGTGAACATTTTAAATGAAATCCATAAGTCTTATAAAGTATCAATATCTTGATCAATTAATATTTTAATACAGACTGTTTTATCTATTCCAGAGTCCTTTTCTTGCTTCAATTTTATTCTTGTTTATTTACCTGAATAATGTAATATTCTTGTTTTCACTCATCTGAGTTCTAGTTGAAGTAACTGCTCAAACAGGGCTGTGATTATTAGATAGCTAATGTAGTGGACAGATCCAGCTTAGTAATGCCTGACTCCCAAGTGCTATGCAACTGATTCAAGATGGGCCCTTCAGTCCCTTTATTTTTTCACAAATTTCAGATTGGGGTTCAGATTGAGGCTGGATGCTTGCTGGACCTGTTTTGAAAGCATAAGCAGTACCATAATTGTATGAATTACCTTATTAACTTAGCTTTATGTCGTTTTCTGTTATGTTCCTTACTTATGTTTTAATCTCCTCTCAGCCCCATGTATGATTAATCATTAACTACCTTTTCCACCCTCTATTCCTTGTTTACACATTGATTATAGAAACTTAATGGAGACTAGATGGTAACGTCTGTCTTGATCTAAACTGATATATCCCATCATACCAGATTCTGGATGGCATCTCATTGTTCAGAAGAATATATCCCTTGGGGTTGTTTCAAAGCTCCCCCAGCCAAGGCTTCAAGAAACCTATCACCCTCCTCTCATGTGTTCATCTCCCTACGCAATCACTATATGTAAACTGTTCCCAGGCTCAACAGAGCAAGGCAGATTTGGGGACAAAAAGAAAGGCACAGCATGTGCAAGTTTGAGTAAGTAACAAGATTTGGTGGCTGGACTATTGCAGGTAAGCTGTGCTTGCCTGGCTGGCTGTCAGATGACTGGACTCCAAGAGAGGAGGGCTAGCCTAGAACCTGAGCAAATGTAACCCTTTTTGCTAAATTCTCTCTCTGCCTTGCCTTTAGAATGGGTTCTGCTCTGTAAAATCTTCCCCTTTTAAGTAGATTGGTAATAATCCCAGTAAGTGCTAATTGCCCTGGAAAGCATGTCACAAAGGAGCTGGTTAGTAGAGGAAGCTACAGAAAAGGAGGTGGGTTGACAGGCTGTCAGACTCAAGTCTTGGCTCCCACCTTCTCACCCTCCCTCCCCTTTCTTGTCTTCCTTATCAATGAAGCATTTTTTAGGCTGCAGCTCTTTGCCAGACCCAGAGTACACCACATGTGGTGCTATGTCTGCCTCCCAAGGACTTAGAGAGTAGTGGGGGAGTCGAACAGTGAAGCATTGCCCTATCCATGGTTTATCCATGTGTGTGGAGGATGAAGGGGTGCTCAAGGAATAGTTGTCATTTGGGAGGGGCCACATGCTCAGTTTACTCCAAAATCAGAGATAATTTAGAGTTGAATAGGCCCCAGCACAAGTGTTTACTCACAAGGCGTCTAAGTGGCAGACCCTTGAAATAAGACTTAGAGAATCAAGAAAATCTCTTTCATGAGGATATTTATTGAACAATAAAAATATTCATCTCATGCTTCAGTTTATAGGAAATGTAGGAAATCTATTACCTACAACAGAAAATGAGATGATGCACAAGTCCTGGTTTTCCCATAGAGGACCATGCTTACTCAAGCTGTGCTGGTGACGCCAAGGTTCTGCCAGTGTGGAACTGCAGATTAAGTCCTCTACGGTTTAGTTAGCAGTCTCCCCCTTCACTCAGGATAGTTTGTAAGAGCAAGCAGGGAAGGAGGAAGAGAACACTCAGCATGCGTTGTGAGCTTAGTTGTGCGCTTAGTCCATCAGAGCGTGCAGCAAGAAGATCTTCCAGGTCTGAAAAAAAATCCCAAGTGTGTAAGACACATTGTTACAGACTGTCTTTAAGAAACTGAAATAGAGATGTCTGCACCTGCTCTGATAAAGGCCCTATTCTGCTGGAACCTCCTCATTAGACTTTGCTGCTGGGGCTCTGCTGCAGAGCCCTTCCAAAGCACAGCCCCACCATGCCAACAGTGGGCTCACCTGGCAGCAGAAGGAAGCTCCACTGTGGGAGTGGCTGTTCAAGGAAGCTGTGCCTTCCTTTAGCTTTTATATGGGATTTTTGTGGAACTTAGAGAACTGAAAGAGAATTTATTGTTTTTAGGGCTTAAGAAAGAAACAGCCCTTCAGCTCTCTCATTTACTTGTGAGCTGACCAAAGGTGATTTTTCAGAGAATTCCACACCAAGTCATTTAGCAATCAGGGGCAAATAGATCTGATTTGAAATACAATAAAATAAAACAACTTGCATCTATGTGTTGCAAAGAAGGTCCAACTTTTCCCCAAATTAGTCCTTATACCATTTCCTTGATTAGGGACTACCTATTAAACAGGAGGAAAGCACCCATCCCTAAAGCAATGGCTACTACTTCTACAGAGGAAGTTACAAAAATGAACAGCTTCATAGCATTCTGGGGGTTGGTGCAGCACCCCAAGGTGCTCACTTTCTTTGCTGCCACAGTGTGGTTCCTCAACAGTAGGGTCTCACTCTAGTCCTAAGGGTCTGTGAGTCCAGCTTTCTGTATGGTTGGGACTCCACCCCAAAGGTGTTGGCTGGGAGTCCCTGGGGTAGCAGAACCCAGGCTCTCAGCTAAAGTCCCTCCTGAATAATGACTATGTGAAGCTGCCAAGCCCCACGGGCAAGGGTGCCAACTCCACTAAAGCATTCTCACAAGCAAATCTGGGCCTATGTGTGGGGTTGGCTTGGCAGGTAAGCATGCAGATGAGAAAAGGCACTACGGAGAACTTCTCTCTAGGACTGCCTGGCAGAGGCCAACCTGGTGTACTTCCCACCTTCTTCCCCCTGACCCCACCCCAGACTGGACTGCCTGGTCCTGCCCTCTACAATACCTTCAGGAGATGTCCTCTGAATGTGAGAACCTATGGTGAGCATGAAACAGTGGAAGTTAACAAGTAATGATGACAAGCAACTGCAACAGGTACCCATTCTATACCTGTTCACAGGTGGGCTATGGTGGGACCATCCAAGAGACTAGATTCAGGATAAGACTGAGGTCTGGCCTACTCTAGGCCTGGGTACCACTTTTACATACCACCTTACCTTGGGAAAGGGTTGTTCCAGAGTGCCAAAACCTCAGAAAACAGGAAACTTAACTTCTGGGCTCAGAGAATGTTCCAGAAAAGCTGATGCTAAATAAAACAGGTGCTCACAGCATAAGAAGCTATTCAAGTGAGAAAGGCATCAGCCCATACTGAGCTTCTGTGTTGACTCTCCCCTAGTGGAAGGAAATAGGCTGCCTACAGGAAAGGATTAAGACCCTGTTGGCAGTTATTTCTTGTATAGAAATTCAAAGGCCTTTGTTTTAGTCAGCTTTGTGAATTTGGCTAGACCAAGTCAGTCCTGCAAGCAGGGTTCACCAAATTGGGGCTGTGAGCACCATGTGATGTCCCTCTCACGAGGCCCCAGGTCATCCACTGAGCTTAGAGAGAAAATACTAGAACTATATATTTATAGGAAAATTTAAAACTAAGCTTTACTAATATTTACTGTACTTATTAGAATCTACTGAATCAACTGTTCTATAGCCATTATTTCACATCATACCAAGAGGGAAACTCTGCTATCTGTGGATGACTGACTATAATCTAGGATTTTTATTATATACTTATCAAAAGGCCTTTTTTAGACTTGGTTAGACATAGCAAAGATTTCTATCATGTGTATTAATCCTGTGCATATGTGAAAAAGAAGATATAAGTAAATTCAAGTTTGTACATGCTCAGCATGGCAACTGTCTCACTACCACTGAATGGGGAATATACTCAAGTATTTTTACTGGAGTGGAGTGGGAAATTAAAAAAAAAGTCTGGAGACCACCCTGAATGAGGCTAATGTCATATTTGAATTGAGGTCCAGATCCAGCACTCCTAAAATTTGCAATTTGCAGATACCTCTGGGAGCCAGATGGCTTCCTCTCCTGCCATGACACCCAGAGAATCTTACCCATTGAAATGGCAATGGGAGAATGTCCCCAGAAGGCAGAACAAAGGGTCTCTCTTTCCAACACTGCACACTTGGAGCTGACCCGGGGCCAGGACCCTGGAGGGCCATCTCTCCCATTGGCCTTCAGGATGGTTCTGGCCCTAAAATGTTTGTTTGCTTGTTTGGGTTGGTTGGTGCCAGAAATGTACTTTTTAAAAACT
Organism: Canis lupus baileyi; assembly: GCF_048164855.1. Lineage (NCBI taxonomy): Eukaryota > Metazoa > Chordata > Mammalia > Carnivora > Canidae > Canis > Canis lupus. The sequence goes on along the minus strand of NC_132857.1, from coordinate 25,624,356 downwards.
GAGTTCAAAGCATGAGAAGAGGCTTGATCTGACCCCAACCTGACATTCACATTATCTGTTTACCCCTGAAGGTACTTGAGTTTGCTACTTCACTGTGTCAGAACTTAAACCTAAAATTTTAGAGCACCAAACTGGTTCTTGAGGCTAATGAAGTAATTCGTTGGGGCTATGTGTGGGAAGAATTACCCTCTTAATATAATGAGTTTTTGGCCCAGCTCAACACTAAGCAAAGACCCTGCTAGATGGAAGCTTGTTTTTTTTTTTTTTTTAAACCCTTATTTACTTAATGCCCCTAAATTAGTGAATGTTGTTCACAACCTGAAAAACACACATCAGTATATAAATGATAGATCAAAAAACAATTTTTAAAATCTCATTATATTGACTTGAATACTGTTGATGGTGATAATAATAAAGTAAGAATTTATTATGTGCATAATATGTAACAGGTACAGTGCCTTTTCATCTTAAATCAATGGGGTAAATATTCAGCTCTAATTTTGCAGTTGCAGAGACTGAAACACAAATTATTCAACATTTCATAAAGATCATAAATATTATAAAAAGTATATTTTGGGATTTGAACACGTATTTTGGAGGGATCTTCATGATTTTTCCATTATGCTACACTGTCTCTTTAAATGCAAAATTAACAAATGTAAATGAAGAAAATGGTAGAGATAATGACAGTTGCCTGCCTCAAGCAAATTGGTTTTAGAATACTAAAAATGGTTTCTTTTAATTGCAATATAATAACAGATAATTGCTTATATGGAGCAATTTCTTCTTTGGAGCTGTATTTGGAATTAATTGGTCAAAGAAAAAAAATAACAAAAAATAAAATAAAAATAAAATAAAATAAAATAATTGGTCAAAAATCATCCATTCAATATTCAGAATTATTATTCACAAAACATTATTTTAGGTCATGGAGCAGAAAAATGGCAAAATAGCTCACACTAACAAGATTATTTTATCCTTCAACATCTATGTGAGGATAGAGCATAGGTTATCCTCATTTTACAAAAGAAAACTGGGAAACTTGCAGTGTTCTTCTGAGTAAGAATGGAAAAACAGGCCCTTGAAAAGACATTATATTTGGGATTATGAAAACCTGTCATTCTTGGACCCAAAGAACATCAGAGCAAGAAGAGCCCTTGGAGATCTTTTGGCCCTCAGGTCCCTGGAGGTGCCAAGAGGGTCATGATTTTGTAATGTGTTGTTATCTATTTGTGATTCTTCCATCCAGATGTATCGTTTTACATCATTATAATTATATTATAAACATAATTTTCCATATGTTCTTCAAAATCCTCATAACATCCTATTAAAGGATTTAAAACATTCAATTACCTATTACTTTGCTGTTAGATTTAGAATATGGCCATATTTAGGACACCTGGGTGGCTCAGCAGTTGAGCGTCTGCCTTCATGCTCAGGGCAGATTCCTGGAGTCCCGAGATCAAGTCCTGCATCGGGTTCCCTGCATGGAGCCTGCTTCTCCCTCTGCCTGTGTCTCTCTCTGTCTCTGTGTCTCTCATGAATAAATAAGTAAAATCTTAATAAAAAATAATATGGCTATATTTTCAATATTCTAAATAACACTGTCAAAATTATCTTCTTTAGTTTATATTGATAATTATTCTTATAGAAAGAGTAGAGAAATGGCACAGTAGTTAAGATTCACATCATGAACCCTCTGCACTGCTGGGTGGGAATGTAAATTGGTACAGCCATTATGGAAACCGGTATGGAGGTTCTTTAAAAAATTAAAAATAGAGCTCCATATGATCCAGCAATTCCACCTCTGGGGGTTTTTCAAAAGGAAACAACCATATTAACTCAAAAATATATAGGTACTTTTGTTTTCATTGCATATTTACAATAGCCAAAATATGGAAGCAATCTAAGTGTATGCTGATGGATGGACAGAGAAAATATGATGTAAATATGTATAAATATGATGATATAAATATGATATAAATGTAGATAAAAGAAAATATATGACATGTAGATAACACAAACACACACAATGGAATATTTTTCAGCCATATAAAAGAAGGAAATCTTGCTATTTGTGACAACATGGATGGACCTTGAGGGTGTTATGTTAAATAAATCAAACAGAGAAAGACAAATACCATATGCTCTTACTTCTATGTGGAATCTTAAAAAAAAAACAACTCATAGATACAAGAAATTTGGTGATTGCCAATCTAGGCTGGTAGGTGGGCAAAGTGGGTGAGGATCAAAGATCAAAAGGTACAGATTTCCAGTTGTAAAATTACTTATGGGGATGTAATGTATAGTAGTCACTATAGTTAATAAAATTATATTTGAAAGTTGTTAAGAGAGTAGATCTTAAAGTTCTCATCACAAGAAAATAACAACTATGTGAGGTGATGGATGTTAACTAGACTTAGTGTGGTGATCATTTCACAATATACACAAGTAACAAATCACTATGTTATACACCTGAAACTAATATAATGTTATCTGCAGATTATATCTCAATACGGTAGCAGTTTTATTCATAGATTAATATTGTTAATATTCATAGAATAATATTAATTATATAAATATGCTATGGTATGTTTATTTACAGTATTTCTAAATAATTAATGTTACAAAATATATTATTTCTAAATTAACAATTAGCCTTTTGTGATTATCTCTTAAGAAAAAAATATCAGGGACACCTGGGTGGCTCAGCGGTTGAGCATCTGCCTTTGGCTCGGGTCATGATCCCACAGTCCTGGGATCGAGTCCTACATTGCGTTCCCCATGGGGAGCCTGCTTCTCCCTCTGCCTATGTTTCTGCCTCTCTCTGTGTCTCTCTTGAATAAATAAATAAAATCTTAAAAAAAAAAGAAAAAATATCAGACCCTGTTTATTAGCTATTAGGAATTAACTCCTGTAAGCCTCAGTTTCCTCAAATATAAAAAGTATAATAATACCTATTTTATGGGCTTAAGAGAATTAAATGGAATAAAGTGTATAAAGTGCCTGAAATATACTGAGAGCCATCATCATTATCTTCATCATCTCTCATGTCATCATAACCACTGTCAGCACGGCCACTGCAGTCATGCCCTGAGGAAGGATCAATGGATCAAACAGTACAAAAGTGTTACTGTCCTTTTGGCACCTGAAAAATTACTCTGAAATGACTATTTTGTTCAACTGTGATGAGCAGAAGCTACATTTAGGAGCCATTGTCACTGTCCTTGGAAGATAGCATTCCCAGACTTGAATGTTTCCAAGGATATAAAAATAATAAGCCGGTAGTCTGGAATCTAGTCTCTGCCCTGCTGCTTCTGAACCCAAGCTGGACTTGCATAGGAGACTGGACATGATCACAGATGGCCCTTTCCCCACATTACAGCTGGGAGCACCAATGGCATGAGGAAATGACTTCACCTGTAGGACCACACAAGTCCCACTTGAAATCCCAATACCTGTTCCCTAATTTGCATCCTCCTTTCTCTGGGGCACAAAAGGAGCAGCTAGTGAATCAGGGGCATAAGCCCAGCAAATGGAAGGAGAGGGAAAGATTTGGGAAATGTGGTAGGCAGAAAGACAAAAAGATGCAACATTTTGCAATACTGTACTATAATCACACTCTCCCTACTGGCATTGCCCACACCACGCCCAGCTAGATGAGAGGGAGGGGCTGGAAGCGAGGTTAATGGGCTTTACCTTCATTAAGGATCCTTTGATAGCTAATCTTACCCAAGGCTGCAGAAGAGGGAGCAGGAGGAGGATTGGAAGCTTAGCATTCATTAAGTGTGCTCCTCACTGGAGTCTGGTTGGAGCATGCTGAAGAGGTGAGAGGAGGCAGGAAGTGGGATTGAAATGCTGTGCCTTGTTTCCCTGTGCCCCTAGGCCTGTCCAAGGTCAACAGCAGAGTGTTTTATCTGTTTTCTGACCCAGGCAATTCCTTACTGAGTTTTACAAGTGAAACATTTGCACTGAGTTTGCTCACTGCTCAGAATTCTTACAAAGGAGTGTTTTACCTGGTAGATTCCTCACACCCTCCTGGCTTTTAATATGCGTGGCAGACCTGGGCTGTGGTTACAAGGTATCTTCCTTCTCTGGAGCAATGTCTGTTTGGCTCTAATGGCGCCTGGCCATCCATGCCTGTTCCTGTCCTGCTCCAGTGTCCTCCTTATTTCACAGTTAAGGAGATGGTGTTGGTGTGGTGTAGGGACATCAACTGGAGATTTCATCGGGTAAACTGTCTGGCAGGCTTGGCTCTGCTTACCAGCTTGTGTGCTCCCCCAAATTCTGCTTACTGAAAGGGCAGTGTTCGGAAATCAGATTTAAACCAAGCAATTAGGGCAGAGTAAACTTAGGAATATTTTTAAATAATAATGACAATATGCCATGTGATTCACAACGAATGTGACTTTTCTAAGTTTGCTCATTTCTGTGTCGCCTGGCACAGCTAGATCTCTACAAATTGGTAGATACAAAGGAGCAATAGCCCGCGTGCGTGGACTGTGTGCACAGGACGTGGGTCTCCTTACCGCAGCTGCCAGGTGTCTGGCGAGGGAGGCAGTGCAGGGCTGCGAAGACACACCTGCAGAGGCGGCAGCCGCGGAACGTCCAGGCTCCGTGCATTAGTGCGCCGCATTCGCTGATGAGACAGACGCGTCGTCAGCGCTGCCCTCGCGCGTGCGCTCCCCACGCCCATTCAGCTCCACGCCCCGCGCCTCCTGTCCCCCGTGCGCTCCGTCCCTCCCCCGCCCGTGCGCCTCCTGTCCCTCCTGTCCCCCGTGCGCTCCGCTCCGTGCGCTCCCCCCCCCCCCCCCCCCCCCGGGCCATGCAGTCAGCTGGTGCAAGCGCCCACCTGTGCCTCTGGTCGTGCTCGCAGTAGCGGCCGGTGAAGGGGTCGGGGCATACGCAGAAGCTGCCCAGCACGCAGGTGCCGCCGTTCCTGCAGCAGCGCGGCGGCGAGGAGGCACCTACTGCGGGGGGACACCTGGGCATCAGTGTCCGCCGACCGTCTGGCCCTCAGCGTTAGTGTATCCCCGGGAGGGCCTCACGAGATTGCCTCGGAGAGGCAATAAAATTTAACCCCCTGCCAAGTATGTTTGCTCAGGTAAACCCTACTTCTTAATTTAAGGATTAAAAACAAACTGCCAGGGGTACCAGAGGGTCAGGAACCAGTTCGAGGTCCCCGGCGAGAAACCCTGCCCCGACTGTAAGTATGATTTTCTCTTTCCCTTCCCTTCACATGTTAAAGTCAAGCTGCGAGTTGCCCTGACAATGATTAAAAACAGGCCTCCAGGGCGGGGACCACCCACGGGTTCGATGGCTATAGAAAACCCCCAACCCCTCCTTCCCGCCAGAGGGACTCCTCCCCGCGCCAGGGACTGGGGTCTGGAGCCTGAGAGTCTGCAATAAGCCAAGCAAAAGTCTGCTATTATCTTGAGATGGAGTAGTTGTTTTGAATATATCTAATCACAGTTCGCTAGACATGAGCAAATGCAACATTTTACCAATGAAATAGTAAAACCTGTTTCAGAGCAAAAGAACACCTCACTAGGAAATATTTTCCACTTTATAGTGCATCATCTGAATATGATAAAATGTGCTGTGTTGGATTTCTCATTTTATCCTTAGTTTACTCCAGGTTTTTCTCAGATCTAGACTGAGAAGCCACTGATGGAGATGACCACAAAGGTATTCTGGGCGATATCACGGCTTACGATCTTGGAAAGCATGGAAGTAGGGACGTGTATCCTGGGGCCTCCAGCCATCTCCGTTCCCATTCACCTCCCCCAAATTATTCAGGGTCCAGTTGAGTGTTTTCTGCTGGAGCTTCTGGGTTGTAGCATTGTTGATTTCTTCTCTGTGACCTTTTAAAAACATTGAAAATATGAGACTTAATGATTAAGAAATAAATATGTGATAAAAAGACAGTATAAATAAAATGCTTCTTACTGTTGTTTCCCAAGTGTATGTTCCATAATGCCAAACTGACAAAAAACAGAAGCCTAGAATATTTAAAGAAAATTATTGAAGTTTAAAATATTAAAAGCATAGGTAGAAAATTACGTGTTTAAAATGTAAAGCAATCATATAATCATATAAATGTAAGTATATGCAGTATTTAATGTATAATATTATGTCATCATTTTGCAACTTGTAGATATGTTAATGTTAACATGTCAATGTTGTCATGACTTAGAAAGATTTTGAGACCAACGAAGTCTTTGTGTCCCTTAATGGGATGGAACAATTGTGCATGCATTGCAGCTTATTCTAGAAGCTTTTAAATGCCCCCTCTTGACTCTCAGATCTGGATGATCTGTGTTCTTACCTGACAGGGTAGCTCCAGGTCATTTTCACACTGGCAAGTCTGGTGTGAGAAGCTCCTTCTCTAATCAATACATTAGCTGAGACCAGTTTCCAAGGAAGTCCAGTCTTACTGGGTTTTGTGTTTAAAAGTATCTTTACTCCAGGTCCTGGAATAACTGTATTAAGACATAAGATGGATAAGGAAAGAAGATACAGATATTTCCTACCTGTTCCCTAGGCTGTGAGAAATAGCAGTGAGATCTCTGGGTTCTGCTGTGGAAGCCCATTAGGCAGTGACCTGCTGTGACAGGCAGGCCCATGCTGAGCCTCCAGGCTGTCCTCTCAATGGGACCTGGGGGGGGGAGGGGCTGGAGACTAGGCCTGATTCTCTCAGTAGTGTTAACCGTGCTGAAAGCAGCAGGAGTGGTCAACCCTGATGTCAAACATTGGTGGCTAAGGCAACAAGTCTTTTCCTCACTGGAAAAAAAAAAAAACCCAAAATTAAAATCCCAGCATGAAAAAATGTTCACAGGAAAATGGAAATTTTATATTTCATACCTTTGTGCTTGATGGTAAGGGCCCAGATAGAGAAGGGAGGGAGCCATCGTGTGGAACATAACCAGCAGGCATGGGTCCCAAAAGTCTTGACTGGGAATCATGAATATAAAGGGAGACATTTCAACACCTGCTTTCTGAGGATGTATTGATACCTCCACAGACTAAGCCTTTTCTCTGTGTCCAGCACGGTGGTGAATATACCATCTACATTACCCATTTACTACAGCATGCCTCTGGGAAAGTGTTTTATTATCCCCTATGTAAAAGGAGAGGCAACAGAGGCTTAGTCTAAGTCTCTTGGGGCAGTTACATCTTCAATATGTAATGAACAGATTTTATGAGAAGTCTACAATGTGCTTAGTTTGTGAAGACCACTGAATGCAGAGGTGACTGCCCCATTGGTGGTCTGATGTTAAGCTCTAAATCCAAGAAGGGAGTGATTGCCAAAATAAGGACTGGGACCCTTTTATAATCGTTGAAGAGGATACTTTAAACTCTGGGGCAAAATAAATAAATAAATAAAAATAAGCTCTGGGGTAAATCGTTGTGATTTTAGTATAAAAATGGCTTTCTAAAAATAACATGCTTCCTCCAAGGATGAAATCGTCTTTGATACTGATTAATTTTTAGACCTTTAAATGTGAGGTTTATTAAAAAGGCTATTATATAAAGCAACAGGAAATTAGTGAGCTTCCCAAGGACTATTTGTGTGAGCTGCCAGGACCACGTCAGAACCAGCAGACCTGGCTGGGGGAACTATGTGGAAGAAGACACCTCACACCTTCATGGAAACATGTGTAACTGGAGTCATGACAAATATACTTTTAAACTTAATTGTTATTACTTAGTAACTACATAATTGAGTTATATGTAAAAGTAAGAATAATTTATTACTTTAAATCAATGGAAACTTTTTGGGCAAAATAGCTTGTACACTAAAATAAAACTATAATCTAAGGGATTATATTTGAATAAGAAGATTTAAAACATGAGTTTATATGATAACAAATCCAAACCTTTCTGAAACATTAAAATTATAAGAGTAGTATCTAAAATCTAATTTTCCCCCATAGCTTCTTTCATTAAATTTTGTATTGTGGGCATTTTTTGAACATACACCAAAGCCAGGATAATGATTCAGTAAACTGGGGTTCATCGATTAAACATCAACCTTTGCCAGTCTTATTTATTCTGTATCCCACCCCCATTTTTTTTTCTGGAGTTTTTGAAAGCAACTCTCAGAAATCATATTTTCTATGTCAAATAAGATTTTGAAAATAAGCACTTTATAAGGAAACTGTAGGAAAAGGAAAGGAAATGTCTTGCCGGCAAGATGGGACTTACTGTCTAGAAATAAGAATGAAATGCCCATATTAGGAATGAAATGCCCCATATTTGCTTAGGACCTAAAGTCAGCTCCAGGGGGAAAGGGCTGATGGCCTACCGGTAGAAAGCTGCTGATAGCTATTTCTCAGCTTCCTGTCACTTACTCTTATTTACTTACAGGTATTATTAAAATGAGTTTTGCATTTCACGGCAGAGGAGCCCGGGATGCTTGATTAATAAGGCCCAGCTGGAAGAGGCTGCCTGGGAACAGCTGAAAGCCTAGTGAGGGGCAGCACATCATTAGCTCTGGGTAAGACTCCTTCTTGTTATCAGTTGTAAATTGATGAGATTGGAGCCAACCCAGCCAGCAGACCTCCAGTGGAACTTCTGACTCACTTTGAGCTGACATAAAGTGTGTGGGAATTGGGACACCCTGTCCCAGGATTGGAGACCACCCCACCTCTGTGTCCTCAGTACATCAAACAATCTCTGAGAGAAATGTCCTGCAGCAAATTAGGTGTGAAGAAATTCTCTGAGAGTGACTAAAGCAGCAGTTGTAGATGTGTACTACTTACTGGGGTCGACGGGGAAGCTCTGAACCTATGCTAAAGCCAGACCTCAAGACCTCCTCTCAGAATTCCTGGGCAGAGCCCAGCATCAGGATTTTTTAATCTTCTCAGGGGACTTCAATATGTAGCCAGGACTATGATTCTGCTGTCTGTTTTCTAGGTGGCTATGTGCCCCCGGTGATGGAAGTGCTCCTTTCTTGTCTCTGCATTCCTACCTTTCAACACAGTGCCTAATGTAGCTACCACACAATCTGGTGTTGTTCATATGAATAAACGAATAAATGGATTATCATACTTACACCCATTTTCAGTGAGGAAACTGAGATCTATGAAGTTAAGAAACTGGCTTGGGGGTACGTGACTAACAAACAGCTGTGTGGAGAGGCTTGAACCCAGGCTCATCTGATCTAAACTCTTGTTTGATTCAAGTTGCTTTAAAATTATTGTTTAATGTAGGCCAAGCATACTATTCCCACTGAGTTACGCAGATTGTTTTATTTTGTTGTCATCTATTCTTATGACATAGACATTAATTTCTCCATTTTATTGGCGAGAAAAGTGAGGTTTCAAGAGTTGAGTACTTGTACCAGGCTGTGAAAGCTAAGCTACTGCTTGCAGCCATGACAGAATGCTGCTGCCCCAGACAGGGCCTGAGGCCTTCTGATTGGGCACAGTGGAAAAAACTAGGTGAAGAATCACTGCCCTAGTTGTGCAGGTAACAGAGGGGTTTAGAAAGCAGAAAGTACCCACACAGGACAGTTACCGGACAGCTACAGGACATGGGCTTTGTGGGGGGCAGTGTTGAGCGCACAGACTGCTAGAGTGAGGGAGGTCTCATGGGAATGACAACAGAGAACACCAGAGTCTTTAGGAGGGGTGGAAGGGCAGGAGGAGGAGCTGTGGGTGCAGGAGGAACTACAACATAGAAAGGCCAGACAATGTGGAACCTATTGGATGCTCATGCAGGAAGTATGAAGACCTAGAATACAGATTAAGTGGGAATTAAGAGAAAAGAATAAATTCTAAATATATTAAACAACCAATATCATTTCTCTCTAAAAAACTATTCTGATGTTAGTGTTAAAGTGGGTGACATGGGCACAAAAAAATTGCACAAAGAGTAAAGCTACAAGCAGGACAGAGTTTATTTACTCTCCAAGGCGGGGGAGGAGCCAGGCATCAGGAGAAATGTCAGCCTTGAGTTTTGTCTGGCTGGGCCTTTTAGGAGATTTTTAAGGATGTGAGAGGGTTGCAGCTGCACCCATGGGGTGAAGGGAGAGGGTTGATTCTTGGCCAGATAGAGCAGGAAGTGGCAGGTTTTTCAAGGGACTCTGTCCTGGATGTGGGTTATGGTCAGGCTAGAGAAGAATATGTTTTGTAGTTTGGGTCTACTTTCTGAGAATGCAGGGCACCGTGACCTAGAAAAAAAAGTTAGGGCCAAGTCCAGACACTTGTGAGTTTTGTCTAAGTGTGGCTGGGGTCGGGGTGGGGGAGTGGCTTCGAATAGATTTCTTTCAGTCAGTCAATTTAAGAACTACAAGAAAACATGAAAGAAAATTAAAATCACTCATATTGTCATTGTTCAGAAATAATGACTATTAGCTTTTTCATTCAAGTCTTTTATTATCCCCATGTAAAGTATGAGGCAACTGAGCTTTACAGCTTGTGGCAGTTCAATCTTTGGAAAATATACAGGTATTATGGGAAGAAGGCTGCAGGGTGCATGTGCAGTATATGAAGATTGCTGAGCATGGGATAACTGCCATTTTTAAAGATTCATCTTAAGTGGTTTATATATTTTAATATCATTGTAAATGGTATTTTTTGTTATTTAATTCCTCTCTTTGATGCTTGTATTTAGGAATACAATTGATTTTGTTGTGGTAAAATGTGTATAACATGAAATGTCTTAGCTCAGGCTGCTATAACAAAATACAACAGACTGAGTGGCTTAAACAACAGACGTTTATTTCTCAGAGTTCTGGAGGCTGAGAGCTGAGAGGTCCAATATCAAGGTGCTGGCAGAATTGGTTCCTGGTTATGTTTCTCTTCCTGGCTTGCAAGCAGCTGCCATCTCACCGTGTCCTCCCATGGCAGAAAAGTGGGGCAGGAAGCAAGCTCTTTGGTCTGGAAGCAAGGTCTCTTCCTTGATTAGGGCACTAATCCCATCTTGAGGGCCCAGCCCTCATTCTCTGATCTAAACCTCCCAAAAGCTATCTCCCAAATACCATCACATGGGGTGTTACAGTTCCAACATATGAATGGAGGGGGCACAATTCAGTCTATAGCAAAAATTGCCATTTTACCATACCTAAGTGTATGATTCAGTGGTATTAATTTTAGCAACAATACTGTCTTTGCATCACTACTACTTCAAAGCATTTTCATTACCCCAGAAGAAACTCTGTACCCATTAAGCAATAACTCCCCACTGATTGCCTACCTAGCCCCAGATAACCTCTAATCTACCTTGTCTCTATTATTTTGCAAATTCTAAATATTTCATATGAGTAGAATCACACAATATTTGACCCTTTATTTCTGGATAATTAACATATTCAGGTTCATCCATGTTGTAGCATGTATCAGAACTTCACTTCTTTTCATAACTGAGTGATATTCCATTGTTTGCATATATGCCACATTTTACTTAACCATTCTCCTGTTGATGGACACTTGGGTTGATTTTGGCTACTGTGAATACTATAGTAATGAACACTGGTATATAAATATCTCACTTTGGTCCTTATTTTTAATTCTTCTAAGAATATACCTATGAATGAAATTGTTGGGATGTGTGGTAGGTAATTCTATTTTTAACTTTTAGAGGAATTGCCAAACCACTCTCCACAGCAGTAGATGAACTTTCCCTCACTGCACCACAAGTGCAGTGCAAGTAAGTAACCCCTCACTCCAGAAAGATGCCTGCTGAGCTGGGGCAGCCTCTGTAAACAGCAGCTTAGAAGTCCACGGTGCCTGAGGGTAGGAAGTGCATGCATAGCAATGTGCATATGTTGGGCAATCTGAAGGGGCAGCCAGGCTCCTGGGTTTGGTCCATGAATCAGGACATGGAAGCATAATTTGGGCCACAGGTGGGGACTGCTGGGTACACACAGGGCTAAAAGGGCCCATCTAAAAGGGCTCTAAAACAGAGTAGCTAATTCCTCTGATGCCAGATCTCTTGGGATCTTGATTAATACTCCACACCTAACCAGGGCTACAAGAGATGGGAGACAATTTGAAATCATGATTGTCAGAAAGGCCCTTAGGTCTAGAATCTAGGAAGTCTAAGGGCAGAAGTTGCACAGGGCAGGACTTGCCCATGCATAGGCCCATCAGAAATGGAAGACAGCCTCCATGGTCTTGGCCCCTAGGTCAGAGCCATGCAGGCATAATTTGGGCAATGGGTGGGGACTGGTGGGATACAAAAAGGCCCAAAGTGTCCATCATGCTCCAAAGCAGGTCTGAGGGTCTCCTGGGATCACACAACCAGATCTTCTGGGATCTTGATAGCCAGGCATGACCAGGGCTATGTGGGATGGACACAGCTTGGAATCATGAAAACCAAACAAGTAAGTCCTTAGTCCAATAAGGACATGAGGACCCTATGGGTTATGAGGGTAACCACCATTCAAGTCTCTTCCTCAATGCAGAGAAACACTGCCCTGGGAAGATGGCATGGTGAGAAAGCCCAGGCCTTTTCTAACAGGACAAATGGAAGTTCACTGATGAGAGATACCTGGGGGACCTCACTCTCATGTGACTTAAGTATCCTCTGACACCTTGAGTATCCCTTGAGTGCCAGGGATCTCATTCAAACATCTTTCCACTTTCTGCATCAGGAGTGCAGTGCTGGTAACACCAGCTACAGGAAGATATCCAGTTGAGATGAAATAGAGCCTATTTCTCTGGGACTAGAGGTCCTGGAAATCTGATGACAGGAAGTACACAGGGAACAAAGTGAGCATGCACTGGCCCTTCTCACCTGCAGCCAGGCTCCCTGATATAGTTCCCCATCAGAAATATGTAGGGATATTCCAGCCTACAAGCCTGAGCTTGTGGGGACACATGAGGCTGCTAGAGGTCATCCTACTCTAAAACAGGATAGCTAATTCCCTTGATGCCAGATCTCTTGAGATTTCAGATGAATTTCCAGGGTCACTAGAGCCCAGTGGGATTGGAAACACCTAGACATCATGATTATAGGCTCCCAGACAGGGTAAAGACAGCAAGGTCTATTGGGGGTTTAACGTGAATAATCATCATTCGAACTCTTTCATCAATGGCACAGTATAGGGAAAGCCTGTACCAGGAAGATGTCCTGGTAGATGAGGGCAGGCTTATTCTAATAGGCTATTTGTGCAAAATGCTTGTGGCAGATTCCCAGGAGCAGACTGGGAATGCCTAAGCCTTACTGATTCTTTGTTCAGACACCCTGGGATGGGTCCCCAGGTCTGAGACTAGTCCCTATTAGGGACTTCTGGGGGACTCAGTGGTGGCAATGTGTGCTTTGTTCCAAAACACAGTTCCTTGTTCCCTGAAGTCAGGTCTCATGGAACTGCTTAGCTTTGCCATCTCAAGTATGGCCATATTGACCACTCATAAGAGACACATGTGAGACCTGACCTCCCCCAGAATCCCTGATTATCCCACTGGCACGAGGCTACAAGTGGTCTAAATAAAAAAAAGTTTCCATTCTCCCACTGCAGCACAGTGCACAGAACCCCTAGATCCAGGAAGAATACCTGCTTTATGGAGAATTCTGAAACATCTAAAGGCCCAAAGTACTTAGGTAACAAAGTGCACAGGCATTGACTAATCCAAAGGAAATGTCAAGCTCTCCAGGCTCAACCCCCAGGTAAATGCCATGTATGTTAATTTGGGCCAGATACAGGGTCCAGCAGGGTACACATAGGGCAAAGGTCCATACACCCAAAACAGTATAGTTAATAACTGGTGCAGATCTCATGGGATCTGAATAGCCATTCTGGGTCTGAACATGTTTCCTGGGATGGGAGACAGCTTGGGGTTGATTGCTAAACAAACAGTCCAATAAGGATAAGACATCCTATAGGGTATGACTGTAAATAGCATTCAAACCTCTTAATCACTGGATTAATGTAGAGAAACACTGCCCCAGGAAGGTGGTGTGGCAAGCAATTGCCAGTCTTATGTAACAGGCCAACTAGGCCTGATGCCTGGGGGTAAGTGGGCAGGAACCAACTAAGCATGCTTGAGATGCTATCACTCAGTATCTGTTCCCAGTGCTTTTTGGAGACAGGGCCTCTAATGAGGACTTCTATGAATCTCACAGGGATGCCAAATTGCAACCCGCTGTAAAAAGAAATTGCCTGTTCCTCTGAAGCCAGATCTCATAGGAAATTGTCAGTCTTTCTAACCTGAAAGCATCCAGGAAATTTCTAATGAGAGACACCTAGGGGACTTCACTCCTACAGGTGCTTTGAGTATTACCTGGCACCAGGTCGCAAGGGCTCTCACTGAAATAATCTTCCCATCACTGCATCAGTAGAATAGTGCTGGTAGCCTCTAGCTAAAGAAACACATCCTGCTGAGCTGGGGAAAATCCTATTTCAAAGGGACTAGAGGTTCTGAAAACCTGAGGGCTGGAGGTTGGTAGGAAGCAAAGTACACTAAAGCTAGCCTGTCTGACTGTAGAGTCTAGACCATGTAGGGATGGTTGGGGCCAAAAGCAGAGACCTGTGGAGGACACAAGGGGGCAGCTACTATGATCAAAGCCCCCAAACAAAACAGCTAACTCACCTAACGTCAGACCTAATGAAATCAAGGCAGATTTCAGAACCAACCCACTGCCTTCTCATCGGGCTGCCCTTCTGATAATAAAGCTTTCTCTGCTTCAAACCCAGTGATTCAGAGACTGACTTCTTGCACATACATGAATCTGATTTTAGGGTTTGGTAGCAATCATGCGAGCCAGCCAGGAAGATTTATTCTATGGCAGAAAGGCCCTGAGCAATGGTGTGACTTGGGGGGTTCCCTGTGGCTGTTTGGACTGCAGATTGAATCCAAGGGAGTTCTCTCAGCTGTCTCTCTGCCCAGGATTTGCCACCTTCAAAGTCAAGCCACCACTAGGCAGAGAAACCTCTGGCCACTGCGAGGAATTCTGCAGCTGAAGAGTAAGCTTCTAGTGTGCATACCAGCAACTGTGTTTTCCTCTCATTTTGCTTTTAGTCCTTTCAGGGAATTTTCCTGATAGACTATTTGTAAGAGGGACTCTCACATTTTACGAAATGGATAAAGTTGTACAACTATCCTTATTTGATTTCTTTCCTCTCACAGGGCCCTAATTGTCTTTGTGTGTTACTGTGCATTTGTCTTGTTTGTGCCATGAGAAATGCTGATTTGATTCCAGATTGTAGACTGTTGGGCTGCTTACTCCAAAATTGGTCTACTTTTAGTTATGAGTCTATGAAAAAGAAAAATATGATATATTTTTGTAATGTGGGTCAGCTGCAATATGCATTGAATGACAGAAAAGTGACTGACAAATGGAACATGAAATTATAATCCTGTTTTATAAGAACAGAAAATGAGATGAAATACTTTATGTACAAGATTTTGTATAAAATGAACCTGCCCAGAAATCATGTAAGCTTATAGTATAACAGTCCATAAAGATTCGACCTATCCTCCCTGATTCTGACAAAGGGGATAATGCAAAAATAATTATTGATATGATAACCGCCCCCATCCAGGGAACTAGAAAATAGTGCAGAAGCTAATACTCCACTGCTAGCTCCTCCACCTGCTCCCCCCACCCAAGATGGAACAAATCCATCCTGTATAGGAAACAAGGGACTCTAACCAGGGACCCTCAGAAGAAAGCTCAGGAATGATCTCCCTTTTGCATACTCATCAGTGTCCCCCTTTTGGTGTGGGTTTGCAACCTTGCTTGCCAATATTGCAATATCCTTTGTGCCAATACGTTATTGGAGGATTAACTGCTAATGGCAAATCTATAGGAATGGTTTGAGTCCATTCTCGACTCACCACATGAGATCTATTTAATGGGAAAAAAGTCTCATGAACCACTCAGCATGGAAGGCTTATTTCCTTGATAGTTGCTACTAACCATCCCACTCAGGCAGATATCCAAACCTTACTAAATGTCCTTCTGACAGTAGAAGAATGTTGTATGGCTTTGAATGAAGCATGGGAGGAACCTCCACCTGCTGGAGGCCAGACTGGAGACCCTAAAAGTGGTACCAAGATGTAACCCCAAATGAGATGTTAATGAAAGTGGGCTTCCTAGGTTCCAGACCTACCAAGAATGCATTTTAGGGGTGTCTGGCTGGCTCAGACGGTAAAGCATGTAACTCTTAATCTTGGTTTGATTGTTTCAAGCCCAATGTTGGGTGTAGAGATTAGATAAAAATAAAATCTTAAAAAAGAATACATTTTACAGGCACCTGACTCAGTTGGTTAAACATCTGACTTGTTTCAGCTCTGGTAATGATCTCATGTGTTGTGAGATTGAAGCCCTGAGATATGCTCCTCACATGGTGGGGAATCTACTTGGGAATTCTCTCACTCTGATCTGCCTCCCATTTGCTCTCACATGAGTGCTAGCTATTTAAAATTAAATAAATAAATCTTTTTAAAAAGGAATGCATTTTAGTAGAATTAAAAACAGGGGTTCCAAAACAGAAAATTTTGAGTAAAGTTCAAGAAGATTTCAAATGCCTCAGGAGGGAAAACTATGCAGCAAAGAATACTTTATCCAGCAACACTGTAAAAATGAAAAGAGATAAAAAGCTTCCAGGACAAACAGACACTAAAAGAATTTGTGATCACTC
Organism: Canis lupus baileyi; assembly: GCF_048164855.1. Lineage (NCBI taxonomy): Eukaryota > Metazoa > Chordata > Mammalia > Carnivora > Canidae > Canis > Canis lupus. The sequence continues at coordinate 25,607,762 of NC_132857.1, read as the reverse complement.
AACCAGCCCTACAAGAAAAATTAAAGGGATCCTTTAAGCAAAGAGAGAGCCCAAAAGTAACATAAATCATAAAGGAAAAGAAAATATACAGAAACAGTTACTTTACAGGTAATATAATGGCACTGAATTCATAAATTTCAATATTTACTGTGAATGTAAATGGGCTAAATCAAAATGCACAGGATATCATATTCGATAAAAAAGCAAGACCCATCCATTTTTCATCTATAAGAGACTCATTTTATATCCATATCACCTCCAGATTGAACGTGTGGGGATGGAGAACCATGTATCATGCTAATGGACATCAAAAGAAAGCTAAGATTTGGAAGCACAATTATAAAGCTACTGGTGGCTCTGGAAAAAAAGCATAAAGGATTCAAGAGACTTCATGACTGCAGAATTTAGATCTACTCTGGCTGAAATTAAAAATCAATTAAATGAGATTTAATCCAACTGGAGGTCCTAACGACGAGGGTTAATGAGGTAGAAGAAAGAGTGAGTGACATAGAAGACAAGTTGGAGGCAAGGAAGGAAGCTGAGGAAAAAGAGAAAAACAATGAAAAGACCAAGAGGAAAGGTTAAGGGAAATAAATGACAGCCTCAGAAGGAAAAATCTACATACAATTGGCATTCCAGAGGATGCCAAGATGGACAGAGGGCCAGAAAGAATATTTGAAGAAATCATAGTTGAAAACTTACCTAATTTGGAGATGGAAACAGGCATTCAGATCCAGGAGACAGAGAAGTCCCCCGTAAATTCAATAAAAAACATTCAACGTCTCAACATTTAATAGTGAAACTTGCAAATTCTAAAGATGAAGAGAAAATCCTTAAAGCAGCAAGAGACAAGAGATCCCTAACTTATATGGGGAGAAATATTAAATTAACAGCAGACCTCTCATGAGACCAGGCAGGCCGAAGGGCTGGAAGGATATTTTCAGGGTCCTAAATGAGAAGAACGTGCAGCCAAGAATATCCAGCAAAGTTCTCATTCAGAATAGAAGGAGAGAGGAAGAGCTTCCAAGATAGGCAGAAACTGAAAGAATATATGACCACCAAGGCAGCTCTGCAAGAAATATTAAGGGAGACTCTGTAAAAGAAAGAGGAAGTCCAAGAAAACAATCTACAAAAACAGGGACTAAATAGGTATGATGACACTAAATTCATATCTTTCAATAGTAACTCTGAACTTGAGGGGCTTAATGACCCCATCAAAAGGTGCAGAGTTTCAGACTGGATAAAAAATCAAGACCCATCTATTTACTGTCTACAAGAGACTCATTTCAGACGTAAGGACACTTACAGCCTGAAAATAAAAGGTTGGAGAACCATTTACTATTCAAATGGTCCTCAAAAGAAAGCAGGGGTAGACATCCTTATATCAGAAAGTTTATCCCAAAGACTGTAGTAAGAGATGAAGAGGGACACTATATCATACTTAAAGGATCTATCCAACAAGAGGACCTAACAATCATGAATATTTATGCCCTGAGTGTGGGAGCTGCCAAGTGTATCAATCAATTAATAACCAAAGTTAAGACATACTTAGATAATAATACGCTTATACTTGGATACTTGAATGTAGCACTTTCTACAATTGACAGATTTTCTAAGCACAATATCTCCAAATAAACAAGAGCTTTAAATGATAGACTGGACCTGATGGATTTCACAGATATCTACAGAACTTTACATCCAAACACAACTGAATACACATTCTTCTCAAGTGCACGTGGAACTTTCTCCAGAATAGACCACATACTGGGTCACAAATCAGGTCTTAGCCCATACTAAAAGATTGGGATCAACCCCTGCATATTTTCAGACCATAATGCTTTGAAACTAGAAGTAAATCACAAGAAGAAGTTTGGAAGGACCTCAAACACGTGGAGGTTAAGGACCATCCTGCTAAAAGATGAAAGGGTCAACCAGGAAATTAGGGAAGAATTAAAAAGTTTCATGGAAGCTAATGAGAATGAAGATACAACCCTTCAAAATCTTTGGGATACAGCAAAAGCAGTCCTGAGGGGGAAATACTTCACAATGCAAGCATCCATTCAAAACCTGGAAAGAACTCAAATACAAAAGCTAACCTTGCACCTAAAGGAGCTGGAGAAAAACCAGCAAACAGATCCTACACCAAGAATAAGAAGAAAAATAAAAGATTCGAGCAAAACTCAACGAAATCGAGACCAGAAGAACTGTGGAACAGATCAACAAAACCAGGAGTTGATTCTTTGAAAGAATTAATAAGATAGATAAACCATTAGCCAGCCTTATGAAAAAGGAGAGAAGACTCAAATTAATAAAATCATGAATGAGAAAGGAGAGATCACCACCAATGCCAAGGAAATAAAAACGATCTTAAAAACTTATTATGAGCACCTTTACACCAATAAATTAGGCAATCTAAAAGAAATGGACGCATTTCTGGAAAATCACAAATTACCAAAACTGCAACAGGATGAAATAGAAAACCTGAACAGGCCAAAAACCAGGGAGGAAATTGAAGCAGTCATCAAAAACCTCCCAAGACACAAAAGTCCAGGGCCAGATGGCTTCCCAGGGGAATTCTATCAAACGTTTAAAGAAGAAACCATACCTATTCTCCTAAAGCTGTTTGGAAAGGTAGAAACAGATGGAGTACTTCCAAACTCATTCTATGAGGCCAGCATCACCTTGATTCCAAAACCAGACAAAGACCCCACCAAAAAGGAGAATTATAGACCAATATTCCTGATGAACAGAGATGCAAAAATTCTCAACAAGATACCAGCCAATAGGATCCAACAATACATTAAGAAGATTATTCACTATGACCAAGTGGGATTTATCCCTGAGATGCAAGGCTGGTTCAACACTCATAAAGCAATCAATGTGACTGATCATATCAGCAAGAGAAAAAACAAGAACCATATGATCCTCTCATTAGATGCAGAGAAGCATTTGACAAAATACAGCATCCATTCCTGATCAAAACTCTTCAGAGTGTAGGGACAGAGGGAACATTCTTCAGCATCTAAAAGCCATCTATGAAAAGCCCACAGTAAATATCATTCTCAGTGGGGAAACACTGGGAGCCTTTCCCCTAAGATCAGGAACAAGACAGGGATATCCACTCTCACCACTGCTATTCAACATAATACTAGAAGTCCGAGCCTCAGCAATCAGGCAACAAAGAGAAATAAAAGGTATTCAAATTGGCAAAGGAGAAGTCAATCTCTCCCTGTTTGCAGATGACATGACACTGTACATAGAAAACCCAAAAGCCTCCACACCAAGATTGCTAGAACTCATAAAGCAATTGGGAAGTGTGTCAGGCTACAAAATCAATGCCCAGAAATCAGTGGCATTTCTATACATTAACAATGAGACTGAAGAAAGAGAAATTAAGGAGTCAATCCCATTTACAATTGTACCCAAAAGCATAAGATACCTAGGAGTGAACCTAACCAAAGAGGTAAAGGACCTATACCCTAAAAACTATAGAACACTTCTGAAAGAAATTGAGGAAGACACAAAGAGATGGAAAAATATTCCATGCTAATGGACTGGAAGAATTAATATTGTGAAAATGTCAATGCTACCCAGGGCAATTTACACATTTAATGCAATCCCTATCAAAATACCATGAACTTTCTTCAGAGAGTTGGAACAAATAATCTTTAGGTTTTTGTGGAATCAGAAAAGATGCCGAATAGCCAGGGGAATATTAAAAAAGGAAACAATAGCTGGGGGCATCACAGTGCCAAATTTCAGGTTGTACTACAAAGCTGTGGTCATCAAGACAGTGTGGTACTGGCACAAAAACAGACACATAGATAAATGGAAGAGAATAGAGAATCCAGAAGTGGACCCTCAACTTTAGGAGCCTCGGTATCCATCGAAAGATGAATGGATAAAGAAGATGTGGTTTATGTATACAATGGAATATTACTCAGTCTTTAGAAATGACAAATACCCACCATTTGCTTCAACGTGGATGGAACTGGAGGGTATTATGCTGAGTGAAATAAGTCAATCGGAGAAGGGCAAACATTATTTGATCTCATTCATTTGGGGAATATAAAAAATAGTGAAAGGGAATAAAGGGGAAAGGAGAAAAAATGAGTGGGAAATACCAGAAAGGGAGACAGAACATGAGAGACTCCTAACTCTGGGAAACGAACTAGGGGTGGTGGAAGGGGATGTGGGCAGGGGGTGTGGGTGACTGGGTGACGGGCACTGAGGGGGGCACTTGATGGGTGTTATTCTATATGTTGGCAAATTGAACACCAATAAAAAATAAATTTATTTTAAAATTTTAAAAACTAAAAAAAAGAAAGATGAATGGGTAAAGATGTGGTCTATGTATACAATGGAATATTACTCAGCCATTAGAAATGACAAATACCCACCTTTTGCTTCGATGTGGATGGAAATGGAGGGTATTATGCTGAGAGAAATAAGTCAATTGGAAAAGGCCAAACATTATATGGTCTCATTCATTTGGGGAATATAAAAATTAGGGAAAGGGAAATAAGGGAAAGGAGAGATAATGAGTGAAAATATCACTGAGGGTGACAAAACATGAGAGACTCCTAACTCTGGGAAATGAACAAGGGGTAGTGGTAGGGGAGGTGGGTGGGGGGGTGGGGTGGGGGTGACTGGGTGATTGGCCTGACGGGGGCACTTGGCGGAATGAGCACTGGGTGTTATGCTATATTTTGGCAAATTGAACTCCAATAACAAAAATAAAAGAAACAAATTCTAAACAAAAAAAATTATTCATTCGTTTACGAGAGGGGCAGAAGGGGCAGAGGGAGGAAGAGAAGCAGATTCACCATTGAGCAGGGAGCCTGATGTGGGGCTGGATTCTATGACCATAAAATCATGATGCAAGTGGAAGGCAGATGCTTTACTGACTGAGCGACCTAGGTACCCCTGAAAACTCTAATTTTGAACAGTCTAATGTGCATACCCTCTTGTCCCCAGACGGGGAGGCTCAAGGTGTGCCCAGCACCATCTCATCCCCCAAAAAGCCTTTCTGCAGTGCATGCACAGAAGCTAGAGTTTATTGTAATGCTCACTGAAAAGCTGGAGCCAGGCTATCAGCCATCTGCAGTTGATTTAGTCCCCTAATCTGCTTTGTCCCAGAAAAGTCATCACAGAGGCTTGAATCTTGTGACAGACAGCAAAAAGTGGTGTCTATCAATCATATCAGTGATATGCTCTAGTCTTTGCAATGACCTAGCCAGCTGAGAAAAGTGACTGCTTGACACATGCACAGAATTCAAGCCTATTGTGGCTCAGAGCAATAGAGTCTCTGTGCTGGGCTCAGCCAGTCCCAGAAAAGTAGATGCTTGGAACACTCACAGAGGTTTAATCCTGTTGTGGCTCACACTGAAAAATGGTTTTCTCCCCTCTGCCTGCACCTCTGACCCTACTGCCCTGTGTGTAGTTTGATCTGTTTGTTAAAGGAAATTAGATCCCAAAGTAAGAAAGGAAGAAAAACACACACATATATGTATTATATATATACACATAATATATATTTATTATATTATATATATACATATTCTATATATAATATACAATGAAAGGAAACCAAAAATTTTAAATATATATAATGAAAATATAAAAATTAAAATTAAAAAAGAATGAAAAATAAGAAAATAGCTGGGAAAAAACCCTGAAAGACTAAATAATAATAATAGTAAAAAAAAAAAAAAAAAAAAAAGAATACTACATACTGTTTTCCCCAAGAGCTGGAATTTTAAATTCTCTATAATCAGTGAACTTGATGCTAGCTGGTTGTTCCTGCTGGTCTCCTGGGGTGGGGGTGGGGGTTGTTGCCCTGATTCTCATGAGGCCTTGCCCAGCTATCATTGCACCCCCACCCCCTTGCCAGGGCTTAGTGTCAGTGGCTCCAGCTTACACTATGTGGAGCTATTTTGCTACCTGAATACTTTCAACACCAGTGACAGGGGAAGAGGGGAATGAAAGTGATGGTACCCAGATCTCTAGCCCCAGAGCTGAAAGTTTGCACCCTCTACTCTTCAGTGAGCCACAGAAAAGCAATCAATCACTCTTGTCTCCTTGGTTTCCATCCTAACTCTGTGTTTACCCAGCCTGTGACCAAGCATTTTTATCTCAGGCACATGACCTAGTTTCAAGGTTCCAAACTTTATGGACTCTTGCCTAGTGGCCCAGAGCCCTTCCTCCTAGGGGAGGGAGGTGGCTCTTGCTGTACTTCTGCATTTTGCTGAGCCTGGTGAATCACTGCATGACCATGCAGTGTTTTCTGGTTTATGGCAACATTGAGCAGAAAGCTAATATCTACACTCACTGTTTTCAGCCAGCTTCTCTTCTCTGATGCTTGGGAACTCTGCCACACTCAGGCACCACTGTTCTTTCTGTGACCCCTAGGATCCTAAGACAATGTTGTCCCACGTGGGATTCCTCCCCACATCACCACCTGAGCACCTTTATGCCAGGGATGTCCCTAACTGTAGAAGTCTTCTCCTCCTCCTCCTCCTCCTCCTCCTCCTCCTCCTCCTTCTTCTTCTTTTTTACTTTTCTTTTTTTAGATTTATTTATTTGACTGAAAGAATGTGCACAAGCAGGGGGAGCAGCAGGCAGAGGGAGAAGGAGAAGCAGGCTCCCCACTGATTAAGGAGTCCCATGTGAGAATTCATCCCAGGACCCTGGGATCATGACCTGAGTCAAAGGCAGACACTTAATTGACTGAGCCACTCAGGTGCCCTGTAGCAAAGTTCTAAAAGTTTTGATTTTGTGCTCCACTGCTTATAATACTTTCCTGTAGTCAGGTTAAAGAAGCTCCTCACCTTTTTAGCTTATTTTTTTATATATTGCCCTGGATTCTCCTCTCCGTACCTCCTAATTTGCAAACAGTGGTCACTTTTCTACTTGTGGAATTTCAGAAATTCTTTTCTCAGATCTCTGATAGATTTTTCAGGTATTCAGAATGATTTGATAACTATTTAGCTGAAACCCAGGGACCAGACAAAATTAGGGACCCCATAGCCCTCCACCATCTTAATTCTGATTCAAATGATCAGCTCTTAATCTTTATGTTATTCAGAAAATGATGTCATACGGAAGTGTAGTATTGGTCTTGGGAGTCGATGTTTTTTCAGTTGTAATTTATTTTTTTTATTTTTATTTTTTTTAAAATAAACTCTAGACCTCTTTTTTTAAATTTTTATTTATTTATGATAGTCACACAGAGAGAGAGAGAGGGGCAGAGACAGAAGCAGGCTCCATGCACCTGGAGCCCAATGTGGGATTCGATCCCAGGTCTCCAGGATTGTGCCCTGGGCCAAAGGCAGGCGCTAAACCGCTGCGCCACCCAGGGATCCCTTCAGTTGTAATTTAAGTGCTAACATTAAAACAACTCTTTTTTTATACAAGTGTTTTCATAGGAAAATTAGTGCTTTTAATTTAAGAGCTTAAGAAGCAGCTGCAGCTACCATTTAAGTTATGCTTAATGACTTAATCCCATTGAATCAAGTATTTTTATTTTTACCAAAAAAATCACTTTTTAAAATATACTCCATTTAATAATGTTCAACTAACTTACAAACAGTGCCTATCATGTATTATTCATGGAGTCTGGGCATACTAGAATCTGATTATAATAGATGCTGTGCTGTCACTTTATCTGTATTTTCCTTTATTTCCTTAAACCCTGGGAGGTTTAATGTTATTATCTCCATTTTATTTTTTTATTTATTTTAATTTTTTTATCTTTTTTTTTTACCTCCATTTTATAGAGCAAGTAAGTAATATACCTGAGGTCTTATTCTTAGAAAGAAGTATCTCTGGGGTTGAAGCCTAAGTCCGTCCCACCTAGAGCCTTATCTACCAAGCTTTACTGAACTTCAGTGTTAGCATTAATGCAGCAAAGCAAAAGTTCTGGGGTTTAATGTCATGTGGAATCTAACTCAGGAAGAGATGAAATTTCCTTCAAGGGCCTCTTCATGTACAAGCACATTACTAAGTGATATGCCTAGATACTGTGCACACGTGGGTTTAGTTTCCATGTATAATTTTAGAGTTCAAAAATTGAGAACTTTCAAATGACATTTTAACATAAAAGTGGCTGAAAATTTAGATGCTAGACAATTGCATTTGTACTTTTAGTATCAGAACACAAATGCCCTAAGTCCAGTATATTTCCTTTTTAAAAAAAGATTTATATATTTATTTATATAGAGAGAGTACATGAGAGCACATGAGCAGAGGGGCAGAGGGAGAGAATTTTCAAGCAGACTCCCAGCTGAAAATTGAATATTCAATGGAATGCTGAATATATACATTAAGGCATTTCTATCTTTATCAAGATTCATTTTGATGACTGAGTAGTTCAACTCTGTTAGAAAATAAAGTTACTGCTGCATGGAGCCCTTATGACAGAGGCATGTGTGTGTGTGTGTGCATGTCTTTTACTAACCATATTTGAAGGATTATATGAGCTTTTACATCCCTCTGTATGTCAATACATTTTGCATATCCTTTTTAATACTTCTAGATAGTAGGCATTTGGATGAAGGTGTGACTTGTCTAAATTAGTAGAAAATCTGTAGAACACAGACTATAAATTAGTTATTTTTTCCTGTGACAGGTTTATCATAATCTTGAATGCAAATAAGAAATTGGAAAAGGTGGAAGTTTCAATTTCTAACAGAGCATGTGCCATACAGTGACATCTCATGTTTTCAATCAATCTTACTAATCGATATTTTTACAAAGTAGAAGATAAAGTACCCCCAATATAAAAAACCTAAACCTATTTAAATATCAATAGAAAAGATATTACTAACTTGGCACCATTAATCAAGACAGCTGTTACTTAAACAACTGGCCTTGAGAAAAGAAGTTCAAAAAGAAGGAAGAAAAGGCTCAAAGAAAGGTATTGAGCTGTCAGACTACGGAAAGTCTGGATCCTCATTTCAGCTGAGCCTGTTACTGGCTAATTATGCAAGTCAAGTCTCTTAACCTTCTTGTGTTTTCCTTTTCAAGTGTAAAACAAGGGTAACAATAGCTGCTACAGCATAAAACTGTTATGTGGATAAAAGACATTAAAGTATTTTGAAATTGTAAAAAAAAAATTAAATCATTAACTTGGTTCAGTCCGTCATTTAAAAAATTTTAATATGTATCAGTCTATCACTTTAAGAATGATATACTTCATCTTACTTGAATATGAGCACGCAGGATCCTGCTATGTTTGTCATTTTGATGAAATAAACTCTGTTACAATAGTTGTAAAAAAAAAAAACTGACAATTCATCTTCTAAGCTTCTTACTCCTTAGAATTCCTTTTATCCTTTTTACTATTCAGGAGTGAACCTATTCATCCTTCTGCATATTACTAAAGATGCAAAATGTCCACCACTGGAAATGTCCAGCTCAGCCTTTTCCTGCATCTACTGCTGGAACCTGGCTGCCTGGGCTTTTGCATGCCTGAACTCATTTATTTGTAGAGCGCTCCACCTATGTTGTAACACTGCTTTGAAGAGTGCAGTGCAGGTGGTATTAGAGAAGCCTGGTGAAATAAAAATGTGCTGAACATTATTCTTCACGACACTGATTTTTATAGCAAATCTTCATTGCATGATCAGTTTGAGCTGCAAGAGTCTTCCCTAAGGTAGAATATTAAAAGGATAAACTTTTTTTTAAAGGGTAAACTTCTGATTCAATTCATTTGTCTAAATGATTTGAGATAGAATATTGGTGTCTCGTTTATGTCAAACTGGCAAGATTTTGGCAACTGCCATTTAGCTTTATTTCCTGCTGTTTAACTGATATCAGTCTTTTGGGGTCTCTGCTTGCTCAGCGTGGGAAAAGGTTCCTTAGGGGAGCCTGAGCAGCATCTATGATATGAGATTGAAACCCCAGATGGCATTATCATTTGTATTTACTGAGAGGAATAACACCCAACATTGGTTTCAACCCTCCAGGTTTTCTCCAGCAATTTTAAGGTAAATTATAAAAGCTAAAAAAATACACATGCACAAATTATATTCAAATTACCCACTCAAAAAGGTATATAATACAAGTAATTTATGAGGTGAGATATTTTTTGTGTAATAAAATACAGAAGGAAATCAGTGACTGGAAAATAATAAAACAGAGTTTGTTAAGGAGAGAGGGAACGATTTGGATGGGATGTTAAACATCATGGTCTTGTCATTCATTATAAATTCTTGGCACCACTTTTTTTTAAGATTTTATTTATTTATTCATGAGAGATACAGGGAGATAGGCAGAGACACAGGCAGAGGGAGAAGTAGGCTCCCTGCTGGGAGCCCAATGTGGGTCTGGATCCCAGAACTCCAGGATCATGACCTGAGCTAAGGCAGATGCTCAACCACTGAGCCACCCAAGCAGCTGCCGGCACCAATTTTCACTGCATTTCTCTTGGCCATAGTTTTATTTCAAGTGCTGTCTAGGAGCTCTTAGCTTTCTCAACAGCCTTATATAGTTAAATCAACTCAAAGACTTCAGGAGAGCTCTGCTTGGGGCTGCTAAAAAGATTGCAGAGTAGTTACAAGGACAAGCTTATACATGAAAGCCCAGTTACTAAGTTCTGTGCTTGTGGCAAAGGATGAAACACCTTTGTGGAGCTTGTGTTCCTTTCTTTCCTTTTGCTTAGATGGCTGGGATGTAACTTATGCAAGAGTTATGACATTACCCTTATTTTGAGTGGAGATGAGACAGGGAAATCAAATGAACCCTGGGAGAAAAGAAGCATTATTTTGCCTTTGCTTCTTTTCCTGCTTCTGTTCTTGCCAGGACCTGCACCACCATCCCACTTTACATATGCCTTGTAATGCAAGTAGCCTGTGTTTTCCTAATAATGGACAAGCAGTTAATGATTCTGTAGAATAAATAACATCTAAGGAAGTACTAGGTGAGAATGACCAGAGGAAGCTATCATATACATATTCCAGAAAAGAGGAGCTAGATATCTGGAGGCCAAGGCCCCTTGGCTCCAAGAAATAACACATGGGCCTATGCCTTTGTTCTAATTGGTTCTTGCTTGCCTGAGAAGACACATTTCAGACTACTGTCCTCAATAAAAACTCCAGACCCTGTACAAAGACGACACTCTTGGTCTTTTCCTTTCTGAGTCTCCTGGTCATTCAGCTGTCTATTACCTGCTCTCTATTTTCAATAAACTGCTTTCACCTCCTGCTGGCTCACTTTTGATTTCCATCCTGTGTGAAGCCAGAAATAACTCTCTTGGCTGGTTCTGCAAGACTCCTTCGGCGTCCTTGGACCTGGCCTGTGGGCATCAGGGGGACTTCATGAAGCATTCTGCAGTGTCTGCTTTGGCCTAGGCCTTTGAGTCCTGGGTGCATGTATCCAGCCTTTTTCCAGATCCCATTAACTCATCAGCCTATGGGCTTGTACTCTGGGAGCACCTTTCCCCCCTTATCCTTGCCCTGTCCTCATTGTAAAATTGTATGTAGAAATGAAGTCATTGCTCCTTACCCCAGACCTACATCTCCATCTCTGTTGGAATGAAAATTAAGGATATAGATCAGAAAATCTTAGAGCTTTCAAATGCTTTCACATGCAATTTCTAATTTGATTTATATCAGTCCTGTGTAGTGAGATCTTTCTCTTATTTAACAAAAGAGGAAGCTGAGGGGCAAACAGATCTTAAGTGAATTCACAGATCTTAAGTGAATTTGCTATCACCTGGCCTGTGAAGAAAGTAGTGGGGGCTTGATGATCTATCCATTCAACTGGCTTTTTTTTTTTTTTTTTTTTTTTTTTTTTTTTACAACTGAAAAGCTTGAACTCCAGAGAAGTTGTAATGGGTTCAGAATCATGTCTGTATAGTCTTGTAGCTGGACCTAAAATTAGCTCCTGATTACCAGTTTGGTATTCTTGACTTTAAACCCTGCTGAAAACAGCACCTTGCACTCCTAAGGAATTCAGAACAGGTGATAGTTCCCCTGTTTTAGAGAGGATGAAATTGAAACTCAAAGGAAGAAAATTGTTTGGCTCTGTTCACACCACCCATTAGTAGTAAATGCTAAGATTAGATTAGTTTTAGGGCTTGTGGCTGAAACATAGCCTCTGGGTGCTTTCTACTCCCACAATTTTAGCAATGAGTAATCTCCCTTCTGATGAAAAGAACAAAGGCAAGAGAACTGTAGATAAAATTAAATTTCCTTATAACCGGCAGCCCACCTGAGACTTGCAGAATGTGACCCTTCCTCATGTACCTCACAGCTGCCTTAATGTTGCAATGCTTTGCTGGAGACAAAAACCAACCTCATCTTGACAATAGCCAGAACTCCAGCATCCTGTAAGTCTTCTTTGACAAACAGAAACCCCTTTAGAGACTTCTGTTATCTCTACCTTGCTTCAACTTAAAAATATATAATCAGTCACACCTCACAATCACAGTGCAGGTCTGTCTGTCCACAGGTCCTGTCCACCCTGCTACAATAAAAGCACCTTTTGCACCATGAAACATCTCAGGAATTCTTTCTTAACGATTGTGCTTGGGATATCTGGGTAGCTCAGTGTTTGAGCGTCTGCTTCAGCTCATGGTGTGATCCTGGAGTTCCAGGATAGAGTCCCAGATTGGGTTCCCTGCACGGAGCCTTCTTCTCCCTCTGCCTATGTCTCTGCCTCTGTGTGTGTGTGTGTGTGTGTGTGTATCTCTAATGAATAAATAAATAAAATCTTAAAAAAAAAAAAAACCCCAACCATTTAGCTCAATCATCCTGCATCACTTTTTTAAGTAGAGTGTAATTTGTTTGTTCTCTTGTATATTGTAATATTGTATATTATTAAATATACAGTGTGATTTTTAGCGTAAAATGAAAGAATCTGATTTAAGAAAGAATTTTACATTACAAATTATTCATCTGAGAGCTTTCAAAAGGTTCAATTTTTTTTTTTTTAATTTTTATTTATTTATGATAGTCACAGAGAGAGAGAGAGAGGCAGAGACACAGGCAGAGGGAGAAGCAGGCTCCATGCACCGGGAGCCCGATGTGGGATTCGATCCTGGGTCTCCAGGATCGCGCCCTGGGCCAAAGGCAGGCGCCAAACCGCTGCGCCACCCAGGGATCCAAAAGGTTCAATTTTTATGCATAGGATTGCAGTATAGTAGTCCTTTGTGTTTTTTTGATGATAACTTTAGTATTGGTGATTAGAGAGCTGGAATTCATTAGTATGCTGCCAGAGAACCTACCTTTTCTTTGTTGTCTGTTTGCCAACAATTTCAATTAGGGAAAAAGAATACAGAATTGTTGTGCCCAAGATTACGTAACCGAGAAACCACCAAGGAACCGACACTGATGCAAACACACAAGGGTTTATTTACAAGCTCGAGCTTGGGTCCAAGAATACCTGACACAGCGGAGCAGGGACTTGGACCCCGAGGTGGGTTTCAGCTTAGTTTTAAGGGCTGGTCTAGGGGAACTCCAGAAGGGGTGGAGGAATTTCTCAAGTTCTGTTTAGATTCTGATATGGGGCTTTCAAGGGCATTGAGCTCTGTTCTCATTCTAATATGGGACTTTCTGCCATGGGCGTTAAGCTCTGTTCTCATTCTAATATAGGGCTTCTTGCCACTGGCTTGGGCTCTGTTCTCATTCTAATATGGGGCTTTCTAGGGCATTAAGCTGTAAACTGTTTTTTGGGGTTTTTTTTTCCTGTAACTGAAGTAATGTAAATTTCAGCTCTTATTCACAGAGGCCTGGGATGGCTGTACTTCTGCTAACAATAAACTTAAAGTGGAATGGCCTTAATTTTCTCGGCCTCCAAAAGAACGACAAGGGGGCCAGATGAAATATAGGACAGCCAGTTAAAATTGAATTTCAGATGCTACTTATACTAAGAAATTTCCATTGGTAGTGGATGTGACTGCCTCCTGGGGTTGTAGAGCCTTCCTGGACCCCATCCCCTTTTGATCTGAACCTTGGGCAGTTCTAAAGGAGGAAGCAGCCTTGAAGACCTGCCTTTTTTTAATGTCCCAGAGCAGGGTCCCCCTGGCAACATGGGGTACCTCTGGGGCAAGGTCACACCTGGCCCTTTGGCAATCATGGCACCCCTATTTGTCACAACCACTTTGCTAACCTCTCCCTTCCCCAATAGTAAGTATAGTCACTTTTGTTTGCCTTTTTGTGCTCACTCCATTTACTCTTGGCAGAGAGGGAAGATAAGAAGTTGGGCAGTACCTTTGGGTGGGGGAGGACACCTGTGGTTTTTAATGGGAAATACCTCTCAGAGATGCTCCTATGGGCTAGGAGCAGTGCTGCATATTTAAAAATAGTTATTCCCTAAGGCATACTCGGGTCCAGGTTTGTATACTTGTGGACAATTTCTACTAAAGCAACTTTGAAATAGAGCAGGATTTTCATCAGTTCTTTCCTGAATTTTGTTAAAATGTATAGGTTTAGTAAAGCTTTATTTCATTCCATGTATCAGGCAGGTAATCATATGATCTCGTTTCTTTCTTCCCTATCCTCCTGATAGTTACAATGTGGTTCAGTATTTGGGACAACAGCACCCCCCTCCACATAATGTTCTATGTCCTTGTTGACAATTCATCATCAAACTCTTGGGCACCAAGAGTTTGGGCACTGACCCAGATACAGTTTCTTTCCTCAGGGGTGCAGCAGTGAGTTAGTATGATATATATCAAACAAACACAATGGATCAAACATCATCAAACTTAATGGATATTTGTTGAAAACTCTCAATAAATTGAGAAGGGTTTTCAGAATGTAATCCTAATTGTTGTTTTATTTGACCCAAGTCTGACATGGAGAACAGGGCATGGACTTGAATAGTGCCCATTTCTCCCTTAGCCACCTCTCTAAGAGAATATAATCCTAATATAGGAGGAGTTCCAAGGATATAAGGAGTCCTGCTCCTAGAGTACCCAGCTGAGCTGGGCATATAAGGGCCTTCAGGCTTAGAAGGAGAAGTGACAGAATAAGTGTCCTCTTCATTTGAAGAGGCTTGTTATTCCTTTGACAACTTAGATTCACTAGGATGAAACCTGTTTAGATGATCATTATCCAATATATCAGGAGGAGGTTTGTTGGTCTGATTAGTGGCCAAACTCAAGAGGCCCTTAGGTCAGGGTCTGGATCTAGAACCCAGAAGCCTGAACATGGGGTTTCTGTCCATTACGTTATTTCTTTCAATAGAGATCTTATAAGTCCTATTGAAAGTGAGTGTCTCATTAGTGGGCCAGTTTTTCTCATCTCCTAGAGTACTGAGGCCATGCAGTATTACAGATTATTTTCTTTTTCCGTAAACCTTGCAATGCAAATTGTTTCTGATGGGTTAAAAGACATCCCAAGGGAATGTCTTTCAATCCTTGGGGATTGAAAAAGAAGCTCTGATGCATTACCAAGAAAATCAGCCCCACCCCTTGACTCCCAGGTGCCATCCCTTGTGCATGATATGTCAGAGTGGTGTCACAGTGACCTGAGGCATCCCTCAAATGAAATTGCTATGATCACCACTTTCTGTAAAGGCCCTATAGGAGGGAGGTCTGCCCTCCTCTCACTTCCCAAATGCATTCTATACTATGATGCATGCCGACATATGGACCAAGTTTACCCTGCTGTGAAGGCCCCACTGCACCTTGGCTTGCCTTCTAGTGAAGGCTGTACCATGAAGGCCATGAAGAACCCACTGTTTATAACTCATGGAAAACATTTGAAAAGTTTTACAAGAGGAAAGTGCCCAATTTTGTAACTTAAGAGGACATGTCCTTAGTAGAGGACATTGACCAACAGTAAAGATAAAAATCCATCGTGATCTAAGTGATATTCCAATATCTGTGGTCTTTACACCCAGATTCCTTAGGAAATGTTCCCTGGTTGGGTTTTAACTCAACTGAGTACTGGTTTTGGCCAGCTCCCACTGGATGTCTCAAGGCCAGAAGCAGCAAGAACAGAGATGTGGAGGGGATCACATTAGACAAATGAGGAGGAAATCTCAAACAGCAGTCTCAAGATTGGCAGCCATGGTAGTTAGGCAGCTGTCTTATGCCCAAGACAGACAGCTTTGTATAAGGACAGGAATAAAGAGAGGGTTTCAGGTTTCTGGGTCTTATTACCATTCCAGCCAGAGTACTACCAGTCAGAAGACAGGCATTTTTCTCCTCAAAGAGTAGTCATGGGCTAGAGGATGGCAGCCTGAGCAATTGGCATGCAATAAGACTACTCTTTGAAAAGCCCCTGGAATGAAAGTAATGAGGAGAGGTAAGAAAGTACTCACCAGTTTTCACCATGGCTTAGAGTCCAGAAGAAAAGAGTTAAAGCTCCACCCTGGATGCCAAATGATGTAGTTTTTGGAATGGTGTTGTTGGTGTTCAGAGCTGAAGGTCAGGAAATAATTCTTCAAATATCTTCATTGCAAAAATTTGGTATTTTTAAAGCACAGGCACAGGACACCTGTGCAGAAAAAGCTGAATTGGGGTTGTGACTTTCAAGTTGGGAGGAAGTTAGGAACAGTACAAGCCTCTAAGGTATTTTGGAAACAAGGTTTGCAGGATCCTCGGGGACCTAGCTATTTTTAGGGAAAGGTCATTTATTACCGTTTAGTAAAAACTCAGTCATGAGACTTTCAGATGTTTATCAGTGGGCCATATGCTTGGAGGGTGATTGCTAACACATATCTAGGTGGGGAGTAGAGATAAAGGAAGTTTCCAAAGGAATTTTTATGTTAAAGAAGACTTATACGATCCTGGAGGCTGGGGTAATGTTAAGCTAAGATTGCCTTAAAAAAAAAAAAAAAAAAAAAAAGCTAAGATTGCCTTTTGCCCTTAACATATTAACATTGAGGCAGCTTAGTTCCTAGAGGAATGTCACCTTGCCTATTTCAAGGACTTGCCAATGGGTTGTAAGTAGTAAGGAAATTTAATTCTTTCTTTGCCTTGTTTTCCACATTACTAATAACTGGGCAAGTCCTCACTTACTGGGGCTGCTTTTAGCAAAGACCTCTGTGATATCACTGCTTCAAGGAACTATAATTCAAAAAGGGGATGATATTTTAATTTGTAGTCCTACAAAGAAAACATCTGATAAAAATTCTAAGACCTTAGCTTAATTTCTTGGCAGACAGAGGGTATCATGTCTTCCCTAAAAAGACACCAATATCTAACCAGGAAGTACACTATTTGGGATATTAACTAACAAAAGGTCACCATTCTCTATATACTGATAGGAAAAGGCTATCTTGAGCCTCCAACTACTAAGAAACAATTCCACACTTTCCTAGTCATGGCAGGCTTCTGCCCTCTATGAATTCCAGGAATTGGGCTCTTAGCCAAGCTACTGTATGATTCAATTAAACCTCTTAATGAAGAGCCTTTACTCAGGACTAAGCCCCCAGAAGACCTCCAGAACATTAAAATATAAGTTCCTATCAGTTCCAGATGTGGCTCTACCAAATTTTGGAAAACCTTTTACTTTATGTGTAGCAGAGAAACACGGCCAAGAGCTGGGACTTCTTACCCAAAAATTAGGAAATAAAACAAGATCAGTGGGCTATATTTCTAAGCCAATTGATAGTGTAGCACAACGGTGACCACTTACCTGCAATCAGTGGCTGTGATTGCCCTTCTGCTAGAGGAAGCTTCAAAACTTACTATGGAGCAGTCCTGAACTGTGATGACCTCATACCAGGTCCAAAGTGTTACAGAAACTAAAGGTTAAAAATAAAAAAAAAAAAAAAGAAACTAAAGGTTAGGAATGCCTGAGTGGCTCAGTAGTTGAGCATCTGCCTTCAGCTCATGGTGTGAGCCCAGGGTCTTGAGATCAAGTCCCACATCAGGCTCCCTGAATGAAGCCTGCTTCTCCCTCTGCCTGCATCTCTGCCTCTCTCTGTGTCTTTCATGAATAAATAAATAAAATCTAAAAAAAAAAAAAACAAAAAAAACCAAACATCTAAAGTTTATCAATGAATGACAGAGGGCTGACTTACTAAATACCAGGCTATGCTTTTAGGCATACCTAAAGTGGTCCTTAAGACCTGTCAGACTTTAAATTCAGCTACTCATATGCCTGGACCTGACTATTGTACTTCAATAGAACATAGCTGATCAGAGGTTATTGGTTTTGTTTTTTCTAGCTGATCAGACTGAAAAGATTCTCCTATTGATAATGCAGATAACAGTTGGTTTGCTGGTGGCAATAGTTTTGTAGGAAAGGCGATAAGAAAATCTTGGTACATGAGGTGCTTGGGTGCCTCAGTTAAGTGTCTGACCCTTGATTTCTGCTCAGGTCATGATCTCAGGGTCCTTAGATTGAGCTCTGTGCTCAGCATGGAATCTGCTTGTCCCTCTCTCTCTGCACCCAAATAAATACATAAATAAATAAATAAGAAAAAAAAAGAAAAGCTGGGTATGCAAATCAGTCTAACTCAGACTATTGAGGCCAAAGTTCTTCCAGGAAATACATCTACCCAAAAAGCATAGTTAATGACACTCATTCATGCTTTTTAGTTGGCAGAGGGCTTCAGAATCAATATCTATACTGACTCTACATATGCCTTCCAGGTTCCACACATGCATGAGGCAATCTGGAAAGAGAGGGGGCTGTTATCAAGTCATAACTCTCCCATTAAATATGGACCTGAAATAATAGCTCTCTTAGAAGCTGTTAACAAACCCAGAGAGTTGGCTATAATTCACCTCAGGGAACATCCAAAGGATGACACCATGGAATCTAAAGGGAATAACAGCCAAGGAGGCTGCTCAAAGCCTGTAAATACTGAGTCTCATAGCAGTCCTGTCACCAAGAAAAGATATATGTCCAGTTTATTCAGATCAAGAAACCTGAGTAATCCAGGAACAGTGATTTTCAAAAAGAAATGTGCAGGACTAGCTTATAAATGATAGAGGAAAAGTCTTTATACCCAGAGTCAACCAATGGAAACTAGTTCAGGGATACATCAGGGTACTCATTTGGGTTAAAAAGGCCCTGGAACAAATGGCTAAAAACACCTATGATGGGATTAACTTAACCACTACCATAAAACAGTTCTGTCAGTCATGCGCTATTATTCATTGAGCACACCAAATCTAGAAGGTGCTACTCGTCCCACTCTTCCCTCTTGGCCCCCCTCTTGCTCTTTTAAGGGCAATCCAAAGGCAGGGGACATATCCTAGGGAGGGCTGGCAATTAGATTTCATGCAAATGCAATCATGTAAAGGATGTAAGTAAATACTTATGAAAACACTTCTACTGGTTCCCTTGTAAAACAGTAAAAGCTACTGAGGTGACAAAAACATTGCTAAGGGAAATTGTCGCTAGATTTGGACTCTCTTGGTTTCTACAAAATGATAACAGACCTTCTTTTATTGCACAAATAACTCACCAAATAGGTTGGGCCTTAAAAGTTACCCTTTACATTAGGTCTGGTATCCACAATCCTCTGGAAAGGTGGAAAACGTTAACCACACCTTAAAGTGGCATCTGCCCAAACTAGAGATTGAGACTCAAGAAAACTGGATTACTCTTTTGCTAATAGGGCTTCTCAGAATGAGGATTGCCCCAAAACAACCAATAAGGTTAAGCTCCTTTGAGTTACTAAATGGAAAAAGTTTAAACTCCTTTTTCAAATTGTAGACCTATCAATAGATGGAGACTATAGTGGTCTTTATTTTTTTCATTTTTTTATTTTTTATTTTTTATTCTCATCTTATAGTGCTCTTTAAATTAATCACTTGAGGCCATATTAATTAACAAATCTCTAAATGAATATGCAAACCATATCCCTCCTAACCCTGATCTGACGGTCTCTAGCAACCCACCCTATATGAACCCCAGAGACATGGTTTATTTAAAAGATGGTAAGTCTAATGCACCAGGGAATTTAACTCCAAAACAGAAACAGCCCCTACCGGGTCATTTTATGTACTCCCACTGCAATAAATATAAAGGGGCACTCTTCATGGGCTCTTATATCTAGAAGAAAACCTGTTATCTCCTTCACAGGAAATCAATATGGAAACTCACATGTCTTTCTATTCCTGTGAACCTGTGGGAAGACCTCAACTTTCACCTCAAAGGACAATAAAGAACTGAAGGAAAATTTTAGTTAACTATCAAAGATCTTTTTATTTAGTCTTCTCTTTCTTTTTTTTTAAATAAATTAATTTTTTATTGGTGTTCAATTTACCAACATACAGAATAACACCCAGTGCTCATCCCGTCAAGTGCCCCCCTCAGTGCCCATCACCCATTCACCCCCACCCCCCGCCCTCCTCCCCTTCCACCACCCCTAGTTCGTTTCCCAGAGTTAGGAGTCTTTTTCTTCTCCCTTCCCTTATATTCCCTTTCACTATTATTTATATTCCCCAAATGAATGAGAACATAGACTGTCCTTCTCCGATTGACTTACTTCACTCAGCATAATACCCTCCAGTTCCATCCACGTTGAAGCAAATGGTGGGTATTTGTCGTTTCTAATAGCTGAGTAATATTCCATTGTATACATAAACCACATCTTCTTTATCCATTCATCTTTCGATGGACACCGAGGCTCCTTCCACAGTTTGGCTATTGTGGACATTGCTGCTAGAAACATCGGGGTGCAGGTGTCCCGGCGTTTCATTGCATCTGAATCTTTGGGGTAAATCCCCAACAGTGCAATTGCTGGGTCGTAGGGCAGGTCTATTTTTAACTCTTTGAGGAACCTCTACACAGTTTTCCAGAGTGGCTGCACCAGTTCACATTCCCACCAACAGTGTAAGAGGGTTCCCTTTTCTCCGCATCCTCTCCAACATGTGTGGTTTCCTGCCTTGTTAATTTTCCCCATTCTCACTGGTGTGAGGTGGTATCTCATTGTGGTTTTGATTTGTATTTCCCTAATGACAGGGGATGTGGAGCATTTTCTCATGGCATGTTGGCCATGTCTATGTCTTCCTCTGTGAGATTTCTGTTCATGTCTTTTGCCCATTTCATGATTAGATTGTTTGTCTCTTTGGTGTTAAGTTTAATAAGTTCTTTATAGATCTTGGAAACTAGCCCTTTATCTGATATGTCATTTGCAAATATCTTCTCCCATTCTGTAGGTTGTCTTTGAGTTTTGTTGACTGTATCCTTTGCTGTGCAAAAGCTTCTTATCTTGATGAAGTCCCAATAGTTCATTTTTGCTTTTGTTTCTTTTGCCTTCGTGGATGTATCTTGCAAGAAGTTACTGTGGCCGAGTTCAAAAAGGGTGTTGACTGTGTTCTCCTCTAGGATTTTGATGGAATCTTGTCTCATATTTAGATCTTTCATCCATTTTGAGTTTATCTTTGTGTATGGTGCAAGAGAGTGGTCTAGTTTCATTCTTCTGCATGTGGATGTCCAATTTTCCCAGCACCATTTATTGAAGTAGTCTTCTCTTTCTTATCATAATACTAACCTTCTTTTGTTGTCTTTTTTGTGTCTCCCTGTTGTGCCCAAGATTGTGAATCTGAGAAACCACCAAGGAGCTGACACCAATGCAAGTACATGAGGGTTTATTAACAAGCTCAAGCTTGGGTCCAAGTATACCGGACACAGCGGAGCAGGGACTTGGACCCCAGGTGGGTTTCAGTTGGGTTTTTATGGGCTGGTCTAGGGGATTTCCAGAAGGAGTGGAGGAATTTCTTAAGCTCTGTTCTCATTCTGATATGGGGCTTCCTGCCGTGGGCATTAAGCACAGGGGTCTGAGATGGCTGTACTTGTGCTAACGCTGAACTTGAGGTGGAATGGCCTTAATTTTCTCAGCCTCCACATCCCTACCTGGTACCAAGACTCCTCACTGCCATAACTTCTAGTTATAGATGATCCTTTCTTACTCAAAGAGATTCATATATGTTGTTTCCCTTGGATTGGATGCCTCTGCCTTTTGTGACTCATATATATAAATTCCTCAACTGACCAATGTTGACCAGTACATAGGGACATCTCTACCCCCCTATTCAGCAGGAAGAAGTTACAGAAGGTGAGACCTCCCACCTTCAGTAACCTTAAAGATTTAAGGGGAAAATTGAAAAAAAAATTGTTCAGGGGAAAGGATGTGGGATACAAAGGCAGAAGTAAATGTAGATAATATTTAATGTTCTTATAATGTGTAGCCCATTGACAAATACTTGGGGGAGGCAAAGTATATAGCCTTTCCCCAGGAAGCTCACAAATATCTTAATGTTAATGCTTTGAGAGAGGGAAAAACAACCTTAGTTTGAAACTAGTGAAAGGGAATAAAGGGGAAAGGAGAGAAAATGAGTGGGAAATATCAGAGAAGGTGACAGAACATGAGACTCCTAACTCTGGGAAACGAACAAGGGTGGTGGAAAGGGAGGTGGGTGGGGGGGTGGGGTACTGGGTGACAGGCACTGAGGGGGGCACTTGATGGGATGAGCACAGGGTGTTAAGCTATATGTTGGCAAATAAAAAGAAGTTAAAAAAAAAAAAAAAGAAAGAAACGAGCAAGGCCTCCAGGATCCTGTGAGTCTTCTTTAACATATGAAAATCCTTTTGAAACTTCCCTTATTTTTACTTCCCTCAACCACAAAGTACATAATCAGTTGCTCCAACAGCAGGGCAGGATGTGTTGGGAGAAGAAAATGCCCAGGTCTGGGATTCTGAGAACTCACAGGCATTTTTCCTGGGAGATTGCCAAGGCTTTTGATACTTTAAGGCTATCTATATCCTGCCTCCAGAGAGAACAGCCACCTCTTTCCTGAGGCCAGGTCTCCAGTGATCTAGTGGAAAATCTTGCCAGATCTAAGTCCAAACTTCACAATGCCTGTTGCTCTGTATGTCTCTCAAATAAATAAACAAAATCTTAAAACAAACAAACAAAACAAAACAAAAAATAACTGCATTGCTGAATGACCTAGAAAGGTCCAAACACTGTTTAAAAGAACAAAGTTGGAAAATCACATAACTTGATTTCAAGATCTGTAAAAAAACAATAGCAATCAAGGTAGCGTGGTGGAAATGGCTTCAGAATTAATACAAAGAACAGAGTAGAGTCCAGAAATAGATCCACAATTTACCCCACTGTTTTCCTGACCAAACGCAAAGATAATCCAACGGCAAGAGGGGAAATTACACTTTAGCTACTATTCAGTGTCTCATTTTTTCCAAATAACATGGTATTCTTGAGATCTATCAATTTTATCACTTTGATGAAACTTTGATTCTTTTGCTGCTGAGTAGTATCCTTTCTTAAAGATAACTACTTGTGTATGCTTAGCCATTCTCCTCCTGATGGATATCTGAATTGTTTCCAGTATGAAACTGCTATGAAAAAGTAGTTAAAAACATTTTGATAAAACTCTGCTTATGGACACTTGTTTTATTTCTCTTGAGTAAGTACTGAGGGGTGGAGTTACTGGCTTAAAGGACAGTGTTAATTTACTTTTATGAGATAATGTCAGCGAGTGTACCATGTTACACTCCCACAAGTAACTTATGAGTCTTTTGGTTGTGTCAGATCCTTTCTGACCCATTGTGGATGTCTTTTTCAAATTTCAGCCCTTTAGGTTTGTGTATCTGCCCCTTATTGTAGTTTTGCTTTGTGTTTCCCTGACAACTAATCATGTTGAGCGCTATGCCTCTGTTTACTGATGTGGTTTGGAGTGCTGGGGTTCTGACCTTATGGCCAAGGAGCTGTCTTTGTTGCAAAAAGGTGGTTTTATTAAAGCAGGGGGACAGGACCCTTGGGCAGCAAGAACTTCCCTGGGGTTATGAGGAATGGCTGGTATAGACTTTGGAATTGGGGGAGGTAAAGACAAAGGGAAGCTTACAAAAGGACTGTCATATACTAAAGAAGACTCTCAGAATCCTGGAAGCCTTGCTATTTTCAAGCTAAAGTTGTTCTACCTTTAAGCAATGCATTAACATTAAGACAGTTGGGAGTTTTCTCAAGAATGTTACAGTCAGCCTGTCTCAAGTATTTGTCAATAGCCTGTAGGTCATAAGAAAATGTAATTTTATCTACATTTCCTTTTTGCTTGTGTTCCCCACACCATTTACTACCATTTGTACATTTTCTTCTATGAAGGACAATGCATATTCTTTGCTTATTTTATTTTTTATTTTGCACTGCAAGGTGAATTTAAGTGACTGCCTGCCCTTTAGGAAAGGAGGTCACATTACATACTTTCAGAGACACCCCCATTGTTGTCTGTCACTTTGGTATAGAAAGCCATTTCTTGCTTTCTTAGGAGACTGAAAGGCACATAAGCTTTGTGGCTTAATCCTTTTGTACTGAGCTGGAGCAAAAGGTAGACAGGGTGGTGGTCTGGGCAGATTGGCAGAGCAAGTGTTTGCGCTAAAGTTCTCACTGTCAGAGATAGTTTGGCCTGGTTGGATGTTCTGGTGTCCCTCCTCTGTCCAGTCCACCAGCTCACTGCTCTGGATCCACAGCTGGGTCTCCCTCAGGTGCCTCCATGGAGTCAGTGGCACTGCTTACGTTCCTGCTGATGTCTCCTTGGCTAGTGCTGGAGATATAACCTCAGCCTAGCAGGTATGTCCTGTCCTGGCTGGTGAGGTGCAGACCACAATGGGACCTTCCCAGCCATGGCCACCATGGGGCTGGAGCTTGTTTTGCTGGTGGTGACTGAGCAGAAGGACTTCCTCTGCAAATCATGGTGATTTGCAGCAAGCATAATTTTGAGCACCTACAGAATCTTCATCCTTACCAGCTTCAAGCTGCTTCTCTCAAAGAACTGGATCACATCCCCAAAGAGCCACCAAGCCACTGCTGCACCTCATCTGGTTTTACCACTACTGGGGGCTGATCCTGAGTCTGGGAGGTTCCTCCCCTCCTAGAGCAAATAAGCAGTCTTGCCTTCTTAGCTGCCCATGCTGCTGGGCCTGCTGACCACAGACAGAGTGCAGGGCTCACTTGCTCATTTTCATATCACGTTGTTTTTGTTGTTTTAAATATTTTATTTATTTATTTCAGAGAGAGAGAGAGAGAGAGAGAGAGAGAGAGAGCAGGAGTAGGGGGAAGGGGAGCAGCAGAGGCAAAAGGAGAAGTAGGCTCCTTGCTGCACAGGGAGCCCAATGAAGGGCTCAATCCCAGGACCCTTGTGATACTAGAGAATTTGGTTCTTGTCTCACAGAGTTGAAGAATGAATCTCGTGGACACAGGAAAATGAGTAAAGCAGTAGAAGTTTATTAAGCAAGGATACAGAGAAAGCTCTCAGAAGTGAGAGGGGTCCTGACAGGGTTGCCACTGAGGGCTTTTTGGCTGGCCTTTTATTGGAAACCTAACCAGAGAGCCCAAGGCCTTGGGATTTCTTTACGCTGTCTCAGTGATTGAGATTAGTGAATCTCTGGGATTGTCTGGTAGCCATCAAAGGGAGATACTCTGTAACACTTCAAAGTTAGGGAGTTTAGCACTGTGAGAGAACTATGTTTACTTCTTTCTCTGTTTTTACTGTCTTATCTCTGTTTCCTTGGGATGGGTAGGAACCTAACTCTGGACCATTTGGTGTCCTTGGGATTTATGGGAGCCCAACTCTGGGCCTTTCCCTTATCTTTCCCTGTCTAACCACACCTGCCCCTAACTCATTCTTACATCACTGGGATCATGACCTGAGCTGAAGGCAGATGCCTAACTGACTGAGCCCCCTAGGCACCACTTTTTTTTATTTTTAAGTAAGCTCAATGCCCAACATGGATCTTGAACTCTTGACCCCAAGGTCAAGATTGGCATGCTCTACTAAGCCAGCCAGGTGTCCCACCAGGATGTTTGTTTTAATTAGGGAGGTTTAGGAAATCTCTCTGTCTTTTGATTTGTAGTAGATTTAACAAAAATATACATACTATAAGTGATATGTAAATATGTATATTATTTAAATATGAAACATTGATATGCATTTTATTGATGTATATGAAAATTCCCATACACTTGATTTATAAATAGATACTAGTATATATAATATCTCCTTTATGTAATGTATTAAACAAATTCATCAAATATATACTTGATATTGAATACAGCAAACAGAATAGATATCAAATGTATATAACATATATTATAAGATGATGTCCAATTTCCTCCTAAAAGTTTACAATTTTTCTGTTCCTATTTGGATGTATGACCAACATTAAGTTAAAGTTGGGATGTGGTGTGTTTCATGGAGATTCTTTATTTTGTCAGGAAAGAAATTCCAAAATTCTAGAGACTTTTGTAATTCCCTTTTCAGTAACAACTGCCCTAATCAAGACATAGAACATTTCCATCACTCCAGAAATATCCCTTTTGCTTCTTCACAATCAATTACTTTTACCCACTTTTGTAGAGCATTGATAATTGTTACTTTTACGTAAGACAGAAAGATCAAATCCCAGACTGCAGTTCAATATGAAATGTGTTGACAAAGTGTATCAGTCAGGGTCTACTCAGGATGCAGACCCCACCAGTGACTGGAACAGGGCCTATTTTTGATTAATTTATTTGTTTATTTAATTTACATTTTACCTAGTGAGTATACAGTAAACAACTGGTTTCTGGAGTAGAATTCAATGATTCATCACTTACATACAACAGCCAGTGTTTATCACAATAAGTGTCCACCTCAACATCTTTCACCCATCTAGCCTATCCCCCCACCCACCTCTGTCCATCAGCCCTCTATTCTTTATGGTTAAGAGCCTCTTGTGTTTTATTTCCCTCTCCCCTTCTCCCCCACCCATATGTTCATATATTTTGATTCTTAAATTCCAAAAATATGTAAAATCAGTAGGTATTGTTCTCTGACTATATATTCTCTGACTTATTTAACTTAGCATTATATACTCTACCTCCATCCGTGTAGTTGCAAATGGCATTATTTCTTTCTTTTTGATAGCTGAGTAGTAAGTAATCTGTTGTGTGTGTGTATGTGTGTGTATATTATACCTTCTCACTCCATCAGTCAATGGGCATTTGGGTTCTCTCTTTAGATGGGCTATAGTTGATAATGCTACTATATATATTGAGGTGTATGGACCACTTTAAATCTATTTCTGTATCCTTTGTGTAATTACATAGTTGTGCAACTGCTGGATCTTAGGGTACTTCTATTTTTAACGTTTTGAGGAACCTCCATACTGTTTTCCAGAATGGCTGCACCAGTTTGCATTGCCACCAATTGTGTAAGAGGTTCTGCTTTCTCCACATCTCTCCAACACCTCTTGTTTCTGTGTTATTCATTTGAGCCATTCTTTTCTTTTTTTTTTTTCATTTGAACCATTCTGACAGGTGCGAGGTGGTATCTCTTCGTGGCTTTGATTTTATTCCCCTGATGATGAGTGATGTTGAGTGTTTTTTCCATGACATCTTTTTTGGATGTTGTCTTTGCAAAAGTATCTATTCATGTCTTCTGCCCATTTCTGACTGGATTGTTCTTCTGAGTGTTGAGTTTGTTAAGTTCTTTATAGATTTTGGATACTAAATGTTTATTCAATATATCATTTACGACTATCTTCTCCCATTCCACATGCTGCCTGTTAGTTCTCTTGATTGTTTCCTTCACTGTGCAGAAGATTTTTATCTTGATGAAGTCCCAATAGTTCATTTTTGCTTTTGATTACCTTGCCTCCCACAATGTATCTAGTAAGAAGTTGCTGCAGTTTGCACAAAGATATTTCTCTGTTCTCCTCTAGGATTCTGATGGTTTCCTGTCTCAAATTTAGGTCTTTCATTTATTTTGAGTTTATTATTGTGTAGGGTATAAAAAAGTAGTCCAGGTTAATTTTTTTCCATGTGGCTGTCCAATTTTTATAATACCATTTGTTGAAGTGACTGTCTTCTTTCCATTGGATATTCTTTTCTGCTTTATCAAGATTAGTTGACCATTTCATTGAGTGTTCATTTCTGGGTTCTGTATTCTGTTCCATTGATCTACATGTCTGATTTTGTGCCAGTACCATACTGTCTTGATAGTCACAGCTCTGTAATCCAGCTTGAAGTTCATAATTGTGATGCCTCCAGCTTTGCTTTTCTCTTTCAACATTATGTTCATCATTTAGGATCTCTTCTGGTTCCACAAAAATTTTAGGATTATTTTTACCAGGTCTGTAAAAATGCCCGTGCTATTTTGATAGGGATTGCATTGAATGTATAGATTGCTTTGGGTAGTATAAGCATTTTAATGATGTTTGTTTTTCCAATCCATGAGCATGCAATATCCTTCCATTTCTTTGTGTCTTCCTTGTCTCTTCCAAAAGTGTTCTATAGTTTTCAGAGTACAGATCTTTTATCAACTTGGTTGGTTTTATTCCTACGAATCCTATTTTTTTATATAATTGCAAATGGGATCAAATCCTTGATTTCTTTTTTGATGTTCATTATTGGTGATAGAAATGCAACAGATTTTAATACATTGATTTTATATCCTGCAACTTTACTGGTTTCATATATTAGTAGTAACTGGTTTTGGTGGAGTCTTTCAGGTTTTATATGGAGTACCAAGTTCTCTGCGAATAGTGAGATTTTGACTACTTCCTCAACATTTTAGATGCCTTTGATTTCTTTGTGTTGTCTGACTGCTGAGGCTGGGACTTCCAATACTGTGTTCAGTAGTAATTGTGAGACTGGACATCCCTGACTTTTCTTGACCATAGGAGAAAGACTCTCGATTTTTCCCCATTGAAGGCAATATTAGTTGTGGGTCTTCTATATATGGCCTTTCTAAAGTTGAGGTATGTTCCATCTATCCCTCTTTGTTGAGGTTTTTTTTAATCAAGTAATGCTACTATATTCTGTTAAATGCTTTTTGTGAGAGGGTCATATGCTTCTTATCCTTTCTTTTAATAATGTAATATATTATATTGTTTGATTTGTGAATATTGAACCATTTCTGTAAGAGACAGGGCCAATTTACTAGGATGAATTATTACCTGAAAAAGAAAGGTGCTTTGCTATCACAAGGATAAAAGAGAACTCTAAAGAATACAGAATTACAGCAGAGGCACAAGCTCCACCAGGCAGATCTGCCTGATGGAATTTCAGTGGAGAATAAGCTACTTAAGGAAGGAAGCTCCTCACTTTTCTGGTAAAAGTGGGAGCATGCATCTGGGTTTTGGAAGCATCAAAGTGGCCAGAACAGGTTCCTGACAGAAGTGTTCAAGGCTGGAGTGGCAGTGGCAGTGACGTCTGGATATGTTTTGCCATCTGGTGGCCAAAAGGGAAAGGCCAGGGGAATCCCTAAGAAGCAACACCAGACACACTGAGTGAGGTAGCTGCTTTCTACCGTGCAGTTGTACGTGATGCTGACAATCTGGGCAGAGCTTCCTGTCCCAGCACTTCATAGGTCTCTATCATTATATTTCCAGTGCTTACCATTTCTGTTGCCGAATCTTATTTTTTTTTATCACATTAATCTAAGTTTATCAGACCACCAACTTTTAGCTTTACTGATTTTCTCTAGCATGCATCTGCTTTCTTTTAATGAAGTTCTGCTTTAATATTTGTACTGTAGTTGCTTCTACTTTCTTTTGTTCTATTTACTATTTATTTATTTATTTATTTAAGAGGGGGAGAGTGTGTGTGATACAGAGAGAGAGAGAGCATAAGCTGAGGGAAAGGCAGAGAGAGAGGGAGAAGCAGGCCCCCCTGCTGAGCAGAGACCCTGATGCAGAACTCAATCCCAGGACCCAAGGATCATGACCTGAGCCAAAGGCAGATGCTCAACTATCTGAGCCCCCCAGGTGCCCAATTACTATTCTTCTCTGGCTTCTTATAGGAGAAGCTTCCTTAATTGATTTTCAGCATTTCTTCTTTTCTAATATAGACACATGAAACTTTCTTTATCCATCTAACCTACATCCCATGCAAAATTCTATTTTTATTACTAGTCAGTCCAGAATTCTTTCTGAAATTTTCTGTGATGTGTGTTTTGACCCATGGCTCATGTAGAAGTGTGTTGCTTCAGTCCAAGTAGGAAAGGGAATCTCAGTTCTCTCCATGTCATTGATTTCACATTGAAATCCACACTTTTCAGAGGGCACAGTCAGTGTGAGTTCAGTCTTTACTATTTGTTGACACTTGGTTCCTCATCCACCATACAGTCTATTCTGGTGATCATTTTGTCTGAAATGCCATGGGATGTATATTCTGAGTTGTGTGTACTGTTGGATATATTTGTTCTGTTTGGTAGTCATGTTGTTCTAGTCTCCGTATTGCGACTGGGTTTTCCTTCTTATTCTAGCAGTTAAAGAGTTATGTGTATAACTCCAGTATGGGATTTGTCTGTTTCTTCCTTTTATTTTGAGGTCATGTTTATATGTGCATATAAATATAGGATTTTTGTATTATCTCGCTGCCCTGACCCTCTTAATTAATAAATATTCCACTTTGTCTCAGGTAGTAATTCTTCACTTGGAGTCAGCTTTGTCTTATAGTAATAGAGCACCACTGCTTTCTTTGGTTTGTCTCTGCAAGGTGTTCATTTTTCCAACCTTTTATTTTCAACTTTTTATTTTCAGTCTGCATGTGCTACTTGTCAACAGCATGGAATTCCATCTTTCATTTTATTTCAGTCTGCCTTATTTGCTGAAATTTGCTTTTTTTTTAGTCTACTTATATTTCATGAATCATTGGTGCATAATCATAATTCAACTCTTGCTGTTTTGTGTCAGCATTCTTCTATTTGTTACTTTATCACTCTTTGTGCTTTTGTTCTCATGAATTATTTTTAATTATTCCATTCTCTTCTCTGTTGTCTTTAGTGATATCTAGATCATATTGTTTGATGACTATACCTTTTAGATTTAGCTTTATTTCTTTTTTTTTGATGAAATATTTTTAATGTTTTACTTCTCCTGTGCTAACATATATAGTTACACATATATGTAGAAATTTATATCTATTTCTAGGTTAGTGTACACAGATTATACATATTTTTTTCAATTTAATTGGCAGTCAAGCTACAGATTCAATACATATACCCTCTACTTAGAGTTGTGTGGCTGATAGCAGTTTTCATACTTCTAACCTCTCAGTCTTAAGACTCACGAGATTGATTTGTCACTCTGCCTTATTATCATTACCCTCATATGTTTTAATTCTACATGTCTGCAACCACACTAATTTTTATTTTTAAAAGTCAATTTTCATTTACCCTTTTAATGTTTATATATATTTATATTCATTTATATATCTATATTCAAAAATGCATAAATAGTTAGCATGTATATTACACACACATATACACACAAACATTTTTACTTTTATTTCCTACATACAGACTATACTTCAAGTAGAAAATTTTCCTTCAGTGTGAGAAATTACCTTTTGTATTTTTTGTGGAGCAGATTTAGGGATGTGTATTGTGAGATATAATTTCTCATAGACCACTACTTACAAATCCTTGCTTAAAACAAAGAATGAGGGGGGAGGGGCAAGAGGGCGGAAGAGTAGGGTCTCCAAATCACCTGTCTCCACCAAATTACCTAGAAAACCTTCAAATTATCCTGAAAATCTATGAATTCGGCCTGAGAATTAAAGAGAGAACACCTGGAATGCTACAGTGAGAAGAGTTCGCGCTTCTATCAAGGTAGGAAGACGGGGAAAAAAGAAATAAAGACACAAAGGCCTCCAAGGGGGAGGGGCCACGCGAGGAGCCGGGCTGAGGCCGGGGCGAGTGTCCCCAGGACAGGAGAGCCCCGTCCCGGAGAAGCAGGAGCTGCACCAACCTTCCCGGGTGGAAAGGGGCTCCAGGGAGGTGGAGCAGGACCCAGGAGGGCGGGGGTGCCCTCGGGCTCCCGGGGACACTAACAGGCACCTGCGCCCCGGGAGAGTGCGCCGAGCTCCCTAAGGGCTGCAGCACGCACGGCGGGACCCCGAGCGGCTCGGGGGGCGGGGGGGCTCGGCGGAGGGGGCTGCGGGGCGGGAGCAGCTCGGGGCTCGGGGGCGGCTCCGCGGAGGGGGCTGCGGGGTGGGAGCGGCTCGGAGGGCTCGGGGGAGGCTCGGCGGAGGGGGCTGCGGGGCGGGAGCAGCTCGGAGGGGCTCGGGCGGCGGCTCCGCGGAGGGGGTTGCGCGGCCCGGGAGCGCGAATCCAACAGCGTGGGCGCCCGGACACAGCCCAGGATCCGGCCTCCCCCCGGGACAGGCAGAGGCCGGGAGGGCCCAGGACAGCAAGGACGCTCCTGCCCCGAGCTGAGCAGAGCAGCAGCCCCGCCCCGGAGCCTCCAGGCCCTGCAGACCGAGAGCTCCGGAGTTCCTGCGGGGGCTGAATCCAGGTTTCCAGAGCTGGCCCCGCCACTAGGGCTGTTGCTCCTGGGGCCTCACGGGGTAAACAACCCCCACTGAGCCCTGCACCAGGCAGGGGGCACAGCAGCCCCCCCAACTGCTAACACCTGAAAATCAGCACAGCAGGCCCCTCCCCCAGAAGACCAGCTAGACGGACTGACAACTTCCAGGGGAAGCCAAGGGACTTAAAGTACGCAGAATCAGAAGATACTCCCCCGTGGTTCTTTTTTTTTTTTTTTTTTTACTTTTTGATTTGTTTCCTTCCCCCACCCCCCTTTTTCTTCTTTCTTTCTTTTTCTTTCTTTTTCTTTTTTTTTTCGTTTTTCTTTTTTTCCTTTTTTTTCTCTTTCTCTTTTCTTTCCTTCTTTCTCTCCTCTCTTTTTCTCCTTTTCCCAATACAACTTGCTTTTGGCCACTCTGCACTGAGCAAAATGACTAGAAGGAAAACCTCACCTCAAAAGAAAGAATCAGAAACAGTCCTCTCTCCCACAGAGTTACAAAATCTGGATTACAATTCAATGTCAGAAAGCCAATTCAGAAGCACTATTATACAGCTACTGGTGGCTCTAGAAAAAAGCATAAAGGACTCAAGAGACTTCATGACTGCAGAATTTAGAGCTAATCAGGCAGAAATTAAAAATCAATTGAATGAGATGCAATCCAAACTAGAAGTCCTAACGACGAGGGTTAACGAGGTGGAAGAACGAGTGACATAGAAGACAAGTTGATAGCAAAGAGGGAAACTGAGGAAAAAATAGACAAACAATTAAAAGACCATGAAGATAGATTAAGGGAAATAAACGACAGCCTGAGGAAGAAAAACCTACGTTTAATTGGTGTTCCCGAGGGTGCCGAAAGGGCCAGAGGGCCAGAATATGTATTTGAACAAATTCTAGCTGAAAACTTTCCTAATCTGGGAAGGAAAACAGGCATTCAGATCCAGGAAATAGAGAGATCCCCCCCTAAAATCAATAAAAACCGTTCAACACCTCGACATTTAATAGTGAAGCTTGCAAATTCCAAAGATAAAGAGAAGATCCTTAAAGCAGCAAGAGACAAGAAATCCAAGACTTTTATGGGGAGGAGTATTAGGGTAACAGCTGACCTCTCCACAGAGACCTGGCAGGCCAGAAAGGGCTGGCAGGATATATTCAGGGTCCTAAATGAGAAGAACATGCAACCAAGAATACTTTCTCCAGCAAGGCTCTCATTCAGAATAGAAGGAGAGATAAAGAGCTTCCAAGACAGGCAGCAACTAAAAGAATATGTGACCTCCAAACCAGCTCTGCAAGAAATTTTAAGGGGGAGTCCTAAAATTCCCCTTAAAGAAGAAGTTCAGTGGAACATTCCGCAAAAACAAGGACTGAATAGTTATCATGATGACACTAAATTCATATCTCTCAATAGTAACTCTGAATGTGAACGGGCTTAATGACCCCATCAAAAGGCGCAGGGTTTCAGACTGGATAAAAAAGCAGGACCCATCTATTTGCTGTCTACAAGAGACTCATTTTAGACAGAAGGACACCTACAGCCTGAAAATAAAAGGTTGGAGAACCATTTACCATTCGAATGGTCCTCAAAAGAAAGCAGGGGTAGGTATCCTTATATCAGATAAACTAAAATTTACCCAAAAGACTGTAGTGAGAGATGAAGAGGGACACTATATCATACTTAAAGGATCTATTCAGCAAGAGGACTTAACAATCCTCAATATATATGCCCCGAATGTGGGAGCTGCCAAATATATAAATCAATTATTAACCAAAGTGAAGAAATACTTAGATAATAATACACTTATACTTGGTGACTTCTTCTAGCTCTTTCTATACTCGATAGGTCTTCTAAGCACAACATCTCCAAAGAAACGAGAGCTTTAAATGATACACTGGACCAGATGGATTTCACAGATATCTACAGAACTTTACATCCAAACTCAACTGAATACACATTCTTCTCAAGTGCACATGGAACTTTCTCCAGAATAGACCACATATTGGGTCACAAATCGGGTCTGAACTGATACCAAAAGATTGGGATCGTCCCCTGCATATTCTCAGACCATAATGCCTTGAAATTAGAACTAAATCACAACAAGAAGTTTGGAAGGACCTCAAACACGTGGAGGTTAAGGACCATCCTGCTAAAAGATGAAAGGGTCAACCAGGAAATTAAGGAAGAATTAAAAAGATTCATGGAAACTAATGAGAATGAAGATACAACCATCCAAAATCTTTGGGATGCAGCAAAAGCAGTCCTAAGGGGGAAATACATCGCAATACAAGCATCCATTCAGAAACTGGAAAGAACTCAAATACAAAAGCTAACCTTACACATAAAGGAGCTAGAGAAAAAACAGCAAATAGATCCTACACCCAAGAGAAGAAGGGAGTTAATAAAGATTTGAGCAGAACTCAATGAAATCGAGACCAGAAGAACTGTGGAACAGATCAACAGAACCAGGAGTTGGTACTTTGAAAGAATTAATAAGATAGATAAACCATTGGCCAGCCTTATTAAAAAGAAGAGAGAGAAGACTCAAATTAATAAAATCATGAATGAGAAAGGAGAGATCACTACCAACACCAAGGAAATACAAACGATTTTTAAAAACATATTATGAACAGCTATATGCCAATAAATTAGACAATCTAGAAGAAATGGACGCATTCCTGGAAAGCCACAAACTACCAAAACTGGAACAGGAAGAAATAGAAAACATGAACAGGCCAATAACCAGGGAGGAAATTGAAGCAGTCATCAAAAACCTCCCAAGACACAAGAGTCCAGGGCCAGATGGCTTCCCAGGGGAATTTTATCAAACGTTTAAAGAACAAACCATACCTATTCTACTAAAGCTGTTTGGAAAGATAGAAAGAGATGGAGTACTTCCAAATTTGTTCTATGAGGCCAGCATCACCTTAATTCCAAAACCAGACAAAGACCCCACCAAAAAGGAGAATTACAGACCAATATCCCTGATGAACATGGATGCAAAAATTCTCAACAAGATACTGGCCAATAGGATCCAACAGTACATTAAGAAAATTATTCACCATGACCAAGTAGGATTTATCCCTGGGACACAAGGCTGGTTCAACACCCGTAAAACAATCAATGTGATTCATCATATCAGCAAGAGAAAAACCAAGAACCATATGATCCTCTCATTAGATGCAGAGAAAGCATCGGACAAAATACAGCATCCATTTCTGATCAAAACTCTTCAGAGTGTAGGGATAGAGGGAACATTCCTCGACATCTTAAAAGCCATCTATGAAAAGCCCACAGCAAATATCATTCTCAATGGGGAAGCACTGGGAGCCTTTCCCCTAAGATCAGGAACAAGACAGGGATGTCCACTCTCACCACTGCTATTCAACATAATATTGGAAGTCCTAGCCTCAGCAATCAGACAACAAAAAGACATTAAAGGCATTCAAATTGGCAAAGAAGAAGTCAAACTCTCCCTCTTCGCCGATGACATGATACTCTACATAGAAAACCCAAAAGTCTCCACCCCAAGATTGCTAGAACTCATACAGCAATTTGGCAGCGTGGCAGGATACAAAATCAATGCCCAGAAGTCAGTGGCATTTCTATACACTAACAATGAGACTGAAGAAAGAGAAATTAAGGAGTCAATCCCATTTACAATTGCACCCAAAAGCATAAGATACCTAGGAATAAACCTAACCAAAGATGTAAAGGATCTATACCCTCAAAACTATAGAACACTTCTGAAAGAAATTGAGGAAGACACAAGGAGATGGAAAAATATTCCATGCTCATGGATTGGCAGAATTAATATTGTGAAAATGTCAATGTTACCCAGGGCAATATACACGTTTAATCCAATCCCTATCAAAATACTATGGACTTTCTTAGAGAGTTAGAACAAATTATTTTAAGATTTGTGTGGAATCAGAAAAGACCCCGAATAGCCAGGGGAATTTTAAAAAAGAAAACCTTATCTAGGGGCATCACAATGCCAGATTTCAGGTTGTACTACAAAGCTATGGTCATCAAGACAGTGTGGTACTGGCACAAAAACAGACACATAGATCAGTGGAACAGAATAGAGAATCCAGAAGTGGACCCTGAACTTTATGGGCAACTAATATTCGATAAAGGAGGAAAGACTATCCATTGGTAGAAAGACAGTCTCTTCAATAAATGGTGCTGGGAAAATTGGACATCCACCTGCAGAAGAATGAAACTAGACCACTCTCTTTCACCATACACAAAGATAAACTCAACATGGATGAAAGATCTAAATGTGAGACAAGATTCCATCAAAATCCTAGAGAAGAACACAGGCAACACCCTTTTTGAACTGGCCATAGTAACTTCTTGCAAGATACATCCACGAAGGCAAAAGAAACAAAAGCAAAAATGAACTATTGGGACTTCATCAAGATAAGAAGCTTTTGCACAGCAAAGGATACAGTCAACAAAACTCAAAGACAACCTACAGAATGGGAGAAGATATTTGCAAATGACATATCAGATAAAGGGCTAGTTTCCAAGATCTATAAAGAACTTATTAAACTCAACACCAAAGAAATAAACAATCCAATCATGAAATGGGCAAAAGACATGAACAGAAATCTCACAGAGGAAGACATAGACATGGCCAACAAGCACATGAGAAAATGCTCTGCATCACTTGCCATCAGGGAAATACAAATCAAAACCACAATGAGATCCCCCCTCACACCAGTGAGAATGGGGAAAATTAACAAGGCAGGAAACCACAAATGTTGGAGAGGATGCGGAGAAAAGGGAACCCTCATACGCTGTTGGTGGGAATGTGAACTGGCGCAGCCACTCTGGAAAACTGTGTGGAGGTTCCTCAAACAGTTAAAAATAGACCTGCCTTACGACCCAGCAATTGCCCTGTTGGGGATTTACCCCAAAGATACAAATGCAATGAAACGCCGGGACACCTGCACCCCGATGTTTATAGCAGCAATGGCCACGATAGCCAAACTGTGGAAGGAGCCTCGGTGTCCAACGAAAGATGAATGGATAAAGAAGATGTGGTTTATGTATACAATGGAATATTACTCAGCTATTAGAAATGACAAATACCCACCATTTGCTTCAACGTGGATGGAACTGGAGGGTATTATGCTGAGTGAAGTAAGTCAGTCGGAGAAGGACAAACATTATATGTTCTCATTCATTTGGGGAATATAAATAATAGTGAAAGGGAATATAAGGGAAGGGAGAAGAAATGTGTGGGAAATATCAGAAAGGGAGACAGAACGTAAAGACTGCTAACTCTGGGAGACGAACTAGGGGTGGTAGAAGGGGAGGAGGGCGGGGGGTGGGAGTGAATGGGTGACGGGCACTGGGGGTTATTCTGTATGTTAGTAAATTGAACACCAATAAAAAATAAATTTAAAAAAATAAAAAATAAAAAATAAAATAAAATAAAATGTTAAAAAAATAAAAAAATAAAAAAATAAAATTCCCCTAGCTATTCGGGGTCTTTTTTGGTTCCACAAAATCTTAAAATAATTTGTTCTAACTCTCTGAAGAAAGTCCATGGTATTTTGATAGGGATTGCATTAACCGTGTAAATTGCCCTGGATAACATTGACATTTCCACAATATTAATTCTGCCAATCCATGAGCATAGAATATTTTTCCATCTCTGTGTCTTCCTCAATTTCTTTCCGAAGTGTTTTATAGTTTTTAGGGTATAGATCCTTTACCTCTTTGGTTAGGTTTATTGCTAGGTATTTTATGCTTTTGGTTGCAATTGTAAATGGGATTGACTCCTTAATTTCTCTTTCTTCACTCTCATTGTTAATGTACAGAAATGCCACAGATTTCTGGGCATTGATTTTGTATCCTGCCACACTACCAAATTGCTGTTATGAGTTCTATCAATCTTGGGGTGGAGGCTTTTGGGTTTTCTATGTAGAGTATTATGTCATCGGCGAAGAGGGTGAGTTTGACTTCTTCTTTGCCAATTTGAATGCTTTTAATATCTTTTTGTTGCCTGATTGCTGAGGGTAGGACTTCCAATTCTATGTTGAATAGCAGTGGTGAGAGTTGACATCCCTGTCTTGTTCCTGATCTTAGGGGAAAGGCTCCCAGTGCTTCCTCATTGAGAATGATATTTGCTGTGGGCTTTATGTAGATGGCTTTTAAGATGTCGAGGAAAGTTCCCTCTATCTTTGATCAAGAATGGATGGTGTATTTTGTCAAATGTTTTCTCTGCATCTAATGAGAGGATCCTATGGTTCTTCGTTTTTCTTTTGCTTTTATGATGAATCACATTGAGTGTTTTACGAGTGTTGAACCAGCCTTGTGTCCCAGGGATAAATCCTACCTGGTCTTGGTGAATAATTTTCTTAATGTACTGTTGGATCCTATTGGCTAGTATGTTGTTGAGAATTTTCGCGTCCATGTTCATCAGGGATATTGGTCTGTAATTCTCCTTTTTGGTGGGGTCTTTGTCTGGTTTTGGAATTAAGGTGATGCTAGTCTCATAGAACGAATTTGGAAGTACTCCATCTCTTTCTATCTTTCCAAACAGCTTTAGTAGAATAGGTATGATTTCTTCTTTAAACACTGTATAGAATTCCCCTGGGAAGCCATCTGGCACTGGACTCTTGTGTCTTGGGAGGTTTTTGATGACTGCTTCAATTTCCTCCCTGGTTACTGGCCTCTTCATGTTTTCTATTTCTTCCTTTCGAATTTTGGTAGTTTGTGGCTTTCCAGGAATGCGTCCATTTCTTCTAGATTGCCTAATTTATTGGCGTATAGCTGTTCATAATAGGTTTTTAAAATCCTTTGTATCCTTGGTGTTGGTAGTGATCTCTCCTTTCTCATTCATGATTTTATTAATATGAGTCTTCTCTCTCTTCTTTTTAATAACGTTGGCTAATGGTTTATCTGTCTTGTTAATTCTTTCAAGGAACGAACTCCTGGTTCTGTTGATCTGTTCCACAGTTCTCCTGGTCTTGATTTCATTGAGTTCTGCTTGAATTTTAATTAACTCTCTTCTTCTACTGGATGTAGGGTCCATCTACTGTTTTTTCTCTAGCTCCTTTATGTGTAAGGTTAGCTTTTGTATTTGAGTTTTTTCCAGTTTTTGAATGGATGCTTTTATTGCGATTATTTCCGCCTTAGGACTGCTTTGGTTGTATCCCAAAGATTTGGAACGGTTGTATCTTCATTCTCATTAGTTTCCATGAATCTTTTTAATTCTTCCTTAATTTCCTGGTTGACCATTTCATCTTTTAGCAGGATGGTCCTTAACCTCCACGTGTTTGAGGTCCTTCCAAACTTCTTGTTGTGATTTAGTTCTTTTTTTTAAATTTTTTTTTAAAATTTTTATTTATTTATGATAGTTACAGAGAGAGAGAGAGAGAGAGAGAGGCAGAGACACAGGCAGAGGGAGAAGCAGGCTCCATACGCCGGGAGCCCGATGTGGGATTCGATCCCGGGTCTCCAGGATCGCGCCCTGGGCCAAAGGCAGGCGCCAAACCGCTGCGCCACCCAGGGATCCCGTTGTGATTTAGTTCTAATTTCAAGGCATTATGGTCTGAGAATATGCAGGGGACGATCCCAATGTTTTGGTATCTGTTCAGACCCAATTTGTTCTCCATTATGTGGTCTATTCTGGAAAATATTCCGTGTGCACTGGAGAATAATGTGTATTCAGTTGAGTTTGGATGTAAAGTTCTGTAGATATATGTGAAATCCATCTGGTCCAGTGTATCATTTAAAGCTCTTGTTTCTTTGGAGATGTTGTGCTTAGAAGACCTATAGAAGGTAGAAAGAGCTAGATTGAAGTCACCAATATAAGTGTATTATTATCTAAGTATTTCTTCACTTTGGTTATTAATTGGTTTAAATATTTGGCAGCTCCCACATTCGGCGCATATATGTTGAGAATTATAAGTCCTCTTGTTGGATAGATCCTTTAAGTATGAGATACTGTTCCTCTTCATCTGTCACTACAGTCTTTGGGGTAAATTTTAGTTTATCTGATATAAGGATGGCTACCCCTGCTTTCTTTTGAGGACCATTTGAATAGTAAATTGTTCTCCAACCTTTTATTTTCAGGCTGTAGGTGTACTTCTGTCTAAAATGAGTCTCTTGTAGACAGCAAATAGATTGGTCCTGCTTTTTTATCCAGTCTGAAACCCTGCGCCTTTTGATGGGGTCATTAAGCCCATTCACGTTCAGAGTTACTATTGACAGATATGAGTTTAGTGTCATCATGATATCTATTCAGTCCGTGTTTTTGTGGATTGTTCCACTGAACTTCTTCTTTAAGGGGAATTTTAAGAGTCCCCCTTAAAATTTCTTGCAGAGCTGGTTTGGAGGTCACATATTCTTTTAGTTGCTGCCTGTCTTGGAAGCTCTTTATCTCTCCTTCCATTTTGAATGAGAGCCTTGCTGGATAAAGTATTCTTGGTTGCATGTTTTTGTCATTTAGGACCCTGAATATATCCTGCCAGCCCTTTCTGGCCTGCCAGGTCTCTGTGGATAGGTCTGCTGTTACCCTAATACTCCTCCCCATAAAAGTCAGGGATTTTTTGTGTCTTGCTGCTTTAAGGATCTTCTCTTTATTTTTGGCATTTGCAAACTTCACTATTAGATGTTGAGGTGTTGAACGTTTTTTATTGATTTTATGGGGGATCTCTCTATTTCGTGCATCTGAATGCCTGTTTCCCTTCCCAGATTAGGAAAGTTTTCAGCTATGATTTATTTAAATACTTATTTCGGCCCTCTGTCCCTTTTGGCGCTGTCGGCAACCCCAATTAAATGTAGGTTTTTCTTCCTCAGGCTGTTGTTTATTTCCCTTAATCTAACCTTATGGTCTTTTAATTGTCTGTCTCTTTTTTCCTCAGTTTCCCTCTTTGCCATCAACTTGTCTTCTATGTCACTCACTCATTCTTCCACCTCGTTAACCCTCATCGTTAGGACTTCTAGTTTGGATTGCATCTCATTCAATTGATTTTTAATTTCTGCCTGATTGGATCTAAATTCTGCAGTCATGAAGTCTCTTGAGTCCTTTATGCTTTTTTCTAGAGCCACCAGTAGCTGTATGATAGTGCTTCTGAATTGGCTTTCTGACATTGAATTGTAATCCAGATTTTGTAACTGAGTGTGAGAGAGGACTGTTTCTGATTCTTTCGTTTGAGGTGAGGTTTTCCTTCTAGTCATTTTGCTCAATGCAGAATGGCCAAAAAACAAGTTGTATTGGGAAAAGGAGAAAAAGAGAAAAAAGGATAGAAAAGAGAAAATGAAAAAAGAAAAAAGGAAGAAAAAAAGAAAATAAGAGAAGAAAAAGAGAAAGAAAAAGAATGAAAGGAATAAAAGCATGGGAGAAGCAAACAGAAATCAAAAAGCGAGAAAAAAAAACATGGGGGAGTATCTTCTAATTCTGTACACTTTAAGTCCCTTGACTTCCCCTGGAACTTGTCCGTCTAGATGGTCTTCTGAGGTAGGGGCATGTTGTGATGATTTTCAGGTGTCAGCACTTGGGGGAGCTGCTCTTCCCTCTGTCTGGTGCAGGGCTCAGTAGGTGTTGTTTACTCTGTGAGGCCCTAGGAGGAACAACCATGGTGGCAGCGGCAGCTCTGGAAACCTGGATTCAGCCCCCACAGGAACTCTGAAGCACTCCACCTGCAGCACCTGGAGGCTCCGGGGGGCGGGGCCTCTGCTCTGCTCAGCTTGGGGCAGAAGCGTCCTTGCTGTCCTGGGCCCTTCCAGCCTCTGCCTGTTGTGGGGATGCCGGATCCCAGTTTTTGTCCCCGGCGCCCTGGGCTCCCCGGCCTGTGCTGTTGGATTCGTGCTCCGGCCATGCAGCCCCCTCCACGGAACTGCCACCCGAGCCCCTCTGAGCTGCTCCTGGAGCGATGCAGGCCCCTCTTCATGGAGCCTCTTCCTCTGCCGGAACGCCTCCGAGCTGCTCCAGGCCACACAGCCCCGTCTGCGCAGAGCCGCCGCCCTTGCCCCTCCGAGCTGCTCCTGGAGCTGCGCAGCTCCCACCGCATGGAGCCTCTTCCTTTGGAGGAGCCGCCTCCGAGCTGCTTCCGGCCTCACAGCCTCTTCCGCAGAGCCACCGCCAGAGCCCCTCTGAGCTGCTCCCGGGTCCCACCGTGCATGCTGCAGTCTTTTAGGGAGCTCGGCCTTGGGGTATGGTGCACCCTCCTGGGCGCACAGGTGTCTGTTAGTGTCCCAGGGAGCCCGAGGGCATCCCCGCCCTCCCCGTTCCTGCTCTAACTCCCTGCGGGCGCCTTTCTGCCCCAGAAGGCTGGTGCAGCTCCTGCTTCTCCAGGATGGGGCTTTCCTGTCCTGGGGACACTCACCCCGGCCTTAGCCCAGCTCCTAGCAGGGCCCCTCCCCCTTGGAGGCCTTTTGTTTCTTTATTTCTTTTTCCCTGTGTTCCTACCTTGATAGAAGCGTGAACTCTTCTCACTGTAGCGTTCCAGCTGGTCTATCTTTAAATCTCAGGTCGAATTTGTAGATTTTTCAGGATGATTTGAAAGTTTTCTAGTTTATTTGGTGGAGACAGGTGATTTGGGGACCCTACTCTTCCGCCATCTTGCTTATTTATTTATTTATTTATTTATTTATTTATTTAACAGACACACAGAGAAACAGAGACACAGGGAGAGGGAGAAGCAGGCTCCCTGCAAGGAGCCGGAAATGGGACTTGATCCCCAGACCCTGGATCATGCCCCAATTCAAAGGAAGAGGCTCAACCGCTGAGTCACCCAGGCTTCTTCCTATGATCCATTCTTAAAGAAAGTGTTTATCAAGAACATCACAGAAGAAGATTTGATAAATATTGTCAAAGTGAGCTTGA
This sequence comes from Canis lupus baileyi, assembly GCF_048164855.1. Lineage (NCBI taxonomy): Eukaryota > Metazoa > Chordata > Mammalia > Carnivora > Canidae > Canis > Canis lupus. Next base: position 25,564,696 of record NC_132857.1, on the reverse strand, counting down.
GTATTTTTGACCAAGGAATGAATGTCGCTTTCTTGGTTGCTTTGCACACAGATTCTGATGAAAATCAGTCAATGTCTATTTGGGAAGAGTGCTGAGTGGTTGTCTCTTACCAAGAATAACCTTATTTAAGAGGATGTTTGCCATTGGAGACAGCGAAGCTTGTTACAGATTGTGATGGGGTACTTTCTCTCAACAACATTTACTCCTGCTTTGTTGAGGAATGTTGTAGTAACCATCCTGAGTGGACTGGAGAGACACATCCTTAGGGACAAACAATTTCCTCCAGATGTCCTTTCACTGACTTTGTGAGACATTATCTCAAACACTATGTTCCATCTGGCTTTCTAAAATCATTAATAGTAGTAAAGATCACTTTTATTCTAGGTAATAAATCTATTGATTAAAATATCATCAATTGATTAAAACATCTATTGATGTTTTACAGTAGGTTTACATCCAAATAATAAATTCACAATAAGTACTATTAATGATGATCATATTTGATTTGTAGGTTACTAGTGGAAACACTTAATTGAACTCCTTGGGGACAGGGCATGATCCCATGTTCAGGATTTGCTCCATGTTGTGCTCCCTCTTCATGGGTAGTCTACTTCTCCTTCTAACTCTCCCCCCAGCTATGTTCTCTCTCTCTTTCCATCCCTTTCCATTCTCTCCCTCAAATAAATAAATAGATAATAAATAAACAAACAAATAAATACATAAATAAAATCCATTCTGAAACTTACTGAACTTTATTTGTAAATGAATAAAATTAAGAAAGGAAGTAAATATTAAAGATCTTGAACAATAGAAAGAGTTTCCACCTGGTTTCACACAAAATCAAGTCAATGGAAAACTCTTTACAAAACTCTTTTTTTTTAATTTATTTTTTATTGGTGTTCAATTTACTAACATACAGAATAACCCCCAGTGCCCGTCACCCATTCACTCCCACCCCCCGCCCTCCTCCCCTTCTACCACCCCTAGTTCGTTTCCCAGAGTTAGCAGTCTTTACGTTCTGTCTCCATTGAAAAACTAATTAATGACTGACCTTCCTACAGAGTATTAAAATTTAATCAGTTCACAAAGAAAACTAAAAATATTCAGATTATGGATATTACTGACAGAAGTTCAGTATCTGTCCCACATATGACAACAATCTCAAAAAGTTAGATAGTGTCACCACTGAGGACATGTGACACATCCCTTTCTAAACTATGGCTAAGAAAGAACCAATTTCACTCTTTTCTGTTAGAAGGAAGACTGATGTCTATTTTACTTGTTGAATAGAACATATTAGAGAGATGCCTGGGTGGCTCAGAGGTTGGGCATCTGCTTTTGGGTTAAGGGCATGATCCCAAATCCAGGATCAAATTCAACATCAGGAGCCCTGCGAGGAGCCTCCTTCTCCCTCTGCCGGTGTCTCTGCCTCTCTCTCTCTCTGTGTGTCTCTCATAAATAAATAAATAAACAAACAAACAAACAAATAAATAAATAAATAAATGAATAAATATTTCTTTTTGAAAAAGGATTATATTAGAAAAAGCACTCCCGTGGGGTGCTTAGGTAGGTTAAACATCTGACTCTTGATTTCTGCTCAGGTCATGATCTCAGGGTCATTGTTGAAGCCCTATGTTAGGCTTTGTGTTAGGAGGGAGTCTGCTTGTTCCCCTCCCTCCCCCTCTTCTGCTCCCTAACACCTCCCAGACACTGCTCGTTCTCTGTTAAATGAAACATTTATGTCCTATGGAGAAGTGATCAAAGACCATGCCAGCAAAATAAGTAAATAAGAAATTCAGGAAGAGGTGGTACACAGATGGAAGTCAATACCAAAAATGTTATTTTCTGAGTTTTGTGATGCCATCAATATTTCAAAGTTTTCTTAATTCTGCAGATTGCCACTTTAGAAGCAAAACTTGTTTTTGAAGTTTATATTTTTTCCTTAAAGCAGTCTAAAAAATTGGGGAATATTCAGACCCTAAAAAATGAGGATTGGTACTTGGCAGCCAGGCATTATCTCATCGTGGGGGGGCCACCCCATGTCTCAGCCAAACATGTGATCTTGTTCACCCCGCAGGCCCAGGGGACCCACAGTGCTCCATATATATGTGCCCAATGAATGACTAAACTTTTTGTTATTATTAGCTGTTATTATTGTTATTAGCAGCAAAAAGGAGAGGAAGAGGTTTCTGACAATCTGCTGAGGGAGTTAGGATGAGGGTTGCTTTGAACTTGTAACAGACAACAGCTGAGTTTGCATGGCTGTAGGATATACTCTGGAGCAGAAGCACTAAGGAACCTTACTAGGAGTCATCCTGCTTATCTTGGATAAGCCTGTTACAGTAGACTCTAATTGAGACGCCAGGAGGGAGAAAAGCCCAGGCACCCCCAGGGAGGTGGGAATCTACAGAAGCCCCATAGCCCAGTCTGAAGCTGTGGTCTGAGAGCCCAGGGGTTACTCCTACTTCCCTGAGTGGCCTCCTAACTCACCTGGATGCTGCAGCTGTCCCCTGTGGTCCCCAGCACCTGGTGTGATGCATAGCACATGGCAGCAATTTATGACTTTTCTGATTGAATAACCCTCCCCCTCCCATTAGGAAGTGATTCTGTTGGTTTGAGAGGTCTTCAGCCTCCAAGAATCCTCTGCAGCACAGACACTTAATTTCAGGTTTAGGAAGGCTTGGAAACTGGATGCAAAAGGTAGGTGTAAATGTATTTTTCAGGGGAAGGCATCTAGACAACTTAACATATTCTGCACAAGGTTTAAGGTGCCAAATAAACCTAGGAACATGGAGAAAATGAATAAGCATGTGCCACTGGAAAAAATCATCCTAAACCACCATTTTATATAGAGTAATACTCCAGGACCAGAAGGGACCATTGGGATGGCACAGTGGGGTTCAGCCAACCGCCCAAAAGAAAGGACTCAAAAAGATGCCTGGATAGGAGAAATATGAGGTCCCAGGACATCCTCTGTGTTCTACAATCTCGGGTATGAACCACAGAAAATCTGATAGGGTTGTCTGAGTACCTCACTGGTTGAGCATCTAGCTCCAGCTCAGGTCATGATCCTGGGAGTCTTGGGATCCAGTCCCACATCCGGCTTCCCTCAGGATGACTGCTTCTCCCTCTGTCTCTTTCTGTGTGTCTTGCATGAATAAATAAATAAAATCTTATTAAAAATAAAAAAGTCTCTGACATAAGTGCAAATCATTTTTTCCATAGTAACTGAGGCCTTACTCTGTTCCAAGCTGTGTGCTAGATCCTGGAGAGAAATGAGGACAGGTTTCCCAGGAGAGTGGACACAGCACAAACCATTTAGAGTGTGAGTCTGTCTTATTTATCTCTGTATTCTCCAGCACATCATAGAAACACAATAATTAGCAACTGCCTTAGGCAGTGGGTCAGGAGAGTTGTTAAGCCTGTGACATTTGGAATCTGGGGACCTCAATTCGAATCACAGCTTCTCTACCTATATGCTGTGTGACTCTGGAGAGGTCACGTCATCTCTCGGAGATTCTATTTCTCAGCATGTAGGGTGAGAACAAACTTCAAGAATCCTGGGGTCAGTTAAGAGACTAATTCATGAAGGAGTGCCTGGGTGCTTCTGCTGGTTGATTGTTGAACTCTTGGTTTCAGCTTAGGTCAGGATCTCAGGGTACTGAAATTGCACCCTGAGTCAGACTCTCTGGTCACCAAGGAGTCAGCTGGAAATTCTTTCCCTCTCCCCCTCCATCCATCTCTGCCTTTACCTCCCCACAGAGCCTACACTTGTGCACACAATCTTCTCTCTGAAGTAAATAAATAAAATCTTTTTAAAAGAGAGAGAAAAGCTACTTGGCAAAAGGAGCCTGACACACGCGGAGTGTTCCACAAGCTATAGCTGCTTAATACTGTCACCTCAATGTCAAAGGGCCCAGGTAAACACTCGGATCCCCATTTGCCTTCTGGAGATTGAGGAGGGCTCACCAGATCTTCTCTCTTCCTTGTCCACACTGGGACTGAGGAATCAGAAATGCGGGTTGTTGCAGTGGCTGTAGAGCAGCATCTAGTGGAAGGAAAGAATAAGTGACAGCGTCACAGGGACATTTGGTATAGAAAGTTCTAAACACAGGGACAAATGTTGGCAGAGATGTCAGGGAAGTGACCCATATGTGCATGGGAGGTCAGGCATGATCCCCTTGATGGGATCCAGGACTCAGTGCCAATGGAGGAGTGACATTCTCCCTCCTCTCTGGCCTCATTGAAGCTGGGTCTCCTGCTCCATGGGCTCAGATGCCCATCCTTCATGTTCTGCTCCATCTGTGCTGTGTCCAGCTAAGGACACTGCCTCCACCACAGCCCCCAAGTCTTCACAATCACGTTACCAATGAAGTAGTGGCCTCAATACAACACACAACCAGGGCATCTCCAGGCTCCAGGCAACTCATCCGCAGCTAGGCCTGTGTCCCCCTGACTCCAGGTCCTTGGGTTTCTGGCTCTGCAGGATACTCATCATACTGTCACTTCCATCTTTCCCCATTGTCCTGCCTTCCCTGGTGCCCCTGTGCACAGCCCCACCCCCTCCACCTTTGGGTGAAATAATCCAGAACAAACCAGTTTTCTCCGCTGTCCTTGACTGCCACCAAGGGCAGGGATTCAGGCACACCACCACCCCCAGGTTCTGATGGGTGAGTGAGAGTTGTGGAAAGCATGAAGCATATGTACATACACACAAGGGGTATTCCAGAAGCAGAAGCAAGTACTGCATCTTCAGATCATCATCAGTGAGAGAAGAGCATCCGCATTTTCATGTAAATTCCTTTCTGACAGCACTTCCAGTGCACTTCAAGGATCTTGTGGATATAAACAGTACTATAATTAAAATATGCTAAGCTTACAAAGTAGATTATTAAAGGATTGGTACCATATACTCCAGACTTCTTAATACCCCAATATATGCTAATCCCAAATCTAAGTCCAGCTTCCAGTGCTGTAACAAAAAATACTTTTCCATCAAGTAGGTATAGATTTTGTCGCTAGTCTTAATAATATAAACCTTTAGTAAAATCAAATGTGTACCATGATATTTATTCATTTAGATGCAATGATATATTTACATTGCATATCATGTAAAATACAGTTATTGCTGTTATACTTTTCACATTTAGAAAATGATTCTTCTTACTCAAATTCTTTACAGATATCACTAATATCAAGTTATTTTAATAAAACCCACAAAGGCATTTCTAAAATCTTTTAAACAGGGATCCCTGGGTGGCGCAGCAGTTTGGCGCCTGCCTTTGGCCCAGGGCATGATCCTGGAACCCGGGATCGAATCCCACGTTGATGCATGAAACCTGCTTCTCCCTCTGCCTGTGTCTCTGCCTCTCTCTCTCTCTCTCTCTCTCTGTGTGTGTGTGTGACTGTGATTATCATAAATAAATAAAAATTAAAAAAAAAATAAAAAAATTAACATCTTTTAAACATTGGATGCCTGGGTGGATCAGTAGAATGGTGCCTGCCTTCAGCCCAGGGCATGATCCTGGACCTGGGTTGAGTCCCACTTCAGGCTCCCTGCATGGAGCCTGCTTCTCCCACTGCCTGTGTCTCTGCCTCTCTCTTTCTCTGTGCGTGTGTGTGTGTCTCATGAATGGTTATAAAATGTTTAAAAATAAATAATTAAAAAAATAAAATATTTAAACCAGTTTTCCTGGGCCAGTCACATTTCCATCTATGTGGCAAGATTACAGGAATTTTGACTGAAGGAGTTCCAACAAATAGCAATGAAGCATTGGTGTGGAATTAAGACATTTACAAAATTAATTGGATATGTATCAGTGACCTCCATAATATCACTATAGGAATATTCCTTCAAATAGCTGGAAACACACTAGTGTATACCACCCATGTGTATGAGCAGCAGTCCATCTTCCAAAAAATAACTACTCACAAAGTTTAATTTCTTTACTTTTTTTCTGATTGCACCAAGTCACCTCTTTAAGTCTCCAAAACTTAACACTGAGCTATTTTCAGGACAATGTATCTTCTCCCAAACTGTCCTTTGCTTTTCTCAATCCAGTTGTTGAGAGAACCCTTTGAGCTCCAGAATGCTTAAGGACTCTCTCCCTAATGGTTTAATGGTATGGAGAAGCGGGAACACACCTAAAAATAAGCCATGGGGAAGTACACCAGATGTCACCAGTATGGATTCTTGGAGAGGAGACTATTGATTTGGGGTGGCTCTTGTTTTCTCTGTTTGGCAGATCTGCCCCAGATGTGAGCTGTGCCTTTGGAGCACTGTGCATTAGAGCAGAGAAGGGTAGGGTCATGAGCACTATACATGGCCTCCAGGAGGCTTGGGTCTGAACACCCGGGACCCTCTCACCCAAGCGCCTGCATGGCGACCAGAGGACCCAGTGTTAACTAACAATAACTTTGTGTTTGGAGGTCTCAGGGCCCTTACCTTAAGTCAGAATCCTGGAGGCCTATCTGGGGAGAGTCCCATTATTGGGGAGTAGAGGACCCAGTGCCATCAAAGGCAAGGCTGAGCTTATGCACTACTATGTCCCTGCGTCTAGCCTAGCAGTTGTGCATCCACACTGAACACCATGAGGAAGAGCCTAGCTAGCTGTCAGGGTCTCTCCCCAACCACCTGCCCAGGCCTAGGCTGGACATAGAAATATCCATCAATAAGCTCACTTCCTTCAGGTTCCAGATCTATAACACTGGGGATTTTGCTGGGAAGCAAATCTGACCTGAAAGGGCAGCTGGTGGTATGTCTGGGTGGCTAGTGACACATATACTTTCCACTCAGGGGGTGCTCCTGGGGTCCTGGGATTGAGTCCTGCAGCGGGCTCCCCAGTGGAGCCTACTTCTCCCTCTGCTTATGTTTCTGTCTCTCTCTGTATCTCTCATGGGTATATTATGAAATTAAATAAGGAAAGGGCAGGTTGCTTGAAAGATAGCTGTTGCCCAGGTTTCTGCAGCTTGTACCCCACTCATGCTTCTAGCACCACTCATCTCCCATGTCTGCATTTCTTCAGAATATTGGAGAACCAAGCCTCTGAGGGACAGGGAGGAGGGGGAGGCAAATGAGCCAGATAGAAGTCCACCCTTTGCAGTGTGAATTCCACCACAGAGCCTGAAGAGCGATGCTTCTGTATTTCCAACCTGGCCTATCCTGCCATGTTCATCCTCACTGCCATGGGAACCAGTCAGAGCATCATATCCTGGTTGTCACTGGAGACCATCCTGGCCTGAAATCAGGAGGGAAAACATTCTTGTCCTTGCATCATTGTAAGGAGGACATGAGCCTGTCTTAACTTCTGCCTTGCTTGACCTCATATAGAGAAAGTCTCCTTCCTCTGTGCCCCATCCCTTGGCCTTCTTCCTCAGGTTCAGGTGTATGTTGCTCACCAGGTCCTCGATGGAATATCTGGGGAGATGCCCAAAATCCAGCCTAGCCCTGGGAACTCTGCTTGGGGATCCCAGGGTGCTGCTACAATAGACCCACTCCTCCCACCACATATGGTCAGACACACAGCATTCCACTCACACTGCCTTCCCTGAGGTTTTGCCCCAGGTTTGGCGAGTGTGAGAACCCATGGATCTAATGTAACTTGAGAAGGAGGCTCTGGGCCCATTTCTCTGCAAACCTGGAACAGGTGGATTCCCCCTGACACCTACGGTTCTTCTGCTTCCCCCTTGTTTTCCTCCTGTAACCCTCGTCTGTCTTCTGCGTGTTTTATAAACAAAGCCTCTGTTCTTTTTCTTTCACATAATTCACAAGAATGCCCTTGCATATAATCCAGCGTGGAGAGAGTGGATGTGGTAGAGTGTCCAAGACCAATCATCAAGGACATATGGGGCTCAAACGGATCCCTGGAAAGAAATATTTTTCTCATGTGCTCTCTTGGCCTCCGTAGGGAGACACCAGGAGCTATGGACTCATTCCAGGGAGACTCCCTCCATCAGTCTTGGGAACAGCAATGACCATAGAAGCAAGTAACCTCTGCCCTCTGGCTGCAGTTTATTGGAGCAGATGTAGTCAGGTGACCCAGCACAGCCTCAACTCAATGGTTGTGCTAGGCCATTCAGAATTGGGGGGTCCACATTCTAGAGGCTCCTATTTCTGGAGCATTTTCTAAATTTTGGGAATGACACCAAGTAACTTGGTGTCCATCTCATCCTCACAACAGGTTAGTGTGATCATTGTTATCCCCATTTATATACAAGCAAAAAGGCCAGGAATTATAAGGGTCAAGATGAAGGTTACACAGTGAGGAAGTAGCAGGGATGAGGTTCAGTTATGTGTATGTCTGACCAGAGACTGTGATCTTAACCACCACGTGGTGCTGCCTTTCTTACTGGGCTCCACATCTCCCTAGACCACCCCAGTACCCCATACCCCAATATTCAAGTCTTTCCACAACAACATGCAATTCTCCAAATGCATCATGCTGGTGGTCGCATCTGAGCTCCTTGTGTGTTTTTCCTTCTGCTTTTGTGTCCTCCCTGGCTCTGTAACCTCAGATATGTCAGTCCTTACTCCATTTCATGGACCTAAGTTTCCTTGTGTGCAGAATGGGAAACACACGGATTGTCACACACAAAACACACTTTGTGGACCTCACAAAGTCCACATCAGGTGCAATTGATGACTGTGAGAGCAGTTGGTAGACTTTCCATTCTGGTAGCACATCAGTGAGTGCAGTACAAAACTGGACAACTAAAAAAAAAAAAAACTGGACAACTGAGGTCCCAGACAAGAAAGATAAAATGGGCTGCTGTGTTGAACTAGTAGCACGGTACTTACCTGTAGTGTAGTGTCAGAAATAAGCTTTATAAAACTAAAAAAAAAAAAAAAAGAGCAAGGGATGCCGGGGTTGCTCAGCAGTTGAGCATCTATCTTTGATTCAGGGTGTGATCCTGGAGTCCCAGTATCGAATGCCCCATAGGGAAATTTTTTTCTGTTCTATTTAGTCTATTAGTCTATTGTATTTATTCTCTAATCTATTGTTACAAAATCATCCAGTATGTGAGAGATTTAAAAACTGAATTTATATAATTTACAAATAGTCATAGTTGTGAAGAAGAGTACAGGGGACAGACTTCCACGTCCATTAAAAAAGAGAGAGGGTGAAAGGAATATGATCAGTGGAATGGTAATAGTGCTCTATGGGGACACATGGTATCTATGTTTGGGGTGAGTGCATTTTCAATAAACATAAGTGACAATTACAGGAGGTACACCTAAAACTAATGTAACCTAGTGGGTCATCTTCACCTGAATTAAAATCAGTAATATGTGGTCAGGAGGGTGGCTCCTTTGGATCAGCAACTACCTTTGGCTCAGGTCATGTTCCCAGGATCCTGAGTTACATACTACTATGCATGTGTCAAAACATTCCCTAATGCAGAGCAGTCCTTAATATGAGTGGTCAATGTTGATAATATCTTTACACCAGTTTGTTAAATGTGATAAATGCTCCACACAGGTGTAGGTGTGAATAATTGTGGAGATTATGTGCCAAGGCATAGGGTGATAGGGTTATTTTAATATTATATGCTGCATTATGACATCACCCTAACCGCAATGTCAGTAACACGGTCTATTTATTAAAATACAATAAGAGGTTTATTTGCAAACATTTAACACGGATTAAGTATGCAAATGTTAGCTTCACAACACCTACCATTATGTCTGACCAACATAGAGTTCTTTACTATTTTGGGTATAAACTAATGACTGACCATTTAAATTAAGATTTTCAAACAAAAAATATAAAGAATATGGCTTGGTATATTTGTCTTTATAATAGCACCCTGAGCAAAATTGCATAATGGTTCTTTTTTTCTGTAAAGAAAGCAAAAGAGAAAGTGTAAGGAGGAGAGGGGCAGAGGGAAAGGAAGAGAGAATACCAAGCAGGCTCCATGCTGAATATGGGTTAATATGATGACCTTGAGATCATGACCAGAGGTGAAAACCAGGAGGAGGAAATTTAACTGACATAAACACCTAGATGCCCCAATGACAATATTTCTTGAGTCAATTTAATGAATGAATTTTCATTGTATCTTCCATTGATGTCTTTTATGGGTGAATTTTTCTGTTTCTGAAAACTTGAAATATTTTTGCTTACTTCTCAGTTCAGATGTATCCAGCTGGTTTCATAAATAGTTTTGGGTTTTGGTTTTTAACTCTAGATCCTGGGAAATGGATGACCATAGTAAGAGCTGTTGATATCTTTATGTGAGAAGACCATCCAAAAAGAGTGATAAGATTATCAAAATTCAAAATTTGATTCCAATACTGGTCATTTGCCTTGCAGAGAAACCTGAGTCACAGTGGGGTGCAGAAAATCTTCAGAGAAGCCATATTCTTAAAGTATCCAACTGAGAGTCTAAACAGATAAAGTAAAAAATAATAATAATAAAAAAATAAACAGATAAAGCCACGATGAAAAAACATGGAGTCCCCCCTCTAATATTTAAAAAGATCTGTTATATAATCTAGTAATCTGAGTTTTGGCAAATATGTCTCAAAGAGTTGAAATCTGACTGTCACAGAGTTATCTGCACATGATCTGCAACATCATTCACAACACCCAAGAAAAAAAGAAAGGATTTCACTTCCATTGATGAACAAAAGGATAAAAAAATTAGTCTATCTCCACAAGGAAATATTATTTCTTATCACACTTTCCCACTAAAGTGGTAAATATTATCCCACTTTAAAAGGAAGGAAATCACAATAATAATGATAACATGGATGGGCCTGGAGGCCCTTATATTAAGAGGAATAAGCAGGTAGTGTGAGACAAATACTGAATGATACTTATGTTCCTAACCTAGGAAAGCCAATACACGGCATAAGAGAAAAGAGTAGGAGCCTGAAGGAGGGACAAAGGGGGAAATGTTGCAGGTAGGGTCCAAAGTTTCAGTGATACAAATTCAATGTGTTCTGAAATTCCATCTGCAGACAAGGGCCTGTGATAAGCAACACTGTATTATATGTTTGAAAATCATGAAGAGATTAGATGATATCAAATGCACTTAATGTCAGAAAACAAGAAAATAGCTAGCAGACACTATGTGGGGACATACCTTTCTTTAGGTGAGACAATATAGAAAGACAGAACAACACAGTCTTTGAGAGCACAAGACATGATGTTGATTATGCCAAGAGTTACATAACTGATGAATAAGGGGACTGAGACATGACGTGAGTTGGATCGCAGTGGAGAGAGGTCTGTGAATTGCCTAAGGTCCCAAAGATCATGCTCTGCACGCCTGAACCAAGGGCTGCCTCAGTCTCTTTCTCAAATCCTCCTGCCCTAAGTTCTCTGTGCATGACATTTCATAACATGGAGATGGCCTGAGCGAATAGTAAAGTACAAATCCTATCTAAATCATCCAATCCTGGTTTCAATCCCTGACCAAAAACACAAAGCAGTTGTCCCCAAGTCAAGCTCTGGAATGGCAATGGGAACCCAAAATGTGGTCAACCTCCTCAAGCATTCATACTGCCAGTTGTCTCAAGTGGAGCCTTCCTGGACACCAGGGGACTAGCCCCAATTACAAGTGGACTGCTCACAAGGTGATTCAGAACCCAGGAGCTTCCAAGCATACTGTCCCATGAGGGCTCTGCCAAGACGCAGCTTCCCTTAAACTAACCAGCCATGATGAACAGTTATTGTTAATTCATGTCATTCAGGCATGTTTTAGGTCTCAGGTTGAATGTATTTTCAGACATATTACCATATGTGTCCGATACTGTTTTTTTTCTTAATAAGGCACCATGCCCAACATAGACAAGGGCACATGACTCTAGATCAAGAGTCGCATTCTTCATCAATGAGCCATCCAGGCACTCGCCATTCTGATTCCAATTCTTAGTATTTTTGGGCCACATCCTGAAGTCAGACCGTGCCATGACACTGATTGGCCAGGCATTGATCAGCATTGTATCTCACCTGTACAAGTGAATGGCAAAGGTGTGATGATAGCAAGCTAACCATAAACTGGCCCTTTTGTCTATCTTTCATTGTCCCAGGAGTAGGCTTACAGGATTTCAGCATTACTAGCCTCACCATACAGACAAAGCCATCATGAAAGAAACTCCTCAATTCTGAGCAGATTGAGGTCATGTGCTGAGGGACAGCTCAACAATGACAGACTTCTCTTCCTGACCAGGGTTTCTAATGGTGCCTCCAAACCCTCAGAATCTGCAAACCAAACCATGGCTTGAATTGACACTATCATAGCTTTAAACGGACCATAATAATGCTTTGAACTGACCAGATCTGTGACTTAGGACTGACCAGGCTTCTGTGCACGTTCCTATTAGTGACTATGGAAAGATCTCTCCCACTACAGCTCAAGAGCTTCCCTGAGCTATATAACTACTGAAATGACCTCATAATGGTGAAAATTTTGGGATTTCCCTTGGCACAGGTTGTTCCTGATATACACACAGAAGCTAAAGCTCCTTTACACAGTAACCAATAATCCTATGACTGAGTAATCACTGCAATGTAATTCAATAATAAAAGTATGAGATTTCACACTACAAGCTTGGATTCATATCCTAGCTCCTGAATTCAGAGTTCATGAAACTCATTACTGTGCCTCTATTTATCCACCTGAGGAGGATGGAGTCAACAAAACATTACATATGTGTTTGATGAGCATTGAATGAATAAATGTATGGATAGTGATCACGAAGTCTAAGTAGAAGCTAAATATCATGTCTGAGATCTCACATTTCACAACTTCCAGAGCTGGATTAAAATCTAAGAATATGACTTCCCAGACTATTGTCTTTTACGCAAAGTGGCTTTGCCTAAATACAAGTATTTTACCTTAAAACAATGTATTATTGACAGAATTAAGGTCTCAAAAAATAAAGAAAGGGAAATTGTTTGCTACCTCCCCAAATATACTCTTGGGACCCTTGATCAAAATATACATGACTATCCTGTAGAACGTTCCAATTCTTGAGTCATGATCAGCACATCAAATGTGATGAATAGTAGTTGCAGGAAAGTAGACTCACTAGTATCAAGTCCTGTGTTTTAAAACCTATGAAACAATGTCATTATGCATTATTTATTCCTCACTCACATATACGTGCTTCAAAACTGTGCCTGAGACCTTGACATGTCCTAGAATAAACCATAGCTTAGCTTTGGACAGAGTTCTGGAGGGCAGTTCAGGAGAACTGCGTAATACTTTACATAAAAACCACTCTAATGAACTCTCCTGTTTTCTACTGGCCTTCCAAATGTAAATACTTGCCATTCTCCACTTCTGTAAGATGTCCTTTCTCTACTCATATGTGTACATCACCTATTTTTTAGTATGACTAATAAATGTTTACATGTTTATCTCTTAATTAATCATTAATTTATTAACCAATTATCCAATCTTCAGTGCAAATAGAAAGACTGACTATTTGCAGCATAATCGAGAAAACTATCACTATACTCTCACCATGCTTACACCTGAAGAGGGGAGGAATTATTTGATTAGGGTTAGGATAAAATTGATATCTCTATAAAGTCTTATTTTGGATAATGCCCAAAGTGTAAAAGGAAATGTGTATTAGAGGACATACATTGAAACATAGACACACATATTCACAGAGTGACTTTTGGGCAACCATTCAGATGAAGGTAGCAACATGTCCCTGCAAATACAGAATTTGATCCCCAATTTGGGAGAAACAGTAAGGAAGACATTGTGAACCATTGATAAAACAATGACAAATATCCTCCATATCAACCTTTCTGGATTCACACTGAATTATTAAAATGAATAAATTGAATATATAAATTTGGACACTAACAAATCCTGAAAATAAACATAACCATATTTCCCCCTGTGAGGATCTTTGTAGTGACAAATGAGGGATGCAAGATATAATAGTGAGTAAGACATTTTTTTTTAAATGGAGGCCAAATTTTCAAGGCAACTAGTTTGGTAGAATAATCAAAAATAGAAATGAGGGACTAGAACAAATGAAAACACATAGGTAAAGTCCCCATGACAATACAGGGAGAGGAAACTTCAAACAATGAGAAAAAAAGTTTGAGAAACAGTTAAGTATCCAGTTAGTAACAAAGAGCATTCAGAAGATCTTTATGAACATACCTTCACAGCAGTAACAATTGAGTTTGCCCATTTTCAAATAAGTTAGGTAGAGAGCGGAGAACTCCCTCAATATCAACTTTGATCTACTAAGCTCAAGGGTGTCATTTGGAAAGAGAGGCACAGGTATATTTCTTGTCACCTTGGCAATGTGTGACATCATAGTCCTTTCATAGTGAATGCAGCTGCACAGCAACCAACTTCTGCTGTCTAGACGGGGGTGTATCTGGGGAGACAAGGGAGGTATTTCAGAGCAATTACTTTGTATCAGAAGCTTTTGTAGGACCCTCCAAACTATTTTCCAGAGTGGCTGTTTCAAGTTTCATTCCCATCAGTGTCATCCTTGTCATCGTTAGCTGTAAATTTAGCCATTCTCACCAGTGTGATTTGGTGCCTCATTGTGTTTTTTTTTTTTTTAAGATTTTATTTATTTATTTATTTATTTATTTATTTATTATCATTTGTTTGTTTTTGTTTGTTTATGAGAGACACAAGAGAGATCGGGAGAGCACAGACACAGGCAGAGGGAGAAGGAGGCTCCACAGAGGGAGCCCAACATGAGACTGTATCCTGAGTCTCCAGAATCACACACCCTGAGCTGAAGGCAGTGCTAAACTGCTGAGCCACAGGCGCTGCCCTCATGGTGGTTTTGATTTTTATTTTACTGTTTACAAGTGAGGGAGGACATTGTTTCACATGCCTTTTGACCACATATCGTCCTCTTCCAAAAAATGCCTGCTCGTATGCTCTGCTTATTTCTCAGGTGATATTAAAATATGTCATTAAAGTTTTAAAAAGAAGAGTTGATAAAACAAGAAAATAGGTGAGATTGTAATAAACTAAAAAATAAAGGACAATTTTATCTTGAAAAAACAAACAAACAAACAAACAAACAATAAACAAACGAATCAAGAATGGAAAACCTTGAGTTGCTATGCAATGTTCCCCCTGGCTGGAGTTTTCTGTTATTTCCATCAGGAAATGTTCTGGTCACCTGTTCTTCCAAATGATGCCCCAAGGAAGGTCCTGCTGCACAGATTCTCAAGGGTCTCTGCCTGGGTGGTGTTGCCCTAACCTTGTCAGGAGGCCAGGCACATTATAAGCTGTTTGTTCCTTAAAACCCCTTATGCCTTTTTTCGGTCTGAGTGGAAAGAAGGCCACACCTCCATCTCCAGGCCTGGAGATGTGTGATGTGGTGATTAACAAACCTGCAGTCTCCGATGGTGCCTGCCTACCCCAATTGTCCCCTAGGGTATCTGGCGGGGGGGACACTGAAATGAGCAATGTTTAGGTTTCCTCAGAGTCTTAGCCACTCTTCTCACCTCCTCTTCCTGGATGAAGGGAAGTTTTGTCCCTTTCTGTGCTTGCTGGGCACCGTAAGTGAACATTCAATCAGCCCAATGGATACCTGCTCTGCCTAAGAGGAAGATGTAGGCTGTGTTCCAGTCCCTTGTATGGACCCAACATGGACTGCAGTTCAGGCCCAGCCTGGGAACCTGGTTGACGGCACCACAAGCTAAGCATGCTCCAACTCTTGCTGATCTAAACCAATTGCCCTGAACCAATACATGGGAACTCTGTTGGCTCAGGCACCCAGTCCTTCTGGCCTCCAGGAAATTGAGACCCCACTCAATTACCTGTGGTTCCTTTCCTTTTTACCAATGAGCTCTTTCAGCCAGGGAAGTCTATTGAGGAGCAGATTTCTAAAGTTCCATATTTTGAACTTCAGTGTTCTTTAACTATCCTGCAGCTGGCTAACACATGAACCCACCCCCAACCTGCCCATTATTCTCCCATATATCACTTATGTTTTATTTCTCCATACTCCACCATGCATGTTTTCAACTTTTTATTTGCAGAGACAGCCGTTCTTGCTTATATCTCAGCTTGAATTCAATGTTGTTTGGGATGGCTTATGTTATGTAGGTAAATTTAGGGGACAAGCTGACAGGAATTATACTCCACAATCTTACATCCCTTTGAAAATTAGATTTTTAATGGACCTAATCCAAACTGATTCAGGAGGTTAGCCTATGAAACTGGCTTTCTTTCATTTTTTTTAAAAAAAATATTTATTTATTTATATTTATGAAAGACTCCCAGGGAGAGAGAAAGAGGCAGAGACACAGGAGGAGGGAGAAGCAGGCTCCATTCTGGGGGCCTGATGTGGGACTTGATCCCGGGACTCCAGGTTCATGCCCTGGGCCAAAGGCAGGAGCCAAACTGCTGAGCCACCCAGGGATCCCCTGAAACTGGCTTTCCCCCAAGGTATTCCAGTATGTTTTGCAAATAAATTCAGCTTTATTTAGGATTACTGAAACTAGAGACAGCTAAGCAGTCACTCTTAAAGGAATGAAAAAGAAACTTCAATTTAAACCATACAAAGAAATACTATTCTGTAATAAAAAGCAATTAAGCTCCTAGAGAGCCTATGTGTTTCAGTGTGTTAAGCTTCTGACTCTTGATTATGCCTCAGGTTCATGACCTCTGGTTCATGAGATCAGGCTTCGTGACAGCCATGTGCTGTGCCTGGAGCCTGCTTAAGATCCTCTCTCTCTCTTCCTCTGCTTTCCCCATACATTGCAGTCTATCCCTCTAAAAATATTAATATAAAAATATTTGACCTATTAAGCCACAAAAAGACATGGATGAATGTTAAATAATAGATAAAATTGAAAAATGTAGGGACTTCAAAAACAACAACACTTTTTATGGCTCCATTTCTGAAAAAAGATCTATATGGATGACAAAAGCTAAATGGTTGCTAAGATTTCTACAGAAAGTGCAACAGCATGAATAGTTGAATAATGGGAATTAAGGCAGTGAAACTACAATGCACATGGTGCATGAATGATATTCATTTGTCAAACCCTGCACTATTGGCACAATACAGAGCTGACCTTCATAGAAATGGTAGGCTTCAATGAAAAACAAAATCACTCCACTGATTTCTTCTTCATGACAAATGTTCCACAATGATGCAAGTTTTAATAATTGTGGCAAATCTGTGCCAGGGAATAGGGATATAGGGATACGGTTTATACTACTTGTTCAAGTATTCTGAGTTATTCTAAATAATAAATTATATTCACTAGAAAGTAATGGCCTCAATTTTTGCTAAGATTTAACAACCAACTAATACTCAAATGGTGGCTGCAAAATATCTATCATGGAATGAGATCAAATATGAGTTGGAAATTAAATTTTACTAGTGTGGTTATAAACTAATGAATCGTCATAAAATTAAAATATACACACATGAAACAAAAATAAGATGCCTTGTTCTGTTGCTCTTAATTATGCCATACTGAGTAAACTAGGATAATAATTCATTTTATTATGTTTAAGACAGGAAGAGAGAGAAGGAAAAGAGGAAGGGTAGAAGGAAAAAGAGAACATCTTAGCAGCTGCCATAGCCAATACGGAGTCCGACATAGGACTGGATTTCAAGACCCGTAGATCATGACCTGAGTAAAAATCAATAAACACTTAACTGACAAAGCCATCCAGGTACCCCTTGAATAATTAATCTTGAATCAACTAACTGAATGAATCTCCACGGAATCTTCAATTGAATCATTTGTATAGTATGTCCTTTGTTATCGCAAGATACAGAATTCCTTGGCCCACATCCCCAAGGAGATAACAGATCTCTTTGAACTTTAGGAATGTTGTCCCAAAAAGTGGAGTTTCACTTACAATCTGTCAAGTATCCTGTGGGGTCTTAAGTAGCTAACTGAGTACAGAGCATGATACATCCTAAGTGTATTAGGACTCTGGACTTGCAGTTGTCACCAAATTTCAAACAGCTCTGGTAAATATTGTGTTCTACATACACAGTCTGGAAAATTTGGGACTGACCAGATCGCTTCTCTGTCTCATCCACACTAGGAACCTAAATAGCAAAAATGGTGTTTGACCTTCTTATCATCCATCTCTTGCTCTCCCTCCCTCTCCTTCCACCACTCACCCCAATTCCAAATCGTCTTTTTTCTTAATGCCTCATCTTTTCAGGCCCTCTCCCCTGTATCATGGGAGTATGGTGCCACTTCTCAGCTCCCCAGTGTAAAATTTCTTGTACACCCTTCCTTCAGGGCATCCCATGTCACAGGTTGGGCTATTTTAATGGTGGTTGTTTGTTGTCAAGATAGAACAGTCAAGGACTGTCTAAGGGACAAATAATACTCTGACTAGGAAAATAATGAGAGGAATTATTGGTTGCCTCTTTAGGATGCTTGCTCAAGGTACTGTTATGAATTTCTACTAGTAGGAAAATCTAGATTATCTGCTGGTATCCTTGGAGGGTTGCTGATAACTTCACAACAGAGTCCAAGTTTATCTGTAGTCAGTCCATTGCCAATTTGTGACTTCCATTCACAGTCCCTGATGGTCCTTTTCTCACTTGCGAGGGGTTGACATATTCAGAGAAAACAAGAGATCCCATGCTTTGCTGCTGCACATGGTCTAGTCTTCTTCATATTCAACTGAAGTATAAGATCTTCTTGACCATTCATGTCATGTGAGAACATCTCTATTAAAACTGTTAAGTCTCCATATAGAAGACAAAGGATCAGGGCTATGACCATTATGAAATTAAACAAACAAAAAGAAAAGTTAAGAATGAAGAAAATTTACCTCATACTGGGGAACTGCATTTTCTCAACCTAGACCAATATATTTGTTCCTGGAAGCCATGAAAATCAGCCTGAAAAAAAATCAACCTGAAAGCTAGACAGGTTATTCCTATGGCACTGCACATCCTGTTCTGCCCTGTGATTTTATTGGTCCCAGAAGAGAAGGTGTTAACAATGATAGATATGACACTACGCACCCATTAAGAAATCTAGGGCAATGTGACAGTCCGTCACTATTCATGACAATAGGATTTGATGGATCCATATTCCATGTCGGACATATATTGTATCATCAGTAACATGTGACCAATTACCAAAATTGGAGGTCGCTGGTATACAGGCTTTCCGATTTGTGCAATCTTCACACATGGGAATATTTTTCCAATCTTTGGCATAATGGGTAATTCCCCTGAGTACTGTGCCTTAAAAAAAAATTGTGGTCTTATTTGGGAACTCACATATAAGTTGGAAATTCCAGCGTTGGTGATTCATTTCATTAGATGAAATCCACACTTCCCTGAGGGATTTACCACGAGTTTCCCTAGTGGATGACATGTCCAGCAGTCAGAAAGACAGGGAGTCATGGCACCTGTTTGGCTATGTTCTGACCTAACAATGATTATAATTAGCATAAAAAGTATAAGAGAAGATAAGGAGTGAAAGGGGAGATCTGGGTGAAGGGCCAAAAGGGATCTGTGGAAAGAGAAGAATTATTTTTACTGAGTGGATAGAAAACGGAGAAAGATTTAGATAAGAATCTTGGACATTATCTTGGGTGGAAGCTGCCCACTATCTATCATCATTTGCCTATCTTAGAAGTCTTGTATCAACTGCCTTTTCCAAAGACTGACTGTTTCAAAAGATCTCTGAGGAGGTTGAGAGCCTTATTATTTTGTCTAATTCTGAAATTTTTTTTAATTTATTTTTTATTGGTGTTCAATTTACTAACATACAGAATAACCCCCAGTGCCCGTCACCCATTCACTCCCACCCCCCGCCCTCCTCCCCTTCTACCACCCCTAGTTCGTTTCCCAGAGTTAGCAGTCTTTACGTTCTGTCTCCCTTTCTGATATTTCCCACACATTTCTTCCCCCTTCCCTTATTTTCCCTTTCACTATTATTTATATTCCCCAAATGAATGAGAACATATAATGTTTGTCCTTCTTTGACTGGCTTAAATCACTCAGCATAATACCCTCCAGTTCCATCCACCTTGAAGCAAATGGTGGGTATTTGTCATTTCTAATAGCTGAGTAATATTCCATTGTATACATAAACCACATCTTCTTTATCCATTCATCTTTCGTTGGACACCGAGGCTCCTTCCACAGTTTGGCTATCGTGGCCATTGCTGCTATAAACATCGGGGTGCAGGGGTCCCGGCGTTTCATTGCATTTGTATCTTTGGGGTAAATCCCCAACAGTGCAATTGCTGGGTCGTAGGGCAGGTCTATTTTTAACTGTTTGAGGAACCTCCACACAGTTTTCCAGCTGGCTGCACAAGTTCACATTCCCACCAACAGTGTATGAGGGTTCCCTTTTCTCCGCATCCTCTCCAACATTTGTTGTTTCCTGCCTTGTTAATTTTCCCCATTCTCACTGGTGTGAGGTGGTATCTCATTGTGGTTTTGATTTGTATTTCCCTGATGGCAAGTGATGCAGAGCATTTTCTCATGTGCATGTTGGCCATGTCTATGTCTTCCTCTGTGAGATTTCTGTTCATGTCTTTTGCCCATTTCATGATTGGAATCATGTTTGTTTCTTTGGTGTTGAGTTTGATAAGTTCTTTATAGATCTTGGAAACTAGCCCTTTATCTGATACGTCATTTGCAAATATCTTCTCCCATTCTGTAGGTTGTCTTTGAGTTTTGTTGACTGTATCCTTTGCTGTGCAAAAGCTTCTTATCTTGATGAAGTCCCAATAGTTCATTTTTGCTTTTGTTTCTTTTGCCTTCGTGGATGTATCTTGCAAGAAGTTACTGTGGCCGAGCTCAAAAAGGGTGTTGCCTGTGTTCTTCTCTAGGATTTTGATGGAATCTTGTCTCACATTTAGATATTTCATCCATTTTGAGTTTATCTTTGTGTATGGTGCAAGAGAGTGGTCTAGTTTCATTCTTCTGCATGTGGATGTCCAATTTTCCCAGCACCATTTATTGAAGAGACTGTCTTTCTACCAATGGATAGTCTTTCCTCCTTTATCGAATATTAGTTGCCCATAAAGTTCAGGGTCCACTTCTGGATTCTCTATTCTGTTCCACTGATCTATGTGTCTGTTTTTGTGCCAGTACCACACTGTCTTGATGACCACAGCTTTGTAGTACAACCTGAAATCTGGCATTGTGATGCCCCCAGATATGGTTTTCTTTTTTAAAATTCCCCTGGCTATTCGGGGTCTTTTCTGATTCCACACAAATCTTAAAATAATTTGTTCTAACTCTCTGAAGAAAGTCCATGGTATTTTGATAGGGATTGGATTAAACGTGTATATTGCCCTGGGTAACATTGACATTTTCACAATATTAATTCTGCCAATCCATGAGCATGGAATATTTTTCCATCTCTTTGTGTCTTCCTCAATTTCTTTCAGAAGTGTTCTATAGTTTTGAGGGTATAGATCCTTTACATCTTTGGTTAGGTTTATTCCTAGGTATCTTATGCTTTTGGGTGCAATTGTAAATGGGATTGACTCCTTAATTTCTCTTTCTTCAGTCTCATTGTTAGTGTATAGAAATGCCACTGACTTCTGGGCATTGATTTTGTATCCTGCCACGCTACCGAATTGCTGTATGAGTTCTAGCAATCTTGGGGTGGAGACTTTTGGGTTTTCTATGTAGAGTATCATGTCATCAGCGAAGAGGGAGAGTTTGACTTCTTCTTTGCCAATTTGAATGCCTTTAATGTCTTTTTGTTGTCTGATTGCTGAGGCTAGGACTTCCAGTACTATGTTGAACAGCAGTGGTGAGAGTGGACATCCCTGTCTTGTTCCTGATCTTAGGGGAAAGGCTCCCAGTGCTTCCCCATTGAGAATGATATTTGCTGTGGGCTTTTGGTAGATGGCTTTTAAGATGTCGAGGAATGTTCCCTCTATCCCTACACTCTGAAGAGTTTTGATCAGGAATGGATGCTGTATTTTGTCAAATGCTTTCTCTGCATCCAATGAGAGGATCATATGGTTCTTGCTTTTTCTCTTGCTGATATGATGAATCACATTGATTGTTTTACGGGTGTTGAACCAGCCTTGTGTCCCAGGGATAAATCCTACTTGGTCATGGTGAATAATTTTCTTAATGTACTGTTGGATCCTATTGGCCAGTATCTTGTTGAGAATTTTTGCATCCATGTTCATCAGGGATATTGGTCTGTAATTCTCCTTTTTGGTGGGGTCTTTGTCTGGTTTTGGAATTAAGGTGATGCTGGCCTCATAGAACGAATTTGGAAGTACTCCATCTCTTTCTATCTTTCCAAACAGCTTTAGGAGAATAGGTATGGTTTCTTCTTTAAACGTTTGATAAAATTCCCCTGGGAAGCCATCTGGCCCTGGACTCTTGTGTCTTGGGAGGTTTTTGATGACTGCTTCAATTTCCTCCCTGGTTATTGGCCTGTTCAGGTTTTCTATTTCTTCCTGTTCCAGTTTTGGTAGTTTGTGGCTTTCCAGGAATGCGTCCATTTCTTCTAGATTGCCTAATTTATTGGCGTATAGCTGTTCATAATATGTTTTTAAAATCGTTTGTATTTCCTTGGTGTTGGTAGTGATCTCTCCTTTCTCATTCATGATTTTATTAATTTGAGTCTTCTCTCTCTTCTTTTTAATAAGGCTGGCTAATGGTTTATCTATCTTATTAATTCTTTCAAAGAACCAACTCCTGGTTCTGTTGATCTGTTCCACAGTTCTTCTGGTCTCGATTTGGTTGTGTTCTGCTCTAATCTTTATTAACTCCCTTCTTCTCCTGGGTGTAGGATCTATTTGCTGTTTTTTCTCTAGCTCCTTTATGTGTAAGGTTAGCTTTTGTATTTGAGTTCTTTCCAGTTTTTGAATGCATGCTTGTATTGCGATGTATTTCCCCCTTAGGACTGCTTTTGCTGCATCCCAAAGATTTTGAACAGTTGTATCTTCATTCTCATTAGTTTCCATGAATCTTTTTAATTCTTCCTTAATTTCCTGGTTGACCCTTTTATCTTTTAGCAGGATGGTCCTTAACCTCCTCGTGTTTGAGGTCCTTCCAAACTTCTTGTTGTGATTTAGTTCTAATTTCAAGGCATTATGGTCTGAGAATATGCAGGGGACAATCCCAATCTTTTGGTATCGGTTCAGACCCGATTTGTGACCCAATATGTGGTCTATTCTGGAGAAAGTTCCATGTGCGCTTGAGAAGAATGTGTATTCAGTTGAGTTTGGATGTAAAGTTCTGTAGATATCTGTGAAATCCATCTGGTCCAGTGTATCATTTAAAGCTCTCGTTTCTTTGGAGATGTTGTGCTTAGAAGACCTATTGAGTATAGAAAGAGCTAGATTGAAGTCACCAAGTATAAGTGTATTATTATCTAAGTATTTCTTCACTTTGGTTAATAATTGATTGATATATTTGGCAGCTCCCACATTCGGAGCATATATATTGAGGATTGTTAAGTCCTCTTGTTGAATAGATCCTTTAAGTATGATATAGTGTCCCTCTTCATCTCTCACTACAGTCTTTGGGGTAAATTTTAGTTTATCTGATATAAGGATGGCTACCCCTGCTTTCTTTTGAGGACCATTCGAATGGTAAATGGTTCTCCAACCTTTTATTTTCAGGCTGTAGGTGTCCTTCTGTCTAAAATGAGTCTCTTGTAGACAGCAAATAGATGGGTCCTGCTTTTTTATCCAGTCTGAAACCCTGCACCTTTTGATGGGGTCATTAAGGCCATTCACGTTCAGAGTTGCTATTGAGAGATATGAGTTTAGTGTCATCATGATATCTATTCAGTCCTTGTTTTTGTGGACTGTTCCACTGAACTTCTTCTTAAAGGGGAATTTTAAGAGGCCCCCTTAAAATTTCTTGCAGAGCTGGTTTGGAGGTCACATATTCTTTTAGTTGCTGCCTGTCTTGGAAGCTCTTTATCTCTCCTTCCATTTTGAATGAGAGCCTTGCTGGATAAAGGATTCTTGGTTGCATGTTCTTCTCATTTAGGACGCTGAATATATCCTGCCAGCCCTTTCTGGCCTGCCAGGTCTCTGTGGAGAGGTCAGCTGTTACCCTAATACTCCTCCCCATAAAAGTCAGGGATTTCTTGTCTCTTGCTGCTTTAAGGATCTTCTCCTTATCTTTGGAATTTGCAAGCTTCACAATTAAATGTCGAGGTGTTGAACGGTTTTTATTGATTTTAGGGGGGGATCTCTCTATTTCCTGGATCTGAATGCCTGTTTCCCTTCCCAGATTAGGAAAGTTTTCAGCTAGAATTTGTTCAAATACATATTCTGGCCCTCTGTCCCTTTCGGCACCCTCGGGAACGCCAATTAAACGTAGGTTTTTCTTTCTCAGGCTGTCGTTTATTTCCCTTAATCTATCCTCATGGTCTTTTAATTGTTTGTCTCTTTTTTCCTCAGTTTCCCTCTTTGCTATCAACTTGTCTTCTAGGTCACTCACTCGTTCTTCCACCTCGTTAACCCTCGTCGTTAGGACTTCTAGTTTGGATTGCATCTCATTCAATTGATTTTTAATTTCTGCCTGATTAGCTCTAAATTCTGCAGTCATGAAGTCTCTTGAGTCCTTTATACTTTTTTCTAGAGCCACCAGTAGCTGTATAATAGTGCTTCTGAATTGGCTTTCTGACATTGAATTGTAATCCAGATTTTGTAACTCTGTGGGAGAGAGGACTGTTTCTGATTCTTTCTTTTGAGGTGAGGTTTTCCTTCTAGTCATTTTGCTCAGTGCAGAGTGGCCAAAAGCAAGTTGTATTGGGAAAAAGAGAAAAAGAGAGGAGAGAAAGAAGGAAAGAAAAGAGAAAGAGAAAAAAAGGGGAAGAAAAAAAAACGGAAAAAAAAAAGAAGAAAAAGAGAAAGAAAAAGAAAGGAGAAAAAAAAGGGGGTGGGGGAAGGAAACAAATCAAAAAGCAAAACAAAACAAAACAAAACAAAAACAAAAACAAAAAAAAAAAGGAACCACCGGGGAGTATCTTCTGATCCTTAAAAGTCCCTTGGCTTCTCCTGGAAGTTGTCAGTCTAGCTGGTGTTCTGGGGGAGGGGCCTGCTGTGCTGATTTTCAGGTGTGAGCACTTGGGGGAGCTGCTGTGCCCCTGCCTGGTGCAGGGCTCAGTGGGGGTTGTTTACCCCGTGAGGCCGCAGGAGGATCAGCCCCAGTGGCGGGGCCAGCTCTGGAAACCTGGATTCAGCTCCGGCAGGAACTCTTGTCTGCAGGGCCTGGAGGCTCCGGGGCGGGGCCGCTGATCTGCTCAGCTCGGGGCAGGAGCGTCCTCGCTGTCCTGGGCCCTCCTGGCCTCTGCCTGTCCCGGGGAGGCGGGATCCTGGGCTGTGTCCGGGCGTCCACGCTGTTGGATTCGCGCTCCCGGGCCACGCAACCCCCTCCGCGGAGCTGCCGCCCGAGCCCCCCCGAGCTGCTCCTGGAACCGCGCAGCCCCCTCCGCACGGAGCCTCTTCCTCTGCCCGAGCCCCTCCGAGCTGCTCCCGGGGCCCCGCAGCCCCCTCCGCGGAGCCGCCCCCGAGCCCCTCCGAGCTGCTCCTGGTCCCGCCGGGTCCCGCCGTGCGCGCTGCAGCCCTTAGGGAGCTCGGCGCACTCTCCTGGGCGCGCAGTTGCTGTTACTGTCTCAGGGAACCCGAGGGCATCCTCGCCCTCCTGGGTCCTGCTCCACCTCCCCGGGAGCCCCCTTCCGCCCGGGAAGGTTGGTGCAGCTCCTGCTCCTCCGGGACGGGGCTCTCCTGTCCTGGGGACACTCGCCCCGGCCTCAGCCCGGCTCCTCGCGGGGCCCCTCCCCCTTGGAGGCCTTTGTTTCTTTACTTCTTTTTCCCCGTCTTCCTACCTTGATAGAAGCGCGAACTCTTCTCACTGTAGCATTCCAGCTGGTCTCTCTTTAATTCTCAGGCCGAATTCATAGATTTTCAGGATGATTGGAAGGTTTTCTAGGTAATTTGGTGGAGACAGGTGATTTGGAGACCCTACTCTTCCGCCATCTTGCCCCTCCCCTAATTCTGAATTTTTTAAAAATGTAATTAAAGGTGGAATTTCCAAGAATTTTATTGCTTTGTTTTAAATAGGCATGACAAGTTCCCTTTCAGTGATGTGTCAGGGTAGTTTTTGATATTTGTCTCTTCCTTCAGAAACATCTCCTGTTGAGGAGTAGGGAGAGGCTGCTAGGACTATTTGCAGAACATTTGCCTTAACTTGGTGGTGAAAAATGTGGGTAATATCCTAAGAGTTCTTTAAAATGATACCATATTTGCATGTAGTAAGGTAGTGTCTTCAAGTCTGAGTGCTGAAATTCCTAGACTTATGTATCTTCCAACTCCTAATTTACAATAAAAGAACCACTATGGGACAGCCCAGGTGGCTCAGCGGGTTAGTGCTGCCTTCAGTCCAGGGTGTAATCCTGGACACCTGGGATACCTGAGTCTCGCATTGGGCTCCCGGCATGGAGCCCACTACTCCCACTGCCTGTGTTTCTGGCTGTCTCTCTCTCTCTCTCTCACCCTGTGACTGTCATAATAAAAAAAATAAACTCTTTTAGAAAAAGAATCAGTATGTACTGAAGTGAATGTACTGGATAGCCGTCCTTGCTACTGTCAGTTTGCACGAAGGGAACTCACAAGTTTTTGAAATTTTGCCTATTTTAATGGGTCTAAAAATAATTTCCTCTCTTTAAATAAGTTATGTCACGATTAATGAATTATTTAGCAAAACTGTAATTTCCTTTGAATGTCTATATTTCTTTCTGTGTTGTTTGGGAGCAAATATGTGGATCCTTATTACTTTTTTTTTTCTTGTTCTCTGGACAAAGCAGATGAAGGTCCACTTATTGTATAAGAAAAGAATGACAGGATTGCCTGGGTGGCTCAGTAGTTCACTGGTTGAGCATCTGCCTTTAGCTTAGTTCATGATCACGGGATCCCACATTAGGCTACCTAGAGGGACCCAGCCTCTCCTTTTGCCTATGTCAATGTCTCTGTCTCTCTCATGGATAAATAAATAAGATCTTTAAACATGAAAACAACTGAATTACAAGGGAACCTTAAATTATTTTAAGTCTTGACTAGGCCCAGGGGAAAACCAAAGGGGCCTTCGGTAAACTCCTAGGCCATGATTGTCCAGGAACACCTTTGTGCTGTTCTGGAGAGAGGGAAATGGATTAACCCTCTGATCCAAAGACAAATGGAGAAACGAGACCAAATATTCAGTATAGCGAAGCAAGTAGCTTTGGAAGAATTGATAACAGTTCAGCATCCTGGTGAGGACCTACCAGGAAGAAAAAGTAAATTGTTGATGATCCTGAGGTCTTGAACAAATCACTATCTTTCTTCATTTGGTGCCTTTCCTAACAATACAAAAATGGTACTAGCACAAGTGGAAGGTATATGAAATCTTATTTAAAAGGCTTTTAATTACAAGTCTGATCCTTATTTTCCACATCATAAGTTATTGGGGAAGTTTAGGTAATTGTTATGTTGGATGGCTCTTATCATTTCTATGTTGTGCTTTGTGCTCTGATTCTTTTACTTATGTAGATGTGATTTGTAGCCTGGGAATGTCAGGTACACTGCCAAATCCTTGTGAAAGTTATGTGTTCCCTTCAATGGAGGAGGCAAAATCATATGCAGAGCAGATATATATCAGTTATGAATAGACCCATGGGACCTCAAGTCATTGTCCTCGTGGTGTACATTCAATAATACAATTAAATTTGCAAAGTCTCTCCAAAGTAAATCTGCAGGGCAGGAGACACACAGAATCATAGAATAGTTGTTTCAGTTCAGGGGTCACAGGGTATGGTGACACAGGGGTGATTCAAGGAAAATCTGTGTGCTATTTGATACCTACAACTTACAGGATATATCTACTCCAAAGATGAGCATGAGAAACACGGATAGCATTCAGAAACAACTAGGAGTACCAGGATTTACCAGAAATTGGATGGGAATGACTGTTTATTTCTAGATAATTTATCTTAAATCCATAAGCCAACAGAGGAATCTGAGTGCTTCCTCTTTCCTTGTAACACCTTCATTTCTTTGAAATGGAGGATTTTTCTAAGTGTTGGTGTTCTTTTGCCAGGAAGACGTATCTTTTCTTTAGTATTTATTTTGTTTTCACTGTTTACAGATGACCTGGGTACTTCAATTGGGGTGTGGTACACCAAGATGTGTCACCTGCAGGCCCTTCCAATGCTCCTCTTGTCTCCTTTTTGTAATAAAGACCTTTGCAAATGTTCTATGAGTGTCTTGTGGTCCACGTAAGGGCTCCATTTCCATTTTTATATATGTTTATAAGTAAAGTCTGCAGTTTTGATTTTAGCTCAGTTGACTGCAGGAGATGAAAGAATTGCTATTTCAAGAGCACCTCTCTTTACTCATGAATGAAATGGAAAGCCATTTCCTAGTCTGCCTAGAATTTTTATGCCTGATTATTTAATTAGTTTGCTTTGTATTTTTTTAATTTTGCATGACTGTAGTAAGATACTGCCTTTTTGGAAGTAGTGCATTTTCAGGATATATCCACGTATAAATTAAAAAGGTGGTTTTATAATCTAATGGAGTTTATAAGAAATTCTGACCCCTTCCTCTATGACTTCTTCTTCCTTTATATAAGATCCTAATTTTGTTTTAGGAAAGCAATGTGGTCACCTGAAATATGAACTGACACATGAGTACATTTACTAAGTGCCATGGTTTATTTGGTCTTTAGATGATGGCAAGGGGGAATTCTTTGCTTGGGTTTGCGAGCTGCTTAAATATGGCCCAATATGAGTGGGCACTTCTATTCCTAATCGTGTGTGGGTCCAATACAGGACTGGATTCCAGAACCTGAGTTGATGTACTGAGACAGAGTCAGATGTTAAATTTCCTGAGACACACAGACCTCCAGGAAGGGTCCTGTTCAAAGAATTGGACTTAAAACCCTGACACAGTAGGGTCAAAAGAAGGATGAGAAGTCTGTAGAGGCTGGAATAGGAGAGAAAAGGAAGGAACATGAAAGGGGCCCACTTAGAGCAAGCTCAGCCAATGGCCACTACCTGGCAGTCCTTATTCTTAGCTGCTTATGAAGATACTGAGACCCACAGACAGTGGAACCTTGTGTGGCTTATATTTTATCCATTAAACCACCTAATCTACAGCCAAGTAACCACTTTCCTAATTAATTTATAGTAAGTGCTCATCAAGAGTTCTTCAGTTGAAGGGAAGCCATCTGCAGGCAGAGCTGCCATGTGACAGATGGTTTGGAATGTCATGGATTCTGAATCAGTCTGGAAGATGGGCAGACCACTCACTGGTCTTGGTCACTGAGAGTTGTCAGCTGGTCCCCAGAAGAACTCTATGGGAGAGAGCTGGTAGTGTGAATGCTGGGGAGGCTGGCAACAGGCTGGCAACAGTTGTGAATGCTGGGGAGGCTGGCAACAGCTTGTCTGGCCATTCTAAGAGGCTTTATTTGGGTAGGTGCATGGTGGTTTTGGTCAGCATGTGAGGTGGAACCTGAGTTAGATTTCACCTTCTTTTTGCTCACAGACCTCCCCCAGGATATTGATATCTCCCACAGTGAACCTAGTGCAGGAGGATTTGATGGAGAGACCGACAGAGATCAAGGCTCAGGGGTATTTGGTGTGAACTCAGGTGCCTCAGGGACATGTCAGGTGTTATGAGAACCTTCTTCAAACCGAAACACTTCCATTCTTCCTCTGGGACCCACCAGCCATCAGTTTGTTAACACTTGGTAAGTCACCCACATCATGCTCTTAATGAATCTGTTTTTCCATCATTCTCTATTTTTCAGCTAATAGAAGGTTTTGCTCACACAGTTTCTGCTAGAGCTGCTCTTGTTCAATTTAGGCACCACACCTTTGGAAATATTATCCCAATGACTTTCAGAAATAGTGTGAGCCCTTGTTTAATCAAGAGATCTATGTGGTAAAGAGGCCTTCCTGAACATGTTTAATTTCCTATCCCCAACTTTTTCTCTATATTTCTTTCCCCAAGGGACTGTTTGAATTTCTCCTTCTTTGTCTTTGAGTATTTGAGATTCCAAATACACATGACACCATGCAGTATTTGTCATACAACTCCTGGTTTATTTCATTTAACATAATGGCTTCCAGGGCCATCCATGTTGTCAACAATGTTAAGATTTCCTTCCATGAAGCAGAATAATATCCCACTGCATGCATAGACTCCATTTTCTTTATCCATTTGATCATTAGTAGACATGAGTTTCTTTCTGTAATATTACCTTTTGTGATTAGCACAGAGGAACATGCACAGATATCTGTCTAAAGTTCAGATTTCAATTTTGGGATGTGTTTACCAAAAGTCATTATATTGATGTATACAGAAGTTGATTTTTTAATTTTTTTGAGGGAATTCCATATTTTATGTCCTAGTAACTGCATCAATTTACATTCTCTCTTGGATATTTTAGGTATAGAGCAATTCTGTGTCCTATGTAAAGCCCCAGTGAATCAGATTCCCTGAATCAGGTGGCTCTGCTAGGAAAACAATTAGGAATGGGATCAAACTTTTGAGCTCAGTAAGGTTATCAGTCCTTCTTTTGGTGTTCTGACATTAAGCTGTCAACATATCATTCTATTTCAGTCCATTTCAATGAGTCTATATTCCAGAGCCTCCAAAAGAAACACATAGCCAAAGCTGTAAATCTATGTACCTACTCAGGTGAGCCAGAATATTTCATCTGGGAAAGCAAAAAGACATCGAATAAATGGCCCAATTGAAGGTATTATGGAAAGTCAATCATGGATTCAAATATCACTCTTCTAGGGACACCTGGTTGATTCAGTCATTCAAGTGTCCAACTCTTGATTTTGCACTAGATCATATTCTCATTTCCATGAGAGGTAGCTTTGGCCATAGATTTGTATTGCATATGGAATCTGTAAAGATTCTCTTCCCCCTTTCCTCTCCACCTCCAGTTATCACGCTCTCTCTTTCTCCGTGGCTCAAAAAAAAAAAAAAAAAAAAAAGAAGCATTACTCAAGTTTACTCAGTTTCTCATTCTTAGAAGAAAATTATTAAGCCATATTCATTTTTTTTTCCACTATCTTCCTTTATTTGTTTTTTTTTTTTTTTTATTGGTGTTCAATTTACTAACATACAGAATAACACCCAGTGCCCGTCACCCATTCACTCCCACCCCCCGCCCTCCTCCCCTTCTACCACCCCTAGTTCGTTTCCCAGAGTTAGCAGTCTTTACGTTCTGTCTCCCCTTCTGATATTTCCCACACATTTCTTCTCCCTTCCCTTATTTTCCCTTTCACTATTATTTATATTCCCCAAATGAATGAGAACATATAATGTTTGTCCTTCTCCGACTGACTTACTTCACTCAGCATAATACCCTCCAGTTCCATCCACGTTGAAGCAAATGGTGGGTATTTGTCATTTCTAATAGCTGAGTAATATTCCATTGTATACATAAACCACATCTTCTTTATCCATTCATCTTTCGTTGGACACCGAGGCTCCTTCCACAGTTTGGCTATAGTGGCCATTGCTGCTAGAAACATCGGGGTGCAGGTGTCCCGGCGTTTCATTGCATTTGTATCTTTGGGGTAAATCCCCAACAGTGCAATTGCTGGGTCGTAGGGCAGGTATATTTTTAACTGTTTGAGGAACCTCCACACAGTTTTCCAGAGTGGCTGCACCAGTTCACATTCCCACCAACAGTGTAAGAGGGTTCCCTTTTCTCCGCATCCTCTCCAACATTTGTTGTTTCCTGCCTTGTTAATTTTCCCCATTCTCACTGGTGTGAGGTGGTATCTCATTGTAGTTTTGATTTGTATTTCCCTGATGGCAAGTGATGCAGAGCATTTTCTCATATGCATGTTGGCCATGTCTATGTCTTCCTCTGTGAGATTTCTGTTCATGTCTTTTGCCCATTTCATGATTGGATTGTTTGTTTCTTTGGTGTTGAGTTTAATAAGTTCTTTATAGATCTTGGAAACTAGCCCTTTATCTGATATGTCATTTGCAAATATCTTCTCCCATTCTGTAGGTTGTCTTTGAGTTTTGTTGACTGTATCCTTTGCTGTGCAAAAGCTTCTTATCTTGATGAAGTCCCAATAGTTCATTTTTGCTTTTGTTTCTTTTGCCTTTGTGGATGTATCTTGCAAGAAGTTACTATGGCCGAGTTCAAAAAGGGTGTTGCCTGTGTTCTTCTCTAGGATTTTGATGGAATCTTGTCTCACATTTAGATCTTTCATCCATTTTGAGTTTATCTTTGTGTATGGTGAAAGAGAGTGGTCTAGTTTCATTCTTCTGCATGTGGATGTCCAATTTTCCCAGCACCATTTATTGAAGAGACTGTCTTTCTTCCAATGGATAGTCTTTCCTCCTTTATCGAATATTAGTTGCCCATAAAGTTCAGGGTCCACTTCTGGATTCTCTATTCTGTTCCACTGATCTATGTGTCTGTTTTTGTGCCAGTACCACACTGTCTTGATGACC
The DNA here is from genome assembly GCF_048164855.1 of Canis lupus baileyi. Classification (NCBI taxonomy): domain Eukaryota; kingdom Metazoa; phylum Chordata; class Mammalia; order Carnivora; family Canidae; genus Canis; species Canis lupus. The sequence continues at coordinate 25,532,272 of NC_132857.1, read as the reverse complement.
ACAGCTTTGTAGTACAACCTGAAATCTGGCATTGTGATGCCCCCAGATATGGTTTTCTTTTTTAAAATTCCCCTGGCTATTCGGGGTCTTTTCTGATTCCACACAAATCTTAAAATAATTTGTTCTAACTCTCTGAAGAAAGTCCATGGTATTTTGATAGGGATTGCATTAAACATGTATATTGCCCTGGGTAACATTGACATTTTCACAATATTAATTCTGCCAATCCATGAGCATGGAATATTTTTCCATCTCTTTGTGTCTTCCTCAATTTCTTTCAGAAGTGTTCTATAGTTTTGAGGGTATAGATCCTTTACATCTTTGGTGAGGTTTATTCCTAGGTATCTTATGCTTTTGGGTGCAATTGTAAATGGGATTGACTCCTTAATTTCTCTTTCTTCAGTCTCATTGTTAGTGTATAGAAATGCCACTGACTTCTGGGCATTGATTTTGTATCCTGCCACGCTACCGAATTGCTGTATGAGTTCTAGCAATCTTGGGGTGGAGACTTTTGGGTTTTCTATGTAGAGTATCATGTCATCGGCGAAGAGAGAGAGTTTGACTTCTTCTTTGCCAATTTGAATGCCTTTAATGTCTTTTTGTTGTCTGATTGCTGAGGCTAGGACTTCCAGTACTATGTTGAATAGCAGTGGTGAGAGTGGACATCCCTGTCTTGTTCCTGATCTTAGGGGAAAGGCTCCCAGTGCTTCCCCATTGAGAATGATATTTGCTGTGGGCTTTTGGTAGATGGCTTTTAAGATGTCGAGGAATGTTCCCTCTATCCCTACACTCTGAAGAGTTTTGATCAGGAATGGATGCTGTATTTTGTCAAATGCTTTCTCTGCATCCAATGAGAGGATCATATGGTTCTTGGTTTTTCTCTTGCTGATATGATGAATCACATTGATTGTTTTACGGGTGTTGAACCAGCCTTGTGTCCCAGGGATAAATCCTACTTGGTCATGATGAATAATTTTCTTAATGTACTGTTGGATCCTATTGGCCAGTATCTTGTTGAGAATTTTTGCATCCATGTTCATCAGGGATATTGGTCTGTAATTCTCCTTTTTGGTGGGGTCTTTGTCTGGCTTTGGAATTAAGGTGATGCTGGCTTCATAGAACGAATTTGGAAGTACTCCATCTCTTTCTATCTTTCCAAACAGCTTTAGGAGAATAGGTATGATTTCTTCTTTAAACGTTTGATAAAATTCTCCTGGGAAGCCATCTGGCCCTGGACTCTTGTGTCTTGGGAGGTTTTTGATGACTGCTTCAATTTCCTCCCTGGTTATTGGCCTGTTCAGGTTTTCTATTTCTTCCTGTTCCAGTTTTGGTAGTTTGTGGCTTTCCAGGAATGCGTCCATTTCTTCTAGATTGCCTAATTTATTGGCGTATAGCTGTTCATAATATGTTTTTAAAATCGTTTGTATTTCCTTGGTGTTGGTAGTGATCTCTCCTTTCTCATTCATGATTTTATTAATTTGAGTCTTCTCTCTCTTCTTTTTAATAAGGCTGGCTAATGGTTTATCTATCTTATTAATTCTTTCAAAGAACCAACTCCTGGTTCTGTTGATCTGTTCCACAGTTCTTCTGGTCTCGATTTCGTTGAGTTCTGCTCGAATCTTTATTAACTCCCTTCTTCTCTTGGGTGTAGGATCTATTTGCTGTTTTTTCTCTAGCTCCTTTATGTGTAAGGTTAGCTTTTGTATTTGAGTTCTTTCCAGTTTTTGAATGGATGCTTGTATTGCGATGTATTTCCCCCTTAGGACTGCTTTTGCTGCATCCCAAAGATTTTGAACGGTTGTATCTTCATTCTCATTAGTTTCCATGAATCTTTTTAATTCTTCCTTCATTTCCTGGTTGACCCTTTTATCTTTTAGCAGGATGGTCCTTAACCTCCATGTGTTTGAGGTCCTTCCAAACTTCTTGTTGTGATTTAGTTCTAATTTCAAGGCATTATGGTCCGAGAATATGCAGGGGACAATCCCAATCTTTTGGTATCGGTTCAGACCCGATTTGTGACCCAATATGTGGTCTATTCTGGAGAAAGTTCCATGTGCCCTTGAGAAGAATGTGTATTCAGTTGAGTTTGGATGTAAAGTTCTGTAGATATCTGTGAAATCCATCTGGTCCAGTGTATCATTTAAAGCTCTCGTTTCTTTGGAGATGTTTTGCTTAGAAGACCTATCGAGTATAGAAAGAGCTAGATTGAAGTCACCAAGTATAAGTGTATTATTATCTAAGTATTTCTTCACTTTGGTTAATAATTGATTTATATATTTGGCAGCTCCCACATTCGGAGCATATATATTGAGGATTGTTAAGTCCTCTTGTTGAATAGATCCTTTAAGTATGATATAGTGTCCCTCTTCATCTCTCACTACAGTCTTTGGGGTAAATTTTAGTTTATCTGATATAAGGATGGCTACCCCTGCTTTCTTTTGAGGACCATTCGAATGGTAAATGGTTCTCCAACCTTTTATTTTCAGGCTGTAGGTGTCCTTCTGTCTAAAATGAGTCTCTTGTAGACAGCAAATAGATGGGTCCTGCTTTTTTATCCAGTCTGAAACCCTGCGCCTTTTGATGGGGTCATTAAGCCCGTTCACATTCAGAGTTACTATTGAGAGATATGAGTTTAGTGTCATCATGATATCTATTCAGTCCTTGTTTTTGTGGACTGTTCCACTGAACTTCTTCTTAAAGGGGAATTTTAAGAGGCCCCCTTAAAATTTCTTGCAGAGCTGGTTTGGAGGTCACATATTCTTTTAGTTGCTGCCTGTCTTGGAAGCTCTTTATCTCTCCTTCCATTTTGAATGAGAGCCTTGCTGGATAAAGTATTCTTGGTTGCATGTTCTTCTCATTTAGGACCCTGAATATATCCTGCCAGCCCTTTCTGGCCTGCCAGGTCTCTGTGGAGAGGTCTGCTGTTACCCTAATACTCCTCCCCATAAAAGTCAGGGATTTCTTGTCTCTTGCTGCTTTAAGGATCTTCTCCTTATCTTTGGAATTTGCAAGCTTCACAATTAAATGTCGAGGTGTTGAACGGTTTTTATTGATTTTAGGGGGGGATCTCTCTATTTCCTGGATCTGAATGCCTGTTTCCCTTCCCAGATTAGGAAAGTTTTCAGCTAGAATTTGTTCAAATACATATTCTGGCCCTCTGTCCTTTTCGGCGCCCTCGGGAACCCCAATTAAACGTAGGTTTTTCTTCCTCAGGCTGTCGTTTATTTCCCTTAATCTATCTTCATGGTCTTTTAATTGTTTGTCTCTTTTTTCCTCAGTTTCCCTCTTTGCTATCAACTTGTCTTCTAGGTCACTCACTCGTTCTTCCACCTCGTTAACCCTCGTCGTTAGGACTTCTAGTTTGGATTGCATCTCATTCAATTGATTTTTAATTTCTGCCTGATTAGCTCTAAATTCTGCAGTCATGAAGTCTCTTGAGTCCTTTATGCTTTTTTCTAGAGCCACCAGTAGCTGTATAATAGTGCTTCTGAATTGGCTTTCTGACATTGAATTGTAATCCAGATTTTGTAACTCTGTGGGAGAGAGGACTGTTTCTGATTCTTTCTTTTGAGGTGAGGTTTTCCTTCTAGTCATTTTGCTCAGTGCAGAGTGGCCAAAAGCAAGTTGTATTGGGAAAAAGAGAAAAAGAGAGGAGAGAAAGAAGGAAAGAAAAGAGAAAGAGAAAAAAAAAGGGAAGAAAAAGAAAAAAAAACGAAAAAAAAAAAAAAGAAGAAAAAGAGAAAGAAAAAGAAAGGAGAAAAAAAAAAGGGGGTGGGGGAAGGAAACAAATCAAAAAGCAAAACAAAACAAAAACAAAAACAAAAACAAACAAACAAAAAAAGAACCACCGGGGAGTATCTTCTGATTCTGTGTACTTTAAGTCCCTTGGCTTCTCCTGGAAGTTGTCCGTCTAGCTGGTGTTCTGGGGGAGGGGCCTGTTGTGCTGATTTTCAGGTGTTAGCAGTTGGGGGAGCTGCTGTGCCCCTGCCTGGTGCAGGGCTCGGTGGGGGTTGTTTACCCCGTGAGGCCGCAGGAGGAACAGCCCCAGTGGCGGGGCAGCTCTGGAAACCTGGATTCAGCTCCGGCAGGAACTCCGTCTGCAGGGCCTGGAGGCTCCGGGGCGGGGCCGCTGATCTGCTCAGCTGGGGCAGGAGCGTCCTCGCTGTCCTGGGCCCTCCCGGCCTCTGCCTGTCCCGGGGGAGGCGGGATCCTGGGCTGTGTCCCGGCGCCCTGTGCTCCGGAGCCTGCGCTGGTGGATTCGCGCTCCCGGGCCGCGCAGCCCCCTCCGCGGAGCCGCCGCCCGAGCCCCTCCGAGCTGCTCCTGGAACCGCGCAGCCCCCTCCGCACGGAGCCTCTTCCTCTGCCCGAGCCCCTCCGAGCTGCTCCCGGGGCCGCGCAGCCCCCTCCGCGGAGCCGCCGCCCAAACCCCTCCGAGCTGCTCCGGGTCCCGCCGGGTCCCCCGTGCGCGCTGCAGCCCTTAGGGAGCTCGGCGCACTCTCCTGGGCGCGCAGTTGCTGTTACTGTCCCCGGGAGCCCGAGGGCATCCCCGCCCTCCTGGGTCCTGCTCCAACTCCCCGCGAACCCCTTTCCCCCGGGAAGGTCGGTGCAGCTCCTGCTCCTCCGGGACGGGGCTCTCCTTTCCTGGGGACACTCGGCCCCGGCCTCAGCCCGGCTCCTCGCGGGGCCCCTCCTCCTTGGAGGCCTTTGTTTCTTTACTTCTTTTTCCCCGTCTTCCTACCTTGATAGAAGCGCGAACTCTTCTCACTGTCGCATTCCAGCTGGTCTCTCTTTAAATCTCAGGCCGAATTCATAGATTTTCAGGATAATGTGAAGGTTTTCTAGGTAGTTTGGTGGAGACAGGTGATTTGGAGACCCTACTCTTCCGCCATCTTGCTCCTCCCCCCCATATTCATTTTGTTTTACATGTGAAAATTCAAATTAACTACTGAGACATTGTCTATAATGAGAATAGTCCATTTGCATTCTCAAATCAAGGTCAGTAAATTTTGTAAGGAATGATTTATTTATTTATTCATTTATCTATTTATTTAAGGGAGAGAAAAGAAAAGGGATGGAAAGAGAGAGGCATGAGAAGGGAGAAGGTTAGAAGGAGAAATAGGCTACCCAAGAGGAAGGAGTACAAAATGGAGCGAATCCTAAACATGGGATCATGCCTTGTCCCCATGGTGTACAAATAAGTGACTGTCTCCACTAATACTTCACAATGTGATTCATCATATCAGCAGAGAAAAAACAAGAAACATATGCTTCTCTCAATAGTTGAAGAGAAAGCATTTGACAAAATACAGCATCCATTCCTGGTCAAAATTATTCAGAGTGTAGGAATAGAGGGAACATTCCTCAACATATTAAAAGCCATCTATGGAAAGCCCACAGCAAATATCATTCTCAATGGGGAAGCACTGGGAGCCTTTCCCCTAAAATCAGGAGCAAGAACAAGACAGGGATGTCCACTCTCACCACTGCTATTCAACATAGTACTGGAAGTCCTAGCCTCAGCAATCAGACAACAAAAAGAAATAAAAGGCAATCAAATTGTCAAAGAAGAAGTCAAACTCTCCCTCTTCACCAATGACATGATACTCTACTTAAAAAACCAAAAAGACTCCACCCCAAGATTGCTAGAACTCCTACAGCAATTTGGCAGTGTGGCAGGATAGAAAATCAACAACCAGAAGTCAGTGGCATTTCTATACACTAACAATGAAACAGAAGAAAGAGAAGTTAAAGAGTCAATCCCATTTACAATTGCACCTAAAAGCATAAGATACCTAGGAATAAATATAACCAAAGAGTTAAACGATCTATACCCTAAAAACTACAGAACACTTTGGAAAGAAATTGAAGAAGGCACAAAGGGATGGAAAAATATTCCATGCTCATGGGTTGGAAGAATTAATATTGTGAAAATGTCACTGTTACCCATGTCAATTTATGGGTTTAATGCAATCCCTATCAAAATACCATGGACTTTCTTCAGAGAGTTGGAACAAATTATTTTAAGATTTGTGTGAAATCAGAAAAGACCCCGAATAGTCAAGGGAATTTTAAAAGAGAAAACCATAGCTGAGGGCATCACAATGCCAGATTTCAGGTTGTACTATAAAGCTGTGGTCATCAAGACAGTGTGGTACTGGCACAAAAACAGACACATAGATCAATGGAACAGAATAGAGAATCCAGGAGTGGACCCTCAACTTTATGGTCAACTAATATTTGACAAAGGAGGAAAGAGTATCCAGTGGAAAAAAGACAGTCTCTTCAAATGGTGATGGGAAAATTGGTCATCCACATGAAGAAGAATGAAACCACTCTCTTTCACCATACACAAAGATAAACTCAAAATGGATGAAAGATCTAAATGTGAGGCAAGATTCCATCAAAATCCTAGAGGAGAACACTGGCAACACCCTTTTTGAACTCGGTCACAGTAACTTCTTGCTAGATACATGCACAAAAGCAAAAGAAACAAAAGCAAAAATGAACTATTGGGACTTCATCAAGATAAGATGTTTTTGCACAGCAAAGGATACAGTCAACAAAACTAGAAGACAACCTACAGAATGGGAGAAGATATTTGCAAATGATGTATCAGATAAAGGGCGAGTTTCCAAGATCTATAAAGAACTTATTAAACTCAACAGCAAAGAAACAAACAGTCCAGTCATTAAATGGGCAAAAAACATGAACAGAAATCTCACAGAGGAAGACATAGACGTGGCGAACAAACACGTGAAAAACTGCTCTGCATCACTTGCCATCAGGGAAATACAAATCAAATCACAATGAGGTACCACCTCACACCGGTGAGAATAGGGAAAATTAACAGCAGGAAACCACAAATGTTGGAGCAGATGTAGAGAAAGGGGAACACTCCTGCACTCTTGGTGGGTATGTGAACTGGTGCAGCCACTCTGGAAAACTGTGTGGAGGTTTCCAAAGAATTTAAAATAGATCTGCTCTACCACCCAGCAATTGCACTGTTGGGGATTTACTCCAAAGATACAGATGCAATGAAATGCCTGGACACCTGCACCCTGATGATTGTAGCAGCAATGTACACAATAGCCAAACTGTGGAAGGAGCCTCGGTGTCCATTGAAAGATGAATGGATAAAGAAGACGTGGTTTATGTGTATTATTGAATATTACACAGCCATTAGGAAAGACAAATACCCACCATTTGCTTAGACGTGGATGGAACTGGAGGTTATGCTGAGTGAGATAAGTCAATCAGAGAAGGACAAACATTATTAGGTCTCATTCATTTGGGGAATATTAAAAATAGTGAAAAGAAATAAAGGGGAAATGAAAAAGAATGAGTGGGAACTATCAGGGAGGGAGACAGAACATGAGAGATTCCTAACTGGGAAATGAACTTGGGGTGGTGAAAGGGGAGGTGGTTGGGGGTTGGGGGTGACTGGGTGTCAGACACTGAGGGGGGCACTTGATGGGATGAGCACTGGGTGTTATTCTATATGTTGGCAAATTGAACACCAATAAAAAGTAAACATAATAAAAAATACCTTAAAAATGAAATGTGATCATTAAAAATAGTTATTTTTAAACTAATATTTGGATGTTAATCTAGGTAAAACACTAGCAAATATAAGTCTCTTACTGTTTTTAATCAATAGTTGGTACCACCTAGAATAAAAGTGATCTTTACTATTCTGAATGACTTTAGGAAGCCAGATGGAATGCAGTGTCTGAGATAATGATGCCAAAGTATGTGAAAGGACACCTGGAGGAAGTTGTTTGTCCCGAAGGATGTGTCTCTCCAGTCCATTCAGGATGATGACTACAACATTCCTCAAACAAGCAGGAGAAACTGCTGTTTAGAGAAAGTAACCCATCACACTCTTTATAACCAGCTTCGGTGTTGCCAAAGGGAGCATCCTCTCAAATATGTTAATTGTTGGCAAGAGGCAAACAGCCCTCCTCCCAGCAGGACTATGTTGTATTTCACCTCAAAAGGACAGTGTCTGAATTTCATCAGAATTTGTGTGGAAAGGAAGCAAGAAAGCAACACTTGTTTCAGTCAAAGATACTCAAGCTCCCTTTGACATTATATATTTGATCTTCTGTGTTGTTCTTGATGAACACTTACATTCAGAAAGGATCATAGGGTGCTTTTGAAAGGACGCAGAGTACCCATCAGTACGTTGGTCATGCTGCTCAGTAATAACTCAGATGGGGGTGCCTGAGCTTGTCAGTCAGTTTAGAGTCTGCCTTTGTTTTAGATCAGGCTGTCTGGGACCTGAAATATAGCCTACCAAGGATTTCCTTTCTCAGTGAGTGTTTTTTTTTTCCTGTCCAACTATCCTTCTTACCTCTCCTGCTCACTGCCCGCTTACCTCTCCAGCTCACTGTCTCTCAAATACATAAAGAAGTATTTTAATAAAATTAAAGAATAATCTGGGGCTGTGAATCACTATGAATAGAGGGCTACTGAACATGATGCATTTGCTTACCAAGCATGGGCTAAACTGCCACAGTTGGAACACTCATCATGTTAGGACTATAAAACATCCTGTACTATGAGATTTTGTATTTTTGAAACCCGAGTTACATCTCTCAAGTTCACTGAATGAGCAACACGAATACCTTAACTCAAGAAGGAATAAATGCATGTGAGAAAAAATTCCACTACCACACAGCTTATAATCTCCCCTTCAAACCCCCATGAAAATGGTCCACACACCTATGAAATACATTGTTCCTTATCATATCTGAATTCCCTCCAAAAGGGAAAAGAAGTCCAATTTCTAATTCAGGAAAACAGGCAAACATTCCATAGAAGAAATTGGAGACTCCTTCATTGATTTCTTGAGGGAAATTCTTGCACCAAACACTTGGCAATATTTAGGAGGATGCAGATTACTTGTCAATGCATTGGATGTGGTGTTCAGGAATTACTGAGATATCACTGTTTATATGGATAAATAATAAGACTGTATTGTAGTGAGTTACTAATAAGCATCATATGAGGGTGTGGGGGGCCATCCTTCTTGGTGGATAAAATACCTTCAGTTCAGGCCAAGGTCCCAGTGTTCCAGGATCCATCCCATATTTGGGGACCTGCTCAGCTCGAAATGTGCTTCACCCTTACCCTCTGCCCTTCTCTTTTCTTATGATCTCCCTGTCTCAAATAATTAAATAAAATTTTCCATAAAAGTTAATGACAACTTCAAGGAGACTGGCATACTGCATGAATAGAACTGATCTGCACATCCATTCCATTGATGAGTTCCCATAACTCATGCAGCTTATTGTGAAACCCAACTAAAAGTTCCTACCCTCTGGACATCTGGCAAAATCATTTCTGTGTCTGTAGATCCACATATACTTTCCTGTCTTTTGTAATTTTTTTCACTTGAATTTACCCATAATCTTGGTAGGTTTGTTTCAGTGCTAGAAATTATTCTTTTGTTCTATTTAGTATAGTACTCTACTGTATTTATTCACTAATCAGGTTTTTTTTAAAAAGATTTTATTTATTTATTCATGAGAGGCACACAGAGAGAGGCAAAGAATAAGAAGAGGGTGAAGCAGGCTACCTTCAGGAACACTGTTGCAAGACATAATCCTAGGACCATGGTATCATGACCCGAGCCAAAGGCAGAGACACTCAACCACTGAGACACCCAGGTGCACCACTATTGAATTTGGATGAAAATACTCCATCTGGGAGAAATTCAGCTACTGGAACCTTACCATTTGCCAATAGCTATAGCAGTGAAAATGTTTGGGAGGGACAGGCTTCCCATTATCCATTAAAGATGTCATAGAAATCAAAAGTACTGCATAGGGATTATGATCAATCGAATTGTAATAGTGCTCTATAGGGAAATATGGTATAAACACTTGTGGTGTGCACAGTAAAGTATATAATACCACACAGTATTATGGTATTATATAGGTTATATATAATATATGTAGTACACATGAAAATAATGTAACCTTGTGTGTCATCTCAATTTCAATTAAAAGTAGTAATAATGTGGACATCTGGCTGGTTCCTTTGGGCATCTACTTTGGGCTCTTGTCCTGATCTAGGGTCCATTATGTATCCAGTGTCTTTGGGTACATAATGGCATGAATTTGTCAAAACACACATGAATGCATAACACGGAGCAGTCATTAATATATGTGGTCAACTTCAGTGATAATGTCTCTACCCTGGCTTGTTCTTTGCGATAAAATTTCCACAATAAATTAGGTGTGTATGATCATAGGAGTTGTGTATCAAGGGATAGGTTGATATGGAAATTTTTAAATGATATCTGGCATTATGATATCAATTTAACCGTAATCTCAGTAATAACACTCTTTATTAAAATATAATCAGAGATCTTACTTTGTTAGTATTTTACACAAACTAGGGTCAAATATTAGCTGCACAAAACCTCCCTTATAATCTGATCAAATTTGGGTGGTAAAATCAGATTTACCCTTTTGGGTATACACTAATGACTGATCATTTAAGTTAAGAATTTCACATGTGAAACAAATAATACAGCTTAGTATAATTCTTTGCACTATGGTGTCCTGATCACAGTAGAAGAATGATTCCTTTATCTTTTTGTAAAGAGAGTAAAAGAGAAAGTTAAGTAGGAGGGAGGTAGAGGAAAAGGAAGAGAGAATATTAGGGAAGCTCCACCATCAGCATGTAGCCCAACCTAGGATAATCTGATAACCTGAGGTCATGACCTGAGATGAATCCAGGAGACAGACACATATCTGAATGATCCAACTCTGTGCCCTGGAATAAGTTTTCTTGATTCAACTTAAGGAATGAATTTCCATGTTACTTTCTTTTTTTTTTCCACATTACTTTCAATTGACTATTACTGGTTGTATTTTGGTTTTACCCCAAGCATTAAGTCGTTTGGTTCAGGGTTGTGTCCCCATAGATCCACTTTGTTTACACAGCATGGAGTTAGGACAGGAACACGCAGTTGTTGTAAAAGAAGTTATGGGGGCAAATGCCTGAAAATTTCATGAGTCTGTGATTCAGATCTACAAAACTGGGAAAACACTCACCCTGTAATAAATCTGCTATGAAAGGGGAAGAAAAATCTTGAAAGTAGAGGAAAAGGAGACATTAACCATAATAGAATATGAGTTCCAAGGACCATGAGTTCTCAGAGAAGAGAGGTCAAAAGACACAGCAATGGTGACACATAGTGTAGAAAGAAAACATCTCTAAACCAAGGTCATTATGTTCAGGTAAGATAGCATTAAAGAATGCAGCCAAAAGGAAAATGAGAATTAAAACAACAAGTCAGCAGACAAGCAGGTGTAAAAACTGGAAGAATCAATCACTGGTAATGTATATATTTAATTATTTCATTTTTAAAAAGTAGATATTTTTATCGACATTCATATTTATTATTTTTATTTTATATTTATATATTTATTTTTAATGGTGTTCAATTTGCCTACATATAGAATATCAACCGGTGCCCACCCCATCAAGTGTCCCGCTCAGTGCACATCACCCAGTCATCCCCACCCCGGCCCACCTCCCTTCCAACACCGCTAGTTCATTTCCCAGATTTAGGAGACTCTCATGTTCTGTGTCCCTTTCTGATATTTACCACTCTATTTTTCTCATTTCCCCTTTATTCCTTTCACTATTTTTTATATTCCCCAAGTGAATCAGACCTTATAATATTTGTTCTTCTCCTATTGACTTATTTCACTCAGCATAACACATTCCAGTTTCTTCCATGTCGAAACAAATGGTGGGTATTTGTCGATTCCAATGGCTGAGTATTATTCCATTGAATACATAAACCACATCTTCTTTATCAATTTATCTTTCGATGGACACCGAGTCTTCTTCCACAGTCTGGATATTCTGGACATTGCTGCTATAAACATTGGGGTGCTGGTGTCCTGGTGTTTCATTGCATCTGTACCTTTGGGGTAAATCCCAAAGTGCAATTGTTGGGTCATAGGACAGATCTACTTTTAACACTTTGAGGACCCTCCACACAGTTTTCCAGAGTGGTTGCACCAGTTCACATTCCCACCAACAGAACAAGAGGGTTCTCCTTTCTCCACATCCTCTCCAACATTTGTTGTTTGGTGCCTTGGTAATTTTCTCCATTCCACTGGTGTGAGGTGGTATCTCATTAAGGTTTTGATTTGTATTTAACTGATGGCAAGTGATGCAGAGCATTTTCTATGAGCTTATTGGCCATGTCTATGTCTTCCTCTGTGAGATTACTGTTCCTGTCTTTTGCCCATTTCAAGATTGGATTGTTTGTTTCTTTGCTGTTCAGTATAATAAGTTCTTTATAGATCTTGAATACTAGTCCTTTACTGATACGTCATTTGCAAATATCTTCTCCCATTCTGTAGGTTGTCTTTTAGTTTTGTTGACTGTATCCTATGCTGTGCAAAAGCTTCTTATCTTGACAAAGTCCAAATAGTTCATTTTTGTTTCTTTTGCCTTCGTGGATGTATCTTGCAAGAAGTTACTGTGGATGAGTTCAAAAAGGGTGTTGCCCATGTTCTCCTCTAGGATTTTGATGGAATCTTGTCTCCCATTTAGATCTTTCATCAGTTTTGAGTTTATCTTTGTGTATGGTGCAAGAGAGTGGTCTAGTTTCATTCTTCTGCATGTGGATGTCCAATTTTCCCAGCACCATTTATTGAAGAGACTGTCTTTCTTCTAGTGGATAGTCTTTCCTCCTTTAACGAATATTAGTTGACCATAAAGTTGAGGGTCCACTTCTGGATTCTTTATTCTGTTCCATTGATCTATGTGTCTGTTTTTGTGCCAGTACCACACTGTCTTTTTTTAGGGTAGATCCTTTCCTTCTTTGGTTGGGTTTATTCCTAGGTATCTTATGCTTTTGGGTGCAATATCACCCAAAATTGTAAATGGGATTCACTCCTTAATTCCTCTTTCTTCAGTCTAATTGTTAGTGTATAGAAATGCCACTGACTTCTCACCATTGATTTTGTATCCTGCCACGTGACCAAATTGCTGTCTGAGTTCTAGCAATCTTGGTGTGGAGGCTTTTGGGTTTTCTAAGTAGAGTATCATGTCATTAGTGAAGAGGGAGAGTTTGACTTCTTTCCCAGTTTGAATGCCTTTAATGTCTTTTTGTTGTCTGATTGCTGAGGCAATCACTTCCAGTAATATGTTGAATAGCAGTGGTGAGAGTGGACATCCCTGTCTTGTTCCTGATCTTAGGGGAAAGGCTCCCAGTGCTTCCCCATTGAGAATGATATTTGCTGTGGGCTCTTCGCAGATGGCTTTTATTATGTTGAGGAATGTTCCCTCTAACCCTACACTCTGAAGAGTTTTGGTCAGGAATGGACGCTGTATTTTGTCAAATGCTTTCTCTGCATCTATTGAGAGGATCATATGGTTCTTGGTTTTTCTCTTGATGATATGATGAATCACATTGATTGTTTCACGACTGTTGAACCAGCCTTGTGTTCTGGGAATAAATCTTACTTGGTCATGGTGAATAATTTTCTTAATGTACTGTTGGATCCTATTGACTAGTATCTTGTAGAGAATTTTTGCATCCATGTTCATCAGGGATATTGGTCTGTAATTCTCCATTTTTGGTGGGGTCTTTTCTGGGTTTGGAATTAAGGTGATGCTGCCTAATAGAACAATTTTGGAAGTATTCCATCTCTTTCTATCTTTCCAAACACCGTTAGTAGAAAAGGTATGGTTTCTTCTTTAAATGTTTGATAGAATTCCCCTAGGAAGCCATCTGACCCTGGACTTTTGTGCCTTGGGAAGTTTTTGATGACTGCTTCAATTCCCCCCCCCCGCCCCCCCCGGTTATTGACCTGTTCAGGTTTTTTATTTCATCCTGTTCCAGTTTGGGTTTTGTAGCTTTCCAGAAATGTGTCCATTTCTTCTAGATTGCCTAATTTATTGGCTTGAGGTTGTTCATAATATGTTTTTAAAACCATTTGTATTTCCTTGCTGTTGGTAGTGATCTTTCCTTTCTCATTCATGAAATTATTAATTTGAGTCATCTCTCTCTTCTTTTTAATAAGGCTGGCTAATGTTTTATCTATCTAATTAATTCTTTCAAAGAACCAAACCCTGGCTTTGTTGATCTGTTCCACAGTTCTTCTGGTTCCGATTTTGTTGAGTTCTGCTCGAATCTTTATTTACTCTCTTCTTCTGCTGGGTGTAGGATCTATTTGCTGTTTTTTCTCTAGCTCCTTTATGTGTAAGGTTAGCTTTTGTATTTGAGTTCTTTCCAGTTTTTGAAAGGATGATTGTATTGCAATGTATTTCTCCCTTTGGACTACTTTTGCTGCATCCCAAGTATTTTGAATGGTTGTATCTTCATTCTCATTAGTTTCCATGAATCTTTTTAATTCTTCCTTAATTTCCTGGTTGACCCTTTCATCTTTTAGCAGGATGGTCCTTAACCTCCACGTGTTTGAGGTCCTTCCAAGTTTCTTGTTGTGATTTAGTTCTAATTTCAAGGCATTATGGTATGAGAATATGCAGGGAATGATCCCAGTCTTTCGGTATCAGTTCAGACCTGTTTTGTGACCCAGTGTGTGGTCTATTCTGGAGAAAGTTCCATGTGCACTTTAAAAGAATGTGTATTCAGTTGAGTTTGGATGTACAGTTCGGTAGATATCTGTGTAATCCATCTGGTCCAGTGTATCATTTAAAGCTCTCATTTCTTTGGAGATGTTGTGCTTAGAAGACCTATTGAGTATAGAAAGAGCTAGATTGAAGTCACCAAGTATAAGTGTATTATTATCTAAGTATTTCTTCACTTTGGTTAATAATTGATTTATATATTTGGCAGCTCCCACAATTGAGGCATGTATATTGAGGATTGTTAAGTCCTCTTGTTGGATAGATCCTTTAATATGACATAGTGTCCCTCTTCATCTCTCTCTACAGTCTTCGGGGTAAAGTTTAGATTTTCTGATATAAGGATGGCTACCCCTGCTTTCTTTTGAGGACTATTTGAATGGCAAATGGTTCTCTAACCTTTTATTTTCAGGCTGTAGGTGTCCTTCTGTGTAATTGAGTCTCTTGTAGACAGCAAATAGATGGGTCTTGCTTTTTTATCCAGTCTGAAACACTGCACCTTCTGATGGGGTCATTAAGCCCGTTCACGTTCAGAGTTACTACTGACAGATATGAGTTTATTCTCATCATGATATCTATTCAGTCCTTGTTTTTGTGGATTGTTCCACTGAACTTCTTCTTAAAGGGGAATTTTAAGAGTCCCCTTAAAATTTCTTGCAGAGCTTGTTTGGAGGTCACATATTCTTTCAGTTCCTGCCTGTCTTGGAAGCTCTTTATCTGTCCTTCTATACTGAATGAGAGCCTTGCTGGATAAAGTATTCTTGGTTGCATGTTTTTCTCATTTAGGACCCTGAATATATCCTGCCTGCCCATTTCTGGCCTGCAGGTCTCTGTGGAGAGGTCTACTGTTACCTTATCTCCTCCCCATAAAACTCAGGGATTTCTTGTCTCTTGCTGGTTTAAGGATCTTCCCTTTATCTTTGGAATTTGCAAGCTTAACTATTAAATGTCAACATGTTGAACGGTTTTCGTTGATTTTAGGGGGGGATCTCTCTATTTCCTGGGTCTGAATGCCTGTTTCCCTTCCCAGATTAGGAAAGTTTTCAGCTATGATTTGTCCAAATACGTATTCTGGACTTCTCTCCCTTTCGGTGCCCTCGGGAACCCCAATTAAACGTAGGTTTTTCTTCCTGAAGCTGTCGTTTATTTCCCTTAATCTATCTTCATGATCTTTTAATTGTTTGTCTCTTTTTTCCTCAGTTTCCCTCTTTGCCATCAGCTTGTCTTCTATATCACTCACTCATTCTTCCACCTTGTTAACCCTCATCGTTAGGACTTCTAGTTTGGATTGCATCTCATTCAATTGATTTTAATTTCTGCCTGATTAGATCTAAATTCTGCAGTCATGAAGTCTCTTGAGTCCTTTATGCTTTTTTCTAGAGCCACCAGTAACTGTATGATAATGCTTCTGGTTTGGCTTTCTGACATTGAATTGTATTCCAGATTTTGTAACTGTGTGGGAGAGAGGACTGTTTCTGATTCTTTCGTTTGAGGTGAGGTTTTCCTTCTAGTCAATTTGCTGAGTGCCATGTGGCTGAAAACACGTTGAATTTCTCTCAATAAAAAGAGAGAAAATAAATGAGGAATGAAAAATGAAAACAGAAAGAATAAAGGAAGAAAAAAGGAGGAAAAAGGATAAAAAGAGAGAAGAAAAAGAAAAAAATTGAAAAAAGGGGGGAGCAAACAGAAATCAAAAACCAAAAAAACAAAACAAAACAAAAAAAACGAGGGGGAGTATCCTCTGATATCCTCTGGTTTTGTATCCTGTAAGTCACCTGAATTCCCCTGGAACTTTCCATTGCTGCTTGGTCAATAATTTGTTTTTTCCCTGTTCATCTAGCTTGTCTTCTGGAGGTGTGGCCTGCTGTGGTGATATTTAGGTGTTAGCACTTTGGGGAGCTGCTCAGCTCCATGCCTTTTGCCGGGCTCAGTGAATGATATTTAAGCTGTTTATGCGGTGAGGCCATACTGAGCCTCTGTGGGAGTTGTTTTTCTTGTGAGGCCCCAGGAGGAACAAGCACAGTGGCGGCAGGCAGCTCAGGAGCCCTGGATTCAGCTCCTGAGTAACTATGGAGCCCTCAGTCTGCAGAGGCCTGGATGGTCCAGGAGCGCAGCCGCTGATCTGTTCAACTTGGGGCAAGAGTGTCCTTGCTGTCCTGTGCCCTCTGGGCCTCTGCCTTTCCCAGGGGGTAGCGCCAGATCATGGGCTGTGTAGCTGGTGCCCTGTGCCCTGGGGCCTGTGCTGTTGGAGTCACGCTCTCAGCTGCGCAGCCCCCTCCCCACAGAGTCTCTGCTGGAGCTGCCTCTGAGCTGTTCCTGGGTCGCACAGCCCCCTCCCCGCTGAGCCGCCACCTGAGCCACCTCCAACCTGCTCCCAGGTCCAGCCAGGCACATGCTGCAGCCCTTTAGGGAGCTCAACCATGGGTTGTGGTGCACTCTACCCAGGGCGTAGGTACTCTATTAGTGCCCCTGAGAGCCTGAGGGCATCCCTGCCCCTCTTGGGATCCTGCTCCAACTTCCGGGGAGTGCCTTTCCATCTGGAAAGATTGGTAAACTCCTGCTTCCACAGGCAGGGCTTTCCTCTCCTGGGGACACTTGCCCCGGCCATAGCCTGGCTCCTCATGGGCCCCTCCCACTTGGATGCCTTTTGATTCTTTATTTCTTTTTTTCCCTTCTTCCTACCTTGATAGAAACGTGAACTCTTCTCACTGACCTCAGCTGTTCTCTCTTTAAATCTCAGGCCGAATTCATAGGTTTTCAGGATGATTTGAAGGCTTTCTAGGTAATTTGGTGGGGACAGGTGACTTGGGGACCCTACTCTTTCACCATCTTGCCCTCACTCTCTAATTTTTCCAATTCTGCAGTATGGGAGTACCAGGAGACCTCTTTGCTTTTTTTATGAGCCCCCTTTAGATTTAAAATTGGGTCTCTGAATTTTAATTCTGACATGTACTGTAATAAATATTCCTTAGGTTTGTGGCGGAGAGTTTTACTTCTGGTTCTTTTTGCTTTTGTCAATTCTTTTTCTCCTCTTTTTGTGTAGTGCAGAATGGGTATATGAGTGAGCAGAGTCAAAAATATCAACCAGGACCTATGTAAAGAACACCCAGATAGGGGAGGCCTGGTGGCACAGTGGTTTAGCACTGCCTGTAGCCTAGGGTGTGATCCTGGAGACCCCGGATCGAGTCCCACATTGGGCTCTCTGTATGGTGCCTCCTTCTCCCTCTGCCTGTGTCTCTGCCTCTCTCTATATATCTCTATGAATAAATAAATAAAATCTTAAAAAAAAGAACACCCAGATAATTCCGAAGATGTCTAGGACTGGAAAATAATGGAAAAGAGAAACAAAGCCAAAGGAAACAGAAAGACCACAAAAGTGAAAAACAAATTTAAACAATAGTATATCTTAAAAAACAAATGGTGGGGAGGCCATGGTGCATGGGAGAGAATTTAATCTCACAGAGTGGACCTAGAGGTTGATCTTTTCCATTTTGAGTATATGTTGTTTTATATTATAGTAGGTGTTAAATCCATATTTATATAAATCAGCAAAACTTAAATAGAGAATTAACAGCAACCAGAAAGGCAGAACCAAGATAAATAGAGGGGTGGAATTGAAAGTTAGAGAGAAGGTTAACCCATAGAATAAAAAACACAGGACTCCACATGGCTCTGAGTGTATTTTGGTAGGTATGTTAGAAGGTGCTAACTTATACAAATAATAAATGATCAAGACACCCAAACCCATAACTCATATATCTACAAAAATCAATTAGGTACATTGATCATAATTCGAAGATGGGTACTTGTAGAAATATGAAATACAGAAAGGAAAATCTTAAAACAAAGATTTGTTGTAATATTATAGTTAAGGCAGGAAGAGAGAAAAAATATTGGAGAGTTTTAATCTGAGAGGAATTGAATTATAAGGACACATCTTTGAGGTCTCTGTACTATATTCCCTCAGCCCTGGAGTTTTCCAGTGCTATTCAGTAAACTTGCTCTTCCCCTGTTCTTCCAGCTGTCCATCTGGGGAGGGGCCTACTGCAGTGATTCTCATGTGCCTGTGCCTAGGGGCAGATGCCCAGTCCGTTGCCAGGTGGCAGGTTCACCATAGAGCTGTTTGTCCTCTGCCTGTTTCTCTAGCTCTTGTTCGAAGGATTCCTTCATTCCTGAGAGGCTGCAACTCTCAAAGATGAAAGAAAAAAAGAAAAGAATGGCTGTGGCTGGCCACATTTCCAACCCTCAAGCTAGGAGTGCTCCCTGTGTACTGAACTGAAGGCTCCAAGTGCACACTGGCTTAGACCTTCTAGAGTCCAGCATGGGGGCACCGATTTTTCAAACTGAAGGGTGCCTAGCAGCAGGAGAGCTTTCACTGCCTTGAGCCTTCCAGCTTCCACTTGTCCCAGAGGGAAGGGAGGATAGCCTACCTCTGTCTGCTCTGGTGCCCTGTGAGCAACCCCTATCTCCTCAGAGTGAACAAAACCAACAGTGTCTTTTTCCAATCCCCGGACTGGATGGTTTCCTTAGGAGTCAAATGTATATGGATCTTATACAGCCACCTGTGATTGTTCTGTAGAGAGATGTGGGTAATGTATGGGCCCAAACATTCCCTTCCACTCTGTAGCCTTCCAAGCTGAGGACACAGCCCCTAAATGAGTCACTCTCACATCCCATTTTAAAAAATGTATTCTTTTGCCTTCGAAGGCAAAAGAAACAAAAGCAAAAATGAACTATTGGGACTTCATCAAGATAAGAAGCTTTTGCACAGCAAAGGATACAGTCAACAAAACTCAAAGACAACCTACAGAATGGGAGAAGATATTTGCAAATGACATATCAGATAAAGGGCTAGTTTCCAAGATCTATAAAGAACCTATTAAACTCAACACCAAAGAAACAAACAATCCAATCATGAAATGGGCAAAAGACATGAACAGAAATCTCACAGAGGAAGACATAGACATGGCCAACACGCACATGAGAAAATGCTCTGCATCACTTGCCATCAGGGAAATACAAATCAAAACCACAATGAGATACCACCTCACACCAGTGAGAATGGGGAAAATTAACAAGGCAGGAAACAACAAATGTTGGAGAGGATGCGGAGAAAAGGGAACCCTCTTACACTGTTGGTGGGAATGTGAACTTGTGCAGCCACTCTGGAAAACTGTGTGGCTCAGTTAAAAATATACCTGCCCTACGACACAGCAATTGCACTGTTGGGGATTTACCCCAAAGATACAAATGCAATGAAACGCCGGGACCCTTGCACCCCGATGTTTATAGCAGCAATGGCCACGATAGCCAAACTGTGGAAGGAGCCTCGGTGTCCAACGAAAGATGAATGGATAAAGAAGATGTGGTTTATGTATACAATGGAATATTACTCAGCTATTAGAAATGACAAATACCCACCATTTGCTTCAACGTGGATGGAACTGGAGGGTATTATGCTGAGTGAAGTAAGTCAGTCGGAGAAGGACAAACATTATATGTTCTCATTCATTTGGGGAATATAAATAATAGTGAAAGGGAATATAAGGGAAGGGAGAAGAAATGTGTGGGAAATATGAGAAAGGGAGACAGAACGTAAAGACTGCTAACTCTGGGAAACGAACTAGGGGTGGTAGAAGGGGAGAAGGGCGGGGGTGGGAGTGAATGGGTGACGGGCACTGGGGGTTATTCTGTATGTTAGTAAATTGAACACCAATAAAAAATAAATATGCTATTTAGAGTAAAAAAAAATAAATTAAAAAAAATAAATAAAAAAATAAAAAAAAATAAAAAATGTATTCTTGAAACTGATGATGCCCATGCTTAAAATGCAACATCTTCATCACACACTACCTCCTCCTTTCAGTAATTTCTTGGTTTGGTCATCACCCCAAATTGGAATGCCTTGAGCAGCCCAGGTCTCAGAGCTGCTCTGTGTTGTCCAAATTTATTATTTCCTTTAGAGGGAAGTCTGAGCTTAGTTTGACCTTGAAATCTGACACATCACCCTGGGTCCTTTTAGATACTAGCGATAATTATGAGCAAGGGATTGCATACATACTATTTCCTTATTATTCAACCTTTCTTACACTTTTCCACTAGCCCAGCTCTGTAGGATTTGGTCCCATCACTCCAAATTCTTTTACTCTACTTTTCATTTTAACTTTGGATGTATGCAAATGACTGAGACACAGCCACTTGTCAGTACCATCTAAGACATTCAGACCACCCAGGAATCAAATATATGTCATACCCACAATCTCATCCCTACTTCTCCTAAACCCATGTGTCAGTGAGCCAGTCCTTGAGCATCCCCGATTTCTGACATGAAGTATTCTGCTGTCTCCCTCTATCTTGACATTCTCATCTAGTTTCTGATTTTGAACACTGTGTTAGCATGAGACTCCAGATGATAAGGGCAAAGGCCCCAGAATATGGTCCTGATAACAGGCATCTGATGCATTGTGGGGATGCCACCCACAGTCTCTGACAGGCTGGCTATATATTCATGGGTTCCTCAAGTTCAGTTCTTCCTAGAACTAATTTATGGAACTAAGGAAAATGCTCTATTTATACTGTCAATGGTATTACAAAGACACATCCAGGTGTGCCCTTGGAGGGTTTCCAACCCTTCTTCTCTCTACAGGACAGTTAGGCTCATGTTACAAGCACCTCTTCCTATACTTGTTCTTTCCCTTACTAGGGGCCCAGGACAAGACACCTCACTGGCATTGAATGGGCAGATTGATCACTTAGGAGACCCATAGGTTTTTGAATCAATGTGCAAGGAACCAAAGGGAGAGACAAAAAAGAATCTGCACTATACTACAGGCATATATGTCAAAATTCATCGAGTTATAAACCTTAATTAAGTGCATTATACTGTCTACCATGTCCACCCCAGAAATCCTAGGAATAGAATACTGTCACATCTCAGAGATATGCACAGTGTTCAAAATGGACAAACTGGAATTTCACTATCCTTTTCCAATGCGGAAGAACGGATTATTTTACCATGAAAATGGGTAGAGTCGGCACTGGCAGAGGACTTGCAACTAGGAACAGGGAAACTATAACAACCCATGGGCAAGCGGGAAGAAAAGAAAAGAGGATCTCTCCCTTAAGGAGGAACTGGGTGTAGGGTGTAGGCAGGCTGTTGGAAATCAAAACCCATTGGATTGACTTGGGAGTTTCAGGTGTAGTGGCCTTTCATTCGCTCAGTCGTCATAATGGATCATTGTCTAGACTGTTGACATGGTAGGAAAACATTTTTCTTCCTGCTGATAGACTTCTTTTTCTTCCTTCTGGGTCTTCAAAAGGGTGCAAGGAGAGGTTCTTCTCTGGCCCACTAATTCCAACTCAAGTGTGGTTTCCTTTTGTCAGATACCCATATTCTTACCATTTCACTAAGCACTCCTTGGGATAATAAAATTCCAGGTTAAATCAGTCTGTATTTTCCCCCCAGTGCAGTATAGTTGATTACATCACAACAAAGACACGGGCTGTATTTATTGGACTTATGTGAAAACCAAGCCTGTGAGTGGTTACAAATAATGCCAAGGTGCTCGACCAGCAGAAGGAGAGTCAGTCTGTGGGATGAGGACATTTAACCACAATTGGAGGCACAACTTCCACATCTCTACACTCTGCTGGGAGACCCTAATTTTCTACATTGGTCTTGGTATCAGGAATAATCTTTTTTTTTTTTTGGTATTTTTTTAAATTGTAGTTCAATTTGCCAACATATAACACCCAGTGTTCATCCTGTCACAATCCCCCCTCCATGCACTTCACCCGGTCTCCGCATCTCACCCGCCTACTTCCCCTTCCACTACTCCTTGTTCCTTTCCCAAACTTATAAGCCTCTCATGCTTTATCACCCTCTCAGATTCTTCCCAATGCTTTTCTCTTCTCTCACCTTGATAACTTTCATTATTTTTTTATATTCCTCATATGAGTGAAACCATATGATGATTATCCTTCTTTGATTGACAAAATTCACTCAGCATAATACCCTCTGGTTCCATCCACGTTGAAGAAAATGTTTGTATTCATCCTTTCTGATGGCTGAGTAATATTGATTGTATACATAGACCACATCTTCTTTATCCATTCATCTTTCAATGGACACCTACGCTTCTTCCACAGTTTGGTTCATGTGGATATTGCTGCTGGACACATTGGAATTCAGGTGTCTTGCCATTTCACTTCACCTGTTTAGTTGGGTAAATCCTCAGCAGTGCAATTGCTGGGTCATAGGGCAGCTCTATTTTTAACTATGAAGAAACTCCACACATTTTCCCAGAGTGGCTGCCCCAGTTCACATTCCCACCAACAGTGCAAGAGGGTTCCCCTTTCTCCACATCCTCCCCATGTTATTGGTATTTCCTGTCCTTTTATTTTTCATTGTTCTCACTAGTTTGAGGTAGTATCTCATTGTGGTTTGGATTTGAATTTCCCTGATGACCAGTAATGAGGAGCAGTATCTCATGTGCTTGTTGGCCATGTCTATGCCTTCCTCTGTGATATTTCTGTTCATGTGTCTTGCCCATTTCATGATTGGATTGTTTGTATCTTGAGTGTTGAGTTTAACAAGTTCTTTATAGATCTTGAATACTAGCCTCTTATTTCATATGCCATTGGCAAATATCTCCTTCCATTCTGTAGGTTATCTTTTAGTTTTGTTGACTGTTTCTTTTGCAGTGCAGAAGCTTCTTACCTTGATGAAGTCCAAGTAGTTCATTTTAGCTTTTGATTCCTTTGCCTTCATAGATGTATCTTGCAAGAAGTTTCTGTGGCCAAGTTCAAAAGAGTTTTGCTTGTGTTGTCCAAAGGATTCTGATTGATTGTTTCACTTTTAGATCACATGTCCATTTTGAGTTTATCTTTCCATAACGTGTAAGAGAATGGTCTAGTTTCATTCTTCAGCACGTGGCTCTCCAATTTTTCCAGCACCATTTGTGGAAGAGACTGTCTTTACCAGTCTCTTCCAAAGAAAGACAGTCTTTCTTGCCTTGTCGGATATTAGTGACCCATCGAATACAAGGAACATTTCTGGGTTCTCTATTCTGCTCCCTTGATTTCTTTGTCTACATTTTTGCCAGTATCACCCTGTCTTAATGATCACAGCTTTGTAGTAAAGCTGGAAATCCGGCAGTCCGATGTCCTCCAGCTCTGGTTTTCTTTCAATATTGCCCTGGCTATTCGGTGTGTTTTCTGATTCTACACAAATCTTAAGATTATATGTTCCAAGTCTATGAAGAAAATCCATGGTATTTTGAATGCGATTGCATTGAATATGTACAATGCCATAGGTAGCAAAGTCATTTTTAAAATATTAATTATTACAATTCATGAACGTGGAATATTTTTCCATCTCTTTGTATCTTCCTGCATTTCCTTCAGAATGGTCTGTAGTGTTTAGGGTGTAGAATTTTACTTCATTGCTGAGGTCTATACCTAGGTGCCTTAGGCTTTTAGGTACAATTGCAAATGGGATTGACTCCTTAATTTCTCTTTCTTCGGTCTCATTGTTAGTGTACAAAAATGCTACTGATTTCTGGACATTGATTTTGTATCCTGCCACAGTGCCGAATTGCTGCATGATATCTAGCAATCTTGGGGTGGAGTCTTTTGGGGTTTCTGTGTACAGTACCATGTCATTTGTAAAGAGAGAGAGTTTGACTTCTTCTTTGCCACTTTGTATGCCATATATTTCTGTTTGCTGAGGATTGCTGAGGCTAGGACTTCTAGTACTATGCTGAATAGAGTGGTAAGAGTGGACATCATGGTCCTGTTCCTAATCTTAGGTAGAGCCTCCAAGTGTTTCCCCATTGAGAATGATATTTGCTGTGGGATTTTCATATATGGCTTTTAAGATGCTGAGGAATGTTCCCTAAATCCCTATACCCTGAAGAGTATAGATCAGGAATGATGTACATTGTCAAATGTTTTTCACAAATTATTGACAGGATCATGTCATTCTTGTTTTTTCTCTTGTTGATATGATCTATCACGTTGATAGTTTTACGAGTGTTGATCCAGCCTTGCATACAGGGGATAAATCTCACTTGGTCATGGTGAACAATCTTCATAATGTACTGTTGGATCCTATTAGCTAGTATCTTGCTGAGAATTTTTGTATCTTTCTTCATCAGGGATATTGGTCTAGAATTCTTTTGGGTGGAGTCTTTGTCTAGTTTTGGAATTAAGGTGATGCAAACTTCATAGAACGATTGTGGAAGTATTCCATCTCTTTCTATCTTTCCGAACAGCTTTAGTAGAATAGGTATTGTTTCTTCTTTAAACGTTTGATAGAATTCTCTTGGGATGCTATCCGCCCCTGGACTATTGTGTCTTGGGAGGTTTTTTTATTATTGCCTCAGTAATAATGCCTTCGCTGGTTATTGTTCTGTCCAGGTTTTCTATTGCTTCCTGTTCCATTTTTGTGCTTCTCCATAAATGCATCCAATACTACTAGATTGCCTAATTTATTGGCATATAGCTGCTCATAATATCGTTAAAATAATTTGTTTTCCCTTGGTATTGTTTGTGATCTCTCTTTCATTCATGATTTTATTAATTTGAGTCTTTTCTCCTTTCTTTTTTAATAATGCTAGTTAATGGTTCATGTATTTATTATCTTTCAAAAACAAACTCCTCAGTTTGTTTATCTGTTCTACAAGACTTCTGGTCTCTATTTCATTGAGTTCTACTCAAATCTTTATTATATGTCATCTTCTGCTTTGTATGGGTTTTATTTGCTGTTCTTTCTCCAGTTCCTTTAGGTGCGAGGTTAATTTGTGTACTTAAATTTTTCCAGGTTTTTTTGAGGGATGATTGTATTGCAATGCATTTCCCTCTTAGGACTGCTTTTGCTGTATCCCAAAGATTTGAACAGTTGTATCTTTATTTTCATTAGTTTCCATGAATATTTTTAATTCATCTCTTATTTCCTGATTGTTCCTTTCATCTTTTAGTAGGATGCTCTTTCACCTCCACGTGTTTGAGTTTCATCTAAAATTTTCCTTGTTGTTGAGTTCTAGTTCCAAAGCACTGTGGTCTGAAAATAGTCAGGGGACAATGCAAATCTTTTGATAGCATTTGAAACGTGATTTGTGAGCCAGTATGTGGTCTATTCTGGAGAAAGCTCCATGTGCACTTAGGAAGAATATGTATTCAGTTGCATTTGGATGGAGAGATCTCATTTATATATGTGATCCTTTGTATCATTTAAAGCTCTTTTTTCTTTTGTGATGTTGTGCATAGAAGTTCTATCATTTGCAGAAAAGTGTCGAGTTGAAGTCCCCTACTTATAGCATGTTATTATATAAGTATGATTTTACTTTGGCTATTAATTGATTGAAATATTTGGCACCTCGCACTTTAGGGGCATACATATTCAACATGTTAGGTGTTTGTGTTGGCTATACCCTTTAAGTATGATACAGTGTCCCTCTTCATTGCTTTTCTACAGTCTATTGGATAATCTTTAATTTATCAAATGTTGGGATTGCTACACCAACTTTCATTTGAATGGCAAATTGTTTTCCACCCTTTCATTTTCAGGATGGAGGTGTCCTTAGGTCTCAAATAAATCTTTTGTAGACAGAAAATAGATGGCTACTGCGTTTTCATCCTGTCTGAAAACCTGTGTATTTGATGGGATCTGTTAGCCAATTCATGCTCAGAGTAACTATTGTAACATATGAATTTAGAGTAATTTTAATACCTCTACAGTCCCTGTTTTGTGGCTTATTTCTTTGGGCTTCCTCTTTCTTTGTATGGTCCACCTTAATATTTCTTACAGAGATCATTTGGTGGTCACATATCCTTTCAGTTTCTGCCTATCTTGGAAGCTCTTTATCTCTCCTTCTATTTGAAATAAGAACCTTGCTGGATAGAGTATTTTGGGCTGCATGTTCTTCTCATTTAGGATGCTGAACATATCCTGCCAGCCCTTTCTGGCCAGCCAGGTTTTGTGGAGAGATCTTCTGTTAATACAATATTTCTCCCCATATAATAGGGATCTCTTGTCTCTTGCTACTTTAAGGATTTTCTCTATTTCTTTGGAAATTGGAAGTTTCCCTATTAAAAGTCAAGATGTAGAACGTTTTTTATTTATTTCAGAAGGGGACCTCTCTATCTCCTGAATCTGAATTCCTGATTCCCTCCTCATGTTAGGGAAGTTCTCAGCTATGAATTGTTTAACTATGCTTTCTGGTCCTCTGTCCCTCTCAGCACTCTCTGGAACCTCAGTTATATGTAATTCTTCCCTCTGAGTATACCATTTCTTTCCCTTAATATTTCCTCATGGTCTTTAATTGTTTTTCTCTTTCTAACTTACTTTTATGCTTGCCATTATCTTATCTTCTATGTCACTCACTCTTTCTTCTACCCCATTAACCCTCATCATTAGGACCTCCAGTTTGGTTTGCATCTTATTTAATTGATTTTTAATTTCAGCCTAATTGGATTAAATTCTGCATTCATAATGTCTCTTGAATCCTTTATGCTTTTTTCCAGTGCCACATTTATCATTTTAATTCAGAATTGGCTTTCTGACAATGAATTATAACCCAAATTCTATAAGTCTATGACAGAGTACTGGTTCAGATTCTTTGTTTTATGGTGAGTTCTTTCTTCTAGTCATTTTTCTGAATGAAAAGTGGCTGTTTGGGAGGGCTGAGTCAAGAATATCAACCATAACCTAAGTAAATTTCACCCTAGATAATTCTGACAAGGTCAGAGACCAGAATTTGAAAACAAAGGTGAGAATGAAATAAAAGAAAAGGACCACTAAAATGGAAAACAAATTTTAAAACAAAGTAGTGGAAAGTAAAGGCCAGGAATCCCAGAGAAGAAGAGGGGGAAAAAAGATGAAAGACAAAAAAGCAAAAGAAAGATGAAAATAAAGAAAAAAGAAAACAAATAGAAGAAATCAAAAAGGAGGTGTGACTCGGAGATGGTGGTGGTGATGAAGTAGCATTTCAGGGAGAATATAGCATCCCTGAGGGGTCCGAGAGTTTGATCCTCTTTGTTCAGTGTATATTTCGTTCTGTATGTTAGAAGATACTCAGTCCCAAATTTAGTAATTGAGATATACTTGTATAGGGCCTCAACATTGACCACCAAAACATAAATGGGATGAAAAGAGGGGAGCAGAATGGGCATCAGGAATCTCACAGAATGAACCAGCACAGTATACCCCTTGGTTCTGGGTGCTGCTGGTTATGATTTAGAAGGTTGGGATCCCTGGGTGGCGCAGCGGTTTGGCGCCTGCCTTTGGCCCAGGGTGCGATCCTGGAGACCCGGGATCGAATCCCATGTCAGGCTCCCGGTGCATGGAGCCTGCTTCTCCCTCGGCCTATGTCTCTGCCTCTCTCTCTCTCTCTCTCTCTCTCTCTCTCTCGCTGTGACTATCATAAAAAAAATAAAAAATAAAAAATAAAAAAAATAAAATCTGTCAAAATGTCGGTGTCAGAGGCTTAACCGACTAAAACATACAGGCTCCCCAAGAGCTCAAACGCTTCTCATTACAGAATAGTATTTCTTTGAATGGATTGAATTGAAGGTGGTTTTTATTTATTTTTTTTCATTCGTATAAAGATGGACAGCCTAGTTGTCTCTAGCTTGAGTGTTCCTAAATAATGCTGAATATATTTTGAAAATGAACTTGAATTTCTTTAGGAAATACGGGTCTCTTGGACTAACCATCTGAGTCAGATTTGTTTTAAAAACAAATTTCACATGGATGGAAGATCATGCAGTAGTGGTCCTTGTGTCAGCTGGTCCCCTAAATTTAGCTACATAACTATCAAGCCATCCTGAATACCAGTGAATTCAAGCTGAAATCTCACCAAGAATGGCTAACTCTACAAATAGAAAAATGAAAAATATTTGCCTGGTGGTGTGTGGAGTAGTAAAATGGAATGGATTTATCAGAGGATGTTGGGTGTTGAGGTGGTGGGATATGTGTAAGCCAGCTGCAGAAAAGTGAAAGAGCCCTGAAGTTCAAAAACTGGACCTTTAGAAGTTGGCTCCTCCAGAAACTTCCCTGCCTGAAAGGGATTCATTGGTGAAAGGGTGCAGAACCACAGGAAAGTGAGTGTGGTCTAAATATTCCTGGAGGCCAGAAAGTACCCATGTGCCTGAGTCAGCAGAGTTCCCAAGTATTGGCTCAGGGAAATGGGTTTAAATCAGCAAGCCAGGGAGAATGTTAAGCTTGAGATACCATCAATCTCAATCTCTGCCAGGCCAGGAAACTGGTCTATGTTGGGTCCATAAAGGGGACTGGATTACAGCTTCCACCTTCCTCTGGGACAGGCAGATTGGATGACCATTGACCAGGTTGAATGTTCTCCTTGTGGGGGACCAGCAACCACAGAAAGGAATAAACCTGTACTTCCTACAGGAGTAGGAGGTGGTAGCATGTGTGGCGAAGACTCTTCCTGAGGAAACTTAAACATTGCACATTTCAGCATCCCCCCACATCTGCTAAGGGAGAATTGGAGTCACAGGCAACATTGGAGTCTGCAGATTTGTCGATCACCACTTCCCTCATCTCCCGGGCTGGAGATTGCAGTGTGATCTATTTTCCTTTCACCCCCAAACGAGGTATGAAAGGTTTCAGGGAACCAAATGCTCACAATGCAAACATCTTGCAATGAGCCTGGCCTCCTGACAAGGTGCAGTGCAACACCACGCAGGCAGAGACCCCTGAGAATCTGTGCAGCGGGCCCATCTGGAAGGATCACCTGGAAGAACAGGAGACCATATACATTTCCTGGCCAAACAGAACTGGAGCCACCCACCCTGGGAGGGAAGTAGCATAGCCACTCAAGGTTTTCCTTTTATGATTTGTTTTTCTTTCAAGATAAAATTGTACTCTATTTTGTCATTTAGCCCATCTCCCCTGGTTTCTTGTATTATCAACTTTTTTGAAATCTTTCCTCTTAAACTTTTATATTTTAATGACATATTTTAATATCACTTAGGGACTGGGCACATCATAGGAGCAAATATTTCTCTAAAATTGACATACACGTGGACAAAGGGGACGTGAAAAAATGCTCCCCATCACTTGTAAACATGAAAATACAAATCAAAACAAAAACGAGATACACATTACACTGGTGAAAATGGCTAAATTTAACAATGAATGATGACAATGATGTGGAGAAAGGGGGACCCTCTGAAATTGATAATGGGAATGAGTCATTGAACTGCCATTCTGGAAAACAGGTTGCAGGGCCTTATGGATGATTAAAATAGATTTTCTGATACAAAGTATTTCCTCTCTGTTTTAAAAACATTTTATTTATTTATTTATGAGGGACTCACACACATAGTGACAGAGAGAGAGAGAGAGAGAGAGAGAGAGAGAGGCAGAGACACAGGCAGAGGGAGAAGCAGGCTCCATGCAGGGAGCCCAACATGGGACTCCATCCCGGGACTCCATGATCATGCCCTGTGACAAAGACAGTGCTAAACTGCTGAGCCAATCAGGCTTCCCATGTGTTTCCTCTCAAATACCACCCTTATCTCCCCATATACACCCCTATCCAGACAGCAGAAGTTGGTTGCTGTGCAGCTGCATTCACTTTGAAAGCACTATGATGTCACACATTGCCAAGGTGACGAGAAGTATATACCTCTGCCTCTCTTCCCAACTGCAGCTCTGAGCTGAGCAGTTCCAATTTGATATTCCATGACTTCTCAGCTCTCAACCTAGCATCTTTGACGATGGGCAAACTCAATTGCTGCTACTGTGAATGTATGTTCCTAAACATCTTCTGAATGCTCTTTGCTACCAACTGAATAGATAACTCTTTCTCAAACTATTTTTCTCATTGTTTAAAGTTTCCTCTCCCCAAATTGTCATGCAGAGTTATACCTATGTGGTTTTTTTTTGTTGTTCTAGTCCTCCATTGTTTTTTTTTTTTGATTATTCTACCAAACTAGGTACCTTGAATATTGTGCCTCCATTTTGAAAAAATGTCTTATTTCCTACTATATCCTGCACCCCTCATTTGTCACCACAAAGTCTTCACAGGGAGAAATATGGTCACATATATTTTCAAGTTGTGGTACTGTCCTAAATTATATATTCACGTTATTAATTTCAGAAATAAGTGTGAATCCAGAAAGGTTGATATGGAGGATATTTGTTATTGGTTTTCAATGGTTTATAATATCTTCCTTACTGTGTCTTCCAAAATGGGTTTCAAGTTCTGTATTTGTGGGGACATGTTGTTATCTTCCTCTGAATGGTTGCCCAAAGTAACCTTGTGAATATGAGTGTCTATGTTTCAATTATTGTCCCAAACACACATTTCTTTTTACACTCTGGGCATTTTCCCTATTTACTCATTATAGAGATATCAATTTTATCCTAACTCTCATCTCATTCCTCCCCCCTAAGCTGTCAGCTGGAGAAAATATGATATTTTTGTCATTTTTGCAACAAATAGCCAGTCTTTCTACTTGCATTGAAACATGGATAATTAAGTATTTGCTTTAATGACTGAGAGATAAGCATGTAAGCACTTATTGGGCATATTAAAAAAAAGGTGATGTACACACATGAGAGACAGTACATTTTATAGAAGTGGAGAATGGCATGCATTTGCACCTAGCAATGTCACTTGAAAAGAGAAAGAGAATTCATTAGAGTGATTTTCATATAACACGTCTCTCAGTTCTTCTGACCTGCCCTTTAGAGCTCTTTCCAAAGGTAATGCATGGTTGTTTCTATGACATACCAAGTTCTCAGACACTGTTTTGAGGCATGTATGTGTGCGTGAGGAATAAATAATGCACAATGACATTGTTTAACACGTTTTAACACAAGATTTGATTTTAGTGAATCTACTTTCTTGCATGCCACTATTGATCTCATTTGATGTGCTGATCATGACCCAGGGAGTGGAAGGTTGTACATGACAGTCATGTATATTTTTGATTAAGGGTCCTAAGAGTATTTTGGGGTGAAAACAATAGGTTTTTTTTCTGACACCCTTAATTCTGTCAAAACTAAATTTTCTTAAGGTAAAATATTGTGTTTAGGCAAACCTCTTACATGTTGGAGAGTAATGGTCTAGGAACTCAGACTGCCAGATTTCAATCAATCTCTGGAACTTGTAAAATGTGAGATCTCAGACAGGATATTTAGTTTCTATTTAACTTTCCTGATCATTATCCCTACATTTATTCCTTCAATGTTCAACAAACGTGTATTTGATGTTTTGTTGATTCTCCCTCCTCTTCGGGTAGAGAAAGGCACAGTGTTGAGGGTCATGAATTCCATATTAAGGATCCAGGATATGATTCGAAGCTTGTAGTCCCAGAGCTCATACTCTAATTAGAGAACTAAACTGCAGTGATTAGTCAGGCTTGGGAACATTGGTTACTGTGCAGAGGAGGAGCTTTAGCATCTGAGTCTAATGACCCCATCAAAAAGTGCAGGGTGTGAGACTGGATAAAAAATCAAGACCCATCAATTTGATGTCTTCGAGAGACTCATTTGAGACCTAAGGACACCACAGCCTGAAAATAAAGGGTTGTAGAACCATTTACCATTCAAATGGTCATCAAAAGAAAGCAGGAATGGGCATCTTTATATCAGATCAGTAAAAGTTTATCCCAAAGACTATAGTGAGATGTGAACAGGGACACTATATCAAGTGAGATGTGAACAGGGACACTATATCATACGTAAAGGATCTATCCAACAAGAGGATCTAACAATCAGGAATATTTATGCCCCAAATGTGGGAGCTGCCAAGTATGTCAGTCAATTAATAACCAAAGTTAAGACATACTTAGATAATAATACACTTATACTTGGTAACTTGAATATACTGCTTTCTACAATCAACAGATCTTCTAAGCATAACATCTCCAAGGACACAGCTTAAATATTACACTGGACCAGATGGATTTCGCAGATATTGATAAAGCTTTATATCCAAACGCTAGTGAATACATAGTCTTCTCACGTGTACATGGAACTTTCTCCACAATAGACCACATACTGGGCCACAAATCAGGGCTTAACCTATATCAAAATATTGGGATGGTCCCCTGTA
Organism: Canis lupus baileyi; assembly: GCF_048164855.1. Taxonomy (NCBI): domain Eukaryota; kingdom Metazoa; phylum Chordata; class Mammalia; order Carnivora; family Canidae; genus Canis; species Canis lupus. The sequence continues at coordinate 25,499,558 of NC_132857.1, read as the reverse complement.
TATTTTCAGACCATAATGCTTGAAATTGGAACTAAATCACAAGAAGAAGTTTGGTAGGATTTCAAATACGTAGAGGTTAAGGTCCATCCTGATAAAAGATGAAAGGGTCAACCAGGAAATAAGAAAAGAATTAAAAAGATTCATGAAAACTAAGAAGAATGATGATACAACAATTCAAAATCTTGGGATACAGCAAAAGCAGTCCTGAGGGGGAACTACATCGCAATACAAGCATCCATCCAAAAAATGAAAAGAACTCAAATACAAAAGCTAACCTTGCACCTAAAGGAGCTGGAGAATAAAACTGAAAATAGGACCTACATCCAGCAGAAGAAGAGCGTTAATAAAGTTTCCAGCAGAACTCAATGAATTAGAGACCAGAACTGTGGAACAGATCAACACAACAAGGAGTTGGTTATTTGAAAGAATAAGATAGATAAACCTTTAGCCAGTCATTAAAAAGAAGAGAGAAAAGACTCAAATTAATAAAATCATGAATGAGAAATGAGAGACCACCACCAATACCAAGGAAATACAAACGATTTTAAAAACATATTATGAGCAATTATACGGCAATAAATTAGGATATCTAGAAGAATTGGACACATTTCTGGAAAACCACAAACTACCAAAACTGGAACAGGAAGAAGTAGGAGGCTTGAACAGGCCAATAGCCATGGAGGAAATTGAAGCAGTCATAAAAAACCTCGCAAAGCACAAAAATCCAGGGACAGATGGCTTCCCAGGGGAATTCTATCAAACATTTTAAGAAGAAACCATACCTATTCTACTAAAGCTGTTTTGACAGATAGAAAGAAATAGAATACTTCCAAAATCCCATTCTATATGACCAGCATCACATTAATTCCAAAATCAGACAAAGATCCCACTAAAAGGAGAATTGTATGCCAATATACATGAAGAAGCTGGATGCAAAAATTCTCAACAAGATGCTAGCCAATAGTATCCAACAATACTAAGAAGATTATTCATCATGACCTACTGGAATTGATCCCTGGGGTAAATCATGGTGTCTTTTCCTGTACCTGCAGGCGGCCTCCTGAACTTGTGAAAGCAGTACATATTCTGGAACCAGGTTTTTCCTGTATTTAGTCAGGAGCAACAATCTGAGTTTGGGTTCCCACAGGAATGAGGATCATAGGTGTAGAGAGAAAAACAAAAAAAATGAGTAGGAGACATCACAGACGAATGCAAAACATGAGAGACTCCTATGCTTGGAAAAAATTGGGGGTACTGGAAGGGGAGTTGGTGGTAGGATGGGGTGACTGGGTGATAGGCATTGAGGGGTGCACTTGATGGGATGAGCTCTGGGTGCTATATCATATGTTGGCAAATCAAACTCCAATATAAATATATAGAAAAATGTAACCACTAGAAAAGCAATCTTCCAGGTGTAGACCCATGTTCATCTTTTTTTCAAGCAAGGATGTATGATTTAGATAATGAGTTTGTGTCCATAGAGATTAGAGGAAGTGGAGGGACATGGACTCCAGTGCTCAGTGAGTTCAACCAGTGGATGGAGGCTGATTACAGAGTCAAGGAGCTCTTTGCTGTTCCCTTTTATGGCCCACTGGACAGCAGTTTGAGCATTTCCCTGAAGTGGTCTTAGATTGTTCAGGTCCAAATTCTGTGCTCTCATACTCAAGGTGACAGAAGCACTGATTCCAATTTGTCACTGCAATGTCATCAGCAAAACCTCCCTCATTTCTTGTCCCCATGCTATTTAGCATTAAGAAGCCCCTGTTCTAAAACCCCTGGGCAGGGATTCAGTTCCAGGTTGCAAAGTACGTGCTTACCTTGTCTGGGTGTTGGGCCCCACACTAAACTAGGTACCTACCCAGGCTCTAGCCTGTATCAGGAAGGAAAGAGCGAGCTTCTGAAGAGGGTGATGTGTCCCCTCTCTGATTCATTCATCTGAATACGACCAGCACAGCTGTGTGGGGTCATTGTGTTGTCCATGCCCACAAGAAGCACGTGCTGGAATTTCTCTAGGACGTGACAGTGGACCATCTTTTCTAAGTGTTGCCAGGACCTCACGTTGTGCCTGCCTGATGTATAGGAGGCCAGAGACCAACAGAAATAAACAGTCATATAAGACTAGCAAATTCCACTTCATGAAATCCGAGGTCACAGAGGTCATAGCTTCCAAAATTTTGGATATACCTGAGCTATCCAAGGAGGCAGTTGATAGCCAGATTTGCCTGCATATGTTGAAATTACTTAAAATCATTGAAGTTACACATTCCATCCTTTATCATACAACCACATTTCCAGTGCCCAGTAGAGTATTTGTAAACACAGATTATTTCGATCATCACAGATGGCTCTCCTGGGCAGCAGCTCTGAGTCTGACACAGTGGCTCTCATGGACTCCGTCTAACCTGGTGTGTGGCCATCACCCATCACAGGTGGATCTCAGGTGGATCCATGTCCAAGTGAGAGCTCTCGTGATCTTCTGGAAATGGGGAAATGCCAGGTGTAGGAGGTTTGTTCCCTCAAGGAAGGATGCAACTGTGGTCGATGTCTTTTTGAAGAGCTCTAACTCCAAAAGCCCAGGGAAGGTCTGAGGATCTGGAGGAAAACAGGTGTTGAGAGTGCTCCCAAAGAGGCCTTAGCTGGAGTAGCAGGAATACGGGGTCCCACTCTCTAATCACTTCCTCATGCTGGTGTCCCTAAAGATTGAGTGGTGGAGAATATTTAGAACATAATTACTTGCAGATGAAGAATCCTTAGGTAGGGAACTACAATGAGGCCGGAATCAATGGAGAGGGTCCCTGGGAGCAGGATTAAATATGCTATTTGTAGACTGAGGTTGGGTGGGATGATATCATAAAGATTAATTATAGTTATTCAATTGTATTTATTTAATATTTATTTACTTGTTTATTTATTTATTTATTTTTTAATTTTTTAAATTTATTTATGATAGTCACACAGAGAGAGAGAGAGAGGCAGAGACACAGGCAGAGGGAGAAGCAGGCTCCATGCACCGGGAGCCCGACGTGGGATTTGATCCCGGGTCTCCAGGATCGCGCCCTGGGCCAAAGGCAGGCGCTAAACTGCTGCGCCACCCAGGGATCCCTATTTATTTATTTATTTAACTATGAGAGAGAGAAGTCAGAGGGAGAGGGAAATTCAGACTTCGCACTGACCAGTGAGTCTAACACAGTCCTCCTCTTAAGATTTTGGGATAATGATCTAAGCTGTAGTCAGACAATTAACTTACTGAGCCACGAAGGTGCTCTTCTTTGGCCTATTGTATCATAAATAGGGTTACTTGGGTAAAATGAGAAGAAACATTCTGTCCTGGGATAGGGTTATGCAGTTGGTCATATTCTTCTTCTTTTTATTTAACTATTATTCCTGAAGACAAGTTCCTGCTCCCTTTGTCACTGGGAAGCATTAAAGCCCTACCTTATGTTTGGTTAGAATTTCTTAGGAAAACAGCAGGAGAGGTTTTGTTTCAGGTTATTGCCTTTTGTCTTGGATGGAGCCAGTCTCATGAGATGCACACTGCCATGCAGATCTGAACTTGCACAAAGAGTGCTTCTGTTGGTGCCAAGTGCTGTTAGAGCTGGGGACCCACTCCCTATGCATTTATGTGTCACACCGTAGTAGTGTGGTGCTACCCTCAGTTCTGGCCAGGGTGTAAGGGCACTCTATGGATGGGCATCCTAGAAATAGTCCCTCACAGCACATGCCTCTGGTTCCAGCAGAAGTGAGGTGGGAGGTATGGCCAGAATCGCAGTTCCCCCCTCCCCTCCTTGCACAATCCTCAGTCCTGGGACAAGAACAAAATCTGTACTTGCCTGCCTGTGAGAGAGGCTGGAGTGCAGCCACCCTAGGACTTTGCTGGGTGCACAGAATCTAGAGGACTGTGTGAAAGCCGCTGGGCTGCTGGCACACACTTGTGCTAAAGGTCCAGCAGAGTGAGACACAGGCTCTAGGCAGGGTGGCCAGTGATTCTGTTCCTGTCTGATTTCACTACTGTAACTACAGAGTGCTGAGCCTGCTCCCCATACCAGGGTCTTGGCCCAGCCTCAGACTTTCCCTCATGCCTGCCTGGAGCCCATGGCCCATTCCTTCCAGAATCAGGGCAAATTCTGGCTCAAGCTAGTATGGATGTGGCCTCACCTACTTTAGAAAACCCATTGTCCAAGATTTAGACTAAAGGATATTGCAGAAGATATTTTACCTCTAGTATCACATTCATTTCCTCTATGGGCTACGATATGTATGAGCTGTTCTAAAGATTCAGTGTGTTCCAGATTCTGTGTGAACACAGATGCAGTGTGTTCTCTCAAGGTTTGTGTCACTCTTTAATTTTTCCCACTCAATTCCACTCCTTTCCCTCATAATTCCTTTCACTATTTCTTATATGTCAGGAGGGTATTTGATGGTATGAGCATTGGATACTATACTATACGTTGGCAAATTGAATTTACACAACACTAAATAAATAAACATTTAAAAATATATAAAAAGGTTAAGTTTGTGTCAAATACCTAAGAGCACCCAAAGCACAAAGCAGTCAATATAGCCCAGTGGATGTCACCCTCATGGACACACCCAACCCCTGTGCATAGGCCCGCAGGCCAATTGCAACTACTCCAGAGTTGCCTGGCTTGGCTCTTTGATCAACTGATTAAGGAGGGTCGCATAAAAAGCTGATCATTCCCTGAGCATTCCCATGCCATAGAATATAATTTCTGTTGTAAGTGAATGAGGAGCGAAATGAGCAATTAATGTTTAGGAGAAGGAAGATGTAGTGAAGCAGGAGTGAGCAGAAAGAGGGAGCAAAACGTGGGAAGAGAAATTCATAGAAAATTTGGTGGCTTCTTTGAAGAATGGGATGACAGGCCTTGTTTCCAGGTTCAGGATATGGAACCTGAGACCAGGGAAAACACTCGAGGCCATTCCCATTATAGAGTTGAAAGGGTGCTGTTGCTAGGGGTGTTTAGGTAAGAAGACTAGAGCAGAAGGCAAAATTGAGTTCCGGGGTCGAAGACATAGATCCTATGAGCTGTGATTCATCCTCTTGTCTGCTTAACTGTACCCTATTCTTTCCTCAGGCCACCCATCACCATTCCTATGCTGATCCACAAGGAAGATTATTTTCGTGACTTTGAAGACTCATAACCTTAAATCAACATCATATGTAATTTATTCCTCTCATGGTTTTTAAACTAATTTTTTGTATGTAGTTTGTATGCAGTTTTTACTACATTTTGAGAGGGAGAGTCTCTGTGGGGGGAGGCACAGAAGGTGAGAGAGAATCCCACGAAGATTGCATGCAAATCCTGCTATGAAGCTTAGACCAACACTCTGAGTTCAGGACCTGAGTCAACCCCTTGAATAAGACACTGAACCTACTGAATCACCAGGCACCACCATCCTCTCTCTTAATGATATGCTCCTATTGATGATCCTAATCTTGCAGCGTTTGCTCTCATCCAGGCACTTGACAACTTGGGATCTTTAAATGTATAATCTCTCTCTTTTTCCCTGCCCAACAACTTCCCTAGTATTTCCTGGTAGGTGGTCCCAAGTCTACTTGAAAAATTGAAAGTATAGATCATAGCCAGATAGTTCATTCAGAGAGATTTCTGACCCACAGCCAATCCTTGAGCCCATTATCTTGTAGGCAGTCAAGGGAAAAGGCCTTGGCTATAAAGATTGTATGATGTTTGGAGGTTGTATCCAGCATCTGGTGCATGGTTTACATCATAACCATTGGAGCAACTGTCTCAGCCTTTTATCCCAGAACCCATATACCACTCTCGCCACAGGCTCAGGATTCTTCACCATAACACCTGTCCCACCTAGACCTATGTATGTTATATTTTCTAACACTTGTTTCTAACACTTGTCCCAATTTCCTACCTAGGACCCAGCAATCAGAAAGAATCACCATTCACAATCACATAGGGTGCCTCACTTCTGGACAGCTCACCATAGCCTCTTCATACAATAGCTTCTCATCAAGGCATAATTGAAGCCTTTGTCTAGAATGGGTTTGCAACCTTCCTTCTGATGCTGGGGCTCTGCTCAACCAAAATAATAGCGGCTGATTTCCTTGCTCTAACAAGAACTGAGTCAATATTCTTTGTTATTTTTATTTGGTTGGCCATTGATCATTGTACAGGCAATCACACGGTGTCCACAGGACATCTTCAGAGCCTCCTGTTGTTTGAGCAAGGGTAGTGCTCATAGAGGCCCCCTGTGCCCTGCTCCTGGCAGCTATTGAGTCCATAGGAGGGGCCCTCCCATGAAGAGAGAGCCCGTGATCTGAAATGTGTTCTCTGAGGCAGTTCTAAGGTAGTTTGTACTCAGTATGGCACCTGAATCTTGTTTTGGTTCCCACTTCTTTGGATTCTAATGGAATCAGACTATTCCTTTAGGTCCCCTTATGCTGTCTTTTTCAGTTACCATTTTGTGCTTTGCTGTGCTGTGTAAAACTGGTGTGTGTCATAAGAAGACGTATCTGAGCATAGAAGCAGGAATAGTGCCCTGTGAGTCTTCACTGATCCATCTTCACAGAGCAGTGAGTGTGAAGATCTCACAGGACTAGAGTCCACCCTGAAGAAGAACTTTGCTGAGGGTCAGCAATCCCATCGGTTGAGTTTCTCCAACTGTCTCAGTTTTGTGTCCTGAGAATATTCACTCTGAGGTTGTGACTGCTGGTGTGGACAGATCATTGGCTGTTTTTTTTCTGCGGTGTCCAGTTGTCATTCTTGGGTACTCATGGCATGAGGTACACAAATGTGATATTTCCATCAAATGTCACCAGCTGTATTGGGATAGTATAAACCTGAACCTTCTCTACCTGAAATCATGTCTATTTCTCCTATGTCTGGTTCTCACAAGACATGGTCAAGTTTTCAACTGTATACTGTTTCAATTCTTGATCCGATATTAATTCTTGATCCGCACCAGCTCACCAATGATGTTTTGGGTCTTCAAGGCCAACTCTGTATTAATGGAACTGAACAAATTCATTCTCTAGGGAATCTCTTAGAAAAGAAGGAAGATGAATGGGCAGTATTGTTGGCTGATACACTGAGGCCTCACAAAGGAATTTGGCCTCAAATTTATTTCATTAACCATTTGGCAAAAGCTAAAGAACAATTTGACAATGCTAGGCAAGAATAAACTAGTAATGTTTAGTAAATGTTCCCACACGCCTTCCTCTAGCTGTTTGTCTCCACTTCTATTCTTATTGCCCTTTGTCTCTTTCTCCTTCACCTCCTTCCCACTCCTCCCTTCTCCAGATACCACATTTTCTATGACAATTCACCTGAAGCACCAAAGTGCTACTTGCCTCTAAAAATCGACCCCTCCCATAGCCAGGTGTGAGGAAACAGCATACAGTTAAAAAGTTGAATCTGAGCTTAATGAAGAGATGCACTTGAAATTTTTTCTAACCCTCTCAAAAAGCAAAGGCATATTCCTATGCAATTTAGAATTCTTTTAGTTGCAGGAATGACCTGCTGCTATCTGTCCATTACCTGCTTATACAAACTCATGGTTAGGACATTCAGATGATGTATTTTGAATGGAAAAGCTGTTTGGACTGATCTGGAAAGTTACCTACAAGATCCTCTTTTCTACAGTAAATTAACAGTCAATGAGATATACAGAGAATGGGGGGAGTGCCAGGCCTTTGATTTTTCCTTGGGTCATGATCTCAGGCTCCTGAGATCAAGTCCCTCCTCAGGCTCCATGCTGAGCAATCCTACTAAGACATTCCCTTCATCCTCATCTAACCATACCCTCATCCAGACATACACTCTTTCCCTCTTTCAAGAGGAAAATAATAAAACAAGAATGAAATAATAATGGACCTTTCAAGCCATTCAAAATACCTCAATGAATGCTATGTGTATTCATCAAAATGAAAGAGGTTAGTCTGAGAAAGCAATATGGTTCATGATTCAAAGTAATGGCATGCAAAAAAAGAAAGATGTAGAATGTGAAATGTAATCATGTATTTGCTCGCAATCTTCACAATAAGTAATATAGAGTTCAAAAGATATTAAAATTTTGCTGGAACACAGTTCATTATTTAAGATATAACCTATTTAAAGAGAGGAAAATATTTTCAGCTATCCATTTAAGTAGGAAACACTTTCAGAATCCTGTGAGTTCCTTGGTGCAAGTACACACTAGCAAGAATGTTAATCCAGTCCATTCCCTTTGGTAATACTGGTTCTTTCACTGTAAATTATGGGCTGAAATACCCATAAATCTAGGAATTTTAGCACCCAGACTAGAAGGCACTAGTTTAGTACATGCAGAGATGGTAACATCTTAAAACACTTAGGTATTACCCAAATTTTTCACCAACAAGGTAAGGCAAATGTTTCTCAAATATTCCTAGCAGCCATGTCCTACTAATCAACTGGACATGTTTCTGAAGGAATAGAGACATGTGTAAATCTGCCCTGACACATCACTAAATGGGACCTTATGAGGTCAATGTAAAAAGAGCAATGAAACTCTAGGAGGTTCAAACTTAAATAACTTTTAAAAAATTCAGAATTGGACATAATAATAAAGGTATTCAAACAGACGCCTTTTTCCAGGAAAATAGTATATTTTTGTCCTTTAAAATCCAAGTTGAGTATGTCATAAAGTAGCATTTATTATTTATTTTTTTGTTGGAGTTCAATTTGCCAACATATATCACAACACCCAGTACTCATCCTGCCAAGTGCTCCCCTCAGTGCCCATAATCCAGTCACCCCAATCCTTCACCCAACTCCTTTCCCCTACCCCTTGTTCACTTCCCAGAATTAGGTATCTCTCATGTTTTGTCAGGAGGGAGAGAGAATCCTAAGCAGGCTCCAGACACAGCAAGTGTCTGTCATGTGGGTTCATCTCAAGAATCTTAGGTCATGATCTGTGGCAAAAATCAAGAGTCACAATCTTAACCAACTGAGACATAGAGGCTCTCCAAGGCTTAATCACTTTTTATTACAGAATAACAATTCCTTGTACGGATTGATTTGAAGATTCATTTTCATTCACTTAAAGAGTGACAGCTTTGTAGTTTCTAGTTTGGATGATACTAAATAAAGCTGAATTTATTTGCAAAAGAACCTTGAATTTCTTGAAAAGAGACAGGTTTCATGGACTAACCATCTGAATTAGTTTGGATTAAGACCTCAAAAATTATTTTCAAAAGAATGATAGATGGTGGAGCAGAGGTCCTCATGTCAGCTACTCCCCTAAACTTAGCTACATAACTATCAAGCCATCCTGAACACTAGTGAATTCAAGCTGAAATCTAAGGAAGTATGGCCGACACTAAAAATAGGAAAGTGAAAAATTTTTGCCCAGGAGATATGGAAAAGCAAAATGGAAGGGATTAATCAGAGGATAATGGGTGGGGTGAGAGGTAGCTTGTGTGAGTCAGTTGCTTGAAAGTGAAAGAGCCCTGAAGTTCAAAATCTGGACCTTTAGATGTGCTCTTCCAGAGACTTCCCTGTCCTGCCATAGGTGAAAGGGCACAGAATCACAGGTAAGTGAGTGGGTCTCAATATTCCTGGAGTCCAGAGAGTACCCAAACACCTGAACCAGCAGAGTCCCATGTATTGGTTCAGGGAAATGGGCTAGATCATCAAACCTGGGAGAATGTTCAGCTTGAGGTGCCATCATCCATGGATTCAGGCTTGGCCAGGAGACCATGTTCCATGTTGAGTCCATACAAGGGACTGGAACACATCCTCTCCTTTCCTCTGGGAGGCATATTATGTGACCAATGGACAGGTTGAACGTTCTCCTTCTTGGGGACCAGCCACCACAGAATGGGACAATCTTCCCTCTCATCCAGGAAAAGGGGATGACAGCAAGAGCAGCAAAGATGCTCCCTGAGGAAACCTAAGCAAATTGCACATTTCGGTGTTCCCCCACATCTGCTAGGGGAGAATTGGAGGAGGCAGGCACCACTGGAGTCTGTAGATTTGTCAATCACCACTTCATTCATCTCCTGGGCTGGAGATCGAAGCGTTGTCTTTTTCCCTCTCACCCTGAAAAGGGGTATGAAAGGTTTCAGGAAATAAAATGCTCACAGAGCAATCAGCTTATATTGATTCTCTGACAAGGTCGGTGCAACACCACCCAGGCACAGACATCTGAGAATCTGTACAGCAGGCCTTTCCTAGGAGGATCACGTGGAAGAACGGGTGACCAGCACATTTCCTGATGAAACAGAACTGGAACTTCCAGCACTGGAGGAACATAGCAAAGCAACTCATCGTTTTCCTTTTAGGATGTTTTTCTTTCAAGATAAAATTGTCCTCTTTTTTTTTGTTTATTCATATCTAACCTAGTTTCTTGTTTTATCACCTCTTCTTTTTGAAATCTATATTTTTAACTACTATAATTTAAAGTCATATTAACATGAATTAGTTCCTATAATCTTATCTTTTGTGTTTACTGCAGAATATGCACTGATGTCTCTCTGAAGTTCAGCTTTCAATCTTTGAGATTTGTTTCTGAAAGTCATTATACTGCTGCATATCTCAGTTTTTAAAAATATTTTTGAGGGATTTCTGTATTATTGGTCATAGTGACTGCATCATTTTACATTCTCTCTTGGATATTTTAAGTATACAGTAATTACATGTCCTATTTAAAGCCCCAGTGAATCAGATCTTCTGAATCAGGTGGCTCTTCTAGGCAAACAATGAAGAATGGGATCAAAGTTTTGAACTGTGAAAAGATTATCAGTCATTCCTCATGGTCTTCTGAAAGTAAGATATTAACATTTCATTCTATTTCATTACATTTCGAAGGGTCTAAGTTCAAGAGCCTCCAAAAATAATACATAGCAAGGGGTGAAAATCTGTGTGCTTCCTCAAGTGAGTCAGAACATTCATCTGTTGAGAAAACAAAGGATCATATAAATGGCCCATTTGAAGTTACCATGGAAATTCCATCATGGATTTAAATATAACTATGCTAATGACACCTGGTTGACTCAGTTATGTAAGTGTCCAACTGTGATTTTGCCCTAGATCATATTCTCGTGCTCATGAGATGTAGCTTTGGAAGTCGCTCTGTGCTGCATATGGAATCTGTTAAGAATCCCTTCATCTTTTCCTCTTCCCTCCAGTGCTCACCCTATCTCTATCACACTGTTGCTCAAAAAAAAAAAAAAAAGAGAATCATTATTCTAGTTTGTTCATTGTCCCATTCTTAACAGAAAAGTACTAAGCCACATTCTTTTGGTTTTACATGACAATAAATCCGATATTCTGGTAAGAGGTTACTCTATAACCAGAATAGTCAACAGGCATTTTCAAAACATGTTCAGTTTTCTTTACTTAGGATATATTAATTAATTAATTTACTGGACAGAAAGACGAAAGTATGGGAATAGACAGAGAATATGAGTCAGGACACGTTAAGAAGGAGAATTTGGCTACCCAGAAGGGAGGAACACAACATTCAGCTGAATCCTTAACATGGGATCATGTACTGTCCCCTGGGAGGAGAATTAATTGATTGTTTCCACTAGCACCCTACAACTCAAATGTGATTGTCATTAATGGTACTTATTTGAATCTAATATTTGGACATTAATCTAGTGTAAAACATTAGCAAATATAAGTCTTTTATTGTTTTTAATCAATAGATGGTATTACATAGAATAAATCTGATCTTTACTACTATGAATGACTTTAGGAAGCCAGGTGGAACATAGTGTTTGAGATAATGCACCAAAGAAAGTGAAAGGACACCGGAGGAAGTTGTTTGTCCCAAAGAATGTGTCTCTCCAGTCAACTCAGGATGTTGACTACAACATTTCTCAACCAAGCAAGAGAAACACTTGTTGAGGGAAAATACGCCATCACACACTTTATAATCAGCTTCAGTGTTGCCAAAGGTAAGCATCCTCTCAAATAAGGTAATGCTTGGCAAGAGACGACTCAGCACTCTTCCCTCCAGGAAGATTATGTATTTCATCTCATATGGAAAGTGTCTGATTTTCATCAGAATTTCTGTGGCTAACAACCAAGAATGAGACATTGGATCATTGGTCCAAGATACTCAAGCTCACGTTGACAATATTTATTTGATCTTCTTCTATGAAATTCTAGATGAACACTCCCATTCAGAAGGGATCATAGGGTGCTTCTAGCAGGACGCATTGTATTCATGAGCACATTGGTCATCGTGCACAGGAATAACTCTGGTAGTGGTGCCTGAGTCAGTCAGTTAAGAGTCTTCCTTTGATTCAAATCAGGCTGTCTGGGATCTGAAATCAGCCTAGTGTGGGTCTCCTATATCAGTAACATGTTTGTCTTGATCTGTCCAGCTATCCCTCTCCCTTCTCCTGCTCACTTTTTCTCTTAGATACATAAGGAAGAATTTTACTAAACTAAAAGAACAATTCTCAGATAGTGGTTCACTATGGATAGAAGCCTACTGAACATGATGGCTTTGGTTATGAAGCTTGCAATGAACTGCCACTATTGGGCAACTAATGATGTTAGGGCTGTAAAATATGCTGTTATGGGATTTTTTATTTTTTTGAGAATGATGAGAGAGGCCATCGTGCAGTGTCATTGGGTCATATGTCCTGGAGAAGTCTCTTATTCTTTCTCCTTCTCTGTTTCTCTGGATTTCAGTGTCTATATCTGTGTCTCATTCTCTCAATTAAGTGTCTCTGTCACACATGCACCCTCATACACAACTCTATTGCACTGCACAGTGTTAAACAAGTCACTCAAGCCTAAGCTTCATGCACTCACAACCACACCAAATAATGAATATAGTAGCTTCCAAGAATTTTAGAATCATAGACATATTTTCTGACCTGGAAAAGCTTCCTATCTCATACACTCCCAAGCTCCAGGAATATGGAACATGGTGGCTGTCCTGAGAACAGCAATGTTGGCCCACGTGCCTTATTATTTAGAGGTTTCATCATCAAGAGACTGATTCCAGAATACAAACTACTTTTGTTGCTTTCTGAGATGATCTGCACTTACAAAAAAGGGAATACCATGAGGAACAGGAATGTGTGTACTTTATCATTGGTTCTCCTGGTGAGTCTTCAACAGCACATGAGCAACAGTAGTAAGGCAAAAGACCTCCAAAGGAAGCACAGGTTTTACCCATGAGAAAGAATGAGATATTCCTGGTGGATAGATCTCTCCAGTTCACTGAGGGATCAAGATTAAATTCTTAACTCAAGAAGGAAAAACTATATGAAAAACAAGTCCCCTTCTACACTGTTTATAACTACCTCATGTAAATGGTCCTTACAACTAAAGAAATACACTATTCCTTGTCATATCTGAATTCACTCCAAAGAAGAAAAAAGCCCCATTTCTACTTCAGGAGAACAGGCAAGCATTCCATAGAAGAAACTGGAGATTCCTTCTTTGACTTCATGTGGAAAAATTCCTGCACCACACACTTAGTGATATTTAGAAGGACACAGAATAACTGTCAATGCATTGGCTGTGGTGATCAAGAATTACTGAGAGATCACTGTTTTTATATGGATACGGGGCAAGACTGTATTGTAGTTAGTGATTAATAAGCATCATATGAGGGTCTGAGGGCCATTCTTCTTGGTGGATGAGGAAAAGCCTTCAGCTCAGGGCAAGGTCACAGTGTCCTGGAATCCATCCCCTATTTGGGGCTTTGCTCAGCTTGAAATGTGCTTCTCCCTTTCCCTCTGCCCTTCTCTTTTCTTATGCTCTGTCAGATAAATAATTAAAATTTTCAAAAAAGTCAGTGGCAACCTCAAATAGCCTGACATACTCAATGCACAAAGAGAACCGATCTGCACATCGATTCCAGTGATGAATTCCCATGGCTCATGTAGCTTGTTGTGAAATGCAACTAAAAGCTCCTATCTTCTGAACATCTGAATAACCATTTCTGTCTCTGTAGATCCACATACTCTCTTGACTTTTGTAACTTTTTTCACTTGATTATGCCCATAATCTTATTATGTTTGATTAAGTTCTATCAATTATTCTATTTTTTTCTATTTACTCTAGTGGTCTCTTGCATTTATTCACTAATCAGGTTTTATTTAAAGATTTTTTCACTTATTTATATGAGAGAGAGAAAGAGGGAGAGAGAGAGAGAAAGAGACAGAGAGAGGCAGAGACACAGGCAGAGCATAAGTAGGTTCCATGCTGGGAGCCCAACACAGGACTCAATCCTGGGACTTGGGCCAAAGGCAGGCACTAAACAACTGAGCCCCCCAAGGGTCCCCTAATCAGTTTTTTTAAAATAGATTTTATTTATTTATTCATGAGAGCCACACAGATAGATGTTGAGATGTGGGCAAGGTGAAGCAGGCAAAATGTGGGAAGCCTGATGTGGGACTTGATAGCAGGCCCATGAGACCATGACCTGAGCTAAAGGCAGATGATCGACCCCTGAGCCATCCAAGTGTACCACCATTCAGATACGAAGAAAATATTCCTCCAGATTTAAATACTGGAAGTATACCATTTACCAACAGCAATAACAATGAAATAGAATAGGAAGGCCAGGCTCCCCATTATCCATTAAAGAAGTTACAGAGATAAAAAATACAGCATGGGAATATGATAAATGGAATTGTAATAGTGCTCCATGGAGACACATATATCTACACTCATGGTGAGCACAGTATTAACCTATAAAAGTATCGAATCCCTATTTGGTGCACCTGAAACTAATGTATCCCTGTGTGCCATCTTGACTTCAATTAAAAAACAGTAATAATGTGAGCACCAGGCTGGTTGCTTTGGTTGGGTGTCTACTTTGGGTTCATATCATGAACCCAGGGTCCTTTGATACATAATATTATGCGTTTGTCAAAACACACACGAATTCATAACACAGAGTAGCCCTTATTATATGCGGTCAACTTCATTGATAATAATGTTTCCACACTGGTTTGTTCTTTGTGCTAAAATTTGCACACTAGAGGAGGCATGTATGATCATGGGAAATGTGTACCAAGGAATAGGGTGATGAGGAAATTTAAATTATAAGCTGCATTATGACATCACTTTAACCCTAATCTCAGTATTAAGTTCTGTTTTTAAAAACATAATCTGGGATCCCTGGGTGGCGCAGCGGTTTAGCGCCTGCCTTTGGCCCAGGGCACGATCCTGGAGACCCGGGATCGAATCCCACGTCAGGCTCCCGGTGCATGGAGCCTGCTTCTCCCTCTGCCTATGTCTCTGCCCCTCTCTCTCTCTCTCTCTGTGTGACTATCATAAATAAATGAAAAAAATAAAAAATAAAAAAAAATAAAAACATAATCAGAGATTTTCTGTTGTTAATATCTACACAGACTAGTGTACAAATATTATCTTCACAACACCTGTCTTTTAATCTGACCAATTTTGAGTGGTAAAAGCAGTTTTACCCTTTTGGCTATAAACTAATGACTGGCCATTTAAATTACAAATTTCACATATGAAACATAAATAATATGGCTTTCATTTTCGTCTTCATTAAGGTAGAAGAAAAATGATTCTTCTTTCTTCTTCTTCATTATTATTATGATTATTATTATTTATTTTTATTCTTATTTTTATTCATATTCTTCTTTTAAAGAAAGCAAAAGAGAAAGTGTAAGGAGGAGAGAAGTAGAGGAAAAGGGAAATAGAATATTAAGAAGGCTTCACCTGCAGCATATAGCCCAAACTAGGATAATCTGATGACCTGAGATCATGACCGGAGATTAATCCGGATACCAGACATATACCTGAATAAACTAACTTGATGTTCCTGGAATACCTTTTCTTGAATCAACTTAAGGAATGAATATCCTAGTTACTCTCAATTGTCTCATTTACGGGTTGAATTTTGGTTTTTCCCCAAGCATGAAATATCATGGTCCAGGTTTGTTTCCACAGAGACCCAATCATTTGTTGCCTTAGCATTTTGGTTGTAAACATGGGAAACTCATTACTGTAGAAAGAGCTCTGGTCATCTTCCTGTCAGAAGACCAAATGCAAATTTTAAAACTTGACACGCACTATCCAGGTTGAAAATTCACCGGATTAGGCACAGAAATATGATGAAGAAACAAAGTCGACAGTGGACATGAAAACAGATCAGGAGATATTGTACTATCACAAGAGGAATAGGAAAACAAAAGATGAATAAAAATTGATAGAACTTGAACCTGCATACATAGGGTACATTAAAAGTTCTAAGTTCCACAGCATGGAGTTCTTGCAGGAACAAGCAGTTGGTGTAAAAGAAGGTATGGGGGCAAAATTGCTGAAGTTTTAACAACTATGTGTCAGCAGATGGGGATTCAGTCTCTGGGACAAGGCCATTTAAACACAATCCAATGCACCTTGTCCACATTTCTATGTGTGTGGGGAACCTCTAAATTTATTCCTTATGTTTAGTAACAGTAGTAATACATTTAAGCCTTGTTCCTGATCCTCCACATGTGGGACTCTGAACTGGAAACTACTCTGATCCTAGGACCCTTGCTTCATCAGTTCCTTCAGAATGAAAGTGATATTTCTCCACTGATAGTTCCCTCCTGCCTCCAGTTGTTCCCAAACCCATTTGATTAAAGGATTCTGAGAAAGAATCCTCTCCCTTACCCAGAGGGCTGCTGTGCAGGCACAGTTGCAGCTTCGTTCCAAGCCCTTCCCTGGAGGAATCTGAAGAGGTGGAGGGCTATATAGACAGATTTGGAGTAATTCTGTCAACATTTCACCCACTACAGTCTAATAGTTTGCCTCAGAAAATGCTGCCAAAAGTCAGAAATGGCTTCCCTTGAGGAAAGGCTGCCTGCTATCACCAAGCCAGTCATAGTTTCTGGGTGATTTGAGAAGGGATTTTTTGGCAAAAGGGATCATGTATGCCATTATTTATTATATTGTGAACCCAATTATTGTTAGCTCCCTAGGTTGCTTCCCCAAGATACTGTTCTGACTTCCTCTAAGTATGAAAGCCTAGAGAATTGGTTGGTTTTCTTGACACGTGTTGATGAATTCAAGCTAGTGTTCAATATTATCTATGCTCATGCCACTGCCCATTTGTGTCTTCTTTTTGTAGCCCCGCATTTTGGAGATGCAGGAGGGAGAGTGACCAGGGCAACAAGAACAGAAGTGGAGATAGAATAACAGCTGAGGAAGGGAAGAGGGAGCATTTACTAAAGAGGTGGGTCTAGTTTATTGTTGCCTTGCCTTATCAAATTGTTCTTTAGCTTTGGCCACAAATGGTTAATGAAACAACTTTTGATGCTGAAATCGTTTGTGAGGCCTCAGTGTATTAACCAACCATCTTGCCCATTCATCTTATTCTTTTCTAAGAGATTTCTCTAGAGAGATTCCATTGAGTTCCAGTGATCTATAGTTGGCCTTGAAAACCCAAAACATCATTGGTGATGTGGTGAGGATCAAAAATTAAGATGTGAGAAGCAGACATTGGAGGAACATACACTTTTTCAGGTAGAGAAGAGGGTTCAGGTTTAGATGATCTTAATATACCTGTTGACATTTGATGGAAATATCACATTTGTGTACCTCAGGCCATGAGTATGCAAAATGACAACTGGACACCACAGAACAAATCGCCAATGATCTGTCCACCCCAGCAGTCCCAACCTCAGAATGAATACTCTCAGTACACAAAACTTAAATAGTCAGAGAACCTCAACTAATAGGATTCCTGATCCTCAGCAAAGTTCTTCTTCAGGGTGGATGCCAGTCCTGTGAGATCCTCACACTCATTGCTCTGTGAGGCTGGCTCAGAGAAGACTCACAGGGCATGATTCCTGCCTTTATGCTCAGATTTTACTTCTTATGACAGAAACCAGTTTTACACAGCAAAGCACAAAGTGGTAACCAAACAACACAGCATGAGGAGACCTATAGGCATAGTCTGATTCCACTAAAGAGTCCAAAGAAATGGGAACAAAAACAAGTCCCAGATGCCAGACTCATTACAATCTGCCTAGGAACTGCCTCAGAGAACAAATTTCCAATCCAGGGCCCCCTCTTCATATCATCATGGACTCAATAGCTTCAAGGAGCAAGGCACAGGGAGGCTCTTTGAGCACTACCCTTGCTCAAAGCAACAGGAGGCTCTGAAGAAATCTTATGGATCCCTTGTGATTGCCTGTACAATGAACAATGGCCAACCAAATGAAAATAAAGAATATTGACTCGGTTCTTGTTATAGCAGGGAGTCATTCAGTATTATTTGTGTTGAGCAGAGCCCCAGCATCAGAAGGATGGTTGCACACTCACTCAAGGGGGTAAAAGGAAGGCTTAAGTTATGCCTTGATGAGAAGCTATTGTATGGAGAGGCTATAGTGAGCTGTCCAGAAGTGAGGCACCCTATGTGATGGTAAATGGTGATTCTTTCTGAATGGTGGGTCCTAGGTAGGAAATTTGGACAAGTGTTAGGAAAGCTCTCAGTTATACAGGGTTCTAAGTGAGCAGTGGTTATGATGTAAAATCCTGAGCCTATTACAAGAATGATCTAAGAGTTATTCTAGAAGCTTGAACCAGTTGGACTGAAGGTTCTGGTGTAAACCATGCACAGGTGCTGGATACAGTCACCAAAAGTCATATCCTCTAACTTTTATAGACAATTCCTTCTCTCTTGACTGACTGTAAGATAATGGCCTGGTTCCTTGCTTGGCTGTGGGTCATAAATCTCTCTGAATGAACTATCTGGCTATGATTTATACTTTCAAATTTCCTAGTAGACTTGGGACCACCTACCTGGAGAAGGCTGGGGAAGTTGTTGAGCATGGATGAAAAGAGATTATACATTTAAAGATCCAAAGTTTTCAAGTGCTGGATGAGAGCAAATGTGCAAGATGAAGATACTACCAAGGAGCATATCATGAAGGGAGAGGTCAGTGGTGCCTGGTGACTCAGTAGGTTAGATGTCTTATTCAAGACTTTGACACAGGTCCTGAACTCAGGGTGCTGGTTTGAACTCAATAACAGGATTTGCAGGCAATCTTCGTTGCATTATCTCTCACCTTCTGCCCCTCCACCCAAAGAGTCTCTCTCTCTATCAAAATATAATAAATAACTACTTAAATAACAAAATAGTGTAAAAGGAATAAGAGGAAATACATTACATATGATGTTGATTTATGGATCTGAGTTTTTGCAGTCACCATCTTCCTTGCACAACAGCATAGGAATGGGGTGTGGGTGGCCTGGGAACAAAAGAGGGGACAGTAAAGGGGAGAAGATGATGTTAGTCACAGCTCCTAGGATCGATATCCTCTCCCCAAACTAAATTTTGCTTCTGCTCTACTCTCCTCACCTATACAACTCTGGATTCGCGATCCTTTCAACTTTATGGGAGGAATGGCCTCCAGTGTCTCTGTGCCTTCTCTGGTCTCAGATTCCATATCCTCAACCAGGAAAGAAGGCTTGTCATTCCATCCTTCAAAGAAGCTACCATGGGGGATCCCTGGGTGGCTCAGCGGTTTAGCGCCTGCCTTTGGCCCAGGGCGCAATCCTGGAGACCTGGGATCGAATCCCACGTCGGGCTCCCGGTGCATGGAGCCTGCTTCTCCCTCTGCCTATGTCTCTGCCTCTCTCTCTCTCTCTGTGCGACTATCATAAATAAATAAAAATAAAAAAAATAAAATAAAAAAAACCAAAGAAGCTACCATGGGCATCCAGGGTGGCTCAGCGCTTTAGTGTCGCCTTCATCCCAGGGCCTGATTCTGGAGACCCAAGTCTAATCCCACATCAACCTCCCTGCATGGAGCCTGCTTCTCCCTCTGCCTGTCTCTCTGCCTCTCTCTCTCTCTCTCTCTCTTTTTGTGTCTCTCATTAATATAAAAATAAAATCTTTTGAAAAAAGAAGCCACAAAATTGCCTATGCCTTTCTCTTCCCACATTTTCCTCCCTCTTTCTGCTCACTCCTGCTTCACTCTCTTCTATTTCACAAACATTAATTGCTCAAAATTGCTCAACCATTATATTTTGTGGCATGGGAATGCTTGGGGAATGATCTGCTTATTACATGACCCTCCTTAATCAGTTAGTCAAGGAGCCAATCCAAGCAGCACTGGATTAGTTGCAAGGGGCCTGTGGGCTTAGGAGCTGGGGCTGTGTGTGGCCATGGGGGCGACATCCCCCTGAGTTATCATGAGTGCTTTGTGCTTGGGGTTCTCTTAGGTTTTGACACAAACTTAACCTTTATTTTTTAAATGTTTATTTATTTAGTGTTATGTAAATTCAATATGCCAACATATAGTGTACCAACCAGTGCTCCTCCCATCAAATGCCCTTCTCCTGGAATATAAGAAATAGTGAATTGGATTATGAGGGAAAGGAGTGGGATTGAGTGGGAAAAATTAGAGAGTGACACAAACCATGAGAGACTCCTAAATCTGGGACACTCTGAATCTCTAGAACAGCCCATACATATCATAGCCCATAGACAAGATGAATGTGATGCCAGAGGTAAGGAATCTTGCCCAGTTTCCTTTAGTCTAAATCTGGGGTGATAGGTTTGATAAAGCTGGTGAGGCATCATCATTATCACCTCAAGCCAGAATTTGCCCTGGTCCCAAGAATGGCTAGGCCATTGACTCCAGGCAGGCATGAGGGAAAATCTGAGGCTGGGCCCAGACCCTGGTATGGGGAGCAGGCCCTGTACTCTGTAGTTATAGTAGTGTCAACAGACAGGAACAGAAACGCTGGCCACCCTGCTTAAAGCCTGTGTCCTGGGCCTGGTTAGACCATGAGAATAGCTCTAGAGGACCTTTAGCACAAGTGTGTGTCACCAGCCCAGCAGATTTCACACTGTTCCTCTAGATTCCCTGCACCCAGCCAAGGCCTAGGATGGCTGAACTCAAGCCTCTCTCACAGGAAGGGAAGTACAGGTTTTATTCTTTTCCCATCACTAAAGATTATGCAAGAAGAGGAGGAGGGAACTGTGCTTCGGGCTGTCCCTCCCACCTCACTTCTGCTGGAAGAAGAGGCATGTGTTGTGAGGATCCATTTCTGTGATGCCCATCCTTAGAGCTCCCTTACATGCCTGGGCAGAACAAGGGTAGCCCAGCACTAGTGCTGTGTAATATATAGGTGCAGAGTGAGTCCCTGGCTGTGCCAGCACCTGACTCCAACAGATGCAATATTTGTGCAAGTTCTGATGTGTGTCAGACCTATATTTCATGAGATTGGCTCCATCCATGACCAAAGGTCATAACCTGAAACAAAACCTCTCCTGCTCTATTACCAAGAGATACTATCCAAATATAAGGAAGGATGTTAGTGTTTCCCAGTGGCAAAGGGAGCAGGAACTGGTCTTCAGGAATGATAATTAAATAAAAATAAAAAAGAATATGACCAACTGCATAACAGAATCCCAGGTCTGAATGTTTATTACTATTTAATCCAAATAAACCTACTATTAATGATAGAATAGACAAAAGAAGAACACCTTTTGACTGTCTGTCTGCAGCTTGAATCATTTATCCCAAGATCCTAAGTGTAGGCCTATGTCAGGCTCCCTGTTCAGTGTGGGTTGTGAATATCCCTCTCTCTATCCCTCTGCTCTTCTCTATCTCTTTCCCTCTCTCTGTCTCTCTCTCATAATTTATTTTAATAAAAGGAAAAAAGGGACTCCCATCCAAGTACCCAACAGGCCCGACCCTGCTTAGCTTCCGAGATCAGATGAGATCCGGTGTGTTCAGGGTAGTATGGTGCCTTATGACCCAGAAATTGCACTGCTGGGGATTTACCTCAAAGATACAGATGCAATGAAATGCCGGGACAACTTCACCCCGATGTTTATAGCAGCAATGTCCACAATATCCAAACTGTGGAAGGAGACTTGGTGTCCATTGAAAGAAAATGGATAAAGAAGATGTGGTTTATGTATACAATGGAATATTACTGAGGCATTAGAAACGACAGATAACCACCATTTGATTCAACATGATGGAACTGGAGGGGAATTATGCTGAGTGAAATAAGTCAATTGGAGAAGGACATACATTATATGGTCTCATTCATTTGGGGAAGATAAATAATAGTGAAAGGGAATAGAGGGGAAGGGAGTAGAAATGGGTAGGAAATATCAGAAGGGAGACAGAACATGAAGGCTCGTAAATCTGGGAAATGAACTAGGGGTGGTGGAAGGGGATAGGAGGTGGGTAGGGGTGAATGGGTGACAGGTACTTAGGGGGGCACTTGATGGGATGAGCACTGAGTGTTATTCTGTATGTTGGCAAGTTGAACACCAATAAAATATAAATTTATTATTAAATAAAAGAAAAAAGGGAGAAACAATTGTATTCCAATGCTTCATCTTGATATCACCCTGCCCACCCTCATTCTACAAATAACAGGTATAATCCCACTGCTCCCAGGGACCCTACCCTTTGATTCATGCCTCACTCTAGTACCCTACCAAAGGATTCTTCATCTTTAGTAATTGCATCCTCAGTATTCTCCATGTGATTAGAGAGTGGAGGCCCATATTCCTGCTACTCCAGCTAAGGCCTCTTCAGGAAGCCATCTCAACACCTGTTCCTTCTTGAGATCTTCAGACTTCTGTGGGCTTTGGGAGTTAGAGCCCTTCAACAAGACTTTGGCCACAGTTGCAAAGTTTTCTTGAGAGAAAAGACCCCCCTCACATGGCATTTCCTCATTTCCACAAGATCACCATAGGTCTCATTTTGACATGGATTCACCTGAGATCCGCCCATGATAGGTGATGGCCAAACACCAGGTTAGAGGGAGTCCACAAGAGTCACTGTGTCAGACAGAGAACAGCTGCCCAGGAGAGCCATTCGTGAAAATGGAAAAAATCTGTTTTTTAAAAATACTGTACTGGACACCAGACGTGCGGTTGTATGATAAAGAATGGAGGGAATCCCTGGTGGCTCAGCGGTTTGGCACCGCCTTCGGCCCAGGGTGTGATCATGGTGACCCAGGATCGAGTCCCATGTTGGGCTACCTGCATGGAGCCTGCTTCTCCCTCTGCCTGTGTCTCTGCCTCTCTATGTCTGTCATGAATAGATAATAATAAATAAATAAAATCTTAAAAAAAAGAATGGAGCTTCACTGACTCTATGTAATTTCAACATATGCAGGCACGTCTGGGTATTAGCTTCCTCCTTGGATAGCTCAGGTCTAGGATCTATAAAGGAGGAAGCTGTGACCTTCGTGCCCTGGGGTTCTTGCAGTGGAATTTGCTGGCCTGACATGACTGTTCATTTCCGTTGGTCTCTGGGCTCCTATCCATGAGGCAGGCACTACATGATATCCTGGCAGTACTCAGACAGGAAGGTCCACATTCATGTCCTACAGGAATCCCAGCAGAGGCCTCTTGTAGAGGAGAGGACTAGGGCCCCAGGCACATGTGCTGCTTCATAGTCAGATGAATGAGGCAGAGGGGGGACACCTCACACTCTTCAGGAGCTCACTCTTTCCTTTCTGATGCAAGCTAGAGCCTGGGTGTGTACCTAGTTGAGTTTGGAGACCAAGACTCCAGACAAGCTGATCAGGATCCTTTCCAACCTGGGGCTTGATCTCTACCCAGGGGTTTTAGAACATGGGCTTCTCAGGGCTAAATACTTTGGGGAAAAGGAATGAGAGAGGCTTTGCTGATGACTTTGCAGTGACCACCAGGGGTTAGTCCTCCTGTCACCTTTATTATGAATACACAGATACAGTTTGGGACTGAGGAACCTAAGATCATCAGGGAAAACCTCAAATTGATGTCCTGTGGACCATAAAATGGAGCTGCACAGAGCACCTTACCTCTGGAATCAGCCTCCATCCCTTGGCTGAACTCACTGAGCACTAGAGTCTATGTCTGTCCACTTCCTCCTATGTCCATGGATACAAACTCCTTACCTGAATTCTATGTGTTTACTTGTAAAAGCATAACCATGTGTCTTCACCTGGAAGACCTGTTTTCTGGTGGTTAATTTCTGTATTTTTTTAATTGTTTGATTTGCCAACATATAGTATAAAACCCAGTTCACATCCCATCAAGTGCCACTCTCAGTGCCTTTCAAATAGACACCCTATTCTACCACCAAACTCCTCTTCACTACCCTCTGTTTGTTTCCCATGGCAGGAATCTCTTATTTTGTCACTCTCTGTGACTTTTCCTACTTAATTTTTCTTCTACGGCTCTGATCCTAATTCCAGTGAGAACTCAGATTCAGGTTGTTGCTCCTGATTATAAACAGGAACAGCCTGGTTCCAGAATATGTACTGCTATCACTAGTTTCTTACGTCACTTGCAGGTACAGAAAAGAAAACATTTGGCTCAGCTCCCATTATATTGTCTGTCTGCATTCATTTTAAAGCTCTCAATGATTTGAGGAAGCCAGATGGAACATAATTTTTGAGATTCTGGTGCCCAAAAGCATCAGAGTATGACTGGAGGAAGTTGCTTTTCCTGAAGGATGTGTCTCTCCAGCCCAGTAGGGATGGTAACTACAACATATTGAAGCAAGCAGGAGAAACTGTTTTTGAAGGAAAGTGCCCTGTCATGCTGTTTATTTCCAGCTTTGGTATGGCCAACCATAAAAATCCTCTCAAAAAATGTAATGCTTGGCTAGAGGCAACCACTCAGCACACTTCCCAGGAGGAAGATTTTTTATTTCACCTCAAATGAACACTATCTGATTTTCATCGGAATTGGTGTGAAAAGCAACCAAGAAAGCAACATTTATTCCTTGGTTAAGGATATTCAAAGTCCGGGATCCCTGGGTGGCTCAGTGGTTTGGCTCCTGCCTTTGGTCCAGGGCATGATCCTGGATTCCCTGGATTGAGTCCTGCATTGGGCTCCCAGCATGGAGCCTGCTTCTCTCCCTGCCTCTCTCTCAATGCCCCCCCTCTCATGAATAAATAAAGTTTAAAAATCATTTGAAAAAAAGATATTCAAGGTCTCCTTGAAAACATTAATTTTCACTTCCACTCTGATCATCTGAGAGAGTGTAATGACCAAAGGATCAGAGGGTGCATCTAGAAAGACACAGAGTACCCCTCAGTACATTTTCATGCCACTGAAGAATAACTCAGGCACGGGTGCCTGAGTTGTTCAGGCATTTAAGAGTCTGCCGTCAGCGAAGGTCAGGCTTTCTGTGACCTGGAATCAAGCCTAGTGTTGGGTTCCCTGCTCAGCAAAGGGTGTGTTTTTCTCTCTCCTTCTGCCCTTATCAACCTCTCCTGCTCTCTTTCTCTCAAATAATAAATTAGATCTTGAAGAAAATTAGGGACAAATATTGGGACTTTTGCACATTATCATGGAGGGCCAGAGAATATGGAGGCATTTGGTTATAAAGCATGGGTTGATCTGTACTGTTGGGCCACCCATGGTCTCAGGACTCTGAAATGTGCTGTTAATGAGGTGTTTTGTTTTGTTTTGTTTTGTTTTGTTTTGTTTTGTTTTGAGAGTGTTTACTGAGGCTATCGTGATTTGTCAGTACCTCTGTCTCTTTCATTCTCCCTTTCCTGTATTTCTCTGTGTCTCTTTATTTTCTCTCTATGCCTCAATCTCCTTGTCTCTCTCTCTCTTTCTCACACACACATACACACTCACAATCACACTCTTACACACGACATAGAGTCAACAAGTCACCTTCCCCAAACCTTTGCACTCATACACACTCCACTGAAAGAGAATACATTGGTTTCCTAGGAGTGTAGGACCATGGACCTATTTTCTCAAGTGGGAAAGCTGCCTATCTCACACACTCTGAAGCTTCAGCAAGATGGAATCTGGGTGTCTGTCCAGACTCAGTGTAGCAAGGATGCATCATCTGCCCTAATATTTACAGATTTTCCCAAGCAACAGACTGATTCCAGAATACATATCAGTTTGGATGATTTTGGACATGACCTACAGTTACAAAAGTCGGATAAATGGCTGTCAGTTCATGTGAGTACTTTGTCATTGGTTCCTCTGGAAAGTATTGACATGAAATGAGCAACAGTAGTAGTGCCAAAGGCCCCCAAAGGAAAACAGATTGCACCCATGGAGAAAGCATGAGCTTTTCCTGGGGGATAGATGTCTCAAGGTGACTGAAGCAGCAATTCCAAATACAGAATTCAAGGGGGTGAGAAAGTGCTCCTGAGCAAATGTCCCTTACTGCACAGTTAACATGCTCCCCTTCCAACAACGCACCAAATTGGTACTTACTCTGAAAACTATATTGTTCCTTATCATATGTTTATTCACTTCATAAAGAGAAGAACTAAGAGAGGAGCCTTTCTTATTCTGGCAAATGGGGCAGGCTTATAATACAAGTGGGTGGAGAATCATTCACTTAGATTTGATGAAAATATCCAGAACCACAGACTTTGTAACATCTAGAAGGGCAAAGTATAACTATCAGTGCATTGTTGGTGGTGCTCAGATATTTGTGAGATCACTCTTTATATGGATCCAGGAGAAGACTGAATGGTAATGACTGTGTAATAAGCATAATGGAAACACTGCTTAGCCATCGTCATTGGTGGATGAGGAAAAACCTTCAGCTCAGGCCAAGGTCCATGGGCCTGTGATCCCTCTCCTCTTTGGGCACCCTGCTCAGTGGGTTTGTGCTTCTATCTTTTCTCTACCTCACCTAGCATATACTCTCTCTTGCTTTCACTCTGTCTCTCTCTCTCTCATCTCAAATAAACAAAAACTTTATAAAAGGAAATGGCAACTTAAGCAACATGAAATAATCAATGTAAAATAGAACTGGTGTGTACATCGAACCCAAAAATCGGTTCCCTTCACTCATAGACATTGTTGTGAATCCCAACTGAATGTTTCTAACGTCTTATGTCTTCCAAACCTATTTCTACTTCTGTAGATCCACATATGCTTTCATCTCTTTTGGTCGGTTTTGCACTTGATTTCAACCATCTTTGAATTTGATTTCAATCCTTTACAATGTAAGTCAATTTTTATCTTCTGTTTCTTTGAGTCTTTTACTCTATTGTATTTATCCAGGAATCTGTTGTTATAAAAATCATCCAGTATGGGAAAGATTTAAATACTGAATGCATATCATTTACAAATAGCCCTAGTTCTGAAAAGGGGTGGAGGGGACAGGCTTCCACATATTCATTGAGAGTCACAGCGTGAAAGGTACAGCATAAGGTATATGATGAGTGGAATGGCAATAATGCACATACATGTGTACATAGACACATGGTATCTATGCTTGGTGTGAGTGCAGTTTCAATAAACTTAACTGTCAAACATGTGTGGTACACATAAGTTAATGTAAACTAGGGGTCATCTTGACCCAAATGTAAAAACAGTAATAACATGGGCACCATAGTGGTTCCTTTGGTTGAGCTTCTCCATTTGGCTCGGGTCATGATCCAGGGTCCTGGGATACATAATATTATGCATACACCAAAATACACACTAATGCATAACACAGAACCGTCCTTAATAGCAGTGTTCGACGACAATGACAATAATATGTCTACACCAGTTCGTTCTTTGTGATGAATATTTCAAATTGATGTAGGTGTGAATATTTGTGGAAATTGTGTGCCAAAGGATAGGATGATAGGGAAAATTTTATATAATATGTTGCATTGTGACATCAGCCTAACTCTAATATCAGTATTAAGGTCTATTTATTAAATCATAATAGTAGTTTTATTTGCTAATATTTAAGATGAACTAATATATCCAGATGTTAGCTTCTCAACAGCTACCATTTAATCTGACTATATTAGATTTCTCAGTGCAAAACTAAAAGACAACCTACAGAATGGAAGAATATATTTGCAAATGATGTATCAGATAATGGGCTAGTCACCAAGATCTATAAAGAACTTATTAAATTCAACACCAAAGAAACAATCCAATCATGAAATGGGTAAAAGACATGAACAGAAATCTCACAGTGGAAGACATAGACATGGCCAACACGCACATGAGAAAATGCTCTGCATCACTTGCCATCAGGGAAATACAAATCAAAACCACAATGAGATACCACCTCACACGAGTTAGAATGGGGAAAATTAACCAGGCAGGAAACTACAAATGTTGGAGAGGATGTGGAGAAAAGGGAACCCTCTTACACTGCTGTTGGAAATATAAACTGGTGCAGCCACTCTGGAAAACTGTGTGGAGGTTCCTCAAAGAGTTAAAAATAGACCTGCCTTATGACCCAGTAATTGCACTGCTGTTGAGCCAGCCTTTCAACCAGAGGATAAATCCCACTCTGTCATGGTGAATAATCTTCTTAATGCATTGATCAATGCTATACGCTAGTATCTTGTTGAGAATTTTTGCATCCATGTTCATCAGGAATATTGGTCTGTAATAATCCTTTTTGGTGGGGTCTTTGTCTGGTTTTGGAATTAAGGTGTTGCTGGCATCAGAGAATCAGTTTGGAAGTATCCATCTCTTTCTATCTTTCCAAACAGCTTTAGTAGAATAGGTATGATTTCTTCTTTAAAAGTTTGATAGAATTCCCCAGGGAATCCATCTGTCCCTGGACTTTTGTGTCTTAGGATGTTTTTGATGACTGCTTCAATTTCCTCCCTGGTTATTGGTCTGTTCATGTTTTCTATTTCTCCCTTGTCCAGTTTTGGTAGTTTGCGTTTTTCCAGAATTGCGTTCATTTCTTGTAGATTACCTAATTGATTGGCGTATAGCTGCCCATAATATGCTTTTAAAATCATTTGTATTGGGGATCCCTGGGTGGCACAGTGGTTTGGCGCCTGCCTTTGGCCCAGGGTGTGATCCTGGAGACCTGGGATCGAATCCTACATTGGGCTCCTAGTGCATGGAGCCTGCTTCTCCCTCTGCCGGTGTCTGCCTCTCTCTCTCTCTCGGTGACTATCATAAATAAATAAATTAAAAAAATAAAATAAAATCATTTGTATTTCCTTGATAGTGATCTCTCCTTTTCCATGCATGATTTAATAATTAGAGTCTTTTTTTCTTTTGGTTTTAATAAGGGTGGCTAATGGTTTATCAATGTCATTAATTCTTTCAAGGAACCAACTCCTGTTGTGGTTTATATGTTCGACAGTTCTGGTCTCTATTTCATTGATTTCTTCTCGAAACTTTATTATCTCCTTCTGCTGGGTGTATGTTTTATTTGTTGTTTTTTCTGCAGTTCCTTTAGGTGCAAATTTAACTTCTGTATTTCAGTTTCTTCGAACTTTTTGTGGGATACTTGTTGCAGTGTATTTCCCCCTCAGGACAGCTTCAGTAATAAGGTCTATTCCATAGATTAGATTCCATAGATTCCATAGATTTTGAACGGTTGTATTTTCATTCTCATTGAAATTCTGATTCATTTTCATACTCATTTTCAGTCTCATTTCATTCTAAATTGTTTACATGAATATCTTAATTCTTCTTGAATTTCCTGGGAGACAGAACATAAAGACTCCTAACTCTGGGAAAGGAACTAGGGTTGATGGAAGGGGAGGAGGGCGGGGGGTGGGGGTGAGTGGGTGACGGGCACTGAGGGGGACACTTGACGGATGAGCACTGGGTGTTATTCTGTATGTTGGTAAATTGAACACCAATAAAAAATTATTTTATTTTAAAAAAAAGTTAAAAAAAAGAAACGGTGATCTCACATAAATACCATCAGTGAACAGACACATTGATTGTAGATGTGCTTAAGACACATTTCAGTTATAAATCCTATTTTAATTAAAAAAAACATTATATGGTCTCATTCATTTGGGGAATATAAAAATTAGTGAAAGGGAATAAAGGAGAAGGAGAAAAAAATGACTGAAAATATCAGTGAGGATGACATAAAATGAGTGACCTAACTCCAGGCAATAAAAAATGGGTAGTGGATGGGGAGGATGGGGGGTTTTGGGGTGAATGGGTGATCGGCACTGAGGGGGCACTTGGTGGGATAAGCACTGGGTGCTATGTTATGTGTTGGCAAATTGAACTCCAATAAAAAATAAATCTCTTGTTGCTTGGAGATGGTGATGGAGATGGTGAGGTCTGTCATTACCATAAACATCATGTTGAAGTCTGCCAGTGTTAGTATATGATTATGTAAGTATGTTTTTATTTGTTTGCTAATTGATTGATATACTTGGCAGTTCCCACATTAGGGGCATAAATATTCATGATTTTTAAGTCCTCTGTTGGATAGACCCTTTCAGTATGATATAGTGTCCCTCTTCATCTCTTACGACAGACAGTCTTTAGAATAAAATTTAATTTATCTGATGTGAGGATTGCTACCCTTGCTTTGTTATTAGGACCATGTTAATGGTGAATGGTTCTGCAACATTTTATTTTCAGGCTGTAGCTGTCCTTGGGCCTCAAATGAGTCTCTTGTAGACAGCAAATAGATGGGTTTTGCTTTTTTATCCAGTCTGAAACCCTGAGCCTTTTGATGGTGTCGTTAAGCCCATTCATGTTAAGAGTTACTTTTGAAAGATATGAATTTAGTGTCATCATAATACCTATTCAATCTCTGTTTCTCTAAATTGTTTCCTTAGACATCCTATTTCTTTTATAGAGTCCCCCTTAATATTTTTTGCAGAGCTGGTTTGGCGGTCATATATCTTTCAGTTCCTGCCTATCTTGGAAGCTCTTGATCTCTTCTTCTATTCTGAATGAGAGCCTTGCTATATAAAGTATTCTTGGCTGCATGGTCTTCTCATTTAGGACCCTGAATATATCCTGCCATCCCTTTCTGGCCTGCCTGGTCTCTGTGGAGAGTCTGCTGTTAATCTAATATTTCTTCCCATAAAAGTTAGAAATTTCTTGTCACTTGCTGCTTTAAGGATCTTCTCTTTATCTTTGGAATTTACAAGTTTCACTATTAAGTATCGAGGCATTGAGCAGTTTGCATTCATTTTAGGGGGGGATCTCTCTATGCCCTGGATCTGAATGTCTGTGTCCTTTCCCAAGTTAGGGAAGTTCTCAGCTATGATTTGTTCAAATACACTTTCCAAACCTCTGTCCCTTTTGGCGCCCTCTGGAACCCAATAAAACATAGATTTTTCCTTCTGAGGCTGTCATTTCTTTCCCTTAATGTATCCTCATGATCTTTTAATTGTTTTTTTTTTCCTCAGTTTACTTCCTTGCCATCAATGTGTGTTCTGTGTCAGTCACTTGTTCTTCTCCCTTGTTAACCCTCCTCATTATGACCTCCAGTTTGGATTGCATCTCATTCAATTGATTTTTAATTCCGTCCTGATTGTATCTAAATTCTGCAGTCATGAAATCTCGAAATATTTATGCTTTTTTCTACAGCCACCTGTATATTTATAATTGTGCTTCTGAATTGGCTTTCTGACATTGAATTGTAATAAAACATTTGTAACTCTATGGGAGAGAGTACTGTTCTTGATTCTTTCTTTTGTGGTGAGTTTTTACATCTAGTTATTTTGCTTAATGCAGAGTGGCCAAAAACAAGTTGTCCTGGAAAGGGGAGAAAAAGAGAGAGTAAAAAAGGGGGGACCAGCAGAAACAAAAAACAAGGAGTATCCTCTGATTCTATATACTGTAAATCCCTCGACTTCCCCTGGAACTTTCCAGTGCTGCTTGTTCAATAACCTGCTTTTCCTTTGTCCTTCTAAGTGGTTGTCTGGTGGAGGTGTCTGTTGTGCTGATTGCCATGTGTGTGCACCTGACAGATTGCCCATTCCCCTGCCAGGTGCACGTCTCATAGGAAACTTTTTATCCTGTGAGGCTCCTGTTCAGTCCCAGGTACAAGGTGACACCAAGAAGAATAACAACAGTGGAGGCGGCCAGCCTCCAACTCTGGATTCAGATCTCACAGCAACTACTGAAGCACCCAGTCTGCAGGGGTCTGGATACTCTGGGGGTGGGGTGTGCCTATCTGCACAGCTCAGGTTCACCCAGTGGAGGAGCATCCTTTTTGTCCTGTGTCTTCTCATCCTCTGCCTCTCCCTGAGGTGGGGGGGGGGGAAGCACCGGATCTTGGGCTTTGTCCCTTGGTGCCCTGAACTCTGGGGACTGCGCTGCTGGAATTGCAATCCCAGGGCCACCGCCTGAGCCGCACCCAAACAGTTCCGAGGGCCCCACAGGTCTGTTTGTGTAGCGACCACCCAAGCTGTCACCTGAGCTGCTCCATGGGCCACACAGCCCCCTCCACATTGAGCCTCTATGGAGCCACCACCTCTGCTGCTCTGGAGGCCCCACTGGGTGCATAAAGGGCTGAAGCTCGGCCCTAGATGTGTGGCGTGCTCCACCCCCCTGGGACGCAGTTCCTCTGTTAGTGTCCCTGGGAGCCTGAGGACATCTCTGCCCCTCCAGGGATCCTGCCTGAGCTCCCTGTGAATGCCTTTCCATCCGGGAAGATTGGTAAAGCTCCTGCTTCTCTGGCGTTGGGCTTCCCTGTCCTGGGGGACTCAATGCAGTTCCTCGCAGTGGCCCCTCCCACTTGGATGCTTTTTTATTTCTTTATTTTTCCCCATCTTCCTACCTTGATAAAAGTGTAAACTCTTCTCACTGTAGAATTCCAGCTCTTCTCTCTTTAAATTTCAGACAGAATTAATAGGTTTCCAGATTATTTGAAATTTATCTTTCAAAGGGTACAGATGACTTGGGGACACTAAACTTCCACAATCTTGCCCCTCTTAATTCTGTGACTTATTTAATGAATAATGGGGAGCCTGTCCCTGCCACTCTATTTCACTGATATCACTATTGGTAAATGGCATACTTCCAGTATTTAAATGTCTCCCTGATGGAATATTTCCATCAAATCCAAATAGCGATATACCTGATGGCTCAGTGGTTGAGTCTCTTTCTTTTGCTCAGGTCATGGTCTTATGGGCCTGAGATCGAATCCCACATCAGCCTCCCCACACAGAGCCTGCTTCACCCTCTGCCTATGTCTCAGCCTCTCTCTGTGTGTCTTTCATTAATAAATAAATAAAATCTTAAAAAACATGATTAGTGAATAAATACAATGGACTACGAGACAAAATAGAAAAAAAGAGAATAATTGCTAGTACTGAATCAAACCTACGAAGATTATGGGTAAAATCAAGGGAAAAAAGTTACAGTAGACAGGAGAGGACCTGTTTATATAGAGACAGAAATGATTTTGCCAGATGTCCAGGAGGTAGGAGCTTTTAGCTGGGTTTCACAACAAGCTACGTGAGCGATGGAATCTCATTATTGGATTCAATGTGCAGATCGGTTCTATTCATGCATTGAGTATGTCAGGCTATTTGAGGTGGTCACTGACATTTTTGAAGATTGTATTTATTTATTTGAGAGAGCATAAGAAAAGAGAAGGGCAGAGTGTAAGGGAGAAAGACATTTCAAGCTGAGCAATACCCAACTACTGTATGGATTCCAGGACACTGGGACCTTGACCTGAGCTGAAGGCTTTCCCTCATGCACCAAAAAGGTTACCCCCCAGACCCTCATATGATTCTTATTTATCAATGACTACAATACAGTCATGCCCTGTATCCATATAAACAGTGATCTCTCAGTAATTCCTGAGAACCACACTCAATGCATTGGCAGTTACTCTGTGTCCTTCTAAATATTGCTAAGTGTGTGGTACAGGAATTTTTCCATGAGAAGTCAATGAAGGAATCTCCAGTTTCTTCTATAGAATGCTTTCCTGTTCTCCCGAATTAGAAATGGGACTTTTTTGCTCTTTGGAGTGAATTCAGATATGACAAATATACCTGCCCTACGACCCAGCAATTGCACTGTTGGGGATTTACCCCAAAGAGACAAATGCAATGAAACGCCGGGACACCTGCACCCCGATGTTTATAGCAGCAATGGCCACGATAGCCAAACTGTGGAAGGAGCCTCGGTGTCCAACGAAAGATGAATGGATAAAGAAGATGTGGTTTATGTATACAATGGAATATTACTCAGCTATTAGAAATGACAAATACCCACCATTTGCTTCAACGTGGATGGAACTGGAGGGTATTATGCTGAGTGAAGTAAGCCAGTCGGAGAAGGACAAACATTATATGTTCTCATTCATTTGGGGAATATAAATAATAGTGAAAGGGAATATAAGGGAAGGGGGAAGAAATGTGTGGGAAATATCAGAAAGGGAGACAGAACGTAAAGACTGCTAACTCTGGGAAACGAACTAGGGGTGGTGGAAGGGGAGGAGGGCGGGGGGTGGGAGTGAATGGGTGACGGGCACTGGGGGTTATTCTGTATGTTAGTAAATTGAACACCAATAAAAAATAAATTAAAAAAATTAAAAAAAAAGATATGACAAAGAACAGTGTATTTTTTTAGAAGGACCATTTTCATGGGGTGATGGAAGGGGAGGTTATAAAGAGCGTAGACAGAGACCTGTTTCTCATATACATTTTTTCCATCTTGAGTTAAGAATTTCATGTTGCTCCTTTAGTGAACTGGAGAGATCAATCCCCAAGGAATAGCTCATTCTTTTTCAAGGGTGCAAACTGTGCTTCATTTGAAAGTCTTTTGCCTTACTCTTGTTCATCATATGCTATTAAATACTCATCAGGAGAACCAATGACAAAGTACACACATGACCATTTCCTCATGGTATCCTCTTTTTGTGTAAGTGCAGGTCATCTCAGAAACCAGCAAAAGTGGTTTGTATTCTGGAATCCATCTCTTGCATATGAAAACCTCTAAATAATAAGGCAGATGGGGGCAACCTTGCTTTTTTCAGGACAGCCAACTTGTTCCATGTTCCTGGGGCTTGTCAGTGTATGAGATAGGCAGATTTTCTAGGTCAGAAAATATGTCCATGATTCTACAATACTAGGAAGCTATTATAGTCACTCTGTGGTTTGGTTGTGAGTGCATGAAGCTTAGGGTTCAGAGACTCGTTTAACACTGTGCAATGCAACAGAGTTGTGTATCCGAGTGTGTGTGTGACACAGAGACAGTGAATTGAGAGAATGAGACACAGATATAGACACAGAAATCCAGAGAAAGGGAGGAGAGAGAAAGAATAAGAGAGTTCTTCAGGATGTATGTGCCACTGACACTGAACGATGGCCTCTCTCATTCTCAAAAACAAAAAAATCCAGGCAGCACCAGTGGCCCAGTGGTTTAACGCCACCTTCATCCAATGGTGAGATCATGGAGACCTGGGATAAAGTCCCACGTCAGGTTCCCTGCACAGAGTCTGCAAATCCCTCTGCGCTCCCTCCCTCCCTCTGTCATAAATAAATAAATAAAAATAAATAAAAATAAAAATAAAAATAAAAAATACCATAGCACAGCATATTTCACAATCCTAACACCGTTAGTGTCCCAACAGTGACAGTTCATCACAAGCTTCATAAACAAAGCCATCATGTTCAGTACCCCTCTATCTATAGTGATCCACCATCCGAGAATTGTTTTTTTTTTAGTTTATTAAAATTCTTCTTTATGTATCTTAGAGAAAGAGTGAGCAGGAGAAGTGAGAGGGGTAGTTGGACAGAGAAAGACAGACATGTTACTGATAAAGGAGACCCACGCTAAGCTTATTTCAGGTCCCAGACAGCCTGATCTGAATCAAAGGAAAACTCTTAACTGACTGACTCAGGCATCCCTACCTGTGTTATTCCTGAGCAGTATGACCAATGTGCTGATGGGTATTATATGTCCTGCTAGAAGCACCATATGATCCCTTCTGAATGAGAGTGTTCATCTAGAACTTCATAGAAGATCAAATAAATATTGTCAAAATGAGCATGAGTATCTTTGACCAAGGATCGAATGTCGCATACTTGGTTGCTTTCCACAGAAATTCCGATGAAAACCAGACACCTTCCATATGAGATGAAATACATAATTCCTGGTGGGAGGAGGGCTGAGTCATTGTCTATTCTCAAGCGTTACCTTATTTGAGAGGATGCTTACCATTGGCGACACCGAAGCTGGTGATAAAGTGTGTGATGGGGTATATTCCCTCAACAACAGTTTCTCCTGCTTGTTTGAGAAATGTTTTAATCCCCATCCTGAGTGGACTGGAGCGACACACCCTTCAGGAGAAACAACTTCCTCCAGGTATCCTTTCACTTACTTTAGTGTCATTATTTCAAACACTATGTTCCACCTGGCTTCCTAAAGTCATTCATAGTTAAAGATCAGTTATATTCTATGTAATACCATCTATTGATTAAAAACAATAATGGACTTTCATTTGCTAATGTTTTACACTATATTAATATCCAAATATTAGATTCAAAATAAGTACCATTAACGATGATCACATTTGAGTTGTAGGGTGCTAGTGGAAACCGTCACTTAATTGTCCACCCTTGGGATAATGCATGATCCCTTGTTCAGGATTCAGCTCCATGTTGTTCTACCCCATAACGGGTAGCTAAATTCTCTGTCTAAGCGTGTCCCAACTCATATTCTCTATTTCCATCCTTTTAATATTATCTCCAATAAATTATTTACGTAATAAATCATAAGTAAAAATGACAACCTAACTATAAAGTACATTTTGACTATTCTGATTATAGAGTAATGTCTCACCAGGATATCTCAATTATTCACAGGCAAAACAAAAACAATGTGGCTTAGTACTTTTCTCTTAAGAATGGGACAATGAGCAAACTAAAGTAATGATTTTTTTTTGAGCAACAGAGTGATATAGTGTGAGCACTGGAGGGAGGTGGAAAAGACTAAGGGATTCTTAGCAGATTCTATACGCAGCACAGAGCTACTCCCAAAGCTACATCTCATGAGCATGAGAATATGATCTAGGGCAAAATCAAGAGTTGGACACTTACATGACTGAGTCAACCAGGTGTCCCTAGCATAGCTATATTTAAATCCATGATTGAATTTCCATGGTAACTGCAAGTGAGCCATTTATATCATGTCCGTTGTTTTTTCATGAGATGGAATGTTCTGTCTCTCTTGAGGAGGCACACAGGCTTACAATCCTTGCTATGTATTATTTTTGGAGGCTCTTGAATTTAGACCCTTCAGAATGTGCTTTCAGAAGACCATAAGGAGGGGCTGATAACCTTTTCAGAGTTCAAAACTTTAATCCCATTCTTTATTGTTTGCCTAGAAGAGCCACCTGATTCAGAGGTTCTGATTCACTGGGGCTTTAATATGACATGTAATTGCTCTATACTTAAAAGACCCAATAGAGAATGTAAAATGATGCAGTCATTATGACAAACAATATGGAAATCCTGTAAAAAAATTAAAACTACAATATACAGGAGCATAATGACTTTCAGAAACACATCTTAAAGACTGAAAGCTGAACTTCAGAGAGATATCTGTGCATGCTCTGCACTAAACACAACAGATATGATTATAAAAACAATTTCATGTCCTCTGATAAGCAAATGGATAAAGAAAATGGAGTCCATCCATGAAATGGGATATTACTCTATTTCATGGAAGGAAATCTTAACATTGTTGACAACATGGATGGCCCTGGAAGCCATTATGTTGTGTGAAATGAGTCAGGATTTGTAAGACAAATATTGCATGATGTCATGTATATTTGGAATCTCAAATAGTCAAAGACAAAGAAGAAGAAAGTAAAATAGTGGCTGGGAGAAAGAACAAAAGAGGAAAAGGAGGTGATAGGAAATAAATATATTCAGCAAGGGCTCTTTACAACATAGAGCCCTTGATTAAGCAAGTTGTATAACATTTGCGAAAGTTACTGCAATGATATTTCCAAAGGCAGAGCCTAAACTAATGAAAAAGATGAGCTCTAGTAGATACTGTGTGGGCAAATTCTTCTATATACACAAAGAGAATGAAGGAACAACACATTCATTGGGGGCATGATGTTTGTGACTTACCAAGAGCTATCAAACTGATAGGCAGTGGGTCCAGAAGAAAAATGGAGTTGCTTCGGTTTAGAGAAGTTTCTCTAACATCTGAAATGTCCCTCAGGTACTTGAGTTCATGGAAAATACCCCTGAACCTGGATCTCTGTCAGTCTCCTCCTCAATTTCTCCTATACCAGGTTTACTGCGGGTGATACTACATACCCTGGGGGAGGTCCTAGAGCAAAGAATAAAGTGCAAATACAAATCAGCCTCCCACCTCCCAACCTGACCCCAAACACAATGCACTTCCCTAGGATAACCTCTTAAAATGGCTAGAGAAGCCCAAATGTGGCCATCCTCCTCAGCATTGACACCACCAGCTGTGTCATTAGAGGTCTCTCAGGGACCAGCTGACCACCCTCAGTGACCAGTGAGTGGCCTGTCCATCTCCCAAACTAACTCAGAATCCATGACATTCTAAATGACTGTCAAATGACAACTCTGACTGAAGTTGGATTTCTGTCAATGGAACAAACCTTGATGAGCACCTATTATGAATTCACAAAGAAAGTGGTTACTTAGGCTATAGACAGGTGGCTTAATGGATGACATCTAAGCCACACAAGGTTCCACTGACGGTTGGTCTCAGTAACATTATGATCAGCTAGGGATAAGGAATGACAGGCAGTGGGCTTTGACTGCACTAGTTCTGTGTGGGCCTCTTTCCTTCTCCTTCTTTGTTCCCTCAGATCCACTCTCTACAGACTACTCATCCTTCTGTAGCTCCTACTCTATCTACAAGGGTACTAAGTCCCATTCTTTTGTGCAGAACCCTTTCTGGAGGCTTGGGTGTCTCAGATAATTAAGCATCTGACTCTGTCTCAGTACATCAACTCAGGTTCTGGGATCCAGTCCTGTATTGGACCCACACACAATTAAAAATATATGAGCCCACTCATATTGGGACATGTTTAAGCAGAGGGAAAACCCAAGCAAAATGTTCAGTCTTGGCATCATCAAAAGACTAAATTAACCATGGCACTTAGAAAATGTACTCATTTGTCAGTTGGTATTTTAGGTGACCACAATACTTTCCTTTTTTTTTTTTTTTCCACAATACTTTCCTAAAACAAAAATAGGATCTTATATAAAGGAAGAAGAAGATATAGAGGATGGGGTCAAAATTCATTATCACTCCATCATTATATTATAAAACCACCCCTTTTTTTTCTACCGATGGGGATATCCTGAAAATGCCCTACCATTCGTGAAATAAATACAAAGCAAACTAATTAAATAATGAGGCAGTTAAAAGTTCCAGGTAGAGTAGGCAATGACTTTCAATTTCATTCATGGATTGAAAGAAGTGCTGTTGGAATAGTAACTCTTTCATTTCCTGCTGTCAACTGAGCTAAACTAAAAACTGGAGACCTCCCTCACAAACATACATGAAAAGGGACACGAAGCCCTTACGTGTACCACAACACACTGGCAAGTCTTTTGCAAAGGGCTTTACTACAAAAAGGAGATAAGAGAAGCAGTTGGAGGGCCTGTAGGTGACACAACTTGGCGTAACACACCCTAATTGAAGCACCCAGGATATCTGGAAACAGTCTAAACAAATTAACAGGGTGGAAAAGATAGGTCTTCCTGGAAAACAAAGACCAAGACTTAGAAAAATGCTCCAGTTCAAATAATGAAGATATTGCAAGGAAAGAGGAAGCACTAAGATTCCTCTCTTGGATTTTGGATTCAATATGAATTATCTAGGTATATACACGGTCATTCTCATCAATTCCTGGTGGATTAGAAATGTTTTAATTTCACCCTGGTGCTCCTAGTTGTTTCTTAAATGCTCCTGCTCATTCTTGGAGGAGATATAACCTGTATGCTGTAAGTATCAAATAGCACACATATTTTTCTTCACTCCCCACTTAAGGGTCACCACCTGTGTCCCGTTAACTGAAAACACTAGTTTTTGCTTCTGTATGATTCCAGCCCTGCAGATTTACTTGGGAGAGAATTTGCAAATTTAATTGTACTATTGAATGTATACCGCAAGGTCAATGACTTGAGGTGGACAAAATCTGGCACCACAGTCTTGGGAACATCTAGGAGGACAAAAAATATCAGTGCATTTTTAGTTGTGCTCCAGTATTTGTGAGTGTTTATATAGATACAGGGGAAACTGGAAGCTAATGCCTGGGTAATAAGCATAAAGGGAGTTACTACGAGGCCATCCTCTTTGGTGGATGAGGAAAAACCTTCAGCTCAGGCCAAGGTCCAAGGGCCTGGGTTCCATCTCCTCTTTGGGCACCTTGCTCAGTGAGGTTAGGTTTCTCCACATTCCCTTTCCCTTTCCTTGCACACACTCTCTCTTGCTGTCTCTCTCCCTCTCTCAAATAAATAAAAACTTTTAAAAAGGCATAAGCAACTTTATTTAACAGGAAATAATTAATGTAAAATAGAACTGATGTGCCCATCAAATCCAAAGATAGTTTCCTTTCTCTCATAGTGTTGTTGTGAAGCTGAGCTAAATGTTCCAACCTTCTCAACATCTTCCAAAGCCATTTCTACCTTTGTAGATCAACATATGCTGTCAGCTGTTTTGTACAATTTTGCACTTGATTTCAACCATTTTTGAGGGCTTTTTCAATGTTAGGCAATCGTTATCATCAGTTTTTATTTATTTATTTATTTATTTATTTATTTATTTATTTATTTATTTATTTTAATCTGTATTTATTTATGATTGTCACAGAGAGAGAGAGAGAGAGAGAGAGAGAGTGACAAAGACATAGGCAGAGGGAAAAGCAGGCTCATGCACCAGGAGCCCGACGTGGGATTCGATCCCGGGTCTCCAGGATTGCGCCCTGGGCCAAAGACAGGCGCTAAACCACTGCACCACCCAGGGCTCCCTCATCTGTTCTATTTAGCCTATTACTTGATTGTATTTATTCACAAATCTGTTTTTATAAAAATCATCCATTATGGGAAGACATAAACACTGCATATATACCGTTTAAAAATAGCCATAATTATGAGAGCAGACTGGACAGGCTTCCACAGATTAATTTAAAAAGGCAGGGTGAAAGGTACAACATAGGGAATATGAGCAATGGAATGGTAACAATTCTCTGTGGGGTCACATGGTATCAATGCTCGGGGTGAGTGCAGTTTCAATAAACATAAGTGCCAATCATAGGTGGTACACTTCAAACTAATGTATCGTTGTGGGTCTTCTTCACCGAATTTAAATGCAGGAATAACTTAGTAACTAGAGTGGTTCCTTTGTTTAAGTATCTACCTTTGACTCGGGCCCTGAACCCAGGTTCCTGTTTGATTATGCCAAACACACACTATTAAATAACACAGAGCATTCTTTAATATAAGTGCTCAATGTCAATAACAGTAATATGCCTACATTGCTTCGTAATTTGTGATAAATGTTCCACACTGATACAGGTGTGAATAATTGTGAAAATTATATGCCAAAAGATAGAGTGATAAGGAAATTTTTATATTATATGCTACATTGTGAAGTCAGCCTAATTCTCATGTCAATAATAAGATCAAATTTATTAAAAAATAATAAGAATTTTATTTGCTGCAGATCAGAGACCCCACCCCAGAGCATCCAGGTCCCTGCAGACTGAGAGCTCTCTAGATAGTGTCGAAGCTGAATCCAGGGATCCAGAGCTTGCCAACACCA
Organism: Canis lupus baileyi; assembly: GCF_048164855.1. Classification (NCBI taxonomy): domain Eukaryota; kingdom Metazoa; phylum Chordata; class Mammalia; order Carnivora; family Canidae; genus Canis; species Canis lupus. The sequence goes on along the minus strand of NC_132857.1, from coordinate 25,458,134 downwards.
CTGTGGTTGTTCCTCCTGGGACCTCACAGGGTAAAAAACCCCAACTGAGCCTCAGTGACCTCAGCGGATAAGCAGCTTAAACATCAGTCCCTGAGATCTGCACCAGGGAGGGGGCTGAGCAGCATCCAGAAGTGCTAACACCTGAAAATCAGCACAACAAGCCCTCCCCAGAAGACCAGCTAGACAGACAGGGGAAAAACAAATTATTGACCAAGCAGCACTGGAAAGTTCCAGGGGAAGTCAAGGGACCTACAGTATGCAGAATCAAAGGATACTCCACCTTGTTTTGGATTTTTTTTTTTTTTGCTTTTTGCTTTCTGTTTCCTTCCTCCCCTTTTTTCTTTCTTTTTTTTTCTCTTTTTATCCCTTTCTTTTTTCTTTTTTCTTTTTTCTTTTTTCTTCTTCTTTTTTCTTTTTTCTTTTTTCTTTATATTTTCTTCTTTCTCTTCTCTCTTTTTCTCGTTTCCCCAGTACAACTGGTTTTTGGCCACTCTGCACTAAGCAAAATGACTAGATAGAAAACCTCACCTCAAAAGAAAGAATCAGAAAAGTCTTCTCTCCCAAAGAGTCACAAAATTTGGATTACAATTCAATGTCAGAAAGCCAATACAGAAGCACTATTATAAAGTTACTGTTGGCTCTTGAAAAAAAGCATAAAGAACTCAAGAGACTTCATGACTGCGGAATTTAGATCTAATTAGGCAGAAATTAAAAATCAATTGAATGAGATACAATCCAACCAAGAAGTCCTAACGACGAGGTGGAAGAATGAGTGAGTGACATAGAAGACAAGTTGATGGCAAAGAGGGAAACAGGTAAAAAGAGACAAACAATTAAAAGATCATGAGAATAGATTAAGGGGATTAAGTGACAGCCTGAGAAAGAAAAAATCTACGTTTTTGGGGGGTTCCCGTGGGCGCCAAAGGGGACAGAGGTCCAGAATATGTATTTGAACATATCATAGATGAAAAATTTCCTAATCTGGGAAGGGAAACAGGCTTTCAGATCCAGGAAATACAGAGATCCCCCACTAAAATCAATAAAAACCTTTCAACACCTCGACATTTAATAGTTAAGCTTGCAAATTCCAAACATAAAGAGAAGGTCCTTAAAGTAGCAGGAGACAAGAAATCCATAACTTATATGGGGAGGAGTATTAGGTTAACAGAAGACCTCTCCACAGAGACCTGACAGGCCAGACTTGCAGGATATATTCAGGGTGTTTAATGAGAAGAACATGCAACCAAGAATACTTTATCCAGCAAGGCTCTCATTAAGAATTTAATAAGAGATAAAGAGATTCCAAGACAGGCAAGAACTGAAAGAATATGTGACCTCCAAGCCAGCTCTGCAAGAAATTTTAAGGGCGACTCTTAAAATTCCCCTTTAAGAAGAAGTACAATGGAACAATCCACAAAAACAGGGACTGAATAGATATCATGATGACAGTAAACTCATGTTTCAATAGTAATTCTGAACGTGAATGGGCATAAAGACCCTATCAAAAGGTGCAGGGTTTCAGACTGGATAAAAAAGCAGGACCCATCTATTTGCTGTCTACAAGAGACTCATTTTAGACATAAGGACATCTACAGCCTGAAAATAAAAGGTTCGAGAAACATTTACCATTCAAATGGTCCCCAAAAGAAAGCTAGAGTAGCCATCCTTATATCAGATGACCTAAATTTACCCCGAAGACTGTACTGAGAGAAAAAGACAGACACTATATCACAATTAAAGGATCTATTAAAGAAGAGGACATAACAAACATCAATATATATGCACCGAATGTGGGAGCTGCCAAATATATCAATCAATTAAGAACCAAAATTAAGACATACTTAGATAATAATACACTTATACTTGGTGACTTCAATCTAGCACTTTCTACACTCGATAGGTCTTCTAAGCGCAACCTCTCCAGAGAAATGAGAGCTTTCAATGATACACTGGACCAGATGGATTTCACAGATATCTACGAACTTTACATCCAAACTCAACTGAATACAAATTCTTCTCAAGTGCGCATGGAACTTTCTCCAGAATAGACCACATACTGGATAATAAATCAGGTCTGAACCGATACCCACAGATTGGGATTGTCCCCTGCATATTCCAAGACCATAATGCTTTGAAATTAGAACTAAATCACAAGAAGAAGTTTGGAAGGACCTCAAACACGTGGAGGTTAAGGACCATCCTGCTAAAAGAAGAAAGCGTCAACTAGGTAATTAAGTAAGAATTTAAAAGATTCATGGAAACTAATGAGAATGAAGATGCAACTGTTCAAAATCTTGGGATACAGAAAAAACAGTCCTGAGGGGGAAATACATAGCAATACAAGCATCCATCCAAAAACTGGAAAGAACACAAATACAAACGCTAGCCTTACACCTAAAGGAGCTAGAGAAAAACAGCAAATAGATGCTACACCCAGCAGAAGATAGTTAATAAAGATTTGAGCAGAACTCAACGAAATGGAGAGCAGAAAACTGTGGAACAGATCCACAAAACCAGGAGTTCGTTCTTTGAAAGATTAATAAGATAGATAAACCATTAGCCATCCTTATTAAAAGGAAGAGTGAAATTAGTAAAATCATGAATGAGAAAGGAGAGACCACTACCAACACCAAGGAAATACAAATGATTTTAAAAATATATTATGAACAGCTATATGCCAATAAATTTGGCCATCTAGAAGTAATGGATGCATTTCTGGAAAGCCACAAAATAGCAAAACTGGAACAGGAAAAATAGGAAACCTGAACTGGCCAATAACCAGGGAGGAAATTGAAGCAGTCATCAAAAACCTCCCAATGGGATCCCTGGGTGGCACAGTGGTTTAGTGCCTGCCTTTGGCCCGGGGCGCGATCCTGGAGGCCCGGGATCGAATCCCACGTCGGGCTCCCGGTGCATGGAGCCTGCTTCTCCCTCGGCCTATGTCTCTGCCTTTCTCTCTCTCTCTCTCTCTCTGTGACTATCATAAATAAATAAACATTAAAAAAAAGATTTATTTAAAAAAAAAAAACCTCCCAATACACAAAAGTTCAGGGCCAAATGGCTTCCCTGGGGAATTCTATCAAAAAATTAAGGAAGACATCATACCTATTCTACTAAAGCTGTTTGGAAAGATAGAAAGAGATGGAGTCCTTCCAAATTAATTCTATGAGGCCAGCATCACCTTAAATCTAAAACCAAAGACCACACCAAAAAGGAGAATTATAAACCAATATCCCTGATGAACATGGATACAAAAATTCTCAACAAGACACTAGCCAGTAGGATCCAACAGTACATTAAGAAAATTATTCACTATGAGCAAGTAGGATTTATTCCCAGGACACAAGGTGGTTCAACACTCATAAAACAAACAATGTGATTCCTCACATCAGCAAGAGAAAAACCAAGGACCATATGATATTCTCAATAGATTCAGAGAAAGCATTTGACAAAATACACTTCCATTCCTGATCAAAACTCTTCAGAGTGTAGGGATAGAGGGAACATTTCTCAACATCTTAAAGGCTATCTACGAAAAGCCCACAGCAAATGTCATTCTCAATGGGGAAGCACTGGAAGCCTTTCCCCTAAGATAAGGAAAAAGACAGGGATGTCCACTCTCAGCACTGCTATTCAATATAGTACTAGAAGTCCTAGTCTCAGCAATCAGACAACAAAAAGATATTAAAGGCATTCAAAATGGCAGAGAAGAAGTCAAACTCTCCCTATTTGCTGACGACATGATACTCTACATAGAAATCCCAAAAGACTCCACCCCAAGATTGCTGGAACACATACAGCAATTTTGCACTGTGGAAAGATATAAAATCAATGCCCAGAAGTCAGTGGCATTTCTACACACTAACAATGAGACTGAAGAAAGATAAATTAAGGAGTCAATTTCATTTACAATTGCACCCAAAAACATAAGATACCTAGAAATAATCTTAACCAAATAGGTAAAGGATCTATACCCTTAAACCAAAGAACACTTTTGAAAGAAATTGAGGAAGACACAAAGAGATGGTAAATATACGATGCTCATGGATTGGCAGAATTAATATTGTGAAAATGTCAATGTTACCCACGGCAGTTTACACGTTTAATGCAATACCTATCAAAATACCATGGACTTTCTTCAGAGAGTTAGAATAAATAATTTTAAGATTTGTGTGGAATCAGAAAAGACCCTGAATAGCCAGGGGATTTTTAGAAAAGAAACCAGAGCTGGGGGCATCACAATGCCAGATTTCAGGTTGTACTACAAAGCTCTGGTCATCAAGACAGTGTGGTACTGGCACAAAAAACAGATACATAGATCAATGGAACAGAATAGAGAATGCAGAAGTGGACCCTCAACTTTATGGTCAACTAATATTCAATAAAGGAGGAAAGACTATCCACTGGAAGAAAGACAGTCTCTTTAATCAATGGTGCTGGGAAACTTGGAAATCCACATGCAGACGAGGGAAACTAGACCACTCACTTGCACCATACACGAAGATAAACTCAAAATGGATGAAAGATCAAGATGTGAGTAAGATTCCATCAAAATCCGGAGAAGAACACAGGCAACACCGTTTTTGAACATGGCCACAGTAACTTCTTGCAAGATTCATCCATGAAGACAAGAGAAACAAAAGCAAAAATGAACTATTGGGACTTCATCAAGATAAGAAGCTTTTGCACAGCAAAGGATACAGTCAACAAAATTAGAATCCAACCTACAGAATGGGAGAAGATATTTGCAAATGACGTATCAGATAAAGGGCTAGTTTCCAAGATCTATAAAGAACTTATTCACCTCAACAGCAAAGAAACAAAGAATCCAATCATGAAATGGGCAAAGGACATGAAGAGACATCTCACAGAGGAAGACATCAACATGTCCATCAAGCACATGAGAAAGTGCTCCGCATCACTTACCATCAGGGAAATACAAATCAAAACCACAATGAGATACCACCTCACACCAGTGAGAATGGGGAAAATTAACAAGGCAGTAAACCACAAAAGTTGGAGAGGATGCAGAGAAAAGGGTACCCTCTTTCACTGTTGGTGGGTATGTGAACTGGTGCAGCCACTCTAGAAAATTGTGTGGAGGTTCCTCAAATCATTCAAAATAGATCTGCCCTATGACCCAGCAATTGCACTGCTGGGGATTTACCCCAAAGATACAGATGCAATGAAATGCTGGGACACCTGCAACTCGATGTTTATAGCAGCAATGTCCAAAATAGCCAAACTATGGAAGGAGCCTCAGTGTCCATCAAAAGATGAATGGATAAAGAAGATGTTTAAAAAAAAGAAGATGTTGTTTATGTATAGAATGTAATATTACTCAGCCATTATAAATGACAAGTACCCACCCCTTTTTTTGATGTGGATGGAACTGGAGGTAATTAGTCAATTTCAGGACAAACATTATATGATCTCATTCATTTGGGAATATAAATATAGTGAAAAAGTATAGAGGGGAAGAGAGGAGAAATGGGTAGGAAACATCAGAAAAGTAGACAGAACATGGAAGAGCCTTAACTCTTGGAAACGAACTAGGGGATTTTGAACAGGAGGAGGGCGGGGGGTGGGTGTGACTGGGTGGTGGGCACTGAGTTGGTCACTTGATGGGATGAGCACAGGGTTTTATTCTGTATGTTGGCAAATGAACATCAATAAAAAATAAATTTATTCTTGCAAAAAAGAATTTTATTTGCTAATAGTAAACATGGACTAATATTTCCAAAAGTTAGCGTTTCAACCGCTACCATTTAATCAGACCAATTGAAAGTTCTCAATGCGTTTTACTATTTTGGGTATGAACTAATGACTGACCACTTAAATTCACATTTTTCACACATGAAACAGAATATGGGTTAGTGTGTTTGTTTTTAGCATGGCACACTGAGCAAAATTTAATATTTTTTTGGAGAGAGAGAGAGAGAGAGAGAGAGCAAAAGAGAATGTGTAAGATGGAGATGGACAGAAGGAAAGAAGAGACAATACCAAGCAGATTCCATGCTAAATATGGGCGAATCTGAGGACCTTGTGGTAATGACCAGAGTTGGAACAAGGAGCCAGAAACTTACCTGACAGAAATATTCAGTTACCCCCTAGATCAATATTTCTTGAGTGAATTTAATGAATGAATTTTCGTGTCACTTTCCATTGACTCCTTTGATGGGTGAATTCACACTTTCTGCAAATGTGAAATATTGTCACCCACTTTTCAGTCCAGGTGTTCCCAGTTGTTTTCATAAATAGTTTTTATTTTGGGTTTTTAACTGTAGATCCTGGGATATGGATGACCATAGAAAGAGCTGTTGACATCTTGCTGTTAGAAGACCATCAAAAATAAGTGCTAACATTATCACGTCAAGTTCAAACTTTTGATTCCATTCCACATCACTTTGAGGCAGAGTGTGCTCAAGAAAGGTGATATTCTTAAAGTAGCAGTTGTGTATTCTTAATCTAGGCAGCAGAGAAAATAAACTGAAAAAGTCACAATGAAAAACAACTTGGAGTCCCCCATCCGATATTTAAAGACACCTTTCATATAGTCTAGCAATATGTTTTGGCAAATAGGTTACAAAATGTTGAAATCTGAATTTCACAGATATCTGTGCATGATCTACATCCACATTCAGAACACCCAAACAATAAGAAAGGACTTCACGTCATTGAGAAGGATAAAAAAAGTAGTCTATCTGTACAATGAAATATTATCCCACATTAAGAGGAAGCACATCTCAATAATTATGATGACATTCATGCCTATGGAGGAGTTTATGTTAAGAGAAATTAGCAGGCAGTGTAACATAAATAATGCATGATGGCACTTATATGGGGAACCTTGAATAGTCAATACACAACATCAGAGAATAGAGTAGGTGCTAGAAGGAGGAACAAAAGGGAAATGTTGCAAGTAGTGTTCCAGCTTCAATGATATGAATTCAGTATGTTCTGGAATTCTATCTGCAATCAAGGGCCTGTGATAAACAACACTGTAGTATATACTTGAAAATCATGAAGAGGGATCCCTGGGTTGTGCAGCGGTTTAGCGCCTGCGTTTGGCCCAGAGCGCAATCCTGGAGACCCAGGATCAAATCCCACGTCGGCATCCTGGTGCATGGAACCTGCTTCTCCTTCTGCCTGTCTCTGCCTCTCTCTCTCTCTCTCTCTCTCTGTGTGTGTGTGTGTGTGTGTGTGTGAGTATCATAAATAAATAAAAACTAAAAAAAAAGAAAAGAAAATCATGAAGAGATAAGATGATATCAAATCACTTAATGTCAAAAAAGGATGAGAAAATCATTAGTAGCAGTGTGTGTGGAGACATACCTTTCTTTAGGTGAGAAAATATACAAACACAGAACAACAGTCATTGAGAGCTGAAAGCATGGTGTTAACGACTTGCCAAGAGTTACAATATGATGAGGAAGGGGTCCAGGACACGACTGGAGTTGGATACCTGTGGAGAGAGGTCCCTGAATACCGGAGACCTTCCAAGGGTCGCAGAGATCATGCTCTGAAACCCTGAACCAAGGGCCGCCTCAGTCTCTCTCTCAAATCCTCTTGCTCTTTGTTCCCTGTTGAAGACATTTCATAATCTGGAGGGCTGCCTGGGCCAAGAGTAAGGTTCACATCCTAACTCAGACATCCACCTCCTGGTTTCAATACCTGACCCAAAACACAAAGGAGTTGCCCCCAAATCAAAATCTGTAATGGCAACTGTACCCCAACTGTGGTCATCCTCCCCCAGCATTCATACTGCCAGCCATCTCACATGAAGCCTTCTTGATTACCGGTGGACCATACTCAATTACAAGTGAACACTTGGCAGCCCTTGGTTCAGGGGTGCACAGCATGATATCTGGGACTCTTGGAATATCTCAGGTGTTCAGGGACCTCTCCCCACAGGGATCCAACACAGACCCTGTTCCAGAACCCATCGTCATTATATTGTAACTCTTGACATGTCATCAACACTATGCCTTAGCTCTCAAAGATGCTGTTGTTCTGTATTTCTATATTGTCTCTCCTAAATAAAGGTATGTCCCCACACAGGGTCTGCTAGCAATTCTCTTGTTGTTCTTTGACAATAGTGCATTTGATATCATATAACCTCTTCCTGACTTTCAAGTGAATAATACAGTGTTGTTTATCATAGCTTGTTGGTTGCAGATAGAAATCCAGAACACAATGAATTTGTATCACTGAAGCTTTGTACTCTATCTGCAACATTTCCCTCTTTGTCACTCCTTCTGGCTCCTACTCTATTCTCTGATGCTGTGTACTGACTATTCTAGGTTCCCCCTATAAGTGTTGTCATGCAGCATTTGTCATACACTGCCTGGCATATTTCTCTTAACATAATGGCCTCCCAGATCATCCATGACATCACAATTACTGAGATTTCTTTTCATTGTAGAGATTCACTAATTTTTTTATCCTTTTGTTCATCGATGCACAGGAAGTCATTTTTTCTTGCGTTTTGTAAATGGTGTTGCAGAACATGTGTAGATATCTCTGTGAAATTCAGATTTTAATTCTTTGTGACCTATTTGCCCAAACTCAGATTGCTAGATTATATGACAGATCTTTTTAGATATTGAGGAGGAGGTACTTCGTGTTGTTTTCATTGTGACTTTATTAGCATATATTCTTGGTTGGCTACTTAAGGCTACTGCTACCCCAAGGTCTTTGTACAGACCATTCTGAGTCAGGTGGCTCTGCAAGGGAATGAAGTGTAATGGGATCAAAAGTTTGAACTCTCATAATGTTATCAATCATTTTGGATTGTCTTCTAACATAAAGATGTCAACAGCTCTTCCTATGCTCATCCATTTCCCAGGATGTAAAATTAAAAACCCAAAACAAATAGTTTCACAAACAATTTATGAAATAAACTGTGTACAACTGGACTGAAAAGTGAGCTAAAAATTTTACAGTTGCAGAAACAAAAATTCACAATGGAAGGTACGATAAAAATTCTTTCATTAAAGTGACTCAAGAACTATTGTTCTAGGGGCTGCTGGGTGTTTCTGTCAGCTAAGTTTCTGCCTCCTGGTTTCAGTTCTGGTCATGACCTCAAGATCATCAGATTCACCCATTTTCAACAGGGAGCCTGCTTAGTATTCTCTCTTCCTTTCCCTCTGCACCTCTGCTCCTTAGACTTTCTTTTTTGCTCTCTGAAAAAAATCAGTATTCAATTTTGCTCAGGGTGTAATGCTAATGAGAAATATCCTAAGATATATATATTAAGTGATATTCTTTATGTTTCATGTGTGAAATCTTAATTTAAATGGTCAGTCAGGGATCCCTGGGTGGCGCAGCGGTTTAGCACCTGCCTTTGGCCCAGGGCGCGATCCTGGAGACCCGGGATCGAATCCCACGTCAGGCTCCCGGTGCATGGAGCCTGCTTCTCCTTCTGCCTGTGTCTCTGCCTCTCTCTCTCTCTGTGACTATCATATCATAAATATGTCACAATGCAGCATATAATATAAAAATTTCACTACTATGCTATCCTTTGGCATATAATTTCCACAATTATGGACAAATATACATCAGTATGGAACATTTATCACAAAGAACGACCCAGTGTAGACATATTACTATCACTGACATCAATCATTTATATTAAGGACTGCATTAGTGTGTGTCTTGACATATGCATATTATGTATCTCAGGACCCTGGGATCATGACCCAAGCCAAATGGGGATACTCAACCAAAGGAACCACCCTGGTGACCATGCTGTTACTGCTTTTACATTCGGGTGAAGATGACCACCAAGGGTACATTGGTTTAAGGTGTACCACATATGATTGACAATTATGTTTATTGAAACTGCGCTCACCCCAAGCATAGATACCATGTATTTCCATAAGGAACTATTACCATTCCATTGGTCAGATGGACTTGAGTGTGTACCTTCCTGTCTGGTGTTGCCAGGGTCTCATGTAGTGCCTGAATCATGATAGGAGCCCAGAGTCCAATGGAAATGAACAGTCATGTCAAGGCAGCAAATTCCACTGCAGAATCCCCAGGACAGAGTCACAGTTTCCTCGTTTTGGGATCATAGACCTATGCTATCCAAGGAGGTAGCCAATAGCCAGACATGCCTGCATATGTTGAAGTAACAAACTCAGTGAAGTTACACATTCTGTCCTTCATCATACAACCGCATTTCCAGGCCAAGTAGAGTATTTTTAAAGGACAGATCATTTCCATCATCATGGATGGCTCTCCTGGGCAGTTGCTCTGAGTCAGGCACAGTGGCTGCACATGGACCCCATCGATCCCAGTGTGTGTCCATCAGCAATCACAGGGGGTCTCAGGTAGAACTGTGTTCAAGTGACAGCTATCGTGATCTTGTGCATATAGGGGAAATGCCCGGTAAGTGGGATCCTTTCTATCAAGGAAGGTTTGTAACTGTGGCCAATGTCTTTTTGAAGGGTTCTAACTCCCAAGAGCCCAGGGAAGGTCTGAGTCTCTGGAGGAAGAGCAGGTGTTGACTGGTGCTTCCAAAGTGACCTCAGCTGGAATAGCAGGAAACAGCACCCCACTCTCTAATCTCCTCATCCTCATGCTTATGTCTCTAAAGATTGGGCAGTGCAGAATATTGAGAATGCAATTACTGAAGATGAACAACCCTTAGGTAGGGAACTATAATAAGGTGGGAATCAACTGGGGAGTGGCCCTGGGAGCAGTTGAAATATACCTGCTATTTGTAGTTTGAGGTTGGGCGGGATGATATCAAAAAAAGATTAACTACTGGAATGCAATTGCTTTCTTTCATTTTCTTGTATTTAAATTATTTATTTATTCATTCATTTATTTATTCATTCATTCATTCATTAATTGAAGAGAGAGAGAAGGGCAGAGGGAGAGGGATATTCAGATCCCGCACTGAACAGGGAGCCTGACACATGCCTACTGCTAGGATCCTGGGATAAAGATCCAAGCTAAAGCCAGACACAACCTACTGAGGCACGAAATTGCTCTTCTGTGGCCTATTCTATCATAAATATAGCGTTCTTTGGATAAAATAGTAAGAAACAACATAAATAGTGAGAAACACTCTGTGCTGGTTTTGGGTTGTGCAGTTTGTCATATTCTTCTTTTATTTTTATTTAACTATCATTCCTGAAGACCATTTCCTTTTCCTTTGTCACTGGCAAGCATCATAGCCCTTCTTTTGTTTAGTTAGAATCTCTTGAGAATAGAGCAGGAGAGGTTTTTCTTTCAAGTTATTGCATGTGGTCTTTCATGGAGCCAATCTCTTGAGATCTGCCATGCATAAAACTTACAGAAAGAGTGCATCTGTTGGATTCAGGTGCTGGCACAGCTGGGGACACACTTCCTTTGCCCCTGTGTGTCACACAGTAGTAATGCTGGGCTACCCTCAGTTCTGTCTGGGCCTGTAAGGGCACTATAGGAATGGGCATCACAGAAATGGTAACTTGAAGCACATGCCTCTGGTTTCAATAGAAGTGAGGTGGGAGGGATGGCCAGAAGACAACTTCTGCCACATCTCCTTTCACAATTCTCAGTCCTGGGACAAGAATAAAATCTGCAGTTGCCTCCCTAAGAGAGAGGCTCAAGTGCAGCCACCCAATACCATCGCTAGGTACAGGGAATCTAGAGGAATATGTGAAAGTTGTTGGGTTGGTGGTACACATTTGCGCTTAAGGTACTGCAGAGCTAGTCTCCTGGTCTGACCAGGCCAAGGACACAGGCTCTAAGCAGGGTGGCCAGTGTTTCTGCTCATGTCTGATATCACTATTACAAGCACACAGTGCTGGGCCTGCTCGCCAGCCAGGGTCCTGACCCAGCCTAAGACTTCCCCCCTCATGCCTGCCTGCAGCCCATGGCCCAGCCCTTCCAGGATTCAGGGCAAATGCTGGCCTGAGCTAGTATTGATTAGGCCTTACCCACTTTAGAAAACCCATCATCTCATTTTTACACTAAAGGAAATTTGGCAAGATACTTTACGTCTAGCATAGCATTCATCTCCTCTATGTACTACAGTATGTATGGGCTGTTCAAAAGATTCAGTGTGTCCCAATTTAGGAGTCTCTCATGGTTTGTCTCACTCTCTAATTTTTCCCAGTCAATTCTTCTCCTTTCCCTCATAATCCCTTTCACTATTTCTTGTATTCCAGGAGAAGGGTATTTGATGGGATGAGCCCTGGGTGTTACAGTATATGTTGGCAAATTGAATTTACATACAACTAAATAAAGATTTTAAAAATGAATGAAGTTTAAGTTTGTCTCAAGTACCTAAGATCACTGAAAGCACAAGGGAGTCACATGATAATCCCAGTGGGATGTCACTCTCATGGTCACATACAATTCCAGCCACTGGGCCCCCACCCCATTGCAACTACTCTGGCGTTGCCTGGATTGGCTTTTGATCAACTTGTTAAGGTGGTTCACATAAAAAGCTGATCATTACTCCACCATTCCCACATCGTAAAATAAAATGGTTGTTGGAAGTGAAGGAGAAGGGAAATGAGCAATTGATTAAGAGGAAGAAGACGGAGTGAAACATGAGTGATCAGAAAAAGGGACCCAAACATGGGAACAGAAAGTCATAGGTAATTTGGGGGCCTCTTGGAGGAATTGGATGAGACACCTTGTTTCCTGGTTCCAGATATAGAATTTGAGACCGGGGAAGGCACAGATACTCTGGAGGCCATTCACCACATAGAATTGAAGAGATCGTGGTTAAAGGGGTGTGAAGGTGAGCGGACTAGAGCAGAGGGCAAAATTAAGTTCCCAGTTTGAAGACATAGGTCCTAGGAGCTGTGACTCATATCCTCCTGTCCCCTAAACTGTTCCCTATTCTTTCCCCAGGCCAACACATTCCTGTTTTTATGCTGCTGCACAAGTAAGGTTATTTTGGTGACTGTGAAGACTCAGATCCTTAAATCAACATTGTATGTAATTTATTTCCTCTCATGATTTTCACACTATATTGTTTAATAATTACTTATTATATTTTGAGAGAGAGACTCTGTGGGTTGAGGGGTGAAAAGTGAGAGAGAATTCCATGTAGATTGCCTACAAATCCTACTATTGAACTCAAACCAGCACTCTGAGACAAGGACCTGAGCCAAAATCTTGAATAGGATACTTACATACTGGGTCACCAAGCACCACTATTCTCTCTCTTAATGCCATGCTCCTTTGTAGGACCGTCATCCTGCAGCATTTGCTTTCATCCAGGCACTTGTCACTTTGAGATGTTTATTTTTTTAAGATATTTAATTTTTTTATTTATTTATGATAGTCACACACACACACACACAGAGAGAGAGAGAGAGAGAGAGAGAGAGAGAGAGAGAGATAGGCAGAGGGAGAAGCAGGCTCCATGCACTGGGAGCCCAACGTGGGATTTGATCCCGGGTCTCCAGGATCGCGCCCTGGGCCAAAGGCAGGTGCTAAACCGCTGCACCACACAGAGATCCCTACTTTGAGATCTTTAAATGTATCATCTCACTCTTGAGCCCAGGGAAACAACTTCCCTAGCATTTCCCTGGTGGGTGATTCCAAGTCTACCTGGAAAATTGAAAGTATAGATCATAGTCATACCGTTCATTCAGAGATTTCCTCCCACAGCCAATCCAGGAACCAACCAATTATCTTGCTGTCAGCCAAACGAGAAGTCCTCATCTATATAATATAGAGAGTAGGACATTTGGCGGTGTACACCAGAACCTGTGGGAAAACTGGTTCAAGTTGCTACAGAATAGCCCTTATACGTCTCAAGCTACAGGCTTAGGATTCTACACCATACCCACTCTCCCACCTAGACCTATGTATAACTGAGAGCTTTCATAACACTAGTCCCAATTTCCTCCCTAGGACCCACCAATCAGAAAAAAATCAGCCTTGACAATCACATAGGATGACTCACTTCTGGACAACTCACTCTAGTCTCTCCATAAAATACCTGCCCATCGTGGCATAACTGAAGTCTTCCATTTACCCCACTAGAGTCAGTTTGCAGCCTTCTGTCTGAAGTTGGGGCCCTGCTCAACACTAATAACAGTGGCTGATTCCCTTGCTCTAACAAAAACTTAGTCAATTTTCTTTGCTATTGTCATTTGGTTGGCCGTTGTTCATTATACAGGCAATCACAAGGGGTCCACAACACCTTCACAGCCTCCTGTTGCTTTGAGCAAGGGTTGTGCTCACAGAGTCCTCCTGTGCCTGGCTCCTGGCAGCTATAGAGTCCATGGTGACATAGAGAGGAAGCCCTGGATTTGCAATGTGTTCTCTGAGACAGTTCCTAGGCGGTTTGTACTGAGTCGGGCACCTGAGATTTGTTTTTGTTCCCATTTCTTTGGACTATTTTGTGGAATCAGACTATTCTTATAGGTCTCCTTATGCTGTGTGGTTTTGTTACCATTTTCTGCTGTGCTGTGTTAAACTGGTGTGTGTAATAAGAAGAAATATCTGAGCATAGAAGCATAAATAATGCCCAGTGAGTCTTCTCTGAGCTATCCTCCCAGAGCAGTGAGCTTCAGGATCTCACAGGACTGGCATCCACCCTGAAGAACTTTGCTAAGGTTCACCAATCCCATCAGTAGAGCTTCTCTATCTACTTTTGTGTCCTGAGAGTATTCACTCTGAGGTTGTGCCTGCTGGGGTGGACAGATCATTGGCTGTTTGTTCTGCAGTGTCCAGTTGTCCTTTTGGGCACTCACAGCATGAGGTACACAAATGTGATATTTCTATCAACTGTCACCAGCTGTCTTGGGATCATCTAAAACTGAACCCTCCCCTCTACCTGAAAAAGTGTGTTTTGCTTTTACGCCTGCTTCTCAAAATCATAATTCCTGATCCCCACCACTTCACCAATGCTGTTTTGGGTCTTCAAGGCCATCTCTCAATGACCAGAACTGAAAAAATTATTCCCTAGAGAAATCTCTTATAAAAAGGAAGATGAATGGGCAGCACCATTGATTGATACACTGAGGCCCCACAAAGGATTTCGGCATCAAAAGTTGTTTCATTAACCGTTTGTATGGCCAAAGCTAAAGAACAATTTGACAACGCTAGGCAAGAATAAAATAGAGGCACATTTTTAGTAAATGCTCCCCTCTCCCATTCCTCCAGCTATTTGCCTGTCTCCACTTCTATTCTTAGTATCCCGGTTTCTCTCCCACCTGCACCTCCTTCTCACTACCCCCTTCTCCAGATACCTCATTTTTCCTGACAATTCACATGAAGCACCAAAGTGCTATTTGCATAAAATAGCCAGGTGTGCAGGAAAGAACAGATAATTGAAACCTTGAACTTAAGGTTAAAGAAGAGATATACTTACAGATTTTTCTACCCCAAGGAGAGCCAGGACAAATTCCTATACTATTTAGAATTCTATGAGGTGTATATTTGACCTTGTATTATCTGACCAATGTCAGCTCATACACACACACACACACATACACACACATGGTTTGGTCCCTCAGATCCATTTTGAATGGCAAAGCTGATTGGACTGATCTGGAAAGACACCTACATGGTCACCTTTTCTGCAGTAAATGAAAAGTCAAGAAACAAACAGGAGTTTAGAGGAGTGGCCAGGACATTTTTTTTTTGGCTTAGGTCATGAACTCAGGCTCCTGAGTTAAAGTCTTACCTCAGGCTCCATGGATGAAAATCCTGCTTAAGATTCCTTTCCTCATCATCTACCTGCACCCCATCTGGACTTACATTCTTTCCCTCTCTCAAGAAGACAATAATAAAACAAGAATGAAATAAAAAATAATTGAGCTTTCAAGCTATTGAAAAATCCACAATGAATAGTTTCTGTATTCAACAAAATGAAAGAAGTGAGTCTGAAAAACAATATGGTTCATGATTCCAAATATATAACATATTCAAAAAAGAAAGCTGTAGAATGTGAATTGGATCCATGTATTTGTTCCCAATCTTCACAAGAAGTAATATAGAGTTCAAAGAAAATTACAATTTTGCTAGAACACAGTTCACTGTTTAAGATGTAACCTATTTAACAGGGGAAAATATTTTCAGCACTCCATTTAAATAAGAAAAACTTTCATAATCGTGTGAGTTCCCTGGAGTAAGTAGACACTAGCAAGGATGGTTATCCAGTCCATTCCCTTCATTACATACTGGTTCTTCCATTGTAAATTAGGATCTGGAAGATACGAAAGCCTTTCAGTATGGAGACTAGAGGGCAGTACCTTACTACATGCAGAGATGGTAAAATGTTAAAGAACTCAGGAAATTACCAAAGTGTTTCACCACTAAGGTAAAGAAAATGTCCCTCAAATTTTCCTAGCAGCATTTTCCTGCTCTTCAACTGGAGATGTTTCTGAAGTAAGGGACAAATGTGAAAAAAAATGCCCATCACTGAAAGTGACCTTATCAGGTCTATGTAAAAAATGAGCAATGACAGTCTAAGATGTTCAAACTTTAACTTTAAAAAAAATTCAGAATTGGACAAACTAAGAAAGCTACTCAAACTGCCTCCTCAGACATTTTTTGAAGCAGTCATTGGAAAGGTGCATTGACCCAAGACTTTCAGAATAGGCAAATGATGATAGATATTGGGCAGCTTCCTCCCAAGATAATGGGCCAAGATGCTCATCCAATTCATTTCCATTCCCTTTCCCTCCTCAGGGAAAGCTCAGTTAAAATAATTATTTTCACTTTGCACAAACCACTTGTGGCCCTTCATCCAGAATAACTCATTGCCCCCACCTTTACTTTTTATTATACTTGCTATACTAATTATAATCATAGTTATGTTGGGACATAGCAAAAAGAAGCCATAATTCTCCCTTTCTGACTGCTGGATATGCCATCCATCACTGAAGTTCATGATAAATCCTTCTGGGAAATGTGGATTTCATCCAATGAAATGAATCACCGAAGCTGAAATTTACACCTCATATGTGAGTTCCCACTTAAGATCACTTTTGTTAGTTCAGACAAATTACTTGGAGAAGTTCCTATTCAGGCCAAAGATTAGAAAAATGTTGCCATGGGTGGATATTGCACAAATTAATAAGCCGGAAAAACATTGATCTCTAATTTTGGCAAATGTTCTGATCATAAAATATATGAACCAAAAAACAAAATGTATTACCCAGATGGAATATGGATCAGTGGAATCCTATAGGGATGAATAGTGATGGATGGTCACATTGCCCTAGATTTCTTGTTGGCTGGTGTGGCGGCATTGGTGTCATTGTTAACAACATCTATACTTGGCTGAAGAATCAAGTTGTGTAGGCCGAACAAATGTGAGGTCCTTAGGGAAGAATCTGCTTGGCTTTCAGGTTGATTCTCTTGGCTTTCAGGATTTGTTCCTTGGTCTGGTTTAGGCAGATTGGATTCTTTGTTTTGAGGCACTTTTTATGGACTCTTAACTTGTTCTTTGTACATTTGTTTGTTTTCATAGTGGTCATAGCCCTGGTCCATTGCATTCTATCTGGAGCCTCACGAATGGTCAAGAAGACCTTCCAATTCATATTAATATGAAGGTGGCTAGACCATATGCAGCAGCATATGTGGGATCTCTGTTTTCTCTGAGTGGGTCAACCTCCCCCAAGTGAGATAAGGATCAAAATGGGAGACTGCAAATAGGAGACCCAAACGGGCTGTGGCGTGACCACAGATACACTTGAACACTGCTGTGAATTTGTCAGCAACCCTCTAAGGAAACCAACCAATTCTCTAGGCTTTCCCACTTACAGTAAGTCAAAACAATATCTTGGGTAAGAAGCCCAGGGAGCTAAACAATAACCCTTGTCATAATTGCAAGGGATGCCCTGCAATAGGACTCTGAACCATGCTCCCTGCACCACTCATGGCTGATCAGCGACATTCAGTGTTTGAAACCCAGGTCAGGAGTCAGAGTGACACCAATAGATTAGGTAAGGTGATCAGTGTCAGATATTCTATAGAAACTGGAGATGCCAGGCGCAAAGCGTCAGGTTGAGACCGTGTCCTCCATCCAGAATGTTAATCTTCGATGAGAAACACAGAGAGATAGACAGATATACAGGCAGATGCAGAAAAATGCTCCATGCAAGGTGCTAAATGTGGGACTTGATTACAGCTCCTAAGATCATGCCCTGAGATGAAGGAAGACGCTCCACTGCTGAGACAATCAGGTGTCCCCAGAAAGATAATCATCCAAATGTACGACGGGTTAGAGGCACAGAGGTAAATTATGGTTAAGCAAGAAATAGAAAAAATGGAATGCTAGAAGACAGATATGTCAAATGCATATGGCTGGGGCCTGTGTCCTAATCCTCAATCCTATGTGTTCTCCAGAATGATAGTAATCCATGAAAGACAGAGAGGCAGAGACACAGGCAGATGGAGATGCGTGCTCCATGCAAATAGCCCAATGTGGGACGCAATCAGGGGTCTTAGGATGATACCTTGAGAAGAAATCAGGTGCTCTGCTCCTGAGCCACTCAGGTGTCCCGAGAATTACAATCATCCAACTGTAGGATGGGGTAGAGGCACAGAGGGAACTTATGGTTAAGCAAGAAATATAAAAAGTAGGTGCTGGAATCCAGATGTAAGTGTCATGCAGATGGCTGGGGTCTGTGTCCTAATCCTTAGGATCTGAAAGTCAGGTTGCTATGTACATTGTGGAAATGACAGAGACAGGTTGGCATTGAGAATGAGAGAAGAGCACAGGTGTTGAACCAACTTGCAGAATTGTCCCAAAGTTTGTATCCCCAAACCTAAGCACCACTCTGTCCTCAGCACTGCATCCACCAGCGACCAGGATCTGTTTCCCAGGAGAGGATCCATATCTCAGGATGATTTTCTCTCTCAGATTTCATTAGTGAGGCCAACCAGCAGTCTCTGAACCGCCCTGTCCCTCCAAGAATCAGTCACTGTCCCCATGACATTATGTTGGTTATATTGACTGCCTCCCTGCTCAACCCACCCCTCCACTAACACATTCCTGTCACCTGATCCCTGTCCATTTCTCTCCTCTTATTTGGCCTATACATTAGTGTTTCTCTCCAGTATCAAAAAAGAAGAGAGGAGTGGTCATGGATATGTTGCTATACTCCCTTAAAATCAATCTATTAATGAAAACGAATCCTTTCAAATTGAAGGACACCTTCATGATTTGCAAGACTCCTTGGAGAATGAAAACAACTCTGCACAACTTGTAAACAGCCTGTCCATTCTTTGACCTTAGCGTCTTGGGAGACAAGGAGCTTCACCCACCCCTTCCTCTTATGACAACTCTGGCCTTGTAGAGAGGTGAATATGACATTAGAAGTAATCTATCTTGTTCAATGTCCCCAGTCTACAGGTGAGGTGAGAGAAATGCACAGGCTTTCTCCTACCCTTGAGAGGGCTACCAGGCTTTGATCCCAGCATTGAAAGAACTGGAGATACCCCTAGCAGGTGGAAGAACCCAGCATGGGGCCATGACCCTGATGTTGCGAACAGACCTATCACTCAGTAGCTAGTATAGCAAAGTCACACAGGAGTAGAGAACCTGGCCCTTTGGCCCAGAGCCCTCAGTCCTCAATGTTGTATTTAGGAAACCAGCTCTATGGGAACATGAAATGGAGAGCTTGTGGCTACTTTAGCAGGGTCACACAGACCTCTAGAATTCCCAGGCCAGGGAGGATCTCGAGAGGCTAGACGTAGGTCTGTCTAGAAAGCAGAATATAAAGCTACTTCATACTTACCAGGATACAGTGTAGTGCAAATGTAAATCTATGCATTGGAAACAAACCAAAAACTCATTTGACCCACTGTATGGAGACATTTGATGTATTATGTTAGTCTCAACAGAACCTACCCACTCTCAGACATGTGCCTGTATCATAATACAGATGACCATGGATGGTCTTGATTCAAGATGTTATACTCTTGGCCTGACCTTAAAACCTTGGAATTGTTCCCCCTCTACCCTCATGTTGCCTGTTTTCTCTCTTTGGCATCCTTTTGCCTCTCTGTTTCTCCTGTCTTAATGTACAGCCCATGGCCTGAATTCCTTGGTCACCCATGGAATCCATGGGGGACCTGTCTCTGGACCCTAGACCCTCACACTTGGTATCACTCATCAAAAACATTCACCCCTGGGCATGACATGTAGCTGCATCTGGGGCTGCACCTGCCACAACCCTCTGGCTAGGGGAGAGGATTCTTTCTCAGGCACTTTTAGTCAAAATGGTTTTGAAACAAGAGTAGGGGCAGGAGGGGAGCATAAATGGAGAAATATCCCTTTCAATCTCAAGGAAATGATGTGGAAAGGATTCTGGGATCAATGTGGTCTCCAGTCTGCAGAGTCTCACATGTGGAAGATCAGAAACAAGAATTAGATGTGTTACTAATACTGGAATTCCACTGAGATTTAAAGAGAGATCAGCTGGAATGCTACAGATAAGATTTTTTTTTGCTTCTAACAACTTAGGAAGGCAGAAAAAAGAGGAATCAAGCAGGGGAGGGACACTGCCAAGAGCAGAGCTACATCCTGATGGGAAATCCTCAGGGACATGAAGCCCAGCCCCAGAAAAACAGATATTTTATAAATCCTCCCTGGATTCTTCCCAGACACAATGGCACTGAGCAGTGAACTTGGGCAGTATGGCAGGAGGGGCAGTGGAGCCTCCAGGGTCCCAGAGTCACTAACAGAGGAGGTGTGCCCAGGGGACAGTGCTATGCACACTGTGGGCTGACCTTGGCAAAGCACTGGAGTGTGCACCTGGCTGGGTCTCGGGGAGAAGCTGGTCAGTCAGCATGGGGTCAAGACAAATGGGTCTGCACCCTGCTGCCTTTGGGAGCTGTGGCCCTAGAAGCATGATTTGAACAGCTCAGGCCCCGAATCCCACGGAACTGGGGACACAACCCAGGATCACCCACCTGCCCTGGGATAAGCAGAGGTGACGGGAAACAGGACTGCAAGGACACTCATGCCACTGGGTGCCCCCAGGCTGTACTGATCATGGCCCACTGCCCTCCAGAACATCCAGGTCAGTTTAGACTGGGAGACTGTCGCAGTTACCGTGGGGAGCTGACTGCAGACCTGGAGAGCTGCCTGCAGCCAGTCTTCTTGTCCCTCCTAGTGTCACCTTGTGCCTGGGAGAGGCAGGGCCACCATGGACAGAGGCCTCACAGGACAAACAGATCCCACTGAGCCCTGCACCTGGTGGTGGTGGGCCATTTCCTCAAGTACACACATCTGTGAATCAGCACAGCAGGCCCTCTTCCAGAATACCAGCTGATAGGACAGGGGAAGAGCAAGTTATGGACCAAGCAGTGCTGGAAAGCTCCAGGGGATTTCGAGGGATTTACAGTATATAGAACTAGAGGGTACCCCTTTTTCTACCTTTTGCCGTGCAACTCTTTTTTATATCAGACTAAAATTTACTAATTTTTTTCTCTTTCCCACCTTAACTACAATATTTTACTGCCTCTTCATTTTTAAGTTTCTTTCTTTTTGACTCTCATATTTCTAAAATCACATGTTCTAGATAGATTATCCACTTCTAGATTCCCTTCAACATACTCAATTTAATTTTGGGAGATAAAGGAGATTTTTTTGGGGGGGTGTAATTTTTGCTTCCTCTGCTTCATTCTGTTATACAATTGTGGAAGTTAATACTTTCTAAAACATGACTAGCATGCACCCACAATCAAGTGGTATACCATGCTGGTTCATTCTGTAAGATTATATTCTCATTCTGCTGCCCTCACTTATCTCGTTTAAGTTTTGGTGGTCAATGTTGTCGTTTCTTCAAGTATTGCTGGTGTATATAAATTTTGGAATGCGTGTCTTCTAACATACAGAAATAAATGCACTCAGAACCAAAAGGATCTAGGACTGTCTAGGACAACTTAGGTGGAGCAGATTTCTCTCCACTACAATTTCTTCACCATCACCTTTCCCTGTCACCCTCCTGTTTTCCTTTCTTCTCCTTTTTTCTTTTTTTCTCATAACTTTTGCTTTTTCTCTTCATTTTTCTTCTTTCTTTCTTTTCATCTTCTTTGGGATCCTTAGCCTTGTATTATTTTACTACTTTGTATTAAATTAGTTTTTCACTTTAGTGGTCTCTTCGTTTTATTTTGTTCTGATCACTGTTTTCATTTTCTGGTCTCGGACCATGTCAGAGTCGCCTAGAGGTGAAATTTACTTAAGTCGTGGTTGATATTCTTGACTCACTGTTCTCAAACAGCAACTGCACACTGAGCAAAATGACTATAAAGAACACCTCACTAAAAAAGAATGAGTTAGAAACAGTAATCTTGAGCACAGTATTACAGAATTTGGATTACAACTGGATGTCAGAAAGCCAATTCAGAAGCCCAATTATATAGTTACAGGTGGCTCTGGAAAAACGCATAAAGGATTCAAGAGACTTCATGACTGCAGGATTTAGATCTAATCAGGCCAAAATTAAAAATCAATTAAATGACATGCAATCCTATCAAGGAGGGTTAAAGACATAGAAAATAATGAGTGACATAGAAGACAATTTGATGCCAAGGAAGGAAGCTGAGGCAAAAAGGGAAAAATAATTTAAAGAACATGATGAAAGGTTAAGAGAAATAAATAACAGCCTCAGGAGGAATAATTTATGTTTAATTGGGGTTCTAGGGGGCACCAAGAGGGACAGAGGACCAGAAGCATACTTGAAAAAATCATAGCTCAGAACTTGCCTAATTTGGGGAGGGAAGCAGGTTTTCAGATTCAGGAGATAGAGAAGTTCCTCAAAAAAAAAAAAAAAAAAAAAAAAAAAAAAAAAAAAAAAAAAAGATCAACACCTCGACATTTCATAGTGAAACTTGCAAATTCCAAAAATAAATAGAAAATCCTTAAAACAGAAATAGCCAAGAGATGCCTAACTTATATGGGGGGGAATATTATAATAACAGCAGACTTCTCTACAGAGCCCTGGCAGGCCAGAAAGGACTGGTTGGATATATTCAGGGTGCTTAATGAGAAGAACATGGAGCCAAGAATACTTTATTCAACAAGGCTCTCATTCAGAATAGAAGGAGATATCAAGAGCTTCCAAGATAGGCAGAAACTGAAAGAATATGTGACCACCAAACCAGCTCTGCAGAAATATTAAGGAGGACTCTGTAAAAGAGAGAAAGTCCAAGGAAACAAACCAAAAAACAGGGACTGAATAGGTATTATGATGACACAAAATTCATATCTTTTAATAGTAACTCTGAACATGAATGGGCTTAATGATTCCATTAAAAGACACAGGGTTAAAAAAAAGTAAGACCCATCTATTTGCTGTCTTCATGAGACTCATTTGAGACCTAAGGACACCAACAACCTAATGATAAAAGGTTGCAGAAAAATTTATCATTTAAATGGTCCTAATAGGGATCCCTGGGTGGTGCAGTGGTTTGGCGCCCGCCTTTGGCCTAGGGCACAATCCTGGAGACCCGGGATCAAATCCCACGTTGGGCTCCCAGTGCATGGAGCCTGCTTCTCCTTCTGCCTGTGTCTCTGCCTCTCTCACTCTCTCTCTCTCTCTCTGTGAATATCATAAATAAATAAAAATTAAAAAAATAAACAAACAAATAAACAAATAAATAAATAGTCCTAATAATAAAGCAAGGGTAGCTATCCTCATATCAGATATATTAAAGTTTATCCCAAAGACTGTAGTAAGAGATGAAGAGGGACACTATATCGTACTGAAAGGGTCTATCCAACAAGAATACCTAACAATCACGACTGTTTATGCCCCTAATGTGAGAGCTGCCAAGAATATCAATCAATTATCAAACAAATAAACACATATTTAGATAATCATACACTAATACTGGGAGACTTCAACACGATGCTTACTGCAAATGACAGATCTTCTAAGTACACCACCTCCAAGAAACAAGAGCTTTATCATTTTTATTTTTTATTGGAGATCAATTTTCCAACACATGCATAGCACCAGCGCTCTTCATACCAAGTGCCCCCTCAGTGCCCATCATCCAGTCACCCCAACACCCGCCAACCTCACCTTCCACTACCCCTTCTTCATTTCCCAGAGTTAGGTATCACTCATGTTTTGTCACCTTCACTGATATTTTCACTCATTTTTCTCCTTTTCCTTTATTCTCTTCACTAATTTTTATATTCCCCAAATGAATGAGACCATATAATGTTTGTCCTACTCCGATTGACTTATTTCACTCAGCATACTACCCTCCAGGTCCATCCAGTCAAAGCCAATGGTGGGTATTTGTCATTTCTAATGGCTGAGTAATATTAAATGAAACAACAACTTTAAATAATACACTGGAACACATGGATTTCACAGATATTTTCAGAAGTTTACAACAAAACGCAACTGGATACACATATTCTCAAATGCACATAAAACTTTCCCCAGAATAGAAAATGTACTGGGTCACAAATCAGGTCTGAAGTGATATTAAAAATTAGGGATTGTCCCCTGTCTATTTTCAGATCATAATGTCTTGAAACATGAACTCAATTACAGGAAGAAATTTGGAAGATATTCAAAAACTGGAGGTTAAAGACCATCTTGACAAAGGATGAAAGGGTCAACCAGTAAATTCAAGAAGAGTTAAAAAGCTACACATCTATAGATAGAGACATGATAAATAGCCCTCACGCATCCCAGAGAGAAGTGGCAGAATGCTGTCTGACCTTTTTTTATCAAGTCCCCCCATGTGGGAGGGAGGGGCAAGATGGCAGAAGAGTAGGGTTCCCGTCACCTGTCTCCACCAAATTACCTAAATAACCTTCAAATCACCCTGAAAATGTACAAATTTGGCCTGAGATTTAAAGAGAGAACAGCTGGAATGCTACAGTGAGAAGAATTCACGCTTCTGTCAAGGTAGGAAGACGGGGAAAAAAGAAATAAAGAAACAAAAGGCATCCAAGGGGGAGGGGCCCCGTGAGGAGACAGACTAAGGCCGGGGCGAGTTCCGCCAGGACAGGAAAGCACTGTCCCGGAGAAGCAGGATCTTCACCAATCTTCCCAGACAGAAAAGGGCTCTCAGGGAGTTAGAGCAAGACCCCAGGAGTGCAGGGATGCCCTCAGGCTCCCTGGGACACTAACAGATCACCTGTGCCCCAGGAAGAGTGCGTCCAGCTCCTTAAAGGGTGGCAGCACACATGCGGCTTGACCCGGGATCAGCTCAGAGGGGCTCAGGCAGAGGCTCTGCTTGGAGGGGGCTGAACGGCTCTGGGAGCAACATGGAGGGGCTCTGGTGGGGGCTCTGCAGAGAGGGGGCTGTCAGCACTGGGAGCAGCTCTGAGGGGCTCAGGCGGTGGATCTGCGGAGAGGGGGCTGCACATGCTGGGAGCACAAATCCAACAGCACAGCCACGGGTGCACAATGTGCCGGGGGCAAAGCCAAGTATCTGACCATCCCCCAGACAGGCAGAGGCTAGGAGGGCCCAGGACAGCAAGGACACTCCTGCACAAGCTGAGAAATCAGCGGCCACACCCTTGGAGAATCCAGGCCCCTGCAGACTGAAAGCTCCATAGTTACTGAGGGAGCTGAATTCAGGGCTCCAGGGCTGGCCACTGCCACTGTGCTCGTTCTTCCTGGGGCCTCACGGGATAAACAACACCCACTGAGCCCAGCACCAGGCAAGGGGAAGAACAGCTCTCCAAGTGCTACCACCAGAAAATCAGCACAACAGGCCCCTCCCCCAGAAGATCAGGTAGAGTTTACAGAAGTTCCAGGTGAAGTCAAGGGACTTAAATTATACAGAAACAGAAGACACTCCCCCATGTTTTTTTGTTTGTTTTGTGTTGTTTTGTTTGCTTTTTGATTTCTGTTTGCTTCCCCCACCTATTCTTTCCTTTCTTTCTTTTTCTTTCTCTATTTCTTCTCCTTCTTTCTTTTGTTCTTCCTTTTTTGTTTTTCTTATTCTCTTTTCTTTCCTTCTTTCTCTCCTTTCTTTTTCTCCTTTTCCTAATACAACTTGTTTTTGGCCACTCTGCACTGAGCAAAATGACTAGAAGGAAAACCTCATCTCAAAAGAAAGAATCAGAAACAGTTTTTTCTCCCACAGAGTTACAATATTTGTATTACAATACAATGTCAGAAAGCCAATTCAGAAGCACTATTATACAGCTACTGGTGGCTCTAGAAAAAAGCATAAAGGACTCAAGAGACTTCATGATTGCAGAATTTAGATCTAATCAGGAAGAAATTAAAAATCAATTGAATGAGATGCAATCCAAACGAGAAGTCCTAATGATGAGGGTTAATGATGTGGAAGTACAAGGGAGTGACATAGAAGACAAGTTGATGGGAAAGAGAGAAACTGAGGAAAAAGACAAACAATTAAAAGGCCATGAGGATAGATTAAGGGAAATAAATGACAGCCTGAGAAAGAAAAATCTATGTTTAAGTGAGGTTCCTGAGGGCGGCGAAAGGGACAGAGGTCCAGAATATGTATGTGAACAAATCATAGCTGAAAACTTTCCTACTCTGGGAAGGGAAACAGGCATTCAGATCCAGGAAATAGAGAGGTCCCCCCAAAAATCAATAAAAACCATCCAACAGCTTGACATTTAATAGTTAAGCTTGCAAATTCCAAAGATAAAGAGAAGATCCTTAAAGCAGCAAGAGACAAGGAATCACTGAATTTTATGGGGAAGAGTATTAGGGTAACAGCAGACCTCTCCACAGAGAGCTGGCAGGCCAGAAAGGGATGTCAGGATATATTCAGGGTCCTAAATGAGAAAAACATGCAACCGAGAATACTTTATCCAGCAAGGCTATCATTCAAAATGGAAGGAGAGATAAAGAGCTTCCAAGACAGGTAAGAACTGAAAGAATATGTGACCTCCAAACCAGCTCTGCAAGAAATTTTAAGGGGGATTCTTAAAATTCCCCTTGAAGAAGAAGTCTTCTAAACACAACATCTCAAAAGAAACAAGACTTTAAATGATACACTGAACTAGATGGATTTCACAGATATCTACAGAACTTTACATCCAAACTCAAGTGATTAAACTTTCTTCTCAAGGGCACAAGGAACTTTCTTCAGAATGGACCACATACTGGGTCACAAATCGAGTCTGAAATGATACCGAAAGATTGGGATAGTCCCCTGCTTATTCTCAGACCATAATGCCTTGAAATTAGAACTAAATCACAAGAAGTTTGGAAGGACTTCAAACATGTGGACGTTAAGGACCATCCTGCTAAACGATAAAAAGTCCTAAATGGATATTAAGGAAGAATTTAAAAAGATTCATGGAAACTAATGAGAATGAAGATACAACCATTCAAAATCTGTGGGATTCAGCAAAAGCAGTCCTGAGAAGGAAATACATTGCAATAAAGCATCCATTCAAAAACTGTAAAGAACTCAAATACAAAAGCTAAACTTACCACTAAAGGGCTAGAGAAAAAACAACAAATAGATCCTACACCTAGCAGAAGAAGAGAGTTAATTAAGATTTGAGCAGAACTCAAAGAAATTGAGACCAGAAAAACTGTGGAACAGATCAACAAAATGAGGAGTTGGTTCTTTGAAAGAATGAATAAGATAGATAAACCATTAGCCAGCCTTATTAAAAAGAAGAAAGAGAAGACTCAAATTTATAAAGAGAGATCGCCATCAACACCAAGGAAATACAAATGATTTTAAAAACATGTTATAAACAGCTATACACCAATAAATTAGGCAATCTAGAAGAAATGGACACATTCCTTGAAAGGCACAAACTACCAAAACTGGAACAGGAAGAAATAGAAAATCTGAACAGACCAATAACCAGGGAGGATATTGAAGCAGTCATCAAAAACCTCCCAAGACACAAAAGTCCAGGGCTAGATGGATTCCCATGGGAATTCTATGAAAAGTTTAAAGAAGAAACCACCTATTCTACTAAAACTGTTTGGAAAGATAGAAAGAGATGGAGTACTTCCAGATTCATTCTATGAGGCCAGCATCACCTTAATTCCAAAACCAGACAAAGATCCCACCAAAAAGGAGAATTATAGACCAATATTCCTGATGAACATGGATGCAAAAATTCTCAACAAGATACTAGCCAATAGGATCCAACAATACATTAAAAACATTATTCACCATGACGAAGTAGGATTTATCCTCGGGACACAAGGCTGGTTCAACACTCGTAAAACAATCAATGTGATTCATCATATCAGCAAGAAAAAAAAAAACAAGAACCATATGATCCTCTCATTAGATGCAGAGAAAAACATTTGACAAAATACACATCCATTTCTGAACAAAACTCTTCAGAGTGAAGGGATAGATGGAACATTCCTCAACATCTTAAAAGCCATCTATGAAAAGCCCACAGTAAATATCATTCTCAATGGGGAAGCACTGGGAGCCTTTCCCTTAAGATTACGAAAAGACAGAGATGTCCTCTTTCACCACTGCTATTCAACATAGTACTGGAAGTCCTAGCTTCAGCAATCAGACAAAAAAAGATATTAAAGGCATTCAAATTGACAAAGAAGAAATTAAACTCTCCCTCTTCACAGATGACATGATACTCTACATAGAAAACCCAAAAGACACCACCCAAAGATTGGTAGAACTCATACAGCAATTTGGCAGTGTGGTAGGATACAAAATTAATGCCCAGAAGTCAGTGTCATTCCTATAAACTAACAATGAGAGTGAAGAAAGAGAAATTAAGGAGTCAGGCCCATTTACAATTGCACCCAAAAGCATAAGATACCTAGGAATAAACCTAACCAAAGATGTAAAGTATCTATACCCTAAAGCTACAGAAAACTTCTGAAAGAAATTGAGGAAGACACAAAGAGATGGAAAAATATTCCATGCTCATGGATTGGCAGAATAAATATTGTGAAAATGTCAATGTTACCCAGAGCAATTTACACGTTTAATGCAATCCCTATCAAAAAATCATGGACTTTCTTTGGAGAGATAGCAAATTATTTTAAGATTTGTGTGGAATCAGGAAAGACCCCGAATATCCAGGGGAATTTTAAGAAAATAAAACCATGCTGGGGGCATCACAATGCCAGATTTCAGGTTGTACTACAAAGCTGCGGTCATCAAGACAGTGTGGTACTGTAACAAAAACAGACACATAGATCAATGGAACAGAATAGAGAATCCAGAAGTGGACCTTCAGGTTTATGATCAACTAATATTCGATAAAGGAGGAAACAATATCCACAGGAAGAAAGACAGTCTCTTCAGTAAATGGTGCTGGGAAAATTGGACATCCACATGCAGAAGAATGAAACTAGACCACTCTCTTGCACCATACTCAAAGATAAACTCAAAAATGGATGGAAGATCTAAATGTGAGACAAGATTCCATCTAAATCCTAGAGGAGAACACAGGCAACACAGTTTTTTAACTCGGCCATAGGAACTTCTGATAAGATCCATCCATGAAGGCAAAAGAAACAAAAGCAAAAATGAACTATTGGGACTTCAAGAAGATAAGAAGCTTTTGCACGCAAAGGATACAGTCAACAAAACTAAAAGACAACCTACAGAATGGGAGAAAATATTTGCAAATGACGTATAGATAAAGGGCTAGTTACCAAGATCTATAATGAGCTTATTAAACTCAACACCAAAGAAACAAACAGTCCAGTCACGAAATGGGCAAAAGATATGAACAGAAATCTCACAGAGGAAGACATAGACATGGCCAACATGCACATGAGAAAATGCTCTGCATCACTTGCCATCAGGGAAATGCAAATCAAAACCACAATGAGATACCACCACACACCAGTGAGAATGGGGAAAATTAACAAGACAGGAAGCCACAAATGTTGGAGAGGATGCGGAGAAAAGGGAAACCTCTTGTACTGTTGGTGGGAATGTGAACTGGTGCAGCCACTCTGGAAAACTGTGTGGAGGCTCCTCAAAGAGTTAAAAATAGACCTGTACTATGACCCAGCAATTGCACTGCTGGGCATTTATCCCAAGATGCAGATGCAATGAATCCCTGGGACACCTGCACCCCGATGTTTATAGCAGCAATGTCCACAATAGCCAAACTGTGGAAGGAGCCTCGGTGTCCATCGAAAGATGAATGGATAAAGACGATGTGGTTTATGTATACAATGGAATATTAGTCATAAGTAATGACAAATACCATTTGCTTCAATATGGATGGAACTGGAGGGTATTATGCTGAGTGAAATAAGTCAATCGGAGAAGGACAAAAATTATATGGTCTCCTTCATTTAGGGAATAGAAATAATAGTGAAAGGGAATAGAAGGGAAGGGAGAAGAACTGGGTAGGAAATATCAGAAAGGGAGACAGAACATAAAGACTCCTAACTCTGGCAAACGAACTAGGGGTGGTGGAAGGGGAGGTTGGTGGGGGGTGAATGTGTGATGGGCATTGAGGCAGTCACTTGATGGGATGAGCACTGGGTGTTATTCTATATGTTGGCAAATTGAACATCAATAAAAAATAAATTTATTATTTAAAAAAATCTTCCCATGTGTTGGCATCCACTTCACGGACTCAGATCGAGTGACTTTTCTCTCCCTAGAGACTTGATTATTACCTTCTGTAGCTTCCCGTTAGAAGTTTCACCACTTCTTCAGTAAATGAAGAATCCTACCCACTCACATGGGTATATACCAGGAATCCTACACAGGATGCCAGTAGATGCCCATCCTTACATGTGCACCAGAAGACATATCAGTGGAATTACCATGGCTCCCCTTTTGCAGATGTGAACCCAAGGCATGGATTTAGGCTAGGAAGGCTTTTCAGAGGGCCATGACTACAGAACAGAAATGAGGAGCACATCAGGAAGGACACCTGGGCTCACACGGATCCCCTAGAAGAAATGTTTTTCTCACTCATCCTCTACTTAAGCACACACCTGGAGCTCTGGACTCATGCCTTGAGACTTCCCTGTGTCATTACTGGGAACAGCAATGGTCACAGAAGCACGTAACTTCTGCCCTCTGGCTGCAGGTCTTTGGAGCAGATGTGGTCATGTGACCCAGGGTAGCCTAAACTCATTGGCTGTGCTAGGGCATTTGAAATTGTGAGTTCTGCAACCTAGAGGCTCTTATTTTTGGAACATTTTCTAAGTTTTGGGAATGACGCCAAGTAACTAATTGTCCATCTCCTCCTTACAGCACCTTATATTGATCATTCTTGTCCCCATCTTATAGGTGATCAACAAGGCCAGGAAGGTTAAAGGTCAAGATGTATACAGTGAGGAAGTAGCAGGGATGAGGTTCAGTTATTTGTATGTTATACTAGAGACTGTGGTCTTAACTGCCACATGGTGCTGCCTTTCTTAGTGGACCCCACATCTCCATAGGCCACCCAGTACTCACACGTCAAAATTCAAGTCTTTTCTCAATAACATGCAGTTCCCCAAATGCATCATGCTGGTGGTCGCCTCTGAGCTCCTCGTGTGTTCTTCCCCCTGCTTTTGTGTCCTCCCTGGCTTTGCGACCCCAGAGTGGTCTGTCCTTACTCCATATCATGGACCTCAGTTTCCTTCTTTGCAGAATGGGAAATATGCTGATTGTCATGCTTACCTCACAAGGTCCATGTTAGGCACAAGTGATTACTGTGAGAGCAGTTTGTAGACTTTCAAGTCTTGTAGCACATCAGAAAGTACAATATGAAAGTGGACAACTGAGTACCCATACAGGAAAGATAGAGAGGGATATTGTGTGGGGCGGTACTAATCTATAGTGTAGCTTCAGAACAAAGCTATACAGAGCAAGAGATGCCTGCATTGCTCACAGTTTGAGTGTCTGACTCAGGGTGTGATCCTGGAGTCCAGGTATTGCCCACATCAGGCAATTGTTATCTTCTGTTCCATTTACTCTATTACTCTATTGTATTTAGTCTCTAATCTGTTGTTACAAAATCATCCAGTATGGGAGATATTTAAAAATGGAATATATACAATTTACAAATAGCTATGGTTGTAAGAAGAGCAGAGGGGATAGGCTTCTACATATCCATTATAAATGTCAGAGGGTGAAAGGTAAAGCATAGAGAATATGATCAATAAAATGGTAATAGTGCTCTATGGGGACACATGATATCTAGGTTTTGGGTGAGTGCAGTTTCAATAAGCATAAGTGACAATCATAGGTGGTACACCTGAAACTAATGCAACCTTGTGGTTCATCTTGACCTGAATTAAAATCAGTAAAATGTGGTCACTAGTGTGGATCCTTTGGATCAGCAACTCCCTTTGACTCAGGTTATGTTCCCAGATCCTGAGTTACATACTATTATGCATATGTCAAAACAATCCCTAAAGGAGATCAGTCCTTACTATGGTCAACGTCAATATTGATAAAATCTTTACGCCATTTTGTTCTTTGTGATAAATGTTCCACACTGATGTAGGTGTGAATAATTGTGGAGATTGTATGTCAAGGGATACGGGGAAAGGAGAATTTTTATATTATGTGCTGCATTATGACATCAACCTAACTCCAATGTCAGTAACATGATCTATTTTTAAAAACATAGTAGGAGTTTTATTTGCTAATATTAACATGGACTAATATGTCCAAATGTTAGCTTCACAATGCCTACCATTAAGTTTGACCAACATAGAGATCTGAATGCTATTTTACTCTTTTGGGTATAAACTAATGCCTGACTATGTAAATTAAGATTTTCAAACATCAAATATAAAGGATATGGCTTAGTATATTTGACTTTGGAATGGAACCCTGAGAAAAATTGAATGGTTCTTTTTTTGTAGAGAGAGCAAAAGAGAAAGTGTAAGGAGAAGAGGGGCAGAGGGAAAGGAAGAGAGAATACTAAGCTGGCTCCACGCTGAATACAAGTGAATCTGATGACCTTGAGATCATGACCAGAGCTGAAATCCAGGTAGTAGAAACAGCTCACAGAAACACGCAGGTGCCCCTACAACATTATTTCTTGAGTCAATTTAAAGAATGAATTTTCATGTTACAGTCCATTGACTCCTTTGATAGGTGACTTTTTATGTTTCTGAAAAGT
The DNA here is from genome assembly GCF_048164855.1 of Canis lupus baileyi. Classification (NCBI taxonomy): domain Eukaryota; kingdom Metazoa; phylum Chordata; class Mammalia; order Carnivora; family Canidae; genus Canis; species Canis lupus. The sequence goes on along the minus strand of NC_132857.1, from coordinate 25,425,160 downwards.
TAAAATATTTTCGCTCAATTTTCAGTCCAGGTGTACTCAGCTGGTTTCATAATTAGTTTTTGTTTTGAGATTTTGATTGAATATCCTGGGAAATGGATGACCATAGAAAGACGTGTTGACATCTTTATGTTAGAAGACCATCCAAAGGGATCCCTGGGTGGCGCAGTGGTTTGGCGCCTGCCTTTGGCCCAGGGCGCGATCCTGGAGTCCCGGGATCGAATCCCACATCGGGCTCCCGGTGCATGGAGCCTGCTTCTCCCTCTGCCTGTGTCTCTGCCTCTCTCTCTCTCTCTCTCTGTGTGACTATCATAAATAAATAAAAATTTTAAAAAAAATTAAAAAAAAAGAAGACCATCCAAAATGAGTGATAAGATTATTAGAGTTCAAAATTTGATCCCATTAATGGTCATTTGCTTTGTAGAGAAACCTGAGCCAGAGTGTGGTGCAGAAAGGCGTTCGAGAAGCCATATTCATAAAGTACTCAACTGAAAATCTAAACTGATAAACATGGAATGGAAAACAACCTGCAGAGCCCCACCCTTAATATTTAAAAAGGTCTGTCATAAAATCTAGCAATCAGATTTTGGGCAAATAGGGCACAAGGAGTTGAAATCTGAATTTCACAGAGATATCTGCATGATCTGCAGCACCACTCTCAACACTCAAGAAAAAAAGAAAGGACTTCACATCCATTGATGAACAAAAGGATAAAAACTTAGTCTATTTTACAATGAAATATCCCACGTAGAGGAAGGAAATCACAATAACAGTGATGACATGCATGGGCCTAGAGGCCCTTATGTTAAGAGAAATAGGCAGGCAGTGTAAGACAAATACTGCATGATGATACTTATGTGTGGAACGGAGAAAAATCAATGCACAGCATCAGAGAATAGAATAGGAGAAGGAGGGACAAAGCAGGAAATGTTGCAGGTAGGGTACACAGTTTCTATGATACAATTCAATCTGTTCTGGAATTCTTTGTGCAGCCAAGGGCCTGTGATAAGCAACACTGCATTATATGTTTGAAAATCATGAAAAGATTATATAATATCAAATTTATTTACTGTCAGAGAACAAGAGAATAGCTAGCAGACACTTTGTGGGGACATACCTTTATTTAGGTGAGACAATATAGAAAGACAGAACAGGACATTGTGTTGATGACTTGCCAAGAGTTACAAAACTTATGAGGAAGGGGGGAAGAGGACTGAGACACAATCTGAGTTGGATCCCAGTGGTGAGAGGTCTGTGAACACCTGTGAATTGCATACTGTTCCAGAGATCATGCTCTGCACCCCTGAACCAAGGGATACCTCATGTCTTTCTTAAATTCTCCTGCCCTGTGTTCCCTGTGCATGACATTTCATAACCTGGAGACTGCCTGTACACATCTTATGTAAACCATCCAATCCTGGTTTCAATCCCTGACCCAAAACACAAAGCAGTTGCCCCCAAGTAAAGCGATGGTATGGCAATGGGAACCCCAACTGTGGTCAACGCTCCCCAGGGTTCACACTGCCATCTGTCTCAAGTGGAGCCTTCCTGGGCACTGGACCAGCCTCAAATACAAGTGGACTGCTCCCAAGGTGATTCAAAACCCAGGATCTTCCAAGCATACTGTCCCATGAGTGCCCTGCCAAGAAGTTGCTTCCCTTAAACTGACCAACCATGATGTACAGTTAATGTGAATTCATGACATTCAAGCATGTTTTAGGCCTCAGGATGAATGTGTATTCAGACATATCACCACATATGTCCAATACTATTTTTTTTTCTTAAGAAGTCTCTATGCCCAACATAGACTAGGGCACATGACTCTAGATCAAGAGTCGCATTCTCCATCAATAAGCCATCTGGGTACCAGCTGCTCTGCTTCCAATTAGTACTTTTGTGCCATGTCCTGAAGTCAGACCATGTTATGACACTGATTGGTCAGGCATTGATCACCTCTGTATCTCAGCTGTACAAGTGAATAGCAGTGGGGCATGGATACCAAGCTAATCATAAACTGGCCACGGTTTCTGATCTTTCATTGTCGCAGGGGTAGGTCACAGGATTTCAGCATTACTATCGCTCACTGTAGAGACAAAGCCATCATGAAAGAAATGTCTCAAGTATGAACAGATTGAGGTCACATGCTGAGGAACTGAACACTGACAGACTTCAATAAGATTAGCCAATGGTGCCACTAAACCCTTAAAATATACAAACCGACCACAACCATGGCTTGAACTGACCACTATCATAACTTTAAGCTGACCATACTTTGAATTAACCAGATCTAAGACTTAGGACTCCTCAGGCTTTTTGTCTGTTCCTATTAGTGACTATGACAAGATCCCTCCCACTAAGGCTCAAGAGCATCCCTGGTAATGTAACCACTTAGGTGACCTCATAGTGGTAGAAAATGTTGGGACTTCCCTAGGCACAGGTCATTCCTGACACACAGAGAAGCTAAAGCTCCTTTATACAATAACCAATGATCCAATGCCTGAGTAATTACAGCAGCATAATTCAATAATAAGAGTATGAGATTTCAGACTCCAAGCTTGGATTCATATCAGAGCTCCTGAATTCAGAGTTCATGAGCCTCTTCACTGTGCCTCTATTTCTCCACCTGAGGAGGATGGAGAGTCAATGAGCATTAAATGAATAAATGTATGAATAGTGATCAGGGAGTTTAAGTAGAAGCAAAATATCGTGTCTGAGATCTCACATTTCACAAGTTCTAGAGCTTGATTGAAACCTAGGAATATAGGGGACTGCATGGTCCCAGGAGCATCTCAGAAGTGGCTATGGTAGGGGCCCAACCCAGAAGGGGCTGTGCCCCCAGCAACGTGATTCCAACAGCACAGGCCTGGGAGCACAGGGCGCTGGGGACACAGCCCAAGATCTGGTGCTCACCCTGGGACAGGCATAGGCTGGGAGGGCACAAGACAGCAAGGACACTCCTGAGGATGGGTGGCCCCAAGCTGAGCATACCAGCAGCCAAGCACCTGGAGTATCCAGGCCCCTGAAGACAGAGAATCCATAATTACTGTGGGAGCTGAATCCAGGGCTCCAGAGGTGGCCACCACCACTGTTGTTGTTCCTCCTGGGGCCTCACAGGATAAACAACCCCCAAAGAGAATCACAGTGGCCTCACAGGATAAACAGCTTAAACATCTTTCACTGAGCCCTGCACCAGGCACGGGGCTGAGCAGCTCCTCCAAGTCCTAACACCAGAAATTCAGCACAACAGGCCCCTCATACAGAAGATGTGCTAGACAGACAGGGGAAAAACAAATTATTAACCAAGCAGCACTGGAAAGTTCCAGAGGAAGTCAAGGGATTTACAGTATACAGAATCACAGGATACTTCCCCTTGTTCTTTGATTTCTGTTTGCTTCCCTCATTTCTTCTTTTTTCTTTTTCTCTCTTTCTTTCCTATTTTTTCCTTTTTTCCTTTATTCTTTTTCTTTTCTTCTTTCTCTTCTCTCTTTTTCCTCTTTTCCCATTACAACTTGTTTTGGCCACTCTGCATTGACCAAATTGAGTAAAAGAAAAACTCACAGAGGGAGGGGCAAGATGGTGGAGGAGTAGGGTCCCCAAATCACCTGTCCCCACCAAATTACCTAGATAACCTTCAAATCATCTTCAAAATCTATGAATTCGGCCTGAGATTTAAAGAGAGAACAGCTGGAATGCTACAGTGAGAAGAGTTCACGCTTCTATCAAGGTAGGAAGATGGGGGGAAAAGAAATAAAGAAACAAAAGGCATACAAGGGGGAGGGGCCCCACGAGGAACCGGGCTAAAGCCAGGGCGAGTGATCCCAGGACAGGAAAGCTCCGTCATGGAGAAGCAGGAGCTTCACCAATCTTCCTGGGCAGAAAGGCCTTGCAGGGAGTTAGAGCAGGATCCCAGGAGGGTGGGGATGCTCTCAGGCTCCCTGGGACACTAACAGACACCTGCATGCCCAGGAGAGCATGCCGAGCTCCCTAAACAGCTGCAGAGTGCAAGGCTGGACCAGGAACAGCTGGGAGGGGCTCAGGCAGCGGCTTTGCATGGAGGGGGCTGCGAGGCCCCGGAAGCAGCTCGGAGGCGGCTCCTGCAGAGGAAGAGGCTCGGTACGGAGGGGGCTACGCGGCTCTAGGAGCAGCTCGGAGGGGCTCCTGCAGTAGCTCCACGGAGGGGGCTGCCGGCCGGAACGCGAATCCAACAGCACAGGCCTGGGAGCCCAGGGTGCAGGGGACACAGCCCAGGATCCAGCCTCCCCCTGAGGCAGAGGGCTGGGAGGGCACAGGACAGCAAGTACGCTCTTGCCCTGAGCTAAGCAGAGCAGTGGTCCCACCCCCAGAACATCCAGGCCCCTCGGATGGAGATCTCTGTAGTTACTGCGGGGGCTGAAGCCAGGGCTCTAAAGCTGGCCCGCCACTGCGGTTGTTCCTCCTGGGGCCTCAAGGGGTAAACCCCCACTGAGCCCTGCACCAGGCAGGGGGCACAGCATCTCCCCCAAGTGATAACACCTGAAAATCAGCACAACAGGCCCCTCCCCCAGAAGACCAGCAAGACGGACAAGTTGCAAGGGAAGACAAGGGACTTAAAGTATACAGAATCAGAAGATACATCCGGGTGTTTTTTTGTTTGTTTGTTTGTTTGTTTGTTTGTTTTTGCTTTTAGATTTCTGTTTGCTTCCCCCACCGTTTTGACATTTCTTTCTTTTTCTCTCTCTTTTTCTTCTTTTTGCTTTTTTCTTCCTTTTTTCTTTTTTCTTTTTCTCTTTCTTTCCTTCTTTCTCTCATTTCTTTTTCTCCTTTTCCCAATACAACTTGTTTTTGATGACTCTGCACTAAGAGAATGACTAGAAGGAAAACCTCACCTCAAAAGAAAGAATCAGAAACAGTCCCCTCTCCCACAGAGTTACAAAATCTGGATTACAATTCAATGTCAGAAAGCCAATTCATAAGCACTACTATAAAGCTACTGGTAGCTGTAGAAAAAAGCATAAAGGACTCAAGAGACTTCATGACTGCAGAATTTAGATCTAATCAGGCAGAAATTAAAAATCAATTGAATGAGATACAATCCAAACTAGAAGTCCTAAAGACGAGGGTTAAGAGGTGGAAGAATGAGTGAGTGACATAGAAGACAAGTAGATGGCAAAGGGGGAAACTGAGGAAAAAAGAGACAAACAATTAAAAGACCATGAGGATAGATTAAGGGGAATAAACGACAGCCTGAGACAGAAATACCTACGTTTAATAGGGGATCCTGAGGGCGCTGAAAGGGACAAAGGGCCAGAATAATTATTTGAACAAATCATAGCTGAAAACTATCCTAATCTGGGAAGGGAAACAGGTATTCAGATCCAGGAAATAGAGAGATCCCCCCCTAAAATCAATAAAAGCCATTCAACACCTCGACATTTAATAGTGAAGCTTGTAAATTCCAAAGATAAAGAGAAGATCCTTAAAGCAGCAAGAGACAAGGAATCCCTGACTTTTATGGGGAGGAGTATGAGGGTAACAGCAGACCTCTCCACAGAGACCTGGCAGGTCAGAAAGGGATGGCAGGATATATTAAGGGTCCTAAATGAGAAAAAAATGCAACCAAGATACTTTATCCAGCAAGGTTCTCATTCAAAATGGAAGGAGAGATAAAGAGCTTCCAAGACAGGCAGGAACTGAAAGAATATGTGACCTCAAAACCAGCTCTGCAAGAAATTTTAAGGGGAACTCTTAATATTCCCCTTTAAGAAGTTCAGTGGAACAATCCACAAAAACAAGGACTGAAGAGATATCATGATGACACTAAAGTCATATCTTTCAATAGTAACTCTGAACATGAACGGGCTTAATGACCCCATCAAAAGGCGCAGGGTTTCAGACTGGACAAAAAAGCAGGACCCATCTATTTGCTGTCTACAAGAGACTGATTTGAGACAGAAGGACACCTCCAGCCTGAAAATAAAAGGTTGGAGAAAAATTTACCACTCAAAGGGACCTCAAAAGAAAGAGGGGTAGCCATCCTTATATCACATAAACTAAAATTTACCCCAAAGACTGTAGTGAGAGATGAAGAGGGACACTATATCACACTTAAAGGATCTATCCAAAAAGAGGACTTCACAATCCTCAATATATATGCCCCAAATGTGGGAGCTCACAAATATTTAAATCAATTAATAACCAAAGTGAAGAAGTACTTAGATGATAATAAACTTATACTTGGTGACTTCAATATAGCTCTTTCTATACTAGAGAGGTCTTCTAAGCATAACATATCCAAAGAAACGAGAGCTTTAAATGATACACTAGACCAGATGGATTTCACAGATATCTACAGAACTTTACCTCCAAACTCAACTGAATACACATTCTTCTCAAGTGTACATGGAACTTTTTCCAGAATAGACAACATACTGGGCCACAATTCAGGTCTGAACTGATGCCAAAAGATTGGGAACATCCCCTGCATATTCTTAGACCATAATGCCTTGAAATTAGAACTGAATCACAAGAAGTTTGGAAGGACCTCAAACAGGTGGAGGTTAAGGACCATCCTGCTAAAAGATGAAAGCATCAACCAGGAAATTAAGGAAGAATTAAAAAGATTCATGGAAACTAATGAGAATGAAGATACAACCGTTCAAAATCTTTGGGATGCAGCAAAAGCAGTCCTAAGGGGGAAATACATTGCAATACAAGCATCCATTCAAAAACTGGAAAGAACTCAAATACAAAAGCATACCTTACACATAAAGGAGCTAGAGACAAAACAGCAAAAAGATACTCCACCCAGCAGAAGAAGAGAGTTAATAAAGATTCGAGCAGAACTCAATGAAATCAAGACCAGAAGAACTGTGGAACAGATCACCAAAACCAGGAGTTGGTTCTTTGAAAGAATTAATACGATAGATAAACCATTAGCCAGCCTTATTAAAAAGAAGAAAGAGAAGACTCAAATTTATAAAATCATGAATGAGAAAGGAGAGATCACTACCAACACCAAGGAAATACAAACGATTTTAAAAACATATTATTAACAGCTATATGCCAATAAATTAGGCAATCTAGAAGAAATGGACACATTCATTGAAAGCCACAAACTACCAAAACTGGAACAAGAAGAAATAGAAAACCTGAACAGGCCAATAACCAGGGAGGATATTGAAGCAGTCATCAAAAACCTCCCAAGACACAAAAGTCCAGGGCCAGATGTCTTCCCAGGGGTATTCTATCAAACGTTTAAAGAAGAAACCATACCTATTCTACTAAAGCTGTTTGGTAAGATAGAAAGAGATGGAGTACTTCCAAATTCGTTCTATGAGGCCAGCATCACCTTAATTCTGAAACCAGACAAAGACCCCACCATAAAGGAGAATTAGAGACCAATATCCCTGATGAACCTGGATGCAGAGATTCTCAACAAGATACTAGCCAATAGGATCCAACAATACATTAAAAAAATTATTCACTATGACCAAGTAGGTTTTATCCCCAGGACACAAGGCTGGTTCAGCACTTGTAAAATAATCAATGTGATTCATCATATCAGCAAGAGAAAATCCAAGAACCATATGATCCTCTCGTTAGATGCAGAGAAAGTATTTGACAAAATACAGCATCCATTCCTGATCAAAACTCTTCAGAGTGTAGGGATAGAGGGAACTTTCCTCAACATCTTAAAAGCCATCTACCAAAAGCCCACAGCAAATATCATTCTCAATGGGGAAGCACTGGGAGCCTTTCCCCTAAGATCAGGAACAAGACAGGGATGTTCACTCTCACCACTGCTATTCAACATAGTACTGGAAGTCCTAGCCTCAGCAATCAGACAACAAAAATACATTAAAGGCATTCAACTTGGCAAAGAAGTCAAACTTTCCCTCTTTGCCGATGACATGATACTCTACATAGAAAACCCAAAACCCTCCACCCCAAGATTGTTAGAACTCATACAGCAATTTGGTCATTTGGCAGGATACAAAAATCAATGCCCAGAAATCAATGGCATTTCTATACACTAACAATGAGACTGAAATAACAGAATTAAGGAGTCAATCCCATTTACAATTGCACCCAAAAGCATAAGGTACCTAGGAATCAACCTAATCAAAGAGATAAAAGATCTATACCCTAAAAACTATAGAACACTTCTGAATGAAATTGAAGAAGACAAAAAGAGATTCAAAAATATTCCATGCTCATGGATTGGCAGAATTAATATTGTGAAAATGTCAATGTTGCCCAGGGCAATTTACATGTTTAATGCAATTCCTATCAAAATTCCATGGACTTTTTTAGAGAGTTAGAACAAATTATTTTAACATTTGTGTGGTATCAGAAAAGACCCCGAATAGCCAGGGGAATTTTAAAAATGAAAACCATAGCTGAGGGCATCACAATGCCAGATTTCAGGTTGTACTACAAAGCTGTGGTCATCAAGACAGTGTGGTACTGGCACAAAAACAGACACATAGATCAATGGAACAGAATAAAGAACCCAGAAGTGGGCCCTGAACTTATGGTCAACTAATATTCGATAGAGGAAAGACTATCCACTGGAAGAAAGACAGTCTCCTCAATAAATGGTGCTGGTAAAATTGGACATCCACATGCTGAAGAATGAAACTAGACCACTCTCTTGCACCATACTCAAAGATAAACTCAAAATGGATGAAAGATCTAAATGTGAGACAAGATTCTATCAAAATCCTAGAGGAGAACACAGTCAACACCCTTTTTGAATTCAGCCACAGTAACTTCTTGCAAGATACTAAGGCAAAAGAAACAAAAGAAAAATGAACTATTGGGACTTCAAGAAGATAAGAAGTTTTTGCACAGCAAAGGATACAGTCAACAAAACTAAAAGACAACCTACAGAATGGGAGATGATATTTACAAATGACGTATCAGATAAAGGTCTAGTTTCCAATATCTATAAAGAACTTATTAAACTCAACAGCAAAGAAACAAACAATCCAATCATGAAATGGGCAAAAGACATGAACAGAAATCTCATAGATGAACACATAGACATGGCCAACGTGCACATGAGAAAATGCTCTGCATCACTTGCCATCAGGGAAATACAAATCCAAACCACAATGAGATACCACCTCACACCGGTGAGAATGGGGCAAATTAACAAGTCAGGAAACCACAAATGTTGGAGAGGATGTGGAGAAAAGGGAACCCTCTTACACTATTGGTGGAATGTGAACTGGTGCAGCTACTCTGGAAAACTGTGTAGAGGTTCCTCAAAGAGTTAAAAATAGACCTGCCCTACGACCCAGCAATTGCACCATTGGGGATTTATCTCAAAGATTCAGATGCAATGGAATGCCGGGACACCTGCCCCCTGATGTTTATAGCAGTAATGTCCACAATAGCCAAACTGTGGAAGGAGCCTCGGTGTCCATCAAAAGATGAATGGATACAGAAGATGTGGTTTATGTATACAATGGAATATTACTCAGCCATTAGAAATGACAAATACCCACCATTTGCTTCAACATGGATGAAACTGGAAGGTATTTTGCTGAGTGAAGTAAGTCAATCGGAGAAGGACAAACATTGTATGTTCTCCTGTTTTGGGGGAATATAAATAATATTGAAAGGGAATATAAGGGAAGGGAGAAGAAATGTGTGGGACATATCAGAAAGGTAGACAGAACATAAAGACTCCTAACTCTGGGAAATGAACTAGGGGTGATGGAATGGTAGGAGGGTGGGGTGGTGGTGAATGGGTGGCAGGCACTGACTGGGGCACTTGATGGGATGAGCACTGAGTATTACTTTGTATGTTGGTAAATTGAACACCAATAAAAAATAAATTTATTATTAAAAAACTCACAAAAAGAAAGTATCAGAAACAGTCCTCTCTCCCTCAGAGTTACAAAATTTGAATTACAATTCAATGTCAAAAAGCCAAATCAGAAGGATGATTATAAAGCTACCCGTGACGCTACAAAAAAGCATAAAGGACTCAAAAGACTTCAGGACTGCAGAATTTACATCTAATCAGGCAGAAATTAAAAATCAATTGAATGAGATGCAATCCAAACTAGAAGTCCTAATAATGAGGGTTAATGAGGTGGAAGAACAAGTGAGTGACATAGAAGACTAGTTGATTGCAAAGAAATAAACAGAGGGAAAAAAAGACAAACAAATAAAAGATCATGAGGCTAGATTAAGAGAAATAAATGACAGTGAGGAAGAAAAAAATCTAATTGCGGATCCTCAGGGTGCTGAAAGGGACGGATTTCCAGAATATGTATTTGAACAAATCTGTGCCAGGGAATAGGAATATAGGGAAACTGTTTATACTACATGTTCAATTATTCTGAGGTATTCTAAATAATAAATTGTGTTCACAAGAAAGTAATGAGCTTCATTTTTGCTAAGATTTAAAAACAAACTAATACCCAAGTAGTGGCTGCAAATTATCTACTATGGAATTAGATCAAATTTGACTTAGAAATTAAATTTTACTATTGTGGTTCAAACTAATGTCTCATCAGAAAATTAAAATCTACACACATGAAACAAAAATAATATGCCTTTAGTATGTTGTCCTTAGGTATGTCATACTGAGTAAACTATAATAATGATTCATTATATTATGTTTATGATAGGAAAAGAGAGCAGGAAGAGAGGAAGGGCAGAGGGAAAAAGAGTACATCTTGAGCATCCATAGCCAATGTGGAGCTCAACATGGTACTAGATTTCAGGACCCAGAAATCATGACCTAAGTAAAAATCAAGAGTTAGACACTTAACTGACAAAGCCACCCAAGTGCCGCTAGAATAATTATCTTCAGTCAAATCAGTGAATGAATCTCTATGGTATCTTCAATTGAATCATGTGTATTGTGTGTCCTTTGTTATCTTCAAGATACAGGGTTTGATGACCCACATCCCAAAGGAGATAACAGATCTATTTGAACTTCAGGAATGTTGTTGTCCCCAAAAGTGGAGTTTCACTTACAATCTGTCCAATATCCTGGAGGGTTTTAAGTAGCTAATCTGTGAACAGAGCATGGTGCATGCCAAGTGTTTATTTTTTACCTTTTGGACTTTGTCACCATATTTCAAACATCTCTGGTAAATATTCTATTCTACATAAGTGGTCTGGAAAATTTGGGACTGAACAGATCACTTCTCTGTCTCATCCACACTAGTAGTCTAAATAGCAAAAATGGTGGTTGACCTTCTTATCCTTCATCTCTTGCTCTCCCTCCCTTTTCTTCCACCATGCTCTCCAATTCCAACTCATCTATCTTATTAATGCCTTATCTTTTCAGGCCCTCTCCCCTGTATCATGGGAGGAAGGTGTCATCTCTCAGTTCCCTAGTGTAAAAATTCTTGTCCACCCTTCCTTCAGGGCATCCTCTATCATAGTTTGAGCTCTTTTAACTGGTAGAAGTTTGTTGCCAAGGTAGAACAATCAAGGAATGTTGCAGTGACAAATCATGCCCCGACTAGGACAATCATGAGAGGAGTAATTGGTTGCCTCTCTGGGATGCTTGCTCAAGATACTGTTCTGAATTTCTATAAATAGGAAACTCTAGAGTATCTATTGGTATGCTTGGTGGGTTACTTCACACTAGAGTCCAAGTTTATCTGTCATCAGTCCACTGCCAATTTATATCTTCCATTCACACTCCCCGAATTTGGTCATTTTCTCACTTGTGAGGGAGTGACGCATTCAGAGAAAACTGGAGATCTCACGCTTTGCTGCTGCACATGTTCTAGTCATCTTCATATTCACCTGAAGTATAAGATCTTCTTGACCATTCACATCTTGAGAGAACATCTCTGTAGAAGCTGCTCTAGATAGAAGGCAAAGTACCAGGACTATGACCACAATGAAAGCAAGCAAACAAACAATGAACAAGTTATGATTCAAGAAATTGTACCTCAAACTGAAGGAACCGCATTTGGCAAGCCCAGACCAAAACATTAATTCCTGGAAGTCATGAGATTCAACCTAAAAGCCAGACAAGTTCTTCCAAACAGCACCTCACATCCTGTTCTGCCCTTTGATTTTATTGGTCCCAGCACAGAAGGTGTTAACAATGATAGACGTGACACTACACCCACCCATTGAGAAATCTAGCGCAATGTGACAGTCGCTCACTGTTCATGACAATATGATTTGATGGATCCATATTCCATGTTGGACATACATTGTATCATCAGGAACATGTGACCAATTACCAAAATTGGAGGTCACTGTTATACCGGCTTCCTGATGTGCAATCTCCACTGAAGGGAACATTTTTCTAATCTTTGGCATAAAGTGTAATTCCTCCAAGTACTGTGCCTGAACAAATTAAAGCGGTCCTATTTGGGAACTCACATATAAGTTAGAAATTCCAGCCTTGGTGATTCATTTCATTGGATGAAATCCACTTTTCCCTGAGGGTTTCCTACGAGCTTCATTAATGAATGGCCATATCCAAAAATCAGAAAGACAGGGAGCCATGGCACCTGTTTGGCTATGTTATGACCTAACAATGACTATAATTACTATAAAAAGCATAATAAGAAGAAAAGGGGTTAAAGGGGTCATTCTGGGTGAAGGGCAACAAGGGTTCTGTGGAAAGTAAAAATAATTATTTTTACTGACAGAAAATGGAGAAAGATTTCAATGAGAATCTTGGTCCATTATCCTGGGTGGAAGCTGCCCACTATCTATTATCATTTAACTATTTTATAACTTTTGTATCACCTACGTTTTCCTAAGACTGACTGCTTCCCAAAGACCTCTGAGGAGCCTGTCTGAGAGCCTTCTTATTTGTCAAATTCTGAATTTTTTAGAAAATGTAATTAAATGTTGTATTTCCTAGAATTTAATTGCGTTTTTTAAATAGGCATAAGTTCCCTTTCAGTGATGTGTCAGGGTAGTTTTTCATATTTGTCTCTTCCTTCAGAAACATCTCCTGTTGAAAGGCAGGAATAGGCTACTAGGACTATTTGCAGAACATTTGCCTTAACTTAGTGGTGAACAACATGGGTAATATCCTAAGAGTTCTTTAAGATTATAACATCTACATGTAGTAAAGTAGTGCCGTCTAATCTGGGTGCTGAAATTACTAAACTTATGTATCTTCCACCTCCTAATTTACAGTGAAAGAACCAGTATGTGGCAGCCCAGGTGGCTCAGCAGTTGAGCGCCGCCTTCATCCCAGGACATAATCCTGGAGACCTGGGATCGACTCTCGCATTGGGCTCCATGAATGGAGCCTGCGTCTTTCACTGCCTGTGTCTCTGCCTCTCTCTCTTTCACTCTTCGACTCTCATAAATAAAAAATAAATAAATCTTAAAAAAAAACAATACGTACCGAAGGGAATTTAATGAATAGCTATTCTTGCTAGTGTCTATTTGCACCAAGATAACTCTCAGTTATCTGAAAGTTTTGCCTATTTTAATGGGCCAATGAAAATAATTTCCCCTCCTAAATAATATCATGAATAATGAATTATTTAGCAAAATTGTAATTTCTTTTGAATGCCTATATTTCTTTCTGTGATGTTTGGGAGCAAATATGTGGATTCTTTTTACTTTTTTTTTCTTATTCTCTGTACAAAACTGTTGATCATCCACTTATTATATATGAGAATTACAGGAACATCTGGGTGGTTCAATAGCTCAGTGGTTGATCATCTCCCCTTGGCTCAGTTCATGATCACAGGATCCTACATCAGGCTCCCTACAGAGACCCAGCCTCTGCTTTTGCCTATGTTTATGTCTCTGTCTCTCTCATGGATAAATAAACAAAGCCTTTAGAAAATGAAAAGAACTGAATTACAAGGGAGCCTTAGATTATTTAAGCTTTGATTAGGCGGGGAAAGTCAAAGGACAATTTGGTGAACTCCTATGGATGATTGTCCAGGAATACCAATGTACTCTTCTGGAGAGAGGGAAATGTATTAACCCTCTGATCTATAGGCACACTGAGAAAGGAGACCAAATACTCAGTACAGCACAGGAAGTACCTTTGAAGAATTGACAACTTTTCAGCATCCGGGCGAGGTCCTACCTACCAGGAGGAAGAAAAAAAAATTTTTTTGTTTTTTTGAGGTCTTGAACAAATCAGTATCTTTATTCATTTGGAGCTTTTCCTGGCAGTACAAGGATGGTACTACCACAAGTGGAAGGTATATGAAGACTTATTTAAAGGCTTTTATTTTATTTATTTTTATTTATTTGTGATAGTCACAGAGAGAGAGAGAGAATGAGGCAGAGACACAGGCAGAGGGAGAAGCAGGCTCCATGCACCGGGAGCCCGACGTGGGATTCGATCCCGGGTCTCCAGGATCGCGCCCTGGGCCAAAGGCAGGCGCCAAACTGCTGCGCCACCCAGGGATCCTAAAGGCTTTTAATTACAGGTTTGATCCTTACTTTCCACCTCATGTTATTGGGAAGTTTAGGTAATGGTTTTGTTGGCTCCTCTAATCATTCCTAGGTTGTGCTTTGAGCTCTGATTCTTTTACCTATGTCCAGGTGATTTGTATCCTGGGAATGTCATGTACACAACCAAATCCTTGTAAAGGTATGTGTTCCATACAACAGAGGAGCCAAAATCCTATCCAGAGCAGATGCATATGTTATGAATAGAACCATGGGACCTCAAGTCATGTCCTTGTGGTGTACATTCAATACTACAATTAAATTTGCAAAGTCTCTCCCAAGTAATTCTGCAGGGCTGGAATCACACAGAAGCATAGAATAGTGGTTTCATTTAAGGGGTCACGGGTTATGGTGATCCTTCGGTGGGGATTCAAGGAAAATCTGTGTGCCAATCTACTCCAAAGATAAGCAGGAGCAACACAGGTAGCATTAAGAAACAACTAGGAGCACCAGGGTTCACCAATAATTGATGAGAATGACTTTGTATATTTTTAGATAATTCATCTTAAATCCATAAGCCAACAGAAAGATCTGAGTGCTTCCTCTTTCGTTGCAACACCTTTATTCCTTTGAACTGGAGGAATTTTCTACATCTTGTTCTTTTGCCAGGAAAACATATCTTTTCTTCAGTGTTGATTTTGTTTACAATGTTTACATATGTCCTGGGTGCTTCCATTAAGTTGTGGTACACCAAGGTATGTCAACTGTTTGTCCTCCCACTGCTCCTCTTGTCTCCTCTTTGTATGAAAGCCCCTTGCAAATGTTCTATGAGTGTGTTTTTGTCCACGTAAGGGCTTCATTTCTGTTTTCATGTATATTTATGAGTAAGGTCTGCAGTTTTCAGTTTAGCTCAGTTGACTACAGGAGATGAAAGAATTACTATTTCAAAAGCAACTCCCTTTCCTCAGGAATGAAAGGGAAAGTCATTTCCTCGTATACCTAGAACTTTTATGCCTGGTGATTTAGTTAGTTTGCTTTGTAATTATTTCATTTTGCATGACTGTATTATGATACTGCCTTTCTGTAAGGAGTGCATTTTCAGGATATCTCCACGTGTAAGTAAAAAGGTGGTTTTATAGTTTAATGGTGGAGTTTATAACCAATTCTTACCCCTTCCTCTATATCTTTTTCTTCCTTTATATGAGATCCTAATTTTGTTTTAGGAAAGCAATGTGGTTACCTAAAATACCGACCAACACATGAGTACATTTACTAAGTGCCATGTTAGTTTAGTTTTTAGATGATGTAAATAGTGAATACTTTGTTTGGGTTTGCCCTCTGCTTAAACATGTCCCAATATGAGTGGGCAGTTCTATTCCTTTTTTTAAAGATTTTATTTATTTTTTCATCAGAGACACAGAGGGGGGAGAGAGAGAGAAAGAGAGAGAGAGAGAGAGAAAGAGAGAGGCAGAGATACAGGCAGAGGGAGTAGCAGGCTCCATGCAGGGTGCCCAACATGGGATTTGATCCCAGGTCTTTAGAATCAGGTCCTGGGCTGAAGGCGGCGCTAAATTGCTGTGCCACCGGGACTGCCTAGTACTTCTATTCCTAATTTTGTGTGACTCCAATACAGGCCTGGATCACAGAACCTGAGTTGACGTATGAGACAGTGTTGGATTTTTTTTTTTTTTGGATGTTTAATTTACTGATACAACCAGGCCTCCAGGATGGGTCCTGTGCAAAGGAATGGGACTTAGTACCCTGCCACAGTAGGGTATACAGAAGGAGGGGAAGTCTGTAGAGACTGGAATTGGGGAAACAAGGAAGGAGCAGGAAAGGGTCCCACTCAGAGCAAGGGCAGCCAATGCCCACTGCCTAGCAGACCTTATTCTCAGCTGCTCACACAGATACTGAGACCCGCAGTCTCAGTGTGCAGAACCTTTTTTGCTTAGATTTCATCCAATATGCTACCCGATATACAGCCCAAATAATCACTTTCCTAGTTAATTTATAATCAGTGCTCATCAAAGTTTGTCAGTTGAAAGGAAGCCAACTGCAGGCAGAGCTGCCATGTGACAGACGGTTTGAAATGTCATGGATTCTGAGTCAGGCTGGGAGATGGGCAGACCACTCATGGGTCACTGAGAATGGTCAGCTGGTCCCTGTGAGAGCTGTAAGGGAGACAGCTGGTAGTGAGAAACCTGGGGAGTCTGGCCACATTTGGGCTTCTCTGGCCATTCTAACAGGCTTTACCTGGGGAAGTGCATTGTTGTTGGGGTCAGCATGGGACGTGGGAGCCTGAGTTAGATTTGCCCTTCATTTTTGCTCAGGGACCTCCCCCAGGGTATTGAATTTGTCCCGCAGTGAACCTAGTGCAGGAAGATTTGAGGGAGAGACTGACAGAGCTCAAGGCTCAGGGGTAGTTGGTGTGAACTCAGGTGCCTTAGAAACATCTGAGGTGTTAAGAATAACTTTAAAACCGATACACCTCCATTCTTCCTCTGGACCCACCACTCATCAGTTTGTTAACTCTTGGTAAGTCACCAACATCATGCTCTTAATGAATGTGTTGTTCCAGCATTCTCTATTGTGTCACCTAATAGAAGGATTTTCCCACACAGTATCTGCTATAGCTCCACTTCTTCTTCAATTTAGGCACCACACCTTTGGAAATATTTTTTTATTTTTTTATTTTTTTTAAATTTTTTATTTATCTATGATAGTCATACAGAGAGAGAGAGAGAGAGAGAGAGAGAGAGGCAGAGACACAGGCAGAGGGAGAAGCAGGCTCCATGCACTGGGAGCCCGATGTGGGATTCGATCCCGGGTCTCCAGGATCGCGCCCTGGGCCAAAGGCAGGCGCCAAACCGCTGCGCCACCCAGGGATCCCACCTTTGGAAATATTATCCCAATGACTTTCAGAAATAGTGTGAGCCCTTGTTTAATCAAGGGCTGAACATATTTAATATCCTATCACCAAATGTTTCTTTCCCTAAGGGATTATTTGACTTTCTCCTTCTTTGTCTTTGGCTATTTGAGATTCCAGGTGTATGTGACATCATGCAGTATTTGTCATAAAACTCCTGGTTTATTACACTTTACATAAAGGCTTCCAGGGCTACCCATTTGTCAACGTTAAGATTTTCTTCTGGGACAGAATAATATCTCATGGATAGACTCCATTTTCTTTTTTTCTTTTTTATTAGAATGTAAGTAAAAAATTTTAATCGAAGATACCTTTCTGCAAGATAAAATAGGAAAAATTCAACGTAGAGTTAATGTAGAGCTTTAAAGTGTTGTTAGATTATTACTAAAGAAATGTTAATTTTCCTTTAATCAATAATTGTATGGCACTTTAACATTTAACAATTGAGCATTTTAGCTTTTGTTTGGCAATTATTATTATTTATTTTATAAACGGGGATCCCTGGGTGGCTCAGCGGTTTGGCACCTGCCTTTGGCCCAGGGCAGGATCCTGGAGACCCGGGATCAAATCCCACCTCGGGCTCCCTGCATGGAGCCTGCTTCCCCTCTGCCTGTGTCTCTGCCTCTCTCTCTCTCTCTCTCTCTCTCTCTCTCTTTCACTCTCTGTGTGTGTGTGACTATCATGAATAAATAAAATCTTAAAAAAATATTTTGTATTGGTGTTCAATTTGCCAACCTATACAATAACTCCCAGTGTTCATCCCATCAAGTGACTCCCTCAGGGCCTGCAAAAAAGTCATGCCACCACCCACCGACCTCCCTTTCCAACACCCCTAATTCAATTCCCAGAGTTAGGAGTCTCTCATGTTCTGACTCTCTTTCTGATATTTCCCACTCATTTTTCTCCTTTCCCCTTTAATTCCTTTCACATTTTTATATTTCCTAAAGGAGTGAGACCATTTAATATTTGTCCTTCTCTGATTGACTTATTTCACTCAGCATAATAGCCAACAGTTCCATCTAAGTGGAAGGAAATGGTGGGTATTTGTCGTTTCTAATGGCTAAGTAATAGTCCATTGTACACATCTACCACAGCTTCTTAATCCATTCATGTTTCAATAGACAACAAGGCTCCTTCCACAGTTTGGCTATTTTGGACATTGCGACTATAAACTTTGGGGTGCAGGTGTCCCAGTGTTTCACTGTATCTGTAAGTTTGGGATAAATTCCCAGCAGTGTAATTGCTGGGTCTTAGGGCAGATCTATTTTTAAATCTTTGAGGAACCTCCACAGTTTTCCAGAGTGGCTGCACCAGTTCACATTATGACCAACAGAGCAAGAAGGTTTCACTTTCTCCACATCCTCTCCAACATTTGTTGTTTCCTGCCTTGATAATTTTCCTCATTCTCCCTGGTGTGAAGTGATATCTCATTGTGGTTTTGATTTGTATTTCCCTGATGGCAAGGGATGTGGGGCATTTTCTCATGTGCTTTTTGGCCATGTCTATGTCTTCCTCTGTGAGATTTCTGTTCATGTGTTTTGCACATTTCATACCTAGATTGTTTATTTCTTTGCTGTTGAGTTTAATAGTACTTTATAGATCTTGGATACTACACCTTTATGTGATACGTCATTTGCAAATATCTTCTCCCATTCTATAGGTAGTCTTTAGTTTGTTTACTGTTTCTTTTGCTGTGCAAAAGCTTCTTATCTTGACGAAGTCCCAATAGTTCATTTTTGCTTTTGTTTTCTTGCCTTCATGGATGTATCTTGCAAGAAGTTACTGTGGCCAAGTTCAAAAAGGGTGTTGCCTGTGTTTTCCTCTAGGATTTTGATGGAATCTTGTCACACATTTAGATCTTTCATCCATTTTGAGTTTATCTTCGTGTATGGTGCAAGAGAGTGGTCTAGTTTCATTCTTCTGCATGTGGATGTTCAATTTTCCCAGCACCATTTTTTCAAGAGATTGTCTTTTTTCCAGTGGATTGTCTTTCCTGGTTGTCAAATATTAGTTGACCATAAAGTTGAGAGTTCACTTCTGGGTTCTCTATTCTGTTCCATTGATCTATGTGTCTGTTTTTGTGCCAGTACCACACTGTCTTGATGACCACAGCTTTGTAGTACAACCTAAAATCTGGCATTGTGATGCCCCCAGCTATGGTTTTCTTTTCTAAAATTCCCCTGGCTATTCGGGGTCTTTTCTGATTCCACACAAATCTTAAAATAATTAGGTCCAGCTATCTGAAGAAAGTCCCTGGTATTTTGATAGAGATTGCATTAAACGTGTAAATTGCCCTGGGTAACATTGACATTTTCACAATAATCACAATAATCATTCTTCCAATCCATGAGCATGGAATATTTTTCCATCTCTTTCTTTCTTCCTCAATTTCTTTCAGAAGTGTTTTCTGTAGTTTTTAGGGTATAGATCCTTTACCTCTTTGCTGAGGTTTATTCCTAGGTATCTTAGGCTTTGGGATGCAGTTGTAAATGGGACTGACTCTAATTTCTCTTTCTTCAGACTCCTTGTTAGTGTATAGAAATACCAATGACTTCTGGGCATTGAATTTGTATCCTGCCACACCAATGAATTACTGTGTGAGTTCTAGCAATCTTGGGTTGGAGGCTTTTGGGTTTTCTATGTAGAGTATCATGTCATCTGTGAAAAGGGAGATTTTGACTTCTTTGCCAATTTGAATGCCTTTTATTTATTTTTGTTACCTGATTCTTGAGGCTAGGATTTCTAATACTATGTTGTATACCAGTGGTGAGAGTGAACATCCCTGTCTTGTTCCTGATCTTAGGAGAAAGGCTCCCAGTTCTTCCCCATTGAGAATTATATTGGTTGTGGGCTTTTCATAGATGGCTTTTAAGATGTTGAAGAATGTTCCCTCTATCCCTACACTCTGAAGTGTTTTGATCAGGAATGGATGCTGTATTTTTTTTTCAAATGGTTTCTCTGCATCTATTGAGAGGATCATATAGTTCATGTTTTTTCTATTACTGATATGATGAATCACATTGATTTTTTTAATGAGTGTTGAACAATTCTTCAATCCTGGACAAAATCTCACTTGGTCATGGTGAATAATCTTTTTTTAAGATTTTATTTATTTATGATAGACATAGAGAGAGGCAAAGACACAGGCAGAGGGAGAGGGAGAAGCAGGCTCCATGCCGGGAGTCCAACGTGAGACTCGATCCTGGGACTCCAGGATCGTGCCCTGGGCCAAAGGCAGGCACCAAACCACTGAGCCACCCAGGGATCCCTGTGAATAATCTTTTTAATTTGTTGTTGTATCCTATTGTCTAGTAGTCTGTGGAGAACTTTTACATCCATGTTCATCAGGGATATGGTGTATATTCCTTTTTGGTGGGGTCTTTGTCTGGTTTTGGAATTAAGGTAATGCTGGCCTCATTGAACAAGTTTGGAAGTACTCCATCTCTTTCTATCTTCTGAAAAGATTTCATAGAATAGGTATGGTTTCTTCTTTGAACGTTTGATAGAATTCCCCAGGGAAGCCATCTGGCCCTGGACTTTTGTGTCTTGGGAGTTTTTTGATGACTGCTTCAATTGCCTCCCTGGTTATTGGCCATGTTCTGGTTTTCGATTTCTTCCAAGTCCAGGTTTGGTAGTTTGTGGTTCTCCAGAAATGTGTCGATTTCTTCTAGATTGCCTAAATTATTGGCGTGCAATTGCTCATAATATGTTTTTAAAATTGTTTGTATTTCCTTGGTGTTGGTAGTGATATCTCCTTTGTCATTCATGATTTTATTAATTTCAGTTTTTCTCTCTTCATTTCTTTTTTTTTAATTTTTTTATTTATTTATGATAGTCACAGAGAGAGAGAGAGAGAGAGAGGCAGAGACATAGGCAGAGGGAGAAGCAGGCTCCATGCACTGGGGGCCCCATGTGGGATTCGATCCGGGGTCTCCAGGATCGCACCCTGGGCCAAAGGCAGGCGCCAAACCACTGCGCCACCCAGGGATCCCTCTCTCTTCATTTCAATAAGGCTGGCTATTGGTTTATCTTATTAATTCTTTCAAAGAACCAACTCCTGGTTTTGTTGATCTGTTCCACAGTTCTTCTGTTCTCTATTTCATTGAGTTCTACTCGAATTTTTATTAACTCTCTTCTTCTGCTGAGTGTAGGATCTATTTGATGTTTATTTCTCCACCTCTTTTAGGTTCAAAGTTAGCTTTTGTATTTGAGTTCTTTCCAGTTTTTGAATGGATGCTTGTATTGTGATGTATTTCCCCCTCAGGACTGCTTTTGCTGTATCCCACAGATTTTGAATGGTTGTATCTTCATTCTCCTTAGTTTCCATAAATCTATTTAATACTTCCTTAATTTCCTGATTGACCCTTTCATCTTTTAGCAGGATGGTCCTTAACCTCCACGTGTTTGAAATCCTTCCAAACTTCTTGTTGTGATTTAGTTCTAATTTCAAAGCATTATGGTCTGAGAATATGCAGGAGACCATCCCAATCTTTTGCTATCAGTTCAGACCTGATTTTTGACTCAGCATGTGGTCTATTCCTGAAGTAGTTCAATGTGCACTTGAGAAGAATGTCTATTCAGTTGCATTTGGATGTAAAGTTCTGTTGATATCTGTGAAATCTATCTGGTCCTTTGTATCATTTAAAGCTTTTGTTTCTTTGGAAATGTTGTGCTTAAAAGACCTATCAGTTATAGAAACACTACATCAAAATCGCCAAGGATTAGTGTATTATTATCTAAGTAAATATTAAATTTGGTTATTAATTATTTGTTATACTTAGGAGCTCCCACATTCGTGGTATATATATTAATGACTGTTAAGTCCTCTTGCTGGATAGATTTTTAAGTATGTTTTAGGATCCCTCTTCATCTCTCACTACAGGCTTTGAGTTTAACATTAGTTTATCTAATCTACCTCTCTCTCTCTCTCTGTGTGTGTGACTATCATAAATAAATAAAAATTAAAAAAATAAAGCTCTCGTTTCTTTGGAGATGTTGTGCTTAGAAGACCTATCTAGTGTAGAAATGCTAGATTGAAGTCACCAAGTATAAGTGTATTATTATCTAAGTATTTCTTCACTTTGGTTATTAATTGATTTAAATATTTGGGAGCTCCCACATTCGGGGCATATATATTGAGGACTGTTAAGTCCTCTTGTTGGATAGATCCTTTAAGTATGAGATAGTGTCCCTCTTCATCCCTCACTACAGTCTTCGGGGTAAATTTTAGTTGATCTGATATAAGGATGGCTACCCCTGCTTTCATTTGCAGACCATTTGAAGGGTACATGGTTCTCCAACATTTTATTTTCAGGCTGTAGGTGTCCTTGTGTTGAAAACGATTCTTGTATATAGCAAATAGATGGGTCCTGCTTTTTATCCAATCTGAACCTCTGTGCCTTTCAATGGGTCATTAAGCCCATTCACATTCAGAGTTACTATTGAAATATATGAGTTTAGTGTCATCATGATACCTATTAAGTCCCTGTTTTTGTGGATTGTTTCCTTGGACTTCCTCTTTCTTGTACAGGGTCCCCTTTAATATTTCTTGCAGAGCCGTTTTGGTGGTCGTATATTCTTTCAGTTTCTGCCTATATTGGAAGATATTTATCTCTCCTTCTGTTCTGAATGAGAGCCTTGCTAGATAAAGTATTTGTGGTTGCATGTTTAGGACCCTGAATATATCCTGCCAGCCCTTTCTGGCCTGTCAGGTCTCTGTGGAGAGGTATGGTGCTAATCTAATATTTCTCCCCATAAATTTAGAGACTTCTTGTCTCTTGCTGCTTTAAGGATCCTCTTTACCTTTGGAATTTGCAAGCTTCACTATTAAATGTCAAGTTGTTGAGTGGGTTTTATTGATTTTAAGGTGGGAGGAATCTCTCTATTTCCTGGATCTGAATGCCTGTTTCCCTTCCCAGATGAGGAAAGCTTTTAGGTATGATTTGTTGAAATACATATTCTGGACCTCTGTCCCTTTTGGTGTCCTCAGGAACCCCAATTAAATGTAGACTTTTCTTCCTCACGCTGTCATTTATTTCCCTTAATCTATCCTCATGATCTTTTAATTGTTCTTCTCTTTTTCCTTTGGTTTCCCTCTTTGCCATCAACTTGCCTTCTATGTCACTCACTCCTTCTTTTACTACATTAACCCTCTTCATTAGGATCTCCAGCTTGGATTGTATCTCATTTAATTGATTTTTAAAATTTCCTGATTCAATCTAAATTCTGCAGTCATGAAGTCTCTTGAGTCCTTTACGTTTTTTTTCTAGATCCAGCAGTAGCTTTATAATAGTGTTTCTGCATTGGCTTTCTGACATTGAATTGTAATCCAAATTTTGTGACTCTGTGGGAGAGAGGACAATTTCTGATTCTTTCTTTTAAGGTGAGTTTTTCCTTCTAGTCATTTTGCTCAGTGCAGAGTGGCCAAAAACAAATTGTTTTGGGAAAATCGGAAAAGATAGAAGAGAAAGAAGAAAAGGAAAAGGAAAAAGGAAAAAGGAAAAAAGACAAGTAAAGAAAAAAGGGGGAAGCAAACAGAAAAAAAAACAAGGGGGAATATCCTCTAATTCTGTATACTGTAAATCCCTCACCTTCCCCTGGAACTTTCCAGTGCTGCTTGGTCAATAATTTGTTTTTCCTCTATCCCTCTAGCTGGTCTTCTGGGGGAGGGCCCTGCTCTGCTGATTCTCAGGTGTCAGCACTTGGGGGAGCTGCTCATTCCCCTGTCTGGTGCTCAGCCAGTGAAAGTTGTTAAACCTGAGGCCACTGTGAAGCTCAGTGGGGGTTGTTTATCTTGTGAGGCCCCAGGAGGAACAACAACAGTGGTAGCGACCAGCTCTCCAGCCCTGGTGTCAGCTACTGCAGTAACTACTGGAGCTCTCAATCTGCAGGGACCTGGATGCTCTGGGGGTGGGGGCTGTTTATCTGTACAGCATGGGGCTGCCCCCCCCAGCAGGAGTGTCCTTTCTGTCCTCTGCCCTCTTGGCTTCTGCCTGTCCCAAGGGGAGTACCGCATCTTGGGTTGTGACCCCAGCATCCTGTGCTCCCAGGCTTGTGCTGTTGGCATCACGCTTCCCACCATGCAGCTCCCCAGCATGGAGCCTCTGCCAGAGCTGGCTCCAAGCTGCTCCTGGGTCCAGCCAGACACATGCTGCGGCCCTATAAGGAGCTCGGCCGTGGGGTGTGGTACACTCTACCTGGGACACAGGTGCTCTGCTAGTGTCCCAGGTAGCATGAGGGCATCCCCTCCCCTCCTGGGATCCTGCTCCAACTCCCTGTGAGTGCCTTTCCATCTGGAAAGATGGGTGATGGTCCTGCTTCTCCTGGATGGGGCTTTCCTGTCCTGGGGGCACTCGTCCCAGTCTTATCCTGGCTCCTCACGGGGCCCTCCCCCTTGGATGCGTTTTGTTTCTTTATTTCTTTTTTCCCCATCTTCCTACCTTGATAGAAGCATGAGATCTTCTCACTGTACCATTCCAGCTATTCTCTCTTCAAATCCCAAGGTGAATCTGTAGGTTTTCAGGATGATTTGAAAGTTATCTATGTGATTTGGTGGGGACAGGTGACTTGTGGACCCTATTTTTCCACCATCTTGTCCCACCCTCCGTGTCTAGGCTCCATTTTCTTTATCCATTTTATTTGGATAGACCTTAGTTTGTTTCTATAATCTTGACTTTTGTGATTAGTGCAGAAGAACATGCACAGATATCTGTCTGAAGTTCAGATTTCAAACTTTGAAATGTGTTTACCAAAAGTTATATTGATGTATATTGAAGTTCATTTTTTTTTTATTTTTTGAGGTAATCCCATATTGTTTGTCTTAGTGACTGCATCATTTTAAATTCTCTCCTGGGTCTTTTAAGTATAGAGCAATTCCATAATCTATGTAAAGCCGTAGTGAATCAAATTCCCTGAATCAGGTGGCTCTGCTAGGCAAACAATTAGGAATTGGATCAAAATTTTGAGCTCTGGAAAGTTACCAGTCATTCTTTTTGGGTTCTGTCAGTAAGATATCAACATATCATTGTATTTCAGTGCATTTCAAAATCTCTATATTCAAGAGCCTCCAAAAGAAACACATAGCA
This sequence comes from Canis lupus baileyi, assembly GCF_048164855.1. Classification (NCBI taxonomy): domain Eukaryota; kingdom Metazoa; phylum Chordata; class Mammalia; order Carnivora; family Canidae; genus Canis; species Canis lupus. The sequence goes on along the minus strand of NC_132857.1, from coordinate 25,399,807 downwards.
TGGGCTATAAATCTGTGTACTTGCTCGAATGACCTAGACCATTTTATCTGGAGAAAGTACAAAGACATCATATAAATGGCCCAATTGAAGTTAGTATGGAAAATCATTCATGGATATAAATATCACTATTCTATTCTAGGGACACCTGGTTGACTGTGTCATGTAAGTGTTCAACTCTTTATTTTGCCCTAGGTCATATTCTAATGTTCATGAGAGTAGCTTTGGGTGTAGCTCTGTGTTACGTATGGAATCTCTTAAGATCTCTTCCCCTTCTCTCCTTCTCCAGTTCTCACTCACTCTCTCTCTCTCTGTCACTCAGAAAAAAAGAAGCATTATTTTATTATAGGCAGTGTCTCTTTCTTAGGAGAAAAGTAGTACATCATACTCTTTTTGTTTTACATGTAAATAATTCAAATTACCTGGTGAGAGATTTTTCTATAACCAGAATAGTCAACTTGTTATCAAAGCTTAAATAAGGGGCAGCCTGGGAGGCTCAGCAGTTTAGCACCTCCTTCAACCAGGGCCTGATCCTGGGGACCCTGGATCAAATCCCACATAAGGCTCTCTGCATGGAGCCTGATTCTCCTCTGCCTGTATCTCTGCTTCTCTCTGTGTGTGTCTCCATGAATAAATAAATAAAATGTTTAAGAAAAGTTTAACTAGTCACTTTCTTTTTTTTAATAATAAATTTAGGGATCCCTGGGTGGTGCAGCAGTTTAGTGCCTGCCTTTGGCCCAGGGCACGATCCTGGAGACCCGGGATCGATCCCACGTCAGACTCCCAGTGCATGGAGCCTGCTTCTCCCTCTGCCTGTGTCTCTGCCTCTCTCTCTCTCTCTCTCTCTCTCTCTCTCTGACTATCATAAATAAATAATAATAATAATAATTAATAATAATGACTGATTGATTGATTGATTGATTGATTTTGGTGTTCAATTTGTCCACATACAGAATAACACCCAGTGTTCATCCCATCAAGTGCCCCACTCAGTGCATGTCACCCAGTCACCCCCACCCCAGGCCTCCCTCCTCTTCCAACATCCCTAGTTCATTTCCCAGAGTTAGGAGTCTTCCATGTTCTGTCTCCCTTTCTGATATTTCCTACCCATTTTTCTCCTTTCCCCTCTATTCCCTTTCATTATTATTTCTATTCCCCAAATGAATGAGAACATACACTGTTTGTCCTTCTCTGATTGACTTATTTCACTCAGCATAATACCCTCCAGTTCCATCCACATTGAAGCAAATGGTGGGTATTTGTCATTTCTAATAGCTGAATAATATTACATTGTATACATAAACCACATCTTCTTTATCCATTCATCTTTCAATGGACACCGAGGCTCCTACCAGAGTTTGGCTATAGTGGACATTGTTGTTATAAACATCGGGGTGCAGGTGTCCCGGCGTTTCACTGCATTTGTATCTTATGGGTAAATCACCAGCAGTGAAATTGCTGGGTCGTAGGGCAGATCTATTTTGAACTCTTTGAGGAACCTCCACAGTTTTCCAGAGTGGCTGCACCATTTCACATTCCCACCAATTGTATGAGAGGGTTCCCCTTTCTCCACATCCTCTCCAAAATTTGTAGTTTCCTGCCTTGTATTTTCCCCATTCTCACTGGTGTGAGGTGGTATCTCATTATGGTTTTGATTTGTATTTCCCTGATGGCAAGTGATGCAGCGCATTTTCTCATGTGCATGTTGGCCATGTCTATATCTTCCTCTGTGAGATTTCTGTTCATGTCTTTTGCCCATTTCATGATTGGATTGTTTGTTTCTTTGCTGTAGAGTTTAATAAGTTCTTTATAGATCTTGGAAACTAACCCTTTATCTGATATGTCATTTGCAAATATCTTCTCCCATTCTGTAGGTTGTCTTTGAGTTTTGTTGACTGTATCCTTTGCTGTGCAAAAACTTCTTATCTTGATGAAGTCCCAATACTTCATTTTTGCTTTTGTTTCTCTTGCCTTCATGGATGTATTTTGCAAGAAGTTAGTGTGGCCGAGTTCAAAAAGGGTGTTACCTTTGATGTCCTCTAGGATTTTGATGGAATCTTGTCTCACATTAAGATCTTTCATCCATTTAGAGTTTATCTTTGTGTATGGTGTAAGAGAATGGTCCAGTTTCATTCTTCTGCATGTGAATGTCTAATTTTCCCTAAACCACTTATTGAACTGTCTTTTTTCCAGTGGATAGTCTTTCCTGGTTTATTATTAGTTGCCCATAAAGTTGAGGGTCCACTTCTGGATCCTCTATTCTGTTCCATTGATCTACGTGTTTGTTTTTGTGCCAGTACCACACTGTCCTGATGAGCACAGCTTTGTAGTATAACCTGAAATCTGGCATGGTGATGCCTCCAGCTATGGTTTTCTTTTTTAATATTCCCCCAGGTCTTCAGGGTCTTTTTTGATTCCACACAAATTTAAGATGATTTGCTCTAACTCTCTGAAGAAAGTTCATGGAATTTTGTAGGGATTTTATTACATGTGTAAATTTCCCTATTGTGACATTTTCACAATACTAATTCTTCAATCCATGAGCATGGAATATTTCCTATCTCTTTGTGTCTTCCTCAATTTCTTTTAGAAATTTTCCATAGTTTCTATTTTTTATTTTTAAAAAATTTTAAAAATTATTTATTTATTTATTTATTTATTTATTTATTTATTTATTTATGATAGAGAGAGAGAGAGAGAGAGGCAGAGACACAGTAGGAAAAAGAAGCAGGCTCCATGTCAGGAGCCCGATGTGGGACTCGATCCCGGGTCTCCAGTATTGTGCCCTGGGCCAAAGGCAGGCACTAAACCACTGAGCCACCCAGGGATCCCCTATTTCATAGTTTTTAGAGTACATGTCCTTTACATCTTTGGTTTGATTTATTTATAGGTGTCTTATGTTTTTGGGTGCAATTGAAAATGGGATTGACTCCTTTATTTCTCTTTCTTCAGTCTCATTGTTATTGTATAGATATGTCACTGATTTCTGGGCATTTATTTTGTATCCTTCCACACTGCTGAAATGCGGTATGAGTTCTAGCAATCTTATGGTGGAGTCTTTTTGGTTTTTGATGTACTGTATCATGTCATCTGCGAAGGGAGAGAGTCTGAATTCTTCTTTGCCAATTTTAATACTTTTTATTTCTTATTGTTGTCTGATTGCTGAGGCTAGGACGTCTATTTCTATGTTGAATACCAGTGGTAGTAGTGGACATCCTTGTCTTGTTCCTGATCTTAGGGGGAAGGCTCCTAGTGTTTCTCCATTGAGAATGATATTTGCTGTGGGCTTTTGGAATATGGCTTTTAAGATGCTGAGGAATGTTCCCTCTATCCCTACACTCTGAAGAGTTTTGATCAGGAATGGATGCTGTATTTTGTCAAATGCTTTCTCTGCATCTATTGAGGATCATATGATTCTTGTTTTTTCTCTTGCCAACATGATCAATCATATATTCCTGATATATGATGGTATTCTATTCCTTGGATTTCTGGGGTGGACTTGGTAGACAGTATAGTACACTTAATTGTTGCATAACTTGATGAAATTTGACGTATATGCCTGTAGTATAATGGGGATTCTTTTTTGCCTCTCCCTTTAGTTACTTACATACTGATTCAAAGCCTATTGGTCTCTTAAGTGATCAATCTGCTCATTTCATGCCAGTGAGGTGTCTGTTCCTGGGCCCCTACTAAGGCAAAAACCAAGTGTAGGAAGATGTGCTTGTAACATGAGCCCAAATGACCTGTAGAGAGAAGAGGGGCTAGAAACCCTCTCAAGGCACACCTGCGTGTGTCTTTGTAATACAATTGACAATGTAAATAGAGCACGTTCCTTATTTCTGGGCAATACTGAAATGGAGGACCTCGTGATTATATAGCCAACATGTCGGAGACTGGGGTGGCATCCCCACAACACATCTGGTGCTGGTTATAAGGACCATCTTTGGGGGCATTTGCCCTTCTCTTCTGGGGTCTCATTCTAACACAGTGTTCAGCATCAGAATATACTGGAGTATGCCAAGATGGGGAGAAACAACAGAATACTTCATGTCAGAAATTGGGGATGCTCGAGGACTGGTTCACTGACACATGTGGATTAGGAGAAGTAGGGATGAGACTATCGGTAGAAGATACCTTTGATTTCTGTGTGGTCTGAATGTCTTAAATGGTACTGTCAAGAGGCGGTGTCTCAGTCATTTGCATACATCCAAAGTTAAAATGAAAACTAGAGTAAAAGAATTTGTAAATGATGAGTCTAACTCATAGATAGGTGGGATAAGGGAAAGATGTAAGAAAGATTGAATAATAAGGAAATAATAAGTATGCAATCTGTTGCTCCTGATTATCACTAGTAGCTAAAATGACCCAGAGTGCTTAGATCTCAAGGTCAGATGAAGCTCAGACTTCCCTCATTCTCAAACCTTCCCCTCAAGGAAATAATGAACTTGGACAACAGGGATCAACTCTCAGACCCCTGGGCTGCAAAAGGAATTCCAGTTTGGGGGATGACCAAATTAAGAAATCACTGAAAGTAGGAGGTAGGGTGTGATGAAGATGTTGCATTTTAAACATGAGAATCATCAGGTCCCTGGAAACATTTATTAAAATGGATGTGAGAGTAAGTCATTTGGGGGCTGTGTCCTTAGCTTGGAAGGCTACAGAGTGGAAGGGAATGTTTGGGTCTATATATTACACACATCTCATTGCAGAACAATCATAGGTGGCTGTACAAGATCCATACACAGGTTACTCCTAAGTAAGCCATCCAGATTGGAGACAGGACAAAAGGTACTGTTGGTTTTGCGTACTCTGAGGAGATGGGTGCTGCTCTCAGGGCACCAGAGCAGAAAAATTGATCTATTTTCCCTTCCCTCTGGGAAAGGTGGAAGCTGGAAGGGCTCAAAGCAGTGAAAGTTCTCCTGCTGCTAGGCACCCTTCAGTTTGAAAAATCATAGCCTCCACACTGGACACCAGAATATCTAAACCAGTATGCACTTGGAACCTACAGTTCAGTACACATGCAGTGCACCTGGCTTGAGGGTTGGAAATGTGGCCACAGCTATTTTTTGCTCTTCTACTCACATCTGGGAGAGTACAAAGGTGTCACAGAACAAACACCTAGGAACAAAGGTGTCACAGAACAAACACCTCTATGTGGAACCTGCCACCTGGGAAAAGACTGGACATCTCCCCCCAGGCACGGACACATGAGAATCACTGCAACAGACCCCACCCTAAATAGACAGCTGGAAGAACAGGGGAACTGCAAGATTAGTGAGCAGCACTGGAAAACTCCAGGGCTGAGAGAAAATAGTATAGAGACCTCAAAAATTTCTGCTTACAATTCAATTACCTGTCAGATTAAATCTTTCTAATATTGTTTATCTTTTACAACCTTAACTATAATATAATAACAAATATTTGTTTTAATATTTTCCTTTTTGTGTTTCATATTTCTACAAGTACCTCTCTTAGTTTTATTCTTCAGTTTCTAATTCATTTCAATGTACCTAATTGATTTTTGTAGATATATGAGTAATGGGTTTGGGTGGGTTACCTTGTTTCATTTCATAATTGTGGAAGTTAGTAACTTCTACCATACATATTAAAATACACTCAGAGCCATGTGGAGCCCCGTGTTTGTTATTCTTCTGGTTTATCTTCTCTCTTCCTTTCGATTCCACCCTTCTTTTTTATCTTGGTTCTGCCTTTGTAGTTGCTGTTGTGTCTCTATGTACGTTTTGCTGATTAATATGTTTGCATTTAGCACCTACTGTAATACAGAACGACATACACTAAAAATGGAAAATATGGGAATACCAGCAGTCCTCTTGGCTTTTCTGAAGAGCCACCATTAGGTTTAACATTGTATACCTGAATTTTACCTCTAACATGTTACTGAAATAGATATTCATTAGGTTGTGGCAGAGAATTTTACTTCTGGTTCTTTCTGGTTTGGTCTATTATTTTTCTCTTCCTTTAGTGTAGTGCAGAATGGCTATATGAGTGATAAGGTCAAAAATATCAACCAGGACCTAAATAAAATACACCCAGATAATTCCAAAGTGTCTAGGACTGGAAAATAATGGAAAAAGAGAAACAAAACCAAATAAAACAGAAAGACCACAAAAGGGAAAAACAAATTTCAAGGATAGTATAAATTAAAAAAAAAAAGTGGGGAGGCTGTTCTATATTATAGCAGGTGCTAAATCCAAATTTAACACCTACTATAATACAGAAGAACATACACTGAAAATGGAAAAGATCAACCTCTAGGCCCACTCTGTGAGATTATTTTCTCTCCCACGCACCACAGACTCCCCACCCTTCCTTTTTTAATTTATACTAGTCTTGAAATTTGTTTTTCCCTTTTGTGGTTTTTCCATTTTCTTTGGTTTTGTTTCTCTTTTTCCATTATTTTCCAGTCCTAAATATCCTTGGAATTATCTGTGTATATTTTACTTAGGTCCTGGTTGATATTTTTGACTCTGCTCACTCCTATAGCCATTCTGCACTACACAAAAGGAGGAGAAGAATTGACAAAAACAGAAGGAACCAGAAGTAAAACTCTGTGCCACAAACCTAAGGAATATGTATTTCAGTAATATGTCACTGGTAAAATTCAGAGATACTATGTTAAATCTAATGGTGGCTCTAGTAAAAAGCAGAGGACTCATGGTATTCCCATACTGCATAATTGGGAAAATCAGGCTGAAATTAAAAGTACATCTATGACTTACAGTTTAAACTGGATGCTACCACTTAGGCATAAAGAGGTAGCAGGGCCACTGAGTGATGTGGAAGACAACTTCGTGGAAACAAAGGAAGCTGGAAGAAAGAGAAAGAAAATTCAGAATTAACAATGGCATATATCAGGATCTAAGTCATATTTGGAGAAGGAATAATATTCATCTTAGTAAGATTCCAGAAGTTTTAGAGCGAGAGATAGAGAAGAACATAAACCATATTGGAACAAACCATAGCTGAAAACTTTTCTGAACAGGTATTCATATCTAAGAGACAAAGAAGAATCCCCCCAAATTACACAAATGTGATCAACACCTGACATATAATATTGGAGCTTGAAATTTCAAAGATCAATAGAAAGCTCTAAAAAAAGGTGGAGGGATCCCTGGGTGGCACAGCGGTTTGGCGCCTGCCTTTGGCCCAGGGTGTGATCCTGGAGACCCGGGATAGAATCCCACATTGGGCTCCCAGTGCATGGAGCCTGCTTCTCCCTCTGCCTATGTCTCTGCCTCTCTCTCTCTCTCTCTATCATTAAAAAAAAAATTAAAAAATAATAAATAAATAAATAAGGAGACAAGTGATTATAAACTTCTATGGATAGAAATGTTGATTAAAAGCACACCTAATCAAAGAGATCTGGCTTCCCAGAAAAGGCCAGTGAGTTATATTTGGGTAGTAAATGAGAAAAACATGCAACCAGGAATCCTTTATCTCACAAGTCCGGAATTGGGCAGAAGACATGAACAGACGTTTCAGTGAACAAGACTTACTGTTAGCTGACAAACAAATGACAAAATTCTCCACAACCATTGCCATTAAGTAGATACAAATATAAACCACAAGGACATACCAGCTCTCACCCCTGAGAATGGTATCATTCACAAGACAGGAAACCATGCTGGCGAGGATGCAGAGAAAGGGGACCGCTTTTGCACTTCTGGTGGGAATGTAGGCAGGTGCAATATCATATATATATCTTCTATCCTATTTCAGTAACATGTTAGAGGTAAAATTCAGAGACGCAATGTTAAATCTAATGGTGGCTCTTCAAAAAAGGAAAGAGGACTGCTGGTATTCCCATCTTTTCCACTTTCAGTGTATGTCATTCTGTATTATAATAGGTGCTAAATGCAAAGTTATATTAATCAGCAAAATGTACATAGAGACACAACAGCAACCACAAAGGCAGAACCAATATATATGCCACACACACATATGGGGCTGAGATTGTGCATCGCTGAATGTAGGAGCTTCACTCCTAAAATGGAGAAAGCAGTGCCTTGTCCTTTCACCCAACACACCCTGTATGATCCAGCCTTCATTGTTTCTCAATAGATAGATAGATAGATAGATAGATAGATGATATAGATATAGATATAGATACAGATATAGATATAGATTAGATATAGATATAGATATAGAAGATATAGATATAGATGATATATAGATATATAGATATATAAATAGATAGATAGATGATAGATTAGATAGATAGATAGATTAGATAGATAGATGATAGATAGATATAGATATAGGTATAGGTATAGGTATATAGATATAGATGATATAGATATAGATATAGAAATAGATATAGATAGATATATATCTATCTAGATATAGATAGATATATAGATAGATAGAGATATAGATGATAGATATAGATGATAGATATATATATAGATGATATATAGATATAGATATAGATGATATAGATATATAGATATAGATATAGATAGATATAGATATGCCATACACACACTAACATCTTATTATTACTCAGGCCTCAGAAACTATGTATACCTGTCATATGCTTGACATTAAAGATGAGGAGAGTATTCTGCTGAGTGAAATAAGTCAATCAGAAAAAAGACAATCATTGTGGGGAGCCTGGCCTAGGACTCAATCCCCAGACATACAATCATGCCCTGTGGTGAGAAAATTCCTCAACTGCTGAGCCACCCAGATGTCCCAAAAAAGACAGAACATAAGTACTCTTTTATTCAGTTATGTCAGATTAGGGATTGGTGAAAATGACAGATAGAAATGGAAGGTACATCTGATATATTTATCCAGCTCAGACAGACAAAGAAATGGAATATGTAAATAAAGTAGTTAAACAACATGAAACCTGAATTAGAAGGTTGAAAGATCTAACTTTGCTCCAAAAAGAAAACATGGAGAATGAAACAATTAAAGCATATCAAGACAGAAGAGTGGAATATTTCCTTTTTTTCACAACCATGTATGTTTTCTCAGGATTATGGGACATTTTTTGGATGAACATTTTGAAAACTTATACTAGGAAAAGCCTAGTGAATAAGAAAACACGATCAAGGCATTTAAATATGTAGTAAGCCAGATATACATGGAGTCATAGGCCGTCTTCTGTCTTTAGAATTTCAATACCCTATAATAGTTTGTCTGCATAAAGGGAAGAATTCTAATTCTCACTTCCAAGAACAACTGGTTGCCTGGACTCAGACAAATCACTTGCCTTCTCTGGACGTTATTTTCTACATCTCTCACTGGGAATAATAACACCACCTATCACTTGGTATGGTGAAGCCCAAAGAGATTCAATATATGAAGTCCCCTAGCAATTCCACCATAATGATGGGTCATGTGAATTGACATGAGATCTTCTGGGATACTGGTCACCAGCACTTTACTCTGTGCCAGGAGGAAGTAGGTCCTCAGATTGCTGAAGGCAACAAATCCATTCCTATTGGGGTCTGGGTCCAGGGAGCTGAAGCGTCTACCAGAAATCCAGCCCTATCTGGGCCAGCTATGGGGTGTTTATCCATTCCACTTCCTGAATAGGTGAAAATGGTGCCATGACCCTGTCATAGCCTCTGTACTGAGCCTCAAGGAGGTGGGCTAGTTACTGCTCCTCCTCCTCTCCAGAGAGACTAAAAAGGAAGTAGGGAAATTTGAGTAGGAGTGGAAGTACCTCAAGTGTGAGGACTGTTATTCAAAGGAAGGAATCTACAGAGGGGAGATTGAGCTCAGGATAGCATCAGTATACCTTGGTTTGTGTTTGTGAACATGTCACTCCAACTCTCTGAGCAGTGGTTCCAGGACCAGGGGCTCTCTATTGTACTGGTGCCCATGAAATGGTTGAGAAGCAATGAAGGCTGGATCATACAGTGTGTTGGATGAATAGACAAGGCACTGCTTTCTCCATTTTAGGAGTGAAGCTCCTACATTCAGCGATGCACAATCTCAGCCTCAAAGAGGTCATTGACATGTCCAAATTCTCACAGGATGTATCTTGCTGGATCCATGTGTGGCCTTAGCTATTCATGCTGCTCTGCACTGAAACAACCAGCAGGGCTGGGCTTCTGGGAAGACCAGGCAGGAGTCTCCTAGGCCTGAGGTGCAGCTTGGGAGGGGTGAGGATGAGCAATAGTTATAGGCCTTTACCCTGCCTTGTTTTCTTATTAAATCCTAAGAACACCAAGTGAGTGCTATTATCCCCCATTTAACAGCAGAGGGACCCTGGGCTCAGAAAGGTGACTCTCACTTACCAAGAATACAGTGGAGAAGGGAAATTCATATCCTCATCTCCAGCGGGCACTTTCCCACAGCCCCACATAAGTTTTTGGAAGCATGTAATGAGGGTACAATACAGAGACATACAGTGAGTTTTTGGCCTCAAGAGATCAGCGGGCCTTCCTCCATCTGGAGATGATAAGAGGTTAAAATGCCCACATCTCTTGGCCTGGGGAGTCCTTACAAGACTCAAAGCTCCAGAGGGAAAAGCCTCATGCCACCCACCCAACCAAGAACACTCTTGTTGACAGAAGCCTTCCGTGCCTTCATTCAGGTGGAGCACATTGGCTTCAGGATACCACAGGAGTTCCAGAGGCAGGTTTGTGTTGCACAGCCTTTCTTACATCTGCTCTACAAGGCAGCACATACAACACCTGTCTTTTTCCAGGGGCCTACCAGGTGGGCTCCTGCAATCCAAAGAGGGACCTAGAGCTTTAGAAGTCCATGTGGTCTTGGAGGGTCCTCTCCTCCCTTCCTGGAGGAGAGTGTGTCTCTCACTGGTGTCTCACAGTGGTGAGAGTGGACATCTATGTCTTGTTCCTGATCTTAGGGAAAGGCTCCCAGTGTTCCCCCATTGAGAATGATATTTACTGTGGGCTTTTTGGAGATGGCGTTTAAGATGCTGAGGAATGTTCCCTCTATCCCTACACTCTGAAGAGTTTTGATCAGGGATTGTGATACTGTATTTTGTCAAATGTTTTCTCTGCATCTATTGAAATGATCATACGGTTCTTTTTTTTTTTTCTCTTGTTGTTATGATCTATCACATTGTTTGCTTTATAGTGTTGAACCAGCCTTGCATCCCGGGGATAAATCCCACTTGGTCATTGTGAATAATCTTCTTAATGTTCTGTTGGATCCTATTGGCTAGTATCTTGTTGAGTATATTTGCATCTGTGTTCAGCAGATAGATTGGTATATAATTTTTTTTTTGTTGGGGTCTTTGTCTGGTTTTGGAATTAAGGTGACACTGGCCTCATAAAACGAGTTTGGAAGTACTCCATTTCTTTCTATCTTCTGAAAAGATTTAGTAGAATAGGTATTGTTTCTTTAAACATTTGATAGAATTCCCCTGGAAAGCCATCTGACTTGGACTTTTGTATCTTGGAAGGTTTTTGATGATTCCTTCGATATCCACCCTGCTTATTGTTGTGTTCAGATTTTCTATTTCTTCCTGTTCCTGTTTTGGTGTTTTTGGTTTTCCAGAAATGGGTCCATTTCTTCTAGATTTCCTACTTTTTTTTGGTGTATACCTGCTTATAATATGTTTTTAAGATCATTTGTTTTTCCTTGATTGTTATCTCTCATTTGCCATTTGTGATTTAATAATTAAAATCTTTTGTTTTTAATAAGGGTGGCTAATGGTGTATCAATCTTATTAATTCTTTCAAAGAACCAACTCCTGGTTTTGTTGATATGTTCAACAGTACTTCTGGTCTTTATTTCATAGAGTTATGCTTGAAAATTTATTAACTCTCTCTTTCTGCTGGGAGTAGGTTTTATTTGCTATTCTTTCTCCAGCTCCCTTAGTTGCAATTTTATCTTTGTGTATCTGAGTTTCTTCCAATTTTTTGAGGGATACTTGTATTGCAGGGTATTTCCATCTCAGGACTGCTTTTGCTGTACTCCAAAGATTTTGAATGATTGTATTTTCATTCTCACCATAATTCTCATTCATTTTCATTCTCATTTCATTCTAATTTGTTTTTATGAATATTTTAATTCTTCTTGAATTCCCTGGTTGACCCTTTCATCTTTTTGCAGGATAGTCTTTAACCTCCAGATTTCTGAATTTCTTCCAAAATTTTTTTTTGTGATTTTTCAGACATTGTCTGAAAATAGACAGGGACCATCCTAAACTTTTGGTATTGTTTAAGACCTGATTTGTGACCCAGTATGTGTTTTATTCTGGGGAAAGTTCCATGTGCAATTGACAATATATGTATTCAGTTGCATTTGGATGTAAACTTCTGCAAATATCTGAGAAATCCATGTGGTCTAGTGTATCATTTAAAACTGTTGTTTCATGGAGTTTTACTCAGCCATTGGAAACGGCAAATACCCAACATTGGCTTTGACAGGGATGGATTTGGAGGGTATTATGCTGAGTGAAATAAATTAATCGAAGAAGGACAAACATTATATGAACATTATATGGTCTCATTAATTTGGAGAACATAAGAAATAGTGAAAGGGAATAAAGGAAAAGGAGATAAAATAAGTTAAAATATCAGTGAGGGTGACATAACATGAGTGATACCTAACTCTGAGAAATGAAAAGGGGTTAATGGAAGGGGAGGTGGGCTGGGGGTTTGGGTGACTGGATGATGGGCACTGAGGGGGCACTTGGCGTGATGGGCACTGGGTGCTATACTATGTGTTGGCAAATTGAACTCAAAGAAAAAATTAAAGAAATAAAAATCTTGATTCTTGGAAACTGTGTACTTAGAATATCTGTCATTTGCAGTAAGCATCATGTTGATGTCTCCCAGTATTAGTGTATTATTATCAAAGTATGTCTTTGGTTGCTAATTGATTTATATACTTTGCAGCTCCCACATTAGGAGCATAAATATTCATGATTAAGTCCTCTTGTTGGATAGACCCTTTCAGTATGATATAGTGTCCCTCTTCATCACTTACTATAGTCTTTAGGATAAAATTTAATTTATCTGATGTGAGGATTGCTACCCTTCTTTGTTATTAGGATCATTTTAGGGCAACCCTGGTGGCACAGCGGTTTCATGCCACCTGCAGTTCAGGGTGAGATCCTGGAGACCTGGAATCGATTCCCACATCAGACTCCCTGCATGGGTCCTGCTTCTCCCTCAGCCTGTGTCTCTGCCTCTCTCTCTCGCTCTGTATTTCTCATGAATAACTAAAAAAATTTAAAAAATCTAAAACAAACAAACAAACAAACAAACAAACAAAAAACCAGGACCATTTTAATGGTAAGTGGTTCTGCAACATTTTATTTTCAGGCTGTAGATGTCCCTGGGCCTCAAATGAGTCACTTTTAGACAGAAAATAGATGGGTCTTGCTTTTTTATCCAGTCTGAAGCCCTGAGCCTTTTGATGGGGTCATTAAGCCCATTCATGTTAAGCGTTACTTTTGAAAGATATGAATTTAGTGTCATCATAATATGTATTCAATCGCTGTTTTTGTAAATAGTTTCCTTGGCCTTCCTATGTCTTTTACAGAGTCCCCCTTAATATTTCTTACAGAGCTGGTTTGGTGTCGCATATTCTTTCAGTTTCTACCTATCTTGGAAGCTCTTGTTCTCTCCTTCTATTCTGAATGAGAGCCTTGCTGTATAAGGTATTCTTGGCTGCATGTTCTTCTCATTAAGCACCCTGAATATATCCTGCCAGCAATTTCTGGCCTGCCAGGGCTCTATAGAGAGGACTGCTGTTACTATAATATTTCCCCCCATATAAGTTAGGGATCAATTGTCTACCCCTGCATTAAGAATTTTCTCTTTATTTTTGGAATTTGCAAGTTTCACTATGAAATGTAGAGGTGTTGAATAGTTATTTTTTATTTTTTTTTTATTTAGGGGAACCTCTCTATCTTCTGGATCTGAATGCCTGTTGCCCTCCCCAAATTAGGGAAATTCTCAGCTATGATTTGTTTAAGTATGCTTCCGGTTCTCTGTCCCCCTTGGTGCCCTCTAGAACCCTAAATAAACATAGATTTTTCCTTCTAAGGTTATTTACTTACCTCAACCTTTTGTCATGGTCTTTAAATTTTTCCTCTTTTGCCTCAGTTTTTTTTTTTGCCATCAACTTGTCTTCTATGTCACTCATTCTTCTTCTACATTTTTAACCCTCATTGATAGGATTGCATCTCATTCAATTGATTTTTAATTTTGGCCTGATTAGATCTAAATCCTGCAGTCATGAAGTCTCTTGACTCCTTTATGCTTTTTTCCAGAGCCACCAGTAATTTTATAATTGTGCTTTTGAATTGGCTTTCTGACATCGAATTGTGATCCAAATTCTGTAATTCTGTGCTAGAGATTACTGTTTCCAACTCACTTTTTGTGGTTAGTTGTTCTTTCTGCTCATTTTTCTCAGTGTAGAGTGGCTGTTTGAGCAGGGTGAATCAAGAATGTCAACCACGACTTAAGTAAATTACACCTCTAGGCGACTCTGACATTGTCAGAGCCCAGAAAATGAAAACAGTGATCAGAACAAAATAAAACAAAAAGAACAGTAAAGTGGAAAACTAATTTTAATACAAAGCACTGAAATAATACAAGGCCAAGGATCCCAAAGCATATGAAAGGAAAGTAAGAAGAAAAAGGAAGAGAAAAAAAGCAAAAGTAAAGAGGAAAATAGAGAAAAGAAAAAAAGGGAGAAAAAGGTAAAAGGGGGAGGGTGACAGGGAAAAGGTGGTGGTGAAGAATTTGTAGTGGAGGTAGAACCTAGTCCACCTAGGTTGTCCTAGATGGTGATCCTTTTGGTTCTGAGTGCTTTAAATTCCGTATGTAGGAAGATGCTCAGTCCCAAATTTATATAAACCAGAAACCCCAAACATTGACCATCATTTATCTCAAACATAAATGAGATAAGTGATGGGGGGCAGAATGAAAATGAAGAGAGAATATAATCCTACAGAATTATTCAGCATGGTATACCACTTGCTTGTGGGTGCATGGTGGTCATGTTTTAAAAAGTATTAACTTCCACCATTGTATAACAAAATGGAAAGGAAAGAAAAATCACAATGGTCTTCCCCATAAAATCTCATTTATCTCCCCAAATTAAATTGAGTGTGTTGAAGGAAATCTAGATTTGGATAATATATCTAGGACATGTGATTGTAGAAATATGAGAGTCAAAAAGGAAGAAACTTAAAAATGAAAAGGTGGCAAAATATTGTGGTTAAGGTGAGAAAGAGAAAAAATTGGAAAATTTGAGTCTGATATAAAAAAGAGTTGCATGGCAAAAAAGGGAAGAAAAAGGGGATACCCTCTTGTTCTATATACTGTAAATACCTCAACTTGCCCTGGAGTTTTCCAGCACTGCTTGATCCATAACTTGATCTTCCCCTGTCCTTCCAGCTGGTCTTCTGGAGGAGAGGCTGCTGCGCTGATTTGCAAGCGTGTGTACCTGGGGAAGATGGCTCACTGCCACCAGGTGCAGGGCTCAGTGGGATCTGTTTGTCCTGTGAGGCTTATGTTCGTTGGTGGCTCTGCCTCTTCCAGGAACAGGGTGACAGTAGGAAGGACAACAACACTGGTGGTGGCCAGCTCTCCAGGTCTGAAGTTAGCTCCCTGCAGTAACTACCACAGTCTCCCAGTCCACACTGGCCTGGATGCTCTGGGGGCCATGGGCCCTGATTGGCACAGCCTGGGGACATCCAGCAGCAGGAATGCCCTCACTGACCTGTTTCCTCTCGCCTCTGCCTATCCTGGGGCAAATGGGTGATCCTGGGCTGTGTCACACAGTGTCATGGGATCCAGGGCCTGAGCTGCTCAAATTGTGCTCTTGGGGCTGTGACTTCAAAGGCAGTATGGTGCAGACCCATCTATCCTGACCCCATGCCTGACTGACCAGCTTCTCCCTGTGGCCCCCAGGGTGCACACTCCAGCCCTTTACCAAGATCAGCCCGCAGTGTGCGTTGCACTCTCCCCTGGGCACACCTCCTCTGTTAGTGATTCTAGGGCCCTGGAGGCTCCACTGCTCCTCCTGCCATACTGACCAAGTTCACTGCTCAGTGCCATTGTGTCTGGGAAGAATCCAGAGTGGATTTATAAATTTCCATCTTCTCTGGGCTGAGCTTCATCTCCCTGAGGATTTACCACCAGGCTTTAGCACTGCTCTGGCTGTGTCTCTCCCCCTACTTGATTCCTTTTCTTCCTGCCTTCCTACCCTGTTAGAAGCAAAAAATCTTCTCTGTAGCATTCCAGCTGATCTCCCTTTAAATCTCAGGTGGTATTCCAGTATCAGTAATACTTTTAATTCTTGTTCCTGATCCTCCACATGTGAGACCTGCAGATGGGTGACCACATTGATCTCAGAATCCTTTCTACATCATTTTCATCATATTGAAAGGGATATTTCTCCATTGATGCTCCCCTCCTGCATCTCCTCTGTTCACAAACCCTTTTGATTATAGGTGCTTGAGAACGAATCTTCTCCCTTAGCCAGAGGGCTGTGGCAGGTACATCCCCAGGTGCAGCTATATGCCACGCCCAAGGGTGCTTTATGGGGACCCAGGCTGCATGTGATTGCTAAAATAAGTGATACCAAAGGTGAGGGCTCTAGGGTCCCGAGACAGGTCCCCGTGGATTCCATGGGTGACCAAGGAGTTCAGGGTCATGGGCTGAACCTTAAGAAATAGAGAGGCAAAAGGATGCCAAAGAGAGCAAGCAGGCCACATGAGGGTAGAGGGCGAACAATTCAAGGGTTTTAAGGTCAGACCAAGTGTATAATATCTTCAATCAAGACCATCCATGGTCATCTGTATTATGATACAGGCACGTGTCTGAGAGTGTGTAGGTTCTGTTGAGACTAACATAATAAACCAAATGTCCCCATACAGTGGGTCAAATGAGTTTTGGGGTTTTTCCAGTGCATAGAAGATTTACATTTGTACTACACTGTATCCTGTTGAGTATGAAGTAGGTTAATATCCTGATTTCTAGACATACCTATGTATAGCCTCTCAAGATCCTCCCTGGGCTGGGAATTCTAGAGGCCTGTGTGACCCTGCTCATGTAGTCAGTAGCTCTCCATATCATGTTACCACAGAGCTGGTTTCCTAAATCCCACATTGAGGACTGAAACTCTGGGATGAAGGGCCAGGTTCTCTACTCCTGTGTGATTTTTCCATACTAGCTACTGAGTGATAGGTCTGTTCTAAACATCAGGGTCATGGACTCATGTTGGGGTCTTTCTTCCACCTGTGAGGGTTATCTCCAATTCTTTCGATGCTGGGATCAAAGGCTGGAAGCCCTTAAGTGTAGGAAAAAGCCTCTGCATTTCTCTCATTTCACCTATAGACTGGGGACTTTGAACAAGATAGATTATTTCTAATGTCATAATCAACTCTTTACATGGCTAGAGTTGTCATAAGAAGGAAGTGGTGGGTTAAGCTCCTAGTCTCCCAGGACACTCAGGTGAGAGAATGGACAAGCTAGTTACAGATTGTGAAGAGTTGTTTTCATTTTCAAGGAATCTTGCAAACCATGAATTTGCCTCTGCATTGGGAAGAATTCCTTCATTAATTGATAGGTAAGAGACTGTGGTAACATACCCAGGACATGATATTGGAGAAAAACACTAATGTATAGGCCAACTCGAGGGATTTACAGTATACAGAATCAGAGGATAATCCCCCTTGTTCTTTTTTATTTCTGGTTGCTCCCCCCCCTTTTTTCTTCTCTCTCTTTTTTCCTTTTTTTCTTTTTATTCTTTTTTCTTTTTTTAAAATCTTTCTCTTATCTCTTTTTCTCCTTTTCCCAATACAACCTGTTTTTGACCACTCTGCACTGGTAAAATGACTAAAACTAAAACCTCACCTCAAAAGAAAGAATCAGAAACGGTCCTCTCTCTCACAGAGTTACAAAATTGGGATTACAATTCAATGTCACAAAACCAATTCAGAAGCTACTGGTGGCTCTAGAAAAAAGCATAAAAAGACTCAAGAGACTTCATGATGGCAGAATTTAGATCTAATTTGGCAGAAATTAAAAATCAATTAAATGAGATGTAATCCAAACTAGAGGTCCTAACGACAATGTTTAATGAGGTAGAAGAATGAGTGTGTGGAATAGAAGACAAGTTGATGGCAAAGAGGGAAATTGAGGAAAAAAGAGACAAACAATTAAAAGATCATGAGGATAGATTAAGGGAAATAAATGACAGCATGAGGAAGAAAAATCTATGCTTAATTGGGGTTCCAAAGGGCACTGAAATGGACAGAGGCCAGAATACAAATTTGAAAAAATCATAGCTGAAAACTTTCCTAATCTGAGTAGGGAAACAGGCATTCAGATCCAAGAAGTAGAGAGAACCCCCCTAAAATCAATAAAAACCTCTCAACACCTCGATATTTAATAGTGAAGCTTGGCAATTCCAAAGATAAAGAGAAGATCTTTAAAGCAGCAAGAAACAAGAAATCTCTAACTTTTATCGGGAGAAATATTAGATTAACAGCAGACCTCTCCACAGAGACCTGTCAGGCCAGAAAAGGCTGGCAGGATATATCCAGGGTCCTAAATGAGAAGAACATGCAGCCAAAAATACTTTATCCAGGAAGGCTCTCATTCAGAATAGGAGAGATAAAGAGCTTCCAAGATAGGCAGAAACTCAAAGAATATGAGACCTCCAAAATGACTCTGCAAAAAATATTAAAGGGGATACTGTAAGAGAAAGAAGAAGTCCAAGAAAACAATGTACAAAAACAGGGACTAAATAGGTATCATGATGACACTAAATTCATATCTTCCAATTGCAGGTCTGAAAGTGAATGGGCTTAATCACCCCATCAAGAGGTGCAGGGTTTCAGACTGGATAAAAAAGCAGGACCTATCCATTTGCTGTCTACAAGAGACTCATTTTAGACATAAGGATACCTACAGCCTGAAAATAAAAGGTTGCAGAACTATGGACCATGCAAATAGT
The DNA here is from genome assembly GCF_048164855.1 of Canis lupus baileyi. Taxonomy (NCBI): domain Eukaryota; kingdom Metazoa; phylum Chordata; class Mammalia; order Carnivora; family Canidae; genus Canis; species Canis lupus. Next base: position 25,380,877 of record NC_132857.1, on the reverse strand, counting down.
CCTTAAAAGAAAGCAGAGATTGCCACCCTAAATATCAACTTAACTAAAGTTTATCCCAAAGTCTGTAATGAGAGATGAAGAGGGACACTATATCATACTTAAGGGATCTATCCAACAAGAGGACTTAACAATCCTCAATATACATGCCCCGAATGTGGGAGCTGCCAAATATATCAATCAATGAATAACCAAAGTTAAGACATACTTAGATAATAAAAAACTTATACTAGGTGACTTCAAAGTAGCGCTTTCTACACTCGATAGGTCTTCTAAGCACAACATCTCCAAACAAAGAAGAGCTTTAAATGATACACTGGACCAGATGGATTTCATAGATATTTACAGAACTATACATCCAACCTTAATGGAAAACACATTCTTCTCAAGCGTACCTGGAATTTGCTCCAGAATAGACCACATACTTGTCACAAATCAGGTCTTAACCAATACCAAAAGATTGGGATGATCCCTTACATATTTTTAGACCATAATGTCTTGAAATTAGAACTAAATCATAATAAGTTTGGAATGATTTCGAACACATTTAGAAAGGGTCAAACAGAAAATTAGGGAAGAATTAAAAAGATTTGTGGAAACTACTAAGAATGAAGGTACAACTATTCAAAATCTTTGGGATACAACGAAGGCAGTCATGATGGGGAAAAACTTTGCAATACAAGCATCCATCCAAAAACTGGAAAGAATTCAAATACAAAAGCTCAACTTGCACCTAAGGAGCTGGAGAAAAAACAGCAAAAATAACAAACACCCAGCAGAAGAAGAAAGTTAATAAAGATTCAAGCAGAACTCCATGAAATAGAGACAAGAAGAACTGTAGAACAGATCAATCAAAACAGGGTTTGTTTCTTTGATACAATTAATAAGATAGATAAACCATTAGCCAGCCTTATTAAAAAGAAGAGTGAAAAGACACAAATTAATAAAATCATGAATGAGAAAGGAGAGATCGCTACCAACACGAAGGAAATAAAAACGATTTTAACAACATTTTATGAGCAGCTATATGCCAATGAATTAGGACATCTAGAATAAATGGATGCATTTCTGGAAAACCAAAAAATACAAAACCTGGAACAGGATGAAATAGAAAACCTTAACAGGGCAATAACCAGGGAGGAAATTGAAGTAGTCATCAAAAATTCCCAAGATACAAAAGTCCAGGGACAGATGGCTTCCCTGGGGAATTCTATCAAATATTTAAAGAAGAAAACAAACGTTTTCTACTAAAGCTGTTCAGAAAGATAGAAAGAGATGGATACTTCCAAACTCATCCTATGAGGCCAGCATCACCTTAATTCCAAAACCAGACAAAGACCCCACCAAAAAGAGGAATTATAGACCAATATCCCTGGTGAACATCGATGCAAAAATTCTCAACATGATACTAGCCAATAGGATACTACACTACATTAAAAAGATTATTCCATGACCAACAGGGATTTATCCTCGGGATGCAAGGCTGGTTTAACACTCATAAAACAGTCAATGTGATTGATCATATAAACAAGAGTAAAAGAAGAACCATATGATCCTCTCAAAAGATGCATAAAAAACATTTGACAAAATACAGCATCCATTCATGATTAAAACTCTTCAGAATGTAGGGAGAGAGGGAACATTCCTCAGCATCTTAAAAGCCACCTATGAGAAGCATACAGCAAATATCATTCTTAATGGGAAAACACTGGGAGACTTTCCTTTAAGATCAGGAACAAGACAGGGATGTCCACTCTCACCACTGCTATTCAACATAGTACCAGGATTCCTAGCCTCAGCAATCAGACAACAAAAAGAAATTAAAGGCATTCAAGTGGAAAATAAGGTGACACTATATATAGAAAACCAAAAACACTCCACCCCAGTATTGCTAGAAGTCACACAGCAATTCGGCAGTGTAGCAGGATACAAAATAAATGTCCAGATATCAGTGGAATTTCTATACACTAAGACTGAATAAAGGGAAATTAAGGAGTCAATCCAATTTACAATTGCACCCAAAAGCATAAGATACCAAGGAAGAAATGTAACCAAAGAGGTAAAGGATCTAGACCCTAAAAACTACAGAAAATTTTTGAAAGAAATTGAAGAAGACACAGAGATGGAAAAATGTCCCATGCTCATAGATTGGAAGAAATAATATTGAGAAAATGTCAATGTTACCCAGGGCAATTTACACGTTTAATGCAATCCCTATCAAAATACCATGGACTTTCTTCAGAAAGTTAGAACAAATAATTTTAAGATTTGTGTGGAATCAGAAAAGACCCCGAATAGCCAGGGAAATTTTAAAAAAGAAAACCATAGCTGGGGGCATCACAATGCCAGATTTCAGGTTGGACTATAAAGCTGTGGTCATCAAGACAGTGTGGTACTGGAATAAAAAAAGAGACACATAGATCAAGGGAACAGAATAGAGAATCCATAATTGGACCCTCAATTTTATGGTCAACTAATATTCAACAATGGAGGAAAGACTATCCATTGGAAAAAAGACAGTCTCTTCAATAAATGGTACTGGGAAAATTAGACATCCACATGCCGAAGAATGAAACTAAACCATTCTCTTACACCACACACAAAGAAACTCAAAATGGATGAAAGATATTAATGTGAGGCAAGATTCCATCAAAACCAGGCAGCCCTGGTGGTGCAGCGGTTTAGTGCCGCCTGCAGCCCAGGGTGTGATCCTGGAGACCCTGGATCGAGTCCTCATCAGGCTCTCTGTATGATGCCTGCTTCTTCCTCTGCCTGTGTCTCTATCTCTGTCTCTCTCTCTCTCCCTCTGTCTCTCCTTCTCTCTGAATAAGTAAATAAAATCTTTAAAAAAAAGATTCCCTCAATACCTAGAGGGAAACACAGGCAACACCTTTTTAGAATTGGCCATAGTAACTTCTTGCAAGATATATCCATGAAGGCAAGAGAAACAAATGCAAAAAAAAATTATTGGGACTTTCTCAAGATAAAAAGCCTTTGCACAGCAAAGAAACAGTCAACAAAACTAAAAGACAACGTACAGAATGGTAGAAAATATTTGCAAATGACGTATCAGATAAAGGACAAGTATCCAAGATCTATAAAAACGTATTAAGCTCAGCAGCAAAGAGACAAACAATCCAATCATGAAATGGGCAAAAAACATGAACAGAAATATCACAGAAGACATAGTCATGGCCAACAAGCATGTGAGAAAATGCTCCTCATCACTGGCCTTCAGGAAAATACAAATCAAAACCACAATGAGATACCACCTCACACGAGTGAGGATGAGGAAAATTAAAAAGGCAGGAAACCACAAATGTTGAACAGGATGTGTAGAAATGGGAACCCTCTTGCACTTTTGGTGGAATGTGAACTAGTGCAGCCACTCTGGAAAACTGTGTGGAGCTTCTTCAAAGAGTTAAAAATACATCTGCCCTATGACCAGCAATTGGCAGGAGTTAGAAGGGGGGGGTCGGTGGGGTGTTGGGGTGACTGGGTGATGGGCACTGAGGGGTGCACTTGATGCAATGAGCAGTGAGTGTTATTCTATATGTTGGCAAATTGAATACCTGTAAAAATAAATTAAAAAAAGAAAGATGAATGGATAAAGAAGATGTGGTATATGTATACAATGGAATATTACTCAGCCATTAGAAATGATGAATATCGACCCTTTGTTTCAACATGGATGGAACTGGAAGTTATTATGCTAAGTGAAATAAGTCAATTGGAGAAAGACATACATTATATGGTTGAATTAATTTGGGGATTATAAAAATATTGAAAGGCAATAAAATGGAAAGGAGAGAAAATGAGTGGAAAATATAAGTGAGGTTGACAAAACAAGAGAGATACCTAACTCTGGGAATTGAAGAAGGGTTAGTGGTAAGGGGAGGTGGGCTAGGGCTTGGGGTCACTGGGTGATGGGCACTAAGGAGGGCACTTGGTGGTATGAGCACTGGGTGTGATGCGATATTTTGGCAAATCGAACTTCAATTAAATATGTACAAAAAATAAACAATTTAAAAAAGAAAAAAAACAAACCTAATACATGGTTTATTCTATGGAATGCCAATTTCTCAGACACTGCTTTTGTGGTACGTATATGTGCATGAGGAATAAATAATGCACAATGACATTGATTCACACATTTTAACACAAGATTTGATTCTAGTGATTCTACTTTCCTGCACATTACTATTCATCTCATTTGATGTGCTGATCATGACTCGGGAATTGGAAGGTTGTACAGGACAGTCATGTATGTTTTTGATAAAAGGTCCCAAGAAAAATTTCAGGAAGTAAGCAATAGCTTTCTTTTCTTTCTCTCTCTCTAGGCTCTTAAATCTGTCAATACTAAATTGTCTTAACATAAAATACTTGTATTTAAGCAAACCTCTTTCATGTTAGAGTAAGGATCTGGGATTTCAGACTGCAACATTTCAATCCAGCTCTGGAACTTGTGAAATTGTGAGATCTCAGAAAAGATATTAGCTTTTTCTTAAGCTTCCTGATCACTATCCATACATTTATTCATTCAATGCCCATCAAACACATATTTGATGTTTTGTTGACTCTACCTCTTCCTCAGGTGAAGAAACAGAAGCAGGTAAATGAGGTTCAAGAATTCTGAATTAAGGATCTAAGATATGAATTGAAGCTTGTAGTTCCAAAGCTCATACTCTATTTAATTAAGTAAACTGCAGTGATTACTCAGGCATGGGATCATTGGTTACTGTGCAAAGGAGGTTTAGCGTCTGATTCTATATCAGAAACCACCTGTGCCAAGGGAAATCCCAATATTGTCTACCATTATGAGATCATCTCACTGGTTACATAGTACACGGAAGCTCATAGTGGTACAGATCCTGCCATAGTCACTAAAAGGAAAAGAACATAGAAACATGGTCAATCCAGAGTCATACTTCTGGCCAGTTTAAACCATGATTATGTTCAGCTTAAAGCTGTAACAGTGGCCAATTCAAAGTCATGGTTGTGGTATATTTGCAGATTCTGAGGGTTTGGTGTCACCATTAGATAACCTGATCAAAGTCTGTCAGTGCTGAGCTGTTCCTCAGCACATTACCTCAATCTGCTCAGAATCAAGGAGTTTCTTTCATGGTATTTGATAGCTTTTTATGTATGATGAGTGCTAGTAATGCTGAAATCCTGTGATCCTACCCCTGGGACAAGGAAAGATCAGACTCAAGGGCCAGTTTATGGTTAGCTTGGTATCCACTACCCACATTGATTTCTCTTGTACAGTTGAGATGCACAGCTGATCAAAGCCTGGTCTATCAGCATCATGGTGTCGTCTGACTTCAGGACATAGCACAGATATAATAAGAATTGGAAGCAGAGTTGAATGTCCAGCTGGCTCATTAGTGGAGAATGCGACTCTTGATCTAGTCATGTGTATAGTGTCCATGTATGACATGGAGCCTTCATAAGGAAAAAAAAATTATGAAACACATGTGGTAGTATGTCTGATAACAGCATCACCCTGAGGCCTAAAATATGCTTGAATGTCATGAATTCACAATATATGTTCATCATTGTCAGGCAGTTAAAGGGAAGCTACTTATTGAAAGAGCTGTCATGAGACAGTATTCTTGGAAGGTCCTGGGTTCTGAGTCAGCTTGGGAGCAGTACACTTGTAATTGAAGGTGGTCCACTGTTGCCAGGAAGACTCCATCTGAGGCACCTGGCTGTGTGAACCTTGGGGGAGGATAATCACCATTGGGTGACAGTCGCTATACTTGGGGGCAACTGCTTTGTGTTTTGGGTCAGGGATTGAAACCAGGAGGTGGATGATTGAGCTAGCATGCAAACTTTACTCTTTGCTCAGGCTGTCCTCCAAGTTGTGAAATGTCTTGCACAGGGATCAGGGCAGCATGATTTGAGAAAGAGTATGAGGCAGCCCAAGGTTCTGGAGTGCAGAGCATGAACTCTAGGAGTCTAGACAGGTCTCAGATATTCAGGGATTTATCTCCACAGGGAACTAACTCCAGTCCTCTCCTGAAACCCTTCCTCATGATTTTGTAACTCTTGGCAATTCATCAACATCATGCTTTCAGCTTGTAAAGACATTGTTCTGTATTTCTATATTGCCTCACCTAAAGAAAGGTATGTCTCCACACAGTGTCAGCTAGCGATTTTCTTGTTGTTCTTTGACAGTAAGTGCATTTGGCATCATGTAACTTATTCCTGATTTTCCAACGTATAATAAAGGGTTGTTTATCATAGGTCCTGGATGCAGATAGAATTTCAGAAAACACTGAGTTTGTGTCATTGAAGTTTGTACCATACCTGAACTCTGATAATGTTATCACTCATTTGGATTATCTCCTAACATAAAGATGTCAACATTTCTTTCTATAATCATCCATTTCCCAGTATGTACAATGAAAAACCCAAAACAAATCTATTTATTAAACCAACTTTGTACTCCTGGCTAAAAATTTGTGTGAAAATATTTCAGGTTACCAAAACAGAAAAATTCACCCATCAAAGGAGTCAATGGTAGGTACAATAAAAATTCATTAATTAAATTGACTCCAGAAATATTGTTCTCGTGGCTACTGGATGTTTCTGTCAGCTAAGATTCTGCCTCCTGGTTTCAGGTCTGTTAGTGACCTCAAGGCCCTCAGATTCATCAATTTTCAGCATGGAGCCTGCTTAGTATTCTCACATCCTTTCCATCTGTCACTCTCCTCCTTTCACTTTGTCTTTTCCTCTCTCTGAAAAAAAATCATTATTCAGTGAAAATATCAGGAAGGTGACAAAACTTGAGAGACACCTAACACTGGGAAATGAACAAGGGGTAGTGGAAAAGGAGGTGGGCGGGGGTTGGAGTGACTGGGTAACAAGCACTGAGGGGGGCACTTGACAGGATGAGCACTGTGTATTGTGCTATATGTTGGCAAATTGAACTCCAATAAAAATTTTTTTAATATTTTAAAAATCATTATTCAATTTTGTTCAGGGTACCATTCTAAAGACAAATATATTAAGCCATATATACAAAGCCATATTATGTTCCATGTGTGAAAATCTTAATTTAAATGGCCAGGCATTAGTTTATATCCAAAATAGTAAAATGCACTGAGAAATCTAATATGGTCAAATTAAAAGGTTGCTGTTGAGAAGCTAACATCTGGATATATTAGTTCATCTTAAATATTAGCAAATAAAACTCCTATTATGATTTAATAAATAGACCTTATTACTGATATTAGAGTTAGGCTGATGTAACAATGCAACATATAATATAAAATTTTCCCTATCACCCTATCCTTTGGCACACAATTTCCACAAATACTCACACCCACATCAGTTTGGAATATTCATCACAAAGAACCACCCGGTGTAGACATATTATTATCATTGTCATCAAACACTGCTATTAAGGACTGTTCTATGTTATGCATTAGTGTGTGTTTTGATGTATGCATAATATTATGTATCCCAGGACCCTGGGACCATGACCTGAGCCAAACGGAGATGCTCAACCAAATGAACCACTAAGGTGCCCATGTTATTACTGTTTTACATTTGGGTCAAGATGACCCCAGTTTACATTAATTTAAGTGTACCACACATGTTTGACACTTAAATTTATTGAAACTGCTCTTACCCCAAGCATATATATCATGTGTCCCCATAGAGCACTATTACCATTCCATTCATCATATTCCTTATGCTGTACCTTTCACCCTGTGACTCAATGAATATGTGGAAGCCTCTCCCCTCCACTCCTTTTCACAACTATGGCTATTTGTAAATGATATGCATTCAGTATTAAATCTTTCCCATACTGGATGATTTTAATAACAACAGATTCACGAATAAATACAATAGAGTAAAAGACTCAAAGGAAGGAACAGAAGATAAAAATTGACTAACATTGTAAAGGCCCACCAAAGCTGTTTGAAATCAAGTGCAAAACTGACCAAAAGAGATGACAGCATATGTGGATCTACAGAAGTAGAAATGGTTTTGGAAGACATTAGAAACATTCAACTAGGTTTCACAAAAATCTCTATGAGCAAAGGAAACCTATCTTTGGATTCGATGTGCACAACAGTTCTATTTTACATTGATTATTTCATGTTACTTAAGTTGCCATTACCTTTTATAAAGTTTTTGTTTATTTGAGATGAGAGAGAGAGACAGAGTGAAAGCAAGAGAGAGTATATGCTAGGTGAGATAGAAAAAAGGTAGAAGCACAAACCTGCTGAGCTGAGTTCCCAAAGAGGAGAGGGATCACAGGTCCATGGACCTTGGCCTGAGCTGAAGGTTTTTCCTCATCCACCAATGACGATGGCCTAGCAGTGCTTCCATTATGCTTATTACCCAGTCATTACCATTCAGTCTTCTCCTGGATCCATATAAAGAGTGATCTCACAAATACCTGAGCACCACCAACAATGAACTGATAGTTATTCTGTGCCCTCCTAGATGTTGCCAATGCTGTGGTGCTGGATATTTTCATAAAATCTAAGTGAATGATTCTCCATCCACTTGTATTATAAGCCTGCCCCATTTGCCAGAATAAGAAAGGCTCCTCTCTTAGTTCTTCTCTTTATGAAGTGAATAAACCTATGATAAGGAACAATATAGTTTTCAGAGTAAGGACCATTTTGGTGGGTTGTTGGAAGGGGAGCATATTAACTGTGCAGTAAGGGACATTTGCTCAGAAGCACTTTCTCCCCCCCTTGAATTCTGTATTTGGAATTGCTGCTTCAGTTACCTTGAGACATCTATCCCCCAGGAAAAGCTCATGCTTTCTCCATGGGTGCAATCTGTCTGCCTTTGGGGGCCTTTGGCACTACTACTGTTGCTCATTTCATGTCAATACTTCCCAGAGGAACCAATGACAAAGTACTCACATGAACTGACACCCATTTATCCGACTTTTGTAACTGCAGGTCATGTCCAAAATCATCCAAACTGATATGTATTCTGGAATCAGTCTGTTGCTTGGGAAAATAGTAAGGCAGATGATGCATCCTTGCTATACTGAGTCTGGACAGACACCCAGATTCCATCTTGCTGAAGCCTCAGAGTGTGTGAGATAGGGAGCATTCCCTTTTGAGAAAATAGGTCCATGGTTCTACACTCCTAGGAAACCAATGTATTCTCTTTCAGTGGAGTGGGTATGAGTGCAAAGGTTTGGGGAAGGTGACTTGTTGACTCTATGCTGTGTGTAAGAGTGTGATTGTGAGTGTGTATGTGTGTGTGAGAAAGAGAGAGAGAGAGAGAAGGAGATTGAGGCATAGAGAGAAAATAAACGCAGATAGAGACACAGAGAAATACAGGAAAGGGAGAATGATAAAGAAAGACAGAGGTACTGACACCACACGATAGCCTCAGTACACATTCTCAAAAAAACAAAACAAAACAAAAAACCTCATTAACAGCACATTTCAGAGTCCTGAGACCATGGGTGGCCCAACAGTGCAGATCCGTTTTCTCTGGCCCTCCATGAAAATGAGCAAAAGTCCCAAAATTTGTCCCTAATTTTCTTCAAGATCTAATTTATTATATGAGAGAAAGATATCAGAAGAGGTTGAGAAGGGCAGAAGGAGAGAGAAAAACACATCCTTTGCTGAGCAGGGAACCCAACACTAGGCTTGATTCCAGGTCACAGAAAGCCTGACCTTTGCTGACAGCAGACTGTTAAATGCCTGAGCAACTCAGGCACCGGTACCTGAGTTATTTTTGAGTGGCATGAAAATGTACTGATAGGTACTCTGTGTCCTTCTAGATGCACCCTATGAACTTTTGGTCATTACACTGTTCCAGATGATCAGAGTGGAAGTGAAAATTAATGTTTTCAAGGAGATCTTGAGTATCTTTTTTAAAATGATTTTTTAACTTTATTTATTCGTGTGTGTGTGTGTGTGAGAGAGAGAGAGAGAGAGAGAGAGAGATAGAGAGAGAGAGGCAGAGAGAGAAGCAGGCTCCACACTGGGAGCCCGATACAGGACTCGATCCCAGGAATCCACAATCATGCCCTGGACCAAAGGCAGGAGGCAAACCGCTGAGCCACCCAGGGATCCCCAACTTTGAGTATCTTTAACTGATGAATGAATGTTGCTTTCTTGGTTGCTTTCCACACCACTTCCGATGGAAATCACATAGTGTTCATTTGAGGTAAAATACAAAATCTTCCTTTTGAGAAGTGTGCTGAGTGGTTGCCTCTAGCCAAGCATTACATTTTTTTAGAGGATTTTTACGGTTGGCGATACCAAAGCTGGAAATAAACTGCATGATGGGGCACTTTCCCTCAAAAACAGTTTCTCCTGCTTGCTTCAGATTTGTTGTAGTCACCATTTTGAATGGGCTGGAGAAACACATCCTTCAGGAAGCAACTTCCTCCAGTCATCCTGTGATTTTTTGGGGTACCAGAATCTCAAAAATGATGTTCCATCTGGCTTCCTCAAGTCATTGAGAGCTTTTTTTTTTCATTGAGAGCTTTAAAATGAATGCAGACCGACAGGATAATGGGAGCTGAGCCAAATGTCCTCTTTTCTGTACCTGCAAGTGTCATAAGAAACTAGTGATAGTGGTACATATTCTGGAACCAGGCTCTTCCTATCTATAGTCAGGAGAAGCAACCTGAATCTGGGTTCTCACTGGAATTAGAATCAAAGCTGTAGAGGAAAAATTGAGTAGGAAAAGTCACAGAGAGTGACAAAATAAGAGACTCCTGTCATAGGAAACAAACAGAGGGTACTGAAGGGGAGGTTGGTGGTAGGATACGGTGTCTATGTGAAAGGCACTGAGGTTGGCACTTGATGGGATATGCACTGAGTGTTATACTATATGTTGGCAAATCAAACACCAATGAAAAATATACAAAAATTAACCACCAGAAAACAGGTCTTCGAGGCGAAGAGCCATGGTCATGCTTTCACAAGCAAACACACAGAATTCAGGTAAGGAGTTTGTGTCCATGGAGATAGGAGGAAGTGGACAGACATAGACTCTAGTGCTCAGTGAGTTCAGCTAAGGGATGGAGGCTGATTCCAGAGGTAACGTGCTCTGCGCAGCTCCATTTTATGGTCCACAGGACATCAATTTGAGGTTTTCCCTGATTATCTTAGGTTCCTCAGTCCCAAACTGTATCTGTGTATTCATAATAAAGGTCACAGGAGGACTGACCCCTGGTGGTCACTGCGAAGTCATCAGCATAACCTCTCTCATTCCTTTTCCCCAAAGTATTTAGCCCTGAGAAGCCCCTGTTCTAAAACCCCTGGGTAGGGATCAAGCTCCAGGTTGGAAAGGATCCTGATCATCTTGTCTGGGGTCTTGGTCCCCAAACTCATCTACATACACACCCAGGCTCTAGCTTGCATCAGAAAGGAAAGAATGAGCTCCTGGAATGTGAGGTGTCCCCCCTCTGCCTCATTCAACTGACTATGAAACAACACATGTGTCTGTGGTCCTAGTCTCCTCTTCTGCCTACAAGAGGCCTCTGCTGGGATTCCTGTAGGACCTGAATGTGGACCTTCCTGTCTGAGCATTGCCAGGACCTCATGTAGTGCCTGCCTCATGGATAGGAGCACAGAGACCAACAGAAGTGTCAGGCCAACAGTCATGTCAGACCAGCAAATTCCACTGCAAGAATACCCAGGGCATGGAGGTCACAGCTTCCTCCTTTTTGGATCCTAGATCTGAGCTATCCAAGAAGGAAGCTGATACCCAGACATGCCTGCATATGTTGAAGTTACATAAAGTCAGTGAAGTTCCATTCTTCATCATACAACCACATTTCTGGTGCCCAGTAGAGTATTTTTAGAAAACAGATTTTTTCCATTTTCACGAATGGCTCTCCTGGGCAGCTGCTCTCTGTCTGACACAGTGGCTCTCATGGACGCCCTCTAACCCGGTATGTGGGCATCATCCATCACAGGTGGATCTCAGGTGGATCCATGTCAAAATGAGAGCTATGGTGATCTTGTGGAAATGGGGAAATGCCAGGTGAAGGGTGCCCTTTCTCTCAAGAAAAGTTTGCATCTGTGGCCAATGTCTTATTGAAGAGCTCTAACTCCCATAGCCCACAGAAGGTCTGAGGATCTCGAGGAAGAACAAATGTTCAGATGGCTTCCTGAAGAGGCCTTAGCTGGAGTAGCAGGAATATGGGGCTCCACTCTCTAATCACATCATCCTCATGCTTGTGTCTCTAAAGATTGGGCAGTGGAGAATACTGAGGGTGCATTTACTGAAGATGAAGAATCCTTAGGTATGGTACCAGAGTGAGGCGTGAATCAAAGGATAGGGTCCCTGGGAGCAGTGGGATTATATCTGTTATTTGTAGAATGAGGGTGGGCAGGGTGATATCAAGAAGATGAAGTGTAGGAATACAATTGTTTCTCCCTTTGTTCTTTTATTACAATTAATTATGAGAGAGAGACAAAGAGAGTGAGAGAGACAGAAAGTGCTGAGGGATAGGGAGAGGGATATTCACAATCCACACTGAACAGGGAGCCTGACACAGGCCTACACTTAGGATCTTGTGATAAGGGATCCCTGGGTGGCGTAGCGGTTTGGCGCCTGCCTTTGGCCCAGGGCACGATCCTGGAGATCCGGGATCGAATCCCACATCGGGCTCCCTGCATGGAGCCTGCTTCTCCCTCTGCCTATGTCTCTGCCTCTCTCTCTCTCACTGTGTGCCTATCATAAATAAATAAAAAAAAAATTTAAAAAAAAAAGGATCTTGTGATAATGATTCAAGCTGCAGTCAGATAGTCAGAAGATGTTCTTCTTTGGTCTATTCTATCATAAATATTTGGGGTACTTGGATTAATAGTAATAAACATTCAGACCTGGGATTGTGTTATGCAGTTGGTCATTTTTCTTTTTCATTATTATATATCATTCCTGAAGACCAGTTCCTGCTCCCTTTGCCACTGGGAAACACTAACATCCTTCCTTATATTTGGATAGAATCTCTTGATAAGAGAGCAGGAGAGGTTCTGTTTCAGGTTATTGCCTTTGCTCATGGATGGAGCCAATCTCATGAAATATAGGTCTGCCACGCACATCTGAACTTGCACAAAGAGTGCATATGTTGAAGTCAGGTGCTGGCACAGCCAGGGACCCACTTTCTCTGCACCTATATATCACACAGTACTAGTACTGGGCTACCCTTGTTCTCTCCGGGCGTGTAAGGGTGCTCTAGGATGGGCATCACAGAAATGGACCCTTGCAACACGTGCTTCTTGTTCCAGCAGAAGTGAGGCTGGAGGGATGGCCAGAAGCACAGTTCCCTCCTCCTCTTCTTGCATAATCTTCAGGTCTGGGAAAAGAATAAAACCTGTACTTCCCTGCCTGTGAGAGAGGCTCAAGTGCAGCCACCCTAGGCCTTGGCTGAATGCAGGGAATCTAGAGGAACAGTGTGAAAGCTGCAGGGCTGGTGGCACACACTTGTGCTAAAGGTCCTGTAGAGCTAGTCTCATGGTCTGACCAGGCCCAGGACACAGACCCTAAACAGGGTGGCCAGCGTGTTCCTGTCTTATGTCACTACTATAACTACAGAGTACAGGGTCTGCTCCCCATACCAGGGTCTGGGCCCAGCCTCAGACTTTCCCGCATGCTTACCTGGAGCCAATGGCCTAACCCTTCTTGGGACCAGACAAATTCTGGCTCGTGGTGATAATGATGATGCCTCACTGGCTTTATTAAACCTATCACTCCAGATTTAGACTAAAGGAAATTGGGCAAGATTCCTTACCTCTAGCATCACATTCATCTCCTCCATGAGCTATGATATATATGGGATGTTCTAAAGATTCATTGTGTCCCAGATTTAGGAGTCTCTCATGGTTTGTGTCACTCTCTAATTTTTCCCACTCAATTCCACTCCTTTCCCTCATAATCCCATTCACTATTTCTCATATTACAGGATAAGGGCATTTGATGGGAGGAACACTGGTTGGTACACTATATGTTGGCAAATTGAAATTACATAACACTGAATAAATAAACATTTAAAAAATAAATAAAGGTTAAGTTTGTGTCAAAAACCTAAGAGAACCCCAAGCACAAAGCACTCATGATAACTCAGGAGGATGTCACCCTCATAGGCACATGCAGCCCCATCCCCTAAGCCTGCAGGCCCATTGCAACTATTCCAGCACTGCCTGGTTTGGCTCTTTGATCAACTGATTAAGAAGGGTCACATAATAAGCTGATCATTCCCTGAGCATTCCCATGCCATAGAATATAATGGTTGGGCAATTTTGAGCAAGTAATGTTTGGGAAATAGGAGAGTGAAGCAGGAGTGAGCAGAAAGAGGGAGCAAACCATGGGAAGAGAAAGGCATAGGCAATTTTGCAGCTTCTTTATTCAAAACATTTTATTTTTATATTAATGAGAGATACAAACACAGAGAGAGAGAGAGAGAGAGGCAGAGACACAGGCAGAGGGGAAGCAGGCTCCATGCAGGGAGCCTGATGTGAGACTAGACCTGTGTCTTCCATATCAGGCCCCAGGCTGAAGGCGGCACTAAACCGCTGAGCCATCCTGGATGCCCATGGTCACTTCTTTGAAGGATGGAATGACAAGCCTTCTTTCCTGGTTGAAGATATGGAATCTGAGACTCTGGAGGCCATTCCTCACATAAAGTTGAAAGGATCATTGAATTCAGGGTTGTATACCTGAGGATACTAGAGCAGAAGGCAAAATTTAGTTCGGGGGGAGGGATATCAATCCTAGAAACTGTGACTAATATCCTCTCCCCTTAACTGTCCCCTCTTTTTTCCCCAGGCCACCCCAACCCCATTCCTATGCTGCTGCACAAGGAAGATGGTGACTGTGAAGACTCAGATCCTTAAATCAACATCATATGTAATTTATTTTCTCTCATGCGTTTTACACTATTTTGTTATTTATGTAGTTATTTATTATATTTTGAGAGAGAGAGAGAGACTCTGTTTGTGGGTGGAGGGACAGAAGGTGAGAGAGAATCCCATGAAGATTTCCTGCATATCCTGCTATTGAGCTCAAACCAGCACCCTGAGTTCAGGACCTGTGCCAAAATCTTTAATAAGACACCCAACCTACTGAGTCACCAGGCACCACTATACTCTCCCTTAATGATATGCTCCTTGGTAGTATCTTCATCGTGAAGCGTTTGTTCTCATCCAGCACTTGAAAACGTTGGATCTTCAAATGTATAATCTCTTTTCAGCTATGCTCAACTTCCCTAGCCTTCTCCAGGTAGGTGGTCCCAAGTATACTAGGAAAATTGAAAGTATAAATCATAGTCACTTCATTCAGAGAGATTTATGACCCAAAGCCAATCAAGGAACCAGCCCATTATCTTACAATCAGCCAAGGGAGAAGGAATTGTCTATAAAAGTTAGAGGGTAGGAGTTTTGGTGGCTGTACCCTGCACCTGTGCATGGTTTACACCAGAACCTTCAGTCCAACTGGTTCAAGCTTCTACCGAATAACACTTAGACCACTGTTGCCATAGGCTCAGGATTCTACATCATAACCATTGTCCCACTAGGACCTATGTATAACTGAGAGCTTTCCTAACACTTGTCCCAATTTCTTACCTAGGGCCCATCTATCAGAAAGAATCACCATTCACAATCGTATAGGGTACCTCACTTCTGGACAGCTCACTCTAGTCTCTCCATACAATAGCTTTCGTCAAGGCATAAATTAAGCCTTCCTTTTACCCCCTTGAGTGAGTTTGCAACCTTCTTTCTGATGCTGGGGCTCTGCTCAACACAAATAATACTGAATGACTCCCTGCTCTAACAAGAGCTGAGTAAATATTCTTTGCTTATTTTCATTTGATTAGCCATTGTTCATTGTACAGGCAATCACAAAGGATCCACAGGATTTCTTCAGAGCCTCCTGTTGCTTTGAGCAAGGGTAGTGCTCAGAGAGGCTCCCTATGTCTTTCTCCCAGCAGCTATGGAGTCCCTGATGACATGAAGAGGGAGCCCTGGATCTGAAATGTGTTCACTGAGGCAGTTCCTAGTCAGATTGTAATGAGTCTGGCACCTGGGACTTATTTTTGTTCCCATTTCTTTGGACTCTTTAGTGGAATAGACTATTACTATAGGTCTCTTTCTGTTGTGTTGCTTTGTTACCACTTTGTCCTGTGCTGTGTAAAACTGGTTTCTGTCATAAGAAGTATAATCTGAGCATAGAAGCAGGAATCCTGCCCTGTGAGTTTTCTCTGAGCCAGCCTCACAGAGCAATGAGTGTGAGGATCTCACAGGACTGGCACCCACCCTGAAGAAGAGCTTTGCTGAGGGTCCAGAATCCTATCAGTTGAGGTTGTCTATCTGAATTTTGTGTCCTGAGAGTATTCACTGTGAGGTTGTGACTGCTGGGGTGGACAACAGCATTGGCTATTTGTTCTTTGGTGTCCAGTTGGCATTTTGGGTAATGGCCTGAGGTACACAAATGTGATATTTCCATCAAATGTCACCAGCTATATTGAGATCATCTAAACCTGAACCCTCCCCTCTACCTGAAAAATTGTATGTTCCTCCAATGTCTGCTTCTCACGTCTTAATTCTTGATCCTCACCACATCACCAATGATGTTTTGTGTTTTCAAGACCAACTATAGATCACCGGAATGGAATGGAATCTCTCTAGAGAAATCTCTTAGAAAAGAAGTAAGATGAATGGGCAGCATGGTTGGTTAATACACTGAGGTCTCACAAATGATATCAGCATCAAAAGTTTTCATTAACCATTTGTTGGCCAAAGCTAAAGAACAATTTGACAAGGTGAGGCAACAATAAACTAGACCCACCTCTTTAATAAATGCTCCCTCTCCCCTTCTTCCTGTTGTTATTCTATCTCCACTTCTGTTCTTGATGTACTGGTCACTCTCCCCCCTGAATCTCCAAAATGGGGGACTGCAAAATGAAAACACAAACAGGCAGTTGCATGACCAAAGATAATATTGAACTCTGGCTTGAACTCATCAGCAAGCCGCCAAGAAAACCAACTGATTCTCTAGGCTTTCCTACTTAGAGGAAGTCAGAACAGTACTTGGGTTAGTAGCCCAGGGAGCTAACAAATAACCCTTGTCATAATTGGTTTCACAATATATTAAATAATGGCATACAAGATCCCTTATGCCAAAAAAATCCATTTTCAAATCACCCAGAAAGCACGACTGGCTTACTAGCTTGGTGATAGCAGGCAGCCTTTCCTCAAGGGAAGCTATTTCTGACTTTTTGCAGCATTTTCTGAGGAAAAATATTAGACTGTAGGGGTGAAATGTGGACAAAATTACTCCAAATCTGTCTAGATAGCCCTCTGCCTCTTCAGATCCCTCTAGGGATGGGCTTGGAACGAAGCTGCAACTGTGCCTGCACAGCAGCCCTCTGGGTAAGGGAGAGGATTCTTTCTCAGAATCCTTTAATCAAATGAGTTTGGGAACAACAGGAAGCAGGAGGGAACTATCAGTGGAGAAATATCACTTTCATTATGAAGGAACTGATGAAGCAAGGATCCTAGGATCAGAGTAGTTTCCAGTTCAGAATCCCACATGTGGAGGATCAGGAACAAGGTTTAAATGGATTACTACTGTTACTAAACATAAAGAATAAATTTAGAGTTTTCCCACACACATAGAGATGTGGATAAGGTGCATTGGATTGTGTTTAAATGGCCTTGTCCCAGAGACTGAATCCCCATTTGCTGAAACATAGTTGTTAAGTTTTCAGCAATTTTGCCCCCATGCCTTCTTTTACACCAACTGTTTGTTCCTATAAGAACTCCATGCTGTTGGGGGGGGGGGACGAGCAAGATGGCGGAAGAGTAGGGTCTCCAAATCACCTGTCTCCACCAAATTACCTAGAAAACCTTCCAATCATCCTGAAAATCTATGAATTCGGCCTGAGAATTAAAGAGAGACCAGCTGGAATGCTACAGTGAGAAGAGTTCGCGCTTCTATCAAGGTAGGAAGACGGGGAAAAAGAAGTAAAGAAACAAAGGCCTCCAAGGGGGAGGGGCCCAGGAGGAGCCGGGCTGAGGCCGGGGCGAGTGTCCCCAGGACAGGAGAGCCCCGTCCCGGAGACGCAGGAGCTGCACCGACCTTCCCGGGCGGAAAGGGGGTCCAGGGAGGTGGAGCAGGACCCAGGAGGGCGGGGATGCCCTCGGGCTCCCGGGGACAGTAACAGCAACTGCGCGCCCAGGAGAGTGCGCCGAGCTCCCTAAGGGCTGCAGCGCGCACGGCGGGACCCGGAGCAGCTCGGAGGGGCTCGGGCGGCGGCTCCGCGGAGGGGGTTGCGCGGCCCGGGAGCGCGAATCCACCAGCGCAGGCTCCGGAGCACAGGGCGCCGGGACACAGCCCAGGATCCCGCCTCCCCCGGGACAGGCAGAGGCCGGGAGGGCCCAGGACAGCAAGGATGCTCCTGCCCCAGCTGAGCAGATCAGCGGCCCCGCCCCGGAGCCTCCAGGCCCTGCAGACGGAGAGCTCTGGAGTTCCTGCCGGAGCTGAACCCAGGTTTCCAGAGCTGGCCCCGCCACTGGGGCTGTTCCTCCTGCGGCCTCAAGGGGTAAACAACACCCACTGAGCCCTGCACCAGGCAGGGGCACAGCAGCTCCCCCAACTGCTAACACCTGAAAATCAGCACAACAGGCCCCTCCCCCAGAACACCAGCTAGACTGACAACTTCCAGGAGAAGCCAAGGGACTTAAAAGTACACAGAATCAGAAGATACTGCCCCGTGGTTCTTTTTTGTTTGTTTGTTTTTGTTTTGCTTTTTGATTTGTTTGCTTCCTCCACCCCCTTTTTTTCTCCTTTCTTTTTCTTTCTCTTTTTCTTCTTTTTTTTTCTTTTTTTTTCCGTTTTTTTTTCTTCCCTTTTTATTCTCTTTCTCTTTTCTTTCCTTCTTTCTCTCCTATCTTTTTCTCTTTTTCCCAATACAACTTGCTTTTGGCCATTCTGCACTGAGCAAAATGACTAGAAGGAAAACCTCACCTCAAAAGAAAGAATCAGAAACAGTCCTCTCTCCCACAGAGTTACAAAATCTGGATTACAATTCAATGTCAGAAAGCCAATTCAGAAGCACTATTATACAGCTACTGGTGGCTCTAGAAAAAAGTATAAAGGACTCAAGAGACTTCATGACTGCAGAATTTAGAGCTAATCAGGCAGAAATTAAAAATCAATTGAATGAGATGCAATCCAAACTAGAAGTCCTAACGACGAGGGTTAACGAGGTGGAAGAACGAGTGAGTGACATAGAAGACAAGTTGATAGCAAAGAGGGAAACTGAGGAAAAAAGAGACAAACAATTAAAAGACCATGAGGATAGATTAAGGGAAATAAACGACAGCCTGAGAAAGAAAAACCTACGTTTAATTGGGGTTCCCGAGGGTGCCGAAAGGGACAGAGGGCCAGAATATGTATTTGAACAAATTCTAGCTGAAAACTTTCCTAATCTGGGAAAGGAAACAGGCATTCAGAACCAGGAAATAGAGAGATCCCCCCCAAAATCAATAAAAACCGTTCAACACCTCGACATTTAATAGTGAAGCTTGCAAATTCCAAAGATAAAGAGATGATCCTTAAAGCAGCAAGAGACAAGAAATCCCTGACTTTTATGGGGAGGAGTATTAGGGTAACAGCAGACCTCTCCACAGAGACCTGGCAGGCCAGAAAGGGCTGGCAGGATATATTCAGGGTCCTAAATGAAAAGAACATGCAACCAAGAATACTTTATCCAGCAAGGCTCTCATTCAAAATGGAAGGAGAGATAAAGAGCTTCCAAGACAGGCAGCAACTAAAAGAATATGTGACCTCCAAAGCAGCTCTGCAAGAAATTTTAAGGGGGACTCTGAAAATTCCCCTTTAAGAAGAAGTTCAGTGGAACAGTCCACAAAAACAAGGACTGAATAGATAACATGATGACACTAAACTCATATCTCTCAATAGTAACTCTGAATGTGAACGGGCTTAATGACCCCATCAAAGGCGCAGGGTTTCAGACTGGATAAAAAAGCAGGACCCATCTATTTGCTGTCTACAAGAGACTCATTTTAGACAGAAGGACACCTACAGCCTGAAAATAAAAGGTTGGAGATCCATTTACCATTTGAATGGTCCTCAAAAGAAAGCAGGGGTAGCCATCCTTATATCAGATAAACTAAAATTTACCCCAAAGACTGTAGTGAGAGATGAAGAGGGACACTATCTCATACTTAAAGGATCTATTCAACAAGAGGACTTAACAATCCTCAATATATATGCCCCGAATGTGGGAGCTGCCAAATATATCAATCAATTATTAACCAAAGTGAAGAAATACTTAGATAATAATACACTTATACTTGGTGACTTCAATCTAGCTCTTTCTATACTCGATAGGTCTTCTAAGCACAACATCTCCAAAGAAACGAGAGCTTTAAATGATACACTGGACCAGATGGATTTCACAGATATCTACAGAACTTTACATCCAAACTCAACTGAATACACATTCTTCTCAAGCGCACATGGAACTTTCTCCAGAATAGACCACATATTGGGTCACAAATCGGGTCTGAACCGATACCAAAAGATTGGGATTGTCCCCTGCATATTCTCGGACCATAATGCCTTGAAATTAGAACTAAATCACAACAAGAAGTTTGGAAGGACCTCAAACACATGGAGGTTTAGGACCATCCTGCTAAAAGATAAAAGGGTCAACCAGGAAATTAAGGAAGAATTAAAAAGATTCATGGAAACTAATGAGAATGAACATACAACCGTTCAAAATCTTTGGGATGCAGCAAAAGCAGTCCTAAGGGGGAAATACATCGCAATACAAGCATCCATTCAAAAACTGGAAAGAACTCAAATACAAAAGCTAACCTTACACATAAAGGAGCTAGAGAAAAAACAGCAAATAGATCCTACACCCAAGAGAAGAAGGGAGTTAATAAAGATTCGAGCAGAACTCAACGAAATCGAGACAAGAAGAACTGTGGAACAGATCAACAGAACCAGGAGTTGGTTCTTTGAAAGAATTAATAAGATAGATAAACCATTAGCCAGCCTTATTAAAAAGAAGAGAGAGAAGACCCAAATTAATAAAATCATGAATGAGAAAGGAGAGATCACTACCAACACCAAGGAAATACAAACGATTTTAAAAACATATTATGAACAGCTATACGCCAATAAATTAGGCAATCTAGAAGAAATGGATGCATTCCTGGAAAGCCACAAACTACCAAAACTGGAACAGGAAGAAATAGAAAACCTGAACAGGCCAATAACCAGGGAGGAAATTGAAGCAGTCATCAAAAACCTCCCAAGACACAAGAGTCCAGGGCCAGATGGCTTCCCAGGGGAATTCTATCAAACGTTTAAAGAAGAAATCATACCTATTCTCCTAAAGCTGTTTGGAAAGATAGAAAGAGATGGAGTACTTCCAAATTCGTTCTATGAGGCCAGCATCACCTTAATTCCAAAACCAGACAAAGACCCCACCAAAAAGGAGAATTAGAGACCAATATCCCTGATGAACCTGGATGCAGAGATTCTCAACAAGATACTGGCCAATAGGATCCAACAGTACATTAAAAAAATTATTCACCATGACCAAGTAGGATTTATCCCTGGGACACAAGGCTGGTTCAACACCCGTAAAACAATCAATGTGATTCATCATATCAGCAAGAGAAAAACCAAGAACCATATGATCCTCTCATTGGATGCAGAGAAAGCATTTGACAAAATACAGCATCCATTCCTGATCAAAACTCTTCAGAGTGTAGGGATAGAGGGAACATTCCTCGACATCTTAAAAGCCATCTATGAAAAGCCCACAGCAAATATCATTCTCAATGGGGAAGCACTGGGAGCCTTTCCCCTAAGATCAGGAACAAGACAGGGATGTCCACTCTCACCACTGCTGTTCAACATAGTACTGGAAGTCCTAGCCTCAGCAATCAGACAACAAAAAGACATTAAAGGCATTCAAATTGGCAAAGAAGTAGTCAAACTCTCCCTCTTCGCCGATGACATGATACTCTACATAGAAAACCCAAAAGTCTCCACCCCAAGATTGCTAGAACTCATACAGCAATTCGGTAGCGTGGCAGGATACAAAATCAATGCCCAGAAGTCAGTGGCATTTCTATACACTAACAATGAGACTGAAGAAAGAGAAATTAAGGAGTCAATCCCATTTACAATTGCACCCAAAAGCATAAGATACCTAGGAATAAACCTAACCAAAGATGTGAAGGATCTATACCCTCAAAACTATAGAACACTTCTGAAAGAAATTGAGGAAGACACAAAGAGATGGAAAAATATTCCATGCTCATGGATTGGCAGAATTAATATTGTGAAAATGTCAATGTTACCCAGGGCAATATACACGTTTAATGCAATCCCTATCAAAATACCATGGACTTTCTTCAGAGAGTTAGAACAAATTATTTTAAGATTTGTGTGGAATCAGAAAAGACCCCGAATAGCCAGGGGAATTTTAAAAAAGAAAACCATATCTGGGGGCATCACAATGCCAGATTTCAGGTTGTACTACAAAGCTGTGGTCATCAAGACAGTGTGGTACTGGCACAAAAACAGACACATAGATCAGTGGAACAGAATAGAGAATCCAGAAGTGGACCCTGAACTTTATGGGCAACTAATATTCGATAAAGGAGGAAAGACTATCCATTGGAAGAAAGACAGTCTCTTCAATAAATGGTGCTGGGAAAATTGGACATCCACATGCAGAAGAATGAAACTAGACCACTCTCTTTCACCATACACAAAGATAAACTCAAAATGGATGAAAGATCTAAATGTGAGACAAGATTCCATCAAAATCCTAGAGAAGAACACAGGCAACACCCTTTTTGAACTCGGCCATAGTAACTTCTTGCAAGATACATCCACGAAGGCAAAAGAAACAAAAGCAAAAATGAATTATTGGGACTTCATCAAGATAAGAAGCTTTTGCACAGCAAAGGATACAGTCAACAAAACTCAAAGACAACCTACAGAATGGGAGAAGATATTTGCAAATGACATATAAGATAAAGGGCTAGTTTCCAAGATCTATAAAGAACTTCTTAAACTCAACACCAAAGAAACAAACAATCCAATCATGAAATGGGCAAAAGACATGAACAGATATCTCACAGAGGAAGACATAGACATGGCCAACATGCACATGAGAAAATGCTCTGCATCACTTGCCATCAGGGAAATACAAATCAAAACCACAATGAGATACCACCTCACACCAGTGAGACTGGGGAAAATTAACAAGGCAGGAAACAACAAATGTTGGAGAGGATGTGGAGAAAAGGGAACCCTCATACACTGTTGGTGGGAATGTGAACTGGTGCAGCCACTCTGGAAAACTGTGTGGAGGTTCCTCAAAGAGTTAAAAATAGACCTGCCCTACGACCCACCAATTGCACTGCTGGGGATTTACCCCAAAGATACAGATGCAGTGAAACGCCGGGACACCTGCACCCCGATGTTTATAGCAGCAATGGCCACGATAGCCAAACTGTGGAAGGAGCCTCGGTGTCCAACGAAAGATGAATGGATAAAGAAGATGTGGTTTATGTATACAATGGAATATTACTCAGCTATTAGAAATGACAAATACCCACCATTTGCTTCAACGTGGATGGAACTGGAGGGTATTATGCTGAGTGAAGTAAGCCAGTCGGAGAAGGACAAACATTATATGTTCTCATTCATTTGGGGAATATAAATAATAGTGAAAGGGAATATAAGGGAAGGGGGAAGAAATGTGTGGGAAATATCAGAAAGGGAGACAGAACGTAAAGACTGCTAACTCTGGGAAATGAACTAGGGGTGTTGGAAGGGGAGGAGGGCGGGGGGTGGGAGTGAATGGGTGACGGGCACTGGGGGTTATTCTGTATGTTAGTAAATTGAGCACCAATAAAAAATAAAATAAAAATAAAAATAAAATAAATAAATAAATAAATAAATAAATAAATAAATAAAAATAAAAAAAATAAAAAAAAAGAACTCCATGCTGTGGAACTTAGAACTTTTAATATGTACCCTATGTATGCATGTTCAAGTTGCTATCAATTACTGTTCATCTTTTGTTTTCCTATTCCTCTTGTGATAGTACAATATCTCCTGATCTGTTTTCATGTCCACTGCCGCCTTTGTTTCTTCATCATATTTCTGTGCCTAATCTGGTGAATTTTCAACCTGGATAGTGCGTGTCAAGTTTTAAAATTTGCATTTGGTCTTCTGACAGGAAGATGACCAGAGCTCTTTCTACGGTAATGAGTTTCCCATGTTTACAACCAAAATGCTAAGGCAACAAATGATTGGGTCTCTGTGGATACAAACCTGGACCATGATATTTCATGCTTGGGGAAAAACCAAAATTCAACCCGTAAATGAGACAATTGAGAGTAACTAGGATATTCATTCCTTAAGTTGATTCAAGAAAAGGTATTCCAGGGGCATCAAGTTAGTTTATTCAGGTATATGTCTGCCATCTGGATTAATCTCAGGTCATGACCTCAGGTCATCAGATTATCCTAGTTTGGGCTATATGCTGCGGGTGAAGCCTCCTTAATATTCTATTTCCTTTTTCCTCTACTTCTCTCCTCCTTACACTTACTCTTTTGCTCTCTTTAAAAGAAGAATAAGAATAAGTAAGAATAAGAATAAGTAAGAAGAAGAAGAAGAGGAAGAAGAAGAAGGAGAAGGAGAAGGAGAAGGAGAAGGAGAAGGAGAAGAAGAAGAAGAAGAAATCATTTTTCTTCTGGGCTGAAAATAACATAATGAAGACAAAAAATTCAAAGCCATGTTATTTATGTTTCATATGTGAAACTTGTAATTTAAGTAGCCAGTGACTAGTTTATAGCCTAAAGGGGAAAACTGCTTTTACCACTCAAAATCAGTCAGATTAAAAGGCAGGTGTTTTGAAGCTAATATTTGTACACTAGTCTGTGTAGAATATTAACAACAGAATATCTCTGATTATGTTTCAAAAACAGATGTTGATACTGAGATTAGGGTTAAAGTGATGTCATAATGCAGCATATAATTTATAAATTTCCATATCACCCTATCCCTTGGTACACAATCCCTATGATCATACATGCCTCCTCTAGTGTGGAAAGTTTATCACAAAGAACAAACCAGTGTGGAGACATTATTATCAATGAAGTTGCCCACACATATTAAGGCTGCTTTGTGTTATGAATTCGTGTGTGTTTTGACAAATGCAAAATATTATGTATCCAAGGACCCTGGGATCATGATATGAGCCCAAAGTAGACACCCAACCAAAGGAACCAGCCTGATTCCCACATTATTACTGTTTTTAAATTTAAGTTGAGATGGCACACAAGGATACATCAGTTTCAGGTGTATCAAATAGAGATTCAATACTTATATAGGTTAATATTGTGCTCACCATGGGTGTAGATATATGTGTCTCTACAATACCATTGATCATATTCCAATGCTGTATTTTTTATCTCTGTAACTTCTTTAGTGGATAACGGGGAGCCTGTCCTTCCCACTCTATTTCACTACTATTGCTATTGGTAAATGGTATACTTCCAGTATTTAAATCTCTCCAGGATGGAATATTTTCATCTATCTGAATAGCGGTACACTTGGGTGGCTCAGGGGTTGATCGTCTGCTTTTAGCTCACTCAGGTCATGGTCTCATGGACCTGTGATCAAGTCCCACATCAGGCTTCCCACAGTTTGCCTGCTTCACCTCTGCCTACATCTCAACCTCTCCCTGTGTGTCTCTCGTGAATAAATAAATAAAATCTATTTTTAAAAAACTGATTAGGGGGACCCCTGGGTGGCTCAATGGTTTAGTGCCTGCCTTTGATCCAAGGTGCAATTCTGGAGTCCCAGGATCTCGTCCTGCATTGGGCTCCCAGCATGGAGCCTGCTTATCCTTCTGTCTGTGTCTCTGCCTCTCTGTCTCTCTTTCTCTCTCTCTCATAAAAAAATGAAAAAATCTTTTTAAAAAGGCTGATTAACGAATAAATGCAAGAGACTAATAGAGTAGATAGAAAAAAAATAGAATAATTGATAGCACTGAATCAAACGTACAAAGATTATGGGTAAAATCAGGTGAAAAAACTTACAAAAGTCAAGAGAGTATGTGGATCTACAGAGACAGAAATGGTTTTTTCAGATGTCCAGAAGGTAGGAACTTTTAGTTGCATTTCACAACAAGCTACATGAACCATAGGAGCTCATTATTGGAATCAATGTGCATATCAGTTCTATTCATGCATTGACTATGTCAGGCTATTTGAGGTTGCCACTGACTTTTTTGAAGATTTTAATTATTTATCTGAGAGAGCATAAGAAAAGAGAAGGGCAGAGGGAAAGGGAGAAGCTCATTTAAAGCTGAGCAAGGCCCCAAATAGGGTATGGATCCCAGGACACTGGGACCTTGGCCTGAGCTGAAGGCTTTTCCTCATCCACCAAGAAGAATGGCCCTCAGACCCTTATGATGCTTATTAATCATTGACTACAATACAGTCTTGCCCTGTATCCATATAAATAGTGATTTCTCAGTAATTCTTGAGCACCACAGCCAATGAATTGACAGTTATTCTATGTCCTTCTAAATATCGCTAAGTGTGTAGTGAAGGAATTTTTCCACATGAAGTCAAAGAAGGAATCTCTCCAGTTTCTTCTATGGAATGCTTGCCTGTTCTCCTGAACTAGAAATGGGGATTTTTTGCTCTTTGGAGTAAATTCAGATATGACAAAGAACAGTGTATTTTTTTTAGTTAGAAGGACCATTTTCATGGGGTGATGGAAGGGGAGGTTATAAACCATGTAGACGGGGACCTGTTTCTCATGTATATTTTTTCCATCTTGAGTTAAGAATTTCAGGTTGCTCCTTAAGTAAACTGGAGAGGTCAATCCCCAAGGAATAGCTCATTCTTTTTCAAGGGTACAAACTGTGCTTCCTTTGGAGGTCTTTTGCCTTACTACTGTTGCTCATGTGCTGTTGAAGACTCACCAGGAGAACCAATGATAAAGTACACACATGACCTGTTCCTCATGGTATCCTCTTTTGTATAAGTGCACGTCATCTCAGAAAGCAGTGAAAGTAGTTTGTATTCTGGAATCAGTCTCTTGACAAAACCTCTAAATAATAAGGCAGGTGGGGCAACAATTGCTGTTCTCAGGACAGCCACCATGTTCCATATTCCCGGAACTTGGGAATGTATGAGATAGGCAGCTTTCCCAGGTCAGTAAATATGTCTATGATTCTACAATTCTTGGAAGCTACTATATTCACTATTTGGTGTGATTGTGAGTGCATGAAGCTTAGAGTTGAACGACTTGTTTAACACTGTGCAGTGCAATAGAGTTGTGTATGATGATGCATGTGTGACACAGAGACATGTAATTGAGAGACTGAGACACAGATATAGACACTGAAATCCAGAGAAACAGAGAAGGAGAGAGAAAAGAATAAGAGATTTCTCCAGGACCTATGTCCCACTGACACTGCACGACACCCTCTCTCATCATTCTCAAAAAATAAAAAATCCCATAACAGCATATTTTACAGCCCTAACATCATTAGTGGCCCAACAGTGGCAGTTCATTGCAAGCTTCATAACCAAAGCCATCTTGTTCAGTAGCCTTCTATCCATAGTGAACCACTATCTGAGAATTATTATTTTAGTTTAGTAAAATTCTCCTTCATGTGTGTGAGAGATATGGGTAGTTGGACAGATAAAGACAAACACGTTACTGATAAAGGAGACCCACGCTAGGTTGAGTTCAGATCCCAGACTGCCTGACCTGAATCAAAGGAAGACTCTTAACTGACTGACTCAGGCACCCCTACCAGAATTATTCTTGTGCACGATGACCAACATGCTGTTGGGTACCATGTGTCCTGCTAGAAGCACTCTATGATCCCTTCTGAATGAGAGTGTTCATCTAGAATTTCATAGAAGAAGATCAAATAAATATTGTCAAAGTGAGCTTGAGTATCTTTGACCAAGGATCAAATATCGCATTCTTGGTTGCTTTTCACAGAAATTCCGATGAAAATCAGACACTTTCCATATGAGATGAAATACATATCTTCCTGGAGGGAAAAGTGTTGAGTTGTCTCTTGACAAGTATTACCCTATTTGAGAGGATGCTTACCATTGGCAACACCGAATCTGATTATAAAGTGTGTGATGGGGTATTTTCCCTCAACAAGTGTTTCTCTTGCTTGGTTGAGAAATGTTGTAGTCACCATCTTGAGTTGACTGCAGAGACACATTCTTCAGGACAAACAAATTCATCCAGGTATCCTTTCACTTACTTTGGAGCATTATCTCAAACACTATGTTCCATCTGGCTTCCTAAAGTCATTCATAGTAGTAAAGATAACTTTTATTTTATATAATACCATCTATTGATTAAAAACAATGAGACTTACATTTGCCAATGTTTTACACTAGACGAATGTCCAAATATTGGATTCAAAATAAGTGCCATTAATGATGATCACATTTGAGTTGTAGGGTGCTAGTGGAAACAATCTCTTAATTCCCCTCCCTGGGGACAGTACATGATCTCATGTTCAGGATTCAGCTGAATGTTGTGTTCTTCCCTTATGGGTAGACAAATTCTCCTTCTAAATGTGTCCCAACTCATATTCTCTGTCTATTTCCATCCTTTTGTTTTTCTCTCCAGTAAATTAATTAATTAATAAATCCTAAGTAAAGATAACTGAACATGTTTTGAAAATGCCTATTGACTACTCTGGTTATAGAATAACATCTCACCAGAATATTGGATTTATTGTCATGTAAAAGAAAAAGAATGTGGCTTAGTACTTTTAAGAATTGGACAATAAGCAAACTAGAATAATGATTCTATTTTTATTTTTGCACAACACAGTGATAGAGATAGTGTGAGCACTGGAGAGGAGAGGAAAAGACTAAGGGATCCTTTACAGATGCCATACACAGCACAGAGCTACTCCCAAAGCTACGTCTCATGAGCATGAGAATATGATCTAGGGCAAAATCAAGAGTTGGACACTTACATGACTGAGTCAGTCAGGTGTCCCTAGTAGAGTTCAAATCCATAATTGAATTTCCATGGTAACTTCAAATAAGCCATTTATATGATGTCCCTTGTTTTCTCAGCAGATGAATGTTCTGACTCAATTGAGGAGACACACAGATTTACAACCCCTGCTATGTATTATTTTTGGAAGCTGTTGAACTTAGACCCTTCAAAATGTAATGAAATAGAATGAAATGTTAATATCTTACTTTCAGAAGACCATAAGGAGTGACTGATAACCTATACAGAGTTCAAAAATTTGATCCATTCGTCATTGTTTGCCTAAAAGGATCAGAGGATCTGATTCACTTTGGCTTTAAATAGGACATGTAATTACTGTATACTTAAAAGACCCAAGAGAGAATGTAAAATGATGCAGTCGCTATGACCAATAATACGGAAATCCCTCAAAAATGTTTTTAAAACCTGTGATATGCAGCAGCATAATCACTTTCAGAAACAAATCTCAAAGATTGAAAGCTGAACTTCAGAGAGATATGTGTGCATATTCTGCACTAATCACAACAGAGGAGATCACAGGAACAAGATAGAGGAGGGGCAAGATGGCAGAAGAGTAGGGTTCCCAAATCACCTGTCCCCACCAAATTACATAGATAACCTTCAAATCATCCTGAAAATCTACAAATTCAGCCTGAGATTTAAAGAGAGACCAGCTGGAATGCTACAGTGAGAAGAGTTCGTGCTTCTATCAAGGTAGGAAGATGGGGGAAAAAGAATTAAAGAAACAAAAGGAATCCAAGGCGGAGGGGCCCTGGGAGTAGCTAGGCTAAGGCTGGGGTGAGTGCCCCCAGGACAGAAAAGCTCCATCCTGGAGAAGCAGGAGCTTCACCAATCTTCCCGGGCGGAAAGTTGCTTGCAGGGAGTTATAGCAGGACCCCAGGAGGTGGGGGGGGATGCCCTTAGGCTCCTGGGACACTAACACATCAACTGCGCACCAGGGAGAGTGTGCCGAGCTCCCTAAAGGGCTGAAGCATGTGCATGCATTGACCCCGGAGCAGCTCCGAGGAGCTCAGGCGGTGGCTCTGTGCAGGGGGGCTGGCTGTCCCAGGAGCAGCTAGGAGGCAGCTCTAGCACAGGAAAAGGCTCCTTGCAGAGGGGGCTGTGGGGTTGCGGAAGCAGCTCGGAGGGACTTGGGTGGCAGCTCCGCAGAGGGGGCTGCTTGGGAGCACAAATGCAACAGCACAAGCCCAGAAGCACTGGGCACCGGGACACAGCCCAGGATCTGGCCTCCCCCTGGGACAGGCAGAGGCCAGGAGGGCCCAGGACAGCAAGGACACTCCTGCCTTGAGCCAAGCAGATCACGGCCCCATCCCCAGAGCCTCCAGGCCCCTGCAGACTGAGAGCTCCATTGTTGCTGTAGTGAGAGATGAAAAGGGACACTATATCATACTTAAAGGATCTATCCAACAAGAGGACTTAACAATCCTCAATATATATACACCGAATGTAGGAGCTGCCAAATATATAAACCAATTAATAACCAAAGTGAAGAAATACTTAGATAATAATACACTTATACTTGGTGACTTCAATTTAGTGCTTTCTACACTTGATAGGTCTTGTAAACACAACATCTCCAAAGAAACAAGAGCTTTAAATAAAACACTGGACCAGATAGATTTCACAGATAACGACAGAACTTGACATGCAAACTCAACTGAATACAAATTCCTCTCAAGTGTGCATGGGACTTTCTCCAGAATAGACCACATAGTGGGTCACAAATCAGTTTTAAACCAATACCAAAAGATTGGGATCATTCCCTATATAATCTCAGATCATAATGCCTTGAAATTAGAAATAAATCACAACAAGACATTTGGAAGGACCTCAAACACATGGAGGCTAAGGACCATCCTGAAAAAAGATGGTAGGGTCAACCAGGAAATTAGGGAATAATTAAAAAGATTCATGGAAACTAATGAAAATGAAGATACAACTGTTCAAAATCTTTGGTATGCAGCAAAAGCAGTCCGAAGGGGGAAATACATCGCAATGCCAGCAACCATTCAAAAACCGGAAAGAACTCAAATACAAAAACTAACCTTACACATAAAGGAGCTAGAGAAAAAAAATCAAATAGATCCTACACCCAGCAGAAGAAGAGAGTTATGAAAAATTCGAGCAGAACTCAATGAAATCGAGACCAGAAGAACTGTGGAACAGATCAACAAACCAGGAGTTGGTTCTTTGAAACAATTAATAAGAGAGATAAATCATTTGCCAGCCTTATTAAAAAGAGGAGAGAGAAGACTCAAAATAATAAAATCATGAATGAGATAGGAAAGATCACTACCAACACCAAGGAAATACAAAGGATTTTAAAAACATATTATGAACAGCTATTCACCAATAAATTAGGCAATCTAGAAGAAATGGATGAATTGCTGGAAAGCCACAAACTACCAAAACTGGAACAGGAAGAAATAGAAAATCTGAACAGGCCAATAACCAGAGAGGAAATTGAAGCAGTCATCAAAAACCTCACAAAACACAAAAGTCCAGGGCCAGATGGCTTCCCAGGGGAATTCTATCAAACATTTAAAGAAGAAATACCTATCCTACTAAAGCTGTTTGGAATGATAAAAAGAGATGGAGTACTTCCAGATTCGTTCTATGAGGCCAGCATCACCTTATTTCCAAAACCAGACAAAGACCCCATCAAAAAGGAGAATTACAGACCAAAATCCCTGATGAACATGGATGCAAATATTCTCAACAAGATAATAGCCAATAGGATCCAAGAGTACATTAAGAAGATCATTCACCATGACCAAATAGGATTTATCCTGGGGACACAAGGCTGGTTCAACATTCATAAAACAATCAAAGTGATTCATCATATCAGCAAGAGACATGATGAGAAAAAACAAGAATCATATGATCCTCTCATTAGATACAGAGAAAAAGATTTGACAAAATACAGCATCCATTCCTGATCCAAACTCTTCAGACTGTAGGGATAGAGGGATCATTCCTCATCATCTTAAAACCCATCTATGTAAATCCTACAGCAAATATCATTCTCAATGGGGAAGCACTGGGATCCTTTCCCCTAGGATCAGGAACAAGACAGGGATGTCCACTCTCAGCACTGCTATTCAACATAGTATTGGAAATCCTCGCCTCAGCAATCAGACAACAAAAAGACATTAAAGGAATTCAAATTGGCAAAGAAGAAGTCAAACTCTCCCTCTTCACCGA
Organism: Canis lupus baileyi; assembly: GCF_048164855.1. Lineage (NCBI taxonomy): Eukaryota > Metazoa > Chordata > Mammalia > Carnivora > Canidae > Canis > Canis lupus. Next base: position 25,348,579 of record NC_132857.1, on the reverse strand, counting down.
TGACATGATACTTTACACAGAAAACCTAAAAGCCTCCACCCCAAGATTGCTAGAACTCATACAGCAATTTGCTAGTGTTGCAGGATACAAAATCAATGCCCAGAAATCAATGGCATTTCTAGAAACTAACAATCAGACTGAAGAAAGAGTAATTAAGGAGTCAATCCCATTTACAATTGCACCCAAAAGCATAAGATACCTAGGAATAAACTGAACCAAAGAGGTATAGGATCTATACCGCAAAAACTATAGAATACTTCTGAAAGAAATTGAGGAAGACACAAAGAGATGGAAAAATATCCCATGCTCATGGATTGGCAGAATTAATATTGTGAAAACATCAATGTTACCTAGAGCAATTTACATGTTTAATGCAATACCTATCAAAATACCATGGACTTTCTTCAGAGAGTTAGAACAAATTATTTTAAGATTTGTGTGGCATCAGAAAAGATCCCGAATAGCCAGGGGAATTTGTTTATTTTATTTTATTTTATTTATTTTATTTTATTTTATTTTATTTTATTTTATTTTATATTTTATTATTTTATTTTATTTATTTTATTTTATTATTTTATTTTATTTTATTATTTTATTTTATTTATTTTATATTATTATTTTATTTTATTTTATTTATTTTTTATTTATTTATGATAGTTACACACAGAGAGAGAGAGAGGCAGAGACAGAGGCAGAGGGAGAAGCAGGCTCCATGCACCAGGGGCCCAACGTGGGATTTGATCCTGGGTCTCCAGGATCGCGCCCTGGGCCAAAGGCAGGCACCAAACTGCTGTGCCACTCAGAGTTCCCACTTGGGGAATTTTATTTTATTTTATTATTTTTTTTAATTTATTTTTTATTGGTGTTCAATTTACTAACATACAGAATAACCCCAAGTGCCCGTCACCCATTCACTCCCACCCCCCGCCCTCCTCCCCTTCTACCACCCCTAGTTCATTTCCCAGAGTTAGCAGTCTTTACGTTCTGTCTCCCTTTCTGATATTTCCTGCTTGGGGAATTTTAAAAAAGAAAACCATATCTGGGGGCATTACATGCCAGATTTCAGGTTGTACTACAACCTGTGCTATAGTCATCAAGACAGTGTGGTACTGGCACAAAAACAGACACAGAGATCAATGGAACAGAATAGAGAACCCAGAAGTGGACCCTGAACTTTATGGTCAACAAATATTTGATAAAGCAGGAAAGACTATCCATTGGAAGAAAAACAGTCTCTTCAATAAATGGTTCTGGGAAAATTAGACAGCCACATGCAGAAGAATGAAACTAGACCACTCTCTTGCACCATACACAAAGATAAACTCAAAATGGATGAAAGATCTAAATGTGAGACAAGATCCCATCAAAATCCTAGAGGAGAACACAGGCAACATCCTTTTTGAACTTGGCCACAACAACTTCTTGCAAATTTCATCCATGAAGGCAAGAGAAACAAAAGCAAAAATGAACTATTGGGACTTCATCAAGATAAGAAGCTTTTGCACAGCAAAGGATGCCATCAACAAAACTAAAAGACAACCTACAGAATGGGAGAAGATATTTACTAATGATGTATCAGATAAAGGGCTAGTTTCCAAGATCTATAAGGAACTTATTAAACTCAACACCAAAGAAACAAACAACCCAATCATGAAATGGGAAAAAGACAAGAAGAGAAATCTCACAGAGGAAGACATAGACATGACCACCATGCACATGAGAAAATGCTCTGCATCACTTGCCATCAGGGAAATACAAATCAAAACCACAATGAGATAGCACCTCACACCAGTGAGAATGGGGAAAATTAACAAGGCAGGAAACCACAAATTTTGGAGAGGATGCGGAGAAAAGGGAACCCTCTTACACTGTTGGTGGGAATGTGAACTGGTGCAGCCACTCTGGAAAACTGTGTGGAGGTTCCTCAAAGAGTTAAAAATAGGCCTTCCCTACGACCCAGTAATTGCACTGTTGGGGATTTACCCCAAAGATACAGATGCAATGAAACGCTGGTACACCTGCACCCTGATGTTTATAGCAACAATGTCCACAATTGCCAAACTGTGGAAGGAGCCTCAGTGTCCAAGAAAAGATGAATGAATACAGAAGATGTGGTCTGTGTATACAATGGAATATTACTCAGCCATTAGAAATGACAAATACCCAGCATTTGCTTCAACATGGATGGAACTGGAGGGTATTATGCTGAGTGAAGTGCATCAATCAGAGAAGGACAAACATTATATGCTCTCATTCATTTGGGGAATATAAATAATAGTGAAAGGGGAAATAAGGGAAGGGAGAAGAAATATGTGGGAAATATAAGAAAGGGAGACAAACATAAAGACTCCTAACGCTGGGAAATGAACTAGGGGTGGTGGAAGGGGGAAAGGCCAGGAGGGGGGGGAATGGGTGATGGGTTCTGAGGGGGGCATGTGACAGGATGAGCACTGGGTGTTATTCTGTATGTTGGTAAATTGAACACCAATAAATAGTAAATTTATTGGTAAAAAAACATAATAGGAATAAATTCATGTCAACATGGCTTTAAAATATAGTAAAAAGATATAGATTTAAAAAAGAAGAGGTGATAAACCAGAAACTAGTTTAGATAAGAATAAACAAAAAGAAGAAGACAATTTTATCTTGAAAGAAAAACATCCTAAAAGGAAAACCTTGAGTTGCTTTCCTATGTTCCCCCAGTGCTGGAAGTTCCAGTTCTGTTTGGTCAGGAAATGTGCTGGTCACCTCTTCTTCCAGGTGATCCTCTAGGAAATGCCTGCTGTACAGATTCTCAGATGTCTGTGCCTGGGTGCTGTTCCACCGACCTTGTCATGGAGTCAGGCTCACTATAAGCTGCTCTGTGAGCATTTTGTTCCCTGAAACCTTTCATACCCCTTCTTGGGGTGAGAGGAAAAAAGACAACGCTTCGATCTCCAGCCCGGGAGATGAATGAAGTGGTGATTGACAAATCTATAGATTCCAGTCATGCCTGCCTCCTCCAAGTCTCCCCTAGCAGATGTGGGGAAACACTGAAATGTACAATGTTTAGGTTTCCTCAGGAAGCATCTTTGCTTCTCTTGCTGTCACCCCCTTTTCCTGGATGAAAGGTAAGATTTTTTTCTGCGGTGGCTGGACCCTACGTGGAGAACGTTCAACCCCACATGTGAACGTTATGTTCACATAATCTGCCTTCCAGAGAAAAAAGGAGGATGTGTTCAAGTCCCTTGTATGGACCCAACATGGACCATGGTCTCCTGGCCAAGCCTGAAAGCATGGATGTTGGCGCCTCAAGCTGAACATTCTCCCAGGCTCAATGATCTAGCCCATTTCCCTGAACCAATACATGGGGACTCTGCTGGCTCAAGTGCTCGGGTACTTTCTGGACTCCAGGAATATTGAGACCCCACTCACTTCCTGTGATTCTGCGCCCTTTAACCTATGGCAGGACAGGGAAGTCTCTGGAAGAGCACATCTAAAGATCCAGATTTTGAACTTCAGGGCTCTTTCACTTTCAAGCAACTGGCTCACACATGCTACCTCCCACCCCGCCCATTATCCTCTGATAAATCCCTTCCATTTTGCTTTTCCATATCCACCCTGCTTAATTTTTCACTTTTCTATTTGTAGAGTCACCCATTCTTGCTTAGATTTCAGCTTGAATTCACTAGTGTTCAGAATGGCTTGATAGTTATATAGCTAAGTTTAGGGGACTACCTGACATGAGGACCTCTGCTCCACCAAACATCATTCTTTTGAAAATAATTTTTAAGGGCTTAATCCAAACTAATTCAGATGGTTATTCCATGAAACCTGTCTCTTTACAAGAAATTCAAGTTTCCTTTGCAAATAAATTCAGCTTTATTTAGTGTCATCCAAACTAGAAACTACGAAGCTGTCACTCTTTAAGTGAATGAAAATGAATCTTCAAATCAATCCGTACAAGGAATTGTTATTCTGTAATAAAAAGTGATTAAGCCTTGTGGAGCCTCTATGTCTCAGTTGGTTAACGTTGGTGACTCTTGATTTTTGCCACAGATCATGACCTAAGATTCTTGAGATGAACCCATGTGACAGACACTTGCTGTGCCTGGAGCTTGCTTAAGATTTTCTCTCCCTCCTGACAAAACATGAGAGATACCTATCTCTGGGAAGTGAACAAGAGGTAGGGGGAAGTAGTTGGACGAGGGATTGGGGTGACTGGATGATGGGCACTGAGGGGAGCACTTGGCAGGAAGACCACTGGGTATTATGCTGTATGTTGGCAAATTGAACTCCAACAAAAAAATAAATAATAAATGCTACTTTACAACATACTCAACTTGGATGTTAAAGGAAAAAAATATATACTTTCCTGGAAAAAATGTCTGTTTGAGTAGCTTTCTTATTATGTCCAATTCTGAATTTTTTTTGTTAGTTATGTTTGAACCTCCTAAATTTTCATTGCTCTTTTTACATAGACCTCATAAAGACCCTTTTAGAGATGTGTCAGGGTAGGTTTACACATTTATCTATTCCTTTAGAAACATCTCCAGTTGATGAGCAGGACAGCCATGCTAGGAATATTTGAGGAACATTGGCTTACCTTGGTGGTGAAAAATTTGGGTAATACCCTAAGTGTTTTAAGATGTGGCCATCTCTGAAGGTAGTAGAGTAGTCCCTTCTAGTCTGGGTGCTGAAATTCCTAGATTTATGGGTATTCCAGCCCATAATTTACAGTGAAAGATCCAGTATTGCCAAAGGGAATGGACTGGATTAACATCCTTGCTACTCTGTACTTGCACCAAGGGAACTCACAGGATTGAAAGTGTTTCCTACTTAAATGAATAGCTAAAAATATTTTCTGCTCTTTAAATAGGTTATATCTTAAATAATGAACTGTGTTCCAGCAAAATTTTACTTTCTTTTGAACTCTATATTACTTCTTGTGAAGATTGCAAGCAAATACATGGATACATTTCACATTCTACATTTTTCTTTTTTTGAATGTCATTACTTTGAATCATGAACCATTTTGCTTTCTCAGACTCACCTCTTTCATTTTGATGAATATACATAGCATTCATTAAGGTCTTTTGGATGGCTTGAAAGGTCCATTATTTTTTATTTCATTCTTGTTTTATTATTTTCCTCTTGAAAGAGGGAAAGAGTGTATGTCTTGATGGGGGTATGGGTAGATGTGGATGAAGGGAATGTCTTAGGATCCTTGCTGAGCATGGAGCCTGAGGAATGGTTTGATCTCAGGAGCCTGAGATCATGACCCAAGGAAAAATCAAAGGCCTGGCACTACCCCCATTATCTGTATATGTTGTTGATCATTAATTTACTGTAGAAAAGGGGACCTTGTAGGTAACTTTCCAGATCAGTCCAACGAGCTTTGCTATTCAAAATGGATCATCTGAATGTCCAAATCATGAATTTGTATAAGCAGGTAGCACCAGGTCATACCTGTAACTAAAAGAATTCTAAATTGCATAGGAATATGCCTTGCCTTTTTGGGAGTGTTAGAAAAAATTTCAAATGCATCTCTTCATTAAGCTCAGGTTCTTTTCAACTGTATACTGTTTCCTCACACCTGGCTATGGGACGGGTTGATTTTTAGAGGCAAGTGGCACTTCGGTGCTTCTGGTGAATTGTCATAGAAAATATGATATCTGGAGAAGGGAAGGAGTGGGAAGGAGGGGAAGGAGAAAGAGGACAATATGAATAGAAGTGGAGACAAAGAGCTAGAGGAAGGCGTGTGGGAGCATTTACTAAAGAGGTGCTTCTAGTTTATTCTTGCCTAGCATTGTCAAATTGTTCTTTAGCTTTCGCCAAATGGTTAATGAAAAAAATTTGATGCTGAATTCCTTTGTGAGGCCTCAGTGTATCAATCAAAGGTGCTGCCCATTCATCTTCCTTCTTTTCTAAGATATTTCTCTAGAGAATGAATTTGTTCAGTTCCATTGATCCAAAGTTGGCCTTGAAGACCCAAAACATCATTGGTGAGGTGGTGTGGATCAAGAATTAAAATTGTGAGAACCAGACATAGGAGAAACAGACATGATTTCAGGTAGAGGAGAAGGTTCAGGCTTATACTATCCCAATACAGCTGGTGACATTTGATGGAAATATCACATTTGTGTACCTCATGCCATGAGTACCCAAGAATGACAACTGGACACCATGGAAAAAACAGCCTATGATCTGTCCTCACCAGAAGTCACAACCTCCGAGTGAATACTCTCAGGATACAAAACTGAGACAGTCAGAGAAACTCAACTGATGGGATTGCTGATCCTCAGCAAAGTTCTTCTTCAGGGTGGACTCCAGTCCTGTGAGATCTTCACACTCACTGCTCTGTGAAGAAGGATCAGTGAAGACTCACAGGGCACTATTCCTGCTTCTGTGCTCAGATACTTCTACTTATGACACACAACAGTTTCACACAGCACAGCAAAGCACAAAATGGTAACCAAAAAAGACAGCATAAGGGTACCTAAAGGAATAGTCTGATTCCATAAGAATGCAAAAAAGTGGGAACCAAAACAAGATCCAGGTGCCATACTGAGTACAAACTGCCTTGGAACTACCTCAGAGAACACACTTCAGATCAAGGGCTCTCTCTTCATGGGAGGGCCACTCCCATGGACTCAATAGCTGCCAGGAGCAAGGCACAGTGGGCTTCTCTGAACGCTACCCTTTCTCAAAGTAACAGGAGGCTCTGAAGATGTCCTGTGGACTCCTTGTGATTGCCTGTACAATGAACAATGGCCAACCAAATGAAAATAATACCACTAAACCTAACTCTAACCCTAACACAACCCTAACTCAAACTCTAACTGTTATGGGAACACAAACCCTAACCCAATCCTACCCTTACCCGATCCTGAACCTGAAACGGAAACCGAACCCTAACCCTAAGTCTGAACCCTAAGCCCTAACCCTAACACTCACCCTAAATGCTAACCCTAACCCTAACTGTAAAGCTAACAATAAATCACAATCCTAACCCTAACCCTAAACCTAAACCTAAGCATAGTAGCAATTGGAACTTAGATGTGACATGCCATTGTTTTGGCTGTATGTTTATATTTCATTATATTATATTTCATTAAAATATAATTTCATTATATTTCAACAGTTGAAGTGTCCTTATCTTGACAATAGCCAAATCTTCAAGTTCCTATAAGACCCTGCTTTCAACATGAATAAATTCCTTAGAAACCTACATAATGTCTACCACCGTGTCCTCGACAACACTTAAAATATGGTATCAGCCACCTGTCACACTTGCAGGTGCAGCTCTTTCTTCCTCAAGGATCTTGTCACTGTTGTATAATAAAATCACCTTTTGCACACACAAAAAATTCTCAGGAATTATTTATTAGTCATTTGCTCCTTGACCCAAAACTTCAAATCATATCATTTATATCCCTCATCCCCAGGGAACAAAAGTAAAAGATTAAAAAAGAAAAGATTGCATGTAATTATTTGAGAGCAAAATTAAAGCGTAAAGAAGGGGAGAGGCAGAGTGAGAGGGAGAAGCAGACTGCCTGCTGAGGAAGGAGCTCCAAATAGGGCTCAAGATTCCAGGACCTGGGGATCATGACCTGAGCGAAGGGACAGGCAGACCCTTAACTGACTGAACCAGCCAGGGGCCCCCAAAGTAAAAGGGTTTTACAGACAAAGGAAAAAAAGGAATTCTACATACTTTATTTACTAAGAATTCAGATACAAAGATTGGTGTTGGTAGCAGAGAACTAATCTTGGCTGCACATACCTGGTTTCAAAGTCTATCACTAACCAAACTGTCTTACTATAGCAAGTTAGCAAGTTCCAGGTGTTTGGGCTGAGTCCCTGGAATATTTGCAGTTTGGCCCAGTTCAGACAATCATGGTTCTCCTACCTGTAAGGATGTATATGAGGCCGGTCTCCTGACTGGCCTCCTGTTCCATTTTAAAACAACTTGACATAAGTAATCATTTCACCAATGATAGTGTAATAAGTTGGAAAAGATAATATTAATAAGAAGACAAAAATAAAGCTTGGCCTCATGTCCATGTTATGTTACAGCTACCAAGGTCCCAGTAAAACTTCAAAGAGGAAAGTAAAAAGGATGGATATGCACTGATGCTATCACCTGTACCTTATAGTGTAAATATACATGATTTATAAGTGAAGCACTTGTTCCCACCAGCTCATGGCTGGATGATGGCAAGACCATATAGTGTCCAGCTGAATTACCCATCATTATCAGGAGCACTTGAGATTGTCTGAACCCACCTGTGTAATAAATATTAAATAGTTTTGTATCCCAAGAGATCGGGGGAAAACCTCAGGTCCAATTCAAAAGCTATGGGTGTGTTGGCAACTAAAACACACTCAGACTGGAGTTTCTGAGACAATTCAGTGCAGCTCCCTAAGATGACAGCTGAATTTTTGGATTAGAATACTTCCTGATTCCAGGGCTGAATGTGACCTCTTAGGCATACATGTTATCGGCATAAAGGACCTCAGGTTATAGAGAAGCATCAAGGAACAATTAGGCCTTGAGTGGCATTGAAAAGTCATTCTAGAAAGATGTATGTGACAAAATTACCCTATCAAACGACATATTGCTAAGAGTGGTGGTATTTCTGGAAGAATGCAAGCAGATCAAGTCTCTTCCTCAAGGACTGGTAGTAGAACAACCTGAGGACCTACCTCCATTGTAGAGCCTAATGTTCTAGACCTTGTATCTTTCTCATACTGAAGCAAAGCAACACACTTAGCTCTGAGGGAGTTGTCATATGGTAGGATGTCATCTCAAGTTTCGCTATTTGCTCTGTGGATGGTAGGACTAGTTGATGTACATAAGATAAATCTGTGCAATGGGTAAGGTAAAGAGCAGTATATATGGTAGTAAAGGAAGAACACGGTTCTCCCAAAAAGGGTAACATTTTGGTAATCAAAGATTCCTCAGCCCATTAAGGACCATACCACATGGTCAAACAACCTATAGATAAATGTAGCTAAAAAATTTCTCTGGGGCAGCCTGGGTGGCTCAGCAGTTTAGTGCTGCCTTTGGCTCAGGGTGTGATTCTGGAGACCTGGGATCAAGTCCCATGTTGGTTTCTCTGCATGGACCCTGCTTCTCCCTTTGCCTGAGACTCTGCCTCTCTCTCTCTGTCCCTCTCTCTGTCGCTGTCTCCCTGACTCTCATGAATAAATAAATAAAACCTTAAAAAATACTCTTGTGTAGGGACACTTGCGTGGGTCAGCAGTTGAGTGTCTGACTTCTGTGCAGGATGTGACCCCCTAGTCCTGGGATCAAGTTCAACATTATGCTTCCTGCATAGAGCTTGCTTCTCCCTCTACCTATGTCTCTGTCTCTCTGTGTGTCCTGTGTGTCTCTCAGAAATAAATAAATAAAATCTTTTAAAAATACTCTTTTGTGGTGTGGGGAAATCAATTTGAAACCCCATAAAGCTTCTGAAAAGATGAATGTGGGCCACATAATTGTCCACCATAATAATAGGCCTCCCTGAGGCTAGGATGTCAAAGTGGGTGCCTTTGTTCAGCCCCTGAAGGTGATTGCTTGCATAAGTGAGATGAATAGGCATAGTGGTACCCAAGACCTCTAAGGACAAAGGGATCTAATCCTTAGAACTGGACAGTACATATTGACTGAAAATGTGGAGAAATCCCTGAAATCCCTGAAATTGACTGAAAATGTGGAAAACCCTGAAATTGACTGAAAATGTGGAAAATCCCTGATTTATCTGGGGAAAGAGCACTCTGGATGAGGATGTGAAATGGTGCAGCCGCTGTGGAATACAGGATAGATATTGCTCAAGAATTTGAAACTAGAGTTACCATAGGATACTGCAATCCTGCTTCTAGGAATACATCTCAAAGAAATGAAACTGGGATCTCAGGGAAGTAGTGTCTGCACACACATGTTCCTTGGAGCATTATTATTCACAATTATCCACAACGTGGGAGGAAACTACGGGTGTCTCAACAGATGAATGGAGAAAACAATGTGGTATGTACACACAATGTGCCCATCCTGATGGTTATGAGTTTATATTTCATTGTGGTTTTGATTCGCCATTTCCACTAATGACTAGAGGTGTTAGGCTTCTTTTCATATGCTGTTGGCTGTTTGTATATCTTCTTTGGTTCTCCCTGCAGGGCTGTGGGTGCACCTCAGTCAGAGGTTTTGACTACCAATGAGCCAACCTGAAAGCATCTCATGGTGATTCTTACAACTCAGGGCCCAGATCCTTGGACTTTTGTTCTTCGAAGCAAAAGCCTGAGGACAGGAGAACTTACCCCAATGGGAAGGACCCAGTCAGGCACCTGCCTCAGGCTAATCATATAATTTTGATCCCAAGGTGTTTATGACATCCTTTGAAAAATGACATTATGAGTTGCCTGTGATTGGGACTCCATTGTTTGGGCATTCCTTGTTCTAGGCACCCAGTAACATCTCTTATTTTTTTATTAAAGATTTTATTTACTTATTCATGAGAGACGCACAGAGAGAAGCAGAGACACACAGGGAAGGCAGAGACACAGGCAAAGAGAGAGAAGCAGGCTCTGGGCAGGGAAAATGATGTGAGACTCAATCCCAGGACCCCAGGATCACACCTTGGGCTGAAGGCAGATGATCAAACCCTGAACCCCCAGGTGTCCCAACATCTGTTAATTGAATGATACACATGTGACACATAATTACCTTCTCTTCTTCCAGTTCTAGGGCCCTTTGTTAGCATTCTATTCTGCCACTTGAATTCTGGCTTTCATGATGTGACTACAGAAGTTTCACCATGGCTGGTGGAAGTGAACCAAATTGCAAAGTCTGGGCCATCCCTCCTCCTGGCATTGACGTCCTACAGTCTCAGAATCTGATTCTGAGGAGGAGGCTCACCTGAGGGGTGTCCTTCATCTCCAATCAACTGAACTCTGTGCAAACACTGTAAAAATTAGCCTAAGAGCCTCCTCCCCATGAGGTCATGTGACCACAGACCTTGGCTCTTTAGGCATCTTGAGCAGTGATGTCCCAAGACAAAACACACAGGGAACATTGTCTAATGTATGGAAGTGTTGAATCACTATGCTGTATACCCAGAACCACTACAACATTGTATGTTGACTATACTTCAGTTTAAAATAATAATTAGGAGGGTGGGGAAGATGGCAGAAGTATAGGGTCCCCAAGTCACCTGTCCCCAACAAATTACCTAGAAAAATTTCAAATGATTCTCAAAATCTACAAATTTGGCTTGAGATTTAAAGAGAGAAGAGCTGGAATGCTAAAGTGAGAAGAGTTCACGCTTCTATCCACATAGGAAGATGGAAAAAAAGATAGAAACAAAAGGCATCCAAGAAGGAGGGGCTCCAGGAGGAGCTGAGCTAAGGTCAGATGGCGAGTGCCCCCAGGACAGGAAAGCCCCCTCTCGGAGAAGCAGGAGCTTCACCAATCTTCCTGGATGGTAATGTGCTGGCAGGGAGCTTGGGCAGGATCCCAAGAGGGGTGGGGATGACCTCAGGCTCTCAAGGACAATAACAAAGGAGGGGCGCCCCAGGTGACCAGGCCACACCCCGCAGCTGAGCTCCCTCAGGGGTGCAGCACGTGCCTGTCTGGACCCAGGAGCAGGTCAGAGGCGGCTCCAGCAAAGGATCCACGGGGAGGGAGCTGGTGGCTGGGAATGCGATTCTAGTAGCACAGGCCCATGAGCACTGAGAGCCAGGGACACAGCCCAATATCCCGCGCCTCCCCCAGGACAGGCAGAAGCCAGGAGGGCACAGGACAACAAGGACACTCCTGCCTCCCAGTGGCTCTGAGCTGTGCAGATCAGTGGCCCCTGCCCCCAGAGCATCCAGGACCCTGCAGACTGAGAGTTCCAGTACTTACTATAGGAGCTTAATCCAGGGCTGGAGAGCTGGCTGCTGCCACTGTTGTTGTTCCTCCTGGGGCCTCACACAATAAAAAACCCCAGTGGGCTTCACAGAGGCCTTACAGGATAAACAGGTTAAAGAACTTTCATGAGCCATGCACGAAGCAGGGGCTAAGCAGTTCCCTCAAGTGCTCACACCTGAGAATCAGCACAGAAGGCCCCTCCACAGAAGACTGGCTAGAAGGACAGGGGAAAAGCAGGTTATTGACCAAGCAGCATGGGAAAGTTCCAAGAGGAGTTGAGGGATTTACAGTATACAGAATCAGAGAATATCCTTGTTTTTCTGTTTTATAGTTTTCTGTTTGCTTCCCCCCTCTTTTTTTCTCCCTTCTTCTCTTATTATTTTTCCTTCTTCTTTTTTCTTTTTCTTTTCTTCTTTCTCTTCTCTCTTTTTCTCCTTTTCCCAACACAATTTGTTTTTGTCAAATGCACTGAGCAAAATGACTAGAAGTAAAACATCGCCTCAAAAGAAAGAATCAGGGGAGTCCTGGTGGCACAGTGGTTTAGCGCCACCTACAGCCCAGGCATGATCCTGGAGACCCTGGATAGAGTCTCACATTGGGCTCTCTCCATGGAGCCTGCTTCTCCCTCTGCCTGTGTCGCTGCCTCACTCTCTCTCTCTCTCTCTGTCTCTATGAATAAATAAATAAAGTCTATAAAAAAGAGAGAATCAGAAACAATCCTCTCACCCACAGAGTTACAAAATTGGGATTACAATTCAATGTCAGAAATTCAATTTAGACGCACAATTATAAAGCTACTGGTGGCTCTAGAAAAAAAAGCATAAAGGACTCAAGAGACTTCATGACTGCAGAATATAGATCTAATCATGCAGAAATTAAAAATCAATTAAATGAGATGCAATCCAAACTAGAGGTTCCAATGGTGAGGGTTAACGAGGTAGAAGAACGAGTGAGTTACATAAGGATAAATTGATGGCTAAGAGGGAAACAAGAAAAAGGAGACAAACAATTAAAAGATCATGAGCATAGATTAAGGGAATTAAATGACAGCTTCTGAAAGAAAAGCCTACATTTAATTGGTGGTCCCAAGGGCGCTGAAAGGTCCAGAGGTCCAGAATATGTATTTGAACAAATAATAGCTGAAAACTGTCATAATTAGGGATGGAAAACAGGAATTCAGATCCCAGAAAGAGAGAGATCTCCCCTAAAATCAAAACCCCTAAACACCTCGACATTTAATAGTGAAGTTTGCAAATTCCAAAGATAAAGAGAAGATCCTTAAAGCAGCAAGAGACAAGAAATCTCTAATTTCTATGGGGAGAAATATTAGAGTAATAGCAGACTTTCCCAGATACCAGACCAGCCAGAAAGTTCTGGCATGATACATCAGGGACTTAAATGAGAAGAACATCCAACAAAGCTCTCCTTCAGAATAGAAGGAGAGATAAAGAGCTTCCAAGATAGGCAGAAACTGAAAAAATATGTGACCACCAAACAAGCTCTGCAAGGAATTTTAAGGGGGACTCTGTAAGAGAATGAGGAAGACAAATAGAACAATGCACAAAACAGGGACTGAAGAGGTATCATGATGACAATAAACTCATATCTTTCAATAGTAACTCTGAACATGAATGGCCTAAATGACCCCTCAAAAGGCAGAGAGTTTCAGATTGTATAAAAAACCAGGACCCATCTATTTCCTGTCTCCAAGAGACTCATTTTAGACAGAAGGACACCTACAGCATGAAAACAAAAGTTTGGAGAAACATGTAGCATTCAAATGGTCCTCAAAATAAAGCAGGGTAGCCATCCTTAGATCAGATAAACTAAAGTTTATCCCGAAGACTGTACTGAGAGATTAAGAGGGACACTATATCACACTTAAAGGATTCATCCGAGAAGAGAACTTACCAATCATCAATATATATGCCCCGAATCTGAGAACTGCCAAGTATATCAATCAATTGATAACCAAAGTTAAGACATACTTAGATAATAAACACTTCTACTTCGGGACTCAATGAAGTGCTTTCTACAATTGATAGGTCTTCTAAGCACAACATCTCCAAAGAAACAAGACCTTTAAATGACACACTGGACCAGATGGATTTCACAGATATTTACAGAACTTTACATCCCAACGCAACTGAATACACATTCTTCTCAAGTTCACATAGATCTCCAGAATGGACCAAATACTGTGTCACAAATCAGGTCTTAACTGATACCAAAAGATTGGGATTGTCCCCTGCGTATTTTCATATGAAAATGCTTTGAAATTAGAATTAAATCACAACAAGAATATTGGAAGTATTTCAAACACGTGGAAGTTAAGGACCATCCTGATAAAACATGAAAGGGTCAACAGGAAATTAGAGAAGAATTAATAAGATTCATGGAAACTAATGAGAATGAAAATGCAACCATTAAAATCTTTGGGATAGAGCAAAAGCAGTCCTGAGGGGGAAATACATGGCAATACAAGTATCCGTCCAATAACTGGAAAGAACTCAAATACAAAAGCTAACCTTGCACCTAAAGGAGCTGGAGAGAAAAAAAAGCAACTAGATCCTACACCCAGCAGAAGAAGAGAGTCAATAAAGATTCGAGCAAAACTCCATGAAATAGAGACCAGAAGAACTGTGGAACAGATCAACAAAACGAAGAGTTGGTTCTTTGAAAGAATTAATGAGAGATAAACAATTATCCACCCTTATTGAAAAAAAGAGAGAAAAGACTAAAATTAATAAAATCATGAATGAGAAAGGAGAGAGCACTACCAATACCCAAGAAATACAAACAATTTTTAAAACATATTATGAGCAGCTTTACGTGCATAAATTAGGCAATCTAAAGAAATGGATGCATTTCTGGAAAACCAAAAACTACCAAAACTGGACCTGCAGGAAATAGAAAGCCTGAACAGGCCAATAACGAAGTAAGAATTTGAGGCACTCATCAAAAACCTCCCAAGACACAAAAGTCCAGGGCCAGATGGCTTCTCTCAGGATTCTATCAAACAATTAAAGAAGAAACGTATTACTTGGCCATTAGAAATGACAAATACCTACCACTTGCATCGACATGGGTGGAACTGGAGGGTATAATGCTGAGTGAAATAAGTCAATTGGAGAAGGACAAACATTATATGGAGTCACTCATTGGGGAATATAAACAATAGTGAAAGGGAATAGAGGGGAAGGGAGAAGAAATGGGTAGGAAATATCAGAAAGGGAGACAGAACATGGAAGACTCCTAACTCTGGGAAATGAACTAGGGGTGGTGGAAGGGGAGGAGGGTGGGGGCTGGGGGTGACTGGGTGATGGGAACTAAGGGGGGCACTTGACAGGATGAGCACTGGGTGTTATTCTGTATGTTGGCAAATTGAAAACAAATAAAAAATAAATTTATTATTAAAAAGAAGAAGAAGAAGAAGAAGAGGAAGAAGAAGAAGAAGAAGAAGAAGAAGAAGAAGAAGAAGAAGAAGAAGAAGAAGAAGAAGAAGAAGAAGAAGAAGAAGAAGAAGAAACCATACCTATTCTACTAAAGCTCTTTGGAAATATAGAAAGAAATAGAATACTTCCAAACTCATTCTATGAGGCCAGTATCATCTTAATTCCAAAAGCAGACAAAGACCCCACCAAAAAGGAGAATTATAGACCAATATCCTTGATGAACATGGATGCAAAAAATTCTCAACAAGATACTAGCCAATAGGATACAACAATACATTAGGAAGAGTATTCACCATAACCAAGTGTGACTTCTCCCTGAGATGCAAGGCTGATTCAGCACTCGTAAAAAAAATCAATGTGATTCATCACATCAGCAAGAGAAAAAACAAGAACCATAGGATCCTCTCATGGAGGATGCAGAGGAAGCCTTTGACAAAATACAGCAAGATTCCTGATCAAATCTCTTCAGAGTGTAGGAAACATTCCTCAACATCTTAAAAGTCCAGAGCAAAATTCATTCTCAATGGGAAACACTGGCAGCCTTTCTCCTAAGATCAGGAACAAGACAGGGATTTTCACCACTTTCACCACTGCTATTCAACATAGTACTAGAAGTTTAGCTTTAACAATTAGACAACAAAAAGAAATAAAAGGCATTCAAATTGGCAAAGAAGAAGTCAAACTCTCCTTCTTCATCAATGACATGATACTGTACATAGAAAATGCAACTGACTCCACCCCAAGATTGCTAGAACTCACACAGCAATTTGGCAGTGTGGCAGGAGACAAATTCAATGCCCAGAAGTGAGGGGCATTTCTATACACTAACAGTGAGACTGAAGAAAGACAAATTAAGGAGTCAATCCCATTTACAATTGCTCCCAAAAGAATAAGATACCTAGGAATAAACCTCACCAAAGAGGTAAAGGATCTAAAAACTACAGAACACTTCCGAAAGAAATTGAGGAAGACAAAAACGGATGGAGAAATATTCCATGCTCATGGATTTGAAGAATTAATATTGTGAAGATATCAGTCCTACCCAGGGCAATTTACAAGTTTACAGCAATCCCTATAAAAATACTACGGACTTTCTTCAGAGAGTTTAAACAAAATACTTTAAGATATGTGTAGAATCAGAAAAGACCCGAGTAGCCAGGGGAATTTTATTTATTTATTTTTAACAATACATTTATTTTTATTGGTGTTCAATTTGCCAACATACAGCATGAAACCCAGTGCTCAAGCGGTCAAGTGCCCCCTCAGTGCCCATCACCCAGTCACCCCCATCCCCCCCTTCCACCACCCCTAGTTCACTTCCCAGAGTTAGGAGTTTTTATGTTCTGTCTCCCTTTCTGATATTTCTTACCAGTTTCTTCATCCTTCCCTTCTATTCCCTTTCTTTTTTTTTCCTTCTATTCCCTTTCACTATTATTTATATTCCCCAATGAATGAGAACATATAATGTTTGTCCTTTGATTGATTCATTTCACTCAGCATAATACCCTCCAGTTCCATCCACGTTGAAGCAAATGCTGGGTATTTGTCATTTCTAATGCCTGAGTAATATTCCATTGTATACAGAAACCACATCTTTATCCATTCATCTTTCGATGGACATTGAGGCTCCTTCCACAGTTTGGCTATTGTGGACATTGCTGCTATAAACATTGGGGTGCAGGTGTCCCAGTGTTTCATTGCATCTGTATCTCTGGGGTAAATCCCTAAGAGTGCAATTGCTGGGTCATTAGGCAGGTCTATTTTTAACACTTGAGAAACCTCCTCACAGTTCTCCAGAGTGGCTGCACTAATTCACATTCTCACCAACAGTGTAAGAGGGTTCCCTTTTCTCCCCATCTTCTCCAACATTTTTTGTTTCATGCCTTGTTAATTTTCCCCATTCTCACTGGTGTGAGATGGTATCTCATTGTGGTTTTGATTGTATTTCCCTGATAGCAAGTGATGCAGAGAATTTTCTCATGTGCGTGTTGGCCATGTCTATGTCTTCCTCTGTGAGATTTCTGTTCATGTCTTTTGCCCATTTCATGATTGGATTGTTTGTTTCTATGGTGTTGAGTTTATTAAGTTCTTTATAGATCTTGGAAACTAGCCCCTTATCTGATATGTCATTTGCAAATATCTTCTCCCATTCTGTAGGTTTTCTTTTAGTTTTGTTGACTGTATCCTTTGCGGACCATACAACCCTGAATGCACCCGATCTCGTCAGATCTTGGGAGCTAACCAAGGTAGGGTCTGGTTAGTATTTGAATGGCAGCCAGCATAATTTTAAAAAGAAAACCATAGCTGGGAGCATCACAATGCCAGATTTCAGGTTGTACTACAAAGCTGTGGTCATCAAGACAGTGTGATACTGGCACAAAAACAGACATATAGATCAATGGAACAGAATAGAGAATCCAGACGTGGCCCCTCAAATTTATGGTCAACTAATATTCACCAAAGGAGTAAAGACTATCCACTGGGAAAAAAACACAATACCTTCCATCAATGATGCTGGGAAAAATAGACATCCACATGCGGAAGAATGAAACTACACTACTCTCTTGCACCATACACAAAGATAAACTCAAAATCGATGAAAGATCTAAATGTGAGACAAGATTCCATCAAAATCCTAGAGGAGAACACAGGCAACACCCTTTTGGAATTTGGCCAGTAACTTTTTGCAAGATACATCCATGAAGTCAAGAGAAACAAAAACAAAAATGAACTATTGGGACTTCATCGAGGTAAGAAACTTTTGCACAGCAAGCTATACAGTCGAAAACACTAAAAGACAACCTACAGAATGGGAGAAGATATTTGCAGATGACGTGTCAGATAAAGGGCTATATCCAAGATCTATAAAGAACTTATTAAACTCAAGAATAAAGAAACAAACATGAACAGAAATCTCACAGAGAAAGACATAGACATGGCCAGCAAGCACATGAGCAAATGTTCCACATCACTGGCCATCAGGGAAATACAAATCAATACAAAACAATGAGGTACTATCTCACACCAGTGAGAATGGGGAAAATTTGCAAAGCAAGAAACCATATATTATTTTGGAGAGGATGTGGAGAAAGGGGAACCCTCTTGAACTCTTGGCGGGAATGTGAACTTGTGCAGCCACTCTAGAAATCTGTGTTTAGGTTCCTCAAAGAGTTAAAAATAAATCTGCCATATGACCCAGCAATTGCACTGCTGTGGATTTACCCCAAAGACACAGATGCAATGAAAGGCCCAGACACCTGCACCCCAATGTTTATCGAAGCAATGTCCACAATAGCCAAACTGCGGAAAGAGCCTCAGTGTCCATCAAAAGATGAGTGGATCAAGAAGATGTGGTATATGTATACAGTGGAATATTACTCAGCCATTAGAAAGGACAAATATCCACCTTTTGCTTTGACGTGGATGGATCTGAAGGGTATTATGCTGAGTGAAATAAGTCAGTTGGAGAAGGACAAACATTATATGGTCTCATTCATTGGGGGAATATAAAAATAATGAAAGGGAGTAAAGGGAAATGGAGAAAAATTAGTGGGAAATATCAGAATGAGAGACAGAACATGAAAGACTCCTAACTCTGGGAAATGAACTAAGTGTTGTGGAAGGGGAGGTGGATGGGGGTTGGGGTGACTGGGTGATGTGCACTGAGTTAGGCACTTGATGGGATGATCCCTGGATGTTATATTATATGTTGGCAAAATGAACACCAAAAACATATATTCATATAAAAAAAAGAAACAGGGGATCCCTGGGTGGCGCAGCAGTTTGGCGCCTGCCTTTGGCCCAGGGCGCGATCCTGGAGACCAGGGATCGAGTCCCACATCAGGCTTCTGGTGCATAGAGCCTGCTTCTCCCTCTGCCTGTGTCTCTGCCTCTCTCTCCCTCTCTCTCTGTATGACTATCATAAATAAATAACTAAAAAAAATTTTTTTAAAAAGAAACAAACAATCCAGTCATGAATTTGGCAAAAGACATGAAGTGAAATCTCACAGAGGAAGACATAGACATGGCCAGAAAGCACATGAGAAAATGCTCTGCATCATTAGCCATCAGGCTAATACAAATCAAAACCACAATGAGATACCACCTCACATCAGGGAGAATGGGGAAAATTAACAAGGCAGGAAACCACAAATATTGGAGAGTATGTGGAGAAAGGGGAACTCTCTTGCACTCATGGTGGGAATGTCAACTGGTGCAGCCATTCTGGAAAACTGTGTGGGGGTTCTTCAAAGAGTTAAAGATAGATCTGCCCTATGAACCAGCAACTGTTTTGTTTCTCAAGTAGTTGTTTACTATATTTTGGAGATATAGAGAGATTCTGTGGAGGGAGGAGCAGGAGGTGAGAGAGAATCCACGAAGATTTCCTGCAAATCCTGCTATTGAGCTCAAACCAGTTCCCTGAGTTCAGGAGCTGAGCCAAAATCTTGAATAAGACACTTAACATACCGAGCAACCAGGGACCACTATCCTCACCGTTAATGATATGCTCCTTTGAAGGATTCTCACCTTGCAGCATTTGCCCTCATTCAGGCACTTGACAACTTGGGATTTTTAAGTGTATAATCTCTTTCTTCAGCCCTGCCCAATATTTCTTCATCCTTCTCTTGGTAGGTAGTCCCGTCTACATGGTAAATTTAAAGTATAGATCATAGCCATGTAGTTCATTCAGGGAGATTTCTGACCCACAGCCAATCCTTGAACCAGCCCATTGTCTTGCAGTCAGTCCAGGGAGAAGGCCTGGTCTGTATAAGATAGAGGGTAGGATATTTGGCAACTGTATGTAGCACCTGGTGCTTGGTTTACACCAGAACCATCGGTCCAACTGGTTCAAGCTTCTACTGAATGACCCTTATAAACTCTAGCTACAGGCTCAGGATTCTACCCCATAATTACTGTCCCACCTACACCTCTCTATAACTGAGAGCTTTCCTAACACTTGTCTCACTTTCCTAATTCGGACCCACCAATCAGAAGGATCACCATTCAGAATCACATAGGTTGCCTCACTTCCGGACAGCTCACTATAGCCTCTCCATACAATAGCTTCTCCTCAAGGCATAATTAAAGCTTTCCATTTACCCCTTAGCATGAGTTTGTACCCTTCTGTCTGATGCTGGGGCTCTGCACAACAAAAATAATAGTGGCTGACTCCCTTTCCCTAAGAAGAACTGATGAATATTCTTTGCTATTTTTATTTGGTTGGCCGTTGTTCATTTTACATGCAATCACAAGGGGTCCACAGGACATCTTCAGAGTTTCCTGTTGCATTGAACAAGGGTAGTGGTCAGAGAGGTCCCTGTGCCTTGTTCCTGGCAGCTATGGAGTCCATAGGAGGGAGCCCTCCCATGAAGAGGGAGCCCTGGATCTAAAATGTGTTCTCTGAGGCAGTTTCTAGACACTTTGTACTGAGTCAGGCACCTAGGTCTTGTTTTTCTTCCCATTTCTTTGGACTGTTATGGAATCAGCCCATTCCTTTAGGTCCCCTTATGCTGTCTTTTTTGGTTCCCATTTTGTGCTGTGCTGTGCTGTGTAAAACTGGTGTGTGTCATAAGAATAAGTATCTGAGCATAGAAACAGGAATAGTGCCCTGTGACTCTTCTCTTAGCCAGTCTCACAGAACAGTGAGTGTGAGGATCTCACAGGACTGACATCCACCCTGAAGAACTGAGCTGACCTCACCAATCCCATTAGTTGAGTTTCTCCGACTATCTCAGTTTTTTGTCCTGAGAGTATTCACTCTGAGTTTTTGCCTGCTGTGGTGGACACATCATTGGCTGCTTGTTCAATGGTGTCCAGCTGTCATTTTTGGGACTCACAGTATGAGGTACACAAATGTGATATTTCCATCAAATGTCACCAGCTATATTGGGATAATAGAAACCTGAACCCTATCCTCTACCTGAAAAAGTGTAGGTTTCACCTATGTCTGCTTATCACGATTTTATTCCTGATCCCACCACTTCATCAATGATGTTTTGGTTCTTCAAGGCCAACTGTGGATTAATGGAACTGAACAAATTCATTCCTAGAGGAATCTCTTAGAAAAGAAGGAAGATGAATGGCCAGCACTGTTGGTTGATACACTGAATCAAAAAGGAATTCAACTTTGAAAGTTGTTTCATTAACCATTTGCTTGGCCAAAGCTAAAGAACAATTTGACAATGCTAAGCAAGAATAAACTAGAGGCACCTCTTTAGAAAATTCTCCCCTCGCCTTTCTCCAGCTGTTTGTCTGTCTCTACTTCTATTATTATTTTCCTGTGTCTCTTCCTACTGAACATCCTTCCCACTCCTCCCCAACTCGCGATACCTCATTTTCCCCGAAAATTCACCTGAAGCACCAAAGTGCCATTTGACTCTAAAATTGACCCCACACATAGCCAGGTGTGAGGAAACAGTATACAGCTGAAATTTGAATCTGAGCCTAATGAAGAGATGTACTTAAATTTTTTCCTAACCCCTCCAAAAAGCCAAGAGATATCCCTATGCCATTTAGAATTCTTTAAGATGAAGGTATGATCTGGTGTTACGTGACCAATATCAGCTTATACACACTCGTGGTTTGGATATTCAGGTGATCCATTTTGAATGGCAAAGCTTATTGGACTGTTCTGGAAAGTTACCTACAAGATCCCTTATTCTACAGTAAACTAGTGGTCATAGATGTATACAGAGAATGAGGGGAGTGGCTAGATTTTTTATTTTGCCTTGTGTCATGATCTCAGACTCCTGAGTTCAAGCCCCTCCTCATGCTCCATGCTGAGCAAGGATCTGGCTAAAGATTCCCTTCCTCCTCCTCTATCCACACCCCTATCCAGACTTACACTCCTTCCCTCTATCAAGAAGAAAATAATAAAACAAGAATGAAATAAAACATAATTGAGCTAAAAAAATAATTGTGCTTTCAAGGCATTAAAAAGACCTCAATAGATGCTATGTGTATTCATCAAAATAAAAGAGGTGAGTCTGAAAAGGCAATATGGTTCATGATTCAAAGTATATAACATATTCAAAAAAAGAAAGCTATAGAATGTGAAATATATCCATGTATTTGCTCTGAATCTTCACAAGAAGTAATATAGAGTTCAAAAGAAATTATAATTTTGCTAGAACACAGTTAATAGTTCATCTTATAAATAAGATATAACCTATTTAAGGATGGGAAAATGTGTTCAGTTTTCCATTAAATAGAAGAAACTTTCAGAATCCTGTGAATTCCCTTGTTGCAAGTAGACACTAGTAAGGATGGTTATCCAGTCCATTTCCTTTGGTAATACTTGTTCTTTCACTGTAAATTCAGAGCTGGAATATTCATAAATGTAGGAAATTCAGCACCCAGACTAGAGGGCACTACTTTACTACATGCAGAGATGGTAACATCTTAAAGAACCCAGGATATTACCCAAGTTTTTCACCACCAAGGTAAGGTAAATGCTCCTCAAATTTTCATAGCAGCCTTGTCCTGCTCTTCAAATGTATCTGAAGGAAGAGACAAATGTGAAAAACTTCCCTGACACATCACTGAAAGTGGTCTTATGAGGTCTATGTAAGAAGAGCAATGAAACTCTAGGAGGTTCAAACTTTTAATTAACTTTTAAAAAATTCAGAAGTGGACAAAATAAGAAAGCTACTGAAACAGGCACCTCAACCATCTTCTGGAAGTAGTCAATCATTGGAAAAAGGCATTGACCCAAGACTTTCAGCACAGGCAAATGATGATAGATATTGGGCAGCTTCCACCCAAGATAATGGGACAAGATTGTCATCTAATTCATTTCAATTTTCTCTTAGCTCAGTTAAAATAATTCTTCTCTCTTTCCTCAGACCTTTTGTGGCCCTTCATCCAGAATGACCCATTGCCCCCATTTTCTTCTTATTATACTTGCTATACTAATAATAATCATTGCCAGATGAGAACATAGCTAAACAGGGTCCATGACTCCCTGTTTTTCTGACTGCTGGATATGGCATTCATCACTGAACCTCATGGTAAATCCCTCTGGGAAATGTGTATTTCATCCAATGAAATGAATCACCAAGGCTGGAATTTCCAACTTATGTGTGTATTTCCAAATAAGGCCACTTTTGTTTGTTCAGGCACAAGACATGGAGGAATTACTATTTATGCGAATATTAGAAAACTGTTCCCATAGGAGGAAATTGCACCAATCAGGAAGCCAGAAAAGGAGCGATCTCTAATTATGGCAAATGCTACTGGTAATACAATGTATATCCCAGATGGAATACGGATCAGCTGAATCCATATTGGGATTCAATAGAGATGGGATTAATAGAGAATGACGATCACATTGCCCTAGATATCCTGTTGGCTGGGTTTGGAGGAATCAGTGTTATTGTTAACAACTTCTGTACTTGGACCAATAAAGTCGTGTAGGCCAAACAAGCTGTGAGGTACATTAAGGAAGGATCTGTCTAGCTTTCAGGTTAATTCTTATGGCTTCCAGGATTTTTTCTCTTGATCTGGTTTGGGCAAATGTCATTCCTCATTTTGAAGCACTTTTTTATGTACTCTTAACTTGTTTATTGTTCGTTAGTTTGCTTTCATCGTAGACATAGCCATGGTCTATTGCATTCTATCTGGAGCCTTAACGGCTTCTATCCAGATGATCTAGCATGACATGAATAGTCAAGAAGATCTTCCAATTCAGCTGAATATGAAGATGACTAGACCATATGCAGCAGCACATGTGGGTCTCTGTTTTCTCTGAGTGAGTCAGCCTCTCCCAAGTGAGACAAGGACCAAAATGGGAACTGCAAATAGAAAATACACACAGGCATTGCTGAACAAAGGTAAATTTGAACACTGGCATGAACTCATCAGTAACACGTCAAGGAAACCAACCAATTCACTAGGCTTTCCTACTTACAGGAAGTCAGAACAGTATCTTGTGTAAGCAGCCCAGGGAGATAACCAATAGCCCTTGTCATAATTGATCACATTATTTGTCTGTGAGATAGTCCCTGATTATTCTCCCTTGGCAACAATCCACCAGCAGAAGATCCCAAACCATGACAATGGAAGCCCTGCCATCAGATTCCCAACCCTGTTCCCTGCATACCACGCATGACTGTTCAGTTGCATTCAATGGTCCAAACCCAGCTCAGAATTCAGGGGGACACCAGTAGGTTAGGTGAGGTGATCAGCACCAGGTATACTATAGAAACAGAGATGCCAGGCGCAAAGCATCAGGTTGGGACCGTGTCCTCCAGAGTGATAATCATCCATGAGAGACACACAGAGAGAAGCAGATGGAGAAGCATGCTCCATGCAAGGTGTTCAAAGTGGGACTCGATCATGGCTCCTAAGATTGTGCCCTGAGATGAAGGAAAATACTCTACTGCTGAGCCACTCAGGTGTCCCTAGAATGGTAATCATCCAAATGTAGAATGGAATAGAGGCACAGAGGTAAATTAGGGTTAAGTAAGAAATAGAAAAAAGGAATGCTCAATGACAGATGTAAGTGTCATGCATATGGCTGGGGTCTGTGTCCTAATCCTCAGGATTTGTAAGACAGACTTTTGTGTACATTGGGCCAGTAACAGACACAGGATGCCCTTGGGAAAGAGATAATGGAGTCACAGCTGATGAGTGAACTTGGATCACTGCTCCTAGGATTGTGTCTCTGAACCTGGAGTACTACTCTGTCCTCGCCACTGCATTCCTCCAGGGACCAGGATCTGTTTCCCAGGAGGAGAGGAGAAGATCTATATCTCAGGATGATTTTCTGTCTCTGATTTTATAAGTGAGGCCAACAAGCAGCCTCTGAACCACCCTGTCCCTCCAAGAAACAGTCACTGTCCCCAAGACATTATGTTGGGCATATTGACTGCCTCCATGCTCAACCCTCGCTCCACGAACTCATTCCTGTCACATTATTCCTGCCCTTTTCTCTTCTCTGAGTTGGCCTTCACCTTGGTGTTTCTCTATAATATCAAAAAAGCAGAGAGGAGTGGTCATGGGTATGTTGACACACTCCCTTAGCAAACAATCAATCAGTTAATAAATCTTGCCAAATCCGGGACACCTTCATGGTTTGAATGCTGCTTGGAGAATGAATACAACTCTGCACAACCTGTCACTAGCCTGTGCCTTCTCTTTCCTCCATGTCTTGGAAGACAAGGAGCTTCACCCAACCCTTCCTGCCCATGGCACCTTTGGCCACAGAGAGAGATGAATATATTAGCAGTAATATATCTCGTTCAAAATCCCCCAGTCTGCAGGTGAAGGTAGGGAAAAGTCAAACCTTGTCTCCTGCCCCTGGGAAGGGTACCAGCCCTTGATGTCCTTTTGGTCCTCTGTTTCTTTTTCCTCTTAATGTGTAGTCCACAGCTCTGCACTCCTTGGTCAGCGATGGAATCCATGGGGCATCTGTCTCTAGATCCCTAGAACCCTCAATCTTTGTATCACTCATTTTAAAAATCACATGCTGCCTAGCTTTCCAGAAATCACCACTGGGGGAAACCACGATGTAGATATTAAGGATCTCCAGTAACAAGAAATATGATTCTGAGGAAAATAATTGGTGTTTTCAATGAGGCAGAATATCTCTCTCTCTCCATGGGGGAAATATCAACATCTGTAGTGCAATCCAGTTCAATTTAAAGAGTATGTGTTGCATACAGGAGTCATATTGCAAAAGGATCCTCAAATCATGATTGAGAAAATTAATTGATATTATTGTTAATTCAACTAAAACAACTACCCTGAATTGTTTCCTTGTAATGGTCTCCACAATAAGCCAAGAATCCAATTCAAATTGTAGGCCTTCCAGGATGTGAATGGCTATCCTGCTATCACGTACTGAATGTCTGAGTCTTACGCCATGCCACCTTCCATCTGCCCTCCTAGGTGGGAACCCAAATACCTACCATAACAGTAATACCATGGACAAGACCTTGTGCTTCTCTTCATCTGTTTCTTGTCCCATCAGAGACCACAACTGGCTTGGTGATAGCAAGCTGCCTTTCCTTAAGGGAAGCCTTTTTCTGACTTTTGGCTGCACTTTCTAAAGGAAAATATTAGACCATGGTGGGTGAAATCTGGACGGAGATTGCTCCAACTCTGTCTAAATAGCCTTTCTCCTCTTCGGTTCACTCCAGAGATGGGCATGGAATGTAGCTGCAACTGGAGCTGCATGTAAAAGCCCTCTGAAAAAGGGAGAGGATTCTTTCTCAAGATCCTTTAGTCAAAAGGTTTGGGAACAAGAGGAGGGAAAGGACTGAAGTATCAGTGGGGAAATATCCCTTTCATCCTGAAGGAACTGATGAAGCAATTATCCTGGGATCAGTGTAGTTTCCAGTGTGCAGAGTCCCACATGTGGAGGATCAGGAACAAGGCTTAAAAGTATTACTGATACCAAATATAAGGTGGAAGTTTAGAGTATCCCCCACAGAACATAGAGATGTGGACAAGATGCATTGGATAGTGTGTAAATGGTTTCGTGCCAAAGACTGACTCCCCATCTGCTGGCACATAGAAGTGAAATTGTCAACATCCTTGTGGATTTGGGCTAGCAAAACCCATATTTTGGAGATAACCAAGTATATACTATACAAATGATTCAATGGAAGATACCATGGAGATTCATTCACTGAGTTGATTGAGGATTAAATATTCTAGCGGCACCTGGGTGGCTTTGTCACTTAACTGTCAATGGCCTGGGTTCCAGCAACATAATATCACAATGGTCACTTTCCCTCTGGTCTCATTTTAATGGGGGCACCACGATGAGGTGGAAATGCTCAAAGATGCAGACATGGTCATCTTCTGTAGTAAAACTGGCCGATTGTTTCCTGTTATATTTAGAAGAGACATAGTTGCCTCATTCTGGCCTCTGAGGGCTGCTGCCTTCACAATGGATCCCAGCAATCCTGACCTGTAGCATAAGTATCCCTGTGTAACCCTGAGGTGCTTAGTGACTGGCTCCTGACCAATGCGATATGGCCAAACAATGGCATGTCACGTCTAAGTTCCAATTGGAATTATGCTTATGGTTAGGTTTAGGGTTAGGGTTCGGGTTAGGATTACGATTTAGGGTTAGGATTAGGATTAGGCTTTGGGATAGGGTTAGGGTTTAGGATGAGGGTTATTGTTAGTGTATAGGGTTTAGGGTTATGATAAGGGTTAAGGTTTAGGGTTAAATTTAGGGTTGGGATTAGGTTTCAGGTTCAGTTTCCGGCTCTGGTTTGGGATGGTTTAGGGTCAGGTTAGGGTTCGTGTTTGTTTTAGGGTTAGAGTTGTGGTCAGGTTTCTGTTTCGGGTTCCAGTTAGGTCTTACGGTTTGGGTAATGGCTCATGTTCAGTTTAGGGTTAGTGTTCGGTTTCATGTTAGGGTTAGGTTTTGGGTTCTGGTTAGTGTTAGCATTCATCTTATGTTTGGGGTTAAGTTTCGGTTTCGGGTTCAGGATTGGGTTTGCGTTAGGACTCAGGTTAGGGTTAGCATTAGGTTTAGGGATGTTAGGGTTTGGGCTTGGGTTAAGGTCAGGATTAAGCTTCAGGTTATGGAATAGGGTCTGTTTAAGAATAGGGTTCGAGTTAAGATTAAGGACCCCATCTGCTGCTGTATATGACTCATTCGTCTCTTCACAGGAAGCCCCTAAAATGATGCCGTCCCAATGGAAATCAAGAGACCTATGAGATCCAGGGCTCTGAGAGTCGCTCCCCAGTAACAACCACAGGAGTCTCACAATGTGCTCTGTGGAGGCATCAAGGTTCTCCTTCTGGATCCAAAGACTTATCCGAGTTTTACTTGATATTTTAAAATCATTTTTAAGGGAATTTATGAAATTCTAAGAGAGAGAGACAGGATAAACAGGTTGAGCTGCAGAGTGAGCAGGAGAAGCAGGCTCCCAACTGAGCAGGGCTCAAAGCCACGAGCCTGGGATCATGACCTGACCTGAAGGTATAGGTCTTACTGACTGATCCACCCAGTGCCCTTAATATCATTGTCCACCCTAACGGTCCAAATGTGGGTGGATCCAGTATTCCCATGAGGCAGACATGAAGATGTCACATCTAAATAACTGGACATGCATGCCTATGATGGGTAGAGTGATTGACTCCCTGACACTCGATTAGACTTGAGACTGAGTCATGTTATCTATTTAGTGACTTCAATAATCTTAGTGACTGGAAATCTGTCTAATCATAGGTGCTTAAACTATATTCTTGGATGAAGGATTCCCAACCTTCATCCCAACCCCAGCATTTTCACTATATTGAATGCACCTTGAGCTGTTCTGCCTTCCCCCAGTCCTCTCCTCTGGGCAGATAAAGGACAAGAAACAGGACAAGTTAGATGGAGTCCCAGAAGTCCTTTGCAAACAGGAAAACTGCCTGCTTTCCACAGGCTCCTGAGGGTTGATGTGGGAGCTTTCATGCTGGGCAGAGACAACTGCTACACATTAATATGCCCAGCATCCCTTTTTACAGGGCCAGACACCACATAAGTATACACCATGTTTTCTCCTAGGATTTCCCACAGTACCCCCATGAGGTTCATCCTCTTAGCACAGCACTTTTCAGAGGAGGAAAAGGAAGCTCAGAGAGATGCAGTGACAGTCCCAAAATATACTGGTAGTAGAGATGACCCTCAGCCCCTGTGCTGTGTATGGTGTGGTGACTCACCAATGGATCTGCTGGCCTAGGACACACTGTGGTGAATACCTGGTAGATACAGGAAATTTTTCTGTTGATTGTGAGGTTTCCATACTGGAAGGATGGCACCAGGGACTGTATAAAAGTATTCATTCTGCCTTCCTTGAGCATCAGTGTGGTCCAGGCCTCAACAAGCTAAGATCTAATGATTTCTTTTCACTTCTTACAACGAGGGGCATTGTAGTTAACTTCCAAATCATGAAAAAGTGGGAAGATCAGGGTCTGTCGCTCAGGAAGGGCATGTTACTCTTTATGCACTCTACACAAGCACACACACATGCATACACACACAAACACACACACAATGAGGAGTAAAGAAGTGTGAGTTGCCTCACCTGAGATCACAGTGTGTTCTGCTCTGCAGTGGGCTGCCCCAAGTTGCCTTTTGCTACCTGTTGAGGTCTCCAGACACAACCAGCAGCATTGGAGATAAAGGATGAGCTGACGTCAACAGTAAGATGAACATTTCTCTGTCAGGACTCTCCTGAGCCCAGAGATCCTGAATGTAGGACAACAGCAACAAAACATCATGTTCTCTTGACCATCTCCAGTTATGTGAGCTGGGAAGCGGGAATTTCTAGAATGCAGTGTCCTGGTTACCAGAGTTCCAAAACAGTTGTCGGCCTATCACCAAGGAAGTGAAGTCACTTCTTCAAGATTCCAACCTCTGGGCCCCTTCCTTCAGTCAGCCCTATCCATGACCCCTTCTGGTCAGATGACTGCTTACCATTGTCATCGCCTTCACTGACATCATGAGCCAAAAATGCCATAGCCACAACTCTCTCTCCTAGTTTTTGGAGATGGAGCTGAATTTGGAACTTTATTTTTCTACTTGCTTTCCTGGTTCTGTGTCCTGTCTAACCCACGGTGTCTCTCACATATTCCCCACTTTCCCAACCTGCATGGTGGGAGAATCAGGCTATAGTCTACTTCTTAGAGAAATCATCAGGAGTCTATTGATATTTATTTCGCATATGAGCTGGCATCCTGTGTATCTGAGGTGCAGATTTAAGGATAGAAAATTGAAAAGAAGCACTGGGATGTGGCCTGGAGTGCCACTAGAATGTGCCCTGGGTTCCAACAATGTAATATCACAATGGTCACTTTCCCTCTGGCCTCATTTCAATGGGGTCACCACGATGGGATTGTATAGCTGCCCATAATACGTTTTTAAAATTGTTTTTATTTCCTTGATGTTGGTGGCGATCTCTCCTTTCTCATTCATGATTTTATTAATTTGAGTCTTCTCTCACTTTTTTTAATAAGGCTTACTAATGGTTTATCTATCTTATTAATTCTTTGAAAGAACCAACTCCTAGTTTTGATGACTTGTTCCACAGTTCTTCTGTTCTCTATTTCATTGAGATATGCTCGAATATTTATTACCTTTCTTCTGCTGCTGGGTGTAAGATATATTTGCTGTTTTTTCTCCAGCTCCTTTAGGTGTAAGTTTTGCTTTTGTATTTGAGTTCTTTCCAGTTTTTGGATGGATGCTTTTATTGCAATGTATTTCCCCCTCAGGACTGATTTTGCTGAATCCCAAAGAATTTGAATGGTTGTATCTTCATTCTCATTAGCTTCATGAATCTCTTAAATTCATCTCTAATTTCCTGGTTGACCCTTTCATCTTTTAGCAGGATGGTCCTTAACCTCCAAGTGAGTGAAAACCGTACAACTTCTTGTGATTTAGTTCTAATTTCAAAGCATGTGGTATGAAAATATGTAGGGGACCATCCCAATCTTTTGGTACCAGTTAAGACCTGATTTGTGGCCCAGTATGTGGTCTTTGCTGTAGAAAGTTCCGTGTACACTTGAGTAGAATGTGTATTCAGTTGCATTTGGATGTAAAGTTCTGTAAATATCTGTGAAATCCATCTGGTCCAGTGTATCATTTAAAGCTCTGGTTTCATTGGAGAAGTTGTACTTAGAAGATCTGTCAATTGTAGAAAGCGCCACATTCAAGTCACCAAGTATAAGTGTATTATTATAATAGTATTTCTTTTTTTTTAAGATTTTATTTATTTATTCATGATAGTCACAGAGAGAGAGAGAGAGGCAGAGACACAGGCAGAGGGAGAAGCAGGCTCCATGCACTGGGAGACTGACGTGGGATTCAATCCTGGGTCTCCAGGATCGTGCCCTGGGCCAAAGGCAGGCGCCAAACCGCTGCACCACCCAGGGATACCTATAATAGTATATCTTATCTTTGGTTAATAATTGATGACATACTTGGCAGCTCCCACATTCAGGGCATAAATATTGATGGTTGCTAAGTCCTCTTGTTGGATCGGTCCTTTATATATGATATAGTGTCCCTCTTCATCTCTCACTATAGTCTTCGGGATAAACTTTAGATTAACTGGTATAAAGAAGGCTATCTCTGCTTTCTTCTGAGGACAATTTGTTTTTTTTTTTTTTTTAAATTTATTTATGGTAGTCACACAGAATGAGAGAGAGAGGCAGAGACATAGGCAGAGGGAGAAGCAGGCTCCATGCACCAGGAGCCCGACGTGGGATTCGATCCTGGGTCTCCAGAATCGTGCCCTGGGCCAAAGGCAGGCGCCAAACCACTGCGCCACCCAGGGATCCGGACAATTTGAATGGTACATGTTTCTCCAACATTTATTTTCAGGATGTAGGTGTCCTTATGTCGGAAATGAGTCTCTTGTAGACAGAAAATAGATGTGTCTTGCTTTTTTATCTAGGCTGAAACTCTGTGCCTTTTGATGGGGTCATTAAGCCCATTCACGTTCAGAGTTACTATTGAAAGATATGAATTTATTGTCATCATGGACCAATCCAATCCCTGTTTCTGTGGATTTTTTCCTTGCACTTCTTCTATTACAGAATCCCCCTTAGTATTTCTTGCAGAACTGGTTTGGTGGTCACATATTATTTCAGTTTTTGCCTCTCTTGGAAGCTTTTTATCTCTCCTTCTATTTTTAATGAGAGCCTTGCTGGATAAAGTATTTTTGGCTGCATATTCTTTTCATGAGGATCCTGAATATATCCTGCCACCCCCTCTGGCCTGCCAGGTCTCTGGGGAGATGTCTGCTGTTAATCTAATAATTCTCCCCAGTAAATTTTGGGATTTCTTGTCTCTTGCTGCTTCAAGGATATTCTCCTTATCTTTGGAACTTGCCAGCTTCACTATGAAATGTCAAGATTTTGAGTGGTTTTTATTGATTTTAGGGTGGGGTCTCTATTTTCTGGATCTGAATGCCTGTTTCCCTTCCCAGATTAGGAAAGTTTTCAGTTATGATTTGTTCAAATACATATTCTCATCCTCTGACCCTTTTGGCATCCTTGGGAACCCCAATTAAACAGAGATTTTTCTTTCTGAGGCTGTCATTTTTTTTTCCCTTAAAGGATCCTCATGATCTTTCAATTGATTTCTCTTTGCCATCAACTTGTCTTTTATGTCACTCACTTGTTCTTCTACTTCATTAACTTTTGTCGTTAGGACCTCTAGTTTAGATTGTATTTCATTTAATTGATTTTTAATTTGTGCCTTATTAGATCTAAATTTGCAGTCATGAAGTCTCCTGATTCTTTCATGCTTTTGTCTAGAGCCACCATAGCTTTATAATAGTGCTTCTGAATTGGCTTTCTGACATTGAAGTATAATCCAAATTTTGTAACTCTGTAAGTGAGAGGACTGTTTCTGATTCTTTCCTTTGAGATGAGTTTTTCCATCTAGTCATTTTGCACCATGCAGAGTGGCCAAAAACAAGTTGTATTGGGAAAAGGAGAAAAAGAGAGAAGAACAAAAGAAAGACAATAAAAAGATTAAAAAAAAGGAAAGGAAAAAAAGATAATAGAAGAAAAGAAGAAAAAAAGGGGGGGGGGGAAGCAAACAAAACAAAAAACAAGGCATGGTATCCCATGATTCTATATACTGTAAAACTTCAAAATCTCCTAGAACTTTCCAGTGCTGCTTGGTCAATAACTTTCTTTTCCCCTACCCATGTAGCTGGTCTTCTGGGGGATGGTCCTGCTGTGATGATTCTCAGGTGTGAATACTGGGGGGAGCTGTGCCCCCTGCCTGGTGTACTTCTCAGTAAAAGTTTTTTATCCTGTTTATCCTGTGAGGTCACTGTGAGACTAAGTGGGAGTCATTTATCCGTGAGGCCCCAGGAGGAACAACAACAGTGCAGCGGCCAGTTCTCCAGCCCTTGAGTCAGTTCCTGCAGTAAATACTACAGATCTTATTCTGCAGGAGCCTGGATGCTCCGGGGGTGGGGTCGCCGATCTGAACACCTCAGGGCCACCCAGTGGCAGGAGCGTCCTTGCTGTCCTGTGCCTCCCGGTCTCTGCCTGTCCACCAGGAGTGATGGATCCTGGGCTGTGTCCCCCGGGACCCTGGGCTCTGGGGCCTCCACTGCTGGAATCAAGCTCCAGGTGCTGTACAGCCCCCTCCATGTGGAGTCGCCTGAGAGTTGCTCCCATGCCCAGCAGCCCGCATGCTGCAGCATTTTAGGGAGCCTGGCCATGGTGTGTGATGTACTTTCCCCCAGGGCGCATGTCCTCCATTAGTTCCCCTGGGAGCCTGAGGGCATCCCCGCCCCTCCTGTGATCCTGTTACAGATCCCTGTGAGTGTTTTTCCTTCCAGAAGATTAGTGAAGCTCCTGCTTCTCTGGGATGGGGCTTTCTTGTCCTGGGAGAAATTGACTTGTGGCCTTAGCCCAGCTTCTCACTGGGCCCCTTCCCCTTGGATGCCTTTTATTTCTTAATTTTTTTTCCTGTCTTCCTACCTTAATAGAAGTGTGAACTCTTCTCAATGTGGCATTCCAGCTGTTCTCTCCTTAAATCTCAGGCCGAATTCATAGATTCTCAGGATGGTTTGAAGGTTATCTAGGTAATTTGGTGGGGACAGGTGACTTGGGGACCCTACTCTTCCGCCTTCTTGCCCCCTCCCTCCAATATGTATTATTGGATGAAGGAATCCCAACCAACACTTTCTATATACTTAGTGGAGCTTGAGCAGCTTAGTGGAGCTTGAGCAGCTCTGCCTTTCCACAAAGACCTCTCCTCTGGGCATATAAAGCAAAAAAGCAGCACTGGTTAGATGGAATCCCAGAAGTCCTTTCCAAACAGGAAAACAGCCTGCTTTCCACGTGCTTCTCTAAACCCACAGTGCCATGGGCTCATGAGAATTGATGTGGAGAGCTTCTTCACTGGGGAGAGAATTGCTACACATGAAGATGCCCAGCAGCCCTTTCTAGCTAGGCACAGATATGTCTATGCAATGTTTTCTCCAAGGATTTCCCACAGCAGCCCCATGGGTTTCATCCTCTCCACAGCACTTTAAAGAGGAGCAAAAGGAAGCTCAGAGATGTGAAGTGACAGACCCAAAATATACCATTAGTAGAGGTGAACCTCAAACCCAGTGCTGTGTATAGGGTGGTCACTCACCTGTGGAACTGCTTGTGCGGGACCTATTGGGCTCTGGTGAACACCTCGTAGAAACAGGAAATGATTGTGTTCTTTGAAAGGGGTCTCCCCTGGAAGCATGGCAACAGGGACTGCATAAAATTATCCATTCTGCCTTCCTTGAGCATCCGCATGTTCCAGGCCTCACCCAGAGACAGAGTTGATGATTCCTTTTCACACCAGAGGCACAGGAGGGGCACTGTAGTCAGCTTCCAAACCACAAAACACTGAGACTATCAGGGTCTGGCGTTCAGAAAAAAGACAACCATCCCTTCGGGAAGTTGTACAGGACAAAGGACTTCAGTGCCAACACAGGAAAAGGTTCTAGGCTTCCAAGTAACATTGGTTTGAGGGGATACATGGAAAAAAAGTGGTAACTTCAACACATTCTGTTATCTGAGTAACAGCATTTCTCTCAACTAAGAGCTTTTACAAAGACCAATATACCATGGAGTCATCTGTAAACATCCCTACTACAGATAGAATACAGAGGGTTAGAACCTCAAATGCTGCTGAAGATCACATATGTTGGGACTGAGAAGAGACCAAAGCATGGGACACATGGCATTTCCCCTAAGCTGAAGTAGCTTGGTCTGTTCCTGACATAGAGAGAAAGGGTCAGGGGAGAACCACCTTCTTTGCAGGCCCCAGGAGAGTCAACTGTTTCTAGGCTGGGTGTTTGGCTTGACCTGATCAAATGGGTCCTGACCTTGACTATGAATGTGACCTGTTTTCAGCCCAGATCCACAACTGATTTAGTTGGTGAGCTGATTCACTTGTGTTTGTCAGTGTGAGATGAAGTAATCTATCCCTTGGAGCAAATCATTGAAGATTTCTTGTGTGGATTCCTACAAAAAAGACAGAGCCAGCTACTTGGGTCAGGAGTTATCAGAGGCCTTCCACTGAATCTGAAGTTCCAGGATATGGTGGATATAGCAATATAACACTCAGGGGGGACACATCAGCTCTTCCTTGCAGCACTGCAGAAATGAAAGAGAATGGCATTGGTAAAGTGCCAAGGACCTTGCAAGGCTGAGTCACTTTGGCAGACTGCCCATTGATGGAGTACTATACAGATCTATAAGGGCATAACTCATGACCTGCAGAGCCTACAAAGATCTGATGTGTTCTGACAGACAACAAAGACAACAAAAGATAGAAAATATATTGAATGGCTTAATCTTACCAGTCCTTTAGTGTTAAATCACTCTCATTAGTGTGATGTTTTGTTAAGGCTGAAGATGTTCTACAAGGACTGTAGAGCTGTGTTCTACACGGGATATCTGGGACGCATAGGTGAAATAATAAAAATAGTAGTAAAACACAAAGATATGGTCTTTGTGTCTTTACACATATGGTCTTTACAATCACTCTACCCATCGGGGACACCCATGTCCCCAGTTTGTTCTATGTGACATTTTCATGGCCGCCTCATGGAATGAGTGGAACACACATATTTGTACCATAAGGATGGACGAAAAGATCTAGTAAGGGCAATTGGGGAGATGGAGCTTAATTGAGATCATTATTTCTCTGCTTGGTTTCCCAGTTCTGTGTCCTATCTAACCCACGGTGTCTCTCACATAGTCCCCAGTTTGCCAATCTGCATGGTGGGAGAAGGCTAGAATGTACTTCCTAGGGACACCATCAAGAGTCTATGAATAATATTTATAATGCATGTGAGTTGGTATCCTGTGTATCTGAGGAGCAAATTTAAGGATGGAAGTTTGAGGGATTCCTGGGTGGCACAGCAGTCTGGCGCCTGCCTTTGGCCCAGGGCGCGATCTTGGAGACCCGGGATCAAATCCCACTTCGGGCTCTCAGTGCATGGAGCCTGCTTCTCCCTCTGCCTATGTCTCTGCCTCTCTCTCTCTCTCTCTCTCTCTCTCTGTGTGTGTGACTATCATAAATAAAAATTAAAAAAAAGGATGGAAGTTTGAGAAGAAGGGGTGGATGTGGCATGGAGTATCACTTGATGGTGGCCTGGGTTCCAACAACTTATTATCACAATGGTCACTTTTCCTCTGGCGTCAATTCAATGGGGGCATCAAGATTAGGTGGAAATGCTCCAAGATGCAAGCATGGTCATCTTCTGTAGTATACAGTCCAGTTGTTTTTCTGTTACATTTAGGATGAGACCCAATTGCCTCGTTTTGGCTTCCGAGGGCATCAGCCTTCACAATGGCTCTCAGCAATCCTGACCTGTGGCATAAGTATCCCTGTGTAAC
Organism: Canis lupus baileyi; assembly: GCF_048164855.1. Taxonomy (NCBI): domain Eukaryota; kingdom Metazoa; phylum Chordata; class Mammalia; order Carnivora; family Canidae; genus Canis; species Canis lupus. The sequence continues at coordinate 25,311,874 of NC_132857.1, read as the reverse complement.
CCCGAGGTACTTAGTGACTGGCTCCTGAACAATAAAATACAGCCAACACAATGGCTTGTCACTTCTAAGTTCCAATTGCTACTATGCTTAGGTTTAGGGTTAGGGTTAGTGTTAGGATTGTGATTTATGGTTAGCTTTATAGTTAGGGTTAGGGTTTAGGGTGAGTGTTAGGGTTAGGGCTTAGGGTTAGGGTTTAGGGTTAAGACTTAGGGTTAGGGTTAGGGTTCAGTTTCTGGTTCGGGTTCAGGATCGAGTAAGGTTAGGATCGGGTTAGGATTTGTGTTCCCATAACAGTTAAAGTTCAGGTTAGGGTTGTGTTAGGGTTAGAGTTAGGTATAGTGTTAGGGTTGTGTTCTGGGTGTGGATTAAAGTTAGGGTTAGGTTTCAGGTTAGGGAATAGGATATGTTTAGTGTTAGGGTCCGTGTTCAGATTAGGGAACCCATCTACTGCTATCTTTGACTCATTTGTCTTTTCATAGGAAGCCCCCAGAAATGGAAATCAAGAGACCTATGAGATCCAGGGCTCTGGGAGTTGCTCCCCAGCAACAACCCCTGTAGTCTCCCAATGCGTTCTGTGGAGGCATCAAGGTTTTCCTTCTGGATCCAAAACCAATCCAAGTTTTACTTGATTTATTTGTGTTACTGCACCTCTCTAAGCTTTCTTTTCCTCCTCTGAATGTCACTGACCTCTCTAATCTTTCTTTTCCTCCTCTCATTGTCACTGTACCTCTCTAAACTTTCTTTTCCTCCTCTGAAAAGTTTTGTGCTAAGAGGATGAACCTCATGGGGCCACTGTGGGAAATTCTGGGAGAAAACCTGGGACAATCTTATCTGGAGCCTGGCTCTGTAGAAAGGGCTGCTGGACATATTCATCTGCAGAAGTTATCCTGTCCCAGGGAAGAAACTCTCCACATCAACCCTCATGTGCCTGAGGCACTCTGGGTTTACAGAAGCACATGGAAATCAGGCCATTTTCCTCTTTGCAAAGGTGTTCTTGGATTCCATCTAGCTGGTCCTGCTACTTGTCTTTTATGTGCCCAGAGTAGAGGTCCCTGGGGGAAGGCAGAGAAGCTCTGGTCCACTCAGTATATGAAAAGGGCTGGTTGGGATTCCGTCATCCAAGAAAATTAAGCACCTAGGATTTCAGTTACATTTCTAGTCACTAAGGTCTAATAAATAATGGAATAAAGTAGATACAGTGTCTCAGTCTCAAGACTAATCAGAGTGTCAGACAATCACTCTACCCATCAGGGGCACCCATGTCCCCAGTTTGTTCTATGCGGACATTTTCATGGCCGCCTCATGGAATGAGTGGAACACGCATATTTGTACCATCAGGATGGACGAAAAGATCTAGTAAGGGCATTCTGTGGCTCAGTCAGTGAGGCCTCTGCCTTCAGGTCAAGTCATGATCCCAGAGTCCTGAGTTTAAGCGCTACACTGGGCTCCCTGCTCAGTGGGGAGCCTGCATCTCCCACTTCCATTGCAGCTCACACAACTTATTCTCTCTCTTTCTCCAATAAATTAGTAAATTTCCTTGACAATTTTTGGAAAATATTAAGTAAAACTTAGACTTGTCTTTGGATCCAGAAGGGGAACCTTGATGTTTCCATAGAGCACATTGGGAGACTACGGTAGTTGTTGCCAGGGAGCAACTCTCAGAGACCTGGATGCTATTGATTTCTTTTTTTTTAATTTTTTAAAAATTTTTATTTATTTATGATAGTCACAGAGAGAGAGAGAGGCAGAGACACAGGCAGAGGGAGAAGCATGCTCCATGCACCAGGAGCCCGACGTGGGACTCGATCCTGGGTCTCCAGGATCGCACCCTGGGCCAAAGGCAGGCTAAACCGCTGCACCACCAGGGTTCCCTGATTTCTTGATTTCCATTGGGAGGGCTTCAGTTTGGGGCTTCCTGTGACAAGCCAAATGAGCCAAATGAGCAGCATATGGGGTCCCTAACCCAAACCCAAACACTCACCCTCAACAAACCCTATTCTCTAACATGAAACTTAACCTTAACCTCAACCCAAACCCAAACCCTAACCCTACACCTAAATCTAACACTACACCTAACCTGATCCCTATTGGAACACAAACCCTAACCAGAACACGAACCATAACCTTACCCTTTCAGGTCCCAAACCCGAATCCAATCCCTATCCCGAACCCTAACTCTCACCCTAACCCTAACCCCAACCCAAACCTTAACCCTAAACCCTAACCATAAACCCTAATCCCTAACCCTACACACACCCTAAACACTAACACTAATGCTAAACCTAAACCTAAACCGTAATCCTAACCCTAACCCTAAACCTAAAACAAACACTAACCTCATCCCTAAACCTAATGCTAACCCTAACCTTAACAGTTACAGGAACAACCCATCCCAGCTGGTCCCATAACACAACACAAAACCAATCTGTAACCCAAACCCGAAACCTAACCCTAAAATGAACCCTAACCCCCACCGGAATGCGAAACCTAACCCGACCTTAACCTGTCCAGGTTAAGGTCCTGTTCGTCCAGAACACGAACAGAAACCCAAACCCTAACCCTAAACCTATCCCTAAAAAATAACCCTAAACCCTATCTTGAAACCATAAACCCTACCCTTAATACTCAACCTAAACCCTAACCCTCACTCTACCCCTAACACTAAACTGTAATCCAAACCCTAAACCTAACCCTAGCCAAAACTCTAACACTAACCCTAAGCAGAGTTCCAATTGGAATTTAGATGTGACATGCCATTCTGTTGGCTGTATCGTACTGGTCAAGAGTCATTCGCTAAGCACCCCGGTGTTACCCAGGGATTCTTATGCCACAGGTCAGGAATGCTGGGAGCCCTTGTGAAGCCTACAGTCCTCAGAGGCCAGAACAAGGCAACTGGGTATCATTCTAAATACAACAGGAAACAATTGGACAGTTTGACTACAGAAGATGACCATGTCTGCATCTTGGAGCATTTCCACACCATCGTGGTGACCCCATTGAAAGGAAGCCAGTGGGAAAGTGACCATTGTGATATTATGTTGCTAGAACAAAGGCCACATTCAAGTGGTACTCTGTGCCACATCCAACCCCTTCTTGTCAAAATTCCATCCTTAAATTTGCGCCTCAGATACATAGGACACCAGCTCACATGCATTATAAATGTCATCCATAGACAGGGATGATGTCCCTAGGAAGTAGAATCTAGTTGATTCTCCCTCCACGCAGGTTGGCAAACTGGGGACTATATGAGAGACACAGTGGGTTAGTTAGGACACAGAACTGAGAAACCAAGCAGAGAAATAATAGTCTCAATACAGCTCTATGTCCTAAAAGGTAGAACTTACTTGCATTTTCAGATTTGGGACTATGGCATTTTTGCCTCAGGATGTACAGTTAAGGAAATGACATGGTGTAAGCAGTCATCTACCAAGAAGGGACCCTGGATAGGTCTGACTGAAGGAAGGTGTCCAGGGGCTGGAATCTTGTAAAAGTGACTTCACTTCCTAGGTGAGAGGCCCACAACTGATTTATAACTGTGGTAACCAGGAAGCTGCATTCTAGAACTTCCCACTTTCCAGCTCACTTAACTGGAGATGGTCAAGAGAACAAGATGTTCTGTTGATGTTGTCCTACTTTCAGGCACTCTGGGCACAGCAGAGTCCAGACAGAGAGATGTTCATGTCAGTGTCGATGGCAGCTTGGCCCTCTTCTTCGAAGGTTCTGGTTATGTGTCAGGAGACCTCAACTGGTACCACAAGGCACCTTGGGGCAGCCCACTGGAGAGCCGACCATACGGTGATCTCAGCTGAGCCGGCTCACACTTCTTTACCTAGCATGTGTGTTTATCTGTGTGTGTATGTGTGAGAGTGTGTGTGTGTGTGCACGCACATGTGTGTGTTTGCCTGTGAATGTGTAGAGGGGGTAGAGGGGAGGAACACACCCTTCCTGGATAGAAACCTTCTGCAAGGTTTGGAAGCCTGACACATCTTTGGGATTCAGACCCCAGGTCATAGCATGCAAGTAGAGAAGTTGAGTGCTGAGTACCAAGCTCAACTATGAATATGTTAGTCTTGAGGAAGAGTCTCTTTCACTTAGTTCTTCCATGCCACATGTCTCTTCAGGTGCCCTTGTGGTCTGAACTAGATAACATGATTACTAGTGTGGGTGTCCCCTTGGTGTGATATTGAGGGAGGACACTTATGTCTCTTGGCCCTGTATATATGGGACACTGCATTTACAGAGCTGCACCCAGGAGATCGCGGAGGAGATGGTCTGTGGCTTCAATTATTCTAACTCCCTTGATAATTCTTGGGTGCAAGAGGAAAACAAGGATCAGTGCTGTTCTGAGGTGAGAATGGAATGAGGGTTCTCCACACAAATACGGCCCCCACACAAACATGGAGACCTGAGGCCTTCCCATAGTGTTTTCACATGAGTGCCCCACAGGCCCAACCTCAAAGAGGTCTGAACCTCCACTCCTAACTTCCAGCTATGTATGAGGTGGGAAGACACTCTTCACATATGTTGGCATTGTCCAGAATATATTTTATGTTTTTTAAGGAGTGGGGATTGTTTGTTTCACTCAGAGCAATGAGTATCTTTGTATTTTACAAACATTTTTTAAAATTTCACCCACGCTTCCCAGATATCCTCTGTAGAACACAGCTACACTGTCCCTGCAGAACGTCTCCAAGACCTTACAAATTATCACAATAAAGAGGGTGAATTAACACAAAAGTAGGGGTGGGAGGAAGCCATTCTGTATGTTTATCTAGCAGGTGTCATTTGTCAACAAACATCAGATAATTGTAGGTCCAACAGGACATGAGCTATGTCCTTATAGACCTTCATAGCACTCCATCAATGGGGACGTCTGCCACAGTGATTCAGCCTTTCAAGACCCTTGGCACTTGACCTGATACCATTGTCTTGCTATTTCTGCAGTGCTGCAAGGAACATTTTACGTGTCCCAACATAAAATGCTAGATCTGCCATACCTGGAACCCCACATTAGGTGGAAGGCCTCTGATGCCTCCTGACCCAACTAGCTGGCTCTGTCTTTTTTGTAGGAATCCACACAGGAAATCTGGGATGAGTTGCTCTAAGGGTTCAAATAGTCCATCTAACCCTGACAAGCACAGGTGCATCGGGACACAAGTAATATCAATTGCCAGTCTGGGCTGAGAACGGGTCACTTTCATGGTCAAAGTCAGGACATTGAGGTGATCACGGCAAGCCAAAACCCAGACTAGAAACAATTGACTCCCCTGGGGCCTGCAGAAGAAGGTGGTCCTTCCCTGACCCTTCCTCCCTATGTCAGGAACAATCCAAGCTACATCAGCTTAAGGGAAATGCCATGCAGCCCATGCTTTGGTCTCTTCTCAGGCCTTACATATGTGATCTTCAGCAACATTTGAAGTTCTAACCCTCTGTGTTCTATCTGCTGTGGGGATGTTTATGGATGACTCCATGACGTACTGGTCTTCATCAAACTCTTAGTTGAGAGAAATGCTGTTGTTGCTGCTAAAGAATGTGTTGAAGCTATCAATGGTTTACCATGTTTCTCTTAAAACCAATGTTACTTGGAAGCCTAGAACCTTTTTCTGTGTCGGCACTGAAGTCCTTTGTCCTGTACAACCTCACGAGGGGATGGGTGTCTCTGGTTTGAAAGCCAGACCCTGAACATCCCATTGGTTCATTGTTTGAAGATGACTACAGTGCCCCTCCCTGTTTCTCTGGTGTGAAAAGGAATCATCAACCATGTCCCTGGGTGAGGCCGGGACCATGCTGATGCTCAAGGAAGACAGAATGGATTCTTTTGTACAGTCCCTGGTGCCATCCCTCCAGGATAGAAGCCTCTCAAAGAACCCAATCATTTCCTGTCTCTATGAGGTGTTCATCACAGCCCAACATGGCCTGAGCCAGCAGTTCCACAGGTGAGTGACCACCCCATACAGAGCACAGGGGTTGAGACTCGCCTCTACTACCGGTATGCTTGGGGAATGTCACTGCACCTCTCTGAACTTTCTTTTCCTCCTTTGAAAATTGCTGTGCTAAGAGGATGAACCTCATGGAGGTACTGTAGGAAATCCTGGGAGAAAACATGGCATAGACTTATCTGGTGGCTGGCCCTGTAGAAAGGGCTGCTAGGCATATTCCTGTGTAGCAGTTGTCTCTCACCAGTGAAGAAGCTTCCACATCAACCCTCATGGGCCATTGGTGCTCTAGGCTTACAGAACACGTGGAAATCAGGCTATTTTCCTGTTTGCAAAGGACTTCTTAGAGTCCATCTAACTGTTCCCGCTACTTGTCCTTTATGTGCCCACAGTAGAGTTCACTGGGGGAAGGCAGAGCAGCTCAAGGTCCACTCAGTATACTTAAAGTGCCGGTTGGGATTTCTTCAACCCAGAATATAGATTAATCATATAGGATTGCAGACACATTTTTAGTCACTAATGTCTTTGAAGGAATACAGTAGATACAGTGTCTCAGTCTGAAAGCTAATCAGAGTGACAGTCAATCACTCTACCCATTGTAGGCATGCCATGTCCATAGTTGGTTTCATGTGACATCTTCATGTCCACCTCATGGGATGAATGGATCCACCCACATTAGAACCATTACGTGGACAATAAGATCAAATAAGGACATTGGGTGGCTCAGGTAGTGAGGCCTCTGCCTTTAGGTCAGGTCCTGATGCCAGGGTCCTGACTTTGAGCCCTTCATTGGGCTCCCAGCTCAGTGGGGAGCCTGCTTCTCCTGCTCCCTCTGCAGCTCACCTGCTTATTCTCTCTCTCTTCAAGAAATTATTAAATTTCCTGAAAACTTCTTGTAAAATACCAAATAAAACTTGGATTGGTCTTTGGATCCAGAAGGGGAACCTTGAGGCCTTGACAGAGCACGTGTTTCAGACACTATAGGGTTTGTAGCTGGGGAGCGAATCTCAGAGCCCAGGATCTCATAGATATCTTGATTACCATTGGGAGGGCCTCATTTTGTGGCTTCCTGGGAAGAGAAAAATGAGCCCAAGGGAGCAGCAGAAAGGGTACCTAACCTGAACCCAAACATTAAACCTAAACAGACCCTATTCCCTAACCCTAAACAGAACTGGGTCCCGAAGGATAACACGAACCCTATCCCTACCCTGAATACGAATCCTAACTCGACCCTGAGCTTCTGAACCTGAACACGAACCCAAACCAGAACCCTAATTCTTACCATAAACCCTAAACTTAACCCTAACCCTAACCCTAATGTAAACCCTAAACTGTGATCCTGAAACCAAACCCAAACTCTAACCCTTAGCATAGATAAAGTTGGAACTTAGATGTGATGTGCCATTGTGTTGGCTGTATTGTATTGGTTAGGAGCCAGGAACTAAGCACCTTGCAGTTATACAGGGATCCTTATGCCACAGGTCAGGATCGCTGGGAGCTATTGTGAAGGCTGCAGTCCTCGGAGTCCAGAACATGCAACTGGGTCTCATTCTAAGTATAACAGGAAACATTTGGACAGTTTGACTACAGAAGATGACCATGTCTGCATTTTGGAGCATTTTGAATGCATTGTGGTGCCCCATTGAAATGAGACCAGAGGGAAAGTGACCATTGTGATATTCCCTTGCTGGAACTCAGGCCACCTTCAATTGGTAATCCATGGCACATCCCACCCCTTCTTCTTAATCTTACTTATTTAAATTTGCACTTGGTTCACAGAATACCATATCACATGCAATAAATATCATCCATAGACCCCTGATGATGTCCCTAGGAAGTAGATTGTAACATGATTCTTCCACCTGCAGGTTGTGAAACTGGGACTATGTGAGAGACACTGTGGGTTAGATAGGACACATACTGGGAAAGGAAACAAAGAAATAAAGGTCTGAATTAAACTCTATCTCCTCAAAAGTAGGACCTTACTTGCATTTCAGTGTTGTGGCTATGTAATTTTTGGCTCAGGATGTTTAGTTAAGGAGGTGACATGGGGTAAAAGGTCACCTTCCAAAAAGATACTTGGAAATCTTTGACTGAAGTAAGGTGCCCAAGGACGGGAATATTGAAAAAGTAATTTCACTTCCTTGGTGACAAGCCCATAACTGATTGAGAGCTCTGGTAATGAGGAAGGGGCGTTCTAGAACTTCACTCTATCCAGCTGACCTAAGTGGACACAGTCAAGAGAACAAGATGCTCTGTTGCTGCTGTCCTACTTTCAGGCACTATGGGCTCAGGAGAGTCCAGACGGAGATATTTTCATTTTGTTGTTGATGTCAGCTCAGACCTCTCCTCTGAAGCTTCTGATTATGAGTCGGGAGAAATCAATGGGTACCACAAGGAAATTTGGGGCAGCCAACTGGATAAGAGACCACACAGTAATCTCAGCTTAGTGGGTTTGCACGTCTTTACCCTCATTGTGTGTGTCTTTGTGTGTGACTGTGTGTCTGTGAGTGTGTGTGTGTGTGTGTGTGTGTGTGTGTGTGTAGAGGGGACAGAGGAGAGGAACATGTCCTTCCTAGGCAGAAACAAGCTGCCAGGTGTTGGGAGCCTGACACATTTTTGGTGTTCAGACCCCAGATCATAGCAGGCAAGAAGAGAAGGTGAGTGATGAGGACCAAACTCAATATCGAATATGTTAGTCATGAACTCAAGAGTCTCTTTCATCTGGTTTCCTCCATGCCAGATGTCTCTTCAGTTGCCCCTGTGATCTGAACTGGAGAACATGATTTCTAATGGCCATGTCCCCTTGGGGTGATGTCAAGGGAGGATCCTAATGTCTCTTGGTCCTGTATTGTGGGGCACTGTATTTATAGAGCTGCACCCAAGAGATCTTAGAGATGGTCTGTGGCTTCAACTATTCTACTCCCTAGACAATCATCGGGTGCACCAGGAAACAAAAACAGTGCTGATCTAAGGTGAGAATGCGATGAGGGTTCTCCACACAAATATGGCCCCCACACAAACATGGCAATAAACCTGGGACACTCCTGTAGTGTTTCCACATGAGTGGCCAACAGGCTCAACTGCAAAGAGATCTGAAGCTCCACTCCTAACCTCCAGCTAGGTATGAGGTGGGAAGACACTCTTTATGTATGTTGGAATTGTGCAGAATATATTTCATGTTACTGTGGAGAGGTGGTGATTTGTTTGTTTCACTCAGAGCAATGCGTTTTACTTTGCATTTTACTACCAGTTTTATTATTTCACCTACATGTCCCAGATATCCTGTATAGAACACAGCTCCACTGTCCTTGAAGAATGTCTCCAAGCCCTCACAAATCATCCCACAAAAGAGGGTGATTTATCACAAAAGGAGGTGTGGATGATGCCATTATGTATGTTTGTCTATAGTGTGTCATCTGTCAGAACACATCATGGTCATGAACTGTGTCCTTATATATCATTGTAGTACTCCATCATTGGGGTGTCTACCACAGTGATTCAGCCATTCAAGGCCCTTGGCTCTTTACTTGATGCCATTCTCTTTCCATTTATGAAGTGCTGCTAGAAACATTTTATGTGTCCCCACAGAATGCTTTAGTTGCTAGATCTGCATTGCCTGGAAGATTAGGTTCAAGACCTCTGATGCCTCCTGACCTAAGTAGCTGGCTCTCTCTTTTTGTAGAGATTGACACTCTCCCCATGACAAGCACAGGTGCATCAGGCGACCAAATACATCAATTGCCGGTCTGGGCTGAGAACCCGTCACTTTCATGGTCAAAGTCAGGACCCTGAGGTGATTAGGGCAAGCCAAAAACAGAGACTAAAAACAATTGGCTCCCCTGGGACCTGCAGAAGAAGGTGTTTCTCCCCAGGCCCTTCCCCCTATGTCAGGAACACCAAATTACATCAGTTTAGGGGAAAAACCATGCAGCCTATGCTTTGGTCTCTTATCAGGCTCAACATATGTGATCTTGAGCAGCATTTGAGGTTCTAACACTCTGTGTTCTTCTGCAGTGGGGTTGTTTATAGATGTCTCTATGGTACACCTGTCTTTGCCAGAGTTCTGAGTTGAGAGAAATGCTGTTGTTGTTCAGCGAACAGAATGTGTTAAAGTTACCAATGGTTTACCATGTCTCCCCTCAAACCAATGGTACTTTGAAGCCTAGAACCTTTTTCTTTGTAGGCACTGAAGTCCTTTGTCCTGTAAAACTTCCCGAGGTGATGGCTGTTTTTGGTCTGAGCGCCAGACCCTGAATTTCCCATTGGTTCATTGTTTGGAAGCTGACTACAGTGTCCCTTCTGTGTCTCTGGTTTGAAAAGGAACCATCAACCCTGTCCCTGGGTGAGGCCAGGAACATGCTGATGCTCGAGGAAGGCAGAATGGATATATTTGTACAGTTCCTGCTGCTATCCTTCCATGATAGAAGCCTCTCAATCAACCCAATCATTTCCTGTCTCTACCAGGTGGTCACCACAGCCCAACAGGTCCTGGGACAGCAGTTACACAGGTGAGTGACCAACCCATACACAGCACAGGGCCTGAGGCTCCTCTCTACCACCGTGTGTTTGGGGAGAGTCACCGCACCTCTCTGAGTTTCCTTTTCCTCCTCTGAATAGTGCTGTGCTAAGAGGATGAACCTCATGGGGTTGCTGTGGGAAATCCTTTGAGAAAACATGGCATAGATTTATCTGGTGTCTGGCCCTGTAGAAAGGGCTGCTGTGCATCTTCATGTGTAGCAGTATTCTCTCCCAAGCGAATAAATTCTCCACATCAACATTCATGACCTTGTGGCGCTCTTGGTTTACACAAGCACATGGAAAGCCGGCGGTTTTCCTGCTTACCAAGTACTTTTGGGATTCAATCTAACTGGTCCTTTATTTGTCCTTTATGTACCCAGAGTAGAGGTCACTGGGGGAAGCCAGTGCAGCTTATGGTACACTCAGTATAAGGAAAGTGATGGTTGGGATTCCTTCATCCCAGAAAATAGATTAAGCGCCTAGGATTGCAGACACATTTCTAGTCACTAAGATCATTGATGGAATACAGTAGATATATTGTTTTGGTCTCAAGTGTAATCAGACTGTCAGATGGTCATCAATCTCCCCAGCATAGGCACGCATGTACATACTTGGTTAGAAGTGATATCTTCATGGCTGCCTCATGGGATTAATGTATCCACCCACATTCTGACCATTGGGATGGGCAATAAGATCAAGTAAGTGCACTGAGTTGCTCAGTCAGTGAGGCCTCTGCCTTCAGGTCAGGTCATGATCCAAGGGTCCTCGCTATGCGCCGTACAATGGCCTTGATGCTCAGGGAGGGGGGGGTCTGCTCTGCTGCTCCCTTCTAGGCTCATTCTGCTTATTCTCACTCTCCCTCTCTAAGAAATTAATAAAATTCCTTAATTTTTTTTTGTAAAATATCAAGTAAACTTGGATTGGTTTCCATATCCAGATAGAGAACTTTGATGCCTCCACAGAGCACATTGGGTGACTACAGGGGTTGTGGCTGGGAAGCGACTCAGAGCCCAGGATCTCATTGGTTTCTTGATTTCCACTGGAAGGGCCTCATTTTGGGCGCTTCCTTCTAAGAGACAAATGAGTCAACTGGAGCAGTAGAGGGGGTCCCTAACCCAAACCCAAACCCTAAACAAACCCTATTCCTTAACTGGAAACAGCCCTAACCATAACCGGAACCCTAAAACTAACTGGACACGAAACCTAACCTGACTCTAACTTGTCCCGAACTTCACCAGAAGCTGAACATGGATCCTCACCTTAACACTAACCCTAAACCATAACATGAAACCATAACCCTAAACCCTAAAACCTAATCTATCGCTCAAACTAAAACATAACCCTAACCATATTCAAAAGGCTAACCCTAAAAGGTAATCGTAACCCTAACCTTAACCTGAAGCCCAACCCTAACACTAACCCTAAGAATACCTCCAACTGGAACTTAGATGTGACATGTATTGTGTGGGCTGTATCATATTGGTCAGGAGCCAGTCACTAAGCACCTCAGGGTTACACAGGAGTACTTATGCCACAGGTCAGGACCACTGGCAGCCATTATGAAGGCTGTGGCCCTCAGAGGCCAGAATGAGACAATTGAGTCTCACTCTAAATAGAACAGAATACAATTGGACAGTTTCACTACAGAAAATGACCATGTCTGCATCTTGAGCATTTTCACCCCATCGTGGTGACCCCAATGAAATGAGGACAGAGGGAAAATGACTATTGTGATACTACATTGCTAGAACAAAGATCACTTTCAAATCATTCTCCATGCACATCCCACCCCTTCTTGTCAATATTTCATCCTTAAATTTGTGCCTCATATACACAGGATACCAGCTCACATGCATTATAAATTATTATTTATAGACCCCTGATGGTGTCCCTAGAAGTACATTCTAGCCTGATTCTCCCACTGTGCAGTTTGGCAAACGGGGGACTTTGTGAGAGGCACCATGGGTTAGATCGGACACACAACTTGGAATGCAAGCAGAGAAATAAAGGTCTGAATTCAGCTTCATCTCCTCAAAGTCAGGACCTTACTTGCATTTTCAGAGAGTTGTGTCTATGGCAGTTTTGGCCCCTGATGTACAGTTAAGCAGATGGCATAGGGTAAGCAGTAGTCTGCCAAGAAGGGGCTCTGGGTAGGTCTGACTGAAGGAAGGGGTCCAGGGGCAGGGACCTTGAAAAAAGTGACTTCACTTCCTTGGTGACAGGCCCACAACTCATTCAGAACTCTGGTAACCAGGGAGCTGCATTCTGGAACTTCTTGCTTTCCAGCTCACTTAACTGGAGACAGTCAATAGAACAAGATGTTCTGTTGCTGTTGTCCTACTTTCAGGTGCTCTGGGCTCAGGAGAATCCAGATGGAGAGATGTTCACATCGCTGTCGACATCAGCTCGGCCCTCTCTCCAGTGCTCCTGGTTATTTGTCAAGAGACCTCAACAGGTACCACAAGGCAACTTGGGCCCACCCACTGGAGAGCAGAACACACTGTGATCTCAGTGGAGCAGGCTCGCACTTCTTTACCCCACATTGTGTCTGTGTATGTGTGAGTGTGTGTGTGTGTGTGTGTGTGTGTGTGTGTGTGTGTGTGTGTATGGGACAGAGGAGAGGAATATGCCCCTCCTGGGCAGAAACCAATTGCCAGGTGTTGGAAGCCTGACACATCTTTGGTGTTCAGACCCAAAGACATAGCAGACAAAATGAGATGTTGAGTGCTGAGGACCAAGCTCAATTTTGAATGTTTGTCATGAGCCCAAGTGTCTTTTTCATCTGGCTTCCTCCTTGCCACATATCTCTTCAGCTACCTTTGTGATCTGAACTCGAGAACACAATTTCTAATGGTGGTGTCCATTGGGGTGATGTCTAGGGAGGACCCTAACGTCTCTTGGCCCTGTATTTACAGGAAACTGCATTTGAAGAGCTGTGCCCAGGAGATCTTGGAGGAGATGGTCTGTGGCTTCAAATATTCTAACTCCCTAGACAATGATCGGGTGCACCAGGCAAACAAGGATCAGTGCTATTCTGAAGTGAGAATGGGAAGAGGATTCTCCACACAAATATGGCCCTCACAGAAATATGGTGAGAAACCTTGGGCCCTCCTGTCATGTTTCCACATGACTGTCCCTCATGCCCAACCACAAAGAGATCTGAACCTCCAGCTATGCTACGAATGAGGTGAAAGGCACTCTTCACCTACGTTGGAATGGTGCAGAATATAATTCATTTTTTTGAGGAGTCACAGTGTTTTGTTTGTTTCACTCAGAGCAATGAGTATCTTTGCATTTTACTACTATTTTGATTATTTCCCATATCCTTCTCAGATATCCTGTATAGAACACAGCTCCACTATCTTTGCAGAGCATCTCCCAACCCTTAGATATAATCACACTAAAAAGCGTGATTTACTACAAAAAGAAGGATGGGATGAAGCCATTCTATATGTTTATCTATAAGGTGTCTGTCAGATCACATCAGATCATTGTAGGCCCAACATGTCAAGAGCTGTGTCCTTATAGATATTCATATTACTTTATCAGTAAGGTAAACTGTTTATATTACTCATTCAGCTATTCCAACTTATTCTAAGTAATAAAGTATATTCATTAAAAGTAATGAGATCAATTTTTGATGTTTAACAACAAACTAATACTCAAACGCTAGCTTCATAATATCTACCATGGAATGAGATCAAACTTGAGTTGAAAATTTTATTTTCTACTCTGGTTATAAACTAAAATCTCACCAAAAATTTAAAGTGTACACTTGAAACAAAAATAACATGCCTTTATATGTTTGCCTCAGTACACCACACTGAGTAAACTAGAATAATCATACCTATTATTTTTTAATGCAGAAAGAGAAAGTACAAGGATAGGAGGGGCAGAGGGAAAAAGAAAACATCTTCAGCAGGCTATATAGCCAACATAGAGCCCAAAATGAGGCTCAATTTTAGGACCTGGAGATCATGACCTGAGTCAAGAAATAGACACTTACCTGACAAAGCCACCCAGGTATCGCTAGAATAATGAATTTGAATCAACTTAGTGATTGAATCTCCATGGTATCTTCCATTGAATCATTTGCATAGTATATACTTGGTTATTTCCAAAATATGGGTTTTGCTGGCCCACATCGACAAGGATACTGAACATTTCACAACTCTGTACCAGCAGATGGGGAGTCCGTTTCTGGGATGAGACCATTTACACACAATCCAATGTACCTTGTCCACATTCCTGCATTCCATGGGGGAGACAGTTTCTTTTGCTGTGCAGAAGCTTTTTATCTTGATTAAGTCTCAATAATTCATTTTTGCTTTTGTTTCTCTTGCCTTCATGGATGAATCTTGCAAGAAGTTACTGTGGCCAAGTTAAAAAAGGGTGTTGCCTGTGTTCTCCTCTAGGATTTTGATGGAATCTTGTCTCACATTTAGATCTTTCATCCATTTTGAGTTTATCTTTGTGTATGGTGAAAGAGAGTGGTCTAGTTTCATTCTTCTGCATGTGGAGGTTCCTTAAAGAGTTACAAATAGACCTGCCCTATGACCCAGCAGTTGCACTGTTGGGGATTTACACCAAAGATACAGATGCAATGAAACACCAGGACACCTGCACCCCGATGTTTAGAGCAGCAATGTCCACAATAGCCAAACTGTGGAAGGAGCCTTGATGTCCACCAAAAAGTGAATGGATAAAAAAAGATGTGGGTAATGTATACAATGGAATATTACTGAGCCATTAGAAATGACAAATACCCACCATTTACTTCATTTTGGATGGAACTGTAGGGTATAATGCTGAGTGAAATAAGTCAATCGGAGAAGGACAAACATTATATGTTCTCATTCATTTGGGGAATATAAATAATAGTGAAAGGGAATATAAGGGGGGGAGAAGAAATGTGTGGGAAATATCAGAAAGGGAGACAGAACATAAAGACTCCTAACACTGGGAAATGAACTAAGGGTGGTGGAAGGGGAGGAGGGCAGGGAGGTTGGGGTGACCGGTTGGCGGGCACTGAGGGGGGGCACTTGATGGGATGAGCACTGGGTGTTATTCTGTATGTTGTCAAATTGAACACCAATAAAAAATAAATTTATTATTATTATTAAAAAAAACTTCATAAACTATCCACTTTTATGCATGTAACAACATGTTTGTAATATTGGTGCCCAAATAAATGACAGGACATCTGGAGCAAGTTGCTTTTCCTGAAGGACGTGTGTCTTCAGACCATTCAGGATGGTGATTACAACAAATCTGAGCTGAGCAGGAGAAAATGTTGCTGAGGGAAAGTACCCCATCATGCTGTTTATTTCCCACTTTGCTGTTGCCAAAGGTAAACATCCTCTCAAATAAGGTAATCCTTGGCTACAGGCAACCACTCAGCACTCTTCCCACCAAGAAGATTATGTATTTCATCAAAATGAACAAATTCCATTACAATAGAATTTGTGTGTAAAGCAACCCAGAAAGCGACATTCATTCCTTGGTTGAAGACACTTAAGCGCACCCTGACAACATTAATTTTCACTTCCACTCTGATCATCTGGAAGAGTGTAATGACCAAAGTACCATAGGGTGCATCTAGAAGGACACAGAATACCCGTCAGTACATTTTCATACCACTCAAGAATAACTCAGGTAGGGGTGCTTGAGTTGCTCAGGCATTTAAGAGTCTGTCTTCAGTTCAGGTCAGGCTGTCTGTGACCTGAAATCAAGCCTAGGGTGTGGCTCCATACTCAGGAAATGGTGTGTTTCTCTCT
Source organism: Canis lupus baileyi (assembly GCF_048164855.1). Lineage (NCBI taxonomy): Eukaryota > Metazoa > Chordata > Mammalia > Carnivora > Canidae > Canis > Canis lupus. The sequence goes on along the minus strand of NC_132857.1, from coordinate 25,295,640 downwards.
CCCTCTGTACCTCTCAACCTCTTCTGATCTCTTTCTATCAAATACATAAATTAGACCTTGAGGAAAATTAGAGAGTGATTTGGAGCTACTACTCATTATAAATGGAGGCCTAGAGAATATTGGGGCAATTGGTTATGACACATGGACTGATATGCACTGTTGGGCCACCCATCCATGATCTCAGGATTCTAAAATGTGCTGTGTAATGAGGTTTTTATTTTGTTTTGTTATGTTTTGTTTATTTTGGAATATTTACTCATCGTATGGTGTCAGTGGGACATATCTACTAGAGAATCTACCTCACTCTTTCCCTCTACATCTCCCATTCCTTGTATTTCTCTGTGTCCCTATCTGGCTATATTTTCTCTCTCTGTCTCAATCTCCTCTCTCTCTCTCTCTCTCTCGCTCTCACACTCTCTCTCTCTCACACACACACAACACACACACACACACTCACATGCTCTCACACACTGCATAGAGTCAACAGGTCACCTTCCCAAGCCTGTTGCACTCACACCTACTCCACGCACAGAGAATACATTGGCTTTCTAGGAGTGTAGAAACATAGACCTATTTTCTCACCTGGAAAATCTGCCTATCTCACACAGTCCCAAGCTTCAAGACCATGGAAACTGGGTGTCTACCCAGATTGAGTACAGCAAGGCTGCCCCATCTGACTTACTATTTAGATATTTTCCCAAGAAAGAGACTGGTTCCAGAAAACAGAACAGTTTGGATGGTTTCTGAGATGACCTGCAGTTACACAAAAGAGGATAAGATAGGCATCACTTCATGTGTGTACTTTGTCATTGATTCCCCTGGTAAGTAGTGAACACCAAATGAGCAACAATAGTGTCAAAGGCCCCCAAAGGAAGCACAGATTTCACCCATGGAGAAAGCATGAGCCTTTCCTGAGGATAGATATCTCAAGTTGACTGAAGCAGCGATTCCAAATACAGAATTCCAGGTGGAGAAAGTGCTTCTGAGCAAATGTCCCCCACTGAACACTTAACATCCTCCTCTTCCAACACCCCACCAAAATGGTCTTTACTCCAAAAAATACACTGTTTCTTATCACATGTGTATTCACTTTGTAAAGAGGAAAACCAAGAGAGCAGCATTTCTCATTCAGGCGAAATGGGGCAGACTTATCATACAAGTGTTAGGAGAGTCATTCTACGAGTTTTGGTGGACAAAATGCAGCACCACAGCCATGTCAACATCTAGGAGGGGACAGAATGACTATCAGTGCATTGGTGGTGGTGCCCAGGTATTACTGAGATCAGTGTTTATATGTATCCAAGGGAAGACTGGATGATAATAACTGGGTAATAAGCATAAAGGGAGCTACTGCTAGGTCATTGGTGGATGAGGAAAAACTTTCACCTCAGGCCAAGGTCCATGAGCCTGGGATCACTCTCCTCTTTGGGAAAGCTGCTCAACGGGGTTGTGCTTCTACCTTTCCCTCTACTCTCCCTTAGCATATGCTCTCTCTTGCTGTCTCTCTGTCTCTCTCTCTCCAAAAAATAAAAACTTCAAGAAAGGCAATGGCAACTTTAAGTAACATGAAATAATCAATGTAAAATAGAACTGATGTGCACATTGAATACAAATATAGGTTCCCTTCACTTATAGAGCTTGTTGTGAAGCCCAGCTGAATGTTCCTGCCTTCTTGACGTCTTCCAAAACCATTTCTGCCTCTGTAGATCCACATACACTGTCATCTCTTTTGGATGATTTTGCCCTTGATTTCAACAATTTTTGGGTGGGCTTTTTCCATGTTAGGCAGTTGTTGTCATCTGTTCTATTGAGTCTATTACTCTATTGTATTTATGCCAAATCTGTTGTAATAAAAATCATCCACTATGGGAGAGATTAAATACTGAATGTTTATCATTTACAAGTAGCCATAGTTGTGAAAAAGAGTGGAGGGGTCAGGCTTCCACATATTCATTAATAGAGTCACAAGTGAAATGTACAGCATAGGGAATATGACCAATGGAATGCTAATAGTACTCTTAGTATATTTTTCTTTAGTATGGCACTCTGAGCAAAATTTAATAATAATCTTTTTTTTTTCAGAGAGAGCAAAATAGAAAGTGTAAGGAGCAGAGGAGCAGATGGAATGGAAGAGAGAATACTAAGCAGGCTTCATGCTGAATATGGGTGAATTTGATGACTTGAGGTCATGACCAGAGCTGAAAACCAGGAGGCAGAAACTTAGTGGACAGAAACACCCAGTAGCCCCTAGAATATTTCTTGAGTCAATTTAATGAATTAATTTTTATTGTACCTTCTATTGACTCCTTTGATGGGTGAATTTTTCTGTTTCTGTTTCTGTTTCTGTAATCTTGAAATATTTTCACCCACTTTTCAGGCTAGTTGTACCCAATCGATTTCATAAATAGTTTTTGTTTGTGTTTTTAATTGTACATCCTGGGAAATGGAGAAGCATAGAGAGAGCTGTTGACATCTTTATGCTAGAAGACAGTCAACATGATTGATAACATAATCAGAGTTCAAACTTTTGATCCCATTACACATCATTGCTTTGCAGAGCCACCTGATTCAGTGAGCTGTACAAAGGCCTTGGAATTGCAGTATTCTTAAAGTAGCCAACCAAGAATATAAACTGATAAAGTCATGATAAAAAACAACATTGAGTGGTCCCCCAATAATTAAAAAGATCTGTCATATATCTAGCCATCTAGTTTTGGCAAATAGGTCACAAAGTGTTGAAATCTGAATTACACAGAGTATCTGCACATGTTCTGGAGCACCATTTACAACACCGAAGAAAAAAAGAAATGACTTCATGACCACTGATGAACAAAAGGTTAAAAAAAATTAGTCTATCTGTAGAATGAAATATTTTTCCATGTTAAGAGGAAGGAAATCTCAACAATTGTGATGACATGCATGGCTATGGAGGCCATTATGTTAAGAGAAATAATTAGGCAGTGCAAGACAAATACTGCATGATGGCACCTATATGGGGAATCTAGAATATTCAATACACAGCATCAGAGAATAAAATAGGAGTGAGAAGGAGGGACAAAGTGGAAAATGTTGCAGGTAGGGTTGAAATTTCAATAATACAAATTCAGTATGTTCTGAAATTCTGCATGAAACCAAGGGCATGTAATAAGCAACACTGTATCATACGCTTGAAAATCATGAAGAGATGAGATGATATCAAATGCACTTACTGTCAAGAAAGGACAAACAAATTGCTAGCAGACACCATGTGGGGACATACCTTTCTTTAGGTAAGGTAATATAGAATACAGAACAACACAGTCATTGAGAGCTGAAAGTGTGGTGTTGATGACTTGCCAAGAGTTAGAATATGATGAGGAAGGGGTCCAGGACTGGACTGGAGTTGGTTCCCTGTGGAGAGAGGACCTGAATACCTGAGACCTTCCAAGGGTCACGGATATTATGCTCTGCACCCCTGAACCAAGGGCTGCCTCAATCTCTTTCTCAAATCATCTTGCCCTTTGTTCCCTGTGCAAGATATTTTATAACCTGGAGGGCTGCCTGACCCAAGAGTAAGGTTCACATTGTAACTCAGCCATCCACCTCCTGATTTCAATCCCTGACCCAAAACACAAAGCTGTTGCCCCCAAGTCAAGATCTGGAATGGCAATGGTAGCCCAACTGTGGTCATCCTCCTTAGTGTTCACACTGCCATCTGTCTCACAAGGAGCCATCCTGGGCACCAGTGGACAACCCTAAATGAGAAGTGGACTGCTCCCAAGCTGACTCAGAACCCAGGACCTTCCAAGCATAATGTCTGATGAGAACTCTTCAAAGAAGTAGCTTTCCTTCTAGTGACCGACCATGATGAACAGTTATTGTGAATTCGTGACATTCAAGAATGTTTTAGGCCTCAAGGTGATGCTGTCATCACACATACTACCACATGTTTCTCATAATTGTTTTCCTTATGGAGGCTCCACGTCAATCATAGAAACTAGACACATGACTCTAGACCAAGAGTCACACTCACCAACAATGAGCCAGCTGGCCAATCGCCACTCTGCTACAAAATTCTGAATATTTTTATGATATGTCCTGAAGTCATACCATGCCATGACACTGATTTGTCAGGCATTGATCAGCTCTGTATCTCAGCTGTAAAAGAGAAATCAATGAGGGTGGTGGATACCAAGCTAACCATAAACTGGACCTTGAGTCTGATATTTCATTGCCCTAGGGGTAGAGTCACAGGATTTCAGCTTTACTAGCACTCCCCATACATAAAATGCAATCAAATACCATGAAAGAAACTCCTTGATTCTGAGCAGATCGAGGTTACGTGCTGAAGAACAGCTCAGCACTGACAGGCTTCGACCAGGTTATCTAATGGTGCGACCAAACGCTCAGAACCTTCAAACTGACCACAACCATGGATTTGAATTGACCACTATTGTAGATTTAAGCTAAACATAGTCATGCTCTGAACTCACAAGAGCTATGGCCCAAAAGTGATCAGTCTTCTTTGTCCTTTTCCTCTTAGTGACTATGGAAGGATCTGTACCACCATGGCTCAAGAGCTCCCCTGTGCTATGTAACAACTGAGATGACATCATAATTATAGACAGTGTTGGGATTTCCCTTGGAAAAGGTGGTTCCTGACATAGACTCAGACGCGATAGCTCCTTTGCAAAATAACCAACGATCCCATGCCTGACTAATCACTGCAGTTTATTTCAGTAACTGGAGTCTGAGATTTGGGGCTACAAGCCTCAATTCATATCCTGGCTTCTTAATACAGAGTTCATGAATCTCATTACTGTGCCTCTGGTTCTCCAGTCAAGGAGTAAGAGTCAACAAAACCTCACATATGTGTTTGTTGAGCATTGAATGAATAAATGTACGGATAGTGATCAGAAAGCTTAAGTAGAAGCTAAATATCCTATCTGAGATCTCACATTTCAGAACATCCATAGCTGTGTTGAAACCTGGATGTTTGAGTTCCCAGACCATTACTCTCTAACACGAAGGAGGTATGCCTAAATACAAGTATTTTACCTTAACACAAATTAGTTTTGACAGAATTAAGCATGTTGAAAAAAAAAAGCTATTGATTTCTCCCCAAATATACTCTTGGGACCCTTGAACAAAAGTATACATGACTCTCCTGTACAGCCTTCCACTCCCTGAGTCATGATCAGCACATCAAATGAGATGAATAGTAGTGCACAGGAAAGTAGAGTCACTAGAATCAAATCTGTTAAAACGTGTGAAAAAATTTTCATTGTGCATTATTTATTCCTCACACACATATACATGCCTGAAAACAGTGCCAGAGAACTTGGTATGTCATAGAAAAAAAACATGCATTAGTTTTGAAAAGAGCTCTGGAGTGCAGTTCAGGAGAACTGAGAAACAGGTAATATGAAACCACTCGAATGAATTCTAATTCTGTTCTCAATCGACATTTGTAGGTTCAAATGCTTGCCATTATCCACTTCTGTAAAAAAAATTACTTTGTCTACTCGTGTGTACATCAGCATTTTTTTGTATGACTAATAAGTCTTACATGGTTATCTCTCAGTCATTAAATCAATTAATTAACTAATTATCCATGTTTGAATGCAAGTATAAAGACTGGCTATTTGTTGCAAAAATGATAAAAATGTCATATGTTCACAAGCTTGTACCTTACATGGGGAGGAATGGGATGACGGTTAGCATAAAATTGATATCTCAATAAAGTGTAATTAGGGAAAATGCCCAAAATGTAAAAGGAAATGTGTGTTGGGACATTAATTGAAAAATAGACACTGATTCCTTTTTTTAACATTAAGTCAACCTTTATTCTTGGAGAGGGGCACACACAATTTTCAAGATGAGGAAGAATAGCTAAGAGATGTTTCATAAACCATTTTACCTAACTCAAAAGACACTTGGCCCCAGTTCCCAAGCACTCATGGAGTAAGACAGGAGGCCTACAGAGTTTCAGAAAGTTTATGTTGGGACATTGAGAACCTCAGATTCTTTTTTTTCTGCTTTTGATTTTTTAATTGGGAAAGGATAGTTTTATTTATTTATTTTTATTTTTTTATAAATTTATTTTTTACTGGTGTTCAATTTTCCAAGATATAGAATAACATGCAGTGCTCATCCCATCAAGTGCCTCCCTCAGTGCCCATCACCCAGTCACCCCACCCCCTGCCCACCTCCTTTTCTACCACCTCTAATTCTTTGCCCAGTTAGGAGTCTCTCATGTTCTGTCTCTCTATCTGATATTTGCCACTCATTTATTATCCTTTCCCTTTCATTCCCTTTCAATACTTTTTATGTTCCCCAACTGAATGAGACCATATAATGTTTGTCCTTCTCTGCTGGACTTCTTTCACTCAGCATAATAATCTCCAGTTCCATCCAAGTTGAAGTAAATGGTGGGTATTTGTCGTTTCTAATGGCTGAGCAATATTCCATTGTATACATATACCACATTTTCTTTATCCATTCATCTTTCAATGGACACCAAGCTTCCTTCCACAGTTTGCCTATTGTGGACATTGATGCTATAAATATTGGGGTGCAGGTGTCCCAGCATTTCAATGCATCTGTATCTTTGTTGTAAATCCCAAGCAGTGCAATTGCTGGGTCGTAGGGCAGATCTATTTTTAACTCTTTGAGGAATCTCTACACAGTTTTCCAGAGTGGCTGCACCATTTCACATTCACATCAACAGTGCAGGAGGCTTCCCCTTTCTCCACATCCTCTTCAACATTTGTGGTTTCCTGCTTTGTTAATTTACCCCATTCTCACTGGTGTGAGATGGTACCTCATTGTGGTTTTGATTTGTATTTCCCTGATGGCAAGTGATGCGGAGCATTTCCTCAAGTGCTTGTTGGCCATTTCTATGTCTTCCTCTGTGAGGTTTCTGTTCATGTCTTTTGCCCTTTTCATGATTGGATTGTTTGTTTCTTTGCTGTTGAGTTTAATAAGTTGTTTATAGATCTTGGAAACTAGCCCTTTATCTGATATGTCATTTGCAAATACCTTCTCCCATTCTGTAGGTTGTCTTTGAGTTTTTTTGACGGTATCTTTGGCTTTCCAAAGGCTTATTATCTGGATGAAGTCCCAATAGTTCATTTTTGCTTTTGTTTCTCTTGCGTTAATGGATGAATCTTGCAAGAAGTTACTGTGGCCAAGTTCAAAAAGGGTGTTCACCTGTGTTCTCCTCTAGGATTTTGATAGAATCTTAATCTCCCATTAAGATCTTTAATCTCCCCCCCCAAAAAAAAGATCTTTCATCCCCTTTGAGTTTATCTTTTGTATGGCGCAAGAGAGTGGTCTAGTTTCATTCTTCTACATGTGGATGTCCAATTTTGCCAGCACCATTGCTTGAAGAGACTGTCTCTTTTCCAGTGGATAATCTTTCCTCCTTTATCAAATATTAGTTGACCCTAAAGTTGAGAGTTCACTTCTGGATTCTCTATTCTGTCCCATTGATATATGTGTCTGTTTCTGTGCCAATGCCACACTGTCTTGATGACCACAGTTTTGTAGTACAACCTGAAATCGGGCATTGTGAGGACCCAGCTATGGTTTTCTTTTTATAAATTCCCTGGCTATTTGGGGTTTTTATGATTCCACACAAATCTTATAATTTTTTCCAACTCTCTGAAGAAAGTCCATGGTATTTTGATAGGGATTGCATTAAAAGTGTAAATTGCCCTGGATAACATTGAAATTTTCACATTAATTCTTCTAATCCATGAGCATGAAATATTTTTCCATCTCTGTGTCTTCCTCAATTTCTTTCAGAAGTGTTCCATAGTTTTAGGGCGTAGATCCTTTACCTCTTTGGTTAGGTTTCTTCCTAGGTATCTTATGTTTTCGGGTGCAATTGTAAATGAGATTGGCCCCTTAATTTCTCTTTTTTCAGTCTAATTGTACGTGTATAGAAATGCTACTGACTTCCGGGCATTGATTTTGTATCCTGCCACACTGCCTAATTGCTCTATGAGTTCTAGCAACCTTGGGGTGGAGTCCTTTGATTTTCTCTCTAGAGTATCATGCTATCTGGGAAGAGGGAGAGTTTGACTTCTTCTTTGCCAATTTGAATGCCCTTTATTTCTTTTTGTTGCCTTATTGCTGAGGCTAGGACTTCTAGTACTGTTTTCAATATCAGGGTTGAGAGTGGGCATCCATGTCCTCTCCTGATCCTAGGGGAAAGGCTCCCAGTGCTTCCCCATTGAGAATAATATTTGCTGTGGGCTTTTTGTAGATGGCTTTTAAGATGTTGAGGAATGTTCTCTGTATCCCTATACTCTGAAGAGTTTTGATCAGGAATGGATGCTGTATTTTGTCAAATGCTTTCTCTGCATCTAATGAGAGGATCATATGGTCCTTTTTTTTCTCTTGCTGATATGACGACACATTGATTGTTTTACGAGTGTTGAACCAGCCTTGTGTCCCGGGGATAAATCCTAATTGGTCATGGTGAATAATTTTCTTAATGTGTTGTTGGATCCTATTGGCTAGTATCTTGTTGAGAATTTTTGCATCCATGTTCATCAGGGATATTGGTCTGTAATTCTTCTTTTTGGTGGGGTCTTTGGTTTTGGAATTAAGGTGATGCTGGCCTCATAGAACGAGTTTGGAAGTACTCCATCTCTTTTTATCTTTCCAAACAGCTTTACTAGAATAGGTATGGTTTCTTCTCTAAACATTTAATAGAATTCCCCAGGGAAGCCATATAGCCCTGGACATTCGTGTCTTGGGCGGTATTTGATGACTACTTCAATTTCCTCACTGGTTATTGGCCTGTTCAGGTTTTCTATTTCTTCCTGTTCCAGTTTCGGTAGTTTCTGGCTTTTCAGAAATGCGTCCATTTCTTCTAGATTGCCTAATTTATTGGTGTATAGCAGTTCATAATATGTTTTTAAAATCATTTTTATTTCCTTGGTGTTGGTAGTGATCTCTCCTTTCTCATTCATGATTTTATTAATTTGAGTCTTATCTCTCTTCTTTTTAATAAAGCTGGCTAAAGGTTTATCTATCTTATTAATTCTTTCAAAGAACCAAACCCTGGGTTTGTTGATCTGTTCCACAGTTCTGGTCTCGATTTTGTCAAGTTCTGCTCGAATCTTTATTAACTCTCTTCTTCTGCTTGGTGTAGGATCTATTTGCTGTTTGTTCTCTAGCTTCTTTAGGTGTAAGGTTAGTTTTGTATTTGAGTTCTTTCCAGTTTTTTGATGGATGCTTGTATTGAGATATATTTCCTCCTCAGGACTGCTTTTGCTGTATTCCAAAGATTTTGATTGGTTGTGTCTTCATTCTCATTAGTTTCCATGAATCTTTTTAATTCTTCCTTTTTTCCCTGGTTGATCCTTTCATCTATTAGCAAGATGGTCCTTAACCTCCACGTGTTTGCTTAGAAGACCTATCTAGTATAGAAAGTGCTAGGTTGAAATCACCAGGTATAAGTGTATTATTACCTAAGTATGTTTTAGTTTTGGTTATTAATTGATTGATATATTTGTCAGCTCCCACCTTCGGTGCATATATATTTTGATTGTCAAGTCTTCTTCTTGAATAGATCCTTTAAGCATGATATAGTGTCCCTCTTCATCTCTCACTACAGGTGTTGGGAGAAATTTTAGTTTATCTGATATAAGGATGGCTAACCTGGGTTTCTTTTGAGGTTTGAGGACTATTTGAATGGTAAATGGTTCTCCAACCTTTTTTTTTCAAGCTGTAGGTGTCCTTATGTCTTAAATGTGTCTCCTGTAAACAGCAAATATGTGGGTCCTGCTTTTTTGGCAGTCTGACACCCTGCGCCTTTTGATGGGGTCATTAAGCCCATTCATGTTCAGAGTTAATATTGAAAGATATGAATTTAGTGTCATCATGATAACTATTCAATCCCTGTTTTTGTTGATTGTTCCATTGGAGTTCTTAAAGAAGAATTTTAAGAGTCCCCCTTCATGACTCTTCTTGGGGTGAAAGTTAGAAAGACTACACTTCAGTCTTCAGCCCTGGAGATGAGGGAAGTTGTGTTTGACAAATCTGCAGAGTACAATGGTGTCTGGATACTCCAATTCTCCCCTAGCAGACATTGGGGGGCATTGAAATGTGGAATGTTTAGGTTTCCTCAGGAAGTCTTAGACACCCTTGCTCTCAAGTTCTCTTCCTATAGGAAGTGGAGGTTTCTCCTTTTCTGTGGTTGCTGGTCCCCGGCAAGGAGAACATTCAATCTGTTCAATGGTCACCCAATCTGCCTTTCCCATAGGAAGGTGGAAGCTGTGTTCCAGTCCCTTGTATGGACTCAACATGGACCCCAGTTTCCTGGTCTGGCTGAGATCGTGGCTGATGGCACCTCAATCTTAATATTCTCCCAGGATCGCTAATTTAATCCATTTCCCTGAACCAATATGTGGGCACTCTACTGGCTCAGGCACATGGGTAATTTCTGCATTCCAGGAATATTGAGACTTCTCTCACCTCTGTTCCTGCAACCTTTCACTAATGAACCCCTTTTAGGCAGAGAAGTCTCTGGAGGAGCAGATTTCTAAAGGTCCAGTTTTTGAACTTCAGGGCTCTTTCACTTTCCTGCAGCTGGCTTATAGATACTCCCACCTCACACCACCCATGATCCTCTGATAAATCCATTCCATTATACTACTCCACACACCACTGTGCAAATATTTTTCACTTTTACATTTGTAGAGTCAGCCATTCTGGCTTATAATTCAGCTTGAATTCACTGGTATTCAGGATGGCTTGATAGTTATGTAGCTAAAATTAGGGGACGAGCTGACATAAGGACCTCTACTGCATGAACTTCAATCCATCTGAAATTTGTTTTTTAATCAGCCTAATCCAAACTGAATCATAGTTAGTCTATGAAACCAGTCTTTTCCCAAGAAGTTCAAGTTTCTTTTCAGTAAAATTCAGCTTTATTTAGGTTTACTGAAGCTAGAGACAACTAGGCTGTCCATCTTTATATGAATGAAAAAAAACTTCCATTCAATCCATTCAAGGAAATATTATTCTGTAATGAAAAGCAATTGAGCTCTTGGGGAGCCTGGTTTTCTTAGATGGTTAAGCGTCTGACTATTAATTTTGCTAGATTTTGCCTCAGATTCTTGAGATCAAGCCACATGATAGCCACATGGTCTGTCTGGAACCTGCTTAAGATTCCCCCCAATAAAATATCCTCTCTCCCTCTTCCTCTGCCATTTCTCCCTACACTTGCACTCTTTCTCTCTAAATAAATATTAGCAATAGAAATAACTGATTTATCAAACCACAAAAAAGTCATGGATGAACATTAACTGAATAATTAAAAGTGAAAAAATTAAGGAAATCCCAAACATTGACACGTTTTATGTCTCTAATTTGCCAAAAGGAGAGCCATACAGATGACAAATCTCAATGATTAAGAAGATTTCTATGCAAAGTGCAAAAGCATGAATAGTTGAATCCTGGGAATTAAAGACAGTCTCCAGAGCCAACATGGAGCCAAACATGAAGCTCAATTTCAGGACCTGGAGATCACCACCTGAGTAAAAATCACAAGCTAGACACTTAAACAACAAATCTGATGAAGTGCTGCTAGAATAATTAATCTTGAATCAACTCAGTGAATGAATTTCCATGGTATCTTCAAATGAATCATTTGTATAGTACATATTTTGTTATCTCCAAGATACAGGTTTCACTGGCCCACATCCCCAAGGAGATAGCAGACTGATTTGACCTGTTAGGAATATTGTCCCATGTACTTGAATAAGACACTGAAAAATACATTGAAATACAATGGACTGTTGTCACCTTGCTGTCAAAACCATACAACACCACAAAAATAAAACCATACAACAATGAGTGATACTTTTCTCAAAGTTCAAATATTTGATGCCATTACTCATCATTTACCTTGCAGAGCCACCTGTGTGAGAGTATGTTTTAGAAAGGTCTTGGAGTTGACACAGATTTAACCTACCCAACACATAATGTAACTGCTGACTTTAGTACGAAAACCAAAAGGGAATCTTCAAAGGCCTATAAAAAGCACTACCATTTGATCCAGTAATCCCAATTTTGGGAAATATATCCCAAAGTCTCTGGGATATATCTCTGACATACAGACTTCAGAGAGATATCTATGTTCAAAAGCATTGTTCAAAAATAGCACCTGGTCCCAACAACTTTCAAACCATCCTGAAAACCTACAAATTTGACCTGATATTTAAAGAAAGAACAGCTGGAAGGCTACAGAGAGAAGGGTTTTCGCTTCTAACAAGGTAGGAAGGCAGAAAAATAAAATAAAACATAAAAGAATCAAGTGGGGGAGGGGCAACACAAGAAGCCACGCTAAAGTCTGTGGAGAAAGCCTCCAAGACAGGAAAGCCCATCCTGGGAGATGCAGGAATGTTAAAAAATCTATACCATATTTTTCCCAGATGGAAAAGTGCTCAGCAGGGAACTCCAGCAGAACCGCAGGAGGGGCAGTGTAGCCCTCAGTTTTCCCAAGCCACTAACAGAGGAGTTGCATCTGGGGGAAATCGCACCACATACCAATGGCCAATTTTGGTATAGGGTTGGAGGGGGCATCCGGCAGGGCCTTGGGAGAAGCCGATCATTCAGGTGGAGGCTCAGGATGGATGGGTCTGGTACAGATGCAGTGAAATGCTGGATCACCTGCACCCCAATGTTTATAGCAGCAATGTCCACTATATCCAAACTGTGGAAGGAGCCTCATTGTCCATCGATAGATGAATGGATAAAGAATATGTGAGATATATATAAGGAATATTAATCAGCCATTAGAAAGAATGAATACCCACCATTTACTTTGTGGTAGATGGAACTGGAAGGTATTATGCTGAGCGAATTTTGTCAATGAGAGAAGGATAATTATAATATGGCTCACTCATACAGGGGATATAAAAAATAATGAAAGGTATCAAGGGGAATAATAGAAAAAGAGTGGGAGGGATCCCTGTGTGGTGCAGTGGTTTGGCGCCTGCCTTTGGCCCAGAGCATGATCCTGGAGACCTGGGATTGAATCCCACATTGGGCTCCTGGTGCATGGAGCCTGCTTCTCCCTCTGCCTGTGTCTCTGCCTCTCTCTCTCTCTCTCTCTGTGTGTGTGACTATCATAAATAAATTTAATTTTTTTTTAAAAAAGAAAAGGAGTGGGAATAATCTGAGAGTGTGACAAGGCATGACAGGCTTCTAAGTCTGGGAAACTAACAAAGGGGAGTGGAAGGAGAGGTAGGCAGATGGTTGGGGAGACTGGGTGACGTGCACTGAGGGGGGACCTTGACAGAATGAGCACTGGGTGTTATATGTTGGCAAATTGAACTAAAATAAAAAAAATACCAAAAAAAGTATTATTGATACCAAAACCATTGTAGAAAGTTAGGGTCTACCCAGCAGAAAGTAGAGACATGGAAAGGTGCATTGCATAGTGGTTAAATACCCTTATACTAGAGACTGACTCCCCATCAGCTGATTGAGCACTTCTGTATGATTTGCCACCATTTGCGAACCTGATTTTCTCATAAGTCTGAAAAATACAGCCTGTGTCTTTGTTGTAATGTAATCAACAAAAATGTCCCATGGCGACCATAAAGGCTGATTCATCCTTGAGTTTTATTATCTCAAGGAGTGCTTATGACACAGTAAGAACTTGGATATATGACAAAAGGAAATCTCACTTGAGATGTAATTGGTAAGCCATAGGAGAAAACATGTGGCCAAGAAGCCTTTATCCAGCAAGGCTGCAATTGGGCAGAAGATATGAACAGAGATTTCAGTGAAGAAGACTTACTGTTGGCTCACAAGCACATGACTAAATGCTGCACAACCATTGCCATCAGGTTCACATACATCTAAACCACAATGACATACCAGCTCTCACCCCTGAGAATGGTATCATTCACAAGACAGGAAACAACTAATGCTGGCGAGGATGTGGAGAAAGGGGACCACTTTTGCACTTTTGGTGGGAATACAAGCAGGTGCAACACTCTGGAAAACAGTGGAGTTTCATCAGGAAGATAAAAATAGAGCTAGTCTATGACCCAGAAATTGCACTACTGGGTATTTATCCCAAAGATACAGATGTGGTGAAACAACTGGACACCTGCCTCCCAATGTTTATTTTATTTTCTTTTTATTTTCTTTTATTTCTCTTTACCGGCAGCACTAGGATTTATTAAATGGTCTTATTAAAGGCGCTGAGGTTTGCTCATGGTGCTCTTGATGTACAAAGCCTGGACGTTCTGCCAATTCTTCTTGAGCATGGACACCAGGAATTTGACAGTTAAGTGAATATGTTACACGAGCTCATCGTCTGCCATCTCTATGTGGCCAACAGCCACTGCTAGACATAGCATATTCTTCATCTGGAATTTGATGGTGGACTTCACTTCATCCACTTTGGCCACCATGTTCTCATTGTGGGTCAGGAAGGAATGGAATTTGCCAGCTTTATTCAGGCCTGGACCCAGGATTTGTGAGATTTGCTTGATCAGAGATTTGAAGCCTAAAAGGCATCATACTTGTTGGCCAACTTCTTAGCTAGGTTTTTATTCTTGTTGAATTTATTCAGTGACTCAATGTCCATGTGGGGAATATCCACTGCCTTGGCCTCATCACAGTGCTGCTAGTCCCCCAAAACACACAGGGAGAACTTGGGGCAGGGAGGGACTAAAGCCTGATGGTGTCCGTGAAGCATTTGTCCTTCTGAGGGTCATAGTTCCTCCATATCATCTGCAGCTCCAGTCACCAGAAACTTCCAGCGCTGTGCTGGTTCCTGTGCAGGGCCTCCCACATAGCCTTATACAGGGTGTTACGGGAGACTTTGCTGCTCATGGTAGCTCATGCCCAGTAACCGGAAAAGAGAACCCAATGTTTGTTTTATAGCACAAATGTGTACAACAGCCAAACCATGGAAGGAACCATCATGTCCTTCAACAGATGAAGGAATAAATAAGATGTGGTCCTGTAACACAGAGTGACAACTGATTATTTCTTGTGCGTGGAAACAAAGTATACATATCATTTGCTCGATATGAAAGGATCTGGAGAGTATTCTGCTGAGTGAAATAAGTAAATCAGAAAAAAGGCGATCATTGTGGGGATCCTGGATCAGGATTCAATCTCCAGGCTTGAAATCATGTCTTGTGCTAGGTTATCACTCAACTGCTGAGCCACCCAGTTGTCCCAAGAAAGACAGAATATAAGAACTTCTTTATTCAGTTACATCAGATTAGGGATAGGTGAAAATGACAGACAAAAACGCACGGTACACCTGATATATTTACACAGTTCAGATAGAAAAAGAAATGGAATATGTAGGGCAGACTGGGTAGCTCAGCTGTTTAGCGCCTCCTTCAGCCCAGGCTGTGATCCTGGAGACCAGGATTGAGTCCCCTGTCGAGCTCCCTGCATGGATCCTGCTTCCCCCTCTGCCTGTGTTTTTGCCTGTCTCTCCCTCTGTGTCTCTCATGAATAAATCAATCAAGTGTTTTTTAAAAAGTAATGGAATATGTAAATAAAGTAGGGAAATAATGTGAAGCCTTAACTAGAAAGTCAAATGATCTAAATTTGCTCCAAGAAGAAAATATGGAGAAAAGAAAAGAGAAAGAATTTGAAGACAGAACAGTGGAGCATTTCCCTGATCAAAATCATGTCTGTTTTCTCAGGATTATAGACATTTTTTGGACGAACATTTTGGAAACCTATATGAGGAAAAGCCTAGTGAAAAAGAAACACAACTGAGGCATTTAAATATATAGTAATCCAGATATATATGGAGTCCTAAGCCATCTTCTGTCTTTAGAACTTCAATGCCACATAATAGTTGGTCCGCATAAAGGGAAGGATTTTGATTCTCACCTCCACCAGCAACTGGATGTGTGGATTCAGACAAATCACTTGCATTATCTGGACCTTATTTTCCAGATCTATCATTGGGAATAATAACACCACTTTTCACTTGGTATGTCCAAATGTTAGCTTCACAACACCTTCCTTTTAATCTGACCAAATTTGAGTGGTAAAAGCAGTTTTATTATTTTGGGTATTAACTCATGACTGACAATTTAAGTTATGAATTTCACAACTGAAAAATAATATGGCTTAGGGTGATGTTTTTCAGTATGGTATCCTGATTATAGTAGAAGAATGATTTTTTTTTTTGTTATGATAGCAAAAGAAAAAGTGTAAGGAGAGGCGTAGAGGAAAATGGAAAGAGAATATTAAGGAGGCTCCACCCTCAACATGTAGCCCAACCTACCAACGTGTTTTTTACTCATTGTATTTTGTTTCTCCAAGCATAAAGTCGTTTGGTCGAGGTTTGTATCCACATAGATCCACTTCCTGCCCACAGCATGGAGTTCTTACAGGAACAAACAGTCAGTGTAGAAGAAGGTACTGGGGCAAAATGACTGAAAATTTCAAGTATGTGACTGAGTTTGAGCTTTATGGGTGGAAGGTGAAAGTCCAATCACCCATGGCAGAGTTAAAGAAACCGAGGGTCTGAGAGGGTCAGGAGGCTACTGGATGTCAGAGAACACATGAGCAGTAAGAATGAAAATGAATTTTCCACCAAAAAACATTACTTGGAATCTGTTGTTCCAATGAAGAGGTGGATATTCCTGTTGGATCTTGGGAATAGGGGACCTCCCTGGGGAAATGGGGGTTTAAGAGCCTCCCAGTGTCCCCTTGGGGGCACAATGGAGACACTACACTTAGAGGGTGGCAGGCACACAGGCCCCAAAGACTAAACCCTCACCCTGGAGCCACTGGGCACAGGAGGCACAAAGAAGGGAGAGACACACTCTCCATCGGGCAGGGAGGAGAGGAACCTTAAAGACCACATGGGCTGCTAAGTCTCTACATCCCTGTGTGGATGGCTGGAGCTGACCTGGTAGCCTGTGGGAGAAAGCCTGGTGAGTCTCTATGTGCTGCCTTGTGGAGTGGGTGGAAGAAAGGTCGTGCAGGTTCAACCTGCCCCTGGAACTCTTGTGCCATCCTGAAGCCAATGTACTCCTCCTGAAGAAAGGCATGGAAGGATTTTGTCAACCAGAGGTGGTTTGGTTGGGTGGGTGGCATGAGGCTTGCCCCTCTGGAGCTTTGAGTCTTGTAAGGACTTCCAGGGCCTAGAGATGCTGGCATTTTGACCTCTTATCTTCTCCAGATTGAGGAAGGCCTATTGATCTCCTGAAGCCTAAGGACTCACTGTATGTCCCTGTATTGTACTCTCTCACTTCATTCTTCCAAAAACTTACTTGATGCTGTGGGCAAGGGCCTCCTGGGGCAGGGAGTATGAACTTCCCTTCTCCAATGTATTGTTGGTAAGTGAGAGTCACCTTTCTGAGCCCAGGGTCCCTCCGCTGCTAAATGGGGACAATAGCACTCATTGAAGTTCTTAGGATTTAATGAGAAAACAAGGCCCTGGGTAATGGCCTATAAATATTGCTTTCCCCACCCCTCCCAAGTGCCTCCTCAGGCTTAGGAGACCCCTATCTGGTGTAACCAGAAGGCCAGCCCTGCTGGTTGTTTTGGGGCAGAGCAACGAGAATAGCTATGGTCACATGTGGATCCAGCAAGATTCATCCTGTGAGAAATTGGACATATCCCTGGCCTCCCTGAGGCTGAACTTGTGCATCTATAAAAGTAGGAGCTTCACTGCCAAAATGGAGAAAGCAGTGCTTGGTCTATTCATCCAGCGCAACCTGTATGATACAGCTTTCATTGTCTTCTCAACAATTTCAGGGGCACCAGTGCTATAGAAAGGCCCTGATCCAAGAACCACTGCTCAGAGAGGTGGAGTGACGTGTCCGCAGGCACAAAGTGAGGAATAGTGATGCTATCCTGAGCTTCACTCTCCTCTCTGTGTAGCTCCCTTCCATTGGATAACAGTTCTCACACTGAAGGTACTTCCACTCCCACTCAAATTTCCCTACTTCCTTTCTAGGCCCTTGGGAAAGATGATCCCTGGAGGTGAGGTTACTGGCCCATCTTCTAAAGCTCAACACAGAGGCTGTGATAGAGTCATGGCTTCATTTGCACCTACTTGAGAAGTGTAATGGAGAAAAACCCTAGAGCCAGCCCAGGTAGGTATGGAATTCTGGGAGATGCTCCAGCTCCCTGGGTCCAGAGCCCAACAGAAATGGATTTGGTGCCTTCAGCAATCTGAGCACCTACTTCCTCCTGGCACAGAGCAATGCACTGGTGTCACGTAGCAGGGGGAGAAAGCATGTCATTTAACATAACCCGTTATTATGGTGGACTTGCTACAAGGGCTTCCTATGTGGACTCTCCTTTATGTCTCACCCATATACCACATCTTCTTTTTTTTAATTTATTTTTATTTATTTTTTATTATTTTCCTTAAAATAATAAATTTATTTTTTATTGGTGTTCAACTTGCCAACATACAGAATAACACCCAGTGCTCATCCCATCAAGTGCCACCCTCAGTGCCCATCACCTATTCACTCCCAACCCCACCCTCCTCCCCTTCCAACACCCCTAGTTTGGTTCCCAGAGTTAGGAAGCTTTATGTTCTGTCTCAATTTTTGATATTTCCTACCCATTTCTTCTCCCTTCCCTTCTATGCCCTTTCACCATTATTTACATTCCCCAAATGAATGAGAACATATGTTTGTCCTTCTCTGATTGACTTATTTCACTCAGCATAATACCCTCCAGTTTAATCCACGTCGAAGCGAATGGTGGGTATTTGTCATTTCTAATGGCTGAGTAATATTCCAATGTATACATAAACCACATCTTCTTTATCCATTCATCTTTCGATGGACACCAAGGCTCCTTCCACAGTTTGGCTATTGTGGACATTGCTGCCAGAAACATTGGGGTGCAGGTGTCCCGGAGTTTCATTGTATCTGTATCTTTGGGTAAATCCCCAACAGTGCAATTCCTGGGTCATAGGGCAGGTCTATTTTTAACTCTTTGAGGAATCTCCACGCAGTTTTCCAGAGTGGCTGCACCATTTCACATTCCCACCAACAGTGTAAGAGGGTGCCCTTTTCTCCGCATCCTCTCCAACATTTGTAGTTTCCTGCTTTGTTAATTTTCCCCAATCTCACTGCTGTGAGGTGGTACTCATTGTGGTTTTGATTTGTATTTCCATGATGGCAAGTGATGCGGAGCATTTTCTCATGTGCACGTTGGCCATGTCTATGTCTTCCTCTGTGAGATTTCTGTTCATATCTTTGCCTATTTCATAATTGGATTCTTTGTTTCTTAGCTTTGAGTTTAATACTTTTTTTTTTTAGATCTTTGATTCTAGTCCTTTATCAGATACGGCATTTGAAAATATCTTCTCCCTTTCTGTATGATGTCTTTTAGTTTGTTGACTCTTGCTTTTGCTGTGCAAAGGCTTGTTATCTTGATGAAGTCCATATAGTTCATTTTTGCTTTTGTTTGTCTTGCCTTAACCAATGTATCTTGCAAGAAGTTATTGTGCTGAAGCTCAAAAAGGGTGTTGCCTGAGTTCTCATCTAGAATTTGATGGAATAGTGTCTCACATTTAGTTCTTTCATCCATTTTGAGTTTATATTTGTTTATGCTATAAGAGAAGGGTCCAGTTTCATTCCTCTGCATGTGGATGTCCAATTTCCCAGCACCATTTATTGAAGAGACTGTCTTTTGTCCAGTGGATAGTCTTTCCTCCTTTGTCAAATATTAGTTGACCATAAAGTTGAGGGTCCACTTCTGGATTCTCGATTCTGTTCCATTGATCTATGTGTCTGTTTTTGTGTCAGTACCATACTGTCCTGATGACCACAGCTTTGTAGTACACCCTGAAATCTGGCATTGTGACTCCCCCAGCTATCTTTTTTTTTTAATATTCCACTGGGTATTTGAGGGTTTTCTGTTTCCACAAAACACTTAAGAAAATTTATTCTGACTCTCTGAAGCATGTCCATGATATTTTGATAAGGATTGCATTAAATGTGTAAATTGCCCTGGGCAGCATTAACATTTTCACAATACTAATTCTTCCAATTCCTGAGCGTGAAATATTTTTCCATCTCTTTGTATGTTCCTCAATTTCTTTCCGAAGTGTTCTGTAGTTTTTAGGGTATAGATCCTTTACCTCTTTGGTTAGGATTATTCCTAGGTATCTTATGCTCTGTCCCTTTTGGCGCCCTCGGGAACCCCAATTAAATGTAGATTTCTCCTTCTGTGCCTGTTATTTATTTCCCTTAACCTATCCTCATGATGTTTTAATTGTTTTTCTCTTTTTTTCCTAAGTTTCCCTCCTTGCCATCAATTTGTCTTCTATGTCACTCACTCATTCTTCCACCTCGTTAACCCTTGTTGTTAGGACTTCTAGTTTGGATTGCATCTCATTTAATCGATTTTTAATTTCTGCCTGATTAGATCTAAATTCTGCAGTCATGAAGTCTCTTGAGTCCTTTATGCTTTTTTTATGATAGTCACACACACACACACACACACACACACACACAGGCAGAGACGCAGGCAGAGGGAGAAGGAGGCTCCATGTACTGGTAGCCCGACGTAAGACTCGATCCTGGGTCTCCAGGATTGTGCCCTGGGCAAAAGGCAGGCGCCAAACTGCTGCATCACCCAGGGATCCCCCTCCTTTATGCTTTTTTCTAGAGCCACCAATAGCTTTATAATAGTGCTTCTGAATTGGCTTTCTGACATTGAATTGTAATCCAAATTTTGTAACTTTGTGGGAGAGAGACTATTTCTGATTCTTCCTTTTGAAGTGAGTTTTTCATTTTGCTCTGTGCATAGTGGCCAAAAACAAGTTTTTATGGAGAAAGGGGAAAAAGAGAGAAGGGAAAAAAAAGAGAAAAAAAGGTTAGGGTAGCATCAGAAATCAAAAAACAAGGGGGAGTATCTTCTGATTCTATATACTGTAAATCCCTTGGATTCCCCTGGAACTTTCCAGTGCTGTTTGGTCAATAACTTGCTTTTCCCATGTCCATCAAGCTGGTCTTCTGGGAGAGCTGTCTTCTGTGCTGATCTTAGATGTGAGCACCTGGGTGAGCTGCTCAGGCCCCTGCCTGGGGAATGGCTCAAGAGAGATGTTTATCCTGTTTATCCTGTGAGGCCAATGTGAGGCTCAGTGGCTGTTTTTTATCCTATGAGGCCCCAGGAGGAACAACGGTCATGGAGACCAGCTCTGCAGACCTGGAGTCAGCTACCACAGTAACTACCACAGCTCTCAGGCTGCAGGGGCCTAGATGCTCTGGGGCAGGGGCAACTGATCTGCACACCTCAGGGGCCCTCCAGTGGCAGGAGCATTCTGGCTGTCCTGGGCCCTCCTGGCCTCAAGGAAAACCTTGAGTTGCTTTGCTATGTTCCCCCAATGCTGGAGGTTCCAGTTCTGTTTGGTCAAGAAATGTGCTGGTCACCTGTTCTTCCAGGTGATCCTCCCAGGAAGGGCCTTCTGCACAGATTTTCATGGGTCTGTGCCTGGGTGGTGTTGTGCCGACCTTGTCAGGGTCCAGGCTCACTGTAAGCTCTTTGCTCTGTGAGCGATTTGTTCCCTGAAACTTTTCATACTCATTTTCCGGGTGAGAGGAAAATAGACCACACCTTAATCTCCAGCCTTGGAGATGAGTGAAGTGATAATTGACAAATCTGCAGACTCCAGTGCAGACTCTACAATTCTCCCCTAGCAGACATGGAGGGACACTGAAATATGCAATGTTTATGTTTCCCCAGGGAGAGTCTTTGCCACTCTTGCTCTTACCCCCTCTTCCTGGAGGAAAGGGAAGTTTGTCCCTTTCTGTGGTGGCTGGTCCCCCACAAAGAGAACATTCAACCTGTCCAATGGTCACATAATCTACCTCCCAGAGGAAGGGAGAGGATGTGTTCCAATCCCTTGTATGGACCCACCATGGTCTCCTGGCCAAGCCTACGACAGTGGGTGATTGCACCTCAAGTTGAATATTCTCTCATACGTGCTGATCTAAACCCACTTCCCTGAACCAATACATGGGAACTCTGCTGGCTCAGGTGCTTGGGTACTTTCTGGCTTCCAGGAATATTGAGATCCTACTCACTTACCTGTGGTTCTGGGCCCTTTCACCTATGGGAGGGTAGGGAAGTCTCTTGAGGAGCACATTTCTAAAGGTCCAGATTTTGAACATCGGGGCTCTTTTACTTTCAAGCAACTAGCTTACACATGCTACCTCCATGCTGCCCATTATCCTCTGATAAATCCCTTCGTTTTGTTTTTTTATATCCACCAGGCAAAAATTTTTCACTTTTCTATTTGTAGAGTCAGTCAATCTTGCTTAGATTGCAGCTTGAATTCACTGGTGTTCAGGATGGCTTTATAGTTATGTAGCTAAATTTAGGGGCCTAGCTGACATGAGGACCTCTGCTCAACCATTTTCTATCCATCTGATAAAAAATTTTAAGGGCTTCACCTAAACGGATTCAGATGGTTAGTTCAAGAAATATGTCCTTTCCCAAGAAATTCAAGTTTCTTTTGCAAATAAATTCACCTTTATTTAGTATCATTCAACTAGAGACCATGAAGCTGTCCCTTTTTAAGTGAATGAAAAAGATTCTTCAGATCAATCCATACAAGGAATTGTTATTCTGTAAGAAAAAGCGATTGAGCATTGGGAGGCCTCTGTGTCTCAGTTGGTTAAGCTTGTGACTCTGGATTTTTGCCACAGATCATGACCTCAGGTTCTTGAGATAAAGCCACATGACAGCCACTTGCTATGCCTGGAGCCTGCTTAAGATTCTCTCTCCCTGGGATCCCTGGGTGGTGCAGCGGTTTGGCGCCTGACTTTGGCCCAGGGCATGATCCTGGAGACCCGGGATCGAATCCCACATTGGGCTCCTGGTGCATGGAGCCTGCTTCTCCCTCTGCCTCTGTCTCTGCCTCTCTCTCTCACTGTGTGCCTATCATAAATAAAAAAAAAGAAAAAAAAGATTCTCTCTCCCTCTTGAAAAAGACATAAGAGACACCTTTCTCTGGTAAATGAACTAAGGGAACTGGAAATGGAGTTGGGTGAGGGATTGGGATGATTAGGTGATAGGCACTAGAGGGGCACGTGATGGGATAGCTCTGGGTGTGATGCTATATGTTGGTAAATTGAACTCCAACAATAACAACAAATAAATAAATGCTACTTTATGAGATACTCAACTTGGATAATAAAGAACCAAAATAGCAATTTTCCTGAAGAAAAAAAGAGATGCCTGTTTGAGTAGCTTTTTATTATGTCCAATTCTGAATTTTTTTAAAGTTAAAGTTTGAACCTCTTGGAGTTCCATTGTTCTTTTTACATAGACCTTATAAGGTCCCTTTTAGCGATGTATCAGGGAAGTTTTTCACATTTCTCTCTTACTTCAGAAACATCTCCAGTTGAAGATCAGGACAAGGCTGCGAGGAACATTTAAGGAACATTTGAGGAACATTTGCCTTACCTTAGTGGTGAAAAACTTCAATAATATCCTAGCTGTTCTTTAAGATGTTTCCATCTCTGCATGTAGTATAGTAGTGTCTTCCAGTCTGGGTGCTGAAATTCCTAGATTTATGGATATTCCAGCTCCTAATTTACAGTGAAAGAACGAGTATTACTGAAGGGAATGGACTGGGAAACCATCTTTGCTTCTGTGTACTTGCACCAAGGGAACTCACAGGATTCTGAAAGTTTTTCCTATTTAAATGGACAGCTGAAAATATTTTCCTCTCTTTAAATAGGTTATATCTTAATGAACTGTGTTCCAGGGATCCCTGGGTGGTGCAGTGGTTTAGCGCCTGCCTTTGGCCCAGGGCGCAATCCTGGAGACCCGGAATCGAATCCCACATCAGGCTCCCGGTGCATGGAGTCTGCTTCTCCCTCTGCCTGTGTCTCTGCTTCTCTCTCTCTCTCTCTCACTGTGTGCCTATCATAAATAAATAAAATTTTTTAAAAAATGAACTGTGTTCCAGCAAAATTGTAATTTCTTTGAACTCTATATTACTTCCTGTGAAGACTGATCGAAAATACATGGATACATTTCACATTCTACAGCTTTATTGTTTTGAATATGTCATATACTTTGAGTCATGAACCATATTGATTTCTCAGACTCACCTTCATTTTGATGAATACACATAGCATTCATTGAGATCTTTTGGATGGCTTGAAAGCTGAATTAATTTTATTTCATTCTTGTTTTATTATTTTCTTCTTGAAAGAGGGAAAGAGTGTGTCTAGATAGGGGTATAGATAGATGAGGAAGAAGGGAATCTCTTAGCAGGATCCTTGCTCAGCATGGAACCTGAGGATGGCTTGATCTCAGGAGACTGAGATCATGACCCAAGAGAAAATCAAGGGTCTGGCCACTCCCCTGTTCTCTGTATATGTCATTGACAATTAATTTACCATAGAAAAGAAGATCTTGTAGGTAACTTTCCAGGTCAGTCCAAACAGCTTTGTTATTCAAAATGGGTCATCTGAATATCCAAACCATGAGTGTGTGTATAAGCTGATAATGGATAGGTAACACCAGGTCATACCTGCATCTAAAGAATTCTATTAGCATAGAAATATGCCTTGGCTTTTTTGGAGGGTTAGAAAAAAATTCAAGTGCATGTTTTCATTAAGCTCAGTTCAATATTTCAACCATATACTGTTTCCTCACACCTGGCTATGGGAGGGTTAAATTTTTAGAATCAAGTGGCAGTTTCCTGCTTATGGTGAATTGTGGAAAATGAGGTATCTGGAGAAGGGGAGGAGTGGGAAGGAGGTGCATGAGGAAGCGACACAGGACAACAACAATAAGTGGAGACAAACAACTAGAGGAAGGCGAGTAGGATCATTTACTAAAGAGGTGCTTCTACTTTATTCTTGCCTAGCATTGTCAAATTTTTCTTTAGCTTGGCCAAACAAATGGTTAATGAAACTAATTTGATACTGAATTCCTTTGTGAGGCCTCAGTGTATCAACCAATGGTGCTGCCCATTCATTTTCCTTCTTTTCTAAGAGATTTCCCTAGGGAATGAATTTGTTCAGTTCCATTGATCCAGAGGTGGCCTTGAAGACCCAAAACATTGGTGAAGTGGTGTGGATCAAGAATTAAAATCGTGAGAAGCAGACATAGGAGAAACAAACACGATTTCAGGTAGAGGAGAGGGTTCATGTTTAGATGATCCCAAGACAGCTGGTGACAATATGGAAATATCACATTTGTGTACCTCATGCCATGAGACCCCCAAAATTACAAATAATCACCGCAGAACAACAGCCAATGATGTGTCCATCACAGCAGGCACAACCTCAGAGTGAATACCCTCAGGACACAAAACTGACATAGTCAGAGAAACTCAACTGATGGGATTGCTGAGCCTCAGCAAAGTTCTTCTTCAGGGTGAACCCCAGTCCTATGAGATCTTCACACTCACTTCTCTGTGATGCTGACACAGTGAAGACTCATAGGGCACTATTCATGCTTCTATGGTCAGATACTTCTTTTTATGACACACACCAGTTTTACACTGCACAACACAGCACAAAATGGTAACCAAAAGACAGAATAAGGGGACCTAAAAATAGTCTGATTCCATAATAGTCCCAAGATGTGGGAACAAAAACAAGATCCAGGTGCCATACTGAGTACAAACTGCTTAGGAACTGCCTCAGAGAACTCATTTCAGATTGAGGGCTCCCTCTTCATGGGAGGGCTCCTCCCATGGACTTGATAGCTGCCAAGAGCAAGGCACAGGGGGCCTCTGTGAACACTACTCTTGCTCAAAGCAACAGGAGGATCTGAAGATGTTCTGTGGACCCCTTGTGATTGCGTGTACAGTGAACAATGGCCAACTAAATGAAAGTAATTAAAGATTATTGACTCAGATCATGTTAGAGCAAGGGAGTCAGCCACTATTATTTGTGTTGAGCAGAGCCCCAGCATCAAACTGCAGGGTGCAAACTCACTCTAGTGTTTAAATGGAAGGCTTCAGTTATGCCTTGATGAGAAGTTATTGTATGGGGAGTCTATAGAGAGCTGTCCAGAAGTGAGGCACCCTATGTGATTGTGAATGAATCGGTGGTCCTAGATAGGAAATTGAGACAAGTGTTAGGAAAGCTCTGTTTTCCATAGGTTTTGGTGGGACAATGGTTATGGTTAGAATCCTGAGCCTGTGCTAGAGTGGTATAAGGTTATTCGGTAGAATATTGAACCAGTTCGACCAAAGATTTTGGTGTAAAAAAAGCACCAGGGTACAGCTGCAAAACATCTTACACTCTATCTGATATAGACTAGGCCTTCTCCCTTGAATAACTACAAGATAATGGGCTGGTTCCCTGATTGGCTGTGGGTCAGAAATCTCTCTGAATGAACTATCTGGCTGTGATCTATACTTTAAATTTTCCAAGTACACTGGGGACCACCTACTAGGAGAAGGCTAGGGAAGTTATGGGGCATGGCAGAAGATATTATACATTGAAAGATCCCAACTTGTCAAGTGCTGGATGACAGCAACTGCTGCAAGATGAGGATCCTCCACAGGAGCATTTCATTAAGAGAGAGGATGGTGGTGCCTGGTGACTTAGTAGGTTCAGTATCTTATTGAAGGGTTGGCTCTTGTACTGAATTCAGGGTGCTGGTTTGAGCTCGATAGCAGGATTTGCAGGCAATATTCATGGGATTCTCTCTCACTTTCTGCCTCTCCTACCCAAAGACTCTCTCTCTTCTCTCTCTCTCTCTCTCTACCTCACAATGAAGTAAATAACTACTTACAAAACAAAAGAGAGTGAAATGAATGACAGGAAATAAATTACTATGTTGATTTAAGAATCTGAGTCTCCACAGTCACCAAAATAATATTCCTTGTGCAGCAGCATACAAACGGTGATGGATGGTCTGAGGAAAGAATAGGAGACAGTTAAGCACACAGGAGGATGAGTCACAGATCCTAGGATCTATGTCCTCAACCCAGGAACTCAATTTTGCCTTCTGTTCTAGTCTTCTCAACTACACACCCCTAGAAACAACATCTTTTCAAATCTATGACGGGAATGGCCTTGAGTCTCTGCACTTTCCCCGGTCTCAGATTCCATATCCCGAACAAGGAAACAAGGTCTGACATCTGATTCTTCAAAGAAACCACCAAATTTTCTATGACTTTCTTGTCCCATGTTTTGCTCCCTCTTTCTGCTCACTCCTGCTTCACTCCCTCTTCTTTCTCTTAACCATTAATTGCTCATTTCACTTCTCGATCACCTACAACACCCATTATAGTCTATGGCATGGGAATGCTCAGATTGATCATTTTTTTATGTGACCCTCCTTAGTCAGTAGATAAAAGATCCAATCCGGGAAACTCTGGATTAGTTGCAATGGGCTGCGGGTCTATGGGCAGCGGTTGTGTGGCATGTGCAATGGGCCATGTGGGTGGCATCCCACTGGGCTATATTGACTGCTTTGTGCTTGGGGTGCTCTTAGGTACTTGAAACAAACATTTATATATTTTTAAAAGCTTATTTATTTAGTTTTATGTAAATTCAATTTGCCAATATATTGTAACACCCAGTGCTCTTCCCATCAAATGCCCTCCTCCTGGCATTTAGGAAATAGAGAAAGGAATTATGAGGAAAAGGAGTGGAATTAAGTGGGAAAAATTAGAGAGTGACACAAACTATGAGAGACTCCTATATCTGGAACACACTGAATCTTCAGAACAACCCATACATATTGTAGTCCACAGAGGAGATGAATGTGATGGTAGAGATAAAGTATCTTCCCAATATCCTTTAGTCTAAATATGGGATTTGGGTTTTTCTAAAGCAGATGAGGCTGCATCAATACCAGATCAAGCCAGAATTTGCCCTGCTTCTGGAAGACTGGGCCATGGGTTCCAGGCAGGCATGAGGGAAAGTCTGAGGCTGGTCCAAGATCCTGGTAAGGGGAGCAGGCCCGGTACTGTGTGGTTATAGTAGTGAAATCAGACAGGAACAGAAACCCTGTTTGCCCTGTCTAGAGCTTGTCCTGGGCTTGGTCAGACCACGAGACTTACTCTGCAGGGCCTTGATCACATGTATGTGCCACCAGACCAGCAGCTTTCAAACATTCCTCTAGATTCCGTCCACCCAGTGATGGCCTAAGGTAGCTGAAGTTGAACCTCTCTCACAGGCAGGGAAGTACAGATTTTATTTTTTTTATTTTTTTTCAGATTTTATTTTTGTCTCAGGACTGAGGATTGTGCAAGGAGGGATGGAGGGAACTGTGCTACTGACCATCCCTCCCACCTCAATTCTGCTGGAACCAGAGGCATGTGCTGCGAGGGATGTCTTCTATGCTGCCCATCTCTAGAGCACACTTACACCCCCAGCCAAAACTGAGGGTAGCCAAGCATTGCTGTGGTGTGACATATTGGTGCAATGAGAGTGGGTCCCAGGCTCTACCAGCACTTGGCAGCAACAGAATCATCCTTTGTACAACATCAGATCTCCACAGCAGTGTGTATCTCAAGAGATTGGCTCCATCGAAGACCAAAGGCCTCTCCTGCTCTATTCCTAAGATATTCTAACCAAACATAAGGTAGGACTTTAACGCTTCCCAGTGACAATGGGAATAGGAGCTGGTCCTCAGAAATGATTAATAATAATAAAAATATGACCAACTGCATAAACCCCAACATCTAATAGAGCATAGCACACAGTGAGATCACATTTGATATGGGCTGGATAAATGCATCTGCATGTACCCTTGGTTGCTTTACTGTTTTCATCCTGAACTCTTCACTTTTCTTCTTCTAGGTCATTTTTTCTCTAACCTGGTTTTTCTGCACCTTCTCTTGAATGTGTATAGGGGACTTCTTCATTCTTGAAATGAATAGAAGAATGAGGCATTTCAGAAACCACCAGAGAAGGATAACCCTCATTTGGAGAGATCTGAGCAGAGCCTGACTTTAGGGGACACCCCATGTGGAGGGGTGGTTACATGTGCCCTTCTGACTCCCAGACCTCCACCCTGCCTACCATTCATGGCAGAGCAGCGACATTCAGTGATCCAAACCCGGAGGTCAGGGAGGTCAGGAGTCAGGGTGATGCCAGTAGATGAGGTGAGGTGAGCAGGGTCAGATACAATATAGAAAATGGAGACACGATGCACCAGCAGCAGTTTGGGACCATGTTCTCAAGAATGATAATCATTTATGAAAGATGCAGAGAGAGAGGGAGGCAGAGATACAGGCAGAGGGAGAATCAGGTGCAAGGAGCCCGATGGGGGACTCTATCCCAAGTCCTACGATCAACCCCTGAGAGGAAAGCACTCAACCACTGAGCCACTCAGGCATTCCCAGAATGATAATTATCTAACTGTAAGACAAGGTAAAGTCACAGAGGGAATTTCTTGTTAATCAAGAAATAGAGGATAGAGGTGCTAGAAGCCAGATGTATGTGTCATGCATATAGCTGATGTCCATGTCCTACTCAGAATTTGTAAGACAGGCTTTTGTGTACATTGGAGCAATGACAAAGACAGGAAGGCCTTGGCGGAGAGAGAATGGAGTCACAGGTGATGAGAGAAATTGTGTCACTGTTCCTGGGGTTGTGTCCCTGAACCTGGAGCACCACTCTGCCCTCAGCACGCATTCCTCCAGGGACCTGGATCCCTTCTCCGGGGATGGGGAGGATAAGATCCATATCTCTGGACCCTTTCACTCTCAAATTTAATAACTGAAGTCATCAAGAAGCTGCTGAGCATCCCTGTCCCTCTGAGAGGAAGTCACTCTCCTCGTGCCATTGTTTTGGGCACATTGATGGCCTCCCTGTGCCCCACCCCCCACCCTGGGCAACTGATTCCTCTATCTTGATTCCTGCCTGTTTCTCTTCTATGAATTTGCCAACACCTTTGTGTTTCCAATATCAGAAGAGCAGAGAGGAGTGGTCATGGGTATGTTGTTGACACACCCCCTTACCAAACAATCGATCAATGAATGAATCCTGAAAAATCTAGGGTACCTTCATGGTTTGCAGGGCTCCTTGGAGAAGGAAAACAACTCTGCACAACCTATCACCAGCCTGTGCCCTCTCTGAACTCAGAATATTGGGAGACAAAGGATTTTCCCAAACCCCTTCCACCTTATGGCACCTTTGGCCACTTAGAGAGGTGAACACGACATTAGAAGTAATCTATTTTGCTCAAAGTCCCCCAGTCTATAAGTGAAGTGAATGAAATGCACAGCCTTTTCTCTTATCCCTTGTCGAAGTCTACCAAACTTTAACTCCAGCCTTAGTAGGATTGGAGAAACTCCTAGCAGACCATAGGGAAGGTTTAAGAGTGGGATAATGTCCCTGATGTTGGAAACAGACCTATTACTCACTAGTTAGATTAGCAGAATCACATGGGAGCAGAGAATCTGGCTCTGGGCTGAAGAGCCTCTGGGCCTCTGTGTGGTTGATCCTAGGAAACAAGCTCTGTGGGAAGATGAGGGGGAGAGCTGTGGCTACATAAACAGGGTCAGTCAGGCCTTTAAAATTCCCAGCCCAGGGAGCATCCCAAGAGCCTACACTCGGGTCTGCCCAGAAAACAAGTTGTAAAACTACTGCATCCTTAACAGGCTACAGTGTACTGCAAATGTAACTCTTCTATCCACTGGAAACAAATGAAAAACTCATTTGACACCCTTTATCGGGACATTGGTTTATTATGTCAGTCTCAACAGAAACCACCCTCCCTCAGACCTGCACCTCTATCATTGCATAGACCCCCATGGCTGGCCTTGAGTGAGAATGCTGTCTTCTTGACCTTAGAACCTTGAAATTGGTCACCCTCTATCCTCAGGTGGCCTGTTTCCTCTCTTCAGCATCTTTTGATCTCCTGTGTCTGTTTCATCTTAAAGTTCAGCCCATGACTGAACTCCTTGGTCTCCCATGGAATCCATGGGGAAGCTATCTCTGGATCCCAAGAACCCTTGTTCTTGGTATCACTCATTTTAGCAATCACATGCAGCCTAGGTCCCCATAAAGCACCCCAGGGCATGGCATGTAGCTGCACCTGGGGTTGCATCTGCCACAGCCCTCTGGCTAAGGGAGAGGATTCTTTCTCAGGAAAATTTAGTCACAAGGGTTTGGGAACAAGAGGAGGGGTAGGAGGGGAGACTCAGTGGAGAAATATCCCTTTCAATACGAAGGAAATGAGCTAGAAAGGATTCTGGGATCAATGTGCAGTCTGCAGAGAGTCTCACATGTGGAGGATCAGGAACAAGAATTAAAAGTGTTACTGAAAAAATAAATAAATAAAAGTGTTACTGATACTGGAATTCCACTGAGTTTTAAAGAGAGATCAGCTGGAATGCTACAGAGAGATATTTTGCTTCTAACAAGGTAGGGAGGCAGAAAAAAAGCAATCAAGTGGGGGAGGGGCACTGTGAGAAGCAGTGTGAAAGCCTGGTGGGAAATCCTCAGGGACATGAAGCACAGCCCCAGAGAAGCGATAATTTTATAAATCCACCCTGGATTCTTCCCAGACAAAATGGCACTGAGCAGTGAACTCAGGCAGTATGGCAGGAGGAGCAATGGAGCCTCAAGGGCCCCAGAGTTCACTAATAGAGGAGGTGTGCCCAGGGGAGAGTGCAATGCACACAGCAGGCTGATCTCGGTATCGGGCTGGAGCATGCACCCAGTGGGGCCTCGGGGAGAAGCTGGTCATTCAGGCATGGGGTCAGGACAGATGGGCCTCCGCCCTGCTGCTTCCCTGAGCTGCAGCCCCAAGAGCATGACTCGAGTAGCTCAGGCCCTGGATCCCAGGGCACCAGGGGACACAGCCCAGGATACTTCACTTCCCCTGGGATAGGCTGAGGCGAGGGGAAACAGAAAAGCGAGGACACTCCTGCTGCCAGGGGCACCCAGGCTGTGCAGATCAGAGCCCATTGACCCCCAGAGCATCCAGGCCAAGGCAGACTGGGAGACTGTGGTAGTTACTGCTGGGAGCTGACTCCAGACCTGGAGAGCTGGCCGCCGCCAGTATTGTTGTCCCTCCTGGTCTCACCCTGTGCCTGGGAGATGCGGGACCACCAGGGGACAGAGGCCTCAAAGGAAAAACAGCTCCCACTGAGCCTTGCACCTGGTGGCGGTGGGCCATCTTCCCCAAGTACACACACCTGCGAATCAGCACAGTAGCCCTTCCTCCAGAAGACCAGGTGGAAGCACAGGGGAAGAGCAAGTTATGGAACAAGAAGTGCTGGAAAGCTCCAGGGCAAGTCGAGGGATTTACAGTATAAAGAACTAGATGATACCTTT
Source organism: Canis lupus baileyi (assembly GCF_048164855.1). Taxonomy (NCBI): domain Eukaryota; kingdom Metazoa; phylum Chordata; class Mammalia; order Carnivora; family Canidae; genus Canis; species Canis lupus. The sequence goes on along the minus strand of NC_132857.1, from coordinate 25,263,397 downwards.
TTCTACCCTTTTTTGCCATGCAGTTCTTTTTTATATCATACTAAAACTTTCCATTTTGTTCTCTTTTTGCACCTTAACTACAATATTTTACCACCTCTTCATTTTTGTTTCTTCCTTTTTGACTCTCATATTTCTTTCTTTTTTACTTTTTTTTATTTATTTATTCATGAGAGACACACACAGAAAGAGGCTGAGACACAAGTAGAGGGAGACTCTCATATTTCTACAATCACATGTCCTAGATATTTATCCACTTCTAGATTCCCTTCAACATACTCAGTTTAATTTTGGAAGTTATGTGGCATTTTTTTGGGGGGGAGGAGGAGTTAAGATTTTTGTTTCCTCTGCTTCATTTTGTCATACAATAGTAGAAGTTAAAAATTTCTTTTTTTTCAGCCCATATGTATTTTTATTATTTATTTATTTATTTTTAATGTATTTTTATTGGAGTTCGATAACATATAGCATAACACCCAGTGCTCATCCCGTCAAGTGCTCCCTTTCTAAAACATGACCAGCATGCACCCACACCAAGTGGTATACTGTGCTGGTTCATTCTGTAAGATTATATTCTCTCTTCATTTTCATTCTGCACCCCCTCACTTATCTTGTTTATGTTTTGGTGGTCAATGTTGGGGTTTTCTTCAAGTATTGCTGGATTATATAAATTTGGGACTGAGCATCTTCTAACATACTGAACTTAATGCACTCAGAACCTAAAGGATCACCATCTAGGACAACTTAGATTCTCCCTCCACTACAAATTCTTCACCACCTCCATTCCCTGTCATCCCCTTTTTCTTTTCTTCTCCTTTTTTTTCTTTATTTCTCTTTATTTTGCTTTTTTCTCTTCCTTTCCCTTGTTACTTTCTTTTCATCTTCTTTGGGATCCTTGGCCTTGTATTATTTTACTACTTTGTTTTAAAATTAGTTTTTCGCTTTACTGGTATTTTTGTTTTATTTTGTTCTAATCACTGTTTTTACTTTCTGGTCTCAGACCATGTCAGAGTCACCTAGAGGTGAAATTTACTTAAGTCGTGGTTGATATTCTTGACTCACCCTACTCAAACAACCACTCTACACTGAGGAAATGACTAGAAAGTACAACACACCAAAAAGGAAGGAGTTAGAAATTTTATCTCTAGCACAGAATTACAGAATTTGGATTACAATTAGATGTCAGAAAGCCAAATTAGAAGCATAATTATAAAGTTACTTGTGGGGGATCCTGGGTGGTGCAGCGGTTTGGTGCCTGCCTTTGGCCCAGGGCGTGATCCTGGAGACCCGGGATCGAATCCCACATCAGGCTCCCCATGCATGGAGCCTGCTTCTCCCTCTGCCTGTGTCTCTGCCCCTCTCTCTCTCTCTGTGACTATCATAAATAAATAAATAAATAAATAAATAAATAAATAAATAAATAAATAATTTAAAAAAATAAAGTTACTTGTGGCTAGGGGAAAAAAAGCATAAAGGATTCAATAAACCATGACAGCAGAACTTAGATCTATTCAGGCCAAAATTAAAAATCAATTAAAGGAGATGCAATGCTATCAGTGAGGGTTAAAACATAGAGGAACGAAGAGTGACATAGGACACAAGTTGATGGCAAGGAAGGAAGAAGAGGCAAAAAGGGGGAAAGAATTATAGTCCATGTGGTATGGTTAAGGGAAATAAATAAACTTGGAAGGAAAAATCTATGTTTATGTTATTTATTAATTGATTTTATTATAAATTTATTTTTTATTGGTATTCAATTTGCCAACATAAACAATAACACCCAGTGCTCCTCTCATCAAATGACCTCCTTAGTGCCCATCCATGAATAACCCTGACCCCCCAACCACTTCCCATTCTACCATCCTTAGTTCATTCCCAGAGTTAGGAGTCTCTCATGTTCTGTCTCCCTTTCTGATATTTCCCATTCATTTTTTCTCCTTTCCCCTTCATTCCCTTTCACTATTTTTATATTCCCCAAATGGAGACCATATAACGTTTGTCCTTCTCCAACTGACTTATTTCATTAAGCATAATACCCTCCAGTTCCAACCACGATGAAGCAAATGGTGGGTATTTTTCATTTCTAATGACTAAATAATATTCCATTGTATACAGAAACCATATATTCTTTATCCATTCATCTTTCGATGGACACCGAGGCTCCTTCCACAGTTTGGCTATTGTGGACATTGCTGCTATAAACATTGGGGTGCAAGTGTCCCGGCGTTTCATTGCATCTGTATCGTTGGGGTAAATCCCCAACAGTGCAATTGCTGGGTCATAGGGAAGATCTATATTTAACTCTTTGAGGAACCTCCACACAGTTTTCCAGAGTGGCTGCACCAGTTCACATTCCCACCAACAGTGCAGGAGGGTTCCCCTTTCTCCACATCCTCTCCAAATTTTGTTGTTTCCTGCCTTGCTCATTTTCCCCCATTCTCACTGGTGTGAGGTCCTATCTCATTGTGGTTTTGATTTGCATTTCCCTGAGGGCCAGTGATGCAGAGCATTTTCTCGTGTGCTTGTTGGCCACGTCTATGTCTTCATCTGTGATATTTCTGTTCATGTCTTTTGCCCATTTCATGATTGGATTGTTTCATTGCTGTTGAGATTAATAGGTTCTTTATAGATCTTGGAAACTAGCCCTTTATCTGATATATCATTTGCAAATATTTTCTCCCATTCTGTAGGTTGTCTTTTAGTTTTGTTGACTGTATCTTTTGCTGTGCAAAAGCTTCTTGTCTTGATGAAGTCCCAATAGTTCATTTTTGCTTTTGTTTCTCTTGCCTTCATGGATGAAATTTGCAAGAAGTTGCTGTGGCCAAGTTCAAAAAGGATGTTGCCTGTGTTATCCTCTAGGATTTTGATGGGATCTTGTCTCACATTTAGATCTTTCATCCATTTTGAGTTTATTTTGTGTGTGGTGCAAGCAAGTGGTCTTGTTTCATTCTTCTGCATGTGGATGTTCAATTTTCCCAGTAACATTGATTGAAGAGACTTTTTTCCAGTGGATAGTCTTTCCTCCTTTGTCGAATAAGAGTTCACCATAAAATAGAAGGTCCACTTCTGGATTCTCTATTCTGTTCCATTAATCTATGTGTCTGTTTTTTGTGCCAGTACCACACTGCCTTGATGACCACAGATTTGTAGTACACCCTGAAATCTGGCATTGTGATGCCCCAAGCTATGGTTTTCTTTTTAAAATTTCCCTGGCTATTCGGGGTCTTTTTGGATTCCACACATACCTTAAGATGATTAGTCCCAAATCGCTGAAGAAAGTCCATGGTATTTTGATAGGGATTGCATTAAAGGTTTAAATTGCCCTGGGTAACTGACATTTTCACAATATTAATTCTTCCAAACCATGAGCATGGAATATTTTTCCATATCTTTGTGTTTTCCTCAATTTCTTTCAGAAGTGTTCTATAGTTTTTAGGGTATAGATCTTTTACCTCTTTGGATAGGTTTATTCATAGGTGTCTCAGGCTTTTGGGTGCAATTGTAAATGGGATTGACTCCCTAATTTCTCTTTCTTCAGTCTCATTGTTAGTGAATAGAAATGCCACTGACTTCTGGGCATTGATTTTTTTTTATGCCACAGTGTCAAATTGCTGTATGATTTCTGAACAATCTTGAGGTGGAGTCTTTTGGGTTTTCTATGTAGAGTATCATGTCATCTGTGAAGAGGGAGAGTTTGATTTCTTCTTTGCCAATTTGAATGCCTTTATGTCTTTTTGTTGTCTGATTGCTGAGACTAGGACTTCTAGTACTACATTGAATAGCAGTGGTGAGTGTGGACATCCGTATCTTGTTCCTGATCTTAGGGGAAAGGCTCCCAGTGCTTCCCCATTGAGAATGATATTTGCTATGGGCTTTTCATAGATGGCTTTTAAGATTATGAAGAATGTTCTTTCAATCCTTACACTCTGAAGAGTTTTGATCAGGAATGGATGCTGTATTTTGTCAAATGCTGTATCTGCATCTACTGAGAGGATCATATGGTTCTTGATTTTTCTCTTGCTGACACGATGAATCACATTGTTTTTCAAGTGTTGAACCAGGCTTGCATTCCAGGGATAAAACACACTTGGTCATGGTGAATAATCTTCTTACTATACTGTTGTATCCTATTGGCTAGTATCTTGTTGAGATTTGGCATCCATATTCATCTGGGATATTGGTCTATACTTCTCCTATTTGGTGGGGTCTTTGTATGGTTTTGGAATTAAGGTGATTTTGGCTTCATAGAACAAGTTTGGAAGTATTCCATCTCTTTCTATCTTTCTCTATAACTTTAGTAGAATAGGTACATGTTCTTCTTTAAACGTTTGATAGAATTCCCCAGGGAAGCCATCTGGCCCTGCACTTTTGTGTCTTTGGGACATTTTTGATGACTCCTTCAATTTCCTCCATGGTTATTGGCCTGTTCAGGTTTTCTATTTATTCTAGTTCCAGTTTTGGTAGTTTTTGGCTTTCCAGAAAAGAGTCCCTTTCTTCTATATTGCCTAATTTATTGGCATATTGCTGCTCATAATATGTTTTTAAATCATTTGTATTTCCTTGGTGTTGCTAGTGATCTCTCCTTTCTCATTCATGATTTTATTAATTTGAGTCTTCTCTCTCCTTTTTAATAAGGCTGGCTAATGGTTTATCTATCTTATTAATTCTTTCAAAGAACCAACTCCTGGTTTTGTTGATCTGTTTCACAGTTGTTCTCTTCTCTAAATCATTGAGTTTTGCTCGAATCATTATTAACTCTCTTCTTCTTCTGGGTGTAGGATCTATTTGCTGTTTCTTCTCTACCTCCTTTACGTGTAAGGTTAGATTTGTATTTGAGTTATTTCCAGTTTTTGGATGGCTGATCATATTCCGATGTATTTCCCCCTCAGGACTGCTTTTTCTGCATCCCAAAGATTCTGAATGGTTGTATATTCAAACTCATTAGTTTCCATGAATCTTTTTAATTCTTCCTTAATTTCCTGGTTAACTCATTCATCTTTTAGCAGGATGGTCCTTAACCTCCACGTGTTTGAAACAATTCCAAATATCTTCTTGTGATTTGTTTATAATTTCAAGACATTATGGTCTTAGAAAGCACAGGGGATGATCCCAATCTTTTGGTGTTGGATAAGACCTGATTTGTGACCCAGTATGTGGTCTATTCTGGATAAATTTCCATGTGCACTTGAGAAGTATGTGTATTCAGTTGAGTTTGGATCTAAAGTTCTGTAGATATCTGTGAAATCCATCGGTCCAGTGTGTCATTTAATGCTCTTGTTTCTTTGGAGATTTTGTGCCTAGAAGACCTATTGAGTGTAGAATGCACTAGATGGAACTCACCAAGTATACGTGTATTATTATCTAAGTATGTCTTAACTTTGGGTATTAATTGATTGATATATTTGGCTGTTCCCACATTTGGGGCATATATATTGAGGATTGTTAAGTCCTCTTCTTGGATAGATCCTTTAAGTATGATATAGTGTCCTTCTTGACCTCTCACTACAGTCTTCGGGATAAACTTTAGTTTATCTGATCTAAGGATGGCTACCCCTGCTTTCTTTTGAGGACCATTTGAATGGTAAATGGTTCTCCAACCTTTTATTTTCAGGCTGTAGGTGTCCTTCTGTCTAAAGTGAGTCTCTTGTAGACAGCAAATAGATGGGTCCTGCTTTTTTATCCAGTCTGAAACCCTGTGCCTTTTGATGGGGTCATTGAGCCCATTCACATTCAGAGTTACTATTGAAAGATATGAATTTAGTGTCATCATGATACCTACTCAGTCCCTGTTTTTGTAGATTATTCCATTGGACTTTCTCTTATAGAGGAATTTTAAGAGTCCCTCTTAAATTTTCTTCCACAGCTGGGTTGGTGGTCACATATTCTTTCAGTTCCTGCCTGTCTTGGAAGCTCTTAATCTCTCATTCCATTCTGAATTAGAGCCTTCTTGGATATAGTATTCTTGGCTGCATGTTCTTTTCATTTAGGCCCCTGAATATATCCTGCCAGCCCTTTCTGGCCTGCCAGGTCTCTGTGGAGAGGTCTGCTGTTAATCTAATATTTCTCCCTATAAAAGTTAGAGATTTTTGTCTCTTGCTGCTTTAAGGATCATCTCTTTATCTTTCGATTTTGCAAGCTTCACTATTAAATGTTGAGGTGTTGAACTTTTTTATTGTTTTTTGGGGGGGTCTCTCTATTTCCTGGATCTGAATGTCTGTTTCACTTCCCAGATTAGGAAACTTCTTAGCTGTGATTTGTTCAAATACATATTCTGGACCTCTGTCCCTTTCAGTGCCCTCGGAAACCCCAATTAATTGTAGATTTTTGTCTTCCTCAGGTTGTCACTTATTTCCGTTAACCTATCCTCATGTTCTTTTAATTGTTTTTCTATTTTATCCTCAGTTTCCCACTTTGCCATCAATTTCTCTTCTATGTCACTCACTCTTTTTGTACCTCATTAACTGTCATCATTAGGATCTCGAGTTTGGTGCATCTCATTTAATCAATTTTTAATTTCTGCCTGATTAGCTCTAAATTCTGCAGTCATGAAGTCTCTTGAGTCCTTTTTGCTTTTTTCTAGAGCCACCAGTAGCTGTATAATAGTGCTTCTGAATTGGCTTTCTGACATTGAATTGTAATCCCAATTTTATAACTCTATGGGAGAGAAGACTATTTCTGATTCTTTATTTGAAGTGAGTTTTTCCTTCTAGTCATTTTGCTCAGTGCAGAGTGGCCAAAAACAAGTTGCATTGGGAAAAGGAGAAAAAGAGAGAAGAGAAAGATGAAAAGAAAAAGAAAAAAAAGGAAGGAAAAAAGAGAAGAGAATAAAAATTGGGGGGAAGCAAACAGAAATCCAAAAACAAAAAACAAGGGGGAGTATCCTCTGATTTTGTATACTGTAAATGCCTCGATTTCCCCTGGAATTTTCCAGTGCTGCTTGCTCAATAATTTATTTTTCCCCTGTGCCTCCAGCTTGTCTTCTGGGAGGCTGGCCACTGGCCAGCTGTGCTGATTTTCAGGTGTTAGCACTTGGGGGATCTGCTCAGACCCCTGCCTGTTGGAGGGTTCAGTGAAAGATGTTTAACTTGTTTATCCAGTGAGGCCAACTTTGAGGCTTAGTGGGGTTTGTTTATCTTGTGATGGCCCAGGAGGAACATTAACAGTGGTGGCGGCCATCTCTGGAGCCCTGGATTCACTCCCGCAGTAGCCTTGGAGCTCTCAGTCTGCAGAAGCTTGGATGCTCCTGGGGCAGGGGCCACTGATCTGCACAACTTGGGGATCTCCAGTGGCAGGAGTGTCCTTGCTCTCCTGTGCCCTCCTGGCTTCTGCCTGTCCTGGGGTTAGCACTGGATCTTGGGCTGTGTCCCTGGAACCCTGTGCTCCCAGGTCTGAGCTGTTGGAATCATGCTCTGGGCCTCACAGGTCCCTCTGCACAGAGCCTCCACCCAAGCCGCCTCTGAGCTCCTCCTGGTGCTGCGCAGCCCCCTCCATGCGGAGCCTTGGCAGGAGCCGGTCTGAGCTTCTCCTGGGTCGTACATTTCCCTCCGTGTGGAGCCACCCCCTAATCCACCTCCAAGGTGCTCCAGGGCTGCACAGCCCCCTCCTCGTGCAGTCTCTGCCGGAGCCACTTCCCAGCTGCTCCCAGTGCTGTGAAGCCCCCTCAGCCTGGAACTTCCACCAGAGCCACCTCTGAGCTTCTCCCAGGTCCAGTCGGATGCATGCTGCAGCCTTTTAGGGAGCTCAGGCACAGGGTGTGGCAAGCTCTTCCTTGAGCACAGGTGTTTGTTAGTGTCTCAGGGAGCCAAAGGTTATCACTGCCCCTCCTGGGATCTGGCTCCAACTCCCTGCCAGCGCCTTTCCACTGGGAAAGGTTGGAGAAACTCTTGCTTCTCTAGAACTGGGCTTTCCTGTCTTGGGGACACTCACCCCAGCCTTTGCCTGGCTCCTCGCGGGGCCCCTCCACCTTGGATGCCTTTTGTTTCTTTATTTCTTTTTTACCCCGTCTTCCTACCTTAATAGAAGCATGAACTCTTCTCACTGTAGCATTCTAGCTGCTCTCTCTCTTCAAATCTCATGCTGAATTCATAGGTTTTCAGGATGATTTGAAGATTATCTAGGTAATTTGGTGGGGACAGGTGACTTGGGGACCCAACTCTTCTGCCACCTTGCCCCGCCTCTCAAAAATGTTTCTTTTTTTTATAAATTTATTTTTTATTCATGTTAAATTTGCCAACATATAGAATAACACCCAGTGCTCACCCCTTCAAGTGCCCACCGCAGTGCCCATCACCCAGTCACCCCCACACCCTGTCCACCTCCTCTTCCACCACTCCTAGTTCATTTCCCAGACTCTCATTAGGGGTCTCTCATATTCTGCTCTCTTTCTGATATTTCCCACTCATTTTTCTCCTGTCCCCTTTATTCACTTTTAATATTTTTTATATTCCCCGTTATATTCCCCATATAATGTTTGTCCTTCTCCGTTGACTTATTTCATTCAGCATAATACCCTCCAGTTCCATCCACGTTGAAGCAAATGGTGGGTATATTGAAAGATGAATAGATAAAGATGTGGTATATATATACAATGGCATATTACTCAGCCATTAGAAATGACAGATACCCACCAAATATCTATGTTTAATTGGTGTTCCAGAGGGTGTCAAGAGGGACCTAAGACCAGAAGCATGCTTGAACAAATCATAGGTGAGAACCTCCCTAATTTGAGGAGGGAAACAGGCATTCAGTTCCAGGAGATAGGCAGGTTCCCCTAAAAAAAAGTTCAACACCATTATATTTCATAGAGAAACTTAGAAATTCCAAAAATAAGAAAATCATTAAAGCAGAAATAGACAAGACATCCTTAAATTATATGGGGGGAAATATTATAGCAACAGCAGACCTCTCTACAGAGCCCTGGCAGGCCAGAAAGGATGCTTAATGAGAATATCATGCAGCCAAGAATCCTTCATAAAACAAGGTTCACATTAAGAATAGAAGGCCAGATATAGAGCTTCCACGATAGGCAGAATCTGACAGAATATGAGAGCACCAAACCAGCTCTGCAAGAAATATTAAGGGGGACTATGTAAAAGAAAGAGGAAGTCCAAGGAAACAAGCCACAAAACAGGGACTGAATAGGTATCATGATGACACTAAATTCATATCTTTCAATAGTAACTCTGAACGTGAATGGGCTCAATGACCCCATCAAAAGGTGCAGGGTTTCAGACTGGACAAAAAAGGAAGATCCATCTATTTGCTGTCTACAAGAGACTCATTTGAGACCTAAGGATACCTACAGCCTGAAAAAAGTTTGCAGGACCACTTACCAATGGTCCTAATAATAAAGCAATGATAACAATCCTCACATCAGATAAATTAAATTTTATCCCCTAAAGACTGTAGTAATAGATGAAGAGGGACAGTATATCATACAGAAAGGGTCTATCCAACAAGAGGACCTAACAATCATGAATATATTACCCCTAATTTGGGAGCTGCCAAGTATATCAATCAATTAGCAAACAAATAGACACATACTTAGATAATCATACACTAATACTGGGAGACTTCAACACCTTGTTTACGGCCAATGACACATCTTCTAAGTACACGATCTCCAAGAAACAAGAGCTTTATTTTTTTATTGGAGTTCAATTTTCCAACACATAACACCCAGTGCTCATCCTGCCAAGTGTCCTCAGTGCCCATCACCTAGTCATCCCAACCCCCACCCACCTCCCCTTCCACTATCCCTTGTTCATTTCCCAGAGTTAGGTATCACTCAAGTTTTGTCACTTTCACTGATATTTTCACTCATTTTTTCTCCTTTTCCTTTATTGCCTTTCACTATTTTTTATATTCCCCAAATGAATGAGACCATATAATGTGTGTCCTTTCCAATTTACTTATGTCACTCAGCATAATATCCTCCAGGTCCACCCACATCATAGCCAATTTGTTGTTTCTAATGGCTGAGTAATATTCCATGAAACAAGAGATTTATTTATTTATTAAAAGATTTATTTATTTATTTATTTATTTATTTATTTATTTATTTATGATAGAGAGATAGAGGCAGAGACACAGGCAGAAGGAGAAGCAGGCTCCATGCTGGGAGCCTGATGTGGGACATGATCCCAAGACTCCAGGTTCGTGCCCTGGGCCAAAGGCAGGTGACAAACCACTGAGCCACCTAGGGATCCTGAAAACAAGAGATTTAAATGATACACTGGACCACATGGATTTCACTGGACCACATGGATCTCACACCAGAAGTGTACATCAAAACACAACCGAATACACATTATTCTCAAGTGCACATGGAACTTTACCCAGAATAGACCAAATACTGGGTCACAATCAGGTCTGAACTGATATCAAAAGATTAGGATACTTCCTTGCCTATTTTCATCTCATAATATCTTTAAACTTGAACTCAATCACAAGAAGAAATTTGGAAGTAATTTAAAAACTTGTAGGTTAAAGACCATCCTGCTAAAAGATGAAAGGGTAAACCAGGGAATTCAAGAAGAATTAAAATATTCATGGACAAATGAGAATGAAATGGGAATGAAAATGAATGAGAATTTCAATGAGAATGGAAATACAACCATTCAAAATCTTTGGAATACAGGAAAAGCTGTCCTGAGAGGGAAATACACTGCAATATAAGTATACCTCAAAAAATTGGAAGAAACTCAAATACACAACTAAAACTTAAACGTAAAGGAGCTGAAGAAAGAACAGCAAATAAAAACTAAACCCAGCAGAAAGAGAGAGTTAATAAAATTTTGAGCATTACTCAGTGAAATAGAGACCAGAAGAACTGTCAAACATATCAATAAAACCAGGACTTGTTTCATTGAAAGAACTAATGAGATTGATAAACCATTAGCCACCATTATTAAATCCAAAAGAAAAAAGACTCTAATTATTAAAGCATAGATGGAAGAGGAGAGATCACAATCAAGGAAAAACAAATGATTTTTAAAACATATTATTAGCAGGTGTACACCAATAAAGTAGGAAATCTAGAAGAAATGGATACACTTCTGGAAAACCACAACCTAGCAAAACAGGAACAGGAAGAATTAGAAAACCTGAACAGGCCAATAACCAGGGAGGAAATTGAAGCAGTCATCACAAACCTTCCAAGATACAAAAGTCCAGGGACAGATGGCTTTCCAGGGGAATTCTTTCAAATGTTTAAAGAAGAAACAATACCTATTCTACTAAATCTCTTCAGAAATATAGAGATGGAGTACTTCCAAACTCGTTCTATGAGGCCAGCATCACCTTAAGTCCAAAAGCAAAGACGCCAACAAAAAAGAAGAATTATAGAACAATCTCCCTGTTGAACACAGCTGCAAAAATTCTCAACAAGAAACTAGTCAATAGGATGCAACAGTACATTAAGATTATTCACCATGACCAAGTGGAATTTATCGCAGGATGCAAGCTGGTTCAACACTCATAAAGCAATCAATGTGATAAATCATATCAACAAGAGAAGAAACAAGAACCATGTGATTCTCTCAATAGATGCAGAGAAAGCATTACACAGAATACAGCATCCATTCCTGATCAAAACTGTTCAGTGTAGGGATAGAGGGAACATTCCTCAGCATCTGTAAAGCCATCAAGGAAAGCCCTCAGGAAATATCACTTTCAACTGGGAAATACTGGGAGCCTTTCCCTAAGATCAGGAACACGACATGGGTGTCCACTCTCAGCACTGATATTCAACATAGTATTAGAAGTTCTAGCCTCAGCAATCAGGCAACAAAGAAATAAAAGGCATTCAGGTTGGCAAAGAAAAAGTCAAACTCTCCCTCTTTGCACAGAAATGATACACTATATAGAAGACCCAAAAGACTACACCCCAAGATTGCTAGAACTCATACAGCAATCCGTCAGTGTGGCAGGATACAAACTCAATGCCCAGAAGTCAGTGGAATTTCTATAAACAATGAGGCTGAAGAAAGAGAAATTAGGGAGTCGATCCCACTTACAATTGCAGCCAAAAGCATAAGACTACTGGGAATAAACCGAACCAAAGATGTAAAGGATCTATACCCTAAAACCTACAGAACACTTCTGAAAGATATTGAGGAAGACACAAAGAGATGGAAAATTATTCCATTCCCGTGGATTGGAAGAATTAATATTGGGAAAATGTCAATGCTACCCAGGGCAATTTACACATTTAATAAATCTCTATCAAACTACCATGGACATTCTTCAGATAGTTGGAAAATATTATCTTAGCATTTGTATGGAATTAGTAAAGTAATATTCCAAAGACAGGCAAATATTAAAAATGAAAACCAGAGCCAGGACAACAGAAAGCCAGATTTCAAGTTGTACTACCAACTGTGGTCAAAAAGACAGTGTAGTACTGGCATAAAATGACACATGATCAATGAAACAGAATAGAGAATCCAGAAATGGGCCCTCAACTGTTTGGTCAAGTAATATTCGACAAAGCAGGATAGACTATTCACTGGAAAAAAGACACTCTTCACTAAATGGTTCTGGGAACACTGGACAGCCAGGTGCAGAAGAAGGAAATTAGACCATTTTCTTACACCAAACACAAAGATAAACCTAAATTTAATGAAAATATCTAAATGTGAGACAAGAATCCATCAAAATCCTAGAGGAGAACACAGGCAACACTCTATTGAACTAGGCAACAGCAACTTCCTGCAAGATACATATATGAAGGGAAGGGAAACAAAAGCAAAACTGAACTATTGGGATTTATTCAAGATAAAAAGCTTCTTCACAGCAAAAGAAACAGTCAACAAAACTAAGACAACCTAAAGAATGGGAGAAGATATTTTCAAATGACATTTCAGACAAAGGGCTAGTATCCAATATCTATAAAGATCATATTAAACTCAACAGCCAAAAAACAAACAATCCAATCATGAAATGGGCAAAAGACATGAACAGAAATTTCACAAAGGAAGACATAGACATTGCCAACAAGCACATGAGAAAACGCTCTGCCTCACTGGCCATCAGAGAAATACAAATAAAAACCACAATGAGTTACCACTTCACACCAGTGAGAATGGGGAAATTAACAAAGTAGGAAACAACAAATGTTGGAGAGGATGTGGGGAAAGGGGAACCCTCTTGTACTTTTGGTGGGAATGAGAACTGGTAAAGCCACTCTGGAAAACTGTGTGGAGGTTCCTCAAAGAGTTAAAACTAGAACTGTCCTATGACACAGCATTTGCACTGCTGAATATTTACCCCAAAGATACAGATGCAGTGAAACGCTGAGACATCTGCACCCCAATGGTTATAGCAGCAATGTCCACAACAGCCAAACTGTGGATGGAGCCCTGGTGTCCATCGAAAGAAGAATGGATAAAGAAGATGTGGTAGATGTATACAATGAAATATTACTCAGCCATTAGTAACGACATATACCCAACATTTGCTTCGACGTGGATGGAAGTGGAGGGTCTTATGCTGAGGGAAATAAGTCAGTCAGACACTGACAAACATTGCAAGGTCTCATTAGCTTGCAGAATATAAAAAATAGTGAAAGAGAATAAAGGGGAAAAGAGAGAAAATGAGTGGGAAATATCAGAGAGGGAGACAGATCATGGAGACTCCTAACTCTGGGAAATGAACAAGGGGTGGTGGAATGGGAGGTGGGTGGGGGGAGGGGTGACTGTGTGTTGGGCATTGACAGGGGCACTTGATGGGTTGAGCACTGGGTGATATGCTATATGTTGGCAAATTGAACTCCAATAAAAAAGAGGCCATGCCATCAAAATAAGTAAATAAATAAATCAGAAAGAAACAGTTCACAGATGGCAATACAAATACAAAAATGCTATTTTCTGGGTTTTGTGATGCCATCAATATTTCAATGTTTTCTTAACTCTGCAGATTGCCAATTTTGAACCAACTTTTGTTTTTGATGTTTTTATTTTTTCATTAAAGCGTCTAAAAATTGGTGAAAATTCAGACCCTGCATAATGAGGATTCGCACTTGGCAGCCATGCATCATGTCTGCCATGCCCCGCCCCCAAGCCTCAGCCAAATACGTGGTCTTGCTCACTCCACATTTCAGGGTCCCCACAGTGCTCCACTCATTCATGCTTGATGAATGAGTAAAGCTTTTGTTATTATTGGCTGTTGTTATTATTATTATTAGCAACAAAAAGGAGAGGAAGAGTCTTTTGACATTCTACTGAGGAAGTTTGGATGAGGGTTGGTTTGAACTTTTTTTTATGATAGTCACACAGAATGAGATAGAGAGGCAGAGACACAGGCAGAGGGAGAAGCAGGCTCCATGCACCGGGAGCCCAATGTGGGACTCGATCCTGGGTCTCCAGGATCGTGCCCTGGGCCAAAGGCAGGCACCAAACTGCTGCACCACCCAGGGATCCCCTGGTTTGAACTTGTAGTATTAAAAGCCGCTGAGTTTGCATGCCTGTAGGATATACTCTGGAGCAGAAGCACTAAGGAACCTGACTAGGATTCATCCATGCTTATCTTGGATAAGCCTGATCCAGAAGACTCTAATGTGGGAGGCCAGGAGGGAGAAAGACCAAGCACCCAGGGGAGATGAGAATCTACAGAAGCCCCAGAGCCCAGTCTGAAACTGTGGCCTGAGAGTCAAGGAGACGCTGACTGACTCCTTCTTCCCCAAGTGGCCTCCTGACCCACCTGGATGCTGCAGCTGTCCCCTGTGGTCCCCAGCACCTGGCGTGAAGCACAGCATATGGAGGCAATTTATAAGAATTTGCTGATTGAATAACCCTCCCCTCACTTTAAGAAGTCAATTTTTTGGCTTGAGATGTCTGCGGCCTCCAAGAATCCTCTGCAGTAGAGACACTTATTTCAGGTCTAGGAAGGCCTGGAAACTGGATGCAAAAGGTAAGTTTAAATGTGTTTTTCTCGGGAAGGTGTCTAGAGAACTTACCATATTCTGCATATGGCTTAAGGCTCCAAAGAAATCTAAGAACATGGAGAAAATTAAGAAACATGTGCCACTGGAAAATAAACAACCATTTTATAGAGAGCAGTACTCCAGGACTGGAAGGGACTGTTGATATGGCCCAGTCGTGTTGAGCCAACAGACCCAAAGGAAATAACTGAAACAGTGCCTGGATAGTACAAACAAGAGGTCCCAGGACATCCTCTGTCCTCTACAATCCCTGAAATGGGGTGCAGAAAGTCTTCTGACAAGAACACCTGAGTAATTCACTGGTTGAGCATCTGCCTTCAGCTCAGGTCATGATCCTGGGAGTCCTGGGATCCAGTCCCACATTAGGGAGGGAAGCCTGTTTCTCTGTCTGTCTCTTTCTGTGTGTCTTGCATGAATAAATGAATAAAATTTCATAAAAAAGATGAAAGTCTCTGAGATAAGTGCAATTCATTTATTCCATAATAAGTGAGGCCTTACTCTGTGCCAAAATGTGTGCTAGATCCTGGAGACACATGGGGACAGGTTTCCCAGGAGAGTGGACAAAGGACAAACCATTCAGAGTGAGTCTGTCTTATTTATCTCTGTATTCTCTATCACATCCTAGAAACTCAATAATTAGGAACTGCCTTAGGCAATGGGTCAGGAGAGTTGTTAAGTATCTGGCATTTGGAATCTGGGGACCTCAATTCGAATCATAACTTCTCTACCTATAGGTGTAAGGTTAGCTTTTGTATTTGAGTTCTTTCCAGTGTTTGGGTGGCTGCTTGTTTTGTGATGTATTTCCCCCTCAGGACTGCTTTTGTTGTATCCCAAATATTTTGAACAGTTGTATCTTCATTTTCATTAGTTTCCATGAATCTTTTTAATTCTTCCTTAATTTCCTGGGTGACCATTTCATCTTTTAGCAAGATGGTCCTTAACCTCCACGTGTTTGAAGTCCTTCCAAACTTCTTCTTGTGACTTAGTTCTAATTTCAAGGCATTATGGTCTGAAAATATGCAGGGGACCATCCCAATCTTTGGTATAGGTTCAGAACTGATTTGTGACCCAGTATGTGGTCTATTCTGGAGAAAGTTCCATGTGCACTTGAGAAGAAGGTGTATTCAGTTGAGTTTGGATGTAAAGTTCTGTAGATAACTGAAGTCCATCTGGTCGAGTGTATCATTTAAAGCTCTTGTTTCTTTGGAGATGTTTTGCTTAGAAGACCTATTGGATGTACAAAGCACTAGATAGAAGTCACCAAGTATTAGTGTATTATTATCTAAATATGTCTTAATTTTGGTTATTAATTGATTGATATATTGGGCAGCTCCCACATTCGGGGCATATATATTGAGGATTGTTAAGTCCTCTTGTTGGATAGATCCTTTAAGTATGATATAGTGTCCCTCTTCATCTCTCACTACAGTCTTCAGAATAAACTTTAGTATATCTGATATAAGGATGGCTACCCCTGCTTTCTTTTGAGGACCATTCGAATGGTAAATGGTTCTCCAACCTTTTATTTTCAGGCTGTAGGTGTCCTTCTGTCTAAGATGTGTCTCTTTTAGACAGCAAATAGATGGGTCCTACTTTTTTATCCAGTCTGACACCATGCGCCTTTTAATGGGGTCATTAAGCCCAGTCACGTTCAGAGTTACTATTGAAAGATTTGAGTTTAGTGTCTTCATGATACCTATTAAGTCCATTTTTTTTTGTGGATTGTTCCATAGGACTTCTTAAAGAGGAATTTTAAGAGTCCCCCTTAAAATTCCTTGCAGAGCCGGTTTGGAGGTCACATATTCTTTCAGTTCCTGCCTATCTTGGAAGCTATTTAACTCTCCTTTTATCTAAATGAAAGCCTGGCTGGATAAAGTATTCTTGGCTGCATGTTCTTCTCATTTAGGACCCTGAATATATCCTGCCAGCCCTTTCTGGCCTGCCGGGTCTCTGTGGAGAGGTCTGCTGTTACCCTAATACATCTCTCCATAACATTCAGGGATTTCTTGTCTCTTGCTCCTTTAAAGACCTTCTCTTTATCTTTGGAATTTGCAAGCTTCACTATTAAATGTCGAGGTGTTGAGGGGTTTTTATTGATTTTGGGGGGGAGGGAATCTCTCTATTTCTTGAATCTGAATGCCTGTTTTCCTTCCCAAATTAGGAAAGTTTTCAGCTATGATTTGTTCAAATACATATTCTGGTTCTCTGGCCCTTTTGGCGCCCTCGGGAACCCCAATTAAACCTAGATGTTTCTCCCTCAGTCTGCCATTTATTTCCCTTAATCTATCCTCATGATCTTTTGTTTGTCTCTTTTTTCCTTCATTTCCCTTTTGCCATCAACTTGTCTTCTAGTTACTCACTCGTTCTTCTACCTCGTTAACCCTTGTCGTTAGGACCTCGAGTTTGGATTGCATCTCATTTAATTGGTTTTTAATTTCTGCCTGATTAAATCAAAATTCTGCAGGCATGAAGTCTCTTGGGTCCTTTATGCTTTTTTCTAGAGCCACCAGTAGCTTTGTAATAGTGCTTCTGAATTGGCATTCTGACATTGAATTGCAATCCAAATTTTGTAACTCTGTGGCAGAGAGGACTGTTTCTGATTTTTTCTTTTCAGGTGAGGTTTTCCTTCTAGTCATTTTGCTCAGTGCAGAGTGGCCAAAAACAAGTTGTATTGGGAAAAGGAGAAAAGGAGAGAAGAGAAAGAATAAAAGAAACAGGAAAAAGGAAAAATAAACAAAAAGAGGGGAAGAAGATAAGAAAAGAAAAGAAAAAAGGGGTGAGAAAACATCAAAAAACAAGAAACAAGGGGGAGTACCCTCTGATTCTCTATACTGTAAATCCCTCGACTTCCCCTGGAATTTTGCAGTGCAGATGGTCAGTAATTTGTTTCTCCCATATCCGTCTAGCTGGTCTTCTGGGGGAGGAGCCTGCTGTGCTGATTTTCAGATGTTAGCACTTTGGGGAGCTGCTCGGCCCCCTGCCTGCTGCAGGGCTCAGGGGAGGTTGTTTATACTGTTTATCCCGTAAGGCCACTGTAAGTCTCATTGGGGGTTATTTCCCCTGTGAGGCCCGAGGAGGAACAACCACAGTGGCGGCAGCCAGCTCTGGAGCCCTGGAGTCAGCTCCCGCAGTAGCTACAGAGCTCTCGGTGTGCAGGGGCATGGATGCTCAGGGGGTGGGGCCGCTGATCTGCTCAGCTCCAGGGCCGCTGGCGCCAGGAATGTCCTTGCTGTCCTGGGCCCTCCCGGCATCTGCCTGTCCTGGGGGAAGCGCCAGATCCTGGGCAGTGTCCCCGGCGCCCTGTGCTCCCGGGCCTATGCTGTTGGATTCGCGCTCCCAGCCGCGCAGCCCCCTCCGCTGGGAGCCGCCGCCCAAGCCCCTCCGAGCTGCTCCCGGGTCCAGCTTTGAGTGTGCTGAAGCTCTTTAGGGAGCTCGCCCCGGGTTGTGGGGCTCTCCCTGGGGCGCAGGTGTCTGTTAGTGTCCCTGGGAGCCTGAGGGCATCCCCGCCCCTCCTGGGATTCTGCTCCAACTCCCTGCCAGCACCTTTCCCACCGGGATGATTGGCGAAGCTCCTGCTTCTCTGGGAAGGTACTTTCCTGTCCTAGGGACACTCCTCCAGGCCTTATCCCAACTCCTCGTGGGCCCCTTCCCCTTGGATGCCTTTTGTTTCTTTATTTCTTTTCTCCCCATCTTCCTACCTTGATAGAAGAGGGAACACTTCTTGCTGCAGCATTCCAGCTGTTTTCTCTTTAAATCTCAGGCCAAATTCGTAGGTTTTCAGGATGATTTGAAGGTTATCTAGGTAATATGGTGGGGACAGGTGACTTGGGGAACCTACTCTTTCGTCATCTTGCCCCGCCTCCCAACAAAAGAAAGTTTTAAAGTAAACATCATAAGAAGTTAATTTGAACATAATTTTCACCTTTACCTGTGTATCCTTATGAATTTATATGTTCATACCTCTATGAATGTATCTATTCATATGTTTTAATATTCGTATTAGTTGAACCCGTTTGATCAAAGTCTGGTAAAAATATTTTCATATTTATTAACTCCTATTCTGTCAAAAGATATGGATTCTATTAGAGGTCTTAACAAAACAAAGATTAATAGAATGAACACATTTACAGTATTCTAAATATTTTAAATTATTTTATTCTATGACTATTTTACTAAAGGGATATTCACATCTGAGGACGAAGGGAATAAATCTGATCTATTATCTTCAGCAAATATAAATACGCCTTCCCTTCACTAAAGTATTTTATTCTCTATCAACAATAGAAGGTCATAAAAATCACAGTTTCCATGACCAAAGTACTTAAGAACACTTCATAATATTAATCATAATCAAAAAAAAATATTAATCATAATCAGTGATGAGTGACACGAGAGCGTCACACACTTTAAGAGAAAGTGTGACAGAGAAGAGTAGGAGGCAGGTAGTTCAGAGAACTGTCATTTTAGCCTGGTGATGTCTGCTCCCCTCTGTGGGTTACAGATTGGAGCAGAAACAACCCAGAGACAAAGATTAGACCGGAAGCTCAGTATTATTATGTAAGAATGAAGAGAGAAGGTAAAAGCTGCTGTCTGTGCATCTGCCCGCAGCGCCTCGGCCCTGCAGCTCCTCTCCTCCTTGGGGGTGTGCCCGGGCCAGGGCAGCCCCCACCCAGCGGAGAGCTGCAGCTTCCTGACCAGGAGGGGAGCCCCTCGCCCAACCTCTGCCAGCGACTTGCTTTCTCAAGCACTTGTATCAGGGCCACACATGAGGCTGCTGACCTGAGCCCTCACCTTGACCTTCAGACACCCTCTAGCCAGGCCTTTGCGTAGCTCTTAGCCAGAGCTGATTCCTCTTACCTGACACTGAGATAAAACTGGGCCACCTGGCTGGACACAGTCCAGCATAGGACTCCTCACCTTGGCTAAGTCTCCATCTGCAAGTTGTGAGACTGAGCCCCACCTTGGGCGCTGAGGGGAGACCGGGTAAGACTCCCTCATCCTCTCCCTCTGCCCCTCTGCCCTGGCCTCCCCCTCCTTCTCCAAAACTAAATAAATAAAAGATTGAAATTTATATGAACTTACTATAGAGGCAGAAATGGCTAAATCACTTCAACAAATTAATGGCGAACCTGAGTGAAAAGGAAAGGGCTGAGAGACAGTCCAAACCTAAAAGACTGAGAAATCAACAACATAAATACCATTTATTACTCAAGAAGTTGGGCTCTTGTTGGGGGTGGGACGAGTATGTGAGGCAAATGGAAAGCGTCTGATTTTGATATGTGATTTAATTATTTAACATAATGATGTTCAATTATGGGCTGGAGTTTCAGAGGCAAAAGTCAAAGGGACAATACTTCCAGGCCTACCATGTAGGCTAGCACTGAGGAGGAAGGAAACTGAGGAATGAAGCCTTCCGAAAAGGTGGTTCACAGGGCTCGGGGTTAACACAGCACAGCAGCTGAGGGACTCGGGCTTCTTCATCATAAAGCTATAGAATTGATTTGTACAGTTTCTAAGACTGTACAGAGTATTTTATATCACCCACAACAAGTACTATATGGTCGTCAACGCTTGCTGATTGTTGAGACCTTACCACCTACAAACATACTTGTGAAACAGCTCCGCTTGAGAAAGAAAGAAGTAAAAGAGTGTAAGACACAGGAGTGTATTTCATCCACATTTTATTAATTATCATAGGAAATAAAAACAAAAAACCTTAGAAGAGCTCTACTTAAATGACATTTTGACGAATACTTGTTCCATGTCCAATTCTAAAAATTATAAATTGCATTTTTAATTAGGTTCTGGAAAACACACTAAAAGGGCTCAATTGTCATTATCTCTTAAAATGCTAATGAAGCAATGAGGACTGATTATTGCATTATTTTGGGCTTGTTGGGATTCATCTTCTTTAGTAGCAAAACTACTAGATACAAACATGAATTCTTCAATTACAACTAATGGTTTTCTTTCTTAATTGTCCATGCTTAGCAGAGATACTCAGCAGGATTACCCATTATTACCACTGTGATTCAGTTTCATTCAGAGTCATTGTCAGGATGTGTTAGTCATAATATCAAGGTATCATGACATCATCATCATCATAAACATTACCACTAATTTAGCAGTAGGCAATCTGGAGTGCCAAGATTTAATACATGACTTTTTAAAACTAAAAAGAATCCTTGCCTACTGCTAAAGTTATTTACCTTTGGATATTTTTAAGGGTTTATCTTTTTAACAAAATGCTCAAGGTAACTTCATGTCTGGAAAAAAAGATATATTTGTACTTTGAAATTGTAAGTCAAGAGCTATAATTCTACTAACATATGCTACTAGCCATTACAATTACATAATTAGCCATCTTATTATAATTATATTATTGCTATTATTATTAAAAGTGTTTATATGGGCTAAGTACAGTCCTCAAACCTTCGTACATATGATTTAATCCTCACACAAGACTTATGACAAACGAATCATTGCTCATTCTCAGATAGGAACGGGAAAGTGAAATTGAGTGGGAAGAAACAAACCCTTATAAACTAAAAAACATAAGGTGAATCAGCAAACACATGGCATGTAGGTCCTCGCCCCATTCATGGGATGCCTCAGAGTAATCCTCAACATGATGGCACAATATTACCAAAGATGCTAATGGAATATCCCTTGCCTGCCTCTGTCCATATTACCAAAAATGTTTATATAATTTAAGATGAATTTACGGTTGCTGTTATCAGTAAACTTTTAATTCTTTATTCAAACTTACTTATCTGAAGTCTGTCCTCTATAAAATTATAATCAATTCTTTGTTTTCTTCCAATAGTTATATTTCATATTCATCAGCTTTTCCGGCTCAATAAGCGTCATATATGGATTATAATTTTATTACATGCTACTGAACTATATACTACTAGACTTCAGAATTCCCTTCCATCCAAGCAGAAGTTAATGCAATATAAAAGAGTAAATTGTAATAGAAGTAGCCACTATCTTCTTTCTGAAATGTCTTAAAAGAGATAACTTTAAGAACGAATTGGAATATAAGAATTAAATAATTTCCACACTCTGAAAAACTTCTGAATTCTCTTGAATTCTAAAAAGCTATTAAAGTATAATCAACCAAGGATTAAGAGACAGAATAATCCATATATAAAACAATATATATTAATTTTTCACACCCAAAATGTCATTCTTGAAAGAGATAACCAACTGAGAAATTAGGACTGAAATTCAGATCCAAATACTCAAGCTTTATCCAAAAAATAAAACAACAACAGCAACGATGACAACAACGAACATGAAAAAAAAAACTGCTAAAAAACAAAGAAATTAGGCATGAAAAAGGAATAACTGATTTAAAAAAAAATCATTACTGTACTTCTCAGGATGAGATGCTGAATGTCTTTTTCTTAATAGAAAGAGGAAGATAAGGTTCAAAAGCATGGTCTGACAGCAATTTAGCCTTCTAATTAAAAGCAGGGCGGCAATATGGAACCTAACTTGGCAGCATGGTGATTCAGTTTTATCAGTTCAGCAAGACTTAAGTCATGTTCTGTGATTAAAACTATAGCTCTCACATGTGCATTGTCAATAGGAAACTTTTTAATAAAGATAAAATATGGCCTGTGAGATTTAAATCTGGTGAGAATTTAAATTTAACTTTAATTAATAATGCTCTAGCTAGAAAAATATTGGTGTTAAATATACTGCATATAAAGCAATGCTGAGTTTATTTGAAAAGGCATGGATTTTTTAAACTAATCAACAGTAATGTAGTTTTCAGGGTGAAAAAAAATGTCAGGGTACTTGACGAAAAAGGTAATTTATCTCCATAAAGAATTTTTACATCCTGAAACTTCATATATCAATCATTTTATCAACAACCACATTTGTACTTAAGCATATTTTGAGTAATGTATTAATTTCCAAATAACATCTATCTATTGATAAAATATACTGTTTCCATAAATTAGTTTAATACTCCATAGGAACCCATTCAGTGTAGGTTAAAAAATAAACTAGTGATTAGTAAGTGAGAGAGGGTTGAGTGTCAAGTTCATCTTTAAATGGAAAAAAATACAAGTATGAGTAAAGTCTTTGGGATTAAGGTAAAAAAGACCAAAAAATGCCATTTTTAATACAGATTATAAATCTGATATGACCTGATATATCAGTAGATTTTTGTTTGGGGTGTTGATGTTGTGCCTTTCGTCTTTCGTTATTTCTGTATGGTTATCATGACACCTAAGTGTGACTCCATGTTTGGACTGAAGAGCGGCAGGTTTAAGTATCGTGATTAGCAGATGAAATTATGTAGAAGATGATGAAAAATATATCGTAGGGTATAAAATAGAAATATCACCTGCCAGCCTGCTCAACAGAAGTTCCTATAGGACATACTTCCTGAGGGGTTCAGGTGAACACCATCTACACCTACTTCTGCAAACCCACCCCTGGCCATGTCTCTCATGCGATATCACCACTCTATGACCCTGAGGCCTAGGCGGTAATTTCCTTTGTCCTAGTAATTAGTTCTCCATCCTTTTTTCTCTGCCAGAATCCTTATGATGAGACTCTTCCTAGTTTCCTGGCTCTAGAACTGAATCTCTCCTAGTTTAAGCCAAATCTTCACTCTCTTCCCCATGGATTAGATATCCTGTCTTTAAACATGTGCATTTCTGCAAATACAACTTTTTTTCCTCAGATCTCTGCAACTCCACATCATTCTATGTAGGCAATTCTGTTGAAGGCAGCTACCTTAATAACTTCCCCTTCCCCCATCTCTTATAGGTTAGACCTGAATTAAATTACTCACCACAGCTTAAATAAAATCATTAAAGATTATTTTATTTGACCTTCTGTTGAATGAGACTCCCAATAAAATAATCCTGTTTTTCACCTTCATGTTTTAAATATTTAAAAAAGACCATTTAACATATCTTGTCGAAAAATTTCAGTCAGAATCGCCCTCCTGATACTCACTGATAGATGACAATTCCTAAAAGACAAATTGCCTCAACTATTTGAGTTCTCTGTAGTATAGCTTATGATATACCAAAATATCAAATATCCCTGGATATTTAGGGCCAATTGTTCAGCTTCACAGTTGACTTTATCTGTTTTTCTTTTTTTTAATATATTTTTTTATTTATTCATGAGAGACAGAGAGGGAGAGAGAGAGAGAGAGAGAGGCAGAGGGAGAAGCAGGCCCCATGCACGGAGCCCGATGTGGGACTCAATCCCGGTTCTCCAGGATCACACCCTGGACTGAAGGTGGCGCTAAACCGTTGAGCCAACCGGGCTGCCCGACTTTATCTGTTTTTCGACTGTGTTCTAAATTAGGTGGAAAGCACCCAAGGTTTGAGAGTTTCTTCTTTAAGCATGCCACTTGTCTTCCTTGACCTCATTTCTTTATGTTTATCCCTATTGGAGTCCTGTGTCAAGCTCCAGCTTCAACCAGAAATAATTTTCAGTCCTACTGTAAGCCAGGTGCAGAAGAAGATACAAAAAAATGACTTTAAAATATTCTTGCTAATACAGTTATTTGAGATAATTTCAGATAGTTATTCAATGGCCTCTCAAAAGACTTGTGGCGATGCTTTCAAAACAAGGCCTTTAAAATACAAAACTTCTTAAGTAGAAGGATCTACTTTTAAATTGCATTTGCTTTTTACCCTTCTCTACCAAGTATAGTCCATTATTACATTGAAAATATACAGCTAAGGCCTAAACATAGTAATGGAGTCATACTTTATTTATATCATTCTATAGTCTAATAAAAACCAATATGACTTTCCAGATTTTAGGGATGAGAATATGATCCAAATCACGCCACTCAGATTTGGGGGATATGTGGGGGAACTATAGGAAACAGAATCTCTCTCTCTTTTTTTTTTTTTTTTTTGCAGGTGGAACTACATAAGATGACAAAATATAACAAGAAATAAAGTGACAAAAATAAATATGACAAAATA
Source organism: Canis lupus baileyi (assembly GCF_048164855.1). Taxonomy (NCBI): domain Eukaryota; kingdom Metazoa; phylum Chordata; class Mammalia; order Carnivora; family Canidae; genus Canis; species Canis lupus. The sequence continues at coordinate 25,238,482 of NC_132857.1, read as the reverse complement.
TAATTCCCCTGCATACCCCCCAAATCTAAGTGGCCTGATTTGGGCCATGTTCTCATCCCTAACCTACTGGCTGGGAACAGGGGCCAGGGAGACTCTATTTAGTCAGATGTAGGTCACATAAGTACTTCCAGGTTTTGGGTGACACCAACCTATGAAAATCTGTGGAGTGAGGCACATTTTTCTAAAAGAAAATCAGGGTGCTGAAGCCAGAAAACAGATGCTGCTTAAAAAAGAACATCCATCCAACACACACACATACTTGATATAAAATGTTATATACTCAAAAATTCATAAGTTTAAATTATAATTAATATATAGTATTTTTAATATTCAGATCAAAGAAAGACATTATGTCTATTTGTACATCAACTCTTATGCTTATGAAATGAAATCAATATAGTTATCATAGGAATTATTTTTTTTTATTTTATCTATTTTTTTGAGAGAGAGAAAGCAAAAGAGCAGGAGCAGAAGGAAAAGGAGGAGCAGGTTCCCTGCTGAGTGGGGAGCCCGATGGGGGCTCGATCCTGGGACCCTGAGATTGTGACCTGAGCCCAAGGCAGATGCTTAACTGAGCCACCCAGGGGCCCTACAGGAATTATTTAAACATCATTTTGATGACACTGACTGTATTGATTTCCTAGAGCTGCCATAACAAAGTACTACAAACTGGGCAGCTTAAGCAAACAGAAATTTATCCTCTCACGTTTCTGAAACTTGAAGTGTGCCATCAAGAAGAATGGGTCCTGGGACGTTCTTGCATACTCAGGAGGAGACTCTACTCCATGGCTCTCTTCCAGCTTCTGAGACTGTTGGAATCTTGGGTGTGCCTTGGTTTGTGGCAGCATAACGCTAATCCCTGCCATTGTGGCTGCATGGCCTTCTCCTTTATGTCCATCTGTCACCTTGTTCCTCATTATATAAACACACCAATCATACTGGATTACAGCTTACCCAAAATTCGTACGATCTCATCTTAATTTGAGTATATCTACAAAGACTCTATTTTCAAATAACGTCACAAATACAAGAGTGAGGGGCTAGGATTTCAACATATACCTTTTTTTGCGGACACAATTCAACCCATAATAGTAACTTTTACCTTATAAGAGAAAACAGTGATTAAAAATCTAGTAATTAGAGCCCATTTAATAGAAATAATTTAAATCCAGGACTGACACTTAGCTGACTATATATGTATTTTCTTTTTCTTTTTTTAAATTTTTAAAATTTATTTACGATAGTCAAAGAGAGAGAGAGAGAGAGAGAGAGGCAGAGACACAGGCAGAGGGAGAAGCAGGCTCCATGCACCAGGGAGCCTGACGTGGGATTCGATTCCGGGTCTCCAGGATCGCGCCCTGGGCCAAAGGCAGGCAGCAAACCGCTGCGCCACCCAGGGATCCCCTATATGTATTTTCTTAATTTTCATTTTTTGAGTTATATATATTCTCTATTTTATTTCCTAATGTTTTCAATTTAAAATGGGTAGGGAATAGAAGTTTGTCCATAGATGCAGTTCCGACCTCCATTTACTAAGAAAGAGTGCTCAAAATCTACACAAAATTTACAGTATAGTGTGTCAAAACTAAGTGGAAATCCATATGTTCTTTAGTTCCTTTTTTGATAGGAGTTCTTTTTTAAATTCCCATATAGTTAACTGTTATATTAGCTTCAAGTGTATAATATAGTGATTCAACACTTCCATACATTAGTCAGTGCTCATTGTAAGTGTGCTCTTAATCCCCTTAACCTATTTCACCCACCCCCTGCACTTCCCCTCTAGTAACCATTAGTTTGTTCTCTATAGTTAAGAGTCTGTTTGTCTCTCTTTTGATAGGAATTATTGATATTTTAGAATACAAGCTTCTGTGCATAGTTTAAGTGCTCTTGAAAAAAACATTTTTTAAATGTGTGAAATGACAATATTGTGTAAAACAGTAAGATGCTTTGACCCTAAATGACAGCCTGTTAGTTTTCCTACATCTCTCCCCTTGCTTCTTTATTAACTATCTCCTGAAAGCCCTCAGGGCTTTAGTTAATTGTTAATCTGCAAACATTACCTTTGGCTTTGGGTTAATTAATTTTTCCAAGTTAGAAGGGCTAATAAATAGTACAGCGCAGACTCAAACCTCGTACTATCTGATTCTCAAGAAAATTCCCACAAAATTCCCTAAAATAATGCTACCTCCTTTCTTGCATTAAAGTCTGAAATTTTAAACATGTTGTTGCCCATCTTGCACTACAATTTATTTTAACTTCTAAATGCTCTGTCCTTACCTGAAGAGACAACCGCCTCTACTGCAGTACAGCCATAATTAGCTTGTCTTTAGTATGATGGTTCAAAGTAGCAGGTAAGAATTGTGGGGGATATAGTATAGTGAGAGGCACAGGGCTAGGTGTTATTTTTTTTTAAAGATTTCATTTATTTATTAATGAGAGACACACACAGAGAGAGAGAGAGAGAGGCAGAGACACAGGCAGAGGGAGAAGCAGGCTCCACTCAGGGAGCCTGACGTGGGACTCGATCCTGGGTCTCCAGGATCAGGCTCTGGGCTGCAGGCAGCACTAAACCACTGCGCCACTGGGGCTGCCCAGGGCTAGGTGTTAAATGACATAAAACCTAGTTCCAGATGCACCACTTAATATAAATAGTTAACATTATAGGCTCTTTAATGTAACTCTGGGCAAGTCCCTTAACTGTCTGTCTGAGTAGCTCCAAAGTTAAGGAAGAGCAAGCCCTCCTCTTCCAATCATATGAAACTGAATCATATCAAACCTGTAAGAATATCGTGAAATACTGCAGATCTAATGCATACGAACTGATGATCAGCCGACGGTGTGGATGTTGATAAAATATTTCAAAAGAAATTTGGTAAATTAAGTTGCTAATAAAGTTTTCTCCAGATATTATTTTAAAATGTTACCTTTGCAAAGTCCTCCTGAAAATCAAAGTCATCCTTTGAATGACTACTGCTCTTTTTCAAATGATATAAATAAAAATTATTGGCAGAGTTAAGTGTTACATTTCAACCTTTATGATTAAAGATGTATTCACTAGCCTGCCATTCACAGGGCTTGCAGAACACTAAAAAGACAAAACTGGAAGTTTAGAAAGCATTCTCTGCAGACTTCTCATTTTAAAGTTCAGAAATTAGAAGCTAAATGCGTTTGATTCAATGATTTTATACAAAGTTACATAAGTGGAAATAATTCCATCCTTTTCCTAGTAGCAACAACAACTTCCCTAAGAAGTCTAACTTGAAGTTGCAATGAATGATTATGAAAATAGCCAGGTCCCCAGCATAAATGCTGATACAGGTCATGATTTGGAGAAGCCTCAGAATTTGGAATCAAATGAGATATATATGAATTCTAGTTCTTATTCCAAATAGCTGCATGATCATAGGCAAATTATTTGCATTCACTGAACATCAATTTTCCTTTTCGTTGTAATGGGAGCAATGAAAGGAATAAAAATGTGAGCAAAATAAAAGCAAGAAAGATGAGAGTTGGTATTGAGAACTGAATGAGATAAAAGCTAAATTCTCATGGTATGTAGTAAGCATTCAACCAATGACAGCTTATTTCTGGACTCTTAAAAATTATGCTTTAACAAAATGAGCTAAATGAATAGGCTGTTTTGCTTTTAAACCATTAGTAAATTAGCAGAAGCTGCATTATAGCTTGGTAAACATCGAGGTCAGTATCTAGGAAATCTGACTACTAATTTCAATTGCATTTATCAGTATTTGTGAGCAAATCAAAATCCAAATTATTCTGTTTGTTCATATGTTGCAATCAACAACAATCTCACTCCCCGTAAATAAAACTTTGAAAGATTTTGTGCGTGTGAAGGTCAAATGAAACAACATATGTGAAAATGCTAGGAAGATGCTCCTCCATAGAGAAGCCAAATTACTATCAACAAACAAAAGAGTAAATGTAAATTATAACAATAAAGTATAACCTCCTCAGCATTGTATCAAATAGTCAAATTCATCTGCTTGTATTTGAGGGAAGCAAAATCACACTGAAAATTCCATTCTTCTACTCTTTGAGGATTTTATTCAGTCCTTTAATTAGATATGTCAAATGTAGTAAGAAATATACCAAAATAACAGATAATTCAATGTATTTGCTGCATAGAGCATTTAGTTAAAAGAACAAAAAAGGTAGAGTAAGGAGTCATGTAACTTTTTTTTAAACTTAAGCTCGAAACAAACTTTGTTTGTTGGAAAGTTTGTGAAAAGTAGAAAGTAGAGTACTCCATGCCCTGAGTTGATGATGCAGTGGGTAGGGTACCGGGCTATGTATACAAACACTGCCCACGTGAGTTTGAGGAGTAGCTTGATTATAATATCCCTGATCTACCAACGTACCAAAAATTAATATGTAGGAAGAGAAATAATCCATCCTCAAGAGCTTTCCATGCTTGAAACCCCTTCCAGGGATCCCTGGGTGGCGCAGCAGTTTGGCGCCTGCCTTTGGCCCAGGGCGCGATCCCGGAGACCCGGGATCGAATCCCACATCGGGCTCCCAGTGCATGGAGCCTGCTTCTCCCTCTGTCTCTCTCTCTCTCTCTCTCTCTCTCTCTCTCTGTGACTATCATAAATAAATAAAAATTAAAAAAAAATATATATATATAGAAACCCCTTCCATAAAGTAAAATAATAAATTCTTAAGATTAGAAAGACTTAGGCTATCATATAATCACAAATAATCAAGTGGTTCTGAAAGTGTACACAGCTTTACTAGATAAAATAGAAAAATCGCTGATCGTCTATTTCCAGATGCTTTGAAAGGGCTACACTCTGAAATACCTAAGGGGCAAGTAAATTATGCAAATAAATGGTGTGAGGATGTGGAGCAACAGGAATTCTCATTTACTGCTAGAGAGAATGCCAAATGGTACAGCCACTTTGGAAGATCCTTTGGCGGTTTCTTACATAAATAAACATACTCTTACCATATGTTTCAGCAATCACACTTCTCGGTATTTATCCAATTGCGTCGAAAACTTATGTCCAAAAAAAAAAAAAAAAAAAGAACCTGCACAAGATTGTTTATAGCAGCTTTATTCATAATTGCCAAGACTTAGGAAAAACCCAGAAGTCTTCCAGCAGGTGCCTGAGTAAATAAACTCTGGTACATCCAGATAAGGGAATATTATTCAATGCTAAAATGAATCGAATTATGAAGCCAGGGAAACACACCGGCCCAGGGCAGCGCCGTGGGAGCCCGTGCCTCTGCTGTGAAGCAGGCACAGCCCCAACCCCTGTCCCCGCCACTACCATCGCCACCCTCTAAGGACAGGAGAAAATTAGTAACCCCCCCCCCAGCCGTCAACAAGTGGGGATGCAACTCATGCACGGGAAGGTGCAGCCGCGTGTTGCTCGAAGGGAGAGAGAAGTTAGGGCTGTGTGTGCTCAAACCCTGGTCCTTTTCAGTTTGGAGAATGCGCAGAGGCGGGGAGCAGTGAGCAGCTCTGCTCACTGGGGAGCACAGGCTCGGAGGGGCCTGCTCAGCTCCTCCCCGCGGCAGAGGCCACGGCCAGAGGTCACGGCCAGGGGTCACGGCCAGGGGTCACGGCCAGGGCCTTAGGCCGGGCCTGCTGGTGGCGAGGGGTGTGCCACAGAGGGGAGCTGGCTGGGTGGGCCGGGGCCCCACAGAGGCGGGGCGGCCCAGCCCGGCCCGGGGCCGCCGTCTTTGCGGGTGCAGCCCCGGCCTCAGAGCCGCCACCCTGGGCCCAGGCCAGTGCGCACCTGCCTCTGGCGGAGCGGCCGGCCCAGCCCTGCGGTGGCCCCAGCACACCCGCGGGACACACCAGCGCTGCCGGGCGGACCTGCCGGGACCTCTCTGCATCCATTTAGCTGCAGCTTCGTTCTCACTAGGCCGCTGACTGCCCCACTGCCACGGGAGGCCCCGGGGCACAGCAGGATCAGGGAGACGCGGACAGAGCCCTGCTGCCCCGACCACGTCGCCTGGGGGCCTGGAGATCACAGCCCGCGGAGGACAACTTTCCAATAGAAGGTATTCCTTGTGCACACGGCACCTCAGCACCTGCAGATTGTCTAAACAGCTGATAGGAATTCCTGCTAGAAATGTCGATGACTTACCCATTATAAACCCAAATTAATCCATGGCCAGGGACCCCTGGGTGGCTCAGCGGTTGACTGTCTGCCTTCGGCCCAGGTCATGACCCCGGGGGTCCCGGGATCGAGTTCCGGGTCAGGCTTCCTGCAGGGAGCCTGCTTCTCCCTCTGCCTGTGTCTCTGCCTCTCTCTCTGTGTGTGACTCATGAATAAATAAAATCTCTGTTAAAAAGTCCATGACCTAAAACAAGGCAGGGTTAATGAAATGAAAAGGAAAACAGTGATTTTTTTGAAATTATATTTTATTCTTTTACAAAGATACTCATTTATTTGAGAGAGAGCGTATACTAAGCAGGGGGGTGTCAGGCAGAGGAGACAGTGGCTCCCAGCGGAGTGGGGAGCCTGACCTGGGGCTCCATCCCAGGACCTGGGATCATGATCTGAGCCAAGGTCAGACCCCTAACACACTGAGCCACCCAGGTGCCCCAAAAGTGATTTTTTTCAAAGTTACAGCCTATCTAAAGCTCATTAAATTGTGTAAAATCTTGATCATGCCACCACTGTATAGTTTCATCCGTGCATTTACCCTCTAAATTTGTCATAGTAAACAGTAAATTTTCATGTCATATTCAAGAAGATGCATGTCCTCATTAAAACTCTCTTTCAGTCAATTTCTGTTGTGTAAACTCATGATTAGCCACACTAATGAACAGAAGCAATGGCACAGAGGATCCTATGTGAGGAAATACAAAGGAGTCTATTTTTGGCATACCATATTTTTGGTATGATTTCCTTTATTATAAAGCAGATTTTATCACACCAAAACAGTTGTACTTGAATTTATTTGAAACTATTATATTTTCCTAAAACTCTTACTATTTTACTAGTAAAACAAACAAACAAACAAAAAACAAAAACAATGCTGATATATTGTAATTTATGAAAAGTAACTCAGAAGAGGAAAAACTCTTCAATGGTAAACCACAAGGTAGATAAGCTATATATGAACAATCAGTTGGGTCCTAGTCAGATAGAAGAAAGTTTATAGAGGCAAAGACGTGTGTGTCTACACATGTGTAAATGATGTATCTGCTCACGCATGTACACTTGTGCATATTTATGCATATATGTAGAAATGGTTTGGTGATGAGAAATTGCACCATTTGTCATGAAAAATTATTTTTCCATTAGTAATATTTTAATTCTGCATATTTTGTGGACCATTCTGTAGAAAAGCAAGATATAATTCACAATGTGGATGGTTAAAAGGGTATAAATTTCGGCACAAAAATATAATGCTAAAAAAATGTTATGCTAAGGCAATATTTTCTTCATTTCTTTCAAAAAATATGCAAACAGTCCCCAAGAGACTGGAGAAAATCAACTGATAGTGATATGTGATATGGATGTCCACATACCATGAGAGTATATTAAAAATTATAAATACTTCTAAAAAGTCATAAAATGTTTCATGTCCAAAAGTTCAGATTTTGAAAATGGTACTTAGCAAGATTCTTTCATCACAAAAACACAAGAAACATTACAAATCAGCAAATCTCAAGCCTCTTCTGTCCAAGTGATGCCCACCATCTATCTTAGTTAGAGACAGATGAGAAGAGGACAATTTGTCTCACCCCTCAGGGAGTAACCCAGGGTCCACCAACGGGTTAATATGACTCAAAACCAAAACAAATGCATGTTTATCAGTCTAGTTTTTTGCGTTTTTCTTTTTTCTTTTGATACAAGAAAAAAAAAGACTTCCCCATATATGTTTATCAACTATGCATGTTCAATCAATCAGAACCCCGACCTGAAAATCAAAAAAAAAATCCTTTAAAATATAGAAACACAGCAACTAGATCTATTTCTAATGTTCACTCAAGCAAATACTCATTTTTAAAGCATAAACCTCAAAATACCAGCAGGTTGTCATTATTTCATTTTAATGCTATCGTAGGAGTGGCAGTGTCACACAGCAGTTAGGAAATGGGGCTCAGGGGTCGGGTTGCCTGGACCCAAATCCTGACTCTGCCACTTTGTGGGACTATGAACTTGAGCAGGAGCTTAAGCCTCTTAAGTGCCTCACTTTCCTCCTCTACTTGACAGGGTTACTGCAGAGATTCAAAGGACTCATATACTGAGTACTTAGAATAGCGACTGTAACTATTAGCTATTATTATGTAGGGAGCTTCTCTCTACCTAATAAATAGGATATTTTTGACAATTAGTAGGTTAAAATCATCTTTGAAAAATTAAAGTAAATCAATCTCACCAGGGTTTGGAAGCCTCCTATAACAATCTTTTTTTTTTCCTCTTTTTTTTTTCTTTTTTAAACAGGAGACTATTAGTAAGTCAACAAATTATCACACATAGATGCACACACACACACACGCACACACACACACACACCACAATCTTTATTGTAATTGGATGCATCCAGTATGGAAAATTTAAGTGTTAAGATCCATTTCATAGATAATTCTGGTTTTTCCAAGGTTTATGATTCCATCATAAAAATTAATTCCCCAAGAAAGTTTGCAAATGTATCTCAGTCTATATCTCATTATTTCTTTATTACCTGTCTTTTAGTACATTTGGCTTGGTTTATATATTGTTAGCAAGACCAAAAATACTTTTCAGAAGTATAAAATGAAGATTCCACAGACACTCTAGATATTACTAGTGAAATCAGGTGAAGTATAGCAGATAGAAACTAATATTAATGAGGGAACTGGATGTGAGCGACTCTTTGAGAGTGCACGCCAACATCAGTGTTGATGGGCGTCCCTAGCTAGGACCGCTCAGGTCAGTCTCATGCAAGGTTGGCTGTTGTAGCCGACCTTGCGCATGTGAAGTCAAAAATTGGGAGACACAGCAAAATCCCTGATTCCTTTAATAACTTACAAGTCATACTTAAAAACTTCTATTTTTAATTGGTCCCACTTCAGGAAGTCCTATCTTCTATAAGGTTTACCATAGTCAACATAAAGTAGAAAATTCTTCTGTACTAGACTCTAGGAGTCCCTGGTCCTAATGCTGCAGAATTTCACAAACAAGTGTGCGTAATTGTCCTTATCATTATGATTGCATTGTGCTGGATGTTTCTGTTCTCATGCACATCTTCCTTTCCCAAGCATCTTTCCTGCTTTCCCTTCTCAAGGGGAAACCGTGTATGGAGGTGAGAGAACTTTGGATTCTTCCACGACTTCTTCTTTGGGGTCTTACTAAGACCCTGACTGAGTCTAATTACCAGTCTGTGCTGTTTTAAATGAAAGCTTTTATTAACTGAAACACAGACTGCAAAGTCATTTGTTTTGAAATTTTGCACAAATAAGTCTATTTCCTAGTGAATGCGCTCGAGTGTATTTGAGAACTGGATGAAGTGATTCCTATCAGCTAATAAAAATGGGCAGGATGAAGCTCAGAAGCCCAGATCGGGCAATCTAAGATATGAATCTAAAAATGAAAGACGTCCTGACATTATCAAGGCATCTATTTCGCTTATTCCTGACTACACTATTCTAGTAATGAATTAATTGTTGTATGAATCTGTCCATGATCTAAGCTTTCCTATTTAGTATCGGAAGAATCTAACAAACAATAAATATCAACTTAAAGTATGGTGATTATAAACATGTAAAGATTTTTATTTAAAATAGATTCTTACCCTGATCTAAGGCCTTTCCTGGACTCCAAGTGTGGAAATAATCATCCTAAGGAGGAAAATAATGTGAATTGAGTGGATGTGAGTAACTCGATTGTAAAGATTCATATAAAATCTAGAATAAAATATGAAATACAGAAACTGAATACAAAACTCTACTTCCTGCAATGGCAAGCAGCAAATTATAAAAATAAATAAATAAATAAATAAATAAATAAATAATAAAAAAGGAACAAGAGAAAAACAATAGTTATCAAAAGGAAACACGTTGTTTACATGTCATAGAAATGCTTTTCAATAAATGTGTTCATTTTCATTGCAAGTCAGTTTACTATGATAATTCAATTATATTTCCTTGCCACGTCACATATATATTATAATGCAACACTTCAGTTGCAATTCAATGTGCAATAGAACATGCAGATAATTCCCCTAAGCTAATAAGCGACAAAATATGTCACCAGTGTCTGGTTACACGACTTCATTTTCCACTACTATGACGCAGCAGCGAAATACCAAGGGGTCTGCACTAGCCCGTACAGTATAAATAGAATTTGCAAGTCAGTTACATGATAATTGAATATCTAAGGAGTTCATCAAGATGCAATTGGAAGCTTGAAAAAAATACACACCTAATTAAATCTTGCCTGAAGTTTAACTCTTTAATATGGAAAAGAATCATTACAATATACTTACTATATATACACTTAATAAATATGAGTATATGACACTACGGAGGGGCCATGTCAACTGAAAAGATTTTTTAGAAAGCAAAAACAAAAAACAAAACAAAACAAAAAAACCAAAAACATTTACCGACTATTGTATTTGCTGTTTTACCTGCCAGGCTCCACAGGGATGCTGCTCTGCTTCCCCCTTTCCCTCTGCCTCCTCCCCGCTCCTGGGCCCCTGCGCTCTCCCCTCTGTCTCTCTCAGTCCCCACCTCTCTCAAATAAATAAGTAGAGTCCTAAAAAAAATTATGTAGACCTCAGATCCTGGACTGAAGTTGGGAAAAAATACCTGCGCCTCTGAGCAAGGTGCCTGCGGTTAGGTGCAGAGTGTAGATGTGGTCTGGCCCGTGTGTGCACGAAGGGGCTGCCAAGGCCTCCCTGCTCCACAGAGGCACTGGCCCCCGTACTGCCCGGAACGACCCGGGCTGCAAGTGCCCCCCCAAAATACCCAGCAGTAGACACGTCGAGCTCCCGGAAAGCCGGCCTCTCATCACTGGGGTCACTGTCAGGAGGCCAGGCCTCCACTTCCAGCCGAGCCTCTCATATAGCACAGCCGCCGGAGACCCAGCATCCGGTTCCCTGCACTCAGGCGTCAGCGGGAGGAGGAGGAGCAGCGCTGAGCTCCTGGCACCTTCAGCACTGACGCTCAGCCATGGCGAAGCAACATGGTTGGGGATTGTTTAGGATTTTATTATTCATTCAGGGGAGACCCAGAGAGAGAGGCAGAGACCCAGGCAGAGGGAGAAGCAGGCTCCCTGCAGGGAGCCCGATGCAGGACTCGATCTTAGGACCCGGGGTCACACCCTTATGCCCTGGGCCCAAGACAGGTGCTCGTCCGCTGAGCCCTCTGGGCGCCCCTGAAAGCAACATGTCTCATGCAACACACGGTGTTTGAAACACCAGCTTCCCACGCGGAGGGGGCTGCGTGGCCCCGGGAGCAGCTCGGGAGCAGCTTGGGCGGTGGCTCCAGCGGAGAAGGCTGCACAGCCAGGAGCGCGATTCCAGCAACGCAGGCCCGGGAGCACAGGGCGCCGGGGACACTGCCCAGGACCAACGCTCCCCCTGCGACAGGCAGAGGCCAGGAGGGCCCAGGACAGCAAGGACGCTCCTGCCGCTGGAGGCCTGGAGCTGAGCAGATCAGCGGCCCCGCCCCCAGAGCATCCAGGCCCCTGCACACCTAGAGCTCTGTAGTTACTGTGGGAGCTGACTCCAGGTTTCCAGAGCTGGTCACAGCCACTGTTGCTGTTCCTCCTGGGGCCTCACAGGGTAAACAACTCCCACTGAGCATCACAGTGGCCTCACGGGATAAACAGCTTAAACGTCTTTCACTGAGCCCTGCAGCAGGCAGGGGGCTGAACAGCTCCCCCAAGTGCTAACACCTGAAAATCAGCACAGCAGGCCCCTCCCACAAAAGACCAGCTAGATGGACAGGGGACAAACAAATTATTGACCAAGCAGCACTGCAGAGTTCCAGGGGAAGTCGAGGGATTTAAATTATACAGAATCAGAGGATACTCCCCCTTGTCTTTGTTTGTTTGTTTGTTTGTTTGTTTGTTTCTGTTTGCTCCCCCCATTTTCTTCGACATGGATGGAACTGGAGGGTATTATGCTGAGTGAAATAAGTCAATCAGAGAACAACAAACATTATATGGTCTCATTCATTTGGGGAATATAAAAATGGTGAAAGGGAATAAAGGGGAAAGGAGAAAAAATAATTGGGAAATATCTTAAAGGGAGACAGAACATGAGAGACTCCTAACTCGGAAACGAACTTGGGGTGGTGGAAGGGGAGGTGAGTAGGGGGTGGGGGTGACCGGGTGATGAGCACTGAGGTGGGCACTTGACGAGATGAGCACTGGGTGTTTTTCTGTATGTTGGCAAATTGAACACCAATAAAAAATAAATTTAGTAAAAAAAAATAGGAAATCTTGTCCATTTATTGGGATTTTTTACTTAGACAACGTTGTCATCTCTGAATACGCACAGTGCATTGGGGTTCTTTAAGGGAACAGAATTAATAGGATATATATTTCAACTCATGCAATAAATTTACTTCTGATAAAGGAAAATAAATTATTCTCAAAACAGTCCTAATGTTTCTATTTCATTTTATGCTAATGATAACTATTTGCTACATTTGTTCTTCATTTTTAAATTTTTTTTGTAGATTTTACATATTTATTCATGAAAGATACAGAGAGAGAGGCATAGACAGAGGCTCCCTGCACAGAGCAGGGCCAGAACAGAAGGCGGGTGATTAACCAGTGACCCACCCAGGTGCCTCACATTTGTTCTTTAACACCTCTTTCTCTGACCTAATTTGACATGGGCACCTAAATTATTCCTTTTTCTCTTTTCTTGCATATCAATGATACTTCTCCTCTCATGTCCTTGCTGTTCTTTCCCTGTTGACTATGGGCTCCTTCCATTCACCTCCTCGGCGTCCATGTCTTGCACCTCCTTCTATTATAATGAGGTACTATTGTATCAACCTCATTCATGTGTTGGTAAAATGTCAGTGAGGGGATGTATTCTATTACCTTATGATGTAATCTCAATCTTTCTGTGGGCCTGTGTCTCTAGTCTGTGACATTTGTAAATGTTTCTCTAGTAGTTTTTCTTCTCCTTTCAGGAAATCATAGGAAAGCTAGATTATCCATTAGGAGGAGATAGGGCCTTATCCTAGAGCTCTAGGAAGGAGAATCTGTAAAAACTTTTTCTCTTAAGACTACAGATTTGTGTGGAGTCAGAAAGACCCTGAATAGCCCGGGGAATATTGAAAAAGAAAACCACAGCCGGGGACATCACAAAGCTGGATTTCAAGTTGTACTAGAAAGCTGTGGTCATCAAGACGGTGTGGTACTGGCACAAAAACAGACACATAGATCAATGGAACAGGATAGAGAATCCAGGAATGGGTCCTCAACTCTATGGTCAACTAATATTCAACAAAAAAGGAAAGAGTATGCACTGGAAAAAGGACAGTCTCTTCAATAAATGGTGCTGGGAAAATTGGACAGCCATGTGCCGAAGAATGAAACTAGACCATTTTCTTAAACCAGACACAAAGATACAGTCAAAATGGATGAAAGATCTTAATGTGAGACAAGATTCCATCAAAATCCTAGATCAGAACACACAAACCCTTTTTGAACTTGGCCACAGTAACTTCTTGCAAGGTACATCCATGAAGGCAAGGGAAACAAAAGCAAAAATAAACTCTTGGTATGTAATCAGGATAAAAAGCTTCTTCACAGCAAAAGGAACAGTCAACAAGACTACAGGACAACCTACAGAATGGGAGAAGATATTTGCAAATGACCTATCAGATAAAGGGCTAGTTTCCAAGATCTATAAAGAACTTATTAAACTCAACACCAAAGAAACAAACAATCCATTAATGAAATGGGCAAAACACATGAAGAGAAATCTCACAGAGGAAGACATAGACATGGCCAACAAGCACATGAGAAAATGCTCTGCATCACTTGCCATCAGGGAAATACAAATCAAAACCACAATGAGATCCCACCTCACACCAGTGAGAATGGGGAAAATTAACAAGACAGGAAACAACAGATGTTGGAGAAGATGTGGAGAAAGGGGAACCCTCCTGCACTGTTGGTGGGAATGTGAACTGGTGCAGCCACTCTGGAAAACTCTGTGGAGGTACCTCAAAGAGTTAAAAATAGATCTGCCCTAAGACCCAGCAATTGCACTGCTGGGGATTTACCCCAAAGATACAGATGCAGTGAAATGCCAGGACCCCTGCACCCAAATGTTTATAGCAGCAAAGTCCACAATAGCCAAACTGTGGAAGGAGGCTCGGTGTCTATTGACAGAAGATGGATCAAGAAGCTGTGGTCTATGTATACCCTGGAATATTCCTCAGCCATTAGAAATGACAAATGTCCACCATTTGCTTCGATGTGGATGGACCTGGAGGGTATTATACTGAGTGAAATAAGTCAATCGGAGAAGGACAAACATATGGTCTCACTCATACGGGGAATATAAGAAATAGTGAAAGGGAATAAAGGGGAAAGGAGAGAAAATGAGTGAAAATTACAGTGAGGGTGACACAATATGAGAGACTCCTAACTCTGATAAATGAAGAAGGGTTAGTGGAAGCGGAAGTGAGCTGGGCTGGGGGTGACTGGGTGATGGGCACTGAGGGGGGCACTTGGTGGGATGAGCACTGGGTGATATGCTGTATGTTGGCAAATGGAACTCCAATAAAGATAAATAAATAATAAATAATAAATAAATAAATAAATAAATAAGACTATGTCTTTGTTAGAATACTCTGGATGTATAAGTAAAAAGCAAAAATTAAAAACAGACTTTGTTCCTACTAAGACAGCCTACCATAGGTGTTACACCATTCTTATGGTAGTCTTCACTCAGTCTCCAGGAATTTGTCTCAAATACTATTTTTTATTTTTTTGTGTCCATAACTATATTTAATTTTTTATTTTATTTATGATAGGCACACAGTGAGAGAGAGAGAGGGGCAGAGACACAGGCAGAGGGAGAAGCAGGCTCCATGCACCAGGAGCACGACGTGGGATTCGATCCCGGGTCTCCAGGATCGTGCCCTGGGCCAAAGGCAGGCGCTAAACTGCTGCGCCACCCAGGGATCCCATGTGTCCATAACTATGAAGTGTTCCTACCAGTTAATGGCTCTTACCTGGCTTCTTTCCAGGTAAGAAGATAAATTGTTATTTATTTAAATCAATAAATTTATTTTAAAATAATTTTGTTTACTAAATTTATTTTTAAGGAAATGTTTATGTTTGTTATCCGATTTTTTTGCATAACAATTATCTACTAAAACACTAAATCATTCAACGGTGATGCCTGGGTGGCTCAGTGGTTTAGCACCTGCCTTTGGCTCAGGGCCTGACCCCGGGGTCCTGGGATTGAGTCCCCCATTGGGCTCCCTGTAGGGAACCTACTTCTCCCTCTGCCTGTGTCTCTGCCTCTGTCTCTGTGTCTCTCATGAATCAATAAATAAAATATATTTTAAAAAGCATTCCACAGTTACAGGACTAATCTTGATGCACAGCTGTCATCATCATCTCATAGCCTTGTTTAAATCTTTAAAGCTCCTCACTGCCTACAGAAGAAAACAAGTTTAACCAATTCCCCACATCATTTTTTCAATCAGTTTTACATCTGTGACCCTCTGACTCAGCTGAGCCTCCTGTTTCAGGACTTTAATGTATTCACATCCTTGTCTTTTTCTTGGTAGGTCCATTCCTATCTTTGCTACTGTCACCAATTGCGTATTTTAGCTGTCCTTTGATGACCAACTTCATTCCAATTTTTTTCATAGAGTCTTTTCAAACCTCTCAAAAAAAAAGCAAAGAAACAAAAACAAAAGCTTTATTCTTTTTTTAAATGCCCAGGACATTTTATCCATAACTCTCTGATGCATGGGCCCTCTTCTACCAAATGTTAGGGTTATTTATCCCATGAATTCTTTCTTTTGCTCAGTTGTATGCCCCTCTACGTTAGGGATCAGTGTCTAATCCATTTCTATAATCTCTGAATCATCAAGTAAAGTTATTCACATAGAATATGTATAACTATGTTCTGAAAAGGTAAAAATATATTTGGTTTTGATTCTTTTTAGAGGATGTTTCCATTTATTTTCATTCTGCCTGCCATAGTTAATATAAACAATTATGAATGTGAATCTTGGTTAAGATATTGAAACCACGGCAAACTGAAACATTTCAATATTTCCCTCATTTGTCAGTAAACAGGTTTATGATTTTCAATTCATTTTTTACTTATATATTTAAAAACCACTCGGAATAAAATATCGCAACCTTCACATAGCATTTGTTTCCTGATTGCCTACCGAAGTGATTGGAAAGGCACAAAAATATACGCATACAAGGGCACGTGTAATGCAGAGCAGAACAAAAAAAGATGTATCAACAGGGCTTCTGTCGTTGAAAACGGGATGCATGCGTGCACTGACCCAGCCGATCAGAGGTAGGGGGACCTTAATCACAGAGTCGGAGCCAAGGTGAAGCGCACATATTTGCCTGACAGGACCTCGTGGGGTTCGGAATCAGTGGCACACACGCAAAAACACCAGTTCAGGTTTATCTCTGCATTTGCACCATGAGTTGAAAGCTTCTCCTGATCACGGCTTGTCCTACCCTTACCCTCTGAAGCCAACAAAGTGTGCTGCAAAAAGCACGGGTCATTAAAAAGTGTCATATCATTCTACTCTTCTCTCTTAATGTAGAAACATCTTGAATGGCATTTAATGGACTCGCAATCACGTTTGCTCAGTGCCGGTGATTTCTTTTCTTCTCTTGGTTTATCCCCCGCCCCTTTTTGAAGAATTCGTGTATTACTTCAGAGAGAGGATGATATTAGATAGTATATTCAAAATCACTTTGGAAAAGAGTTGAAAATCTTGTCAAAATTGAAGAACAATTTAATGTATTAATTTCTTTCTACATCGCACTCAACTATGTAGTTTGGTCTCAACTCTCAAAATAAGCATAAACGAGTATCACCCTGTACTTACTTTCTGTCTTATTATGTGTTTGGAAGTTCATTTATTCTCACATTTTGTATCAATGTATGCAGGTGCTGTTGAAACATAAGCTTGTCCTTTTAAAAGTAGTGAATCCCAAGGTCCCACTCTCAACTTACTTCTTCTAAAATATTCTATTTCCATCAATAAATAATGTGACACAAGATGTACTGTTACCAAGATCTCTTATCTCAGTAATTTCAAATGCCATTTAACTTGGGTAAGTTATTGTTAGATGTTCTCTCTCTCTGACTACTGACCTCCTCCTACCAGCTTCTTCTATTAAGTAGCTGCCAACTTTCTCTTCTCTATTGCTAAAAGTGCTTTTCCTACTGCTTGCTCAGCTCAGTGACCAAAAAATATTCTGAAAGATGACCTGTGCCATCTCACTCCACTTCTCTGCCTCCCTACTTCTCTCTCTGTCTCTCTCTCTCTCACACACACAAACACACACACAAACATATGGTCTGTTTTCTCTACTCAAGAAATTATTTCTTGGATTTAATAAAGAGTTAATGTCAATTCAACCTTATGTCCCCTCCCACCCATCCCAATCCTATCCCATTGGAAGTCTGCAGTAATAAGTAGAATGTACTGAAAAAAGATATATCAACTCAAAAGCAGTAAGTGTACCCCTGCTAGAGAAAAATGAAAATATTCTCAAAACAGTTCAAATGTTTCTATTTATTCACACTAATTATTTAAATCTTTGTTAGTTTATAAAGAGATGATCTCAGTTAGGCAAAATATTCATCAATCAAATCATTTTATTCCCAAACCAAATTATTTCCAAACAAGTAACCAATGGAATTTATTTCTAAAATTTATTTCTAAGAAACAGAGCATGTAGCAGCATTAAGCAAATCTTCCTAGTTTCTTACATTTGCATAATGACTTTCTAGGATCTAATCCCCAAATATGTTAACATCAGTCTCGAATTCCCGTTCTGTTAGGTGATACTCCTACATCTATATCCTGACACTGTTGCACAGTGATGTTCAGAATTCATGATCAGGCTTTGCTAAAACTGCCTGTATCTCTAACCGCTACCCCAAAGTTCTTATCAATATTTTTCCCTACTTGAAACTGTCTCCCCACTGAGGACATCGCTTCCCCTAAAGTCTTCTCAAGTGAAGGCTATTTCCTCCATTGCACGATTCCCACAAATGCCTGGATGGCAGAAGGCAGGAGGTGGGGAGAGGTGGGTGGGGTTGGGGGCATAGTTGTTCCTCTGGGGGCTCAGGAATTGTCACAAGACCTGCTAATCATTGCTGTGACCAGGCTCTCTCCCTCCTCCTTTCTAAAATTTCATGTTTTTTATAATAATCTTGAAGAATTACCCATCTGTATTGCACTCACTATATTCCTCCCTACTTATAAGCCTCTTATTACTCCTTTGTGTTTCCTCTTATTCCTTGAAGACTTACACCACAATTCTTATCAAAATCCTTCTTGATAATTTTATTATCTACATTGATGACTTTTGCCCTGGTGTCTCACTCAGTGACTCCATATCCTTCTCTCCAATGGATTTGGCTCTCAGCATGCTTCAGCTACTCACATAATCATGCCTATGTTTGTAATTACTAATTTCCACTGCCTTAAGAACCTAGGTCACCAATCACCAGCTCCTATCTTTCCAGCTTACTTCTTCTAGTACTCTAATTCCAAAAATGCCACAGACCCACTTGGACTTTTGGTCCATCATTTCTACTGCATTTTCAATGTTCTTTATGACCTCATCCTTGTGCCTTCCTTTTCTTTTTTTTTTTTAATTATTTATTTATTTATGATAGTCACACAGAGAGAGAGAGAGAGAGAGAGAGGCAGAGACACAGGCAGAGGGAGAAGCAGGCTCCATGCACCGGGAGCCCGACGCGGGATTCAATCCCAGGTCTCCAGGATCGCGCCCTGGGCCAAAGGCAGGCGCCAAACCACTGCGCCACTCAGGGATCCCTGTGCCTTCCTTTTCAATATTACTAGCTCAAATTCCATGAAAGGTTTAATTTCTTTCAGGCATGTACCCGTAACTCCATTATGCAATGCTCCCTTCAGAGCATTTGCTTGAATAATCACAATCCTAGTTTAAGACAAATTTCCTCCTCCTTGGGATCTGAACTCACAAAGTTTCATGCAGCTAAAGAAAAACACATACCATGTGAGTTCTGTGATCATTTGAGTCTCACCACAAGTAGGATTTTAATGGCACCAAATATATTTTTCCTATTCTGTTCATTCTTCTGCATCCCTGGAAAACTAGACCAGACCTCTTCTCAAATTAATAATGCATCCTCATCCATCCTTACTGAGTCTATGACTTCTTATTCTTCTCCATTTCTCAGAGAAAAAAAACAAATAGAAAGAAATAAGAGATGTTCCATAAACTCCTGCCACCATATTTGCTCCCCCACTTTTAGGTTAGAAAGGGATTTGGGCATAAGATTGTCTTTTAAATTTTTGTTTTGAAAAAAAAAATTTTTGTTTTGTTTAAAAAATACCCATATGCAGAATGGATACTTATCTCTTATTTATATAAATCCAGTATCTAAAACTTACAGGTCAAGATTCCAGTGTAAGGGCTAAATAAATGAAAGACTTCATAAATGAAGGATCAGTGAGCTAAAAATTAAAACATGAGAGGTAAATATTTATCAAAGAAAGAATGCATGTCACTCTTATTTGCATTCTATCTAATTATTTATCCATAATAGAAATATCCTTTAAACTCCTGTTGTGTCTATGAAAGTACTGAGTAAATATTTGCTGGATGAATAAATGAATGCATTGATAGGGAGGCAGGAGGAGGAGTCTCTAAAACATAGCACAAAATTCCAGGAAACTTTTATTTGATTTTTTTAATTTGAATTCAATTTGCTGGAGTGTCTGTGTGGGCTCAGGTCATGATCTTGGGACCCTGGGATTGAGCCCGACATCAGGGATTCCTGCTCAAGCAAGGAGCCTGCTTCTCACTCTCTGCCTCTTCCCTCTGCTCATTCTCTCTCTCTCTCTCTCAGTAAATAAATAAATAAAATCTTAAAAATAAACAAATTAAAATTGCAACATCTAGTATAACACCCAATGCTCATCACATCCCATGCCCTCCTTAATCTCCATCACCCAGTTACCCTACCCTCCCCACCCACTTTCCTTCAGCAACCCTCAGTTTGTTTCCCAGAGTAAAGAGTCTCTCATCATTTGACCAGGAAACCTTTAATAAAATAGTTAAATAATCCTTTTTTCTAAGAGAGCTATTCCAACACAAGATTATGAATTATTAGTAATTACTTCCCCAAATGAAGATGATTCTATCAGTGTTATCAATGGTACTACAGAATTTGCTGTATTAGATGAGATCTTTTTTCATTTAAAAATAGTTATAATAACCATTTTTCAGAATGATGTGCAAATATATTTTATCTTATAAGAAACTGGCCACTTATACAGTCAAAAATCTAAATATAATCTAATATACAAACATTGTGTCATTCATTTTTCTCTTATATAAATGGTATATTTTTAAAAAGTGCGTATATAAAATATGTGGTTAGAATAATTCTTAAAGAAAAAACTGTGTCTTAGAACTAGAAGACAATATAGGAGAACACCTAGATAATCTTGGGTATGGTGATGCCTTTTTGATATAACACAAGACACAACCCATGAAAGAAATAATTGATAAGCTGAGCTTCATTAAAATTAAAAGCTTTTGCTCAATGAAATTCAATGTCAAGGGAATTAGAAGACAAGGTATAGACCAGGAGAAAATATTTGCAAAAAATATATCTGATAAAAGATGGTATCCAAAATATGAAAGAACTCATAAAACTATACAATTAGAAAAATAACCCAGTTAAATAATGGGCCAAAGACCTTAAAATATATATGGATATAAAACAAGCATATGAAAAATAGTCCACATGATATGCCCATAGAAAAATGCATAAGATATCACAACATACCTAATAGAATTCCTAAAATCTGGAACACTGGCAACACTAATTGCTGGTGAGGATGTGAAGCAATGGGAACATCATTTTTTTTATCTATTCTTCTTCAGTAGGTAAATGGAAAAATAACTATGGTACATCCGACAAGGGAATTTTATTCAGTGCTAAGAGGAAATCAGCTTTCAAGCCATGAAAAGACATGGAGAGACCCTAAGTACATATTATGAAGTGAATGACGCCAGTTGAAAAGACTATAGACCACGTAATTATGACTAAATTATATTCTGGAAAAAGTAAAAATATGGAAATAGTAAAAATGTCAACGGTGGCAGAAGAAAGGATAAATGTACAGAGCACATGTTTAGGGCAGTGGAACTACTCTATATGATTTTAGAATGATGGATAAGTGTCATTATATGATTGTCTAAGCCCATGGAATGCACAACAGCAAGCACGAACCTCGAGGTTAATTCTGGACTCTGGGTGATTTTGATGTTCAATGTAGATTCATCGTTGGTAAAAAATGCACTACCTAGTGAGTGATGCTGATAACGCAGGAGGCCACGTGTGTGTGGCAGTGGGCAACATGTGGAAAATCTCCATGATCCTCCCAGTCCTGCTGTGAAGCTTACATTACTCTAAAAAATAAAGTTTAAAAAAAGCATATATTTTTCAATTGCAGTTTAAGTCTGAAATGTTTTCATAATTTAAACCCAACACCGATCAACTTTTTTTCCATTAAAAGTTGAGATAAACAACAGTTCTTTAGTCAGAACACATTTTTATATTATAGACATGAGACCCAATCTCAGCAAATAAAAGGCACTTAGTTGAGATGATGATTCCAACCAGCCCCATCTGCCCCATTCATGGAATGAATTACTATGCTATAAAAATACATTTTTTCTATAGAAGACTTGTTTATTTCTTTAAACAGCAATTTTTAAAATTTGGGACTAGTTTCCAACCAGACATTAAGAATGAACATTCTCAATTTATCACCAGTTAACGTGAATGCATTACATTTAGAGAATATGTAATATCCTTATTATAGATGAGTTCTATGAAGATTGCTTCCAAAGGGAAAAACGTGTTGTAGATTCTTTATATTATCCTGTTACCAGTTTGATTCCTAGATTCAAAACGATGGATTATAAAATACATTACCACTTTTTAAAAAAAGTAACTAAGAAACTTAACTTTGATAAAATATTCAAAAGGAAATGCACTGTGCCCTTAAATCAGCATATATGTTTTGCCACTCTTGACAATGATGAACACATAGCACAGCTAAATAAAATATCATTTCCAGCAAATACCTGAATCATAGAACTCCCTATAGGATTTTCTTTCTCAGGGAGTAAAATTTAATAGTCAAAACTTTCCAAACAGAGCAAGGTGCTCTAAAAACAACTTTTTACAAATTTTACATGTACTACAGTTAGTTTTTTTATGCAGATTAATTAGTAGTATATTAAAGCTAACTGATACATGGATGACTACTGACAAACTATGATTTAAGGAATTGTGTCAGGGTAACCCCCCTAAGGAAGCAACTTGCTTTGGGTTTTTGTGAACAAGATCCAGGACTCTGGCAGAAAAAAAACCCACAAAGGCTGAAGGGGCTGCTGTTAATATTTCAAATGACCAGCATGTCTCCCAAAGGAGTGGAAGGATGGGAAGGGAAGAAAAATGACCAGGGTCCACAATCCCTTTGAATCACCTCTTTAAAACTGTTCCATTACATATCTGGTTTCAACGAGCTCTATGTCAGGTGAGGTGCAGAAAAACAGGAGAGAAATGGGGATGGGAGGAGAGCTAACAAAACTACCATAAAAGTAAAAGAGAAAGAAATACCATAGGATATCATCAAGGGGAGATGTCATCAAACATCAGCAGGCACGTCCGCCCACTGGATTCTGTTCAACAGCACACCTTTAAATACTAAGGTCACATGTTGGATGTGGGAGTGTAACAGGTCTCCTTCAAGGTAGGTCTCTGGGCCTGTCTTTATAGATGCATAAGCACATCCAAGGACACTGGATAATGAGATTTTCTTCTCTATTATCAGGCAATTTCAGTATCAAGTGATTTGCCTGTTTGATTATATTGATTTTGCATCTTAGCAGCAGGTAGAAAGAATCAATGTGAAAAGGTCAGCATGTCAAGGGAAGAACTGCAAATCTTAGACTAATCATTGTAGTAATGAAAAATACTCAAAGTCAGTGACACTGACAAACTAAAGCCAGTTGAGCTTTGTCTGCCGCATTTTTGTCCAGCCCAATGCATTTTAATTACTGACTTACCTTTGTACTACAATGCCAGCTGGAATCTTCTTAACAACTCTATGTATCTTGTTCTACTTCATAACTAACATTTTGTTTTTTAATCTTGTGTTTTGTAGGTGCACAAATTACATTAGTGTACACGTGCATTTGGAGAGTTCTTTTTATGAAATTATCACTATTTGTTCTTTTAGGTTTGACTCTATTGAATGCAAGGCTACATTCGTTAAAAGGTCCATAGTTTGGGGCAAAATATGAACCATCCTAGCTATAAATCCCCAAAAGCCCCTCTCATTATCCTGATGAAGAATGTGAATATGTATCAGTCAAGGTCCAAGCAGAGCAGATGGCATATTCAAAAGATTAACTGAAAGAAACGTAACTAAGGGGCTATTAAGGGAATAACCGAGGTCAAGTTAAATACCACGTTTCCAGCAAAAACAAGAAACCCCACCACCTACCCTTAGGCCCAAAGTACATGGAAAGGGCAAAGCAGGATGGCGGTCTAGCCAAACGGAAGCTAGACCCGTGTGAGAGCAGCCTTTGCACAGAATCTGAGGCCAAAGGGTGAGAATGCTTCCTTCCATGAAGAAAGGGAACAAATGCTTTAGCCTCTCAGCTGCCATGCTTGGACTCCCTTCCCCCAAAACCCAATAGGAAGCCAGGCAGCAAGGGAGTGTGGGTAACACAGGTTGAGGTATCTCCTCAGACATGGAGCAGAGAGGAAACATGCAGCGCATGACTTTGATACAGCAAATGCAAGTGATAAAAAGAGGGGAAAACGTCATGTTGAATTATTTTCAAGAGATTAAAAAATAATAGGTAAACTTTCATTTCCCTGGTAAGATGGACTACCTCATAGCAAACTATATAACATCCTCTCAAAACGAAGCAAAAAACTAAGGAAAAAACTAGAAATTATTCAAACAAGCAGACAATGAAAATCAACCATCTATTTAAAGGCAATGAAAAATTCTCAAGTAAGTGTGTGCTTGAAAGGTGATTATGGCAGGAGAAGAGATGCTCACAGGGGAGGACTTGGTGCCACACGCCACTCTTCATGACAAGCAAACATCCATTTCTAAGATGAGCGGGAATAGCTGAGAAGCTGAGCAGGATGGCTACTAAGGGATGGAGACCATAAATGGAGTTTCTCCACATTTCTGAAGACTGGTAGGTGCAACCCAGACGCCAAGGATGCTAAGCCCGCCATGCCTGAGTAACAAGATCTCCCTGCAAGTGAGACTTGGGCAAGGGAGCACCGCTGCCTCCTCCAGGAGCCCAGCGACCCCGAGGCCACACAGGCTGGAGGGCTGGGGTCCTGCAGCAGTGGGCAGCTCCAGCACCAGGATGGCACACAGGGCTTGCCACTGAGTAGGGCCCCTTACAAATTCCCAAGAATTTCATGTAGGACTTCTGAAAACAAGTAACCACGGGAGTAAGGGAGAAGCAGAAATACACCGGGTCTTAAAAGCACTAAAACTCAGCCTTGATCGAGCTTGACCTGACTTGTATTAAGGTGATACATCCATATGCTGACTACAGGCTGAAGATAATGTATCATTTGGAGCTCTGAGAGTTTTTCATATTAATTAAGACTCCGACTTCATAAGATGTTAACAGACACGGCAAGAGATACAGCTAAGAGCAAAAAACAGCAGTAGAAGTAGACTCAGTGCTGATTCAGACATTGGAATTATCAGACACAAATGCCAAAATAACGACAACTAAGGTGCTCAGGAAAGAGCTGGTAATATATTAAATTTCACCAGAGAACTAGAGGCTATGAAAATGGTCTAATGTAAACTCTAGACATAAAAAATACAGTAATGAAATTATGAACTCAAAGGTCCTATTAAACATAATATTGGCAAATGTCAGCCTATGGTCCAAATGCAGAATACTTGATAATGGATTTTGTATTGGAACAGGTCATAGCCGCGTGGTTACATAATGTGTCTGACTCTCTGTGTATTAGGATGCCCAGTTTTCTAACCTGTGTGTCCTACAAAGCATAAGATATTTCCTATCTAAAAAAAAAAATAAAAAAAAAAAAAAAAGATATTTCCTATCTAGTCTTTTACAAAAAAAAAAGTCACTCATCCATGTTTTAGGTAAAGAAGAATGGAGGATTGGAATAAAGTTCAGGAGAAAATATCCAGACTAGAGCACCAGAAGAGTTTTTACAAGTGAACAAAGAGAAGGAAGAAAAAGATAAAATGTGTGTATATGGAATAAAGTCTAATTTATGTGATTGCAAACGACGAAACACAGAAGAGAAAAGGTGATGCTAACATAATACTTGAAGAAATAATGGCTGAGATTTTCTAAAAATGATAAAATGCATCATCTATAGATTCAAGAATGATAGATCCCAGGCAGGTAAACACAAACAAGCAAACTAGCATAAGACATCTGAATCTGAGCATATTAAAATATAAGTTAAAAAGAAATTAGAAAATGAAAAGCAGCCAGGGGTGGGAGCATTAAGAGAAGTTTAGCCTTCATGGAGTAACAATAAAATCAACAGTTAACTATTATCATCTTAAGTGATGAAAGCCAGAAGAGAATGGAATAAGCTTTAAATTCCAGAAAGAACATGACTGCCAAACAGAACTCTATATCTGTATCTTTTGGACTGAAGAATAGAAATAAATATCTCGAACCAAAATAAAACGGAGTGAATTCATCAGCAGCACACTCTCATTTGAAAGAATTACTAAAATTACTTTTTCCAGGACAAAAATACAATAACAGAGAGAAACACTAAAATCATTAAGGTATAGAGTAATGGAAAGAAAAACTGTGTGGGCAAATGTAAGTAAATTATGACCCTAAAAGCAGAAACAATAGCTCATGGAGTATAAAATGCACATAAAATTAAAATACATGAACTACATAGAGCCTATGATCCAGAACTCCATCCTTAAAGGTCCGTGCATAGGGCATTTACACACACAGCCAAAAAGACAGGGATAATCAGGTTTATTAAAATAATAATTTTTTCTAATAATTGAAAACAAGGTAAATGCACCTTCAGAGAACTGCTTCTAATTACAGGTAAGATGTCCAGAACAGCAAGAGACCATCATTGCACTTTAAGAGCGAGAAGGAGTCAAACTGTAAAAGCCTTTGTGTTTTTAAGCCCATTTTAGAGGCAAAGGTCTCAGGAAGGCTCAAGGTGTCAACTGACATGAAGACAGACGTTTCCCAGGGCAGAGGGGCTGGGACTGGGGAGAAGGGCTGGTCACTGTGAGCACCCTCCTCTGGGGATGGAGACGAGGGCAGGTTCACAGGAGTATTCAGAGGAGGGAGGGCAGGTCACAGGAGCACCCTCCCCTGGGGATGGAGAGGAGGACTGGGTCACGGGAGCACCCTCCCCCAGGGATGGAGAGGAGGGCCAGTCACATGAGTACCCTCCCACCCGCCAGGCCCTCCCGGGGCCCTGTGCTGTGTCCTGCCCCTGGAGCATCCTGGTGTGGAGGCGGCGGGCTGGCTAGTCCGGGGCGCCAGGCTGATGGACCCCCGGGGACCCTCCCCCGCAGAGCGTGAGGGGTCCAGGGCCACCCCGAAGCCTGGCTGTGTCCTGCTTCCCACAGGAAGGGAGACACAGGCCTAGGCGAGGCACTGTTGGGCCGGAGCCAGTAGCCGAAGCCTTCATGCAGAGCAGGGGGACCAGGAGGAGGTGGGAGCCCCCGACCCCCGGACATCACAGCACCCCCTCGCCTGCACCCTGAGCTGCCCACACTGTGCTCTCCGGGCGCTGGGCCTGGCTGCACCACCGGCCTGGCCACAGGGGGACCTGGCCCCGAGGTGCAGCAGCCTGGCTCCCAACTTTCTGGACGCTGCTGAGCAGGGACATATCTGGGTGTGAAGTGTCCTTTTTGCATCTATGTGATCACAGTTCATCGGACACATCGATGGGTGGAAGGAGCTGCTCAAAGGGGTCTTTTTTTTAAATTTTTATTTATTTATGATAGTCACAGAGAGAGAGAGAGAGGCAGAGACATAGGCAGAGGGAGAAGCAGGCTCCATGCACCGGGAGCCCGATGTGGGATTCGATCCTGGGTCTCCAGAATCACGCCCTGGGCCAAAGGCAGGCGCCAAACCGCTGCCCCACCCAGGGATCCTCAAAGGGGTCTTAAGGCCTGCAGGACAGGAGGTGTGTCCAGAGTGGCTTTAAAGGCTCGAGTCAGAGCATCTCCGTAATCCCCTATAAAGGCAGCAGGATTATGTCCTTGCTTTTCTTTTGGTTGCTGCGCTCTCAGATTGCAGAGAATGTCCATAACGAAAGTTTGTTCTTAAGTAAATTCATTCTAAGGAGACCCAGAAATCCCGTGCGACTCCCTTTGAAAGGCTGCGGTACGGGGCACGTGTTCGTGTGAGTGGCTCAACCTTCAGAGACTGTCCCCCGTGACCGAGTCCCCATCGTGCCTGCTTCTGCAGCATTCTCCTTGTTACAACCCCATCACTGAGCCCTTCTGAACACCAGGTGCCACCCTAGTTAAGTCTCAAATAGACAAATCGCTCATCTTGTATGTACTGGTAACTTTTGTCAAAGCCTTGTCGGGGTGGCTTTATGTCCTGTTTCACAAGTACATGAAGCTCCTTCTCTTTTTCCTTCCAACCTGGAAAGATCCACTTGGCATTCACTGCCCAGGAGGCAGAAATGCAGGTCTCTCTGTGCTGTCTACTTACTTGCACTTTTTTTTTAAATAATAAATTTATTTTTATTGGTGTTCAATTTGCCAACATATAGAATAACACCCAGTGCTCATCCCGTCAAGTGCCCCCCTCAGTGCCCGTCACCCATTCACCCCCACCCCCCGCCCTCCTCCCCTTCCACCACCCCTAGTTCGTTTCCCAGAGTTAGGAGTCTCTCATGTTCTGTCTCCCTTTCTGATATTTCCTACCCATTTCTTCTCCCTTCCCTTCTATTCCCTTTCACTATTATTTATATTCCCCAAATGAATGAGAACATAAAATGTTTGTCCTTCTCCGCTTGACTCATTTCACTTAGCATAATACCCTCCAGTTCCATCCACATCGAAGCAAATGGTGGGTATTTGTCATTTCTTATGGCTGAGTAATATTCGATTGTATACATAAACCACATCTTCTTTATCCATTCATCTTTCGATGGACACCAAGACTCCTTCCACAGTTTGGCTGTTGTGGACATTGCTGCTAGAAACATCCAACAGCGCAGGCCCCAGGAGCACTAGGCGACTGGGACACAGCCCAGGATCCGGCCTCCCCCCGGGACAGGCAGAGGCCAGGAGGGCCCAGGACAGCTAGGACCCTCCTGCCTGGAGCTGAGCAGATCAGCGGACCCACCCCCGAGCATCCAGGCCCCTGAGCAGACAGAGAGCTCCGGAGTTACTGCGGGAGCTGAATCCAGGGCTCCAGACCTGGCCCTGCCACTGTGGTTGTTCCTCCTGGGGTTTCACGGGGTAAACAACCCCCACTGAGCCCTGCACCAGGCAGGGGCAGAGCAGCTCCCCCAAGTGCTAACACCTGAAAATCACAACAGGCCCCTCCCCCAGAAGACCAGCTAGACAGACAAGTTCCAGGGGAATTTAAGGGACTTAAAGTATACAGAATCAGAAGATACTCCCCCGTGTTTTTTTTTTTTTTTTTGATTTTTGATTTCTGTTTGCTTCCCCCACCCTTTTTCCCTTTCTTTCTTTTTCTTTCTCTTTTTCTTCTCTTTTTTTTCTTCCTTATTTCTTTTTCTCTTTTCTTTCCTTCTTTCTCTCCTCTCTTTTTCTCCTTTTCCCAATACAACTTGTTTTTGGCCACTCTGCACTGAGCAAAATGACTAGAAGGAAAACCTCACTTCAGAAGAAAGAATCAGAAACAGTCCTCTCTCCCACAGAGTTACAAAATCTGGATTACAATTCGATGCCACAAAGCCAATTCAGAAGCACTATTACACAGCTACTGGTGGCCCTAGAATAAAGCATAAAGGACTCAAGAGACTTCATGACTGCAGAATTTAGAGCTAATCAGGCAGAAATTAAAAATCAATAGAATGAGATGCAATCCAAACTGGAAGTCCTCATGACGAGGGTTATCGAGGTGGAAGAACTAGTGGGTGACATAGAAGACAAGTTGATGGCAAAGAGGGAAACTGAGGAAAAAAGAGACAAACAATTAAAAGACCATGAGGAAAGATTAAG
The DNA here is from genome assembly GCF_048164855.1 of Canis lupus baileyi. Taxonomy (NCBI): domain Eukaryota; kingdom Metazoa; phylum Chordata; class Mammalia; order Carnivora; family Canidae; genus Canis; species Canis lupus. The sequence continues at coordinate 25,209,018 of NC_132857.1, read as the reverse complement.
GGAAATAAACGACAGCCTGAGGAAGAAAAACCTACGTTTAATTGGGGTTCCCGAGGGCGCTGAAAAGGACAGAGGGCCAGAATATGTATTTGAACAAATCCTAGCTGAAAACTTTCCTAATCTGGGAAGGGAAACAGGCATTCAGATGAAGGAAATAGAGAGATCCCCCCCTAAAATCAATAAAAACCTTTCAACACCTTGACGTCTAACAGTTAAGCTTGCAAATTCCAAAGATAAAGGGAAGATCTTTAAAGCAGCAAGAGACAAGAAATCCCTGACTTTTATGGGGAGGAGTATTAGGGTAACAGCAGACCTCTCCACAGAGACCTGGCAGGCCAGAAAGGGCTGGCAGGATATATTCAGGGTCCTAAATGAGAAGAACATGCAACCAAGAATACTTTATCCAGCAAGGCTCTCATTCAAAATGGAAGGAGAGATAAAGAGCTTCCAAGACAGGCAGCAACTAAAAGAATATGTGACCTCCAAACCAGCTCTGCAAGAAATTTTAAGGGGGAACTCTTAAAATTCCCCTTTAAGAAGAAGTTCAGTGGAACAATCCACAAAACAAGGACTGAATGGATATCATGATGACACTAAACTCCTATCTGTCAATAGTAACTCTGAATGTGAACGGGCTTAATGACCCCATCAAAAGGCGCAGGGTTTCAGACTGGATAAAAAAGCAGGACCCATCTATTTGCTGTCCACAAGAGACTCATTTTAGACAGAAGGACACCTACAGCCTGAAAATAAAAGGTTGGAGAACCATTTACCATTCAAATGGTCCTCAAAAAAAAAAAAAGTCCTCAAAAGAAAGCAGGGGTAGCGGTCCTTATATCAGATAAACTGAACTTTACCCCAAAGACTGTAGTGAGAGATGAAGAGGGACACTATATCATACTTAAACGATCTATCCAAGAAGAGGACTTAACAATTATCAATATATATGACCTGAATGTGGGAGATGACAAATATATCAATGAATTAATAACCAAAATTAAGACATATTTAGATGATAATACACTTATACTTGGTGACTTCGATTTAAGGCTTTCTGCACTGGATAGGTCTTCTAAGCACAACATCTGCAAAGAAACAAGAGCTTTAAATGATACACTGGACCAGATGGACTTCAGGTATCTACAGAACTTTACATCCAAACTCAACTGAATACACATTCTTCTCAAGTGCACATGGAACTTTCTCCAGAATAGACCACATACTGGGTCACAAATCGGGTCTGAACCGATACCAAAAGATTTGGATCTTCCCCTGCATATTCTCAGACCATAATGCCTTGAAATTAGAACTAAATCACAAGAAGAAGTTTGGAAGGACCTCAAACACGTGGAGGTTAAGGACCATCCTGCTAAAAGATGAAAGGGTCAACCAGGAAATGAAGGAAGAATTAAAAAGATTCATGGAAACTAATGAGAATGAAGGTACAACCATTCAAAATCGATGGGATGCAGCAAAAGCAGTCCTAAGGGGGAAATACATCGCAATACAAGCATCCATTCAAAAACTGGAAAGAACTCAAGTAAAAAAGCTAACCTTACACCTAAAGGAGCTAGAGAAAAAACAGCAAAAGTGAATATTTGAATTTTGGATTTCATGATGAAGAATCACCTTAGCTTAAATATAATAGAAGATTCACACCAGAACAGATGGACAGATTTGAATACATAAATATGTATTAAACCTATTTTGTATCAAAACATGCATATTTTAATATACACTGGTGTAAAAGACTGAACATATTTAAATCAAAATATTTTAGTAGATATTTTAATTGTTTATATATGATATAAACAATTAAATTTATATATATATATATAAACAATATCTCTATCCATTTCTATATTTTACATATTAACTACAATGGCCATGGCTTACCTATATAATAAATTTTTTTTTTTTAAATTTGAGTCCTTTTTGAAAGTGTTGCTGATGGCTAAGAATGAGGTCAGGCTACAGTATTTGATAACTAAGCCAAATTAAAATTTCATTTCATATTTTAAGTAGCATATACACAAAAAACAAATTCAATAAAAAATGAATCAATAAAAGTAATATTAATTTTCATTTTTTAAATGAACGTAATGCGTTTTAAGACAGATTTTATCCTCCATATTAAAATTTTTAAAATATATAAAGCTAAGTGTAACATTATCAAATCTACTATATCATATTCCATTAGTTCATGTCCTTTTCTTCACTTGATGCATTGGATGGGAAACACTCAGAAAAAATATCACTCTAAGTATTCATAATTTCTATATTTAACCAAGCTTATTTATGCATGCATATATATATATACATATGTATGTATGTGTCTGTTTCAAGATGTTTTAGAGGGAGCGCAGGTTTCCTCCCTTTCCTGTCAGAGAAGCACACACCTAACAAAAAGGAAGGAGGATGAGGGACTCATTTATGGACAGTTCTGCATTATACATAAAAATAACTTATATTAAGTTTTTGGCATGTGAGTCCAGAATAATAATGCTGGATTGTTATATAATCAAAAATGTTAACTTTATGGATGAGCGAGTTGTGATGCCAAGGCCCATATATGCATATATTCTTAAAAAGAGTATAACTACAAAATTTATATTTAGAAATATAAAACTTATAATAGAGAACTTACAAAATCTATACTTCCTAAGTTTAATATATTAAAATTTCCTTTTATTGGCATTGTTGTCTTTTTTTTTTATGATAGTCCCACAGAGAGAGAGAGAGAGAGAGAGGCAGAGACATAGGCAGAGGGAGAAGCAGGCTCCATGCACCGGGAGCCCGACGTGGGATTCGATCCCGGGTCTCCAGGATCGCGCCCTGGGCCAAAGGCAGGCGCTAAACCGCTGCGCCGCCCAGGGATCCCTTGGCATTGTTGTCTAACTGAACTTTCCAATGTGCAAGTGTTATAGAATAGCAAAGTTTAATCGATATTATCTAAAATTCATGTGCAGCTTTTACTGATATTTTGGCAAATATAGCACTGGATAACATCAGGAAAGTAGTAAAGTTTTATGCTTTTGTTCCCAAAAATTAGCAAAAGAGTAAAAACAATCTATAAAAGTTGAATCCGTTGAATATTTTCATCACTCAACACCTACTCACATGGAAATGTGACTGTAGAATAAGGAGAGAATATTTAAAAATTGCTACCTCTAAATTAGTTAGGTATAAAATGAATTACTATTGCTCATTGCATTCATATAAGTGTCCCCAAATATAGGTACCTCAGAAAAGTTTTGAGGCCTCTGATACAACATAATGGAATACTTCTAATTTTTAAATGCAGATTTACCGTTAAATGTGAAAACAATATATAACATGATTTGTACTCTGTTGACAATTTACTATTGTTTAAAGTGTTTAATTTTGGGGCGCCTGGGTGGTGTAGCCAGTTAAGCATCCAGCTCTTGGTCTTGGCTCAGGTAGTGATCTCATGGTCCTGAGATCCGCCCCCGTCACTTCATGTTCAGGTAGGGGTGTGCTTGAAATTCTCTCTCGCTCTCCCTCTGGCCCTCCTGCTCATGCTCGCTCTCTCTCTACAACAAAAAAAATAAGTCTTAGGAAAAATGTTTACTTCTATGAACACACGGAGTTGATGGATGCCTCCCTCCGTGACAGCTTGCCAGCCCGGTTCTGCCGAACATGAAGACGTGGTCGGCCCATCGATACATGAATTCCACATTGCATAATTCTTTGTTTACTTGAAATTTCTACACTGCTGACTTTACAGTGGTATTTTCCATTATTAAATGGTAGTTTGGGAACCCATACCGCAAATGAGTGTGCACTGTTTGCAAGGTTGCGATTCTGAATGTTTAGAGTACATGCACGCACACTTCTAGTCAGAGTTGGTCGTAGAACAAGGGTTCCGAAACTTCAGTTTGCATGACAATCTCATGGGGGCCTTGAAAATTCCTGGGCCCTACTACCTCAGTTTCTGAACTCCCTGGAGTGTGTTTAAGATTTGCTCTTCTAGGGGATTCCTGGGTGGCTCAGCGGTTTGGCACCTGCCTTTGGCCCAGGGCGCCATCCTGGAGTCCTGGGATCGAGTCCGGGTCAGGCTCCCGGCATGGAGCATGCTTATCCCTCTGACTGTGTCTCTGACTCTCTCCCTCTCTCTCTCTCTGCCTATAAAAAGTCTAAAAAAAAAAAGATTTGCTCATCTAACAATATTCCACCTGATGCTGGTGCTGTTAGTTTTGTGGTCCACATTTTGAGAACCAGTGATTTACAGGGAAAAATATTGGACAGTAGCTGGAGGGTCACAAAGTCTGTTTGATCCATATTGTTTGTTGCTTCAGGAGAATTTTTAAAAATTCACATTTAAAAATTACTTATTCTGATAGGACATTGAAAAAATATGGTTGCTCTTTTTTGCTTATTGATAGATAAATTCGGAAGTGGGATGACAACTAGACCAGCGTTTTGCACACTGGAAAATGATTTTCTTTTCATATAGTCATTCCCTTGGCAAGTATTTATTCATCAGAATACCATTAAAATTGTCGTTGGAGTCTCTGGTGGATTAAAACAGCCTGACTTAATTTCACACGCATGCATGCACACATTTTATATAGGAAAACAAATACTTTGACGTGCCTAGGTTGGAGAAAAAGTTGTGAAATATTGCCTGTGTGCCTGGCTTTTGAATTGCTGTGAATTTCTGGTCAGTTTTCAATGACATGACTCACATAGTATCTTGGTAAACATTAAGTGGCTAAGACAAATGACCTCTCTCCAGTGAAGCTCCTGAAAGATGATGAAGATTACAACTTCTCATGATTGAAACTGGTTGAAAATTATTGCCTTCCACTGAGGGAAAATCCCAACCTATTCTTTTTGATCTGTGCACATTCTATGAAAAAAAAAATGGCAAGAACAGGGATGAATTTTTTTTCCTTCAGTGTGTACCAAATTTAGAAATCGGACATTTTCAAATTTTAAAAATTTCTAAATCTGTAGTACCTTTTGAAATATTAATGGGTATTAAGTCTTGAAACAAGATAGTTTCAATGTATGTATTGTTAGCTCTTGCAGATTAAGTGATAGACTTGACGGCCTTTGCACTTTTCCTCTAGGCTTTATTATATGATATTGAGAAAAATTAAAATCAGTACCTAAGAATTAAACATTATACATTTATAGAAGTATATTTGAGGCAACAAGTGCCTATTAAAATATTACCTTATGTTCTGTTCACAACTAGAAAGTCGTAACAGTGTTGGAGTCAATCTTTCACTTTATGGATTTGTAAACTCTAAATAGAATTAGGCATAAGGTATTAAATGATGCTGAGCAAAGCAGTAGGGAAAAGTCAATTAAATGAAGTGGGGAAATCATCCAAGTTACAAGGTAGACTTGCTCCATAGCTATCTTCTCTCATTTATTATAATGAGGCCAAGTGGATGATATCAAACAGCTAAAAGAATATATGCAACAACATGAAATGTTCTAATAACAGTAAATATAATTTTTGAATACTTTTGCATACTTTGATAACCTTCGAGACCGATTTTTAACTTTAAAATGGAAATTAAAGTTTGTGAGACATAAAACAAAATTTTAACGTGGCATGTATGTAAAATGAATATCGACTCGGATTTAACTTTCATGCTTTTCAAATAACATAGGAATAGAAAAATAACAGCAAACAAAAATTAAATTGAGAGACCAGGTCATTAATATCTACACTTCTTGCCACCTCTTCTCTCCACCAAATATCTTGGTTTCTTGCTTTAGGGAAATTTAAATCCAAAGTCTACAAGCCATCAAAGTTATAAGGCCAGGTATACAAAGGTAGCATGCCCTGGGGTCTTGACTTTTTTTATGTTAATAGATCTTATTTTGAAGTAGATAATAGATTGTTTTTAAATTTAGCTATCTAACGATTTGGATGATTTTTGGGTAAGTGTAACTACTTATCTCACAGTTTTAAACAGGGATAAGAATTTTAAACCTGGCTATATTGAGAGAGCATGGACTCCTGAGAGTGACCCCGTAAAACATCTGTTAGGAATCCTCTTGTAGGGTCAATGGCAGGTCTTATCTCGAAGCTAAGGAAAAACAAAACAAAACAGAATTCAAATTCTTGATTTTGTTAACATCAGGTTAACATTCTGTTAACATCCCAACTAACATAAAATAATTCCTTGAGTAGAAATAGAATAGAATTGACTTCCCTTTTCTCAAATCAGGCAGCCCTAGCAGTGAATTAAAACCATGGTAGTCAGACTGTCCTTAAACACACAACTGTTAATATGCCGTGAAAGACATTGCATCCTGTGTCATTTCCAATGCTCTGTAACAAATTACCTGGAACTTAGTGGTATAAAACAATACAGATGTATTAGTTGCATGTCTAGAAGAAAAAGTCTGAAATGGTTTTGTAAGGTTAAAATCAAGGACTGTGTTTTATCCGGATGCTGTAGGGAAGATTCTGTCCCTTGCCTTTTCCTGGTTCCGGAGGCTGCCCTCCGTCCTTGGTGTGTGCACCTGCCCCCCTGTCCTCAGCCGTGTAGCCACATCCTCCTTCACTCTGACCTTCCTGCTTCCCTCTTACACTGGTTCTTCTGATCATATTGGGTTTCCTGGAAAATCCGGGACAATCTTCCCATCTCAGAATCCTTAACTGAATCACTTCTGCAGAAGCCTGTTTGCATGGCAATATGATATGTTCCAAGGGTTACAATGTGGGCATCTTTCAGGGGCCAATATTTCTCTTACCCGAGACAGGAGCACAGTTTTTATGTAATAATAATGTGTAGTTTCTGTGGAGTGTCAAATGGTGTTCCCCCTGAAGGTATGCCCACGTCATATTTCTGGAAACAGGACACGTCTGTCACCTTATTTGGAAGAAAGGATCTTTGCAGATGTTAGGTCAAAGATCTTGAGAAGAAGCTCCTTAAACCCTCCCCTGTCCTTGAAATGTGCCTGCAAACTACTATTCTCATGCCGGCAGCCCTTTTGGGGATGCAGTCTGATGAGAGTGAGGTGTTCTTGAGACAATTAAGATGTTGTTGAGAGCAAATAACTAAACCAAGTTAAGTCCTCTGTATAAACTTTTTTTAAATATGCACAGAGCCTGATGTGGGGCTCGATCTCACAACTCTGAGATCATGACCTGACGTGAAATCAGGAGTCTAATGCTTCACGGACTGAGCCACCCAGGAACCCCTAAACTGTTAAGTCCCAGTGCGTGGGTGGGTGTGAGAATCTCCTTGTCTTGGGGCCACTTAGGATAAGCCTCATATTCCCTCGTTTATTAAAACAGCCACCTGCCAATCTGGAATCCTCTGTTGCTTTCTCTGGGATCTCCAAGCCCCCTGTGTGTGGGGGCCACATTCAGATTTCACCTGGGGAGCCCTCAAGGTTGCAAACCAACAATACAGCCCGTCACAGGAAAATGACATAGTCTCTAAATGTGAAAATGTCTGAAAGGCATATTTCAAGTTCTAGAAATTTTTCAAACAAAGATTAAAAATAACTTTAATAATCATAGTATTCATATGTACATTTGAATATACATTTATACATTTATAATCTGTACATTTATAATCTTAAAGATTTTCATATTTTTAAGAAAGATCTTATTTATTTATTCATGAGAGACCCAGACAGACAGGCAGAGACACAGGCAGAGGGAGAAGCAGGCTCCATGTAGGGAGCCCAATGTGGGACTCGATCCCGTTACCCTGGGGTCATGCCCTGAGCCAAAGGCAGATGCTGAACCCCTGAGCCACCCAGGTGCCCAGATTTTAGTATGTTAAGACACATCTTTAAAGACTGTGTAGAGGTGTCGCCTGGCTGGCACAGCTGGTTAAGCATCCAAGTCTTGGTTTTAGCTCAAGTCCTGATCTCAGGGTCTTGGGATCAAGCCTCACATTGGGCTCTGTACTAAGTGTAGAGTCTGCTTGAGATTCTCTGTCTCCTGCTCATTCTCTCTCTAAAATAGATAAATCTTTAAAAAACTGTATAGAAATATCATACCTAGAGATATACCCAAGAGGGGTTTCTTGTTTGTGATAATTGAAAGATAAATACGTATCTCTGCTATGAACTCTTGTTTCAGGAGTTGAGTAAAATTTTACAGAATTGAAAAATGATGAATTAAGCAAAACAAACCTATAAATCCCTTTCCTTCATACTGGTGGACTAAAAATGGTTTGTATGAAAAAGAAAAGATTGTATATAACATTGTTACTCTGGGTACCAAATATAAACTTGTAAATAAATTCACAATATGATGAGTCTTTAAGAGGATAGTTGATAGAGTGAGTCATTCATTATTGGTGCCATTATTTACATTTTTCATTTCCTACAAGTTTTCTTGGCGAGATGCTAGATAGAAAAATATATTTCATTTTTTTATTGGTGTTCAATTTACAAAAATACAGAATAACCCCCAGTGCCCATCACCCAATCACTCCCACCCCCCGCCCTCCTCCCCTTCTACCACCCTTAGTTCGTTTCCCAGAGTTAGCAGTCTTTACCTTATGTCTCCCTTTCTGATATTTCCCACACATTTCTTCTCCCTTCCCTTATATTCCCTTTCACTATTATTTATATTCCCCACATGAATGAGAACATATAATGTTTGTCTTTCTCCGACTGACTTACTTCACTCAGCATAATACCCTCCAGTTCCATCTACGTTGAAGCAAATGGTGGGTATTTGTCATTTCTAATAGCTGAGTAATATTCCATTGTATACATAAACCACATCTTCTTTATCCACTCATCTTTTGATGGACACCGAGGCTCCTTCCACAGTTTGGCTATCGTGGCCATTGCTGCTATAAACATCGGGGTGCAGGTGTCCCGGGGTTTCATTGCATCGGTATCTTTGGGGTAAACCCCCAACAGTGCAATTGCTGGGTCATAGGGCAGATCTATTTTTAACTCTTTGAGGAGCCTCCACACAGTTTTCCAGAGTGGCTGCACCAGTTCACATTCCCACCAACAGTGTAAGAGGGTTCCCTTTTCTCCGCATCCTCTCCAACATTTGTTGTTTCCTGCCTTGTTAATTTTCCCCATTCTCACTGGCGTGAGGTGGGATCTCATGGTGGTTTTGATTTGTATTTCCCTGATGGCAAGTGATGCAGAGCATTTTCTCATGTGCATGTTGGCCATGTCTATGTCTTCCTCTGTGAGATTTCTGTTCATGTCTTTTGCCCATTTCATGATTGGATTGTTTGTTTCTTTGGTGTTGAATTTAAGAAGTTCTTTATAGATCTTGGAAACTAGCCCTTTATCTGATATGTCATTTGCAAATATCTTCTCCCATTCTGTAGGTTGTCTTTGAGTTTTGTTGACTGTATCCTTTGCTGTGCAAAAGCTTCTTATCTTGATGAAGTCCCAATAGTTCATTTTTGCTTTTGTTTCTTTTGCCTTCGTGGATGTATCTTGCAAGAAGTTATTGTGGCCGAGTTCAAAAAGGGTGTTGCCTGTGTTCTTCTCTAGGATTTCGATGGAATCTTGTCTCACATTTAGACCTTTCATCCATTTTGAGTTTATCTTTGTCTGTGGTGAAAGAGAGTGGTCTAGTTTCATTCTTCTGCATGTGGATGTCCAATTTTCCCAGCACCATTTATTGAAGAGACTGTCTTTCTTCCAATGGATAGTCTTTCCTCCTTTATCGAATATTAGTCGACCATAAAGCTCAGGGTCCACTTCTGGGTTCTCTATTCTGTTCCATTGAACTATGTGTCTGTTTTTGTGCCAGTACCACACTGTCTTGATGACCACAGCTTTGTAGTACAACCTGAAATCTGGCATTGTGATGCCCCCAGATATGGTTTTCTTTTTTAAAATTCCCCTGGCTATTCGGGGTCTTTTCTGATTCCACACAAATCATAAAATAATTTGTTCTAACTCTCTGAAGAAAGTCCGTGGAATTTTGATAGGGATTGCATTAAACGTGTAAATTGCCCCGGGTAACATTGACATTTTCACAATCTTAATTCTGCCAATCCATGAGCATGGAATATTTTTCCATCTCTTTGTGTCTTCCTCAATTTCTTTCAGAAGTGTTCTATGGTTTTTAGGGTATAGATCCTTTACCTCTTTGGTTAGGTTTCTTCCTAGGTATCTTATGCTTTTGGGTGCAATTGTAAATGGGATGGACTCCTTAATTTATCTTTCTTCAGTCTCATTGTTAGTGTATAGAAATGCCACTGACTTCTGGGCATTGATTTTGTATCCTGCCACACTGCCAAATTGTTGTACGAGTGCTAGCAATCTTGGGGTGGAGGCTTTTGGGTTTTCTATGAAGAATATCATGTCATTGGTGAGGAGGGAGAGTTTGACTTCTTGTTTGCCAATTTGAATGCCTTTAATGTCTTTTTGTTGTCTGATTGCTGAGGCTAGGACTTCCAGTACTATGTTGAATAGCAGTGGTGAGAGTGGACATCCCTGTCTGGTTCCTGATGTTAGGGGAAAGGCTCCCAGTGGTTCCCCATTGAGAATGATATTTGCTGTGGGCTTTTCGTAGATGTCTTTTAAGATGTTGAGGAATGTTCCCTCTATCCCTACACTCTGAAGAGATTTGATCAGGAATGGATGCTCTATTTTGTCACATGCTTTCTCTGCGTCTATTGAGAGGATCCTATGGTTCTTGTTTTTTCACTTGCTGATATGATGAATCACATTGATTGTTTTATCAGTGTTGAACCAGCCTTGCATCCCAGGTATAAATCCTACTTGATCATGGTGAATAATCCTCTTAATGTACTGTTGTATCCTATTGGCTAGTATCTTGTTGAGAATTGTTGCATCCATGTTCATCAGGGATATTGGTCTATAATTCTCCTTTTTGGTGTGGTCTTTGTCTGGTTTTGGAATTAAGGTGATGCTGGCCTCATAGAACGAGTTTGGAAGTACTCTATCTCTATCTTTCCAAACAGCTTTAGTAGAATAGGTATGGTTTCTTCTTTAAACGTTTGATAGAATTCCCCAGGGAAGCCATCTGGCCTTGGACTTTTGTGTCTTGGGAGGTTTTTGATGACTGCTTCAATTGCTCCCTGGTTATTGGCCTGTTCAGATTTGCTATTTCGTCCTGTTCCAGTTCTGGTAGTTTATGGCTTTCCATGCAGGGATCCCAATGAGAGACTTGATCCTGGGTCTCCATGATCAGGCCCCAGCCAAAGGCAGATGCTAAATTGCTGAGCCACCCAGGGTGCCCTATTCATTTGTTTCATTTATTTATTTATTTATTTATTTATTTATTTATTTATTTATTTTAGTCACAGAGAGAGGGAGAGAGGCAGAGACACAGGCAGAAGGAGAAGCAGGCTCCATGCACCAGGAGCCCGATGTGGGATTCGATCCCGTGTCTCCAGGATCGCGCCCTGGGCCAAAGGCAGGCGCCAAACTGCTGCGCCACCCAGGGATCCCTATTCATTTGTTTCTAATAGTGATTAAGAAAAAATCATTTTAAGATACATTGAGGTCCACGTGCCAGTTCAAAGTTACTATGGTTTTTTTTTTTTTTTTTTTTTTACTTTTCCAACTGATGTAGATACTGAAAAGGAAACTGACAATATTCAGTTACCTGGCAAATAAAATACATATACATAAAATATACATAAAATATATATTACAAATAGTGACATTCATATATCAAAGGAAAGGCTAATTATCTAAGTTTCTAAGAGTGAATTCCACATCATTAATTTGTCCAATGCAATAACATCTTGTGGAGGCCTGTAAATGCAGCAAAAAGAAGTTTATTAAGTAATCGTGTCATTTCTGCATCTAGAGAACAATATGGTATCGGTGATCTAATTATGATTAATATTACGTTTAAACTGGAATATTTAAATTAAGCTAGAACTTTCATGTTATAAGACAGGGGAACTACAAACAAACCTTAAAAGAATTTCCAAAACCCTGGTCCAGAAAGAGAAAAAAAGATCAGGCACCTGAGAGGTTCAAGGAATTGACTGAATCATCATGTGTACCTACATTCCACTTAAATGACAGGAGAGGCATCCCTGGATGGCATAGCAGTTTTGCGCCTGCCTTTGGCTCAGGGTTGCGATCCTGGAGACCCGGGATCGAATCCCACATCACGCTCCCGGTGCATGGAGCCTGCTTCTCCCTCTTCCTGTGTCTCTGCCTCTCTCTCTCTCTCTCTCTCTCTCTCTCTCTGTGACTATCATAAATTAAAAAAAATGAAATGACAGGAGAGCAGAAAAGAAGCTCCATTATCAACACATGAAAAAAATTTAGAAAAGTCTGGAAGATTAGAAATCAGGGTTGAAATGATAGATAACCACTGCAGAAGAAATCTCAACCCATAACAGACACAAGAAAAAGGTTACAAAGAAGAACCTACTTCCCAAGGAAACCCCAGAGAAACTTCACACTTGGAATGAACTGGTACACAAAACCCCACTGGACCCTCAGCCAATCACCAGGGAGGCCAGAACTGGGGCTGCTTAGCTTGCTCTCCCCAAGAGAAACACCCAGAACGGCTGTCTTTTACATAGTTGAGGATTTGTTCTGGGAGTTCCTTGTCTGGCTGCTGAGGATAAAGAGAAGCAAAGCATAGCCTGAATTTTTTGAACCTTGGTGGTAGGCAAGGGGAGGAAAGGACAAGGACAGTAAGCTCCACTAAGGAGTGAGATTCAATAAGGGAGAGAACACAGAACAAAGCCTTCTCTCCCTTGGCATTATCACCACACTCCACACTCCTGTGAAGGAGGAGGAGACAGAGGAGGCGGAAGAGGTAAGGTGAGTGGGAGAAGGGAGAGGGGAGGAAGAGGAACGTATAGTGTGTGTGTGTGTGTGTGTGTGTGTGTGTGTGTGTGTGTACATAAGCAGAATCCTTGTGAAAAGTTGTAAAAATATGAATCAGACTGTTAACAGTTATCATTTGGAGGCTGGGAGAAAAAGTAGTCTGTATTCAATACAGTTTTAGGGTTTTTTGTTTTGGTTTTTACAATGAACAGAATTGTTGTAATTTTTAAAACAATATATATTAGAAAATTCCAGGAAGAGACCGAAATGATGATCATAGTCATCATTTCTGGGCAAGAAAGCCTTGATGCAAAAGTTCAAAGCACTGAAGCAAATCTAACCATCAGCTACAGTTAATTAACGGATGTTCCTCTAATAGTTAAACATCCTTGGAAGTGTTTTAATTCCAAACCTCCAGAAACTATAAAGTTATTTGTAATTAAGAAGGTAATTAACTTCTATACAATTGTTACTTTTTTGTGCAAAAAAAATACACAAAAAACAACACACTCAGCAAAAGAGACGTCTCTTTCTAAATTAACTCAAAGTGGTAATTTCCAGGGTTTGGAAACCACTTCCTAAGAGTTACCCAAAGCAACAAAGGACTCACCTAATGAAAATTTCAGAAGACAATCATAAATCTTAATACTTATCTGATCAATATCCAAGAAATTCAATTGAAATGTCTTTCCAGAATATTAATCATTAGATTCCTGATGGCCTTCATAGCAGCAAGAAAAGATAATAAGTTTTAATTTTAAAACATGGTAACAGGGATCCCTGGGTGGCGCAGCGGTTTGGCGCCTGCCTTTGGCCCAGGGCGCGATCCTGGAGACCCAGGATTGATTCCCACGTCGGACTCCCGGTACATGGAGCCTGCTTCTCCCTCTGCCTGTGTCTCTGCCTCTCTCTCTCTCTCTCTCTCTCTCTCACTGTGTGCCTATCATAAATAAATAAAAAATAAATTAAAAAAAACACCTAAAAAAAAAAACATGGTAACATTAACTTAAACTGCAATCATAAGACAGACACAGCATGCCTATTTAGGGGCTCCGTAACAAAAGAAAATTTTAATGTACCAGTTAAAACCTGAACTTAGAGTAATAATAGCATTATAGCCACCAAGGTCCAACCACATGTTTTGTCTGTTTGCCAAGATATGGTAAGAAGAGAAATGTCATTACAGGTATTTCTCCACTCTATTTATTTAATAGAAATCTCTAGGTACCTTTCTAAATATAATTCCTACCACTGCCCAAAATCTCCCCCTTCATTCACTACCACAATAGTTTTCAGAAATATCCCTAAACTTCTCTAGTTTAATCACATAATAACTCTTCACTATATTGTTCTCCTTCAAAATTTCCCATTGTCAGAACCTGCCAGATTCCTAATCCTGGAGCTCTTTTGAGCTCTTGGGGCAATATTCCTCACGTGTAGACTCACCCCCAGGCCAAATTCTGTGCCCTTTGGCAAGAATTTAAAGGGGGTTGACCTGAGGATCCCTGGGTGGCTCCGCGGTTTGGCACCTGCCTTTGGCCCAGGGCATGATCCCAGGATCGAGTTCCGCATCGGGCTCCTGGCATGAAGCCTGCTTCTCCCTCTGCCTGTGTCTCTGCCTCTCTCTCTCTCTCTCTCTCTCTCTCTCCTTGCTCTCTTTCTTTCTCTGTGTCTAAAATAAATAAATAAATAAATAAATAAATAAATAAATAAATAATAAATAAATCTTCAGAAAAAAATAAAGGGTATTGACCCAATCTCCTGGGAACTCAGCAACTCCCCATTGTCATTAGCATGGCTCTGCCCTGGTATTCCAGCTCTGGTGACTACTTTCGTATTCTGATCCTGACATTTACCTCTCTTATTCTAGCTATCAGTTTCTGGTCACCAGGTTTGTGGCTCATTCTCCCGAACATAGTTCCCTCCATTAGAGAAAGTCACCCTTTACATTTACATTTTAGGAGTTAACCCCTTCCTAAACTCTGCCTGGAGTCTGGGGTCCTACTTATGGTTCCTGCTATGGGCTCCAGGTGATTCTGTTGAAAATGCTTGAGCTGGGGGCACTCAGGGTGGCTCAGTCAGTTGAACATCAGACTCTTGGTTTGCACTCAGGTTACAATCGCAGGGTCCTGAGATTAGGTTCTCCTGTCAAGCTCTGTGCTCAGCAGAGTCAGGCTGACCCCCTCCCCCATTCTGCTCCTCCCCCTGCTTAATCTCTCTCTCTCAAATAAATAAAGTCTTTTTAAAAAGTGCCTTAGCTGGGACGCCTGGGTGGTCAGTGGTTGAGCATTTGCCTTTGGCACAGGGCATGATCCCGGAGTTCCAGGATCGAGCTCCACATCCAGCTCCCTGCATGGAGCCTGCTTCTCCCTCTGCCTGTGTCTCTGCCTCTCTCTCTGTGTCTCTCATGAATAAATATATAAAATCTTTAAGAAATAAAAAAAATAAAAATGCCTTAGCTGAAAGAAGGCTGACATGATCTTTCAAAAAGCAAATATTCTTTTTCTAAAAAAGTTATTTCTTTTAGAGGAAGAGAGAGAAAGCGAGCATGAGTGGGAGTCAGAAGGAGTAGAGGGCAGAAGGGAGGGCATCTTCAAGCAGACTCCCCGCTGAGCTAGCAGCACCATAGGAGGGGGGGCCAATCTCACGACCCTGAGACCATTACTTGAGCCAATACCAAGAGTCCCATGCTTTATGGAATGAGCCACCCAGGCACCCGAAGAGCAAATATTCTTCAACCAGTGGTTTTCATTGTGTTGGTAATCAGAATACAACATAGAACAAGTGGTTTTACGTTATCTGTCTCTTGCATTATATCATCCATCATTCTGAATTTTTTGTTTTTCAGTCTTTTTTTAAAAGATTTTATTTATTTATTCACGATAGACATTGAGAGGCAGAGACACAGGCAGAGGGAGAAGCAGGTTCCATGCAGGGAGCCTGACGTGAGACTCGATCCCGGGACTTCAGGATTGCACCCTGGGCCAAAGTCAGGTGCGCTAAACTGCTGAGCCACCCAGGGATCCCCTGTATTTCAGTCTTAATTCATTTTGCTTTATTTGTATATCATTTTCAGCTAATTACTTTTTACTGTAAGCTGTTTGGAGTATCAAAAAGCTGCAGTAGTCCAAATGTCCAACAAGAGAAGTTGCAATAAATTAAATGCTTAAAAAATGGTTTTAAAAAGTATCAAATGTAATTTTTTGGGGGGGCATACACTCGCATTATTTTATTTTGCTTTTCCAGTCTGAAGCTACTATCATGGGCATTTAGTTATACAAATCACACAAAACATAAAAGACCAAGACACCCAGAGTGAGATACATGGCAGAGATGAACTGGTAGGGGGGCTGGCAGGGGCAGGGCTGGGAGCCAGGGGCCTGCGGTTTCCCGATGGGGCTCCCGGTGGAGGGTGACGCCTAGCTTCATCCCACCCCGAGACCCGAGGAGTCTGGTCAGACAGGGAGCACCGATCACACCGGGAGGTTCTGGCTTAGGTGGCGAGGGAGCTCAGCACCACCAGATGGGGACAGAAGCATAGGCAGGCAGGAAGGAGGGGGCCAGCGAAAGCCTCCTGGGGAGGTAGGGGCAGGTTCTGGATTCAGGGGAACATCCTGCACCTCCCCCCAACTAGCAGACAAGGAGAGCACCGACTCCTGGAGATGCTGCTTCAAGATTCCCCCACAGGACCCCTTGAAAATCATTCACGGCTACCACGAGGCTTGCCTGGGTGCTTCCAGCAATAATGCTTCGTTTAAAAAAATACTGATTTGGTCATTTTCTGATTCCAGTCAGGCCTGGATGAAAGGAGAGAGAGCAGAGCCCCAGGCCAGAGCGGGCTGTGCGGAGGGTGAGCCTGCTTGGTGCACAGGAGCAAGCAGCAGGCACTTGCTGGCTGCACCCCCTCCTTCCCGCGGCCTTCGCCAGACACAGGGAAGGTGCACCAGGAGGGGTCCGATGGTACAGTTCCTGGGAAGTGGGGGACAGAGGCTCTCACACGGGGACGTACTGGACGCTGACAGCCACGGGAGGCGTGCAATCCACTGCCTCCACCAAGAATGCCAGCTGCTATTTTGACATCGAGTGGTGTGATCGGCGGATCACACTGCGTGTGTCCGTGCAAGTTTGTGACAGCCAAGAAGAACGGCAGCTGGCTGCCTTGGTGGAGAGAGCAGGGGATCGGAGCTTTTCCTCATGAAGCTCATCAACCGTCCCGTCATCGTGTTCCGTGGAGAGCATGGCTTCATTGGTTGCCGTCATGGGCACCCTGGATGCCAACCGCTCCAGCTACGATGTCCTCCAGCTGGAGTTCAATGATGGTGCCTACAACATCAAAGACTCCACAGGCAAGTGACTCATCGGTCGCCAGCAGCAGCGACACTCCCGTGGACTTCTTCAAATTCTGTGACTACAACAAAGTGGCCATCAAGGTTAGTGGGCGCTACCTGAAGGGGGGCCATGCAGGGGTCCTGAAGGCCTGCGCTGAGACATCGAGCCAGCCAGCTCTGAGAGTACTGGCCGCTGCCCAGCGCCCCAGCCCCGCCCTGCCCACACCCTTCTACTAATATCTGTCTTCTCCAGGCGGGCTCTGGCGTGGTGGTGAGCCCCTTGCCTTTCAAACTGGAAACCCAGCAAAACTGGTGCCCCTACCCGTTGCCCCAGGCCTGGCCCTCAGAGGGATCTCAGATCCTTCTGTCCTCTCTTCTCTGCTGTGGGTGAGGCTGGCACCCCTTTCTTCTGACCTCAGACGACTCTGAGCCTTATTTTCCCAAAATGGCCAAGAAGAGTGGGGGGCTGGGAGCCTGGCGGGTGTGTAACTGGAATCTCCTGCCCCCTCCGAGAGCCTCAAATGTAATTTTAGAGGAAAAAATATATATGTATGTCATGTATATCATTGTGCTATATATATACATATATATCTCAGTGTGTATAGATATATACCTATCAATGTGCTCCCAAAAGAAAAAGATATCAAACACGTTAACAGACCTTGCTTGTTTGCTTTATTGAAGTTCGATTTGCGGACATACAGTATAACACCCAGTGCTCATCCCATCAAGTGCCCTCCTCAGTGCCCATCACCCAGTTACCCCAGCCTCCTCCCCGTCTCCCCTTCCACAACACTTTGTTCATTTCCCAGGGTTAGGAGTCTCTCATGGTTTGTCCCCCTCTCTAAATTTTCCCACTCAGGTCCCCTCCTTTCTCTTATAATCCCTTTCATTATTTCTGATATTCCCCATATGAGTGAAACCATATAATGGTTGTCCTCCTCCGATTGACTTACTTCACTCAGCATAATACCCTCCAGTGTCATCCACATCAAAGCAAATGGTGGGTATTTGTCCTTTCTGATGGCGGAGTAATATTCCATTCTCTATATATACATCTTCTTTATCCATTCATCTGTCGAAGGACACCATGGCTCTTTCCACAGTTTGGCTATTGTGGACATTCCTGCTATAAACATTGGGGTACAGGTGTCCCAGCATTTCACTGCATCTGTATTTTTGGGATAAATACCCAGTAGTGCAATTGTTGGGTTATAGGGTAGCTCTATTTTTAACTTTTTGAGGAACCTCCACACTGTTTTCCAGAGTGGCTGTACCAGCTTGCATTCCCACCAACAGTGTAAGAGGATTCCCCTTTTAGGGATGTCTGGGTGGGTCAGTGGTTGAGCGTCTGCTTTTGGCTCAGGGCATGATCCCAAGGTCCTGGGATGAGTCTCATATCAGGCTCCCTGCATTGAGCCTATTTCTCCCTCTGCTTACGTCTCTGCCTCTTTCTGTATCTCCCATGAATAAATAAAATTAAAAAAAAAAGAGAGGATTCCCCTTTTTCCTCATCCGCTCCAACATTTGTTGTTTCTTGCCTTGTTGATTTTCACCATTCTCACTGGTGTGAGGTGGTATTTCATTGTGGTTTTGATTTGTATTTCCCTGATGGCAAATGATGCGGAGCATTTTCTCATGTGCTTTTTGGCCATGTGTATGTCTTCTTTGGTGAAATTTCTGTTCATGTCTTCTACCCATTTCATGATTGGATTTTTTGTTTCTTGGGTGTTGAGTTTACTAAGTTATTTATAGATCTTAGATACTAGTCCTTTATCTGATATGTCATTTGCAAATAGCAGAGCCTATTTCTAAGTAAAAGCAATTGTACATATTTTACCATGTTCTTCTGTTAGTCCATATGTTATAATTTTTCTAGAATTAACATGTGTTATTTTTGCAGTAAAAAAATAATAAATAATAAACAGACCTTGATAAATAAATAAACTTGATGCCGAGCAGTGGTACCACTTAGTGACTAAACAGCACAGGCTTTGGGTGGACTAGGGTTCAATGTCTCTTTCTATGATTAATTGGCTGTGTAACTGCAAACAGCTTCATCTCTCAAACCACCAGTTTCTTCATTTGCAAGATGGAGAAAATAACAGTGCTTATCTCATAGACTGATTTTAAGGAATAAGGTGCTTGGCACATGAGCATTTGTGAATGGTAGTCGCTATTATTATTACTAATTATTATTATTATTAGTAGTAGTAGTAGTAGTAGTATTAGTATTATGTAAAGCTTGAAAGCCTGTGGTTAAAATATTCATTTTATTTTCAAATTTATTTCAACCCAACTGTCAAATAAAGTTGCTCTGACAATGCTGCTTTTGACTAAATTTCATTTGGCCAAATTGATCTCAGCCAAAATATAATTCAATTCCACCGACTGCCTCCCAGAGCTCTGAATTGCTTTGGATTTCTGTTGTCACGCACTGTTCACTTGTTAACATACTAATGCATCACTCTGGTTTGAACCTCTGATCCCAACCACTTGTCTGAACTATATCTAAAGTGACCAGCCATCTGCTTTGTCTGCAACTGAAGAGTTTCCCAGATCATGGGGCTTTCAGAGTTAAAACTAAAAAGAGTTCTGAGCAAAACAGAATTTTTGGTCACCCTAATTATACCCATCATGTTCTCCAAAACCACATTCTTAACTCTACTTATGATTTCCTACCAATAATATTTACTGGGTGCATCCCCCAATCTCTAGTCCCAGCTCAGGACTCTCAATAGGCAGAACCAGCCATAACCCAAATATGGCTTCAACAGCTTATCAAATAGACTCCCATAATCTGAACTCAGTTTGTCCTCTCATCTTCAAATATCCTTCAAAAGAACCTACATCTTATTTTTCAGTCCAATTGGTATACTTCGTCTCAAAAACACTGGACTCGTTCCTGCCTTAGTACAACTGCAAAGATGCCACCTGGCCTCTCTTACAATGCTTCATCATCATCATCTGAGGCACAGTTCATTTGTATCCTTCTCCATATCTAATCTACTAAATGCATGTAGGTTCCAGGAGTTTTTCTATATAAAATGTCTTAATTTTATTGGTTACTTATAATCCATTTCAGTGTTTTTTTGTCATTTAATTCATATGATCAGTGAGATTCTAATATGTGTTTATATCATTTTCCCAAAGATAATTTCCTCAAGGCAACAAACAAGAATTACCATGTGTTGCCCACAGTAGTAGCTGTACTCATACAGTTGCTCAACATTTGACAAATAATGAATAGTAAAAAAAGCATATTAAAATGCTTGTGTCTATAGAAGAAAAACACTTATTAATAAAAGTTTCCTAAATAAATAAATAAATAAATAAATAAATAAATAAATAAATAAATAAAAGTTTACTGATATTTTCCTTTACTTGACTTTGGTAGTAGGCTATTACAATAAGCCAGGTCACAGATAGTGATGACTTGGGAATATTATGACAGGGGAATAGTGGAGATGGGGAGAAGTAATCAGTATGATCTGAAGAGAAAGCAGATGCTATTTCCTGACAGAATGTACATGCAGTATGAGAGTAAAAGGTTTAAGGGTGAGTCCAGGGTACTACAGTTTTCCCTCAAGCATTCACAGATGTTACTCTATTTAATGATAATTCTTGGGATGCCTGGGTGGCTCAGCAGTGGTTGAGTGTCTGTCTTTAGCTTAGGGCATGATCCTGGAATCCTGGGATTGACTCCTGCATTGGGCTCTCTGCATGGAGCCGGTTTCTCCCTCTGCCTATGTCTCTGCCTCTCTCTGTGTGTCTCTCATGAATAAGTAAGTAAAATCTTTAACAAAGAGAGAAAGGAAAATTTCCTGTTGAAAAATAATAATAATTCTTCTTAAGGTTCAAAATAAAACACTAACTACAGATTTTTGCTTTGAATCTATATCTTCTCTGTATATTTCAACATATTTTCATGTGGTCCTTCACTCATGTGCCAAAGAATATTAATCAACTCATTTTTAAAAAAAGATTTTATTTATTTATTTGAGATGGAAAGAACAAGAGAGAACAAGCATGAGCTGGGGGTGAGCAGAGGGAGAAGGAGAAGCAGACTCCCTGTTGAGCAGAGAACTCATGTGTTGTTTGATCCCAGGACCTTGGGATCTTGACCTGAGTTGAAGGCAGAAGCTTAACCAAATGAGCCACCCGGATAACCCAAATTCAGCCATTTTTAAAATTAACTACTATTCTTCAACAAATCTACACAGAGTCATTTATAATTCCCAACCAAAAAATAAATCATTTTAGTAACAAACTACTTGCAAAGCTCTTCCTTTGGACTGATAATCTATTCAAATAAGTAAAGTACAGGAGAATGTTGATCTGTTTCTCTGAATGACACAAAAAAATCATGGTGGCTTACAGTTTTATTAGATTCATCATTTTGGTAGTAACATCTCATACAGAATTCAGATTTACAGGCAAATTTACACATACAAGAGCTTCTCTGAATATCCTAATTGTTAGGGTTTTTTTTTAACAAACTTAGGAAATGAAGATGAACAAGCCCAGAAAAATGTAGTAAGTAACCTGGCTGGAATGATTCAACAGGAAAATTGGAGATAGTGCCTTATGGTAGAGCTGCTACAGAGTATTCTCTTGAGGCGGGTGCTCTGCCAAAATCCTAATGCACCACGATGACCGTTTCTGAATTCATAAAGTATGGAAGGGCCACCATATAGTGTTATATCCAACTGTCATGAAGTTTGAATGATTACCTGTATGCATATAGTCTTTAAAAAATACTATCGTCAATGTCATTACCTCTTTCCATACTAGTAACCTACTCTTACCTTGCTAGAGTGTCTTAGCTGATTGGGAAGTTCCAACACAGGATCAGTACATAGTGATGGAATCAGCCCCTATGCCAGAATAAAAACTCAGGTCTAGAGAGGAATAAGGAGAGAGACTGGATGATGGGCTTTAGAACTAGACTAGGAACTGACACTACTCTGCTACTTTCTGCCTATGTAGATATCCTTCCTTATCCCATGGGCCTCAATTTCCTCATCCGTAAAGCAGAAAATATAAAACTTATTTATGCCTTGGATCGTACTGCTATTTTCCAATAAGTGGCTAAGAACACATAAAAGAAACAACAATACCTCACATCAATATAGCACTTGGCAATTTTCTAAAAATATCACGTACTTTATCAGATTTTCACCTTCTGAGAGATGGATGAAAATGTCAAGTGCATTTCCAAGTACACTGGGTGGAGAGACTCTGCCTTGGAATCAGACAGACCTGACTTGGGATTCTGGTATACAACTTATTAGCAATGTATCCTCAGGAAAGGTTATCTTAACTTCATTTATTACCTTATCTACAAAATAGGATCAATAGCACCTACCTAAAAGAGTAATTCTGGATTAAAAAATCCAAAAAAATCTGGGTCCATCTCCCAGAAGAACACCTCCAAGCTGTGCACATTTTA
Source organism: Canis lupus baileyi (assembly GCF_048164855.1). NCBI lineage: Eukaryota > Metazoa > Chordata > Mammalia > Carnivora > Canidae > Canis > Canis lupus. Next base: position 25,186,482 of record NC_132857.1, on the reverse strand, counting down.
CCGATGGGGGAATTGAGACTAAGCAATGATAAACAATTGTAAAGCTCACACTTACCAAATCCTAGAGCCAGTCTAGAACTAGAACCATGAGAAGAACTGGCATAGTGAACTCAGGAGTGAAATAGAATGAGTTCATCTATATAGCTTTCAATTTTCCTGGATAAAACATTTCTTAAAGGAGGCTAAAACAACCCAATGCATTTAAGGGCTAAAGGGAATTTGTCCTCATATATTTCTTTTATTTCTTCTGCTTAATTTTCAATGACTCACAAAATAATTTCCTTTCTTTGGCCAGACACCTATTATTTACTATGCTACCTCAATCTTATGAGCAGGAAAAAAACTTATATTCTGTTATGTACATCTGATATTAATATACTCATGAAATAGCCACTTATATGTCATATACAAAGTAAGAACACTTAATTAGGAGACAAGATTGTTCTTCTGGCTTTGGATTTCCCATGTGGGCCATTTCACCTTGGGTGAGTCTCATCATCTTTGAAACTCTTTCACTTAATCTGTAAAATAGTGTAGGTAGACTTTATAATCTCATCCCTTTCAGAAGTAGATTCAATCACAGGTGAAATAACATCTTTCCCAAGAGCTTTAATGAAGTTAAAGAGAAATGCATATACAGGATGATGTGATCATTGCTGCCCCTCTCAGACCTCACCCTATGAAAAGGACAGTTGGTATGGAATTAAGAAAAACACTTAAGTGGGGTATGACAGTGAAAAAGTGGAATACACAATCTTGGAAGATTGGGGGAGGGGACTTCTCTGAAATTACACAGGATCATGTAAGCCACCATTTGATAAGCTTTTACCAATGGAACTGCTTCTGTATTGTGGCAATAGCTAAGACCAAATAAACTCACAATGCCTTCCAGTCTAATTCTTTCTGATTCTATCACTATCACAAAACATTTACTCCTGGATATCTAGATGTATCTACTTTTCAAATTTCCTATCTCCTTCCAACATCCAGCATCACTCACAAATCTCCACTTTCTCTGACAACTTGCCCACTGTCCCTTTTCAAGTACCATACCCCACTAAGATTTCATGATCTCATGCATTTGAGGTTCAGTTCTGCTATTTCAAAACAGCAAATGTAACTATCTCTTGTTTTGTAAGGAAATATAGTCCCCACTGTGCACAAGTAAATATAACTCTAGAAAAGGCAATGGGTGATTTGGTATTTCAGCTGCACCTGTCTGTGACTTAACTTGATTTCTCTTTACTTGTTGGCAGAATGCTGTCCACATGTAGGTGCTGTAAAAAAAAACATATGACTATGAAATTGGCAAAGGCATAATTTAGTGTATTGAAACGGTAGAAGATAGTGTCAGATTATCCAGCCAAATTGACTAATGACTAATCAATAGAGTAGGAAATAATCTTCAAAATTCCTAAAGTTACAAACTGAAACTATAGCAGTATGGATGAGGAAAGTTTGAACTCCTACTCAATTATCAATAGAAGTAGGAGACAAGTTATACAGTGGAGAAAATAAAATATAATGAAGTAGGAAGTAAGAATTCCATATGTAATATCCTTTCACTTAATTCTTCCTTACAAAAATCCTAATTCAACCTCAACCTGTATATTAACATCAGTTCTACAGAGTTCAAAATATAAAGCTGAAAAATATCAGGAAAAAATTATTTCCACAGTAAAATTCACAAAATATATCATTAATACTCCCCTAACAATAGAAAAAATCTTTAAAATGAACACTGGATGTTATTCTGTATGTTGGCAAATTGAACACCAATAAAAAATAAGTTTATTAGTAAAAAATAAGAAAGACCTAACTGTAACAGAGCATTGCATTCCTATTTATTTACTCCCAACCCAGGAGGGGGGACTGTACCAAGTTGTGATCTAGCCCAGAGTGGTGTGTGTGTGTGTGTAGGAGGTGTGTACTATATCAGGCTCGACCAAGTGACTTGTATTGGCACATGAAATGTGCCTGGAAGCAAAGTGAATCATGTCCAAGAGAATGCTTCAAGAGTCGTCATGTTTGGGTGACTGTTCTTTCCCTTCTGCCAGAAAAATGCATGTCTCTTGTAAGTGTTGTTCCTTTACACATCAAGTGGAACCAAATGCTGGAAAGAGGCACAGCCTCCTGTACCCCACACTTGCATGGACAAGAGCTAAATCTTTGTTGCTATAAACCACTAAGACTTTAAGGTTATTTGTTTGAGCAGTCTTCTTGGCAAAAGTTGGCTGATACAATGACTTAAGCAAAATAATACTTTTTAAATTATTCCCTTGGTAAAAATAAAGCAACTTTTAATCAAGGATATTTATGTGAAGCAGAAAAATGACAGGTGTATTCAAAAGAGTGAACTGTGCAAAATAAGTTAATTTCATATTTATGGCACATTCATCAGGTCGTATTAAAAAGTGAAGTTTCAAACAAATGTAAATGTTTCTTTTCTTTCCTTTTAAAAAAGATTTATTTATTTATTTGTGAGAGAGAAAAAATGGAGGGGAAGAGGGAGAGCAAGAAGGAGAGAAGCAGATTCCCTGCTGAGTGTGGAATCCTACTCAGGGCTGGATCCCACAATCCATGAGATTATGACCTGAGGTGAAATCAGGAGTCAAATGCTTAACCAACTGAGCCATCCAGGTGCCACTAAAATGGTCTCTGGTGGTTTTAATAACAGCTAATAATCAGACACACAGCAAGGAAACAATTTAATAGGATTCCTAGGAATGGGACACTATATTAGGCAAAAAACTAAGTCCATAAATAAAAAACAACAATCACAAATCACTAACATATATGCTATCTTTCTCTGAGGGGCTCAGGCAAAGACAGTAATCTTTAAAGTATCTTACAAAAAAAAAATCTGGGATCCCTGGGTGGTGCAGCGGTTTAGCGCCTGCCTTTGGCCCAGGGCGCGATCCTGGAGACCCAGGATCAAATCCCACGTCAGGCTTCCAGTGCATGGAGCCTGCTTCTCCCTCTGCCTGTGTCTCTGCCTCTCTCTCTCTCACTGTGTGCCTATCATAAATAAATAAGAATTAAAAAAAAATTTAAAAAAAAATCTGACATGGAAAAAAGTCAACAGAAAAGACAAGAGAATAAAAAGAAAACTCTGTTACACAGAAAACATGTGATTTGATCCTAGGAAACAGGTACTCTTCACAGGAAAAAAAAAAGTATACCTCAACTATTTTACTTAGGTAAATTATCAATCTCGACAGGCCAAGAAACTTTAGAATAAGATTATGTCACAGAGAACACAGTGGCTATTTTATAGACAAGCGATTAGAGAGCATATTGTGTTCCCAGAGCATTTTTGCTCTATTTTACATCAGAAGTTTTTTTTTAATTTTTTTTATTTTTATAATAAATGTATTTTTTATTGGTGTTCAATTTACCAACATACAGAATAACAGCCAGTGCTCATCCCGTCAGGTGCCCCCCTCAGTGCCCATCACACATTCACCAGCAACCCCCGCCCACCTCCCCTTCCACCACCCCTAGTTCGTTTCCCAGAGTTAGGAGTCTTTATGTTCTGTCTCACTTTCTGATATTTCCCACACGCCTCCACCCCAAGATTGCTAGAACTCATACAGCAATTTGGCAGCGTGACAGGATACAAAATCAATGCCCAGAAATCAATGACATTTCTATACACTAACAATGAGACTGAAGAAAGAGAAATTAAGGAGTCAATCCCATTTACAATTGCACCCAAAAGCATAAGATACCTAGGAAGAAACCTACCCAAAGAGGTAAAGGATCTATACCCTAAAAACTATAGAACACTTCTGAAAGAAATTGAGGAAGACACAAAGACATGGAAAAAAACCTCCCAAGACACAAGAGTCCAGGGCCAGATGGCTTCCCAGGGGAATTCTATCAAATGTTTAAAGAAGAAATCATACCTATTCTACTAAAGCTGTTTGGAAAGATAGAAAGAGATGGAGTACTTCCAAGTTCGTTCTATGAGGCCAGCATCACCTTAATTCCAAAACCAGAAAAGACCCCACCAAAAAGGAGAATTACAGACCAATATCCCTGATGAACATGGATGCAAAAATTCTCAACAAGATGCTAGCCAATAGGATCCAACAGCACATTAAGAAAATTATTCACCACGACCAAGTAGGATTTATCCCCGGGACGCAAGGCTGGTTCAACACTCGTAAAACAAACAATGTGATTCATCATATCAGCAAGAGAAAAACCAAGAACCATAGGATCCTCTCATTAGATGCAGAGAAAGCATTTGACAAAATACAGCATCCATTCCTGATCAAAACTCTTCAGAGTGTAGGGATAGAGGGAAATTTCCTCGACATCTTAAAAGCCATTTACGAAAAGCCCACAGCAAATATCATTCTCCATGGGGAGGCACTGGGAGCCTTTCCCCTAAGATCCGGAACCAGACAGGGATGTCCACTCTCACCACTGCTATTCAACATAGTATTGGAAGTCCTAGCCTCAGCAATCAGACAACAAAAAGACATTAAAGGCATTCAAATTGGCAAAGAAGAAGTCAAACTCTCCCTCTTTGCCGATGACATCATACTCTACATAGAAAACCCAAAAGCCTCCACCCCAAGATTGCTAGATCTCATACAGCAATTGGGTAGTGTGGCAGGATACAAAATCAATGCCCAGAAATCAATGGCATTTCTATACACTAACAATGAGACTGAAGAAAGAGAAATTAAGGAGTCAATCCCATTTACAATTGCACCCAAAAGCATCAGATACCTAGGAATAAACCTAACCAAAGAGGTAAAGGATCTATACCCTAAAAACTATAGAACGCTTCTGAAAGAAATTGAGGAAGACACAAAGAGATGGAAAAATATTCCATGCTCATGGATTGGCAGAATTAAGATTGTGAAAATGTCAATGTTACCCAGGGCAATTTACACGTTTAATGCAATCCCTATCAAAATACCATGGATTGTTTTCAGAGAGTTAAAACAAATTATTTTATGATTTGTGTGGAATCAGAAAAGGCCCTGAATAGCCAGGGGAATTTAAAAAAAAACATATCTGGGGGCATCACAATGCCAGATTTCAGGTTGTACTACAAAGCTGTGGTCATCAAGACAGTGTGGTATCGGCACAAAAGCAGACACATAAAAAAAAACCGGATACATAGTTCAATGGAACAGAATAGAGAACCCAGAAGTGGACCCTGAACTTTATGGCCAACTAATATTCGATAAATTAGGAAAGACTATCCATTGGAAGAAAGACAGTCTCTTCAATAAATGGTGCTGGGAAAATTGGACATCCACATGCAGAAGAATGAAACTAGACCACTCTCTTTCACAATACACAAAGATTTGAGACTTGCCAGACTCCACAATTGTGTGAGCCCATTTCCTGTTTTGAAATAAAGATTTTATTGATTGATTGATTGAGAGCATGCAGGAGAAGGGGCAGAGGTAGAAGATAACAAGTTTCTAGATAAAAGTTGTGGTTGTTTTTCCCTCCAATTTATAATGTTCTCTTAAGGATAATATTTTCTTCTTAAATTATAGCCATTTACAGATTTTCTTAAAATCCATTCATGTGCTTTGGAAAGAAATCTAAAATTTGCTGTCTGCAAAGAACTATTAATGCTATAAAATTTGTGTTCATTCTGGGAGGACTGAGGCACCATTTTTTTAAGGAAAATGTTAGAAGGGAACTAACATTTAGGAGATTGGCTCAGAGATGTTTGAAAGATTAAGAGGAGTGATGACTATGGATGTAGTCTGCATGTTTGCACACAAACCAATCAAGAATAAGCTGACCCAATTATCTAGACATAACTGTGCCAGTCTCTTTGGGTGCAGAAGCCTGTGTTCTCCTAAGAGAGACAAAGCTAAAACATACTACACATTTATACCAATATTTTTGGGTTCACGAAACTTTTTGCTCAGACCCAAAAATAAAATAATAAAGCAAAAAGTATAAAAAAAGCGTTGAGCTGCTTGTTCAAGGCTGTGGAGTGACCAGAGCAAGGCTCCACTGGTTTGCTTAAATTTCCCACTGCTCTAGCCCTGCTCTGGTACGTGCCATGGAGAACCACCTGAGAACCATTCAGAAGTCACATTTTCTATTTCCTCATATTCTAGAACCCGTGGATTACATATGTGTTATCCATAAAAAGCATTTGATGGGTAAACAGAGAATTGCTGAAAAAGATATAGATATATACACAGACAAAAGAGTAAAATTGAAATTTCAATTTCAGAAAATGTAAAATTAAAAAATGAAACGTGCCTTAAAGACTACATGTCACAAAAATCACAGGAAAATGATTATAAGGCTACAGAAATTCACAAGAGAAAATGCCAACATGGCTGATCAAATCAAGACAGACTTTGTTGGGAAGCTGACTCTATAGGTCGGACATGGATGGGAAGAGGACAAGAAGGGAACTGTCTAGGGGTAGCAAGAGCATGAGCACAAGTGCTAGAGCAGAAATGACAAACTGAGAAATTAGGAAACTTGAGAATTTTCCACATCTTTGAGTCCTGACTTCTCTGTGCTTAATACCTTCTTCAACTCATTTCTATCTTCTTGCATTTTAGTATAAGGAGTCAGGAGGAAACAAGCTCCTTTAAAACTTTCCTGAGCAATCTACTCAGATAAATATCCGATTTTATTGTTCCAAGTTCAAACTTCCACAAAATACTGGAACACTCATTAAGACAAGTTTTTGCCATTTCATGACAAGGTTCTCCTTTTTTATGGTTTCCAATAACACGTTCCTTATTTCCATCTGAGATCTCACAGAAAAATCTTCAACATCCATATTTCGAACAATCTGTTTCTGATTAGTTATGTATTCTCTAAGAAGATAGAGTCTATCTCTGAAGCTCTTGCTTTTATTTCTGAACTCTTACCAGAATCGCCTTCAACATCTATTATTTCTACCAATAGTTCCTTCACAGCAATGTGGGCTTTTCCCAGTGTGGCCCTCCAAACTTCTACATCCTTCCCCCTTACCCGGTTCTAAAGCTGCTTTGGCATTTTTAGGTATTTGTCACAGTAAGATCTACTTCTTGGTACCAAAATCAGAGGGGAAAATGAATGAAATGATCTTTTTAAAGATTTTTATTTAATGAAGAGAGAGCACATGAGCGAGAGAGAGCAGGGAAGGAGAGAAGGAGAGAAGGTATCTCAAGCAGACTCCCCGCCCAGTGAGGAGCCCCATGTGGGGGCTCCATCTCATGACCTGAGCTGAAATCAAGAATTGTATACTCAACCGACTGAGCTACTCATGTGCCCCTGAAATGATCTTTATTGAAAAAATATAAAATTGTATGAATAGGAAAAAGATCTGATTAGTAATCCCAGAAAACATATAGGTGTGGAAAAAAGAAAAAATAAAAGAAAAAATATGAAAGTAAGAGAATAGACTCTAGAATGACCAAGGTTAAGGAATTAAACTGGAAAAAAGAACTGAGAATTTTACCCAGGATGCAGTACAAAGAGGAAAAGTGAAAAGGTTGTTCGTATCGAGTGTTCTTTGAGAATCATTGTTTCATAAAATTTTAATGGATTCTAGTAAGAGATAATAGAGGAATATTGGAAAAAGTGGTCAAAGACATAATAGCTAAGAAATTCTAATATAAATAAAAATTGACACAGAGGATACAAAAATATGATTTATGAATCTAACAAAACTTAGGAAAAAAGAAAAAAGGAACCAGGAGAAATCTTTGATGAAATAAAAATACAAAATATGGTTTGTCAGTATAACTCGAAATACACTATAATGACAATAAATGTAATAGATTAAATCGCTTTAATAAATATCAGAAATTATCAGTGTGGATATAAAAAATCAGTTATATGCTGCTTACAGGGGACACATCTACACACACAACCTAAAACAGAAAATATAAAAAGAAAAAAAAGAAATAGACTAAGCATATATGAACCAAAAAAAAAAGCTAGTGCAACAATATCTGTCAAAGGCGAGTATGAAGTTGAAGCATTAATGCGAATAAAGCAAATAAGTTATAATTTATAATTCATGAAAAGGCTATAGAAATTATAAATTTGTATGTGCCTAATAATATAGACTTAAACCATAAAACACCAAAAGCCAGCAACTACGAAAACTCAGAATTACAAAATAAAAGTGAAAAGCTCACAGAGGGATCCCTGGGGGGCACAGTGGTTTGGCGCCTGCCTTTGGCCCAGGGCGCGATCCTGGAGACCCGGGATCGAGTCCCACATTGGGCTCCCGGTGCATGGAGCCTGCTTCTCCCTCTGCCTATGTCTCTGCCTCTCTCTCTCTCTCTCTCTCTCTGTGATTATCACAAATAAATAAAAATTTTAAAAAAAGCTCACAGAAGCATAATGGCAAAATTTAACACCTCTCTCAGAAACTGCACATTTGGAGAATATATAGAGAATTTGAGTAACACGTATGACATAATTGTGAGTTTCCATATCCCTGCACTCAAAAGAGAATACAACAGAGAATACACATTCTCCTAAAGCATGCATGCAACATTTTAAATATTTATAAAATTAACTGTACACTCTCAGTCACAAAGAGTCATAGTTATTCAAACCATATTATCTGATTACAGTGCAGTTTAATTAGAAATTAACTATTACAGCTAGTAATTAAAATCCTACAGGTTAGAAAATCTGAAAAAAAAAAAAAACCCAAAAGCTTAAATAATGACTAGGTTAAAAAAGACTTCACAAGGAAAATCATAAACTGTAATGGTTTTATCAACAAACTAAAATATGAAAAATAAATTTGTGAGGTATAGCTAAAGCAATACTTAGAAGTTATGAATAGTCTTAAATATATTTACTACAATTAGCTAGCATTTAATCCAAGAAGCTAGATGAAGAAATCAAAGGAGTAAGAAAGTTGAAGCAACAGAATTATAAAAACAAAACACAAATTAATAAGCCTGGGAAAAACATTTATGGAGATGATTTAAAAAATCAATTTCTTTGAAAGCTAATAAACTAGGTAAGCCTCTAGAAAGTTTGACTAGATGTGTACACACATAAATGTATCATCATATAATGGAGTACTACTGTTCAGCCACTTGGACTGAGTGAACCAGATCATCAATACAGAGGAATCACAGATAAAATTGCTGAATGCTAAGAATTTCTGTACTTTAGGGACCTCTGGGTGACTCAGCGATTGAGCACCTGCCTGCCTTTGGCTCAGGGTGTGATCCTGGTCTGGGGATCGAGTCCCGCATCTGGCTCCCTGTGAGGAGCCTGTTCCTCCCTCTGTCTGTGTCTCTGCCTCTCTATCGGTATCTTATGAATAAATACAAAATCTTAAAATTTCTGTCGTTTGTTTACTTATTCATTTAACAGTGTTCTGTATGTTTACATATACAATTCAATGTGTGCGTTTGTGTATGCATGGGTATGTGGTAGATATTTATATGATCAAGTTACCTACAACATGTTCTTCAGAAGTATGAAGCACATGGTGAAGTGTAAGCATTTTTAAATCTTCCAAGAATTTAAATTGATGTATGTGTGCTTGGAGTTTCTTTCTTTCCCCTTTCTCCTAATCCTAGTCTTTCCTTGCACAGAGATAATTATTATCCTGAGGATGGTGTTGCTTTGTTTTATTTATTTCCCAACTAGTTTTATACTTTTACATTTTGGAAAACCTCCCATTCTTATAAAGCAGTTTCTCTTTATCCACTTTAAGAAATTACAATTTTCCTTTGGCAGTTTGGTTTTTCTACTTGTTTCTTTTATTTGACAAAGGAATGACTTCATTCTTTAAAAGAGTAAGCCAACTAAATTAATACTGACATTGAGGCCCAAGACTATGAAGAAACCAATTTGCTCGTAGCACCAGTTATGCTATGGGTAAGTAAAACAAAACAAAACTGGAAAATAGTCACCATCCACTATAAATCTTCAGAGTATTTATTGGCCCATTCGACTAGCATAGAAAGAATTACAGAAAAATATAAAAGGCATTGTTCAGTGCTCTCTGAAAAAAAGCTGGTTTCTTGTACTGGTATATATTCCATTCACCAAATTCTTACATGTTCCTCGTATGAATAAAAACTGAGTGTTATTAGAGAGAGAGAGGGAGAGAGAGAGAGAGAGAGAGAGATTCATCATGGTAATTGATCCACCAATTTTGAGAAATAGTTTTCTTATACTGGTAGCCTGTGAGTAACTTTCTTTCTGGAATAAAGTAAGATAGTCATTCTAAGTACCTTTATTTTACTTTTAGACATGTTTAACCTTAACTGTATCACTAAGTGCATATTAACTAATGATTACACACATCTTACTCCCAGGTATGGTAAAGGCCAATGGGGAACACCTAATTGCCTGTCACTCATTCTAGATTATGCAGTTAGATCCTTTTACAGTTTATCAGAGTTCTCAGGATCTTTTCTTCAAAATTAAGAAATGAATTGCTGTTCTCAGAGATATTATGCTGGAGTATCCTGAGGGCAAAACTAACATTTATTAACTATTTCCCTATGTCAGAAATCTCTTCTATGAGTCACAATTGACAAATTAGTTGTTTCAGCTTTTCTATACCTCCTTGTATTTCTATCTCCTCTTCTTGTCAATTTCTTTCTTTCCTTTTTTTCCAATATCTTCCTTGGTTTAAAAACTCACAGATGCCTTACCCAGCTATGTGTTTTGCCCCTTTTATTCTGGATTGTTGATATTTAAATTTCATACAAACATGCAATTATTCCCAAATATATCACACCAATATCACGTTGTTTGTATAATGAATAAAAATAGTCTATCCAAGAACATGTGACTCAGCCTGTGAAGTCATATCTAAAACAATTACTCAAACCTATGTCTTATTGTCGCCCCCTAAAATTTCATGTGCTGTGTTCAACCTCATGTTTTAAAACTTGCAGTTTCTACCAGTCTCTATAAAATCTCTATACTCTTAGAAAATTGAACATATTAATTCGTACATTTTTTTGAGTAGACATTTAGCCAGGCTTTAAAAGTACTATAAAACTAACACAAGATACAGTTGTTTACCTCAGGAATTTGGATTTTCTGTATAACGTATGAACACATCAGCATAATTCCTGATGGTCAAAGCAGCATGTGAGCCACTGTCTAGTAGGGTTAGGTGCTCATATTTTATAAAGAAAAAATTAAATTGAGATCAGAAAGGCTTTGTGAAATTACTGGGATTGGAGAACCCAAATGGCTAGCCTACATAGTGTGTGGCAATGCAGAGTCCAAGAAGAGGTGAGAATTATAGTAGAAAAGTGAGTGTGCTGTGTTCAGGAACCAAGGATATGTCTGACCCAGCTAAACTAAAGGATCTGCACTGGGAAAGAGTGAAGACAATACTAATTACTAGAGCAGGCTGCATTGGGGAGGATTTTAAAGATGAGATTTTTTTTTTTGGACAAAAAAAGGAAAACACCAAAGATTTATTGAAATCCATTGATGGCTTCTAAGCAGGGAGTGGAATGTTAAACTATGACTTAAGAAATAAATTTAGAGGGATCCCTGGGTGGCGCAGCGGTTTGGCGCCTGCCTTTGGCCCAGGGCGCGATCCTGGAGACCCGGGATCGAATCCCACATCGGGCTCCCTGCATGGAGCCTGCTTCTCCCTCTGCCTGTGTCTCTGCCTCTCTCTCTCTCTCTGTGTGTGACTATCATAAATAAATAAAATCTTTTAAAAAAAAAGAAATAAATTTAGAGAAATGTTTATTAATGTTCCAAGGAACATTAATTAATGGGGTCACTTCGAAAGAGTCAAATAATGTCAACTAAATGTGGAATAAACTGGCACATTTGACTTCCAAGAGGAAAGCATGAACTTCCCAAACCTATTTGACAAGGGAACCCTTTCTGGGAAAGGGAAAACAATGCATGGATCATATATTCTATATGCACTGATACCACTCTCAGTCTATACACAGGCATGTGTAAGAAATGTACAGTTCTGTAGTACTAAATAGCTCACTTGATGTCTAGTTTGATTCTCTGGTCCTGGGAAATTGGTCTGTACTCCTGTTGCTGAGGCATGTCTTTCAGACCCAGTGGCTTTCTATTTCTTCCATACTATTCTGGGACTGATGGAGATACTTTTACTAACTGATCTGTTCCATGTTGAGGTATAAGAAACTCTGCGTGGATGTAGAGGGCCCCATCTCTCTTAGACATGTCAGCTCACTATTCTGTGAGGAATTTCTGCTTCCTTTTGGTTTCCATCCAGGAATGGTGCAGATATCCCATGTACCTGCCTAGTGGTTTTGGGCTTTTCCCATGAGATTGCCACGTAAATCTTCTACTCTATGTGACAAATCATTTTTGTTTCTTAGAAAGCTAAATCTGTAAAACTCATAAGCAGCAAAGAACTCCATTTTCCTCATATTCTCCTCTTGCTTCTATGTCCGAGGAGGTGATTTAGTTGCCTTGTAAGCAGATTAAGACAGGAAGAAGGATGAGGGAAGGAACACCTGAGGTAAAAAAATGAGTTAGTATTTCAAAGATTCTACCTACCATGCTTGGAATACTACTTAGGAAATGCTGGTGTGGAGAACTGAGGATGAAAAGCCAGTGAAGGAAAGGATATGTGTGGTACTGGTGCTGCAGTGAGTTTTATGATGTGTTGTCTCAAGAAATATTGCCTCCTCGTCTTGTAAACCACCACCTTTGGCGTGGTCCTTTGCACAGTCCTCTCCCACATTAACTCTTGAAAAGTCCCTCTTGCTTCTGGGAACTCTTCCTCCACCATATGAAAGGAGGAGAAGCTACCTTATTGAAGACATGGGGACCAATTGAGAGACAGCGCCAATAGACAGACACCTAGGTAAGCTCCAGAGGAGCTTGAGGCTAACTGCAAGTGCACTGGTGACCTCAGCTGAGACCAGAACTGCTCAGATGAGCCTCCACTGAAGTGTTATGTGAATCATAGCCAAAGGAAATGGTTGTCAAGCTTACTGAGTTATGGAATGATTATTATTCATATAAATACATACAACACAACACAATACAAAACTATGTAATATGATAGATATGGTAGGCATTGAAGATAGAGGAAATAATTTGTGGGAAGATTTCCTCAATATGAATATATGGGACCAATGAAAAACCTTTAAATGGAAATAGCTGGATCGTGGAAGGGGTTCATTTTTCACTCATGGGAAGAATAAAGAAAAAGGAAGTGTCAAGTATCATTATGGAGATTCCAGTCTTCAATGACTTAGTAAACTATAGACATGTAGGTGGATGGACCCATGCCAGATGGGGACTTGGTAGCATTCTGCAGTTGTGCCTTTTTGGAAATCACTCTCTCTCTCTCACTGGCTTGGATTCAACAGGTGGTTTTTCTGTCACTGATGAAATAAAAAACAAACATTTGTCTTATAACAGCATACTGTCAGACATGACACTAGACTCATCTTAATTCCTAATGATATGGATTACACTAAAGAAAAAATGAACACATGTTAAAAGTATGGAGGGATTGAGGATATGTGTCTCCAGGTTCTGAATCTAAACTCCGTTTAACAAAATTGGGTTTTGCCAGTGAGCTGCGATTAGCGAGGCTCCAATAATACTCACACTAGTCTCAGGGAAACTTCTCCTAGTTCCATTAACTGCTTTTTCAGAAATGTATTTTACATATATTATTTTATTTAATCTGTAGAACATTTCTAAGATTTAGACATTATTTTTATCCACATTTTAGGGATGAATGGACTGATATTATATTGTTATTAATAATAATAATAATATTATTATTATTATTACTAGTAGTCATAGTAGTATTAGTATTTTGCAAGGAGTCTTCAGGTGGGCAGTGTGTGGTGAAAACAGAAAGTATTTCTAATGTAAGGGGCTTTTAACTCCTACAGCAGCTTCCTTAAATTTTGATTTCATGAAGTGTTTTCCAGTGTGTCAAGTTCTTAATCAGTTATGCCTATGTCAGTTCGTGGGCAATCATAATGAAAGACACCGATCACAGCTTCACATACTCATGTGCAGAAAAAGCTAGAAGTCTCCACCTTTAAAACAGATGCTACCACAAGAACAGATTCACTATCCAAGTTAACTCTGTCCCCAGAATTTAGTTTCTGCTTTAGGATTCTGCATGATTTTATACTGGCTGATTTTTTGAAGATGCCTCTGTGACTGTCATTTAACATATTCTGTTAGGATTCATGGATTCATACTTGGCACAGGATGAGTCTTTAGGCTTAGGTAAGATGTTTTCAGTTGTTAGATTAGGTAGACTCAGTTGAAAGAGACCGGAGACTACTGTGAGTTCAGAAGACAATGGGAAAATATGAAGATGATTCATGCACACAGAGTCCATTTTGACTGATCTGAACAGGCCTACACGGGCCTCTGGGAAAAAGTGGAATGGACAAAAAGTTGTCCTGCTGTATTGGCCTCATGACTCTGCAGTAGCTAAATCAAATGACACTACCAAAGCTTCTCAGCCACAGCCAGGGGCTGTCTATTGATTTCCCCATTTGGGGTAGGTTTGCATGAGAACACTTGGCCTCTCTGAGGTCCCCCTCCTCAGGAAGGCAATAAAAGACCAGCCTGAGACCTACCAGAATTGGGAAGGGCAAGTTGTCATTACTACAGATATCCGCGAGAGGGAACTCCAAAGCGCTCTCTGGGTTCTGCAGAAGGCTCAGCTGTGCACTTGTTCCAGCAAATACCACCGCAGCACCAAAAGGCTAACCTTCTGAAAAGACTTCTTTTAGTGGTCTTCTGGCCTGAATCTAAGGAAGAAGGGAGGTTAGTGTATTTTCATTCACTTAGCCTTATTTTCACCATTGCCATTATACAGCATGTTCATTGTAGTGGCTAGAGGAGGGAAACGGAGTCATTTGTTGTGTACAACTCTCCACGTTCTGATGTTGGCTAACAGCATCGTTATGGTGTTGAAGAGTTCTTCCTCATATCCTTCAGACTGATCTGAGACTCGATCAGATTGAAGGTCAGTATTTCCTGTGCCATCAGTTACTGTCTTTGCAATGCAACAGGAGACACTGAACCTGTAGATGTTTGTTTTCTATTGGAGTGATCAGTGGGTTCAGGTGTCAGATCTGATTTTAAAGGCTAGAAGGATTTGGTATGCAAATCAAACTGAGTGTGGTAATCCTCTGCTTTCACAGCCAGTCTCCCCTCAGCCTGATTTCCTCTTTGACTTTCTGAGTGCTCAAGTTCTAACATCCAAAGGATCTGCCTCTCAGGACACAATCTGCCTGACCCTACTTCTCTGTTGCTCTGCTCTGGGCCATCTTCAAGGATGACTTTCTGCAGTCAGGGTCCAAGGGAAATAGTCATTACATGCTGGCTATGTGGTGGCTGTGTTCCCTTGTGATACCACACCAACCCACCCAGAGATGATGTTTTCGGTTAAATAGGTTGAACATTTACTGAAAAGAGCCTAAACCACAATGAAGTGTGGAAACACACTTCCTCACACACACACTCAAACATACATGTATATATAAACCTACACACAAGCACAAGGCTTGAAAGGGAACATAGAATAAGGAAAACAAGGTATCCTGAGGTTATGAATGCATTTATTGACCACCAGTTTCCAGAGATGATTTTTAGTTACTCAACATTCCCTACTGAAGCAAGAACTTTCCAAAGAAAAGTTGATCAGCAGTGAGAAGCTGAGTTCAAAGTTTCTACTGCTCAAAAGAATGTTTCCCTTTGAAGATACCTTAACATTGCTTAAATAACTGAATTCTTTAAGAGTCAACAGATGAGCCAAGGTGTCGAAGGATAAACAGATGAGCAACATTTCACCAAATAACCTTAAACACCTGGCCACTACTCTGCACAAGGCAATAAATGTTCCCAGGATGATTAATTAAAGGGGTCACTTCAAAAGGGTGGAATAATGTCAAATATATGTGGAAGAAAACTGGGGCATTTGACTTCCAAAAGGAAAGTAAGAATTTCCGAGACCTATTTAACAAGGGAAACCTTCCTGGGAAAGATAAAACAATGCATGGATCATATATTCTATATGCACTGATAGCAATCTCCATCTATACACTGGCATAAGTCAGAAATGTACCGTTCTGTAGTTTTAAATAGTTCACTTGATGCCTAGTTTGATTCTCTGTTCCAAGACTGGTAGTGATTTAGGTTTTCTTAATTGCCCCCATGAGTGTGTCTATGTTCTGGAGTCTTCTGGTGCCGGGGAGGCTGTAAATTGGTGAAGTGCCACTTATCTGGTTGCTCTGTGTCATTGGTGTATACTAATAGCTGCTGAAGTGTCCAAATTGCTCTCTGATCCTGGGAAGTTGGTGTGTACTCCTGTTGCTGAGGCATGTCTCTCACACCCAGTGGTTTTTTATTTCTTCCAACTATTCTGGGACTGATGGAGATACTTTTACTAACTGATCTGTTCCATGTTGAGGTATAAGAAACTGCATGGACATAGAGTGCCCCATCTTTCCTGGACATGTCAGCTTGCTATTCTGTCAGGAATTATTGCTTCCTTTAGGTTTCTATCCAGGGAAAGGTTCAGATATCCTATATTCCTACCCTGTGGTTTTGGCTTTTCCCATGAGATTGCCACCTAAATCTTCTACTCTATGCCACGAATCATTTTTGTTTCCTAGAAAGCCAACTCTGATAAACTCATAAGCAACATGGAGATCCCTTTTCCTCATATTCTCCTCTTGCTTCTATGTCCGAGGAGGTGATTTAGTTGCCTCTTAAGACAGCTTAAGACAGGAAGAAGGATGAGGGAAGGAATACCTGAGGTAAAAAAATGAGTTAGTATTTCAAAGATTCTTCCTACCCTACTTGGAATACCCCTTAGGAAATGCTGGTGTACAGAACTGAGAATGAGAAGCCAGTGAAGAAAAGGATATGTGCGGTAGTGGTGCTGCTGTGAGTTTTATGATGTGTGATCTCAAGAAATAATGCCTCCTCATCTTGTAAACCACCACCTTTGGCGTGGTCTTTTGCACAGTCCTCTCCCACATTAACTCTTGAAAAGTCCCTCTTGCTTCTGGGAACTCTTCCTCCACCATATGAAAGGAGGAGAACCTACGTTATTGAAGACATGGGGACCAATTGAGAGCCAGCGCCAATACACAAACACCTAGGTTAGCTCCAGATGAGCTGCAGGCTAACTGCAAGTGCACAAGTTCCCTCAGCTGAGACCAGAACTGCTCAGATGAACCTCCACTGATGTGTTATGTGAATCATAACCAAAGAAATGGTTGTCTAACCTACTAGGTTATGGAATGATTTTTATTATCCATATAAAAGTATACAACACAACACAGTACAATACAATTCAAAAACCATGTCATAGGATATGATAGGCATTGAAGAAAGAGGAGATAATTTGTGGGAAGATTTCCTCAATATGAATATATGGGACCAAGGGAAAAACTTTAAATGGAAATAGCTGGGTCTTGGAAAGGGTTCATTTCTCATTCATTGGAAAAAGAGATAAAGAGGAAGTGTCAAGGGTCATTATGGAGATTCCAGTCTTCAGTGACTTACTAAACTATAGACATGTGGGTGGATGGACCCATGCCAGATGGGGACTTGGTAGCATTCTGCAGTTGTGCTCTTTTGGAAATCACTATCACTCTCACAGGCTTGGATTCAACAGTTTGTTTTTCTGTCAGTGATGACACGAAAAACAAACATTTGTCTTACACCAGCACTGACTCATCTTAATTCCTGATGACACGGATTATCCAAAAGCTTCCCTCAACACAATGAGGTATATGTCGTAAAACTAAGACATGTCAAAAGTATGGAGGGATTGATGATGTGTGTCTCCAGGTTCTGAATCTAAACTCCGTTTTACAAAAAAATGGGGTGTTGCCAATGAGCTGTGATTAGCTAGGCTCCAATAATACTCGCACTAGTCTCAGGGGAACTTCTCCTAGTTCTATTCATTGCCATCGAGAAATGTGTTTTACATCCTTTATCTTATTGAATCTTGACAACATTTCTAAGATTTAGACATTATTTTTATCCACATTTTAGGCATGAATAAAGTGATACCGAGCTAGAGTAATTGGCAAAAGGTCGTATAGCTGATAAATGGGGCACTGGAGTTTGTACTCTGGAGAGGTAGTTTGACATCAAGTCAAGTCCTTTTCTCTCAATGATGCTGGTTTTTTTCGACTCATTTTAAAGAGCACTGGAATCCTGTGGTGCCTCAAGAGCCACTGATCAAGAAGAGGATGGAGCAGGAATAAAAGTCCCGTGCTCTGGTTTCAACCAGAGCACATTTATATATTATAAGTAGAAATAAATAATTATGCATTATATGTTTAACTACATATATCATATATATAGATGTGGGATCCATTTAAAAATGTGTTTAAAAAAATCCCCAAACACTGTATCATACCATGCTATTTCCTAATACTGCCAGAAACGTCTTGAAGTTTCTATGCTTTCTTGGGTCTCCAACAGTGTAAAACTTCCCTTGACCTGTTAGCCAGCCTTCAGAGAAGGAGCAGCTGGGAATCATTGCCCTGGGGATGCTCTGGGCTCCAGAACAGGGCTAAGTATCTGCCATGACCCCTGGCAACCTTGCTGTCTGTGTCTCCCTAAAGCCTATTAAACTATTCACAGTACCTGCAGCCTTCTCATTGTTATGACAACTCTTTGAATTCTCTCCCAAGAGAGAAGTGATGTCTTCTCCAAATATCCCGAGGCAATTTTCATACAAAAACTGTATAAGAGAAGCCTGTAATGCAAAAAGAACACAATGGGGTGCTCTTTTTCATATGGAAGAGTTAGAAGTCACATTTTGTTTATAGACCTTGGATCTAACCAAAAATGTGAAAGACTTCTATGAAAACTTCAGAGTTGATAAAAATATATAGAAACCCAAGTTCTCTAATAAAATAAGAAAGAATGATACTTTCTGTTGTACTTTGAGTACAGATTTTAAAATACTACTAGTCAGTGGGCTAAAGTCCTAATTTGTGGCATTTAATAACTAATATTGTGATACCAGTGGTTACATCTTTAAAACTAGGATAGCTTTCAAAGTAACCTACCTTCTTAAAGTTTACTTATTTTGTAAACTTTTGCTTCCAGAAAATATTGGGTTGTAACTTAGGATAATATCTGATTAAAATGTATAAAGCATAGACAAAATCCTATGAAATCCATTTCTTAAATAGGGAAGAATATTTTTTGGAATGTGGATATTCCTGTGGATTTTTTTTGATGTTTTCTTTTTCTTTCTCTTTTCTTTTCTTTTCTTTTTTTTTTTTTTGAGTAAAAACTCACAGGGCTGGGGAGAAAACATGTCTGTCTGTCTAACTGCAGTCCCTTCTCAGGTCTTGCTTTGCCTAATGCTGGCTCTCAGCATGAGCTTGGGGAAAAGCTGCCATCTTATTAGGCATGTGTGGCTTCATTAGGATGTTCTGGAATATCTCACTAGTTTCTGTCTGATGTAGCAGAGGCAAAAGAGTAGCCAAGTATTTTTCTAAATGAGCCACAACTTGCAGAGCAAAGCCAATGTGTTTGGAGCCATGGGTGCTCATAGTGCCCGAGACACCTAGGATGTGCCAGTAACGACAACAGGAGCTAGGTCTTGTTACCATTGTGTCATGAGGAAACCATGCCTTCGCCCAAGTTTACAAGCTCCCCCCTCAAGGATCAGGCTGAGATTTGAACCTTGGCTTGTCAAACTCTAGAGCCCAGGTCTTTTCTACCATATTACATCACTCTTCTCTCTCTTTTGTTTAGTCAGTCTAGTATTGAATCTCCTGGATGGGAAAGAAGTGACTCAACTGCTCTGTGTTTCCCACTTTAACAACACCCCTTCCCATATTCCACCAGAGAAGGATGGCAAACTCTGCCATTCCAAGGAAGCCTATGAAGATGTGCACTTTTCAGAACTGATCCATCCAATTTACTACTACACATTTCAGATTCAAAGCATGGATTCTAAACCCCAGGGGACACATATGAGAGCTCTCCCTACCTTTTTTACGAAGTTCTCTTCCAATTCCAAGCTGCCAGAATTAGGTGGACAAAGAATGCTTGGGGCTATACACACTGATAAATCATAAGGTGTTATCTGGTTGGGTGAGGATTCTTGCTCAATGCTGTATAACACTCCAAAAAGGTACCGCAAGACAACAACATTCACATTTGGCAGCTGAGCTAGAAGCCTAAAGTCAGAAAGATGTACTTTTGAATAAGGCAAGTCATTGCACTTAGCTGCTGGAAGTATAGAGACAGAGAGCAGAGAACATCTTACTAGATCTAGTATACAACCTGCTGTAGCAGAGTTCCAGGCATGAATGTATACAAATATGTTTTACCGAATTCAATTTCTGAGCTAACCCACTCCGGTTGAATGTTGACAAACTGAAGGTTATACCATGGGCTGTTGATGCTCTGGCATCTCTCTTAGGCCACTGACTTTTGTCTACCATTTTCATATATTCAGAAGGTGTACAATGGCTAAGGAATCCACGTTAATAAGGTCAGACGAAGAGCAATAATAGCCATAAGGCATGCCTGTATTCTGAAACTGGCCTCCGTGGGTGTGAAGAATTGAAACTATTTGGCATTGAATGTTATTTTAGTGGTCAAAGTGGCAAGAAGGAAGCCAATATTTTCCTAATAGTATATTGGCTGTATTTCTGAGCCATGACCAGAGTAGAGTAATTATTGCATCATTACCTCTGGGCTGCATTTATTTTCTCCTCCTCAGTCACTTCGTCAAGAACATCAAGCCATTTTTCATAGAGTTCCGATGAAAGTAAACTTCCTTCGATATTTTCAAGAAAATCCTTATGTGGATAGAAAAATAAATAAATACATGCAAACAGACACACTCACAGAGATGTAGAGACTCACACACACACAAATATATGTATATATGATAAAAGATATATATTGGAAATATCACAGAGAAAACACTTAGTTCAAAACTTCAGTTCAGTCCCTAATTTCTTCATAGATACCCAAACTGTGACCCACACGGAGTTCACCTCATACTCTCCATTGACTTGCATGTGCAAAAACAGGTTGTGGATTTTCTCCAACAAAAACGAAAGCATCAAAGCAGAGCGTACGCTTCAGTGGAAAGGAAGACAAAGCTCCCTTCTATCATATGGCACTTACTCTTTTGTGTGCTTTTTTGCAAACTACTACAAAAGCTACTCTCATCATTGCTTCATTCTTCCTTTCCTTAACTGTACAAAAGTAGAGAGTCTAATGGCAAACTCATGATGGTCCTGAGGATGTATTCATTTCTAGTGTAGACCAATTCTCCAGAGAGTTTGACATGATACTATTCAGGCCAAGGTTGCAGAGTCTGATTCTCCACAAAGATTAGTCAACTTTAGGTAGGGAAAGCTTCAGAAATGTCTAAGAACTCTATGCACACGTGGTCACCATCTTCCTAGTCTGTGCCTATAACATGGAAATGGAAAAGACCCTACTAAACCTTGCTAGAAACATCAATTGCAGGTGTGCACCTTCAAGAGGGCAACACTTCTCATGCTATTCGAGTACCTAATGTATCATCATTCTTTCCCCTGTGTCTTGATGCCTATATATATATTTACTGGTGTGTTTTACTCTAGCCCAGTGTAGTAGTGGTCAGGGACTATTGCTATTTATCGTATAGTTGAACAGTAATGGGGGGCAAGGAAAGACCACTTGCGACAAGAAAGGACCAAATATGACCTTGGTTCTAAGAGTGCCATAATAACTGCCTTAATATAGTTTTGTTCAGAGCTGTTAGCAAGTGCCAAGGTAGATGGATTAAATTCTTTGTTCTAGTTTTCAGTTCTTTCTCCATTACCATTTTAGCAATAGAATGGGATATCTGTGATGTAGCTGTATAATTTCCAAATTAATCTAGTTCTTGAGTCGATCTACTGAATTTTCAGAATTCCAAACTACATTTGTCCGTTGCACCTACTCCTAAAGTTAGATTTATCAAAAGAGGCATGTAGCTAGAGCTGGTTACTGTGTCGTTACAACCTTGGATGGTGGGCTAGACATCACAAATATTAACAAAAGGATACCTAGGATCTGGTGAAAGGAGACACAAATGGCAAAATCCTTCCTCCATGACTTATAAAGTAAAAGGCATCAAGAAACAGGAGACAATGATGGTTAACAATGATTGGTCGCCTCACTGAGCCTTTTTATATTCCTCATAAAGTAAACATTTGCTTACTATTGTAAACTTCTAGATCTATTCTGAAATTTTTCATGTGATTTTTCTTTTGGAAACTGCCTTCATTAGGAGCATGGTGAGGAAGTCATCAGAGACAGGATGTTTTCTTTGGTAAACATTATGTATGTGTTAATGTGTATTTTGAAATTTCTTATTATTATAGTAGTCACATTAGTATTAGTCTTTTGCATGGAGTCCTCAGGTGAGAGGTGTTTGGTGAAAACAGAAACTATTTCTAATGTAAGGAGCTTTTACCTTCTACAGTAGCTTCCTTAAATTTTGATTTCATGAAGTGTTTTCCAGTTTGACAAGTTCTTAATCAGTTATGCCTATGTTTTTTCTTGGGCAATCATAATGAAAGACACCATCACAGCTTGAGTAACTCATGTGTGGATAAAGCTAGAACTTTCCCCACCTTTAAAACAGATGCTACCAGAAGAACAGATTCACTGTCCAAGTTCACTCTGTTCCCAGAATTTAGTTTCTTTTTTAGGATTCTGCATGATTTTATACTGGCTGATTTTCTGAAGATGCCTTCCATGAGTGGTCATTTTTGATTTGATAAGGAAAGCACATAATGTAGGAAAAAAAGAAGAGTATATGGCATTTCATATCCCAAGCCCAGAGCAAAAGCTTGCTTCCTTTTTGAAAGAGCTAGGCTATCGGATGGTATACAGTTTTAGAGCTCCAAGAAGTAAAGTCAGTTTAGATTCTTTAGTCAATGTCTCTCTATAGTTTTACCCAAAATCCACCTTACATACACTGAAACTTTGTAATCACTTATTTAAATCAGATTTTTTTCATTGACTTTACCCTTTTAAATCAAACTTCCGTGTTTCAAGGCCTTGTGGAATCCTCACCTGTCTCCTACTTTATCAGTCTTTTCTCATTATTCCCTTCCATAGATGCTCTTCCCCATATATGGAAATCTTTTTCTATACCCATTTCCCATTTGTTGATTCCTCTTTAAGTGATTGTATCCTCCATTCCTACTATCTCTATTTCCCTTCCTCTTTAAAAGAAAAGCTCAAATACTCTCTTATTCTCTGATTACATTCCCTTCATGAGTCTTTCAACGTCCTTTGCTCTATCTTCATGTCCTCTCCCTACAGTGTAGAAAGATATAAGCGCTGGAGTCAGATGGACCTAAGGTTCAGAAACCTACTATGCTTCTGATCTACTGTGTTACCTGGGGCACATGCGAACTGTACTGAAAATTTTCTAATCCATTTATAATGTGTGGAAGATGATAGTTCTAGCTACCCCCTAAAATTGCTGTGATGCAAGGACTGGGGTAGCAGCTAGCATGTAACTAACGTGGTTAATTTCTTCACCACTAGGATAACATTCCCAAATCTAGTGCAGCATTGCAGAGGTCCTGGGTACTCTGCAAATTTCCATACTGACAATTCAGTACACCGATTGGAGATAACACAGGCCAAATTCTGGCTGTCATTTAACATCCTCTTTTAGAATTAGCAGATTCATATATGCCTCCAGATGAGTCTTTATGCTTAGGTAAGATGTTTTCAGTTGTTAGATTAAGTAGACTCAGTTGAAAGAGACCTGAGACTACTGTGAGTTTAGGAAGACAACAGCAGAATGTGAAGATGATTCATGCACACAGAGTCCATTTTGACTGATCTGAACAGGCCTACATGGGTCTCTGTGGAAACAAGTGGAATGGACAAAACGTCGTTCAGTGTATTGGCCTCATGACTCTGCAGTAGGTAAATCAAATGACACTACCAAGTTTCTCACCCAAAGCCAGGTGCTGTCTAATGATTTCTCCATTTAAGTAGGTTTGCATGAGGACACTTGGCCTCTCCGAGGTCCCTCTCCTCAGGAAGGCAATAAAAGACCAAACTGAGACCTACCAGTATTGGGAACGGGAAGTTGTCCTTATGAAATATATCCGTGAGGGAAACTCCAAAGAGCTGTCCTGATTTTTCAGACGGTGCAGCTGTGCACTGGTTGTTCTGCCAAGTGCCAGCACAGTGGCCAAAGGACGAGTTTGTGAAAGCACTGCTTTCCTTGGTGTTCTGTACAGAATCTAAGGAAGAAGGGAGATTAGTGTGTTTTAATTCACGTAGACTTATTTTCACCATTGCCATTATACAGCATGTTCATTGTAGAGGCTAGAAGAGGGAAACTGAGTCATTTGTTGTGTAGAACTCTCCATGTTCTGATGTTGGCTAACAGCATCCTCATGGCATTGATGAGTTCTTGCCAATAACTTTCAGACTGACGGTTAAACCTAGGGACTTGATCAGACTCAAAGTGATTATTTCCTCTGCCATCAGTTACTGCCATTACACTGATCTGGAGGCACTGAAACTGTAGGTGTTTGTTTTCTACTGGTGTGATCAGTGGGTTCAGGTATCAGATCTGATTTTATTTTTTTATTTTTTTCTGATTTTAAGAGCTATAAGTTTTTGGTATGCAAATCAAGCTAGGTTGTTAATCCTGTGCTTTCACAACCAGGCTCCCCTCAGCCTCAGATTCTCTCCTTGGGTTTCTGAGTGCTCAAGTTTCTACCATCCAAAGGAATTGCCTCTCAGGACACAATCTGCCTGACCCCTACTTCTCTGGTTCCACTGCTCTGGGCCATCTTCAAGGATGACTTTCTGCAGTCAGGGTTCTTGGGAAGTAGTCATTACATGCTGGCTATGTGGTGTCTGTGTTCTCTTGTCAACCCCACCAACCCACCCAGAGATGATGTTTTTGGTTAAATATGTTTAACATTTACTGTAAAGAGCCTAAACCACAATGAAGTGTGGAAACACACTTCCTCACACACACACTCAAACATACATGTGTATATACACCTACATAAACGTACAAGGCTTGAAAGAAAACATAGAAAATGCAAAACAATAAGAGGTTAGGAGTGCATTGATAGACCACCAGTTTCCAGAGATGATTTTTAATTACTCAACATTCCCTATTGAAGGAAGAACTTTCCAAAGAAAAGGAGATCAGCAGCGAGAAGCTGAGTTCAAATTTCTACTGCTCAGCTGTGAATGTTTCCCTTTGAAGATATCTTAACATTTCTTAAATAACCGATTGCTTTAAGAGTCAACAGATGAGACAAGCTGTCGAAGGATAAAAAGATGAGGAACATTTCACCAAATAACCTTAAACACTGGGCAATTTGGCTTTTTTGGGATATAGTACGTGCATCAGCACCTCCACTCGTGTGGGGCCAGCACTGCACCAGAAGCATCCTGGTTCTGCCACTTAGGAAGCTCAGCATTTTATTTTATTTATTTTTTTTAATTTTTATTTATTTATGATAGTTACAGAGAGAGAGACAGAGGCAGAGACACAGGCAGAGGGAGAAGCAGGCTCCATGCACCGGGAGCCCGATGTGGGATTCGATCCCGGGTCTCCAGGATCGCGCCCTGGGCCAAAGGCAGGCGCCAAACCGCTGCGCCACCCAGGGATCCCGAAACTCAGCATTTTAAAGCTTTGGTTTGCTCAACTGTAACATAAATGATGCTGCCTACACCAAGTTAAACTAAATATATAAGATACTACTCGGCACAAGGCAATAAATATTTCCAGGATCATTAATGAATGGGGTCGCTTCAAAAGGGTCGAATAATGTCAAATAAATCTGGGAAAAACTGGTGCATTTGACTTCCAAAAGGAAAATATGAATTTCCCAAGCCTATTTGACGAGAGAACCCTTTCTGGGAAAGGGAAAACAATGCATGGATCATATATTCTATATGCACTGATAGCAATCTCCGTCTATACACTGGCATAAGTCAGAAATGTACAGTTCTGTAGTTCTAAATAGCTCACTTGTTGTCCAGTTTGATTCTCTGTTCCGAGACTGGTAGAGATTTAGGTTTTCTTAATTGCCCCCATGAGTGTGTCTGTTCTGGAGTGTTCTGGTGCCAGACAGGTTGTAAAATGGTGAAGTGCCACTTATCTGATTGCTCTGTGTCATTGATGTATATAAATAGCCGCTGCGGGGTCCAGACTGCTCTCTGGTCCTGGGAAATTGACCTGTACTCCTATTGCTGAGGCATGTCTTTCACACCCAGTGACTTTCTTTTTCTTCCATACTCTTCTGGGACTGAAGGAGATACATGTTCCATGTTGAGGTATAAGAAACTCTGCATGGACATAGAGGGTCCCATTGTTCTTAGACATGTCAGCTCGCTGTTCTGTGAGGAATTTCTGCTTCCATTTGGTTTCCATGCAGGAAATGGTGCAGATATCCCATGTACCTACCTAGTGGTTTTGGGCTTTTTCCCCTTGGGATTGCCACCTAAATCTTCTACTCTATGCCATGAATCATTTCTGTTTCCTAGAAAGCTAAGTCTTTAAGACTCATAAGCATCAAAGAGCACCGTTTTCCTCATATTCTCCTCTTGCTTCTATTCCCTGAGGAGGTGAGTTGTCTCTTAAGGCAGCTTAAGACAGGAAGAAGGATGAGGGAAGGAATATCTCAGGTAAAAAAAAATGAGTTAGTATTTCAAAGATTCTTCCTACCCTACTTGGAATACTCCTTAGGAAATGCTGGTGTACAGAACTGAGGAGGAAAAGCCAGTGAAGGAAAGGATATGTGTGTAATGGTGTTGCTGTGAGTTTTATGATGTGTGGTCTTAAGAAATAAAGCCTCCTCATCTTGTAAACCACCACCTTTGGCGTGGTCCTTTGCACAGTCCTCTCCCACATTAACTCTTGAAAAGTCCCTCTTGCTTCTGGGAACTCTTCCTCCACCATATGAAAGGAGGAGAAGCTACCTTATTGAAGACATGGGGACCAATTGAGAGCCAGCACCAATACACAAATACCTAGGTTTGACATCAAGTCAAGTCCTTTTCTCTCAATGACGCTGGTTCTTTTCAACTCATTTTAAAGAGCACCAGAATCCTGTGGTGCCTCAAGAGCCATTGATCAAAAAGAGGATGGAGCAGGAATAAAACCCCCCTGCTCTGGTTTCAACCAGAGCACATTTATATATTATAAGTAGAAATTAATAATTATGCATTATATGCTTAACAACATATATAATATAGATGTGGGATCCATTTAAAATTGTGTTAAAAAAAATCCCCAAACACTGTATCATACCATGCTATTTCCTAATACTGCCAGAAATGTCTTGAAGTTTCTATGCTTTCTTGGGTCTCCAACAGTGTAAAACTTCCCTTGACCTGTTAGCCAGCCTTCAGAGAAGGAGCAGCTGGGAATCATTGCCCTGGGGATGCTCTGGGCTCCAGAACAGGGCTAAGTATCTGCCATGACCCCTGGCAACCTTGCTGTCTGTGTCTCCCTAAAGCCTATTAAACTATTCACAGTACCTGCAGCCTTCTCATTGTTATGACAACTCTTTGAATTCTCTCCCAAGAGAGAAGTGATGTCTTCTCCAAATATCCCGAGGCAATTTTCATACAAAAATTGTATAAGAGAAGCCTGTAATGCAAAAAGAACACAATGGGGTGCTCTTTTTCATATGGAAGAGTTAGAAGTCACATTTTGTTTATAGACCTTGGATCTAACCAAAAATGTGAAAGACTTCTATGAAAACTTCAGAGTTGATAAAAATATATAGAAACCCAAGTTCTCTAATAAAATAAGAAAGCATGATACTTTCTGTTGTACTTTGGGTACAGATTTTAAAATACTACTAGTCAGTGGGCTAAAGTCCTAATTTGTGACATTTAATAACTAATATTGTGATACCAGTGGTTACATCTTTAAAACTAGGATAGCTTTCAAAGTAACCTACCTTCTTAAAGTTTACTTATTTTGTAAACTTCTGCTTCCAGAAAATATTGGGTTGTAACTTAGGATAATATCTGATTAAAATGTATAAAGCATAGACAAAATCCTATGAAATCCATTTCTTATATAGGGAAGAATATTTTTTTGGAATGTGGATACTCCTGTGGATATTTTTTTTATGTTTTCTTTTTCTTTTTCTATTCTTTTCTTTTTTTTTTTGAGTAAAAACTCACAGGGCTGGGGAGAAAACATGTCTGTCTGTCTAACTGCAGTCCCTTCTCAGGTCTTGCTTTGCCTAACGCTGGCTCTTGGCATGAGCTTGGGGAAAAGCTGCCATCTTATTAGGCATGTGTGGCTTCATTAGGATGTTCTGGAATATCTCACTAGTTTCTGTCTGATGTAGCAGAGGCAAAAGAGTAGCCAAGTATTTTTCTAAATGAGCCACAACTTGCAGAGCAAAGGCAATGTGTTTGGATCCATGGGTGCTCATAGTGCCCGAGACACCTAGGATGTGCCAGTAACAACCACAGGAGCTAGGTCTTGTTACCATTGTGTCATGAGGAAGCCATGCCTTCGCTCAAGTTTACAAGTTCCCCCCTCAAGGATCAGGCTGAGATTTGAACCTTGGCTTGTCAAACTCTAGAGCCAAGGTCTTTTCTACCATATTATATCACTCTTCTCTCTCTTTTGTTTAGTCAGTCTAGTATTGAATCTCTTGGATGGGAAAGAAGTGACTCAACTGCTCTGTGTTTCCCACTTTAACAACACCCCTTCCCATATTCCACCAGAGAAGGATGGCAAACTCTGCCATTCCAAGGAAGCCTATGAAGATGTGCACTTTTCAGAACTGATCCATCCAATTTACTACTACACATTTCAGATTCAAAGCATGGATTCTAAACCCCAGGGGACACATATGAGAGCTCTCCCTACCTTTTTTACGAAGTTCTCTTCCAATTCCAAGCTGCCAGAATTAGGTGGACAAAGAATGCTTGGGGCTATACACACTGATAAATCATAAGGTGTTATCTGGTTGGGTGAGGATTCTTGCTCAATGCTGTATAACACTCCAAAAAGGTACCGCAAGACAACAACATTCACATTTGGCAGCTGAGCTAGAAGCCTAAAGTCAGAAAGATGCACTTTTGAATAAGGCAAGCCATTGCACTTAGCAGCTGGAAGTATAGAGACAGAGAGCAGAGAACATCTTACTAGAACTAGTATACAACCTGCTGTAGCAGAGTTCCAGGCATGAATATATACAAATATGTTTTACCGAATTCAATTTCTGAGCTAACCCACTCCAGTTGAATGTTTGACAAACTGAAGGCTATACTATGGGCTGTTGATGCTCTGGCATCTCTCTTAGGCCACTGACTTTTGTCTACCATTTTCATATATTCAGAAGGTGTACAATGGCTAAGGAGTCCACGTTAATAAGGTCAGGAGAAGAGCAATAATAGCCATAAGGCATGCCTGTATTCTGAAACTGGCCTCCGTGGGTGTGAAGAATTGAAACTATTTGGCATTGAATGTTATTTTAGTGGTCAAAGTGGCAAGAAGGAAGCCAATATTTTCCTAATAGTATATTGGCTGTATTTCTGAGCCATGACCAGAGTAGAGTAATTATTGCATCATTACCTCTGGGCTGCATTTATTTTCTCCTCCTCAGTCACTTCGTCAAGAACACCAAGCCATTTTTCATAGAGTTCCGATGAAAGTAAACTTCCTTCGATATTTTCAAGAAAATCCTTATGTGGTTAGAAAAATAAATAAATACATGCAAACAGACACACTCACACAGATGTAGAGACTCACACACACACACAAATATATGTATATATGATACAAAATATATATTGGAAATATCACAGAGAAAACACTTAGTTCAAAACTTCAGTTCAGTCCCTAATTTCTTCATAGATACCCAAACTGTGACCCACACGGAGTTCACCTCATACTCTCCATTGAATTGCACGTGCAAAAACAGGTTGTGGATTTTCTCCAACAAAAACGAAAGCATCAAAGCAGAGCGTACGCTTCAGTGGAAAGGAAGACAAAGCTCCCTTCTATCATATGGCACTTACTCTTTTGTGTGCTTTTTTGCAAACTACTACAAAAGCTACTCTCATCATTGCTTCATTCTTCCTTTCCTTAACTGTACAAAAGTAGATGGTCTAATGGCAAACTCCTGATGTTCCTGAGGATGTATTCATTTCTAGTGTAGACCAATTCTCCAGAGAGTTTGACATGATACTATTCAGGCCAAGGTTGCAGAGTCTGATTCTCCACAAAGATTAGTCAACTTTAGGTAGGGAAAGCTTCAGAAATGTCTAAGAACTCTATGCACACGTGGTCACCATCTTCCTAGTCTGTGCCTATAACACGGAAATAGAAAAGACCCTACTAAGTCTTGCTAGAAACATCAATTGTATGTGTGCACCTTCAAGAGGGAAACACTTATCATGGTATTCAAGTACCTAATGGATGATCATTCTTTTCCTTGTGTCTTGATGCCTATATATATATTTACTGGTGTGTTTTACTCTAGCTCAGTGTAGTAATGGTCAGAGACTATTGCTATCTTTCATATAGTTAAACAGTAATGGGGGACAAGCAAAGACCAAATGTGACAAGGAAGGACCACATATGACCTTGGTTCTAAGAGTGCCATAATAACTGCCTTAATATAGTTTTGTTCAGAGCTGTTAGCAAGTGCCAAGGTAGATGGATTAAATTCTTTGTTCTAGTTTTCAGTTCTTTCTCCATTACCATTTTAGCAATAGAATGGGATATCTGTGATGTAGCTGTATAATTTCCAAATTAATCTAGTTCTTGAGACGATCTATTGAATTTTCAGAATTCCAAACTACCTTTGTCCATTGCACCTACTCCTAAAGTTAGATTTATCAAAAGAGGCATGTAGCTAGAGCTGGTTACTGTGTCGTTATAACCTTGGATGGTGGGCTAGACATCACAAATATTAACAAAAGGATAACCTAGGATCTGGTGAAAGGAGACACAAATGGCAAAATCCTTCCTCCATGACTTATAAAGTAAAAGGCATCAAGAAACAGGAGACAATGATGGTTAACAATGATTGGTCGCCTCACTGAGCCTTTTTATATTCCTCATAAAGTAAACATTTGCTTACTATTGTAAACTTCTAGATCTATTCTGAAATTTTTCATGTGATTTTTCTTTTGGAAACTGCCTTCATTAGGAGCATGGTGAGGAAGTCATCAGAGACAGGATGTTTTCTTTGGTAAACATTATGTATGTGTCAATGTATATTTTGAAATTTCTTATTATTATAGTAGTCACATTAGTATTAGTCTTTTGCATGGAGTCCTCAGGTGGGAGGTGTGTGGTGAAAACAGAAAGTATTTCTAATGTAAGGAGCTTTTACCTTCTACAGTACCTTCCTTAAATTTTGATTTCATGAAGTGTTTTCCAGTTTGACAAGTTCTTAATCAGTTATGCCTATGTTGGTTCTTGGGCAATCATAATGAAAGACACCATCACAGCTTGAGTAACTCATGTGTGGATAAAGCTAGAATTTTCCCCACCTTTAAAACACATGCTACCAGAAGAACAGATTCACTGTCCAAGTTCACTCTGTTCCCAGAATTTAGTTTCTTTCTTAGGATTCTGCATGATTTTATACTGGCTGATTTTCTGAAGATGCCTTCCGTGAGTGGTCATTTTTGATTGATAAGGAAAGCACATAATGTAGGAAAAAAAGAAGAGTATATGGCATTTCATATCCCAAGCCCAGAGCAAAAGCTTGCTTCCTTTTTGAAAGAGCTAGGCTATCGGATGGTATACAGTTTTAGAGCTGCAAGAAGTAAAGTCAATTTAGATTCTTTAGTCAATGTCTCTCTATAGTTTTACCCAAAATCCACCTTACATACACTGAAACTTTGTAATCACTTATTTAAATCAGATTTTTTTCATTGACTTTACCCTTTTAAATCAAACTTCCATGTTTCAAGGCCTTGTGGAATCCTCACCTGTCTCCTACTTTATCAGTCTTTTCTCATTATTCCCTTCCATAGATGCTCTTCCCCATATATGGCAATCTTTTTCTATACTCATTTCCCATTTGTTGATTCCTCTTTAAGTGATTGTATCTTCCATTCCTACTATCTCTATTTCCCTTCCTCTTTAAAAGAAAAGCTCAAATACTCTCTTATTCTCTGATTACATTCCCTTCATGAGTCTTTCAACGTCCTTTGCTCTATCTTCATGTCCTCTCCCTACTGTGTAGAAAGATATAAGGGCTGTAGTCAGATGGACCAAAAGTTCAGAAACCTACTATGCTTCTGATCTATTGTGTAACCTGGGGCACATGCGAACTGTACTGAAAATTTTCTAATCCATTTATAATGTGTGGAGGATGATAGTTCTAGCTACCCCCTAAAATTGCTGTGATGCAAGGACTGGGGTAGCAGCTAGCATGTAACTAACGTGGTTAATTTCTTCACCACTAGGATAACATTCCCAAATCCAGTGCAGGGTTGCAGAGGTCCTGGGTACTCTGCAAATTTCCATACTGACAATTCAGTACACCGATTGGAGATAACACAGGCCAAACTCTGTGGCTGTCATTTAACATGCTCTTTTAGAATTAGCAGATTCATATATGCCTCAGGATGAGTCTTTATGCTTAGGTAAGATGTTTTCAGTTGTTAGATTAAGTAGACTCAGTTGAAAGAGACCTGAGACTACTGTGAGTTTAGGAAGACAACAGCAGAATGTGAAGATGATTCATGCACACAGAGTCCATTTTGACTGATCTGAACAGGCCTACATGGGTCTCTGTGGAAACAAGTGGAATGGACAAAACGTCGTTCAGTGTATTGGCCTCATGACTCTGCAGTAGGTAAATCAAATGACACTACCAAGTTTCTCACCCAAAGCCAGGTGCTGTCTAATGATTTCTCCATTTGGAGTAGGTTTGCATGAGGACACTTGGCCTCTCCGAGGTCCCTCTCCTCAGGAAGGCAATAAAAGACCAAACTGAGACCTACCAGTATTGGGAAGGGGAAGTTGTCCTTATGAAAGATATCCGTGAGGGAAACTCCAAAGAGCTGTCCTGATTTTTCAGACGGTGCAGCTGTGCACTGGTTGTTCTGCCAAGTGCCAGCACAGTGGCCAAAGGACGAGTTTGTGAAAGCACTGCTTTCCTTGGTGTTCTGGTCAGAATCTAAGGAAGAAGGGAGATTAGTGTGTTTTAATTCACGTAGACTTATTTTCACCATTGCCATTATACAGCATGTTCATTGTAGAGGCTAGAAGAGGGAAACTGAGTCATTTGTTGTGTAGAACTCTCCATGTTCTGATGTTGGCTAACAGCATCCTCATGACATTGATGAGTTCTTGCCAATAACTTTCAGACTGACGGTTAAACCTAGGGACTTGATCAGACTCAAAGTGATTATTTCCTCTGCCATCAGTTACTGCCATTACACTGATCTGGAGGCACTGAAACTGTAGGTGTTTGTTTTCTACTGGTGTGATCAGTGGGTTCAGGTATCAGATCTGATTTTATTTTTTTATTTTTTTCTGATTTTAAGAGCTATAAGTTTTTGGTATGCAAATCAAGCTGAGTTTGTTAATCCTGTGCTTTCACAGCGAGGCTCCCCTCAGCCTCAGATTCTCTCCTTGGGTTTCTGAGTGCTCAAGTTTCTACCATCCAAAGGAATTGCCTCTCAGGACACAATCTGCCTGACCCCTACTTCTCTGGTTCCACTGCTCTGGGCCATCTTCAAGGATGACTTTCTGCAGTCAGGGTCCTTGGGAAGTAGTCATTACATGCTGGCTATGTGGTGGTGTCTGTGTTCTCTTGTCAACCCCACCAACCCACCCAGAGATGATGTTTTTGGTTAAATATGTTTAACATTTACTGAAAAGAGCCTAAACCACAATGAAGTGTGGAAACACACTTCCTCACACACACACTCAAACATACATGTGTATATACACCTACATAAACGTACAAGGCTTGAAAGAAAACATAGAAAATGCAAAACAATAAGAGGTTAGGAGTGCATTGATAGACCACCAGTTTCCAGAGATGATCTTTAATTACTCAACATTCCCTATTGAAGGAAGAACTTTCCAAAGAAAAGGAGATCAGCAGTGAGAAGCTGAGTTCAAATTTCTACTGCTCAGCTGTGAATGTTTCCCTTTGAAGGTATCTTAACATTGCTTAAATAACCGATTGCTTTAAGAGTCAACAGATGAGACAAGCTGTCGAAGGATAAAAAGATGAGGAACATTTCACCAAATAACCTTAAACACGGGGCAATTTGGCTTTTTTGGGATATAGTACGTGCATCAGCACCTCCACTCATGTGGGGCCAGCACTGCACCAGAAGCATCCTGGTTCTGCCACTTAGGAAGCTCAGCATTTTAAAGCTTTGGTTTGCTCAACTGTAACATAAATGATGCTTCCTACACCAAGTTAAACTAAATATATAAGATACTACTCGGCACAAGGCAATAAATATTCCCAGGATCATTAATGAATGGGGTCGCTTCAAAAGGGTCGAATAATGTCAAATAAATCTGGGAAAAACTGGTGCATTTGACTTCCAAAAGGAAAATATGAATTTCCCAAGCCTATTTGACGAGAGAACCCTTTCTGGGAAAGGGAAAACAATGCATGGATCATATATTCTATATGCACTGATAGCAATCTCCGTCTATACACTGGCATAAGTCAGAAATGTACAGTTCTGTAGTTCTAAATAGCTCACTTGTTGTCCAGTTTGGTTCTCTGTTCCGAGACTGGTAGAGATTTAGGTTTTCTTAATTGCCCCCATGAGTGTGTCTGTTCTGGAGTGTTCTGGTGCCAGACAGGTTGTAAAATGGTGAAGTGCACTTATCTGATTGCTCTGTGTCATTGATGTATATAAATAGCCGCTGCGGGGTCCAGACTGCTCTCTGGTCCTGGGAAATTGGCCTGTACTCCTATTGCTGAGGCATGTCTTTCACACCCAGTGGCTTCCTTTTTCTTCCATACTCTTCTGGGACTGATGGAGATACATGTTCCATGTTGAGGTATAAGAAACTCTGCATGGACATAGAGGGCCCCATTGTTCTTAGACATGTCAGCTCACTGTTCTGTGAGGAATTTCTGCTTCCATTTGGTTTCCATGCAGGAAATGGTACAGATATCCCATGTACCTACCTAGTGGTTTTGGGCTTTTTCCCCTTGAGATTGCCACGTAAATCTTCTACTCTATGCCATGAATCATTTCTGTTTCCTAGAAAGCTAAGTCTTTAAGACTCATAAGCATCAAAGAGCACCGTTTTCCTCATATTCTCCTCTTGCTTCTATTCCCTGAGGAGGTGAGTTGTCTCTTAAGGCAGCTTAAGACAGGAAGAAGGATGAGGGAAGGAATATCTCAGGTAAAATAAATGAGTTAGTATTTCAAAGATTCTTCCTACCCTACTTGGAATACCCCTTAGGAAATGCTGGTGTACAGAACTGAGGAGGAAAAGCCAGTGAAGGAAAGGATATGCGTGTACTGGTGCTGCTGTGAGTTTTATGATGTGTGGTCTTAAGAAATAATGCCTCCTCATCTTGTAAACCACCACCTTTGGCGTGGTCCTTTGCACAGTCCTCTCCCACATTAACTCTTGAAAAGTCCCTCTTGCTTCTGGGAACTCTTCCTCCACCATATGAAAGGAGGAGAAGCTACCTTATGGAAGACATGGGGACCAATTGAGAGCCAGCGCCAATACACAAATACCTAGGTTTGACATCAAGTCAAGTCCTTTTCTCTCAATGACGCTGGTTCTTTTCTACTCATTTTAAAGAGCACCGGAATCCTGTGGTGCCTCAAGAGCCATTGATCAAAAAGAGGATGGAGCAGGAATAAAACCCCCCTGCTCTGGTTTCAACCAGAGCACATTTATATAAGTAGAAATTAATAATTATGCATTATATGCTTAACAACATGTATAATATAGATGTGAGATCCATTTAAAATTGTGTTAAAAAAATCCCCAAACACTGTATCATACCATGCTATTTCCTAATACTGCCAGAAATGTCTTGAAGTTTCTATGCTTTCTTGGGTTTCCAACAGTGTGAAACCTCCCTGACCTGCTAGCCAGCCTTCAGAGAAGGAGCAGCTGGGAATCATTGCCCTGGGGATGCTCTGGGCTCCAGAACAGGGCTAAGTATCTGCCATGACCCCTGGCAACCTTGCTGTCTGTGTCTCCCTAAAGCCTATTAAACTATTCACAGTACCTGCAGCCTTCTCATTGTTATGACAACTCTTTGAATTCTCTCCCAAGAGAGAAGTGATGTCTTCTCCAAATATCTTGAGGCAATTTTCAATCAAAAACTGTATAAGAGAAGCCTGTAATGCAAAAAGAACACAATGGGGTGCTCTTTTTTATACGGAAGAGTTATAAGTCACATTTTGTTTATAGACCTTGGATCTAACCAAAAATGTGAAAGACTTCTATGAACAATTCAGAGTTGATAATAATATATAGAAACCCAAGTTCTCTAATAAAATAACTTAGTGTGATACTTTCTGTTGTACTTTGGGTACAGATTTTAAAATTCTACTAGTCAGTGGGCTAAAGTCCTAATTTGTCACCTAATTTCATACCTAACATTGTGATACCAATGGTTACATCTTTAAAACTAGAATAGTTTTCAAAGCAACCTACCTTCTTAACTTTACTTATTGTGTAAAATTTTACTTCCAGAAAATATTGGGTTGTAACTTAGGATAATATCTGATTAAAATGTGTAAAGCATAGACAAAATCCTATGAAATCCATTTCTTAAAGAGGGAAGAATGTTTTTTGGAAAGAGGATATTCCTGTGGATTTTTTTTTGATGTTTTGTTTTGTTTTTGAGTAAAAATCACAGGTCTGGAGAGAAAACATGTCGGTCTGTCTAACCGCATTCCCTTCTCATGTCTTGCTTTGCCTAATGCTGGCTCTCGGCATGAGCTTGGGGAAAAGCTGTCATCTTATTAGGCATCTGTGGCTTCATTAGGATGTTCTGGAATATCTAACTAGTTTCTGTCTGATGTAGCAGAGGCAAAAGAGTAGCCAAGTATTATTCTAAATGAGCCACAACTTGCAGAGCAAGGCCAATGTGTTTGGAGCCATGGGCGCTCATAGTGACTGAATCACCTAGGATGTGCCAGTAACGACCACAGGAGCTGGGTCTTGTTACCATTGTGTCATGAGGAAGCCATGGCTTTGCCCAAAGTTACAAGCTCCCCCCTCAAGGATCAGGCTGAGAGTTGAACCTCGGCTTGTCAAACTCCGGAGCCCAGGTCTTTTCTATCATATTATGCCACTCTTCTCTTTCTTTTGTTTAGTCAGTCTAGTATTGAATCTCCTGGATGGGAAAGAAGCGACTCAACTGCTCTATATTTCGCAATTTAACAACACCCCTTCCCATATTCCACCAGAGTAGGATAAAGATCTCTGCTATTCCAAGGAAGGCAATGAAGATGTGCACTTTTCAGAACTGATCCTTTGCAATTACTACTACACATTTCAGATTCAAAGCATGGATTCTAAACCCCATATGAGACATATATGAGAGATCTCTCTACCTTTTTAATGAAGTTGTCTTCCAATTCCAAGTTGCAGGAATTAGGTGGACAAAGAATACTTGGGGCTATACACACTGATAAATCATAAGCTGTCATCTGATTGGATGAGGATTGTTGCTCAATGTTGTATAACACACCGAAAAGGTATCGCAAGAGAACAACATTCACTTTTGGCAGCTGTGTTAGAAGCCTAAAGTCAGAAAGATGCACTTTTGAATAAGGCAAGTCATTGCACTTAGCAGTTGGAAGTATAGAGACGGAAAGCAGAGAACATCTTACTAGATCTAGTATACAACCTGCTGTAGCAGAGTTCCAGGCATGAACGTACACAAAAATGTTTTACCAAATTCAATTTCTGAGCTAACCCTCTCTGGTTAAATATTTGACAAACTTAAGGTTATACCATGGGCTGTTGATGCTCTGGCATCTCTCTTAAGCCACTGACTTGTCTACCAGTTTCATATATTCAGAAGTTGTACAATGACTAAGGAGTCTACTTAATAAGGTCAGGAGAAGAGCAATAATAGCCATAAGGCATGCCTGTATTCTGAAACTGGCCTCTGTGGGTGAGAAGAATTGAAATCATTTGGCATTGTATGTTCTCATTCATTTGGGGAATATAAATAATAGTGAAAGGGAATATAAGGGAAGGGAGAAGAAATGTGTGGGAAATATCAGAAAGGGAGACAGAACATAAAGACTCCTAACTCTGGGAAATGAACTAGGGGTGATGGAAGGGGATGAGGGCAGGAGGTAGGGGTGAATAGGTGATGGGCACTGAGGGGGGCACTTGACGGAATGAGCACTGGGTGTTACTCTGTATGTTGGTAAATTGAACACCAATAACAAATAAATTTATTATTAAAAAAAAGAAACCATTTGGCATTGAATGTTATTTTAATGGTCAAAGTGGCAAGAAGGAAACCAATATTTTGTAATGGTATATTGGCTGTATTTCTGAGCCATGACCAGAGTAGAGTAATTATTGCATCATTACCTCTGGGCAGCATTTATTTTTTCCTTCTGAGTCACTTCGTCAAGAACACCAAGCCATTTTTCATAGAGGTCCGATGAAAGTAAACTTCCTTCGATATTTTCAAGAAAATCCTTATGTGGATAAAAAAAAATACACACAAATATACACAGAAACACACACACACATATATATGCATATATAATACAAAATATATATTGGAAATATCACAGAGAAAACACTTAGTTGAAAACTTCAGTTGAGTTCCTACTTCCTTCATAGATACCCAAACTGTGACCCACAGGGGGGGTCAGCTTGACTCTCCATTGACTTGTACATGCAAAAGCAGGTTGTGGATTTTCTCTGACAAAAATGAAAGCATCAAAGCAGAGCATAGCCTTCACTGGAAAGGAAGACAAAGCTCCCTTCCATCATATGGAACTTACTCTTTTGTGTGCTTTTATGCAAACTACTACAAAAGCTACTCTCATAATTGCATCATTCTTCCTTTCCTGAACTATACAAAAGTAGAGAGTCTAATGGCAAACTCATGATGGTCCTGAGGATGTATTCATTTCTAGTGTAGACCAATTCTCCAGAGAGCTTGACATGATACTATTCAGGCCAAGGTTGCAGAGTCTGATTCTCCACAAAGATTAGTCAACTTTAGGTAGGGAAAGCTTCAGAAATGTCTAAGAACTCTATGCACACGTGGTCACCATCTTCCTAGTCTGTGCCTATAACACGGAAATAGAAAAGACCCTACTAAGTCTTGCAAGAAACATTAATTGTATGTGTGCACCTTCAAGAGGGAAACACTTATCATGGTATTCAAGTGCCTAATGGATGATCATTCTTTTCCTTTTGTCTTGATGCCTATATATATATTTACTGGCGTGTTTTACTCTAGCCCAGTGTAGTAGTGGTCAGAGACTATTGCTATCTTTCATATAGTTAAACAGTAATGGGGGACAAGCAAAGACCAAATGTGACAAGGAAGGACCACATATGACCTTGGTTTTAAGAGTGTCATCATTACTGCCTTGACATAGTTTTGTTGAGAGCTGTTAGCAAGTGCCAAGGTAGATGGATTAAATTCTCTATTCTAGTTCTCACATCTTTCTCCATTACCATTTTAGCAATAGAATGGGACATCTGTGATGTAGCTGTATAATTTCCAAATTAATCTATTTCTTGAGTCGATCTACTGAATTTTCAGAATACCAAAGTACTTTTGTCTGTTGCACCTACTCCAAAAGATAGATTTATCGAAAGAGGCATGTAGCTAGAGGTGGTTACCATGTCGTTATAACCTTGGATGGTGGGATAGACATCTCAAATATTAACTAAAGGATGCCTAGGATGTGGTGAAAGGAGACACAAATGGCAAAATCCTTCCTCCATGACTTATAAAAGGCACTAAGAAACAGGAGACAATGAGACAATGATGGTTAAGAATGATTGGTTGCCTCACTGAGCCTTTTTTAGATTCCTCATAAAGTAAACATGTGCTTACTATTGTGAACTTCTATACCTATCTTCAAATGTTTCATATGAGTTTTCTTTTGGAAACTGCCTTCATTAGGAGTGTGGTGAGGAAGTCATCAAAAGCAGATGTTTGCTTTGGTAAACATTATGTAGGTGTCAGTGTATATTTTGAAATTTCTTATTATTACTAGTAGTCATATTAGTATTAGTATTTTGCATGAAGTCTTCAGGTGGGTGGTGTGTGGTGAAAACAGAAAGTATTTCTAATGTATGGGGCTTTTAACTCCTACAGTACCTTCCTTAAATTTTGAATTCATGAAGTGTTTTCCAGTTTGAGAAGCTCTTAATCAGTTTTGCCCATGTCGCTCCTTGGGCAATCATAATGAAAGACACCAATCACAGCTTGACTTACTCATGTGTGGATAAAGCTAGAACTTTCCCCACCTTTAAAACAAATGCTACCACAAGAACAGATTTGCTGTAATGCCTCACTCTGTCTCCAGAATTCAGTTTCTTCTTTAGGATTCCGCATGACTTTATACTACCTGGTTTTCTGAATATGCCTTCTGTGAGTGGTCCTTTCTCATTGATAAAGGAAAGCATATCCTGTAAGAAAAAAAGAAGAGTATATGGCATTTCATATCCCAAGCCCAGAGTAAAAGCTTGCTACCTTTTTGAAAGAGCTAGGCTATGTGATGGTATACGGTTTTAGAGCTGGAAGGAGTAAAGTCGATTTAGATTCTTTAGTCAATGTCTCTCTATAGTTTCTACCCAAAATCCACCTTAGAGTCATACACTGAAACATTGTAATCACTTATTTTAATCAGATTTTTTTTTCATTGAATTTACCCTTTTAAATCAAACTTCCGTGTTTCAAGGCCTTTGTGGAATCCTCGCCTGTCTCCTAATTTACCAGTCTTGTTTCCTTATTCCCTTACATAGATGCTCTTCCCCAAGTATGGAAATCTTTTTGCCATACTCATTTCCCATTTGTTGATTCCTCTTTAAGTGATTGTATCCTCCATTCCTACTATCTCTATTTCCCTTCCTCTTTAAAAAAAAAAAACAAAACCTCAAATGCTCTCTTCTTATTATCTGATTACATTTCCTTCATGAGTCCTTCACTGTCTTTTGCTCTATCTTCATGTTCTCTCCCTGCAGTGTAGAAAGATAATAAGGGCTGGAGTCTGATAGACCAAGGGATCGGAAACCTATTATTATGCTTCTGATCTATTGTGTGACCTGGGGCAAATGCGAACTGTACTGAAAGCTTCAAATTCATTTGTAAAGTGTGGAGGATGATAGTTCCAGCTTCCCCTAAAATTGCTGTGATGCAAGGACTGGGGAAGTAGCAAGCATGTAACTAACGTGGTTAATTTCTTCACACCTAGGATAACATTCCCAAATCTAGTGCAGGGTTGCAGAGGTACTGGGTACTCAGTAAATTTCCACACTGACAATTCATTACACTGATTTGAGATAACACAGGCCAAACTCTGTGGCTGTCATGTTAACGTGTTCTTTTAGAATTAGCAGATTCATATATGCCTCAGGATGAGTCTTTATGCTTAGGTAAGATATTTTCAGTTGTTAGATTAAGTAGACTCAGTTGAAGGAGACCTGAGACTACTGTGAGTTCAGGAAGACAATAGCAGAATGTGAAGATGATTCATGCACACAGAGTCCATTTTGACTGATCTGAACAAGGCCTACATGGGTCTCTGTGGAAACAAGTGGAATGGACAAAACGTCGTTCTGTTGTATTGGCCAAATGACTTTCCAGTAGGTAAATCAAATGACACTAGCAAAGCTTCTCAGCCAAAGCCAGGGACTGTCTAATGATTTCTCCACTTGAGGGTTGGTCTGCATGAGAACACTTGGCCTCTCCGAGGTCCCTCTCCTCAGGAAGGCAATAAAAGACCTAACTGAGACCTACCAGTATTGGTAAGGGCATGATGTCCTTATCAAAGATATCCGTAAGGGAAACTCCAAAGAGCTGTCCTGGTTTTGCAGACAGTAGAGCTGTGCACTGGTTGTACTGGGAAGTGCCAATGCGCTGGCAAAAGGCCGAGTCTCTAAAAGAAGTGCTTTTCAAGGTGTTCTGGACTGAATCTAAGGAAGAAGGGAGATTAGTGTGTTTTAATTCACTTAGCCTTATTTTCACCATTACCATTATACAGTGTGTTCATTGCAGGGCTAGAAGAGGGAAACTGAGTCATTTGTTGTGTAGAACTCTCCATGTTCTGATGTTGGCTAACAGCATCCTCATGGCATTGTTGAGTTCTTGCCCATATCCTTCACACTGATGGTTAAACCTTGGGACTTGATCAGATTGAAAGTCAGTATTTCCTGTGCCATCAGTTACTGTCTTTGCAATGCAACAGGAGGCACTGAACCTGTAGATGTTTGTTTTCTACTGGAGTGAACAGTGGGTTCAGCTGTCAGATCTGATTTTAAAAGCTAGAAGGATTTGGTATCCAAATCAGGCTGAGTTTGGAAATCCTCTGCTTTCACATCCAGTCTGAGACCAGAACTGCACAGATGAGTCTCCACTGAAGTGTTATGTGAATCATAACCAAAGCAATGGTTGTGTAAACTACTGAGTTATGGAATGATTTTTATTATCCATATAAAAGTATACAACACAGTACAATACAATTCAAAAGGTATGTCATAGGATATGATAGGCATTGAAGATAGAGGAGATAATTTGTGGGAAGATTTCCTCAATATGAATATATGGGACCAAGGAAAAAACTTTAAATGGAAATAGCTGGGTCTTGGAAGGGGTTCATTTCTCATTCATTGGAAAAACAGATAAAGAGGAAGTGTCAAGGGTCATTATGGAGATTCCAGTCTTCAGTAACTTACTAAACTGTAGACATGTAGGTGGATGGACCACATGGGGACTTGGTAGCATTCTGCAGTTGTGCTCTTTTGGAAATCACTATCACTCTCACTGGCTTGGATTCAACAGTTTGTTTTTCTGTCACTGAGGACATGAAAAACAAACACTTGTCTTGCACCAGCATATTCTCAGACATGGCACTAGACTCATCTTAATTCCTGATGACACGGATTGTCCAAAGGCTTCCCTCAACACAATGAGGTATATGTCGTAAAACGAAGACATGTCAAAAGTATGGAGGGATTGATGATGTGTGTCTCCAGGTTCTGAATCTAAACTCTGTTTTACAAAAAATGGGGTGTTGCCAGTGAGCTGTGATTAGCTAGGCTCAAATAATACTCGCACTAGTCTCAGGGGAACTTCTCCTAGTTCTAATATTTGCTTTTTAGAAATGTTTTTACATCCCTTATCTTATTGAATCTTGACAACATTTCTAAGATTTAGACATTACTTTTATCCAGCATTTTAGGCATGAATAGAGTGATACCAAGCTAGTAATTGGCCAAAGGTTGTATATCTGATAAATGGGGGCACT
This sequence comes from Canis lupus baileyi, assembly GCF_048164855.1. Lineage (NCBI taxonomy): Eukaryota > Metazoa > Chordata > Mammalia > Carnivora > Canidae > Canis > Canis lupus. Next base: position 25,143,057 of record NC_132857.1, on the reverse strand, counting down.
GGAGTTTGTACTCTGGAGAGATGATTGACATCAAGTCAAGTCCTTTTCTCTCAATGATGCTGGTTCCTTTCAACTCATTTTAAAGAGCACTGGAATCCTGTGGTGCCTCAAGAGCCACTGATCAAAAAGAGGATGGAGCAGGAATAAAAGTCGCATGCTCTGGTTTCAACCAGAGCACATTTATATATTATAAGTAGAAATTAATACTTATGCATTATACGTTTAACTACATATATCATATAATATAGATGTGGGATCCATTTAAAATTGTGTTAAAAAAAATTCCCAAACACTGTATCATACCATGCTATCTCCTAATACTGCCAGAAACATCTGGAAGTTTCTATGCTTTCTTGGGTCTCCAACAGTGTGAAACCTCCCTTGACCTGCTAGCCAGTCTTCAGAAGAAGGAGCAGCTGGGAATCATTGCCCTGGGGATGCTCTGGGCTCCAGAACAGGGCTAAGTATCTGCCATGACCCTTGGGAACCTTGCTGTCCATGTCTCCCTAAGCCTATTAAACTATTCACAGTACCTGCAGCCTTCTCATTGTTATGACAACTCTTTGAATTCTCTCCCAAGAGAGAAGTGATGTCTTCTCCAAATATCTTGAGGCAATTTTCGATCAAAAACTGTACAAGAGAAGCCTGTAATGCAAAAAGAACACAATGGGGTGCTCTTTTTCATATGGAAGAGTTAGAAGTCACATTTTGTTTATAGACCTTGGATCTAACCAAAAATGTGAAAGACTTCTATGAAAAATTCAGAGTTGATAAAAATATATAGAAACCCAAGTTCTCTAATAAAATAAGAAAGAGTAATACTTTTTGTTGTACTTTGGGTACAGATTTTAAAATATTACTAGTCAGTGGACTAAAGTCCTAATTTGTTGCCTAATTTAATACCTAACATTGTGATACCAAAGGTTACATCTTTAAAACTAGGATAGTTTTCAAAGTAATGTACCTTCTAAAAGTTTATGTATTTTGTAAAATTTTGCTTCCAGAAAATATTGGATTGTAACTTAGTATCATAACTGATTAAAATGTAAAAAGCATAGACAAAGTCCTATGAAATCCATTTCTTAAATAGGGAAGAATAGTTTTTGGAAAGTGGATATTCTTGTGGATTTTTTTTTTTGATGTTTTCTTTTCTTTTCTTTTCTTTTTTTTTTGAGTAAAAACTCACAGGGCTGGGGGAAATCATGTCTGTCTGTCTAACCACAGTCCCTTCTCATGTCTTGCTTTGCTTAATGCTGGCTCTCGGCATGAGCTTGGGGAAAAGCTGTCATCTTATTAGGCATCTGTGGCTTCATTAGGATGTTCTGGAATATCTCACTAGTTTCTGTCTGATGTAACAGAGGCAAAAGAGTAGCCAAGTATTTTTCTAAATGAGCCACAACTTTCAGAGCAAAGCCAATGTGTTTGGAGCCATGGGTGCTCATAGTGCCCGAGCCACCTAGGATGTGCCAGTAACGACCACAGGAGCTGGGTCTTGTTACCATTGTGTTATGAGGAAACCATGGCTTTGCCCAAGGTTACAAGCTCCCCCCTCCAGGATCAGGCTGAGAGTTGAACCTTGCCTTGTCAAACTCCAGAGCCCAGGTCTTTTCTATCATATTATATCACTCTTCTCTCTCTTTTGTTTAGTCAGTCTAGTATTGAATCTCCTGGATGGGAAAGAAGCGACTCAACTGCTCTGCGTTTCCCACTTTAACAACACCCCTTCCCATATTCCACCAGAGAAGGATAGCAAACTCTGCCATTCCAAGAAAGCCTATGAAGATGTGCACTTTTCAGAACTGATCCTTCGCAATTACTACTACACATTTCAGATTCAAAGCATGGATTCTAAACCCCAGGGGACACATATGAGAGATCTCTCTACCTTTTTAATGAAGTTGTCTTCCAATTCCAAGCTGCAGGAATTAAGTGGACAAAGAATGCTTGGGGCTATACACACTGATAAATCATAAGCTGTCATCTGATTGGATGAGGATTGTTGCTCAATGTTGTATAACACACCGAAAAGGTATCGCAAGAGAACAACATTCGCTTTTGGCAGCTGTGTTAGAAGCCTAAAGTCAGAAAGATGCACTTTTGAATAAGGCAAGTCATTGCACTTAGCAGTTGGAAGTATAGAGACGGAAAGCAGAGAACATCTTTCTAGATCTAGTATGCAACCTGCTGTAGCAGAGTTCCAGGCATGAACGTACACAAAAGTGTTTTACCAAATTCAATTTCTGAGCTAACCCTCTCTGGTTAAATGTTCGACAAACTTTAGGTTATGCCACTGGCTGTTGATGCACTGGCATCTCTCAGGCCACTGACTTTGTGTACCAGTTTCATATATTCAGAAGTTGTACAGTGACTAAGGAGTCAATGTTAATAAGTTCAGGAGAAGTACAATAATAGCCATAAGGCATGCTTGTATTCTGAAACTGGCCTCCATTGGTGAGAAGAATCGAAACTATTTGGCATTGAATGTTATTTTAGTGGTCAAAGTGGCAAGAAGGAAGCCAATATTTTCCTAATAGTATATTGGCTGTATTCTGAGCCATGACCAGAGTAGAGTAATTATTGCATCATTACCTCTGGGCTGCATTTATTTTTTCCTTCTCAGTCACTTCGTTAAGAACACCAAGCCATTTTTCATAGAGTTTGGATGAAAGTAAACTTCCTTCGATATTTTCAAGAAAATCCTTATGTGGATAAAAGAAAAATACACACAGACACACTCACATATGCAATATAGATATTGGAAATATTACAGAGAAAACAGTTGCAAACTTCAGTTCAGTCTCTACTTACGTCATAGATACCCAAACTGTGACCCACATGGAACTCTGCTCTGATTCTCTATTGACTTGCACGTGAAAAGCAGGTGTGTGGATTTTCTCCAACAAAAATGAAAGCATCTAAGCAGAGCCTAGGCTTCAGTGTAAATGAGGACAAAGCTCCCTTCTATCATATGGCACTTTTGTGTGCTTTTCTGCAAACTATTACAAAAGCTACTCTCATAATCGCTTCATTCTTCCTTTCCTGTACTGTACAAAAGTAGAGAGTCTAATGGCAAACTCATGATGGTCCTGAGGATGTATTCATTTCTAGTGTAGGCCAATTCTCCAGAGAGTTTGACATGATACTATTCAGGCCAAGGTTGCAGAGTCTGATTCTCCACAAAGATTAGTCAACTTTAGGTAGGGAAAGCTTCAGAAATGCCTAAGAACTCTATGCACACGTGGTCACCATCTTCCTAGTCTGTGCCTATAACACGGAAAGAGAAAGGATCCTACTAAGTCTTGCTAGAAACATCAATTGTATGTGTGCACCTTCAAGAGGGCAACACTTATCATGCTATTTGAGTACCTAATGTATCATCATTCTTTCCCCTGTCTCTTGATGCCTATATATATATTTACTGGTGTGTTTTACTGTAGTCCAATGTAGTAGTGGTCAGGGACTATTGGTATCTTTCATATAGTTGAACAGAAATGGGGGACAAGCTCTGCCTATGTCTCTGCCTCTCTCTTTCTCTCTGTGACTATCATAAATAATAATAAAAAAAATTAAAAGAAAAGAAATGGGGGACAAGAAAAGACCAAATGTGACAAGGAAGGACCAAATATGACCTTGATTCTAAGAGTGTCATCATTACTGCCTTAACTTAGTTTTGTTGATAACTGTTAGCAAGTGCCAAGGTAGATGGATTAAATTCTCTATTCTAGTTCTCACATCTTTCTCCATTACGGTTTAGCAATAGAACAGGATATCTGTGATGTAGCTGTATAATTTCCAAATTAATCTAGTTCTTGAATCGATCTCTTGACTTTCCAGAATTCCAAACTACTTTTGTCTGTTGCACCTACTCCAAAAGTTCGATTTATCCAAACTGGCATGTAGCAAGAGCTGGTTAACATGTCATTATAACCTTGGATGGTGGGCTAGACATCACAAATATTAACTAAAGGATGCCGAGGATGTGGTGAAAGGAGACACAAATGGCAAAATCCTTCCTTCATGAGTTATAAAGTAAAAGACATCAAGAAACAGGAGACAGTGATGGTTAAGAATGATTGGTCACCTCACTGAGCCTTTTTGTATTCCTCATAAAGTAAACATTTGCTTACTATTGTGAAATTCCCTACCTATTCTCAAATTTTTCATATGATTTTTCTTTTGGAAACTGCCTTCATTAGGAGCGTGGTGAGGATGTCATCAAAAGCAGATGTTTGCTTTGGTAAATATTATGTATGTGTCAGTGTATACTTTGAAATTTATTATTATTACTAGTAGTCATATTAGTATTAGTATTTTGCATGGAGTCCTCAGGTAGGCTGTTCATGGTGATAACAGAAAGTATTTCTAATTTATGGGGCTTTTAACTCCTACAGTAGCTTCCTTAAATTTGATTTCATGAAGTGTTTTCCAGTTTGACAAGTTCTTAATCAGTTATGCCTATGTTGGTTCCTGGGCAATCGTAATGAAAGACACCAATCACAGCTTCAGTTACCCATGTGTGGTAAAGCTAGAACTTTCCCCACCTTTAAAACACATGCTACCACATGAACAGATTTGCTGTAACAGTTAACTCTGTCCCCAGAATTTAGTTTCTCTTTTAGGTTTCTGCATGAATTTATACAGGCTGGTTTTCTGAAGATGCCTTCCAGGAGTGGTCCTTTCCGATTGATCACGGAAAGCATATCCTGTAGGAAAAAAAGAAGAGTATATGGCATTTCATATCCCAAGCCCAGAGCAAAAGCTTGCTTCCTTTTTGAAAGAGCTAGGCTATCGGATGGTTTACGGTTTTAGAGCTGGAAGACTAAAGTCAATTTAGATTCTTTAGTCAATGTCTCTCTATAGTTTTACCCAAAATCCACCTTACATACACTGAAACTTTGTAATCACTTATTTAAATCAGATTTTTTCATTGAATTTACCCTTTTAAATCAAACTTCTGTGTTTCTAGGCCTTTGTGGAATCCTCGCCTGTCTCCTACTTTACCAGTTTTGGCTCCTTATTCTCTTACATAGATGCCCTTCCCCATGTTTTCAAATCTTTTTGCCATACTCATTTCCCATTTGTTGATTCCTCTTTAAGTGTTTGTATCCTCCATTCCTACTATCTCTATTTCCCTTCCTCTTTAAAAAAAAAAAAAACAAAACCTCAAATGCTCTCTTCTTATTATCTGATTACATTTCTTTCATGAGTCTTTCACTGTCTTTTGCTCTATCTTCATGTTCTCTCCCTGCAGTATAGAAAGATAATAAGGGCTGGAGTCTGATAGACCAAGGGATCGGAAACCTATTATCATTCTGATCATTTGTGTGACCTGGGGCACATGCGAACTATATTGAAAGCTAATTCATTTGTAAAGTGTGGAGGATAATAGTTCCAGCTACCCCCTAAAATGGCTGTGATGCAAGGACTGGGGTAGTAGCAAGCATGTAACTAACATGGTAAATTTTTTCACACCTAGGATAACATTCCCAAATCTAGTGCAGGGTTGCAGAGGTACTGGGTACTCAGTAAATTTCCACACTGAAAATTCAGTGCACTGATTTGAGATAACACAGGCCAAACGCTGTGGCTGTCATTTAACATGCTCTTTTAGAATTAGCAGATTCATATATGCCTCAGGATGAGACTTTATGCTTAGGTAAGATATTTTCAGTTGTTAGATTAAGTAGACTCAGTTGAAGGAGACCTGCGACTACTGTGAGTTCAGGAAGACAATAGCAGAATGTGAAGATGATTCATGCACACAGAGTCCATTTTGACTGATCTGAACAGGCCTACATGGGTCTCTGTGGAAACAAGTGGAATGGACAAAACGTCGTTCTGTTGTATTGGCCAAATGACTCTGCAGTAGGTAAATCAAATGACACTAGCAAAGCTTCTCAGCCAAAGCCAGGGTCTGTCTAATGATTTCTCCATTTAAGGGTTGGTTTGCATGAGAACACTTGGCCTCTCCAAGGTCCCTCTCCTCAGGAAGGTAATAAAAGACCAAACTGAGACCTACCAGTATTGGGAAGGGCAAGTTGTCCTTATCACAGATACCTGTGAGGGAAACCCCAAAGAGTTGTCGTGGTTTTGCAGATGGTGCAACTCTGCAGTGGTTTTTCTGGCAAGTGCCAGCGCGCCACCAAAAGGCCCAGTCTCTGAAAACAGTGCTTTTCATGGTCTTCTGGCCTGAATCTAAGGAAGAAGGGAGATTAGTGTATTTTAATTCACTTAGCCTTATTTTCACCATTGCCATTATACAGTGTGTTCATTGTAGTGGCTAGAAGAGGGAAACTGAGTCATTTATTTGTAGAACTCTCCTCGTTCTGATGTTGGCTAACAGCATCCTCATGGTGTTGATAAGTTCTTACCCATATCCTTCAGACTGATGGTTAAACTTTGGGACTTGATCAGATTGAAGGTCAGTATTTCCTGTGCCATCAGTTACTGCCGGTTACACTGCATCAGGAGGCACTGAACCTGTAGATGTGTTTTCTACTGGAGTGAACAGTGGGTTCAGGTGTCAGATCTGATTTTAAAAGCTAGAAGGATTTGGTATGCAAATCAGGCTGAGTGTGGTAATCCTCTGCTTTCACAGCCAGTCTCCCCTCAGCCTCAGATTTCCTCTTTGGCTTTCTGAGTGCTCAAGTTCTACCATCCAAAGGATCTGCTTCTCAGGACACAATCTGCCTGAGCCCTACTTCTATGTTCCTCTGCTCTGGGCCATCTTCAAGGATGACTTGCTGCAGTCAGGGTCCTTGGGATGTTGTCATTACATGCTGGCCCTCTGGTGGCTGTGTTTTCTTGTCATACCCCACCAACCCACCCAGAGATGATGTTTTCGGTTAAATAGGTTGAACATTTACTGAAAAGAGACTAAACCACAATGAAGTGTGGAAACACACTTCCTCACACACACACTCAAACATATATGTAAATATACACCTACACACAAGTACAAGGCTTGAAAGAAATCATAGAAAAGCAAAACAATGAGAGGTTATGAATGCATTTATAGAGGTTATGAATGCATATGCACCAGTTTCCAGAGATGATTTTTAATTACTCAACATTCCCTATGAAGGAAGAGCTTTCCAAAGAAAAGGTGACCAGCAGTGAGAAGCTGAGTTCAAAGTTTCTAGTGCTCAGCTGTGAATGTTTCCCTTTGAAGATACCTTAACATTGCTTAAATAACTGATTTCTTTAAGAGTCAGCAGATGAGCCAAGTTGTCGAAGGATAAACAAATGAGGAACATTTCACCAAATAACCTTGAACACTCGGCCACTTGGCTTTTCTGGGATGTAGTGAGTGCATCACCACCTCCACTCATGTGGGTGCCAGCCCTGCACCAGAAGCATCCTGGTCCTGCCACTGAGGAAGCTTAGCATTTTAAAGCTTCAGTTTGCTCAACTTTAACATAAATGATGCTGCCTACAACTCGTTAAACTAAATATATGATATACTACTCAGCACAAGGCATGGCTCAGGGCAGCCTTGAAAGTGCTCTGGGGATATAGAGAAAGACAGGAGTTAATGGTCTTCCCAAAAGATTTAAAACAAGAAAACAACCTTCATAGAAATGAGTTGGGTCTTGATGTCAGACTTTTGAATTTTTCTAAGCTTGATTTTTGGTAGTGTTTGCATTCTTTCCTATACTGTTCCTCCTCATTGATGACAATAAGCTCACCCAGAAAGAATAAACTGTGTGTCTGAATTGTGTTTAAGCATGGAGACATGAGCCAAGGGAAGGCACTTGAAGAAAGGCAAGTGGCTCACCTCTCCCTTGCTTGTTCTGGGCTGGGTGCCTGGGCTTCAGTATGAAATGGATTTGCATGTCTGTGATCTTCTGCTCCAGAAGGAGGGACTCCTGAGTAGGGGAAGGAGAGACGGAGTCCTCTGCTTCCTTTGGCAGCAGTTTAGTAGATGGAAGATGGCTCATTTTAATTCCATAGGGATGTTCATGTCCTGTATGGAAAGAAACCTGAATATTTAGGCTGATGGTGATGGCTGTCATCAAACCTACCTTACCACGAGTGTAAGCATCACCCTATTTGTATATGTTGGTATTTTTCTGGGACTTCTAGATAAAGAAGGCTGTGCCTCCTGAGTGAGCATCATATGCACCCTTGTGGGAACACCTTACAGAAAGCGTGTGCCCAAGGGAAAGATTTTAAGAAGAGAAAACAATTTAAAGCATGTTACATGAAATACATATATTCATGAGTGCATTAAACAATGCTGACTTTTTCTGTGTTTCTGAGAATGTTTAAGTTTTTCTAGTTTGTGCCTTGACACTAACTAGATCTATACATCTTAGGCAAATTACTTGACACCGTCGAGCCTTACATTCATTCTTTGAAATGCTTGTCCACACACAAACTTATCAGAGTGAATATATTAATAAGCATTGGTGGTTAATATTTTTTATTTTTTATTTATTTTTTATTTTTATTTTTTGGTTAATAAATTTTTAAATATTTGGAGTATATATATAAAGAATTGCTATCTTCACTATTCTCTCCAACAGAATGTCAGTCGAACAGATTTTTTTTTCATTTCCTTTTGTCAATTCTCCAGCCAGAGCTACTCGAGAGTAGTGGGATGTGTTGCCCTTATGCTTTATGGTTCCCTCCCACTGCTGCCCTCCCTCTATGGGTGTCCTGCCAGGCAATGATCAGAAGGAAGGGTGTGCAGAGTGGGAAACCCAGAAGCAAACTGTAAAACGATGGTTAGAGAATAGAAAACCACACCCACAGCCATCCAGAATTGCCTGCCAAGTGATTTGTTTTGCTCTTTTATGCTTTAAATTGTTTTTCCTCTCTAGAGAATTCTCAAAGACCCTATGCAATGATATGGATTTCATTTTTTAAGAATAGAATGAAAATTCTCATTCTGTCATTTCAGATTTATTATTGAATGTACCTAAAGGAGCTTTTGCTGTTCTTTTCATCCGTCATAAATGCAATGTTCACAAGAATCACAGGGACTTCCCTCCATTAAGGAAAAAGAAGCTTCTATGACAGCAATACAACCAAACCAAGATAACCAGGAGCTAATCCACAATTGAGAATTGAGAGTATGTTTAAAAAATGCATTTTGAATGCTGTAATGGATCATCATGAACAACAGGCTCTTCAGATTCCTTAGAGCTGCGTTCGTGTGTGAAGCTATTCAAAGTCTAAAAAGTTATCATCTACATCATTTTTATCTAAATTAATGCACTTTATTAAAACATATATAAGTATTTAGCTTTTTTCCTTTTTACTGCTAACCATTTTTTTTAGATTTTATTTATTTATTCATGAGAAACAGAGAGAGAGAAAGAGGCAGAGACACAGGCAGAGGGAGAAGCAGGCTCCATGCAGGGAGCCCAATGTGGGAGTCGATCCCAGCTCTCCAGGATCACACCCTGGGCTCAAGGCAGTGCTGAACCGCTGAGCCACCAGGGCTGCCCCTGTCCAACTTTTACAAAGATATCAACATTAATTCAAAACAGGAAGTGGTACTGGGGGATTTTGATCTCAGTGATGAGCTTTGTGACTCTATAGTCTAAGACTGGGAATATATATTTTGCAGAAAGAAATTGGTTGTTTTTTTTAAAAAAGGAAATTGGTTGTTTAGATTTCCAGATTATTTGAAAAAGAGTTATAGCTTCACAGGTTTATTAAAAGGATAAAGAATTTCTTTTTTTTTTAATTCATGACAGACACACAGAGAGGGAGAGAGAGAGGCAGAGACACAGGCAGAGGGAGAAGCAGGCTCAATGCAGGGAGCCCGATGTGGGACTCGATCCCGGGTCTCCAGGATCCGGCCTTGGGCTGAAGGCGGTGCTAAACCACTGAGCCACCCGGGCTGCCCAAGGATAAAGAATTTCATGTAAGAAGGAATGCTTTAAGATTTCTAGAAGAGATTATTGTCACCATTACCATCTATTACTATACTTCAAGGTCTGCTACCGACCCTGTCTTCTTTTTCTTTTTTTAAAATCCTTCCATTACTGGAAACACTAAACAATTTTGCTAATCCAAAGATTTTTTTTCAGAGAACTTGTGCTAATAACTATTTTAGAAGAGGTGCAATCTGTTTATCAATAACCTTAAGATCAGTGATGGAAAAAACCTGAGAAACAGCAAAGTGCAGGCGATTTCATCAGTGAAGACTAGAGGAGTTTAAATGTGATTATCTCATTTTCTTTATGATGCAGAGAAAAGTGGGCACAGGGCAGGGGTGTTAAATACATATCTGTAACCAGATTCAGGGACATAACTGGATTTTAGAGGATTCTCACAAAATAGAGGCTTCTTAGTAGTTAGGAACTAGAATTCAAGATTGAAATATGAAAAATAAATGTATGGGAAAAAAATTCCCATCCATTTTGCTTTCATACCTAAGTGAGTAAATAAGTAAGTAAATAGTAAATAATCACACTTTTTCAAGACAGCTCTGTTTGTCAGGTAACAAGAAGTAGAAACAAAAATTTACATTTCTCTCCCTCACTAAATCATAGCTGCTGAATGAAGAGATGTTATCAATGCCTGGGAAACAGTACCTGGTAATTATTTAATAAACATGTGAGGGAATATAACATGTGATTTTCACTTTTAAGGATTTTGAAGCTTAAGAAAGAACAACCATTACTTTGAAACTTTGAGTTACAATTTTGAACCTAATCAATCCCATCTTAGATTTTCCCTGACACTTACCAGTTAGTGGAAGTTTTTCCTTGCCAGAACTCACCCACAGCTGGAAGTCTTTCTCAGAGCCCTTGGAAACAAAAAGAACTAGGTGTCAAAACAAATCTTTCACAGTACTTGAAGAACACATTTCCTTAGCATATCTGTGTTTCCAAAAAGAAGAATTGGGGCCAGGATAAATGGCATTTGGTCCATGGAGGTAGCTATAGTACTTGTTAACTAGTTCCCCTCACAACTTCCAATAGACTGTCCCAGATTCTTGTAATTTTTGATAAAGACCGGGAAACCATAGTACAGCCAGCCCCTCACTTTGTGGGTGATCCATGGCATAAGAAATGAGATTTGTGTCCCTTTACTACGGAGTAAAAGTCTCATCTCAGAGTCCTCTCTTCTGCTGTCTCTAGACTCCTTGGATAGTGTTGGCTTTTGTCTCCAAATGTCTCTGCCCAGAGATGCATGTTGTCCAGAGAGCCATATACTCTGCTATGACTAATCCTGAGCAAAGTAACTTGAGAGGCATCAATAGCTCAGCAGCCCTGAACAAAAGGAGACAAATGCCCAAGAGACCTTGAGGAGATCGTGGAGGGAAGTCATCCACTGGCTTTGGGGCAGGCAAACCCCACTTTAGGGAGAGAAAGGATGAGGACTCTAGACAACATGTCAGATGCAGAAAACGATTACTCCCAGCAGAATTATTGCCCAGTAATACTGGAAATCCCAATTGTTTGAAACAAACAATTCTAAATTATAAAGATTGCTGAACTATTTTAAAGAGTCTTCCAGGAGACTAAAACAAAAAATGTTTGAAATAGAATTATTGGTAATAGTTACCATGTGCCCTTGACTCTTGACTAAAAATCATGGCCTTCACCTTATGAAGGAATGTCACAGGTATGGATGGGCACAGACACAGATACACACACACACACACACACACACACACACACAGCTAAATCTGCTCAAGATTGTGTTGCAAATAAGAAGTAAGAGCTAATAAGGTAGGGTAGGGTTTGGAAATGCCATGCTGGAATCCTTTAAATCAGGTATACATAAAGCCAAATAACCCCAGTTCTTCATTAAAATAGAAATTCTTTGCCTAGTGACATTGATCACTTTAAGCAAAGAAAATCACAAACGTGAAATAAAATGAGTTAAATCATTAATCAATCTCCCCACCTTCATCCCTCAAACCACTCACTCTCTTTTCCAGGATTTAATTCTTACTTAGGGTTTATATATCATACAGGTTAGAAATGTATGTAGAGATGTGCTTTAGTCAGTACATATAAATTCAATTTTATTTTGGATGTATTATTAAATGTTGTTTGTACAGAAATCATTGATCTCTTCTGCCAAATTCCAGTTGCTCTGAAGTTTTAAAGGGCTTTATTATACCATTGGGTCAGATAGAATTTACAAACAATCTTATGATTATGTCACGTCACATTTACAGAGGATTTTGGATAAGAAGCTGTGCTTTCCAAGTGCTCCCTTTGGTTCTCTCCATCTATCACTGTCCCTCTTTTTTCCCTTATAAAACCTCATCCTCAAATATATTTCTCTTTCATAAAAAGATATCAGCAACTCACACGAGCACCATCAAAAGGTAAAGAACAGACAGTTAAAACCCAAACAAGATGAAAGTGCTATGTACAAATGCCCCAGATCCATGGTCTTATTCAGAACTTGTCTTTGTCTTTACCAGTTCCTAAAGAGTATGAGCTGCTTCATCCTCAGGATCTGCATCAAACAGAGGTAGCTTGTAGCCATGTAGTCTTTATGTCAAAAGGTACAACAGAACATGTAATTTAGGATTCATTAAACAGATTGAGTTCTTCCTTGTGTGATAACTAGGGTCAATAGGGATGGGGACGTATCAGAATTGAAAACACAGAAAAGAGTCCAATAGAGGAGGAAATATTTAGAAATTTAGAAACAAAAAAAAAGAAATTTAGAAACATTGTTATTGTCTGTATTTAAAATATATACAATAAACTGCATGTTGTTATTAGCACTCTAAAATTATAGCCCAATTTTAGGCTATGACTTTGAATTTTCAGAAAATTTAAAATGGGAATATAAGATAGCACTCATGTATAAGCTAATACTATAGCTTTGCTGCCTTCAATTTCTAAAGTTGGAAGGACAAAATATGACTGTTATCTACAATAATCAGCTGTCTTATGATGGGAGGTGCACAACACACACATACACATACACACACACAGACACAAATCTCAAAAGTCAAAGTTGGTTCGTAAACTAAAAATAGTTTATAGGCAACTTACGGTTATTCCCAGCATTGTTAGTAACATGTTGATAGTGTCATTTGCCGTGTCGGAATTTGTCACTGTTATAGTTACGGACTGTAAAAAATAAATAAGAAAAATTGCTACAAATTTTTTTTAGATTTAAAGCATGTGACCAAATAATTGTCAAATTATTATCCATACTCCAAAGGTAAAGCTTGTTTTCAGGTAATGACAAAGTAAAGCACGTGTAGAACACGAACCCTTAATTATATTTTCATTTTTTTTATGTAACATGAAGCTAGTAGGAAACATGTCAGTAAAACATATATTTCCCTCCAAGAATTTGTGGCATACAAAATACAGCAGCTGAAGCAAGGAAGAGAAAAACTGAGAATTCCAAGAGGGCACTTGGGTGACCCTCAGCTCCATAAGGCTATTTCCAAAATGGTGGGAGGGGGATAGTATTAAAGGAAGGCACTAGATACTTTCCTCTCTTACTGAGTTGTGTTTGTATAGTATGGCTTAGTTCCTTTGTAATTACATAGTCGGTTTCAGTAAAATCAGATAAGAACTGGCTATGAAAGACACTTTTTTTAAAAACTACTATTTAGTCTGTATTTTCTTTGTCAGGCATCATGATTAACTAAGACTTCCATTGTTGCAATCTGTTAAGACAAATAAAACCAATGAATCTAGGAAATGAGACTGGAAATGTTAGAAGTTTATGTTCTATTCACAACTCTGCCAGTGAGTAGATACTTATAATAGCTCTCTATCAGACCATACATTGAGAAACTGCTCCATACAACTAGGAAAAGTTTACAGAAAATTTTCTGAAAGGGGTTAATAGGAATCTGAGATGGATCTATAAAACTATCTCAATTACAAAAGTCATTTTAAAATAAGAGAATATGTAACCAGAACATTTACTATGCATACAGTTTTTGTAACATTTTTAGGCAATGGGGCCTGTGTCCTTCAGGAAACAGTGCATAAAGAAGAAACAGCACAAGTGGACACTCACAGGCCTTGAAAATATTAAAAGCAAAGTTAAAAGATGCTCTTTCATAATTCATTCCTTGTCCTTTCATTGTATTTTTCTTCCTATGAATTGAATGCAATTACTTGATATCACAGATGGTCCAAAAGTAATTCAATAGTCATTCAAATAGTCATTGAAATAGTAATTCAAGGGATGTATGTATATTTTCCTGCATGTTGTAGGATCTCCCAACAGACAAATTCCATTAGAAGGAACTCTCTCTAAACAAATAACTTCAGAAAAACAAACTATTTTTTGAAATAATTCAAAAGAAAAAGAAAAGTTAGTTTTTGTTCATGAGTCAAACTGTTACTTAATATATGAAGAACCAGGAAAATGAGATCAATTTTCAAGAGCTGAAGCCACACCTGAGATGATCTAGATGCTTAGACTATTAGCCAAAAACAGCTATTACAATAATGCTCAATGATACAAATGAAAATGTGCTCACAATAAACAAAAATAGAGGCATCTTAGTATAGAAATAAGAAGTATTTATGACTTTTCCTTTTTTGAGAGGAAAAATATTTAAAAATAGAAATTTTTATCTGAAAAAATATTTTTTAAAAATTTATTGACTAGGCTACATTGCATAATGGAGATGATGAAAAGAAGTCAGTGATTTGAAAATAGATACTAGAAATTATCCAGTGTGAAGAAGAAAAGGGGGGAAAAGATTGAAAAAATTAACAGAGCCTGAGAGATCTCTGAACAATGTGAAAGTGTCTGATATGCAAAGAATGGAACTGTCACAAGGAGAGAAAGAGAAATAATGAGGAAGGAAATATTTGATGTAATAATGATTAAAATTTCCCAAATTTGGTGAAGGCATCAATTTATAAATTCAAGAAATTCAGAATATGTCAAATAGGACAGATTCAAAGAAAACCATGCTTAGGTACTTCCTAGCCACACTGTTAAAAACCAAAAATAAAGAGAAAACTTGAAAGCAGCTAGAGAAAAAATGACAAATCACCTACTGAGGATTAATGTTTAATCACAGACTACTCATCAGAAAGCATCAAGAGCAAAAGACTGGGACATCTCTAAAGGACTAAAAGGAAAAAATCTGCAAACAAAATTCTACATCCCCAAAAATATCCTTCAAGAGTCAGTGTCAAAAAATAAAGCCATATTCAGATAAAAGAAATTAAGTAAATCTGTTTGCACCAGTTTTGCACAAGGAATGCTAAGAATCATCTTCCTACGATGAAGTGAAACAGTGCAGTGGGAAACCTGGATCTTTAATAATGGGTGAAGAACATCAGAAATGTTTATTTCACCCAAACTATACCTCAATAAAGTTGATTTTTAAAAAATTCAAGGTAATTTTCCAAGGAAAGTTCTGAATGTAAACCACTGCCACAATTGATATCAAAGGCAGAGACGAGAATGTGCTCTGCTGCTAGAGAATTCTCTCTCCTTCATGCAGTGCATCTAGCCTGCACTTAGCAACAGATCAAAATATTTGCATGGCTTTTGCTTTATCCAGGAATATCTTTTTTTTCCACCTTCAAATAATGTTTTGTGTGATCTAGAGCTACTTCAAACTATAACAACAACCACAAAAAAATGCCATTTAAAGATACCCAAAGTATCTTGTTCATCACTGTAAATGTCTTGGCTACTGTACTACAATTTCAGAAATCAAATTTTACACACAAAACTGGGCCAATTGGTTTGATTTTTTTCTCCCCACGGTATAAAGAAATTGAAATAGAAATATGCTGATCCCTTAAAAGTGTCATCCCTCTTAGTTCAATTCAATCCTGATATTCCTTGGAACAAAAGACTTTTTAAAACTCCTCTGCATTTGACATAACTACTCAATGAAACACCTGATCCTTAAGTGGATCCTGTACTAGAAAGGAGACATTATTGAGGTCAACTGACAAAATGAGAATGGGAATGGCAGAGTAAAGTATTATGCCAAGGTTAAATTCACTAAAGGTGATAACTGTAGAATATCTTTATTCTTAAGAAATGCTTAGGTTTAAGGAAAAAGGGCCATAGTATATGTATGACCCTCAAACGTAAGTATACACATACATGTAATAGACAGAGAGAAAGAAAATAAGTGATAAAGCAAATGGAATAAAGTGTTACCAATAGGTGAATCTAGAGAAAGAGTATACGGGGTCTTTTTGTATTACTTTTATACTTACAACTTTTCTCTGAGTTTATAGTTATACCAAATAAAATATCTGGAGGGGAAAAAGGACTGTGGAGACAATCCAGACCATTCTGTATGTAAGTGGTGGCCACTGGGGAAAAAATGGTTGATTCTAAATCACTGTATTACAAGCCACTATAAGCAATTAGAAGGATCCAGAGAAATGTTATAGACACTTAACATCCGATACTCTTTCCTTGCTTAAGCACTGTAGTATGTATTCCTCTTGCTTCATATTACCTAGGACGCAGTTTTTAGGTCTATAAAGCAGTACATGGAGAGGGGGAAAATACATTTTTCCTCATGGTACTTTTCTAAATATTCTCTCTCTCTTCCTACCTTTTGCTCTCTCTTTCTTCTCTCCCCAACTCACTGCTTCCTCCCTCTCTGTGTCTCCACCTCTATCTCCATCTTTTTCATTCAGTCAGAATTAGGAACTCAGAATTTAATTGTTGGTCTTAAAAATACTCACACAGGCACAGTTCTTGATGTTCTCAGTGAAGATTTTGAGGAGAATGCTTTTTGGCTGCTCCTTCTCTTTGGCTAGCATGATGTACCTAATCGAATTTGATAGTAACCCAAAATAGAGTAGGATAAATTACCTTACTTTCCAATCAATTTATGTTGATCATGTTTTCAACGTACTTTGTTATTTTTAAATGCATATAAATAAGCTCAGCAAAACCAAATTTTGGGTCAGAAGGAAACATGCAAAAATATTTCAGGAAAATAAGCTGTGACTCGGAAAACAATGGATCACTCTCGTCATGTGAGATTTGACCAGCAGATCCAGTCACCAAAGCTTTCCTGCCTAGCTAGACCAGAGGGCATACTAGCACCTTCAAATGTAGGAATTAGAAGTTGCTTTCAGCATTACTCGGTAGGGTAAACTGCACTTATGGAAATTTAATATATGTTTTGAGAATAATGTTAGCTATAATCATGAGGTTGGAGAGCGGGGGAAGATGAGAGTGATAACCAGAATTTCATAAAAAATAAGCAATATATGCATGTAAAGGAGAGCAGGTTATTTGTAGTAATGGCCAGGGTACAATTAAATAAGAAATCATTGGAGGATAGTGTAACAATTTCTACTAAGGGAAGGGAACATAGTTTGGGGGCACTGCTTTGAAGAGATCTACATTTTTTCCATCATGGGTTAAAGACTTATAATAATACATTGACAAAATACCTTTGAAGGTAAGAACGCCATTTTTCCTTTTGTTCTGAAGAACTGCAATTTAAAAAATGAGAAGAAAAAAATTGAGGAACGTACAATACTCCTACTAACATATTAAGATCACCATTCCAGATTAAAAATATCAGGAGCCCGTTGTTAAGGGATGTGGATGTGTAAATTGTACTCCCCTTAGAGTTGGGCTTTTGGTGGACTCTATTAAAGCAATGGGAAGTAGATCCTAAAGAGGAAGAAAAGTTGATTTCAAATCTGAAAACTTAATTGTGACTATGTGATGCAAGCTATGTGATCACGGGCATGTTGTTAACCACTTTGATATTTAGTTTCCAGAACTGGAAAAAGGTTAATTATAGCTCAGAGTGTTCCTGCAGCTGCAAGGGCTATTCGGATATAAAGAATATTACCATTCAAATTAAATCACATTTAAGAAATTTAGCAATTTGATGGAACTGTCTTGGCTCAGAAACAAGAATATCTTTTTCAGAAAAAAACACCTGTAATATTTTTATTTCTTTATACATATGGCAGATTGTAATATGTTAAATTAGTTCCTAAAAACCGTATTCTTCATCACTGTGATCTTCTGAGAAAGATCAATCCCCTGATGCAAAATTACTAAAGATCAGTATGTTCTCTGCTAAAATTTTCACAGCATTTAATATCCAAAGTTGCAAATGTCTTAAGGCTCATTCACATGTGGGCTTATCACTTACCAGCATTTTTTTGGTTGTGGTAAATTACACATAAAAGAAAATTGACCATTAGTGACCTTTAGTATATTCATCGTTCTGTGCAACCATCGTGACTGAACATGTTTATCACCCCAAAGCAAACATGTGTCTATTAAGCAGTCACTCTCCCTTCCCTCCTGTCCCTAGCTCCTGTTCCACATTTTGTATATTTGTTGATATACACTTGGTTTCTTTTTCTTTATTCTTTCTTTCTTTCTTTCTTTCTTTCTTTCTTTCTTTCTTTCTTTCTTTCTTTCCTTCTATCTTTCTTTCTTTTACTATTGTCAACAATACTGCTACAAACGTTTGTGTATTTTTTTTTAATTTTTATTTATTTATGATAGTCACACAGAGAGAGAGAGAGGCAGAGACATAGGCAGAGGGAGAAGCAGGCTCCATGCACCGGGAGCCCGACGTGGGATTCGATCCCAGGTCTCCAGGATCGCGCCCTGGGCCAAAGGCAGGCGCCAAACCGCTGCGCCACCCAGGGATCCCCCAAACGTTTGTGTATTAATTTTTGCATGGACATATATTTTCCTTTCTCTTGGATATGTGTCTGGAGGTCATATGTAATTGTGTTTCACTTATTGAGGAGCCATCAAACTGTCTACAGTGGCTGTCACATTCTATAATTCTACCAGCAACACTACTCCCCACCCTCTCCATCACCATTTCAGGACCTGTCGCATCAAGAAAGTAGAATGCCCATTTAGTGTCCCAACCTGCCTAGGTGCATAGACACAGCTTCTAGTTACTCATGCCAATCCGCAGAACAGTAATAATAATCAATAACAAAAGCATTAGGTGCCAGATGTTGTTATATGTGCCTTCTATCTATTTATACAGCCTTTTTAACTAATAGTTAAATGGCTTCCACATTTTCCTCCTATTAGGGGGAAATTTTTTTTTTGGACACTCCCCTACCAAACACTTTATATATTCCCTTTTTTTTAAAATTCCCATTTGAAACTCTTTCCTTCCACTTGCAACCTGGAGAAGATATTAAGCAATGGGAACTGATGATCTTTATGCAAAAGAAGACCTGCAGAGAGGATATAAATACATGTTTCTTCCTAATAAGATTTGAAAATTTTTCATTAATTCAACAGCTGCATTATAGGATTAATAAATTAACAACTTGTAAAGATTTTTGTTGTCTTACATTTATGATGACCTGTGAGATTTTGGTGGAGTGGGGTGAGGAGAAGAAAGCAGTGTGTTAAGTACAACCGCATAAAACAGGAATGAGGCTTGGGGTGTGGATGTTTCAAACAGAGATGCAAGTGTGGCATGATCCCTGTAAACTCAGAGGTGTCTGCTCAGGATATCCAGGGTCGAGATCCACATTCCCCATCCTCTTGTCAGCCTAAAAATGTGTCTTACACAACTAAACTCTACTCAATGGAATCATATTTTGTTTTAGATCGTCACCAACTAAGATAATCTGTACACAGCAATTCAGGCAACCTAGTATCCAACGGCATGATCAATTTATTTGTATAATTACATACTGATGTTAAGGGAATTAACTTGGGAGTGTAAAAGCAATTTTTCAAATTTAATTGGACCCTTTAATAGTACTTGCTCAAGAAATCTATTCCGGTGATTTAAAAATGCAGATACTCCCTGGGAATCAGAGGGCAGGATCTTGGAGAGGAGACCTTGAACCTCACTCTGTTGATTCTCCTTCCACAGAACTAGAACTCCTAACTCCTCAAGTGGCTACTAGAGCCCATTTGAAAAACCATTGATCAAAACTGAAGGAAATTACTCCAGTAGTTCCCACTATACATTATCTACTTGTTTCCATGTGGATATAAGCACCTTCTTAGGCCAAGTACAAGGCAAAACAAGTGTCATGGGAGGTCAAAAAGTGAGTCACCAGCTTGGTAGACAATAGATTTCAATGTTATCCTTTTCAAGCCATGTAGATACAGGACACCAAGGCATCGGTCTTACCTGAAGGTGGCCACAAAGTTTACCGTGGGCCAGCCCAACACAAAGGACCTCCCAGAACTGATGTTGGCATCTCCCACTGTATCCATGCAGTTGGCAATCCACATGGTGTTCAGTGGTATTTTCTTTTTTATCTTAAAGTTTTTCTTATACCTAGAAAGATCCCAAACATGACCTCTGTTAGTTCATTTCAAAATGTTATGGGAACAGCTGTGTTCATTAGAGACCAGTTCTCACTGCTCCGGGGCAAATCAGGTCTCCCACATCTCTATTACCCTCTGTGCACACACAGCAAATGGTTAGATGGGCCTTTGCAATGTGTGTGTTGAGCAAATTCTGGCTTGGAAAACTGAAAACACTCTAATGGCAGCAAATAGCCATATTTTTGAATGGTGAGTGTTGAGTAACCACTGTATATTTTAGAGCTTTGTAGGAAAACCATTAATTCATTTGCTATTGCTGGATTTGTTACCTATTACACATAATTTTATGGCTATTATTGCAGTTAATTATTCATTTATGACTTGCATACTTCAAAAAGTGTTTGAGGGGCTGAACAAAGGTACATGATACATGACTTATAAAAATAGTTATACAATTTTTTTCTTAAGAGAGACAAACCAAGGGCACCTGGGTGGCTCAGTCAGTTAAGCATCCAACTCTTGGTTTTGGCTTGGGCCACAATCTCAGGCTCTTGAGATCATGCACCTGTGTAGGGCTCACCACTCAATGAGGAGTCGGCTTCCTCTCTCCCTCTGCCACTCCCCCCACTCATGCTTGCTCTCTCTCTAAAATAAATAAATAAATAAATAAATAAATAAATAAATAAACAAACAAACAAACAAACAAACAAATAAATCTTTTAAAGAGTGTGAGGGAGAGAGATGAAATCAAAACAAAAAAAAACAAGCTTGGATCAGAAAGATTTAAAAGTTACTTTCAACCTTAATTTAAAAAATATTTTCTAGCCCTTAAAGCATAGGTTATTTTCAATTTGCTTTCTTAAAATTTTGTCCATACCATTTTCCCATAGATTCTGGCTAAAACAAAAAAATTGTTAGCCTACAGACTGAGCCCAACTGAAAAATCATCCATCCATCCATCCATCCATCCATCTGTCCATCAATCAATCCAAGATCAGTGGTTCGGAGGTCTTATATGTAAGTCATGGATACTTCCCATTTCTCTGAGGGGTAAGAAGGGGTGAAATGGGTTTTTGATAATTTCTGCCTAATCTTCTTTGACCTCAAAGATAAAAACCACCATTGATTTATTTTGGTTGATTAATTAATTGATTAATTTGGTTAATTCACAACTTTGACTCGCAGGTGGGCTTGAGATTTAAACAGTTACAAGTCCTATAAGGAATGCCTGGGGAACTTGGATCCTCCACTCTGGAACTCCTTAGTATTCAGAAACACATGTGGAAAACACTGAACTAAACTGAGATGAAAGACACCTCATGTGCAAAAATCCCTATGACTCCACTGATTCATGGAAAAATTAGAGCTAAAACTCTTCAGTGGGATTTATGAAATAAAAATAATCTTTTAGGAAGCCCACTTGAAGGATAATGTAGATTCAAAGCTTAGGACACAATGAATATAAATATGATGGATACCAATATCTTTCCATATTTTTTTATTTCAACATTTTTTTATTTCAACATTACAGCCAAGTGCCTGTATCTATGTGCTTGAAGATTTTTATGGAACATAGTCAATTAACAGATAAAATCATTTTTCTAGATAGTAATTCAAAAGGCATTGTCATGTCAAAAATATATGCCCAAGGGGAATGATAGACAGGTATCTGCTTGTTTTTACAGATTTTTTTCTTTCTAATATAGGTATCTGTGTATATACAGACACCTAAGATCCTGTGTGGAAACTTCCAAATACATTGACCTGGAAAAAGCCATCCAATAACCTTAGTTCAATAAAGCACCAGGATTAGTTGAACCAAGGAACGATCCTAGAGCCCAGAGTGTGGTTTCTACTCTCCTATAACGTTTTGAACACTTATCATATGCCAAGCTCTGTTCTAAATATTTTATAAATATAAATATAAAAATTTAATCCTCAAGCAACTACACTAGATGGTCTCTATTAGCTCCATTTTACAAATAAGGAAACTCACAGAAAGTTTAAATAAATTGTCAAATGCAGGAGACAGGGTTTGAACCCAGACAGCCTAACTCATAAGCCCATGTTTGTAACCACTTGACCGTGAAGTAACCTTTTCATCTTTCCTACCCTCAGCCTCATTTCTGTCCCCAGAGCCATCAGCCCAGCTTTCTCATGGGATTTATATTGGGAGTGAGAGGATAAATCTCAAGGCATTATATTAATAAAGCCAGTTGCTAGCTTGGAAATATTTAAAACGTGTTACAACAAAGCTTTATACTTCAATAGATTCTTCTAAGGTCTTACTGTGTTTCTTTACTCTCAATCACTGACCCAACTGGATTATCTCAGCAGAAATTAGAAAGCGATAATCTACTGTAAACTGACTTAAGAAGAAGAGGAGGAGAACTGCAGTTTTTATTTCTAAAAATAGTCATTTATTATAGTTGTATTAACATGATGTCCTTCTTGCTTTCCACTACCTTAATCTTTATGCCAAAAGGTAAGCCCCAGTGAACTGGGGAGTTTTGCAGAATTCTAGGGAGATATCCTCTGTTCTAAGATAGAGGCATTCTCTTACAAATGTTGGGAGCAGGGGTCATAGTCTATTCTGTAACTATTCGTCATTTCACGACAGTGAGTTAATAGTCATCTTCATCTTTTGACCAAATTAAATTCATTTTTTATTTCATTTCTACATTCCTTAATAACTTATTAAACTCAACACCAAAGAAACAAACAATCCAATCATGAAATGGGCAAAAGACATGAACAGAAATCTCACAGAGGAAGACATAGACATGGCCAACATGCATATGAGAAAATGCTCTGCATCACTTGCCATCAGGGAAATACAAATCACCAATGATACACCACCTCACACCAGTGAGAATGGGGAAAATTAACAAGGCAGGAAACAACAAAT
Source organism: Canis lupus baileyi (assembly GCF_048164855.1). NCBI lineage: Eukaryota > Metazoa > Chordata > Mammalia > Carnivora > Canidae > Canis > Canis lupus. The sequence goes on along the minus strand of NC_132857.1, from coordinate 25,119,959 downwards.
GTTGGAGAGGATGCGGAGAAAAGGGAACCCTCATACACTGTTGGTGGGAATGTGAACTGGTGCAGCCACTCTGGAAAACTGTGTGGAGGTTCCTCAAACAGTTAAAAATATACCTGCCCTACGACCCAGCAATTGCACTGTTGGGGATTTACCCCAAAGATACAAATGCAATGAAACGCCGGGACACCTGCACCCCGATGTTTATAGCAGCAATGGCCACTATAGCCAAACTGTGGAAGGAGCCTCGGCGTCCAACGAAAGGTGAATGGATAAAGAAGATGTGGTTTATGTATACAATGGAATATTACTCAGCCATTAGAAATGACAAATACCCACCATTTGCTTCAATGTGGATGGAACTGGAGGGTATTATGCTGAGTGAAGTCAGTCAGTCGGAGAAGGACAAACATTATATGTTCTCATTCATTTGGGGAATATAAATAATAGTGAAAGGGAATATAAGGGAAGGGAGAAGAAATGTGTGGGAAATATGAGAAAGGGAGACAGAACGTAAAGACTGCTAACTCTGGGAAATGAACTAGGGGTGGTAGAAGGGGAGGAGGGCGGGGGGTGGGAGTGAATGGGTGACGGGCACTGGGGGTTATTCTGTATGTTAGTAAATTGAACACCAATAAAAAATAAATTAAAAAAATAACTAATGATGAGGAATGTGATGTCTAAAGAGGGTGTGAGCTAAGTTCAGTCCCTTTTTCTAAATTCTTCACGGGTTTCTACTAGTACAAATATCTTAATATTTTATCAAATAGATACTCTTCTTTCTTTTTTAAAGATTTCTTTTATTTATTCACGAGAGGCACAGAGAGAGAGAAGGCAAAGACATAGGCAGAGGAAGAAGCAGGCTCCCTCTGGGGAGCCTGGTGAGGGACTTGATCCCAGGACCCCGGGATCATGACCTAAGCCAAACGCAGACACTCAACCACTGAGTCACCCAAGGGCCCCAAGTAGATACTGTTCTTAAAAATAAAGTAATTTTTATTTTAATTTTTAAAGTACTTTAAAGTACTTTAATTTTTAAAGTAATTTTTATTTGAAAAATAACTTATTTAGTATTCTAATGAATACCAAAAATGATAAGGAAGATTCCATTTGACTTCAATTCTTGTGAACACAAGTTTCTAGTGTATGAAAGAAGTGAGAAAAATCCCCAATTTTCACTATTAGTAACATCTTGTACAACAAGAGAAATAGAATTTCTTTGTGAAGAAACAAACATTTAATTCCCCTCATTATTACACACAAGCCAAAATTCACTAATTCTGACTGAAAAATAGGTAGAAATTAATCAACTATTCAATTTCTGTTAAATTCTGTAGTGTCAACCTAAAGATGAGAGAGTCTCCAGCTGAAGCCTGAGGGTGAGCTGAGGTAAAATGGAACCTGGGTCAGCCTACCCCCTTTTTTATGGCTAATTGGAAAAATTAGGCACTAAACTCAGATTATTCATTTGAATAGATTGATTGAGGGTATTGATTCCTCCATGTAAGACCAAGGCATGACAGGGATGAAATATGTTTTTTTATTTCAGGGGCTATTTCTTCTTAGTTTTTTCCTTCTAGAAAAAAAGGTAAATTTTTTCATATTAACAGTGATCAAAAATATACCAAAATATTTACTATGGGAATGATCTCATAGTAGTTTTCTAAAGATTGTGGCAAGCATTAAGTGCTGCTTGCTACTGCTATGGATGAAATTGTGTCTCCCTCCCACTGCTTTCCCACCTTCTTACCATAAAGCCCTCTCTGCCAGTATCATCATGTTTGGAGCTAGAGCTTTTGAAGGTAATTAAGTTTAAATGGGATCATCAAGGTCAGGTCCTAATCCAGTAAGATGGATGGTCTTGTAAGAAGTGGGAGAGATCTGTATGTGTGTACATACATGCATTGAGGACATGCCTTGGGGTACACAGTGAGAAGGCAGCCGCGTGCAAGCAGAAAAAGAGCTCTTACCAGAACCTGACCATGATGATATCCCGAACTCGGAATTCTAAAAATCTGTGTTCTCTCTATATCAAAGACCTTGGGTTAAATATGAAATTAACATGCCTGTGATCACTTACATTTTCTAATATTACCAATGTATAATATAAAGTATATAAGATAATCTTTTGGGAACTGAGTCTCTTTCAAAGAACATTAACAAATAAATTGATAAAGATTTTGTCACATAAAAACCCTTGAGTAGACATAAGGACATATCTCAAAAGCAATATGTGAAAGATGAAAAATGTTCAACTTGTTTTGTCGTAATGAACCATTCGAAATAAAAATTCAGCCCTTCAATAGATGCAACTCTCTAGTGGAAAAACAACACTATCTTTTTATAAAAATCTTTTTAGTAGAACATCATAGGCTCTGTAAAACCGGCTGAGAGGTAAGCAGCACCCAGGACAATAAATAGTTCTAGTAAGAAAAGGAAAGTCTTCTCCTGTCCCTAATGCTATAATAATTACAAAGATAAAAGAAAAGAAGAAGAACATATTCCCCTTGTAAATTGAATATGAGTGGTCTGCAAGGTCCTAAGAACCAGGAAATGAGTTTGCTATTTGTTAGCATGTCTCTTGGGCTAAGGATGGAAGGGTACAACATGGTATGGAAGGAAGAACATGGCCTTCTGATGAAGGCAGGCCTGGGTTGGAATCTCTTGCATGATTTCCCTATGTATGACTGGACCATTTCTGAGACTTCCTCTGTTCCCATTTTCATCTCTGCAGCCTGTGGATGATAAAAAATATGGGCCTTGGAGGGCTGTGAGAAATATTTTCTTTATTCATGAGAGATACACAGAGAAAGGCAGAGACATAGGCAGAGGGTGAAGCAGGCTCCCTGTGGGGAACCCGATGTGGGACTCGATCCCAGGACCCAGGGATCACGACCTGAGCCAAAGGCAGATGCTCAATCACTGAGAAACCCAGGTGGGTGAGGCATCTGTGATGTTCCTAGTGTGGTTCCCAGTATGCATCCCACATATTTTGGTCTCCCATACTCACCTTGGTTAAATAAAGAGAATGGTAACTAGTCTGCATTTTTAAAATAATGACTTGGCCTTCTATCAGGAGGAAGAGAGTCTTTCATATGGACCTCATGCCAAGGCCTGGACATTCCTTTTCTCTTTGTCCTCCTTATGACATCACCACCTTCAAGGTTACATCTATGGGCAATTTCCCTAGTCTCAAATATATTTTACTACTATCTTTGACTCTGATTTTTTTGATAGCTATACTTGCTTCATTTTTCAATTCACTAAGCATTCTGATCTATTTCTTACCAAGCAGATTGGAGTTAGTTGTTCACTCAATGTAAAGGAAGGGTTGATTTCAATAATGAAAGAATCTAGGTGTTCATGGAATGTTGTATGAAATTCAGGAAAAAAGAGAGAATAGAAATGGTAGCATCACATAGTGAATAAAAGCCTGTGCTTTGAAATAAATAGACCTGATTTCAAATGTAGACTCTGTCCATTACTAATATGGTAACCTGGGCAGATCCATTAGACCTCTGAGCATCAAGGTTCTCCAATATAAAAATACTCCCATCTCACAGGGTCATTGTAAGGTTGGACAAAATTAGGTACATAAAGTTTTTAGCATAATATCTGACATGTAGTAAGCCCCTGATAAATTGTTATTAATGTAACTCAGATGAGTATATCATTTTGCCAAATTATTACTAGCATGTCGTACCTATGACATGGCATAACTGAGATCTAGGGTGAAAGCAGTAAAAAAAAAGAGGGAGTTAGTTTTTTCTCATGACCAAAAAACTTCTTGATATTTTGTTTGTGGGAGTGTTCTTGGTCTTCCACGTTTTGTGAATAATGCAAACAGAGATGGAGTAAGTAAACAGGTGACCTTCCATGACCTGCTCCCACACGTTTATTGAGCAATCATCATGTTCTAGACTGGATATTCAATGCATTTGTGTTCAGGGTTGAGAGGAAAATGCACACAGTCAATTCTTTCTCCTACATTCCATCTATCTGCTCCATCTTTTTTTTAAAAGATTTATTTATTTATTCATGAGAAACACAGAGAGGAGAGAGAGAAAAACAGAGACACAGGCAGAGGGAGAAGTAGGCTCCCTGCAGAGAGCCTGATGTGGGACTCAATCCTGGGTCTCCAGGATCATGCCCTGAGCTAAAGGCGAAGCTAAACCCCTGAGCCACCCGGGCTACCCTGCTCCATCTTTCCTTTTTACTAAACTGCTAAGATAGAGCCCTGATACCATCCATCAGGACTATTGCCTCCCCTAACTACTCTCTCTGATTCCACTCTTGCTTACCCATCCATCTATTATCTAGCAACAGTCAGAAAAATTTGCTGGAAATATAAATCAGATTTGGTCAGTCCCCTAATTACAAATCCTTTGGCAAAATATTTCCACTTTTTTACCATGGCCTGTGAAGACCCTGTGTGACTAGACCCCTGAGCATAGTATCATATCTGATAGCATGGCCTATGCTCTGGGCTCTAGTCAAATCAGGCTTCCCTGAGCCCCTCTCTCTGAGGGTCAGGTTGTACCCACGTAGACCTGCAAGTCCCTCAGCCTCGATGGCTCAGGCACATTGTCTGGGAATGTGGCTGCTTCTCCTCTCATAGATTTGGTTTTAATGCTCCACCTCAGAGAGGCCCTCCTAGACTATTCCTCTCTAACACGTTCCCACCCTCTCCGCACAGCCCCCTATCCACCTTCTATCAGCAGCACTAATCATTATCATTCCCCCTCTTATTTTATCATTTGTAAGTCCCAGGCAGGAGAGACATTGGTCTGTCACATTGTCAATTGTATTTGCTGCAGGGACATGACACAAAACAAGACCTCCAGAAGTACTCATGGAATGAAGGACTCAAGCATTGGCAAACACAAAAGGGAAAAAATGTTATGTTTTCGTATAGTAAGGGTTAATGGGAATGCAATTTTTTTGAGATTCACAAGAGCATGAAACATGGTACACCTACTTGGTATTAGACATCAGTAATAAATCGCTGTACAAGAAAAGCTGCCACTTCTGCCTCCTCCAGCCTTTCTTGAGCTCAACGGGGCCATGGATGAGCAAGGTACGAGTGGCACCCTCAGATGATGTAGTGCTTTCGCTGTGGGTGTCCACCTCCACAGACGAGCTCTTCCTGCAAGACATCAAACACAGAGCAGTTAGTTACTGGTCAAATACACAATATAGTTTAATGCCAAGTTTCAAGGTTCACACAACACTAAAATGTAGTCTCAACCCCCAAAGCAGAGCTCCAGAGCTCAGAATCAAGGATCCCTGAGTTACAGAAAGCTATAGAAAGAGGTGAGGTCACTTGGGAAACTGATGCAGAGGGAGGACAGTTTCAAGGACAAAGCCCTTGGGCATGCCAACACTTAGAGGTGTGGTGGAGAAAGCTGCAGAGCTAATTGTGAGCCATTAGGTAGGCGAGAGCCAAGAAGCCAAAGGTAGAGCAGATTACAAGAAGGAGAATGAACAACAACAACAAACAGGACAACTTGTGGCCTAATATAAAATATATAATAATATATTTAATAATATATTATAAAATATAATATAATATAAATATAATAATATTTATGTTAAGATAAAATGAAGATAACTGAAGATCCTGGAAGTTGACCCCCATCTTATCTAATTCAATATTCAAAATTGGGGTAAAAATTCTCAAAGATCAACAAAAATATTGGAAACCTCAGAAAGTTTCTGAACACAAGAGTTTAGCTATTACTTGGCTGAGCTCTGACAGGACTTCCTGGTCAAAATAGGTAATAAAACAACTCAATTGAGCAGAGTGTAAAAATTCTTTCATAACTAGGACAGGTATTTTCATAGACCCACTGAAAACTGTCTCACAGAGAGAGAGAGTTGGCTCTCTCATGGAGCCAAGAAAGTGTCTCCGCCTCCCCCAAGGATGTATAAAGCCTGCTCCCTTCTGCTCAGCAGCACTGAATCTTATGAACAGGAGCAGCTTTTCAGGAAGCTGGTGCTGGAGTTACTAATTAGTTTCTATGTATTAGAGGAAACAAAAGAAAAGAACAGTTCCTGTTATTGCCGGTCTGTTTGGATGGTCAGAAATAGTGGATCAGAAGACTACCTCATGCGCTGAAGCCTTGAATGTCCACCTGTAAGCTCAGCGTGCTTTCTGATTGACGGGAACATCCTTTTCTCTTCAATTCGCGGGACGGGAAATCGAGTGAGTCTACAGCACTTGGCAGAGTACTGTCAAATGCTTGAAGCCTGAAGATTCCGCAGCGGTCCGCGGTCACTGCCATTATGATGTCACATATTCAAAGCTCATGTTGTAACTGCCAAACTGACATACTGGTTTCCTTATCTTGGCCTCCAAGTTTTGACTTTTTAAAAGTAATCATTTTATTTTGAGATAACTGTAGATTCATTTGCAGCTGTAATAAATAACACAGAGAGATGACATCAGTTTTTTAACAGATGGAGTCTTCCAGAGACACTTGCATCACCACAAGGGTCCTTCCTATTCCCCGATTACAACCACACAAATTTCTTTCCCCCTCCACCACCTCTTTAATCCCTGGCAATCACAAATCTGTTCACCATGTGTATAATGTTGCCATTTCAAGAATGTTATACAGATGGGATCACATAGTTTGTGAAATTTGGGGATTTCCTTTTTCCCATTTGATGTAACTGGAGATTCATCTAGATGGCTGCAAGTATTCACAGTTCATTTCCTGGTGTCCCTTAGTAGTACATCATGATATGGATGTATCACAGTTTGCTTAACTACCTGTTGAAGGAGTTCGAAGTGTCTGCAGGTTTTGGCTGTCACTAATAAAGCTACTATAAACATCTGTGTACAGGTTTTTGTGTCAGCGTGAAGTCTTCACTTCTCTGGGCTAAATACCCAGGATGGGAAGAGCCAGGTCATATGCTAGGTATGTTTTTTTGTTTTTGTTTTTGTTTTTTGTTTTTTTATAGTTTTATTTTTTATTTCTTAGGAACTGTCCAACTGTTTTCCAGAATGGCTGTGCCATTTCACATTCTCCCCAGTACTGTGTGAGTCATTCAGTTTCCCCTCATCCACACGAACATTTGGTGTTGTCATTTTTTATTTTAGCTATTCTGATAGCTGTGTAGTGTGATATCTCACTGTGGATTTCACTTGCATTTCCCTAATGGTTAGTGATACTAACCATTGATTTGCCACCTGGACATCTCTTTCAGTGTCAAAGCACCTACAGGAGCCTGTTAAAAACATGTTACATGAAGACAGTGTTCCCTTTCCACTAGGAAACTGATGGTTTTACATGAGGAGGCTCCTGCGCATACAGGTTGGACTCTGAATCCAAGCAGCCGTGACATAATATGAAGGATTCAAATCCAACTGACTCAGGAGGTCACACAGCCTCCTGCGAGGGCCCCCCATCCCCACTCTTCCCACCATGGACAGTGTCTTTCTTTGACAACTGTGGAGGACAGAAATTTGATCCTACAGACAACGTTTGTGGTTTCCCTTACAGGCTCCTGTAACAGGCATGTGAAAACCTATCTTTTATGCCCTACTAGACTCTATGGACCTCAAGGAAGGAGTCTATGTCTGACTTATCATTAAATTCTCACAAACATTGGCACATCGGAGGAATTAAAAAATTCTGTATTGAACAAGTGAATGAAATAGTTTTCTGGCAGGGATGGACAGGGAAAAAGGCATGACATAAAATAGTCTTTCTCTTATTTACTTTATTCATTCAACGGATAGTGTTTGAACCTGTACTAGGAGAAAGGCACTTGATAGGTCTGGGCAACAGGGAGCCAGGCCCAACTCTCACAAAACCAGGATTTAAGTGAGGAGGGGGGAAGACAGATATTAAACAGAGAATGTCATCAATAACTGCCTAACACAGCCTCTGGAAAGTACTGCAGAGGAAAATTAAAGATTGAGGTGAGAAATTTAGGGAGGGGCTTGACACCTGATTTCAATTATGGAGAGGAAGGCTTCTTTGACGAGCTCATTTGAAATGACCTTTAAAGAATAACTTGGGATTACTTAGAAGAGAGAAAGAGGAAGGAAGGGAGGGAAGATACATTTGTCAGTTGAAGGGACAGAATGTGACTAACTGATGTTTCAGAAACATGGAAGACTTTGCTGGATTGGAGACACAGGCAGAAGGTACAGGAGAGTGAAATTGGCCTGTAAATTAGGTAGAGGTGAGAGCACAAGTCCTGGTAGTCCTTTTAGACTTTATTAAGGCTTCTCATCTTAAAACCAAACTAACACAGAAGTGGCATGTAGATAGTGGCCTCCAGGCTTCTCACCACTTTTATTCATTTTTTAAAAAATATTTTATGTATTTGAGAGAGAGAGAGAGATAAAGAGACAGTGCATGTGCACAAGAGGTGGGGGCAGAGAGAGAGAGAGAGAGAGAGAGAGAGAAAGAAGCACAAATGGTGCTGAGTGTGGATTCTGACCTGTGGCTCTGTCTCATGATCCTGAGATCATAACCCTGAGCCGAAATCAAGAGTCAGAAACTTAACCAAGTAAGCCACCAGGCACCCCTTTCTCACCATTTTTAAAGGACAAGTGCTAGTCTGGCCATGCTTGACTATATTTAGTACCATGGAGGCTCATTGGGCAACACTTTCTGGCCTCCCATCAAGTACCTGTCAAAATCTATTTCAGGTAAAAAATAATCTATTTCAGGTAAAAAATATAGGCAGACTTATCTCTGTACCTTCCCCAATTCTCAGATTATGTTCCATTCTCTGCATCTCCCTTCAGAGAGGTTAGAGATTTAGAGGCCGGGAAAACTTCTCTCCTTTTAGAATCTCGTCCTGTTGATCAATTCTGATATGCATCAGACTCACTTGGGAGGCTTTTCAGGCACTCATTCTGAAACTGCCTCCCCCAGAGGTTCTGATTCATCAGATCTGGAAAAAGCTCTCTGAGTGATTCTTACATGTAACCAGGATTGTGAGTCACTGGTTTTAAGGAATTAATTGAGAAAGATACAGTGTTTGATAGTATCTTCTCCTTGTAGTAAAGCAAAGGAGAGAAAAGTTTGTCTGAGAAAGATAAAGGGAGCTTCTTTTACCAGGTCACAGTTACCTTTGCAGTAATAGCTAAAGCTTAATTTCTTCCATAATACCATTGTGATTTATTTTAATTTGATGAATGAGCTCTAAATAGAATAATAATGATGGGGTCTTTTTTCTTTTTTAAAGACTTTATTTATGTATTTATTCATGAGAGACACAGAATGAGAGAGAGAGAGAGAGAGAGAGGGGCAGAGGGAGAAGCAGGCTCCATACAGGGAGCCCGATGTGGGACTCGATCCCGGTTCTCCAGGATCATGCCCTGGGCTGAAGGCAGCGCTAAACCGCTGAGCCACCCGGGCTGCCCGGGTCTGTTTTCATCTATTTCACCAAACACCTATGTTTTCACCCTAAATATCAAATAAAAGAGATACTCTAAGGTGATCTTTATGCCAGTAATACCGTATTATTGATCTATTGTCCATTTTTGTCAATACCATACTGTTTTGATTATTACAGCTTTGTAATAGATCTTGAAATCTGGGACTGTGATACCTCCAGTTTTTTTCTTTTTCAAGATTGCTTTGGCTATTTGGGGTCTTTGTGGTTCCATACATGCTTATGAATTACTTGTTTTAGTTCTGTGAAAATACTATTAGTACTTTGATAGGGATTCCATCAAATCTGTAGATTATTTTGAGTATGGAACATTTTATTAATACTTGTTCTCTCATCAATAAGCATGGAATATTTTTCCATTTGTGTTGTCTTCAATTTTTTTCACCAATGTTTTATATACTGAAAAACTATAAAACATTGGTGAAAAAAATTGATATATATATATATATAATGTCTTTCACTCCCTTGTTTCAGCTTATTTCTAGGTATCTTATTATTTTTGGTACAATTGTTAATGGGACTGTTTCTTAATTTCTTTTTTTCTCTTCATTATTAGTGTATAGAAATGCAGTGGATTTCTGTATATTGGTTTGTATCCTGTGACTTTCCTGAACTCATTTATCAGTTCTAGTCCATTTTTGGTAGAATCCTGAGGGTTTTCTACATATAGTATCATGGCACCTGCAAATAGTGAAAGTTTTACCTCTTCCTTACCCATTTGGATGCCATTTATTGCTTTTTCTTGTATGATTGCTGGGGCTAGGACTTCCAGTACTATGCTGAATAAAAGTAGTGAGGGTGGAAATCCTTGTTTTGTTCTTGATCTTGGGGTGAAGCTCTCACTTTTTCACCATTGAGTATGACATTAGCTGTAGTTTTTCACATAAGGTCTTCATTCTGTTGAGGTATGTTCCTTCTAAACCTACTTTGTTGAGTTTGTATCATGAATGGATGTTGTACTTTTAAATGCTTTTCTGCACCTATTAAGATGATCATGGTTTTTTACCCTTCTCTTGTTGATGATATGTATGATGTTAATGGATTTGTGAATATTGAATCACATTTGCATACTAAGAATAAATCCCACTTGATCATGGTAAATGACTTTTTTAATGTATTGGTGGATTTGGTTGGCTAATACTTTGTTGAGGATTTTTGCATGTATGTTAATCAGAGATATTGGCCTGTAGTTCTCTCTCTCTCTATCTTTCTCTCTCTCTGTAGTGTCTTTATCTGGTTTTGGTATCAGGGTAATGCTGACTTCATAGAATACATAGAAGCTTTCATTCTTTGTTTTTTGAAGTAGTTTGAGAAAAGTAGGTGTTAACTCTTCTTTATATGTTTGGTAAAAATTTTTTTTAAGGATTTTATTTATTTATCCATGACAGAGAAAGACAGAGGCAGAGACACAGGCAGAAGGAGAAGCAGGCCCCATGGAAGGAGCCCAATGTGGGACTCGATCTCAGGACTCTGGGATCAGGACCTGAAGGCAGATGATCAACTGCTGAACCACCCAGGTGTCCCTTAATCTTTGGTAAAATTTACCTGTGAAGCCATCTGTTTTTTGGTAGTTTTTTGATTACTGATTTGATTTCATTGCTGATAATCAGTCTTTTCAAATTTTCTATTTTTTCCCAACTCATCTTTGAGAGGTTATATGTCTCTAAGAATTTACCCATTTCTTCTAGGTTGTCCAATTAGTTTGCATATAATTTTTTCATAATATTCTCTTAAAATCCTTTATATTTTTGTGGTGTTGTTATTTCTCCTCTTTCATTTCTTTTTAAAATAAATTTATTTTTATTGGTGTTCAATTTGCCAACATACAGAATAACACCCAGTGCTCATCCTGTCAAGTTCCCCCCTCAGTGCCCACCACCCAGTCACCCCCACCCGCTACCCACCCCCCATTCCACCATCCCTATTCATTTCCCAGAGTTAGGAGTCTTCATGTTCTGTCTCCCTTTCTGATATTTCCTACCCATTTCTTCTCCCTTCCCTTCTATTCCCTTTCACTATTATTTATATTCCCCAAATGAATGAGACCATATAATGTTTGTCCTTCTCCGCTTGACTTACTTCACTCAGCATAATACCCTCCAGTTCCATCCATGTCGAAGCAAATGGTGGGTATCTGTCATTTCTAATGGCTGAGTAATATTCCATTGTATACATAAACCACACCTTCTTTATCCATTCATCTTTCAATGGACACCGAGGCTCCTTCCACAGTTTGGCTATTGTGGACATTGCTGCTAGAAACATCGGGGTGCAGGTGTCCTGGTGTTTCATTGCATCTGCATCTCTGAGGTAAATCCCCAGCAGTGCAATTGCTGGGTCGTAGGGCAGGTCTATTTTTAACTCTTTGAGGAACCTCCACACAGTTTTCCAGAGTGGCTACACCATTTCACATTCCCACCAACAGTGTAAGAGGGTTCCCCTTTCTCTGCATCCTCTCCAACATGTGTGGTTTCCTGCCTTGTTAATTTTCCCCATTCTCACTGGTGTAAGGTGGGATCTCATTGTGGTTTTGATTTGTATTTCCCTGATGTCGAGTGATGCAGAGCATTTTCTCATGTGCTTGTTGGCCATGTCTATGTTTCCTCTGTGAGAATTCTTGGGTTGTACTACAAAGCTGTGGTCATCAAGACAGTGTGGTCCTGGCACAAAAACAGACACATTGATCAATGGAACAGAATAGAGAATCCAGAATTGTACCCTCAACTTTGTGGCCAACTAATATTCGATAAAGGAGGAAAGACTATCCACTGGAAGAAAGACAGTCTCTTCAATTAATGGTGCTGGGAAAATTGGACATCCACATGCAGAAGAATGAAACTAGACCACTCTCTTGCACCATACACAAAGATAAACTCAAAATGAATGAAAGATCTAAATGTGAGGCAAGATTCCATCAAAACCCTAGAGGAGAACACAGGAAACACCCTTTTTGAACTTGGCCACACTAACTTCTTGCAAGATACATCCACAAAGGTAAAAGAAACAAAAGCAAAAATGAACTGTTGGGACTTCATCAAGATAAGAAGCTTTTGCACAGCAAAGGATACAGTCAACAAAACTACAAGACAACTTACAGAATGGGAGAAGATATTTGCAAATGACATATCAGATATCAGATATCTAGTGTCCAAGATCTATAAAGAATGTATTAAACTCAACACCAAAGAAACAAAGAATCCAATAATGAAATGGGCAAAAGACATGTACAGAAATCCTTTTCATTTATAATCTTGAGTCCTCTCTCTCGCCCTCTCTGTCTTATTTTTAAGGATTTTATTTATCCATGACAGAGACAGAGGCAGAGACACAGGCAGAAGGAGAAGCAGGCTCCATGCAAGGAGCCCAATGTGGAACTCAATCCTGGGTCTCTGGGATCATGCCCTGAGCTGAAGGCAGATGCTCAATCACTGAGCCACCCAGGGGTCCCCTCTCTCTCTGTTTTTTTATGAGTCTGGCTAAAGGTTCATCAATTTTGTTGATCTTTTTAAAGATCCAGCTCCTGGTTTCATTCATCTGATTGATTGTACCTTGGTGTGTTTTTTTTGTTCTATTTCATTTATTTCTGCTCTAATCTTTATTATTTTATTTCTTCTGCTGGTTTGAGGTTTTATTTGTTCTTCTTTTTCCAGCTTCTTTAGTGTAAGGTTAGGTTGTTTGATATTTTTCTTGCTTCTTGAGGTAGGGCTGGATTGCTCTAAGGTTCCCTCTTAGAACAGATTTTGCTGGATTCCAAAGTTTTTGGACCATTGTGTTTTCATTTTCATTGGTCTCCAATTATTTTTAAACTTCTTCTTTGATTTCTTCGCTTAAAATTTTAAATCTTTGATTACATGTGTACATCAGAAAACATTATGTAATGGCAAGAGCACGAGGTCGGGAATCAAATTATGTAGTTTTAATCCTTCCTCATAATTTACTACCTACATGACACTGGGTAAACTAGTTACACTTCTGAAGCCTCACTTGTCATTTATAAAATCAGGATGGTGATAAAAGCACCTGCTTCATAGGGCTGTTATGAGAATTAAATGAGATCATACCGCAGAAATCTTAGTATGATATCTAACAGAGTAATCCTTCAAATGATTTAGTTATGCTTATAGGAGACAATGAGACTTTTTATTCAGAAATAGTAACAATATCATGGGTATTCTCCATGACCAAAGATAGGGGGAGATTGTAGTAATGCCAATTGAGTAACTACAAATTGCCAAGTTCTTTGCCAGGCAGTTTATGGACATTATCTCATTTCCTTGCAGCAGGTTTGTGAGGTAAGAATCATTATTTCCACTTTATAGTTGGAGAAACTGAAGTTTAGTAAAGTTAAGGCACTGAAAACCACATACCTAATAATTCATAGCGTCAAGTTTGTCTAATTTCAAAGTCCTATAATTTTTCCTTGCCTAAAGAATGTGTCCGTTCTGGAAGAGGAAAGAAAATGTATTTTAAGCCACATCCCATTTAGGTTGGCTCCCAAATTATTTAACTGACACATAAGTGAGTTTTTCATCAACTGTCAGTGTTTATGTATGGTGCCCATGTCCCACTCTGTCTCTTCTCTCAGGAATGGCTGGTTGTGGAACCCAGAGCCACTGCTGGTACCATGAACTGACTGTCAGACAGGAAATTTGCAAAGCTCTCAATGTGGATAGGAGACTCCTGGGACTTTACAGAACGAGATCTTAGGTTTTAGGCAGGCTGGGAGTAAGAGTCAGGACTGTGAAAGTCTAATGATTCCCCTCCTAATGTCCAGTGGTTCACATCTCTTTGATAGATACCAGGCTATGAATGTGTGACTAAACATTTCCACTGCCTTCTAAGCTTGATACCCATCCTGGATCAGTATTATGGATAATTTCTATCCTGATTCTGGCACTCTGGATTTTCTACTACCACTAATTGATCTCTATAAAGAGGGAAAAAAGGTTTGCCCAGGCCTTGGCAGTTGAGTATTCACTCTACTACCCTTTGCTGCCCTCTACTGACCATATCTGGAAATTACATTTAACCTTCCAGGTCCTTGTCCCAAAGCAGATAGATACTGCAGTGAGTGAAACCAGGCACACAAAATTTGAGATGCACCAAAAAACTAAGTAAATAAGATATGATATTTTAATTTAATATTTTTAGAAGTCAATTTTCAAAAAAAATAAAAGAAGTCAATTTTCAAAAGATACATGATGAACAAAATACCGAAATGTACCCTAAAACAGTACTACTAGCTTATATGTACAAAGACCCTGCCATCCATCTTTTCATTCAAGAAAGAGGTCTAATACCACAGTGGAAAATCATGCTACCAGTGCTGATGAACCTTTTTCATCACTCGCATATTTGGGAAAAAGACCCAGAAAATTTAGAATAAACCAAAAAAAAAAAAAAAAGGTGCAAGTGGAAGAGATATTATAACAGTAGACTCCTGAGGAAAACAAGAGAATGGAAAAAAAAATTAAGAAAACAAAACCAACTAACATCTTTAGAGTCAAGAAGCCAAAAAAGAGGTGGCTATGAAATAAGAACAAAGGCAGATAAATATTTCTTGTATATTAAAGGTATCATCGGGGGATCCCTGGGTGGCACAGCGGTTTGGCGCCTGCCTTTGGCCCAGGGCGCGATCCTGGAGACCCGGGATCGAGTCCCACGTCGGGCTCCCGGTGCATGGAGCCTGCTTCTCCCTCTGCCTGTGTCTCTGCCCCTCTCTCTCTCTCTCTCTCTCTGTGACTATCATAAATAAATAAAAAAAATTAATAAAATAAAATAAAGGTATCATCGACCAAATTGAATTTAATAGAAAGTCTTGAAGATTGAGTTCAAGGAATCCCATTTGACCTTGACACTTGGAACATTCATCTTTCAGTTTTCCTGACCTAAGGTTACCCTTTTTTTTCTCAATAACTAGAGCTATTTAGTCCTTCAGTAAGGAGTAATTTAATCATTGGAATAACGGAAATGCTATTTTAATTTGTAGAATCAACATACAAACAAAGCTTGGAAGACAACAACTGTAAAAGAGAATCTGACTAATAGTAACACTGATAATATGAAACAATGGAAGTCTGAATATTAAAGCAGCAGAGAGATATGGAAGATAATGTCACAGATTTTTCTCACCTATTTATTTATATAGCAAGAAATCAATTATATACAGTCTAAAATTGATGTAACAAAATAGAGTTTAAGTATACTCTTTAAAATGATAATCACCAGAAATATCAAAGCAATGTAACTGGAAAAACATAGACATGGATGGATCAAAGAAATAAGTTTCTCATCTTCCAATAGATGCTATCTAAAGTTGATAAACAAGATAAAAGGAGAAATCAAGTATTAACATATATTTCAGAGGTACTGTGATAACCACCAGGAGAACAGAAAATACTTAAAAACAGGGAGCTGGAAATGAGTCGGGGAACAAGTTCAGGCTGAGAATTTACTTTTCACTTGGTATCATTCTCTACTGCTTGATTTTTAAAATGTGTGTATGTATTAATTTTAAGTTGAAAAGTTAGAAGAAACAAAACCAACTCGACTTTTTGCAGCTGCAGCTCTTGGCACCACTTCCTTCCCATCTGCAATCTCTCTCCTTACACCAGTAGTCCGATCCTATGGAGGCAGGAAGGAATAAGAGAGACTAGAAAAGTTTCTGTCCTGGGGATCCCTGGGTGGCGCAGCGGTTTAGCGCCTGCCTTTTGCCTGGGGCGCGATCCTGGAGAATTGAGATCAAGTCCCATGTCAGGCTCCCGGTGCATGGAGCCTGCCTCTCCCTCTGCCTGTGTCTCTGCCTCTCTCTCTCTCTCTGTGTGACTATCATAAATAAATAAAAAATTTTAAAAAAAGCTTTTAAAAAAGTTTCTGTCCTGAATTTAAGTTTTTTGGAATCTTTTTGGCTTGTGCTTGGGTTCTATCTTTTCAATGGTGCAACTCTTTGGAATACTAACTTTTGACTATTTTAATCTGTGATATCTAGAATCTCCTTAAAGTTTTGCTAAACTTTGTTATCCTTCTTTTACTTCTTGACAAAAGACTAATCCTGACTCATTGCCTCTTACTGTGATCACAGTATTTTATTTTCTTAGAATCTTGATTCTGGCCAACTACTGCTTTGCCTGGCCCAACTCAACCTGCCTAGGTAGGAATGAAACGTCTATGGAAGAGAGATGACAATTACCATTTTCAGAATAAGTAAAACGTCATATACTAGTAAGTTAAACATAGTACTAAGGGAGTACGGTGATGTTCATTATCCCATTCCTCATGCATTTACAGAGGAGAGTGTACTTCCCTGTTCTAGAGAGAACAGACTTGGAAGAATTTGGGAGTAGAAGTTTTCTCTAGACTTGTGGTCTCACAATCTTGTACCAAAGTAGCCAAAACATGAGACACAAGACACAAGGAAATGAAGAAACCAGAATACCTATCTACATTTTTGAAGAAGGCAATAATGTCTCAAATGTCACTCTCTGAGAGAAAGTAGGTAATATATATGGGAGACCCGGGACACATGACCAAAACAAAACAATAACAACAGCAAAAGCAAAGGAACACCTATATTAAATATGTGGAAGCACAACTATTGATGGGCACTTTCTGCTCAGTCATACAGATTCACAGGCCGTGGATTCAGTGCTGGTGCAGCTGGCTGGCTTGCCACCGGACTGAGACCAGGTCCTTGCTGTCTCAAGCATAGGTGCTACTAAGTTATCTGCTGTGCTCTGATAGCAGTGTCAGGTGACATTACATAGTCACTTAAGTGGGGTACCACAGTTTTGTTTGTGACAACTTCTATAGTGGACAGTTTCTTTTGTGACTGCTGACCCCTTGGAGACTAGAACTAATTAGAGATTTGAAGCAACTTTGAAGAGGCTGAAGAAGCTATACTCATTCCTGTGAAATCCCAGGACACAGCTGCAGCTATAGGAACCTTGGCTCTGAGTAAAAGCCTCTGGCTGACACTGAGCCAATTGTATAAAATGGAGAGTGAGAGCATTTGGACTTTAAATAAAAGCTCATAGAGCTTTTATTTGCAAGGGGATTTAGTTTGTGGGGAAGTTGAGTAACAAAAATGAGTTTCATATTGTTCAAATTTGGGACATTTTAATATTGATATAGTTCTCTGTATTCATTTCATAAAGTCTGGTGAGCTATTTTGGACATGACTGGGCATAATTAGAGATAAGAAATAGAATTAGAGAGTGAACTTTCAGCTTAGTACTATCTGACTCATGGTGCTAGTCTTGTATGGGCAAAAAACAAAATGCCCTTCAAGAAGTCCCAGAAGGACTCTGTGTAGGGAGAAGCAGACTTGGGGACTGTGTGAGCACAGCAGCACTTTGAGCATGCACCACTCGGCTGAGAGGGACAGCTGCCTGGTCCCCTTCTGATGCCTGAGTACAAAGGGTTATGACATTGTTTTTCAGCCTTCCATCATGTGTACACCGCCTTCATGACTTCTCTACAAATACATGTTTTTAAGTATTCAGCATGGACTTTACAATCTTTGCTCAGGGTAATATGTGTTAAAACATGTTAGGAAAAAAAACAGGTATCTTTCTGACTACAGATGAAAATACATACATAATTACTAAAACTGAAAAAAAAATATGCCTGTGAGTATGCTACTTAAAACAACTCACGGGATCCCTGGGTGGCGCAGCGGTTTGGCGCCTGCCTTTGGCCCAGGGCGCGATCCTGGAGACCTGGGATCGAATCCCACATCGGGCTCCCGGTGCTTGGAGCCTGCTTCTCCCTCTGCCTGTGTCTCTGCCTCTCTCTTTCTCTCCGTGTGACTATCATGAATAAATAAATTTAAAAAAAAAAAAAAAGAAAAAAAAAATAAAACAACTCACATGATGCCAGTGGAACCCACAATGTAATATATTTAAAAAATTAAAAAGCTGGCAAACATTCAGAGGGATACATGTTATTCCCCTCTTCAGGATTCTACTCCAATCCTGATGACAGAACATGGTGTTGGAGAAGAGATTTGGGGTCGCTCTCTTCACTTTCTCACACCATCCCAAACAATGTAGAACAGACCTTTTAAAAGACCTATAGAAGCTGTGTAGAGCTTTTGTACTTAAAGAGTTTCTTGGTCCCCTATTGGAGTGGGCTTGAGTGAGGACAACTGCAGTTGTCTGGCCATCCCATGGCTTGTTTATGGAGATGCAGTAGCAAACCCTGTTTTTGCATGAGGTCTAAGCCTCTACCCAGCTTTACTAGGGAACCCTATCATTTGGATGATAATATACATTTAAATTGCCTTCTGTCTCCCCTTTCTCAAACTGGTTCCAACCTGTAAAGAAGCGCAAATTCCAACACAGCTTGTAGTTACAAAAACAAGTGAAAGAATGAGAGAAGAAAACATTGATGGAAGAAAATGCATGATGCTATTATACAGCAAAAATACTATGTATAAGTAAACATTTAATGCAACTCAATACTCAAATAGTGTTGAATTCTCCTTCCCCAACTTGCAGGTAGAGTCATGTAGTATTCCAGTCTTTCTGGCTGAGTCCCTGCAGCTGGAGCAGGGCACCTTCCGCTGTTGTCTAGTTTCTGAAAACCAATGAGAAAGAATATTGGTTTAGGGTCAGGCCTGGGGTTAGATCCTGGATGTCTGAAGTTCAGCAAATTACCTAGCCTTCCTGAGTCTCAGGTTTTATACGTGTAAAATGGGAACAATAACCCCTCTAGGTTTGTTGTGAGGATTAAGTAATAATGCATGTGAGTCAGTGACACTGCCATTCAGAAAGAAATTCAGATCCATGTCTAGGTATCCACTGGGTATGTCCATAACTAGATAGTTTTTGAAGAGGTTTGAGATCTTTTCCTTGCATGGATAGTGGAGTATGTGTGGTCGTGCTTATACTCAGAGGCTTTTTTTTAGCACAGATAAAATGCCAGAACAATAAAGATTTTGATCTCATGTGTTCCTTTATGCAAACAAGCTTGCCTAGCAAAATGGTGCAGATATACACAGATGAATGGACTTTATACAAATAAATGAAATTATGTTTCTCTAGTATAAAAATAGATCAAATGGTAAGAGCACAAAAGTAGGTGAAATGGTAACATAAACTGACTTGTGTAATCAGAGGGTCAACGCTTGGCCTTTTCCTCTCTAAGCTTTTCTAATAGTTTTGTTGCTAAGGCTACCATGTTTTTGCCAGATTGGAAGAGGATTGTTAACTCTAATGAAGATTAAGTAGCTTTCCCAACTAGATTTTTTTAAAATAAGCATCAGTTAATGCTGCTGGCTTTCAAAGCCATATTCATGAAGAATGGAAAGATCTTTAAAGAGCTGCTCTCAGAGACTCCTAACTCTTGGAAATGAACAAGGGGTAGTGGAAGAGGAGGTGGGTAGGGGGATGGGGTGACTAGGTGACGGGCACTGAGGGGGGCTCTATGTTGCTCTATGTTGGCAAATTGAACTCCAGTAAAAAATAAATAAAAAAAAGAAATAAAAAATAAAGATCTGCTCTAAGAAGATGTAACTAATAAAATTTGAAATTTAGCAGCATTTCTATTCCATAGTTATTCCAACACAAGTTTTTATCATGGTTACATTGAACAAAAATAACTTAAAACAGAACTTTACATATTTAATAAAAAGATGAAGATATTATTATTTACAACTTTAGCCAAAAATTAATTCCCTAAAGAGTAAAAGGTTATTTAATGAACAATTCTTTTGACTGGTTGGGAAATTGTTGCACCACTGCTCACAAATTCACACTTGATTTATTCTTTGAACGATATAGGTAAGTTACAGGATTAAGTCCTCTGTCTTTTGGTCCCTGCCATTAATTGGTTAAAGTCATCTGAGGACAGTGTAATTACAATGCTCCCAAAGAAACCTGGAGCTTTGTAAAGTACAGTAAACGGAAAGTAATTTGTTATGGACATTCAATTGCTAAAAGGATGTAAAAGGGTAGGAGCCATTAGGAAAGGTGAAGAAACACTGCTCTTGATGAGCTTGCTGAGGAGCCAAATGAGCTTCTTGATCATGAACAGAAGAGACCATCTAAAGTTTAAAAAATGTAGAGCTGTTTGTGTGTCCATTGATCCTGCAATTCTACTTGTGCACTAAAGCAGGAAAATTAAATGAAATATTACCTAACGAATACAGGTGCTGTGTTTTCTTCCTCTGATGTCTTTATATCTTTGTAGCCAGAAATCCCAATGTTAATTCCCAATAGGAAAGGCTGAATATTAAAGTTAAAAGTTCACCTTAATTTGAATATTGTAGCATTAGTGACATCTGGTGGAAAACAAGTTACAGGGTAGCATTATTTAGATATCCTGATCTATCCTGTATACTATCACTTTCACCAGATTTTCACACAGCCCTCTCCCCAAGTCCATGGGAAGAGTGTACTTTCTGGCCCCATTGAAGTTTGGCTTAGCCTTAAGTCTTACCTGCATCAGTGGAATATGGGCAAAAATGTCAGTGTGAAAGTTCTGAAGATAAGCTTTAGCAGTCCTGGTGAGGCATTGCCCCTTCAATGATAGAAGGAGACACGTACCCTGCAGATTTGCATGATAAGAAGACAAGCACTCCAGATAACCCACTGACTTACAGGGAAAAAATTGTTATTCTATGGTTGTTTGTGCAAAAGCCAATTAATACATGAGACTATTACACACCTCTGTGTGAATTCCCATGGAGGCTTGACTCCTCTCTCCAATTGATGACACTGGGAGAAGAATCCTGGAGACGTGTGGTTCAGTCCCTTCTGGGGCTCTATTTCAGACCCTGATAGGCCCAGTCGGAACATGTTTCCATTCCTCCACCTATGGTAAGCAAAACTGAGTCAAGAGTCCAGGGCAGGCCCATCAGGCTCTCTTAGAATCTTGGTTTCTCTGTATAACATGGTGTGGAAGTCATGTAGGGCTCTTTTTTTCTTCCAAACATTTATTTAAATTTTAGTTAACATATAGTGTAATATTGGTTTCAGGAGTATAATTTAGTGATTCATCACTTACACATAATACCCACTGTTCATAGGTCATTCGCAATTCTTGCATCTGTTGGTTTAAATATCTTCCTCTTAAAAAAAAAAATAAATAAATATCTTCCTCTTAAGGTGGACTTCAAGGTATAGGAAAAGAGGGCAGGACAAGTTTAGTTGGAGCCATAGGCCAAAGCTTTTCCGATTGAGCTTTGCCAATAAAGCTTGTAGCTTGGCTCCCACTCAACTCTAATATATGTACTAGTAGGACTCAGTAGTGTTATAAGCCACAAAGTATAAGTGGTAATATTAGGACTGTTTAATTTGGCGAATAAAAACAACTGACAGAAATTTAAGTATTATCCGTGATCTATTAAGAAAGTTGCTACTGGTGAACATTTTTCAGGGAATGACCACATTATTTCTGCTTATTTAGCAGAGGTATTTAGTGTTTCCTAAAGCAGTTACTGCTTTCTAAAAAGAATTTCAAACTTTCGTCCCAAAAGTAGGACCAGAATTGTTAACTCTTCATATTTTTACTGAACTTCCAGTTCTGCTTTCCTTCTCAACCTAATGTTTCATGTTTAGAGGTTACAAACAGCCCAGAATTTAAATGTTTTAATCTTACTAGTGTCCACTTTGTAACATACCTCATGTTTGGAAAACCAGACTCTTGACCATACCTTAATTCAACATCATTTTCATTTCTGCAGAACTACTTTTCTTATTCAGGAAAAGGACACATGTGGGTGGACCTCAATTAGATAGCTTCAACAATTCTCAAGGCAATGGGCTTTCACAGTAGCATTCACGATACCTGTCATCAATTACTGGCACTTATTTGTCTTGCAATGAGAGAATTGCCCTTTATTCTTAACAAGCAGGCAACTGGATCAAAGAGATTAGATTACTCAGGTGAAAAAACAAAGACAAATACATAATGAGATAAACCTGTGTAGTAACTGCCTGGAAGATTGCCATCTATTTTCCTCTCCATATCTCACGCTTTAGAAAGACCAGGACTTTGTTTCATTCATCCTAATACTTGGCACTTTAACAGGTGCTCACTTTGTAATTTCTGAATGAGTGATACAGGCCATGTGTTTTTACTTTATAGTGAAGGTTAATGAGTTAAATCATATAAAAAGCTTAGAACGGTGTCTGATACTAAGCACTTAATTACAAAACAAGGTAACATTTAGAATAGAGATGAGAAAAGACGTCAGAAGTTTGCCTTAAACTGACCCTTAAAAAATAAGGAAAACTAGGCTGGCAATAAGGCTAAGAGGATAGAAAAGTTCTCCAGTACACTACATGCTAAAATGAATTAATTCCAATGACATCTATTATTTTTTACAGAGAATGATGCTTATTTTAAGTCTAAGGTTATAAGATTAAAGGGATATAATCAAAGCTTGTTCATTAAATTGAAAGTAACTCCAGATTTATTCAAGTTTGTATCCTTAGGCCTCAGTAGGCACAAGATATTATTTGCTATACTGAATCCATTCTATTGTATGTGTTAATACCACACCAATATAAACATATTTTAAGACAAATTTTAAACATACATATTTAACTTTATTTCATCATCATTTAAAGCTTGATTTTAGAAAACATAAAAAAAATTAAGAGTTCTGTATCACAGGAATTTAAACAGTGGCAATATACGTAGCTTTGTAGGTTCGAGTTCTACAACAAATTAAAATCAAATCATTGGAAATGTTTTCAATATGGAAAATAGACAAATAAAATAAATGGCAGAGACCTATTATGAGCAATGTTTCATTACTTGCAAGTTATCGTTAGATAATTTCAGAATCTAAACAAAGACTCTCAATATTCAGACTTCTGTTGCTGTATTTTACATTTAATATCTCCCTACCTATATTCCAGAGTCAAAGTCCTTGACCAAAAGGTCTGATTTAAGAAGGCATTTAGTTTTATGGCAAAAGTTATCCATCTACAGTTACCACTTTCAAGGAATTGACAACAATGCTGATGTGATCTGCTAGTTCCCTTTTGAACAATGTGCAATAATTTATGTCAACCCTGTATAAAGTTATACAGGTAGAAAAAATTGGACAATTATGCACAGTTCAATAGATGTAGAATGTTAAGTTTTCCCAGTCTAAAAATTAACCAGTGATACAAAATTTATCAACTATAGTTGACTTGGTTTCAGGAAAACCGCATCTGAGAACTACAAGTACATCACTGTCCTTATCTCATCCTCAGTCACTGGTGGGAATTTTATAGGCCACCATGCTATTTACTTTGTGGATAGTAGTACTAAATGAACGAAGACGGACTTCCTCAGAATTGGTAACAAACTGTGGTCCTGACTCTTCCCATTTTTCAAGTACAACCAAATCCTTGTCTGTATAAATCAGTAGGTCAAATGAACCTAAATTGGATAAGATCATTAAAGTACAATTATTTTTCGAAAGGTACAACTATCCTTCCTGTCTCCCTCACATGTGAGCCAGCTATCATGTCAGAAAAGCTAGTTTAGCTTGATCTCTAATCAGTTATATTAGCTAATTGCTTTTCTTCAATGGAAATTTTAGTACAGAAAATACTGTACTCCCTTTTACTTAATGAAAAACTTGATTTTTTTCTTCAAAGAACCACTAAAGATATTTGCAGAAAGTATATAATTAATCACGAGACAGCATGAATCTAAGCCAGAGAAAAAGAACATCTTGGTTCTGTGACCGCTGTATCCCAATGCCCAGAACCGTGTTAGGCATACAGTAGGCATTTAGGGTATATCTGATGAATGAAGGAGTAACTAATCTAGAAAAGAAAGACACAGTTATACCTGTCTAAGTCTTAATTATATACAAGGAAATGTGTATAAAATAAAAGAAATGGAAGAAATTACATCAAAATATTCAGGAGAACTATAGAAAATTTTCATTCTTTCCCTATTCAGCACTTGTAAATAAAACACAACCAGCATTGCTTTAGATTCATGACGTTTTTCTCACTTATATACCATGACATGGATAATTAAGAAAAAATTCAACAAAACGGTTAATTCTTAAAGTAATAGCTTAGTCTTTCCACAAGAAATCTGAACCAACGTGAAGTCATACAATACTTACAAGAGACTTCCAACAGCGGCAGAAATGTCACGGTAGCTGTGATCTGTTGGATTACGGAGAGGATCTCATCCTGGATGGCCTTCTGAGACTTTTCTCTGGGTGTGCTACCAAAGAAACTAAATGAGTTGATTCATTTTAAGTTTTAACAAGTCATTTAAAACACTGATAAGATTATTTGTTTGATTAAATGCTTCAAAACTCAAACTAAGTAATGCATTCCAAAGGAGTTTTTAAAAAACAATTATAATTTCATTTATTATTCCAGATATTAAGGCTGATCTTAGTATCAGATCATTAAATAACAGATGACTAGAAAACCTGCCGAGAAAAAAAAAAAAAAAAAAGAAAAAAAAAAAAAGAAAACCTGCCGAGTGCTTCAAGTCAGGAAACATTCAGGATGTTGTAAAATAAAGATAACAATTAGTATCTAAGATCTTTAATTGGCATAATCATTTTGGTATTTTTAGGAATACCTAAATGTCTAATTCTGTAGTGCTTCAAAGAAGATGTTATATCAAGGTGTATTTATAATTAAACATTTTCTAGGGGAGGGGCAAGATGGCGGAAGACTAGTGTCCCCAAATCACCTGTTCCCACCAATTACCTAGATAATCTTCAAATCATCCTGAAAATCTATGAATTCAGCCTGAGATTTAAAGAGAGAACAGCTGGAATGCTACAGTGAGAAGAGTTCACGCTTCTATCAAGTTAGGAAGACGGGGTAAAAAGAAATAAAGAAACAAAAGGCATCCAAGGGAGAGGGGCCCCGCTAAGAGCCAGGCTAAGGCCGGGGTGAGTGTCCCCAGGACAGGAGAGCCCAGGCCCCAAGAAGCAGGAGCTTCACCAATCTTCCTGGGTGGAAAGGCCTCACAGGGAGTTCGAGCAGGACCCCAGAAAGGTAGGGATGCCCTCAGGCTCCCTGGGACACTAACAGAGCAACTGTGCCCTGGGGAGAGTGCCCTGAGCTCCCTAAGGGCTGCAGCATGGCATCGCTGGACCCGGGAGCAGCTCAGAGGGGCCCGGACGGCAGCTCTGCGGAGAGGTGGCTATGCGGTGGAGTGCAAATCCAACAGCGCAGGCCCAGGAGCACAGGGCGCCAGGGACACAGCCCAGGATCCGGCCTCCCCCCAGGACAGGAAGAGGCCAGGAGGGCCCAGGACGGGAAGGACGCTCCTGCCCCGAGCTGAGCAGATCAGCGGCCCCGCCCCCAGAGCATCCAGGTCCCTGCAGATGGAGAGCTCTGTAGTTACTGCGGGAGTAGACTCCAGAGCTCCAGAGCTGGCCGCTGCCACTGTGGTTGTTCCTTCTGGAGCCTCAAGGGGGTAAAAAATCCCCACTGAGCCCTGGAACAGGCAGGCGGCAGAGCAGATCCCCCAAGTGCTAACACCTGAAGATCAGCACAACAGACCCGTCCCCCAGAAGACCAACTAGATGGACAAATTCCAGGGGAAGTCAAGGGAATTAAAGTACAGAAATAGAAGATACTCCCCTGTGTTTTTTTTTGTTTTTGTTTTTTTTGCTTTTTGATTTCTGTTTGCTTACCCTGCCCTTCTTTTTCCTTTCTTTATTTTTCTATCTCTGTTTCTTCTCTTTTTTACTTCCTTTTTTCTTTTTTCTTTTTCTCTTTTCTTTCCTTCTATCTCTCCTCTCTTTTTCTCCTTTTCCCAATACAACTTGTTTTTGGCCACTCTGCACTGAGCAAAATGACTAGAAAGAAATCCTCAACTCAAAAGAAAGAATCAGAAACAGTCCTCTGTCCCACAGAGTTACAAAATCTGGATTACAATTCAATGTCAGAAAGGAAATTCAGAAGCACTATTATAAACCTACTGGGGGCTAGAAAAAAGCATAAAGGACTCAAGAGACTTCATGACTGCAATATTTAGATATAATCAGGCAGAAAGTAAAAATCAATTGAATGAGGTGCAATCCAAACTAGAAGTCCACACAATGAGGGTTCATGAGGCAGAAGAATGAGAGGGAGACATAGAAGACAAGTTGATGGCAAAGAGAGAAACTGAGGGAAAAAGAGACAAACAATGAAAAGACCATGAAGATAGATTAAGAGAAATAAACGACAGACTGAGGAAGAAAAACCTACATTTAATTGGGTTTCCCAAGTGCTCCGAAAGGGCCGGAGGGCCAGAATATGTATTTTAACAAATCCTAGCTGAAAACTTTCCTAATCTGGGAAGGGAAACAGGCATTCTGATCCAGGAGATAGAGAGATCCCCCCCTAAAATCAATAAAAACCATTAAACACCTCGACATTTAATAGTGAAGCTTGCAAATTCCAAAGATAAAGAGAAGATCCTTAAAGCAGCAAGAGACAAGAAATCCCTGACTTTTATGGGGAGGAGTATTAGGGTAACAGCAGACCTCTCCACAGAGACCTGGCAGGACAGAAAGGGCTGGCAGGATACATTCAGGGTCCTAAATGAGAAGAACATGCAACCAAGAATACTTTATCCAGCAAGGCTCTCATTCAGAATAAAAGGAGAGAGAAAGACCTTCCAAGACAGGCAGGAACTGAAAGAATATGTGACCTCCAAACCATCTCTGCAAGAAATTTTAAGGGGAAACTCTTAAAATTTCCCTTTAAGAAGAAGTTCAGTGGAACAATCCACAAAAAAAGGACTGAATAGATATCATGATGACACTAAACTCCTACCTGTCAATAGTAACTCTGAACGTGAACGGGCTTAATGACCCCATCAAAAGGTGCAGGGTTTCAGACTGGATAAAAAAGCAGGACCCATCGATTTGCTGTCTACAAGAGACTCATCTTAGACAGAAGGACACTTACAGCCTGAAAACAAAAGGTTGGAGAACCATTTACCATTCAAATGGTCCTCAAAAGAAAGCAGTGGTAGCCATCCTTATATCAGATAAACTGAACTTTACCCCAAAGACTGTAGTAAGAGATGAAGAGGGACACTATATCATACTTAAAGGATCTATCCAACAACAGGACTTAACAATCCTCAATATATATGCCCTGAATGTGGGAGCTGACAAATATATCAATGAATTAATAACCAAAATTAAGACATATTTAGATAATAATACACTTCTACTTGGTGACTTCGATTTAAGGCTTTCTGCACTGGATAGGTCTTCTAAGCACAAAATCTCCAAAGAAACAAGAGCTTTAAATGATACACTGGACCAGATGGACTTCAGGTATCTACAGAACTTTACATCCAAACTCAACTGAATAAACATTCTTCTCAAGTGCACATGGAACTTTCTCCAGAATAGGCCACATCCTGGGTCACAAATGGGGTTTGAACCGATACCAAAATATTGGGATCGTCCCCTGCATATTCTCAGACCATAATGCCTTGACATTAGAACTAAATCACAACAAGAAGTTTGGAAGGCCTTCAAACACGTGGAGGTTAAGGATCATCTTGCTAAAAGATGAAAGGGTCAACCAGGAAATTAAGGAAGAATTAAAAAGATTCATGGAAACTAATGAGAATGAAGGTACAACCATTCAAAATCATTGGGATGCAGCAAAAGCAGTCCTAAGGGGGAAATACATCGCAATACAAGCATCCACTCAAAAACTGGAAAGATCTCAAATACAAAAGCAAACCTTACATATAAAGGAGCTAGAGAAGAAACAGCAAATAGATCCTACACCCAGTAGAAGAAGAGAGTTAAGAAAGATTCGAGCAGAACTCAACGAAATCAAGACCAAAAGAACTGTGGAACAGGTCAACATAAACAGGAGTTGGTTCTATGAAAGAATTAATAAGATAGATAAACCGTTAGCCAACCTTATTAAAAAGAAGATAGAGAAGACTCAAATTAAGAAAATCATGAATGAGAAAGGAGAGATCACGACCAACACCAAGGAAATACAAACGATTTTAAAAACATATTACGAACAGCTATAGGCCAATAAATTAGGCAATCTAGAAGAAATGGATGCATTCCTGGAAAGCCACAAACTACCAAAACTGGAACAGGAAGAAATAGAAAACCTAAACAGGCCAATAACCAGGGAGGAAATTGAAGCAGTCATGAAAAACCCCCCAAGACACAAAAGTCCAGGGCCAGATGGCTTCCCAGGGGAATTCTATCAAACGTTTAAAGAAGAAACCATACCTATTCTACTAAAGCTGTTTGGAAAGATAGAAAGAGATGGAGTACTTCCAAATTCTTTCTTTGAGGCCAGCATCACCTTAATTCCAAAACCAGACAAAGACCCCACCAAAAGGAGAATTACAGACCAATATCCCTGATGAACATGGATGCAAAAATTCTCAACAAGATACTAGCCAATAGGTTCCAACAACACATTAAGAAAATTATTCACCATGACCATGTACAATTTATCCCCGGGACAGAAGGCTGGTTCAATACTCATAAAACAAACAATGTGATTCATCATATCAGCAAGAGAAAAACCAAGAACCATAGGATCCTCTCATTAGATGCAGAGAAAGCATTTGACAAAATACAGCATCCATTCCTGATCAAAACTCATCAGAGTGTAGGGACAGAGGGAACATTCTTCAACATCTTAAAAGCCATCTACCTAAAGCCCACAGCAAATCGCATTCTCCATGGGGAAGCACTGGGAGCCTTTCCCCTAAGATCAGGAACAAGACAGGGATGTCCACTCTCACCACTGCTATTCAACATAGTATTGGAAGTCCTAGCCTCAGCAATCAGACAAAAAAAAAGGCATTAAAGGCATTCAAATTGACAAAGAAGAAGTCAAACTCTCCCTCTTCGCCGATGACATGATACTCTACATAGAAAACCCAAAAGCCTCCACCCCAAGATTGCTAGAACTCATACAGCAATTTGGCAGTGTGGCAGGATACAAAATCAATGCCCAGAAATCAATGGCATTTCTATACACTAACAATGAGACTGAAGAAAGAGAAATTAAGGAGTCCATCCCATTTACAATTGCACCCAAAAGCATAAGATACCTAGGAAGAATCCTAACCAAAGAGGTAAAGGATCTATACCCTAAAAACTATAGAACACTTCTGAAAGAAATTGAGGAAGACACAAAGAGATGGAAAAATATTCCATGCTCATGGATTGGCAGAATTAAGATTGTGAAAATGTCAATGTTACCCAGAGCAATGTACATGTTTAATGCAATCCCTATCAAAATACCATGGACTTTCTTCAGAGAGAACAAATTATTTTAAGATTTGTGTGGAATCAGAAAAGACCCCGAATAGCCAGGGGAATTTTAAAAAAGAAAACCATAGCTGGGGGCATCACAATGCCAGATTTCAGGTTGTACTACAAAGATGTGGTCATCAAGACAGTGTGGTACCAGCACAAAAACAGACACATAGATCAATGGAACAGAATAGAGAACCCAGAAATGGACCCTGAACTTTATGGTCAACTAATATTCGATAAAGGAGGAAAGACTATCCATTGGAAGAAAGACAGTCTCTTTAATAAATGGTGCTGGGAAAATTGGACATCCACATGCAGAGGAATGAAAGTAGACCACGCTCTTTCACCACACACAAAGATAAACTCAAAATGGATGAAAAATCTAAATGTGAGACAAGATTCCATCAAAATCCTAGAGTAGAACACAGGGAACACCCTTTTTGAACTCGGCCACAATAACTTCTTGCAAGATACATCCATGAAGGCAAAAGAAACAAAAGCAAAAATGAACTATTGGGACTTCATCAAGATAAGAAGCTTTTGCACAGCAAAGGATACAGTCAACAAAACTACAAGACAACTTACAGAATGGGAGAAGATATTTGCAAATGATGTATCAGATAAAAAGGGTTAGCATCCAAGATCTATAAAGAACTTCTTAAACTCAACACCAAAGAAACATACAATCCAATCATGAAATGGGCAAAAGACATGAAGAGAAATCTCACAGAGGAAGACATAGACATGGCCAACACGCACATGAGAAAATGCTCTGCATCACTTGCCATCAGGGAAATACAAATCAAAACCACAATGAGATACCACCTTACACCATGAGAGTTGGGAAAATTAACAAGGCAGGAAACCACAAATGATGGAGAGGATGCGGAGAAAAGGGAACCCTCTTACACTGTTGGTGGGAATGTGAACTGGTGCAGCCACTCTGGAAAACTGTGTGGAGCTTCCTCAAAGAGTTAAAAATAGCCCTGCCCTATGACCCAGCAATTGCACCTCTGGGGATTTACTTCAGAGATGCAGATGCAATGAAACGCCGGGACACCTGCACCCACCTGCACCCGGATGTTTCTGGAAGCAATGTCCACAATAGCCAAACTGTGGAAGGAGCCTCGATGTCCATCGAAAGATGAATGGATAAAGAAGATGTGGTTTATGTATACAATGGAACATTACTCAGCCATTAGAAATGACAAATACCCACCATTTGCTTAACGTGGATGGAACTGCAGGGTATTATGCTGAGTGCAGTAAGTCAGTCGGAGAAGGACAAACATTGTATGTTCTCATTCATTTGGGGAATATAAATAATAGTGAAAGGGAATATAAGGGAAGGGAGAAGAAATGTGTGGGAAATATCAGAAAGGGAGACAGAACATACATACTCCTAACTCTGGGAAATGAACTAGGTAGGGGTGGTGGCAGGGGAGGAGGGCGGGGGTGGGGGTGACTGGGTGGTGGGCACTGAGGGGGGCACTTGACGGCATGAGCACTGGGTGTTATTCTGTATGTTGGTAAATTGAACACCAATAAAAAATAAATTCATTAAAAAATAAAATAAACATTTTCTAAAACAGACCAAAGGCTTCAGGAACAAACTACATTTCATTATGAGAGAGAGTTCTGAGTTTACAGGTAAGCATGCCTGGGACAATGCTAAGAATTAGCATATAATGAGGGGGCATTTCCCATCCAGAGGATCTAAGAACTTCAGTTCAGAGTGTCTTAGGAAGTTTATAGTGTTAAATGAAATACAGTAGAGCTGCATATCAAGCTAGGAGAAAATCTAGGATAATACTTCATGGTTAAAAGTACCTTGACACAATCCATTAAATGGCCCACCTAATACATCATGTGTAGCTTACATATAGCACCATAAATACTAAAGGGTGAAATTTATGGATTTTAGACTAAGGGCAGTTATGTTAAAAGTACACTATACAAGTCCATAATAGGCACGACTCTTTTGTGAGCACAGTTTGTGAGTCTTATTCTTCTCCACGGGAGATCTAACATAGTTAGAAACAAACTACCTTATACGAAACTAGTTCAATATAGTTAGAACTCATTGAGTCAAGAAAACAAGTTTTGGAAAAAAAATCTATGAAAGTGGAAGCAGTTTAATTCATACTTACCTGTCATCTTTTGCAGTCTTGTCGCACTCAATATCAAACTTCCACCTTTCAAGGACTTCACCGCTTTCAATATTTGAGATGAATACCACCAGTTTCTGAACTGAACACTTGTATAACCAATCTGCAATACAGAACAAGGCATCTTTTTTGGTTCACTGCATTACAAAGTAACTCTTCCCAGGTCTCACTTTCTGCCCTTAGCAAATTCCTACCACTGGTATTTTGGAACTCCTCCAACCTGTACAGAAAACTTGCCTCACAATAACCTAGCTCCCGTTGTCCAATTCTCAGTATCCGTACCAGATGTAGTTAGTACTGAATGCTAAGCACAGAGTAGTGAACATGCAGTATACTCTAATCCAAGGTAAATTCCAGAAGATGAGCATTAATCTAATCACTGCAGCAATAAATGCAAATTTTTAATTGTAATAAATGTTAAGAAGGTGCAGTATGTGATCCAATGAGAGAATATAGGAAAATTTGACTCAGGGAATTCTCACTTGACTTCAGTTCTACAAATAAATACCATTAAATATGCAAAAGATTACAGAAAAGGGTACAGGTCTAAAATACTGAAAAGCGAAAAGTATCTGACCAGAGGATTGAAAGGGTAATACAAATACAGTTAAGAAAGGGAGAATGAACAAGGTCGGTTTGTGCAAGATACATAGGGGCCAGACCACGCAAGGTCACATGGGGTAAATTAAAGAACTTATACTTCAAGAATCAGGGAAGTCATTACTGTGTCTGAAGTACGGTGTGATGTGATTAAACTTATATTTCAGAACTATCCTTTAGGCTGTGATGTGTGGAAAGTAGAGTGGAAGTAAAGAGAGGATCTAGGGATGCTAATTGATTAGTAATTCAAGCAAGAGGTACTGAAGGCTTATAGAAGGATAAATTGGTAGAGATGGATCAGTATAGGTAGAGTCAAGAGATTTCATAGATTTTATTTATTTATTCATGATAGAGAGAGAGGAAGAGATACAGGCAGAGGGAGAAGCAGGCTCCATGCAGGGAGCCTGATGTGGGACTCGATCCCAGGTCTCCAGGATCATGCCCTGGGCTGAAGGCAGTGCTAAACTGCTGAGCCACCCGGGCTGCCCTAAGGTTTTATTTCTAAGTAATCTCCACACCCAATGTGGGGCTGGAACTTACAACCCAAGATCAAGAGTTGCATGCTCTACTGACTGAGCCAGCCAGGACCCCCTTAAATTTAGTTTTCAAGTATCACTAGGTTAGCCACATGTGGATATCAAGGGAGCCACTTACTATATGAGCAAAGAGAAGACTTGGGTTGGATGTATGTTTATGAGTCAACTACACAAAGATTGTTAGTAAAGTTATGTATGTGTCAGAAGTCATCTTAGAGATTATAATAAGGGGGCCTCATAATGAGCCCTGAATTAATCTTGGAACTTGGGATAATATACTCAAGAATACACAGTTTTGTTTTTTTTTAAGACACAAAAACAATCTTGTAATATTTAGGACTTGTGGGCCACCTAGGTCTCTTGCATAGTTTTTTAAAAACTAGCCTTTAAAAATCTGAAAACACTCAGTTTGCAGGTAGTACAAAAATAGGCCACTTGCTGGATATGGGCCATCAGTTTGCTGACCCCTTGACAAAAACCAACCTTGTCTCAATTTTGCTCGGAAAAGGAAGAGATTGGGTAGTGACTTAAAGATCTGGGGTGGGTGGAAATTTTTTTCTTTTAAAACTGAAGACAAATGAAACCAATGAAAATATCTCAAAACAAAGAAATCAGAAATACCAGAGAAGAACTAGGGTAGATTCCTTAAGAAGGCTAGAGGGATGGGGATTCAAAGAGATTGAACAATTTGCCTCTAAGAAGAGCAATTCCTCCATTCTAACTAAAATAAAAGGGACAAATTAAATAGGAAGGTCTACATACAACTGAGGTGAAATGTCCTAAGTGTAGTCTTAAAGGAGACAACCTAAAAACCAGTAACTTAGGCAGGGCTTGCTTCTTCATCAAATTAAGGTGACATAGATTCTTAGTTACTTCTATGTTTCAGGCTAAGTAATCTGAGTATCGCCCTGGGTGATTTAGCCCTGAAGATGATAAAAACACAATTAATAGAATTTTAAAAATAAAGCCTCTTGAAACAAACAAACAAACAAAATATATATATATATATATATATATATATATATATATATATATATGACTCAGGTATAAAAAAATTACTGTAATTTTTTTTTTTTGGAACTAGTTTTGGAAGGTGAAATGAGGAGCCAGGGAGAAACATCCTATAACACAGAAAAATTAGAAGTGAGAATCCTAAGTAGAGAAAAACATGGGGGAAAAAAGAGACAGAATAGATGGAGAACAAGTATCCATTCAACAAGTATTCAGTAATTTCTTGAGCTAAGAAAAAACAAGGGGTGTTCAGTTAGAAATGGCTAACGGACAGGCAGGATTTTAACAAAGACAAATGAAGACAGTAAGACATTAAAAAACTTTATTGGGTATTCTATTAGTAGTATTTTTTTAAGTTTAGTTCCCAGGCTGGATCCAATTTCATTTTCATTTATCTTAAATGACGGTTTTAAACTCTAGGCAGCTATAGAAAATATATCATATTAAAAATATGTAGTGGATTTCTCTCCAATAATAAACATCATCATAGTTATGTAAAATTCCAACTTGTTCCACCTGGCTACACGAACTGCAAAAATCACTTCAAAAGGAGTTGATAGAGATTGTTTTGTGAAGCCAGATCAGATTCCTAACATCAACATATTTAACCCACTCAAAATGTGGTAGGGAAGAGTGGACTTTCTTTCACTTTATTATTTGCTTCCTTCCGATGGAGAATCACTATATTTGAGATTGCAGTGTTCTACACCTCTTTGTATAGAGCTGAAAAATGAACACCAAGATGCCAGAAAGTACGGGTCCAAGAAGACCTGCAAAACTCAAATTGGTTTTCAACAATTAAATACCTTTCACTTGTCCACTACATGATTGAATTATTTTATGAGCTCAGGATCTGTTGTTATAAGCAAGGTGAGTCCGTATTTCTGCCCTCTGGTAGAGGTTTCAGATGGATATATGCCACGCTGATATAAAATGCTGTTGATGCCAAATGCTGAAAACAAAAGGAATGTTAAAGTTATTTCCACTTTGTAACTCTGGAAAATAAAGCCTATTTAGATGTGGCTGCGGTTTCATTCATGGCATCAAACTGAAAAAGCCTAAACGTGCGTTTGTGCGTGTCTTGCTGAAAGCAGAGTAGGGGAAAAGTGCCACTGAAAATCCTTAAAAATGTTGCTTCTAAATCAAAAGAACACGATACCTGCGTTTATGCGGAAATAAAAATGCCAAACTGCATTAACCTAGCGTCCAAGTAGAACTACAAGCTCAGGGTAATGCAAGCCCCAATTCAGGTTACGTGATCACAGGGTGTGGAAATAGGCTTTTGCGTCTGGATTAGCAATTGATTGATTAACCGGTCGGATGCTCCAGAGCAAGCCTCTCCCTCACTTTTCCCTCCTCTTCTCCTGCCAGAGTCTATCAGAGGGTACAAGCATGGCCTGGTCCTAAATCTAGCCCATCGCCCTCAGTACCGGAATCAAAGCTTGGTGGATGGGCTGTTCAAAGTGCACTGGGCTCCACCGCTCGGGGTGGTGCCGGGCGGCCGGGCTGGGCGGCCTGTGGGATCCGCAGTTTCCCGCAAGGCTGCTGGTGCAGGGGCGCGGCGCGAGGCAGGCCGGGCAGCACCTGGGCTTCCCGCTCCCCCAGGAGCAAGGCGCCTAGATTAGATTCTCCAGCCAGGCGGGCGCTGGAGCAGAGCCGCCCCCCACCCCCGGCCCCCGCCTCCGGGCCGGCCGGGCCTCCAGGGCCGCTGGCCTCAGCTGTCCCCGCCCTCTGGCCTGCGGGAGGGGGACTCACAGAAGAACTGGGCCACGATTTCCGCCTCTGCTCGCGGGAGAGCTGCGGCGCCACGGCCAGGCCTAGGGACGAGGGAGCGCGCTGCTGCCCGGCAGACCAGACGGCGACCGCACGGCCTCCAACGGTTCCCGCCAGTCGTTTGGAAAGTAACGACGCTGCTCCCCGGGGCCTTCGCGCAGGCGCGACGAGCCTCTCGGCCCGCCCAGCGCCAGTCTCCCCGCTCGCCGGAGGGGGCGCCTCGCGCAGGCGCAGTGGGTAGGCGTGGTCAGGCGCTTCCGGGCTGTCGGGGCTCGAAGGGTCCTGGCGGGCACCTGGAATTGTGGTCGCGGGGCCGCAGCTGAGGCGAGAGGACTGCAAAACCTGGCTCTGACGCCCGCTCCGAGGCCTGCGGAGTGAGGCCCAGGATCCCAGTTCGGCAGTTTCAAAGCGATTTTCTGTTTTTTTTTGTTTTCAAAGTGATGTGAACTGCGCGCCGGTTGCATCTTAACGTGGCCCCAGGGACCCCCCCCCCCCCCCCCCCGCAAACTTTTGCTTAGATGCTTCGAGCCAGTCAAGAAGCCGCCTGCGTGGCACCGAGCACAGCTGGAGAGGGCCTGGTGACTGTCTGCCCGCGCAGCTTTTAAGAAATTGGGGGCGGCCCGGGCGGCCCAGCGGTTGACGCGCCTTCAGCCTGGGCCTGACCCTGGAGCCCAGGGGTGGAGTCCGCGTGGGGCTCCCTGCGTGGAGCCTGCCTCTGCCTCTGCCTGTGTCTCTGCCTCGCTCTCTCTCTTTCTCTGTGTGTCTATCGTGAATAAATACATTCTTCAAAAACAAAGGAATCGGGTTGGGGTGAAAGGGGTGAGCCGCAGCCCTTGTCCTGTGCTGTCAGCCGGGAGCCGCAGGGGCAGCCTCTGTGCCCGGGAATAAGTTGCTCGGGCATAAGTTCCCCCACCAAACAGGCCCAGACACACTGAAGAAGTTGTCAGGGAATTTTGACCCACGAATTCACGGATTTTACCTTAGGATGAGAAGCTTGGAAGAGAGCGCACAATCCATGTCAATTGCAAAAACAGTGTAGTCCTTGAAGGAGCTAGAAATATTATTTGTAAAACTCAAGCCCCGAAAACTACCTACCAGACATGCTATCCTACTTGCTTAAATGAGAAATGCCCTAGTGTCTTACTGTTCTATGATTGCATGACAAGTTACCGCAAGTTGATGGCTTAAGATAACACACATTTATTATTGTCGGGTAGGTCAGGGGTTGGTGTGACACAGCTGGATGCTCAGCTTAAGAATCTCACTCGGTTGAAATACAGGTGTCTCTGCAAGTGGAATCTCATCCGCTTGCATCCATCAACCCAGAAGATCCAGGGTTCTCTTCCAAGCCCCTTGGTTGTTGGCAGAATTAATAACCTTGTGTTTCTTGGACTGGCGTTATTGTTTTGCTCGTTGGCCAGAGGGGAGTCTTGTGCCTTAGCCAGATGGCTCTTCCATAGACCTTCTCATACTGCGAGTCTCTTTGACTTCATGGAGATCTCTTTTAAGGATTCATCTGATTGGATTAGACCTAATCAGTTAATTTCCCCTTTGATGATTTTTTTTTTTTTTTACCTTTGATGAATTTAATCCGGGATGTGAATCCTATCATATTCACAGACTCTGGCCACACTCAAACAGAGGAGAGTATCTAAAATGTGCTCCTTAGAAGTCATGGATTTTTCTGCCCTCTTAGAATGCTGCCTATGACAGTGTTATCAGATTTTGATCAGTTTGAAACATAGCTAATAGGCCAAGTAGCCGTAAAATATTTTCCTTACACCCTTTAGTCTTTTGTACCTGTGTATACACAGGTGTGTTTAAATCACCATCTTTCACTCCTTCCACCAGGAACTTAGAGGGAGAACTCGGGCATGATACTGGTAGAGCCACATGCTCAGCTTACTACAAATAAAAATTGTTTCTCTTTATGAGGAATTTTATATCAATACTGAGCACTTAAGGAAATATTTTTTTCGGTTTCATTTTTCTGAATATGTAAATAATTGTTGGTATAATTCTGGAGATTCTAGAATTTATTCTTTTAATTTTTTTATTTAATAAATTTATTTTTTATTGGTGTTCAATTTACAATATACAAAATAACACCCAGTGCTCATCCTGTCAAGTGCCCCCCTCAGTGCCTGTCACCCATTCACCCCCACCGCCCACCCTCCTCCCCTTCCACCACACCTAGTTCGTTTCCCAGAGTTAGGAGTCTTTATGTTCTGTCTCCCTTTCTGGTATTTCCCACACATTTCTTCTCCCTTCCCTTCTATTCCCTTTCACTATTATTTATATTCCCAAATGAATGAGAACATACAATGTTTGTCCTTCTCCAACTGACTTACTTCACTCAGCATAATATCCTCCAGTTCCATCCACGTTGAAACAAATGGTGGGTATTTCTCATTTATTTTTTTTTAATTTTTATTTATTTATGATAGTCACACAGAGAGAGAGAGAGAGGCAGAGACATAGGCAGAGGGAGAAGCAGGCTCCATGCACCAGAAGCCTGACGTGGGATTCGATCCCGGGTCTCCAGGATCGCGCCCTGGGCCAAAGGCAGGCGCCAAACCGCTGCGCCACCCAGTGATCCCCGGTATTTGTCATTTCTAATGGCTGAGTAATATTCCATTGTATACATAAACCACATCTTCTGTATCCATTCATCTTTCGATGGACATCGAGGCTCCTTCCACAGTTTGGCTATTGTGGCCATTGCTGCTATAAACATCAGGGTGCAGGTGTCCCGGCGTTTCATTGCATCTGTATCTTTGGGGTAAATCCCCAACAGCGCAATTGCTGGGTCGTAGGGCAGGTCTATTTTTAACTCTTTGAGGAACCTGCACACAGTTTTCCAGAGTGGCTGCACCAGTTCACATTCCCACCAACAGTGTAAGAGGGTTCCCTTTTCTCTGCATCCTCTCCAACATTTGTGGTTTCCCCATTCTCACTGGTGTGAGGTGGGATCTCATTGTGGTTTTGATTTGTATTTCCCTGATGGCAAGTGATGCAAAGCATTTTCTTATGTGCATGTTGGCCATGTCTATGTCTTCCTCTGTGAGATTTCTGTTCATGTCTTTGCCCATTTCATGATTGGATTGTTGGTTTCTTTGGTGTTGAGTTTAAGAAGTTCTTTATAGATCTTGGAAACTAGCCCTTTATCTGATATGTCATTTGCAAATATCTTCTCCCATTCTGTAGGTTGCCTTTGAGTTTTGTTGATTGTATCCTTCGCTGTGCAAAAGCTTCTTATTTCGATGAAGTCCCAATAGTTCATTTTTGCTTTTGTTTCTTTTGCCTTCATGGATATATCTCGCAAGAAGTTACTGTGGTTGACTTCAAAAAGGGTGTTGCCTGTGTTCTCCTCTAGGATTTTGATGGAATCTTGTCTCACATTTAGATCTTTCATCCATTTTGAGTTTATCTTTGTGTATGGTGAAAGAGCGTGGTCTAGTTTCATTCCTCTGCATGTGGATGTCCAGTTTTCCCAGCACCATCTATTGAAGAGACTGTCTTTCTTCCAGTGGATAGTCTTTCCTCCTTTGTCGAATATTAGTTGACCATAAAGTTTAGGGTCGACTTCTGGATTCTCTATTCTGTTCCATTGATCTATGTTTTTGTGCCAGTACCACACTGTCTGGATGACCACAGCTTTGTAGTACAACCTGAAATCTGGCATTGTGATGGTCCCAGCTATGGTTTTCTTTTTTAAAATTCTCTGGCTATTCGGGGTCTTTTCTGATTCCACACAAATCTTAAAATAATTTGTTCTAACTCTCTGAAGAAAGTCCATGGTATTTTGATAGGGATTGCATTAAATGTGTACATTGCCCTGGGTAACATTGACATTTTCACAATATTAATTCTGCCAATCCATGAGCATGGAATATTTTTCCATCTCTTTGTGTCTTCCTCAATTTCTTTCAGAAGTGTTCTATACTTTTTAGTGTATAGATACTTTATCCCTTTGGTTAGGTTTATTCCTAGGTATCTTATGCTTTTGGGTGCAATTGTAAATGGGATTGACTCCTTAATTTCTCTTTCTTCAGTCTCATTGTTAGTATATAGAAATGCCACTGACTTCTGGGCATTGATTTTCTATCCTGCCACGCTGCGAAATTGCTGTATGAGTTCTAGCAATCTTGGGGTGGAGTCTTTTGGGTTTTCTATGTAGAGTATCATGTCATTGAAGAAGAGGGAGAGTTTGACTTCTTCTTTGCCAATTTAATGCCTTTAATGTCTTTTTGTTAACACTGATTTTCTAAGCACCGAGTGGGTATAAGACTGTCTACACGTCCATCACACGAAGAAGGCAAGCTGCCCAAGCATCCCACAGGATGGCTTCACTGTACACTCTTGAAGGTGGATGCCTAATGATCTAGGGGCAAAATGCAACAGCCACACACCTGTGACCTCTTCAGTTTCCAAAAATACTTAGGAGCAATTCTAACTAAAAAAACAACTGTGGATAAATAACCTCAAGAACAAACAATTTTACATCTTAGAAGAAGGTCAAAGCAATGCATGTGTAAGTCTGGGTGACCCTCTGTTGATATTCTCAAATTAAAGAGAACTTTCAAGGTGTTACCCTCAGCCTCCTGTGCTCCTCCCTTACTTTCCCTCTAAGAGGCTTAATACTTCAGCACTTTGGACCATGAGGAGTTGAAGAGGGCACCACTCCTAGAATATGTTCCAGCTAGACAAAGGAAAGCAGGGAAGAGGTGAAAAAAAAGTAAAATTGTCATCCTGGTTCTGTGACTTCTAGTGCAACCTTATAATTTCAATTTACTACTCTGACTTGTAACCAGATCACGTTACTAGGTGAGAAGAGGGTCCCTTGTTGTTATACATTCTGAGAGAAAAGAAAATTTAGGGCACCAGAGAACAGGGAGTCTTTACTCTTGGTGTATCGTCTGGTATGCAACATATGTTTATTGAGCGCCCACCAGATGCCGAGTGCTGTGCTTGGCCCTGCTAAAGAATAGATAAAGATAGGTTAGGTCCCTTCCCCCAAGCTTGCACTCAATTCAAGAGAAAAGATGAAAATACATCACTTTGATCATACCTAGCAAACAAAGTGAGGGTCAGCAGACCAGCAGCACTGGGTCACCTGAGATTTATTAGAAATGTGAATCATCAGGCTTTACCCCAGCCCTCCTGAGTCAGAAACTATATTTTACCAAGATCCCCAGGTAATTTTGTATGCAAACCAAAGTACTTTGAGAAGTACTAACAAATAGAACACTATTTTCTCCTCCCATGGGTCTATTATGCTACATCGTTAAAAATGGCCACTGGCCCAGCTACATGCCAAGACCAAATGTGTATGTTCATGAAAGACAAGGATTAATTTAAATGAAATATGCCTACGAGGCTGGAGATAACAATAGACAAGCTTAGCAGAGAGGCTGTTGTTCATCTTTAGTGCTATCAGAGTATAAAGAAAGAAGACATTCTTTTATTTAGCTTGCTATTTGTAGACCACTAAAAGGTACAAGTGACCTCATTAAAGGGAAGAAAAATGTACAGTTTGAAATATGTTTCCATTAGTTTACAAGGCTAAAAAGAATAGCATCTGGAGGTTATTCAATTTTATAAAAGATTTTGTGATTTAGTGATTAAAATTCTTGTCTCCATATCCTCTTTCTGGAATTACCATATCTCTAGGATACGTCAACAAAAGGAGACTTATCAGCTAATGAAGGATTTTTTTCAAAGGACATTTCAGTTCGCATGTAAGAAAACCAAAAGTGGGATCCCTGGGTGGCGCAGCGGTTTGGCGCCTGCCTTTGGCCCAGGGCGCGATCCTGGAGACCCGGGATCGAATCCCACGTCGGGCTCCCGGTGCATGGAGCCTGCTTCTCCCTCTGCCTATGTCTCTGCCTCTCTCTCTCTCTCTCTCTGTGACTATCATAAATAAATAAAAATTAAAAAAAAAAAAAAAAAAAAAAAAAAAAAGAAAACCAAAAGTATCAGGGTGAGTTGTGGAAGGCTACAGCATGTAATTTAAGTGCAACATATGTAATATAATATCAAAATATTTTCATATTTAAAAGTTATTTGAAATAAAAAACAGCCAATTATTGTACTCAGTAAAGATAAACAAAACCAATTTTAAAGTGATGGCTGATATCAGCAGAAAATGTACAACAATTGCTTTGTACCACTGGACTATGAGGGAAACATCTGAGAATTATTAATGATTACTAAATTGCTCTTCACAGTGTGGAGGCCAAGAAAAATCAAAGCCATTCCACCTTAAGTTTAGCGTTGATGGAATCTTGTCTCACATTTAGATTTTTCATCCATTTT
The DNA here is from genome assembly GCF_048164855.1 of Canis lupus baileyi. Classification (NCBI taxonomy): domain Eukaryota; kingdom Metazoa; phylum Chordata; class Mammalia; order Carnivora; family Canidae; genus Canis; species Canis lupus. Next base: position 25,077,894 of record NC_132857.1, on the reverse strand, counting down.
GAGTTTATCTTTGTGTGTGGTGAAAGAGCGTGGTCTAGTTTCATTCCTCTGCATGTGGATGTCCAATTTTCCCAGCACCATTTATTAAAGAGACTGTCTTTCTTCCAATGGATAGTCTTTCCTCCTTTATCGAATATTAGTTGACCATAAAGTTCAGGGTCCATTTCTGGGTTCTCTATTCTGTTCCATTGATCTATGTGTCTGTTTTTGTGCTGGTACCACACTGTCTTGATGACCACATCTTTGTAGTACAACCTGAAATCTGGCATTGTGATGCCCCCAGCTATGGTTTTCTTTTTTAAAATTCCCCTGGCTATTCGGGGTCTTTTCTGATTCCACACAAATCTTAAAATAATTTGTTCTCTCTGAAGAAAGTCCATGGTATTTTGATAGGGATTGCATTAAACATGTACATTGCTCTGGGTAACATTGACATTTTCACAATCTTAATTCTGCCAATCCATGAGCATGGAATATTTTTCCATCTCTTTGTGTCTTCCTCAATTTCTTTCAGAAGTGTTCTATAGTTTTTAGGGTATAGATCCTTTACCTCTTTGGTTAGGATTCTTCCTAGGTATCTTATGCTTTTGGGTGCAATTGTAAATGGGATGGACTCCTTAATTTCTCTTTCTTCAGTCTCATTGTTAGTGTATAGAAATGCCATTGATTTCTGGGCATTGATTTTGTATCCTGCCACACTGCCAAATTGCTGTATGAGTTCTAGCAATCTTGGGGTGGAGGCTTTTGGGTTTTCTATGTAGAGTATCATGTCATCGGCGAAGAGGGAGAGTTTGACTTCTTCTTTGTCAATTTGAATGCCTTTAATGCCTTTTTTTTTGTCTGATTGCTGAGGCTAGGACTTCCAATACTATGTTGAATAGCAGTGGTGAGAGTGGACATCCCTGTCTTGTTCCTGATCTTAGGGGAAAGGCTCCCAGTGCTTCCCCATGGAGAATGCGATTTGCTGTGGGCTTTAGGTAGATGGCTTTTAAGATGTTGAAGAATGTTCCCTCTGTCCCTACACTCTGATGAGTTTTGATCAGGAATGGATGCTGTATTTTGTCAAATGCTTTCTCTGCATCTAATGAGAGGATCCTATGGTTCTTGGTTTTTCTCTTGCTGATATGATGAATCACATTGTTTGTTTTATGAGTATTGAACCAGCCTTCTGTCCCGGGGATAAATTGTACATGGTCATGGTGAATAATTTTCTTAATGTATTGTTGGAACCTATTGGCTAGTATCTTGTTGAGAATTTTTGCATCCATGTTCATCAGGGATATTGGTCTGTAATTCTCCTTTTGGTGGGGTCTTTGTCTGGTTTTGGAATTAAGGTGATGCTGGCCTCAAAGAAAGAATTTGGAAGTACTCCATCTCTTTCTATCTTTCCAAACAGCTTTAGTAGAATAGGTATGGTTTCTTCTTTAAACGTTTGATAGAATTCCCCTGGGAAGCCATCTGGCCCTGGACTTTTGTGTCTTGGGGGGTTTTTCATGACTGCTTCAATTTCCTCCCTGGTTATTGGCCTGTTTAGGTTTTCTATTTCTTCCTGTTCCAGTTTTGGTAGTTTGTGGCTTTCCAGGAATGCATCCATTTCTTCTAGATTGCCTAATTTATTGGCCTATAGCTGTTTGTAATATGTTTTTAAAATCGTTTGTATTTCCTTGGTGTTGGTCGTGATCTCTCCTTTCTCATTCATGATTTTCTTAATTTGAGTCTTCTCTATCTTCTTTTTAATAAGGTTGGCTAACGGTTTATCTATCTTATTAATTCTTTCATAGAACCAACTCCTGTTTATGTTGACCTGTTCCACAGTTCTTTTGGTCTTGATTTCGTTGAGTTCTGCTCGAATCTTTCTTAACTCTCTTCTTCTACTGGGTGTAGGATCTATTTGCTGTTTCTTCTCTAGCTCCTTTATATGTAAGGTTTGCTTTTGTATTTGAGATCTTTCCAGTTTTTGAGTGGATGCTTGTATTGCGATGTATTTCCCCCTTAGGACTGCTTTTGCTGCATCCCAATGATTTTGAATGGTTGTACCTTCATTCTCATTAGTTTCCATGAATCTTTTTAATTCTTCCTTAATTTCCTGGTTGACCCTTTCATCTTTTAGCAAGATGATCCTTAACCTCCACGTGTTTGAAGGCCTTCCAAACTTCTTGTTGTGATTTAGTTCTAATGTCAAGGCATTATGGTCTGAGAATATGCAGGGGACGATCCCAATATTTTGGTATCGGTTCAAACCCCATTTGTGACCCAGGATGTGGCCTATTCTGGAGAAAGTTCCATGTGCACTTGAGAAGAATGTGTATTCAGTTGAGTTTGGATGTAAAGTTCTGTAGATACCTGAAGTCCATCTGGCCCAGTGTATCATTTAAAGCTCTTGTTTCTTTGGAGATTTTGTGCTTAGAAGACCTATCCAGTGCAGAAAGCCTTAAATCGAAGTCACCAAGTAGAAGTGTATTATTATCTAAATATGTCTTAATTTTGGTTATTAATTCATTGATATATTTGTCAGCTCCCACATTCAGGGCACTTATATTGAGGATTGTTAAGTCCTGTTGTTGGATAGATCCTTTAAGTATGATATAGTGTCCCTCTTCATCTCTTACTACAGTCTTTGGGGTAAAGTTCAGTTTATCTGATATAAGGATGGCTACCACTGCTTTCTTTTGAGGACCATTTGAATGGTAAATGGTTCTCCAACCTTTTGTTTTCAGGCTGTAAGTGTCCTTCTGTCTAAGATGAGTCTCTTGTAGACAGCAAATCGATGGGTCCTGCTTTTTTATCCAGTCTGAAACCCTGCACATTTTGATGGGGTCATTAAGCCCGTTCACGTTCAGAGTTACTATTGACAGGTAGGAGTTTAGTGTCATCATGATATCTATTCAGTCCTTTTTTTGTGGATTGTTCCACTGAACTTCTTCTTAAAGGGAAATTTTAAGAGTTTCCCCTTAAAATTTCTTGCAGAGCTGGTTTGGAGGTCACATATTCTTTCAGTTCCTGCCTGTCTTGGAAGGTCTTTCTCTCTCCTTTTATTCTGAATGAGAGCCTTGTTGGATAAAGTATTCTTGGTTGCATGTTCTTCTCATTTAGGACCCTGAATATATCCTGCCAGCCCTTTCTGTCCTGCCAGGTCTCTGTGGAGAGGTCTGCTGTAACCCTAATACTCCTCCCCATAAAAGTCAGGGATTTCTTGTCTCTTGCTGCTTTAAGGATCTTCTCTTTATCTTTGGAATTTGCAAGCTTCACTATTAAATGTCGAGGTGTTTAATGGTTTTTATTGATTTTAGGGGGGGATCTCTCTATCTCCTGGATCAGAATGCCTGTTTCCCTTCCCAGATTAGGAAAGTTTTCAGCTAGGATTTGTTAAAATACATATTCTGGCCCTCCGGCCCTTCGGAGCACTTGGGAAACCCAATTAAATGTAGGTTTTTCTTCCTCAGTCTGTCGTTTATTTCTCTTAATCTATCTTCATGGTCTTTTCATTGTTTGTCTCTTTTTCCCTCAGTTTCTCTCTTTGCCATCAACTTGTCTTCTATGTCTCCCTCTCATTCTTCTGCCTCATGAACCCTCATTGTGTGGACTTCTAGTTTGGATTGCACCTCATTCAATTGATTTTTACTTTCTGCCTGATTATATCTAAATATTGCAGTCATGAAGTCTCTTGAGTCCTTTATGCTTTTTTCTAGCCCCCAGTAGGTTTATAATAGTGCTTCTGAATTTCCTTTCTGACATTGAATTGTAATCCAGATTTTGTAACTCTGTGGGACAGAGGACTGTTTCTGATTCTTTCTTTTGAGTTGAGGATTTCTTTCTAGTCATTTTGCTCAGTGCAGAGTGGCCAAAAACAAGTTGTATTGGGAAAAGGAGAAAAAGAGAGGAGAGATAGAAGGAAAGAAAAGAGAAAAAGAAAAAAGAAAAAAGGAAGTAAAAAAGAGAAGAAACAGAGATAGAAAAATAAAGAAAGGAAAAAGAAGGGCAGGGTAAGCAAACAGAAATCAAAAAGCAAAAAAAACAAAAACAAAAAAAAACACAGGGGAGTATCTTCTATTTCTGTACTTTAATTCCCTTGACTTCCCCTGGAATTTGTCCATCTAGTTGGTCTTCTGGGGGACGGGTCTGTTGTGCTGATCTTCAGGTGTTAGCACTTGGGGGATCTGCTCTGCCGCCTGCCTGTTCCAGGGCTCAGTGGGGATTTTTTACCCCCTTGAGGCTCCAGAAGGAACAACCACAGTGGCAGCGGCCAGCTCTGGAGCTCTGGAGTCTACTCCCGCAGTAACTACAGAGCTCTCCATCTGCAGGGACCTGGATGCTCTGGGGGCGGGGCCGCTGATCTGCTCAGCTCGGGGCAGGAGCGTCCTTCCCGTCCTGGGCCCTCCTGGCCTCTTCCTGTCCTGGGGGGAGGCCGGATCCTGGGCTGTGTCCCTGGCGCCCTGTGCTCCTGGGCCTGCGCTGTTGGATTTGCACTCCACCGCATAGCCACCTCTCCGCAGAGCTGCCGTCCGGGCCCCTCTGAGCTGCTCCCGGGTCCAGCGATGCCATGCTGCAGCCCTTAGGGAGCTCAGCGCACTCTCCCCAGGGCACAGTTGCTCTGTTAGTGTCCCAGGGAGCCTGAGGGCATCCCCACCTTTCTGGGGTCCTGCTCGAACTCCCTGTGAGGCCTTTCCACCCAGGAAGATTGGTGAAGCTCCTGCTTCTTGGGGCCTGGGCTCTCCTGTCCTGGGGACACTCACCCCGGCCTTAGCCTGGCTCTTCGCGGGGCCCCTCTCCCTTGGATGCCTTTTGTTTCTTTATTTCTTTTTACCCCGTCTTCCTAACTTGATAGAAGCGTGAACTCTTCTCACTGTAGCATTCCAGCTGTTCTCTCTTTAAATCTCAGGCTGAATTCATAGATTTTCAGGATGATTTGAAGATTATCTAGGTAATTGGTGGGAACAGGTGATTTGGGGACACTAGTCTTCCGCCATCTTGCCCCTCCCCTAGAAAATGTTTAATTATAAATACACCTTGATATAACATCTTCTTTGAAGCACTACAGAATTAGACATTTAGGTATTCCTAAAAATACCAAAATGATTATGCCAATTAAAGATCTTAGATACTAATTGTTATCTTTATTTTACAACATCCTGAATGTTTCCTGACTTGAAGCACTCGGCAGGTTTTCTAGTCATCTGTTATTTAATGATCTAATACTAAGATCAGCCTTAATATCTGGAATAATAAATGAAATTATAATTGTTTTTTAAAAACTCCTTTGGAATGCATTACTTAATTTGAGTTTTGAAGCATTTAATCAAACAAATAATCTTATCAGTGTTTTAAATAACTTGTTAAAACTTAAAATGAATCAACTCATTTAGTTTCTTTGGTAGCACACCCAGAGAAAAGTCTCAGAAGGCCATCCAGGATGAGATCCTCTCCGTAATCCAACAGATCACAGCTACCGTGACATTTCTGCCGCTGTTGGAAGTCTCTTGTAAGTATTGTATGACTTCACGTTGGTTCAGATTTCTTGTGGAAAGACTAAGCTATTACTTTAAGAATTAACCGTTTTGTTGAATTTTTTCTTAATTATCCATGTCATGGTATATAAGTGAGAAAAACGTCATGAATCTAAAGCAATGCTGGTTGTGTTTTATTTACAAGTGCTGAATAGGGAAAGAATGAAAATTTTCTACAGTGCTCCTGAATATTTTGATGTAATTTCTTCCATTTCTTTTATTTTATACACATTTCCTTGTATATAATTAAGACTTAGACAGGTATAACTGTGTCTTTCTTTTCTAGATTAGTTACTCCTTCATTCATCAGATATACCCTAAATGCCTACTGTATGCCTAACACGGTTCTGGGCATTGGGATACAGCGGTCACAGAACCAAGATGTTCTTTTTCTCTGGCTTAGATTCATGCTGTCTCGTGATTAATTATATACTTTCTGCAAATATCTTTAGTGGTTCTTTGAAGAAAAAAATCAAGTTTTTCATTAAGTAAAAGGGAGTACAGTATTTTCTGTACTAAAATTTCCATTGAAGAAAAGCAATTAGCTAATATAACTGATTAGAGATCAAGCTAAACTAGCTTTTCTGACATGATAGCTGGCTCACATGTGAGGGAGACAGGAAGGATAGTTGTACCTTTCGAAAAATAATTGTACTTTAATGATCTTATCCAATTTAGGTTCATTTGACCTACTGATTTATACAGACAAGGATTTGGTTGTACTTGAAAAATGGGAAGAGTCAGGACCACAGTTTGTTACCAATTCTGAGGAAGTCCGTCTTCGTTCATTTAGTACTACTATCCACAAAGTAAATAGCATGGTGGCCTATAAAATTCCCACCAGTGACTGAGGATGAGATAAGGACAGTGATGTACTTGTAGTTCTCAGATGCGGTTTTCCTGAAACCAAGTCAACTATAGTTGATAAATTTTGTATCACTGGTTAATTTTTAGACTGGGAAAACTTAACATTCTACATCTATTGAACTGTGCATAATTGTCCAATTTTTTCTACCTGTATAACTTTATACAGGGTTGACATAAATTATTGCACATTGTTCAAAAGGGAACTAGCAGATCACATCAGCATTGTTGTCAATTCCTTGAAAGTGGTAACTGTAGATGGATAACTTTTGCCATAAAACTAAATGCCTTCTTAAATCAGACCTTTTGGTCAAGGACTTTGACTCTGGAATATAGGTAGGGAGATATTAAATGTAAAATACAGCAACAGAAGTCTGAATATTGAGAGTCTTTGTTTAGATTCTGAAATTATCTAACGATAACTTGCAAGTAATGAAACATTGCTCATAATAGGTCTCTGCCATTTATTTTATTTGTCTATTTTCCATATTGAAAACATTTCCAATGATTTGATTTTAATTTGTTGTAGAACTCGAACCTACAAAGCTACGTATATTGCCACTGTTTAAATTCCTGTGATACAGAACTCTTAATTTTTTTTATGTTTTCTAAAATCAAGCTTTAAATGATGATGAAATAAAGTTAAATATGTATGTTTAAAATTTGTCTTAAAATATGTTTATATTGGTGTGGTATTAACACATACAATAGAATGGATTCAGTATAGCAAATAATATCTTGTGCTTACTGAGGCCTAAGGATACAAACTTGAATAAATCTGGAGTTACTTTCAATTTAATGAACAAGCTTTGATTATATCTCTTTAATCTTATAACCTTAGACTTAAAATAAGCATCATTCTCTGTAAAAAATAATAGATGTCATTGGAATTAATTCATTTTAGCATGTAGTGTACTGGAGAACTTTTCTATCCTCTTAGCCTTATTGCCAGCCTAGTTTTCCTTATTTTTTAAGGGTCAGTTTAAGGCAAACTTCTGACGTCTTTTCTCATCTCTATTCTAAATGTTACCTTGTTTTGTAATTAAGTGCTTAGTATCAGACACCGTTCTAAGCTTTTTATATGATTTAACTCATTAACCTTCACTATAAAGTAAAAACACATGGCCTGTATCACTCATTCAGAAATTACAAAGTGAGCACCTGTTAAAGTGCCAAGTATTAGGATGAATGAAACAAAGTCCTGGTCTTTCTAAAGCGTGAGATATGGAGAGGAAAATAGATGGCAATCTTCCAGGCAGTTACTACACAGGTTTATCTCATTATGTATTTGTCTTTGTTTTTTCACCTGAGTAATCTAATCTCTTTGATCCAGTTGCCTGCTTGTTAAGAATAAAGGGCAATTCTCTCATTGCAAGACAAATAAGTGCCAGTAATTGATGACAGGTATCGTGAATGCTATTGTGAAAGCCCATTGCCTTGAGAATTGTTGAAGCTATCTAATTGAGGTCCACCCACATGTGTCCTTTTCCTGAATAAGAAAAGTAGTTCTAGGGATCCCTGGGTGGCGCAGCGGTTTAGCGCCTGCCTTTGGCCCAGGGCGTGATCCTGGAGACCCGGGATCGAATCCCACGTCGGGCTCCCGGTGCATGGAGCCTGCTTCTCCCTCTGCCTTTGTCTCTGCCTCTCTCTCTCTGTGTGTGTGACTATCATAAATAAAAAAAATAAAGTAGTTCTGCAGAAATGAAAATGATGTTGAATTAAGGTATGGTCAAGAGTCTGGTTTTCCAAACATGAGGTATGTTACAAAGTGAACACTAGTAAGATTAAAACATTTAAATACTGGGCTGTTTGTAACCTCTAAACATGAAACATTAGGTTGAGAAGGAAAACAGAACTGGAAGTTCAGTAAAAATATGAAGAGTTAACAATTCTGGTCCTACTTTTGGGACAAAAGTTTGAAATTCTTTTTAGAAAGCAGTAACTGCTTTAGGAAACACTAAATGACTCTGCTAAATAACCAGAAATAATGTGGTCATTCCCTGAAAAATGTTCACCAGTAGCAACTTTCTTAATAGATCACGGATAATACTTTAATTTCTGTCAGTTGTTTTTATTCATCAAATTAAACTGTCCTAATATTGCCACTTATACTTTGTGGCTTATAACACTACTGACTCCTACTAGTACATCTATTAGAGTTGAGTGGGAGCCAAGCTACAAGCTTTATTGGCAAAGCTCAATCGGAAAAGCTTTGGCCTATGGCTCCAACTAAACTTGTCCTGCCCTCTTTTCCTATACCTTGAAGTCCACCTTAAGAGGAAGATATTTATTTATTTATTTTTTTAAGAGGAAGATATTTAAACCAACAGATGCAAGAATTGCGAATGACCTATGAACAGTGGGTATTATGTGTAATTGATGAATCACTAAATTATACTCCTGAAACCAATATTACACTATATGTTAACTAAAATTTAAATAAATGTTTGGAAGAAAAAAAGAGCCCTACATGACTTCCACACCATGTTATACAGAGAAACCAAGATTCTAAGAGAGCCTGATGGGCCTGCCCTGGACTCTTGACTCAGTTTTGCTTACCATAGGTGGAGGAATGGAAACATGTTCCGACTGGGCCTATCAGGGTTTGAAATAGAGCCCCAGAAGGGACTGAACCACACGTCTCCAGGATTCTTCTCCCAGTGTCATCAATTGGAGAGAGGAGTCAAGCCTCTATGGGAATTCACACAGAGGTGTGTAATAGTCTCATGTATTAATTGGCTTTTACACAAACAACCATAGAATAACAATTTTTTCCCTGTAAGTCTGTGGGTTATCTGGAGTGCTTGTCTTCTTCTCCTGCAAATCTGCAGGGCACGTGTCTCCTTCTATCATTGAAGGGGCAATGCCTCATCAGGACTGCTAAAGCTTATCTTCAGAACTTTCACACTGACATTTTTGCCCATATTCCACTGATGCAGGTAAGTCTTAAGGCTAAGCCAAACTTCAATGGGGCCAGAAAGTACACTCTTCTCATGGACTTGGGGAGAGGGCTGTGTGAAAATCTGATGAAAGTGATAGTATAAAAAAAAAAAAAAAAAGAAAGTGATAGTATAAAGGAAAGATCAGGATACCTAAATAATGCTACACTGTAACTCATTTTCCACCAGATGTCATTAATGCTACAATATTCAAATTAAGGTGAACTTTTAACTTTAATGTTCAGCCTTTCCTATTGGAAATTAACTTTGGGATTTCTGGCTACAAAGATATAAAGACATCAGAGGAAGAAAACATAGCACCTGTATTTGTTAGGTAATATTTCATTTAATTTTCCTGCTTTAGTGCACAAGTAGAATTGCAGGATCAATGGACACACAAACAGCTCTACATTTTTTAAACTTTAGATGGTCTCTTCTGTCCATGATCAAGAAGCTCATTTGGCTCCTCAGCAAGCTCATCAAGAGCAGTGTTTCTTCACCTTTCCTAATGGCTCCTACCCTTTTACATCCTTTTAGCAATTGAATGTCCATAACACATTACTTTCCATTTACTGTACTTTACAAAGCTCCAGGTTTCTTTTTTTTTTTTTTTTTAAATTTTATTTATTTATGATAGTCACACAGAGAGAGAGAGAGGCAGAGACACAGGCAGAGGGAGAAGCAGGCTCCATGCACCGGGAGCCCGACGTGGGATTCGATCCCGGGTCTCCAGGATCGTGCTCTGGGCCAAAGGCAGGCGCCAAACCGCTGTGCCACCCAGGGATCCCAAGCTCCAGGTTTCTTTGGGAGCATTGTAATTACACTGTCCTCAGATGACTTTAACCAATTAATGGCAGGAACCAAAAGACAGAAGACTTAATCCTGTAACTTATCTATATCGTTCAAAGAATAAATCAAGTGTGAACTTGTGAGCTGTGGTGCAACACTTTCCCAACCAGTCAAAAGAATTGTTTATTAAATAGCCTTTTACTCTTTAGGGAATTAATTTTTGGCTAAAGTTGTAAATAATATCTTCATCTTTTTATTAAATATGTAAAGTTCTGTTTTAATTAATTTTTGTTCAGTGTAACCATGATAAAAACTTGGTGTTGGAATAACTATGGAATAGAAATGCTGCTAAATTTCAAATTTTATTAGTTACATCTTCTTAGAGCAGATCTTTATTTTTTATTTCTTTTTTTATTTATTTTTTACTGGAGTTCATTTTGCCAACATAGAGCATAACACCCAGTGCTCATGCCATCAAGTGCTCCCCTCAGTGCGTGTCACCTCGTCACCCCATCCCCCTACCCACCTCCCCTTCCACTACCCCTTGTTCATTTCCCAGAGTTAGGAGTCTCTAAGAGCAGCTCTTTAAAGATCTCTCCATTCTTCATGAATATGGCTTTGAAAGCCCGCAGCATTAACTGATGCTTATTTTAAAAAAATCTAGTTGGGAAAGCTACTTAATCTTCATTAGAGTTGACAATCCTCTTCCAATATGGCAAAAACATTGTAGCCTTAGCAAGAAAACTATTAGAAAAAGCTTAGAGAGGAAAATGTCAAGAGTTGACTCTCTGATTACACAAGTCAGTTTATGTTACCATTTCACCTACTTTTGTGCTCTTACCATTTGATCTATTTTTATACTAGAGAAACATTTCATTTATTTGTATAAAGTCCATTCATCTGCGTTTATCTGCACCATTTTGCTAGGCAAGCTTGTTTGCACAAAGGAACACATGAGATCAAAATCTGTATTGTTTTGGCATTTTATCTGTGCTAAAAAAAGCCTATGAGTATAAGCACGACCACACATACTCCACTATCCATGCAAGGGAAAGATCTCAAACCTCTTCAAAAACTATCTAGTTATGGACATACCCAGTGGATACCTAGACATGGATCTAAATTTCTTTCTGAACGGCAGTGTCACTGACTCACATGCATTATTACTTAATCCTCACAAGAAATCTAGAGGGGTTATTGTTCCCATTTTACACGTATAAAACCTGAGACTCAGGAAGACTAGGTAATTTGCTGAACTTCAGACATCCAGGGTCTAGCCCCAGGCCTAACCCTAAACCAATATTCTTTCTCATTGGTTTTCAGAAACTAGACAACAGCGGAAGGTGCCCTGCTCCAGCTGCAGGGACTCAGCCAGAAAGACTGGAATACTACATGACTCTACCTGCAAGTTGGGGAAGGAGAACTCAACACTATTTGAGTATTGAGTTGCATTCATTTTTTTAAAAACACTTTTTCAAAATAAGCTATCATTAAATTTTATATATACATAGTATTTTTGCTGTATAATAGCATCATGCATTTTCTTCCATCAATGTTTTCTTCTCTCATTCTTTCACTTGTTTTTGTAACTACATGCTGTGTTGGAATTTGCACTTCTTTACGGGTTGGAACCAGTTTGAGAAAGGGGAGACAGAAGGCAATTGAAATGTATGTTATCATCCAAATGATAGGGTTCCCTGGTAAAGCTGGGTAGAGGCTTAGACCTCATGCAAAAACAGGGTTTGCTACTGCATCTCCATAAACAAGCCATGGGATGGCCAGAAACTGCAGTTGTCCTCACTCAAGCCCACTCCAATAGGGGACCAAGAAACACTTTAAGTACAAAAGCTCTACACAGCTTCTATAGGTCTTAAAAAAGGTCTGTTCTACGTTGCTTGGGATGGTGTGAGAAGGTGAAGAGAGCGACCCCAAATCTCTTCTCCAACACCATGTTCTGTCATCAGGATTGGAGTCGAATCCTGAAGAGGGGAATAACGCGCATCCCTCTGAATGTTTGCCAGCTTTTTAATTTTTTAAATATATTACATTGTGGGTTCCACTGGCATCATGTGAGTTGTTTAAGTAGCATACTCACAGGCATATTTTTTTCAGTTTTAGTAATTATGTATGTATTTTCATCTGTAGTCAGAAAGATACCTGTTTTTTTTCCTAACATGTTTTAACACATATTACCCTGAGCAAAGATTGTAAAGTCCATGCTGAATACTTAAAAACATGTATTTGTAGAAAAGTCATGAAGGTGGTGTACACATGATGGAAGGCTGAGAAACAATGTCATAACCCTTTGTACTCAGGCATCAGAAGGGGACCAGGCAGCTGTCCCTCTCAGCCGAGTGGTGCATGCTCAAAGTGCTGCTGTGCTCACACAGTCCCCAAGTCTGCTTCTCCCTACACAGAGTCCTTCTGGGACTTCTTGAAGGGCATTTTGCTTTTTGCCCATAAAAGACTAGCACCATGAGTCAGATAGTACTAAGCTGAAAGTTCACTCTCTAATTCTATTTCTTATCACTAATTATGCCCAGTCATGTTGTCCAAAATAGCTCACCAGACTTTATGATATGAATACAGAGAACTATATCCATATTAAAATGTCCCAAATTTGAACAATATGAAACTCATTTTTGTTACTCAACTTCCCCACAAACTAAATCCCCTTGCAAATAAAAGCTCTATGAGCTTTTATTTAAAGTCCAAATGCTCTCACTCTCCATTTTATACAATTGGCTCAGTGTCAGCCAGAGGCTTTTACTCAGAGCCAAGGTTCCTATAGCTGCAGCTGTGTCCTGGGATTTCACAGGAATGAGTATAGCTTCTTCAGCTTCTTCAAAGTTGCTTCAAATCTCTAATTAGTTCTAGTCTCCAAGGGGTCAGCAATCACAAAAGAAACTGTCCACTATAGAAGTTGTCACAAACAAAACTGTGGTACCCCACTTAAGTGACTATGTAATGTCACCTGACACTGCTATCAGAGCACAGCAGATAACTTAGTAGCACCTATGCTGGAGACAGCGAGGACCTGGTCTCAGTCTGGTGGCAAGCCAGCCAGCTGCACCAGCACTGAATCCACGGCCTGTGAATCTGTATGACTGAGCAGAAAGTGCCCATCAATAGTTGTGCTTCCACATGTTTAATATAGGTATTCCTTTGCTTTTGCTGTTGTTATTGTTTTGTTTTGGTGATGTGTCCCGGGTCTCCCATATATATTACCTACTTTCTCTCAGAGAGTGACATTTGAGACATTATTGCCTTCTTCAAAAATATAGATAGGTATTCTGGTTTCTTCATTTTTTTGTGTCTTGTGTCTCATGTTTTGGCTACTTTGGTACAAGATTGTGAGACCACAAGTCTAGAGAAAACCTCTACTCCCAAATTCTTCCAAGTCTGTTCTCTCTAGAACAGGGAAGTACACTCTCCTCTGTAAATGCATGAGGAATGGGATGATGAACATCACCCTACTCCCTTAGTACTATGTTTAACTTACTAGTATATGACGTTTCATTTATTCTGAAAATGATAATTGTCATCTCTTTTCCACAGACATTTCATTCCTACCTAGGCAGGTTGAGTTGGGCCAGGCAAAGCAGTAGTTGGCCAGAATCAAGATTCTAAGAAAATAAAATACTGTGATCACAGTAAGAGGCAATGACTCAGGATTAGTCTTTTGTCAAGAAGTAAAAGAAGGATAACAAAGTTTAGCAAAACTTTAAGGAGATTCTAGATATCACAGATTAAAGTAGTCAAAAGTTAGTATTCCAAAGAGTTCCACCATTGAAAAGATAGAACCCAAGCACAAACCAAAAAGATTCCAAAAAAAAACTTAAATTCAGGACAGAAACTTTTCTAGTCTCTTTTATTCCTTCCTGCCTCCATAGGATCTGACTACTGGTGTGAGGAGAGAGATTGCAGATGGGAAGGAAGTGGTGCCAAGAGCTGCAGCTGCAAAAAGTTGAGTTGGTTTTGTTTCTTCTAACTTTTAAACTTAAAATTAATACATACACACGTTTTAAAAATCAAGCAGTAGAGAATGATACCAAGTGAAAAGTAAATTCTCAGCCTGAACTTGTTCCCCGACTCATTTCCAGCTCCCTGTTTTTAAGTATTTTCTGTTCTCCTGGTGGTTATCACAGTACCTCTGAAATATATGTTAATACTTGATTTCTCCTTTTATCTTGTTTATCAACTTTAGATAGCATCTATTGGAAGATGAGAAACTTATTTCTTTGATCCATCCATGTCTATGTTTTTCCAGTTACATTGCTTTGATATTTCTGGTGATTATCATTTTAAAGAGTATACTTAAACTCTATTTTGTTACATCAATTTTAGACAGTATATAATTGATTTCTTGCTATATAAATAAATAGGTGAGAAAAATCTGTGACATTATCTTCCATATCTCTCTGCTGCTTTAATATTCAGACTTCCATTGTTTCATATTATCAGTGTTACTATTAGTCAGATTCTCTTTTACAGTTGTTGTCTTCCAAGCTTTGTTTGTATGTTGATTCTACAAATTAAAATAGCATTTCCGTTATTCCAATGATTAAAATTACTCCTTACTGAAGGACTAAATAGCTCTAGTTACTGAGAAAAAAAGGGTAACCTTAGGTCAGGAAAACTGAAAGATGAATGTTCCAAGTGCCAAGGTCAAATGGGATTCCTTGAACTCAATCTTCAAGACTTTCTATTAAATTCAATTTGGTCGATGATACTTTTAATATACAAGAAATATTTATCTGCCTTTGTTCTTATTTCATAGCCACCTCTTTTTTGGCTTCTTGACTCTAAAGATGTTAGTTGGTTTTGTTTTCTTAATTTTTTTTCCTTTCTCTTGTTTTCCTCAGGAGTCTACTGTTATAATATCTGTTCCACTTGCACCTTTTTTTTTTTTTTTGGTTTATTCTAAATTTTATGGGTCTTTTTCCCAAATATGCGAGTGATGAAAAAGGTTCATCAGCACTGGTAGCATGATTTTCTACTGTGGTATTAGACTTCTTTCTTGAATGAAAAGATGGATGGCAGGGTCTTTGTACACATAAGCTAGTAGTACTGTTTTAGGGTACATTTTGGTAGTTTGTTCATCATGTATCTTTTGAAAATTGACTTCTAAAAATATTAAATTAAAATATCATATCTTATTTACTTAGTTTTTTGGTGCATCTCAAATTTTGTGTGCCTGGTTTCACTCACTGCAGTATCTCTATCTGCTTTGGGACATGGACCTGGAAGGTTAAATGTAATTTCCAGATATGGTCAGTAGAGGGCAGCAAAGGGTAGTAGAGTGAACACTCAACTGCCAAGGCCTGGGCATCCCTTTTTTCCTTCTTTATAGAGATCAATTAGTGGTAGTAGAAAATTCAGAGTGCCAGAATCAGGATAGAGATTACTCATAATACTGATCCAGGATGGGTATCAAGCTTAGAAGGCAGTGGAAATGTTTAGCCACAAATTCATAGCCTGGTATCTATCAATGAGATGTGAACCACTGGACATTGGGAGGGGAATCATTAGGCTTTCACAGTCCTGACTCTTACTCCCAGCCTGTCTAAAACCTAAGATCTTGTTCTGTAAAGTCCCAGGAATCTCCTATCCACATTGAGAGCTTTGCAAATTTCCTGTCTGACAGTCAGTTCATGGTACTAGCAGTGGCTCTGGGATCCACAACCAGCCATTTCCGGGAGAAGAGACAGAGTGGGACACGGGCACCTTACGTAAACACTGACAGTTGATGAAAACACTCACTTATGTTTAAGTTAAATAATTTGTGAGCCAACCTAAATGGGATGTGGCTTAAAATATATTTTCTTTCCTCTTCCAGGAGGGAAACATTCTTTAGGCAAGGAAATATTATAGGACTTTGAAATTAGACAAACTTGACTCTATGAATTATTAGGTATGTGGTTTTCAGTGCCTTAACTTTACTAAACTTCAGTTTTTCCAACTATAAAGTGGAAATAATGATTCTTACCTCACAAACCTGCTGCAAGGAAATGAGATGATGTCCATAAACTGCCTGGCAAAGAACTTGGCAATTTGCATTACTCAATTGGCATTACTACAATCTCTCCCTATCTTTGGTCATGGAGAATACTCATGATATTGTTACTATTTCTGAATAAAAAGTCTCATTGTCTCCTATAAGCATAAGTAAATCATTTGAAGGATTACTCTGTTAGATATCATACTAAGATTTCTGCGGTATGATCTCATTTAATTCTCATAACAGCCCTATGAAGCAGGTGCTTTTATCACCATCCGGATTTTATAAATGATAACAGTGAGGCTTCAGAAGTGTAACTAGTTTACCCAGTGTCATGTAGGTAGTAAATTATGAGGAAGGATTAAAACTACGTAATTTGATTCCAGACCTCGTGCTCTTGCCATTACATAATGTTTTCTGATGAACACATGTAATCAAAGATTTAAAATTTTAAGCAAAGAAATCAAAGAAGAAGTTTAAAAATACTTGGAGACCAATGAAAATGAAAACACACTGGTCCAAAAACTTTGAAATCCAGCAAAAGCTGTTCTAAGAGGGAACTTTAGAGCAATCCAGCCCTACCTCAAGAAGCAAGAAAAGTATTAACCTAACCTTACACTACAGAAGCTGGAAAAAGAAGAACAAATAAAACCCCAAACCAGCAGAAGAAATAAAATAATAAAGATTAGAGCAGAAATAAATGAAATAGAACCAAAAAAAACAATAAAACAGATCAATGAAACCAGGAGCTGGTTCTTTAAAAAGATCAACCAAATTGATAAAACTTGAACAAATCCTAGCTGAAAACTTTCCTAATCTGGGAAGGGAAACAGGCATTCAGATCCAGGAAATAGAGAGATCCCCCCCTAAAATCAATAAAAACCCCTCAACACCTCAACATTTAATAGTGAAGCTTGCAAATTCCAAAGACAAAAAGAAGATCCTTAAAGCAGCAAGAGACAAGAAAGCCCTGACTTTTATGGGGAGGAATATTAGGGTAACAGCAACCTCTCCACAGAGACCTGGCAGGCCAGAAAGGGCTGGCAGGATATATTCAGGGTCCTAAATGAGAAGAACATGCAACTAAGAATACTTTATCCAGCAAGGCTCTCATTCAGAATGGAAGGAGAGATAAAGAGCTTCCAAGACAGGCAGGAACTGAAAGAATATGTGACCTCCAAACCAGCTCTGCAAGAAATTTTAAGGGGGACTCTTAAAATTCCCCTTTAAGAAGAAGTTCAGTGGAACAATCCACAAAAAAAGGACTGAATAGATATCATGATGACACTAAACTCCTATCTGTCAATAGTAACTCTGAATGTGAACGGGCTTAATGACCCCATCAAAAGGCGCAGGGTTTCAGACTGGATAAAAAAGCAGGACCCATCTATTTGCTGTCTACAAGAGACTCATTTTAGACAGAAGGACACCTACAACCTGAAAATAAAAGGTTGGAGAACCATTTACCATTCAAGTGGTCCTCAAAAGAAAGCAGAGGTAGCCATCTTTATATCAGATAAACTAAAACTTACCCCAAAGACTGTAGTGAGAGATGAAGAGGGACACTATATCATACTTAAAGGATCTATCCAACAAGAGGACTTAACAATTATCAATATATATACCCCGAATGTGGGAGCTGCCAAATATATCAATTAATAACCAAAATTAAGACATATTTTGATAATAATACACTTATACTTGGTGACATCTAATAGTGCTTGGTACACTCAATAGGTCTTCTAAGCACAACTTCTCCAAAGAAACAAGAGCTTTAAATGATACACTGGACCAGATGGATTTCACAGATATCTACAGAACTTTACATCCAAACTCAACTGAATACACATTCTTCTCAAGTGCACATGGAACTTTCTCCAGAATAGACCACATACTGGGTCACAAATCGGGTCTGAACCGATACCAAAAGATTGGGATCGTCCCCTGCATATTCTCAGACCATAATGCCTTGAAATTAGAACTAAATCACAACAAGAAGCTTGGAAGGCCTTCAAACACGTGGAGGTTAAGGACCATACATGTACAAATCCTCAACAAAGTATTAGCCAACCAAATCCACCAATACATTAAAAAAGTCATTTACCATGATCCAGTGCGATTTATTCTTAGTATGCAAATGTGATTCAATATTCACAAATCCATTAACATCATACATCTCATCAACAAGAGAAGGGTCAAATCCATGATCATTTTAATAGATGCAGAAAAGCATTTAAAAGTACAACATCCATTCATGATACAAACTCAACAAAGTAGGTTTAGAGGGAACATACCTCAACAGAATGAAGACCATATGTGAAAAAAACTATAGCTAATGTCATACTCAGTGGTGAAAAAGTGAGAGCTTTTCCCCAGGATCAAGAACAAAACAAGGATTTCCACCCTCACTACTTTTATTCAGCATAGTACTGGAAGTCCTAACCCCAGCAATCAGACAAGAAAAAGCAATAAATGGCATCCAAATGGGTAAGGAAGAGGTAAAACTTTCACTATTTGCAGGTGCCATGATACTATATGTAGAAAACCCTCAGGATTCTACCAAAAATGGACTAGAACTGATAAATGAGTTCAGGAAAGTCACAGGATACAAACCAATATACAGAAACCCACTGCATTTCAATACACTAATAATGAAGAACAAAAAGAGAAATTAAGAAACAGTCCCATTAATGATTGTACCAAAAATAAGATACCTAGAAATAAATTTAAACAAGGAAGTGAAAGACGTGTATATATATATATATATATATTGAAAAAAATTGAAGACATTCAATATATATATATATTGAAAAAAATTGAAGACAACACAAATGGAAAAATATTCCATGCTTATTGATGAGAGAACAAGTATTAATAAAATGTTCCATACTCAAAATAATCTACTGATTTGATGGAATCCCTATCAAAGAACCAATAGTATTTTTCACAGAACTAAAACAAGTAATTCATAAGCATGCATGGAACCACAAAAGACCCCAAATAGCCAAAGCAATCTTGAAAAAGAAAAAAAAAAAAAAACTGGAGGTATCACGGTCCCAGATTTCAAGATATATTACAAAGCTGTAATAATCAAAACAGTATGGTATTGACAAAAATTGACAATAGATCAATAATATGGTATTATGGGCATAATGATCACCTTAAAGTATCTCTTCTATTTGATATTTAGGCTGAAAACATAGGTGTTCGGTGAAATAGATGAAAACAGACCAGGGCAGCCCGGGTGGCTCAGCGGTTTAGCGCTGCCTTCAACCCAGGGCATGATCCTGGAGACCCGGGATGGAGTCCCACATCGGGCTCCCTGCATGGAGCCTGCTTCTCCCTCTGCCTGTGTCTCTGCCTCTCTCTCTCTCTCATTCTGTGTCTCTCATGAATAAACACATAAATAAAGTCTTTAAAAAAGAAAACAGACCCTATCATTATTATTCTATTTAGAGCTCATTCATCAAATTAAAATAAATCACAATGGTATTATGGGAGAAATTAAGCTTTAGCTATTACTGCAAAGGTAACTGTGACCTGGTAAAAGAAGCTCCCTTTATCTTTCTCAGACAAACTTTTCTCTCCTTTGCTTTACTACAAGGAGAAGATACTATCAAACACTGTATCTTTCTCAATTAATTCCTTAAAACCAGTGACTCACAATCCTGGTTACATGTAAGAATCACTCAAAGAGCTTTTTCCAGATCTGATGAATCAGAACCTCTGGGGGAGGCAGTTTCAGAATGAGTGCCTGAAAAGCCTCCCAAGTGAGTCTGATGCATATCAGAATTGATCAACAGGACGAGATTCTAAAAGGAGAGAAGTTTTCCCGGCCTCTAAATCTCTAACCTCTCTGAAGGGAGATGCAGAGAATGGGACATAATCTGAGAATTGGGGAAGGTGCAGAGATAAGTCTGCCTATATTTTTTACCTGAAATAGATTATTTTTTACCTGAAATAGATTTTGACAGGTGCTTGATGGGAGGCCAGAAAGTGTTGCCCAATGAGCCTCCATGGTTCTAAATACAGTCAAGCATGGCCAGACTAGCACTTGTCCTTTAAAAGTGGTGAGAAGGGGTGCCTGGTGGCTTACTTGGTTAACTTTCTGACTCTTGATTTTGGCTCAGGGTTATGATCTCAGGGTCATGAGACAGAGCCACAGCTCAGAATCCACACTCAGCACCATTTGTGCTTCTTCCTCTCTCTCTCTCTCTCCGCCCCCACCTCTTGTGCATATGCACTGTCTCTTTCTCTCTCTCTCTCTGTCTCTTTCTCTCTCTCTCTCTCAAATAAATAAAATATTTTTTAAAAATAAATAAATGTGGTGAGAAGCCTGGAGGCCACTATCTACATGCCACTTCTGTGTTAGTTTGGTTTTAAGATGAGAAGCCTTAATAAAGTCTAAAAGGACTACCAGGACTTGTGCTCTCACCTCTACCTAATTTACAGGCCGATTTCACTCTCCTGAACCTTCTGCCTGTGTCTCCAATCCAGCAAAGTCTTCCATGTTTCTGAAACATCAGTTAGTCACATTCTGTCCCTTCAACTGACAAATGTATCTTCCCTCCCTTCCCCCTTCCTTCCTCTTTCTCTCTTCTAAGTAATCCCAAGTTATTCTTTAAAGGTCATTTCAAATGAGCTCGTCAAAGAAGCCTTCCTCTCCATAATTGAAATCAGGTGTCAAGTCCCTCCCTAAATTTCTCACCTCAATCTTTAATTTTCCTCTGCAGTACTTTCCAGAGGTTGTGTTAGGCAGTTATTGATGACATTCTCTGTTTAATATCTGTCTTCCCCCTCCTCACTTAAATCCTGTTTTTAAGAGTTGGGCCTGGCTCCCTGTTGCCCAGACCTATCAAGTGCCTTTCTCCTAGTACAGGTCCAAACACTATCTGTTGAATGAATAAAGTAAATAAGAGAAAGACTATTTTATGTCATGCCTTTTTCCCTGTCCATCCCTGCCAGAAAACTATTTCATTCACTTGTTCAATACAGAATTTTTTTATTCCTCTGATGTGCCAATGTTTGTGTGAATTTAATAATAAATCAGACATAGACTCTTTCCTTGAGGTCCATAGAGTCTAGTGGGGCATAAAAGATAGGTTTTCACATGCCTGTTACAGGAGCCTGTAAGGGAAACCACAAACTTTGTCTGTAGGATCAAATTTCTGTCCTCCACAGTTGTCAAAGAAAGACACTGTCCATGGTGGGGGTGGGGGGCCCTCACAAGAGGCTGTGTGACCTCCTGAGTCAGTTGGATTTGAATCCTTCATATTATGTCACGGCTGCTTGGATTCAGAGTCCAACCTGTATGCGCAGGAGCCTCCTAATCTGTAAAACCATCAGTTTCCTAGTGGAAAGGGAACACTGTCTTCATGTAACATGTTTTTAACAGGCTCCTGTAGGTGCTTTGACACTGAAGGAGATGTCCAGGTGGCAAATCAATGGTTAGTATCACTAACCATTAGGGAAATGCAAGTGAAATCCACTGTGAGATATCACACTACACAGCTATCAGAATAGCTAAAATAAAAAATGACAACACCAAATGTTCGTGTGGATGAGGGGAAACTGAATGACTCACACAGTACTGGGGAGAATGTGAAATGGCACAGCCATTCTGGAAAACAGTTGGACAGTTCCTAAGAAATAAAAAATAAAACTATAAAAAAAAAAACAAAAACAAAAACAAAAAAACATACCTAGCATATGACCTGGCTCTTCCCATCCTGGGCATTTAGCCCAGAGAAGTGAAGACTTCACGCTGACACAAAAACCTGTACACAGATGTTTATAGTAGCTTTATTAGTGACAGCCAAAACCTGCAGACACTTCGAACTCCTTCAACAGGTAGTTAAGCAAACTGTGATACATCCATATCATGATGTACTACTAAGGGACACCAGGAAATGAACTGTGAATCCTTGCAGCCATCTAGATGAATCTCCAGTTACATCAAATGGGAAAAAGGAAATCCCCAAATTTCATAAACTATGTGATCCCATCTGTATAACATTCTTGAAATGGCAACATTATACACATGGTGAACAGATTTGTGATTGCCAGGGATTAAAGAGGTGGTGGAGGGGGAAAGAAATTTGTGTGGTTGTAATCGGGGAATAGGAAGGACCCTTGTGGTGATGCAAGTGTCTCTGGAAGACTCCATCTGTAAAAAAACTGATGTCATCTCTCTGTGTTATTTATTACAGCTGCAAATGAATCTACAGTTATCTCAAAATAAAATGATTACTTTTAAAAAGTCAAAACTTGGAGGCCAAGATAAGGAAACCAGTATGTCAGTTTGGCAGTTACAACATGAGCTTTGAATATGTGACATCATAATGGCAGTGACCGCGGACCGCTGCGGAATCTTCAGGCTTCAAGCATTTGACAGTACTCTGCCAAGTGCTGTAGACTCACTCGATTTCCCGTCCCGCGAATTGAAGAGAAAAGGATGTTCCCGTCAATCAGAAAGCACGCTGAGCTTACAGGTGGACATTCAAGGCTTCAGCGCATGAGGTAGTCTTCTGATCCACTATTTCTGACCATCCAAACAGACCGGCAATAACAGGAACTGTTCTTTTCTTTTGTTTCCTCTAATACATAGAAACTAATTAGTAACTCCAGCACCAGCTTCCTGAAAAGCTGCTCCTGTTCATAAGATTCAGTGCTGCTGAGCAGAAGGGAGCAGGCTTTATACATCCTTGGGGGAGGCGGAGACACTTTCTTGGCTCCATGAGAGAGCCAACTCTCTCTCTCTGTGAGACAGTTTTCAGTGGGTCTATGAAAATACCTGTCCTAGTTATGAAAGAATTTTTACACTCTGCTCAATTGAGTTGTTTTATTACCTATTTTGACCAGGAAGTCCTGTCAGAGCTCAGCCAAGTAATAGCTAAACTCTTGTGTTCAGAAACTTTCTGAGGTTTCCAATATTTTTGTTGATCTTTGAGAATTTTTACCCCAATTTTGAATATTGAATTAGATAAGATGGGGGTCAACTTCCAGGATCTTCAGTTATCTTCATTTTATCTTAACATAAAAGCAATTTGTAATTAATTCTTCACACGTTGTTTTATTTTATATTAGGCCACAAGTTGTCCTGTTTGTTGTTGTTGTTCATTCTCCTTCTTGTAATCTGCTCTACCTTTGGCTTCTTGGCTCTCGCCTACCTAATGGCTCACAATTAGCTCTGCAGCTTTCTCCACCACACCTCTAAGTGTTCGCATGCCCAAGGGCTTTGTCCTTGAAACTGTCCTCCCTCTGCATCAGTTTCCCAAGTGACCTCACCTCTTTCTATAGCTTTCTGTAACTCAGGGATCCCTGATTCTGAGCTCTGGAGCTCTGCTTTGGGGGTTGAGACTACATTTTAGTGTTGTGTGAACCTTGAAACTTGGCATTAAACTATATTGTGTATTTGACCAGTAACTAACTGCTCTGTGTTTGATGTCTTGCAGGAAGACCTCGTCTGTGGAGGTGGACACCCACAGCGAAAGCACTACATCATCTGAGGGTGCCACTCATACCTTGCTCATCCATGGCCCCGTTGAGCTCAAGAAAGGCTGGAGGAGGCAGAAGTGGCAGCTTTTCTTGTACAGCGATTTATTACTGATGTCTAATACCAAGTAGGTGTACCATGTTTCGTGCTCTTGTGAATCTCAAAAAAATTGCATTCCCATTAACCCTTACTATACGAAAACATAACATTTTTTCCCTTTTGTGTTTGCCAATGCTTGAGTCCTTCATTCCATGAGTACTTCTGGAGGTCTTGTTTTGTGTCATGTCCCTGCAGCAAATACAATTGACAATGTGACAGACCAATGTCTCTCCTGCCTGGGACTTACAAATGATAAAATAAGAGGGGGAATGATAATGATTAGTGCTGCTGATAGAAGGTGGATAGGGGGCTGTGCGGAGAGGGTGGGAACGTGTTAGAGAGGAATAGTCTAGGAGGGCCTCTCTGAGGTGGAGCATTAAAACCAAATCTATGAGAGGAGAAGCAGCCACATTCCCAGACAATGTGCCTGAGCCATCGAGGCTGAGGGACTTGCAGGTCTACGTGGGTACAACCTGACCCTCAGAGAGAGGGGCTCAGGGAAGCCTGATTTGACTAGAGCCCAGAGCATAGGCCATGCTATCAGATATGATACTATGCTCAGGGGTCTAGTCACACAGGGTCTTCACAGGCCATGGTAAAAAAGTGGAAATATTTTGCCAAAGGATTTGTAATTAGGGGACTGACCAAATCTGATTTATATTTCCAGCAAATTTTTCTGACTGTTGCTAGATAATAGATGGATGGGTAAGCAAGAGTGGAATCAGAGAGAGTAGTTAGGGGAGGCAATAGTCCTGATGGATGGTATCAGGGCTCTATCTTAGCAGTTTAGTAAAAAGGAAAGATGGAGCAGGGTAGCCCGGGTGGCTCAGGGGTTTAGCTTCGCCTTTAGCTCAGGGCATGATCCTGGAGACCCAGGATTGAGTCCCACATCAGGCTCTCTGCAGGGAGCCTACTTCTCCCTCTGCCTGTGTCTCTGTTTTTCTCTCTCTCCTCTCTGTGTTTCTCATGAATAAATAAATAAATCTTTTAAAAAAAAGATGGAGCAGATAGATGGAATGTAGGAGAAAGAATTGACTGTGTGCATTTTCCTCTCAACCCTGAACACAAATGCATTGAATATCCAGTCTAGAACATGATGATTGCTCAATAAACGTGTGGGAGCAGGTCATGGAAGGTCACCTGTTTACTTACTCCATCTCTGTTTGCATTATTCACAAAACGTGGAAGACCAAGAACACTCCCACAAACAAAATATCAAGAAGTTTTTTGGTCATGAGAAAAAACTAACTCCCTCTTTTTTTTTACTGCTTTCACCCTAGATCTCAGTTATGCCATGTCATAGGTACGACATGCTAGTAATAATTTGGCAAAATGATATACTCATCTGAGTTACATTAATAACAATTTATCAGGGGCTTACTACATGTCAGATATTATGCTAAAAACTTTATGTACCTAATTTTGTCCAACCTTACAATGACCCTGTGAGATGGGAGTATTTTTATATTGGAGAACCTTGATGCTCAGAGGTCTAATGGATCTGCCCAGGTTACCATATTAGTAATGGACAGAGTCTACATTTGAAATCAGGTCTATTTATTTCAAAGCACAGGCTTTTATTCACTATGTGATGCTACCATTTCTATTCTCTCTTTTTTCCTGAATTTCATACAACATTCCATGAACACCTAGATTCTTTCATTATTGAAATCAACCCTTCCTTTACATTGAGTGAACAACTAACTCCAATCTGCTTGGTAAGAAATAGATCAGAATGCTTAGTGAATTGAAAAATGAAGCAAGTATAGCTATCAAAAAAATCAGAGTCAAAGATAGTAGTAAAATATATTTGAGACTAGGGAAATTGCCCATAGATGTAACCTTGAAGGTGGTGATGTCATAAGGAGGACAAAGAGAAAAGGAATGTCCAGGCCTTGGCATGAGGTCCATATGAAAGACTCTCTTCCTCCTGATAGAAGGCCAAGTCATTATTTTAAAAATGCAGACTAGTTACCATTCTCTTTATTTAACCAAGGTGAGTATGGGAGACCAAAATATGTGGGATGCATGCTGGGAACCACACTAGGAACATCACAGATGCCTCACCCACCTGGGTTTCTCAGTGATTGAGCATCTGCCTTTGGCTCAGGTCGTGATCCCTGGGTCCTGGGATCGAGTCCCACATCGGGTTCCCCACAGGGAGCCTGCTTCACCCTCTGCCTATGTCTCTGCCTTTCTCTGTGTATCTCTCATGAATAAAGAAAATATTTCTCACAGCCCTCCAAGGCCCATATTTTTTATCATCCACAGGCTGCAGAGATGAAAATGGGAACAGAGGAAGTCTCAGAAATGGTCCAGTCATACATAGGGAAATCATGCAAGAGATTCCAACCCAGGCCTGCCTTCATCAGAAGGCCATGTTCTTCCTTCCATACCATGTTGTACCCTTCCATCTTTAGCCCAAGAGACATGCTAACAAATAGCAAACTCATTTCCTGGTTCTTAGGACCTTGCAGACCACTCATATTCAATTTACAAGGGGAATATGTTCTTCTTCTTTTCTTTTATCTTTGTAATTATTATAGCATTAGGGACAGGAGAAGACTTTCCTTTTCTTACTAGAACTATTTATTGTCCTGGGTGCTGCTTACCTCTCAGCCGGTTTTACAGAGCCTATGATGTTCTACTAAAAAGATTTTTATATAAAGATAGTGTTGTTTTTCCACTAGAGAGTTGCATCTATTGAAGGGCTGAATTTTTATTTCGAATGGTTCATTATGACAAAACAAGTTGAACATTTTTCATCTTTCACATATTGCTTTTGAGATATGTCCTTATGTCTACTCAAGGGTTTTTATGTGACAAAATCTTTATCAATTTATTTGTTAATGTTCTTTGAAAGAGACTCAGTTCCCAAAAGATTATCTTATATACTTTATATTATACATTGGTAATATTAGAAAATGTAAGTGATCACAGGCATGTTAATTTCATATTTAACCCAAGGTCTTTGATATAGAGAGAACACAGATTTTTAGAATTCCGAGTTCGGGATATCATCATGGTCAGGTTCTGGTAAGAGCTCTTTTTCTGCTTGCACGCGGCTGCCTTCTCACTGTGTACCCCAAGGCATGTCCTCAATGCATGTATGTACACACATACAGATCTCTCCCACTTCTTACAAGACCATCCATCTTACTGGATTAGGACCTGACCTTGATGATCCCATTTAAACTTAATTACCTTCAAAAGCTCTAGCTCCAAACATGATGATACTGGCAGAGAGGGCTTTATGGTAAGAAGGTGGGAAAGCAGTGGGAGGGAGACACAATTTCATCCATAGCAGTAGCAAGCAGCACTTAATGCTTGCCACAATCTTTAGAAAACTACTATGAGATCATTCCCATAGTAAATATTTTGGTATATTTTTGATCACTGTTAATATGAAAAAATTTACCTTTTTTTCTAGAAGGAAAAAACTAAGAAGAAATAGCCCCTGAAATAAAAAAAACATATTTCATCCCTGTCATGCCTTGGTCTTACATGGAGGAATCAATACCCTCAATCAATCTATTCAAATGAATAATCTGAGTTTAGTGCCTAATTTTTACAATTAGCCATAAAAAAGGGGGTAGGCTGACCCAGGTTCCATTTTACCTCAGCTCAGCCTCAGGCTTCAGCTGGAGACTCTCTCATCTTTAGGTTGATACTACAGAATTTAACAGAAATTGAATAGTTGATTAATTTCTACCTATTTTTCAGTCAGAATTAGTGAATTTTGGCTTGTGTGTAATAATGAGGGGAATTAAATGTTTGTTTCTTCACAAAGAAATTCTATTTCTCTTGTTGTACAAGATGTTACTAATAGTGAAAATTGGGGATTTTTCTCACTTCTTTCATACACTAGAAACTTGTGTTCACAAGAATTGAAGTCAAATGGAATCTTCCTTATCATTTTTGGTATTCATTAGAATACTAAATAAGTTATTTTTCAAATAAAAATTACTTTAAAAATTAAAGTACTTTAAAGTACTTTAAAAATTAAAATAAAAATTACTTTATTTTTAAGAACAGTATCTACTTGGGGCCCTTGGGTGACTCAGTGGTTGAGTGTCTGCGTTTGGCTTAGGTCATGATCCCGGGGTCCTGGGATCAAGTCCCTCACCAGGCTCCCCAGAGGGAGCCTGCTTCTTCCTCTGCCTATGTCTTTGCCTTCTCTCTCTCTGTGCCTCTCGTGAATAAATAAAAGAAATCTTTAAAAAAGAAAGAAGAGTATCTATTTGATAAAATATTAAGATATTTGTACTAGTAGAAACCCGTGAAGAATTTAGAAAAAGGGACTGAACTTAGCTCACACCCTCTTTAGACATCACATTCCTCATCATTAGTTATTTTTTTTAATTTATTTTTTATTGGTGTTCAATTTACTAACATACAGAATAACCCCCAGTGCCCGTCACCCATTCACTCCCACCCCCCGCCCTCCTCCCCTTCTACCACCCCTAGTTCGTTTCCCAGAGTTAGCAGTCTTTACGTTCTCTCTCCCTTTCTCATATTTCCCACACATTTCTTCTCCCTTCCCTTATATTCCCTTTCACTATTATTTATATTCCCCAAATGAATGAGAACATATAATGTTTGTCCTTCTCCGACTGACTGACTTCACTCAGCATAATGCCCTCCAGTTCCATCCACGTTGAAGCAAATGGTGGGTATTTGTCATTTCTAATGGCTGAGTAATATTCCATTGTATACATAAACCACATCTTCTTTATCCATTCATCTTTCGTTGGACGCCGAGGCTCCTTCCACAGTTTGGCTATCGTGGCCATTGCTGCTATAAACATCGGGGTGCAGGTGTCCCGGCGTTTCATTGCATTTGTATCTTTGGGGTAAATCCCCAACAGTGCAATTGCTGGGTCGTAGGGCAGGTATATTTTAACTGTTTGAGGAACCTCCACACAGTTTTCCAGAGTGGCTGCACCAGTTCACATTCCCACCAACAGTGTAAGAGGGTTCCCTTTTCTCCGCATCCTCTCCAACATTTGTTGTTTCCTGCCTTGTTAATTTTCCCCATTCTCACTGGTGTGAGGTGGTGTATCATTGTGGTTTTGATTTGTATTTCCCTGATGGCAAGTGATGCAGAGCATTTTCTCATATGCATGTTGGCCATGTCTATGTCTTCCTCTGTGAGATTTCTGTTCATGTCTTTTGCCCATTTCATGATTGGATTGTTTGTTTCTTTGGTGTTGAGTTTAATAAGTTATTAAGGAATGTAGAAATGAAATAAAAAATGAATTTAATTTGGTCAAAAGATGAAGATGACTATTAACTCACTGTCGTGAAATGACGAATAGTTACAGAATAGACTATGACCCCTGCTCCCAACATTTGTAAGAGAATGCCTCTATCTTAGAACAGAGGATATCTCCCTAGAATTCTGCAAAACTCCCCAGTTCACTGGGGCTTACCTTTTGGCATAAAGATTAAGGTAGTGGAAAGCAAGAAGGACATCATGTTAATACAACTATAATAAATGACTATTTTTAGAAATAAAAACTGCAGTTCTCCTCCTCTTCTTCTTAAGTCAGTTTACAGTAGATTATCGCTTTCTAATTTCTGCTGAGATAATCCAGTTGGGTCAGTGATTGAGAGTAAAGAAACACAGTAAGACCTTAGAAGAATCTATTGAAGTATAAAGCTTTGTTGTAACACGTTTTAAATATTTCCAAGCTAGCAACTGGCTTTATTAATATAATGCCTTGAGATTTATCCTCTCACTCCCAATATAAATCCCATGAGAAAGCTGGGCTGATGGCTCTGGGGACAGAAATGAGGCTGAGGGTAGGAAAGATGAAAAGGTCAAGTGGTTACAAACATGGGCTTATGAGTTAGGCTGTCTGGGTTCAAACCCTGTCTCCTGCATTTGACAATTTATTTAAACTTTCTGTGAGTTTCCTTATTTGTAAAATGGAGCTAATAGAGACCATCTAGTGTAGTTGCTTGAGGATTAAATTTTTATATTTATATTTATAAAATATTTAGAACAGAGCTTGGCATATGATAAGTGTTCAAAACGTTATAGGAGAGTAGAAACCACACTCTGGGCTCTAGGATCATTCCTTGGTTCAACTAATCCTGGTGCTTTATTGAACTAAGGTTATTGGATGGCTTTTTCCAGGTCAATGTATTTGGAAGTTTCCACACAGGATCTTAGGTGTCTGTATATACACAGATACCTATATTAGAAAGAAAAAAATCTGTAAAAACAAGCAGATACCTGTCTATCATTCCCCTTGGGCATATATTTTTGACATGACAATGCCTTTTGAATTACTATCTAGAAAAATGATTTTATCTGTTAATTGACTATGTTCCATAAAAATCTTCAAGCACATAGATACAGGCACTTGGCTGTAATGTTGAAATAAAAAAATGTTGAAATAAAAAAATATGGAAAGATATTGGTATCCATCATATTTATATTCATTGTGTCCTAAGCTTTGAATCTACATTATCCTTCAAGTGGGCTTCCTAAAAGATTATTTTTATTTCATAAATCCCACTGAAGAGTTTTAGCTCTAATTTTTCCATGAATCAGTGGAGTCATAGGGATTTTTGCACATGAGGTGTCTTTCATCTCAGTTTAGTTCAGTGTTTTCCACATGTGTTTCTGAATACTAAGGAGTTCCAGAGTGGAGGATCCAAGTTCCCCAGGCATTCCTTATAGGACTTGTAACTGTTTAAATCTCAAGCCCACCTGCGAGTCAAAGTTGTGAATTAACCAAATTAATCAATTAATTAATCAACCAAAATAAATCAATGGTGGTTTTTATCTTTGAGGTCAAAGAAGATTAGGCAGAAATTATCAAAAACCCATTTCACCCCTTCTTACCCCTCAGAGAAATGGGAAGTATCCATGACTTACATATAAGACCTCCGAACCACTGATCTTGGATTGATTGATGGACAGATGGATGGATGGATGGATGGATGGATGGATGGATGATTTTTCAGTTGGGCTCAGTCTGTAGGCTAACAATTTTTTTGTTTTAGCCAGAATCTATGGGAAAATGGTATGGACAAAATTTTAAGAAAGCAAATTGAAAATAACCTATGCTTTAAGGGCTAGAAAATATTTTTTAAATTAAGGTTGAAAGTAACTTTTAAATCTTTCTGATCCAAGCTTGTTTTTTTTTGTTTTGATTTCATCTCTCTCCTTCACACTCTTTAAAAGATTTATTTATTTGTTTGTTTATTTATTTATTTATTTATTTATTTATTTATTTATTTATTTATTTATTTTAGAGAGAGAGCAAGCATGAGTGGGGGGAGTGGCAGAGGGAGAGAGGAAGCCGACTCCTCATTGAGTGGTGAGCCCTACACAGGTGCATGATCTCAAGAGCCTGAGATCGTGGCCCAAGCCAAAACCAAGAGTTGGATGCTTAACTGACTGAGCCACCCAGGTGCCCTTGGTTTGTCTCTCTTAAGAAAAAAATTGTATAACTATTTTTATAAGTCATGTATCATGTACCTTTGTTCAGCCCCTCAAACACTTTTTGAAGTATGCAAGTCATAAATGAATAATTAACTGCAATAATAGCCATAAAATTATGTGTAATAGGTAACAAATCCAGCAATAGCAAATGAATTAATGGTTTTCCTACAAAGCTCTAAAATATACAGTGGTTACTCAACACTCACCATTCAAAAATATGGCTATTTGCTGCCATTAGAGTGTTTTCAGTTTTCCAAGCCAGAGTTTGCTCAACACACACATTGCAAAGGCCCATCTAACCATTTGCTGTGTGTGCACAGAGGGTAATAGAGATGTGGGAGACCTGATTTGCCCCGGAGCAGTGAGAACTGGTCTCTAATGAACACAGCTGTTCCCATAACATTTTGAAATGAACTAACAGAGGTCATGTTTGGGATCTTTCTAGGTATAAGAAAAACTTTAAGATAAAAAAGAAAATACCACTGAACACCATGTGGATTGCCAACTGCATGGATACAGTGGGAGATGCCAACATCAGTTCTGGGAGGTCCTTTGTGTTGGGCTGGCCCACGGTAAACTTTGTGGCCACCTTCAGGTAAGACCGATGCCTTGGTGTCCTGTATCTACATGGCTTGAAAAGGATAACATTGAAATCTATTGTCTACCAAGCTGGTGACTCACTTTTTGACCTCCCATGACACTTGTTTTGCCTTGTACTTGGCCTAAGAAGGTGCTTATATCCACATGGAAACAAGTAGATAATGTATAGTGGGAACTACTGGAGTAATTTCCTTCAGTTTTGATCAATGGTTTTTCAAATGGGCTCTAGTAGCCACTTGAGGAGTTAGGAGTTCTAGTTCTGTGGAAGGAGAATCAACAGAGTGAGGTTCAAGGTCTCCTCTCCAAGATCCTGCCCTCTGATTCCCAGGGAGTATCTGCATTTTTAAATCACCGGAATAGATTTCTTGAGCAAGTACTATTAAAGGGTCCAATTAAATTTGAAAAATTGCTTTTACACTCCCAAGTTAATTCCCTTAACATCAGTATGTAATTATACAAATAAATTGATCATGCCGTTGGATACTAGGTTGCCTGAATTGCTGTGTACAGATTATCTTAGTTGGTGACGATCTAAAACAAAATATGATTCCATTGAGTAGAGTTTAGTTGTGTAAGACACATTTTTAGGCTGACAAGAGGATGGGGAATGTGGATCTCGACCCTGGATATCCTGAGCAGACACCTCTGAGTTTACAGGGATCATGCCACACTTGCATCTCTGTTTGAAACATCCACACCCCAAGCCTCATTCCTGTTTTATGCGGTTGTACTTAACACACTGCTTTCTTCTCCTCACCCCACTCCACCAAAATCTCACAGGTCATCATAAATGTAAGACAACAAAAATCTTTACAAGTTGTTAATTTATTAATCCTATAATGCAGCTGTTGAATTAATGAAAAATTTTCAAATCTTATTAGGAAGAAACATGTATTTATATCCTCTCTGCAGGTCTTCTTTTGCATAAAGATCATCAGTTCCCATTGCTTAATATCTTCTCCAGGTTGCAAGTGGAAGGAAAGAGTTTCAAATGGGAATTTTAAAAAAAAGGGAATATATAAAGTGTTTGGTAGGGGAGTGTCCAAAAAAAAAATTTCCCCCTAATAGGAGGAAAATGTGGAAGCCATTTAACTATTAGTTAAAAAGGCTGTATAAATAGATAGAAGGCACATATAACAACATCTGGCACCTAATGCTTTTGTTATTGATTATTATTACTGTTCTGCGGATTGGCATGAGTAACTAGAAGCTGTGTCTATGCACCTAGGCAGGTTGGGACACTAAATGGGCATTCTACTTTCTTGATGCGACAGGTCCTGAAATGGTGATGGAGAGGGTGGGGAGTAGTGTTGCTGGTAGAATTATAGAATGTGACAGCCACTGTAGACAGTTTGATGGCTCCTCAATAAGTGAAACACAATTACATATGACCTCCAGACACATATCCAAGAGAAAGGAAAATATATGTCCATGCAAAAATTAATACACAAACGTTTGGGGGATCCCTGGGTGGCGCAGCGGTTTGGCGCCTGCCTTTGGCCCAGGGCGCGATCCTGGAGACCTGGGATCGAATCCCACGTCGGGCTCCCGGTGCATGGAGCCTGCTTCTCCCTCTGCCTATGTCTCTGCCTCTCTCTCTCTCTGTGTGACTATCATAAATAAATAAAAATTAAAAAAAAATACACAAACGTTTGTAGCAGTATTGTTGACAATAGTAAAAGAAAGAAAGATAGAAGGAAAGAAAGAAAGAAAGAAAGAAAGAAAGAAAGAAAGAAAGAAAGAAAGAAAGAAAGAATAAAGAAAAAGAAACCAAGTGTATATCAACAAATATACAAAATGTGGAACAGGAGCTAGGGAAGGGAGAGTGACTGCTTAATAGACACATGTTTGCTTTGGGGTGATAAACATGTTCAGTCACGATGGTTGCACAGAACGATGAATATACTAAAGGTCACTAATGGTCAATTTTCTTTTATGTGTAATTTACCACAACCAAAAAAATGCTGGTAAGTGATAAGCCCACATGTGAATGAGCCTTAAGACATTTGCAACTTTGGATATTAAATGCTGTGAAAATTTTAGCAGAGAACATACTGATCTTTAGTAATTTTGCATCAGGGGATTGATCTTTCTCAGAAGATCACAGTGATGAAGAATACGGTTTTTAGGAACTAATTTAACATATTACAATCTGCCATATGTATAAAGAAATAAAAATATTACAGGTGTTTTTTTCTGAAAAAGATATTCTTGTTTCTGAGCCAAGACAGTTCCATCAAATTGCTAAATTTCTTAAATGTGATTTAATTTGAATGGTAATATTCTTTATATCCGAATAGCCCTTGCAGCTGCAGGAACACTCTGAGCTATAATTAACCTTTTTCCAGTTCTGGAAACTAAATATCAAAGTGGTTAACAACATGCCCGTGATCACATAGCTTGCATCACATAGTCACAATTAAGTTTTCAGATTTGAAATCAACTTTTCTTCCTCTTTAGGATCTACTTCCCATTGCTTTAATAGAGTCCACCAAAAGCCCAACTCTAAGGGGAGTACAATTTACACATCCACATCCCTTAACAACGGGCTCCTGATATTTTTAATCTGGAATGGTGATCTTAATATGTTAGTAGGAGTATTGTACGTTCCTCAATTTTTTTCTTCTCATTTTTTAAATTGCAGTTCTTCAGAACAAAAGGAAAAATGGCGTTCTTACCTTCAAAGGTATTTTGTCAATGTATTATTATAAGTCTTTAACCCATGATGGAAAAAATGTAGATCTCTTCAAAGCAGTGCCCCCAAACTATGTTCCCTTCCCTTAGTAGAAATTGTTACACTATCCTCCAATGATTTCTTATTTAATTGTACCCTGGCCATTACTACAAATAACCTGCTCTCCTTTACATGCATATATTGCTTATTTTTTATGAAATTCTGGTTATCACTCTCATCTTCCCCCGCTCTCCAACCTCATGATTATAGCTAACATTATTCTCAAAACATATATTAAATTTCCATAAGTGCAGTTTACCCTACCGAGTAATGCTGAAAGCAACTTCTAATTCCTACATTTGAAGGTGCTAGTATGCCCTCTGGTCTAGCTAGGCAGGAAAGCTTTGGTGACTGGATCTGCTGGTCAAATCTCACATGACGAGAGTGATCCATTGTTTTCCGAGTCACAGCTTATTTTCCTGAAATATTTTTGCATGTTTCCTTCTGACCCAAAATTTGGTTTTGCTGAGCTTATTTATATGCATTTAAAAATAACAAAGTACGTTGAAAACATGATCAACATAAATTGATTGGAAAGTAAGGTAATTTATCCTACTCTATTTTGGGTTACTATCAAATTCGATTAGGTACATCATGCTAGCCAAAGAGAAGGAGCAGCCAAAAAGCATTCTCCTCAAAATCTTCACTGAGAACATCAAGAACTGTGCCTGTGTGAGTATTTTTAAGACCAACAATTAAATTCTGAGTTCCTAATTCTGACTGAATGAAAAAGATGGAGATAGAGGTGGAGACACAGAGAGGGAGGAAGCAGTGAGTTGGGGAGAGAAGAAAGAGAGAGCAAAAGGTAGGAAGAGAGAGAGAATATTTAGAAAAGTACCATGAGGAAAAATGTATTTTCCCCCTCTCCATGTACTGCTTTATAGACCTAAAAACTGCGTCCTAGGTAATATGAAGCAAGAGGAATACATACTACAGTGCTTAAGCAAGGAAAGAGTATCGGATGTTAAGTGTCTATAACATTTCTCTGGATCCTTCTAATTGCTTATAGTGGCTTGTAATACAGTGATTTAGAATCAACCATTTTTTCCCCAGTGGCCACCACTTACATACAGAATGGTCTGGATTGTCTCCACAGTCCTTTTTCCCCTCCAGATATTTTATTTGGTATAACTATAAACTCAGAGAAAAGTTGTAAGTATAAAAGTAATACAAAAAGACCCCGTATACTCTTTCTCTAGATTCACCTATTGGTAACACTTTATTCCATTTGCTTTATCACTTATTTTCTTTCTCTCTGTCTATTACATGTATGTGTATACTTACGTTTGAGGGTCATACATATACTATGGCCCTTTTTCCTTAAACCTAAGCATTTCTTAAGAATAAAGATATTCTACAGTTATCACCTTTAGTGAATTTAACCTTGGCATAATACTTTACTCTGCCATTCCCATTCTCATTTTGTCAGTTGACCTCAATAATGTCTCCTTTCTAGTACAGGATCCACTTAAGGATCAGGTGTTTCATTGAGTAGTTATGTCAAATGCAGAGGAGTTTTAAAAAGTCTTTTGTTCCAAGGAATATCAGGATTGAATTGAACTAAGAGGGATGACACTTTTAAGGGATCAGCATATTTCTATTTCAATTTCTTTATACCGTGGGGAGAAAAAAATCAAACCAATTGGCCCAGTTTTGTGTGTAAAATTTGATTTCTGAAATTGTAGTACAGTAGCCAAGACATTTACAGTGATGAACAAGATACTTTGGGTATCTTTAAATGGCATTTTTTTGTGGTTGTTGTTATAGTTTGAAGTAGCTCTAGATCACACAAAACATTATTTGAAGGTGGAAAAAAAAGATATTCCTGGATAAAGCAAAAGCCATGCAAATATTTTGATCTGTTGCTAAGTGCAGGCTAGATGCACTGCATGAAGGAGAGAGAATTCTCTAGCAGCAGAGCACATTCTCGTCTCTGCCTTTGATATCAATTGTGGCAGTGGTTTACATTCAGAACTTTCCTTGGAAAATTACCTTGAATTTTTTAAAAATCAACTTTATTGAGGTATAGTTTGGGTGAAATAAACATTTCTGATGTTCTTCACCCATTATTAAAGATCCAGGTTTCCCACTGCACTGTTTCACTTCATCGTAGGAAGATGATTCTTAGCATTCCTTGTGCAAAACTGGTGCAAACAGATTTACTTAATTTCTTTTATCTGAATATGGCTTTATTTTTTGACACTGACTCTTGAAGGATATTTTTGGGGATGTAGAATTTTGTTTGCAGATTTTTTCCTTTTAGTCCTTTAGAGATGTCCCAGTCTTTTGCTCTTGATGCTTTCTGATGAGTAGTCTGTGATTAAACATTAATCCTCAGTAGGTGATTTGTCATTTTTTCTCTAGCTGCTTTCAAGTTTTCTCTTTATTTTTGGTTTTTAACAGTGTGGCTAGGAAGTACCTAAGCATGGTTTTCTTTGAATCTGTCCTATTTGACATATTCTGAATTTCTTGAATTTATAAATTGATGCCTTCACCAAATTTGGGAAATTTTAATCATTATTACATCAAATATTTCCTTCCTCATTATTTCTCTTTCTCTCCTTGTGACAGTTCCATTCTTTGCATATCAGACACTTTCACATTGTTCAGAGATCTCTCAGGCTCTGTTAATTTTTTCAATCTTTTCCCCCCTTTTCTTCTTCACACTGGATAATTTCTAGTATCTATTTTCAAATCACTGACTTCTTTTCATCATCTCCATTATGCAATGTAGCCTAGTCAATAA
This sequence comes from Canis lupus baileyi, assembly GCF_048164855.1. Taxonomy (NCBI): domain Eukaryota; kingdom Metazoa; phylum Chordata; class Mammalia; order Carnivora; family Canidae; genus Canis; species Canis lupus. The sequence goes on along the minus strand of NC_132857.1, from coordinate 25,040,664 downwards.
ATTTTTAAAAAATATTTTTTCAGATAAAAATTTCTATTTTTAAATATTTTTCCTCTCAAAAAAGGAAAAGTCATAAATACTTCTTATTTCTATACTAAGATGCCTCTATTTTTGTTTATTGTGAGCACATTTTCATTTGTATCATTGAGCATTATTGTAATAGCTGTTTTTGGCTAATAGTCTAAGCATCTAGATCATCTCAGGTGTGGCTTCAGCTCTTGAAAATTGATCTCATTTTCCTGGTTCTTCATATATTAAGTAACAGTTTGACTCATGAACAAAAACTAACTTTTCTTTTTCTTTTGAATTATTTCAAAAAATAGTTTGTTTTTCTGAAGTTATTTGTTTAGAGAGAGTTCCTTCTAATGGAATTTGTCTGTTGGGAGATCCTACAACATGCAGGAAAATATACATACATCCCTTGAATTACTATTTCAATGACTATTTGAATGACTATTGAATTACTTTTGGACCATCTGTGATATCAAGTAATTGCATTCAATTCATAGGAAGAAAAATACAATGAAAGGACAAGGAATGAATTATGAAAGAGCATCTTTTAACTTTGCTTTTAATATTTTCAAGGCCTGTGAGTGTCCACTTGTGCTGTTTCTTCTTTATGCACTGTTTCCTGAAGGACACAGGCCCCATTGCCTAAAAATGTTACAAAAACTGTATGCATAGTAAATGTTCTGGTTACATATTCTCTTATTTTAAAATGACTTTTGTAATTGAGATAGTTTTATAGATCCATCTCAGATTCCTATTAACCCCTTTCAGAAAATTTTCTGTAAACTTTTCCTAGTTGTATGGAGCAGTTTCTCAATGTATGGTCTGATAGAGAGCTATTATAAGTATCTACTCACTGGCAGAGTTGTGAATAGAACATAAACTTCTAACATTTCCAGTCTCATTTCCTAGATTCATTGGTTTTATTTGTCTTAACAGATTGCAACAATGGAAGTCTTAGTTAATCATGATGCCTGACAAAGAAAATACAGACTAAATAGTAGTTTTTAAAAAAAGTGTCTTTCATAGCCAGTTCTTATCTGATTTTACTGAAACCGACTATGTAATTACAAAGGAACTAAGCCATACTATACAAACACAACTCAGTAAGAGAGGAAAGTATCTAGTGCCTTCCTTTAATACTATCCCCCTCCCACCATTTTGGAAATAGCCTTATGGAGCTGAGGGTCACCCAAGTGCCCTCTTGGAATTCTCAGTTTTTCTCTTCCTTGCTTCAGCTGCTGTATTTTGTATGCCACAAATTCTTGGAGGGAAATATATGTTTTACTGACATGTTTCCTACTAGCTTCATGTTACATAAAAAAAATGAAAATATAATTAAGGGTTCGTGTTCTACACGTGCTTTACTTTGTCATTACCTGAAAACAAGCTTTACCTTTGGAGTATGGATAATAATTTGACAATTATTTGGTCACATGCTTTAAATCTAAAAAAAATTTGTAGCAATTTTTCTTATTTATTTTTTACAGTCCGTAACTATAACAGTGACAAATTCCGACACGGCAAATGACACTATCAACATGTTACTAACAATGCTGGGAATAACCGTAAGTTGCCTATAAACTATTTTTAGTTTACGAACCAACTTTGACTTTTGAGATTTGTGTCTGTGTGTGTGTATGTGTATGTGTGTGTTGTGCACCTCCCATCATAAGACAGCTGATTATTGTAGATAACAGTCATATTTTGTCCTTCCAACTTTAGAAATTGAAGGCAGCAAAGCTATAGTATTAGCTTATACATGAGTGCTATCTTATATTCCCATTTTAAATTTTCTGAAAATTCAAAGTCATAGCCTAAAATTGGGCTATAATTTTAGAGTGCTAATAACAACATGCAGTTTATTGTATATATTTTAAATACAGACAATAACAATGTTTCTAAATTTCTTTTTTTTTGTTTCTAAATTTCTAAATATTTCCTCCTCTATTGGACTCTTTTCTGTGTTTTCAATTCTGATACGTCCCCATCCCTATTGACCCTAGTTATCACACAAGGAAGAACTCAATCTGTTTAATGAATCCTAAATTACATGTTCTGTTGTACCTTTTGACATAAAGACTACATGGCTACAAGCTACCTCTGTTTGATGCAGATCCTGAGGATGAAGCAGCTCATACTCTTTAGGAACTGGTAAAGACAAAGACAAGTTCTGAATAAGACCATGGATCTGGGGCATTTGTACATAGCACTTTCATCTTGTTTGGGTTTTAACTGTCTGTTCTTTACCTTTTGATGGTGCTCGTGTGAGTTGCTGATATCTTTTTATGAAAGAGAAATATATTTGAGGATGAGGTTTTATAAGGGAAAAAAGAGGGACAGTGATAGATGGAGAGAACCAAAAGGAGCACTTGGAAAGCACAGCTTCTTATCCAAAATCCTCTGTAAATGTGACGTGACATAATCATAAGATTGTTTGTAAATTCTATCTGACCCAATGGTATAATAAAGCCCTTTAAAACTTCAGAGCAACTGGAATTTGGCAGAAGAGATCAATGATTTCTGTACAAACAACATTTAATAATACATCCAAAATAAAATTGAATTTATATGTACTGACTAAAGCACATCTCTACATACATTTCTAACCTGTATGATATATAAACCCTAAGTAAGAATTAAATCCTGGAAAAGAGAGTGAGTGGTTTGAGGGATGAAGGTGGGGAGATTGATTAATGATTTAACTCATTTTATTTCACGTTTGTGATTTTCTTTGCTTAAAGTGATCAATGTCACTAGGCAAAGAATTTCTATTTTAATGAAGAACTGGGGTTATTTGGCTTTATGTATACCTGATTTAAAGGATTCCAGCATGGCATTTCCAAACCCTACCCTACCTTATTAGCTCTTACTTCTTATTTGCAACACAATCTTGAGCAGATTTAGCTGTGTGTGTGTGTGTGTGTGTGTGTGTGTGTGTGTATCTGTGTCTGTGCCCATCCATACCTGTGACATTCCTTCATAAGGTGAAGGCCATGATTTTTAGTCAAGAGTCAAGGGCACATGGTAACTATTACCAATAATTCTATTTCAAACATTTTTTGTTTTAGTCTCCTGGAAGACTCTTTAAAATAGTTCAGCAATCTTTATAATTTAGAATTGTTTGTTTCAAACAATTGGGATTTCCAGTATTACTGGGCAATAATTCTGCTGGGAGTAATCGTTTTCTGCATCTGACATGTCTAGAGTCCTCATCCTTTCTCTCCCTAAAGTGGGGTTTGCCTGCCCCAAAGCCTGTGGCTGACTTCCCTCCACGATCTCCTCAAGGTCTCTTGGGCATTTGTCTCCTTTTGTTCAGGGCTGCTGAGCTATTGATGCCTCTCAAGTTACTTTGCTCAGGATTAGTCATAGCAGAGTATATGGCTCTCTGGACAACATGCATCTCTGGGCAGGGGCATTTGGAGACAAAAGCCAACACTATCCAAGGAGTCTAGAGACAGCAGAAGAGAGGACTCTGAGATGAGACTTTTACTCCGTAGTAAAGGGACACAAATCTCATTTCTTATGCCATGGATCACCCACAAAGTGAGGGGCTGGCTGTACTGTGGTTTCCCGGTCTTTATCAAAAATTACAAGAATCTGGGACAGTCTATTGGAAGTTGTGAGGGGAACTAGTTAACAAGTACTATAGCTACCTCCATGGACCAAATGCCATTTATCCTGGCCCCAATTCTTCTTTTTGGAAATACAGATATGCTAAGGAAATGTGTTCTTCAAGTACTGTGAAAGATTTGTTTTGACACCTAGTTCTTTTTGTTTCCAAGGGCTCTGAGAAAGACTTCCAGCTGTGGGTGAGTTCTGGCAAGGAAAAACTTCCACTAACTGGTAAGTGTCAGGGAAAATCTAAGATGGGATTGATTAGGTTCAAAATTGTAACTCAAAGTTTCAAAGTAATGGTTGTTCTTTCTTAAGCTTCAAAATCCTTAAAAGTGAAAATCACATGTTATATTCCCTCACATGTTTATTAAATAATTACCAGGTACTGTTTCCCAGGCATTGATAACATCTCTTCATTCAGCAGCTATGATTTAGTGAGGGAGAGAAATGTAAATTTTTGTTTCTACTTCTTGTTACCTGACAAACAGAGCTGTCTTGAAAAAGTGTGATTATTTACTATTTACTTACTTATTTACTCACTTAGGTATGAAAGCAAAATGGATGGGAATTTTTTTCCCATACATTTATTTTTCATATTTCAATCTTGAATTCTAGTTCCTAACTACTAAGAAGCCTCTATTTTGTGAGAATCCTCTAAAATCCAGTTATGTCCCTGAATCTGGTTACAGATATGTATTTAACACCCCTGCCCTGTGCCCACTTTTCTCTGCATCATAAAGAAAATGAGATAATCACATTTAAACTCCTCTAGTCTTCACTGATGAAATCGCCTGCACTTTGCTGTTTCTCAGGTTTTTTCCATCACTGATCTTAAGGTTATTGATAAACAGATTGCACCTCTTCTAAAATAGTTATTAGCACAAGTTCTCTGAAAAAAAATCTTTGGATTAGCAAAATTGTTTAGTGTTTCCAGTAATGGAAGGATTTTAAAAAAAGAAAAAGAAGACAGGGTCGGTAGCAGACCTTGAAGTATAGTAATAGATGGTAATGGTGACAATAATCTCTTCTAGAAATCTTAAAGCATTCCTTCTTACATGAAATTCTTTATCCTTGGGCAGCCCGGGTGGCTCAGTGGTTTAGCACCGCCTTCAGCCCAAGGCCGGATCCTGGAGACCCGGGATCGAGTCCCACATCGGGCTCCCTGCATTGAGCCTGCTTCTCCCTCTGCCTGTGTCTCTGCCTCTCTCTCTCCCTCTCTGTGTGTCTGTCATGAATTAAAAAAAAAAGAAATTCTTTATCCTTTTAATAAACCTGTGAAGCTATAACTCTTTTTCAAATAATCTGGAAATCTAAACAACCAATTTCCTTTTTTAAAAAAAACAACCAATTTCTTTCTGCAAAATATATATTCCCAGTCTTAGACTATAGAGTCACAAAGCTCATCACTGAGATCAAAATCCCCCAGTACCACTTCCTGTTTTGAATTAATGTTGATATCTTTGTAAAAGTTGGACAGGGGCAGCCCTGGTGGCTCAGCGGTTCAGCACTGCCTTGAGCCCAGGGTGTGATCCTGGAGAGCTGGGATCGACTCCCACATTGGGCTCCCTGCATGGAGCCTGCTTCTCCCTCTGCCTGTGTCTCTGCCTCTTTCTCTCTCTCTGTTTCTCATGAATAAATAAATAAAATCTAAAAAAAATGGTTAGCAGTAAAAAGGAAAAAAGCTAAATACTTATATATGTTTTAATAAAGTGCATTAATTTAGATAAAAATGATGTAGATGATAACTTTTTAGACTTTGAATAGCTTCACACACGAACGCAGCTCTAAGGAATCTGAAGAGCCTGTTGTTCATGATGATCCATTACAGCATTCAAAATGCATTTTTTAAACATACTCTCAATTCTCAATTGTGGATTAGCTCCTGGTTATCTTGGTTTGGTTGTATTGCTGTCATAGAAGCTTCTTTTTCCTTAATGGAGGGAAGTCCCTGTGATTCTTGTGAACATTGCATTTATGACGGATGAAAAGAACAGCAAAAGCTCCTTTAGGTACATTCAATAATAAATCTGAAATGACAGAATGAGAATTTTCATTCTATTCTTAAAAAATGAAATCCATATCATTGCATAGGGTCTTTGAGAATTCTCTAGAGAGGAAAAACAATTTAAAGCATAAAAGAGCAAAACAAATCACTTGGCAGGCAATTCTGGATGGCTGTGGGTGTGGTTTTCTATTCTCTAACCATCGTTTTACAGTTTGCTTCTGGGTTTCCCACTCTGCACACCCTTCCTTCTGATCATTGCCTGGCAGGACACCCATAGAGGGAGGGCAGCAGTGGGAGGGAACCATAAAGCATAAGGGCAACACATCCCACTACTCTCGAGTAGCTCTGGCTGGAGAATTGACAAAAGGAAATGAAAAAAAAATCTGTTCGACTGACATTCTGTTGGAGAGAATAGTGAAGATAGCAATTCTTTATATATATACTCCAAATATTTAAAAATTTATTAACCAAAAAATAAAAATAAAAAATAAATAAAAAATAAAAAATATTAACCACCAATGCTTATTAATATATTCACTCTGATAAGTTTGTGTGTGGACAAGCATTTCAAAGAATGAATGTAAGGCTCGACGGTGTCAAGTAATTTGCCTAAGATGTATAGATCTAGTTAGTGTCAAGGCACAAACTAGAAAAACTTAAACATTCTCAGAAACACAGAAAAAGTCAGCATTGTTTAATGCACTCATGAATATATGTATTTCATGTAACATGCTTTAAATTGTTTTCTCTTCTTAAAATCTTTCCCTTGGGCACACGCTTTCTGTAAGGTGTTCCCACAAGGGTGCATATGATGCTCACTCAGGAGGCACAGCCTTCTTTATCTAGAAGTCCCAGAAAAATACCAACATATACAAATAGGGTGATGCTTACACTCGTGGTAAGGTAGGTTTGATGACAGCCATCACCATCAGCCTAAATATTCAGGTTTCTTTCCATACAGGACATGAACATCCCTATGGAATTAAAATGAGCCATCTTCCATCTACTAAACTGCTGCCAAAGGAAGCAGAGGACTCCGTCTCTCCTTCCCCTACTCAGGAGTCCCTCCTTCTGGAGCAGAAGATCACAGACATGCAAATCCATTTCATACTGAAGCCCAGGCACCCAGCCCAGAACAAGCAAGGGAGAGGTGAGCCACTTGCCTTTCTTCAAGTGCCTTCCCTTGGCTCATGTCTCCATGCTTAAACACAATTCAGACACACAGTTTATTCTTTCTGGGTGAGCTTATTGTCATCAATGAGGAGGAACAGTATAGGAAAGAATGCAAACACTACCAAAAATCAAGCTTAGAAAAATTCAAAAGTCTGACATCAAGACCCAACTCATTTCTATGAAGGTTGTTTTCTTGTTTTAAATCTTTTGGGAAGACCATTAACTCCTGTCTTTCTCTATATCCCCAGAGCACTTTCAAGGCTGCCCTGAGCCATGCCTTGTGCTGAGTAGTATATCATATATTTAGTTTAACGAGTTGTAGGCAGCATCATTTATGTTAAAGTTGAGCAAACTGAAGCTTTAAAATGCTAAGCTTCCTCAGTGGCAGGACCAGGATGCTTCTGGTGCAGGGCTGGCACCCACATGAGTGGAGGTGGTGATGCACTCACTACATCCCAGAAAAGCCAAGTGGCCGAGTGTTCAAGGTTATTTGGTGAAATGTTCCTCATTTGTTTATCCTTCGACAACTTGGCTCATCTGCTGACTCTTAAAGAAATCAGTTATTTAAGCAATGTTAAGGTATCTTCAAAGGGAAACATTCACAGCTGAGCACTAGAAACTTTGAACTCAGCTTCTCACTGCTGGTCACCTTTTCTTTGGAAAGCTCTTCCTTCATAGGGAATGTTGAGTAATTAAAAATCATCTCTGGAAACTGGTGCATATGCATTCATAACCTCTATAAATGCATTCATAACCTCTCATTGTTTTGCTTTTCTATGATTTCTTTCAAGCCTTGTACTTGTGTGTAGGTGTATATTTACATATATGTTTGAGTGTGTGTGTGAGGAAGTGTGTTTCCACACTTCATTGTGGTTTAGTCTCTTTTCAGTAAATGTTCAACCTATTTAACCGAAAACATCATCTCTGGGTGGGTTGGTGGGGTATGACAAGAAAACACAGCCACCAGAGGGCCAGCATGTAATGACAACATCCCAAGGACCCTGACTGCAGCAAGTCATCCTTGAAGATGGCCCAGAGCAGAGGAACATAGAAGTAGGGCTCAGGCAGATTGTGTCCTGAGAAGCAGATCCTTTGGATGGTAGAACTTGAGCACTCAGAAAGCCAAAGAGGAAATCTGAGGCTGAGGGGAGACTGGCTGTGAAAGCAGAGGATTACCACACTCAGCCTGATTTGCATACCAAATCCTTCTAGCTTTTAAAATCAGATCTGACACCTGAACCCACTGTTCACTCCAGTAGAAAACACATCTACAGGTTCAGTGCCTCCTGATGCAGTGTAACCGGCAGTAACTGATGGCACAGGAAATACTGACCTTCAATCTGATCAAGTCCCAAAGTTTAACCATCAGTCTGAAGGATATGGGTAAGAACTTATCAACACCATGAGGATGCTGTTAGCCAACATCAGAACGAGGAGAGTTCTACAAATAAATGACTCAGTTTCCCTCTTCTAGCCACTACAATGAACACACTGTATAATGGCAATGGTGAAAATAAGGCTAAGTGAATTAAAATACACTAATCTCCCTTCTTCCTTAGATTCAGGCCAGAAGACCATGAAAAGCACTGTTTTCAGAGACTGGGCCTTTTGGTGGCGCGCTGGCACTTGCCAGAAAAACCACTGCAGAGTTGCACCATCTGCAAAACCACGACAACCATTGGGGTTTCCCTCACAGGTATCTGTGATAAGGACAACTTGCCCTTCCCAATACTGGTAGGTCTCAGTTTGGTCTTTTATTACCTTCCTGAGGAGAGGGACCTTGGAGAGGCCAAGTGTTCTCATGCAAACCAACCCTTAAATGGAGAAATCATTAGACAGACCCTGGCTTTGGCTGAGAAGCTTTGCTAGTGTCATTTGATTTACCTACTGCAGAGTCATTTGGCCAATACAACAGAACGACGTTTTGTCCATTCCACTTGTTTCCACAGAGACCCATGTAGGCCTTGTTCAGATCAGTCAAAATGGACTCTGTGTGCATGAATCATCTTCACATTCTGCTATTGTCTTCCTGAACTCACAGTAGTCGCAGGTCTCCTTCAACTGAGTCTACTTAATCTAACAACTGAAAATATCTTACCTAAGCATAAAGTCTCATCCTGAGGCATATATGAATCTGCTAATTCTAAAAGAGCATGTTAAATGACAGCCACAGCGTTTGGCCTGTGTTATCTCAAATCAGTGCACTGAATTTTCAGTGTGGAAATTTACTGAGTACCCAGTACCTCTGCAACCCTGCACTAGATTTGGGAATGTTATCCTAGGTGTGAAAAAATTTACCATGTTAGTTACATGCTTGCTACTACCCCAGTCCTTGCATCACAGCCATTTTAGGGGGTAGCTGGAACTATTATCCTCCACACTTTACAAATGAATTAGCTTTCAATATAGTTCGCATGTGCCCCAGGTCACACAAATGATCAGAATGATAATAGGTTTCCGATCCCTTGGTCTATCAGACTCCAGCCCTTATTATCTTTCTATACTGCAGGGAGAGAACATGAAGATAGAGCAAAAGACAGTGAAAGACTCATGAAAGAAATGTAATCAGATAATAAGAAGAGAGCATTTGAGGTTTTGTTTTTTTTTTTTTTTAAAGAGGAAGGGAAATAGAGATAGTAGGAATGGAGGATACAAACACTTAAAGAGGAATCAACAAATGGGAAATGAGTATGGCAAAAAGATTTGAAAACATGGGGAAGGGCATCTATGTAAGAGAATAAGGAGCCAAAACTGGTAAAGTAGGAGACAGGCGAGGATTCCACAAAGGCCTAGAAACACAGAAGTTTGATTTAAAAGGGTAAATTCAATGAAAAAATCTGATTTAAATAAGTGATTACAAAGTTTCAGTGTATGTAAGGTGGATTTTGGGTAAAACTATAGAGAGACATTGACTAAAGAATCTAAATTGACTTTAGTCTTCCAGCTCTAAAACCGTAAACCATCCGATAGCCTAGCTCTTTCAAAAAGGAAGCAAGCTTTTGCTCTGGGCTTGGGATATGAAATGCCATATACTCTTCTTTTTTTCCTACAGGATATGCTTTCCGTGATCAATCGGAAAGGACCACTCCTGGAAGGCATCTTCAGAAAACCAGCCTGTATAAATTCATGCAGAAACCTAAAAGAGAAACTAAATTCTGGGGACAGAGTTAACTGTTACAGCAAATCTGTTCATGTGGTAGCATGTGTTTTAAAGGTGGGGAAAGTTCTAGCTTTACCACACATGGGTAACTGAAGCTGTGATTGGTGTCTTTCATTACGATTGCCCAGGAACCAACATAGGCATAACTGATTAAGAACTTGTCAAACTGGAAAACACTTCATGAAATCAAATTTAAGGAAGCTACTGTAGGAGTTAAAAGCCCCATAAATTAGAAATACTTTCTGTTATCACCATGAACAGCCTACCTGAGGACTCCATGCAAAATACTAATACTAATATGACTACTAGTAATAATAATAAATTTCAAAGTATACACTGACACATACATAATATTTACCAAAGCAAACATCTGCTTTTGATGACATCCTCACCACGCTCCTAATGAAGGCAGTTTCCAAAAGAAAAATCATATGAAAAATTTGAGAATAGGTAGGGAATTTCACAATAGTAAGCAAATGTTTACTTTATGAGGAATACAAAAAGGCTCAGTGAGGTGACCAATCATTCTTAACCATCACTGTCTCCTGTTTCTTGATGTCTTTTACTTTATAACTCATGAAGGAAGGATTTTGCCATTTGTGTCTCCTTTCACCACATCCTCGGCATCCTTTAGTTAATATTTGTGATGTCTAGCCCACCATCCAAGGTTATAATGACATGTTAACCAGCTCTTGCTACATGCCAGTTTGGATAAATCGAACTTTTGGAGTAGGTGCAACAGACAAAAGTAGTTTGGAATTCTGGAAAGTCAAGAGATCGATTCAAGAACTAGATTAATTTGGAAATTATACAGCTACATCACAGATATCCTGTTCTATTGCTAAACCGTAATGGAGAAAGATGTGAGAACTAGAATAGAGAATTTAATCCATCTACCTTGGCACTTGCTAACAGTTATCAACAAAACTAAGTTAAGGCAGTAATGATGACACTCTTAGAATCAAGGTCATATTTGGTCCTTCCTTGTCACATTTGGTCTTTTCTTGTCCCCCATTTCTTTTCTTTTAATTTTTTTTATTATTATTTATGATAGTCACAGAGAGAAAGAGAGAGGCAGAGACATAGGCAGAGCTTGTCCCCCATTTCTGTTCAACTATATGAAAGATACCAATAGTCCCTGACCACTACTACATTGGACTACAGTAAAACACACCAGTAAATATATATATAGGCATCAAGAGACAGGGGAAAGAATGATGATACATTAGGTACTCAAATAGCATGATAAGTGTTGCCCTCTTGAAGGTGCACACATACAATTGATGTTTCTAGCAAGACTTAGTAGGATCCTTTCTCTTTCCGTGTTATAGGCACAGACTAGGAAGATGGTGACCACGTGTGCATAGAGTTCTTAGGCATTTCTGAAGCTTTCCCTACCTAAAGTTGACTAATCTTTGTGGAGAATCAGACTCTGCAACCTTGGCCTGAATAGTATCATGTCAAACTCTCTGGAGAATTGGCCTACACTAGAAATGAATACATCCTCAGGACCATCATGAGTTTGCCATTAGACTCTCTACTTTTGTACAGTACAGGAAAGGAAGAATGAAGCGATTATGAGAGTAGCTTTTGTAATAGTTTGCAGAAAAGCACACAAAAGTGCCATATGATAGAAGGGAGCTTTGTCCTCATTTACACTGAAGCCTAGGCTCTGCTTAGATGCTTTCATTTTTGTTGGAGAAAATCCACACACCTGCTTTTCACGTGCAAGTCAATAGAGAATCAGAGCAGAGTTCCATGTGGGTCACAGTTTGGGTATCTATGACGTAAGTAGAGACTGAACTGAAGTTTGCAACTGTTTTCTCTGTAATATTTCCAGTATCTATATTGCATATGTGAGTGTGTCTGTGTGTATTTTTCTTTTATCCACATAAGGATTTTCTTGAAAATATCGAAGGAAGTTTACTTTCATCCAAACTCTATGAAAAATGGCTTGGTGTTCTTAACGAAGTGACTGAGAAGGAAAAAATAAATGCAGCCCAGAGGTAATGATGCAATAATTACTCTACTCTGGTCATGGCTCAGAATACAGCCAATATACTATTAGGAAAATATTGGCTTCCTTCTTGCCACTTTGACCACTAAAATAACATTCAATGCCAAATAGTTTCGATTCTTCTCACCAATGGAGGCCAGTTTCAGAATACAAGCATGCCTTATGGCTATTATTGTACTTCTCCTGAACTTATTAACATTGACTCCTTAGTCACTGTACAACTTCTGAATATATGAAACTGGTACACAAAGTCAGTGGCCTGAGAGATGCCAGTGCATCAACAGCCAGTGGCATAACCTAAAGTTTGTCGAACATTTAACCAGAGAGGGTTAGCTCAGAAATTGAATTTGGTAAAACACTTTTGTGTACGTTCATGCCTGGAACTCTGCTACAGCAGGTTGCATACTAGATCTAGAAAGATGTTCTCTGCTTTCCGTCTCTATACTTCCAACTGCTAAGTGCAATGACTTGCCTTATTCAAAAGTGCATCTTTCTGACTTTAGGCTTCTAACACAGCTGCCAAAAGCGAATGTTGTTCTCTTGCGATACCTTTTCGGTGTGTTATACAACATTGAGCAACAATCCTCATCCAATCAGATGACAGCTTATGATTTATCAGTGTGTATAGCCCCAAGCATTCTTTGTCCACTTAATTCCTGCAGCTTGGAATTGGAAGACAACTTCATTAAAAAGGTAGAGAGATCTCTCATATGTGTCCCCTGGGGTTTAGAATCCATGCTTTGAATCTGAAATGTGTAGTAGTAATTGCGAAGGATCAGTTCTGAAAAGTGCACATCTTCATAGGCTTTCTTGGAATGGCAGAGTTTGCTATCCTTCTCTGGTGGAATATGGGAAGGGGTGTTGTTAAAGTGGGAAACGCAGAGCAGTTGAGTCGCTTCTTTCCCATCCAGGAGATTCAATACTAGACTGACTAAACAAAAGAGAGAGAAGAGTGATATAATATGATAGAAAAGACCTGGGCTCTGGAGTTTGACAAGGCAAGGTTCAACTCTCAGCCTGATCCTGGAGGGGGGAGCTTGTAACCTTGGGCAAAGCCATGGTTTCCTCATAACACAATGGTAACAAGACCCAGCTCCTGTGGTCGTTACTGGCACATCCTAGGTGGCTCGGGCACTATGAGCACCCATGGCTCCAAACACATTGGCTTTGCTCTGAAAGTTGTGGCTCATTTAGAAAAATACTTGGCTACTCTTTTGCCTCTGTTACATCAGACAGAAACTAGTGAGATATTCCAGAACATCCTAATGAAGCCACAGATGCCTAATAAGATGACAGCTTTTCCCCAAGCTCATGCCGAGAGCCAGCATTAAGCAAAGCAAGACATGAGAAGGGACTGTGGTTAGACAGACAGACATGATTTCCCCCAGCCCTGTGAGTTTTTACTCAAAAAAAAAAGAAAAGAAAAGAAAAGAAAACATCAAAAAAAAAAAATCCACAAGAATATCCACTTTCCAAAAACTATTCTTCCCTATTTAAGAAATGGATTTCATAGGACTTTGTCTATGCTTTTTACATTTTAATCAGTTATGATACTAAGTTACAATCCAATATTTTCTGGAAGCAAAATTTTACAAAATACATAAACTTTTAGAAGGTACATTACTTTGAAAACTATCCTAGTTTTAAAGATGTAACCTTTGGTATCACAATGTTAGGTATTAAATTAGGCAACAAATTAGGACTTTAGTCCACTGACTAGTAATATTTTAAAATCTGTACCCAAAGTACAACAAAAAGTATTACTCTTTCTTATTTTATTAGAGAACTTGGGTTTCTATATATTTTTATCAACTCTGAATTTTTCATAGAAGTCTTTCACATTTTTGGTTAGATCCAAGGTCTATAAACAAAATGTGACTTCTAACTCTTCCATATGAAAAAGAGCACCCCATTGTGTTCTTTTTGCATTACAGGCTTCTCTTGTACAGTTTTTGATCGAAAATTGCCTCAAGATATTTGGAGAAGACATCACTTCTCTCTTGGGAGAGAATTCAAAGAGTTGTCATAACAATGAGAAGGCTGCAGGTACTGTGAATAGTTTAATAGGCTTAGGGAGACATGGACAGCAAGGTTCCCAAGGGTCATGGCAGATACTTAGCCCTGTTCTGGAGCCCAGAGCATCCCCAGGGCAATGATTCCCAGCTGCTCCTTCTTCTGAAGACTGGCTAGCAGGTCAAGGGAGGTTTCACACTGTTGGAGACCCAAGAAAGCATAGAAACTTCCAGATGTTTCTGGCAGTATTAGGAGATAGCATGGTATGATACAGTGTTTGGGAATTTTTTTTAACACAATTTTAAATGGATCCCACATCTATATTATATGATATATGTAGTTAAACGTATAATGCATAAGTATTAATTTCTACTTATAATATATAAATGTGCTCTGGTTGAAACCAGAGCATGCGACTTTTATTCCTGCTCCATCCTCTTTTTGATCAGTGGCTCTTGAGGCACCACAGGATTCCAGTGCTCTTTAAAATGAGTTGAAAGGAACCAGCATCATTGAGAGAAAAGGACTTGACTTGATGTCAATCATCTCTCCAGAGTACAAACTCCAGTGCCCCCATTTATCAGATATACAACCTTTGGCCAATTACTAGCTTGGTATCACTCTATTCATGCCTAAAATGCTGGATAAAAGTAATGTCTAAATCTTAGAAATGTTGTCAAGATTCAATAAGATAAGGGATGTAAAAACATTTCTAAAAAGCAAATATTAGAACTAGGAGAAGTTCCCCTGAGACTAGTGCGAGTATTATTTGAGCCTAGCTAATCACAGCTCACTGGCAACACCCCATTTTTTGTAAAACAGAGTTTAGATTCAGAACCTGGAGACACACATCATCAATCCCTCCATACTTTTGACATGTCTTCGTTTTACGACATATACCTCATTGTGTTGAGGGAAGCCTTTGGACAATCCGTGTCATCAGGAATTAAGATGAGTCTAGTGCCATGTCTGAGAATATGCTGGTGCAAGACAAGTGTTTGTTTTTCATGTCCTCAGTGACAGAAAAACAAACTGTTGAATCCAAGCCAGTGAGAGTGATAGTGATTTCCAAAAGAGCACAACTGCAGAATGCTACCAAGTCCCCATGTGGTCCATCCACCTACATGTCTACAGTTTAGTAAGTTACTGAAGACTGGAATCTCCATAATGACCCTTGACACTTCCTCTTTATCTGTTTTTCCAATGAATGAGAAATGAACCCCTTCCAAGACCCAGCTATTTCCATTTAAAGTTTTTTCCTTGGTCCCATATATTCATATTGAGGAAATCTTCCCACAAATTATCTCCTCTATCTTCAATGCCTATCATATCCTATGACATACCTTTTGAATTGTATTGTACTGTGTTGTATACTTTTATATGGATAATAAAAATCATTCCATAACTCAGTAGTTTACACAACCATTGCTTTGGTTATGATTCACATAACACTTCAGTGGAGACTCATCTGTGCAGTTCTGGTCTCAGACTGGATGTGAAAGCAGAGGATTTCCAAACTCAGCCTGATTTGGATACCAAATCCTTCTAGCTTTTAAAATCAGATCTGACAGCTGAACCCACTGTTCACTCCAGTAGAAAACAAACATCTACAGGTTCAGTGCCTCCTGTTGCATTGCAAAGACAGTAACTGATGGCACAGGAAATACTGACTTTCAATCTGATCAAGTCCCAAGGTTTAACCATCAGTGTGAAGGATATGGGCAAGAACTCAACAATGCCATGAGGATGCTGTTAGCCAACATCAGAACATGGAGAGTTCTACACAACAAATGACTCAGTTTCCCTCTTCTAGCCCTGCAATGAACACACTGTATAATGGTAATGGTGAAAATAAGGCTAAGTGAATTAAAACACACTAATCTCCCTTCTTCCTTAGATTCAGTCCAGAACACCTTGAAAAGCACTTCTTTTAGAGACTCGGCCTTTTGCCAGCGCATTGGCACTTCCCAGTACAACCAGTGCACAGCTCTACTGTCTGCAAAACCAGGACAGCTCTTTGGAGTTTCCCTTACGGATATCTTTGATAAGGACATCATGCCCTTACCAATACTGGTAGGTCTCAGTTAGGTCTTTTATTGCCTTCCTGAGGAGAGGGACCTCGGAGAGGCCAAGTGTTCTCATGCAGACCAACCCTCAAGTGGAGAAATCATTAGACAGTCCCTGGCTTTGGCTGAGAAGCTTTGCTAGTGTCATTTGATTTACCTACTGGAAAGTCATTTGGCCAATACAACAGAACGACGTTTTGTCCATTCCACTTGTTTCCACAGAGACCCATGTAGGCCTTGTTCAGATCAGTCAAAATGGACTCTGTGTGCATGAATCATCTTCACATTCTGCTATTGTCTTCCTGAACTCACAGTAGTCTCAGGTCTCCTTCAACTGAGTCTACTTAATCTAACAACTGAAAATATCTTACCTAAGCATAAAGACTCATCCTGAGGCATATATGAATCTGCTAATTCTAAAAGAACACGTTAACATGACAGCCACAGAGTTTGGCCTGTGTTATCTCAAATCAGTGTAATGAATTGTCAGTGTGGAAATTTACTGAGTACCCAGTACCTCTGCAACCCTGCACTAGATTTGGGAATGTTATCCTAGGTGTGAAGAAATTAACCACGTTAGTTACATGCTTGCTACTTCCCCAGTCCTTGCATCACAGCAATTTTAGGGGAAGCTGGAACTATCATCCTCCACACTTTACAAATGAATTTGAAGCTTTCAGTACAGTTCGCATTTGCCCCAGGTCACACAATAGATCAGAAGCATAATAATAGGTTTCCGATCCCTTGGTCTATCAGACTCCAGCCCTTATTATCTTTCTACACTGCAGGGAGAGAACATGAAGATAGAGCAAAAGACAGTGAAGGACTCATGAAGGAAATGTAATCAGATAATAAGAAGAGAGCATTTGAGGTTTTGTTTTTTTTTTTTAAAGAGGAAGGGAAATAGAGATAGTAGGAATGGAGGATACAATCACTTAAAGAGGAATCAACAAATGGGAAATGAGTATGGCAAAAAGATTTCCATACTTGGGGAAGAGCATCTATGTAAGGGAATAAGGAAACAAGACTGGTAAATTAGGAGACAGGCGAGGATTCCACAAAGGCCTTGAAACACGGAAGTTTGATTTAAAAGGGTAAATTCAATGAAAAAAAAATCTGATTAAAATAAGTGATTACAATGTTTCAGTGTATGACTCTAAGGTGGATTTTGGGTAGAAACTATAGAGAGACATTGACTAAAGAATCTAAATCGACTTTACTCCTTCCAGCTCTAAAACCGTATACCATCACATAGCCTAGCTCTTTCAAAAAGGTAGCAAGCTTTTACTCTGGGCTTGGGATATGAAATGCCATATACTCTTCTTTTTTTCTTACAGGATATGCTTTCCTTTATCAATGAGAAAGGACCACTCACAGAAGGCATATTCAGAAAACCAGGTAGTATAAAGTCATGCGGAATCCTAAAGAAGAAACTGAATTCTGGAGACAGAGTGAGGCATTACAGCAAATCTGTTCTTGTGGTAGCATTTGTTTTAAAGGTGGGGAAAGTTCTAGCTTTATCCACACATGAGTAAGTCAAGCTGTGATTGGTGTCTTTCATTATGATTGCCCAAGGAGCGACATGGGCAAAACTGATTAAGAGCTTCTCAAACTGGAAAACACTTCATGAATTCAAAATTTAAGGAAGGTACTGTAGGAGTTAAAAGCCCCATACATTAGAAATACTTTCTGTTTTCACCACACACCACCCACCTGAAGACTTCATGCAAAATACTAATACTAATATGACTACTAGTAATAATAAGAAATTTCAAAATATACACTGACACCTACATAATGTTTACCAAAGCAAACATCTGCTTTTGATGACTTCCTCACCACACTCCTAATGAAGGCAGTTTCCAAAAGAAAACTCATATGAAACATTTGAAGATAGGTATAGAAGTTCACAATAGTAAGCACATGTTTACTTTATGAGGAATCTAAAAAAGGCTCAGTGAGGCAACCAATCATTCTTAACCATCATTGTCTCATTGTCTCCTGTTTCTTAGTGCCTTTTATAAGTCATGGAGGAAGGATTTTGCCATTTGTGTCTCCTTTCACCACATCCTAGGCATCCTTTAGTTAATATTTGAGATGTCTATCCCACCATCCAAGGTTATAACGACATGGTAACCACCTCTAGCTACATGCCTCTTTCGATAAATCTATCTTTTGGAGTAGGTGCAACAGACAAAAGTACTTTGGTATTCTGAAAATTCAGTAGATCGACTCAAGAAATAGATTAATTTGGAAATTATACAGCTACATCACAGATGTCCCATTCTATTGCTAAAATGGTAATGGAGAAAGATGTGAGAACTAGAATAGAGAATTTAATCCATCTACCTTGGCACTTGCTAACAGCTCTCAACAAAACTATGTCAAGGCAGTAATGATGACACTCTTAAAACCAAGGTCATATGTGGTCCTTCCTTGTCACATTTGGTCTTTGCTTGTCCCCCATTACTGTTTAACTATATGAAAGATAGCAATAGTCTCTGACCACTACTACACTGGGCTAGAGTAAAACACGCCAGTAAATATATATATAGGCATCAAGACAAAAGGAAAAGAATGATCATCCATTAGGCACTTGAATACCATGATAAGTGTTTCCCTCTTGAAGGTGCACACATACAATTAATGTTTCTTGCAAGACTTAGTAGGGTCTTTTCTATTTCCGTGTTATAGGCACAGACTAGGAAGATGGTGACCACGTGTGCATAGAGTTCTTAGACATTTCTGAAGCTTTCCCTACCTAAAGTTGACTAATCTTTGTGGAGAATCAGACTCTGCAACCTTGGCCTGAATAGTATCATGTCAAGCTCTCTGGAGAATTGGTCTACACTAGAAATGAATACATCCTCAGGACCATCATGAGTTTGCCATTAGACTCTCTACTTTTGTATAGTTCAGGAAAGGAAGAATGATGCAATTATGAGAGTAGCTTTTGTAGTAGTTTGCATAAAAGCACACAAAAGAGTAAGTTCCATATGATGGAAGGGAGCTTTGTCTTCCTTTCCAGTGAAGGCTATGCTCTGCTTTGATGCTTTCATTTTTGTCAGAGAAAATCCACAACCTGCTTTTGCATGTACAAGTCAATGGAGAGTCAAGCTGACCCCCCCTGTGGGTCACAGTTTGGGTATCTATGAAGGAAGTAGGAACTCAACTGAAGTTTTCAACTAAGTGTTTTCTCTGTGATATTTCCAATATATATTTTGTATTATATATGCATATATATGTGTGTGTGTGTTTCTGTGTATATTTGTGTGTATTTTTTTTTATCCACATAAGGATTTTCTTGAAAATATCGAAGGAAGTTTACTTTCATCGGACCTCTATGAAAAATGGCTTGGTGTTCTTGACGAAGTGACTCAGAAGGAAAAAATAAATGCTGCCCAGAGGTAATGATGCAATAATTACTCTACTCTGGTCATGGCTCAGAAATACAGCCAATATACCATTACAAAATATTGGTTTCCTTCTTGCCACTTTGACCATTAAAATAACATTCAATGCCAAATGGTTTCTTTTTTTTAATAATAAATTTATTTGTTATTGGTGTTCAATTTACCAACATACAGAGTAACACCCAGTGCTCATTCCGTCAAGTGCCCCCCTCAGTGCCCATCACCTATTCACCCCTACCTCCTGCCCTCATCCCCTTCCATCACCCCTAGTTCATTTCCCAGAGTTAGGAGTCTTTATGTTCTGTCTCCCTTTCTGATATTTCCCACACATTTCTTCTCCCTTCCCTTATATTCCCTTTCACTATTATTTATATTCCCCAAATGAATGAGAACATACAATGCCAAATGATTTCAATTCTTCTCACCCACAGAGGCCAGTTTCAGAATACAGGCATGCCTTATGGCTATTATTGCTCTTCTCCTGACCTTATTAAGTAGACTCCTTAGTCATTGTACAACTTCTGAATATATGAAACTGGTAGACAAGTCAGTGGCTTAAGAGAGATGCCAGAGCATCAACAGCCCATGGTATAACCTTAAGTTTGTCAAATATTTAACCAGAGAGGGTTAGCTCAGAAATTGAATTTGGTAAAACATTTTTGTGTACGTTCATGCCTGGAACTCTGCTACAGCAGGTTGTATACTAGATCTAGTAAGATGTTCTCTGCTTTCCGTCTCTATACTTCCAACTGCTAAGTGCAATGACTTGCCTTATTCAAAAGTGCATCTTTCTGACTTTAGGCTTCTAACACAGCTGCCAAAAGTGAATGTTGTTCTCTTGCGATACCTTTTCGGTGTGTTATACAACATTGAGCAACAATCCTCATCCAATCAGATGACAGCTTATGATTTATCAGTGTGTATAGCCCCAAGTATTCTTTGTCCACCTAATTCCTGCAACTTGGAATTGGAAGACAACTTCATTAAAAAGGTAGAGAGATCTCTCATATATGTCTCATATGGGGTTTAGAATCCATGCTTTGAATCTGAAATGTGTAGTAGTAATTGCAAAGGATCAGTTCTGAAAAGTGCACATCTTCATTGCCTTCCTTGGAATAGCAGAGATCTTTATCCTACTCTGGTGGAATATGGGAAGGGGTGTTGTTAAATTGCGAAATATAGAGCAGTTGAGTCGCTTCTTTCCCATCCAGGAGATTCAATACTAGACTGACTAAACAAAAGAAAGAGAAGAGTGGCATAATATGATAGAAAAGACCTGGGCTCCGGAGTTTGACAAGCCGAGGTTCAACTCTCAGCCTGATCCTTGAGGGGGGAGCTTGTAACTTTGGGCAAAGCCATGGCTTCCTCATGACACAATGGTAACAAGACCCAGCTCCTGTGGTCGTTACTGGCACATTCTAGGTGATTCAGTCACTATGAGCGCCCATGGCTCCAAACACATTGGCCTTGCTCTGCAAGTTGTGGCTCATTTAGAATAATACTTGGCTACTCTTTTGCCTCTGCTACATCAGACAGAAACTAGTGAGATATTCCAGAACATCCTAATGAAGCCACAGATGCCTAATAAGATGACAGCTTTTCCCCAAGCTCATGCCGAGAGCCAGCATTAGGCAAAGCAAGACATGAGAAGGGAATGCGGTTAGACAGACCGACATGTTTTCTCTCCAGACCTGTGATTTTTACTCAAAAACAAAACAAAACATCAAAAAAAAATCCACAGGAATATCCTCTTTCCAAAAAACATTCTTCCCTCTTTAAGAAATGGATTTCATAGGATTTTGTCTATGCTTTACACATTTTAATCAGATATTATCCTAAGTTACAACCCAATATTTTCTGGAAGTAAAATTTTACACAATAAGTAAAGTTAAGAAGGTAGGTTGCTTTGAAAACTATTCTAGTTTTAAAGATGTAACCATTGGTATCACAATGTTAGGTATGAAATTAGGTGACAAATTAGGACTTTAGCCCACTGACTAGTAGAATTTTAAAATCTGTACCCAAAGTACAACAGAAAGTATCACACTAAGTTATTTTATTAGAGAACTTGGGTTTCTATATATTATTATCAACTCTGAATTGTTCATAGAAGTCTTTCACATTTTTGGTTAGATCCAAGGTCTATAAACAAAATGTGACTTATAACTCTTCCGTATAAAAAAGAGCACCCCATTGTGTTCTTTTTGCATTACAGGCTTCTCTTATACAGTTTTTGATTGAATATTGCCTCAAGATATTTGGAGAAGACATCACTTCTCTCTTGGGAGAGAATTCAAAGAGTTGTCATAACAATGAGAAGGCTGCAGGTACTGTGAATAGTTTAATAGGCTTTAGGGAGACACAGACAGCAAGGTTGCCAGGGGTCATGGCAGATACTTAGCCCTGTTCTGGAGCCCAGAGCATCCCCAGGGCAATGATTCCCAGCTGCTCCTTCTCTGAAGGCTGGCTAGCAGGTCAGGGAGGTTTCACACTGTTGGAAACCCAAGAAAACATAGAAACTTCAAGACATTTCTGGCAGTATTAGGAAATAGCATGGTATGATACAGTGTTTGGGGATTTTTTTAACACAATTTTAAATGGATCTCACATCTATATTATACATGTTGTTAAGCATATAATGCATAATTATTAATTTCTACTTATATAAATGTGCTCTGGTTGAAACCAGAGCAGGGGGGTTTTATTCCTGCTCCATCCTCTTTTTGATCAATGGCTCTTGAGGCACCACAGGATTCCGGTGCTCTTTAAAATGAGTAGAAAAGAACCAGCGTCATTGAGAGAAAAGGACTTGACTTGATGTCAAACCTAGGTATTTGTGTATTGGCGCTGGCTCTCAATTGGTCCCCATGTCTTCCATAAGGTAGCTTCTCCTCCTTTCATATGGTGGAGGAAGAGTTCCCAGAAGCAAGAGGGACTTTTCAAGAGTTAATGTGGGAGAGGACTGTGCAAAGGACCACGCCAAAGGTGGTGGTTTACAAGATGAGGAGGCATTATTTCTTAAGACCACACATCATAAAACTCACAGCAGCACCAGTACACGCATATCCTTTCCTTCACTGGCTTTTCCTCCTCAGTTCTGTACACCAGCATTTCCTAAGGGGTATTCCAAGTAGGGTAGGAAGAATCTTTGAAATACTAACTCATTTATTTTACCTGAGATATTCCTTCCCTCATCCTTCTTCCTGTCTTAAGCTGCCTTAAGAGACAACTCACCTCCTCAGGGAATAGAAGCAAGAGGAGAATATGAGGAAAACGGTGCTCTTTGATGCTTATGAGTCTTAAAGACTTAGCTTTCTAGGAAACAGAAATGATTCATGGCATAGAGTAGAAGATTTACGTGGCAATCGCAAGGGGAAAAAGCCCAAAACCACTAGGTAGGTACATGGGATATCTGTACCATTTCCTGCATGGAAACCAAATGGAAGCAGAAATTCCTCACAGAACAGTGAGCTGACATGTCTAAGAACAATGGGGCCCTCTATGTCCATGCAGAGTTTCTTATACCTCAACATGGAACATGTATCTCCATCAGTCCCAGAAGAGTATGGAAGAAAAAGGAAGCCACTGGGTGTGAAAGACATGCCTCAGCAATAGGAGTACAGGCCAATTTCCCAGGACCAGAGAGCAGTCTGGACACTGCAGCGGCTATTTATATACATCAATGACACAGAGCAATCAGATAAGTGCACTTCACCATTTTACAACCTGTCTGGCACCAGAACACTCCAGAACAGACACACTCATGGGGGCAATTAAGAAAACCTAAATCTCTACCAGTCTCGGAACAGAGAACCAAACTGGACAACAAGTGAGCTATTTAGAACTACAGAACTGTACATTTCTGACTTATGCCAGTGTATAGACGGAGATTGCTATCAGTGCATATAGAATATATGATCCATGCATTGTTTTCCCTTTCCCAGAAAGGGTTCTCTCGTCAAATAGGCTTGGGAAATTCATATTTTCCTTTTGGAAGTCAAATGCACCAGTTTTTCCCAGATTTATTTGACATTATTCGACCCTTTTGAAGCGACCCCATTCATTAATGATCCTGGGAATATTTATTGCCTTGTGCCGAGTAGTATCTTATATATTTAGTTTAACTTGGTGTAGGAAGCATCATTTATGTTACAGTTGAGCAAACCAAAGCTTTAAAATGCTGAGCTTCCTAAGTGGCAGAACCAGGATGCTTCTGGTGCAGTGCTGGCCCCACATGAGTGGAGGTGCTGATGCACGTACTATATCCCAAAAAAGCCAAATTGCCCCGTGTTTAAGGTTATTTGGTGAAATGTTCCTCATCTTTTTATCCTTCGACAGCTTGTCTCATCTGTTGACTCTTAAAGCAATCGGTTATTTAAGCAATGTTAAGATACCTTCAAAGGGAAACATTCACAGCTGAGCAGTAGAAATTTGAACTCAGCTTCTCACTGCTGATCTCCTTTTCTTTGGAAAGTTCTTCCTTCAATAGGGAATGTTGAGTAATTAAAGATCATCTCTGGAAACTGGTGGTCTATCAATGCACTCCTAACCTCTTATTGTTTTGCATTTTCTATGTTTTCTTTCAAGCCTTGTACGTTTATGTAGGTGTATATACACATGTATGTTTGAGTGTGTGTGTGAGGAAGTGTGTTTCCACACTTCATTGTGGTTTAGGCTCTTTTCAGTAAATGTTAAACATATTTAACCAAAAACATCATCTCTGGGTGGGTTGGTGGGGTTGACAAGAGAACACAGACACCACCACATAGCCAGCATGTAATGACTACTTCCCAAGGACCCTGACTGCAGAAAGTCATCCTTGAAGATGGCCCAGAGCAGTGGAACCAGAGAAGTAGGGGTCAGGCAGATTGTGTCCTGAGAGGCAATTCCTTTGGATGGTAGAAACTTGAGCACTCAGAAACCCAAGGAGAGAATCTGAGGCTGAGGGGAGCCTCGCTGTGAAAGCACAGGATTAACAAACTCAGCTTGATTTGCATACCAAAAACTTATAGCTCTTAAAATCAGAAAAAAATAAAAAAATAAAATCAGATCTGATACCTGAACCCACTGATCACACCAGTAGAAAACAAACACCTACAGTTTCAGTGCCTCCAGATCAGTGTAATGGCAGTAACTGATGGCAGAGGAAATAATCACTTTGAGTCTGATCAAGTCCCTAGGTTTAACCGTCAGTCTGAAAGTTATTGGCAAGAACTCATCAATGTCATGAGGATGCTGTTAGCCAACATCAGAACATGGAGAGTTCTACACAACAAATGACTCAGTTTCCCTCTTCTAGCCTCTACAATGAACATGCTGTATAATGGCAATGGTGAAAATAAGTCTACGTGAATTAAAACACACTAATCTCCCTTCTTCCTTAGATTCTGACCAGAACACCAAGGAAAGCAGTGCTTTCACAAACTCGTCCTTTGGCCACTGTGCTGGCACTTGGCAGAACAACCAGTGCACAGCTGCACCGTCTGAAAAATCAGGACAGCTCTTTGGAGTTTCCCTCACGGATATCTTTCATAAGGACAACTTCCCCTTCCCAATACTGGTAGGTCTCAGTTTGGTCTTTTATTGCCTTCCTGAGGAGAGGGACCTCGGAGAGGCCAAGTGTCCTCATGCAAACCTACTCCAAATGGAGAAATCATTAGACAGCACCTGGCTTTGGGTGAGAAACTTGGTAGTGTCATTTGATTTACCTACTGCAGAGTCATGAGGCCAATACACTGAACGACGTTTTGTCCATTCCACTTGTTTCCACAGAGACCCATGTAGGCCTGTTCAGATCAGTCAAAATGGACTCTGTGTGCATGAATCATCTTCACATTCTGCTGTTGTCTTCCTAAACTCACAGTAGTCTCAGGTCTCTTTCAACTGAGTCTACTTAATCTAACAACTGAAAACATCTTACCTAAGCATAAAGACTCATCCTGAGGCATATATGAATCTGCTAATTCTAAAAGAGCATGTTAAATGACAGCCACAGAGTTTGGCCTGTGTTATCTCCAATCGGTGTACTGAATTGTCAGTATGGAAATTTGCAGAGTACCCAGGACCTCTGCAACCCTGCACTGGATTTGGGAATGTTATCCTAGTGGTGAAGAAATTAACCACGTTAGTTACATGCTAGCTGCTACCCCAGTCCTTGCATCACAGCAATTTTAGGGGGTAGCTAGAACTATCATCCTCCACACATTATAAATGGATTAGAAAATTTTCAGTACAGTTCGCATGTGCCCCAGGTTACACAATAGATCAGAAGCATAGTAGGTTTCTGAACTTTTGGTCCATCTGACTACAGCCCTTATATCTTTCTACACAGTAGGGAGAGGACATGAAGATAGAGCAAAGGACGTTGAAAGACTCATGAAGGGAATGTAATCAGAGAATAAGAGAGTATTTGAGCTTTTCTTTTAAAGAGGAAGGGAAATAGAGATAGTAGGAATGGAAGATACAATCACTTAAAGAGGAATCAACAAATGGGAAATGAGTATAGAAAAAGATTGCCATATATGGGGAAGAGCATCTATGGAAGGGAATAATGAGAAAAGACTGATAAAGTAGGAGACAGGTGAGGATTCCACAAGGCCTTGAAACATGGAAGTTTGATTTAAAAGGGTAAAGTCAATGAAAAAAATCTGATTTAAATAAGTGATTACAAAGTTTCAGTGTATGTAAGGTGGATTTTGGGTAAAACTATAGAGAGACATTGACTAAAGAATCTAAATTGACTTTACTTCTTGCAGCTCTAAAACTGTATACCATCCGATAGCCTAGCTCTTTCAAAAAGGAAGCAAGCTTTTGCTCTGGGCTTGGGATATGAAATGCCATATACTCTTCTTTTTTTCCTACATTATGTGCTTTCCTTATCAATCAAAAATGACCACTCACGGAAGGCATCTTCAGAAAATCAGCCAGTATAAAATCATGCAGAATCCTAAGAAAGAAACTAAATTCTGGGAACAGAGTGAACTTGGACAGTGAATCTGTTCTTCTGGTAGCATGTGTTTTAAAGGTGGGGAAAATTCTAGCTTTATCCACACATGAGTTACTCAAGCTGTGATGGTGTCTTTCATTATGATTGCCCAAGAACCAACATAGGCATAACTGATTAAGAACTTGTCAAACTGGAAAACACTTCATGAAATCAAAATTTAAGGAAGGTACTGTAGAAGGTAAAAGCTCCTTACATTAGAAATACTTTCTGTTTTCACCACACACCTCCCACCTGAGGACTCCATGCAAAAGACTAATACTAATGTGACTACTATAATAATAAGAAATTTCAAAATATACATTGACACATACATAATGTTTACCAAAGAAAACATCCTGTCTCTGATGACTTCCTCACCATGCTCCTAATGAAGGCAGTTTCCAAAAGAAAAATCACATGAAAAATTTCAGAATAGATCTAGAAGTTTACAATAGTAAGCAAATGTTTACTTTATGAGGAATATAAAAAGGCTCAGTGAGGCGACCAATCATTGTTAACCATCATTGTCTCCTGTTTCTTGATGCCTTTTACTTTATAAGTCATGGAGGAAGGATTTTGCCATTTGTGTCTCCTTTCACCAGATCCTAGGTTATCCTTTTGTTAATATTTGTGATGTCTAGCCCACCATCCAAGGTTATAACGACACAGTAACCAGCTCTAGCTACATGCCTCTTTTGATAAATCTAACTTTAGGAGTAGGTGCAATGGACAAAGGTAGTTTGGAATTCTGAAAATTCAATAGATCGTCTCAAGAACTAGATTAATTTGGAAATTATACAGCTACATCACAGATATCCCATTCTATTGCTAAAATGGTAATGGAGAAAGAACTGAAAACTAGAACAAAGAATTTAATCCATCTACCTTGGCACTTGCTAACAGCTCTGAACAAAACTATATTAAGGCAGTTATTATGGCACTCTTAGAACCAAGGTCATATGTGGTCCTTCCTTGTCACATTTGGTCTTTGCTTGTCCCCCATTACTGTTTAACTATATGAAAGATAGCAATAGTCTCTGACCATTACTACACTGAGCTAGAGTAAAACACACCAGTAAATATATATATAGGCATCAAGACACAAGGAAAAGAATGATCATCCATTAGGTACTTGAATACCATGGTAAGTGTTTCCCTCTTGAAGGTGCACACATACAATTGATGTTTCTAGCAAGACTTAGTAGGGTCTTTTCTATTTCCGTGTTATAGGCACAGACTAGGAAGATGGTGACCACGTGTGCATAGAGTTCTTAGACATTTCTGAAGCTTTCCCTACCTAAAGTTGACTAATCTTTGTGGAGAATCAGACTCTGCAACCTTGGCCTGAATAGTATCATGTCAAACTCTCTGGAGAATTGGTCTACACTAGAAATGAATACATCCTCAGGAACATCAGGAGTTTGCCATTAGACCATCTACTTTTGTACAGTTAAGGAAAGGAAGAATGAAGCAATGATGAGAGTAGCTTTTGTAGTAGTTTGCAAAAAAGCACACAAAAGAGTAAGTGCCATATGATAGAAGGGAGCTTTGTCTTCCTTTCCACTGAAGCGTAGGCTCTGCTTTGATGCTTTCGTTTTTGTTGGAGAAAATCCACAACCTGTTTTTGCACGTGCAATTCAATGGAGAGTATGAGGTGAACTCCGTGTGGGTCACAGTTTGGGTATCTATGAAGAAATTAGGGACTGAACTGAAGTTTTGAACTAAGTGTTTTCTCTGTGATATTTCCAATATATATTTTGTATCATATATACATATATTTGTGTGTGTGTGTGAGTCTCTACATCTGTGTGAGTGTGTCTGTTTGCATGTATTTATTTATTTTTCTAACCACATAAGGATTTTCTTGAAAATATCGAAGGAAGTTTACTTTCATCGGAACTCTATGAAAAATGGCTTGGTGTTCTTGACGAAGTGACTGAGGAGGAGAAAATAAATGCAGCCCAGAGGTAATGATGCAATAATTACTCTACTCTGGTCATGGCTCAGAAATACAGCCAATATACTATTAGGAAAATATTGGCTTCCTTCTTGCCACTTTGACCACTAAAATAACATTCAATGCCAAATAGTTTCAATTCTTCACACCCACGGAGGCCAGTTTCAGAATACAGGCATGCCTTATGGCTATTATTGCTCTTCTCCTGACCTTATTAACGTGGACTCCTTAGCCATTGTACACCTTCTGAATATATGAAAATGGTAGACAAAAGTCAGTGGCCTAAGAGAGATGCCAGAGCATCAACAGCCCATAGTATAGCCTTCAGTTTGTCAAACATTCAACTGGAGTGGGTTAGCTCAGAAATTGAATTCGGTAAAACATATTTGTATACATTCATGCCTGGAACTCTGCTACAGCAGGTTGTATACTAGTTCTAGTAAGATGTTCTCTGCTCTCTGTCTCTATACTTCCAGCTGCTAAGTGCAATGGCTTGCCTTATTCAAAAGTGCATCTTTCTGACTTTAGGCTTCTAGCTCAGCTGCCAAATGTGAATGTTGTTGTCTTGCGGTACCTTTTTGGAGTGTTATACAGCATTGAGCAAGAATCCTCACCCAACCAGATAACACCTTATGATTTATCAGTGTGTATAGCCCCAAGCATTCTTTGTCCACCTAATTCTGGCAGCTTGGAATTGGAAGAGAACTTCGTAAAAAAGGTAGGGAGAGCTCTCATATGTGTCCCCTGGGGTTTAGAATCCATGCTTTGAATCTGAAATGTGTAGTAGTAAATTGGATGGATCAGTTCTGAAAAGTGCACATCTTCATAGGCTTCCTTGGAATGGCAGAGTTTGCCATCCTTCTCTGGTGGAATATGGGAAGGGGTGTTGTTAAAGTGGGAAACACAGAGCAGTTGAGTCACTTCTTTCCCATCCAGGAGATTCAATACTAGACTGACTAAACAAAAGAGAGAGAAGAGTGATATAATATGGTAGAAAAGACCTTGGCTCTAGAGTTTGACAAGCCAAGGTTCAAATCTCAGCCTGATCCTTGAGGGGGGAACTTGTAAACTTGAGCGAAGGCATGGCTTCCTCATGACACAATGGTAACAAGACCTAGCTCCTGTGGTTGTTACTGGCACATCCTAGGTGTCTCGGGCACTATGAGCACCCATGGATCCAAACACATTGCCTTTGCTCTGCAAGTTGTGGCTCATTTAGAAAAATACTTGGCTACTCTTTTGCCTCTGCTACATCAGACAGAAACTAGTGAGATATTCCAGAACATCCTAATGAAGCCACACATGCCTAATAAGATGGCAGCTTTTCCCCAAGCTCATGCCAAGAGCCAGCGTTAGGCAAAGCAAGACCTGAGAAGGGACTGCAGTTAGACAGACAGACATGTTTTCTCCCCAGCCCTGTGAGTTTTTACTCAAAAAAAAAAAGAAAAGAATAGAAAAAGAAAAAGAAAACATAAAAAAAATATCCACAGGAGTATCCACATTCCAAAAAAATATTCTTCCCTATATAAGAAATGGATTTCATAGGATTTTGTCTATGCTTTATACATTTTAATCAGATATTATCCTAAGTTACAACCCAATATTTTCTGGAAGCAGAAGTTTACAAAATAAGTAAACTTTAAGAAGGTAGGTTACTTTGAAAGCTATCCTAGTTTTAAAGATGTAACCACTGGTATCACAATATTAGTTATTAAATGTCACAAATTAGGACTTTAGCCCACTGACTAGTAGTATTTTAAAATCTGTACCCAAAGTACAACAGAAAGTATCATGCTTTCTTATTTTATTAGAGAACTTGGGTTTCTATATATTTTTATCAACTCTGAAGTTTTCATAGAAGTCTTTCACATTTTTGGTTAGATCCAAGGTCTATAAACAAAATGTGACTTCTAACTCTTCCATATGAAAAAGAGCACCCCATTGTGTTCTTTTTGCATTACAGGCTTCTCTTATACAATTTTTGTATGAAAATTGCCTCGGGATATTTGGAGAAGACATCACTTCTCTCTTGGGAGAGAATTCAAAGAGTTGTCATAACAATGAGAAGGCTGCAGGTACTGTGAATAGTTTAATAGGCTTTAGGGAGACACAGACAGCAAGGTTGCCAGGGGTCATGGCAGATACTTAGCCCTGTTCTGGAGCCCAGAGCATCCCCAGGGCAATGATTCCCAGCTGCTCCTTCTCTGAAGGCTGGCTAACAGGTCAAGGGAAGTTTTACACTGTTGGAGACCCAAGAAAGCATAGAAACTTCAAGACATTTCTGGCAGTATTAGGAAATAGCATGGTATGATACAGTGTTTGGGGATTTTTTTTAACACAATTTTAAATGGATCCCACATCTATATTATATATGTTGTTAAGCATATAATGCATAATTATTAATTTCTACTTATAATATATAAATGTGCTCTGGTTGAAACCAGAGCAGGGGGGTTTTATTCCTGCTCCATCCTCTTTTTGATCAATGGCTCTTGAGGCACCACAGGATTCTGGTGCTCTTTAAAATGAGTTGAAAAGAACCAGCGTCATTGAGAGAAAAGGACTTGACTTGATGTCAAACCTAGGTATTTGTGTATTGGTGCTGGCTCTCAATTGGTCCCCATGTCTTCAATAAGGTAGCTTCTCCTCCTTTCATATGGTGGAGGAAGAGTTCCCAGAAGCAAGAGGGACTTTTCAAGAGTTAATGTGGGAGAGGACTGTGCAAAGGACCACGCCAAAGGTGGTGGTTTACAAGATGAGGAGGCTTTATTTCTTAAGACCACACATCATAAAACTCACAGCAACACCATTACACACATATCCTTTCCTTCACTGGCTTTTCCTCCTCAGTTCTGTACACCAGCATTTCCTAAGGAGTATTCCAAGTAGGGTAGGAAGAATCTTTGAAATACTAACTCATTTATTTTACCTGAGATATTCCTTCCCTCATCCTTCTTCCTGTCTTAAGCTGCCTTAAGAGACAACTCACCTCCTCAGGGAATAGAAGCAAGAGGAGAATATGAGGAAAACGGTGCTCTTTGATGCTTATGAGTCTTAAAGACTTAGCTTTCTAGGAAACAGAAATGATTCATGGCATAGAGTAGAAGATTTAGGTGGCAATCCCAAGGGGAAAAAGCCCAAAACCACTAGGTAGGTACATGGGATATCTGCACCATTTCCTGCATGGAAACCAAATGGAAGCAGAAATTCCTCACAGAACAGCGAGCTGACATGTCTAAGAACAATGGGACCCTCTATGTCCATGCAGAGTTTCTTATACCTCAACATGGAACATGTATCTCCTTCAGTCCCAGAAGAGTATGGAAGAAAAAGAAAGTCACTGGGTGTGAAAGACATGCCTCAGCAATAGGAGTACAGGTCAATTTCCCAGGACCAGAGAGCAGTCTGGACCCCGCAGCGGCTATTTATATACATCAATGACACAGAGCAATCAGATAAGTGGCACTTCACCATTTTACAACCTGTCTGGCACCAGAACACTCCAGAACAGACACACTCATGGGGGCAATTAAGAAAACCTAAATCTCTACCAGTCTCGGAACAGAGAATCAAACTGGACAACAAGTGAGCTATTTAGAACTACAGAACTGTACATTTCTGACTTATGCCAGTGTATAGACGGAGATTGCTATCAGTGCATATAGAATATATGATCCATGCATTGTTTTCCCTTTCCCAGAAAGGGTTCTCTCGTCAAATAGGCTTGGGAAATTCATATTTTCCTTTTGGAAGTCAAATGCACCAGTTTTTCCCAGATTTATTTGACATTATTCGACCCTTTTGCAGCGACCCCATTCATTAATGATCCTGGAAATATTTATTGCCTTGTGCCGAGTAGTATCTTATATATTTAGTTTAACTTGGTGTAGGCAGCATCATTTATGTTACAGTTGAGCAAACCAAAGCTTTAAAATGCTGAGTTTCGGGATCCCTGGGTGGCGCAGTGGTTTGGCGCCTGCCTTTGGCCCAGGGCGCGATCCTGGAGACCCGGGATCGAATCCCACATCGGGCTCCCGGTGCATGGAGCCTGCTTCTCCCTCTGCCTGTGTCTCTGCCTCTGTCTCTCTCTCTGTAACTATCATAAATAAATAAAAATTAAAAAAAATAAATAAAATAAAATGCTGAGCTTCCTAAGTGGCAGAACCAGGATGCTTCTGGTGCAGTGCTGGCCCCACACGAGTGGAGGTGCTGATGCACGTACTATATCCCAAAAAAGCCAAATTGCCCAGTGTTTAAGGTTATTTGGTGAAATGTTCCTCATCTTTTTATCCTTCGACAGCTTGTCTCATCTGTTGACTCTTAAAGCAATCGGTTATTTAAGAAATGTTAAGATATCTTCAAAGGGAAACATTCACAGCTGAGCAGTAGAAATTTGAACTCAGCTTCTCGCTGCTGATCTCCTTTTCTTTGGAAAGTTCTTCCTTCAATAGGGAATGTTGAGTAATTAAAAATCATCTCTGGAAACTGGTGGTCTATCAATGCACTCCTAACCTCTTATTGTTTTGCATTTTCTATGTTTTCTTTCAAGCCTTGTACGTTTATGTAGGTGTATATACACATGTATGTTTGAGTGTGTGTGTGAGGAAGTGTGTTTCCACACTTCATTGTGGTTTAGGCTCTTTACAGTAAATGTTAAACATATTTAACCAAAAACATCATCTCTGGGTGGGTTGGTGGGGTTGACAAGAGAACACAGACACCACCACATAGCCAGCATGTAATGACTACTTCCCAAGAACCCTGACTGCAGAAAGTCATCCTTGAAGATGGCCCAGAGCAGTGGAACCAGAGAAGTAGGGGTCAGGCAGATTGTGTCCTGAGAGGCAATTCCTTTGGATGGTAGAAACTTGAGCACTCAGAAACCCAAGGAGAGAATCTGAGGCTGAGGGGAGCCTGGTTGTGAAAGCACAGGATTAACAACCTAGCTTGATTTGCATACCAAAAACTTATAGCTCTTAAAATCAGAAAAAAATAAAAAAATAAAATCAGATCTGATACCTGAACCCACTGATCACACCAGTAGAAAACAAACACCTACAGTTTCAGTGCCTCCAGATCAGTGTAATGGCAGTAACTGATGGCAGAGGAAATAATCACTTTGAGTCTGATCAAGTCCCTAGGTTTAACCGTCAGTCTGAAAGTTATTGGCAAGAACTCATCAATGCCATGAGGATGCTGTTAGCCAACATCAGAACATGGAGAGTTCTACACAACAAATGACTCAGTTTCCCTCTTCTAGCCTCTACAATGAACATGCTGTATAATGGCAATGGTGAAAATAAGTCTACGTGAATTAAAACACACTAATCTCCCTTCTTCCTTAGATTCTGTACAGAACACCAAGGAAAGCAGTGCTTTCACAAACTCGTCCTTTGGCCACTGTGCTGGCACTTGGCAGAACAACCAGTGCACAGCTGCACCGTCTGAAAAATCAGGACAGCTCTTTGGAGTTTCCCTCACGGATATATTTCATAAGGACAACTTCCCGTTCCCAATACTGGTAGGTCTCAGTTTGGTCTTTTATTGCCTTCCTGAGGAGAGGGACCTCGGAGAGGCCAAGTGTCCTCATGCAAACCTACTTAAATGGAGAAATCATTAGACAGCACCTGGCTTTGGGTGAGAAACTTGGTAGTGTCATTTGATTTACCTACTGCAGAGTCATGAGGCCAATACACTGAACGACGTTTTGTCCATTCCACTTGTTTCCACAGAGACCCATGTAGGCCTGTTCAGATCAGTCAAAATGGACTCTGTGTGCATGAATCATCTTCACATTCTGCTGTTGTCTTCCTAAACTCACAGTAGTCTCAGGTCTCTTTCAACTGAGTCTACTTAATCTAACAACTGAAAACATCTTACCTAAGCATAAAGACTCATCTGGAGGCATATATGAATCTGCTAATTCTAAAAGAGGATGTTAAATGACAGCCAGAATTTGGCCTGTGTTATCTCCAATCGGTGTACTGAATTGTCAGTATGGAAATTTGCAGAGTACCCAGGACCTCTGCAATGCTGCACTAGATTTGGGAATGTTATCCTAGTGGTGAAGAAATTAACCACGTTAGTTACATGCTAGCTGCTACCCCAGTCCTTGCATCACAGCAATTTTAGGGGGTAGCTAGAACTATCATCTTCCACACATTATAAATGGATTAGAAAATTTTCAGTACAGTTCGCATGTGCCCCAGGTAACACAGTAGATCAGAAGCATAGTAGGTTTCTGAACCTTAGGTCCATCTGACTCCAGCGCTTATATCTTTCTACACTGTAGGGAGAGGACATGAAGATAGAGCAAAGGACGTTGAAAGACTCATGAAGGGAATGTAATCAGAGAATAAGAGAGTATTTGAGCTTTTCTTTTAAAGAGGAAGGGAAATAGAGATAGTAGGAATGGAGGATACAATCACTTAAAGAGGAATCAACAAATGGGAAATGGGTATAGAAAAAGATTTCCATATATGGGGAAGAGCATCTATGGAAGGGAATAATGAGAAAAGACTGATAAAGTAGGAGACAGGTGAGGATTCCACAAGGCCTTGAAACACGGAAGTTTGATTTAAAAGGGTAAAGTCAATGAAAAAAATCTGATTTAAATAAGTGATTACAAAGTTTCAGTGTATGTAAGGTGGATTTTGGGTAAAACTATAGAGAGACATTGACTAAAGAATCTAAACTGACTTTACTTCTTGGAGCTCTAAAACTGTATACCATCCGATAGCCTAGCTCTTTCAAAAAGGAAGCAAGCTTTTGCTCTGGGCTTGGGATATGAAATGCCATATACTCTTCTTTTTTTCCTACATTATGTGCTTTCCTTATCAAATCAAAAATGACCACTCATGGAAGGCATCTTCAGAAAATCAGCCAGTATAAAATCATGCAGAATCCTAAAAAAGAAACTAAATTCTGGGAACAGAGTGAACTTGGACAGTGAATCTGTTCTTCTGGTAGCATCTGTTTTAAAGGTGGGGAAAGTTCTAGCTTTATCCACACATGAGTTACTCAAGCTGTGATGGTGTCTTTCATTATGATTGCCCAAGAAAAAACATAGGCATAACTGATTAAGAACTTGTCAAACTGGAAAACACTTCATGAAATCAAAATTTAAGGAAGCTACTGTAGAAGGTAAAAGCTCCTTACATTAGAAATAGTTTCTGTTTTCACCAAACACCTCTCACCTGAGGACTCCATGCAAAAGACTAATACTAATGTGACTACTATAATAATAAGAAATTTCAAAATACACATTAACACATACATAATGTTTACCAAAGAAAACATCCTGTCTCTGATGACTTCCTCACGATGCTCCTAATGAAGGCAGTTTCCAAAAGAAAAATCACATGAAAAATTTGAGAATAGATCTAGAAGTTTACAATAGTAAGCAAATGTTTACTTTATGAGGAATATAAAAAGGCTCAGTGAGGCGACCAATCATTGTTAACCATCATTGTCTCCTGTTTCTTGATGCCTTTTACTTTATAAGTCATGGAGGAAGGATTTTGCCATTTGTGTCTCCTTTCACCAGATCCTAGGTATCCTTTTGTTAATATTTGTGATGTCTAGCCCACCATCCAAGGTTGTAACGACACAGTAACCAGCTCTAGCTACATGCCTCTTTTGATAAATCTAACTTTAGGAGTAGGTGCAACGGACAAAGGTAGTTTGGAATTCTGAAAATTCAGTAGATCGACTCAAGAACTAGATTAATTTGGAAATTATACAGCTACATCACAGATATCCCATTCTATTGCTAAAATGGTAATGGAGAAAGAACTGAAAACTAGAACAAAGAATTTAATCCATCTACCTTGGCACTTGCTAACAGCTCTGAACAAAACTATATTAAGGCAGTTATTATGGCACTCTTAGAACCAAGGTCATATTTGGTCCTTTCTTGTCGCAAGTGGTCTTTCCTTGCCCCCCATTACTGTTCAACTATACGATAAATAGCAATAGTCCCTGACCACTACTACACTGGGCTAGAGTAAAACACACCAGTAAATATATATATAGGCATCAAGACACAGGGGAAAGAATGATGATACATTAGGTACTCGAATAGCATGAGAAGTGTTGCCCTCTTGAAGGTGCACACCTGCAATTGATGTTTCTAGCAAGGTTTAGTAGGGTCTTTTCCATTTCCATGTTATAGGCACAGACTAGGAAGATGGTGACCACGTGTGCATAGAGTTCTTAGACATTTCTGAAGCTTTCCCTACCTAAAGTTGACTAATCTTTGTGGAGAATCAGACTCTGCAACCTTGGCCTGAATAGTATCATGTCAAACTCTCTGGAGAATTGGTCTACACTAGAAATGAATACATCCTCAGGACCATCATGAGTTTGCCATTAGACTCTCTACTTTTGTACAGTTAAGGAAAGGAAGAATGAAGCAATGATGAGAGTAGCTTTTGTAGTAGTTTGCAAAAAAGCACACAAAAGAGTAAGTGCCATATGATAGAAGGGAGCTTTGTCTTCCTTTCCACTGAAGCGTACGCTCTGCTTTGATGCTTTCGTTTTTGTTGGAGAAAATCCACAACCTGTTTTTGCACATGCAAGTCAATGGAGAGTATGAGGTGAACTCCGTGTGGGTCACAGTTTGGGTATCTATGAAGAAATTAGGGACTGAACTGAAGTTTTGAACTAAGTGTTTTCTCTGTGATATTTCCAATATATATCTTTTATCATATATACATATATTTGTGTGTGTGTGAGTCTCTACATCTCTGTGAGTGTGTCTGTTTGCATGTATTTATTTATTTTTCTATCCACATAAGGATTTTCTTGAAAATATCGAAGGAAGTTTACTTTCATCGGAACTCTATGAAAAATGGCTTGATGTTCTTGACGAAGTGACTGAGGAGGAGAAAATAAATGCAGCCCAGAGGTAATGATGCAATAATTACTCTACTCTGGTCATGGCTCAGAAATACAGCCAATATACTATTAGGAAAATATTGGCTTCCTTCTTGCCACTTTGACCACTAAAATAACATTCAATGCCAAATAGTTTCAATTCTTCACACCCACGGAGGCCAGTTTCAGAATACAGGCATGCCTTATGGCTATTATTGCTCTTCGTCTGACCTTATTAACGTGGATTCCTTAGCCATTGTACACCTTCTGAATATATGAAAATGGTAGACAAAAGTCAGTGGCCTAAGAGAGATGCCAGAGCATCAACAGCCCATGGTATAACCTTCAGTTTGTCAACATTCAACCGGAGTGGGTTAGCTCAGAAATTGAATTCGGTAAAACATATTTGTATACATTCATGCCTGGAACTCTGCTACAGCAGGTTGTATACTAGATCTAGTAAGATGTTCTCTGCTCTCTGTCTCTATACTTCCAGCAGCTAAGTGCAATGACTTGCCTTATTCAAAAGTACATCTTTCTGACTTTAGGCTTCTAGCTCAGCTGCCAAATGTGAATGTTGTTGTCTTGCGGTACCTTTTTGGAGTGTTATACAGCATTGAGCAAGAATCCTCACCCAACCAGATAACACCTTATGATTTATCAGTGTGTATAGCCCCAAGCATTCTTTGTCCACCTAATTCTGGCAGCTTGGAATTGGAAGAGAACTTCGTAAAAAAGGTAGGGAGAGCTCTCATATGTGTCCCCTGGGGTTTAGAATCCATGCTTTGAATCTGAAATGTGTAGTAGTAAATTGGATGGATCAGTTCTGAAAAGTGCACATCTTCATAGGCTTCCTTGGAATGGCAGAGTTTGCCATCCTTCTCTGGTGGAATATGGGAAGGGGTGTTGTTAAAGTGGGAAACACAGAGCAGTTGAGTCACTTCTTTCCCATCCAGGAGATTCAATACTAGACTGACTAAACAAAAGAGAGAGAAGAGTGATGTAATATGGTAGAAAAGACCTGGGCTCTAGAGTTTGACAAGCCAAGGTTCAAATCTCAGCCTGATCCTTGAGGGGGGGAGCTTGTAAACTTGGGCGAAGGCATGGTTTCCTCATGACACAATGGTAACAAGACCTAGCTCCTGTTGTCGTTACTGGCACATCCTAGGTGTCTCGGGCACTATGAGCACCCATGGCTCCAAACACATTGGCTTTGCTCTGCAAGTTGTGGCTCATTTAGAAAAATACTTGGCTAC
Organism: Canis lupus baileyi; assembly: GCF_048164855.1. Classification (NCBI taxonomy): domain Eukaryota; kingdom Metazoa; phylum Chordata; class Mammalia; order Carnivora; family Canidae; genus Canis; species Canis lupus. The sequence goes on along the minus strand of NC_132857.1, from coordinate 25,002,115 downwards.
TCTTTTGCCTCTGCTACATCAGACAGAAACTAGTGAGATATTCCAGAACATCCTAATGAAGCCACACATGCCTAATAAGATGGCAGCTTTTCCCCAAGCTCATGCTGAGAGCCAGCATTAGGCAAAGCAAGACCTGAGAAGGGACTGCAGTTAGACAGACAGACATGTTTTCTCCCCAGCCCTGTGAGTTTTTACTCAAAAAAAAAAAAAGAAAAGAAAAGAAAAGAGAAAGAAAAAGAAAACATCAAAAAAAATCCACAGGAATATCCACATTCCAAAAAATATTCTTCCCTATTTAAGAAATGGATTTCATAGGATTTTGTCTATGCTTTATACATTTTAATCAGATATTATCCTAAGTTACAACCCAATATTTTCTGGAAGCAAAAGTTTACAAAATAAGTAAACTTTAAGAAGGTAGGTTACTTTGAAAGCTATCCTAGTTTTAAAGATGTAACCACTGGTATCACAATATTAGTTATTAAATGCCACAAATTAGGACTTTAGCCCACTGACTAGTAGTATTTTAAAATCTGTACTCAAAGTACAACAGAAAGTATCATTCTTTCTTATTTTATTAGAGAACTTGGGTTTCTATATATTTTTATCAACTCTGAAGTTTTCATAGAAGTCTTTCACATTTTTGGTTAGATCCAAGGTCTATAAACAAAATGTGACTTCTAACTCTTCCATATGAAAAAGAGCACCCCATTGTGTTCTTTTTTGCATTACAGGCTTCTCTTATACAGTTTTTGTATGAAAATTGCCTCGGGATATTTGGAGAAGACATCACTTCTCTCTTGGGAGAGAATTCAAAGAGTTGTCATAACAATGAGAAGGCTGCAGGTACTGTGAATAGTTTAATAGGCTTTAGGGAGACACAGACAGCAAGGTTGCCAGGGGTCATGGCAGATACTTAGCCCTGTTCTGGAGCCCAGAGCATCCCCAGGGCAATGATTCCCAGCTGCTCCTTCTCTGAAGGCTGGCTAACAGGTCAAGGGAAGTTTTACACTGTTGGAGACCCAAGAAAGCATAGAAACTTCAAGACGTTTCTGGCAGTATTAGGAGATAGCATGGTATGATACAGTGTTTGGGATTTTTTTAAACACATTTTTAAATGGATCCCACATCTATATATATGATATATGTAGTTAAACATATAATGCATAATTATTTATTTCTACTTATAATATATAAATGTGCTCTGGTTGAAACCAGAGCACGGGACTTTTATTCCTGCTCCATCCTCTTCTTGATCAGTGGCTCTTGAGGCACCACAGGATTCCAGTGCTCTTTAAAATGAGTCGAAAAAAACCAGCATCATTGAGAGAAAAGGACTTGACTTGATGTCAAACTACCTCTCCAGAGTACAAACTCCAGTGCCCCATTTATCAGCTATACGACCTTTTGCCAATTACTCTAGCTCGGTATCACTTTATTCATGCCTAAAATGTGGATAAAAATAATGTCTAAATCTTAGAAATGTTGTCAAGATTCAATAAGATAAAGGATGTAAAACACATTTCTCGATGGCAATGAATAGAACTAGGAGAAGTTCCCCTGAGACTAGTGCGAGTATTATTGGAGCCTAGCTAATCACAGCTCATTGGCAACACCCCATTTTTTTGTAAAACGGAGTTTAGATTCAGAACCTGGAGACACACATCATCAATCCCTCCATACTTTTGACATGTCTTAGTTTTACGACATATACCTCATTGTGTTGAGGGAAGCTTTTGGATAATCCGTGTCATCAGGAATTAAGATGAGTCAGTGCTGGTGTAAGACAAATGTTTGTTTTTCGTGTCATCACTGACAGAAAAACAAACTGTTGAATCCAAGCCTGTGAGAGTGATAGTGATTTCCAAAAGAGCACAACTGCAGAATGCTACCAAGTCCCCATCTGGCATGGGTCCATCCACCCACATGTCTATAGTTTAGTAAGTCACTGAAGACTGGAATCTCCATAATGACCCTTGACACTTCCTCTTTATCTCTTTTTCCAATGAATGAGAAATGAACCCTTTCCAAGACCCAGCTATTTCCATTTAAAGTTTTTCCCTTGGTCCCATATATTCATATTGAGGAAATCTTCCCACAAATTATCTCCTCTTTCTTCAATGCCTATCATATCCTATGACATGGTTTTTGAATTGTATTGTACTGTGTTGTGTTGTATACTTTTATATGGATAATAAAAATCATTCCATAACCTAGTAGGTTAGACAACCATTTCTTTGGTTATGATTCACATAACACATCAGTGGAGGTTCATCTGAGCAGTTCTGGTCTCAGCTGAGGGAACTTGTGCACTTGCAGTTAGCCTGCAGCTCATCTGGAGCTAACCTAGGTGTTTGTGTATTGGCGCTGGCTCTCAATTGGTCCCCATGTCTTCAATAACGTAGGTTCTCCTCCTTTCATATGGTGGAGGAAGAGTTCCCAGAAGCAAGAGGGACTTTTCAAGAGTTAATGTGGGAGAGGACTGTGCAAAAGACCACGCCAAAGGTGGTGGTTTACAAGATGAGGAGGCATTATTTCTTGAGATCACACATCATAAAACTCACAGCAGCACCACTACCGCACATATCCTTTTCTTCACTGGCTTCTCATTCTCAGTTCTGTACACCAGCATTTCCTAAGGGGTATTCCAAGTAGGGTAGGAAGAATCTTTGAAATACTAACTCATTTTTTTACCTCAGGTATTCCTTCCCTCATCCTTCTTCCTGTCTTAAGCTGTCTTAAGAGGCAACTAAATCACCTCCTCGGACATAGAAGCAAGAGGAGAATATGAGGAAAAGGGATCTCCATGTTGCTTATGAGTTTATCAGAGTTGGCTTTCTAGGAAACAAAAATGATTCGTGGCATAGAGTAGAAGATTTAGGTGGCAATCTCATGGGAAAAGCCAAAACCACAGGGTAGGAATATAGGATATCTGAACCTTTCCCTGGATAGAAACCTAAAGGAAGCAATAATTCCTGACAGAATAGCAAGCTGACATGTCCAGGAAAGATGGGGCACTCTATGTCCATGCAGTTTCTTATACCTCAACATGGAACAGATCAGTTAGTAAAAGTATCTCCATCAGTCCCAGAATAGTTGGAAGAAATAAAAAACCACTGGGTGTGAGAGACATGCCTCAGCAACAGGAGTACACACCAACTTCCCAGGATCAGAGAGCAATTTGGACACTTCAGCAGCTATTAGTATACACCAATGACACAGAGCAACCAGATAAGTGGCACTTCACCAATTTACAGCCTCCCCGGCACCAGAAGACTCCAGAACATAGACACACTCATGGGGGCAATTAAGAAAACCTAAATCACTACCAGTCTTGGAACAGAGAATCAAACTAGGCATCAAGTGAACTATTTAAAACTACAGAACGGTACATTTCTGACTTATGCCAGTGTATAGATGGAGATTGCTATCAGTGCATATAGAATATATGATCCATGCATTGTTTTATCTTTCCCAGGAAGGTTTCCCTTGTTAAATAGGTCTCGGAAATTCTTACTTTCCTTTTGGAAGTCAAATGCCCCAGTTTTCTTCCACATATATTTGACATTATTCCACCCTTTTGAAGTGACCCCTTTAATTAATCATCCTGGGAACATTTATTGCCTTGTGCAGAGTAGTGGCCAGGTGTTTAAGGTTATTTGGTGAAATGTTGCTCATCTGTTTATCCTTCGACACCTTGGCTCATCTGTTGACTCTTAAAGAATTCAGTTATTTAAGCAATGTTAAGGTATCTTCAAAGGGAAACATTCTTTTGAGCAGTAGAAACTTTGAACTCAGCTTCTCACTGCTGATCAACTTTTCTTTGGAAAGTTCTTGCTTCAGTAGGGAATGTTGAGTAACTAAAAATCATCTCTGGAAACTGGTGGTCAATAAATGCATTCATAACCTCAGGATACCTTGTTTTCCTTATTCTATGTTCCCTTTCAAGCCTTGTGCTTGTGTGTAGGTTTATATATACATGTATGTTTGAGTGTGTGTGTGAGGAAGTGTGTTTCCACACTTCATTGTGGTTTAGGCTCTTTTCAGTAAATGTTCAACCTATTTAACCGAAAACATCATCTCTGGGTGGGTTGGTGTGGTATCACAAGGGAACACAGCCACCACATAGCCAGCATGTAATGACTATTTCCCTTGGACCCTGACTGCAGAAAGTCATCCTTGAAGATGGCCCAGAGCAGAGCAACAGAGAAGTAGGGTCAGGCAGATTGTGTCCTGAGAGGCAGATCCTTTGGATGTTAGAACTTGAGCACTCAGAAAGTCAAAGAGGAAATCAGGCTGAGGGGAGACTGGCTGTGAAAGCAGAGGATTACCACACTCAGTTTGATTTGCATACCAAATCCTTCTAGCCTTTAAAATCAGATCTGACACCTGAACCCACTGATCACTCCAATAGAAAACAAACATCTACAGGTTCAGTGTCTCCTGTTGCATTGCAAAGACAGTAACTGATGGCACAGGAAATACTGACCTTCAATCTGATCGAGTCTCAGATCAGTCTGAAGGATATGAGGAAGAACTCTTCAACACCATAACGATGCTGTTAGCCAACATCAGAACGTGGAGAGTTGTACACAACAAATGACTCCGTTTCCCTCCTCTAGCCACTACAATGAACATGCTGTATAATGGCAATGGTGAAAATAAGGCTAAGTGAATGAAAATACACTAACCTCCCTTCTTCCTTAGATTCAGGCCAGAAGACCACTAAAAGAAGTCTTTTCAGAAGGTTAGCCTTTTGGTGCTGCGGTGGTATTTGCTGGAACAAGTGCACAGCTGAGCCTTCTGCAGAACCCAGAGAGCGCTTTGGAGTTCCCTCTCGCGGATATCTGTAGTAATGACAACTTGCCCTTCCCAATTCTGGTAGGTCTCAGGCTGGTCTTTTATTGCCTTCCTGAGGAGGGGGACCTCAGAGAGGCCAAGTGTTCTCATGCAAACCTACCCCAAATGGGGAAATCAATAGACAGCCCCTGGCTGTGGCTGAGAAGCTTTGGTAGTGTCATTTGATTTAGCTACTGCAGAGTCATGAGGCCAATACAGCAGGACAACTTTTTGTCCATTCCACTTTTTCCCAGAGGCCCGTGTAGGCCTGTTCAGATCAGTCAAAATGGACTCTGTGTGCATGAATCATCTTCATATTTTCCCATTGTCTTCTGAACTCACAGTAGTCTCCGGTCTCTTTCAACTGAGTCTACCTAATCTAACAACTGAAAACATCTTACCTAAGCCTAAAGACTCATCCTGTGCCAAGTATGAATCCATGAATCCTAACAGAATATGTTAAATGACAGTCACAGAGGCATCTTCAAAAAATCAGCCAGTATAAAATCATGCAGAATCCTAAAGCAGAAACTAAATTCTGGGGACAGAGTTAACTTGGATAGTGAATCTGTTCTTGTGGTAGCATCTGTTTTAAAGGTGGAGACTTCTAGCTTTTTCTGCACATGAGTATGTGAAGCTGTGATCGGTGTCTTTCATTATGATTGCCCACGAACTGACATAGGCATAACTGATTAAGAACTTGACACACTGGAAAACACTTCATGAAATCAAAATTTAAGGAAGCTGCTGTAGGAGTTAAAAGCCCCTTACATTAGAAATACTTTCTGTTTTCACCACACACTGCCCACCTGAAGACTCCTTGCAAAATACTAATACTACTATGACTACTAGTAATAATAATAATAATATTATTATTATTATTAATAACAATATAATATCAGTCCATTCATCCCTAAAATGTGGATAAAAATAATGTCTAAATCTTAGAAATGTTCTACAGATTAAATAAAATAATATATGTAAAATACATTTCTGAAAAAGCAGTTAATGGAACTAGGAGAAGTTTCCCTGAGACTAGTGTGAGTATTATTGGAGCCTCGCTAATCGCAGCTCACTGGCAAAACCCAATTTTGTTAAACGGAGTTTAGATTCAGAACCTGGAGACACATATCCTCAATCCCTCCATACTTTTAACATGTGTTCATTTTTTCTTTAGTGTAATCCATATCATTAGGAATTAAGATGAGTCTAGTGTCATGTCTGACAGTATGCTGTTATAAGACAAATGTTTGTTTTTTATTTCATCAGTGACAGAAAAACCACCTGTTGAATCCAAGCCAGTGAGAGAGAGAGAGTGATTTCCAAAAAGGCACAACTGCAGAATGCTACCAAGTCCCCATCTGGCATGGGTCCATCCACCTACATGTCTATAGTTTACTAAGTCATTGAAGACTGGAATCTCCATAATGATACTTGACACTTCCTTTTTCTTTATTCTTCCCATGAGTGAAAAATGAACCCCTTCCACGATCCAGCTATTTCCATTTAAAGGTTTTTCATTGGTCCCATATATTCATATTGAGGAAATCTTCCCACAAATTATTTCCTCTATCTTCAATGCCTACCATATCTATCATATTACATAGTTTTGTATTGTGTTGTGTTGTATGTATTTATATGAATAATAATCATTCCATAACTCAGTAAGCTTGACAACCATTTCCTTTGGCTATGATTCACATAACACTTCAGTGGAGGCTCATCTGAGCAGTTCTGGTCTCAGCTGAGGTCACCAGTGCACTTGCAGTTAGCCTCAAGCTCCTCTGGAGCTTACCTAGGTGTCTGTCTATTGGCGCTGTCTCTCAATTGGTCCCCATGTCTTCAATAAGGTAGCTTCTCCTCCTTTCATATGGTGGAGGAAGAGTTCCCAGAAGCAAGAGGGACTTTTCAAGAGTTAATGTGGGAGAGGACTGTGCAAAGGACCACGCCAAAGGTGGTGGTTTACAAGACGAGGAGGCAATATTTCTTGAGACAACACATCATAAAACTCACTGCAGCACCAGTACCACACATATCCTTTCCTTCACTGGCTTTTCATCCTCAGTTCTCCACACCAGCATTTCCTAAGTAGTATTCCAAGCATGGTAGGTAGAATCTTTGAAATACTAACTCATTTTTTTACCTCAGGTGTTCCTTCCCTCATCCTTCTTCCTGTCTTAATCTGCTTACAAGGCAACTAAATCACCTCCTCGGACATAGAAGCAAGAGGAGAATATGAGGAAAATGGAGTTCTTTGCTGCTTATGAGTTTTACAGATTTAGCTTTCTAAGAAACAAAAATGATTTGTCACATAGAGTAGAAGATTTACGTGGCAATCTCATGGGAAAAGCCCAAAACCACTAGGCAGGTACATGGGATATCTGCACCATTCCTGGATGGAAACCAAAAGGAAGCAGAAATTCCTCACAGAATAGTGAGCTGACATGTCTAAGAGAGATGGGGCCCTCTACATCCACGCAGAGTTTCTTATACCTCAACATGGAACAGATCAGTTAGTAAAAGTATCTCCATCAGTCCCAGAATAGTATGGAAGAAATAGAAAGCCACTGGGTCTGAAAGACATGCCTCAGCAACAGGAGTACAGACCAATTTCCCAGGACCAGAGAATCAAACTAGACATCAAGTGAGCTATTTAGTACTACAGAACTGTACATTTCTTACACATGCCTGTGTATAGACTGAGAGTGGTATCAGTGCATATAGAATATATGATCCATGCATTGTTTTCCCTTTCCCAGAAAGGGTTCCCTTGTCAAATAGGTTTGGGAAGTTCATGCTTTCCTCTTGGAAGTCAAATGTGCCAGTTTATTCCACATTTAGTTGACATTATTTGACTCTTTCGAAGTGACCCCATTAATTAATGTTCCTTGGAACATTAATAAACATTTCTCTAAATTTATTTCTTTTTTTTTTTAAAGATTTTATTTATTTATGATAGTCACACACAGAGAGAGAGAGAGAGGCAGAGACACAGGCAGAGGGAGAAGCAGGCTCCATGCAGGGAGCCCGATGTGGGATTCGATCCCGGGTCTCCAGGATCGCGCCCTGGGCCAAAGGCAGGCGCCAAACCGCTGCGCCACCCAGGGATCCCTCTAAATTTATTTCTTAAGTCATAGTTTAACATTCCACTCCCTGCTTAGAAGCCATCAATGGATTTCAATAAATCTTTGGTGTTTTCCTTTTTTTGTCCAAAAAAAAAAATCTCATCTTTAAAATCCTCCCCAATGCAGCCTGCTCTAGTAATTAGTATTGTCTTCACTCTTTCCCAGTGCAGATCCTTTAGTTTAGCTGGGTCAGACATATCCTTGGTTCCTGAACACAGCACACTCACTTTTCTACTATAATTCTCACCTCTTCTTGGACTCTGCATTGCCACACACTATGTAGGCTAGCCATTTGGGTTCTCCAATCCCAGTAATTTCACAAAGCCTTTCTGATCTCAATTTAATTTTTTCTTTATAAAATATGAGCACCTAACCCTACTAGACAGTGGCTCACATGCTGCTTTGACCATCAGGAATTATGCTGATGTGTTCATACGTTATACAGAAAATCCAAATTCCTGAGGTAAACAACTGTATCTTGTGTTAGTTTTATAGTACTTTTAAAGCCTGGCTAAATGTCTACTCAAAAAAATGTACGAATTAATATGTTCAATTTTCTAAGAGTATAGAGATTTTATAGAGACTGGTAGAAACTGCAAGTTTTAAAACATGAGGTTGAACACAGCACATGAAATTTTAGGGGGCGACAATAAGACATAGGTTTGAGTAATTGTTTTAGATATGACTTCACAGGCTGAGTCACATGTTCTTGGATAGACTATTTTTATTCATTATACAAACAACGTGATATTGGTGTGATATATTTGGGAATAATTGCATGTTTGTATGAAATTTAAATATCAACAATCCAGAATAAAAGGGGCAAAACACATAGCTGGGTAAGGCATCTGTGAGTTTTTAAACCAAGGAAGATATTGGAAAAAAAGGAAAGAAAGAAATTGACAAGAAGAGGAGATAGAAATACAAGGAGGTATAGAAAAGCTGAAACAACTAATTTGTCAATTGTGACTCATAGAAGAGATTTCTGACATAGGGAAATAGTTAATAAATGTTAGTTTTGCCCTCAGGATACTCCAGCATAATATCTCTGAGAACAGCAATTCATTTCTTAATTTTGAAGAAAAGATCCTGAGAACTCTGATAAACTGTAAAAGGATCTAACTGCATAATCTAGAATGAGTGACAGGCAATTAGGTGTTCCCCATTGGCCTTTACCATACCTGGGAGTAAGATGTGTGTAATCATTAGTTAATATGCACTTAGTGATACAGTTAAGGTTAAACATGTCTAAAAGTAAAATAAAGGTACTTAGAATGACTATCTTACTTTATTCCAGAAAGAAAGTTACTCACAGGCTACCAGTATAAGAAAACTATTTCTCAAAATTGGTGGATCAATTACCATGATGAATCTCTCTCTCTCTCTCTCTCTCTCCCTCTCTCTCTCTAATAACACTCAGTTTTTATTCATACGAGGAACATGTAAGAATTTGGTGAATGGAATATATACCAGTACAAGAAACCAGCTTTTTTTCAGAGAGCACTGAACAATGCCTTTTATATTTTTCTGTAATTCTTTCTATGCTAGTCGAATGGGCCAATAAATACTCTGAAGATTTATAGTGGATGGTGACTATTTTCCAGTTTTGTTTTGTTTTACTTACCCATAGCATAACTGGTGCTACGAGCAAATTGGTTTCTTCATAGTCTTGGGCCTCAATGTCAGTATTAATTTAGTTGGCTTACTCTTTTAAAGAATGAAGTCATTCCTTTGTCAAATAAAAGAAACAAGTAGAAAAACCAAACTGCCAAAGGAAAATTGTAATTTCTTAAAGTGGATAAAGAGAAACTGCTTTATAAGAATGGGAGGTTTTCCAAAATGTAAAAGTATAAAACTAGTTGGGAAATAAATAAAACAAAGCAACACCATCCTCAGGATAATAATTATCTCTGTGCAAGGAAAGACTAGGATTAGGAGAAAGGGGAAAGAAAGAAACTCCAAGCACACATACATCAATTTAAATTCTTGGAAGATTTAAAAATGCTTACACTTCACCATGTGCTTCATACTTCTGAAGAACATGTTGTAGGTAACTTGATCATATAAATATCTACCACATACCCATGCATACACAAACGCACACATTGAATTGTATATGTAAACATACAGAACACTGTTAAATGAATAAGTAAACAAACGACAGAAATTTTAAGATTTTGTATTTATTCATAAGATACCGATAGAGAGGCAGAGACACAGACAGAGGGAGGAACAGGCTCCTCACAGGGAGCCAGATGCGGGACTCGATCCCCAGACCAGGATCACACCCTGAGCCAAAGGCAGGCAGGTGCTCAATCGCTGAGTCACCCAGAGGTCCCTAAAGTACAGAAATTCTTAGCATTCAGCAATTTTATCTGTGATTCCTCTGTATTGATGATCTGGTTCACTCAGTCCAAGTGGCTGAACAGTAGTACTCCATTATATGATGATACATTTATGTGTGTACACATCTAGTCAAACTTTCTAGAGGCTTACCTAGTTTATTAGCTTTCAAAGAAATTGATTTTTTAAATCATCTCCATAAATGTTTTTCCCAGGCTTATTAATTTGTGTTTTGTTTTTATAATTCTGTTGCTTCAACTTTCTTACTCCTTTGATTTCTTCATCTAGCTTCTTGGATTAAATGCTAGCTAATTGTAGTAAATATATTTAAGACTATTCATAACTTCTAAGTATTGCTTTAGCTATACCTCACAAATTTATTTTTCATATTTTAGTTTGTTGATAAAACCATTACAGTTTATGATTTTCCTTGTGAAGTCTTTTTTAACCTAGTCATTATTTAAGCTTTTGGGTTTTTTTTTTTTCAGATTTTCTAACCTGTAGGATTTTAATTACTAGCTGTAATAGTTAATTTCTAATTAAACTGCACTGTAATCAGATAATATGGTTTGAATAACTATGACTCTTTGTGACTGAGAGTGTACAGTTAATTTTATAAATATTTAAAATGTTGCATGCATGCTTTAGGAGAATGTGTATTCTCTGTTGTATTCTCTTTTGAGTGCAGGGATATGGAAACTCACAATTATGTCATACGTGTTACTCAAATTCTCTATATATTCTCCAAATGTGCAGTTTCTGAGAGAGGTGTTAAATTTTGCCATTATGCTTCTGTGAGCTTTTTTTAAAATTTTTATTTATTTGTGATAATCACAGAGAGAGAGAGAGAGAGAGAGAGGCAGAGACATAGGCAGAGGGAGAAGCAGGCTCCATGCACCGGGAGCCCAATGTGGGACTCGATCCCGGGTCTCCAGGATCGCGCCCTGGGCCAAAGGCAGGCGCCAAACCACTGTGCCCCCCAGGGATCCCTCTGTGAGCTTTTCACTTTTATTTTGTAATTCTGAGTTTTCGTAGTTGCTGGCTTTTGGTGTTTTATGGTTTAAGTCTATATTATTAGGCACATACAAATTTATAATTTCTATAGCCTTTTCATGAATTATAAATTATAACTTATTTGCTTTATTCGCATTAATGCTTCAACTTCATACTCGCCTTTGACAGATATTGTTGCACTAGCTTTTTTTTTTGGTTCATATATGCTTAGTCTATTTCTTTTTTTTCTTTTTATATTTTCTGTTTTAGGTTGTGTGTGTAGATGTGTCCCCTGTAAGCAGCATATAACTGATTTTTTATATCCACACTGATAATTTCTGATATTTATTAAAGCGATTTAATCTATTACATTTATTGTCATTATAGTGTATTTCGAGTTATACTGACAAACCATATTTTGTATTTTTATTTCATCAAAGATTTCTCCTGGTTCCTTTTTTCTTTTTTCCTAAGTTTTGTTAGATTCATAAATCATATTTTTGTATCCTCTGTGTCAATTTTTATTTATATTAGAATTTCTTAGCTATTATGTCTTTGACCACTTTTTCCAATATTCCTCTATTATCTCTTACTAGAATCCATTAAAATTTTATGAAACAATGATTCTCAAAGAACACTCGATACGAACAACCTTTTCACTTTTCCTCTTTGTACTGCATCCTGGGTAAAATTCTCAGTTCTTTTTTCCAGTTTAATTCCTTAACCTTGGTCATTCTAGAGTCTATTCTCTTACTTTCATATTTTTTCTTTTATTTTTTCTTTTTTCCACACCTATATGTTTTCTGGGATTACTAATCAGATCTTTTTCCTATTCATACAATTTTATATTTTTTCAATAAAGATCATTTCAGGGGCACATGAGTAGCTCAGTCGGTTGAGTATACAATTCTTGATTTCAGCTCAGGTCATGAGATGGAGCCCCCACATGGGGCTCCTCACTGGGCGGGGAGTCTGCTTGAGATACCTTCTCTCCTTCTCTCCTTCCCTGCTCTCTCTCGCTCATGTGCTCTCTCTTCATTAAATAAAAATCTTTAAAAAGATCATTTCATTCATTTTCCCCTCTGATTTTGGTACCAAGAAGTAGATCTTACTGTGACAAATACCTAAAAATGCCAAAGCAGCTTTAGAACCGGGTAAGGGGGAAGGATGTAGAAGTTTGGAGGGCCACACTGGGAAAAGCCCACATTGCTGTGAAGGAACTATTGGTAGAAATAATAGATGTTGAAGGCGATTCTGGTAAGAGTTCAGAAATAAAAGCAAGAGCTTCAGAGATAGACTCTATCTTCTTAGAGAATACATAACTAATCAGAAACAGATTGTTCGAAATATGGATGTTGAAGATTTTTCTGTGAGATCTCAGATGGAAATAAGGAACGTGTTATTGGAAACCATAAAAAAGGAGAACCTTGTCATGAAATGGCAAAAACTTGTCTTAATGAGTGTTCCAGTATTTTGTGGAAGTTTGAACTTGGAACAATAAAATCGGATATTTATCTGAGTAGATTGCTCAGGAAAGTTTTAAAGGAGCTTGTTTCCTCCTGACTCCTTATACTAAAATGCAAGAAGATAGAAATGAGTTGAAGAAGGTATTAAGCACAGAGAAGTCAGGACTCAAAGATGTGGAAAATTCTCAAGTTTCCTAATTTCTCAGTTTGTCATTTCTGCTCTAGCACTTGTGCTCATGCTCTTGCTACCCCTAGACAGTTCCCTTCTTGTCCTCTTCCCATCCATGTCCGACCTATAGAGTCAGCTTCCCAACAAAGTCTGTCTTGATTTGATCAGCCATGTTGGCATTTTCTCTTGTGAATTTCTGTAGCCTTATAATCATTTTCCTGTGATTTTTGTGACATGTAGTCTTTAAGGCACGTTTCATTTTTTAATTTTACATTTTCTGAAATTGAAATTTCAATTTTACTCTTTTGTCTGTGTATATATCTATATCTTTTTCAGCAATTCTCTGTTTACCCATCAAATGCTTTTTATGGATAACACATATGTAATCCACGGGTTCTAGAATATGAGGAAATAGAAAATGTGACTTCTGAATGGTTCTCAGGTGGTTCTCCATGGCACGTACCAGAGCAGGGCTAGAGCAGTGGGAAATTTAAGCAAACCAGTGGAGCCTTGCTCTGGTCACTCCACAGCCTTGAACAAGCAGCTCAACGCTTTTTTTATACTTTTTGCTTTATTATTTTATTTTTGGGTCTGAGCAAAAAGTTTCGTGAACCCAAAAATATTGGTATAAATGTGTAGTATGTTTTAGCTTTGTCTCTCTTAGGAGAACACAGGCTTCTGCACCCAAAGAGACTGGCACAGTTATGTCTAGATAATTGGGTCAGCTTATTCTTGATTGGTTTGTGTGCAAACATGCAGACTACATCCATAGTCATCACTCCTCTTAATCTTTCAAACATCTCTGAGCCAATCTCCTAAATGTTAGTTCCCTTCTAACATTTTCCTTAAAAAAATGGTGCCTCAGTCCTCCCAGAATGAACACAAATTTTATAGCATTAATAGTTCTTTGCAGACAGCAAATTTTAGATTTCTTTCCAAAGCACATGAATGGATTTTAAGAAAATCTGTAAATGGCTATAATTTAAGAAGAAAATATTATCCTTAAGAGAACATTATAAATTGGAGGGAAAAACAACCACAACTTTTATCTAGAAACTTGTTATCTTCTACCTCTGCCCCTTCTCCTGCATGCTCTCAATCAATCAATCAATAAAATCTTTATTTCAAAACAGGAAATGGGCTCACACAATTGTGGAGTCTGGCAAGTCTCAAATCTTTGTGTATTGTGAAAGAGAGTGGTCTAGTTTCATTCTTCTGCATGTGGATGTCCAATTTTCCCAGCACCATTTATTGAAGAGACTGTCTTTCTTCCAATGGATAGTCTTTCCTAATTTATCGAATATTAGTTGGCCATAAAGTTCAGGGTCCACTTCTGGGTTCTCTATTCTGTTCCATTGAACTATGTATCCGGTTTTTTTTTATGTGTCTGCTTTTGTGCCGATACCACACTGTCTTGATGACCACAGCTTTGTAGTACAACCTGAAATCTGGCATTGTGATGCCCCCAGATATGTTTTTTTTTAAATTCCCCTGGCTATTCAGGGCCTTTTCTGATTCCACACAAATCATAAAATAATTTGTTTTAACTCTCTGAAAACAATCCATGGTATTTTGATAGGGATTGCATTAAACGTGTAAATTGCCCTGGGTAACATTGACATTTTCACAATCTTAATTCTGCCAATCCATGAGCATGGAATATTTTTCCATCTCTTTGTGTCTTCCTCAATTTCTTTCAGAAGCGTTCTATAGTTTTTAGGGTATAGATCCTTTACCTCTTTGGTTAGGTTTATTCCTAGGTATCTGATGCTTTTGGGTGCAATTGTAAATGGGATTGACTCCTTAATTTCTCTTTCTTCAGTCTCATTGTTAGTGTATAGAAATGCCATTGATTTCTGGGCATTGATTTTGTATCCTGCCACACTACCCAATTGCTGTATGAGATCTAGCAATCTTGGGGTGGAGGCTTTTGGGTTTTCTATGTAGAGTATGATGTCATCGGCAAAGAGGGAGAGTTTGACTTCTTCTTTGCCAATTTGAATGCCTTTAATGTCTTTTTGTTGTCTGATTGCTGAGGCTAGGACTTCCAGTACTATGTTGAATAGCAGTGGTGAGAGTGGACATCCCTGTCTGGTTCCGGATCTTAGGGGAAAGGCTCCCAGTGCCTCCCCATGGAGAATGATATTTGCTGTGGGCTTTTCGTAAATGGCTTTTAAGATGTCGAGGAAATTTCCCTCTATCCCTACACTCTGAAGAGTTTTGATCAGGAATGGATGCTGTATTTTGTCAAATGCTTTCTCTGCATCTAATGAGAGGATCCTATGGTTCTTGGTTTTTCTCTTGCTGATATGATGAATCACATTGTTTGTTTTACGAGTGTTGAACCAGCCTTGCGTCCCGGGGATAAATCCTACTTGGTCGTGGTGAATAATTTTCTTAATGTGCTGTTGGATCCTATTGGCTAGCATCTTGTTGAGAATTTTTGCATCCATGTTCATCAGGGATATTGGTCTGTAATTCTCCTTTTTGGTGGGGTCTTTTCTGGTTTTGGAATTAAGGTGATGCTGGCCTCATAGAACGAACTTGGAAGTACTCCATCTCTTTCTATCTTTCCAAACAGCTTTAGTAGAATAGGTATGATTTCTTCTTTAAACATTTGATAGAATTCCCCTGGGAAGCCATCTGGCCCTGGACTCTTGTGTCTTGGGAGGTTTTTTTCCATGTCTTTGTGTCTTCCTCAATTTCTTTCAGAAGTGTTCTATAGTTTTTAGGGTATAGATCCTTTACCTCTTTGGGTAGGTTTCTTCCTAGGTATCTTATGCTTTTGGGTGCAATTGTAAATGGGATTGACTCCTTAATTTCTCTTTCTTCAGTCTCATTGTTAGTGTATAGAAATGTCATTGATTTCTGGGCATTGATTTTGTATCCTGTCACGCTGCCAAATTGCTGTATGAGTTCTAGCAATCTTGGGGTGGAGGCGTGTGGGAAATATCAGAAAGTGAGACAGAACATAAAGACTCCTAACTCTGGGAAACGA
The DNA here is from genome assembly GCF_048164855.1 of Canis lupus baileyi. Classification (NCBI taxonomy): domain Eukaryota; kingdom Metazoa; phylum Chordata; class Mammalia; order Carnivora; family Canidae; genus Canis; species Canis lupus. The sequence continues at coordinate 24,986,182 of NC_132857.1, read as the reverse complement.
ACTAGGGGTGGTGGAAGGGGAGGTGGGCGGGGGTTGCTGGTGAATGTGTGATGGGCACTGAGGGGGGCACCTGACGGGATGAGCACTGGCTGTTATTCTGTATGTTGGTAAATTGAACACCAATAAAAAATACATTTATTATAAAAATAAAAAAAATTAAAAAAAAACTTCTGATGTAAAATAGAGCAAAAATGCTCTGGGAACACAATATGCTCTCTAATCGCTTGTCTATAAAATAGCCACTGTGTTCTCTGTGACATAATCTTATTCTAAAGTTTCTTGGCCTGTCGAGATTGATAATTTACCTAAGTAAAATAGTTGAGGTATACTTTTTTTTTTCCTGTGAAGAGTACCTGTTTCCTAGGATCAAATCACATGTTTTCTGTGTAACAGAGTTTTCTTTTTATTCTCTTGTCTTTTCTGTTGACTTTTTTCCATGTCAGATTTTTTTTTAAATTTTTTTTTAATTCTTATTTATTTATGATAGGCACACAGTGAGAGAGAGAGAGGCAGAGACACAGGCAGAGGGAGAAGCAGGCTCCATGCACTGGAAGCCTGACGTGGGATTTGATCCTGGGTCTCCAGGATCGCGCCCTGGGCCAAAGGCAGGCGCTAAACCGCTGCACCACCCAGGGATCCCAGATTTTTTTTTTGTAAGATACTTTAAAGATTACTGTCTTTGCCTGAGCCCCTCAGAGAAAGATAGCATATATGTTAGTGATTTGTGATTGTTGTTTTTTATTTATGGACTTAGTTTTTTGCCTAATATAGTGTCCCATTCCTAGGAATCCTATTAAATTGTTTCCTTGCTGTGTGTCTGATTATTAGCTGTTATTAAAACCACCAGAGACCATTTTAGTGGCACCTGGATGGCTCAGTTGGTTAAGCATTTGACTCCTGATTTCACCTCAGGTCATAATCTCATGGATTGTGGGATCCAGCCCTGAGTAGGATTCCACACTCAGCAGGGAATCTGCTTCTCTCCTTCTTGCTCTCCCTCTTCCCCTCCATTTTTTCTCTCTCACAAATAAATAAATAAATCTTTTTTAAAAGGAAAGAAAAGAAACATTTACATTTGTTTGAAACTTCACTTTTTAATACGACCTGATGAATGTGCCATAAATATGAAATTAACTTATTTTGCACAGTTCACTCTTTTGAATACACCTGTCATTTTTCTGCTTCACATAAATATCCTTGATTAAAAGTTGCTTTATTTTTACCAAGGGAATAATTTAAAAAGTATTATTTTGCTTAAGTCATTGTATCAGCCAACTTTTGCCAAGAAGACTGCTCAAACAAATAACCTTAAAGTCTTAGTGGTTTATAGCAACAAAGATTTAGCTCTTGTCCATGCAAGTGTGGGGTACAGGAGGCTGTGCCTCTTTCCAGCATTTGGTTCCACTTGATGTGTAAAGGAACAACACTTACAAGAGACATGCATTTTTCTGGCAGAAGGGAAAGAACAGTCACCCAAACATGACGACTCTTGAAGCATTCTCTTGGACATGATTCACTTTGCTTCCAGGCACATTTCATGTGCCAATACAAGTCACTTGGTCGAGCCTGATATAGTACACACCTCCTACACACACACACACACCACTCTGGGCTAGATCACAACTTGGTACAGTCCCCCCTCCTGGGTTGGGAGTAAATAAATAGGAATGCAATGCTCTGTTACAGTTAGGTCTTTCTTATTTTTTACTAATAAACTTATTTTTTATTGGTGTTCAATTTGCCAACATACAGAATAACATCCAGTGTTCATTTTAAAGATTTTTTCTATTGTTAGGGGAGTATTAATGATATATTTTGTGAATTTTACTGTGGAAATAATTTTTTCCTGATATTTTTCAGCTTTATATTTTGAACTCTGTAGAACTGATGTTAATATACAGGTTGAGGTTGAATTAGGATTTTTGTAAGGAAGAATTAAGTGAAAGGATATTACATATGGAATTCTTACTTCCTACTTCATTATATTTTATTTTCTCCACTGTATAACTTGTCTCCTACTTCTATTGATAATTGAGTAGGAGTTCAAACTTTCCTCATCCATACTGCTATAGTTTCAGTTTGTAACTTTAGGAATTTTGAAGATTATTTCCTACTCTATTGATTAGTCATTAGTCAATTTGGCTGGATAATCTGACACTATCTTCTACCGTTTCAATACACTAAATTATGCCTTTGCCAATTTCATAGTCATATGTTTTTTTTTACAGCACCTACATGTGGACAGCATTCTGCCAACAAGTAAAGAGAAATCAAGTTAAGTCACAGACAGGTGCAGCTGAAATACCAAATCACCCATTGCCTTTTCTAGAGTTATATTTACTTGTGCACAGTGGGGACTATATTTCCTTACAAAACAAGAGATAGTTACATTTGCTGTTTTGAAATAGCAGAACTGAACCTCAAATGCATGAGATCATGAAATCTTAGTGGGGTATGGTACTTGAAAAGGGACAGTGGGCAAGTTGTCAGAGAAAGTGGAGATTTGTGAGTGATGCTGGATGTTGGAAGGAGATAGGAAATTTGAAAAGTAGATACATCTAGATATCCAGGAGTAAATGTTTTGTGATAGTGATAGAATCAGAAAGAATTAGACTGGAAGGCATTGTGAGTTTATTTGGTCTTAGCTATTGCCACAATACAGAAGCAGTTCCATTGGTAAAAGCTTATCAAATGGTGGCTTACATGATCCTGTGTAATTTCAGAGAAGTCCCCTCCCCCAATCTTCCAAGATTGTGTATTCCACTTTTTCACTGTCATACCCCACTTAAGTGTTTTTCTTAATTCCATACCAACTGTCCTTTTCATAGGGTGAGGTCTGAGAGGGGCAGCAATGATCACATCATCCTGTATATGCATTTCTCTTTAACTTCATTAAAGCTCTTGGGAAAGATGTTATTTCACCTGTGATTGAATCTACTTCTGAAAGGGATGAGATTATAAAGTCTACCTACACTATTTTACAGATTAAGTGAAAGAGTTTCAAAGATGATGAGACTCACCCAAGGTGAAATGGCCCACATGGGAAATCCAAAGCCAGAAGAACAATCTTGTCTCCTAATTAAGTGTTCTTACTTTGTATATGACATATAAGTGGCTATTTCATGAGTATATTAATATCAGATGTACATAACAGAATATAAGTTTTTTTCCTGCTCATAAGATTGAGGTAGCATAGTAAATAATAGGTGTCTGGCCAAAGAAAGGAAATTATTTTGTGAGTCATTGAAAATTAAGCAGAAGAAATAAAAGAAATATATGAGGACAAATTCCCTTTAGCCCTTAAATGCATTGGGTTGTTTTAGCCTCCTTTAAGAAATGTTTTATCCAGGAAAATTGAAAGCTATATAGATGAACTCATTCTATTTCACTCCTGAGTTCACTATGCCAGTTCTTCTCATGGTTCTAGTTCTAGACTGGCTCTAGGATTTGGTAAGTGTGAGCTTTACAATTGTTTATCATTGCTTAGTCTCAATTCCCCCATCGGTAAAATGTGCACAGCTTGGAGGTGTTCTTCTGGGAGATGGACCCAGATTTTTTTGGATTTTTTAATCCAGAATTACTCTTTTAGGTAGGTGCTATTGATCCTATTTTGTAGATAAGGTAATAAATGAAGTTAAGATAACCTTTCCTGAGGATACATTGCTAATAAGTTGTATACCAGAATCCCAAGTCAGGTCTGTCTGATTCCAAGGCAGAGTCTCTCCACCCAGTGTACTTGGAAATGCACTTGACATTTTCATCCATCTCTCAGAAGGTGAAAATCTGATAAAGTACGTGATATTTTTAGAAAATTGCCAAGTGCTATATTGATGTGAGGTATTGTTGTTTCTTTTATGTGTTCTTAGCCACTTATTGGAAAATAGCAGTACGATCCAAGGCATAAATAAGTTTTATATTTTCTGCTTTACGGATGAGGAAATTGAGGCCCATGGGATAAGGAAGGATATCTACATAGGCAGAAAGTAGCAGAGTAGTGTCAGTTCCTAGTCTAGTTCTAAAGCCCATCATCCAGTCTCTCTCCTTATTCCTCTCTAGACCTGAGTTTTTATTCTGGCATAGGGGCTGATTCCATCACTATGTACTGATCCTGTGTTGGAACTTCCCAATCAGCTAAGACACTCTAGCAAGGTAAGAGTAGGTTACTAGTATGGAAAGAGGTAATGACATTGACGATAGTATTTTTTAAAGACTATATGCATACAGGTAATCATTCAAACTTCATGACAGTTGGATATAACACTATATGGTGGCCCTTCCATACTTTATGAATTCAGAAACGGTCATCGTGGTGCATTAGGATTTTGGCAGAGCACCCGCCTCAAGAGAATACTCTGTAGCAGCTCTACCATAAGGCACTATCTCCAATTTTCCTGTTGAATCATTCCAGCCAGGTTACTTACTACATTTTTCTGGGCTTGTTCATCTTCATTTCCTAAGTTTGTTAAAAAAAAACCCTAACAATTAGGATATTCAGAGAAGCTCTTGTATGTGTAAATTTGCCTGTAAATCTGAATTCTGTATGAGATGTTACTACCAAAATGATGAATCTAATAAAACTGTAAGCCACCATGATTTTTTTGTGTCATTCAGAGAAACAGATCAACATTCTCCTGTACTTTACTTATTTGAATAGATTATCAGTCCAAAGGAAGAGCTTTGCAAGTAGTTTGTTACTAAAATGATTTATTTTTTGGTTGGGAATTATAAATGACTCTGTGTAGATTTGTTGAAGAATAGTAGTTAATTTTAAAAATGGCTGAATTTGGGTTATCCGGGTGGCTCATTTGGTTAAGCTTCTGCCTTCAACTCAGGTCAAGATCCCAAGGTCCTGGGATCAAACAACACATGAGTTCTCTGCTCAACAGGGAGTCTGCTTCTCCTTCTCCCTCTGCTCACCCCCAGCTCATGCTTGTTCTCTCTTGTTCTTTCCATGTCAAATAAATAAATAAAATCTTTTTTTAAAAATGAGTTGATTAATATTCTTTGGCACATGAGTGAAGGACCACATGAAAATATGTTGAAATATACAGAGAAGATATAGATTCAAAGCAAAAATCTGTAGTTAGTGTTTTATTTTGAACCTTAAGAAGAATTATTATTATTTTTCAACAGGAAATTTTCCTTTCTCTCTTTGTTAAAGATTTTACTTACTTATTCATGAGAGACACACAGAGAGAGGCAGAGACATAGGCAGAGGGAGAAACCGGCTCCATGCAGAGAGCCCAATGCAGGAGTCAATCCCAGGACTCCAGGATCATGCCCTAAGCTAAAGACAGACACTCAACCACTGCTGAGCCACCCAGGCATCCCAAGAATTATCATTAAATAGAGTAACATCTGTGAATGCTTGAGGGAAAACTGTAGTACCCTGGACTCACCCTTAAACCTTTTACTCTCATACTGCATGTACATTCTGTCAGGAAATAGCATCTGCTTTCTCTTCAGATCATACTGATTACTTCTCCCCATCTCCACTATTCCCCTGTCATAATATTCCCAAGTCATCACTATCTGTGACCTGGCTTATTGTAATAGCCTACTACCAAAGTCAAGTAAAGGAAAATATCAGTAAACTTTTATTTATTTATTTATTTATTTATTTATTTATTTATTTAGGAAACTTTTATTAATAAGTGTTTTTCTTCTATAGACACAAGCATTTTAATATGCTTTTTTTACTATTCATTATTTGTCAAATGTTGAGCAACTGTATGAGTACAGCTACTACTGTGGGCAACACATGGTAATTCTTGTTTGTTGCCTTGAGGAAATTATCTTTGGGAAAATGATATAAACACATATTAGAATCTCACTGATCATATGAATTAAATGACAAAAAAACACTGAAATGGATTATAAGTAACCAATAAAATTAAGACATTTTATATAGAAAAACTCCTGGAACCTACATGCATTTAGTAGATTAGATATGGAGAAGGATACAAATGAACTGTGCCTCAGATGATGATGATGAAGCATTGTAAGAGAGGCCAGGTGGCATCTTTGCAGTTGTACTAAGGCAGGAACGAGTCCAGTGTTTTTGAGACGAAGTATACCAATTGGACTGAAAAATAAGATGTAGGTTCTTTTGAAGGATATTTGAAGATGAGAGGACAAACTGAGTTCAGATTATGGGAGTCTATTTGATAAGCTGTTGAAGCCATATTTGGGTTATGGCTGGTTCTGCCTATTGAGAGTCCTGAGCTGGGACTAGAGATTGGGGGATGCACCCAGTAAATATTATTGGTAGGAAATCATAAGTAGAGTTAAGAATGTGGTTTTGGAGAACATGATGGGTATAATTAGGGTGACCAAAAATTCTGTTTTGCTCAGAACTCTTTTTAGTTTTAACTCTGAAAGCCCCATGATCTGGGAAACTCTTCAGTTGCAGACAAAGCAGATGGCTGGTCACTTTAGATATAGTTCAGACAAGTGGTTGGGATCAGAGGTTCAAACCAGAGTGATGCATTAGTATGTTAACAAGTGAACAGTGCGTGACAACAGAAATCCAAAGCAATTCAGAGCTCTGGGAGGCAGTCGGTGGAATTGAATTATATTTTGGCTGAGATCAATTTGGCCAAATGAAATTTAGTCAAAAGCAGCATTGTCAGAGCAACTTTATTTGACAGTTGGGTTGAAATAAATTTGAAAATAAAATGAATATTTTAACCACAGGCTTTCAAGCTTTACATAATACTAATACTACTACTACTACTACTAATAATAATAATAATTAGTAATAATAATAGCGACTACCATTCACAAATGCTCATGTGCCAAGCACCTTATTCCTTAAAATCAGTCTATGAGATAAGCACTGTTATTTTCTCCATCTTGCAAATGAAGAAACTGGTGGTTTGAGAGATGAAGCTGTTTGCAGTTACACAGCCAATTAATCATAGAAAGAGACATTGAACCCTAGTCCACCCAAAGCCTGTGCTGTTTAGTCACTAAGTGGTACCACTGCTCGGCATCAAGTTTATTTATTTATCAAGGTCTGTTTATTATTTATTATTTTTTTACTGCAAAAATAACACATGTTAATTCTAGAAAAATTATAACATATGGACTAACAGAAGAACATGGTAAAATATGTACAATTGCTTTTACTTAGAAATAGGCTCTGCTATTTGCAAATGACATATCAGATAAAGGACTAGTATCTAAGATCTATAAATAACTTAGTAAACTCAACACCCAAGAAACAAAAAATCCAATCATGAAATGGGTAGAAGACATGAACAGAAATTTCACCAAAGAAGACATACACATGGCCAAAAAGCACATGAGAAAATGCTCCGCATCATTTGCCATCAGGGAAATACAAATCAAAACCACAATGAAATACCACCTCACACCAGTGAGAATGGTGAAAATCAACAAGGCAAGAAACAACAAATGTTGGAGCGGATGAGGAAAAAGGGGAATCCTCTCTTTTTTTTTTAATTTTATTTATTCATGGGAGATACAGAAAGAGGCAGAGACGTAAGCAGAGGGAGAAATAGGCTCAATGCAGGGAGCCTGATATGAGACTCATCCCAGGACCTTGGGATCATGCCCTGAGCCAAAAGCAGACGCTCAACCACTGACCCACCCAGACATCCCTAAAAGGGGAATCCTCTTACACTGTTGGTGGGAATGCAAGCTGGTACAGCCACTCTGGAAAACAGTGTGGAGGTTCCTCAAAAAGTTAAAAATAGAGCTACCCTATAACCCAACAATTGCACTACTGGGTATTTATCCCAAAAATACAGATGCAGTGAAATGCTGGGACACCTGTACCCCAATGTTTATAGCAGGAATGTCCACAATAGCCAAACTGTGGAAAGAGCCATGGTGTCCTTCGACAGATGAATGGATAAAGAAGATGTATATATAGAGAATGGAATATTACTCCGCCATCAGAAAGGACAAATACCCACCATTTGCTTTGATGTGGATGACACTGGAGGGTATTATGCTGAGTGAAGTAAGTCAATCGGAGGAGGACAACCATTATATGGTTTCACTCATATGGGGAATATCAGAAATAATGAAAGGGATTATAAGAGAAAGGAGGGGACCTGAGTGGGAAAATTTAGAGAGGGGGACAAACCATGAGAGACTCCTAACCCTGGGAAATGAACAAAGTGTTGTGGAAGGGGAGACGGGGAGGAGGCTGGGGTAACTGGGTGATGGGCACTGAGGAGGGCACTTGATGGGATGAGCACTGGGTGTTATACTGTATGTCCGCAAATCGAACTTCAATAAAGCAAACAAGCAAGGTCTGTTAACGTGTTTGATATCTTTTTCTTTTGGGAGCACATTGATAGGTATATATCTATACACACTGAGATATATATGTATATATATAGCACAATGATATACATGACATACATATATATTTTTTCCTCTAAAATTACATTTGAGGCTCTCGGAGGGGGCAGGAGATTCCAGTTACACACCCGCCAGGCTCCCAGCCCCCCACTCTTCTTGGCCATTTTGGGAAAATAAGGCTCAGAGTCGTCTGAGGTCAGAAGAAAGGGGTGCCAGCCTCACCCACAGCAGAGAAGAGAGGACAGAAGGATCTGAGATCCCTCTGAGGGCCAGGCCTGGGGCAACGGGTAGGGGCACCAGTTTTGCTGGGTTTCCAGTTTGAAAGGCAAGGGGCTCACCACCACGCCAGAGCCCGCCTGGAGAAGACAGATATTAGTAGAAGGGTGTGGGCAGGGCGGGGCTGGGGCGCTGGGCAGCGGCCAGTACTCTCAGAGCTGGCTGGCTCGATGTCTCAGCGCAGGCCTTCAGGACCCCTGCATGGCCCCCCTTCAGGTAGCGCCCACTAACCTTGATGGCCACTTTGTTGTAGTCACAGAATTTGAAGAAGTCCACGGGAGTGTCGCTGCTGCTGGCGACCGATGAGTCACTTGCCTGTGGAGTCTTTGATGTTGTAGGCACCATCATTGAACTCCAGCTGGAGGACATCGTAGCTGGAGCGGTTGGCATCCAGGGTGCCCATGACGGCAACCAATGAAGCCATGCTCTCCACGGAACACGATGACGGGACGGTTGATGAGCTTCATGAGGAAAAGCTCCGATCCCCTGCTCTCTCCACCAAGGCAGCCAGCTGCCGTTCTTCTTGGCTGTCACAAACTTGCACGGACACACGCAGTGTGATCCGCCGATCACACCACTCGATGTCAAAATAGCAGCTGGCATTCTTGGTGGAGGCAGTGGATTGCACGCCTCCCGTGGCTGTCAGCGTCCAGTACGTCCCCGTGTGAGAGCCTCTGTCCCCCACTTCCCAGGAACTGTACCATCGGACCCCTCCTGGTGCACCTTCCCTGTGTCTGGCGAAGGCCGCGGGAAGGAGGGGGTGCAGCCAGCAAGTGCCTGCTGCTTGCTCCTGTGCACCAAGCAGGCTCACCCTCCGCACAGCCCGCTCTGGCCTGGGGCTCTGCTCTCTCTCCTTTCATCCAGGCCTGACTGGAATCAGAAAATGACCAAATCAGTATTTTTTTAAACGAAGCATTATTGCTGGAAGCACCCAGGCAAGCCTCGTGGTAGCCGTGAATGATTTTCAAGGGGTCCTGTGGGGGAATCTTGAAGCAGCATCTCCAGGAGTCGGTGCTCTCCTTGTCTGCTAGTTGGGGGGAGGTGCAGGATGTTCCCCTGAATCCAGAACCTGCCCCTACCTCCCCAGGAGGCTTTCGCTGGCCCCCTCCTTCCTGCCTGCCTATGCTTCTGTCCCCATCTGGTGGTGCTGAGCTCCCTCGCCACCTAAGCCAGAACCTCCCGGTGTGATCGGTGCTCCCTGTCTGACCAGACTCCTCGGGTCTCGGGGTGGGATGAAGCTAGGCGTCACCCTCCACCGGGAGCCCCATCGGGAAACCGCAGGCCCCTGGCTCCCAGCCCTGCCCCTGCCAGCCCCCCTACCAGTTCATCTCTGCCATGTATCTCACTCTGGGTGTCTTGGTCTTTTATGTTTTGTGTGATTTGTATAACTAAATGCCCATGATAGTAGCTTCAGACTGGAAAAGCAAAATAAAATAATGCGAGTGTATGCCCCCCCAAAAAATTACATTTGATACTTTTTAAAACCATTTTTTAAGCATTTAATTTATTGCAACTTCTCTTGTTGGACATTTGGACTACTGCAGCTTTTTGATACTCCAAACAGCTTACAGTAAAAAGTAATTAGCTGAAAATGATATACAAATAAAGCAAAATGAATTAAGACTGAAATACAGGGGATCCCTGGGTGGCTCAGCAGTTTAGCGCACCTGACTTTGGCCCAGGGTGCAATCCTGAAGTCCCGGGATCGAGTCTCACGTCAGGCTCCCTGCATGGAACCTGCTTCTCCCTCTGCCTGTGTCTCTGCCTCTCAATGTCTATCGTGAATAAATAAATAAAATCTTTTAAAAAAAGACTGAAAAACAAAAAATTCAGAATGATGGATGATATAATGCAAGAGACAGATAACGTAAAACCACTTGTTCTATGTTGTATTCTGATTACCAACACAATGAAAACCACTGGTTGAAGAATATTTGCTCTTCGGGTGCCTGGGTGGCTCATTCCATAAAGCATGGGACTCTTGGTATTGGCTCAAGTAATGGTCTCAGGGTCGTGAGATTGGCCCCCCCTCCTATGGTGCTGCTAGCTCAGCGGGGAGTCTGCTTGAAGATGCCCTCCCTTCTGCCCTCTACTCCTTCTGACTCCCACTCATGCTCGCTTTCTCTCTCTTCCTCTAAAAGAAATAACTTTTTTAGAAAAAGAATATTTGCTTTTTGAAAGATCATGTCAGCCTTCTTTCAGCTAAGGCATTTTTATTTTTTTTATTTCTTAAAGATTTTATATATTTATTCATGAGAGACACAGAGAGAGAGGCAGAGACACAGGCAGAGGGAGAAGCAGGCTCCATGCAGGGAGCTGGATGTGGAGCTCGATCCTGGAACTCCGGGATCATGCCCTGTGCCAAAGGCAAATGCTCAACCACTGACCACCCAGGCGTCCCAGCTAAGGCACTTTTTAAAAAGACTTTATTTATTTGAGAGAGAGAGATTAAGCAGGGGGAGGAGCAGAATGGGGGAGGGGGTCAGCCTGACTCTGCTGAGCACAGAGCTTGACAGGAGAACCTAATCTCAGGACCCTGCGATTGTAACCTGAGTGCAAACCAAGAGTCTGATGTTCAACTGACTGAGCCACCCTGAGTGCCCCCAGCTCAAGCATTTTCAACAGAATCACCTGGAGCCCATAGCAGGAACCATAAGTAGGACCCCAGACTCCAGGCAGAGTTTAGGAAGGGGTTAACTCCTAAAATGTAAATGTAAAGGGTGACTTTCTCTAATGGAGGGAACTATGTTCGGGAGAATGAGCCACAAACCTGGTGACCAGAAACTGATAGCTAGAATAAGAGAGGTAAATGTCAGGATCAGAATACGAAAGTAGTCACCAGAGCTGGAATACCAGGGCAGAGCCATGCTAATGACAATGGGGAGTTGCTGAGTTCCCAGGAGATTGGGTCAATACCCTTTATTTTTTTCTGAAGATTTATTTATTATTTATTTATTTATTTATTTATTTATTTATTTATTTATTTATTTTAGACACAGAGAAAGAAAGAGAGCAAGGAGAGAGAGAGAGAGAGAGAGAGAGAGAGGCAGAGACACAGGCAGAGGGAGAAGCAGGCTTCATGCCAGGAGCCCGATGTGGAACTCGATCCTGGGATCATGCCCTGGGCCAAAGGCAGGTGCCAAACCGCGGAGCCACCCAGGGATCCTCAGGTCAACCCCCTTTAAATTCTTGCCAAAGGGCACAGAATTTGGCCTGGGGGTGAGTCTACACGTGAGGAATATTGCCCCAAGAGCTCAAAAGAGCTCCAGGATTAGGAATCTGGCAGGTTCTGACAATGGGAAATTTTGAAGGAGAACAATATAGTGAAGAGTTATTATGTGATTAAACTAGAGAAGTTTAGGGATATTTCTGAAAACTATTGTGGTAGTGAATGAAGGGGGAGATTTTGGGCAGTGGTAGGAATTATATTTAGAAAGGTACCTAGAGATTTCTATTAAATAAATAGAGTGGAGAAATACCTGTAATGACATTTCTCTTCTTACCATATCTTGGCAAACAGACAAAACATGTGGTTGGACCTTGGTGGCTATAATGCTATTATTACTCTAAGTTCAGGTTTTAACTGGTACATTAAAATTTTCTTTTGTTACGGAGCCCCTAAATAGGCATGCTGTGTCTGTCTTATGATTGCAGTTTAAGTTAATGTTACCATGTTTTTTTTTTTAGGTGTTTTTTTTAATTTATTTTTTATTTATTTATGATAGGCACACAGTGAGAGAGAGAGAGAGAGAGAGAGAGAGGCAGAGACACAGGCAGAGGGAGAAGCAGGCTCCATGTACCGGGAGTCCGACGTGGGAATCAATCCTGGGTCTCCAGGATCGCGCCCTGGGCCAAAGGCAGGCGCCAAACCGCTGCGCCACCCAGGGATCCCTGTTACCATGTTTTAAAATTAAAACTTATTATCTTTTCTTGCTGCTATGAAGGCCATCAGGAATCTAATGATTAATATTCTGGAAAGACATTTCAATTGAATTTCTTGGATATTGATCAGATAAGTATTAAGATTTATGATTGTCTTCTGAAATTTTCATTAGGTGAGTCCTTTGTTGCTTTGGGTAACTCTTAGGAAGTGGTTTCCAAACCCTGGAAATTACCACTTTGAGTTAATTTAGAAAGAGACGTCTCTTTTGCTGAGTGTGTTGTTTTTTGTGTATTTTTTTTGCACAAAAAAGTAACAATTGTATAGAAGTTAATTACCTTCTTAATTACAAATAACTTTATAGTTTCTGGAGGTTTGGAATTAAAACACTTCCAAGGATGTTTAACTATTAGAGGAACATCCGTTAATTAACTGTAGCTGATGGTTAGATTTGCTTCAGTGCTTTGAACTTTTGCATCAAGGCTTTCTTGCCCAGAAATGATGACTATGATCATCATTTCGGTCTCTTCCTGGAATTTTCTAATATATATTGTTTTAAAAATTACAACAATTCTGTTCATTGTAAAAACCAAAACAAAAAACCCTAAAACTGTATTGAATACAGACTACTTTTTCTCCCAGCCTCCAAATGATAACTGTTAACAGTCTGATTCATATTTTTACAACTTTTCACAAGGATTCTGCTTATGTACACACACACACACACACACACACACACACACACACACACTATACGTTCCTCTTCCTCCCCTCTCCCTTCTCCCACTCACCTTACCTCTTCCGCCTCCTCTGTCTCCTCCTCCTTCACAGGAGTGTGGAGTGTGGTGATAATGCCAAGGGAGAGAAGGCTTTGTTCTGTGTTCTCTCCCTTATTGAATCTCACTCCTTAGTGGAGCTTACTGTCCTTGTCCTTTCCTCCCCTTGCCTACCACCAAGGTTCAAAAAATTCAGGCTATGCTTTGCTTCTCTTTATCCTCAGCAGCCAGACAAGGAACTCCCAGAACAAATCCTCAACTATGTAAAAGACAGCCGTTCTGGGTGTTTCTCTTGGGGAGAGCAAGCTAAGCAGCCCCAGTTCTGGCCTCCCTGGTGATTGGCTGAGGGTCCAGTGGGGTTTTGTGTACCAGTTCATTCCAAGTGTGAAGTTTCTCTGGGGTTTCCTTGGGAAGTAGGTTCTTCTTTGTAACCTTTTTCTTGTGTCTGTTATGGGTTGAGATTTCTTCTGCAGTGGTTATCTATCATTTCAACCCTGATTTCTAATCTTCCAGACTTTTCTAAATTTTTTTCATGTGTTGATAATGGAGCTTCTTTTCTGCTCTCCTGTCATTTCATTTTTTTTAATTTATGTAGTCACAGAGAGAGAGAGAGAGAGAGAGAGAGAGAGGCAGAGACACAGGAAGAGGGAGAAGCAGGCTCCATGCACCGGGAGCGTGATGTGGGATTCGATCCCGGGTCTCCAGGATCGCAACCCTGAGCCAAAGGCAGGCGCAAAACTGCTATGCCATCCAGGGATGCCTCTCCTGTCATTTAAGTGGAATGTAGGTACACATGATGATTCAGTCAATTCCTTGAACCTCTCAGGTGCCTGATCTTTTTTTCTCTTTCTGGACCAGGGTTTTGGAAATTCTTTTAAGGTTTGTTTGTAGTTCCCCTGTCTTATAACATGAAAGTTCTAGCTTAATTTAAATATTCCAGTTTAAACGTAATATTAATCATAATTAGATCACCGATACCATATTGTTCTCTAGATGCAGAAATGACACGATTACTTAATAAACTTCTTTTTGCTGCATTTACAGGCCTCCACAAGATGTTATTGCATTGGACAAATTAATGATGTGGAATTCACTCTTAGAAACTTAGATAATTAGCCTTTCCTTTGATATATATGAATGTCACTATTTGTAATATATATTTTATGTATATTTTATGTATATGTATTTTATTTGCCAGGTAACTGAATATTGTCAGTTTCCTTTTCAGTATCTACATCAGTTGGAAAAGTAAAAAAAAAAAAAAAAAAAAAACCATAGTAACTTTGAACTGGCACGTGGACCTCAATGTATCTTAAAATGATTTTTTCTTAATCACTATTAGAAACAAATGAATAGGGATCCCTGGGTGGCGCAGCAGTTTGGCGCCTGCCTTTGGCCCAGGGCGCGATCCTGGAGACACGGGATCGAATCCCACATCGGGCTCCTGGTGCATGGAGCCTGCTTCTCCTTCTGCCTGTGTCTCTGCCTCTCTCCCTCTCTCTGTGACTAAAATAAATAAATAAATAAATAAATAAATAAATAAATAAATAAATGAAACAAATGAATAGGGCACCCTGGGTGGCTCAGCAATTTAGCATCTGCCTTTGGCTGGGGCCTGATCATGGAGACCCAGGATCAAGTCTCTCATTGGGATCCCTGCATGGAAAGCCATAAACTACCAGAACTGGAACAGGACGAAATAGCAAATCTGAACAGGCCAATAACCAGGGAGCAATTGAAGCAGTCATCAAAAACCTCCCAAGACACAAAAGTCCAAGGCCAGATGGCTTCCCTGGGGGATTCTATCAAACGTTTAAAGAAGAAACCATACCTATTCTACTAAAGCTGTTTGGAAAGATAGAGATAGAGTACTTCCAAACTCGTTCTATGAGGCCAGCATCACCTTAATTCCAAAACCAGACAAAGACCACACCAAAAAGGAGAATTATAGACCAATATCCCTGATGAACATGGATGCAACAATTCTCAACAAGATACTAGCCAATAGGATACAACAGTACATTAAGAGGATTATTCACCATGATCAAGTAGGATTTATACCTGGGATGCAAGGCTGGTTCAACACTGATAAAACAATCAATGTGATTCATCATATCAGCAAGTGAAAAAACAAGAACCATAGGATCCTCTCAATAGACGCAGAGAAAGCATGTGACAAAATAGAGCATCCATTCCTGATCAAATCTCTTCAGAGTGTAGGGATAGAGGGAACATTCCTCAACATCTTAAAAGACATCTACGAAAAGCCCACAGCAAATATCATTCTCAATGGGGAACCACTGGGAGCCTTTCCCCTAACATCAGGAACCAGACAGGGATGTCCACTCTCACCACTGCTATTCAACATAGTACTGGAAGTCCTAGCCTCAGCAATCAGACAACAAAAAGACATTAAAGGCATTCAAATTGGCAAACAAGAAGTCAAACTCTCCCTCCTCACCAATGACATGATATTCTTCATAGAAAACCCAAAAGCCTCCACCCCAAGATTGCTAGCACTCGTACAACAATTTGGCAGTGTGGCAGGATACAAAATCAATGCCCAGAAGTCAGTGGCATTTCTATACACTAACAATGAGACTGAAGAAAGATAAATTAAGGAGTCCATCCCATTTACAATTGCACCCAAAAGCATAAGATACCTAGGAAGAAACCTAACCAAAGAGGTAAAGGATCTATACCCTAAAAACCATAGAACACTTCTGAAAGAAATTGAGGAAGACACAAAGAGATGGAAAAATATTCCATGCTCATGGATTGGCAGAATTAAGATTGTGAAAATGTCAATGTTACCCGGGGCAATTTACACGTTTAATGCAATCCCTATCAAAATTCCACGGACTTTCTTCAGAGAGTTAGAACAAATTATTTTATGATTTGTGTGGAATCAGAAAAGACCCCGAATAGCCAGGGGAATTTTAAAAAAGAAAACCATATCTGGGGGCATCACAATGCCAGATTTCAGGTTGTACTACAAAGCTGTGGTCATCAAGACAGTGTGGTACTGGCACAAAAACAGACACATAGTTCAATGGAACAGAATAGAGAACCCAGAAGTGGACCCTGAGCTTTATGGTCGACTAATATTCGATAAAGGAGGAAAGACTATCCATTGGAAGAAAGACAGTCTCTTCAATAAATGGTGCTGGGAAAATTGGACATCCACATGCAGAAGAATGAAACTAGACCACTCTCTTTCACCACAGACAAAGATAAACTCAAAATGGATGAAAGGTCTAAATGTGAGACAAGATTCCATCGAAATCCTAGAGAAGAACACAGGCAACACCCTTTTTGAACTCGGCCACAATAACTTCTTGCAAGATACATCCACGAAGGCAAAAGAAACAAAAGCAAAAATGAACTATTGGGACTTCATCAAGATAAGAAGCTTTTGCACAGCAAAGGATACAGTCAACAAAACTCAAAGACAACCTACAGAATGGGAGAAGATATTTGCAAATGACATATCAGATAAAGGGCTAGTTTCCAAGATCTATAAAGAACTTCTTAAATTCAACACCAAAGAAACAAACAATCCAATCATGAAATGGGCAAAAGACATGAACAGAAATCTCACAGAGGAAGACATAGACATGGCCAACATGCACATGAGAAAATGCTCTGCATCACTTGCCATCAGGGAAATACAAATCAAAACCACCATGAGATCCCACCTCACGCCAGTGAGAATGGGGAAAATTAACAAGGCAGGAAACAACAAATGTTGGAGAGGATGCGGAGAAAAGGGAACCCTCTTACACTGTTGGTGGGAATGTGAACTGGTGCAGCCACTCTGGAAAACTGTGTGGAGGCTCCTCAAAGAGTTAAAAATAGATCTGCCCTATGACCCAGCAATTGCACTGTTGGGGGTTTACCCCAAAGATACCGATGCAATGAAACCCCGGGACACCTGCACCCCGATGTTTATAGCAGCAATGGCCACGATAGCCAAACTGTGGAAGGAGCCTCGGTGTCCATCAAAAGATGAGTGGATAAAGAAGATGTGGTTTATGTATACAATGGAATATTACTCAGCTATTAGAAATGACAAATACCCACCATTTGCTTCAACGTAGATGGAACTGGAGGGTATTATGCTGAGTGAAGTAAGTCAGTCGGAGAAAGACAAACATTATATGTTCTCATTCATGTGGGGAATATAAATAATAGTGAAAGGGAATATAAGGGAAGGGAGAAGAAATGTGTGGGAAATATCAGAAAGGGAGACATAAGGTAAAGACTGCTAACTCTGGGAAACGAACTAAGGGTGGTAGAAGGGGAGGAGGGCGGGGGGTGGGAGTGATTGGGTGATGGGCACTGGGGGTTATTCTGTATTTTTGTAAATTGAACACCAATAAAAAAATGAAATATATTTTTCTATCTAGCATCTCGCCAAGAAAACTTGTAGGAAATGAAAAATGTAAATAATGGCACCAATAATGAATGACTCACTCTATCAACTATCCTCTTAAAGACTCATCATATTGTGAATTTATTTACAAGTTTATATTTGGTACCCAGAGTAACAATGTTATATACAATCTTTTCTTTTTCATACAAACCATTTTTAGTCCACCAGTATGAAGGAAAGGGATTTATAGGTTTGTTTTGCTTAATTCATCATTTTTCAATTCTGTAAAATTTTACTCAACTCCTGAAACAAGAGTTCATAGCAGAGATACGTATTTATCTTTCAATTATCACAAACAAGAAACCCCTCTTGGGTATATCTCTAGGTATGATATTTCTATACAGTTTTTTAAAGATTTATCTATTTTAGAGAGAGAATGAGCAGGAGACAGAGAATCTCAAGCAGACTCTACACTTAGTACAGAGCCCAATGTGAGGCTTGATCCCAAGACCCTGAGATCAGGACTTGAGCTAAAACCAAGACTTGGATGCTTAACCAGCTGTGCCAGCCAGGCGACACCTCTACACAGTCTTTAAAGATGTGTCTTAACATACTAAAATCTGGGCACCTGGGTGGCTCAGGGGTTCAGCATCTGCCTTTGGCTCAGGGCATGACCCCAGGGTAACGGGATCGAGTCCCACATTGGGCTCCCTACATGGAGCCTGCTTCTCCCTCTGCCTGTGTCTCTGCCTGTCTGTCTGGGTCTCTCATGAATAAATAAATAAGATCTTTCTTAAAAATATGAAAATCTTTAAGATTATAAATGTACAGATTATAAATGTATAAATGTATATTCAAATGTACATATGAATACTATGATTATTAAAGTTATTTTTAATCTTTGTTTGAAAAATTTCTAGAACTTGAAATATGCCTTTCAGACATTTTCACATTTAGAGACTATGTCATTTTCCTGTGACGGGCTGTATTGTTGGTTTGCAACCTTGAGGGCTCCCCAGGTGAAATCTGAATGTGGCCCCCACACACAGGGGGCTTGGAGATCCCAGAGAAAGCAACAGAGGATTCCAGATTGGCAGGTGGCTGTTTTAATAAACGAGGGAATATGAGGCTTATCCTAAGTGGCCCCAAGACAAGGAGATTCTCACACCCACCCACGCACTGGGACTTAACAGTTTAGGGGTTCCTGGGTGGCTCAGTCCGTGAAGCATTAGACTCCTGATTTCACGTCAGGTCATGATCTCAGAGTTGTGAGATCGAGCCCCACATCAGGCTCTGTGCATATTTAAAAAAAGTTTATACAGAGGACTTAACTTGGTTTAGTTATTTGCTCTCAACAACATCTTAATTGTCTCAAGAACACCTCACTCTCATCAGACTGCATCCCCAAAAGGGCTGCCGGCATGAGAATAGTAGTTTGCAGGCACATTTCAAGGACAGGGGAGGGTTTAAGGAGCTTCTTCTCAAGATCTTTGACCTAACATCTGCAAAGATCCTTTCTTCCAAATAAGGTGACAGACGTGTCCTGTTTCCAGAAATATGACGTGGGCATACCTTCAGGGGGAACACCATTTGACACTCCACAGAAACTACACATTATTATTACATAAAAACTGTGCTCCTGTCTCGGGTAAGAGAAATATTGGCCCCTGAAAGATGCCCACATTGTAACCCTTGGAACATATCATATTGCCATGCAAACAGGCTTCTGCAGAAGTGATTCAGTTAAGGATTCTGAGATGGGAAGATTGTCCCGGATTTTCCAGGAAACCCAATATGATCAGAAGAACCAGTGTAAGAGGGAAGCAGGAAGGTCAGAGTGAAGGAGGATGTGGCTACACGGCTGAGGACAGGGGGGCAGGTGCACACACCAAGGACGGAGGGCAGCCTCCGGAACCAGGAAAAGGCAAGGGACAGAATCTTCCCTACAGCATCCGGATAAAACACAGTCCTTGATTTTAACCTTACAAAACCATTTCAGACTTTTTCTTCTAGACATGCAACTAATACATCTGTATTGTTTTATACCACTAAGTTCCAGGTAATTTGTTACAGAGCATTGGAAATGACACAGGATGCAATGTCTTTCACGGCATATTAACAGTTGTGTGTTTAAGGACAGTCTGACTACCATGGTTTTAATTCACTGCTAGGGCTGCCTGATTTGAGAAAAGGGAAGTCAATTCTATTCTATTTCTACTCAAGGAATTATTTTATGTTAGTTGGGATGTTAACAGAATGTTAACCTGATGTTAACAAAATCAAGAATTTGAATTCTGTTTTGTTTTGTTTTTCCTTAGCTTCGAGATAAGACCTGCCATTGACCCTACAAGAGGATTCCTAACAGATGTTTTACGGGGTCACTCTCAGGAGTCCATGCTCTCTCAATATAGCCAGGTTTAAAATTCTTATCCCTGTTTAAAACTGTGAGATAAGTAGTTACACTTACCCAAAAATCATCCAAATCGTTAGATAGCTAAATTTAAAAACAATCTATTATCTACTTCAAAATAAGATCTATTAACATAAAAAAAGTCAAGACCCCAGGGCATGCTACCTTTGTATACCTGGCCTTATAACTTTGATGGCTTGTAGACTTTGGATTTAAATTTCCCTAAAGCAAGAAACCAAGATATTTGGTGGAGAGAAGAGGTGGCAAGAAGTGTAGATATTAATGACCTGGTCTCTCAATTTAATTTTTGTTTGCTGTTATTTTTCTATTCCTATGTTATTTGAAAAGCATGAAAGTTAAATCCGAGTCGATATTCATTTTACATACATGCCACGTTAAAATTTTGTTTTATGTCTCACAAACTTTAATTTCCATTTTAAAGTTAAAAATCGGTCTCGAAGGTTATCAAAGTATGCAAAAGTATTCAAAAATTATATTTACTGTTATTAGAACATTTCATGTTGTTGCATATATTCTTTTAGCTGTTTGATATCATCCACTTGGCCTCATTATAATAAATGAGAGAAGATAGCTATGGAGCAAGTCTACCTTGTAACTTGGATGATTTCCCCACTTCATTTAATTGACTTTTCCCTACTGCTTTGCTCAGCATCATTTAATACCTTATGCCTAATTCTATTTAGAGTTTACAAATCCATAAAGTGAAAGATTGACTCCAACACTGTTACGACTTTCTAGTTGTGAACAGAACATAAGGTAATATTTTAATAGGCACTTGTTGCCTCAAATATACTTCTATAAATGTATAATGTTTAATTCTTAGGTACTGATTTTAATTTTTCTCAATATCATATAATAAAGCCTAGAGGAAAAGTGCAAAGGCCGTCAAGTCTATCACTTAATCTGCAAGAGCTAACAATACATACATTGAAACTATCTTGTTTCAAGACTTAATACCCATTAATATTTCAAAAGGTACTACAGATTTAGAAATTTTTAAAATTTGAAAATGTCCGATTTCTAAATTTGGTACACACTGAAGGAAAAAAAATTCATCCCTGTTCTTGCCATTTTTTTTTTCATAGAATGTGCACAGATCAAAAAGAATAGGTTGGGATTTTCCCTCAGTGGAAGGCAATAATTTTCAACCAGTTTCAATCATGAGAAGTTGTAATCTTCATCATCTTTCAGGAGCTTCACTGGAGAGAGGTCATTTGTCTTAGCCACTTAATGTTTACCAAGATACTATGTGAGTCATGTCATTGAAAACTGACCAGAAATTCACAGCAATTCAAAAGCCAGGCACACAGGCAATATTTCACAACTTTTTCTCCAACCTAGGCACGTCAAAGTATTTGTTTTCCTATATAAAATGTGTGCATGCATGCGTGTGAAATTAAGTCAGGCTGTTTTAATCCACCAGAGACTCCAACGACAATTTTAATGGTATTCTGATGAATAAATACTTGCCAAGGGAATGACTATATGAAAAGAAAATCATTTTCCAGTGTGCAAAACGCTGGTCTAGTTGTCATCCCACTTCCGAATTTATCTATCAATAAGCAAAAAAGAGCAACCATATTTTTTCAATGTCCTATCAGAATAAGTAATTTTTAAATGTGAATTTTTAAAAATTCTCCTGAAGCAACAAACAATATGGATCAAACAGACTTTGTGACCCTCCAGCTACTGTCCAATATTTTTCCCTGTAAATCACTGGTTCTCAAAATGTGGACCACAAAACTAACAGCACCAGCATCAGGTGGAATATTGTTAGATGAGCAAATCTTTTTTTTTTTAGACTTTTTATAGGCAGAGAGAGAGAGAGGGAGAGAGTCAGAGACACAGTCAGAGGGATAAGCATGCTCCATGCCGGGAGCCTGACCCGGACTCGATCCCAGGACTCCAGGATGGCGCCCTGGGCCAAAGGCAGGTGCCAAACCGCTGAGCCACCCAGGAATCCCCTAGAAGAGCAAATCTTAAACACACTCCAGGGAGTTCAGAAACTGAGGTAGTAGGGCCCAGGAATTTTCAAGGCCCCCATGAGATTGTCATGCAAACTGAAGTTTCGGAACCCTTGTTCTACGACCAACTCTGACTAGAAGTGTGCGTGCATGTACTCTAAACATTCAGAATCGCAACCTTGCAAACAGTGCACACTCATTTGCGGTATGGGTTCCCAAACTACCATTTAATAATGGAAAATACCACTGTAAAGTCAGCAGTGTAGAAATTTCAAGTAAACAAAGAATTATGCAATGTGGAATTCATGTATCGATGGGCCGACCACGTCTTCATGTTCGGCAGAACCGGGCTGGCAAGCTGTCACGGAGGGAGGCATCCATCAACTCCGTGTGTTCATAGAAGTAAACATTTTTCCTAAGACTTATTTTTTTTGTTGTAGAGAGAGAGCGAGCATGAGCAGGAGGGCCAGAGGGAGAGCGAGAGAGAATTTCAAGCACACCCCTACCTGAACATGAAGTGACGGGGGCGGATCTCAGGACCATGAGATCACTACCTGAGCCAAGACCAAGAGCTGGATGCTTAACTGGCTACACCACCCAGGCGCCCCAAAATTAAACACTTTAAACAATAGTAAATTGTCAACAGAGTACAAATCATGTTATATATTGTTTTCACATTTAACGGTAAATCTGCATTTAAAAATTAGAAGTATTCCATTATGTTGTATCAGAGGCCTCAAAACTTTTCTGAGGTACCTATATTTGGGGACACTTATATGAATGCAATGAGCAATAGTAATTCATTTTATACCTAACTAATTTAGAGGTAGCAATTTTTAAATATTCTCTCCTTATTCTACAGTCACATTTCCATGTGAGTAGGTGTTGAGTGATGAAAATATTCAACGGATTCAACTTTTATAGATTGTTTTTACTCTTTTGCTAATTTTTGGGAACAAAAGCATAAAACTTTACTACTTTCCTGATGTTATCCAGTGCTATATTTGCCAAAATATCAGTAAAAGCTGCACATGAATTTTAGATAATATCGATTAAACTTTGCTATTCTATAACACTTGCACATTGGAAAGTTCAGTTAGACAACAATGCCAAGGGATCCCTGGGCGGCGCAGCGGTTTAGCGCCTGCCTTTGGCCCAGGGCGCGATCCTGGAGACCCGGGATCGAATCCCACGTCGGGCTCCCGGTGCATGGAGCCTGCTTCTCCCTCTGCCTATGTCTCTGCCTCTCTCTCTCTCTCTCTCTCTGTGGGACTATCATAAAAAAAAAAGACAACAATGCCAATAAAAGGAAATTTTAATATATTAAACTTAGGAAGTATAGATTTTGTAAGTTCTCTATTATAAGTTTTATATTTCTAAATATAAATTTTGTAGTTATACTCTTTTTAAGAATATATGCATATATGGGCCTTGGCATCACAACTCGCTCATCCATAAAGTTAACATTTTTGATTATATAACAATCCAGCATTATTATTCTGGACTCACATGCCAAAAACTTAATATAAGTTATTTTTATGTATAATGCAGAACTGTCCATAAATGAGTCCCTCATCCTCCTTCCTTTTTGTTAGGTGTGTGCTTCTCTGACAGGAAAGGGAGGAAACCTGCGCTCCCTCTAAAACATCTTGAAACAGACACATACATACATATGTATATATATATATGCATGCATAAATAAGCTTGGTTAAATATAGAAATTATGAATACTTAGAGTGATATTTTTTCTGAGTGTTTCCCATCCAATGCATCAAGTGAAGAAAAGGACATGAACTAATGGAATATGATATAGTAGATTTGATAATGTTACACTTAGCTTTATATATTTTAAAAATTTTAATATGGAGGATAAAATCTGTCTTAAAACGCATTACGTTCATTTAAAAAATGAAAATTAATATTACTTT
Organism: Canis lupus baileyi; assembly: GCF_048164855.1. Taxonomy (NCBI): domain Eukaryota; kingdom Metazoa; phylum Chordata; class Mammalia; order Carnivora; family Canidae; genus Canis; species Canis lupus. Next base: position 24,962,215 of record NC_132857.1, on the reverse strand, counting down.
TATTGATTCATTTTTTATTGAATTTGTTTTTTGTGTATATGCTACTTAAAATATGAAATGAAATTTTAATTTGGCTTAGTTATCAAATACTGTAGCCTGACCTCATTCTTAGCCATCAGCAACACTTTCAAAAAGGACTCAAATTTAAAAAAAAAAAATTTATTATATAGGTAAGCCATGGCCATTGTAGTTAATATGTAAAATATAGAAATGGATAGAGATATTGTTTATATATATATATATAAATTTAATTGTTTATATCATATATAAACAATTAAAATATCTACTAAAATATTTTGATTTAAATATGTTCAGTCTTTTACACCAGTGTATATTAAAATATGCATGTTTTGATACAAAATAGGTTTAATACATATTTATGTATTCAAATCTGTCCATCTGTTCTGGTGTGAATCTTCTATTATATTTAAGCTAAGGTGATTCTTCATCATGAAATCCAAAATTCAAATATTCACTTTTGCTGTTTTTTCTCTAGCTCCTTTAGGTGTAAGGTTAGCTTTTTTACTTGAGTTCTTTCCAGTTTTTGAATGGATGCTTGTATTGCGATGTATTTCCCCCTTAGGACTGCTTTTGCTGCATCCCATCGATTTTGAATGGTTGTACCTTCATTCTCATTAGTTTCCATGAATCTTTTTAATTCTTCCTTCATTTCCTGGTTGACCCTTTCATCTTTTAGCAGGATGGTCCTTAACCTCCACGTGTTTGAGGTCCTTCCAAACTTCTTCTTGTGATTTAGTTCTAATTTCAAGGCATTATGGTCTGAGAATATGCAGGGGAAGATCCAAATCTTTTGGTATCGGTTCAGACCCGATTTGTGACCCAGTATGTGGTCTATTCTGGAGAAAGTTCCATGTGCACTTGAGAAGAATGTGTATTCAGTTGAGTTTGGATGTAAAGTTCTGTAGATACCTGAAGTCCATCTGGTCCAGTGTATCATTTAAAGCTCTTGTTTCTTTGCAGATGTTGTGCTTAGAAGACCTATCCAGTGCAGAAAGCCTTAAATCGAAGTCACCAAGTATAAGTGTATTATCATCTAAATATGTCTTAATTTTGGTTATTAATTCATTGATATATTTGTCATCTCCCACATTCAGGTCATATATATTGATAATTGTTAAGTCCTCTTCTTGGATAGATCGTTTAAGTATGATATAGTGTCCCTCTTCATCTCTCACTACAGTCTTTGGGGTAAAGTTCAGTTTATCTGATATAAGGACCGCTACCCCTGCTTTCTTTTGAGGACTTTTTTTTTTTTGAGGACCATTTGAATGGTAAATGGTTCTCCAACCTTTCATTTTCAGGCTGTAGGTGTCCTTCTGTCTAAAATGAGTCTCTTGTGGACAGCAAATAGATGGGTCCTGCTTTTTTATCCAGTCTGAAACCCTGCGCCTTTTGATGGGGTCATTAAGCCCGTTCACATTCAGAGTTACTATTGACAGATAGGAGTTTAGTGTCATCATGATATCCATTCAGTCCTTGTTTTGTGGATTGTTCCACTGAACTTCTTCTTAAAGGGTAATTTTAAGAGTTCCCCCTTAAAATTTCTTGCAGAGCTGTTTGGAGGTCACATATTCTTTCAGTTCCTGCCTGTCTTGGAAGCTCTTTATCTCTCCTTCCATTTTGAATGAGAGCCTTGCTGGATAAAGTATTCTTGGTTGCATGTTCTTCTCATTTAGGACCCTGAATATATCCTGCCAGCCCTTTCTGGCCTGCCAGGTCTCTGTGGAGAGGTCTGCTGTTACCCTAATACTCCTCCCCATAAAAGTCAGGGATTTCTTGTCTCTTGCTGCTTTAAAGATCTTCCCTTTATCTTTGGAATTTGCAAGCTTAACTGTTAGACGTCAAGGTGTTGAAAGGTTTTTATTGATTTTAGGGGGGGGATCTCTCTATTTCCTTCATCTGAATGCCTGTTTCCCTTCCCAGATTAGGAAAGTTTTCAGCTAGGATTTGTTCAAATACATATTCTGGCCCTCTGTCCTTTTCAGCGCCCTCGGGAACCCCAATTAAACGTAGGTTTTTCTTCCTCAGGCTGTCGTTTATTTCCCTTAATCTTTCCTCATGGTCTTTTAATTGTTTGTCTCTTTTTTCCTCAGTTTCCCTCTTTGCCATCAACTTGTCTTCTATGTCACCCACTAGTTCTTCCACCTCGATAACCCTCGTCATGAGGACTTCCAGTTTGGATTGCATCTCATTCTATTGATTTTTAATTTCTGCCTGATTAGCTCTAAATTCTGCAGTCATGAAGTCTCTTGAGTCCTTTATGCTTTATTCTAGGGCCACCAGTAGCTGTGTAATAGTGCTTCTGAATTGGCTTTGTGGCATCGAATTGTAATCCAGATTTTGTAACTCTGTGGGAGAGAGGACTGATTCTGATTCTTTCTTCTGAAGTGAGGTTTTCCTTCTAGTCATTTTGCTCAGTGCAGAGTGGCCAAAAACAAGTTGTATTGGGAAAAGGAGAAAAAGAGAGGAGAGAAAGAAGGAAAGAAAAGAGAAAGAGAAATAAGGAAGAAAAAAAGAGAAGAAAAAGAGAAAGAAAAAGAAAGAAAGGGAAAAAGGGTGGGGGAAGCAAACAGAAATCAAAAATCAAAAAAAAAAAAAAACACGGGGGAGTATCTTCTGATTCTGTATACTTTAAGTCCCTTAAATTCCCCTGGAACTTGTCTGTCTAGCTGGTCTTCTGGGGGAGGGGCCTGTTGTGATTTTCAGGTGTTAGCACTTGGGGGAGCTGCTCTGCCCCTGCCTGGTGCAGGGCTCAGTGGGGGTTGTTTACCCCGTGAGACCCCAGGAGGAACAACCACAGTGGCAGGGCCAGGTCTGGAGCCCTGGATTCAGCTCCCGCAGTAACTCCGGAGCTCTCTGTCTGCTGCAGGGGCCTGGATGCTCGGGGGTGGGTCCGCTGATCTGCTCAGCTCCAGGCAGGAGGGTCCTAGCTGTCCTGGGCCCTCCTGGCCTCTGCCTGTCCCGGGGGGAGGCCGGATCCTGGGCTGTGTCCCAGTCGCCTAGTGCTCCTGGGGCCTGCGCTGTTGGATGTTTCTAGCAGCAATGTCCACAACAGCCAAACTGTGGAAGGAGTCTTGGTGTCCATCGAAAGATGAATGGATAAAGAAGATGTGGTTTATGTATACAATCGAATATTACTCAGCCATAAGAAATGACAAATACCCACCATTTGCTTCGATGTGGATGGAACTGGAGGGTATTATGCTAAGTGAAATGAGTCAAGCGGAGAAGGACAAACATTTTATGTTCTCATTCATTTGGGGAATATAAATAATAGTGAAAGGGAATAGAAGGGAAGGGAGAAGAAATGGGTAGGAAATATCAGAAAGGGAGACAGAACATGAGAGACTCCTAACTCTGGGAAACGAACTAGGGGTGGTGGAAGGGGAGGAGGGCGGGGGGTGGGGGTGAATGGGTGACGGGCACTGAGGGGGGCACTTGACGGGATGAGCACTGGGTGTTATTCTATATGTTGGCAAATTGAACACCAATAAAAATAAATTTATTATTTAAAAAAAAAGTGCAAGTAAGTAGACAGCACAGAGAGACCTGCATTTCTGCCTCCTGGGCAGTGAATGCCAAGTGGATCTTTCCAGGTTGGAAGGAAAAAGAGAAGGAGCTTCATGTACTTGTGAAACAGGACATAAAGCCACCCTGACAAGGCTTTGACAAAAGTTACCAGTACATACAAGATGAGCGATTTGTCTATTTGAGACTTAACTAGGGTGGCACCTGGTGTTCAGAAGGGCTCAGTGATGGGGTTGTAACAAGGAGAATGCTGCAGAAGCAGGCACGATGGGGACTCGGTCACGGGGGACAGTCTCTGAAGGTTGAGCCACTCACACGAACACGTGCCCCGTACCGCAGCCTTTCAAAGGGAGTCGCACGGGATTTCTGGGTCTCGTTAGAATGAATTTACTTAAGAACAAACTTTCGTTATGGACATTCTCTGCAATCTGAGAGCGCAGCAACCAAAAGAAAAGCAAGGACATAATCCTGCTGCCTTTATAGGGGATTACGGAGATGCTCTGACTCGAGCCTTTAAAGCCACTCTGGACACACCTCCTGTCCTGCAGGCCTTAAGACCCCTTTGAGGATCCCTGGGTGGGGCAGCGGTTTGGCGCCTGCCTTTGGCCCAGGGCGTGATTCTGGAGACCCAGGATCGAATCCCACATCGGGCTCCCGGTGCATGGAGCCTGCTTCTCCCTCTGCCTATGTCTCTGCCTCTCTCTCTCTCTCTGTGACTATCATAAATAAATAAAAATTAAAAAAAAAAGACCCCTTTGAGCAGCTCCTTCCACCCATCGATGTGTCCGATGAACTGTGATCACATAGATGCAAAAAGGACACTTCACACCCAGATATGTCCCTGCTCAGCAGCGTCCAGAAAGTTGGGAGCCAGGCCGCTGCACCTCGGGGCCAGGTCCCCCTGTGGCCAGGCCGGTGGTGCAGCCAGGCCCAGCGCCCGGAGAGCACAGTGTGGGCAGCTCAGGGTGCAGGCGAGGGGGTGCTGTGATGTCCGGGGGTCGGGGGCTCCCACCTCCTCCTGGTCCCCCTGCTCTGCATGAAGGCTTCGGCTACTGGCTCCGGCCCAACAGTGCCTCGCCTAGGCCTGTGTCTCCCTTCCTGTGGGAAGCAGGACACAGCCAGGCTTCGGGGTGGCCCTGGACCCCTCACGCTCTGCGGGGGAGGGTCCCCGGGGGTCCATCAGCCTGGCGCCCCGGACTAGCCGGCCCGCCGCCTCCACACCAGGATGCTCCAGGGGCAGGACACAGCACAGGGCCCCGGGAGGGCCTGGCGGGTGGGAGGGTACTCATGTGACTGGCCCTCCTCTCCATCCCTGGGGGAGGGTGCTCCCGTGACCCAGTCCTCCTCTCCATCCCCAGGGGAGGGTGCTCCTGTGACCTGCCCTCCCTCCTCTGAATACTCCTGTGAACCTGCCCTCGTCTCCATCCCCAGAGGAGGGTGCTCACAGTGACCAGCCCTTCTCCCCAGTCCCAGCCCCTCTGCCCTGGGAAACGTCTGTCTTCATGTCAGTTGACACCTTGAGCCTTCCTGAGACCTTTGCCTCTAAAATGGGCTTAAAAACACAAAGGCTTTTACAGTTTGACTCCTTCTCGCTCTTAAAGGGCAGTGATGGTCTCTTGCTGTTCTGGACATCTTACCTGTAATTAGAAGCAGTTCTCTGAAGGTGCATTTACCTTGTTTTCAATTATTAGAAAAAATTATTATTTTAATAAACCTGATTATCCCTGTCTTTTTGGCTGTGTGTGTAAATGCCCTATGCACGGACCTTTAGGGATGGAGTTCTGGATCATAGGCTCTATGTAGTTCATGTATTTTAATTTTATGTGCATTTTATACTCCATGAGCTATTGTTTCTGCTTTTAGGGTCATAATTTACTTACATTTGCCCACACATTTTTTCTTTCCATTACTCTATACCTTAATGATTTTAGTGTTTTTCTCTGTTATTGTATTTTTGTCCTGGAAAAAGTAATTTTAGTAATTCTCTCAAATGAGAGTGTGCTGCTGATGAATTCACTCCGTTTTATTTTGGTTCGAGATATTTATTTCTATTCTTCAGTCCAAAAGATACAGATATAGAGTTCTGTTTGGCAGTCATGTTCTTTCTGGAATTTAAAGCTTATTCCATTCTCTTCTGGCTTTCATCACTTAAGATGATAATAGTTAAGTGTTGATTTTATTGTTACTCCATGAAGGCTAAACTTCTCTTAATGCTCCCACCCCTGGCTGCTTTTCAGTTTCTAATTTCTTTTTAACTTATATTTTAATATGCTCAGATTCAGATGTCTTATGCTAGTTTGCTTGTTTGTGTTTACCTGCGTGGGATCTATCCTTCTTGAATCTATAGATGATGCATTTTATCATTTTTAGAAAATCTCAGCCATTATTTCTTCAAGTATTATGTTAGCATCACCTTTTCTCTTCTGTGTTTCGTCGTTTGCAATCACATAAATTAGACTTTATTCCATATACACACATTTTATCTTTTTCTTCCTTCTCTTTGTTCACTTGTAAAAACTCTTCTGGTGCTATAGTCTGGATATTTTCTCCTGAACTTTATTCCAATCCTCCATTCTTCTTTACCTAAAATATGGATGAGTGACTTTTTTTTTTTGTAAAAGACTAGATAGGAAATATCTTATGCTTTGTAGGACACACAGGTTAGAAAACTGGGCATCCTAATACACAGAGAGTCAGACACATTATGTAACCACGCGGCTATGACCTGTTCCAATACAAAATCCATTATCAAGTATTCTGCATTTGGACCATAGGCTGACATTTGCCAATATTATGTTTAATAGGACCTTTGAGTTCATAATTTCATTACTGTATTTTTTATGTCTAGAGTTTACATTAGACCATTTTCATAGCCTCTAGTTCTCTGGTGAAATTTAATATATTACCAGCTCTTTCCTGAGCACCTTAGTTGTCGTTATTTTGGCATTTGTGTCTGATAATTCCAATGTCTGAATCAGCACTGAGTCTACTTCTACTGCTGTTTTTTGCTCTTAGCTGTATCTCTTGCCGTGTCTGTTAACATCTTATGAAGTCGGAGTCTTAATTAATATGAAAAACTCTCAGAGCTCCAAATGATACATTATCTTCAGCCTGTAGTCAGCATATGGATGTATCACCTTAATACAAGTCAGGTCAAGCTCGATCAAGGCTGAGTTTTAGTGCTTTTAAGACCCGGTGTATTTCTGCTTCTCCCTTACTCCCGTGGTTACTTGTTTTCAGAAGTCCTACATGAAATTCTTGGGAATTTGTAAGGGGCCCTACTCAGTGGCAAGCCCTGTGTGCCATCCTGGTGCTGGAGCTGCCCACTGCTGCAGGACCCCAGCCCTCCAGCCTGTGTGGCCTCGGGGTCGCTGGGCTCCTGGAGGAGGCAGCGGTGCTCCCTTGCCCAAGTCTCACTTGCAGGGAGATCTTGTTACTCAGGCATGGCGGGCTTAGCATCCTTGGCGTCTGGGTTGCACCTACCAGTCTTCAGAAATGTGGAGAAACTCCATTTATGGTCTCCATCCCTTAGTAGCCATCCTGCTCAGCTTCTCAGCTATTCCCGCTCATCTTAGAAATGGATGTTTGCTTGTCATGAAGAGTGGCGTGTGGCACCAAGTCCTCCCCTGTGAGCATCTCTTCTCCTGCCATAATCACCTTTCAAGCACACACTTACTTGAGAATTTTTCATTGCCTTTAAATAGATGGTTGATTTTCATTGTCTGCTTGTTTGAATAATTTCTAGTTTTTTCCTTAGTTTTTTGCTTCGTTTTGAGAGGATGTTATATAGTTTGCTATGAGGTAGTCCATCTTACCAGGGAAATGAAAGTTTACCTATTATTTTTTAATCTCTTGAAAATAATTCAACATGACGTTTTCCCCTCTTTTTATCACTTGCATTTGCTGTATCAAAGTCATGCGCTGCATGTTTCCTCTCTGCTCCATGTCTGAGGAGATCCCTCAACCTGTGTTACCCACACTCCCTTGCTGCCTGGCTTCCTATTGGGTTTTGGGGGAAGGGAGTCCAAGCATGGCAGCTGAGAGGCTAAAGCATTTGTTCCCTTTCTTCATGGAAGGAAGCATTCTCACCCTTTGGCCTCAGATTCTGTGCAAAGGCTGCTCTCACACGGGTCTAGCTTCCGTTTGGCTAGACCGCCATCCTGCTTTGCCCTTTCCATGTACTTTGGGCCTAAGGGTAGGTGGTGGGGTTTCTTGTTTTTGCTGGAAACGTGGTATTTAACTTGACCTCGGTTATTCCCTTAATAGCCCCTTAGTTACGTTTCTTTCAGTTAATCTTTTGAATATGCCATCTGCTCTGCTTGGACCTTGACTGATACATATTCACATTCTTCATCAGGATAATGAGAGGGGCTTTTGGGGATTTATAGCTAGGATGGTTCATATTTTGCCCCAAACTATGGACCTTTTAACGAATGTAGCCTTGCATTCAATAGAGTCAAACCTAAAAGAACAAATAGTGATAATTTCATAAAAAGAACTCTCCAAATGCACGTGTACACTAATGTAATTTGTGCACCTACAAAACACAAGATTAAAAAACAAAATGTTAGTTATGAAGTAGAACAAGATACACAGAGTTGTTAAGAAGATTCCAGCTGGCATTGTAGTACAAAGGTAAGTCAGTAATTAAAATGCATTGGGCTGGACAAAAATGGGGCAGACAAAGCTCAACTGGCTTTAGTTTGTCAGTGTCACTGACTTTGAGTATTTTTCATTACTACAATGATTAGTCTAAGATTTGCAGTTCTTCCCTTGACATGCTGACCTTTTCACATTGATTCTTTCTACCTGCTGCTAAGATGCAAAATCAATATAATCAAACAGGCAAATCACTTGATACTGAAATTGCCTGATAATAGAGAAGAAAATCTCATTATCCAGTGTCCTTGGATGTGCTTATGCATCTATAAAGACAGGCCCAGAGACCTACCTTGAAGGAGACCTGTTACACTCCCACATCCAACATGTGACCTTAGTATTTAAAGGTGTGCTGTTGAACAGAATCCAGTGGGCGGACATGCCTGCTGATGTTTGATGACATCTCCCCTTGATGATATCCTATGGTATTTCTTTCTCTTTTACTTTTATGGTAGTTTTGTTAGCTCTCCTCCCATCCCCATTTCTCTCCTGTTTTTCTGCACCTCACCTGACATAGAGCTCGTTGAAACCAGATATGTAATGGAACAGTTTTAAAGAGGTGATTCAAAGGGATTGTGGACCCTGGTCATTTTTCTTCCCTTCCCATCCTTCCACTCCTTTGGGAGACATGCTGGTCATTTGAAATATTAACAGCAGCCCCTTCAGCCTTTGTGGGTTTTTTTTCTGCCAGAGTCCTGGATCTTGTTCACAAAAACCCAAAGCAAGTTGCTTCCTTAGGGGGGTTACCCTGACACAATTCCTTAAATCATAGTTTGTCAGTAGTCATCCATGTATCAGTTAGCTTTAATATACTACTAATTAATCTGCATAAAAAAACTAACTGTAGTACATGTAAAATTTGTAAAAAGTTGTTTTTAGAGCACCTTGCTCTGTTTGGAAAGTTTTGACTATTAAATTTTACTCCCTGAGAAAGAAAATCCTATAGGGAGTTCTATGATTCAGGTATTTGCTGGAAATGATATTTTATTTAGCTGTGCTATGTGTTCATCATTGTCAAGAGTGGCAAAACATATATGCTGATTTAAGGGCACAGTGCATTTCCTTTTGAATATTTTATCAAAGTTAAGTTTCTTAGTTACTTTTTTTAAAAAGTGGTAATGTATTTTATAATCCATCGTTTTGAATCTAGGAATCAAACTGGTAACAGGATAATATAAAGAATCTACAACACGTTTTTCCCTTTGGAAGCAATCTTCATAGAACTCATCTATAATAAGGATATTACATATTCTCTAAATGTAATGCATTCACGTTAACTGGTGATAAATTGAGAATGTTCATTCTTAATGTCTGGTTGGAAACTAGTCCCAAATTTTAAAAATTGCTGTTTAAAGAAATAAACAAGTCTTCTATAGAAAAAATGTATTTTTATAGCATAGTAATTCATTCCATGAATGGGGCAGATGGGGCTGGTTGGAATCATCATCTCAACTAAGTGCCTTTTATTTGCTGAGATTGGGTCTCATGTCTATAATATAAAAATGTGTTCTGACTAAAGAACTGTTGTTTATCTCAACTTTTAATGGAAAAAAAGTTGATCGGTGTTGGGTTTAAATTATGAAAACATTTCAGACTTAAACTGCAATTGAAAAATATATGCTTTTTTTAAACTTTATTTTTTAGAGTAATGTAAGCTTCACAGCAGGACTGGGAGGATCATGGAGATTTTCCACATGTTGCCCACTGCCACACACACGTGGCCTCCTGCGTTATCAGCATCACTCACTAGGTAGTGCATTTGTTACCAACGATGAATCTACATTGAACATCAAAATCACCCAGAGTCCAGAATTAACCTCGAGGTTCGTGCTTGCTGTTGTGCATTCCATGGGCTTAGACAATCATATAATGACACTTATCCATCATTCTAAAATCATATAGAGTAGTTCCACTGCCCTAAACATGTGCTCTGTACATTTATCCTTTCTTCTGCCACCGTTGACATTTTTACTATTTCCATATTTTTACTTTTTCCAGAATATAATTTAGTCATAATTACGTGGTCTATAGTCTTTTCAACTGGCGTCATTCACTTCATAATATGTACTTAGGGTCTCTCCATGTCTTTTCATGGCTTGAAAGCTGATTTCCTCTTAGCACTGAATAAAATTCCCTTGTCGGATGTACCATAGTTATTTTTCCATTTACCTACTGAAGAAGAATAGATAAAAAAAATGATGTTCCCATTGCTTCACATCCTCACCAGCAATTAGTGTTGCCAGTGTTCCAGATTTTAGGAATTCTATTAGGTATGTTGTGATATCTTATGCATTTTTCTATGGGCATATCATGTGGACTATTTTTCATATGCTTGTTTTATATCCATATATATTTTAAGGTCTTTGGCCCATTATTTAACTGGGTTATTTTTCTAATTGTATAGTTTTATGAGTTCTTTCATATTTTGGATACCATCTTTTATCAGATATATTTTTTGCAAATATTTTCTCCTGGTCTATACCTTGTCTTCTAATTCCCTTGACATTGAATTTCATTGAGCAAAAGCTTTTAATTTTAATGAAGCTCAGCTTATCAATTATTTCTTTCATGGGTTGTGTCTTGTGTTATATCAAAAAGGCATCACCATACCCAAGATTATCTAGGTGTTCTCCTATATTGTCTTCTAGTTCTAAGACACAGTTTTTTCTTTAAGAATTATTCTAACCACATATTTTATATACCCACTTTTTAAAAATATACCATTTATATAAGAGAAAAATGAATGACACAATGTTTTTATATTAGATTATATTTAGATTTTTTGACTGTATAAGTGGCCAGTTTCTTATAAGATAAAATATATTTGCACATCATTCTGAAAAATGGTTATTATAACTATTTTTAAATGAAAAAAAGATCTCATCTAATACAGCAAATTCTGTAGTACCATTGATAACACTGATAGAATCATCTTCATTTGGGGAAGTAATTACTAATAATTCATAATCTTGTGTTGGAATAGCTCTCTTAGAAAAAGGATTATTTAACTATTTTATTAAAGGTTTCCTGGTCAAATGATGAGAGACTCTTTACTCTGGGAAACAAACTGAGGGTTGCTGAAGGAAAGTGGGTGGGGAGGGGAGGGTAACTGGGTGATGGAGATTAAGGAGGGCATGGGATGTGATGAGCATTGGGTGTTATACTAGATGTTGCAATTTTAATTTGTTTATTTTTAAGATTTTATTTATTTATTTACTGAGAGAGAGAGAGAGAGAGAGAATGAGCAGAGGGAAGAGGCAGAGAGTGAGAAGCAGGCTCCTTGCTTGAGCAGGAATCCCTGATGTCGGGCTCAATCCCAGGGTCCCAAGATCATGACCTGAGCCCACACAGACACTCCAGCAAATTGAATTCAAATTAAAAAAATCAAATAAAAGTTTCCTGGAATTTTGTGCTATGTTTTAGAGACTCCTCCTCCTGCCTCCCTATCAATGCATTCATTTATTCATCCAGCAAATATTTACTCAGTACTTTCATAGACACAACAGGAGTTTAAAGGATATTTCTATTATGGATAAATAATTAGATAGAATGCAAATAAGAGTGACATGCATTCTTTCTTTGATAAATATTTACCTCTCATGTTTTAATTTTTAGCTCACTGATCCTTCATTTATGAAGTCTTTCATTTATTTAGCCCTTACACTGGAATCTTGACCTGTAAGTTTTAGATACTGGATTTATATAAATAAGAGATAAGTATCCATTCTGCATATGGGTATTTTTTAAACAAAACAAAATTTTTTTTTTCAAAACAAAAATTTAAAAGACAATCTTATGCCCAAATCCCTTTCTAACCTAAAAGTGGGGGAGCAAATATGGTGGCAGGAGTTTATGGAACATCTCTTATTTCTTTCTATTTGTTTTTTTTCTCTGAGAAATGGAGAAGAATAAGAAGTCATAGACTCAGTAAGGATGGATGAGGATGCATTATTAATTTGAGAAGAGGTCTGGCCTAGTTTTCCAGGGATGCAGAAGAATGAACAGAATAGGAAAAATATATTTGGTGCCATTAAAATCCTACTTGTGGTGAGACTCAAATGATCACAGAACTCACATGGTATGTGTTTTTCTTTAGCTGCATGAAACTTTGTGAGTTCAGATCCCAAGGAGGAGGAAATTTGTCTTAAACTGGGATTGTGATTATTCAAGCAAATGCTCTGAAGGGAGCATTGCATAATGGAGTTACGGGTACATGCCTGAAAGAAATTAAACCTTTCATGGAATTTGAGCTAGTAATATTGAAAAGGAAGGCACAGGGATCCCTGAGTGGCGCAGTGGTTTGGCGCCTGCCTTTGGCCCAGGGCGCGATCCTGGAGACCTGGGATTGAATCCCGCGTCGGGCTCCCGGTGCATGGAGCCTGCTTCTCCCTCTGCCTGTGTCTCTGCCTCTCTCTCTCTCTCTCTGTGTGACTATCATAAATAAATAAATAATTAAAAAAAAAAAGAAAAGGAAGGCACAAGGATGAGGTCATAAAGAACATTGAAAATGCAGTAGAAATGATGGACCAAAAGTCCAAGTGGGTCTGTGGCATTTTTGGAATTAGAGTACTAGAAGAAGTAAGCTGGAAAGATAGGAGCTGGTGATTGGTGACCTAGGTTCTTAAGGCAGTGGAAATTAGTAATTACAAACATAGGCATGATTATGTGAGTAGCTGAAGCATGCTGAGAGCCAAATCCATTGGAGAGAAGGATATGGAGTCACTGAGTGAGACACCAGGGCAAAAGTCATCAATGTAGATAATAAAATTATCAAGAAGGATTTTGATAAGAATTGTGGTGTAAGTCTTCAAGGAATAAGAGGAAACACAAAGGAGTAATAAGAGGCTTATAAGTAGGGAGGAATATAGTGAGTGCAATACAGATGGGTAATTCTTCAAGATTATTATAAAAAACATGAAATTTTAGAAAGGAGGAGGGAGAGAGCCTGGTCACAGCAATGATTAGCAGGTCTTGTGACAATTCCTGAGCCCCCAGAGGAACAACTATGCCCCCAACCCCACCCACCTCTCCCCACCTCCTGCCTTCTGCCATCCAGGCATTTGTGGGAATCGTGCAATGGAGGAAATAGCCTTCACTTGAGAAGACTTTAGGGGAAGCGATGTCCTCAGTGGGGAGACAGTTTCAAGTAGGGAAAAATATTGATAAGAACTTTGGGGTAGCGGTTAGAGATACAGGCAGTTTTAGCAAAGCCTGATCATGAATTCTGAACATCACTGTGCAACAGTGTCAGGATATAGATGTAGGAGTATCACCTAACAGAACGGGAATTCGAGACTGATGTTAACATATTTGGGGATTAGATCCTAGAAAGTCATTATGCAAATGTAAGAAACTAGGAAGATTTGCTTAATGCTGCTACATGCTCTGTTTCTTAGAAATAAATTTTAGAAATAAATTCCATTGGTTACTTGTTTGGAAATAATTTGGTTTGGGAATAAAATGATTTGATTGATGAATATTTTGCCTAACTGAGATCATCTCTTTATAAACTAACAAAGATTTAAATAATTAGTGTGAATAAATAGAAACATTTGAACTGTTTTGAGAATATTTTCATTTTTCTCTAGCAGGGGTACACTTACTGCTTTTGAGTTGATATATCTTTTTTCAGTACATTCTACTTATTACTGCAGACTTCCAATGGGATAGGATTGGGATGGGTGGGAGGGGACATAAGGTTGAATTGACATTAACTCTTTATTAAATCCAAGAAATAATTTCTTGAGTAGAGAAAACAGACCATATGTTTGTGTGTGTGTTTGTGTGTGTGAGAGAGAGAGAGACAGAGAGAGAAGTAGGGAGGCAGAGAAGTGGAGTGAGATGGCACAGGTCATCTTTCAGAATATTTTTTGGTCACTGAGCTGAGCAAGCAGTAGGAAAAGCACTTTTAGCAATAGAGAAGAGAAAGTTGGCAGCTACTTAATAGAAGAAGCTGGTAGGAGGAGGTCAGTAGTCAGAGAGAGAGAACATCTAACAATAACTTACCCAAGTTAAATGGCATTTGAAATTACTGAGATAAGAGATCTTGGTAACAGTACATCTTGTGTCACATTATTTATTGATGGAAATAGAATATTTTAGAAGAAGTAAGTTGAGAGTGGGACCTTGGGATTCACTACTTTTAAAAGGACAAGCTTATGTTTCAACAGCACCTGCATACATTGATACAAAATGTGAGAATAAATGAACTTCCAAACACATAATAAGACAGAAAGTAAGTACAGGGTGATACTCGTTTATGCTTATTTTGAGAGTTGAGACCAAACTACATAGTTGAGTGCGATGTAGAAAGAAATTAATACATTAAATTGTTCTTCAATTTTGACAAGATTTTCAACTCTTTTCCAAAGTGATTTTGAATATACTATCTAATATCATCCTCTCTCTGAAGTAATACACGAATTCTTCAAAAAGGGGCGGGGGATAAACCAAGAGAAGAAAAGAAATCACCGGCACTGAGCAAACGTGATTGCGAGTCCATTAAATGCCATTCAAGATGTTTCTACATTAAGAGAGAAGAGTAGAATGATATGACACTTTTTAATGACCCGTGCTTTTTGCAGCACACTTTGTTGGCTTCAGAGGGTAAGGGTAGGACAAGCCGTGATCAGGAGAAGCTTTCAACTCATGGTGCAAATGCAGAGATAAACCTGAACTGGTGTTTTTGCGTGTGTGCCACTGATTCCGAACCCCACGAGGTCCTGTCAGGCAAATATGTGCGCTTCACCTTGGCTCCGACTCTGTGATTAAGGTCCCCCTACCTCTGATCGGCTGGGTCAGTGCACGCATGCATCCCGTTTTCAACGACAGAAGCCCTGTTGATACATCTTTTTTTGTTCTGCTCTGCATTACACGTGCCCTTGTATGCGTATATTTTTGTGCCTTTCCAATCACTTCGGTAGGCAATCAGGAAACAAATGCTATGTGAAGGTTGCGATATTTTATTCCGAGTGGTTTTTAAATATATAAGTAAAAAATGAATTGAAAATCATAAACCTGTTTACTGACAAATGAGGGAAATATTGAAATGTTTCAGTTTGCCGTGGTTTCAATATCTTAACCAAGATTCACATTCATAATTGTTTATATTAACTATGGCAGGCAGAATGAAAATAAATGGAAACATCCTCTAAAAAGAATCAAAACCAAATATATTTTTACCTTTTCAGAACATAGTTATACATATTCTATGTGAATAACTTTACTTGATGATTCAG
Organism: Canis lupus baileyi; assembly: GCF_048164855.1. Classification (NCBI taxonomy): domain Eukaryota; kingdom Metazoa; phylum Chordata; class Mammalia; order Carnivora; family Canidae; genus Canis; species Canis lupus. The sequence continues at coordinate 24,946,769 of NC_132857.1, read as the reverse complement.
AGATTATAGAAATGGATTAGACACTGATCCCTAACGTAGAGGGGCATACAACTGAGCAAAAGAAAGAATTCATGGGATAAATAACCCTAACATTTGGTAGAAGAGGGCCCATGCATCAGAGAGTTATGGATAAAATGTCCTGGGCATTTAAAAAAAGAATAAAGCTTTTGTTTTTGTTTCTTTGCTTTTTTTTTGAGAGGTTTGAAAAGACTCTATGAAAAAAATTGGAATGAAGTTGGTCATCAAAGGACAGCTAAAATACGCAATTGGTGACAGTAGCAAAGATAGGAATGGACCTACCAAGAAAAAGACAAGGATGTGAATACATTAAAGTCCTGAAACAGGAGGCTCAGCTGAGTCAGAGGGTCACAGATGTAAAACTGATTGAAAAAATGATGTGGGGAATTGGTTAAACTTGTTTTCTTCTGTAGGCAGTGAGGAGCTTTAAAGATTTAAACAAGGCTATGAGATGATGATGACAGCTGTGCATCAAGATTAGTCCTGTAACTGTGGAATGCTTTTTAAAATATATTTTATTTATTGATTCATGAGAGACACAGAGACAGAGGCAGAGACACAGGCAGAGGGAGAAGTAGGTTCCCTACAGGGAGCCCAATGGGGGACTCAATCCCAGGACCCCGGGGTCAGGCCCTGAGCCAAAGGCAGGTGCTAAACCACTGAGCCACCCAGGCATCACCGTTGAATGATTTAGTGTTTTAGTAGATAATTGTTATGCAAAAAAATCGGATAACAAACATAAACATTTCCTTAAAAATAAATTTAGTAAACAAAATTATTTTAAAATAAATTTATTGATTTAAATAAATAACAATTTATCTTCTTACCTGGAAAGAAGCCAGGTAAGAGCCATTAACTGGTAGGAACACTTCATAGTTATGGACACATGGGATCCCTGGGTGGCGCAGCAGTTTAGCGCCTGCCTTTGGCCCAGGGCACGATCCTGGAGACCCGGGATCGAATCCCACGTCGTGCTCCTGGTGCATGGAGCCTGCTTCTCCCTCTGCCTGTGTCTCTGCCCCTCTCTCTCTCTCACTGTGTGCCTATCATAAATAAAATAAAAAATTAAATATAGTTATGGACACAAAAAAATAAAAAATAGTATTTGAGACAAATTCCTGGAGACTGAGTGAAGACTACCATAAGAATGGTGTAACACCTATGGTAGGCTGTCTTAGTAGGAACAAAGTCTGTTTTTAATTTTTTTTTTACTTATACATCCAGAGTATTCTAACAAAGACATAGTCTTATTTATTTATTTATTTATTTATTTATTTATTTATTTATTATTTATTATTTATTTATCTTTATTGGAGTTCCATTTGCCAACATACAGCATATCACCCAGTGCTCATCCCGCCAAGTGCCCCCCTCAGTGCCCATCACCCAGTCACCCCCAGCCCAGCCCACTTCCGCTTCCACTAACCCTTCTTCATTTATCAGAGTTAGGAGTCTCTCATATTGTGTCACCCTCACTGTAATTTTCACTCATTTTCTCTCCTTTCCCCTTTATTCCCTTTCACTATTTCTTATATTCCCCGTATGAGTGAGACCATATGTTTGTCCTTCTCCGATTGACTTATTTCACTCAGTATAATACCCTCCAGGTCCATCCACATCGAAGCAAATGGTGGACATTTGTCATTTCTAATGGCTGAGGAATATTCCAGGGTATACATAGACCACAGCTTCTTGATCCATCTTCTGTCAATAGACACCGAGCCTCCTTCCACAGTTTGGCTATTGTGGACTTTGCTGCTATAAACATTTGGGTGCAGGGGTCCTGGCATTTCACTGCATCTGTATCTTTGGGGTAAATCCCCAGCAGTGCAATTGCTGGGTCTTAGGGCAGATCTATTTTTAACTCTTTGAGGTACCTCCACAGAGTTTTCCAGAGTGGCTGCACCAGTTCACATTCCCACCAACAGTGCAGGAGGGTTCCCCTTTCTCCACATCTTCTCCAACATCTGTTGTTTCCTGTCTTGTTAATTTTCCCCATTCTCACTGGTGTGAGGTGGGATCTCATGGTGGTTTTGATTTGTATTTCCCTGATGGCAAGTGATGCAGAGCATTTTCTCATGTGCTTGTTGGCCATGTCTATGTCTTCCTCTGTGAGATTTCTCTTCATGTGTTTTGCCCATTTCATGAATGGATTGTTTGTTTCTTTGGTGTTGAGTTTAATAAGTTCTTTATAGATCTTGGAAACTAGCCCTTTATCTGATAGGTCATTTGCAAATATCTTCTCCCATTCTGTAGGTTGTCCTGTAGTCTTGTTGACTGTTCCTTTTGCTGTGAAGAAGCTTTTTATCCTGATTACATACCAAGAGTTTATTTTTGCTTTTGTTTCCCTTGCCTTCATGGATGTACCTTGCAAGAAGTTACTGTGGCCAAGTTCAAAAAGGGTTTGTGTGTTCTGATCTAGGATTTTGATGGAATCTTGTCTCACATTAAGATCTTTCATCCATTTTGACTGTATCTTTGTGTCTGGTTTAAGAAAATGGTCTAGTTTCATTCTTCGGCACATGGCTGTCCAATTTTCCCAGCACCATTTATTGAAGAGACTGTCCTTTTTCCAGTGCATACTCTTTCCTTTTTTGTTGAATATTAGTTGACCATAGAGTTGAGGACCCATTCCTGGATTCTCTATCCTGTTCCATTGATCTATGTGTCTGTTTTTGTGCCAGTACCACACCGTCTTGATGACCACAGCTTTCTAGTACAACTTGAAATCCAGCTTTGTGATGTCCCCGGCTGTGGTTTTCTTTTTCAATATTCCCCTGGCTATTCAGGGTCTTTCTGACTCCACACAAATCTGTAGTCTTAAGAGAAAAAGTTTTTACAGATTCTCCTTCCTAGAGCTCTAGGATAAGGCCCTATCTCCTCCTAATGGATACTCTAGCTTTCCTATGATTTCCTGAAAGGAGAAGAAAAACTACTAGAGAAACATTTACAAATGTCACAGACTAGAGACACAGGCCCACAGAAAGATTGAGATTACATCATAAGGTAATAGAATACATCCCCTCACTGACATTTTACCAACACATGAATGAGGTTGATACAATAGTACCTCATTATAATAGAAGGAGGTGCAAGACATGGACGCCGAGGAGGTGAATGGAAGGAGCCCATAGTCAACAGGGAAAGAACAGCAAGGACATGAGAGGAGAAGTATCATTGATATGCAAGAAAAGAGAAAAAGGAATAATTTAGGTGCCCATGTCAAATTAGGTCAGAGAAAGAGGTGTTAAAGAACAAATGTGAGGGGGATCCCTGGGTGGTGCAGCGGTTTGGCGCCTGCCTTTGGCCCAGGGCGTGATCCTGGAGAACCGGGATCGAATCCCACATCGGGCTCCCGGGGCATGGAGCCTGCTTCTCCCTCTGCCTGTGTCTCTGCCTCTATCTCTCTCTCTCTGACTATCATAAGTAAATAAAAAAAAAAGTTAGATATTGTAATATTTAAAAAAAAAAAAAAAAAAAAAAGAACAAATGTGAGGCACCTGGGTGGGTCACTGGTTAATCACCCGCCTTGTGTTCTGGCCCTGCTCTGTGCAGGGAGCCTCTGTCTATGCCTCTCTCTCTGTATCTTTCATGAATAAATATGTAAAATCTACAAAAAAAATTTAAAAATGAAGAACAAATGTAGCAAATAGTTATCATTAGCATAAAATGAAATAGAAACATTAGGACTGTTTTGAGAATAATTTATTTTCCTTTATCAGAAGTAAATTTATTGCATGAGTTGAAATATATATCCTATTAATTCTGTTCCCTTAAAGAACCCCAATGCACTGTGCGTATTCAGAGATGACAACGGTGTCTAAGTAAAAAATCCCAATAAATGGACAAGATTTCCTATTTTTTTTACTAAATTTATTTTTTATTGGTGTTCAATTTGCCAACATACAGAAAAACACCCAGTGCTCATCTCGTCAAGTGCCCACCTCAGTGCTCATCACCCGGTCACCCCCATCCCCTACTCACCTGCCCTTCCACCACCCCAAGTTCGTTTCCCAGAGTTAGGAGTCTCTCATGTTCTGTCTCACTTTAAGATATTTCCCAATTATTTTTTCTCCTTTCCCCTTTATTCCCTTTCACCATTTTTATATTCCCCAAATGAATGAGACCATATAATGTTTGTTGTTCTCTGATTGACTTATTTCACTCAGCATAATACCCTCCAGTTCCATCCATGTCGAAGAAAATGGGGGGAGCAAACAGAAATAAACAAACAAACAAACAAAGACAAGGGGGAGTATCCTCTGATTCTGTATAATTTAAATCCCTCGACTTCCCCTGGAACTCTGCAGTGCTGCTTGGTCAATAATTTGTTTGTCCCCTGTCCATCTAGCTGGTCTTTTGTGGGAGGGGCCTGCTGTGCTGATTTTCAGGTGTTAGCACTTGGGGGAGCTGTTCAGCCCCCTGCCTGCTGCAGGGCTCAGTGAAAGACATTTAAGCTGTTTATCCCGTGAGGCCACTGTGATGCTCAGTGGGGGTTGTTTACCCTGTGAGGCCCCAGGAGGAACAGCAACAGTGGCTGTGACCAGCTCTGGAAACCTGGAGTCAGCTCCCGCAGTAACTACAGAGCTCTAGGTGTGCAGGGGCCTGGATGCTCTGGGGGCGGGGCCGCTGATCTGCTCAGCTCCAGGCCTCCAGCGGCAGGAGCGTCCTTGCTGTCCTGGGCCCTCCTGGCCTCTGCCTGTCGCAGGGGGAGCGTTGGTCCTGGGCAGTGTCCCCGGCGCCCTGTGCTCCCGGGCCTGCGTTGCTGGAATCGCGCTCCTGGCTGTGCAGCCTTCTCCGCTGGAGCCACCGCCCAAGCTGCTCCCGAGCTGCTCCCGGGGCCACGCAGCCCCCTCCGCGTGGGAAGCTGGTGTTTCAAACACCGTGTGTTGCATGAGACATGTTGCTTTCAGGGGCGCCCAGAGGGCTCAGCGGACGAGCACCTGTCTTGGGCCCAGGGCATAAGGGTGTGACCCCGGGTCCTAAGATCGAGTCCTGCATCGGGCTCCCTGCAGGGAGCCTGCTTCTCCCTCTGCCTGGGTCTCTGCCTCTCTCTCTGGGTCTCCCCTGAATGAATAATAAAATCCTAAACAATCCCCAACCATGTTGCTTCGCCATGGCTGAGCGTCAGTGCTGAAGGTGCCAGGAGCTCAGCGCTGCTCCTCCTCCTCCCGCTGACGCCTGAGTGCAGGGAACCGGATGCTGGGTCTCCGGCGGCTGTGCTATATGAGAGGCTCGGCTGGAAGTGGAGGCCTGGCCTCCTGACAGTGACCCCAGTGATGAGAGGCCGGCTTTCCGGGAGCTCGACGTGTCTACTGCTGGGTATTTTGGGGGGGCACTTGCAGCCCGGGTCGTTCTGGGCAGTACGGGGGCCAGTGCCTCTGTGGAGCAGGGAGGCCTTGGCAGCCCCTTCGTGCACACACGGGCCAGACCACATCTACACTCTGCACCTAACCGCAGGCACCTTGCTCAGAGGCGCAGGTATTTTTTCCCAACTTCAGTCCAGGATCTGAGGTCTACATAATTGTTTTTAGGACTCTACTTATTTATTTGAGAGAGGTGGGGACTGAGAGAGACAGAGGGGAGAGCGCAGGGGCCCAGGAGCGGGGAGGAGGCAGAGGGAAAGGGGGAAGCAGAGCAGCATCCCTGTGGAGCCTGGCAGGTAAAACAGCAAATACAATAGTCGGTAAATGTTTTTGGTTTTTTTTGTTTTGTTTTGTTTTTTGTTTTTGCTTTCTAAAAAATCTTTTCAGTTGACATGGCTCCTCCGTAGTGTCATATACTCATATTTATTAAGTGTATATATAGTAAGTATATTGTAATGATTCTTTTCCATATTAAAGAGTTAAACTTCAGGCAAGATTTAATTAGGTGTGCATTTTTTTCAAGCTTCCAATTGCATCTTGATGAACTCCTTAGATATTCAATTATCATGTAACTGACTTGCAAATTCTATTTATACTGTACGGGCTAGTGCAGACCCCTTGGTATTTCGCTGCTGCGTCATACTAGTGGAAAATGAAGTCGTGTAACCAGACACTGGTGACATATTTTGTCGCTTATTAGCTTAGGGGAATTATCTGCATGTTCTATTGCACATTGAATTGCAACTGAAGTGTTGCATTATAATATATATGTGACTTGGCAAGGAAATATAATTGAATTATCATAGTAAACTGACTTGCAATGAAAATGAACACATTTATTGAAAAGCATTTCTATGACATGTAAACAACGTGTTCCCTTTTGATAACTATTGTTTTTCTCTTGTTCCTTTTTTATTATTTATTTATTTATTTATTTATTTATTATTTATTTATTTATTTATTTATTTTTATAATTTGCTGCTTGCCATTGCAGGAAGTAGAGTTTTGTATTCAGCTTCTGTATTTCATATTTTATTCTAGATTTTATATGAATCTTTACAATCGAGTTACTCACATCCACTCAATTCACATTATTTTCCTCCTTAGGATGATTATTTCCACACTTGGAGTCCAGGAAAGGCCTTAGATCAGGGTAAGAATCTATTTTAAATAAAAATCTTTACATGTTTATAATCACCATACTTTAAGTTGATATTTATTGTTTGTTAGATTCTTCCGATACTAAATAGGAAAGCTTAGGTCATGGACAGATTCATACAACAATTAATTCATTACTAGAATAGTGTAGTCAGGAATAAGCGAAATAGATGCCTTGATAATGTCAGGACGTCTTTCATTTTTAGATTCATATCTTAGATTGCCCGATCTGGGCTTCTGAGCTTCATCCTGCCCATTTTTATTAGCTGATAGGAATCACTTCATCCAGTTCTCAAATACACTCGAGCGCATTCACTAGGAAATAGACTTATTTGTGCAAAATTTCAAAACAAATGACTTTGCAGTCTGTGTTTCAGTTAATAAAAGCTTTCATTTAAAACAGCACAGACTGGTAATTAGACTCAGTCAGGGTCTTAGTAAGACCCCAAAGAAGAAGTCGTGGAAGAATCCAAAGTTCTCTCACCTCCATACACGGTTTCCCCTTGAGAAGGGAAAGCAGGAAAGATGCTTGGGAAAGGAAGATGTGCATGAGAACAGAAACATCCAGCACAATGCAATCATAATGATAAGGACAATTACGCACACTTGTTTGTGAAATTCTGCAGCATTAGGACCAGGGACTCCTAGAGTCTAGTACAGAAGAATTTTCTACTTTATGTTGACTATGGTAAACCTTATAGAAGATAGGACTTCCTGAAGTGGGACCAATTAAAAATAGAAGTTTTTAAGTATGACTTGTAAGTTATTAAAGGAATCAGGGATTTTGCTGTGTCTCCCAATTTTTGACTTCACATGCGCAAGGTCGGCTACAACAGCCAACCTTGCATGAGACTGACCTGAGCGGTCCTAGCTAGGGACGCCCATCAACACTGATGTTGGCGTGCACTCTCAAAGAGTCGCTCACATCCAGTTCCCTCATTAATATTAGTTTCTATCTGCTATACTTCACCTGATTTCACTAGTAATATCTAGAGTGTCTGTGGAATCTTCATTTTATACTTCTGAAAAGTATTTTTGGTCTTGCTAACAATATATAAACCAAGCCAAATGTACTAAAAGACAGGTAATAAAGAAATAATGAGATATAGACTGAGATACATTTGCAAACTTTCTTGGGGAATTAATTTTTATGATGGAATCATAAACCTTGGAAAAACCAGAATTATCTATGAAATGGATCTTAACACTTAAATTTTCCATACTGGATGCATCCAATTACAATAAAGATTGTGGTGTGTGTGTGTGTGTGTGTGTGTGTGCATCTATGTGTGATAATTTGTTGACTTACTATTTGTCTCCTGTTTAAAAAAAAAAAAAAGAGGAAAAAAAAAAGATTGTTATAGGAGGCTTCCAAACCCTGGTGAGATTGATTTACTTTAATTTTTCAAAGATGATTTTAACCTACTAATTTGTCAAAAATATCCTATTTATTAGGTAGAGAGAAGCTCCCTACATAATAATAGCTAATAGTTACAGTCGCTATTCTAAGTACTCAGTATATGAGTCCTTTGAATCTCTGCAGTAACCCTGTCAAGTAGAGGAGGAAAGTGAGGCACTTAAGAGGCTTAAGCTCCTGCTCAAGTTCATAGTCCCACAAAGTGGCAGAGTCAGGATTTGGGTCCAGGCAACCCGACCCCTGAGCCCCATTTCCTAACTACTGTGTGACACTGCCACTCCTACGATAGCATTAAAATGAAATAATGACATCCTGCTGGTATTTTGAGGTTTATGCTTTAAAAATGAGTATTTGCTTGAGTGAACATTAGAAATAGATCTAGTTGCTGTGTTTCTATATTTTAAAGGATTTTTTTTTTTATTTTCAGGTCGGGGTTCTGATTGATTGAATATGCATAGTTGATAAACATATATGGGGAAGTGTTTTTTTTTCTTGTATCAAAAGAAAAAAGAAAAACGCAAAAAACTAGACTGATAAACATGCATTTGTTTTGGTTTTGAGTCATATTAACCCGTTGGTGGACCCTGGGTTACTCCCTGAGGGGTGAGACAAATTGTCCTCTTCTCATCTGTCTCTAACTAAGATAGATGGTGGGCATCACTTGGACAGAAGAGGCTTGAGATTTGCTGATTTGTAATGTTTCTTGTGTTTTTGTGATGAAAGAATCTTGCTAAGTACCATTTTCAAAATCTGAACTTTTGGACATGAAACATTTTATGACTTTTTAGAAGTATTTATAATTTTTAATATACTCTCATGGTATGTGGACATCCATATCACATATCACTATCAGTTGATTTTCTCCAGTCTCTTGGGGACTGTTTGCATATTTTTTGAAAGAAATGAAGAAAATCTTGCCTTAGCATAACATTTTTTTAGCATTATATTTTTGTGCCGAAATTTATACCCTTTTAACCATCCACATTGTGAATTATATCTTGCTTTTCTACAGAATGGTCCACAAAATATGCAGAATTAAAATATTACTAATGGAAAAATAATTTTTCATGACAAATGGTGCAATTTCTCATCACCAAACCATTTCTACATATATGCATAAATATGCACAAGTGTACATGCGTGAGCAGATACATCATTTACACATGTGTAGACACACACGTCTTTGCCTCTATAAACTTTCTTCTATCTGACTAGGACCCAACTGATTGTTCATATATAGCTTATCTACCTCGTGGTTTACCATTGAAGAGTTTTTCCTCTTCTGAGTTACTTTTCATAAATTACAATATATCAGCATTGTTTTTGTTTTTTGTTTGTTTGCTTGTTTTACTAGTAAAATAGTAAGAGTTTTAGGAAAATATAATAGTTTCAAATAAATTCAAGTACAACTGTTTTGGTGTGATAAAATCTGCTTTATAATAAAGGAAATCATACCAAAAATATGGTATGCCAAAAATAGACTCCTTTGTATTTCCTCACATAGGATCCTCTGTGCCATTGCTTCTGTTCATTAGTGTGGCTAATCATGAGTTTACACAACAGAAATTGACTGAAAGAGAGTTTTAATGAGGACATGCATCTTCTTGAATATGACATGAAAATTTACTGTTTACTATGACAAATTTAGAGGGTAAATGCACGGATGAAACTATACAGTGGTGGCATGATCAAGATTTTACACAATTTAATGAGCTTTAGATAGGCTGTAACTTTGAAAAAAATCACTTTTGGGGCACCTGGGTGGCTCAGTGTGTTAGGGGTCTGACCTTGGCTCAGATCATGATCCCAGGTCCTGGGATGGAGCCCCAGGTCAGGCTCCCCACTCCGCTGGGAGCCACTGTCTCCTCTGCCTGACACCCCCCTGCTTAGTATACGCTCTCTCTCAAATAAATGAGTATCTTTGTAAAAGAATAAAATATAATTTCAAAAAAATCACTGTTTTCCTTTTCATTTCATTAACCCTGCCTTGTTTTAGGTCATGGACTTTTTAACAAAGATTTTATTTATTCATGAGTCACACACAGAGAGAGAGGCAGAGACACAGGCAGAGGGAGAAGCAGGCTCCCTGCAGGAAGCCTGACCCGGAACTCGATCCCGGGACCCCCGGGGTCATGACCTGGGCCGAAGGCAGACAGTCAACCGCTGAGCCACCCAGGGGTCCCTGGCCATGGATTAATTTGGGTTTATAATGGGTAAGTCATCGACATTTCTAGCAGGAATTCCTATCAGCTGTTTAGACAATCTGCAGGTGCTGAGGTGCCGTGTGCACAAGGAATACCTTCTATTGGAAAGTTGTCCTCCGCGGGCTGTGATCTCCAGGCCCCCAGGCGACGTGGTCGGGGCAGCAGGGCTCTGTCCGCGTCTCCCTGATCCTGCTGTGCCCCGGGGCCTCCCGTGGCAGTGGGGCAGTCAGCGGCCTAGTGAGAACGAAGCTGCAGCTAAATGGATGCAGAGAGGTCCCGGCAGGTCCGCCCGGCAGCGCTGGTGTGTCCCGCGGGTGTGCTGGGGCCACCGCAGGGCTGGGCCGGCCGCTCCGCCAGAGGCAGGTGCGCACTGGCCTGGGCCCAGGGTGGCGGCTCTGAGGCCGGGGCTGCACCCGCAAAGACGGCGGCCCCGGGCCGGGCTGGGCCGCCCCGCCTCTGTGGGGCCCCGGCCCACCCAGCCAGCTCCCCTCTGTGGCACACCCCTCGCCACCAGCAGGCCCGGCCTAAGGCCCTGGCCGTGACCCCTGGCCGTGACCTCTGGCCGTGGCCTCTGCCGCGGGGAGGAGCTGAGCAGGCCCCTCCGAGCCTGTGCTCCCCAGTGAGCAGAGCTGCTCACTGCTCCCCGCCTCTGCGCATTCTCCAAACTGAAAAGGACCAGGGTTTGAGCACACACAGCCCTAACTTCTCTCTCCCTTCGAGCAACACGCGGCTGCACCTTCCCGTGCATGAGTTGCATCCCCACTTGTTGACGGCTGGGGGGGGGGTTACTAATTTTCTCCTGTCCTTAGAGGGTGGCGATGGTAGTGGCGGGGACAGGGGTTGGGGCTGTGCCTGCTTCACAGCAGAGGCACGGGCTCCCACGGTGCTGCCCTGGGCCGGTGTGTTTCCCTGGCTTCATAATTCGATTCATTTTAGCATTGAATAATATTCCCTTATCTGGATGTACCAGAGTTTATTTACTCAGGCACCTGCTGGAAGACTTCTGGGTTTTTCCTAAGTCTTGGCAATTATGAATAAAGCTGCTATAAACAATCTTGTGCAGGTTCTTTTTTTTTTTTTTTTTTGGACATAAGTTTTCGACGCAATTGGATAAATACCGAGAAGTGTGATTGCTGAAACATATGGTAAGAGTATGTTTATTTATGTAAGAAACCGCCAAAGGATCTTCCAAAGTGGCTGTACCATTTGGCATTCTCTCTAGCAGTAAATGAGAATTCCTGTTGCTCCACATCCTCACACCATTTATTTGCATAATTTACTTGCCCCTTAGGTATTTCAGAGTGTAGCCCTTTCAAAGCATCTGGAAATAGACGATCAGCGATTTTTCTATTTTATCTAGTAAAACTGTGTACACTTTCAGAACCACTTGATTATTTGTGATTATATGATAGCCTAAGTCTTTCTAATCTTAAGAATTTATTATTTTACTTTATGGAAGGGGTTTCTATATATATATATTTTTTAATTTTTATTTATTTATGATAGTCACAGAGAGAGAGAGAGAGAGAGAGAGAGACAGGCAGAGGGAGAAGCAGGCTCCATGCACTGGGAGCCCGATGTGGGATTCGATCCCGGGTCTCCGGGATCGCGCCCTGGGCCAAAGGCAGGCGCCAAACCGCTGCACCACCCAGGGATCCCTGGAAGGGGTTTCAAGCATGGAAAGCTCTTGAGGATGGATTATTTCTCTTCCTACATATTAATTTTTGGTACGTTGGTAGATCAGGGATATTATAATCAAGCTACTCCTCAAACTCACGTGGGCAGTGTTTGTATACATAGCCCGGTACCCTACCCACTGCATCATCAACTCAGGGCATGGAGTACTCTACTTTCTACTTTTCACAAACTTTCCAACAAACAAAGTTTGTTTCGAGCTTAAGTTTAAAAAAAAGTTACATGACTCCTTACTCTACCTTTTTTGTTCTTTTAACTAAATGCTCTATGCAGCAAATACATTGAATTATCTGTTATTTTGGTATATTTCTTACTACATTTGACATATCTAATTAAAGGACTGAATAAAATCCTCAAAGAGTAGAAGAATGGAATTTTCAGTGTGATTTTGCTTCCCTCAAATACAAGCAGATGAATTTGACTATTTGATACAATGCTGAGGAGGTTATACTTTATTGTTATAATTTACATTTACTCTTTTGTTTGTTGATAGTAATTTGGCTTCTCTATGGAGGAGCATCTTCCTAGCATTTTCACATATGTTGTTTCATTTGACCTTCACACACACAAAATCTTTCAAAGTTTTATTTACGGGGAGTGAGATTGTTGTTGATTGCAACATATGAACAAACAGAATAATTTGGATTTTGATTTGCTCACAAATACTGATAAATGCAATTGAAATTAGTAGTCAGATTTCCTAGATACTGACCTCGATGTTTTCCAAGCTAAAATGCAGCTTCTGCTAATTTACTAATGGTTTTAAAGGAAAACAGCCTATTCATTTAGCTCATTTTGTTAAAGCATAATTTTTAAGAGTCCAGAAATAAGCTGTCATTGGTTGAATGCTTACTACATACCATGAGAATTTAGCTTTTATCTCATTCAGTTCTCAATACCAACTCTCATCTTTCTTGCTTTTATTTTGCTCACATTTTTATTCCTTTCATTGCTCCCATTACAACGAAAAGGAAAATTGATGTTCAGTGAATGCAAATAATTTGCCTATGATCATGCAGCTATTTGGAATAAGAACTAGAATTCATATATATCTCATTTGATTCCAAATTCTGAGGCTTCTCCAAATCATGACCTGTATCAGCATTTATGCTGGGGACCTGGCTATTTTCATAATCATTCATTGCAACTTCAAGTTAGACTTCTTAGGGAAGTTGTTGTTGCTACTAGGAAAAGGATGGAATTATTTCCACTTATGTAACTTTGTATAAAATCATTGAATCAAACGCATTTAGCTTCTAATTTCTGAACTTTAAAATGAGAAGTCTGCAGAGAATGCTTTCTAAACTTCCAGTTTTGTCTTTTTAGTGTTCTGCAAGCCCTGTGAATGGCAGGCTAGTGAATACATCTTTAATCATAAAGGTTGAAATGTAACACTTAACTCTGCCAATAATTTTTATTTATATCATTTGAAAAAGAGCAGTAGTCATTCAAAGGATGACTTTGATTTTCAGGAGGACTTTGCAAAGGTAACATTTTAAAATAATATCTGGAGAAAACTTTGTTAGCAACTTAATTTACCAAATTTATTTTGAAATATTTTATCAACATCCATACCGTCGGCTGATCATCAGTTCGTATGCATTAGATCTGCAGTATTTCACGATATTCTTACAGGTTTGATATGATTCAGTTTCATATGATTGGAAGAGGAGGGCTTGCTTTTCCTTAACTTTGGAGCTACTCAGACAGACAGTTAAGGGACTTGCCCAGAGTTACATTAAAGAGCCTATAATGTTAACTATTTATATTAAGTGGTGCATCTGGAACTAGGTTTTATGTCATTTAACACCTAGCCCTGGGCAGCCCCAGTGGCGCAGTGGTTTAGTGCTGCCTGCAGCCCAGAGCCTGATCCTGGAGACCCAGGATCGAGTCCCACGTCAGGCTCCCTGAGTGGAGCCTGCTTCTCCCTCTGCCTGTGTCTCTGCCTCTCTCTCTCTCTCTCTCTGTGTGTGTCTCTCATTAATAAATAAATGAAATCTTAAAAAAAAAATAACACCTACCCTGTGCCTCTCACTATACTATATCCCCCACAATTCTTACCTGCTACTTTGAACCATCATACTAAAGACAAGCTAATTATGGCTGTACTGCAGTAGAGGCGGTTGTCTCTTCAGGTAAGGACAGAGCATTTAGAAGTTAAAATAAATTGTAGTGCAAGATGGGCAACAACATGTTTAAAATTTCAGACTTTAATACAAGAAAGGAGGTAGCATTATTTTAGGGAATTTTGTGGGAATTTTCTTGAGAATCAGATAGTACGAGGTTTGAGTCTGCGCTGTACTATTTATTAGCCCTTCTAACTTGGAAAAATTAATTAACCCAAAGCCAAAGGTAATGTTTGTAGATTAACAATTAACTAAAGCCCTGAGGGCTTTCAGGAGATAGTTAATAAAGAAGCAAGGGGAGAGATGTAGGAAAACTAACAGGCTGTCATTTAGGGTCAAAGCATCTTACTGTTTTACACAATATTGTCATTTCACACATTTATTTTATTTTATTTTATTTTAATTTTTTTTTTTAATTTATGATAGTCACACAGAGAGAGAGAGAGAGAGAGAGGCAGAGACACAGGCAGAGGGAGAAGCAGGCTCCATGCACCGGGAGCCTGACGTGGGATTCGATCCCGGGTCTCCAGGATCGCGCCCTGGGCCAAAGGCAGGCGCCAAACCGCTGCGCCACCCAGGGATCCCTCATTTCACACATTTAAAAAATGTTTTTTTCAAGAGCACTTAAACTATGCACAGAAGCTTGTATTCTAAAATATCAATAATTCCTATCAAAAGAGAGACAAACAGACTCTTAACTATAGAGAACAAACTAATGGTTACTAGAGGGGAAGTGCAGGGGGTGGGTGAAATAGGTTAAGGGGATTAAGAGCACACTTACAATGAGCACTGACTAATGTATGGAAGTGTTGAATCACTATATTATACACTTGAAGCTAATATAACAGTTAACTATATGGGAATTTAAAAAAGAACTCCTATCAAAAAAGGAACTAAAGAACATATGGATTTCCACTTAGTTTTGACACACTATACTGTAAATTTTGTGTAGATTTTGAGCACTCTTTCTTAGTAAATGGAGGTCGGAACTGCACCTATGGACAAACTTCTATTCCCTACCCATTTTAAATTGAAAACATTAGGAAATAAAATAGAGAATATATATAACTCAAAAAATGAAAATTAAGAAAATACATATAGGGGATCCCTGGGTGGCGCAGCGGTTTGCTGCCTGCCTTTGGCCCAGGGCGCGATCCTGGAGACCCGGAATCGAATCCCACGTCAGGCTCCCTGGTGCATGGAGCCTGCTTCTCCCTCTGCCTGTGTCTCTGCCTCTCTCTCTCTCTCTCTTTGACTATCGTAAATAAATTTAAAAAATTAAAAAAAAAGAAAAAGAAAATACATATATAGTCAGCTAAGTGTCAGTCCTGGATTTAAATTATTTCTATTAAATGGGCTCTAATTACTAGATTTTTAATCACTGTTTTCTCTTATAAGGTAAAAGTTACTATTATGGGTTGAATTGTGTCCGCAAAAAAAGGTATATGTTGAAATCCTAGCCCCTCACTCTTGTATTTGTGACGTTATTTGAAAATAGAGTCTTTGTAGATATACTCAAATTAAGATGAGATCGTACGAATTTTGGGTAAGCTGTAATCCAGTATGATTGGTGTGTTTATATAAAGAGGAACAAGGTGACAGATGGACATAAAGGAGAAGGCCATGCAGCCACAATGGCAGGGATTAGCGTTATGCTGCCACAAACCAAGGCACACCCAAGATTCCAACAGTCTCAGAAGCTGGAAGAGAGCCATGGAGTAGAGTCTCCTCCTGAGTATGCAAGAACGTCCCAGGACCCATTCTTCTTGATGGCACACTTCAAGTTTCAGAAACGTGAGAGGATAAATTTCTGTTTGCTTAAGCTGCCCAGTTTGTAGTACTTTGTTATGGCAGCTCTAGGAAATCAATACAGTCAGTGTCATCAAAATGATGTTTAAATAATTCCTGTAGGGCCCCTGGGTGGCTCAGTTAAGCATCTGCCTTGGGCTCAGGTCACAATCTCAGGGTCCCAGGATCGAGCCCCCATCGGGCTCCCCACTCAGCAGGGAACCTGCTCCTCCTTTTCCTTCTGCTCCTGCTCTTTTGCTTTCTCTCTCTCAAAAAAATAGATAAAATAAAAAAAAATAATTCCTATGATAACTATATTGATTTCATTTCATAAGCATAAGAGTTGATGTACAAATAGACATAATGTCTTTCTTTGATCTGAATATTAAAAATACTATATATTAATTATAATTTAAACTTATGAATTTTTGAGTATATAACATTTTATATCAAGTATGTGTGTGTGTTGGATGGATGTTCTTTTTTAAGCAGCATCTGTTTTCTGGCTTCAGCACCCTGATTTTCTTTTAGAAAAATGTGCCTCACTCCACAGATTTTCATAGGTTGGTGTCACCCAAAACCTGGAAGTACTTATGTGACCTACATCTGACTAAATAGAGTCTCCCTGGCCCCTGTTCCCAGCCAGTAGTTTAGGGATGAGAACATGGCCCAAATCAGGCCACTTAGATTTGGGGGGTATGCAGGGGAATTATATTTTGTCATATTTATTTTTGTCACTTTATTTTTTGTTATATTTTGTCATCTTATGTAGTTCCACCTGCAAAAAAAAAAAAAAAAAAAGAAGAGAGAGATTCTGTTTCCTATAGTTCCCCCACATATCCCCCAAATCTGAGTGGCGTGATTTGGATCATATTCTCATCCCTAAAATCTGGAAAGTCATATTGGTTTTTATTAGACTATAGAATGATATAAATAAAGTATGACTCCATTACTATGTTTAGGCCTTAGCTGTATATTTTCAATGTAATAATGGACTATACTTGGTAGAGAAGGGTAAAAAGCAAATGTAATTTAAAAGTAGATCCTTCTACTTAAGAAGTTTTGTATTTTAAAGGCCTTGTTTTGAAAGCATCGCCACAAGTCTTTTGAGAGGCCATTGAATAACTATCTGAAATTATCTCAAATAACTGTATTAGCAAGAATATTTTAAAGTCATTTTTTTGTATCTTCTTCTGCACCTGGCTTACAGTAGGACTGAAAATTATTTCTGGTTGAAGCTGGAGCTTGACACAGGACTCCAATAGGGATAAACATAAAGAAATGAGGTCAAGGAAGACAAGTGGCATGCTTAAAGAAGAAACTCTCAAACCTTGGGTGCTTTCCACCTAATTTAGAACACAGTCGAAAAACAGATAAAGTCGGGCAGCCCGGTTGGCTCAACGGTTTAGCGCCACCTTCAGTCCAGGGTGTGATCCTGGAGAACCGGGATTGAGTCCCACATCGGGCTCCGTGCATGGGGCCTGCTTCTCCCTCTGCCTCTCTCTCTCTCTCTCTCTCTCTCTGTCTCTCATGAATAAATAAAAAAATATATTAAAAAAAAGAAAAACAGATAAAGTCAACTGTGAAGCTGAACAATTGGCCCTAAATATCCAGGGATATTTGATATTTTGGTATATCATAAGCTATACTACAGAGAACTCAAATAGTTGAGGCAATTTGTCTTTTAGGAATTGTCATCTATCAGTGAGTATCAGGAGGGCGATTCTGACTGAAATTTTTCGACAAGATATGTTAAATGGTCTTTTTTAAATATTTAAAACATGAAGGTGAAAAACAGGATTATTTTATTGGGAGTCTCATTCAACAGAAGGTCAAATAAAATAATCTTTAATGATTTTATTTAAGCTGTGGTGAGTAATTTAATTCAGGTCTAACCTATAAGAGATGGGGGAAGGGGAAGTTATTAAGGTAGCTGCCTTCAACAGAATTGCCTACATAGAATGATGTGGAGTTGCAGAGATCTGAGGAAAAAAAGTTGTATTTGCAGAAATGCACATGTTTAAAGACAGGATATCTAACCCATGGGGAAGAGAGTGAAGATTTGGCTTAAACTAGGAGAGATTCAGTTCTAGAGCCAGGAAACTAGGAAGAGTCTCATCATAAGGATTCTGGCAGAGAAAAAAGGATGGAGAACTAATTACTAGGACAAAGGAAATTACCGCCTAGGCCTCAGGGTCATAGAGTGTGGTGATATCGCATGAGAGACATGGCCAGGGGTGCGTTTGCAGAAGTAGGTGTAGATGGTGTTCACCTGAACCCCTCAGGAAGTATGTCCTATAGGAACTTCTGTTGAGCAGGCTGGCAGGTGATATTTCTATTTTATACCCTACGATATATTTTTCATCATCTTCTACATAATTTCATCTGCTAATCACGATACTTAAACCTGCCGCTCTTCAGCCCAAACATGGAGTCACACTTAGGTGTCATGATAACCATACAGAAATAACGAAAGACAAAAGGCACAACATCAACACCCCAAACAAAAATCTACTGATATATCAGGTCATATCAGATTTATAATCTGTATTAAAAATGGCATTTTTTGGTCTTTTTTACCTTAATCCCAAAGACTTTACTCATACTTGTATTTTTTTCCATTTAAAGATGAACTTGACACTCAACCCTCTCTCACTTACTAATCACTAGTTTATTTTTTAACCTACACTGAATGGGTTCCTATGGAGTATTAAACTAATTTATGGAAACAGTATATTTTATCAATAGATAGATGTTAATTTGGAAATTAATACATTACTCAAAATATGCTTAAGTACAAATGTGGTTGTTGATAAAATGATTGATATATGAAGTTTCAGGATGTAAAAATTCTTTATGGAGATAAATTACCTTTTTCGTCAAGTACCCTGACATTTTTTTTCACCCTGAAAACTACATTACTGTTGATTAGTTTAAAAAATCCATGCCTTTTCAAATAAACTCACCATTGCTTTATATGCAGTATATTTAACACCAATATTTTTCTAGCTAGAGCATTATTAATTAAAGTTAAATTTAAATTCTCACCAGATTTAAATCTCACAGGCCATATTTTATCTTTATTAAAAAGTTTCCTATTGACAATGCACATGTGAGAGCTATAGTTTTAATCACAGAACATGACTTAAGTCTTGCTGAACTGATAAAACTGAATCACCATGCTGCCAAGTTAGGTTCCATATTGCCGCCCTGCTTTTAATTAGAAGGCTAAATTGCTGTCAGACCATGCTTTTGAACCTTATCTTCCTCTTTCTATTAAGAAAAAGACATTCAGCATCTCATCCTGAGAAGTACAGTAATGATTTTTTTTTAAATCAGTTATTCCTTTTTCATGCCTAATTTCTTTGTTTTTTAGCAGTTTTTTTTTCATGTTCGTTGTTGTCATCGTTGCTGTTGTTGTTTTATTTTTTGGATAAAGCTTGAGTATTTGGATCTGAATTTCAGTCCTAATTTCTCAGTTGGTTATCTCTTTCAAGAATGACATTTTGGGTGTGAAAAATTAATATATATTGTTTTATATATGGATTATTCTGTCTCTTAATCCTTGGTTGATTATACTTTAATAGCTTTTTAGAATTCAAGAGAATTCAGAAGTTTTTCAGAGTGTGGAAATTATTTAATTCTTATATTCCAATTCGTTCTTAAAGTTATCTCTTTTAAGACATTTCAGAAAGAAGATAGTGGCTACTTCTATTACAATTTACTCTTTTATATTGCATTAACTTCTGCTTGGATGGAAGGGAATTCTGAAGTCTAGTAGTATATAGTTCAGTAGCATGTAATAAAATTATAATCCATATATGACGCTTATTGAGCCGGAAAAGCTGATGAATATGAAATATAACTATTGGAAGAAAACAAAGAATTGATTATAATTTTATAGAGGACAGACTTCAGATAAGTAAGTTTGAATAAAGAATTAAAAGTTTACTGATAACAGCAACCGTAAATTCATCTTAAATTATATAAACATTTTTGGTAATATGGACAGAGGCAGGCAAGGGATATTCCATTAGCATCTTTGGTAATATTGTGCCATCATGTTGAGGATTACTCTGAGGCATCCCATGAATGGGGCGAGGACCTACATGCCATGTGTTTGCTGATTCACCTTATGTTTTTTAGTTTATAAGGGTTTGTTTCTTCCCACTCAATTTCACTTTCCCGTTCCTATCTGAGAATGAGCAATGATTCGTTTGTCATAAGTCTTGTGTGAGGATTAAATCATATGTACGAAGGTTTGAGGACTGTACTTAGCCCATATAAACACTTTTAATAATAATAGCAATAATATAATTATAATAAGATGGCTAATTATGTAATTGTAATGGCTAGTAGCATATGTTAGTAGAATTATAGCTCTTGACTTACAATTTCAAAGTACAAATATATCTTTTTTTCCAGACATGAAGTTACCTTGAGCATTTTGTTAAAAAGATAAACCCTTAAAAATATCCAAAGGTAAATAACTTTAGCAGTAGGCAAGGATTCTTTTTAGTTTTAAAAAGTCATGTATTAAATCTTGGCACTCCAGATTGCCTACTGCTAAATTAGTGGTAATGTTTATGATGATGATGATGTCATGATACCTTGATATTATGACTAACACATCCTGACAATGACTCTGAATGAAACTGAATCACAGTGGTAATAATGGGTAATCCTGCTGAGTATCTCTGCTAAGCATGGACAATTAAGAAAGAAAACCATTAGTTGTAATTGAAGAATTCATGTTTGTATCTAGTAGTTTTGCTACTAAAGAAGATGAATCCCAACAAGCCCAAAATAATGCAATAATCAGTCCTCATTGCTTCATTAGCATTTTAAGAGATAATGACAATTGAGTCCTTTTAGTGTGTTTTCCAGAACCTAATTAAAAATGCAATTTATAATTTTTAGAATTGGACATGGAACAAGTATTCGTCAAAATGTCATTTAAGTAGAGCTCTTCTAAGGTTTTTTGTTTTTATTTCCTATGATAATTAATAAAATGTGGATGAAATACACTCCTGTGTCTTACACTCTTTTACTTCTTTCTTTCTCAAGCGGAGCTGTTTCACAAGTATGTTTGTAGGTGGTAAGGTCTCAACAATCAGCAAGCGTTGACGACCATATAGTACTTGTTGTGGGTGATATAAAATACTCTGTACAGTCTTAGAAACTGTACAAATCAATTCTATAGCTTTATGATGAAGAAGCCCGAGTCCCTCAGCTGCTGTGCTGTGTTAACCCCGAGCCCTGTGAACCACCTTTTCGGAAGGCTTCATTCCTCAGTTTCCTTCCTCCTCAGTGCTAGCCTACATGGTAGGCCTGGAAGTATTGTCCCTTTGACTTTTGCCTCTGAAACTCCAGCCCATAATTGAACATCATTATGTTAAATAATTAAATCACATATCAAAATCAGACGCTTTCCATTTGCCTCACATACTCGTCCCACCCCCAACAAGAGCCCAACTTCTTGAGTAATAAATGGTATTTATGTTGTTGATTTCTCAGTCTTTTAGGTTTGGACTGTCTCTCAGCCCTTTCCTTTTCACTCAGGTTCGCCATTAATTTGTTGAAGTGATTTAGCCATTTCTGCCTCTATAGTAAGTTCATATAAATTTCAATCTTTTATTTATTTAGTTTTGGAGAAGGAGGGGGAGGCCAGGGCAGAGGGGCAGAGGGAGAGGATGAGGGAGTCTTACCCGGTCTCCCCTCAGCGCCCAAGGTGGGGCTCAGTCTCACAACTTGCAGATGGAGACTTAGCCAAGGTGAGGAGTCCTATGCTGGACTGTGTCCAGCCAGGTGGCCCCGTTTTATCTCAGTGTCAGGTAAGAGGAATCAGCTCTGGCTAAGAGCTATGCAAAGGCCTGGCTAGAGGGTGTCTGAAGGTCAAGGTGAGGGCTCAGGTCAGCAGCCTCCTGTGTGGCCCCGATACAAGTGCCTGAGAAAGCAGGTTGCTGGCAGAGGTTGGATGAGGGGCTCCCCTCCTGGTCAAGAAGCTGTGGCTCTCTGCTGGGGGGGGCAGCCCTGGCCTGGGCACACCCCCAAGGAGGAGAGAGAGCTGCAGGGCCAAGGCGCTGCGGGCAGAAGCACAGACAGCGGCTTTTACCTTCTCTCTTCATTCATACATAATAGTACTGAGCTTCCGGTCTAATCTTTGTCTCTGGGTTGTTTCTGCTCCAATCTGTAACCCGCAGAGGGGAGCAGACATCACCAGGCTAAAATGACAGTTCTCTGAACTACCTGCCTCCTACTCTTCTCTGTCACACTTTCTCTTAAAGTGTGTGACACTCTCGTGTCACTCATCACTGATGATGAGTAATATTATGAAGTGTTCTTAAGTACTTTGGTCATGGAAACTGTGATTTTTATGACCTTCTATTGTTGATAGAGAATAAAATACTCTAGTGAAGGTAAGACGTATTTATATTTGCTGAAGATAATAATAGATCAGATTTATTCCCTTCGTCCTCAGATGTGAATATCCCTTTAGTAAAATAGTCATAGAATAAAATAATTTAAAATATTTAGAATACTGTAAATGTGTTCATTCTATTAATCTTTGTTTTTTTAAGACCTCTAATAGAATCCATATCCTTTGACAGAATAGGAGTTAATAAATATGAAAATATTTTAGACCAGATTTTGATCAAATGGGTTCAACTAATATGAATATTAAAACATATGAATAGATACATTCATAGAGGTATGAACATATAGATTCATAAGGATAAACAGGTAAAGGTGAAAATTATGTTCAAATTAACTTCTTATGATGTTTACTTTAAAACTTTCTTTTGTTGGGAGGCGGGGCAAGATGACAAAAGAGTAGGGTCCCCAAGTCACCTGTCCCCACCAAATTACCTAGATAACCTTCAAATCATCCTGAAAACCTACGAATTCGGCTTGAGATTTAAAGAGCTGGAATGCTACAGCGAGAAGTGTTCCCACTTCTATCAAGGTAGGAAGATGGGGAAAAAAGAAATAAAGAAACAAAAGGCATCCAAGGGGGAGGGGCGCGCGAGGAGCTGGGCTAAGGCTGGGCGAGTGTTCCTAGGACAGGAAAGCACCTTCCCAGAGAAGCAGGAGCTTCACCAATCATCCCGGTGGGAAAGGTGCTCGCAGGGAGTTGGAGCAGGATCCCAGGAGGGGCGGGGATGCCCTCAGGCTCCTTGGGACACTAACAGACACCTGCACCCCGGGGAGAGCCCCACAACCCGGGCCCAAGCTCCCTAAAGGGCTGCAGCATGCTCAAGGCTGGACCCGGGAGCAGCTCGGAGGGGCTTGGGCAGCAGCTCCACGTGGAGGGGGCTGTGCGGCTGGGAGCGTGAATCCAACAGCACAGGCTCAGGAGCACAGGGCGCCAGGACACTGCCCAGGATCTAGCACTTCCCCCGTGACAGGCAGAGGCCAGGAGGGCCCAGGACAGCAAGGACATTCCTGCCGCCAGTGGCCGGAGCTGAGAAGATCAGCGCCCCGCCCCCAGAGCATCCATGCCCCTGCACACCAAGAGCTCTGTAGCTACTGCGGGAGCTGACTCCAGGGCTCCAGAGCTGGCCGCCGCCACTGTGGTTGTTCCTCCTGGGGCCTCACAGGGTAAACAACCCCCACTGAGCCTCACAGTGGCCTCAGCAGATAAACAGGATAAACAACCTCCACTGAGCCCTGCAGCAGGAGGGGGGGTTGAGCAGCTCCCCAAAGTGCAAACACCTGAAAATCAGCACAGCAGGCCCCTCCCCAAGAAGACCAGCTAGACTGATAGGGGAGAAACAAATTATTGACCAAGCAGCACTGCAAAGTTCCAGGGGAAGTCAAGGGATTTACAGTATACAGAATCAGAGGATACTCACCCTTGTTTTTTGTGTTTTGATTTGTTTGCTCCCCCTTTTTTTCCTTTCTGTTCTTCTCTTTTTTCCCCTCTTTTTGTTTCTTTTTCCTTTTTCCTGTTTCTTTTCTTCTTTCTCTTCTCTCCTTTTCTCCTTTTCCCAATACAACTTGTTTTTGGCCACTCTGCACTGAGCAAAATGACTAGAAGGAAAACCTCACCTCAAAAGAAAACATCAGAAACAGTCCTCTCTGCCACAGAGTTACAAAATTTGGATTGCAATTCAATGTCAGAAAGCCAATTCAGAAGCACTATTATAAAGCTACTGGTGGCTCTAGAAAAAAGCATAAAGGACCCAAGAGACTTCATGACTGACTGCAGAATTTTGATCTAATCAGGCAGAAATTAAAAATCAATTAAATGAGATGCAATCCAAACTAGAGGTCCTAACGACAAGGGTTAATGAGGTAGAAGAACGAGTGACTGACATAGAAGACAAGTTGATGGCAATGAGGGAAACTGAAGAAAAAAGAGACAAACAAAAGATCATGAGGATAGATTAAGGGAAATAAATGACAGACTGAGGCAGAAAAAAATGTAGGTTTAATTGGGGTTCCCAAGGGCGCCGAAAGGGCCAGAGAACCAGAATATGTATTTGAAAAATCATAGCTGAAAACTTTCACAATTTGGGAATGAAAACAGGCATTCAGATCCAGGAAATAGAGAGATCCCCCCCAAATTCAATAAAAACCCCTCAACACCTCGACATTTAATAGTGAAGCTTGCAAATTCCAAAGATAAAGAGAAGATCCTTAAAGCAGCAAGAGACAAGAAATCCCTGACTTTTATGGAGAGAAGTATTAGGGTAACAGCAGACCTCTCCACAGAGACCTAGCAGGCCAGAAAGGGCTTGCAGGATATATTCAGGGTTCTAAATGAGAAGAAAATACAGCCAAGAATACTTTACCCAGCCAGGCTTTCATTTAGAATAGAAGGAGAGATAAATAGCTTCCAAGATAGGCAGGAACTGAAAGAATATGTGACCTCCAAACCGGCTCTGCAAGAAATTTTAAGGAGAACTCTTAAAATTCCTCCTTAAGAAGAAGTCCTATGGAACAATCCCCAAAAAGTGGACTTAATAGATATCATGAAGACACTAAACTCATATCTTTCAATAGTAACTCTGAACGTGACTGGGCTTAATGACCCCATTAAAAGGCGCATGGTGTCAGACTGGATAAAAAAGCAGGACCCATCTTTTTTGCTGTCTACAAGAGACCCATCTTAGACAGGACACATACAGCGTGAAAATTAAATGTTGGAGAACCATTTACCATTCAAATGGTCCTCAAAAGAAAGCAGGGGTAGCCATCCTTATATCAGATAAACTAAAGTTTATTCCAAAGACTGTAGTGAGAGATGAGGAGGGACACTATATCATACTTAAAGGATCTATCCAAGAAGATGACTTAACAATTATCAATATATATGCCCCGAATGTGGGAGCTCCCAAATATATCAATGAATTAATAACCAAAATTAAGACATATTTAGATAATAATACACTTATACTTGGTGACTTCTATCTAGTGCTTTGTACACTCAATAGGTCTTCTAAGCAAAACATCTCCAAAGAAACAAGAGCTTCCAATGGTACACTCGACCAGATGGACTTCAGATATATACAGCACTTTATATCCAAACAACTGCATACACCTTCTTCTCAAGTGCACATGGAACTTTCTCCAGAATAGACCACATACTGGGTCAAAAATCAGTTCTGAACCTATACCAAAGATTGGGATGGTTTCCTGCATATTTTCAGACCATAATGCCTTGAAATTAGAACTAAGTCACAAGAAGAAGTTTGGAAGGACTTCAAACACGTGGAGGTTAAGGACCATCTTGCTAAAAGATGAAATGGTAGACCAGGAAATTAAGGAAGAATTAAAAAGATTCATGGAAACTAATGAAAATGAAGATAAAACTGTTCAAAATCTTTGGGATACAACAAAAGCAGTCCTGGGGGAAATACATCACAGAACAAGCAACCATCCAAACACTGGAAAGAACTCAAATACAAAAGCTAACCCTACACCTAAAGGGGCTAGTGAAAAGAGAGCAAATAGAACCTACACCCAGCAGAAGAAGAGAGTTAATAAAGATTCGAGCAGAATTCAATGAAATAGAGACCAAAAGAACTGTGGAACAGATCAACAAAACCAGGAGTTGGTTCTTTGAAAGAATTAAAAAGATAGATAAACCTTTAGCCAGCCTTATTAAAAAGAAGAGAGAAAAGACTCAAATTAATAAAATCATGAATGAGAAAGGAGAGATCACTACCAACATCAAGGAAATACAATCGATTTTAAAAACATATTATGAACAGCTATACGCCAATACATTAGGCAATGAAGAAGAAATGGATGCATTTCTGAAAAGCCACAAACTACCAAAACTGGAACAGGAAGAAATAGAAAACCATGGAGTCCAATAACCATGGAGGAAATTGAAGCAGTCATCAAAAACCTCCCAAGACACAAAAGTCCAGGGCCAGATGGCTTCCCTGGGGAATTCTATCAAACTTTAAAGAAGAAACCATACCTTTTCTATTAAAGCTGTTTGGAAAGATAGAAAGAGGTGAAGTATTTCCAAACTTGTTCTATGAGGCCAGCATCACCTTAATTCCAAAACCAGAAAAAGACTCCACCAAAAAGGAGAATTATAGACTGATATCCCTGATTAACATGGGCGCAAAAATTCTCAACAAGATACTAGCCAATAGGATACAACAATACATTAAGAAGATTATTCGGGCAGTACTGGTGGCACAGCGATTTGGCGCCTCCTGCAGCCTGGGGTGTGATCCTGGTGACCCGGGATGTAGTCTCACATCGGGCTCCCTGCATGGAGCCTGCTTCTCCCTCTGCCTGTATCTCTGCATCTCTCTCTCTCTGTGTCTATGAATAAATAAATAAAATCTTAAAAAAATAAAATAAATAAAATAAAATGACGAACTTCTTTAAAAAAAAATGATTATTTTCCATGACCAAGTAAGATTTATACCTGGGATGCAAGGCTGGTTCAACACTCATAAAACAATCAATGTGATTCATCACATTCATTTCACTTGCTAATATGCAAGTGAAAAAACAAGAATCATAGGAGCCTCTCAATAGATCCGGAGAAAGCATTTGACAAAATACAGCATCCATTCCTGATCAAAACTCTTCAGAGTGTAGGGATAGAGGGAACATTCCTCAACATCATAAAAGCCATGTAGGAAAAGCCCACAGGAAATATCACTATCAATGGGGAACCACTGGGAGCCTTTCCCCTAAGATCAAGAACAAGACAGGGATGTCCACTCTCACCACTGCTATTCAACATAGTACTGGAAGTCCTAGCCTCATCAATCAGACAACAAAAAGACATAAAAGGCATTCAAATTGGCAAAGAAGAAATCAAACTCTCCCTCTTCGCCGATGACATGATACTCTGCAAAGAACACCGAAAAGACTCCACCCCAAGATTTCTAGAACTCATACAGCAATTTGGCAGCATGGCAGGATACAAAAATCAATGCCCAGAAGTCAGTGGCATTTCTATACACTAACAATGAGACTGAAGAAAGATAAATTAAGGAGTCCATCCCATTTACAATTGCACCCAAAAGCAGAAGATACCTAGGAAGAAACCTAACCAAAGAGGTAAAGGATCTATACCCTAAAAACTATAGAACACTTCTGAAAAGAATTGAGGAAGACACAAAGAGATGGAAAAATAGTCCATGCTCATGGATTGGAAGAATTAATATTGTGAAAATGTCAATGCTACCCAGAGCAATTTACACATTTACTGCAATCTCTATCAAAATACCATGGACTTTCTTCAGAGAGTTAGAACAAATTATTTTAAGATTTGTGTGGAATCAGAAAAGACCCCGAATAGCCAGGGGAATTTTAAAAAAGAAAACCATAGCTGGAAGCATCACAATGTCAGATTTCAGGTTGGACTACAGAGCTGTGGTCATCAAATCAGTGTGGAACTGGCACAAAAACAGACACATAGATCAATGGAGCAGAATAGAGAATCCAGTAGTGGAGCCTCAACTTTATGGCCAATTAATATTTGACAAGGGAGGAAAGACTATCCACTGGAAGAAAGACAGTCTCTTCAATAAATGGTGCTGGGAATATTGGACATCCAGATTCAGAAGAATGAAACTAGCACCATACACAAAGATAAATTCAGATGGATGAAAGATCTTAACGTGAGACAAGATTCCATCAAAATCCTAGAGGAGAACACAGGCAACACCCATTTTGAACTTGGCCACAATAACTTCTTGCAAGATTCATCCATGAAGGCAAGAGAAACAAAAGCAAAAATGAACTATTGGATCTTCATCAAGATAAGAAACACAGCAAAACAAACAGTCAACAAAACTCAAAGACAACCTACAGAATGGAAGAAGATATTTGCAAATGACGAATCAGATAAAAGGCTAGTTCCCAAGATCTATAAAGAACTTATTAAATTCAACAGCAAAGAGACAAACAATCCAATCATAAAATGGGCAAAAGACATGAACAGAAATCTCACAGAGGTAGACATAGACATGGCCAACAAGCACATGAGGAAATGCTCGCATCACTGGCCATCAGGGAAATACAAATCAAAACAACGAGATACCTCCTCACACCAGTGAGAATGGGGAAAATTAACAAAGCAGGAAACCACAAATGTTAGAGAAGTTGTGGAGAAAGAGGAAGTGTCTTGCGCTGTTGGTGGGAATGTGAACTGGTGCAGCCACTCTGGAAAACTGTGTGGAGGTTCCTCAATGAGTTAAAAATAGACCTGCCCTATGACTCAGAAATTTCACTTTTGGGGATTTACCCCAAAATACAGATGGAATGAAACACCAGGACACCTGCACCCTGATGTTTCTAGCAGCAATGTCCACAATAGCCAAACTGTGGAAGGAGCCTCAGTGTCCATTGAAAGATGAATGGATAAACAAGATGTGGTTTATGTATACAATGGAATATTCCTCAGCCATCAGAAATGACAAATACCCACCATTTGCTTCGACGTGGATGGAACTGGAGGGTATTATGCTGAGTGAAATAATTCAATCAGAGAAGGACAAACATTATATGGTCTCATTCATTTGGGGAATATAAAATATAGTGAAAGGGAATAAAGGGGAAAGGAGAAAAAATGAGTGGGAAATATCAGAAAGGGAGACAGAACATGAAAGACTCCTAATTCTGGGAAAGAGCTAGGGGTGGTGGAAAGGGAGGTGGGTGGGGGGTGGGAGTGACTGGGTGTCGGGCACTGTGTTGGGCCCTTGATAGGATGAGCACTGGGTGTTATTCTGTATATTGGCAAATTGAACACTAATAAAAAATAAATTTATAAAAAAAAGTTAAGCTCTTGTCTCCTCAGAGCCAAATTAACTGAAAATGGAGTAAATTTCCCAAACAATGACGAATGTCCAGTAATTGATGTGAATCATAGATGCTTTAATTTTATATATAGGGTGATTAAATCAGTGGTGTCAGATCACAAAGGGGTTGTAACAACAAAACCTGGATGACCTCATTAACATCCAAGGCATTTATCTTTTTATTATCCTACGTTGTCTGTGGTACAGATTTTTAAACTCCTAATATAAAAAAAATCATTCATTCTTTGCTTGGAAAAATATTTTTAAAGTACTTAAAATTTATCTAAAGCCCTCCCCTCACAAAAAAAAATAAAAATAGGCTTATGCTTAATTCTAGTAATACATAACGTAGTGACAAAAAAAAAAAGAGAGTTCCTTTAATTTTTAAAAAATATTTTTGTATCTTTAAAATGTTTGAAAGACATTTCAAAAATATTGGCTAGATAAAAAGTATTTACATCATTTTTAGTATATTTAAGTCAAATACATAAATATTTTGTATTTGTACCCATCAATCTTTTTTTAAGATTTTATTTATTTATTCATGAGACAGAGAGAGAGAGAGAGAGAGAGAGAGAGAGGCAGAGACAGGCAAAGGGAAAAGCAATCTCCATGCAGGGAGCCCAACGTGGGACTCCATCCTGGGTCTCCAGGATCACACCCTGGGCTGAAGGCGGTACTAAACCACTGAGCCCCCCAGGCCGCCCATGTACCCATCAATCTTAAACATAATCTTGTTGCCAAATAACCTTTGTCTCTTACATATATATGCAATTTTGTCATCTAAGATAAAATATGTCAGTTATTGAGTTAAAAATGCAAATAATTTCTTTTTTGTAAAAAGACACTTTAAACTGTTATGATTAAGGTGGTCCCCAAATCTGGGGCACCTGGGTGGTGTGGTCGGTTAAGGCTGTGACTTGGTTTAGCTCAGGTCATGAGCTCAGGGTCACGGGATTGAGCCCTGAGTTGAGGTCTATACTCAACATGGAATCCTCTAAGATTTTCTCTCCCACTCCCTCTGCCACTCCCACTCATGCTCTCTCTCTTTCTCTCTAAAATAAATAAATACATCATAAAAGACTTTCCCGAATCTAATTAAGATAAATTTTTAAAACTTGTAAAATCATCTCCCCTATGTATATTTATAGAGAAATCTCAAATAAATGTTATCAAATAGTACATTGGTCATTGGCAGCATAAATTAAAATACAAGTATTTTAAGGGTTTAAAGAAGGGAAAAAAATTTATGTTCCTGGAGGAGATGGCTCATTACTCATGTTCATAAATTTCTTCAGGTTTCTTAATAAATTTCAACCAATATGAATTAATAAATCCAAGATTTTAAAAAAATATTTATTTATTATTTTAGAGAGAAAGGGAGAGAGCACAGCATGAGGGGCAGAAGGAGGGGAGAGAACTTCAAGCAGACTCCTTGCTGAGCTTGGAGCTTGACAGTGGGCTCCATCACAGAAACCTTAGGTCACCACCTGAGCTGAAACCAAGAGCCCCAGGCTTAACTGACTGTGCCACCCAGGTGCCCCCTCAATAAGATATTTTAAATTGACTAACAAAAATTCTACAACTTTGAGGGGCACCTAGGTGGCTCAGTCAGTTGAGCATTTGACTCTTGATCTTGGCTCAGGTCATGATTTCATGATTGGGGGAGTGAGTCCCACCTCGGGCTCCACACTCAGCATGGAGTCTGCTTGAGATTCTCTTTCTCCCTCTGCCTCTGCTCCTCCCCCTGATAATGTGTGTGCTCTCTTGTTCTCTCTCTCTCTCTCTCAAAATGAATAAAATCTTTAAAAAATTATAACATCAATTAGGAACTATAGTGACAAGAAGTCAGTTATGAAAACAAGCAAAAATAAAACTGTTTACAGTGGAAGATTAGCCACAGTATAATTTTCAGTTAAATATAAAGGAGAAACAACAAAAGTATTTGCAAATGGTACCAAAAGAGAAAAGTACCAAAAGAGAGAAGTATATGGATCAGAAGAGAAATATACAAAGTATGCAAATTTATATGTAAAATTAATAACAAAAAAGATATTTGATGAATATATTGGTATAACTGGATGAATTGAGGAAAGTCATTTTAGAACTATATGTTATAGGTGAAAGGAGGATTTAGGTAGATTAGAAAATAAATATATAAAGATAAATAATAGATAGATGCTAGATTCTACATGGATAGATCATAGACAGGAAGATGATATATAGGGCAGCCTGGGTGGCTCAGTGTTTTAGCACCACCTTCGGTCCAGGGCATGATCCTGGAGTCCCAGGATCGAGTCCCACATTGGGCTCCCTTCATGGAGCCTGCTTCTCCCTCTGCCTGTGTCTGCCTCTCTTGCTCTCTCTCTGTGTCTCTCATGAATAAATAAATCAAATCTTAAAAAAAGAAAGATGATAGAGAGAGAGAGAGAGAGAGAGAGAGGGAGACTCTAGAGAAGAATTTTAAAAATTTGGGATGTTATTGAATACTACTGCTAACTATTGCTTTAAAAAATAAATCCTCCATAGAGAAATGTTTTGGAAACACTACTATAATTCTAAGAGATTCCTCATACATGGTAACATATTAAAGAACTGGAGCATACAAATTAAAATAAACATATCTGATTTTGTTTAACATACTTGTTTAGGGTACACGTTCCTGTAATATTTAATGTATTTTATTTTTCCACAAGTTTCTAAAGAAACAACATTTCAGGCATATTAGACTAGGAGATGAACCAGTTATTGAAAAGATTGAAGCAATATTTATTTGATTTGAATGTAAACATTTATAAATCTCAGAGAATGTAAGAGCTTACATCTATAGTAAACTCCACAGAGATAAGGATCATACCTTTTGCTCCATACAGTTACCTAGAACATAGCTCAGTTGATAGTTATTTCATAAATCAAAATGAATGAACCAAAAAACAATTTAAAAAATAATTCATTTGTTAAATAAGAGTTTGAGAATGAGGAGTTTTTTCATTTAAAATGACAAGTGTTGGGATCCCTGGGTGGCGCAGTGGTTTAGTGCCTGCCTTTGGCCCAGGGCGTGATCCTGGAGACCCGGGATCGAATCCCATGTCGGGCTCCCTGCATGGGGCTTGCTTCTTCCTCTGTCTGTGTCTCTGCCTCTCTCTCTCTCTCTCTCTCTCTCTCTCTGTGTGACTATCATGAATAAATAAATAAAATCTTTAAAAAAATAAAATAAAATGACAAGTGTTGATATTAATATACAGCAGGTTTATTTCTTTCCAGATATAAAATACTACAAAGCTTACAACAGGATGTGATATACACACTGAAAATGAAATCTCTACGGCACCAAGTCCATAATAGGAAGAACACAAGAGTCTGTATCCCCAGAAAGCGATACAAGAGTAGCTCCATTTACCATGAACTCCAATGAGTCACTGAGTGAAGTACTTTTTGTCCCCATAACTCTGCAGTCTGCAGGATTAGAAGTTCTGATCCCAAAGGGAATATACTTTTGTCAAGATTCCTTAAACTAGAAATTTACAGTTACTGCCTGAGCAATTTAGATTCCTTTGGTCACTGAAGCAGCATGAAAAAAAGAGGAGCCACCTACTTTGCCTAGGCAATTGATCCAGATGAGCAAGAACAGTTAGGCTGCTATCACGTTATTGGGTCAGAGAAGATTGTATGTAGAACACAGGTCATTCACTTGGGGACCTCTTAGTAATCCCTTATCCAAATGGGACTATGAGTGGGAGGTATAACAATGTGGCCTGTGTAAACTATGGTTAACAGGGTCTCAGACCCTTCTAGAAAGAAGATTTCGGTCACAATATCAGGCAATCCATTGAGACCAGCAGAGGTCTAAATGATAAGAGTAATTAAGCCTGGAAAGTGGAGGAAGACAATAATGAGAATAATGAGTACGAGTTGTGTCCCAGAAATCACCTGCAATGAGGGGCTGTAGTTCAACCCACTAATTTCTGTCTTCTAAGTATCTCTTCAGGAAAAAAGACCCAGACAAGTTTGTAGGAGAGGATCCCTGAATGTTTATAAACAAGTTGATTCATGTGGCACAAAGGGTGTTCTATGATATTCAAGGTCATTTGCTACTTTTATTGCCTTTCAAAAAAAATCTGTGCTGTTACAGGAGTATAGTTGGTTGACTGTCTCCAGCTGGAAGCACACTGAGACTTCACCTCCGTGTTCCAGCCAATTCCAGGGTCACACCAGGCATCCCTGAGTCTGAATTCTGTCCTATGCACGATTTTTCTGACAATCTGCTCTGTTGAATGGCTCCACGTTGAAGTGACCAAGACATTGTCAGACGGACATAATGATGAAGGCTCACCCCTGCCCATTTCTGATTCCTCTTCCCTGTCCTTTCACAGATTGCCAATCCCTATCATCCCCCGAAGGCTTATTTTGTTCAATCTGACTTTCTTGCACTTCTACCCTTCATGGGAATTGCTCACCGAATCCCTTTCACATTCCTAACTTTGTCTCAATGCCTACATTCTGGTGACCCAAATGACACAGAAAATGACTTTTAAGGGGAAAAAAAGAAATTACGGAATCAGGAAAAGAAGAGGATACTTGTTGGGAAAGAGTCCATGAATAAAAATGAAGCAATAGGGCTTAGTGCATATTCAGGCAGAAGAAGGGGCGATGACATAGGTGGATAATTGTAACAGCAGGGATAACTGCTGAGGGATAATTGTAACAGCAAATAGGTTATGATACAGAAGCCAGGTGAAATGATATGAATTCATTAATTTTTAAAATGAAATTTGTAATATAAAACTGAAATATGAAAATAAAATATGTATATATTTTGTTTAAAGCTATGGTCACTGTGCATGTGTATGAGCAAAGGCTGTCAGGACAGAAACATGCCTACATTATTCTGTCTGGAAGCTAATTACTTGAATTAATTTTCCCAGAATGTGCATCTTTCTTACTCTTCTCTAATTACCCTCCAGAGAGCTCTTCATATGCTATTTTAAGAATGAAGAGTTGCAGGGATAATACCAGAGTCTAAGCAGTTCAGTAAAATTGAAATAAATTTAATTTTTCTAAAGTATGACTGACATGTAAAACAGTTCATTTCATGGCAGGAAACGAAATCTACATCAGTAGTGTGTGGTTTTTTTTTTTTCAATTTATAGAGTAAGTTGCTGCATTGATGCAATTTCTAAATATGAAATTACTTTTGAGTTTGTAAAATAAGTATAGACATTTACAGTGTCCTTGGTGCTAATTTCCAACTTCCTTTTTTATGACAGATAATTACCCTTTATGACTATCTAGATTAATTTATGATGAAGAAGTCAGCTTATAAATACTGTTCATCTGTTTCCCTTATCCCCAAGCTGTTTTGTTGTTTTGACCTTCTCCAGCTTAGTGCTTTACTTTTAACAATACACTTAATTTCATTTGGTGACTAGTGCAGCACATCCAAATTATGTCAATTCATGCACTTAAAGGGCCTCTAAAAAAAAAAAGGCCTCTAATAACGAGTGAAATCAATGTTAGTTAAAATGCATACACAACACACACACACACACACACACACACAGATGCATATATGGTTTCCCTTTTTTTCTTTTCAAATCCCTTATATTATCAGATGGAAGCTATGATTCTCAATCCAGAAACCATCTCTGACTTTTCCCCTAAGTCCATATCCAATAGACTAGGAAATCTCGTGGAATCCATGACTTCCTTATGCATTGAATGTTTCCCCTCCTGATTTTTTTCACAATCAGTAATTTTGAACAGACTCACTTCAGTCAGCATTAGTAATGCAAGAATAATATTCCAGTGCTCCTCCAAAATTTACTCCTCAATGCTTAAAATTTGAGAATTTTTTTCTAATTTCACATTCACATGGGTTTCAGTAAGTGAAAAGTTTTTAATGAGCTCTTCCTATACAGTATAGCTAGGGATGTCTGTGAAGAATTAGGTTCAAGAATCAGATGAAGGCAAGGGATATCTTCAGAACACAATGCTGAGCAGGAATTATTGAAAGAAGGGAAGGGTGGAAGAAGAGAATGGGAAGAGCATCAGACTGCGAGATGACTCTGAGAAAGTTTTGGCAAGATCTGTGGAAGTCCCTGAACAAAATTTGGCTCTTTATGGAGTGTTATTTTAGTAGAAATGGCCTGGATCTTGTATCTTCACCATGTTCAATATTTGGCTGGCAGTATCCTGAGGATAGGTGTCAAAAGTAAAGATTGTCAATCAATCTTATTGCTCAGAATATGTCTTCTTGTACACCTGAGGGATGCATCCAACATGGTCTCTTCAGACTGTATAAGAGATTCAATTACTGTTCGGTAAATATCACTCAGAAATATTCACTCAATCTCCTCTCTCTTCCAATGCATCATATATATTTGAGTAACAAAGAGTCCAAATATATGGACTGCTATGTTTATTGCAGCATTACTTACAATAGCCAAGATATGGAAGCAACCTGGGTGTTGATGAGTGGATAAGGAAAATGTGATCTATCATCTAGCTAGCTAGCTAGCTAGCTATTATCTAGCTATCATCTAGCTATCAAAAAGCAGACAGATGGACAGACACAATGGAATATTACTAGCCATAAAAAAGGATAAGATTGCATCATTTGAGACAACACGGATGGGCCTAGAAAGTATTATGTTAACTGAAATAAGACTAAAAAGACAAATACCATATAATTTCATTCATTAAGTGGAATCTAAAAAATGAATAAAAAAATAAAAAGCAGAAACAGATGTATAAATACAGAGAACAAACTGGTGGTTGCCAAAGGGGAGTAGGGAGGATGGGCAATATAGGTGAAGGGGAGTGGGTTATCCAGGCTTCCAGTTATGTAATGAATGACTCACAAGAATAAAAGGCACAGCATAAGGAACGCAGTCAGTGATAATGTAATAGCAATGTAATGAGACAGATGGTAGCTACGCTTGTGGGGAGCGTAGTGTAGTGTATAAGCTTGTCAAATCACTAACTTGTACATATGAAACTAATATAACATTGTGTGACCACTATATCCACATTAAAAAAAAATTCTACCTCAGGATCTTCTGGGGCAGAAATTTGGGCAATATCCTTACACCTTTTTCCTTGATCAACTACTTGCCTGTATGTCCAAGAAAGGATCCTGTCTCAATTGTATACTATTATGACCCATAAATTGGTACATTGTCTTATACAAAAAATAAATTATTGTCTTATACAAAAAAAGTTTTCAAAAGTAAATAAACACAAAGTGTATCATTGTTTCATATGTTAATACAAGATTTGATGCATTTGGGTAAGAAAGCAGACCTGGAACTTTCCTAATTCATCTTTCTTAATAGATCAAAGTAATTCTCAAAAATCATTTACCTGAGTTCTATGAAAAAGATGAGAGCTGAAAATTTAACTGCAATTTTTAAAAAAGATTTATTCATTTATTTGAGAGAGAGAGAGAAAGAGAGAGAGAAGCAAGAGAGAGCACATGCATGAGCAGGGAGGAGGGACAGAGGGGCAGAGGGAGAAGCAGACAACCCTCTGCATCCCCCGCTGAGCAAGGTGCCCAATGCAGGACTCTATCCCAGGACCCTGGATTATGACTTGGGCTGAAAGCAAACGCTTAACTGACTGAGCCACCCAGAAGCCCTAAGTCTTTACTTTTGTAGAAGGATAAAAGTCTTAGAATCTTTCCAATTTGCCTTAAAAAAGTAAGTGGCTAAGATATCTATGTGGTACAGAGCACATTGAAAATGGAAGAAAAGCACTTCTATTAACTAGGGGTATTTTATTTTTTGTAATAGTTAAGTTCAATGTTGCTGATGGCTGCCTGACAAAATTACCTAATTCTTCTGGGCCTTGGAGATTCTCTCTCTCTCTCTCTCTTTCTCGGAATTTTTCTGTCTCACCTCTCAGTCAGTTTTCATTTCATCCTGTGAAAAAGTATAATCATGTCTAGTCAAGTCTCCTGTAGGCTGAAAAAATAAATAGCTGTAAGAGTTAAAATTATTCCTAAAATGGAGTAAATGGGTTTTCAGTAACAGGTTGGGGGAATTCTTCAATTGTTCCAAGGGCATGATTTTTAGTGCATGGCTTTCATGACATCTATTGATTGGTCAGAATGATGTGGGAAACAAAGGCAGAAGAAAATTATTAAATTTCCTTACTCCCTACAACCCACTGACAAATCCCTGCAACACGCAGAGTGACCTTCCTCTATGGACTCAGCTGCCTCCATGTTAATAGTTGGCTAAGGACAAAGGCCCAACCCCCAGGATCCTGTAACTCTACTTTAATGTATAAAAATTTCTTTGGGAATTTTCTTTATCTCCCCGTGCTTTAATAAAATCACCTTTTGCACCAAAGACATCTCAAGAATTCTTTCTTGGCCATTGTCTTTGAATTGTAACATCTGCCCTTTATCAAGAAGACAATTTTACTACTTTCTGGATGTAATTTATATTTTAGATGACAGATGTAGTTAGGAAACTGATGTTTTTCTACACATATGAGTAATTAATTGTGTATGTAATTGAAAGGGTGCAGGATGAGACATCCCTAATTGTGCCGCTTTGGCAGAAAGTTATTTCAAGTTAAGAGTATTAAAAACTCGACAGATGCAGGAAAAGCTCATAACTGTCTAAATTTACTTTGGAAAAGAAAGCCAGTCCCAGAAAGAGAGTTATGAACAGAGACTCCCCATTTACCTAAAAAACATCTGCATAATAGAGGTACCTTATTTTCCAAACATCTCCTTTCATCTTCTTGCTAATGAGCTTTCTCCCTTTTGTGTCCCCAGACCCTCTCCTCTCCTTAGCTCATATAAACTTCAAATGGCCTCATTGTCTTTGGCATCTCAGTTTCTGTGTGGATTCCCAATTTGTGTAACTATTAAATTTGATTTTCTCCTGTCAATTTGATTCTAAGTCTAGCTATAAGGACCTTAGAGCAGAAAGTCTTCTTCCCCAATGGAATACACACATGTATTATACTTTCTTGCTAAATGGACATCTTTATATCACACACAGAGACATACACATTATACAATGGAGCCCATCTGTGAACAAATTAGTTCACTGTTTATTTTGTGATACTTTTATTCTGATTCTAATTATTTAACTAATGGCTATAGTTCATCACAATTTTTCTTCAAACTGAGGAGTCATTTAATACAATTAAATAACAAGAAAATTATTATCAGGAGTTAATTCAATTCCCTCTTAAAAACTCATTTTGCAAAATGATAGTTGATTGTACATGTAATACTTTTCCTTGAGAGTTTCTTTTATCTATTTTAATTTAGGCTTTATACTAATAGTAGCTGTAGGGGGCTATCCAGGGATTGGAGTTAAGAAATCTACATAGAGGAGTGTCTTTTATGCAAGTTGAATATGCTAATGCGTGGGGATATGTATTTTGACACTTGTTTTATAATAAGATGGGCATCCTCGCAATGGGAATTTTATTGAACAAGACATTCAAATAAGAAACACAAAGTATTCCTTTGAATGTAATAAAAATATGAGTTCATGTTGAGACTCCTTATTATAAGTTCCATTTATACAGGTATTCTAATGAAAATGATTTGGAAGAAAGGTGATTGCTACTTACTGAAAGCTACACTTTAGCTTTTACATATGTATTCTAATTAACAAAGTTAGTGGCTTTAATCTTACTTTGTGAATGACCATTAGTTTTAAAGACTGCTGTTAAAAATCTCAAAGTATTTAAGATCTTAAAGTATTAAAGAACAATCCACATCTGTATTTCAGAAATAATCACAAAATTTACAGTATGTGTAGCTCGATAGATGACAGATGGATAGATCGGATAGATTAATAGATATGATCTTAAGCTAAATGCTATTTTAATATAAACTTAAGGTAATTAAAATATTGAGATATTCATATACAACAGAAAAACATAAAATGAAGTAAAATGCAGAATCACAAATATGTGTGTGTTCATATATACCCATGTTACATGTATATATAACAGTAAGGAGTATATATAACATGTATATATAACATAGGAGACAGCAGAGGTAAAATAATGCTATTCTGAGCAAAACAAACTTATTACATGTTAATGGTGAATATTTTTCTGTCTTTGATATAACATTTTTAAAAGGATGTAGAACCCCCTTTAAAACAAAACTGATGAATAAATATGCTTTTTTTTTTATTGGTGTTCAATTTACTAACATACAGAATAACACCCAGTGCCCGTCACCCATTCACTCCCACCCCCCGCCCTCCTCCCCTTCTACCACCCCTAGTTCGTTTCCCAGAGTTAGCAGTCTTTACGTTCTGTCTCCGTTTCTGATATTTCCCACACATTTCTTCTCCCTTCCCTTATTTTCCCTTTCACTATTATTTATATTCCCCAAATGAATGAGAACATATAATGTTTGTCCTTCTCCGACTGACTTACTTCACTCAGCATAATACCCTCCAGTTCCATCCACGTTGAAGCAAATAGTGGGTATTTGTCATTTCTAATAGCTGAGTAATATTCCATTGTATACATAAACCACATCTTCTTTATCCATTCATCTTTCGTTGGACACCGAGGCTCCTTCCACAGTTTGGCTATCGTGGCCATTGCTGCTAGAAACATCGGGGTGCAGGTGTCCCGGCGTTTCATTGCATTTGTATCTTTGGGGTAAATCGCCAACAGTGCAATTGCTGGGTCGTAGGGCAGGTATATTTTTAACTGTTTGAGGAACCTCCACACAGTTTTCCAGAGTGGCTGCACCAGTTCACATTCCCACCAACAGTGTAAGAGGGTTCCCTTTTCTCCGCATCCTCTCCAACATTTGTGGTTTCCTGCCTTGTTAATTTTCCCCATTCTCACTGGTGTGAGGTGGTATCTCATTGTAGTTTTGATTTGTATTTCCCTGATGGCAAGTGATGCAGAGCATTTTCTCATATGCATGTTGGCCATGTCTATGTCTTCCTCTGTGAGATTTCTGTTCATGTCTTTTGCCCATTTCATGATTAGATTGTTTGTTTCTTTGGTGTTGAGTTTAATAAGTTCTTTATAGATCTTGGAAACTAGCCCTTTATCTGATATGTCATTTGCAAATATCTTCTCCCATTCTGTAGGTTGTCTTTGAGTTTTGTTGACTGTATCCTTTGCTGTGCAAAAGCTTCTTATCTTGATGAAGTCCCAATAGTTCATTTTTGCTTTTGTTTCTTTTGTCTTCGTGGATGTAAATATGCTTTTTTATTTCAAAAGATATGACAAATGGATCAAAATACAGGTCCTGTTAACCATGAACAATTTCTATAGAAAAATGTTAATTTCACATATTTTTTCTTCTTTTCTTTCTTTGTTTCATGCACTTCACTATGAATATCTGGTTCTAGCTTCCTCCCATCTCTATAGGCTGCCACCATATTCTCCTGGAACTCATCTTCCTAAATAACCTTCCCTTGCTATCACACTCCATCCCCAAACACAATGCTGTCACATAAGCATTGCATAGTAAAGACTACCTCAGATATATGTGTGTGTATATATATATACACACACATAATACATAATGTGTATATTTATACACACACATATATGTAGTGGTAAGATAGTTTTATGTATGTCTTAATGATTCCAAATCAATTAGATCTCCCCATCCATCTTGAAACCAAGTTGGGGATTTTATTTTCCCAACTGTTCAAAACTTAAATTCCTTCAGCTACAAAATCCACTCTTGATAGTTCATTTTGGCTCCTGAGACATAGACCTATACGAATATTATTCTTCTAAATTGGTTTTGTGACAGTCTTCTTTTAAAGCAGACATGAAGAGATGGGATAACAAGAAACTATTTATAGGAATTGATTTTTAAATGATTGACATCTAAATGCAAAGGAAATATGGTTTCATTTTCTCCCAACATGTTAAATCAAATCTGTCAACCTAAATTTCCCTCAACTCACTGTCCCTTTCATCATCCTAAAATAAGAGAATGGGTTTCATTAATCAGAGCACAGAGCTTGAAGCCTATCTCCCTATACCAATTTGTCATGATTTTCTATGTAATCTGGAACAAACCCATTAAATTATGTCCTCCTTTCCATTTTGGAAACAAAGCCAAGAATTAGAATATTTCTTAGTATGTTTAATGTTTTCCTTTCCGCTTTCTTGAACCGATGAGTGCCAATTCTTTCTTTGAATTTTAGTGAATGTTAGCCTGGATATTGGCAGTAGGAAAAGAAAATGAAGCTATACTAATGATAAATTTTTTACTTTAATTTGAAGCTAGAACATTTCACAGTTAGAGTATAAAAAGTAAGTAGCTTTTTTTCTGTTTTGTGACAGGTTTTAAAAATTATGTGAAAGTCTTACCTTTATCCTCCTTTGATATTTCCCACAAAACACCAAAAGAAGTGACTGGAATCAATCATATAGTGGTAAAACCATCACTACCTTCTTTGAAGGGAACATTCATAATGTAGAAACTGCATTGCATTTTAGAGACAAGATTTAATTATAGTCGGATTATATATGATTTTTAATCCATGTGTTAGCAAAGATAGAGTGCTTAGACATTTCTGTTCAGAAGACTTATATCGTTTAGTTCCCATGCTTCTGCTTTATAGGCAATGATTGTGGATTTTATGGCCCACTCTTCACAAGTAGACCACAGAAGGAATAACATAACAACAAAAGGCTTTGGAAGTTGAATAATATTTCTGTTTCGTGCCCGCCACATGTATTTTGCCAATATTCATTTGGTCTTCAGGTGGCATAAGCACGGTCCAAATATACATATCCTAACAAAGAGTTTGACTTCAAATATACTCCATAAGGCCAGGAAGAAGTTACACAAAATAAAATGACAACACTAAAGGAAACAAGATTGTTTCTGATCAATGTTTGCTGTCAAAAACTTCAACATAGGAGATATAAATAATGTGGAGAATGTGAAGAAATGCATTTTAAGTCCCAAATATCTTCCTTGTTAGGCAAAGTAATCTCACCCTCTCTGATGGATCCTCCCTTGACAAGGTTTACCTATTTTTTGGCACAAATGAAAAAGAGGGTAGAAGTTCCCTAACCAACAAAACCATGGTATTCCTCATATGCCAACAGCATTTAATAAAGTATCAGGGATGAAAGGAATGTGAGACCCAGTTCATTCTGCTATGCTGTGCATGCGTCCCTTCCATGGCACTGCTACTCTAAGTGGGGTGTGAGGATCTGCAGCCACCTGAATCAAGATTAGGTGCTTAGAAATGCAGAATCATGTGCATTCAAGTTGGAGAAGCACTGCTGCTCCATAATGTGACCTCCAAAGATTATTCAGACCTACTGGAACATCTCCAGTTCCTAGGAAGTCACTCCCTGGGGTAGCTTGTACAGTGTTGAACCGTTTCTAAAGTAGTAAAAGTATTTCTTACATTAATTACAGCAAAGATCTGTTTTTCTGTTACTTCTACCTAATTAGTCAGAAATCTTCCTTTAAAGTGACTCAAAACACTCAGTCCCACTTCTTTCAGGGAAGTGTTTTAGAAAATGGCAAACAAAACTTTGTCTTCCCCTTACCCCTCTCCAGCTACTTTAATCATTCCTCAAATGTCATATTTAAACTCTCTTAACATGATGCTCTCTGCTAAAACCCACCATAGTTATTACCATCACCGTGTGATTTCTAGGCTTGAACCCAGTATTCTCAGTGTAATCTGGTCAATGCCAAATTGGGGAGGATTATCTCTGCACTCTGCATACTCTATCACTATTACTACAGTCTAACAACTGCCTTGTCCCTATGAGAGAGGGAGGAAGAGAAGGGATTCCTACTGCAGTTACAGATATCTAGAATCCTCATTACATTCTACTTAACAAAAGAGCTCGCTCGCTCGCTCTCTCTCTTTCTCTCTCTCTCTTTCTCTGTACTATGCATGTCAAATGGATTCTTTAAGCTTTGTACTCTCCTCCATTAACACCAGCTCCATCCACCAACAGAGGACACTGGGTCATTTGCCTGGATCTCCAGGCCTTGGAAGAATGCCCTTTGCAAGACACTGGACAACAAATTCTTGCACCTAAACGTGGGATATAGAAGAAGCTGGACGTTCAGAAACTGATACCCGAAGCAACTACTGTTAACTGTATTTATCCCCTTCATTTCTTCAAATTATTAGACTCAGTACAGAACTGATTCCATCGATACAATGTAGATAAGGATCCTTGGATGTTATAAATGTACTTTTGCTTGCAGGCTAATGTTTTTTTGAGGATTATGAATCAGGGCATCATCCCTCATGCCTAAGATAGTCAGATTTCGATATATTATTCTATGTAACAGTTCTTAAAATATATGAGTTGAAATACTCTACTTTGGGGATTTATGGGTTAAAAAATGTATGTTTCCTGCTGGCTGATATATAAAAACTTCTAGTAAATAAACGTGATTGGAAAATAGGTGCTCTGCTGTCCAAACAACCACCTGCTTTGAATAAAGGACTCTCTGAGGAGCCAATGTGGTGACATCCCAAAGATGCCTCTGACCTAATCTCTGGAAGTTGAAAATCTGCATTCCTTACGTGGCAAAGGGGGCTTTGAAGATGTTATTGAG
Organism: Canis lupus baileyi; assembly: GCF_048164855.1. Classification (NCBI taxonomy): domain Eukaryota; kingdom Metazoa; phylum Chordata; class Mammalia; order Carnivora; family Canidae; genus Canis; species Canis lupus. The sequence goes on along the minus strand of NC_132857.1, from coordinate 24,903,145 downwards.
ATTACTGATCTTAAAAAGAGAGATTATTCTGGATTATCAGGATGGTTCGAATTTAATCTCCATAGGCCCTTCAGAACAGAGATTTTTCTCGTGCTGGAGGTGGAAGAAAGGAGGAAGAATGAGCAGAGATTGAATGTATGCAGAGGACCCAGTGCACCTTTGCTGTCTTGAAAATGAGGTGGCAGGTGTGATAAGGGGTGTAAGTGGCCAAGGAGCCCAGTGAGTGTCCAAGAGGACAGCCCGAAAGCAGGTGGGTACTTCTGCATGGACCTGAGTCCTACCAACGACCTCAAAGGAACGTGGCCCTGCTGATGCCTTGATTACTCCTTGTGAGACCCTCTTACAACAAGGACCCTCGCTGCGCCACACTACATCCAGACCCCTGCCCTACAGAACTGCCAGGAAACACATGGGTATTGTTTTAAGCCAGTACATTTCTGATGTTTGGTCACCACCCTGGTCAGGGCTCCAGGGACTGCGTGCTCTCCTTTTTAAGACAACAGCAGTCACTGCTAATTTATCTTCTTCATATTTTCAGACATAGCCTGAAAAAATTTCAAAACCAAGAATCCCTGCAAACCATTGGAAAACTTTCAGAGAACACACTGGATGAGACTCTGAGCTTTGGATGAAACCATCTGAGTTTTTTTTTTTTTTTTTCCATCTGAGTTTTGGATGACATTCAGCAATGGCCTCTGATAGAGTATATGCTCCACAATTCTTTTCTTTCTTTTTATTTCTTGTAACACACAGCATTTTATTTTATTTTATTTTATTTTATTTATTTTATTTTTATTTTATTTTATTTTTGTATGTTTTTTATTGGAGTTCGATATGTATATAGTATAACACCCAGTGCTCAAGTCTTTTCTAATTGTTTTCTTCAGCTTTATTTCCATAACAAGAAATAACACCGAGGGAAAGAGGGAGAGAAAATGTGACAATATGTGAATTGAGAATCGGCTCTGAGACCTACTAAGTTGTGGGCTTTAAATGAATCCTAAATCTTTCTGATTTTTAATTTTTTCTTCCATAAGAGGACAGGTAATATCTCAGGAGTTTAAAATATGTCTTATTTTCTTTCTTCAAAGGAAACCTTATGTGGGAGGCTATTCTTCAGAGAGAAAAATGCTGATCTTCTTGGCATGGAGGGGTGGAGCACTCCAGCCCCACTTGCTAGACTCTCCTCCGCTAACTTCAATTCAACACAAGCCACTTAGCCATTTGCCGGGATTCCTAGATCTTGGAAGAATGTTAGTTGCAAGCCACTGAAAAACGAATATTTTCTTCAATGTTTCATGTTTTTTTTTTAATTGACATATAGAGAAAAAGGATGAAAATGAAGCTTCTGTAGCTGACACTGTACTCCATGTTCCATTTACCACCAGATATGGTGCTGCCTCATTATCATGAGAAGACACTTATGCATAAATATATATTCAGCACGTATCATTGATTATACAAACTCATGGAGATGTTCTCTCTCCTTCTGGAGGCAGGTAGTCTTACTGTCCAGCGGGGTTTGTCTCATGATGATGCCAGAGGTCAGCGACTCATTCCTTTTTTTGACTCCTCCTTTTTTATTTATTCTTTATAATTCATTCATTCTTCATGTATAATATAAGAAAATAGTTTAGGCTACTGAATCTATAATATTAAATGCAATTTTCTTTAAAATTCAGATACAAATATAAACTATCAATGTGAAGTATTAGTATTAGGACTACATCTTAAGAAATTCAAGGTAATGCTACTGTATTAATTTTTTTTAAGTTCTATGAGAGGCAGACCATCATGGTTATGTTAAAGATTCAAGATCAGGGGCAACTGGGTGGCTCAGTGGTTGAGCGTCTGCCTTGGGCACAGGGTGTGATCCCAGGGTCCTGGGATCGAGTCCTACATCAGGCTTCTTGTGGGGAGCCTGCTTCTCCCTCTTTCTATGTCTTTGCATCTCTCTCTCTGTGTCTCTCATGAATAAATAAATAAAAATCTTAAAAAAATAAAGATTCAAGATTAAATTCTGCACTGATACCAAGTATGGCTTAATTCAGTAGCGTATCCTCATCTCTTGACATATAACTTACAGGCATTCAACATTTTCTTTTTTTTAAATTTTTATTTATTTATGATAGTCAGAGAGAGAGAGAGAGAGAGAGAGAGGCAGAGACATAGGCAGAGGGAGAAGCAGGCTCCATACACTGGGAGCCCGACGTGGGATTTGATCCCGGGTCTCCAGGATCACACCCCGGGCCAAAGGCAGGTGCCAAACCGCTGCACCACCCAGGGATCCCGAACATTTTCAAACATAATTGAGCTAGGTCAATTATCTGGAGGAAAAAAGTACAACTTAATTAATCTAAAACCACATTTATAGTGTTATGAGTAATGATTTGCATAAAAATACTGAAACAGCATTTTAGGATCTTTTGATGTTTGGATGCCCCCTAAGATGAACTCTTTAGCCAACACCCTGGGTTAACTGATGAACTCTGTCCCTTCTCTGTACCAGTGACTGAAGTCCACCCCACACGAACTTTCAGGTCATGAGGCTGTTCTCCAGCATCTCAGTGAAGCTCTTCTCTAGTCTTCGCACTGCCTGCGGCCAAAATTTATCCTCCTTATTGTAATTGTATGAGCAAATTAAGTTGAATTAATGTACAGGTAAATATAAATGAGGAAAGAAAGATGGCTTTTCTATGAATGTTTGAAGGATTAGTAAAAGCTACTAGTTAAAGACATTGATTTTTTTGTTATAGACATTTGAGGATGATTATAACCATCATGACATATTTTGCATCCAGATTGTTTCTCAGGTGTCTTTAAGTCTTGTTTCAGTGCAGAGTATCAGACTGCATCACCGTTGTGGTTGTGTCAGGTCATAAAGAGTTAGCTGTGAAGGGTGACCGAATGTCCAGTTATATGATTCAGGTGCAAAGGAAATGGATGTTGCATGCATATATACAAATGTGTGAGTTTTACAAGCTCTCTGCTTTAACCCACGTGTTTTTAATTGAGCCACTTTTCATTCTGATCCCTTTGTAAAAAAAAAAAAAAAAAAGCCTCCTGGGCACATCAAATGACGAGCTCACTAGACCACCAGCATTCATCATGGAAGACAGATGACACTGCATATCATTAGTGCAAAGGACAAAAGGGACAAGTGAGAGTGACTGGGAAAAGGGAGACTCCTCTCTTGACTGCTCACTCACACAAACTGGCAACCCCAAACTCTCTATCCTATTAAAAATAATTAAAAGTGCCATCTTCTTAGTAATTCTTACCTTACTAACAGGTGACCTGCACAGAGCAGTTGCATGTGTCAGCCTGCATCTTGGTTTAGGAAGCATTTCTCCCCTTGAAGGATTGAGAACTAGCAAATTACATGCTCAAAACAAAAGAAAGAAGTAACCTTACTATTTATAAATCTAGGCAGCTTTAAAATACATAAAATAAGTAGCTGGAAAAGTTTTAAATAACAGCTCATTCTTCTTTTCTTGTATCTCTCACTAAAGAAGTTCGAAGGAGCTTGGTCAATTATTTTGGGGAAAAAAAGAACAACTTTATGTTAATTAATCTACTAAAATCACATTTATAGTGCTATGAGCAATGATTTGCATAAAAATACTGAAATGGCATTTTGGGATCTTTTGATGTTTGGGAATCCCATAAGGTTTATTTGTTTGTTTATTTCTGGCCATGAGGATAATTGCAATGTTGGGATAAAACATTTCAGGATTTCAGGATAAAGAGACACATCTCAAATCTGTTCTTAAATTATCAAGCAATCCTCCCTTACCAAATGGAAATAACTAAAGTTGTTTTCCACCTCATATTTTAGGGGAAAAAATGATGTGATATCTCTCTTCATGGAAACTACCGTATCTGCAACATATGATAAATGAGGCCATATATTTGATTACAGTGGCCCTAGTCGAGACCCTGGTTATTGACACTAGCAGCAATTTCTGCTCTTTCCACCACCTTTCCCCACAAAGTGATGTAAGTTAGATCTCAATAAATCTGTTCAATGTGGCTAGAAGTTTTACATCTATGAACATGTATCAATGAAGACTAGTGAAGCATGATACTGGATACTGAGCCCTTGTTTTTGAAATGATTACCAATTCTCAAAATGGTCTGTGCATTTAACACATGGGATTGTTAACATTTAGTGTAAAATTGTTCCTAGATGGTTTTGTGCTGTGAATTCTTTTTGTACTACATTCTTGATCATATGTCATTAGAGGAATGTGATTTTGGCAGTTCTTGTCTCAGCGACTGTTATTTGGTGCAAGTCATTAAATATTTAATGGGCGGGGACCTCTTCCAAAGTCTCTTAATAATTTCTTAGATTAACAGATCATGTGAAGTTCTTTTAAACGAGCTCATAAAAAATGATCTCCCAGTATTCTTGTAAAGAGATTTTTTCCTGCCAGCTTCTGATATAGAAGTATAAATACAAGACCAAAACATATAAAGACTAAATGTGGTTATACAAGTTATGTCAGTAAATTCTGACAGTATCGTCCTTCAGGTAAAAGGTTATTATGGGTGACAATGCACGATTTATAACAATCACATTTTGTTTCCCTTACCTTTGTCAAAGAACTAAAGAACAGTTTGGTGCATTTAATGTTTCAAAGAAGTTGAAGTGTTGGGATTGATCTTCATGCCTCCAGATCTTGGTCCTTGCAAGTTTGTCCCAAGCCTGAGACACACATCTACTCATTAGGTGCAGCAAAAGCGGATTTCTGAACTCTCAAGAATGTAGGATGTAACCTGGGCCGCAGAGAATCCAATACCGTGATCCTATTAAATCAATGATACTGCTTCAGAATGAGAGTAGGTACAGAACAAAGAGTCTTTTTATTCCTTTTTGAGTCCTCTTTTAGTCCATTGCAAACGTTTAGTCAGGAAGCCATGCTTTGTTAAAGAACATGTGTTTTTCAATTTCAAAAGCTTCTCTTAACAATCAAAAGTGGTGGCCTTGATTCATTCAATTTCTATAGTATTGCATTCATAAGAAAACATAGTATAAAGAACAGAGACCATATCGCAAACAGAGTTTCCTTATGACAGGGAGGAAAGTTTCCTTTACTAAGAAGCATAGGATTTGGAAAGGAGAGAAAGAGGAGAAGAAGAGTATAGGTATTATTATTATTTTTTTGAGTATAGGTATTAGTGATCTACCCACCTACTTGGGAACTAATGCCCTGGGGAGAGGGAAGAGGGAATGCTGTACACTCCTTTGCAAAGCCTTATATTCTGCCTTTTGTTGGTGTTATATAATCCCCGGGCAGAAAAGCAATGTCTGAGGAAGTATCTGAAGCCTGCCTCTTTCAAAGAATTCTGCATACTGTGGCATCATGAGGAAAATCAGCTGATAGCTTTTGGGTCTCCAGCAAGAATCACAGATTTGAGACAATCAGAAAAATGTAAAAGAGCCACTGTGGGGTGATGACAAGATCCAGAGGCATTAACAGACATGACACCACAGAATAAGCCAGACCAGTCATACCTCAGTAGGCACTCTGATGGGCCATCCAGTGATTAGAGAAGGAAAGGAAAATTCCAGAAGACAGCATGTGGACCTCTTTATACCCACCATGCTGGCATGGACCCAGAAGCCAGTTGTATGGGAGAGAAAGTTAGAGAAGACTCTGTAGAGGGGAGAAACAGTTGTGACTAGCGTTTAATAGATTTTTCCCCAAAGTATTTTGAATTCAAGTTGAATTAATCTTATTTGGCATCTATACAAAAAAAAATACAGTGTTACTGTATTTTTTCCTGCTAGTAAAAGGACTCAGATTCTGGAAGACTTGTGAGATTAAATAACAAAGGCAGCTAACTTTTCTCTGAACAGCTGAATTTACATTTAGTTCTATTATGTTTATGTCAGAGACACTAAATTTCAGGATTTTCTAAAACCAACCTTCCTGCTAAGTGTTGTCAGAATTTGGCCACACACAAGAGACAACAAGGATTTGCAATTACCCTCCATCCATAAACAACTAGAAAACTGGACATAGTTTAGGAAGTAACTACTTTAAGAAACTTGATGGTAGGCAGTATAGGAGAATAATCTTGGAGGAAAGAGAAAGGAATGAGGTGAACTCTACCTTTGTCTAGACCTTCTGCCTAGAAGAATTTCTACTGAAGTTCAGGAAGGGGAATTCTAACAAAACTTGTGTATATGAATGAATTGAGGAGATAGAAATCATCATTTGGGGGAGCCAAGGCAATTAGAATTTGTGAGGCAGACTACCTAAGAGGAGGGAGCTATGCAGAAGTGCTCAGGATATTTTCATGGAAGTTGCATCAAGTCTTTGGCTGAAAATGAATTTGCAGACACATCACTGGATCTGAATAATTTCAGAGAACAGAACAGTTACCAGTGAGCTGAACAATTAATTCCTGGAGATTGTAAAGGTCTGAGAATCATTCAAGTTCCCATAAACCCAAGTAAAGAGACCTTCATGAATACATGGTACATTTAGTGGAGAGCCCAGAGAAGCCTCATCTTAAAAGTGGGGCTAAATGAGCATTAAAGGTATTCTAAATTCACCCAAAAAGATGTAACAAATGCAGTACTCAAGAACATAAAACCATGATGTCCCACATCACTAAAACCACTGCATATATGAAGAAGCAGAAAAATGGGACCCATAACTTGGAGAAAAGTCAATCAATGAAACAGACCCAAAATTAAAAATATAATCAAATTAATTAACAGACAAGAACTTTAAAACAGCACAAATCCAATATGTATATTGGATAGTGATAGAAATGCCTAGGACGAAGCCCAGAAAAATGACAAAGGCTGAAGAAAAATTAGTCTTTAGTGACGTTCTGAGACAATAACAAATGATTTGACACTTGTGCAACTGGAATTTCAGTAGATAAGGAAAGGAAGAGAAAAAAATACTTGATGACATAATAGTCCAACTTTTTTTCAAATTTAATAAGTTATAAACTTTCAGAACCAAAAGACAAAATGAAGCCTAAGTAAAATAAACATAAATCAAATCTCTCCAAGTCTTATTGTAATCAAGCTGACAAAAGAGTGTTAAAGAGGGAATCCTAAAAGCATCAAGAAAACAGACACATTGCATGCAGAGACACAAAGATAAACAAAACAGCAGACTTTTTGTCAGAAATCATTCAAACCAAAGAAAAGAGGCTTATCTCTATAAAATATTGACAGAAAAAAAATAAAATACAAAATAAAAATAAAATGTTGACAGAAAAAAAATCTAAATTCTATATTCAGCAAAATATCTTTCATAAATGAGAGTAAAGACAAACTGACAAGGTTATTATATAACTCATAGGGAAATTCAAGTGATCTAGAATTTGCAAGTGATTTTTTAAAAATAATAAAGTTGGAGGATTTATTCCATTTGATTTCAAGATTACAAAGTTAAAGTACCAAGGCACTATAGTAATGGCAGAGAATAGACATTCAGATAAATGGAACAGAAATGACAATCCAGAAATACATCAATTACATAACCAATTGATTTTTCAACAAAGATGTCAAAAATTTAAGGCTTGGGGAAAGATTGTCTTTTTAGTAAACTATGCTAGAATAATTGGATACACACACACACACACACACACACACACACACACACAAATGGACCTCAGCCTTCTCATTACACCATACCTGAAAAATAATTAAAAATAAACATAGGAGCTAAATCTTTTAAAAGAAAATATAAGGGAAGATCTTTGTAACCTTGATTTAGGCAGAGATTTCTTAGGCAAGACATAATAATAAGCCCATAAATGAAAATTTTGTTAATTGGACTCCACCAAAACCAAAAATTTTACTTGTCAAAGGACACTACTGAAAATGAAAAGGCAGCCACAAAATGAGAGAAAATATTTGCAAAACATACATCTGACTAAAGGTAGATCCAGACACATAGCCACAAAATATACAAAGAACTTGTATAACACAATAACAGGAGAAACTTTTCAATTAAGAAGTGAGCAAAAGAAAGACACTTCATAAAAGAAGACACTCTGGCTAACAAGCTCCTGGAAAGATACTCAACATCATCAAGCATTAAGAAAATGCAAACCAAAATTATAAAATACCAGTATGGAACCATTTAAAAGGTTAAAATAAAAAGGCTGAGAAATCCAATTATTGACAAGGATGTAGAGAACAGTGGAAGTCTCCTATATCTCTGGTAGGAATGCAAAACACTGAAATCACTTTGTATAATAGTCTGGAAATTTCTTTTTTTAAATTTATTTATGATAGTCACAGAGAGAGAGAGAGAGAGAGAGAGACACGCAGAGGCAGAAGCAGCTCCATGCACCGGGAGCCCGACGTGGGATTTGATCCCGGGTCTCCAGGATCGCGCCCTGGGCCAAAGGCAGGCGCTAAACCGCTGCGCCATCCAGGGATCCCTAGTCTGGCAATTTCTGAAAAAGTTAACCATAGGGCGCCCGGGCGGCTCAGTCCCTTAAACATCTGCCTTCCACTCAGGTCATGATACTGGGGCCCTGGGATTCGGCCCGCATCTGACACGTGGGCAGGTGCTCTCTCTCGTTCCCTCTCAAATAAATAAATAAAATCTTAAGGGAAAAAAAAAACATACAGTTAACCATGTGTCTACAGAAACAATAGCAAAAAATTTAAAAACTAAAAAATAGTAATGTTTGGCAGTGTTTTTAAAAACATATGTAGAAGTAAATTGAACGCAATTTTTGGCACAAAGAATGAGACAGGGAAATGGAAAATCCACCTATGCGAATTAGCATAATACTGTTTGAAGGGGATGATAATTCATTTTATTTTTTGAAGATTTTATTTATTCATTCATGAGAGGCGAGAGAGAGAGAGCGAGAAAGAGAGGCAGAGGCACAGGCAGAGGGAGAAGCCGGCTCCAGGCAGGGAGCCCATGCAGGGCTCGATCGGGGTCCCCAGGGTCACCCCCCGGCTGCAGGCGGCGCAAAACCGCTGGGCCCCGGGCTGCCCCGAAGGAGATGAGCACCTAAAAACGACAGCCCCTATGGACCCGTAGTGTTTCCTTTCTGGCTCCAAAAATCGTTTCTTTCGTCAGCTGAGAAAGCTTCTCCTAGGCTGCTGCTGCAGGCTCCTCCGGGACTTGGGCGCCCGCACAGCCGGCCCCGCGGCGCTGGGGTGACCCCCGGCCTCCGCCCCCCGCCTGCCAGGCTGGACGGCACCTTCCCCTGGGGCCCGGCAGGGGGGGGCAGCAAGTTCTCCAGCCTTTCCTCCTGTTCTCCGGGGCCTCTGTCCGAGCCGCCTTCCAGGGGGTCCCGGGGGGCCGGACGGTCCGTGAAGGGGGAGCCTGGCAGGGAGACCCCCGGACGGCGAGCTCTCCCCGCGCGGCCGCCCACTGCGAGAGCGGCTGGGGTGTGCAACAGCACGTGAACCCCACGGCTAGGCCCGCGGCCGCACCGACCACAAATCTGCGTCCAGGCAGAGGCTTCCGGCCGCAGGCGGGAAAGCGCCGGCTTCGAGCTTGCTTCCTCCCGCACGTCGAAGGCGAGCGCGGCTGCAGGCTCCGCGGGACCAGCTCCAGGCCCGGGGACGCCCGCCTGAGCGGAAGCAGCTCCGCTCCCACAGGCCTCGAGCGGCTCCGGCGCCCGCCGGCTCCGAGGAGCGACTGCGCACGCGCAAGTCGAGAGGCGGGCGGGGCCGTCGGGCGCCTGCAGCTGCCGGCGCGTGCGGGGCGCGGCGGCAGGGGCTCCCCGGGAGAGAGACCAGGGCTTCCGGGCGGCCTCCGAGATCCCGGGGCCGCGTGCTGGAAGCCTGCCTGAAAACACCCCGCCAGGGCCGCTCCTCTGCCGCCGGCTCCTGCCCGGCCACTGTTCGGGGCCCTTGGCCGCACGACGGACGGAGGACGGCTCTCTGTGGAGCAGCGCGCGGGCTCCCCGGCTCGCGCCCCCCCTGCCCGGGGCCTGCGGCGCGAGGTACGTGCGGCTCCCGGCCCTGCCTTCCTGTGGGCGCGACGAGGGGGAAGGTGGGATCAGGTGCGTCTCTGCAGCCCCACGAGGAGAGGGTTTTCATACAATTGGATGACAGGATGTTCCGCGGGAGGTGGAGGAGGGTACAGCGATGGCGGTTTGGTTTTGGCAGAGACTTTTTAAAAGTTCAGCTATAAGAATGAATCGAGACAGGGCATTCGTATTTAGATGGAGTGAATTCACCTGCCAAATCCATCCCATTAAAGAAAAAATGTGGGCAGCCCGGGTGGCTCACGGTTTAGCGTGGCCTGCAGCCCAGGGCGTGACCCTAGAGCCTCGGGATCGAGTCCCGCTTCGGGCCCCTGCCTGGGGCCTGCTTCTGTCTCTCTGTGTCTCATGAATGAATGAATGAATGAATGAATGAATAAATAAATAAATAAATAAATAAATAAATAAATAAAATCCTTAAAAGAAACAAAAGAAAAAAAGTTAATGGTGTTTAGGAGAAGAGGAGGGAAACTGAATTTCTGGCCAAACACCAGTTGGTCATTACTGCTGAGCTTTACCACACAACTGTGTGTTCTGCTCTACCCTTGGTCTCAGTGCCCTCAAATACCATCACAAGTCAGGGGTGGGCTGCAGCTCTGGGAGTGTCCCTAACAATTCCCCTTTCTTTTAGGAGTTTGATGTCTTTCAGGATTTTCCTTTTTGTCGGTTAAAGCCGCTCACGAGATGGCATGGGTGGTGGGTTAGGTGGGGAAGTCAGATTGGTGTGGCCAAATGTGGAGAAAATTCCTAAAGACAGGATGATCAACAACAACAACCACAAGAGAAGACACCTGGGTGACCCAGTGGGTTAAGCCTTTGCCTTTGGCTCAGGTCATGATCCCAGGGTCCTGAAATGGAGCCCCGCATCAGGCTCCTTGCTCAGTGGGGAGTCTGCTTCTCCCTCTCCTGAGCTTGTGCTCTCTGTCACTGTCTCTGCGTCTCTCTCAAAGAAATAAATACAACCCTAAATAAAAACAGACAAGAAACAACAATAAGGGGGAGGAGCAAGATGGCGGAAGAGTAGGGTCTCCAAATCACCTGTCTCCACCAAACTACCTAGAAAACCTTCAAATTATCCTGAAAAACTATGAATTCGGCCTGAGATTTAAAGAGAGACCAGCTGGAATGCTGCAGTGAGAAGAGTTCGCGCTTCTATCAAGGTAGGAAGACGGGGAAAAAGAAATAAAGAAACAAAGGCCTCCAAGGGGGAGGGGCCCCGCGAGGAGCCGGGCTGAGGCCGGGGCGAGTGTCCCCAGGACAGGAGAGCCCCGTCCCGGAGGAGCAGGAGCTGCACCGACCTTCCCGGGCGGAAAGGGGCTCGCAGGGGGTTGGAGCAGGACCCAGGAGGGCGGGGATGCCCTCGGGCTCCCGGGGACAGTAACAGCAACTGCGCGCCCAGGAGAGTGCGCCGAGCTCCCTAAGGGCTGCAGCGCGCACGGCGGGACCCGGCGGGACCCGGAGCAGCTGAAGGGGCTCGGGCGGCGGCTCCGCGGAGGGGGCTGCGCGGCCCCGGGAGCAGCTCGGAGGGGCTCGGGCAGAGGAAGAGGCTCCGTGCGGAGGGGGCTGCGCGGTTCCAGGAGCAGCTCGGAGGGGCTTGGGCGGCGGCTCCGCGGAGGGGGTTGCGCGGCCCGGGAGCGCGAATCCACCAGCGCAGGCTCCGGAGCACAGGGCGCCGGGACACAGCCCAGGATCCCGCCTCCCCCGGGACAGGCAGAGGCCGGGAGGGCCCAGGACAGCGAGGACGCTCCTGCCCCAGCTGAGCACATCAGCGGCCCCGCCCGGAGCCTCCAGGCCCTGCAGACGGAGTTCCTGCCGGAGCTGAATCCAGGTTTCCAGAGCTGCCCCGCCACTGGGGTTGTTCCTCCTGCGGCCTCACGGGGTAAACAACCCCCACTGAGCCCTGCACCAGGCAGGGGCACAGCAGCTCCCCCAACTGCTAACACCTGAAAATCAGCACAACAGGCCCCTCCCCCAGAACACCAGCTAGACTGACAACTTCCAGGAGAAGCCAAGGGACTTAAAGTACACAGAATCAGAAGATACTGCCCCGTGGTTCTTTTTTTGTTTGTTTGTTTTTGTTTTTGTTTTTGTTTCTGTTTTGTTTTGCTTTTTGATTTGTTTCCTTCCCCCACCCCCTTTTTTTTCTCCTTTCTTTTTCTTTCTCTTTTTCTTTTTTTTTTTTTTCGTTTTTTTTTTTTTCTTTTTCTTCCCCTTTTTTTTTCTCTTTCTCTTTTCTTTCCTTCTTTCTCTCCTCTCTTTTTCTCTTTTTCCCAATACAACTTGCTTTTGGCCACTCTGCACTGAGCAAAATGACTAGAAGGAAAACCTCACCTCAAAAGAAAGAATCAGAAACAGTCCTCTCTCCCACAGAGTTACAAAATCTGGATTACAATTCAATGTCAGAAAGCCAATTCAGAAGCACTATTATACAGCTACTGGTGGCTCTAGAAAAAAGTATAAAGGACTCAAGAGACTTCATGACTGCAGAATTTAGAGCTAATCAGGCAGAAATTAAAAATCAATTGAATGAGATGCAATCCAAACTAGAAGTCCTAACGACGAGGGTTAACGAGGTGGAAGAACGAGTGAGTGACCTAGAAGACAAGTTGATAGCAAAGAGGGAAACTGAGGAAAAAAGAGACAAACAATTAAAAGACCATGAAGATAGATTAAGGGAAATAAACGACAGCCTGAGGAAGAAAAACCTACGTTTAATTGGGGTTCCCGAGGGCGCCGAAAGGGACAGAGGGCCAGAATATGTATTTGAACAAATTCTAGCTGAAAACTTTCCTAATCTGGGAAGGGAAACAGGCATTCAGATCCAGGAAATAGAGAGATCCCCCCCTAAAATCAATAAAAACCGTTCAACACCTCGACATTTAATTGTGAAGCTTGCAAATTCCAAAGATAAGGAGAAGATCCTTAAAGCAGCAAGAGACAAGAAATCCCTGACTTTTATGGGGAGGAGTATTAGGGTAACAGCAGACCTCTCCACAGAGACCTGGCAGGCCAGAAAGGGCTGGCAGGATATATTCAGGGTCCTAAATGAGAAGAACATGCAACCAAGAATACTTTATCCAGCAAGGCTCTCATTCAAAATGGAAGGAGAGATAAAGAGCTTCCAAGACAGGCAGCAACTAAAAGAATATGTGACCTCCAAACCAGCTCTGCAAGAAATTTTAAGGGGGCCTCTTAAAATTCCCCTTTAAGAAGAAGTTCAGTGGAACAGTCCACAAAAACAAAGACTGAATAGATATCATGATGACACTAAACTCATATCTGTCAATAGTAACTCTGAATGTGAACGGGCTTAATGACCCCATCAAAAGGCGCAGGGTTTCAGACTGGATAAAAAAGCAGGACCCATCTATTTGCTGTCTACAAGAGACTCATTTTAGACAGAAGGACACCTACAGCCTGAAAATAAAAGGTTGGAGAACCATTTACCATTCGAATGGTCCTCAAAAGAAAGCAGGGGTAGCCATCCTTATATCAGATAAACTAAAATTTACCCCAAAGACTGTACTGAGAGATGAAGAGGGACACTATATCATACTTAAAGGATCTATTCAACAAGAGGACTTAACAATCCTCAATATATATGCTCCGAATGTGGGAGCTGCCAAATATATAAATCAATTATTAACCAAAGTGAAGAAATACTTAGATAATAATACACTTATACTTGGTGACTTCAATCTAGCTCTTTCTATACTCGATAGGTCTTCTAAGCAAAACATCTCCAAAGAAACGAGAGCTTTAAATGATACACTGGACCAGATGGATTTCACAGATATCTACAGAACTTTACATCCAAACTCAACTGAATACACATTCTTCTCAAGCGCACATGGAACTTTCTCCAGAATAGACCACATATTGGGTCACAAATCGGGTCTGAACCGATACCAAAAGATTGGGATTGTCCCCTGCATATTCTCGGACCATAATGCCTTGAAATTAGAACTAAATCACAACAAGAAGTTTGGAAGGACCTCAAACACATGGAGGTTAAGGACCATCCTGCTAAAAGATAAAAGGGTCAACCAGGAAATTAAGGAAGAATTAAAAAGATTCATGGAAACTAATGAGAATGAAGATACAACCGTTCAAAATCTTTGGGATGCAGCAAAAGCAGTCCTAAGGGGGAAATACATCGCAATACAAGCATCCATTCAAAAACTGGAAAGAACTCAAATACAAAAGCTAACCTTACACATAAAGGAGCTAGAGAAAAAACAGCAAATAGATCCTACACCCAAGAGAAGAAGGGAGTTAATAAAGATTCGAGCAGAACTCAACGAAATCGAGACCAGAAGAACTGTGGAACAGATCAACAGAACCAGGAGTTGGTTCTTTGAAAGAATTAATAAGATAGATAAACCATTAGCCAGCCTTATTAAAAAGAAGAGAGAGAAGACTCAAATTAATAAAATCATGAATGAGAAAGGAGAGATCACTACCAACACCAAGGAAATACAAACGATTTTAAAAACATATTATGAACAGCTATACGCCAATAAATTAGGCAATCTAGAAGAAATGGACGCATTCCTGGAAAGCCACAAACTACCAAAACTGGAACAGGAAGAAATAGAAAACCTGAACAGGCCAATAACCAGGGAGGAAATTGAAGCAGTCATCAAAAACCTCCCAAGACACAAGAGTCCAGGGCCAGATGGCTTCCCAGGAGAATTTTATCAAACGTTTAAAGAAGAAATCATACCTATTCTCCTAAAGCTGTTTGGAAAGATAGAAAGAGATGGAGTACTTCCAAATTCGTTCTATGAAGCCAGCATCACCTTAATTCCAAAGCCAGACAAAGACCCCGCCAAAAAGGAGAATTACAGACCAATATCCCTGATGAACATGGATGCAAAAATTCTCAACAAGATACTGGCCAATAGGATCCAACAGTACATTAAGAAAGTTATTCACCATGACCAAGTAGGATTTATCCCTGGGACACAAGGCTGGTTCAACACCCGTAAAACAATCAATGTGATTCATCATATCAGCAAGAGAAAAACCAAGAACCATATGATCCTCTCATTGGATGCAGAGAAAGCATTTGACAAAATACAGCATCCATTCCTGATTAAAACTCTTCAGAGTGTAGGGATAGAGGGAACATTCTTCGACATCTTAAAAGCCATCTATGAAAAGCCCACAGCAAATATCATTCTCAATGGGGAAGCACTGGGAGCCTTTCCCCTAAGATCAGGAACAAGACAGGGATGTCCACTCTCACCACTGCTATTCAACATAGTACTGGAAGTCCTAGCCTCAGCAATCAGACAACAAAAAGACATTAAAGGCATTCAAATTGGCAAAGAAGAAGTCAAACTCTCTCTCTTCGCCGATGACATGATACTCTACATAGAAAACCCAAAAGTCTCCACCCCAAGATTGCTAGAACTCATACAGCAATTCGGTAGCGTGGCAGGATACAAAATCAATGCCCAGAAGTCAGTGGCATTTCTATACACTAACAATGAGACTGAAAGAGAAATTAAGGAGTCAATCCCATTTACAATTGCACCCAAAAGCATAAGATACCTAGGAATAAACCTCACCAAAGATGTAAAGGATCTATACCCTCAAAACTATAGAACACTTCTGAAAGAAATTGAGGAAGACACAAAGAGATGGAAAAATATTCCATGCTCATGGATTGGCAGAATTAATATTGTGAAAATGTCAATGTTACCCAGGGCAATATACACGTTTAATGCAATCCCTATCAAAATACCATGGACTTTCTTCAGAGAGTTAGAACAAATTATTTTAAGATTTGTGTGGAATCAGAAAAGACCCCGAATAGCCAGGGGAATTTTAAAAAAGAAAACCGTATCTGGGGGCATCACAATGCCAGATTTCAGGTTGTACTACAAAGCTGTGGTCATCAAGACAGTGTGGTACTGGCACAAAAACAGACACATAGATCAGTGGAACAGAATAGAGAATCCAGAAGTGGACCCTGAACTTTATGGGCAACTAATATTCGATAAAGGAGGAAAGACTATCCATTGGAAGAAAGACAGTCTCTTCAATAAATGGTGCTGGGAAAATTGGACATCCACATGCAGAAGAATGAAACTAGACCACTCTCTTTCACCATACACAAAGATAAACTCAAAATGGATGAAAGATCTAAATGTGAGACAAGATTCCATCAAAATCCTAGAGAAGAACACAGGCAACACCCTTTTTGAACTCGGCCATAGTAACTTCTTGCAAGATACATCCACGAAGGCAAAAGAAACAAAAGCAAAAATGAACTATTGGGACTTCATCAAGATAAGAAGCTTTTGCACAGCAAAGGATACAGTCAACAAAACTCAAAGACAACCTACAGAATGGGAGAATATATTTGCAAATGACATATCAGATAAAGGGCTAGTTTCCAAGATCTATAAAGAACTTATTAAACTCAACACCAAAGAAACAAACAATCCAATCATGAAATGGGCAAAAGACATGAACAGAAATCTCACAGAGGAAGACATAGACATGGCCAACATGCATATGAGAAAATGCTCTGCATCACTTGCCATCAGGGAAATACAAATCAAAACTACAATGAGATACCACCTCACACCAGTGAGAATGGGGAAAATTAACAAGGCAGGAAACCACAAATGTTGGAGAGGATGCGGAGAAAAGGGAACCCTCTTACACTGTTGGTGGGAATGTGAACTGGTGCAGCCACTCTGGAAAACTGTGTGGAGGTTCCTCAAACAGTTAAAAATAGACCTGCCCTACGACCCAGCAATTGCACTGTTGGGGATTTACCCCAAAGATACAAATGCAATGAAACGCCGGGACACCTGCACCCCGATGTTTCTAGCAGCAATGGCCACTATAGCCAAACTGTGGAAGGAGCCTCGGTGTCCAACGAAAGATGAATGGATAAAGAAGATGTGGTTTATGTATACAATGGAATATTACTCAGCTATTAAAAATGACAAATACCCACCATTTGCTTCAACGTGGATGGAACTGGAGGGTATTATGCTGAGTGAAGTAAGTCAGTCAGAGAAGGACAAACATTATATGTTCTCATTCATTTGGGGAATATAAATAATAGTGAAAGGGAAAATAAGGGAAGGGAGAAGAAATGTGTGGGAAATATCAGAAAGGGAGACAGAACGTAAAGACTGCTAACTCTGGGAAACGAACTAGGGGTGGTAGAAGGGGAGGAGGGCGGGGGGTGGAAGTGAATGGGTGACGGGCACTGGGAATTCTGTATGTTAGTAAATTGAACACCAATAAAAAAAAAATAAAAATAAAAAAAATAATAAAAAATTAAAAAAAAAAAAAAAAAAAAAAAAGAAACAACAATAACGAGAGGAGGAGCAAGATGGCGGAAGAGTAGGGTTTCCAAATCACCTGTCTCCACCAAACTACCTAGAAAACCTTCAAATTATCCTGAAAATCTACGAATTCGGCCTGAGATTTAAAGAGAGACCAGCTGGAATGCTACAGTGAGAAGAGTTCGCGCTTCTATCAAGGTAGGAAGACGGGGAAAAAGAAGTAAAGAACAAAGGCCTCCAAGGGTGAGGGGCCTGCGAGGAGCCGGGCTGAGGCCGGGGCGAGAGTCCCCAGGACAGGAGAGCCCCGTCCCGGAGACGCAGGAGCTGCACCGACCTTCCCGGGGGAAAGGGGCTCGCAGGGAGGTGGAGCAGGACCCAGGAGGGCGGGGATGCCCTCGGGCTCCCGGGGACACTAACAGAGCAACTGCGCCCCGGGAGAGTGCGCCGAGCTCCCTAAGGGCTGCAGCGCGCACGGCGGGACCCGGAGCAGCTCGGGGGGGCTCGGGCGGCGGCTCCGCGGAGGGGGTTGCGCGGCCCCAGGAGCGCGAATCCACCAGCGCAGGCTCCGGAGCACAGGGCGCCGGGACACAGCCCAGGATCCGGCCTCCCCCGGGACAGGCAGAGGCCGGGAGGGCCCAGGACAGCGAGGACGCTCCTGCCCCAGCTGAGCAGAGCAGCGGCCCCGCCCCGGAGCCTCCAGGCCCTGCAGACGGAGTTCCTGCCGGAGCTGAATCCAGGTTTCCAGAGCTGCCCCGCCACTGGGGCTGTTCCTCCTGCGGCCTCACGGGGTAAACAACCCCCACTGAGCCCTGCACCAGGCAGGGGCACAGCAGCTCCCCCAACTGCTAACACCTGAAAATCAGCACAACAGGCCCCTCCCCCAGAACACCAGCTAGACTGACAACTTCCAGGAGAAGCCAAGGGACTTAAAGAACACAGAATCAGAAGATACTCCCCGGTGGTTCTTTTTTTGTTTGTTTGTTTTTGTTTTTGTTTTTGTTTTGTTTTGCTTTTTGATTTGTTTCCTTCCCCCACCCCCTTTTTTTCTCCTTTTTCTTTCTCTTTTTCTTCTTTTTTTTTTTCGTTTTTTTTCTTTTTCTTCCCTTTTTTTTTTCTCTTTCTCTTTTCTTTCCTTCTTTCTCTCCTCTCTTTTTCTCTTTTTCCCAATACAACTTGCTTTTGGCCACTCTGCACTGAGCAAAATGACTAGAAGGAAAACCTCACCTCAAAAGAAAGAATCAGAAACAGTCCTCTCTCCCACAGAGTTACAAAATCTGGATTACAATTCAATGTCAGAAAGCCAATTCAGAAGCACTATTATACAGCTACTGGTGGCTCTAGAAAAAAGTATAAAGGACTCAAGAGACTTCATGACTGCAGAATTTAGAGCTAATCAGGCAGAAATTAAAAATCAATTGAATGAGATGCAATCCAAACTAGAAGTCCTAACGACGAGGGTTAACGAGGTGGAAGAACGAGTGAGTGACCTAGAAGACAAGTTGATAGCAAAGAGGGAAACTGAGGAAAAAAGAGACAAACAATTAAAAGACCATGAAGATAGATTAAGGGAAATAAACGACAGCCTGAGGAAGAAAAACCTACGTTTAATTGGGGTTCCCGAGGGCGCCGAAAGGGACAGAGGGCCAGAATATGTATTTGAACAAATTCTAGCTGAAAACTTTCCTAATCTGGGAAGGGAAACAGGCATTCAGATCCAGGAAATAGAGAGGTCCCCCCTAAAATCAATAAAAACCATTCAACACCTCGACATTTAATTGTGAAGCTTGCAAATTCCAAAGATAAAGAGAAGATCCTTAAAGCAGCAAGAGACAAGAAATCCCTGACTTTTATGGGGAGGAGTATTAGGGTAACAGCAGACCTCTCCACAGAGACCTGGCAGGCCAGAAAGGGCTGGCAGGATATATTCAGGGTCCTAAATGAGAAGAACATGCAACCAAGAATACTTTATCCAGCAAGGCTCTCATTCAAAATGGAAGGAGAGATAAAGAGCTTCCAAGACAGGCAGCAACTAAAAGAATATGTGACCTCCAAACCAGCTCTGCAAGAAATTTTAAGGGGGCCTCTTAAAATTCCCCTTTAAGAAGAAGTTCAGTGGAACAGTCCACAAAAACAAAGACTGAATAGATATCATGATGACACTAAACTCATATCTGTCAATAGTAACTCTGAATGTGAACGGGCTTAATGACCCCATCAAAAGGCGCAGGGTTTCAGACTGGATAAAAAAGCAGGACCCATCTATTTGCTGTCTACAAGAGACTCATTTTAGACAGAAGGACACCTACAGCCTGAAAATAAAAGGTTGGAGAACCATTTACCATTCGAATGGTCCTCAAAAGAAAGCAGGGGTAGCCATCCTTATATCAGATAAACTAAAATTTACCCCAAAGACTGTACTGAGAGATGAAGAGGGACACTATATCATACTTAAAGGATCTATTCAACAAGAGGACTTAACAATCCTCAATATATATGCTCCGAATGTGGGAGCTGCCAAATATATAAATCAATTATTAACCAAAGTGAAGAAATACTTAGATAATAATACACTTATACTTGGTGACTTCAATCTAGCTCTTTCTATACTCGATAGGTCTTCTAAGCAAAACATCTCCAAAGAAACGAGAGCTTTAAATGATACACTGGACCAGATGGATTTCACAGATATCTACAGAACTTTACATCCAAACTCAACTGAATACACATTCTTCTCAAGCGCACATGGAACTTTCTCCAGAATAGACCACATATTGGGTCACAAATCGGGTCTGAACCGATACCAAAAGATTGGGATTGTCCCCTGCATATTCTCGTACCATAATGCCTTGAAATTAGAACTAAATCACAACAAGAAGTTTGGAAGGACCTCAAACACATGGAGGTTAAGGACCATCCTGCTAAAAGATAAAAGGGTCAACCAGGAAATGAAGGAAGAATTAAAAAGATTCGTGGAAACTAATGAGAATGAAGATACAACTGTTCAAAATCTTTGGGATGCAGCAAAAGCAGTCCTAAGGGGGAAATACATCGCAATACAAGCATCCATTCAAAAACTGGAAAGAACTCAAATACAAAAGCTAACCTTACACATAAAGCAGCTAGAGAAAAAACAGCAAATAGATCCTACACCCAAGAGAAGAAGGGAGTTAATAAAGATTTGAGCAGAACTCAACGAAATCGAGACCAGAAGAACTGTGGAACAGATCAACAGAACCAGGAGTTGGTTCTTTGAAAGAATTAATAATATAGATAAACCATTAGCCAGCCTTATTAAAAAGAAGAGAGAGAAGACTCAAATTAATAAAATCATGAATGAGAAAGGAGAGATCACTACCAACACCAAGGAAATACAAACGATTTTAAAAATATATTATGAACAGCTATACGCCAATAAATTAGGCAATCTAGAAGAAATGGACGCATTCCTGGAAAGCCACAAACTACCAAAACTGGAACAGGAAGAAATAGAAAACCTGAACAGGCCAATAACCAGGGAGGAAATTGAAGCAGTCATCAAAAACCTCCCAAGACACAAGAGTCCAGGGCCAGATGGCTTCCCAGGAGAATTTTATCAAACGTTTAAAGAAGAAATCATACCTATTCTCCTAAAGCTGTTTGGAAAGATAGAAAGAGATGGAGTACTTCCAAATTCGTTCTATGAAGCCAGCATCACCTTAATTCCAAAGCCAGACAAAGACCCCGCCAAAAAGGAGAATTACAGACCAATATCCCTGATGAACATGGATGCAAAAATTCTCAACAGAATACTGGCCAATAGGATCCAACAATACATTAAGAAAATTATTCACCATGACCAA
This sequence comes from Canis lupus baileyi, assembly GCF_048164855.1. NCBI lineage: Eukaryota > Metazoa > Chordata > Mammalia > Carnivora > Canidae > Canis > Canis lupus. The sequence continues at coordinate 24,881,997 of NC_132857.1, read as the reverse complement.
GTAGGATTTATCCCTGGGACACAAGGCTGGTTCAACACCCGTAAAACAATGTGATTCATCATATCAGCAAGAGAAAAACCAAGAACCATATGATCCTCTCATTGGATGCAGAGAAAGCATTTGACAAAATACAGCATCCATTCCTGATCAAAACTCTTCAGAGTGTAGGGATAGAGGGAACATTCCTCGACATCTTAAAAGCCATCTATGAAAAGCCCACAGCAAATATCATTCTCAATGGGGAAGCACTGGGAGCCTTTCCCCTAAGATCAGGAACAAGACAGGGATGTCCACTCTCACCACTGCTGTTCAACATAGTACTGGAAGTCCTAGCCTCAGCAATCAGACAACAAAAAGACATTAAAGGCATTCAAATTGGCAAAGAAGAAGTCAAACTCTCCCTCTTCGCCGATGACATGATACTCTACATAGAAAACCCAAAAGTCTCCACCCCAAGATTGCTAGAACTCATACAGCAATTCGGTAGCGTGGCAGGATACAAAATCAATGCCCAGAAATCAATGGCATTTCTATACACTAACAATGAGACTGAAGAAAGAGAAATTAAGGAGTCAATCCCATTTACAATTGCACCCAAAAGCATAAGATACCTAGGAAGAAACCTAACCAAAGAGGTAAAGGATCTATACCCTCAAAACTATAGAACACTTCTGAAAGAAATTGAGGAAGACACAAAGAGATGGAAAAATATTCCATGCTCATGGATTGGCAGAATTAATATTGTGAAAATGTCAATGTTACCCAGGGCAATATACACGTTTAATGCAATCCCTATCAAAATACCATGGACTTTCTTCAGAGAGTTAGAACAAATTATTTTAAGATTTGTGTGGAATCAGAAAAGACCCCGAATAGCCAGGGGAATTTTAAAAAAGAAAACCATATCTGGGGGCATCACAATGCCAGATTTCAGGTTGTACTACAAAGCTGTGGTCATCAAGACAGTGTGGTACTGGCACAAAAACAGACACATAGATCAGTGGAACAGAATAGAGAATCCAGAAGTGGACCCTGAACTTTATGGGCAACTAATATTCGATAAAGGAGGAAAGACTATCCATTGGAAGAAAGACAGTCTCTTCAATAAATGGTGCTGGGAAAATTGGACATCCACATGCAGAAGAATGAAACTAGACCACTCTCTTTCACCATACACAAAGATAAACTCAAAATGGATGAAAGATCTAAATGTGAGACAAGATTCCATCAAAATCCTAGAGAAGAACACAGGCAACACCCTTTTTGAACTCGGCCATAGTAACTTCTTGCAAGATACATCCACGAAGGCAAAAGAAAGAAAAGCAAAAATGAACTATTGGGACTTCATCAAGATAAGAAGCTTTTGCACAGCAAAGGATACAGTCAACAAAACTCAAAGACAACCTACAGAATGGGAGAAGATATTTGCAAATGACATATCAGATAAAGGGCTAGTTTCCAAGATCTATAAAGAACTTATTAAACTCAACACCAAAGAAACAAACAATCCAATCATGAAATGGGCAAAAGACATGAACAGAAATCTCACAGAGGAAGACATAGACATGGCCAACATGCATATGAGAAAATGCTCTGCATCACTTGCCATCAGGGAAATACAAATCAAAACTACGAGATACCACCTCACACCAGTGAGAATGGGGAAAATTAACAAGGCAGGAAACAACAAATGTTGGAGAGGATGCGGAGAAAAGGGAACCCTCTTACACTGTTGGTGGGAATGTGAACTGGTGCAGCCACTCTGGAAAACTGTGTGGAGGTTCCTCAAACAGTTAAAAATATACCTGCCCTACGACCCAGCAATTGCACTGTTGGGGATTTACCCCAAAGATACAAATGCAATGAAACGCCGGGACACCTGCACCCCGATGTTTATAGCAGCAATGGCCACGATAGCCAAACTGGAAGGAGCCTCGGTGTCCGTCGAAAGATGAATGGATACAGAAGATGTGGTTTATGTATACAATGGAATATTACTCAGCCATTAGAAATGACAAATACCCACCATTTGCTTCAACGTGGATGGAACTGGAGGGTATTATGCTGAGTGAAGTAAGTCAGTCGGAGAAGGACAAACATTATATGTTCTCATTCATTTGGGGAATATAAATAATAGTGAAAGGGAAAATAAGGGAAGGGAGAAGAAATGTGTGGGAAATATCAGAAAGGGAGACATAAGGTAAAGACTGCTAACTCTGGGAAACGAACTAGGCGTGGTAGAAGGGGAGGAGGGCGGGGGGTGGGAGTGAATGGGTGACGGGCACTGGGTGTTATTCTGTATGTTAGTAAATTGAACATCAATTAAAAAAAAAAAAAAAGAAACAACAATAACAAGACCGGGTCCCAGAGATTATTCCAAAGAGCAGCACGAAAGTCCCATTTATCTGAAGTGTGTCTTCTTATCAAATAATTTGAATTTGCTGTGGTCAGGGTCTGTAGAAGTCTTCATGGGATCATGGATTACACAGGACTGGAAGGGACTTTAAGAAATAAAGTAGGTTTTGTACTGGACTTAAAAGAAAAGGAGTTAAGAGTTCATGGGGTACGAAAAGGGTCTGATTTTCATCTAGATTTCACCTTCCACTCCAAAAAGTCCAAAGCCAAAGTGGCAAAAGTAACTGAGTAAAGCACACATATGGGGAATGCCTTTGCTCAATTTTTCCCTTGTTTTTTAGGAAGACCAAAATGATCTTTTGTACTGCAAGGTGCTAACACTTGATATAGAAGAAAATCTACATAAACCAACATATCTGTCTGCAACAGGTAGGTACTATTTAAATGCCTTTTAGGGAGAAAGGATAAGGTCTGAATCTTGGCCGTGTCTTTAGCTTCTTTCCCAATATCTAGGCTTTGCCATCCAGGAAAAACCCAGAGCATTGTACTAAATCAAAGTAATTGATTGCTTTACTGAGGGGTAACTTGAAAGTTTAGAGAGTTGGACTTCTGTGGTTATTGTTTGTATAAATAATGTGTTTTATGAACCATAGTGATATGTGATAAAATCTCATAAACACCTATAGATGTACTCAAATCACCTTAGATTAGGTAGTGGACTTTTAATAAAAGTTCTGCACATTTGCTTCTAGATTTCCTGGTTGATTTCTTAGAATCCTGGCAGCTTCTGAGCAACAGTTTTTCTAAGACTCTGAGGCAGTAGTTATATCGTTTAAGAATCCAATCAGTAGTTTTATCCTTATTCTGGATACACTTCCATTATAAACAGTTGATGGATACACACACACACACACACACACACACACACACACGTGTGTGTGTGCTAAGAGCACACAAAGCAACAGTACTAAAGCCTCACCCAAATGCTTTTCCCTGGAAAAGCTCTCCTCTAAAGTGCATCAACAAACTGAAGGTACCTTTTTATTACTCCGTGGGGGAAAATGTACAGAGCTCTATGTATACATATGTTCACACCCACCAAATTGTTACTGCAGTGGGCTGTGTTTTCATACAAACGTAAATTTTGAGAGAAAAGTCAAAGGTGCTTCAGCCTTGTACTGTGTATATATATTAAAAAAAACAAAGTTTTGTAAAAAAAAAATGCACACCCAGGTCCATACATAAAAGCCATTATCCCTCAAATGTTTTTCATCTTATTCATAAGCCAAAACTGAGTACTATTGAGGAACATATGGTTCTCTAAAAATCTATTAAGGAAAAATTTGGATTTAAGAGAAATAATTATCCATTAAATTCTCAAAACATTCTCAGAGCACCTGGGTGGCTCAGTTGATCAAGTGTCTGACTCTTGGTATCAGCTCAAATCATGATCTTAGGGTCATGAGTTCAGGTTCTGCATTGGGCTCCATATAAATAATAATAAATATTATTAAAATAATAATAATAATAATATAAAAGGAAATTATTAGGACATTTTCAATCTAGACTTTACCCTTAAGTGGAAAGAATGGAGAAATTTAATATGTCCAATTTTTATCGTTGTTTTTCCTCTGTTCTGTGCAAGAAAAACCAATAGAATTAATGTGGTATTGGTGTTATTTTCTTATTCTGGTTAGCTTACCTTAATAATATCACTTAATATTTCTTTTCTTTTATACTAAGTTTCTGAGCTGTTCATGTACAATGAATGCATCTGTGTTGTGATTTCCTAGTTTGTTCATGGAATGTACTATTTTATTTCTGAATATCTGATCATATTTAAATGCCTTAAACTTTCCTGGTCAAAGAGTAACTTCTTTTCCCTTTAATATTCTGCAGAGGAATTAAGCAGATTCTTACAGGTTGAAATGTTTAAATATGTCTTCAGAACACTCATGGGAGAAACAGTAACTCTGTCACATTTTTAGCAACAGAACACTTAAAAGAAGTAGCTGTCCAACAAAACTAAACCTGCTTGTGAAGTCCACTAGAGTTGATCCCATCCTAAATTACTTGGCTGCATTAGTACATTCGTATAAGAAAGAGCAAAACATAACTGGAAGGTAAGATAGCTGTGTCTGAAACACATGAAGTACTGATATCTATTAACAGACATCAGTTTCTAACTTGTGGTTTCAAATTATGAAAGGGAATTTGTTTGAGATGCTTTCTCATTTTTGCAAAACTTAAGATAATTTTAGAATAGGTTAGATTTAGAATAGGGTTTTTTCTTAGTTTGAAGAAATAGTTGAAAAAGTAAATAGGAATTGTGTGCCATGGCCCCTCCTCCATCCACTGGGTCTCAGAAACAGCGTTCTGCTCTTCCTCTTGGCTTACGGAAACCAAGTTTCTGTACTTGTGCCGCTAGGTGGACACTGTGGGTGGACAGGGAGGGACAGAAGGAACAGAATACACAGACTTCTCTTTCCATTTCAGTTTTCTATCATCTATCGGCTATGAATGACCAAGCCTTGTTTCTGCCCACTTGCAGCCCCCTGAAGTGAAGCTGTAAGAGAACACCACCCCCCACCCCACGCCAACATTCACAAATTTATAGCTTCTGGGTCACATTAGAATGTTTTAATTGTTTTAAATTCAACTTTGCTTTTTTGTTCTTTGCTTGTTTTAAAGTAAACGTTGGGGATCCCTGGGTGGCGCAGCGGTTTGGCGCCTGCCTTTGGCCCAGGGCGTGATCCTGGAGACCCGGGATCGAATCCCACGTCGGGCTCCCGGTGCATGGAGCCTGCTTCTCCCTCTGCCTGTGTCTCAGCCTCTCTCCTCTCTGTGTGACTATCATAAATAAATAAAAAAAATTTAAAAAAATAAAATAAAGTAAACTTTGTATTCAAGTATTCGTCATACTTGAATACAGAATGATACACAAATCAAAGTGTATTAAATACACTTTATAAAATATTATTTATTATTATTATTATTATTATTATTATTATTATTATTATTATATAAATGTATTATATTAATTGGAACTGATCACATCGTGGGGAAAGTTGGCTGGGGCCTGAGTGGCAGTTACAAATTCCAACTGCTTGAGTACTTGATGAACATTGGTTTAGTGAAAGGTGTTAGGACCAGGTTTTGCCAAATTCTATAACTATTCTTAGATTGTGGTATGTGCCTTTATTCTGTAATTACATTTAGGCTGCTTCAGATATCTTCATTACTCCAGTAATAAAATTGTATAGTCACAGTCAGAATCTCCCAGTTAGTAAATTAATTACTGCAAATTAATTGGCTACCTTCAAAGGCTGATGAACAGGATACCTCTTATTGATTGTAGTATTGAGTATTGTGTGACTACTGAGTATAGCTCCTGCACCCCTCCCCACTTCTTTCTAATGCTGATTTTCATTCAGATAATTTAATCTCTTTCATATGGCCATATGCTTTCCTAATCCAATTATGGTAATCTTTTTTTAATTGTATTTATGTTCTAGTTAACATACATTTGTAATATTGGTTTCAGGAGTAGAATTCAGTAATTCATCACTTGCATACAACACCCAGTGCTCATCCTGACAAGTGTCCTCACCACCCATCTAGCCCATCCCCTGCTCATCTCCCTCCAGCAGCCCTCAGTTTGTTCTCTGTCATTAGGTCTCTTATAGTTTGTTGCCTTCTCTCTTTTTTCCCCTTTTCCCCCCTTTCCCATATGTTCATCTGTTTTGTTTCTTAAATTCCACATATGAGTGTGAAATCATATAGCATTTGTCTTTTTCTTACTGACTTATTTCACTTAGCATAATATGCCCGAGCTCCATCCACATTGTTGCAAATGGCAAGATTTCATTCTGAGTAATACTCCATTGTATATAAAAGAATGCGTATTCTGCTTTGGGATGAAATGTCCTGAGTATATATACCTGTTAAGTCCATCTGGTCTAGTGTATCATTCAAACACTTGTTACTGTCTTTGTTTTAAAATCTAGTTTGATATAAGTTTGGCAACTCTGGCTTTGTTTTGCCATCCATTAGCATGATAAGTGGTGCTCCATCACCTTAGTTTCAATATGGGGGTGTCTTTAGGTCTAAAATGAGTCTCTTGTAGGTAGCATATAGATGTGCCTTTTTAAAAAATCTATTCTGATACCCTATGTCTTTTGATTGGAAATTTAGTCCATATACATTCAGATTGCTTATTGAAAGATATGAATTTCATGCCACTGTGTTACCTGTAAAGTTGGTGTTTCTGGTGATGTTCCTTTCTAGTCTGTTGCTTTTTGAAAAAGATTATTTATTTATTTATTCAGAGAGAGAGAGAGGCAGAGAGGCAGAGAGGCAGGGAGGCAGAGACACAGGCAGAGGGAGAAGCAGGCTCCATGCAGGGAGGCCGACGTGGGACTTAATCCTGGAGATCCAGGATCACACCCCGGGCTGCAGGCAGTGCTAAACTGCTGGACCACCAAGGCTGCCCGTCTTTGTTACTTTTGATCTTTTTTCTCCACTCAGTTCCTCTTAATATTTCTTGCAGGGCTGGCTTAGTGGTCTATGAACTCCTTTAGTTTTTGTTTGTCTGGGACACTCTTTTTCTCTCTTCCTATTCTAAATGACAGCCTTGCCAGATAAAATATTCTTGGCTGCATATTTTCCCCATTCAGCACAATTATGGTAATCTCATTGTTCTTGGCTGCTCATAGTTTAGAAACAGGTATGATGCATTTCTGGTCAATGAGCTATGAAGTGGAATATTCTGGGAGCTCAAGGAAAAACTTTGTCATAATTAAAGAGACACAAAAAGACAGCATTTTTACTGGATATCATTTTGTCACATATGGTGTAAGGTAGTTAACATAAGGATAAGCCTATATCCTGAATAATGCAATCTAGAAAAATGGAAAGATCCTTGATGATGTTGTCGAGGCACTGAATTAAGCAACCCTGTAGCTGCCTAACTGCTGAATTTCTCACATGAAATGATCAATTTCTTTTTTTTAAAATTTTTTTAAAATTTTTATTTATTTATGATAGTCACAGAGAGAGAGAGAGAGGCAGAGAGAGAAGCAGGCTCCATGCACCGGGAGCCCGACGTGGGATTCGATCCCAGGTCTCCAGGATTGCGCCCTGGGCCAAAGGCAGGCACTTAACTGCTGCACCACCCAGGGATCCCGAAATGATCAATTTCTTAAGACATCAGCTAGTTAGGTCAGGATTTTCTGTTTCTTGTAGCTGAAATCTTCCTAATTAATACAGTAGGGCAACCACTTCATTAGTGAATGATTTACATTTAAAAGGTTTATCAGGAAAAAAAAAAGGTTTATCAGGCTATGTAGACAGGTTTTTATCTCAGTCTTTTTCACAGAATAAACTATCCTAGAAAGGAGAGGGAAAATTGGATGATGGTAGAAAGATAAAACTGAGTAAGGTTAAACAACAAAAGATGTGATAGTAGCTGAGACCAGGAGTCAGAATGTATTCTAACACATTCGTTTAGATTAAAAAATGTCATATATATATAGTGCATATATATATATCCTAAGTGTATGTGTATATGTCTATGTTTCCTCTAAGAGTGTGCAGATAGTTCGTATAGTTTGTGCTTCTGATGAATCTCGAGTACTTTCATGTTTCTTAAATTGCTAAACCTAAATTATTAATGTGTTTACTTAACAAAGTCATCTTATCTACCATTTATTGAGCTTAGCTTCAATAAACTTTGAACATAAAGGTTTCTGTGAACTAAGCTTCTTTTCTGAAACTGATTTATCATCTCAGTATAAGCAGGAACAAAGAATACTGGCTTCAATAAAAGGCAGGTGTGGATCCCCTCCTCTAGCCATCTCTCTCCCACCAGTGTGTCCCAGAGCCCTGAGAGTGGGGCAAAGCTCTTTCTTTTTCTGGAGTGAGAACCCTCTCTGGCAGTTTCTTCTCAGTTGTTTGTGATCCACTAGCCTCTGGAAGGGGAAGGGCAAGTTGTGCAGACTTCCTATGTTACTTTCCAAGAGCTTCAGCCTTCTTGAAGGGTCAAGGAGAAGGATATTGTGGATCAAATAGACACGAATCCTGACTATATATTTAGAAATGCTCAGCATAGTTGGTTGAATTTAGAGGCAGAGTTTTTCATTGTGATCAGTTTCCTATTCCTTTGGAGGCAGGTATCTTATCTGTCCACCTGTCTGTCTATCCACCTATAGCTTCCTAGTTCATCTTCTCTGGTATGTTCTATTCTGCCGATGAAAAGGAAACAGTTACACCATCACATCATTTGACAGGAACTTTATATTAGAAGTTAGAAGTCATAAAGGAGGAACAGAAATGTTTTTTTAGGAAGAGTTAGATAAGTAGAAGATAACTTCTATAAAGTCACATGTGTCAGAAAATAGACATAGGTGTTTAGAGTCCTGGGAAGAGTATGGGAGGAGGGGTAACATGTTGGCTAAACAGTGATGTGGCATTAGCCTAGACTAAGACTACTGACTCTGATCTACAGGCCAGATCCTAACTGCTGCCTGGTTTATTTTTTTTAATAATATTATTTATTTAGTTATTTATTTATTTATTCATTCATTCATTCATTCATTCATTCATTCATGAGAGACATAGAGAGAGAGGCAGAGACACAGGCAGAGGGAGAAGCAGGCTCCATTCAGGGAGCCTGACGTGGGACTCAATCCCGGGTCTCCAGGATCATGCCCCGGGCTGAAGGCGGCACTAAACCACTGAGCCACCTGGTCTGCCCTGCTGCCTGTTTTTGTATGGTACACAAGTGAAGGGAAGGTTTCAACATTTTTAAATGGTTGAAAAAAATTAGAAGAATATTTTGTGATACATGAAAATTTTATAAAATTGAAACTTGAGGTTCCATACATGGTTTTATTGATGTGGAACCATGCCCATTTATTTACATATTTTTTGTGACTGTTTTTGAGATAGGAAGGCAGAGTTGAACAGATATAATTGTCCTGAAACAAAGGCTTAAATATTTACTGTCTAGCTCTTTACAGAAAGTTTGCTAACCTCTGACCTAGACCACTGCTTCTCAACCCCTAATAGTTTGTAAATCATTTGAAGATTTTGTGAAAATGTCTAGTTTCTGATTCAGTAGGTCAAGGGAGCCTAAGTGTCAGTATTTCTTTTTTTTAAGATTTTATTTATTTATACATGAGAGACACAGAGAGGCAGAGACACAGGCAGAGGAAGAAGCAGGCTCCATGCAGGAAGCCTGATGCGGGAATCGATCCCAGGCCTCCAGGCTCACCCCCTAGGCGGAAGGCAGGTGCTAAACCGCTGAGCCACCCAGGGATCCCAGTGTCTGTAGTTTTAATGAACTGAGGACCACATAGTAAGTGGCAAAGCTCTAGTGCAGGATTAACACACTTATTTTTTAAAGAGCCAAGTAATAAATGGTTCAGAATCTGTAGCCTATCCAGTCCTTTTCTTTACAACTATGTACATCTGCTGGGTAATGTAGACATAGACACCATATAAAAGAGCAGGAGGGGCTGTGTTCCAATAAACATTTACGGAAGTAGGCTTTGGGCTGGAATTGGCACGAAGATTTACTTTAGCATTCACTGGCCTCAGCTGTTAAGTGTGGGTGTCCGTTAAGTAATAGACACAGTCCTACCTTCAACTTGCTTACTAGTTTTATAACGTATTCCAGTAATGATGATAAAGACAGCAGTTAACTTGTATTGGGTAATTATCATATGCCAGGCTCTATGTGAAGCACTATGAGCCATCTCTTATTTAATTACCACAACAAATCCTAGGAAGCAGATACCATCATTATCCTTGCTGACAGATGAGAATAGTGAGCTTAAGAAAAAAAAATTAAAGCTGTCAACAGCAAATCAGTGGGGGCCTAGGGTAAGGCATAACTCATGATTATTGAATGACCGTTGGATTATTAGATGACTGGATCAAATGTGTGCACTCATAGGAGTTCCACAAGCTGGAGAACAAAACTGTGACTCTACTGGCTTCCTTCATTGTGAGGCCTGGTTCTCGAGGACCTGAACAGTAAAAGATAAGACATCTCTTTAGAGGCAACATTAAATGTAGGTGTCAGATACTGGATGTTTGACTCAGTCCAGAGCTTTCTTTTTCATGAAAGATTTAGTACCTTCACTGCATGTTTTTGAAGTTAAGGCTCATAGAGATCTCAGAAAGCATAGTTTTCATAGTTTTGGATTTTCCATGCTCCAAAAATGAAATTGCTTTACTTTATAATAACATGTTATTTTAGGCACCAAATAATTATGGCATTTTGCCTTCCTTGTGTACTTTAGAATTTTCAATTATACAGTAAATGTCCCTTCTAACCACAGTGACTGAAATTACATTTTTCCTTCCAAATTCTAGATTTTTTCCCCTTCCTTCTTAGCTGCAATTACTAATGTAGAGAGTAGACCTTAATTCTGGCCTAGAATATAAGATTACTTTTATCTGTCTTTACACTGTTATTTCCATGTAAATGAATGTTTTTAGGTAAGATGCCTATCAGTATAACTACATTATAATAAATTAATAGATCCCTGAGAGCTAACATGTTGTTAATAAAAATGCTTTGGAAGAAAACTTTCTGGAGTCTCAGACACAATGTCCTTGGACTATTGCTCTCATATAAATATGAATAAGTATGCCATTTTTTTTTATAAATCACCCGTTGAAAAACTTTTATGTCATTGCTTTGATGAATAATAATAGGTTCCATTTTATGAGCAGTCAGTGTAGGTACAGGGCAAGGAGGAATATGTCAACATTTTCTAAGTATTAAGAATCAATAATCAGTAACCTCTTTCTCTGTGTGTGTGTGTCTCTTTGAGGCAGAGACAAAGGCAGAGGGAGAAGCAGGCTCCATGCAGGGAGCCCGATGTGGGACTCTATCCTGGGCCTCCAGGATCATGCCTTGGGCCAAAGGCAGATGCTCAACCACTGAGCCACCCGGGGATCCCATGAATAAAAAAAAATCTTAAAAAGAATCAATAACCTTAAATTTTTAGGTGGGGAAGGAAGTTAAATATGACACTTAAATAGGAAATCACATACTTACAGATTCTAAAAGCCAGAATTTAGGGCAGGGGAGGGGTGCATCCCAGTGCCTTGGCCTGAGGCCAGGGGCCTGGGTGGGGGGTTGGGGAGGCTGTGGCTGGATCTCTGTGGGGTTCAGAACTCAAAGGTGATGGGGACAAAGTCATATCTTAGGAGTCCGGGAGGGGCTCCTGCTTTCAGATCAGAGCAAGAGAGGCTTCCTCTCGAACTTTGCTCAGGCCCCTCCGTGGGTTTCTTTCTCTTCCATCAGCCTTGCTCATGTTCCTGCACCTGTGTCCTCCCTTACAGACATGTAACTCAGCCAGGACAGATGCTACAGCCTCATCCGTGTGTCCTCAGCCCAGAGCCTTCTCTTCTCAGGCACTTTCTGCCTTTCTGTGCTTCTCAGTTGTTTATGTTTGTTTTGTCTTTTAATGAAGTAGTATTTGGCTGGGGCTGAGGGTGCACACAGAGCACTTCTTATGTACACAACAACAAGAAACCTTCTACCAGAAACGTTTTACAAATTTCCTGTCATGGCATAATAACAGTTGTGGGGTCTTTGGGGCCTGTGCAAAACTGTATCGAAACCCTGATCATCTTGGGTTGAAGCCAAAGTCTCCCTATTTTAACTTAAATAAAATAATTATTTTTTCAAAAAAAAAATCTAGCCGTCTGTGTACACTCCTATTTTTCTATATGAGTCCCAATTGATTAAGTAAAATTCTTAAAGTCGTTTGCTTCTTTAACACAAATATGTTAGTTTTTCCCCCTGAATCTGGGACTATGTATTGGTTTCCTAGGGCCGTTATAATGAAGTACCATAAACTGGTGGCTTACAACAACAGGACTTTATTGTCTTGCAATTCTGGAGGTTAGAAGTCTGAAATCAATGTATTGGTAGGGCCACAGTCCTTCTGAAGGATCTGGGGCAGAATTCTTTGCCTCTTCATAGGTTCTGATGAAGGCCAGCAATTCTTAGCACTCTTTGGCTTGAGATATATATCACTCCAATCTCTGCCTCTGGCTTCATACGGTGCTTGTGACTCTGTCTCTTCACGTTGCTGTCTTCTTAAAAGGATATCATTTGTTTTGGATTAGGGCTCCACTCTACTCCAGTATGATCTTAACTAATGACATCTGCAACAACTCTGTTTTCAAATAGGCCACATTTTGAGGTACTGGGTATTAGGACTTCACTATATCTTTCTTGGGTGAGGGATGGTACAGTTTACCCATAACAGAGTATGGGGATGTAAAGATATTATTGTTTTCCATGCAGATCTTACAGTATAGGAAGAACACATATATAGAGATTTATGAAGATGCAGGTTGTAAATACAATATTCACAAAATGCTGTAAGTGTATTGCAGTGGGCAAAGCTACCTTTTCCCAAGTGAAATGGTAAAAGAAGGCTTTCAAAGGCAGATGCCATTTGAACTAATCTTTGAGGGACATATACGAGTTCATTGAGAAAAGGATGCCAGGTGGGAGGACACATCGGCCAGAAATGTTGGGGTAAAGGCATGGATTAAGTGTTTGTTTGCTGTGTTTATTACTAGCTACTCTTTATTGAGTATTAGTGTGTGTCATTTAATCGATAACAACCTTTTGATCCCAATGGTACAGATGGGAGAACTGAAATTTCAAAAAATTAAGTATTTGGTCTCCCACTAACACATCTTGAAGGTGGTACTATTGAGATTAGAACCCAGGGAGCCTGATTACATAGTCTATAATTTGCCATTGTGCTAAAAACTACAGTTTAGGGTATTTGGGAGTGCATATGGATAGTTAGACATAAGGCCAAAGAGATAGGTTGGAGACAAATTGTGAAGAGGTTGGTTTATCAATTGATTTGCTCAACAGAAAATTGTTGACTTACTAGAGTTTGAACTTTAAGGGCTATTGACATTTGAACAATTTCCAAAGCTGTAAGGACAGGTGTCAAATGGCCACATTCCTATGCAGTGTAGGGTAGTTTGGAGGCCCAGAAGCTAGAGAGGAGGTTACTGTCATGGACCATTTTATAATTAATGAAGGTTGGAATTAAACAGAGACAATGGAACCGGAGGGGCGATAAAGTCAGAGATACTTGTGAGTCAAGGTCAGTGAGGTGTTGAACCTAAGTCATTGCCTCTGTTGTGTGGCCATTCCTGATCCTTTGGCTCAAGTGCTGAAAGTAGAGCTGTCTCAACTAATGTGGTCAAATGCAATAATTTTAATTCATAACCCTAACTTTAGAAAGAGTCTAGTGAGTATGTGCCAATGTGATGGTTGTATTAGTGCACATATAAATGATTATATTATAGAAGATATAAAAATGTCTTTAAAATTCCAAAGACTGAGTTAACATATTTTAAAACAGACTACATAAAAGAAAATATTTTGCCATGTGCTCTGATGTAATCTCATCTATCTGTATTTTTTTAAAGATTTTATCTATTTATTCATGAGAGACCCACAGAGAGAGGCAGAGACATAGGCAGAGGGAGAAGCAGGCTCCCTATGGGGAACCTGATGCGGAACTCCATCCTAGGACCCCAGGATCATGACCTGATCCAAAGTCAGATACTCAACTACTGAGCCACCCAGATGTCCCTCATCTATTTTTTTTAATTTTATTTATTTATGATAGTCACACAGAGAGAGAGAGAGAGAGGCAGAGACACAGGCAGAGGGAGAAGCAGGCTCCATGCACCAGGAGCCTGACGTGGGATTCGATCTCGGGTTTCCAGGATTGCGCCCTGGGCCAAAGGCAGGCGCCAAACCGCTGCGCCACCCAGGGATCCCCCCTCATCTATTTTTATTAAGTTGTAAATGGTTAAATTCATCCAAGTATTATTGGAAGTATAGCCACACTTCAGCTCAGCTTATTCAACTAAAGCCTGGTTATTGTAAAAAATCTATTATTTCTTAAAAATAGCTTAATTGATTACTGGGTTAATGTAATAACATTTTACATTAATTTGAAAGCAAGGCATTATTTAAGGGTCCCAATTTGTCTTTGTGTGGGACAGAGGTAACCAAAACTGTGTCTCCCTGTTACTTATGGCCCTCATGAGCTGCCCAAACAATCATGAATGTCCAGCAGGATATTTATGGGATTTCCTAAAAAGATATCAATTACCGGAGGAAAGTTTATTTAAAAAAAAGCTGCATTTCTCTTAAGTGAATTTTCTCTTATTTTGAGGAATTATTTTATGCAGGTATCCGGTGCCACCACAGACAGTGCATTGTGACTTGCTCATCTTTAGTGACTTTTGGCTTGTCTGTGTGTACTTGGCTGCTTTCCCCAAATGTTGGCCAGGGCCTTCTGATATAACTGCCATTAATCAGGCAAAAGCAAATACAAACAATGTGAATCTTTTTCCACTTTTAGCCCGTAAATTAAAAGTATAATATCATAAATTTGGGGAAAATTAGACATAAACTGACATATTTATATACATGCTATATCTCACTAAATGAAAATCTAGGCTAGAATTTCTTTTTTAAAAATAATTCTTTTGAATTGATTGTATCTTGCACAATGAAAGCTGAAGTGACCTGAAAATGGCCTACATTCTTTCCCTAGTGTTCTTGTAGGCACCTGAACACACACACACACACAAAAACCAAACCCTAGATTGTGTGGAAATGTTATGTCTTCTTGTGGTTGATTTTCAACTTGATACTTTGCATCATTGCAAGATTAAAAAATTTTTCCTGGAATGTTGATTTAGAATGTTGAGCACTAACTTAGAATTCAGTTTTAAGATTTGAAACACACAGTGCAATTAAGGGGTTTAAAATTCCTGTACTTCATTGTAAGAGACCATTCTTTTATAAATTAGAGTGTTTTGTAAAATAGCAGCCAAAGGACAGGGAGATGGAAAAGGAAAATAGAAAAACAGGAAGAATTATCCTTCTTTGTTCCGTTCGAAAACACACCCAAAAAGAATATTAAGTATAAGTAGTGAGGGAAAAGGCTGACTGTGCCAACTTACTAGCATTGATTAAGCAGTTCAAATGTGTTAATATAGTGATTTTCAGATTGCTGACAAAATGTGTAACACAACAGGAGGAAAAACCCCACAACTGTATTCTCAGTATCCAAACTATTGCTGCCAACATGAAGAAAGACTGTGCATCATATAATATTTTGCTAGACTTAACTGTTGTTTAGGTCTGTGGGGATATATCGATACCTAGAACTATATGCCAGCATGTGAAGGTAAGATCAACTGTGAAGGGCTTCTTCCTTTGCTTAATAAAACTCCTGGAATCTAACAGGGAACTAACCTGGCATCAGATGGCTATATGAGATTTGCAATGCCTTTTTCATAGTAAAGAATCTAAACACATCCAGAGAGTGATTATATAAATATGCAGTTCATATAGGTATATGGTCTACCATATGGTCTACCAGAGTTTCCTAGCAGTTTAAAAATGGTTCCGTAGATAAGAGGGATAGACCTAGAGTCTAGGACTAGAGCTAAAGCTGGAGCTGGAGTGCTTTCCAAGACCACCACCAGTTCTTCCATCCCTGGGAAAAAGGACAGAAAGGGGTGGTTCTGCTTGGCGCATTCAGAGATTTACTTGATTAGGATTCAGTCTGGACTAGACCACCTCATACTTTGACACTCTTAAGTTCTAGTGTTATAATACGTGGCCTCAAATTATTCAGAATCAATGGGACATGGTCAGGGAACCCTTGCATTTCTGTCCCTACTGGTCACCTGCTGTTCACTGTAGAGAGAATTCAGCATTTGCCCAGTTGCCCTCCCAGACAAGAAAAAGTGGTGGACACAGCCAGATCCACACCAACCAGCTTATATCCTATTCTTATGGATTCTTAAATGATGACACATTGATCAAGTTCATGAATATCACTGTTGCACGAAAACAGCAATACCTCTGATACCTGGTACGTTCTAAGAAAAAACATTTGTCATTTAACTTTTCAGAGTTAAAGTCACTGAGGTGGGGTTTTAATAAAGAAAATTAGTACTGTTATAATGTCTACATTATACAGTTTTACAAAGATACTTGATTTCTTTAATACAAATTTAGAGAAAATCTGTAAGTAATGGTGATGATGTGAATCAAAGAGGTAACAAACAGTTCACCGATCTGGAGGGCTTGCCCTGCCTGAACTAGAAGTCTGTTCTTTTTCCTTTTTAAGATTCTATTTATTTATTCATGAGAGACAGAGAGGCAGAGACATAGGCAGAGGGAGAAGCTCCTCCTGTGGGGAGCCCAATGTGGGACTCGATCCCGGGACCCTGGATCATGACCTGAGCCATTGAACCACCAAGGTGCCCCTGGAAGACTTTGTTCTTATGTGTCATATGGATTGTAGACAAGTGATCTGGAGGGCTCGAGTCTGAATCTGCTGCCCTAAATTTGGTAGTGAGTTTAGAATATTTGTTTAATGCAGTTATTTCAAATGAGACAACATTTACAAAGAGATATTAGAACTGTGGTAAAGTTTCTGGAAAAACCATGGAATAAGACAATTTAATGAACAGAATAAATAGTGGGGATTTGGAAAGATCTTTTCGAATCGATAACAAGTGGCAGAGAAAAAGGAGTTACTAATTTTCCTGCTATGTGGAATGAAACCGCACTTTCTGGGATTCACATTTCATATCAGAATTGTTTAACTAGCAAAATGCTGAAATGATTAAATATAAAACCATGAAGTTAAAGCTCGAGAAAACTTTGGTCAGAGATGTTTCTGGAATGAGCCTTCACTTTCGTAGTTGTTTCTGTTCTGTTGGTCAGTGATGAAATGTGCTCTAATCAGCCTAGTAAATTATCCACAAAGGAGGGTTTACTTTGGTGGTTTGAAGGTATCTCCTTTCAGAGCTGTGATGCACAGAGCAGCACATCCCTTAACAGCTCATTTCCTCAGGGATACTAAGCAAGAGCCACACCCAGGAAAAGAGAAAAGTTTAAGATCTCTTCCCTTACTGTGAACCCTTTCCATGTTTAAACACAGATGACTCTCTCATTTGGAGTCTGGCTTAAACTGAACACTGCCACAAAGGCGCTAAATACTTCCTATGCAGAGACCCAGGGTCCATTTTTCACCAGGAAAATAAAAGCTGTCTTTACCAGCATTGTGCTTTGCCCAGATGTGAAACTGAAGCCGAAATGAATGAAACAACCTTATTTTTCCTATGGCAATTTAGATGGAGAACACTGTAATAAGTTGATGTGCAAACAGTATAAATATGTGTTGGTTGCCTATTAGAAACTGCCAAGAGTTCAGGTCTTATTTAGTAAAGCATGGTGTTGCTTTAGGTCTCAACCTGGTCCTTCCTCTGTCTTGGAAGTCCTCCCTGGTCGGCACAGTTATCCAATAATGTTGGGCCTGGGAAGCTGTCTCGTCCTAAGGTTTTTTTTGCATTTTAATTGTTTATTCTAATTTCTATTGATTTGACCATTGCCTTCTGATTTTTTTGTCTTACTTCAGCAGAGTAATGTCAAATGACTATGTAAATATACATATTTCATTTATATAGTTACTTATAAAATAATGTGTTCTTCGGATGTCAAATTGCTGTATCAGCAGAGTTAACTCCTCAGAACAGGTGGGACAGCAGGAAGAGACTAGAGTGAATGGAGAAATTCACTAACTTACTGTGTCTGAGTAAAATGAATATATATCTTTGAAGGACATCATTTCCAACTTTAAAATAAAAACAGAGAAGCCGAATCTAATGTGATTTGACTAGCCCATGTTTTTAAGTTTAGTAGTACCAATTCCTGAAATTTTAAAATTATTAATACAAAAAATAAACATAAAATATTTTAGAAGGTTTTTTGGTCAAAGTTGTATTATATGATAGGCTTTATTTTCCTTGGCATATTATGAAAAAGTCAACAAATAGCTCGGACCAACGGTGTACTTATACTTACTGGTAAATATTTATTAACTAGCTCTGGAAATGGGGTTAGAGAAGTCCTGATTCATAGCATTTGACAATTAACATGATGTAAATACTCCTACATGGGGCCAGTTTCAGACTACCCCTGGGATGTCAATTGGCTTGAAAACCTCTTGAAAGTTTAATAATTAGTTCTTACAATGCATAATGACTCTGCTCCAGCATATTGGCCAAGGATGAATTTATAAAAACTGTAAAATGATCTTCACAGCTTAAGAGTTTGTCAAATCAGTTGTCTAATGTGGACGTGGAACCTCAAATATTCTGTCTTAGGATCCTCCAAATGCCTCTAGAAAAAAATGAAAACATAGTAGGGATAAGAATGGGAAAATTCTACTATATTTGCTCTATTTAGAATCTTACACCAAATATATTGGAAAAGTGTATTAAATGGAATGAATAGTTCCTTAAGCCTTTGAGATAAATAAATGTGTCTCTGAAAATAAAGATTTTAGTATTATTTGTAGCATGTTGTTGGAAGTAGAATATCAATAAATGGCCATGAATAAATAAATGATTTACTGCCCCAGTCACTAAACCTTTTCCTTATATTACTTTTTAATTTATATTCTTGGAGTGTGTCTTCTTTGGTATCCCTTTTCCCTCAAATCAGTTTCTATGCATCAGTGCCAATTTATTTCACCAAAACAAATATCCCTACAAAAACTCTTTATCTGCTAGACTGTTTACAGTGTATAACTAAATGATTTTATTCCCCCCTCCTTCCCACCATTCTTTAAATTAAAAGAATTAGAAGGATGTTGCTAATCCTGTGCCAGAGTTTGGGAATTATATGAAAAATATCCTCTGACTAATCCCACCTTACCTGGAACTATTAATAATTTAGGGAAAAGAGACTTAGTTGTTTAATCTGCCAGAATGAAAAGTTACAAGTAAAAGCTTCTTAACTTTATTCATTCCTTTCATCATCTCAGGCCTGGGTCTCAGAAGGTCTATGTTGATTAAATTCTTTGCTGCTTGAGAATATTTTTAATTGGCAGCTGATAAGGAGTGCTTTCAAATAAATTTATTCTAACATGGTCCTTGGGTGTGACCTTTTCTTTTTAGGAATAGCCAAGAAATAGATTTACTAAAGAACATAATCCAGTAATCTTCACTGAGTTGTCATCTTTTTTTAAAGGGCTTGTATGAGCACTGGGGGTTATATGCAACTGTGAATTATTAAAAACTACATATGAATGCAATGAAACGCCGGGACACCTGCACCCCGATGTTTATAGCAGCAATGGCCACGATAGCCAAACTGTGGAAGGAGCCTCGGTGTCCAACGAAAGATGAATGGATAAAGAAGATGTGGTTTATGTATACAATGGAATATTACTCAGCTATTAGAAATGACAAATACCCACCATTTGCTTCAACGTGGATGGAACTGGAGGGTATTATGCTGAGTGAAGTCAGTCAGTCGGAGAAGGACAAACATTATATGTTCTCATTCATTTGGGGAATATAAATAATACTGAAAGGGAATATAAGGGAAGGGAGAAGAAATGTGTGGGCAATATCAGAAAGGGAGATAGAACGTAAAGACTGCTAACTCTGGGAAACGAACTAGGGGTGGTAGAAGGGGAGGAGGGCGGGGGTGGGAGTGAATGGGTGACGGGCACTGGGGGTTATTCTGTATGTTAGTAAATTGAACACCAATAAAAAAAAACTACATATGAAACTAATGATGTACTATATATTGGCAAATTGAAGTTAAGTAAAAATAGATAGATAGATAGATAGATAGATAGATAGATAGATAGATAGATAGATAGACAGACTTATAGTTTTTAACTTGCCTAGTCCTCTCTCATATGTTCTTGTTTGCTCAAATACAGGAGAAGCATAATGGCAAT
The DNA here is from genome assembly GCF_048164855.1 of Canis lupus baileyi. Lineage (NCBI taxonomy): Eukaryota > Metazoa > Chordata > Mammalia > Carnivora > Canidae > Canis > Canis lupus. The sequence goes on along the minus strand of NC_132857.1, from coordinate 24,861,793 downwards.
GCTCTAGAACAATGAAGAAAAAATGAGGTTCTAAAAAGAGTGATTGGATCAGAGAAAATTTAGAAAATGATATTTCTGTTTCCTTGGCTTTAAGAGGCCTAGGTACTCAGATAGGTAAAGCAAGTGGAGGGCTTTGATTTTTTAAAATTTATTTTGTAAAGCCCTGGGGACTCTCCCTTTCCCGAAAACTTAAGGCTCCAGAAGGGTTGCTTTTAACCACACCATGCATGATAATTTTTCTTTCTGCCTCCAAGGAAATTCTTAATCCGTGCTCTTCCTAATCCTTCTGCATTGGCTGTTTGTCAGTTGGAAACATTGACAGGTCTCATTAGTGAGTAGATATTAAAGTAACACATTTGTTCTAAAGAGAAAAACAAGCATATACATGTTACAGAGGTCACCAGTCACACAATGTACTGTTTGGAAATTTCCATTCACTTTTTCTATGTATATAAAGATTAAACTCTGATTCTTTAGGGAACTGTTTTTCAAATTACCCTATTAAAATAAAGCACTTCTGTATCTGTAGCTACTTTGGTGAAAAAAAAAAAAAAGGTTTGCCTCTTGGTGGATGTTAGAAGGAGATCATGATGTACCTACAATGTAAATTTGTTAAAAAGAAGGTAGGGTAAACTGATATACTAAAGTACTAAGTACTCTCCCTACCGTGAAACCTTTGAATCTATATTTTCTCCTGGATACAAACTTCCTGAGAACTTTCTTATCATTGAAGGCTCAAGGACAAGTGTTAAATGAGCTTATCCTTTTTACTTGAATTGAATATATGGGGTACTTAAAACCATAATCTCTATAGTCTAAACCCTTCCCACCAAAACAAGCAGTAAACCAACAAACAAACTACCCATCCAGGGAGATTACTAATCTGGTGGCTGATAGGTTATGTGATTTTGTTGCCTTTAATTTTCTTCCCAGATTTCCTTCTGTAGCATCCCTCTTTATTCTGTAAAGCCTTTTGAATATCTGCTTCTCTCTGAAGTATCATCAATTAATGAAATATTATGTAAGTTGTAACAATTTGATCTTCTCTACTCATATTAGCATTAAGCAACAGGATTCCTGAAGATGGAAAGACTTCCTTTGTCCTCCCTTTAAGGACATCAAAGCTACTTGTGTCTTCCACTTCTCTACCCCCTGATCACCAGGAATATGAGTAAAAAGTAGAAAAAGGACACTCATTTCTAAGAGATTGCTGGTTCCTGATCTGAGCCTTTGCAGACTTCAAAAGAGAAAATACTATAATTGAGAATATTCTTTTAAAGAAGAATGTCTGTTTTCTAGGCTTACCAATAATGGAGATTAAATAATAGAGAGCAAATTAATTCTAAGAAGAATGGTGGAATGATACGAAACAGAAAAAAGAAAGGCAAAGAAATAGTTGCCTTTGTTCTATATATTTGCTTAAATACTTTACAGCTCTGCCCCCAGACTCCTCTCTGATGCTATCAGGGCTAGCAACAGAGCTAGCCTAGGTAGCTATAGGCAGATCAATAATGAAACTCTATTGAAAAACCTCAGAAAGTAATGGGCAAAACCAAACCAAAATTACCCAAACATTTAATCAAGTGAATTTTTCTCAATTTCTGTTCTGAGTAACTATGTCATTACTTAAACAGCGTATTTCTTTCTATCATTAGTGTATGTTTGCTTGCATCTCTCCATTGACTTTAATCTTCAAATATGGTGTTTCTTTAATTTAAAAGGGTTTCAATATTCCCATCCCTTTATTATCAACAGACTTGCTGCTGGGAGAGATGAACTGTTGCCCTAGAAACACTCAAAACCTCAATTTCCCTGGAGCAATATCTCACTAATCTCAGCACTCAAATCACAATGTATTTAGTTAGAGCTTGCTCAGTGAGTACTTGAGGGTTGACTAAATGACTATTAAACTTCTCAGAGCAATCAAAGTAAAAGCTCCAAAGCAGCAGATCACCCATGTTGGAAGACAGCTCCTTCCATTCAGAGATCAGTTTTGTCAAGACCACCTAGAAGACACACAATTACCATTTACTGAGGGTAACTGCAGAATAGTAATCCCATATGTACCATGGATATAACCTATATATAATTTCCTGATACTTCCTAAATGTGGCATTTGGTAAAAAAAAAACAAACAAAACATAGGTAAGTATCCATGTGTACATATGCATGTGCTTGTGTCTGTGTGTTCTCCTTGTGTAGACTCTCTTTGATTTGCTTACCCTCTCACTTGTTGACTACCTTTCTTCTCTTGTTTACCAACTCTCTTGGTAGAAGTTTGGCAATTTAGTTTATGTATCTTGAGGAATGCAGAGAGGACAGATCTAAGGACTTGAGACATATTTCCGAAGTGTTTGATTTCATCAGGACCAGAATAAGATTAGGTGTTTGTAATACAGTTTGACTCAAGGATTAGATCATCTTCTGACAGAAAGAAAGTGGTAAGAAAGTTATAGCTTCAAGATATGCTTGCAAACTAACACATCTGCTCATAAATCATAGTTTCTGGGAGAAGGAAGACCAAAACAAAAGTAAAACAAAAGACATGACACTGTCAACAGCAACAGAAAATAAAAATTTGATTCATAAACCAGGAGTCAGAGATTTTGTAGGATACCAGTAAAATTCCCATGAGTTACCAAGGGAAATGCTATTTCATCAGTTTTGAAATGGCTTTCCACTAGACCATTGACAAGTCCTTCCAATGCCGGCTTCCAGTCTAGCTTAGTGGAACATATTACTCTTCTCTGAAGGTTTGAGGGACTGTGTACGGCATTGCTGTTAATATTCCCATTTCATGTGTGAAACTGGGGTATGAAGGGTTAGTCTGTTTCTCTGGATTTGCACAGCTCTCTGTCTAAAATTTTTTTTTTATTTTTTATTTTTTATTTATTTATGATAGTCACACACAGAGAGAGAGAGAGAGAGTCAGAGACACAGGCAGAGGGAGAAGCAGGCTCCATGCACCGGGAGCCCGACGTGGGATTCGATCCCAGGTCTCCAGGATCGCGCCCTGGGCCAAAGGCAGGCGCTAAACCGCTGCGCCACCCAGGGATCCCTGCACAGCTCTCTGAAGCAAGAATATCCAGAGGAATTACAGAAGTATGACTATATTGAAGCCTATTTTAAAAATGGTATACTATTTTGAAACATAAGTTAATTGGAAATTTGGGCTGTTATCAATTATAGTTTAACTTGAATGTCTGAAAATAATTCATAAGTAGCCTTTACTTTCTATAATTGAGGTTTCCATGTAAGATATGTTTTATTTATAACATGCTACACATTATTTTTTACATGGTTACTAACCGTGCACCTTTTGAAATAGTTATGATTTTAAAAATGAAAATTCTGAAAGGTCTATTTCTATGCCTTCTATGCCTCGGAAAATATTTGAATACTCTTGCTGTGTCATTTAATTTTGTATTGACCCCAGCTGCTGGTTGCAATCTATTTTTTTCCAGCCAGTGGCCATCAAGATGCCTTTCTAAGGTGCCTCAAATCCATATTTTATTTTATTTAAGATTTATGCTTTCAAAGGTGATCATCCACTTTAAAAATAAGAAACACCAAAAATAAATAAAGATACTAAGTCCTTTATTCCATTGAATATTCAAGCTAGAGGGAGTGTGTCAGGTCCTGCAGTCAGGGCTCCTCATCTTCTCTTTTTTAAAGATAAGGATGCTAAGCCTAGTGAGATGGTGCAGCTTGCCAAGACCACACAGCTAGTTAAGGAGGAGCCAGCACTGGAGCCCACATCTCTTGGCTTGCAGTTGAGACCTTCCCCACTGTATTTCAAGGAGACCATATTTAGCAAAGATTAAAATGCTGAAATTTTCTCTCCACATCTGTATTTTTCAGTAAATCAATCTTGGACATGAATCATACTCACCATTTCCAGTGTTTATCTGAAAAGTCCTAGAGCTCTGAACATTTTGGGGTTTACCTTTCATTAGCTACAGTGAAAATAGTGAAAGAGCCAGTCCCACCTCCTGTCCTGAATATACTGTTCCTCTCTGATATATTGGGTTTGCAGCTGCTTTTTGAGCCTCTCTCTTAAACACCATCCTCTTTACCCTATTGAAGAGTTATTGGGAATTTGGGAATCAACTGAAATATTTCAGTTTACAACAATGTAATTTAATGTTCACCATTCAAAATCAGAAACATAATGATACTCATTTATAGTCTGCCTTCCCTCTGGCTATTATTAATAATTTAAATAATGTTAAGATAGTGTTTCAAAGGAACATTTCAATTTTCACCATATGTGCTTAGGGGGATCCCTGGGTGGCTCAGCGGTTGAGCATCTACCTTCAGCCCAGGGTGTGATCCTGGAGACCTGGGATTGAGTCCTGCGTCAGGCTTCCTGCATGGAGCCTGCTTCTGCCTCTGTCTTCCTCTCTGTCTCTCATGAATAAATAAATTAAAAAAAGAAAGAAATGCCTGATTCGAGGGATTTTGCTTTTTCAACCAGTAGGAAGTGCATTAAGTGAAGTATTTGTATCTGCTTTACTTCCCTTGAGGACCAGAATAATAGTAATCACATTTTTCCTGAGTGCTTACAAACTGCCAGTTCTGGGAATAAACACTTTATGTGCATCATCTTATTGAATTCTTATGGCTACCCTGTGAGATGGTTATTATGGACTCCATTTTACAGATGAAGTAACTGAGGCTAAGGGATTAAGATCACAAAGTTGATCAATGGCAGAACTGTGGAAAAATCCAAGCAGTCTCAATTCAGGTCCCAGCTCTGTTGCAGAATATATAACCCTCTGGGGAGGGGACAGCTTCCTAGTCCCAACATTATTTGGTTGCCTCTGTGATCATGGCTGACCTCTGGGAGGGGGTAATGATCAGGTTGAGACTGAAGAAACATCATGGAATAGTGGTTGAACCCCTGGGCTCTAGACAAACAGTGTGCTGAAGCTGGCATCCCTGCTTTGCTACCTACCAGGCTTTAGTTACCCTGTCTCTATAGTGAGGAAAATATTACTACACATATCTGTAGGTCTGCTGTGAGCACGGGACAAGGTAATCCATGGAAAATATTTTACACAATGCTGGGCATGTCATACACACTCAGGAAAACTTAGCTATACTTACACTTGACTGATAACAAAACAAATGAATTCCTAGCCCATTGTCCATATCTCCAAACCATAAAAATACCCCATGAAAAAGGAAGATCTGAAGAGTGGTCTGGGGGCTCTGGGTGAGAGCTTTCATTCTTCTTTGAATAGCTCAGATGTCATTAAGGCTTTCTCACAAGAAAGTAAAGCAGCCAGGCAGCAGTTAACGATATGATAACACGCGAAAACAAGACAAAGCATCAACCGGACATGGCCCTAACCTTGGAAAAGTCGAAGAAGAGACTATGTAGCCAGGGATACTGTGAACAGAGGTGCACACGGGTATTACAAAGTGCACTGTTGTTGGGAGTGAGGCATGGGGTCTTGGGTAGAGACTAAGGAAGTACTATATGATAGCATCCTGGAGATGATAAAGCACTTGTTATGTGAAACACATGAGGCAGACCTGTTGTTGAGTCAAAGAAGCTGTTTTCTGCACCTAGGATATTTAATATGGCAATTTCTGGGATAGGAGTTGCAAAATAAATGCACAGATCTTTCCTAGCACCAATGAAGGTTTTGGGCTAAAGCATAGAATGGGATGGGAGTGGTTGGGCAGGGTAAAAACCTAGTGTGAAGAGTCCTAAAGAATGTGGTTTAAGTATGGTTTAGATTCAAGGTAATTAGCAAACTACCAGAGGTTCAAAGAAGAGTTTATGGTCTGTGTTTCTCTTTCTCCCTCTTTCCCTCTTTCTCCCCCTCCCTCTACCCCACCACACTTCCTGGATTCTCTATCTGGAATACCTCTCTATCCATCCCCTCCCCATTCCCCTCCTGTTTGCTTAAACTAACTCCCAAAGTCTTCAGGTCTCAGTGTTAGGTCTTTCTGAAAAAGCCATCCCTGACCATAGACTGGTTAGGTCTTTTCCTGTGTGTACTACTAATATCCTCCTCTTACCCCTGTGAAGTTTGTTTTCTTTATGTAGTGCTTTGTAACAAATCACCACAAATGTAGCAGCTTAAAACAACAAAATTTCTTTTCTCACAGTTTTTGTGCCTTAGGTATCCTGGACACTCTGCTCAGGAACTAAGGCTAAGATCAGGATGTTGGCCAGCTGTGTCTTCATCTGGAGACTTGACCAGGGAAAATTAGGCTTCCAGGCTTCCTTAGCTTGTTGGAAGAATTTGTTTCCTTGCAGCTGTCGAACTGAAGTTCCTATTTCTTTCATAGCTGTAGGTTGGGACCTACTCTCAACTCAAGTCCTTACCATGTGGCCCTCTACAACACGGTGTTGTGGCACTTCAGGGCCAGCAGGGAATCTGCTAAAATAGGAGCTTATGTAACATTAAATCATCATGGAAGTGACTTTCCCATCATATTCACAAATTCTGCCCATACTTAAGCGGGAAGGGATCATACTGTGTGTGTAGACCAAGGGTAGGGGATCTAGGGAGTCATCTCAAAATTCTGCCGTTTTTGCTTTATGACTGAGACATCAGTCATCTCAAAATATCCTTTATCACATTGCATTATAATTGCCAAATTGCTGAGATCCCTGAAGTACTATCTCTTGGTGGACCTGGCTTGTGTTTTGCATAGTACTTGGCAGATATTGGACTCTCACTAGATACTTGCTCAGTCACTTAATAAATGTTGACAGTTGAGTTTGGGTGGTAGAAACCATGAAGGTCAAAGGAGAAAAAAAAAACCTTAATAACCAATATGTTCAGTAGAGTCCTAGGTGAAAAAATGTTTCTGAATGGCAATGAAGGAGGACAGAGAAATTTTGAACTAAATCTGGAATCCTCAGAATCTATTAATGAGGTGTTATGGAGCAAGAATTTTCTGTTCCCTAGTAGGTTATTCTAGGTGGGTTAAAATCAACTTGACATGAGACAGATTAATAGAAGAAAATAAAATTTAATTTCCTACATATGGAGAATCCACACAGTCGGAAATACCAAAGATAGTCAAACCAAGGGAGGTATATATAAGTCATTCTGAACTAAGAAAAAAGAGATAGGGATCTGGTACTTCAAAGGGAAGGAATGCAATTCTCAGGAAGACATAAGAGGATTGATGTTTGGTAAACTGTTGTTTATCACTCAGAAACAGTGGGACAGAAAGGACTTTGATCAAACAGGCCCTGCTATGTTCTTTCCTGTCTATGGTATCTAGTTTGTAGTGTACTGTAGTTAGCTCTGATGATAGCTCTCTTCCTGGAGCAGGGTGTCTATCTAAAGTATTTTTAGTCAGTTGTGGGGGAGATGAACTTTTCCTGAATCTTCTACATTTTGATTGCATTTTAACTCAAAGTAGCCATCCATCCTGGGGTGGTCTGCCTTTTGGCCCCTAAGAAGATGGTACCAGCATTGTGGTGATGGGGAAACTTGACACTGTATTTTTCGAGGTGGTGATTGAGTGATACTCAGTCAACACTGTTTGGTTGATTATGATGCATGGGGTGTTGAATAAGTAAGAATGAACAGTTCCCACTAATTTGCTGAAGTGTGGGAGGCCGTCCATGATAATCATTGCTTAAAAAAATATTTTAGCTTTTCCTCTGATCGAGGCACAGGATAAATACTATTGAAGAGTATCGGGGCTCAACCAAGAAAATATAGGAAATTTAAAGTAGGGAATTGGTTTACTCAGTGATGGGAATGATGAGAAGACAAAGAAGGGAGCGTTAGAATAACCAGAGATCAGTAGCCCCAGGAAGCTTCTACCATCTAGGGTTCTAGGTCATTCTAGGGAGGAGGTGATCACATAGGAGCTTGGAGGTCAGGGTTATGGAATTCATATGATAAAGGAAAACAAAACACAAAAAAGAATCAATACTTATAATGTGCCTACCAAGTAAGAAAAAGACAACTAACCAAATAGAAAAGTAAGCAAAGGTATTAGCAATTCACACAGTAAAATAAGATAATATAGTTCAGTTTTCATAAAGCAAGACATTAAACAACAGTCCTCCATGGATGATTTCTGAAATGGAGAGAAATGTGAAAGGTTGCATAAATGGCTGGCTTCTTACATTGGTTACTGGAAGGGAGGAGTGTGGAGCGTGGGACGGAGGACTAGGGAACAGGAAAATAAAAGAAAAAGGAGTACACAAGAAAAGTTTAAAGAACACATTCAGCATATACATGGTCCCATTCATGTAAAATAATTGACATATAAAAAAATAATAATAATTGACATATATGTCTATGTATAGGTCTGTGTATATACTACTTCCACCGCTCCCACCCAAGTCCAAACATCAGCTCTTCCCCTGGATTCCCTTTAGAATCTTCTTTCTCATTTCCCTCTTCCATGCTTGCCTTCATGCGGCACTCTGCACACAGCCCGAGTGATTATTTGAAAAGCTAAATCAGATCCTTCTCTGATGAGTACTGTCAGGATAGTACTCTCTGAGTACATGATAGTACATGATAGTACTTTCCATCTCACTCAGAGTAGAATCTGGCCCCTGTAGCTTCTCTAATCTCAGGTCATTCTCTCCCTTCCCTCAGGACACTCCAGCTACACTTGTCTTCACTATTCCTTGGATGTGCCGAATGCCATGTCACCTCACAACTTTCGTACTTTTGCAATCCCCTTTGCCATCTCCATCTTCCTGCCCTCTCCTCCATACTTCTGCTTAAATGTCACTCTTTAAAAAGGATTTTCCTGACAACCCTACCCAAAATAACATCTCTGATACTAATACCCTTCTTTACTTTTCTTTAGAGCATCTATTACCACCTGGCATATGACTAGAATATAAACATCTTGAGGACATAGGCTTTGTGTCCCATGGCACACAGTAGGCACTCAAAAATCATTTACTGAATTAATGAATAAATGGGGATATTTGGGCAAGGATAGTCACCAAAATATTAACAATTATAGGTTTCAGGTGCTTTTTGTTTCTTCTTTATAATCTTCCCTATTGCTTGAGTAGCAAAATTCTTAAACATTTCTTTTTCCAAAAAAAAAAAACCACATTATTTTTCCTCAGTGACAAATCAGAGGATTTGGCTTGTTTATAGGAGTCTCTGATGGTTTAGATGAAGAACTCTTAAGGAAAAATGAGCTTATTACATTTCCTCTTAGAAATGCAAGATTATTAATAATCTCTGCAGCTCTCATTTTCCCACAGAACCTCAAGATGTTAGGTAGCTATTGCTTTATTTACTAGACATGGGTAGGAAGTCATATATTCAGGGTCCTAGTTCCTATGCTAGTATATGAGCCTTGTATCTTCCTGCTTATTGTAGTGGAGATAAACGTATCTTGTCTGTGTCAAAAACCAAATCACTAGTGTTTGCTGTAGTACTTAAGAAAAAGGAGATTGATGTTTCTTACATGTGTTTCTTTACTTTGGTTATTAATTGGTTAATATAATTGGCTGCTCCCAATTAGGAGCATAAATATTTACAATTGTTAGATCTTCTTGTTGTATAGACCTTTTAAGTATGATATAGCGCCCCTTTATATCTCTTCGTACAGTCTTTGGTTTAAAACCTAATTTATTGGGAGCCCCGGCGGTGCAGTGGTTTAGCGCTGCCTGCAGCCTGGGGTGTGATCCTGGAGACCTGGGATCGAGTCCCATGTCAGGCTTCCTGCGTGGAGCCTGCTTCTCCCTCTGCCTGTGTCTCTGCCTCTCTCTCTCTCTCTCTCTGAGTAAATAAATAAATAAATAAATAAATAAATAAATAAATCTTAAAAATAAATAAATAAAATCTAATTTATCTGATACGACGATTGATATCCCAGCTTTCTTTTGATATCCATTTGCATGATACATGGTTCTTCACCCCCTCATTTTCAGTCTACAGATACATTTAGGTCTAAAATGAGTCTCTCTTAAAGAGCTTATGGATGGTCTTGCTTTTTTTTTTTAAATCTAATCTGGATACCCTGTATCTTTTAACTGGAGCATGTAGCCCATTCATGTTTAGAGTAACTATTGAAAGATATGAATTTAGTGCCATTGTATTACCTGTACAATCCCTGTTTCTGCAGATTATCTCCGTTTCTTTCTGGTCTGTGTTACTCTTGGTCTCTCTTTGCTTACAGAATCCCCCTTAATATTACTTTCAGGGCTGGCTTTGTGGTCACATATTCTTTCAGTTTCTGTCTGTCTTGGAAGCTCTTCATCTCTCCTTCCATTCTGAATGACAACCTTGCTGGATTCAGTATTCTTGGCTGCATGTTTTTCTCATTTGGTATACTGAATATATCATGCCAGCCCGTTCTGGACTGCCAGGTCTCTGTGGAGAAGTCTGTTGTCAATCTGATATTTCTCCCTCTGTATGTTAGGAATCTCTTTCTGGACCTGCTTTCAGGATTTTCCCTTTATCTCTGAAATTCTCAAGCTTCATTATTCTATGTCAGGGTGTTGATCTATTTTTATTGATTTTAGGAGGGGTCCTCTCTACCTTTTGGATATGAATGCCTGTTTCCTTCCCCAGATTAGGAAAGTTCTCAGTTATGATTGTCTCAAATATATCCCCTGCCTCCCCCTCATTCCCACGCGCTGTGTGTCAGGAATTCCAATAATTCAGATCTTTGTTTTTTTAAATAGCATTATTTATGCCCATGAGGAGCCTCTCCTCATGGGCTATTAGTTGTTTTTCTCTCTTTTCTTCAGCTAACTTTCTTCCATCAACTTGTCTTCTATGTCACTTTTTCTCTCTTCTGCCTTATTTACCCTAGCTGTTAGAGCAACCAGTTTAGACTGCATCTCAGAGTATTTTAAAATTTGGCCTTATTAGATCTCATTTCTGCAGTAAGAGAATCTCTAGAGTCTTTTATGCTTTTTTTGAAGTCCAGCTAATCACTTTATAATTGTTATCCTGAATTCCATCTGATATTTTACTTAAATTCATATCCATTAGATCTGTGGCAGAGAATATTCCCTCTTGTTCTTACTTTTGTTGTGAATTCCTCCTTCTAGTCATTTTGTCCAGGGAAAAATGGCTGTATGAGTCAACAGAACTAAAATTTTCAACAATGACCCAAGCAAAATACACACTAGAAGAATCTGAAGAGGTTAGGAACCAGGAAAGAAAAGAAAAAAGACAAAGAAACACACACACACACACACACACACACAAAAAAAAAAAAGAAAAGAAAAGAAAAAAGGGGAGGAGAGAATATAACCTCACAGTGGAAAAAACAGGGTGATCCACTTGGTCCTGTGTATTTTGGTCTATATGTTAGAAGATACTAAATTCTAAAGTTATAAAGAAAACAAACAAATATATATATATATATATTTTATAAATATATATTTATTATATATATTACATATATTTTATAAAAACGAAATTGAATAGAGTCAAAGGAAGCCAAAAATGAAAAACATATCTGTAACATGTAATTGTAAAATATGAAAGTTTAAAAAAAGATTTAAAAAGAAAAAGTGGATTAAAAAAACTAGTTGAAATGGGAAAAAAGAAAAAAAGTAAAATTTTGAACTGAAAGACCAACAAATCATAAGAGAAAACCTTGAGTTCTTTCTGTATATTATTTTACCCTCCCACTGGAGTTTTCCAGTCCTGGTTGGTCAGTAAACTTGCTGTTCCCGTGTTCTTTCAGCCAGTATTCTGGGGTCTGGGAGGTGTGCTGTGCTGGTTCTCAGGTGTCTGTGCCTGGGCAGAGTTGCCCACCCCTTGCCAGGGAGCTGGGCTCAGTATAAGCTGTTTGCTGTGTGTGGCTTTTGTTCCCTGAAGGCTTTCCACACCACTTCAGAGGGTGGAAATAAAAATGACTGGCCCCCATCTCCAACCCCAGAGCTGAAAGATCGTGGTGTGTGCCAAACTCTACAGACTGCTATGGTGCCCACCCACTCACATCCTCCAGGGGGAAGATGGAGGGACACTGATTTGTGTGATTTGCAGGGCTCTGGCAGGGAGAGCTCCCCCCGCTAGTGCATGCAACTGCACGCCCCCTCCTAGAGGAAGGAGAGGGTCATCCTGTTTCTGTCCATTGCAGGAGTGTTCACAGAGTGTTCATCTGGTTGAGTGTGCACCCGCTCTGCCTTTCCTGAAAGAAGACGGAGGGTTGCTGCGTTCCCATCCTTTTCAGGGGCCCAACACCCAGAGCAGTCACCCAAGCCAGCCTTGGTTCCTTGTTTAGGGCAAAACAAGCTGAGGGTCCCCTCCCTGGTTCAGTCATTTAAAGCTGTTTCCCTGCAGCAATGCTTGTAATTCCTGCCAGCTGAGACACTCCTGTTCTTTCTGCACTTCCAGGGATATTGATACCCCACTGTCCCACCTTTAATTCTGCCCCCACTTCACCACTGAGTATCTTTCAGGCAGGGAAGTCTCTCACAGGAGCATATTTCTAAAGGTCACAATTTTGAGCTCCAGGGTCACATCACTTTCCAGTACCAGCTTACATAGGCTCCTCCACACCCCCACACTATTTATCTTCCAGTATGGCCCCTCCGTTTCTCTTCTCCACACTCCTACCTTGCAAAAAATGGTCACTTTTTTATTTGTTTTTTTAAGATTTAGATTTATTTATTTACTTATGAGAGAGAGAGAGAGAGAGAGAGAGAGGCAGAGACATAGTGAGAGGGAGAAGCAAGCTCCATGACAGGAGCCCAATGTGGGACTCGATCCCGGGACTCCAGGATCGCGCCCTGGGCCAAAGGCAGGCGCCAAACCACTGAGCCACCCAGGGATCCCCTCACTTTTCTATTTGTATTGTTCCAGCCATTCTTTCCTTACATCTCAGGTTGAATACATAGTTTTCAGGATGATTTGAGAGTTATCTAGCTAAATAAGGGGACGAGATGAAAGGAAGATCCCTCCCCTTTTGCCATCTTGCCTCTTCCAATTAATTTAATTTAAATATAAAATTAAAAATGGATCTTCCAAACCAGGAAAAAAAATTACATTGGCTATTTGGGATGTTCTGTGGTCCCATATAAATTTTAGCATTATTTGTTTGCCTTCTGTGAAGAGTACTATTTGTATTTTGATTTGGATTGTGTTACATCTGTAGATTGCTTTGGGTAGTAAGGACATTTTGAAAATATTAATTCCTCTGATCCATAAGCAGGGCCTATCATTCCATTTGTTTTGTTTTCAGTTTCATTCATCAGTGTTTTATTGTTTTCAGAGTATAGGTTTTTTACCTCCTTGGTTAAATGCATTCTTAGCCTCGGCCCCGGCGCCCCGACTAGACTAGCGGGGGGAGGCAGAGGCGGTCTCGGGTCCCCTGTAGGCTCCGCGGAGGGCGGGCCTCTGTGTGGCAGGTCTGCGGGGGGCGTGGCGGGGGCGGGGCGGGAGCTTGCCCAGGCGCCTGAGCCCGAGCGTGACCTGAAGGGGGCCAGGGCGTGGCCGCAGGAGGAGCTGTGCGCAGATGCGGCGACCTGGGCACGGCAGGAGGTTGCGCGGCCGCGCCCCCAGTCCAGGCCCGCGGTTCCCCGCGGTTCCCCGCGGTTCCCCGCGCTCCGGGCTCGCGGCAGCGGCTCTGCAGGCCTCGGCCCCCGGCGCGCAGGTCAGCGTGGGCCCCGGGAGGCGTGACGGGCCCCGGGGTGGCTGTGCGAGAGGCATCTGGCCCTCGCTGGTGGCGCGGCGGGTGCCTGGGAGGGACCGGAGGGGGACAGTGAGTCTTGGGGGCCGCATGGAGGCGCCCCCGTGGCGAGCCCGGCGGACACCCTTTGGGCCGCCAGGGTGCCGGGCAGAGGGCTGCGCGGGGGAGGAGTGGTGGCACCTGTTCTCGGAGGGGGGCGGCGGCGGGGCCTCCTACGTGTCAGGTCAGGTCTCACAGGAGCGGCTCAGGGAGGGTGTGGGGCCCCTCCACCGGGGCTCGGGGAGGTGCCGCCGAACCCATCCGCGGCTGCTCAGAGGGGTTAGGATGCAGGCACCTTGCGATGTCAGGGCAGGGCCTTGGGGCGGTGGCTTGAGGGCCTGGGCTGCTGGGCCCCCCCAGGCCCCCCAAGGCCCTTGGCTGTTCCTCCTCCCCCCACCCCCTCCCCGCTCTCAGGTCCCTCCCTAAGCTCCCCAGCCTGGCCGGCAGCATGCCCCCCTCCCCCTTGGTCCCTTTCAGGTGAATATGGCTACCTCTGAAATTGTTGAATTTTGAAATCGTTCCCCTTTCTGCACATCCTGTCCAGTATTTGTGGTTTCCTGTCTGGCCAATGTTCCCCATTCTCACCGGTGTAAGGTGGGATTTCGTTGTGCTTTTGACGTGTGTTTCCCTGATGGAAATAACAGTGATGCGGCGCATTTTCTCATGGGCTTGTCGGCCACGTCGACGTCTTGCTCTGTGCCATTTCGGTTCGTGTCTTTTGCCCATTTCCGGATTGGATGGTTGGTTTCTCTGCTGTTGAGTTGAATGGGTTCTTTAGAGATCGTGGATGCTGGCCCTTTATCTGACGGGTCATTTGCACGTAGCTTCTCCCATTCTGGAGGTTGTCTGTTGGTTTTGTTGAGTGTCTCTTTGGCTGTGCGGAAGCTTCTCATCCCGATGAAGTCCCAATAGTTCATCTTTGCTTTTGTTTTCTGGCCTTCACGGGTGTATCTTGCAAGAAGTTACTGTGGCCAAGTTCGGGAAGGACGTTGCCTGTGTTCTCCCCTAGGGTTTTGAGGGAATCTCATCTCACATTTACATCTTTCATCCATTTTGAGTTTTATCTCTGTGTATGGTGTGAGAGAATGGTCCAGTTTCATTCTTTTGCATGTGGCTGTCCAACGTTCCCAGCAGCCTTTAGTGAGGAGGCTGTCTTTTTTCCAGTGGATGGTCTCTCCTGCTTGGTCGAATATATGGTCCTGACCGTAGAGTTGAGGGTCCACTTCTGGATTTCTCTCTTCTGTCCCATTGATCCGTGTGTCTGTTTTTCTGCTAGTAGCACACTGTCTTGATGAGCACAGCTTTGTAGCACAACCTGAAGTCCGGCGTTGTGATGCCGCCAGCTGTGGTTTTCTTTTCTAATATTGCCCTGGGCATTCGGGGTCTTGTCTGATTCCACACTAATCTTCAGATGATTTGTGGCAACTCTCTGAAGGGAGCCTTTGGTATTTTTGATGATAGGGATTGCAATCAATGTGTAAATTGCCCTGGGTCAGTCACGTTGACATTTTCCCAATATATGAATTCTTCCAATCCAGGAGCATGGGATAGTTTTCCATCTCTTAGTGTCCTCCTCAATTTCTTTCAGATGTGTTCCGTGGTTTTTCGGGTAGAGATCCTTTACCTCTTTGGTTAGGTGTATTCCTGGGTATCTCATGCTTTTGGGTGCAGTTGTCACTGGAACCGACTCCTTAATTTCTCTTTCTTCAGAGTCATCGTTGGCGTATAGAGAGGTGACTGATTTCTTGGCATAGATTTAGGATCCTGCCACGCTGCCGAATTTGCTGTATGAGTTCTACGATCTTGGGGTGGAGTCTTTTGGGTTTTCCGGGTACAGTACCATGCATGCCATCGGTGAAGAGGGCAAGTTTGACTACTTCTTTGCCAATGTGAATGCCTTTTATTTTTTCTGTCGCTTGATTGCTGAGGCCGAGATGTCTAGTAGTATGTTGAGAAGACGTGGTGAGGGTGGACATCCCTGTCTCTCGTTCCTGATGTTCGAAGAAAGGCTCCCAGTGTTTCCACATTGTGGATGATAATTTGCCACGGGCTTTTCGTAGATGGATTTGAAGATGCTGAGGGACGTTCCCTCTATCCCTGTACTCTGAAGGATCTGTACTCTTGGATCTGCCATGGATGCCGTATTTTGTCAAATGCTTCCTCTGCGTCTCTTGAGAGGATCATCTGGTTCTTGTTTTCTCTCTTGCAGATCTGATGAAGCCCATCGAGTGTTCTCCGAGTGCTGAAGCAGCCTTGCACCCTGGCGATTAACCCCACTGGGTCGTGGTGAGTAACTTCTTAATCATGTCCCGTCGGATCCTGTTGGCTCATATCTTGTGGAGAAGGTGTGCGTCCGCCTTAATCAGGGACATCGGTCCAGCATTGTCCCCTTTTGGGGTCTTGGGTTTTGGAGTTAAGGTGATGCTGGCCTCCAAGAACGAGCTTGGAAGTATTCCATCTCTTTCTATCTTTCGGAGCAGCTTTAGTAGCATAGGTAGTCTTTCTTCTTGAAGCGCTGGATAGAATTCCCCTGGGAAGCCATCTGGCCCTGGACTTTTGTGTCTTGGGAGGTTTGTGTGTTTGTTTATAGGTTTCTTTCTTATTGGAGGTCATTTTGCCAACATCGAGTGTAACTCCCCCAGTGTTCATCGCATCAAGTGCCCCCCTCTGTGCCCGTCACCCAGTCAACCCCGCCCCCCGCGTTCCTCCCTTTCTTCCACCCCTTGTTCATTTCCCAGGGTTAGGAGTCTCTCCTGTTCTGTCTCCTTTTCTGCCATCTCCCACTCATTTTTTTCTTCTTTCTCCTCTGTTCCCTTTCACTATTTTTTTCATACTCCCCAAAAGAACGAGACCATAGAATGTTTGTCCTTCGCCGACTGCCTTCTTTTTCTTTGACTCAGCCATAATACCCTCTGGTTCCATCCACATCGAAGCAAATGGTGGGTGTTTGTCGTTTCTGATGGCTGAGTAATCTTCCATCGTGTACAGAGACCACTCGCCCTCCTTATCCATTCATCTTTCGATGGGCACCGAGGCTCCTTCCGCAGTGTGGCTATCGTGGGCATTGCAACTCGAAACCTCAGGGTGCACGTGTCCCGGTGTTTCCCCGCATCTGTATCTTTGGGGTACATCTCCACCAGTGCACCCCCATGCTGGATCGCAGGGCAGATCCGTTGTTACCTCTCTGAGGCACCTGCACACGGTTTTCCAGGCGTGGCTGCATCAGGTCACATTCCCACCAGCAGTGCAAGAGGGTTCCCTTTTCGCCACATCCTCGCCGACCTTCGCTGTTTCCTATCTTGTTAACGTTCACCGCAGTCGCTGGTGTGTCAGGTGGGATCTCGTGGTGCTTTTGACCCATATCTCCCTGACGGCCAGTGATGCGGAGCATTGTCTCACGTGCTTGTCGGCCATGCCTAGTCTTCCTCTGTGACATTTCCATTCATGTCTCTTGCCCGTCTTCCGGATTGGATCGTTGGTCTCTTTGCTGTGGAGTTGCAGAAGTTCTTCAGAGATCTTGGATGCTGGCCCTTTACCTGACAGGGTCATTTGCACATGTCTTCTCCCACTCTGTGGGTTGGCTTTGAGTTTTGTCGGGTGTTTCTTTTGCTGTGTGGAACCTGCTCATCTTGGTGAAGTCCCAGCAATCCTTTTCTTCGCTCTTGTTTCTCTGGCCTTCGTGGCTGATGTCATTTCTACGAAGTTGCTGTGGCCCAGTTCAAGAAGGGTGTTGTTGCCTTTGTCCTGCCCTAGGATTTTGATGGACTCTTGTCTTGCAAAATTGAGATCCTTCGTCCATTTTGAGTTTATCCTTGTGTATGGTGTGAGAGGAATGGTCCAGTTTCATTCTTCTGCGTGTGGCTGTCCAGTGTTCCCAGCAGCATTTATTGAAGAGACTGTCTTTTCTTTTTCCCCGTGCATGGTCTTTCCTGCCTGGCTGAATATTAGTTGCCCATAGAGTTGAGGGTCCACCTCTGGATGCTCTCTTCTGTTCCATTGATCGGCGTGTCTGTTTTTGTGCCAGTATCCCACTGTCTTGCCCGTCACAGCTTCGTGGCACAACGTGAAATCCGGCATTGTGCTGCCCCCGCAGTGGTTTTCTTGGCGACTCTTCCCGTGGCCGTTCGGGGTCTTTTCGCATTCCACACCAGCCTTCAGAGGACTTGCTCCAGCTCTCTGAAGAGAGTCCGTGCTATTTCTGACAGGGATTGCATTAGTTGTGTACATTGCCCTGGGTCACGTTGACATTTTCCCCAATATCAATTCTTCCAACCCAGGAGCGTGGAACCCTTTTCCATCTCTTTGTGTCTTCCTCAGTTTCTTTCTGACGTGTTCCACAGTGTTTCAGGAAGCCACCCGGCCCTAGACTTTTGTGTCCTGGGAGGTCTTTGATGATGACTGCTTTAATTTCCTCCCTGGATATTGACCTGTTGGGGTTTTCTGTGTCTTCCTGTTCCGTTTTTGGTAGTTTGTGGTTTTCCGGAAATGCGTTCGTTTCTTCTCGATTGCCCAATTTATTGGCGTATAGCTGCTCAGGATGAGTTTTTCAGATCGCTTGTATTTCCTACGTGGTGGTGGTGATCTCTCCTTTCTCATTCGTGTTTTTGTTAATTGGAGTCTTTTCTCTCTTCTTTTAATAAGGCTGGCTTCATGGTTTTTCTCTCTCTTATTGGTTCTTTCAGAGGTCCACCACCTGGTTTTGTGGATGTGTTTCCTCAGTTCTTCTGCTCTCTATTTCATTGAGTTCTGCTCGAATTTTTATTAACCGTCGTCGTCTGCTGGGTGAAGGTTTCATTTGCTGGTCCTTCTCCAGCTCCTTTAGGTGCCAGGTTAGTTTTCGTATTTGAGTTCTTTCCAGTGTTTGGATTGATGCTTGTATTGCGATGTCTTTCCCCTATTTGGGACCGCTTTTGCTGTATCCCAGAGATTCTGAACGGTTGGTTGTATCTTCGTTCTCATTGGTTTCCGTGAATTTTCTTAATTCTTCTCTGATGTCCTGGTTGACCCTTTCACCTTTTAGCAGGATGGTCCTTAACCTGCACGTGTTTGAAATCCTTGCAAACTTCTTGTGGTTGAGCTCTAGTTTCAGAGCATTATGGGCTGAAAATATGCAGGGGACGATCCCAAAGTTTTGGTATCGATTATGACCTGATTTGTGACCCAGTATGTGGTCTCTTCTGGACACAGTTCCACGTGCAATTGAGAAGAATGTGAATTCAGTTGCATTTGCATGTAAAGTTCTGTAAATATCTGTGAGATCCACCTGGTCCACTGTATCCTTTAGTGCTCTTGTTTCTTTGGAGATGCTGTGCCTGGAAGACCTGTCAATTGCAGAAAGCGCCGTATTCGAGTCTCCAAGTAAAAGGGTATTATTATCTAAGTATGTCTTAACTTTGCTTAGCGATTGATTGATATCCGTGGCAACTCCCACATTCAGGGCATAGATACCCACGATCGTTAGTTAGGTCGTCTTGTTGGATAGATCCCTTACGTACGATCTAGTCTAGTGATTGTGTGAGGTTTCCCACATAGAGTGTCATGTCCTCTGTGAAGAGTAGAGTTTGACTTCTTTGCCGATCCGGATGCCTTTTTTTTCTGTTTCGGAATGTCGCTGGGAAAGCGAGGACCACTACTATTCTGCCGAACGAGAGTGTTGAGGGTGGACACCCTGTCGTGTTCCTGACCTTAAGGGAAAAGCTCCAGGTTTTTCCCAATGAAGAGCACGTTCCCTCTCAGGGTCGTTTGTACATGGGTTTTATGATAATTGAGGTTTTTTTCCCAGTATGCGTACCCAGCAGAAGGTTTTCATCATGAAAGGATGGTCTATTTGGTCAAATGCTTTTTCTGCATCTATTGAGAGAATCCTACGGTTCTCATCCTTTGTTTCATTAACGTGGAGAGGGAAGGAGAGACAGAACTGGAGGGATGGACAGACACAGGGAGGGGGACACAGACAGGGAGGGAGAGATAGGGATGGGGAGGGAGAGACAGAGAGATGGTGAGGGAGAGACCGAGACAAGGAGGAAGAATGAGGAAGGGAGGGAGAGAGCCAGACATGGAAGGAGAGTCAGAGAGACAGGGAGGGAGAGACAGAGACAGAGAGACACCGAGAGCCCGGGAGGGATACACTGAGAGACAGGGAGGAAGAGTCAGAGAGAAAGGGAGGGAGACTGAGACACAGAGAGGGGAACACAGAGACAGGATGGAGAGAACGAGACGGAGTGAGAGACTGGGAGACACGAAGGGAGACACACAGAGACTGGCAGAGAGACAGAGACGCAAAGAGAGACAGAGACACAGGAAGGGAGAGTCGGCGAGACAGGGAGCGAGAGTCAGAGAGAGGGCGGGAGAGGAGACGGGGTGGGGGGCAGGGCGGGGACAGACTGAGATGGGGCAGCGGGGAGAGACAGACACAGACACAGGGAAGAGAGTCAGAGAGACAGGGATGGAGAGACAGAGACAGCGAGGGAGATACAGAAAGACAGGCAGGGAGAGGCAGGGAAACAGGTAGGGAGACACCGAGAGCCTGGGAGGGAGAGACCGAGACACAGAGAGAAGGAGGGTGAGATCTAGACACCGTTGGAGAGACAGAGAGGGAGGGAGACCGAGACACAGGGAGGGACAGACCCAGAGACAGGGAGGGAGAGACCGAGAGACAGGCGGGGGGAGACAGAGAGACAGGGAGTGAGAGCCAGAGCCATGGAGGGAGACCGAGATACAGTGAGGGAGAGGCCGAGAGACAGGATGAGAGAGAGACAGGGATGGAGACACACAGACAGGGAGGGACAGATGGAGACGGGTGGCGAGAGACAGGGATGGAGAGACCGAGGCAGGGAAGGAGAGACAGAAGTGGAGGGATGGACAGAGACAGGGAGGGAGAGATAGATAGAGGTGGGCAGGGAGACGGAGAGAAAGCGAGGGGGAGACCGAGAGACAGGGAGGGAGAGAGAGATGGAGACAGGGAGGAGTGACTGAGACGACGGGGGTGAGAGATCGAGATGGGGGAGAGACACAGGACAGGGAAGGAAGGATCCAGAGACAGGGAGGGACAGACAGACCAAGAGACAGAGAGGGAGAGATGAGACAGAGGGGAGAGACCAAGGTGCAGGGAGGGAGACCGAGAGACAGGAGGGGAGAGTCAGAGACAGGGAGGGAGGAGACAGCGAGACAGAGACAGGATGGAGAGAATGAGACAGGGAGGGAGACAAGTGAGAGTCCGAGAGACAAGAAGGTAGGCACAGAGACAGGGAGAGAGAGACAGCGAGGGACAGGCCATGATAGGCAGTAAGAGAAGAAAGACTGGGAGGGACACAGAGACTGGGAGGGCGAGGGAGAGAGAGAGAGATGGGGGTGGGGGCAGAGGCAGAGAGACTGGGAGGGAGACAGGGCCAGACCGGGAGGGAGAGCGAGGGAGACAGTGAGGGAGAGACAGAGACCGGGACGGAGGGACAGGGATGGAGACACAGAGCCAGAGAGAGGCTCCGTGCCTCCGTGAGCAGGTGTCCCTCGGGACTGAGCCGGGGCGCAAGGCCTCGGCCCCGGCGCCCCGACTAGACTAGCGGGGGGAGGCAGAGGCGGTCTCGGGTCCCCTGTAGGCTCCGCGGAGGGCGGGCCTCTGTGTGGCAGGTCTGCGGGGGGCGTGGCGGGGGCGGGGCGGGAGCTTGCCCAGGCGCCTGAGCCCGAGCGTGACCTGAAGGGGGCCGGGGCGTGGCCGCAGGAGGAGCTGTGCGCAGATGCGGCCACCTGGGCACAGCAGGAGGTTGCGCGGCCGCGCCCCCAGTCCAGGCCCGCGGTTCCCCGCGGTTCCCCGCGCTCCGGGCTCGCGGCAGCGGCTCTGCAGGCCTCGGCCCCCGGCGCGCAGGTCAGCGTGGGCCCCGGGAGGCGTGACGGGCCCCGGGGTGGCTGTGCGAGAGGCATCTGGCCCTCGCTGGTGGCGCGGCGGGTGCCTGGGAGGGACCGGAGGGGGACAGTGAGTCTTGGGGGCCGCATGGATGCGCCCCCGTGGCGAGCCCGGCGGACACCCTTTGGGCCGCCAGGGTGCCGGGCAGAGGGCTGCGCGGGGGAGGAGTGGTGGCACCTGTTCTCGGAGGGGGGCGGCGGTGGGGCCTCCTACGTGTCAGGTCAGGTCTCACAGGAGCGGCTCAGGGAGGGTGTGGGGCCCCTCCACCGGGGCTCGGGGAGGTGCCGCCGAACCCATCCGCGGCTGCTCAGAGGGGTTAGGATGCAGGCACCTTGCGATGTCAGGGCAGGGCCTAGGGGCGGTGGCTTGAGGGCCTGGGCTGCTGGGCCCCCCCAGGCCCCCCAAGGCCCTTGGCTGTTCCTCCTCCCCCCACCCCCTCCCCGCTCTCAGGTCCCTCCCTAAGCTCCCCAGCCTGGCCGGCAGCATGCCCCCCTCCCCCTTGGTCCCTTTCAGGTGAATATGGCTACCTCTGAAATTGTTGAATTTTGAAATCGTTCCCCTTTCTGCACATCCTGTCCAGTATTTGTGGTTTCCTGTCTGGCCAATGTTCCCCATTCTCACCGGTGTAAGGTGGGATTTCGTTGTGCTTTTGACGTGTGTTTCCCTGATGGAAATAACAGTGATGCGGCGCATTTTCTCATGGGCTTGTCGGCCACGTCGACGTCTTGCTCTGTGCCATTTCGGTTCGTGTCTTTTGCCCATTTCCGGATTGGATGGTTGGTTTCTCTGCTGTTGAGTTGAATGGGTTCTTTAGAGATCGTGGATGCTGGCCCTTTATCTGACGGGTCATTTGCACGTAGCTTCTCCCATTCTGGAGGTTGTCTGTTGGTTTTGTTGAGTGTCTCTTTGGCTGTGCGGAAGCTTCTCATCCCGATGAAGTCCCAATAGTTCATCTTTGCTTTTGTTTTCTGGCCTTCACGGGTGTATCTTGCAAGAAGTTACTGTGGCCAAGTTCGGGAAGGACGTTGCCTGTGTTCTCCCCTAGGGTTTTGAGGGAATCTCATCTCACATTTACATCTTTCATCCATTTTGAGTTTTATCTCTGTGTATGGTGTGAGAGAATGGTCCAGTTTCATTCTTTTGCATGTGGCTGTCCAACGTTCCCAGCAGCCTTTAGTGAGGAGGCTGTCTTTTTTCCAGTGGATGGTCTCTCCTGCTTGGTCGAATATATGGTCCTGACCGTAGAGTTGAGGGTCCACTTCTGGATTTCTCTCTTCTGTCCCATTGATCCGTGTGTCTGTTTTTCTGCTAGTAGCACACTGTCTTGATGAGCACAGCTTTGTAGCACAACCTGAAGTCCGGCGTTGTGATGCCGCCAGCTGTGGTTTTCTTTTCTAATATTGCCCTGGGCATTCGGGGTCTTGTCTGATTCCACACTAATCTTCAGATGATTTGTGGCAACTCTCTGAAGGGAGCCTTTGGTATTTTTGATGATAGGGATTGCAATCAATGTGTAAATTGCCCTGGGTCAGTCACGTTGACATTTTCCCAATATATGAATTCTTCCAATCCAGGAGCATGGGATAGTTTTCCATCTCTTAGTGTCCTCCTCAATTTCTTTCAGATGTGTTCCGTGGTTTTTCGGGTAGAGATCCTTTACCTCTTTGGTTAGGTGTATTCCTGGGTATCTCATGCTTTTGGGTGCAGTTGTCACTGGAACCGACTCCTTAATTTCTCTTTCTTCAGAGTCATCGTTGGCGTATAGAGAGGTGACTGATTTCTTGGCATAGATTTAGGATCCTGCCACGCTGCCGAATTTGCTGTATGAGTTCTACGATCTTGGGGTGGAGTCTTTTGGGTTTTCCGGGTACAGTACCATGCATGCCATCGGTGAAGAGGGCAAGTTTGACTACTTCTTTGCCAATGTGAATGCCTTTTATTTTTTCTGTCGCTTGATTGCTGAGGCCGAGATGTCTAGTAGTATGTTGAGAAGACGTGGTGAGGGTGGACATCCCTGTCTCTCGTTCCTGATGTTCGAAGAAAGGCTCCCAGTGTTTCCACATTGTGGATGATAATTTGCCACGGGCTTTTCGTAGATGGATTTGAAGATGCTGAGGGACGTTCCCTCTATCCCTGTACTCTGAAGGGTTTGGATCTGCCATGGATGCCGTATTTTGTCAAATGCTTCCTCTGCGTCTCTTGAGAGGATCATCTGGTTCTTGTTTTCTCTCTTGCAGATCTGATGAAGCCCATCGAGTGTTCTCCGAGTGCTGAAGCAGCCTTGCACCCTGGCGATTAACCCCACTGGGTCGTGGTGAGTAACTTCTTAATCATGTCCCGTCGGATCCTGTTGGCTCATATCTTGTGGAGAAGGTGTGCGTCCGCCTTAATCAGGGACATCGGTCCAGCATTGTCCCCTTTTGGGGTCTTGGGTTTTGGAGTTAAGGTGATGCTGGCCTCCAAGAACGAGCTTGGAAGTATTCCATCTCTTTCTATCTTTCGGAGCAGCTTTAGTAGCATAGGTAGTCTTTCTTCTTGAAGCGCTGGATAGAATTCCCCTGGGAAGCCATCTGGCCCTGGACTTTTGTGTCTTGGGAGGTTTGTGTGTTTGTTTATAGGTTTCTTTCTTATTGGAGGTCATTTTGCCAACATCGAGTGTAACTCCCCCAGTGTTCATGGCATCAAGTGCCCCCCTCTGTGCCCGTCACCCAGTCAACCCCGCCCCCCGCGTTCCTCCCTTTCTTCCACCCCTTGTTCATTTCCCAGGGTTAGGAGTCTCTCCTGTTCTGTCTCCTTTTCTGCCATCTCCCACTCATTTTTTTCTTCTTTCTCCTCTGTTCCCTTTCACTATTTTTTTCATACTCCCCAAAAGAACGAGACCATAGAATGTTTGTCCTTCGCCGACTGCCTTCTTTTTCTTTGACTCAGCCATAATACCCTCTGGTTCCATCCACATCGAAGCAAATGGTGGGTGTTTGTCGTTTCTGATGGCTGAGTAATCTTCCATCGTGTACAGAGACCACTCGCCCTCCTTATCCATTCATCTTTCGATGGGCACCGAGGCTCCTTCCGCAGTGTGGCTATCGTGGGCATTGCAACTCGAAACCTCAGGGTGCACGTGTCCCGGTGTTTCCCCGCATCTGTATCTTTGGGGTACATCTCCACCAGTGCACCCCCATGCTGGATCGCAGGGCAGATCCGTTGTTACCTCTCTGAGGCACCTGCACACGGTTTTCCAGGCGTGGCTGCATCAGGTCACATTCCCACCAGCAGTGCAAGAGGGTTCCCTTTTCGCCACATCCTCGCCGACCTTCGCTGTTTCCTATCTTGTTAACGTTCACCGCAGTCACTGGTGTGTCAGGTGGGATCTCGTGGTGCTTTTGACCCATATCTCCCTGACGGCCAGTGATGCGGAGCATTGTCTCACGTGCTTGTCGGCCATGCCTAGTCTTCCTCTGTGACATTTCCATTCATGTCTCTTGCCCGTCGTCCGGATTGGATCGTTGGTCTCTTTGCTGTGGAGTTGCAGAAGTTCTTCAGAGATCTTGGATACTGGCCCTTTACCTGACAGGGTCATTTGCACATGTCTTCTCCCACTCTGTGGGTTGGCTTTGAGTTTTGTCGGGTGTTTCCTTTGCTGTGTGGAACCTGCTCATCTTGGTGAAGTCCCAGCAATCCTTTTCTTCGCTCTTGTTTCTCTGGCCTTCGTGGCTGATGTCATTTCTACGAAGTTGCTGTGGCCCAGTTCAAGAAGGGTGTTGTTGCCTTTGTCCTGCCCTAGGATTTTGATGGACTCTTGTCTTGCATAATTGAGATCCTTCATCCATTTTGAGTTTATCCTTGTGTATGGTGTGAGAGGAATGGTCCAGTTTCATTCTTCTGCGTGTGGCTGTCCAGTGTTCCCAGCAGCATTTATTGAAGAGACTGTCTTTTCTTTTTCCCCGTGCATGGTCTTTCCTGCCTGGCTGAATATTAGTTGCCCATAGAGTTGAGGGTCCACCTCTGGATGCTCTCTTCTGTTCCATTGATCGGCGTGTCTGTTTTTGTGCCAGTATCCCACTGTCTTGCCCGTCACAGCTTCGTGGCACAACGTGAAATCCGGCATTGTGCTGCCCCCGCAGTGGTTTTCTTGGCGACTCTTCCCGTGGCCGTTCGGGGTCTTTTCGCATTCCACACCAGCCTTCAGAGGACTTGCTCCAGCTCTCTGAAGAGAGTCCGTGCTATTTCTGACAGGGATTGCATTAGTTGTGTATATTGCCCTGGGTCACGTTGACATTTTCCCCAATATCAATTCTTCCAACCCAGGAGCGTGGAACCCTTTTCCATCTCTTTGTGTCTTCCTCAGTTTCTTTCCGACGTGTTCCACAGTGTTTCAGGAAGCCACCCGGCCCTAGACTTTTGTGGTCCTGGGAGGTCTTTGATGATGACTGCTTTAATTTCCTCCCTGGATATTGACCTGTTGGGGTTTTCTGTGTCTTCCTGTTCCGTTTTTGGTAGTTTGTGGTTTTCCGGAAATGCGTTCGCTTCTTCTCGATTGCCCAATTTATTGGCGTATAGCTGCTCAGGATGAGTTTTTCAGATCGCTTGTATTTCCTACGTGGTGGTGGTGATCTCTCCTTTCTCATTCATGTTTTTGTTAATTGGAGTCTTTTCTCTCTTCTTTTAATAAGGCGGGCTTCATGGTTTTTCTCTCTCTTATTGGTTCTTTCAGAGGTCCACCACCTGGTTTTGTGGATGTGTTTCCTCAGTTCTTCTGCTCTCTATTTCATTGAGTTCTGCTCGAAGTTTTATTAACCGTCGTCTTCTGCTGGGTGAAGGTTTCATTTGCTGGTCCTTCTCCAGCTCCTTTAGGTGCCAGGTTAGTTTTCGTGTTTGAGTTCTTTCCAGTGTTTGGATTGATGCTTGTATTGCGATGTCTTTCCCCTATTTGGGACCGCTTTTGCTGTATCCCAGAGATTCTGAACGGTTGGGTGTATCTTCGTTCTCATTGGTTTCCGTGAATTTTCTTAATTCTTTTCTGATGTCCTGGTTGACCCTTTCACCTTTTAGCAGGATGGTCCTTAACCTGCACGTGTTTGAAATCCTTGCAAACTTCTTGTGGTTGAGCTCTAGTTTCAGAGCATTATGGGCTGAAAATATGCAGGGGACGATCCCAAAGTTTTGGTATCGATTATGACCTGATTTGTGACCCAGTATGTGGTCTCTTCTGGACAAAGTTCCACGTGCAATTGAGAAGAATGTGAATTCAGTTGCATTTGGATGTAAAGTTCTGTAAATATCTGTGAGATCCACCTGGTCCACTGTATCCTTTAGTGCTCTTGTTTCTTTGGAGATGCTGTGCCTGGAAGACCTGTCAATTGCAGAAAGCGCCGTATTCGAGTCTCCAAGTAAAAGGGTATTATTATCTAAGTATGTCTTAACTTTGCTTAGCGATTGATTGATATCCGTGGCAACTCCCACATTCAGGGCATAGATACCCACGATCGTTAGTTAGGTCGTCTTGTTGGATAGATCCCTTACGTACGATCTAGTCTAGTGATTGTGTGAGGTTTCCCACATAGAGTGTCATGTCCTCTGTGAAGAGTGAGAGTTTGACTTCTTTGCCGATCCGGATGCCTTTTTTTTCTGTTTCGGAATGTCGCTGGGAAAGCGAGGACCACTACTATTCTGCCGAACGAGAGTGTTGAGGGTGGACACCCTGTCGTGTTCCTGACCTTAAGGGAAAAGCTCCAGGTTTTTCCCAATGAAGAGCACGTTCCCTCTCTGGGTCGTTTGTACATGGGTTTTATGATAATTGAGGTTTTTTTCCCAGTATGCGTACCCAGCAGAAGGTTTTCATCATGAAAGGATGGTCTATTTGGTCAAATGCTTTTTCTGCATCTATTGAGAGAATCCTACGGTTCTCATCCTTTGTTTCATTAACGTGGAGAGGGAAGGAGAGACAGAACTGGAGGGATGGACAGACACAGGGAGGGGGACACAGACAGGGAGGGAGAGATAGGGATGGGGAGGGAGAGACAGCGAGATGGTGAGGGAGAGACCGAGACAAGGAGGAAGAATGAGGAAGGGAGGGAGAGAGCCAGACATGGAAGGAGAGTCAGAGAGACAGGGAGGGAGAGACAGAGACCGAGAGACACCGAGAGCCCGGGAGGGATACACTGAGAGACAGGGAGGAAGAGTCAGAGAGAAAGGGAGGGAGACTGAGACACAGAGAGGGGAACACAGAGACAGGATGGAGAGAACGAGACGGAGTGAGAGACTGGGAGACACGAAGGGAGACACACAGAGACTGGCAGAGAGACAGAGACGCGAAGAGAGACAGAGACACAGGAAGGGAGAGTCGGCGAGACAGGGAGCGAGAGTCAGAGAGAGGGCGGGAGAGGAGACGGGGTGGGGGGCAGGGCGGGGACAGACTGAGATGGGGCAGCGGGGAGAGACAGACACAGACACAGGGAAGGAGAGTCAGAGAGACAGGGATGGAGAGACAGAGACAGCGAGGGAGATACAGAAAGACAGGCAGGGAGAGGCAGGGAAACAGGTAGGGAGACACCGAGAGCCTGGGAGGGAGAGACCGAGACGCAGAGAGAAGGAGGGTGAGATCTAGACACCGTGGGAGAGACAGAGAGGGAGGGAGACCGAGAGACAGGGAGGGACAGACCCAGAGACAGGGAGGGAGAGACCGAGAGACAGGCAGGGGGAGACAGAGAGACAGGGAGTGAGAGCCAGAGCCATGGAGGGAGACCGAGATACAGTGAGGGAGAGGCCGAGAGACAGGATGAGAGAGAGACAGGGATGGAGACACACAGACAGGGAGGGACAGATGGAGACGGGTGGCGAGAGACAGGGATGGAGAGACCGAGGCAGGGAAGGAGAGACAGAAGTGGAGGGATGGACAGAGACAGGGAGGGAGAGATAGATAGAGGTGGGCAGGGAGACGGAGAGAAAGCGAGGGGGAGACCGAGAGACAGGGAGGGAGAGAGAGATGGAGACAGGGAGGAGTGACTGAGACGACGGGGGTGAGAGATCGAGATGGGGGAGAGACACAGGACAGGGAAGGAAGGATCCAGAGACAGGGAGGGACAGACAGACCAAGAGACAGAGAGGGAGAGATGAGACAGAGGGGAGAGACCAAGGTGCAGGGAGGGAGACCGAGAGACAGGAGGGGAGAGTCAGAGACAGGGAGGGAGGAGACAGCGAGACAGAGACAGGATGGAGAGAATGAGACAGGGAGGGAGACAAGTGAGAGTCCGAGAGACAAGAAGGTAGGCACAGAGACAGGGAGAGAGAGACAGCGAGGGACAGGCCATGATAGGCAGTAAGAGAAGAAAGACTGGGAGGGACACAGAGACTGGGAGGGCGAGGGAGAGAGAGAGAGATGGGGGTGGGGGCAGAGGCAGAGAGACTGGGAGGGAGACAGGGCCAGACCGGGAGGGAGAGCGAGGGAGACAGTGAGGGAGAGACAGAGACCGGGACGGAGGGACAGGGATGGAGACACAGAGCCAGAGAGAGGCTCCGTGCCTCCGTGAGCAGGTGTCCCTCGGGACTGAGCCGGGGCGCAAGGCCTCGGCCCCGGCGCCCCGACTAGACTAGCGGGGGGAGGCAGAGGCGGTCTCGGGTCCCCTGTAGGCTCCGCGGAGGGCGGGCCTCTGTGTGGCAGGTCTGCGGGGGGCGTGGCGGGGGCGGGGCGGGAGCTTGCCCAGGCGCCTGAGCCCGAGCGTGACCTGAAGGGGGCCGGGGCGTGGCCGCAGGAGGAGCTGTGCGCAGATGCGGCGACCTGGGCACGGCAGGAGGTTGCGCGGCCGCGCCCCCAGTCCAGGCCCGCGGTTCCCCGCGGTTCCCCGCGGTTCCCCGCGCTCCGGGCTCGCGGCAGCGGCTCTGCAGGCCTCGGCCCCCGGCGCGCAGGTCAGCGTGGGCCCCGGGAGGCGTGACGGGCCCCGGGGTGGCTGTGCGAGAGGCATCTGGCCCTCGCTGGCGGCGCGGCGGGTGCCTGGGAGGGACCGGAGGGGGACAGTGAGTCTTGGGGGCCGCATGGAGGCGCCCCCGTGGCGAGCCCGGCGGACACCCTTTGGGCCGCCAGGGTGCCGGGCAGAGGGCTGCG
Organism: Canis lupus baileyi; assembly: GCF_048164855.1. Lineage (NCBI taxonomy): Eukaryota > Metazoa > Chordata > Mammalia > Carnivora > Canidae > Canis > Canis lupus. Next base: position 24,832,142 of record NC_132857.1, on the reverse strand, counting down.
CGGGGGAGGAGTGGTGGCACCTGTTCTCGGAGGGGGGCGGCGGCGGGGCCTCCTACGTGTCAGGTCAGGTCTCACAGGAGCGGCTCAGGGAGGGTTTGGGGCCCCTCCACCGGGGCTCGGGGAGGTGCCGCCGAACCCATCCGCGGCTGCTCAGAGGGGTTAGGATGCAGGCACCTTGCAATGTCAGGGCAGGGCCTTGGGGCGGTGGCTTGAGGGCCTGGGCTGCTGGGCCCCCCCAGGCCCCCCAAGGCCCTTGGCTGTTCCTCCTCCCCCCACCCCCTCCCCGCTCTCAGGTCCCTCCCTAAGCTCCCCAGCCTGGCCGGCAGCATGCCCCCCTCCCCCTTGGTCCCTTTCAGGTGAATATGGCTACCTCTGAAATTGTTGAATTTTGAAATCGTTCCCCTTTCTGCACATCCTGTCCAGTATTTGTGGTTTCCTGTCTGGCCAATGTTCCCCATTCTCACCGGTGTAAGGTGGGATTTCGTTGTGCTTTTGACGTGTGTTTCCCTGATGGAAATAACAGTGATGCGGCGCATTTTCTCATGGGCTTGTCGGCCACGTCGACGTCTCGCTCTGTGCCATTTCGGTTCGTGTCTTTTGCCCATTTCCGGATTGGATGGTTGGTTTCTCTGCTGTTGAGTTGAATGGGTTCTTTAGAGATCGTGGATGCTGGCCCTTTATCTGACGGGTCATTTGCACGTAGCTTCTCCCATTCTGGAGGTTGTCTGTTGGTTTTGTTGAGTGTCTCTTTGGCTGTGCGGAAGCTTCTCATCCCGATGAAGTCCCAATAGTTCATCTTTGCTTTTGTTTTCTGGCCTTCACGGGTGTATCTTGCAAGAAGTTACTGTGGCCAAGTTCGGGAAGGACGTTGCCTGTGTTCTCCCCTAGGGTTTTGATGGAATCTCATCTCACATTTACATCTTTCATCCATTTTGAGTTTTATCTCTGTGTATGGTGTGAGAGAATGGTCCAGTTTCATTCTTTTGCATGTGGCTGTCCAACGTTCCCAGCAGCCTTTAGTGAGGAGGCTGTCTTTTTTCCAGTGGATGGTCTCTCCTGCTTGGTCGAATATATGGTCCTGACCGTAGAGTTGAGGGTCCACTTCTGGATTTCTCTCTTCTGTCCCATTGATCCGTGTGTCTGTTTTTCTGCTAGTAGCACACTGTCTTGATGAGCACAGCTTTGTAGCACAACCTGAAGTCCGGCGTTGTGATGCCGCCAGCTGTGGTTTTCTTTTCTAATATTGCCCTGGGCATTCGGGGTCTTGTCTGATTCCACACTAATCTTCAGATGATTTGTGGCAACTCTCTGAAGGGAGCCTTTGGTATTTTTGATGATAGGGATTGCAATCAATGTGTAAATTGCCCTGGGTCAGTCACGTTGACATTTTCCCAATATATGAATTCTTCCAATCCAGGAGCATGGGATAGTTTTCCATCTCTTAGTGTCCTCCTCAATTTCTTTCAGATGTGTTCCGTGGTTTTTCGGGTAGAGATCCTTTACCTCTTTGGTTAGGTGTATTCCTGGGTATCTCATGCTTTTGGGTGCAGTTGTCACTGGAACCGACTCCTTAATTTCTCTTTCTTCAGAGTCATCGTTGGCGTATAGAGAGGTGACTGATTTCTTGGCATAGATTTAGGATCCTGCCACGCTGCCGAATTTGCTGTATGAGTTCTACGATCTTGGGGTGGAGTCTTTTGGGTTTTCCGGGTACAGTACCATGCATGCCATCGGTGAAGAGGGCAAGTTTGACTACTTCTTTGCCAATGTGAATGCCTTTTATTTTTTCTGTCGCTTGATTGCTGAGGCCGAGATGTCTAGTAGTATGTTGAGAAGACGTGGTGAGGGTGGACATCCCTGTCTCTCGTTCCTGATGTTCGAAGAAAGGCTCCCAGTGTTTCCACATTGTGGATGATAATTTGCCACGGGCTTTTCGTAGATGGATTTGAAGATGCTGAGGGACGTTCCCTCTATCCCTGTACTCTGAAGGGTTTGGATCTGCCATGGATGCCGTATTTTGTCAAATGCTTCCTCTGCGTCTCTTGAGAGGATCATCTGGTTCTTGTTTTCTCTCTTGCAGATCTGATGAAGCCCATCGAGTGTTCTCCGAGTGCTGAAGCAGCCTTGCACCCTGGCGATTAACCCCACTGGGTCGTGGTGAGTAACTTCTTAATCATGTCCCGTCGGATCCTGTTGGCTCATATCTTGTGGAGAAGGTGTGCGTCCGCCTTAATCAGGGACATCGGTCCAGCATTGTCCCCTTTTGGGGTCTTGGGTTTTGGAGTTAAGGTGATGCTGGCCTCCAAGAACGAGCTTGGAAGTATTCCATCTCTTTCTATCTTTCGGAGCAGCTTTAGTAGCATAGGTAGTCTTTCTTCTTGAAGCGCTGGATAGAATTCCCCTGGGAAGCCATCTGGCCCTGGACTTTTGTGTCTTGGGAGGTTTGTGTGTTTGTTTATAGGTTTCTTTCTTATTGGAGGTCATTTTGCCAACATCGAGTGTAACTCCCCCAGTGTTCATGGCATCAAGTGCCCCCCTCTGTGCCCGTCACCCAGTCAACCCCGCCCCCCGCGTTCCTCCCTTTCTTCCACCCCTTGTTCATTTCCCAGGGTTAGGAGTCTCTCCTGTTCTGTCTCCTTTTCTGCCATCTCCCACTCATTTTTTTCTTCTTTCTCCTCTGTTCCCTTTCACTATTTTTTTCATACTCCCCAAAAGAACGAGACCATAGAATGTTTGTCCTTCGCCGACTGCCTTCTTTTTCTTTGACTCAGCCATAATACCCTCTGGTTCCATCCACATCGAAGCAAATGGTGGGTGTTTGTCGTTTCTGATGGCTGAGTAATCTTCCATCGTGTACAGAGACCACTCGCCCTCCTTATCCATTCATCTTTCGATGGGCACCGAGGCTCCTTCCGCAGTGTGGCTATCGTGGGCATTGCAACTCGAAACCTCAGGGTGCACGTGTCCCGGTGTTTCCCCGCATCTGTATCTTTGGGGTACATCTCCACCAGTGCACCCCCATGCTGGATCGCAGGGCAGATCCGTTGTTACCTCTCTGAGGCACCTGCACACGGTTTTCCAGGCGTGGCTGCATCAGGTCACATTCCCACCAGCAGTGCAAGAGGGTTCCCTTTTCGCCACATCCTCGCCGACCTTCGCTGTTTCCTATCTTGTTAACGTTCACCGCAGTCGCTGGTGTGTCAGGTGGGATCTCGTGGTGCTTTTGACCCATATCTCCCTGACGGCCAGTGATGCGGAGCATTGTCTCACGTGCTTGTCGGCCATGCCTAGTCTTCCTCTGTGACATTTCCATTCATGTCTCTTGCCCGTCTTCCGGATTGGATCGTTGGTCTCTTTGCTGTGGAGTTGCAGAAGTTCTTCAGAGATCTTGGATGCTGGCCCTTTACCTGACAGGGTCATTTGCACATGTCTTCTCCCACTCTGTGGGTTGGCTTTGAGTTTTGTCGGGTGTTTCTTTTGCTGTGTGGAACCTGCTCATCTTGGTGAAGTCCCAGCAATCCTTTTCTTCGCTCTTGTTTCTCTGGCCTTCGTGGCTGATGTCATTTCTACGAAGTTGCTGTGGCCCAGTTCAAGAAGGGTGTTGTTGCCTTTGTCCTGCCCTAGGATTTTGATGGACTCTTGTCTTGCATAATTGAGATCCTTCATCCATTTTGAGTTTATCCTTGTGTATGGTGTGAGAGGAATGGTCCAGTTTCATTCTTCTGCGTGTGGCTGTCCAGTGTTCCCAGCAGCATTTATTGAAGAGACTGTCTTTTCTTTTTCCCCGTGCATGGTCTTTCCTGCCTGGCTGAATATTAGTTGCCCATAGAGTTGAGGGTCCACCTCTGGATGCTCTCTTCTGTTCCATTGATCGGCGTGTCTGTTTTTGTGCCAGTATCCCACTGTCTTGCCCGTCACAGCTTCGTGGCACAACGTGAAATCCGGCATTGTGCTGCCCCCGCAGTGGTTTTCTTGGCGACTCTTCCCGTGGCCGTTCGGGGTCTTTTCGCATTCCACACCAGCCTTCAGAGGACTTGCTCCAGCTCTCTGAAGAGAGTCCGTGCTATTTCTGACAGGGATTGCATTAGTTGTGTATATTGCCCTGGGTCACGTTGACATTTTCCCCAATATCAATTCTTCCAACCCAGGAGCGTGGAACCCTTTTCCATCTCTTTGTGTCTTCCTCAGTTTCTTTCCGACGTGTTCCACAGTGTTTCAGGAAGCCACCCGGCCCTAGACTTTTGTGGTCCTGGGAGGTCTTTGATGATGACTGCTTTAATTTCCTCCCTGGATATTGACCTGTTGGGGTTTTCTGTGTCTTCCTGTTCCGTTTTTGGTAGTTTGTGGTTTTCCAGAAATGCGTTCGCTTCTTCTCGATTGCCCAATTTATTGGCGTATAGCTGCTCAGGATGAGTTTTTCAGATCGCTTGTATTTCCTACGTGGTGGTGGTGATCTCTCCTTTCTCATTCATGTTTTTGTTAATTGGAGTCTTTTCTCTCTTCTTTTAATAAGGCGGGCTTCATGGTTTTTCTCTCTCTTATTGGTTCTTTCAGAGGTCCACCACCTGGTTTTGTGGATGTGTTTCCTCAGTTCTTCTGCTCTCTATTTCATTGAGTTCTGCTCGAAGTTTTATTAACCGTCGTCTTCTGCTGGGTGAAGGTTTCATTTGCTGGTCCTTCTCCAGCTCCTTTAGGTGCCAGGTTAGTTTTCGTGTTTGAGTTCTTTCCAGTGTTTGGATTGATGCTTGTATTGCGATGTCTTTCCCCTATTTGGGACCGCTTTTGCTGTATCCCAGAGATTCTGAACGGTTGGGTGTATCTTCGTTCTCATTGGTTTCCGTGAATTTTCTTAATTCTTTTCTGATGTCCTGGTTGACCCTTTCACCTTTTAGCAGGATGGTCCTTAACCTGCACGTGTTTGAAATCCTTGCAAACTTCTTGTGGTTGAGCTCTAGTTTCAGAGCATTATGGGCTGAAAATATGCAGGGGACGATCCCAAAGTTTTGGTATCGATTATGACCTGATTTGTGACCCAGTATGTGGTCTCTTCTGGACAAAGTTCCACGTGCAATTGAGAAGAATGTGAATTCAGTTGCATTTGGATGTAAAGTTCTGTAAATATCTGTGAGATCCACCTGGTCCACTGTATCCTTTAGTGCTCTTGTTTCTTTGGAGATGCTGTGCCTGGAAGACCTGTCAATTGCAGAAAGCGCCATATTCGAGTCTCCAAGTAAAAGGGTATTATTATCTAAGTATGTCTTAACTTTGCTTAGCGATTGATTGATATCCGTGGCAACTCCCACATTCAGGGCATAGATACCCACGATCGTTAGTTAGGTCGTCTTGTTGGATAGATCCCTTACGTACGATCTAGTCTAGTGATTGTGTGAGGTTTCCCACATAGAGTGTCATGTCCTCTGTGAAGAGTGAGAGTTTGACTTCTTTGCCGATCCGGATGCCTTTTTTTTCTGTTTCGGAATGTCGCTGGGAAAGCGAGGACCACTACTATTCTGCCGAACGAGAGTGTTGAGGGTGGACACCCTGTCGTGTTCCTGACCTTAAGGGAAAAGCTCCAGGTTTTTCCCAATGAAGAGCACGTTCCCTCTCTGGGTCGTTTGTACATGGGTTTTATGATAATTGAGGTTTTTTTCCCAGTATGCGTACCCAGCAGAAGGTTTTCATCATGAAAGGATGGTCTATTTGGTCAAATGCTTTTTCTGCATCTATTGAGAGAATCCTACGGTTCTCATCCTTTGTTTCATTAACGTGGAGAGGGAAGGAGAGACAGAACTGGAGGGATGGACAGACACAGGGAGGGGGACACAGACAGGGAGGGAGAGATAGGGATGGGGAGGGAGAGACAGCGAGATGGTGAGGGAGAGACCGAGACAAGGAGGAAGAATGAGGAAGGGAGGGAGAGAGCCAGACATGGAAGGAGAGTCAGAGAGACAGGGAGGGAGAGACAGAGACCGAGAGACACCGAGAGCCCGGGAGGGATACACTGAGAGACAGGGAGGAAGAGTCAGAGAGAAAGGGAGGGAGACTGAGACACAGAGAGGGGAACACAGAGACAGGATGGAGAGAACGAGACGGAGTGAGAGACTGGGAGACACGAAGGGAGACACACAGAGACTGGCAGAGAGACAGAGACGCGAAGAGAGACAGAGACACAGGAAGGGAGAGTCGGCGAGACAGGGAGCGAGAGTCAGAGAGAGGGCGGGAGAGGAGACGGGGTGGGGGGCAGGGCGGGGACAGACTGAGATGGGGCAGCGGGGAGAGACAGACACAGACACAGGGAAGGAGAGTCAGAGAGACAGGGATGGAGAGACAGAGACAGCGAGGGAGATACAGAAAGACAGGCAGGGAGAGGCAGGGAAACAGGTAGGGAGACACCGAGAGCCTGGGAGGGAGAGACCGAGACGCAGAGAGAAGGAGGGTGAGATCTAGACACCGTGGGAGAGACAGAGAGGGAGGGAGACCGAGAGACAGGGAGGGACAGACCCAGAGACAGGGAGGGAGAGACCGAGAGACAGGCAGGGGGAGACAGAGAGACAGGGAGTGAGAGCCAGAGCCATGGAGGGAGACCGAGATACAGTGAGGGAGAGGCCGAGAGACAGGATGAGAGAGAGACAGGGATGGAGACACACAGACAGGGAGGGACAGATGGAGACGGGTGGCGAGAGACAGGGATGGAGAGACCGAGGCAGGGAAGGAGAGACAGAAGTGGAGGGATGGACAGAGACAGGGAGGGAGAGATAGATAGAGGTGGGCAGGGAGACGGAGAGAAAGCGAGGGGGAGACCGAGAGACAGGGAGGGAGAGAGAGATGGAGACAGGGAGGAGTGACTGAGACGACGGGGGTGAGAGATCGAGATGGGGGAGAGACACAGGACAGGGAAGGAAGGATCCAGAGACAGGGAGGGACAGACAGACCAAGAGACAGAGAGGGAGAGATGAGACAGAGGGGAGAGACCAAGGTGCAGGGAGGGAGACCGAGAGACAGGAGGGGAGAGTCAGAGACAGGGAGGGAGGAGACAGCGAGACAGAGACAGGATGGAGAGAATGAGACAGGGAGGGAGACAAGTGAGAGTCCGAGAGACAAGAAGGTAGGCACAGAGACAGGGAGAGAGAGACAGCGAGGGACAGGCCATGATAGGCAGTAAGAGAAGAAAGACTGGGAGGGACACAGAGACTGGGAGGGCGAGGGAGAGAGAGAGAGATGGGGGTGGGGGCAGAGGCAGAGAGACTGGGAGGGAGACAGGGCCAGACCGGGAGGGAGAGCGAGGGAGACAGTGAGGGAGAGACAGAGACCGGGACGGAGGGACAGGGATGGAGACACAGAGCCAGAGAGAGGCTCCGTGCCTCCGTGAGCAGGTGTCCCTCGGGACTGAGCCGGGGCGCAAGGCCTCGGCCCCGGCGCCCCGACTAGACTAGCGGGGGGAGGCAGAGGCGGTCTCGGGTCCCCTGTAGGCTCCGCGGAGGGCGGGCCTCTGTGTGGCAGGTCTGCGGGGGGCGTGGCGGGGGCGGGGCGGGAGCTTGCCCAGGCGCCTGAGCCCGAGCGTGACCTGAAGGGGGCCGGGGCGTGGCCGCAGGAGGAGCTGTGCGCAGATGCGGCGACCTGGGCACGGCAGGAGGTTGCGCGGCCGCGCCCCCAGTCCAGGCCCGCGGTTCCCCGCGGTTCCCCGCGGTTCCCCGCGCTCCGGGCTCGCGGCAGCGGCTCTGCAGGCCTCGGCCCCCGGCGCGCAGGTCAGCGTGGGCCCCGGGAGGCGTGACGGGCCCCGGGGTGGCTGTGCGAGAGGCATCTGGCCCTCGCTGGCGGCGCGGCGGGTGCCTGGGAGGGACCGGAGGGGGACAGTGAGTCTTGGGGGCCGCATGGAGGCGCCCCCGTGGCGAGCCCGGCGGACACCCTTTGGGCCGCCAGGGTGCCGGGCAGAGGGCTGCGCGGGGGAGGAGTGGTGGCACCTGTTCTCGGAGGGGGGCGGCGGCGGGGCCTCCTACGTGTCAGGTCAGGTCTCACAGGAGCGGCTCAGGGAGGGTTTGGGGCCCCTCCACCGGGGCTCGGGGAGGTGCCGCCGAACCCATCCGCGGCTGCTCAGAGGGGTTAGGATGCAGGCACCTTGCAATGTCAGGGCAGGGCCTTGGGGCGGTGGCTTGAGGGCCTGGGCTGCTGGGCCCCCCCAGGCCCCCCAAGGCCCTTGGCTGTTCCTCCTCCCCCCACCCCCTCCCCGCTCTCAGGTCCCTCCCTAAGCTCCCCAGCCTGGCCGGCAGCATGCCCCCCTCCCCCTTGGTCCCTTTCAGGTGAATATGGCTACCTCTGAAATTGTTGAATTTTGAAATCGTTCCCCTTTCTGCACATCCTGTCCAGTATTTGTGGTTTCCTGTCTGGCCAATGTTCCCCATTCTCACCGGTGTAAGGTGGGATTTCGTTGTGCTTTTGACGTGTGTTTCCCTGATGGAAATAACAGTGATGCGGCGCATTTTCTCATGGGCTTGTCGGCCACGTCGACGTCTCGCTCTGTGCCATTTCGGTTCGTGTCTTTTGCCCATTTCCGGATTGGATGGTTGGTTTCTCTGCTGTTGAGTTGAATGGGTTCTTTAGAGATCGTGGATGCTGGCCCTTTATCTGACGGGTCATTTGCACGTAGCTTCTCCCATTCTGGAGGTTGTCTGTTGGTTTTGTTGAGTGTCTCTTTGGCTGTGCGGAAGCTTCTCATCCCGATGAAGTCCCAATAGTTCATCTTTGCTTTTGTTTCTCTGGCCTTTGTGGGTGTATCTTGCATGAAGTTGCTGTGGCCAAGTTCGGGAAGGGTGTTGCCTGTGTTTTCCCCTAGGGTTTTGATGGAATCTCATCTCACATTTACATCTTTCATCCATTTTGAGTTTATCTTTGTGTCTGGTGTGAGACAGTGGTCCAGGATCACTCCTCTGCATGTGGCTGTCCAGCATTCCCACTGGCATTTATGGAAGAGACTTGTCTTTTTTTCCAGTGGATGGTCTCTCCTGCTTGGTCGAATATGTGGTCTTGACCACTGAGTGGAGGGTCCACTTCTGGATTCCTCTTCTGTTCCATTGATGGATGTGTCTGTTTTTGTGCCTGTACCACACTGTCTTGGTGAGCACAGCTTTGCAGTGCAACCTGAAATCCGGCATTGTACTGCCCCCCTCTGTGGTTTTCTTGGCTACTCTTCCTGTGGCCATTCGGGGTCCTTTCTGATTCCACACAAATCTTCAGATGATCTGTTCCAGCTCTCTGAAGAGAGTCCATGGTATTTTGATAGGGATTGCATTGTGTAAATTGCCCTGGGTCACGTTGACGTTTTCCCAATATTCATTCTTCGGATCCATGAGCATGGAATAGTTTGCCATCTCTTTGTGTCTTCCTCAGTCTCTTTCAGACGTGTTCTGTCATTTTTCGGATAGAGATCCTTGACCTCTTTGGTTAGGTTTATTCCTAGGTAGCGCATGCTTTCGGGTGCCATCCCAAATGGGGTTGACTCCTTAATTTCTCTTTCTTCAGTCTCATCGTTAGCGTCTAGAAAGGCCACTGGTTTCTGGGCATTGATTTCGTACCCTGCCACACTGCCGAATTTGCTGTATGAGTTCTAGCAGTCTTGGGGTCGAGTCTTTTGGGTTTTCCAGGTGTATGGTATCATGTCATCTGTGAACAGGGAGAGTTTGACTTCTTCTAGGCCGATTTGAATGCCTTTTATTTCTTTTTGTTGCCTGATTGCTGAGGCTATGACGTCTAGTGTTATGTTGAATTGCAGTGATGAGAGTGGACATCCCTGTCTCGTTCCTGATCTTCTTCGGGGAAAGGCTCCCAGCGTTTCCCCCTTGGGAATGATAATTTGCCGCGGGCTTTTCATAGATGGCTTTGAAGATGCTGAGGAATGTTCTCTCTATCCCTATACTCTGAAGCGTTTGGATCAGGAATGGATGCCGTATTTTGTCAAATGCTTTCTCTGCATCTATTGAGAGGATCATCTGGTTCTCGTTTTTTCTCTTGCAGATCTGATCAGTCACATGGAGTGTTTGACAAGTGTTGAACCAGCCTTGCATCCCGGGGATAAATGCTACCTGGTCACGGTGAGTAACTTCTCAATGTACCGTTGGATCCTATTGGCTCGTATATTGTTGAGAACGTTTGCATCCGTGTTCATCGGAGACATTGGTCTATAACTCTCCTTTTTGGTCGGGTGGGGTCTTTGTCTGCTTTTGGACTTAAGGTGATGCTGGCCTCATAGAACGAGTTTGGAAGTATTCCATCTCCAGAAGCTTCAGCTGGCCTCACTGTAGTCTCTTTGGCAGGCTCTTGATTTGGTTCAGGATGTTGCTCAGTGGCAAAAGTCATTTGCTCCACTGAGGCAGGTGGCGGCTCCGGCATGTGCGGGAACCCAATAGCATGCACCTGGGCGTGCTCTTCCTCCAGGGTGGCCACGGGTACAGGTAGCTCTTGCATGTCGGAACAGTGAGTCAGAGGTGTTACCACCACATGCATTGGTTTGGTCTGAGCAGCTGGCTTCTCGGCTCGAGCCATGACCAGCTCAATCACCTCTGGCCCTGAAGCTTTAGCAGGCCCCAAGGTAGGAGCTGGGGCCAGTTGTTGAGGTGGTTCAGGATATTGCACAGGGGTGGACACTATTTGCTCCACTGAGACGAGTGGCTGCTCCGGCATGTGGCAGACCCTGATAGCATGCGCTGGGACATGATCTACTGCGAGGGTGGCCAAGATTGCAGGTGGGTCCTCCTTTTTGGGAGAGTGAATCAGAGATTTGACCACCTCATGCATTGGCTTCAACTCAGCAGCTGGTATCTCTACTCTGGCCAAGCACTCAGCACCGACAGCCCTGCCCAGCTCGATCACCTCAGGCCCAGAAGCTTCATCAGGCCCCACCTTCAGAGCTGGGGTGGGCTGCTGACATGATGTTGCTCAGGGGCCAAAGCTGGTTGCTGCACTGAGGCAGGTGATTCCTTTGGCATGGCATGCCGGGGACATTGATAGTGGGCACCTGGGGGAGCTCTTGTTGCAGGGTGGCCAAGTGTGTAGGTGGCTCCTCCAGGTCGGGACAGTGAATCAGAGGTGTGACTGCCTTGTAAATTGACTTGGCCTCAGCAGCTAGCATCTCGGCTCGGGCCATGCACTCAGCACCAACTGCCATGCCCGGCTCAAACTGCTCAGGCCCATAAGTTTCAGCTTGCCCCAGTGTAGTAGCTCTGGCGGGCTCTTGATTTCGTTTAGGATGTTGCTCAGTGGCCGAAGTCGGTTGCTTCACTGAGGCAGGTGGCTGCTCTGTCATGTGGGGGATCCCGATAGCATGCCCCTTGGCATGCTCTTCCTCCAGGGTGGCCATGGGTACAGGTACTTTTTCACATTTGAAATACATTATTGCATATTTGCTTATGTTAAAAAAAAACTGTGTCCAAAACTTAGAGATTCTTATTTACTGATGCATTTAAATCTTTCTCATGATGATCTACGGCATTTAACATAGTAGTGAAATTGTTCGTATCTGTGCCTTCAGCAGCTTTTACTTCTGTACTTGTGGTGTTCCTGTTTATATCACTCGGATATCTTTTGAAAAACAATGACATACTTTAGAACCCTGAAGATTTCCCTGGTGGTTTTTTTTTTTTTAGTGTCATACATTTCCATTTATTGGACCTACTGAATACATCAGTTAAATGTTTGCTTATTTTACATAAAGGGCCCATTTTCTTTTTTTTTTGAATTTTTAATTTTTTTTTTAAATTTTTATTTATTTATGATAGTCACAGAGAGAGAGAGAGAGAGAGAGAGAGAGGCAGAGACACAGGCAGAGGGAGAAGCAGGCTCCATGCACCGGGAGCCCGATGTGGGATTCGATCCCGGGTCTCCAGGATCGCGCCCTGGGCCAAAGGCAGGTGCCAAACCGCTGCGCCACCCAGGGATCCCCAGAATTTTTAATTTTTTATTGGAGTTCAATTTGTCCACATATAGCACAACACCCAGTGCTCATCCCGCCAAGTGCCCCCCTCATTGCCCATCACCCAGTCACCCACCCCCACCCACTTCCCCTTCCACTACCCCTTGTTTGTTTCCCAGAGTTAGGTGTCTCCTGTTTTGTCACCCTCACTGATACTTTCACTCATTTTCTCTCCTTTGCCTTTATTCCCTTTCACTAATTTTTATATTTCCCAAATGAATGAGACCATATAATGTCTGTCCTTTTCCGATTGACTGTTTTCACTCAGCATAATACCCGGGACAGCTGCACCCCAATGTTTATAGCAGCAATGTCCACAATAGCCAAACTGTGGAAGGAACCTCGGTGTCCATCGAAAGATGATGGATCAAGAAGCTGTGGTCTGGCGGGAAGTCATGGCGGCTCACCTAAAGAAACGAGTGTACGACGAATTCACTAAGGAGGTCCAGCAACAACAGGAGGAAATTGCAACCAAGAAACTGCGATTGACAAAACCAAGTAAATCTGCAGCACTCCACGTAGATCTGTGTAAAGCTCCCTTCCCAGCGGATGCTTTGCAGTATCTACTCCAGTTTGCCAGAAAGCCTGTTGAAGCAGAAAGTGTGGAAGGAGTAGTTAGGATTCTCTTGGAACATTATTATGGAGAATGATCCATCTGTGAGACTGAAAATTGCATCATTGTTGGGTTTATTATCAAAGACTGCAGGATTTTCACCAGACTGCATTATGGATGATGCCAATAACATCCTGCAGAATGAAAAGTCTCATCAAGTCCTTGCTCAACTGTTGGACAGCTTGCTTGCAACTGGCACCAGACTCCCAGAGAATCAAGCTATCCAGATGGGATTAGTTGATGTAGCCTGGAAGCACCTCACAGATACGTCTCATGGTGTAAGAAATAAGTGCCTGCAATTACTTGGCAATCTTGGCTCTTTGGAGAAAAGTGTCACAAAAGATGGAGAAGGCCTAGCTGTCAGAGATGTCCAGAAGATGATAGGGGATTACTTCAGTGACCAAGACCCACGTGTCAGAACAGCAGCTATAAAAGCCATGTTGCAGCTTCATGAGAGAGGACTGAAATTACACCAAGCAATTTATAATCAGGCCTGTAAATTGTTGTCTGATGACTATGAACAAGGGCGCAGTGCTGCAGTCCAACTTATCTGGGTTGTCCGTCAGCTCTATCCTGAAAGCGTTGTCTCCATTCCTTCTCCTAATGAAGAAATTCGCTTAGTTGGTGATGCATTTGGAAAAATTTGCCCCATGGTCAATGATGGCTCCTGGGTGGTTCGAGTTCAGGCTGCAAAGCTGTTGGGCTCAATGGAACAAGTCAGTTCTCATTTCCTGGAGCAAACACTCGACAAGAAGCTCATGTCCGATCTCAGGAGAAAATGCACTGCACATGAACATGCCAAGGAACTTTACAGGTCAGGAGAGTTTTCCAGTGGCAGAAAGTGAGGAGGTGATGCTCCCAAAGAAGAAATAGATACAGGAGCTGTGAACTTGATTGAGTCAGGAGCTTGTGGAGCCTTTGTTCAGGGATTGGAAGATGAGATGTATGAGGTCCTCATTGCTGCTGTGGAGGCTCTCTGCGTGCTGGCCCAATCTTCACCTTCTTTTGCGGAGAAGTGCCGCCCTGATTTCCTGGTTGACATGTTTAATGATGAAATTGAGGAAGTACATCTGCAGCCCATACACAGCATGAGAAAAATTTCTAATAATATCACTCTCCGAGAGGATCAGCTTGACACTGTCCTGGCTGTGTTAGAGGATTCATCCAGAGATATTCGAGAGGCTCTTCATGAACTTTTATGCTGTACTAATGTTTCGACTAAAGAAGGGATTCATCTTGCACTGGCGGAGCTGCTGAAAAATTTAACCAAGTACCCTACTGATAGGGACTCTATATGGAAGTGCTTGAAGTTTCTGGGAAGTCGGCATCCAACCCTGGTGCTTCCCTTGGTGCCAGAGCTCCTGAGCACCCATCCGTTTTTTGACACAGCTGAACCAGACATGGATGAACCAGCTTACATTGCAGTTTTGGTTCTTATTTTTAATGCTGCTAAAACCTGTTCAACAATGCCAGCACTGTTCTCAGATCATACCTTCAGGCATTATGCCTACCTCTGAGACAGTCTTTCTCATCTTGTTCCTGCCTTAAGGTTACCAGGTAGAAAACTAGTGTCATCGGCCATTTCTCCCGGTATTGCGCCCCATGAGGACCCGTCCCATCAGTTCCTGCAGCAGAGCTCTGAAAGGGTGTACAGTCTTCAGAGCACCGGAACCCTCAGGGAACCCAGAAGCTGCTGGAGTTCACCATCCAGGATCTTCAAAAACGTGGAGAACTTCAGTCTGAACTAGCAGGAGTCGCTGCTAGGAGTTCTCGGCTACCTATCTTTGGTGTCAGCTTCTTCTCCTCAAGGCCTTGCAAGAAAAGCTCTGGAATGTGGCTGCCCCTTTATATTTGAAGCAGAGTGACTTGGCCTCCACAGCAGCAAAACAGATCATGGAAGAGACCTACCAAATGGAGTTCATGTACAGTGGTGTGGAGAATAAACAGGTGGTGATTATACATCACCTGAGGCTGCAGGCCAAAGCCTTGCAACTTATAGTAACAGCACGGACTACTCGAGGAGTTGACCCCTTATTTGGGATGTGTCAAAACTTTTTACAGGAAGTGGACTTTTTTCAGAGGTGTTTTATTGCGGATTTGCCCCACCTAAAGGACAGCTTTGTGGACAAACTTCTTGACCTTATGCCCCGACTCATGACATCCAAACCTGTGGAAGTGGTCAAAATTCTATGGACCATGCTGAGGCAGAGTACCTTCTTGCACCTCCCCCTTCCAGAGCAGATCCACACACTTCAGCCAGCATCATTGAGCCAGCAGGTGAGTCAGACAACCCCTTGCAGTTTACATCTGGATTGGTTGTGGCCCTGCATGTCGATGCGACCCTGGAAAATGTCCAGGACCCTCAGAGTGCTGTGAAGGTCCAGGTCTTCTATCCAGATGGCCAGGCTCAGATGATTCATCCTAAGCCGGCAGACTTGCAGAATCCTGGCCCAGGGCGCCACCGGCTTATCACTCAGGTGTACCCCTCCCATACTGCCTGGACAGAACCATGCCAGGTGGATGTGAGGCTGCTGCTGGCCTACAACTCCAATTCCCGCATTCCCAAATCCCCCTGGATTGACGGTGGCGAAGTGTCACCCCAGGTGGAAACCAGCATCGAGGGCACCATCCCCTTCAGCAAGTCTGTGAAAGTTTCCATAATGCCCAAACCTGCAAGGCGCTGAGTCACAAGCATTGTGTAGAGCTAAAGCTGAGAAAGACCTTCTTAGGTAGCAGAGTGAGCCCGAAGCCTAGAGCACTTCACCTGGAGCCGGCGTATGGGCATGAGCACCATCACCCTTATCGTCTCATCTGGTATCAAACACAAAATAAATTATTTTGCATTAAAAAAACAAAAACCTTCAAGTCCACACCTCTTCCTTCCCTGACTCCCCCCACCACCTCAATAAAGTTGAGAAAACAACAACAACAACAACAAGAATCTGTGGTCTATGATACAATGGAATATTACTCAGCCATTAGAAACGACAAATGCCATGAAAGGAGAGTGATGTTTGTCTACTTGTTGGGTTCATGTTGTTGTACGTGTGTGTGCAGCCAACCAGCAGTGCTCATTATGTACCAGATCATCTACTAAGAATAGTCTTTTACCCAAAACCAGGAAAGAGGAGAGAGAAAGAACTAGTTTTGAGAGCTTTTTGATTTGGAAAAAGCATTACAAAAATCACGATTTTCATTATACAGTAAGGGAGTAGCTTCCTTCATTCTCGTGAGGATTAACGATAGAGGGAGTCCTGTGAAATGAAGACCACTTTGTATTCCAATTTAATTTCTTGAATTTCTTAATTGTTTCCTTTTCTTTTTGGTTTTTACTGACATTCAAAAACTGAAAAACTTCTAGCTCATAACTTTGTTGCATTTCTAGGTCCTTGCAGCAACAAAAGGAGATTGTCATATTAGGACTAGAACTTTAAGTGAGTCCTAAAGTATTGGAAGAAAATTCTAAAATATACATTGAGGTTCTACAAGGAAAAGATTGAGTTTAAACAAAAGAGCCTGAGCTAATTCTTCCAGAAGGTTTGTTACTTTGAATTCAGAGCCCTTTTACAAGTATATTAGAAAAATAAGTAGTCCCACAGTATCAGTCGATTCATGTATAAATGAGAAGAGGGCTAACATTAATGAAACTACCTCTAAAGTAGTTGACTGCCAAGCTGATTGTTAAATTGGTTATTATGGAAACAGGAGAACCAACTCACACACTTAGAAATGAGGTCCCAGACTGGAAGCACTGGTAAATGTAGCTGCTCATAATCTAAGTTAAATAATTCCTTGACAATCTGAGTAGATCTATATCATCATGGTGGTCTTATATGTAATTTAGGGTGTTTAGTAGGAAATTATTGAATGGACTTCATGATTCTCTAGAGCTTATTTTTGAGAGGTGCTAGTGAATCAGGAGGGAAAAAAATAAATGCTCAAAAAAGTCCTATTGCCATCTTACACATTTGGGGAAACTGTAAGAATATGTCCAAAGAATCTTGGTCTTCAATACTTTTATATACAGTAATAACTAACACCATAAAATAGCACTTATTTAGATAGAATTGATGGTAGACGTGGCAGTACTACATCCTTTTCTACAATGTCTGAGTGTTTGTAGTACTTAAGACCTTTCCATCAGGCATCAACATTAAATATTGAATACCTCTAGAAAGTGTGAAAATAATTTTGTCTTTGGAAGTAGTTAACGTGCAGTTTTTCCGTGTGTCCCATTGGACTTTTCTAGTGATGATTCTCCTAGGATGCTTTATCAGTAGGTGTCTGGATTTTATGGACTAAAAAGGTGATATTTTCTTTTATAATTGAAATCTGTAAATTATCTTTATACTTAATTTTCTATGTCCATTCATAGCAAAAAGTAAGCAAAATATCCCAAGACAAAGAATGATGGTTCCCCCCCCACCAAACCTTGAGCATAACCGTTGAGGAACAAGAACTGTCGGAGATCTATGTGTGTGTATCTGTACATACATCCATGCATACATGGCAAGATTTAACAGAAATCACAATTCCGACATCATCTGTGGTTTATGTCACAGCTCTTCTCTGTCATCAGCCTCTGTTTTTCTCTTTGGGCTTTCGTTGAAAAATACTCAGCCTCATATCTTTTGCTCTGAGACTTTAACTGTAATCCTTGAATTCTTAATTTCAGTTCAGAAACCCTAGTCGTAGAACTCATGAGTCTCCAGATTTCCATGACTGTCACCAAAAATTGAAAATCCTATAGGTTTGCCTTTTTTTTTTTAAACTAAAGACTTAAAAGCAAGAAAAGAAAAAAAATGCTTCTTTCTGTCTTGACAAACATGAGGAAGAAACTGCAAACAGGAATACAGGTGGAAGCAACTCCTTCTGTAGCCTCCCCTTGTACTTTTAAAAGAGTTTTGTCATGGGGTTAATGATGGAGAAAGTTGACAACAGGCATTGTATATGTCTGCTGTTCGCAAACTGTATTGTGTGACCGTATTTTTTTCCCAGTCATTGAAAGGATTCTCCCAGTGTGATACCTCTTAATTTAAAGAAAAAAGTGTTTTTTTCTCCTGTAAAATAGTCATCATTTGGAACTGGAGGGTATTACGCTCAGTGAAGTAAGTCAATCGGAGAAGGGCAAACATTATAATGTCTCATTCTTTTGGGGCATATAAAAATAGTGAAAAGGAATAAAGGGGAAAGGAGAAAAAATGAGTGGGAAATATCAGAAAGGGAGACAGAACATGACAGACTCCTCACTCTGGAAAATGAACAAGGGGTGGAAGAAAAGGAGGTAGGGTGGGGGTGTGGGGTGACTGGGTGACGAACATTGAGGGGGACACTTGATGGGATGAGTGCTGGGTGTTATGCTATATGTTGGCAAACTGAACTCCAATAAAAAAAATCATCATTATTTTATGACATTTATAAAATGCAGTAAAAGATAAGGAAACCATCCTGAGAGGCAGGATGCCTCTCTCATTTGGCCAGCTTTTTAACATGTTCTACTTATTTTCCTCCCTTATTATTTAAGGCTTTTTTGTATGTATGCACTGTCTTTTTTATTGGCTATATTTTTGAGGAAGAAGCTCTTCAATTTACAGGTGCTGTATATTTTATAGTCATAAATTCATTGATTTCTAGAAATACACATTTGCTTCCATGTATCCATTAGAGTGCAACAATCCTGAACTCCTAGGGATTTTTCACTGATGAAAGTTGTTTTTATACTTCCCTGTTGTATTGAAGCAGGTCTGAAGACCAGGAAGAAAGCTGACTAGTGATCTGAATTGCAAAATGTTGAGAACTAACCAGTGGGTTGTCATGGTGCCTAATGACTCTTGTGTGTGTGTGTGTGTGTGTGTGCCTAATGACTCTTAAGTACAAAGGAAGTTTATTAATTATTTGAAGTAAAGACAACACAGTCATTTGTAGGAGATCCTTAGCTAGAAAGTTTTAATATTCTTTGAAGAAATCAATACAACCAAACCTTAGAAAGTTTTAGAAGTTACCAAAAAATCAAAACCTGAGCTGCAAAAAAGAAAAGTCATGTATCTGAGGTGACAAACGTAAGGGAAGCAAGCAAGTGCAGGAAAGCTGGAAGCTCTCGATTGGTTGTGGCCACAGAGAGTTTGGACAAGACAGCAGGATGTGCCACTTTTGTTTTGTAGGGAAGTGTCATTTGTGACCGTCATATTTGTAAATGGGTTTTCCGTTGGTTTTGGCGGCAACAATGTTTGCCACTCCTCTGGTCTAACTGGACCGAGACATCCCTCACTTCTATTACCGCTAGTCCATGTGTGCAGTGCTGTTGGTTGGCTTTGGAAATGTGAACTTTGTGGATAAAACAGGGAAGTTTCTCTGGCATCGAGTGGCACACAAGGCTCTGTAGGGATGGTGTGTGTGCATGCGTGCGCATGAGATACTCTCATAACAGGAAATATACAGTACTCAATTTCATCAACAGTAGCTCAAATTTAGTTACTGAAACAGGTTTCAATGAACATTGTATTCTCTGCTTCAGGTTTTTGTAGAAGTGACAAAATTGGACAGTGTAATACCGTAAAGAACTACAAATTCACTAGAATATAGCTGACCTCCCCGCAACGTGGGGATTAGGGGTCCCGACAGCATCCCCCAGCACAGCTGAAAATCCACGTATAATTTTTGATTCTGCCAAAACTTGACTGTTAGTTAGTAGCCCACTGTTGATTGGAACCTTACCGATGATATAACCAGTAGATTAATATGTATCTTACAATGAAGTGAGCTAGGGAAAAGAAAATGTTATTAAAATCATAAGGAAGAGGGGCGCCTGGGTGGTGCAGCCATTGGGCTCCTGGGCGATGCCGTCAGTTAAGTGCCTGACTCTTGGATTTGGCTCAGCTCATGATCTCATGGTCTCTGGATCAAGCCCTGCATCGGGACTCATGCTCAGCAGTGAGTCTACTTGGAATTCTCTCCCTCTGCCCCTCCAACTCGTGTACACACTCTTTCTCATTCTCTCTTAAATGACTAAATCTTTAAAAAAAGAAAATCATGGGAGTAAAGACATCTATGGTGCTGTACTGTATAAAGAAGTGGACCCATACAATGCAAACACATGTTGTTCAAGTAACAACTGTACTCTTACTATATATATATCCCACTTATTAAACTGTGATCATTAGACAGTCATCAGCAGTTGTCCCTAAGGTTAATGAGCTTTTTTTTCTCTCTCTCTCCTACTCCTAGTCTGCAGAACAGGAATGCTGCCCCTCTCTACTGCATTAGCAGGAAAAGATCTCTGAGGGCAATTTAGAAGACCTGGTGTCTGTTTCCACGATTGCCCTTTCCAAGCTGGGTCACCTTTCCTCACTCCATGGGGCCTTTGTTCTGTTATGTGTGCTTGAATAGCAGACAGTCGTCAACCAGTCTCATACAGTATAATCTAGTTGGAAATCTCTGAGCGCAGGACTTACACGACAGCCACCCCGCCCCGGATCCCCTGCCCTGTGTGCCCGCTCTTCGTGGTGCTCGCCACCTTGTGACATGTTACAGATTTATTCAGTCATTGTCTCTTCCACCTGCGGAGGAAGACCAAACCCTGTGGATGGGGGCAGTCGCCTGATGTGTTTTGCCCATCGCTGTGTCATCAGCGCCTGCGTCAGAGCGTGGCGGAAACCACATGAAGCTCGTGGTGAATGTTTCTGGAATGAGTTAGTTATTAGGATCCAAACTGTATTTCTGGGTAATAATTTAGAGATCACTAAAAACTAAGTTCCTATGATAAGGGTTTTAGGTGTCTGCCAGTCGGCTTTATGACGTTCTTTGGTTTGCATGAAAAACTCTATTCCTCCTACAGGATAGAATTCGAAGAGCAATTTATATTTAGAAGATGTTTATAATAAGCCTTATGGGCCCAGTTTATCGCAGTGATCTCTTGTTATTCAAATGCTATATTTTCTCTAATGTAGATTGTACGGTTGTGCCTGGGAGGCATGTGCACTGCATGAAAGTAGGATCTGTGAGGCCCTCTAGCCATCATCACACCATATGGCTATTCCTGTAGATACTTACTTAAACCACAAAATATTTGCACATTGCTTTCTTTCTTAGCAAGTAGAAAATATACATGATAATAAAAATGTTACCTGATAGAAGAAATTTAATTTATTCATTTCACAGTTAAGAGTCTGACAATGAGAGATCTGTCCTAAATGGCTACCTACTTATGCATCATGCTTATTATATGTGTCAGATTGAAATATTTCCCATAATCCTGGTAAGTTGAGGAGTAAGGCCCACCTGAGCGCGACCCGAACGCAAGGGCACGAGGCTTTGCACGAGGCGTGGTGCATGGCAATTGGTCTTTTCTGTTTATAGTCACTCCGGGGTGGGGGCCGGGTCTGGAGTGAGATCATCTCCTGTCCTGCCTTCCGTGCTGTTTGTAGGTGGACACCTCCCACATTTGTCATTCTCCCACTGAATTGTATATCCAACTACTCATGTAACCTCTCCTCCAGTTTCTGCAAATAAACATGATCTCACCACACATACTCCTCTGTATTCTTCACCCCTGTGACTTGACTGCAAGGCTGTCTTCCCAGTTAGCCTCCAGACCTCAGAGTTGTCTTTAATTCCTTGCTGTCTTTCAAACCCCCATCCAGTGCATCAGAAAAAAAAAACCTTTTATCTTGACCTTCAATATAGATCCAGAATCCAGCTGTTTTCTATTATCTCCACTGCTAGATACTAATTCAAGTGACCATCTTCTCTTGCCTGAATTCTTCAGAAGCCTTTTGTGGGGTTTTCCTGCCTTTCCCCATGCCCCGCTGTGAGATTCTACATGGAGCAGCCATCTCGATCCACTTAAAGCAAAAGTAAGATCCTATAACTCTTCTGAAACCATTTGAAGGCTCATTCAGCTCAGTCACTGTAAAAGCCAAAGTGGGGATGGTGGTCAAAAGGCCTACGTGATCTGTCTGCCCTTCCTTGTCTCTTTTATCACAACCTCTATGTCTGCCTTCCTGACCACTCTGCATCTTCCTTTACTGTTTCTCAGAAACCCATACAAGTTCCCACTCTTGGACTCATTCTAGCTCATTCCCTTGCCTAGAAAATTCTTTGACTTGAATTTCTCTTAGAGAGCCTTCACTTGCTTCAAGTCTTTTCCCAGAGGTAAACTGTTCATGAAGGCCTACATTGATCATTTATTCTAACTGTAAATCCCATCTCGCTGGCACCCCTCATTTCCGTTGTCCTGCTCCATTTTTTCTTTGCTACATGTCTCTTTCTAAAATGCGATGTGATGTTTTGTATTCGTTGCTAATTACTGGTTTCCCACTCTAGAAGCTTCACCAGAGCAGGCACTTTTGCATCTCTTTGTCTCTGCTGTACCCAATGAGGTGAAGACCATGCTTTACACAAGATAATAGCTTATTGAATAATTGAACAAATAAACTATGAGATACAGAATTTCCACTCACTCATTGGACAGATATATTGAGTGCCAATGATTGCAGTCCCTGTACCAGGCATTGCCATACAGTAGAAAGCAAAAGACCCATGTTCCCATGGAGCTTTCTCACGGCCTACTCAGAGGACAGTCACTTTAGAAATATTCATACTGACAAGTGCCTACAAGAAACGTGGGAAAGGTGCTATGAAAGAAAATGACAATGACCATAAAATATCATAATGGAGAGAACTAGCTCTTAAATTAGAGGTTCAGGGAAGACCCCGTTAAAGAAGTAACATATGTGATGAACGTTGTAAGGCTAAGGCTAAGTTCCTACATAGGAAATCTTAATAGCCATTGAGATGTTGAAGAATGTAAAAAAAATATTGATGGGAGTCTCCAAGATTGAGAAAGATTGAAAAAATGGTCAGGGAAGGTGGAACATAATGAATAGATAGATAGGAGAGCAGCATTAGATGTGACTAAAGTCAGCATGGACTAGATCACACCAGGATTTATTGGCTCAGAGGGTTTTGATTTCATCCAAGGTACAAAGAGAAGACTTTGAAGAGAACTAATAAGCAAAGTAACAACATAATGATGTTTGGGGCTTTCACTATTAGGCTACCTGTTGTGGGTTTGGGAACGATTCAGAAAAGAACAGTTAGGGACACCTGGTGTGGGGGGGATCAGTCGGTTGAGCCTTTGCCTTTCGGCTCAGGTCAGGATCCCTGCCCAGTGGGGCATCTGCTTCTCCCTCTGCCTCTGCCTCTCCCCGCTCCGACTCATGCACTCTCTCTCATGGTCTCTCTCAAAGAGGTAAAAGTCATCTTTAAAAAATTGAAAAGACTTGAGTTACAAGTGGGAAGGCTAGCCAGAATGCAATGATATTAGTTTTAGTGAGAGATGACAATGGGACATATAAATGTGACCTGGGTGCTGAATATAGAGAAGAAAATAATAAGATGGATGTAAAGTATATTTTAAATTAGAACGGTCATGGGTTAGATGTAGAAACAGATATGGCTGCCTGGTTTCAGTCATCAGCAAATGGATGGATACAGGTAGATAGAAATGTTGGGGTGAGAAACAGATAATAACATAATGAATCATTGACCACCTTTGTAGGGAGATGGGGATTAGGAAGCAGATGATCGGGATCCCTGGGTGGCTAAGCGGTTTGGTGCCTGCCTTTGTCCCAGGGCACGATCCTGGAGTCCCGGGATCGAGTCCCACGTCAGGCTCCCAGCATGAAGCCTGCTTCTCCCTCCTCCTGTGTCTCTGTCTCTCTCTTTCTCTCTCTATATCTATCATGAATAAATAAATCTTTTTAAAAAAAGGAGATGATAAAAAAATTAAGTCCATTGTTTGAGTTTAATCGGGTTCATTTTGATGATCATCCCATATTTTATACATGTTGTCCCATATTGTCCCAGAAGGCTCTGAAAGAGTGCCTGAGTCTCACAGTTTTGCGTGGAATGAACAACAGGCTAGACACTTCAGGCACGGAAAGCTTGTGAGATGGTGTGTAATATCCATCATCCTGAGTATCTCTTTTCATCCTCACACCAGTAAATGTCGAGTCCGTCTTCCTCAGTTCTCGTCTTCAGGGTCTCGGCTTGGAAAAATCTCCACCTGCTCCTCCTTTGTTTTGACTTTTGGTTGTGATTTTTTTTTTTGAGTCTGGGTAGACCAGATGGGACCAGGTGAGGAGCAAGGATTTGGCCTACAGCAAAGCTTGGGAAGGAATGTAAATATCGTGAGCCCCGAGAGAACAAAGCCCACAGCAGAATGTCCATGTGAATGAATCACCGACACGGCAAGCCTGGACACAGGACAGGGTAGGTATTCTAGGGGTCCAAACTTGGCAGGGGACACAATGAGAAATGGGGAAAGCATGCAGCTGCAAAAGGTGTCCCCATAACAGGACAGCCACAGGCAGAGGTGGTATTCAAGAGTTCAGATAAAGGGTGGCACCTCATTGTTTTGGAGAAACACACTGAGAATGCAGTTTGGGAAGCTAGGATTGTTAAGAGGCCCATGTGATGGAACAATCAGAATATCCTTGCAGAGCAGTTTCATCACTAGTGTTCAGTGCCCTTCTTGAATTCCTGGGTGAGACCAACACGTGCACCAGATGAAGCCAAGCCAAGCCCGAGGCAGTGACGTGTACAGACTGTCGATTATGGTATAGAATGATTCCTCCGGTGAGCCTTCACTCACATCTACTCCTGGGTCGAGCAGTTTCTTGTTGCCTCTGCTGCATTGTTAAGTTTGACACCCCATGGACTGGTGGTCTCATCATCGTCTCTTAGAGTTCGAAGACTCAGCCAAATGAATAGGTAACATCCTACTTGCTCTTCTCTTACTTTTAATCATAGTAGTTGCCTAAAAGGGTGACTCATGTATTCAAGGCCTTGAGGAGTCATTAGTGAGAAATTGAAACAAATGTGAAGATCCAGAAAGACCGTACCTTTCTGCTTCAAATTCCACGTGTCTGTTTCTCATTGACTTTGCGTGCTATCAAATCACAATGACTGAGGCTCCCCGGAACCATTGAGAAAAGTATCGTGTGTCATCTAAGCTGGGATGTATTTAAAACACTGCATTATCACTTTGCTAAATAAGATATGTTTTTTTTTTTCCACGTCTGAAGCTAGATGTGGTCAGATTCATCTACAAATTCCAAAGAACATTGCCTAATACCAGATACCATGAGCCTGTTTCAAAGCCAAGAGTGAATGATGTCTGGAATTTATGTCCCTGCCAGTTTCACACATATTGAAATGATATAGTTCCTAACAACATAGAGATTAGCTGTCACAGTCTTTAAGTGGCAGTTTGGTACAAAAGGACCATGGTTTTTGTCAGGTTTAATCTGATTGGTAGTGAACTGGAAGAGAGAGGCCAGGCAAAAGTTGGTGGAAACAGGCTTTTATTTTTATTTATTTATTTTGTTTGAAACAGGCTTTTAATGGGATGCGCTCCCTGGCTAGGTTCTGAGGCCCGCAGGGGAGAGAGAGCGAGGGGGGGAGTCACACCCAAGCAAACTGCAGGGGGGGTCTATAAAGAGTTTTCCTCTGGAAGATGGGGGCGGGGCGGCATTCCAATTAGGGCAAGGGTTACAGGTCTTTGGGTGCTCAGTTAGGGTAGGGCCGCAAGGCGGCCTTATTGGGAGGTTGCTGGCCTGGGGTCAGCCATTTTGAGGTCCCCAGTCTCCCCAGCCCAACATTCAGATCTTTTTGTTATGTTATAATGGGGCAATGATTCAGATCCGGCTGCTTCCTGCTGATTTAGGGGCGTCGTGGTGCCTGTCGGAGGTGGGCAGGCCAGCGTAGGGGTGTAAAACAAGTTGGTTGACTGATAACCGAGATCTTTCGCGGATTCCTTCCTTGATGATTCAGAGAGAGCAAGGGACCACCATTAATAGTATGCCAATGATTAGGAGTGGGCTTAGAGAGAGGAGGAGCCATATGGTTAGTGGGGTCTGCCACCATTGGGGTGTAGTTGGGTCGACAGGGTGATACTGTTTTTGGAGAGACTCACGAACTTTGGCGAGGACGTGGAGATTGCTTTCAACTACACCTGTTTCGTTGATGTAGTAGTAGCAATCTTCATTGAGACACATACAAGTTCCTCCTTTCTTGGCCGTGAGGAGGTCCAAGACACGTCGGTTCTGAAGAGCTACCTGGGCCACCGGGTTTATTTGGCGTTGTCGGGAAGCAAAAGACTCTGCCAAAGCCTCGATAGCCATTTGAAGCCTCTCGGATAGGTCCCTGGAGGAATCTACAGAGTAGAATAAGGGCCCCTTACCCAGTGGTCACCAGGGTTGAGGCCAGGGAGACCCTGACAACCAGTGGGAGAAAGATCACTCGTTTCTGCTTTTCCAGGGGGCTGATGAGGAGGGCTACTTCTGCCTGACTATAGATAGTTAATCGCGGAACTAGGGAGACAGTCAGGAGCGAGGCAGAGGTATTGAGAGATTGAGATAGGGTGCCATGGCACCAAAAGAATCAGGCAATAGCAGCATGATGAGAGGTGACGTTTGACCGGGTGACGTTGCACAGGGATGAGTTAGGGGCAGAATAACAGAAGGGGAATTGATGGTTGAGAGGGTCAGTAAATAGGGCAACATTAGTGAGAGAGGGATGAGGCAGGCACTGGAGGTGTGGGTGCGGGGCTGGTGCAGCTGAATGCACTTGGGGAGGGGAATGGCCACAAGGGGAGTTTTGCCTAAAGCGGCACAGATAAAACAGTGGGACAGATTGCCCATGCAGGAAAGGCTGGCGAGGGAAGTGCCTTGTTGGATAAGTTTTATCCAGGAGAAGGGGCCCTGGTCCTGAGTTGGGTTAGCCTGTAGGTGGGTGCTCCTGGAGTAGGGGTGACTGAATCCACATGGGCCCACAGGAGGGCTCTTAGAAGAGTTAGGGAAGGTAGGTAAGTAAGATAGGAGAGGAGGAGGTGATGATGGAAGATTTTAAGTGAGCAGGAAGGGCCACCCCGTAGAGAAGCTCAAAGGGACTTAGGCCCGATGGCCCTCTAGGGGTGGCTCTGAGCCTTGTTAAAGCCAACGGGAGGAGGGTTGGCCTGGACAGGTGGAGTTTCAAGGGTAAGTTTGGTGAGATGTTCTTTGAGAAGGCCGTTGGCCCACTCTACCTTACCCGAAGACTGGGGGTGATATGGGATATGGAGTTTCCAGGTAATATTTAGGCTCTCGGAGTCTTGCCGGGTGATGCTGGAGATGAAAGCCGGGCTGTTGTCAGATTGTAGGATCTCCAGGAGGCTGAATCTCAGAATGATCTGTTCGATGAGTATGGTGGCCACCACATCCGCCATCTCCCGAGCTGTGGGAAAAGCCTCTATCCAGCCTGTAAAGGTGTCCACTAAGGTTAATAGGTAGCGAAAGGATTTATGGCGCGGCATGTGGGAAAAGTCAAGCTGCCAGTCCTTGCCAGGTTGGTAGCCATGGAGCTGGTGATTGGGTCCTGGCCTGCGAATTCCCCCTTGAGCATTTACAGTGGAGCAGGTTTTGTAAGACTAACGCACCTCTCCAATTACCTTTTGGAGATGTGGATAGTGGAATCCTGGGAACTGGTGTAAGGCCTTGGGACCAATGTGTAGGGATTGACGTATGTCTGAAATGATCACAGGAGCTAAATGGTTTGGAAGAGCGAGTTTCTTTTGAATGAAGATCCAGTCTTTCTCCCCGGCTATTCTTCTCATCTTTTTTAGTGTGTGAGTTTCCTCATCTGTGTAAGAGGGGGAATGTGGTGTGTTGAGGAAGAGGAGGGGAGCTGATGAGGAGCCTAAGGCAGTGGCTTGGGCAGTTGAGTCAGCTTTGTTGTTGGCCCAGGACACCGGGTCCATGGAGGATTGATGTCCATGGCAGTGGACAATGGCTACTTCAGTGGGAAGGCTGAGGGCCTCTAGTAGTTTTGAAATGAGGGGCCCATAGATTATGGGGCTTCCCTTGGTTGTAAGAAACCTTTGCTCTTGCCAGAGGACAGAATGTGTATGTGTGATGATGGAGGCACATTTGGAGTCCGTGTATATGGTAGCTCATTGCCCTTTGGACAGGCGAAGAGCCCTGGTGAGGGCTCTAAGTTCTGCCTTCCGAGAGCTTGTCCCGAGGAGGGGGGAACTGCCTCTAGGATGGCATCTAGGGTAACGATGGCCTATGCTGCGTGTCTCTGGCCACAAAGAGAATTTGGTCAGGGTTAGGGAAGGGCTGATTCTAAAGTCCTGGATGTGGAGGGGGCAGCTCTTCCAGGAGTTGAGAGCAGGAATGGGAGGGTTCTGGGTTAGTAGAGGGGGTAAGTAGGAGGGTAGCCGGACTTAGCCGAGGAGAAGCTGATAGATAGATGTCAGGATTTTCGACGAAAAGGAGCTGGGCAGGAAGGGATTCTAAGGAAGGAGTGTGAGGAGGAGAACCCATCCAGGCTGCAAGAGAGGAGTGGGGCAGTCCGTGGAATAGAGGAGGTGCCATCAGTTCCCATCACGGCTACTGGAGAGGGGAAGCTGGCCCCCGAGTAGGAAGGCACAATGGAGTCAGTCGCCCCCGTGCCCAACAGGAAAGAGATGGGCTTCCCTTCTACCTGGAGCAGGACCCTGGGCTTGGCCTGGCTTAGGGGGTGTCTGAGTCTGGGCCCCGTCAGTCATCATCCAATCCGAGTAGTTGAAAGGCTGGACTTCCCGGCTCAGGGTTTCCTCTGTGTGGAGGCGCCAAGGATCCCCCGAGACCCAGCAGGCGGATTTCCAGTGGCGCATCGTTCCACATTGAGGGAATTGCCGCGTTGGCTCCTTGGGATTGGGACATTGACGGGCCCATTGTCCCTCGGTGCCACATCTGAAGCAAGCCCCAGGTGGGATTCGGTTGGTTCCCCCTTTCTGCGGGCTCCCACCGACGCTTGGGTCTGGAGTTGGACCTTCTGCTGGAGCCTGGCCTGCCTCTTAAGTTCAGCCACTTCCTCTCGGGTGTTAAGGACTTTAAATGCCATTTTCACCAGGTCGGGAATGGGAGTTTGAGGACCCTCCTTGGTCTTCTTTAGTTTTCTATGGATATCGGAGGAGGACTGATAAACCACTGCAGTGGTAATCCATTTTAGCGCATCTGTAAGGACCAGTAGGGGGGATTGAGGTGAGACTCTGGAACAGTCTGCGTGGGGAGGGGAAAAACCTGACTCATGATGCTGGGAGTGGCACGCACATGGAGATTTTCTTACCCTTTAAGTTTCATGGCAGAAGTCTCTCTTTTTATTCAGGTCTGATTCATAAAACACAAACCAGTACATAAATTTCTCATGAGAAACTTTGCATGAAGTGGTACAAAGAAAGAGGTCTTACAGGTGTTTCTTCCACAAGTTCTGAAGTTCTGCGTTTTCAAGTGTGACCTTTGGTGGTTGATTTTTCTTCTGTTTTCCTTATGAGGAGAACATTTTTAAAGGAGACTGTATGATTCAGAGCTGTTTTATGAAAGTTCCTTAAGAACGAAAAAATGAAAAGAAGGAAACCATTTCCTGTAGCTTCACTCTGAGGGACACAACCCCTCTGTCCCTGGCTTGTGACGCTTCCACGGCACACTCCTGCAAGGATGGGAGCTTGCTGTCTTCTCGCTGGTCTGGGGCGGGATTAGGGATGACCCACGGTTGAATCTGACAGCGGGAAAGCTCTCGTAAGCCCTGGTTTTAATCTGGTTCTGAGTTCAACTGTGGAGTCGTATCGAAACCCAGGTTTTGTTCTCAGCTTTGTTCTGGGGGTTCACTAGCTCATGACAGAGGTCAGGAACTGGGTGAGCAGTAAGGAAGCCGTCTCTGTTGGAAGAAAAGCGTCTTTACGATCTCCTATCTATGGGCTCATTTTCTAACTTACGAAGCACCGTCAGGAAGTCTTGTGGGCTCTCAACCTTAATTCCGTTTTTACGTAAGAACGACTTTTGCTCTGAACTCCCAGAAGAATAACAGGACGTTTGGAATTTCTGTTTAGATTTGCATAGTGTTGCTGCTTTAAAAGCAATTTTTAGTCCTTTACTTGGCCTAATGGTTTTCTATTTTTTCTTACATATGCAAATGAATTACAATATAGGAATGCAGTTGACATCCAATCATAATGATCATTTGTTAGTTAAAGGCTATTTCAGTCTATAACACTTTGATCCCTAGGAATTTAGCTGTGGTTTTATGAGTTTTCCCGTATGATTGCCCACAAATTTTTATGTTGACTAAAATTGTAAGTGGTTTAAACTGTTCAAACAAATTACTTAGCAATTAAACCCCCAGCAAAATTGTAATTCATTTTAAATTAAGCACAGAGATTTGGTGCTCTTTCTGAGCAAAACAACGGGACATAACGGTGAAATATGGAAATTCGGTATTTTGCGTGAACTGTTTCCGACAGGACAAAAACATTCCCAGCACTGGGCATAGCAAAG
Source organism: Canis lupus baileyi (assembly GCF_048164855.1). Lineage (NCBI taxonomy): Eukaryota > Metazoa > Chordata > Mammalia > Carnivora > Canidae > Canis > Canis lupus. The sequence goes on along the minus strand of NC_132857.1, from coordinate 24,802,210 downwards.
CCTTCCACTAATGTGAATTAATTTTGTAGCAAAGGATCACTTGGGAGGATTCCTGCTTTTGAGTTTTATCCAGGTTTCATTCTTTGAAGCACCCTTTCCATAAACTTGTGTTTTATTCCTAATTTGTCGTACTTCACCTTTTGATATTTAAACAACTCACATGCAGCTAACCGAAGTCACGGTAGTATTCGCTTCTATATCAGGTTATCACCTGCTATGTTGAGAATTGCAAAGCCAGAGCACATTACAAAGAGTCAGTTGGACTTTGATACCCAAAATTGCATTTACGAGGTTCACACTCCTTTGTGTTTCACCAGATAGAGACAGCAACAGTGTTCTCATGTAATGTGTGCTTCAGCCTCTGTGCCAGAACTTATAGTGTCTGGATTTTAATATGTGTGTTGATCTGTTAACCAAAGTTGTTTTGTTTTGTTTTGTTTTGTTTTGTTTTTTGTCCACAGAGGCATGGACACCTGCTTCTGGTGAGTCTTTATGCTGAATATACATACTCAGTTGTCGGTATGTATGTATGTCACTTTGAGGTTCTCTCTCATCAGTGTTACCATTCTTGACAAAAAAAGTCTTTGTGTTTGATATCCTTTCTCGTTTGTTAGCCAGGGTCTACCAAAACCATTACTTTTTGGTGACACTTCAGTTTTGGCCCAGAATGTCACAGTCTGTATTGAATCTCTCATTTCATTGATCCCTCATGGTTTTTTTTTCTTTAATTTTTATTTATTTATGATAGTTACAGAGAGAGAGAGAGGCAGAGACACAGGCAGAGGGAGAAGCAGGCTCCATGCACCGGGAGCCCGATGTGGGACTCGATCCCGGGTCTCCAGGATCGCGCCCTGGGCCAAAGGCAGGCGCTAAACCGCTGCGCCACCCAGGGATCCCTCCCTCATGGTTTTTAATTAACTTTAGCAGCATTCGAAGATTTTCTTTCACTAAGGGGAGTCAGAGGAATCAGAGTCTTTCTCTACATTTTTAAAGTCATTCCATAAAAATATTCCTGTGACGTAACCTGAACTCAAAATGCATTTCATCAAAAGGGAGAATTAATCCAGTTTGATGAGCAAGTTCTGAATTCGATATGCTTTGTTTAATACTTGGTCCCGGTGCTACGCGTACCATCTTTCTGTTGTAGTTTTGTGTTCCCGTGCTAATTTTGCATATGTCCTTGCTCAGGAGTCTGGGGATTAGACTGCATTCTATCCCTGTTTATGTCAGCTGGTATTTTCATTATTTTCATCTTGCTTGCTTTCAGATTTTCCCCTCCTTCCCCAACTTTTCCAATTGTTGAGGTCTTTTATTTTTTTTCTTGCCTGCTTTCTGGGAATTTTGTTTAAGGGAAATGAACCTCTTGCTTCTTACAGTTTATGTTTTCCTAGCCATCTTATGGCCTTCCTCATTACTTAATTTTTTTAGGAAGATGAGCAGTTCAAAAAACACAACGTGAATATATGTTTTTGTTACTGTGATAGGGAAAAATCTTTATCATTTCTTGTCAAAAGCATTCTTCAACCCAGAGCATTTTACATACTAAAATGAATCTGTTGCCTATACGGAATGGAAGCCTAGTGTAGCAGTGAATGTTTCCCTCACAAATACAGTTTTTTATTGATTGCTAGCCATTTTGATTTCATTTATTAATGACTTTGTCACTGATCAGAAAACTCTGACATAGTATTTCTGTTTACTACTTTGGGAAAAGAATAATTAGGACCATTATTCATAACTCCAATATAGCTTGTTAATTTTCAAGTTCATCGTACCAGAATATGCGCATGCGTGTGTGTTTGCAATGGTATTGATGTTTCAGCGTGTCTTCCTAAAAATTCACAATGTCTGTAGATAGATAGCTATTTCAACATTTTGTGAGGTCTTAGTTTTCTTTGTTCTTTTATTAAAATAACAGCAAGTAAATAGCCCATACTTTTGGTTGTGTCCTATAAGAATTTCTGCTTGGAATACTTGGAAAGAATAATGCTAGTGTTATATGAATTTTGTCTTAATCATCAATTATCAATTATTTTTTATCTATTTTTATCTTGAGTATGATAAATGATCATGGAGTCAAAAACTGTTTAGTTTAAACATAAAATGTTCTTCGGTCGATAGTTTATGAGATTCATTTCATAGAACTGTCTTTATGTTTCCATTTTGTGCTCAGTGTCCTTTTGTAGAAATCCAGATTGACTACTTTACACTGTGCATATATTTAGAGCATCATAAATGTGGGCCATCAAAATGATAATTTCATGGTATCGGTGAAACTCTGGATAGAATTTTCTTTCCTATCATCTATCAGAGTTTTAATTTGTTAACTTTACATGTCCTAAGTGTACTCAGTTATATCCTGAACCTGAAAGGTCGTTGAATATATGACACCTATAAGTACATACCTATCAAAACTGTAATTAAGATGCATTTTGCCATTTTGACCAAAATGTCATAACAGCAGAGGCATGCCTAAGTCTCTTAGTGGGTTTGTGCTTGATGTCATTGAGAGCAGTATAGTCGAGAATAACCCACTACTGGTCCCTGAGCCTCACATGAAAACACGTTCTGTACCAGAGGGTGGAGTACCTTTCACTTCTTCTCGATACCTCTTTTATTTTTTTAAAGATTTTTATTTATTTATTTATTCATAGAGACAGAGACAGAGAGAGAGAGAGAGAGAGGCAGAGACACAGGCAGGGGGAGAAGCAGGCTCCATTCAGAGAGCCCAACGTGGGACTCGATCCAGGGTCTCCAGGATCATGCCCTGGGCTGCAGGCGGCGCTAAACCGCTGCACCACCGGGGCTGCCCTCCATACCTCTTCTATTGGTGCTACTCACTGCAGAAATGACAGAATGAGCATGGGACTACTCTGTAGGCACAGTGAACATTTCCCAAAGTCTTCAAAGTGCACAGTCCCTTCAGGGTAGTAGACTAGCACATGACCTTGCTAGAAGTTTTTCTTCTTTAAAAATAAAGCCCTTTGTTTTTTTTCTCATTTCATGTCAGAATCTCTTTAAAAAAAAAAGACATTTTACTTTGGAAAGAACTTTTCAGATAAATGATCGTTAAAAATGCAATCAGTATATAGAAGTGCAAAAAGTAAACGGAATTGCAGATCTCGTCACTCAGAGGCAGCTCCTGTTAGCTCTTGCTGATGTCTCTCACTGGTCACGTGTTCTCGTGCATATTTAGAAATGTACATATAAGATTTTGTATAAAGGAGAATCTGTTGATCATGATGTTTTGCAGCATGCTCTGTCTCCTCCATATATCATAGACATCATTGCATATATTTTATAGATAACAGATTTACATTATAATTTAATGACCTCACAATCTGTTGTTTATCCATATCATGATACTGCAATTTCACGCTACTTTAATTTATATTTCTAAATATTTACTGTGAAAACAATGCTATGTGTAAATCTTTCCTAACTTATTATTTTCCTTGTTTAAGCTTGAGAGCTGGTGCTAAAGCATCCATCTCTCGTTCCCTCTGACCCATCTTCCGCTTCATGTTTCCACCAAACGTGGTAGTTGCTTTACTGTGTATACGTGAGGAATGGAGAAGATTGTCATTTTTATATTAAAGTAAACCCATATTTTATGTAGCCAGTTACAAAAATGTGAGATTTCAAAGAAATGTCTAATTTTCTTTGCATCAGCTCAGTTCTAAAGTTCTGTAACTCGTTCCCTCTTTCCTTTCATTAACAATACTTTGACAGAAAACATTGAGAAATATTCTGAGTGTTTGAAATATCAAATACTGATTATCCAGTGGGGAAAAAGGAGTAATACTTAATATACTCCGATTTCACCTTTATATGTCTGTTGGCTTTGATGTAAACACATGGTGTCAGACTCTTGATGTTTTAGGAGAGCTTTAATAATTAAGTTTATAGTAAATTGTCATATCAGGATTAGTGATAAATACAGTAGCCCATGTTCTGACCTAGGGTTAGTGGTCAGCCAGCTGCTGGTAGAAGTTTTTACTTCGCAATGCGTAGGCATCCTAAAGTATCTCATGGTATCATGACATCTGTAATTCAGGCATGAAAAATAAGGAATGGATGTGAGAATCCAGTGTTTAAAAATAACGTTTGAGGCTTTCTTGGTCTTGGTGGGTGATAGCTATGTGAGCACAGCCCAGTTTTCCCACCTGCAGAAGTCTTACAAAAGTACTGTTCATGCTCCATCCTCCAAACCCCATAGTCAAATGCTTTCCCCGAATCTCGAGCTAAACTGCATGAGTGGGAGCTCTCGGTGCTCCCTTGGTCTTGTGGAGCCACTGTAAGGCTTTAATATGCACGCGGTTGTCGTGGCTTGTTCCTCCTGGCAGTTTTGCCTGTTGTGGAAATAATCCTCTTCTTCTGGCCTGTGGCTTGTAAGTGCGCTGCTGCCTGCCCACTTCTGGAAGAGGAGACTTGTACCCTTCGACTCCCTACACGAGAAGACCTGCTGACACATTCAGAATAGGGCTGTGGGGCTTCTCTTTTTATAGAACCGAACGCGACAAAATTCACTTTGTTTTGTTAAGGAAGGAAGGATGCATATAGATTCCTTTGCGGCAGAAAAATATTTCCCATATAGAGATTAACACCTTTCAAATTGATTTTCTGAAATGTCTTATGTGGTTTCTTTGACATCTTCGATTTTATCAGAGATGTTTAAAGGGCAGAGTTTATGGGTGACGGGCACTGAGGGGGGCACTTGAGGGGATGAGCACTGGGTGTTATTCTGTATGTTGGCAAAGTGAACACCAATAAAAAATACATTTATTATAAACAAAAAAAAGAAAAACTTAAAAAAATAAATAAATTCTGCTTCTGAAACTAAAAAAATAAAAAATAAAAAAAATAAAAATAAAGGGCAGAGTTTAAGCAATGGGTCAGTTTTAACCAGAAAAATGTAGGATCTTCTTCTGAAAAAAGAAAGTTCAGTATTTCAACTTTGGTCTATGTATACGTTCTAAGAACCAGGGAAGCTGTGTTGTGTTACCTTGGGCCTGTGTGTGTCAGTCGGCAGTAAATGACCGAGATCATGTGGTTTTCATCAATATTAATACTTGCTGGGGCACCGTTTCTAAAAGGCCAGGAATGACGGAGCAAAACATTTTCCCGAGAATGCTTTATAAGACGCCTTGAAAACATGAAGCAATTTAACCCACTTGATAGATAGTCCGTGGCTTCTGAGGTAAGGCTGCATGTCCAGAGCGTAGGGCATTGGCAGGAGTACGGAGCAGCAGGGCCGCAGTGTGTGCGCGCCCCTTTCGGGGCTGGGGGGCCTGGAGCCGGGGGGCCGGGGCCGGCTGAGGATGTGGCTTGGCCTGCATTGCACACCTTCCATTGTGGTCCTCCTTTCTCTTATGTGGAGAACACTTCTTTGCACACTCGAGTTATTTGTCAATCATCACACATGTGTAGACTGGTCTAGCGATTTTCTGGTAGGAGTTTGTTTTCATACTTAGGCCCTCGGTTTTTATTGAGTCACCATCAGCAGTGATTCGAAAAAATCCTCTCTGTATTTGCAGGGTTGGAGATTTGTTTGAAATCTGACCATCCAATAAGTCGTTCTCTGCATGCCGTGTGACAAATGTGTAGCGTTACCAGCAAAGATCATAGTAATTCCTTTAATTAATGCGTGACTTGAGAAGTCTCGGATTAATCAGCACATGACTTGTGGTTATTCGTACCCTTGTGGGAGTTTTTTGCCACCAAATGCAAATACCAGGCTAAAAATACTGCTTTGTTTGTAGATAGAGCGAATATTCATCGCAATAGTCCTGTACATCTAAGAAAACAGAAAGTAATTAAAATGTTGATCACTATAGTAAATCTCTGCAACGGCTGCTTGTTTGTATTTCACATGGGCTCACATTTCTGAGAAGTTAGCTCTTACACAACAACCTACCATGATTATCTGATATCCTCCAGAAGGTTAGCTGGGTTGTTTCCTATATTACTTAGGAAAAACTTTCTTTTCACAATCCAAAATGTCAGCATCAATTTAAAGTGTAACACTAAGCATGTGCTTGCTCTCTGAATATTATTCTCCAGCCACCCTGCCGAGGATCTGGCCGTGACACTTTGAGGAGCTCATCGATCCTCACTGTTCACGGCACTTTGCCTGAACACCCGGACTGCCGGGGCACCTCTGGATCCAGCTACCGTTGTTTCCGTGACCCAAGGTGCGCTGACCGTAGCAATTTACATTATGTGCGCAAATTAAAAGTTACCTTGCAACAGCAGTTTACTTTAAAAAAAGGCCTCGTTTTCCCCCATGTTAAAGTTCTGTTATGTTATAGGAGTTGCATTTTTGTATGATGCAAGGATCTTTTTGTAGGACATAGTCACCTGCCATGATGAAGATAGGTTTCTTTTTTCTTTTCATTTGGGCTTAGATCGGAATCTCCATAAGGAAAATTATCTTATCTTTCATCATCTTGTGCTATATGGGAAAAAAATATATATATATATGCTATTTGATTGCATGTTTTAAATTTAATTACATTTTTTACCAGATTTAAGTCTAAAATAATTGAACTTGTCATATATTGCTGAAAATCTTTCTTTTTTCTGCTCCTAAATTCTCCACTTGAACTGTCACAGTGGTCTGATTTATCCTGTCCGGTTTATAGTTGTAGTGATAGAGAGAAATACCTACTCGACATTTTCAATGCAAATTGTTTTAGTTGCAGAATGCAGCATAAACATATGTTAAATCTAGCATTATCCGAGTTTTGGATACCATAAGTAACTTTTGTTTTCCTCACAACTTTTTATTTCTGCGATGAGGGAAGGAAAATAGAAAACTTCCTATCATTAACATTGTATGATCCTCTAGGGTAGAGACCTGACTTTGGCTGTTCAACCAAAGTTTTGCTGTTCGGGTTTGAACAGTGTTAACTGGGAAATGGCCACCCCATTAAAGAGTGTTCCCCCCAGTATTGGTAGAGACAAAGTAAAGTCAGATACACGCTGTATCTGTTATTTTTGTTGGAACTTACTATTGTTCTTCAGTTTCTGATTGTTCATTATTTTAAGACATATGTGAGCCTTGTGCAAGTACATTGAAGTGTCGTGCTCTTTTGGTGAGAAAATCTTTTGTATTTATCAGAGAGCACATGGATACATACAGTGTATAAGATTTTTCTGTTTCTGACGCATTTTCTTCCCCTAGAGATGTAGAGCTTTCAGAGTCATGAACAGTTTTCATCCTGATTTGTAATGATCTGTTTGTCCATAGATAGGAAAATGTTATGAAATAATACTAAATATTCCTAAGTAAGATTATACCCTGTAGAGATCAAAGCCCAACATGCATGCAGTTAGATTTTTGTCATATTCTGGAGCTGTGAGTATGCATGGTGTACGGTAGCCATAAGCACATGTATTCCGTGTCGGCTGTCTCTTACCTCGGTCTACTTATGTTTTCAGTAGCATGGCTAATGTTCATTATAAAAATCTTGATCTTATCTCTGAAAGTCTGCAATAAATGTAAACTTTCAAGTGTTTGACAGTGGCACGATACGCCAGGCTGGAAAGCTCATTTGACTAATAGGTCGTTGGCCTACTCTTAATTCAGCCTTTTGTCCATCCAGCTGCGTGACCTTGTGTGCATTCCTTTAAATCTCTGTCTGTCGTCTGTGCACGCGTGGGATTCCGGGGGAGCTGGAGCTGGGGTCGCAGCCCCTGAGTTCCCTGTGTTCCACAGCAGCTGTACTTGCTTGAACAAACCTCCTTGACTCTCCGAGCCTGGTTTCGTGGTCTGAACCCCTGATGTGATCAGATGTAGACTATCGTGAGGATCAATTGAGGCAATAAATGGAAAGCCCTGTGAGGGGCTTGTGGTGAGGAAAGCTCTGTGTAGGCTTATTAATCTCTAGTACCTGACTTTGAACAACACCATTACTTCCTGATGAAGTACTTCATCAGTACTTCCTAATGGCCAACCTGATGGCCGATGCAGCGTCGGCCAAGTTATTTAACCTCTTACGCTCCATTCACTCAACTACAAATATGGAAAATTACTCTTTCTTCCAGAATTCTCCTAAGGAGTGAACTACATGAGGTTAAGTATGTAACATGTCACAGCAGAGTGATGTCAGGTCTTCCTGTCCTGTCACTGGGTATCACCTCTGCCTCGTGCATTTTCATCTAGTGAAAGCTTCCTGAGGCCCAGCCTCATTTTAAGTCCTGGGAGAGAGTGATGAGCAAGACAAGGACTCTGTATTTCTGGAGATGACTTCCTTGTGGGGTCTCAGGAAATAGAGGAGTGAGCCAATCAGTAATTTCAGAAAGCAGTGGGTACTATGGAGGAATGATGTTGGGTGACAGGCAAGGAAGTGACGAGGGGTGGGGGGGAGTCATGGCAGAGGTTAGCATTGCAGATAGATCTGTTGCAGAAGGCAGCCCCAGAGGGTTTTGTAAAGACTTTTCTTTGAGATAGTTGTAGACTCCCATGCAGTTGTAAGAAATGACACAAAATATTACCATGCAGAGTACCGTAATACACACATAACCAAACTAAAAGTCCGAGCATTCTTTCTGAGGCATTTAGAGTAGAATCTTGAATTATGAGAGGGGTTATGTCAAAGAGCATTCCAGGTGGAGGGAATACAGAGGTGCCAATTCTGAAGGGGGAAGACATTGGGACGTTGGCTTCACTGAGCAGGGCCACTGTGGCTGTGACCCTTGCATGAGGGAACGAGGGCTTTATGAAAGGTTGAGCAGCCACTCTGTCTTGCAGGGCCATGACGGTGGTGGTGCGACACTTGTGTTCTTTGTGCAAGCAATCACACTAGTTGTGCTTCAGCAGAGTGCTCAAGATCTCCCTCCATAATTTGTCAAAACTATCACCCCCTCCCCATTTTTAAGTTGGACCTCAAACATTTTCATCTCAAGTATCAATAGTACAGGATGGGGTTTTCTACAAGTGTATGGGAAAAGTTGACCTTGTAAAAGTATTTTGTATCTCACTATTGAATATGTATCCAATAGAACGTTACTACCATGATAATTTGATGCTCACTATCATCCCTTTGAACTTTACCTGACTGAGCTCTCTCTTTTCACTGTCAGAACAATTATATTTGCTTTTCTTCTTGAACTCCTGTCTCTTTCATTTCCTCCATAGATTTTATTTTATGCTTTTTATAATGGGAAGATGTTTTAATAAGTATTCTGTCATTTTTCTGTGTGTATGTGTGTACATATACAGACTGGTATATACACACATGGAAGTAAGGTTTCTAAAGTTTTAGTGTCTTTGGCTACAGTATTCTAAGTGTGAAAATCGGTCAGAAAGAATTGTTATTATAAATAGTACTGATGCACAATTGATATAAACGGCAAAATTAATAGTATGATTGGTAATTTTTAAACATGAAATATAATGCCATTGGGATGCCTCTCTTAGCAAGATGGAGAGAGAGTTTATAAAATTTCAGTTCATGTACCCATGAATGAATACTATGACCAGGGTGATGTAAAGTCTGGTGGAAATTAATAGTAAACATAAATGATATGCTGTGGGGCTTCGAAATGACGTTTGAATGATTATTAGGTATGTTGTTTGTATATTATATATGTTTATAGTATGTCATTACAGTCGATGAATTACACTGTTTTAGAAGTTCATGTAATGTTAACAAGGGCATGCTAGGAATGAATAAGCAGGAAGGTGCTTACCTTCCTGATGAGGGGGTAGATATATGTCCTTAGTAAAAATTTATAGTACCCAATATTCTTTGTGTAAAAACTTAATGATACTGTTCCTCTAAGTTTGAATAAATGTTTAAGAAAAGATATATCTTATGTTATATAATATTGAACATATATATGTGTTTTATATATATATATATATACATATATATATATATATACATATATCAGTTCTGAGAAATGATTCTTTTACTGACTTAAAATTGGTCTACTGGAAATTCATGTAGCATCTTTCACCTCTTCCTCCTTGAAATATCACAGAAAATACATAACTGAGACCGAGGCATGTGTGAGTGGGCGGGCTCTGGCTCCTGACTCAGCATTGTGACTTTGTAGATAGGGTGTGTGAATTATTTCCCAGGATTATTTTCTTCTTTTTTTTTAAAGCAAAACCTGAGGTAATTCCATGCTTAGAGACAGTATAGATCTTTCCCGTGAGCTTTCTGCCTCAGTGAGTTGAGTTTCCACTGTCTCCAGCCTTTCTTTCCTGTTCTCTTTGTGCGTGGCTCCCAGTCAGCTTGACGTCCTTCCCTGATGATCCTTCGGGATTGAGGAGGCAGGATCTATCAGCAGGAACCGCCACCCCTCTCACGATCCCATCGTCACTGTCCCTGAATTCAGGACAGATGAATTTAGGCTAGGTGGCGTGTGTCTGATGTCATTCTCTTTTTATGGAAATGAACGCAAAGAAGGAAAGACCGGATGTTCTGTCCCAGGCTTAGTGACGCCTTGACTTTAGAAAGGCTTTGCGGTTAACAGGGGATTCTGTGGTGTTCCAGTGCCTTTTACCACTCACTCTGGAGCACAGTACAGGAGGAGCAAGGAGGAGGCCTTCGTTCTGGTAAGTGACAGAAAAGCAGTGATGGGGTAGGATGTGGTGAAGGCGAAATGGCATCGGGTGCTACCTCAGGAGCTTCCGTCAGCTTTCAGGGACAGGAAGGACTAGCTGAGCCAGGGATCAGGAATCGACACCTATAAACCATCTGGACCTAACTGCTGTCTTTCAAAATTCTTCACGTGCCCTCAGAGTGTGTGGAGGTCATGGTCTGAGTCAGAAGGTTGTGGCAGACGGAACGCACTGGAGCAGGGAGAGCGCTGAAAAGATCTGGTTCCAGGAAGAGATGATGGTGGTGTGGAACCGGGTGCTAAGAGTGGCCAGGCAGACGGTCAACCCTGAAGGCAGAGCCCACGGCACGGCCTGAAAGATGGATTGTGGGATGGGAGAGGGGGAGGGATCAGGAAAGAAGTGGGCTGAGTGCATGCGGGTACCTTTAAGTGATGTGGAGAAGACAGCTTTCGGGAACTGAGAGATGTTGGGTTGGCAATACTCTCAGATAGATGTCCAGGTGGAGGTGTGGACGGGGAAGGAAGCACTTGCAGAAGGAAAGACAGAGGCCAGGCCTGAAGGTACTCCTTCGAGAGGTGGGGTGGCCTGTAGCTGCCGCCTGCACCTCCAGCGGGTGTGGAGACGGGGTGCGGGGTAGAGGAGCAAGCCTTTGGCGGTCCTCCTGCTGCAGGTCAGGTGAAAAGGACAGAGGCCACAGTGGCATCCCAGAGGGCAGCTTGTCAGGGCAAATGGTGGACTGCAGACGTCTTAACTCTGAGTAACAAAGGGCTTCAAGGAGGGACTTAATATTCGTGTCCAGGATTATCTGTAACATCAAGACAGATTTAGGCTGTCACATTCGTAGCGAGTCTGAATTGGAGTTTGTTGAACTGGATGGGTTTGGGAGATTCCATCGTCTCCTGAGCCCCGATGTTCTGTAATGTCAGAACCACCTGTCCAGATGGTGCCTGGGCCGTGTCCCACGAGGTTTGGTCATTGGGACTTTTCTTTTACTGGTCTGAGGAACCCGAAAGTCTCTTTCCCTGTGTCCGTCCTCTCCTCTGTCCAGTCTGTCTGCAGGTCATTCGGATGGAACAGGTTAATCAGGACCAGCCGCATTTACGTTTCCTCACGTGAGTTACTAGGGTGCGAGTGAATCTTGAACCCCCTGCAGTGTCCTGCTCTTGTGTATTGTGACGGGTTCGGTGCCTAGGTCCGATGGTTGAGGCCGTGCTATGTGACTTCAGGACTATTTCCCTTGGGTGGTCCCGGTAAGAGCTGTTTTTCCAGTCTCTTCCTGCCAACATATTCTTACATGTTTATGGCTTGGAGGTAGGTTAAAATAATGAAGCCTTTATTCCATGATTTATCCTCTACTTTTATGTATTTAAAAAATGCTAATTTCACGGTTGGTATTTTGCGCATCATGAACTTTCATAGTTACTCATTTGGGAATTTGAGAATTTTTGTATTTCAGTATATGGTTTTGTAGTTTTTTAATCCATTGCAATGTTGATTTGAATATGACAATGAATTTTGAAATGAAATTCAATGAAATTTGAATTTTGACAATGTTGAAATTGTCATAGTTATTCTCTTGTTGTATAATTTAACTATTAAAAAAAGATTTATATTTTTTTCTATTAGTGATTTCACCACTTGATATACTGAGTTGTCTTCTGAGAATTCATTAAGATTATGCAGTGAAACCCCATACGTGTTTTAAAATTCAATCGTATTGTATCATTATATCCATGGTTAAGCTGTTAGCAGAGTGAGAAAAAAAGTAAATAGTGTGATTTGATCAAATGCCGTGTTTCCATCGCTCTCGCTCACTGCGTCAAGCAAGCGTGGTTCACGGTTTTCCTGTTTACTTGTCACTTTAACTTTGTTACACCGCTCTATTCTCTGTCCCCTGCAACTTTGAGTTGGCCCCCACCCCCTTTATTTTCTGCTCCTTAATCTTTGCATATTACAACTCTTACATCATTCCACTAATGCTCATGCCTCCTTCTCTTTGGATGAAGCACTGTGGTAGCAAACTGCGAGCATCACCATTGTTTCAGACAGCTCTGGGCTTGTGTCTTTGTTCTGTGACGTGGGAATTGTGAGGCCTTTGGCAAGAAGCTTAGAGTTTCTATGTGTAAAAGGAAGTAATCATATTTAGTTCAGAAAGTTGTGAAATTTAAATAACATGTTGTAAATTTTTGAATACTTAGCAAACTACTCAATACGTTACCTAAAAGGTTTTTTTAAAAATCTGATTCAAATATACTCTTTTCCTCCAGTCTCCCTCCAAACCTCAAATGGCCAGAACTTGATTTTCCCCTATTGTGTTTCTACACAACCTATTGTTCTTTTGAAGGGGGTGTCTCTTCCCAACCCCCATCCCCAGCCACAGCTGCTTTTAGGATTTCCTTTTTGTTTTTGTTTTTCTGTATTTTGATGATCACGTGACCTGTGTGTGATGCGTGCCTGTGTGTATATGTGCACGCGTGTGCTGTGTGTGCCTGTAAGCGCACATGTGTTTTCATTCTGCCTCTTGAATGTGGGAATTGGTGTCTTTCTGCAGTTTGGGATCCTTGGCTGTTCTCTCTCTGGATATTGCTTCTATCTCTGTCCTCTTTTCCTGGGACCTCAAGTTCAAGTATGATGGGCCTTTTGCTGTGGACCGTGTGTCTTCTGTTCTTTTCATTGCTTCTTCTGCTTGCTCTCCAGTTTTGGTATTGTCTGTTTGCTCTATCTCAGAACTCACCAATCTTGTCCTTTCCTATGCCATCCGAGTTTTCTGTTAAGCCATCGATGAATGCTTGGTGAAAGATAGTTTATTTTATAGGTCTAGAATATCCATGTGATTTCTTCATATGCATTACACTTTTCTCATTCAGTTCTCCATTTGTTGCATCCACTTCTGTCCATCTTGTTACCTGTTTTTCTTACCAGCATGATCTTACTTACTTCACGGTCTTTGCTTATTTTTATTCTGAATTATTGGTTGCATTTTCCTTCCCGTGTATGTTTCTGGTAATTCTTTGGATGTGTGCATAACACAGTGAATGAAAGAACATCGAGGGCCAGATGGTTTATTTAGTTGGTCGATAGTCCCTTCTTCTCTTTGGTGCATTGAGCTGGCCTTCAGTGCCCCTGTAATTTTTCCCTGTTTTTCCCCTGTGGACACTCTGTGTTTTGATTGAGACCCACTAGTCAGAAGCAGGCTCTTTGTCCTCAGCACTGGAAGGCCTCACAAGCACTACGCTAGTCCTTTCAGGGATTTGGAGTGTCATACTTGGTCTTCTTCTGCCCCATGCAGCTTAGTCATCTGGAAGCTCCCACGTGGGTGGGTCTGTGTTTGTGGGAGACCCGTTCTCGCTAGCAGAGGCTCATCCCGTAGGTACTGCGAGGCCACGATAAGCTTCGCTCGGTCCCGTCCCCTTCACCTCCCACCTTCCCAAAGCACACGTCCTGTGGGAATGTCAGCCTTGCATTTGGGCCTCCTTGAGTTTCCAGTGTGTCACTGTATGGTGATGGTGTCCTCTTATCCCAGTGGAGCTGATGTCCTGAATCGGCAAGTGGCCTGGGGACAAAATGGTGCCCCATCATCAGCCTCCCCAGTGAAGCGCTCTCTGTCCTCTGCATGGATCCTTTACCTAGCTCTGGTCATCTGACAGCTTCCTGACTATCGCCAGGAGCACATCTTTTCTGGTTGTTGGGATCGAGGCTTTGGCTTGCACCATGTATGTATGTATGTATCTTCTCAGGAAGTGGAAGTCCCTGATTTAATAAAAAGCTTAGAAATTGTGATTTGTTAATACCTGAAAGATGGTGGTGAGCAAGTTCTTGGTAACTGATGATGCACATAGCGAGTGCCCCATTACTGCTTTTTTAATTGAATGCAGAGTTCTTTCTTCACTGTACACAAGAATGTGTGATTTTTTTCATTCTTTTTTTTAGATTGTATTCAAATTCAAGTTGGTTAACATATAGTGTAGTATGAGACTGGGGTAGAATGTAGTGATTCATCAGTTGCATATAACATCTAGTGCTCATCACTTCACATGCCCTCCTTAATGCCCATCCCCCAGGTACCTGATCCACCACCCACCTCCCCTCCAGTGACTGTCACTTTGTTTCCTATGATTAAGCGTCTCTTATGGTTTGCCTCCTGCTCTGTTTTTATCTCATTGTATTTTTCCTTCTCTTCCCCATGCCCATCAGTTTCATTTCTTAAATTCCACATATGAGTGACCCAGAGGGCTGACACACCCAGCCAGAGAAACAGGGCGCCCGGGCCGCAGGGCAGCCCTGAGCCAGCAGGTATCCCCTGGACTTTACAGCAGCTGCTGTGGGAGGCTGAGGTCAGGGGTGCAGGGAGTCAGGAGGCGGGGCCGAGTGCTGGCACCTTCCCCACCAGAGGCCATCTCCCTACATGCAACAGCGGGCTTCCGCCAAACCTTACATGCAACATGTTCGCCAGATGCCCAACTGCCTGGGGGTTGAAATGGCAGGGATCCGGAGCACCCTGGGTGAAGGAGGACCCCAGAGCTGTGTGGGGCCCCACCTGGCCACTCTCCCGCAGCCCTGTGGCTGCTTCTGCAGCAGAGCTCTTCACTGGGGACCCGCCAGCCTGAGGTCTCCTGTCCCAGGCCCCCCAGACCACCGGACAGCTGACAGGTGGCCCCCGGGGCTCCTATGCCTTTGAGCTCAAGCACGAGCTCCTGTTTGGCAGCCCCTCCATGGCACCTGCCAACCCAGACCCTCTGCAGGCCAGGCACATGGTGGAGGGCTCCTAGGCCCCTGCTGCGGGCTGCCAGGAGACCCCGCCCCAGGCCACAGGATGGCCCCGACCTGGGCAGCTTCCCAACCACCTGCCCTGCAGGAGAGCCTGCCCCAGACTGCCAGCCGCCCCAGCGCTATACCCACACCAGGACTCCTCCTCGGGGAGAAGCACCTGGGCTGTTGGGGATAGGATGGCAAATGACGCCAGGGGCCTACCCCCTGACCTGCAGAGCGTCTGCCAGTACCAGGCCTGTGCCACACGGATGGCAGAGACAGGGAGGCCCCACTGGAGCAGCATGCGGGGTGGGCGGTCCAGCTCCAGCCTCAGGGTCATCCCTTCCTCTGTGGCCCTCACACCGTGTTTGCATTGAAACGTCCCCGAGTGCATCCGGCTCTGGCTACACAGCGTGGGAAGCAGCATGACAGAGAAGGCGGGAGGCCCGGCCTGGTTTCGTCCTCCATGCTAGCCAGATGGGAGACCACCCAGCCGGGACAGCCCCACCAGGCTGCTGTGCCTGCCGGGACAGGCGGGGTGACACTGACTCACCATGTGCCCCCCCAGCTTGGGCTCCAGTGTCCGTGGGCCTGGTCCCCTCAGGGCAAGGGGAACACACAAGGCCGTACCCATGTCTGGGCTCAGCGGCAGAGGGCAGGCCAGGGCAGCTGTCGGGCTGCACACAAGCTGACCTCTGGAGGCCAGCCAGCCCTCAAGAATCACATCCAGGAAAGGAACTAGGGGTGGGGGAAGTGGAGGTGGGCGGGGTTGGGGGTGACTGGGTGATGGGCACTGATGGGGGCACTTGATGGGGTGAGCACTGGGTGTTATTCTATATGTTGGCAAATTGAACACCAATAAAAAGTCAATTTACAAAGGAAAAAAAAAGGAACTGACACATGTTTCCTAACTGATGGGAAGGCTAAATCCCAATTAGATATTAGCAAAAATTAAAGACATTTTTCCCATTGATGTTCCAAAATAAAAATAAAAAAGAATCACACCCAGGGAGAGCACCAGAGGCTTGAGCTGAGTGGGGAGCAGAGCCTGAAATGTCGGTGTTACCCCCCACACCCACCGAAGCTGGGACAGGTGCCAGCGGGAGGCCCACGGGAGCGCCACCCTGCCAGTGGGGCAGACGCGGGTGGCTGTGGGTCTGTCCTCAGGTGGGCAGTCCTGGGCACACTCCTCTCCACACCGCAACTGCCACCTCCCGGACACTTCCTTTCTACGTAGAACATGGAGACTGTTCTCCCTCCCACACGTTTTGGGGCAAACTGTTGAAAGATGGGGCCTTTCCTCCCTGGCAGATAATCTCTGGTCCTGGGCACTTGTGCGCTAATGCCACCACGCCTCCTCCATTCACTTGAGAAGCGTCGCTAGAGCCTGACCACAAGCACGGTCCCCGGGACTAGGGTGCGGCCAACGTGCTGTGCCCTGGAGGGTGCAGGCAGATGGGTGAGCCCAGCACCGCAGGGCGAGACTCGCTCCATGGGGTGTGGGGGTGTGTCCTCTGGCTGAAGCTTCGGGATCCTGTGCTCACTTCAGCTTTTCAGAACCTGCTGGAAACCCATGTCAGCTCTGCAACCACAATTCTTTTTTCTTGAAAGCTCATCAGATTTCTGAAAACCACAGGTTAGAGCAGACACAGTTCAGAAGACACTGAGGAATCCCCTACTTTGGCATCTGCTTTGTCCGTGAGTCAGGGACCTCATGGCTGGAGTTCCGGAAAAGCACACATGCAGAGAAGAGTCTCAGAAGCAAGAGACACACACAGATGCTTAAGTGCTTAAATACAGATTTACTGCAAACCAACACTGGAGAGGGGACTTCGTGGGTGGGCACTGGTCTCCGCGGACCTCAGCTGATGGAGCTCACTGGCCAATCTGTGGCAGCCGCGTCTGGAGAGAGAAAACACACAGGCTGCACCAGCTCCAGGGCCCAGGCCAGCAGCAATGGGCAGAGGACACCCACGAGGACGGCCTGCCATCGGCCGCATGGCCCAGTGCCCCAGCCCGCCACTCTGACGCTGGTGAGCCGCTGCCACGGCAGGCGGAGTGGGCCAAAACACAACACTGAAAACGACGTCAGAGAAGATGACGGACCATGGAGTCCATGGCTCCCCAGTCTCCCGAGTAGCTGGGGTACGGTGCATGCCCCACCTCGTCACACCAGGAGACCCCGACGAGACCATCGAGACCGGTTCTCACACACGTGCATGCCATGAGAGCCCTGGGACATGGGACAGGTGTGCAAATCCTGGGGACCCTGAGGATGGGTCTCAGCAGCTCCAGCAACAGGCTCCGGCCCAACTATGGGGGCAGATCTCTGGGCCCCCTTGGCGACGCTCCTCCCAGCCATCTGGTGTCTGCACCTCCTTCGACCGCACGAGAGCTACCCAATGCTTCCCAGGGGCTGCTTCGGACATATTCGGGCATCCCCACCCATTTCTGGCCACCTCGAGCCACAAACCTGCCCCCACACGACTGACGAGTCAGCTCCCACCTACTCAAGCCATTTGAAGGGGGCCATCGCCTAGAAAGGAGTCCTCCTCAGCCTCCAGGACAGCCACCAAGGGAAGGTCCCAGGAAACCTGCCAGCTGACAGCCCCACAGAGCAGCGGGCATGCGGCCTGCGGGCCTGGGGTGGCTCAGGCCCCACAGGCAGAGGAGAGGCAGGAGGAAAGGCCGTGGTTGTGTCTCCTGAGGGCACCCGGTCAGCTCCCCAACAAGGACCAGGCCCCACAGAGGACGTGGGAGGACAGTTCCTGCTGCATCTGTGGCCTACTCGGGAAGGTGTCCCCACATCCAGCAGCGCCGACCAAGAGCCCCAGTCTGGTCTTCCCGACAGGGCCTTGCAGCTGGCAGACGCACACACACACCAAGCGAGAGCACAAGCGCGGGTGTGCAAGAGAGATGAAGCCGAGCCCCGCCCCCCCCCCCCCCCCCGCCCTCCTCAGAAGCAGCCGGCCCAGAACCCGCTCCCCGGGCCCAGCACAAGGAAAGGAAGCAGAGCCCACGCAGTAGCAGCAGGAGGAGAGCGGGTGGCCGGTGTCCCGCTCCCCCCACGCTGCTCCCAACACTGTGGAGATGCAGGGCCAGGCACTGTGGGTTCACCCTTTTTTTTTTAATTTATTTATGATAGTCACAGAGAGAGAGAGAGGCAGAGACACAAGCAGAGGGAGAAGCAGGCTCCATGCGCCAGGAGCCCGATGTGGGACTCGATCCCGGGTCTCCAGGGTTGCGCCCTGGACCAAAGGCAGGCGCCAAACTGCCCAGGGATCCCTCACCCTTTTTTTTTTAAGATTTTGTTTATTGGAGTTCAGTTTGCTGCCATGTACCATAACACCCAGTGCTCATCCCACCAAGTGCCCTCCTCAGTTCCAATCACCCAGTCACCCCAACCCCCCACCCACTTCCCCTTCCACTACCCCTTGTTCATTTCCCAGAGTTAGGTGTCTCTCATGTTTTGTCACCCTCACCGATATTTTCACTCATTTTCTCTCCTTTCTCTTTATTTCCTGTCACTAATTTTTATATTCCCCAAATGAATGAGACCATATGATGTTTGTCCTTCTCCCATTGACTTATTTCATTCAATATAATACCCTCTAGGTCCCTCCACGTCGAAGCAAATAGTGGGTATTTGTCATTTCTATTGGCTGAGTAATACTCC
Organism: Canis lupus baileyi; assembly: GCF_048164855.1. NCBI lineage: Eukaryota > Metazoa > Chordata > Mammalia > Carnivora > Canidae > Canis > Canis lupus. The sequence continues at coordinate 24,783,209 of NC_132857.1, read as the reverse complement.
ATTACATAGGTAGAACACATCTTCTTTATCCATTCATCTGTCGATGGGCACCGAGGCTCCTTCCACAGTGTGGCTATTGTGGACATTGCCGCTATAATGATCGGGGTGCAGGTGTCCTGGCGTTTCACTGCATCCGTATCTTTGGAGTAAATCCCGAGCAGTGGAATTGCTGGGTCGCAGGGCAGCTCTATTTTGAACTCTTTGAGGAAGCTCCACACAGTTTTCCAGAGTGGCTGCACCAGGTCACACTCCCACCCACAGTGCAGGAGGGTTCCCCTTTCTCCACATCGTCTCCAACATTTGTTGTTTCATGTCTTCTTAATGTTCACCATTCTCACTGGTGTGAGGTGGGATCTCATTGTGCTTTTGAGTTGTGTTTCCCTGATGGCCAGTGATGCGGAACATTGTCTCATGTGCGTGTTGGCCATGTCTATGTCTTCCTCTGTGACATTTCCGTTCAGGTCTTTTGCCCATTTCATGATTGGATTGTTGGTTTCTTTGCTGTAGAGTTGAATAAGTTCTTTAGAGATCTTGGACACTGGCCCTTTATCTGATGGGTCATTTACAAATATCTTCTCCCATTCTGTGGGTTGTCTTTTAGTTTTGTTGAGCGTTTCTTTTGCTGTGCAGAAGCTTCTCATCTTGATGAAGTCCCAGTGATTCATTTTGGCTCTTGTTTCCCTGGCCTTCATGGATGTATCTTGCAAGAAGTTGCTCTGGCCAAGTTCAAGAAGGGTGCTGCCTGTGTTCTCCTCTAGGATTTTGATGGCTTCCTGTCTCACATTTAGATCTTTCATCCACTTTGAGTTTCTCTTTGTGTACGGTGGTGTGAGAGAATGGTCCAGTTTCATTCCTCTGTGTGTGGCTGTCCAATGTTCCCAGCAGCATTTATTGAAGAGACTTTGTTCCAGTGGATGGTGTTTCCTGCTTTGTCGAATATTAGCTGACCATAGAGTTGAGGGTCCACTTCTGGATTCTCTGTTCTGTTCCATTGATCTCTGTGTCTGTTTTTGTGCCAGGACCACACTGTCTTGATGACCACAGCTTTGTAGTACAACTTGACATCCAGCATTGTGATGCCCCGGCTCTGGTTTTCTTTTTTAATATTCCCCTGGCTACTTGGGGTCTTTTCTGATTCCACACTAATCTTCAGATGATTTGTTCCAACTCTCTGAAGAAAGTCCATGGTATTTTGATAGGGATTGCGTTCAATGTGTAAATTGCCCTGGGTCACGTTGACATTTTCCCAATAAATGAATTCTTCAAATCCATGAGTATGGAATAGTTTTCCATCTCTTTGTGTCCTCCTCAATTTCTTTCAGACGTGTTCTGTAGTTTTTCGAGTAGGGATCCTTTACCTCTTTGGTTAGGTGTATTCCTAGGTATCTCATCCTTTTGGGTGCAATTGTCAATGGGAATGACTCCTTAATTACTCTTTCTTCAGTCTCATTGTTAGTGTATAGACATGCCACTGATTTCTGGGCATTGATTTGGTATCCTGCCACGCCGCTGAATTTCCTGTATGAGTTCTAGCAATCTTGGGGTGGAGTCTTTTGGGTTTTCTAGGTACAATATCATGTCATCTGCAATGAGGGAGAGTTTGACCTCTTCTTTGCCAATTTGAATGCCTATTATTTCTTTTTGCTGCCCAATTGATGAAGCTAGGACTTCTAGTACTATGTTGAGTAGCCATGGTGAGAGTGTACGTCCCTGTCGTATTCCTGATCTTAGTGGAAAGGCTCCCAGTGTTTCCCCATTGGGAATGATATTTGCTATGGGCTTTTCGTAGTTGGCTTTGAAGATGTTGAGGAATGTTCCGTCTATCACTACAGTCTCAAGAGTTTTGATCAGGAATGGATGCTGTATTTTGTCAAATGCTTTCTCTGCATCTATTGAGAGGATCATCTGGTTCTTGTTTCTTCTCTTGTTGATGTGATCCATCCCATTGACTGCTTTACGAGTGTTGAACCAGCCTTGCATCCTGGGGATAAATCCCACTTGGTCATGGCCAGTAATCTTCTTAATGTATTGTTGGATCCTGTTGGCTCATATCTTGTTGAGAATGTTTGCATCCATGTTCATCGGGGATATAGGTCTATAATTCTCCTTTTTGGTGGGGTCTTTGGTTTTGGAATTAAGGTGATGCTAGCCTCATAGAATGAGTTTCGAAGTATGAATGGACCTAAAGTACCACGATGTATAATTTAAAAGCAACAGAGTCAATTTTTACAAAGTTAACTTATCCTTTATTACAAATAAAATTTATGAAGCAATTATAGAGGTTTACAAAAAACACAAAATACAGAAACAGCACAATGAAAGGGGAGGGGAAGGCTTCAATTGTGCTGCAGCCATCACAAGCTGCTGCTCGGGGGCCAAGGCTGGTGGCTCCACTGAGGCAGGTGGCAGTCCGGCCCTTCGATGAACTCGAGAGCCGGCACCGGGACATGCTCCTCCTTCTGGGGTGGCCAAGAAGCAGGTGGCTCCTCCAGGTCGGGACAGTGAATCAAAGGTATGACCCCCAGGTACTTTGGCTTGACCTCAGCAGCTGGCATCTCAGCCCAGGCTTAGCTTTCAGCACCAGCAGCTGGGACCGGCTCGATCACCTCAGGCCCAGGAGCTTCAGCAGGCCCCACAGTCAGCCTCGGGGCGGGGCTCTTGCCACGATGGTTCAGGGTGTTGCTCGGGGTCCGAAGCCGGTTGCTCCCCTGAGTGAGGTGGCTGCTCCAGCACATCAATGACCTCGATAGCTGGTGGTGGGGCCCGTTCGGCTTCCAGGGCTCCCAAGGGTGCAGGTGGCTCTTCCAGGTCGGGACAGGGATTCAGAGATCTGACCACCACATACCTTGGCCTGAACACAGCAGCTGGCATCACGGTTTGGGCCAAGCCCTCAGCTCCAGCAGCTGGGACCAGCTCCATCACCTCAGACCCTGAAGGTGCAGCAGCCCCCACAGTCAGGGCTCAGGCGGGCTCTTGGGGTGGTTCAGGGTGTTGCTCGGGGTCTGAAGCCGGTTGCTCCACTGAGTGAGGCGGCTGCTCCGGCACATCGATGAGCTCGATAGCCGGTGGTGGGGCCCATTTGGCCTCCAGGTCTCCTAGGGTTGCAGGTAGCTCTTCCAGGTCAGGACAGTGATTCAGAGGTCTGACCACGTATCTTGGCTTGAACACAGCAGCTGGCATCATGGCTTGGGCCAAGCTCTCAGCTCCAGCAGCTGGGACCAGCTCCATCCCCTCAGACCCTAAAGGTGCAGCAGGCCCCACCGTCGGAGCTCGGGCGTGCTCCTGGGGTGGTTCAGGGTGTTGCTCAGGGTCCAAAGACAGAGTATCATCTCCAAGAAGACAAAGTATCATCACCAGGATGGACTTTCCACGTCCCTCTCAAATCAAGGACACTCTTCCCACCGCTCAATGTGTGTGAGTGCAAGAGCCCTGGGAGGTCTCCCCAGACTGCAGCCCGTGGGGATGGGGTGTGAGCCTACCCACTGCTCCAGCCCAGCAACACGGAGGCTTGATCTGTGTGACCCACCCTGTCCCCAACTCGGCCACCCCAGTCCTCCTCACCTCCACCCACAAACTCCGCTTGATGGAGATTTCTGAAACGCCAAAGGTAACACACGGCACGACAGTCGAGCACTGAGCCTGGCAAGTACTGCCCCGTGAAGTTCAGCAGCTTTCTCAGGGCAGGAAATTCTGGGGGATCGTGGAAGTCCTCCTCATAGTAGTCCAGCCAGATGGTCAGGAAGGAGGACATGGTGCTGGGGAGGGACAGGTGGGCAGAGGCGTCAGAAGACAGAGCTCCCTCACGCAGAGGTGTCCCGGGGAAGCCCTGCAGGAACCGGGGCCCTCGGCCTCCCATGCAGGGCTGTCGGAGGCCAGTGCTGCTCCTTGTCCACCTGTCACCTGGCGGTCCAGTCTGCCACAGCCCTGCTCGCTGAGGAGGGGCTGGCACAAAGCCTCTGTGCATGGGAGCCCATGACCAGCAGTGTGACCATCACTGTTTTTCCTGGGGAAACTTCCCTCCCGTGGGTCTGCCCTGCCTCACTCATGAGGGGCCCCCAAGGGGTGTCCTTCCACTGACTCTAATCTCCCACGGGGCGGGGGCCGTCTGGTCCGTGAGCCCTCACTGGCTCTCCTGAGCACCTGCCGTGCACCCGGGTCCAGGTGCCACCAGATTGGTGAGTGCGATGCTCCCCACACCCTCTGCTCTGGGTCCCAGGTGTGGGGCAGACAGAGGGTTGGGGGGATGGGCATGGAGGAGGTCACCCTTTGGTGTCCCAGTGCTCTCCCACAAAGCCGACACCCCACCCACGGCTCTCCTTTGCTCTTTTCCTGAAGGGGCCTTAGACCCTTACCCTGTCACAGGAATTGCAGACGTGTGGGGTGAAGGGTCGAGCAGCCCCTCCAACCCACAGCCCCCTCGCGGCCCTCCTGGAGAGGGAAGGCTCCCCTGCATGGTCCAGAGCTCACTCACATTTCCCACTGGTCCAGGATTCCTTCGTTCTTGCAGGAAGCTACGATGTATCGATATCTAGAGGAGGGCAGGGGGCATCACATGAATCGTCCTGTGGACCCGATCTCTCCTCATAGCTGCTGTCACCTCTGAACCCCAACTAGTCCAGAACCCTGGGGGGCCGTCAGCTCTGTGCCTGTGGCCACGGGCAGCTCCTGGAGAAGCACCTGCACCTGCTGGCACTTCCTGAATGCTTGAGGAATGAAAGGGCTCCGGCCAGGCCCATGGCTGATATCCGAGTGGGCCTGGGCGCCCAGGTGTCCCCAGGGACCCCTACTCCGAATGCCCCAGGATATAGACCCCAGATGGACTCAAAACTCCCTTTCAATGGCAAAACAGGCCAGCTCAAGACCCTGGTGACGGTGAGGAGGCGGCACAGGCTTTGTCATGGGGAGAGAAGACGACTGATGAGCACAAGCACAGCCCCTCTAGCCGACCTGCCACAGGCCAGGCACCGGGGGCTGCCCTACAGGACCCGACTAGGCCCTGTGTGACTCTCCTCCAGTCGGAGGAGCAGCCCAAGGGACCGGGAAGTTAAGCAACATTCCCCAAGACTCCCAACCAGTAGGTGGCCCATCCCACTGGGCTGTGGAGGGTCAGAGTGCTCACTTTGCAAACAGCAGGTCCAGCACCTCTTCAGGGGTGCCATATTCCACCAAATAGTTAAGGAATTCAAATATGGACAGGTTATCAAAGCGCAGCAAGGCGGGCACCAGTTCTTCTACCTGCTGCTCCAGCAGCTCCCTCCGGCTGGGGGTGGTTGGGCAGATCCGATTCTTCCTCAGGGCTGAGGCCCTTTCAGCCTGAGGTGGGACAGAGGGGATGTGCAGCCTGCACTGTAGCCTCCAGGAGACCTGGGAGTTGGAGCGCAGACCACAGCCCGAGCTCTCAGTGGCTGCAGGGGGCGGGGGGGGGGAAGGAGTGCCCACAGCAGGGACACGGGGCTTGACGCCTGCGGCTCAGTCACTTAGCATCTGACTCTCAGTTGTGGCTCAGGTCATGGTCTCAGCATCCTGAGATCCCACCCCTGGCAGGCTCTGCGCTTGGGGCAGAGTGTGCTTGAGGAGCCTGTGTCTCCCTCTTCTGCTTCCTGCTGTCTGTCTCTTAAACTGACAGACTATCCAATAAAGAAATAGTTTTAGAGGATAAATTTTCAAAAAAATTTGGATCAATACAAGGATCTCAAGTGGGAGGGGTCAGTATCCCAGGGCCGCTTGTCAGCTGAGTTTTGACAGCACCTCCCTGCATTAACGGCTTCACCCCTTGAATTTGACCACACGCCCCTCTCTCGAGGTGCCAACCCGGAGACCTTTCCTTGGGTGGGAGGGCCCAGGGTGTGAGGGCTGCAGGATGTTCAGCACCGCCCTGTGATTTGGCAACAGAAGGGAATCGCATCGAAGTCCTGCATCAGTGAAGGGCTCAGTGGCTGTGGGAACCAACTGGCCTTCTGACATGTTGTGCAGCACACGAGGCCCCTGTGCCCAACCCCGGGAGCGGGGGCAGGGATGCGCTCCTTCAAAACCTAACTGCAGAGCGATAGACATAGTACAGTGAGCCCCGTGTCCCTTTGGGGAAAAGTCTCCCAACTCACCAGGACCATGCTCAAGCCTTGGAGAAGGTGGGGAAGGACGTCAGGCCAATGGGGCCTCCTGGGAGCACCAGTTAGGAGAAAGCATAGCACAGTGCAAACTACTGGAGACCGCATGCGATGAGACATGGTGTGTCTCTTCTTAAAAAGTTTTTATGGGCAGCCCGGGTGGGTCAGTGGTTTAGCACTGCCTTCAGCCCAGGGCGTGATCCTGGGGACCCAGGATCCAGTCTGACATCAGGCTCCCTGCATGGAGCCTGCTTCTCCCTCTGCTTGTGTCTCTGCCTCTCTCTCTTTGTCTCTCGTGAATAAATAAATAAAATATTTAAAAGAAAGCATTATAAAAAAAGTTTTTATTATTTATTCATGAGAGACACACACACACGGGTGGGGGGGCAGACACACAGACAGAGGTAGAAGCAGTCCCCATTCAGAGAGCCCGAGGCAGAACTCGATCCTGGGTCTCCAGGATCAGGGCCTGGGCGGAAGGCAGGCGCTAAACCACTGGGCGACCAGGCATCCCCTGAAGGCTCTATTCTGATATTCCTACAAATCTGTGCACAGGGACTCTGCATCTGGCCCAGGCAGGGGCAGGGCCATGGGGGCAAGTTTGGGGAGGAGGGGAATCCAGACTCCTGTAGCAGCAGGAGTCTAGGGGGGAGCCGAGGGGAGCAGCAGGCTGGCTTCTGGGACCTGGGGCCCTTCCTGCTGCATCGGGGCCCTGGGTGTCGGGTGGCCCCAGCCCCTGCACTCACCTTGAACCCTTGCAGGTCTCCGTTAGCTGTGCTGGGCTCCTTCCTGATCACCACCGGGGTGTGGGGGATGTCCTCTTCCTCCCGCCTCCGCCGCCACCCCTTGTCCCATGTGGAGCTCTGTAAAGACCGTGTGCGGCAGCCAGGCAGGAGGCCTCAGCGCCCGGTGTGGCCGCCTCGGCTGGGCCGCACACCCAGCTGACTCCATTGCAGACACACCACAGCACAGTTGGCACACACCTCCCCCAAGGAGAGCAAAGGGATGCGGCTGCAGGGCCTTGGGTTAACTCCGGGTCATGTAAGAGGCACCTCAGGAATCCTGTTTCCACCCTGCCCACCGTGACATCAGGGTGACCCTGAAGGGGTCACCGGGGAACCTGCTGCCCTGCAAGGTCCTCCAGCCTGGATGCGACCTGCCCACACATCCCTGGTTCCCTGAAACTGAAGAGGAGGGGATGGGGCTGCCCAGGATGGCTGGCACAGGTGGCCTGGCCTGCTCTGTATTACCCTACAGCGCCTCCTGAAAAGCTCCCTGAGGTGTTGGGTTTGACGGTGGCACCAGCGTCTCCAGCATTCGAAGCAGCCGCATCCCTGGGGTTCCTGGTGTTGCTCAAAACTGGGAAAGCCATCAGGGAACATCTTTCAGTAGCAGAAGTCTCCTGAAAGTGAGCCTGAGGTGGGGCTGCACTAGAATGTGGGGGCCCGGGTACAGGGGTTCCAAGTTCTGTTGGCCTCTGTTGTGAAAGAAGTGACCTCACTGCCTGGGACCCCCTCCCTGAGTCCACTCCTGGAGGGAGCTTCAGGAGCAGCGCTCGGGGCTGCCAACGGCCCCCCCCCTCCCTGCAGGCAATGGCCTGTGTGCACACAGTGACACAACCGCACCCCTGTCTATAGGCCCCAGGGCAAGACTATGTGCAGCCAGGGCCCCAGCCTGGAAACACACCTGGGTTCAGACACAACTTTCCATTCTTCCCTGGTTTTCACCCCGGAGAAGCCGTTGTGCCTGTCGGGGATAGTCTGCCTCTTGCCTGTGGGATAGGGATTATCCTAGCAGGTGCTTCCTCCAGATGTCCCCACGCCACTGTGGCATCATATCTGTGACATTGGAGGTGGGTGTCACGTGCAGGCAATACCTCCCACCACATGTTCTTCCTTGGTGTGTACATGCGTCCAGGCCCACAAGGTCCCTGTGTGCACACACGTGGGCACCGTTACCCTCATTCTGGAGGCCCAGAAGATGACAGTCCCACCGGGGCAGGGATGGGCAATAGCTTCCCACAATCCTAGGCTCCTGAATCCAAGGCAAACCCTACAGTAGGTGTGGGAGTCTTGGCCTAGAAGGTGTGAGGCTGTCCTTATCCTGAAACCCTGCCTGTCATGTTACGGGCCATTCCGTCATTTCCACTGGGTGAGCTGTGGACAGCGGTGCACCCAGTGGGTCACCCTGACCTGGGCTCTTCCTCAGACTGGAACGTGCTGGAATGCCTCCTGTCTGGGCTGTCAATGCCCACCCCCACCCCATCACATCCCCATGACTGTAGCCAGTTCCATCCACACAACCTTTTCTCAGCCCCCTGACAAAGGGGAGGGGCAGCCTTGGCCCCCAACGGAGGACACAGAGCTGGCTTCATGCCCCCTTCTGCCTCCTTCCCAGGCTGTGATCCTGGCGAGGCAGTGGGTCTTCACCTCCTCCCCTCAGTGGCCCCCTGGAGCCCCAGCTGCTGCGTTTGTCAAAGTCCCACAGTTTGTCACAGCCTCACCTCCGGAGCTCAGGACCCAGGGAAGCACCAGGCTCTCTTTCTAGGGAGCAATTTGCTCTTTCCATTCCTGATATTTTTCCGTATTTTGTCCATCTTCCCCCCTGGAGCATGAGCTCCGAGAGGGAGGATCTGGTCTGTTTATCAGCTCGGGCACTATCTGTGCTCAGGGCTCAGCAGCTGAAGGAGAAGGTGGGAGGATCCATCCCACCACGGGCCAGCTCAGCGGTGGGAGCCTTATTGACTTGGGGCATTTTAAAATACTTGTGCTTTTCTTTTCTTTTTTTTTTTAAGGAAACTCTGTGCCCGATGTGGGACTCAAACTCAGGACCCCGAGATCAATAACCACACGCCCTTCAGACTGCTCCAGGCAGGCGTCCATTGGTCATTTAAAACTAGTAGACTGATAACTATTTCAGTTAATTTGGTGATCCACATTGCTGAATTACCAAGTGACTCCCCCAATGTCAGTACTGCGTCAGCACAGATTGCCCCACCTGACAGCACTGAGTGGCTGTTCAGATTGGAGACTGAACTCGTTCACGGGGTCTTTCAGGAGCCAGGGTGGCTCCTCCATGGGCCTCCTTCCTCCCTGGGAGGTCATGCACCTCTGCAGCCAGCAGCACAAGGGGAAGACAACAAACACAGGCATGAGGGAGGGGGTCTCCAGCCAGGTCTAGCAGGCCTGCATGTCCACCTTTATGCTCACTCTGTGTGTTATTTATTAGAAGTAGTATTCATTTTTAGGATTTTATTTATTTGTTTAAGAGAGAGAGAGCGAGAGAGAGCGAGCACGCATGATCAGTGGAGACAGGCAGAGGGAGAGGGAGAAGCAGGTGTCCTGCGAGCAGGGAGGCAGAAACCCAGGAATTCTGAATCATATCCCACAAAACAGAGAAAACACATCACCAGATCTGCTCCACAAAACAAACAAAAGGCATCTCCTCAAGCTGAATGAAAATTTTCTACTTGAAGTACAGACTGTATGAGTGAAACGAGAGCAAGATTTGTGTGTGTGTGTGTGAGAGAGAGAGTGAGTGTATATGTAAAGTAAATCTTTTTTTATATCAATGCTGTTTTGTATAAACTAAAGAAAGCAATGTCTCAGAGAATCTGCAATAACCAAATTGAAAGCTTCTTGAAAATATGTAACTGCTATTAATTAGCTTCATCTGTTTTGGATTTCAAACCATTAGCATTTGGCAAAGGAATAAAACAACATAGAAACTAGGATCTCCTATATGAGTAAAGAGTTCAGTGCAGAATTTTGAGGGTGAGTGTTTGCTGCTTCACCATTATGATCAAACGGAAACTTCATTCCTTCAGATAAAAAGGGCAATGTTACCCCAGCAATGTTACAGACAGCAACTTTCTTCAACCTATAGGAGGTAGGTTCTTCCTATTTTGGATGAAAGTTTAGCAAAACTTTCCAGAGTTACCCACTGAAGAAGCACAGCCTGACACATTTCTTTCATCTGGACACCGCAGAAGGCTGAAGTATTTACAGCAGATGGTATTCAGTGTAATGTTATCATACCATGGATTATCAAAATATCTCCTTTCATCACCTTTTGTTTGGAGTTCTTTTTTTTAAAAGATTTATTTGTTTATTTATTTATGAGAGAGAGAGAGAGAGAGAGAGAGAGAGAGAGAGAGAGAGAGAGGCAGAGAAACAGGCGGAGGGAGAAGCAGGCTCCATGCCGGGAGCCTGACGTGGGACTCGATCCCAGGACTCCAGGATCACGCCCTGGGCCAAAGGCAGGCACTAAACTGCTGAGCCACCCAGGGATCCCCTTGTTTGGAGTTCTATCTGGAGTTTTATGTATTTGAAAAATCCAGGATGAATCCTCAGTTGTAGAAGAAAAATAGACTGTGCTCTAAGCTTATATGTGAAAATGCTCCGAGAAGGTTGGTTTGCTCTGACAAAATTCATAGAAGAGCAGTATAACCAGAACAATTCTGAGGTCTCAGGCTGCAGGACTTGAGAGGGGTCGTCACTGGGGAAAGGCAATGTTGATGTGCTGTGTGGTGCCAGAGGAGATAGCATGTGTGAGGGGGCTGGCAACAGGGCCTTTCTGAAAGAACACAGTGGTCATCAATTTCAGGTAAGGGCTCATATATGCCAGGCTCTGTGCTGCTTCATCTTTCTGACCTTTTCATCCTCATAACAACTCTATGAGATATGTCATGTTATCCACATTTTACAGATAAGAATATAGGGCCTTCGAGAATTGAAGTAAATGACCCAAGGTCACCAAGTGAGTGACAGGAACAGATGTCTTCTTGGGGCTATGCCCCACCATGGTCCACACTCAGTATCTACCCCATATGTCTGTTGACTGACTGGAATCTCAGAGGTCTTAACATCTCACATGTGTAAATGATTGGTTGATACGACCCCTCATCATCCACCAACCTCACAGATAAATCTAGATATTGTGTATATGTGTGTGTGTGTATTAATATTTATATTTATATTTATATATATTTCAAATTTCAGCTTTGCTGGTAGTACCTTACTGGGAACCTCTTGGAATACTAAATGGCTTGAATTATTTGTGTGAGAAAGGATCTTCCTACTATAGCAGGAGGATTCCAAAATGAAAAAAAAAAAGGCATGAAAGATCACCAAATACGTCTGATTTACAGATTCGGTCCCTATACTGTAATCTTCTCTTTGTTCCTGTTCTTTGCTTACAATAATCATCACTGCATTTTGACTGCACTTCAAGTAGGCTGCTTCTTCAGCCTCTGACTTCTCTGATTACTGGCTCTTGATCTTTTGCTTTTTTTAATTTATGTGCATTAGTCTTTATCCCTTTAAAATCCACCCCAAAATCTGCTAAGCATATACATCTGGAATTTCAAATCTCACCCTGCCCCCCTTCACACATGGACATTTCTTCCTTTCCCTCTTAACCTCATTCATCATACATTTTCTGTTTATAGCTCTGGGACACCTTGACTCTGACACACAAATCAGCTTTTTCCTGAGCTCTTACTAGAACTGTGTTTCTCATTTACTCTTGGGCAGTATCCATCCTTATCGACTGAAGTTAGGAGTTGAATTATCACCAAAATAGAAGAAAAAGAAAGAAGAGATTTTTGTTATTACAGCAGAAATTATTTTTTAATCCACAACAGATGATTTATATTCATCAAAAATTTGTGCTGCTTTCAGCAAACAAGCTTACATATGAAGTCATCAGTTCTGTAAAAGGTGAGGAAGAAAACAACTAATTCAAAGAGAGCATTTTTCCCTCCTTTTTGGTATGCAATGTCAAAAACTTGAACAATTCGTATCAAATCAATTCAGTGGTAGAATGTGGTGTATTACATGAGCATGACTTGTAGTCAGGAGACTTTGGGTCTACTCCCACGATTTATTAGAGTAGCTGTGTGACCTTGGGATAAATTGCTTAAAACTATAATCTGAGTCATTTGTCTGTAAATTTAAGATGTTATTTAACTATGTGACCTTTAAAATTATGGACCTTCTGTGGAGAGTGAAACTTCCCTTAAGCCAGAGTCTTTAAAGGGGAGGCTAGAGTGCTCCCAGATCAATTTCCTCCCGGCCCTAGATCTATAAAGAAACAAATTCAAATCCCCAGTTGAAGCCTTCAGATTTGTTAAAATTAAATACATTCAAATATAATAAGAAATTAACATGAATACTAATGAATGAAAGTCAGGGGAAAACAAGAACAACACATTGAGGTTCTTGGGAATTTATAGATATTGAAATCATCAAATAGTATAAAATAATTATGGGTCAAGTGTTTTAAGAAATTAAAGATTCTCAAAAAAAAGAAATTAAAGATGGAATAATAAATGAAAAAGGGTCAAAATGCAAATCTAATAAAAATACCAGGCACATTTGAAAAAAAAACATTTATAAATAACAGATAATTATTAAAACTAATAGCTTAGTGGATGTGTTAAACAGCGGAATATATGCAGCTGAAGATGGAGTTAAATCTGAAAGAAATAGTCAGGCTGTACTACATAGAGACAAGGCAGTAAATACAGAAGAGACATTAAGCTATATGGAGGGCATAATGAGTAATATATATAATTTGAGTTCCAGAAAGGGGAGATAGAAAAAAGGCAATATTTGAACATAGAAGGGCTAAGATCTTCCCCAGACTGACAAAAGGACATGAATCCACAAATAGAGGAAACAAGAGTCCAAATAGATAAAAGGAAAGTCACACCCAGATGTATGATAGTAAAACCAAAGAATAGCAAAGACAAAGAGCAGATCTTAAAAGTAGGCAGAGGGGAAAAAAGTAAATAATAAGGAGGGCAAGTAGGTATCAGTTTCTCAGTAGCAACAATGGAAACCAGAACACAGTGGAATATCTTCAGCGTTCTGAAGAGAAAATGACGGTCAAGCTAGATTCATGGATTTAACAAAACTATTTTTCAAGGACAAAGGCAGTAAAGACACTTTCAGATAAAGATAGATTGCATTTGCAACCAAGAAACCTTATTAAAGGTATTTTTAAAGAATGTTCTTTTTGACGCCTGGGTGACACAGTCAGGTAAGTACCTGACACTTGGTTTTGGCTGGGATCATGATCTCAGGGTCTGGAGATCAGCTCCACGCTCAGCATGGGGTCTGCTTAAGGCTCTTTCCATATCCTTCTGCCCTTCCCCCCGCTCTCTCTCAAATAATAAATCTTTTAAAAAAAAGAATGTACCTTAAAAAGAAAAATGGTTCTAGAAACAAGTTTTCAGGATAATACCCTTGGAAGAAAAAAAAAATACCCTTGGAAGAAAACATAGGGGTAAGTTTCCATGATCGTGGATTTGGGGATGGTTTCTAAGATACAACACAAAGAGCACAAGCAACAAACAAACAAACAAACAAAAAATACTGAACTTCAAAATTGAAGATTTTTGTGCTTCAAAGGACGTGATCAAAAACTGAAAGAACCCCCCCCCAAAAAAAGGGAAAGAACCTACAGAATGGAAGCTATTATTTGTAAATCATATAAATCTTGTGTCTAGTATTCAGAATTTAGAAATTATACAACTGAACAATGAAAAGACAACCCAGTTAAAAAATGGAGACAAAGAATTGAATAGACATTTTCCAAAGAAGATACACAAATGGCCAAGAAACACATGAAAAGATGTTCAACATCATTAGTCATTAGAGAAATGCAGATCAAAACTGCAGTGAGATGCCCACTTCATGCTTAGTGGGATGGCTATAATTTTTTTTAATAGAAAAAAAACAAGTGTTGGGTAGAAGGTAGAGAAATTAGAACCCTTGCACGTTGCTTGTGAGAATTTTAAATGGTGCAGCTTCTATGGAAAAAATGTTGGTGGTTCCTTCAAAAGTTAAACATAGCATTGCCATATGAAACAGCAAATTCACTTCTAGTTATATCCCCCCCTAAATTGAAAACAAGTATTCAAACAGATACTTGTACACAAATGCTCATAGTGATACTATTCACAATAACCACATTATGCTGAGTGAAAGAAGCCAGGCACAGAAGGTCACATATTGTATGATTCCATTCGAAATATCCAGAATAGGCAGATCCAAAGAGACAGAAGATTACTGGTTGTCATTGGCTTGGGAGAGGAAGGAATGCAAAGTGACTGCTTAATTGGCATGGAGTTTCCTTTTGGGATAATAAAAATGTTCTGGAACCAGATAGAAGTGATGGTTGCACAACATCATGTATGTACTGTCACCAAATTATATGCATTTAAATGGCTAACATTGTGAATTTTAGGTTATGAATTTTGCCACAATACAAAAAAGTCAAAGGGAGCCTTGTGGCTCATCCATTTAAGCATCCAGCTCTGGATTTCAGATCAGGTCATGATCTCAGAGTTGTGGGATCAAGCCCTGCATCAGGCTCCACATGGGGCATGGAGCATACTTAAGATTCTCTCTCTCTTCCTCTCCCGCTGCCCCTGCCCCCTATGCTGCCTACATTCATACACAAACACACTCTCTCTCCCCCTTCTCTAAGAAAGAAAAAAAAATTTTTCACAGATGCATAGAAATTAGCAAACATGTAGGTAAATCCAGACATTGTACAATATAAGTGATAATGATAATAATGTCTCATTTGTGTGGTTCTAAAAATGAGCATTAAAGTAGTAGACAACAACAAACATGTGAGTTGAGAAAAAAGTAATCAGAGCATTAAAGTTCTCACAAGACCTTATGAGAGTCATTCACTCTCAAGTGCTTTTGACTGTGATTGACAGTAATGAATGTTTTATAGTCACCCAGTGTACACACATATGTATATGACTGAAACAAAAATTTCTCAAAATAGTCCTTCCCTAACTATATATGTTGTACACTATTTTCTAATCTAGTTAATTTCATTTTTAAAAATGCTAATTGTCTCCCCTTAAGTTGACTCCATCAACCACTAATGGATTGTAACATGCTACTTTAAAACATAACAAAACAAACTGGTATCAAGAGTATGATGGCACCCAAGTAAAGATGTGGGTGAGAAAAAAAATTAAAAAGTCTTGAGTTGTTCACTATCTACTCTGATACTGGGTCAGGAAGCATATGCAAGTGGTGAATTGGCTGTATTTTCCACAATCTTTTGAAGATGTCATCATGTTCCAATATGGTAATCTCCATGGGGCGAAAGTATATTTCTACTAATTCACTGGAAACATTTTAAACAATTCTGAGTTTGTATAACATTCTGTAAATTGTCAAGATAAAGTTCTCTGGAGTATTCAATATGGATGCAGGTAATAGAATTTTTTAAAGATTTTATTTATTCATTCATGAGAGGCAAAGAGAGAGAGAGAGAGAGAGAGGCAGAGACACAGGCAGAGGGAGAAGCAGGCTCCATGCAGGGATCCCAACGTGGGACTAGATCCCAGGTCTCCAGGATCACGCCCTGGGCCGAAGGTGGTGCTAAACTGCTGAGCCACCCGGGGCTGCCCAAGAATCTCATATTCATCTCAAATTCATATATGCAAGCAGAATGGTCCATCTCAATTTGAAAAAATCAGAAAAGCTGAATTATGGTCTTACACTTCTTATCCTCTTGTTATTTTGGATAAGTGACTTCATTTGCCCTGGTTTTCTCATCTGCAAAATTAAAGGGAACTTTTAAGTTTTTCCTAAAAGGAAATCTGTGATTCACTCTAACAAGTCTATACAAAACCTTGAGTGCTCTCTCTCTCTCTCTCTCTCTCTCTCTCTCTCTCACACACACACACACACACACACACACACCTGTATTGCATTAAGATGAAGGAAATTTGGGGCGGCCCTGGGTGGCTCAGCGGTTTAGCACCACCTTCGGCCCAGGGCCTGATCCTGGAGACCCAGGAAAGAGTCCCACGTCCGGCTCCCTGCATGGAGCCTGCTTCTCCCTTTGCCTGTGTCTCTGCCTCTCTCTCTCTCATGAATAAACAAAATATTTAAAAAGAAAAGATGAAGGAAATTTAACATCGACCCTTATGAAACGTTCTCAACATTGGCATTAATCTATTTTAAAGTAGGAAGTGACTTTCATCACTGATGATTTATTGGGCATACTATATATTTTCAGACATGATTTTTTATTTATAAGACATTTGTGACTTTTTTAAAATTAGATTTTTGTTACTGCAACTTCAGAAGCTTTACCAGGTTAAGAAAGAGGATTATGCTGGTCTGAGCCTGTACCAGTAAATATGTCCATATTCCATGGTAGCTAAATGGCTCCTGTTTAAATTCTTGTTCCAACTGCTGCAAAGTACCTTAAGGAACAATGTTTGGTAAGGTATGTTTACACAAAAGATACAAATGTCTGTTTTTCCACCATAGCTTTTTGTTTATGTTAGCTTATCATTGAAACTGTCCATGCTCTCAAGTGATGTGTGACTAAGAGATTTGTTATCTTTAGTCCGCTGCTGTCTGGAAGATTTGTACTAGATGAAAGAGTAGAAAAGACACTCTCCACTTCAGCCATTCTGCATTATTTTCAGGTGCCTAATAGCCTTTTGATGATCTTGCTTACTGGGTTTTTAACGTTGTGTGCATGCCTATGTGTGTGTAGAAAATTTCAAACGTAAACAGAGTAGTGTAATGAGCCCCACTTACTCATCACTCAACTTCAACTATGAATATCCTACCATTCTTGTTTTATTTATACCACCCACTCCCCAGCCCCTCTGTTTGATTATTATTATTTTTTAGAGTTTTTATGGTAAAATTTACTACACTGAAATGCACAAATAATTGAACTGTTTTGACAACTAGATACACCTGTGTAACCTGTGCCCTTACCAGAGTTCCATCTCTTGAAAGAATCTTCCTCTGTCCCCAGGTAATTCCTCAAGTCCCCCAAAAGCATCCAGTGGTTTTTCTCACCTTAGGTGAGTTTTGCTTATTCTAGAACTTCATATAAGTGGAAGCATACAGTATTTCTAAACCCTTTTGTGTCTGGCTTCTTTTCTCTTGTGAGATTCAGTCATTTCATTGCAGGGATCAGTACACTAATGCATCCTTTTTATTACTGAGTGGTAAAATAATACCACAGCTTGTTTGCCCATCCTCATGTTGATGGACATTTGGGTTGTTTACAGTTTGGGGCTATTTTGAGTAAAACTGCTATGAGCATTCTTTACATCCTTTTGTGAAGGATATATTCCCACTTATCTTGGACAGTGACCTAGATCTACAGCTGCTGGACTATAAGGTAGGTATATGTTTAACTTTATAAGAGGCTACCCCACCCTGTACCACACTTTTACACTCCCATCAGCAGTATATATGAGTTCTAATTGCTCTGACTCCTCATCAGCACTTGGGATTTGTCAGTCTTAAATTTTAGCTACTCAGGCAGCCGGGTGGCTCAGTGGTTTAGCACCGCCTTCAGCCCAGGGTCGAGTCCCACTTCGGGCTCCCTGCATGGAGCCTGCTTCTCCCTCTACCTGTGTCTCTGCCTCTCTCTCTCTCTCTCTCTCTCACTCATGAATAAACAAAATCTAAAAAAGAATTTTTAGCTACTCTAGTGGATGTAAAGTAGTATCTCAATTTAGTGTTAATTTGCATTTCTGTAATGACTAAAGATATTGAGCGTGTTTTCATGAGCTTATCCCTTTGGCCTAATGTATTTTTCACACGTGGTTCCCTTGTCCACAACACTTACTATCTACCACCCTTTTCTAGTTAGCTACTTACACCTTATCTAGTCCTCACCTTATTGAAAGGAATCCTTCCTCCCAAAAAGTTAGGAGTTGAGGAAATCAGCCTGAAAGCTCTATGAGAAACAGTTTTCCAGAATCAGCATCAGCCACTGTCTTTTCGCAGTGCCCTTGAACCTTAAGGCAGGGAAAACTTTTCCTTTACCCTCCTCCAATTCCCACTTTTGGAAATACAAACAGCCCAAGTCGTAGTTGCTCATTCATTTTGATGTTACCGGGTACAGAAGCTCGTAGGGCTGGGACTCCTGTGGAGACAGGGGCATACCATAAAATCTAAAAGGGAGTACCACGTGGAAATTTTATTGAAGAACAGTAAGCACCTCAGCTTCAGTATTTCCCTTTGAAGGGATAATCCTGTGGCTTTCAAGCCTGTAGAGAAATAGGGTGATTACAGTGTACAGCATGAGAAAGAAATACTTCTGGACACCTGGGTGGCTCCGTGGTTGAGCTTCTGCCTTTGGCTCAGGTGGTGGTCCTGGGATCGAGTCCCACAGCGGGCTCTCTGAAGAGAGTCTGCTTCTCCTCTGCCTATGTTTCTATGTCTCTCATGAATAAATAAATAAAACATGAACATATAAACATAAACATAATAAAACAATAAAATGTAAACAGCCTAATAATATATAGAAGTATATAATTTCTTCGGAATATAGACTCTTAAGTTACCATTGACTAGAAAAGCATCGCATTCTCTTGCTGTGCTCTGTAAAGCTTCTTCCTTGACCTGCTCCCAATATCTGCTGAGAAGATAAGCAAAAAATGTTCTCAGGCTTCCCTTAGTCTGACCTCCAGGGATTGCCTGGGGGTCAAGGAGGATCCTGTGTGGGAAGAGAGTAGGACTGCTATCAGAAGGGTTACAATTGATGCTTCTCCTATCTTTCCACCCTCGGTTGCTGGCCTTTTGGTTTCCTCCCATTAAAAAGAAGCTTTATTAGTGTGTTTATAAACAGTTATGCCTCTGAGTAGGTGATTTTGGCACACCATGTATATCCCCTTGTCACTCAACATCCCTATTCATGCTGATAAGCTTTCTGCTGCCAATACCTGCATCCCTTAGCTCTCCCCACAGGAGCATTCTTGGTGCCCGGTGGGCTGGAAGTGCCAGGGAGCTGACATCCCTGGGAACAGCCTCAAACTCATGACAGATGGGAGCTAGTGGCTAAGCCCTCCATCTTTCTTATCCTTTGGGTGAGACAACTCTCGGGTCTGCTCTACACCACTTCCCAGAGTAGCACAGTGGAAATGAGCCCAAGTTCCCCACAGCTATAACATACTCATAAATTCATCTACTGGCTTCCTTCCCTTCCCTGGCTCCTCCGCCAATGTTTCCTGAGATAGTCTTCCAAATAAACTCCTAGCCTTGGTCCTAGTCTCAGGGCCTGTTCTGGAGAAACCCAATGTAGGCTAGCTTAATAATACCAAGCAAACTCACTAATAAAATATTGGTATAAACATATTGTTAGTAAATCTTCTAATACTTTAAATGGTTCAGATCCAGCGTGGCTAAAGACCTAGCATTCATTTCGTTAAATTTACCTAGCATTATCCCCAAAATGTTATTGTTTCAGAATGCTTCTGAGGTAAAGATCTAGTTTAAGGAGTAATCTCAAAACCAGGGATGTGTGTCTCACATATTTGAGTTTAGATGAAGAGTCAGCGACTTGATTTTTCAAAGCCAATTGGTATAATGTATACTATTGTTTCCCAGCATACTAAGATACTTCTGTTTATAATAAAAGATATCCTCAACATGTTTATATTTTGGTTTTACTCTCTTTAGCCCATTGTTTGGAAACAAAAATGGGAAGGAAGTGTAATTTTGCTGAAGAAAGAGCGCTGATGCTGGTGTATAGGTGTGCATGTATATGGACCCAGGAGTCCTCAGCGTCCCTTGCCCTCCACATACCCACCTAAAATATTTTGGCAAGCTTGGGTTTACGGATGTTTCATGAGTTAAGTTCAGTGAATAACTCCACGTAACATTTTATAGGTCAAGAAAACACAAGAGAAGCACAAATTTGAAACTGTGTCAGGGATTCATGGCACAAGGTATTAGATAGTTTCTGTCACCAAATATGCTTTGCTTCATTATCCATTAAATATTTCATCTTAAATACCAGTTCCAAATCCATAAATTCAGACCTGAGCTTAGTGCCATATGCCCTTCTCAAAATAATTAGCTTCCAGATGCTTTAATATTAATTTCACTGATGCCTTTAGAGAAATTCTTGATGTCTGTTTTTGTGCCAGTACCACACCGTCTTGATGGTCACAGCTTTGTGGCACACCCTGAAACCCGGCATTGTGCTGCCTCCTCCCGCCCCCCCTCCCCCGCAGTGGGTATCTTGGCTACTATTCCCGTGGCCATTCGGGGTCTTTCTGATTCCACACAAGTCTTCAGATGATTTGTTCCAGCTCTCTGAAGAGAGTCCGTGGTATTTCTGAGAGGGATTGCACTAGTTGTGTAAATTGCCCTGAGTCACGTTGACATTTTCCCCAATATAAATTCTTCCAACCCAGGAGCATGGAACCTTTTTCCATCTCTTTGTGTCTTTCTCAGTTTCTTTCAGACATGTTCTGCAATGTTTCAGGTAGAGATCCTTTACCCCTTTGGTTAGGTTTCTTCCTAGGTAGCTCATGCTTTTTTTTTGGGTGCTGCGGTTGTATAAATGGGATTGACCCCTTCCTCGATGTCCCTTTCCTCGGTCTCATTGTTTGCGTACAGAAAGGCCACTGGTTTCTGGGCCCCGAGTTTGTATCCCGCCACACTGCCAAACTTGCTGTAGGAGTTCCAGCCGTCTTGGGGTGGAGTCTTTTGGGTTTTCTAGGTACGGTATCATGTCATCGGCGAAGAGGGAGTTTAACTTCTTCTTTGATGATTTGAATGCCTTTTATTTCTTTTCATTGCCTGATTGCTGAGGCCATGACATCTCGTACTCTGTTGAGAATAGCAGCGGTGAGAGTGGACATCCCCATCTCGTGCCTGGTCTTCAGGGAAAGGCTCCCAGTGTTTCTCCATTGGGAATGAGAATTTGCTGCGGGCTTTTCGTAGATGGCTTTGAAGATGCTGAGGGACGTTCCCTCTATCCCGGTACTCTGAAGCGTTTGGATCTGGCATGGATGCCATATTTTGTCAAATGCTTCTTCCTCTGCGTCTCTTGAGAGGATCATCTGGTTCTTGTTTTCTCTCTTGCAGATCTGATGAAGCACCTTGAGTGCTCTCCGAGTACTGAAGCAGCCTTGCACCCCAGGGATAAAGCCTACCGGGTCATGGTGAGTAACTTGTTAATAATGTCCTGTTGGATCCCGTTGGCTCGTAGCTTGTGGAGAAGGTGTGCATCCGTGTTCATCAGGGACATCGGTCCAGAATTCTCCCTTTTGGTGGGTGGGGTCTTGGGTTTTGGAGTTAAGGTGACACTGGCCTCCAAGAACGAGTTTGGAAGTATTCCATCTCTTTCTATCTTTCGGAGCAGCTTTAGTAGCACAGGTATGCTTTCTTCTTGAAGCGTTGGATAGAATTCCCCTGGGAAGGCATCTGGCCCCAGACTTTTGTGTCTCGGGAGGTTTGTGTGTTTGTTTCTAGGTGTATTTCTTATTGGGGTTCATTTTGCCAACATAGAGCATAACCCCCCAGGGCTCATCCCATCAAATGTCCCCCTCCGTGCCCATCACCCAGTCACCCCCAGCCCCCCGCCCTCCTCCCTTTCTTGCATCCCTTGTTCGTTTCCCAGGGTTAGGACTCTCTCATGTTCGGTCTCCCTTTCTGCCATCTCCCACTCAATTTTTTCTCCTTTCCCCTCTATTCCCTTTCACTATTTTTTTCTCATCCTCCCCAGAAGAATGAGACCATATGATGTTTGTCCTTCGTTGATTGACTTCTTTCACTCAGCCGTCATACCCTCTGGTTCCATCCAGGTCGAAGCAAATGGTGGGTGTTTGTCATTTCTAATGTCTGAGTAATCTTCCATTGTGTGCAGGGACCACTCGCCTTCCTTATCCATTCATCTTTCGATGGACACCAAGGCTCCTTCCGTAGTGTGGCTGTTGTGGGTGTTACCACTCTAAACCTCGGGGTGCGGGTGTCACGGCATTTCCCTGCATCTGTACCTTTGGGTCACACCTCCACCAGTGCACCTGCTGGATCGCAGGGCAGATCAGTTGTTACCTCTCTGAAGCACCTGCACACGGTTTTCCACTGAGGCTCAGGGAGGGTGCCGAACCCTTCCGCATGCGCTCACAGGGGTTTGGATGCAGGCACCGTCCACCGTCAGGGCACGGCCTTGGGGCGGTGGCTTTAGGGCCTGGGTTGCTGTGCCCCAGGAACCCCGCGAAGGTCCTTGGCTCTTCCTTCTCCCCCTTCCGCCCCCTCCCCCTCCACCCCTACCCCCCTTACTCCCTTACTCCTTCCGCCCCTGCCCCCCTTCCCTCTTCCCCCTTCCCAATCTCCCCAGGCTTGCCGGGAGCACGCCAGCCCCCCCTTGGTCCCTATCAGGTGAGTATGGCTATTTCTGAAATTTTTGAATTTTGAAAGCATTCTCCTTTCACCACATCTTCTCCAACATTTGTTGTTTCCTGTCTGGTTTTTTGTTCCCCATTCTCACCAGTGTGAGGTGGTATCTCATTGTGCTTTCGATCTGTATTTCCGTGACCCCGGTGATGTGGAGCATTGTCTCGTGTGCTTGTTGACCATGTCTATGTCTTCCTGTGTGACATTTCTGTTCGTGTCTTTTGCCCATTTCAGGGTTGGACTCCTGGTTTCTTTGCTGTTGAGTTGAATAAGTTCTTTAGAGATCTTGGATAACTCACGCTTTATCTGACAGGTCATTTGCAAATATCTTCTTCCATTCTGGAGGTTTGTCTTTTAGTTTTGTTGAGTGTTTCTTTTGCTGTGCGGAAGATTCTCATCTTGATGAATGATTCATTTTGGTCTTGTTTCTGTGGCCTTCATGGATGTATCTTGCAAGAAGTTGCTGTGGCCAAGTTCAAACAGGGTGTTGCCTGTGTTCTCCCCTAGAAGTTTGATGGAATCTTGTCTCACATTTACATCCTTCATCCATTTTGAGTTTTATCTTTGTGTACGGTGTGAGAGAATGGTCCAGTTTTATTCTTCTGCGTGTGGCTGTCCAACGTTCCCAGCAGCCTTTAGTGAAGAGACTGTCTTTTTTCCAGTGGATGGTCTTTCCTGCTTGGTCGAATATATGGTCTTGACAATAGAGTTGAGGGTCCACTTCTGGATTTCTCTCTTCTGTCCCATTGATCTGTGTGTCTGTTTTTGTGCCTGTACCACACTGTCTTGATGAGCACAGGTTTGTAGCACAACCTGAAATCCGGCATTGTGATGCCGCCAGCTGTGGTTTTCTTTTCTAATATTGCTCTCGCCATTTGGGGTCTTTTCTGATTCCACACTAATCTTCCGATGATTTGTTCCAACTCTCTGAAGAGAGCCCGTGATATTTCTGATGATAGGGATTGTGTTCCATGTGTAAATTGCCCTGGGTCACGTGGACATTTTCCCAGTATATGAATTCTTCCAATCCAGGAGCATGGAGTAGTTTTCCATCTCTTTGTGTCTTCCTCAATTTCTTTCAGATGTGTTCTGTAGTTTTTTGGGTAGAGATCCTTTACCTCTCTGGTTAGGTGTATTCCTAGGTACCTCATGCTTTTGGGTGCAATTGTAAATGTTACTGACTCTTTCATTTCTCTATCTTCGGTCTCATCGTTGGCATAGAGAGAGGCCACTGATTTCTGGGCATTGATTCAGTATCCTGCCACACTGCTGAACTTGCTGTAGGAGTTCCAGCAATCTTGGGGAAGAGTCTTTTGGGTTTTCCAGGTACGGTATCATGTCATCGGCGAAGAGGGAGAGTTTGACTACTTCTTTGCCGATTTGAATGCCTTTTATTTCTTTCTGTCGCTTGATTGCTGAGGCCGTGACGTCTAGTAGTATGTGAGTAGCCATGGTGAGAGTGGACATCGCTGTCTCTCGTTCCCAATCTTCAGGGAAAGGCTCCCAGTGTTTCCACATTGAGGATGATAATTTGCTGAGGGCTTTACTTTCCGTAGATGGCTTTGGAGATGCTGGGAACGTTCCCTCTATCCCTGTACTCTGAAGCGTTTGGATCAGGAATGGATGCCGTATTTGTCAAATGCTTTCTCTGCATCTCTTGAGAGGATCGTCTGGTTCTTGTTTCTTCTCTTGCAGATCTGCTAAGTCACGTGGCGTGCTTTCCAAGTGTTGAACCAGCCTTGCATCCCTGGTATAAATTCCACCTGGTCATGGTGAGTAACTTCTTAATGTACCGTTGGATCCCATCGGCTCGTGTCTTGAGAATATTTGCATCCGTGTTCGTGAGGACTGTCGGTCTATAACTCTCCTTTTTTGGTGGGATCTTTGTCTGCTTTTGGACTTAAGGTGATGGTGGCCTCCAAGAACGAGTTTGGAAGCATTCCATCTATCTTTCGGAACCACTTTAGTAGTAATAGGTACGGTTTCTTCTTTAAACGTTTGATAGCATTCCCCAGGGAAGCCATCTGGCCCTGGACTTTTGTGTCTTGGGAGATCTTTGATGATGACTGCTTCAGTTTCCTCCCTGGATATTGGCCTGTTCAGGTTTTCTGTGTCTTCCTGTTCCGGTTTTGGTAGTTTGTGGTTTTCCGGAAATGCGTCAGTTTCTACTCGATTGCCCAATTTATTGGTGTATAGCTGTTCAGGATGAGTTTTAAAGATCGTTTGTATTTCCTTGGTGGTGGTGGTGATCTCTCCTTTCTCATTCATGATTTTATTTTATTTTATTTTTTTATTTTCATTTTTTAATAATAAATTTATTTTTTATTGTTGTTCAATTTGCCAACATACAGAATAACACCCAGTGCTCATCCCGTCAAGTGCCCCGCTCAGTGCCTGTCACCCATTCACCCCCACCCCCCACTCTCCTCCCCTTCCACCACCCGTAGTTTGTTTCCCAGAGTTAGGAGTCTTTATGTTTTGTCTCCCTTTCTGATGTTTCCCACACATTTCTTCTCCCTTCCCTTCTACTCCCTTTCACTATTATTTATATTCCCCAAATGAATGAGACCATATAATGTTTGTCCTTCTCCGATTGACTTATTTCACTCAGCATAATACCCTCCAGTTCCATCCACGTTGAAGCAAATGGTGGGTATCTGTCATTTCTAATGGCTGAGTAATATTCCATTGTATACATAAACCACATCTTCTTTATCCATTCATCTTTCGATGGACACCAAGGCTCCTTCCACAGTTTGGGTATTGTGGACATTGCTGCTAGAAACATCAGGTTGCAGGTGTCCCGGCGTTTCATTGCTTCTGTATCTTTGGGGTAATATTGTATTATAATCAATTAATTAATTTTTGTTGTGTTGTTTATATATATACATTTATATATATAGTTTATATTTTTATTAAGTGTTTTATATGTTTGGTTGCTCCCACATTGGGTGCATAAATATTTATAGTGGTTAGATCTTCTTGTTGGATTGTCTCCTTTATTATCATATGGTGTCATATCCTTCTTTGTCTCTTGTTAATCTTTGTTTTAACATCTAGTTTATCTGATCTGAGTATTGCTACTCCAACTTTCTTCTGACATCCGTCTGTGTGATAAATATTTCTGCGTCACCCCACTTTCAATGTGCAGGTGTCTTCACATCTCAAATAAGTATGTTGTAGGTACTATAGAGTTGGATCTAGTTTGTTTGTTTTTGTCCATTCTGACACCCTATGTATTTTGATTTGAGCATTTAGTCCATTTACATTCAAAGTAATTATTCATAAATATTTATTTAGTGCCATTTTATTACTTGTTTTGTCATTGTTTCTGGAGATTTCTCTGGTCCTTTCTTGTCTTTGTTACTTTTAGTCTTTCCTTCCCGCTCAAGGAGAGCCCTCTAATATTTATTTTTTTTAATTGAAGTTTGACTTGCCCACATATAGTATAACACCCAGTGCTTATCCTGTCATGTGCCCCCCTCAGTGCCCATCACCCAGTCACCCCATCCCCCTCCCTGCCCACCTCCTCATCTGCAACCCTTTGTTCATTTCCCAGGGTTAGAAGTCTCTCATGTTTTGCCACCCTCTCTAATTTTTTCCAGTCATTTTCTCTCCTTTCCCCTATAATTCCTTTCACTGTTTCTTTTATTCCCTGTATGAGTGAAACCATATAATGATTATCCTTCTCAAATTGACTTACTTCACTCAGCATAATACCCTCCAGTTCCATCCACATTGAAGCAAATGGTGAGCATTCTTCCTTTCTAATATTTTTTGAAGGGCTGTCTAGTAATCATGAACTCCTGTAGTTTTTGTTCTGTGTCCTTCTCAGCCTATTGATAGTGATATTATTAGCTTGGAATGCCTGAGGCACTCACCTGGGCCCCCACTACCTATGGCAAGTCCCCACAGACATTTTCCCATCGAGAGCCAATATTGTGGTTGGCATGGCCCTTGTGGCTCTTATTATTATTGGAAGATGTATCTCAGCAACAACTATCAAGGGACTTTGAAAAAAGAAATTTATTACTCAGAGATCTTGGAAGGCATATGGCATGCCCAAGAGCCATCAAGCAAGGTGTCAGATAGAGATTACAGACCTGGGTACTCTCCTTACTGAGATTGAGGGTAGGCTACCTAGGATTTCTTGGCTTTACTCTTTACTCATAAATTTAAAACAGAGCAGGAATTAGGGCACAAGAGGTGATAGCAGAGTTCCTTAAGTGGTCAATAATCTAGATTGCCAAGGACTTTCTAAAAAGGAAACTCAGATGGGACACCCTGGTTCCTTTTCTTATCTAGTTGTTTTAGCAGTAGTTGTATCATATAGCTGGCAATATGTTTATTCAAAATAGATGTCTTGGAAATGTATGCCTCAGCAATCAAAAGCTGATTTTCAGGCACTTACACTACAAAAACCTTGTTGAATCTTCTTTCAGAATGTATCTAGAATATTACCATTTTTACCATCCCCATAGCCTTGATCCAAGCCTACCCCATTTCTCACCTGTAGAACCACAGTGGCCCTAACCAGTCTGGGTTCCCTGGAGGCTCCTCTAACTGAGTAGCCAGAGT
Organism: Canis lupus baileyi; assembly: GCF_048164855.1. Classification (NCBI taxonomy): domain Eukaryota; kingdom Metazoa; phylum Chordata; class Mammalia; order Carnivora; family Canidae; genus Canis; species Canis lupus. The sequence goes on along the minus strand of NC_132857.1, from coordinate 24,756,319 downwards.
TAACATGTCCTATCTCATCCCTCCCAGGTTCAGAATCCTCCATTACCTCACTCAGCACCAAAACCAAAGCCTGTATGACCAGACCAAACCTGGTCTTCTTCCTTGTGCTGCCTCCTTCCTTCCTCACCTCCTTGTTCTTCTCTTGGTTCTTCTAGAAGTTCACCTAGTCACTCACCTCCCTGCTCACCACACTACAGCCCCAGATGGTTTTTTCACCCTTCTTGAGCACCAGCCTTAGCCTTCCACTCAAAGCCTTTGCACTGACTGTTCCCTCTTCCTGGATGTTCCCTCCCCACACAACTGGGGCGTCCCTCTTTCCCTCTCCTCAGGCCCTTCTCCCACCTCACTGAGGACTTACTGAAAGTCACCCTGATCAAAATCCTGACTGCCTCCCCCAACAGCTTCTGATATACCCGCCCCTGTTTTTCTGATGTAACATACCACACATTATAGTTGTTTAATTAATGTAAACTCTAACCAGAATGGAAGTTACAGAAAGGCAGGGAATTTTGTTCACTACTCTAGCCCTAACACTCAGAACAGTGCCTGCCACAACTGGAAAGTACCAGTTAGGTTGGTGAATAAATGCACAGAAAGATGGATGGATGAATAAATGGAAATAAAACTTGACTTAATTAGTGGTTACACCATAATGACCACAAGATGGAGACATTCTTTAATATAAATTCATCCCTACTTTTCCCTTCTGTTTGTTTCCCCATCCTGATAGTACTTCACTGCCTCTTTTACCTACACACATGCCTGGGTTTTACTCTCCGTGTGTGTGTGTGTGTGTGTGTGTGTGTGTGTGTGTGTTCTCTCTTTTGAATTTTGTGTCCCCTCTTGGCCACTTGTGTACTCCTCTGTCTACAGAGGCTCTGTTTGCAGGATGGAAGAAACAGGTTAGAACTGAAACAGATACCTCATTTATTTTTGTTTAGCCTACTGAATTTTAAAAATTTCTTTAATAGATTTTTTGCGTGTGTTTTAAATGGAAAAATAGCATGTTTGCATTTTGTATTCACGTATTTTTATGAAGCTAAATTGATTTACTTTTGGCTTCTGTGCCCTGTATAAAGTGCTGAGGTAGTGGGTCTGAATGAAATAACAGTACAAATCCAAAGATGTGCTTTTTCTTTTGGACCAAACTAGTTCCTTCTCATGTGGTTTCATCTTCAGAGGTGGCCAAGTCTTTCTTGGAGGAAAATGCTTCACTTCCCCGCTCAGGTAGCGCCTGGGGAGCTCAAGTCTCATTGACTTTTCCTCCTTAACACTGACTCAATGTCACATAGGCAATGGGTCTGCTATCATTTATGCAGAAACCTGTTTGACATTTCCTTACCTGGGATGAAACCCTATAAATTATAACTCACTTCTTCTTCTTCCTCCTCCTCTTCCTCCTCCTTTTTTTATAGTCTTCGTTTCTATTTCAATTCCAGTTAGTTAATATACAGTGTAATACGTGTTTCAGGAGTAGAATTTAGTGGTTCATCACTTACACACAATACCCCATGCTCTTAATAACAAGTGCCCCCTTTAATACCCATCACCTATTTAACCCATCCCCACCTACCCACCTCCTTCCAGCAACCCTCAGTTTGTTCTTCATAGTTAACATTCATTTTTATGGTTTCCCTCTCTTTCCCCCCATGTTCATGTGTATTCTTTCTTAAGTTCCACATATAAGTGAAATCATAGTATTTGTCTTTATCTGACTTATTTCACTTAGCATAATAGGTTCTAGCTCCACCCATGCTGCTGCAGATAGCAAGATTTCACTCTATTTGATAGCTGAGTAATATTTTATATATATAATTATATATATATTGCTGCTTCTTTATCCATTCATCTGTCAATGGACATTAAGGCTCTTTCCATAGTTTGGCTATTGTGGATGTTGCTGCTATAAACATTAGGGTGCATGTATCCCTTTGAATCAGTATTTTGTACACTTTCAGTAAATACCTGCTAGTGTAACTGGTGGGTCATAGGGTAGTTCTATTTTTAACTTCTTGAGGAACCTTTATACTGTTTTACAGAGTGGCTGCACCAGTTTGTATTCCCACCAACATTGTAAAAGGGTTTCCCTTTCCCCACACCTGTTGTTTCCTGTCTTGTTAATTTAAGCCATTCTGACATGTGAGGTACTATCTCATCATGGTTTTGATTTGTATTTCCCTGATGACGAGTGATGGTGAGGATCTTCTCATGTGTCTATTAATCATCTATATTTATTCTTTGGAAAAGTGTCTATTCGTGCCCTCTGCCCGTTTCTTAACTGGATTATTTATTTTTTGGGTGTTGAATTTGATAAATCATTTGCAGATTTGATACGAACCCTTTGTCAGATACGTCATTTACAAACATCTTCCCCCATTCTATAGGGTGCCTTTTAGTTTTGTTGACTGGTTCCTTCACTGTGCAGACACTTTTTATCCTGATGAAGTGTCAATTGTTCAGTTTTGATTTTGTTTCCCTTGCCTCCAGAGACCTGTCCACTAAGAAGTTGCTAAGACCAAGGTCAATGAGTTTTCTGTCTGTGTTCTTCTCTAGGATTTTAATGGTTTCCTGTCTCACATTTATTTTTTTTATAAATTTATTTTTTTATTGGTGTTCAATTTGCCAGCATATCGAATAACACCCAGTGCTCATCCCGTCAAGTGCCCACCTCAGTGCCTGTCACCTGTCTCACATTTAGATCTTTCATCCATTTGAACTTATTTTTGTGTATGGTGTAAGAAAGTGGTTCAGTTCCATTCTTTTGCATGCAGCTGTCCAGTTCCCTCAACACCATTTGTTGAAGAGACCGTCTTTCTCCCATTGGATATTCTTTCCTGCTTTGTTGAAGATAAGTTGACTATCAAGTTGTGGGTCAATTTCGGAGTTCTCTATTCTGGTCCACTGTCTGTTTTTGTGCCAGTACCATACTGTCTTGATGATCACAGCTTTGTAATACAGCTTGAATTCTGGAATCTCAATGCCTCCAGCTTTGCTTTTCTTTTTCAAGATCGTTTTGTCTATTCAGGGTCCTTTGTGGTTCCATAGGAATTTTAGGGTTATTTGTTCCAGCTCTGTGAAACATGCTGGTGATATTTTGATAGGGATTGCACTAAATGTGTAAATTACTGTGGATAGCATAAACATTTTAACAATGTTTGTTTTTACACTCCTTGAGCATGGAATGTTTTTCCATTTCTTTGTGTCCTCTTCAATTTCTTTCATAAGTGTTCTGTAGTTTTCAGAATGCTGATGATCCCTAGGAATCTTATGTTCTTTCGGAGGCCCCTGACCTCATGGAATCTCTCTCCTGAGATGCAGATGCTGCTCTCTAGCCCCATATTCTTACCCACAGAATATAGTGATCAATTGGCTGCCACACCCATGAATGACTGCCGTGCTCTCTTGGAGGTATGACTGTTGCTTATTCCAGAAGAGAATGAAGTTCAGGGAAAGAGTAGCAAAACAGGGAAATAATCAGTAGAAAAATGAAAGGAAAATTGGGGAAAAGAAATGGGAAGGTAATGGGCATAGATGAGAAGGATGCAGAGAAGAAAAAGAATAATGGGTTATACCTATTAAGTATACACTGTGTATTGACACTGTGCCAACCACTTCATACGGGAGCAATAGTTGAAAAGTTTTTCTCAATGCCTAAAGTCATTTACTCTATAACCCTTTGCTATGGGTTGAGTTGTGTTCTGCCAAAATTAATATGTTGGAGTTCTAGTCTTCAATACCTCAGAACTTTACTGTATTTGGAGACATAGCCTTTTAGGATGAGGTCACTATAGTGGGCCCTGATCCAATCAGACTGATATCCTTATAATGATTGGGACACAGACACTGCCTTAGTCCATCTGAACTGTTACAACCAGATAACACACAACCGATGGCTTATAAACAATGGAAATTTATTTCTCACAGTTCTGGAGCCTGGAAGACCAAGACCAAGCTCCAGACTTGGACCAGCAGACTCAATGTCTGTTAAGGATTCTCTTCCAGGTTCATAGACAGCCATCTCATTGTGTCCTCACACAGTGGAAGGGGCAAGGGAGCTCTGTGGAGCCTCTTCTATAAGGGCACTGATGCTATTCATGAGGGTGGCAAGCTTTGAAAGTCCCCACTATCCAATACCATTGCTTGGGGGTAGGGTGCACAAACATCCAATATATAGCAGACACATGTAGAGGAAGGATCATGTGAAGACACAGGGAGAAGACAGCCCAAGAGAGAGACCTCAGAAGACAACAGTGTTGATGGCACCCTGGTCTCAAACTTCCAGCTTCCAAAACTGAGAAAAGTAATTTTTTATTGCTTAAGCCACCTTGTTCATGTTACTTTGTTGTGGTAGTCCAAGCTGACTGATGTGTCCAGGACTTGGTTATTGGTTGAGAGGCAGGATGGCACAGAGAATAAAGTCCCAGATTGTAAATTGACAATTTGGGTTAGAGTCTCCATCCTGTTGCCACTTTTTCTTTGTAAAACGTATGTGGTGGTAACAGCAACACCAGCCCACTTGAGCTGATGTGACCTCCTTGGAGTTGAATCAGCACAGGATTTCCCATTATTACCCTAAGGGTTTCCTTATCAAAGGTCTCCTGTGTAGGCTCTATTTTGATTTACTGCCTTTCTGGGGACTTTGCTGTTTAACCATTTTTTAGCCTACCATTTCCCCAGTGGGAACTTCACTTTCATACACACTCCTTCCTCAAGCCCTGTCTCAGTTTACCACCTTTGTGTACCAGTTTTGACTCTACTTCCTTTTTCCTCCCTGAATTTTCCTGCCCCTCTGATTATTTGTGCTTAGAATTCCATGCAGTTACATGCAATCCTTTCATCATTCTCTGTGTATTAGCTCCTTATCCCTGAGGGAGAACCCTGTGTCTTTTGCAGTTTCCATCACTGTGCTGAGCACACAGTGAGAATATGCATAAAACGAGTCCTGGACATATAAACTCTGCACGCTGCCTGCTCAAAAGCCCAGGGAAGAGAAAATGGAGACATAGTCCCAAGGAGAAAGCCACAGTCTATGTAGATTTCAGGCTCAGATAAGCTTATAGAGTGCGAGGGCCCCAGCACGATACAGACAACAGATTGCTTCCCAGAAGGTCATCATTACGTGTGAGGTATTCTTTTCTTTTATGCAACTTACTGCACCCTGTAGGAAACTGAATTTGGAGAATCAAGAGATCCATATGAGCAGGTATCACGGTGTCCATTGTGTTCAGCACCATGAGGACATCATAGTTTGGATCCTGTAAGGGTTATTCCTGACCCCTGCTTCCTCATGGCATCACATGAAGAATGGTTGTGACTGCCCCTGACTTGTGGGACACAGCCTGAGATGCTATCTAATATTTCCTTACTTATTACTTGGGTTGAAGAAAGAATCCATTAGATGAATGAATAAGATTTTTTAAAAATATATTTAATTTATTTTTTTATTCATGAGAGACACAGAAAGAGAGAGAGAGAGAGGCAGAGACACAGGCAGAGGTAAAAGCAGGCTCCATGCAGGGATCCTGATGTAGGACTAGATCCCAGGATTCCAGGATCACTCCCTGCGCCAAACGCAGGTGCCAACCACTGAGCCACCCAGAGACCCCCCTTCAATAAGATTTTTTTTAACCTGAGTTACTAATAAAGATTACAAACATACTTAAGGAAATATCAGCAACTTAATTCTGCAATGTCTGGAGAATGTTGGGGAGGGGAGACATCAGAGGACTCCAACTTTTTCAGGTTTGTAGAATTATGAGCTTGGAAGTGTGCAAACTTCAAAGCAAGACTTTGAGCAAGAAGGGACCAGTCAAGATTGATGAGGTGATGAACATCAGTGGGGATCTCCATTGCTTTGTTCTGTACAGTTGGTACGGATTTTTATGTTATTCAATATACTTATATTCCTCAAGTTGAGGACAGTTTCAGTAGCACAACCCATGGCAAAAATCATAAATATTGGACTATCTGCCAAAAGAAAAATCCAAGAGTTAGTCTTCTCTCTTATCTTGTTTCCCCTCTTCACCCACGTCCTATCCTATCTGCCTCCCTTGGGGAAGAAAAGGGTACACAGAATGCCCCAGAATTCCCCTCTGCCTTCTGTGAAAGAAGCAAGAACCACAGCTCCATCTCTGTCCAGGGACCAAGCCTTAGTTCCCTTTGGGCCCGACATCTCAGTTTAGGATGAATCCCAAAGGGCCCCTGCTGTGTCAGATGCATAGCTGAGATTGGAGTCTGTACCTTCTGACGAGGCGAGAGATAGTTGGAAGAGAGGAAAAAGCCTGAGGTCAGAACTCATGTATTCACCTAAACAGCCCCTTGGTACCTGTTGTTTTCTATCTGAATGGCATCTGTGCATCTTATTACAAGTCCATACTTTTCTCCTCCTCAGGAAAATGGCAAGTCCTTCTGCAGATTTCAGAATCATATCATGCTTATTCATGGGGATTGGGTAATAGCAATAATGGTAGTGATGAAAAAAACCAGAACTGAGGTATCACCCTCTTTGTTGAAGAGGGTGATGGCCAATGACCCAAGTTCCCATTCGAGGAGATCATGATATGACATGTTCCCAAGTGTCAGACTTTCCTGTGGAAAGCAGTTGTGTTCTCTTCATCTTCCCTCTCCTCTCCTCGTCCTCTCCTCTCCCCCTTCTCTCTTCTGACAGATGGCTCCCTCCAAACTTTGGAGAGTGAACTAGGACTTGGCCCTGTATCAGCCTTTGCTGTACATAGTAGTTAGTCTCTAGGATGGCCTGCGATCTCTTAGTATTCATGTCCTTGTATACTCTTCTCCCATGTTGTATCAGAGTTGATCTGTGCAACCAACAGGATACAACAGAAGTGAAGAAATGTTCCTTCTGATATTTGATTACTTTGAAACTGTAGTATCTCCTTCCTCCCTCCCTCTTCTCCTCCTCTTCTCCCTCTGTCATCATTTGCCCTGAGAAATGCCAGTTAGTGCTCTTCCTCCCTCCCTCCATCTCTCTTATCTCTCTTCTCTCTTCTCTTCTCTTCTCTCTATCTCTCTCTCTCTCTCTCTCTCTCTCTCATCACTTGCTGTGGGGGAATACATTATAAGGACATCCAGGCAGCCCACACAGAGACCCATGTAGAGAAGAACCAAGCCTGACAACTACATGGGTGATCTTGGAAGCAGGTCTTCCTGGTGACAGGCCCTGCTGACAGCTAGATTACAACTTCATGAGAAACTCAGCCAGAAGCACTTAGCTAGGCCACTTCCAAACTCCTGACCCTCAGATGCCATGAAATAATAAATGCTCATTGTTTTAAACTGCCAAGTTTTGGAGTAATGATTACACAGCAAAGATAACTAGCACAGATATATCCTTTGAGAAAATGAACACCAAGAATCCTGTGGAAATAGTTGTACCTATGCCAATAACTTCCACACGCTTTGTCTCTGTACCAGTGCAGGCAAGAAGAACTGGGTCGCAGGAAACATCATACACGTTGTAGCAGGCAGGACACTTAATGCCATTGGGTACTGAGGATTCCTGAGGCACTGAATGAAGAAAGAAAATTTTCATCTCAAAGAGTAAGCCATAAAAGGAGCTCAGAGAATTTATTATCCCCCAACCAAGATCATGCTTATTCCATGATTCCTCCACCCAAAATCAAAATTATTTAAAACTAGGATGGCATGGAGGGTGTGTGTGTGTGTGTGTGTGTGTGTGTGTGTGTGTGTGTGTGGAGGGGAGTAGGTATTAAGTGGAAAGATAGAGGATCTTATAGGAATTTGGTTTATTTGCTTCTTTCATGAATTGATCCTTTGCCCTGGCTGGAGAAAAATGCTTAGATGCCAGAAGGTAACTTGTGGTCTTAAAAAATACTGGTAAGAAATTTTATCATTTCAAGTTTCACATCTAAGTCTTTAATACATTTTTAGCTTATTTCTGTGAATGGCATAAAAAAGTGGTCTGGTTTCATGCTTTTGTATACATGTAGCTGCCCAGTTTTCCCAGCACATTTTTGGGAGAGACTGCCTTTTCCCCCATTGTATATTCTTCTCTCCTTTGCCATAGATAAATTGACCATACAAGCATGGGTTTATTTCTGCATTCTCTCTTCTGTTCCATTGATCTATGTGTCTGTTTTTGTGCCAGTACCATACTGTTTTGATCACTACAGCTCTGTAGTGTATCTTGAAATCTGGGATTGTGATACTTTGAGCTTTATTCCCTCAGGATTGCTTTGGCTACTCAGTCTTTTGTGGTGCAAATTTTACTTTTATTTTCTCTAGTTCTGTAAAAAATACTGTTGTATTTTGATAGGAATTGCATATCTGTAGATTGCTTGGGTAGTATGGACATTTTGACAATACTCGTTCTTCCAGTCCATAACCAAACATTGGAAGTAATTTCACATCATCTGTAGACACATTTTTCTTTATATATCTCCTTTAGCAAAGGAAATAAAACAAAAATAAACTACTGGGACTACACCAAAATAAAAAGCTTTTGCATAGCAAAGAAAATCACCAACAAAATAAAAAGGCAACCTACTGAATGAAGAAAGATATTTGCAAATTATATATATCTTTTAAATATATAATTAAATATATAAATAATATATAACTTATAAAAAATAAAATATATAAATAATATAAACACTAATAAAAATTATATATAAATAATATTCTAAATATATAAAGAGCTTATACAACTCAATACCAAAAAAGCCCCACGAATAATCCAATTAAAAAATGGGCATGGAGGGATCCCTGGGTGGCGCAGTGGTTTGGCGCCTGCCTTTGGCCCAGGGCGCGATCCTGGAGACCCGGGATCGAATCCCACTTCGGGCTCCCGGTGCATGGAGCCTGCTTCTCCCTCTGCCTATGTCTCTGCCTCTCTCTCTCTCTCTCTCACTGTGTGCCTATCATGAATAAATAAAAATTAAAAAAAATGGGCATGGGACCTGAATAGACATTTTTCCAAGAAAGATATATAGATGGCCAACGGACACATAAAAAAAGATTCTCAACATCACTAATCATCAGGAAAATGCAAGTTCAAACTATAATGAGATATCACTTTATGCCTGTCAGAATGGCTAAAATAAAAAACATAGGAAATAACAATTATTTGTGAGGGTGCAGAGAAAATGGAATCTTTGTGTGCTGTTGGTAGGAATGCAAATTGGGGATAGCCACTGTGGAAAACAGTATGGAGGTTCCTCAAAAAAATAAAAATGGAAATTCCATATGATCCCATAATTTCATTACTGGGGTATTTACCCAAAGAAAATGAAAAACACTAATTTGAAAAGATATATGCACCCCTATGTTTATTGTAGAATTATTTGCAATAGCTGATATATGAAAAAAACAACCCGGGTGTCCATGGACTGAAGAATGGATAAAGAACACGTGATATGTATGTGTGTGTGTGTGTATGAATAAATAAATTTATTTATTCATTAGAGACACAGAGAAAGAGAGGCAGAGATATAGGCAGAGGGAGAAGCAGGCTCCCTTCAGGGAGCCCAGTATGGGACTCAATCCTGGGACCCCAGGATCACAACCTGAGCCAAAATCAGATGCTTAAGCACTGAGCCACCCAGGCGTGTCTATACAAGAGGATATTACACAACCATAAAAACGGATGAGATCTTTCCATTTCAAATAACATGGATGGATTTAGAGCATAAATGCTAAGTGAAATAAGGCAGTCAAGGAAAAATAAATATCTATCATGTGATTTCACTCATATATAGAATTTTAAAAATGAAACAAATTAGCAAACAAAGGTTTTTAAAAAGGCAAACAAAAACCACTCTTAAATAGCATAAACTGATGGTTGCTAGCAGGTAGGTGGGTGGAAGATGGATTATATAGGTGAAAGAGATTAAGAGTACATTTATCTTGATGAGCCCCGAGCAATATATAGAATTGTTGAATCGCTGTATTGTACACCTGAAACTAATATAATACTGTATGTTAATTATACTTCAATAAAAAAATACTGTTGAGAGAGTTAAGAAATAAATAGGCAAGGACAAACACTTTTCAACTGGAATGGAAAAGCAAACAATTTAAACCTACAAACTCATACTTAGTGTAAATCCTGAGGACCCATCCCAGCCGCCCAGCTGCCATTCAGTCTTCCTTAAAAGAAGGGCTTGTGCCTATCCCTTCACAGGAAGGAAAGACAGTCAGTGAGGAAAATCAATAGGCAGCTCAGAAGCAGAGAGACAGGTCGTAGGAAGGTACTTAGAAGACAGCCATAAGGGATCCCTGGGTGGCGCAGCGGTTTGGCGCCTGCCTTTGGCCCAGGGCGCAATCCTGGAGACCTAGGATCGAGTTCCACGTCGGGCTCCCGGTGCATGGAGCCTGCTTCTCCCTCTGCCTGTGTCTCTGCCTCTCTCTCTCTCTCTCTCTCTCTCTCTCTCTGTATGACTATCATAAATAAATAAATTAAAAAAAATTTAAAAAAAGACAGACATAAGACAATGGATTGGGATAAAGGATGGGAAGGGAGGGAGAGCAGAGATGTGTTGGCACTCACCTTGGAAGTCCCCTTGGTTATAGAGCTCATCTTGGCAGCACTGGTAGTTTTACCCGAATGTTTTATTATCTCCTAGTGTTGCTGAGAAGGTCCTTGGGACACACTTGCTTGAAGAACAACCTTCTCCTCAACATATTGTAAGAGCTTCCCTGTACAGAAGCAAACCCCAGAAGGAATTTCCCCTTTGAATCATAGAGAGAGCGATGCCCAAATGGGCTACCATTATTAAAGGATTCTGTGCTTCAAATCCTTTTGTCTTTAGTCTTTCCACTTCTCAAGGAGCCCTTCTGCATTGGTCCATGGAATAAACCAGTGGAGGGATGGTTTGTTAGCACTTGTTAGAATGGGAGTGTCATACTTCAATGAGGTGATGCAGAACAAGGATTGTCCAGTCTTTTTACCAGTGTCTCCCACCCTGCCTCCTCCCACCACCCCACACCCCCAGGTCTATCTGGGTAGAATTCAACATAAGAAAGTAGGGTAAAATAGAAGATGCACAGGAAAGCTCCAGCTGGCACCAACATCAGCACTTGTCTGATCTAATCTCTGATTCCTCAGATGAAGAATCTGAGGCTCAGAGAAATGCAAAACTTGGCTAAAGTTGACTGAGAGGTGATGTGGGTCTCCTAATTTTGTCTCGTGCCTGTTGCCTCCACCACCAACTGCTCTCAACATCAGGAGAACCACAGAAAACTAGCTCTATCTGTTGCTGCCCTACCTCCCCAGTTCTTAGAGGAATAGCCAAGGGCTTGCTCGTGAAAAGAAACAGGGTCTGAGAGAATGTATTAGTATCTTCAGAGATTCACTGACACTGTTAGGGTAGAGTATACTTCCTTGTCTCACTGACAATAGACATGGTCATATGATTTGCTCTGAATACTAAAATGTGAGCAGAAATGTGTATTCTATGTTCCAGCAGAAGCTAGGGTATACTTGGAGTATGGTTCTCTCTATCTCTCTTCATTTTTTTATTGTGGTACAATGCATATAAGGTAAAAAAATACTATCTTAAAAATTTTTAAAGATTTTACTTATTTATTCATGAGACACACACACACAGAGAGAGAGAGAGAGACAGGCAGAGATACAGGCAAAGGGAGAAGGAGGCTCCATGCAGGGAGTCCAATGTGGGGCTTGATACTGGGACTTCAGGATTATGCCCTGAGCCAAAGGCAGATGCTCAACAGCTGAGCCACCCAGGCGTCCCTATATTAAACATTTTTAATTGCACAGTTCAGTGGTGTTAATCTCCATGCTCTTTCTTCCCTCCACCATGACACCCAGCAATTCTTTAGAAAGCATCTTCTCCATCAACTTGAGTCCCAGGTTAATATGATTTAGAGTAGACATGCGGCTGACCCAGATGGTGTGAGCAAGAAATCTTTAATTTTGTAGCTTCTGACACCTTGGAGTCACTTGGTATAGCAGCGGTACTTAGCCTCTTAGTACTTAGCAGTACTTAGCCTGGCTGATACCAGGATAACACATGGCTGTCATCTCTAACTTGCTGTCCACCCTGCAGGCTAAAGACCATGAAGTTTCCATGCAATAGCATCTGACTTACAACTAAGTAGAAGAAAGTGTTTCTAGCTTCTAAAATCTCAAGGTGAAGGATGCAGACCGAGAATAAAAACATCTGAAAGCAAGGGCAAATGTATACAACTGAACATGTGCTTTCATTGGCACAGGGCATGCTCAAATGGCCTGATCTTCTGCCTTGTTGAGAATGGATTTTCCTCGGATGTGAGTCTTTGAAACAGGGTGTCACAGCCAACTTTCTCATTCTAAAGAGAAAGATAGAAATGAAGAGAAGCCAGGGCAGAGGGAAACATTAGTTCTTCAGTCACTGACTATCATTTCAGGCAGGGAATTTTTATTACTGTCTACCCCTAAAAACACGTAGGAAGACACAGACCAAAGAGATGTGATGGTGTCAAGTTGTCCACCCCCAGCCTGGGGCCACCCAATGCTTGCACAATCCCTGGTAGCCTGCCACCCAAGAGTACAGGTTCTTTGAGTGACCAAGCCCTCTGGTCACTGGGCTTGACAAGGGACAGATGGTGTTTGTACTTCTTCCAAGGATAGACTATGTCATGCTTAGGCGGAGGAGGAAATAAAAGCTTCATAAACACACTCAAGCCCTCTTTATGGTATTCACTTATATACCTGGCAGATGTCCAACTCATCAAAATTCCACCCTTTTCTGAACATGTCAAATGACCAAAGTTAGGTCGAAGTTTGAGAAGGCAGAGAAGGGTCTGGAAGTGATAGAATTGGGTTGAGCACAGGCAGTGTTCATGGTGGAACCCACCCTGGAGAAAGACAACCAGTTACTCATTTCCCCCTCAATTTCTGGCCCTTGATGTACTCACCAATATCTATCATATCCCTTCTAAGAACCTGGGCCTAAGGGAAGTATAAAAGCTTACAGTTTTTTTTTTACCTGGATTCTGGAGCCAGAGTGCCTAGGCTCAAAGCACCTAGAACAATGCTAGCATGACTAGATTTGAATAAAGTTTAGCTATAGCTGCTGCTATAATGCTCTCACTCGTCACTTTTCATAGAGCTCGTAATTCAAGAGCACAGATAGGCAGCATTTTTCTGAACCTGAGGCTTGGAAGATAAATGGGATTCAGGTAAGATTCATGTAAGCCTGTGAAAATCCCACTCCCTGAGGCCTAGAGGGAAAATGAAAAGGCAGTTGTCATGTGGAGAAACCACCAATACCAAGAATGAGGGTCCCAACCCTGAATCCCAGATTTTTGGTTATTTCAAGAGGTGGGGATGGAACTCCTCAAAAGCCAGTCTGGAGAGCTAAGAGTAAGGTGTCATCCTGAGGCCCACCACTGTTCATCTGAGACGTGGGCAAGTCAGAGTAAGGATGTACCGGCAGGTGGCCTGATAACAAGAAGTAGGGCTGCAGGTCCTGATGTGCAGGGCATTGTGCACAACATTGTGATGCTCAGACAATCTTGCCAGTAAACCAGGGGAGGTAAAGGTTATGTGCAGGTCTGGGTGGGATTCTTGGCCCAGCATAGGGATGCTTCCCTGAGACCACTGCTCAGTGAGAATCAAGACTCTACATCCAGCTGCCATGGGATCATGAAAGGAAATGACTATAAGAGAGAAAATGTCACCCTAACTACTTCTTACTACCAGCTTAAAGCACTCTTCCCCACTCACTAATTCACAGGACCAGAAGGTATTTTCTAACCCCATACGAACATGTAATGGGCAGAACATATAAGGGTGAATGAAAAAGAGTTAGGATGAAGATATGGAAGTTTTCCAGTTAACAAAATAAGCCTAGAAGTCAAAAACTAGAAAGTTTCATGTGAGGGCTATGAATGAAAGTTTGGACAGGGTGGTGTGTGTGTGAAGGTGTGCAGCAGGGAGGCATCTTGGGTTCAAATTATGAAGGTAACTGTCTTGGTTTCTTAGGACTACCATAACAGAGTGCCACCAACCAGGTAGCTTAAACAACAAAAATGTGTATTCTCACAGTTGTGGCATCTAAAAGTCTGAACATGGAGCCAGCAGGGTTGGCTCCTTCAGGAGGCTGTGGAGAAGATACTGTCCCATGCCTTTGTCCTGGCTTCTGGTGGCTGCAGCAATCTTTGTCACCCCTTGGCTTATAGACACATCACTCTGATCTCTGCCTCCATCTTCACATGGAGTTCCCTTGTGTGTCTCCCTCCTCTTTTTATAGGGATAGGGACACTAGCCGTATTAGGTTGGGGCCCACATTATTTCAGTATGACCTCATTTAACTGATAACATCAGCAATGACCCTATTTCCAAATAAGATCATATTCTCAGGTATCCAGGGCTTAGGACTTCAATATATCTCTTTTGGAGGTGCAATCAAAGTCATAACAGGAACAGAAGCCCTTGGATTCCCCCCTCTCAGTGCCCCATTCCTTCTACCTGGGTCCCTCTAACTTTGTCCTTTCATGTGTCCATCCAAGTGGCTAGCACTGCTCTCCTCAGGGACACTCTTTACTGTCTGAAAGCGGTCCATCTGAGAGTGGAAATTGGGACAGCCACTATGGAAAACAGTAGGAAGGGTCCTCAAGAAACTATAAATAGATGCACTTCTGGATATATAACTTAATGAAACAAAATCACCACCCTGAATATGTCTACACCCCATATTCATCACAGCATTATTCACCATAGCTATCCAATGGTAACAACCTAAGTATCTATCAACAAATGAATGGATGAAGGAATACTATTTGGCCATAAAGAAAATCTTGCCATTTATGACAACATGGATAGACATTGGAGGAATTATGCTAGGTGAAATAAGTCAGAGAATGACGAACACTTATAATCTCACTTACATAATAATTGATAGAAACAGAATAGATTGGTGCTTACCAGAGATAGAGGGAGAGTGTGGGGGCATACTCCTTAGTTTTGTGATCTTGGGGCTAAATTTATCCTTTTCTTTGAAAAACTTGTCATGCCCTGTCTTCCATTTTAAGTACCATCTTTATGGATAATGATCATTACAAAGAATACATGTTTGTTGCAAAAAAACCCTCAGAATGTAGAAGTATAGAATAAAAAGTGGAAGTTACCTGCCTTCTGGTGGCTTCTACATCCTGTGATTGTTTTCTGAGTGAGGATGTTCCAGGGTGTAGTCTTCCTGAGGCAACAACTGTTCTTGTAAACTGTAGAGAGGTAGTTTAAGGAAGTGGGTTTATGGATGAACATAAGATTCATCCCTAACTGGGTTCAAATTCCTACCCCTTCTGTTACTAGCTCTTCCAAAGTGGATGTTATTTCAGCTTTCCATGCCCCTCTTTATCTTTAAGCTACAAGATGATCATGGTAGTAGTCCCTATATCATGGAGTTGCTGTGAGAATTAAGTGATTTCACAAACATGGTAATTCTTGGCTACTTTTATTATTGTTTTGTATCTTCCTGCCTACTGGAGGTCTTTGAGCCAAGGAATAATGAGATAGTACAAGTTCAAGAATGTAAATTTTTTTTTTTAAGAATGTAAATTAACCAACGAAAAGCCCAATAAGGATAATAGCACTGTCTCTGAGGTGTGGATGGAAAACGTAAAAACAATTTTAAAAATTAATTTTTCCAGCTTTATTGACATATAAATGACATGTAATATTGCATAAATGTAAAGAATATAACAGTTTAAAAATATTTTTATTTAAATTCCAGTAAACAGTGTACTGCATATTAATTTGAAATATATATATATATATACTGTGAAATTACTACAATAAATTTAATTAACATCCACACCTCACATGGTTACAAATTCTTTTTCTTGTGATGTGAACTTTTAAGGTTTACATTCTTATCAACTTTCAAATATATAATATTGTTAACTATAGTCACCGTGCTGTGCACTATATCCCCAGACCATTTCATAGGTTGCCTTTTAGTTTTGTTGATGATTCCTACACTGTGCAGAAGCATTTTGTTTTGATACAGTCCGAATAGTTTTACTAGTTTCAGAGGCAGAGCTTAGTGATTCATCAGTTGCATATAACATCCAGTGCTCATTACATCATGTGCCTGCCTTAATGTCCATCACCCATTTACCTCATCCCCTCACTCCCCTCCCCTCCAGCAACCCTGTTTGTTTCCTAGTGTTAAGAGTCTCCCATGGTTTGCCTCCCTCTCAATTTTCATCTTATTTTTCCTTCCTTTCCCCTATGTTCATCTGTCTTATTTCTTAAATTTTACGTATGTGTGAAATATTATGGTATCTGTCTTTCTCTGACTGACTTACTTCACTTAGCATCATACCCTCTAGTTCTAGTCACATCACTGCAAATGGCAAGATTTCATTCTTTTTGATGGTTGGGTAATATTCCATATTATATCCATATATATTGCTTCTCCATTCACCTCTCAATGGGCATCTTGGCTCTTTCCATATTTTGGCTGTTGTACGCACTGCTGCTATAAACATTGGACTGCTTGAGCTACTTTGAATAACTATGTTTGTATCCTTTAGATAAATACCTAATAGTACAATTACTGCGTGGTAGGATGGTTTTATTTTTCAGTTTTTGAGGAACTTCCATTCTGTTTTCCACAGAGGCTGCAAAAGTCTGCATTCTCACCAAGAGTGTAAAAGGGTTCCCTTTCTCCACATCCTTGCTAACATCAGTTGTTTCCTGTCTTGTTAATTTTAGCCATTCTGACTGGTGTGAGGTGGCATCTCATTTTGGCTTTGATCTGTATTTCCCTGATGACAAGTCACGTGGAACATTTTCTCATGTGTCTGTTGGCCATGTGTATGTCTTATTTGGACAAACGTCTGTTCATGTCTTCTGTCCATTTCTCAACTGAATTTTTTGCTTGAGTTTGATAAGTTCTTTATCGATTTTGGATACTAGCCCTTGACCTGATAAGATCATTGCAAATATCTTCTCCCATTCCATAGTTGCCTTTTAGTTTTGTTGGTTTTTTCCTTTACTGTGCAAAAATTTTTATCCTGATGAGGTTTCAGTAGTTCACTTTTGCTTTTGTTTCCCTTGTCTCCAGAGACATGTCTAGAAAGAAGTTGCTGCGGCTGAGTTCAACAGATTGCTGCCTGTATGTATTCTCCACTAGGATTTTGATGGATTCCTGTCTCACATTTAGGTGTTTCGCCCATTTTGAGCTTATCTTTGTGTATGGTGTAAGAAAGTGGTCCAGTTTCATTCTTCTGCATGTGGCTGTATAATTTTCCTAACACCATTTGTTGAAAAAATGTCTTTTTCCACTGGATGTTCTTTCCTGCTTTGTCAAAGATTAGTTGACCGTAGAGTTGATGGTCCATTTCTGGGTTCTCTATTCTGTCTCATCGATATATGTGTCTGTTTTGTATCAGAACCATACTGTCTTGATGATCAGAGCTTTGTAATACAGCTTGAAGTCCAGAATTTTGCTGCCTCCAGCTTTGGTTTTCTTTTTCAACATTACTTTGGTGATTTGAGGTCTTTTCTGGTTTCATACAAATTTTAGGGTTGTTTCATAGATCAATGGAACAGAATAGAGAATCCAGAAGTGGAACCTCAACTTTATAGCCAAATAGTATTCGACAAAGGAGGAAAGACTATCTATCCACTGGAAAAAAGACAGTCTCTTCAATAAATGGTGCTGGGAAAATTGAACATCCACGTGCAGAAGAATGAAACTAGACCACTCTCTTGCACCATCCACAAAGATAAACTCAAAATGGATGAAAGATCTTAATGTAAGACAAGATTCCATCAAAATCCTAGAGGAGAACACAGGCAACACCCTTTCTGAACTTGGCCACAGTAACTTCTTGCAAGATTAATCCATGAAGGCAAGAGAAACAAAAGCAAAAATGAATTATTGGGACTTCATCAAGATAAGAAGCTTTTGCACAGCAAAAGATACCATCAACAAAACTCAAAGACAACCTACAGAATGGGAGAGGATATTTGCAAATGACATATCAGATAAAGGGCTAGTTTCCAAGATCTATAAAGAACTTCTTAAACTCAACAGCAAAGAAACAATCCAATCATGAAATGGGCAAAAGACATGAAGAGAAATCTCACAGAGGAAGACATAGACGTGGCCAACAAGCACATGAGAAAATGCTCCGCTCACTTGCCATCAGGGAAATACAAATCAAAACCACCATGAGATCCCACCTCACACCAGTGAGAATGGGGAAAATTAACAAAGCAGGAAACCACAAATGTTGGAGAGGATGTGGAGAAAGGGGGACCCTCCTGCACTGTTGGTGGGAATGTGAACTGGTGCAGCAACTCTGGAAAACTGTGTGGAGGTTCCTCAAAGAGTTAAAAATAGATCTGCTCTATGGACCCAGCAATTGCACTGTTGGGGATTTTCCCCAAAGATACAGATGCAATGAAATGCCGGGACACCTGCACCCTGATGTTTGTAGCAGCAATGTCCACAATACCCGCACTGTGGAAGGAGCCTCGGTGTCCATAGAAAGATGAATGGATAAAGAAGATGTGGTTTATGTATACAATGGAATATTACTCAGCCATTAGAAATGACAAATACCCACCATTGGCTTCGACGTGGATGGAACTGGAGAGTATTATGGCTGAGTGAAATAAGTCAATTGGAGAAGGACAAACATTATATGATCTCATTCATTTGGGGACGATAAAAAATAGTGAAAGGGAATAAAGGAGAAAGGAGAAAAAATGAGTGGGAAATATCAGAAAGGGAGACAGAACATGAAAGACTCCTAACTCTGGGAAACGAACTAGGGGTGGTAGAAGCAGAGGAGGGTGGGGGGTGGGGGTGATGGGCACTGAGGTGGGCACTTGACGGGATGAGCACCGGGTGTTATTCTATATGTTGGCAAATTGAACACCAATAAAAGATAAATTTATTTTAAAAAATTTTAGAGTTGTTGGTTCCAGCTCTGTAAAAAATGCTAATGCGGGCAGCCCAGGTGGCTCAGCGGTTTAGCGCCACCTTCAGCCCAGGGCCGGATCCTGGAGATTCGGGATCCAGTCCCACGTTGGGCTCTCTGCATGGAGCCTGCTTCTCCCTCAGCCTGTGTCTCTGCCTCTCTCTCTCCCTCTCTGTGTATGTCATGAATAAATAAATAAAACCTTTTAAAAATTGGTATTTTGATAGAGATTGCACTGAATGTGTAGGTTGCTCTGGGTAGCAATAGACAACTTTTGGGGTAGCATTAACAATATTTGTTCTTCCAATGCATGAGAATGGAATGTTTTTCCTTTTCTTTATGTCTTCCTCAATTTCTTTCATAAGCATTCCATAGTATCCAGAGTACAGATCCTTTACCTCTTTGGTTTATTCCAAGGTGTCTTATGGTTTGGGGGACAATTGTAAGTGGGATCCATTCCTTCATTTCTTTCATCCGTTCATGTTTAGTGTATAGAAATGCAACTGACTTCTGTGCATTGATTTTATATTCTGCGATTTTGCTGAATTCCTACATCAGTTCAAGCAATTTTGGGATGGAATCTTTTGGGTTTTCTATATAAAGTATCATGTTGTCTACAAATAGTGAAAGTTTGACTTCTTTGCCAATTTGGATGCTTTTTATTTGTCTGATTTCTGAGGCTAGGACTTCTAGCACTATGTTGAACAGCAGTGAGAGTGGACATCCCTGTCTTATTCCTGACCCTGGAAGAAAATCTCTGTTTTTCCCTGTTAAGGATGATATTCACTGTGGATTTTTTGTATGGCTTTTAGGATACTGAGGTAAGTTCCTTCTGTCTTTATACTGCAGTGAGTTTCAATCAAGAAAGAATGCTGTATTTTGTCTTTTATTAATGTTGTGTATCATGTTGATTTGCAACTGTTGAACCACCCTTGCATCTCAGGAATAAATTCCTTTTGGTCATGGTAAATAATCCTTTTAATGAACTTTTGGATCCAATTTGCTACTATCTTGGTGACAATTTTTGCATCCATATTCATCAGGGATCTTTGATCTGTACTTCTTTTGGGTGGGGTCTTTATTTGGTGTTGGGATTGATGCTGGCCTCATAGAATGAGTTTGGAAGTTATTCTTCCATTTCTAGTTTTTGGAACAGTTTCAGAATAGGTACTAATTATTTAAATGTTTGGTGGAATTCCCCTGGGAAGCCGTCTGGCCCTGGACTCTTGTTTGTTAGGAGACCTTTGAGATCTGATTCAATTTCTTTGCTGGTTATGGCTCTGTTCAGATTTTCTATTTCTTCCTGTTTCCGTTTTAGTAGTTTATATATTTCTAGGAATGCATCCAAATTGCCTAATTTGTTGGGATATAATTGCTCACAATATTCTCTTATAATTGTATTTCTTCAGTGTTGCTTGTGATCTCTTTTTCATTCATGATTTTATTTCTTTGAGTCCTTTCTCTTTTCTCTTTTTGATAAGTCTGGCTAGGCATTTATCGATTTTATTAATTCTTTCGAAGAATCAGCTATTAATTTCATTGATCTTTTCTGTTTTTTCCCCCATATCATTGCTTTATGGTCCACTCTATTATTTTTCTTCTCCTGCTAGATTTAGGCTTTATCTGTTGTTCTTTTATCAGCTCCTTTAGATTTCAGGTTATGTTGTGTCTTTGCAACTTGTTTCTTGAGAAAGGCCTGTGTTGCTATATACTTTCCTCTTAGGACCACCTTTGCTGCATCCTCATAGTTTAGGGGACATGTCTAGAAAAATGTCGCTACAGGAATACCAGAGAAATTGCTCTCTTCTAGAATTTTTATACTTTCAGATCTCACAATTAGGTCTTTGATACATTTTGAGTATATTTTGTGTATGGTGTAAGAAAATGGCCTACTTTCATTGTTTTTGCAAGTAGCTATCCAGTTTCCCAACAGCACTTGTTGAAGAGACTTTTTCCCATTATTTTTTCCTGCTTTGTCAGAGAGTAAATGATCATATAATTATAGATTTTTTAGTGTTGTTTTATTAATCTGTGTGTCCATTTTGTACTAACAGTATACTTTCTGAGTTACTACAGCTTTGTAATAGAACTGGAAGTCTGGAATGTGTTACCTCCTGTTTTGTTTTTCCAAGATTGCTTCGGCTGCTTGGGGTATTCTGTGGTTCCATATAAATTTTAGGATTGTTTTAGCTCTGTGAAGAATGCCGGTGATATTTTGATAGGAATTGCATCCAAAGTGTAGATTTCTTTGGTTGGCATAGACCTTTTAACAGTATCTGGCCTTTTTTTTAAATTTTTTTAAAATTTTTATTTATTTGTGATAGTCAGAGAGAGAGAGAATGAGGCAGAGACACAGGCAGAGGGAGAAGCAGGCTCCATGCACCGGGAGCCCAACGTGGGATTCGATCCAGGTCTCCAGGATTGCGCCCTGAGCCAAAGGCAGGCGCCAAACCGCTGCACCACCCAGGGATCCCAGTATTTGGCCTTCTAATCCATAAGCATGGAATGTCTTTCCAATTGTGTCATCTTCAACTCTTTAATCATTGTTTTATAGTTTTCAGAGTATAGGTCTTTTACCTCTTTGGTTAAGCTTATTCCTAGGTATTTTAATATTTCTGGTTCAATTGTAAATGGGATTATTTTATTAATTTGTCCTTCTGCTGTTTCATTATTAGTGTATAGAAATGATACAGATTTCTGTGTGTTGTTTTTGTATCCTGTGACTTTACAAATTTATTTCTCAGCTATAGAATGTTTTTGAAGGAGTGTTTAAGGTTTTCTGTGTGTACTATTATGTCAACTGCAAATAGTGAAAGTTTTACTTCATCCTTGCAATTCCGGATGCACTTTATTTCTCTTTGATGTCTGATTGCTGTGGCTAAGATTGAGAGATAGGGAGGGAGACAGGGCCAGACCAGGAGGGACAGAGAGTGAGACCGGGAGGGAGAGACAGAGACCCGGACGGAAGGACAGGGAGGGAGACACAGAGCCAGAGAGAGGCTTCGTGCCTCCATGAGCAGGAGTCCCTTGGGACTGAGCGGGGGGCTCAAGGCCTCAAACCCAGCGCCTGACCAGACTACCCGGCAGAGGCATAGGCATTCTCCACTCCGCTCTGAACTCCGCGAAGGGCGGGCCTCTGTGCGGGGGGCGGGCCCAGGGGCGGGAGCGGGGGTGAGGCCACAGGGTTCCAGGAGCTTGCCCCTGCGCCTGAGCCCGAGCGTGACCTGAAGGGGGCCGGGGCGTGGCCGCAGGAGGAGCTGTGCGCAGATGCAGAGACCTGGGCACGGCAGGAGGTTGCGCGGCCGCACCCCCAGTCCAGGCCCGCGGTTCCCCGCGGTTCCCCGCGCTCCGGGCTCGCGGCAGCGGCTCTGCAGGCCTCGGCCCCCTGCGCGCAGGTCAGCGTGGGCCCCGGGAGGTGTGACGGGCCCTGGGGTGGCTGTGCGAGGGGCATCTGACCCTCGCTTGTGGCGCAGCGGGTGCCTGGGAGGGACCGGGAGGGGGACAGCGGGCCTTGGGGCTGCATGGAGGTGGCCCCGTGGCGAGCCGGACCCACACCCTTTGGGCCGCCAGGGTGCCGGGCAGAGGGCTGCGGGGAAGGAGTGGTGGGACCTGTTGGCGGAGGGGGGCGGCGGTGGGGCCTCCTACAGGTCAGGCCAGGTCTCCTTTGGGCGGCTCAGGGAGGGTGCGGGGCCCCTCCCCCGGGCTCAGGGAGGTACCGCGGAACCCATGTGCGTGCGCTCAGAGGGGTTAGGGTGCAGGCACCTTGCAATGTCAGGGCACGGCCTTGGGACGGTGGCTTGAGGGCCTGGGCTGCTGGGCCCCAGGAGCCTCCCCAAGCCCTTGGCTCTTACTCCGCCCCCCTCCCCCTCCCAGCTCTCAGGTCCCTCCCTAAGCACCCCAGCCTGGCCAGGAGCCCGCCCCTCCCGCTTGGTCCCTGTCAGGTGAGTATGGCTACCTCTGAAATTTTTGCATTTTGAAAACGTTCTCCTTTCTCCACAGCCTCCCCAAAATTTGGTGTTTCCTGTCTTTTTAATGTTCTCACCGGTGTGAGGTGGCATCTCATTGTGGTTTTGACCTTTATTACTCTGATGGCCAGTGACCCAGAGCATTGTCTTGCCTGCTTGTTGGCCATGTACATATAGGTCTTCTTCCGTGACTTTTCTGTTCGTGACTTTTCCCGTTTTCTGGATGGGATGGTTGGTCTCTTTGCTGTGGAGTTGCAGAGGTTCTTCAGAGATCTTGGATGCTGGCCCTTTATCTGACGGGGTCATTTGCACATACCTTCTTCTCCCATTCTGTGGGCCACCTTTGAGTTATGTTGAGTGTTTCTTTTGCTGTGCGGAAAGTGCTCATCTTGATGAAGTACCAGCGATCCATTTTCGCTCTTGTTTCTCTGGACTTTGTGGCTGATGTAATTTGCAAGAAGTTGCTGTGGCCCAGTTCAAGAAGGGTGTTGTTTCCCGTGTTCTCCCGGGGGGTTTTGATGGAATCTTGTCTCACATTTAGATGCTTCATCCATTTTGAGTTTATCCTTGTGTTTGGTGTGAGAGGAATGGTCCAGGTTCATTCCTCTGCATGTGGCTGTCCAGTGTTCCCAGCAGCCTTGATCGAAGAGACTGTCTTTTTTTTCCCATCTTTCCTGCCTGGCCAAATATTAGTTGCCCGTAGAGTTGAGGGTCCACATCTGGATGCTCTCCTCTGTTCCATTGATCCATGTGTCCGTTTCTGTGACAGTACCACACTGTCCTGATGCTCACAGCTTTGAGGCGCGCCCTGAAATCTGGCATTGTGCTGCCCCACCCCCACCCCCTGCATTGGATTTCTTGGCTACTATTCCCGTGGCCGTTCGGGGTCTTTTCTGATTCCACACAAGTCTTCAGATGATTTTTTCCAGCTCTCTGAAGATAGTCCATGGTATTTCTGAGAGGGATTACACTATTTGTGTAAATTGCCCTGAGTCACGTTGACATTTTCCCCAATATTAATTCTTCCAAACCAGGAGCATGGAACCTTTTTCCATCGCTTTGTGTCTTCCTCAGTTTCTTTCAGACATGTTCTGCAGTGTTTTGGGTAGCAATCCTTTACCCCTTTGGTTAGGTTTATTCCTAGGTAGCTCATGCTTTTTTTGGGTGCTGCGGTTGTATAAATGGGGTTGACCCCTTCCTCGATGTCCCTTTCCTCGGTCTCATTCTTCGCTTACAGAAAGGCCACTGGTTTCTGGGTCCCGAGTTTGTATCCCGCCACACTGCCAAACTTGCTGTAGGAGTTCCAGCCATCTTGGGTTTTCTAGGTACGGTATCGTGTCATCGGTGAAGAGGGAGAGTTTGACTTCTTCTTTGCCGATTTGAATGCCTTTTATTTCTTTTCATTGCCTGATTGCTGAGGCCATGACGTCTCGTACTATGTTGAGAATAGCAGCAGTGAGAGTGGACATCCCCGTCTCGTGCCTGGTCATCAGGGAAAGGCTCCCAGTGTTTCCCCATTGGGAATGAGAATTTGCCGCGGGCTTTTCGTAGATGGCTTTGAAGATGCTGAGGGACGTTCCCTCTATCCCGGTACTCTGAAGCGTTTGGATCAGGAATGGATGCTGTGTTTTGTCAAATGCTTCTTCCTCTGCGTCTCTTGAGAGGATCATCTGGTTCTTGTTTTCTCTCTTGCAGATCTGATGAAGCACCTTGAGTGCTTTCTGAGTGCTGAAGAAGCCTTGCACCCCGGGGATAAAGCCCACCGGGTCATCGTGAGTAACTTGTTAATAATGTCCTGTTGGATCCCGTTGGCTCATAGCTTGTGGAGGTGTGCATCCGTGTTCATCAGGGACATCGGTCCAGAATTCTCCCTTTGGGTGGGGGGGGTCTTGGGTTTTGGAGTTAAGGTGACGCTGGCCTCCAAGAACGAGTTTGGAAGTATTCCATTTCTTTCTATCTTTCGGAGCAGCTTTGGTAGCACAGGTATGATTTCTTCTTGAAGCGTTTGATAGAATTCCCCTAGGAAGCCATCTGGCCCCGGACGTTTGTGTCTCGGGAGGTTTGTGTGTTTCTTTATAGGTGTGTTTCTTATTTCCTATTGGGGTTCATTTTGCCAACATAGAGCATAACTCCCCAGGGCTCATCCCATCAAGTGCCCCGCTCCGTGCCCGTTGCCCAGTCACCCGCACCCCCCACCCTCCTCCCTTTCTTCCACCCCTTGTTCATTTCCCAGGGTTAGGAGTCTCTCCTGTTCGGTCTACCTTTCTGCTATCTGCCACTCATTTTTTTCTCCTTTCCCCTCTCTCCCCTTTCACTATTGTTTTCATCCTCCCCAGAAGAATGAGACCATATGATGTTTGTCCTTCGCGATTGTCTTCTTTCCCTCAGCCTTAATACCCTCCGGTTCCATCCAGGTCGAAGCAAATGGTAGGTGTTCGTCGTTTCTAACGGCTGAGTAATCTTCCATTGTGTACAGAGACCACTCACCCTCCTTATCCATTCATCTTTCGATGGACACCGAGGCTCCTTCCACAGAGTGACTATCATGGATGTTGCCGCTCGAAACCTCGGGGTGCAGGTGTCCCAGCATTTACCTGCATCTGTATCATTGGGGTACATCTCCACCAGTGCACCCCCATGCTGGATCACAGTGTAGATCCGTTGTTACCTCTCTGAGGCACCTGCACTCGGCTTTCCAGGCGTGGCTGCACCAGGTCACATTCCCACCAGCAGTGCAAGAGGGTTCCCCTTTCGCCACATCATCACTGACATTCGCTGCTTCCTGTCTTGTTAACGTTCACCGCGGTCACTGGTGCGTCAGGTGGGATCTCGTTGTGCTTTTGACCTGTATTTCCCTGACGGCCAGTGATGCGGTGCATTGTCTCATGTGCTTGTCTGTCACGCCTACGTCTTCCTCTGTGACATTTCCGTTCACGTCTCTTGCCCGTCTACCAGATTGGATCCTTGGTCTCTTTGCTGTGGAGTTACAGAAGTTCTTCAGAGATCTTGGATACTGGCCCTTTACCTGACAGGGTCATTTGCACATAACTTCTCCCATTCTGTGCGTTGGCTTTAAGTTTTTTGAGTGTTTCTTTTGCTGTGCGGAAGCTGCTCATCTTGGTGAAGTCCCAGCGATCAATTTTTGCTCTTGTTTCTCTGGCCTTCATGGCTGATGTAATTTGCACGAAGTTGCTGTGGACCAGATCAAGAATGGTGTTGTTGCCTGTGTTGTCCCCTAGGATTTTGATGGAATCTTGTCTTGCATTTAGATCCTTCATCCATTTTGAGTTTATCCTTGTGTATGGTGTGAGAGGAATGATCCAGTTTCATTCTTCTGCGTGTGGCTGTCCAGTGTTCCCAGCAGCATTTACTGAAGAGATTGTCTTTTTTGTTCCCCCTGCAAGGTCTTTGCTGCCTGGCCGAATATTAGTTACCCATAGAGTTGAGGGTCCACCTCTGGATGCTCTCTTCTGTTCCATTGATCGGTATGCCTGTCTTTGTGCCAGTATCACACTGTCTTGCCGGTAACAGCTTCGTGGCACAACGTGAAATCCAGCATTGTGCTGCCCCCGCAGTGGTTTTCTTGGCTACTCTTCCTGTGGCCGTTCGGGGTCTTTTCGGATTCCACACCAGTCTTCAGATGACTTGCTCCAGCTCTCTGAAGAGAGTCCATGGTATTTCTGACAGGGATTGCATTAGTTGTGTCGATTGCCCTGGGTCACATTGACATTTTCCTGAATATTAATTCTTCCAATCCAGCATCATGGAACCTTTTCCATCTCTTTGTTTCTTCCTCAGTTTCCTTCAGACTTGTTCTGCAGTGTTTCGGGTAGAAACCCTTTACACCTTTGGTTAGGGTTCTTCCTAGGTAGCTCATGCTTTTTTGGGGGTGCTGCAGTTGTATAATTGGGGTTGACCCTTTCCTCGATGTCCCTTTCCTCGGTCTCCTTGTTCGCATGTAGAAAGGCCACTAGTTTCTGGGCCCCACGTTTGTATCCTGCCGCACTGCCGAACTTGCTGTAGGGAGTTTGAGCAATCATGTGGTGGAGTCTTTTGGGTTTTCTAGGTACAATATAATGTCATTGGCGAAGAGGGAGTTGTTGACTTCTTCTTTGCCAGTTTCAATGCCTTTTGTTTCGTTTTGTTGCCTGACTGCTGAGGCCATGACGTCTCGTACTATGCTGAGAATAGCAGTGGTGAGAGTGACATCCCAGTCTCGTGCCTGTTCTTCAGGGCAAGGCTTCCGGTGTTTCCCCATTGCGAATGATAATTTGCCACGGGCTTTTCGGAGATGGCTTGGAAGATGCTGAGAGACGTTTCCTGTATCTCTGTACTCTGATGCGTTTGGATCGGGCATGGATTCCGTATTTTGTCAAATGCTTCCTCTGCGTCACTTGAGAGGATCATCTGGTTCTTGTTTTCTCTCTTGCAGATCTGAAGAAGCACATGGAGTGCTCTCCGAGTGCTGAAGCAGCCTTGCACCCCAGGGATAAACCCCACTGGGTCATGGTGAGTAACTTCTTAATAATGTCCCGTTGCAACCTGTTGGGTCGTATCTTGTGGAGAAGGTGTGCATCCGCGTTCATCAGGGACATCGGTCCAGGATTCTTCTTTTTGGAGGGTTCTTGGGTTCTGGAGTTAAGGTGACCCCGGCCTCCAAGAACGGGGTTGGAAGTGTTCCATCTCTTTCTATCTTTCGGAGCAGCTTTAGTAGCATAGGTATGCTTTCATCTTGAAGCATTGGATAGAATTCCCCTGGTAAGCCTACTGGCCCTGGACTTTTGTGTCTCGGGAAGTTTGTGAGTTTATCGGTTTATTTATTATTGGAGTTCGTTTTACCAACATAGAGAGTAACCCCCCAGTGCTAATCCCATCAAGTTCCCCCCTCGGTGCCCGTCGCCCAGTCACCGCCACCCCCCGCCCTCCTCTCTTTCTTCCACCCCTTGTTCGTTTCCCAGGGTTAGGAGTCTCTCCTATTCTGCCCTCTCTGCCATCTCCCACTCATTTTTTTCTCCTTTCACCTCTATTCCCTTTCACTATTTTTGTCATACTCCCCAAAAGAATGAGACCATATAATGTTTGTCCTTCACCTATTGCCTTCTTCCCTCAGCTGTAACACCCTCTGGTTCCATCCATGTCGAAGCAAATGGTGGGTGTTTGTCATTCCTAACGGCTGAGTAATCTTGCATTTTGTACAGAGACCACACACCCTCCATATCCATTCATCTTTGATGGACACCGAGACCCCTTCGCAGTGTGGCTATCGTGGCTCTGAACCTAAGGGTGCGGGTGTCCCAGCGTTTCATTGCATCTGCGTCTTTGAGGTAAATCCCCAGCAGTGCAATTGCTGGGTCGTACGGAGGTCTATTTTTAACTCTGAGGATTCTCCATACAGTTTTCCAGAGTGGCTGCACCAGTTCACATTCCCACCAACAGTGTAAGAGGGTTCCCTTTTCTCTGCATCCTCTCCAACATTTGTAGTTTCCTGCCTTGTTAATTTTGCCCATTCTCACTGGTGTGAGGAGATATCTCATTGTGGTTTTGATTTGTGTTTCCCTGATGGCAAGTGATGTAGAGCATTTTCTCATGTGGGTGTTGGCCATGTCTATGTCTTCCTCTGTGAGATTTCTGTTCTTTTGCCCATTTCATGATTGGCTTGTTTGTTTCTTTGGTGCTGATATTAATAAGTTCTTTATAGATCTTGGAAACTAGCCCTTTATCTGATATGTCACTTGCAAAATCACATTGATAGTTTTATGAGTGTTGAACCAGCCTTGTGTCCTGGGAATAAATCCTACTCAGTCATGGTGAATAATTTTCTTATGTACTGTTGAATCCTATTGGCTAGTATCTTGTTGAGAATTTTTGCATCCATGTTCATCAGGGATATTAGTCTATAATTCTCCTTTTTGGTGGGCTCTTTGTCTGGTTTTGGAATTAAGGTGATGCTGGCCTCAAGAACGAATTTGGAAGTACTCCATCTCTTTCTATCTTTCCAAACAGCTTTAGGAGAATAGGTATGGTTTCTTCTTTAAACGTTTGATAGAATTCCCCTGGGAAGCCATCATGCCCTGGACTTTTGTGTTTGGGAGGTTTTTGATGACTGCTTCAATTTCCTCCCTGGTTATTGGCCTGTTTAGGTTTTCTATTTCTTCCTGATACAGTTTTGGTAATTTGTGGCTTTCCAGAAATGCGTCCATTTCTTCTAGATTGCCTAATTTATTGGCGTATAGCTGTTGATAATATGTTTTTAAAATCGTTTGTATTTCCTTGGTGTTGGTAGTGATCTCTCCTTTCTCATTCATGATTTTATTAATTTGAGTCTTCTCTCTCTTCTTTTTAATAAGGCTGGCTAATGGTTTATCTATCTTATTAATTCTTTCAAAGAACCAACTCCTGGTTTTGTTGATCTCTTCCACAGTTCTTCTAGTCTCGATTTCATTGAGTTCTGCTCGAATCTTTATTAACTCTCTTCTTCTGCTGGGTGTAGGATCTATTTGCTGTTTTTTCTCTAGCTCCTTTATGTGTAAGGTTAGCGTTTGTATTTGAGATCTTTCTAGTTGTTGAATGGATGCTTGTATTGCAATGCATTAACCCCTTAGGACTACTTTTGCTGCATCCCAAAGATTTTGAAAGGTTACATCTTCATTCTCATTAGTTTCCATGAATCTTTTTAATTCTTCCTTAATTTCCTGGTTGACCCTTTCATCTTTATTCAGGATGGTCCTTAACCTCCACGTGTTTGAGGTCCTTCCAAACTTCTTGTTGTGATTTAGTTCTAATATCAAGGCATTATGGTCTGAGAATATGCAGGGGACGATCCCAATCTTTTGGTATTGGTTCAGACCCGATTTGTGACCCAGTATGTGGTCTATTCTGGAGAAAGTTCCATGTGCACTTGAGAAGGATGTGTGTTCAGTCGAGTTTGGATGTAAAGTTCTGGAGATATCTGTGA
Source organism: Canis lupus baileyi (assembly GCF_048164855.1). Lineage (NCBI taxonomy): Eukaryota > Metazoa > Chordata > Mammalia > Carnivora > Canidae > Canis > Canis lupus. The sequence goes on along the minus strand of NC_132857.1, from coordinate 24,726,478 downwards.
AATCCATCTGGTCCAATGTATCATTTAAAGCTCTTGTTTCTTTGGAGACGTTGTGTTTAGAAGACCTATCGAGAGTAGAAAGAGCTACACTGAAGTCACCAAGTATAAGTGTATTATTATCTAAGTATGTCTTAACTTTGGTTATTAATTGGTTGATATATTTGGCAGCTCCCACATTCTGGGCATATATATTGAGAATTGTTAAGTCCTCTTGTTGGATAGATCCTTTAAGTATGATATAGTGTCCCTCTTCATCTCTCACTACAGTCTTCGGGGTAAGTTTTAGTTTATCTGATATAAAGATGGCTACCCCTGCTTTCTTTCGAGGACCATTTGAATGGTATATGGTTCCCCAACCTTTTATTTGCAGGCTGTAGGTGTCCTTCTGTCTGAAATGAGTCTCTTATAGACAGCAAATTGATCGGTCCTGCTTTTTTATCCGGTCTGAAACCCTGCACCTTTTGATGGGGTCATTAAGCCCATTCACGTTCAGAGTTACTATTGAAAGCTAGGAGTTTAGTGTCATCATGATATCTATTCAGTCCTTGTTTTTGTGGACTGTTCCACTGAACTTCTTCTTAAAGGGGAATTTTAAGAGTCCCCCTTAAAATTTCTTGCAGAGCTGGTTTGGAGGTCACATATTCTGTCAGTTCCTGCATGTCTTGGAAGCTCTTTATCTCTCCTTCCAAGTTGAATGAGAGCCTTGCTGGATAAAGTATTCTTGGTTGCATGTTTTTCTCATTTAGGACCCTGAATATATCCTGCCACCCCTGTGTCCTGCCAGGTCTCTGTGGAGAGGTCTGCTGTCACCCTAATACTCCTCCCCATAAAATCAGGGATTTCTTATCTCCTGATGCTTTAAGGATCTTCTCTTTATCTTTGGAATTTGCAAGCTTCACCATTAAATGTCGAGGAGTTGAACATTTTTTATTGATTTTAGGGGGTGCGGATCACTCTATCTCCTGGATCTGAATGCCTGTTTCCCTTCCCAGATTAAAAAGCTTTCAGCTAGGATTTGTTCAAATACATATTCTGGCCCTCTGTCCTTTTCGGCACCCTCGGGAACCCCAATTAAATGTAGGTTTTTCTTCCTCAGGCTGTCATTTATTTCCCGTAATCTATCCTCATGGTCTTTTAATTGTTTGTCTCCTTTTTCCTCAGTTTCCCTCTTTGCCATCATCTTGTCTTCTATGTCATCCACTCGTTCTTCCACCTCGTGAACCCTCGTTGTGAGGACTTGTAGTTTGGATTGCATCTCATTCAATTGATTTTTAATTTCTGCCTGATTAGCTCTAAATTCTGCAGTCACGAAGTCTCTTGAGTCCTTCATGCTTTTTTCTAGAGCCACCAGTAGCTGTATAATAGTGCTTCTGAATTGGCTTTCTGAGATTGAATCGTAATCCATATTTGTACCTTTGTGGGAGAGAGGACTGTTTCTGATTCTTTCTTTTGAGGTGAGGGTTTTCCTTTTAGTCATTTTGCTCAGTGCAGAGCGGCCAAAAACAAGTTGTATTGGGAAAAGGAGAAAAAGAGAGGATAGAAAGAAGGAAAGAAATGAGAAAAAGAAAAAAGGAAGGAAAAAAAGAGAAGAAAGAAAGGAAAATAAAGGATGGGGAAAGCAAACAGAAATCAAAAAGAAAAAAAAAACACACGGGGGAGTATCTTCTGATTCTGTATACTTTAAGTCCCTTGACTTCCCCTGGAACTTGTGTGTCTAGCTAGTCTTCTGGGGGAGGGGCCTGTTGTGCTGATTTTCAGTTAGCACTTGGGGATCTGCTCTCCCCCTTCCTGGTTCAGGGCTCAGTGGGGGTTGTTTACCCCGTGAGGCCCCAGGAGGGACAACCACAGTGGCAGTGGCTGGCTCTGGAGCCCTGGATTCAGCTTCCGCAGTAACTCGGGATCTCTCGGACTGCAGGGGCCTGGATGCTCCGGGGGCGGGGCCACTGATCTCCTCAGCTCGGGGCAGAAGCATCCTTGCTGTCCTGGGCCCTCCTGGCCTCTGCCTGTCCTGGGGGGAGGTTGGATCCTAGGCTGTGTCCCCAGAGCCCTGTGCTCCCGGGCCTGTGCTGTTGGATTCGCGCTCCTGGCCGCGAAGACCCTCTCTGCGGAGCCACCACCTGAGACCCACAGAGCTGCTCCCGGGCCATACGGCCCCCTCCACGTGGAGCCTCTACCTCTGCTAGAGCTGCCTCTGAGCTGCTCTCGGGTCCCTGCAGCCCCCTCTCTCCGGAGCCTCTGCTGGAGCCCCTCCGAGCTGCTCTGGGGTCCCGCCATGCACACGCTGCAGCCCTTAGGGAGCTGGGTGCACTTTCCTGGGGGCGCAGGTGTCTGTTAGTGTCCCAGGGAGCCTGAGGGCATCCCCGCCTTCCTGGGGTCCTGCTCTAACTCCCTGCGAGCATCTTTCTGCTTGGGAAGATTGGTTAAGCTCCTGCTTCTCCCGGACGGGGCTCTCCTGTCCTGGGGACACTCGCCCTGGCCTTAGCCCAGCTCCTTGCGGGGCCTCTCCCCCTTGGAGGCCTTTTGTTTCTTTATTTCTTTTTCCCCGTCTTCCTACCTTGATAGAAGCATGAACTCTTCTTACTGTAGCATTCCAGCTGTTCTCTCTTTAAATCTCAGGCTGAATTCATAGATTTTCAGGACGATTTGAATGTTATCTAGGTAATTTGGTGGGAACAGGTGATTTGGGGACCCTACTCTTCCACCTTCTTGCCCCTCCCTCAAAACGGTAGGGTCTTATTAACACCATCTTTTATTTTATTATTTTTTAAATATTTTATTTATTCATGAGAGACACACACAGAGAGAGAGAGAGAGAGAGAGGCAGAGACACAGGCAGAGGAAGAAGCAGGAGCCATGCAGGGAGCCTGATGTGGGATTTAATCCCGGGACTCCAGGATCATGTCCAGGGCTGAAGGCAGGTGGTAGACCATTGAGCAACCCAGGGATTCCCCATACTACCTTTTAAAATGAATTATAAGCAGAGCTCTGATTAGTGATAATGTTCGTGTTTCTTCCTCCTGAAACAACTACTGCCATTGGGTCGGTAACCACAAAAATGTATAAAGAAATGAAGTACATTTTAATCTGAGAGAAGATACTACCATAGAGTTTCTCGGGGAGTATATTTCATGGATTTACTCAACAAATGCATTTTGAATGGCTACTAGAGAGCTCCTTTTTAGGAATAAAGGATACAGAAAGGAGCAAAACAGATGAATAGCCTGTCCTCATGAAATTTATGTTCTAATAAGACCAGGAACATGTAATATATATATATGGGAATATATATATATATATATATTCTCATATATACATAATACATATATAGAGAGAGATCTAAATATATAGTAAAATATATAAAATGTTAGTAGTAATATGTGTTACAAAGATGAAGAAAAGAGTATTGGGAATTTAGAGAGAATGTGTTTGCAATTTTAAATATGGTGGTTAGGGAAAATCTCATTAATGTCACTAAGAAGACATTTCCGTAAAGATCTAAAGGAACTAAGGGAGCTAGTGATGATGCTATCTGGGGGAATAGCATTCCAGGCTGAGAATGTCAAATATATCGGCTCTGAAGTGAGAGTATACCACGCATGGTTACAGAACAGTAAAAGAGGATGATTGGACTTTTGTGTGGTGTGGTGAGTGAAAAAGGTGAGTGGTAGCAAGAAACACTAAAGTAATTAGGTTGCATGACATTGTAGAGGATCATATACCATTTTAGGACTTTGGATTTTACTTTTAACAGAGAAATAAGATCTAACTTACAGACCCATTTTGACTGCTGTGCAGTGAAGATTGAAGAGGAGGAAAGATTAAGATCAAAAGATCAGTTGGAAAGCTGTCTAAGTAATCCAGATGAGAGGTTATGGCAATTTGGACCTGAGGGATAGTTGTGGGCTTGAAAGGCTCTGTTTAGATTCTAGATATATTTTTGAAGATGGAACTAAGGATTTGCTGATGAATTAGATGTAATGAGGAGGAAGAAGGGTAAAGAACTCTACAATTTTTGTACGGAGGGCTTGGAAGGATGTGGTTGTTAATTGAAACAGGAAAGGCAGGTCATTTCTGTTGTTTTTGTTGGAAGGAGTATAGAAGATACTGGACTCAGTTTTGAACATACTAAATTTGAGACGTCATATATATATATATATCCAAGTCTATTATATAAATATGAATGTGAAGGTAAAAGGTTAAAGCTAGAGACATGATTTTGGAAGAGAATGTGGCATCTAAAGCCATGAGACTGGATGTAGTTATCAGGTATAGATAAATTTAAGGACTGAGAAGTGTTTCAAGGGCATTTTAATATTAAGAGGTCAGGGAGAAGAGGAAAAAGTAGATTGAGAAAGAGGAGGGCCATGGCTTGCATCGTTCCTATCACCTTCTGCATCATCCATAAGTCTGAGAAGTTGTGGCATAGCCTCTTGAAGGCCTTGCTGAGGGGCCAGCTCAGAGCTGACATCTGAGGAGGGAGAGGAGCTGTTCTTCAGGATGCAGTCAAGGGTCTCTGCTCATCATCACTCCCACTGACTCTCTTAGGGGGAATTTATGCTTCCGTCTCTACTACTTTAGGCTTCATGGTCCAGCAGTCTTGTTTCCTAAGAGGACATAATTCTAATAGAAGATAAAATAAAGGTCTCGATAAACTTAAAGCTATGGCTGATGCTCTTGAAGTTTGGATTCTTTGTATCAGCAGGATCAGCAGCTGAAGGAAGTACTCATCATGACATCAGACAGCAGAAAAACCAGGATGGTATGGTGTTGTGATTCAATTGAATGTAGGGGTTCAATCAGGAGGAAGTTATCAACCACCAAATACTTACTTGTTATATCAGGGAAATGTAGCCTGAGAAGTTCACCCTGGACTTGGTAAAATGGAAGTTGCTGAGGGTCTTGCTAAGAGTAGTTTCAGTAGAATGGTAGATGGAAAATTCAATTTAATTTAATTTTATTGCATTCATGAAAAGGTGAAAGAAAAATCAGAGAAGGAGTAGAGACAATTCTTTAGAAGCCTCTATTCTAGAAAAGAAATAAATAGGTCACTTGAGGGAATAATGGGGTTGTGGTTGGAGGGAGACAGATGGAATCAAAATGGTAAAAGCATACTAATGAGAGATCATGTAAGGACAGAATAAATGCTGAGGACAGATTAGCCGAAGCAGCTTTCTTAGGTAAAAAAGGAGGAATGGGATTTAGTGTTCCAATGGAAAGATTGTCCACAGGAGCACCAACAGTTCATCCATAGTCAGAGGAGAGAAGGCAGAGAATATGGGCACAAGTGAATGCAGAGCCATACCTAAAGGGAGGGCTGTAGGGAGTTCCACGGCAAATTCTCAGTTAAATAGGTGGCAAGGTCATCAAGTGAGAGAGGATTGCAGTTGGGGATTTGAAGAAATCCAGCACTCTAGGCTGAGAACTTTTGGGGCTTTTTTCCCCTACTCTTTCATACTTGATTTTCAATTTATTGTGGAATTCTATGCCAAAGACATGGAGAAGCCAAGCATCATTCATTACCTACGTCACTACCTCGCTGGTTCCAGTTGCACCATTCCCTTCTTGGATTATTGCAGTCATTTCCCAATCAGTGTCTTGCTTTCACCCTTGGTTTCCCTATGGTCCATCCAGAAAAACAGCCAGTGAGACTCTTTAAAAACATGTGAGATGACATCCTTCTTCTGCTCAAAGCCTCGGCAGCTTCCCTTCATTCTCAGAATGTAAGCCCAAACCTTAGCATGAATTTACAAGGACTTACATGGTTTTAGCCACTGCTTCGTCTGGGACATCATTTCCAATCACTCTACCTGTTGCTCACTGGACTCTAGTGTTTCTGGAACATGCCTGATGTGTTCCTCCCTTTGGGAATCTGCCCTGCCCAATCCTGTGCCTAGAAAGCACTCCCACAGATGCTTGCATGACTAGGCACCTGGCCTACTTACCAAAATTTGCAAATAACACCCTTTCAAAAGCACATGTTCCTTTTCCTCCTTTCTTTTCGTAATATTTGAAGCTTCCTAATATATTAAATCACTTACTCATTTTAAAAATTTCTTCCCATGTTAGAATATTAACTCTACGAGGGCGTAGATTTTTGTGTTACTTCTGGCTATACCACAGTTCTTAGAACAGTACCTGAAATTTAGGGAGCACTCAATAAATATTTTTTGAGTGAATGGATTAAGGAATGCAGCAGGATTAATTGACAGTGTTAAGGGCCCACTTGAGACTAGCAATCACACATTAAACCTCCACAACAGGGTTGTGTTGGTAGGATTAATTGATAAGATGCTTGGGGTTAGTGAAGGGGTTAGGAAGTCTTGAGCTAATTCCAAAGGCCTTGCAGGAATAACAAAAGCAATCATGGATAAATTAATTGCCTTATGAGTGTGGGTGTGGTTAACTTCTGAGATTTTCTTTTGCTCTGTATAGGTTTGGGGCTAGTGCCAAATTGCTTCTGAAGATAGCTTATTGATTTGAAGCTGTTGCAAATTATTAGCCTTTCTGGAACTTCTTAATGTGCTCATCTGCCTCTGAGTGAAATCAGCTGTTGGCAAATATTTTGCCAGAGTAGAAAGTTTTAAAGACTTTCGTATTGGAATATTCTGAAAACAAAACAGAACAATCATTTATTGCTCTAAAAAAACAACCTTTGTACTTTGTGTGTGTGTGTGTGTGTTTCATTTATGCTCCAATATTGAAAACACTATAGAGCCCATGGAATGTGTGTGTGTGTGTTTCATTTATGCTCCAATATTGAAAACACTATAGAGCCCATGGAATGGTTCCCTTAATACCATGTAGGGAGTTTCTGTACAGTCTCACTTCCTGGACATCAAGCTGACTGGATGACTCTATGGTGTCACTGTTGTCTACACTTCATTATATTCAAGAAAAAAAAAGATGAGTTCGGTTTAGACTATATATAGAATGAGGATATGATAGTACTTTCAGGTATAAATTTCAATACATTTTCTTTCTTTAAGAAAAGCAGATACATTTATTTCTCCTCTTCAACTCTCTCCTCTCTCTTTTACACACACACACACACACACACACACACACAGAGTCATAACCACAAACTTTGCATTTTTCAGATGATTAGAAAATGTAGCTGGAGCAATTTGGACATCTTAACTCTCTTCAAGGTTGTTTGGCAGAGTGGGATGTGTGTGTAATTCCCTCATAGTCAACCAGCAGACATAGAATCCTGGGGGTGATATGATGGAGGTAAACATTTGCTAAATGTTGGCCCATCCCTTTAAAAATTAGCTTTTTCCATTAAGTTAAAGTGTTAATTATAATAAAGTGATCTATCCTAAAATTGAAAAATGTCATAGCAGAGAGTCAAATAGCTCATTAATTCCTTCAACTTTAGGCACCAGATGATATAACCAACAATATTTATTTTAAAAAAATCTTTCAAATAATGTAGTTTTATTTAAAAAAAGATTTTATTTATTTGAGAGAGAGAGAGAGAGAGTGTGTGTGTGTGTGTGTGTGTGTGTGTGCACTCACTGAGGTGGGGGGCAAAGGGAGAGGGAGAAGAGAATCTCTTAAGCAGACTCTATGCTGAGGAAGAAGCCCAATGTGGGGCTCAGTCCCAGAACCCTGAAATCATGATCTGAGCTGAAACCAAGAATCAGCCACTTAACCGACTGCACTACCCAGGCACACCTGAAATAATGTAGTTTTAAAAACGAAGCACTAAATTAAAAAAAATTAAATAGAATTACTTTTGGGGATGTTATTTTGTGGAAGATAGCATGATGTCATTTTTAATCACAGAAAAGATTTTTTTCTCCTGCTGTTCATTTTAGTGGAGAGAAAATTCATTTATAATCCCTTCGCTGGTCTTTGTTTTCATTAATTTAATTTCCTTTACATGTTGAGATCAGAGATGCTGAAAGAGATGTCAGTGACATCATCTTTAGTTGTGAAACCAGCCCAGTGGGGGCTTTGTTTTTGTTTTAATTTAAAGAGAATTGTTGTAACAATTTTCCTGCACTAAATAATAGACTCTAGAAAATAAAGCAGAAATAGCATAATAAAGAAAAATAAAAGACAAATCTTAGGAAAAGATCATTTTAGAAACAATAGCTTTAGCTGTGGCATTGTTTTTTTACATGAATAGAAGTTGAATAGCCATCCTCAGGTAGTAATTCTTGGTATTCAGTTGTGTGAGAATCACCTGCACATTCGGGCAATGTGGAGGTTCTTTTGCCATTCTGGCAGAGGTTAGGATTCAGTGGGTATGGGATGTGGCCCAGGGATCTGCATTTTCACAATGATTCCAGATGATTCTCATTCAAGTGATCAGTGTTTGATAACGGTGTTCTAAATGGTAAAGTTTTCTTTTTTTTCTGTTCTTTCCAGCTAGGCCATTAGGGTATCCTCACCTTCTAGCCTGATACTAACCAGGTTTTTTTTTTTTTCAAAGAAACACGAGGAGCAGAGACAAATAAGCAATCTTTTTCTGTCAAGGCTCAAATGACAAATGTCTGGTTCGTGGAACATCTTACTGTGAATAACTTTAGTTCATCTTATAAATGTGTTGTGTTCTCGTCGATAAATCTATACTGAAAGGTCAGGGGAGAGCAAGAGAACAAGAGGGCACTGGGTCCTTGAGGGCTGCGATGTTAGGAAAGGAGGAAGGACACAGGAAGAGAAGCCTGGGAACTAAAGAAACCTTCAAAGGCTTTACAAGCAAGCACAAATTGTATATTCAATATTCACTTAGGCAGGGGGTAAATAAAAGGTCCTCACTGAAGTATTTCTGGTCTCATAGCTGCTACAAACAGACTTTTCAAATTTTATGATTTCTTTGCTCATTGTGGTTGGTATTGTGTAAATTTGTATGACTTTACATAAAGTCTTCTCTTTGTATAAAGGAGTTTTGGTCTCAGATAATTCATTAATTTAGGCTTCTTTGGATATACAACATACAAATAAATAAGAACCTGCCTACAGATTTCCTTCCTCCTTTCTTTCTCTCCCTCCCTTTCCTCTCAGTCTTCCTCCTCCTCCTTTCCCACCCTCTTCCTCCTCCTCTTGTCCTTCTCCATCATCTCCCCTCCCTTCCTCCTCCTCCTCCTCCTCCTCCTCCTCCTCCTCCTTCTTCTGCTGCTGTTTCTACTTCTGCTTCTCCTTCTTCTCCTCCTTCTCTTCTCTCCCTCCCTCCTTCTCATACACACACACATTCAAGACATGTTTAATTAAGTAGTTTGCTTATTTCTGGCTTAGTAGTGAAAATTGGGCATCACTTTATGCTTTGTTATAATTGGTGAAAGACTCTGATTTCAGCATTTCTATAGAGGGAAAGAATTAGGTTGTTTCAAGGTGTTAGGAATAATACTATTGCAAATGGAGGCATGAAATCAGAATGAATAATTTAGCATTGGCAGAAGAGGAATTTTTCATTCTGATTTCATATGCAGAAAAGGGAAGTTGGAAATCAAAAGAAATATTGAATAGAGTGCCCAAACTTTTTTTACAAAGGTGAGTTGGTTAAAAAATAGAGTGATATGCAATATTCCATCTTTCTGGTTTCATTTAGTATCCCATCCACTCTGAGCTTTTGAAAATTTAAACATCAACAAATGGCTTTATGACTTCAGTTTGAGAAGTGCTAGCAGGGATTGATTTGGTGTATAAATCTTGCCAAAATGTTCTGAGATCCTCTCTTTTGGCAGAAAGAACAATAGATGCAGGAATCTGATTGGGTATAATTGAAATCTGACTCCACTGTGATCGATGAGGGGGAAATATTCTTTCTATAAATTTTTTTAAAGATTTTATTTATTCATAGGGACACAGAGGGAGAATGAGAGGCAGAGAGAGAAGCAGGCTCCATTCAGGGAGCCTGACGTGGGACTCGATCCAGGGTCTCCAGGATCACTCCCTGGGCTGCAGGCGGCGCTAAACCGCTGCACCACTGGGGCTGCCCCTCTTTCTATAAATTAAACAAGTCCCTCAATATGTGAATTTGCAGAACCTATGGCGCTGCTGCTGCTCTTACTTTGGCTGAAGGCTTTTAGTACAAAGTAGAGGATAGTGTGTACCTTCTTATGAATCAAAGGTAGAATAACTATCTGTAAATATTGCTTGCCATTGTAGGAGGGATTGTGTTGCATATTTAAAATACACTAATTAGGGGGATCCCTGGGTGGCGCAGCGGTTTGGTGCCTGCCTTTGGCCCAGGGCGCGATCCTGGAGACCTGGGATCGAATCCCACGTCGGGCTCCCGGTGCATGGAGCCTGCTTCTCCCTCTGCCTGTGTCTCTGCCTCATTCTCTCTCTCTCTCTGTGACTATCACAAATAAATAAAAATTAAAAAAAAATCAGGAAGGGTCATTCCCTTGAAAAGAAACATCGTCCATTCCTGAATATTTAGGCTTAAAGAGATGGGATGCATTCTCAGTGTTCATTCTACCTTTCATCATTTCTACATCAAGGGGGATGGAGGGAGCTGAAGGCTAAACTAAGGCAAAGCACTAAAGCAGATTATGTTTAAATAATTTCAAATCAGAAAAAAAGTTTCCATTTTTAGAACAATGTACAAATACAAAAGAGATAGCATTTGAAATTGGGAGTGGTTGGAAATGGATAAAAAATTGGTCAATGGTCAATGAAAAGTGAAGAAAATAGAAGTATATAATGTGTGTTAGAAGCAGCAATTTGTTTTAAAGCTTGAAATTTTCCATTTAAGAAAATGTCTTTAAGATACTTCAAGAGCTTTTAAGAGACCTTCAAGAAGTTTAGTCTAAATTTTCTACAATAAAGCAAAAAAGCAAAAAATGATTCCGATAATTTTTATAAACAAGCATACTTTGCAGAGATAGCTCATTTTTTGAGGAAATTATAATACTAATTCTCAAATTTAATTACAGCATTATTTTGTAACTTAAATAACAGTTGGTATAAAATATTTAGTATGTTTTTATATTTTTGGCATTCACTTTTTACTTCCTTAAAATTTTAATCTTTTAAAAATATAAATATGTCATCTAGATTCTGTTTTATCAACAGTTATTCTTCTAAGAAATATCTTAGAGTTACTAGTATTCCTATATATTTTTCTTCATTTCTGGATGTGAAAAAATAATTTTTAAGTGCCATTAGCTATAGTCAACTATACTCTTATAGAGAGTAATAATAAAAATGTACTGTATCTCACATATAAAGCTGCTGCTTATCCTTTTTAAAAATTTTTTCTTTCTCTTGCTCAAATGAAAGATAAAACTCAATATTATAGTTTAACTCCATGTAAGAATTGCCTGCCTTGATTCTATTCATCTATTTTTCATTCTAGAACTAATAGATATTTTAATTATTTACTTTAAATGGCATTACTATTTTCCTTATTTTTTTATTCACTTACCATTTTTTAGGACATGCTCTAGTTGGTTACTCCAGTTATTTACTGTTGGTACTAACAAGGTCATGGGTTCAGGCCACATCTGGGCCTGTGAGAGTGATGGCATGCAAAACTGGCCATCTGTTTTATAAATGCTTTATGTTAATCCCTATGTCAACAAGGCTAAGGCATAGGCATGGTGCAGCAAAATGCATCCTGCTACTGGAAAAACTCAAGTTTATTCTCTACAAGTGGAGACAAAAATATGACCGCTGGCTCAGAATGGAATGATAGACACTGTGGGGATCATGTCCTTCCTTCTCACCCCATTGTATGTTATAGCCAAATAATCAGATGATCAAAGGACCAGCATACTTCTGATAGAGAAACAAATGTCAAGAATCCTTCTAAAAATCCTTATTTTATTATGAAATATATATATAAGGCATACAAATATAAATATGTGAATAAGTAAATTATTATAATGTGATTTCCCATTCACTTCCCTCCGTCTTCACCAAAGTCAAGAACACTGTGAGCATGCCAGAAGCCATGGGATTATTGGTTATCATGCCCTCTTACGTCTGCTCATAATTTTTTCATGTATGCTTGTTTGCCAAAATAATATGATTTTGCTTTACTAGATTTTAAATTGTATATAAATAGAATCATGCTGTATGCATGTGTCATGTTTCTTCTGCCCACTATTATGTTTATTAGAGTCATACTTGTGTAGCTGTATTCTGTTTACTTTTGTTTTTATGTGATATGCTTCCTTTTTTCTACCCATTCTACTATGGATGAAGTTATTAGGAACAACACTGTAAATGTTTCCTGAAAATCATGTGTATCAGATGTCAAAGGAGTAGAAATTTATTGCCATGGAATATGTTCATATAGCTAGCAAGTGACCACTTCAGGTTTGCTACCAGGTTCACTAGAGTCCCCTGCTACCCAGTTCTATCCTACCCTTAAGACTGATCATACATGAGTATATATAAAGACAAACTACAAATACTGCCCTGCAACCTTTTTAATTTGGTGATAGCTAAACATATTTCTTAGTGATAAAGATTAATATACAACATATATCTATGCAGGGATCTATTAGTCTTTATTTGCTAAATACATTGTATATTTAGGTTACTTTAAAATTACTTGTTAAATAGAAGTAAAGAGTTAAATATAAGTACAGAAAATTTAAAAAAAATCTGAGCAAATTTTTAGATGTGAAATTGATAGGTTAAAGATGAAACAAGACTGTTAAAGTTTTCAGAAAAATAACACAATTTATTCATGAATAAATTACAAAATTGACCATTTTCTTTAAAAGGTCACCAATTTTAGTATTGTGTATAAATATTTTATACTCGCCAATTTTATGATAGAAAAGTATTTTATTAAGCATTTCTTTATCAATAATGCAGTTAAATAATTTTCTGCATACTATTTATTGCTTATTTCTTTGTAAATATATTCTTATACTTCCATTACTATTGGGAAGATGTATATCTTTCTTATTCCAGGTTTTGTAGAAACTTTTAACATAGCATATAGATATTTTGTCTGCTAAATATGTTGAAAACATGTTTTCTCAGTTTATCATTTACCTTAAAATGTTTTCAATTTTAAAAAAAAGATTTATTTATTTTGGGGAGAGAGAGTGCATGAGCAGGGGAAGAGCAGAGGGATGAGGAGAGAATCCTCAAATAGATTCCCCACTGAGCATGGAGATCAACGCTGGCTTGATCCCAGGATGTGGACAGCATGATCTGAGCCAAAATCAAGAGTTGGACACTTAACTGACTGAGCCACCCAGTTGCCCCAAATGTTTTCAATTTTTTGTGTTTTTTGGTATCTAGTGTTAAAATTATATGTAGTAAAGTCATTTTCCTTTCATTATCTTTGCTTTTAGCATAGGATCTCTAAGATTATCTGATCATTTTTCCATTTATTTTTCTACCACTTTTTAATCTCTTATTCCCAGGTTGCCACATTACAAAAGTTTATAGGGCACCACTTGCATCATACCATATTTATTGCTCTCAATTATTATTACTCTGTAATTTATAGTAATGGATATAGTGAGTATTTGGATTATTTATTTTTTCCAAGTGGTTAAATAGTTGTCCAAAGACCAATAATTAAATAATCAATTATTTTCAACATTGATATTCTGTGACCTTTGTATCATATACTACCTTTGTTTCTGGACTTTTTATTTCATCTACTGATTTATCTATTTCTGATTTAGGAATATCTATTACCATCTGTTTGGACAAGTTTCCTTAACTTTATTCTTTTTCAGTATTCTTCTCTTTTTATTAGTCATGCTTTAAAGTGACCTTTACAGTCATATTGTCAAGTTCTGAAATATTATCTCATGGGATACTGATTGGTAGCACATTAAATTTTCAGATACAATTTTTGGGAATTTACAGATTACAAAGTTGAGTGTTCCCAACCAAGATGTTAGTACTTTTATTTATTCAGTTTTTACAAATCTTGACGCTGGGTATTTTATAATGAATATCAATGAGTTTTGGAAAAATGCTGAAGTGTTTACATATATTGAGAATAAAAATAAAGTTAACTATGTACTGTCGTTTATTTTGACTTAGAGCAAACAAAATGAAGAGAGGAGGAATCACGAACAAAATATACTTTGTTTTTTCCACCTAGGCGTTTTTCAGCAAAATTCTATTACAAAAAAAAGAAAAAACAAAAACCTTTTACAGACAATTCCTGAAATATTGTGTGGCAAAACCATAGTAGAACAAAATATTAAGAAACACATTTGCTCTCCCGAATAGTTGAATCTTGTGCAAGTTGCTTAATCTTTATGAGTCTTAATTTTTTCATTTCTAAAATAAGTGCATTGGGCTAGATAAAAGATTATAATATTTCTCACTAAATTACTTCAGTTAGAATGCCTTAAGTATAAATAGCAATACAATTTGTTCACTTTTTCAGCAATGATAGGCCACTGCCAATTTAGAAACCATAAATAAGCTTTTACAAAATTTTTGAGGGTGGAATTAAAAAGCTTGTGGGTAATAATCATTCAAAAGACACCATCATCTCTTGGAGCCAAAATGTATTTATTAAATGTAAATTTTCCAAAATAAATACTATTTTCTTTAAAAATAAGCACTAGACTTTTAGATCAGAAGGACATGGAAACTACATTTATCTGTTTCAACAAGTTATTTGACAACATCTTTTAGGACAAATTTTGCCCGTGAAGGATAAGAAATACAAATGTTCCATAGATGGTAATATGATTACACCAATTATTTGCTGATTGAAACCCCCAGGAATTCTGGTGGTACATTTTGCCTTCTTATTTCTTTATCACCTCTTGACCAACCCAATAAGAAACAAATGTTTGATGGGTACCATTTATACGACTTTATAGCGGTGCTGGGTGCAAAGAGAATGAGTATATGTTAGTTCCTGTTATGAGGAACACATGGTTCAGTCTAGCTTTTTGACTCAGTACTTGCAGTCTGCATATTACTTTGGCTCTTGGAACCAGGATCTACTTATTCCACTAGATCCCTCTGCATTCTTTCTCTCTGACCACATTCTTTATTCCTATTTTAAGAAACCAAATACTGTGATGCCTGGGTGGCTCAGTGGTTTAGCTCCTGCCTTCCACCCAGGGTGTGATCCTGGAGTCCCCAGATCGAGTCCTGCATTGGACTCCCTGCATGGAGCCTGCTTCTCCCTCTGCCTGTGTCTCTGCCTCTCTCTCTGTGTGTTTCTCATGAATAAAAAAAAATCTTAAAAATAAAAAGAAACCAAATACTTATTCAAGTCAGCAGCAAATAGATACATTATTTGAAAATTAATTACTAAAAAGAGCACAATGGGAATTCTGATTTGAGGCGAGATGGATGAAGTATATTCTATCTTATATACCCTATAGAATGGAATTCACTTGAGGTGTTTGAAAAATAAGTAGTGGCTGGTGGACGGGGGAAGAAGATCAGAATTCAAGGTACACCAGATTGGCAAAGGGTTTCCCATTTTCCTCCGATGTACCCTGGCCTGAATGTAAGGCAGCTCAAACACCAGAAGAGGGCAGCAAGGTGCAGACAGAGTTCCAGGAGAAACCCTCTTATTCTGTCTGAGGAGTGGAATAAAGGGGTCTAAATACTGAGAGAGAGTTGGGGGAGTCCCTTATGTTTTTCTTTTCTCAGTTCTCCCATTCTCTAGCTACCAGACAAACTTACAGTGGCTGTGGAATGAGCAGCACCAATGAGTGGCAATAGGAGCCTGGAGGTATTGAAAATTCAAAGGGAGGGGCCCCTGGGTGGCTAAGCAACTAGTCATATGTCTTTGGCTTCAGGTCATGATCCAAGGGTCCAAAGATTGAGTCTTGCATTGGGCTCCTGCTCTGCAGGGAATCTGCTTCTCCCTCTGCCTCTCTTTCTCTCTCTCCCTCTCTCAATGTCTGTCTCTAATGAATAAATAAATAAAATCTTAAAAAAACAAGAAAATTCAAAGGGAAGAAGGTCTTCCTCTCTAATTGAAGGAGTTGAGATTCCAAGAAGGTGGAGTGAACCCCTATTGCTTTTCTTCCTTCTGACCCACTGCCCATCATTCCTGAATGTGCACACAGTCAGAGACAGAGTATAGCAGAGTGGAGTCTAACTAAAATCTCAGCTTTCTGGTAAAGGACCAAAATGCAAAACTTTGAAGGGGGAGACTATAAAATCATTATAAACCCTTGGGTATGCTCCTGAGCTCTGAAACTGTGGATCTGTTTCTAAACACATAACAAAAGATGCTGAGAACTAATGGATGGACTACCAGTGACCACCCCATGCCAAAGTAAGTGGCTCATGTATGGGACAGGTATGGGCCATGCTAAAAAGGTTGGAAAATGAAACTGACATTAAACTATTTGTTCATATATTTGTTTTCTTATTTAGTATCCCTATCTCCTCCTACTCTCATCTGTTTGTTGCTGAATTTGTTGATTTTATTTACCTTATTTACCTACAATGCTTACTGTAAAACAGACACTTGGGGCACCTGGGTGGCTCAGTCAGTTGGGTGTCAGACTCTTGATTTCAGCTCAGGTCATAATCTCAGGGTCGTGAGATCAAGCCCCAAGATGGGCTCTGTGCTCAGTGGGGAGTCTTCTTGACATCCTCTTTCCCTCATGCACTCTCTCTCTCAAATAAATAAATAAATAAATAAATAAATAAATAAATAAATTCTTTAAGCACAAGACACTCATTTGCTAAGTACATTTATGTTTAGTGGCTGAATTAACTGATATTTTAGTAAGGCTGATGCTAACACATTTGTATCAAGTGGATTGGAATGTGATGCCTTAGTAGCTAATATCTTATCAAGACTTGCTAAAATTTCAAATGTTGTTCTAACATTTTCTATGTTTTCCTTCATATAATCATAACAATTACATGAGGGAAGTACTATTCTTACACTTCGTTTATAGGTGAGGAAAAGAATCATAAGAAGAACATAATTTGCCCAAAGTTACACACACATATTAAGTGGTGGACCTGTGAAGTAAAATAAGGAAATGTGATTTAAGAACACACCCTGATGATACCTGCCCTGCTTCTGCCTAGAGGCAAAGTGATATTGCGATGCTCTGTCAATATTCTAGCCATGCCTTGAGGAGGGCTGTAACTTAGAAAAGAAAGGAATATGTATGAGGCATAGATTAAAGTGTTGATGACCCACTGGTTGTGGAACATAGGAAATGGAGGTTAAAGAGTATCTCTGACTTGGAGAGCAGTGATAGCACTCTTTATTTACTATTTCTGTAAAAAGCAAAGAGAAGAGGGAAAACAGGGTTTAGGGGTGGGATGTATACCTAAAAATGACTAGTGGGTGATTTGATGGGAATAAATTTTAAATTTTGGAATCATTAATACACAGTATCATGTTGTTTGATTGAAATGTTTCTATACTTCACATTTTCATAATTTTGAATTTAGGGTACATTTTAATATTGGGGTTACATGTATCTTTTGCTGATGTTGTGCCTGACAATGGAAGATCTTTGGAAATACATATTGTGTGGAAAGAGAGAGAGAGAGTAAAGAAAGAAAAAAAAATTAAGGATTGAATCCTAAAATCTAGGATGTAAGAGGAGAGGACTTAAGAGTCACAAGGAGTCATAGAGGAGAGTGAGATTCCAGCCTTCTCTGGTACCACTTGAGTGAGTTAACTGATTTCCTTCTGGCCAACTATACTCATCACCCAGTCCAGAGAAACTAACACCACATATAAACTGCCTCACGACAGATTTTTTTTTCCTTTTTCATCAGTGAAAGTTTAAACGATGAGGCAAAAGTTTGTGAAATAACTACAATGTTCTCTCTCCTCCAACCCTTGACACCCAGAAACATTCCCTGCTTTGTCTTATGTACAACAGCATAGGTAAAAAAGAGCTGGGGTATCATTCCTCAAAGGGGACATTAGTCCCAGGTCAACCCCCAATACACTCAGTCCTCCTGGAAATCATTAAGATTTCTACATTGGTGAGTTTTGCCTTTCTAGGTCTGATTAATCTCTTGCTGGGCATTAAACATTTTAGTAGAGCTAAATTTAAGGCTTACTTCCTGACTATTCCTGGGCTACGCTCCTTTCTTAGGTGAAAACTCTAATGTCATTTAGGCCCTAGGCTTACCTGTCCTTTTCTGTTGCTACTGAGCCTCTTGGAAAAAATAATAATAAAATTTCTCATGCATTTTTCATCACCACAGAGCCAAGATAAAAAACTGTGAGCTTTAAAAGTTTGGACATTCTTTGAACCATGTGAAACAGGTATCTTTGGTCAAAACTGAGGGCAAAAAAGGTTCCAAAAAGAGGGTCAGATTAAAGAGGAGAGAAAGATGTAATAAGATTTAACTTTTCTTGAGAACTTCAAGAGGGAAATTAATACTTAAGGGAAAATGCTAAATGTATTAAGAGAAAAGAAATTAACTTGAAGAATTTCTCCCAAGTTTAAAAGATTTCAGGAGAAGATTAATTAAATGTTTATAAGAATGGCTAAAAACAGTTTTGAACTACCAAAAGTTGTTTTTCAAAGTTTCCCAACATCTATTTTCTGGCAATGGGATAATTAAAATGTCAACCAAAAATGGGTACAATTCAATTATAGCCATATACTATGCAATTAAAAATGCCTCACAGCAAATAAACTTGTGGTTATTATTATGGGGGGAGATTTTATTAGGTTAAGAAAAGTATTGTCATATTTGATTAAGGTGATGCAGTAATGTCACCTTAATTCCCATAAGAAGCCCAGAAAGTGAACTTTCAAAAACATTTAAAAATTTTCAGCCTGAAGGAAAATAGATAAAGGCATATTCTATTGCTTTAGCAATCTTAGAATGGTAATTACCCTCCCAATAGGTGAGTGACTAGGAACATTTGGCAGACCACAGGAGTTTAATGCTTATAAAATGGCCTTTTTTTTCAGTTTAATAGCAGGTGTGTAGTGTTGGTTACCTCATTTTCACTCTCATTAGGCAGAAAGTACAGTGATGTTAGATTATTCAAAACTAGTCTCCAGATTTTTCTGTTCTCTGCATTGGTAGATTTATAGATAATATCTATTAAATTTTTAATTAGCATTTATATATTACACAGAAAAGAAATATTAAATAAAAACATATATCTCTTGATTCAAGCTGGAGTTTTATTTCTGATATGATGTGCAAAATCTAACCTTTATTCCCATTATATTTTTAATGCACACGTGACACTTGTAATGGAAAAGAATTATGCAGTGAATTCTTTCACAAAACGAAGGGGACTTGCCTAGTAAATATTACTTCAATTTACTTAGTTGCTTAGGAGAAAATCTAGGAGCCATCCTTTATTTTTCATATCTGATATTCAATCCATTATCAAATATTGTTCACTCTGTTTTAAATATTTGATGCCTGGGGCACCTGGGCGTCCCAGTGGGTTAGGCATCTGCTTTTGGGTCATGTCATGATCCCAGGGTCCTGTCAGGCTCCCATCTTAGTGAGGAGTCTGATGGCCTGGTTCTCCCTCTTCCTCTGAACCTACCTTCTGTTCATGCTACCTCAAAAATAAATAAATAAAATCCTTAAAAAATAAATTAAATAAATAAAAATTTAACCCTCAACGGACCTCTACTGACCGCTTCCTCTATTGCTGGTCTAAGCCAGCAGGTCCATTTTGTCTAGCTCTGGACCTCTCAGTAGACTCCTATACACACCTCCATTTTTGCCTCTACATTCTGTTTTGCACTCAGCAGTCATACAATTCCATAAAATTAGAGCAGATAAGATCATTCTGCTGTTTACAGATCTGCCATAGTCTCTCAATGCACAGAGAATAAAATTCAGCATCCTCTCTGTGGCCTGCAAGGTTTCTGTACTCAAGCCTTTGGCATTTTCTCAGACTCGTCCATGTCTCTCTAGCCACACTGGCCAACTCTTCCCAGCTTCAGAGTCCTCTGCCCAGATCATTTCCCTTCAGGCCTTTCCATGTCTGCTATTTTATATCATTCTGGGAGTTCTTACCTTCCTAGAACATTCCAGGCAGTCTCCCAGCTTAAGTCCTGTATAATGGCTCTCTTTCCCCAGATTATTTCCCTGCTTCATAGTGTTTCCCCTGAGGGCTATCTGGCCATTCTATTTAACATTGCCAATTCGTCTATCTTCTGGAAATAGTAAAATACAGTACTATCTATTGTTACTGTATTCAGTTGTTGATCCAAAAGAATTTTTTAAAGGCAAATATAAGATTGAAGAGATTATTTGGGTATTTCAAGCAAAACACTGATGTTATTTCTATCATTCCATGTTAGTATATAACTCTCACTTTCAAATTAATATCAACATATTTTTGGTAATTCAATCTTTTTGTAGTTAATTATAGCAATTTTTAAAATATTTTTTGTCTATTTTTCCTTACTAAATGAGTATATCGAAAAGATATTTCATGTATCCTTTTATTCCTTGATATTGTTTTCATAGTTTATGTCTATTTTCCTCAAAAATTGGAAATCATCTAATTTATTTGAACCCTTTCCTTCTTCCTGAAAGTTTTTTTAGATGTGGGGCACCTGGGTGGCTCAGTTAAGCATCTGCTTTCAGATCAAGTCATGATCTCAAGGTCCTGGGATGGAGTCCTGATTGAGCTCCCTGCTCAGTGAGGAGTCTGCTTCCTCCTGTCCCTCTACCCATACCCCACCCTGTTCCTGCTTGCTCTCTTTCTCTCTCTCTCTCTCTCTCTCTCTCTCTCTCAGGTAAATAAATAAATAAAATCTTTTTAAAAATTTTAGGATGTAGCTGATTAAAAAAAAGATGATGTTCCATATATATGCTAATAGTTATTACTAAAATAATCATAAAATTATTAAATAATCAAAATAATAGCAATTATTAAAAAATATTAAAATAAATTAATAAAGGAAAATGCCAATAAACTTGAAATAGTTCGATGAAAACTTTCAAGAGCCTTTAAAGAAACTATTTAATAGTATTATCCTCATTTGTACTGGGAATTATTCTGTTTTGTTACAAAGAATTTTGTATAGTACCTTCTTTTTTTAAGAGTTTTTAAATTTATTCATAGAGACAGAGAGGGAGAGAGAGAGAGAGGCAGAAACACAGGCAGAGGAAGAAGCAGGCATCATACAGAGAGCCCGACGTGGGACTCGATCCAGGGACTCCAGGATCACGCCCTGGGCTCCAGGTGGCACTAAACCGCTGCGACACTGGGGCTGCCCTGTATAGTACCTTGTATTTATCTGTTGCACAATAGACTTCTATTTGATTAATTTAGTTTAAATAAATAAAGCATATTAGTCAATAATCATCTTTAATAATTATGTCTATCTAGTGGGTTATATGGCAAAAAAAGAAAACTGCCTAAAATGTTGCATAAATCTAGAAAGTATTGTATGGCTCTTGGTAAAGATCAGTCAGAGAAATAGCTTTTCCACCAGAATTAATTCACCTCTATTTTTTTGAAAGTACATTTCCAAATTTTAGTTGGGTGCATAGTCACTCAGCAAGGGCCAGCAAGACTCACTTATATCCAGATATGGCCCTATGACTAATTTATACCTGAAGGAATGTGAGCCAAAATATTATGTGGCTATTTTAGTTCATGTCCTTAAAAGGAATAGATATATACTGAACTTATTTTTCACTCCTTCCCCACTGCATTATGAATATGTTGGAAGATCTTGAGAAACCACAGTGGGTGTAGAGATCCTACCAGTCCTGAACTGCAAGCCTCCAGACTATTTTCCAAGACAGTAAACAAGGTTTTCTGTTTTATGTTGAAGCTCTAATTTCAGGATCATTTTAAAAAAACATTTTATTTTTTTATTTGAGAGAGAGATGGAGAGAAAATTTGAGAGGGAGAGAGGGGCAGAGGGAGAAGCAGACTCCCCGCAAAGCAGAGGGCCCCTATGGGGGACCCAGGATCATGACCTGTGTGGAAGGCAGACATTTAACTAACTGAGCCACGCAGGCACCCCAGGAATCATTTAATTATAGTAGTACAGAGTTAATTAATAAAACGAGAGGATACGAGGGGAGGGGCAAGATAGCGGAAGAGTAGAGTCCCCAAGTCACCTGTCCCCACCAAATTACTCAGATAACCTTCAAATCATCCTGAAAATCTACGAATTCGGCCTGAGATTTAAAGAGAGAACAGCTGGAATGCTATAATGAGAAGAGTTCGCGCTTCTATCAAGGTAGGAAGACAGGGAAAAAGAAATAAAGAAACAAAAGGCATCCAAGGGGGAGGGGCCTGCGAGGAGCTGGGCTAAGGCCTGGGCGAGTGTCCCCAGGACAGGAGAGCCCCGGCTGGGAGAAGCAGGAGCTTCCCCAATCTTCCTGGGCAGAAAGGTGCTCTCAGGGAGTTAGAGCAGGACGCCAGGAGGGCGGGGATGCCCTCAGGCTTCCTGGGACACTAACAGACACCTGCGCCCTGGGAGAGCCCCACAACCCAGGCCGAGCTCCCTAAAGGGCTGCAGGGCACGCTTAGCTGGACCCGGGAGCAGCTCGGAGGGGCTCGGGCGGCGGCTCTGCGTGGAGGGGCTGCACGGCGGGAGCGCGAATCCAACAGCGACAGGCCCGGGAGCCCAGGGCGCCGGGGACACAGCCCAGGATCCGACTTCCCCTGGGACAGGCAGAGGCCAGGAGGGCCCAGGACAAAAAGGATGCTCCTACCCCGGAGCTCAGCAGATCAGCGTCCCCGCCCCCGGAGCCTCCAGGCCCTGCAGACGGAGAGCTCCAGAGTTACTGCGGGAGCTGACTCCAGGGCTCCAGAGCTGGCTGCCACCACTGTGGTTGTTCCTCCTGGGGCCTCACAGGGTAAACAGCCCCCACTGAGCCCTGCACCAGGTAGTTGGCAGAGCAGCTCCCCCAAGTGCTGACACCTGAAAATCAGCACAACAGGACCCTCCCCGAGAAGACCAGCTCGATGGACAAGTTCCAGGGGAAGTCAAGGGACTTAAAGTATACAGAATCAGAAGATACTCCCCCGTGTTTTTTTTCTTTTTGATTTCTGTATCCTTCCCCCACCCTTTTTTCCTCTCTTTTTCTTTCTCTTTTTCTTCTCTTTTTTCTTTTATTCTTCCTTTTCTTCTTTCTTTTTCTATTCTCTTTTCTTCTTTTCTTTTTCTCCTTTTCCCAATACAACTTGTTTTTTGCCACTCTGCACTGAGCAAAATGACTAGAAGGAAAACCTCACCTCAGAAGAAACAATCAGAAACGGTCCTCTCTCCCACAGAGTTACAAAATCTGAATTACAATTCAATGCCACAAAACCAATTCAGAAGCACTATTATACAGCTACTGGTGGGTCTAGAAAAAAGCATAAAGGACTCAAGACACTTCATGACTGCAGAATTTAGATCTAATCAAGCAGAAATTTAAAATCAATTGAATGAGATGCAATCCAAACTAGAAGCCCTAATGACGAGGGTCAACAAGGTGGAAGAACGAGTGGGTGACATAGAAGACAAGTGGATGGCAAAGAGGGAAACTGAGGAAAAAAGAGACACAAATTAAAAGACCATGAAGATAGATTAAAGGAAATAAATGACAGCCTGAGGAAGAAAAACCTACATTTAATTGGGGTTCCCAAGGGCACTGAAAGGAACAGAGGTCCAGAATATGTATTTGAACAAATCATAGCTGAAAACTTTCCTAATCTGGGAAGGGAAACAGGCATTCAGATCCAGGAGATTGAGAGATCCCCCCCTAAAATCAATAAAAACCGTTCAACACCTCAACATTTAATAGTTAAGCTTGCAAATTCCAAAGATAAAGAGAAGATCCTTAAAGCAGCAAGAGACAAGAAATCCCTGACTTTTATGGGGAGGAGTATTAGGGTAATAGCAGATCTCTCCACAGAGCCCTGGCAAGCCAGAAAGGGCTGGAAGGATATATTCGGGGTCCTAAATGAGGAAAACATGCAACCAAGAATACTTTATCCAGCAAGGTTCCCATTCAGGATGGAAGGAGAGACAAAGAGCTTCCAAGACAGGCAGGAGCTGAAAGAATATGTGACCTCCAAACCAGCTCTGCAAGAAATTTTAAGGGGGACTCTCACAATTCCCCTTTAAGTAGAAGTCCAATGGAACAATCCACAAAAGCAATGACTGAATAAATATCACTATGACACTAAACTCCTATCTTTCAATAGTAACTGAATGTGAACAAGCTTAATGACCCCATCAAAAGGCGCAGGGTTTCAGACTGGATAAAAAAGCAGGACCCATCTATTTGCCCCGAATATGGGAGCTGCCAAATATATCAATCAATTAATAACCAAAGTTAAGCCATACTTAGATAGTAATACACTTATACTTGGTGACTTCAGTCGAGCGCTTTCTACACTCGATAGGACTTCTAAACACAACGTCTCCAAAGAAACGAGAGCTTTAAATGATACACTGGACCAGATGGATTTAACAGAAATCTACAGAAGTTTACATCCAAACTCAGCTGAATACACATTCTTCTCAAGTGCACATGGAACTTTCTCTAGAATAGACCACATACTGGGTCACAAATCGGGTCTGAACCGATACCAAAAGATTGGGATCGTCCCCTGCATATTCTCAGACCATAATGCCTTGAAATTAGAACTAAATCACAACAAGAAGTTTGGAAGGACCTCAAACACGTGGAGGTTAAGGACCATCCTGCTAAAGGATGAAAGGGTCAACCAGGAAATTAAGGAAGAATTAAAAAGATTCATGGAAACTAATGAGAATGAAGATACAACTGTTCAAAATCTTTGGGATGCAGCAAAAGCAGTCCTGACGGGGAAATACATTGCAATACAAACATCCATCAAAAAACTGGAAAGAACTTAAATACAAAAGCTAACCTTACACCTAAAGGAGCTAGAGAAAAAACAGCCAAATAGATCCTACGCCCAGCAGGAGAAGAGAGTTAATAAAGATTCGAGCAGAACTCAACGAAATAGAGACCAGAAGAACGGTGGAACAGATCAACAAAACCAGGAGTTGGTTCTTTGAAAGAATTAATGATAGATAAACCATTAGCCAGCCTTATTAAAAAGAACAGAGAGAAGACTCAAATTAAGAAAATCATGAATGACAAAGGAGAGATCACGACCAACACCAAGGAAATACAAACGATTTTAAAAACATTTTATGAACAGCTATATGCCAATAAATTAGGCAATCTAGAAGAAATGGACGCATTTCTGGAAAGCCACAAACTACCAAAACTGGAACAGGAAGAAATAGAATACCTGAACAGGCAAATAACCAGGGAGGAAATTGAAGCAGTCATCAAAAACCTCCCAAGACACAAAAGTCCAGGGCCCGATGGCTTCCCTGGGGAATTCTATAAAACGTTTAAAGAAGAAACCATACCTATTCTGCTAAAGCTGTTTGGAAAGATAGAAAGAGATGGAGTACTTCCAAATTTATTCTATAAGGCCAGCATCACCTTAATTCCAAAACCAAAGACTCCACCAAAAAGGAGAATTATAGATCAATATACCTGATGAACATGGATGCACAAATTCTCAACAAGACACTAGCAAACAGGATCCAATAGTACATTAAGAAAATTATTCACCATGACCAAAAAGGATTTATCCCCGGGACACAAGACTGGTTCAACACTCGTAAAACATACAATGTGATTCATTATATCAGCAAGAGAAAACCAAGAACCATAGGATCCTCTCATTAGATGCAGAGAAAGCATTTGACAAAATACAGCATCCATTCCTGATCAAAACTCTTCAGAGTGTAGGGATAGAGGGAACATTCCTCAACATCTAAAAGCCATGTAGGAAAAGCCCACGGCAAATATCACTCTCAATGGGGAAGCACTGGGAACCTTTCCCCTAAGATCAGGAACAAGACAGGGATGTCCACTCTCACCACTGCTATTCAACATAGTACTGGAAGTCCTAGCCTCTGCAATCAGACAACAAAAAGACATTAAAGGCATTCGAATTGGCAAAGAAGAAGTCAACCTCTCCCTCTTTGCCGATGACATGATACTCTACATAGAAAACCCAAAAGCCTCCACCCCAAGTTTGCTAGATCTCATACAGCAATTTGGCAACGTGGCAGGATACAAAATCAATGCCCAGAAATCAGTGGCATTTCTATACACTAACAATGAGACTGAAGAAAGAGAAATTAAGGAGTCAATCCCATTTACAGTTGCACCCAAAAGCATCAGATACCTAGGAATAAACCTAACCAAAGAGGTAAAGGATCTATACCCTAAAAACTACAGGACACTTCTGAAAGAAATTGAGGAAGACACAAAGAGATGGAAAAATATTCCATGCTCATGGATTGGCAGAATTAATATTGTGAAAACCTCAATGTTACCCAAGGCAATTTACACATTTAATGCAATCCCTATCAAAATACCATGGACTTGCTTCAGAGAGTTGAAACAAATTATTTTAAGATTTGTGTGGAATCAGAAAAGACCCCGAATAGCCAGGGGAATTTTAGAATAACATAAGAAAAAAAATAGTATCATAGACAAGGACACTTAATAGCTACTAACACATAATAAAAAGTGTAGTCATAAAAATAGAACCCAAGTGGATAAATGAATTAATAGAATATAATGATAATTCTGAAACAAACAAATGTGAATGTGGGACCTTGACATATATGGAGAAATACAAAGTCAAACATTTAGCTTATAATTTATATCTTCAACTCCAGTTGTGTTAAATACCTAAATTTGAACAACAAAACCATAAAGTTAATAGAATCAAATAGGAAAATATCTATGTGATTCTAGAATATGGAAAGATTTTTTAACAAGACTCTAAAAATGCAATCTGAATGTGAAACATTGATGGATCTTATTACATCAGATGTAAGGGTTTCCATTCCAAAAAAGGCATTTAGTTAACATGTGTGTGACACAGCAGAAGATATTTAAAATGTCTAGATTTGACAGGACATTAATAATTATGTGAAATTCCTGTGAACCACCAAGAAAATACATTACAACTACTAGATGTTTTCTATGTATGTAATATATAAAAAGAGATAAATGAGTACACTTAAAAATTATCATTAAATAAGTATCACAGGATGATTTCTAAAACAATAACATTTATGTGAATTAAAATAAGCAAAATCAATAGTATATATTTCAGAAGTATATAAAATAATAAAATGCATACCTGTGGGAAAAGGAAAGATTATAGTGATCTCTGCTGAAGGGGAACAATATAATGAAAAAAAGAAAAAAAAGATCGTTTCCATGGTCTGAGGGAGACAGTGTTTCTTGAACAGAGAAATATAATTAACTCTGTTCTCTGCGTCAGGATGCAACAGAAAAGTGAACTGAATACCCAAAATCAGGTAATAAAACAAAGTAAGATGAATTAATTTTATGTGAATTTAAAGATATTTACTTACTTGAAAAGTCATATAGTGAACAAAATACTCTGACAAAAATGGGAGGTGAATAAAAAAGAAAGTATGCAAAATACTGGATACACCATAAAACTAAACATAAAATGAATCAGTATTAATGCCAAAAACCTAAATATTCCAGTAAAAAAACAAAGATTACCAGTATTCTTTAAGACATCTGTTACAGAGATGCATTTTATATATTTACTTTTTTTCAATAAAATTCAAGTTTACAGAATAGACAAAGCCATAACAGGAATTACAAAATAAATCTGGTACATCTGTATAATTACCACATGCAAAAACATTTAAAGAAAACAAAAAAAAGTTTTTGATGAAGAGAATTTAGGTACTATTAAATATAAAATGTTAAAAGAACCATAAAGACGAGTTTGTAAATCTCTATACTCTATACTAATAGCATCAAAACATACAAAATGAGAATTTTGATAGAAGTTGTGAAAATGATTACATACTGATTTTTACACTTGATAATCAGAGAAAAAAATTGGAATATAGACTACTTGCATATCACTTAGCAGATTCAATATCAATGGCATGTATAGAAAAACACATCCACAAATCAAAATCAATCAGATATGTACTATACCAGCATTCATAGAATATTTATTAAAAGTAAATCCGTGTATATACACAATATAAGTTTCAAGTCTCAAAGTACAGTCTATTCTCATTATTTATCGTGCTCATGTTCTATAAACGTTTGCAGATACTGAATTAGTGAATACTAAACCGTTGCTCCTACAGGAAACAGAGGTGGGTTCATGTCAACCTCCGGTTACAAATTTTTGTCAACCAAGCAAGACACAACCTTGTTTTATGTGTGTTTCTTTAGAAAGAAAAACTTGTTTAATATATGTTATTGATTTATTGATATTGAACTCACATCCAAATGCTGCATAACCTGTGCATGAATGGAGCTTATGTAGCACATATTTCATCCATAAGGCATGTCACAGTCTTGTGCTCAGGACCACTAGACACTTCAGCAGTATATTTGGGGGCCATTTTAAGTGAAATCACCAACAAAAAGCACAGGAATGCAAAACATGTGCCCCTAAGTAAATCACAAGAAAGACATGTATTAACAGTATAAGACCTGAAACAGAAAACCAGCGCGTATCCCTGGTCAGTCTCAATTAGGAATGTGCACATTTGTAGACTCAAATTTTTCCCACTCTGCACACATCCATGAGCGACTGTGAAAGAACCATGAGTATTGATTTGGCAAGTAAACAAATATGCAAACACAGAATCTGCTAATAAAGATTATTGCTATAATTTAGATATGTGGTCTGAACATAATGGACTTAAACCATAAATAAAAATATAGATAAATCATGGCTTCAAGAAATAATGAATATTAGAACATCCTTAAAACTAAAAAAAAAAAAAAAAGAAAAATAATAATTATGTATCATTTACCTTGCAGGATGACTTTATAGCAGGACTCAGAGGGACACATAAATTTAAGTACTTATTTTGGGAAAGAAAAAAGGCTAAAAGTGAAGGGATTAAAGATAGAATTTTATTTTTTTAAATTTTTTTTATTTATTTATGATAGTCACAGAGAGAGAGAGAGAGGAAGAGACACAGGCAGAGGGAGAAGCAGGCTCCATGCACCGGGAGCCCAATGTGGGATTCGATCCTGGGCCTCTGGGATCACGCTCTGGGCCAAAGGCAGGCACCAAACCACTGCGCCACCCAGGGATCCCCTAGAATTTTAATTATTTTTCAAATAATGGGAAAAAATGAATATGAAGGGAAGGGAAACAAGAGCAAAAATTAATGAATTAGAAAAAAAGATAAAATAAGTTTGAAAAACAAAAGGTTAGTTTTTAGACTAATTACATAAAGTATTATTATCTTTATCACATTACATTTGAAAATGCACCTTCAGTGGATAAATTCATAAGGAAATAATACTGCCACCAAAGGGATTAACAAAAATGGGATAAATACATAATATTAAATAAACTGAATCCACAATAAAACAACTCACAATAAAATACCATTCACAAACTGATTTGCCAAACACTGAAAATGCAAGAAACGTGTAATTCCAGTCTCACCCACAATGGTCCAGAGATATACCCCTTAAAAGAGGACTCACTTCTCAATTCTTTGTGATGAAAGAATTTCAAAACTAGGCATAATGTAAATTTTTAAAAAATCAGTTGTAAATGTCAATGTCAAAAGATTAGCAAGTCGTTTGAGGTAATAACATATATGGTGCAGCAAGTGTATTTTGAATTTATCCCAGGAATTCAAGATACATTTAATTTAGTCATTTTTCTCTACCTGACAAAAATATGGTTAAGAAGAGCTCCAAGTTTTATATATCCTGCAATTCCTACCCTTTCTAAAACTAACTAACACTGCACAGCATTCTTATAGGTCTTGATAGATGGAAATAAATCTCTGTAGATGTGCATTTAAGAAGCACAGATAATGTTGCTCTTTGTAGACTCTCCCTTCATTAAGAACTGCTTCCTTCTCTGGGGCCCCTGGGGGGCCTAGGGCGTGACGCCGGGGTCCTGGGATCAAATCCCACATCAGGCTCCCTGCGTGGAGCCTGCTTCTCCCTCTGTCTGTGTCTCTGCCTGTCTCTGTGTCTCTCATGAATGAATGAATGAATGAATGAATGAATGAATACATCTTTAAAAAAAGTCTTCCATCTAGATTTTTGTAACTAAAATCAGAACTACATATAGAATAAAGATACACTATCTCTGCCAACCTACATTTGTTCAATCATGTTCAATGATTTTTCAAAATTTGTTAGAATTTGTTCAATTCTAACAAATGAACCTAGAAGCATCTTTTGGAAACTAAACTTTCATAAGTAAAAGAACTTTTGCTTTGGGATTTAGTTTCTGATACATGAGGCAGCAGCACAACTAATTGGAAAAAGAAAGCTCACCAGACCAGACAATATCTGGATCATGGATTATATTTTTGGGGAAAAAAAGTAATTCTTACCTCCTACTATTAAACAAAATTAATGGTGGATGAAATACACATATAAACAAACATTTTAAATAAGAAGAAAATACAGGTAAATTTCAAGCTGATAGCTTATAGATATTTTTAAACATATAAGAACAATTAAAGAAATGAAGACATTGTTTACATTTACAAGATAATTTTACTGGATCAAATAACCTAAACAATTTCCAAGTCGATTAGGTAGACTGTAAGGAATATCAACAACAAATATTGTAGACTAAGATTTAATATTTTCAGTATATTGGGGATCACACCATAATAGAAAACTATCAAATTCTGTTAGAAAAAATAAGCAAAAGAATTTATATAGAAATTTCATCCAGAAATCTGTCCAACTTCATCAATAATCCAACAAATCAAGTAAGAACATGATATGGTTTTTGGATTCTCTATTTAATAAAACCGTAATTATAAAATAATAGTACCAGGCTGGAAAGGTGTGGTGAATGAGAACATATAGAGAGGGTATTACAAAGTATAAAACTTCTGAAAACCAAGTCACATTAGAGGATTTAAAAAACTCTTAATTTTTGACTTAGTATTACCAGTTGTGAGCATAGATTTCAAGTGGTGGTAAGATCACAAATTTATTATAGAACACAAGTGTTCATTGATGACAAAGACTGTGACATAGGAAATTGGAGAAAATCTAAGTGTCCAATAACATGGGGATGGATAAATAAAGCACATCTACTTTTTAATAAGGACATTAAGTTAAGTTTTAGGAATATTAAACTCCAATTATGTTACTGCATTCGTATCAATGTTTATCTTTCCAAAAAAAGACAAATTCCCTAGAATGTTATACATATTAGTCAATACATCTTCTTCTCTAAGGCAATTTTCTGAATTACTGTATATTTTTATTTGGAGCAAAGGGATAAAATTTAATGTGTTAAATTATTTTGGATAATTTCATAGTCAACAGTAGACTGATAATAGTGCGTGCTTTCAGTGTAGACACATTTTCTGATCAAATGAAGAGTAATTTATTATAATTGCTCTTGATTTTTTAAGTAAAAGAAGAAATGAGTGTACTTCACTATAAATCATATAATTCTGTATAACTGATATATGTCATTAAATTGTTCCACACACTTCTTAATCAATACTGTATACACAGCTATAATTTTTGAAATTTTTTTCTTAATCAATTCTCCTAGGAATTTGTCTTATAAATAGTCTACATTTACCTAACAGCTACAGTTATTCACCTGATTAGTTAATAAAGAAACATTAGAACAAAGATTTTAATAATTGAAGGTATTTTACAGTTATTTAGATATAAGGGCTTATTACATTTTACAATTTGATATTTTGGAATCTTATGAGATAGGAAATAAAATATTACATCCAAATTTTTTTTTATTAAATGAACAAAAGTCCATGTATATAAATTGGCTAATGCTACCTGACTAAATAGTTGTAAAATAAGTTTAAGTTGCGTGTCCTTTTCCTGGCCACAGAAATATGTGTGAAATTGGAACAGTACTAATTCTGCAAAATTTTACTATTGGTGGTCACCAACTGCAAACGATAATATGAACGAAATCACTGGGTAAACATGAGTCCTGTTGTAGATACGGGATGGCCACTGAAAGCTTTTAAAGGAAAAGCAAAGAAATGATGTAGAGCTCTGGGTCCACACTCACTTTCACTTGTTTTTCCTGCAAGATACAGCAAAAGCAGCATCACCTACAGTCAGGAAGGAAAGTTATTTAGGTACTACTTGTTTTCTAAATAGAGCAAGCGAGCACACCTGGGCGGGGAGGAGGGGCAGAGGGAGAGAGAGAATCTTCAGCAGGCTCCACACCCAGTGGGAGCCCCTTGGGGGGGGCTCAGGCCCAGGACCCTGGGATCACAACCGGAGCCGAAATTAAGTCAGATGCTCAACCAACTGAGCCACCCAGGCACCCCTACGTACTGTTAATATTAGCATTTTACAGACTTAAAATGGAGTATTCTTGTAAGTGGGTGGCTCAGTTTTTAAGGTTTCAAGTCACTGTTTAGTATATTGTTGTATAAGATGTAGAGATAATGACTCAACTGATTTATAACCAAATTGGCCATTTTCTCTTAATTCTTATTTCTCTTAACTCTCCAGATATACTGTTTGTCCATGTATTTAACAAGTGTATCCTCTTCACCTTATTTTCCATTTAATTGTCTACATTCAGGTATTTTTCATAGTATTCCTGCCTTTTTTATTTTTTTGCCTTTCTTTTTTTTAATTTATTTATGATAGAGAGAGAGAGAGAGAGGCAGAGACACAGGCAGAGGGAGAAGTAGGCTCCATTCACCGGGAGCCCAACATGGGATTCGATCCCGGGTCTCCAGGATCACACCCTGGGCCAAAGGCAGGCGCCAAACCACTGTGCCACCCAGGGATCCCTTTTTTTGCCTTTCTGAGTCTTACCTTTCTTACCTTCAAATGCACACCACAAAAGACGTGCTGCGTGCACGGAGTAGGAAATCTACCTCCTTCTTGCAAGTTCTAAATTTAATCATTGTGCTCATTCTCTAAGCTTCTATTTCTGGCTTTTGAGGGAGCGCGATCCAATTCCAACCCACTTGCGCCTGAACTCCTGAAGGTATACACGCATGCAGTTTAAGTCGCTGTGCTAGAACAACACTGCTGACTTCACAGAAGGAAAGAGAAAACCTACTTTGATTAAGCCCAGTGTGGGGTACAAATGCCATCACTCAGGCTAGCTAGGGCATGCAACTGAAGTGTCTACCTAGGGGGGTAAACGGGGATGCAACATCATCTGGGGATTAGTGACATGGAGGTAGTGAATCCACAGATGTAAAAGCAACTCCTTATACTCTGTAGAAGCTAAAGGCAGGATGCCAAGGAAGATCCCACACCAATAAGTGTCACGGAGGTGGGTAGCCACCGCCCAAACCCCCACCTTTGTGCGTGCATGCACAAAATGTTTTTCCTAATGCATACAGCAAGGAAAATGTTCAATCAGGAAAGTCTGCACAAGGAGAGTGGATTTCTATCCCATGGAAGGATATTTACAACAGCCTCTGGGAAACCCCAGTGCAGATGAAAAGTGTGGTTCAAGGTCAGTGCTACTGGAAGGTACCAAGTGTTAGAAGCCACAGGACTCGCAGAGAAAAGACAATGGGGACCCCACTCTGCAGAGATCGTTTATTCAACCCTATTTAATCTTAAGCAAACTTAACTGCTTGTGGCGATTTTGGCCTGATTTTTAGACCTCTACTGAAGGAGGATTTTGCCATTTTAAAAGTGGTGACTTCGCCTTTTAAAGGGGCTTTCTATAGAGTAGGATTGGCTTTTCCTGAAGTGGATCCAGGAGAAAAATGTGTTTCGTGTTATTAGTAGAGGACGCGGAGAAGGGTGTGGGGAGCAGAGTTGAGAGAGGGTGAGACTGGCTGTAGCTGCCATAGCATCCAGCGTCAGAAAGACTGTTCCTTTCCTCCTTGATGGAATGACCCTCAGGACTGGGTCTTGTCCCCGCATTTAGTTTTATTATCCAAGTCTCAGTAATTCTTTCTGTGGGACTAATTCAAAGCAACCCAATTCCTTGCCTAATGCATTCCTCAAGAGAGCTCTGTGTAGGCCGTTTCCTAGTGTATTTTGAATCAGCCATGACCCTGGGATGATCTTCATGGTCATTTCATTCCCAGGGTGAGGAGATCTGAGTGCTCCAACTCCTTCCCCAGGGAGCTGAAAACCATAGGTGCCATTGGAGACCCTTACCATTAAAATGTGTATCTGTAATTATATCCAAAATCATCATTTTATTCCAGACTTATATCCCTAGAAATGACAGAGAATCACCAAACTCACAGTCTACCAGAAGTCACACACTGGGAATGCAGTTAAGTTAACATGGATCTGTATCTTCCAGATTTATGCAGACCGTATGCATGTGAGGACGAGGGATGGGAGAGGTCTTTGGAAGCCTCAGCTGCTCCCCACTGCTACTTCTGGAACCTCTTGTCCGATGTGGAGAGGAGCGTCTCTGAGCTGCCCCTTATCCCATCTTCTTGATTCTGTATTATTGAGTGAGCTTCTTAAACATGTACCAGGTTCTTCACAGATGGCTTGTGCTCTTCTTTGACAAACTTTACACAGTTTGGGAGGCAGCAGTTTTTCTGTTTGCAGCACTTGGACTTCAATAGTAAGTGCTTCATAGCACTTGTTGACTATGTGAGGTCTGCTCTTCTCACTGCCAGGAATCATTTCTATAGTTGCTCCCCAAATAGCAGCCCCAAGTAGCCTCTCTCTGTCCCTCCCTCCCTTTCTCCCTCTCTCCCTCCTTCTCTTTCTCTCCTTTCTGTTTTCATGCTGTCAGCTTGGTCCGTGTTTTTCTCTAGTGGTAGTTTGAAGTTTCCTGTCGAACTTTTCCAGCCATAGAAATGTTGCCTGGCGGATGCTGCTTGAAATATCTCCACCATAGGGAAGAAGTGATTGGCATTAGGACAGTGAACAGAGAAAATCTCCTAATGTGAACAACACCACCCTAGCCCTGTGTATGGTATTCAAGGCATAACCTTCCCTGGAGGGCACTGGAGATTGGGGTCACTGCCAACAGGAGGCTTAATTTGCCTTTCCACTTCTTAAGGTAATATACCTGATTTATGAGGACACAAATTTCTGCCACACAGTGATACCTACCTGAATAGACTGCAGTTTTATTAGAATCTCTTACGTTCCATTGGTATTTTTTATAAGGTGAATCCTAGCCACCGTATTTAGTCTACATAGATCACACCTGCTCTTCTTGATAGGAACGGGGACTTTGTTCTGGACACTGATGCACATATAATGCTCTTTCTTGCTAAGTACTCTAAAAAATAGGCACTTCTGCTATTGTCGGCTGTGTAGGTTTCTACTGGACCAAGTGTCTTTGGAGAGTGACTTTTTCAAATTTGGTGCCGTTTCTGAAGGTGTATCCTAGTTAGTACCAGGAAACTCCGGAGGACTAATTACACTTAAAACATTCCCCTTCTGATCTTTCTTCGGGAAGAAAAATAATAGTTTTGTTGTATTACCGTGGCACAATGGTTAACTTGTCCAACTCATAGCAACAATTATATTCTAGTTGGTTCTAAGAGGTATGAATTGCGACAAAATAGCTCCTATGACTAGCATATGTGTGTGGTGGTTAAAGATATTAAGATGTCACAGGACTAGAAGTAGTCATTGGTTATCCTATGTTGTTTTATTGTTTGTCAGATACCACATGGTCTTTCCCTGACCAGTCTGTTTTCTTTGCAATTATTGACTAAAGAAAGGTAAATACATTTGTGCAATTTTAAACTCAAGTGGATGTAATGGAAACTAATGGCTCCCACAGAGTAGATGTGGTTAAGATATAAATCGTTGTTAGAGACAATATTGGTCGTTATTCTTCATATCTGAATACCAACCCAGGCCCTCTATATGTATATGAATATGTATAATGTTATCACATATAGTGAGTATACATATATACGTATATAAATATACATATACATGTATAAATATATATATGTATTTATTAATGTCCATAATTCTAAAAAGGGCACCAGAGAGCAGAGAGGAGATAATGGACTTATATATTTCATATTTATTTTAAATAAATTATTAATTTTTTGCTTGTGCAGTACACCTCTTGGTAGTCCTTTGTCTTCTTATGAAATCTCTAAATTATTCTATTTTCCATGTAAGTAGCTGGCCATTTATTTCACATAAATTATACTCAAATTAATATTCTCAGACAGTTTAAGTCTGCCTTTATTTTATAATCGGCAGAAAAATCTTTCTTTGAATGTTAGGTTGTGTTGCCAGATACAGTTTTGATTGAGAAAGATGTAGATCTTTTTCTTCTCCAAGAATCCACAGGCTATACAATCAGTACATAAGTAGTATAAGAAGTAAAGACTAATAAAAATCATAAAAATATGCAGATAAAGTTCTGCAGCAGTTCTGAAGAAATTAGAGTGGGCTAAATAGAGGAGTTGGCATCTGACATAGACCAAAGTTAATGTATTGACCTAGAAGCATGAAGAGCATAGACAGAGCAAGGAACCTGACCAAATTCATAGCAATAAGATTTCACAAAGAGTTTGGTGAAATAGAGAGCCTCCCAAGCTCTGAGTGGAATGTTGACACTTAACCCTTTCAGACTTAGCCTTCCAGATGTTAACTACCTTGTATTTGGCATTAAATTGGATCCACAGTGGCTGGTGGGTATAATGAAAGAAGTCACATTCAATGAAAAGGTACCTGTCTGCTTGTTTTGCACACACAGGCCTCTGCTAGGTGCTACAGGAATATCCATAAACATTTATTTTCTATATGCTCCATAATTATGTTATGAAATCAGCATTGCTAAGGCCAGGATCCAAATCTGCTGGCTAACAGTATTTTTACTCCTGGGTTAGTTCTATTTATGGACTGTGGGTTGAGGAGATATACTGTGATGTCATTTCCAACGTACATAGAAAAGGAGAATGTAGTTGTAACAGAATGGGATGATACACATCGCTCTACCTGGTAAAATGGGCCAAAGCCTAGCCACTGACTACAGATCCCCAGGGGACTGCGGTTGAGACACCTGGCGGATGGCTCCCACAATATGCTTCCTCCTCTGCCTGTGAGTACATCACTCAAAAGATTTTATGTGTGGAGCTACTAACCATAAAAGGAATGAATGTAATTTTAGTCATGACACTTCTCCAGAAAATTAATTTTTTCTTAGTCTATCAAACGACCTATGATAGGATATTCAAATTCAACTTTTCAGTTTTCTCCCAAGTTTCATCTCAGCTGCAGAAAAGATGACTCTGAGATTCCTGTCTATGGTTATTTCTTGGACAAGTTTGGGTCTGAGACATTCTGGACCTCAGTAATGAGTGAACGGAAGGCCTAGTTTCACCCCAGACACATGAAATATTGAAGCTGGAGCAACAGGAATTTCTAGATGGCTCCTATAGATGCTCTAACCATCTGTAGCTGAAGGCATCCCTCTTCTCCCCAGCTGCACCACCTATTTGGTATAGACTTCTGTCCCCACCTGTGTGAACTCAGTGCAGAGGTGGAGCCTGAGCCTGAAGACAGCGATACAGAGGCATGTTTCCCAGGGAATTCAATGCAGTTCCTGCTGACCCCTGAGTGGAGGACCTGCCACCAGCATGAGTAAGCTGAGAAACCAGAGGAGAGAAATTAAATTCTTAAAACTTTAAAAGACAGGCTTCTGTGTAATATAATCTAGCCATTTTAGGGTCCGAACAAGAAATCGGTGCATCTGATTGATTTATCTTACCCTTGAAACCTGCCCAGATGTGGCATCCAGGTGATTTAGTGCCTTGTGTTTGGTTAGTACAGCAGGCATAGGAATCTAGCCATGAAAACATGGAGAATTGGAAAATCAAGCTGCCCAGGGGAAATGGTGTTATAGTATGTATGTGAATGCAATTCAGGTAATTTTCCTTAAGATAATAATGGGGAGGTTCCTATTTCTACTAATATGTTCAAGTCTTTTCTACTAGAATGTAGATTTGATGAGGAACGAAGCTATGTCCTCCTTGTCCTGTAACTCCTACCCACAGGAGAGTGGTTTTCTAGACCAGCAGGATCAGTATCACCTGGGAAATTGTTAGAAACTTGTTAGGATCCAAAGTACAAATTTTCATGCCCTTCTCCTTATCTATCATATCACAAACTCTGGAAGTGGGGATACAACAATTTGTGTTATAATAAGCCTGCCAGGGGATTCTGATGCAAGATATTCCTGGCACATAGTAGACATATATCAAGATGTGCTAAAGGATGAAGCAGTAATAACATAAGAGAGTAAACATTACTGTTTTGTAAAAACATATGCAAAGCACTGATGAAAGGTGTTTCTCTTACAGCATGAATTTTTATAATGTAAATAAAGAATAACTGGACTGGTTTATTAAGAAACACAGTTTGCACTACATGCAGAAATGCTGGTATAAATTTCACAGCAATCAGGAGTTACCTCTAACCCTGTGTTATCAGTGAAGATCTGTTTCTCAGGGCAAGGATGTAGTTGCTTTATACCTGGCCATTGAGCTTTTGTTTTATCCTTTCATATATTAGTGGTTGTTGCCAGCTATAATTTATTCTGATTTCGCATATGGGTATATTAACTTCAAAAAATAGTTTGCATTTCTTAAGCAAAGGCAAAGTTCATGAACATTTGTGTGACTGATGGGTCCAGCTGGTGATAGAAGAACAGACTGTCCCTCCTCTTGGTGATCACTAGCAAACTTGTTCATTCTTTAGATGCTGCTCGGTAATCAACTGTGTATTTTTGTCAGTCTGCAAGGAAACTATCAACTAACTCAGAAAGATAAGTATCTTTCTTATCACTGTAATTGCAATTAGAAAATGAGTTTGCCATATTTGACACTCTAGACCTCTACCATCACTTCTCCCCTTCCCATTTAAATAATGGATTCAACAACATAATTGGATAGTATAACTTTTTAGGAGCTAAATTCTTAAGTTATAAGAACAAAGTAGCATGTAATATTCTAAATAGGATGTACAGTCTACAAATATCAGTGACAGAAATCTTGAAATAAATCATAGCTGACGGCAAAACCATACATCTCCTGTAACTTTTCCTAATAGAGTCAAGAATCTGATTTGTTGAAACTATTAGGTATTCCTTAATTATTCGGCTCAGTGAACAGAGCTGAGCAAAATATACCAAACATAATCTGTTAGCTAAGTCAGGATTTAGACACTTGAAAATAGATTATGTTTGTATTCCAAATCAGATCATGTATTTATTCAGAGCATATGATGTACAGCTTACCATGTTAATGTGCTGGTGGGAAATATAATGAGTATCAGAAACCTTTTCTGACCCGAAGAATTGGCACAAAACATAGACTCAAATACACTGAGAGTTCTAACATCCTATGCATTGCTAATATAGGACATTTCTAATTTTTAAGTCTATATAGGCAATTCAATTTAGTTATTTAACACTCAACATGTATGGCTTGAACTCATGACCCCAAGATCGAGAGTCACAGGCTCCATGGCCTGAGCCAGTCAGGTGCCCCAAGGCAATTATATTTTTCTTTCAGGAAGGAAGGTTTATTTATGTATAAGTTCAATATGTCCATAACAGTTGCCATGCCAGTAAATACCATATATTAAATTGAGCTATATGAAATTGTCTTTGGGTAGGTCAAAATCATAGAATATTAGCAATTTGGGATCCCTGGGTGGCGCAGCGGTTTAGCGCCTGCCTTTGGCCCAGGGCGCGATCCTGGAGACCCGGGATCGAATCCCACATCAGGCTCCCGGTGCGTGGAGCCTGCTTCTCCCTCTGCCTGTGTCTCTGCCTCTCTCTCTCTCTCTGTGTGTGACTACCATAAAAAAAAAGAATATTAGCAATTTCATATGGCTCAATATAACATTGTTTTAAAAGATGGCTTTACATTTTTTGAAATATTGTGCTTTATGTTTGACTAATGTTGCCATGAATTCTCTCTGTGGATGACTTTCAGAAGTCTGCATAATTTCTGTTTACTTGCATTCCTCATCCTATAATGTACTTTGAAACCATATGAGTGAACATTTGAGGAAGATTTTTAGTGTCTTGTTCTATCACAAATTAATACTATTGAGTGGCTTTGAAGGGTTATTTAAGCTTCAAAAATATATAGTCCTGGGACGTCTGGGTGGCTCAGCAGTTGAGCATCTGCCTTCAGCTCAGGGAGTGATCCTGGGGTCCCAGGGTCAAGTCCCACATTGGGCTCCCCACAGGGAGCCTGCGTCTCACTCTGCCTGTGTCTCTGCCTCTCTCTGTGTCTCTCTTGAATAAATAAATAGATATTATATATATATATATATATATATATATATATATATATATAGTCCAGTAAGAGAGTAGTTTATCAAATAAGAGGAGCCCAGCACAGAGGAGACATTTCATATTGCTTAACATTCAAATTTTACCTATATGTTATTAAATTGATGTGAACAATTTAAGAAATGGTCTTATACTCATTTTTACAGTAAAGTAATTTTTCAATTATGTTAAATTTGACTTTGAATTTCACATATTGCCATTTTATTTTAGCACCTCTTTAATCACTGTTTTGTGAATTGAATAAATTAAAATATGTAATTGAGTTTTTAGAAATATTAGCAACTTATTTTAATATTCAACTTGATGACATCATCAGTGGAAGATGAGATTTGAGGCTTTTGCTTTTGAGAATCTAAATGATCATTTGGATTCTTTATTTTGTAAAAGAAAAAAAAATAAAAGTGAATAGTGCAGAGATTGAGATTACACCACAAACCTCCCCACATCTACTCCAAAGAAAGTTCCATTAATTCAGATTTTAGAAAAAGATAATAAATTTCTTTATAGTTACATTTTATTTTTTTATTTTTTTAATAATAAATTTATTTTTTATTGGTGTTCAATTTGCCAACATACAGAATAACATTTTAAAATCCAGCATAAAGTTTAATGACCATTTTAACTACATTTTGAATGCTTTATTTAGTTTATTCAATTTCACATAATGCTTCTCTGCATTGAAAACCTCTTTTCTTTACAATCTCTGCTAACTTCTGTTTCTCTAAAATAAATTCCAAATTATTTAGCTTCATATTCAAGATCCTTCAACATCCAGACCCCATCTATCTTGCAACATTGCTATATAGAACCTTCATTTCATTCAAATTTGTTTTTTGATATTAAATCAGCAAATAACCACAATGAGGTACCACTTCACACGCATTAGTGTGACTACTGTTGGTAAAACAGAAAGTAACCAGTGTTGATGAGGAAGTGAGAAAATTGGAAATAGTGAGCATGTGAAGTGGCGCAGCTGCTGTAGAAAACAGTATGGCAGTTCTTCAAAAATTAAAAGTGGAATTACTGTATGAGCCAGCAGTTTCACTTCTGGATGATATATATCCAAAAGAATTGAAAGCAGAGTCTCAAAGAGACATTTGTATGCCTGTGTTCATAGCATCTTTATTTACAACAGCCAAAAGGTGGAAGCAACTCCCATCTATTTACAGGTGAATGAATAAACAAAACATGGTTTTTACAAATAATCAAATGTTACTAATCCTTTAAAAGGGGGATGATGACACCCTCTATAATGGATGAACCTTGAAGATATTATGTTATCACAAAAACACAAGCACTGCATCACTCCCCTCCCAGGAGACACCTAGCATAGTCAAATTCATAGAGGCAGAAAATAGCATAGTGGTTCCAGGAGCTGAGGGAAGGTGGGGATGGGGAGTTGTTTGATGGGTACCGAGTTTTAGCTTCACAAGATGAAAAATTTTGAAGTTCTGTGTCACAATGTCAATGTACTTAAAACCACTTACCCATACACTTTAAATAGTTGAGATGGTTAACTTTATCTCATGCATTTTTTACCACCATTTTAAAAAATTAAGTGAATAGATAATTTTTTAATGTTCCAATAATAATAGTAATAATAATAATAATATTCCTATATCTAAAGCAAGTCCTTAGAAAGTGGTTTCCGGGATCCCTGGGTGGTGCAGCGGTTTGGCGCCTGCCTTTGGCCCGGGGCGTGATCCTGAAGACCCAGGATCGAATCCCACATAGGGCTCCCGGGGCATGGAGCCTGCTTCTCCCTCTGCCTGTGTCTCTGCCTCTCTCTCTCTCTCTCTGTGACTATCATAAATAAATAAGAAAAATGTTTGAAAGTGGTTTCCAGTCACTGTGTTGTACACCTAAAATTAATGTGTCAACTATACTTCAGTAAAATAAAATATAAAAATTAAAAATTAGGGGATCCCTGGGTGGCTCAGCGGTTTAGCACCTGCCTTAGCCCAGGGCCTGATCCTGCAGTCCCAGGATCGAGTCCCACATCAGGCTCCCTGCATGGAGCCTGCTTCTCCCTCTGCCTGTGTCTCTGTCTCTGTCTCTCTCTCTCTCTCTCTCTCTGTCCCTGATGAATAAATAAATAAAATCTTAAAAAAAATTAGGGACACCTACGTGGTTCAGCAGTTGGGCATCTACCTTTGGCTCAAGGTGTGACCCTGGGATCCTGGGATCGAGTCCCACATCGGGCTCCCTGCATGGAGCCTGCTTCTCCCTCTGCCTGTGTCTCTGCCTTTCTCTCTGTGTCTCTTATGAATAAATAACTAAAATATTAAAAAATAAATATGAAAATTAAAAATTAAATACCAAAGGGATGGCTACTAAAATTAGTATGGCAGTTATATAATGTATTGAAAAGTCAGAGATTTCTTGTCTCTTGCTGTTTTAAGGATCTTCTCTTTATCTTTGGAATTTGCAAGCTTAACTATTAAATGTCGAGGTGTTGAATGGTTTTTATTGAATTTGGGGGGGGGATCTGTCTATCTCTTTGATCTGAATTCCTGTTTCCCTTCCCAGATTAGGAAAGTTTTCAGCTATGATTTGTTCAAATACATATCCTGGACCTCTGTCCCTTTCGGCGCCCTCAGGAACCCCAATTAAACGTAGGTTTTTCTTCCTCAGGCTGTCATTTATTTCCCTTAATCTATCCTCATGGTCTTTTA
This sequence comes from Canis lupus baileyi, assembly GCF_048164855.1. Classification (NCBI taxonomy): domain Eukaryota; kingdom Metazoa; phylum Chordata; class Mammalia; order Carnivora; family Canidae; genus Canis; species Canis lupus. Next base: position 24,683,608 of record NC_132857.1, on the reverse strand, counting down.
TTTCTCTTTTTTCCTCAGTTTCCCTCTTTGCCATCAAATTGTCTTCTATGTCACTCACTCGTTCTTCCCCCTCATTCACCCTCGTCGTTAGGACTTCTAGTTTGGATTGCATCTCATTCAATTGATTTTTAATTTCTGCCTGATTAGATCTAAAGTCTGCAGTCTTGAAGTCTCTTGAGTACTTTATGCTTTTTTCTAGAGCCACCAGTATCTTTATAATAGTGCTTCTGAATTGGCTTTCTGACATTGAATTATAATCCAAATCATGTAACTCTGTGGGAGAGAGAGAGGACTGTTTCTGATTCTTTCTTTTGAGGTGAGGTTTTCCTTCTAGTCATTTTTCTGAGTGCAGAGTGGCCAAAAACAAGTTGTATTGGGAAAAGGAGAAAAAGAGAGGAGAGAAAGAAGGAAAGAAAAGAGAAAAAGAAAAAAGGAAAAAAAAGAAAAGAAAAGAGAAGAAAAAGAGAAAGAAAAAGAAATAAAGGGAAAAAAGGGTGGGGGGCAGCAAACAAATCAAAAAGAAAAAAAACACGGGGGAGTATCTTCTGATTCTGTATACTTTAAGTCCCTTGACTTCCCCTGGAACGTGGCCATCTAGCTGGTCTTCTGGGGGAGCGGCCTGTTGTGCTGATTTTCAGGTATTAGCACTTGGGGGAGCTGCTGTGTCACCTGCCTGGTGCAGGGCTCAGTGGGGATGTTTACCCCGTGAGGCCCCAGGAGGGACAAGTGCAGTGGGCAGAGGCCAGCTCTGGAGCCCTGGAGTCAGCTCCCGCAGTAACTAGGGAGCTCTGCGTCTGCAGGGCCTGGATGCTCCGGGCGGGGCTGCTGATCTGCTTATCTCGGGGCAGGAGCGTCCTTGCTGTCCTGGGCTCTCCTGGCCTCTGCCTGTCCTGGGGGGAGGCCAGATCCTGGGCTGTGTACCCGGCGCCCTGTGCTCCTGGGCCTGCGCTGTTGGAATTGCGATCCTGGCCCCGCAGCCCCCTCTCCGCAGAGCCGCCTGAGCCACCTCCGCGCTGCTCCCAGGTCCAGCCGTGCGCGTGCTGCAGCCCTTGGGGAGCTCGGCGCACTCTCCCCGGGGCGCAGGTGTCTGTTAGTGTCCCAGGGAGCCTGAGGGCATCCCCGCCCTCCTGGGGTCCTGCTCCAACTCCCTGCGAGCCCTTTCCGCCCGGGAAGGTTGGTGCAGCTTCTGCTTCTCCGGGACGGGGCTCTCCTGTCCTGGGGACACTCGCCCGGGCCTCAGCCCGGCTCCTCGTGGGGCCCCGCCCCCCTGGAGGCCTTTGTTTCTTTATTTCGTTTTTCCCGTCTTCCTACCTTGATAGAAGCGTGAACTCTTCTCACTGTAGCATTCCAGCTGTTCTCTCTTTAAAGCTCAGGCCGCATTCGTAGATTATCAGGATGATTTGAAGCTTATCTAGGTAATTTGGTGGGGACAGGTGACGTGGGGACCCTACTCTTCTGCCATCTTGCCCCTCCTCAATCCTCATAAAGTTTCTATGATTAAGCATGGTAATGTACATAATTTAACAGTAAGTATGCAGTGCTAGCTGTTATTACCATTATTATTATTATAATTATTACTGAAGGATTCTTAATTCCTAAAACATTTAATTACAATAAATTCATGACCTTATATTGAAACTTAAACTGAGGTGTGTATGACACACAATAGATATATATAATGTTTCACTTTTGGGCAAATTTTTAAAACATCTGTACTAACATTCTAATGCTCTAATGAATGCTGTATTTACAACCGCAAGACAAGAAAATAGATGCCAATCTGTTCAACAGACTTCATCATTCTTCAACAGATATTTTATTGTATAAATTTTGGGTTTTTGTTGAGTGTGGTTTGGGGCAAATCATAAGATGGGTAAAGGAAATAAAGAACTAAAATTCATTTTTAAATGCTCATTTGCTTAAAGTAATTACCGCACTAATATGCTTTAAGTCTTAGATTAAAAATACATGCTTTAACTCTTAAAAGTATAAATGTACTCATTTATGTCTCTGGGCAATTTATACCTCCTGCATTCTCATTACAGAGGTGACAATGTTCTGATCTCTTATGTGTATTTCCAGACATATTTTAGGCATATATAAACAAATGCATTTTCCTTCCTTTTCACACAAATGCAAGCATACAAAACACTCTTACCTTCTCATCTTTTTTTTTTCACCAAAAGCTGTATAGTGTGTTGGTGTCTATATCAGCACTTAGTAAGCTTGTAAACTCTATGACTTATACAGCTTCACTGGATGGATATATCTAACCAATGTCATCAGACCACAGCTCATGGACAGTTTCGTTAACAGCTGTAACTTCTTGTTATAAATGTACTGAATAAATAGTATTGTCCAATTTAAATCAGTTAGTATGTATGTAGTATACTGGATGATAATTCCAAGGAAAGGAATTGGTAGGTCAAGGATAATGCATGGTAATTAATTTTTAAAAGAAATTTTTCATTTATTTTTGAATATTAATACAGGCATGTAGCACATAACTCAAAAGGAAAAAAATGAATGGTAAAAATAAGACTCTCTCATACCATTTTCCTATATTCATCCAGTTTGTTGGACTGGAGATAATCAGGCTTACCCACTTTATGTCTAAATATCCTTCCGGAGACAGGTAATGTGTACATGTGTACGGAGAAGAATCCCTATTTTTCAGGCAAGTGTTGTTTTCTGTAGCATAAAAGCTTATGACATCAGAAGACTCTTGCCTAGATGTTTGTTTAAACAGAGATACTGGGCTCGAGGGTAACCGTTCACCCAGGATTGCACATCATGTGGCCTTACCATTCAGTCTCAGCCATCGTAGTCCTTATCAGGAAAAGTGATGCTTCCTGGGAATCTCACTATAGGGCACCGTTTTCCCTGAATGAAGAAGGGATAGTGATGAATTCTGTACCTCCTCACCAAGGATTTTCAAACCTCCTGCCATCCGCCTCTATGCTTGGCATGCAACGTGCATTCTGGGATTCCTCTTCACCATAATTAGAGACATTACTTTCACTACTCCTCTAAATCTTTTATTTCATGTGTCTTGGCCACCCTCTTTCTTAGTTCTGTGTCTAGTGTGTTACATCTCCTAGTAGCTTCCTAAAGAAACGTTAAGGGGGTGGCTATTTTTTTAAGTCATGTACGTTAGCACATCTCTTTAGCTAATTCTCTCAGCTGATTTTTCTGGATATAGACTTCCGAAGCAGTTTTTCAGCTTTCTGATTGCCAATGTTGCTAATGAAAAATTCAGACATTCTGATTCTTCATTCTTTGTTTATGAAATCTTTGTCACTCTCCCCCCCCCATGGCAACTTCTGGGATCTTCTTTTTTTGCCTCTACTGTCCTAAAATATCAGAATGCATTACTGGTCTGGCTCACCCATCCTACTGGGTACTTGGAAGGTCCTGTTAATCTGGAATTCGATTCTCTTTAATACTAGTAAATGGTCTTAAATTATATTGCATCATATAATATTCCATTTGTTAAATTATGTTATACATGTTTATTGTGTATAATACATACAGTGATGATGTATGTAGTTTATACTAAATGTGATGTGACATTTATAAGTCAGCATGTAAGTTATTATTATTTTTTTTCAAAATGAACAAGAGTACTATTAAAGAGTGTTTGCAGTCAGTTCAGGAAATCACATATATGCTACTTGCAGAAGAGTTACACCCACAGTAATGATGTCCTCTAAACAATATATATTTTTATATTTTCAAAATATTTTGGCAACAAATGACTAAATTTGACACACCATATTTTATCATTCATCTCTCACACACATACATACAGATACATATCTATAATATTCTACTACTCTATCGCAGAGACTATTCTAGAAATATAATTATTGGTAGGTAACAATATTTTTAAATGAATTAATTCAAGTTCCAAATGTCAAAGTTCACTAACACCTTATTCTTAAAACAGAAATTTATATTGTTTTCTTAAATATTTTACAATCATTTCTGATGTTAAATAAGATAGCTTTTGCTTTTCTATGCTCAAAAATATATAGGGTTATATATAACCTGGATTTAATATACTAATGCAGATTTATAAAATCATAGCATATAATAGCTATGGCCTATAATAAATGTGTAAATATTCATTTTGGATTTTCAGCCCATTATTTCCCCAGATCATCTACCTTCTTACCATAACAAAATTGTTCAGTGTACAAATATTAAGACTGAATTTATGTGATATTATCAATAAGAACGTTCCATCAAGTGCCATACCCCACTGAGGAGTAGAAGTAGACCTCCACTAATAATCTCCCTTTATTGGACAAAATGTCATCATTATATTACATCTCATTATATTTGAAACATATATTTAATTTTCATTTTTAAAAAGCTTAAACACAATTGTACTACATTTCTTTCTTTCTTTTATTACTGTTGCTTTTCATTATTGAAATAATTTGAGAACTAGCATTGGCATTATGCTAAATTATCATTCAAGATTTGTGTTGTTTTGCTTTGTTTTCAGCATGCAGTGACCTGGAGTTCAGGGAATTGGCAAACAGATTGCGGGACTGGTTCAAGGACCTTCATGAAAATGGAAGCCAAAACAAGATGACAAAAGCATTACTGAGGCCTGAGAGAAGCAGTAAGATTTCTAAATATGACATGTGCCATTGTCTTTGACATGGAACTTTATTTCCAATGAATCACTTAGATCAAAACACATATTCCAAAATTTATTCTTTGCTAGGTGCTGAACAAAAATCAGAACATTGCTATTACTTCCAAGCACACTCATAGTATTTTGCAAGGAAATAAAACATTTGTGACAACTCTGATTGGTTAAAAAAAAAGACATATCCCCTCAGAGACGACATTAACTTCCAGTTGAAGTGAAAGAATAAGAATATTTTTCAGTTTTGATAGCAGTGGTAAAGAATAAAACAACACTAGAGATAAAGGTAAGATTGTTCGAGTGCTTGAGATTTTTACAGACACAATTAGTCCCCCCTCCACACACACAGGCCACCCTTTACGTGATGACTCTGCAGGCATTTCTACTTTTCTACCAAAAAGCCAGTAGACAAGAGTTCTTTCAACAACAGAGTGCAAATCAAATTCATTTTTAAAAGAAGAAAATAAGCTATATGAAGATTATATGAATCTTTTATCATCTGTATAATTTCCTCAGTGTTTTCTAATTCCTTAGAAGTAGGAAATGGTGATTGAAGTAAAGCACTTGTTATGAAAATTGTATGAACTTTAATTCTATATTTTTCATTTATAAAAATGTTATTACACATTTAATACATGTAAAAGAAAGATATTGAAATATGAGCTTAATCTGAGGAGGCTTCAAAGATTGAATATTTGCTCTGAAATATAAGAAGAGGTGGTGGGGCAATAATTAGAAGCAGCATCTTTTAGTTGACCAAGTCCCAAGTGTGCCCCCTTCTTTGCTCATTGTGACATGACCCATTCACTCTACTTTGCAATCCTCAAATAGCACTTTCTTTTTTTATTATATTTTATTTACTTATTCCTGAGAGACACACAGAGAGAGGCAGAGACACAGGCAGAGGGAGAAGCAGGCTCCATGCAGGGAGCCCGATGCGGGACTCGATTCCAGGACCCCAGGGGTCACGCCCTGAGCCACAGACAGACGCCCAACCACTGTGCTACCCAGGGGTCCCCTCAATAGCACTTTCTAACAAAATCACCTCATAGATGGTCATGGTTATCCATTCGCTATGGTCTCCAAATACCTCACTTTTTTTTGTCTTCTCATCCAGGGATTTTCTAAAATCCCAACCTTTTGTATTTATGAATCTGATATATGTTCTTAACTAATTTAATAGTTCTTTTTAACTAAACTAATTCAGCTACCACTGATAGACATGATAATTATCTTTGAACATGTGATGACGATGTATATATGTTTCTTCTCATGAACTTCAGAAAGAGATTATAGTATTCCCCTACCCTGTAGGAGTGTTTCTCAGGTGTGTCTCAGGTGTGTCTTTGGAATCATTGATTACATTTATACCAGATGCTAATTTTTTGGATACCTTGAGTATAGGTAAAATGACTAACCTTACTTAATAGAAACAACAGAGTATGTTTGTCTCTGCATTCATAAAGCAAACACATCTGGGGTCGCGTAAAAGTTTGTTCCAGACCCTTACATATCGATCTTTAAAAATTAATGTCTACGCCTACCCTACCAATTCTCAGACTTGAATATTTGTATTTCTTGATCTCAAATTTCTCCTTTAAACTTAAGACTAGTGATCTCTCCCATATTTGGAGGTGGATAGAAGGAGAGCTCCTGGAACACTCAGCACAGTGCCTGGTTAATTGTACACAGTCATAAATACCATTTTCCTTTCCGGCTTCTTGTTTCAAGAAATGAGGCACTCTTGATATAGTGGGTTATTTACAAGAAACTTGTAGGTAGCTGAATATCTTTGGAAAGTAAATGAAAAACTGGACATAGGATTATTTTTACTACTTGAAATGGTCAGAGGCCAACTAGGAGTAAGAGATGAAATCCATTCAGAGATAAGACAAATCACTAGAAGAAAAATGGAGGATTGCCTCAATTCCTCAGAATTGGACATCATCTGAGTGTATTCTTTCCTGACTCAAATCATACTTAATTTGTGAACCAACCCACGATATTATATTCTATTTCCTTCATATTTTTATTTTTCCTTCACAGCATTTCTCAGTATCTACTGCAGTAGTAATCTACATGTTTATTTGGATTCTCTCTCTCCCTCTCTCTCTCTCTCCCCTCCCCCTCTCTCTTTCACACACACACACACTAGATGACAGAAATCTTTACTGACCATCGTACTATAGGAGTAGAGTGGTTTGGTACATAGCACTGCTAAATAAAAACAAATACTAGTATTAATGGAAGAAACAAAGAAACCATCAAAATGCTGCATTACCTGGATGTACCACAATTTAATCAGCTTTCCTCTTAAGAATGTTTATTGTTTCCATTATTTTCTCCATGACGACCAATTCTGCAGCTGATTGTTATGCTTTTATTTCTAAGAAAGATTCCAAGAAGTGCAAGTGATGGGTCAACATGTGCATGCAGTTCAAATGCTAAATGATAATAGATGTTGCAGGTTGCTTTGCAAAACAAAAAATCTTAAGGTATTTCTAAGATTAGGGTAACTCACAACATGGGAGTTACCTTTTGTCTTCATCCCTGGCAGCAAAAATATTAACCATTCTTTTTAACGTTTCCATTCTGGTGAGCATGCTGTTATAGTTCATTATTAATCCCATTTGCATTCCCTTGATTAGTAGTGAATTTGAACATAAAATATTAGTGGAGGAGAACTTTCATACAGCAAAACGATATAAAATGACTCATTCAGCTCAGGCTACTCTAATAAAATACTATAGACTAGGCGGATTAAACAGTTGACATTTCAAGAATTCTGGAGGCTGGGGAAGTCCTACATCATGATGCTGGCAGATTGGATTCTGGATTCTTTTCTCATGGTGGAATCAGAAAAAGATCTCTCTAGGGCCTCTTCTTATGAAGGCACCAATCCCCTCACGTAGGCTCCACCTTCATGACCAACTGCCCCCAAAGGCCCATCTCCAAATGCCATCCAGCTAGGGGATAGGACTTCATCGTATGCATTTTGGGAGGACACGATTCAGTACAGAGCACCAAACAAAACGGCACACATACACCTGGAAAAACCACTAGTTATGTCAACTTACAAGTTCCATTTTAAGAAAGGTATATTGATGACTTCCATTATAATTGTTTTTAATCATTCCTTCTAGTATTTTGGGGAGTTTTTGCTATATGTGCTTGCTACTCTATTTCTTAAATATATAGATTTATTTATGTTCTATCCATTAATAAATTATGCTTATCACTTTATTTTATGATACTATATTCTACTTACTGCTTTTTTGCACAGATTTCACCTAATCTGATAGTAATATTATCACTCCTACATTTAATTTTATTGCATTTGCCCAATATATTTGGAAACATTTTTTGTCAATCTTTCTTTATTACTTAGAACTAAATGTCTTTCTTGTAAGCATCCATAATTGAGCTGTGAGTTTTCAATATGACGGTAAGAAAACTGAGTGACTTTTATAATCAAGATATAACAATAAAGTCAACAAAAAGCACAGAAAAAAAAGCACAGAAAAATATTCTGATAAAACACAGAATGTTTGCCATAGGAGATTACCCAGAAGACAAAGAAAACCTTGTTATCACAATTTCTGGTTAAGAAAAGACCAATAATCTAAGAGAAAATTGTCATTTTAAAAGAGAAACAAAATTTTAGTTTTACATCTGTATAATATTTGATACTAATTTTAATTTTTTCTATAATAAATCTTTCAAATATTAGTGAGCCCTGACTATGAAAATAGTTTCAAGGATCCTTTTATAATATTTTGTATTCATATACCATTTGGTCTTATGCATTTTTGTAACAGTAAGTCATTTTATTTTAGAATAAAACTATGTTTTTTAACAAAGTCATATCTTTCATACCTTGCATATCAAGTTGCTTATATCATTATTTTTTCCTACTAGAGTATTACTTATATAGATATTATCATTTGAAATTACAGTAATTTTTATTTTATATAGAAAACTATGAAGTAGATAATTTTGAACTGTCATGCATTAGTATTTTGCAGATTAAGAGGATTTATAAATATATATTTTATGCTTTTTATACCCATATCATTTTTTATATGTAGCTTTTTAAGTTGCAAAAATGAACATGTTTATTAACATACCCAAATATATAAAAATGAAACTACAAAATTAGTTTGAATCATAAAAATTAGAGGCAAACAGTATATAAATTTAAATTTCTCTAGTAGATGTAATGCTAACTTATTGAATCAATATACCTATTTCAATTTAAGACAAATATGTTCCAGTAGAATATAAATGTATGCTTACAGTATATGTAATGCTGATAACTCTGAAGATACAGTTTTTTTATTAATTTTTTTTTTAATTTTTTTTTTTTTAATTTTTTATTTATTTATGATAGGCACACAGTGAGAGAGAGAGAGGCAGAGACACAGGCAGAGGGAGAAGCAGGCCCCATGCACCGGGAGCCTGACGTGGGATTCGATCCCGGGTCTCCAGGATCGCGCCCTGGGCCAAAGGCAGGCGCCAAACCGCTGCGCCACCCAGGGATCCCTTTTTTATTAATTTTTAAAGGTTTTTATTTATTCATGAGAGACAGACAGAGAGAGAGAAAGAGGCAGAGACATAGGCAGAGTGAGAAGCAGGCTCCCCATGGGAAGCCCAATATGGGACTCGATCCCAGGACCCTGGGATCAACAGCTGAGCCACCCAGGCATCCCAGTTTTTTTATTAAAAAATATTAAATTAGTTTCTTTTACAAAAGTTTATACTATGCTAATTGAATTTTTAAATTTTTAAATTTTTTTAAGTTGACCTACAATGTTATGTTATTTTCAGGTGTACAACATAGTGATTCAACTTCTTTATACATGACATTAGGTTCCCCAGAAATGTACCTACCATGTGTCCCAAACATCACTATTAAATTACTACCGACTATATTCCATATGTTGTATCTCTCATTCCCATGACTTGTTTATTCCATAACTGGAAGCCTGTACTTCCCACTTTCCTTTACCCATTTTGTCCAGCCCATCACCTCCCAGTCCTCTGACAACCATTGGTTTTTCTGTATTTTTAGATCTGGTTCTACTTTTTGTTTGTTTATTTCATTCTTTAGATTCCATAAGTAAGTGAAATCATGTAGTATTTTTCTTAGTCTGACTCATTTCACTTAGTATAACATCCTTTATATCATCCATGGCTATATGATATTTATATTATATATATATCATATAATTTATATATATTTATATTATATATAATTTATAAATATTAAATGTATACATACACTACATTTTCCTTATCCTTTTGTCTATTGATGAACATAGGTTGCTTACATATCTTGGCTCTTGTAGATAATGCTGCAGTAAATATAAGGGTGCATCTATCTCTTTGAACTGATGTTTTGTTTTGTTTTTTAAAGATTTTATTTTCTCCCTCTGCCTGTGTCTCTGTCTCTCTCTCTCTCTTTCTCTCTCTCTCTCTGTGACTATCATAAATAAATAAAAATTTTTAAAAAATTTAAAAAAGGGATCCCTGGGTGGTGCAGCGGTTTGGTGCCTGCCTTTGGACCAGGGCGCGATCCTGGAGACCCGGGATCAAATCCCACATCGGGCTCCCGGTGCATGGAACCTGCTTCTCCCTCTGCCTGTGTCTCTGCCTCTCTCTCTCTCTCTCTCTCTGTGACTATCATAAATAAATAAAAATGAAAAAAATTAAAGATTTTATTTATTTATTCATGAGAGACACAGAACTGGGCTAAAGGCAGACACTTAACTTCTGAGCCACCCAGGGTCCTGAACTGATGTTTTGTATACTTTGGGTAAATACCTTTGTGAAATTATTGGATCATGTGGTACTTTTATTTTTATTTTTTTTTAGGAATGTCCATACTGGTTTCCACAGTGATGTTAGCAATTTACATTCTTGCCAATAGTGTACAAGAGTTCTTTTTGTCTACATCCTCACTAACACTTGTTGTTTTTTGCCTTATTTTAGCTGTACTGACAGGTATGAGGTGACATCTCATTGTGGTTTTGATTTGCATTTCCTTGATGATGAGTGATGTTGAGCATTTCTTGTATATTTATGGGCCATCTGTATGTCTTATTTGGAAAAAATGTCTATTCATGTCCTTTGCCCATTTTTTAAAAATCAGACTGCTTGTTTTTTTTTTCTGATGTTGAGTTGCTTAAGTTCTTTGTGTATTTTGGATATTAGCCCTCTATTAGGTCATTTGCAATTATCTTCTCCTATTCAGTAGGTCACCTTTTTTGTTGATGGTTTCCTTCACTGTGCAAAAGTGTTTTATTTTGATGTAGTCTTAATAGATTATTTTTGCCTCTGTATTCCATGTCTTAGAAGACATATCTATAGAGTGTTGCTATGGCCAATGTCAGAGAAATTACTACCAATGTTGTCTTCTAGGATTTTCAGGTTTCATGGTTTCATATCTTTAATGCATTTTGAGTTCATTTTTTGTATATGATGTTAAAAAGTGATCCAGTTTCATTCTTGTGCATGTAGTTCTATAGTTTTCCCAGTACCACTTATTGAAGAAATGGTCTTTTTAAAACATTAAGTTCATTAGAAGGTTTTTTTTATTTCTAAAAATTTTAGTAATATATAATTAATATAAGCACTTACTATTCCTAAGCTAATCACAATACACATTTCTTAAGTGATTTTATAATCTAATTTGAGAATACCATCTGAAGATAGGGGAAAAATACACATACACACCCCTGCACATTCATGCATACACATAAAGATTGTGTTTACAGAGGATAGAATAGATTGTAGTTATAGTTAAATATGAGACCAATGCTCTACAAAGTATTTTGCAATTTGTCGAGATATCAGAAGGAAATAGTCCTTGGAGAAGCAGGCTCCATGCATCCATTAATCTGTTGATGGACATCTGGGCTCATCCATTCTTCTTTATCCATTCCTCTGTTGATGGACATCTGGGCTCTTTCCATGGTTTGCTCTTGTGGACACTGCTGTTATAAATGTAGGGGTGCAGGTGCCCCTTTGAAACATTATTTTTGTATCCTTTGGGTAAATATTTAGTAGTGCAATTGCTAGGTCATAGTGTAGTTCTATCTTTAACCTTTTGAGGAACCTCCATACTCTTTGCCAAAATGGCTGCATGAGGTTGCATTCCACCAACAGTGTATAAGGATTCCCCTTTCTCTGAATCCTTGCCAACATCTATTGTATCCTGAGTTGTTAATTTTAGCCATCTGACAGGTGTGAGGTGGAATCTCAGTGCAGTTTTGATTTTATTTCCTTGATGATTAGTGATGTTGAGATTTTTTTCATGTATCTGTTGGCCATTTGTATGTCTTCTGTGGAGAAATGGCTGTTCATGCCTTTGGCCCATTTCTTTTTTTTTTTTTTAATTTTTATTTATTTATGATAGTCACACAGAGAGAGAGAGAGAGAGAGAGAGAGAGGCAGAGACATAGGCAGAGGGAGAAGCAGGCTCCATGCACTGGGAGCCCGACATGGGATTCGATCCTGGGTCTCCAGGATCGCGCCCTGGGCCAAAGGCAGGCGCTAAACCGCTGCGCCACCCAGGGATCCCCTTTGGCCCATTTCTTAACTGGATTTTTTGTGTTTTGGGTATTGAGTTTGATAAGTTCTTTATCGATCTTGGATACTAGCCCTTTAATCTGATGTATCATTTGCAAATACCTTCTCCCATGCCATAAGATGCCTTTTAATTTTGTTGATTGTTCCCTTTGCTGTGCAGCAGCTTTTTATCTTGATGAAATCCCAATTTCCTCATCTCTCCATCCATCTTTTGTTTCCCTTGCCTTTAGAGACATGCTTGCAAGAAGTTGCTTCGGCACAGGTCACAGAGGCTGCTGCCTGTGTTCTACTCTAGGATTCTGATGGTTTCCTATCTGACATTTAGGTCTTTCATCCATTTTGAGTTTATTTTTATGTATGCTGTAAGAAAATGTTCCAGTTTCATTCTTTTGCATGTTGCGCCCCAATTTTCCCAACACCGTTTGTTGAAAAGACTTTTTTTTGTATTGGATATTCTTTCCCACTTTGTTAAAGATTAGTGACCATAGAATTGAGGGTCCATTTCTGGGTTCTCTATTCTGTTCCATTGATCCATGTGTCTATTTTTGTACCAGTACCATATTGTCTTGATGATTGAAGCTTTTTAATACAGCTTGAATTCTGGAATTATGATGCCTCCAGCTTTGGTCTTCTTTTTCAACATTGCTTTGGCTATTCAGAGTCTTTTCTGCTTCCATACAAATGTTAGAATTGTTTGTTCCAGCTCCGTGAAAAATGCTGACGTTATTTTGATGGAGATTACATCGAATGTGTAGATGATTTGAGTAGGATATACATTTTAACAATATTTGTTCTTCCAATCCATAAGTACAGAATGTTATTCTATTTCTTCATCTCTTTCTAAATTTCTTTCATAAGTGCCCTATGGTTTTCATAGCACACCTGTTTGGATAGGTTTATTCCTAGGTATCTTATGGTCTTTGGTGCAGGAAGGAATAGAAAATATGAACAGACTCATAACTGGAAAAGAAATTGCATGAGTAATAAAAAATCTCCCAACATATGAGAATCTATGGCTGAATGGCTTCCTTGGGGAATTCTTCCAAAAATTTAAATAAATAATACCAGCCACTGTGGAAAACAATATGAAGGTTCCTCAAAAAGATAAAAATAAAACTACCCTGAGACCCAACAATTGAACTATTAGATATTTATCCAAACGATACAAAAATAGTAATTTGAAGGGGTTCATGCACCCCAATATTTATAGCAGCAATGTCCACATAACCAAACTATGGAGAGAGCCCAGATGTCCATCAACAGATGAATGGATAAAAAAGATGTGAGATTCCTATCTATCTAATCTATCTATAATGGAATCAAAAAGAATGAAATCTTGCCATTTGTAATGACATGGATGGAACTAGAGGTTATTATGGCGAGCAAAATAAGTCAGTCAGAGAAAGATAAGTACCACAATTTCACATATGATTTAATTCATATGTGGAATTTAAGAAACAAAAGAAAAAAACAGATGACTATAGGGGAAGGGAAGGAAAAATAAAATAAGATAACACAAAGAGGGAGTCAAACCATAAGAGCCTCTTGACTATAAGGAACAAAGACTGCACCAAAAAGGAGAATTATAGACCACTATCTCTGATGAACATCGACATGAAAATTCTCAACAAAATACTCCCTAATAGAATCCAACAATACATTAAAAGGATTATTCACCAGGACTAAATGGGATTCATTCCTGGGATACAGGCATGTTTTAATATTCAAATATCAAGCAATGTGATATACCACGTTAATAAATGAAGAGTAAGAATCATATGATCTTCTCAAAAGATGCAGAAAAAAAAAGCATTTGACAAAATATATCATCCTTTCTTGATAAAAACCCTCAAGAATGTAGGGTAGAAGGAACATGCCTTAACATCATAAAGCCCATATATGAAAGACCCTAGATAATATCATTCTCAATGGGGAAAACCTGAGAGCCTTTTCCCTAAGGTCAGGAACATGACGGGGTGTCCACTCTCACCACTGTTGTTTGACATAGGATCAGAAGTCCTAGCCTCAGTAATGAGACAACAACAAGAAATAAAAGGCATCGAAATTGACAAGGAAGAAGTTAAACTTTGACTCTGCAGAAAAGTCTTTCTTTTACAGGAAGGAGTAAGCAGACCAGCAATACCTTTGTGGATGAGGAGGCCAAAGGTGTTGTGTAAGCAGGCAGCAGAATTTGGGCACTTTAACAGGGAATAATGTTCCCCTGCTCAGCAGATTCTCAGTAAATCAAGTAAGAAAAGATTTTGTGTATCTTAGCGCTTTAGTTCTTGCTCAAGCATGTGGAAAAGCCAGAGTTTAGGTGTCTGGGGAAAAAGAAAAGCATGGCTAATGTTTGGTCAAGCCAAAGTTCAGTGGCTGAGTAATGGGCAATTGTGAGCATTTGGTCAAACTTTATTCCTAACTATAAGTGATTCATTTATCTACCAAGCGAGGATATGAGACTCTTAAGCTTCTGATTTCACTCATGATTTCAATCTTTTTATATCTTTGGTCTGTATTTTGATACATTCCTTGCACTTGATTCTCTAGACCATTAATTTGATGCTCCACAGTGGCAATTCTCTCTATAATTCACCCACGGGATTACTTGTCTGGAAAATCATGTTTTTCCATCTAGAAAGTATTATTGTACCTTTTTTATGTGTGTACTCAAATACTTGTGTGTGTGTGTGTGTGTGTGTGTGTGTGTGTGTGTTAAATTTAAGTAGACTGTCTCTTCCCTTATTTATTCCATTCAACATGAAACTAATTTTTCTCTCTCTGGCTACTTGAGCCCTTTAGATATGTGGTGCTTTCTCTGTGTTTATTCACTGAGCCCCAGTCTATTTGATGATATCTCTTTATTGGCGATAATATCACATGGGATGGAAAAGTCTCACACGGGCTTAGCCTCAAAGCATCCGGAAGGCCACTGGTTGCCTGAGCTGTGGAGGAAATCACCGTATTCCTGTATCTCTTACTGTCCTGGCCTCTTTTATGAAATCAAGCTCCCAATATAGTGATTCGATATTGAATACTGACTGACCTTCTCCCCAGGAGTCTATAGATTCCTGTGAGTCAGGCTAATTTTAGGAGCTCTCACTTCCTGTCCTCTGCCCTTGACCCACAATCTGTGCTCCATCACCCACCTGACCCCTCAGGAGAGAGAGCTTGATAGCAATTTGCACTCATTTGCTTTTAGACTCTAACACTCATTTGACTGGAGAGGGTGATAGTGGATTGAAGTTGATCACGGAGAAGGAGCTTGCTGCATTGGTTGGTCAGAACACCGTTCTTGTGCTTCATCAACCAACTTCAAATCTAATACAGAAAGTGACAGATCTGAAGAACAACTTAGAGAAAAATGCTTTTTATATTTAAATATCAAAGTGGCAATGCTAGGAGAAATACCTAAGGGAGGGCCACAATGTGTATTTTTCTGATTGTGCAAAGAAGGATGCTTAAATACTAATATTGTTTAATGTATTACCTTTGAGACAGATGATTTGGCTTTGATGGATTTGTATCTTTATGACATTTAAATTGCTAAAATTTTCAAAAAATGGTCAGTTTTTGCTTTACTGTCTGGAAATATTATAGTTTTCTTTCTATATTATTAGAATATTTGTGAATAGGATATGTAGTTCTTTACAAATTAATTATCAAAAAATACATCTGCTTGATTTAACTTATAGACCACCATACAGTAGAAGTTAATGAATGAGTTCAAGATGTTAGTCTGAGTTGCACAGAGCTGGTTGGCATGCAGGAAGAGAGTGGAGAAAGGATGTTAGTCTAGAGCTTCTTCGCCAGTACTTTCTGTCCTTAAATAGTCTGACAAATTCAGCGTTCTACTCACTTCATACAAAGCCTTAGATTTGTGCTACTTCCAACCAACCACATAGAGCGATAAAGGCTCATAGGAACAACACAGAAAAATCTGGCTCCAAATATTGTCTAAAAGAAGAACCATTGCCTTATCAGACAATGTCGCACATGAATGTAATATGTTAGGTTCAACCAAATGGAATGACCAATTGTGGAATCAGAAAACAATATTCTCAAAGGATCAACTTATAAAATAAAAATCATCTGAAAAATTTGCTACTTTATTTTTTACTCGTATCTCTCATCATCACTTTTTATAGGTAGGTTAATCTGTATACTTTAATAATCTAAATTATTCTCTCTCCCCAAGTAATGCAAACCTTTCACCTGTTTAATTCTTCTTCAGAGTTATAATGAGCAAAAATATAAATTAAACCACAATATCTTGTGTTTTCTTTTATCATAGTCTCATAACCCAGCCCCATTATATATGAACTGCATAGCTGCTAATGATCCTGAAGCTGAATTCACAATGTGTAATATGTTCTCTAGCTTCATTTTTTTCCTATTTAGAAGCCAGATTGCTAAAAACAATTAGTACAGATTGCTCTTGTGGCCTAGCCACTGCCTGCTGACCTCTCTGTGGGTTCTAGGAGGTGTTACAGGACTTTTGATTAATGCACTTCCTCATAATAAAGTACTTGCTTCATACTTACTGTTTTGGGGGGGAAATCCAAGAACACTCTTCACCCTGTTATCTGTACCTTCTCACTTCATTCTGCTTATTGCTTAAATATCTGGCATCAGAGGTTCTCCTTTCTACCATGTATGAAATTGTAACACCAGCATGAGTATTTGCCTGAGTGTTATGCTGCTTTGCTTTTCTTTACAGCAAATGCATTTATTCCAAAGGAAACTTAAGTTCTATGAGGCCAGGGATCATCTGCTATGGAACCTCCAGTTAGTAGAAACAGCCCTGGCACACCATAGGGGCTCAGTGACTAATACAGTAGCTCATCACTGCTTTCCTACCGCTGAACGACACCCAGGTTCCAGGAGGACACATGTTTGACAGTAGAAGGACTGAGAGTCAAGGGTCAATGAAACATAAATGGATACTCTGCTTCTTTTTATAAGGCAATAAGCTTTGAATATATACCATGGCTTCATTAAAGAAGGGAAACTTACTAGCCTCATACACTAGCCATCCGATTAGTAGTATCATATTTTTATGTTAAACATCTTTAAAAAATAAACATCTTATTACACTGTCAGAAATATTTTTCACAATGGTGAAATATAATAGGTTTTTTTTTTCCCTTAGAGGTTATATTAGTAGTTGTTCTCAATTCTCTAACACAGTAGGGTACTAACCTGTGTTTTTGACTGACCAAATTTTATTACAGCCGTTATCTAAAACATAGTATTGCCATTCCCTAAGAAGAATTGTTTATCTGAATCTTGGATAGTGTCAATTTTCATAGTTAAAATGTTTTCGGTTGACGGGGAAGATCAATAATGTTATTGCTTTTTAAGAAATTAAGCAAACTGGTAAAGTTTGCCATTATTTTTAACAACCTACATCTCCTTTATATACAAACTCATGTGTCTTGGGGTATCCAGGTGGCTGAGTCAGTTAAGCCTCAGGCTCTTGATCTCAGCTCAATTCTTGATCTCAGGGTCGGGAGTTCAAGCCCTGCTCTGGGCTCCAAGCTGGGTACAGAGACTACTAAAAGAAATTTTTAAAATTTACAAAGTCAGGTTTCTATGGGTCTATCTTGTTTGGCTCTATTTTAGAGCTATCGTTGGCCACTGATCCATTATAGAAGAGCAACTAAGATGGTAAAAACTTAAAAGTTGTTATATAAAGAGAAGCTGAAGATAATCAAGCCATTTTGTCTCTAATTCTATGATCTTTATACCATTAATATAACTCTTTGAGTTTTTTTCAATAAGTGTATGTTGTACATAATGTAGTCTGTACACTGGATATATTTTGTTTTATTAGTTATATCTCCAAAAGTTTAAGAACAGAAATACAATACAGTTTTCTTTTTAAAAATGGTTACTATTGAGTACATGTGTATGTGGGGAAGGATATCCTTCTCTGAAAGAGCCACTGTATTAATTTTATTTTTGTCGATTTGTAAAGCATCAAGACATCAGAAACACATGCAAAATCTTCAGATTAACAGGTTAACGCAGATTAAGAGAATGCCTCATGTTTGCATTCCTAGGTACCAAATGCTCTGCACAGTCATAAAAAATGACAATACTTAAACCCCCAGGGTAAATGAATGCATTTGAAATTCTTACAGAGACTTTGTTCACTTTATGTCATGCTGTCTTCACATTCAGAGGAAGATTGAATTTGAAATCAGATGACTTGTAAACAATGCTCATTTTAATGCAGTTAGGAGCTGTTTAGGTACATCCTGTAACTTTATCTTTGAAAACAAAGATTTGTAAAGGTGGTAGATGAATTTTCTTTACTTATTTCATTTTAATAATAAATTTAGTTATTGGTGTTCAATTTGCCAAAATACAGAATAACACTCAGTGCTCATCCCGTCAAGTGCCCCCCTCAGTACCCATCACCTATTCACCCCCACCCCCCAACCTCCTCCCCTTCCAACACCCCTAGTTCATTTCCCAGAGTTAGGAGTCTTTATGCTCTGTCTCGCTTTCTGATATTTCCTACCCATTTCTTCTCCCTTCCTTTCTATTCCCTTTCACTATTATTTATATTCTCCAAATGAATGAGACCATATAATGTTTGTCCTTCTGCGATTGACTTATTTCACTCAGCATAATACGCTCCAGTTCCATCCACGTTGAAGCAAATAGTGGGTATTTGTCGTTTCTAATGGCTGAGGAATATTCCATTGTATACATAAACCACATCTTCTTTTTCCATTCATCTTTCGATGGACACCGAGGCTCCTTCCACAGTTTGGCCATTGGGACATTGGTCCTAGAAACATGGGGGTGCAGGTGTCCTGCCGTTTCATTGCATCTGCATCTTTGGGGTAAATCTCCAACAGTGCAATTGCTGGGTCATAGGGCAGGTCGATTTTTAACTCTTTGAGGAACTTCCACACAGTTTTCCAGAGTGGCTGCACCAGTTCACATTCCCACCAACAGTGCAAGAGGGTTCCCTTTTCTCTGCATCCTCTCCAACACTTCTGGTTTCCTGCCTTGTTAATTTTCCCCATTCTCACTGGTGTGAGGTGGTATCTCATGGTGGTTTGGATTTGTATTTCCCTGATGGCAAGTGATGCAGAGGATTTTCTCATGTGCGTGTTGGCCATGTCTATGTCTTCCTCTGTGAGATTTCTGTTCCGGTCTTGTGCCCAATTCATGATAAGATTGTTTCTCTGGTGTTGAGTTTAATAAGTTCTTTATAGATCTTGGAAACTAGCCCTTTATCTGATATGTCATTTGCAAATATCTTCTCCCATTCTGTAGGTTGTCTTTGAGTTTTGTTGACTGTATCCTTTGCTGTGCAAAAGCTTCTAATCTTGATGAAGTCCCAATAGTTCGTTTTTGTTTCTGTTTCCTTTGCCTTCATGGATGTACCTTGCAAGAAGTTACTGTGGCCAAAAAAAAAAAAAAAAAAGTTACTGTGGCCAAGTTCAAAAAGGGTGTTGCCTGTGTTCTCCTCTAGGATTCTGATGGAATCTTTTCTCACATTTAGATCTTTCATCCATTTTGAGTTTATCTTTGTGTATGGTGAAAGAGAGTGGTCTAGTTTCATTCTTCTGCATGTGGATGTCCAATTTTCCAGCACCATTTATTGAAGAGACTGTCTTTCTTCCAGTGGATAGTCTTTCCTACTTTATCAAACATCAGTTGACCATAAAGTTCAGGGTCCACTTCTGGGTTCTCTATTCTGTTCCATTGATCTATGTGTCTGTGTTTGTGCCAGTACCACACTGTCTTGATGACCACAGCTTTGTAGTACAACCTGAAATCTGGCATTGTGATGCCCCCAGATATGGTTTTCTTTTTTAAAATTCCCCTGGCTATTCAGGGTCTTTTCTGATTCCACACAAATCTTAAAATAATTTGTTCTAACTCTCTGAAGAAAGTCCATGGTATTTTGATAGGGATTGCATTAAACATGTACATTGCTATGGGTTACATTGACATTTTCACAATCTTAATTCTGCCAATCCATGAGCATGGAATATTTTTCCATCTCTTTGTGTCTTCCTCAATTTCTTTCAGAAGTGTTCTATAGTTTTGAGGGTATAGATCCTTTACCTCTTTGATTAGGTTTATTCCTAGGTATCTGATGCTTTTGGGTGCAATTGTAAATGGGATTGACTCCTTAATTTCTCTTTCTTCAGTCTCATTGTTAGTGTATAGAAATGCCATTGATTTCTGGGCATTGATTTTGTATCCTGCCACGCTGCGAAATTGCTGTATGAGTTCTAGCAATCTTGGGGTGGAGGCTTTTGGGTTTTCTATGTAGAGTATCATGTCATTGGCAAACAGGGAGAGTTTGACTTCTTCTTTGCCAATTTGAATGCCTCTAATATCTTTTTCCTGTCTGATTGCTGAGGCTAGGACTTCCAATACTATATTGAATAGCAGTGGTGAGAGTGGACTTCACTGTCTTGTTTCTGATCTTAGGGGAAAGGCTCCCAGTGCTTCCCCATTGAGAATTATATTTGCTGTGGGTTTGTTATACACGGCTTTTAAGATGTTGAGGAATGTTCCCTCTATCCCTACACTCTGAAGAGTTTTGATCAGGAATGGATGCTGTATTTTGTCAAATGCTTTCTCTGCATCCGATGAGAGGATCCTACTGTTTTGGTTTTTCTCTTGCTGATACGATGAATCACATTGATTGTTTTAGGAGTGTTGAACCACCCTTGTGTCCAGGGATAAACCCTACTTGGTCATGGTGAGTAATTTTCTTAATGTACTCCTGTATCCTATTGGCTAGTATCTTGTTGGGAATTTTTGTATCCATGTTCATCAGGGATATTGGTCTATAATTCCCCTGTTCGTTGGGGTCTTTGTCTGATTTTCGAATGAAGGTGATGCTGGCCTCATAGAACGAGTTTGGAAGTATTCCATCTCTTTCTGTCTTTCCAAACAGCATTAGTAGAATAGGTATGGTTTCTTCTTTAAACGTTTGATAGAATTCCCCTGGGAAGCCATCTGGCCCTGGACTTTTGTGTCTTGGGAGGTTTTTGATGACTGCTTCAATTTCCTTCCTGGTTATTGGCCTGTTCAGGTATTCTATTTCTTCCTGTTCAGTTTTGGTAGTTTGTGGCTTTCCAGGAATGCGTCCATTTCTTCTACATTGCCTAATTTATTGGCGTATAGCTGTTCATAATATGTTTTTAAAATCGTTTGTGTTTCCTTGGTGTTGGTAGTGATCTCTCCTTTCTCATTCATGATTTTCTTAATTTGAGTCTTCTCTCTCTTCTTTTTAACAAGGCTGGCTAATGGCTTTTCTATCTTATTAATTCTTTCAAAGAACCAAGTCCTGGTTTTGTTGATCTGTTCCACAGTTCTTCTGGTCTTGATTTCATCGAGTTCTGCTCAAATCTTTATTAACTCTCTTCTTCTGCTGGGTGTAGGATCTCTTTGCAGTTTTTTCTCTAGCTCCTTTAGGTGTAAGGTTAGATTTTGTATTTGAGTTCTTTCCAATTTTTGGATGGATGCTTGTATTGTGATGTATTTCCCCCTCAGGACTGTTTTTGCTGTATCCCAAAGAGTTTGAACGGTTGTATCTTCATTCTCATTAGTTTCCATGAATCTTTTTAATTCTTCCTTAATTTCCTGGTTCACCCTTTCATCCTTTAGCAAGATGATCCTTAACCTCCATGTGTTTGAAGTCCTTCCAAACTTCTTGTTGTGGTTTAGTTCTAATTTCAAGGCATTGTGATCTGAGAATATGCAGCGGACGATCCCAATCTTTTGGTATTTGATAAGACCTGATTTGTGACCCAGTATGTGGTCTATTCTGGAGAAAGTTCCATGTGTACTTGAGAAGAATGTGTATTCATTTGAGTTTGGCTGTAAAGTTCTGTAGATTTCTGTGAAATCCATCTGGTTCAGTGTATCATTTAAAGATCTTGTTTCTCTGGGTATGTTGTGCTTAGAAAACCTATCGATTGTAGAAAGCGCTAGATTGAAGTCACCAAGTGTAAGTGTATTATTATCTAAGTATGTCTTATCTTTGGTTATTAATTGATGGATATATTTGGCAGCTCCCACATTCGGGTTATATACATTGATGATTGTTAAGTCCTCTTCTTGGATAAATCATTTAAGTATGATATAGTGTCCCTCTTCATCTCTCACTACAGTCTTTGGGATAAAATTTAGTTTATCTGATATAAGGATGGCTACCCCTGCTTCTCTTGAGGGCCATTTGAATGGTAAATGGTAATCCAACCTTTTATTTTCAGGTTGTAGGTGTCCTTATGTCTAAAATGAGTCTCTTGTAGACAGCAAATAGATGGGTCCTGCTTTTTTATCCAGTCTGAAACCCTGCTCCTTTTGATGAATTAAGACCATTCATGTTCAGAGTTACTATTGAAAGATATGAGTTTAGTGTCATCATGATACATATTCAGTCCCTGTTTTTGTGGCTTGTTACATTGGACTTCTTAAATAGGAATTTTAAGAGTCCCCCTTAAAATTTCTTGCAGAGCTGCTTTAGTGTTCACATATTCTATCAGGTCCTGTGTGTCTTAGAAGGTCTTTATCTCTCCTTTTATTCTGAATGAGAGCCTTGCTGGATAAAGTATTCTTGGCTGCATATTCTTCTCATTTAGGACTCTGAATGTATCCTGACAGCCCTTTCTGGCCTGCCATGTCTCTGTGGAGAGGTCTGCTGTTAGTCTAATATTTCTCTCCATTAACGTTAGAGATTTCTTTTCTCTTGCTGCTTTAAGGATCTTCTCTTTATCTTTGGAATTTGCAAGTTTAACTATTAAATGTCGAGGTGTTGAACGGTTTTTATTGATATTTAGAGGGGATCTCTCTATTTCCGGGATCTGAATGCCTGTTTTACTTCTCAGATTAGGAAAGTTTGCATCTGTGGTTTGTTCAAGCACATATTCTGGCCCTCTGGCCTTTTCGGCGCCCTCAGGAACCCCAATTACATGTAGATTTTTCTTCCTCATGCTGTCACTTATTTCCCTTAATCTATCCTCATGATCTTTTGTTTGTCTCTTTTTTCCTCAGTTTCCCTCTTTGACATCACCTTTTCTTCTTTGTCACTCACTCCTTCTTCTACCTCGTTCACCCTCGTCATTAGGAACTCTAGTTTGGATTGCATCTCATTTAATTGATTTTTAATTTCTGCCTGATTAGATCTAAATTCTGCAGTCATGAAGTCTCTTGAGTCTTTTATGCTTTTTTCTACAGCCACCAGTAACTTTATAATAGTGCTTCTGAATTGGATTTCTGACATTGAATTGTAATCCAAATTTTGTAATTCTGTGGGAAAGAGGGCTGTTTCTGATTCTTTCTTTTGAGGTGAGGTTTTCCTTCTTATCATTTTTCTCAGTGCAGAGTGGCCAAAAACAAGTTGAATTGAGAAAAGGAGAAAAATAGAGAAGAGAAACAAGAAAAGAAAAAGAAAAACAAAGGAGAAAAAAAGCAAAATAAAGCAGAGAAGAGAAAAAAAGAAAAAAGGGGGGGGAAGCAAACAGAAATCGAAAGACAAAAAACAAGGGGGAGTGTAATCTGATTCTGTATACTGTAGATTCCTCGATTTCCCCTGAAACCTTCCAGTGCTGCTTGGTCAATAATTTGTTTTTCCCCTCTCGGTCTAGCTGTTCTTCTGGGGGAGGGGCCTGCTGTGCTGATTCTCAGGTGTCAGCGCTTGGGGGAGCTGCTCAGCCCCCGGGCTGGTGCAGGGCTCAGTAACATTTGTTTAACCTTTTTATGTGGTGAGGCCACTGTGAGGCTCACTGGGGGTTGTTTACCCCGAGAGGCCCCTGGAGTAACAACCACAGTGGCAGCGGCCAGCTCTAGAGCCTTGGAGTCAGCTCCCGCAGTAACTCCGGAGCTCTCTGTCTACAGGGGCCTGGATGCTCCAGGGGCGGGGCCACTGATCTGCTCAGCTCGGGGCCACCTGGTGGCAGGAGTGTCCTTGCTGTCCTGGGCCCTCCTGGCCTCTGCCTGTCCCGGGGGGAAGCCGGATATTGGGCTGTGTCCCCGGCGCCCTGGGCTCCCGGGGCCTGTGCTGTTGGAAATGCGCCCCTGGCTGCGCAGCGCCCTCCGCTCAGAGCCGCCGCAGGAGGCGCTGGAGCTGCTCCCGGGTCTAGCGGTCGGGCGCTGCAGCCCTTTAGGGAGCTCGGCCACGGGGTGTGGGTGCTCTCACCGGGGGGCAGGTGTCTGTTAGTGCCCCTGGGAGCCTGATGGCATCCCCGCCCCTCCTGGGGTCCTGCTCCAACTCCCTGAGAGTGCCTTTCTGTCCGGAAGATTGGTGAAGCCCCTGCTTCTCCAGGCGGGGCTTTCCTGGGGCTTTCTTGTCCTGGGGGCACTCGCCCTGGCCTTAGCCCGGCTCCTCACGGGGCTCTTCCCCTTGGATGCCTTTTGTTTCTTTATTTCTTTTTCCCCGTCCTCCTACCTTGATACAAGTGTGAACTCTTCTGACTGTAGCATTCCAGCCGTTCTTTCTTTAAATCTCAGGCTGAATTCATAGGTTTTCATAATGATTTGAGGGTTATTTAGGCAATATGGTGGGGACAGGTGACTTGGGGACCCTACTCTTCCGCCATCTTGCCGGGCTCCCTGTGCCAATTTTTAAAAATAATTTTACCTATTTTTTTTAACTTAGGAGACCAACAGCCTATAAACTAAAATAGTCCATGCCCACTTTCTTTAAAAAATAAAATAATGGTTCAATTTAATCACTCCAAACTATGCACTTCTTCTGACTCATCCTCTTATGATACTCTTTTACCCATATTAAACAAATGAGAAACTTTGCAAAGGGGAGATAGGAAAATATTTTAAAAGCCTTGAGTTAATGGATTTCTGGATTTCAAGGATAATGACATCTCAGTCTCTTAGGATATTTTTTTTTTCATTGAAAGCTACTGTAGATAGTTTAATGAGTTAAAAGAAAAAAATAACTATTTTTCATTTATTTAACTCTAGGAGTTGATTGGTTATTTCTTTGACGTTAGGCTTTTGAGATTAAAAAATCACACAAATATTAAGATATTAAATACATAAAAACTTTATACAATTAGACTTAAACTTCAAATCCAAAATATATACTAAAAATGTTGAAGATATATTAAAGGATTCTTAACATGGGGGAAATCACGTAGTAAAATCCTCTCTTTCAAACCTACAGAGTATGACCTGGGATATTTTATTAAATAGCGAGAATCTTTTACTGTTAATCAAATGCATCTTCACAAGTGTAGTGATTTTTTTAAAGCATCTGTTGGTCTTTTTAAGAGATACTTGAATCTGAAAGTAGTTTGCTACATCAGTTTACTGAAAATAAACTACACCAAATGTGCTAGAAATGAATAGACAAGAGCAAGATGTTTGTGACCAAAATGAATTGATGTCAATGATAACTGAAGGTACTAAAAAAAAGAAAATGTATATGTTGAAACTTGTAGGTTTTCATTTTAATCATTCAGCACCACCTGACTGAAGTGAATAAAGACAGGAAAAAATAATTTACTGTCACTTCAAAGAAATATGATTTTGGTGCAAGGAAAGAAATATGGCTGACACATTAAGAGTAGTTATTATGAAAAACAATATGGTCAAATTGCAGTTTGCCCATAATTCAGCCAACTTCCTTCTTTCATCATAAGATTTGCATTCTTTGAAGTTGTAGCTTCACAGAACGATGAAGTCTTTTCATTATTCATCTTTGTCACTGTCTCAGAGTTAAAAGGCTTGTTGGTGACAAAAAGCCAATTAATCACATGTACAGTGACAACCATGATCGTAATAAAACATTCTTAGAAAACATGCCCTTTCCTTTACATCAAAACCTGTTGAATGTGCTCTTCCATTCCCTGAAGCTGTGAAGATAGATTATTGTTTTTCAGAGAGATATAAAGAGTACAGACCTAATAGTTGCTGTGATGATGATAGAAATGGACCAAAGTCAGGATTTTTATATTCTATTAGTTTTGACGGTAATTCTTTCTGTTACCTATTTCATCATTTGAAAAGGATGAGGTAATTCATTCTGTAGTAATTTATCCATTAAATCACATTCTAAAGTTCTGGATTGTTCCCTATGTGCCTAGAACAAGAAATTCAAATGAAGACAAAATCTGGACAAAGGCTGAATTTATTCATTAGCTAATGTTTGAAACTAATTATAGTGAAGAGATAGGAACTTAATTATATCATCCTAATCACATTCAACAAAACCTTCAAAAATTCATATGGCACGGTCTAACTGACAAAGTTTTTAAGGGATGTGTCATTCAGTCATGAAAGACAATTGCCTTTTTATTTTATATGGTCAGATTAAGAAATAGGTTGTATTGGTTGGTTGTACAGTTCTTTTTTAGTCAAATATAATTTCTACTTAGTGAATTTAGAGTAAATCTTTTATAACTACAGTCATTGACTTTTTGAAATTAAAAGACTTTTAGAATTTTGTTAGTGCAGGGACTCTTTACTTCTTGTATGCCCAAATGCTTTGGCAGTCTGAAGAAGCCCATGGCTCAACTCCTACAACCATTATATTATGATGTAAAAATAACCTTAACTTCTATAGGTAACAAAGTGAGAGGTAGTATTACTACTAATATACATTTGTTGCTTACAACCATAATTGAAGGAAATGTTAAATTTTAGTGAGGTATGAGTGAGAATAAAAAATGTACTATTTTTCTGCCCAAGTTCACAGACTCTGTCAAATCTATTCAGATGCCCGGGGGTGGGGGTGGGGGGGTGGGGGGCAGTGGTCCTTGGACCTCAGATGAATTGTTGGTCTGTATAATTATCCATTGTCCTGATGAGGAAACACGTCTTTAAGACATTTGTGACAATTTGTACAGGCAGGTGGTGAGTGAAGAGCTAGACCCTGATTCTCCAGATGGTTTTCCCCACACTCTCAGAGCATCACATCTACCTCAGCATGAAGTGTTACAGAGTTTTATTTCATTCTATTTTAAACTAGATATTTTCAAAGTACTAATTTGTAAAAGACAACCATTTTACAGATGGTTGTAGGAGACTTTGGAGAAAGAAAGTTTAGTACAATCACTTTACTTTGTTCCTCAGCACTCATGATGGGAAATCTGAGTAGCTGCGTAGGTTCACAGTGAAGATGAGTAACACAAGCCCTTTTGTAGCACTGACTATTCTTGTTTCTGTTTCTCATGGCTGGGGATTCTCTCTGCATAGGTCACTGTTTTCATTTTTGGGGTGGTCAGGGTTATAAAATGGCTAACACATCCATCATCTTATTCCAGGAGATGGTTGCCATCAAGAACCATTAGTCATATACTTTTGCTGAGATTTTCAACCATAAACTGATGAATATACATTCCTTCTCTTTGCAGAAGCCACAGACACTAAGATTGAACTCCAGAGAGTAGATGTGAATTTATCAGATGGCATGTTTGTCAATGCATTTACTATGCAGGTTGATTAGCAGGGGAAAAAATAGACATCATCTTTTAACATTTTCTGGGTTATATTTGCAATTTACAGCAATTGCTAAAAGTAACAAGTCTTCAAAATTTGAAAAAAAATGAGAGGACAATTTTTAAAGTTAAGGAGTGCTGAGAGAGAACTAGCAGAACTAACAGATGTTGCAGTGACATGATCTGTCAAAAAAGATTGTATTGGATTTTCAGAAAGCAGCACAAATAAAAGTTGAAAGTAAATAGACCTGTTATACTTTTGATTAGTTTGCCCAAATATGTACTTCTATAGAGACAGGGACCATGTAGCTTCCATATATTTAATATTCTCCATCATACCTGGCCAAGAGGAGTTCTATTTGCAGCATGCAACAAATGCTTAGTGTAATGGAAAACCTTGGAATGCTGAGCTGAAAGAGACCTCAGGAATCATGTAATCCAAGCTCCTTTATACTGGGTGAAAAAGCATCTGTAATTTAGTGTTTGAAGTGCCCTTTGCTCAGAAGATTATTTAAATAGGTATTAAGATTGAATTATTAGGCCAACAAAGAAGATTTCTCACCATTTACTATAAAAAGCATCTGATGAATTTTAGGGATGCTATTTTAAGCTACATTTTTTGGTGTTATCCACTATCCATATATTAAGTTTCAAAACAACTCTAAATTAGATAGTATTACTGTCATTCTCAGACAAGGAAACTAATACAAGAAAAGGCTAATCAAATAACCCAAGGTCAAAAAGGTAGCAATTGGCAGGTCCAGGATTCAAGCTAACAATATCCACTTTGAAAGACCATTATGTTAAAAGGGGGAGAAAGAGGAGGGGAAAAATCAAGGCTGGTAGATGAAGGAATGAATATGAATAAGGGCACATACCGATCATGAGGCAGCTCTAGCAAGTTACACTGGATTCCTATATTCTACACAAAAGAGATATAATATAAGCACGTACATATTTGACTAATATGTCTGCAGTGGGGGTAGGGGGACAAGTGCCTCAGGGGAAATGAGAGGGAAGGAGGATCTTACCAATTTTTTTCTAGTGATTCATAGGTAAGTCTTACATTTATTGTTTTCATTTCATATATGGGTTCCTTTTCCCGTATTATGTGACAGATAATGTAAGGCTATATTTTATTTAGAGGATTTCTATTTCATAAGATGCTGAACTAGGAGAACTTTAGTAAGTTTCTTATAGGAAGTTACATACTTGAAATTCTTAAGACCTATTACATCAGACAAAAAAACAGTTAAAATTGTGTTTAATTTACTTATATTTTTTTGTATTAAATGGAATTTTCTGGATTATGATAGATAAATATTATCTTTAAATGAGCTGTTTATTAAAATAATTTACCAAGTAACATCTCCATTCCCAAACTACACATAATTTATGTAACATCTTTTGAAGGTACTCACGGTCAACTCCACTTGAGTCATTCACAGTAAACACTTTTTGAGTTGGAGACATGTTGATGATGAACAATGTACTTTTTATATTAAGACCAGTTTGCTATTTCTCTTGGGAGGCTGGATTAGAGGAGGAATGATGCCTGTCCTCTACTTGGGAAGAACATATTTTTAATTCCTCTAAACTTCCTATATTGGGATTCATCAATATGAATCATGAAAGAAATTTTGGCTCAAGTGAGGCTAGTGCCAGTGCCAAGATTTTAAAATACATTCTGTGGATCATAGCCAAAAATGTAATCATGTTCAGGATTTAGAAATTAGAACACTAGCTGATAGGTCAGGTGCCAGATCATAAAACACAGTGTGCTTAGAAGAAAGAATATTTTGGACATTTTTGTGATGGCCCAAATATAACTGATAGAGAGATCCAGTCCAAATGAATGGCTGATTAACTTTTCTACTCACTTTAACAAATTTACGAGACCTTTGAAGTTTAGCGTTAATATAATGCTTCATCAGGCTCAGTGAGACAAAAGCTTAATGTTGAGATTTCTCATTTACTGTTGGTTGCTTATATACAGAAGTTCCAAACAATTTTCTTCCTTATGGAACCTAGATTTTGGTCATGAATTTGGGGGGGGGTCAAGTATTTCAGAGGAACTGGACACCTCCAAAGTTCCAGGCTGGAGATCCCTTTGCCCTTGGCTGGTTTGATTATCCTCATTATTCTCATGTGACTCTGTTCTAGCCAATGAGCTGTGAAGAGGTTTCTGTTAAATATCTTTTGGGAAAGGAAAATAAGTAGTATATATTATATTGAAGATAACTACTTCTTCCTGACCATGGAAGCTATTCTATGAAGATGAGGTGCTTGACATTGGTATAGCCATCTTGTCACCATGAAGTAACAAACTTGTAAAAAACCAAGACAGTGAGGTGTCAGAGCTTAAATATGACCCTTGGTGAACTATTTCTGTGCTAAGTTTAATACGCTAAAATAGCCCTATCTCCTCACTCCTTGATATGTGAGATAAATTTGCATTATTAATGTCAACCTTCAGAGTTAACGTGGTTAATATCATTGCAACTGGAAACATTCTAACTGAAACATTCCACTGAAACATTCATCACCTGCTACTCTGGGGCTCCTGAGAGTTATAGCATAAGAAGTTCTCTAGTTACAGGTACATTTTTTATTCTGTCCCATAATTCATGCTGCTTTTCCTACCTAGTTTTGGCCTCCTAGACTAAAACATAAAGGTCCGCTTTATTGCTCTTCATAGATCATTTCCTACTTCACTCCAGTTCCTCAAGCTTAGATAATGTAATTAATTCATTCATAGAATTATTTACTGGATACACATTCAATAGCAAGCTCTGAACTAAATAAGATGATGGGGATAAAAATGAAAAAGATGCCACTTCTATTATGAAGGACTCACTCTACTGTAGACACAAATGATTAGTCCATCTTATGAACAATCTGTCCTAGAGGGATACACTGAACATTTGTAAGTACTAAGTGTATAGAGAACAGGAACTTCAGATTGGGTGGGGGGGAATTCTGGAAAAGCCTTCTTGCCAATAGCACCCAAGACAAAAGCCCATGGGAGCACATTATTAATATAGATCAAGCATTGAGTATCTTCTTTCTTTCTGCCTCATCTTTAGATTGTCCCAGAATCAAATGTGCTTCCAAACTGAAGGCCATCAATAACAATACAAACCACTATTTTAAAGATTTTTTTTATTTATTTATTTATTTATTTATTTATTTATTTATTTATTTATGTTTTAGAGAGAGCACATGAGAGCGAGATTGGGTTTGGGAGAAGAGAGGAAGGACAAGCAGGTTTGGCATTGAGTGCTTAGCTTGACTTGGGGCTCGATATCAGGACCCCAAGATCGTGACCTGAGCTGAAATTAAGACTTAGATGCTCACTGGGTGTTATGCTATATGTTGGCAAATTGCACTCCAGTAAAAAAAAAAAAAAAAAGAGTTGGATGCTCAGCTGACTGAGCCTCCGAGGCACCCCCAATACAAACCACTCTCTCTCCCTTTTTAAAAGTTATTTATTTATTTATTTATTTATTTATTTATTTGAGAGACAAAGAGAGAGACAGAGACACAAGCAGGAGGAATGCCAGGCAGAGGGAGAGAGAACAGCAGGCTCCCCATGGAGCAGGGAGCCCAATGAAGAACTTGATCCCAGGACCCTGGGATCATCATCTGAGCCAAAGACAGAGGCTTAAGTGACTGAGCCACTCAGGCACCCGAGTACAAACACTCTTACTCAAAAAAGAAATCTAGCTATTGCACTTGGGGATGTTATACTTGTCCAATTGTTCAGTGTGAGTGTAAATGGAGCTTCTTTCTCCAAACAGGCTTATGTAGGCTTTATGGAATCTGGTTGATAGAATTAGATTAGAAGGTATGGATAAAGGAATAGGCGAGACTTCTGACCACTCTAGTAAGGGGAAATAATATTATAATATAATGATTAACTACCTTCCCCAGTTTTTAAGTACTGAGAACACTGCTTACTTTAGAAATTTATTTTGCTTTTGGAGTCATCTCATGTAAGCACTGTACATGTAACTGTTCAGGATTATCGTAAGGAATGATGGTTTATCTCTCTCAGTCTAGTAAAAGAGCGATGAAATGTATTTATCTATTTTGAAACATCTATGCCACTTCTACAAATATTTGCTGATGTCCAAATGTATCACTTTTTTCTAAAACTTACCATAGTTATATTTCTGAAATTAGAACTATCACATCAAGGTGAGAATTCTTGCACTGAACTATAGGTACAAATTTCCATGACCCACAAATGATCTTCCAACACCAGCTCATCAAGAATAAGCTCAAGAGCTCTGCCCGCACCCCCGCGCCCTCGCTCGCCGGGCCTCCCTGAGCCGGGCCGCGCCGCCGCAGCCGCGCAGCCCACCGCCGCCCTCCGCAGCCACGGCCACCGGGTCTGTGTCCTCGTCCTCCTACCGCAGGATGTGCGGCGGCCGGCCCGGGAGCCGCCGAGCTCCGCGCGGAGCTACGCGGCCGCGTCCCCCCGCACCTACAGCCTGGGCGGCGCGCCGCGCCCCGGCACCAGCCGCAGCCTCTAGGCCTCGTCCCGCGGCGCGTCCGCCACGCGCTCCTCCGCGCTGGCCTGCGGAGCAGTGTGCCTGGCGTGCGTCTGCTGCAGGACTCGGCGCGCTTCTCGCTGGCCGCCGCCATCAACACCGAGTTCAAGCCCACGCGCACCACGAGAAGCTGCAGCTGCAGGAGCTGAATGACTGCTTCGCCAACTGCATCGACAAGGTGCGCTTCCTGGAGCAGCAGAACAGGATCCTGCTGGCCGAGCTCGAGCAGCTCCGGGGCCAGGGCAAGTCGCGCCTGGGGGACCTCTACGAGGAGGAGCTGCGGGAGCTGCGCCGGCGGGTGGACCAGCTCACCAACGACAAGGCCTGCGTCGAGGTGGAGCGCCACGACCCGGTCGAGGACATCATGCGGCTCTGGGAGAAGTTGCAAGAGGAGATGCTTCAGAGAGAGGAAGCCGAGAGCACCCTGCAGTCTTCCCGACAGGCTGGTGCCAACGCTTCTTTGGCGCGTCTTGACCTTGAGCGGAAAGTGGAATCCTTGCAAGAAGAGATTGCCTTTTTGAAGAAACTACATGATGAGGAAAACCAGGAGCTGCAGGCCCAGATTCAGGACCAGCACGTCCAAATCGATATGGATGTTTCCAAGCCAGCAATATGAAAGCGTGGCTGCCAAGAACCTTCAGGAGGGCGCGGAATGGTACAGGCCCGAGGTTGCCGACCTCTCTGAGGCTGCGAGCCGGAACAACGATGCCCTGCACCAGGCGAAGCAGGAGTCAACTGAGTACCGGAGCCAGGTGCAGTCCCTCACCTGCGAAGTGGATGCACTCAAAGGGACTAATGAGTCTCTGGAACGCCAGATGCGTGAAATGGAAGAGAACTTGGCCGCCGAAGCTGCTAACCACCAAGACACTATTGGCCGCCTCCAGGATGAGATTCAGAACATGAAGGAAGAAATGGCTCCTCACCTTCGGGAGTACCAGGACCTGCTGAATGTTAAGATGCTCTCCACATTGAGATTGCCACGTACAGGAAGCTGCTGGAAGGCGAGGAGAGCAGGATTGCTCTGCCTCTTCCAAACTTTTCTTCCCTGAACCTGAGGGAAACCAACCTGGATTCACTCCCTCTGGTTGACATTCACTCAAAGAGAACGCTTCTGATTAAGAGGTTGAAACTAGGGATGGACAGGTTATCAACGAAACTTGTCAGCATCATGATGACCTTGAGTGAAGCTTGCACAGATTCGGTGCAGCAATTATTACCCGCTAGAATTTCAAAAAAAAAAAAATCCATATCTTAAAGGAACAGCTTTCAAGTGCCTCTCTGCAGTTTTTCAGGAGCGCAAGATAGATTTGGAATTAGGAGTAACTTCTAGTTCTTAAGAACCAACACTCTTATAAGATTTAGGAGAAAGTTTACAACATAATCTAGTTTACAAAGAAAACTTGTGCTAGAATACTTTTTAAGAAGTATTTTTGAAAACCATTAAAACTGCTTTTTTCCAACAAGTATCTGACCCACTTGTTTCTGCTTCAATAAATCTTTGGAAAACTCAAAAAAAAAGAATAAGCTCAAGAAATGAAATGAGTGGTATAAGTTTTTTAATTTCAAAAGTGGTAATATTGTAATGCAAACTCACAAAGGAGCTAAGAGAAAATTCTTTTTTCAAAAATCAATTTCTTTAGCATATATAATTTGGAAAGAAAAAAAGCTTTATACTATGGTTATCAATATGCTCCATCAGGAATTCCCACTCAAAGTTCATATAAGTATTAAGTTTAGCTTCATTGCTAATTAGATCAGTGAATTTGGGAATGTTTTGAGAAATGCTTATCAGAGCTTTTAAACACTCATATATTTTAGAGTAGATGAAATGTTAATAATGAGAATTTTTCATTATTTGTTTCTTTACGTTGTAAGTTGACAAAATACAGATGAAGAGGTTAAGAACTGTATTTAGTGAAGTCTTCATGAATGTTATTTTAAAAAGCATGGCCACTATCAAACCACAGGCATTCTTGCATTCAACTAAAGTAGAACATTTCATCAGTAGCAGCCTTTTATGTATAGTTGAGTAACCCAGGAAGGCTAAGGAAACGATTTTTTTTTCAGCCTACAATGGTTATTTATTTTATAAAAAAGTTTTTTGAAACGTGTCTTAATGGCATAAAACTATTGTTAAGTATGGGGTTCCAGAAATTCTATATTTTCCATGATTTTAAAGACATTTCTAAGACTGAAGTTTTCCAGCACAGTCCATCCTTTAATACTTTCTCTCTGGTGATTTTAAAAAGGGAAGCCATTACTTGGGGACCTTCCATGAGAATCATTACGTAAGATGAATAAAAACACATTTAAAATGTTCTTTACCTCAAATTCTAACCAATATAAACTAACCAATTCTAACCAATATAAATTCTAAACAATATAAAGATAGACTACAAAAGACCAGAGGGAGTTTATTTTTTAAGTTTAATTATTTTTTAATTTTTTAAAGATTTATTTATTTATTTTTAGAGAAAGAGGGAGAGAGCAGGGAGAGGAATAGAGGGTGAGGGAAAGAGAGAATTCCAAGAGGACTCCCCTCTGAGCAGAGCCCAATATGGGACTCAATCTCACCACCCTGAAATTATGACCTGAGCTGAAATCAGAAGACAGACGCTTAACTGAGTGAGCCACCCAGATGCCCCCAAAGGGAGTTTTTCATAAGGATCAAGTAATAACTCCTTGCAACTTGGAAGCACTGGTATATTTGTTTGATCTGAGAGGTTTTGTTCTGCATTGTGACCTAAGCATATTGTTGGATTTTTACCAACTTTAGAAACATTGTCATAGGTCCCTAGAATTTAAATATTGCTTTGTGTTCTTCCTGGAAAGAAAAGATTCTTGAGAAAGGCTTGATAGTTGAAGGATGCATGCTTACTAAGTAGAAGACAAAGAAAAAGAAGAGTAAATGATCAACAGAAGTACTGCTGAAAGATAAATAACAAGGTAGAACTTAGAACATTAAAACTGGGAAAAATTAAGTAGAAAGCCTTAGTGATAAACACCCTAATATAAGAATGGGAAAAAATAAAACAAGACATAATCAGAGAGAGAGAGAGAGACAAATCATAAAAGACTCTTAATCATAGGAAACAAATGGAGGGTCCCTAGAGGAGGGGGGGGGAGGGTAACTGGGTGATGGACATGAAGTAGGGCATGTGATGTAATGAGAACTGGGTGTTATATAAGACTGATGAATCACTGATCTCTACATCTGAAACCAATAATACATTATATGTTAATTAGTTGAATTTAAATAAAATTTTAAAAATACACCTTCTGGAATAAATAAAATGAAAAAGGAAAAGAATGGGAATATAAATAAAATTTATATCCACAGCTCAAACCCAGTAACTCAGTTGAGAAATAAGGAGTACTAGAATAAATGGAATTCACCTAAATCTTAACAGAATAATATAGGCCTCAGAGAGACACTGTGGAGCAGGTAGGTATAAAAGCATAATTGATTCTCCTCATGAGACTCTCTTCTGAGCATTCTCAACTGCCATATTTGTGAATGAGAAGAGCTTCCTAAATGTGTGGACTTGGCCCCGCTCTCCAGTATGTGTATTGGCATGGTTTATGAGATTACATAAACTTATGAGAATATACAATATGAAAATGCATCACTATTTCCATGCTACCCATCCTAAGAGATCTTGGTATGACGTCAACAATGTCTTCAGTCAAATTAGTATCTGTTGAGTGTTAATTATTTACTAAGCATTTCACTAGGCCCTAGGGGTTTGGTGATGAGCCAAAATAGACAGGAGTCTTGCCTTCCTAGACTTCACAAGTGAATGGGAGGAGCCAAGAGTAAAATTATCACTGAAATCTATCATTTAAAATCATAGTGTGCGTGATAAAGGAAGAGTACAAGGAACAAAGGAAAGGGTTCTGATCAAAGTTTCAGGTCTGGGACCTCATTGAGAATGCATGAGTTGAAAAAAAATTTTTAAAAAAGAAGAATATAAGTTTAACTAGGTGAATGTTTGCAAGAATGTTCCAAGACAGAGGTATCAGCATGCTCAAAATCCCTGGGTGACGGGCACTGAGGGGGGCACTTGACGGGATGAGCACTGGGTGTTATTCTGTATGTTGGTAAATTGAACACCAATAAAAATAAATTTATTATAAAAAAGTATAAAATAGGAAGTATAAAAAAATAAGGCCTTTGATAAAGCAGATATTTTGAGAATGTGAAAGTAGACCAGCATGCTTGTATTCAGAGAGCTTGCATTAAGAGCAGCATGGTGAAAGATCGTGTGTCCTTTTGTCAGCAAAGAAGCAGTAACTGGTAAAAACTGATGGGATTGAACACAAGGGGCCTCCAGCTAAGGAAGACCAAAGGGTCTCTATGAGTAGGCTCTCCCTGGAGGGTCCTAGAAGAGTAGATCTAGGAAGACAAAAGCTGTCCTCTTTTCTAACTTATGGACATACCCATTTAGCAGAGAGCCACTGCAGATATGTAGTTCTCACAAGCTGCCCATACAGAAAATCCATTCTAACTTTATTCCAGGGAGAACCTTCTGGCACAAACAGACTAGAATAATAAAATAAGGCCTTTGATTCTTCAAACACAATATTTTGGGGTGAATATGATAAAATAAATCTGGATTTGGCAGGGTCTGAGCATGGCTATTTTACTCTGAGATTAGAGTACCGTGAGCATTTCCCTCCTTCCCCAACTGGTATGCATGCCATCAGCAGTTGCAAGAGACTGGACTGAATGAAGGACAAACCAGACCCTAAACCAAACACAAAAAGAGATGCATCAGTGAGATTTGAGGAGGAAAAAAGTGCCATATGGAACAAAACAAAAATAAAAAATGAACACAATGGGAATCATCAGAGGAGAGAGAAGACCCAAGGCCGGGGGATTTCCCCTTTAGATAACAGAAAGGGTTTTCCCAGGACTCACAACCACTGCTTCTCAAGGTGTGGTCCTTGAACCAGCAGCAACTGCATCCCTGGGGAACTTGTCAGTTCCATGAAGTCTCAGACCCTATCCCAATCTTATTAAATCAGAAACCCTGGGGGTTGTACCCAGCAATCTGATGCATGCAATAGCTTGAGAACCACTGTTCTAGATATAAAGTCTTACTACCCTTGAAGACCAATAATAGGTTGAAACTGTAACACATTACCATCTGCTGTGGATTCTGTGTTGGGTGGAATAATAATGCAAATCTAAAATAAAAGTCATTTATTTCTGGATTCCATTTGCCTGGCTAACCAGTTGTCAGGAAAAACATTAACTTATACATCATGCCTCTTTTTCATGACAAGTTCTGAGTTTCAAAATGTATCTGCTTATTTGGCATATGTAGCACATATTTTATGTTAGATTTATAAGCATCACATGAGAGGCAAAATAATAATATGTAATAGGTGAATTACTGTTCCTCTGAAAATATTTTTGTTTGGTAATTCCATTTGGCACAGAAAGGATTCTACTTGAATTTAAAAGGCAATCAGATAACTATGAGGAAGGTTAAATAATTGAATGAAATTATTAGAAAATTCTAAAGTGTACTCCTATTATTAATATTTCAGAATTTACTTGCACAAAGTCTGTCTGCCTATATCATTCTGATAAGTAATGGATCATGAACACACATGTGCAGATTCCTGGAGCTAAATCTCCTACTTCAAAGAAGACTCGGTGACCTTTTCTAAATGGTTTAGTGGCTCTATACCAGGATAGCAGGAGATCAGAACTTAAATCCAACAGGATATTATTGATATTAGAGTGAAGAAAAAAATAGAAAGGTTCATTCAGAAATCTGGGACTTGATCTACTCTCTTCCTTGGGTAAAATATAACTTTGATGAAATTTTTTTTAACTTTGATGAAATTTATATCTATTAATCACTAAGAAGCAAGACTTGCTACCAATTAGTCAGACAAATCTCATGCAAATCTCACTGAACGACAGTACCAATCCAAATCCTTCAAGTGTGGTTTCAGGATTTCCAAGTCACATGACCTGGGTTTCCATATCACAGTTTCCTACTTATATCACCTTAAGAAATTACTTAACGTCTCAGTCTTTTTCCTCTCTTATCTTCAAAATGGGTAAAGCATCACTACCTACCATGTAAGACTTTTGTGAATATGAAGTGACATAATACATGTGAAGTGTCCACCACTGAGTTCATTAAATGCTTTTATTATCATTGCAGTAATAACAAATTTAATATTTTATTTTGGAAATGAAACTCATGCAATTACATAGTGCTAAAATTAGTCCTTGGCAACCCAACGGTAAGGGACTTATCTAAGCAGTACTACCTAAATACCTTTGACATGTGATTCATAGCTCATTTTCAAGTTTAACACATCGATTTGGTACAAGGACTATCATGGATTTGCATGGTAATATTATATGAGATGGATTTAGGCAAGCCATTGGGGATAATCCAAGCAAGTTACCAGCAGCTGATAGATGATTTCTGCACATGAAGCTGTGTTTGCTCTGGTCTTCCTGCCTGCTGGTAGCAGAAAAATATCATATTAACTTTATCCTTCTGGTGTCCACCTGGCCCTCCACTCCTAGAGCTTGAGTTCCAGTGATGACACCCTTTGATCTTTCCACTTTTAATGTCCATCTGCTGCGTGACTTTCCCTTCCAGCCTGAAGCACAGATCTATGAGAAAGAACAACTCCTTGTTTAACATGAAAAACTGATTATTTCTACTAAATAATGTTTAAAAATAGACATGGTCTAATACTTTCAATAGATCTGGAGAAGATTCACTAAAACTTCAAAAATCTATTTGTTCTCTTGCCGATGCTTGACCCATCAAGAAAAATGAAGCAGTATACTCCTCCATTTGTCACTGCCTATGCTTTTAAAATAAAAATAAATTTAGAATGCCACAATTAATCCCCAGGTCTCAATATTTTTTTAAACAGGGGAAAAAGAGATGACTTGTGGATTTGGAATAAGAGCGGTTATGTAAAAATAGAGTTAGAAGGAAAACTGAAAATATGTGAATGACCAGATAAAAGAGTAATGAGAAAAAGTGTTTCTGATGGCTCTCCTTCTCAATTCAGCCAAAGGGGAAAAGCAGTTTGTGGTGGTAAATATTGCAGGCAGGATAGCAGCGTGTGTAGCTACGCACATCGGGCATGCAGGGGTCCAAGTGGAATTTGCCATCACTCCAAGAAACCATCAGATGTTGTCTTTTTAAATGGAGAATGGTGTGAGGACTAGTGGAATTTGGTGTTAGATGTCAAGCGTACAACATGTTCATTTAACTCAGGGTTGCAGTCAGAGTCACTGCTTGACATCTTTTTGAGTTAATTTTACTCAATAAAAATGTTTCATGAAGATGAGACAAAAACCAATTTCTTGCTCTCCCTTCAGAATCCTTGCAGGGAACAATTGGGGGGAAAAAAGGCTGTTTCTAGTATACACTGCTGAAAAACTTATTTAACTTTAGTTACAGAGAGAGCAATGCTTTTTTGATTTGAAAGCAATAAAAAGAGTATCAGAAAGAGTATTGATCACAGATTTATTTTTACTTTTTATTTTTTTCTTAGTTATTTTTAAAGCAGACGCCCAAGAACCAATTTATTTTTGACACAAACACAGGCCATTCTTGGCAACAGTTAGTGTCTTCTGGCTTTTTTAATCCCATTTTGGGTAACTGCTGTCCCCCCTCCTCTCAAATTTCATGGCACCTACCTTTAATTCCGTTCTCAGAGACTTCTACTGTTAGATATACTTAGTTTTATAACCTTGAATCCCTGCAGGGAGAAAATATAGTAACAAAAACAACTACAATAATGAACATTTGTTGTCATTGTAGGAAGCTCGGTAACTGTGTGTTAGCAACTTGAAAATATCTCTTTAATTTTTCCTCCTTCATACATTAAATCAGAGTCCTGCTTATTGGATGCTTGTGGGGTCACTTGCTCTTGGTTTTCAAGAAAATCAGGAATGAACAAAAAAATCTCTGATAGCTGAGAATTTGATTAAGATTATTGACAGCTCTCCGTGTGGCATGAGTAGGACTGTGCATACTTGCATCTGAACTCCCAGAAGCTATGTGCCATATATGCCAAGTTCCCTTGCCTTTCTGAGACTTTTTTTTTCACTAGGCTGAAGGGACATCTCCATGAGTCTTCTTGTGTGGTCTTGTGGTTTGATAGTGACATGGACACTGTGCTTTCTCTCTGAAGACTGTCAGCCCTTTTAACATTGAACTACATGTCTGTGGTTCTGCTAAGGATTACATTGGTCACCTTTTCCCCCCTAAAAACAGAAATTGATTCTTAACCACAGTGGTGTGTATGTGTGTATGTGTGTGTGCCTGTATATGTGTGCTTAAGGGATATTTAGAAATGTGTAAACTCTGGAAAAAGTTTTCTATCCTGTCAATACCATTTATCTTCATTTCTATTCTAATTATTTTTTCTTTAAAAAATAACCTTATTGGGCATTTCCTCTAACTTAAGAAAGTGATTTGTGTCCATTATTAAAAATCTGACATTTACACGCACACAGAAAACCTCAATTACTGCAATTAAATTTTAATGTTAATTACTAATTACTAATGCTAAATTTTACATTACTCAGATATTTTATTTAAGGAGGTATGTATATGTATTTATATATTCTTATATGTCACTAATACTGCCCTTCAAAATTATTTCATGTGTAAATTCATCATGTTATACTGATATATTAATGCAATATTTTATCAAAGTTATACATGCACATGGTTTTAAAAAGCTATTTCCAATGCTTGTAAAAAAAGAAAAAAAAACATGAATTTATGCTATTCTTGATTTTCTAGTAAATATCATTTACTGACTTCCTACAGTGGAAAGATAGATACAATCAGCTACACACACACACACACACCCCTATCTACTCTATCCAAACTTTAAATACAATTACATTATAATTTTTGGTGGCTCTCTTAAGACTATGTAAATATTTTCACTGTTTGGGATGCCAAACAGGGTTGGCATCTGTGATTGAGCATCTGCCTTTGTCTCAGAGAGTGATTCCAAGGGTGCCAGAAATGTGTCTCACATCAGGCTCCCTGCATAGAGTCTGCTTCTCCCTCTGCCTCTGTCTCTGCCTCTATCTGTGTTTCTTGTGAATTAATAAATAAAATATTTAAAACATATTTTCACCATTGTATAATGCAGAATATTATGTTAACATTTCCTATCTTGTTCAATTTCTTGTTGTTATATCCATTGTAGATAAGGGTAATAATAATCACTTCCTTTCTCACTTACTTAGTTTCTATGTTTTTATCACTAATTTATCACCAA
Source organism: Canis lupus baileyi (assembly GCF_048164855.1). Taxonomy (NCBI): domain Eukaryota; kingdom Metazoa; phylum Chordata; class Mammalia; order Carnivora; family Canidae; genus Canis; species Canis lupus. The sequence goes on along the minus strand of NC_132857.1, from coordinate 24,642,062 downwards.
AAATGTTATAATTATAATCTTCTTTTTACTGAGGGAAGTGAATGTTAATCTCGATAAAATTGAGGTTCAAGTAAAACTTTTATGAGGTCTGTGGCTGAGTTCCTGGGCCTCGCAGTAGTACATCAAGGTACTGGCAGTATCCTCTAGTATTTGGGTTATCCATTCATCTTTAGTCTTTGTCCGTGGAGATCTGCTACACTATCATTCCTCATTCCTCTCTGCATGACCTCTTCAGGTCCAATGAATCATTTACTCTGCCACTTTTATTCTGAGGCACTGAGAGTCATTCTTCTGCTTTGATCCACACTGGGACCCTCAAAAAGTTGTGAAAGGCTGTCCATTCTTTTATTTTTCTGGACATGTTTTGCATCTAGAACCTATCTAGGGTCACTTATTGAAGTGATCACATGGTTGTTCTTCTTTATCCTATTAAGGTGGTGAAATTCAATGATTAATATTTATTTTTATGATTAATATTTAAATTCAAAGCCAATCTTGAATTCCTAGGATAAGCCCTACTTGGAAATATTGTATTTTTGATTTACTAATTTGATTTACTAATTTTTTGCTAAGAATGTTTGCATCTGTATTCATGAAGTACATTGGTCTGTAATTCTATTATTTGGAATATATTTATCTGATTTGGCCTGTACTTCTATTATTTGTAATATATTTATCTGATTTGGCATCTTAAGGTTTAAGTATAAGTCAGTTGAAAAATATACTCTCTTCTATTTCTTGAAGAGCACATTCAAGATTGGTAGGGTTCCTTTCACGTACATTTGATTGAATTCACCAGTGAAATCATTTAGACTTGAAATTTTGGGGGGAGAAAAACCTAAATAACAAATTTAATATTTTTTTGCAATATATGAGACTCTTCCTATTTTCTATTTCTTCCGTATTGATTTTGTTCATTTGCATCTTTCATACGATTTTTCCATTTTGGGTATGTTGCAAAATTCATTACTCTAAAGTTGTTCATAATATTCCCTTACCTTTTTTAATGATTAAAAAGATCCCTTACTTATTCTGGATATTAGTAATATTTTTATTTTGAAATTTAACAGTTACATTATTTTTCAAAGAACGAACTTTGATTTATTGATTTTCTCTGTCTATTTTTTTTGTTTAATTGATAGCTGCCTTCAATGTTATTTTCTTTTTTGCACTTATTTTTGGGTTTAAATTGCCAGAGTTTTATTTGTCTTTTACTTCTTAAGATAGAAATACATACAATTATTTTACACTGTCATTCTTTCAACATAACCATTTGAAATTACAACTTTTTAAAAATATTGCTTTAGGGGATCCCTGGGTGGTGCAGCAGTTTGGCACCTGCCTTTGGCTCAGGGCGTGATCCTGGAGACCCGGGATCGAATCCCACGTCGGGCTCCCGGTGCATGGAGCCTGCTTCTCTCTCTGTCTGTGTCTCTGCCTCTCTCTCTCTCTCTGTGACTATCGTAAATAAATAAATAAAATTAAAAAAAAATATTGCTTTAGCTGTATCTCATATATTTTGTTAAATGCTTTCATTATCATTTAGCAATCATTAGTTCAAAATATGTTCTAATTACTCGTAAGATTTCTTTGTTGCATGGGTTCTTCAGAAATGTGTTGTTTAAACATATTTGGAGATTTTATAGATAATTTATTGTTTTTAGTTTCTAATTAATTACATTGTAGGTGGAAGTCATATTCTTCCATTCTTTGAAATGTACTGAGACATGTTTATAAGCTATAATATGGTCTGTCTTGGTGAATGCTCCTTGTTTATTTGGGAATGCTACAATAAGTACCTATCTATAGTCTATGAATATCAATTAGGTAAAATTCATTGATAGCAATTTTCAAATCTATTTCTATGCCATTATCTTTGCTGTATTCTATGGTTTAGAAGCAAATCACACACATATTCAAAGAAAAGAGTTCACACAGGGTGTGAGACCAAGGGGACAAGAATCATAGGACTACTTTAGGAGTCTGTTTACCACAATCTAAATTTAAATATTTTTCTTGTAAATATTACATGTTTGGTTTTGTGTTTTTATTAAGCCTAGAAATCTCTACCTTTTAGCCCATTTATATTTAATGTAATTTCTTTCTTTCTTTCTTTCTTTCTTTCTTTCTTTCTTTCTTTCTTTCTTTCTTTCTTTCTTTTTCTTCCATTCCTAGAATCATTTAGGTGAATCAAGGAACTTTTTTTTGTATTTAGTTTTATGTGTCATGTTGACTTTTATTTTTTTTAAATTTTATTTATTTATTCATGAGATACACAGAGACAGGTAAAGACACAGACAGAGGGAGAAGCAGGCTCCATGCAGGGAACCTGACGTGGGACTTGATCCTGGGTCTCTAGGATCACGCCCCGGGCCAAAGGCAGTGCTAAACCACTGAGCCATCTTGGCTGCCCACAATATATATTTTTAACTTATAACAGATTACCTTCAAATAATATAGTATTTAGAGTTCAAATAATATATTCTGTATTATATATAGTCATATATAATGTACCATATATTATATACTGTATTATATACTTCAAATTATATACTACTTTTATATTATCACACAACCATTGTAAGAATTTTATAAGTTTATTACATTTCCTTTCCTATACTTTTTTCCTGTCCTATATTTTAATTCTATGTACCCAAAATCATTCACAAATGCAGTTCCTTCATCACAACCACAGATTTCAAATGGCATTTTTGAAATGCTGCTTTGCATTCTGTGAGAATTAGTGTACCTTGAAAGATTTTTTTTTCAGATTTCTTGCCTAGCCCTCTTCTTTCTGCAGGCTGCTATATTTCCCTTGTGAAATATATTGTGTACCTCATGGAGCAATGTTTTATTTCCCTGCTCTATTTCCAATCATTGAAAAACAAATTCTATTTGTTTGACCTTATTCTTTATGCCTACAATAGCCTCCATACCTACAACAAACCTATCACTGGAAATTCAACATACTTAGTTTTAATGAGCGAATATAGACAGATGGTTCTTGGGCAGTTATTTAGATGTCATACGAATTATTTCTTATTTAATGTACAATCATATTCCAAATGTTATCAGTAGTGTACATGCCCCCAAATGGGCATATACATATAATGACATTGGTTCTCTTTTGTTCTTGAATCTGTTTCAGATTCCAGAAAATAGAAATGTGAAAAGGACTCTATCGTCTCCATTTTGCAAAAGAATTGTGTAGAATAGAAGTAGAAACCGGCCGGCTGTTTTAATATTGATTATCTACACCCAGCTGTAATTTTTGCATCTCCTCTTGAGCCTGACCTAGTTGTCCCCAGGTATCGCTCTGCTGGTGAAAGAGGACACGTCTCTTAGATCAGGGCTGTTACATAGTGAAATAATCACCAACAGATGGTGATAATCTGTTAACAGTCTAATGGAGATCCCTGAAGATATGCTGGGAAATGAAGTTTTCACTAAGGACACTTGCTACTAAAGTACAAAGTGAATAAACGGAAGATCTGGTACAGCTGGAAGGGAAGCTGCTTCTGATTAGAGGAGAGGAATACACAGCCAGTTTAAGTTCCAGTGGCAAAAATCACTCTACATCAATTTCTGTATCTACGCTTGACTTTTAGCCTTGTTGACTATTCGATCATTTACCCCACTGTTTCCTGAGCATTGGATGTAGTTAGTGACAGCTGTTGGGTCAAAGACACCTAACACATGTGGACACATAGGCCTTAGCCTATCTAAGAGAATTCATGTTCTGTACTTTTGGAGCAAGGGTCAGGACTGCTCAGATTTATTTCTTTGCTCATTCTTTTTTGTAATATTTTATTTATTTATTCATGACAGACATAGAGAGAGAGAGGCAGAGACACAGGCAGAGGGAAAAGCAGGCTCCATGCAGGGAGACTGACATGGGACTTGATCCCGGATCTCCAGGATCACACCCTGGGCGGAAGACGGGTCTAACCCTCTGGGCTACCGCGACTGCCTTTCTTTGCTCATTCTTATGGTAAGATATATAACGTGGGTGTTATTAAGGTATGGGAGATGTTTAAAGAGGCTTTTTATTTGTGTGATTGAACTTAGCTACTATCTGTTACAAACATTAGTAAATGTCACTTAATTAAAAACATCATGAACTAAAAATGGTGTATATAAACTTGCTACTCAAAGTATAGTCTGTAGACCCACATTGTCAGCACTCTCCAAGAATTCATTAAAAATGCAGAATTTCAGCCCGACCTCTGACTAACTAGATTGAAATCTGCATATTTTCAAGATTTGCAGTCATGGTTGCCTGGGTGGCTCAGTGAGTGAGGGTCTGCCTTTGGCTCAAGGTGTGATCCTGCAGTCCTGGGATGGAGTCCCACATCGTGCTCCCTGCATGGAGCCTACTTCACCCTCTGCCTCTGTCTCTGCCTCTCTCTCTCTGCGTCTCTCATGAATAAACGAATAAAAAAAAAGTTCTGTGGTCACACCTATTCACATTAAATTTTGAGAAGCCTAGGTGGGGCAAGATGGCGGAAGAGTAGGGTCCCCAAGTCACCTGTTCCCACCAAATTACATAGATAACCTTCAAATCATCCTGAAAACCTATGAATTCAGCCTGAGATTTAAAGAGAGAACAGCTGGAATGCTACAGTGAGAAGAGTACACGCTTCTATCAAGGTAGGAAGAAGGGGCACTTGATGGGATGAGCACTGGGTGTTATTCTGTATGTTGGCAAATTGAATACCAACAAAAAATAAATTTACTATTTGAAAAAAAGGTAGGAAGATGGGGGAACAAAAAAATAAAGAAACAAAAGGCGTCCAAGGGGTGGGGCCCCCACGAGGAGCCCGACTAAGGCTGGGATGGGTGCCCCCAGGACCAGAAGGCCCCAGGAAAGCCCCGTCCTGGAGGAGCAGGAGCTTCACCAATCTTCCTGGACTGAAAGGAGCTCGCAGGGAGTTGGAGAAGGATCCCAGGAGGGGCAGGGATACCCTCAGGCTCTCAGGGACACTAACAGAGCACCTGAGCCCCCGGGAGAGCACCCACACCCCTGGCTGAGCTCCCTAAACGGCTGCAGCGTGTGCCTGGCTGGACCCGGGAGCAGCTCAGAGGGGCTCGGTCAGAGGCTGCCAGCGGAGGGGGCTGCGGGCCAGGAGCGCAATTCCCACAGCACAGGCCTGGGAGCCTATGGTGCCGAGGACATGGCGCAGGATCCGGCACTCCCCCCCCCCCCCGGAATAGGCAAAGGCTGGGAGGGCCTAGGACAGCGAGGATGCTCCTGCCGCCGGGTGGTGCCAAGCTGGGCAGATCAGCATCCACGCCCCGAGAGCCTCCAGGACCCTGGAGACTGAGAGCTCTGGAGTTTCTGCTGGAGCTGACTCCAGGGCTCCAGAGCTGGCTGCCGCCGCTGCTGCTGTTCCTCCTGGGGCCTCATGGGGTAAACAACCCCCACTGAGCCTCACAGTGGCCTCACCAGATAAACAGCTTAAACATCTTTCACTGAGCCCTTGTACGAGGCAGGGGACTGAGCAGCTCCCCCAAGTGCTAACACCTGAAAATCAGCACAGCAGGCCCCTCCCCCAGAAGACCAGGTAGAGAGACAGGGGAAAAACAGATTATTGACCAAGCAGCACTGGAAAGTTCCAGGGGAAGTTGAGGGATTTACAGCATACAGAATCAGAGGATACTCCCCCTTGATTTTTGTTTTTTGATTTCTGTTTGCTTCCTGCCCCCTTTTTATCCTTTTTTTCTTTTCTTCTCTTTTTTCTCTTTTTCTTTTCTTCTTTATCTTCTCTCTTTTTCTCCTTTTCCCAATACAACTTGTATTTGACCACTCTGCACTGAGCAAAATGACTAGAAGAAAAACCTCACCTCAAAAGAAAGAATCAGAAACAGTCCTCTCTCCCACAGAGTTACAAAATTTGGATTACAATTCAATGTCAGAATGCCAATTCAGAAGCACCATTATAAAGCTACAGGTGGTTCTAGAAGAAGCATAAAGGACTCAAGAGACTTCATGACTGCAGAATTTAGATCTAATCCGGCAGAAATTAAAAATAAATTAAATCAGATGCAATCCAAATTAAGGTCCTAATGACAAGGGTTAACAAGGTGGAAGAACGAGTGACTGACATAGAAAACAAGTTGATGACAAAGAGGGAAGCTGAGGAAAAAAGAGACAAACAAAAACAAAAGACAAAAAAATCTATCATGAGGATAGATTAAGGGAAATAAGTGACAGCCTAAGGAAGAAAAATATACATTTGTTTGGGGTTCCCGAGGGCGCCAAAAGGGACCGAGGTCCAGAATATGTATTTGAACAAATCATAGCTGAAAAAAGAGAGAGGCAGAGACAGAGGCAGAGGAAGAAGCAGTCTCCATGCAGGGAACCTGATGTGGGATTCGATCCTGGGTCTCTAGGATCACGCCTGGGCCAAAGGCAGCAGGAAACCACTGAGCAACCTGGCTGCACACAATATATATTTTTAACTTATAACAGATTACCTTCAAATAATATACTATTTAGAGTTCAAATAATATATTCTGTATTATATATAGTCACATATAATGTGCCATATATTATATACTGTATTATATACTTCAAATTATATACTACTTTTATATTATCTCACAACCACTTTAAGAATTTTGTTTATTACATTTCCTTTCCTATACTTTTTGTTTTTCTTGTCCTATATTTTAATTCTATGTACCCAAAATCTTTCACAAATGCAGTTCCTTCATCACAACCACAGATTTCAAATGGCATTTTTGAAATGCTGCTTTGCATTCTGTGAGAATTAGTGTCCCGTGAAAGATTTTTTTCAGATTTCTTGCCTTTCCTTCTTCTTTCTGCACACTCCTATATTTCACTTGTGAAATATCTTGTGCACCTCGTGGAGGAATGTTTTATTTCCCTGCTCTATTTCCAATCATTGAAAAACAAATTCTATTTGTTTGACCTTAAGAGAACATTGGGGGGGGGGGTTCATGACTCCTTTGTATCTGGAACTTCCAGGAATTTCAGTCTCTCAATCTGGTTCTTACACTTCTGTTAGAAGTTCTACTAGTTTCTCCATACTCTCACTTATGATTGACTTCTCTGATTTTATTTTTGCATGTCTAACGATGATTTAAGCTGTTGTCCTCTCTTTTTTTAAAAAAAGAGTTGATTGCTTTCTGGAAATCAGCACAATTAGCTTTCTTTGCATCCCAAACTAGCTGATAATTTAGCAATATGTCTTATTTTGTGGATTATCTCATTTTGCATTTTAGGATGTGAGCAATTGTCTCTTGGGACTTTCTATATCTTAAATGGAAAAAAAAAAGAAGTCCAAAAACAGACTTTTTGAGTAAAATAAAGCCAGAACTTTTTTTCCTTAATCTACATTCATCCTTATTATAATTTCCCATGGACAAAACCAAGGAAGTAAAAGCAACATGTATTAATGTTTCAAAAGTATTATTCTAGAAAATGCTTTTTTCTAATTTGTAAAGTCTTTTTAGAGAATATAAACTTTACAATTATTTCAATGAAAAAGAAAATTTCTGGACTTGTTATAAAGAAGACAAGTGGTAGCAAGTACAATTTAGATTTCTGAGAGATTGTGTCAAAACACTAAAAATGTGACATTGTTTTTTTTTCAATTAATAAAGTCAATAAAGGTTTTTTCAGCTAATAAAGTCACAAACCAGAGTTCCTGGGGTCAGTCAGTTAAGCGTCTACCTTTGGCTCAGGTCATGATCCCAGGGTCCTGGGAGGGAGCCCATATCAGGCTCCCTGCTCAGTGGAATGTCTGCTTTTCCTGCACCTCCCCCCTGCTTTCTCACTCTCTCTCAAATAAATAAATCTTAAAAAAATAGTCACAAACAGTGCTTAGTAAGAATATGTATATTTCTTATAAAAAGTCTTAATAAAGTATGTGAAATATCTGTTTAATAATTACATTGACTAAGCTGAGAAATACTTCACTGAATAACCAGAGGAAAAATAACTATGTCCCTAAATATATATAATAATTCCTCCCATTTCAAGAAAGGAAACTAATATTTCCTTTTGAGCTATGTTCACATAAGTTGAATGACTGAAAAAAAAAGTTGAATGACTGGATTTTTTTTATACTTTAAGCTATGATGGCTCCCATATGTGATTCTTTGTTACTTGCATGGGTGATAAGCCATGAAGATCACTGCAGTTAAAAATAATATCATATAATATAGCAAATATTATTTGGACTCATTTTGTAATTATTAAAGACCACTGATGATTTAACACATAAAGAAATTGAGCCTGAAAACTGCCTACCTCCCATAAATTCATTTCGCTTTTTAACTCTATTTTACTATTGTCATCATTCAGAACAAAATCAGACTCTAATTTTTATATGTTGAAGAAAACTTGAAGCAAAGTAAAGTTTGGGACAATTACTTTTTAGATTATGTTTGGTATCCATTTATTTTATTTTATTTTATTTTATTTTGGAGAAAAAGAACATCTAATTTCTCATGTGATAAAATTTAAATATATATTTTCCACTCCATTTCTTGTTTTTTAAGATTTTACTTATTTATTTGAAAGAGAGAGAACATGAGAAGGGGAAGGAGCAGAGGAAGAAAACTTCCCACTGAGCATTGAGCTTGACAAGGGACTTGATCCCAGGACCCTGAGATCATGATCTGAGCCAAAGTCAGCCACTTAACCCATGGAGCCATTCAGGCACCCCTCACTACTCCCTTTCTAATGACTTCACATTGAACAACAATTATCTTAAGATTAGAAATTAGAAACAACGTGTTTCAAAGGATGCTTATATTTTTCTACTAATTCAAAGAGAAAAGTAAATGTAAAAATATTCAGGGCAAATCACTATTTTCTTCTGATATCTGGAGGCTCTTTCACACCAAAAAGTGGCACTCAAAAATGCCTCAAGGAAAGAGTATCCACTATTATCATTATAATAGCATTCCAAAAGGAACACGAGATTCGTGTGCCTAAGCAACCTCAGTAAATGAGCTCCATTAATTCATTTCATCCTGTTTATAGAAAAATTTACTTAAGAAATCTTTCACTTCCCTGAAAATGTTTATTCTCGCTTTAATTTTGTCATTTTGCAAGCCTAAGGTAAAGAAACATTTCAAACTATAATGTTAGTTCTACTTCTTAGAAGTCTCATATATGAATTTTTCAGTTATAATCAGATCGAAATATGCTCATATTCTGCTCTACATATAGCCTTATGTATGACTTATGTATAGGTTATGTACATGTGTATGTATATGTATATGTAGAGCTTATGTAGCCTTATGTATAGCTTCCTTTTCCTTGCCCACTCTGAATCATGGGCTGTAAAGACAGCTATGTGGCCACATTCTCTCAAAACTTCAACTTCTCTGATATGCTTACCAACAAACAGTGTAGTGGATGGCTGCTATACCTCTAAAGAATTCACCTAAATGTTTGCCAAACATAGTTTTTCTCTTCACGGATAGTCCATTATCACTTTCAGGAACCACACCAATAGGTAGTAATCTTCTTTTCCCTGATAATTCATTTCATTTTATTTTTTTCTTAAGGATTCATTTATTTTAGAGACAGAATGGGGGAGAGGCAGAGGGAGAGAGAGAGAATCCTAAGCAGACTTCCTGTTAAGCGGGCAGAGCCCAACGCAGGGTGGAGTCTAATGCAGGGCTCCACATGGGGCTCAGTCTCATGAACCCGAGATCACGACCTGAGCTGAAACCAAGAGTCAGTCACTTAATGGATTAAGCCTTCCAGGCACTCCTGATAATCCTTTTCATTTTAATAACTATATTGTCTGATATTAATGTAGCTGCTACAATTTCTTTTAGTTAATATTTACATATATGTATATCTATCTATCATCTATCTATCTTTGTTCAGTCTTTCCCTTTTCAAAACATCTGTTTTTATCTTAAAAGGGTATCTTAGAAATGACATATAGCTATATTTTTTCCCAATATGCAGTTGACCTTTGAACAACACAGGTTTGGCCTGCACATGTCCACCTACAGAATTTTTTATATAAATACAGTATAATACAATAAATGTATTTCCTCTTCCTTATAATTTTTTAAATAGCATTTTCTTTTCTCTAGCTTACTTTATTGTAAGAATATAGTCTATAATACAAGTACCATACAGAATAGAGGTTTATTAACTATGTAATCAGTAAGGCTTCCAGTCAACAGTGCACTATTCATACTTAACAGTTTGAGGGAGTCAAAAGTTAAACCTGGATTTTGACTGCAAGGGGGTTGCTGCTAACCTCTAATGTGTTTAATGGGCAACTGTGTATCTCAATTTACCTGATGAGTTTGGTCCATTTACATTTATTATTTCTATTGACATTTATTATTTCTAATATATTTGGAATTAAATCTAGCCCCTTTTGTGCTTTCTTTGTTCTATTTTCTTGTGCACTTCATCTCTTCTTGCTTTTTCATATTAAATGCTTCAGTGCTGTTTTGTCTGTACTCTTTTAGACTGTACTCAGTCTTGAAATTTTAACAATACACATTTCATTTACTAAAATCAAAAATTAATCAATGTCTCTACTCTTTTTCTAAAGAAATAAGAAGCACTTTAATTCCAGTCACCTTCCTTCAATGTGCATGTTAATTGCTTTTAAACATTTTAATTGTATAGAGATTTAACTGCATCCTTTCTTGGATGTTATTATTTTTGCTGTATATAGCAAATTTTGTTCATATTTACTCTACATTTGATTCTTTAATCACCATTCTTTATAGGACTTCATATTTTCTCTGGGTTTGTTTTCTGTGTTCTTGAAGTAAATAACAAGCATCTCTGCTTTTGTTCATATGAAAAATGTCTATGTTATCCTTGATCTTGAAATGTCATTTAGTTGGCTATAAATTATAAATCTATATTTTTCAATCTCAGCAGAGATCAGATTTTTATTATTTTTTATTACTTCAAATTATTTGTTTATTTACTTTGTCAATTGACTTTTTTTTTGTCAATTGACTTTTTCACTAAGATATAGACCCTGAAAGTTTCTAAATTTCATGTGGTAGTCTAAGTTTCATTCTCTACCATATTTTTTCTCCCCTTCCCAAATATGGGCATTGAAACTAAAACTTGAGGTGTGAAGTATCTGTAGTATATCCTGGCTTCATTCTATCGTGTCATTTTGGTTCAGTTCACTTTTCAGTTCTGGCTTCTGTGGGTTAACTCTACATATTGTGAGCACAGTCTTGCATTTTAAAAATGTTTTATCTCCTTCAGAATATTTAGTGATTTTAATGGGATGATTTTTTTCATGCAATAAATGTTATATTGCCTGTTTCAAAACCATTTTAATGTTTACCTCTTTCTTATTTCCTCTGTTATTAAGCTTGGATTCCATAACCCATAATGATGACCACTCCTTGCACACACCCTTGATTTCTTTGCTCCCCTTTCCTTCCATCATGCTGGAGTGGCAAAACCACAGACTCAGTTACACAAATCCCATCTGCTTCATAGGCATTATATTGTGCTGGGTGGGGTGTGCTTTAAATTTAAGACAGCAAACCTTAAGTAATTCACCAGTGCTGCATAATCTTTCTACCTTTCTACAGCCAATTGTTTGTTCTATTCTCTAGGAAGACACATTCATGCATTTTTTAAATTGCCATCAACACAGAGTTAGTGACTCTACCTCTTCTTTCATTGAACAAAAAGACAGCAAAAAAAGAGAAACAAAACAAAAACAAGACAAAACAAAACCAAAAACACAATGACTTCATCTTTCCCATCACCATATCTTCTGATGTTCCTCCATCTTTGGCTTTCCACACTGTCTTCCCCTCCATCAGAGTGGCACAGGGACCTGTGTGTGCTCCTGTCATGTAACAATTCTTTCTTTAGGGATCCCTGGGTGGCGCAGCGGTTTGGCACCTGCCTTTGGCCCGGGGCGCTATCCTGGAGACCCGGGATCGAATCCCACGTCGGGCTCCCGGTGCATGGAGCCTGTTTCTCCCTCTGCCTGTGTCTCTGCCTCTCTCTGTGTGTGACTATCATAAATAAATAAAAAAATTAAAAATTAAAAACAATTCTTTCTTTATACATTGGATCCATCTCCCTCACATGCTCAAAGCCTGCTCCTGCAATCATCTCTCTCCCACAGCAGTAATAGTCTCTTTTCCCTTTCCCAACAGCATATAAAGAAATTGTGATAGTTCTCTGCTTAATGTCACTGTGACAACTCCCTAGCATAGCATTGTTAAATGAGATACAGAGCCATAGGGTATACTGAGACATGAACATGTCCCACAGTTCCTGGCCTCAGACATCTGTGAGTAGTGAAGGAGGAACAAAGTCTGAAAATCTTAAATAATGTTTGTTTTTTCTTTTTTTAATTTTTGAAATAATTACAGACTTGCAGAAAAGAATAATCTTTTCAAATATGGAACTGAGACAATTGGATATCCACAAAATAAAAACAACTATTTTTAGAAAGGAGCTTAGTTCCTTATTCATTGAGCTATCTTGGTACCTTCATTGCAAATCAATTGATATTATGTGTAAGAATTTGTTTTGGACTTTCAGTTACATTTCATTGATCTGTATGGCCATACTACACTCCCATACTGTAATTACTATGACTTTATGGTAAGTTTTAAAATTGGATAATATAGGGTACCTGGTGGGCAGCCCCGGTGGCCCAGCAGTTTAGGGCTGCCTTCAGCCCAAGGCGTGATCCTGGAGAGCCAGGATCGAGTCCCATGTCAGGCTCCCTACATGGATCCTGCTTCTCTCTCTGCCTGTATCTCTGCCTCTCTGTGTGTCTGTCATGAATAAATAAATAAAATCTTTCAAAAATATGGAGTACCTGGTGGCTCAGTGGGTTAAGCATCTGCCTTCAACTCAGGTCATGATCCTGGGGTCCTGGGATCCAGCCCTGGGTGGGTCTCCCTGCTCATTGGGGAGTCTGCTTCTCCATCTCTTCCCTGCTTGTGCTATCTCACTCACTATCTCTCTCTTTTATATCTCATATAAAGTCTTAAAAAATAAAAGTGAGTTGTGTAAGTCCTCCAATTCTGTTATTTTTTTCGTTTATATTTCCAGACATATTAGAATCAGTATGTCCATTTTGACAACAAAATCTGCTAACATTTTGATAGTGTTTATATTAAACTTACACACAAAATCAGGTAGAATTGCCATCTTTATAATATTGAGTATTCCAATTCATGAATAAATATTATTTCTTTATCTATTTTGATATTCTTTATCTCCACAATGTTTTGTAGTTTTTTTGTTGTTGTTTTGTAGTTTTGAGTATAAAAGTGCTACACTTCTTTTGTTATACCCATCCCTAAGTTCTTGCAGATGGTATTGTAAATGGAATTATTTTCTTAAGTTTATTTTAAGGTTTTTCATTCTAGCATATAGAAATAAAATAATTTTTGTATGTTGATCATGCATCCTGGAGCCTTGCTATATCTATTTCTTTTTTGTTAATTCCTCAAAAGTTTCACTAATAGGATCAAGTTATCTGCAAATAAAGTTTTTCTTCTCTCTTGTCCTTAATTTCTTTTTTCTTTTTCCTTTCTTTTCATCATTTTCCTCTTTTCTTCCTATTTTTTTAAAGTTCTTTTCTTACCCTTCTGATTTTATTATATTTTTATTTTATATTTTAAAATATTTTATTTATTCACGAGAGAGAGAGAGACAGAGACAGAGACAGAGAGAGGCAGAGACACAGGCAGAGGGAGAAGCAGGCTCCATGCAGGGAGCCCGACGTGCGACTCGATTCCTGGTCTCCAGGATCACGCCCTGGGCTGCAGGCGGCGCTAAACCACTGAGCCACCCAGGCTGACCTTCTTCCTATCTTTTTTAATTGCACTACTTGTGTTTGAATCCTGGCTTCACCACAACTAAGAATTTGTGGTAAGGTTCCTTTATCTCTTGGACTCTCAACTTCTCCATCTGTAATATGAGGTCAGTTAGTATCTACCTTAACGTGTTGTTTTGCAGATCAAATGGTTAAACACACATAAAATGTTAGAATAGTATGTATGGCATTCTGTACCTTCTCAACAAATAGTAGTTGCTATTATTTAACTGCAGACAAGTTTTAGTTGTGTCTATAGTCAATAAGAATTACTTTTCTGAATTCTTTGAAATGCCTCTGGCATCAGTGCTATAATCTTCAGGTTAGCCATGCTCACCACTTCTCTGAGGATATCCTTCAGGCTTCAGCCTACTGCCACAGTAGGTATATCTGAGACCAATGTTTTTTTCAGCTATACCTATTATATCCATCATCTCAGAAAAAGTCAACAGAAACTGCTAGCCAAATGGAATTTTTTTCAAATATAATTTCTTAAGAATATTTCTAGTGTATAATGATTTAAAAAATCTTTTCTAAATGAAGAAAGTCTGTGAATAAACTTTGAGAAGAAAAAACTTGAAGTTTGCCTAGAACATTCAATAAATTTTGATTCTTCATAATAGCAATAAAATCAACACATTAAAAATACAAATGCATTGCACAGATTATGGAAAAGAATGGACATTACATGATGGTATATTAATTGATGTTTGCATATATTTACTTAAGAAGTCTTAATTTTAGTGAGGAAGAAAAAAATCTAAGATTATACCAAAAATTTGGCTCAGTTTTTTTAAAAAAATTAGTTAATTTCATGTACATATACATATATATGTAAAATTATTTCATGTTGTTTGTAAATAACATAAGACCATAGCACTTATTGCAATTTTGAAAATTCATTAAAAGTGTTCATTTATGCCCAACAATGATGTTACAGTGAGTTTTAATCAATTGTGTATACATAGTTTATTTTCTAAGAATTAAGTGTTACCTGATGTCTATTGAGTGAAAGAAAGCTTATAAGATAGGGTTTGGCTCATTGTCTTCTTTTGAAGAAAACCCACTTAACTGAAATATAACACCAATTATGTAATTTTGCACAATTGAGACACTGGGAAACACTGCATACTAAAGCCCACTGCAAAGATTGACAAAGTTCATTAGCATATGAAAAATAAATTTCCTTGGCAAAATGATTGCATTATGTATATGTTTAAAAAAAGAGTAGATTTTCTTGTTGAAATGTCTGGAAATATAATTGTGGATCATATTGTTTTAAGTGGCCATCTACTCTGCTGGATCATGCAGCTCATCTCTGGCTTGAAATACTTCACAAAATTAGTAACTGAGTCTGGATTCCTGCTATGACTTGCTGAACATAAGTTCAAACATAACTGTTGAAATTGACTAATAGGAACTACTAATCATATAGTAAAGTGAGCTCAGCTCAAGTAAACAAATATACATAGTTACCAAAAAAATAGTTACTAAAGCAGTGTAGCTGATGTATTTCCCACTCTTCCTGTTTCCATAAAGAGAGGAAATTTTCCAATCTCTTTCTTGGAGGAAAAACATGTGAAAGGAATCTATTCAGCTTCTCCCTGCTTTCTTGTTCATTTTTCACCAAGAGAGGAAGAATGGTTTATCTCTTTGATCAGTTTGAAAGAAAAAGCTGAGCATGCTCAGCGAAGCCCAATCCACAGTCCCCTCATGTCTCTGATCTGCCTGCTTGCAGATGTGATTAACTCCTTTTAGGGCTGATGCATATACAAACCGCATTACTGCAAAAAACTGCCAGCAGTATCTGGAGGCCTTCCGTAGACAGCACGTAGGGACAATAAACAACAACTATGTGACTCCCTGTGGCTAATCTTGGCCTGTCCTGGTAGGTGCAACATTGAGAGAAGGAGACACAGCTTCTAAATAAAAATAGTTAATAAATATAAGGATAATCATATCAGAACCCATGCCTTCTGATTCTACTGATTTCCACTTCATTGTATGCATGGTCTGTTTTCCTGAATGTATTCAAATTGTGTCTAACTTCTAATGATTCTTGCATAAAAACGAGTGGAACACTAGGAAAGCTCCTAATGTTCTGTGTACATAGATTATATGAACCAAAATCAGAGATAATCTTGCATGGCATAAATCCATAATGAATAACTGTTCTAGCAGCAGAAAGTATACAGAAGTACACTTGATAGATGCCAAGTACTATGTAAATGTAAGACATTTTTTGTTGTTATTCATTGTTTATAAAATTATTTGGATCCTTTTCCATTCAAAATACCTTCTTAAAAACTGTTGCTTTGAGCTTGCACCTCAAGAGGATTTTATACACTGACAAAAATCACCAGCCTGGCCTGTGTGAGGTTGCTGCAATTGTGCCACATGGACTCCCGGCCAGATTGCACTGAATTGGTTCCTTCACTCAGGAACCTATACATGCTTCCAGGGCCCTAATTTTCTGGCTCAGCTCAGGTTCAAAGATGTGTCAGACAACAATATTTGGCAATTCTAGGGCAGGAAAGGCCCCAAACTAAACTGAATTGAGAAATCTCACAGGGTTTCTATGCCAGGACTTGCTGGAAAGGGAACAATATTTAAAAGAAGAAGCAGGGGATCCCTGGGTGGCGCAGCGGTTTGGCGCCTGCCTTTGGCTCAGGGCGCGATCCTGGAGACCCAGGATCGAATCCCACGTCGGGCTCCCGGTGCATGGAGCCTGCTTCTCCCTCTGCCTATGTCTCTGTGCCTCTCTCTCTCTCTCTCTCTCTGTGTGTAACTATCATAAATAAAAATTTTAAAAAAATAAAAATAAAATAAAAATAAAAGAAGAAGCAGGAATGCATCCTTCACTGCCTGAGACAAACTTGGACCTTTTCCTCCTCCCCTGCCCCCCCCCACACTCTTTCAACATTAATGCATTATTTAATAATTAATACTCTTTCTGGGGATCATGAGCAGCCTAACAAGAATAATGCAAGAAAGAAAAGGGACTGAACACTAGCCCATGTAAGATTATTCTAGCAATATGTTAAGAAATACCTTTTTTTCTAATATACAGATTACATTAAACAGTTAAAGAGAGCTTGAGCTAAGATGTATTTAAACAGCCAGTTTGCTTTATACCAAAAGTAAGTTTGAAATACTCTTTTAAGTTTCGTTTACAGAATTCCTAGACTGTATGTTTCCTCATATACATCTCTTGATGCCTTGGATTGAAACACTATCTGGCTAATAATACTGAGTAGCCCCATGTGGGAAATAACCTAATGAACCCTCCTCTGGAACAGAAGACAGCAAATAATGCAGGATGTGACTTTCAACCAATTAGTGGTGGCACTGCCAGATACTGAGGAACCTGCTAGGGAACTAAGCTCAACCTCATCCAGCTGTGTGTGTGTGGTGGGAACTGGTTTGGGGTGTGGATGAAAGACATTCCTGCCTTTATTTGTAACTTTATTAATGTTTGTTTACTGGATGCAGAGCCTATATGTCCACATTTCTATCTAGGAAGCAAATTGCAACAAAGCACACAATAGATTTGAGGAACCCGATCTATATTGATAAATTCTCTCATAAAATTGCTCCAGTACAAATCATGTACCATGTTAAAATATTCCATGCCATCTCAGGTATACAGCAAATGAGGTGTCTGAGGCCTGCCCATCTGCTTCTGAAGCGGAGGTGATGCCTTTAAGGAGGCTGCTGGTTAGCAGGGCAAAAGAAAAAATGGCATCACTACCTGGAACAATGGTCATCAGATGCGACAGTATGAGCTCTCTAGTTTCCTAAAATCACATATCACTGATTATGCTCACGGCTGTTATTAATGCTTGCATGCTTGTCAAGACCCTACACACCCAGACAATATACTCACATGCCACTTCATGTGGCCTTTTATCTAAATTCCTGTGCCTTTCAATGACCACTCTCTCTCCTGCTGCAATGGGTTCTACTGCCAATTCCTCGTTGCAGGTACCTGTTAATTTTTTCACCTTTCTTGTGAGTCTTATCTGACAGAGGTCTTCCAAAAGGCAAAAAACCATCATTTTACTTGCATGTAGCTCCACAAGAGCAGGGGTCTTAGTTTTTTCATTGATGTAATCCCAAGTACGTGACATATTGTAGGTGTCCAATAAATACTTCTGGCTTCTGTTGAATCATTCATGATATGTATTGTTTATTCTCATGACTTCACTTTTTTCAGTACTCTAAAATTTTATGCAGTCGAGTTTTGATTGATCCTTTTCTTCACCTGGCTCATTCTCTGCTTCCCCCTTGGTATACCTAACACATTACCGTATGGTGGAGGCCCATCCGAATTCAAGTTCACTCATACACCTTTGATCTGTTAAGAATGAGTAGCCAGCCTGGATGGCACTAACAATAACTTCCTTACTTTATTTATGCATTTATTTATTTGAAAGGAGGGAGAGAGGGAGAAAAAAAAGCATGAGGGGGAAGGGGCAGAGAGAGAGGGAGAAGCAGACTCCCCCTCACCAAAGCAGAAAGTCCAATGAGAGGCTCTGATCCCAGGACCTGAGATCGTGACCTGAGTCAAAGGCAGAGGCTTAATCAACTGGGCCACCCAGGCACCCCAACAGTAATTATATTTAAAGAGACCAACCATTATACTATTTCTACAAATATTTTCTCATGACAAAGCAGTTTTTCAAATAAAATAAATGGACATTCATAACTAGGAGAATGGTAGTAGTCATCTAGTTCAAAACTTTTTTCAGATGAAAAAATCAGGTAGAGGTAGCTTTAAACAATGATTTAGGTCATACCACTGCTAGTAATCATTCAATAAATAATTGTTGCTTAATGATTCTAGAGATAGAAAAGCACTTCGTCTTTTTTTTTATATCGACAAATTCCAAAAAATTTATGAAAACCTATCCTAAATAATTTATATGTATCTTTTTATAGTTTAGCCCAGGAATGCCAAGAAATAAGAGATTTATATTATCTGCCTGTTATATGTTATACACATTAAGAGTTGAGTTCAGAAAAATTCAGCAACAAACCTCTCAGCTCCTGACATTGTAGCTCTGGCTTCCAAGGGCTTCAGGCTGTTTCTCTTCTACCCAGGGAGACAAATGGTTATTAAACATCTGCAATTAATTGTAACATGATGATAGTAAACCTCAAATTTTCAAAATTGTACCTTAAATGTTTAGCTTGGTAAGAATTTGCCTCAATCAAATAGCACCACATTTGGCTAGCAGCAAGAACAGGAAAATTAAGTTGAGGGCAATTAAATATTTATTTAAAAATACTTCCCGTGCACTAAATTTTATGTAAGATTCTGAAAGAATATAAAGATGAACAAGTGAAACTCTCTGTTTCAGGAAGCTTAGAATTTATTTAGCACAGATAAAGAATACCCACAATCACAGTATAAAACAGAAAATTTAGAGATACACCCTGAGTGCTTCTAATTTTACAGTGAACTAAGAATGTGTGTATGATAGGTCTGGGCAGAACAGAAGCTGAGAAAGGAGAAGTGGAGGGGAAGCCTCGTTCATTACAAGGGAAGACTGAGAGGTAACACATCACTTCTGCTCACATTGTGTTGGCAAGAACTTAGATGGCCACTCCCCACTAGGGGGGATCCTAAATGTGCCTGACTAAAACTCAAGGAATGGAGTTTTTAGTTGAATTTTAACTTAAATGTTTTCTGCATCACTGAGATTATCAAATACATTTTTAAATGTGTTGCTGCAATGAATTGTATTAATAGATAGCTAGAGAAATTTTGCATACCTGAAATAAATGCTGTGTGATAAGAACATTATCTCTTATTTAAATTTCTGGATTTGGTTTGCTAATTATTTTAGAGTTTTGGATCTGTCCTTATGTTTCTGATCAGTTAGATATATATATTTTTTTCACACTGACTGCAGTAAACTTTCATTTTTAACTTCTAGACTACTTCTCTTTCTCCTTAATATTCTCCAAATTGTCCAAAGTCCCATATGATCTTCCACTTAGAAAATCTACACCTATTAGAGGGAGAACATGCTTCCCAAAATCTGATCTTGGTTGACAAGAGCTGGGAATCTGATGTGGAGAGCGGTATCACCAGAGCTCAGGACGCACCATAGAATCAACGAAAAAAATATAAAGGTCACATTCCACAAAAGAATAGAGGAGAAAAGAATGAGATTGCCCATTTGGAACACGTGAGTTCTCAGGGCTGGCAACTTCACTACAGTGACTCCCTGGTCTAGCTGCTTCTAGTTTCTGGCCTTTGAGAAATTCTCTCACTTGCCTTCAGCAATGCATTAAAGGGGTGTTGGGTTTTATTCAAAATATTACACAAATATATTATACATTGTTGTCATATATGCTATGCCAAGAACCTGTTTACTTTATATCTATTCCACTCCACTGCCAGAAAAAGTTTACCATTCACTTTTCCACTGTGAACTTGATGTTATTACCAAATCCATACACCTGAGAGGGAGGTGGGGCAAGATGGCAGAAGAGTACGGTCCCCAAGTCACCTGTCCCCACCACATTACCTAGATAAGCTTCAAACCATCCTGAAAACCTACAAATTCGGCCTGAGATTTAAAGAGAGAACAGCTGGAATGCTACAGTGAGAAGAGTTCATGCTTCTATCAAGGTAGGAGGACGGGGAACAAAGAAATAAAGAAACAAAAGGCATCCAAGGTGGAGGGGCCCTGCGAGGAGCCGGGCTGAGGCCTGACGAGTGCCCCCAGGGCAGGAGAGCCCCTTCCCCAGAAGCAGGAGCTTCACCAATCTCCCAGGGCGGAAAGGCACTCACAGGAGTTGGAGCAGGATCCCAGGAGGGGCGGGGGTACCCTCAGGCTCCCTGGGACACTAGCAGACACCTGCGCCTGGGGGAGAGCGCCACACCCCGCCGCCGAGCTCCCTAAAGGGCTGCAGCGCGCCGGCTGGACCCGCAGCAGCTCGGAGGGGCTGGGGCGGCGGCGACGCAGAGGGGGCTGCACCGCCGGGAGCGCGAATCCAACAGCGCAGGCCCCGGAGCACAGGGCGCTGGGGACACAGCGCAGGATCCGGCCTCCCCCGGGACAGTCAGAAGCCAGGAGGGCCCAGGACAGCAAGGACATTCCTACCCCTGGCGCCCGGAGCTGAGCAGATCAGCGGCCCCGCCCCCAGAGCATCCAGGCCCCTGGAGACTGAGAGCTCCGGAGTTACTGCGGGAGCTGACTCCAGGGCTCCAGAGCTGGCAGCCACCACTGTTGCTGTTCCTCCTGGGGCCTCACGGGGTAAACAACCCCCACTGAGCCTCACAGTGGCCTCACCTGATAAACAGCTTAAACATCTTTCACTGAGCCCTGCAGGAGGCAGGGGGCTGAGCAGCTCCCCCAAGTGCTGACACCTGAGAATCAGCACAACAGGCCCCTCCCCCAGAAGACCAGCTAGAGGGACAGGGGAAAAACAAATTATTGACCAGTTAGCACTGGAAAGTTCCAGGGGGAAGTCGAGGGATTTACAGTATACAGAATCAGAGGATATTCCCTCTTGTTTTTTGATTTCTGTTTGCTTCCCCCCCTTTTTTTCTTTTCTTCTCTCTTTTTTTCTTTTTCTTTCTTTTTTCCCCTTTTTTTCCTTTTTCTTTTCTTCTTTCTCTTCTCTCTTTTTCTCCTTTTCCCAATACAACTTGTTTTTGGTCACTCTGGACTGAGCAAATTGACTAGAAGGAAAACTTCACCTCCAAAGAAAGAATCAGAAACAGTCCTCTCTCCCACAGAGTTACAAAATTTGGATTACGATTCAATGTCAGAAAGCCAATTCAGAAGCACTACTATAAAGCTACTGGTGGCTCTAGCAAAAAGCATAAAGGACTCAAGAGACTTCACCAAATCCACCTGAGCATCCTAACATGGTCTCATCTATCGTAGTTGACCACTCACTCCCACCTTATCATTCTCCAATCTTTAAAAAAATATATTTTATTTATTTATTCATGAGAGAAGAGAGAGAGGGAGAGAGAGAGGTAGAGACACAGGCAGAGGAAGAAGCAAGATCCATGCAGGGAGCTCAACGTGGGACTTGATCCCGGGACTCCAGGATCACGTCCTGGGCTGAACACCGGCACTTTAACTGCTGACCCACCCAGGTGTCCCAACATTGTCCAGTCCTAACTTGCAAGCCATCACACTCTATGGCGTTTCTTGTACCTCAATTATTACTCTTCTTCCATATCTTTGGCTGTCTCCTCTTTCTCAATCTCATTTCTAAATTTTGGAATGCCCCATTGTTGGTTCCTGAGATTCTTCTCATTGTACCTTCTTTCCTGAGGAGATCTTATTCATTCTGAAGGTAAATGCAATCTAAGTTTACACCTCCCGAGCTCCAGGCCCATTTTACCTTGCCCATGTAATCCAGACTGTTGGGTCCCAATTAAATGTATCTTCAAAATATTTTCTCTCTCCAGAGTCTCTCTTCTCAATAAATCACTCCATCAAGTACCCAGCTACGAAAGGAAAACATATATGAATAAGTCTTCTTTCCTTTCTTTTCCTTATCTCTCGTCTTGAATCCATTGAAAAGTTGACTCAAGTTAAATCAATCACCCTGCTTAAAAATCCTTCCAAGAATTTTCTTAGCACCTGTAAGAAAATCCAACATTGTAGCAGAGTCAAGGAGGCTTTTCAGGTGAGATAGGCCATCTTCTCCAGGCTCCTGTCATGGCACACCTCCCTGCTACACTCCAGCTGTGCAAAAATCCTTAGTTCCAGACAGCCTTTTTCCTGCTGTGGGCTTTTGTAATGGCTGTGTTCTCTTTCCTCCCTCCTGTTCCCTGCGTGACTGGTTCTTTTTCACTATTCAAGCATCAACCAATTGTCAAGTCATCAAAGAGTTTAAGCCTGCCTATTTTAGCTAAGTAGATCTCTGAAGTTAATCTGTCAGGTGGCCCTGTTCATTTTATTCAAAGCACTTATAAAATCTCTAACTTTCTTATTAATGTACATGTTTATTGATTGCACCCACCTAAAGGAACATAAGCCTCTTGAGACCAAACTGTCACTGTTTCGTCATCATTCCTGTATCCCCATGCCTAGAGCCATGCCTAGGTTCTTGTATTCAATACTTATCAAGTACAAGAATAACTGAATACAGTGCAAGATGCTATTAAATGACTATGAATTGTCTGGACTACTGGTTTCATGTAATTAACATTTGTGGTTGTCAGTATGATGCAGACTTTTCACTGACCTATTCTGAGTTTGCAGATATATCTGTTTATATAGACAGGTGGTTTACATATAATGAGGCTACAGACTTTAACAATAAAGATTAAGAAACAATTTAAAGGCCTAAAATTTAGTGGTTGCCAAATAATTTTTTTCCAAATAATTTATAGGGCATCCATATTAAAAAATATTTTGTAGCCCTAAAAAATGTTGCTACAATTCCATGGTTTTTGAATAAAAAGATTCCCATTATATACTATTACATGGAAACAGAAGACTGCAAAAAAGCATTTATAATATGATCATATTTTTAGTAAACATTCACATCGAAAAAAACCTGGAGAAATATATGAAAAAATACTAGCAATAGTTATACCTTGGTATAGCTATGAGGACTATAAATAATTTTTTATCTGCCTTTCTGATGTCATAAAAGTTCTCAAATTAAACATATCCTGGACAGATATTGCTCTATACTTAGAAAAGTAGCCTAATTTTAATTTGAGGACTAAGACTAAAACTAATTTTATTTTATTTATTTTTAATAATAAATTTATTTTTTATTGATGTTCAATTTGCCAACATACAGAATAACACCCAATGCTCATCCCGTCAAGTTCCCCCCTCAGTGCCTGCCACCCAGTCACCCCCACCCCCTGCCCTCCTCCCCTTCCACCACCCCTAGTTAGTTTCCCAGAGTTAGGAGTCTTCCATGTTCTGTCTGCCTTTCTGATATTTCCTACCCATTTCTTCTCCCTTCCCCCCTTATTTGAAAGAAAAAGAAAGATCCTGTTGTGGCTGAACATCAATTTCTATCATTTTCTTTCTTTTTTAACGATTGATTTCTTTATTTCAGAGAGGAAAAAAGAGCATGAGCGGGAGGGGCAGAGGGAGAGGGAGAGAAAATCTCAAGCCGACTCTGCTAAGTGCAGAACTCCACGTTGGAGTTCCATGGCTGGACCTCATGACCCTGAGATTACAACCTAGGCCATAAACAAGAGTTGGACGCTAAACCAACTGCACCATGCAGACACTCCCACTTCTATTATTTTCAAAAATGTTTTTCTCGGCTTGAGTCTTTGGGAAACAAACAAACAAAACCCTATAGTGTAATTTACAAAGTAAAGAAAATGAAAGAACTGCATAAAGAATATAAAAACAAACAAACAAAAAGAATATAAAAACACCTAAGATTTTCCAGTCTTGTTTTGTTTCTTCTTAACCATTATATACTAGGTCTACATTCCATCACTCCTTTTCCTTTCCTGTTTTCCACACATTCTAGTGTCTCAGTCACCTTCAAGTTAAAAATTTTTGAGTAAGAAAGTACAACTTTCATTTATTTTCTTCCATTAAATTTGACTGAACTACAGAGCAAGGTTTGTGTTTGCAGTGGTTATGAAATTTATATTCTTGGCATCTGACACCAAAAGTCCAAAAGGAAAAAAAGGAGTGTAAGGGGGTAGGAGTGGAAGGAGAAACACTTCTGAAGCAGTGTTACCTCTTCCCTTCCTTCCTTTTATGCTACCAAAACTCAGCACTCAGGAGGGACAACAGGATATCAAAGAAAGCTGGTCTTCTCCATTCATTCCATAAGGGCCGGTGAGAATTCTGCTCAGGCGTGACACCAGGACTGGTGCAACGTTAATTCTTCATATCTTTTCCTCTGGTATTCACACATTGACCCACATATTTAGATGACCAGGAAGTTATTTCAACAAAAACAGTCTTATAGCAATTCCAAATGAAGTGGAAAAAAAAAAGACACAGCAAGGGTTGATTCTGTTTTATCTCTATTTTTGTAATATCGTGAGTTAATTTTTTTAAGTATGAGGAACATTGCATTCTCAGGGAAATTAAGAATTAAAACTAATACCTCAGAGGGGAGGAGCAAGATGGCGGAAGAGTAGGGTCCCCAAATCACCTGTCTCCACCAAATTACCTAGAAAACCTTCAAATTATCCTTAAAATCTATCAATTCGGCATGAGATTTAAAGAGAGACCAGCTGGAATGCTACAGTGAGAAGAGTTCGCGCCTCTATCAAGGTAGGAAGACGGGGAAAAAGAAATAAAGAAACAAAAGGCCTCCAAGGGGGAGGGGCCCCGCGAGGAGCCGGGCTGAGGCCGGGGCGAGTGTCCCCAGGACAGGAGAGCCCCGTCCCGGAGACGCAGGAGCTGCACCAACCTTCCCAGGCGGAAAGGGGCTCGTGGGGAGGTGGAGCAGGACCCAGGAGGGCGGGGATGCCCTCGGGTTCCCTGAGACAGTAACAGAGCAACTGCGCGCCCAGGAGAGTGCGCCGAGCTCCCTAAGGGCTGCAGCCCGCACGGCGGGACCCGGCGGGACCCGGAGCAGCTCGGAGGGGCTCGGGCAGAGGAAGAGGCTCCGTGCGGAGGGGGCTGCGCGGTTCCAGGAGCAGCTGGGGGGGGCTGGGGGGCGGCTCCGCGGAGGGGGTTGCGCGGCCCGGGAGCTCGAATCCACCAGCGCAGGCTCCGGAGCACAGGGCGCCGGGACACAGCCCAGGATCTGGTCTCCCCCCGGGACAGGCATTGGCCGGGAGGGCCCAGGACAGCAAGGAGGCTCCTGCCCCGAGCTGAGCAGATCCGCGGCCCGCCCCTGGAGCCTCCAGGCCCTGCAGACGGAGTTCCTGCCGGAGCTGAATCCAGGTTTCCAGAGCTGCCCCGCCACTGGGGCTGTTCCTCCTGCGGCCTCACGGGGTAAACAACCCCCACTGAGCCCTGCACCAGGCAGGGGCACAGCAGCTCCCCCAAATGCTAACACCTGAAAATCAGCACAACAGGCCCCTCCCCCAGAACACCAGCTAGACTGACAACTTCCAGGAGAAGCCAAGGGACTTAAGGACACAGAATCAGAAGATACTCCCCCGTGGTTCTTTTTTTCTTTTTTTTTTTTTTTTTTTTTTGGTTTTTTTTTTTTTTTTTTTTTTTTTGCTTTTTGATTTGTTTCCTTCCCCCACCCCCTTTTTTTCTCCTTTCTTTTTCTTTCTCTATTTCTTCTTTTTTTTCTTCCCCCTTTTTTTTTCTCTTTCTCTTTTCTTTCCTTCTTTCTCTCCTCTCTTTTTCTCTTTTTCCCAATACAACTTGCTTTTGGCCCTCTGCACTGAGCAAAATGACTAGAAGGAAAACCTCACCTCAAAAGAAAGAATCAGAAACAGTTCTCTCTCCCACAGAGTTACAAAATCTGGATTACAATTCAATGTCAGAAAGCCAATTCAGAAGCACTATTATACAGCTACTGGTGGCTCTAGAAAAAAGTATAAAGGACTCAAGAGACTTCATGACTGCAGAATTTAGAGCTAATCAGGCAGAAATTAAAAATCAATTGAATGAGATGCAATCCAAACTAGAAGTCCTAACGACGAGGGTTAACGAGGTGGAAGAACGAGTGAGTGACATAGAAGACAAGTTGATAGCAAAGAGGGAAACTGAGGAAAAAAGAGACAAACAATTAAAAGACCATGAAGATAGATTAAGGGAAATAAACGACAGCCTGAGGAAGAAAAACCTACGTTTAATTGGGGTTCCCGAGGGCGCCGAAAGGGACAGAGGGTAGGAATATGTATTTGAACAAATTCTAGCTGAAAACTTTCCTAATCTGGGAAGGGAAACAGGCATTCAGATCCAGGAAATAGAGAGATCCCCCCCCTAAAATCAATAAAAACCGTTCAACACCTCGACATTTAAGAGTGAACCTTGCAAATTCCAAAGATAAAGAGAAGATCCTTAAAGCAGCAAGAGACAAGAAAACCCTGACTTTTATGGGGAGGAGTATTAGGGTAACAGCAGACCTCTCCACAGAGACCTGGCAGTCCAGAAAGGGCTTGCAGGATATATTCAGGGTCCTAAATGAGAAGACCATGCAACCAAGAATACTTTATCCAGCAAGGC
Organism: Canis lupus baileyi; assembly: GCF_048164855.1. Classification (NCBI taxonomy): domain Eukaryota; kingdom Metazoa; phylum Chordata; class Mammalia; order Carnivora; family Canidae; genus Canis; species Canis lupus. Next base: position 24,615,118 of record NC_132857.1, on the reverse strand, counting down.
TCTCATTCAAAATGGAAGGAGAGATAAAGAGCTTCCAAGACAGGCAGCAACTAAAAGAATATGTGACCTCCAAACCAGCTCTGCAAGAAATTTTAAGGGGAACTCTTAAAATTCCCCTTTAAGAAGAAGTTCAGTGGAACAGTCCACAAAAACAAGGACTGAATAGATATCATGATGACACTAAACTCATATCTCTCAATAGTAACTCTGAACATGAACGGGCTTAATGACCCCATCAAAAGGCGCAGGGTTTCAGACTGGATAAAAAAGCAGGACCCATCTATTTGCTGTCTACAAGAGACTCATTTTAGACAGAAGGACACCTACAGCCTGAAAATAAAAGGTTGGAGAACCATTTACCATTCGAATGGTCCTCAAAAGAAAGCAGGGGTAGCCATCCTTATATCAGATAAACTAAAATTTACCCCAAAGACTGTAGTGAGAGATGAAGAGGGACACTATATCATACTGAAAGGATCTATCCAACAAGAGGACTTAACAATCCTCAATATATATGCCCCGAATGTGGGAGCTGCCAAATATATAAATCAATTATTAACCAAAGTGAAGAAATACTTAGATAATAATACACTTATACTAGGTGACTTCAATCTAGCTCTTTCTATACTCGATAGGTCTTCTAAGCACAACATCTCCAAAGAAACGAGAGCTTTAAATGATACACTGGACCAGATGGATTTCACAGATATCTACAGAACTTTACATCCAAACTCAACTGAATACACATTCTCCTCAAGCACACATGGAACTTTCTCCAGAATAGACCACATATTGGGTCACAAATCGGGTCTGAACCGATACCAAAAGATTGGGATTGTCCCCTGCATATTCTCAGACCATAATGCCTTGAAATTAGAACTAAATCACAACAAGAAGTTTGGAAGGACCTCAAACACATGGAGGTTAAGGACCATCCTGCTAAAAGATGAAAGGGTCAACCAGGAAATTAAGGAAGAATTAAAAAGATTCATGGAAACTAATGAGAATGAAGGTACAACCATTCAAAATCTTTGGGATGCAGCAAAAGCAGTCCTAAGTGGGAAATACATCTCAATACAAGCATCCATTCAAAAACTGGAAAGAACTCAAATACAAAAGCTAACCTTACACATAAAGGAGCTAGAGAAAAAACAGCAAATAGATCCTACACCCAAGAGAAGAAGGGAGTTAATAAAGATTCGAGCAGAACTCAAAGAAATCGAGACCAGAAGAACTGTAGAACAGATCAACAGAACCAGGAGTTGGTTCTTTGAAAGAATTAATAAGATAGATAAACCATTAGCCAGCCTTATTAAAAAGAAGAGAGAGAAGACTCAAATTAATAAAATCATGAATGAGAAAGGAGAGATCACTACCAACACCAAGGAAATACAAACGATTTTAAAAACATATTATGAACAGCTATACGCCAATAAATTAGGCAATCTAGAAGAAATGGACGCATTCCTGGAAAGCCACAAACTACCAAAACTGGAACAGGAAGAAATAGAAAACCTGAACAGGCCAATAACCAGGGAGGAAAGTGAAGCAGTCATCAAAAACCTCCCAAGACACAAGAGTCCAGGGCCAGATGGCTTCCCAGGGGAATTCTATGAAACGTTTAAAGAAGAAACCATACCTATTCTCCTAAAGCTGTTTGGAAAGATAGAAAGAGATGGAGTACTTCCAAATTCGTTCTATGAGGCCAGCATCACCTTAATTCCAAAACCAGACAAAGACCCCACCAAAAAGAATTACAGACCAATATCCCTGATGAACATGGATGCAAAAATTCTCAACAAGATACTGGCCAATAGGATCCAACAGTACATTAAGAAAATTATTCCCATGACCAAGTAGGATTTATCCCTGGGACACAAGGCTGGTTCAACACCCGTAAAACAATCAATGTGATTCATCATATCAGCAAGAGAAAAACCAAGAACCATAGGATCCTCTCATTGGATGCAGAGAAAGCATTTGACAAAATACAGCATCCATTCCTGATCAAAACTCTTCAGAGTGTAGGGATAGAGGGAACTTTCCTCGACATCTTAAAAGCCATCTATGAAAAGCCCACAGCAAATATCATTCTCAATGGGGAAGCACTGGGAGCCTTTCCCCTAAGATCAGGAACAAGACAGGGATGTCCACTCTCACCACTGCTATTCAACATAGTACTGGAAGTCCTAGCCTCAGCAATCAGACAACAAAAAACATTAAAGGCATTCAAATTGGCAAAGAAGAAGTCAAACTCTCCCTCTTCGCCGATGACATGATACTCTACATCGAAAACCCAAAAGTCTCCACCCCAAGATTGCTAGAACTCATACAGCAATTCGGTAGCGTGGCAGGATACAAAATCAATTCCCAGAAGTCAGTGGCATTTCTATACACTAACAATGAGACTGAAGAAAGAGAAATTAAGGAGTCAATCCCATTTACAATTGCACCCAAAAGCATAAGATACCTAGGAATAAACCTAACCAAAGATCTAAAGGATCTATACCCTCAAAACTATAGAACACTTCTGAAAGAAATTGAGGAAGACACAAAGAGATGGAAAAATATTCCATGCTCATGGATTGGCAGAATTAAGATTGTGAAAATGTCAATGTTACCCAGGGCAATATACACGTTTAATGCAATCCCTATCAAAATACCATGGACTTTCTTCAGAGAGTTAGAACAAATTATTTTAAGATTTGTGTGGAATCAGAAAAGACCCCGAAAATCCAGGGGAATTTTAAAAAAGAAAACCATATCTGGGGGCATCACAATGCCAGATTTCAGGTTGTACTACAAAGCTGTGGTCATCAAGACAGTGTGGTACTGGCACAAAAACAGACACATAGATCAAAGGAACAGTATAGAGAATCCAGAAGTGGACCCTGAACTTTATGGGCAACTAATATTCGATAAAGGAGGAAAGACTATCCATTGGAAGAAAGACAGTCTCTTCAATAAATGGTGCTTGGAAAATTGGACATCCACATGCAGAAGAATGAAACTAGACCACTCTCTTTCACCATACACAAAGATAAACTCAAAATGGATGAAAGATCTAAATGTGAGACAAGATTCCATCAAAATCCTAGAGGAGAACACAGGCAACACCCTTTTTGAACTCGGCCATAGTAACTTCTTGCAAGATACATCCACGAAGGCAAAAGAAACAAAAGCAAAAATGACCTATTGGGACTTCATCAAGATAAGAAGCTTTTGCACAGCAAAGGATACAGTCAACAAAACTCAAAGACAACCTACAGAATGGGAGAAGATATTTGCAAATGACATATCAGATAAAGGGCTAGTTTCCAAGATCTATAAAGAACTTCTTAAACTCAACACCAAAGAAACAAACAATCCAATCATGAAATGGGCAAAAGACATGAACAGAAATCTCACAGAGGAAGACATAGACATGGCCAACATGCACATGAGAAAATGCTCTGCATCACTTGCCATCAGGGAAATACAAATCAAAACCACAATGAGATACCACCTCACGCCAGTGAGAATGGGGAAAATTAACAAGGCAGGAAACAACAAATGTTGGAGAGGATGCGGAGAAAAGGGAACCCTCATACACTGTTGGTGGGAATGTGAACTGGTGCAGCCACTCTGGAAAACTGTGTGGAGGTTCCTCAAACAGTTAAAAATATACCTGCCCTACGACCCAGCAATTGCACTGTTGGGGATTTACCCCAAAGATACAAATGCAATGAAACGCCGGGACACCTGCACCCCGATGTTTATAGCAGCAATGGCCACGATAGCCAAACTGTGGAAGGAGCCTTGGTGTCCAACGAAAGATGAATGGATAAAGAAGATGTGGTTTATGTATACAATGGAATATTACTCAGCTATTAGAAATGACAAATACCCACCATTTGCTTCAACGTGGATGGAACTGGAGGGTATTATGCTGAGTGAAGTAAGTCAGTCGGAGAAGGACAAACATTATATGTTCTCATTCATTTGGGGAATATAAATAATAGTGAAAGGGAATAGAAGGGAAGGGGGAAGAAATGTGTGGGAAATATCAGAAAGGGAGACAGAACGTAAAGACTGCTAACTCTGGGAAACGAACTAGGGGTGGTAGAAGGGGAGGAGGGCGGGGGGTGGGAGTGAATGGGTGACGGGCACTGGGGGTTATTCTGTATGTTAGTAAATTGAACACCAATAAAAAATAAATTAAAAAAAACTAATACCTCAGCAATATAATTGAGGCTCCATAGGTGAATTTCAAATTGATTTGGGAAATATTGCCATCACTGTGCAGTCAAGTGATGGTGAGTGTTAAGATTCAGTCTAAGAGTCTAAGTTTATGTAGTCCAAGTGTTACCACTTTCTATAGAAATGACACCAACTCCCCCTCAATTTTACAGCTAGCTATTTGTATTCTAAATCAAAGTTGTGTGTTCTTAATGTGGCAAACTTAACATGACAACACTTTCAATGAGAAAGTCATTCCTACTTGTAATGAGAAATTTGAAAAGGAAACTATTCCTCATGTCTTTTCTCCTGTCTTTCACCGGGTCCTCGAATTTTCCTGATTGGTTACCCTGCAACCCTAAACCACCTCATTAGAGAAGCAGATCCGACTGAGGCAATAACAAGGGGTACTTCACAACAATGAATGCTTCTAACTACTTGATGGAAAGTGATGTCCATTTATGAGCAACTGTTCTAGCTTATTCTGGAGCTATTATTAGACAAAACAGAGGAACGCTGTCACTTTCTGATTCACATACAGGAAGTTTAATTAGTGCACAACTGGGAACGTGTTTCAAGTCATAAAAGTGTTGATAACTCATATGAAGATATTTGTGAGCCAATTTAGAAGGTCACGGTAAATTTAGCAAATTTAATGAAAACTGTAACATCATAGACTAGTAAAGACAAGGCTCCTGTCAGTCTTTTGTGACACACACAAATCACTTTTGTGCTTGGGAATAATTATACTGAAAGAGATTTTATAAATTAAATAAATTAATTATTAATTCTAAATCTCGGAGACAGCCTTGTCAGTTAAAAGACTTAAGACCTGCAAGTGATACTTCAGCTCCACCTCTGAAGATTAACAAGAATGGAACCATTTTGGAAAATAAGTTTTTAATATCCCTGGGGTAACCATTAATAGGATCCTGAGAGCAAGGACAGTTGCTTAGAAAAGAATATCCAAACCATCGGCTGATGGTGTGGGCCTCCAATTATCACAACCCCTGCCTGTTGGCAGTTCTAAGAACAAGTCATCAAAACAAAGGATGTAGAAGAGTAGGAAAGGGAAATTGTAAGTTCATATAAAGTTTATATATTTAAGTTATTAAATAGAAACAAGTAATAAAAGAAAATAAAATTTAGTTTAATGCTATAATTAAAATATTAATCAAATAAGAGTAAGAGTTTAAATACTAAGTAAAATATTAAAATTTACAATAAAGAGAAAAAAGTTAGATTGAATAGAACATAAATTTAATAGTTTTTCTCTTTTTCCTCAGTTTCCCTCTTTGCCATCAACTTGTCTTCTATGTCACTCACTCATTATTCCACCTCGTTAACCCTCGTCGTCGTTAGGACCTCTAGTTTGGATTGCATCTCATTTAATTGATTTTTACTTTCTGCTTGATTAGATCTAAATTCTGCAGTCATGAAGTCTCTTGAGTCCTTTATGCTTTTTTCTAGAGCCACCAGTAGCTGTATAATAGTGCTTCTGAATTGGCTTTCTGACATTGAATTGTAATCCAGATTTTGTAACTCTGTGGGAGAGAGGACTGTTTCTGATTCTTTCTTTTGAGGTGAGGTTTTCCCTCTAGTCATTTTGCTCAGTGCAGAGTGGCCAAAAACAAGTTGTATTGGGAAAAGGAGAAAAAAGAGAGAAGAGAAAGAAGAAAAGAAAAAGAAAAAAAGAGGAAAAAAAGGAAAAAAAGAAAAAAGAAAAAAGGGAGGAGCAAACTGGAATCAAAAAACAAGGGGGAGTATCCTCTGATTCTGTATACTGGAAGTCCCTTGACTTCCCCTGGAACTTTCCAGTGCTGCTTGTTCAAAAATTTGTTTTTCCCCTCTCCATCTAGCTGGTCTTCATGGGGAGGGGCCTGTTGTGCTGTTTTTCAGGTGTTAGCATTTGGGGGAGCTAACCCCCCTGCCTGGTGCAGGGCTCAGTGGGGGCTGTTTACCCCGTGAGGCCCCAGGAGGAACAACCACAGTGGTGGCAGCCAGCTCTGGAGCCCTGGAGTCAGCTCCCGCAGTAACTCTGGAGCTCTCCGTCTGCAGGGCCTGGAGGCTCCGGGAGCGAGGATGCTGATCTGCTCAGCTCGGGGCCACCTGTCGGCAGGAGTGTCCTCGCTGTCCTGGGCTCTCCCGGCCTCTGCCTGTCCCCCGGGGGATTGCCGGATCCTGGGCTGTGTCCCCAATGCCCTGTGCTCCGGGGCCTGCGCTGTTGTTTTCGCGCTCCTGCCGCGCAGCCCCCTCCGCGGAGCTGCCGCCCGAGCCCCTCCGAGCTGCTCCGGGTCCCGCCGGGCGCACTGCAGCCCTATAGGGAGCTTGGCCGCGGGCTGTGGCGCGCTCTTCCCAGGCCGCAGGCGTTTGCTAGTGCCTCAGGGAGCCCCAGGGCATCCTCGCTCCTCCTGGGGTCCTGCTCCAACTCCTGGCGAGGGTCTTTCCTCCCAGGAAGATTGGTGCAGCTCCTGCTTCTCGAGGCGGGGCTCTCCTGTCCTGGGGACTCTCGCCCCGGCCTTAGCCTGGCTCCTGGCGGGGCTGCTCCCCTTGGATGCCTTTTGTTTCTTTATTTCTTTTTTCCCGTCTTCCTACCTTGACAGAAGCGTGAACTCTTCTCACTCTAGCATTCCAGGTGTTCCCTCTTTAAATCTCAAGCCGAATTCGTAGGTTTTCAGGATGATTTGAAAGTTATCTAGGTAATTTGGTGAGGACAGGTGACTTGGGGACCCTACTCTTCGCCATCTTGCCCCGCCCCCCGACAAAATGTTAAGTGAGGTAAGTCAGAGAAAGACAAGTACTGTATGATGTCTCTTATATGCGGAATCTAAAAGAGCTAAACTCATAAACAGAGAGTAAAATGGTGGTTACCAAGGGTGGGGGAAGGGAGGATCAGATAAATGTTGTTTAGGACTACAAACACCCAGTGAGTGGTAAATAAGTCATAGAGATCTAAGCACAGTGTAATGCTTATAGATAGTGCACTATATTCATCAAACTTGCTGAAAGTCTAGAACTTAGTTATTCCAACTCCCTGAAAGGATAATTATGTAATGTGATAGAGGTGCTAAATATCCTTACAATGGCAATGATATTATAATATGTAAATGTATCTAATTTACATGTTGTACACCTTAAATTTATGCATTATTACATGTCAGGTATATTGACTAAAAAATCAAATTATACATATTAAAATGTAATTTTCTGTATCTCCCTATAATACATTAAAATGCCAAAATAATTGCGGAGAGCCAAAAATAAATAGACATTAGAGTGAAAGGGACAAAAAATAAAAAGCTAAAATTGTGAAGCAACAATGTGTTATCCCATTGTAGAAAGAAAGAGTCCACGTTGAAATTAATGAACACAAATCTATTCTACAGCAAATTTAGTTTTTCAAAGTAATTCTGAATATTCCAAAATTCTTAACTGTTGATATTAGGTAATAACCATCACATAAAATGTGACTTCAATTCATATAATTGTTTTAACTTCATGTTAACTATTTTGATTGCTATTTTCAATATTATCAAAAATATTACAATTAACATTTTAGAGAGGTAGTTTTCTGATTACTTCCTTGGAATTATTGGGTCAAATGGTACAAATTATTAAACATCTAAAAATTATATGACCAAACATATTTATAGAAAGGTTGTATCAATTCATGTTTTCACCAGAAGTATGCTCATCTCACTGCATCCTCGCTGACATTGGGTATTATCACAAATTTGATTATTTATTAATTTGCTGGGTAAAGACAGTATTATATTATACACATAATGCACTAGGAACATATATCAATTTTCTGTAATTCTTTAAAACCTGGGTAGTGCAACATTACAAACCTAATATGCACAGTCTTTCAAGGCACTTCAGTAATCTTTATATGTCTAACTAATCAGATTTATAAATGAAATAATTCAGAATCTCATCCGTATTTTAAATCTTACAAGAGATAAATTTTACGCCTAGCAACACAATGATAATAAGAAAACCGTATAGGTTCAACTTATATAAAAGTACCACACAATGGGTAAACACAAACAACTATAAAATCTATATACACAGAACTTCTACTAAACATTTAAAGTTCTAATTCATAAAAGAATTGATCCAAGATTCAAGAATCTTAACACTAAAGTATTGCACTATTTTCTGTCCAAATAGGTAATTTGCTGGGGAATCAGCTTGAACCCTTCAAGGCTTCATTTAAACTTTGCTATTGTTTATTTTTAAGATTTTATTTATTAGAGAGAGAGAGAGAGAGAGCCTGTGCATGCACAGGTGTGCACAAGAGTCAGGGAGGGTTAGAGGGAAAGGGACAAGCAGACTCCAGCTAAGTGGGGAACCCTAAAGGGGAGGTTAGAAGGGGCTCCTGGATGGGCTCTGTGAGGGGGCAAGGGGCTCCATATGGGGTTTCACTGGGGGTTCAATCCCAAGACCCTGAGATCATGACCTCAGCTGAAACCAGATGTTTAACTGACTGAGCCACCTAGGCACCCCAGTTTAAATTTTGTTAGTCCATCCAGGTTTAGATTAGCTTAACCTGGCCATTGCCTTTCTGGGGTTTCCGATAAACACGAGGGGGGTTCAGCAAAATCTTTCCACTCTAGCTACTCAGAACTCTTCAATCAGCATTATGCAACCTCAGCACTGTGCAACCACCAGAATCAGCCTCCTTGTAGCCAGGGCTCTTGTACTCTGGGTGTGCAAAACTTAGTCAAACTAAGACAAAATTTAGCCAAAGCCATAAAGGAAACACTAAACATATTAACTTTCAAGATCCCTTCAATGAGCAGCTCCTTCCTCTCCGATACTCTACTATCTTCCCAGATAGAAAGCTGAGGGATCATAAGCTCACCATGGGTGTTTCTCTTCCCCTTCATGAGAAATAAATATTTTTGGAGATATTTGTGGTCTGTGATCTGAGCATTCCTTCTATTACAATAGCCCCCCCCCCCCGAATTTACTCCAATAATCCTTTTCAACAAAGTCTCTCCTTACTTCAGAAAATAATTAATCAAATATTTTCAGATCTACCCTTAATGATGGCAAGCGTAGATCAGAACGACATTGTACTGTTATTTCTGTGAACTAGTACCAGAGGAAATGGTTAAGAATATATGGCTCCAGGTAACACTATTTACATATGGAACTCCCATGCAAGGCCATGAAAGGCTGAGTGGGAGAGCAATCAAGAGCTCAGAATCTAAATCAAAAAGTATAGATTCAAATTCTCACTCTCTGACTTCTTTCTACCTAAACCTGGGAAAGTTACATCACCTCTTTAAATCTCAATTTCGTCATCCATAAAATTAGACCATGTGAAATAAGTAAGGTGTGTAAAGGACTAAACATCATCCTGGTACAGGGCAAGTACTCAAGCAATGTTAGCCACTGTAGCAGGTTTCTATTGCTGTCAAATCACCACAAATTGAGTTATTTAAAAAGACACAAATTTACTTAGTTCTACAGTTAGAAGTCTGACACAGGTCTCACCGAGCTGTATCCAAGGTGTTGGCAAAAATGTGTCCCTTTTCTGGGGGCTTTAAGGGAAACCTGTTTCCTTGCCTTTTCTAGCTTCCAAGGGCTGGCTGCATTCCTTCATCAGTGGCCCTATTCCACTACCTTCAAATCCACCGATGGCTCTTGGGTCCCTCTCATACTGCTTTGGCTCTCTGCAGCTGAGAAATACTCTCCGCATCTAAGGATTCATGTGATTAACTTGGGTCTCTAATTCTAATCCAGGTTGAACTTCCCATCTGAAGGTCCTAACCTTCATGTCCCTATCTCAAAGTGCTTTTGCCATGTAAGGTAATGTATTCACAGTCTCTGGGATCAAAATATTGAGATTTTGTGGGGGTAATTATTCTGTCTACTACAGCTGAGATTATTATTGTTTCTTCAGCACAATGGCTGCAAACTTTAATCAAAATAACCCATCATTATGCTTAACGTCAGCATTGATCTGCCATCTAAAACACTAGCACCAAAAAGGAACAACAACAACAACAACAACAACAACAACAACAAAACACTCCAAAATGAGAACGTGGTCTTTGACAAGAAAGAAGAAAGAAAGAATGAACTTATAGGAGTAAGGAGTGTCAATTAAATTTTCTTAATTTCCATCCCTCATTTATTCTGAAGTAACCAAAGTCCTTGGGGGTGATATCCTTCTCATTTCGTTACTCAGTCTTAGGACTCCTTTTTTTTTTTTTTTTTTTTTTTTTTTTTTTAGTAACTCTATTTTTTATTGAGGTGTAACTGACATAACATCATATTAGCTTCATGGTATACAATATGATGATTCAATATTTGTATACTTTGAGAAATGATCACCAATAGTAAATTTGTATTGAGACAATGTTTTACAATAATTACTGAATTTGATTTCCGTTATTAAATGCATGTCAACAGGCTAATCACAAATAAGGTACACTTCTGAGTCAGATCACAATGAACTAATTTGTTTTATCATCAGTTGATTGACTTTATTTCTTCAAGTTCTTTTTTATTAACATTTACATTTTGGTAGTATACTTTGTTCATCTCTTCTGTTTTCAGTGATTTTAGTGGTGTATGAAAAATTAATGAATACTGCAAATTTTTGGTGAGACACTGCTGAACAGGAGCTGAATAACTTGGAACTGGACAGAATTTGGGTAGTAGCACCCCAGGAGGGGCCTGAGAGGAATAAAATATTCTCCTTTGGTGTTTTTTCTGAACCATTCGAAGTCTTCAACCAAATCCATTTGGAATTAAAATAAGCTGCAGCAAATGGTGAGTCACACAGCACTTGTCACCATGTCACCTTGCAAAAGAAGTCTTTTAGAGACAGCAAAGAGACCAACTTCCTTTTCATACCAATGATGACAGCTGGGTATATATACCCAGGTCAAGGCTGGGGCCTGTGGAGCAGAAGATTATATTACCACCACTTGTGGGGGGGGGGCACTGTTACATCTATAATGCTGAATATCTTTGGAGCCTCATACTTTTAAATGCACTATTTTAGAGTTAGAGCCTTCTCTTCTCTAGTAGCTTCTCTTTGGAAGGAAACCTGCATAAGAATAAACTCCCTTACATAATCCTAAAACATGAATGGGTGTATAATGAAGCCTCACACTCTGTGCTTAGGTTTTCTTTTGGTAATAATGTTGACACAGTTTGTCCTTTAAGCACCCTATTTATATAATTATAAATCAATATACAGTTGCATTTAAAAATATGTATGTTCTCTCTTCTAGTTCTTTTCTCACTCTGAGAGTGACATTGAAACATTTAAAATATTCTGCAAATAAAAGAAAGTTCATCCTTATGTTGTTGTGTCACATGCTGAAAACTTAAGTATATGAGCCCCCACCTTTGCTGAGCAGCCTTAGTTGCTACTACTTGGATCAATAGACCTAAAGTATATTCTGATACCTGATTCAGGTCCAAGGGTCTAGGCAACAATATCTACATGGTGTAAAGATAAAAATGGAAAATAAGGAACAAAGTGATAATAGAAGGCTCTGAGAGGCAAGGACCCCAGAAATCAAGAACAAGATTCTAATCTTGAAAGTAATGAGACAGAAAAACATTCCCACAGCAAAGACATGTCAGAAAATGCACCTACAGCATGGCTGAAAGTTGTAACCTAGCATTTTAAATATAGTTTAGTGGAATATAACCTAATGGCATAAATACCTGAAAAGCAATCATCTTTGTACTTAGTCATCATATTGTTTGTGATAATATAATTATTGGTCTGAAATTGTTGGATGCAGGAGAATAAAACAATAAGAATGAAAAAAATAAGAATAAGTAGAATTAGTACATTTTATATCTCTTGATACATTTTTAATGGTTCATTTCATATGCATATTACATACATTCCATTTTTCTAGACAAAAATATAGGTAGAGAAATTAGTACCAATTTAATTATATTCTATAGTACACTGTGAATCATGTGGGTCAGTGGCATTATAAATACACTAAAACCATTTAACCTCACAAGTATCGGTCGGAGCAGCATGGAAAAAGTTACTGTATTCTGAGAAAACATATCTGCACCAATTGTATGAAACTTCCCTTCAGTGTTACCTTCTTTCACCTAAATTATGTCTCAGTTTTGAGTATAATCCTAAACTGGAGGGAAAAGTGCAATCAACACATATTTTTCAAAATGTGAGATTGTAAATATGCTGGAATAAAATTGAACATCTGAAATATTATACCACAATCATGGTTTGCTCTGCTTTTTGCTTCTAAGCGCTTACAACTTTGAATATTAAGATTTTACTATCTTACTTAGAATGGCTGTTAGCTAAATATAAGTCTTAGAAATAGAAACTCTGTTGCAGTCAGATTTCAGTGTGATTTCTATGTCCTCTTTACTTTCTTGGGCATATGACTTTTTATTCTTATTTGGCTGACATTTGGAGGTTTAGGGGTTTTTTCCCCTCATGGCCTCAAGGGTTTTTCTCATGTCATAAGACAAAATTCTGACTTTATACATATAAATAAAATAATATGAGATCTGGAATACAGAGAGAAGCATAATGCTCTGCAGGGTATCGACATAATCTTTCTTCCAGGAAAAATCTCTTTCAGATGTGACCAAAATCGGAAACATATTCCCCTTTGTCAGATAACACTACTTTGTTAGATGAATGAGAAGTAACATTCAGGTTAACCCAAGGGTAAGGACAGCAAAAGGCAAGCCCGAGGACCTGCATGAGCTCAGCCAGGTTGCTCCTTCCTGGCTGTACTTCAGAAAGCCAGGGACAATTAGAGCCATGAGGACCCATAGAGATGAACCCTTACATTTTCCAGATGAGAGAACCTAGACCCAGAAAGGCTGAATCACTTGTCCAAGCTTCTGGAATGAGAACAGAGGTCTCTGTGATCTTATTCCAGTGTTCCTTGCACCAAACCATTGTGCTTTCCATATTTCCAAACTTGGCTTTTTTCTATGTCTTACATAAGGAAATAACATTAAAATTGAGTCAGGAGGCTAGTGATTAGAATATGCACATTTATTTGCCCACTACATGTGACATTTTAGGGCATTGTTTATGCCGAAGTAAAGCAAAAAAAAAATATTAGGATCAAAAAGTGATACATTTATTTACATTTTGGTGTGGGATAAATTGAGTCCTATGATTATAGGATTCACCATAAGATAAAACCCTTCCTTATGAGTTTAGTCTAATTCACCTACCCTGAAGTGCAGCAATACAAGTGCAATTGCTTAAATTTGGCTCACAGTAGCTATTACTCTCTAATACATACATTAACGTTATTTAAATATATACATGTTTACTTATGAATGTCCTATAATTTCCAAATTTATGAAAAAGACCCTTATCCCTATGTCATAACCTAGAGCACTCTAGTCAGGGTTCTGCATAGAATTCACAAACTCTTGTTACAAAGCAGTATGCCACTAAAACCCAACCCACAAACATGTTCTCAATAAAGGTCCATAAAAAATAGATTAATAGCCATCTGGGAATTTTTGAATAAAGACAATTTCTGGTGTGATGACAATATTTGCTTATCACCTCTGTCTTTCAAAATGTTGCCTTGGTTCAATGAAATTGGCCTTCCACCCAGAGACTCTCATGATGATTGCTGAGTTCCGGTGCTAGATGCTGCATTGATTATTTTTTTCAGTTGCAAAACATGTTGAAATTGGAGTGGCGCATTCTTTGTTTCCAGAGAATTTAATACACAATCACAGCTTTTTATTCTAAGAATGTATTACTTCCAAAACCTTGAAAATCTTTGTATATTAAGCATTCCCCCATGGGAAATTCTTGCAAACTAGTATTTATATGTAATTAAGCCTGTGGTCTATACTGAAAAAAACTCATAGCTAAAATAGGCAGTATGGGGCACCTGAGTGGCTCAGTCAGTTGGGCGTCTGCCTTCAGCTCAGGTCTTGATCTCAGGGTCCTGGGATTGAACCCCATGTCAGGATTCCTCTCAGTGGAGAGTCTGCTTCTCCCTCTCCCTCTACTTCTGCTTCTGCTCATGCTCTCTCATTCACTCTCTCTCAAATTAAATAAGATATATATAAATAATAGTGAAAGGGAATAGAAGGGAAGGGAGAAGAAATGGGTAGGAAATATCAGAAAGGGAGACAGAACATAAAGACTACTAACTCTGGGAAATGAACGAGGGGTGGTGGAAGGGGAGGAGGGCGGGGGGTGGGGGTGAATGGGTGACGGGCACTGAGGGGGGCACTTGACGGGATGAGCACTGGGTGTTATTCTGCATGTTGGCAAATTGAACACCAATAAAAAATAAATTTATTATTAAAAAATAAATAAATAAATAAATAAATATTTAATTTAACCATAAAAAATAAGATAGGTGGTAGAAATGATGGGTTATATAAGTAGATATTGCAAAAACAAAGTTGTTCTTTACAGTAAGTGGAAAAATTTGTGTTTATTTGTATACATATTTTTAATATCCTTCAACAGTATAATCTTATCTTTCTTATGGTTCCTACATTCCTTTTAGCATACTTATATGCAGAAAATATAATTCATACAGACCATAAAAATTGTTTTAACATATTTTATCTTAATTTTATCTTCCCACTAAAAACTCAAATATTTTTGATGATAAGAATAGTTTTGCAATCATTCAGAACAATTTGCCCCCAATCAATAACTGATCTAGAGATCAAATTATTAGATTTAACTTTAGAAATTCACATTATTTTAAATAAGGTTTGACTTCTTGTTTTTGAATACACAATAACAACTTGATAAACAGAAAAGCAGAACAGAATGAAAATGGTGGTAGCAAGATAGCTTGGCAGCAAATATCAATTCTCCCTTGTTAAGTCCTTTGAGCATCACAACCAATAACACATACCTAAAATCTAACTTTGAATGAACGTCAACAGACTATAAATGCATTAAAATATTTACTAAAATATTTTGAGTAAATATTTTAAGTTTTGAGTAAAGAAATGAGTGATGTACATGGTCTGGAAATGTGATCTAGATCATTACAAAGTTAGGTTAAGGGCATCCATAATGACATTCCATACTTTTATCTTCATAAAGCCAAATCTATACCTAATTTTCAATTCCTTCCTAAATTAATAGCTGTGGTTGGCCATCTCTGATGCAAAAGATTTTGGAACAG
Organism: Canis lupus baileyi; assembly: GCF_048164855.1. Taxonomy (NCBI): domain Eukaryota; kingdom Metazoa; phylum Chordata; class Mammalia; order Carnivora; family Canidae; genus Canis; species Canis lupus. Next base: position 24,599,738 of record NC_132857.1, on the reverse strand, counting down.
AAAATATGTTATTAGTCCCTATAAGTAATAGAGATCTTTGTGAAGAAACTTAGGTCATATGGTATAGTAGGTGTAAACAGGACAATCATTTCTCATCTATCTACACAGGAAACATGAATTACTAGGGTCTCCTCACATAAAACTGTTTAAAAGAATTCAGACTGACACATTTTTGTAATTAACTATTAACAAATTGTTGCTTGAGTTAAAATAATTTCTGAGGGAAAAAATGGCCTTAAATATACACTCTAAAAACTTGAAAATATCTAATACTCTAAAGAGTATTAGGTAAGTGCTATTTTACTTTTTAATATTGTATAGGTGATCCAAATCCAGTTGTTTTCTCCCAATTTTTTATTCTAAGTTTTAGGAGGGATATACATTTTCACTGTTGTATCTTGGGTAGGAGGAAGAGTCTTAGGAAATTTTGTTCAGACCAAAAACAAATATCCATTTCATCCACTATATATTTTCTTTTCTGTTTCTACTTTTTTTTGGAGGGAGGACTGGCATAATTTACTGTACTTACAGTGAAACGTTTTGTAAGTTTTCCAGATATAGGCATACATTTGGGACATGTCCAGGTATTCAGTCAAATTCACATACAAAAGTAACTTTTATATTTAAAGATATCACTATTGATGGTATAACTTTCACACACTAAAGAAACAAGGGATTTGTTACATTTATTTATTTTTTTATTGGTGTTCAATTTACTAACATACAGAATAACCCCCAGTGCCCATCACCCATTCACTCCCACCCCCTGCCCTCCTCCCCTTCTACCACCCCTAGTTCATTTCCCAGAGTTAGCAGTCTTTACGTTCTGTCTCCCTTTCTGATATTTCCCACACATTTCTTCTCCCTTCCCTTCTATTCCCTTTCACTATTATTTATATTCCCCAAATGAATGAGAACATATAATGTTTGTCCTTCTCCGACTGACTTACTTCACTCAGCATAATACCCTCCAGTTCCATCCACGTTGAAGCAAATGGTGGGTATTTGTCATTTCTAATGGCTGAGTAATATTCCATTGTATACATAAACCACATCTTCTTTTATTTACTTTAAAACTCAGTTGTTGGGGTGCCTGGGTGGCTCAGTTGTTGAGCATATGCTTTTGGCTCAGGTTGTGATCCGAGGGTCCTGGGATCAAGTTCTGCATCAGGCTACTGCAGGGAAACTTCTCCCTCTGCCTCTGTCTATGCCTCTGTGTGTGTGTGTTTCTCATGAATAAATAAATAGAATCTTTAAATAATAAATCTCAGTTGTTACTCTACATATTATTGCTTTTAAATTATTTTATATTCATAGTTTTTAGCTTTCGCTTTTCTGTATTTTTATACATCTATCAAGATAGTTATGGTGCTAAAGTGCTTCCCAGATAAACTAATAAATCTCTCTACCAAACTACTCTTGGTTGAGGACAAAATATGCCTCTTATTTGACTTTGTCTATCCCAAGCAAAAAACTTGGTATATAGTAAACACGAGTAATAATTGTTGGGTTAACTAAGTGTAACTACTTAAGGTGACTTAATAGACTTCTACAAATTTACATCAAACAGGCCACCTGCAGTGATATTTCTGGTTACTCTAGAATCTGTGAGGATGATTGAGTTGACTATATCAATTGTGAGAAAGTGTGGAGCTTGGGGGGAATTACCTCTATTTTTTCACACAAGTGAAATCTTGTAAAAGATGGTAATGTTGAACAAAAAATGAAAGAATCACAAAAGAATCACACAAGAGTTATTGGGATATTGGTAGAAACAGGGTGGTGGACACAGTTCCACAGTAGCCAGCTTCAGGTCAGTTGTTTGAAGGCTGTGTATACCTTAGGTAATTTTTCAGTGTTGGCTGAACAACATTCTTTCTTCCTCCCTTCCTCCCTCAACAAGTTCAGTCATTCCATTTTCACCCCAGATGCCTGATTCCTTTAAGGAGTTGGAGAATGAGAGGCAAAGAGCAAGAGCTAGGGCAATCACTTCAATTTGTCATTCCTGAGGCCCATCTGAGGGCAACTGCCAATGGAAAAAGGGAGGATGAATTAAAATGTAGTGAAAAGGTTTTGTCTGTGAATCAAACTCTTGATTCAACAGAGTATTAAACTGTCTTAGTCTCATGACAGTACATTCTATCACATAATCAGAACTAAGTTGATCCCAACCCCTCTTGTTTGGGTAGGACAAGGAGCAGTCTCCTTACATTCTGAAACCTAATTTCCTATTCTGTGAACTCCCTTTGTGTCCACAAGGGAGAGCATTCATCATCTTTTTTTTCCTAGTTGGGAAAGATGCAGATTCTGTGAGTGGCATGGTCCTAGCAGCCCCATCAAGTTATGCCACTCAGAGACCTCATGAATACACACACAATAGAAGGAGCATCTCCTTTCAATCCCAGAAGATGGATGTCAAAATCTGTGCTTCCCACAAGCTGAGTTTTCTTTCATTCCTCAGTTGTTAAACATAATGGCTTGTCATGGAACTTTCTAAATTAACTATTTCCATTGGAAATTCTGTTTATTTTCATGATTTTTAAAATAGAGAAATTTTCAGTTAAGCGAGAAAAAAATCATAGGTAATTAAAAGTAAGCTTAAAGTTAGAACAAGTTTACATATTTTTTCTCTCTCTGCCACAGATCTTAACTTCCCAACCTTGTCTTTCTGCATACCACTTAAGCCAGCAAGTTACTGAGTTTTGAGCAACCCATCATTGCATAGCTTGATGACAATCTTTCTATAAGTTTTATTTTCTCAGTATAGAGTCTGCACATGCATTTTATCCTTTGTTATGCCTTATTAAGTATACATAATCTCGTCCCTAGTGTATATACGACCATTTACTTCCTAAGAAGAAGCTGTGTTCTTTCACAAATGAAGCCCAGTTCATATCTTTCATTGTAAAGTTTTATGTATTGATGTTTTTAAAAACTATTTGAGCAGAAAATGCCTTCCTTTACATTTCCAGCCAGGACAGTGCATCTAGCTTCTGTTCCTCTCACAGAGTGCATCTCCAAGGGCACCACTGGATGGAAAATGCTAGCAGGTGCACATGCTTTTTTTTTTTTTTTTGGATGGTGGTTTCTTTTTCTTTTTAAGTAGGTGTACAATGTGATCTGTTGTAGAAAACAAAAGGGGTGGGGGGAAAAGAAACTAAGCATCTTTTCTTTTTTTTAGATGGGCCACAAGCATCCTTCTTGCCTGTGCTTTTGGTTACTAGTTCAGCTTTTCTTCCAGGCGTTAGCAGTAGGTCATCAGAGTTGGTGATGTGTGTGAGATGCCTTACAGAGTCCCCCCCCCATCCACTGCACTTCAAACTCAAATAAAAATTGGAATAGTAAAGCCAGAAGAAATGTGCAAAATGAAATGGCCAAAACTGTTTTTTAAGCATCTGGTGCTAAAAAATTTATTGTGCAGATCAACTTTTACAATTCACCCCCTGTTTTTCTTTCCCTTTTGCTTCATACACAAAAGTTCATCATTTAGTTTATAAAGCATTATTTTAAAAAAACATTATTTTGAGGTGAGCCATCTTATTTTGATCATGGCACATGGAAAAGGTAGACCAAGGATTGATAACCTCACCAAAGATATTGGTATCCTGGTACAAAACCAAGGATTTATTTTATTAACTTTTCATACAATGCCAATGCCAAAAATACTTATAGATAGATGTTAAAGATATGTCTCTAATGCTACTGATTAAAAACAAACATAGCAGTAGTGAGAATGTGGAAAAATTAGAATTTTCTTACCTTGTTGATGGGAGTATAAAATGGCACACTATCTTTTGAAAACGGTTTGGTAGTTCTTCAAAATGCTAAGCAAAGAGCTACATGACCTTGTAATTCTATTCTTAGGTACAACCATACCTTGTCTTATTTCACGCCACATTATTGCCCTTCGCAGATACTGTGTTTTTTCAAACTGAAGGTATGTGGCAACCCTATGGCAAAAAAATCTATTGCTGCCATTTTTCTAATAGTATTTACTCACTTCATGTCTCTGTGCCACATTTTGGTAATTCATACAATATTTTAATTTTTTCAATTATTATTATATTTGTTACAGTGATCTGTGATCAGTGATTACAATTCACTGAAAGCTCAGATCATGGCTAACATTTTTTAGTAATGATATATTTTTAAATCAAAAATTTAGTATATAAAGTGTTTGTTATGATAAATGATCCATGTTATGAGAAATGATTTCCCAGAAATAAGGAAAAGCTATATGCATAGAAGTGGTAAACAATATGTGGAGTCTATTCATGAATTATTATTAATTATTATTATTATTATTATTTCCACAAATAATTAATTGATTAACACAATTAGATGCCTTGAGAGACAGTACAGTACATCTCTCATGATTTACTATTAGTTTTAATACTGGTAAAAAATAAAAAGGACTAACTGACATATCCAAGATTTCAACATTTACCTACTGATATTAACTATAATTTTAGTAAAATCTTTGAAAAATTGCAACATGAAATGATGAAATTATAGAAAAGTCCTAAACAGCATATTCACCAGCTGTCTTATTGGACAGTTTGCAGAAGTTTCAAGGATTTATATTTCAACCCACAAGGATTTTTTTTTTATGATTCATCAAGGGAAACCACATAGACTACTATTTCATTTTAATGTGGAAGTCATTTAACCATTTCATGTAAAATAACAAAATCATAATTAATTTTAGCTAATACTTATTGGCACTCAGCATGTGCCAGGTACTGTGCTAGATACCTTATCTTATTTTTAAAAAACTACTGGTACTTTATGGTCTCATTTTATTTTATTTTATTTTATTTTATTTTTATTTTTTTTTCATTTATTTATGATAGTCACACAGAGAGAGAGAGAGAGAGAGGCAGAGACATAGGCAGAGGGAGAAGCAGGCTCCATGCACCGGGAGCCTGACGTGGGATTCGATCCCGGGTCTCCAGGATCGTGCCCTGGGCCAAAGGCAGGCGCTAAACCGCTGCGCCACCCAGGGATCCCTATGGTCTCATTTTATTATCCCCATTTCAGGGATGAGAAGATTAACAAATTCATCCAAGATGAAAAACTAAATCCATAGAATGGCAGGGATTGCCTTCAGCCCTACTACAAAAAATTTGCTTGAGGAAAGGCACTAAAAATGCCTTACTCTTCTTTTAATGAAATAATGCTATATCAGATCCCCAAGGAGATTAAACTTAAAAGGAGAAAAATGAGAGTTGGTAAGACATAACTCTGTGCTACATACAGAGCTACTTGCTGTGTACTTACTGTCACTTCCCTGACCAGGGACTTCCAAATTCTCTTGTCAAGATCCATAGCATAAAATACAAATTATGTTTGATGCTATATAGTCATACACTTGCTCACACACACATATACTTTCTATTAACTGAAGCAAGTTTTAAACTGCAATACTTAGCCTTACTTAGATTATGCTTCCTGATAACATTACATTCTATTATATCTCATTAAGAAATGTTTGTCAAGCCTAACTTAAATCAACTTCATGATTTTATGGCCATAACTTGAAAAACTGCTCATGTGAAATTCAGAGGGCTTTGCATCTACTTTGAAAAGGACATTTGAGGGGTGCCTGAGTGGCTCAGTCTGTTAAGTGTCTGCCTTTGGCTCAGACCATGATCCCAGGGTCCTGGAATAGGGTTCCGGACTCTCTGCTCAGTGGGGAGCCTGATTCTACTTCTCCCTCTGCCACTCCCCCTGTCTGTGCTTTCTTTCTCTGTGTCAAATAAATACATAATTCTTTTTTAAAAAGAAAGGACATTTGGTAATATTCTTTCCTATTAATGATGCTTTTTCTTCTTGTCAGAAGTAAATGAATAAAGAGTGAAGTGTATGGAGTCTTTAGAAAATATTTTTAAATATTTTTAAAAGGTAAAATAAGAGACTTGGCTGTAATCTTTTTGCCTGGTGTCCAAGATATTATGTCAGAGGTCATACAAACAAAGCAAATGCATCCCAACCTAACACACAGATATGATGGTATCACTCTCCAGTTTAAAATCCTTCAATTTTTTTTCCCCTATAGCCTTTAAAATAATATTTAAACTCTGTTATGGAAACATGGGGCCCTTATGTTCTATTTTCTAGCTACATGCCTATCTTCATCCCCCTTATACCTTAACCACCATTCAACTAAATAACTACCAGCTCCTACAAGAGATCCCACATGCTATCTTTTCACATGCTCTTTCATCTCTGTGGAATGTTATCCTTCAAAACTCAGTTCAAATGCCATCTATCCAATGAAAATATCTTTAAATTCTCCCAATCTCTCTCTCCATACATATTTCATATGATATAATCATTTGTCTGAAATATTACCTTTTTAGGGTGCCTGGATGGCTCAGTCAGTTAGGTGGTCTGCCTTCTGTTCAGGTCATGATCCCAGGGTCTTGGGATGGAACCCCATGTCAGGTTCCCTGCTGGAGGAGAGTATGCTTCTCCTTCTCCCTCTGCCCCTCCCCCTGCTTGTGCTCCCTCTCTATATATCATTGTCTCTCAAATAAGTGAATAAAACCTTCAGAAAAAAAAATGAATATATTACCTTCTCAGCTTTAAATTTATAAAAGAAGGGCAGTAGATCATCTTTGACCTGGAATATCTTTTTGAAGGAAATATAATTCCAAAATTTAAATATCAACTAAATCTATGTATTTATAATGATAGAGTGAGGACTTCGTACGTCCATTTCTTTAGGTTTTTATATTTCATTACCATTTTAATTGGTGGGATGGAAAATATTCCAGTTCAATTTATATCTTTTCAGTCATGGCCTACCAACAGCAAGTAGAGAAATAAGAGCAACCACAATTCACAACTTGCCACAGAGACTTCTGTGTATGGATTCATTCATTATCAACTCTACCTTAACATACAGATGGACTGTTTGAAACTCAAGAGATCAATCAATCACCAAGGACCAGGATCTATTGAGCAAATTGCCTCTCAATAATTACCAAGAGGTGACTTTAGAAATAGGAGCATGCAAAAATAATCCTTTTATGATAATGCTTTTGTTTACGTGCTATAATGAATTTTGCTGCTGGCCTGCCTGCATGCCATTACCAGCTGGTTAAAAGCAGGTTCCATCACTCTGAGTGTTGGCTGTTTATTGCTCATAACTACCCCTTCTTGGTAGAATTTCCCTTGGTTGAACAGAAGCCACCTCACCGAGGATGTTATATTTCCATGTATGCTGATGCAGCCTGCAGCCAGCTAATAATTTACTGATTTGAGATTACAAAAGTTGCTTCCCTTTTCCCTAAAGCTGAATAATCTCTGTGGTGTAATTCATCCTCCAATGCTCCCGGAGACCGACCATGTCTTTACTTTGCTTCTTCCTCTAGCCAGTTCTTTTTTCAGGTTTTTATTTACATTCCAGTTAGTTAACATACAGTGTAGCATTTGTTTCAGGACCCCTATCCAGTGCTACTTCCCTTGTTGCTTGTGTCCTGAGAACATTCTCTTAATGAGTGACATGCACCCAAATTCTTAGGCTCTACTTCAGAGAAACCCAAATGAAGAAATGTTTCTGAGCAGTTACTGGATAAATAAATTGGTATGTTTTCCAATATTCCTGAAAAAATAGATTTCATTCTACTATAGTATGTATACTAAAAGATTTGTGTTGTGATTTTCTTTAATAAGATTTCCCTTTACATGTACAATATAACTCTATTTTTATGAAATGGTCTTTGGTCTACTATAAAGCTCCCCCATAGTATAAGTTAGTTGTCAGGGTAAAGGGAAACCAACTGCCCTTTCTAAAGGCCGTGTAACATCTTATAATCATCAAATAAATTAGATAGAGAAGTGAATATGTTTCCATTACATATATCTTTGTCCTCATGCTCATAATGACACAAGTTCCTAAAGTATAATTACCCACCAACTGCCCAGCACCATAAAAGGATGTAAGGTGTTCCTATTTAAAAACAAACAAACAAACAAACAAACAAACAAAGACAGAGATATATCTCTGCTTTCAAAGAGCTTATGCAATTCTATGTCTTATATTTTGTTTTTTTTTCTTATATTTTGTTTTTTAAAATGCTTTTTTGAAAACAATATTAATAAGAATAAATATCCAGTTACTATTCTAAACTTTATTTCTTTTAGTCGTAACCTCTGTCCTTTGGCTAAAAGATGAAATCAGAGCACACTTTTTCCTTTTTCACACTTGCTGCAATATACTACTCTTATAAGGTGTAATATTTGCAGAACACCCCCAGGAGTTTAGTGTGAACAGAACACTGGTGCAGGCTGCTTAAATTCTAGTAGCAAAATTGGCTCTTCAGTTTAAGGGACAAAGTTAGGCATACCCATCACACAGCCAAATTATGGTGTATTAATGATCTCTTTAGTCTCCAAGAGCCTTCTATACTGAAAATGGCACAATGTTGCTAAAAGACAACTATAAAACATAGAACTTTTTTTAAGATTTATTTATTTATATTAGAGAGAGTGGGTGTGAGCAGAGGGAGGGGTAGGGGAAGAGAGAAACTCCTCAAGTAGGCTTTCTGGTGAATGAGGAGCCCTACTGGTGTCTCACCCAGTAACTAGTCATTTAAGTTAACCACTGAAATGACTGAGCCACCCAGATGCTCCAAAATATAAAACTGTTTTATTTATTTTTAAAATATTTTTATTTATTTATTCATGAGACACACACACACAGAGAGAGAGAGAGAGAGGCAGAGGCACAGGCAGAGGGAGAAGCAGGCCCCATGCAGGGAGCCTGACGTAGGACTTGATCCCGGTCTCCAGGATCATGCCCTGGGCCAAAGGCAGGCACCAAAGCGTTGAGCCACCCGAGCTGCCCAAAACTGTTTTAAATTAACACAGATATTTAGGCAATTTATGATAATATTAATCCACAAATTAATTGTAGATTATACCTTCTGGATATTTATTTTATGAACTTAGATCAGGGAATCCCCATAGGCATCATACAAGAAACTGTTTTCTGAAATACTGGTGCTTCTGCATGTGAACATTCATCCATATCCTGGTAAAAGTTGAAGTTGCACAGGTGTTTTCATTTGTAAAGACTCAGAAGATAATACACTGTAGATTTCTGAATTACATTACATGCAAGTTTTACTTTTAAAAAGGCTCTAAGAAGATACTGAATGATAGATAATGATATATATGTTGAAATATTTAGTAAAAAGGTGTATTTTGAAATAAGTAAAGAAGAACTGAGTAGAGAACAGAAGGATGGCTAGGGTGATAGATGTGTAACAAAGCATATATAAGAAAATGTTAATTGCAGAATTTATGCAGTTATTATGAGGAGGTTCATATACAATTCTCTCAACTTTTTTTCTGTGCTTAAACATTTTTATAATAACATATTAGGGGAACTTTTTGTCTTAAGCAAATGGAAATTGTGTTATGTTCCAGTACATTGAGTTAAAATCTTCTTTTAAAAGCACAGATTTTACCTCTGAAAATTAAAGTTAATCATGTCAGAACACTGTCTTGGAATATTTGGAAAATGACTTCAACATTTTCTAACTAATCTATTCATTTCAGCTTTGAACCAGAATTAAATTGAATGACTTTTTAAAAGAGTAATTTGTATGGCCCTGGTAAAATATAACTTAAAAACAAAATGAGACATAAAAATAATTTTACATAGCTTTAACAAGTATATTTTTATAACAGGGCTGATATATTTACTCTGACATTATTGTTTTTGTCTTTTATTATAGGATAAATAAAGTGAGTAATTACGCTTATGACATTGAAGACTCATACTTTTCCAATGTGAGAGCAGAATATGTATACTTAAGATCTATGAGATTAATTAAAATTTCATAATCCTGAAAGTGAACTGGAAAAATATTAAACTAATGCTTCATTTTAATCAACTAAAGAAGTCCACTTATCTTCTAGATCTATCTACTGATTAGTCCTAGAAATATTAAACAAAATAATAGCAGGAAGCACCACTGGAGTTATAAATTTGGTTTCTAAATGCCATCACTCACTAAAAGCAACAAGAACGTCTTGGAGAAATGGGCTTTCAAGTTGTGGGTAGATAATATACATCATTAGTGAAGAGCATCTCGTCATACTATAAAGCAAAGTAGCTTTCATATCCCACGAGAGTCACATCCATGAGATCCAGGAAGCAGCTTGAGGAGACATCCACTATCCAAACATAAAATTATTTAGGCATTAATAGTGCTGATGACTACAATGAAGAGAAGCACACCTGATATCTTTACATACATGCATTTATGGTGATACTGAAACATTTAGTCAATAGAATAGACAACAACATGGATTAGAACAAAAAGAATTTTAGTGCCACTGTTATATAGTTCAAGGACTTAAAGAAAAATATTATCATAAGAGTCAACAGATGTGGGATCTCAGCAGAGATTAAAATTTAAAAATAAAATTTAGAACTTAAAAACATAATACCTGAAATGAAAATTTTATTAGCTTGGGGAGAAACAGATATTACCTCCCAAAGTCAATTCTTTAAGGTCAGTTTTGATGGATGATAGGACACCAATTCATTACTTAAGCAAACTGGTATATAAAATAGTAACTGATGAAAATAAAATGGTAAATAAAAAGAATTGAAGATTTATCATGCCTTTTTTTCTACAATAGTACCTCGGGGTAACCAAAAAAGTAATAAGGGGAAGTTTCTCTTTATAGAAGTTTTCTTTTTAATACATAAATTTAATACAAAAATAATAATACAATAGCTTGATATATCAATCTCCAATTAAAGAATGAATCTCAGAAGTTATTATCCTGGGTGCTATTATCAGTCTGGATTCAGCCAGGAAACAGAGTTAATTCAGCATTGTAGAAATAAGAGGCTTAATATAGGAATTCCTGCTTATATTAATGTAAACATAAGCAAGAAGAATAAAGGTCTAGAAGGTTGTATCCAGGGAATCGGAGAAACTATTATAAATTACATCAGCCTAAAAGCACTGATGTAGTAGGGGAAGTGGGAGCTTATGAAGACGTCCAAGAAATTGCTGCATGAAGTACAAGCTCAGGAGAGATCTGCGATGGTGCAATGTCTGGATACTATGATTACTAAGATCATTATGGAAATCTCCGTGTCCGGCTGCCAAAATTGCCATGAATGACTTTTGTTTTACCTTCATCTTCCAAATCATGCAGGAGTTTTTCTCATTTACAAACCTTATGAGGAATCATTCAGGGAATGGGGTTCTGGAAAATAAGGTTTCCAGCTTTCAAAAATGCAGTTATGCTTCCAAGTTAACAAGAGGCAATGCAAGACAGATGCTAATATCACAAAAAGAAAGAGAACTGGAAATCATTTTTGTTTTGTTTGAAAAAAAACACATTGCTGTCAATGAAATATTCTTCTCTTTAAAAGAAAATACCGAACAATCCCTTAGACTTTCACTTTGTATCATAACTCCTAGGAATAAATGTAATAGAAGGCATCCTAAAACTTTCCACTTAAATTTATAAAACATCTGGATGTGACCTCTTAGGCATGCATACTGTTGGCATGAGGGACCTCAGATTATAAGGAAGCCTCAAAAAACTATTAGGTCTTGGATGGCATTGAAAAGTCATTCTAGGGGGATCCCCGGGTGGCTCAGCGGGGGATCCCTGGCTGCCTCAGCAGTTTAGCGCCCTCCTTCGGCCCTGGACATGATCCTGGAGTCCCGGGATCGAGTCCGCATCAGGCTCCCTGCATGATACCTGCTTCTCCCTCTGCCTGTGTCTATGCCTTTCTCTCTCTCTCTGTGTGTGTGTCTCTCATGAATGAATAAATAAAATCTAAAAAAAAGAAAAGTCCTTCTAGAAAGATGTGTGTGACAGAACTATCCTATCAAATGACATATTGCTAAGAGTAGGGGTATTTCTGGAAGAATGCAAGCAGATCAAGTCTCTGCCTCTAGGACTGGTAGTAGAACCACCTGATGACCTACCTTCATTGTAGAGCCTAATGTTCTGGACCTTGTATCTTTCCCTACTGAATTAAAGCAGGACACTTTGCTGTGAAGTAGTTGTCATATGGCAGGACCTCATCACAAAGTTCACTGCTATTTGCCCTGTGGATGGTGGGATTATTTGATGTACATAAAGATAAGTCTTTGCAATGGTCAAGGTCAAGAGCAGTATATATGGTACTAAAGGAAGAACATGGTTCGCCCCCAAAGGGTAACACTTGGGTAATCAAAGATTCCTCAGTCCTAAGTAATGACCATACCACATGTTCAAACAAGCTCTTGATAAATTCACAGTTAAAATACTCTGGTGTAGGGACACCTGGGTGGCTCAGCGGTTAAGCATCTGACTTTGGCACAGGGTGTGATCCCACAGTCCCAGGATCAAGTTCCACATCAGGCTTCTTCCATGGAGCCTGCTTCTCCCTCTATGTTTCTGCCTCTGTGTGTGTGTGTGTGTTTCTCATGAATAAATAAATTAAATATTTAAAAAAAGTATAAAACATCTCTGAGAAAAACTAAGTAAGACACAAATAACTAATGGAATACCATGTTCATAGGTTGGAAGATTAATATTGTTTGGACTCCAATTCCAATAAAAATTCCAAAGTATTTACTATAAAAGGACAAGCTGATACTAAAATTTATTTAAGAATGCAAAAGACCTAGTATAGTCAAAACATTCTTGAAAAAGGAAAACAAAGTTGGAGGGTTTATACTACTTTATTTCAAAATTTACCATAAAGCTACAATAATTAAGACAATGTAGTATTAACATAAGGATAGTCATAGAAAACAATGGGACAGAAGAGAGGCCCTGACATAAATCAATCAGCAATCAAGTCTACAAAATGAAAACAGCAGTTCAAAGGAGAAAGAAAAGCCTTTGCAGGAAATGATGCTGGAACAAATGAATGAATCATTCATATTTAAATAGCGAACCTGGACCTCTACTTCAGCTTGGAACCAAAACTTAATTTGAAATAGTCATAGATCAAATGTAACAGCTAAAATTATAACACCTGTAGGAGAAAATGTAGGAGACTATCTTCACGAATTTGGAGTCGGCAAAGATTTTTTACACAGCTCTCAGGAAGCAATAACCATAAAAGCAAAACTTGATAAATTAGTCTTCTCCAAAGTGCTGCTAAGCAAAGCTACTGCTAAAAAATGAAATGGGAGATAATTCTTTCAGTATACACATTTTATAAAATCTTTATAAATAGAGTTATATATAATATTATTTTCTATACCTAAAACTCTAAAAGACCTTTATATATCTGTAATATAAAAGCAATACCCATAAAAATATGGGCAAATGCTTGAACAGACACTTTTTCAAAAGAGATACACAAATATCCAATAAGCATTTGAAAAGTTGCTTAGTCTTATTAGTTATCAAAGACATAAACTAGAAGTATGATAATTTACCACTTTATACCCCCCAAAATGGCTACAATTATAAAGACTGACAAAACTAAATATGGTTTAGTGGATGGAACATGTAGAACAACTGGAAGTCTAATACATTTCTGACCAGAGGCTGAAATGACAAGTCACTTCAGAAAAACATTTGACAGTTTTTATAAAGTTAAATAGATACCTTCCCTTTAAAGAATAAATTAGGCTCCTAGATATTTGCCCAAGAAAAATTAAAACACACATCTATAAAAAATAACTTACACAACATAGTTATAGAGGTTATTTTCAGAAAGATTCCAATCTAAAAGCTACTCCAATGTCTTTAAAAGAATAGATAAATAAATTGTGTTATATGAACACCATTGAACATTGCTTAGCAAAAGCAAAACAAAGCACAACAAATGAAAAACTGCAATATGCATGAATCCTTTAAAAAGTTATGTTAAGGGAAGGAGGATGGATGTAAAGTTGTGCTTACTGTGTGATCCCATCTGTATGAAGTTCAAGGAGAGATGAGATTCACCAATGGTGACAAAAATCAAAACAGAGGTTGAAAATTGAGTGATCCATGAAAAAACTTTCTGAGGTGATGGAAGAATCAGGCAGGAAAATTTGCATTAGCTATCAAAATATAATAAAACTATGTTAAAGACTTTATTGGCATAGGAATAAACAAGTAAGCCAATGGAAAAACTAGAGAGCATTAGATTGTCTTTTTAAAAATTTTATGTGTATATATGTAGATTATAATGTCTATAAACATTGGCTAAAATCTCAAAAAGTTATCTTGCTGGAAATCCTTTTACCAAAGTGCAAGCTTTTGTGTTCTGATAATTCAGTGATCCCAAAGATGTCCAAGATCTCCCTTATGAACATATTTTTTAATTAATTTTTAAGTTTTCTTCAACAGTGGTTATCCAATGTTTTTGTTGTTTTGGCCTCACCTGTTTCCAACTCTGTATCCTATATGCCACCTTTGGTAGGCATTCTGGTTTACCTTGACTTTCTCGTCTTTCCACATTTTATAAAAACTGCCCTTCTCATCATGTTGGTCTTTCTGGTTCTACCAGGTGAGTATATGATAGGTCAATCTTCGTGTCTTAGGCTTATTTATCATTATCCTTAGACTGCCTCTGAAACATTTTGGATATTTGTTTTTGGACTCTCTGTCATTTCATTTCTCAATTTCACTTTTTTCCTCCAACCAATGCCCACATTTTTTGTTAATTCTCATTTCTAAAATAGCAAAATCACAAACTGAATTCCATTGGATTCCTCCTTGCATTAGTAAAATGTTGACAGCTATTGTTCCCTAATTCGAGGATTCCTAGTATTTCACCCACAGTTGACTCCTGCATCATCACTTCCTGGTCCCAATCTAGAATAAAACACACTATGCTTCCCTTTCTTTTAATGTTGAAAAAAATGCTTGCTCTAAAAAGTGATTATTTTACTCCAAATCTCTCCTTCACTAATCACTTTTTGGATTATTGAATTCCATCATAATCATTAAATAATATATTTTTTCACTTTCCTGAAGCAGTTTTCAGCTTAAACTCATTAGCCTGATCACATGCTTCCTGGTACGTAACTGTTATGGCATTTGTGTAATTTAAACTAGGAATATTCATATAGTGAATTGGTAATAATTCTTGTACTTGGTGAATTGTGTTCTTATGGCAGGTTCTTTTATATTTCCCCTCACAGGAAATATTTTTTTTCCATTTACCCACGTTAATTATAGCATACTTCACTTAGAAATATTGCCAATCAGGGGCACCTGGTTGACTTAGTCAGTTGAGCGACTGGCTCTTGATTTCAGCTCAAGTCAGGATCTCATGACTGAGTGAGTGAGTGGTGAGACTGAGCCCCCGGCCACTGCATGCTCAGCAGTGGGATTCTTTCCCTCTGTTCTCTCTCTCTATCTCTCTCTCTCTCTCTCTCCCTCTCAAAATTACTAAAATAAATATTTTTAAAAATATCTCCAATCAGGGATCCCTGGGTGGCACGGTGGTTTGGCGCCTGCCTTTGGCCCAGGGCGGGATCCTGGAGACCCAGGATCGAATCCCACGTCGCACTCCTGGTGCATGGAGCCTGCTTCTCCCTCTGCCTGTGTCTCTGCCTCTCTCTCTCTCTCTGTGACTATCCTAAAGAAATAAAAAAAAATATGTCCAATCATAACACAACATTATGGGATGTTGGAAGTAGAAGTATGTTTACAATTTATTTTTTCTAATTTTTAAAAAAGATTTTATTTATTTATTCATGACACATACACACACACACACACAGAGGGAGAGACATAGACAGAGGGAGAAGCAGGCTCCATGCAGGGAGCCTGAAGTGGGACTTGGTCCTGGGACTCTGGGATCACACCCTGGGCCGAAGGCAGATACTCAACCGCTGAGCCAACCAGGCATCCCATGTTTACAATTTAATTGAAAGCCTCTGTTTTTAAAAATAAAGAACTAGATGCAAAGCTCTGCTACAACTGTCTTTCTACTGTAATGTTACAAGACCTTTGCCCATTGACAACTGTATTCATTGTAATTTTCAAGTGTACAATTCAGTTATATTTAATGAATTCACAGAGTTTTATAACCATCATCACTATCTGTTTTCAGAAGATTTTCATCATTCCAAAAAGGAAGCTCAATATTTATCAGGTTACTCCCTATTTCCTGTCTCTCCAGACCCTGTTAATTACTAATCTAATTTTCATCTCTATTAAGTTACCTGGTCTGGATATTTTATATAAGTGGAATCCCACAATATGTGGCTTTTTGTAATTGACTTCCTTCACTTCGAATGTTTTTAAGGTCAACTCATACTATAACATGTGTCATTCCTTTATATAGCTGAATAATATTCCACTCTATGGATATATCATATTTTGTTTATCCATTCTTCAGTTGATGGATATTTGAGGTCTTTCTACTTGTTAGCCCTTTTGAATACTGCTTCTGTGAACATGTGTATATAAGTTTTTGTGTCTAAGTATTTTCAGTACTCTTGGGAGAATATACCTGGGAGTGGAATCCCTGTGTTAAACAGTAACACAATGCATCACCTCATGAGGAACTGCCAAACTGTTCTCCAAAGTGGCTGTATCACCTGATAACACCTCCAAATTATTCCAGTTTTAAGGGCCTCTGGGTTTCAGACAGAAGCACTGAATCAGATGTCTTTACAATCTTCCATGTAAGTAAATCGCACAACTCAAGGATTATTACCTCTTCCCTTCCCACTTAGTAAGAGCAGGGACACTCTATCATAGTCTTTGTATATCTGAGCCTAGTGTTCTTTCATTTCCTTTAACTTCCCCCATAGTTTTCAATTCTAAACTTTTCCTACTATGATTCTAATCTTTAGCATCATAACCTTGGTGCAACATTGATTGGCTTGGAGCCCTTCCTGTAGAGGCTCCCCTTATCCCTATATCCCTAAGTTGTACCAAAGATGAAACATTCCTTCATGAATCTCTGTGAGAGTTAAACACTGAGGCTTGAGCCCCCTGAGCTGTCCCAAATGGCATGTGTATTGCCAGCCATAAATATAGACGTTAAACTGATTTATGGACTTAGCTTCAAATTCAAAGTGAAAATAACATGAGAGGTGAGGGAAGAGAGGGTGAAAATTATCAATCTCTTTCCTTAAATTTAGTTTATACTATTTAGGTAATTACTTAAAATAACAATAAGGTAAGAGAGAATTACCTAACATTGAAAAGGTATCTCTACCCCAGTATTTTAAAAGACTAGTAATTTGAACACTTTTTCACAGTATTTCTGTTCTTTTTTTTTAACTGTAGTTCATGGCATCATAAGTTTTATAGAAGCTAAATATATCAAGCCTTTGGCCAGCTTTCTCACCCACACACTACCTAGAATTTTTTTCTGATTTTCAATGATTCAAGTAATAGTATTCTATCATTTCCAATTGGGAGTAATTTTAGACTTTGGTGTTTCGAGAGGGCATAATTTATTGTGTTTGATATTCAGTTGGATATTTGTTTAAATTTTACACTAAAATCACATATTTGTACCTGTTTTATTCCTTCCTCTTAGGGAATATTTAGCCATGATTTAATTTTTTTTTTTCTTTACTCACATATTTCAAGATTTTCTCAGGTGTTTTAAGATTTGAGGAGCAGAGATCCCTGGGTGGCGCAGCGATTTGGCGCCTGCCTTTGGTCCAGGGTGCAATCCCGGAGACCCGGGATCGAATCCCACGTTGGGCTCCCAGTGCATGGAGCCTACTTCTCCCTCTGCCTGTGTCTCTGCCTCTGTGTGTGTGTGTGTGTGTGTGACTATTATAAATAAACAAAAATAAAAAAAAAAGATTTGAGGTTCAAAGAACAAAATGAGAAGAAAATAAATACTTTTGACTCCCAGTGACATGGAAATGTTACAGAGTGGCTCCCCAAGGAAGGTCAGCCATGGCATGTACTGAGCCCAGTGGTCCAGACCTGCCTCACAGAGCTACCACCATGCTTACAGGTTAGTTTCAAATCCAAGGATCCGTTTTTCTGGGGGTGATTTGGAGGATTAGATAAGAGGGGAAACTTTCAACTACAATTTTGTAAAATACTCAAGGAAATTAAGAAAGAAAATTATCCATGAGTATCCAAGTTGTGTTCACTCCCTGTATGTTTTGCTCTTTTACTTTCACTTTATTTTTCACCATGCATAGACTATGGTGCCGTCCAGATACTTATAGATTGGGGAGGAGGGACTGGTATTTTTTAAATTGAAAACCATGTACGTATTAACCTTTAGGGACCTGTCACCTCTTTGCTGCACTGAGGATTTACATGCTGATCTCCTGAAGTGAGACTCTATTAGATTCCACAAATCTCATGAGTCTGATTTCTGTGTTTCCCAGTTTTCTGCTGAGTGGTTCATGCCAGAATAAAGGTAGTAGAAAACAAGAAGGAAACAAAACAAAACAAAAATCAAAATTATCCACTTAGGAATATTATTTGGAGAGAACAAAGAGCATTAATTAATTTGCCAGTCTCTTAAGATGATGATGGCCGTATGATACTAGGGAAGAGTCTTAGCGAACTGTAATTTCTAGAAAAAGTGAACATAGTTTAATAATTTCTTTATTTTTACAACATAGTCTGAGATTAAACACTTATGTCTTATTTTGAATGCATTATGAGTATATTTAACTCTTGAAATAAATTTGTATATATAATATATAAGTAATATATATATATATGTTTTATACATAGATGTGTATATGGGAAAGTGCCATAATTAATTTAGCAGAATCAGAATAAAGGTGTAATCTCATCACCGTCTATTTTCTGAAAAGGTATATGTGTTTCAGATCAGAGTGATATCTTTCCCCACCAGCTGCTATGCGGTCCCCTTCTCAGTAACCTGGGTAGTTCGTGATTAAATGCTTGCTCTAGGCGGCGAGCAGGCAGCGGAGCCGGGAGCTGGAGGCGCGGCCGCTCGGCCGAACCGCCCGTCCAGGCGCTGCGGGCGGCCGCGGGCAGGTGCTGCTGGAGGGCGGGCTGGGGAGCGCGAGCAGAGCCGCCGCTGCTGCGGGACGTCGCCGGGCCCTGTTCCCGCCCGAGCAAGCCGCGGCAAGCCGGGGGCGCAGGGGGCGCAGGGGGCGCAGGGGGCGCGCCGTCCGCTCCCGCTCGTCCTCCTGCTGTGCGGCGCGTCCTCGCTGACCGCCCGGGAGCCGCGGCGCCGCCTGCGGGAGAGGCTGCGGGACGTGCGCGGCCGCCGGGGGCGCGGGCTGGTCGGGGCGCTGGGGGCCGAGGCCGGCGGAGGACGCGGCGGCGCCCGGCTCGCGGCCCCTGGAGGCGCTGCTGCGCGCGGTGTTCGGCCGCCAGGCGGGTCCCCGTGCAGGCGGCCGCCTACTGCCCCGGCCACCTGGCCTCCAGCCTGGCCGTCCCCGGGCCGCCTGCGGGGCGCTGCAAGCCGCCGGCCCGCGCGACCAGCAGCGGGACCCTGGGCGAGACCAGGCCTCCCCGCACTGCTGGCGTGCTTTTCCTGGGGTCCCTGGAGCTCGGGGAAGGATCCAGATGCCACCTTCCCCAGTGACCCAGCTCAGGATCACCTCCAGGGTCCTGGGGAGGAGCTGTCACTGACAGCCATATGTCCCAGCGGAGACTGTGGGACCCCGGGAAGGGGTCGAGAGCCTGTGATGGACTTGTCCATACTCCTGCTGAGCCCGCTGGAGCCCCCAGATGAAGGCTGGGCTCCCGGGCCACCCGCACTCTAACCTGCACACTGGGGACTGGCTCTTGCTCACCGAGCTCCCTTGCCTCTATGTTGGCCTCGGAATGGTGGTCACTACACAAAGGCCCCACCTGTCAGAGGCTGCTGCACTGAACAGCTGGGGAAACTTGTTTTCCTGGAACCTGCCCCCCGCCTCATATTTGCTCACTTTCTGATCACAGTGAGGTTATTTGGTCTTTCTGGACCTCGGTCTTTCTACAGCATTGGGACAGATGGCTGTCTACTTGGAGGCTTTGTGGTGCTGTGGCAGCCCATGGTGTGTTGGCATGAGCATCCATCATGTCAAGTGCAGCTGGAAAGAACTCTGGATCAGCTGTCATCAGATCAGGAATGGGTGGGGAGCTTAGACCTGTCATTGAACCTTTGGGGCTTCTGTTTCTTAAACACTCCAGGGACTATGAGCCCAGGGGCTCTCAACCCAGGGCCAGACTGCCGCTCCAGGTAGCACTGGAAGCTTGTGTATGCATGTGTGAGTTTGAAAGTGTAAGTGTGTGTGTGTGTGTGTGTGTGTGTGTGTGTGTTGGGAGGAGGGTTACTGTGACTGTGAGGTGCCCCTGGAACTTAGTGAGCTTCTCACAACGTACAGGACAGACTCCAACAGCAAAGACTTATTCCACCCTAATTGCCCATCAAGGCACCTTTGAGAAACTCTGGATGAGCCCATCTAGTCTCTCTGAAATTCTAGGAAGTCCCCCTCCCCCACCCCAGCAGAGAGGGTTGGGCTTCCTGAGATCTTGGCTGCCAGAGGAAGCTGGAATAAAGACTGCACTGCTGCCCTGGGGACCTATTGGGTCAAAGCCAAGACATCCACATGCTCTGCCTGACCACAAATGTTGGAGAGGATGCGGAGAAAAGGGAACCCTCTTACACTGTTGGTGGGAATGTGAACTGGTGCAGCCACTCTGGAAACTGTGTGGAGGTTCCTCAAAGAGTGAAAAATAGACCTGCCCTATGACCCAGCAATTGCACTGCTGGGGACTTACCCCAAATACAGATGCAATGAAACGCCGGGACACCTGCACCCCGATGTTTCTAGCAGCAATGTCCACAATAGCCAAACTGTGGAAGGAGCCTCGGTGTCCAACGAAAGATGAGTGGATAAAGAAGAAGTGGTTTATGTATACAATGGAATATTCCTCAGCCATTAGAAATGACAAATACCCACCATTTGCTTCAACGTGGATGGAACTGGAGGGTATTATGCTGAGTGAAGTAAGTCAGTCGGAGAAGGACAAACATTATATGGTTTCATTCATTTGGGGAATATAAATAAAAGTGAAAGGGAATAGAAGGGAAGGGAGAAGAAATGGGTAGGAAATATCAGAAAGGGAGACAGAACATAAAGACCCCTAACTCTGGGAAAGAACTAGGGGTGGTGGAGGGGGAGGAGGGTGGGGAGTGGGGGTGAATGGGTGATGGGCACTGAGGGGGTCACTTGACGGGACAAGCACTGGGTGTTATTCTGTATGTTGGCAAATTGAACACCAATAAAAATAAATTTATTATTAAAAAAATAAGAATGTAGGACTTAATCTCAGGCCCTCGTCCAAGGTCAAAGCAGACCCAACCCAGAAGTGCCAAGTTCCTGAATCCTTTTTTTCTCTGTTTATGAGTCAGACAGGGTCGATGATATTCCCTGAAAAACCAGAAAAGCCATCTGTTCACTCATAGAATGAACTCTGCATTACCTCCCTTGCCTTCCTCTCCTGCCCCTGGAGAAATGCGGTCTTTGGAATGGCAAGAGCAGCTCTTGATTTTCCCTGGTAGGAAGCACTGTCTAAAGGAAGTAGCTAGATTCATTCATTCATGCATGATTTGCTCAGTGGACATGCAGTTGGGCTACTATATGCCCAGGATTCCACAAGGTGCTGCATACCTTTCAGTAGTTACGTTGGCTTTCATCTCTGATACCAAAATGTGGAATTGGAAACCTGTGGCTGAGGGCCTGTGTGATATCAAGGAGGGTCCCTACTGGCTCCGTGCTTCAATTTATTCTTCATAATATGCAGCCTGGTTCTATCCTTTCTCTGCCTGGTGGGGATAGTGTGAAGGCAGGCAGGGTGACATCTTATTTGGGGTTGGTTAGTAGCAGGTGTCATTTTAATAATGCAAGGCTGTCTTACCAATAGGTAGACCTGGCTGACCTCCTACGATGAATGAACTTAAACAATTACCACTGATTTTGTTTTAAAATGGGGAAACTGAAAAAAAAAAAATAAAAAAAAAATAAAAAAATAAAAAAATAAATAAAAAAAAAAAATGGGGAGACTGGTATTTTTGAAGCTGCTATATTTTTCTATTCCTCTGTTAATTTCTTTGTAATCATTGGGTTGGATTCTTATTATTTGGTGGGGAAGGGAGCTTTTATTAAGGTAGGAAATTATATAAGGCAGAAGTCACAAGGCACAGTCTCTGCTGTGTTTAAAATCCTTTTGTATTTGTTGCCAATATTTGAAGCTTGAGAGATTGCATGTTAAAAAAGCTGGTTTTCTGGGTGGAGGATGGGGCATGCCATTAAGTCTGGTTTGCTGTAATCCTCCTGCCCTGGAACGCTCCTCCCACCCATCTAATCCACCCCACCACTGTACTTCACTCATCTATGCCACCTGCCTGGTCCTGGTGGACATTTGAGTTTACAAACCTGTGGCATAAAGGGTGGTATACATATTTTTCATTACTTTCAGTTTCTCTGGTGACTAGTCGAAGAGAGAAGGTCTTTACTGAGATTTGTGTTCTGCTTCCCAACTGGGAAACATGGGACTGACATACTTTGGGACCCAGGTTGGCTTTTTCGACACGTGGCGAAGATAAGCATGAATTTTAGGAATAATCTAGTTGGTATTTTTTAGCAGACAGAAGAGTTAGGTGCTGGAAGGGATGACCTTGGTGGTAGGTCTCTTCCCCAAGGACTCTCAGAAGGCATGAAGATTGGGGTGGGCCAGGCAAGTGCCTCCAGTCAAGTCACAGTCAGGGCTGGTGCATATTAATCCTTCTAACATGGCAGTAGTTGTGCTGCTTCTGACTTGGATCAATAATTCCTTGTATGTAATAAAACCGAACAGTACATCATTGCTGTCAAATAAAAAAAAATGCTTGTTATAAAATGAAACAAAGGAATGTGTGCCCAGTATAATATGAATATTTTTATGTCTAAAAATGTTCTGAATATAAAAATATTGGGTATTCGGTACATTTCCATATCCCTTCATTATAAAACGAGTAAGTCCATCAGATCCGAATTTAGTAATGAACTTTACATCATGTTACTCTACCATCAAATATCATTCACTCTGCTGTCTTTTGAAATGAGATATAATACTGAAAATACAGGTGCTCCCAGGAAGGACTCTGTCCTAGGATGGTAAAAGTCTTCCAAACAAGTTTGTCAAGAGCAACACTATTTCAGTATTCAGTATCAATTAATATTGCTAATTTTTAAATCTCTCCCATCATATTCCCCAAATCCATAATTGCCAGATTCTGTGAAAGCATCAATTCTTATGTTCAATACTGAACAATACCAAAGCAGATTCTAAGAATTTTTAAATAACAGTCACAATATTACTACATTCAAAAAGATGTATAAAGCATGTACTTTAGAACATCCACTTTGCTAAAAGGAAAAAAAAATCCAGTTTTGCATTCTGTCTATATATCATAAGTGAGTGTTACTCATAAAGGATTTGAACTCCCTCAGCATATGTGTCCACTTCCGCCATTAAAGTGAATTCAGGTGCCGGGCATGACTGTCCCCAGACAGGCTTTTTTGAAATAACTGATGGCTGTGGTCTTATTGCCCCATTGAACTATATCTGGATACACTCTTGTTGCTTTGACAAGAGTTTCATACAACTCCACAGTCTGTAGAACACGTGGGATGTATCTCATAGTTTCTTTTATTAATGTAAACTATTTTCACTTTCTCCAGTGACAAATTGCTCCAAATTAGGTTTTTTACACCTATTATGACTGAACTGATGAGAAATTCATCTGTAGACCACAGCTGTGTATTGCAAGCATTATAAACCCTTGTGGCAAGGAGGTGATTGTTACATTGCCAAGATCAAGCAGAAGAGAATTGTTTATTTTGGAGGGAGGCAGAAATCTTCGTTTTCAAATTTTTCAAAATTTAAAAGATTATTTGTTAAGATCCAAAATGGCCATTTTAAGAGCTATCTAACAGCAACTTGTTTTAATATATTATGAGAGAGTGAAAATTTGTGCAGAGCCACTACATTCAAAAAGAAAAAGAAAATCTACTATTTTATTACTATTTAAGTATCCATTGAATGTTAGAAATATGGCAAGCATTGTATGTGGCAGAAGCAATATCTGGTGAACATACCATTTACATGACATGGAGAAGATAGATCTCTGTGAGAGGACAGGAATGTGATCCATGCATGCACTGAGTCCATATTTCCTAAGTGTATTTACACACACGTTTGTAATTATTCTCACCTGGTATACTTAATACTGTCTGGTGATTTGCCATGGATGACAACTGCCCTCCCTTAAAATCTACCAAAGGGACATAATGGCCTGACTTTTGAAAAGTTGCTGACAAGGAACAAAAACATATTTAAAAATTCAGTACTAACAGCAAATAGGAGCTTTATAGTAACACTTGGAAAACACTGAGAAATCACAAATAAATTCCAGAAAATTGAAAGAAACTTATGCTCTACTTTTCTTGGGCCATTAATGCATGAGAACGGAATAGATTTGAATACTCTTCACTTTAAAAAAGAACATGACTGGTTACTATTGATAAGTATTGTCATAAAATATAGGGTAAAATCAATGCCTAACTTTCAGAAATTGCAGACACCTCCAAATTTTCACATGTCAAGAATACCATTATCCACAATGTCTAAAGTATAGTACAATAAAAAAACCAATGTCCATGAAATTATCGTCACAATGCAACAATGTTGTGTTCACTGAATAAATATTCACTATAACAAGATTTCAAAAAAAAAGACTTCATTCTTTAATTTTTGGTATAGGCATGTGACTGTCAGTTTGCTATTGTATTCCTATGTGAAATAGAAGATTTATAGTAAAATATATTTGACATTTCCCTTAGTCATAGTCAATGATAATTTTAATCAAGATTGCGACAATAAACAATTATTTACCTTTGTCAACATAAATATGCAAAGAATACTAATTCTCATAATGTTCATGTTTCTTTTATCTTTTTAAAGATTTTATGTATTTATTTATGACAGAGAGAGAGAGACAGACAGACAGACAGACAGAAAGACAGAGAGGCAGAGAGGCAGAGGGAGAAGCAGGTTCCATGCAGGGAGCTGGACGTGGGACTCGATCCTGGGTCTCCAGGATCACACCCTGGTGGTGCTAAACCACTGGGCCACCGGGGCTGCTCTGTTTGTTCTATCTTATTTGAACATTGGACAGCATTTGATATGAAATGTGTCACACTCATTTTCTTTCATTTTATTTGAAAATTTAAAAACTCTTTATTAAATTGGTCATAGAATTTCTCAATGCAACAACAATTTATTGAATCTATCTCATAACTTGAAATTATTTTTTCATAAATTAGTACACCCAAAATTTTTAAGATCCATCTTAATGTACTACAAAACATGGAAAACAATTATTGGATCATTAACCTTGTAACAGACATAATAATGATTTAGTAAAATGTGTAGGTTTTTTCTTTCACTAAATGACCATTTCAAAAGGAATATTTTCAAAGAAAATTATTAGTTTAAAAATTAGTCTAATGATTTTGGTCAAAATATAACACAGACAGGAAAATGAGACTTCTAAATTAAAAGAACAATTTTGTCGAGATAACTTTTTTTAGACCAGAATATGAAATTGTTTTTTAGATTGTGATTCCAAATCATGAAGAATCAGACCAAAGAAAGTGAAATAAATTCTTCAAGAATGTCAGACCTGCTTCAGATCTTTTTAGAATAAAATGGATATAAACAAACCAACAAAACACCATATTCTTTAAAGACAGTTGCACAGGCTTTCTTTATAAATAAGAAGAAAGAAGAAAC
Organism: Canis lupus baileyi; assembly: GCF_048164855.1. Classification (NCBI taxonomy): domain Eukaryota; kingdom Metazoa; phylum Chordata; class Mammalia; order Carnivora; family Canidae; genus Canis; species Canis lupus. The sequence continues at coordinate 24,574,019 of NC_132857.1, read as the reverse complement.
CATTTCCTACATATGTTCCAAATAGTACATAGTACCAAATGCTCAGTAAGTATTCCTTGAATAACAAACCAGCACAAGTACCACCTGTTAAAAATAAGCATCTAAGATAAAAAATAAATTTCAATTAGTTACGTTGAAAAAAATTTTAGAGGGCGCCTTGTGGTGGTTCTCTATAAGAGGTATGCGTGATTAGACCTCAGTGACAAAAGGAAAACGTTCTAGGCTAGAAAAGTTTCAAATAAGGCAAAAATTTTCCCCTCTTAAAGATGTATAAATCAAATTCTTAGGATATTTTTAAATCATACTAATAGGAAAGCCTTGGACAAGTTATTGAAATGTATCAAAATTCATGTTTTTCTGCCAACTGAATATTTATTAACACTTATATAACAGTTATGAAGATGTATTCATATGAGCATATGCAAATGAAAACCACTTGAGATCAATAACTATAGTATAAAAAGTTTATGAACATGGACTTTAGCTGACATAATTTTCTTTTTTTCTGATATAATTTTCGATTGGAAATGATCTCATAAAAATCAAAGATGTGACATTGCATACACTGTGATGTTGAAGTCTGAGCTGACTGGGGAGTTTCTTCCTGCCTGTTGCTGAGCCTGCAAGTGAGCTCGCTCAGGGATGACACAGCTGTCTGCATGTGCCTACTGTTTTATCTCAAAACTTGTAGTGACAGGTGTGTCTTGTCACACTCTCTGGTGACCATTACAGGCCTGCCTTGTTTATCATTTCAAGATGAGCTCCGATGTGTGTGACCCTGACAGTACAGAATATAATCAAATGCCTTTGAACCGAGGAAGAGGAATTTATTGCTTGTTAACACATTTTACAGTTTATAGGGTCATTAGCCCCTTAGCTTCCGAGATTTTTTTTCAAGCTTGGCTTTGAATCTATAAATTCAACGGATTTCTATCACAGAATTGACAAGAAATGTGATATTTAGTGTAGCCTTTTATAAAATCCTTACCTCATATATAACGTATAACAATAAAAAAGAGTTAATAAGATGCTTTTCCTTTTCTTATCCATCTCAGAGGGGAATAATATAGCAAAGTTGTGTAACAAACAGTGAATTTTCTATATTGGAGTAGAAGATGTCTTAAACGTCATTAGTTTTATTTTTTATAAATTTATTTTTTATTGGTGTTCAATTTGCCAACATATAGAATAACACCCGGTGCTCATCCCGTCAAGTGTCCCCCTCAGTGCCCGCCACCCAGTCACCCCCACCCCCTGCCCACCCCCCTTCCACCACCCCTAGTTCGTTTCCCAGAGTTAGGAGTCTTTATGTTCTGTCTCCCTTTCTGATACTTCCCACTCATTTTTCTCCTTTCCCCTTTATTCCCTGTCACTATTTTTTATATTCCCCAAATGAATGAGACCATATAATGTTTGTCCTTCTCCGCTTGACTTACTTCACTCAGCATAATACCCTCCGGTTCCATCCACGTCGAAGCAAATGGTGGGTATTTGTCGTTTCTAATGGCTGAGGAATATTCCATTTACCCCAAAGATACAGATGCAATGAAACGCGGGGACACCTGCACCCCGATGTTTCTAGCAGCAGTGTCCACAGTAGCCAAACTGTGGAAGGAGCCTCGGTGCATGGAAAGATGAGTGGATAAAGAAGATGTGGTTTATGTAGAAAACGTCATCGATTTTTTTTTCAATTTTTATTTATTTATGATAGTCACAGAGAGAGAGAGAGAGGCAGAGACACAGGCAGAGGGAGAAGCAGGCTCCATGCACCGGGAGCCCGACGTGGGATTCGATCCCGGGTCTCCAGGATCGCGCCCTGGGCCAAAGGCAGGCGCCAAACCGCTGCGCCACCCAGGGATCCCAACGTCATCGATTTTAAATAACTGCACGACAGGGGCCGGGAGGGAGGCGAGGCCGAGCGGGGGAGGCGGGCCGCGGGGCCGCGGGGAGGCCGGGGCGGCGAGCAGGACGCGGCGCCCGGGAAGGAGAGAAGGCGGCTTCTGCGCGGGGCGGGGGCGCGCCCGGCCCGGGGACCGCGATGCCCAGCTCCAGCCGCGTGCAGCCGCAGCAGGCGGGGACCGAAGCCGCCCCCGCGGCCCGAGCCCTGGGCCCCGGCCGCCTGCTGGGGGGCGGCGCTGCCGGGGGCGCCGGCCTGGCCGCTGCGCGCGGCCTCCGCCAGCAGAGGGGCCTGGGGACGGAGACGGAGCGCCCCCGGCAGGCGCCGCGCGGGACCCCCGGCCGAGCCCGGCGTCCCCCTCTCCCCGCGCTCGTCGTGCTCCGGACGGGCGTGGAGCCGCTGCAACCCGCTGCGAGGCCGAGGAGGAGGAGCAAGCGGAGGGGCGGGGGAGGAAGGGCGCACGGTGGTGGAGACGGCCGTGGAGTGGCGCCCGGGCAGCCGCAGGTCGGCCGCCTCTTCGGCCGGGAGCTCCGGGGCGGCCGCGCCCGGGGCCTGGGGGGCTTCCAAGGCCGGGCCCCGAGCGGCAGGCGGCGCCTTCTAGAGGACCCGGGCCGCCGAGCCCCAGCCCGGCCGGCAGCCGGGACCCGCGGCACAGCACCTCCCCCTGGACCGGCAGCCGCCGCGAGTGGCCTGGGCCGGGCGGCTGGGTCTGGCTGCGAGGTCTCTGGGGAACGAGACTCATGGAAGAAAGCAACAGCAGCCGAGAGAAGTGCCTGGAAGTGCTTTACGGAAACGACCACATACCTGCTGCTTCTCAGGCTTGTGCATGTCGACCCGGGGGTGACGAGCTCCAGGGTGTGCTGCTCCACCGGGTAACGTCACAGCTCTTCCTAGACACCCCAGGGTCCAAAGCAGCGAAACAAACTTCAAAACTCTTTCTTCAGTGGAAGACTTCTGGAAGTTCACCGAAGGTGCCTCATGGGATGGGCTGTACTGGAAGACACGGCCCCGCAACAGGACCGAAGCCGACAACCGACGTTTTGTCTCTATGAGAACCTCCTGTTAGGCTTCCACGGATCCGGCAACTCAGAGTCAGAAATGGATCCTGCTCTATCCCCCCGGACTGAAGAGATGAGATTAAAGAGTGCTATGATGTCTACTCTGTCACAAAAAGGTGACTTTTTGTCACCTCCACAAAAGCACTCCTACATCCGCAAGACCAGGCGCGAGCAAACTGTTTCTACGGAGCTTCGGGATTCTCCCACCTGGAGGCGCTGCCGGATGACAGCGAGGAATTGCAGCGCTTTGAGGCTGTGTCTGCCAAGGGCCAAGAGGCCCTGGTGTCCAGGGCTTCCCTGAGGCCACAATCGAGGATTTCCACAGCACGTTCGTGGGCCTGATGGAGCGGGTGGAGAAGCAGACCTCTGTAGCTGACCTGCTGGCCTCCTTCCACGGCCACAGCACCTCGGACTACCTGGTGGTGTACCTGCGGCTGCTCACCTCCGGCTCCCTGCAGTGCCAGAGCAAGTTCTTCAGCACTTCCTGGAGGGCGGGCGGACAGTCCAGGAGTTCTGTCAGCAGGAGGTGGAGCCCACGTGCAAGGAGAGCGACCACATTCACTCCACCGCACTGGCCCAGGCCCTGAGCGTCTCCGTCCAGGTGGAGCACATGGACCGCGCGAGGGCGGCACCACCAACCCACACACCTTCCCCGAGGGCTCTGAGCCCAAGGTGTACCTTCTCTGCCGGCCTGGGCACTACCATATCCTCTACAAACAGGGCTGGCCCCGGCCTCCCGCTGCCCTGTCTGCCCTCCCCTCTGCCAGGCGCTAGACATGTGCAGAAGTTTTTTGTGGTTATAAATGGTCATATTTCACTCCCTCCTCCACCTTCCCCCTCACGCAACCTTCCACATTTTATTAAAGGAGATGCTGGTGGTGAAAATAAAGTAGTGAAGTGTCAGTAGTGAAGACCGGGCTCCTTTTGGTCTAAGAAACAGAACTGCGGAAGTGTCCGTGCCCTGTAGCCATGTGCCCTGGCTTCTCCATCCCTTCATTCATTCATCCTCTAAACTCTTAACCAAGGAGAAGATGCTTTAAGTGAGTCTTCAGTGCTTATAGTTAAGACCATGCAGACCATGGCCAAAGTGACCTTTGGTTTCTCAGATTTTCTCTACTTTTTACTGCCTTCAGCTTCTGCATACGTATTTTTCAAAAGACTAAATTGTTGACTATATGGCCAACAAGAAAGTAGCTACAGGGCCTCTGGAGATTTCTTTGAAGATTCCTGGATCCTGTTTTCCTAGATCCAGTGACATCGTTCACTAGGTTGTTATCGGGTACTATTCTGGAACAGAAATCCTCATTTTACTAGCGTTTATGAATACATTTTTGTTCAGAGTACAGGTATTTAAAGTGTATACTAAACTTGTGAGCCAGTTTCCTGTCTGGTTTAAAACCTGGCGTCTCAAATGTGTGTTTATGATTTTGAATATGTATTGTCCATTGTGCAGATCTGTGGGGGTTTTGGTGTCCTTTTGTAACCATACTTAAAACATCTTGTGTATGAAGGGAAGCTAGTCAATACTTTTAGAAATACTGTAACTATTATAAAGAAATAAGAGTGTGCAGCCCAGGTGGCTCAGCGGTTTAGCACCGCCTTCAGCCCAGGGTGTGTTCCTGGAGACCCGGGATTGAGGCCCATGTCCAGCTCCCTGCATGGAGCCTGCTTCTCCCTCTGCCTATGTCTCTGCCTCTCTCTTTCTCTCTGTGTCTCTCATGAATAAATAAATAAAATCTTAAAACAATAAATAACTGCATTACAATTTCAAATGCATTCTATAAACTCCTATCAATACATCATAAGCTTATCTATAAAAATACTATAGTAAATGAATTAAAGAAACAAAACATTATTTTTAAACACTATGGAAATTTCACTTGTTTACTTTCAAAAAAATTATTTATTTATTAATGACAGAGACACACACACCGAGAGAGAGAGAGAGAGAGAGAGAGAGAGAGAGAGAGAAGCAGAGACAGAGGCAGGCAGAGAAGCAGGCTCCATGTAGGGAGCCTGACGAGGACCTCGATCCCGGGTCTCCAGGATTACACCCTAGGCTGAAGGCAGCGCTAAACCACTGAGCCACCTGGGCTGCCCACTTGTTCACTTTTTATTTATTAATAGTTTTTCTAGAATATGGAGAAACTTAAATTTAAAACAATTGCTATTTGGCAAAAGTGTATATATTTTAACTTAATATTTGGGATTTAAATTAATAATTGATTACAAGATAAATTTTGTTTGTTTTTAAAGATTTTATTTATATATTCATGAGAGAAACAAAGAAGAGAGGCAGAGACACAGGCAGAGGGAAAAGCAGGCTCTCTGGGGGGAGTCCTATCAGGACTTGATCCCAGGACTCTGGAGTCACTCCCTGAGCCAAAGGCAGGTGTTCAAACACTGAGCTATGAGTTGCCCCAGAAGATAAAAATTTTTAAGCAAAATGATTGAAAATATTCCTGAATTCTAACAAAAAGAAAGAAGGAAAATAAGTTATAGTGATTCGATACCTTTAAATGGAATTGAAATCAATTGGAATTAAATTATGTGATACATATTTCTTAATCATAACAATGGACTCCTGTACTAGACAGGAGGTAGTTTATCTTATATTTAGTAAGAAGGAAAACCACATTAGTTCTACCACAGTGAGAAGATATTCATTAAAATAGCTATTTAACACTAAAAAGCCACTTCAAGAGTATGCTGACCCTCTCCCATTCAATTATCATCTTCCATTAGAACACAGGATGAACCTCAAAGATGCAAAATAGGATAAAGTCTATGTACCTGGCAAGTTTCTTAGTTATAAACGACAGAAACCAACTCTGCCTAACTGGAGTCATTGGGATCATTGAAAAGATATCAGGTAACTCACGAATTTATTGACTTGTTGGCAACTCAGCTAAGAAACAGAGGGAGGCTGGGTCAGGGAGAACACAAGCACAGCCAGATGCTGCCCCCGATGCAGCCGCCTCCAGGTCATCTCCACTGAGTCCTTCACCGGTTTCCTCAAACAAGAGCCATCACCTTCCACGTGAAAACTCTCCCACTAAAATCATGCTGTGGGACTCCAACAGCAGTTCTTCTTAGTCCATGAGTCTGAGTTCAGCCTCATATTAGTCCTAATAATTCAGCAGCTGCTGAATTTCATTGTGTTGAGCGGGTCTTCTCCTCAGACTCCAAACTATTTACACTTTCCCCCTGCTGTTTGGGATGCCCCTGTACCCAGGATACCCTCTTCTTCAATGTGTCCCTTGGTGTAACCCCACTTCACAACCCTTCTGCTGAGGGGATTCCATCTACTTTCACAGCTAAGACTCTCTCTCTCTCTTGCCTCCAAGTCTCTAACTCCACCAGCCTCTGAATTCCAGATCCTCACTGCTCTTTCCTTTCTGTCCACTTCAGCATTCACATTCAACATGTTTCGAGGTCAATTTATCATGTTGCTCGATCTTTCTTTTTTCCTTTCTTCTTCCGTGCACTTTCTCTGTAGGCAAGTCCAGCTTCTGCACCCCCCAAGACCTACCTAAACATGAGGCATTTTCAGTTTCTCCATCTCTTTCACCTTACAGGTTCAGATGGTGGCTACAGGGGTTAATTATTATTGTCTCTTCCCTCATTATTCCAGTAGCAGAACTACCCCTGTGCTGTTTCTTTTTTAAATTTTTTTTTTATTTATTCATGATAGCCAGAGAGAGAGAGAGAGAGAGAGAGAGAGAGAGGCAGAGACATAGGCAGAGGGAGAAGCAGGCTCCATGCACTGGGAGCCCGACGTGGGACTCGATCCCAGGTCTCCAGGATCGTGCCCTGGGCCAAAGGCAGGCGCTAAACCGCTGCACCACCCAGGGATCCCCCCTGTGCTGTTTCAACTCTTCAGGCAAGCGCTGACTCTGACTGGAGTGACACATTGAAGAACGGCCACCTCCCACAATGAAGAAATTGGAGTCTTTCCCCACAGAGGTTCACAAGGAAGCTACAGGAAGAAGATTCCTTTCCTTTTTGATTGTAAAGTGGTGGAAACATGAGGCCAGAAGATTCTACAGGCATGTCCCGGTGCCCTATGCCCCACACCCGCCAGTCTACAGTAATAGAAAATAAGGCTGTTGGGTTAGAAGGGAGGGATCAGAGATGGAGAGCAATTGACAGAGCTGGTGTCCCTGCTTCCAGGTGCACTCCTTTCCTACCCATGGTTTAGTTACTGAGATATTATTTCTCTCCTTTTATACTTAGTCAGGATGCCACTACTAGATGAATTTTCCCACCCCTATATTAATTATGTCACAGCTTACTCGGCATCATTCTCCATTACCTGCAGCATAAAGACCTCACTGTGACAGTCAGTCCTACATGATCTGGACCTAACATTTCCCATCTCATCTCCTGCAAGTCTTTCCTCTCCTCTCTTATGTTATAAACTCTGGCCTTTTTTTCATTTGTTATCTCATTGGCCCATTACATTTCTACCCAGCTGAATAGCACAGATTACCTCTTCTCCTGCAGTGAATTAAGCACTGAACAGTGGATCTGCAAGTCCCATGTTGGAGTCTAAATTCCATTTTCTCTGTGTGGAGTCATCGCTCTGCAAGTCTGTTATTTCTCATTTGTGAAATGATACAGTATCTTAGCTTCACTTAAAAAAAAGATTTTCTTTATTTATTTGTGAGAGAACGAGAGAGAGAGAGAGGCAGAGACACAGGCAGAGGTAGAAGCATGCTCCATGCAGGGAGCCTGACATGGGACTTGATCTGGGGTCTCCAGGATCATGCCCTGGGCTGAAGGCAGACACTAAACCTGAGCCACCCAGGTTAACTTTAAATGAGATGTGTTACAATATCTTTGAAGGAATTTTATGCCCATGTAATTTTATTCAGGAGATTCTATTTAACTGGCTGTTGATTTTACTTAATCTGCTGAGTAGCAAGAAAATTATATGGAGACCTTTCATAATATCTGAGATTCACAGAAGCCAAAGAGTGCTTGGTATATTCAATGGGCCAATATAGATATTCAAGTCCTGCATCAGGCTGAGTTGTGCCCCCTTAGCAGTCATCTGAGAGTTTGCTTGTAAAACCAAAGCCACACGGGTGTTTTCCGCTCAGAGGAAACTGGAAAGCAGAGCAGCTGATACCTGGGACTCTGCATTAAATTTGGTCCCACTAGTGATGTCCTGGAAGTCTTGTCCACCCCCCTAGAATCATGGGAGCTTCCTGGCTTTGCTGGACAATCAGGTCCACGTGACCATGAACAACTGTTCAACGTGGACTCTGCAAAATACTCCTCCCTCCGAGGCTCACTCTTTTGAGGCTCTCTTCGACAACTTTACAGTAACTGGTTCTCCTCTACTCCAGGGGAGAAAAGTGGTCCATCTGAAATTTTAAGTTTGAGTTTAGATGAAAATTTTTCATTGTAAATTTCATTGCTCTTCTCCCTCAAATACTCGGCAGAGAAATGACTGCGGGCAAATGGATTGAAACAGATCTTTCATTTCAACACTCCTTACGTTTTTGTGGAAAACTGTTACATATTCTTAGGTAAAGTTGCCAAAGGCTCTGACAAAAATTTTACCACCTCTCGTCTAAGGAAAACGTCTTGCCTATTAAAAAGAACTGTGTCAATTTTTAGCAAACTTATGAAGGCAAATATATTGGAAAACAAAAGGAGTTTTGTCTTTTGTGGGGGTCGATGAACAGAAAAAAGTTTTCAGAGTTAATGACTCAGGCTGAGGATCTCTGAGTCCTGTAGGCTTTGCTTCCACGTGGTAGCAATTGTATTTAAACAATGAAATTGCTTTATAGTATAAGCAAACTATAAACTATAGTTTATAGTATAAGCAAAGGAATTGGGAGTCATAGGGTCTCCCAAGGCTTGGAATCATCCACATAACCCCAGGGAGTCACTTGCAGTGAATGGGGCTCTGCTTAATTATCATCAAAATTGTGATTTGAGAATCATCATAGTGAATTCTGAGGTGGAATTCTAAGGTGTCGCCTAGTTTGATACTGTTTGTCTTTCTGCTGCTTTTGCATCTCATGTTGCAGAAGTCTAGCCTTAGGCTCACAAAGAACACAAGTACTGGCAGAAGGAAATGCTTTGGCAAAGGTTTAGTGGTTTCAGAAATCAGGTCTAGCAACCTGTCATGTGGAATCTTCAAACGTGTCTGTTAGCAAAACTGTGGTATTTTGAAATCACTTGTTGGTTAAATTGGAATCACCCTGAGACAGAAAAGTTCTGGCCAGAGATTGAAGCTCCACTGCTATAAAGGGTCAGTAAGTCAAAGATCTCTATTATTTAGTAGTATTATTACTACTTATGTGCTTTAATTCAACATTTTGACAAATATGTACAGGGCCATTTTCTCTGATCTATCAAGAATTGTCTAACAGGAAATGAACTTCTACTCCTTATCTGGACTCCTTTTAAAGGAAATGCACCCCCAATCTGCTCTTCTCCATTCTGTTCATACATAGCAGGAAGAGTTCACAAGTTGCTTAGTTACCTCTGCTCCATGTAATTAATGCAAGATGTTTATAGCTCAGACGTATCCCTCAGTAGACGTATTTTATGTGGTCTACATTTTTTTATTTTGGCAGTATTGGTATAACAACTTTCTGACCAACATTTGTTTTAAATGAGCAGGTTATATACTTACAGTTTTACAAGTTTGCATTTCAAATTGAATAAGCTTATATAATTTAAATGGTCACAAGTTTTTCCTACCATTAATACATTCCTATGAATAACACATTTAACCCCTTGTCAATAAACTGGGCTGGTTTCCTATATTTACAGTCACCAGAAAATGAGATTGTGGAATAAATTTATCCTTGTCAGATGCTTGATTTGACTGAGGTTGTGGAGCAAGGAAGGCTTAACTGAGTTAAATTTGGAGAGCTGAGTAAATGATTCATAAAGCATACCTTTAATTACAAATTCTAGCACGATGGTTTTCTATCACACAGAAGTCTTCTATTTGTTTTCCTAACATATAGAAATAATCATTGATAAAACATTGAACTTTCTTCTCATTCATTTATGTACACAGCCTAATAATAGTTAATGTCTTCATGAACTTAACTTATATGATCAACAGATTATAATGATTCGTACCACAAGTTTTGAGGGCCTAATATGTATAGACTTTGTGTGAGGCAGTAGTAATATGGGAAAACTTGATTCTTGTCTCATGGAATCAAAGAATGAATCTCACGGGCACAGGAAAGTGAGCAAAGGAATAGAAATTTATTAAGTAAAGATACAGAGAAAGCTCTCAGAAGTGAGAGGGGTCCCGAAAGGGTTGCCACTGTGGGCTTGTAGGGTTGGTCTTTTATGGAGAGCCTAATCAGGGAACCTAAATCCTTTTAACATATCTATTATCACCATTGAGTAAGGACTAGTATAACATCTTTAATGACTTACTTCCTTTCTAGAGTATGATGATTTTTTCTTGGTCACAAGGAGCTGTGATAACAAGACCCCACCTCTGGCACTTGGGGCAGGGTGGTCTGGCTTATTTAACTCTGGTTTACTTTTATCTACATATTTTTGGGATTTTTGTGAGGTTGAGTCCGGAGGCCCCTACTTAGCCCTGCTGGCCCCATTTGTCTCTAATTCAGTAGATATATACGAATAAATTCTAAATAGTCAAGGATGTTATATTTCAGGAATGTTTAATCATGATTCAATGTGATAAATGTCCTATTATAGGTATATACAAGTTACTACAGAAGAACAGAGATAGTGGAGAAGTGGGTTGAATTTCTGTTGTGGTCTAGGCATTGTACAATCATTTTACATACAAAATCTTATTTAATTTTCACAATATATCTGAGGCTTGTAGAAATAGAGCTGGTAGAAGTCCTGGACTTGGCCACGATTACATAGCTAGAAATGGTGGGGTGAGGATTTCAAGCCAAATTTATCTGATTTCAGACCTCTGTTCTCCCAACCATTGCAAGTTGCCTTATTCTCCCTAAGAAATGAGAGGATAGGAACTGAGGAGAGTCAGAAAAAGATTGAGAAATGGTATGACATTTGGAATGAGAAAATATGCATAAGGCTCACAGGTCTTGTCATTGGGACTGTCTTTTGGGGATAAAGAATTACCACAAGGAAGTTTCAGGAACAAGGTGAACATGTTCAAGAACTGGCAAGCATTTCAGAACAGTTGAAGCTTGAGGAGAAAAACAGAGATTGGCAAGATTTGGTGACATAGAGGTTGAGAAAAAAGCCACAAATTGTTTTCAGTATCAAGCCAAAGAGTTCTGATTTCATTAAAAAGTTAAAGAAGATAATGAATGCTTTGGGATGAGCAATAACAGACCAGATAGCATTTCTACAGGGGATCTTCCTGGTGGCAGTGTGGAGAAGGCAAAGGGATTGAAGTTGCTGAGGTAGAAACTAATTTGTAGTGTTTCAGCCAAGAAATAATGATCACTTGAGTCAAAGATTAACAAAGGTATGCACAGGGAAGGATTGTTGCTATTTTTTTAAAAGATTTTATTTATTTATTCATGAGAAACACAGAGAGAGGAAGAGACCTAGGCAGAGGGAGAAGTAGGCTCCCTACAGGGAGCCCAATGTGGCACTAAATTCCAGGACCCCGGGATCCTGCACTGAGTTGAAGGCAGATGCTCAGGCACTGAGCCACCCAGGCATCCTGATGCTAAAGATTTTAAGGATATAAATATCACAGGCCTTGGATTTGCACATATAAAATGAAGTGGGTTTAAAATTTGCAGAGTAACTCAAAATGGATGAAAGATCTAACTGTGAGACAAGATTCCATCAAAATCCTAGAGGAGAACACAGGCAACACCCTTTTAGAACTTGGCCACAGTAACTTCTTGCAAGATACATCCACGAAGGCAAAAGAAACCAAAGCAAAAATGAACTATTGGGACTTCATCAAGGTAAGAAGCTTTTGCACAGCAAAGGATACAGTCAACAAGACTCAAAGACAACCTACAGAATGGGAGAAGACATTTGCAAAGGACGTATCAGATAAAGTGTTAGTTTCCAAGATCTATAAAGAACTTATTAAACTGAACACCAAAGAAACAAACAATCCAATCATGAAATGGGCAAAAGACATGAACAGAAATCTCACAGAGGAAGACATAGACATGGCCAACATGCACATGAGAAAATGCTCTGCATCACTTGCCATCAGGGAACTACAAATCAAAACCACAATGAGATCCCACCTCACACCATTGAGAATCGGGAAAAATAACAAGGCAGGAAACCACAAATGTGGGAGAGGATGTGGAGAAAGGGGAACCCTCTTGCACTGTTGGTAGGAATGTGAACTGGTGCAGCCACTCTGGAAAACTGTGTGGAGGTTCCTCAAAGAGTTAAAAATAGACCTACCCTACGACCCAGCAATTGCACTGCTGAGGATTTACCCCAAAGATTCAGATGCAATGAAACACCGGGACAGGGCAGCCCGGGTGGCTCAGTGGTTTAGCCCTGCCTTCAGCCCAGGACATGACCCTGGAGACCCGGGATCGAGTTCCACGTCGGGCTCCCTGCATGGAGCCGCTTCTCCCTCTGCCTGTATCTCTGCCTCTCTCTTTTTCTCTGTGTTTCTCATGAATAAATAAATTAAAAAAAAAGAAACACTGGGACACGTGCACCCTGATGTTTCTAGCAGCAATGTCCACAATACCCAAACTGTGGAATGAGCCTCAGTGTCTATCGAAAGATGAATGGATAAAGAAGATGTGGTTTATGTATACAATGGAATATTACTCAGCCATCAGAAAGGACAAATACCCACCATTTGCTTCAACGTGGATGGTACTGGAGGGTATTATGCTGAGTGAAATAAGTCAATCGGAGGACAAGCATTATATGATCTCATTCATTTGGGGAAAATAAAAATAGTGAAAGGGAATAAAGGGGAAAGGAGAAAAAATGAGTGGGAAATGTCAGAAAGGGAGACAGAACATGAAAGACTCCTAACTCTGGGAAATGAATTGCGGGTGGTGGAAGGGGAGGTGGGCAGAGGTGGGGGTGACTGGGTGGCGGGCACTGAGTTGGGCACTGATGGGATGAGCACTGGGTATTATTCTATATGTTGGCAAATTGAACACAAATAAAAAATAAATTTATTTAAAAAATTAAAATAAAAAATAAATGAAAATGGCCAAAAAAATAAATAAAAATAAAATGCTTACCCTGTCATAATATAGCTTATAAAAATATTAAGCTACTTTTTAATAAAATTTATAGCATATCTTAAAAAATAAAATAAAATAAACTTTGCAGAGTGTCCTATCCCTGTCACCTTTTTGTTTGTTCCTTTTTAGTTACTTGATAAATTCTGGCCTCTGCTTTTCAAGCAGTAGTTGAAGGGAAGAATTACCTATGAAAATGGCCTGAAAAATCAAATGTAGTTGTTGTAATTTTAGTCTAAAATAGGAATAAAGGGGAAAGGAGAAAAAATAAGTGGGAAATGTCAGAAAGGGAGACAGAACATGAAAGACTCCTAACTCTGGGATATGAACTAGGGGTAGTGGAAGGGGAGGTGGGCGGGGTGGGGGTGACTAGGTGACGGGCACTGAGGTGTGCACTTGATGGGATGAGACTGGGTGTTATTCTATATGTTGACAAATTGAACACCAATAAAAAATAAATTAATAATAATAATAATAAAATAAAATAGGGATTGCAAGTCATTGCAGATAGAATACAAGCAAATTCAATTTGATCTCTGTCTTTAAATCTGGACGAACCAGAAACTGTCACTTTATAAGTAGAAAGAAGTACTCCTAAACTGCCTTTTGTGTCCTGCGGCAACCTACCTCTTTCTATATGTGGGTACTATCAGGCATAGAGTGTAAAAGAATATCACACATGCACAAAAATATGCATAGAACCATAAGGTCTACCTCATATGGAAGAAACACATAATCCAACTTGTTTCTTCTTTCATCCCTCCTTTAAAACATGACTCCTTCACTTCCATCTGGAGCATTTTATGAAGCAACTTCCTAGAATGTGCAGAAGGTCAGATCAAGTTTTCCTAAATCTGTGGGCTGCTTGGAGAGAATTTCAGTAAGTAAAGGCAATAAATTAAATTCAAAATGGAATTGAAGTTGATAGATAAAAACATAAAGTTTTCAGCATATGCAGGGTGGCAACAGTATGAAATGAACAGCTAAGCTGTGAACAAATGCCCAGTTGTTTCTAAATACATTATTTAGATTTATGTTTTGCTTTCTATTTGTCAAGTGTTGAGATAACTGTGAAAACCACTGCAGCCCCCAAACATTTTGGAAATGTAATTTCAGTAGGAAAGTTAAAATCTAGGTATGACCATTATTAGCCTACAGGCACAGTCATTAGCTACAATGATATCAGTAATATTCACTTTTATGGGCATCACTGGGTTAATTGTGTAGACACGGCATTTTATTCACATTGCAGTAGTATGTGGATGGAAGTCCCAAGATTCATACCCTTTAAAAATTATCATTAATCTGGGGGAATGCAGTCTTCCCAATTATCTTCTACAATTATACACTACTACTAGTGTTTTGACTGACTTGTACAGAAATTATCTTTTGCAATTCACGAATGGCAGGAGAGATCATGGGTGTTTCCTACATTTCTAACATTGTAGATTTAACTTTATGCCACCATAGTTACAGAGTTGAAATTTCATGGTAATCTTGAGTCAAAATATCTATTACTTTCTTCCTATCTTTTCCTACTTAAAGATGCATTTGCCTCTAAGTGAATGTTGATATCTCACAGGTAAAATAATGGACTATGATGCAACACATCTTATTTTCTTCATGTGTTTGTTCTGATATATACCTTCCAGAAGACAGAATTTAAGTAAGTCTAATTATGTTTTTTTATCATTTTGCACCTTTAAAATGTCACTGAACACACCTGTCATTGCCACCTCCAGCTAAATGACAGCATCCAGCCCTTTGGAAACATATGTGAGCTTATGCTGAAAAGCTTATTCCGAGCTCAGAGAAACCATGGAGTATTAAAAATATATTGTACTTCACATGCTTATAAAAGTCATATCCACTTCTAGAGACCACTGGTTTCACTTTTCTTTTTTTTAAATATTATTTATTTATTTACTCATAGAGACACAGAGAGAATGAGAGGCAGAGACACAGGCAGAGGTAGAAGCAGGCTCCATGCAGAGAGCCCGACGTGGGACTCGATCCAGGGTCTCCAGGATCACGCCCTGGGCTGCAGGAGACACTAAACCACTGTACCACCGGAGCTGCCCTGGTTTCACTTTTCCTCCCATTTGATATTATCTCACATCTGTGGAAATATGAGTGGAAGATCACCTAACTTGGCAATAGAAAATTGTGGAACTCTTTATGGAATATTCAACATGAAAATCAAATAATTGGTCTTAGGGGAAACTCCAAATAGAATAGGAGTTCCTGGGAGGATATGAGCTAAAGGAACCATTTTAAAGATACTGCACATATTTCTCTTTGTGAAATGGGGTTGGCACCTAATAATGAAAATGGCACCATCTACATTTCTCTGTAAATAAGTTTGAAATTCTATATTTACAATAAATACAGTATCTTTAACATTTTGTCCCTTCTTTAAGCTCCAAAATATAGTCATAGTTCCTTGTGAATCACTGATGGAAAAGAAGATTCTCTATATCCCCTAAGGTATTAATGTAGATATATATACAAAGTAAGGGAAAAATAGCCTTTCATGTGCAACTACACTCACTGTCATTCCAATGTGTCCACAGTCTGCAGGGAAATGTACCTATATAATAAGGGAGCACGGTCTGGACAAGAGGTTTTGGTTCAGGTTCTCTGGAAGGTGGAATATATCCTACTGATTACTTTTGACCAGTATCTTCCCCTGACCTACAATCTGTATTTCTTTTTATGATCAGAACTGTTTTAAGATTTAAATGTATTCTTTTTTTAAATTTATTTTTTATTGGTGTTCAATTTACTAACATACAGAATAACCCCCAGTGCCTGTCACCCATTCACTCCCACCCCCCCGCCCTCCTCCCCTTCTACCACCCCTAGTTCGTTTCCCAGAGTTAGCAGTCTTTACGTTCTGTCTCCCTTTCTGATATTTCCCACACATTTCTTCTCCCTTCCCTTATATTCCCTTTCACTATTATTTATATTCCCCAAATGAATGAGAACATATAATGTTTGTCCTTCTCTGACTGACTTACTTCACTCAGCATAATACCCTCCAGTTCCATCCACGTTGAAGCAAATGGTGGGTATTTGTCATTTCTAATAGCTGAGTAATATTCCATTGTATACATAAACCACATCTTCTTTATCCATTCATCTTTCGTTGGACACCAAGGCGCCTTCCACAGTTTGGCTATCGTGGCCATTGCTGCTATAAACATCGGGGTGCAGGTGTCCCGGCGTTTCATTGCATTTGTATCTTTGGGGTAAATCCCCAACAGTGCAATTGCTGGGTCGTAGGGCAGGTATATTTTTAACTGTTTGAGGAACCTCCACACAGTTTTCCAGAGTGGCTGCACCAGTTCACATTCCCACCAACAGTGTATGAGGGTTCCCTTTTCTCCGCATCCTCTCCAACATGAGGAAGACACAAAGAGATGGAAAAATATTCCATGCTCATGGATCGGCAGAATTAATATTGTGAAAATGTCAATGTTACCCAGGGCAATATACACGTTTAATGCAATCCCTATCAAAATACCATGGACTTTCTTCAGAGAGTTAGAACAAATTATTTTAAGATTTGTGTGGAATCAGAAAAGACCCCGAATAGCCAGGGGAATTTTAAAAAAGAAAACCATATCTGGGGGCATCACAATGCCAGATTTCAGGTTGTACTACAAAGCTGTGGTCATCAAGACAGTGTGGTACTGGCACAAAAACAGACACATAGATCAGTGGAACAGAATAGAGAATCCAGAAGTGGACCCTGAACTTTATGGTCAACTAATATTCGATAAAGGAGGAAAGACTATCCATTGGAAGAAAGACAGTCTCTTCAATAAATGGTGCTTGGAAAATTGGACATCCACATGCAGAAGAATGAAAATGTATTCTTTAAAAAAATAAATGTATTCTTTAGATATTGCTAAGTAAGAAAGAAGTTGTATTTACCCAAAACAGGAATTCTAACATTTCTTCTGTGCTTAGCACCAATTTTTTCAGTAGTACCAATTTCTGGCTAAGAAGGGAAAATGTGCATGCATGTGCCCGCGCGTGCGTGTGTGTGTGTTAAAGTTTATTTTCACCAGCCCTCCACAAGATGTTTGCAAGTAGAATCACACTTGAATCGACTTGAAATGTAACTAAATTTGGTTGTATCCAGACCTCATGAAATGAAATGTAATGTCATTGCTACACAAAAGTAGTAGGTGAGGAAAGGGCAATTCTGGGATGCCTGAGTGGATCAGCAGTTGAACATCTGCCTTTGGCTCTGGGCATAATCCTAGAGACCTAGGGTTGAATCCTAAGTCAGGCTCCCCACATGGAGCTTTCTTCTCCCTCTGCCTGTGTCTCTGCCTCTGTGTGTGTGTGTGTGTGTCTCATGAATAAATAATTAAAAATGTTTTAAAAAAGGAAAGGACAATTCTAGCCAGGGCAAAGGTCTATGGTGTGGGACAGTTTGGGCAGGGGACTCCCATTCCCACAGATGAGGTCCAGGGCTGCAAAGGGTCAGTGGAGGAAAAGAGGGGTAAGTGACAGAGACCCTATACTCCCCATGCTGAGTGATGTGGTCAAAACTTTATGAGTCTGTCCATTCCCAAAGAGAGAATGTATGAGAGTAAGGGCCTATGAAAAATGGCCACACCTCTATGGGACCAGGGCAAGGCAGTCTTCCTTCTCTTGAACAAAGAGGTAAGGAAAGTGAAGAGTAACGCTTTCTCTGAGCTTCCTTTCCCACCAACCAACAATATAGCCCTTCCTCCTAGCTTCTTCTTCTGCTGTTAAAACGTGGCTACTTTAAAAAAAAATTTAAATAGGCAAATATTCATATTATACTATAATATCAAGCAAGGTGACCTTCTTCAAAACGTGTTGTCAATCACAGATACTGTCTGGGTTTAAGTTTACTACATTAAATGCAAATTAGTCTTAAAAGTACCAGCATTCTAATTTAGTAAACTTTTTCTATTTAGTAGTAGATTGCTAAGGAGTATTTTCAATATGGATATTATGGATAAAACAGGCAAAGCTTTGGGAGTAGATCTGAAATCTTAGAGCAGAGGAACATACTTCTGAGCTGAATACAATCTATAGGTATTCTTGTTTTTTGCTGCCATGCTATATACAGTAGAACTTAAGCTTATACACCAAAGCAGTCTCAAAACACCTTTGAAAGGAGAACCTTAAAAGAAAGAAAGAAAGAAAGAAAGAAAGAAAGAAAGAAAGAAAGAAAGAAAGAAAGAAAGAAAGGAGAACCTTGCAGTTGCCTGCAGGCATTTATTTAGCCATTTTACGTGCTTAAAAAAATCTACACAATGTCTTTGAAGGACTATGAATGGGTGGTAAGCCCTCCAGCCACTTAACACTGAATACCAGCCATATTTAGGACAAAGTCTTTGTATTTTTGTATCAATAGTTAGGAGGACTTCAACAGGCAAATCTGAGGGGACACAATTCAGCCCATAGCAGCTATCATGAAGTGAATGGATATGGAGCAGAGTTGGGTTGAAATCCGAAAGAACAGTTACAAAGGCAGTGAGCAAAGCAAATGAGAACTCTTGTGAATGGATCTTGGATCTTGGTATTTGGACAAAGTAGCATAGAAATGTAAGTGGATTTGAGAGATGTTGCAGAATGCAAATTTGCAAAAATTGGTGATTGTTTGAATAGATGGGTCAGGGAGAAGGACGAGCCAAGGATGTTCCTCTAAGCTCCCAGAATAGATCACTGTGAATATTGGCACTATTTACAATATGAAGAATTGAGGAACAGTCTGAAGATGATTTCTCTTTTGAAAGTGATGATTTTAAATGTCTGAAGACTATCCAGGTGAATGTGACCAGGAAAATCAGGTTAAAATTTTAGCCAGAAACCACAGAGTTATATACTTAGCTTGTTTATTTCCTGTATTTCTTCCTTATAATAAGCATGTATAGTCCCTATCTTTCTTCCCTAAAATTAGCATGTAGGTTATATAATTGTTTTAATGAGTGTTGTGTTAGCTGCATACCACAGGTTGTGATATTCAACAAATTCACACAGAGCACCCACAAGAGGGCCTAAGGATGAGGGGAAGTCTGCAATATTAAATGGGTTTGTAATGGAATCTCAGAGAGAAGGAGAAATTTTAGGGAAGACTTGAAGATGGCGAGGTAATTCACCAAAGGTATTTCTTGAAGATTTCTAGGCAAAAGGAAGAGTAGAGCCTAAGTTTTAAGGAATCAGGAATGCATGCCTGATTCATTCTAGGACCAACAGAGAGGCTGGAGGCTGAGTGAGCAATGGAGAGTATCCAGATAGGAAACTGGAAATGTGTTAGAGGTGACTGGGAGAGCCTTAGAGACCATCCTACAGCTTTTCTTCTGAATGAAGTGGGAAGGCACTACAGCATTTTAACAAGAGGTGACATATTCCAGCTTGCCACAGAAGGGGTCAAGTCAGCTGCAATAGTTGAAAATAGACACAGTGGGTCATGGCAAACCTGTTAGAAGGAAATGTGCAGAAGATGGCTTATGCCAGGGCAACTACAGCGCAGGTGGCTAGAAGTGGTTTTTTTCTGAGATGTCATTTTTAAAGATAGAGTCCTCAGGATTTCCTCACAAACTGGGTGTAGGTTTAAAAGCCAGAGGAGACAAGAATGACTCTGAGTCTTTTGGCCTGAGACACTATAGACAGGGAAACTTATGGCTGGAGCAACTCTAGCAGGGGGAAATTAGGTGCTCACTTTTAGCCACATTGTGTTTGAGATGTTTATTAATCATTCACGTGTTTATGCTGAGTGGGCAGTTGAATGAAGTATATGGTTTCAGGATAAAGATCTGGAGATTTAAAATTAAAATCTGTGAAATTAATTTGTATTGTGGTCAGAGAATGTCATCTTTGTTTTATTGATATTTGAGGATTACTGACATACTCGTTTTATTTTCTAGTATGTGATCATTTTGAAAATGTCCCATTCATGCTAGGGAAGAATGCATATCCTTTATTGGGTGTTCACCTTGATATCTTTACCAATTTTTAACCTACTTGAATTGTGAATAAAATAAATGGGTGCAAGGAGAGGCTAATGACAATTAGAATATTTAATCTTGGATGAGCCAGAGTAAGTGTTAGAAAAATAAATATACTAGTGTTTTGTTTTATTTTGTTTTTTGATCCATATTTGGTGTGTATCTCTTTGCACTCCCTTATTTCCAGTTTCCAGTTTTAGGTTGCTTTGAACATCTCTCCAATAAGAAAAATATATCAGATTTTTTTTTTTAAATTTATTTTTTATTGGTGTTCAATTTACTAACATACAGAATAACCCCCAGTGCCTGTCACCCATTCACTCCCACCCCCCGCCCTCCTCCCCTTCTACCACCCCTAGTTCGTTTCCCAGAGTTAGCAGTCTTTACGTTCTGTCTCCCTTTCTGATATTTCCCACACATTTCTTCCCCCTTCCCTTATATTCCCTTTCACTATTATTTATATTCCCCAAATGAATGAGAACATATAATGTTTGTCCTTCTCCGACTGACTTACTTCACTCAGCATAATACCCTCCAGTTCCATCCACGTTGAAGCAAATGGTGGGTATTTGTCATTTCTAATAGCTGAGTAATATTCCATTGTATACATAAACCACATCTTCTTTATCCATTCATCTTTCGTTGGACACCGAGGCTCCTTCCACAGTTTGGCTATCGTGGCCATTGCTGCTATAAACATCGGGGTGCAGGTGTCCCGGCGTTTCATTGCATTTGTATCTTTGGGGTAAATCCCCAACAGTGCAATTGCTGGGTCGTAGGGCAGGTATATTTTTAACTGTTTGAGGAACCTCCACACAGTTTTCCAGAGTGGCTGCACCAGTTCACATTCCCACCAACAGTGTATGAGGGTTCCCTTTTCTCCGCATCCTCTCCAACATTTGTTGTTTCCTGCCTTGTTAATTTTCCCCATTCTCACTGGCGTGAGGTGGTATCTCATTGTGGTTTTGATTTGTAGTTCCCTGATGGCAAGTGATGCAGAGCATTTTCTCATGTGCATGTTGGCCATGTCTATGTCTTCCTCTGTGAGATTTCTGTTCATGTCTTTTGCCCATTTCATGATTGGATTGTTTGTTTCTTTGGTGTTGAGTTTAAGAAGTTCTTTATAGATCTTGGAAACTAGCCCTTTATCTGATATGTCATTTGCAAATATCTTCTCCCATTCTGTAGGTTGTCTTTGAGTTTTGTTGACTGTATCCTTTGCTGTGCAAAAGCTTCTTATCTTGATGAAGTCCCAATAGTTCATTTTTTTTCTGTTTGGTTTCTATTTACTCTGATGACCTCTGTATTTTATTATATGAGTTTAATCTCTTTATAATAGTTCTGTGTGGTATCGGTTTTTTTTTGAATTATAACATTTGGAACTGTGCACATTACACATATAAACTCAGTGAATTTTCACAGATCGAACACCCCAGTGAAACTATCATCAACATCAAGAAATAAGACACTATTGTAGCCGGGTTAGAGGAGAGCAAGAGCACAGGGTTCCCAAATAGACCCATGTTATTCGTCACTAAGATTTCATTTGCCACTGACAAGATTCGAAGGCAGAGAAACAAGTCAGGGTTTAGTGAAAAGGAGTACCCTTCAGGGGATGCTATGCCTGCTGGGTGTTTTGCCTGAGTTAAGAGATAAGCTGATTGAAGAACTTAATCAATTAGAAAGTTTGAGGTCAAAATGGAGGTGGTCGAAATCCTCCTTCACTATCATGTGCAAAGTTCCATATGAACCCTTCCAGGAAATCTTCTCCTGCTAGCCTGGCTGGCATCCTGACTTCTTTTCTCTTTTCTTTTTAGGTTTTTAAAGATTTTTTAAAATTTATTCATGAGAGACACACACAGAGAGAGGCAGAGACACAGGCAGAGTGAGAAGCAGGATCCATTCAGGGAACCTGATGTGGGACTGGATCCCTGGTCTCTAGGATCACACCCTGGGCTGAAGGCGGTGCTAAACAACTGAGCCACCGGGGCTGCCCACATCTTGTCTTCTAACATCATAGATTAGCTGAGCCTGCTCTTCTGAAATTTATGTAAATAGTGTCATGCCATATATATTCTTTTTTTTTTGTCTGAGGGGCATGGATATGCAGACAGAAATGTAATAAAACTAAGCATAACAAAATATTAATGGTATAACCTCGTTGATATTTTGGTGTTTACTGTAAAATTCTTTCAATTTTGCTTTATTTGTGAAAATAACCATAATAAAATGTTAGAAAACACTTTTTCTTTATCCTGACTTTCAAAAAAAGTTTAAAAGTGTTCAAATTTATCAATTTGTATGGGGTTCGTAGCTCAAGTTTTCTCAGCAGACCAGCAGTTCGATGTCTTGGTAAATATTTCTCTGGAACTGAGAAGAATGGCTTACTAGGTTACTCACAGCTCACTCACTTACTTTTAACAATCCTACACTCTTTGTTCTGATTTTGTATTAATGGAATCATCTTCTGATTTTTTTTAATTTCTCAGAAGAAAGGAAGAGAATATAGAAATTTTGACCCTACGTTTGATAATTCTTTCTCATTGGAATTGATTATTTTTCTGTTAGAACTTTGGTTTCCTGAGCAGCTCAAGACAAACTGACCATCAACATACAGGCTTCATGGCAAGTAGGGAGTCTCTGGACCCAAGACAATAGCAAAATAGCAAAACACAAAGTCCCAATTCCTTATCTTTATTAATATTGTGTACAAATAAAGGATGCTCCATTTCCATGAAATTGCTTCAAAACTAACTGGGAGGGAGGAGGGACAAGATGGTGGAAGAGTAGTGTCACTAAGTCACCTGTCCCCACCAAATTAACTAGATAACCTTCAAATCATCCTGAAAATCTATGAATTCAGCCTGAGATTTAAATGGAGAACTTCTGGAATGCTACAGTGAGAAGAGTGCATGCTTCTATCAAGGTAGGAAGACGGGGAAAAAGAAATAGAGAAACAAAAGGCATCCAAGGGGGTGGGGCCCTGTGGGAAGCCAGGCTAAGGCCAGGGTGAGTGTCCCCAGGACAGGAGAGCCCCGACCCGGAGAAGCAGGAGCTTCACCAATCTTCTCAGGCAGAAAGGCCTTGCAGGGAGTTAGAGCAGGATCCCAGGAGGGCAGGGATCCCTCAGGCTCCCTGGGACACTAACAGAGCACCTGCGCCCCAGGAGAGGGTCCCGAGCTCCCTAAAGGGCTGCTGCGCCCGCACGGCTGGACCCTGGAGCAGCTCAGAGGCGGCTCTGGCAGAGACTCCACACAGGAGGGGCTACGAGGCCATGGGAGCAGCTCGAAAGCAGCTCAGGCGGCTCTGCAGAGAGGGAGCTGCGGGGCCAGGATCGCAATTCCAATAGCGCAGGCCCGGGAGCACAGGGTGCCAGGGACACAGCCCAGGATCCAGCCTCCCTCCAGGACAGGCAGAGGCCAGGAGGGCACAAGACAACAAGGACTCTCCTGCCCCAAGCTGAGCACATCAGCGGCCCCACCCCTGGAGCATCCAGACCCCTGCACAATGAGAGCTCTGTAGTTACTGTGGAAGCTGATTCCAGGGCTGCAGAGCTGGCCTCTGCCACTGTTACTGTTCCTCCTGGGGCCTCCCAGGATCAACAACCCCCACTGAGCCTCACAGTGGCCTCACCAGATAATCAGCTTAAACATCAGTCACTGAGCCCTGCACCAGGCAGGGGGCTGAACAGCTTCCCCAAGTGCTAACACCTGAAAATCAGCACAACAGGACCCTCCCCTTAAAGACCAGCAAGGCGGACATGGGAAAAACAAATTATTGATCAACCAGCACTAGAAAGTTCCGAAGTCAAGGAACTTACAGTATACAGAACCACAGGATACTCCCCCTCTTTTTTTTTCCTTTTTGATTTCTGTTTGCTTTCCCCCACCCCTTTTTTCCTCTTTTTCTTCTCTTTTTTCT
This sequence comes from Canis lupus baileyi, assembly GCF_048164855.1. Classification (NCBI taxonomy): domain Eukaryota; kingdom Metazoa; phylum Chordata; class Mammalia; order Carnivora; family Canidae; genus Canis; species Canis lupus. The sequence goes on along the minus strand of NC_132857.1, from coordinate 24,549,961 downwards.
TTTTTCTCTTTTTTTCATCCTTTTCTTTCTTCTTATTTCCTTTTTCTTTCATTCTTTCCCTCCTCTCTTTTTCTCCTTTTCCCAATACAACTTGTTTTTGGCCACTCTGCACTGAGCAAAATGACTAGAAGGAAAACCTTACCTCAAAAGAAAGAATCAGAAACAGTCCTCTCTTCCACAGAGTTACACAATGCCAAAGTTAAGACATAATTCGATAATACTACACTTATACTTGGACTTATACTTGGTGACTTCAATCTAGCACTTTCTACACTCAATAGGTCTTCTAAACACAACATCTACAAAGAAATGAGAGATTTAAATGATACACTGGACCAGATGGATTCCACAGATACCTACAGAACTTTACATCCAAACTCACCTGAATACACATTGTTCTCAAGTGCACATGGAACTTTCTCCAGAATAGACCACATACTGGGTCACAAATCAGGTCTTAACTGATACTAAAAGATTGGGATCGTCCCCTGCATATTCTCAGATCATAATGCCTTGAAATTAGAACTAAATCACAATAAGAAGTTTGGAAGGACCTCAAACACGTGGAGGTTAAGGACCATCTTGCTAAAAGATGAAACGGTCAACCAGGAAATTAAGGAAGAATTAAAAATATTCATGGAAACTAATGAGAATGAAGATACAACCATACAAAATCTTTGGGATACAGCAAAAGCAGTCCTGAGGGGGAAATACATCGCAATACAAGCATCCATCCAAAAACTGGAAAGAATTCAAATACAAAACTAACCTTACACCTAAAGGAGCTAGAGAAAATACAGCAAATAGATCCTCCACCCCACAGAAGAAGGGAGTTAATTAAGATTCGAGCAGAACTCAACGAAATCGAGACCAGAAGAACTGTGGAACAGATCAACAAAACCAGGAATTGGTTTTATGAAAAAATTAATAGGATAGATAAACCATTAGCCAGCCTTATTAAAAAGAAGAGAGAGAAGACTCAAATTAATAAAATCATGAATGAGAAAGGAGAGATCACTACCAACACCAAGGAAATACAAACGATTTTAAAAACATATTATCAACAGCTATACGCCAATAAATTAGGCAATCTATCAGAAATGGACCCATTCCTGGAAAGCTACAAACTACCAAAAATCGAACAGGAAGAAATAGAAAACCTGAACAGGCCAATAACCAGGGAGGAAATTGAAGCAGTTATCAAAACCCTCCCAAGACACACAAGTCCAGGGCCAGATGGCTTCCCAGGGGAATTCTATCAAACGTTTAAAGAAGAAACCATACCTATTCTACTAAAGCTGTTTGGAAAGATAGAAAGAGATGGAGTACTTCCAAATTCGTTCTATGAAGCCAGAATCACCTTAATTCCAAAACCAGACAAAGACCCCACTAAAAGGAGAATTACAGACCAATATCCCTGATGAACATGGATGCAAAAATTCTCAACAAGATACTAGCCAATAGGATCCAACAGCACATTAAGAAAATTATTCACCACGACCAAGTAGGATTTATCCCCGGGGAACAAGGCTGGTTCAACACTCGTAAAACAATCAGTGTGATTCATCATATCAGCAAGAGAAAAACCAAGAACCATAGGATCCTCTCATTAGATGCAGAGAAAGCATTTGACAAAATACAGCATCCATTCCTGATCAAAACTCTTCAGAGTGTAGGGATAGAGGGAACATTCCTCAACATCTGAAAGGCCATCTACGAACATCTCACAGGAAATATAATTTTCAATGGGGAAGCACTGGGAGCCTTTCCCCTAAGATCAGGAACCAGACAGGGATGTCCACTCTCACCACTGCTATTCACCATAGTATTGGAAGTCCTTGCCTCAGCAATCAGACAACAAAAAGACATTAAAGGCATTCAAATTGGCAAAGAAGAAGTCAAACTCTCCCTCTTCACCGATGACATGATACTCTACATAGAAAACCCAAAAGACTCCACTCCAAGATTGTTAGAACTCATACAGCAATTTGGTAGTGTGGCAGGATACAAAATCAATGCCCATAAAACAATGGCATTTCTATACACTAACAATGAGACTGAAGAAAGAGAAATAAAGTAGTCCATCCCATTTACAATTACTTCACCCAAATTAAAACGATATAAAACAATTCAATGAAACACTTCTATTTTAAGTAATTTTGAAGTTTTGCTCCTTATGTGCAATCTCATTTTTTTTAAACATAAAGATACTCTTAATTTAGTAAAGAATAAGAAAGAAGAAAATCTTTACAGTGTCAACCTTGGACTGAGTGCCAAATGTGGAGCATTTTTCTCTTTCTTCAAATTTTTGTTCATTAGATTTTTTGTTGTTGTTGTTCATTAGATTTTTTTAAAATGTTTGTTGCCAAATAAAAAATCATATTGGCTGTAATTTGGAAGATGATCTATAAATATGAAAGAGTATTAAATACCTTATCTTCTCACTTATGTAAAAGGATGTAAAAGAAATCAGCTTAATTTTCCACATGAGATCAACTAGAAAAGTAGATAGTTAAGAAAAATTTTTTAGAATTTTTTTTATAATAAATTTATTTTTATTGGTATTCAATTTGCCAACATACAGAATAACACCCAATGTTCATCCCGTCAAGTGCCCCCTCAGTGCCCATCACTCATTCACCCACACCCCATGCTCTCTTCCCCTTTCACCATCCCTAGTTCATTTCCCAGAGTTAGGAGTCTACATGTCCTGTCTCCCTTTCTGATATTTCCCTCTCATTTTTTCTTCTTTCCCCTTTATTTTATTCCCTGTCAATTGTCTTCCTCAATTTCTTTCAGAAGTGTTCTATAGTTTTTAGGGTATATATCCTTTACCTCTTTAGTTAGGTTTATTCCCAGGTATCTTATGCTTTTGGGTGTAATTGTAAATGGGATGGACTCCTTCATTTCTTTTTCTTCAGTCTCATTGCTAGTGTATAGAAATGCCACTGACTTCTGGGCATTGATTTTGTATCCTGACCCCTCCCGGCCTCTGACTGTCCCAAGGGGAGGCTGGATCCTGGGCTGTGTCCCCAGCGCCCTGTGCTCCTGGGCCTGTGCTGTTGGATTCATGCTCCTGGCCATGCAGCCCCTTCTGAGCTGATCCTGTGTCAAGCCCTGCTCATGCTGCAGTGCTATAGGGACCTCGGTGCACTCTCCTGGAGGTGCAGGTGCTCTGTTAGTGTCCCAGGGAGCCTGGGGGCATCCCCGCCCTCCTGGGGTCCTGCTCTAACTCACTGCGGGCTCCTTTTTCCCCGGGAAGATTGGTGAAGCTCCTGCTTCTCTGGGACGGGGCTCTCCTGTCCTGGGGACACTCGCCCCGGCCTTTGCCTGGCTCCTTGCGGGGCCCCTCCCGCTTGGATGCCTTTTGTTTCTTTATTTCTTTTTTCCCCGTCTTCCTACCTTGATAGCAGCACAAACTCTTCTCACTGTAGCATTCCAGCTGTTCTCTCTTTAAATCTCAGGCCAAATTCGATGATTTGAAGCTTATCTAGGTAATTTGGTGGGGACAGGTGACTTGGGGACCCTACTCTTCTGCCATCTTGCCCCTCCCTTCTGACCGCATCGTATTTTAACTATTTATTTTGTTGTGGCCCCAACTTGTTAATAAACTCCTTGGGAGCAGTCAGTGCGCCTTTTGTCTGTATGCACAGTGCCTAGTGTTTAGCACATTGTAAATGGGCAACGAATGTTTATTGATTGGGAAAAAAAAAGAAAGGGATCCCCTGGTGGCTCAAGGGTTTAGCATTTGCCTTCAACCCAGGATGTGAACCTGGAGATGCAGGATCGAGTCCCACATCGGGCTCACTGCAGGGAGCCTGCTTCTCCCTCTGCCTGTGTCTCTGCTTCTCTCATGAATAAATAAATAAAATCTTTAAAAAAATCAAATTTGTTCGGGCTATTTTTTTTCTAATTCCTTTAACCCTTACATGATACAGACGTTATTTTCTGATTGGTTACCTCTGAAAATGTACATGCCTTTTTTTTAAGACTTATTCATTTACTTGAGAGTGAGAGAGAGATTGAACACAGGTGGTGAAGGTGCAGAGGCACGAATCTTCAAGCAAACTCCCTGCAGAGCCAGCTCAGGGTTAGCAGTGGGTCTCAGGGTCCTGAGTTCTTAACCTGAGATGAAACCAGGAGTCTGATGGTTAACCAAGGGAACCATCCAAACACACTTTATTTTTTTTAATTTACATCCCTTTTAAACAAAGTCTAAAGTTGAAGTCTCAGCAGAATCAGCCTATAATATTTAATTCCACTCATTCAGAATATTTGGGAACTTTGAAATCCACAAATAAGACTTTTTAAAAATAACATCATGAATGCTTTATTTTGTCAGGTTTATTGAAGCATAATTTACTTGCATCATGTTCACCTTTTTGAGTTTATAGATCAGTGAGTATTCTTGAGCGTATGTAGGTAGGTACATATGCCACAATCAAGATACAGAGCAATTCTGTCCCCTGAAAATGTCCTCTCACAGCATTTTGTAGTCAATCTCCTTTCCCTGTGTCTTGGTGACCCTGGCCTGTGTTCTGCACCCATAGTTCTGTCTTTTCCAAAATGTTATTATTTAAATGGAATCATATGGGACATCTGGGTGGCTCAGTGGTTGAACGTCTGCCTTCGGCTTGGTTCATGACCCCAGGGTCCCAGGATCGAGTACCACGACGGGCTCCCAGCAGGGAACCTGCTTCTCCCTCTGCCTGTCTCTGCCTCTCTCTCTGTGTCTCTCAGGAACAAATAAATAAAATATTAAAAAAATGAAACTGAGAAATTGTATTCCATGTTGGTCGAACCATTTTGTATTCCCACTAGCAATCAATGTATGAGAGTTACAGTTGTTTTGCATCTTCATCAGCACTTAGGATGTTTTTTTTCCTTGCGACTCTAATAATAATAATACTTAATGGTATTTAATGGTATTCAATGGTATATAATGGTATTTAATTTTGGTTATAATTTGCAAATCCATAATTACTAATAAGCCAATCAACTTTTCACGTGCTTATTTGCTATCCATATCTCCTCTTTGATGAAATCTCTGTTAATTACATTTTATCATGTAATATTTTTAATTCCTGAGGAATTATAAGTAGATATGGATATTTTTAAAGACAATTTTACTAACCCAGTATAAGTAAACTCAAGTGCTTTAAAATCCAAAAGTAATAACCTCATAATTGACATTACCTTGTTGCAGCAAATAATTTGTATCTAAATAATTTTAAAAGGTTAAAGTAGAAATGAAGATATATCTCAGAGCTCGAGTCACTACCTTTAAAACTTTCATGACTAATAAAAATCAGCCAGTTTCCAACCACATAAAAATGCTTCTGATTTCTATTACTTCATACTTAGCCAAACATGTATAAGAATTAAATATGACAGTTAAAAACATCATGTGTTTCAAGCATTTCACACTAAACTGCTACAACTCAGGGACTGATGTGGAAAGCCTCTCTCGCTTTCTTTTTCCTCAAACAGCTAAAAAAATGTATTCCACTCATATTAAATACTGAAATGTTTAATACATACATAATATCACAAATAAAAATATATAATTGGCAATATATTTGGCAAAATATATATTGGCAAATATATTATTGGCAATATATTTGGCAAAATATATATTGGCAATATATATATATATACTGATTATAAGCAGTAATCAGATACCAAGTTATTATTTGATAATCAATAATCAAGGTTTCTTCTTTTTGTCATGATCCTCAAATATTCTTTTCTTTAAAATATTTTATTTAGTTATCCATGAGAGAAAATGCCGAGACATAGGCAGAGGGAGAAGCAGGCTCCCTGCGGGGAACCTGGTGTGGGACTCGATCCCAGAACCCCAGGATCACAACCTGAGCCAAAGGCAGATGCTCAATCACTGAGTCACCCACCCTCCTCTTTTTTTCCCCCAAACACGTACTCCAAATGCTTTATTATTCTGTTCAGATGCTTACAAATACTGAAAGTCACCCAGCCTGGGGCCTAGCAGCCACTGCCCAGTGGTGGGCAAGGAGGTGGGCTTAGTGTTAAGGTGTGAAGGGCCAAGGCCAGGCAGCTGGTGGCCTGGTCCTCTGCTCTCCATTTCTGTCACCCTTCTGATGCTGAAGGGAGGGCAGCCACACCTCAGGATCCTCTCTCTCTGCTGCCTCCTCTCCTGCTCAGGTTCTCCCTGGAGCGTCTGAGCAGCCCTCCAACCCTGTTAGAAACCCAGCCTGTACAGAACCCGTGTAGCCGCAGTTCCCATCAGCTCCCTTCCTCTTCCAGTCTCTGGATGTCAGGGGCTTCGTCCCTTCTGGCTCTAAGCAAGGCACCAGTGGAAGGGAGAGGGCTGGGCTGGGGGGCCACATGCTGTGCATCAGGCCTGGAGACACAGGTGGAGGGCAAAGAGGGGGTGTCTGGTCCCTTCCCCCACTCCCAGCGTGAGAAGCACAAGGTCCTGGGCTGGAGAGATGGCAGGAGGTACCCTCAGGTGGGCCCACAGTAGAAGCATGGGCAGAGCCACAGAGCCCAGGCTAGGAGTCTGTAACCATGGCGGTGAAGCAGTCACCATGGAGATCAGAGTTTGGGGTCTGCAAAAAGGGGACGGGGCTGGGACCTCAAGGATGACACCTGAGGTCTCTGGCCCTTGAACAAAGTAATAAAATGCAGGAGAGCAGGGTGGAGCGGGGTTTGACAAGTGCACCGCCTGAGCTGGTTCCCCAATCTGGATGTGGCTCTCCTCAGCCTCCGAGGCCCCTGCAAAGGGGGGCTGAGGCAGGAGGGGATCTTTGGCAGATTCCGGTACCATAATTTGTCCTTTGTGAAAGAGAACACGGGCTGGGGAGCGCAGGGGCCGGTCAGAGCTCGAGGCCCCCTCTGCACCGGCTCCTCAGCCCGGGCAGGCCTGGGTCAGGACCCCGAAGGGTTATTGCAAATTCTGAGTTCCCAGGAGCCTCCCCACTTTTTATCCATTGGCCGGTACGTTAGGGGCCGAGCTCCGTACAGAAGAGCACGCAGCCTGGCACAGGAGCCCCGGCGGCGCTCCGCTCCCCCCACCCCCCAGGGCCCGGGGAGCGCTCCCGCGTGGCCGAGGGCCCAGCGTGCGGCTCTGTCTCGGGGGGCAGCAGGAGTCCGGGCCCCGACCACAGTCAGTTCAGGAGCTGAGTGTAGGCCTCCGCTCCCGGGACGATGACGTCCGTCCAGGTGCGCGTGGCCTCTGCGGGCGGGGCCACCCTGCAGCACCGCGGCGGGGCTTCACCCGGAGGTGAGGGCTGGGTTCGGGCTCTTGGCCGCACTGCGCAGGGGGTCGGCGTACACTTCCGCGATGGCCTGGAAGCAGATGACCCCCTTCAGCTCCGGCTCGTGCCTGTCCACATAACGGGAAAGGGTGCGCCTGAGCCGGTCGAGGCCAACCCGGCGCTTCTGCCAGGACTGAATCTCGCCAGCATCTCGACCGAGGACCGGCAGACCTGGCTGCTAAGCACCGCGCAGGCAGCCAGCGGCGCCGCCGACACTCGACGTGGGTCTTCAGGTCAAAGTCCTCCTTCGGGACTGGCACGTAGCGGGGCAGGGGTCGTGCCTGGGAAAACTGTTTCTCTCGCATCTTGACCTCCTTCTCCACCAGCTGCTGCCTCCTGCGCTCTCCTGTGTCGCCTCCGCCGCACCGGTTCCCGCCTCCTCCGCTCCTCCGCCCGGGCCTGCCGGGAGCTCCGCCTGCGGCTCCCTGGGCTCCAGGAGCCGCTCTGCTCGGCGGGCGCCGCTTTCAGCATCTTCTCCATCTCCTCCGGGAGGATCACTCCCGATCCTCAAACATGCTTGAGCGATTCTCCAATTATCTCTCCAGAAAATTTAAAAATAGTCTCATACAACAAAATGAGGAGTTATACCCACCTTCCATATAATTTGACAGGAAGCCTCCTTAGTGGCGTGAGGAATGCTAACTGATCCTTCCCATTTCTTTTTCAGTAATTCAAACTGGAGAAAACAAAATGAAAGTCAAACAGCAGGAAATGTGATCTGTCCTTTCTAACTAAACCTTCTGTCATCTCATGAACAGAAATCTCACAGAGGAAGACACAGACATGGCCAACACGCACATGAGAAAATGCTCTGCATCACTTGCCATCAGGGAACTACAAATCAAAACCACAATGAGATCCCACCTCACACCAGTGAGAATGGGGAAAATTAACAAGACAGGAAACCACAGATGTTGGAGAGGATGCGGAGAAAGGGGAACCCTCCCGCACTGTGGGTGGGAATGTGAACTGGTGCAGCCACTCTGGAAAACTGTGGAGGTTCCTCAAAGAGGTAAAAATAGACCTGCCCTACGACCCAGCAATTGCACTGCTGGGGACTTACCCCAAAGATACAGATGCAATGAAACGCGGGACACCTGCACGATGTTTCTAGCAGCAATGTCCGCAATAGCCAAACTGTGGAAGGAGCCTCAGTGTCTATCGAAAGATGAATGGATAACGAAGATGTGGTGTATGTATACACTGGAATCTTCCTCAGCCATTAGAAATGACAAATACCCACCATTTGCTTCGACGTGGATGGAACTGGAGGGTATTATGCTGAGTGAAGTAAGTCAATCAGAGAAGGACAAACATTATATGGTCTCATTCATTTGGGGAATATAAAAAATAGTGACAGGGAATAAAGGGGAAAGGAGAACAAATGAGTGGGAAATATCAGAAAGGGAGACAGAACATGAGAGACTCCTAACTCTGGGAAATGAACTAGGGGTGGTGGAAGGGGAGGTGGGCGGCGGGTGTGGGTGACTGGGTGATGGGCACTGAGTGGTCACTTGAGGGGATGAGCACTGGGTGGTATTCTATATGTTGGCAAATTGAACACCAACAAAAAATAAATTTGTAAAAAAATAATAATAAATTTAAAAAGCCCCCTCCTTTCCACGCGGTGGCCCAGTGCCGCAGCCGCCTCCTCCAGGCTGCCTTCCATGAACTCAAAGAGACGGAGAGCTGGGATATCAAGCCGGAGAGCAAGTACTTCCTGCCCGGGAGCTCCTCCACGATCATCAGATCATCGCTTGTGCTGTGGGAGGCCAGGGTGTTCCTGGCAATGGTTTCAGCCTCACCGGGGTCCACCCGGACAGTCCCTGCCTCCGGGTGCAACGGCGCTCCCGCCGTAGCCAGGTGGGCTTCCAGCAGGTTGGCGTGGAGACCTCTGCTGTGGGATCTGGAGCACCCGGTCCGACGGGGACCTGACCTTGACTGGACGCGTCCTTGTCAAGTGCCCTCCCTCAGGCCGGCTGGGTCAGCGGCTGGGGCACGTGCACCGGCCCATTCTCCCCATCCCCCACCTGGCCATCCCTCTGCCGTGAAATGTCAACGAGAACTTTGGGCCCCACAGGGAGCTGCCCTTAGTCCCCATTCTTGCCGCAGCTGTCCCGGAGGAGCTGGAGAAGGGGACTCCTGAGCCTGGGCTTCTCAATGCTGCAGATGACCGCCACCACTCCTTCTCATGTCCCTTCTGTGGCCCCTCTGGGACTGAGCCCCGAGGAGATCTTGGAGGTGGAGCTGGGCCTTGCTGGCACGCAGCCTGCGGTCCTGGCTGGTGCCTATGAGGAGTTCATCTTTGCGCCTGGCTAGACAATCTGCACAGCTGCTTCTGTGCCCTGCAGGCTTTGATCGACTCCTGTGTGGCCCCTGCCTCTTTGGCCCTGGAGCCCCACTGTGCATGGTCGCTCTCTATGACAACGAAGAGGCGGGCTCCGAGGGTGCCCAGGGGGCTCAGTCACTGCTGACAGCTGGTGCTGCGCCGCATCTCGGCCCCCTCCCAGCACCTGACGGGGGTAGAGGAAGCCATCCCCAAATTCTACATGATCAGCGCAGACGTGGCCCACGCCGTGCACCCCAACCACCCAGACAAGCACGAGGAGAACCACAGGCCCCTTTTCCACAAGGGCCCTGTGATCATGGTGAACAGCAAGCAGCGCTGTGCCTCGAATGCGGTTTCCGAGGCCCTGATCTGACAGGTGGCCAACAGTGTCGGGGTGCCCCTGCAGGATCTCATGGTGCGGAATGCCTCTCCCTGTGGGACCACCATCGGACCTCTCTTGGCTTCTCGGCTGGGCCTGCAGCTTCTAGATTTAGGCAGCCCCCAGCTGGCCATGTACTCCATCCAGGAGACCGCCTGCACCTCAGGAGTCCTCCAGACCATCAGCCCCTTCCAGGGCTTCTTGGAGCTCTTCCCTTCTCTGAGCTGTAACCTCTTAGTGGATTGAGGCCTCTTGGAAAGACTTCTCTTACACTTGAGAAGTTGTCAACTGAGCTGAAGCTAGATTATTAAAGTGGATTTTTCGCATAAATAAATGGAAAGAAAGAAAAAAAGAAAGAAAAAATGCTATTATGAGTTAGAATAAGCACAAGTGGATTGCCACAGTTCTATTCTGGTATTTGGTATTATAAAGAATGACTGTATTTAAAAAAATGCTTGTATTTTAAAAATCTCATCTTACCGGACCTCTACCTTATCTACCAAATTTGGCCTTAAAACCTTGCTTAAAAAAGTAATGTAATCCTATACATTCACCAACATTTAAGTCTTGTGAAGGGTAGGAAGTAATTAGTATCAAATGTTTCTTAAATTAAAGACTATATGCTTTTAATTTTTCCTCAGCTGTCTTATCCACTTTCACTATGGAAAATATTAACTTTCCACAGATTAGACACGATTGAAACAATTTTTAAGAGGGGAGAAGTATTGGTAGAACTATTATACAATAAAGTTGAAATGAAAACATCTCAAATATGCAAGTGAGTGCTTTTTTTCTTAACTACTTTGCAAATGTTTCAACTCAATGCTTCTTATTATATGACTACTCGCTTAAAAAAGGAAATAAATATTCATGTGGCCTTCTGAATTATTTTATGTATCACATTCAGGCATAACTGATGAGGTCTAGCAATCAGATTTTGAACATTATGTAAAATAATTTACTGAAGTCTTAGAGATTTTTTTTGTTATACCATAGTGAAATGTATTTCACTATATTTCAACACATATTAAATTAGTTGTTTCGAGCAAAATAAAGTCAATCTATAGTTTTTACTTAATATACAGCTTATAAACTTCAATGTTAAATGATTTTTTCCTGATTTCAGAGTTGTCTTGCACACTGCTCATTGACGCATGATGTGAATAAGAACTGAAAAGGCATTAGACAGGAAGGGAGGCATTTGCAGATTCGTGTAAATGTAGGCCAAACAATAAATATAAGAATCCTGTTAACTTGCCATTGTAGTTTTCAGTTTTAAAAATGCTAACCCAATAATTAAGCTATACTCCTTAAGAAGCATATTTAATTAATATGAAGCTCACTAACTAAAAACATATTCACTAGTTTTAAATGTTATCAAAATCACGGTTTAATTCAAATGGACATAAAAATGTTTTTCTTCAGATAATTCCATTTATATACATGTTGATGTTCTCACAGGCTGTATAAAGTCCCTGCCATGTTCATTTCAAGATGGAGATATACAGCATTTACTTCAGTTCACAAAGTGTGGGCATAAAACAATCTACAGAAGCGTTTTATAGGGTTTAAAAGAGTTCTAATCACCCATGCCAACTGCACTCCTCTCTCAACACAAAACTGCTTTTGAAACCAAGCATTCATTTGCTAAAACAAGGCATCTGCTGTTAAAGAGATTGATTATCCTGGGGCCTGACCTAATTGGAAGATTAGATATGCTTCTCTACTATGGATAGCATGGTTTATAAAGAAAAAAAAATTAGACCAAAAAAAGAGCAAACTTCTTTTGGACTCCAAGTGCACTTTTATTTATTTCTAATTTTTTTAATGATAGTCACAGAGAGAGAGAGAGAGAGAGAGAGAGAGAGAGAGAGAGAGGTAGAGATACAGGCAGAGGGAGAAGCAGGCTCCATGCACCGGGAGACCGATGTGGGATTCGATCCCGGGTCTCCAGGATCGCGCCCTGGGCCAAAGGCAGGCGCCAAACCACTGCGCCACCCAGGGATCCCTCTAATTTTCTTTAAATGGAAACAAACAGTATTACAAATGTCAGGTTGGTGTGTTACAAGTTAAAAATTCATTGGGTTCATGTCATTTCTTTGGTAACAGGTACACATTCACTTGCATCACATAAACCAAACATTAACAAAAAATGACATGTTGTCATATCCTACTGAGTTAAGATCATTATGTAATACATACACACACACATGCACACACACAAAATCTGGCCTTTTACTGATTCATTTCAGTGTTTTCTATTGCCAGTTAGGTGTCGATTTTTTCCCCCAAACACAGACATCACCTCATTGCTGTGGCTAATTGCATTTTTCTTTCTAGCCTTTGACAACCAGACCTTTGTTAATGCTATTCACCAATATATCAGACTCAGGTCATCCATCCAAAACATGACAAAAGACCCAGATGCTCATGTAAATTGCACTCCCCAAAAGTACTGCCCTCTGCCTCCATACAGATACAGATCTGTGACCCCCCCTTTTTTGTTCACTCCCTTTGTTTTCACTTAATCTTTCATGGTTGGAAAAAGTGATTATTTATAGGCTTTCAGAAACATTATACTTTGTTTACATAATAAATCAAATAATCAAGTTAATTATGAAGTTGGATAAATTGTCTACCCAAAATTCAAAAATTGCTTATTCCAGTTGAACTTCAAAATGGATTCATTTTCCACAATAAAGACTTCTTTCTACCCATTTTTTACCCTTTCTTAAGCTCTTGAGATAAAACCAAGTTTGTCCTCTTTCACTGAAGAAAAAGGAAGAAAAAAAGGTTCATGTAGAAGCGTCCAAGCAGAAATGCAGGAGTGAATCATTTATGAAATATAATTTAAAAGACGATCTTAGGTACTCGATGTTTTCTTACTGCCTTTGGCACAATTTGCATTAAGCATTAGTTACTCAAAATTTCTACTTTCCTAAAGCCTTAAAGATAATTTTGAGATACTTAGAAACTAGTGTAATGATGCTTTTAAAGGAAGGTTATTATGGATTCAAATGGCAGAGGGAACAAACTGTTGTGTAGATATATCCACATGCCAGATCCAAGACTACTTTCTATTCATTTCCATTCATTTTTATATACATTTTCACCTCATATACTTAAATGTTTACTATGTTTCAGAGTCTAAGTCACTGTAAGGGAAGGCAGAAACTGAGAATTTATTAAATAAGAAAACAATGTATCCAGACAGAAAACCAATGGCAATATTTTAGTATTCCAAGGTGAGCTTCAAGATCAAGTTAACATATATGATTTTCTGAATTTAATTTTAAAGACTTTCAAGTCCGAATACAATTATGTGAAAACTTAATAAACGTATAGGGTTACTGGAGCAACTATCCTTATCTCCTACTCAAAAATACAACCACACTAAATTTGACATGCTCATCTGTTAGTTATAATCCCATGGAAAAAAGAAGAAATACTTTATTGAATTTATTCAATAAAATGACATCAAACATTAGTGACCATTACAGCTTAGCAAATATTATGGAATATGGCAGTAACATTAGGAACGGAACATCAGGTCCTCAGTTGATTGGACTCTCCTGTGGCTAGGCCCAAATGTGCAGGCTTACTCTCTGAATCAAGTAAGAACAGAGCAGAACAGCTCATACAGATAGAGCAGTGGAAGACAAACCAAACAAGGCCAACAGCAAAGGGTAGGAGCTAAGAAGAAGACTGAAAGTTTGGAAGAATTAATGAAGCAGAAATCAAAGATACCGAAGATAGGAAAAAGTGAGGGGGGGAGTGATGACTTTATGATGATGGGGTAAAACAGGCTTCTCCTGGTAATTACAACATTCACCAGATTTAAACAGTGAAGAAAGTCTTGAGTGCTTCTTGCCTAGACTGTTACAGAGCTTTCCAATCTGTATTTCATGGCAGCTACCATCATGTTACTAAAACATCACTTTAGTTACATTCTTCCCGAGTTTCAGAACTTCCAATGGCTTCCTCATGTCTCCTGGGAAAAGTCCCAACTTTTCCACCTGCCACACAAGGCTCTCTAGAAAGGGGACCCCGATGTGATCTAATTACATGAAGACTGTGTCCTGGGTAAAAAGTGAACTGGTTTGGCCCTTCCATACTTTTGGTCTGTTGATTTTAAGTTCTGTGCTTGTAATGTCCTACCTATATGTCTACATCCAAAAAGGTTATTGTCCTACCTTTTCTTTATGATCCACATAAGACTTCATGTGCTCAATGTAACCTTCCCCAACAGCCACCCACCATCTTTGCCTGCTGAAGTTCCAAGTACCCTTCAAGAACTACTATGTCCTCCAAGAAACAGTCCCATAGTTACCTTTGCATTCATTTTGCATTTACAGCATATATTCACTTGGTTCTTATGTTATACCTCTTCCTTTACAGCTATTTTTGTGTATTGGCTCCCCAGATAGATTTACCTGGAAAAGAAAAGCTGTTTTCTCTCCCTCTTGTATCCATACAGCTCCACATCATGTGATAAATAGTACTCGGGAAACATCTATCGAGGAACAATGCTCTGTGCTATTTTTTTTCCCTTGGTTGATTTATCTTCCCATTTCTCAGAATGGCTACCCCCAGAATCTTTCCAATCCCCTTTCCTTGTTTGCCTATCTTTGCCCTCCCCAACTTCCCTATCTTACTTCCTCCTCCATTGAGAAACTGAAGGTCATTCCGCACTTCATGTAATGCTTCCCAAAAAATAAAAGTTCATCTACACTCCTGCCTCTCCTTTCTTATATATTTTGATTTTCCAAGAAGGAAATGTCTCTTCTAAGGCTTATTCTCCAGTTGGGTCCTTGATGTCACTGCTTTCTGTGGTTTCCAGTGTCTGGCTCTATTAGTTCCACCTTTCTGACCTTCAACTTTAGTTTTTATATTGCTCTGGCTCATCCTTCCTCTTTATTTTATTCCTAAAAATAATTTAAAATTAAAATTTAAAAGAATAAATTAAATTAAAAACACATATTTCCTCTTTGTTTTATTTCTAAAACTAAAATTCCTCAAACCCAGCAATGGCTCATGTTATTTCCCCACTCTCCAATTTTCTTATTCACGAAACTTTTGCTTCTATCTCCTCATCCCTCACTTCAAAACTCAGCAAGACTTCTGTCCCTACCACGTGGCCCAAATTGCTTCCTCTTAATTCATCAAAGATCTTCTAAATACAAAATCTGATGATGTTTTCCCTTTCTTATTTGTGTATAGTGTACTAAGCTACTAAAACTTTTTTTTCACCTAACTCAAATAGGTGCCTCTAACTAAATAGGTTTTTATGACATTCATCTCCCATGATTTGCCTCCTACTTCTTCTGACTTTCCTTCATCGCCTTTTTTTCCTCTGTGTGACATTTTATTAGTTACTACCCCTAGATCCTTCCCTCAGTCTCTTCTCTTCCTGACCTAAACTCACTTGAAGGAAAATGAATCTGATCCCACAAACTTAGTCATCATCTCCATGTATACAACTCTACTATGATCTCTAAGATTCCAGACTTTATTTATCAGAGATCAACCAAACACATATGAACACATTTTCAAAATGTCTCTCAATATCTCATCTTTTTACATTCTTTAAGATATTTATTTATTTATTTATTTATTTATTTATTTATTTATTTATTTATGGCACACACACATGTGTGCAAGAATGGTGGTGGTGGGGAGGACCACAGGGGGAGGGACAGGATAGGGGAAAGAATCCCAGGCCAACTGGTTCTCACGCCCCTGAGATTCTGACCTGAGCCAAAGCCAAGAGTCCTGCACTTAATGGACTGAGCCACCCAGGTTCCCCCCCTGCCCTTTACACTCTTACTGTACTGGATATTCTTTCTCATTTCCTTTTGCCAGAACTATCCACAGAATTGGCGAGCTGAGCAATAGACTGGATTTCAATCATTCTGTCCCTGGCCAGGGCATTTGTAAACAGCACAAAATAGAAAACAACTTCTAATGTTGTAACCCTACTCGGGATACCCCTTGGGCTACCTACTCAGAAAAGCTGATACTCCAACCTGGATCCCACTTCTGGTCTCTCTTACTCTACTTAGGACCTCTTCCCCTCATTTCCACCCTTTAAGATAATATCTTAAAGTGCAGGGTCTTCTCTTTGAGTGTCCACTAGGTTTCTGGCCATTCATCTACATTGTATTTCACTGCTACATGACTCCAAGGAGTTTTATGTCAAGAATGGAGGGGGGGACAGGACATAAGGGCCCACTGCCCATCACCTCAAAGGAGATTATTTAAAATATAGCCAGACTTTTCATATTTTCAGGATTCACATCCTGCTGCAATCTAGATTGTCGGGACTTGACCTCGGTTCTCTAAGTTGGGTGACCTTGGATAAATTTTTCAGATTCCTTCTATAAGTTAATTTTCTTAGCTATAAAATGCAGGCAATAATAGTACCTAACTTGCATGCTTGTGAAAGGATTAAATAAGTAGATTCACATAAAGCCCTTGGAAGAGTGCCTGGCAGAAAAGAAGTGCTCAAAAAATGCTAGCCATTATAATTCCACCTTGTTTGCCATAATGGTAAGAGAGTGTCTGTTCTCACCTTTTCCTTAGGTTGCATCATCTGAGGACTCCTTTAGTTATCCTAGATGTATCAGGATATGCTGGAGAAACTTGGAAAAAAGCTATCTAAATAAGAATGATAATTAATAAGAAGAATAGAACAAGAATAATATATTTAAAATAACCAAAGCTTCAGTTTTATTATCTCCTGTAATCCTCACAAAAATTTTATGTGACAAGTTCTATTGTTTTCTGGCGCATGTGCCCATGAACTATGCTTTTGGTAGACTGATTGGAGATTGCTGCTCCCTTAGATGATCCCATGACATTCCACCTCTGTGCTACCAGTAGTAAAATTATTTTACGGGATCCAAATGGACTTTTACCACATGAGAATTGTTGAAACTCATAAGAGGGTTTTTATTCTGTGCCTTCAGTAAGCTTAAGTGGAAAATGAATGGTGTCCAAAAGTCTGGGGCACCCTTTCCCAAAGAAATAATGTATTTTCCTCACAGGATTGGTCTGGCAGAGGCGACATGGAAAATGATAGCTCAACTTTCCACACAGGCAGGTCAGTCATCCAAGCTGCTTCCTGAAGGAAAATGTCTCTCAATTTCTCATGTCTACCTGAGAGTGGGGGCAAGCAGGGAACACTACCATCCCCAACTCAGGATGCCTATCCTTCAGGCAATAGGATTTCTGTACACATACTTTCAACTAATGATTTGCAAAGTGAGATATGTGTACAAAACAATCCCTTGTGGGTATCCCCAGTGGTTCAGTGGTTTAGCACCACCTTCGGCCCAGGGCATGATCCTGGAGACCTGGGATCCAGTCCCACATCAGGCTTCCTTCATGGAGCCTGCTTCTCCCTCTGCCTGTGTTTCTGACTCTCTCTCTCTCTCTCTCTCTCTCTCTGTGCCTCTCATGAATAAATAAATAAAATCTTTATAAAGAAAACAAAACAAAAAAACAGTCCTTTGGGGGTATACAAAGAACTCTTAGAACTTCTACTTAGGTTGATTTTTTTAATCTAAGAAAATAAACTAAACTGTAATAAAATGTAACAAATGGATTGACACCAGCACCCTCAAGCAGCCTACACATCAGAAAGTTACAGGTCACTATTGGTATCTTGAGGAAATGAAAGTCAACTGTTTCAAGTTTGCTCACCCTTTCTCTATGGAGGTAACACGTGGTACTGGGCTATCTGACAAGAATTTCAGAAAAATTAACACCCAAAATATTCTTTTAAAGAAAACGTGACTTTTTTAAATGAATGAGCAAATGTTTTTCAAAAGACAGTCATGCTGCTGAGAGAGCATGTTGTATCAATTATTAAAAAAAAAAAAAAAACAGGGGCAGCCCCGGTGGCACAGCGGTTTAGTGTCACCTGCAGCCCAGGGCATGATCCTGGAGACCCTGGATCGAGTCCCATGTCAGGCTCTCTGCATGGAGCCTGCTTCTGCCCCTGCCTGTGTCTCTGACTCTCATTCTCTCTCTGTGTCTCTACGAATAAAAAAAAACAACTTCACCTGTACAATTGAAAAACTTGGAAACAAATTTTTCTAACTTGTTTATAATTTTTCTAAATTACAAATTATTTCCAAAGGCAATTAAAAGATGGGAAACATTTAGTTCTAAACTAATAGAAAGATGTATTTTCATATTTTTAAGAAATGGGTCAAAACTGATTAATTCTTTCTTTTTAGATACATTCATTAAAATTAAAAATACAGATAAATAAAAATAAATAATAAGTCAATAATGAACTTTTTCCATTTTCATCTTCATATCTTTGTAATTTATCTTTTTAACTTTAATGGTCAAAAAAATTCAAAAACAAACAAAAAATATAACATTTGAAATACATTTGGTGTTAAAATAAACCAAACTCAGTATCCGACTTTTAAATAATTCTTTACAAATAATTAAATCAACTTTTAAAAAAGTGAGGCATATTAACCACATACACTTTAATATAGTTACTAATACATGAAGTGAAAGTAAAAATAAATTATCTTTCAATGTTATAATAAAAGTCATTTTTAAAGATTTTATTTATTTATTTTAGAGAGAGAGAGAGAGAGAGCCTGAAAGGAGGGAGGAAGAACCGAGTGGGAAGGAGAGAGAGAGAGAGAGCCTGGTGCAGACTCCATGCTGAGCTCAGAGCCAGACTTGGGGCCTGACTTCACAACCCTGAGGTCACAAGCTGATCTGAAACCAATGATGCTTAACCAACTGAGCCACCCAGGCTCTCCAACAAGAATCATTTTGAAAAGAAACATTTATCTCATCGTTCTCCAATTTCTAACTTTAGTATGTTTTAATATATATATTTATTTATTATGTTTAAATATAACATATATAAAATATAACAGTTGAAATACACATGTAAATATATATTTTAAATATATATAAAGTATAATAGATAGCACAAGTGCCTAATAGCCTGGAAATGTTTATAATTTCGAGATAAATAAACCATATTGGTGTATATTCATCACTTTTTCTGTTACTAATGGGATACACTATTTTAAACAAGATCTTTGAGAAAGAAAAGAGGCAGGTATATTCACATTTCCAGAGTCCTTCAAGCAACCTTCCTTCAAGTGCCAAGTGTACTTGGGGCATTAAGTAATGGCCTGCTTTTCCCATACTCCTTATCATTATCCTAAGGCAGGCAGCCATCCTAGGGATAGAAGCACAGAACTTCCTAAGTCCCTAAGATGTTTAGCTGTATTACAGTAGCATATTTGGCTGCCCTTAGGAGCTAAATATTATAATTTCTTATTAATTCAATGGAAAATAAAAATAACTCAAATTTAATAAGAATCTTGATGTAAAATTCCAAAACTAAAAAGGAACCTATCTTATTAATAACTGTTTAATTATATGAACTCATATCATCACTTTTAAGAATAACAAAATTCTGTGAATATCTAAATGCTTCAGCCTGTTGTGTCTCATACTAGGGTCTGCAAGAATATTCTTGGAGACCTAGAAATTAATGAAACTTCATTTCAAGTTTCCTTTGATACTAATGTAACACAAGCTTAAAAAGGTATATTCTGGATCATCCAAAAGACTACCTGTCAAAAGATGATTGCCATCTATTTCAGTGTGAAAAGTTAGCATCTTTATTTATAACTATACTGAGACCAAGGAATAATAAAAATATATCATTTAACTTTTAATCCACTTGATCTCCAACACTAAACCAAAAACTCTAGGGTTCAGTAAGTCTTTTTGTTGTCAGTTGATGTTTTAAAGACTATGTACATTACTCCAGAATAAAAAACACTGTCATATTCAATTTTTAAGGGGGAAATCCCAGCAGAAATAATAGAATTAATGTGCATGACTGATCTGTAACCTGATAAATATAGCTTGACTACTACATTGTTTGAATGAGTTATAAATACAAGGCAGGTTATAAGAGAATTGTTCCAGTTGAAAAAACCAAGTTTATCCAAAGAGAAAAAAATATAAATTTAAAGTAAAGTGATTTTCCATGTTTTCACAAAGCTTTTTCTTCTCATAAGTATTTTATAAATTGGTATTCACAAATATTTGATAAAGACCCGTAGGTATGGTTTCTTTATTTTGTCTGTAAAGCTCAACAAGTATCTTTCCATTCACTCAGATAACATCTTAGTCTATTAGTTGATAGATTTACCAGAACCAATTCACCTTTACTTACATATAGATAAATAATAAAAATAACCCTACAAACAAAATATTCAGAAACGATAAGCTAAAAATGTATCATGGGCAAACGATGTTTGATCAAATTTAGTATATAATTATAAAATCATTTAGGAAATTAAATCTATTTTATTAATTTAATAACAACCATGGCTTGTTAATTTTTCATAGAGGCTCTGTATTGATAGTTTCTATATCTGAAACTGTTCTAAGTTGTTTTGAATTTCAATTATACTTTAAACACACTGTGCTGTCAAATCCAACTGACTGCAGAACCCATTCTTCATATATACATCATACATACACACATACACATTCCATCAAACAGTCTCCGGGGATTAAATATGAATAAGATTATCACCTACCTTTCAAATTATACCTTTGGTACCTAACATGGTTGAGCCATGAAAAGACTTCTAAGTGACTATTTGCCATTACCATAACAGAATTAAAATATCAAAACAAAATCATAACAAAACATGGTAATACTTTCTGATAAGAAACAACCCATATTGCTCTTTATAAGAACTTATGGAATTATTAATATGTTCTCAATAATACTTGGTTCTTAATTTTTACTAAAGATTATATTCTGTATAAGCAACTGGATTGTTAAAAAATATAAATTATACCAGTATGGAGATATATTTGTTCACTTTATTAAACCATTACTTATTAATACAATGTCATGATTCAAATTTGTTTTGCTACTTTTTTGAACATGTGGGCCAACAATCAAAGAAAGTTCTTAGCAGGAAATATCTAAGGGAAATAAATGTTTATAACAACATCCATATTTTAAAAAGAAAAAAGCAAATTCCCCAAAATGACATAATTGTTAATTTATTAACTAGGTGCACAAGAATCTTATTCAAAATTTAGTAAATGCATTTATTATTCTTCTTCAAAAACAAAGGAATCGGGTTGGGGTTAAAGGGGTGAGCCGCAGCCCTTGTCCTGTGCTGTCAGCCGGGAGCCGCAGGGGCAGCCTCTGTGCCCGGGAATAAGTTGCTCGGGAATAAGTTCCCCCACCAAACAGGCCCAGACACACTGAAGAAGTTGTCAGGGAATTTTGACCCACGAATTCACGGATTTTACCTTAGGATGAGAAGCTTGGAAGAGAGCGCACAATCCATGTCAATTGCAAAAACAGTGTAGTCCTTGAAGGAGCTAGAAATATTATTTGTAAAACTCAAGCCTCGAAAACTACCTACCAGACATGCTATCCTACTTGCTTAAATGAGAAATGCCCTAGTGTCTTACTGTTCTATGATTGCATGACAAGTTACTGCAAATTGATGGCTTAACACACATTTATTATGGTCGGGTAGATCAGGGGTTGGTGTGACACAGCTGGATGCTCAGCTTAAGAGTCTCACGCAGTTGAAATACAGGTGTCTCTGCAAGTGGAATCTCATCCACTTGCATCCATCAACCCAGAAGATCCAGGGTTCTCTTCCAAGCCCCTTGGTTGTTGGCAGAATTAATAACTTTGTGTTTCTTGGACTGGCGTTATTGTTTTGCTCGTTGGCCAGAGGGGAGTCTTGTGCCTTAGCCAGATGGCTCTTCCATAGACCTTCTCATACTGTGAGTCTCTCTGACTTCATGGAGATCTCTTTTAAGGATTCATCTGATTGGATTAGACCTAGTCAGTTAATTTCCCCTTTGATGATTTTTTTTTTTTTTTACCTTTGATGAATTTAATCCGGGAAGTGAATCCCATCATAGTCATGGGCTCTGGCCACACTCAAACAGAGATTATCTAAAATGTGCAGAAATGAAATTTCTAAAGCTAAAATCAAGTGGAACTTTAGAGGCCATGGATTTTTCTGCCATCTTAGAATGCTGCCTATGACAGTGTTACCATATATTGATCAGTTTGAATCATAGGTAATAGGTCAAGTAGCCCTACCATATTTTCCTTACACCCTTTAGTCTTTTGTACCTGTGTATATACACAGGTGTGTTTAAATCACCATCTTTTCACTCCTTCCACCAGGAATTTAGAGGCAGAACTCAGGCATCATACCGGTAGAGCCACATGCTCAGCTTACTACAAATAAAAATTGTTTCTCTTTCTGAGGAATTTTATATCGATACTCAGCACTTAAGGAAAAAATTTTCTTCGGTTTCATTTATCTGAATATATAAATAATTTTTGGTATAATTTTGGATATTCTAGAATTTAAAAGGCTGGCAAAGTATGTTTTTCATGTATAGAAGAAGCACTTATTAAATGCTTTTTTAAAGATTTTATTTATTCATGAGAGACACACAGAGAGATAGAGGCAGAGACACAGGAAGAGGGAGAAGCAGGATCCACGCAGGGAGCCCCACATGGGACTCCATCCCGGGTCTCCAGGATCATGCCCTGGGCCGAAGGTGGGCACTAAACCGCTGAGCCACCTAGACATCCCTTATTAAATACTTTTTTTGTGCGCTATGAGGAGATGTGAAATATTTAAGTTTAGAAGACCAGGTCTATACCTTTGGAGGAGTTTGTAATCTAGTTTTGTTTAAGTATGCACACTTGAAAAAAAAAAACCAAAATTGAAGTCTCATAAACTTGGCTTTATCTGGCTTCTGCCTAACTCTATGGCTGTCTTTCAGATTACTTTACCAATCTGCGTATTCCTTTAGTCACTTTTCCATCTCAGGGCTTTTCATAATGTGCTTACTGCTGCCTAGAAATTTCTGCCTGTTCAAATTAATTAATTGATTGATTGATTTTTACTTAAATGTAACTGTATTCTAGAAATTTCCTTTGGCCTCTCAGGACTATAAGATCCTGCCCTTATGCATTCTCCTAGCATTTCAGAGCACTATTTCAAAGCAATGCTTCCATTGTTACAATGAAAACGATGACATTGTAATACTTCTGTAATGATTTGTGTTATATCTTCCCTGTTACCATGGAGGATCCATGATGAGATTTAGTGGGTACTCCATCAATATTTGTTGAATGAATGATCATTTGACTATTTGCCTAGGAAAATTTCATGGAAGAACCCAAGACCTTTTCAAATTGGAGAGCAGGTTGGATGGATGAGGTGAGGCCACATTTTGGGAGCTTCAAATATCCACCTGAGTTGGATGTACCAGGGATTTCTAGGCTCTTAGAACTGACATAATTAAAGGGGCATTTTTTTGAAGTGTAAATTCAATAGTGGTTGTAGAGTGGATTGTATATAGGTCAGTCTAGAGTGGTGGTCCTCAAACTTGAGAGTGTGAAAGAATCACTTGGGTATTTTGCTATATGTAGACTCCTGACTTTTATTCTCTTTTCTTCGAATCTGATTCAGTCCAGTACCATAGCCACTAGCCACAGCTGGCTCGTAGGCACTTGAAATGTGCTTGTCTGAACTGAGATATGCTACAATTATAAAAATACCAGATTTCAAAGACTAGTATAAAAAAAAGAATGTAAAGTTTCACACTGATATGGTTTTTAATTGATTACATATTGAAATAATATTTTCACATGCATCAGGTTAATTTTACTTGTTTCATTTTAGTTTTTGAATCTGACTACATGACTATTTAAAATTACGTTTGTGACTCATCTGAAATTTCTGTCAGACAGTGCTGGTATAGGAGATGACACACTTTAACCAGCATCCCAGATGATCCTTACATTACTTTTAGAAAAGCTTTTATGCTTTTCAGATATTCCATAACGGATATTTTAGTAATGCAGGCCTAGGAAGTTGAGAGCCTAGACTAGATGGATGCCAAAGAGTTTGAATAAGAAGGTATATGTGTATTAGAACAAGATATTTTGAAAATTGAGTTAATGACTCAAAGGAAGAAGGGTACACTAAATAAATCCGAGGGGACAAGCCTGTAATACAGGCTAGTGTTGGTAAAATCTATGGGGATGTTAGGAAGAACTGCCCAAACTTGAGCCTATTCTGTTTCTTATTTATTTTGTAAACACTTAAGAATCCAGAAGCTTTGGAGAGATTTCTTTTTTTCTTTTTTAAGATTTTATTTACTTATTCATGAGAGACACAGAGAGAGAGGCAGAGGCAGAGGGAGAAGCAGGTTCCCCACAAGGAACCCGATGTGACTCCATCCCAGATCCTGGGATCTGGACCTGCGCCAAAGGCAGATGCTCAACTGCTGAGCCATCCAGGCATCCCTGAGAGGTGTCTTTGCTATTTTAATTGCTCGGTTTGACATTGACATCTTATTTAAATCATCATGAAAGTTTTTAAAAACTTGTTTTCAGTTACTTCAGTTTAGTTTTATTTACAATTCAGTGATGTCTTTCTAATGTGTAGGAGAAGGCTATTTGGGCAATGAGAAGGATAAATATAAATTAAGATTTATTTCTGTAGAAAATTCAAGCAGAGAGCATAACCAGACAAAACCACATCAGTAAAAGAGATAACTATGAAAAAGTGTCATAAACAGGCCTACACTCAATATTGGGATGCTAAAACCAGAAATGAAATTTTTAAACTAAAAATCAAGTGGAACTTTAGACTGAAAGTAACTTAATTAATGACTTAGTTGAACAGTTGAAGAGTCTTATTTCCTCAGTTGAGGAGACTGAGGTCCTGAGTAGATATGTGATGAGTTTAAGATTCAATATCTAGTTAGAATATTTAGTAGTAGAATCTAGAGTTCCTGACTTAATCCCTTTTTAAATTTTATCAATTTAAAGACATGGTAATGAATGCTTTTATTTTTAAAGGCTATTTAAAAAAAATCAACTGATTTTAGTTTAAAGTTATTCCCCCCAAGACTTATTTATTTATTTATTTATTTATTTATTTATTTATTTATTTAGAGAGTATGCATGAGTGGGAAGGGCAGGGGGAGAGGCAGAGAATCTCAAGCCGACTCAGAACTGAGCTCTGAGCCCCATACAGGGCTCAATTCCAGGACCCTGAAATCATGATCAGAGCCAAAACCAAGAGTCGGAACTTTAACTTCCTGAGCCAACCACATGCCCCAAGATTATGGGTTTTTATTCGTTAAACTACACATTACTTGCCAAGAAAACGACAGTACAATCCATAATGAATTGTAGGTCAATACACAAATAGTTTCAACTGCCAGAAGATGGCACTGTTTACATGTGAAATAACACCTCTTAAAAATTCAGGGTATATGTTTAAATTCAGCTCAAAGTAAAATGAAGGAAAAATGTATTTAATGGCTTCCAAGCTATCAGTATATGTGAAATACATCAAAATGAAAAGCTGAATCATAATACATTACATATTTCATATCCTTGTAACTATTATAGGGATACCATTTATATTTACATTCACTTTGCATATTAATTTTTTACATGGACAAAGTATTGAATCATTTTTCTTCTTTTTTTTTGAATCATTATTCTTATAGAAAGGTTTCTTTCAAATCACTAAGTGTTATTTTATTCTTGAGGCCAACATCTTGTCATAAAGCAAGTTTGTTCTAAATCTGAGAAGAATGTATTTATTCACGATAGACACACAGAGAAAGAGAGAGAGCGAGGCAGAGACACAGGCAGAGGCAGAGGCAGGCTCCACGCAGGGAGCCCCACGCGGACTCCACCCCTGGGCTCCAGGGTCAGGCCCAGGCTGAAGGCGCGTCAACCGCTGGGCCGCCCGGGCCGCCCCCAATTTCTTAAAAGCTGCGCGGGCAGACAGTCACCAGGCCCTCTCCAGCTGTGCTCGGTGCCACGCAGGCGGCTTCTTGACTGGCTCGAAGCATCTAAGCAAAAGTTTGCGGGGGGGGGGGGGGGGGTCCCTGGGGCCACGTTAAGATGCAACCGGCGCGCAGTTCACATCACTTTGAAAATAGCTTTGAAAAAAAAAATCGCTTTGAAACTGCCGAACTGGGATCCTGGGCCTCACTCCGCAGGCCTCGGAGCGGGCGTCAGAGCCAGGTTTTGCAGTCCTCTCGCCTCAGCTGCGGCCCCGCGACCACAATTCCAGGTGCCCGCCAGGACCCTTCGAGCCCCGACAGCCCGGAAGCGCCTGACCACGCCTACCCACTGCGCCTGCGCGAGGCGCCCCCTCCGGCGAGCGGGGAGACTGGCGCTGGGCGGGCCGAGAGGCTCGTCGCGCCTGCGCGAAGGCCCCGGGGAGCAGCGTCGTTACTTTCCAAACGACTGGCGGGAACCGTTGGAGGCCGTGCGGTCGCCGTCTGGTCTGCCGGGCAGCAGCGCGCTCCCTCGTCCCTAGGCCTGGCCGTGGCGCCGCAGCTCTCCCGCGAGCAGAGGCGGAAATCGTGGCCCAGTTCTTCTGTGAGTCCCCCTCCCGCAGGCCAGAGGGCGGGGACAGCTGAGGCCAGCGGCCCTGGAGGCCCGGCCGGCCCGGAGGCGGGGGCCGGGGGTGGGGGGCGGCTCTGCTCCAGCGCCCGCCTGGCTGGAGAATCTAATCTAGGCGCCTTGCTCCTGGGGGAGCGGGAAGCCCAGGTGCTGCCCGGCCTGCCTCGCGCCGCGCCCCTGCACCAGCAGCCTTGCGGGAAACTGCGGATCCCACAGGCCGCCCAGCCCGGCCGCCCGGCACCACCCCGAGCGGTGGAGCCCAGTGCACTTTGAACAGCCCATCCACCAAGCTTTGATTCCGGTACTGAGGGCGATGGGCTAGATTTAGGACCAGGCCATGCTTGTACCCTCTGATAGACTCTGGCAGGAGAAGAGGAGGGAAAAGTGAGGGAGAGGCTTGCTCTGGAGCATCCGACCGGTTAATCAATCAATTGCTAATCCAGACGCAAAAGCCTATTTCCACACCCTGTGATCACATAACCTGAATTGGGGCTTGCATTACCCTGAGCTTGTAGTTCTACTTGGACGCTAGGTTAATGCAGTTTGGCATTTTTATTTCCGCATAAACGCAGGTATCGTGTTCTTTTGATTTAGAAGCAACATTTTTAAGGATTTTCAGTGGCACTTTTCCCCTACTCTGCTTTCAGCAAGACACGCACAAACGCACGTTTAGGCTTTTTCAGTTTGATGCCATGAATGAAACCGCAGCCACATCTAAATAGGCTTTATTTTCCAGAGTTACAAAGTGGAAATAACTTTAACATTCCTTTTGTTTTCAGCATTTGGCATCAACAGCATTTTATATCAGCGTGGCATATATCCATCTGAAACCTCTACCAGAGGGCAGAAATACGGACTCACCTTGCTTATAACAACAGATCCTGAGCTCATAAAATAATTCAATCATGTAGTGGACAAGTGAAAGGTATTTAATTGTTGAAAACCAATTTGAGTTTTGCAGGTCTTCTTGGACCCGTACTTTCTGGCATCTTGGTGTTCATTTTTCAGCTCTATACAAAGAGGTGTAGAACACTGCAATCTCAAATATAGTGATTCTCCATCGGAAGGAAGCAAATAATAAAGTGAAAGAAAGTCCACTCTTCCCTACCACATTTTGAGTGGGTTAAATATGTTGATGTTAGGAATCTGATCTGGCTTCACAAAACAATCTCTATCAACTCCTTTTGAAGTGATTTTTGCAGTTCGTGTAGCCAGGTGGAACAAGTTGGAATTTTACATAACTATGATGATGTTTATTATTGGAGAGAAATCCACTACATATTTTTAATATGATATATTTTCTATAGCTGCCTAGAGTTTAAAACCGTCATTTAAGATAAATGAAAATGAAATTGGATCCAGCCTGGGAACTAAACTTAAAAAAATACTACTAATAGAATACCCAATAAAGTTTTTTAATGTCTTACTGTCTTCATTTGTCTTTGTTAAAATCCTGCCTGTCCGTTAGCCATTTCTAACTGAACACCCCTTGTTTTTTCTTAGCTCAAGAAATTACTGAATACTTGTTGAATGGATACTTGTTCTCCATCTATTCTGTCTCTTTTTTCCCCATGTTTTTCTCTACTTAGGATTCTCACTTCTAATTTTTCTGTGTTATAGGATGTTTCTCCCTGGCTCCTCATTTCACCTTCCAAAACTAGTTCCAAAAAAAAAAATTACAGTAATTTTTTTATACCTGAGTCATATATATATATATATATATATATATATATATATATATATATATATTTTGTTTGTTTGTTTGTTTCAAGAGGCTTTATTTTTAAAATTCTATTAATTGTGTTTTTATCATCTTCAGGGCTAAATCACCCAGGGCGATACTCAGATTACTTAGCCTGAAACATAGAAGTAACTAAGAATCTATGTCACCTTAATTTGATGAAGAAGCAAGCCCTGCCTAAGTTACTGGTTTTTAGGTTGTCTCCTTTAAGACTACACTTAGGACATTTCACCTCAGTTGTATGTAGACCTTCCTATTTAATTTGTCCCTTTTATTTTAGTTAGAATGGAGGAATTGCTCTTCTTAGAGGCAAATTGTTCAATCTCTTTGAATCCCCATCCCTCTAGCCTTCTTAAGGAATCTACCCTAGTTCTTCTCTGGTATTTCTGATTTCTTTGTTTTGAGATATTTTCATTGGTTTCATTTGTCTTCAGTTTTAAAAGAAAAAAATTTCCACCCACCCCAGATCTTTAAGTGACTACCCAATCTCTTCCTTTTCCGAGCAAAATTGAGACAAGGTTGGTTTTTGTCAAGGGGTCAGCAAACTGATGGCCCATATCCAGCAAGTGGCCTATTTTTGTACTACCTGCAAACTGAGTGTTTTCAGATTTTTAAAGGCTAGTTTTTAAAAAACTATGCAAGAGACCTAGGTGGCCCACAAGTCCTAAATATTACAAGATTGTTTTTGTGTCTTAAAAACAAAACTGTGTATTCTTGAGTATATTATCCCAAGTTCCAAGATTAATTCAGGGCTCATTATGAGGCCCCCTTATTATAATCTCTAAGATGACTTCTGACACATACATAACTTTACTAACAATCTTTGTGTAGTTGACTCATAAACATACATCCAACCCAAGTCTTCTCTTTGCTCATATAGTAAGTGGCTCCCTTGATATCCACATGTGGCTAACCTAGTGATACTTGAAAACTAAATTTAAGGGGGTCCTGGCTGGCTCAGTCAGTAGAGCATGCAACTCTTGATCTTGGGTTGTAAGTTCCAGCCCCACATTGGGTGTGGAGATTACTTAGAAATAAAACCTTAGGGCAGCCCGGGTGGCTCAGCAGTTTAGCACTGCCTTCAGCCCAGGGCATGATCCTGGAGACCTGGGATCGAGTCCCACATCAGGCTCCCTGCATGGAGCCTGCTTCTCCCTCTGCCTGTATCTCTTCCTCTCTCTCTATCATGAATAAATAAATAAAATCTATGAAATCTCTTGACTCTACCTATACTGATCCATCTCTACCAATTTATCCTTCTATAAGCCTTCAGTACCTCTTGCTTGAATTACTAATCAATTAGCATCCCTAGATCCTCTCTTTACTTCCACTCTACTTTCCACACATCACAGCCTAAAGGATAGTTCTGAAATATAAGTTTAATCACATCACACCGTACTTCAGACACAGTAATGACTTCCCTGATTCTTGAAGTATAAGTTCTTTAATTTACCCCATGTGACCTTGCGTGGTCTGGCCCCTATGTATCTTGCACAAACCGACCTTGTTCATTCTCCCTTTCTTAACTGTATTTGTATTACCCTTTCAATCCTCTGGTCAGATACTTTTCGCTTTTCAGTATTTTAGACCTGTACCCTTTTCTGTAATCTTTTGCATATTTAATGGTATTTAAGTGTAGAACTGAAGTCAAGTGAGAATTCCCTGAGTCAAGTTTTCCTATATTCTCTCATTGGATCACATACTGCACCTTCTTAACATTTATTACAATTAAAAATTTGCATTTATTGCTGCAGTGATTAGATTAATGCTCATCTTCTGGAATTTACCTTGGATTAGAGTATACTGCATGTTCACTACTCTGTGCTTAGCATTCAGTACTAACTACATCTGGTACGGATACTGAGAATTGGACAACGGGAGCTAGGTTATTGTGAGGCAAGTTTTCTGTACAGGTTGGAGGAGTTCCAAAATACCAGTGGTAGGAATTTGCTAAGGGCAGAAAGTGAGACCTGGGAAGAGTTACTTTGTAATGCAGTGAACCAAAAAAGATGCCTTGTTCTGTATTGCAGATTGGTTATACAAGTGTTCAGTTCAGAAACTGGTGGTATTCATCTCAAATATTGAAAGCGGTGAAGTCCTTGAAAGGTGGAAGTTTGATATTGAGTGCGACAAGACTGCAAAAGATGACAGGTAAGTATGAATTAAACTGCTTCCACTTTCATAGATTTTTTTTCCAAAACTTGTTTTCTTGACTCAATGAATTCTAACTATATTGAACTAGTTTCGTATAAGGTAGTTTGTTTCTAACTATGTTAGATCTCCTGTGGAGAAGAATAAGACTCACAAACTGTGCTCACAAAAGAGTCGTGCCTATTATGGACTTGTATAGTGTACTTTTAACATAACTGCCCTTAGTCTAAAATCCATAAATTTCACCCTTTAGTATTTATGGTGCTATATGTAAGCTACACATGATGTATTAGGTGGGCCATTTAATGGATTGTGTCAAGGTACTTTTAACCATGAAGTATTATCCTAGATTTTCTCCTAGCTTGATATGCAGCTCTACTGTATTTCATTTAACGCTATTAACTTCCTAAGACACTCTGAACTGAAGTTCTTAGATCCTCTGGATGGGAAATGCCCCCTCATTATATGCTAATTCTTAGCATTGTCCCAGGCATGCTTACCTGTAAACTCAGAACTCTCTCTCATAATGAAATGTAGTTTGTTCCTGAAGCCTTTGGTCTGTTTTAGAAAATGTTTATTTTATTTTTTTAGTAAATTTATTTTTTATTGGTTTTCAATTTACCAACATACAGAATAACACCCAGTGCTCATGCCGTCAAGTGCCCCCCTCAGTGCCCACCACCCAGTCACCCCCACCCCCGCCCTCCTCCCCTGCCACCACCCCTAGTTCGTTTCCCAGAGTTAGGAGTATGTATGTTCCGTCTCCCTTTCTGATATTTCCCACACATTTCTTCTCCCTTCCCTTATATTCCCTTTCACTATTATTTATATTCCCCAAATGAATGAGAACATACAATGTTTGTCCTTCTCCGACTGACTTATACTGCACTCAGCATAATACCCTGCAGTTCCATCCACGTTAAGCAAATGGTGGGTATTTGTCATTTCTAATGGCTGAGTAATGTTCCATTGTATACATAAACCACATCTTCTTTATCCATTCATCTTTCGATGGACACCGAGGCTCCTTCCACAGTTTGGCTAATGTGGACATTGCTTCCAGAAACATCCGGGTGCAGGTGGGTGCAGGTGTCCCGGCGTTTCATTGCTTCTGCATCTCTGAAGTAAATCCCCAGAGGTGCAATTGCTGGGTCATAGGGCAGGTCTATTTCTAACTCTTTGAGGAACCTCCACACAGTTTTCCAGAGTGGCTGCACCAGTTCACATTCCCACCAACAGTGTAAGAGGGTTGCCTTTTCTCCGCATCATCTCCAACATTTGTGGTTTCCTGCCTTGTTAATTTTCCCAACTCTCATGGTGTAAGGTGGTATCTCATTGTGGTTTTGGTTTGTATTTCCCTGATGGCAAGTGATGCAGAGCATTTTCTCATGTGGGTGTTGGCCATGTCTATGTCTTCCTCTGTGAGATTTCCCTTCATGTCTTTTGCCCATTTCATGATTGGATTGTATGTTTCTTTGGTGTTGAGTTTAAGAAGTTCTTTATAGATCTTGGATGCTAACCCTTTTCATCTGATATGTCATTTGCAAATATCTTCTCCCATTCTGTAAGTTGTCTTGTAGTTTTGTTGACTGAATCCTTTGCTGTGCAAAAGCTTCTTATCTTGATGAAGTCCCAATAGTTCATTTTTGCTTTTGTTTCTTTTGCCTTCATGGATGTATCTTGCAAGAAGTTATTGTGGCCGAGTTCAAAAAGGGTGTTGCCTGTGTTCTACTCTAGGATTTTGATGGAATCTTGTCTCACATTTAGATCTTTCATCCATTTTGAGTTTATCTTTGTGTGTGGTGAAAGAGAGTGGTCTAGTTTCATTCCTCTGCATGTGGATGTCCAATTTTCCCAGCACCATTTATTAAAGAGACTTTCTTCCAATGGATAATCTTTCCTCCTTTATCGAATATTAGTTGACCATAAAGTTCAGGGTCCATTTCTGGGTTCTCTATTCTGTTCCATTGATCTATGTGTCTGTTTTTGTGCTGGTACCACACTGTCTTGATGACCACAGCTTTGTAGCATAACCTGAAATCTGGCATTGTGATGCCCCCAGATATGGTTTTCTTTTTTAAAATTCCCCTGGCTATTTGGGGTCTTTTCTGATTCCACACAAATCTTAAAATAATTTGTTCTCTCTGAAGAAAGTCCATGGTATTTTGATAGGGATGCATTAAACATGTACATTGCTCTGGGTAACATTGACATTTTCACAATCTTAATTCTGCCAATCCATGAGCATGGAATATTTTTCCATCTCTTTGTGTCTTCCTCAATTTCTTTCACAAGTGTTCTATAGTTTTTAGGGTATAGTTCCTTTACCTCTTTGGTTAGGTTTCTTCCTAGGTATCTTATGCTTTTGGGTGCAATTGTAAATGGGATGGACTCTTTAATTTCTCTTTCTTCAGTCTCATTGTTAGTGTATAGAAATGCCATTGATTTCTGGGCATTGATTTTGTATCCTGCCACACTGCCAAATTGCTATATGAGTTCTAGCAATCTTGGGGTGGAGGCTTTTGGGTTTTCTATGTAGAGTATCATGTCATCGGCGAAGAGGGAGAGTTTGACTTCTTCTTTGTCAATTTGAATGCCTTAAATGCCTTTTTTTTGTCTGATTGCTGAGGCTAGGACTTCCAGTACTATGTTGAATAGCAGTGGTGAGAGTGGACATCCCTGTCTTGTTCCTGATCTTAGGGGAAAGGCTCCCAGTGCTTCCCCATGGAGAATGATATTTGCTGTGGGCTTTAGGTAGATGGCTTTTAAGATGTTGAAGAATGTTCCCTCTATCCCTACACTCTGAAGAGTTTTGATCAGGAATGGATGCTGTATTTTGTCAAATCCTTTCTCTGCATCTAATGGGAGGATCCTATGGTTCTTGGTTTTTCTCTTGCTGATATGATGGATCACATTGTTTGTTTTATGAGTATTGAACCAGCCTTCTGTCCCGGGGATAAATCGTACATGGTCATGGTGAATAATTTTCTTAATGTGTTGTTGGAACCTATTGGCTAGTATCTTCTTGAGAATTTTTGCATCCATATTCATCAGGGATATTGGTCTGTAATTCTCCTTTTGGTGGGGTCTTTGTCTGGTTTTGGAATTAAGGTGATGCTGGCCTCATAGAAAGAATTTGGAAGTACTCCATCTCTTTCTATCTTTCCAAACAGCTTTAGTAGAATAGGTGTGGTTTCTTCTTTAAACGTTTGATAGAATTCCCCTGGGAAGCCATCTGGCCCTGGACTTTTGTGTCTTGAGGGGTTTTTGATGACTGCTTCAATTTCCTCCCTGGTTATTGGCCTGTTTAGGTTTTCTATTTCTTCCTGTTCCAGTTTTGGTAGTTTGTGGCTTTCCAGGAATGTGTCCATTTCTTCTAGATTGCCTAATTTATTGGCCTATAGCTGTTCGTAATATGTTTTTAAAATCGTTTGTATTTCCTTGGTGTTGGTAGTGATCTCTCCTTTCTCATTCATGACTTTCTTAATTTGAGTCTTCTCTATCTTCTTTTTAATAAGGTTGGCTAACGGTTTATCTATCTTATTAATTCTTTCATAGAACCAACTCCTGTTTATGTTGATCTGTTCCACAGTTCTTTTGGTCTTGATTTCGTTGAGTTCTGCTCGAATCTTTCTTAACTCTCTTCTTTTTTTTTTTTTTTTTTAATTTATTTATTTATGATAGTCACAGAGAGAGAGAGAGAGAGAGGCAGAGACACAGGCAGAGGGAGAAGCAGGCTCCATGCACCGGGAGCCCGACATGGGATTCGATCCCGGGTCTCCAGGACCGCGCCCTGGGCCAAAGGCAGGCGCCAAACCGCTGCGCCACCCAGGGATCCCCTTAACTCTCTTCTTCTACTGGGTGTAGGATCTATTTGCTGTTTCTTCTCTAGCTCCTTTATGTGTAAGGTTAGCTTTTATATTTGAGATCTTTCCAGTTTTTGAGTGGATGCTTGTATTGCGATGTATTTGCCCCTTAGGACTGCTTTTGCTGCATCCCAATGATTTTGAATGGTTGTACCTTCATTCTCATTAGTTGCCATGAATCTTTTTAATTCTTCCTTAATTTCCTGGTTGACCCTTTCATCTTTTAGCAAGATGATCCTTAACCTCCACGTGTTTGAAGGCCTTCCAAACTTCTTGTTGTGATTTAGTTCTAATATCAAGGCATTATGGTCTGAGAATATGCAGGGGACGATCCCAGTATTTTGGTATCGGTTCAAGCCCCATTTGTGACCCAGGATGTGGTCTATTCTGGAGAAAGTTCCATGTGCACTTGAGAAGAATGTGTATTCAGTTGAGTTTGGATGTAAAGTTCTGTAGATACCTGAAGTCCATCTGGTCCAGTGTATCATTTAAAGCTCTTGTTTCTTTGGAGATTTTGTGCTTAGAAGACCTATCCAGTGCAGAAAGCCTTAAATCGAAGTCACCAAGTAGAAGTGTATTATTATCTAAATATGTCTTAATTTTGGTTATTAATTGATTGATATATTTGTCAGCTCCCACATTCAGGGCATATATATTGAGGATTGTTAAGTCCTCTTGTTGGATAGATACTTTAAGTATGATATAGTGTCCCTCTTCATCTCTTACTACAGTCTTTGGGGTAAAGTTCAGTTTATCTGATATAAGGATGGCTACCACTACTTTCTTTTGAGGACCATTTGAATGGTAAATGGTTCTCCAACCTTTTGTTTTCAGGCTGTAAGTGTCCTTCTGTCTAAGATGAGTCTCTTGTAGACAGAAAATAGATGGGTCCTGCTTTTTTATCCAGTCTGAAACCCTGCACCTTTTGATGGGGTCATTAAGCCCGTTCACATTCAGAGTTACTATTGACAGGTAGGAGTTTAGTGTCATCATGATATCTATTCAGTCCTTTTTTTGTGGATTGTTCCACTGAACTTCTTCTTAAAGGGAAATTTTAAGAGTCCCCCTTAAAATTTCTTGCAGAGCTGGTTTGGAGGTCACATATTCTTTCAGTTCCTGCCTGTCTTGGAAGGTCTTTATCTCTCCTTTTATTCTGAATGAGAGCCTTGCTGGATAAAGTATTCTTGGTTGCATGTTCTTCTCATTTAGGACCCTGAATATATCCTGCCAGCCCTTTCTAGCCTACCAGGTCTCTGTGGAGAGGTCTGCTGTAACCCTAATACTCCTCCCCATAAAATTCAGGGAATTCTTGTCTCTTGCTGCTTTAAGGATCTTCTCTTTATCTTTGGAATTTGCAAGCTTCACTACTAAATGTCGAGGTGTTGAGCAGTTTTTATTGATTTTAGGGGGGGAACACTCTATCTCCTGGATCAGAAGGCCTGTTTCCCTTCTCAGATTAGGAAAGTTTTCAGCTAGGATTTGTTAAAATACATATTCTGGCCCTCCGGCCCTTTCGGCGCACTTGGGAAACCCAATTAAATGTAGGTTTTTCTTCCTCAGTCTGTCGTTTATTTCTCTTAATCTATCTTCATGGTCTTTTAATTGTTTGTCTCTTTTTCCCTCAGTTTCTCTCTTTGCCATCAACTTGTCTTCTATGTCTCCCTCTCATTCTTCTGCCTCATGAACCCTCGTTGTGTGGACTTCTAGTTTGGATTGCACCTCATTCAATTGATTTTTAATTTCTGCCTGATTATATCTAAATATTGCAGTCATGAAGTCTCTTGAGTCCTTTATGCTTTTTTCTAGCCCCCAGTAGGTTTATAATAGTGCTTCTGAATTTCCTTTCTGACATTGAATTGTAATCCAGATTTTGTAACTCTGTGGGACAGAGGACTGTTTCTGATTCTTTCTTTTGAGTTGAGGATTTCTTTCTAGTCATTTTGCTCAGTGCAGAGTGGCCAAAAACAAGTTGTATTGGGAAAAGGAGAAAAAGAGAGGAGAGAAAGAAGGAAAGAAAAGAGAAAAAGAAATAAGAAAAAAGGAAGTAAAAAAGAAGAAACAGAGATAGAAAAATAAAGAAAGGAAAAAGAAGGGCAGGGTAAGCAAACAGAAATCAAAAAGCAAAAAAAAAAAAACAAAAACAAAAACAAAACACAGGGGAGTATCTTCTGTTTCTGTACTTTAATTCCCTTGACATCCCCTGGAATTTGTCCGTCTAGTTGGTCTTCTGGGGGACGGGCCTGTTGTGCTGATTTTCAGGTGTTAGCACTTGGGGGAGCTGCTCTGCCCCCTGCCTGGTGCAGGGCTCAGTGGGGATTGTTTACCCCTTGAGGCTCCAGAGGGAACAACTGCAGTGGTGGCGGCCAGCTCTGGAGCCCTGGAGTCAGCTCCCGCAGTAACTACAGAGCTCTCCATCTGTAGGGGCCTGGATGCTCCAGGGGCATGGCCGCTATCTGCTCAGTTCGGGGCAGGAGCGTCCTTCCCGTCCTGGGCCCTCCTGGCCTCTGCCTGTCCTTGGGGGAGGCCGGATCCTGGGATGTTTCCCTGGCGCCCTGTGCTCCCGGGCCTGCGCTGTTGGATTTGCGCTCCACCGCATAGCCACCTCTCCGCAGAGCTGCCGTCTGAGCCCCTCTGAGCTGCTCCTGGGTCCAGCGGTGCCACGCTGCAGCCCTTTAGGGAGCTCAGCGCACTCTCCCCTGGGCACAGTTGCTCTGTTAGTGTCTCAGGGAGCCTGAGGGCATCCCCACTTTTCTGCGGTCCTGCTCCAACTCCCTGCGAGGCCTTTCCGCCCAGGAAGATTGGTGAAGCTCCTGCTTCTCGGGGCCTGGGGTCTCCTGTCCTGGGGACACTCACCCCGGCCTTAGCCCGGCTCCTAGTGGGGCCCCTCCCCCTCGGATGCCTTTTGTTTCTTTTTTTTTTTATGATAGGCACACAGTGAGAGAGAGAGAGGCAGAGACACAGGCAGAGGGAGAAGCAGGCTCCATGCACTGGGAGCCCGACGTGGGATTCGATCCCAGATCTCCAGGATCGCGCCCTGAGCCAAAGGCAGGCGCTAAACCGCTGCGCCACCCAGGGATCCCGCCTTTTGTTTCTTTAGTTCTTTTTGCCCCATCTTCCTACCTTGATTGAAGCATGAACCTTCTCACTGTAGCATTTCAGCTATTCTCTCTTTAAATCTCAGGCCGAATTCATAGATTTTCAGGATGATTTGAAGATTATCTAAGTAATTGGTGGGGACAGGTGATTTGGGGTCCCTCCTCTTCCGCCATCTTGCCCCTCCCCTAGAAAATGTTTAATTATAAATACACCTTGATATAACATCTTCTTTGAAGCACTACAGAATTAGACATTTAGGTATTCCTAAAAATACCAAAATGATTATGCCAATTAAAGATCTTAGATACTAATTGTTATCTTTATTTTACAATATGCTGAATGTTTCTTGACTTGAAGCACTCTGCAGGTTTTCTGGTCATCTGTTATTTAATGACCTGATACTAAGATCAGCCTTAATAACTGGAATAATAAATGAAATTATAATTGTTTTTTTAAAAACTCGTTTGGAATGCATTACTTAATTTGAGTTTTGAAGCATTTAATCAAACAAATAATCTTACCAGTGTTTTAAATAACTTGTTAAAACTTAAAATGAATCAAATCATTTAGTTTCTTTGGTAGCACACCCAGAGAAATGTCTCAGAAGGCCATCCAGGATGAGATCCTCTCCATAATCCGACAGATCACAGTTACCGTGACGTTTCTGCCCTTGTTGGAAGTCTCTTGTAAGTATTATATGACTTCACGTTGGTTCAGATTTCTTGTGGAAAGACTAAGGTATTACTTTAAGAATTAACCGTTTTGTTGAATTTTTTCTTAATTATCCATGTCATGGTATATAAGTGAGAAAAACGTCATGAATCTAAGGCAATGCTGGTTGTGTTTTTTTTTTTAATTTTTTTTTTATTTATGATAGTCACAGAGAGAAGGAGAGAGAGGCAGAGACAAAGGCAGAGGGAGAAGCAGGCTCCATGCACCGGGAGCCTGATGTGGGATTCGATCCCGGGTCCAGGATCGCGCCCTGGGCCAAAGGCAGGCGCCAAACCGCTGCACCACCCAGGGATCCCCTGGTTGTGTTTTATTTACAAGTGCTGAATAGGGAAAGAATGAAAGTTTTCTACAGTACTCCTGAATATTTAGATTTAATTTCTTCCATTACTTTTATTTTATACACATTTCCTTGTATATAATTAAGACTTAGGTATAACTGTGTCTTTCTTTTCTAGCTTAGTTACTCCTTCATTAATCAGATATACCCTAAATGCCTACTGTATGCCTAACACGGTTCTGGGCATTGGGATACAGCAGTCACAGAACCAAGATGTTCTTTTTCTCTGGCTTAGATTCATGCTGTCTCGTGATTAATTATATACTTTCTGCAAATATCTTTAGTGGCTCTTTGAAGAAAAAAAAATCAAGTTTTTCATTAAGTAAAAGGGAGTACAGTATTTTCTGTACTAAAATTTCCATTGAAGAAAAGCAATTAGCTAATATAACTGATTAGAGATCAAGCTAAACTAGCTTTTCTGACATGATAGCTGGCTCACATGTGAGGGAGACAGGAAGGATAGTTGTACCTTTCAAAAAATAATTGTACTTTAATGATCTTATCCAATTTAGGTTCATTTGACCTACTGATTTATACAGACAAGGATTTGGTTGTACTTGAAAAATGGGAAGAGTCAGGACCACAGTTTGTTACCAATTCTGAGGAAGTCCGTCTTCGTTCATTTAGTACTACTATCCACAAAGTAAATAGCATGGTGGCCTATAAAATTCCCACCAGTGACTGAGGATGAGATAAGGACAGTGATGTACTTGTAGTTCTCAGATGCGGTTTTCCTGAAACCAAGTCAACTATAGTTGATAAATTTTGTATCACTGGTTAATTTTTAGACTGGGAAAACTTAACATTCTACATCTATTGAACTGTGCATAATTGTCCAATTTTTTCTACCTGTATAACTTTATACAGGGTTGACATAAATTATTGCACATTGTTCAAAAGGGAACTAGCAGATCACATCAGCATTGTTGTCAATTCCTTGAAAGTGGTAACTGTAGATGGATAACTTTTGCCATAAAACTAAATGCCTTCTTAAATCAGACCTTTTGGTCAAGGACTTTGACTCTGGAATATAGGTAGGAAGATATTAAATGTAAAATACAGCAACAGAAGTCTGAATATTGAGAGTGTTTGTTTAGATTCTGAAATTATCTAACGATAACTTGCAAGTAATGAAACATTGCTCATAATAGGTCTCTGCCATTTATTTTATTTGTCTATTTTCCATATTGAAAACATTTCCAATGATTTGATTTTAATTTGTTGTAGAACTCGAACCTACAAAGCTACGTATATTGCCACTGTTTAAATTCCTGTGATACAGAACTCTTAATTTTTTTTATGTTTTCTAAAATCAAGCTTTAAATGATGATGAAATAAAGTTAAATATGTATGTTTAAAATTTGTCTTAAAATATGTTTATATTGGTGTGGTATTAACACATACAATAGAATGGATTCAGTATAGCAAATAATATCTTGTGCTTACTGAGGCCTAAGGATACAAACTTGAATAAATCTGGAGGTACTTTCAATTTAATGAACAAGCTTTGATTATATCTCTTTAATCTTATAACCTTAGACTTAAAATAAGCATCATTCTCTGTAAAAAATAATAGATGTCATTGGAATTAATTCATTTTAGCATGTAGTGTACTGGAGAACTTTTCTATCCTCTTAGCCTTATTGCCAGCCTAGTTTTCCTTATTTTTTAAGGGTCAGTTTAAGGCAAACTTCTGACGTCTTTTCTCATCTCTATTCTAAATGTTACCTTGTTTTGTAATTAAGTGCTTAGTATCAGACACCGTTCTAAGCTTTTTATATGATTTAACTCATTAACCTTCACTATAAAGTAAAAACACATGGCCTGTATCACTCATTCAGAAATTACAAAGTGAGCACCTGTTAAAGTGCCAAGTATTAGGATGAATGAAACAAAGTCCTGGTCTTTCTAAAGCGTGAGATATGGAGAGGAAAATAGATGGCAATCTTCCAGGCAGTTACTACACAGGTTTATCTCATTATGTATTTGTCTTTGTTTTTTCACCTGAGTAATCTAATCTCTTTGATCCAGTTGCCTGCTTGTTAAGAATAAAGGGCAATTCTCTCATTGCAAGACAAATAAGTGCCAGTAATTGATGACAGGTATCGTGAATGCTATTGTGAAAGCCCATTGCCTTGAGAATTGTTGAAGCTATCTAATTGAGGTCCACCCACATGTGTCCTTTTCCTGAATAAGAAAAGTAGTTCTAGGGATCCCTGGGTGGCGCAGCGGTTTAGCGCCTGCCTTTGGCCCAGGGCGTGATCCTGGAGACCCGGGATCGAATCCCACGTCGGGCTCCCGGTGCATGGAGCCTGCTTCTCCCTCTGCCTTTGTCTCTGCCTCTCTCTCTCTCTCTGTGTGACTATCATAAATAAATAAAAAAAATAAAGTAGTTCTGCAGAAATGAAAATGATGTTGAATTAAGGTATGGTCAAGAGTCTGGTTTTCCAAACATGAGGTATGTTACAAAGTGAACACTAGTAAGATTAAAACATTTAAATACTGGGCTGTTTGTAACCTCTAAACATGAAACATTAGGTTGAGAAGGAAAACAGAACTGGAAGTTCAGTAAAAATATGAAGAGTTAACAATTCTGGTCCTACTTTTGGGACAAAAGTTTGAAATTCTTTTTAGAAAGCAGTAACTGCTTTAGGAAACACTAAATGACTCTGCTAAATAACCAGAAATAATGTGGTCATTCCCTGAAAAATGTTCACCAGTAGCAACTTTCTTAATAGATCACGGATAATACTTTAATTTCTGTCAGTTGTTTTTATTCATCAAATTAAACTGTCCTAATATTGCCACTTATACTTTGTGGCTTATAACACTACTGACTCCTACTAGTACATCTATTAGAGTTGAGTGGGAGCCAAGCTACAAGCTTTATTGGCAAAGCTCAATCGGAAAAGCTTTGGCCTATGGCTCCAACTAAACTTGTCCTGCCCTCTTTTCCTATACCTTGAAGTCCACCTTAAGAGGAAGATATTTATTTATTTATTTTTTTAAGAGGAAGATATTTAAACCAACAGATGCAAGAATTGCGAATGACCTATGAACAGTGGGTATTATGTGTAATTGATGAATCACTAAATTATACTCCTGAAACCAATATTACACTATATGTTAACTAAAATTTAAATAAATGTTTGGAAGAAAAAAAGAGCCCTACATGACTTCCACACCATGTTATACAGAGAAACCAAATTCTAAGAGAGCCTGATGGGCCTGCCCTGGACTCTTGACTCAGTTTTGCTTACCATAGGTGGAGGAATGGAAACATGTTCCGACTGGGCCTATCAGGGTCTGAAATAGAGCCCCAGAAGGGACTGAACCACACGTCTCCAGGATTCTTCTCCCAGTGTCATCAATTGGAGAGAGGAGTCAAGCCTCCATGGGAATTCACACAGAGGTGTGTAATAGTCTCATGTATTAATTGGCTTTTACACAAACAACCATAGAATAACAATTTTTTCCCTGTAAGTCTGTGGGTTATCTGGAGTGCTTGTCTTCTTCTCCTGCAAATCTGCAGGGCACGTGTCTCCTTCTATCATTGAAGGGGCAATGCCTCACCAGGACTGCTAAAGCTTATCTTCAGAACTTTCACACTGACATTTTTGCCCATATTCCACTGATGCAGGTAAGTCTTAAGGCTAAGCCAAACTTCAATGGGGCCAGAAAGTACACTCTTCTCATGGACTTGGGGAGAGGGCTGTGTGAAAATCTGATGAAAGTGATAGTATAAAAAAAAAAAAAAAAGAAAGTGATAGTATAAAGGAAAGATCAGGATACCTAAATAATGCTACACTGTAACTCATTTTCCACCAGATGTCATTAATGCTACAATATTCAAATTAAGGTGAACTTTTAACTTTAATGTTCAGCCTTTCCTATTGGAAATTAACTTTGGGATTTCTGGCTACAAAGATATAAAGACATCAGAGGAAGAAAACATAGCACCTGTATTTGTTAGGTAATATTTCATTTAATTTTCCTGCTTTAGTGCACAAGTAGAATTGCAGGATCAATGGACACACAAACAGCTCTACATTTTTTAAACTTTAGATGGTCTCTTCTGTCCATGATCAAGAAGCTCATTTGGCTCCTCAGCAAGCTCATCAAGAGCAGTGTTTCTTCACCTTTCCTAATGGCTCCTACCCTTTTACATCCTTTTAGCAATTGAATGTCCATAACACATTACTTTCCATTTACTGTACTTTACAAAGCTCCAGGTTTCTTTTTTTTTTTTTTTAATTTTATTTATTTATGATAGTCACACAGAGAGAGAGAGAGGCAGAGACACAGGCAGAGGGACAAGCAGGCTCCATGCACCGGGAGCCCGACGTGGGATTCGATCCCGGGTCTCCAGGATCGTGCTCTGGGCCAAAGGCAGGCGCCAAACCGCT
This sequence comes from Canis lupus baileyi, assembly GCF_048164855.1. Classification (NCBI taxonomy): domain Eukaryota; kingdom Metazoa; phylum Chordata; class Mammalia; order Carnivora; family Canidae; genus Canis; species Canis lupus. The sequence continues at coordinate 24,507,122 of NC_132857.1, read as the reverse complement.
GTGCCACCCAGGGATCCCAAGCTCCAGGTTTCTTTGGGAGCATTGTAATTACACTGTCCTCAGATGACTTTAACCAATTAATGGCAGGAACCAAAAGACAGAAGACTTAATCCTGTAACTTATCTATATCGTTCAAAGAATAAATCAAGTGTGAACTTGTGAGCTGTGGTGCAACACTTTCCCAACCAGTCAAAAGAATTGTTTATTAAATAGCCTTTTACTCTTTAGGGAATTAATTTTTGGCTAAAGTTGTAAATAATATCTTCATCTTTTTATTAAATATGTAAAGTTCTGTTTTAATTAATTTTTGTTCAGTGTAACCATGATAAAAACTTGGTGTTGGAATAACTATGGAATAGAAATGCTGCTAAATTTCAAATTTTATTAGTTACATCTTCTTAGAGCAGATCTTTATTTTTTATTTCTTTTTTTATTTATTTTTTACTGGAGTTCATTTTGCCAACATAGAGCATAACACCCAGTGCTCATGCCATCAAGTGCTCCCCTCAGTGCGTGTCACCTCGTCACCCCATCCCCCTACCCACCTCCCCTTCCACTACCCCTTGTTCATTTCCCAGAGTTAGGAGTCTCTAAGAGCAGCTCTTTAAAGATCTTTCCATTCTTCATGAATATGGCTTTGAAAGCCCGCAGCATTAACTGATGCTTATTTTAAAAAAATCTAGTTGGGAAAGCTACTTAATCTTCATTAGAGTTGACAATCCTCTTCCAATATGGCAAAAACATTGTAGCCTTAGCAAGAAAACTATTAGAAAAAGCTTAGAGAGGAAAATGTCAAGAGTTGACTCTCTGATTACACAAGTCAGTTTATGTTACCATTTCACCTACTTTTGTGCTCTTACCATTTGATCTATTTTTATACTAGAGAAACATTTCATTTATTTGTATAAAGTCCATTCATCTGCGTTTATCTGCACCATTTTGCTAGGCAAGCTTGTTTGCACAAAGGAACACATGAGATCAAAATCTTTATTGTTTTGGCATTTTATCTGTGCTAAAAAAAGCCTATGAGTATAAGCACGACCACACATACTCCACTATCCATGCAAGGGAAAGATCTCAAACCTCTTCAAAAACTATCTAGTTATGGATATACCCAGTGGATACCTAGACATGGATCTAAATTTCTTTCTGAACGGCAGTGTCACTGACTCACATGCATTATTACTTAATCCTCACAAGAAATCTAGAGGGGTTATTGTTCCCATTTTACACGTATAAAACCTGAGACTCAGGAAGGCTAGGTAATTTGCTGAACTTCAGACATCCAGGGTCTAGCCCCAGGCCTAACCCTAAACCAATATTCTTTCTCATTGGTTTTCAGAAACTAGACAACAGCGGAAGGTGCCCTGCTCCAGCTGCAGGGACTCAGCCAGAAAGACTGGAATACTACATGACTCTACCTGCAAGTTGGGGAAGGAGAACTCAACACTATTTGAGTATTGAGTTGCATTCATTTTTTTAAAAACACTTTTTCAAAATAAGCTATCATTAAATTTTATATATACATAGTATTTTTGCTGTATAATAGCATCATGCATTTTCTTCCATCAATGTTTTCTTCTCTCATTCTTTCACTTGTTTTTGTAACTACATGCTGTGTTGGAATTTGCACTTCTTTACGGGTTGGAACCAGTTTGAGAAAGGGGAGACAGAAGGCAATTGAAATGTATGTTATCATCCAAATGATAGGGTTCCCTAGTAAAGCTGGGTAGAGGCTTAGACCTCATGCAAAAACAGGGTTTGCTACTGCATCTCCATAAACAAGCCATGGGATGGCCAGAAACTGCAGTTGTCCTCACTCAAGCCCACTCCAATAGGGGACCAAGAAACACTTTAAGTACAAAAGCTCTACACAGCTTCTATAGGTCTTAAAAAAGGTCTGTTCTACGTTGCTTGGGATGGTGTGAGAAAGTGAAGAGAGCGACCCCAAATCTCTTCTCCAACACCATGTTCTGTCATCAGGATTGGAGTCGAATCCTGAAGAGGGGAATAACACGCATCCCTCTGAATGTTTGCCAGCTTTTTAATTTTTTAAATATATTACATTGTGGGTTCCACTGGCATCATGTGAGTTGTTTAAGTAGCATACTCACAGGCATATTTTTTTCAGTTTTAGTAATTATGTATGTATTTTCATCTGTAGTCAGAAAGATACCTGTTTTTTTTCCTAACATGTTTTAACACATATTACCCTGAGCAAAGATTGTAAAGTCCATGCTGAATACTTAAAAACATGTATTTGTAGAAAAGTCATGAAGGTGGTGTACACATGATGGAAGGCTGAGAAACAATGTCATAACCCTTTGTACTCAGGCATCAGAAGGGGACCAGGCAGCTGTCCCTCTCAGCCGAGTGGTGCATGCTCACAGTGCTGCTGTGCTCACACAGTCCCCAAGTCTGCTTCTCCCTACACAGAGTCCTTCTGGGACTTCTTGAAGGGCATTTTGCTTTTTGCCCATAAAAGACTAGCACCATGAGTCAGATAGTACTAAGCTGAAAGTTCACTCTCTAATTCTATTTCTTATCACTAATTATGCCCAGTCATGTTGTCCAAAATAGCTCACCAGACTTTATGATATGAATACAGAGAACTATATCCATATTAAAATGTCCCAAATTTGAACAATATGAAACTCATTTTTGTTACTCAACTTCCCCACAAACTAAATCCCCTTGCAAATAAAAGCTCTATGAGCTTTTATTTAAAGTCCAAATGCTCTCACTCTCCATTTTATACAATTGGCTCAGTGTCAGCCAGAGGCTTTTACTCAGAGCCAAGGTTCCTATAGCTGCAGCTGTGTCCTGGGATTTCACAGGAATGAGTATAGCTTCTTCAGCTTCTTCAAAGTTGCTTCAAATCTCTAATTAGTTCTAGTCTCCAAGGGGTCAGCAATCACAAAAGAAACTGTCCACTATAGAAGTTGTCACAAACAAAACTGTGGTACCCCACTTAAGTGACTATGTAATGTCACCTGACACTGCTATCAGAGCACAGCAGATAACTTAGTAGCACCTATGCTGGAGACAGCGAGGACCTGGTCTCAGTCTGGTGGCAAGCCAGCCAGCTGCACCAGCACTGAATCCACGGCCTGTGAATCTGTATGACTGAGCAGAAAGTGCCCATCAATAGTTGTGCTTCCACATGTTTAATATAGGTATTCCTTTGCTTTTGCTGTTGTTATTGTTTTGTTTTGGTGATGTGTCCCGGGTCTCCCATATATATTACCTACTTTCTCTCAGAGAGTGACATTTGAGACATCATTGCCTTCTTCAAAAATATAGATAGGTATTCTGGTTTCTTCATTTTTTTGTGTCTTGTGTCTCATGTTTTGGCTACTTTGGTACAAGATTGTGAGACCACAAGTCTAGAGAAAACCTCTACTCCCAAATTCTTCCAAGTCTGTTCTCTCTAGAACAGGGAAGTACACTCTCCTCTGTAAATGCATGAGGAATGGGATGATGAACATCACCCTACTCCCTTAGTACTATGTTTAACTTACTAGTATATGACGTTTCATTTATTCTGAAAATGATAATTGTCATCTCTTTTCCACAGACATTTCATTCCTACCTAGGCAGGTTGAGTTGGGCCAGGCAAAGCAGTAGTTGGCCAGAATCAAGATTCTAAGAAAATAAAATACTGTGATCACAGTAAGAGGCAATGACTCAGGATTAGTCTTTTGTCAAGAAGTAAAAGAAGGATAACAAAGTTTAGCAAAACTTTAAGGAGATTCTAGATATCACAGATTAAAGTAGTCAAAAGTTAGTATTCCAAAGAGTTCCACCATTGAAAAGATAGAACCCAAGCACAAACCAAAAAGATTCCAAAAAAAAACTTAAATTCAGGACAGAAACTTTTCTAGTCTCTTTTATTCCTTCCTGCCTCCATAGGATCTGACTACTGGTGTGAGGAGAGAGATTGCAGATGGGAAGGAAGTGGTGCCAAGAGCTGCAGCTGCAAAAAGTTGAGTTGGTTTTGTTTCTTCTAACTTTTAAACTTAAAATTAATACATACACACGTTTTAAAAATCAAGCAGTAGAGAATGATACCAAGTGAAAAGTAAATTCTCAGCCTGAACTTGTTCCCCGACTCATTTCCAGCTCCCTGTTTTTAAGTATTTTCTGTTCTCCTGGTGGTTATCACAGTACCTCTGAAATATATGTTAATACTTGATTTCTCCTTTTATCTTGTTTATCAACTTTAGATAGCATCTATTGGAAGATGAGAAACTTATTTCTTTGATCCATCCATGTCTATGTTTTTCCAGTTACATTGCTTTGATATTTCTGGTGATTATCATTTTAAAGAGTATACTTAAACTCTATTTTGTTACATCAATTTTAGACAGTATATAATTGATTTCTTGCTATATAAATAAATAGGTGAGAAAAATCTGTGACATTATCTTCCATATCTCTCTGCTGCTTTAATATTCAGACTTCCATTGTTTCATATTATCAGTGTTACTATTAGTCAGATTCTCTTTTACAGTTGTTGTCTTCCAAGCTTTGTTTGTATGTTGATTCTACAAATTAAAATAGCATTTCCGTTATTCCAATGATTAAAATTACTCCTTACTGAAGGACTAAATAGCTCTAGTTACTGAGAAAAAAAGGGTAACCTTAGGTCAGGAAAACTGAAAGATGAATGTTCCAAGTGCCAAGGTCAAATGGGATTCCTTGAACTCAATCTTCAAGACTTTCTATTAAATTCAATTTGGTCGATGATACTTTTAATATACAAGAAATATTTATCTGCCTTTGTTCTTATTTCATAGCCACCTCTTTTTTGGCTTCTTGACTCTAAAGATGTTAGTTGGTTTTGTTTTCTTAATTTTTTTTCCTTTCTCTTGTTTTCCTCAGGAGTCTACTGTTATAATATCTGTTCCACTTGCACCTTTTTTTTTTTTTTTGGTTTATTCTAAATTTTATGGGTCTTTTTCCCAAATATGCGAGTGATGAAAAAGGTTCATCAGCACTGGTAGCATGATTTTCTACTGTGGTATTAGACTTCTTTCTTGAATGAAAAGATGGATGGCAGGGTCTTTGTACACATAAGCTAGTAGTACTGTTTTAGGGTACATTTTGGTAGTTTGTTCATCATGTATCTTTTGAAAATTGACTTCTAAAAATATTAAATTAAAATATCATATCTTATTTACTTAGTTTTTTGGTGCATCTCAAATTTTGTGTGCCTGGTTTCACTCACTGCAGTATCTCTATCTGCTTTGGGACATGGACCTGGAAGGTTAAATGTAATTTCCAGATATGGTCAGTAGAGGGCAGCAAAGGGTAGTAGAGTGAACACTCAACTGCCAAGGCCTGGGCATCCCTTTTTTCCTTCTTTATAGAGATCAATTAGTGGTAGTAGAAAATTCAGAGTGCCAGAATCAGGATAGAGATTACTCATAATACTGATCCAGGATGGGTATCAAGCTTAGAAGGCAGTGGAAATGTTTAGCCACAAATTCATAGCCTGGTATCTATCAATGAGATGTGAACCACTGGACATTGGGAGGGGAATCATTAGGCTTTCACAGTCCTGACTCTTACTCCCAGCCTGTCTAAAACCTAAGATCTTGTTCTGTAAAGTCCCAGGAATCTCCTATCCACATTGAGAGCTTTGCAAATTTCCTGTCTGACAGTCAGTTCATGGTACTAGCAGTGGCTCTGGGATCCACAACCAGCCATTTCCGGGAGAAGAGACAGAGTGGGACATGGGCACCTTACGTAAACACTGACAATTGATGAAAACACTCACTTATGTTTAAGTTAAATAATTTGTGAGCCAACCTAAATGGGATGTGGCTTAAAATATATTTTCTTTCCTCTTCCAGGAGGGAAACATTCTTTAGGCAAGGAAATATTATAGGACTTTGAAATTAGACAAACTTGACTCTATGAATTATTAGGTATGTGGTTTTCAGTGCCTTAACTTTACTAAACTTCAGTTTTTCCAACTATAAAGTGGAAATAATGATTCTTACCTCACAAACCTGCTGCAAGGAAATGAGATGATGTCCATAAACTGCCTGGCAAAGAACTTGGCAATTTGCATTACTCAATTGGCATTACTACAATCTCTCCCTATCTTTGGTCATGGAGAATACTCATGATATTGTTACTATTTCTGAATAAAAAGTCTCATTGTCTCCTATAAGCATAAGTAAATCATTTGAAGGATTACTCTGTTAGATATCATACTAAGATTTCTGCGGTATGATCTCATTTAATTCTCATAACAGCCCTATGAAGCAGGTGCTTTTATCACCATCCGGATTTTATAAATGATAACAGTGAGGCTTCAGAAGTGTAACTAGTTTACCCAGTGTCATGTAGGTAGTAAATTATGAGGAAGGATTAAAACTACGTAATTTGATTCCAGACCTCGTGCTCTTGCCATTACATAATGTTTTCTGATGAACACATGTAATCAAAGATTTAAAATTTTAAGCAAAGAAATCAAAGAAGAAGTTTAAAAATACTTGGAGACCAATGAAAATGAAAACACACTGGTCCAAAAACTTTGAAATCCAGCAAAAGCTGTTCTAAGAGGGAACTTTAGAGCAATCCAGCCCTACCTCAAGAAGCAAGAAAAGTATTAACCTAACCTTACACTACAGAAGCTGGAAAAAGAAGAACAAATAAAACCCCAAACCAGCAGAAGAAATAAAATAATAAAGATTAGAGCAGAAATAAATGAAATAGAACCAAAAAAAACAATAAAACAGATCAATGAAACCAGGAGCTGGTTCTTTAAAAAGATCAACCAAATTGATAAAACTTGAACAAATCCTAGCTGAAAACTTTCCTAATCTGGGAAGGGAAACAGGCATTCAGATCCAGGAAATAGAGAGATCCCCCCCTAAAATCAATAAAAACCCCTCAACACCTCAACATTTAATAGTGAAGCTTGCAAATTCCAAAGACAAAAAGAAGATCCTTAAAGCAGCAAGAGACAAGAAAGCCCTGACTTTTATGGGGAGGAATATTAGGGTAACAGCAGACCTCTCCACAGAGACCTGGCAGGCCAGAAAGGGCTGGCAGGATATATTCAGGGTCCTAAATGAGAAGAACATGCAACTAAGAATACTTTATCCAGCAAGGCTCTCATTCAGAATGGAAGGAGAGATAAAGAGCTTCCAAGACCAGCAGGAACTGAAAGAATATGTGACCTCCAAACCAGCTCTGCAAGAAATTTTAAGGGGGACTCTTAAAATTCCCCTTTAAGAAGAAGTTCAGTGGAACAATCCACAAAAAAAGGACTGAATAGATATCATGATGACACTAAACTCCTATCTGTCAATAGTAACTCTGAATGTGAACGGGCTTAATGACCCCATCAAAAGGCGCAGGGTTTCAGACTGGATAAAAAAGCAGGACCCATCTATTTGCTGTCTACAAGAGACTCATTTTAGACAGAAGGACACCTACAACCTGAAAATAAAAGGTTGGAGAACCATTTACCATTCAAGTGGTCCTCAAAAGAAAGCAGAGGTAGCCATCTTTATATCAGATAAACTAAAACTTACCCCAAAGACTGTAGTGAGAGATGAAGAGGGACACTATATCATACTTAAAGGATCTATCCAACAAGAGGACTTAACAATTATCAATATATATACCCCGAATGTGGGAGCTGCCAAATATATCAATCAATTAATAACCAAAATTAAGACATATTTTGATAATAATACACTTATACTTGGTGACATCTAATAGTGCTTGGTACACTCAATAGGTCTTCTAAGCACAACTTCTCCAAAGAAACAAGAGCTTTAAATGATACACTGGACCAGATGGATTTCACAGATATCTACAGAACTTTACATCCAAACTCAACTGAATACACATTCTTCTCAAGTGCACATGGAACTTTCTCCAGAATAGACCACATACTGGGTCACAAATCGGGTCTGAACCGATACCAAAAGATTGGGATCGTCCCCTGCATATTCTCAGACCATAATGCCTTGAAATTAGAACTAAATCACAACAAGAAGCTTGGAAGGCCTTCAAACACGTGGAGGTTAAGGACCATACATGTACAAATCCTCAACAAAGTATTAGCCAACCAAATCCACCAATACATTAAAAAAGTCATTTACCATGATCCAGTGCGATTTATTCTTAGTATGCAAATGTGATTCAATATTCACAAATCCATTAACATCATACATCTCATCAACAAGAGAAGGGTCAAATCCATGATCATTTTAATAGATGCAGAAAAGCATTTAAAAGTACAACATCCATTCATGATACAAACTCAACAAAGTAGGTTTAGAGGGAACATACCTCAACAGAATGAAGACCATATGTGAAAAAAACTATAGCTAATGTCATACTCAGTGGTGAAAAAGTGAGAGCTTTTCCCCAGGATCAAGAACAAAACAAGGATTTCCACCCTCACTACTTTTATTCAGCATAGTACTGGAAGTCCTAGCCCCAGCAATCAGACAAGAAAAAGCAATAAATGGCATCCAAATGGGTAAGGAAGAGGTAAAACTTTCACTATTTGCAGGTGCCATGATACTATATGTAGAAAACCCTCAGGATTCTACCAAAAATGGACTAGAACTGATAAATGAGTTCAGGAAAGTCACAGGATACAAACCAATATACAGAAACCCACTGCATTTCAATACACTAATAATGAAGAACAAAAAGAGAAATTAAGAAACAGTCCCATTAATGATTGTACCAAAAATAAGATACCTAGAAATAAATTTAAACAAGGAAGTGAAAGACGTGTATATATATATATATATATTGAAAAAAATTGAAGACATTCAATATATATATATATTGAAAAAAATTGAAGACAACACAAATGGAAAAATATTCCATGCTTATTGATGAGAGAACAAGTATTAATAAAATGTTCCATACTCAAAATAATCTACTGATTTGATGGAATCCCTATCAAAGAACCAATAGTATTTTTCACAGAACTAAAACAAGTAATTCATAAGCATGCATGGAACCACAAAAGACCCCAAATAGCCAAAGCAATCTTGAAAAAGAAAAAAAAAAAAACTGGAGGTATCACGGTCCCAGATTTCAAGATATATTACAAAGCTGTAATAATCAAAACAGTATGGTATTGACAAAAATTGACAATAGATCAATAATATGGTATTATGGGCATAATGATCACCTTAAAGTATCTCTTCTATTTGATATTTAGGCTGAAAACATAGGTGTTCGGTGAAATAGATGAAAACAGACCAGGGCAGCCCGGGTGGCTCAGCGGTTTAGCGCTGCCTTCAACCCAGGGCATGATCCTGGAGACCCGGGATGGAGTCCCACATCGGGCTCCCTGCATGGAGCCTGCTTCTCCCTCTGCCTGTGTCTCTGCCTCTCTCTCTCTCTCATTCTGTGTCTCTCATGAATAAACACATAAATAAAGTCTTTAAAAAAGAAAACAGACCCTATCATTATTATTCTATTTAGAGCTCATTCATCAAATTAAAATAAATCACAATGGTATTATGGGAGAAATTAAGCTTTAGCTATTACTGCAAAGGTAACTGTGACCTGGTAAAAGAAGCTCCCTTTATCTTTCTCAGACAAACTTTTCTCTCCTTTGCTTTACTACAAGGAGAAGATACTATCAAACACTGTATCTTTCTCAATTAATTCCTTAAAACCAGTGACTCACAATCCTGGTTACATGTAAGAATCACTCAAAGAGCTTTTTCCAGATCTGATGAATCAGAACCTCTGGGGGAGGCAGTTTCAGAATGAGTGCCTGAAAAGCCTCCCAAGTGAGTCTGATGCATATCAGAATTGATCAACAGGACGAGATTCTAAAAGGAGAGAAGTTTTCCCGGCCTCTAAATCTCTAACCTCTCTGAAGGGAGATGCAGAGAATGGGACATAATCTGAGAATTGGGGAAGGTGCAGAGATAAGTCTGCCTATATTTTTTACCTGAAATAGATTATTTTTTACCTGAAATAGATTTTGACAGGTGCTTGATGGGAGGCCAGAAAGTGTTGCCCAATGAGCCTCCATGGTTCTAAATACAGTCAAGCATGGCCAGACTAGCACTTGTCCTTTAAAAGTGGTGAGAAGGGGTGCCTGGTGGCTTACTTGGTTAACTTTCTGACTCTTGATTTTGGCTCAGGGTTATGATCTCAGGGTCATGAGACAGAGCCACAGCTCAGAATCCACACTCAGCACCATTTGTGCTTCTTCCTCTCTCTCTCTCTCTCCGCCCCCACCTCTTGTGCATATGCACTGTCTCTTTCTCTCTCTCTCTCTGTCTCTTTCTCTCTCTCTCTCTCAAATAAATAAAATATTTTTTAAAAATAAATAAATGTGGTGAGAAGCCTGGAGGCCACTATCTACATGCCACTTCTGTGTTAGTTTGGTTTTAAGATGAGAAGCCTTAATAAAGTCTAAAAGGACTACCAGGACTTGTGCTCTCACCTCTACCTAATTTACAGGCCGATTTCACTCTCCTGAACCTTCTGCCTGTGTCTCCAATCCAGCAAAGTCTTCCATGTTTCTGAAACATCAGTTAGTCACATTCTGTCCCTTCAACTGACAAATGTATCTTCCCTCCCTTCCCCCTTCCTTCCTCTTTCTCTCTTCTAAGTAATCCCAAGTTATTCTTTAAAGGTCATTTCAAATGAGCTCGTCAAAGAAGCCTTCCTCTCCATAATTGAAATCAGGTGTCAAGTCCCTCCCTAAATTTCTCACCTCAATCTTTAATTTTCCTCTGCAGTACTTTCCAGAGGTTGTGTTAGGCAGTTATTGATGACATTCTCTGTTTAATATCTGTCTTCCCCCTCCTCACTTAAATCCTGTTTTTGAGAGTTGGGCCTGGCTCCCTGTTGCCCAGACCTATCAAGTGCCTTTCTCCTAGTACAGGTCCAAACACTATCTGTTGAATGAATAAAGTAAATAAGAGAAAGACTATTTTATGTCATGCCTTTTTCCCTGTCCATCCCTGCCAGAAAACTATTTCATTCACTTGTTCAATACAGAATTTTTTTATTCCTCTGATGTGCCAATGTTTGTGTGAATTTAATAATAAATCAGACATAGACTCTTTCCTTGAGGTCCATAGAGTCTAGTGGGGCATAAAAGATAGGTTTTCACATGCCTGTTACAGGAGCCTGTAAGGGAAACCACAAACTTTGTCTGTAGGATCAAATTTCTGTCCTCCACAGTTGTCAAAGAAAGACACTGTCCATGGTGGGGGTGGGGGGCCCTCACAAGAGGCTGTGTGACCTCCTGAGTCAGTTGGATTTGAATCCTTCATATTATGTCACGGCTGCTTGGATTCAGAGTCCAACCTGTATGCGCAGGAGCCTCCTAATCTGTAAAACCATCAGTTTCCTAGTGGAAAGGGAACACTGTCTTCATGTAACATGTTTTTAACAGGCTCCTGTAGGTGCTTTGACACTGAAGGAGATGTCCAGGTGGCAAATCAATGGTTAGTATCACTAACCATTAGGGAAATGCAAGTGAAATCCACAGTGAGATATCACACTACACAGCTATCAGAATAGCTAAAATAAAAAATGACAACACCAAATGTTCGTGTAGATGAGGGGAAACTGAATGACTCACACAGTACTGGGGAGAATGTGAAATGGCACAGCCATTCTGGAAAACAGTTGGACAGTTCCTAAGAAATAAAAAATAAAACTATAAAAAAACAAAAAACAAAAACAAAAACAAAAAAACATACCTAGCATATGACCTGGCTCTTCCCATCCTGGGCATTTAGCCCAGAGAAGTGAAGACTTCACGCTGACACAAAAACCTGTACACAGATGTTTATAGTAGCTTTATTAGTGACAGCCAAAACCTGCAGACACTTCGAACTCCTTCAACAGGTAGTTAAGCAAACTGTGATACATCCATATCATGATGTACTACTAAGGGACACCAGGAAATGAACTGTGAATCCTTGCAGCCATCTAGATGAATCTCCAGTTACATCAAATGGGAAAAAGGAAATCCCCAAATTTCATAAACTATGTGATCCCATCTGTATAACATTCTTGAAATGGCAACATTATACACATGGTGAACAGATTTGTGATTGCCAGGGATTAAAGAGGTGGTGGAGGGGGAAAGAAATTTGTGTGGTTGTAATCGGGGAATAGGAAGGACCCTTGTGGTGATGCAAGTGTCTCTGGAAGACTCCATCTGTAAAAAAACTGATGTCATCTCTCTGTGTTATTTATTACAGCTGCAAATGAATCTACAGTTATCTCAAAATAAAATGATTACTTTTAAAAAGTCAAAACTTGGAGGCCAAGATAAGGAAACCAGTATGTCAGTTTGGCAGTTACAACATGAGCTTTGAATATGTGACATCATAATGGCAGTGACCGCGGACCGCTGCGGAATCTTCAGGCTTCAAGCATTTGACAGTACTCTGCCAAGTGCTGTAGACTCACTCGATTTCCCGTCCCGCGAATTGAAGAGAAAAGGATGTTCCCGTCAATCAGAAAGCACGCTGAGCTTACAGGTGGACATTCAAGGCTTCAGCGCATGAGGTAGTCTTCTGATCCACTATTTCTGACCATCCAAACAGACCGGCAATAACAGGAACTGTTCTTTTCTTTTGTTTCCTCTAATACATAGAAACTAATTAGTAACTCCAGCACCAGCTTCCTGAAAAGCTGCTCCTGTTCATAAGATTCAGTGCTGCTGAGCAGAAGGGAGCAGGCTTTATACATCCTTGGGGGAGGCGGAGACACTTTCTTGGCTCCATGAGAGAGCCAACTCTCTCTCTCTGTGAGACAGTTTTCAGTGGGTCTATGAAAATACCTGTCCTAGTTATGAAAGAATTTTTACACTCTGCTCAATTGAGTTGTTTTATTACCTATTTTGACCAGGAAGTCCTGTCAGAGCTCAGCCAAGTAATAGCTAAACTCTTGTGTTCAGAAACTTTCTGAGGTTTCCAATATTTTTGTTGATCTTTGAGAATTTTTACCCCAATTTTGAATATTGAATTAGATAAGATGGGGGTCAACTTCCAGGATCTTCAGTTATCTTCATTTTATCTTAACATAAATATTATTATATTTATATTATATTATATTTTATAATATATTATTAAATATATTATTATATATTTTATATTAGGCCACAAGTTGTCCTGTTTGTTGTTGTTGTTCATTCTCCTTCTTGTAATCTGCTCTACCTTTGGCTTCTTGGCTCTCGCCTACCTAATGGCTCACAATTAGCTCTGCAGCTTTCTCCACCACACCTCTAAGTGTTGGCATGCCCAAGGGCTTTGTCCTTGAAACTGTCCTCCCTCTGCATCAGTTTCCCAAGTGACCTCACCTCTTTCTATAGCTTTCTGTAACTCAGGGATCCTTGATTCTGAGCTCTGGAGCTCTGCTTTGGGGGTTGAGACTACATTTTAGTGTTGTGTGAACCTTGAAACTTGGCATTAAACTATATTGTGTATTTGACCAGTAACTAACTGCTCTGTGTTTGATGTCTTGCAGGAAGAGCTCGTCTGTGGAGGTGGACACCCACAGCGAAAGCACTACATCATCTGAGGGTGCCACTCGTACCTTGCTCATCCATGGCCCCGTTGAGCTCAAGAAAGGCTGGAGGAGGCAGAAGTGGCAGCTTTTCTTGTACAGCGATTTATTACTGATGTCTAATACCAAGTAGGTGTACCATGTTTCATGCTCTTGTGAATCTCAAAAAAATTGCATTCCCATTAACCCTTACTATACGAAAACATAACATTTTTTCCCTTTTGTGTTTGCCAATGCTTGAGTCCTTCATTCCATGAGTACTTCTGGAGGTCTTGTTTTGTGTCATGTCCCTGCAGCAAATACAATTGACAATGTGACAGACCAATGTCTCTCCTGCCTGGGACTTACAAATGATAAAATAAGAGGGGGAATGATAATGATTAGTGCTGCTGATAGAAGGTGGATAGGGGGCTGTGCGGAGAGGGTGGGAACGTGTTAGAGAGGAATAGTCTAGGAGGGCCTCTCTGAGGTGGAGCATTAAAACCAAATCTATGAGAGGAGAAGCAGCCACATTCCCAGACAATGTGCCTGAGCCATCGAGGCTGAGGGACTTGCAGGTCTACGTGGGTACAACCTGACCCTCAGAGAGAGGGGCTCAGGGAAGCCTGATTTGACTAGAGCCCAGAGCATAGGCCATGCTATCAGATATGATACTATGCTCAGGGGTCTAGTCACACAGGGTCTTCACAGGCCATGGTAAAAAAGTGGAAATATTTTGCCAAAGGATTTGTAATTAGGGGACTGACCAAATCTGATTTATATTTCCAGCAAATTTTTCTGACTGTTGCTAGATAATAGATGGATGGGTAAGCAAGAGTGGAATCAGAGAGAGTAGTTAGGGGAGGCAATAGTCCTGATGGATGGTATCAGGGCTCTATCTTAGCAGTTTAGTAAAAAGGAAAGATGGAGCAGGGTAGCCCAGGTGGCTCAGGGGTTTAGCTTCGCCTTTAGCTCAGGGCATGATCCTGGAGACCCAGGATTGAGTCCCACATCAGGCTCTCTGCAGGGAGCCTACTTCTCCCTCTGCCTGTGTCTCTGTTTTTCTCTCTCTCCTCTCTGTGTTTCTCATGAATAAATAAATAAATCTTTTAAAAAAAAGATGGAGCAGATAGATGGAATGTAGGAGAAAGAATTGACTGTGTGCATTTTCCTCTCAACCCTGAACACAAATGCATTGAATATCCAGTCTAGAACATGATGATTGCTCAATAAACGTGTGGGAGCAGGTCATGGAAGGTCACCTGTTTACTTACTCCATCTCTGTTTGCATTATTCACAAAACGTGGAAGACCAAGAACACTCCCACAAACAAAATATCAAGAAGTTTTTTGGTCATGAGAAAAAACTAACTCCCTCTTTTTTTTTACTGCTTTCACCCTAGATCTCAGTTATGCCATGTCATAGGTACGACATGCTAGTAATAATTTGGCAAAATGATATACTCATCTGAGTTACATTAATAACAATTTATCAGGGGCTTACTACATGTCAGATATTATGCTAAAAACTTTATGTACCTAATTTTGTCCAACCTTACAATGACCCTGTGAGATGGGAGTATTTTTATATTGGAGAACCTTGATGCTCAGAGGTCTAATGGATCTGCCCAGGTTACCATATTAGTAATGGACAGAGTCTACATTTGAAATCAGGTCTATTTATTTCAAAGCACAGGCTTTTATTCACTATGTGATGCTACCATTTCTATTCTCTCTTTTTTCCTGAATTTCATACAACATTCCATGAACACCTAGATTCTTTCATTATTGAAATCAACCCTTCCTTTACATTGAGTGAACAACTAACTCCAATCTGCTTGGTAAGAAATAGATCAGAATGCTTAGTGAATTGAAAAATGAAGCAAGTATAGCTATCAAAAAAATCAGAGTCAAAGATAGTAGTAAAATATATTTGAGACTAGGGAAATTGCCCATAGATGTAACCTTGAAGGTGGTGATGTCATAAGGAGGACAAAGAGAAAAGGAATGTCCAGGCCTTGGCATGAGGTCCATATGAAAGACTCTCTTCCTCCTGATAGAAGGCCAAGTCATTATTTTAAAAATGCAGACTAGTTACCATTCTCTTTATTTAACCAAGGTGAGTATGGGAGACCAAAATATGTGGGATGCATACTGGGAACCACACTAGGAACATCACAGATGCCTCACCCACCTGGGTTTCTCAGTGATTGAGCATCTGCCTTTGGCTCAGGTCGTGATCCCTGGGTCCTGGGATCGAGTCCCACATCGGGTTCCCCACAGGGAGCCTGCTTCACCCTCTGCCTATGTCTCTGCCTTTCTCTGTGTATCTCTCATGAATAAAGAAAATATTTCTCACAGCCCTCCAAGGCCCATATTTTTTATCATCCACAGGCTGCAGAGATGAAAATGGGAACAGAGGAAGTCTCAGAAATGGTCCAGTCATACATAGGGAAATCATGCAAGAGATTCCAACCCAGGCCTGCCTTCATCAGAAGGCCATGTTCTTCCTTCCATACCATGTTGTACCCTTCCATCCTTAGCCCAAGAGACATGCTAACAAATAGCAAACTCATTTCCTGGTTCTTAGGACCTTGCAGACCACTCATATTCAATTTACAAGGGGAATATGTTCTTCTTCTTTTCTTTTATCTTTGTAATTATTATAGCATTAGGGACAGGAGAAGACTTTCCTTTTCTTACTAGAACTATTTATTGTCCTGGGTGCTGCTTACCTCTCAGCCGGTTTTACAGAGCCTATGATGTTCTACTAAAAAGATTTTTATATAAAGATAGTGTTGTTTTTCCACTAGAGAGTTGCATCTATTGAAGGGCTGAATTTTTATTTCGAATGGTTCATTACGACAAAACAAGTTGAACATTTTTCATCTTTCACATATTGCTTTTGAGATATGTCCTTATGTCTACTCAAGGGTTTTTATGTGACAAAATCTTTATCAATTTATTTGTTAATGTTCTTTGAAAGAGACTCAGTTCCCAAAAGATTATCTTATATACTTTATATTATACATTGGTAATATTAGAAAATGTAAGTGATCACAGGCATGTTAATTTCATATTTAACCCAAGGTCTTTGATATAGAGAGAACACAGATTTTTAGAATTCCGAGTTCGGGATATCATCATGGTCAGGTTCTGGTAAGAGCTCTTTTTCTGCTTGCACGCGGCTGCCTTCTCACTGTGTACCCCAAGGCATGTCCTCAATGCATGTATGTACACACATACAGATCTCTCCCACTTCTTACAAGACCATCCATCTTACTGGATTAGGACCTGACCTTGATGATCCCATTTAAACTTAATTACCTTCAAAAGCTCTAGCTCCAAACATGATGATACTGGCAGAGAGGGCTTTATGGTAAGAAGGTGGGAAAGCAGTGGGAGGGAGACACAATTTCATCCATAGCAGTAGCAAGCAGCACTTAATGCTTGCCACAATCTTTAGAAAACTACTATGAGATCATTCCCATAGTAAATATTTTGGTATATTTTTGATCACTGTTAATATGAAAAAATTTACCTTTTTTTCTAGAAGGAAAAAACTAAGAAGAAATAGCCCCTGAAATAAAAAAACATATTTCATCCCTGTCATGCCTTGGTCTTACATGGAGGAATCAATACCCTCAATCAATCTATTCAAATGAATAATCTGAGTTTAGTGCCTAATTTTTCCAATTAGCCATAAAAAAGGGGGTAGGCTGACCCAGGTTCCATTTTACCTCAGCTCACCCTCAGGCTTCAGCTGGAGACTCTCTCATCTTTAGGTTGACACTACAGAATTTAACAGAAATTGAATAGTTGATTAATTTCTACCTATTTTTCAGTCAGAATTAGTGAATTTTGGCTTGTGTGTAATAATGAGGGGAATTAAATGTTTGTTTCTTCACAAAGAAATTCTATTTCTCTTGTTGTACAAGATGTTACTAATAGTGAAAATTGGGGATTTTTCTCACTTCTTTCATACACTAGAAACTTGTGTTCACAAGAATTGAAGTCAAATGGAATCTTCCTTATCATTTTTGGTATTCATTAGAATACTAAATAAGTTATTTTTCAAATAAAAATTACTTTAAAAATTAAAGTACTTTAAAGTACTTTAAAAATTAAAATAAAAATTACTTTATTTTTAAGAACAGTATCTACTTGGGGCCCTTGGGTGACTCAGTGGTTGAGTGTCTGCGTTTGGCTTAGGTCATGATCCCGGGGTCCTGGGATCAAGTCCCTCACCAGGCTCCCCAGAGGGAGCCTGCTTCTTCCTCTGCCTATGTCTTTGCCTTCTCTCTCTCTGTGCCTCTCGTGAATAAATAAAAGAAATCTTTAAAAAAGAAAGAAGAGTATCTATTTGATAAAATATTAAGATATTTGTACTAGTAGAAACCCGTGAAGAATTTAGAAAAAGGGACTGAACTTAGCTCACACCCTCTTTAGACATCACATTCCTCATCATTAGTTATTTTTTTAATTTATTTTTTATTGGTGTTCAATTTACTAACATACAGAATAACCCCCAGTGCCCGTCACCCATTCACTCCCACCCCCCGCCCTCCTCCCCTTCTACCACCCCTAGTTCATTTCCCAGAGTTAGTAGTCTTTACGTTCTGTCTCCCTTTCTCATATTTCCCACACATTTCTTCTCCCTTCCCTTATATTCCCTTTCACTATTATTTATATTCCCCAAATGAATGAGAACATATAATGTTTGTCCTTCTCCGACTGACTGACTTCACTCAGCATAATACCCTCCAGTTCCATCCACATTGAAGCAAATGGTGGGTATTTGTCATTTCTAATGGCTGAGTAATATTCCATTGTATACATAAACCACATCTTCTTTATCCATTCACCTTTCGTTGGACGCCGAGGCTCCTTCCACAGTTTGGCTATAGTGGCCATTGCTGCTATAAACATCGGGGTGCAGGTGTCCCGGCGTTTCATTGCATTTGTATCTTTGGGGTAAATCCCCAACAGTGCAATTGCTGGGTCGTAGGGCAGGTATATTTTTAACTGTTTGAGGAACCTCCACACAGTTTTCCAGAGTGGCTGCACCAGTTCACATTCCCACCAACAGTGTATGAGGGTTCCCTTTTCTCCGCATCCTCTCCAACATTTGTTGTTTCCTGCCTTGTTAATTTTCCCCATTCTCACTGGTGTGAGGTGGTGTATCATTGGTGATTTGTATTTCCCTGATGGCAAGTGATGCAGAGCATTTTCTCATATGCATGTTGGCCATGTCTATGTCTTCCTCTGTGAGATTTCTGTTCATGTCTTTTGCCCATTTCATGATTGGATTGTTTGTTTCTTTGGTGTTGAGTTTAATAAGTTATTAAGGAATGTAGAAATGAAATAAAAAATGAATTTAATTTGGTCAAAAGATGAAGATGACTATTAACTCACTGTCGTGAAATGACGAATAGTTACAGAATAGACTATGACCCCTGCTCCCAACATTTGTAAGAGAATGCCTCTATCTTAGAACAGAGGTTATCTCCCTAGAATTCTGCAAAACTCCCCAGTTCACTGGGGCTTACCTTTTGGCATAAAGATTAAGGTAGTGGAAAGCAAGAAGGACATCATGTTAATACAACTATAATAAATGACTATTTTTAGAAATAAAAACTGCAGTTCTCCTCCTCTTCTTCTTAAGTCAGTTTACAGTAGATTATCGCTTTCTAATTTCTGCTGAGATAATCCAGTTGGGTCAGTGATTGAGAGTAAAGAAACACAGTAAGACCTTAGAAGAATCTATTGAAGTATAAAGCTTTGTTGTAACACGTTTTAAATATTTCCAAGCTAGCAACTGGCTTTATTAATATAATGCCTTGAGATTTATCCTCTCACTCACAATATAAATCCCATGAGAAAGCTGGGCTGATGGCTCTGGGGACAGAAATGAGGCTGAGGGTAGGAAAGATGAAAAGGTTACTTCACGGTCAAGTGGTTACAAACATGGGCTTATGAGTTAGGCTGTCTGGGTTCAAACCCTGTCTCCTGCATTTGACAATTTATTTAAACTTTCTGTGAGTTTCCTTATTTGTAAAATGGAGCTAATAGAGACCATCTAGTGTAGTTGCTTGAGGATTAAATTTTTATATTTATATTTATAAAATATTTAGAACAGAGCTTGGCATATGATAAGTGTTCAAAACGTTATAGGAGAGTAGAAACCACACTCTGGGCTCTAGGATCGTTCCTTGGTTCAACTAATCCTGGTGCTTTATTGAACTAAGGTTATTGGATGGCTTTTTCCAGGTCAATGTATTTGGAAGTTTCCACACAGGATCTTAGGTGTCTGTATATACACAGATACCTATATTAGAAAGAAAAAAATCTGTAAAAACAAGCAGATACCTGTCTATCATTCCCCTTGGGCATATATTTTTGACATGACAATGCCTTTTGAATTACTATCTAGAAAAATGATTTTATCTGTTAATTGACTATGTTCCATAAAAATCTTCAAGCACATAGATACAGGCACTTGGCTGTAATGTTGAAATAAAAAAATGTTGAAATAAAAAAATATGGAAAGATATTGGTATCCATCATATTTATATTCATTGTGTCCTAAGCTTTGAATCTACATTATCCTTCAAGTGGGCTTCCTAAAAGATTATTTTTATTTCATAAATCCCACTGAAGAGTTTTAGCTCTAATTTTTCCATGAATCAGTGGAGTCATAGGGATTTTTGCACATGAGGTGTCTTTCATCTCAGTTTAGTTCAGTGTTTTCCACATGTGTTTCTGAATACTAAGGAGTTCCAGAGTGGAGGATCCAAGTTCCCCAGGCATTCCTTATAGGACTTGTAACTGTTTAAATCTCAAGCCCACCTGCGAGTCAAAGTTGTGAATTAACCAAATTAATCAATTAATTAATCAACCAAAATAAATCAATGGTGGTTTTTATCTTTGAGGTCAAAGAAGATTAGGCAGAAATTATCAAAAACCCATTTCACCCCTTCTTACCCCTCAGAGAAATGGGAAGTATCCATGACTTACATATAAGACCTCCGAACCACTGATCTTGGATTGATTGATGGACAGATGGATGGATGGATGGATGGATGGATGATTTTTCAGTTGGGCTCAGTCTGTAGGCTAACAATTTTTTTGTTTTAGCCAGAATCTATGGGAAAATGGTATGGACAAAATTTTAAGAAAGCAAATTGAAAATAACCTATGCTTTAAGGGCTAGAAAATATTTTTTAAATTAAGGTTGAAAGTAACTTTTAAATCTTTCTGATCCAAGCTTGTTTTTTTTTGTTTTGATTTCATCTCTCTCCCTCACACTCTTTAAAAGATTTATTTGTTTGTTTGTTTGTTTGTTTGTTTATTTATTTATTTATTTATTTATTTATTTATTTATTTTAGAGAGAGAGCAAGCATGAGTGGGGGGAGTGGCAGAGGGAGAGAGGAAGCCGACTCCTCATTGAGTGGTGAGCCCTACACAGGTGCATGATCTCAAGAGCCTGAGATCGTGGCCCAAGCCAAAACCAAGAGTTGGATGCTTAACTGACTGAGCCACCCAGGTGCCCTTGGTTTGTCTCTCTTAAGAAAAAAATTGTATAACTATTTTTATAAGTCATGTATCATGTACCTTTGTTCAGCCCCTCAAACACTTTTTGAAGTATGCAAGTCATAAATGAATAATTAACTGCAATAATAGCCATAAAATTATGTGTAATAGGTAACAAATCCAGCAATAGCAAATGAATTAATGGTTTTCCTACAAAGCTCTAAAATATACAGTGGTTACTCAACACTCACCATTCAAAAATATGGCTATTTGCTGCCATTAGAGTGTTTTCAGTTTTCCAAGCCAGAGTTTGCTCAACACACACATTGCAAAGGCCCATCTAACCATTTGCTGTGTGTGCACAGAGGGTAATAGAGATGTGGGAGACCTGATTTGCCCCGGAGCAGTGAGAACTGGTCTCTAATGAACACAGCTGTTCCCATAACATTTTGAAATGAACTAACAGAGGTCATGTTTGGGATCTTTCTAGGTATAAGAAAAACTTTAAGATAAAAAAGAAAATACCACTGAACACCATGTGGATTGCCAACTGCATGGATACAGTGGGAGATGCCAACATCAGTTCTGGGAGGTCCTTTGTGTTGGGCTGGCCCACGGTAAACTTTGTGGCCACCTTCAGGTAAGACCGATGCCTTGGTGTCCTGTATCTACATGGCTTGAAAAGGATAACATTGAAATCTATTGTCTACCAAGCTGGTGACTCACTTTTTGACCTCCCATGACACTTGTTTTGCCTTGTACTTGGCCTAAGAAGGTGCTTATATCCACATGGAAACAAGTAGATAATGTATAGTGGGAACTACTGGAGTAATTTCCTTCAGTTTTGATCAATGGTTTTTCAAATGGGCTCTAGTAGCCACTTGAGGAGTTAGGAGTTCTAGTTCTGTGGAAGGAGAATCAACAGAGTGAGGTTCAAGGTCTCCTCTCCAAGATCCTGCCCTCTGATTCCCAGGGAGTATCTGCATTTTTAAATCACCGGAATAGATTTCTTGAGCAAGTACTATTAAAGGGTCCAATTAAATTTGAAAAATTGCTTTTACACTCCCAAGTTAATTCCCTTAACATCAGTATGTAATTATACAAATAAATTGATCATGCCGTTGGATACTAGGTTGCCTGAATTGCTGTGTACAGATTATCTTAGTTGGTGATGATCTAAAACAAAATATGATTCCATTGAGTAGAGTTTAGTTGTGTAAGACACATTTTTAGGCTGACAAGAGGATGGGGAATGTGGATCTCGACCCTGGATATCCTGAGCAGACACCTCTGAGTTTACAGGGATCATGCCACACTTGCATCTCTGTTTGAAACATCCACACCCCAAGCCTCATTCCTGTTTTATGCGGTTGTACTTAACACACTGCTTTCTTCTCCTCACCCCACTCCACCAAAATCTCACAGGTCATCATAAATGTAAGACAACAAAAATCTTTACAAGTTGTTAATTTATTAATCCTATAATGCAGCTGTTGAATTAATGAAAAATTTTCAAATCTTATTAGGAAGAAACATGTATTTATATCCTCTCTGCAGGTCTTCTTTTGCATAAAGATCATCAGTTCCCATTGCTTAATATCTTCTCCAGGTTGCAAGTGGAAGGAAAGAGTTTCAAATGGGAATTTTAAAAAAAAGGGAATATATAAAGTGTTTGGTAGGGGAGTGTCCAAAAAAAAAATTTCCCCCTAATAGGAGGAAAATGTGGAAGCCATTTAACTATTAGTTAAAAAGGCTGTATAAATAGATAGAAGGCACATATAACAACATCTGGCACCTAATGCTTTTGTTATTGATTATTATTACTGTTCTGCGGATTGGCATGAGTAACTAGAAGCTGTGTCTATGCACCTAGGCAGGTTGGGACACTAAATGGGCATTCTACTTTCTTGATGCGACAGGTCCTGAAATGGTGATGGAGAGGGTGGGGAGTAGTGTTGCTGGTAGAATTATAGAATGTGACAGCCACTGTAGACAGTTTGATGGCTCCTCAATAAGTGAAACACAATTACATATGACCTCCAGACACATATCCAAGAGAAAGGAAAATATATGTCCATGCAAAAATTAATACACAAACGTTTGGGGGATCCCTGGGTGGCGCAGCGGTTTGGCGCCTGCCTTTGGCCCAGGGCGCGATCCTGGAGACCTGGGATCGAATCCCACGTCGGGCTCCCGGTGCATGGAGCCTGCTTCTCCCTCTGCCTATGTCTCTGCCTCTCTCTCTCTCTGTGTGACTATCATAAATAAATAAAAATTAAAAAAAAATACACAAACGTTTGTAGCAGTATTGTTGACAATAGTAAAAGAAAGAAAGATAGAAGGAAAGAAAGAAAGAAAGAAAGAAAGAAAGAAAGAAAGAAAGAAAGAAAGAAAGAAAGAATAAAGAAAAAGAAACCAAGTGTATATCAACAAATATACAAAATGTGGAACAGGAGCTAGGGACAGGAGGGAAGGGAGAGTGACTGCTTAATAGACACATGTTTGCTTTGGGGTGATAAACATGTTCAGTCACGATGGTTGCACAGAACGATGAATATACTAAAGGTCACTAATGGTCAATTTTCTTTTATGTGTAATTTACCACAACCAAAAAAATGCTGGTAAGTGATAAGCCCACATGTGAATGAGCCTTAAGACATTTGCAACTTTGGATATTAAATGCTGTGAAAATTTTAGCAGAGAACATACTGATCTTTAGTAATTTTGCATCAGGGGATTGATCTTTCTCAGAAGATCACAGTGATGAAGAATACGGTTTTTAGGAACTAATTTAACATATTACAATCTGCCATATGTATAAAGAAATAAAAATATTACAGGTGTTTTTTTCTGAAAAAGATATTCTTGTTTCTGAGCCAAGACAGTTCCATCAAATTGCTAAATTTCTTAAATGTGATTTAATTTGAATGGTAATATTCTTTATATCCGAATAGCCCTTGCAGCTGCAGGAACACTCTGAGCTATAATTAACCTTTTTCCAGTTCTGGAAACTAAATATCAAAGTGGTTAACAACATGCCCGTGATCACATAGCTTGCATCACATAGTCACAATTAAGTTTTCAGATTTGAAATCAACTTTTCTTCCTCTTTAGGATCTACTTCCCATTGCTTTAATAGAGTCCACCAAAAGCCCAACTCTAAGGGGAGTACAATTTACACATCCACATCCCTTAACAACGGGCTCCTGATATTTTTAATCTGGAATGGTGATCTTAATATGTTAGTAGGAGTATTGTACGTTCCTCAATTTTTTTCTTCTCATTTTTTAAATTGCAGTTCTTCAGAACAAAAGGAAAAATGGCGTTCTTACCTTCAAAGGTATTTTGTCAATGTATTATTATAAGTCTTTAACCCATGATGGAAAAAATGTAGATCTCTTCAAAGCAGTGCCCCCAAACTATGTTCCCTTCCCTTAGTAGAAATTGTTACACTATCCTCCAATGATTTCTTATTTAATTGTACCCTGGCCATTACTACAAATAACCTGCTCTCCTTTACATGCATATATTGCTTATTTTTTATGAAATTCTGGTTATCACTCTCATCTTCCCCCGCTCTCCAACCTCATGATTATAGCTAACATTATTCTCAAAACATATATTAAATTTCCATAAGTGCAGTTTACCCTACCGAGTAATGCTGAAAGCAACTTCTAATTCCTACATTTGAAGGTGCTAGTATGCCCTCTGGTCTAGCTAGGCAGGAAAGCTTTGGTGACTGGATCTGCTGGTCAAATCTCACATGACGAGAGTGATCCATTGTTTTCCGAGTCACAGCTTATTTTCCTGAAATATTTTTGCATGTTTCCTTCTGACCCAAAATTTGGTTTTGCTGAGCTTATTTATATGCATTTAAAAATAACAAAGTACGTTGAAAACATGATCAACATAAATTGATTGGAAAGTAAGGTAATTTATCCTACTCTATTTTGGGTTACTATCAAATTCGATTAGGTACATCATGCTAGCCAAAGAGAAGGAGCAGCCAAAAAGCATTCTCCTCAAAATCTTCACTGAGAACATCAAGAACTGTGCCTGTGTGAGTATTTTTAAGACCAACAATTAAATTCTGAGTTCCTAATTCTGACTGAATGAAAAAGATGGAGATAGAGGTGGAGACACAGAGAGGGAGGAAGCAGTGAGTTGGGGAGAGAAGAAAGAGAGAGCAAAAGGTAGGAAGAGAGAGAGAATATTTAGAAAAGTACCATGAGGAAAAATGTATTTTCCCCCTCTCCATGTACTGCTTTATAGACCTAAAAACTGCGTCCTAGGTAATATGAAGCAAGAGGAATACATACTACAGTGCTTAAGCAAGGAAAGAGTATCGGATGTTAAGTGTCTATAACATTTCTCTGGATCCTTCTAATTGCTTATAGTGGCTTGTAATACAGTGATTTAGAATCAACCATTTTTTCCCCAGTGGCCACCACTTACATACAGAATGGTCTGGATTGTCTCCACAGTCCTTTTTCCCCTCCAGATATTTTATTTGGTATAACTATAAACTCAGAGAAAAGTTGTAAGTATAAAAGTAATACAAAAAGACCCCGTATACTCTTTCTCTAGATTCACCTATTGGTAACACTTTATTCCATTTGCTTTATCACTTATTTTCTTTCTCTCTGTCTATTACATGTATGTGTATACTTACGTTTGAGGGTCATACATATACTATGGCCCTTTTTCCTTAAACCTAAGCATTTCTTAAGAATAAAGATATTCTACAGTTATCACCTTTAGTGAATTTAACCTTGGCATAATACTTTACTCTGCCATTCCCATTCTCATTTTGTCAGTTGACCTCAATAATGTCTCCTTTCTAGTACAGGATCCACTTAAGGATCAGGTGTTTCATTGAGTAGTTATGTCAAATGCAGAGGAGTTTTAAAAAGTCTTTTGTTCCAAGGAATATCAGGATTGAATTGAACTAAGAGGGATGACACTTTTAAGGGATCAGCATATTTCTATTTCAATTTCTTTATACCGTGGGGAGAAAAAAATCAAACCAATTGGCCCAGTTTTGTGTGTAAAATTTGATTTCTGAAATTGTAGTACAGTAGCCAAGACATTTACAGTGATGAACAAGATACTTTGGGTATCTTTAAATGACATTTTTTTGTGGTTGTTGTTATAGTTTGAAGTAGCTCTAGATCACACAAAACATTATTTGAAGGTGGAAAAAAAAGATATTCCTGGATAAAGCAAAAGCCATGCAAATATTTTGATCTGTTGCTAAGTGCAGGCTAGATGCACTGCATGAAGGAGAGAGAATTCTCTAGCAGCAGAGCACATTCTCGTCTCTGCCTTTGATATCAATTGTGGCAGTGGTTTACATTCAGAACTTTCCTTGGAAAATTACCTTGAATTTTTTAAAAATCAACTTTATTGAGGTATAGTTTGGGTGAAATAAACATTTCTGATGTTCTTCACCCATTATTAAAGATCCAGGTTTCCCACTGCACTGTTTCACTTCATCGTAGAAAGATGATTCTTAGCATTCCTTGTGCAAAACTGGTGCAAACAGATTTACTTAATTTCTTTTATCTGAATATGGCTTTATTTTTTGACACTGACTCTTGAAGGATATTTTTGGGGATGTAGAATTTTGTTTGCAGATTTTTTCCTTTTAGTCCTTTAGATGTCCCAGTCTTTTGCTCTTGATGCTTTCTGATGAGTAGTCTGTGATTAAACATTAATCCTCAGTAGGTGATTTGTCATTTTTTCTCTAGCTGCTTTCAAGTTTTCTCTTTATTTTTGGTTTTTAACAGTGTGGCTAGGAAGTACCTAAGCATGGTTTTCTTTGAATCTGTCCTATTTGACATATTCTGAATTTCTTGAATTTATAAATTGATGCCTTCACCAAATTTGGGAAATTTTAATCATTATTACATCAAATATTTCCTTCCTCATTATTTCTCTTTCTCTCCTTGTGACAGTTCCATTCTTTGCATATCAGACACTTTCACATTGTTCAGAGATCTCTCAGGCTCTGTTAATTTTTTCAATCTTTTCCCCCCTTTTCTTCTTCACACTGGATAATTTCTAGTATCTATTTTCAAATCACTGACTTCTTTTCATCATCTCCATTATGCAATGTAGCCTAGTCAATAAATTTTTAAAAAATATTTTTTCAGATAAAAATTTCTATTTTTAAATATTTTTCCTCTCAAAAAAGGAAAAGTCATAAATACTTCTTATTTCTATACTAAGATGCCTCTATTTTTGTTTATTGTGAGCACATTTTCATTTGTATCATTGAGCATTATTGTAATAGCTGTTTTTGGCTAATAGTCTAAGCATCTAGATCATCTCAGGTGTGGCTTCAGCTCTTGAAAATTGATCTCATTTTCCTGGTTCTTCATATATTAAGTAACAGTTTGACTCATGAACAAAAACTAACTTTTCTTTTTCTTTTGAATTATTTCAAAAAATAGTTTGTTTTTCTGAAGTTATTTGTTTAGAGAGAGTTCCTTCTAATGGAATTTGTCTGTTGGGAGATCCTACAACATGCAGGAAAATATACATACATCCCTTGAATTACTATTTCAATGACTATTTGAATGACTATTGAATTACTTTTGGACCATCTGTGATATCAAGTAATTGCATTCAATTCATAGGAAGAAAAATACAATGAAAGGACAAGGAATGAATTATGAAAGAGCATCTTTTAACTTTGCTTTTAATATTTTCAAGGCCTGTGAGTGTCCACTTGTGCTGTTTCTTCTTTATGCACTGTTTCCTGAAGGACACAGGCCCCATTGCCTAAAAATGTTACAAAAACTGTATGCATAGTAAATGTTCTGGTTACATATTCTCTTATTTTAAAATGACTTTTGTAATTGAGATAGTTTTATAGATCCATCTCAGATTCCTATTAACCCCTTTCAGAAAATTTTCTGTAAACTTTTCCTAGTTGTATGGAGCAGTTTCTCAATGTATGGTCTGATAGAGAGCTATTATAAGTATCTACTCACTGGCAGAGTTGTGAATAGAACATAAACTTCTAACATTTCCAGTCTCATTTCCTAGATTCATTGGTTTTATTTGTCTTAACAGATTGCAACAATGGAAGTCTTAGTTAATCATGATGCCTGACAAAGAAAATACAGACTAAATAGTAGTTTTTAAAAAAAGTGTCTTTCATAGCCAGTTCTTATCTGATTTTACTGAAACCGACTATGTAATTACAAAGGAACTAAGCCATACTATACAAACACAACTCAGTAAGAGAGGAAAGTATCTAGTGCCTTCCTTTAATACTATCCCCCTCCCACCATTTTGGAAATAGCCTTATGGAGCTGAGGGTCACCCAAGTGCCCTCTTGGAATTCTCAGTTTTTCTCTTCCTTGCTTCAGCTGCTGTATTTTGTATGCCACAAATTCTTGGAGGGAAATATATGTTTTACTGACATGTTTCCTACTAGCTTCATGTTACATAAAAAAAATGAAAATATAATTAAGGGTTCATGTTCTACACGTGCTTTACTTTGTCATTACCTGAAAACAAGCTTTACCTTTGGAGTATGGATAATAATTTGACAATTATTTGGTCACATGCTTTAAATCTAAAAAAAATTTGTAGCAATTTTTCTTATTTATTTTTTACAGTCCGTAACTATAACAGTGACAAATTCCGACACGGCAAATGACACTATCAACATGTTACTAACAATGCTGGGAATAACCGTAAGTTGCCTATAAACTATTTTTAGTTTACGAACCAACTTTGACTTTTGAGATTTGTGTCTGTGTGTGTGTATGTGTATGTGTGTGTTGTGCACCTCCCATCATAAGACAGCTGATTATTGTAGATAACAGTCATATTTTGTCCTTCCAACTTTAGAAATTGAAGGCAGCAAAGCTATAGTATTAGCTTATACATGAGTGCTATCTTATATTCCCATTTTAAATTTTCTGAAAATTCAAAGTCATAGCCTAAAATTGGGCTATAATTTTAGAGTGCTAATAACAACATGCAGTTTATTGTATATATTTTAAATACAGACAATAACAATGTTTCTAAATTTCTTTTTTTTTTTGTTTCTAAATTTCTAAATATTTCCTCCTCTATTGGACTCTTTTCTGTGTTTTCAATTCTGATACGTCCCCATCCCTATTGACCCTAGTTATCACACAAGGAAGAACTCAATCTGTTTAATGAATCCTAAATTACATGTTCTGTTGTACCTTTTGACATAAAGACTACATGGCTACAAGCTACCTCTGTTTGATGCAGATCCTGAGGATGAAGCAGCTCATACTCTTTAGGAACTGGTAAAGACAAAGACAAGTTCTGAATAAGACCATGGATCTGGGGCATTTGTACATAGCACTTTCATCTTGTTTGGGTTTTAACTGTCTGTTCTTTACCTTTTGATGGTGCTCGTGTGAGTTGCTGATATCTTTTTATGAAAGAGAAATATATTTGAGGATGAGGTTTTATAAGGGAAAAAAGAGGGACAGTGATAGATGGAGAGAACCAAAAGGAGCACTTGGAAAGCACAGCTTCTTATCCAAAATCCTCTGTAAATGTGACGTGACATAATCATAAGATTGTTTGTAAATTCTATCTGACCCAATGGTATAATAAAGCCCTTTAAAACTTCAGAGCAACTGGAATTTGGCAGAAGAGATCAATGATTTCTGTACAAACAACATTTAATAATACATCCAAAATAAAATTGAATTTATATGTACTGACTAAAGCACATCTCTACATACATTTCTAACCTGTATGATATATAAACCCTAAGTAAGAATTAAATCCTGGAAAAGAGAGTGAGTGGTTTGAGGGATGAAGGTGGGGAGATTGATTAATGATTTAACTCATTTTATTTCACGTTTGTGATTTTCTTTGCTTAAAGTGATCAATGTCACTAGGCAAAGAATTTCTATTTTAATGAAGAACTGGGGTTATTTGGCTTTATGTATACCTGATTTAAAGGATTCCAGCATGGCATTTCCAAACCCTACCCTACCTTATTAGCTCTTACTTCTTATTTGCAACACAATCTTGAGCAGATTTAGCTGTGTGTGTGTGTGTGTGTGTGTGTGTGTGTGTGTATCTGTGTCTGTGCCCATCCATACCTGTGACATTCCTTCATAAGGTGAAGGCCATGATTTTTAGTCAAGAGTCAAGGGCACATGGTAACTATTACCAATAATTCTATTTCAAACATTTTTTGTTTTAGTCTCCTGGAAGACTCTTTAAAATAGTTCAGCAATCTTTATAATTTAGAATTGTTTGTTTCAAACAATTGGGATTTCCAGTATTACTGGGCAATAATTCTGCTGGGAGTAATCGTTTTCTGCATCTGACATGTCTAGAGTCCTCATCCTTTCTCTCCCTAAAGTGGGGTTTGCCTGCCCCAAAGCCTGTGGCTGACTTCCCTCCACGATCTCCTCAAGGTCTCTTGGGCATTTGTCTCCTTTTGTTCAGGGCTGCTGAGCTATTGATGCCTCTCAAGTTACTTTGCTCAGGATTAGTCATAGCAGAGTATATGGCTCTCTGGACAACATGCATCTCTGGGCAGGGGCATTTGGAGACAAAAGCCAACACTATCCAAGGAGTCTAGAGACAGCAGAAGAGAGGACTCTGAGATGAGACTTTTACTCCGTAGTAAAGGGACACAAATCTCATTTCTTATGCCATGGATCACCCACAAAGTGAGGGGCTGGCTGTACTGTGGTTTCCCGGTCTTTATCAAAAATTACAAGAATCTGGGACAGTCTATTGGAAGTTGTGAGGGGAACTAGTTAACAAGTACTATAGCTACCTCCATGGACCAAATGCCATTTATCCTGGCCCCAATTCTTCTTTTTGGAAATACAGATATGCTAAGGAAATGTGTTCTTCAAGTACTGTGAAAGATTTGTTTTGACACCTAGTTCTTTTTGTTTCCAAGGGCTCTGAGAAAGACTTCCAGCTGTGGGTGAGTTCTGGCAAGGAAAAACTTCCACTAACTGGTAAGTGTCAGGGAAAATCTAAGATGGGATTGATTAGGTTCAAAATTGTAACTCAAAGTTTCAAAGTAATGGTTGTTCTTTCTTAAGCTTCAAAATCCTTAAAAGTGAAAATCACATGTTATATTCCCTCACATGTTTATTAAATAATTACCAGGTACTGTTTCCCAGGCATTGATAACATCTCTTCATTCAGCAGCTATGATTTAGTGAGGGAGAGAAATGTAAATTTTTGTTTCTACTTCTTGTTACCTGACAAACAGAGCTGTCTTGAAAAAGTGTGATTATTTACTATTTACTTACTTATTTACTCACTTAGGTATGAAAGCAAAATGGATGGGAATTTTTTTCCCATACATTTATTTTTCATATTTCAATCTTGAATTCTAGTTCCTAACTACTAAGAAGCCTCTATTTTGTGAGAATCCTCTAAAATCCAGTTATGTCCCTGAATCTGGTTACAGATATGTATTTAACACCCCTGCCCTGTGCCCACTTTTCTCTGCATCATAAAGAAAATGAGATAATCACATTTAAACTCCTCTAGTCTTCACTGATGAAATCGCCTGCACTTTGCTGTTTCTCAGGTTTTTTCCATCACTGATCTTAAGGTTATTGATAAACAGATTGCACCTCTTCTAAAATAGTTATTAGCACAAGTTCTCTGAAAAAAAATCTTTGGATTAGCAAAATTGTTTAGTGTTTCCAGTAATGGAAGGATTTTAAAAAAAGAAAAAGAAGACAGGGTCGGTAGCAGACCTTGAAGTATAGTAATAGATGGTAATGGTGACAATAATCTCTTCTAGAAATCTTAAAGCATTCCTTCTTACATGAAATTCTTTATCCTTGGGCAGCCCGGGTGGCTCAGTGGTTTAGCACCGCCTTCAGCCCAAGGCCGGATCCTGGAGACCCGGGATCGAGTCCCACATCGGGCTCCCTGCATTGAGCCTGCTTCTCCCTCTGCCTGTGTCTCTGCCTCTCTCTCTCCCTCTCTGTGTGTCTGTCATGAATTAAAAAAAAAAGAAATTCTTTATCCTTTTAATAAACCTGTGAAGCTATAACTCTTTTTCAAATAATCTGGAAATCTAAACAACCAATTTCCTTTTTTAAAAAAAACAACCAATTTCTTTCTGCAAAATATATATTCCCAGTCTTAGACTATAGAGTCACAAAGCTCATCACTGAGATCAAAATCCCCCAGTACCACTTCCTGTTTTGAATTAATGTTGATATCTTTGTAAAAGTTGGACAGGGGCAGCCCTGGTGGCTCAGCGGTTCAGCACTGCCTTGAGCCCAGGGTGTGATCCTGGAGAGCTGGGATCGACTCCCACATTGGGCTCCCTGCATGGAGCCTGCTTCTCCCTCTGCCTGTGTCTCTGCCTCTTTCTCTCTCTCTGTTTCTCATGAATAAATAAATAAAATCTAAAAAAAATGGTTAGCAGTAAAAAGGAAAAAAGCTAAATACTTATATATGTTTTAATAAAGTGCATTAATTTAGATAAAAATGATGTAGATGATAACTTTTTAGACTTTGAATAGCTTCACACACGAACGCAGCTCTAAGGAATCTGAAGAGCCTGTTGTTCATGATGATCCATTACAGCATTCAAAATGCATTTTTTAAACATACTCTCAATTCTCAATTGTGGATTAGCTCCTGGTTATCTTGGTTTGGTTGTATTGCTGTCATAGAAGCTTCTTTTTCCTTAATGGAGGGAAGTCCCTGTGATTCTTGTGAACATTGCATTTATGACGGATGAAAAGAACAGCAAAAGCTCCTTTAGGTACATTCAATAATAAATCTGAAATGACAGAATGAGAATTTTCATTCTATTCTTAAAAAATGAAATCCATATCATTGCATAGGGTCTTTGAGAATTCTCTAGAGAGGAAAAACAATTTAAAGCATAAAAGAGCAAAACAAATCACTTGGCAGGCAATTCTGGATGGCTGTGGGTGTGGTTTTCTATTCTCTAACCATCGTTTTACAGTTTGCTTCTGGGTTTCCCACTCTGCACACCCTTCCTTCTGATCATTGCCTGGCAGGACACCCATAGAGGGAGGGCAGCAGTGGGAGGGAACCATAAAGCATAAGGGCAACACATCCCACTACTCTCGAGTAGCTCTGGCTGGAGAATTGACAAAAGGAAATGAAAAAAAAATCTGTTCGACTGACATTCTGTTGGAGAGAATAGTGAAGATAGCAATTCTTTATATATATACTCCAAATATTTAAAAATTTATTAACCAAAAAATAAAAATAAAAAATAAATAAAAAATAAAAAATATTAACCACCAATGCTTATTAATATATTCACTCTGATAAGTTTGTGTGTGGACAAGCATTTCAAAGAATGAATGTAAGGCTCGACGGTGTCAAGTAATTTGCCTAAGATGTATAGATCTAGTTAGTGTCAAGGCACAAACTAGAAAAACTTAAACATTCTCAGAAACACAGAAAAAGTCAGCATTGTTTAATGCACTCATGAATATATGTATTTCATGTAACATGCTTTAAATTGTTTTCTCTTCTTAAAATCTTTCCCTTGGGCACACGCTTTCTGTAAGGTGTTCCCACAAGGGTGCATATGATGCTCACTCAGGAGGCACAGCCTTCTTTATCTAGAAGTCCCAGAAAAATACCAACATATACAAATAGGGTGATGCTTACACTCGTGGTAAGGTAGGTTTGATGACAGCCATCACCATCAGCCTAAATATTCAGGTTTCTTTCCATACAGGACATGAACATCCCTATGGAATTAAAATGAGCCATCTTCCATCTACTAAACTGCTGCCAAAGGAAGCAGAGGACTCCGTCTCTCCTTCCCCTACTCAGGAGTCCCTCCTTCTGGAGCAGAAGATCACAGACATGCAAATCCATTTCATACTGAAGCCCAGGCACCCAGCCCAGAACAAGCAAGGGAGAGGTGAGCCACTTGCCTTTCTTCAAGTGCCTTCCCTTGGCTCATGTCTCCATGCTTAAACACAATTCAGACACACAGTTTATTCTTTCTGGGTGAGCTTATTGTCATCAATGAGGAGGAACAGTATAGGAAAGAATGCAAACACTACCAAAAATCAAGCTTAGAAAAATTCAAAAGTCTGACATCAAGACCCAACTCATTTCTATGAAGGTTGTTTTCTTGTTTTAAATCTTTTGGGAAGACCATTAACTCCTGTCTTTCTCTATATCCCCAGAGCACTTTCAAGGCTGCCCTGAGCCATGCCTTGTGCTGAGTAGTATATCATATATTTAGTTTAACGAGTTGTAGGCAGCATCATTTATGTTAAAGTTGAGCAAACTGAAGCTTTAAAATGCTAAGCTTCCTCAGTGGCAGGACCAGGATGCTTCTGGTGCAGGGCTGGCACCCACATGAGTGGAGGTGGTGATGCACTCACTACATCCCAGAAAAGCCAAGTGGCCGAGTGTTCAAGGTTATTTGGTGAAATGTTCCTCATTTGTTTATCCTTCGACAACTTGGCTCATCTGCTGACTCTTAAAGAAATCAGTTATTTAAGCAATGTTAAGGTATCTTCAAAGGGAAACATTCACAGCTGAGCACTAGAAACTTTGAACTCAGCTTCTCACTGCTGGTCACCTTTTCTTTGGAAAGCTCTTCCTTCATAGGGAATGTTGAGTAATTAAAAATCATCTCTGGAAACTGGTGCATATGCATTCATAACCTCTATAAATGCATTCATAACCTCTCATTGTTTTGCTTTTCTATGATTTCTTTCAAGCCTTGTACTTGTGTGTAGGTGTATATTTACATATATGTTTGAGTGTGTGTGTGAGGAAGTGTGTTTCCACACTTCATTGTGGTTTAGTCTCTTTTCAGTAAATGTTCAACCTATTTAACCGAAAACATCATCTCTGGGTGGGTTGGTGGGGTATGACAAGAAAACACAGCCACCAGAGGGCCAGCATGTAATGACAACATCCCAAGGACCCTGACTGCAGCAAGTCATCCTTGAAGATGGCCCAGAGCAGAGGAACATAGAAGTAGGGCTCAGGCAGATTGTGTCCTGAGAAGCAGATCCTTTGGATGGTAGAACTTGAGCACTCAGAAAGCCAAAGAGGAAATCTGAGGCTGAGGGGAGACTGGCTGTGAAAGCAGAGGATTACCACACTCAGCCTGATTTGCATACCAAATCCTTCTAGCTTTTAAAATCAGATCTGACACCTGAACCCACTGTTCACTCCAGTAGAAAACACATCTACAGGTTCAGTGCCTCCTGATGCAGTGTAACCGGCAGTAACTGATGGCACAGGAAATACTGACCTTCAATCTGATCAAGTCCCAAAGTTTAACCATCAGTCTGAAGGATATGGGTAAGAACTTATCAACACCATGAGGATGCTGTTAGCCAACATCAGAACGAGGAGAGTTCTACAAATAAATGACTCAGTTTCCCTCTTCTAGCCACTACAATGAACACACTGTATAATGGCAATGGTGAAAATAAGGCTAAGTGAATTAAAATACACTAATCTCCCTTCTTCCTTAGATTCAGGCCAGAAGACCATGAAAAGCACTGTTTTCAGAGACTGGGCCTTTTGGTGGCGCGCTGGCACTTGCCAGAAAAACCACTGCAGAGTTGCACCATCTGCAAAACCACGACAACTCTTTGGGGTTTCCCTCACAGGTATCTGTGATAAGGACAACTTGCCCTTCCCAATACTGGTAGGTCTCAGTTTGGTCTTTTATTACCTTCCTGAGGAGAGGGACCTTGGAGAGGCCAAGTGTTCTCATGCAAACCAACCCTTAAATGGAGAAATCATTAGACAGACCCTGGCTTTGGCTGAGAAGCTTTGCTAGTGTCATTTGATTTACCTACTGCAGAGTCATTTGGCCAATACAACAGAACGACGTTTTGTCCATTCCACTTGTTTCCACAGAGACCCATGTAGGCCTGTTCAGATCAGTCATAATGGACTCTGTGTGCATGAATCATCTTCACATTCTGCTATTGTCTTCCTGAACTCACAGTAGTCGCAGGTCTCCTTCAACTGAGTCTACTTAATCTAACAACTGAAAATATCTTACCTAAGCATAAAGTCTCATCCTGAGGCATATATGAATCTGCTAAATCTAAAAGAGCATGTTAAATGACAGCCACAGCGTTTGGCCTGTGTTATCTCAAATCAGTGCACTGAATTTTCAGTGTGGAAATTTACTGAGTACCCAGTACCTCTGCAACCCTGCACTAGATTTGGGAATGTTATCCTAGGTGTGAAAAAATTTACCATGTTAGTTACATGCTTGCTACTACCCCAGTCCTTGCATCACAGCCATTTTAGGGGGTAGCTGGAACTATTATCCTCCACACTTTACAAATGAATTAGCTTTCAATATAGTTCGCATGTGCCCCAGGTCACACAAATGATCAGAATGATAATAGGTTTCCGATCCCTTGGTCTATCAGACTCCAGCCCTTATTATCTTTCTATACTGCAGGGAGAGAACATGAAGATAGAGCAAAAGACAGTGAAAGACTCATGAAAGAAATGTAATCAGATAATAAGAAGAGAGCATTTGAGGTTTTGTTTTTTTTTTTTTTTAAAGAGGAAGGGAAATAGAGATAGTAGGAATGGAGGATACAAACACTTAAAGAGGAATCAACAAATGGGAAATGAGTATGGCAAAAAGATTTGAAAACATGGGGAAGGGCATCTATGTAAGAGAATAAGGAGCCAAAACTGGTAAAGTAGGAGACAGGCGAGGATTCCACAAAGGCCTAGAAACACAGAAGTTTGATTTAAAAGGGTAAATTCAATGAAAAAATCTGATTTAAATAAGTGATTACAAAGTTTCAGTGTATGTAAGGTGGATTTTGGGTAAAACTATAGAGAGACATTGACTAAAGAATCTAAATTGACTTTAGTCTTCCAGCTCTAAAACCGTAAACCATCCGATAGCCTAGCTCTTTCAAAAAGGAAGCAAGCTTTTGCTCTGGGCTTGGGATATGAAATGCCATATACTCTTCTTTTTTTCCTACAGGATATGCTTTCCGTGATCAATCGGAAAGGACCACTCCTGGAAGGCATCTTCAGAAAACCAGCCTGTATAAATTCATGCAGAAACCTAAAAGAGAAACTAAATTCTGGGGACAGAGTTAACTGTTACAGCAAATCTGTTCATGTGGTAGC
This sequence comes from Canis lupus baileyi, assembly GCF_048164855.1. Classification (NCBI taxonomy): domain Eukaryota; kingdom Metazoa; phylum Chordata; class Mammalia; order Carnivora; family Canidae; genus Canis; species Canis lupus. Next base: position 24,469,928 of record NC_132857.1, on the reverse strand, counting down.
ATGTGTTTTAAAGGTGGGGAAAGTTCTAGCTTTACCACACATGGGTAACTGAAGCTGTGATTGGTGTCTTTCATTACGATTGCCCAGGAACCAACATAGGCATAACTGATTAAGAACTTGTCAAACTGGAAAACACTTCATGAAATCAAATTTAAGGAAGCTACTGTAGGAGTTAAAAGCCCCATAAATTAGAAATACTTTCTGTTATCACCATGAACAGCCTACCTGAGGACTCCATGCAAAATACTAATACTAATATGACTACTAGTAATAATAATAAATTTCAAAGTATACACTGACACATACATAATATTTACCAAAGCAAACATCTGCTTTTGATGACATCCTCACCACGCTCCTAATGAAGGCAGTTTCCAAAAGAAAAATCATATGAAAAATTTGAGAATAGGTAGGGAATTTCACAATAGTAAGCAAATGTTTACTTTATGAGGAATACAAAAAGGCTCAGTGAGGTGACCAATCATTCTTAACCATCACTGTCTCCTGTTTCTTGATGTCTTTTACTTTATAACTCATGAAGGAAGGATTTTGCCATTTGTGTCTCCTTTCACCACATCCTCGGCATCCTTTAGTTAATATTTGTGATGTCTAGCCCACCATCCAAGGTTATAATGACATGTTAACCAGCTCTTGCTACATGCCAGTTTGGATAAATCGAACTTTTGGAGTAGGTGCAACAGACAAAAGTAGTTTGGAATTCTGGAAAGTCAAGAGATCGATTCAAGAACTAGATTAATTTGGAAATTATACAGCTACATCACAGATATCCTGTTCTATTGCTAAACCGTAATGGAGAAAGATGTGAGAACTAGAATAGAGAATTTAATCCATCTACCTTGGCACTTGCTAACAGTTATCAACAAAACTAAGTTAAGGCAGTAATGATGACACTCTTAGAATCAAGGTCATATTTGGTCCTTCCTTGTCACATTTGGTCTTTTCTTGTCCCCCATTTCTTTTCTTTTAATTTTTTTTATTATTATTTATGATAGTCACAGAGAGAAAGAGAGAGGCAGAGACATAGGCAGAGCTTGTCCCCCATTTCTGTTCAACTATATGAAAGATACCAATAGTCCCTGACCACTACTACATTGGACTACAGTAAAACACACCAGTAAATATATATATAGGCATCAAGAGACAGGGGAAAGAATGATGATACATTAGGTACTCAAATAGCATGATAAGTGTTGCCCTCTTGAAGGTGCACACATACAATTGATGTTTCTAGCAAGACTTAGTAGGATCCTTTCTCTTTCCGTGTTATAGGCACAGACTAGGAAGATGGTGACCACGTGTGCATAGAGTTCTTAGGCATTTCTGAAGCTTTCCCTACCTAAAGTTGACTAATCTTTGTGGAGAATCAGACTCTGCAACCTTGGCCTGAATAGTATCATGTCAAACTCTCTGGAGAATTGGTCTACACTAGAAATGAATACATCCTCAGGACCATCATGAGTTTGCCATTAGACTCTCTACTTTTGTACAGTACAGGAAAGGAAGAATGAAGCGATTATGAGAGTAGCTTTTGTAATAGTTTGCAGAAAAGCACACAAAAGTGCCATATGATAGAAGGGAGCTTTGTCCTCATTTACACTGAAGCCTAGGCTCTGCTTAGATGCTTTCATTTTTGTTGGAGAAAATCCACACACCTGCTTTTCACGTGCAAGTCAATAGAGAATCAGAGCAGAGTTCCATGTGGGTCACAGTTTGGGTATCTATGACGTAAGTAGAGACTGAACTGAAGTTTGCAACTGTTTTCTCTGTAATATTTCCAATATCTATATTGCATATGTGAGTGTGTCTGTGTGTATTTTTCTTTTATCCACATAAGGATTTTCTTGAAAATATCGAAGGAAGTTTACTTTCATCCAAACTCTATGAAAAATGGCTTGGTGTTCTTAACGAAGTGACTGAGAAGGAAAAAATAAATGCAGCCCAGAGGTAATGATGCAATAATTACTCTACTCTGGTCATGGCTCAGAATACAGCCAATATACTATTAGGAAAATATTGGCTTCCTTCTTGCCACTTTGACCACTAAAATAACATTCAATGCCAAATAGTTTCGATTCTTCTCACCAATGGAGGCCAGTTTCAGAATACAAGCATGCCTTATGGCTATTATTGTACTTCTCCTGAACTTATTAACATTGACTCCTTAGTCACTGTACAACTTCTGAATATATGAAACTGGTACACAAAGTCAGTGGCCTGAGAGATGCCAGTGCATCAACAGCCAGTGGCATAACCTAAAGTTTGTCGAACATTTAACCAGAGAGGGTTAGCTCAGAAATTGAATTTGGTAAAACACTTTTGTGTACGTTCATGCCTGGAACTCTGCTACAGCAGGTTGCATACTAGATCTAGAAAGATGTTCTCTGCTTTCCGTCTCTATACTTCCAACTGCTAAGTGCAATGACTTGCCTTATTCAAAAGTGCATCTTTCTGACTTTAGGCTTCTAACACAGCTGCCAAAAGCGAATGTTGTTCTCTTGCGATACCTTTTCGGTGTGTTATACAACATTGAGCAACAATCCTCATCCAATCAGATGACAGCTTATGATTTATCAGTATGTATAGCCCCAAGCATTCTTTGTCCACTTAATTCCTGCAGCTTGGAATTGGAAGACAACTTCATTAAAAAGGTAGAGAGATCTCTCATATGTGTCCCCTGGGGTTTAGAATCCATGCTTTGAATCTGAAATGTGTAGTAGTAATTGCGAAGGATCAGTTCTGAAAAGTGCACATCTTCATAGGCTTTCTTGGAATGGCAGAGTTTGCTATCCTTCTCTGGTGGAATATGGGAAGGGGTGTTGTTAAAGTGGGAAACGCAGAGCAGTTGAGTCGCTTCTTTCCCATCCAGGAGATTCAATACTAGACTGACTAAACAAAAGAGAGAGAAGAGTGATATAATATGATAGAAAAGACCTGGGCTCTGGAGTTTGACAAGGCAAGGTTCAACTCTCAGCCTGATCCTGGAGGGGGGAGCTTGTAACCTTGGGCAAAGCCATGGTTTCCTCATAACACAATGGTAACAAGACCCAGCTCCTGTGGTCGTTACTGGCACATCCTAGGTGGCTCGGGCACTATGAGCACCCATGGCTCCAAACACATTGGCTTTGCTCTGAAAGTTGTGGCTCATTTAGAAAAATACTTGGCTACTCTTTTGCCTCTGTTACATCAGACAGAAACTAGTGAGATATTCCAGAACATCCTAATGAAGCCACAGATGCCTAATAAGATGACAGCTTTTCCCCAAGCTCATGCCGAGAGCCAGCATTAAGCAAAGCAAGACATGAGAAGGGACTGTGGTTAGACAGACAGACATGATTTCCCCCAGCCCTGTGAGTTTTTACTCAAAAAAAAAAAGAAAAGAAAAGAAAAGAAAACATCAAAAAAAAAAATCCACAAGAATATCCACTTTCCAAAAACTATTCTTCCCTATTTAAGAAATGGATTTCATAGGACTTTGTCTATGCTTTTTACATTTTAATCAGTTATGATACTAAGTTACAATCCAATATTTTCTGGAAGCAAAATTTTACAAAATACATAAACTTTTAGAAGGTACATTACTTTGAAAACTATCCTAGTTTTAAAGATGTAACCTTTGGTATCACAATGTTAGGTATTAAATTAGGCAACAAATTAGGACTTTAGTCCACTGACTAGTAATATTTTAAAATCTGTACCCAAAGTACAACAAAAAGTATTACTCTTTCTTATTTTATTAGAGAACTTGGGTTTCTATATATTTTTATCAACTCTGAATTTTTCATAGAAGTCTTTCACATTTTTGGTTAGATCCAAGGTCTATAAACAAAATGTGACTTCTAACTCTTCCATATGAAAAAGAGCACCCCATTGTGTTCTTTTTGCATTACAGGCTTCTCTTGTACAGTTTTTGATCGAAAATTGCCTCAAGATATTTGGAGAAGACATCACTTCTCTCTTGGGAGAGAATTCAAAGAGTTGTCATAACAATGAGAAGGCTGCAGGTACTGTGAATAGTTTAATAGGCTTAGGGAGACATGGACAGCAAGGTTCCCAAGGGTCATGGCAGATACTTAGCCCTGTTCTGGAGCCCAGAGCATCCCCAGGGCAATGATTCCCAGCTGCTCCTTCTTCTGAAGACTGGCTAGCAGGTCAAGGGAGGTTTCACACTGTTGGAGACCCAAGAAAGCATAGAAACTTCCAGATGTTTCTGGCAGTATTAGGAGATAGCATGGTATGATACAGTGTTTGGGAATTTTTTTTAACACAATTTTAAATGGATCCCACATCTATATTATATGATATATGTAGTTAAACGTATAATGCATAAGTATTAATTTCTACTTATAATATATAAATGTGCTCTGGTTGAAACCAGAGCATGCGACTTTTATTCCTGCTCCATCCTCTTTTTGATCAGTGGCTCTTGAGGCACCACAGGATTCCAGTGCTCTTTAAAATGAGTTGAAAGGAACCAGCATCATTGAGAGAAAAGGACTTGACTTGATGTCAATCATCTCTCCAGAGTACAAACTCCAGTGCCCCCATTTATCAGATATACAACCTTTGGCCAATTACTAGCTTGGTATCACTCTATTCATGCCTAAAATGCTGGATAAAAGTAATGTCTAAATCTTAGAAATGTTGTCAAGATTCAATAAGATAAGGGATGTAAAAACATTTCTAAAAAGCAAATATTAGAACTAGGAGAAGTTCCCCTGAGACTAGTGCGAGTATTATTTGAGCCTAGCTAATCACAGCTCACTGGCAACACCCCATTTTTTGTAAAACAGAGTTTAGATTCAGAACCTGGAGACACACATCATCAATCCCTCCATACTTTTGACATGTCTTCGTTTTACGACATATACCTCATTGTGTTGAGGGAAGCCTTTGGACAATCCGTGTCATCAGGAATTAAGATGAGTCTAGTGCCATGTCTGAGAATATGCTGGTGCAAGACAAGTGTTTGTTTTTCATGTCCTCAGTGACAGAAAAACAAACTGTTGAATCCAAGCCAGTGAGAGTGATAGTGATTTCCAAAAGAGCACAACTGCAGAATGCTACCAAGTCCCCATGTGGTCCATCCACCTACATGTCTACAGTTTAGTAAGTTACTGAAGACTGGAATCTCCATAATGACCCTTGACACTTCCTCTTTATCTGTTTTTCCAATGAATGAGAAATGAACCCCTTCCAAGACCCAGCTATTTCCATTTAAAGTTTTTTCCTTGGTCCCATATATTCATATTGAGGAAATCTTCCCACAAATTATCTCCTCTATCTTCAATGCCTATCATATCCTATGACATACCTTTTGAATTGTATTGTACTGTGTTGTATACTTTTATATGGATAATAAAAATCATTCCATAACTCAGTAGTTTACACAACCATTGCTTTGGTTATGATTCACATAACACTTCAGTGGAGACTCATCTGTGCAGTTCTGGTCTCAGACTGGATGTGAAAGCAGAGGATTTCCAAACTCAGCCTGATTTGGATAACAAATCCTTCTAGCTTTTAAAATCAGATCTGACAGCTGAACCCACTGTTCACTCCAGTAGAAAACAAACATCTACAGGTTCAGTGCCTCCTGTTGCATTGCAAAGACAGTAACTGATGGCACAGGAAATACTGACTTTCAATCTGATCAAGTCCCAAGGTTTAACCATCAGTGTGAAGGATATGGGCAAGAACTCAACAATGCCATGAGGATGCTGTTAGCCAACATCAGAACATGGAGAGTTCTACACAACAAATGACTCAGTTTCCCTCTTCTAGCCCTGCAATGAACACACTGTATAATGGTAATGGTGAAAATAAGGCTAAGTGAATTAAAACACACTAATCTCCCTTCTTCCTTAGATTCAGTCCAGAACACCTTGAAAAGCACTTCTTTTAGAGACTCGGCCTTTTGCCAGCGCATTGGCACTTCCCAGTACAACCAGTGCACAGCTCTACTGTCTGCAAAACCAGGACAGCTCTTTGGAGTTTCCCTTACGGATATCTTTGATAAGGACATCATGCCCTTACCAATACTGGTAGGTCTCAGTTAGGTCTTTTATTGCCTTCCTGAGGAGAGGGACCTCGGAGAGGCCAAGTGTTCTCATGCAGACCAACCCTCAAGTGGAGAAATCATTAGACAGTCCCTGGCTTTGGCTGAGAAGCTTTGCTAGTGTCATTTGATTTACCTACTGGAAAGTCATTTGGCCAATACAACAGAACGACGTTTTGTCCATTCCACTTGTTTCCACAGAGACCCATGTAGGCCTTGTTCAGATCAGTCAAAATGGACTCTGTGTGCATGAATCATCTTCACATTCTGCTATTGTCTTCCTGAACTCACAGTAGTCTCAGGTCTCCTTCAACTGAGTCTACTTAATCTAACAACTGAAAATATCTTACCTAAGCATAAAGACTCATCCTGAGGCATATATGAATCTGCTAATTCTAAAAGAACACGTTAACATGACAGCCACAGAGTTTGGCCTGTGTTATCTCAAATCAGTGTAATGAATTGTCAGTGTGGAAATTTACTGAGTACCCAGTACCTCTGCAACCCTGCACTAGATTTGGGAATGTTATCCTAGGTGTGAAGAAATTAACCACGTTAGTTACATGCTTGCTACTTCCCCAGTCCTTGCATCACAGCAATTTTAGGGGAAGCTGGAACTATCATCCTCCACACTTTACAAATGAATTTGAAGCTTTCAGTACAGTTCGCATTTGCCCCAGGTCACACAATAGATCAGAAGCATAATAATAGGTTTCCGATCCCTTGGTCTATCAGACTCCAGCCCTTATTATCTTTCTACACTGCAGGGAGAGAACATGAAGATAGAGCAAAAGACAGTGAAGGACTCATGAAGGAAATGTAATCAGATAATAAGAAGAGAGCATTTGAGGTTTTGTTTTTTTTTTTTTAAAGAGGAAGGGAAATAGAGATAGTAGGAATGGAGGATACAATCACTTAAAGAGGAATCAACAAATGGGAAATGAGTATGGCAAAAAGATTTCCATACTTGGGGAAGAGCATCTATGTAAGGGAATAAGGAAACAAGACTGGTAAATTAGGAGACAGGCGAGGATTCCACAAAGGCCTTGAAACACGGAAGTTTGATTTAAAAGGGTAAATTCAATGAAAAAAAAATCTGATTAAAATAAGTGATTACAATGTTTCAGTGTATGACTCTAAGGTGGATTTTGGGTAGAAACTATAGAGAGACATTGACTAAAGAATCTAAATCGACTTTACTCCTTCCAGCTCTAAAACCGTATACCATCACATAGCCTAGCTCTTTCAAAAAGGTAGCAAGCTTTTACTCTGGGCTTGGGATATGAAATGCCATATACTCTTCTTTTTTTCTTACAGGATATGCTTTCCTTTATCAATGAGAAAGGACCACTCACAGAAGGCATATTCAGAAAACCAGGTAGTATAAAGTCATGCGGAATCCTAAAGAAGAAACTGAATTCTGGAGACAGAGTGAGGCATTACAGCAAATCTGTTCTTGTGGTAGCATTTGTTTTAAAGGTGGGGAAAGTTCTAGCTTTATCCACACATGAGTAAGTCAAGCTGTGATTGGTGTCTTTCATTATGATTGCCCAAGGAGCGACATGGGCAAAACTGATTAAGAGCTTCTCAAACTGGAAAACACTTCATGAATTCAAAATTTAAGGAAGGTACTGTAGGAGTTAAAAGCCCCATACATTAGAAATACTTTCTGTTTTCACCACACACCACCCACCTGAAGACTTCATGCAAAATACTAATACTAATATGACTACTAGTAATAATAAGAAATTTCAAAATATACACTGACACCTACATAATGTTTACCAAAGCAAACATCTGCTTTTGATGACTTCCTCACCACACTCCTAATGAAGGCAGTTTCCAAAAGAAAACTCATATGAAACATTTGAAGATAGGTATAGAAGTTCACAATAGTAAGCACATGTTTACTTTATGAGGAATCTAAAAAAGGCTCAGTGAGGCAACCAATCATTCTTAACCATCATTGTCTCATTGTCTCCTGTTTCTTAGTGCCTTTTATAAGTCATGGAGGAAGGATTTTGCCATTTGTGTCTCCTTTCACCACATCCTAGGCATCCTTTAGTTAATATTTGAGATGTCTATCCCACCATCCAAGGTTATAACGACATGGTAACCACCTCTAGCTACATGCCTCTTTCGATAAATCTATCTTTTGGAGTAGGTGCAACAGACAAAAGTACTTTGGTATTCTGAAAATTCAGTAGATCGACTCAAGAAATAGATTAATTTGGAAATTATACAGCTACATCACAGATGTCCCATTCTATTGCTAAAATGGTAATGGAGAAAGATGTGAGAACTAGAATAGAGAATTTAATCCATCTACCTTGGCACTTGCTAACAGCTCTCAACAAAACTATGTCAAGGCAGTAATGATGACACTCTTAAAACCAAGGTCATATGTGGTCCTTCCTTGTCACATTTGGTCTTTGCTTGTCCCCCATTACTGTTTAACTATATGAAAGATAGCAATAGTCTCTGACCACTACTACACTGGGCTAGAGTAAAACACGCCAGTAAATATATATATAGGCATCAAGACAAAAGGAAAAGAATGATCATCCATTAGGCACTTGAATACCATGATAAGTGTTTCCCTCTTGAAGGTGCACACATACAATTAATGTTTCTTGCAAGACTTAGTAGGGTCTTTTCTATTTCCGTGTTATAGGCACAGACTAGGAAGATGGTGACCACGTGTGCATAGAGTTCTTAGACATTTCTGAAGCTTTCCCTACCTAAAGTTGACTAATCTTTGTGGAGAATCAGACTCTGCAACCTTGGCCTGAATAGTATCATGTCAAGCTCTCTGGAGAATTGGTCTACACTAGAAATGAATACATCCTCAGGACCATCATGAGTTTGCCATTAGACTCTCTACTTTTGTATAGTTCAGGAAAGGAAGAATGATGCAATTATGAGAGTAGCTTTTGTAGTAGTTTGCATAAAAGCACACAAAAGAGTAAGTTCCATATGATGGAAGGGAGCTTTGTCTTCCTTTCCAGTGAAGGCTATGCTCTGCTTTGATGCTTTCATTTTTGTCAGAGAAAATCCACAACCTGCTTTTGCATGTACAAGTCAATGGAGAGTCAAGCTGACCCCCCCTGTGGGTCACAGTTTGGGTATCTATGAAGGAAGTAGGAACTCAACTGAAGTTTTCAACTAAGTGTTTTCTCTGTGATATTTCCAATATATATTTTGTATTATATATGCATATATATGTGTGTGTGTGTTTCTGTGTATATTTGTGTGTATTTTTTTTTATCCACATAAGGATTTTCTTGAAAATATCGAAGGAAGTTTACTTTCATCGGACCTCTATGAAAAATGGCTTGGTGTTCTTGACGAAGTGACTCAGAAGGAAAAAATAAATGCTGCCCAGAGGTAATGATGCAATAATTACTCTACTCTGGTCATGGCTCAGAAATACAGCCAATATACCATTACAAAATATTGGTTTCCTTCTTGCCACTTTGACCATTAAAATAACATTCAATGCCAAATGGTTTCTTTTTTTTAATAATAAATTTATTTGTTATTGGTGTTCAATTTACCAACATACAGAGTAACACCCAGTGCTCATTCCGTCAAGTGCCCCCCTCAGTGCCCATCACCTATTCACCCCTACCTCCTGCCCTCATCCCCTTCCATCACCCCTAGTTCATTTCCCAGAGTTAGGAGTCTTTATGTTCTGTCTCCCTTTCTGATATTTCCCACACATTTCTTCTCCCTTCCCTTATATTCCCTTTCACTATTATTTATATTCCCCAAATGAATGAGAACATACAATGCCAAATGATTTCAATTCTTCTCACCCACAGAGGCCAGTTTCAGAATACAGGCATGCCTTATGGCTATTATTGCTCTTCTCCTGACCTTATTAAGTAGACTCCTTAGTCATTGTACAACTTCTGAATATATGAAACTGGTAGACAAGTCAGTGGCTTAAGAGAGATGCCAGAGCATCAACAGCCCATGGTATAACCTTAAGTTTGTCAAATATTTAACCAGAGAGGGTTAGCTCAGAAATTGAATTTGGTAAAACATTTTTGTGTACGTTCATGCCTGGAACTCTGCTACAGCAGGTTGTATACTAGATCTAGTAAGATGTTCTCTGCTTTCCGTCTCTATACTTCCAACTGCTAAGTGCAATGACTTGCCTTATTCAAAAGTGCATCTTTCTGACTTTAGGCTTCTAACACAGCTGCCAAAAGTGAATGTTGTTCTCTTGCGATACCTTTTCGGTGTGTTATACAACATTGAGCAACAATCCTCATCCAATCAGATGACAGCTTATGATTTATCAGTGTGTATAGCCCCAAGTATTCTTTGTCCACCTAATTCCTGCAACTTGGAATTGGAAGACAACTTCATTAAAAAGGTAGAGAGATCTCTCATATATGTCTCATATGGGGTTTAGAATCCATGCTTTGAATCTGAAATGTGTAGTAGTAATTGCAAAGGATCAGTTCTGAAAAGTGCACATCTTCATTGCCTTCCTTGGAATAGCAGAGATCTTTATCCTACTCTGGTGGAATATGGGAAGGGGTGTTGTTAAATTGCGAAATATAGAGCAGTTGAGTCGCTTCTTTCCCATCCAGGAGATTCAATACTAGACTGACTAAACAAAAGAAAGAGAAGAGTGGCATAATATGATAGAAAAGACCTGGGCTCCGGAGTTTGACAAGCCGAGGTTCAACTCTCAGCCTGATCCTTGAGGGGGGAGCTTGTAACTTTGGGCAAAGCCATGGCTTCCTCATGACACAATGGTAACAAGACCCAGCTCCTGTGGTCGTTACTGGCACATTCTAGGTGATTCAGTCACTATGAGCGCCCATGGCTCCAAACACATTGGCCTTGCTCTGCAAGTTGTGGCTCATTTAGAATAATACTTGGCTACTCTTTTGCCTCTGCTACATCAGACAGAAACTAGTTAGATATTCCAGAACATCCTAATGAAGCCACAGATGCCTAATAAGATGACAGCTTTTCCCCAAGCTCATGCCGAGAGCCAGCATTAGGCAAAGCAAGACATGAGAAGGGAATGCGGTTAGACAGACCGACATGTTTTCTCTCCAGACCTGTGATTTTTACTCAAAAACAAAACAAAACATCAAAAAAAAATCCACAGGAATATCCTCTTTCCAAAAAACATTCTTCCCTCTTTAAGAAATGGATTTCATAGGATTTTGTCTATGCTTTACACATTTTAATCAGATATTATCCTAAGTTACAACCCAATATTTTCTGGAAGTAAAATTTTACACAATAAGTAAAGTTAAGAAGGTAGGTTGCTTTGAAAACTATTCTAGTTTTAAAGATGTAACCATTGGTATCACAATGTTAGGTATGAAATTAGGTGACAAATTAGGACTTTAGCCCACTGACTAGTAGAATTTTAAAATCTGTACCCAAAGTACAACAGAAAGTATCACACTAAGTTATTTTATTAGAGAACTTGGGTTTCTATATATTATTATCAACTCTGAATTGTTCATAGAAGTCTTTCACATTTTTGGTTAGATCCAAGGTCTATAAACAAAATGTGACTTATAACTCTTCCGTATAAAAAAGAGCACCCCATTGTGTTCTTTTTGCATTACAGGCTTCTCTTATACAGTTTTTGATTGAAAATTGCCTCAAGATATTTGGAGAAGACATCACTTCTCTCTTGGGAGAGAATTCAAAGAGTTGTCATAACAATGAGAAGGCTGCAGGTACTGTGAATAGTTTAATAGGCTTTAGGGAGACACAGACAGCAAGGTTGCCAGGGGTCATGGCAGATACTTAGCCCTGTTCTGGAGCCCAGAGCATCCCCAGGGCAATGATTCCCAGCTGCTCCTTCTCTGAAGGCTGGCTAGCAGGTCAGGGAGGTTTCACACTGTTGGAAACCCAAGAAAGCATAGAAACTTCAAGACATTTCTGGCAGTATTAGGAAATAGCATGGTATGATACAGTGTTTGGGGATTTTTTTAACACAATTTTAAATGGATCTCACATCTATATTATACATGTTGTTAAGCATATAATGCATAATTATTAATTTCTACTTATATAAATGTGCTCTGGTTGAAACCAGAGCAGGGGGGTTTTATTCCTGCTCCATCCTCTTTTTGATCAATGGCTCTTGAGGCACCACAGGATTCCGGTGCTCTTTAAAATGAGTAGAAAAGAACCAGCGTCATTGAGAGAAAAGGACTTGACTTGATGTCAAACCTAGGTATTTGTGTATTGGCGCTGGCTCTCAATTGGTCCCCATGTCTTCCATAAGGTAGCTTCTCCTCCTTTCATATGGTGGAGGAAGAGTTCCCAGAAGCAAGAGGGACTTTTCAAGAGTTAATGTGGGAGAGGACTGTGCAAAGGACCACGCCAAAGGTGGTGGTTTACAAGATGAGGAGGCATTATTTCTTAAGACCACACATCATAAAACTCACAGCAGCACCAGTACACGCATATCCTTTCCTTCACTGGCTTTTCCTCCTCAGTTCTGTACACCAGCATTTCCTAAGGGGTATTCCAAGTAGGGTAGGAAGAATCTTTGAAATACTAACTCATTTATTTTACCTGAGATATTCCTTCCCTCATCCTTCTTCCTGTCTTAAGCTGCCTTAAGAGACAACTCACCTCCTCAGGGAATAGAAGCAAGAGGAGAATATGAGGAAAACAGTGCTCTTTGATGCTTATGAGTCTTAAAGACTTAGCTTTCTAGGAAACAGAAATGATTCATGGCATAGAGTAGAAGATTTACGTGGCAATCGCAAGGGGAAAAAGCCCAAAACCACTAGGTAGGTACATGGGATATCTGTACCATTTCCTGCATGGAAACCAAATGGAAGCAGAAATTCCTCACAGAACAGTGAGCTGACATGTCTAAGAACAATGGGGCCCTCTATGTCCATGCAGAGTTTCTTATACCTCAACATGGAACATGTATCTCCATCAGTCCCAGAAGAGTATGGAAGAAAAAGGAAGCCACTGGGTGTGAAAGACATGCCTCAGCAATAGGAGTACAGGCCAATTTCCCAGGACCAGAGAGCAGTCTGGACACTGCAGCGGCTATTTATATACATCAATGACACAGAGCAATCAGATAAGTGCACTTCACCATTTTACAACCTGTCTGGCACCAGAACACTCCAGAACAGACACACTCATGGGGGCAATTAAGAAAACCTAAATCTCTACCAGTCTCGGAACAGAGAACCAAACTGGACAACAAGTGAGCTATTTAGAACTACAGAACTGTACATTTCTGACTTATGCCAGTGTATAGACGGAGATTGCTATCAGTGCATATAGAATATATGATCCATGCATTGTTTTCCCTTTCCCAGAAAGGGTTCTCTCGTCAAATAGGCTTGGGAAATTCATATTTTCCTTTTGGAAGTCAAATGCACCAGTTTTTCCCAGATTTATTTGACATTATTCGACCCTTTTGAAGCGACCCCATTCATTAATGATCCTGGGAATATTTATTGCCTTGTGCCGAGTAGTATCTTATATATTTAGTTTAACTTGGTGTAGGAAGCATCATTTATGTTACAGTTGAGCAAACCAAAGCTTTAAAATGCTGAGCTTCCTAAGTGGCAGAACCAGGATGCTTCTGGTGCAGTGCTGGCCCCACATGAGTGGAGGTGCTGATGGACGTACTATATCCCAAAAAAGCCAAATTGCCCCGTGTTTAAGGTTATTTGGTGAAATGTTCCTCATCTTTTTATCCTTCGACAGCTTGTCTCATCTGTTGACTCTTAAAGCAATCGGTTATTTAAGCAATGTTAAGATATCTTCAAAGGGAAACATTCACAGCTGAGCAGTAGAAATTTGAACTCAGCTTCTCGCTGCTGATCTCCTTTTCTTTGGAAAGTTCTTCCTTCAATAGGGAATGTTGAGTAATTAAAAATCATCTCTGGAAACTGGTGGTCTATCAATGCACTCCTAACCTCTTATTGTTTTGCATTTTCTATGTTTTCTTTCAAGCCTTGTACGTTTATGTAGGTGTATATACACATGTATGTTTGAGTGTGTGTGTGAGGAAGTGTGTTTCCACACTTCATTGTGGTTTAGGCTCTTTTCAGTAAATGTTAAACATATTTAACCAAAAACATCATCTCTGGGTGGGTTGGTGGGGTTGACAAGAGAACACAGACACCACCACATAGCCAGCATGTAATGACTACTTCCCAAGGACCCTGACTGCAGAAAGTCATCCTTGAAGATGGCCCAGAACAGTGGAACCAGAGAAGTAGGGGTCAGGCAGATTGTGTCCTGAGAGGCAATTCCTTTGGATGGTAGAAACTTGAGCACTCAGAAACCCAAGGAGAGAATCTGAGGCTGAGGGGAGCCTCGCTGTGAAAGCACAGGATTAACAAACTCAGCTTGATTTGCATACCAAAAACTTATAGCTCTTAAAATCAGAAAAAAATAAAAAAATAAAATCAGATCTGATACCTGAACCCACTGATCACACCAGTAGAAAACAAACACCTACAGTTTCAGTGCCTCCAGATCAGTGTAATGGCAGTAACTGATGGCAGAGGAAATAATCACTTTGAGTCTGATCAAGTCCCTAGGTTTAACCGTCAGTCTGAAAGTTATTGGCAAGAACTCATCAATGTCATGAGGATGCTGTTAGCCAACATCAGAACATGGAGAGTTCTACACAACAAATGACTCAGTTTCCCTCTTCTAGCCTCTACAATGAACATGCTGTATAATGGCAATGGTGAAAATAAGTCTACGTGAATTAAAACACACTAATCTCCCTTCTTCCTTAGATTCTGACCAGAACACCAAGGAAAGCAGTGCTTTCACAAACTCGTCCTTTGGCCACTGTGCTGGCACTTGGCAGAACAACCAGTGCACAGCTGCACCGTCTGAAAAATCAGGACAGCTCTTTGGAGTTTCCCTCACGGATATCTTTCATAAGGACAACTTCCCCTTCCCAATACTGGTAGGTCTCAGTTTGGTCTTTTATTGCCTTCCTGAGGAGAGGGACCTCGGAGAGGCCAAGTGTCCTCATGCAAACCTACTCCAAATGGAGAAATCATTAGACAGCACCTGGCTTTGGGTGAGAAACTTGGTAGTGTCATTTGATTTACCTACTGCAGAGTCATGAGGCCAATACACTGAACGACGTTTTGTCCATTCCACTTGTTTCCACAGAGACCCATGTAGGCCTGTTCAGATCAGTCAAAATGGACTCTGTGTGCATGAATCATCTTCACATTCTGCTGTTGTCTTCCTAAACTCACAGTAGTCTCAGGTCTCTTTCAACTGAGTCTACTTAATCTAACAACTGAAAACATCTTACCTAAGCATAAAGACTCATCCTGAGGCATATATGAATCTGCTAATTCTAAAAGAGCATGTTAAATGACAGCCACAGAGTTTGGCCTGTGTTATCTCCAATCGGTGTACTGAATTGTCAGTATGGAAATTTGCAGAGTACCCAGGACCTCTGCAACCCTGCACTGGATTTGGGAATGTTATCCTAGTGGTGAAGAAATTAACCACGTTAGTTACATGCTAGCTGCTACCCCAGTCCTTGCATCACAGCAATTTTAGGGGGTAGCTAGAACTATCATCCTCCACACATTATAAATGGATTAGAAAATTTTCAGTACAGTTCGCATGTGCCCCAGGTTACACAATAGATCAGAAGCATAGTAGGTTTCTGAACTTTTGGTCCATCTGACTACAGCCCTTATATCTTTCTACACAGTAGGGAGAGGACATGAAGATAGAGCAAAGGACGTTGAAAGACTCATGAAGGGAATGTAATCAGAGAATAAGAGAGTATTTGAGCTTTTCTTTTAAAGAGGAAGGGAAATAGAGATAGTAGGAATGGAAGATACAATCACTTAAAGAGGAATCAACAAATGGGAAATGAGTATAGAAAAAGATTGCCATATATGGGGAAGAGCATCTATGGAAGGGAATAATGAGAAAAGACTGATAAAGTAGGAGACAGGTGAGGATTCCACAAGGCCTTGAAACATGGAAGTTTGATTTAAAAGGGTAAAGTCAATGAAAAAAATCTGATTTAAATAAGTGATTACAAAGTTTCAGTGTATGTAAGGTGGATTTTGGGTAAAACTATAGAGAGACATTGACTAAAGAATCTAAATTGACTTTACTTCTTGCAGCTCTAAAACTGTATACCATCCGATAGCCTAGCTCTTTCAAAAAGGAAGCAAGCTTTTGCTCTGGGCTTGGGATATGAAATGCCATATACTCTTCTTTTTTTCCTACATTATGTGCTTTCCTTATCAATCAAAAATGACCACTCACGGAAGGCATCTTCAGAAAATCAGCCAGTATAAAATCATGCAGAATCCTAAGAAAGAAACTAAATTCTGGGAACAGAGTGAACTTGGACAGTGAATCTGTTCTTCTGGTAGCATGTGTTTTAAAGGTGGGGAAAATTCTAGCTTTATCCACACATGAGTTACTCAAGCTGTGATGGTGTCTTTCATTATGATTGCCCAAGAACCAACATAGGCATAACTGATTAAGAACTTGTCAAACTGGAAAACACTTCATGAAATCAAAATTTAAGGAAGGTACTGTAGAAGGTAAAAGCTCCTTACATTAGAAATACTTTCTGTTTTCACCACACACCTCCCACCTGAGGACTCCATGCAAAAGACTAATACTAATGTGACTACTATAATAATAAGAAATTTCAAAATATACATTGACACATACATAATGTTTACCAAAGAAAACATCCTGTCTCTGATGACTTCCTCACCATGCTCCTAATGAAGGCAGTTTCCAAAAGAAAAATCACATGAAAAATTTCAGAATAGATCTAGAAGTTTACAATAGTAAGCAAATGTTTACTTTATGAGGAATATAAAAAGGCTCAGTGAGGCGACCAATCATTGTTAACCATCATTGTCTCCTGTTTCTTGATGCCTTTTACTTTATAAGTCATGGAGGAAGGATTTTGCCATTTGTGTCTCCTTTCACCAGATCCTAGGTTATCCTTTTGTTAATATTTGTGATGTCTAGCCCACCATCCAAGGTTATAACGACACAGTAACCAGCTCTAGCTACATGCCTCTTTTGATAAATCTAACTTTAGGAGTAGGTGCAATGGACAAAGGTAGTTTGGAATTCTGAAAATTCAATAGATCGTCTCAAGAACTAGATTAATTTGGAAATTATACAGCTACATCACAGATATCCCATTCTATTGCTAAAATGGTAATGGAGAAAGAACTGAAAACTAGAACAAAGAATTTAATCCATCTACCTTGGCACTTGCTAACAGCTCTGAACAAAACTATATTAAGGCAGTTATTATGGCACTCTTAGAACCAAGGTCATATGTGGTCCTTCCTTGTCACATTTGGTCTTTGCTTGTCCCCCATTACTGTTTAACTATATGAAAGATAGCAATAGTCTCTGACCATTACTACACTGAGCTAGAGTAAAACACACCAGTAAATATATATATAGGCATCAAGACACAAGGAAAAGAATGATCATCCATTAGGTACTTGAATACCATGATAAGTGTTTCCCTCTTGAAGGTGCACACATACAATTGATGTTTCTAGCAAGACTTAGTAGGGTCTTTTCTATTTCCGTGTTATAGGCACAGACTAGGAAGATGGTGACCACGTGTGCATAGAGTTCTTAGACATTTCTGAAGCTTTCCCTACCTAAAGTTGACTAATCTTTGTGGAGAATCAGACTCTGCAACCTTGGCCTGAATAGTATCATGTCAAACTCTCTGGAGAATTGGTCTACACTAGAAATGAATACATCCTCAGGAACATCAGGAGTTTGCCATTAGACCATCTACTTTTGTACAGTTAAGGAAAGGAAGAATGAAGCAATGATGAGAGTAGCTTTTGTAGTAGTTTGCAAAAAAGCACACAAAAGAGTAAGTGCCATATGATAGAAGGGAGCTTTGTCTTCCTTTCCACTGAAGCGTAGGCTCTGCTTTGATGCTTTCGTTTTTGTTGGAGAAAATCCACAACCTGTTTTTGCACGTGCAATTCAATGGAGAGTATGAGGTGAACTCCGTGTGGGTCACAGTTTGGGTATCTATGAAGAAATTAGGGACTGAACTGAAGTTTTGAACTAAGTGTTTTCTCTGTGATATTTCCAATATATATTTTGTATCATATATACATATATTTGTGTGTGTGTGTGAGTCTCTACATCTGTGTGAGTGTGTCTGTTTGCATGTATTTATTTATTTTTCTATCCACATAAGGATTTTCTTGAAAATATCGAAGGAAGTTTACTTTCATCGGAACTCTATGAAAAATGGCTTGGTGTTCTTGACGAAGTGACTGAGGAGGAGAAAATAAATGCAGCCCAGAGGTAATGATGCAATAATTACTCTACTCTGGTCATGGCTCAGAAATACAGCCAATATACTATTAGGAAAATATTGGCTTCCTTCTTGCCACTTTGACCACTAAAATAACATTCAATGCCAAATAGTTTCAATTCTTCACACCCACGGAGGCCAGTTTCAGAATACAGGCATGCCTTATGGCTATTATTGCTCTTCTCCTGACCTTATTAACGTGGACTCCTTAGCCATTGTACACCTTCTGAATATATGAAAATGGTAGACAAAAGTCAGTGGCCTAAGAGAGATGCCAGAGCATCAACAGCCCATAGTATAGCCTTCAGTTTGTCAAACATTCAACTGGAGTGGGTTAGCTCAGAAATTGAATTCGGTAAAACATATTTGTATACATTCATGCCTGGAACTCTGCTACAGCAGGTTGTATACTAGTTCTAGTAAGATGTTCTCTGCTCTCTGTCTCTATACTTCCAGCTGCTAAGTGCAATGGCTTGCCTTATTCAAAAGTGCATCTTTCTGACTTTAGGCTTCTAGCTCAGCTGCCAAATGTGAATGTTGTTGTCTTGCGGTACCTTTTTGGAGTGTTATACAGCATTGAGCAAGAATCCTCACCCAACCAGATAACACCTTATGATTTATCAGTGTGTATAGCCCCAAGCATTCTTTGTCCACCTAATTCTGGCAGCTTGGAATTGGAAGAGAACTTCGTAAAAAAGGTAGGGAGAGCTCTCATATGTGTCCCCTGGGGTTTAGAATCCATGCTTTGAATCTGAAATGTGTAGTAGTAAATTGGATGGATCAGTTCTGAAAAGTGCACATCTTCATAGGCTTCCTTGGAATGGCAGAGTTTGCCATCCTTCTCTGGTGGAATATGGGAAGGGGTGTTGTTAAAGTGGGAAACACAGAGCAGTTGAGTCACTTCTTTCCCATCCAAGAGATTCAATACTAGACTGACTAAACAAAAGAGAGAGAAGAGTGATATAATATGGTAGAAAAGACCTTGGCTCTAGAGTTTGACAAGCCAAGGTTCAAATCTCAGCCTGATCCTTGAGGGGGGAACTTGTAAACTTGAGCGAAGGCATGGCTTCCTCATGACACAATGGTAACAAGACCTAGCTCCTGTGGTTGTTACTGGCACATCCTAGGTGTCTCGGGCACTATGAGCACCCATGGATCCAAACACATTGCCTTTGCTCTGCAAGTTGTGGCTCATTTAGAAAAATACTTGGCTACTCTTTTGCCTCTGCTACATCAGACAGAAACTAGTGAGATATTCCAGAACATCCTAATGAAGCCACACATGCCTAATAAGATGGCAGCTTTTCCCCAAGCTCATGCCAAGAGCCAGCGTTAGGCAAAGCAAGACCTGAGAAGGGACTGCAGTTAGACAGACAGACATGTTTTCTCCCCAGCCCTGTGAGTTTTTACTCAAAAAAAAAAAAAGAAAAGAATAGAAAAAGAAAAAGAAAACATAAAAAAAATATCCACAGGAGTATCCACATTCCAAAAAAATATTCTTCCCTATATAAGAAATGGATTTCATAGGATTTTGTCTATGCTTTATACATTTTAATCAGATATTATCCTAAGTTACAACCCAATATTTTCTGGAAGCAGAAGTTTACAAAATAAGTAAACTTTAAGAAGGTAGGTTACTTTGAAAGCTATCCTAGTTTTAAAGATGTAACCACTGGTATCACAATATTAGTTATTAAATGTCACAAATTAGGACTTTAGCCCACTGACTAGTAGTATTATAAAATCTGTACTCAAAGTACAACAGAAAGTATCATGCTTTCTTATTTTATTAGAGAACTTGGGTTTCTATATATTTTTATCAACTCTGAAGTTTTCATAGAAGTCTTTCACATTTTTGGTTAGATCCAAGGTCTATAAACAAAATGTGACTTCTAACTCTTCCATATGAAAAAGAGCACCCCATTGTGTTCTTTTTGCATTACAGGCTTCTCTTATACAATTTTTGTATGAAAATTGCCTCGGGATATTTGGAGAAGACATCACTTCTCTCTTGGGAGAGAATTCAAAGAGTTGTCATAACAATGAGAAGGCTGCAGGTACTGTGAATAGTTTAATAGGCTTTAGGGAGACACAGACAGCAAGGTTGCCAGGGGTCATGGCAGATACTTAGCCCTGTTCTGGAGCCCAGAGCATCCCCAGGGCAATGATTCCCAGCTGCTCCTTCTCTGAAGGCTGGCTAACAGGTCAAGGGAAGTTTTACACTGTTGGAGACCCAAGAAAGCATAGAAACTTCAAGACATTTCTGGCAGTATTAGGAAATAGCATGGTATGATACAGTGTTTGGGGATTTTTTTTAACACAATTTTAAATGGATCCCACATCTATATTATATATGTTGTTAAGCATATAATGCATAATTATTAATTTCTACTTATAATATATAAATGTGCTCTGGTTGAAACCAGAGCAGGGGGGTTTTATTCCTGCTCCATCCTCTTTTTGATCAATGGCTCTTGAGGCACCACAGGATTCTGGTGCTCTTTAAAATGAGTTGAAAAGAACCAGCGTCATTGAGAGAAAAGGACTTGACTTGATGTCAAACCTAGGTATTTGTGTATTGGTGCTGGCTCTCAATTGGTCCCCATGTCTTCAATAAGGTAGCTTCTCCTCCTTTCATATGGTGGAGGAAGAGTTCCCAGAAGCAAGAGGGACTTTTCAAGAGTTAATGTGGGAGAGGACTGTGCAAAGGACCACGCCAAAGGTGGTGGTTTACAAGATGAGGAGGCTTTATTTCTTAAGACCACACATCATAAAACTCACAGCAACACCATTACACACATATCCTTTCCTTCACTGGCTTTTCCTCCTCAGTTCTGTACACCAGCATTTCCTAAGGAGTATTCCAAGTAGGGTAGGAAGAATCTTTGAAATACTAACTCATTTTTTTTTACCTGAGATATTCCTTCCCTCATCCTTCTTCCTGTCTTAAGCTGCCTTAAGAGACAACTCACCTCCTCAGGGAATAGAAGCAAGAGGAGAATATGAGGAAAACGGTGCTCTTTGATGCTTATGAGTCTTAAAGACTTAGCTTTCTAGGAAACAGAAATGATTCATGGCATAGAGTAGAAGATTTAGGTGGCAATCCCAAGGGGAAAAAGCCCAAAACCACTAGGTAGGTACATGGGATATCTGCACCATTTCCTGCATGGAAACCAAATGGAAGCAGAAATTCCTCACAGAACAGCGAGCTGACATGTCTAAGAACAATGGGACCCTCTATGTCCATGCAGAGTTTCTTATACCTCAACATGGAACATGTATCTCCTTCAGTCCCAGAAGAGTATGGAAGAAAAAGAAAGTCACTGGGTGTGAAAGACATGCCTCAGCAATAGGAGTACAGGTCAATTTCCCAGGACCAGAGAGCAGTCTGGACCCCGCAGCGGCTATTTATATACATCAATGACACAGAGCAATCAGATAAGTGGCACTTCACCATTTTACAACCTGTCTGGCACCAGAACACTCCAGAACAGACACACTCATGGGGGCAATTAAGAAAACCTAAATCTCTACCAGTCTCGGAACAGAGAATCAAACTGGACAACAAGTGAGCTATTTAGAACTACAGAACTGTACATTTCTGACTTATGCCAGTGTATAGACGGAGATTGCTATCAGTGCATATAGAATATATGATCCATGCATTGTTTTCCCTTTCCCAGAAAGGGTTCTCTCGTCAAATAGGCTTGGGAAATTCATATTTTCCTTTTGGAAGTCAAATGCACCAGTTTTTCCCAGATTTATTTGACATTATTCGACCCTTTTGAAGCGACCCCATTCATTAATGATCCTGGAAATATTTATTGCCTTGTGCCGAGTAGTATCTTATATATTTAGTTTAACTTGGTGTAGGCAGCATCATTTATGTTACAGTTGAGCAAACCAAAGCTTTAAAATGCTGAGTTTCGGGATCCCTGGGTGGCGCAGCGGTTTGGCGCCTGCCTTTGGCCCAGGGCGCGATCCTGGAGACCCGGGATCGAATCCCACATCGGGCTCCCGGTGCATGGAGCCTGCTTCTCCCTCTGCCTGTGTCTCTGCCTCTGTCTCTCTCTCTGTAACTATCATAAATAAATAAAAATTAAAAAAAATAAATAAAATAAAATGCTGAGCTTCCTAAGTGGCAGAACCAGGATGCTTCTGGTGCAGTGCTGGCCCCACACGAGTGGAGGTGCTGATGCACGTACTATATCCCAAAAAAGCCAAATTGCCCCGTGTTTAAGGTTATTTGGTGAAATGTTCCTCATCTTTTTATCCTTCGACAGCTTGTCTCATCTGTTGACTCTTAAAGCAATCGGTTATTTAAGAAATGTTAAGATATCTTCAAAGGGAAACATTCACAGCTGAGCAGTAGAAATTTGAACTCAGCTTCTCGCTGCTGATCTCCTTTTCTTTGGAAAGTTCTTCCTTCAATAGGGAATGTTGAGTAATTAAAAATCATCTCTGGAAACTGGTGGTCTATCAATGCACTCCTAACCTCTTATTGTTTTGCATTTTCTATGTTTTCTTTCAAGCCTTGTACGTTTATGTAGGTGTATATACACATGTATGTTTGAGTGTGTGTGTGAGGAAGTGTGTTTCCACACTTCATTGTGGTTTAGGCTCTTTACAGTAAATGTTAAACATATTTAACCAAAAACATCATCTCTGGGTGGGTTGGTGGGGTTGACAAGAGAACACAGACACCACATAGCCAGCATGTAATGACTACTTCCCAAGAACCCTGACTGCAGAAAGTCATCCTTGAAGATGGCCCAGAGCAGTGGAACCAGAGAAGTAGGGGTCAGGCAGATTGTGTCCTGAGAGGCAATTCCTTTGGATGGTAGAAACTTGAGCACTCAGAAACCCAAGGAGAGAATCTGAGGCTGAGGGGAGCCTGGTTGTGAAAGCACAGGATTAACAACCTAGCTTGATTTGCATACCAAAAACTTATAGCTCTTAAAATCAGAAAAAAATAAAAAAATAAAATCAGATCTGATACCTGAACCCACTGATCACACCAGTAGAAAACAAACACCTACAGTTTCAGTGCCTCCAGATCAGTGTAATGGCAGTAACTGATGGCAGAGGAAATAATCACTTTGAGTCTGATCAAGTCCCTAGGTTTAACCGTCAGTCTGAAAGTTATTGGCAAGAACTCATCAATGCCATGAGGATGCTGTTAGCCAACATCAGAACATGGAGAGTTCTACACAACAAATGACTCAGTTTCCCTCTTCTAGCCTCTACAATGAACATGCTGTATAATGGCAATGGTGAAAATAAGTCTACGTGAATTAAAACACACTAATCTCCCTTCTTCCTTAGATTCTGTACAGAACACCAAGGAAAGCAGTGCTTTCACAAACTCGTCCTTTGGCCACTGTGCTGGCACTTGGCAGAACAACCAGTGCACAGCTGCACCATCTGAAAAATCAGGACAGCTCTTTGGAGTTTCCCTCACGGATATATTTCATAAGGACAACTTCCCGTTCCCAATACTGGTAGGTCTCAGTTTGGTCTTTTATTGCCTTCCTGAGGAGAGGGACCTCGGAGAGGCCAAGTGTCCTCATGCAAACCTACTTAAATGGAGAAATCATTAGACAGCACCTGGCTTTGGGTGAGAAACTTGGTAGTGTCATTTGATTTACCTACTGCAGAGTCATGAGGCCAATACACTGAACGACGTTTTGTCCATTCCACTTGTTTCCACAGAGACCCATGTAGGCCTGTTCAGATCAGTCAAAATGGACTCTGTGTGCATGAATCATCTTCACATTCTGCTGTTGTCTTCCTAAACTCACAGTAGTCTCAGGTCTCTTTCAACTGAGTCTACTTAATCTAACAACTGAAAACATCTTACCTAAGCATAAAGACTCATCTGGAGGCATATATGAATCTGCTAATTCTAAAAGAGGATGTTAAATGACAGCCAGAATTTGGCCTGTGTTATCTCCAATCGGTGTACTGAATTGTCAGTATGGAAATTTGCAGAGTACCCAGGACCTCTGCAATGCTGCACTAGATTTGGGAATGTTATCCTAGTGGTGAAGAAATTAACCACGTTAGTTACATGCTAGCTGCTACCCCAGTCCTTGCATCACAGCAATTTTAGGGGGTAGCTAGAACTATCATCTTCCACACATTATAAATGGATTAGAAAATTTTCAGTACAGTTCGCATGTGCCCCAGGTAACACAGTAGATCAGAAGCATAGTAGGTTTCTGAACCTTAGGTCCATCTGACTCCAGCGCTTATATCTTTCTACACTGTAGGGAGAGGACATGAAGATAGAGCAAAGGACGTTGAAAGACTCATGAAGGGAATGTAATCAGAGAATAAGAGAGTATTTGAGCTTTTCTTTTAAAGAGGAAGGGAAATAGAGATAGTAGGAATGGAGGATACAATCACTTAAAGAGGAATCAACAAATGGGAAATGGGTATAGAAAAAGATTTCCATATATGGGGAAGAGCATCTATGGAAGGGAATAATGAGAAAAGACTGATAAAGTAGGAGACAGGTGAGGATTCCACAAGGCCTTGAAACACGGAAGTTTGATTTAAAAGGGTAAAGTCAATGAAAAAAATCTGATTTAAATAAGTGATTACAAAGTTTCAGTGTATGTAAGGTGGATTTTGGGTAAAACTATAGAGAGACATTGACTAAAGAATCTAAACTGACTTTACTTCTTGGAGCTCTAAAACTGTATACCATCCGATAGCCTAGCTCTTTCAAAAAGGAAGCAAGCTTTTGCTCTGGGCTTGGGATATGAAATGCCATATACTCTTCTTTTTTTCCTACATTATGTGCTTTCCTTATCAAATCAAAAATGACCACTCATGGAAGGCATCTTCAGAAAATCAGCCAGTATAAAATCATGCAGAATCCTAAAAAAGAAACTAAATTCTGGGAACAGAGTGAACTTGGACAGTGAATCTGTTCTTCTGGTAGCATCTGTTTTAAAGGTGGGGAAAGTTCTAGCTTTATCCACACATGAGTTACTCAAGCTGTGATGGTGTCTTTCATTATGATTGCCCAAGAAAAAACATAGGCATAACTGATTAAGAACTTGTCAAACTGGAAAACACTTCATGAAATCAAAATTTAAGGAAGCTAATGTAGAAGGTAAAAGCTCCTTACATTAGAAATAGTTTCTGTTTTCACCAAACACCTCTCACCTGAGGACTCCATGCAAAAGACTAATACTAATGTGACTACTATAATAATAAGAAATTTCAAAATACACATTAACACATACATAATGTTTACCAAAGAAAACATCCTGTCTCTGATGACTTCCTCACGATGCTCCTAATGAAGGCAGTTTCCAAAAGAAAAATCAAATGAAAAATTTGAGAATAGATCTAGAAGTTTACAATAGTAAGCAAATGTTTACTTTATGAGGAATATAAAAAGGCTCAGTGAGGCGACCAATCATTGTTAACCATCATTGTCTCCTGTTTCTTGATGCCTTTTACTTTATAAGTCATGGAGGAAGGATTTTGCCATTTGTGTCTCCTTTCACCAGATCCTAGGTATCCTTTTGTTAATATTTGTGATGTCTAGCCCACCATCCAAGGTTGTAACGACACAGTAACCAGCTCTAGCTACATGCCTCTTTTGATAAATCTAACTTTAGGAGTAGGTGCAACGGACAAATGTAGTTTGGAATTCTGAAAATTCAGTAGATCGACTCAAGAACTAGATTAATTTGGAAATTATACAGCTACATCACAGATATCCCATTCTATTGCTAAAATGGTAATGGAGAAAGAACTGAAAACTAGAACAAAGAATTTAATCCATCTACCTTGGCACTTGCTAACAGCTCTGAACAAAACTATATTAAGGCAGTTATTATGGCACTCTTAGAACCAAGGTCATATTTGGTCCTTTCTTGTCGCAAGTGGTCTTTCCTTGCCCCCCATTACTGTTCAACTATACGATAAATAGCAATAGTCCCTGACCACTACTACACTGGGCTAGAGTAAAACACACCAGTAAATATATATATAGGCATCAAGACACAGGGGAAAGAATGATGATACGTTAGGTACTCGAATAGCATGATAAGTGTTGCCCTCTTGAAGGTGCACACCTGCAATTGATGTTTCTAGCAAGGTTTAGTAGGGTCTTTTCCATTTCCATGTTATAGGCACAGACTAGGAAGATGGTGACCACGTGTGCATAGAGTTCTTAGACATTTCTGAAGCTTTCCCTACCTAAAGTTGACTAATCTTTGTGGAGAATCAGACTCTGCAACCTTGGCCTGAATAGTATCATGTCAAACTCTCTGGAGAATTGGTCTACACTAGAAATGAATACATCCTCAGGACCATCATGAGTTTGCCATTAGACTCTCTACTTTTGTACAGTTAAGGAAAGGAAGAATGAAGCAATGATGAGAGTAGCTTTTGTAGTAGTTTGCAAAAAAGCACACAAAAGAGTAAGTGCCATATGATAGAAGGGAGCTTTGTCTTCCTTTCCACTGAAGCGTAGGCTCTGCTTTGATGCTTTCGTTTTTGTTGGAGAAAATCCACAACCTGTTTTTGCACATGCAAGTCAATGGAGAGTATGAGGTGAACTCCGTGTGGGTCACAGTTTGGGTATCTATGAAGAAATTAGGGACTGAACTGAAGTTTTGAACTAAGTGTTTTCTCTGTGATATTTCCAATATATATCTTTTATCATATATACATATATTTGTGTGTGTGTGAGTCTCTACATCTCTGTGAGTGTGTCTGTTTGCATGTATTTATTTATTTTTCTATCCACATAAGGATTTTCTTGAAAATATCGAAGGAAGTTTACTTTCATCGGAACTCTATGAAAAATGGCTTGATGTTCTTGACGAAGTGACTGAGGAGGAGAAAATAAATGCAGCCCAGAGGTAATGATGCAATAATTACTCTACTCTGGTCATGGCTCAGAAATACAGCCAATATACTATTAGGAAAATATTGGCTTCCTTCTTGCCACTTTGACCACTAAAATAACATTCAATGCCAAATAGTTTCAATTCTTCACACCCACGGAGGCCAGTTTCAGAATACAGGCATGCCTTATGGCTATTATTGCTCTTCGTCTGACCTTATTAACGTGGATTCCTTAGCCATTGTACACCTTCTGAATATATGAAAATGGTAGACAAAAGTCAGTGGCCTAAGAGAGATGCCAGAGCATCAACAGCCCATGGTATAACCTTCAGTTTGTCAACATTCAACCGGAGTGGGTTAGCTCAGAAATTGAATTCGGTAAAACATATTTGTATACATTCATGCCTGGAACTCTGCTACAGCAGGTTGTATACTAGATCTAGTAAGATGTTCTCTGCTCTCTGTCTCTATACTTCCAGCAGCTAAGTGCAATGACTTGCCTTATTCAAAAGTACATCTTTCTGACTTTAGGCTTCTAGCTCAGCTGCCAAATGTGAATGTTGTTGTCTTGCGGTACCTTTTTGGAGTGTTATACAGCATTGAGCAAGAATCCTCACCCAACCAGATAACACCTTATGATTTATCAGTGTGTATAGCCCCAAGCATTCTTTGTCCACCTAATTCTGGCAGCTTGGAATTGGAAGAGAACTTCGTAAAAAAGGTAGGGAGAGCTCTCATATGTGTCCCCTGGGGTTTAGAATCCATGCTTTGAATCTGAAATGTGTAGTAGTAAATTGGATGGATCAGTTCTGAAAAGTGCACATCTTCATAGGCTTCCTTGGAATGGCAGAGTTTGCCATCCTTCTCTGGTGGAATATGGGAAGGGGTGTTGTTAAAGTGGGAAACACAGAGCAGTTGAGTCACTTCTTTCCCATCCAGGAGATTCAATACTAGACTGACTAAACAAAAGAGAGAGAAGAGTGATGTAATATGGTAGAAAAGACCTGGGCTCTAGAGTTTGACAAGCCAAGGTTCAAATCTCAGCCTGATCCTTGAGGGGGGGAGCTTGTAAACTTGGGCGAAGGCATGGTTTCCTCATGACACAATGGTAACAAGACCTAGCTCCTGTTGTCGTTACTGGCACATCCTAGGTGTCTCGGGCACTATGAGCACCCATGGCTCCAAACACATTGGCTTTGCTCTGCAAGTTGTGGCTCATTTAGAAAAATACTTGGCTACTCTTTTGCCTCTGCTACATCAGACAGAAACTAGTGAGATATTCCAGAACATCCTAATGAAGCCACACATGCCTAATAAGATGGCAGCTTTTCCCCAAGCTCATGCTGAGAGCCAGCATTAGGCAAAGCAAGACCTGAGAAGGGACTGCAGTTAGACAGACAGACATGTTTTCTCCCCAGCCCTGTGAGTTTTTAGTCAAAAAAAAAAAAAAGAAAAGAAAAGAAAAGAGAAAGAAAAAGAAAACATCAAAAAAAATCCACAGGAATATCCACATTCCAAAAAATATTCTTCCCTATTTAAGAAATGGATTTCATAGGATTTTGTCTATGCTTTATACATTTTAATCAGATATTATCCTAAGTTACAACCCAATATTTTCTGGAAGCAAAAGTTTACAAAATAAGTAAACTTTAAGAAGGTAGGTTACTTTGAAAGCTATCCTAGTTTTAAAGATGTAACCACTGGTATCACAATATTAGTTATTAAATGCCACAAATTAGGACTTTAGCCCACTGACTAGTAGTATTTTAAAATCTGTACTCAAAGTACAACAGAAAGTATCATTCTTTCTTATTTTATTAGAGAACTTGGGTTTCTATATATTTTTATCAACTCTGAAGTTTTCATAGAAGTCTTTCACATTTTTGGTTAGATCCAAGGTCTATAAACAAAATGTGACTTCTAACTCTTCCATATGAAAAAGAGCACCCCATTGTGTTCTTTTTGCATTACAGGCTTCTCTTATACAGTTTTTGTATGAAAATTGCCTCGGGATATTTGGAGAAGACATCACTTCTCTCTTGGGAGAGAATTCAAAGAGTTGTCATAACAATGAGAAGGCTGCAGGTACTGTGAATAGTTTAATAGGCTTTAGGGAGACACAGACAGCAAGGTTGCCAGGGGTCATGGCAGATACTTAGCCCTGTTCTGGAGCCCAGAGCATCCCCAGGGCAATGATTCCCAGCTGCTCCTTCTCTGAAGGCTGGCTAACAGGTCAAGGGAAGTTTTACACTGTTGGAGACCCAAGAAAGCATAGAAACTTCAAGACGTTTCTGGCAGTATTAGGAGATAGCATGGTATGATACAGTGTTTGGGATTTTTTTAAACACATTTTTAAATGGATCCCACATCTATATATATGATATATGTAGTTAAACATATAATGCATAATTATTTATTTCTACTTATAATATATAAATGTGCTCTGGTTGAAACCAGAGCACGGGACTTTTATTCCTGCTCCATCCTCTTCTTGATCAGTGGCTCTTGAGGCACCACAGGATTCCAGTGCTCTTTAAAATGAGTCGAAAAAAACCAGCATCATTGAGAGAAAAGGACTTGACTTGATGTCAAACTACCTCTCCAGAGTACAAACTCCAGTGCCCCATTTATCAGCTATACGACCTTTTGCCAATTACTCTAGCTCGGTATCACTTTATTCATGCCTAAAATGTGGATAAAAATAATGTCTAAATCTTAGAAATGTTGTCAAGATTCAATAAGATAAAGGATGTAAAACACATTTCTAGATGGCAATGAATAGAACTAGGAGAAGTTCCCCTGAGACTAGTGCGAGTATTATTGGAGCCTAGCTAATCACAGCTCATTGGCAACACCCCATTTTTTTGTAAAACGGAGTTTAGATTCAGAACCTGGAGACACACATCATCAATCCCTCCATACTTTTGACATGTCTTAGTTTTACGACATATACCTCATTGTGTTGAGGGAAGCTTTTGGATAATCCGTGTCATCAGGAATTAAGATGAGTCAGTGCTGGTGTAAGACAAATGTTTGTTTTTCGTGTCATCACTGACAGAAAAACAAACTGTTGAATCCAAGCCTGTGAGAGTGATAGTGATTTCCAAAAGAGCACAACTGCAGAATGCTACCAAGTCCCCATCTGGCATGGGTCCATCCACCCACATGTCTATAGTTTAGTAAGTCACTGAAGACTGGAATCTCCATAATGACCCTTGACACTTCCTCTTTATCTCTTTTTCCAATGAATGAGAAATGAACCCTTTCCAAGACCCAGCTATTTCCATTTAAAGTTTTTCCCTTGGTCCCATATATTCATATTGAGGAAATCTTCCCACAAATTATCTCCTCTTTCTTCAATGCCTATCATATCCTATGACATGGTTTTTGAATTGTATTGTACTGTGTTGTGTTGTATACTTTTATATGGATAATAAAAATCATTCCATAACCTAGTAGGTTAGACAACCATTTCTTTGGTTATGATTCACATAACACATCAGTGGAGGTTCATCTGAGCAGTTCTGGTCTCAGCTGAGGGAACTTGTGCACTTGCAGTTAGCCTGCAGCTCATCTGGAGCTAACCTAGGTGTTTGTGTATTGGCGCTGGCTCTCAATTGGTCCCCATGTCTTCAATAACGTAGGTTCTCCTCCTTTCATATGGTGGAGGAAGAGTTCCCAGAAGCAAGAGGGACTTTTCAAGAGTTAATGTGGGAGAGGACTGTGCAAAAGACCACGCCAAAGGTGGTGGTTTACAAGATGAGGAGGCATTATTTCTTGAGATCACACATCATAAAACTCACAGCAGCACCACTACCGCACATATCCTTTTCTTCACTGGCTTCTCATTCTCAGTTCTGTACACCAGCATTTCCTAAGGGGTATTCCAAGTAGGGTAGGAAGAATCTTTGAAATACTAACTCATTTTTTTACCTCAGGTATTCCTTCCCTCATCCTTCTTCCTGTCTTAAGCTGTCTTAAGAGGCAACTAAATCACCTCCTCGGACATAGAAGCAAGAGGAGAATATGAGGAAAAGGGATCTCCATGTTGCTTATGAGTTTATCAGAGTTGGCTTTCTAGGAAACAAAAATGATTCGTGGCATAGAGTAGAAGATTTAGGTGGCAATCTCATGGGAAAAGCCAAAACCACAGGGTAGGAATATAGGATATCTGAACCTTTCCCTGGATAGAAACCTAAAGGAAGCAATAATTCCTGACAGAATAGCAAGCTGACATGTCCAGGAAAGATGGGGCACTCTATGTCCATGCAGTTTCTTATACCTCAACATGGAACAGATCAGTTAGTAAAAGTATCTCCATCAGTCCCAGAATAGTTGGAAGAAATAAAAAACCACTGGGTGTGAGAGACATGCCTCAGCAACAGGAGTACACACCAACTTCCCAGGATCAGAGAGCAATTTGGACACTTCAGCAGCTATTAGTATACACCAATGACACAGAGCAACCAGATAAGTGGCACTTCACCAATTTACAGCCTCCCCGGCACCAGAAGACTCCAGAACATAGACACACTCATGGGGGCAATTAAGAAAACCTAAATCACTACCAGTCTTGGAACAGAGAATCAAACTAGGCATCAAGTGAACTATTTAAAACTACAGAACGGTACATTTCTGACTTATGCCAGTGTATAGATGGAGATTGCTATCAGTGCATATAGAATATATGATCCATGCATTGTTTTATCTTTCCCAGGAAGGTTTCCCTTGTTAAATAGGTCTCGGAAATTCTTACTTTCCTTTTGGAAGTCAAATGCCCCAGTTTTCTTCCACATATATTTGACATTATTCCACCCTTTT
The DNA here is from genome assembly GCF_048164855.1 of Canis lupus baileyi. Taxonomy (NCBI): domain Eukaryota; kingdom Metazoa; phylum Chordata; class Mammalia; order Carnivora; family Canidae; genus Canis; species Canis lupus. Next base: position 24,437,802 of record NC_132857.1, on the reverse strand, counting down.
GAAGTGACCCCTTTAATTAATCATCCTGGGAACATTTATTGCCTTGTGCAGAGTAGTGGCCAGGTGTTTAAGGTTATTTGGTGAAATGTTGCTCATCTGTTTATCCTTCGACACCTTGGCTCATCTGTTGACTCTTAAAGAATTCAGTTATTTAAGCAATGTTAAGGTATCTTCAAAGGGAAACATTCTTTTGAGCAGTAGAAACTTTGAACTCAGCTTCTCACTGCTGATCAACTTTTCTTTGGAAAGTTCTTGCTTCAGTAGGGAATGTTGAGTAACTAAAAATCATCTCTGGAAACTGGTGGTCAATAAATGCATTCATAACCTCAGGATACCTTGTTTTCCTTATTCTATGTTCCCTTTCAAGCCTTGTGCTTGTGTGTAGGTTTATATATACATGTATGTTTGAGTGTGTGTGTGAGGAAGTGTGTTTCCACACTTCATTGTGGTTTAGGCTCTTTTCAGTAAATGTTCAACCTATTTAACCGAAAACATCATCTCTGGGTGGGTTGGTGTGGTATCACAAGGGAACACAGCCACCACATAGCCAGCATGTAATGACTATTTCCCTTGGACCCTGACTGCAGAAAGTCATCCTTGAAGATGGCCCAGAGCAGAGCAACAGAGAAGTAGGGTCAGGCAGATTGTGTCCTGAGAGGCAGATCCTTTGGATGTTAGAACTTGAGCACTCAGAAAGTCAAAGAGGAAATCAGGCTGAGGGGAGACTGGCTGTGAAAGCAGAGGATTACCACACTCAGTTTGATTTGCATACCAAATCCTTCTAGCCTTTAAAATCAGATCTGACACCTGAACCCACTGATCACTCCAATAGAAAACAAACATCTACAGGTTCAGTGTCTCCTGTTGCATTGCAAAGACAGTAACTGATGGCACAGGAAATACTGACCTTCAATCTGATCGAGTCTCAGATCAGTCTGAAGGATATGAGGAAGAACTCTTCAACACCATAACGATGCTGTTAGCCAACATCAGAACGTGGAGAGTTGTACACAACAAATGACTCCGTTTCCCTCCTCTAGCCACTACAATGAACATGCTGTATAATGGCAATGGTGAAAATAAGGCTAAGTGAATGAAAATACACTAACCTCCCTTCTTCCTTAGATTCAGGCCAGAAGACCACTAAAAGAAGTCTTTTCAGAAGGTTAGCCTTTTGGTGCTGCGGTGGTATTTGCTGGAACAAGTGCACAGCTGAGCCTTCTGCAGAACCCAGAGAGCGCTTTGGAGTTCCCTCTCGCGGATATCTGTAGTAATGACAACTTGCCCTTCCCAATTCTGGTAGGTCTCAGGCTGGTCTTTTATTGCCTTCCTGAGGAGGGGGACCTCAGAGAGGCCAAGTGTTCTCATGCAAACCTACCCCAAATGGGGAAATCAATAGACAGCCCCTGGCTGTGGCTGAGAAGCTTTGGTAGTGTCATTTGATTTAGCTACTGCAGAGTCATGAGGCCAATACAGCAGGACAACTTTTTGTCCATTCCACTTTTTCCCAGAGGCCCGTGTAGGCCTGTTCAGATCAGTCAAAATGGACTCTGTGTGCATGAATCATCTTCATATTTTCCCATTGTCTTCTGAACTCACAGTAGTCTCCGGTCTCTTTCAACTGAGTCTACCTAATCTAACAACTGAAAACATCTTACCTAAGCCTAAAGACTCATCCTGTGCCAAGTATGAATCCATGAATCCTAACAGAATATGTTAAATGACAGTCACAGAGGCATCTTCAAAAAATCAGCCAGTATAAAATCATGCAGAATCCTAAAGCAGAAACTAAATTCTGGGGACAGAGTTAACTTGGATAGTGAATCTGTTCTTGTGGTAGCATCTGTTTTAAAGGTGGAGACTTCTAGCTTTTTCTGCACATGAGTATGTGAAGCTGTGATCGGTGTCTTTCATTATGATTGCCCACGAACTGACATAGGCATAACTGATTAAGAACTTGACACACTGGAAAACACTTCATGAAATCAAAATTTAAGGAAGCTGCTGTAGGAGTTAAAAGCCCCTTACATTAGAAATACTTTCTGTTTTCACCACACACTGCCCACCTGAAGACTCCTTGCAAAATACTAATACTACTATGACTACTAGTAATAATAATAATAATATTATTATTATTATTAATAACAATATAATATCAGTCCATTCATCCCTAAAATGTGGATAAAAATAATGTCTAAATCTTAGAAATGTTCTACAGATTAAATAAAATAATATATGTAAAATACATTTCTGAAAAAGCAGTTAATGGAACTAGGAGAAGTTTCCCTGAGACTAGTGTGAGTATTATTGGAGCCTCGCTAATCGCAGCTCACTGGCAAAACCCAATTTTGTTAAACGGAGTTTAGATTCAGAACCTGGAGACACATATCCTCAATCCCTCCATACTTTTAACATGTGTTCATTTTTTCTTTAGTGTAATCCATATCATTAGGAATTAAGATGAGTCTAGTGTCATGTCTGACAGTATGCTGTTATAAGACAAATGTTTGTTTTTTATTTCATCAGTGACAGAAAAACCACCTGTTGAATCCAAGCCAGTGAGAGAGAGAGAGTGATTTCCAAAAAGGCACAACTGCAGAATGCTACCAAGTCCCCATCTGGCATGGGTCCATCCACCTACATGTCTATAGTTTACTAAGTCATTGAAGACTGGAATCTCCATAATGATACTTGACACTTCCTTTTTCTTTATTCTTCCCATGAGTGAAAAATGAACCCCTTCCACGATCCAGCTATTTCCATTTAAAGGTTTTTCATTGGTCCCATATATTCATATTGAGGAAATCTTCCCACAAATTATTTCCTCTATCTTCAATGCCTACCATATCTATCATATTACATAGTTTTGTATTGTGTTGTGTTGTATGTATTTATATGAATAATAATCATTCCATAACTCAGTAAGCTTGACAACCATTTCCTTTGGCTATGATTCACATAACACTTCAGTGGAGGCTCATCTGAGCAGTTCTGGTCTCAGCTGAGGTCACCAGTGCACTTGCAGTTAGCCTCAAGCTCCTCTGGAGCTTACCTAGGTGTCTGTCTATTGGCGCTGTCTCTCAATTGGTCCCCATGTCTTCAATAAGGTAGCTTCTCCTCCTTTCATATGGTGGAGGAAGAGTTCCCAGAAGCAAGAGGGACTTTTCAAGAGTTAATGTGGGAGAGGACTGTGCAAAGGACCACGCCAAAGGTGGTGGTTTACAAGACGAGGAGGCAATATTTCTTGAGACAACACATCATAAAACTCACTGCAGCACCAGTACCACACATATCCTTTCCTTCACTGGCTTTTCATCCTCAGTTCTCCACACCAGCATTTCCTAAGTAGTATTCCAAGCATGGTAGGTAGAATCTTTGAAATACTAACTCATTTTTTTACCTCAGGTGTTCCTTCCCTCATCCTTCTTCCTGTCTTAATCTGCTTACAAGGCAACTAAATCACCTCCTCGGACATAGAAGCAAGAGGAGAATATGAGGAAAATGGAGTTCTTTGCTGCTTATGAGTTTTACAGATTTAGCTTTCTAAGAAACAAAAATGATTTGTCACATAGAGTAGAAGATTTACGTGGCAATCTCATGGGAAAAGCCCAAAACCACTAGGCAGGTACATGGGATATCTGCACCATTCCTGGATGGAAACCAAAAGGAAGCAGAAATTCCTCACAGAATAGTGAGCTGACATGTCTAAGAGAGATGGGGCCCTCTACATCCACGCAGAGTTTCTTATACCTCAACATGGAACAGATCAGTTAGTAAAAGTATCTCCATCAGTCCCAGAATAGTATGGAAGAAATAGAAAGCCACTGGGTCTGAAAGACATGCCTCAGCAACAGGAGTACAGACCAATTTCCCAGGACCAGAGAATCAAACTAGACATCAAGTGAGCTATTTAGTACTACAGAACTGTACATTTCTTACACATGCCTGTGTATAGACTGAGAGTGGTATCAGTGCATATAGAATATATGATCCATGCATTGTTTTCCCTTTCCCAGAAAGGGTTCCCTTGTCAAATAGGTTTGGGAAGTTCATGCTTTCCTCTTGGAAGTCAAATGTGCCAGTTTATTCCACATTTAGTTGACATTATTTGACTCTTTCGAAGTGACCCCATTAATTAATGTTCCTTGGAACATTAATAAACATTTCTCTAAATTTATTTCTTTTTTTTTTTAAAGATTTTATTTATTTATGATAGTCACACACAGAGAGAGAGAGAGAGGCAGAGACACAGGCAGAGGGAGAAGCAGGCTCCATGCAGGGAGCCCGATGTGGGATTCAATCCCGGGTCTCCAGGATCGCGCCCTGGGCCAAAGGCAGGCGCCAAACCGCTGCGCCACCCAGGGATCCCTCTAAATTTATTTCTTAAGTCATAGTTTAACATTCCACTCCCTGCTTAGAAGCCATCAATGGATTTCAATAAATCTTTGGTGTTTTCCTTTTTTTGTCCAAAAAAAAAAATCTCATCTTTAAAATCCTCCCCAATGCAGCCTGCTCTAGTAATTAGTATTGTCTTCACTCTTTCCCAGTGCAGATCCTTTAGTTTAGCTGGGTCAGACATATCCTTGGTTCCTGAACACAGCACACTCACTTTTCTACTATAATTCTCACCTCTTCTTGGACTCTGCATTGCCACACACTATGTAGGCTAGCCATTTGGGTTCTCCAATCCCAGTAATTTCACAAAGCCTTTCTGATCTCAATTTAATTTTTTCTTTATAAAATATGAGCACCTAACCCTACTAGACAGTGGCTCACATGCTGCTTTGACCATCAGGAATTATGCTGATGTGTTCATACGTTATACAGAAAATCCAAATTCCTGAGGTAAACAACTGTATCTTGTGTTAGTTTTATAGTACTTTTAAAGCCTGGCTAAATGTCTACTCAAAAAAATGTACGAATTAATATGTTCAATTTTCTAAGAGTATAGAGATTTTATAGAGACTGGTAGAAACTGCAAGTTTTAAAACATGAGGTTGAACACAGCACATGAAATTTTAGGGGGCGACAATAAGACATAGGTTTGAGTAATTGTTTTAGATATGACTTCACAGGCTGAGTCACATGTTCTTGGATAGACTATTTTTATTCATTATACAAACAACGTGATATTGGTGTGATATATTTGGGAATAATTGCATGTTTGTATGAAATTTAAATATCAACAATCCAGAATAAAAGGGGCAAAACACATAGCTGGGTAAGGCATCTGTGAGTTTTTAAACCAAGGAAGATATTGGAAAAAAAGGAAAGAAAGAAATTGACAAGAAGAGGAGATAGAAATACAAGGAGGTATAGAAAAGCTGAAACAACTAATTTGTCAATTGTGACTCATAGAAGAGATTTCTGACATAGGGAAATAGTTAATAAATGTTAGTTTTGCCCTCAGGATACTCCAGCATAATATCTCTGAGAACAGCAATTCATTTCTTAATTTTGAAGAAAAGATCCTGAGAACTCTGATAAACTGTAAAAGGATCTAACTGCATAATCTAGAATGAGTGACAGGCAATTAGGTGTTCCCCATTGGCCTTTACCATACCTGGGAGTAAGATGTGTGTAATCATTAGTTAATATGCACTTAGTGATACAGTTAAGGTTAAACATGTCTAAAAGTAAAATAAAGGTACTTAGAATGACTATCTTACTTTATTCCAGAAAGAAAGTTACTCACAGGCTACCAGTATAAGAAAACTATTTCTCAAAATTGGTGGATCAATTACCATGATGAATCTCTCTCTCTCTCTCTCTCTCCCTCTCTCTCTCTAATAACACTCAGTTTTTATTCATACGAGGAACATGTAAGAATTTGGTGAATGGAATATATACCAGTACAAGAAACCAGCTTTTTTTCAGAGAGCACTGAACAATGCCTTTTATATTTTTCTGTAATTCTTTCTATGCTAGTCGAATGGGCCAATAAATACTCTGAAGATTTATAGTGGATGGTGACTATTTTCCAGTTTTGTTTTGTTTTACTTACCCATAGCATAACTGGTGCTACGAGCAAATTGGTTTCTTCATAGTCTTGGGCCTCAATGTCAGTATTAATTTAGTTGGCTTACTCTTTTAAAGAATGAAGTCATTCCTTTGTCAAATAAAAGAAACAAGTAGAAAAACCAAACTGCCAAAGGAAAATTGTAATTTCTTAAAGTGGATAAAGAGAAACTGCTTTATAAGAATGGGAGGTTTTCCAAAATGTAAAAGTATAAAACTAGTTGGGAAATAAATAAAACAAAGCAACACCATCCTCAGGATAATAATTATCTCTGTGCAAGGAAAGACTAGGATTAGGAGAAAGGGGAAAGAAAGAAACTCCAAGCACACATACATCAATTTAAATTCTTGGAAGATTTAAAAATGCTTACACTTCACCATGTGCTTCATACTTCTGAAGAACATGTTGTAGGTAACTTGATCATATAAATATCTACCACATACCCATGCATACACAAACGCACACATTGAATTGTATATGTAAACATACAGAACACTGTTAAATGAATAAGTAAACAAACGACAGAAATTTTAAGATTTTGTATTTATTCATAAGATACCGATAGAGAGGCAGAGACACAGACAGAGGGAGGAACAGGCTCCTCACAGGGAGCCAGATGCGGGACTCGATCCCCAGACCAGGATCACACCCTGAGCCAAAGGCAGGCAGATGCTCAATCGCTGAGTCACCCAGAGGTCCCTAAAGTACAGAAATTCTTAGCATTCAGCAATTTTATCTGTGATTCCTCTGTATTGATGATCTGGTTCACTCAGTCCAAGTGGCTGAACAGTAGTACTCCATTATATGATGATACATTTATGTGTGTACACATCTAGTCAAACTTTCTAGAGGCTTACCTAGTTTATTAGCTTTCAAAGAAATTGATTTTTTAAATCATCTCCATAAATGTTTTTCCCAGGCTTATTAATTTGTGTTTTGTTTTTATAATTCTGTTGCTTCAACTTTCTTACTCCTTTGATTTCTTCATCTAGCTTCTTGGATTAAATGCTAGCTAATTGTAGTAAATATATTTAAGACTATTCATAACTTCTAAGTATTGCTTTAGCTATACCTCACAAATTTATTTTTCATATTTTAGTTTGTTGATAAAACCATTACAGTTTATGATTTTCCTTGTGAAGTCTTTTTTAACCTAGTCATTATTTAAGCTTTTGGGTTTTTTTTTTTTCAGATTTTCTAACCTGTAGGATTTTAATTACTAGCTGTAATAGTTAATTTCTAATTAAACTGCACTGTAATCAGATAATATGGTTTGAATAACTATGACTCTTTGTGACTGAGAGTGTACAGTTAATTTTATAAATATTTAAAATGTTGCATGCATGCTTTAGGAGAATGTGTATTCTCTGTTGTATTCTCTTTTGAGTGCAGGGATATGGAAACTCACAATTATGTCATACGTGTTACTCAAATTCTCTATATATTCTCCAAATGTGCAGTTTCTGAGAGAGGTGTTAAATTTTGCCATTATGCTTCTGTGAGCTTTTTTTAAAATTTTTATTTATTTGTGATAATCACAGAGAGAGAGAGAGAGAGAGAGAGGCAGAGACATAGGCAGAGGGAGAAGCAGGCTCCATGCACCGGGAGCCCAATGTGGGACTCGATCCCGGGTCTCCAGGATCGCGCCCTGGGCCAAAGGCAGGCGCCAAACCACTGTGCCCCCCAGGGATCCCTCTGTGAGCTTTTCACTTTTATTTTGTAATTCTGAGTTTTCGTAGTTGCTGGCTTTTGGTGTTTTATGGTTTAAGTCTATATTATTAGGCACATACAAATTTATAATTTCTATAGCCTTTTCATGAATTATAAATTATAACTTATTTGCTTTATTCGCATTAATGCTTCAACTTCATACTCGCCTTTGACAGATATTGTTGCACTAGCTTTTTTTTTTGGTTCATATATGCTTAGTCTATTTCTTTTTTTTCTTTTTATATTTTCTGTTTTAGGTTGTGTGTGTAGATGTGTCCCCTGTAAGCAGCATATAACTGATTTTTTATATCCACACTGATAATTTCTGATATTTATTAAAGCGATTTAATCTATTACATTTATTGTCATTATAGTGTATTTCGAGTTATACTGACAAACCATATTTTGTATTTTTATTTCATCAAAGATTTCTCCTGGTTCCTTTTTTCTTTTTTCCTAAGTTTTGTTAGATTCATAAATCATATTTTTGTATCCTCTGTGTCAATTTTTATTTATATTAGAATTTCTTAGCTATTATGTCTTTGACCACTTTTTCCAATATTCCTCTATTATCTCTTACTAGAATCCATTAAAATTTTATGAAACAATGATTCTCAAAGAACACTCGATACGAACAACCTTTTCACTTTTCCTCTTTGTACTGCATCCTGGGTAAAATTCTCAGTTCTTTTTTCCAGTTTAATTCCTTAACCTTGGTCATTCTAGAGTCTATTCTCTTACTTTCATATTTTTTCTTTTATTTTTTCTTTTTTCCACACCTATATGTTTTCTGGGATTACTAATCAGATCTTTTTCCTATTCATACAATTTTATATTTTTTCAATAAAGATCATTTCAGGGGCACATGAGTAGCTCAGTCGGTTGAGTATACAATTCTTGATTTCAGCTCAGGTCATGAGATGGAGCCCCCACATGGGGCTCCTCACTGGGCGGGGAGTCTGCTTGAGATACCTTCTCTCCTTCTCTCCTTCCCTGCTCTCTCTCGCTCATGTGCTCTCTCTTCATTAAATAAAAATCTTTAAAAAGATCATTTCATTCATTTTCCCCTCTGATTTTGGTACCAAGAAGTAGATCTTACTGTGACAAATACCTAAAAATGCCAAAGCAGCTTTAGAACCGGGTAAGGGGGAAGGATGTAGAAGTTTGGAGGGCCACACTGGGAAAAGCCCACATTGCTGTGAAGGAACTATTGGTAGAAATAATAGATGTTGAAGGCGATTCTGGTAAGAGTTCAGAAATAAAAGCAAGAGCTTCAGAGATAGACTCTATCTTCTTAGAGAATACATAACTAATCAGAAACAGATTGTTCGAAATATGGATGTTGAAGATTTTTCTGTGAGATCTCAGATGGAAATAAGGAACGTGTTATTGGAAACCATAAAAAAGGAGAACCTTGTCATGAAATGGCAAAAACTTGTCTTAATGAGTGTTCCAGTATTTTGTGGAAGTTTGAACTTGGAACAATAAAATCGGATATTTATCTGAGTAGATTGCTCAGGAAAGTTTTAAAGGAGCTTGTTTCCTCCTGACTCCTTATACTAAAATGCAAGAAGATAGAAATGAGTTGAAGAAGGTATTAAGCACAGAGAAGTCAGGACTCAAAGATGTGGAAAATTCTCAAGTTTCCTAATTTCTCAGTTTGTCATTTCTGCTCTAGCACTTGTGCTCATGCTCTTGCTACCCCTAGACAGTTCCCTTCTTGTCCTCTTCCCATCCATGTCCGACCTATAGAGTCAGCTTCCCAACAAAGTCTGTCTTGATTTGATCAGCCATGTTGGCATTTTCTCTTGTGAATTTCTGTAGCCTTATAATCATTTTCCTGTGATTTTTGTGACATGTAGTCTTTAAGGCACGTTTCATTTTTTAATTTTACATTTTCTGAAATTGAAATTTCAATTTTACTCTTTTGTCTGTGTATATATCTATATCTTTTTCAGCAATTCTCTGTTTACCCATCAAATGCTTTTTATGGATAACACATATGTAATCCACGGGTTCTAGAATATGAGGAAATAGAAAATGTGACTTCTGAATGGTTCTCAGGTGGTTCTCCATGGCACGTACCAGAGCAGGGCTAGAGCAGTGGGAAATTTAAGCAAACCAGTGGAGCCTTGCTCTGGTCACTCCACAGCCTTGAACAAGCAGCTCAACGCTTTTTTTATACTTTTTGCTTTATTATTTTATTTTTGGGTCTGAGCAAAAAGTTTCGTGAACCCAAAAATATTGGTATAAATGTGTAGTATGTTTTAGCTTTGTCTCTCTTAGGAGAACACAGGCTTCTGCACCCAAAGAGACTGGCACAGTTATGTCTAGATAATTGGGTCAGCTTATTCTTGATTGGTTTGTGTGCAAACATGCAGACTACATCCATAGTCATCACTCCTCTTAATCTTTCAAACATCTCTGAGCCAATCTCCTAAATGTTAGTTCCCTTCTAACATTTTCCTTAAAAAAATGGTGCCTCAGTCCTCCCAGAATGAACACAAATTTTATAGCATTAATAGTTCTTTGCAGACAGCAAATTTTAGATTTCTTTCCAAAGCACATGAATGGATTTTAAGAAAATCTGTAAATGGCTATAATTTAAGAAGAAAATATTATCCTTAAGAGAACATTATAAATTGGAGGGAAAAACAACCACAACTTTTATCTAGAAACTTGTTATCTTCTACCTCTGCCCCTTCTCCTGCATGCTCTCAATCAATCAATCAATAAAATCTTTATTTCAAAACAGGAAATGGGCTCACACAATTGTGGAGTCTGGCAAGTCTCAAATCTTTGTGTATTGTGAAAGAGAGTGGTCTAGTTTCATTCTTCTGCATGTGGATGTCCAATTTTCCCAGCACCATTTATTGAAGAGACTGTCTTTCTTCCAATGGATAGTCTTTCCTAATTTATCGAATATTAGTTGGCCATAAAGTTCAGGGTCCACTTCTGGGTTCTCTATTCTGTTCCATTGAACTATGTATCCGGTTTTTTTTTATGTGTCTGCTTTTGTGCCGATACCACACTGTCTTGATGACCACAGCTTTGTAGTACAACCTGAAATCTGGCATTGTGATGCCCCCAGATATGTTTTTTTTTAAATTCCCCTGGCTATTCAGGGCCTTTTCTGATTCCACACAAATCATAAAATAATTTGTTTTAACTCTCTGAAAACAATCCATGGTATTTTGATAGGGATTGCATTAAACGTGTAAATTGCCCTGGGTAACATTGACATTTTCACAATCTTAATTCTGCCAATCCATGAGCATGGAATATTTTTCCATCTCTTTGTGTCTTCCTCAATTTCTTTCAGAAGCGTTCTATAGTTTTTAGGGTATAGATCCTTTACCTCTTTGGTTAGGTTTATTCCTAGGTATCTGATGCTTTTGGGTGCAATTGTAAATGGGATTGACTCCTTAATTTCTCTTTCTTCAGTCTCATTGTTAGTGTATAGAAATGCCATTGATTTCTGGGCATTGATTTTGTATCCTGCCACACTACCCAATTGCTGTATGAGATCTAGCAATCTTGGGGTGGAGGCTTTTGGGTTTTCTATGTAGAGTATGATGTCATCGGCAAAGAGGGAGAGTTTGACTTCTTCTTTGCCAATTTGAATGCCTTTAATGTCTTTTTGTTGTCTGATTGCTGAGGCTAGGACTTCCAGTACTATGTTGAATAGCAGTGGTGAGAGTGGACATCCCTGTCTGGTTCCGGATCTTAGGGGAAAGGCTCCCAGTGCCTCCCCATGGAGAATGATATTTGCTGTGGGCTTTTCGTAAATGGCTTTTAAGATGTCGAGGAAATTTCCCTCTATCCCTACACTCTGAAGAGTTTTGATCAGGAATGGATGCTGTATTTTGTCAAATGCTTTCTCTGCATCTAATGAGAGGATCCTATGGTTCTTGGTTTTTCTCTTGCTGATATGATGAATCACATTGTTTGTTTTACGAGTGTTGAACCAGCCTTGCGTCCCGGGGATAAATCCTACTTGGTCGTGGTGAATAATTTTCTTAATGTGCTGTTGGATCCTATTGGCTAGCATCTTGTTGAGAATTTTTGCATCCATGTTCATCAGGGATATTGGTCTGTAATTCTCCTTTTTGGTGGGGTCTTTTCTGGTTTTGGAATTAAGGTGATGCTGGCCTCATAGAACGAACTTGGAAGTACTCCATCTCTTTCTATCTTTCCAAACAGCTTTAGTAGAATAGGTATGATTTCTTCTTTAAACATTTGATAGAATTCCCCTGGGAAGCCATCTGGCCCTGGACTCTTGTGTCTTGGGAGGTTTTTTTCCATGTCTTTGTGTCTTCCTCAATTTCTTTCAGAAGTGTTCTATAGTTTTTAGGGTATAGATCCTTTACCTCTTTGGGTAGGTTTCTTCCTAGGTATCTTATGCTTTTGGGTGCAATTGTAAATGGGATTGACTCCTTAATTTCTCTTTCTTCAGTCTCATTGTTAGTGTATAGAAATGTCATTGATTTCTGGGCATTGATTTTGTATCCTGTCACGCTGCCAAATTGCTGTATGAGTTCTAGCAATCTTGGGGTGGAGGCGTGTGGGAAATATCAGAAAGTGAGACAGAACATAAAGACTCCTAACTCTGGGAAACGAACTAGGGGTGGTGGAAGGGGAGGTGGGCGGGGGTTGCTGGTGAATGTGTGATGGGCACTGAGGGGGGCACCTGACGGGATGAGCACTGGCTGTTATTCTGTATGTTGGTAAATTGAACACCAATAAAAAATACATTTATTATAAAAATAAAAAAAATTAAAAAAAAACTTCTGATGTAAAATAGAGCAAAAATGCTCTGGGAACACAATATGCTCTCTAATCGCTTGTCTATAAAATAGCCACTGTGTTCTCTGTGACATAATCTTATTCTAAAGTTTCTTGGCCTGTCGAGATTGATAATTTACCTAAGTAAAATAGTTGAGGTATACTTTTTTTTTTCCTGTGAAGAGTACCTGTTTCCTAGGATCAAATCACATGTTTTCTGTGTAACAGAGTTTTCTTTTTATTCTCTTGTCTTTTCTGTTGACTTTTTTCCATGTCAGATTTTTTTTTAAATTTTTTTTTAATTCTTATTTATTTATGATAGGCACACAGTGAGAGAGAGAGAGGCAGAGACACAGGCAGAGGGAGAAGCAGGCTCCATGCACTGGAAGCCTGACGTGGGATTTGATCCTGGGTCTCCAGGATCGCGCCCTGGGCCAAAGGCAGGCGCTAAACCGCTGCACCACCCAGGGATCCCAGATTTTTTTTTTGTAAGATACTTTAAAGATTACTGTCTTTGCCTGAGCCCCTCAGAGAAAGATAGCATATATGTTAGTGATTTGTGATTGTTGTTTTTTATTTATGGACTTAGTTTTTTGCCTAATATAGTGTCCCATTCCTAGGAATCCTATTAAATTGTTTCCTTGCTGTGTGTCTGATTATTAGCTGTTATTAAAACCACCAGAGACCATTTTAGTGGCACCTGGATGGCTCAGTTGGTTAAGCATTTGACTCCTGATTTCACCTCAGGTCATAATCTCATGGATTGTGGGATCCAGCCCTGAGTAGGATTCCACACTCAGCAGGGAATCTGCTTCTCTCCTTCTTGCTCTCCCTCTTCCCCTCCATTTTTTCTCTCTCACAAATAAATAAATAAATCTTTTTTAAAAGGAAAGAAAAGAAACATTTACATTTGTTTGAAACTTCACTTTTTAATACGACCTGATGAATGTGCCATAAATATGAAATTAACTTATTTTGCACAGTTCACTCTTTTGAATACACCTGTCATTTTTCTGCTTCACATAAATATCCTTGATTAAAAGTTGCTTTATTTTTACCAAGGGAATAATTTAAAAAGTATTATTTTGCTTAAGTCATTGTATCAGCCAACTTTTGCCAAGAAGACTGCTCAAACAAATAACCTTAAAGTCTTAGTGGTTTATAGCAACAAAGATTTAGCTCTTGTCCATGCAAGTGTGGGGTACAGGAGGCTGTGCCTCTTTCCAGCATTTGGTTCCACTTGATGTGTAAAGGAACAACACTTACAAGAGACATGCATTTTTCTGGCAGAAGGGAAAGAACAGTCACCCAAACATGACGACTCTTGAAGCATTCTCTTGGACATGATTCACTTTGCTTCCAGGCACATTTCATGTGCCAATACAAGTCACTTGGTCGAGCCTGATATAGTACACACCTCCTACACACACACACACACCACTCTGGGCTAGATCACAACTTGGTACAGTCCCCCCTCCTGGGTTGGGAGTAAATAAATAGGAATGCAATGCTCTGTTACAGTTAGGTCTTTCTTATTTTTTACTAATAAACTTATTTTTTATTGGTGTTCAATTTGCCAACATACAGAATAACATCCAGTGTTCATTTTAAAGATTTTTTCTATTGTTAGGGGAGTATTAATGATATATTTTGTGAATTTTACTGTGGAAATAATTTTTTCCTGATATTTTTCAGCTTTATATTTTGAACTCTGTAGAACTGATGTTAATATACAGGTTGAGGTTGAATTAGGATTTTTGTAAGGAAGAATTAAGTGAAAGGATATTACATATGGAATTCTTACTTCCTACTTCATTATATTTTATTTTCTCCACTGTATAACTTGTCTCCTACTTCTATTGATAATTGAGTAGGAGTTCAAACTTTCCTCATCCATACTGCTATAGTTTCAGTTTGTAACTTTAGGAATTTTGAAGATTATTTCCTACTCTATTGATTAGTCATTAGTCAATTTGGCTGGATAATCTGACACTATCTTCTACCGTTTCAATACACTAAATTATGCCTTTGCCAATTTCATAGTCATATGTTTTTTTTTACAGCACCCACATGTGGACAGCATTCTGCCAACAAGTAAAGAGAAATCAAGTTAAGTCACAGACAGGTGCAGCTGAAATACCAAATCACCCATTGCCTTTTCTAGAGTTATATTTACTTGTGCACAGTGGGGACTATATTTCCTTACAAAACAAGAGATAGTTACATTTGCTGTTTTGAAATAGCAGAACTGAACCTCAAATGCATGAGATCATGAAATCTTAGTGGGGTATGGTACTTGAAAAGGGACAGTGGGCAAGTTGTCAGAGAAAGTGGAGATTTGTGAGTGATGCTGGATGTTGGAAGGAGATAGGAAATTTGAAAAGTAGATACATCTAGATATCCAGGAGTAAATGTTTTGTGATAGTGATAGAATCAGAAAGAATTAGACTGGAAGGCATTGTGAGTTTATTTGGTCTTAGCTATTGCCACAATACAGAAGCAGTTCCATTGGTAAAAGCTTATCAAATGGTGGCTTACATGATCCTGTGTAATTTCAGAGAAGTCCCCTCCCCCAATCTTCCAAGATTGTGTATTCCACTTTTTCACTGTCATACCCCACTTAAGTGTTTTTCTTAATTCCATACCAACTGTCCTTTTCATAGGGTGAGGTCTGAGAGGGGCAGCAATGATCACATCATCCTGTATATGCATTTCTCTTTAACTTCATTAAAGCTCTTGGGAAAGATGTTATTTCACCTGTGATTGAATCTACTTCTGAAAGGGATGAGATTATAAAGTCTACCTACACTATTTTACAGATTAAGTGAAAGAGTTTCAAAGATGATGAGACTCACCCAAGGTGAAATGGCCCACATGGGAAATCCAAAGCCAGAAGAACAATCTTGTCTCCTAATTAAGTGTTCTTACTTTGTATATGACATATAAGTGGCTATTTCATGAGTATATTAATATCAGATGTACATAACAGAATATAAGTTTTTTTCCTGCTCATAAGATTGAGGTAGCATAGTAAATAATAGGTGTCTGGCCAAAGAAAGGAAATTATTTTGTGAGTCATTGAAAATTAAGCAGAAGAAATAAAAGAAATATATGAGGACAAATTCCCTTTAGCCCTTAAATGCATTGGGTTGTTTTAGCCTCCTTTAAGAAATGTTTTATCCAGGAAAATTGAAAGCTATATAGATGAACTCATTCTATTTCACTCCTGAGTTCACTATGCCAGTTCTTCTCATGGTTCTAGTTCTAGACTGGCTCTAGGATTTGGTAAGTGTGAGCTTTACAATTGTTTATCATCGCTTAGTCTCAATTCCCCCATCGGTAAAATGTGCACAGCTTGGAGGTGTTCTTCTGGGAGATGGACCCAGATTTTTTTGGATTTTTTAATCCAGAATTACTCTTTTAGGTAGGTGCTATTGATCCTATTTTGTAGATAAGGTAATAAATGAAGTTAAGATAACCTTTCCTGAGGATACATTGCTAATAAGTTGTATACCAGAATCCCAAGTCAGGTCTGTCTGATTCCAAGGCAGAGTCTCTCCACCCAGTGTACTTGGAAATGCACTTGACATTTTCATCCATCTCTCAGAAGGTGAAAATCTGATAAAGTACGTGATATTTTTAGAAAATTGCCAAGTGCTATATTGATGTGAGGTATTGTTGTTTCTTTTATGTGTTCTTAGCCACTTATTGGAAAATAGCAGTACGATCCAAGGCATAAATAAGTTTTATATTTTCTGCTTTACGGATGAGGAAATTGAGGCCCATGGGATAAGGAAGGATATCTACATAGGCAGAAAGTAGCAGAGTAGTGTCAGTTCCTAGTCTAGTTCTAAAGCCCATCATCCAGTCTCTCTCCTTATTCCTCTCTAGACCTGAGTTTTTATTCTGGCATAGGGGCTGATTCCATCACTATGTACTGATCCTGTGTTGGAACTTCCCAATCAGCTAAGACACTCTAGCAAGGTAAGAGTAGGTTACTAGTATGGAAAGAGGTAATGACATTGACGATAGTATTTTTTAAAGACTATATGCATACAGGTAATCATTCAAACTTCATAACAGTTGGATATAACACTATATGGTGGCCCTTCCATACTTTATGAATTCAGAAACGGTCATCGTGGTGCATTAGGATTTTGGCAGAGCACCCGCCTCAAGAGAATACTCTGTAGCAGCTCTACCATAAGGCACTATCTCCAATTTTCCTGTTGAATCATTCCAGCCAGGTTACTTACTACATTTTTCTGGGCTTGTTCATCTTCATTTCCTAAGTTTGTTAAAAAAAAACCCTAACAATTAGGATATTCAGAGAAGCTCTTGTATGTGTAAATTTGCCTGTAAATCTGAATTCTGTATGAGATGTTACTACCAAAATGATGAATCTAATAAAACTGTAAGCCACCATGATTTTTTTGTGTCATTCAGAGAAACAGATCAACATTCTCCTGTACTTTACTTATTTGAATAGATTATCAGTCCAAAGGAAGAGCTTTGCAAGTAGTTTGTTACTAAAATGATTTATTTTTTGGTTGGGAATTATAAATGACTCTGTGTAGATTTGTTGAAGAATAGTAGTTAATTTTAAAAATGGCTGAATTTGGGTTATCCGGGTGGCTCATTTGGTTAAGCTTCTGCCTTCAACTCAGGTCAAGATCCCAAGGTCCTGGGATCAAACAACACATGAGTTCTCTGCTCAACAGGGAGTCTGCTTCTCCTTCTCCCTCTGCTCACCCCCAGCTCATGCTTGTTCTCTCTTGTTCTTTCCATGTCAAATAAATAAATAAAATCTTTTTTTAAAAATGAGTTGATTAATATTCTTTGGCACATGAGTGAAGGACCACATGAAAATATGTTGAAATATACAGAGAAGATATAGATTCAAAGCAAAAATCTGTAGTTAGTGTTTTATTTTGAACCTTAAGAAGAATTATTATTATTTTTCAACAGGAAATTTTCCTTTCTCTCTTTGTTAAAGATTTTACTTACTTATTCATGAGAGACACACAGAGAGAGGCAGAGACATAGGCAGAGGGAGAAACCGGCTCCATGCAGAGAGCCCAATGCAGGAGTCAATCCCAGGACTCCAGGATCATGCCCTAAGCTAAAGACAGACACTCAACCACTGCTGAGCCACCCAGGCATCCCAAGAATTATCATTAAATAGAGTAACATCTGTGAATGCTTGAGGGAAAACTGTAGTACCCTGGACTCACCCTTAAACCTTTTACTCTCATACTGCATGTACATTCTGTCAGGAAATAGCATCTGCTTTCTCTTCAGATCATACTGATTACTTCTCCCCATCTCCACTATTCCCCTGTCATAATATTCCCAAGTCATCACTATCTGTGACCTGGCTTATTGTAATAGCCTACTACCAAAGTCAAGTAAAGGAAAATATCAGTAAACTTTTATTTATTTATTTATTTATTTATTTATTTATTTATTTATTTATTTAGGAAACTTTTATTAATAAGTGTTTTTCTTCTATAGACACAAGCATTTTAATATGCTTTTTTTACTATTCATTATTTGTCAAATGTTGAGCAACTGTATGAGTACAGCTACTACTGTGGGCAACACATGGTAATTCTTGTTTGTTGCCTTGAGGAAATTATCTTTGGGAAAATGATATAAACACATATTAGAATCTCACTGATCATATGAATTAAATGACAAAAAAACACTGAAATGGATTATAAGTAACCAATAAAATTAAGACATTTTATATAGAAAAACTCCTGGAACCTACATGCATTTAGTAGATTA
This sequence comes from Canis lupus baileyi, assembly GCF_048164855.1. NCBI lineage: Eukaryota > Metazoa > Chordata > Mammalia > Carnivora > Canidae > Canis > Canis lupus. Next base: position 24,419,498 of record NC_132857.1, on the reverse strand, counting down.
GATATGGAGAAGGATACAAATGAACTGTGCCTCAGATGATGATGATGAAGCATTGTAAGAGAGGCCAGGTGGCATCTTTGCAGTTGTACTAAGGCAGGAACGAGTCCAGTGTTTTTGAGACGAAGTATACCAATTGGACTGAAAAATAAGATGTAGGTTCTTTTGAAGGATATTTGAAGATGAGAGGACAAACTGAGTTCAGATTATGGGAGTCTATTTGATAAGCTGTTGAAGCCATATTTGGGTTATGGCTGGTTCTGCCTATTGAGAGTCCTGAGCTGGGACTAGAGATTGGGGGATGCACCCAGTAAATATTATTGGTAGGAAATCATAAGTAGAGTTAAGAATGTGGTTTTGGAGAACATGATGGGTATAATTAGGGTGACCAAAAATTCTGTTTTGCTCAGAACTCTTTTTAGTTTTAACTCTGAAAGCCCCATGATCTGGGAAACTCTTCAGTTGCAGACAAAGCAGATGGCTGGTCACTTTAGATATAGTTCAGACAAGTGGTTGGGATCAGAGGTTCAAACCAGAGTGATGCATTAGTATGTTAACAAGTGAACAGTGCGTGACAACAGAAATCCAAAGCAATTCAGAGCTCTGGGAGGCAGTCGGTGGAATTGAATTATATTTTGGCTGAGATCAATTTGGCCAAATGAAATTTAGTCAAAAGCAGCATTGTCAGAGCAACTTTATTTGACAGTTGGGTTGAAATAAATTTGAAAATAAAATGAATATTTTAACCACAGGCTTTCAAGCTTTACATAATACTACTACTACTACTACTACTACTACTAATAATAATAATAATTAGTAATAATAATAGCGACTACCATTCACAAATGCTCATGTGCCAAGCACCTTATTCCTTAAAATCAGTCTATGAGATAAGCACTGTTATTTTCTCCATCTTGCAAATGAAGAAACTGGTGGTTTGAGAGATGAAGCTGTTTGCAGTTACACAGCCAATTAATCATAGAAAGAGACATTGAACCCTAGTCCACCCAAAGCCTGTGCTGTTTAGTCACTAAGTGGTACCACTGCTCGGCATCAAGTTTATTTATTTATCAAGGTCTGTTTATTATTTATTATTTTTTTACTGCAAAAATAACACATGTTAATTCTAGAAAAATTATAACATATGGACTAACAGAAGAACATGGTAAAATATGTACAATTGCTTTTACTTAGAAATAGGCTCTGCTATTTGCAAATGACATATCAGATAAAGGACTAGTATCTAAGATCTATAAATAACTTAGTAAACTCAACACCCAAGAAACAAAAAATCCAATCATGAAATGGGTAGAAGACATGAACAGAAATTTCACCAAAGAAGACATACACATGGCCAAAAAGCACATGAGAAAATGCTCCGCATCATTTGCCATCAGGGAAATACAAATCAAAACCACAATGAAATACCACCTCACACCAGTGAGAATGGTGAAAATCAACAAGGCAAGAAACAACAAATGTTGGAGCGGATGAGGAAAAAGGGGAATCCTCTCTTTTTTTTTTAATTTTATTTATTCATGGGAGATACAGAAAGAGGCAGAGACGTAAGCAGAGGGAGAAATAGGCTCAATGCAGGGAGCCTGATATGAGACTCATCCCAGGACCTTGGGATCATGCCCTGAGCCAAAAGCAGACGCTCAACCACTGACCCACCCAGACATCCCTAAAAGGGGAATCCTCTTACACTGTTGGTGGGAATGCAAGCTGGTACAGCCACTCTGGAAAACAGTGTGGAGGTTCCTCAAAAAGTTAAAAATAGAGCTACCCTATAACCCAACAATTGCACTACTGGGTATTTATCCCAAAAATACAGATGCAGTGAAATGCTGGGACACCTGTACCCCAATGTTTATAGCAGGAATGTCCACAATAGCCAAACTGTGGAAAGAGCCATGGTGTCCTTCGACAGATGAATGGATAAAGAAGATGTATATATAGAGAATGGAATATTACTCCGCCATCAGAAAGGACAAATACCCACCATTTGCTTTGATGTGGATGACACTGGAGGGTATTATGCTGAGTGAAGTAAGTCAATCGGAGGAGGACAACCATTATATGGTTTCACTCATATGGGGAATATCAGAAATAATGAAAGGGATTATAAGAGAAAGGAGGGGACCTGAGTGGGAAAATTTAGAGAGGGGGACAAACCATGAGAGACTCCTAACCCTGGGAAATGAACAAAGTGTTGTGGAAGGGGAGACGGGGAGGAGGCTGGGGTAACTGGGTGATGGGCACTGAGGAGGGCACTTGATGGGATGAGCACTGGGTGTTATACTGTATGTCCGCAAATCGAACTTCAATAAAGCAAACAAGCAAGGTCTGTTAACGTGTTTGATATCTTTTTCTTTTGGGAGCACATTGATAGGTATATATCTATACACACTGAGATATATATGTATATATATAGCACAATGATATACATGACATACATATATATTTTTTCCTCTAAAATTACATTTGAGGCTCTCGGAGGGGGCAGGAGATTCCAGTTACACACCCGCCAGGCTCCCAGCCCCCCACTCTTCTTGGCCATTTTGGGAAAATAAGGCTCAGAGTCGTCTGAGGTCAGAAGAAAGGGGTGCCAGCCTCACCCACAGCAGAGAAGAGAGGACAGAAGGATCTGAGATCCCTCTGAGGGCCAGGCCTGGGGCAACGGGTAGGGGCACCAGTTTTGCTGGGTTTCCAGTTTGAAAGGCAAGGGGCTCACCACCACGCCAGAGCCCGCCTGGAGAAGACAGATATTAGTAGAAGGGTGTGGGCAGGGCGGGGCTGGGGCGCTGGGCAGCGGCCAGTACTCTCAGAGCTGGCTGGCTCGATGTCTCAGCGCAGGCCTTCAGGACCCCTGCATGGCCCCCCTTCAGGTAGCGCCCACTAACCTTGATGGCCACTTTGTTGTAGTCACAGAATTTGAAGAAGTCCACGGGGGTGTCGCTGCTGCTGGCGACCGATGAGTCACTTGCCTGTGGAGTCTTTGATGTTGTAGGCACCATCATTGAACTCCAGCTGGAGGACATCGTAGCTGGAGCGGTTGGCATCCAGGGTGCCCATGACGGCAACCAATGAAGCCATGCTCTCCACGGAACACGATGACGGGACGGTTGATGAGCTTCATGAGGAAAAGCTCCGATCCCCTGCTCTCTCCACCAAGGCAGCCAGCTGCCGTTCTTCTTGGCTGTCACAAACTTGCACGGACACACGCAGTGTGATCCGCCGATCACGCCACTCGATGTCAAAATAGCAGCTGGCATTCTTGGTGGAGGCAGTGGATTGCACGCCTCCCGTGGCTGTCAGCGTCCAGTACGTCCCCGTGTGAGAGCCTCTGTCCCCCACTTCCCAGGAACTGTACCATCGGACCCCTCCTGGTGCACCTTCCCTGTGTCTGGCGAAGGCCGCGGGAAGGAGGGGGTGCAGCCAGCAAGTGCCTGCTGCTTGCTCCTGTGCACCAAGCAGGCTCACCCTCCGCAGAGCCCGCTCTGGCCTGGGGCTCTGCTCTCTCTCCTTTCATCCAGGCCTGACTGGAATCAGAAAATGACCAAATCAGTATTTTTTTAAACGAAGCATTATTGCTGGAAGCACCCAGGCAAGCCTCGTGGTAGCCGTGAATGATTTTCAAGGGGTCCTGTGGGGGAATCTTGAAGCAGCATCTCCAGGAGTTGGTGCTCTCCTTGTCTGCTAGTTGGGGGGAGGTGCAGGATGTTCCCCTGAATCCAGAACCTGCCCCTACCTCCCCAGGAGGCTCTCGCTGGCCCCCTCCTTCCTGCCTGCCTATGCTTCTGTCCCCATCTGGTGGTGCTGAGCTCCCTCGCCACCTAAGCCAGAACCTCCCGGTGTGATCGGTGCTCCCTGTCCGACCAGACTCCTCGGGTCTCGGGGTGGGATGAAGCTAGGCGTCACCCTCCACCGGGAGCCCCATCGGGAAACCGCAGGCCCCTGGCTCCCAGCCCTGCCCCTGCCAGCCCCCCTACCAGTTCATCTCTGCCATGTATCTCACTCTGGGTGTCTTGGTCTTTTATGTTTTGTGTGATTTGTATAACTAAATGCCCATGATAGTAGCTTCAGACTGGAAAAGCAAAATAAAATAATGCGAGTGTATGCCCCCCCAAAAATTACATTTGATACTTTTTAAAACCATTTTTTAAGCATTTAATTTATTGCAACTTCTCTTGTTGGACATTTGGACTACTGCAGCTTTTTGATACTCCAAACAGCTTACAGTAAAAAGTAATTAGCTGAAAATGATATACAAATAAAGCAAAATGAATTAAGACTGAAATACAGGGGATCCCTGGGTGGCTCAGCAGTTTAGCGCACCCGACTTTGGCCCAGGGTGCAATCCTGAAGTCCCGGGATCGAGTCTCACGTCAGGCTCCCTGCATGGAACCTGCTTCTCCCTCTGCCTGTGTCTCTGCCTCTCAATGTCTATCGTGAATAAATAAATAAAATCTTTAAAAAAAAGACTGAAAAACAAAAAATTCAGAATGATGGATGATATAATGCAAGAGACAGATAACGTAAAACCACTTGTTCTATGTTGTATTCTGATTACCAACACAATGAAAACCACTGGTTGAAGAATATTTGCTTTTCGGGTGCCTGGGTGGCTCATTCCATAAAGCATGGGACTCTTGGTATTGGCTCAAGTAATGGTCTCAGGGTCGTGAGATTGGCCCCCCCTCCTATGGTGCTGCTAGCTCAGCGGGGAGTCTGCTTGAAGATGCCCTCCCTTCTGCCCTCTACTCCTTCTGACTCCCACTCATGCTCGCTTTCTCTCTCTTCCTCTAAAAGAAATAACTTTTTTAGAAAAAGAATATTTGCTTTTTGAAAGATCATGTCAGCCTTCTTTCAGCTAAGGCATTTTTATTTTTTTTATTTCTTAAAGATTTTATATATTTATTCATGAGAGACACAGAGAGAGAGGCAGAGACACAGGCAGAGGGAGAAGCAGGCTCCATGCAGGGAGCCGGATGTGGAGCTCGATCCTGGAACTCCGGGATCATGCCCTGAGCCAAAGGCAAATGCTCAACCACTGACCACCCAGGCGTCCCAGCTAAGGCACTTTTTAAAAAGACTTTATTTATTTGAGAGAGAGAGATTAAGCAGGGGGAGGAGCAGAATGGGGGAGGGGGTCAGCCTGACTCTGCTGAGCACAGAGCTTGACAGGAGAACCTAATCTCAGGACCCTGCGATTGTAACCTGAGTGCAAACCAAGAGTCTGATGTTCAACTGACTGAGCCACCCTGAGTGCCCCCAGCTCAAGCATTTTCAACAGAATCACCTGGAGCCCATAGCAGGAACCATAAGCAGGACCCCAGACTCCAGGCAGAGTTTAGGAAGGGGTTAACTCCTAAAATGTAAATGTAAAGGGTGACTTTCTCTAATGGAGGGAACTATGTTCGGGAGAATGAGCCACAAACCTGGTGACCAGAAACTGATAGCTAGAATAAGAGAGGTAAATGTCAGGATCAGAATACGAAAGTAGTCACCAGAGCTGGAATACCAGGGCAGAGCCATGCTAATGACAATGGGGAGTTGCTGAGTTCCCAGGAGATTGGGTCAATACCCTTTATTTTTTTCTGAAGATTGATTTATTTATTTATTTATTTATTATTTATTTATTTATTTATTTATTTATTTATTTATTTATTTATTTTAGACACAGAGAAAGAAAGAGAGCAAGGAGAGAGAGAGAGAGAGAGAGAGAGAGAGAGGCAGAGACACAGGCAGAGGGAGAAGCAGGCTTCATGCCAGGAGCCCGATGCGGAACTCGATCCTGGGATCATGCCCTGGGCCAAAGGCAGGTGCCAAACCGCGGAGCCACCCAGGGATCCTCAGGTCAACCCCCTTTAAATTCTTGCCAAAGGGCACAGAATTTGGCCTGGGGGTGAGTCTACACGTGAGGAATATTGCCCCAAGAGCTCAAAAGAGCTCCAGGATTAGGAATCTGGCAGGTTCTGACAATGGGAAATTTTGAAGGAGAACAATATAGTGAAGAGTTATTATGTGATTAAACTAGAGAAGTTTAGGGATATTTCTGAAAACTATTGTGGTAGTGAATGAAGGGGGAGATTTTGGGCAGTGGTAGGAATTATATTTAGAAAGGTACCTAGAGATTTCTATTAAATAAATAGAGTGGAGAAATACCTGTAATGACATTTCTCTTCTTACCATATCTTGGCAAACAGACAAAACATGTGGTTGGACCTTGGTGGCTATAATGCTATTATTACTCTAAGTTCAGGTTTTAACTGGTACATTAAAATTTTCTTTTGTTACGGAGCCCCTAAATAGGCATGCTGTGTCTGTCTTATGATTGCAGTTTAAGTTAATGTTACCATGTTTTTTTTTTTTTTAGGTGTTTTTTTTTATTTTTTTTTTAATTTATTTATGATAGGCACACAGTGAGAGAGAGAGAGAGAGAGAGAGGCAGAGACACAGGCAGAGGGAGAAGCAGGCTCCATGCACCGGGAGCCCGACGTGGGAATCAATCCTGGGTCTCCAGGATCGCGCCCTGGGCCAAAGGCAGGCGCCAAACCGCTGCGCCACCCAGGGATCCCTGTTACCATGTTTTAAAATTAAAACTTATTATCTTTTCTTGCTGCTATGAAGGCCATCAGGAATCTAATGATTAATATTCTGGAAAGACATTTCAATTGAATTTCTTGGGTATTGATCAGATAAGTATTAAGATTTATGATTGTCTTCTGAAATTTTCATTAGGTGAGTCCTTTGTTGCTTTGGGTAACTCTTAGGAAGTGGTTTCCAAACCCTGGAAATTACCACTTTGAGTTAATTTAGAAAGAGACGTCTCTTTTGCTGAGTGTGTTGTTTTTTGTGTATTTTTTTTGCACAAAAAAGTAACAATTGTATAGAAGTTAATTACCTTCTTAATTACAAATAACTTTATAGTTTCTGGAGGTTTGGAATTAAAACACTTCCAAGGATGTTTAACTATTAGAGGAACATCCGTTAATTAACTGTAGCTGATGGTTAGATTTGCTTCAGTGCTTTGAACTTTTGCATCAAGCCTTTCTTGCCCAGAAATGATGACTATGATCATCATTTCTGTCTCTTCCTGGAATTTTCTAATATATATTGTTTTAAAAATTACAACAATTCTGTTCATTGTAAAAACCAAAACAAAAAACCCTAAAATTGTATTGAATACAGACTACTTTTTCTCCCAGCCTCCAAATGATAACTGTTAAAAGTCTGATTCATATTTTTACAACTTTTCACAAGGATTCTGCTTATGTACACACACACACACACACACACACACACACACACTATACGTTCCTCTTCCTCCCCTCTCCCTTCTCCCACTCACCTTACCTCTTCCCCCTCCTCTGTCTCCTCCTCCTTCACAGGAGTGTGGAGTGTGGTGATAATGCCAAGGGAGAGAAGGCTTTGTTCTGTGTTCTCTCCCTTATTGAATCTCACTCCTTAGTGGAGCTTACTGTCCTTGTCCTTTCCTCCCCTTGCCTACCACCAAGGTTCAAAAAATTCAGGCTATGCTTTGCTTCTCTTTATCCTCAGCAGCCAGACAAGGAACTCCCAGAACAAATCCTCAACTATGTAAAAGACAGCCGTTCTGGGTGTTTCTCTTGGGGACAGCAAGCTAAGCAGCCCCAGTTCTGGCCTCCCTGGTGATTGGCTGAGGGTCCAGTGGGGTTTTGTGTACCAGTTCATTCCAAGTGTGAAGTTTCTCTGGGGTTTCCTTGGGAAGTAGGTTCTTCTTTGTAACATTTTTCTTGTGTCTGTTATGGGTTGAGATTTCTTCTGCAGTGGTTATCTATCATTTCAACCCTGATTTCTAATCTTCCAGACTTTTCTAAAATTTTTTCATGTGTTGATAATGGAGCTTCTTTTCTGCTCTCCTGTCATTTCTTTTTTTTTAATTTATGATAGTCACAGAGAGAGAGAGAGAGAGAGAGAGGCAGAGACACAGGAAGAGGGAGAAGCAGGCTCCATGCACCAGGAGCGTGATGTGGGATTCGATCCCGGGTCTCCAGGATCGCAACCCTGAGCCAAAGGCAGGCGCAAAACTGCTATGCCATCCAGGGATGCCTCTCCTGTCATTTAAGTGGAATGTAGGTACACATGATGATTCAGTCAATTCCTTGAACCTCTCAGGTGCCTGATCTTTTTTTCTCTTTCTGGACCAGGGTTTTGGAAATTCTTTTAAGGTTTGTTTGTAGTTCCCCTGTCTTATAACATGAAAGTTCTAGCTTAATTTAAATATTCCAGTTTAAACGTAATATTAATCATAATTAGATCACCGATACCATATTGTTCTCTAGATGCAGAAATGACACGATTACTTAATAAACTTCTTTTTGCTGCATTTACAGGCCTCCACAAGATGTTATTGCATTGGACAAATTAATGATGTGGAATTCACTCTTAGAAACTTAGATAATTAGCCTTTCCTTTGATATATATGAATGTCACTATTTGTAATATATATTTTATGTATATTTTATGTATATGTATTTTATTTGCCAGGTAACTGAATATTGTCAGTTTCCTTTTCAGTATCTACATCAGTTGGAAAAGTAAAAAAAAAAAACAAAAAAAACCATAGTAACTTTGAACTGGCACGTGGTACTCAATGTATCTTAAAATGATTTTTTCTTAATCACTATTAGAAACAAATGAATAGGGATCCCTGGGTGGCGCAGCAGTTTGGCGCCTGCCTTTGGCCCAGGGCGCGATCCTGGAGACACGGGATCGAATCCCACATCGGGCTCCTGGTGCATGGAGCCTGCTTCTCCTTCTGCCTGTGTCTCTGCCTCTCTCCCTCTCTCTGTGACTAAAATAAATAAATAAATAAATAAATAAATAAATAAATAAATAAATAAATAAATGAAACAAATGAATAGGGCACCCTGGGTGGCTCAGCAATTTAGCATCTGCCTTTGGCTGGGGCCTGATCATGGAGACCCAGGATCAAGTCTCTCATTGGGATCCCTGCATGGAAAGCCATAAACTACCAGAACTGGAACAGGACGAAATAGCAAATCTGAACAGGCCAATAACCAGGGAGGAAATTGAAGCAGTCATCAAAAACCTCCCAAGACACAAAAGTCCAGGGCCAGATGGCTTCCCTGGGGAATTCTATCAAACGTTTAAAGAAGAAACCATACCTATTCTACTAAAGCTGTTTGGAAAGATAGAGATAGAGTACTTCCAAACTCGTTCTATGAGGCCAGCATCACCTTAATTCCAAAACCAGACAAAGACCCCATCAAAAAGGAGAATTATAGACCAATATCCCTGATGAACATGGATGCAACAATTCTCAACAAGATACTAGCCAATAGGATACAACAGTACATTAAGAGGATTATTCACCATGATCAAGTAGGATTTATACCTGGGATGCAAGGCTGGTTCAACACTGATAAAACAATCAATGTGATTCATCATATCAGCAAGTGAAAAAACAAGAACCATAGGATCCTCTCAATAGACGCAGAGAAAGCATGTGACAAAATAGAGCACCCATTCCTGATCAAATCTCTTCAGAGTGTAGGGATAGAGGGAACATTCCTCAACATCTTAAAAGACATCTACGAAAAGCCCACAGCAAATATCACTCTCAATGGGGAAGCACTGGGAGCCTTTCCCCTAACATCAGGAACCAGACAGGGATGTCCACTCTCACCACTGCTATTCAACATAGTACTGGAAGTCCTAGCCTCAGCAATCAGACAACAAAAAGACATTAAAGGCATTCAAATTGGCAAACAAGAAGTCAAACTCTCCCTCCTCACCAATGACATGATATTCTTCATAGAAAACCCAAAAGCCTCCACCCCAAGATTGCTAGCACTCGTACAACAATTTGGCAGTGTGGCAGGATACAAAATCAATGCCCAGAAGTCAGTGGCATTTCTATACACTAACAATGAGACTGAAGAAAGATAAATTAAGGAGTCCATCCCATTTACAATTGCACCCAAAAGCATAAGATACCTAGGAAGAAACCTAACCAAAGAGGTAAAGGACCTATACCCTAAAAACCATAGAACACTTCTGAAAGAAATTGAGGAAGACACAAAGAGATGGAAAAATATTCCATGCTCATGGATTGGCAGAATTAAGATTGTGAAAATGTCAATGTTACCCGGGGCAATTTACACGTTTAATGCAATCCCTATCAAAATTCCACGGACTTTCTTCAGAGAGTTAGAACAAATTATTTTATGATTTGTGTGGAATCAGAAAAGACCCCGAATAGCCAGGGGAATTTTAAAAAAGAAAACCATATCTGGGGGCATCACAATGCCAGATTTCAGGTTGTTCTACAAAGCTGTGGTCATCAAGACAGTGTGGTACTGGCACAAACACAGACACATAGTTCAATGGAACAGAATAGAGAACCCAGAAGTGGACCCTGAGCTTTATGGTCGACTAATATTCGATAAAGGAGGAAAGATTATCCATTGGAAGAAAGACAGTCTCTCCAATAAATGGTGCTGGGAAAATTGGACATCCACATGCAGAAGAATGAAACTAGACCACTCTCTTTCACCACAGACAAAGATAAACTCAAAATGGATGAAAGATCTAAATGTGAGACAAGATTCCATCAAAATCCTAGAGAAGAACACAGGCAACACCCTTTTTGAACTCGGCCACAATAACTTCTTGCAAGATACATCCACGAAGGCAAAAGAAACAAAAGCAAAAATGAACTATTGGGACTTCATCAAGATAAGAAGCTTTTGCACAGCAAAGGATACAGTCAACAAAACTCAAAGACAACCTACAGAATGGGAGAAGATATTTGCAAATGACATATCAGATAAAGGGCTAGTTTCCAAGATCTATAAAGAACTTCTTAAACTCAACACCAAAGAAACAAACAATCCAATCATGAAATGGGCAAAAGACATGAACAGAAATCTCACAGAGGAAGACATAAACATGGCCAACATGCACATGAGAAAATGCTCTGCATCACTTGCCATCAGGGAAATACAAATCAAAACCACCATGAGATCCCACCTCACACCAGTGAGAATGGGGAAAATTAACAAGGCAGGAAACAACAAATGTTGGAGAGGATGCGGAGAAAAGGGAACCCTCTTACACTGTTGATGGGAATGTGAACTGGTGCAGCCACTCTGGAAAACTGTGTGGAGGCTCCTCAAAAAGTTAAAAATAGATCTGCCCTATGACCCAGCAATTGCACTGTTGGGGGTTTACCCCAAAGATACCGATGCAATGAAACCCCGGGACACCTGCACCCCGATGTTTATAGCAGCAATGGCCACGATAGCCAAACTGTGGAAGGAGCCTCGGTGTCCATCAAAAGATGAGTGGATAAAGAAGATGTGGTTTATGTATACAATGGAATATTACTCAGCCATTAGAAATGACAAATACCCACCATTTGCTTCAACGTGGATGGAACTGGAGGGTATTATGCTGAGTGAAGTAAGTCAGTCGGAGAAGGACAAACATTATATGTTCTCATTCATGTGGGGAATATAAATAATAGTGAAAGGGAATATAAGGGAAGGGAGAAGAAATGTGTGGGAAATATCAGAAAGGGAGACATAAGGTAAAGACTGCTAACTCTGGGAAACGAACTAAGGGTGGTAGAAGGGGAGGAGGGCGGGGGGTGGGAGTGATTGGGTGATGGGCACTGGGGGTTATTCTGTATTTTTGTAAATTGAACACCAATAAAAAAATGAAATATATTTTTCTATCTAGCATCTCGCCAAGAAAACTTGTAGGAAATGAAAAATGTAAATAATGGCACCAATAATGAATGACTCACTCTATCAACTATCCTCTTAAAGACTCATCATATTGTGAATTTATTTACAAGTTTATATTTGGTACCCAGAATAACAATGTTATATACAATCTTTTCTTTTTCATACAAACCATTTTTAGTCCACCAGTATGAAGGAAAGGGATTTATAGGTTTGTTTTGCTTAATTCATCATTTTTCAATTCTGTAAAATTTTATTCAACTCCTGAAACAAGAGTTCATAGCAGAGATACGTATTTATCTTTCAATTATCACAAACAAGAAACCCCTCTTGGGTATATCTCTAGGTATGATATTTCTATACAGTTTTTTAAAGATTTATCTATTTTAGAGAGAGAATGAGCAGGAGACAGAGAATCTCAAGCAGACTCTACACTTAGTACAGAGCCCAATGTGAGGCTTGATCCCAAGACCCTGAGATCAGGACTTGAGCTAAAACCAAGACTTGGATGCTTAACCAGCTGTGCCAGCCAGGCGACACCTCTACACAGTCTTTAAAGATGTGTCTTAACATACTAAAATCTGGGCACCTGGGTGGCTCAGGGGTTCAGCATCTGCCTTTGGCTCAGGGCATGACCCCAGGGTAACGGGATCGAGTCCCACATTGGGCTCCCTACATGGAGCCTGCTTCTCCCTCTGCCTGTGTCTCTGCCTGTCTGTCTGGGTCTCTCATGAATAAATAAATAAGATCTTTCTTAAAAATATGAAAATCTTTAAGATTATAAATGTACAGATTATAAATGTATAAATGTATATTCAAATGTACATATGAATACTATGATTATTAAAGTTATTTTTAATCTTTGTTTGAAAAATTTCTAGAACTCGAAATATGCCTTTCAGACATTTTCACATTTAGAGACTATGTCATTTTCCTGTGACGGGCTGTATTGTTGGTTTGCAACCTTGAGGGCTCCCCAGGTGAAATCTGAATGTGGCCCCCACACACAGGGGGCTTGGAGATCCCAGAGAAAGCAACAGAGGATTCCAGATTGGCAGGTGGCTGTTTTAATAAACAAGGGAATATGAGGCTTATCCTAAGTGGCCCCAAGACAAGGAGATTCTCACACCCACCCACGCACTGGGACTTAACAGTTTAGGGGTTCCTGGGTGGCTGAGTCCGTGAAGCATTAGACTCCTGATTTCACGTCAGGTCATGATCTCAGGGTTGTGAGATCGAGCCCCACATCAGGCTCTGTGCATATTTAAAAAAAGTTTATACAGAGGACTTAACTTGGTTTAGTTATTTGCTCTCAACAACATCTTAATTGTCTCAAGAACACCTCACTCTCATCAGACTGCATCCCCAAAAGGGCTGCCGGCATGAGAATAGTAGTTTGCAGGCACATTTCAAGGACAGGGGAGGGTTTAAGGAGCTTCTTCTCAAGATCTTTGACCTAACATCTGCAAAGATCCTTTCTTCCAAATAAGGTGACAGACGTGTCCTGTTTCCAGAAATATGACGTGGGCATACCTTCAGGGGGAACACCATTTGACACTCCACAGAAACTACACATTATTATTACATAAAAACTGTGCTCCTGTCTCGGGTAAGAGAAATATTGGCCCCTGAAAGATGCCCACATTGTAACCCTTGGAACATATCATATTGCCATGCAAACAGGCTTCTGCAGAAGTGATTCAGTTAAGGATTCTGAGATGGGAAGATTGTCCCGGATTTTCCAGGAAACCCAATATGATCAGAAGAACCAGTGTAAGAGGGAAGCAGGAAGGTCAGAGTGAAGGAGGATGTGGCTACACGGCTGAGGACAGGGGGGCAGGTGCACACACCAAGGACGGAGGGCAGCCTCCGGAACCAGGAAAAGGCAAGGGACAGAATCTTCCCTACAGCATCCGGATAAAACACAGTCCTTGATTTTAACCTTACAAAACCATTTCAGACTTTTTCTTCTAGACATGCAACTAATACATCTGTATTGTTTTATACCACTAAGTTCCAGGTAATTTGTTACAGAGCATTGGAAATGACACAGGATGCAATGTCTTTCACGGCATATTAACAGTTGTGTGTTTAAGGACAGTCTGACTACCATGGTTTTAATTCACTGCTAGGGCTGCCTGATTTGAGAAAAGGGAAGTCAATTCTATTCTATTTCTACTCAAGGAATTATTTTATGTTAGTTGGGATGTTAACAGAATGTTAACCTGATGTTAACAAAATCAAGAATTTGAATTCTGTTTTGTTTTGTTTTTCCTTAGCTTCGAGATAAGACCTGCCATTGACCCTACAAGAGGATTCCTAACAGATGTTTTACGGGGTCACTCTCAGGAGTCCATGCTCTCTCAATATAGCCAGGTTTAAAATTCTTATCCCTGTTTAAAACTGTGAGATAAGTAGTTACACTTACCCAAAAATCATCCAAATCGTTAGATAGCTAAATTTAAAAACAATCTATTATCTACTTCAAAATAAGATCTATTAACATAAAAAAAGTCAAGACCCCAGGGCATGCTACCTTTGTATACCTGGTCTTATAGCTTTGATGGCTTGTAGACTTTGGATTTAAATTTCCCTAAAGCAAGAAACCAAGATATTTGGTGGAGAGAAGAGGTGGCAAGAAGTGTAGATATTAATGACCTGGTCTCTCAATTTAATTTTTGTTTGCTGTTATTTTTCTATTCCTATGTTATTTGAAAAGCATGAAAGTTAAATCCGAGTCGATATTCATTTTATAGCTTTTTTACATACATGCCACGTTAAAATTTTGTTTTATGTCTCACAAACTTTAATTTCCATTTTAAAGTTAAAAATCGGTCTCGAAGGTTATCAAAGTATTCAAAAGTATTCAAAAATTATATTTACTGTTATTAGAACATTTCATGTTGTTGCATATATTCTTTTAGCTGTTTGATATCATCCACTTGGCCTCATTATAATAAATGAGAGAAGATAGCTATGGAGCAAGTCTACCTTGTAACTTGGATGATTTCCCCACTTCATTTAATTGACTTTTCCCTACTGCTTTGCTCAGCATCATTTAATACCTTATGCCTAATTCTATTTAGAGTTTACAAATCCATAAAGTGAAAGATTGACTCCAACACTGTTACGACTTTCTAGTTGTGAACAGAACATAAGGTAATATTTTAATAGGCACTTGTTGCCTCAAATATACTTCTATAAATGTATAATGTTTAATTCTTAGGTACTGATTTTAATTTTTCTCAATATCATATAATGAAGCCTAGAGGAAAAGTGCAAAGGCCGTCAAGTCTATCACTTAATCTGCAAGAGCTAACAATACATACATTGAAACTATCTTGTTTCAAGACTTAATACCCATTAATATTTCAAAAGGTACTACAGATTTAGAAATTTTTAAAATTTGAAAATGTCCGATTTCTAAATTTGGTACACACTGAAGGAAAAAAAATTCATCCCTGTTCTTGCCATTTTTTTTTTCATAGAATGTGCACAGATCAAAAAGAATAGGTTGGGATTTTCCCTCAGTGGAAGGCAATAATTTTCAACCAGTTTCAATCATGAGAAGTTGTAATCTTCATCATGTTTCAGGAGCTTCACTGGAGAGAGGTCATTTGTCTTAGCCACTTAATGTTTACCAAGATACTATGTGAGTCATGTCATTGAAAACTGACCAGAAATTCACAGCAATTCAAAAGCCAGGCACACAGGCAATATTTCACAACTTTTTCTCCAACCTAGGCACGTCAAAGTATTTGTTTTCCTATATAAAATGTGTGCATGCATGCGTGTGAAATTAAGTCAGGCTGTTTTAATCCACCAGAGACTCCAACGACAATTTTAATGGTATTCTGATGAATAAATACTTGCCAAGGGAATGACTATATGAAAAGAAAATCATTTTCCAGTGTGCAAAACGCTGGTCTAGTTGTCATCCCACTTCCGAATTTATCTATCAATAAGCAAAAAAGAGCAACCATATTTTTTCAATGTCCTATCAGAATAAGTAATTTTTAAATGTGAATTTTTAAAAATTCTCCTGAAGCAACAAACAATATGGATCAAACAGACTTTGTGACCCTCCAGCTACTGTCCAATATTTTTCCCTGTAAATCACTGGTTCTCAAAATGTGGACCACAAAACTAACAGCACCAGCATCAGGTGGAATATTGTTAGATGAGCAAATCTTTTTTTTTTTAGACTTTTTATAGGCAGAGAGAGAGAGAGGGAGAGAGTCAGAGACACAGTCAGAGGGATAAGCATGCTCCATGCCGGGAGCCTGACCCGGACTCGATCCCAGGACTCCAGGATGGCGCCCTGGGCCAAAGGCAGGTGCCAAACCGCTGAGCCACCCAGGAATCCCCTAGAAGAGCAAATCTTAAACACACTCCAGGGAGTTCAGAAACTGAGGTAGTAGGGCCCAGGAATTTTCAAGGCCCCCATGAGATTGTCATGCAAACTGAAGTTTCAGAACCCTTGTTCTACGACCAACTCTGACTAGAAGTGTGCGTGCATGTACTCTAAACATTCAGAATCGCAACCTTGCAAACAGTGCACACTCATTTGCGGTATGGGTTCCCAAACTACCATTTAATAATGGAAAATACCACTGTAAAGTCAGCAGTGTAGAAATTTCAAGTAAACAAAGAATTATGCAATGTGGAATTCATGTATCGATGGGCCGACCACGTCTTCATGTTCGGCAGAACCGGGCTGGCAAGCTGTCACGGAGGGAGGCATCCATCAACTCCGTGTGTTCATAGAAGTAAACATTTTTCCTAAGACTTATTTTTTTTGTTGTAGAGAGAGAGCGAGCATGAGCAGGAGGGCCAGAGGGAGAGCGAGAGAGAATTTCAAGCACACCCCTACCTGAACATGAAGTGACGGGGGCGGATCTCAGGACCATGAGATCACTACCTGAGCCAAGACCAAGAGCTGGATGCTTAACTGGCTACACCACCCAGGCGCCCCAAAATTAAACACTTTAAACAATAGTAAATTGTCAACAGAGTACAAATCATGTTATATATTGTTTTCACATTTAACGGTAAATCTGCATTTAAAAATTAGAAGTATTCCATTATGTTGTATCAGAGGCCTCAAAACTTTTCTGAGGTACCTATATTTGGGGACACTTATATGAATGCAATGAGCAATAGTAATTCATTTTATACCTAACTAATTTAGAGGTAGCAATTTTTAAATATTCTCTCCTTATTCTACAGTCACATTTCCATGTGAGTAGGTGTTGAGTGATGAAAATATTCAACGGATTCAACTTTTATAGATTGTTTTTACTCTTTTGCTAATTTTTGGGAACAAAAGCATAAAACTTTACTACTTTCCTGATGTTATCCAGTGCTATATTTGCCAAAATATCAGTAAAAGCTGCACATGAATTTTAGATAATATCGATTAAACTTTGCTATTCTATAACACTTGCACATTGGAAAGTTCAGTTAGACAACAATGCCAAGGGATCCCTGGGCGGCGCAGCGGTTTAGCGCCTGCCTTTGGCCCAGGGCGCGATCCTGGAGACCCGGGATCGAATCCCACGTCGGGCTCCCGGTGCATGGAGCCTGCTTCTCCCTCTGCCTATGTCTCTGCCTCTCTCTCTCTCTCTCTCTCTGTGGGACTATCATAAAAAAAAAAGACAACAATGCCAATAAAAGGAAATTTTAATATATTAAACTTAGGAAGTATAGATTTTGTAAGTTCTCTATTATAAGTTTTATATTTCTAAATATAAATTTTGTAGTTATACTCTTTTTAAGAATATATGCATATATGGGCCTTGGCATCACAACTCGCTCATCCATAAAGTTAACATTTTTGATTATATAACAATCCAGCATTATTATTCTGGACTCACATGCCAAAAACTTAATATAAGTTATTTTTATGTATAATGCAGAACTGTCCATAAATGAGTCCCTCATCCTCCTTCCTTTTTGTTAGGTGTGTGCTTCTCTGACAGGAAAGGGAGGAAACCTGCGCTCCCTCTAAAACATCTTGAAACAGACACATACATACATATGTATATATATATATGCATGCATAAATAAGCTTGGTTAAATATAGAAATTATGAATACTTAGAGTGATATTTTTTCTGAGTGTTTCCCATCCAATGCATCAAGTGAAGAAAAGGACATGAACTAATGGAATATGATATAGTAGATTTGATAATGTTACACTTAGCTTTATATATTTTAAAAATTTTAATATGGAGGATAAAATCTGTCTTAAAACGCATTACGTTCATTTAAAAAATGAAAATTAATATTACTTTTATTGATTCATTTTTTATTGAATTTGTTTTTTGTGTATATGCTACTTAAAATATGAAATGAAATTTTAATTTGGCTTAGTTATCAAATACTGTAGCCTGACCTCATTCTTAGCCATCAGCAACACTTTCAAAAAGGACTCAAATTTAAAAAAAAAAAATTTATTATATAGGTAAGCCATGGCCATTGTAGTTAATATGTAAAATATAGAAATGGATAGAGATATTGTTTATATATATATATATAAATTTAATTGTTTATATCATATATAAACAATTAAAATATCTACTAAAATATTTTGATTTAAATATGTTCAGTCTTTTACACCAGTGTATATTAAAATATGCATGTTTTGATACAAAATAGGTTTAATACATATTTATGTATTCAAATCTGTCCATCTGTTCTGGTGTGAATCTTCTATTATATTTAAGCTAAGGTGATTCTTCATCATGAAATCCAAAATTCAAATATTCACTTTTGCTGTTTTTTCTCTAGCTCCTTTAGGTGTAAGGTTAGCTTTTTTACTTGAGTTCTTTCCAGTTTTTGAATGGATGCTTGTATTGCGATGTATTTCCCCCTTAGGACTGCTTTTGCTGCATCCCATCGATTTTGAATGGTTGTACCTTCATTCTCATTAGTTTCCATGAATCTTTTTAATTCTTCCTTCATTTCCTGGTTGACCCTTTCATCTTTTAGCAGGATGGTCCTTAACCTCCACGTGTTTGAGGTCCTTCCAAACTTCTTCTTGTGATTTAGTTCTAATTTCAAGGCATTATGGTCTGAGAATATGCAGGGGAAGATCCAAATCTTTTGGTATCGGTTCAGACCCGATTTGTGACCCAGTATGTGGTCTATTCTGGAGAAAGTTCCATGTGCACTTGAGAAGAATGTGTATTCAGTTGAGTTTGGATGTAAAGTTCTGTAGATACCTGAAGTCCATCTGGTCCAGTGTATCATTTAAAGCTCTTGTTTCTTTGCAGATGTTGTGCTTAGAAGACCTATCCAGTGCAGAAAGCCTTAAATCGAAGTCACCAAGTATAAGTGTATTATCATCTAAATATGTCTTAATTTTGGTTATTAATTCATTGATATATTTGTCATCTCCCACATTCAGGTCATATATATTGATAATTGTTAAGTCCTCTTCTTGGATAGATCGTTTAAGTATGATATAGTGTCCCTCTTCATCTCTCACTACAGTCTTTGGGGTAAAGTTCAGTTTATCTGATATAAGGACCGCTACCCCTGCTTTCTTTTGAGGACTTTTTTTTTTTTGAGGACCATTTGAATGGTAAATGGTTCTCCAACCTTTCATTTTCAGGCTGTAGGTGTCCTTCTGTCTAAAATGAGTCTCTTGTGGACAGCAAATAGATGGGTCCTGCTTTTTTATCCAGTCTGAAACCCTGCGCCTTTTGATGGGGTCATTAAGCCCGTTCACATTCAGAGTTACTATTGACAGATAGGAGTTTAGTGTCATCATGATATCCATTCAGTCCTTGTTTTGTGGATTGTTCCACTGAACTTCTTCTTAAAGGGTAATTTTAAGAGTTCCCCCTTAAAATTTCTTGCAGAGCTGTTTGGAGGTCACATATTCTTTCAGTTCCTGCCTGTCTTGGAAGCTCTTTATCTCTCCTTCCATTTTGAATGAGAGCCTTGCTGGATAAAGTATTCTTGGTTGCATGTTCTTCTCATTTAGGACCCTGAATATATCCTGCCAGCCCTTTCTGGCCTGCCAGGTCTCTGTGGAGAGGTCTGCTGTTACCCTAATACTCCTCCCCATAAAAGTCAGGGATTTCTTGTCTCTTGCTGCTTTAAAGATCTTCCCTTTATCTTTGGAATTTGCAAGCTTAACTGTTAGACGTCAAGGTGTTGAAAGGTTTTTATTGATTTTAGGGGGGGGATCTCTCTATTTCCTTCATCTGAATGCCTGTTTCCCTTCCCAGATTAGGAAAGTTTTCAGCTAGGATTTGTTCAAATACATATTCTGGCCCTCTGTCCTTTTCAGCGCCCTCGGGAACCCCAATTAAACGTAGGTTTTTCTTCCTCAGGCTGTCGTTTATTTCCCTTAATCTTTCCTCATGGTCTTTTAATTGTTTGTCTCTTTTTTCCTCAGTTTCCCTCTTTGCCATCAACTTGTCTTCTATGTCACCCACTAGTTCTTCCACCTCGATAACCCTCGTCATGAGGACTTCCAGTTTGGATTGCATCTCATTCTATTGATTTTTAATTTCTGCCTGATTAGCTCTAAATTCTGCAGTCATGAAGTCTCTTGAGTCCTTTATGCTTTATTCTAGGGCCACCAGTAGCTGTGTAATAGTGCTTCTGAATTGGCTTTGTGGCATCGAATTGTAATCCAGATTTTGTAACTCTGTGGGAGAGAGGACTGATTCTGATTCTTTCTTCTGAAGTGAGGTTTTCCTTCTAGTCATTTTGCTCAGTGCAGAGTGGCCAAAAACAAGTTGTATTGGGAAAAGGAGAAAAAGAGAGGAGAGAAAGAAGGAAAGAAAAGAGAAAGAGAAATAAGGAAGAAAAAAAGAGAAGAAAAAGAGAAAGAAAAAGAAAGAAAGGGAAAAAGGGTGGGGGAAGCAAACAGAAATCAAAAATCAAAAAAAAAAAAAAACACGGGGGAGTATCTTCTGATTCTGTATACTTTAAGTCCCTTAAATTCCCCTGGAACTTGTCTGTCTAGCTGGTCTTCTGGGGGAGGGGCCTGTTGTGATTTTCAGGTGTTAGCACTTGGGGGAGCTGCTCTGCCCCTGCCTGGTGCAGGGCTCAGTGGGGGTTGTTTACCCCGTGAGACCCCAGGAGGAACAACCACAGTGGCAGGGCCAGGTCTGGAGCCCTGGATTCAGCTCCCGCAGTAACTCCGGAGCTCTCTGTCTGCTGCAGGGGCCTGGATGCTCGGGGGTGGGTCCGCTGATCTGCTCAGCTCCAGGCAGGAGGGTCCTAGCTGTCCTGGGCCCTCCTGGCCTCTGCCTGTCCCGGGGGGAGGCCAGATCCTGGGCTGTGTCCCAGTCGCCTAGTGCTCCTGGGGCCTGCGCTGTTGGATGTTTCTAGCAGCAATGTCCACAACAGCCAAACTGTGGAAGGAGTCTTGGTGTCCATCGAAAGATGAATGGATAAAGAAGATGTGGTTTATGTATACAATCGAATATTACTCAGCCATAAGAAATGACAAATACCCACCATTTGCTTCGATGTGGATGGAACTGGAGGGTATTATGCTAAGTGAAATGAGTCAAGCGGAGAAGGACAAACATTTTATGTTCTCATTCATTTGGGGAATATAAATAATAGTGAAAGGGAATAGAAGGGAAGGGAGAAGAAATGGGTAGGAAATATCAGAAAGGGAGACAGAACATGAGAGACTCCTAACTCTGGGAAACGAACTAGGGGTGGTGGAAGGGGAGGAGGGCGGGGGGTGGGGGTGAATGGGTGACGGGCACTGAGGGGGGCACTTGACGGGATGAGCACTGGGTGTTATTCTATATGTTGGCAAATTGAACACCAATAAAAATAAATTTATTATTTAAAAAAAAAGTGCAAGTAAGTAGACAGCACAGAGAGACCTGCATTTCTGCCTCCTGGGCAGTGAATGCCAAGTGGATCTTTCCAGGTTGGAAGGAAAAAGAGAAGGAGCTTCATGTACTTGTGAAACAGGACATAAAGCCACCCCGACAAGGCTTTGACAAAAGTTACCAGTACATACAAGATGAGCGATTTGTCTATTTGAGACTTAACTAGGGTGGCACCTGGTGTTCAGAAGGGCTCAGTGATGGGGTTGTAACAAGGAGAATGCTGCAGAAGCAGGCACGATGGGGACTCGGTCACGGGGGACAGTCTCTGAAGGTTGAGCCACTCACACGAACACGTGCCCCGTACCGCAGCCTTTCAAAGGGAGTCGCACGGGATTTCTGGGTCTCGTTAGAATGAATTTACTTAAGAACAAACTTTCGTTATGGACATTCTCTGCAATCTGAGAGCGCAGCAACCAAAAGAAAAGCAAGGACATAATCCTGCTGCCTTTATAGGGGATTACGGAGATGCTCTGACTCGAGCCTTTAAAGCCACTCTGGACACACCTCCTGTCCTGCAGGCCTTAAGACCCCTTTGAGGATCCCTGGGTGGGGCAGCGGTTTGGCGCCTGCCTTTGGCCCAGGGCGTGATTCTGGAGACCCAGGATCGAATCCCACATCGGGCTCCCGGTGCATGGAGCCTGCTTCTCCCTCTGCCTATGTCTCTGCCTCTCTCTCTCTCTCTGTGACTATCATAAATAAATAAAAATTAAAAAAAAAAGACCCCTTTGAGCAGCTCCTTCCACCCATCGATGTGTCCGATGAACTGTGATCACATAGATGCAAAAAGGACACTTCACACCCAGATATGTCCCTGCTCAGCAGCGTCCAGAAAGTTGGGAGCCAGGCCGCTGCACCTCGGGGCCAGGTCCCCCTGTGGCCAGGCCGGTGGTGCAGCCAGGCCCAGCGCCCGGAGAGCACAGTGTGGGCAGCTCAGGGTGCAGGCGAGGGGGTGCTGTGATGTCCGGGGGTCGGGGGCTCCCACCTCCTCCTGGTCCCCCTGCTCTGCATGAAGGCTTCGGCTACTGGCTCCGGCCCAACAGTGCCTCGCCTAGGCCTGTGTCTCCCTTCCTGTGGGAAGCAGGACACAGCCAGGCTTCGGGGTGGCCCTGGACCCCTCACGCTCTGCGGGGGAGGGTCCCCGGGGGTCCATCAGCCTGGCGCCCCGGACTAGCCGGCCCGCCGCCTCCACACCAGGATGCTCCAGGGGCAGGACACAGCACAGGGCCCCGGGAGGGCCTGGCGGGTGGGAGGGTACTCATGTGACTGGCCCTCCTCTCCATCCCTGGGGGAGGGTGCTCCCGTGACCCAGTCCTCCTCTCCATCCCCAGGGGAGGGTGCTCCTGTGACCTGCCCTCCCTCCTCTGAATACTCCTGTGAACCTGCCCTCGTCTCCATCCCCAGAGGAGGGTGCTCACAGTGACCAGCCCTTCTCCCCAGTCCCAGCCCCTCTGCCCTGGGAAACGTCTGTCTTCATGTCAGTTGACACCTTGAGCCTTCCTGAGACCTTTGCCTCTAAAATGGGCTTAAAAACACAAAGGCTTTTACAGTTTGACTCCTTCTCGCTCTTAAAGGGCAATGATGGTCTCTTGCTGTTCTGGACATCTTACCTGTAATTAGAAGCAGTTCTCTGAAGGTGCATTTACCTTGTTTTCAATTATTAGAAAAAATTATTATTTTAATAAACCTGATTATCCCTGTCTTTTTGGCTGTGTGTGTAAATGCCCTATGCACGGACCTTTAGGGATGGAGTTCTGGATCATAGGCTCTATGTAGTTCATGTATTTTAATTTTATGTGCATTTTATACTCCATGAGCTATTGTTTCTGCTTTTAGGGTCATAATTTACTTACATTTGCCCACACATTTTTTCTTTCCATTACTCTATACCTTAATGATTTTAGTGTTTTTCTCTGTTATTGTATTTTTGTCCTGGAAAAAGTAATTTTAGTAATTCTCTCAAATGAGAGTGTGCTGCTGATGAATTCACTCCGTTTTATTTTGGTTCGAGATATTTATTTCTATTCTTCAGTCCAAAAGATACAGATATAGAGTTCTGTTTGGCAGTCATGTTCTTTCTGGAATTTAAAGCTTATTCCATTCTCTTCTGGCTTTCATCACTTAAGATGATAATAGTTAAGTGTTGATTTTATTGTTACTCCATGAAGGCTAAACTTCTCTTAATGCTCCCACCCCTGGCTGCTTTTCAGTTTCTAATTTCTTTTTAACTTATATTTTAATATGCTCAGATTCAGATGTCTTATGCTAGTTTGCTTGTTTGTGTTTACCTGCGTGGGATCTATCCTTCTTGAATCTATAGATGATGCATTTTATCATTTTTAGAAAATCTCAGCCATTATTTCTTCAAGTATTATGTTAGCATCACCTTTTCTCTTCTGTGTTTCGTCGTTTGCAATCACATAAATTAGACTTTATTCCATATACACACATTTTATCTTTTTCTTCCTTCTCTTTGTTCACTTGTAAAAACTCTTCTGGTGCTATAGTCTGGATATTTTCTCCTGAACTTTATTCCAATCCTCCATTCTTCTTTACCTAAAATATGGATGAGTGACTTTTTTTTTTTGTAAAAGACTAGATAGGAAATATCTTATGCTTTGTAGGACACACAGGTTAGAAAACTGGGCATCCTAATACACAGAGAGTCAGACACATTATGTAACCACGCGGCTATGACCTGTTCCAATACAAAATCCATTATCAAGTATTCTGCATTTGGACCATAGGCTGACATTTGCCAATATTATGTTTAATAGGACCTTTGAGTTCATAATTTCATTACTGTATTTTTTATGTCTAGAGTTTACATTAGACCATTTTCATAGCCTCTAGTTCTCTGGTGAAATTTAATATATTACCAGCTCTTTCCTGAGCACCTTAGTTGTCGTTATTTTGGCATTTGTGTCTGATAATTCCAATGTCTGAATCAGCACTGAGTCTACTTCTACTGCTGTTTTTTGCTCTTAGCTGTATCTCTTGCCGTGTCTGTTAACATCTTATGAAGTCGGAGTCTTAATTAATATGAAAAACTCTCAGAGCTCCAAATGATACATTATCTTCAGCCTGTAGTCAGCATATGGATGTATCACCTTAATACAAGTCAGGTCAAGCTCGATCAAGGCTGAGTTTTAGTGCTTTTAAGACCCGGTGTATTTCTGCTTCTCCCTTACTCCCGTGGTTACTTGTTTTCAGAAGTCCTACATGAAATTCTTGGGAATTTGTAAGGGGCCCTACTCAGTGGCAAGCCCTGTGTGCCATCCTGGTGCTGGAGCTGCCCACTGCTGCAGGACCCCAGCCCTCCAGCCTGTGTGGCCTCGGGGTCGCTGGGCTCCTGGAGGAGGCAGCGGTGCTCCCTTGCCCAAGTCTCACTTGCAGGGAGATCTTGTTACTCAGGCATGGCGGGCTTAGCATCCTTGGCGTCTGGGTTGCACCTACCAGTCTTCAGAAATGTGGAGAAACTCCATTTATGGTCTCCATCCCTTAGTAGCCATCCTGCTCAGCTTCTCAGCTATTCCCGCTCATCTTAGAAATGGATGTTTGCTTGTCATGAAGAGTGGCGTGTGGCACCAAGTCCTCCCCTGTGAGCATCTCTTCTCCTGCCATAATCACCTTTCAAGCACACACTTACTTGAGAATTTTTCATTGCCTTTAAATAGATGGTTGATTTTCATTGTCTGCTTGTTTGAATAATTTCTAGTTTTTTCCTTAGTTTTTTGCTTCGTTTTGAGAGGATGTTATATAGTTTGCTATGAGGTAGTCCATCTTACCAGGGAAATGAAAGTTTACCTATTATTTTTTAATCTCTTGAAAATAATTCAACATGACGTTTTCCCCTCTTTTTATCACTTGCATTTGCTGTATCAAAGTCATGCGCTGCATGTTTCCTCTCTGCTCCATGTCTGAGGAGATCCCTCAACCTGTGTTACCCACACTCCCTTGCTGCCTGGCTTCCTATTGGGTTTTGGGGGAAGGGAGTCCAAGCATGGCAGCTGAGAGGCTAAAGCATTTGTTCCCTTTCTTCATGGAAGGAAGCATTCTCACCCTTTGGCCTCAGATTCTGTGCAAAGGCTGCTCTCACACGGGTCTAGCTTCCGTTTGGCTAGACCGCCATCCTGCTTTGCCCTTTCCATGTACTTTGGGCCTAAGGGTAGGTGGTGGGGTTTCTTGTTTTTGCTGGAAACGTGGTATTTAACTTGACCTCGGTTATTCCCTTAATAGCCCCTTAGTTACGTTTCTTTCAGTTAATCTTTTGAATATGCCATCTGCTCTGCTTGGACCTTGACTGATACATATTCACATTCTTCATCAGGATAATGAGAGGGGCTTTTGGGGATTTATAGCTAGGATGGTTCATATTTTGCCCCAAACTATGGACCTTTTAACGAATGTAGCCTTGCATTCAATAGAGTCAAACCTAAAAGAACAAATAGTGATAATTTCATAAAAAGAACTCTCCAAATGCACGTGTACACTAATGTAATTTGTGCACCTACAAAACACAAGATTAAAAAACAAAATGTTAGTTATGAAGTAGAACAAGATACACAGAGTTGTTAAGAAGATTCCAGCTGGCATTGTAGTACAAAGGTAAGTCAGTAATTAAAATGCATTGGGCTGGACAAAAATGGGGCAGACAAAGCTCAACTGGCTTTAGTTTGTCAGTGTCACTGACTTTGAGTATTTTTCATTACTACAATGATTAGTCTAAGATTTGCAGTTCTTCCCTTGACATGCTGACCTTTTCACATTGATTCTTTCTACCTGCTGCTAAGATGCAAAATCAATATAATCAAACAGGCAAATCACTTGATACTGAAATTGCCTGATAATAGAGAAGAAAATCTCATTATCCAGTGTCCTTGGATGTGCTTATGCATCTATAAAGACAGGCCCAGAGACCTACCTTGAAGGAGACCTGTTACACTCCCACATCCAACATGTGACCTTAGTATTTAAAGGTGTGCTGTTGAACAGAATCCAGTGGGCGGACGTGCCTGCTGATGTTTGATGACATCTCCCCTTGATGATATCCTATGGTATTTCTTTCTCTTTTACTTTTATGGTAGTTTTGTTAGCTCTCCTCCCATCCCCATTTCTCTCCTGTTTTTCTGCACCTCACCTGACATAGAGCTCGTTGAAACCAGATATGTAATGGAACAGTTTTAAAGAGGTGATTCAAAGGGATTGTGGACCCTGGTCATTTTTCTTCCCTTCCCATCCTTCCACTCCTTTGGGAGACATGCTGGTCATTTGAAATATTAACAGCAGCCCCTTCAGCCTTTGTGGGTTTTTTTTCTGCCAGAGTCCTGGATCTTGTTCACAAAAACCCAAAGCAAGTTGCTTCCTTAGGGGGGTTACCCTGACACAATTCCTTAAATCATAGTTTGTCAGTAGTCATCCATGTATCAGTTAGCTTTAATATACTACTAATTAATCTGCATAAAAAAACTAACTGTAGTACATGTAAAATTTGTAAAAAGTTGTTTTTAGAGCACCTTGCTCTGTTTGGAAAGTTTTGACTATTAAATTTTACTCCCTGAGAAAGAAAATCCGATAGGGAGTTCTATGATTCAGGTATTTGCTGGAAATGATATTTTATTTAGCTGTGCTATGTGTTCATCATTGTCAAGAGTGGCAAAACATATATGCTGATTTAAGGGCACAGTGCATTTCCTTTTGAATATTTTATCAAAGTTAAGTTTCTTAGTTACTTTTTTTAAAAAGTGGTAATGTATTTTATAATCCATCGTTTTGAATCTAGGAATCAAACTGGTAACAGGATAATATAAAGAATCTACAACACGTTTTTCCCTTTGGAAGCAATCTTCATAGAACTCATCTATAATAAGGATATTACATATTCTCTAAATGTAATGCATTCACGTTAACTGGTGATAAATTGAGAATGTTCATTCTTAATGTCTGGTTGGAAACTAGTCCCAAATTTTAAAAATTGCTGTTTAAAGAAATAAACAAGTCTTCTATAGAAAAAATGTATTTTTATAGCATAGTAATTCATTCCATGAATGGGGCAGATGGGGCTGGTTGGAATCATCATCTCAACTAAGTGCCTTTTATTTGCTGAGATTGGGTCTCATGTCTATAATATAAAAATGTGTTCTGACTAAAGAACTGTTGTTTATCTCAACTTTTAATGGAAAAAAAGTTGATCGGTGTTGGGTTTAAATTATGAAAACATTTCAGACTTAAACTGCAATTGAAAAATATATGCTTTTTTTAAACTTTATTTTTTAGAGTAATGTAAGCTTCACAGCAGGACTGGGAGGATCATGGAGATTTTCCACATGTTGCCCACTGCCACACACACGTGGCCTCCTGCGTTATCAGCATCACTCACTAGGTAGTGCATTTTTTACCAACGATGAATCTACATTGAACATCAAAATCACCCAGAGTCCAGAATTAACCTCGAGGTTCGTGCTTGCTGTTGTGCATTCCATGGGCTTAGACAATCATATAATGACACTTATCCATCATTCTAAAATCATATAGAGTAGTTCCACTGCCCTAAACATGTGCTCTGTACATTTATCCTTTCTTCTGCCACCGTTGACATTTTTACTATTTCCATATTTTTACTTTTTCCAGAATATAATTTAGTCATAATTACGTGGTCTATAGTCTTTTCAACTGGCGTCATTCACTTCATAATATGTACTTAGGGTCTCTCCATGTCTTTTCATGGCTTGAAAGCTGATTTCCTCTTAGCACTGAATAAAATTCCCTTGTCGGATGTACCATAGTTATTTTTCCATTTACCTACTGAAGAAGAATAGATAAAAAAAATGATGTTCCCATTGCTTCACATCCTCACCAGCAATTAGTGTTGCCAGTGTTCCAGATTTTAGGAATTCTATTAGGTATGTTGTGATATCTTATGCATTTTTCTATGGGCATATCATGTGGACTATTTTTCATATGCTTGTTTTATATCCATATATATTTTAAGGTCTTTGGCCCATTATTTAACTGGGTTATTTTTCTAATTGTATAGTTTTATGAGTTCTTTCATATTTTGGATACCATCTTTTATCAGATATATTTTTTGCAAATATTTTCTCCTGGTCTATACCTTGTCTTCTAATTCCCTTGACATTGAATTTCATTGAGCAAAAGCTTTTAATTTTAATGAAGCTCAGCTTATCAATTATTTCTTTCATGGGTTGTGTCTTGTGTTATATCAAAAAGGCATCACCATACCCAAGATTATCTAGGTGTTCTCCTATATTGTCTTCTAGTTCTAAGACACAGTTTTTTCTTTAAGAATTATTCTAACCACATATTTTATATACCCACTTTTTAAAAATATACCATTTATATAAGAGAAAAATGAATGACACAATGTTTTTATATTAGATTATATTTAGATTTTTTGACTGTATAAGTGGCCAGTTTCTTATAAGATAAAATATATTTGCACATCATTCTGAAAAATGGTTATTATAACTATTTTTAAATGAAAAAAAGATCTCATCTAATACAGCAAATTCTGTAGTACCATTGATAACACTGATAGAATCATCTTCATTTGGGGAAGTAATTACTAATAATTCATAATCTTGTGTTGGAATAGCTCTCTTAGAAAAAGGATTATTTAACTATTTTATTAAAGGTTTCCTGGTCAAATGATGAGAGACTCTTTACTCTGGGAAACAAACTGAGGGTTGCTGAAGGAAAGTGGGTGGGGAGGGTAGGGTAACTGGGTGATGGAGATTAAGGAGGGCATGGGATGTGATGAGCATTGGGTGTTATACTAGATGTTGCAATTTTAATTTGTTTATTTTTAAGATTTTATTTATTTATTTACTGAGAGAGAGAGAGAGAGAGAGAATGAGCAGAGGGAAGAGGCAGAGAGTGAGAAGCAGGCTCCTTGCTTGAGCAGGAATCCCTGATGTCGGGCTCAATCCCAGGGTCCCAAGATCATGACCTGAGCCCACACAGACACTCCAGCAAATTGAATTCAAATTAAAAAAATCAAATAAAAGTTTCCTGGAATTTTGTGCTATGTTTTAGAGACTCCTCCTCCTGCCTCCCTATCAATGCATTCATTTATTCATCCAGCAAATATTTACTCAGTACTTTCATAGACACAACAGGAGTTTAAAGGATATTTCTATTATGGATAAATAATTAGATAGAATGCAAATAAGAGTGACATGCATTCTTTCTTTGATAAATATTTACCTCTCATGTTTTAATTTTTAGCTCACTGATCCTTCATTTATGAAGTCTTTCATTTATTTAGCCCTTACACTGGAATCTTGACCTGTAAGTTTTAGATACTGGATTTATATAAATAAGAGATAAGTATCCATTCTGCATATGGGTATTTTTTAAACAAAACAAAATTTTTTTTTTCAAAACAAAAATTTAAAAGACAATCTTATGCCCAAATCCCTTTCTAACCTAAAAGTGGGGGAGCAAATATGGTGGCAGGAGTTTATGGAACATCTCTTATTTCTTTCTATTTGTTTTTTTTCTCTGAGAAATGGAGAAGAATAAGAAGTCATAGACTCAGTAAGGATGGATGAGGATGCATTATTAATTTGAGAAGAGGTCTGGCCTAGTTTTCCAGGGATGCAGAAGAATGAACAGAATAGGAAAAATATATTTGGTGCCATTAAAATCCTACTTGTGGTGAGACTCAAATGATCACAGAACTCACATGGTATGTGTTTTTCTTTAGCTGCATGAAACTTTGTGAGTTCAGATCCCAAGGAGGAGGAAATTTGTCTTAAACTGGGATTGTGATTATTCAAGCAAATGCTCTGAAGGGAGCATTGCATAATGGAGTTACGGGTACATGCCTGAAAGAAATTAAACCTTTCATGGAATTTGAGCTAGTAATATTGAAAAGGAAGGCACAGGGATCCCTGAGTGGCGCAGTGGTTTGGCGCCTGCCTTTGGCCCAGGGCGCGATCCTGGAGACCTGGGATTGAATCCCGCGTCGGGCTCCCGGTGCATGGAGCCTGCTTCTCCCTCTGCCTGTGTCTCTGCCTCTCTCTCTCTCTCTCTGTGTGACTATCATAAATAAATAAATAATTAAAAAAAAAAAAGAAAAGGAAGGCACAAGGATGAGGTCATAAAGAACATTGAAAATGCAGTAGAAATGATGGACCAAAAGTCCAAGTGGGTCTGTGGCATTTTTGGAATTAGAGTACTAGAAGAAGTAAGCTGGAAAGATAGGAGCTGGTGATTGGTGACCTAGGTTCTTAAGGCAGTGGAAATTAGTAATTACAAACATAGGCATGATTATGTGAGTAGCTGAAGCATGCTGAGAGCCAAATCCATTGGAGAGAAGGATATGGAGTCACTGAGTGAGACACCAGGGCAAAAGTCATCAATGTAGATAATAAAATTATCAAGAAGGATTTTGATAAGAATTGTGGTGTAAGTCTTCAAGGAATAAGAGGAAACACAAAGGAGTAATAAGAGGCTTATAAGTAGGGAGGAATATAGTGAGTGCAATACAGATGGGTAATTCTTCAAGATTATTATAAAAAACATGAAATTTTAGAAAGGAGGAGGGAGAGAGCCTGGTCACAGCAATGATTAGCAGGTCTTGTGACAATTCCTGAGCCCCCAGAGGAACAACTATGCCCCCAACCCCACCCACCTCTCCCCACCTCCTGCCTTCTGCCATCCAGGCATTTGTGGGAATCGTGCAATGGAGGAAATAGCCTTCACTTGAGAAGACTTTAGGGGAAGCGATGTCCTCAGTGGGGAGACAGTTTCAAGTAGGGAAAAATATTGATAAGAACTTTGGGGTAGCGGTTAGAGATACAGGCAGTTTTAGCAAAGCCTGATCATGAATTCTGAACATCACTGTGCAACAGTGTCAGGATATAGATGTAGGAGTATCACCTAACAGAACGGGAATTCGAGACTGATGTTAACATATTTGGGGATTAGATCCTAGAAAGTCATTATGCAAATGTAAGAAACTAGGAAGATTTGCTTAATGCTGCTACATGCTCTGTTTCTTAGAAATAAATTTTAGAAATAAATTCCATTGGTTACTTGTTTGGAAATAATTTGGTTTGGGAATAAAATGATTTGATTGATGAATATTTTGCCTAACTGAGATCATCTCTTTATAAACTAACAAAGATTTAAATAATTAGTGTGAATAAATAGAAACATTTGAACTGTTTTGAGAATATTTTCATTTTTCTCTAGCAGGGGTACACTTACTGCTTTTGAGTTGATATATCTTTTTTCAGTACATTCTACTTATTACTGCAGACTTCCAATGGGATAGGATTGGGATGGGTGGGAGGGGACATAAGGTTGAATTGACATTAACTCTTTATTAAATCCAAGAAATAATTTCTTGAGTAGAGAAAACAGACCATATGTTTGTGTGTGTGTTTGTGTGTGTGAGAGAGAGAGAGACAGAGAGAGAAGTAGGGAGGCAGAGAAGTGGAGTGAGATGGCACAGGTCATCTTTCAGAATATTTTTTGGTCACTGAGCTGAGCAAGCAGTAGGAAAAGCACTTTTAGCAATAGAGAAGAGAAAGTTGGCAGCTACTTAATAGAAGAAGCTGGTAGGAGGAGGTCAGTAGTCAGAGAGAGAGAACATCTAACAATAACTTACCCAAGTTAAATGGCATTTGAAATTACTGAGATAAGAGATCTTGGTAACAGTACATCTTGTGTCACATTATTTATTGATGGAAATAGAATATTTTAGAAGAAGTAAGTTGAGAGTGGGACCTTGGGATTCACTACTTTTAAAAGGACAAGCTTATGTTTCAACAGCACCTGCATACATTGATACAAAATGTGAGAATAAATGAACTTCCAAACACATAATAAGACAGAAAGTAAGTACAGGGTGATACTCGTTTATGCTTATTTTGAGAGTTGAGACCAAACTACATAGTTGAGTGCGATGTAGAAAGAAATTAATACATTAAATTGTTCTTCAATTTTGACAAGATTTTCAACTCTTTTCCAAAGTGATTTTGAATATACTATCTAATATCATCCTCTCTCTGAAGTAATACACGAATTCTTCAAAAAGGGGCGGGGGATAAACCAAGAGAAGAAAAGAAAT
Source organism: Canis lupus baileyi (assembly GCF_048164855.1). Classification (NCBI taxonomy): domain Eukaryota; kingdom Metazoa; phylum Chordata; class Mammalia; order Carnivora; family Canidae; genus Canis; species Canis lupus. The sequence goes on along the minus strand of NC_132857.1, from coordinate 24,386,773 downwards.
CACCGGCACTGAGCAAACGTGATTGCGAGTCCATTAAATGCCATTCAAGATGTTTCTACATTAAGAGAGAAGAGTAGAATGATATGACACTTTTTAATGACCCGTGCTTTTTGCAGCACACTTTGTTGGCTTCAGAGGGTAAGGGTAGGACAAGCCGTGATCAGGAGAAGCTTTCAACTCATGGTGCAAATGCAGAGATAAACCTGAACTGGTGTTTTTGCGTGTGTGCCACTGATTCCGAACCCCACGAGGTCCTGTCAGGCAAATATGTGCGCTTCACCTTGGCTCCGACTCTGTGATTAAGGTCCCCCTACCTCTGATCGGCTGGGTCAGTGCACGCATGCATCCCGTTTTCAACGACAGAAGCCCTGTTGATACATCTTTTTTTGTTCTGCTCTGCATTACACGTGCCCTTGTATGCGTATATTTTTGTGCCTTTCCAATCACTTCGGTAGGCAATCAGGAAACAAATGCTATGTGAAGGTTGCGATATTTTATTCCGAGTGGTTTTTAAATATATAAGTAAAAAATGAATTGAAAATCATAAACCTGTTTACTGACAAATGAGGGAAATATTGAAATGTTTCAGTTTGCCGTGGTTTCAATATCTTAACCAAGATTCACATTCATAATTGTTTATATTAACTATGGCAGGCAGAATGAAAATAAATGGAAACATCCTCTAAAAAGAATCAAAACCAAATATATTTTTACCTTTTCAGAACATAGTTATACATATTCTATGTGAATAACTTTACTTGATGATTCAGAGATTATAGAAATGGATTAGACACTGATCCCTAACGTAGAGGGGCATACAACTGAGCAAAAGAAAGAATTCATGGGATAAATAACCCTAACATTTGGTAGAAGAGGGCCCATGCATCAGAGAGTTATGGATAAAATGTCCTGGGCATTTAAAAAAAGAATAAAGCTTTTGTTTTTGTTTCTTTGCTTTTTTTTTGAGAGGTTTGAAAAGACTCTATGAAAAAAATTGGAATGAAGTTGGTCATCAAAGGACAGCTAAAATACGCAATTGGTGACAGTAGCAAAGATAGGAATGGACCTACCAAGAAAAAGACAAGGATGTGAATACATTAAAGTCCTGAAACAGGAGGCTCAGCTGAGTCAGAGGGTCACAGATGTAAAACTGATTGAAAAAATGATGTGGGGAATTGGTTAAACTTGTTTTCTTCTGTAGGCAGTGAGGAGCTTTAAAGATTTAAACAAGGCTATGAGATGATGATGACAGCTGTGCATCAAGATTAGTCCTGTAACTGTGGAATGCTTTTTAAAATATATTTTATTTATTGATTCATGAGAGACACAGAGACAGAGGCAGAGACACAGGCAGAGGGAGAAGTAGGTTCCCTACAGGGAGCCCAATGGGGGACTCAATCCCAGGACCCCGGGGTCAGGCCCTGAGCCAAAGGCAGGTGCTAAACCACTGACCCACCCAGGCATCACCGTTGAATGATTTAGTGTTTTAGTAGATAATTGTTATGCAAAAAAATCGGATAACAAACATAAACATTTCCTTAAAAATAAATTTAGTAAACAAAATTATTTTAAAATAAATTTATTGATTTAAATAAATAACAATTTATCTTCTTACCTGGAAAGAAGCCAGGTAAGAGCCATTAACTGGTAGGAACACTTCATAGTTATGGACACATGGGATCCCTGGGTGGCGCAGCAGTTTAGCGCCTGCCTTTGGCCCAGGGCACGATCCTGGAGACCCGGGATCGAATCCCACGTCGTGCTCCTGGTGCATGGAGCCTGCTTCTCCCTCTGCCTGTGTCTCTGCCCCTCTCTCTCTCTCACTGTGTGCCTATCATAAATAAAATAAAAAATTAAATATAGTTATGGACACAAAAAAATAAAAAATAGTATTTGAGACAAATTCCTGGAGACTGAGTGAAGACTACCATAAGAATGGTGTAACACCTATGGTAGGCTGTCTTAGTAGGAACAAAGTCTGTTTTTAATTTTTTTTTTACTTATACATCCAGAGTATTCTAACAAAGACATAGTCTTATTTATTTATTTATTTATTTATTTATTTATTTATTATTTATTATTTATTTATCTTTATTGGAGTTCCATTTGCCAACATACAGCATATCACCCAGTGCTCATCCCGCCAAGTGCCCCCCTCAGTGCCCATCACCCAGTCACCCCCAGCCCAGCCCACTTCCGCTTCCACTAACCCTTCTTCATTTATCAGAGTTAGGAGTCTCTCATATTGTGTCACCCTCACTGTAATTTTCACTCATTTTCTCTCCTTTCCCCTTTATTCCCTTTCACTATTTCTTATATTCCCCGTATGAGTGAGACCATATGTTTGTCCTTCTCCGATTGACTTATTTCACTCAGTATAATACCCTCCAGGTCCATCCACATCGAAGCAAATGGTGGACATTTGTCATTTCTAATGGCTGAGGAATATTCCAGGGTATACATAGACCACAGCTTCTTGATCCATCTTCTGTCAATAGACACCGAGCCTCCTTCCACAGTTTGGCTATTGTGGACTTTGCTGCTATAAACATTTGGGTGCAGGGGTCCTGGCATTTCACTGCATCTGTATCTTTGGGGTAAATCCCCAGCAGTGCAATTGCTGGGTCTTAGGGCAGATCTATTTTTAACTCTTTGAGGTACCTCCACAGAGTTTTCCAGAGTGGCTGCACCAGTTCACATTCCCACCAACAGTGCAGGAGGGTTCCCCTTTCTCCACATCTTCTCCAACATCTGTTGTTTCCTGTCTTGTTAATTTTCCCCATTCTCACTGGTGTGAGGTGGGATCTCATGGTGGTTTTGATTTGTATTTCCCTGATGGCAAGTGATGCAGAGCATTTTCTCATGTGCTTGTTGGCCATGTCTATGTCTTCCTCTGTGAGATTTCTCTTCATGTGTTTTGCCCATTTCATGAATGGATTGTTTGTTTCTTTGGTGTTGAGTTTAATAAGTTCTTTATAGATCTTGGAAACTAGCCCTTTATCTGATAGGTCATTTGCAAATATCTTCTCCCATTCTGTAGGTTGTCCTGTAGTCTTGTTGACTGTTCCTTTTGCTGTGAAGAAGCTTTTTATCCTGATTACATACCAAGAGTTTATTTTTGCTTTTGTTTCCCTTGCCTTCATGGATGTACCTTGCAAGAAGTTACTGTGGCCAAGTTCAAAAAGGGTTTGTGTGTTCTGATCTAGGATTTTGATGGAATCTTGTCTCACATTAAGATCTTTCATCCATTTTGACTGTATCTTTGTGTCTGGTTTAAGAAAATGGTCTAGTTTCATTCTTCGGCACATGGCTGTCCAATTTTCCCAGCACCATTTATTGAAGAGACTGTCCTTTTTCCAGTGCATACTCTTTCCTTTTTTGTTGAATATTAGTTGACCATAGAGTTGAGGACCCATTCCTGGATTCTCTATCCTGTTCCATTGATCTATGTGTCTGTTTTTGTGCCAGTACCACACCGTCTTGATGACCACAGCTTTCTAGTACAACTTGAAATCCAGCTTTGTGATGTCCCCGGCTGTGGTTTTCTTTTTCAATATTCCCCTGGCTATTCAGGGTCTTTCTGACTCCACACAAATCTGTAGTCTTAAGAGAAAAAGTTTTTACAGATTCTCCTTCCTAGAGCTCTAGGATAAGGCCCTATCTCCTCCTAATGGATACTCTAGCTTTCCTATGATTTCCTGAAAGGAGAAGAAAAACTACTAGAGAAACATTTACAAATGTCACAGACTAGAGACACAGGCCCACAGAAAGATTGAGATTACATCATAAGGTAATAGAATACATCCCCTCACTGACATTTTACCAACACATGAATGAGGTTGATACAATAGTACCTCATTATAATAGAAGGAGGTGCAAGACATGGACGCCGAGGAGGTGAATGGAAGGAGCCCATAGTCAACAGGGAAAGAACAGCAAGGACATGAGAGGAGAAGTATCATTGATATGCAAGAAAAGAGAAAAAGGAATAATTTAGGTGCCCATGTCAAATTAGGTCAGAGAAAGAGGTGTTAAAGAACAAATGTGAGGGGGATCCCTGGGTGGTGCAGCGGTTTGGCGCCTGCCTTTGGCCCAGGGCGTGATCCTGGAGAACCGGGATCGAATCCCACATCGGGCTCCCGGGGCATGGAGCCTGCTTCTCCCTCTGCCTGTGTCTCTGCCTCTATCTCTCTCTCTCTGACTATCATAAGTAAATAAAAAAAAAAGTTAGATATTGTAATATTTAAAAAAAAAAAAAAAAAAAAGAACAAATGTGAGGCACCTGGGTGGGTCACTGGTTAATCACCCGCCTTGTGTTCTGGCCCTGCTCTGTGCAGGGAGCCTCTGTCTATGCCTCTCTCTCTGTATCTTTCATGAATAAATATGTAAAATCTACAAAAAAAATTTAAAAATGAAGAACAAATGTAGCAAATAGTTATCATTAGCATAAAATGAAATAGAAACATTAGGACTGTTTTGAGAATAATTTATTTTCCTTTATCAGAAGTAAATTTATTGCATGAGTTGAAATATATATCCTATTAATTCTGTTCCCTTAAAGAACCCCAATGCACTGTGCGTATTCAGAGATGACAACGTTGTCTAAGTAAAAAATCCCAATAAATGGACAAGATTTCCTATTTTTTTTACTAAATTTATTTTTTATTGGTGTTCAATTTGCCAACATACAGAAAAACACCCAGTGCTCATCTCGTCAAGTGCCCACCTCAGTGCTCATCACCCGGTCACCCCCATCCCCTACTCACCTGCCCTTCCACCACCCCAAGTTCGTTTCCCAGAGTTAGGAGTCTCTCATGTTCTGTCTCACTTTAAGATATTTCCCAATTATTTTTTCTCCTTTCCCCTTTATTCCCTTTCACCATTTTTATATTCCCCAAATGAATGAGACCATATAATGTTTGTTGTTCTCTGATTGACTTATTTCACTCAGCATAATACCCTCCAGTTCCATCCATGTCGAAGAAAATGGGGGGAGCAAACAGAAATAAACAAACAAACAAACAAAGACAAGGGGGAGTATCCTCTGATTCTGTATAATTTAAATCCCTCGACTTCCCCTGGAACTCTGCAGTGCTGCTTGGTCAATAATTTGTTTGTCCCCTGTCCATCTAGCTGGTCTTTTGTGGGAGGGGCCTGCTGTGCTGATTTTCAGGTGTTAGCACTTGGGGGAGCTGTTCAGCCCCCTGCCTGCTGCAGGGCTCAGTGAAAGACATTTAAGCTGTTTATCCCGTGAGGCCACTGTGATGCTCAGTGGGGGTTGTTTACCCTGTGAGGCCCCAGGAGGAACAGAAACAGTGGCTGTGACCAGCTCTGGAAACCTGGAGTCAGCTCCCGCAGTAACTACAGAGCTCTAGGTGTGCAGGGGCCTGGATGCTCTGGGGGCGGGGCCGCTGATCTGCTCAGCTCCAGGCCTCCAGCGGCAGGAGCGTCCTTGCTGTCCTGGGCCCTCCTGGCCTCTGCCTGTCGCAGGGGGAGCGTTGGTCCTGGGCAGTGTCCCCGGCGCCCTGTGCTCCCGGGCCTGCGTTGCTGGAATCGCGCTCCTGGCTGTGCAGCCTTCTCCGCTGGAGCCACCGCCCAAGCTGCTCCCGAGCTGCTCCCGGGGCCACGCAGCCCCCTCCGCGTGGGAAGCTGGTGTTTCAAACACCGTGTGTTGCATGAGACATGTTGCTTTCAGGGGCGCCCAGAGGGCTCAGCGGACGAGCACCTGTCTTGGGCCCAGGGCATAAGGGTGTGACCCCGGGTCCTAAGATCGAGTCCTGCATCGGGCTCCCTGCAGGGAGCCTGCTTCTCCCTCTGCCTGGGTCTCTGCCTCTCTCTCTGGGTCTCCCCTGAATGAATAATAAAATCCTAAACAATCCCCAACCATGTTGCTTCGCCATGGCTGAGCGTCAGTGCTGAAGGTGCCAGGAGCTCAGCGCTGCTCCTCCTCCTCCCGCTGACGCCTGAGTGCAGGGAACCGGATGCTGGGTCTCCGGCGGCTGTGCTATATGAGAGGCTCGGCTGGAAGTGGAGGCCTGGCCTCCTGACAGTGACCCCAGTGATGAGAGGCCGGCTTTCCGGGAGCTCGACGTGTCTACTGCTGGGTATTTTGGGGGGGCACTTGCAGCCCGGGTCGTTCTGGGCAGTACGGGGGCCAGTGCCTCTGTGGAGCAGGGAGGCCTTGGCAGCCCCTTCGTGCACACACGGGCCAGACCACATCTACACTCTGCACCTAACCGCAGGCACCTTGCTCAGAGGCGCAGGTATTTTTTCCCAACTTCAGTCCAGGATCTGAGGTCTACATAATTGTTTTTAGGACTCTACTTATTTATTTGAGAGAGGTGGGGACTGAGAGAGACAGAGGGGAGAGCGCAGGGGCCCAGGAGCGGGGAGGAGGCAGAGGGAAAGGGGGAAGCAGAGCAGCATCCCTGTGGAGCCTGGCAGGTAAAACAGCAAATACAATAGTCGGTAAATGTTTTTGGTTTTTTTTGTTTTGTTTTGTTTTTTGTTTTTGCTTTCTAAAAAATCTTTTCAGTTGACATGGCTCCTCCGTAGTGTCATATACTCATATTTATTAAGTGTATATATAGTAAGTATATTGTAATGATTCTTTTCCATATTAAAGAGTTAAACTTCAGGCAAGATTTAATTAGGTGTGCATTTTTTTCAAGCTTCCAATTGCATCTTGATGAACTCCTTAGATATTCAATTATCATGTAACTGACTTGCAAATTCTATTTATACTGTACGGGCTAGTGCAGACCCCTTGGTATTTCGCTGCTGCGTCATACTAGTGGAAAATGAAGTCGTGTAACCAGACACTGGTGACATATTTTGTCGCTTATTAGCTTAGGGGAATTATCTGCATGTTCTATTGCACATTGAATTGCAACTGAAGTGTTGCATTATAATATATATGTGACTTGGCAAGGAAATATAATTGAATTATCATAGTAAACTGACTTGCAATGAAAATGAACACATTTATTGAAAAGCATTTCTATGACATGTAAACAACGTGTTCCCTTTTGATAACTATTGTTTTTCTCTTGTTCCTTTTTTATTATTTATTTATTTATTTATTATTTATTTATTTATTTATTTATTTTTATAATTTGCTGCTTGCCATTGCAGGAAGTAGAGTTTTGTATTCAGCTTCTGTATTTCATATTTTATTCTAGATTTTATATGAATCTTTACAATCGAGTTACTCACATCCACTCAATTCACATTATTTTCCTCCTTAGGATGATTATTTCCACACTTGGAGTCCAGGAAAGGCCTTAGATCAGGGTAAGAATCTATTTTAAATAAAAATCTTTACATGTTTATAATCACCATACTTTTAGTTGATATTTATTGTTTGTTAGATTCTTCCGATACTAAATAGGAAAGCTTAGGTCATGGACAGATTCATACAACAATTAATTCATTACTAGAATAGTGTAGTCAGGAATAAGCGAAATAGATGCCTTGATAATGTCAGGACGTCTTTCATTTTTAGATTCATATCTTAGATTGCCCGATCTGGGCTTCTGAGCTTCATCCTGCCCATTTTTATTAGCTGATAGGAATCACTTCATCCAGTTCTCAAATACACTCAAGCGCATTCACTAGGAAATAGACTTATTTGTGCAAAATTTCAAAACAAATGACTTTGCAGTCTGTGTTTCAGTTAATAAAAGCTTTCATTTAAAACAGCACAGACTGGTAATTAGACTCAGTCAGGGTCTTAGTAAGACCCCAAAGAAGAAGTCGTGGAAGAATCCAAAGTTCTCTCACCTCCATACACGGTTTCCCCTTGAGAAGGGAAAGCAGGAAAGATGCTTGGGAAAGGAAGATGTGCATGAGAACAGATACATCCAGCACAATGCAATCATAATGATAAGGACAATTACGCACACTTGTTTGTGAAATTCTGCAGCATTAGGACCAGGGACTCCTAGAGTCTAGTACAGAAGAATTTTCTACTTTATGTTGACTATGGTAAACCTTATAGAAGATAGGACTTCCTGAAGTGGGACCAATTAAAAATAGAAGTTTTTAAGTATGACTTGTAAGTTATTAAAGGAATCAGGGATTTTGCTGTGTCTCCCAATTTTTGACTTCACATGCGCAAGGTCGGCTACAACAGCCAACCTTGCATGAGACTGACCTGAGCGGTCCTAGCTAGGGACGCCCATCAACACTGATGTTGGCGTGCACTCTCAAAGAGTCGCTCACATCCAGTTCCCTCATTAATATTAGTTTCTATCTGCTATACTTCACCTGATTTCACTAGTAATATCTAGAGTGTCTGTGGAATCTTCATTTTATACTTCTGAAAAGTATTTTTGGTCTTGCTAACAATATATAAACCAAGCCAAATGTACTAAAAGACAGGTAATAAAGAAATAATGAGATATAGACTGAGATACATTTGCAAACTTTCTTGGGGAATTAATTTTTATGATGGAATCATAAACCTTGGAAAAACCAGAATTATCTATGAAATGGATCTTAACACTTAAATTTTCCATACTGGATGCATCCAATTACAATAAAGATTGTGGTGTGTGTGTGTGTGTGTGTGTGTGTGTGCATCTATGTGTGATAATTTGTTGACTTACTATTTGTCTCCTGTTTAAAAAAAAAAAAAAAGAGGAAAAAAAAAAGATTGTTATAGGAGGCTTCCAAACCCTGGTGAGATTGATTTACTTTAATTTTTCAAAGATGATTTTAACCTACTAATTTGTCAAAAATATCCTATTTATTAGGTAGAGAGAAGCTCCCTACATAATAATAGCTAATAGTTACAGTCGCTATTCTAAGTACTCAGTATATGAGTCCTTTGAATCTCTGCAGTAACCCTGTCAAGTAGAGGAGGAAAGTGAGGCACTTAAGAGGCTTAAGCTCCTGCTCAAGTTCATAGTCCCACAAAGTGGCAGAGTCAGGATTTGGGTCCAGGCAACCCGACCCCTGAGCCCCATTTCCTAACTACTGTGTGACACTGCCACTCCTACGATAGCATTAAAATGAAATAATGACATCCTGCTGGTATTTTGAGGTTTATGCTTTAAAAATGAGTATTTGCTTGAGTGAACATTAGAAATAGATCTAGTTGCTGTGTTTCTATATTTTAAAGGATTTTTTTTTTTATTTTCAGGTCGGGGTTCTGATTGATTGAATATGCATAGTTGATAAACATATATGGGGAAGTGTTTTTTTTTCTTGTATCAAAAGAAAAAAGAAAAACGCAAAAAACTAGACTGATAAACATGCATTTGTTTTGGTTTTGAGTCATATTAACCCGTTGGTGGACCCTGGGTTACTCCCTGAGGGGTGAGACAAATTGTCCTCTTCTCATCTGTCTCTAACTAAGATAGATGGTGGGCATCACTTGGACAGAAGAGGCTTGAGATTTGCTGATTTGTAATGTTTCTTGTGTTTTTGTGATGAAAGAATCTTGCTAAGTACCATTTTCAAAATCTGAACTTTTGGACATGAAACATTTTATGACTTTTTAGAAGTATTTATAATTTTTAATATACTCTCATGGTATGTGGACATCCATATCACATATCACTATCAGTTGATTTTCTCCAGTCTCTTGGGGACTGTTTGCATATTTTTTGAAAGAAATGAAGAAAATCTTGCCTTAGCATAACATTTTTTTAGCATTATATTTTTGTGCCGAAATTTATACCCTTTTAACCATCCACATTGTGAATTATATCTTGCTTTTCTACAGAATGGTCCACAAAATATGCAGAATTAAAATATTACTAATGGAAAAATAATTTTTCATGACAAATGGTGCAATTTCTCATCACCAAACCATTTCTACATATATGCATAAATATGCACAAGTGTACATGCGTGAGCAGATACATCATTTACACATGTGTAGACACACACGTCTTTGCCTCTATAAACTTTCTTCTATCTGACTAGGACCCAACTGATTGTTCATATATAGCTTATCTACCTCGTGGTTTACCATTGAAGAGTTTTTCCTCTTCTGAGTTACTTTTCATAAATTACAATATATCAGCATTGTTTTTGTTTTTTGTTTGTTTGCTTGTTTTACTAGTAAAATAGTAAGAGTTTTAGGAAAATATAATAGTTTCAAATAAATTCAAGTACAACTGTTTTGGTGTGATAAAATCTGCTTTATAATAAAGGAAATCATACCAAAAATATGGTATGCCAAAAATAGACTCCTTTGTATTTCCTCACATAGGATCCTCTGTGCCATTGCTTCTGTTCATTAGTGTGGCTAATCATGAGTTTACACAACAGAAATTGACTGAAAGAGAGTTTTAATGAGGACATGCATCTTCTTGAATATGACATGAAAATTTACTGTTTACTATGACAAATTTAGAGGGTAAATGCACGGATGAAACTATACAGTGGTGGCATGATCAAGATTTTACACAATTTAATGAGCTTTAGATAGGCTGTAACTTTGAAAAAAATCACTTTTGGGGCACCTGGGTGGCTCAGTGTGTTAGGGGTCTGACCTTGGCTCAGATCATGATCCCAGGTCCTGGGATGGAGCCCCAGGTCAGGCTCCCAACTCCGCTGGGAGCCACTGTCTCCTCTGCCTGACACCCCCCTGCTTAGTATACGCTCTCTCTCAAATAAATGAGTATCTTTGTAAAAGAATAAAATATAATTTCAAAAAAATCACTGTTTTCCTTTTCATTTCATTAACCCTGCCTTGTTTTAGGTCATGGACTTTTTAACAAAGATTTTATTTATTCATGAGTCACACACAGAGAGAGAGGCAGAGACACAGGCAGAGGGAGAAGCAGGCTCCCTGCAGGAAGCCTGACCCGGAACTCGATCCCGGGACCCCCGGGGTCATGACCTGGGCCGAAGGCAGACAGTCAACCGCTGAGCCACCCAGGGGTCCCTGGCCATGGATTAATTTGGGTTTATAATGGGTAAGTCATCGACATTTCTAGCAGGAATTCCTATCAGCTGTTTAGACAATCTGCAGGTGCTGAGGTGCCGTGTGCACAAGGAATACCTTCTATTGGAAAGTTGTCCTCCGCGGGCTGTGATCTCCAGGCCCCCAGGCGACGTGGTCGGGGCAGCAGGGCTCTGTCCGCGTCTCCCTGATCCTGCTGTGCCCCGGGGCCTCCCGTGGCAGTGGGGCAGTCAGCGGCCTAGTGAGAACGAAGCTGCAGCTAAATGGATGCAGAGAGGTCCCGGCAGGTCCGCCCGGCAGCGCTGGTGTGTCCCGCGGGTGTGCTGGGGCCACCGCAGGGCTGGGCCGGCCGCTCCGCCAGAGGCAGGTGCGCACTGGCCTGGGCCCAGGGTGGCGGCTCTGAGGCCGGGGCTGCACCCGCAAAGACGGCGGCCCCGGGCCGGGCTGGGCCGCCCCGCCTCTGTGGGGCCCCGGCCCACCCAGCCAGCTCCCCTCTGTGGCACACCCCTCGCCACCAGCAGGCCCGGCCTAAGGCCCTGGCCGTGACCCCTGGCCGTGACCTCTGGCCGTGGCCTCTGCCGCGGGGAGGAGCTGAGCAGGCCCCTCCGAGCCTGTGCTCCCCAGTGAGCAGAGCTGCTCACTGCTCCCCGCCTCTGCGCATTCTCCAAACTGAAAAGGACCAGGGTTTGAGCACACACAGCCCTAACTTCTCTCTCCCTTCGAGCAACACGCGGCTGCACCTTCCCGTGCATGAGTTGCATCCCCACTTGTTGACGGCTGGGGGGGGGGGTTACTAATTTTCTCCTGTCCTTAGAGGGTGGCGATGGTAGTGGCGGGGACAGGGGTTGGGGCTGTGCCTGCTTCACAGCAGAGGCACGGGCTCCCACGGTGCTGCCCTGGGCCGGTGTGTTTCCCTGGCTTCATAATTCGATTCATTTTAGCATTGAATAATATTCCCTTATCTGGATGTACCAGAGTTTATTTACTCAGGCACCTGCTGGAAGACTTCTGGGTTTTTCCTAAGTCTTGGCAATTATGAATAAAGCTGCTATAAACAATCTTGTGCAGGTTCTTTTTTTTTTTTTTTTTGGACATAAGTTTTCGACGCAATTGGATAAATACCGAGAAGTGTGATTGCTGAAACATATGGTAAGAGTATGTTTATTTATGTAAGAAACCGCCAAAGGATCTTCCAAAGTGGCTGTACCATTTGGCATTCTCTCTAGCAGTAAATGAGAATTCCTGTTGCTCCACATCCTCACACCATTTATTTGCATAATTTACTTGCCCCTTAGGTATTTCAGAGTGTAGCCCTTTCAAAGCATCTGGAAATAGACGATCAGCGATTTTTCTATTTTATCTAGTAAAACTGTGTACACTTTCAGAACCACTTGATTATTTGTGATTATATGATAGCCTAAGTCTTTCTAATCTTAAGAATTTATTATTTTACTTTATGGAAGGGGTTTCTATATATATATTTTTTTTAATTTTTATTTATTTATGATAGTCACAGAGAGAGAGAGAGAGAGAGAGAGAGACAGGCAGAGGGAGAAGCAGGCTCCATGCACTGGGAGCCCGATGTGGGATTCGATCCCGGGTCTCCGGGATCGCGCCCTGGGCCAAAGGCAGGCGCCAAACCGCTGCACCACCCAGGGATCCCTGGAAGGGGTTTCAAGCATGGAAAGCTCTTGAGGATGGATTATTTCTCTTCCTACATATTAATTTTTGGTACGTTGGTAGATCAGGGATATTATAATCAAGCTACTCCTCAAACTCACGTGGGCAGTGTTTGTATACATAGCCCGGTACCCTACCCACTGCATCATCAACTCAGGGCATGGAGTACTCTACTTTCTACTTTTCACAAACTTTCCAACAAACAAAGTTTGTTTCGAGCTTAAGTTTAAAAAAAAGTTACATGACTCCTTACTCTACCTTTTTTGTTCTTTTAACTAAATGCTCTATGCAGCAAATACATTGAATTATCTGTTATTTTGGTATATTTCTTACTACATTTGACATATCTAATTAAAGGACTGAATAAAATCCTCAAAGAGTAGAAGAATGGAATTTTCAGTGTGATTTTGCTTCCCTCAAATACAAGCAGATGAATTTGACTATTTGATACAATGCTGAGGAGGTTATACTTTATTGTTATAATTTACATTTACTCTTTTGTTTGTTGATAGTAATTTGGCTTCTCTATGGAGGAGCATCTTCCTAGCATTTTCACATATGTTGTTTCATTTGACCTTCACACACACAAAATCTTTCAAAGTTTTATTTACGGGGAGTGAGATTGTTGTTGATTGCAACATATGAACAAACAGAATAATTTGGATTTTGATTTGCTCACAAATACTGATAAATGCAATTGAAATTAGTAGTCAGATTTCCTAGATACTGACCTCGATGTTTTCCAAGCTAAAATGCAGCTTCTGCTAATTTACTAATGGTTTTAAAGGAAAACAGCCTATTCATTTAGCTCATTTTGTTAAAGCATAATTTTTAAGAGTCCAGAAATAAGCTGTCATTGGTTGAATGCTTACTACATACCATGAGAATTTAGCTTTTATCTCATTCAGTTCTCAATACCAACTCTCATCTTTCTTGCTTTTATTTTGCTCACATTTTTATTCCTTTCATTGCTCCCATTACAACGAAAAGGAAAATTGATGTTCAGTGAATGCAAATAATTTGCCTATGATCATGCAGCTATTTGGAATAAGAACTAGAATTCATATATATCTCATTTGATTCCAAATTCTGAGGCTTCTCCAAATCATGACCTGTATCAGCATTTATGCTGGGGACCTGGCTATTTTCATAATCATTCATTGCAACTTCAAGTTAGACTTCTTAGGGAAGTTGTTGTTGCTACTAGGAAAAGGATGGAATTATTTCCACTTATGTAACTTTGTATAAAATCATTGAATCAAACGCATTTAGCTTCTAATTTCTGAACTTTAAAATGAGAAGTCTGCAGAGAATGCTTTCTAAACTTCCAGTTTTGTCTTTTTAGTGTTCTGCAAGCCCTGTGAATGGCAGGCTAGTGAATACATCTTTAATCATAAAGGTTGAAATGTAACACTTAACTCTGCCAATAATTTTTATTTATATCATTTGAAAAAGAGCAGTAGTCATTCAAAGGATGACTTTGATTTTCAGGAGGACTTTGCAAAGGTAACATTTTAAAATAATATCTGGAGAAAACTTTGTTAGCAACTTAATTTACCAAATTTATTTTGAAATATTTTATCAACATCCATACCGTCGGCTGATCATCAGTTCGTATGCATTAGATCTGCAGTATTTCACGATATTCTTACAGGTTTGATATGATTCAGTTTCATATGATTGGAAGAGGAGGGCTTGCTCTTCCTTAACTTTGGAGCTACTCAGACAGACAGTTAAGGGACTTGCCCAGAGTTACATTAAAGAGCCTATAATGTTAACTATTTATATTAAGTGGTGCATCTGGAACTAGGTTTTATGTCATTTAACACCTAGCCCTGGGCAGCCCCAGTGGCGCAGTGGTTTAGTGCTGCCTGCAGCCCAGAGCCTGATCCTGGAGACCCAGGATCGAGTCCCACGTCAGGCTCCCTGAGTGGAGCCTGCTTCTCCCTCTGCCTGTGTCTCTGCCTCTCTCTCTCTCTCTCTCTGTGTGTGTCTCTCATTAATAAATAAATGAAATCTTAAAAAAAAAATAACACCTACCCTGTGCCTCTCACTATACTATATCCCCCACAATTCTTACCTGCTACTTTGAACCATCATACTAAAGACAAGCTAATTATGGCTGTACTGCAGTAGAGGCGGTTGTCTCTTCAGGTAAGGACAGAGCATTTAGAAGTTAAAATAAATTGTAGTGCAAGATGGGCAACAACATGTTTAAAATTTCAGACTTTAATACAAGAAAGGAGGTAGCATTATTTTAGGGAATTTTGTGGGAATTTTCTTGAGAATCAGATAGTACGAGGTTTGAGTCTGCGCTGTACTATTTATTAGCCCTTCTAACTTGGAAAAATTAATTAACCCAAAGCCAAAGGTAATGTTTGTAGATTAACAATTAACTAAAGCCCTGAGGGCTTTCAGGAGATAGTTAATAAAGAAGCAAGGGGAGAGATGTAGGAAAACTAACAGGCTGTCATTTAGGGTCAAAGCATCTTACTGTTTTACACAATATTGTCATTTCACACATTTATTTTATTTTATTTTATTTTAATTTTTTTTTTTAATTTATGATAGTCACACAGAGAGAGAGAGAGAGAGAGAGGCAGAGACACAGGCAGAGTGAGAAGCAGGCTCCATGCACCGGGAGCCTGACGTGGGATTCGATCCCGGGTCTCCAGGATCGCGCCCTGGGCCAAAGGCAGGCGCCAAACCGCTGCGCCACCCAGGGATCCCTCATTTCACACATTTAAAAAATGTTTTTTTCAAGAGCACTTAAACTATGCACAGAAGCTTGTATTCTAAAATATCAATAATTCCTATCAAAAGAGAGACAAACAGACTCTTAACTATAGAGAACAAACTAATGGTTACTAGAGGGGAAGTGCAGGGGGTGGGTGAAATAGGTTAAGGGGATTAAGAGCACACTTACAATGAGCACTGACTAATGTATGGAAGTGTTGAATCACTATATTATACACTTGAAGCTAATATAACAGTTAACTATATGGGAATTTAAAAAAGAACTCCTATCAAAAAAGGAACTAAAGAACATATGGATTTCCACTTAGTTTTGACACACTATACTGTAAATTTTGTGTAGATTTTGAGCACTCTTTCTTAGTAAATGGAGGTCGGAACTGCACCTATGGACAAACTTCTATTCCCTACCCATTTTAAATTGAAAACATTAGGAAATAAAATAGAGAATATATATAACTCAAAAAATGAAAATTAAGAAAATACATATAGGGGATCCCTGGGTGGCGCAGCGGTTTGCTGCCTGCCTTTGGCCCAGGGCGCGATCCTGGAGACCCGGAATCGAATCCCACGTCAGGCTCCCTGGTGCATGGAGCCTGCTTCTCCCTCTGCCTGTGTCTCTGCCTCTCTCTCTCTCTCTCTTTGACTATCGTAAATAAATTTAAAAAATTAAAAAAAAAGAAAAAGAAAATACATATATAGTCAGCTAAGTGTCAGTCCTGGATTTAAATTATTTCTATTAAATGGGCTCTAATTACTAGATTTTTAATCACTGTTTTCTCTTATAAGGTAAAAGTTACTATTATGGGTTGAATTGTGTCCGCAAAAAAAGGTATATGTTGAAATCCTAGCCCCTCACTCTTGTATTTGTGACGTTATTTGAAAATAGAGTCTTTGTAGATATACTCAAATTAAGATGAGATCGTACGAATTTTGGGTAAGCTGTAATCCAGTATGATTGGTGTGTTTATATAAAGAGGAACAAGGTGACAGATGGACATAAAGGAGAAGGCCATGCAGCCACAATGGCAGGGATTAGCGTTATGCTGCCACAAACCAAGGCACACCCAAGATTCCAACAGTCTCAGAAGCTGGAAGAGAGCCATGGAGTAGAGTCTCCTCCTGAGTATGCAAGAACGTCCCAGGACCCATTCTTCTTGATGGCACACTTCAAGTTTCAGAAACGTGAGAGGATAAATTTCTGTTTGCTTAAGCTGCCCAGTTTGTAGTACTTTGTTATGGCAGCTCTAGGAAATCAATACAGTCAGTGTCATCAAAATGATGTTTAAATAATTCCTGTAGGGCCCCTGGGTGGCTCAGTTAAGCATCTGCCTTGGGCTCAGGTCACAATCTCAGGGTCCCAGGATCGAGCCCCCATCGGGCTCCCCACTCAGCAGGGAACCTGCTCCTCCTTTTCCTTCTGCTCCTGCTCTTTTGCTTTCTCTCTCTCAAAAAAATAGATAAAATAAAAAAAAATAATTCCTATGATAACTATATTGATTTCATTTCATAAGCATAAGAGTTGATGTACAAATAGACATAATGTCTTTCTTTGATCTGAATATTAAAAATACTATATATTAATTATAATTTAAACTTATGAATTTTTGAGTATATAACATTTTATATCAAGTATGTGTGTGTGTTGGATGGATGTTCTTTTTTAAGCAGCATCTGTTTTCTGGCTTCAGCACCCTGATTTTCTTTTAGAAAAATGTGCCTCACTCCACAGATTTTCATAGGTTGGTGTCACCCAAAACCTGGAAGTACTTATGTGACCTACATCTGACTAAATAGAGTCTCCCTGGCCCCTGTTCCCAGCCAGTAGTTTAGGGATGAGAACATGGCCCAAATCAGGCCACTTAGATTTGGGGGGTATGCAGGGGAATTATATTTTGTCATATTTATTTTTGTCACTTTATTTTTTGTTATATTTTGTCATCTTATGTAGTTCCACCTGCAAAAAAAAAAAAAAAAAAAGAAGAGAGAGATTCTGTTTCCTATAGTTCCCCCACATATCCCCCAAATCTGAGTGGCGTGATTTGGATCATATTCTCATCCCTAAAATCTGGAAAGTCATATTGGTTTTTATTAGACTATAGAATGATATAAATAAAGTATGACTCCATTACTATGTTTAGGCCTTAGCTGTATATTTTCAATGTAATAATGGACTATACTTGGTAGAGAAGGGTAAAAAGCAAATGTAATTTAAAAGTAGATCCTTCTACTTAAGAAGTTTTGTATTTTAAAGGCCTTGTTTTGAAAGCATCGCCACAAGTCTTTTGAGAGGCCATTGAATAACTATCTGAAATTATCTCAAATAACTGTATTAGCAAGAATATTTTAAAGTCATTTTTTTGTATCTTCTTCTGCACCTGGCTTACAGTAGGACTGAAAATTATTTCTGGTTGAAGCTGGAGCTTGACACAGGACTCCAATAGGGATAAACATAAAGAAATGAGGTCAAGGAAGACAAGTGGCATGCTTAAAGAAGAAACTCTCAAACCTTGGGTGCTTTCCACCTAATTTAGAACACAGTCGAAAAACAGATAAAGTCGGGCAGCCCGGTTGGCTCAACGGTTTAGCGCCACCTTCAGTCCAGGGTGTGATCCTGGAGAACCGGGATTGAGTCCCACATCGGGCTCCGTGCATGGGGCCTGCTTCTCCCTCTGCCTCTCTCTCTCTCTCTCTCTCTCTCTGTCTCTCATGAATAAATAAAAAAATATATTAAAAAAAAGAAAAACAGATAAAGTCAACTGTGAAGCTGAACAATTGGCCCTAAATATCCAGGGATATTTGATATTTTGGTATATCATAAGCTATACTACAGAGAACTCAAATAGTTGAGGCAATTTGTCTTTTAGGAATTGTCATCTATCAGTGAGTATCAGGAGGGCGATTCTGACTGAAATTTTTCGACAAGATATGTTAAATGGTCTTTTTTAAATATTTAAAACATGAAGGTGAAAAACAGGATTATTTTATTGGGAGTCTCATTCAACAGAAGGTCAAATAAAATAATCTTTAATGATTTTATTTAAGCTGTGGTGAGTAATTTAATTCAGGTCTAACCTATAAGAGATGGGGGAAGGGGAAGTTATTAAGGTAGCTGCCTTCAACAGAATTGCCTACATAGAATGATGTGGAGTTGCAGAGATCTGAGGAAAAAAAGTTGTATTTGCAGAAATGCACATGTTTAAAGACAGGATATCTAACCCATGGGGAAGAGAGTGAAGATTTGGCTTAAACTAGGAGAGATTCAGTTCTAGAGCCAGGAAACTAGGAAGAGTCTCATCATAAGGATTCTGGCAGAGAAAAAAGGATGGAGAACTAATTACTAGGACAAAGGAAATTACCGCCTAGGCCTCAGGGTCATAGAGTGTGGTGATATCGCATGAGAGACATGGCCAGGGGTGCGTTTGCAGAAGTAGGTGTAGATGGTGTTCACCTGAACCCCTCAGGAAGTATGTCCTATAGGAACTTCTGTTGAGCAGGCTGGCAGGTGATATTTCTATTTTATACCCTACGATATATTTTTCATCATCTTCTACATAATTTCATCTGCTAATCACGATACTTAAACCTGCCGCTCTTCAGCCCAAACATGGAGTCACACTTAGGTGTCATGATAACCATACAGAAATAACGAAAGACAAAAGGCACAACATCAACACCCCAAACAAAAATCTACTGATATATCAGGTCATATCAGATTTATAATCTGTATTAAAAATGGCATTTTTTGGTCTTTTTTACCTTAATCCCAAAGACTTTACTCATACTTGTATTTTTTTCCATTTAAAGATGAACTTGACACTCAACCCTCTCTCACTTACTAATCACTAGTTTATTTTTTAACCTACACTGAATGGGTTCCTATGGAGTATTAAACTAATTTATGGAAACAGTATATTTTATCAATAGATAGATGTTAATTTGGAAATTAATACATTACTCAAAATATGCTTAAGTACAAATGTGGTTGTTGATAAAATGATTGATATATGAAGTTTCAGGATGTAAAAATTCTTTATGGAGATAAATTACCTTTTTCGTCAAGTACCCTGACATTTTTTTTCACCCTGAAAACTACATTACTGTTGATTAGTTTAAAAAATCCATGCCTTTTCAAATAAACTCACCATTGCTTTATATGCAGTATATTTAACACCAATATTTTTCTAGCTAGAGCATTATTAATTAAAGTTAAATTTAAATTCTCACCAGATTTAAATCTCACAGGCCATATTTTATCTTTATTAAAAAGTTTCCTATTGACAATGCACATGTGAGAGCTATAGTTTTAATCACAGAACATGACTTAAGTCTTGCTGAACTGATAAAACTGAATCACCATGCTGCCAAGTTAGGTTCCATATTGCCGCCCTGCTTTTAATTAGAAGGCTAAATTGCTGTCAGACCATGCTTTTGAACCTTATCTTCCTCTTTCTATTAAGAAAAAGACATTCAGCATCTCATCCTGAGAAGTACAGTAATGATTTTTTTTTAAATCAGTTATTCCTTTTTCATGCCTAATTTCTTTGTTTTTTAGCAGTTTTTTTTTCATGTTCGTTGTTGTCATCGTTGCTGTTGTTGTTTTATTTTTTGGATAAAGCTTGAGTATTTGGATCTGAATTTCAGTCCTAATTTCTCAGTTGGTTATCTCTTTCAAGAATGACATTTTGGGTGTGAAAAATTAATATATATTGTTTTATATATGGATTATTCTGTCTCTTAATCCTTGGTTGATTATACTTTAATAGCTTTTTAGAATTCAAGAGAATTCAGAAGTTTTTCAGAGTGTGGAAATTATTTAATTCTTATATTCCAATTCGTTCTTAAAGTTATCTCTTTTAAGACATTTCAGAAAGAAGATAGTGGCTACTTCTATTACAATTTACTCTTTTATATTGCATTAACTTCTGCTTGGATGGAAGGGAATTCTGAAGTCTAGTAGTATATAGTTCAGTAGCATGTAATAAAATTATAATCCATATATGACGCTTATTGAGCCGGAAAAGCTGATGAATATGAAATATAACTATTGGAAGAAAACAAAGAATTGATTATAATTTTATAGAGGACAGACTTCAGATAAGTAAGTTTGAATAAAGAATTAAAAGTTTACTGATAACAGCAACCGTAAATTCATCTTAAATTATATAAACATTTTTGGTAATATGGACAGAGGCAGGCAAGGGATATTCCATTAGCATCTTTGGTAATATTGTGCCATCATGTTGAGGATTACTCTGAGGCATCCCATGAATGGGGCGAGGACCTACATGCCATGTGTTTGCTGATTCACCTTATGTTTTTTAGTTTATAAGGGTTTGTTTCTTCCCACTCAATTTCACTTTCCCGTTCCTATCTGAGAATGAGCAATGATTCGTTTGTCATAAGTCTTGTGTGAGGATTAAATCATATGTACGAAGGTTTGAGGACTGTACTTAGCCCATATAAACACTTTTAATAATAATAGCAATAATATAATTATAATAAGATGGCTAATTATGTAATTGTAATGGCTAGTAGCATATGTTAGTAGAATTATAGCTCTTGACTTACAATTTCAAAGTACAAATATATCTTTTTTTCCAGACATGAAGTTACCTTGAGCATTTTGTTAAAAAGATAAACCCTTAAAAATATCCAAAGGTAAATAACTTTAGCAGTAGGCAAGGATTCTTTTTAGTTTTAAAAAGTCATGTATTAAATCTTGGCACTCCAGATTGCCTACTGCTAAATTAGTGGTAATGTTTATGATGATGATGATGTCATGATACCTTGATATTATGACTAACACATCCTGACAATGACTCTGAATGAAACTGAATCACAGTGGTAATAATGGGTAATCCTGCTGAGTATCTCTGCTAAGCATGGACAATTAAGAAAGAAAACCATTAGTTGTAATTGAAGAATTCATGTTTGTATCTAGTAGTTTTGCTACTAAAGAAGATGAATCCCAACAAGCCCAAAATAATGCAATAATCAGTCCTCATTGCTTCATTAGCATTTTAAGAGATAATGACAATTGAGCCCTTTTAGTGTGTTTTCCAGAACCTAATTAAAAATGCAATTTATAATTTTTAGAATTGGACATGGAACAAGTATTCGTCAAAATGTCATTTAAGTAGAGCTCTTCTAAGGTTTTTTGTTTTTATTTCCTATGATAATTAATAAAATGTGGATGAAATACACTCCTGTGTCTTACACTCTTTTACTTCTTTCTTTCTCAAGCGGAGCTGTTTCACAAGTATGTTTGTAGGTGGTAAGGTCTCAACAATCAGCAAGCGTTGACGACCATATAGTACTTGTTGTGGGTGATATAAAATACTCTGTACAGTCTTAGAAACTGTACAAATCAATTCTATAGCTTTATGATGAAGAAGCCCGAGTCCCTCAGCTGCTGTGCTGTGTTAACCCCGAGCCCTGTGAACCACCTTTTCGGAAGGCTTCATTCCTCAGTTTCCTTCCTCCTCAGTGCTAGCCTACATGGTAGGCCTGGAAGTATTGTCCCTTTGACTTTTGCCTCTGAAACTCCAGCCCATAATTGAACATCATTATGTTAAATAATTAAATCACATATCAAAATCAGACGCTTTCCATTTGCCTCACATACTCGTCCCACCCCCAACAAGAGCCCAACTTCTTGAGTAATAAATGGTATTTATGTTGTTGATTTCTCAGTCTTTTAGGTTTGGACTGTCTCTCAGCCCTTTCCTTTTCACTCAGGTTCGCCATTAATTTGTTGAAGTGATTTAGCCATTTCTGCCTCTATAGTAAGTTCATATAAATTTCAATCTTTTATTTATTTAGTTTTGGAGAAGGAGGGGGAGGCCAGGGCAGAGGGGCAGAGGGAGAGGATGAGGGAGTCTTACCCGGTCTCCCCTCAGCGCCCAAGGTGGGGCTCAGTCTCACAACTTGCAGATGGAGACTTAGCCAAGGTGAGGAGTCCTATGCTGGACTGTGTCCAGCCAGGTGGCCCCGTTTTATCTCAGTGTCAGGTAAGAGGAATCAGCTCTGGCTAAGAGCTATGCAAAGGCCTGGCTAGAGGGTGTCTGAAGGTCAAGGTGAGGGCTCAGGTCAGCAGCCTCCTGTGTGGCCCCGATACAAGTGCCTGAGAAAGCAGGTTGCTGGCAGAGGTTGGATGAGGGGCTCCCCTCCTGGTCAAGAAGCTGTGGCTCTCTGCTGGGGGGGGCAGCCCTGGCCTGGGCACACCCCCAAGGAGGAGAGAGAGCTGCAGGGCCAAGGCGCTGCGGGCAGAAGCACAGACAGCGGCTTTTACCTTCTCTCTTCATTCATACATAATAGTACTGAGCTTCCGGTCTAATCTTTGTCTCTGGGTTGTTTCTGCTCCAATCTGTAACCCGCAGAGGGGAGCAGACATCACCAGGCTAAAATGACAGTTCTCTGAACTACCTGCCTCCTACTCTTCTCTGTCACACTTTCTCTTAAAGTGTGTGACACTCTCGTGTCACTCATCACTGATGATGAGTAATATTATGAAGTGTTCTTAAGTACTTTGGTCATGGAAACTGTGATTTTTATGACCTTCTATTGTTGATAGAGAATAAAATACTCTAGTGAAGGTAAGACGTATTTATATTTGCTGAAGATAATAATAGATCAGATTTATTCCCTTCGTCCTCAGATGTGAATATCCCTTTAGTAAAATAGTCATAGAATAAAATAATTTAAAATATTTAGAATACTGTAAATGTGTTCATTCTATTAATCTTTGTTTTTTTAAGACCTCTAATAGAATCCATATCCTTTGACAGAATAGGAGTTAATAAATATGAAAATATTTTAGACCAGATTTTGATCAAATGGGTTCAACTAATATGAATATTAAAACATATGAATAGATACATTCATAGAGGTATGAACATATAGATTCATAAGGATAAACAGGTAAAGGTGAAAATTATGTTCAAATTAACTTCTTATGATGTTTACTTTAAAACTTTCTTTTGTTGGGAGGCGGGGCAAGATGACAAAAGAGTAGGGTCCCCAAGTCACCTGTCCCCACCAAATTACCTAGATAACCTTCAAATCATCCTGAAAACCTACGAATTCGGCTTGAGATTTAAAGAGCTGGAATGCTACAGCGAGAAGTGTTCCCACTTCTATCAAGGTAGGAAGATGGGGAAAAAAGAAATAAAGAAACAAAAGGCATCCAAGGGGGAGGGGCGCGCGAGGAGCTGGGCTAAGGCTGGGCGAGTGTTCCTAGGACAGGAAAGCACCTTCCCAGAGAAGCAGGAGCTTCACCAATCATCCCGGTGGGAAAGGTGCTCGCAGGGAGTTGGAGCAGGATCCCAGGAGGGGCGGGGATGCCCTCAGGCTCCTTGGGACACTAACAGACACCTGCACCCCGGGGAGAGCCCCACAACCCGGGCCCAAGCTCCCTAAAGGGCTGCAGCATGCTCAAGGCTGGACCCGGGAGCAGCTCGGAGGGGCTTGGGCAGCAGCTCCACGTGGAGGGGGCTGTGCGGCTGGGAGCGTGAATCCAACAGCACAGGCTCAGGAGCACAGGGCGCCAGGACACTGCCCAGGATCTAGCACTTCCCCCGTGACAGGCAGAGGCCAGGAGGGCCCAGGACAGCAAGGACATTCCTGCCGCCAGTGGCCGGAGCTGAGAAGATCAGCGCCCCGCCCCCAGAGCATCCATGCCCCTGCACACCAAGAGCTCTGTAGCTACTGCGGGAGCTGACTCCAGGGCTCCAGAGCTGGCCGCCGCCACTGTGGTTGTTCCTCCTGGGGCCTCACAGGGTAAACAACCCCCACTGAGCCTCACAGTGGCCTCAGCAGATAAACAGGATAAACAACCTCCACTGAGCCCTGCAGCAGGAGGGGGGGTTGAGCAGCTCCCCAAAGTGCAAACACCTGAAAATCAGCACAGCAGGCCCCTCCCCAAGAAGACCAGCTAGACTGATAGGGGAGAAACAAATTATTGACCAAGCAGCACTGCAAAGTTCCAGGGGAAGTCAAGGGATTTACAGTATACAGAATCAGAGGATACTCACCCTTGTTTTTTGTGTTTTGATTTGTTTGCTCCCCCTTTTTTTCCTTTCTGTTCTTCTCTTTTTTCCCCTCTTTTTGTTTCTTTTTCCTTTTTCCTGTTTCTTTTCTTCTTTCTCTTCTCTCCTTTTCTCCTTTTCCCAATACAACTTGTTTTTGGCCACTCTGCACTGAGCAAAATGACTAGAAGGAAAACCTCACCTCAAAAGAAAACATCAGAAACAGTCCTCTCTGCCACAGAGTTACAAAATTTGGATTGCAATTCAATGTCAGAAAGCCAATTCAGAAGCACTATTATAAAGCTACTGGTGGCTCTAGAAAAAAGCATAAAGGACCCAAGAGACTTCATGACTGACTGCAGAATTTTGATCTAATCAGGCAGAAATTAAAAATCAATTAAATGAGATGCAATCCAAACTAGAGGTCCTAACGACAAGGGTTAATGAGGTAGAAGAACGAGTGACTGACATAGAAGACAAGTTGATGGCAATGAGGGAAACTGAAGAAAAAAGAGACAAACAAAAGATCATGAGGATAGATTAAGGGAAATAAATGACAGACTGAGGCAGAAAAAAATGTAGGTTTAATTGGGGTTCCCAAGGGCGCCGAAAGGGCCAGAGAACCAGAATATGTATTTGAAAAATCATAGCTGAAAACTTTCACAATTTGGGAATGAAAACAGGCATTCAGATCCAGGAAATAGAGAGATCCCCCCCAAATTCAATAAAAACCCCTCAACACCTCGACATTTAATAGTGAAGCTTGCAAATTCCAAAGATAAAGAGAAGATCCTTAAAGCAGCAAGAGACAAGAAATCCCTGACTTTTATGGAGAGAAGTATTAGGGTAACAGCAGACCTCTCCACAGAGACCTAGCAGGCCAGAAAGGGCTTGCAGGATATATTCAGGGTTCTAAATGAGAAGAAAATACAGCCAAGAATACTTTACCCAGCCAGGCTTTCATTTAGAATAGAAGGAGAGATAAATAGCTTCCAAGATAGGCAGGAACTGAAAGAATATGTGACCTCCAAACCGGCTCTGCAAGAAATTTTAAGGAGAACTCTTAAAATTCCTCCTTAAGAAGAAGTCCTATGGAACAATCCCCAAAAAGTGGACTTAATAGATATCATGAAGACACTAAACTCATATCTTTCAATAGTAACTCTGAACGTGACTGGGCTTAATGACCCCATTAAAAGGCGCATGGTGTCAGACTGGATAAAAAAGCAGGACCCATCTTTTTTGCTGTCTACAAGAGACCCATCTTAGACAGGACACATACAGCGTGAAAATTAAATGTTGGAGAACCATTTACCATTCAAATGGTCCTCAAAAGAAAGCAGGGGTAGCCATCCTTATATCAGATAAACTAAAGTTTATTCCAAAGACTGTAGTGAGAGATGAGGAGGGACACTATATCATACTTAAAGGATCTATCCAAGAAGATGACTTAACAATTATCAATATATATGCCCCGAATGTGGGAGCTCCCAAATATATCAATGAATTAATAACCAAAATTAAGACATATTTAGATAATAATACACTTATACTTGGTGACTTCTATCTAGTGCTTTGTACACTCAATAGGTCTTCTAAGCAAAACATCTCCAAAGAAACAAGAGCTTCCAATGGTACACTCGACCAGATGGACTTCAGATATAT
Source organism: Canis lupus baileyi (assembly GCF_048164855.1). Lineage (NCBI taxonomy): Eukaryota > Metazoa > Chordata > Mammalia > Carnivora > Canidae > Canis > Canis lupus. The sequence continues at coordinate 24,360,727 of NC_132857.1, read as the reverse complement.
ACAGCACTTTATATCCAAACAACTGCATACACCTTCTTCTCAAGTGCACATGGAACTTTCTCCAGAATAGACCACATACTGGGTCAAAAATCAGTTCTGAACCTATACCAAAGATTGGGATGGTTTCCTGCATATTTTCAGACCATAATGCCTTGAAATTAGAACTAAGTCACAAGAAGAAGTTTGGAAGGACTTCAAACACGTGGAGGTTAAGGACCATCTTGCTAAAAGATGAAATGGTAGACCAGGAAATTAAGGAAGAATTAAAAAGATTCATGGAAACTAATGAAAATGAAGATAAAACTGTTCAAAATCTTTGGGATACAACAAAAGCAGTCCTGGGGGAAATACATCACAGAACAAGCAACCATCCAAACACTGGAAAGAACTCAAATACAAAAGCTAACCCTACACCTAAAGGGGCTAGTGAAAAGAGAGCAAATAGAACCTACACCCAGCAGAAGAAGAGAGTTAATAAAGATTCGAGCAGAATTCAATGAAATAGAGACCAAAAGAACTGTGGAACAGATCAACAAAACCAGGAGTTGGTTCTTTGAAAGAATTAAAAAGATAGATAAACCTTTAGCCAGCCTTATTAAAAAGAAGAGAGAAAAGACTCAAATTAATAAAATCATGAATGAGAAAGGAGAGATCACTACCAACATCAAGGAAATACAATCGATTTTAAAAACATATTATGAACAGCTATACGCCAATACATTAGGCAATGAAGAAGAAATGGATGCATTTCTGAAAAGCCACAAACTACCAAAACTGGAACAGGAAGAAATAGAAAACCATGGAGTCCAATAACCATGGAGGAAATTGAAGCAGTCATCAAAAACCTCCCAAGACACAAAAGTCCAGGGCCAGATGGCTTCCCTGGGGAATTCTATCAAACTTTAAAGAAGAAACCATACCTTTTCTATTAAAGCTGTTTGGAAAGATAGAAAGAGGTGAAGTATTTCCAAACTTGTTCTATGAGGCCAGCATCACCTTAATTCCAAAACCAGAAAAAGACTCCACCAAAAAGGAGAATTATAGACTGATATCCCTGATTAACATGGGCGCAAAAATTCTCAACAAGATACTAGCCAATAGGATACAACAATACATTAAGAAGATTATTCGGGCAGTACTGGTGGCACAGCGATTTGGCGCCTCCTGCAGCCTGGGGTGTGATCCTGGTGACCCGGGATGTAGTCTCACATCGGGCTCCCTGCATGGAGCCTGCTTCTCCCTCTGCCTGTATCTCTGCATCTCTCTCTCTCTGTGTCTATGAATAAATAAATAAAATCTTAAAAAAATAAAATAAATAAAATAAAATGACGAACTTCTTTAAAAAAAAATGATTATTTTCCATGACCAAGTAAGATTTATACCTGGGATGCAAGGCTGGTTCAACACTCATAAAACAATCAATGTGATTCATCACATTCATTTCACTTGCTAATATGCAAGTGAAAAAACAAGAATCATAGGAGCCTCTCAATAGATCCGGAGAAAGCATTTGACAAAATACAGCATCCATTCCTGATCAAAACTCTTCAGAGTGTAGGGATAGAGGGAACATTCCTCAACATCATAAAAGCCATGTAGGAAAAGCCCACAGGAAATATCACTATCAATGGGGAACCACTGGGAGCCTTTCCCCTAAGATCAAGAACAAGACAGGGATGTCCACTCTCACCACTGCTATTCAACATAGTACTGGAAGTCCTAGCCTCATCAATCAGACAACAAAAAGACATAAAAGGCATTCAAATTGGCAAAGAAGAAATCAAACTCTCCCTCTTCGCCGATGACATGATACTCTGCAAAGAACACCGAAAAGACTCCACCCCAAGATTTCTAGAACTCATACAGCAATTTGGCAGCATGGCAGGATACAAAAATCAATGCCCAGAAGTCAGTGGCATTTCTATACACTAACAATGAGACTGAAGAAAGATAAATTAAGGAGTCCATCCCATTTACAATTGCACCCAAAAGCAGAAGATACCTAGGAAGAAACCTAACCAAAGAGGTAAAGGATCTATACCCTAAAAACTATAGAACACTTCTGAAAAGAATTGAGGAAGACACAAAGAGATGGAAAAATAGTCCATGCTCATGGATTGGAAGAATTAATATTGTGAAAATGTCAATGCTACCCAGAGCAATTTACACATTTACTGCAATCTCTATCAAAATACCATGGACTTTCTTCAGAGAGTTAGAACAAATTATTTTAAGATTTGTGTGGAATCAGAAAAGACCCCGAATAGCCAGGGGAATTTTAAAAAAGAAAACCATAGCTGGAAGCATCACAATGTCAGATTTCAGGTTGGACTACAGAGCTGTGGTCATCAAATCAGTGTGGAACTGGCACAAAAACAGACACATAGATCAATGGAGCAGAATAGAGAATCCAGTAGTGGAGCCTCAACTTTATGGCCAATTAATATTTGACAAGGGAGGAAAGACTATCCACTGGAAGAAAGACAGTCTCTTCAATAAATGGTGCTGGGAATATTGGACATCCAGATTCAGAAGAATGAAACTAGCACCATACACAAAGATAAATTCAGATGGATGAAAGATCTTAACGTGAGACAAGATTCCATCAAAATCCTAGAGGAGAACACAGGCAACACCCATTTTGAACTTGGCCACAATAACTTCTTGCAAGATTCATCCATGAAGGCAAGAGAAACAAAAGCAAAAATGAACTATTGGATCTTCATCAAGATAAGAAACACAGCAAAACAAACAGTCAACAAAACTCAAAGACAACCTACAGAATGGAAGAAGATATTTGCAAATGACGAATCAGATAAAAGGCTAGTTCCCAAGATCTATAAAGAACTTATTAAATTCAACAGCAAAGAGACAAACAATCCAATCATAAAATGGGCAAAAGACATGAACAGAAATCTCACAGAGGTAGACATAGACATGGCCAACAAGCACATGAGGAAATGCTCGCATCACTGGCCATCAGGGAAATACAAATCAAAACAACGAGATACCTCCTCACACCAGTGAGAATGGGGAAAATTAACAAAGCAGGAAACCACAAATGTTAGAGAAGTTGTGGAGAAAGAGGAAGTGTCTTGCGCTGTTGGTGGGAATGTGAACTGGTGCAGCCACTCTGGAAAACTGTGTGGAGGTTCCTCAATGAGTTAAAAATAGACCTGCCCTATGACTCAGAAATTTCACTTTTGGGGATTTACCCCAAAATACAGATGGAATGAAACACCAGGACACCTGCACCCTGATGTTTCTAGCAGCAATGTCCACAATAGCCAAACTGTGGAAGGAGCCTCAGTGTCCATTGAAAGATGAATGGATAAACAAGATGTGGTTTATGTATACAATGGAATATTCCTCAGCCATCAGAAATGACAAATACCCACCATTTGCTTCGACGTGGATGGAACTGGAGGGTATTATGCTGAGTGAAATAATTCAATCAGAGAAGGACAAACATTATATGGTCTCATTCATTTGGGGAATATAAAATATAGTGAAAGGGAATAAAGGGGAAAGGAGAAAAAATGAGTGGGAAATATCAGAAAGGGAGACAGAACATGAAAGACTCCTAATTCTGGGAAAGAGCTAGGGGTGGTGGAAAGGGAGGTGGGTGGGGGGTGGGAGTGACTGGGTGTCGGGCACTGTGTTGGGCCCTTGATAGGATGAGCACTGGGTGTTATTCTGTATATTGGCAAATTGAACACTAATAAAAAATAAATTTATAAAAAAAAGTTAAGCTCTTGTCTCCTCAGAGCCAAATTAACTGAAAATGGAGTAAATTTCCCAAACAATGACGAATGTCCAGTAATTGATGTGAATCATAGATGCTTTAATTTTATATATAGGGTGATTAAATCAGTGGTGTCAGATCACAAAGGGGTTGTAACAACAAAACCTGGATGACCTCATTAACATCCAAGGCATTTATCTTTTTATTATCCTACGTTGTCTGTGGTACAGATTTTTAAACTCCTAATATAAAAAAAATCATTCATTCTTTGCTTGGAAAAATATTTTTAAAGTACTTAAAATTTATCTAAAGCCCTCCCCTCACAAAAAAAAATAAAAATAGGCTTATGCTTAATTCTAGTAATACATAACGTAGTGACAAAAAAAAAAAGAGAGTTCCTTTAATTTTTAAAAAATATTTTTGTATCTTTAAAATGTTTGAAAGACATTTCAAAAATATTGGCTAGATAAAAAGTATTTACATCATTTTTAGTATATTTAAGTCAAATACATAAATATTTTGTATTTGTACCCATCAATCTTTTTTTAAGATTTTATTTATTTATTCATGAGACACAGAGAGAGAGAGAGAGAGAGAGAGAGAGAGGCAGAGACAGGCAAAGGGAAAAGCAATCTCCATGCAGGGAGCCCAACGTGGGACTCCATCCTGGGTCTCCAGGATCACACCCTGGGCTGAAGGCGGTACTAAACCACTGAGCCCCCCAGGCCGCCCATGTACCCATCAATCTTAAACATAATCTTGTTGCCAAATAACCTTTGTCTCTTACATATATATGCAATTTTGTCATCTAAGATAAAATATGTCAGTTATTGAGTTAAAAATGCAAATAATTTCTTTTTTGTAAAAAGACACTTTAAACTGTTATGATTAAGGTGGTCCCCAAATCTGGGGCACCTGGGTGGTGTGGTCGGTTAAGGCTGTGACTTGGTTTAGCTCAGGTCATGAGCTCAGGGTCACGGGATTGAGCCCTGAGTTGAGGTCTATACTCAACATGGAATCCTCTAAGATTTTCTCTCCCACTCCCTCTGCCACTCCCACTCATGCTCTCTCTCTTTCTCTCTAAAATAAATAAATACATCATAAAAGACTTTCCCGAATCTAATTAAGATAAATTTTTAAAACTTGTAAAATCATCTCCCCTATGTATATTTATAGAGAAATCTCAAATAAATGTTATCAAATAGTACATTGGTCATTGGCAGCATAAATTAAAATACAAGTATTTTAAGGGTTTAAAGAAGGGAAAAAAATTTATGTTCCTGGAGGAGATGGCTCATTACTCATGTTCATAAATTTCTTCAGGTTTCTTAATAAATTTCAACCAATATGAATTAATAAATCCAAGATTTTAAAAAAATATTTATTTATTATTTTAGAGAGAAAGGGAGAGAGCACAGCATGAGGGGCAGAAGGAGGGGAGAGAACTTCAAGCAGACTCCTTGCTGAGCTTGGAGCTTGACAGTGGGCTCCATCACAGAAACCTTAGGTCACCACCTGAGCTGAAACCAAGAGCCCCAGGCTTAACTGACTGTGCCACCCAGGTGCCCCCTCAATAAGATATTTTAAATTGACTAACAAAAATTCTACAACTTTGAGGGGCACCTAGGTGGCTCAGTCAGTTGAGCATTTGACTCTTGATCTTGGCTCAGGTCATGATTTCATGATTGGGGGAGTGAGTCCCACCTCGGGCTCCACACTCAGCATGGAGTCTGCTTGAGATTCTCTTTCTCCCTCTGCCTCTGCTCCTCCCCCTGATAATGTGTGTGCTCTCTTGTTCTCTCTCTCTCTCTCTCAAAATGAATAAAATCTTTAAAAAATTATAACATCAATTAGGAACTATAGTGACAAGAAGTCAGTTATGAAAACAAGCAAAAATAAAACTGTTTACAGTGGAAGATTAGCCACAGTATAATTTTCAGTTAAATATAAAGGAGAAACAACAAAAGTATTTGCAAATGGTACCAAAAGAGAAAAGTACCAAAAGAGAGAAGTATATGGATCAGAAGAGAAATATACAAAGTATGCAAATTTATATGTAAAATTAATAACAAAAAAGATATTTGATGAATATATTGGTATAACTGGATGAATTGAGGAAAGTCATTTTAGAACTATATGTTATAGGTGAAAGGAGGATTTAGGTAGATTAGAAAATAAATATATAAAGGTAAATAATAGATAGATGCTAGATTCTACATGGATAGATCATAGACAGGAAGATGATATATAGGGCAGCCTGGGTGGCTCAGTGTTTTAGCACCACCTTCGGTCCAGGGCATGATCCTGGAGTCCCAGGATCGAGTCCCACATTGGGCTCCCTTCATGGAGCCTGCTTCTCCCTCTGCCTGTGTCTGCCTCTCTTGCTCTCTCTCTGTGTCTCTCATGAATAAATAAATCAAATCTTAAAAAAAGAAAGATGATAGAGAGAGAGAGAGAGAGAGAGAGGGAGACTCTAGAGAAGAATTTTAAAAATTTGGGATGTTATTGAATACTACTGCTAACTATTGCTTTAAAAAATAAATCCTCCATAGAGAAATGTTTTGGAAACACTACTATAATTCTAAGAGATTCCTCATACATGGTAACATATTAAAGAACTGGAGCATACAAATTAAAATAAACATATCTGATTTTGTTTAACATACTTGTTTAGGGTACACGTTCCTGTAATATTTAATGTATTTTATTTTTCCACAAGTTTCTAAAGAAACAACATTTCAGGCATATTAGACTAGGAGATGAACCAGTTATTGAAAAGATTGAAGCAATATTTATTTGATTTGAATGTAAACATTTATAAATCTCAGAGAATGTAAGAGCTTACATCTATAGTAAACTCCACAGAGATAAGGATCATACCTTTTGCTCCATACAGTTACCTAGAACATAGCTCAGTTGATAGTTATTTCATAAATCAAAATGAATGAACCAAAAAACAATTTAAAAAATAATTCATTTGTTAAATAAGAGTTTGAGAATGAGGACTTTTTTCATTTAAAATGACAAGTGTTGGGATCCCTGGGTGGCGCAGTGGTTTAGTGCCTGCCTTTGGCCCAGGGCGTGATCCTGGAGACCCGGGATCGAATCCCATGTCGGGCTCCCTGCATGGGGCTTGCTTCTTCCTCTGTCTGTGTCTCTGCCTCTCTCTCTCTCTCTCTGTGTGACTATCATGAATAAATAAATAAAATCTTTAAAAAAATAAAATAAAATGACAAGTGTTGATATTAATATACAGCAGGTTTATTTCTTTCCAGATATAAAATACTACAAAGCTTACAACAGGATGTGATATACACACTGAAAATGAAATCTCTATACGGCACCAAGTCCATAATAGGAAGAACACAAGAGTCTGTATCCCCAGAAAGCGATACAAGAGTAGCTCCATTTACCATGAACTCCAATGAGTCACTGAGTGAAGTACTTTTTGTCCCCATAACTCTGCAGTCTGCAGGATTAGAAGTTCTGATCCCAAAGGGAATATACTTTTGTCAAGATTCCTTAAACTAGAAATTTACAGTTACTGCCTGAGCAATTTAGATTCCTTTGGTCACTGAAGCAGCATGAAAAAAAGAGGAGCCACCTACTTTGCCTAGGCAATTGATCCAGATGAGCAAGAACAGTTAGGCTGCTATCACGTTATTGGGTCAGAGAAGATTGTATGTAGAACACAGGTCATTCACTTGGGGACCTCTTAGTAATCCCTTATCCAAATGGGACTATGAGTGGGAGGTATAACAATGTGGCCTGTGTAAACTATGGTTAACAGGGTCTCAGACCCTTCTAGAAAGAAGATTTCGGTCACAATATCAGGCAATCCATTGAGACCAGCAGAGGTCTAAATGATAAGAGTAATTAAGCCTGGAAAGTGGAGGAAGACAATAATGAGAATAATGAGTACGAGTTGTGTCCCAGAAATCACCTGCAATGAGGGGCTGTAGTTCAACCCACTAATTTCTGTCTTCTAAGTATCTCTTCAGGAAAAAAGACCCAGACAAGTTTGTAGGAGAGGATCCCTGAATGTTTATAAACAAGTTGATTCATGTGGCACAAAGGGTGTTCTATGATATTCAAGGTCATTTGCTACTTTTATTGCCTTTCAAAAAAAATCTGTGCTGTTACAGGAGTATAGTTGGTTGACTGTCTCCAGCTGGAAGCACACTGAGACTTCACCTCCGTGTTCCAGCCAATTCCAGGGTCACACCAGGCATCCCTGAGTCTGAATTCTGTCCTATGCACGATTTTTCTGACAATCTGCTCTGTTGAATGGCTCCACGTTGAAGTGACCAAGACATTGTCAGACGGACATAATGATGAAGGCTCACCCCTGCCCATTTCTGATTCCTCTTCCCTGTCCTTTCACAGATTGCCAATCCCTATCATCCCCCGAAGGCTTATTTTGTTCAATCTGACTTTCTTGCACTTCTACCCTTCATGGGAATTGCTCACCGAATCCCTTTCACATTCCTAACTTTGTCTCAATGCCTACATTCTGGTGACCCAAATGACACAGAAAATGACTTTTAAGGGGAAAAAAAGAAATTACGGAATCAGGAAAAGAAGAGGATACTTGTTGGGAAAGAGTCCATGAATAAAAATGAAGCAATAGGGCTTAGTGCATATTCAGGCAGAAGAAGGGGCGATGACATAGGTGGATAATTGTAACAGCAGGGATAACTGCTGAGGGATAATTGTAACAGCAAATAGGTTATGATACAGAAGCCAGGTGAAATGATATGAATTCATTAATTTTTAAAATGAAATTTGTAATATAAAACTGAAATATGAAAATAAAATATGTATATATTTTGTTTAAAGCTATGGTCACTGTGCATGTGTATGAGCAAAGGCTGTCAGGACAGAAACATGCCTACATTATTCTGTCTGGAAGCTAATTACTTGAATTAATTTTCCCAGAATGTGCATCTTTCTTACTCTTCTCTAATTACCCTCCAGAGAGCTCTTCATATGCTATTTTAAGAATGAAGAGTTGCAGGGATAATACCAGAGTCTAAGCAGTTCAGTAAAATTGAAATAAATTTAATTTTTCTAAAGTATGACTGACATGTAAAACAGTTCATTTCATGGCAGGAAACGAAATCTACATCAGTAGTGTGTGGTTTTTTTTTTTTCAATTTATAGAGTAAGTTGCTGCATTGATGCAATTTCTAAATATGAAATTACTTTTGAGTTTGTAAAATAAGTATAGACATTTACAGTGTCCTTGGTGCTAATTTCCAACTTCCTTTTTTATGACAGATAATTACCCTTTATGACTATCTAGATTAATTTATGATGAAGAAGTCAGCTTATAAATACTGTTCATCTGTTTCCCTTATCCCCAAGCTGTTTTGTTGTTTTGACCTTCTCCAGCTTAGTGCTTTACTTTTAACAATACACTTAATTTCATTTGGTGACTAGTGCAGCACATCCAAATTATGTCAATTCATGCACTTAAAGGGCCTCTAAAAAAAAAAAGGCCTCTAATAATGAGTGAAATCAATGTTAGTTAAAATGCATACACAACACACACACACACACACACACACACACACACACACACAGATGCATATATGGTTTCCCTTTTTTTCTTTTCAAATCCCTTATATTATCAGATGGAAGCTATGATTCTCAATCCAGAAACCATCTCTGACTTTTCCCCTAAGTCCATATCCAATAGACTAGGAAATCTCGTGGAATCCATGACTTCCTTATGCATTGAATGTTTCCCCTCCTGATTTTTTTCACAATCAGTAATTTTGAACAGACTCACTTCAGTCAGCATTAGTAATGCAAGAATAATATTCCAGTGCTCCTCCAAAATTTACTCCTCAATGCTTAAAATTTGAGAATTTTTTTCTAATTTCACATTCACATGGGTTTCAGTAAGTGAAAAGTTTTTAATGAGCTCTTCCTATACAGTATAGCTAGGGATGTCTGTGAAGAATTAGGTTCAAGAATCAGATGAAGGCAAGGGATATCTTCAGAACACAATGCTGAGCAGGAATTATTGAAAGAAGGGAAGGGTGGAAGAAGAGAATGGGAAGAGCATCAGACTGCGAGATGACTCTGAGAAAGTTTTGGCAAGATCTGTGGAAGTCCCTGAACAAAATTTGGCTCTTTATGGAGTGTTATTTTAGTAGAAATGGCCTGGATCTTGTATCTTCACCATGTTCAATATTTGGCTGGCAGTATCCTGAGGATAGGTGTCAAAAGTAAAGATTGTCAATCAATCTTATTGCTCAGAATATGTCTTCTTGTACACCTGAGGGATGCATCCAACATGGTCTCTTCAGACTGTATAAGAGATTCAATTACTGTTCGGTAAATATCACTCAGAAATATTCACTCAATCTCCTCTCTCTTCCAATGCATCATATATATTTGAGTAACAAAGAGTCCAAATATATGGACTGCTATGTTTATTGCAGCATTACTTACAATAGCCAAGATATGGAAGCAACCTGGGTGTTGATGAGTGGATAAGGAAAATGTGATCTATCATCTAGCTAGCTAGCTAGCTAGCTATTATCTAGCTATCATCTAGCTATCAAAAAGCAGACAGATGGACAGACACAATGGAATATTACTAGCCATAAAAAAGGATAAGATTGCATCATTTGAGACAACACGGATGGGCCTAGAAAGTATTATGTTAACTGAAATAAGACTAAAAAGACAAATACCATATAATTTCATTCATTAAGTGGAATCTAAAAAATGAATAAAAAAATAAAAAGCAGAAACAGATGTATAAATACAGAGAACAAACTGGTGGTTGCCAAAGGGGAGTAGGGAGGATGGGCAATATAGGTGAAGGGGAGTGGGTTATCCAGGCTTCCAGTTATGTAATGAATGACTCACAAGAATAAAAGGCACAGCATAAGGAACGCAGTCAGTGATAATGTAATAGCAATGTAATGAGACAGATGGTAGCTACGCTTGTGGGGAGCGTAGTGTAGTGTATAAGCTTGTCAAATCACTAACTTGTACATATGAAACTAATATAACATTGTGTGACCACTATATCCACATTAAAAAAAAATTCTACCTCAGGATCTTCTGGGGCAGAAATTTGGGCAATATCCTTACACCTTTTTCCTTGATCAACTACTTGCCTGTATGTCCAAGAAAGGATCCTGTCTCAATTGTATACTATTATGACCCATAAATTGGTACATTGTCTTATACAAAAAATAAATTATTGTCTTATACAAAAAAAGTTTTCAAAAGTAAATAAACACAAAGTGTATCATTGTTTCATATGTTAATACAAGATTTGATGCATTTGGGTAAGAAAGCAGACCTGGAACTTTCCTAATTCATCTTTCTTAATAGATCAAAGTAATTCTCAAAAATCATTTACCTGAGTTCTATGAAAAAGATGAGAGCTGAAAATTTAACTGCAATTTTTAAAAAAGATTTATTCATTTATTTGAGAGAGAGAGAGAAAGAGAGAGAGAAGCAAGAGAGAGCACATGCATGAGCAGGGAGGAGGGACAGAGGGGCAGAGGGAGAAGCAGACAACCCTCTGCATCCCCCGCTGAGCAAGGTGCCCAATGCAGGACTCTATCCCAGGACCCTGGATTATGACTTGGGCTGAAAGCAAACGCTTAACTGACTGAGCCACCCAGAAGCCCTAAGTCTTTACTTTTGTAGAAGGATAAAAGTCTTAGAATCTTTCCAATTTGCCTTAAAAAAGTAAGTGGCTAAGATATCTATGTGGTACAGAGCACATTGAAAATGGAAGAAAAGCACTTCTATTAACTAGGGGTATTTTATTTTTTGTAATAGTTAAGTTCAATGTTGCTGATGGCTGCCTGACAAAATTACCTAATTCTTCTGGGCCTTGGAGATTCTCTCTCTCTCTCTCTCTTTCTCGGAATTTTTCTGTCTCACCTCTCAGTCAGTTTTCATTTCATCCTGTGAAAAAGTATAATCATGTCTAGTCAAGTCTCCTGTAGGCTGAAAAAATAAATAGCTGTAAGAGTTAAAATTATTCCTAAAATGGAGTAAATGGGTTTTCAGTAACAGGTTGGGGGAATTCTTCAATTGTTCCAAGGGCATGATTTTTAGTGCATGGCTTTCATGACATCTATTGATTGGTCAGAATGATGTGGGAAACAAAGGCAGAAGAAAATTATTAAATTTCCTTACTCCCTACAACCCACTGACAAATCCCTGCAACACGCAGAGTGACCTTCCTCTATGGACTCAGCTGCCTCCATGTTAATAGTTGGCTAAGGACAAAGGCCCAACCCCCAGGATCCTGTAACTCTACTTTAATGTATAAAAATTTCTTTGGGAATTTTCTTTATCTCCCCGTGCTTTAATAAAATCACCTTTTGCACCAAAGACATCTCAAGAATTCTTTCTTGGCCATTGTCTTTGAATTGTAACATCTGCCCTTTATCAAGAAGACAATTTTACTACTTTCTGGATGTAATTTATATTTTAGATGACAGATGTAGTTAGGAAACTGATGTTTTTCTACACATATGAGTAATTAATTGTGTATGTAATTGAAAGGGTGCAGGATGAGACATCCCTAATTGTGCCGCTTTGGCAGAAAGTTATTTCAAGTTAAGAGTATTAAAAACTCGACAGATGCAGGAAAAGCTCATAACTGTCTAAATTTACTTTGGAAAAGAAAGCCAGTCCCAGAAAGAGAGTTATGAACAGAGACTCCCCATTTACCTAAAAAACATCTGCATAATAGAGGTACCTTATTTTCCAAACATCTCCTTTCATCTTCTTGCTAATGAGCTTTCTCCCTTTTGTGTCCCCAGACCCTCTCCTCTCCTTAGCTCATATAAACTTCAAATGGCCTCATTGTCTTTGGCATCTCAGTTTCTGTGTGGATTCCCAATTTGTGTAACTATTAAATTTGATTTTCTCCTGTCAATTTGATTCTAAGTCTAGCTATAAGGACCTTAGAGCAGAAAGTCTTCTTCCCCAATGGAATACACACATGTATTATACTTTCTTGCTAAATGGACATCTTTATATCACACACAGAGACATACACATTATACAATGGAGCCCATCTGTGAACAAATTAGTTCACTGTTTATTTTGTGATACTTTTATTCTGATTCTAATTATTTAACTAATGGCTATAGTTCATCACAATTTTTCTTCAAACTGAGGAGTCATTTAATACAATTAAATAACAAGAAAATTATTATCAGGAGTTAATTCAATTCCCTCTTAAAAACTCATTTTGCAAAATGATAGTTGATTGTACATGTAATACTTTTCCTTGAGAGTTTCTTTTATCTATTTTAATTTAGGCTTTATACTAATAGTAGCTGTAGGGGGCTATCCAGGGATTGGAGTTAAGAAATCTACATAGAGGAGTGTCTTTTATGCAAGTTGAATATGCTAATGCGTGGGGATATGTATTTTGACACTTGTTTTATAATAAGATGGGCATCCTCGCAATGGGAATTTTATTGAACAAGACATTCAAATAAGAAACACAAAGTATTCCTTTGAATGTAATAAAAATATGAGTTCATGTTGAGACTCCTTATTATAAGTTCCATTTATACAGGTATTCTAATGAAAATGATTTGGAAGAAAGGTGATTGCTACTTACTGAAAGCTACACTTTAGCTTTTACATATGTATTCTAATTAACAAAGTTAGTGGCTTTAATCTTACTTTGTGAATGACCATTAGTTTTAAAGACTGCTGTTAAAAATCTCAAAGTATTTAAGATCTTAAAGTATTAAAGAACAATCCACATCTGTATTTCAGAAATAATCACAAAATTTACAGTATGTGTAGCTCGATAGATGACAGATGGATAGATCGGATAGATTAATAGATATGATCTTAAGCTAAATGCTATTTTAATATAAACTTAAGGTAATTAAAATATTGAGATATTCATATACAACAGAAAAACATAAAATGAAGTAAAATGCAGAATCACAAATATGTGTGTGTTCATATATACCCATGTTACATGTATATATAACAGTAAGGAGTATATATAACATGTATATATAACATAGGAGACAGCAGAGGTAAAATAATGCTATTCTGAGCAAAACAAACTTATTACATGTTAATGGTGAATATTTTTCTGTCTTTGATATAACATTTTTAAAAGGATGTAGAACCCCCTTTAAAACAAAACTGATGAATAAATATGCTTTTTTTTTTATTGGTGTTCAATTTACTAACATACAGAATAACACCCAGTGCCCGTCACCCATTCACTCCCACCCCCCGCCCTCCTCCCCTTCTACCACCCCTAGTTCGTTTCCCAGAGTTAGCAGTCTTTACGTTCTGTCTCCGTTTCTGATATTTCCCACACATTTCTTCTCCCTTCCCTTATTTTCCCTTTCACTATTATTTATATTCCCCAAATGAATGAGAACATATAATGTTTGTCCTTCTCCGACTGACTTACTTCACTCAGCATAATACCCTCCAGTTCCATCCACGTTGAAGCAAATAGTGGGTATTTGTCATTTCTAATAGCTGAGTAATATTCCATTGTATACATAAACCACATCTTCTTTATCCATTCATCTTTCGTTGGACACCGAGGCTCCTTCCACAGTTTGGCTATCGTGGCCATTGCTGCTAGAAACATCGGGGTGCAGGTGTCCCGGCGTTTCATTGCATTTGTATCTTTGGGGTAAATCGCCAACAGTGCAATTGCTGGGTCGTAGGGCAGGTATATTTTTAACTGTTTGAGGAACCTCCACACAGTTTTCCAGAGTGGCTGCACCAGTTCACATTCCCACCAACAGTGTAAGAGGGTTCCCTTTTCTCCGCATCCTCTCCAACATTTGTGGTTTCCTGCCTTGTTAATTTTCCCCATTCTCACTGGTGTGAGGTGGTATCTCATTGTAGTTTTGATTTGTATTTCCCTGATGGCAAGTGATGCAGAGCATTTTCTCATATGCATGTTGGCCATGTCTATGTCTTCCTCTGTGAGATTTCTGTTCATGTCTTTTGCCCATTTCATGATTAGATTGTTTGTTTCTTTGGTGTTGAGTTTAATAAGTTCTTTATAGATCTTGGAAACTAGCCCTTTATCTGATATGTCATTTGCAAATATCTTCTCCCATTCTGTAGGTTGTCTTTGAGTTTTGTTGACTGTATCCTTTGCTGTGCAAAAGCTTCTTATCTTGATGAAGTCCCAATAGTTCATTTTTGCTTTTGTTTCTTTTGTCTTCGTGGATGTAAATATGCTTTTTTATTTCAAAAGATATGACAAATGGATCAAAATACAGGTCCTGTTAACCATGAACAATTTCTATAGAAAAATGTTAATTTCACATATTTTTTCTTCTTTTCTTTCTTTGTTTCATGCACTTCACTATGAATATCTGGTTCTAGCTTCCTCCCATCTCTATAGGCTGCCACCATATTCTCCTGGAACTCATCTTCCTAAATAACCTTCCCTTGCTATCACACTCCATCCCCAAACACAATGCTGTCACATAAGCATTGCATAGTAAAGACTACCTCAGATATATGTGTGTGTATATATATATACACACACATAATACATAATGTGTATATTTATACACACACATATATGTAGTGGTAAGATAGTTTTATGTATGTCTTAATGATTCCAAATCAATTAGATCTCCCCATCCATCTTGAAACCAAGTTGGGGATTTTATTTTCCCAACTGTTCAAAACTTAAATTCCTTCAGCTACAAAATCCACTCTTGATAGTTCATTTTGGCTCCTGAGACATAGACCTATACGAATATTATTCTTCTAAATTGGTTTTGTGACAGTCTTCTTTTAAAGCAGACATGAAGAGATGGGATAACAAGAAACTATTTATAGGAATTGATTTTTAAATGATTGACATCTAAATGCAAAGGAAATATGGTTTCATTTTCTCCCAACATGTTAAATCAAATCTGTCAACCTAAATTTCCCTCAACTCACTGTCCCTTTCATCATCCTAAAATAAGAGAATGGGTTTCATTAATCAGAGCACAGAGCTTGAAGCCTATCTCCCTATACCAATTTGTCATGATTTTCTATGTAATCTGGAACAAACCCATTAAATTATGTCCTCCTTTCCATTTTGGAAACAAAGCCAAGAATTAGAATATTTCTTAGTATGTTTAATGTTTTCCTTTCCGCTTTCTTGAACCGATGAGTGCCAATTCTTTCTTTGAATTTTAGTGAATGTTAGCCTGGATATTGGCAGTAGGAAAAGAAAATGAAGCTATACTAATGATAAATTTTTTACTTTAATTTGAAGCTAGAACATTTCACAGTTAGAGTATAAAAAGTAAGTAGCTTTTTTTCTGTTTTGTGACAGGTTTTAAAAATTATGTGAAAGTCTTACCTTTATCCTCCTTTGATATTTCCCACAAAACACCAAAAGAAGTGACTGGAATCAATCATATAGTGGTAAAACCATCACTACCTTCTTTGAAGGGAACATTCATAATGTAGAAACTGCATTGCATTTTAGAGACAAGATTTAATTATAGTCAGATTATATATGATTTTTAATCCATGTGTTAGCAAAGATAGAGTGCTTAGACATTTCTGTTCAGAAGACTTATATCGTTTAGTTCCCATGCTTCTGCTTTATAGGCAATGATTGTGGATTTTATGGCCCACTCTTCACAAGTAGACCACAGAAGGAATAACATAACAACAAAAGGCTTTGGAAGTTGAATAATATTTCTGTTTCGTGCCCGCCACATGTATTTTGCCAATATTCATTTGGTCTTCAGGTGGCATAAGCACGGTCCAAATATACATATCCTAACAAAGAGTTTGACTTCAAATATACTCCATAAGGCCAGGAAGAAGTTACACAAAATAAAATGACAACACTAAAGGAAACAAGATTGTTTCTGATCAATGTTTGCTGTCAAAAACTTCAACATAGGAGATATAAATAATGTGGAGAATGTGAAGAAATGCATTTTAAGTCCCAAATATCTTCCTTGTTAGGCAAAGTAATCTCACCCTCTCTGATGGATCCTCCCTTGACAAGGTTTACCTATTTTTTGGCACAAATGAAAAAGAGGGTAGAAGTTCCCTAACCAACAAAACCATGGTATTCCTCATATGCCAACAGCATTTAATAAAGTATCAGGGATGAAAGGAATGTGAGACCCAGTTCATTCTGCTATGCTGTGCATGCGTCCCTTCCATGGCACTGCTACTCTAAGTGGGGTGTGAGGATCTGCAGCCACCTGAATCAAGATTAGGTGCTTAGAAATGCAGAATCATGTGCATTCAAGTTGGAGAAGCACTGCTGCTCCATAATGTGACCTCCAAAGATTATTCAGACCTACTGGAACATCTCCAGTTCCTAGGAAGTCACTCCCTGGGGTAGCTTGTACAGTGTTGAACCGTTTCTAAAGTAGTAAAAGTATTTCTTACATTAATTACAGCAAAGATCTGTTTTTCTGTTACTTCTACCTAATTAGTCAGAAATCTTCCTTTAAAGTGACTCAAAACACTCAGTCCCACTTCTTTCAGGGAAGTGTTTTAGAAAATGGCAAACAAAACTTTGTCTTCCCCTTACCCCTCTCCAGCTACTTTAATCATTCCTCAAATGTCATATTTAAACTCTCTTAACATGATGCTCTCTGCTAAAACCCACCATAGTTATTACCATCACCGTGTGATTTCTAGGCTTGAACCCAGTATTCTCAGTGTAATCTGGTCAATGCCAAATTGGGGAGGATTATCTCTGCACTCTGCATACTCTATCACTATTACTACAGTCTAACAACTGCCTTGTCCCTATGAGAGAGGGAGGAAGAGAAGGGATTCCTACTGCAGTTACAGATATCTAGAATCCTCATTACATTCTACTTAACAAAAGAGCTCGCTCGCTCGCTCTCTCTCTTTCTCTCTCTCTCTTTCTCTGTACTATGCATGTCAAATGGATTCTTTAAGCTTTGTACTCTCCTCCATTAACACCAGCTCCATCCACCAACAGAGGACACTGGGTCATTTGCCTGGATCTCCAGGCCTTGGAAGAATGCCCTTTGCAAGACACTGGACAACAAATTCTTGCACCTAAACGTGGGATATAGAAGAAGCTGGACGTTCAGAAACTGATACCCGAAGCAACTACTGTTAACTGTATTTATCCCCTTCATTTCTTCAAATTATTAGACTCAGTACAGAACTGATTCCATCGATACAATGTAGATAAGGATCCTTGGATGTTATAAATGTACTTTTGCTTGCAGGCTAATGTTTTTTTGAGGATTTATGAATCAGGGCATCATCCCTCATGCCTAAGATAGTCAGATTTCGATATATTATTCTATGTAACAGTTCTTAAAATATATGAGTTGAAATACTCTACTTTGGGGATTTATGGGTTAAAAAATGTATGTTTCCTGCTGGCTGATATATAAAAACTTCTAGTAAATAAACGTGATTGGAAAATAGGTGCTCTGCTGTCCAAACAACCACCTGCTTTGAATAAAGGACTCTCTGAGGAGCCAATGTGGTGACATCCCAAAGATGCCTCTGACCTAATCTCTGGAAGTTGAAAATCTGCATTCCTTACGTGGCAAAGGGGGCTTTGAAGATGTTATTGAGATTACTGATCTTAAAAAGAGAGATTATTCTGGATTATCAGGATGGTTCGAATTTAATCTCCATAGGCCCTTCAGAACAGAGATTTTTCTCGTGCTGGAGGTGGAAGAAAGGAGGAAGAATGAGCAGAGATTGAATGTATGCAGAGGACCCAGTGCACCTTTGCTGTCTTGAAAATGAGGTGGCAGGTGTGATAAGGGGTGTAAGTGGCCAAGGAGCCCAGTGAGTGTCCAAGAGGACAGCCCGAAAGCAGGTGGGTACTTCTGCATGGACCTGAGTCCTACCAACGACCTCAAAGGAACGTGGCCCTGCTGATGCCTTGATTACTCCTTGTGAGACCCTCTTACAACAAGGACCCTCGCTGCGCCACACTACATCCAGACCCCTGCCCTACAGAACTGCCAGGAAACACATGGGTATTGTTTTAAGCCAGTACATTTCTGATGTTTGGTCACCACCCTGGTCAGGGCTCCAGGGACTGCGTGCTCTCCTTTTTAAGACAACAGCAGTCACTGCTAATTTATCTTCTTCATATTTTCAGACATAGCCTGAAAAAATTTCAAAACCAAGAATCCCTGCAAACCATTGGAAAACTTTCAGAGAACACACTGGATGAGACTCTGAGCTTTGGATGAAACCATCTGAGTTTTTTTTTTTTTTTTTCCATCTGAGTTTTGGATGACATTCAGCAATGGCCTCTGATAGAGTATATGCTCCACAATTCTTTTCTTTCTTTTTATTTCTTGTAACACACAGCATTTTATTTTATTTTATTTTATTTTATTTATTTTATTTTTATTTTATTTTATTTTTGTATGTTTTTTATTGGAGTTCGATATGTATATAGTATAACACCCAGTGCTCAAGTCTTTTCTAATTGTTTTCTTCAGCTTTATTTCCATAACAAGAAATAACACCGAGGGAAAGAGGGAGAGAAAATGTGACAATATGTGAATTGAGAATCGGCTCTGAGACCTACTAAGTTGTGGGCTTTAAATGAATCCTAAATCTTTCTGATTTTTAATTTTTTCTTCCATAAGAGGACAGGTAATATCTCAGGAGTTTAAAATATGTCTTATTTTCTTTCTTCAAAGGAAACCTTATGTGGGAGGCTATTCTTCAGAGAGAAAAATGCTGATCTTCTTGGCATGGAGGGGTGGAGCACTCCAGCCCCACTTGCTAGACTCTCCTCCGCTAACTTCAATTCAACACAAGCCACTTAGCCATTTGCCGGGATTCCTAGATCTTGGAAGAATGTTAGTTGCAAGCCACTGAAAAACGAATATTTTCTTCAATGTTTCATGTTTTTTTTTTAATTGACATATAGAGAAAAAGGATGAAAATGAAGCTTCTGTAGCTGACACTGTACTCCATGTTCCATTTACCACCAGATATGGTGCTGCCTCATTATCATGAGAAGACACTTATGCATAAATATATATTCAGCACGTATCATTGATTATACAAACTCATGGAGATGTTCTCTCTCCTTCTGGAGGCAGGTAGTCTTACTGTCCAGCGGGGTTTGTCTCATGATGATGCCAGAGGTCAGCGACTCATTCCTTTTTTTGACTCCTCCTTTTTTATTTATTCTTTATAATTCATTCATTCTTCATGTATAATATAAGAAAATAGTTTAGGCTACTGAATCTATAATATTAAATGCAATTTTCTTTAAAATTCAGATACAAATATAAACTATCAATGTGAAGTATTAGTATTAGGACTACATCTTAAGAAATTCAAGGTAATGCTACTGTATTAATTTTTTTTAAGTTCTATGAGAGGCAGACCATCATGGTTATGTTAAAGATTCAAGATCAGGGGCAACTGGGTGGCTCAGTGGTTGAGCGTCTGCCTTGGGCACAGGGTGTGATCCCAGGGTCCTGGGATCGAGTCCTACATCAGGCTTCTTGTGGGGAGCCTGCTTCTCCCTCTTTCTATGTCTTTGCATCTCTCTCTCTGTGTCTCTCATGAATAAATAAATAAAAATCTTAAAAAAATAAAGATTCAAGATTAAATTCTGCACTGATACCAAGTATGGCTTAATTCAGTAGCGTATCCTCATCTCTTGACATATAACTTACAGGCATTCAACATTTTCTTTTTTTTAAATTTTTATTTATTTATGATAGTCAGAGAGAGAGAGAGAGAGAGAGAGAGGCAGAGACATAGGCAGAGGGAGAAGCAGGCTCCATACACTGGGAGCCCGACGTGGGATTTGATCCCGGGTCTCCAGGATCACACCCCGGGCCAAAGGCAGGTGCCAAACCGCTGCACCACCCAGGGATCCCGAACATTTTCAAACATAATTGAGCTAGGTCAATTATCTGGAGGAAAAAAGTACAACTTAATTAATCTAAAACCACATTTATAGTGTTATGAGTAATGATTTGCATAAAAATACTGAAACAGCATTTTAGGATCTTTTGATGTTTGGATGCCCCCTAAGATGAACTCTTTAGCCAACACCCTGGGTTAACTGATGAACTCTGTCCCTTCTCTGTACCAGTGACTGAAGTCCACCCCACACGAACTTTCAGGTCATGAGGCTGTTCTCCAGCATCTCAGTGAAGCTCTTCTCTAGTCTTCGCACTGCCTGCGGCCAAAATTTATCCTCCTTATTGTAATTGTATGAGCAAATTAAGTTGAATTAATGTACAGGTAAATATAAATGAGGAAAGAAAGATGGCTTTTCTATGAATGTTTGAAGGATTAGTAAAAGCTACTAGTTAAAGACATTGATTTTTTTGTTATAGACATTTGAGGATGATTATAACCATCATGACATATTTTGCATCCAGATTGTTTCTCAGGTGTCTTTAAGTCTTGTTTCAGTGCAGAGTATCAGACTGCATCACCGTTGTGGTTGTGTCAGGTCATAAAGAGTTAGCTGTGAAGGGTGACCGAATGTCCAGTTATATGATTCAGGTGCAAAGGAAATGGATGTTGCATGCATATATACAAATGTGTGAGTTTTACAAGCTCTCTGCTTTAACCCACGTGTTTTTAATTGAGCCACTTTTCATTCTGATCCCTTTGTAAAAAAAAAAAAAAAAAAGCCTCCTGGGCACATCAAATGACGAGCTCACTAGACCACCAGCATTCATCATGGAAGACAGATGACACTGCATATCATTAGTGCAAAGGACAAAAGGGACAAGTGAGAGTGACTGGGAAAAGGGAGACTCCTCTCTTGACTGCTCACTCACACAAACTGGCAACCCCAAACTCTCTATCCTATTAAAAATAATTAAAAGTGCCATCTTCTTAGTAATTCTTACCTTACTAACAGGTGACCTGCACAGAGCAGTTGCATGTGTCAGCCTGCATCTTGGTTTAGGAAGCATTTCTCCCCTTGAAGGATTGAGAACTAGCAAATTACATGCTCAAAACAAAAGAAAGAAGTAACCTTACTATTTATAAATCTAGGCAGCTTTAAAATACATAAAATAAGTAGCTGGAAAAGTTTTAAATAACAGCTCATTCTTCTTTTCTTGTATCTCTCACTAAAGAAGTTCGAAGGAGCTTGGTCAATTATTTTGGGGAAAAAAAGAACAACTTTATGTTAATTAATCTACTAAAATCACATTTATAGTGCTATGAGCAATGATTTGCATAAAAATACTGAAATGGCATTTTGGGATCTTTTGATGTTTGGGAATCCCATAAGGTTTATTTGTTTGTTTATTTCTGGCCATGAGGATAATTGCAATGTTGGGATAAAACATTTCAGGATTTCAGGATAAAGAGACACATCTCAAATCTGTTCTTAAATTATCAAGCAATCCTCCCTTACCAAATGGAAATAACTAAAGTTGTTTTCCACCTCATATTTTAGGGGAAAAAATGATGTGATATCTCTCTTCATGGAAACTACCGTATCTGCAACATATGATAAATGAGGCCATATATTTGATTACAGTGGCCCTAGTCGAGACCCTGGTTATTGACACTAGCAGCAATTTCTGCTCTTTCCACCACCTTTCCCCACAAAGTGATGTAAGTTAGATCTCAATAAATCTGTTCAATGTGGCTAGAAGTTTTACATCTATGAACATGTATCAATGAAGACTAGTGAAGCATGATACTGGATACTGAGCCCTTGTTTTTGAAATGATTACCAATTCTCAAAATGGTCTGTGCATTTAACACATGGGATTGTTAACATTTAGTGTAAAATTGTTCCTAGATGGTTTTGTGCTGTGAATTCTTTTTGTACTACATTCTTGATCATATGTCATTAGAGGAATGTGATTTTGGCAGTTCTTGTCTCAGCGACTGTTATTTGGTGCAAGTCATTAAATATTTAATGGGTGGGGACCTCTTCCAAAGTCTCTTAATAATTTCTTAGATTAACAGATCATGTGAAGTTCTTTTAAACGAGCTCATAAAAAATGATCTCCCAGTATTCTTGTAAAGAGATTTTTTCCTGCCAGCTTCTGATATAGAAGTATAAATACAAGACCAAAACATATAAAGACTAAATGTGGTTATACAAGTTATGTCAGTAAATTCTGACAGTATCGTCCTTCAGGTAAAAGGTTATTATGGGTGACAATGCACGATTTATAACAATCACATTTTGTTTCCCTTACCTTTGTCAAAGAACTAAAGAACAGTTTGGTGCATTTAATGTTTCAAAGAAGTTGAAGTGTTGGGATTGATCTTCATGCCTCCAGATCTTGGTCCTTGCAAGTTTGTCCCAAGCCTGAGACACACATCTACTCATTAGGTGCAGCAAAAGCGGATTTCTGAACTCTCAAGAATGTAGGATGTAACCTGGGCCGCAGAGAATCCAATACCGTGATCCTATTAAATCAATGATACTGCTTCAGAATGAGAGTAGGTACAGAACAAAGAGTCTTTTTATTCCTTTTTGAGTCCTCTTTTAGTCCATTGCAAACGTTTAGTCAGGAAGCCATGCTTTGTTAAAGAACATGTGTTTTTCAATTTCAAAAGCTTCTCTTAACAATCAAAAGTGGTGGCCTTGATTCATTCAATTTCTATAGTATTGCATTCATAAGAAAACATAGTATAAAGAACAGAGACCATATCGCAAACAGAGTTTCCTTATGACAGGGAGGAAAGTTTCCTTTACTAAGAAGCATAGGATTTGGAAAGGAGAGAAAGAGGAGAAGAAGAGTATAGGTATTATTATTATTTTTTTGAGTATAGGTATTAGTGATCTACCCACCTACTTGGGAACTAATGCCCTGGGGAGAGGGAAGAGGGAATGCTGTACACTCCTTTGCAAAGCCTTATATTCTGCCTTTTGTTGGTGTTATATAATCCCCGGGCAGAAAAGCAATGTCTGAGGAAGTATCTGAAGCCTGCCTCTTTCAAAGAATTCTGCATACTGTGGCATCATGAGGAAAATCAGCTGATAGCTTTTGGGTCTCCAGCAAGAATCACAGATTTGAGACAATCAGAAAAATGTAAAAGAGCCACTGTGGGGTGATGACAAGATCCAGAGGCATTAACAGACATGACACCACAGAATAAGCCAGACCAGTCATACCTCAGTAGGCACTCTGATGGGCCATCCAGTGATTAGAGAAGGAAAGGAAAATTCCAGAAGACAGCATGTGGACCTCTTTATACCCACCATGCTGGCATGGACCCAGAAGCCAGTTGTATGGGAGAGAAAGTTAGAGAAGACTCTGTAGAGGGGAGAAACAGTTGTGACTAGCGTTTAATAGATTTTTCCCCAAAGTATTTTGAATTCAAGTTGAATTAATCTTATTTGGCATCTATACAAAAAAAAATACAGTGTTACTGTATTTTTTCCTGCTAGTAAAAGGACTCAGATTCTGGAAGACTTGTGAGATTAAATAACAAAGGCAGCTAACTTTTCTCTGAACAGCTGAATTTACATTTAGTTCTATTATGTTTATGTCAGAGACACTAAATTTCAGGATTTTCTAAAACCAACCTTCCTGCTAAGTGTTGTCAGAATTTGGCCACACACAAGAGACAACAAGGATTTGCAATTACCCTCCATCCATAAACAACTAGAAAACTGGACATAGTTTAGGAAGTAACTACTTTAAGAAACTTGATGGTAGGCAGTATAGGAGAATAATCTTGGAGGAAAGAGAAAGGAATGAGGTGAACTCTACCTTTGTCTAGACCTTCTGCCTAGAAGAATTTCTACTGAAGTTCAGGAAGGGGAATTCTAACAAAACTTGTGTATATGAATGAATTGAGGAGATAGAAATCATCATTTGGGGGAGCCAAGGCAATTAGAATTTGTGAGGCAGACTACCTAAGAGGAGGGAGCTATGCAGAAGTGCTCAGGATATTTTCATGGAAGTTGCATCAAGTCTTTGGCTGAAAATGAATTTGCAGACACATCACTGGATCTGAATAATTTCAGAGAACAGAACAGTTACCAGTGAGCTGAACAATTAATTCCTGGAGATTGTAAAGGTCTGAGAATCATTCAAGTTCCCATAAACCCAAGTAAAGAGACCTTCATGAATACATGGTACATTTAGTGGAGAGCCCAGAGAAGCCTCATCTTAAAAGTGGGGCTAAATGAGCATTAAAGGTATTCTAAATTCACCCAAAAAGATGTAACAAATGCAGTACTCAAGAACATAAAACCATGATGTCCCACATCACTAAAACCACTGCATATATGAAGAAGCAGAAAAATGGGACCCATAACTTGGAGAAAAGTCAATCAATGAAACAGACCCAAAATTAAAAATATAATCAAATTAATTAACAGACAAGAACTTTAAAACAGCACAAATCCAATATGTATATTGGATAGTGATAGAAATGCCTAGGACGAAGCCCAGAAAAATGACAAAGGCTGAAGAAAAATTAGTCTTTAGTGACGTTCTGAGACAATAACAAATGATTTGACACTTGTGCAACTGGAATTTCAGTAGATAAGGAAAGGAAGAGAAAAAAATACTTGATGACATAATAGTCCAACTTTTTTTCAAATTTAATAAGTTATAAACTTTCAGAACCAAAAGACAAAATGAAGCCTAAGTAAAATAAACATAAATCAAATCTCTCCAAGTCTTATTGTAATCAAGCTGACAAAAGAGTGTTAAAGAGGGAATCCTAAAAGCATCAAGAAAACAGACACATTGCATGCAGAGACACAAAGATAAACAAAACAGCAGACTTTTTGTCAGAAATCATTCAAACCAAAGAAAAGAGGCTTATCTCTATAAAATATTGACAGAAAAAAAATAAAATACAAAATAAAAATAAAATGTTGACAGAAAAAAAAATCTAAATTCTATATTCAGCAAAATATCTTTCATAAATGAGAGTAAAGAGAAACTGACAAGGTTATTATATAACTCATAGGGAAATTCAAGTGATCTAGAATTTGCAAGTGATTTTTTAAAAATAATAAAGTTGGAGGATTTATTCCATTTGATTTCAAGATTACAAAGTTAAAGTACCAAGGCACTATAGTAATGGCAGAGAATAGACATTCAGATAAATGGAACAGAAATGACAATCCAGAAATACATCAATTACATAACCAATTGATTTTTCAACAAAGATGTCAAAAATTTAAGGCTTGGGGAAAGATTGTCTTTTTAGTAAACTATGCTAGAATAATTGGATACACACACACACACACACACACACAAATGGACCTCAGCCTTCTCATTACACCATACCTGAAAAATAATTAAAAATAAACATAGGAGCTAAATCTTTTAAAAGAAAATATAAGGGAAGATCTTTGTAACCTTGATTTAGGCAGAGATTTCTTAGGCAAGACATAATAATAAGCCCATAAATGAAAATTTTGTTAATTGGACTCCACCAAAACCAAAAATTTTACTTGTCAAAGGACACTACTGAAAATGAAAAGGCAGCCACAAAATGAGAGAAAATATTTGCAAAACATACATCTGACTAAAGGTAGATCCAGACACATAGCCACAAAATATACAAAGAACTTGTATAACACAATAACAGGAGAAACTTTTCAATTAAGAAGTGAGCAAAAGAAAGACACTTCATAAAAGAAGACACTCTGGCTAACAAGCTCCTGGAAAGATACTCAACATCATCAAGCATTAAGAAAATGCAAACCAAAATTATAAAATACCAGTATGGAACCATTTAAAAGGTTAAAATAAAAAGGCTGAGAAATCCAATTATTGACAAGGATGTAGAGAACAGTGGAAGTCTCCTATATCTCTGGTAGGAATGCAAAACACTGAAATCACTTTGTATAATAGTCTGGAAATTTCTTTTTTTAAATTTATTTATGATAGTCACAGAGAGAGAGAGACACGCAGAGGCAGAAGCAGCTCCATGCACCGGGAGCCCGACGTGGGATTTGATCCCGGGTCTCCAGGGTCGAGCCCTGGGCCAAAGGCAGGCGCTAAACCACTGCGCCATCCAGGGATCCCTAGTCTGGCAATTTCTGAAAAAGTTAACCATAGGGCGCCCGGGCGGCTCAGTCCCTTAAACATCTGCCTTCCACTCAGGTCATGATACTGGGGCCCTGGGATTCGGCCCGCATCTGACACGTGGGCAGGTGCTCTCTCTCGTTCCCTCTCAAATAAATAAATAAAATCTTAAGGGAAAAAAAAAACATACAGTTAACCATGTGTCTACAGAAACAATAGCAAAAAATTTAAAAACTAAAAAATAGTAATGTTTGGCAGTGTTTTTAAAAACATATGTAGAAGTAAATTGAACGCAATTTTTGGCACAAAGAATGAGACAGGGAAATGGAAAATCCACCTATGCGAATTAGCATAATACTGTTTGAAGGGGATGATAATTCATTTTATTTTTTGAAGATTTTATTTATTCATTCATGAGAGGCGAGAGAGAGAGAGAGCGAGAAAGAGAGGCAGAGGCACAGGCAGAGGGAGAAGCCGGCTCCAGGCAGGGAGCCCATGCAGGGCTCGATCGGGGTCCCCAGGGTCACCCCCCGGCTGCAGGCGGCGCAAAACCGCTGGGCCCCGGGCTGCCCCGAAGGAGATGAGCACCTAAAAACGACAGCCCCTATGGACCCGTAGTGTTTCCTTTCTGGCTCCAAAAATCGTTTCTTTCGTCAGCTGAGAAAGCTTCTCCTAGGCTGCTGCTGCAGGCTCCTCCGGGACTTGGGCGCCCGCACAGCCGGCCCCGCGGCGCTGGGGTGACCCCCGGCCTCCGCCCCCCGCCTGCCAGGCTGGACGGCACCTTCCCCTGGGGCCCGGCAGGGGGGGGCAGCAAGTTCTCCAGCCTTTCCTCCTGTTCTCCGGGGCCTCTGTCCGAGCCGCCTTCCAGGGGGTCCCGGGGGGCCGGACGGTCCGTGAAGGGGGAGCCTGGCAGGGAGACCCCCGGACGGCGAGCTCTCCCCGCGCGGCCGCCCACTGCGAGAGCGGCTGGGGTGTGCAACAGCACGTGAACCCCACGGCTAGGCCCGCGGCCGCACCGACCACAAATCTGCGTCCAGGCAGAGGCTTCCGGCCGCAGGCGGGAAAGCGCCGGCTTCAAGCTTGCTTCCTCCCGCACGTCGAAGGCGAGCGCGGCTGCAGGCTCCGCGGGACCAGCTCCAGGCCCGGGGACGCCCGCCTGAGCGGAAGCAGCTCCGCTCCCACAGGCCTCGAGCGGCTCCGGCGCCCGCCGGCTCCGAGGAGCGACTGCGCACGCGCAAGTCGAGAGGCGGGCGGGGCCGTCGGGCGCCTGCAGCTGCCGGCGCGTGCGGGGCGCGGCGGCAGGGGCTCCCCGGGAGAGAGACCAGGGCTTCCGGGCGGCCTCCGAGATCCCGGGGCCGCGTGCTGGAAGCCTGCCTGAAAACACCCCGCCAGGGCCGCTCCTCTGCCGCCGGCTCCTGCCCGGCCACTGTTCGGGGCCCTTGGCCGCACGACGGACGGAGGACGGCTCTCTGTGGAGCAGCGCGCGGGCTCCCCGGCTCGCGCCCCCCCTGCCCGGGGCCTGCGGCGCGAGGTACGTGCGGCTCCCGGCCCTGCCTTCCTGTGGGCGCGACGAGGGGGAAGGTGGGATCAGGTGCGTCTCTGCAGCCCCACGAGGAGAGGGTTTTCATACAATTGGATGACAGGATGTTCCGCGGGAGGTGGAGGAGGGTACAGCGATGGCGGTTTGGTTTTGGCAGAGACTTTTTAAAAGTTCAGCTATAAGAATGAATCGAGACAGGGCATTCGTATTTAGATGGAGTGAATTCACCTGCCAAATCCATCCCATTAAAGAAAAAATGTGGGCAGCCCGGGTGGCTCACGGTTTAGCGTGGCCTGCAGCCCAGGGCGTGACCCTAGAGCCTCGGGATCGAGTCCCGCTTCGGGCCCCTGCCTGGGGCCTGCTTCTGTCTCTCTGTGTCTCATAAATAAATAAATTAAATAAATAAATAAATAAATAAATAAATAACCTTAAAAGAAACAAAAGAAAAAAAGTTAATGGTGTTTAGGAGAAGAGGAGGGAAACTGAATTTCTGGCCAAACACCAGTTGGTCATTACTGCTGAGCTGTACCACACAACTGTGTGTTCTGCTCTACCCTTGGTTTCAGTGCCCTCAAATACCATCACAAGTCAGGGGTGGGCTGCAGCTCTGGGAGTGTCCCTAACAATTCCCCTTTCTTTTAGGAGTTTGATGTCTTTCAGGATTTTCCTTTTTGTCGGTTAAAGCCGCTCACGAGATGGCATGGGTGGTGGGTTAGGTGGGGAAGTCAGATTGGTGTGGCCAAATGTGGAGAAAATTCCTAAAGACAGGATGATCAACAACAACAACCACAAGAGAAGACACCTGGGTGACCCAGTGGGTTAAGCCTTTGCCTTTGGCTCAGGTCATGATCCCAGGGTCCTGAAATGGAGCCCCGCATCAGGCTCCTTGCTCAGTGGGGAGTCTGCTTCTCCCTCTCCTGAGCTTGTGCTCTCTGTCACTGTCTCTGCGTCTCTCTCAAAGAAATAAATACAACCCTAAATAAAAACAGACAAGAAACAACAATAACGAGAGGAGGAGCAAGATGGCGGAAGAGTAGGGTCTCCAAATCACCTGTCTCCACCAAACTACCTAGAAAACCTTCAAATTATCCTGAAAATCTATGAATTCGGCCTGAGATTTAAAGAGAGACCAGCTGGAATGCTACAGTGAGAAGAGTTCGCGCTTCTATCAAGGTAGGAAGACGGGGAAAAAGAAATAAAGAAACAAAGGCCTCCAAGGGGGAGGGGCCCTGCGAGGAGCCGGGCTGAGGCCGGGGCGAGTGTCCCCAGGACAGGAGAGCCCCGTCCCGGAGGAGCAGGAGCTGCACCGACCTTCCCGGGCGGAAAGGGGCTCGCAGGGGGTTGGAGCAGGACCCAGGAGGGCGGGGATGCCCTCGGGCTCCCGGGGACAGTAACAGCAACTGCGCGCCCAGGAGAGTGCGCCGAGCTCCCTAAGGGCTGCAGCGCGCACGGCGGGACCCGGCGGGACCCGGAGCAGCTGAAGGGGCTCGGGCGGCGGCTCCGCGGAGGGGGCTGCGCGGCCCCGGGAGCAGCTCGGAGGGGCTCGGGCAGAGGAAGAGGCTCCGTGCGGAGGGGGCTGCGCGGTTCCAGGAGCAGCTCGGAGGGGCTTGGGCGGCGGCTCCGCGGAGGGGGTTGCGCGGCCCGGGAGCGCGAATCCACCAGCGCAGGCTCCGGAGCACAGGGCGCCGGGACACAGCCCAGGATCCCGCCTCCCCCGGGACAGGCAGAGGCCGGGAGGGCCCAGGACAGCGAGGACGCTCCTGCCCCAGCTGAGCACATCAGCGGCCCCGCCCGGAGCCTCCAGGCCCTGCAGACGGAGTTCCTGCCGGAGCTGAATCCAGGTTTCCAGAGCTGGCCCCGCCACTGGGGTTGTTCCTCCTACGGCCTCACGGGGTAAACAACCCCCACTGAGCCCTGCACCAGGCAGGGGCACAGCAGCTCCCCCAACTGCTAACACCTGAAAATCAGCACAACAGGCCCCTCCCCCAGAACACCAGCTAGACGGACAACTTCCAGGAGAAGCCAAGGGACTTAAAGTACACAGAATCAGAAGATACTGCCCCGTGGTTCTTTTTTTGTTTGTTTGTTTTTGTTTTTGTTTTTGTTTCTGTTTTGTTTTGCTTTTTGATTTGTTTCCTTCCCCCACCCCCTTTTTTTTCTCCTTTCTTTTTCTTTCTCTTTTTCTTTTTTTTTTTTTTTTCGTTTTTTTTTTTTCTTTTTCTTCCCCTTTTTTTTTCTCTTTCTCTTTTCTTTCCTTCTTTCTCTCCTCTCTTTTTCTCTTTTTCCCAATACAACTTGCTTTTGGCCACTCTGCACTGAGCAAAATGACTAGAAGGAAAACCTCACCTCAAAAGAAAGAATCAGAAACAGTGCTCTCTCCCACAGAGTTACAAAATCTGGATTACAATTCAATGTCAGAAAGCCAATTCAGAAGCACTATTATACAGCTACTGGTGGCTCTAGAAAAAAGTATAAAGGACTCAAGAGACTTCATGACTGCAGAATTTAGAGCTAATCAGGCAGAAATAAAAAATCAATTGAATGAGATGCAATCCAAACTAGAAGTCCTAACGACGAGGGTTAACGAGGTGGAAGAACGAGTGAGTGACCTAGAAGACAAGTTGATAGCAAAGAGGGAAACTGAGGAAAAAAGAGACAAACAATTAAAAGACCATGAAGATAGATTAAGGGAAATAAACGACAGCCTGAGGAAGAAAAACCTACGTTTAATTGGGGTTCCCGAGGGCGCCGAAAGGGACAGAGGGCCAGAATATGTATTTGAACAAATTCTAGCTGAAAACTTTCCTAATCTGGGAAGGGAAACAGGCATTCAGATCCAGGAAATAGAGAGGTCCCCCCTAAAATCAATAAAAACCATTCAACACCTCGACATTTAATTGTGAAGCTTGCAAATTCCAAAGATAAAGAGAAGATCCTTAAAGCAGCAAGAGACAAGAAATCCCTGACTTTTATGGGGAGGAGTATTAGGGTAACAGCAGACCTCTCCACAGAGACCTGGCAGGCCAGAAAGGGCTGGCAGGATATATTCAGGGTCCTAAATGAGAAGAACATGCAACCAAGAATACTTTATCCAGCAAGGCTCTCATTCAAAATGGAAGGAGAGATAAAGAGCTTCCAAGACAGGCAGCAACTAAAAGAATATGTGACCTCCAAACCAGCTCTGCAAGAAATTTTAAGGGGGCCTCTTAAAATTCCCCTTTAAGAAGAAGTTCAGTGGAACAGTCCACAAAAACAAAGACTGAATAGATATCATGATGACACTAAACTCCTATCTGTCAATAGTAACTCTGAATGTGAACGGGCTTAATGACCCCATCAAAAGGCGCAGGGTTTCAGACTGGATAAAAAAGCAGGACCCATCTATTTGCTGTCTACAAGAGACTCATTTTAGACAGAAGGACACCTACAGCCTGAAAATAAAAGGTTGGAGAACCATTTACCATTCGAATGGTCCTCAAAAGAAAGCAGGGGTAGCCATCCTTATATCAGATAAACTAAAATTTACCCCAAAGACTGTAGTGAGAGATGAAGAGGGACACTATATCATACTTAAAGGATCTATTCAACAAGAGGACTTAACAATCCTCAATATATATGCTCCGAATGTGGGAGCTGCCAAATATATAAATCAATTATTAACCAAAGTGAAGAAATACTTAGATAATAATACACTTATACTTGGTGACTTCAATCTAGCTCTTTCTATACTCGATAGGTCTTCTAAGCAAAACATCTCCAAAGAAACGAGAGCTTTAAATGATACACTGGACCAGATGGATTTCACAGATATCTACAGAACTTTACATCCAAACTCAACTGAATACACATTCTTCTCAAGCGCACATGGAACTTTCTCCAGAATAGACCACATATTGGGTCACAAATCGGGTCTGAACCGATACCAAAAGATTGGGATTGTCCCCTGCATATTCTCGGACCATAATGCCTTGAAATTAGAACTAAATCACAACAAGAAGTTTGGAAGGACCTCAAACACATGGAGGTTAAGGACCATCCTGCTAAAAGATAAAAGGGTCAACCAGGAAATGAAGGAAGAATTAAAAAGATTCGTGGAAACTAATGAGAATGAAGATACAACTGTTCAAAATCTTTGGGATGCAGCAAAAGCAGTCCTAAGGGGGAAATACATCGCAATACAAGCATCCATTCAAAAACTGGAAAGAACTCAAATACAAAAGCTAACCTTACACATAAAGGAGCTAGAGAAAAAACAGCAAATAGATCCTACACCCAAGAGAAGAAGGGAGTTAATAAAGATTTGAGCAGAACTCAACGAAATCGAGACCAGAAGAACTGTGGAACAGATCAACAGAACCAGGAGTTGGTTCTTTGAAAGAATTAATAATATAGATAAACCATTAGCCAGCCTTATTAAAAAGAAGAGAGAGAAGACTCAAATTAATAAAATCATGAATGAGAAAGGAGAGATCACTACCAACACCAAGGAAATACAAACGATTTTAAAAACATATTATGAACAGCTATACGCCAATAAATTAGGCAATCTAGAAGAAATGGACGCATTCCTGGAAAGCCACAAACTACCAAAACTGGAACAGGAAGAAATAGAAAACCTGAACAGGCCAATAACCAGGGAGGAAATTGAAGCAGTCATCAAAAACCTCCCAAGACACAAGAGTCCAGGGCCAGATGGCTTCCCAGGAGAATTTTATCAAACGTTTAAAGAAGAAATCATACCTATTCTCCTAAAGCTGTTTGGAAAGATAGAAAGAGATGGAGTACTTCCAAATTCGTTCTATGAAGCCAGCATCACCTTAATTCCAAAGCCAGACAAAGACCCCGCCAAAAAGGAGAATTACAGACCAATATCCCTGATGAACATGGATGCAAAAATTCTCAACAGAATACTGGCCAATAGGATCCAACAATACATTAAGAAAATTATTCACCATGACCAAGTAGGATTTATCCCTGGGACACAAGGCTGGTTCAACACCCGTAAAACAATGTGATTCATCATATCAGCAAGAGAAAAACCAAGAACCATATGATCCTCTCATTGGATGCAGAGAAAGCATTTGACAAAATACAGCATCCATTCCTGATCAAAACTCTTCAGAGTGTAGGGATAGAGGGAACATTCCTCGACATCTTAAAAGCCATCTATGAAAAGCCCACAGCAAATATCATTCTCAATGGGGAAGCACTGGGAGCCTTTCCCCTAAGATCAGGAACAAGACAGGGATGTCCACTCTCACCACTGCTGTTCAACATAGTACTGGAAGTCCTAGCCTCAGCAATCAGACAACAAAAAGACATTAAAGGCATTCAAATTGGCAAAGAAGAAGTCAAACTCTCCCTCTTCGCCGATGACATGATACTCTACATAGAAAACCCAAAAGTCTCCACCCCAAGATTGCTAGAACTCATACAGCAATTCGGTAGCGTGGCAGGATACAAAATCAATGCCCAGAAGTCAGTGGCATTTCTATACACTAACAATGAGACTGAAGAAAGAGAAATTAAGGAGTCAATCCCATTTACAATTGCACCCAAAAGCATAAGATACCTAGGAAGAAACCTAACCAAAGAGGTAAAGGATCTATACCCTCAAAACTATAGAACACTTCTGAAAGAAATTGAGGAAGACACAAAGAGATGGAAAAATATTCCATGCTCATGGATTGGCAGAATTAAGATTGTGAAAATGTCAATGTTACCCAGGGCAATATACACGTTTAATGCAATCCCTATCAAAATACCATGGACTTTCTTCAGAGAGTTAGAACAAATTATTTTAAGATTTGTGTGGAATCAGAAAAGACCCCGAATAGCCAGGGGAATTTTAAAAAAGAAAACCATATCTGGGGGCATCACAATGCCAGATTTCAGGTTGTACTACAAAGCTGTGGTCATCAAGACAGTGTGGTACTGGCACAAAAACAGACACATAGATCAGTGGAACAGAATAGAGAATCCAGAAGTGGACCCTGAACTTTATGGGCAACTAATATTCGATAAAGGAGGAAAGACTATCCATTGGAAGAAAGACAGTCTCTTCAATAAATGGTGCTGGGAAAATTGGACATCCACATGCAGAAGAATGAAACTAGACCACTCTCTTTCACCATACACAAAGATAAACTCAAAATGGATGAAAGATCTAAATGTGAGACAAGATTCCATCAAAATCCTAGAGAAGAACACAGGCAACACCCTTTTTGAACTCGGCCATAGTAACTTCTTGCAAGATACATCCACGAAGGCAAAAGAAACAAAAGCAAAAATGAACTATTGGGACTTCATCAAGATAAGAAGCTTTTGCACAGCAAAGGATACAGTCAACAAAACTCAAAGACAACCTACAGAATGGGAGAAGATATTTGCAAATGACATATCAGATAAAGGGCTAGTTTCCAAGATCTATAAAGAACTTATTAAACTCAACACCAAAGAAACAAACAATCCAATCATGAAATGGGCAAAAGACATGAACAGAAATCTCACAGAGGAAGACATAGACATGGCCAACATGCATATGAGAAAATGCTCTGCATCACTTGCCATCAGGGAAATACAAATCAAAACTACGAGATACCACCTCACACCAGTGAGAATGGGGAAAATTAACAAGGCAGGAAACAACAAATGTTGGAGAGGATGCGGAGAAAAGGGAACCCTCTTACACTGTTGGTGGGAATGTGAACTGGTGCAGCCACTCTGGAAAACTGTGTGGAGGTTCCTCAAACAGTTAAAAATATACCTGCCCTACGACCCAGCAATTGCACTGTTGGGGATTTACCCCAAAGATACAAATGCAATGAAACGCCGGGACACCTGCACCCCGATGTTTATAGCAGCAATGGCCACGATAGCCAAACTGGAAGGAGCCTCGGTGTCCGTCGAAAGATGAATGGATACAGAAGATGTGGTTTATGTATACAATGGAATATTACTCAGCCATTAGAAATGACAAATACCCACCATTTGCTTCAACGTGGATGGAACTGGAGGGTATTATGCTGAGTGAAGTAAGTCAGTCGGAGAAGGACAAACATTATATGTTCTCATTCATTTGGGGAATATAAATAATAGTGAAAGGGAAAATAAGGGAAGGGAGAAGAAATGTGTGGGAAATATCAGAAAGGGAGACATAAGGTAAAGACTGCTAACTCTGGGAAACGAACTAGGCGTGGTAGAAGGGGAGGAGGGCGGGGGGTGGGAGTGAATGGGTGACGGGCACTGGGTGTTATTCTGTATGTTAGTAAATTGAACATCAATTAAAAAAAAAAAAAAAGAAACAACAATAACAAGACCGGGTCCCAGAGATTATTCCAAAGAGCAGCACGAAAGTCCCATTTATCTGAAGTGTGTCTTCTTATCAAATAATTTGAATTTGCTGTGGTCAGGGTCTGTAGAAGTCTTCATGGGATCATGGATTACACAGGACTGGAAGGGACTTTAAGAAATAAAGTAGGTTTTGTACTGGACTTAAAAGAAAAGGAGTTAAGAGTTCATGGGGTACGAAAAGGGTCTGATTTTCATCTAGATTTCACCTTCCACTCCAAAAAGTCCAAAGCCAAAGTGGCAAAAGTAACTGAGTAAAGCACACATATGGGGAATGCCTTTGCTCAATTTTTCCCTTGTTTTTTAGGAAGACCAAAATGATCTTTTGTACTGCAAGGTGCTAACACTTGATATAGAAGAAAATCTACATAAACCAACATATCTGTCTGCAACAGGTAGGTACTATTTAAATGCCTTTTAGGGAGAAAGGATAAGGTCTGAATCTTGGCCGTGTCTTTAGCTTCTTTCCCAATATCTAGGCTTTGCCATCCAGGAAAAACCCAGAGCATTGTACTAAATCAAAGTAATTGATTGCTTTACTGAGGGGTAACTTGAAAGTTTAGAGAGTTGGACTTCTGTGGTTATTGTTTGTATAAATAATGTGTTTTATGAACCATAGTGATATGTGATAAAATCTCATAAACACCTATAGATGTACTCAAATCACCTTAGATTAGGTAGTGGACTTTTAATAAAAGTTCTGCACATTTGCTTCTAGATTTCCTGGTTGATTTCTTAGAATCCTGGCAGCTTCTGAGCAACAGTTTTTCTAAGACTCTGAGGCAGTAGTTATATCGTTTAAGAATCCAATCAGTAGTTTTATCCTTATTCTGGATACACTTCCATTATAAACAGTTGATGGATACACACACACACACACACACACACACACACACGTGTGTGTGTGCTAAGAGCACACAAAGCAACAGTACTAAAGCCTCACCCAAATGCTTTTCCCTGGAAAAGCTCTCCTCTAAAGTGCATCAACAAACTGAAGGTACCTTTTTATTACTCCGTGGGGGAAAATGTACAGAGCTCTATGTATACATATGTTCACACCCACCAAATTGTTACTGCAGTGGGCTGTGTTTTCATACAAACGTAAATTTTGAGAGAAAAGTCAAAGGTGCTTCAGCCTTGTACTGTGTATATATATTAAAAAAAA
Source organism: Canis lupus baileyi (assembly GCF_048164855.1). Classification (NCBI taxonomy): domain Eukaryota; kingdom Metazoa; phylum Chordata; class Mammalia; order Carnivora; family Canidae; genus Canis; species Canis lupus. The sequence goes on along the minus strand of NC_132857.1, from coordinate 24,323,933 downwards.
CAAAGTTTTGTAAAAAAAAAATGCACACCCAGGTCCATACATAAAAGCCATTATCCCTCAAATGTTTTTCATCTTATTCATAAGCCAAAACTGAGTACTATTGAGGAACATATGGTTCTCTAAAAATCTATTAAGGAAAAATTTGGATTTAAGAGAAATAATTATCCATTAAATTCTCAAAACATTCTCAGAGCACCTGGGTGGCTCAGTTGATCAAGTGTCTGACTCTTGGTATCAGCTCAAATCATGATCTTAGGGTCATGAGTTCAGGTTCTGCATTGGGCTCCATATAAATAATAATAAATATTATTAAAATAATAATAATAATAATATAAAAGGAAATTATTAGGACATTTTCAATCTAGACTTTACCCTTAAGTGGAAAGAATGGAGAAATTTAATATGTCCAATTTTTATCGTTGTTTTTCCTCTGTTCTGTGCAAGAAAAACCAATAGAATTAATGTGGTATTGGTGTTATTTTCTTATTCTGGTTAGCTTACCTTAATAATATCACTTAATATTTCTTTTCTTTTATACTAAGTTTCTGAGCTGTTCATGTACAATGAATGTATCTGTGTTGTGATTTCCTAGTTTGTTCATGGAATGTACTATTTTATTTCTGAATATCTGATCATATTTAAATGCCTTAAACTTTCCTGGTCAAAGAGTAACTTCTTTTCCCTTTAATATTCTGCAGAGGAATTAAGCAGATTCTTACAGGTTGAAATGTTTAAATATGTCTTCAGAACACTCATGGGAGAAACAGTAACTCTGTCACATTTTTAGCAACAGAACACTTAAAAGAAGTAGCTGTCCAACAAAACTAAACCTGCTTGTGAAGTCCACTAGAGTTGATCCCATCCTAAATTACTTGGCTGCATTAGTACATTCGTATAAGAAAGAGCAAAACATAACTGGAAGGTAAGATAGCTGTGTCTGAAACACATGAAGTACTGATATCTATTAACAGACATCAGTTTCTAACTTGTGGTTTCAAATTATGAAAGGGAATTTGTTTGAGATGCTTTCTATCTCATTTTTGCAAAACTTAAGATAATTTTAGAATAGGTTAGATTTAGAATAGGGTTTTTTCTTAGTTTGAAGAAATAGTTGAAAAAGTAAATAGGAATTGTGTGCCATGGCCCCTCCTCCATCCACTGGGTCTCAGAAACAGCGTTCTGCTCTTCCTCTTGGCTTACGGAAACCAAGTTTCTGTACTTGTGCCGCTAGGTGGACACTGTGGGTGGACAGGGAGGGACAGAAGGAACAGAATACACAGACTTCTCTTTCCATTTCAGTTTTCTATCATCTATCGGCTATGAATGACCAAGCCTTGTTTCTGCCCACTTGCAGCCCCCTGAAGTGAAGCTGTAAGAGAACACCACCCCCCACCCCACGCCAACATTCACAAATTTATAGCTTCTGGGTCACATTAGAATGTTTTAATTGTTTTAAATTCAACTTTGCTTTTTTGTTCTTTGCTTGTTTTAAAGTAAACGTTGGGGATCCCTGGGTGGCGCAGCGGTTTGGCGCCTGCCTTTGGCCCAGGGCGTGATCCTGGAGACCCGGGATCGAATCCCACGTCGGGCTCCCGGTGCATGGAGCCTGCTTCTCCCTCTGCCTGTGTCTCAGCCTCTCTCCTCTCTGTGTGACTATCATAAATAAATAAAAAAAATTTAAAAAAATAAAATAAAGTAAACTTTGTATTCAAGTATTCGTCATACTTGAATACAGAATGATACACAAATCAAAGTGTATTAAATACACTTTATAAAATATTATTTATTATTATTATTATTATTATTATTATATAAAATGTATTATATTAATTGGAACTGATCACATCGTGGGGAAAGTTGGCTGGGGCCTGAGTGGCAGTTACAAATTCCAACTGCTTGAGTACTTGATGAACATTGGTTTAGTGAAAGGTGTTAGGACCAGGTTTTGCCAAATTCTATAACTATTCTTAGATTGTGGTATGTGCCTTTATTCTGTAATTACATTTAGGCTGCTTCAGATATCTTCATTACTCCAGTAATAAAATTGTATAGTCACAGTCAGAATCTCCCAGTTAGTAAATTAATTACTGCAAATTAATTGGCTACCTTCAAAGGCTGATGAACAGGATACCTCTTATTGATTGTAGTATTGAGTATTGTGTGACTACTGAGTATAGCTCCTGCACCCCTCCCCACTTCTTTCTAATGCTGATTTTCATTCAGATAATTTAATCTCTTTCATATGGCCATATGCTTTCCTAATCCAATTATGGTAATCTTTTTTTAATTGTATTTATGTTCTAGTTAACATACATTTGTAATATTGGTTTCAGGAGTAGAATTCAGTAATTCATCACTTGCATACAACACCCAGTGCTCATCCTGACAAGTGTCCTCACCACCCATCTAGCCCATCCCCTGCTCATCTCCCTCCAGCAGCCCTCAGTTTGTTCTCTGTCATTAGGTCTCTTATAGTTTGTTGCCTTCTCTCTTTTTTCCCCTTTTCCCCCCTTTCCCATATGTTCATCTGTTTTGTTTCTTAAATTCCACATATGAGTGTGAAATCATATAGCATTTGTCTTTTTCTTACTGACTTATTTCACTTAGCATAATATGCCCGAGCTCCATCCACATTGTTGCAAATGGCAAGATTTCATTCTGAGTAATACTCCATTGTATATAAAAGAATGCGTATTCTGCTTTGGGATGAAATGTCCTGAGTATATATACCTGTTAAGTCCATCTGGTCTAGTGTATCATTCAAACACTTGTTACTGTCTTTGTTTTAAAATCTAGTTTGATATAAGTTTGGCAACTCTGGCTTTGTTTTGCCATCCATTAGCATGATAAGTGGTGCTCCATCACCTTAGTTTCAATATGGGGGTGTCTTTAGGTCTAAAATGAGTCTCTTGTAGGTAGCATATAGATGTGCCTTTTTAAAAAATCTATTCTGATACCCTATGTCTTTTGATTGGAAATTTAGTCCATATACATTCAGATTGCTTATTGAAAGATACGAATTTCATGCCACTGTGTTACCTGTAAAGTTGGTGTTTCTGGTGATGTTCCTTTCTAGTCTGTTGCTTTTTGAAAAAGATTATTTATTTATTTATTCAGAGAGAGAGAGAGGCAGAGAGGCAGAGAGGCAGGGAGGCAGAGACACAGGCAGAGGGAGAAGCAGGCTCCATGCAGGGAGGCCGACGTGGGACTTAATCCTGGAGATCCAGGATCACACCCCGGGCTGCAGGCAGTGCTAAACTGCTGGACCACCAAGGCTGCCCGTCTTTGTTACTTTTGATCTTTTTTCTCCACTCAGTTCCTCTTAATATTTCTTGCAGGGCTGGCTTAGTGGTCTATGAACTCCTTTAGTTTTTGTTTGTCTGGGACACTCTTTTTCTCTCTTCCTATTCTAAATGACAGCCTTGCCAGATAAAATATTCTTGGCTGCATATTTTCCCCATTCAGCACAATTATGGTAATCTCATTGTTCTTGGCTGCTCATAGTTTAGAAACAGGTATGATGCATTTCTGGTCAATGAGCTATGAAGTGGAATATTCTGGGAGCTCAAGGAAAAACTTTGTCATAATTAAAGAGACACAAAAAGACAGCATTTTTACTGGATATCATTTTGTCACATATGGTGTAAGGTAGTTAACATAAGGATAAGCCTATATCCTGAATAATGCAATCTAGAAAAATGGAAAGATCCTTGATGATGTTGTCGAGGCACTGAATTAAGCAACCCTGTAGCTGCCTAACTGCTGAATTTCTCACATGAAATGATCAATTTCTTTTTTTTTAAATTTTTTTAAAATTTTTATTTATTTATGATAGTCACAGAGAGAGAGAGAGAGGCAGAGAGAGAAGCAGGCTCCATGCACCGGGAGCCCGACGTGGGATTCGATCCCAGGTCTCCAGGATTGCGCCCTGGGCCAAAGGCAGGCACTTAACTGCTGCACCACCCAGGGATCCCGAAATGATCAATTTCTTAAGACATCAGCTAGTTAGGTCAGGATTTTCTGTTTCTTGTAGCTGAAATCTTCCTAATTAATACAGTAGGGCAACCACTTCATTAGTGAATGATTTACATTTAAAAGGTTTATCAGGAAAAAAAAAAGGTTTATCAGGCTATGTAGACAGGTTTTTATCTCAGTCTTTTTCACAGAATAAACTATCCTAGAAAGGAGAGGGAAAATTGGATGATGGTAGAAAGATAAAACTGAGTAAGGTTAAACAACAAAAGATGTGATAGTAGCTGAGACCAGGAGTCAGAATGTATTCTAACACATTCGTTTAGATTAAAAAATGTCATATATATATAGTGCATATATATATATCCTAAGTGTATGTGTATATGTCTATGTTTCCTCTAAGAGTGTGCAGATAGTTCGTATAGTTTGTGCTTCTGATGAATCTCGAGTACTTTCATGTTTCTTAAATTGCTAAACCTAAATTATTAATGTGTTTACTTAACAAAGTCATCTTATCTACCATTTATTGAGCTTAGCTTCAATAAACTTTGAACATAAAGGTTTCTGTGAACTAAGCTTCTTTTCTGAAACTGATTTATCATCTCAGTATAAGCAGGAACAAAGAATACTGGCTTCAATAAAAGGCAGGTGTGGATCCCCTCCTCTAGCCATCTCTCTCCCACCAGTGTGTCCCAGAGCCCTGAGAGTGGGGCAAAGCTCTTTCTTTTTCTGGAGTGAGAACCCTCTCTGGCAGTTTCTTCTCAGTTGTTTGTGATCCACTAGCCTCTGGAAGGGGAAGGGCAAGATGTGCAGACTTCCTATGTTACTTTCCAAGAGCTTCAGCCTTCTTGAAGGGTCAAGGAGAAGGATATTGTGGATCAAATAGACACGAATCCTGACTATATATTTAGAAATGCTCAGCATAGTTGGTTGAATTTAGAGGCAGAGTTTTTCATTGTGATCAGTTTCCTATTCCTTTGGAGGCAGGTATCTTATCTGTCCACCTGTCTGTCTATCCACCTATAGCTTCCTAGTTCATCTTCTCTGGTATGTTCTATTCTGCCGATGAAAAGGAAACAGTTACACCATCACATCATTTGACAGGAACTTTATATTAGAAGTTAGAAGTCATAAAGGAGGAACAGAAATGTTTTTTTAGGAAGAGTTAGATAAGTAGAAGATAACTTCTATAAAGTCACATGTGTCAGAAAATAGACATAGGTGTTTAGAGTCCTGGGAAGAGTATGGGAGGAGGGGTAACATGTTGGCTAAACAGTGATGTGGCATTAGCCTAGACTAAGACTACTGACTCTGATCTACAGGCCAGATCCTAACTGCTGCCTGGTTTATTTTTTTTAATAATATTATTTATTTAGTTATTTATTTATTTATTTATTCATTCATTCATTCATTCATTCATTCATGAGAGACATAGAGAGAGAGGCAGAGACACAGGCAGAGGGAGAAGCAGGCTCCATTCAGGGAGCCTGACGTGGGACTCAATCCCGGGTCTCCAGGATCATGCCCCGGGCTGAAGGCGGCACTAAACCACTGAGCCACCTGGTCTGCCCTGCTGCCTGTTTTTGTATGGTACACAAGTGAAGGGAAGGTTTCAACATTTTTAAATGGTTGAAAAAAATTAGAAGAATATTTTGTGATACATGAAAATTTTATAAAATTGAAACTTGAGGTTCCATACATGGTTTTATTGATGTGGAACCATGCCCATTTATTTACATATTTTTTGTGACTGTTTTTGAGATAGGAAGGCAGAGTTGAACAGATATAATTGTCCTGAAACAAAGGCTTAAATATTTACTGTCTAGCTCTTTACAGAAAGTTTGCTAACCTCTGACCTAGACCACTGCTTCTCAACCCCTAATAGTTTGTAAATCATTTGAAGATTTTGTGAAAATGTCTAGTTTCTGATTCAGTAGGTCAAGGGAGCCTAAGTGTCAGTATTTCTTTTTTTTAAGATTTTATTTATTTATACATGAGAGACACAGAGAGGCAGAGACACAGGCAGAGGAAGAAGCAGGCTCCATGCAGGAAGCCTGATGCGGGAATCGATCCCAGGCCTCCAGGCTCACCCCCTAGGCGGAAGGCAGGTGCTAAACCGCTGAGCCACCCAGGGATCCCAGTGTCTGTAGTTTTAATGAACTGAGGACCACATAGTAAGTGGCAAAGCTCTAGTGCAGGATTAACACACTTATTTTTTAAAGAGCCAAGTAATAAATGGTTCAGAATCTGTAGCCTATCCAGTCCTTTTCTTTACAACTATGTACATCTGCTGGGTAATGTAGACATAGACACCATATAAAAGAGCAGGAGGGGCTGTGTTCCAATAAACATTTACGGAAGTAGGCTTTGGGCTGGAATTGGCACGAAGATTTACTTTAGCATTCACTGGCCTCAGCTGTTAAGTGTGGGTGTCCGTTAAGTAATAGACACAGTCCTACCTTCAACTTGCTTACTAGTTTTATAACGTATTCCAGTAATGATGATAAAGACAGCAGTTAACTTGTATTGGGTAATTATCATATGCCAGGCTCTATGTGAAGCACTATGAGCCATCTCTTATTTAATTACCACAACAAATCCTAGGAAGCAGATACCATCATTATCCTTGCTGACAGATGAGAATAGTGAGCTTAAGAAAAAAAAAATTAAAGCTGTCAACAGCAAATCAGTGGGGGCCTAGGGTAAGGCATAACTCATGATTATTGAATGACCGTTGGATTATTAGATGACTGGATCAAATGTGTGCACTCATAGGAGTTCCACAAGCTGGAGAACAAAACTGTGACTCTACTGGCTTCCTTCATTGTGAGGCCTGGTTCTCGAGGACCTGAACAGTAAAAGATAAGACATCTCTTTAGAGGCAACATTAAATGTAGGTGTCAGATACTGGATGTTTGACTCAGTCCAGAGCTTTCTTTTTCATGAAAGATTTAGTACCTTCACTGCATGTTTTTGAAGTTAAGGCTCATAGAGATCTCAGAAAGCATAGTTTTCATAGTTTTGGATTTTCCATGCTCCAAAAATGAAATTGCTTTACTTTATAATAACATGTTATTTTAGGCACCAAATAATTATGGCATTTTGCCTTCCTTGTGTACTTTAGAATTTTCAATTATACAGTAAATGTCCCTTCTAACCACAGTGACTGAAATTACATTTTTCCTTCCAAATTCTAGATTTTTTCCCCTTCCTTCTTAGCTGCAATTACTAATGTAGAGAGTAGACCTTAATTCTGGCCTAGAATATAAGATTACTCTTATCTGTCTTTACACTGTTATTTCCATGTAAATGAATGTTTTTAGGTAAGATGCCTATCAGTATAACTACATTATAATAAATTAATAGATCCCTGAGAGCTAACATGTTGTTAATAAAAATGCTTTGGAAGAAAACTTTCTGGAGTCTCAGACACAATGTCCTTGGACTATTGCTCTCATATAAATATGAATAAATATGCCATTTTTTTTTATAAATCACCCGTTGAAAAACTTTTATGTCATTGCTTTGATGAATAATAATAGGTTCCATTTTATGAGCAGTCAGTGTAGGTACAGGGCAAGGAGGAATATGTCAACATTTTCTAAGTATTAAGAATCAATAATCAGTAACCTCTTTCTCTGTGTGTGTGTGTCTCTTTGAGGCAGAGACAAAGGCAGAGGGAGAAGCAGGCTCCATGCAGGGAGCCCGATGTGGGACTCTATCCTGGGCCTCCAGGATCATGCCTTGGGCCAAAGGCAGATGCTCAACCACTGAGCCACCCGGGGATCCCATGAATAAAAAAAAATCTTAAAAAGAATCAATAACCTTAAATTTTTAGGTGGGGAAGGAAGTTAAATATGACACTTAAATAGGAAATCACATACTTACAGATTCTAAAAGCCAGAATTTAGGGCAGGGGAGGGGTGCATCCCAGTGCCTTGGCCTGAGGCCAGGGGCCTGGGTGGGGGGTTGGGGAGGCTGTGGCTGGATCTCTGTGGGGTTCAGAACTCAAAGGTGATGGGGACAAAGTCATATCTTAGGAGTCCGGGAGGGGCTCCTGCTTTCAGATCAGAGCAAGAGAGGCTTCCTCTCGAACTTTGCTCAGGCCCCTCCGTGGGTTTCTTTCTCTTCCATCAGCCTTGCTCATGTTCCTGCACCTGTGTCCTCCCTTACAGACATGTAACTCAGCCAGGACAGATGCTACAGCCTCATCCGTGTGTCCTCAGCCCAGAGCCTTCTCTTCTCAGGCACTTTCTGCCTTTCTGTGCTTCTCAGTTGTTTATGTTTGTTTTGTCTTTTAATGAAGTAGTATTTGGCTGGGGCTGAGGGTGCACACAGAGCACTTCTTATGTACACAACAACAAGAAACCTTCTACCAGAAACGTTTTACAAATTTCCTGTCATGGCATAATAACAGTTGTGGGGTCTTTGGGGCCTGTGCAAAACTGTATCGAAACCCTGATCATCTTGGGTTGAAGCCAAAGTCTCCCTATTTTAACTTAAATAAAATAATTATTTTTTCAAAAAAAAAATCTAGCCATCTGTGTACACTCCTATTTTTCTATATGAGTCCCAATTGATTAAGTAAAATTCTTAAAGTCGTTTGCTTCTTTAACACAAATATGTTAGTTTTTCCCCCTGAATCTGGGACTATGTATTGGTTTCCTAGGGCCGTTATAATGAAGTACCATAAACTGGTGGCTTACAACAACAGGACTTTATTGTCTTGCAATTCTGGAGGTTAGAAGTCTGAAATCAATGTATTGGTAGGGCCACAGTCCTTCTGAAGGATCTGGGGCAGAATTCTTTGCCTCTTCATAGGTTCTGATGAAGGCCAGCAATTCTTAGCACTCTTTGGCTTGAGATATATATCACTCCAATCTCTGCCTCTGGCTTCATACGGTGCTTGTGACTCTGTCTCTTCACGTTGCTGTCTTCTTAAAAGGATATCATTTGTTTTGGATTAGGGCTCCACTCTACTCCAGTATGATCTTAACTAATGACATCTGCAACAACTCTGTTTTCAAATAGGCCACATTTTGAGGTACTGGGTATTAGGACTTCACTATATCTTTCTTGGGTGAGGGATGGTACAGTTTACCCATAACAGAGTATGGGGATGTAAAGATATTATTGTTTTCCATGCAGATCTTACAGTATAGGAAGAACACATATATAGAGATTTATGAAGATGCAGGTTGTAAATACAATATTCACAAAATGCTGTAAGTGTATTGCAGTGGGCAAAGCTACCTTTTCCCAAGTGAAATGGTAAAAGAAGGCTTTCAAAGGCAGATGCCATTTGAACTAATCTTTGAGGGACATATACGAGTTCATTGAGAAAAGGATGCCAGGTGGGAGGACACATCGGCCAGAAATGTTGGGGTAAAGGCATGGATTAAGTGTTTGTTTGCTGTGTTTATTACTAGCTACTCTTTATTGAGTATTAGTGTGTGTCATTTAATCGATAACAACCTTTTGATCCCAATGGTACAGATGGGAGAACTGAAATTTCAAAAAATTAAGTATTTGGTCTCCCACTAACACATCTTGAAGGTGGTACTATTGAGATTAGAACCCAGGGAGCCTGATTACATAGTCTATAATTTGCCATTGTGCTAAAAACTACAGTTTAGGGTATTTGGGAGTGCATATGGATAGTTAGACATAAGGCCAAAGAGATAGGTTGGAGACAAATTGTGAAGAGGTTGGTTTATCAATTGATTTGCTCAACAGAAAATTGTTGACTTACTAGAGTTTGAACTTTAAGGGCTATTGACATTTGAACAATTTCCAAAGCTGTAAGGACAGGTGTCAAATGGCCACATTCCTATGCAGTGTAGGGTAGTTTGGAGGCCCAGAAGCTAGAGAGGAGGTTACTGTCATGGACCATTTTATAATTAATGAAGGTTGGAATTAAACAGAGACAATGGAACCGGAGGGGCGATAAAGTCAGAGATACTTGTGAGTCAAGGTCAGTGAGGTGTTGAACCTAAGTCATTGCCTCTGTTGTGTGGCCATTCCTGATCCTTTGGCTCAAGTGCTGAAAGTAGAGCTGTCTCAACTAATGTGGTCAAATGCAATAATTTTAATTCATAACCCTAACTTTAGAAAGAGTCTAGTGAGTATGTGCCAATGTGATGGTTGTATTAGTGCACATATAAATGATTATATTATAGAAGATATAAAAATGTCTTTAAAATTCCAAAGACTGAGTTAACATATTTTAAAACAGACTACATAAAAGAAAATATTTTGCCATGTGCTCTGATGTAATCTCATCTATCTGTATTTTTTTAAAGATTTTATCTATTTATTCATGAGAGACCCACAGAGAGAGGCAGAGACATAGGCAGAGGGAGAAGCAGGCTCCCTATGGGGAACCTGATGCGGAACTCCATCCTAGGACCCCAGGATCATGACCTGATCCAAAGTCAGATACTCAACTACTGAGCCACCCAGATGTCCCTCATCTATTTTTTTTAATTTTATTTATTTATGATAGTCACACAGAGAGAGAGAGAGAGAGGCAGAGACACAGGCAGAGGGAGAAGCAGGCTCCATGCACCAGGAGCCTGACGTGGGATTCGATCTCGGGTTTCCAGGATTGCGCCCTGGGCCAAAGGCAGGCGCCAAACCGCTGCGCCACCCAGGGATCCCCCCTCATCTATTTTTATTAAGTTGTAAATGGTTAAATTCATCCAAGTATTATTGGAAGTATAGCCACACTTCAGCTCAGCTTATTCAACTAAAGCCTGGTTATTGTAAAAAATCTATTATTTCTTAAAAATAGCTTAATTGATTACTGGGTTAATGTAATAACATTTTACATTAATTTGAAAGCAAGGCATTATTTAAGGGTCCCAATTTGTCTTTGTGTGGGACAGAGGTAACCAAAACTGTGTCTCCCTGTTACTTATGGCCCTCATGAGCTGCCCAAACAATCATGAATGTCCAGCAGGATATTTATGGGATTTCCTAAAAAGATATCAATTACCGGAGGAAAGTTTATTTAAAAAAAAGCTGCATTTCTCTTAAGTGAATTTTCTCTTATTTTGAGGAATTATTTTATGCAGGTATCCGGTGCCACCACAGACAGTGCATTGTGACTTGCTCATCTTTAGTGACTTTTGGCTTGTCTGTGTGTACTTGGCTGCTTTCCCCAAATGTTGGCCAGGGCCTTCTGATATAACTGCCATTAATCAGGCAAAAGCAAATACAAACAATGTGAATCTTTTTCCACTTTTAGCCCGTAAATTAAAAGTATAATATCATAAATTTGGGGAAAATTAGACATAAACTGACATATTTATATACATGCTATATCTCACTAAATGAAAATCTAGGCTAGAATTTCTTTTTTAAAAATAATTCTTTTGAATTGATTGTATCTTGCACAATGAAAGCTGAAGTGACCTGAAAATGGCCTACATTCTTTCCCTAGTGTTCTTGTAGGCACCTGAACACACACACACACACAAAAACCAAACCCTAGATTGTGTGGAAATGTTATGTCTTCTTGTGGTTGATTTTCAACTTGATACTTTGCATCATTGCAAGATTAAAAAATTTTTCCTGGAATGTTGATTTAGAATGTTGAGCACTAACTTAGAATTCAGTTTTAAGATTTGAAACACACAGTGCAATTAAGGGGTTTAAAATTCCTGTACTTCATTGTAAGAGACCATTCTTTTATAAATTAGAGTGTTTTGTAAAATAGCAGCCAAAGGACAGGGAGATGGAAAAGGAAAATAGAAAAACAGGAAGAATTATCCTTCTTTGTTCCGTTCGAAAACACACCCAAAAAGAATATTAAGTATAAGTAGTGAGGGAAAAGGCTGACTGTGCCAACTTACTAGCATTGATTAAGCAGTTCAAATGTGTTAATATAGTGATTTTCAGATTGCTGACAAAATGTGTAACACAACAGGAGGAAAAACCCCACAACTGTATTCTCAGTATCCAAACTATTGCTGCCAACATGAAGAAAGACTGTGCATCATATAATATTTTGCTAGACTTAACTGTTGTTTAGGTCTGTGGGGATATATCGATACCTAGAACTATATGCCAGCATGTGAAGGTAAGATCAACTGTGAAGGGCTTCTTCCTTTGCTTAATAAAACTCCTGGAATCTAACAGGGAACTAACCTGGCATCAGATGGCTATATGAGATTTGCAATGCCTTTTTCATAGTAAAGAATCTAAACACATCCAGAGAGTGATTATATAAATATGCAGTTCATATAGGTATATGGTCTACCATATGGTCTACCAGAGTTTCCTAGCAGTTTAAAAATGGTTCCGTAGATAAGAGGGATAGACCTAGAGTCTAGGACTAGAGCTAAAGCTGGAGCTGGAGTGCTTTCCAAGACCACCACCAGTTCTTCCATCCCTGGGAAAAAGGACAGAAAGGGGTGGTTCTGCTTGGCGCATTCAGAGATTTACTTGATTAGGATTCAGTCTGGACTAGACCACCTCATACTTTGACACTCTTAAGTTCTAGTGTTATAATACGTGGCCTCAAATTATTCAGAATCAATGGGACATGGTCAGGGAACCCTTGCATTTCTGTCCCTACTGGTCACCTGCTGTTCACTGTAGAGAGAATTCAGCATTTGCCCAGTTGCCCTCCCAGACAAGAAAAAGTGGTGGACACAGCCAGATCCACACCAACCAGCTTATATCCTATTCTTATGGATTCTTAAATGATGACACATTGATCAAGTTCATGAATATCACTGTTGCACGAAAACAGCAATACCTCTGATACCTGGTACGTTCTAAGAAAAAACATTTGTCATTTAACTTTTCAGAGTTAAAGTCACTGAGGTGGGGTTTTAATAAAGAAAATTAGTACTGTTATAATGTCTACATTATACAGTTTTACAAAGATACTTGATTTCTTTAATACAAATTTAGAGAAAATCTGTAAGTAATGGTGATGATGTGAATCAAAGAGGTAACAAACAGTTCACCGATCTGGAGGGCTTGCCCTGCCTGAACTAGAAGTCTGTTCTTTTTCCTTTTTAAGATTCTATTTATTTATTCATGAGAGACAGAGAGGCAGAGACATAGGCAGAGGGAGAAGCTCCTCCTGTGGGGAGCCCAATGTGGGACTCGATCCCGGGACCCTGGATCATGACCTGAGCCATTGAACCACCAAGGTGCCCCTGGAAGACTTTGTTCTTATGTGTCATATGGATTGTAGACAAGTGATCTGGAGGGCTCGAGTCTGAATCTGCTGCCCTAAATTTGGTAGTGAGTTTAGAATATTTGTTTAATGCAGTTATTTCAAATGAGACAACATTTACAAAGAGATATTAGAACTGTGGTAAAGTTTCTGGAAAAACCATGGAATAAGACAATTTAATGAACAGAATAAATAGTGGGGATTTGGAAAGATCTTTTCGAATCGATAACAAGTGGCAGAGAAAAAGGAGTTACTAATTTTCCTGCTATGTGGAATGAAACCGCACTTTCTGGGATTCACATTTCATATCAGAATTGTTTAACTAGCAAAATGCTGAAATGATTAAATATAAAACCATGAAGTTAAAGCTCGAGAAAACTTTGGTCAGAGATGTTTCTGGAATGAGCCTTCACTTTCGTAGTTGTTTCTGTTCTGTTGGTCAGTGATGAAATGTGCTCTAATCAGCCTAGTAAATTATCCACAAAGGAGGGTTTACTTTGGTGGTTTGAAGGTATCTCCTTTCAGAGCTGTGATGCACAGAGCAGCACATCCCTTAACAGCTCATTTCCTCAGGGATACTAAGCAAGAGCCACACCCAGGAAAAGAGAAAAGTTTAAGATCTCTTCCCTTACTGTGAACCCTTTCCATGTTTAAACACAGATGACTCTCTCATTTGGAGTCTGGCTTAAACTGAACACTGCCACAAAGGCGCTAAATACTTCCTATGCAGAGACCCAGGGTCCATTTTTCACCAGGAAAATAAAAGCTGTCTTTACCAGCATTGTGCTTTGCCCAGATGTGAAACTGAAGCCGAAATGAATGAAACAACCTTATTTTTCCTATGGCAATTTAGATGGAGAACACTGTAATAAGTTGATGTGCAAACAGTATAAATATGTGTTGGTTGCCTATTAGAAACTGCCAAGAGTTCAGGTCTTATTTAGTAAAGCATGGTGTTGCTTTAGGTCTCAACCTGGTCCTTCCTCTGTCTTGGAAGTCCTCCCTGGTCGGCACAGTTATCCAATAATGTTGGGCCTGGGAAGCTGTCTCGTCCTAAGGTTTTTTTTGCATTTTAATTGTTTATTCTAATTTCTATTGATTTGACCATTGCCTTCTGATTTTTTTGTCTTACTTCAGCAGAGTAATGTCAAATGACTATGTAAATATACATATTTCATTTATATAGTTACTTATAAAATAATGTGTTCTTCGGATGTCAAATTGCTGTATCAGCAGAGTTAACTCCTCAGAACAGGTGGGACAGCAGGAAGAGACTAGAGTGAATGGAGAAATTCACTAACTTACTGTGTCTGAGTAAAATGAATATATATCTTTGAAGGACATCATTTCCAACTTTAAAATAAAAACAGAGAAGCCGAATCTAATGTGATTTGACTAGCCCATGTTTTTAAGTTTAGTAGTACCAATTCCTGAAATTTTAAAATTATTAATACAAAAAATAAACATAAAATATTTTAGAAGGTTTTTTGGTCAAAGTTGTATTATATGATAGGCTTTATTTTCCTTGGCATATTATGAAAAAGTCAACAAATAGCTCGGACCAACGGTGTACTTATACTTACTGGTAAATATTTATTAACTAGCTCTGGAAATGGGGTTAGAGAAGTCCTGATTCATAGCATTTGACAATTAACATGATGTAAATACTCCTACATGGGGCCAGTTTCAGACTACCCCTGGGATGTCAATTGGCTTGAAAACCTCTTGAAAGTTTAATAATTAGTTCTTACAATGCATAATGACTCTGCTCCAGCATATTGGCCAAGGATGAATTTATAAAAACTGTAAAATGATCTTCACAGCTTAAGAGTTTGTCAAATCAGTTGTCTAATGTGGACGTGGAACCTCAAATATTCTGTCTTAGGATCCTCCAAATGCCTCTAGAAAAAAATGAAAACATAGTAGGGATAAGAATGGGAAAATTCTACTATATTTGCTCTATTTAGAATCTTACACCAAATATATTGGAAAAGTGTATTAAATGGAATGAATAGTTCCTTAAGCCTTTGAGATAAATAAATGTGTCTCTGAAAATAAAGATTTTAGTATTATTTGTAGCATGTTGTTGGAAGTAGAATATCAATAAATGGCCATGAATAAATAAATGATTTACTGCCCCAGTCACTAAACCTTTTCCTTATATTACTTTTTAATTTATATTCTTGGAGTGTGTCTTCTTTGGTATCCCTTTTCCCTCAAATCAGTTTCTATGCATCAGTGCCAATTTATTTCACCAAAACAAATATCCCTACAAAAACTCTTTATCTGCTAGACTGTTTACAGTGTATAACTAAATGATTTTATTCCCCCCTCCTTCCCACCATTCTTTAAATTAAAAGAATTAGAAGGATGTTGCTAATCCTGTGCCAGAGTTTGGGAATTATATGAAAAATATCCTCTGACTAATCCCACCTTACCTGGAACTATTAATAATTTAGGGAAAAGAGACTTAGTTGTTTAATCTGCCAGAATGAAAAGTTACAAGTAAAAGCTTCTTAACTTTATTCATTCCTTTCATCATCTCAGGCCTGGGTCTCAGAAGGTCTATGTTGATTAAATTCTTTGCTGCTTGAGAATATTTTTAATTGGCAGCTGATAAGGAGTGCTTTCAAATAAATTTATTCTAACATGGTCCTTGGGTGTGACCTTTTCTTTTTAGGAATAGCCAAGAAATAGATTTACTAAAGAACATAATCCAGTAATCTTCACTGAGTTGTCATCTTTTTTTAAAGGGCTTGTATGAGCACTGGGGGTTATATGCAACTGTGAATTATTAAAAACTACATATGAATGCAATGAAACGCCGGGACACCTGCACCCCGATGTTTATAGCAGCAATGGCCACGATAGCCAAACTGTGGAAGGAGCCTCGGTGTCCAACGAAAGATGAATGGATAAAGAAGATGTGGTTTATGTATACAATGGAATATTACTCAGCTATTAGAAATGACAAATACCCACCATTTGCTTCAACGTGGATGGAACTGGAGGGTATTATGCTGAGTGAAGTCAGTCAGTCGGAGAAGGACAAACATTATATGTTCTCATTCATTTGGGGAATATAAATAATACTGAAAGGGAATATAAGGGAAGGGAGAAGAAATGTGTGGGCAATATCAGAAAGGGAGATAGAACGTAAAGACTGCTAACTCTGGGAAACGAACTAGGGGTGGTAGAAGGGGAGGAGGGCGGGGGTGGGAGTGAATGGGTGACGGGCACTGGGGGTTATTCTGTATGTTAGTAAATTGAACACCAATAAAAAAAAACTACATATGAAACTAATGATATACTATATATTGGCAAATTGAAGTTAAGTAAAAATAGATAGATAGATAGATAGATAGATAGACAGACTTATAGTTTTTAACTTGCCTAGTCCTCTCTCATATGTTCTTGTTTGCTCAAATACAGGAGAAGCATAATGGCAATGCTCTAGAACAATGAAGAAAAAATGAGGTTCTAAAAAGAGTGATTGGATCAGAGAAAATTTAGAAAATGATATTTCTGTTTCCTTGGCTTTAAGAGGCCTAGGTACTCAGA
Organism: Canis lupus baileyi; assembly: GCF_048164855.1. Classification (NCBI taxonomy): domain Eukaryota; kingdom Metazoa; phylum Chordata; class Mammalia; order Carnivora; family Canidae; genus Canis; species Canis lupus. The sequence continues at coordinate 24,307,207 of NC_132857.1, read as the reverse complement.
TAGGTAAAGCAAGTGGAGGGCTTTGATTTTTTAAAATTTATTTTGTAAAGCCCTGGGGACTCTCCCTTTCCCGAAAACTTAAGGCTCCAGAAGGGTTGCTTTTAACCACACCATGCATGATAATTTTTCTTTCTGCCTCCAAGGAAATTCTTAATCCGTGCTCTTCCTAATCCTTCTGCATTGGCTGTTTGTCAGTTGGAAACATTGACAGGTCTCATTAGTGAGTAGATATTAAAGTAACACATTTGTTCTAAAGAGAAAAACAAGCATATACATGTTACAGAGGTCACCAGTCACACAATGTACTGTTTGGAAATTTCCATTCACTTTTTCTATGTATATAAAGATTAAACTCTGATTCTTTAGGGAACTGTTTTTCAAATTACCCTATTAAAATAAAGCACTTCTGTATCTGTAGCTACTTTGGTGAAAAAAAAAAAAAAGGTTTGCCTCTTGGTGGATGTTAGAAGGAGATCATGATGTACCTACAATGTAAATTTGTTAAAAAGAAGGTAGGGTAAACTGATATACTAAAGTACTAAGTACTCTCCCTACCGTGAAACCTTTGAATCTATATTTTCTCCTGGATACAAACTTCCTGAGAACTTTCTTATCATTGAAGGCTCAAGGACAAGTGTTAAATGAGCTTATCCTTTTTACTTGAATTGAATATATGGGGTACTTAAAACCATAATCTCTATAGTCTAAACCCTTCCCACCAAAACAAGCAGTAAACCAACAAACAAACTACCCATCCAGGGAGATTACTAATCTGGTGGCTGATAGGTTATGTGATTTTGTTGCCTTTAATTTTCTTCCCAGATTTCCTTCTGTAGCATCCCTCTTTATTCTGTAAAGCCTTTTGAATATCTGCTTCTCTCTGAAGTATCATCAATTAATGAAATATTATGTAAGTTGTAACAATTTGATCTTCTCTACTCATATTAGCATTAAGCAACAGGATTCCTGAAGATGGAAAGACTTCCTTTGTCCTCCCTTTAAGGACATCAAAGCTACTTGTGTCTTCCACTTCTCTACCCCCTGATCACCAGGAATATGAGTAAAAAGTAGAAAAAGGACACTCATTTCTAAGAGATTGCTGGTTCCTGATCTGAGCCTTTGCAGACTTCAAAAGAGAAAATACTATAATTGAGAATATTCTTTTAAAGAAGAATGTCTGTTTTCTAGGCTTACCAATAATGGAGATTAAATAATAGAGAGCAAATTAATTCTAAGAAGAATGGTGGAATGATACGAAACAGAAAAAAGAAAGGCAAAGAAATAGTTGCCTTTGTTCTATATATTTGCTTAAATACTTTACAGCTCTGCCCCCAGACTCCTCTCTGATGCTATCAGGGCTAGCAACAGAGCTAGCCTAGGTAGCTATAGGCAGATCAATAATGAAACTCTATTGAAAAACCTCAGAAAGTAATGGGCAAAACCAAACCAAAATTACCCAAACATTTAATCAAGTGAATTTTTCTCAATTTCTGTTCTGAGTAACTATGTCATTACTTAAACAGCGTATTTCTTTCTATCATTAGTGTATGTTTGCTTGCATCTCTCCATTGACTTTAATCTTCAAATATGGTGTTTCTTTAATTTAAAAGGGTTTCAATATTCCCATCCCTTTATTATCAACAGACTTGCTGCTGGGAGAGATGAACTGTTGCCCTAGAAACACTCAAAACCTCAATTTCCCTGGAGCAATATCTCACTAATCTCAGCACTCAAATCACAATGTATTTAGTTAGAGCTTGCTCAGTGAGTACTTGAGGGTTGACTAAATGACTATTAAACTTCTCAGAGCAATCAAAGTAAAAGCTCCAAAGCAGCAGATCACCCATGTTGGAAGACAGCTCCTTCCATTCAGAGATCAGTTTTGTCAAGACCACCTAGAAGACACACAATTACCATTTACTGAGGGTAACTGCAGAATAGTAATCCCATATGTACCATGGATATAACCTATATATAATTTCCTGATACTTCCTAAATGTGGCATTTGGTAAAAAAAAAACAAACAAAACATAGGTAAGTATCCATGTGTACATATGCATGTGCTTGTGTCTGTGTGTTCTCCTTGTGTAGACTCTCTTTGATTTGCTTACCCTCTCACTTGTTGACTACCTTTCTTCTCTTGTTTACCAACTCTCTTGGTAGAAGTTTGGCAATTTAGTTTATGTATCTTGAGGAATGCAGAGAGGACAGATCTAAGGACTTGAGACATATTTCCGAAGTGTTTGATTTCATCAGGACCAGAATAAGATTAGGTGTTTGTAATACAGTTTGACTCAAGGATTAGATCATCTTCTGACAGAAAGAAAGTGGTAAGAAAGTTATAGCTTCAAGATATGCTTGCAAACTAACACATCTGCTCATAAATCATAGTTTCTGGGAGAAGGAAGACCAAAACAAAAGTAAAACAAAAGACATGACACTGTCAACAGCAACAGAAAATAAAAATTTGATTCATAAACCAGGAGTCAGAGATTTTGTAGGATACCAGTAAAATTCCCATGAGTTACCAAGGGAAATGCTATTTCATCAGTTTTGAAATGGCTTTCCACTAGACCATTGACAAGTCCTTCCAATGCCGGCTTCCAGTCTAGCTTAGTGGAACATATTACTCTTCTCTGAAGGTTTGAGGGACTGTGTACGGCATTGCTGTTAATATTCCCATTTCATGTGTGAAACTGGGGTATGAAGGGTTAGTCTGTTTCTCTGGATTTGCACAGCTCTCTGTCTAAAATTTTTTTTTTATTTTTTATTTTTTATTTATTTATGATAGTCACACACAGAGAGAGAGAGAGAGAGTCAGAGACACAGGCAGAGGGAGAAGCAGGCTCCATGCACCGGGAGCCCGACGTGGGATTCGATCCCAGGTCTCCAGGATCGCGCCCTGGGCCAAAGGCAGGCGCTAAACCGCTGCGCCACCCAGGGATCCCTGCACAGCTCTCTGAAGCAAGAATATCCAGAGGAATTACAGAAGTATGACTATATTGAAGCCTATTTTAAAAATGGTATACTATTTTGAAACATAAGTTAATTGGAAATTTGGGCTGTTATCAATTATAGTTTAACTTGAATGTCTGAAAATAATTCATAAGTAGCCTTTACTTTCTATAATTGAGGTTTCCATGTAAGATATGTTTTATTTATAACATGCTACACATTATTTTTTACATGGTTACTAACCGTGCACCTTTTGAAATAGTTATGATTTTAAAAATGAAAATTCTGAAAGGTCTATTTCTATGCCTTCTATGCCTCGGAAAATATTTGAATACTCTTGCTGTGTCATTTAATTTTGTATTGACCCCAGCTGCTGGTTGCAATCTATTTTTTTCCAGCCAGTGGCCATCAAGATGCCTTTCTAAGGTGCCTCAAATCCATATTTTATTTTATTTAAGATTTATGCTTTCAAAGGTGATCATCCACTTTAAAAATAAGAAACACCAAAAATAAATAAAGATACTAAGTCCTTTATTCCATTGAATATTCAAGCTAGAGGGAGTGTGTCAGGTCCTGCAGTCAGGGCTCCTCATCTTCTCTTTTTTAAAGATAAGGATGCTAAGCCTAGTGAGATGGTGCAGCTTGCCAAGACCACACAGCTAGTTAAGGAGGAGCCAGCACTGGAGCCCACATCTCTTGGCTTGCAGTTGAGACCTTCCCCACTGTATTTCAAGGAGACCATATTTAGCAAAGATTAAAATGCTGAAATTTTCTCTCCACATCTGTATTTTTCAGTAAATCAATCTTGGACATGAATCATACTCACCATTTCCAGTGTTTATCTGAAAAGTCCTAGAGCTCTGAACATTTTGGGGTTTACCTTTCATTAGCTACAGTGAAAATAGTGAAAGAGCCAGTCCCACCTCCTGTCCTGAATATACTGTTCCTCTCTGATATATTGGGTTTGCAGCTGCTTTTTGAGCCTCTCTCTTAAACACCATCCTCTTTACCCTATTGAAGAGTTATTGGGAATTTGGGAATCAACTGAAATATTTCAGTTTACAACAATGTAATTTAATGTTCACCATTCAAAATCAGAAACATAATGATACTCATTTATAGTCTGCCTTCCCTCTGGCTATTATTAATAATTTAAATAATGTTAAGATAGTGTTTCAAAGGAACATTTCAATTTTCACCATATGTGCTTAGGGGGATCCCTGGGTGGCTCAGCGGTTGAGCATCTACCTTCAGCCCAGGGTGTGATCCTGGAGACCTGGGATTGAGTCCTGCGTCAGGCTTCCTGCATGGAGCCTGCTTCTGCCTCTGTCTTCCTCTCTGTCTCTCATGAATAAATAAATTAAAAAAAGAAAGAAATGCCTGATTCGAGGGATTTTGCTTTTTCAACCAGTAGGAAGTGCATTAAGTGAAGTATTTGTATCTGCTTTACTTCCCTTGAGGACCAGAATAATAGTAATCACATTTTTCCTGAGTGCTTACAAACTGCCAGTTCTGGGAATAAACACTTTATGTGCATCATCTTATTGAATTCTTATGGCTACCCTGTGAGATGGTTATTATGGACTCCATTTTACAGATGAAGTAACTGAGGCTAAGGGATTAAGATCACAAAGTTGATCAATGGCAGAACTGTGGAAAAATCCAAGCAGTCTCAATTCAGGTCCCAGCTCTGTTGCAGAATATATAACCCTCTGGGGAGGGGACAGCTTCCTAGTCCCAACATTATTTGGTTGCCTCTGTGATCATGGCTGACCTCTGGGAGGGGGTAATGATCAGGTTGAGACTGAAGAAACATCATGGAATAGTGGTTGAACCCCTGGGCTCTAGACAAACCGTGTGCTGAAGCTGGCATCCCTGCTTTGCTACCTACCAGGCTTTAGTTACCCTGTCTCTATAGTGAGGAAAATATTACTACACATATCTGTAGGTCTGCTGTGAGCACGGGACAAGGTAATCCATGGAAAATATTTTACACAATGCTGGGCATGTCATACACACTCAGGAAAACTTAGCTATACTTACACTTGACTGATAACAAAACAAATGAATTCCTAGCCCATTGTCCATATCTCCAAACCATAAAAATACCCCATGAAAAAGGAAGATCTGAAGAGTGGTCTGGGGGCTCTGGGTGAGAGCTTTCATTCTTCTTTGAATAGCTCAGATGTCATTAAGGCTTTCTCACAAGAAAGTAAAGCAGCCAGGCAGCAGTTAACGATATGATAACACGCGAAAACAAGACAAAGCATCAACCGGACATGGCCCTAACCTTGGAAAAGTCGAAGAAGAGACTATGTAGCCAGGGATACTGTGAACAGAGGTGCACACGGGTATTACAAAGTGCACTGTTGTTGGGAGTGAGGCATGGGGTCTTGGGTAGAGACTAAGGAAGTACTATATGATAGCATCCTGGAGATGATAAAGCACTTGTTATGTGAAACACATGAGGCAGACCTGTTGTTGAGTCAAAGAAGCTGTTTTCTGCACCTAGGATATTTAATATGGCAATTTCTGGGATAGGAGTTGCAAAATAAATGCACAGATCTTTCCTAGCACCAATGAAGGTTTTGGGCTAAAGCATAGAATGGGATGGGAGTGGTTGGGCAGGGTAAAAACCTAGTGTGAAGAGTCCTAAAGAATGTGGTTTAAGTATGGTTTAGATTCAAGGTAATTAGCAAACTACCAGAGGTTCAAAGAAGAGTTTATGGTCTGTGTTTCTCTTTCTCCCTCTTTCCCTCTTTCTCCCCCTCCCTCTACCCCACCACACTTCCTGGATTCTCTATCTGGAATACCTCTCTATCCATCCCCTCCCCATTCCCCTCCTGTTTGCTTAAACTAACTCCCAAAGTCTTCAGGTCTCAGTGTTAGGTCTTTCTGAAAAAGCCATCCCTGACCATAGACTGGTTAGGTCTTTTCCTGTGTGTACTACTAATATCCTCCTCTTACCCCTGTGAAGTTTGTTTTCTTTATGTAGTGCTTTGTAACAAATCACCACAAATGTAGCAGCTTAAAACAACAAAATTTCTTTTCTCACAGTTTTTGTGCCTTAGGTATCCTGGACACTCTGCTCAGGAACTAAGGCTAAGATCAGGATGTTGGCCAGCTGTGTCTTCATCTGGAGACTTGACCAGGGAAAATTAGGCTTCCAGGCTTCCTTAGCTTGTTGGAAGAATTTGTTTCCTTGCAGCTGTCGAACTGAAGTTCCTATTTCTTTCATAGCTGTAGGTTGGGACCTACTCTCAACTCAAGTCCTTACCATGTGGCCCTCTACAACACGGTGTTGTGGCACTTCAGGGCCAGCAGGGAATCTGCTAAAATAGGAGCTTATGTAACATTAAATCATCATGGAAGTGACTTTCCCATCATATTCACAAATTCTGCCCATACTTAAGTGGGAAGGGATCATACTGTGTGTGTAGACCAAGGGTAGGGGATCTAGGGAGTCATCTCAAAATTCTGCCGTTTTTGCTTTATGACTGAGACATCAGTCATCTCAAAATATCCTTTATCACATTGCATTATAATTGCCAAATTGCTGAGATCCCTGAAGTACTATCTCTTGGTGGACCTGGCTTGTGTTTTGCATAGTACTTGGCAGATATTGGACTCTCACTAGATACTTGCTCAGTCACTTAATAAATGTTGACAGTTGAGTTTGGGTGGTAGAAACCATGAAGGTCAAAGGAGAAAAAAAAAACCTTAATAACCAATATGTTCAGTAGAGTCCTAGGTGAAAAAATGTTTCTGAATGGCAATGAAGGAGGACAGAGAAATTTTGAACTAAATCTGGAATCCTCAGAATCTATTAATGAGGTGTTATGGAGCAAGAATTTTCTGTTCCCTAGTAGGTTATTCTAGGTGGGTTAAAATCAACTTGACATGAGACAGATTAATAGAAGAAAATAAAATTTAATTTCCTACATATGGAGAATCCACACAGTCGGAAATACCAAAGATAGTCAAACCAAGGGAGGTATATATAAGTCATTCTGAACTAAGAAAAAAGAGATAGGGATCTGGTACTTCAAAGGGAAGGAATGCAATTCTCAGGAAGACATAAGAGGATTGATGTTTGGTAAACTGTTGTTTATCACTCAGAAACAGTGGGACAGAAAGGACTTTGATCAAACAGGCCCTGCTATGTTCTTTCCTGTCTATGGTATCTAGTTTGTAGTGTACTGTAGTTAGCTCTGATGATAGCTCTCTTCCTGGAGCAGGGTGTCTATCTAAAGTATTTTTAGTCAGTTGTGGGGGAGATGAACTTTTCCTGAATCTTCTACATTTTGATTGCATTTTAACTCAAAGTAGCCATCCATCCTGGGGTGGTCTGCCTTTTGGCCCCTAAGAAGATGGTACCAGCATTGTGGTGATGGGGAAACTTGACACTGTATTTTTCGAGGTGGTGATTGAGTGATACTCAGTCAACACTGTTTGGTTGATTATGATGCATGGGGTGTTGAATAAGTAAGAATGAACAGTTCCCACTAATTTGCTGAAGTGTGGGAGGCCGTCCATGATAATCATTGCTTAAAAAAATATTTTAGCTTTTCCTCTGATCGAGGCACAGGATAAATACTATTGAAGAGTATCGGGGCTCAACCAAGAAAATATAGGAAATTTAAAGTAGGGAATTGGTTTACTCAGTGATGGGAATGATGAGAAGACAAAGAAGGGAGCGTTAGAATAACCAGAGATCAGTAGCCCCAGGAAGCTTCTACCATCTAGGGTTCTAGGTCATTCTAGGGAGGAGGTGATCACATAGGAGCTTGGAGGTCAGGGTTATGGAATTCATATGATAAAGGAAAACAAAACACAAAAAAGAATCAATACTTATAATGTGCCTACCAAGTAAGAAAAAGACAACTAACCAAATAGAAAAGTAAGCAAAGGTATTAGCAATTCACACAGTAAAATAAGATAATATAGTTCAGTTTTCATAAAGCAAGACATTAAACAACAGTCCTCCATGGATGATTTCTGAAATGGAGAGAAATGTGAAAGGTTGCATAAATGGCTGGCTTCTTACATTGGTTACTGGAAGGGAGGAGTGTGGAGCGTGGGACGGAGGACTAGGGAACAGGAAAATAAAAGAAAAAGGAGTACACAAGAAAAGTTTAAAGAACACATTCAGCATATACATGGTCCCATTCATGTAAAATAATTGACATATAAAAAAATAATAATAATTGACATATATGTCTATGTATAGGTCTGTGTATATACTACTTCCACCGCTCCCACCCAAGTCCAAACATCAGCTCTTCCCCTGGATTCCCTTTAGAATCTTCTTTCTCATTTCCCTCTTCCATGCTTGCCTTCATGCGGCACTCTGCACACAGCCTGAGTGATTATTTGAAAAGCTAAATCAGATCCTTCTCTGATGAGTACTGTCAGGATAGTACTCTCTGAGTACATGATAGTACATGATAGTACTTTCCATCTCACTCAGAGTAGAATCTGGCCCCTGTAGCTTCTCTAATCTCAGGTCATTCTCTCCCTTCCCTCAGGACACTCCAGCTACACTTGTCTTCACTATTCCTTGGATGTGCCGAATGCCATGTCACCTCACAACTTTCGTACTTTTGCAATCCCCTTTGCCATCTCCATCTTCCTGCCCTCTCCTCCATACTTCTGCTTAAATGTCACTCTTTAAAAAGGATTTTCCTGACAACCCTACCCAAAATAACATCTCTGATACTAATACCCTTCTTTACTTTTCTTTAGAGCATCTATTACCACCTGGCATATGACTAGAATATAAACATCTTGAGGACATAGGCTTTGTGTCCCATGGCACACAGTAGGCACTCAAAAATCATTTACTGAATTAATGAATAAATGGGGATATTTGGGCAAGGATAGTCACCAAAATATTAACAATTATAGGTTTCAGGTGCTTTTTGTTTCTTCTTTATAATCTTCCCTATTGCTTGAGTAGCAAAATTCTTAAACATTTCTTTTTCCAAAAAAAAAAAACCACATTATTTTTCCTCAGTGACAAATCAGAGGATTTGGCTTGTTTATAGGAGTCTCTGATGGTTTAGATGAAGAACTCTTAAGGAAAAATGAGCTTATTACATTTCCTCTTAGAAATGCAAGATTATTAATAATCTCTGCAGCTCTCATTTTCCCACAGAACCTCAAGATGTTAGGTAGCTATTGCTTTATTTACTAGACATGGGTAGGAAGTCATATATTCAGGGTCCTAGTTCCTATGCTAGTATATGAGCCTTGTATCTTCCTGCTTATTGTAGTGGAGATAAACGTATCTTGTCTGTGTCAAAAACCAAATCACTAGTGTTTGCTGTAGTACTTAAGAAAAAGGAGATTGATGTTTCTTACATGTGTTTCTTTACTTTGGTTATTAATTGGTTAATATAATTGGCTGCTCCCAATTAGGAGCATAAATATTTACAATTGTTAGATCTTCTTGTTGTATAGACCTTTTAAGTATGATATAGCGCCCCTTTATATCTCTTCGTACAGTCTTTGGTTTAAAACCTAATTTATTGGGAGCCCCGGCGGTGCAGTGGTTTAGCGCTGCCTGCAGCCTGGGGTGTGATCCTGGAGACCTGGGATCGAGTCCCATGTCAGGCTTCCTGCGTGGAGCCTGCTTCTCCCTCTGCCTGTGTCTCTGCCTCTCTCTCTCTCTCTCTCTGAGTAAATAAATAAATAAATAAATAAATAAATAAATAAATCTTAAAAATAAATAAATAAAATCTAATTTATCTGATACGACGATTGATATCCCAGCTTTCTTTTGATATCCATTTGCATGATACATGGTTCTTCACCCCCTCATTTTCAGTCTACAGATACATTTAGGTCTAAAATGAGTCTCTCTTAAAGAGCTTATGGATGGTCTTGCTTTTTTTTTTTAAATCTAATCTGGATACCCTGTATCTTTTAACTGGAGCATGTAGCCCATTCATGTTTAGAGTAACTATTGAAAGATATGAATTTAGTGCCATTGTATTACCTGTACAATCCCTGTTTCTGCAGATTATCTCCGTTTCTTTCTGGTCTGTGTTACTCTTGGTCTCTCTTTGCTTACAGAATCCCCCTTAATATTACTTTCAGGGCTGGCTTTGTGGTCACATATTCTTTCAGTTTCTGTCTGTCTTGGAAGCTCTTCATCTCTCCTTCCATTCTGAATGACAACCTTGCTGGATTCAGTATTCTTGGCTGCATGTTTTTCTCATTTGGTATACTGAATATATCATGCCAGCCCGTTCTGGACTGCCAGGTCTCTGTGGAGAAGTCTGTTGTCAATCTGATATTTCTCCCTCTGTATGTTAGGAATCTCTTTCTGGACCTGCTTTCAGGATTTTCCCTTTATCTCTGAAATTCTCAAGCTTCATTATTCTATGTCAGGGTGTTGATCTATTTTTATTGATTTTAGGAGGGGTCCTCTCTACCTTTTGGATATGAATGCCTGTTTCCTTCCCCAGATTAGGAAAGTTCTCAGTTATGATTGTCTCAAATATATCCCCTGCCTCCCCCTCATTCCCACGCGCTGTGTGTCAGGAATTCCAATAATTCAGATCTTTGTTTTTTTAAATAGCATTATTTATGCCCATGAGGAGCCTCTCCTCATGGGCTATTAGTTGTTTTTCTCTCTTTTCTTCAGCTAACTTTCTTCCATCAACTTGTCTTCTATGTCACTTTTTCTCTCTTCTGCCTTATTTACCCTAGCTGTTAGAGCAACCAGTTTAGACTGCATCTCAGAGTATTTTAAAATTTGGCCTTATTAGATCTCATTTCTGCAGTAAGAGAATCTCTAGAGTCTTTTATGCTTTTTTTGAAGTCCAGCTAATCACTTTATAATTGTTATCCTGAATTCCATCTGATATTTTACTTAAATTCATATCCATTAGATCTGTGGCAGAGAATATTCCCTCTTGTTCTTACTTTTGTTGTGAATTCCTCCTTCTAGTCATTTTGTCCAGGGAAAAATGGCTGTATGAGTCAACAGAACTAAAATTTTCAACAATGACCCAAGCAAAATACACACTAGAAGAATCTGAAGAGGTTAGGAACCAGGAAAGAAAAGAAAAAAGACAAAGAAACACACACACACACACACACACAAAAAAAAAAAAAAAAGAAAAGAAAAGAAAAAAGGGGAGGAGAGAATATAACCTCACAGTGGAAAAAACAGGGTGATCCACTTGGTCCTGTGTATTTTGGTCTATATGTTAGAAGATACTAAATTCTAAAGTTATAAAGAAAACAAACAAATATATATATATATATTTTATAAATATATATTTATTATATATATTACATATATTTTATAAAAACGAAATTGAATAGAGTCAAAGGAAGCCAAAAATGAAAAACATATCTGTAACATGTAATTGTAAAATATGAAAGTTTAAAAAAAGATTTAAAAAGAAAAAGTGGATTAAAAAAACTAGTTGAAATGGGAAAAAAGAAAAAAAGTAAAATTTTGAACTGAAAGACCAACAAATCATAAGAGAAAACCTTGAGTTCTTTCTGTATATTATTTTACCCTCCCACTGGAGTTTTCCAGTCCTGGTTGGTCAGTAAACTTGCTGTTCCCGTGTTCTTTCAGCCAGTATTCTGGGGTCTGGGAGGTGTGCTGTGCTGGTTCTCAGGTGTCTGTGCCTGGGCAGAGTTGCCCACCCCTTGCCAGGGAGCTGGGCTCAGTATAAGCTGTTTGCTGTGTGTGGCTTTTGTTCCCTGAAGGCTTTCCACACCACTTCAGAGGGTGGAAATAAAAATGACTGGCCCCCATCTCCAACCCCAGAGCTGAAAGATCGTGGTGTGTGCCAAACTCTACAGACTGCTATGGTGCCCACCCACTCACATCCTCCAGGGGGAAGATGGAGGGACACTGATTTGTGTGATTTGCAGGGCTCTGGCAGGGAGAGCTCCCCCCGCTAGTGCATGCAACTGCACGCCCCCTCCTAGAGGAAGGAGAGGGTCATCCTGTTTCTGTCCATTGCAGGAGTGTTCACAGAGTGTTCATCTGGTTGAGTGTGCACCCGCTCTGCCTTTCCTGAAAGAAGACGGAGGGTTGCTGCGTTCCCATCCTTTTCAGGGGCCCAACACCCAGAGCAGTCACCCAAGCCAGCCTTGGTTCCTTGTTTAGGGCAAAACAAGCTGAGGGTCCCCTCCCTGGTTCAGTCATTTAAAGCTGTTTCCCTGCAGCAATGCTTGTAATTCCTGCCAGCTGAGACACTCCTGTTCTTTCTGCACTTCCAGGGATATTGATACCCCACTGTCCCACCTTTAATTCTGCCCCCACTTCACCACTGAGTATCTTTCAGGCAGGGAAGTCTCTCACAGGAGCATATTTCTAAAGGTCACAATTTTGAGCTCCAGGGTCACATCACTTTCCAGTACCAGCTTACATAGGCTCCTCCACACCCCCACACTATTTATCTTCCAGTATGGCCCCTCCGTTTCTCTTCTCCACACTCCTACCTTGCAAAAAATGGTCACTTTTTTATTTGTTTTTTTAAGATTTAGATTTATTTATTTATTTATGAGAGAGAGAGAGAGAGAGGCAGAGACATAGTGAGAGGGAGAAGCAAGCTCCATGACAGGAGCCCAATGTGGGACTCGATCCCGGGACTCCAGGATCGCGCCCTGGGCCAAAGGCAGGCGCCAAACCACTGAGCCACCCAGGGATCCCCTCACTTTTCTATTTGTATTGTTCCAGCCATTCTTTCCTTACATCTCAGGTTGAATACATAGTTTTCAGGATGATTTGAGAGTTATCTAGCTAAATAAGGGGACGAGATGAAAGGAAGATCCCTCCCCTTTTGCCATCTTGCCTCTTCCAATTAATTTAATTTAAATATAAAATTAAAAATGGATCTTCCAAACCAGGAAAAAAAATTACATTGGCTATTTGGGATGTTCTGTGGTCCCATATAAATTTTAGCATTATTTGTTTGCCTTCTGTGAAGAGTACTATTTGTATTTTGATTTGGATTGTGTTACATCTGTAGATTGCTTTGGGTAGTAAGGACATTTTGAAAATATTAATTCCTCTGATCCATAAGCAGGGCCTATCATTCCATTTGTTTTGTTTTCAGTTTCATTCATCAGTGTTTTATTGTTTTCAGAGTATAGGTTTTTTACCTCCTTGGTTAAATGCATTCTTAGCCTCGGCCCCGGCGCCCCGACTAGACTAGCGGGGGGAGGCAGAGGCGGTCTCGGGTCCCCTGTAGGCTCCGCGGAGGGCGGGCCTCTGTGTGGCAGGTCTGCGGGGGGCGTGGCGGGGGCGGGGCGGGAGCTTGCCCAGGCGCCTGAGCCCGAGCGTGACCTGAAGGGGGCCGGGGCGTGGCCGCAGGAGGAGCTGTGCGCAGATGCGGCGACCTGGGCACGGCAGGAGGTTGCGCGGCCGCGCCCCCAGTCCAGGCCCGCGGTTCCCCGCGGTTCCCCGCGGTTCCCCGCGGTTCCCCGCGCTCCGGGCTCGCGGCAGCGGCTCTGCAGGCCTCGGCCCCCGGCGCGCAGGTCAGCGTGGGCCCCGGGAGGCGTGACGGGCCCCGGGGTGGCTGTGCGAGAGGCATCTGGCCCTCGCTGGTGGCGCGGCGGGTGCCTGGGAGGGACCGGAGGGGGACAGTGAGTCTTGGGGGCCGCATGGAGGCGCCCCCGTGGCGAGCCCGGCGGACACCCTTTGGGCCGCCAGGGTGCCGGGCAGAGGGCTGCGCGGGGGAGGAGTGGTGGCACCTGTTCTCGGAGGGGGGCGGCGGCGGGGCCTCCTACGTGTCAGGTCAGGTCTCACAGGAGCGGCTCAGGGAGGGTGTGGGGCCCCTCCACCGGGGCTCGGGGAGGTGCCGCCGAACCCATCCGCGGCTGCTCAGAGGGGTTAGGATGCAGGCACCTTGCGATGTCAGGGCAGGGCCTTGGGGCGGTGGCTTGAGGGCCTGGGCTGCTGGGCCCCCCCAGGCCCCCCAAGGCCCTTGGCTGTTCCTCCTCCCCCCACCCCCTCCCCGCTCTCAGGTCCCTCCCTAAGCTCCCCAGCCTGGCCGGCAGCATGCCCCCCTCCCCCTTGGTCCCTTTCAGGTGAATATGGCTACCTCTGAAATTGTTGAATTTTGAAATCGTTCCCCTTTCTGCACATCCTGTCCAGTATTTGTGGTTTCCTGTCTGGCCAATGTTCCCCATTCTCACCGGTGTAAGGTGGGATTTCGTTGTGCTTTTGACGTGTGTTTCCCTGATGGAAATAACAGTGATGCGGCGCATTTTCTCATGGGCTTGTCGGCCACGTCGACGTCTTGCTCTGTGCCATTTCGGTTCGTGTCTTTTGCCCATTTCCGGATTGGATGGTTGGTTTCTCTGCTGTTGAGTTGAATGGGTTCTTTAGAGATCGTGGATGCTGGCCCTTTATCTGACGGGTCATTTGCACGTAGCTTCTCCCATTCTGGAGGTTGTCTGTTGGTTTTGTTGAGTGTCTCTTTGGCTGTGCGGAAGCTTCTCATCCCGATGAAGTCCCAATAGTTCATCTTTGCTTTTGTTTTCTGGCCTTCACGGGTGTATCTTGCAAGAAGTTACTGTGGCCAAGTTCGGGAAGGACGTTGCCTGTGTTCTCCCCTAGGGTTTTGAGGGAATCTCATCTCACATTTACATCTTTCATCCATTTTGAGTTTTATCTCTGTGTATGGTGTGAGAGAATGGTCCAGTTTCATTCTTTTGCATGTGGCTGTCCAACGTTCCCAGCAGCCTTTAGTGAGGAGGCTGTCTTTTTTCCAGTGGATGGTCTCTCCTGCTTGGTCGAATATATGGTCCTGACCGTAGAGTTGAGGGTCCACTTCTGGATTTCTCTCTTCTGTCCCATTGATCCGTGTGTCTGTTTTTCTGCTAGTAGCACACTGTCTTGATGAGCACAGCTTTGTAGCACAACCTGAAGTCCGGCGTTGTGATGCCGCCAGCTGTGGTTTTCTTTTCTAATATTGCCCTGGGCATTCGGGGTCTTGTCTGATTCCACACTAATCTTCAGATGATTTGTGGCAACTCTCTGAAGGGAGCCTTTGGTATTTTTGATGATAGGGATTGCAATCAATGTGTAAATTGCCCTGGGTCAGTCACGTTGACATTTTCCCAATATATGAATTCTTCCAGTCCAGGAGCATGGGATAGTTTTCCATCTCTTAGTGTCCTCCTCAATTTCTTTCAGATGTGTTCCGTGGTTTTTCGGGTAGAGATCCTTTACCTCTTTGGTTAGGTGTATTCCTGGGTATCTCATGCTTTTGGGTGCAGTTGTCACTGGAACCGACTCCTTAATTTCTCTTTCTTCAGAGTCATCGTTGGCGTATAGAGAGGTGACTGATTTCTTGGCATAGATTTAGGATCCTGCCACGCTGCCGAATTTGCTGTATGAGTTCTACGATCTTGGGGTGGAGTCTTTTGGGTTTTCCGGGTACAGTACCATGCATGCCATCGGTGAAGAGGGCAAGTTTGACTACTTCTTTGCCAATGTGAATGCCTTTTATTTTTTCTGTCGCTTGATTGCTGAGGCCGAGATGTCTAGAAGTATGTTGAGAAGACGTGGTGAGGGTGGACATCCCTGTCTCTCGTTCCTGATGTTCGAAGAAAGGCTCCCAGTGTTTCCACATTGTGGATGATAATTTGCCACGGGCTTTTCGTAGATGGATTTGAAGATGCTGAGGGACGTTCCCTCTATCCCTGTACTCTGAAGGGTTTGGATCTGCCATGGATGCCGTATTTTGTCAAATGCTTCCTCTGCGTCTCTTGAGAGGATCATCTGGTTCTTGTTTTCTCTCTTGCAGATCTGATGAAGCCCATCGAGTGTTCTCCGAGTGCTGAAGCAGCCTTGCACCCTGGCGATTAACCCCACTGGGTCGTGGTGAGTAACTTCTTAATCATGTCCCGTCGGATCCTGTTGGCTCATATCTTGTGGAGAAGGTGTGCGTCCGCCTTAATCAGGGACATCGGTCCAGCATTGTCCCCTTTTGGGGTCTTGGGTTTTGGAGTTAAGGTGATGCTGGCCTCCAAGAACGAGCTTGGAAGTATTCCATCTCTTTCTATCTTTCGGAGCAGCTTTAGTAGCATAGGTAGTCTTTCTTCTTGAAGCGCTGGATAGAATTCCCCTGGGAAGCCATCTGGCCCTGGACTTTTGTGTCTTGGGAGGTTTGTGTGTTTGTTTATAGGTTTCTTTCTTATTGGAGGTCATGTTGCCAACATCGAGTGTAACTCCCCCAGTGTTCATCGCATCAAGTGCCCCCCTCTGTGCCCGTCACCCAGTCAACCCCGCCCCCCGCGTTCCTCCCTTTCTTCCACCCCTTGTTCATTTCCCAGGGTTAGGAGTCTCTCCTGTTCTGTCTCCTTTTCTGCCATCTCCCACTCATTTTTTTCTTCTTTCTCCTCTGTTCCCTTTCACTATTTTTTTCATACTCCCCAAAAGAACGAGACCATAGAATGTTTGTCCTTCGCCGACTGCCTTCTTTTTCTTTGACTCAGCCATAATACCCTCTGGTTCCATCCACATCGAAGCAAATGGTGGGTGTTTGTCGTTTCTGATGGCTGAGTAATCTTCCATCGTGTACAGAGACCACTCGCCCTCCTTATCCATTCATCTTTCGATGGGCACCGAGGCTCCTTCCGCAGTGTGGCTATCGTGGGCATTGCAACTCGAAACCTCAGGGTGCACGTGTCCCGGTGTTTCCCCGCATCTGTATCTTTGGGGTACATCTCCACCAGTGCACCCCCATGCTGGATCGCAGGGCAGATCCGTTGTTACCTCTCTGAGGCACCTGCACACGGTTTTCCAGGCGTGGCTGCATCAGGTCACATTCCCACCAGCAGTGCAAGAGGGTTCCCTTTTCGCCACATCCTCGCCGACCTTCGCTGTTTCCTATCTTGTTAACGTTCACCGCAGTCACTGGTGTGTCAGGTGGGATCTCGTGGTGCTTTTGACCCATATCTCCCTGACGGCCAGTGATGCGGAGCATTGTCTCACGTGCTTGTCGGCCATGCCTAGTCTTCCTCTGTGACATTTCCATTCATGTCTCTTGCCCGTCTTCCGGATTGGATCGTTGGTCTCTTTGCTGTGGAGTTGCAGAAGTTCTTCAGAGATCTTGGATACTGGCCCTTTACCTGACAGGGTCATTTGCACATGTCTTCTCCCACTCTGTGGGTTGGCTTTGAGTTTTGTCGGGTGTTTCTTTTGCTGTGTGGAACCTGCTCATCTTGGTGAAGTCCCAGCAATCCTTTTCTTCGCTCTTGTTTCTCTGGCCTTCGTGGCTGATGTCATTTCTACGAAGTTGCTGTGGCCCAGTTCAAGAAGGGTGTTGTTGCCTTTGTCCTGCCCTAGGATTTTGATGGACTCTTGTCTTGCAAAATTGAGATCCTTCGTCCATTTTGAGTTTATCCTTGTGTATGGTGTGAGAGGAATGGTCCAGTTTCATTCTTCTGCGTGTGGCTGTCCAGTGTTCCCAGCAGCATTTATTGAACAGACTGTCTTTTCTTTTTCCCCGTGCATGGTCTTTCCTGCCTGGCTGAATATTAGTTGCCCATAGAGTTGAGGGTCCACCTCTGGATGCTCTCTTCTGTTCCGTTGATCGGCGTGTCTGTTTTTGTGCCAGTATCCCACTGTCTTGCCCGTCACAGCTTCGTGGCACAACGTGAAATCCGGCATTGTGCTGCCCCCGCAGTGGTTTTCTTGGCGACTCTTCCCGTGGCCGTTCAGGGTCTTTTCGCATTCCACACCAGCCTTCAGAGGACTTGCTCCAGCTCTCTGAAGAGAGTCCGTGCTATTTCTGACAGGGATTGCATTAGTTGTGTATATTGCCCTGGGTCACGTTGACATTTTCCCCAATATCAATTCTTCCAACCCAGGAGCGTGGAACCCTTTTCCATCTCTTTGTGTCTTCCTCAGTTTCTTTCCGACGTGTTCCACAGTGTTTCAGGAAGCCACCCGGCCCTAGACTTTTGTGTCCTGGGAGGTCTTTGATGATGACTGCTTTAATTTCCTCCCTGGATATTGACCTGTTGGGGTTTTCTGTGTCTTCCTGTTCCGTTTTTGGTAGTTTGTGGTTTTCCGGAAATGCGTTCGTTTCTTCTCGATTGCCCAATTTATTGGCGTATAGCTGCTCAGGATGAGTTTTTAAGATCGCTTGTATTTCCTACGTGGTGGTGGTGATCTCTCCTTTCTCATTCATGTTTTTGTTAATTGGAGTCTTTTCTCTCTTCTTTTAATAAGGCTGGCTTCCTGGTTTTTCTCTCTCTTATTGGTTCTTTCAGAGGTCCACCACCTGGTTTTGTGGATGTGTTTCCTCAGTTCTTCTGCTCTCTATTTCATTGAGTTCTGCTCGAATTTTTATTAACCGTCGTCTTCTGCTGGGTGAAGGTTTCATTTGCTGGTCCTTCTCCAGCTCCTTTAGGTGCCAGGTTAGTTTTCGTATTTGAGTTCTTTCCAGTGTTTGGATTGATGCTTGTATTGCGATGTCTTTCCCCTATTTGGGACCGCTTTTGCTGTATCCCAGAGATTCTGAACGGTTGGTTGTATCTTCGTTCTCATTGGTTTCCATGAATTTTCTTAATTCTTCTCTGATGTCCTGGTTGACCCTTTCACCTTTTAGCAGGATGGTCCTTAACCTGCACGTGTTTGAAATCCTTGCAAACTTCTTGTGGTTGAGCTCTAGTTTCAGAGCATTATGGGCTGAAAATATGCAGGGGACGATCCCAAAGTTTTGGTATCGATTATGACCTGATTTGTGACCCAGTATGTGGTCTCTTCTGGACAAAGTTCCACGTGCAATTGAGAAGAATGTGAATTCAGTTGCATTTGCATGTAAAATTCTGTAAATATCTGTGAGATCCACCTGGTCCACTGTATCCTTTAGTGCTCTTGTTTCTTTGGAGATGCTGTGCCTGGAAGACCTGTCAATTGCAGAAAGCGCCGTATTCGAGTCTCCAAGTAAAAGGGTATTATTATCTAAGTATGTCTTAACTTTGCTTAGGGATTGATTGATATCCGTGGCAACTCCCACATTCAGGGCATAGATACCCACGATCGTTAGTTAGGTCGTCTTGTTGGATAGATCCCTTACGTACGATCTAGTCTAGTGATTGTGTGAGGTTTCCCACATAGAGTGTCATGTCCTCTGTGAAGAGTGAGAGTGTGACTTCTTTGCCGATCCGGATGCCTTTTTTTTCTGTTTCGGAATGTCGCTGGGAAAGCGAGGACCACTACTATTCTGCCGAACGAGAGTGTTGAGGGTGGACACCCTGTCGTGTTCCTGACCTTAAGGGAAAAGCTCCAGGTTTTTCCCAATGAAGAGCACGTTCCCTCTCTGGGTCGTTTGTACATGGGTTTTATGATAATTGAGGTTTTTTTCCCAGTATGCGTACCCAGCAGAAGGTTTCCATCATGAAAGGATGGTCTATTTGGTCAAATGCTTTTTCTGCATCTATTGAGAGAATCCTACGGTTCTCATCCTTTGTTTCATTAACGTGGAGAGGGAAGGAGAGACAGAACTGGAGGGATGGACAGACACAGGGAGGGGGACACAGACAGGGAGGGAGAGATAGGGATGGGGAGGGAGAGACAGCGAGATGGTGAGGGAGAGACCGAGACAAGGAGGAAGAATGAGGAAGGGAGGGAGAGAGCCAGACATGGAAGGAGAGTCAGAGAGACAGGGAGGGAGAGACAGAGACAGAGAGACACCGAGAGCCCGGGAGGGATACACTGAGAGACAGGGAGGAAGAGTCAGAGAGAAAGGGAGGGAGACTGAGACACAGAGAGGGGAACACAGAGACAGGATGGAGAGAACGAGACGGAGTGAGAGACTGGGAGACACGAAGGGAGACACAAAGAGACTGGCAGAGAGACAGAGACGTGAAGAGAGACAGAGACACAGGAAGGGAGAGTCGGCGAGACAGGGAGCGAGAGTCAGAGAGAGGGCGGGAGAGGAGACGGGGTGGGGGGCAGGGCGGGGACAGACTGAGATGGGGCAGCGGGGAGAGACAGACACAGACACAGGGAAGGAGAGTCAGAGAGACAGGGATGGAGAGACAGAGACAGCGAGGGAGATACAGAAAGACAGGCAGGGAGAGGCAGGGAAACAGGTAGGGAGACACCGAGAGCCTGGGAGGGAGAGACCGAGACACAGAGAGAAGGAGGGTGAGATCTAGACACCATGGGAGAGACAGAGAGGGAGGGAGACCGAGAGACAGGGAGGGACAGACCCAGAGACAGGGAGGGAGAGACCGAGAGACCGGGAGGGACAGACCGAGAGACAGGCAGGGTGAGACAGAGAGACAGGGAGTGAGAGCCAGAGCCATGGAGGGAGACCGAGATACAGTGAGGGAGAGGCCGAGAGACAGGATGAGAGAGACAGGGATGGAGACACACAGACAGGGAGGGACAGATGGAGACGGGTGGCGAGAGACAGGGATGGAAAGACCGAGGCAGGGAAGGAGAGACAGAAGTGGAGGGATGGACAGAGACAGGGAGGGAGAGATAGATAGAGGTGGGCAGGGAGACGGAGAGAAAGCGAGGGGGAGACCGAGAGACAGGGAGGGAGAGAGAGATGGAGACAGGGAGGAGTGACTGAGACGACGGGGGTGAGAGATCGAGATGGGGGAGAGACACAGGACAGGGAAGGAAGGATCCAGAGACAGGGAGGGACAGACAGACCAAGAGACCGAGAGGGAGAGATGAGACAGAGGGGAGAGACCAAGGTGCAGGGAGGGAGACCGAGAGACAGGAGGGGAGAGTCAGAGACAGGGAGGGAGGAGACAGCGAGACAGAGACAGGATGGAGAGAATGAGACAGGGAGGGAGACAAGTGAGAGTCCGAGAGCCAAGAAGGTAGGCACAGAGACAGGGAGAGAGAGACAGCGAGGGACAGGCCATGATAGGCAGTAAGAGAAGAAAGACTGGGAGGGACACAGAGACTGGGAGGGCGAGGGAGAGAGAGAGAGATGGGGGTGGGGGCAGAGGCAGAGAGACTGGGAGGGAGACAGGGCCAGACCGGGAGGGAGAGCGAGGGAGACAGTGAGGGAGAGACAGAGACCGGGACGGAGGGACAGGGATGGAGACACAGAGCCAGAGAGAGGCTCCGTGCCTCCGTGAGCAGGTGTCCCTCGGGACTGAGCCGGGGCGCAAGGCCTCGGCCCCGGCGCCCCGACTAGACTAGCGGGGGGAGGCAGAGGCGGTCTCGGGTCCCCTGTAGGCTCCGCGGAGGGCGGGCCTCTGTGTGGCAGGTCTGCGGGGGGCGTGGCGGGGGCGGGGCGGGAGCTTGCCCAGGCGCCTGAGCCTGAGCGTGACCTGAAGGGGGCCGGGGCGTGGCCGCAGGAGGAGCTGTGCGCAGATGCGGCGACCTGGGCACGGCAGGAGGTTGCGCGGCCGCGCCCCCAGTCCAGGCCCGCGGTTCCCCGCGGTTCCCCGCGGTTCCCCGCGGTTCCCCGCGCTCCGGGCTCGCGGCAGCGGCTCTGCAGGCCTCGGCCCCCGGCGCGCAGGTCAGCGTGGGCCCCGGGAGGCGTGACGGGCCCCGGGGTGGCTGTGCGAGAGGCATCTGGCCCTCGCTGGTGGCGCGGCGGGTGCCTGGGAGGGACCGGAGGGGGACAGTGAGTCTTGGGGGCCGCATGGAGGCGCCCCCGTGGCGAGCCCGGCGGACACCCTTTGGGCCGCCAGGGTGCCGGGCAGAGGGCTGCGCGGGGGAGGAGTGGTGGCACCTGTTCTCGGAGGGGGGCGGCGGCGGGGCCTCCTACGTGTCAGGTCAGGTCTCACAGGAGCGGCTCAGGGAGGGTGTGGGGCCCCTCCACCGGGGCTCGGGGAGGTGCCGCCGAACCCATCCGCGGCTGCTCAGAGGGGTTAGGATGCAGGCACCTTGCGATGTCAGGGCAGGGCCTTGGGGCGGTGGCTTGAGGGCCTGGGCTGCTGGGCCCCCCCAGGCCCCCCAAGGCCCTTGGCTGTTCCTCCTCCCCCCACCCCCTCCCCGCTCTCAGGTCCCTCCCTAAGCTCCCCAGCCTGGCCGGCAGCATGCCCCCCTCCCCCTTGGTCCCTTTCAGGTGAATATGGCTACCTCTGAAATTGTTGAATTTTGAAATCGTTCCCCTTTCTGCACATCCTGTCCAGTATTTGTGGTTTCCTGTCTGGCCAATGTTCCCCATTCTCACCGGTGTAAGGTGGGATTTCGTTGTGCTTTTGACGTGTGTTTCCCTGATGGAAATAACAGTGATGCGGCGCATTTTCTCATGGGCTTGTCGGCCACGTCGACGTCTTGCTCTGTGCCATTTCGGTTCGTGTCTTTTGCCCATTTCCGGATTGGATGGTTGGTTTCTCTGCTGTTGAGTTGAATGGGTTCTTTAGAGATCGTGGATGCTGGCCCTTTATCTGACGGGTCATTTGCACGTAGCTTCTCCCATTCTGGAGGTTGTCTGTTGGTTTTGTTGAGTGTCTCTTTGGCTGTGCGGAAGCTTCTCATCCCGATGAAGTCCCAATAGTTCATCTTTGCTTTTGTTTTCTGGCCTTCACGGGTGTATCTTGCAAGAAGTTACTGTGGCCAAGTTCGGGAAGGACGTTGCCTGTGTTCTCCCCTAGGGTTTTGAGGGAATCTCATCTCACATTTACATCTTTCATCCATTTTGAGTTTTATCTCTGTGTATGGTGTGAGAGAATGGTCCAGTTTCATTCTTTTGCATGTGGCTGTCCAACGTTCCCAGCAGCCTTTAGTGAGGAGGCTGTCTTTTTTCCAGTGGATGGTCTCTCCTGCTTGGTCGAATATATGGTCCTGACCGTAGAGTTGAGGGTCCACTTCTGGATTTCTCTCTTCTGTCCCATTGATCCGTGTGTCTGTTTTTCTGCTAGTAGCACACTGTCTTGATGAGCACAGCTTTGTAGCACAACCTGAAGTCCGGCGTTGTGATGCCGCCAGCTGTGGTTTTCTTTTCTAATATTGCCCTGGGCATTCGGGGTCTTGTCTGATTCCACACTAATCTTCAGATGATTTGTGGCAACTCTCTGAAGGGAGCCTTTGGTATTTTTGATGATAGGGATTGCAATCAATGTGTAAATTGCCCTGGGTCAGTCACGTTGACATTTTCCCAATATATGAATTCTTCCAGTCCAGGAGCATGGGATAGTTTTCCATCTCTTAGTGTCCTCCTCAATTTCTTTCAGATGTGTTCCGTGGTTTTTCGGGTAGAGATCCTTTACCTCTTTGGTTAGGTGTATTCCTGGGTATCTCATGCTTTTGGGTGCAGTTGTCACTGGAACCGACTCCTTAATTTCTCTTTCTTCAGAGTCATCGTTGGCGTATAGAGAGGTGACTGATTTCTTGGCATAGATTTAGGATCCTGCCACGCTGCCGAATTTGCTGTATGAGTTCTACGATCTTGGGGTGGAGTCTTTTGGGTTTTCCGGGTACAGTACCATGCATGCCATCGGTGAAGAGGGCAAGTTTGACTACTTCTTTGCCAATGTGAATGCCTTTTATTTTTTCTGTCGCTTGATTGCTGAGGCCGAGATGTCTAGAAGTATGTTGAGAAGACGTGGTGATGGTGGACATCCCTGTCTCTCGTTCCTGATGTTCGAAGAAAGGCTCCCAGTGTTTCCACATTGTGGATGATAATGAAAAAGCCACGGGCTTTTCGTAGATGGATTTGAAGATGCTGAGGGACGTTCCCTCTATCCCTGTACTCTGAAGGGTTTGGATCTGCCATGGATGCCGTATTTTGTCAAATGCTTCCTCTGCGTCTCTTGAGAGGATCATCTGGTTCTTGTTTTCTCTCTTGCAGATCTGATGAAGCCCATCGAGTGTTCTCCGAGTGCTGAAGCAGCCTTGCACCCTGGCGATTAACCCCACTGGGTCGTGGTGAGTAACTTCTTAATCATGTCCCGTCGGATCCTGTTGGCTCATATCTTGTGGAGAAGGTGTGCGTCCGCCTTAATCAGGGACATCGGTCCAGCATTGTCCCCTTTTGGGGTCTTGGGTTTTGGAGTTAAGGTGATGCTGGCCTCCAAGAACGAGCTTGGAAGTATTCCATCTCTTTCTATCTTTCGGAGCAGCTTTAGTAGCATAGGTAGTCTTTCTTCTTGAAGTGGTGGATAGAATTCCCCTGGGAAGCCATCTGGCCCTGGACTTTTGTGTCTTGGGAGGTTTGTGTGTTTGTTTATAGGTTTCTTTCTTATTGGAGGTCATTTTGCCAACATCGAGTGTAACTCCCCCAGTGTTCATCGCATCAAGTGCCCCCCTCTGTGCCCGTCACCCAGTCAACCCCGCCCCCCGCGTTCCTCCCTTTCTTCCACCCCTTGTTCATTTCCCAGGGTTAGGAGTCTCTCCTGTTCTGTCTCCTTTTCTGCCATCTCCCACTCATTTTTTTCTTCTTTCTCCTCTGTTCCCTTTCACTATTTTTTTCATACTCCCCAAAAGAACGAGACCATAGAATGTTTGTCCTTCGCCGACTGCCTTCTTTTTCTTTGACTCAGCCATAATACCCTCTGGTTCCATCCACATCGAAGCAAATGGTGGGTGTTTGTCGTTTCTGATGGCTGAGTAATCTTCCATCGTGTACAGAGACCACTCGCCCTCCTTATCCATTCATCTTTCGATGGGCACCGAGGCTCCTTCCGCAGTGTGGCTATCGTGGGCATTGCAACTCGAAACCTCAGGGTGCACGTGTCCCGGTGTTTCCCCGCATCTGTATCTTTGGGGTACATCTCCACCAGTGCACCCCCATGCTGGATCGCAGGGCAGATCCGTTGTTACCTCTCTGAGGCACCTGCACACGGTTTTCCAGGCGTGGCTGCATCAGGTCACATTCCCACCAGCAGTGCAAGAGGGTTCCCTTTTCGCCACATCCTCGCCGACCTTCGCTGTTTCCTATCTTGTTAACGTTCACCGCAGTCGCTGGTGTGTCAGGTGGGATCTCGTGGTGCTTTTGACCCATATCTCCCTGACGGCCAGTGATGCGGAGCATTGTCTCACGTGCTTGTCGGCCATGCCTAGTCTTCCTCTGTGACATTTCCATTCATGTCTCTTGCCCGTCTTCCGGATTGGATCGTTGGTCTCTTTGCTGTGGAGTTGCAGAAGTTCTTCAGAGATCTTGGATACTGGCCCTTTACCTGACAGGGTCATTTGCACATGTCTTCTCCCACTCTGTGGGTTGGCTTTGAGTTTTGTCGGGTGTTTCTTTTGCTGTGTGGAACCTGCTCATCTTGGTGAAGTCCCAGCAATCCTTTTCTTCGCTCTTGTTTCTCTGGCCTTCGTGGCTGATGTCATTTCTACGAAGTTGCTGTGGCCCAGTTCAAGAAGGGTGTTGTTGCCTTTGTCCTGCCCTAGGATTTTGATGGACTCTTGTCTTGCAAAATTGAGATCCTTCATCCATTTTGAGTTTATCCTTGTGTATGGTGTGAGAGGAATGGTCCAGTTTCATTCTTCTGCGTGTGGCTGTCCAGTGTTCCCAGCAGCATTTATTGAACAGACTGTCTTTTCTTTTTCCCCGTGCATGGTCTTTCCTGCCTGGCTGAATATTAGTTGCCCATAGAGTTGAGGGTCCACCTCTGGATGCTCTCTTCTGTTCCGTTGATCGGCGTGTCTGTTTTTGTGCCAGTATCCCACTGTCTTGCCCGTCACAGCTTCGTGGCACAACGTGAAATCCGGCATTGTGCTGCCCCCGCAGTGGTTTTCTTGGCGACTCTTCCCGTGGCCGTTCGGGGTCTTTTCGCATTCCACACCAGCCTTCAGAGGACTTGCTCCAGCTCTCTGAAGAGAGTCCGTGCTATTTCTGACAGGGATTGCATTAGTTGTGTATATTGCCCTGGGTCACGTTGACATTTTCCCCAATATCAATTCTTCCAACCCAGGAGCGTGGAACCCTTTTCCATCTCTTTGTGTCTTCCTCAGTTTCTTTCCGACGTGTTCCACAGTGTTTCAGGAAGCCACCCGGCCCTAGACTTTTGTGTCCTGGGAGGTCTTTGATGATGACTGCTTTAATTTCCTCCCTGGATATTGACCTGTTGGGGTTTTCTGTGTCTTCCTGTTCCGTTTTTGGTAGTTTGTGGTTTTCCGGAAATGCGTTCGTTTCTTCTCGATTGCCCAATTTATTGGCGTATAGCTGCTCAGGATGAGTTTTTCAGATCGCTTGTATTTCCTACGTGGTGGTGGTGATCTCTCCTTTCTCATTCGTGTTTTTGTTAATTGGAGTCTTTTCTCTCTTCTTTTAATAAGGCTGGCTTCATGGATTTTCTCTCTCTTATTGGTTCTTTCAGAGGTCCACCACCTGGTTCTGTGGATGTGTTTCCTCAGTTCTTCTGCTCTCTATTTCATTGAGTTCTGCTCGAATTTTTATTAACCGTCGTCTTCTGCTGGGTGAAGGTTTCATTTGCTGGTCCTTCTCCAGCTCCTTTAGGTGCCAGGTTAGTTTTCGTATTTGAGTTCTTTCCAGTGTTTGGATTGATGCTTGTATTGCGATGTCTTTCCCCTATTTGGGACCACTTTTGCTGTATCCCAGAGATTCTGAACGGTTGGTTGTATCTTCGTTCTCATTGGTTTCCGTGAATTTTCTTAATTCTTCTCTGATGTCCTGGTTGACCCTTTCACCTTTTAGCAGGATGGTCCTTAACCTGCACGTGTTTGAAATCCTTGCAAACTTCTTGTGGTTGAGCTCTAGTTTCAGAGCATTATGGGCTGAAAATATGCAGGGGACGATCCCAAAGTTTTGGCATCGATTATGACCTGATTTGTGACCCAGTATGTGGTCTCTTCTGGACAAAGTTCCACGTGCAATTGAGAAGAATGTGAATTCAGTTGCATTTGCATGTAAAGTTCTGTAAATATCTGTGAGATCCACCTGGTCCACTGTATCCTTTAGTGCTCTTGTTTCTTTGGAGATGCTGTGCCTGGAAGACCTGTCAATTGCAGAAAGCGCCGTATTCGAGTCTCCAAGTAAAAGGGTATTATTATCTAAGTATGTCTTAACTTTGCTTAGGGATTGATTGATATCCGTGGCAACTCCCACATTCAGGGCATAGATACCCACGATCGTTAGTTAGGTCGTCTTGTTGGATAGATCCCTTACGTACGATCTAGTCTAGTGATTGTGTGAGGTTTCCCACATAGAGTGTCATGTCCTCTGTGAAGAGTGAGAGTTTGACTTCTTTGCCGATCCGGATGCCTTTTTTTTCTGTTTCGGAATGTCGCTGGGAAAGCGAGGACCACTACTATTCTGCCGAACGAGTGTTGAGGGTGGACACCCTGTCGTGTTCCTGACCTTAAGGGAAAAGCTCCAGGTTTTTCCCAATGAAGAGCACGTTCCCTCTCTGGGTCGTTTGTACATGGGTTTTATGATAATTGAGGTTTTTTTCCCAGTATGCGTACCCAGCAGAAGGTTTTCATCATGAAAGGATGGTCTATTTGGTCAAATGCTTTTTCTGCATCTATTGAGAGAATCCTACGGTTCTCATCCTTTGTTTCATTAACGTGGAGAGGGAAGGAGAGACAGAACTGGAGGGATGGACAGACACAGGGAGGGGGACACAGACAGGGAGGGAGAGATAGGGATGGGGAGGGAGAGACAGCGAGATGGTGAGGGAGAGACCGAGACAAGGAGGAAGAATGAGGAAGGGAGGGAGAGAGCCAGACATGGAAGGAGAGTCAGAGAGACAGGGAGGGAGAGACAGAGACAGAGAGACACCGAGAGCCCGGGAGGGATACACTGAGAGACAGGGAGGAAGAGTCAGAGAGAAAGGGAGGGAGACTGAGACACAGAGAGGGGAACACAGAGACAGGATGGAGAGAACGAGACGGAGTGAGAGACTGGGAGACACGAAGGGAGACACACAGAGACTGGCAGAGAGACAGAGACGCAAAGAGAGACAGAGACACAGGAAGGGAGAGTCGGCGAGACAGGGAGCGAGAGTCAGAGAGAGGGCGGGAGAGGAGACGGGGTGGGGGGCAGGGCGGGGACAGACTGAGATGGGGCAGCGGGGAGAGACAGACACAGACACAGGGAAGGAGAGTCAGAGAGACAGGGATGGAGAGACAGAGACAGCGAGGGAGATACAGAAAGACAGGCAGGGAGAGGCAGGGAAACAGGTAGGGAGACACCGAGAGCCTGGGAGGGAGAGACCGAGACACAGAGAGAAGGAGGGTGAGATCTAGACTGTGGGAGAGACAGAGAGGGATGGAGACCGAGAGACAGGGAGGGACAGACCCAGAGACAGGGAGGGAGAGACCGAGAGACCGGGAGGGACAGACCGAGAGACAGGCAGGGTGAGACAGAGAGACAGGGAGTGAGAGCCAGAGCCATGGAGGGAGACCGAGATACAGTGAGGGAGAGGCCGAGAGACAGGATGAGAGAGAGACAGGGATGGAGACACACAGACAGGGAGGGACAGATGGAGACGGGTGGCGAGAGACAGGGATGGAGAGACCGAGGCAGGGAAGGAGAGACAGAAGTGGAGGGATGGACAGAGACAGGGAGGGAGAGATAGATAGAGGTGGGCAGGGAGACGGAGAGAAAGCGAGGGGGAGACCGAGAGACAGGGAGGGAGAGAGAGATGGAGACAGGGAGGAGTGACTGAGACGACGGGGGTGAGAGATCGAGATGGGGGAGAGACACAGGACAGGGAAGGAAGGATCCAGAGACAGGGAGGGACAGACAGACCAAGAGACAGAGAGGGAGAGATGAGACAGAGGGGAGAGACCAAGGTGCAGGGAGGGAGACCGAGAGACAGGAGGGGAGAGTCAGAGACAGGGAGGGAGGAGACAGCGAGACAGAGACAGGATGGAGAGAATGAGACAGGGAGGGAGACAAGTGAGAGTCCGAGAGCCAAGAAGGTAGGCACAGAGACAGGGAGAGAGAGACAGCGAGGGACAGGCCATGATAGGCAGTAAGAGAAGAAAGACTGGGAGGGACACAGAGACTGGGAGGGCGAGGGAGAGAGAGAGAGATGGGGGTGGGGGCAGAGGCAGAGAGACTGGGAGGGAGACAGGGCCAGACCGGGAGGGAGAGCGAGGGAGACAGTGAGGGAGAGACAGAGACCGGGACGGAGGGACAGGGATGGAGACACAGAGCCAGAGAGAGGCTCCGTGCCTCCGTGAGCAGGTGTCCCTCGGGACTGAGCCGGGGCGCAAGGCCTCGGCCCCGGCGCCCCGACTAGACTAGCGGGGGGAGGCAGAGGCGGTCTCGGGTCCCCTGTAGGCTCCGCGGAGGGCGGGCCTCTGTGTGGCAGGTCTGCGGGGGGCGTGGCGGGGGCGGGGCGGGAGCTTGCCCAGGCGCCTGAGCCCGAGCGTGACCTGAAGGGGGCCGGGGCGTGGCCGCAGGAGGAGCTGTGCGCAGATGCGGCGACCTGGGCACGGCAGGAGGTTGCGCGGCCGCGCCCCCAGTCCAGGCCCGCGGTTCCCCGCGGTTCCCCGCGGTTCCCCGCGGTTCCCCGCGCTCCGGGCTCGCGGCAGCGGCTCTGCAGGCCTCGGCCCCCGGCGCGCAGGTCAGCGTGGGCCCCGGGAGGCGTGACGGGCCCCGGGGTGGCTGTGCGAGAGGCATCTGGCCCTCGCTGGTGGCGCGGCGGGTGCCTGGGAGGGACCGGAGGGGGACAGTGAGTCTTGGGGGCCGCATGGAGGCGCCCCCGTGGCGAGCCCGGCGGACACCCTTTGGGCCGCCAGGGTGCCGGGCAGAGGGCTGCGCGGGGGAGGAGTGGTGGCACCTGTTCTCGGAGGGGGGCGGCGGCGGGGCCTCCTACGTGTCAGGTCAGGTCTCACAGGAGCGGCTCAGGGAGGGTGTGGGGCCCCTCCACCGGGGCTCGGGGAGGTGCCGCCGAACCCATCCGCGGCTGCTCAGAGGGGTTAGGATGCAGGCACCTTGCGATGTCAGGGCAGGGCCTTGGGGCGGTGGCTTGAGGGCCTGGGCTGCTGGGCCCCCCCAGGCCCCCCAAGGCCCTTGGCTGTTCCTCCTCCCCCCACCCCCTCCCCGCTCTCAGGTCCCTCCCTAAGCTCCCCAGCCTGGCCGGCAGCATGCCCCCCTCCCCCTTGGTCCCTTTCAGGTGAATATGGCTACCTCTGAAATTGTTGAATTTTGAAATCGTTCCCCTTTCTGCACATCCTGTCCAGTATTTGTGGTTTCCTGTCTGGCCAATGTTCCCCATTCTCACCGGTGTAAGGTGGGATTTCGTTGTGCTTTTGACGTGTGTTTCCCTGATGGAAATAACAGTGATGCGGCGCATTTTCTCATGGGCTTGTCGGCCACGTCGACGTCTTGCTCTGTGCCATTTCGGTTCGTGTCTTTTGCCCATTTCCGGATTGGATGGTTGGTTTCTCTGCTGTTGAGTTGAATGGGTTCTTTAGAGATCGTGGATGCTGGCCCTTTATCTGACGGGTCATTTGCACGTAGCTTCTCCCATTCTGGAGGTTGTCTGTTGGTTTTGTTGAGTGTCTCTTTGGCTGTGCGGAAGCTTCTCATCCCGATGAAGTCCCAATAGTTCATCTTTGCTTTTGTTTTCTGGCCTTCACGGGTGTATCTTGCAAGAAGTTACTGTGGCCAAGTTCGGGAAGGACGTTGCCTGTGTTCTCCCCTAGGGTTTTGAGGGAATCTCATCTCACATTTACATCTTTCATCCATTTTGAGTTTTATCTCTGTGTATGGTGTGAGAGAATGGTCCAGTTTCATTCTTTTGCATGTGGCTGTCCAACGTTCCCAGCAGCCTTTAGTGAGGAGGCTGTCTTTTTTCCAGTGGATGGTCTCTCCTGCTTGGTCGAATATATGGTCCTGACCGTAGAGTTGAGGGTCCACTTCTGGATTTCTCTCTTCTGTCCCATTGATCCGTGTGTCTGTTTTTCTGCTAGTAGCACACTGTCTTGATGAGCACAGCTTTGTAGCACAACCTGAAGTCCGGCGTTGTGATGCCGCCAGCTGTGGTTTTCTTTTCTAATATTGCCCTGGGCATTCGGGGTCTTGTCTGATTCCACACTAATCTTCAGATGATTTGTGGCGACTCTCTGAAGGGAGCCTTTGGTATTTTTGATGATAGGGATCGCAATCAATGTGTAAATTGCCCTGGGTCAGTCACGTTGACATTTTCCCAATATATGAATTCTTCCAATCCAGGAGCAGGGGATAGTTTTCCATCTCTTAGTGTCCTCCTCAATTTCTTTCAGATGTGTTCCGTGGTTTTTCGGGTAGAGATCCTTTACCTCTTTGGTTAGGTGTATTCCTGGGTATCTCATGCTTTTGGGTGCAGTTGTCACTGGAACCGACTCCTTAATTTCTGTTTCTTCAGAGTCATCGTTGGCGTATAGAGAGGTGACTGATTTCTTGGCATAGATTTAGGATCCTGCCACGCTGCCGAATTTGCTGTATGAGTTCTACGATCTTGGGGTGGAGTCTTTTGGGTTTTCCGGGTACAGTACCATGCATGCCATCGGTGAAGAGGGCAAGTTTGACTACTTCTTTGCCAATGTGAATGCCTTTTATTTTTTCTGTCGCTTGATTGCTGAGGCCGAGATGTCTAGTAGTATGTTGAGAAGACGTGGTGAGGGTGGACATCCCTGTCTCTCGTTCCTGATGTTCGAAGAAAGGCTCCCAGTGTTTCCACATTGTGGATGATAATTTGCCACGGGCTTTTCGTAGATGGATTTGAAGATGCTGAGGGACGTTCCCTCTATCCCTGTACTCTGAAGGGTTTGGATCTGCCATGGATGCCGTATTTTGTCAAATGCTTCCTCTGCGTCTCTTGAGAGGATCATCTGGTTCTTGTTTTCTCTCTTGCAGATCTGATGAAGCCCATCGAGTGTTCTCCGAGTGCTGAAGCAGCCTTGCACCCTGGCGATTAACCCCACTGGGTCGTGGTGAGTAACTTCTTAATCATGTCCCGTCGGATCCTGTTGGCTCATATCTTGTGGAGAAGGTGTGCGTCCGCCTTAATCAGGGACATCGGTCCAGCATTGTCCCCTTTTGGGGTCTTGGGTTTTGGAGTTAAGGTGATGCTGGCCTCCAAGAACGAGCTTGGAAGTATTCCATCTCTTTCTATCTTTCGGAGCAGCTTTAGTAGCATAGGTAGTCTTTCTTCTTGAAGCGGTGGATAGAATTCCCCTGGGAAGCCATCTGGCCCTGGACTTTTGTGTCTTGGGAGGTTTGTGTGTTTGTTTATAGGTTTCTTTCTTATTGGAGGTCATTTTGCCAACATCGAGTGTAACTCCCCCAGTGTTCATCGCATCAAGTGCCCCCCTCTGTGCCCGTCACCCAGTCAACCCCGCCCCCCGCGTTCCTCCCTTTCTTCCACCCCTTGTTCATTTCCCAGGGTTAGGAGTCTCTCCTGTTCTGTCTCCTTTTCTGCCATCTCCCACTCATTTTTTTCTTCTTTCTCCTCTGTTCCCTTTCACTATTTTTTTCATACTCCCCAAAAGAACGAGACCATAGAATGTTTGTCCTTCGCCGACTGCCTTCTTTTTCTTTGACTCAGCCATAATACCCTCTGGTTCCATCCACATCGAAGCAAATGGTGGGTGTTTGTCGTTTCTGATGGCTGAGTAATCTTCCATCGTGTACAGAGACCACTCGCCCTCCTTATCCATTCATCTTTCGATGGGCACCGAGGCTCCTTCCGCAGTGTGGCTATCGTGGGCATTGCAACTCGAAACCTCAGGGTGCACGTGTCCCGGTGTTTCCCCGCATCTGTATCTTTGGGGTACATCTCCACCAGTGCACCCCCATGCTGGATCGCAGGGCAGATCCGTTGTTACCTCTCTGAGGCACCTGCACACGGTTTTCCAGGCGTGGCTGCATCAGGTCACATTCCCACCAGCAGTGCAAGAGGGTTCCCTTTTCGCCACATCCTCGCCGACCTTCGCTGTTTCCTATCTTGTTAACGTTCACCGCAGTCGCTGGTGTGTCAGGTGGGATCTCGTGGTGCTTTTGACCCATATCTCCCTGACGGCCAGTGATGCGGAGCATTGTCTCACGTGCTTGTCGGCCATGCCTAGTCTTCCTCTGTGACATTTCCATTCATGTCTCTTGCCCGTCTTCCGGATTGGATCGTTGGTCTCTTTGCTGTGGAGTTGCAGAAGTTCTTCAGAGATCTTGGATACTGGCCCTTTACCTGACAGGGTCATTTGCACATGTCTTCTCCCACTCTGTGGGTTGGCTTTGAGTTTTGTCGGGTGTTTCTTTTGCTGTGTGGAACCTGCTCATCTTGGTGAAGTCCCAGGAATCCTTTTCTTCGCTCTTGTTTCTCTGGCCTTCGTGGCTGATGTCATTTCTACGAAGTTGCTGTGGCCCAGTTCAAGAAGGGTGTTGTTGCCTTTGTCCTGCCCTAGGATTTTGATGGACTCTTGTCTTGCAAAATTGAGATCCTTCATCCATTTTGAGTTTATCCTTGTGTATGGTGTGAGAGGAATGGTCCAGTTTCATTCTTCTGCGTGTGGCTGTCCAGTGTTCCCAGCAGCATTTATTGAAGAGACTGTCTTTTCTTTTTCCCCGTGCATGGTCTTTCCTGCCTGGCTGAATATTAGTTGCCCATAGAGTTGAGGGTCCACCTCTGGATGCTCTCTTCTGTTCCGTTGATCGGCGTGTCTGTTTTTGTGCCAGTATCCCACTGTCTTGCCCGTCACAGCTTCGTGGCACAACGTGAAATCCGGCATTGTGCTGCCCCCGCAGTGGTTTTCTTGGCGACTCTTCCCGTGGCCGTTCGGGGTCTTTTCGCATTCCACACCAGCCTTCAGAGGACTTGCTCCAGCTCTCTGAAGAGAGTCCGTGGTATTTCTGACAGGGATTGCATTAGTTGTGTATATTGCCCTGGGTCACGTTGACATTTTCCCCAATATCAATTCTTCCAACCCAGGAGCGTGGAACCCTTTTCCATCTCTTTGTGTCTTCCTCAGTTTCTTTCCGACGTGTTCCACAGTGTTTCAGGAAGCCACCCGGCCCTAGACTTTTGTGTCCTGGGAGGTCTTTGATGATGACTGCTTTAATTTCCTCCCTGGATATTGACCTGTTGGGGTTTTCTGTGTCTTCCTGTTCCGTTTTTGGTAGTTTGTGGTTTTCCGGAAATGCGTTCGTTTCTTCTCGATTGCCCAATTTATTGGCGTATAGCTGCTCAGGATGAGTTTTTCAGATCGCTTGTATTTCCTACGTGGTGGTGGTGATCTCTCCTTTCTCATTCGTGTTTTTGTTAATTGGAGTCTTTTCTCTCTTCTTTTAATAAGGCTGGCTTCATGGATTTTCTCTCTCTTATTGGTTCTTTCAGAGGTCCACCACCTGGTTCTGTGGATGTGTTTCCTCAGTTCTTCTGCTCTCTATTTCATTGAGTTCTGCTCGAATTTTTATTAACCGTCGTCTTCTGCTGGGTGAAGGTTTCATTTGCTGGTCCTTCTCCAGCTCCTTTAGGTGCCAGGTTAGTTTTCGTATTTGAGTTCTTTCCAGTGTTTGGATTGATGCTTGTATTGCGATGTCTTTCCCCTATTTGGGACCACTTTTGCTGTATCCCAGAGATTCTGAACGGTTGGTTGTATCTTCGTTCTCATTGGTTTCCGTGAATTTTCTTAATTCTTCTCTGATGTCCTGGTTGACCCTTTCACCTTTTAGCAGGATGGTCCTTAACCTGCACGTGTTTGAAATCCTTGCAAACTTCTTGTGGTTGAGCTCTAGTTTCAGAGCATTATGGGCTGAAAATATGCAGGGGACGATCCCAAAGTTTTGGCATCGATTATGACCTGATTTGTGACCCAGTATGTGGTCTCTTCTGGACAAAGTTCCACGTGCAATTGAGAAGAATGTGAATTCAGTTGCATTTGCATGTAAAGTTCTGTAAATATCTGTGAGATCCACCTGGTCCACTGTATCCTTTAGTGCTCTTGTTTCTTTGGAGATGCTGTGCCTGGAAGACCTGTCAATTGCAGAAAGCGCCGTATTCGAGTCTCCAAGTAAAAGGGTATTATTATCTAAGTATGTCTTAACTTTGCTTAGGGATTGATTGATATCCGTGGCAACTCCCACATTCAGGGCATAGATACCCACGATCGTTAGTTAGGTCGTCTTGTTGGATAGATCCCTTACGTACGATCTAGTCTAGTGATTGTGTGAGGTTTCCCACATAGAGTGTCATGTCCTCTGTGAAGAGTGAGAGTTTGACTTCTTTGCCGATCCGGATGCCTTTTTTTTCTGTTTCGGAATGTCGCTGGGAAAGCGAGGACCACTACTATTCTGCCGAACGAGAGTGTTGAGGGTGGACACCCTGTCGTGTTCCTGACCTTAAGGGAAAAGCTCCAGGTTTTTCCCAATGAAGAGCACGTTCCCTCTCTGGGTCGTTTGTACATGGGTTTTATGATAATTGAGGTTTTTTTCCCAGTATGCGTACCCAGCAGAAGGTTTTCATCATGAAAGGATGGTCTATTTGGTCAAATGCTTTTTCTGCATCTATTGAGAGAATCCTACGGTTCTCATCCTTTGTTTCATTAACGTGGAGAGGGAAGGAGAGACAGAACTGGAGGGATGGACAGACACAGGGAGGGGGACACAGACAGGGAGGGAGAGATAGGGATGGGGAGGGAGAGACAGCGAGATGGTGAGGGAGAGACCGAGACAAGGAGGAAGAATGAGGAAGGGAGGGAGAGAGCCAGACATGGAAGGAGAGTCAGAGAGACAGGGAGGGAGAGACAGAGACAGAGAGACACCGAGAGCCCGGGAGGGATACACTGAGAGACAGGGAGGAAGAGTCAGAGAGAAAGGGAGGGAGACTGAGACACAGAGAGGGGAACACAGAGACAGGATGGAGAGAACGAGACGGAGTGAGAGACTGGGAGACACGAAGGGAGACACACAGAGACTGGCAGAGAGACAGAGACGCAAAGAGAGACAGAGACACAGGAAGGGAGAGTCGGCGAGACAGGGAGCGAGAGTCAGAGAGAGGGCGGGAGAGGAGACGGGGTGGGGGGCAGGGCGGGGACAGACTGAGATGGGGCAGCGGGGAGAGACAGACACAGACACAGGGAAGGAGAGTCAGAGAGACAGGGATGGAGAGACAGAGACAGCGAGGGAGATACAGAAAGACAGGCAGGGAGAGGCAGGGAAACAGGTAGGGAGACACCGAGAGCCTGGGAGGGAGAGACCGAGACACAGAGAGAAGGAGGGTGAGATCTAGACTGTGGGAGAGACAGAGAGGGATGGAGACCGAGAGACAGGGAGGGACAGACCCAGAGACAGGGAGGGAGAGACCGAGAGACCGGGAGGGACAGACCGAGAGACAGGCAGGGTGAGACAGAGAGACAGGGAGTGAGAGCCAGAGCCATGGAGGGAGACCGAGATACAGTGAGGGAGAGGCCGAGAGACAGGATGAGAGAGAGACAGGGATGGAGACACACAGACAGGGAGGGACAGATGGAGACGGGTGGCGAGAGACAGGGATGGAGAGACCGAGGCAGGGAAGGAGAGACAGAAGTGGAGGGATGGACAGAGACAGGGAGGGAGAGATAGATAGAGGTGGGCAGGGAGACGGAGAGAAAGCGAGGGGGAGACCGAGAGACAGGGAGGGAGAGAGAGATGGAGACAGGGAGGAGTGACTGAGACGACGGGGGTGAGAGATCGAGATGGGGGAGAGACACAGGACAGGGAAGGAAGGATCCAGAGACAGGGAGGGACAGACAGACCAAGAGACAGAGAGGGAGAGATGAGACAGAGGGGAGAGACCAAGGTGCAGGGAGGGAGACCGAGAGACAGGAGGGGAGAGTCAGAGACAGGGAGGGAGGAGACAGCGAGACAGAGACAGGATGGAGAGAATGAGACAGGGAGGGAGACAAGTGAGAGTCCGAGAGCCAAGAAGGTAGGCACAGAGACAGGGAGAGAGAGACAGCGAGGGACAGGCCATGATAGGCAGTAAGAGAAGAAAGACTGGGAGGGACACAGAGACTGGGAGGGCGAGGGAGAGAGAGAGAGATGGGGGTGGGGGCAGAGGCAGAGAGACTGGGAGGGAGACAGGGCCAGACCGGGAGGGAGAGCGAGGGAGACAGTGAGGGAGAGACAGAGACCGGGACGGAGGGACAGGGATGGAGACACAGAGCCAGAGAGAGGCTCCGTGCCTCCGTGAGCAGGTGTCCCTCGGGACTGAGCCGGGGCGCAAGGCCTCGGCCCCGGCGCCCCGACTAGACTAGCGGGGGGAGGCAGAGGCGGTCTCGGGTCCCCTGTAGGCTCCGCGGAGGGCGGGCCTCTGTGTGGCAGGTCTGCGGGGGGCGTGGCGGGGGCGGGGCGGGAGCTTGCCCAGGCGCCTGAGCCCGAGCGTGACCTGAAGGGGGCCGGGGCGTGGCCGCAGGAGGAGCTGTGCGCAGATGCGGCGACCTGGGCACGGCAGGAGGTTGCGCGGCCGCGCCCCCAGTCCAGGCCCGCGGTTCCCCGCGGTTCCCCGCGGTTCCCCGCGGTTCCCCGCGCTCCGGGCTCGCGGCAGCGGCTCTGCAGGCCTCGGCCCCCGGCGCGCAGGTCAGCGTGGGCCCCGGGAGGCGTGACGGGCCCCGGGGTGGCTGTGCGAGAGGCATCTGGCCCTCGCTGGTGGCGCGGCGGGTGCCTGGGAGGGACCGGAGGGGGACAGTGAGTCTTGGGGGCCGCATGGAGGCGCCCCCGTGGCGAGCCCGGCGGACACCCTTTGGGCCGCCAGGGTGCCGGGCAGAGGGCTGCGCGGGGGAGGAGTGGTGGCACCTGTTCTCGGAGGGGGGCGGCGGCGGGGCCTCCTACGTGTCAGGTCAGGTCTCACAGGAGCGGCTCAGGGAGGGTGTGGGGCCCCTCCACCGGGGCTCGGGGAGGTGCCGCCGAACCCATCCGCGGCTGCTCAGAGGGGTTAGGATGCAGGCACCTTGCGATGTCAGGGCAGGGCCTTGGGGCGGTGGCTTGAGGGCCTGGGCTGCTGGGCCCCCCCAGGCCCCCCAAGGCCCTTGGCTGTTCCTCCTCCCCCCACCCCCTCCCCGCTCTCAGGTCCCTCCCTAAGCTCCCCAGCCTGGCCGGCAGCATGCCCCCCTCCCCCTTGGTCCCTTTCAGGTGAATATGGCTACCTCTGAAATTGTTGAATTTTGAAATCGTTCCCCTTTCTGCACATCCTGTCCAGTATTTGTGGTTTCCTGTCTGGCCAATGTTCCCCATTCTCACCGGTGTAAGGTGGGATTTCGTTGTGCTTTTGACGTGTGTTTCCCTGATGGAAATAACAGTGATGCGGCGCATTTTCTCATGGGCTTGTCGGCCACGTCGACGTCTTGCTCTGTGCCATTTCGGTTCGTGTCTTTTGCCCATTTCCGGATTGGATGGTTGGTTTCTCTGCTGTTGAGTTGAATGGGTTCTTTAGAGATCGTGGATGCTGGCCCTTTATCTGACGGGTCATTTGCACGTAGCTTCTCCCATTCTGGAGGTTGTCTGTTGGTTTTGTTGAGTGTCTCTTTGGCTGTGCGGAAGCTTCTCATCCCGATGAAGTCCCAATAGTTCATCTTTGCTTTTGTTTTCTGGCCTTCACGGGTGTATCTTGCAAGAAGTTACTGTGGCCAAGTTCGGGAAGGACGTTGCCTGTGTTCTCCCCTAGGGTTTTGAGGGAATCTCATCTCACATTTACATCTTTCATCCATTTTGAGTTTTATCTCTGTGTATGGTGTGAGAGAATGGTCCAGTTTCATTCTTTTGCATGTGGCTGTCCAACGTTCCCAGCAGCCTTTAGTGAGGAGGCTGTCTTTTTTCCAGTGGATGGTCTCTCCTGCTTGGTCGAATATATGGTCCTGACCGTAGAGTTGAGGGTCCACTTCTGGATTTCTCTCTTCTGTCCCATTGATCCGTGTGTCTGTTTTTCTGCTAGTAGCACACTGTCTTGATGAGCACAGCTTTGTAGCACAACCTGAAGTCCGGCGTTGTGATGCCGCCAGCTGTGGTTTTCTTTTCTAATATTGCCCTGGGCATTCGGGGTCTTGTCTGATTCCACACTAATCTTCAGATGATTTGTGGCGACTCTCTGAAGGGAGCCTTTGGTATTTTTGATGATAGGGATCGCAATCAATGTGTAAATTGCCCTGGGTCAGTCACGTTGACATTTTCCCAATATATGAATTCTTCCAATCCAGGAGCAGGGGATAGTTTTCCATCTCTTAGTGTCCTCCTCAATTTCTTTCAGATGTGTTCCGTGGTTTTTCGGGTAGAGATCCTTTACCTCTTTGGTTAGGTGTATTCCTGGGTATCTCATGCTTTTGGGTGCAGTTGTCACTGGAACCGACTCCTTAATTTCTGTTTCTTCAGAGTCATCGTTGGCGTATAGAGAGGTGACTGATTTCTTGGCATAGATTTAGGATCCTGCCACGCTGCCGAATTTGCTGTATGAGTTCTACGATCTTGGGGTGGAGTCTTTTGGGTTTTCCGGGTACAGTACCATGCATGCCATCGGTGAAGAGGGCAAGTTTGACTACTTCTTTGCCAATGTGAATGCCTTTTATTTTTTCTGTCGCTTGATTGCTGAGGCCGAGATGTCTAGTAGTATGTTGAGAAGACGTGGTGAGGGTGGACATCCCTGTCTCTCGTTCCTGATGTTCGAAGAAAGGCTCCCAGTGTTTCCACATTGTGGATGATAATTTGCCACGGGCTTTTCGTAGATGGATTTGAAGATGCTGAGGGACGTTCCCTCTATCCCTGTACTCTGAAGGGTTTGGATCTGCCATGGATGCCGTATTTTGTCAAATGCTTCCTCTGCGTCTCTTGAGAGGATCATCTGGTTCTTGTTTTCTCTCTTGCAGATCTGATGAAGCCCATCGAGTGTTCTCCGAGTGCTGAAGCAGCCTTGCACCCTGGCGATTAACCCCACTGGGTCGTGGTGA
Source organism: Canis lupus baileyi (assembly GCF_048164855.1). Taxonomy (NCBI): domain Eukaryota; kingdom Metazoa; phylum Chordata; class Mammalia; order Carnivora; family Canidae; genus Canis; species Canis lupus. The sequence goes on along the minus strand of NC_132857.1, from coordinate 24,267,471 downwards.
GTAACTTCTTAATCATGTCCCGTCGGATCCTGTTGGCTCATATCTTGTGGAGAAGGTGTGCGTCCGCCTTAATCAGGGACATCGGTCCAGCATTGTCCCCTTTTGGGGTCTTGGGTTTTGGAGTTAAGGTGATGCTGGCCTCCAAGAACGAGCTTGGAAGTATTCCATCTCTTTCTATCTTTCGGAGCAGCTTTAGTAGCATAGGTAGTCTTTCTTCTTGAAGCGGTGGATAGAATTCCCCTGGGAAGCCATCTGGCCCTGGACTTTTGTGTCTTGGGAGGTTTGTGTGTTTGTTTATAGGTTTCTTTCTTATTGGAGGTCATTTTGCCAACATCGAGTGTAACTCCCCCAGTGTTCATCGCATCAAGTGCCCCCCTCTGTGCCCGTCACCCAGTCAACCCCGCCCCCCGCGTTCCTCCCTTTCTTCCACCCCTTGTTCATTTCCCAGGGTTAGGAGTCTCTCCTGTTCTGTCTCCTTTTCTGCCATCTCCCACTCATTTTTTTTCTTCTTTCTCCTCTGTTCCCTTTCACTATTTTTTTCATACTCCCCAAAAGAACGAGACCATAGAATGTTTGTCCTTCGCCGACTGCCTTCTTTTTCTTTGACTCAGCCATAATACCCTCTGGTTCCATCCACATCGAAGCAAATGGTGGGTGTTTGTCGTTTCTGATGGCTGAGTAATCTTCCATCGTGTACAGAGACCACTCGCCCTCCTTATCCATTCATCTTTCGATGGGCACCGAGGCTCCTTCCGCAGTGTGGCTATCGTGGGCATTGCAACTCGAAACCTCAGGGTGCACGTGTCCCGGTGTTTCCCCGCATCTGTATCTTTGGGGTACATCTCCACCAGTGCACCCCCATGCTGGATCGCAGGGCAGATCCGTTGTTACCTCTCTGAGGCACCTGCACACGGTTTTCCAGGCGTGGCTGCATCAGGTCACATTCCCACCAGCAGTGCAAGAGGGTTCCCTTTTCGCCACATCCTCGCCGACCTTCGCTGTTTCCTATCTTGTTAACGTTCACCGCAGTCGCTGGTGTGTCAGGTGGGATCTCGTGGTGCTTTTGACCCATATCTCCCTGACGGCCAGTGATGCGGAGCATTGTCTCACGTGCTTGTCGGCCATGCCTAGTCTTCCTCTGTGACATTTCCATTCATGTCTCTTGCCCGTCTTCCGGATTGGATCGTTGGTCTCTTTGCTGTGGAGTTGCAGAAGTTCTTCAGAGATCTTGGATACTGGCCCTTTACCTGACAGGGTCATTTGCACATGTCTTCTCCCACTCTGTGGGTTGGCTTTGAGTTTTGTCGGGTGTTTCTTTTGCTGTGTGGAACCTGCTCATCTTGGTGAAGTCCCAGGAATCCTTTTCTTCGCTCTTGTTTCTCTGGCCTTCGTGGCTGATGTCATTTCTACGAAGTTGCTGTGGCCCAGTTCAAGAAGGGTGTTGTTGCCTTTGTCCTGCCCTAGGATTTTGATGGACTCTTGTCTTGCAAAATTGAGATCCTTCATCCATTTTGAGTTTATCCTTGTGTATGGTGTGAGAGGAATGGTCCAGTTTCATTCTTCTGCGTGTGGCTGTCCAGTGTTCCCAGCAGCATTTATTGAAGAGACTGTCTTTTCTTTTTCCCCGTGCATGGTCTTTCCTGCCTGGCTGAATATTAGTTGCCCATAGAGTTGAGGGTCCACCTCTGGATGCTCTCTTCTGTTCCGTTGATCGGCGTGTCTGTTTTTGTGCCAGTATCCCACTGTCTTGCCCGTCACAGCTTCGTGGCACAACGTGAAATCCGGCATTGTGCTGCCCCCGCAGTGGTTTTCTTGGCGACTCTTCCCGTGGCCGTTCGGGGTCTTTTCGCATTCCACACCAGCCTTCAGAGGACTTGCTCCAGCTCTCTGAAGAGAGTCCGTGCTATTTCTGACAGGGATTGCATTAGTTGTGTATATTGCCCTGGGTCACGTTGACATTTTCCCCAATATCAATTCTTCCAACCCAGGAGCGTGGAACCCTTTTCCATCTCTTTGTGTCTTCCTCAGTTTCTTTCCGACGTGTTCCACAGTGTTTCAGGAAGCCACCCGGCCCTAGACTTTTGTGTCCTGGGAGGTCTTTGATGATGACTGCTTTAATTTCCTCCCTGGATATTGACCTGTTGGGGTTTTCTGTGTCTTCCTGTTCCGTTTTTGGTAGTTTGTGGTTTTCCGGAAATGCGTTCGTTTCTTCTCGATTGCCCAATTTATTGGCGTATAGCTGCTCAGGATGAGTTTTTCAGATCGCTTGTATTTCCTACGTGGTGGTGGTGATCTCTCCTTTCTCATTCGTGTTTTTGTTAATTGGAGTCTTTTCTCTCTTCTTTTAATAAGGCTGGCTTCATGGATTTTCTCTCTCTTATTGGTTCTTTCAGAGGTCCACCACCTGGTTCTGTGGATGTGTTTCCTCAGTTCTTCTGCTCTCTATTTCATTGAGTTCTGCTCGAATTTTTATTAACCGTCGTCTTCTGCTGGGTGAAGGTTTCATTTGCTGGTCCTTCTCCAGCTCCTTTAGGTGCCAGGTTAGTTTTCGTATTTGAGTTCTTTCCAGTGTTTGGATTGATGCTTGTATTGCGATGTCTTTCCCCTATTTGGGACCACTTTTGCTGTATCCCAGAGATTCTGAACGGTTGGTTGTATCTTCGTTCTCATTGGTTTCCGTGAATTTTCTTAATTCTTCTCTGATGTCCTGGTTGACCCTTTCACCTTTTAGCAGGATGGTCCTTAACCTGCACGTGTTTGAAATCCTTGCAAACTTCTTGTGGTTGAGCTCTAGTTTCAGAGCATTATGGGCTGAAAATATGCAGGGGACGATCCCAAAGTTTTGGCATCGATTATGACCTGATTTGTGACCCAGTATGTGGTCTCTTCTGGACAAAGTTCCACGTGCAATTGAGAAGAATGTGAATTCAGTTGCATTTGCATGTAAAGTTCTGTAAATATCTGTGAGATCCACCTGGTCCACTGTATCCTTTAGTGCTCTTGTTTCTTTGGAGATGCTGTGCCTGGAAGACCTGTCAATTGCAGAAAGCGCCGTATTCGAGTCTCCAAGTAAAAGGGTATTATTATCTAAGTATGTCTTAACTTTGCTTAGGGATTGATTGATATCCGTGGCAACTCCCACATTCAGGGCATAGATACCCACGATCGTTAGTTAGGTCGTCTTGTTGGATAGATCCCTTACGTACGATCTAGTCTAGTGATTGTGTGAGGTTTCCCACATAGAGTGTCATGTCCTCTGTGAAGAGTGAGAGTTTGACTTCTTTGCCGATCCGGATGCCTTTTTTTTCTGTTTCGGAATGTCGCTGGGAAAGCGAGGACCACTACTATTCTGCCGAACGAGAGTGTTGAGGGTGGACACCCTGTCGTGTTCCTGACCTTAAGGGAAAAGCTCCAGGTTTTTCCCAATGAAGAGCACGTTCCCTCTCTGGGTCGTTTGTACATGGGTTTTATGATAATTGAGGTTTTTTTCCCAGTATGCGTACCCAGCAGAAGGTTTTCATCATGAAAGGATGGTCTATTTGGTCAAATGCTTTTTCTGCATCTATTGAGAGAATCCTACGGTTCTCATCCTTTGTTTCATTAACGTGGAGAGGGAAGGAGAGACAGAACTGGAGGGATGGACAGACACAGGGAGGGGGACACAGACAGGGAGGGAGAGATAGGGATGGGGAGGGAGAGACAGCGAGATGGTGAGGGAGAGACCGAGACAAGGAGGAAGAATGAGGAAGGGAGGGAGAGAGCCAGACATGGAAGGAGAGTCAGAGAGACAGGGAGGGAGAGACAGAGACAGAGAGACACCGAGAGCCCGGGAGGGATACACTGAGAGACAGGGAGGAAGAGTCAGAGAGAAAGGGAGGGAGACTGAGACACAGAGAGGGGAACACAGAGACAGGATGGAGAGAACGAGACGGAGTGAGAGACTGGGAGACACGAAGGGAGACACACAGAGACTGGCAGAGAGACAGAGACGCAAAGAGAGACAGAGACACAGGAAGGGAGAGTCGGCGAGACAGGGAGCGAGAGTCAGAGAGAGGGCGGGAGAGGAGACGGGGTGGGGGGCAGGGCGGGGACAGACTGAGATGGGGCAGCGGGGAGAGACAGACACAGACACAGGGAAGGAGAGTCAGAGAGACAGGGATGGAGAGACAGAGACAGCGAGGGAGATACAGAAAGACAGGCAGGGAGAGGCAGGGAAACAGGTAGGGAGACACCGAGAGCCTGGGAGGGAGAGACCGAGACACAGAGAGAAGGAGGGTGAGATCTAGACTGTGGGAGAGACAGAGAGGGATGGAGACCGAGAGACAGGGAGGGACAGACCCAGAGACAGGGAGGGAGAGACCGAGAGACCGGGAGGGACAGACCGAGAGACAGGCAGGGTGAGACAGAGAGACAGGGAGTGAGAGCCAGAGCCATGGAGGGAGACCGAGATACAGTGAGGGAGAGGCCGAGAGACAGGATGAGAGAGAGACAGGGATGGAGACACACAGACAGGGAGGGACAGATGGAGACGGGTGGCGAGAGACAGGGATGGAGAGACCGAGGCAGGGAAGGAGAGACAGAAGTGGAGGGATGGACAGAGACAGGGAGGGAGAGATAGATAGAGGTGGGCAGGGAGACGGAGAGAAAGCGAGGGGGAGACCGAGAGACAGGGAGGGAGAGAGAGATGGAGACAGGGAGGAGTGACTGAGACGACGGGGGTGAGAGATCGAGATGGGGGAGAGACACAGGACAGGGAAGGAAGGATCCAGAGACAGGGAGGGACAGACAGACCAAGAGACAGAGAGGGAGAGATGAGACAGAGGGGAGAGACCAAGGTGCAGGGAGGGAGACCGAGAGACAGGAGGGGAGAGTCAGAGACAGGGAGGGAGGAGACAGCGAGACAGAGACAGGATGGAGAGAATGAGACAGGGAGGGAGACAAGTGAGAGTCCGAGAGCCAAGAAGGTAGGCACAGAGACAGGGAGAGAGAGACAGCGAGGGACAGGCCATGATAGGCAGTAAGAGAAGAAAGACTGGGAGGGACACAGAGACTGGGAGGGCGAGGGAGAGAGAGAGAGATGGGGGTGGGGGCAGAGGCAGAGAGACTGGGAGGGAGACAGGGCCAGACCGGGAGGGAGAGCGAGGGAGACAGTGAGGGAGAGACAGAGACCGGGACGGAGGGACAGGGATGGAGACACAGAGCCAGAGAGAGGCTCCGTGCCTCCGTGAGCAGGTGTCCCTCGGGACTGAGCCGGGGCGCAAGGCCTCGGCCCCGGCGCCCCGACTAGACTAGCGGGGGGAGGCAGAGGCGGTCTCGGGTCCCCTGTAGGCTCCGCGGAGGGCGGGCCTCTGTGTGGCAGGTCTGCGGGGGGCGTGGCGGGGGCGGGGCGGGAGCTTGCCCAGGCGCCTGAGCCCGAGCGTGACCTGAAGGGGGCCGGGGCGTGGCCGCAGGAGGAGCTGTGCGCAGATGCGGCGACCTGGGCACGGCAGGAGGTTGCGCGGCCGCGCCCCCAGTCCAGGCCCGCGGTTCCCCGCGGTTCCCCGCGGTTCCCCGCGGTTCCCCGCGCTCCGGGCTCGCGGCAGCGGCTCTGCAGGCCTCGGCCCCCGGCGCGCAGGTCAGCGTGGGCCCCGGGAGGCGTGACGGGCCCCGGGGTGGCTGTGCGAGAGGCATCTGGCCCTCGCTGGTGGCGCGGCGGGTGCCTGGGAGGGACCGGAGGGGGACAGTGAGTCTTGGGGGCCGCATGGAGGCGCCCCCGTGGCGAGCCCGGCGGACACCCTTTGGGCCGCCAGGGTGCCGGGCAGAGGGCTGCGCGGGGGAGGAGTGGTGGCACCTGTTCTCGGAGGGGGGCGGCGGCGGGGCCTCCTACGTGTCAGGTCAGGTCTCACAGGAGCGGCTCAGGGAGGGTGTGGGGCCCCTCCACCGGGGCTCGGGGAGGTGCCGCCGAACCCATCCGCGGCTGCTCAGAGGGGTTAGGATGCAGGCACCTTGCGATGTCAGGGCAGGGCCTTGGGGCGGTGGCTTGAGGGCCTGGGCTGCTGGGCCCCCCCAGGCCCCCCAAGGCCCTTGGCTGTTCCTCCTCCCCCCACCCCCTCCCCGCTCTCAGGTCCCTCCCTAAGCTCCCCAGCCTGGCCGGCAGCATGCCCCCCTCCCCCTTGGTCCCTTTCAGGTGAATATGGCTACCTCTGAAATTGTTGAATTTTGAAATCGTTCCCCTTTCTGCACATCCTGTCCAGTATTTGTGGTTTCCTGTCTGGCCAATGTTCCCCATTCTCACCGGTGTAAGGTGGGATTTCGTTGTGCTTTTGACGTGTGTTTCCCTGATGGAAATAACAGTGATGCGGCGCATTTTCTCATGGGCTTGTCGGCCACGTCGACGTCTTGCTCTGTGCCATTTCGGTTCGTGTCTTTTGCCCATTTCCGGATTGGATGGTTGGTTTCTCTGCTGTTGAGTTGAATGGGTTCTTTAGAGATCGTGGATGCTGGCCCTTTATCTGACGGGTCATTTGCACGTAGCTTCTCCCATTCTGGAGGTTGTCTGTTGGTTTTGTTGAGTGTCTCTTTGGCTGTGCGGAAGCTTCTCATCCCGATGAAGTCCCAATAGTTCATCTTTGCTTTTGTTTTCTGGCCTTCACGGGTGTATCTTGCAAGAAGTTACTGTGGCCAAGTTCGGGAAGGACGTTGCCTGTGTTCTCCCCTAGGGTTTTGAGGGAATCTCATCTCACATTTACATCTTTCATCCATTTTGAGTTTTATCTCTGTGTATGGTGTGAGAGAATGGTCCAGTTTCATTCTTTTGCATGTGGCTGTCCAACGTTCCCAGCAGCCTTTAGTGAGGAGGCTGTCTTTTTTCCAGTGGATGGTCTCTCCTGCTTGGTCGAATATATGGTCCTGACCGTAGAGTTGAGGGTCCACTTCTGGATTTCTCTCTTCTGTCCCATTGATCCGTGTGTCTGTTTTTCTGCTAGTAGCACACTGTCTTGATGAGCACAGCTTTGTAGCACAACCTGAAGTCCGGCGTTGTGATGCCGCCAGCTGTGGTTTTCTTTTCTAATATTGCCCTGGGCATTCGGGGTCTTGTCTGATTCCACACTAATCTTCAGATGATTTGTGGCGACTCTCTGAAGGGAGCCTTTGGTATTTTTGATGATAGGGATTGCAATCAATGTGTAAATTGCCCTGGGTCAGTCACGTTGACATTTTCCCAATATATGAATTCTTCCAATCCAGGAGCAGGGGATAGTTTTCCATCTCTTAGTGTCCTCCTCAATTTCTTTCAGATGTGTTCCGTGGTTTTTCGGGTAGAGATCCTTTACCTCTTTGGTTAGGTGTATTCCTGGGTATCTCATGCTTTTGGGTGCAGTTGTCACTGGAACCGACTCCTTAATTTCTGTTTCTTCAGAGTCATCGTTGGCGTATAGAGAGGTGACTGATTTCTTGGCATAGATTTAGGATCCTGCCACGCTGCCGAATTTGCTGTATGAGTTCTACGATCTTGGGGTGGAGTCTTTTGGGTTTTCCGGGTACAGTACCATGCATGCCATCGGTGAAGAGGGCAAGTTTGACTACTTCTTTGCCAATGTGAATGCCTTTTATTTTTTCTGTCGCTTGATTGCTGAGGCCGAGATGTCTAGTAGTATGTTGAGAAGACGTGGTGAGGGTGGACATCCCTGTCTCTCGTTCCTGATGTTCGAAGAAAGGCTCCCAGTGTTTCCACATTGTGGATGATAATTTGCCACGGGCTTTTCGTAGATGGATTTGAAGATGCTGAGGGACGTTCCCTCTATCCCTGTACTCTGAAGGGTTTGGATCTGCCATGGATGCCGTATTTTGTCAAATGCTTCCTCTGCGTCTCTTGAGAGGATCATCTGGTTCTTGTTTTCTCTCTTGCAGATCTGATGAAGCCCATCGAGTGTTCTCCGAGTGCTGAAGCAGCCTTGCACCCTGGCGATTAACCCCACTGGGTCGTGGTGAGTAACTTCTTAATCATGTCCCGTCGGATCCTGTTGGCTCATATCTTGTGGAGAAGGTGTGCGTCCGCCTTAATCAGGGACATCGGTCCAGCATTGTCCCCTTTTGGGGTCTTGGGTTTTGGAGTTAAGGTGATGCTGGCCTCCAAGAACGAGCTTGGAAGTATTCCATCTCTTTCTATCTTTCGGAGCAGCTTTAGTAGCATAGGTAGTCTTTCTTCTTGAAGCGGTGGATAGAATTCCCCTGGGAAGCCATCTGGCCCTGGACTTTTGTGTCTTGGGAGGTTTGTGTGTTTGTTTATAGGTTTCTTTCTTATTGGAGGTCATTTTGCCAACATCGAGTGTAACTCCCCCAGTGTTCATCGCATCAAGTGCCCCCCTCTGTGCCCGTCACCCAGTCAACCCCGCCCCCCGCGTTCCTCCCTTTCTTCCACCCCTTGTTCATTTCCCAGGGTTAGGAGTCTCTCCTGTTCTGTCTCCTTTTCTGCCATCTCCCACTCATTTTTTTCTTCTTTCTCCTCTGTTCCCTTTCACTATTTTTTTCATACTCCCCAAAAGAACGAGACCATAGAATGTTTGTCCTTCGCCGACTGCCTTCTTTTTCTTTGACTCAGCCATAATACCCTCTGGTTCCATCCACATCGAAGCAAATGGTGGGTGTTTGTCGTTTCTGATGGCTGAGTAATCTTCCATCGTGTACAGAGACCACTCGCCCTCCTTATCCATTCATCTTTCGATGGGCACCGAGGCTCCTTCCGCAGTGTGGCTATCGTGGGCATTGCAACTCGAAACCTCAGGGTGCACGTGTCCCGGTGTTTCCCCGCATCTGTATCTTTGGGGTACATCTCCACCAGTGCACCCCCATGCTGGATCGCAGGGCAGATCCGTTGTTACCTCTCTGAGGCACCTGCACACGGTTTTCCAGGCGTGGCTGCATCAGGTCACATTCCCACCAGCAGTGCAAGAGGGTTCCCTTTTCGCCACATCCTCGCCGACCTTCGCTGTTTCCTATCTTGTTAACGTTCACCGCAGTCGCTGGTGTGTCAGGTGGGATCTCGTGGTGCTTTTGACCCATATCTCCCTGACGGCCAGTGATGCGGAGCATTGTCTCACGTGCTTGTCGGCCATGCCTAGTCTTCCTCTGTGACATTTCCATTCATGTCTCTTGCCCGTCGTCCGGATTGGATCGTTGGTCTCTTTGCTGTGGAGTTGCAGAAGTTCTTCAGAGATCTTGGATGCTGGCCCTTTACCTGACAGGGTCATTTGCACATGTCTTCTCCCACTCTGTGGGTTGGCTTTGAGTTTTGTCGGGTGTTTCTTTTGCTGTGTGGAACCTGCTCATCTTGGTGAAGTCCCAGGAATCCTTTTCTTCGCTCTTGTTTCTCTGGCCTTCGTGGCTGATGTCATTTCTACGAAGTTGCTGTGGCCCAGTTCAAGAAGGGTGTTGTTGCCTTTGTCCTGCCCTAGGATTTTGATGGACTCTTGTCTTGCAAAATTGAGATCCTTCATCCATTTTGAGTTTATCCTTGTGTATGGTGTGAGAGGAATGGTCCAGTTTCATTCTTCTGCGTGTGGCTGTCCAGTGTTCCCAGCAGCATTTATTGAAGAGACTGTCTTTTCTTTTTCCCCGTGCATGGTCTTTCCTGCCTGGCTGAATATTAGTTGCCCATAGAGTTGAGGGTCCACCTCTGGATGCTCTCTTCTGTTCCGTTGATCGGCGTGTCTGTTTTTGTGCCAGTATCCCACTGTCTTGCCCGTCACAGCTTCGTGGCACAACGTGAAATCCGGCATTGTGCTGCCCCCGCAGTGGTTTTCTTGGCGACTCTTCCCGTGGCCGTTCGGGGTCTTTTCGCATTCCACACCAGCCTTCAGAGGACTTGCTCCAGCTCTCTGAAGAGAGTCCGTGCTATTTCTGACAGGGATTGCATTAGTTGTGTATATTGCCCTGGGTCACGTTGACATTTTCCCCAATATCAATTCTTCCAACCCAGGAGCGTGGAACCCTTTTCCATCTCTTTGTGTCTTCCTCAGTTTCTTTCCGACGTGTTCCACAGTGTTTCAGGAAGCCACCCGGCCCTAGACTTTTGTGTCCTGGGAGGTCTTTGATGATGACTGCTTTAATTTCCTCCCTGGATATTGACCTGTTGGGGTTTTCTGTGTCTTCCTGTTCCGTTTTTGGTAGTTTGTGGTTTTCCGGAAATGCGTTCGTTTCTTCTCGATTGCCCAATTTATTGGCGTATAGCTGCTCAGGATGAGTTTTTCAGATCGCTTGTATTTCCTACGTGGTGGTGGTGATCTCTCCTTTCTCATTCGTGTTTTTGTTAATTGGAGTCTTTTCTCTCTTCTTTTAATAAGGCTGGCTTCATGGTTTTTCTCTCTCTTATTGGTTCTTTCAGAGGTCCACCACCTGGTTTTGTGGATGTGTTTCCTCAGTTCTTCTGCTCTCTATTTCATTGAGTTCTGCTCGAATTTTTATTAACCGTCGTCTTCTGCTGGGTGAAGGTTTCATTTGCTGGTCCTTCTCCAGCTCCTTTAGGTGCCAGGTTAGTTTTCGTATTTGAGTTCTTTCCAGTGTTTGGATTGATGCTTGTATTGCGATGTATTTCCCCTATTTGGGACCGCTTTTGCTGTATCCCAGAGATTCTGAACGGTTGGTTGTATCTTCGTTCTCATTGGTTTCCGTGAATTTTCTTAATTCTTCTCTGATGTCCTGGTTGACCCTTTCACCTTTTAGCAGGATGGTCCTTAACCTGCACGTGTTTGAAATCCTTGCAAACTTCTTGTGGTTGAGCTCTAGTTTCAGAGCATTATGGGCTGAAAATATGCAGGGGACGATCCCAAAGTTTTGGTATCGATTATGACCTGATTTGTGACCCAGTATGTGGTCTCTTCTGGACACAGTTCCACGTGCAATTGAGAAGAATGTGAATTCAGTTGCATTTGCATGTAAAGTTCTGTAAATATCTGTGAGATCCACCTGGTCCACTGTATCCTTTAGTGCTCTTGTTTCTTTGGAGATGCTGTGCCTGGAAAACCTGTCAATTGCAGAAAGCGCCGTATTCGAGTCTCCAAGTAAAAGGGTATTATTATCTAAGTATGTCTTAACTTTGCTTAGCGATTGATTGATATCCGTGGCAACTCCCACATTCAGGGCATAGATACCCACGATCGTTAGTTAGGTCGTCTTGTTGGATAGATCCCTTACGTACGATCTAGTCTAGTGATTGTGTGAGGTTTCCCACATAGAGTGTCATGTCCTCTGTGAAGAGTGAGAGTTTGACTTCTTTGCCGATCCGGATGCCTTTTTTTTTCCTGTTTCGGAATGTCGCTGGGAAAGCGAGGACCACTACTATTCTGCCGAATGAGAGTGCTGAGGGTGGACACCCTGTCGTGTTCCTGACCTTAAGGGAAAAGCTCCAGGTTTTTCCCAATGAAGAGCACGTTCCCTCTCTGGGTCGTTTGTACATGGGTTTTATGATAATTGAGGTTTTTTTCCCAGTATGCGTACCCAGCAGAAGGTTTTCATCATGAAAGGATGGTCTATTTGGTCAAATGCTTTTTCTGCATCTATTGAGAGAATCCTACGGTTCTCATCCTTTGTTTCATTAACGTGGAGAGGGAAGGAGAGACAGAACTGGAGGGATGGACAGACACAGGGAGGGGGACACAGACAGGGAGGGAGAGATAGGGATGGGGAGGGAGAGACAGCGAGATGGTGAGGGAGAGACCGAGACAAGGAGGAAGAATGAGGAAGGGAGGGAGAGAGCCAGACATGGAAGGAGAGTCAGAGAGACAGGGAGGGAGAGACAGAGACAGAGAGACACTGAGAGCCCGGGAGGGATACACTGAGAGACAGGGAGGAAGAGTCAGAGAGAAAGGGAGGGAGACTGAGACACAGAATGGGGAACACAGAGACAGGATGGAGAGAACGAGACGGAGTGAGAGACTGGGAGACACGAAGGGAGACACACAGAGACTGGCAGAGAGACAGAGACGCGAAGAGAGACAGAGACACAGGAAGGGAGAGTCGGCGAGACAGGGAGCGAGAGTCAGAGAGAGGGCGGGAGAGGAGACGGGGTGGGGGGCAGGGCGGGGACAGACTGAGATGGGGCAGCGGGGAGAGACAGACACAGACACAGGGAAGGAGAGTCAGAGAGACAGGGATGGAGAGACAGAGACAGCGAGGGAGATACAGAAAGACAGGCAGGGAGAGTCAGGGAAACAGGTAGGGAGACACCGAGAGCCTGGGAGGGAGAGACCGAGACACAGAGAGAAGGAGGGTGAGATCTAGACACCGTGGGAGAGACAGAGAGGGAGGGAGACCGAGAGACAGGGAGGGACAGACCCAGAGACAGGGAGGGAGAGACCGAGAGACAGGCAGGGGGAGACAGAGAGACAGGCAGGGGGAGACAGAGAGACAGGGAGTGAGAGCCAGAGCCAGGGAGGGAGACCGAGATACAGTGAGGGAGAGGCCGAGAGACAGGATGAGAGAGAGACAGGGATGGAGACACACAGACAGGGAGGGACAGATGGAGACGGGTGGCGAGAGACAGGGATGGAGAGACCGAGGCAGGGAAGGAGAGACAGAAGTGGAGGGATGGACAGAGACAGGGAGGGAGAGATAGATAGAGGTGGGCAGGGAGACGGAGAGAAAGCGAGGGGGAGACCGAGAGACAGGGAGGGAGAGAGAGATGGAGACAGGGAGGAGTGACTGAGACGACGGGGGTGAGAGATCGAGATGGGGGAGAGACACAGGACAGGGAAGGAAGGATCCAGAGACAGGGAGGGACAGACAGACCAAGAGACAGAGAGGGAGAGATGAGACAGAGGGGAGAGACCAAGGTGCAGGGAGGGAGACCGAGAGACAGGAGGGGAGAGTCAGAGACAGGGAGGGAGGAGACAGCGAGACAGAGACAGGATGGAGAGAATGAGACAGGGAGGGAGACAAGTGAGAGTCCGAGAGACAAGAAGGTAGGCACAGAGACAGGGAGAGAGAGACAGCGAGGGACAGGCCATGATAGGCAGTAAGAGAAGAAAGACTGGGAGGGACACAGAGACTGGGAGGGAGAGGGAGAGAGAGAGAGATGGGGGTGGGGGCAGAGGCAGAGAGACTGGGAGGGAGACAGGGCCAGACCGGGAGGGAGAGCGAGGGAGACAGTGAGGGAGAGACAGAGACCGGGACGGAGGGACAGGGATGGAGACACAGAGCCAGAGAGAGGCTCCGTGCCTCCGTGAGCAGGTGTCCCTCGGGACTGAGCCGGGGCGCAAGGCCTCGGCCCCGGCGCCCCGACTAGACTAGCGGGGGGAGGCAGAGGCGGTCTCGGGTCCCCTGTAGGCTCCGCGGAGGGCGGGCCTCTGTGTGGCAGGTCTGCGGGGGGCGTGGCGGGGGCGGGGCGGGAGCTTGCCCAGGCGCCTGAGCCCGAGCTTGACCTGAAGGGGGCCGGGGCGTGGCCGCAGGAGGAGCTGTGCGCAGATGCGGCGACCTGGGCACGGCAGGAGGTTGCGCGGCCGCGCCCCCAGTCCAGGCCCGCGGTTCCCCGCGGTTCCCCGCGGTTCCCCGCGGTTCCCCGCGCTCCGGGCTCGCGGCAGCGGCTCTGCAGGCCTCGGCCCCCGGCGCGCAGGTCAGCGTGGGCCCCGGGAGGCGTGACGGGCCCCGGGGTGGCTGTGCGAGAGGCATCTGGCCCTCGCTGGTGGCGCGGCGGGTGCCTGGGAGGGACCGGAGGGGGACAGTGAGTCTTGGGGGCCGCATGGAGGCGCCCCCGTGGCGAGCCCGGCGGACACCCTTTGGGCCGCCAGGGTGCCGGGCAGAGGGCTGCGCGGGGGAGGAGTGGTGGCACCTGTTCTCGGAGGGGGGCGGCGGCGGGGCCTCCTACGTGTCAGGTCAGGTCTCACAGGAGCGGCTCAGGGAGGGTGTGGGGCCCCTCCACCGGGGCTCGGGGAGGTGCCGCCGAACCCATCCGCGGCTGCTCAGAGGGGTTAGGATGCAGGCACCTTGCGATGTCAGGACAGGGCCTTGGGGCGGTGGCTTGAGGGCCTGGGCTGCTGGGCCCCCCCAGGCCCCCCAAGGCCCTTGGCTGTTCCTCCTCCCCCCACCCCCTCCCCGCTCTCAGGTCCCTCCCTAAGCTCCCCAGCCTGGCCGGCAGCATGCCCCCCTCCCCCTTGGTCCCTTTCAGGTGAATATGGCTACCTCTGAAATTGTTGAATTTTGAAATCGTTCCCCTTTCTGCACATCCTGTCCAGTATTTGTGGTTTCCTGTCTGGCCAATGTTCCCCATTCTCACCGGTGTAAGGTGGGATTTCGTTGTGCTTTTGACGTGTGTTTCCCTGATGGAAATAACAGTGATGCGGCGCATTTTCTCATGGGCTTGTCGGCCACGTCGACGTCTTGCTCTGTGCCATTTCGGTTCGTGTCTTTTGCCCATTTCCGGATTGGATGGTTGGTTTCTCTGCTGTTGAGTTGAATGGGTTCTTTAGAGATCGTGGATGCTGGCCCTTTACCCGACGGGTCATTTGCACGTAGCTTCTCCCATTCTGGAGGTTGTCTGTTGGTTTTGTTGAGTGTCTCTTTGGCTGTGCGGAAGCTTCTCATCCCGATGAAGTCCCAATAGTTCATCTTTGCTTTTGTTTCTCTGGCCTTTGTGGGTGTATCTTGCATGAAGTTGCTGTGGCCAAGTTCGGGAAGGGTGTTGCCTGTGATCTCCCCTAGGGTTTTGATGGAATCTCATCTCACATTTACATCTTTCATCCATTTTGAGTTTATCTTTGTGTCTGGTGTGAGACAGTGGTCCAGGTTCACTCCTCTGCATGTGGCTGTCCAGCATTCCCAGTGGCATTTATGGAAGAGACTTGTCTTTTTTTCCAGTGGATGGTCTCTCCTGCTTGGTCGAATATGTGGTCTTGACCACTGAGTGGAGGGTCCACTTCTGGATTCCTCTTCTGTTCCATTGATGGATGTGTCTGTTTTTGTGCCTGTACCACACTGTCTTGGTGAGCACAGCTTTGCAGTGCAACCTGAAATCCGGCATTGTACTGCCCCCCGCTGTGGTTTTCTTGGCTACTCTTCCTGTGGCCATTCGGGGTCCTTTCTGATTCCACACAAATCTTCAGATGATCTGTTCCAGCTCTCTGAAGAGAGTCCATGGTATTTTGATAGGGATTGCATTGTGTAAATTGCCCTGGGTCACGTTGACGTTTTCCCAGTATTCATTCTTCGGATCCATGAGCATGGAATAGTTTGCCATCTCTTTGTGTCTTCCTCAGTCTCTTTCAGACGTGTTCTGTCATTTTTCGGATAGAGATCCTTGACCTCTTTGGTTAGGTTTATTCCTAGGTAGCGCATGCTTTCGGGTGCCATCCCAAATGGGGTTGACTCCTTAATTTCTCTTTCTTCAGTCTCATCGTTAGCGTCTAGAAAGGCCACTGGTTTCTGGGCATTGATTTCGTACCCTGTCACACTGCCGAATTTGCTGTATGAGTTCTAGCAGTCTTGGGGTCGAGTCTTTTGGGTTTTCCAGGTGTATGGTATCATGTCATCTGTGAACAGGGAGAGTTTGACTTCTTCTAGGCCGATTTGAATGCCTTTTATTTCTTTTTGTTGCCTGATTGCTGAGGCTATGACGTCTAGTGTTATGTTGAATTGCAGTGATGAGAGTGGACATCCCTGTCTCGTTCCTGATCTTCTTCGGGGAAAGGCTCCCAGCATTTCCCCCTTGGGAATGATAATTTGCCGCGGGCTTTTCATAGATGGCTTTGAAGATGCTGAGGAATGTTCTCTCTATCCCTATACTCTGAAGCGTTTGGATCAGGAATGGATGCCGTATTTTGTCAAATGCTTTCTCTGCATCTATTGAGAGGATCATCTGGTTCTCGTTTTTTCTCTTGCAGATCTGATCAGTCACATGGAGTGTTTGACAAGTGTTGAACCAGCCTTGCATCCCGGGGATAAATGCTACCTGGTCACGGTGAGTAACTTCTCAATGTACCGTTGGATCCTATTGGGTCGTATATTGTTGAGAACGTTTGCATCCATGTTCATCGGAGACATTGGTCTATAACTCTCCTTTTTGGTCGGGTGGGGTCTTTGTCTGCTTTTGGACTTAAGGTGATGCTGGTCTCATAGAACGAGTTTGGAAGTATTCCATCTCCAGAAGCTTCAGCTGGCCTCACTGTAGTCTCTTTGGCAGGCTCTTGATTTGGTTCAGGATGTTGCTCAGTGGCAAAAGTCATTTGCTCCACTGAGGCAGGTGGCGGCTCCGGCATGTGCGGGAACCCGATAGCATGCACCTGGGCGTGCTCTTCCTCCAGGGTGGCCACGGGTACAGGTAGCTCTTGCATGTCGGAACAGTGAGTCAGAGGTGTTACCACCACATGCATTGGTTTGGTCTGAGCAGCTGGCTTCTCGGCTCGAGCCATGACCAGCTCAATCACCTCTGGCCCTGAAGCTTTAGCAGGCCCCAAGGTAGGAGCTGGGGCCAGTTGTTGAGGTGGTTCAGGATATTGCACAGGGGTGGACACTATTTGCTCCACTGAGACGAGTGGTTGCTCCGGCATGTGGCAGACCCTGATAGCATGCGCTGGGACATGATCTACTGCGAGGGTGGCCAAGATTGCACGTGGGTCCTCCTTGTTGGGAGAGTGAATCAGAGATTTGACCACCTCATGCATTGGCTTCAACTCAGCAGCTGGTATCTCTACTCTGGCCAAGCACTCAGCACCGACAGCCCTGCCCAGCTCGATCACCTCAGGCCCAGAAGCTTCATCAGGCCCCACCTTCAGAGCTGGGGTGGGCTGCTGACATGATGTTGCTCAGGGGCCAAAGCTGGTTGCTGCACTGAGGCAGGTGATTCCTTTGGCATGGCATGCCGGGGACATTGATAGTGGGCACCTGGGGGAGCTCTTGTTGCAGGGTGGCCAAGTGTGTAGGTGGCTCCTCCAGGTCGGGACAGTGAATCAGAGGTGTGACTGCCTTGTAAATTGACTTGGCCTCAGCAGCTAGCATCTCGGCTCGGGCCATGCACTCAGCACCAACTGCCATGCCCGGCTCAAACTGCTCAGGCCCATAAGTTTCAGCTTGCCCCAGTGTAGTAGCTCTGGCGGGCTCTTGATTTCGTTTAGGATGTTGCTCAGTGGCCGAGGTCGGTTGCTTCACTGAGGCAGGTGGCTGCTCTGTCATGTGGGGGATCCCGATAGCATGCCCCTTGGCATGCTCTTCCTCCAGGGTGGCCATGGGTACAGGTACTTTTTCACATTTGAAATACATTATTGCATATTTGCTTATGTTAAAAAAAAAAACTGTGTCCAAAACTTAAAGATTCTTATTTACTGATGCATTTAAATCTTTCTCATGATGATCTACGGCATTTAACATAGTAGTGAAATTGTTCGTATCTGTGCCTTCAGCAGCTTTTACTTCTGTACTTGTGGTGTTCCTGTTTATATCACTCGGATATCTTTTGAAAAACAATGACATACTTTAGAACCCTGAAGATTTCCCTGGTGTTTTTTTTTTTTTTTAGTGTCATACATTTCCATTTATTGGACCTACTGAATACATCAGTTAAATGTTTGCTTATTTTACATAAAGGGCCCATTTTCTTTTTTTTTTTTGAATTTTTAATTTTTTTTTTAAATTTTTATTTATTTATGATAGTCACAGAGAGAGAGAGAGAGAGAGAGAGAGAGAGGCAGAGACACAGGCAGAGGGAGAAGCAGGCTCCATGCACCGGGAGCCCGATGTGGGATTCGATCCCGGGTCTCCAGGATCGCGCCCTGGGCCAAAGGCAGGCGCCAAACCGCTGCGCCACCCAGGGATCCCCAGAATTTTTAATTTTTTATTGGAGTTCAATTTGTCCACATATAGCACAACACCCAGTGCTCATCCCGCCAAGTGCCCCCCTCATTGCCCATCACCCAGTCACCCACCCCCACCCACTTCCCCTTCCACTACCCCTTGTTTGTTTCCCAGAGTTAGGTGTCTCCTGTTTTGTCACCCTCACTGATACTTTCACTCATTTTCTCTCCTTTGCCTTTATTCCCTTTCACTAATTTTTATATTTCCCAAATGAATGAGACCATATAATGTCTGTCCTTTTCCGATTGACTGTTTTCACTCAGCATAATACCCGGGACAGCTGCACCCCAATGTTTATAGCAGCAATGTCCACAATAGCCAAACTGTGGAAGGAACCTCGGTGTCCATCGAAAGATGATGGATCAAGAAGCTGTGGTCTGGCGGGAAGTCATGGCGGCTCACCTAAAGAAACGAGTGTACGACGAATTCACTAAGGAGGTCCAGCAACAACAGGAGGAAATTGCAACCAAGAAACTGCGATTGACAAAACCAAGTAAATCTGCAGCACTCCACGTAGATCTGTGTAAAGCTCCCTTCCCAGCGGATGCTTTGCAGTATCTACTCCAGTTTGCCAGAAAGCCTGTTGAAGCAGAAAGTGTGGAAGGAGTAGTTAGGATTCTCTTGGAACATTATTATGGAGAATGATCCATCTGTGAGACTGAAAATTGCATCATTGTTGGGTTTATTATCAAAGACTGCAGGATTTTCACCAGACTGCATTATGGATGATGCCATTAACATCCTGCAGAATGAAAAGTCTCATCAAGTCCTTGCTCAACTGTTGGACAGCTTGCTTGCAACTGGCACCAGACTCCCAGAGAATCAAGCTATCCAGATGGGATTAGTTGATGTAGCCTGCAAGCACCTCACAGATACGTCTCATGGTGTAAGAAATAAGTGCCTGCAATTACTTGGCAATCTTGGCTCTTTGGAGAAAAGTGTCACAAAAGATGGAGAAGGCCTAGCTGTCAGAGATGTCCAGAAGATGATAGGGGATTACTTCAGTGACCAAGACCCACGTGTCAGAACAGCAGCTATAAAAGCCATGTTGCAGCTTCATGAGAGAGGACTGAAATTACACCAAGCAATTTATAATCAGGCCTGTAAATTGTTGTCTGATGACTATGAACAAGGGCGCAGTGCTGCAGTCCAACTTATCTGGGTTGTCAGTCAGCTCTATCCTGAAAGCGTTGTCCCCATTCCTTCTTCTAATGAAGAAATTCGCTTAGTTGGTGATGCATTTGGAAAAATTTGCCCCATGGTCAATGATGGCTCCTGGGTGGTTCGAGTTCAGGCTGCAAAGCTGTTGGGCTCAATGGAACAAGTCAGTTCTCATTTCCTGGAGCAAACACTCGACAAGAAGCTCATGTCCGATCTCAGGAGAAAATGCACTGCACATGAACATGCCAAGGAACTTTACAGGTCAGGAGAGTTTTCCAGTGGCAGAAAGTGAGGAGGTGATGCTCCCAAAGAAGAAATAGATACAGGAGCTGTGAACTTGATTGAGTCAGGAGCTTGTGGAGCCTTTGTTCAGGGATTGGAAGATGAGATGTATGAGGTCCTCATTGCTGCTGTGGAGGCTCTCTGCGTGCTGGCCCAATCTTCACCTTCTTTTGCGGAGAAGTGCCGCCCTGATTTCCTGGTTGACATGTTTAATGATGAAATTGAGGAAGTACATCTGCAGCCCATACACAGCATGAGAAAAATTTCTAATAATATCACTCTCCGAGAGGATCAGCTTGACACTGTCCTGGCTGTGTTAGAGGATTCATCCAGAGATATTCGAGAGGCTCTTCATGAACTTTTATGCTGTACTAATGTTTCGACTAAAGAAGGGATTCATCTTGCACTGGCGGAGCTGCTGAAAAATTTAACCAAGTACCCTACTGATAGGGACTCTATATGGAAGTGCTTGAAGTTTCTGGGAAGTCGGCATCCAACCCTGGTGCTTCCCTTGGTGCCAGAGCTCCTGAGCACCCATCCATTTTTTGACACAGCTGAACCAGACATGGATGAACCAGCTTACATTGCAGTTTTGGTTCTTATTTTTAATGCTGCTAAAACCTGTTCAACAATGCCAGCACTGTTCTCAGATCATACCTTCAGGCATTATGCCTACCTCTGAGACAGTCTTTCTCATCTTGTTCCTGCCTTAAGGTTACCAGGTAGAAAACTAGTGTCATCGGCCATTTCTCCCGGTATTGCGCCCCATGAGGACCCGTCCCATCAGTTCCTGCAGCAGAGCTCTGAAAGGGTGTACAGTCTTCAGAGCACCGGAACCCTCAGGGAACCCAGAAGCTGCTGGAGTTCACCATCCAGGATCTTCAAAAACGTGGAGAACTTCAGTCTGAACTAGCAGGAGTCGCTGCTAGGAGTTCTCGGCTACCTATCTTTGGTGTCAGCTTCTTCTCCTCAAGGCCTTGCAAGAAAAGCTCTGGAATGTGGCTGCCCCTTTATATTTGAAGCAGAGTGACTTGGCCTCCACAGCAGCAAAACAGATCATGGAAGAGACCTACCAAATGGAGTTCATGTACAGTGGTGTGGAGAATAAACAGGTGGTGATTATACATCACCTGAGGCTGCAGGCCAAAGCCTTGCAACTTATAGTAACAGCACGGACTACTCGAGGAGTTGACCCCTTATTTGGGATGTGTCAAAACTTTTTACAGGAAGTGGACTTTTTTCAGAGGTGTTTTATTGCGGATTTGCCCCACCTAAAGGACAGCTTTGTGGACAAACTTCTTGACCTTATGCCCCGACTCATGACATCCAAACCTGTGGAAGTGGTCAAAATTCTACGGACCATGCTGAGGCAGAGTACCTTCTTGCACCTCCCCCTTCCAGAGCAGATCCACACACTTCAGCCAGCATCATTGAGCCAGCAGGTGAGTCAGACAACCCCTTGCAGTTTACATCTGGATTGGTTGTGGCCCTGCATGTCGATGTGACCCTGGAAAATGTCCAGGACCCTCAGAGTGCTGTGAAGGTCCAGGTCTTCTATCCAGATGGCCAGGCTCAGATGATTCATCCTAAGCCGGCAGACTTGCAGAATCCTGGCCCAGGGCGCCACCGGCTTATCACTCAGGTGTACCCCTCCCATACTGCCTGGACAGAACCATGCCAGGTGGATGTGAGGCTGCTGCTGGCCTACAACTCCAATTCCCGCATTCCCAAATCCCCCTGGATTGACGGTGGCGAAGTGTCACCCCAGGTGGAAACCAGCATCGAGGGCACCATCCCCTTCAGCAAGTCTGTGAAAGTTTCCATAATGCCCAAACCTGCAAGGCGCTGAGTCACAAGCATTGTGTAGAGCTAAAGCTGAGAAAGACCTTCTTAGGTAGCAGAGTGAGCCCGAAGCCTAGAGCACTTCACCTGGAGCCGGCGTATGGGCATGAGCACCATCACCCTTATCGTCTCATCTGGTATCAAACACAAAATAAATTATTTTGCATTAAAAAAACAAAAACCTTCAAGTCCACACCTCTTCCTTCCCTGACTCCCCCCACCACCTCAATAAAGTTGAGAAAACAACAACAACAACAACAAGAATCTGTGGTCTATGATACAATGGAATATTACTCAGCCATTAGAAACGACAAATGCCATGAAAGGAGAGTGATGTTTGTCTACTTGTTGGGTTCATGTTGTTGTACGTGTGTGTGCAGCCAACCAGCAGTGCTCATTATGTACCAGATCATCTACTAAGAATAGTCTTTTACCCAAAACCAGGAAAGAGGAGAGAGAAAGAACTAGTTTTGAGAGCTTTTTGATTTGGAAAAAGCATTACAAAAATCACGATTTTCATTATACAGTAAGGGAGTAGCTTCCTTCATTCTCGTGAGGATTAACGATAGAGGGAGTCCTGTGAAATGAAGACCACTTTGTATTCCAATTTAATTTCTTGAATTTCTTAATTGTTTCCTTTTCTTTTTGGTTTTTACTGACATTCAAAAACTGAAAAACTTCTAGCTCATAACTTTGTTGCATTTCTAGGTCCTTGCAGCAACAAAAGGAGATTGTCATATTAGGACTAGAACTTTAAGTGAGTCCTAAAGTATTGGAAGAAAATTCTAAAATATACATTGAGGTTCTACAAGGAAAAGATTGAGTTTAAACAAAAGAGCCTGAGCTAATTCTTCCAGAAGGTTTGTTACTTTGAATTCAGAGCCCTTTTACAAGTATATTAGAAAAATAAGTAGTCCCACAGTATCAGTCGATTCATGTATAAATGAGAAGAGGGCTAACATTAATGAAACTACCTCTAAAGTAGTTGACTGCCAAGCTGATTGTTAAATTGGTTATTATGGAAACAGGAGAACCAACTCACACACTTAGAAATGAGGTCCCAGACTGGAAGCACTGGTAAATGTAGCTGCTCATAATCTAAGTTAAATAATTCCTTGACAATCTGAGTAGATCTATATCATCATGGTGGTCTTATATGTAATTTAGGGTGTTTAGTAGGAAATTATTGAATGGACTTCATGATTCTCTAGAGCTTATTTTTGAGAGGTGCTAGTGAATCAGGAGGGGAAAAAAATAAATGCTCAAAAAAGTCCTATTGCCATCTTACACATTTGGGGAAACTGTAAGAATATGTCCAAAGAATCTTGGTCTTCAATACTTTTATATACAGTAATAACTAACACCATAAAATAGCACTTATTTAGATAGAATTGATGGTAGACGTGGCAGTACTACATCCTTTTCTACAATGTCTGAGTGTTTGTAGTACTTAAGACCTTTCCATCAGGCATCAACATTAAATATTGAATACCTCTAGAAAGTGTGAAAATAATTTTGTCTTTGGAAGTAGTTAACGTGCAGTTTTTCCGTGTGTCCCATTGGACTTTTCTAGTGATGATTCTCCTAGGATGCTTTATCAGTAGGTGTCTGGATTTTATGGACTAAAAAGCTGATATTTTCTTTTATAATTGAAATCTGTAAATTATCTTTATACTTAATTTTCTATGTCCATTCATAGCAAAAAGTAAGCAAAATATCCCAAGACAAAGAATGATGGTTCCCCCCCACCAAACCTTGAGCATAACCGTTGAGGAACAAGAACTGTCGGAGATCTATGTGTGTGTATCTGTACATACATCCATGCATACATGGCAAGATTTAACAGAAATCACAATTCCGACATCATCTGTGGTTTATGTCACAGCTCTTCTCTGTCGTCAGCCTCTGTTTTTCTCTTTGGGCTTTCGTTGAAAAATACTCAGCCTCATATCTTTTGCTCTGAGACTTTAACTGTAATCCTTGAATTCTTAATTTCAGTTCAGAAACCCTAGTCGTAGAACTCATGAGTCTCCAGATTTCCATGACTGTCACCAAAAATTGAAAATCCTATAGGTTTGCCTTTTTTTTTTTAAACTAAAGACTTAAAAGCAAGAAAAGAAAAAAAAATGCTTCTTTCTGTCTTGACAAACATGAGGAAGAAACTGCAAACAGGAATACAGGTGGAAGCAACTCCTTCTGTAGCCTCCCCTTGTACTTTTAAAAGAGTTTTGTCATGGGGTTAATGATGGAGAAAGTTGACAACAGGCATTGTATATGTCTGCTGTTCGCAAACTGTATTGTGTGACCGTATTTTTTTCCCAGTCATTGAAAGGATTCTCCCAGTGTGATACCTCTTAATTTAAAGAAAAAAGTGTTTTTTTCTCCTGTAAAATAGTCATCATTTGGAACTGGAGGGTATTACGCTCAGTGAAGTAAGTCAATCGGAGAAGGGCAAACATTATAATGTCTCATTCTTTTGGGGCATATAAAAATAGTGAAAAGGAATAAAGGGGAAAGGAGAAAAAATGAGTGGGAAATATCAGAAAGGGAGACAGAACATGACAGACTCCTCACTCTGGAAAATGAACAAGGGGTGGAAGAAAAGGAGGTAGGGTGGGGGTGTGGGGTGACTGGGTGACGAACATTGAGGGGGACACTTGATGGGATGAGTGCTGGGTGTTATGCTATATGTTGGCAAACTGAACTCCAATAAAAAAATCATCATTATTTTATGACATTTATAAAATGCAGTAAAAGATAAGGAAACCATCCTGAGAGGCAGGATGCCTCTCTCATTTGGCCAGCTTTTTAACATGTTCTACTTATTTTCCTCCCTTATTATTTAAGGCTTTTTTGTATGTATGCACTGTCTTTTTTATTGGCTATATTTTTGAGGAAGAAGCTCTTCAATTTACAGGTGCTGTATATTTTATAGTCATAAATTCATTGATTTCTAGAAATACACATTTGCTTCCATGTATCCATTAGAGTGCAACAATCCTGAACTCCTAGGGATTTTTCACTGATGAAAGTTGTTTTTATACTTCCCTGTTGTATTGAAGCAGGTCTGAAGACCAGGAAGAAAGCTGACTAGTGATCTGAATTGCAAAATGTTGAGAACTAACCAGTGGGTTGTCATGGTGCCTAATGACTCTTGTGTGTGTGTGTGTGTGTGTGTGCCTAATGACTCTTAAGTACAAAGGAAGTTTATTAATTATTTGAAGTAAAGACAACACAGTCATTTGTAGGAGATCCTTAGCTAGAAAGTTTTAATATTCTTTGAAGAAATCAATACAACCAAACCTTAGAAAGTTTTAGAAGTTACCAAAAAATCAAAACCTGAGCTGCAAAAAAGAAAAGTCATGTATCTGAGGTGACAAACGTAAGGGAAGCAAGCAAGTGCAGGAAAGCTGGAAGCTCTCGATTGGTTGTGGCCACAGAGAGTTTGGACAAGACAGCAGGATGTGCCACTTTTGTTTTGTAGGGAAGTGTCATTTGTGACCGTCATATTTGTAAATAGGTTTTCCGTTGGTTTTGGCGGCAACAATGTTTGCCACTCCTCTGGTCTAACTGGACCGAGACATCCCTCACTTCTATTACCGCTAGTCCATGTGTGCAGTGCTGTTGGTTGGCTTTGGAAATGTGAACTTTGTGGATAAAACAGGGAAGTTTCTCTGGCATCGAGTGGCACACAAGGCTCTGTAGGGATGGTGTGTGTGCATGCGTGCGCATGAGATACTCTCATAACAGGAAATATACAGTACTCAATTTCATCAACAGTAGCTCAAATTTAGTTACTGAAACAGGTTTCAATGAACATTGTATTCTCTGCTTCAGGTTTTTGTAGAAGTGACAAAATTGGACAGTGTAATACCGTAAAGAACTACAAATTCACTAGAATATAGCTGACCTCCCCGCAACGTGGGGATTAGGGGTCCCGACAGCATCCCCCAGCACAGCTGAAAATCCACGTATAATTTTTGATTCTGCCAAAACTTGACTGTTAGTTAGTAGCCCACTGTTGATTGGAACCTTACCGATGATATAACCAGTAGATTAATATGTATCTTACAATGAAGTGAGCTAGGGAAAAGAAAATGTTATTTTTTTTTTTAATTTTTATTTATTTATGATAGTCACAGAGAGAGAGAGAGGCAGAGACACAGGCAGAGGGAGAAGCAGGCTCCATGCACCGGGAGCCCGACGTGGGATTCGATCCCGGGTCTCCAGGATCGCGCCCTGGGCCAAAGGCAGGCGCCAAACCGCTGCGCCACCCAGGGATCCCCAAGAAAATGTTATTAAAATCATAAGGAAGAGGGGCGCCTGGGTGGTGCAGCCATTGGGCTCCTGGGCGATGCCGTCAGTTAAGTGCCTGACTCTTGGATTTGGCTCAGCTCATGATCTCATGGTCTCTGGATCAAGCCCTGCATCGGGACTCATGCTCAGCAGTGAGTCTACTTGGAATTCTCTCCCTCTGCCCCTCCAACTCGTGTACACACTCTTTCTCATTCTCTCTTAAATGACTAAATCTTTAAAAAAAGAAAATCATGGGAGTAAAGACATCTATGGTGCTGTACTGTATAAAGAAGTGGACCCATACAATGCAAACACATGTTGTTCAAGTAACAACTGTACTCTTACTATATATATATCCCACTTATTAAACTGTGATCATTAGACAGTCATCAGCAGTTGTCCCTAAGGCTAATGAGCTTTTTTTTCTCTCTCTCTCCTACTCCTAGTCTGCAGAACAGGAATGCTGCCCCTCTCTACTGCATTAGCAGGAAAAGATCTCTGAGGGCAATTTAGAAGACCTGGTGTCTGTTTCCACGATTGCCCTTTCCAAGCTGGGTCACCTTTCCTCACTCCATGGGGCCTTTGTTCTGTTATGTGTGCTTGAATAGCAGACAGTCGTCAACCAGTCTCATACAGTATAATCTAGTTGGAAATCTCTGAGCGCAGGACTTACACGACAGCCACCCCGCCCCGGATCCCCTGCCCTGCGTGCCCGCTCTTCGTGGTGCTCGCCACCTTGTGACATGTTACAGATTTATTCAGTCATTGTCTCTTCCACCTGCGGAGGAAGACCAAACCCTGTGGATGGGGGCAGTCGCCTGATGTGTTTTGCCCATCGCTGTGTCATCAGCGCCTGCGTCAGAGCGTGTCGGAAACCACATGAAGCTCGTGGTGAATGTTTCTGGAATGAGTTAGTTATTAGGATCCAAACTGTATTTCTGGGTAATAATTTAGAGATCACTAAAAACTAAGTTCCTATGATAAGGGTTTTAGGTGTCTGCCAGTCGGCTTTATGACGTTCTTTGGTTTGCATGAAAAACTCTATTCCTCCTACAGGATAGAATTCGAAGAGCAATTTATATTTAGAAGATGTTTATAATAAGCCTTATGGGCCCAGTTTATCGCAGTGATCTCTTGTTATTCAAATGCTATATTTTCTCTAATGTAGATTGTACGGTTGTGCCTGGGAGGCATGTGCACTGCATGAAAGTAGGATCTGTGAGGCCCTCTAGCCATCATCACACCATATGGCTATTCCTGTAGATACTTACTTAAACCACAAAATATTTGCACATTGCTTTCTTTCTTAGCAAGTAGAAAATATACATGATAATAAAAATGTTACCTGATAGAAGAAATTTAATTTATTCATTTCACAGTTAAGAGTCTGACAATGAGAGATCTGTCCTAAATGGCTACCTACTTATGCATCATGCTTATTATATGTGTCAGATTGAAATATTTCCCATAATCCTGGTAAGTTGAGGAGTAAGGCCCACCTGAGCACGACCCGAACGCAAGGGCACGAGGCTTTGCACGAGGCGTGGTGCATGGCAATTGGTCTTTTCTGTTTATAGTCACTCCGGGGTGGGGGCCGGGTCTGGAGTGAGATCATCTCCTGTCCTGCCTTCCGTGCTGTTTGTAGGTGGACACCTCCCACATTTGTCATTCTCCCACTGAATTGTATATCCAACTACTCATGTAACCTCTCCTCCAGTTTCTGCAAATAAACATGATCTCACCACACATACTCCTCTGTATTCTTCACCCCTGTGACTTGACTGCAAGGCTGTCTTCCCAGTTACTCAGCCTCCAGACCTCAGAGTTGTCTTTAATTCCTTGCTGTCTTTCAAACCCCCATCCAGTGCATCAGAAAAAAAAAACCTTTTATCTTGACCTTCAATATAGATCCAGAATCCAGCTGTTTTCTATTATCTCCACTGCTAGATACTAATTCAAGTGACCATCTTCTCTTGCCTGAATTCTTCAGAAGCCTTTTGTGGGGTTTTCCTGCCTTTCCCCATGCCCCGCTGTGAGATTCTACATGGAGCAGCCATCTCGATCCACTTAAAGCAAAAGTAAGATCCTATAACTCTTCTGAAACCATTTGAAGGCTCATTCAGCTCAGTCACTGTAAAAGCCAAAGTGGGGATGGTGGTCAAAAGGCCTACGTGATCTGTCTGCCCTTCCTTGTCTCTTTTATCACAACCTCTATGTCTGCCTTCCTGACCACTCTGCATCTTCCTTTACTGTTTCTCAGAAACCCATACAAGTTCCCACTCTTGGACTCATTCTAGCTCATTCCCTTGCCTAGAAAATTCTTTGACTTGAATTTCTCTTAGAGAGCCTTCACTTGCTTCAAGTCTTTTCCCAGAGGTAAACTGTTCATGAAGGCCTACATTGATCATTTATTCTAACTGTAAATCCCATCTCGCTGGCACCCCTCATTTCCGTTGTCCTGCTCCATTTTTTCTTTGCTACATGTCTCTTTCTAAAATGCGATGTGATGTTTTGTATTCGTTGCTAATTACTGGTTTCCCACTCTAGAAGCTTCACCAGAGCAGGCACTTTTGCATCTCTTTGTCTCTGCTGTACCCAATGAGGTGAAGACCATGCTTTACACAAGATAATAGCTTATTGAATAATTGAACAAATAAACTATGAGATACAGAATTTCCACTCACTCATTGGACAGATATATTGAGTGCCAATGATTGTAGTCCCTGTACCAGGCATTGCCATACAGTAGAAAGCAAAAGACCCATGTTCCCATGGAGCTTTCTCACGGCCTACTCAGAGGACAGTCACTTTAGAAATATTCATACTGACAAGTGCCTACAAGAAACGTGGGAAAGGTGCTATGAAAGAAAATGACAATGACCATAAAATATCATAATGGAGAGAACTAGCTCTTAAATTAGAGGTTCAGGGAAGACCCCGTTAAAGAAGTAACATATGTGATGAACGTTGTAAGGCTAAGGCTAAGTTCCTACATAGGAAATCTTAATAGCCATTGAGATGTTGAAGAATGTAAAAAAAATATTGATGGGAGTCTCCAAGATTGAGAAAGATTGAAAAAATGGTCAGGGAAGGTGGAACATAATGAATAGATAGATAGGAGAGCAGCATTAGATGTGACTAAAGTCAGCATGGACTAGATCACACCAGGATTTATTGGCTCAGAGGGTTTTGATTTCATCCAAGGTACAAAGAGAAGACTTTGAAGAGAACTAATAAGCAAAGTAACAACATAATGATGTTTGGGGCTTTCACTATTAGGCTACCTGTTGTGGGTTTGGGAACGATTCAGAAAAGAACAGAGTTAGGGACACCTGGTGTGGGGGGGATCAGTCGGTTGAGCCTTTGCCTTTCGGCTCAGGTCAGGATCCCTGCCCAGTGGGGCATCTGCTTCTCCCTCTCCCTCTGCCTCTCCCCGCTCCGACTCATGCACTCTCTCTCATGGTCTCTCTCAAAGAGGTAAAAGTCATCTTTAAAAAATCGAAAAGACTTGAGTTACAAGTGGGAAGGCTAGCCAGAATGCAATGATATTAGTTCTAGTGAGAGATGACAATGGGACATATAAATGTGACCTGGGTGCTGAATATAGAGAAGAAAATAATAAGATGGATGTAAAGTATATTTTAAATTAGAACGGTCATGGGTTAGATGTAGAAACAGATATGGCTGCCTGGTTTCAGTCATCAGCAAATGGATGGATACAGGTAGATAGAAATGTTGGGGTGAGAAACAGATAATAACATAATGAATCATTGACCACCTTTGTAGGGAGATGGGGATTAGGAAGCAGATGATCGGGATCCCTGGGTGGCTAAGCGGTTTGGTGCCTGCCTTTGTCCCAGGGCACGATCCTGGAGTCCCGGGATCGAGTCCCACGTCAGGCTCCCAGCATGAAGCCTGCTTCTCCCTCCTCCTGTGTCTCTGTCTCTCTCTTTCTCTCTCTATATCTATCATGAATAAATAAATCTTTTTAAAAAAAGGAGATGATAAAAAAAATTAAGTCCATTGTTTGAGTTTAATCGGGTTCATTTTGATGATCATCCCATATTTTATACATGTTGTCCCATATTGTCCCAGAAGGCTCTGAAAGAGTGCCTGAGTCTCACAGTTTTGCGTGGAATGAACAACAGGCTAGACACTTCAGGCACGGAAAGCTTGTGAGATGGTGTGTAATATCCATCATCCTGAGTATCTCTTTTCATCCTCACACCAGTAAATGTCGAGTCCGTCTTCCTCAGTTCTCGTCTTCAGGGTCTCGGCTTGGAAAAATCTCCACCTGCTCCTCCTTTGTTTTGACTTTTGGTTGTGATTTTTTTTTTTTGAGTCTGGGTAGACCAGATGGGACCAGGTGAGGAGCAAGGATTTGGCCTACAGCAAAGCTTGGGAAGGAATGTAAATATCGTGAGCCCCGAGAGAACAAAGCCCACAGCAGAATGTCCATGTGAATGAATCACCGACACGGCAAGCCTGGACACAGGACAGGGTAGGTATTCTAGGGGTCCAAACTTGGCAGGGGACACAATGAGAAATGGGGAAAGCATGCAGCTGCAAAAGGTGTCCCCATAACAGGACAGCCACAGGCAGAGGTGGTATTCAAGAGTTCAGATAAAGGGTGGCACCTCATTGTTTTGGAGAAACACACTGAGAATGCAGTTTGGGAAGCTAGGATTGTTAAGAGGCCCATGTGATGGAACAATCAGAATATCCTTGCAGAGCAGTTTCATCACTAGTGTTCAGTGCCCTTCTTGAATTCCTGGGTGAGACCAACACGTGCACCAGATGAAGCCGAGCCAAGCCCGAGGCAGTGACGTGTACAGACTGTCGATTATGGTATAGAATGATTGCTCCGGTGAGCCTTCACTCACATCTACTCCTGGGTCGAGCAGTTTCTTGTTGCCTCTGCTGCATTGTTAAGTTTGACACCCCATGGACTGGTGGTCTCATCATCGTCTCTTAGAGTTCGAAGACTCAGCCAAATGAATAGGTAACATCCTACTTGCTCTTCTCTTACTTTTAATCATAGTAGTTGCCTAAAAGGGTGACTCATGTATTCAAGGCCTTGAGGAGTCATTAGTGAGAAATTGAAACAAATGTGAAGATCCAGAAAGACCGTACCTTTCTGCTTCAAATTCCACGTGTCTGTTTCTCATTGACTTTGCGTGCTATCAAATCACAATGACTGAGGCTCCCCGGAACCATTGAGAAAAGTATCGTGTGTCATCTAAGCTGGGATGTATTTAAAACACTGCATTATCACTTTGCTAAATAAGATCTGTTTTTTTTTTCCACGTCTGAAGCTAGATGTGGTCAGATTCATCTACAAATTCCAAAGAACATTGCCTAATACCAGATACCATGAGCCTGTTTCAAAGCCAAGAGTGAATGATGTCTGGAATTTATGTCCCTGCCAGTTTCACACATATTGAAATGATATAGTTCCTAACAACATAGAGATTAGCTGTCACAGTCTTTAAGTGGCAGTTTGGTACAAAAGGACCATGGTTTTTGTCAGGTTTAATCTGATTGGTAGTGAACTGGAAGAGAGAGGCCAGGCAAAAGTTGGTGGAAACAGGCTTTTATTTTTATTTATTTATTTTGTTTGAAACAGGCTTTTAATGGGATGCGCTCCCTGGCTAGGTTCTGAGGCCCGCAGGGGAGAGAGAGCGAGGGGGGGAGTCACACCCAAGCAAACTGCAGGGGGGGTCTATAAAGAGTTTTCCTCTGGAAGATGGGGGCGGGGCGGCATTCCAATTAGGGCAAGGGTTACAGGTCTTTGGGTGCTCAGTTAGGGTAGGGCCGCAAGGCGGCCTTATTGGGAGGTTGCTGGCCTGGGGTCAGCCATTTTGAGGTCCCCAGTCTCCCCAGCCCAACATTCAGATCTTTTTGTTATGTTATAATGGGGCGATGATTCAGATCCGGCTGCTTCCTGCTGATTTAGGGGCGTCGTGGTGCCTGTCGGAGGTGGGCAGGCCAGCGTAGGGGTGTAAAACAAGTTGGTTGACTGATAACCGAGATCTTTCGCGGATTCCTTCCTTGATGATTCAGAGAGAGCAAGGGACCACCATTAATAGTATGCCAATGATTAGGAGTGGGCTTAGAGAGAGGAGGAGCCATATGGTTAGTGGGGTCTGCCACCATTGGGGTGTAGTTGGGTCGACAGGGTGATACCGTTTTTGGAGAGACTCACGAACTTTGGCGAGGACGTGGAGATTGCTTTCAACTACACCTGTTTCGTTGATGTAGTAGTAGCAATCTTCATTGAGACACATACAAGTTCCTCCTTTCTTGGCCGTGAGGAGGTCCAAGACACGTCGGTTCTGAAGAGCTACCTGGGCCACCGGGTTTATTTGGCGTTGTCGGGAAGCAAAAGACTCTGCCAAAGCCTCGATAGCCATTTGAAGCCTCTCGGATAGGTCCCTGGAGGAATCTACAGAGTAGAATAAGGGCCCCTTACCCAGTGGTCACCAGGGTTGAGGCCAGGGAGACCCTGACAACCAGTGGGAGAAAGATCACTCGTTTCTGCTTTTCCAGGGGGCTGATGAGGAGGGCTACTTCTGCCTGACTATAGATAGTTAATCGCGGAACTAGGGAGACAGTCAGGAGCGAGGCAGAGGTATTGAGAGATTGAGATAGGGTGCCATGGCACCAAAAGAATCAGGCAATAGCAGCATGATGAGAGGTGACGTTTGACCGGGTGACGTTGCACAGGGATGAGTTAGGGGCAGAATAACAGAAGGGGAATTGATGGTTGAGAGGGTCAGTAAATAGGGCAACATTAGTGAGAGAGGGATGAGGCAGGCACTGGAGGTGTGGGTGCGGGGCTGGTGCAGCTGAATGCACTTGGGGAGGGGAATGGCCACAAGGGGAGTTTTGCCTAAAGCGGCACAGATAAAACAGTGGGACAGATTGCCCATGCAGGAAAGGCTGGCGAGGGAAGTGCCTTGTTGGATAAGTTTTATCCAGGAGAAGGGGCCCTGGTCCTGAGTTGGGTTAGCCTGTAGGTGGGTGCTCCTGGAGTAGGGGTGACTGAATCCACATGGGCCCACAGGAGGGCTCTTAGAAGAGTTAGGGAAGGTAGGTAAGTAAGATAGGAGAGGAGGAGGTGATGATGGAAGATTTTAAGTGAGCAGGAAGGGCCACCCCGTAGAGAAGCTCAAAGGGACTTAGGCCCGATGGCCCTCTAGGGGTGGCTCTGAGCCTTGTTAAAGCCAGCGGGAGGAGGGTTGGCCTGGACAGGTGGAGTTTCAAGGGTAAGTTTGGTGAGATGTTCTTTGAGAAGGCCGTTGGCCCACTCTACCTTACCCGAAGACTGGGGGTGATATGGGATATGGAGTTTCCAGGTAATATTTAGGCTCTCGGAGTCTTGCCGGGTGATGCTGGAGATGAAAGCCGGGCTGTTGTCAGATTGTAGGATCTCCAGGAGGCTGAATCTCAGAATGATCTGTTCGATGAGTATGGTGGCCACCACATCCGCCATCTCCCGAGCTGTGGGAAAAGCCTCTATCCAGCCTGTAAAGGTGTCCACTAAGGTTAATAGGTAGCGAAAGGATTTATGGCGCGGCATGTGGGAAAAGTCAAGCTGCCAGTCCTTGCCAGGTTGGTAGCCATGGAGCTGGTGATTGGGTCCTGGCCTGCGAATTCCCCCTTGAGCATTTACAGTGGAGCAGGTTTTGTAAGACTAACGCACCTCTCCAATTACCTTTTGGAGATGTGGATAGTGGAATCCTGGGAACTGGTGTAAGGCCTTGGGACCAATGTGTAGGGATTGACGTATGTCTGAAATGATCACAGGAGCTAAATGGTTTGGAAGAGCGAGTTTCTTTTGAATGAAGATCCAGTCTTTCTCCCCGGCTATTCTTCCCATCTTTTTTAGTGTGTGAGTTTCCTCATCTGTGTAAGAGGGGGAATGTGGTGTGTTGAGGAAGAGGAGGGGAGCTGATGAGGAGCCTAAGGCAGTGGCTTGGGCAGTTGAGTCAGCTTTGTTGTTGGCCCAGGACACCGGGTCCATGGAGGATTGATGTCCATGGCAGTGGACAATGGCTACTTCAGTGGGAAGGCTGAGGGCCTCTAGTAGTTTTGAAATGAGGGGCCCATAGATTATGGGGCTTCCCTTGGTTGTAAGAAACCTTTGCTCTTGCCAGAGGACAGAATGTGTATGTGTGATGATGGAGGCACATTTGGAGTCCGTGTATATGGTAGCTCATTGCCCTTTGGACAGGCGAAGAGCCCTGGTGAGGGCTCTAAGTTCTGCCTTCCGAGAGCTTGTCCCGAGGAGGGGGGAACTGCCTCTAGGATGGCATCTAGGGTAACGATGGCCTATGCTGCGTGTCTCTGGCCACAAAGAGAATTTGGTCAGGGTTAGGGAAGGGCTGATTCTAAAGTCCTGGATGTGGAGGGGGCAGCTCTTCCAGGAGTTGAGAGCAGGAATGGGAGGGTTCTGGGTTAGTAGAGGGGGTAAGTAGGAGGGTAGCCGGACTTAGCCGAGGAGAAGCTGATAGATAGATGTCAGGATTTTCGACGAAAAGGAGCTGGGCAGGAAGGGATTCTAAGGAAGGAGTGTGAGGAGGAGAACCCATCCAGGCTGCAAGAGAGGAGTGGGGCAGTCCGTGGAATAGAGGAGGTGCCATCAGTTCCCATCACGGCTACTGGAGAGGGGAAGCTGGCCCCCGAGTAGGAAGGCACAATGGAGTCAGTCGCCCCCGTGCCCAACAGGAAAGAGATGGGCTTCCCTGCTACCTGGAGCAGGACCCTGGGCTTGGCCTGGCTTAGGGGGTGTCTGAGTCTGGGCCCCGTCAGTCATCATCCAATCCGAGTAGTTGAAAGGCTGGACTTCCCGGCTCAGGGTTTCCTCTGTGTGGAGGCGCCAAGGATCCCCCGAGACCCAGCAGGCGGATTTCCAGTGGCGCATCGTTCCACATTGAGGGAATTGCCGCGTTGGCTCCTTGGGATTGGGACATTGACGGGCCCATTGTCCCTCGGTGCCACATCTGAAGCAAGCCCCAGGTGGGATTCGGTTGGTTCCCCCTTTCTGCGGGCTCCCACCGACGCTTGGGTCTGGAGTTGGACCTTCTGCTGGAGCCTGGCCTGCCTCTTAAGTTCAGCCACTTCCTCTCGGGTGTTAAGGACTTTAAATGCCATTTTCACCAGGTCGGGAATGGGAGTTTGAGGACCCTCCTTGGTCTTCTTTAGTTTTCTATGGATATCGGAGGAGGACTGATAAACCACTGCAGTGGTAATCCATTTTAGCGCATCTGTAAGGACCAGTAGGGGGGATTGAGGTGAGACTCTGGAACAGTCTGCGTGGGGAGGGGAAAAACCTGACTCATGATGCTGGGAGTGGCACGCACACGGAGATTTTCTTACCCTTTAAGTTTCATGGCAGAAGTCTCTCTTTTTATTCAGGTCTGATTCATAAAACACAAACCAGTACATAAATTTCTCATGAGAAACTTTGCATGAAGTGGTACAAAGAAAGAGGTCTTACAGGTGTTTCTTCCACAAGTTCTGAAGTTCTGCGTTTTCAAGTGTGACCTTTGGTGGTTGATTTTTCTTTTGTTTTCCTTATGAGGAGAACATTTTTAAAGGAGACTGCATGATTCAGAGCTGTTTTATGAAAGTTCCTTAAGAACGAAAAAATGAAAAGAAGGAAACCATTTCCTGTAGCTTCACTCTGAGGGACACAACCCCTCTGTCTCTGGCTTGTGACGCTTCCACGGCACACTCCTGCAAGGATGGGAGCTTGCTGTCTTCTCGCTGGTCTGGGGCGGGATTAGGGATGACCCACGGTTGAATCTGACAGCGGGAAAGCTCTCGTAAGCCCTGGTTTTAATCTGGTTCTGAGTTCAACTGTGGAGTCGTACCGAAACCCAGGTTTTGTTCTCAGCTTTGTTCTGGGGGTTCACTAGCTCATGACAGAGGTCAGGAACTGGGTGAGCAGTAAGGAAGCCGTCTCTGTTGGAAGAAAAGCGTCTTTACGATCTCCTATCTATGGGCTCATTTTCTAACTTACGAAGCACCGTCAGGAAGTCTTGTGGGCTCTCAACCTTAATTCCGTTTTTACGTAAGAACGACTTTTGCTCTGAACTCCCAGAAGAATAACAGGACGTTTGGAATTTCTGTTTAGATTTGCATAGTGTTGCTGCTTTAAAAGCAATTTTTAGTCCTTTACTTGGCCTAATGGTTTTCTATTTTTTCTTACATATGCAAATGAATTACAATATAGGAATGCAGTTGACATCCAATCATAATGATCATTTGTTAGTTAAAGGCTATTTCAGTCTATAACACTTTGATCCCTAGGAATTTAGCTGTGGTTTTATGAGTTTTCCCGTATGATTGCCCACAAATTTTTATGTTGACTAAAATTGTAAGTGGTTTAAACTGTTCAAACAAATTACTTAGCAATTAAACCCCCAGCAAAATTGTAATTCATTTTAAATTAAGCACAGAGATTTGGTGCTCTTTCTGAGCAAAACAACGGGACATAACGGTGAAATATGGAAATTCGGTATTTTGCGTGAACTGTTTCCGACAGGACAAAAACATTCCCAGCACTGGGCATAGCAAAGCCTTCCACTAATGTGAATTAATTTTGTAGCAAAGGATCACTTGGGAGGATTCCTGCTTTTGAGTTTTATCCAGGTTTCATTCTTTGAAGCACCCTTTCCATAAACTTGTGTTTTATTCCTAATTTGTCGTACTTCACCTTTTGATATTTAAACAACTCACATGCAGCTAACCGAAGTCACGGTAGTATTCGCTTCTATATCAGGTTATCACCTGCTATGTTGAGAATTGCAAAGCCAGAGCACATTACAAAGAGTCAGTTGGACTTTGATACCCAAAATTGCATTTACGAGGTTCACACTCCTTTGTGTTTCACCAGATAGAGACAGCAACAGTGTTCTCATATAATGTGTGCTTCAGCCTCTGTGCCAGAACTTATAGTGTCTGGATTTTAATATGTGTGTTGATCTGTTAACCAAAGTTGTTTTGTTTTGTTTTGTTTTGTTTTGTTTTTTGTCCACAGAGGCATGGACACCTGCTTCTGGTGAGTCTTTATGCTGAATATACATACTCAGTTGTCGGTATGTATGTATGTCACTTTGAGGTTCTCTCTCATCAGTGTTACCATTCTTGACAAAAAAAAGTCTTTGTGTTTGATATCCTTTCTCGTTTGTTAGCCAGGGTCTACCAAAACCATTACTTTTTGGTGACACTTCAGTTTTGGCCCAGAATGTCACAGTCTGTATTGAATCTCTCATTTCATTGATCCCTCATGGTTTTTTTTTCTTTAATTTTTATTTATTTATGATAGTTACAGAGAGAGAGAGAGGCAGAGACACAGGCAGAGGGAGAAGCAGGCTCCATGCACCGGGAGCCCGATGTGGGACTCGATCCCGGGTCTCCAGGATCGCGCCCTGGGCCAAAGGCAGGCGCTAAACCGCTGCGCCACCCAGGGATCCCTCCCTCATGGTTTTTAATTAACTTTAGCAGCATTCGAAGATTTTCTTTCACTAAGGGGAGTCAGAGGAATCAGAGTCTTTCTCTACATTTTTAAAGTCATTCCATAAAAATATTCCTGTGACGTAACCTGAACTCAAAATGCATTTCATCAAAAGGGAGAATTAATCCAGTTTGATGAGCAAGTTCTGAATTCGATATGCTTTGTTTAATACTTGGTCCCGGTGCTACGCGTACCATCTTTCTGTTGTAGTTTTGTGTTCCCGTGCTAATTTTGCATATGTCCTTGCTCAGGAGTCTGGGGATTAGACTGCATTCTATCCCTGTTTATGTCAGCTGGTATTTTCATTATTTTCATCTTGCTTGCTTTCAGATTTTCCCCTCCTTCCCCAACTTTTCCAATTGTTGAGGTCTTTTATTTTTTTTCTTGCCTGCTTTCTGGGAATTTTGTTTAAGGGAAATGAACCTCTTGCTTCTTACAGTTTATGTTTTCCTAGCCATCTTATGGCCTTCCTCATTACTTAATTTTTTTAGGAAGATGAGCAGTTCAAAAAACACAACGTGAATATATGTTTTTGTTACTGTGATAGGGAAAAATCTTTATCATTTCTTGTCAAAAGCATTCTTCAACCCAGAGCATTTTACATACTAAAATGAATCTGTTGCCTATACGGAATGGAAGCCTAGTGTAGCAGTGAATGTTTCCCTCACAAATACAGTTTTTTATTGATTGCTAGCCATTTTGATTTCATTTATTAATGACTTTGTCACTGATCAGAAAACTCTGACATAGTATTTCTGTTTACTACTTTGGGAAAAGAATAATTAGGACCATTATTCATAACTCCAATATAGCTTGTTAATTTTCAAGTTCATCGTACCAGAATATGCGCATGCGTGTGTGTTTGCAATGGTATTGATGTTTCAGCGTGTCTTCCTAAAAATTCACAATGTCTGTAGATAGATAGCTATTTCAACATTTTGTGAGGTCTTAGTTTTCTTTGTTCTTTTATTAAAATAACAGCAAGTAAATAGCCCATACTTTTGGTTGTGTCCTATAAGAATTTCTGCTTGGAATACTTGGAAAGAATAATGCTAGTGTTATATGAATTTTGTCTTAATCATCAATTATCAATTATTTTTTATCTATTTTTATCTTGAGTATGATAAATGATCATGGAGTCAAAAACTGTTTAGTTTAAACATAAAATGTTCTTCGGTCGATAGTTTATGAGATTCATTTCATAGAACTGTCTTTATGTTTCCATTTTGTGCTCAGTGTCCTTTTGTAGAAATCCAGATTGACTACTTTACACTGTGCATATATTTAGAGCATCATAAATGTGGGCCATCAAAATGATAATTTCATGGTATCGGTGAAACTCTGGATAGAATTTTCTTTCCTATCATCTATCAGAGTTTTAATTTGTTAACTTTACATGTCCTAAGTGTACTCAGTTATATCCTGAACCTGAAAGGTCGTTGAATATATGACACCTATAAGTACATACCTATCAAAACTGTAATTAAGATGCATTTTGCCATTTTGACCAAAATGTCATAACAGCAGAGGCATGCCTAAGTCTCTTAGTGGGTTTGTGCTTGATGTCATTGAGAGCAGTATAGTCGAGAATAACCCACTACTGGTCCCTGAGCCTCACATGAAAACACGTTCTGTACCAGAGGGTGGAGTACCTTTCACTTCTTCTCGATACCTCTTTTATTTTTTTAAAGATTTTTATTTATTTATTTATTCATAGAGACAGAGACAGAGAGAGAGAGAGAGAGAGGCAGAGACACAGGCAGGGGGAGAAGCAGGCTCCATTCAGAGAGCCCAACGTGGGACTCGATCCAGGGTCTCCAGGATCATGCCCTGGGCTGCAGGCGGCGCTAAACCGCTGCACCACCGGGGCTGCCCTCCATACCTCTTCTATTGGTGCTACTCACTGCAGAAATGACAGAATGAGCATGGGACTACTCTGTAGGCACAGTGAACATTTCCCAAAGTCTTCAAAGTGCACAGTCCCTTCAGGGTAGTAGACTAGCACATGACCTTGCTAGAAGTTTTTCTTCTTTAAAAATAAAGCCCTTTGTTTTTTTTCTCATTTCATGTCAGAATCTCTTTAAAAAAAAAAGACATTTTACTTTGGAAAGAACTTTTCAGATAAATGATCGTTAAAAATGCAATCAGTATATAGAAGTGCAAAAAGTAAACGGAATTGCAGATCTCGTCACTCAGAGGCAGCTCCTGTTAGCTCTTGCTGATGTCTCTCACTGGTCACGTGTTCTCGTGCATATTTAGAAATGTACATATAAGATTTTGTATAAAGGAGAATCTGTTGATCATGATGTTTTGCAGCATGCTCTGTCTCCTCCATATATCATAGACATCATTGCATATATTTTATAGATAACAGATTTACATTATAATTTAATGACCTCACAATCTGTTGTTTATCCATATCATGATACTGCAATTTCACGCTACTTTAATTTATATTTCTAAATATTTACTGTGAAAACAATGCTATGTGTAAATCTTTCCTAACTTATTATTTTCCTTGTTTAAGCTTGAGAGCTGGTGCTAAAGCATCCATCTCTCGTTCCCTCTGACCCATCTTCCGCTTCATGTTTCCACCAAACGTGGTAGTTGCTTTACTGTGTATACGTGAGGAATGGAGAAGATTGTCATTTTTATATTAAAGTAAACCCATATTTTATGTAGCCAGTTACAAAAATGTGAGATTTCAAAGAAATGTCTAATTTTCTTTGCATCAGCTCAGTTCTAAAGTTCTGTAACTCGTTCCCTCTTTCCTTTCATTAACAATACTTTGACAGAAAACATTGAGAAATATTCTGAGTGTTTGAAATATCAAATACTGATTATCCAGTGGGGAAAAAGGAGTAATACTTAATATACTCCGATTTCACCTTTATATGTCTGTTGGCTTTGATGTAAACACATGGTGTCAGACTCTTGATGTTTTAGGAGAGCTTTAATAATTAAGTTTATAGTAAATTGTCATATCAGGATTAGTGATAAATACAGTAGCCCATGTTCTGACCTAGGGTTAGTGGTCAGCCAGCTGCTGGTAGAAGTTTTTACTTCGCAATGCGTAGGCATCCTAAAGTATCTCATGGTATCATGACATCTGTAATTCAGGCATGAAAAATAAGGAATGGATGTGAGAATCCAGTGTTTAAAAATAACGTTTGAGGCTTTCTTGGTCTTGGTGGGTGATAGCTATGTGAGCACAGCCCAGTTTTCCCACCTGCAGAAGTCTTACAAAAGTACTGTTCATGCTCCATCCTCCAAACCCCATAGTCAAATGCTTTCCCCGAATCTCGAGCTAAACTGCATGAGTGGGAGCTCTCGGTGCTCCCTTGGTCTTGTGGAGCCACTGTAAGGCTTTAATATGCACGCGGTTGTCGTGGCTTGTTCCTCCTGGCAGTTTTGCCTGTTGTGGAAATAATCCTCTTCTTCTGGCCTGTGGCTTGTAAGTGCGCTGCTGCCTGCCCACTTCTGGAAGAGGAGACTTGTACCCTTCGACTCCCTACACGAGAAGACCTGCTGACACATTCAGAATAGGGCTGTGGGGCTTCTCTTTTTATAGAACCGAACGCGACAAAATTCACTTTGTTTTGTTAAGGAAGGAAGGATGCATATAGATTCCTTTGCGGCAGAAAAATATTTCCCATATAGAGATTAACACCTTTCAAATTGATTTTCTGAAATGTCTTATGTGGTTTCTTTGACATCTTCGATTTTATCAGAGATGTTTAAAGGGCAGAGTTTATGGGTGACGGGCACTGAGGGGGGCACTTGAGGGGATGAGCACTGGGTGTTATTCTGTATGTTGGCAAAGTGAACACCAATAAAAAATACATTTATTATAAACAAAAAAAAGAAAAACTTAAAAAAATAAATAAATTCTGCTTCTGAAACTAAAAAAATAAAAAATAAAAAAAATAAAAATAAAGGGCAGAGTTTAAGCAATGGGTCAGTTTTAACCAGAAAAATGTAGGATCTTCTTCTGAAAAAAGAAAGTTCAGTATTTCAACTTTGGTCTATGTATACGTTCTAAGAACCAGGGAAGCTGTGTTGTGTTACCTTGGGCCTGTGTGTGTCAGTCGGCAGTAAATGACCGAGATCATGTGGTTTTCATCAATATTAATACTTGCTGGGGCACCGTTTCTAAAAGGCCAGGAATGACGGAGCAAAACATTTTCCCGAGAATGCTTTATAAGACGCCTTGAAAACATGAAGCAATTTAACCCACTTGATAGATAGTCCGTGGCTTCTGAGGTAAGGCTGCATGTCCAGAGCGTAGGGCATTGGCAGGAGTACGGAGCAGCAGGGCCGCAGTGTGTGCGCGCCCCTTTCGGGGCTGGGGGGCCTGGAGCCGGGGGGCCGGGGCCGGCTGAGGATGTGGCTTGGCCTGCATTGCACACCTTCCATTG
Source organism: Canis lupus baileyi (assembly GCF_048164855.1). Classification (NCBI taxonomy): domain Eukaryota; kingdom Metazoa; phylum Chordata; class Mammalia; order Carnivora; family Canidae; genus Canis; species Canis lupus. Next base: position 24,226,131 of record NC_132857.1, on the reverse strand, counting down.
TGGTCCTCCTTTCTCTTATGTGGAGAACACTTCTTTGCACACTCGAGTTATTTGTCAATCATCACACATGTGTAGACTGGTCTAGCGATTTTCTGGTAGGAGTTTGTTTTCATACTTAGGCCCTCGGTTTTTATTGAGTCACCATCAGCAGTGATTCGAAAAAATCCTCTCTGTATTTGCAGGGTTGGAGATTTGTTTGAAATCTGACCATCCAATAAGTCGTTCTCTGCATGCCGTGTGACAAATGTGTAGCGTTACCAGCAAAGATCATAGTAATTCCTTTAATTAATGCGTGACTTGAGAAGTCTCGGATTAATCAGCACATGACTCGTGGTTATTCGTACCCTTGTGGGAGTTTTTTGCCACCAAATGCAAATACCAGGCTAAAAATACTGCTTTGTTTGTAGATGGAGCGAATATTCATCGCAATAGTCCTGTACATCTAAGAAAACAGAAAGTAATTAAAATGTTGATCACTATAGTAAATCTCTGCAACGGCTGCTTGTTTGTATTTCACATGGGCTCACATTTCTGAGAAGTTAGCTCTTACACAACAACCTACCATGATTATCTGATATCCTCCAGAAGGTTAGCTGGGTTGTTTCCTATATTACTTAGGAAAAACTTTCTTTTCACAATCCAAAATGTCAGCATCAATTTAAAGTGTAACACTAAGCATGTGCTTGCTCTCTGAATATTATTCTCCAGCCACCCTGCCGAGGATCTGGCCGTGACACTTTGAGGAGCTCATCGATCCTCACTGTTCACGGCACTTTGCCTGAACACCCGGACTGCCGGGGCACCTCTGGATCCAGCTACCGTTGTTTCCGTGACCCAAGGTGCGCTGACCGTAGCAATTTACATTATGTGCGCAAATTAAAAGTTACCTTGCAACAGCAGTTTACTTTAAAAAAAGGCCTCGTTTTCCCCCATGTTAAAGTTCTGTTATGTTATAGGAGTTGCATTTTTGTATGATGCAAGGATCTTTTTGTAGGACATAGTCACCTGCCATGATGAAGATAGGTTTCTTTTTTCTTTTCATTTGGGCTTAGATCGGAATCTCCATAAGGAAAATTATCTTATCTTTCATCATCTTGTGCTATATGGGAAAAAAAAATATATATATATGCTATTTGATTGCATGTTTTAAATTTAATTACATTTTTTACCAGATTTAAGTCTAAAATAATTGAACTTGTCATATATTGCTGAAAATCTTTCTTTTTTCTGCTCCTAAATTCTCCACTTGAACTGTCACAGTGGTCTGATTTATCCTGTCCGGTTTATAGTTGTAGTGATAGAGAGAAATACCTACTCGACATTTTCAATGCAAATTGTTTTAGTTGCAGAATGCAGCATAAACATATGTTAAATCTAGCATTATCCGAGTTTTGGATACCATAAGTAACTTTTGTTTTCCTCACAACTTTTTATTTCTGCGATGAGGGAAGGAAAATAGAAAACTTCCTATCATTAACATTGTATGATCCTCTAGGGTAGAGACCTGACTTTGGCTGTTCAACCAAAGTTTTGCTGTTCGGGTTTGAACAGTGTTAACTGGGAAACGGCCACCCCATTAAAGAGTGTTCCCCCCAGTATTGGTAGAGACAAAGTAAAGTCAGATACACGCTGTATCTGTTATTTTTGTTGGAACTTACTATTGTTCTTCAGTTTCTGATTGTTCATTATTTTAAGACATATGTGAGCCTTGTGCAAGTACATTGAAGTGTCGTGCTCTTTTGGTGAGAAAATCTTTTGTATTTATCAGAGAGCACATGGATACATACAGTGTATAAGATTTTTCTGTTTCTGACGCATTTTCTTCCCCTAGAGATGTAGAGCTTTCAGAGTCATGAACAGTTTTCATCCTGATTTGTAATGATCTGTTTGTCCATAGATAGGAAAATGTTATGAAATAATACTAAATATTCCTAAGTAAGATTATACCCTGTAGAGATCAAAGCCCAACATGCATGCAGTTAGATTTTTGTCATATTCTGGAGCTGTGAGTATGCATGGTGTACGGTAGCCATAAGCACATGTATTCCGTGTCGGCTGTCTCTTACCTCGGTCTACTTATGTTTTCAGTAGCATGGCTAATGTTCATTATAAAAATCTTGATCTTATCTCTGAAAGTCTGCAATAAATGTAAACTTTCAAGTGTTTGACAGTGGCACGATACGCCAGGCTGGAAAGCTCATTTGACTAATAGGTCGTTGGCCTACTCTTAATTCAGCCTTTTGTCCATCCAGCTGCGTGACCTTGTGTGCATTCCTTTAAATCTCTGTCTGTCGTCTGTGCACGCGTGGGATTCCGGGGGAGCTGGAGCTGGGGTCGCAGCCCCTGAGTTCCCTGTGTTCCACAGCAGCTGTACTTGCTTGAACAAACCTCCTTGACTCTCCGAGCCTGGTTTCGTGGTCTGAACCCCTGATGTGATCAGATGTAGACTATCGTGAGGATCAATTGAGGCAATAAATGGAAAGCCCTGTGAGGGGCTTGTGGTGAGGAAAGCTCTGTGTAGGCTTATTAATCTCTAGTACCTGACTTTGAACAACACCATTACTTCCTGATGAAGTACTTCATCAGTACTTCCTAATGGCCAACCTGATGGCCGATGCAGCGTCGGCCAAGTTATTTAACCTCTTACGCTCCATTCACTCAACTACAAATATGGAAAATTACTCTTTCTTCCAGAATTCTCCTAAGGAGTGAACTACATGAGGTTAAGTATGTAACATGTCACAGCAGAGTGATGTCAGGTCTTCCTGTCCTGTCACTGGGTATCACCTCTGCCTCGTGCATTTTCATCTAGTGAAAGCTTCCTGAGGCCCAGCCTCATTTTAAGTCCTGGGAGAGAGTGATGAGCAAGACAAGGACTCTGTATTTCTGGAGATGACTTCCTTGTGGGGTCTCAGGAAATAGAGGAGTGAGCCAATCAGTAATTTCAGAAAGCAGTGGGTACTATGGAGGAATGATGTTGGGTGACAGGCAAGGAAGTGACGAGGGGTGGGGGGGAGTCATGGCAGAGGTTAGCATTGCAGATAGATCTGTTGCAGAAGGCAGCCCCAGAGGGTTTTGTAAAGACTTTTCTTTGAGATAGTTGTAGACTCCCATGCAGTTGTAAGAAATGACACAAAATATTACCATGCAGAGTACCGTAATACACACATAACCAAACTAAAAGTCCGAGCATTCTTTCTGAGGCATTTAGAGTAGAATCTTGAATTATGAGAGGGGTTATGTCAAAGAGCATTCCAGGTGGAGGGAATACAGAGGTGCCAATTCTGAAGTGGGAAGACATTGGGACGTTGGCTTCACTGAGCAGGGCCACTGTGGCTGTGACCCTTGCATGAGGGAACGAGGGCTTTATGAAAGGTTGAGCAGCCACTCTGTCTTGCAGGGCCATGACGGTGGTGGTGCGACACTTGTGTTCTTTGTGCAAGCAATCACACTAGTTGTGCTTCAGCAGAGTGCTCAAGATCTCCCTCCATAATTTGTCAAAACTATCACCCCCTCCCCATTTTTAAGTTGGACCTCAAACATTTTCATCTCAAGTATCAATAGTACAGGATGGGGTTTTCTACAAGTGTATGGGAAAAGTTGACCTTGTAAAAGTATTTTGTATCTCACTATTGAATATGTATCCAATAGAACGTTACTACCATGATAATTTGATGCTCACTATCATCCCTTTGAACTTTACCTGACTGAGCTCTCTCTTTTCACTGTCAGAACAATTATATTTGCTTTTCTTCTTGAACTCCTGTCTCTTTCATTTCCTCCATAGATTTTATTTTATGCTTTTTATAATGGGAAGATGTTTTAATAAGTATTCTGTCATTTTTCTGTGTGTATGTGTGTACATATACAGACTGGTATATACACACATGGAAGTAAGGTTTCTATAGTTTTAGTGTCTTTGGCTACAGTATTCTAAGTGTGAAAATCGGTCAGAAAGAATTGTTATTATAAATAGTACTGATGCACAATTGATATAAACGGCAAAATTAATAGTATGATTGGTAATTTTTAAACATGAAATATAATGCCATTGGGATGCCTCTCTTAGCAAGATGGAGAGAGAGTTTATAAAATTTCAGTTCATGTACCCATGAATGAATACTATGACCAGGGTGATGTAAAGTCTGGTGGAAATTAATAGTAAACATAAATGATATGCTGTGGGGCTTCGAAATGACGTTTGAATGATTATTAGGTATGTTGTTTGTATATTATATATGTTTATAGTATGTCATTACAGTCGATGAATTACACTGTTTTAGAAGTTCATGTAATGTTAACAAGGGCATGCTAGGAATGAATAAGCAGGAAGGTGCTTACCTTCCTGATGAGGGGGTAGATATATGTCCTTAGTAAAAATTTATAGTACCCAATATTCTTTGTGTAAAAACTTAATGATACTGTTCCTCTAAGTTTGAATAAATGTTTAAGAAAACATATATCTTATGTTATATAATATTGAACATATATATGTGTTTTATATATATATATATATATATACATATATATATATATATACATATATCAGTTCTGAGAAATGATTGTTTTACTGACTTAAAATTGGTCTACTGGAAATTCATGTAGCATCTTTCACCTCTTCCTCCTTGAAATATCACAGAAAATACATAACTGAGACCGAGGCATGTGTGAGTGGGCGGGCTCTGGCTCCTGACTCAGCATTGTGACTTTGTAGATAGGGTGTGTGAATTATTTCCCAGGATTATTTTCTTCTTTTTTTTTAAAGCAAAACCTGAGGTAATTCCATGCTTAGAGACAGTATAGATCTTTCCCGTGAGCTTTCTGCCTCAGTGAGTTGAGTTTCCACTGTCTCCAGCCTTTCTTTCCTGTTCTCTTTGTGCGTGGCTCCCAGTCAGCTTGACGTCCTTCCCTGATGATCCTTCGGGATTGAGGAGGCAGGATCTATCAGCAGGAACCGCCACCCCTCTCACGATCCCATCGTCACTGTCCCTGAATTCAGGACAGATGAATTTAGGCTAGGTGGCGTGTGTCTGATGTCATTCTCTTTTTATGGAAATGAACGCAAAGAAGGAAAGACCGGATGTTCTGTCCCAGGCTTAGTGACGCCTTGACTTTAGAAAGGCTTTGCGGTTAACAGGGGATTCTGTGGTGTTCCAGTGCCTTTTACCACTCACTCTGGAGCACAGTACAGGAGGAGCAAGGAGGAGGCCTTCGTTCTGGTAAGTGACAGAAAAGCAGTGATGGGGTAGGATGTGGTGAAGGCGAAATGGCATCGGGTGCTACCTCAGGAGCTTCCGTCAGCTTTCAGGGACAGGAAGGACTAGCTGAGCCAGGGATCAGGAATCGACACCTATAAACCATCTGGACCTAACTGCTGTCTTTCAAAATTCTTCACGTGCCCTAAGAGTGTGTGGAGGTCATGGTCTGAGTCAGAAGGTTGTGGCAGACGGAACGCACTGGAGCAGGGAGAGCGCTGAAAAGATCTGGTTCCAGGAAGAGATGATGGTGGTGTGGAACCGGGTGCTAAGAGTGGCCAGGCAGACGGTCAACCCTGAAGGCAGAGCCCACGGCACGGCCTGAAAGATGGATTGTGGGATGGGAGAGGGGGAGGGATCAGGAAAGAAGTGGGCTGAGTGCATGCGGGTACCTTTAAGTGATGTGGAGAAGACAGCTTTCGGGAACTGAGAGATGTTGGGTTGGCAATACTCTCAGATAGATGTCCAGGTGGAGGTGTGGACGGGGAAGGAAGCACTTGCAGAAGGAAAGACAGAGGCCAGGCCTGAAGGTACTCCTTCGAGAGGTGGGGTGGCCTGTAGCTGCCGCCTGCACCTCCAGCGGGTGTGGAGACGGGGTGCGGGGTAGAGGAGCAAGCCTTTGGCGGTCCTCCTGCTGCAGGTCAGGTGAAAAGGACAGAGGCCACAGTGGCATCCCAGAGGGCAGCTTGTCAGGGCAAATGGTGGACTGCAGACGTCTTAACTCTGAGTAACAAAGGGCTTCAAGGAGGGACTTAATATTCGTGTCCAGGATTATCTGTAACATCAAGACAGATTTAGGCTGTCACATTCGTAGCGAGTCTGAATTGGAGTTTGTTGAACTGGATGGTTTTGGGAGATTCCATCGTCTCCTGAGCCCCGATGTTCTGTAATGTCAGAACCACCTGTCCAGATGGTGCCTGGGCCGTGTCCCACGAGGTTTGGTCATTGGGACTTTTCTTTTACTGGTCTGAGGAACCCGAAAGTCTCTTTCCCTGTGTCCGTCCTCTCCTCTGTCCAGTCTGTCTGCAGGTCATTCGGATGGAGCAGGTTAATCAGGACCAGCCACATTTACGTTTCCTCACGTGAGTTACTAGGGTGCGAGTGAATCTTGAACCCCCTGCAGTGTCCTGCTCTTGTGTATTGTGACGGGTTCGGTGCCTAGGTCCGATGGTTGAGGCCGTGCTATGTGACTTCAGGACTATTTCCCTTGGGTGGTCCCGGTAAGAGCTGTTTTTCCAGTCTCTTCCTGCCAACATATTCTTACATGTTTATGGCTTGGAGGTAGGTTAAAATAATGAAGCCTTTATTCCATGATTTATCCTCTACTTTTATGTATTTAAAAAATGCTAATTTCACGGTTGGTATTTTGCGCATCATGAACTTTCATAGTTACTCATTTGGGAATTTGAGAATTTTTGTATTTCAGTATATGGTTTTGTAGTTTTTTAATCCATTGCAATGTTGATGAAATTGTCATAGTTATTCTCTTGTTGTATAATTTAGCTATTAAAAAAAGATTTATATTTTTTCTATTAGTGATTTCACCACTTGATATACTGAGTTGTCTTCTGAGAATTCATTAAGATTATGCAGTGAAACCCCATACGTGTTTTAAAATTCAATCGTATTGTATCATTATATCCATGGTTAAGCTGTTAGCAGAGTGAGAAAAAAAGTAAATAGTGTGATTTGATCAAATGCCGTGTTTCCATCGCTCTCGCTCACTGCGTCAAGCAAGCGTGGTTCACGGTTTTCCTGTTTACTTGTCACTTTAACTTTGTTACACCGCTCTATTCTCTGTCCCCTGCAACTTTGAGTTGGCCCCCACCCCCTTTATTTTCTGCTCCTTAATCTTTGCATATTATAACTCTTACATCATTCCACTAATGCTCATGCCTCCTTCTCTTTGGATGAAGCACTGTGGTAGCAAACTGCGAGCATCACCATCGTTTCAGACAGCTCTGGGCTTGTGTCTTTGTTCTGTGACGTGGGAATTGTGAGGCCTTTGGCAAGAAGCTTAGAGTTTCTATGTGTAAAAGGAAGTAATCATATTTAGTTCAGAAAGTTGTGAAATTTAAATAACATGTTGTAAATTTTTGAATACTTAGCAAACTACTCAATACGTTACCTAAAAGGTTTTTTTAAAAATCTGATTCAAATATACTCTTTTCCTCCAGTCTCCCTCCAAACCTCAAATGGCCAGAACTTGATTTTCCCCTATTGTGTTTCTACACAACCTATTGTTCTTTTGAAGGGGGTGTCTCTTCCCAACCCCCATCCCCAGCCACAGCTGCTTTTAGGATTTCCTTTTTGTTTTTGTTTTTCTGTATTTTGATGATCACGTGACCTGTGTGTGATGCGTGCCTGTGTGTATATGTGCACGCGTGTGCTGTGTGTGCCTGTAAGCGCACATGTGTTTTCATTCTGCCTCTTGAATGTGGGAATTGGTGTCTTTCTGCAGTTTGGGATCCTTGGCTGTTCTCTCTCTGGATATTGCTTCTATCTCTGTCCCTCTTTTCCTGGGACCTCAAGTTCAAGTATGATGGGCCTTTTGCTGTGGACCGTGTGTCTTCTGTTCTTTTCATTGCTTCTTCTGCTTGCTCTCCAGTTTTGGTATTGTCTGTTTGCTCTATCTCAGAACTCACCAATCTTGTCCTTTCCTATGCCATCCGAGTTTTCTGTTAAGCCATCGATGAATGCTTGGTGAAAGATAGTTTATTTTATAGGTCTAGAATATCCATGTGATTTCTTCATATGCATTACACTTTTCTCATTCAGTTCTCCATTTGTTGCATCCACTTCTGTCCATCTTGTTACCTGTTTTTCTTACCAGCATGATCTTACTTACTTCACGGTCTTTGCTTATTTTTATTCTGAATTATTGGTTGCATTTTCCTTCCCGTGTATGTTTCTGGTAATTCTTTGGATGTGTGCATAACACAGTGAATGAAAGAACATCGAGGGCCAGATGGTTTATTTAGTTGGTCGATAGTCCCTTCTTCTCTTTGGTGCATTGAGCTGGCCTTCAGTGCCCCTGTAATTTTTCCCTGTTTTTCCCCTGTGGACACTCTGTGTTTTGATTGAGACCCACTAGTCAGAAGCAGGCTCTTTGTCCTCAGCACTGGAAGGCCTCACAAGCACTACGCTAGTCCTTTCAGGGATTTGGAGTGTCATACTTGGTCTTCTTCTGCCCCATGCAGCTTAGTCATCTGGAAGCTCCCACGTGGGTGGGTCTGTGTTTGTGGGAGACCCGTTCTCGCTAGCAGAGGCTCATCCCGTAGGTACTGCGAGGCCACGATAAGCTTCGCTCGGTCCCGTCCCCTTCACCTCCCACCTTCCCAAAGCACACGTCCTGTGGGAATGTCAGCCTTGCATTTGGGCCTCCTTGAGTTTCCAGTGTGTCACTGTATGGTGATGGTGTCCTCTTATCCCAGTGGAGCTGATGTCCTGAATCGGCAAGTGGCCTGGGGACAAAATGGTGCCCCATCATCAGCCTCCCCAGTGAAGCGCTCTCTGTCCTCTGCATGGATCCTTTACCTAGCTCTGGTCATCTGACAGCTTCCTGACTATCGCCAGGAGCACATCTTTTCTGGTTGTTGGGATCGAGGCTTTGGCTTGCACCATGTATGTATGTATGTATCTTCTCAGGAAGTGGAAGTCCCTGATTTAATAAAAAGCTTAGAAATTGTGATTTGTTAATACCTGAAAGATGGTGGTGAGCAAGTTCTTGGTAACTGATGATGCACATAGCGAGTGCCCCATTACTGCTTTTTTAATTGGATGCAGAGTTCTTTCTTCACTGTACACAAGAATGTGTGATTTTTTTCATTCTTTTTTTTAGATTGTATTCAAATTCAAGTTGGTTAACATATAGTGTAGTATGAGACTTGGGTAGAATGTAGTGATTCATCAGTTGCATATAACACCTAGTGCTCATCACTTCACATGCCCTCCTTAATGCCCATCCCCCAGGTACCTGATCCACCACCCACCTCCCCTCCAGTGACTGTCACTTTGTTTCCTATGATTAAGAGTCTCTTATGGTTTGCCTCCTGCTCTGTTTTTATCTCATTGTATTTTTCCTTCTGTTCCCCATGCCCATCAGTTTCATTTCTTAAATTCCACATATGAGTGACCCAGAGGGCTGACACACCCAGCCAGAGAAACAGGGCGCCCGGGCCGCAGGGCAGCCCTGAGCCAGCAGGTATCCCCTGGACTTTACAGCAGCTGCTGTGGGAGGCTGAGGTCAGGGGTGCAGGGAGTCAGGAGGCGGGGCCGAGTGCTGGCACCTTCCCCACCAGAGGCCATCTCCCTACATGCAACAGCGGGCTTCCGCCAAACCTTACATGCAACATGTTCGCCAGATGCCCAACTGCCTGGGGGTTGAAATGGCAGGGATCCGGAGCACCCTGGGTGAAGGAGGACCCCAGAACTGTGTGGGGCCCCACCTGGCCACTCTCCCGCAGCCCTGTGGCTGCTTCTGCAGCAGAGCTCTTCACTGGGGACCCGCCAGCCTGAGGTCTCCTGTCCCAGGCCCCCCAGACCACCGGACAGCTGACAGGTGGCCCCCGGGGCTCCTATGCCTTTGAGCTCAAGCACGAGCTCCTGTTTGGCAGCCCCTCCATGGCACCTGCCAACCCAGACCCTCTGCAGGCCAGGCACATGGTGGAGGGCTCCTAGGCCCCTGCTGCGGGCTGCCAGGAGACCCCGCCCCAGGCCACAGGATGGCCCCGACCTGGGCAGCTTCCCAACCATCTGCCCTGCAGGAGAGCCTGCCCCAGACTGCCAGCCGCCCCACCGCTATACCCACACCAGGACTCCTCCTCGGGGAGAAGCACCTGGGCTGTTGGGGATAGGATGGCAAATGACGCCAGGGGCCTACCCCCCGGCCTGCAGAGCGTCTGCCAGTACCAGGCCTGTGCCACACGGATGGCAGAGGCAGGGAGGCCCCACTGGAGCAGCATGCGGGGTGGGCGGTCCAGCTCCAGCCTCAGGGTCATCCCTTCCTCTGTGGCCCTCACACTGTGTTTGCATCGAAACGTCCCCGAGTGCATCCGGCTCTGGCTACACAGCGTGGGAAGCAGCATGACAGAGAAGGCGGGAGGCCCGGCCTGGTTTCGTCCTCCATGCTAGCCAGATGGGAGGCCACCCAGCCGGGACAGCCCCGCCAGGCTGCTGTGCCTGCCGGGACAGGCGGGGTGACACTGACTCACCATGTGCCCCCCCAGCTTGGGCTCCAGTGTCCGTGGGCCTGGTCCCCTCAGGGCAAAGGGAACACACAAGGCCGTACCCATGTCTGGGCTCAGCGGCAGAGGGCAGGCCAGGGCAGCTGTCGGGCTGCACACAAGCTGACCTCTGGAGGCCAGCCAGCCCTCAAGAATCACATCCAGGAAAGGAACTAGGGGTGGGGGAAGTGGAGGTGGGCGGGGTTGGGGGTGACTGGGTGATGGGCACTGATGGGGGCGCTTGATGGGGTGAGCACTGGGTGTTATTCTATATGTTGGCAAATTGAACACCAATAAAAAGTCAATTTACAAAGGAAAAAAAAAGGAACTGACACATGTTTCCTAACTGATGGGAAGGCTAAATCCCAATTAGATATTAGCAAAAATTAAAGATATAACATTTTTCCCATTGATGTTCCAAAATAAAAATAAAAAAGAATCACACCCAGGGAGAGCACCAGAGGCTTGAGCTGAGTGGGGAGCAGAGCCTGAAATGTTGGTGTTACCCCCCACACCCACCGAAGCTGGGACAGGTGCCAGCGGGAGGCCCACGGGAGCGCCACCCTGCCAGTGGGGCAGACGCGGGTGGCTGTGGGTCTGTCCTCAGGTGGGCAGTCCTGGGCACACTCCTCTCCACACCGCAACTGCCACCTCCCGGACACTTCCTTTCTACGTAGAACATGGAGACTGTTCTCCCTCCCACACGTTTTGGGGCAAACTGTTGAAAGATGGGGCCTTTCCTCCCTGGCAGATAATCTCTGGTCCTGGGCACTTGTGCGCTAATGCCACCACGCCTCCTCCATTCACTTGAGAAGCGTCGCTAGAGCCTGACCACAAGCACGGTCCCCGGGACTAGGGTGCGGCCAACGTGCTGTGCCCTGGAGGGTGCAGGCAGATGGGTGAGCCCAGCACCGCAGGGCGAGACTCGCTCCATGGGGTGTGGGGGTGTGTCCTCTGGCTGAAGCTTCGGGATCCTGTGCTCACTTCAGCTTTTCAGAACCTGCTGGAAACCCATGTCAGCTCTGCAACCACAATTCTTTTTTCTTGAAAGCTCATCAGATTTCTGAAAACCACAGGTTAGAGCAGACACAGTTCAGAAGACACTGAGGAATCCCCTACTTTGGCATCTGCTTTGTCCGTGAGTCAGGGACCTCATGGCTGGAGTTCCGGAAAAGCACACATGCAGAGAAGAGTCTCAGAAGCAAGAGACACACACAGATGCTTAAGTGCTTAAATACAGATTTACTGCAAACCAACACTGGAGAGGGGACTTCGTGGGTGGGCACTGGTCTCCGCGGACCTCAGCTGATGGAGCTCACTGGCCAATCTGTGGCAGCCGCGTCTGGAGAGAGAAAACACACAGGCTGCACCGGCTCCAGGGCCCAGGCCAGCAGCAATGGGCAGAGGACACCCACGAGGACGGCCTGCCATCGGCCGCATGGCCCAGTGCCCCAGCCCGCCACTCTGACGCTGGTGAGCCGCTGCCACGGCAGGCGGAGTGGGCCAAAACACAACACTGAAAACGACGTCAGAGAAGATGACGGACCATGGAGTCCATGGCTCCCCAGTCTCCCGAGTAGCTGGGGTACGGTGCATGCCCCACCTCGTCACACCAGGAGACCCCGACGAGACCATCGAGACCGGTTCTCACACACGTGCATGCCATGAGAGCCCTGGGACATGGGACAGGTGTGCAAATCCTGGGGACCCTGAGGATGGGTCTCAGCAGCTCCAGCAACAGGCTCCGGCCCAACTATGGGGGCAGATCTCTGGGCCCCCTTGGCGACGCTCCTCCCAGCCATCTGGTGTCTGCACCTCCTTCGACCGCACGAGAGCTACCCAATGCTTCCCAGGGGCTGCTTCGGACATATTCGGGCATCCCCACCCATTTCTGGCCACCTCGAGCCACAAACCTGCCCCCACACGACTGACGAGTCAGCTCCCACCTACTCAAGCCATTTGAAGGGGGCCATCGCCTAGAAAGGAGTCCTCCTCAGCCTCCAGGACAGCCACCAAGGGAAGGTCCCAGGAAACCTGCCAGCTGACAGCCCCACAGAGCAGCGGGCATGTGGCCTGTGGGCCTGGGGTGGCTCAGGCCCCACAGGCAGAGGAGAGGCAGGAGGAAAGGCCGTGGTTGTGTCTCCTGAGGGCACCCGGTCAGCTCCCCAACAAGGACCAGGCCCCACAGAGGACGTGGGAGGACAGTTCCTGCTGCGTCTGTGGCCTACTCGGGAAGGTGTCCCCACATCCAGCAGCGCCGACCAAGAGCCCCAGTCTGGTCTTCCCGAGAGGGCCTTGCAGCTGGCAGACGCACACACACACCAAGCGAGAGCACAAGCGCGGGTGTGCAAGAGAGATGAAGCCGAGCCCCCCCCCCACCCCCCGCCCTCCTCAGAAGCAGCCGGCCCAGAACCCGCTCCCCGGGCCCAGCACGAGGAAAGGAAGCAGAGCCCACGCAGTAGCAGCAGGAGGAGAGCGGGTGGCCGGTGTCCCGCTCCCCCCACGCTGCTCCCAACACTGTGGAGATGCAGGGCCAGGCACTGTGGGTTCACCCTTTTTTTTTAATTTATTTATGATAGTCACAGAGAGAGAGAGAGGCAGAGACACAAGCAGAGGGAGAAGCAGGCTCCATGCGCCAGGAGCCCGATGTGGGACTCGATCCCGGGTCTCCAGGGTTGCGCCCTGGACCAAAGGCAGGCGCCAAACTGCTGTGCCGCCCAGGGATCCCTCACCCTTTTTTTTTTTTAAGATTTTGTTTATTGGAGTTCAGTTTGCTGCCATGTACCATAACACCCAGTGCTCATCCCACCAAGTGCCCTCCTCAGTTCCAATCACCCAGTCACCCCAACCCCCCACCCACTTCCCCTTCCACTACCCCTTGTTCATTTCCCAGAGTTAGGTGTCTCTCATGTTTTGTCACCCTCACCGATATTTTCACTCATTTTCTCTCCTTTCTCTTTATTTCCTGTCACTAATTTTTATATTCCCCAAATGAATGAGACCATATGATGTTTGTCCTTCTCCCATTGACTTATTTCATTCAACATAATACCCTCTAGGTCCCTCCACGTCGAAGCAAATAGTGGGTATTTGTCATTTCTATTGGCTGAGTAATACTCCATTACATAGGTAGAACACATCTTCTTTATCCATTCATCTGTCGATGGGCACCGAGGCTCCTTCCACAGTGTGGCTATTGTGGACATTGCCGCTATAATGATAGGGGTGCAGGTGTCCTGGCGTTTCACTGCATCCGTATCTTTGGAGTAAATCCCCAGCAGTGGAATTGCTGGGTCGCAGGGCAGCTCTATTTTGAACTCTTTGAGGAAGCTCCACACAGTTTTCCAGAGTGGCTGCACCAGGTCACACTCCCACCCACAGTGCAGGAGGGTTCCCCTTTCTCCACATCGTCTCCAACATTTGTTGTTTCATGTCTTCTTAATGTTCACCATTCTCACTGGTGTGAGGTGGGATCTCATTGTGCTTTTGAGTTGTGTTTCCCTGATGGCCAGTGATGCGGAACATTGTCTCATGTGCGTGTTGGCCATGTCTATGTCTTCCTCTGTGACATTTCCGTTCAGGTCTTTTGCCCATTTCATGATTGGATTGTTGGTTTCTTTGCTGTAGAGTTGAATAAGTTCTTTAGAGATCTTGGACACTGGCCCTTTATCTGATGGGTCATTTACAAATATCTTCTCCCATTCTGTGGGTTGTCTTTTAGTTTTGTTGAGCGTTTCTTTTGCTGTGCAGAAGCTTCTCATCTTGATGAAGTCCCAGTGATTCATTTTGGCTCTTGTTTCCCTGGCCTTCATGGATGTATCTTGCAAGAAGTTGCTCTGGCCAAGTTCAAGAAGGGTGCTGCCTGTGTTCTCCTCTAGGATTTTGATGGCTTCCTGTCTCACATTTAGATCTTTCATCCACTTTGAGTTTCTCTTTGTGTACGGTGGTGTGAGAGAATGGTCCAGTTTCATTCCTCTGTGTGTGGCTGTCCAATGTTCCCAGCAGCATTTATTGAAGAGACTTTGTTCCAGTGGATGGTGTTTCCTGCTTTGTCGAATATTAGCTGACCATAGAGTTGAGGGTCCACTTCTGGATTCTCTGTTCTGTTCCATTGATCTCTGTGTCTGTTTTTGTGCCAGGACCACACTGTCTTGATGACCACAGCTTTGTAGTACAACTTGACATCCAGCATTGTGATGCCCCGGCTCTGGTTTTCTTTTTTAATATTCCCCTGGCTACTTGGGGTCTTTTCTGATTCCACACTAATCTTCAGATGATTTGTTCCAACTCTCTGAAGAAAGTCCATGGTATTTTGATAGGGATTGCGTTCAATGTGTAAATTGCCCTGGGTCACGTTGACATTTTCCCAATAAATGAATTCTTCAAATCCATGAGTATGGAATAGTTTTCCATCTCTTTGTGTCCTCCTCAATTTCTTTCAGACGTGTTCTGTAGTTTTTCGAGTAGGGATCCTTTACCTCTTTGGTTAGGTGTATTCCTAGGTATCTCATCCTTTTGGGTGCAATTGTCAATGGGAATGACTCCTTAATTACTCTTTCTTCAGTCTCATTGTTAGTGTATAGACATGCCACTGATTTCTGGGCATTGATTTGGTATCCTGCCACGCCGCTGAATTTCCTGTATGAGTTCTAGCAATCTTGGGGTGGAGTCTTTTGGGTTTTCTAGGTACAATATCATGTCATCTGCAATGAGGGAGAGTTTGACCTCTTCTTTGCCAATTTGAATGCCTATTATTTCTTTTTGCTGCCCAATTGATGAAGCTAGGACTTCTAGTACTATGTTGAGTAGCCATGGTGAGAGTGTACGTCCCTGTCGTATTCCTGATCTTAGTGGAAAGGCTCCCAGTGTTTCCCCATTGGGAATGATATTTGCTATGGGCTTTTCGTAGTTGGCTTTGAAGATGTTGAGGAATGTTCCGTCTATCACTACAGTCTCAAGAGTTTTGATCAGGAATGGATGCTGTATTTTGTCAAATGCTTTCTCTGCATCTATTGAGAGGATCATCTGGTTCTTGTTTCTTCTCTTGTTGATGTGATCCATCCCATTGACTGCTTTACAAGTGTTGAACCAGCCTTGCATCCTGGGGATAAATCCCACTTGGTCATGGCCAGTAATCTTCTTAATGTATTGTTGGATCCTGTTGGCTCATATCTTGTTGAGAATGTTTGCATCCATGTTCATCGGGGATATAGGTCTATAATTCTCCTTTTTGGTGGGGTCTTTGGTTTTGGAATTAAGGTGATGCTAGCCTCATAGAATGAGTTTCGAAGTATGAATGGACCTAAAGTACCACGATGTATAATTTAAAAGCAACAGAGTCAATTTTTACAAAGTTAACTTATCCTTTATTACAAATAAAATTTATGAAGCAATTATAGAGGTTTACAAAAAACACAAAATACAGAAACAGCACAATGAAAGGGGAGGGGAAGGCTTCAATTGTGCTGCAGCCATCACAAGCTGCTGCTCGGGGGCCAAGGCTGGTGGCTCCACTGAGGCAGGTGGCAGTCCGGCCCTTCGATGAACTCGAGAGCCGGCACCGGGACATGCTCCTCCTTCTGGGGTGGCCAAGAAGCAGGTGGCTCCTCCAGGTCGGGACAGTGAATCAAAGGTATGACCCCCAGGTACTTTGGCTTGACCTCAGCAGCTGGCATCTCAGCCCAGGCTTAGCTTTCAGCACCAGCAGCTGGGACCGGCTCGATCACCTCAGGCCCAGGAGCTTCAGCAGGCCCCACAGTCAGCCTCGGGGCGGGGCTCTTGCCACGATGGTTCAGGGTGTTGCTCGGGGTCCGAAGCCGGTTGCTCCCCTGAGTGAGGTGGCTGCTCCAGCACATCAATGACCTCGATAGCTGGTGGTGGGGCCCGTTCGGCTTCCAGGGCTCCCAAGGGTGCAGGTGGCTCTTCCAGGTCGGGACAGGGATTCAGAGATCTGACCACCACATACCTTGGCCTGAACACAGCAGCTGGCATCACGGTTTGGGCCAAGCCCTCAGCTCCAGCAGCTGGGACCAGCTCCATCACCTCAGACCCTGAAGGTGCAGCAGCCCCCACAGTCAGGGCTCAGGCGGGCTCTTGGGGTGGTTCAGGGTGTTGCTCGGGGTCTGAAGCCGGTTGCTCCACTGAGTGAGGCGGCTGCTCCGGCACATCGATGAGCTCGATAGCCGGTGGTGGGGCCCATTTGGCCTCCAGGTCTCCTAGGGTTGCAGGTAGCTCTTCCAGGTCAGGACAGTGATTCAGAGGTCCGACCACGTATCTTGGCTTGAACACAGCAGCTGGCATCATGGCTTGGGCCAAGCTCTCAGCTCCAGCAGCTGGGACCAGCTCCATCCCCTCAGACCCTAAAGGTGCAGCAGGCCCCACCGTCGGAGCTCGGGCGTGCTCCTGGGGTGGTTCAGGGTGTTGCTCAGGGTCCAAAGACAGAGTATCATCTCCAAGAAGACAAAGTATCATCACCAGGATGGACTTTCCACGTCCCTCTCAAATCAAGGACACTCTTCCCACCGCTCAATGTGTGTGAGTGCAAGAGCCCTGGGAGGTCTCCCCAGACTGCAGCCCGTGGGGATGGGGTGTGAGCCTACCCACTGCTCCGGCCCAGCAACACGGAGGCTTGATCTGTGTGACCCACCCTGTCCCCAACTCGGCCACCCCAGTCCTCCTCACCTCCACCCACAAACTCCGCTTGATGGAGATTTCTGAAACGCCAAAGGTAACACACGGCACGACAGTCGAGCACTGAGCCTGGCAAGTACTGCCCCGTGAAGTTCAGCAGCTTTGTCAGGGCAGGAAATTCTGGGGGATCGTGGAAGTCCTCCTCATAGTAGTCCAGCCAGATGGTCAGGAAGGAGGACATGGTGCTGGGGAGGGACAGGTGGGCAGAGGCGTCAGAAGACAGAGCTCCCTCACGCAGAGGTGTCCCGGGGAAGCCCTGCAGGAACCGGGGCCCTCGGCCTCCCATGCGGGGCTGTCGGAGGCCAGTGCTGCTCCTTGTCCACCTGTCACCTGGCGGTCCAGTCTGCCACAGCCCTGCTCGCTGAGGAGGGGCTGGCACAAAGCCTCTGTGCATGGGAGCCCATGACCAGCAGTGTGACCATCACTGTTTTTCCTGGGGAAACTTCCCTCCCGTGGGTCTGCCCTGCCTCACTCATGAGGGGCCCCCAAGGGGTGTCCTTCCACTGACTCTAATCTCCCACGGGGCGGGGGCCGTCTGGTCCGTGAGCCCTCACTGGCTCTCCTGAGCACCTGCCGTGCACCCGGGTCCAGGTGCCACCAGATTGGTGAGTGCGATGCTCCCCACACCCTCTGCTCTGGGTCCCAGGTGTGGGGCAGACAGAGGGTTGGGGGGATGGGCATGGAGGAGGTCACCCTTTGGTGTCCCAGTGCTCTCCCACAAAGCCCACATCCCACCCACGGCTCTCCTTTGCTCTTTTCCTGAAGGGGCCTTAGACCCTTACCCTGTCACAGGAATTGCAGACGTGTGGGGTGAAGGGTCGAGCAGCCCCTCCAACCCACAGCCCCCTCGCGGCCCTCCTGGAGAGGGAAGGCTCCCCTGCATGGTCCAGAGCTCACTCACATTTCCCACTGGTCCAGGATTCCTTCGTTCTTGCAGGAAGCTACGATGTATCGATATCTAGAGGAGGGCAGGGGGCATCACATGAATCGTCCTGTGGACCCGATCTCTCCTCATAGCTGCTGTCACCTCTGAACCCCAACTAGTCCAGAACCCTGGGGGGCCGTCAGCTCTGTGCGTGTGGCCATGGGCAGCTCCTGGAGAAGCACCTGCACCTGCTGGCACTTCCTGAATGCTTGAGGAATGAAAGGGCTCCGGCCAGGCCCATGGCTGATATCCGAGTGGGCCTGGGCGCCCAGGTGTCCCCAGGGACCCCTACTCCGAATGCCCCAGGATATAGACCCCAGATGGACTCAAAACTCCCTTTCAATGGCAAAACAGGCCAGCTCAAGACCCTGGTGACGGTGAGGAGGCGGCACAGGCTTTGTCATGGGGAGAGAAGACGACTGATGAGCACAAGCACAGCCCCTCTAGCCGACCTGCCACAGGCCAGGCACCGGGGGCTGCCCTACAGGACCCGACTAGGCCCTGTGTGACTCTCCTCCAGTCGGAGGAGCAGCCCAAGGGACCGGGAAGTTAAGCAACATTCCCCAAGACTCCCAACCAGTAGGTGGCCCATCCCACTGGGCTGTGGAGGGTCAGAGTGCTCACTTTGCAAACAGCAGGTCCAGCACCTCTTCAGGGGTGCCATATTCCACCAAATAGTTAAGGAATTCAAATATGGACAGGTTATCAAAGCGCAGCAAGGCGGGCACCAGTTCTTCTACCTGCTGCTCCAGCAGCTCCCTCCGGCTGGGGGTGGTTGGGCAGATCCGATTCTTCCTCAGGGCTGAGGCCCTTTCAGCCTGAGGTGGGACAGAGGGGATGTGCAGCCTGCACTGTAGCCTCCAGGAGACCTGGGAGTTGGAGCGCAGACCACAGCCCGAGCTCTCAGTGGCTGCAGGGGGCGGGGGGGGGAAGGAGTGCCCACAGCAGGGACACGGGGCTTGACGCCTGCGGCTCAGTCACTTAGCATCTGACTCTCAGTTGTGGCTCAGGTCATGGTCTCAGCATCCTGAGATCCCACCCCTGGCAGGCTCTGCGCTTGGGGCAGAGTGTGCTTGAGGAGCCTGTGTCTCCCTCTTCTGCTTCCTGCTGTCTGTCTCTTAAACTGACAGACTATCCAATAAAGAAATAGTTTTAGAGGATAAATTTTCAAAAAAATTTGGATCAATACAAGGATCTCAAGTGGGAGGGGTCAGTATCCCAGGGCCGCTTGTCAGCTGAGTTTTGACAGCACCTCCCTGCATTAACGGCTTCACCCCTTGAATTTGACCACACGCCCCTCTCTCGAGGTGCCAACCCGGAGACCTTTCCTTGGGTGGGAGGGCCCAGGGTGTGAGGGCTGCAGGATGTTCAGCACCGCCCTGTGATTTGGCAACAGAAGGGAATCGCATCGAAGTCCTGCATCAGTGAAGGGCTCAGTGGCTGTGGGAACCAACTGGCCTTCTGACATGTTGTGCAGCACACGAGGCCCCTGTGCCCGACCCCGGGAGCGGGGGCAGGGATGCGCTCCTTCAAAACCTAACTGCAGAGCGATAGACATAGTACAGTGAGCCCCGTGTCCCTTTGGGGAAAAGTCTCCCAACTCACCAGGACCATGCTCAAGCCTTGGAGAAGGTGGGGAAGGACGTCAGGCCAATGGGGCCTCCTGGGAGCACCAGTTAGGAGAAAGCATAGCACAGTGCAAACTACTGGAGACCGCATGCGATGAGACATGGTGTGTCTCTTCTTAAAAAGTTTTTATGGGCAGCCCGGGTGGGTCAGTGGTTTAGCACTGCCTTCAGCCCAGGGCGTGATCCTGGGGACCCAGGATCCAGTCTGACATCAGGCTCCCTGCATGGAGCCTGCTTCTCCCTCTGCTTGTGTCTCTGCCTCTCTCTGTCTCTCGTGAATAAATAAATAAAATATTTAAAAGAAAGCATTATAAAAAAAGTTTTTATTATTTATTCATGAGAGACACACACACACGGGTGGGGGGGCAGACACACAGACAGAGGTAGAAGCAGTCCCCATTCAGAGAGCCCGAGGCAGAACTCGATCCTGGGTCTCCAGGATCAGGGCCTGGGCGGAAGGCAGGCGCTAAACCACTGGGCGACCAGGCATCCCCTGAAGGCTCTATTCTGATATTCCTACAAATCTGTGCACAGGGACTCTGCATCTGGCCCAGGCAGGGGCAGGGCCATGGGGGCAAGTTTGGGGAGGAGGGGAATCCAGACTCCTGTAGCAGCAGGAGTCTAGGGGGGAGCCGAGGGGAGCAGCAGGCTGGCTTCTGGGACCTGGGGCCCTTCCTGCTGCATCGGGGCCCTGGGTGTCGGGTGGCCCCAGCCCCTGCACTCACCTTGAACCCTTGCAGGTCTCCGTTAGCTGTGCTGGGCTCCTTCCTGATCACCACCGGGGTGTGGGGGATGTCCTCTTCCTCCCGCCTCCGCCGCCACCCCTTGTCCCATGTGGAGCTCTGTAAAGACCGTGTGCGGCAGCCAGGCAGGAGGCCTCAGCGCCCGGTGTGGCCGCCTCGGCTGGGCCGCACACCCAGCTGACTCCATTGCAGACACACCACAGCACAGTTGGCACACACCTCCCCCAAGGAGAGCAAAGGGATGCGGCTGCAGGGCCTTGGGTTAACTCCGGGTCATGTAAGAGGCACTTCAGGAATCCTGTTTCCACCCTGCCCACCATGACATCAGGGTGACCCTGAAGGGGTCACCGGGGAACCTGCTGCCCTGCAAGGTCCTCCAGCCTGGATGCGACCTGCCCACACATCCCTGGTTCCCTGAAACTGAAGAGGAGGGGATGGGGCTGCCCAGGATGGCTGGCACAGGTGGCCTGGCCTGCTCTGTATTACCCTACAGCGCCTCCTGAAAAGCTCCCTGAGGTGTTGGGTTTGACGGTGGCACCAGCGTCTCCAGCATTCGAAGCAGCCGCATCCCTGGGGTTCCTGGTGTTGCTCAAAACTGGGAAAGCCATCAGGGAACATCTTTCAGTAGCAGAAGTCTCCTGAAAGTGAGCCTGAGGTGGGGCTGCACTAGAATGTGGGGGCCCGGGTACAGGGGTTCCAAGTTCTGTTGGCCTCTGTTGTGAAAGAAGTGACCTCACTGCCTGGGACCCCCTCCCTGAGTCCACTCCTGGAGGGAGCTTCAGGAGCAGCGCTCGGGGCTGCCAACGCCCCCCCCCCCTGCAGGCAATGGCCTGTGTGCACACAGTGACACAACCGCACCCCTGTCTACAGGCCCCAGGGCAAGACTATGTGCAGCCAGGGCCCCAGCCTGGAAACACACCTGGGTTCAGACACAACTTTCCATTCTTCCCTGGTTTTCACCCCGGAGAAGCCGTTGTGCCTGTCGGGGATAGTCTGCCTCTTGCCTGTGGGATAGGGATTATCCTAGCAGGTGCTTCCTCCAGATGTCCCCACGCCACTGTGGCATCATATCTGTGACATTGGAGGTGGGTGTCACGTGCAGGCAATACCTCCCACCACATGTTCTTCCTTGGTGTGTACATGCGTCCAGGCCCACAAGGTCCCTGTGTGCACACACGTGGGCACCGTTACCCTCATTCTGGAGGCCCAGAAGATGACAGTCCCACCGGGGCAGGGATGGGCAATAGCTTCCCACAATCCTAGGCTCCTGAATCCAAGGCAAACCCTACAGTAGGTGTGGGAGTCTTGGCCTAGAAGGTGTGAGGCTGTCCTTATCCTGAAACCCTGCCTGTCATGTTACGGGCCATTCCGTCATTTCCACTGGGTGAGCTGTGGACAGCGGTGCACCCAGTGGGTCACCCTGACCTGGGCTCTTCCTCAGACTGGAACGTGCTGGAATGCCTCCTGTCTGGGCTGTCAATGCCCACCCCCACCCCATCACATCCCCATGACTGTAGCCAGTTCCATCCACACAACCTTTTCTCAGCCCCCTGACAAAGGGGAGGGGCAGCCTTGGCCCCCAACGGAGGACACAGAGCTGGCTTCATGCCCCCTTCTGCCTCCTTCCCAGGCTGTGATCCTGGCGAGGCAGTGGGTCTTCACCTCCTCCCCTCAGTGGCCCCCTGGAGCCCCAGCTGCTGCGTTTGTCAAAGCCCCACAGTTTGTCACAGCCTCACCTCCGGAGCTCAGGACCCAGGGAAGCACCAGGCTCTCTTTCTAGGGAGCAATTTGCTCTTTCCATTCCTGATATTTTTCCGTATTTTGTCCATCTTCCCCCCTGGAGCATGAGCTCCGAGAGGGAGGATCTGGTCTGTTTATCAGCTCGGGCACTATCTGTGCTCAGGGCTCAGCAGCTGAAGGAGAAGGTGGGAGGATCCATCCCACCACGGGCCAGCTCAGCGGTGGGAGCCTTATTGACTTGGGGCATTTTAAAATACTTGTGCTTTTCTTTTCTTTTTTTTTTTAAGGAAACTCTGTGCCCGATGTGGGACTCAAACTCAGGACCCCGAGATCAATAACCACACGCCCTTCAGACTGCTCCAGGCAGGTGTCCATTGGTCATTTAAAACTAGTAGACTGATAACTATTTCAGTTAATTTGGTGATCCACATTGCTGAATTACCAAGTGACTCCCCCAATGTCAGTACTGCGTCAGCACAGATTGCCCCACCTGACAGCACTGAGTGGCTGTTCAGATTGGAGACTGAACTCGTTCACGGGGTCTTTCAGGAGCCAGGGTGGCTCCTCCATGGGCCTCCTTCCTCCCTGGGAGGTCATGCACCTCTGCAGCCAGCAGCACAAGGGGAAGACAACAAACACAGGCATGAGGGAGGGGGTCTCCAGCCAGGTCTAGCAGGCCTGCATGTCCACCTTTATGCTCACTCTGTGTGTTATTTATTAGAAGTAGTATTCATTTTTAGGATTTTATTTATTTGTTTAAGAGAGAGAGAGCGAGAGAGAGCGAGCACGCATGATCAGTGGAGACAGGCAGAGGGAGAGGGAGAAGCAGGTGTCCTGCGAGCAGGGAGGCAGAAACCCAGGAATTCTGAATCATATCCCACAAAACAGAGAAAACACATCACCAGATCTGCTCCACAAAACAAACAAAAGGCATCTCCTCAAGCTGAATGAAAATTTTCTACTTGAAGTACAGACTGTATGAGTGAAACGAGAGCAAGATTTGTGTGTGTGTGTGAGAGAGAGAGAGAGTGAGTGTATATGTAAAGTAAATCTTTTTTTATATCAATGCTGTTTTGTATAAACTAAAGAAAGCAATGTCTCAGAGAATCTGCAATAACCAAATTGAAAGCTTCTTGAAAATATGTAACTGCTATTAATTAGCTTCATCTGTTTTGGATTTCAAACCATTAGCATTTGGCCAAGGAATAAAACAACATAGAAACTAGGATCTCCTATATGAGTAAAGAGTTCAGTGCAGAATTTTGAGGGTGAGTGTTTGCTGCTTCACCATTATGATCAAACGGAAACTTCATTCCTTCAGATAAAAAGGGCAATGTTACCCCAGCAATGTTACAGACAGCAACTTTCTTCAACCTATAGGAGGTAGGTTCTTCCTATTTTGGATGAAAGTTTAGCAAAACTTTCCAGAGTTACCCACTGAAGAAGCACAGCCTGACACATTTCTTTCATCTGGACACCGCAGAAGGCTGAAGTATTTACAGCAGATGGTATTCAGTGTAATGTTATCATACCATGGATTATCAAAATATCTCCTTTCATCACCTTTTGTTTGGAGTTCTTTTTTTTAAAAGATTTATTTGTTTATTTATTTATGAGAGAGAGAGAGAGAGAGAGAGAGAGAGGGGCAGAGAAACAGGAGGAGGGAGAAGCAGGCTCCATGCCGGGAGCCTGACGTGGGACTCGATCCCAGGACTCCAGGATCACGCCCTGGGCCAAAGGCAGGCACTAAACTGCTGAGCCACCCAGGGATCCCCTTGTTTGGAGTTCTATCTGGAGTTTTATGTATTTGAAAAATCCAGGATGAATCCTCAGTTGTAGAAGAAAAATAGACTGTGCTCTAAGCTTATATGTGAAAATGCTCCGAGAAGGTTGGTTTGCTCTGACAAAATTCATAGAAGAGCAGTATAACCAGAACAATTCTGAGGTCTCAGGCTGCAGGACTTGAGAGGGGTCGTCACTGGGGAAAGGCAATGTTGATGTGCTGTGTGGTGCCAGAGGAGATAGCATGTGTGAAGGGGCTGGCAACAGGGCCTTTCTGAAAGAACACAGTGGTCTTCAATTTCAGGTAAGGGCTCATATATGCCAGGCTCTGTGCTGCTTCATCTTTCTGACCTTTTCATCCTCATAACAACTCTATGAGATATGTCATGTTATCCACATTTTACAGATAAGAATATAGGGCCTTCGAGAATTGAAGTAAATGACCCAAGGTCACCAAGTGAGTGACAGGAACAGATGTCTTCTTGGGGCTATGCCCCACCATGGTCCACACTCAGTATCTACCCCATATGTCTGTTGACTGACTGGAATCTCAGAGGTCTTAACATCTCACATGTGTAAATGATTGGTTGATACGACCCCTCATCATCCACCAACCTCACAGATAAATCTAGATATTGTGTATATGTGTGTGTGTGTATTAATATTTATATTTATATTTATATATATTTCAAATTTCAGCTTTGCTGGTAGTACCTTACTGGGAACCTCTTGGAATACTAAATGGCTTGAATTATTTGTGTGAGAAAGGATCTTCCTACTATAGCAGGAGGATTCCAAAATGAAAAAAAAAAAGGCATGAAAGATCACCAAATACGTCTGATTTACAGATTCGGTCCCTATACTGTAATCTTCTCTTTGTTCCTGTTCTTTGCTTACAATAATCATCACTGCGTTTTGACTGCACTTCAAGTAGGCTGCTTCTTCAGCCTCTGACTTCTCTGATTACTGGCTCTTGATCTTTTGCTTTTTTTAATTTATGTGCATTAGTCTTTATCCCTTTAAAATCCACCCCAAAATCTGCTAAGCATATACATCTGGAATTTCAAATCTCACCCTGCCCCCCTTCACACATGGACATTTCTTCCTTTCCCTCTTAACCTCATTCATCATACATTTTCTGTTTATAGCTCTGGGACACCTTGACTCTGACACACAAATCAGCTTTTTCCTGAGCTCTTACTAGAACTGTGTTTCTCATTTACTCTTGGGCAGTATCCATCCTTATCGACTGAAGTTAGGAGTTGAATTATCACCAAAATAAAAGAAAAAGAAAGAAGAGATTTTTGTTATTACAGCAGAAATTATTTTTTAATCCACAACAGATGATTTATATTCATCAAAAATTTGTGCTGCTTTCAGCAAACAAGCTTACATATGAAGTCATCAGTTCTGTAAAAGGTGAGGAAGAAAACAACTAATTCAAAGAGAGCATTTTTCCCTCCTTTTTGGTATGCAATGTCAAAAACTTGAACAATTCGTATCAAATCAATTCAGTGGTAGAATGTGGTGTATTACATGAGCATGACTTGTAGTCAGGAGACTTTGGGTCTACTCCCACGATTTATTAGAGTAGCTGTGTGACCTTGGGATAAATTGCTTAAAACTATAATCTGAGTCATTTGTCTGTAAATTTAAGATGTTATTTAACTATGTGACCTTTAAAATTATGGACCTTCTGTGGAGAGTGAAACTTCCCTTAAGCCAGAGTCTTTAAAGGGGAGGCTAGAGTGCTCCCAGATCAATTTCCTCCCGGCCCTAGATCTATAAAGAAACAAATTCAAATCCCCAGTTGAAGCCTTCAGATTTGTTAAAATTAAATACATTCAAATATAATAAGAAATTAACATGAATACTAATGAATGAAAGTCAGGGGAAAACAAGAACAACACATTGAGGTTCTTGGGAATTTATAGATATTGAAATCATCAAATAGTATAAAATAATTATGGGTCAAGTGTTTTAAGAAATTAAAGATTCTCAAAAAAAAGAAATTAAAGATGGAATAATAAATGAAAAAGGGTCAAAATGCAAATCTAATAAAAATACCAGGCATATTTGAAAAAAAAACATTTATAAATAACAGATAATTATTAAAACTAATAGCTTAGTGGATGTGTTAAACAGCGGAATATATGCAGCTGAAGATGGAGTTAAATCTGAAAGAAATACTCAGGCTGTACTACATAGAGACAAGGCAGTAAATACAGAAGAGACATTAAGCTATATGGAGGGCATAATGAGTAATATATATAATTTGAGTTCCAGAAAGGGGAGATAGAAAAAAGGCAATATTTGAACATAGAAGGGCTAAGATCTTCCCCAGACTGACAAAAGGACATGAATCCACAAATAGAGGAAACAAGAGTCCAAATAGATAAAAGGAAAGTCACACCCAGATGTATGATAGTAAAACCAAAGAATAGCAAAGACAAAGAGCAGATCTTAAAAGTAGGCAGAGGGGAAAAAAGTAAATAATAAGGAGGGCAAGTAGGTATCAGTTTCTCAGTAGCAACAATGGAAACCAGAACACAGTGGAATATCTTCAGCGTTCTGAAGAGAAAATGACGGTCAAGCTAGATTCATGGATTTAACAAAACTATTTTTCAAGGACAAAGGCAGTAAAGACACTTTCAGATAAAGATAGATTGCATTTGCAACCAAGAAACCTTATTAAAGGTATTTTTAAAGAATGTTCTTTTTGACGCCTGGGTGACACAGTCAGGTAAGTACCTGACACTTGGTTTTGGCTGGGATCATGATCTCAGGGTCTGGAGATCAGCTCCACGCTCAGCATGGGGTCTGCTTAAGGCTCTCTTTCCATATCCTTCTGCCCTTCCCCCCGCTCTCTCTCAAATAATAAATCTTTAAAAAAAAAGAATGTACCTTAAAAAGAAAAATGGTTCTAGAAACAAGTTTTCAGGATAATACCCTTGGAAGAAAAAAAAAATACCCTTGGAAGAAAACATAGGGGTAAGTTTCCATGATCGTGGATTTGGGGATGGTTTCTAAGATACAACACAAAGAGCACAAGCAACAAACAAACAAACAAACAAACAAAAAATACTGAACTTCAAAATTGAAGATTTTTGTGCTTCAAAGGACGTGATCAAAAACTGAAAGAACCCCCCCCCCCAAAAAAAGGGAAAGAACCTACAGAATGGAAGCTATTATTTGTAAATCATATAAATCTTGTGTCTAGTATTCAGAATTTAGAAATTATACAACTGAACAATGAAAAGACAACCCAGTTAAAAAATGGAGACAAAGAATTGAATAGACATTTTTTCCAAAGAAGATACACAAATGGCCAACAAACACATGAAAAGATGTTCAACATCATTAGTCATTAGAGAAATGCAGATCAAAACTGCAGTGAGATGCCCACTTCATGCTTAGTGGGATGGCTATAATTTTTTTTAATAGAAAAAAAACAAGTGTTGGGTAGAAGGTAGAGAAATTAGAACCCTTGCACGTTGCTTGTGAGAATTTTAAATGGTGCAGCTTCTATGGAAAAAATGTTGGTGGTTCCTTCAAAAGTTAAACATAGCATTGCCTTATGAAACAGCAAATTCACTTCTAGTTATATCCCCCCCTAAATTGAAAACAAGTATTCAAACAGATACTTGTACACAAATGCTCATAGTGATACTATTCACAATAACCACATTATGCTGAGTGAAAGAAGCCAGGCACAGAAGGTCACATATTGTATGATTCCATTCGAAATATCCAGAATAGGCAGATCCAAAGAGACAGAAGATTACTGGTTGTCATTGGCTTGGGAGAGGAAGGAATGCAAAGTGACTGCTTAATTGGCATGGAGTTTCCTTTTGGGATAATAAAAATGTTCTGGAACCAGATAGAAGTGATGGTTGCACAACATCATGTATGTACTGTCACCAAATTATATGCATTTAAATGGCTAACATTGTGAATTTTAGGTTATGAATTTTGCCACAATACAAAAAAGTCAAAGGGAGCCTTGTGGCTCATCCATTTAAGCATCCAGCTCTGGATTTCAGATCAGGTCATGATCTCAGAGTTGTGGGATCAAGCCCTGCATCAGGCTCCACATGGGGCATGGAGCATACTTAAGATTCTCTCTCTCTTCCTCTCCCGCTGCCCCTGCCCCCTATGCTGCCTACATTCATACACAAACACACTCTCTCTCCCCCTTCTCTAAGAAAGAAAAAAAATTTTTTCACAGATGCATAGAAATTAGCAAACATGTAGGTAAATCCAGACATTGTACAATATAAGTGATAATGATAATAATGTCTCATTTGTGTGGTTCTAAAAATGAGCATTAAAGTAGTAGACAACAACAAACATGTGAGTTGAGAAAAAAGTAATCAGAGCATTAAAGTTCTCACAAGACCTTATGAGAGTCATTCACTCTCAAGTGCTTTTGACTGTGATTGACAGTAATGAATGTTTTATAGTCACCCAGTGTACACACATATGTATATGACTGAAACAAAAATTTCTCAAAATAGTCCTTCCCTAACTATATATGTTGTACACTATTTTCTAATCTAGTTAATTTCATTTTTAAAAATGCTAATTGTCTCCCCTTAAGTTGACTCCATCAACCACTAATGGATTGTAACATGCTACTTTAAAACATAACAAAACAAACTGGTATCAAGAGTATGATGGCACCCAAGTAAAGATGTGGGTGAGAAAAAAAATTAAAAAGTCTTGAGTTGTTCACTATCTACTCTGATACTGGGTCAGGAAGCATATGCAAGTGGTGAATTGGCTGTATTTTCCACAATCTTTTGAAGATGTCATCATGTTCCAATATGGTAATCTCCATGGGGCGAAAGTATATTTCTACTAATTCACTGGAAACATTTTAAACAATTCTGAGTTTGTATAACATTCTGTAAATTGTCAAGATAAAGTTCTCTGGAGTATTCAATATGGATGCAAGTAATAGAATTTTTTAAAGATTTTATTTATTCATTCATGAGAGGCAGAGAGAGAGAGAGAGAGAGGCAGAGACACAGGCAGAGGGAGAAGCAGGCTCCATGCAGGGATCCCAACGTGGGACTAGATCCCAGGTCTCCAGGATCACGCCCTGGGCCGAAGGTGGTGCTAAACTGCTGAGCCACCCGGGGCTGCCCAAGAATCTCATATTCATCTCAAATTCATATATGCAAGCAGAATGGTCCATCTCAATTTGAAAAAATCAGAAAAGCTGAATTATGGTCTTACACTTCTTATCCTCTTGTTATTTTGGATAAGTGACTTCATTTGCCCTGGTTTTCTCATCTGCAAAATTAAAGGGAACTTTTAAGTTTTTCCTAAAAGGAAATCTGTGATTCACTCTAACAAGTCTATACAAAACCTTGAGTGCTCTCTCTCTCTCTCTCTCTCTCTCTCTCACACACACACACACACACACACACACACACACACAACTGTATTGCATTAAGATGAAGGAAATTTGGGGCGGCCCTGGGTGGCTCAGCGGTTTAGCACCACCTTCGGCCCAGGGCCTGATCCTGGAGACACAGGAAAGAGTCCCACGTCCGGCTCCCTGCATGGAGCCTGCTTCTCCCTTTGCCTGTGTCTCTGCCTCTCTCTCTCTCATGAATAAACAAAATATTTAAAAAGAAAAGATGAAGGAAATTTAACATCGACCCTTATGAAACGTTCTCAACATTGGCATTAATCTATTTTAAAGTAGGAAGTGACTTTCATCACTGATGATTTATTGGGCATACTATATATTTTCAGACATGATTTTTTATTTATAAGACATTTGTGACTTTTTTAAAATTAGATTTTTGTTACTGCAACTTCAGAAGCTTTACCAGGTTAAGAAAGAGGATTATGCTGGTCTGAGCCTGTACCAGTAAATATGTCCATATTCCATGGTAGCTAAATGGCTCCTGTTTAAATTCTTGTTCCAACTGCTGCAAAGTACCTTAAGGAACAATGTTTGGTAAGGTATGTTTACACAAGAGATACAAATGTCTGTTTTTCCACCATAGCTTTTTGTTCATGTTAGCTTATCATTGAAACTGTCCATGCTCTCAAGTGATGTGTGACTAAGAGATTTGTTATCTTTAGTCCGCTGCTGTCTGGAAGATTTGTACTAGATGAAAGAGTAGAAAAGACACTCTCCACTTCAGCCATTCTGCATTATTTTCAGGTGCCTAATAGCCTTTTGATGATCTTGCTTACTGGGTTTTTAACGTTGTGTGCATGCCTATGTGTGTGTAGAAAATTTCAAACGTAAACAGAGTAGTGTAATGAGCCCCACTTACTCATCACTCAACTTCAACTATGAATATCCTACCATTCTTGTTTTATTTATACCACCCACTCCCCAGCCCCTCTGTTTGATTATTATTATTTTTTAGAGTTTTTATGGTAAAATTTACATACACTGAAATGCACAAATAATTGAACTGTTTTGACAACTAGATACACCTGTGTAACCTGTGCCCTTACCAGAGTTCCATCTCTTGAAAGAATCTTCCTCTGTCCCCAGGTAATTCCTCAAGTCCCCCAAAAGCATCCAGTGGTTTTTCTCACCTTAGGTGAGTTTTGCTTATTCTAGAACTTCATATAAGTGGAAGCATACAGTATTTCTAAACCCTTTTGTGTCTGGCTTCTTTTCTCTTGTGAGATTCAGTCATTTCATTGCAGGGATCAGTACACTAATGCATCCTTTTTATTACTGAGTGGTAAAATAATACCACAGCTTGTTTGCCCATCCTCATGTTGATGGACATTTGGGTTGTTTACAGTTTGGGGCTATTTTGAGTAAAACTGCTATGAGCATTCTTTACATCCTTTTGTGAAGGATATATTCCCACTTATCTTGGACAGTGACCTAGATCTACAGCTGCTGGACTATAAGGTAGGTATATGTTTAACTTTATAAGAGGCTACCCCACCCTGTACCACACTTTTACACTCTCATCAGCAGTATATATGAGTTCTAATTGCTCTGACTCCTCATCAACACTTGGGATTTGTCAGTCTTAAATTTTAGCTACTCAGGCAGCCGGGTGGCTCAGTGGTTTAGCACCGCCTTCAGCCCAGGGTCGAGTCCCACTTCGGGCTCCCTGCATGGAGCCTGCTTCTCCCTCTACCTGTGTCTCTGCCTCTCTCTCTCTCTCTCTCTCTCTCTCTCACTCATGAATAAACAAAATCTAAAAAAGAATTTTTAGCTACTCTAGTGGATGTAAAGTAGTATCTCAATTTAGTGTTAATTTGCATTTCTGTAATGACTAAAGATATTGAGCGTGTTTTCATGAGCTTATCCCTTTGGCCTAATGTATTTTTCACACGTGGTTCCCTTGTCCACAACACTTACTATCTACCACCCTTTTCTAGTTAGCTACTTACACCTTATCTAGTCCTCACCTTATTGAAAGGAATCCTTCCTCCCAAAAAGTTAGGAGTTGAGGAAATCAGCCTGAAAGCTCTATGAGAAACAGTTTTCCAGAATCAGCATCAGCCACTGTCTTTTCGCAGTGCCCTTGAACCTTAAGGCAGGGAAAACTTTTCCTTTACCCTCCTCCAATTCCCACTTTTGGAAATACAAACAGCCCAAGTCGTAGTTGCTCATTCATTTTGATGTTACCGGGTACAGAAGCTCGTAGGGCTGGGACTCCTGTGGAGACAGGGGCATACCATAAAATCTAAAAGGGAGTACCACGTGGAAATTTTATTGAAGAACAGTAAGCACCTCAGCTTCAGTATTTCCCTTTGAAGGGATAATCCTGTGGCTTTCAAGCCTGTAGAGAAATAGGGTGATTACAGTGTACAGCATGAGAAAGAAATACTTCTGGACACCTGGGTGGCTCCGTGGTTGAGCTTCTGCCTTTGGCTCAGGTGGTGGTCCTGGGATCGAGTCCCACAGCGGGCTCTCTGAAGAGAGTCTGCTTCTCCTCTGCCTATGTTTCTATGTCTCTCATGAATAAATAAATAAAACATGAACATATAAACATAAACATAATAAAACAATAAAATGTAAACAGCCTAATAATATATAGAAGTATATAATTTCTTCGGAATATAGACTCTTAAGTTACCATTGACTAGAAAAGCATCGCATTCTCTTGCTGTGCTCTGTAAAGCTTCTTCCTTGACCTGCTCCCAATATCTGCTGAGAAGATAAGCAAAAAATGTTCTCAGGCTTCCCTTAGTCTGACCTCCAGGGATTGCCTGGGGGTCAAGGAGGATCCTGTGTGGGAAGAGAGTAGGACTGCTATCAGAAGGGTTACAATTGATGCTTCTCCTATCTTTCCACCCTCGGTTGCTGGCCTTTTGGTTTCCTCCCATTAAAAAGAAGCTTTATTAGTGTGTTTATAAACAGTTATGCCTCTGAGTAGGTGATTTTGGCACACCATGTATATCCCCTTGTCACTCAACATCCCTATGCATGCTGATAAGCTTTCTGCTGCCAATACCTGCATCCCTTAGCTCTCCCCACAGGAGCATTCTTGGTGCCCGGTGGGCTGGAAGTGCCAGGGAGCTGACATCCCTGGGAACAGCCTCAAACTCATGACAGATGGGAGCTAGTGGCTAAGCCCTCCATCTTTCTTATCCTTTGGGTGAGACAACTCTCGGGTCTGCTCTACACCACTTCCCAGAGTAGCACAGTGGAAATGAGCCCAAGTTCCCCACAGCTATAACATACTCATAAATTCATCTACTGGCTTCCTTCCCTTCCCTGGCTCACTGTCCCCTCCTCCGCCAATGTTTCCTGGGATAGTCTTCCAAATAAACTCCTAGCCTTGGTCCTAGTCTCAGGGCCTGTTCTGGAGAAACCCAATGTAGGCTAGCTTAATAATACCAAGCAAACTCACTAATAAAATATTGGTATAAACATATTGTTAGTAAATCTTCTAATACTTTAAATGGTTCAGATCCAGCGTGGCTAAAGACCTAGCATTCATTTCGTTAAATTTACCTAGCATTATCCCCAAAATGTTATTGTTTCAGAATGCTTCTGAGGTAAAGATCTAGTTTAAGGAGTAATCTCAAAACCAGGGATGTGTGTCTCACATATTTGAGTTTAGATGAAGAGTCAGCGACTTGATTTTTCAAAGCCAATTGGTATAATGTATACTATTGTTTCCCAGCATACTAAGATACTTCTGTGTATAATAAAAGATATCCTCAACATGTTTATATTTTGGTTTTACTCTCTTTAGCCCATTGTTTGGAAACAAAAATGGGAAGGAAGTGTAATTTTGCTGAAGAAAGAGCGCTGATGCTGGTGTATAGGTGTGCATGTATATGGACCCAGGAGTCCTCAGCGTCCCTTGCCCTCCACATACCCACCTAAAATATTTTGGCAAGCTTGGGTTTACGGATGTGTCATGAGTTAAGTTCAGTGAATAACTCCACGTAACATTTTATAGGTCAAGAAAACACAAGAGAAGCACAAATTTGAAACTGTGTCAGGGATTCATGGCACAAGGTATTAGATAGTTTCTGTCACCAAATATGCTTTGCTTCATTATCCATTAAATATTTCATCTTAAATACCAGTTCCAAATCCATAAATTCAGACCTGAGCTTAGTGCCATATGCCCTTCTCAAAATAATTAGCTTCCAGATGCTTTAATATTAATTTCACTGATGCCTTTAGAGAAATTCTTGATGTCTGTTTTTGTGCCAGTACCACACCGTCTTGATGGTCACAGCTTTGTGGCACACCCTGAAACCCGGCATTGTGCTGCCTCCTCCCGCCCCCCCTCCCCCGCAGTGGGTATCTTGGCTACTATTCCCGTGGCCATTCGGGGTCTTTCTGATTCCACACAAGTCTTCAGATGATTTGTTCCAGCTCTCTGAAGAGAGTCCGTGGTATTTCTGAGAGGGATTGCACTAGTTGTGTAAATTGCCCTGGATCACGTTGACATTTTCCCCAATATAAATTCTTCCAACCCAGGAGCATGGAACCTTTTTCCATCTCTTTGTGTCTTTCTCAGTTTCTTTCAGACATGTTCTGCAATGTTTCAGGTAGAGATCCTTTACCCCTTTGGTTAGGTTTCTTCCTAGGTAGCTCATGCTTTTTTTTGGGTGCTGCGGTTGTATAAATGGGATTGACCCCTTCCTCGATGTCCCTTTCCTCGGTCTCATTGTTTGCGTACAGAAAGGCCACTGGTTTCTGGGCCCCGAGTTTGTATCCCGCCACACTGCCAAACTTGCTGTAGGAGTTCCAGCCGTCTTGGGGTGGAGTCTTTTGGGTTTTCTAGGTACGGTATCATGTCATCGGCGAAGAGGGAGTTTAACTTCTTCTTTGATGATTTGAATGCCTTTTATTTCTTTTCATTGCCTGATTGCTGAGGCCATGACATCTCGTACTCTGTTGAGAATAGCAGCGGTGAGAGTGGACATCCCCATCTCGTGCCTGGTCTTCAGGGAAAGGCTCCCAGTGTTTCTCCATTGGGAATGAGAATTTGCTGCGGGCTTTTCGTAGATGGCTTTGAAGATGCTGAGGGACGTTCCCTCTATCCCGGTACTCTGAAGCGTTTGGATCTGGCATGGATGCCATATTTTGTCAAATGCTTCTTCCTCTGCGTCTCTTGAGAGGATCATCTGGTTCTTGTTTTCTCTCTTGCAGATCTGATGAAGCACCTTGAGTGCTCTCCGAGTACTGAAGCAGCCTTGCACCCCAGGGATAAAGCCTACCGGGTCATGGTGAGTAACTTGTTAATAATGTCCTGTTGGATCCCGTTGGCTCGTAGCTTGTGGAGAAGGTGTGCATCCGTGTTCATCAGGGACATCGGTCCAGAATTCTCCCTTTTGGTGGGTGGGGTCTTGGGTTTTGGAGTTAAGGTGACACTGGCCTCCAAGAACGAGTTTGGAAGTATTCCATCTCTTTCTATCTTTCGGAGCAGCTTTAGTAGCACAGGTATGCTTTCTTCTTGAAGCGTTGGATAGAATTCCCCTGGGAAGGCATCTGGCCCCAGACTTTTGTGTCTCGGGAGGTTTGTGTGTTTGTTTCTAGGTGTATTTCTTATTGGGGTTCATTTTGCCAACATAGAGCATAACCCCCCAGGGCTCATCCCATCAAATGTCCCCCTCCGTGCCCATCACCCAGTCACCCCCAGCCCCCCGCCCTCCTCCCTTTCTTGCATCCCTTGTTCGTTTCCCAGGGTTAGGACTCTCTCATGTTCGGTCTCCCTTTCTGCCATCTCCCACTCAATTTTTTCTCCTTTCCCCTCTATTCCCTTTCACTATTTTTTTCTCATCCTCCCCAGAAGAATGAGACCATATGATGTTTGTCCTTCGTTGATTGACTTCTTTCACTCAGCCGTCATACCCTCTGGTTCCATCCAGGTCGAAGCAAATGGTGGGTGTTTGTCATTTCTAATGTCTGAGTAATCTTCCATTGTGTGCAGAGACCACTCGCCCTCCTTATCCATTCATCTTTCGATGGACACCAAGGCTCCTTCCGTAGTGTGGCTGTTGTGGGTGTTACCACTCTAAACCTCGGGGTGCGGGTGTCACGGCATTTCCCTGCATCTGTACCTTTGGGTCACACCTCCACCAGTGCACCTGCTGGATCGCAGGGCAGATCGGTTGTTACCTCTCTGAAGCACCTGCACACGGTTTTCCACTGAGGCTCAGGGAGGGTGCCGAACCCTTCCGCATGCGCTCACAGGGGTTTGGATGCAGGCACCGTCCACCGTCAGGGCACGGCCTTGGGGCGGTGGCTTTAGGGCCTGGGTTGCTGTGCCCCAGGAACCCCGCGAAGGTCCTTGGCTCTTCCTTCTCCCCCTTCCGCCCCCTCCCCCTCCACCCCTACCCCCCTTACTCCCTTACTCCTTCCGCCCCTGCCCCCCTTCCCTCTTCCCCCTTCCCAATCTCCCCAGGCTTGCCGGGAGCACGCCAGCCCCCCCTTGGTCCCTATCAGGTGAGTATGGCTATTTCTGAAATTTTTGAATTTTGAAAGCATTCTCCTTTCACCACATCCTCTCCAACATTTGTTGTTTCCTGTCTGGTTTTTTGTTCCCCATTCTCACCAGTGTGAGGTGGTATCTCATTGTGCTTTCGATCTGTATTTCCGTGACCCCGGTGATGTGGAGCATTGTCTCGTGTGCTTGTTGACCATGTCTATGTCTTCCTGTGTGACATTTCTGTTCGTGTCTTTTGCCCATTTCAGGGTTGGACTCCTGGTTTCTTTGCTGTTGAGTTGAATAAGTTCTTTAGAGATCTTGGATAACTCACGCTTTATCTGACAGGTCATTTGCAAATATCTTCTTCCATTCTGGAGGTTTGTCTTTTAGTTTTGTTGAGTGTTTCTTTTGCTGTGCGGAAGATTCTCATCTTGATGAATGATTCATTTTGGTCTTGTTTCTGTGGCCTTCATGGATGTATCTTGCAAGAAGTTGCTGTGGCCAAGTTCAAACAGGGTGTTGCCTGTGTTCTCCCCTAGAAGTTTGATGGAGTCTTGTCTCACATTTACATCCTTCATCCATTTTGAGTTTTATCTTTGTGTACGGTGTGAGAGAATGGTCCAGTTTTATTCTTCTGCGTGTGGCTGTCCAACGTTCCCAGCAGCCTTTAGTGAAGAGACTGTCTTTTTTCCAGTGGATGGTCTTTCCTGCTTGGTCGAATATATGGTCTTGACAATAGAGTTGAGGGTCCACTTCTGGATTTCTCTCTTCTGTCCCATTGATCTGTGTGTCTGTTTTTGTGCCTGTACCACACTGTCTTGATGAGCACAGGTTTGTAGCACAACCTGAAATCCGGCATTGTGATGCCGCCAGCTGTGGTTTTCTTTTCTAATATTGCTCTCGCCATTTGGGGTCTTTTCTGATTCCACACTAATCTTCCGATGATTTGTTCCAACTCTCTGAAGAGAGCCCGTGATATTTCTGATGATAGGGATTGTGTTCCATGTGTAAATTGCCCTGGGTCACGTGGACATTTTCCCAGTATATGAATTCTTCCAATCCAGGAGCATGGAGTAGTTTTCCATCTCTTTGTGTCTTCCTCAATTTCTTTCAGATGTGTTCTGTAGTTTTTTGGGTAGAGATCCTTTACCTCTCTGGTTAGGTGTATTCCTAGGTACCTCATGCTTTTGGGTGCAATTGTAAATGTTACTGACTCTTTCATTTCTCTATCTTCGGTCTCATCGTTGGCATAGAGAGAGGCCACTGATTTCTGGGCATTGATTCAGTATCCTGCCACACTGCTGAACTTGCTGTAGGAGTTCCAGCAATCTTGGGGAAGAGTCTTTTGGGTTTTCCAGGTACGGTATCATGTCATCGGCGAAGAGGGAGAGTTTGACTACTTCTTTGCCGATTTGAATGCCTTTTATTTCTTTCTGTCGCTTGATTGCTGAGGCCGTGACATCTAGTAGTATGTGAGTAGCCATGGTGAGAGTGGACATCGCTGTCTCTCGTTCCCAATCTTCAGGGAAAGGCTCCCAGTGTTTCCACATTGAGGATGATAATTTGCTGAGGGCTTTACTTTCCGTAGATGACTTTGGAGATGCTGGGAACATTCCCTCTATCCCTGTACTCTGAAGCGTTTGGATCAGGAATGGATGCCGTATTTGTCAAATGCTTTCTCTGCATCTCTTGAGAGGATCGTCTGGTTCTTGTTTCTTCTCTTGCAGATCTGCTAAGTCATGTGGCGTGCTTTCCAAGTGTTGAACCAGCCTTGCATCCCTGGTATAAATTCCACCTGGTCATGGTGAGTAACTTCTTAATGTACCGTTGGATCCCATCGGCTCGTGTCTTGAGAATATTTGCATCCGTGTTCGTGAGGACTGTCGGTCTATAACTCTCCTTTTTTGGTGGGATCTTTGTCTGCTTTTGGACTTAAGGTGATGGTGGCCTCCAAGAACGAGTTTGGAAGCATTCCATCTATCTTTCGGAACCACTTTAGTAGTAATAGGTACGGTTTCTTCTTTAAACGTTTGATAGCATTCCCCAGGGAAGCCATCTGGCCCTGGACTTTTGTGTCTTGGGAGATCTTTGATGATGACTGCTTCAGTTTCCTCCCTGGATATTGGCCTGTTCAGGTTTTCTGTGTCTTCCTGTTCCGGTTTTGGTAGTTTGTGGTTTTCCGGAAATGCGTCCGTTTCTACTCGATTGCCCAATTTATTGGTGTATAGCTGCTCAGGATGAGTTTTAAAGATCGTTTGTATTTCCTTGGTGGTGGTGGTGATCTCTCCTTTCTCATTCATGATTTTATTTTATTTTTTTATTTTCATTTTTTAATAATAAATTTATTTTTTATTGTTGTTCAATTTGCCAACATACAGAATAACACCCAGTGCTCATCCCGTCAAGTGCCCCGCTCAGTGCCTGTCACCCATTCACCCCCACCCCCCACTCTCCTCCCCTTCCACCACCCCTAGTTTGTTTCCCAGAGTTAGGAGTCTTTATGTTTTGTCTCCCTTTCTGATGTTTCCCACACATTTCTTCTCCCTTCCCTTCTATTCCCTTTCACTATTATTTATATTCCCCAAATGAATGAGACCATATAATGTTTGTCCTTCTCCGATTGACTTATTTCACTCAGCATAATACCCTCCAGTTCCATCCACGTTGAAGCAAATGGTGGGTATCTGTCATTTCTAATGGCTGAGTAATATTCCATTGTATACATAAACCACATCTTCTTTATCCATTCATCTTTCGATGGACACCGAGGCTCCTTCCACAGTTTGGGTATTGTGGACATTGCTGCTAGAAACATCAGGTTGCAGGTGTCCCGGCGTTTCATTGCTTCTGTATCTTTGGGGTAATATTGTATTATAATCAATTAATTAATTTTTGTTGTGTTGTTTATATATATACATTTATATATATAGTTTGTATTTTTTATTAAGTGTTTTATATGTTTGGTTGCTCCCACATTGGGTGCATAAATATTTATAGTGGTTAGATCTTCTTGTTGGATTGTCTCCTTTATTATCATATGGTGTCATATCCTTCTTTGTCTCTTGTTAATCTTTGTTTTAACATCTAGTTTATCTGATCTGAGTATTGCTACTCCAACTTTCTTCTGACATCCGTCTGTGTGATAAATATTTCTGCGTCACCCCACTTTCAATGTGCAGGTGTCTTCACATCTCAAATAAGTATGTTGTAGGTACTATAGAGTTGGATCTAGTTTGTTTGTTTTTGTCCATTCTGACACCCTATGTATTTTGATTTGAGCATTTAGTCCATTTACATTCAAAGTAATTATTCATAAATATTTATTTAGTGCCATTTTATTACTTGTTTTGTCATTGTTTCTGGAGATTTCTCTGGTCCTTTCTTGTCTTTGTTACTTTTAGTCTTTCCTTCCCGCTCAAGGAGAGCCCTCTAATATTTATTTTTTTTAATTGAAGTTTGACTTGCCCACATATAGTATAACACCCAGTGCTTATCCTGTCATGTGCCCCCCTCAGTGCCCATCACCCAGTCACCCCATCCCCCTGCCCACCTCCTCATCTGCAACCCTTTGTTCATTTCCCAGAGTTAGAAGTCTCTCATGTTTTGCCACCCTCTCTAATTTTTCCCAGTCATTTTCTCTCCTTTCCCCTATAATTCCTTTCACTTTTTCTTTTATTCCCCGTATGAGTGAAACCATATAATGATTATCCTTCTCAAATTGACTTACTTCACTCAGCATAATACCCTCCAGTTCCATCCACATTGAAGCAAATGGTGAGCATTCTTCCTTTCTAATATTTTTTGAAGGGCTGTCTAGTAATCATGAACTCCTTTAGTTTTTGTTCTGTGTCCTTCTCAGCCTATTGATAGTGATATTATTAGCTTGGAATGCCTGAGGCACTCACCTGGGCCCCCACTACCTATGGCAAGTCCCCACAGACATTTTCCCATCGAGAGCCAATATTATGGTTGGCATGGCCCTTGTGGCTCTTATTATTATTGGAAGATGTATCTCAGCAACAACTATCAAGGGACTTTGAAAAAAGAAATTTATTACTCAGAGATCTTGGAAGGCATATGGCATGCCCAAGAGCCATCAAGCAAGGTGTCAGGTAGAGATTACAGACCTGGGTACTCTCCTTACTGAGATTGAGGGTAGGCTACCTAGGATTTCTTGGCTTTACTCTTTACTCATAAATTTAAAACAGAGCAGGAATTAGGGCACAAGAGGTGATAGCAGAGTTCCTTAAGTGGTCAATAATCTAGATTGCCAAGGACTTTCTAAAAAGGAAACTCAGATGGGACACCCTGGTTCCTTTTCTTATCTAGTTGTTTTAGCAGTAGTTGTATCATATAGCTGGCAATATGTTTATTCAAAATAGATGTCTTGGAAATGTATGCCTCAGCAATCAAAAGCTGATTTTCAGGCACTTACACTACAAAAACCTTGTTGAATCTTCTTTCAGAATGTATCTAGAATATTACCATTTTTACCATCCCCATAGCCTTGATCCAAGCCTACCCCATTTCTCACCTGTAGAACCACAGTGGCCCTAACCAGTCTGGGTTCCCTGGAGGCTCCTCTAACTGAGTAGCCAGAGTTAACATGTCCTATCTCATCCCTCCCAGG
The DNA here is from genome assembly GCF_048164855.1 of Canis lupus baileyi. Taxonomy (NCBI): domain Eukaryota; kingdom Metazoa; phylum Chordata; class Mammalia; order Carnivora; family Canidae; genus Canis; species Canis lupus. Next base: position 24,185,616 of record NC_132857.1, on the reverse strand, counting down.
TTCAGAATCCTCCATTACCTCACTCAGCACCAAAACCAAAGCCTGTATGACCAGACCAAACCTGGTCTTCTTCCTTGTGCTGCCTCCTTCCTTCCTCACCTCCTTGTTCTTCTCTTGGTTCTTCTAGAAGTTCACCTAGTCACTCACCTCCCTGCTCACCACACTACAGCCCCAGATGGTTTTTTCACCCTTCTTGAGCACCAGCCTTAGCCTTCCACTCAAAGCCTTTGCACTGACTGTTCCCTCTTCCTGGATGTTCCCTCCCCACACAACTGGGGCGTCCCTCTTTCCCTCTCCTCAGGCCCTTCTCCCACCTCACTGAGGACTTACTGAAAGTCACCCTGATCAAAATCCTGACTGCCTCCCCCAACAGCTTCTGATATACCCGCCCCTGTTTTTCTGATGTAACATACCACACATTATAGTTGTTTAATTAATGTAAACTCTAACCAGAATGGAAGTTACAGAAAGGCAGGGAATTTTGTTCACTACTCTAGCCCTAACACTCAGAACAGTGCCTGCCACAACTGGAAAGTACCAGTTAGGTTGGTGAATAAATGCACAGAAAGATGGATGGATGAATAAATGGAAATAAAACTTGACTTAATTAGTGGTTACACCATAATGACCACAAGATGGAGACATTCTTTAATATAAATTCATCCCTACTTTTCCCTTCTGTTTGTTTCCCCATCCTGATAGTACTTCACTGCCTCTTTTACCTACACACATGCCTGGGTTTTACTCTCCGTGTGTGTGTGTGTGTGTGTGTGTGTGTTCTCTCTTTTGAATTTTGTGTCCCCTCTTGGCCACTTGTGTACTCCTCTGTCTACAGAGGCTCTGTTTGCAGGATGGAAGAAACAGGTTAGAACTGAAACAGATACCTCATTTATTTTTGTTTAGCCTACTGAATTTTAAAAATTTCTTTAATAGATTTTTTGCGTGTGTTTTAAATGGAAAAATAGCATGTTTGCATTTTGTATTCACGTATTTTTATGAAGCTAAATTGATTTACTTTTGGCTTCTGTGCCCTGTATAAAGTGCTGAGGTAGTGGGTCTGAATGAAATAACAGTACAAATCCAAAGATGTGCTTTTTCTTTTGGACCAAACTAGTTCCTTCTCATGTGGTTTCATCTTCAGAGGTGGCCAAGTCTTTCTTGGAGGAAAATGCTTCACTTCCCCGCTCAGGTAGCGCCTGGGGAGCTCAAGTCTCATTGACTTTTCCTCCTTAACACTGACTCAATGTCACATAGGCAATGGGTCTGCTATCATTTATGCAGAAACCTGTTTGACATTTCCTTACCTGGGATGAAACCCTATAAATTATAACTCACTTCTTCTTCTTCCTCCTCCTCTTCCTCCTCCTTTTTTTATAGTCTTCGTTTCTATTTCAATTCCAGTTAGTTAATATACAGTGTAATACGTGTTTCAGGAGTAGAATTTAGTGGTTCATCACTTACACACAATACCCCATGCTCTTAATAACAAGTGCCCCCTTTAATACCCATCACCTATTTAACCCATCCCCACCTACCCACCTCCTTCCAGCAACCCTCAGTTTGTTCTTCATAGTTAACATTCATTTTTATGGTTTCCCTCTCTTTCCCCCCATGTTCATGTGTATTCTTTCTTAAGTTCCACATATAAGTGAAATCATAGTATTTGTCTTTATCTGACTTATTTCACTTAGCATAATAGGTTCTAGCTCCACCCATGCTGCTGCAGATAGCAAGATTTCACTCTATTTGATAGCTGAGTAATATTTTATATATATAATTATATATATATTGCTGCTTCTTTATCCATTCATCTGTCAATGGACATTAAGGCTCTTTCCATAGTTTGGCTATTGTGGATGTTGCTGCTATAAACATTAGGGTGCATGTATCCCTTTGAATCAGTATTTTGTACACTTTCAGTAAATACCTGCTAGTGTAACTGGTGGGTCATAGGGTAGTTCTATTTTTAACTTCTTGAGGAACCTTTATACTGTTTTACAGAGTGGCTGCACCAGTTTGTATTCCCACCAACATTGTAAAAGGGTTTCCCTTTCCCCACACCTGTTGTTTCCTGTCTTGTTAATTTAAGCCATTCTGACATGTGAGGTACTATCTCATCATGGTTTTGATTTGTATTTCCCTGATGACGAGTGATGGTGAGGATCTTCTCATGTGTCTATTAATCATCTATATTTATTCTTTGGAAAAGTGTCTATTCGTGCCCTCTGCCCGTTTCTTAACTGGATTATTTATTTTTTGGGTGTTGAATTTGATAAATCATTTGCAGATTTGATACGAACCCTTTGTCAGATACGTCATTTACAAACATCTTCCCCCATTCTATAGGGTGCCTTTTAGTTTTGTTGACTGGTTCCTTCACTGTGCAGACACTTTTTATCCTGATGAAGTGTCAATTGTTCAGTTTTGATTTTGTTTCCCTTGCCTCCAGAGACCTGTCCACTAAGAAGTTGCTAAGACCAAGGTCAATGAGTTTTCTGTCTGTGTTCTTCTCTAGGATTTTAATGGTTTCCTGTCTCACATTTATTTTTTTTATAAATTTATTTTTTTATTGGTGTTCAATTTGCCAGCATATCGAATAACACCCAGTGCTCATCCCGTCAAGTGCCCACCTCAGTGCCTGTCACCTGTCTCACATTTAGATCTTTCATCCATTTGAACTTATTTTTGTGTATGGTGTAAGAAAGTGGTTCAGTTCCATTCTTTTGCATGCAGCTGTCCAGTTCCCTCAACACCATTTGTTGAAGAGACCGTCTTTCTCCCATTGGATATTCTTTCCTGCTTTGTTGAAGATAAGTTGACTATCAAGTTGTGGGTCAATTTCGGAGTTCTCTATTCTGGTCCACTGTCTGTTTTTGTGCCAGTACCATACTGTCTTGATGATCACAGCTTTGTAATACAGCTTGAATTCTGGAATCTCAATGCCTCCAGCTTTGCTTTTCTTTTTCAAGATCGTTTTGTCTATTCAGGGTCCTTTGTGGTTCCATAGGAATTTTAGGGTTATTTGTTCCAGCTCTGTGAAACATGCTGGTGATATTTTGATAGGGATTGCACTAAATGTGTAAATTACTGTGGATAGCATAAACATTTTAACAATGTTTGTTTTTACACTCCTTGAGCATGGAATGTTTTTCCATTTCTTTGTGTCCTCTTCAATTTCTTTCATAAGTGTTCTGTAGTTTTCAGAATGCTGATGATCCCTAGGAATCTTATGTTCTTTCGGAGGCCCCTGACCTCATGGAATCTCTCTCCTGAGATGCAGATGCTGCTCTCTAGCCCCATATTCTTACCCACAGAATATAGTGATCAATTGGCTGCCACACCCATGAATGACTGCCGTGCTCTCTTGGAGGTATGACTGTTGCTTATTCCAGAAGAGAATGAAGTTCAGGGAAAGAGTAGCAAAACAGGGAAATAATCAGTAGAAAAATGAAAGGAAAATTGGGGAAAAGAAATGGGAAGGTAATGGGCATAGATGAGAAGGATGCAGAGAAGAAAAAGAATAATGGGTTATACCTATTAAGTATACACTGTGTATTGACACTGTGCCAACCACTTCATACGGGAGCAATAGTTGAAAAGTTTTTCTCAATGCCTAAAGTCATTTACTCTATAACCCTTTGCTATGGGTTGAGTTGTGTTCTGCCAAAATTAATATGTTGGAGTTCTAGTCTTCAATACCTCAGAACTTTACTGTATTTGGAGACATAGCCTTTTAGGATGAGGTCACTATAGTGGGCCCTGATCCAATCAGACTGATATCCTTATAATAGATGATTGGGACACAGACACTGCCTTAGTCCATCTGAACTGTTACAACCAGATAACACACAACCGATGGCTTATAAACAATGGAAATTTATTTCTCACAGTTCTGGAGCCTGGAAGACCAAGACCAAGCTCCAGACTTGGACCAGCAGACTCAATGTCTGTTAAGGATTCTCTTCCAGGTTCATAGACAGCCATCTCATTGTGTCCTCACACAGTGGAAGGGGCAAGGGAGCTCTGTGGAGCCTCTTCTATAAGGGCACTGATGCTATTCATGAGGGTGGCAAGCTTTGAAAGTCCCCACTATCCAATACCATTGCTTGGGGGTAGGGTGCACAAACATCCAATATATAGCAGACACATGTAGAGGAAGGATCATGTGAAGACACAGGGAGAAGACAGCCCAAGAGAGAGACCTCAGAAGACAACAGTGTTGATGGCACCCTGGTCTCAAACTTCCAGCTTCCAAAACTGAGAAAAGTAATTTTTTATTGCTTAAGCCACCTTGTTCATGTTACTTTGTTGTGGTAGTCCAAGCTGACTGATGTGTCCAGGACTTGGTTATTGGTTGAGAGGCAGGATGGCACAGAGAATAAAGTCCCAGATTGTAAATTGACAATTTGGGTTAGAGTCTCCATCCTGTTGCCACTTTTTCTTTGTAAAACGTATGTGGTGGTAACAGCAACACCAGCCCACTTGAGCTGATGTGACCTCCTTGGAGTTGAATCAGCACAGGATTTCCCATTATTACCCTAAGGGTTTCCTTATCAAAGGTCTCCTGTGTAGGCTCTATTTTGATTTACTGCCTTTCTGGGGACTTTGCTGTTTAACCATTTTTTAGCCTACCATTTCCCCAGTGGGAACTTCACTTTCATACACACTCCTTCCTCAAGCCCTGTCTCAGTTTACCACCTTTGTGTACCAGTTTTGACTCTACCTCCTTTTTCCTCCCTGAATTTTCCTGCCCCTCTGATTATTTGTGCTTAGAATTCCGTGCAGTTACATGCAATCCTTTCATCATTCTCTGTGTATTAGCTCCTTATCCCTGAGGGAGAACCCTGTGTCTTTTGCAGTTTCCATCACTGTGCTGAGCACACAGTGAGAATATGCATAAAACGAGTCCTGGACATATAAACTCTGCACGCTGCCTGCTCAAAAGCCCAGGGAAGAGAAAATGGAGACATAGTCCCAAGGAGAAAGCCACAGTCTATGTAGATTTCAGGCTCAGATAAGCTTATAGAGTGCAAGGGCCCCAGCACGATACAGACAACAGATTGCTTCCCAGAAGGTCATCATTACGTGTGAGGTATTCTTTTCTTTTATGCAACTTACTGCACCCTGTAGGAAACTGAATTTGGAGAATCAAGAGATCCATATGAGCAGGTATCACGGTGTCCATTGTGTTCAGCACCATGAGGACATCATAGTTTGGATCCTGTAAGGGTTATTCCTGACCCCTGCTTCCTCATGGCATCACATGAAGAATGGTTGTGACTGCCCCTGACTTGTGGGACACAGCCTGAGATGCTATCTAATATTTCCTTACTTATTACTTGGGTTGAAGAAAGAATCCATTAGATGAATGAATAAGATTTTTTTAAAATATATTTAATTTATTTTTTTATTCATGAGAGACACAGAAAGAGAGAGAGAGAGAGGCAGAGACACAGGCAGAGGTAAAAGCAGGCTCCATGCAGGGATCCTGATGTAGGACTAGATCCCAGGATTCCAGGATCACTCCCTGCGCCAAACGCAGGTGCCAACCACTGAGCCACCCAGAGACCCCCCTTCAATAAGATTTTTTTTAACCTGAGTTACTAATAAAGATTACAAACATACTTAAGGAAATATCAGCAACTTAATTCTGCAATGTCTGGAGAATGTTGGGGAGGGGAGACATCAGAGGACTCCAACTTTTTCAGGTTTGTAGAATTATGAGCTTGGAAGTGTGCAAACTTCAAAGCAAGACTTTGAGCAAGAAGGGACCAGTCAAGATTGATGAGGTGATGAACATCAGTGGGGATCTCCATTGCTTTGTTCTGTACAGTTGGTACGGATTTTTATGTTATTCAATATACTTATATTCCTCAAGTTGAGGACAGTTTCAGTAGCACAACCCATGGCAAAAATCATAAATAATGGACTATCTGCCAAAAGAAAAATCCAAGAGTTAGTCTTCTCTCTTATCTTGTCTCCCCTCTTCCCCCACGTCCTATCCTATCTGCCTCCCTTGGGGAAGAAAAGGGTACACAGAATGCCCCAGAATTCCCCTCTGCCTTCTGTGAAAGAAGCAAGAACCACAGCTCCATCTCTGTCCAGGGACCAAGCCTTAGTTCCCTTTGGGCCCGACATCTCAGTTTAGGATGAATCCCAAAGGGCCCCTGCTGTGTCAGATGCATAGCTGAGATTGGAGTCTGTACCTTCTGACGAGGCAAGAGATAGTTGGAAGAGAGGAAAAAGCCTGAGGTCAGAACTCATGTATTCACCTAAACAGCCCCTTGGTACCTGTTGTTTTCTATCTGAATGGCATCTGTGCATCTTATTACAAGTCCATACTTTTCTCCTCCTCAGGAAAATGGCAAGTCCTTCTGCAGATTTCAGAATCATATCATGCTTATTCATGGGGATTGGGTAATAGCAATAATGGTAGTGATGAAAAAAACCAGAACTGAGGTATCACCCTCTTTGTTGAAGAGGGTGATGGCCAATGACCCAAGTTCCCATTCGAGGAGATCATGATATGACATGTTCCCAAGTGTCAGACTTTCCTGTGGAAAGCAGTTGTGTTCTCTTCATCTTCCCTCTCCTCTCCTCGTCCTCTCCTCTCCCCCTTCTCTCTTCTGACAGATGGCTCCCTCCAAACTTTGGAGAGTGAACTAGGACTTGGCCCTGTATCAGCCTTTGCTGTACATAGTAGTTAGTCTCTAGGATGGCCTGCGATCTCTTAGTATTCATGTCCTTGTATACTCTTCTCCCATGTTGTATCAGAGTTGATCTGTGCAACCAACAGGATACAACAGAAGTGAAGAAATGTTCCTTCTGATATTTGATTACTTTGAAACTGTAGTATCTCCTTCCTCCCTCCCTCTTCTCCTCCTCTTCTCCCTCTGTCATCATTTGCCCTGAGAAATGCCAGTTAGTGCTCTTCCTCCCTCCCTCCATCTCTCTTATCTCTCTTCTCTCTTCTCTTCTCTTCTCTCTATCTCTCTCTCTCTCTCTCTCTCATCACTTGCTGTGGGGGAATACATTATAAGGACATCCAGGCAGCCCACACAGAGACCCATGTAGAGAAGAACCAAGCCTGACAACTACATGGGTGATCTTGGAAGCAGGTCTTCCTGGTGACAGGCCCTGCTGACAGCTAGATTACAACTTCATGAGAAACTCAGCCAGAAGCACTTAGCTAGGCCACTTCCAAACTCCTGACCCTCAGATGCCATGAAATAATAAATGCTCATTGTTTTAAACTGCCAAGTTTTGGAGTAATGATTACACAGCAAAGATAACTAGCACAGATATATCCTTTGAGAAAATGAACACCAAGAATCCTGTGGAAATAGTTGTACCTATGCCAATAACTTCCACACGCTTTGTCTCTGTACCAGTGCAGGCAAGAAGAACTGGGTCGCAGGAAACATCATACACGTTGTAGCAGGCAGGACACTTAATGCCATTGGGTACTGAGGATTCCTGAGGCACTGAATGAAGAAAGAAAATTTTCATCTCAAAGAGTAAGCCATAAAAGGAGCTCAGAGAATTTATTATCCCCCAACCAAGATCATGCTTATTCCATGATTCCTCCACCCAAAATCAAAATTATTTAAAACTAGGATGGCATGAAGGGTGTGTGTGTGTGTGTGTGTGTGTGTGTGTGTGGAGGGGAGTAGGTATTAAGTGGAAAGATAGAGGATCTTATAGGAATTTGGTTTATTTGCTTCTTTCATGAATTGATCCTTTGCCCTGGCTGGAGAAAAATGCTTAGATGCCAGAAGGTAACTTGTGGTCTTAAAAAATACTGGTAAGAAATTTTATCATTTCAAGTTTCACATCTAAGTCTTTAATACATTTTTAGCTTATTTCTGTGAATGGCATAAAAAAGTGGTCTGGTTTCATGCTTTTGTATACATGTAGCTGCCCAGTTTTCCCAGCACATTTTTGGGAGAGACTGCCTTTTCCCCCATTGTATATTCTTCTCTCCTTTGCCATAGATAAATTGACCATACAAGCATGGGTTTATTTCTGCATTCTCTCTTCTGTTCCATTGATCTATGTGTCTGTTTTTGTGCCAGTACCATACTGTTTTGATCACTACAGCTCTGTAGTGTATCTTGAAATCTGGGATTGTGATACTTTGAGCTTTATTCCCTCAGGATTGCTTTGGCTACTCAGTCTTTTGTGGTGCAAATTTTACTTTTATTTTCTCTAGTTCTGTAAAAAATACTGTTGTATTTTGATAGGAATTGCATATCTGTAGATTGCTTGGGTAGTATGGACATTTTGACAATACTCGTTCTTCCAGTCCATAACCAAACATTGGAAGTAATTTCACATCATCTGTAGACACATTTTTCTTTATATATCTCCTTTAGCAAAGGAAATAAAACAAAAATAAACTACTGGGACTACACCAAAATAAAAAGCTTTTGCATAGCAAAGAAAATCACCAACAAAATAAAAAGGCAACCTACTGAATGAAGAAAGATATTTGCAAATTATATATATCTTTTAAATATATAATTAAATATATAAATAATATATAACTTATAAAAAATAAAATATATAAATAATATAAACACTAATAAAAATTATATATAAATAATATTCTAAATATATAAAGAGCTTATACAACTCAATACCAAAAAAGCCCCACGAATAATCCAATTAAAAAATGGGCATGGAGGGATCCCTGGGTGGCGCAGTGGTTTGGCGCCTGCCTTTGGCCCAGGGCGCGATCCTGGAGACCTGGGATCGAATCCCACTTCGGGCTCCCGGTGCATGGAGCCTGCTTCTCCCTCTGCCTATGTCTCTGCCTCTCTCTCTCTCTCACTGTGTGCCTATCATGAATAAATAAAAATTAAAAAAAATGGGCATGGAAAAAAAAAATGGGCATGGGACCTGAATAGACATTTTTCCAAGAAAGATATATAGATGGCCAACGGACACATAAAAAAAGATTCTCAACATCACTAATCATCAGGAAAATGCAAGTTCAAACTATAATGAGATATCACTTTATGCCTGTCAGAATGGCTAAAATAAAAAACATAGGAAATAACAATTATTTGTGAGGGTGCAGAGAAAATGGAATCTTTGTGTGCTGTTGGTAGGAATGCAAATTGGGGATAGCCACTGTGGAAAACAGTATGGAGGTTCCTCAAAAAAATAAAAATGGAAATTCCATATGATCCCATAATTTCATTACTGGGGTATTTACCCAAAGAAAATGAAAAACACTAATTTGAAAAGATATATGCACCCCTATGTTTATTGTAGAATTATTTGCAATAGCTGATATATGAAAAAACAACCCGGGTGTCCATGGACTGAAGAATGGATAAAGAACACGTGATATGTATGTGTGTGTGTGTGTATGAATAAATAAATTTATTTATTCATTAGAGACACAGAGAAAGAGAGGCAGAGATATAGGCAGAGGGAGAAGCAGGCTCCCTTCAGGGAGCCCAGTATGGGACTCAATCCTGGGACCCCAGGATCACAACCTGAGCCAAAATCAGATGCTTAAGCACTGAGCCACCCAGGCGTGTCTATACAAGAGGATATTACACAACCATAAAAACGGATGAGATCTTTCCATTTCAAATAACATGGATGGATTTAGAGCATAAATGCTAAGTGAAATAAGGCAGTCAAGGAAAAATAAATATCTATCATGTGATTTCACTCATATATAGAATTTTAAAAATGAAACAAATTAGCAAACAAAGGTTTTTAAAAAGGCAAACAAAAACCACTCTTAAATAGCATAAACTGATGGTTGCTAGCAGGTAGGTGGGTGGAAGATGGATTATATAGGTGAAAGAGATTAAGAGTACATTTATCTTGATGAGCCCCGAGCAAGATATAGAATTGTTGAATCGCTGTATTGTACACCTGAAACTAATATAATACTGTATGTTAATTATACTTCAATAAAAAAGTACTGTTGAGAGAGTTAAGAAATAAATAGGCAAGGACAAACACTTTTCAACTGGAATGGAAAAGCAAACAATTTAAACCTACAAACTCATACTTAGTGTAAATCCTGAGGACCCATCCCAGCCGCCCAGCTGCCATTCAGTCTTCCTTAAAAGAAGGGCTTGTGCCTATCCCTTCACAGGAAGGAAAGACAGTCAGTGAGGAAAATCAATAGGCAGCTCAGAAGCAGAGAGACAGGTCGTAGGAAGGTACTTAGAAGACAGACATAAGGGATCCCTGGGTGGCGCAGCGGTTTGGCGCCTGCCTTTGGCCCAGGGCGCAATCCTGGAGACCTAGGATCGAGTTCCACGTCGGGCTCCCGGTGCATGGAGCCTGCTTCTCCCTCTGCCTGTGTCTCTGCCTCTCTCTCTCTCTCTCTCTCTCTCTCTCTCTCTGTATGACTATCATAAATAAATAAATTAAAAAAAATTAAAAAAAAGACAGACATAAGACAATGGATTGGGATAAAGGATGGGAAGGGAGGGAGAGCAGAGATGTGTTGGCACTCACCTTGGAAGTCCCCTTGGTTATAGAGCTCATCTTGGCAGCACTGGTAGTTTTACCCGAATGTTTTATTATCTCCTAGTGTTGCTGAGAAGGTCCTTGGGACACACTTGCTTGAAGAACAACCTTCTCCTCAACATATTGTAAGAGCTTCCCTGTACAGAAGCAAACCCCAGAAGGAATTTCCCCTTTGAATCATAGAGAGAGCGATGCCCAAATGGGCTACCATTATTAAAGGATTCTGTGCTTCAAATCCTTTTGTCTTTAGTCTTTCCACTTCTCAAGGAGCCCTTCTGCATTGGTCCATGGAATAAACCAGTGGAGGGATGGTTTGTTAGCACTTGTTAGAATGGGAGTGTCATACTTCAATGAGGTGATGCAGAACAAGGATTGTCCAGTCTTTTTACCAGTGTCTCCCACCCTGCCTCCTCCCACCACCCCACACCCCCAGGTCTATCTGGGTAGAATTCAACATAAGAAAGTAGGGTAAAATAGAAGATGCACAGGAAAGCTCCAGCTGGCACCAACATCAGCACTTGTCTGATCTAATCTCTGATTCCTCAGATGAAGAATCTGAGGCTCAGAGAAATGCAAAACTTGGCTAAAGTTGACTGAGAGGTGATGTGGGTCTCCTAATTTTGTCTCGTGCCTGTTGCCTCCACCACCAACTGCTCTCAACATCAGGAGAACCACAGAAAACTAGCTCTATCTGTTGCTGCCCTACCTCCCCAGTTCTTAGAGGAATAGCCAAGGGCTTGCTCGTGAAAAGAAACAGGGTCTGAGAGAATGTATTAGTATCTTCAGAGATTCACTGACACTGTTAGGGTAGAGTATACTTCCTTGTCTCACTGACAATAGACATGGTCATATGATTTGCTCTGAATACTAAAATGTGAGCAGAAATGTGTATTCTATGTTCCAGCAGAAGCTAGGGTATACTTGGAGTATGGTTCTCTCTATCTCTCTTCATTTTTTTATTGTGGTACAATGCATATAAGGTAAAAAAATACTATCTTAAAAATTTTTAAAGATTTTACTTATTTATTCATGAGACACACACACAGAGAGAGAGAGGGAGAGACAGGCAGAGATACAGGCAAAGGGAGAAGGAGGCTCCATGCAGGGAGTCCAATGTGGGGCTTGATACTGGGACTTCAGGATTATGCCCTGAGCCAAAGGCAGATGCTCAACAGCTGAGCCACCCAGGCGTCCCTATATTAAACATTTTTAATTGCACAGTTCAGTGGTGTTAATCTCCATGCTCTTTCTTCCCTCCACCATGACACCCAGCAATTCTTTAGAAAGCATCTTCTCCATCAACTTGAGTCCCAGGTTAATATGATTTAGAGTAGACATGCGGCTGACCCAGATGGTGTGAGCAAGAAATAAATCTTTAATTTTGTAGCTTCTGACACCTTGGAGTCACTTGGTATAGCAGCGGTACTTAGCCTCTTAGTACTTAGCAGTACTTAGCCTGGCTGATACCAGGATAACACATGGCTGTCATCTCTAACTTGCTGTCCACCCTGCTGGCTAAAGACCATGAAGTTTCCATGCAATAGCATCTGACTTACAACTAAGTAGAAGAAAGTGTTTCTAGCTTCTAAAATCTCAAGGTGAAGGATGCAGACCGAGAATAAAAACATCTGAAAGCAAGGGCAAATGTATACAACTGAACATGTGCTTTCATTGGCACAGGGCATGCTCAAATGGCCTGATCTTCTGCCTTGTTGAGAATGGATTTTCCTCGGATGTGAGTCTTTGAAACAGGGTGTCACAGCCAACTTTCTCATTCTAAAGAGAAAGATAGAAATGAAGAGAAGCCAGGGCAGAGGGAAACATTAGTTCTTCAGTCACTGACTATCATTTCAGGCAGGGAATTTTTATTACTGTCTACCCCTAAAAACACGTAGGAAGACACAGACCAAAGAGATGTGATGGTGTCAAGTTGTCCACCCCCAGCCTGGGGCCACCCAATGCTTGCACAATCCCTGGTAGCCTGCCACCCAAGAGTACAGGTTCTTTGAGTGACCAAGCCCTCTGGTCACTGGGCCTGACAAGGGACAGATGGTGTTTGTACTTCTTCCAAGGATAGACTATGTCATGCTTAGGCGGAGGAGGAAATAAAAGCTTCATAAACACACTCAAGCCCTCTTTATGGTATTCACTTATATACCTGGCAGATGTCCAACTCATCAAAATTCCACCCTTTTCTGAACATGTCAAATGGCCAAAGTTAGGTCGAAGTTTGAGAAGGCAGAGAAGGGTCTGGAAGTGATAGAATTGGGTTGAGCACAGGCAGTGTTCATGGTGGAACCCACCCTGGAGAAAGACAACCAGTTACTCATTTCCCCCTCAATTTCTGGCCCTTGATGTACTCACCAATATCTATCATATCCCTTCTAAGAACCTGGGCCTAAGGGAAGTATAAAAGCTTACAGTTTTTTTTTTACCTGGATTCTGGAGCCAGAGTGCCTAGGCTCAAAGCACCTAGAACAATGCTAGCATGACTAGATTTGAATAAAGTTTAGCTATAGCTGCTGCTATAATGCTCTCACTCGTCACTTTTCATAGAGCTCGTAATTCAAGAGCACAGATAGGCAGCATTTTTCTGAACCTGAGGCTTGGAAGATAAATGGGATTCAGGTAAGATTCATGTAAGCCTGTGAAAATCCCACTCCCTGAGGCCTAGAGGGAAAATGAAAAGGCAGTTGTCATGTGGAGAAACCACCAATACCAAGAATGAGGGTCCCAACCCTGAATCCCAGATTTTTGGTTATTTCAAGAGGTGGGGATGGAACTCCTCAAAAGCCAGTCTGGAGAGCTAAGAGTAAGGTGTCATCCTGAGGCCCACCACTGTTCATCAGAGACGTGGGCAAGTCAGAGTAAGGATGTACCGGCAGGTGGCCTGATAACAAGAAGTAGGGCTGCAGGTCCTGATGTGCAGGGCATTGTGCACAACATTGTGATGCTCAGACAATCTTGCCAGTAAACCAGGGGAGGTAAAGGTTATGTGCAGGTCTGGGTGGGATTCTTGGCCCAGCATAGGGATGCTTCCCTGAGACCACTGCTCAGTGAGAATCAAGACTCTACATCCAGCTGCCATGGGATCATGAAAGGAAATGACTATAAGAGAGAAAATGTCACCCTAACTACTTCTTACTACCAGCTTAAAGCACTCTTCCCCACTCACTAATTCACAGGACCAGAAGGTATTTTCTAACCCCATACGAACATGTAATGGGCAGAACATATAAGGGTGAATGAAAAAGAGTTAGGATGAAGATATGGAAGTTTTCCAGTTAACAAAATAAGCCTAGAAGTCAAAAACTAGAAAGTTTCATGTGAGGGCTATGAATGAAAGTTTGGACAGGGTGGTGTGTGTGTGAAGGTGTGCAGCAGGGAGGCATCTTGGGTTCAAATTATGAAGGTAACTGTCTTGGTTTCTTAGGACTACCATAACAGAGTGCCACCAACCAGGTAGCTTAAACAACAAAAATGTGTATTCTCACAGTTGTGGCATCTAAAAGTCTGAACATGGAGCCAGCAGGGTTGGCTCCTTCAGGAGGCTGTGGAGAAGATACTGTCCCATGCCTTTGTCCTGGCTTCTGGTGGCTGCAGCAATCTTTGTCACCCCTTGGCTTATAGACACATCACTCTGATCTCTGCCTCCATCTTCACATGGAGTTCCCTTGTGTGTCTCCCTCCTCTTTTTATAGGGATAGGGACACTAGCCGTATTAGGTTGGGGCCCACATTATTTCAGTATGACCTCATTTAACTGATAACATCAGCAATGACCCTATTTCCAAATAAGATCATATTCTCAGGTATCCAGGGCTTAGGACTTCAATATATCTCTTTTGGAGGTGCAATCAAAGTCATAACAGGAACAGAAGCCCTTGGATTCCCCCCTCTCAGTGCCCCATTCCTTCTACCTGGGTCCCTCTAACTTTGTCCTTTCATGTGTCCATCCAAGTGGCTAGCACTGCTCTCCTCAGGGACACTCTTTACTGTCTGAAAGCGGTCCATCTGAGAGTGGAAATTGGGACAGCCACTATGGAAAACAGTAGGAAGGGTCCTCAAGAAACTATAAATAGATGCACTTCTGGATATATAACTCAATGAAACAAAATCACCACCCTGAATATGTCTACACCCCATATTCATCACAGCATTATTCACCATAGCTAACCAATGGTAACAACCTAAGTATCTATCAACAAATGAATGGATGAAGGAATACTATTTGGCCATAAAGAAAATCTTGCCATTTATGACAACATGGATAGACATTGGAGGAATTATGCTAGGTGAAATAAGTCAGAGAATGACGAACACTTATAATCTCACTTACATAATAATTGATAGAAACAGAATAGATTGGTGCTTACCAGAGATAGAGGGAGAGTGTGGGGGCATACTCCTTAGTTTTGTGATCTTGGGGCTAAATTTATCCTTTTCTTTGAAAAACTTGTCATGCCCTGTCTTCCATTTTAAGTACCATCTTTATGGATAATGATCATTACAAAGAATACATGTTTGTTGCAAAAAAACCCTCAGAATGTAGAAGTATAGAATAAAAAGTGGAAGTTACCTGCCTTCTGGTGGCTTCTACATCCTGTGATTGTTTTCTGAGTGAGGATGTTCCAGGGTGTAGTCTTCCTGAGGCAACAACTGTTCTTGTAAACTGTAGAGAGGTAGTTTAAGGAAGTGGGTTTATGGATGAACATAAGATTCATCCCTAACTGGGTTCAAATTCCTACCCCTTCTGTTACTAGCTCTTCCAAAGTGGATGTTATTTCAGCTTTCCATGCCCCTCTTTATCTTTAAGCTACAAGATGATCATGGTAGTAGTCCCTATATCATGGAGTTGCTGTGAGAATTAAGTGATTTCACAAACATGGTAATTCTTGGCTACTTTTATTATTGTTTTGTATCTTCCTGCCTACTGGAGGTCTTTGAGCCAAGGAATAATGAGATAGTACAAGTTCAAGAATGTAAATTAACCAACGAAAAGCCCAATAAGGATAATAGCACTGTCTCTGAGGTGTGGATGGAAAACGTAAAAACAATTTTAAAAATTAATTTTTCCAGCTTTATTGACATATAAATGACATGTAATATTGCATAAATGTAAAGAATATAACAGTTTAAAAATATTTTTATTTAAATTCCAGTAAACAGTGTACTGCATATTAATTTGAAATATATATATATATACTGTGAAATTACTACAATAAATTTAATTAACATCCACACCTCACATGGTTACAAATTCTTTTTCTTGTGATGTGAACTTTTAAGGTTTACATTCTTATCAACTTTCAAATATATAATATTGTTAACTATAGTCACCGTGCTGTGCACTATATCCCCAGACCATTTCATAGGTTGCCTTTTAGTTTTGTTGATGATTCCTACACTGTGCAGAAGCATTTTGTTTTGATACAGTCCGAATAGTTTTACTAGTTTCAGAGGCAGAGCTTAGTGATTCATCAGTTGCATATAACATCCAGTGCTCATTACATCATGTGCCTGCCTTAATGTCCATCACCCATTTACCTCATCCCCTCACTCCCCTCCCCTCCAGCAACCCTGTTTGTTTCCTAGTGTTAAGAGTCTCCCATGGTTTGCCTCCCTCTCAATTTTCATCTTATTTTTCCTTCCTTTCCCCTATGTTCATCTGTCTTATTTCTTAAATTTTACGTATGTGTGAAATATTATGGTATCTGTCTTTCTCTGACTGACTTACTTCACTTAGCATCATACCCTCTAGTTCTAGTCACATCACTGCAAATGGCAAGATTTCATTCTTTTTGATGGTTGGGTAATATTCCATATTATATCCATATATATTGCTTCTCCATTCACCTCTCAATGGGCATCTTGGCTCTTTCCATATTTTGGCTGTTGTACGCACTGCTGCTATAAACATTGGACTGCTTGAGCTACTTTGAATAACTATGTTTGTATCCTTTAGATAAATACCTAATAGTACAATTACTGCGTGGTAGGATGGTTTTATTTTTCAGTTTTTGAGGAACTTCCATTCTGTTTTCCACAGAGGCTGCAAAAGTCTGCATTCTCACCAAGAGTGTAAAAGGGTTCCCTTTCTCCACATCCTTGCTAACATCAGTTGTTTCCTGTCTTGTTAATTTTAGCCATTCTGACTGGTGTGAGGTGGCATCTCATTTTGGCTTTGATCTGTATTTCCCTGATGACAAGTCACGTGGAACATTTTCTCATGTGTCTGTTGGCCATGTGTATGTCTTATTTGGACAAACGTCTGTTCATGTCTTCTGTCCATTTCTCAACTGAATTTTTTGCTTGAGTTTGATAAGTTCTTTATCGATTTTGGATACTAGCCCTTGACCTGATAAGATCATTGCAAATATCTTCTCCCATTCCATAGTTGCCTTTTAGTTTTGTTGGTTTTTTCCTTTACTGTGCAAAAATTTTTATCCTGATGAGGTTTCAGTAGTTCACTTTTGCTTTTGTTTCCCTTGTCTCCAGAGACATGTCTAGAAAGAAGTTGCTGCGGCTGAGTTCAACAGATTGCTGCCTGTATGTATTCTCCACTAGGATTTTGATGGATTCCTGTCTCACATTTAGGTGTTTCGCCCATTTTGAGCTTATCTTTGTGTATGGTGTAAGAAAGTGGTCCAGTTTCATTCTTCTGCATGTGGCTGTATAATTTTCCTAACACCATTTGTTGAAAAAATGTCTTTTTCCACTGGATGTTCTTTCCTGCTTTGTCAAAGATTAGTTGACCGTAGAGTTGATGGTCCATTTCTGGGTTCTCTATTCTGTCTCATCGATATATGTGTCTGTTTTGTATCAGAACCATACTGTCTTGATGATCAGAGCTTTGTAATACAGCTTGAAGTCCAGAATTTTGCTGCCTCCAGCTTTGGTTTTCTTTTTCAACATTACTTTGGTGATTTGAGGTCTTTTCTGGTTTCATACAAATTTTAGGGTTGTTTCATAGATCAATGGAACAGAATAGAGAATCCAGAAGTGGAACCTCAACTTTATAGCCAAATAGTATTCAACAAAGGAGGAAAGACTATCTATCCACTGGAAAAAAGACAGTCTCTTCAATAAATGGTGCTGGGAAAATTGGACATCCACGTGCAGAAGAATGAAACTAGACCACTCTCTTGCACCATCCACAAAGATAAACTCAAAATGGATGAAAGATCTTAATGTAAGACAAGATTCCATCAAAATCCTAGAGGAGAACACAGGCAACACCCTTTCTGAACTTGGCCACAGTAACTTCTTGCAAGATTAATCCATGAAGGCAAGAGAAACAAAAGCAAAAATGAATTATTGGGACTTCATCAAGATAAGAAGCTTTTGCACAGCAAAAGATACCATCAACAAAACTCAAAGACAACCTACAGAATGGGAGAGGATATTTGCAAATGACATATCAGATAAAGGGCTAGTTTCCAAGATCTATAAAGAACTTCTTAAACTCAACAGCAAAGAAACAATCCAATCATGAAATGGGCAAAAGACATGAAGAGAAATCTCACAGAGGAAGACATAGACGTGGCCAACAAGCACATGAGAAAATGCTCCGCTCACTTGCCATCAGGGAACTACAAATCAAAACCACCATGAGATCCCACCTCACACCAGTGAGAATGGGGAAAATTAACAAAGCAGGAAACCACAAATGTTGGAGAGGATGTGGAGAAAGGGGGACCCTCCTGCACTGTTGGTGGGAATGTGAACTGGTGCAGCAACTCTGGAAAACTGTGTGGAGGTTCCTCAAAGAGTTAAAAATAGATCTGCTCTATGGACCCAGCAATTGCACTGTTGGGGATTTTCCCCAAAGATACAGATGCAATGAAATGCCGGGACACCTGCACCCCGATGTTTGTAGCAGCAATGTCCACAATACCCGCACTGTGGAAGGAGCCTCGGTGTCCATAGAAAGATGAATGGATAAAGAAGATGTGGTTTATGTATACAATGGAATATTACTCAGCCATTAGAAATGACAAATACCCACCATTGGCTTCGACGTGGATGGAACTGGAGAGTATTATGGCTGAGTGAAATAAGTCAATTGGAGAAGGACAAACATTATATGATCTCATTCATTTGGGGACGATAAAAAATAGTGAAAGGGAATAAAGGAGAAAGGAGAAAAAATGAGTGGGAAATATCAGAAAGGGAGACAGAACATGAAAGACTCCTAACTCTGGGAAACGAACTAGGGGTGGTAGAAGCAGAGGAGGGTGGGGGGTGGGGGTGATGGGCACTGAGGTGGGCACTTGACGGGATGAGCACCGGGTGTTATTCTATATGTTGGCAAATTGAACACCAATAAAAGATAAATTTATTTTAAAAAATTTTAGAGTTGTTGGTTCCAGCTCTGTAAAAAATGCTAATGCGGGCAGCCCAGGTGGCTCAGCGGTTTAGCGCCACCTTCAGCCCAGGGCCGGATCCTGGAGATTCGGGATCCAGTCCCACGTTGGGCTCTCTGCATGGAGCCTGCTTCTCCCTCAGCCTGTGTCTCTGCCTCTCTCTCTCCCTCTCTGTGTATCTGTCATGAATAAATAAATAAAACCTTTTAAAAATTGGTATTTTGATAGAGATTGCACTGAATGTGTAGGTTGCTCTGGGTAGCAATAGACAACTTTTGGGGTAGCATTAACAATATTTGTTCTTCCAATGCATGAGAATGGAATGTTTTTCCTTTTCTTTATGTCTTCCTCAATTTCTTTCATAAGCATTCCATAGTATCCAGAGTACAGATCCTTTACCTCTTTGGTTTATTCCAAGGTGTCTTATGGTTTGGGGGACAATTGTAAGTGGGATCCATTCCTTCATTTCTTTCATCCGTTCATGTTTAGTGTATAGAAATGCAACTGACTTCTGTGCATTGATTTTATATTCTGCGATTTTGCTGAATTCCTACATCAGTTCAAGCAATTTTGGGATGGAATCTTTTGGGTTTTCTATATAAAGTATCATGTTGTCTACAAATAGTGAAAGTTTGACTTCTTTGCCAATTTGGATGCTTTTTATTTGTCTGATTTCTGAGGCTAGGACTTCTAGCACTATGTTGAACAGCAGTGAGAGTGGACATCCCTGTCTTATTCCTGACCCTGGAAGAAAATCTCTGTTTTTCCCTGTTAAGGATGATATTCACTGTGGATTTTTTGTATGGCTTTTAGGATACTGAGGTAAGTTCCTTCTGTCTTTATACTGCAGTGAGTTTCAATCAAGAAAGAATGCTGTATTTTGTCTTTTATTAATGTTGTGTATCACGTTGATTTGCAACTGTTGAACCACCCTTGCATCTCAGGAATAAATTCCTTTTGGTCATGGTAAATAATCCTTTTAATGAACTTTTGGATCCAATTTGCTACTATCTTGGTGACAATTTTTGCATCCATATTCATCAGGGATCTTTGATCTGTACTTCTTTTGGGTGGGGTCTTTATTTGGTGTTGGGATTGATGCTGGCCTCATAGAATGAGTTTGGAAGTTATTCTTCCATTTCTAGTTTTTGGAACAGTTTCAGAATAGGTACTAATTATTTAAATGTTTGGTGGAATTCCCCTGGGAAGCCGTCTGGCCCTGGACTCTTGTTTGTTAGGAGACCTTTGAGATCTGATTCAATTTCTTTGCTGGTTATGGCTCTGTTCAGATTTTCTATTTCTTCCTGTTTCCGTTTTAGTAGTTTATATATTTCTAGGAATGCATCCAAATTGCCTAATTTGTTGGGATATAATTGCTGACAATATTCTCTTATAATTGTATTTCTTCAGTGTTGCTTGTGATCTCTTTTTCATTCATGATTTTATTTCTTTGAGTCCTTTCTCTTTTCTCTTTTTGATAAGTCTGGCTAGGCATTTATCGATTTTATTAATTCTTTCGAAGAATCAGCTATTAATTTCATTGATCTTTTCTGTTTTTTCCCCCATATCATTGCTTTATGGTCCACTCTATTATTTTTCTTCTCCTGCTAGATTTAGGCTTTATCTGTTGTTCTTTTATCAGCTCCTTTAGATTTCAGGTTATGTTGTGTCTTTGCAACTTGTTTCTTGAGAAAGGCCTGTGTTGCTATATACTTTCCTCTTAGGACCACCTTTGCTGCATCCTCATAGTTTAGGGGACATGTCTAGAAAAATGTCGCTACAGGAATACCAGAGAAATTGCTCTCTTCTAGAATTTTTATACTTTCAGATCTCACAATTAGGTCTTTGATACATTTTGAGTATATTTTGTGTATGGTGTAAGAAAATGGCCTACTTGCATTGTTTTTGCAAGTAGCTATCCAGTTTCCCAACAGCACTTGTTGAAGAGACTTTTTCCCATTATTTTTTCCTGCTTTGTCAGAGAGTAAATGATCATATAATTATAGATTTTTTAGTGTTGTTTTATTAATCTGTGTGTCCATTTTGTACTAACAGTATACTTTCTGAGTTACTACAGCTTTGTAATAGAACTGGAAGTCTGGAATGTGTTACCTCCTGTTTTGTTTTTCCAAGATTGCTTCGGCTGCTTGGGGTATTCTGTGGTTCCATATAAATTTTAGGATTGTTTTAGCTCTGTGAAGAATGCCGGTGATATTTTGATAGGAATTGCATCCAAAGTGTAAATTTCTTTGGTTGGCATAGACCTTTTAACAGTATCTGGCCTTTTTTTTAAAATTTTTTTAAAATTTTTATTTATTTGTGATAGTCACAGAGAGAGAGAGAGAATGAGGCAGAGACACAGGCAGAGGGAGAAGCAGGCTCCATGCACCGGGAGCCCAACGTGGGATTCGATCCAGGTCTCCAGGATTGCGCCCTGAGCCAAAGGCAGGCGCCAAACCGCTGCACCACCCAGGGATCCCAGTATTTGGCCTTCTAATCCATAAGCTTGGAATGTCTTTCCAATTGTGTCATCTTCAACTCTTTAATCATTGTTTTATAGTTTTCAGAGTATAGGTCTTTTACCTCTTTGGTTAAGCTTATTCCTAGGTATTTTAATATTTCTGGTTCAATTGTAAATGGGATTATTTTATTAATTTGTCCTTCTGCTGTTTCATTATTAGTGTATAGAAATGATACAGATTTCTGTGTGTTGTTTTTGTATCCTGTGACTTTACAAATTTATTTCTCAGCTATAGAATGTTTTTGAAGGAGTGTTTAAGGTTTTCTGTGTGTACTATTATGTCAACTGCAAATAGTGAAAGTTTTACTTCATCCTTGCAATTCCGGATGCACTTTATTTCTCTTTGATGTCTGATTGCTGTGGCTAAGATTGAGAGATAGGGAGGGAGACAGGGCCAGGCCAGGAGGGACAGAGAGTGAGACCGGGAGGGAGAGACAGAGACCCGGACGGAAGGACAGGGAGGGAGACACAGAGCCAGAGAGAGGCTTCGTGCCTCCATGAGCAGGAGTCCCTTGGGACTGAGCGGGGGGCTCAAGGCCTCAAACCCAGCGCCTGACCAGACTACCCGGCAGAGGCATAGGCATTCTCCACTCCGCTCTGAACTCCGCGAAGGGCGGGCCTCTGTGCGGGGGGCGGGCCCAGGGGCGGGAGCGGGGGCGAGGCCACAGGGTTCCAGGAGCTTGCCCCTGCGCCTGACCCCGAGCGTGACCTGAAGGGGGCCGCGGCTGGCCGCAGGAGGAGCTGTGCGCAGATGCGACCCGGCGGTGGCAGGAGGTAGCTCGGCCGCGCCCCCAGTCCAGGCCCGCGGTTCCCCGCGGTTCCCCGCGCTCCGGGCTCGCGGCAGCAGCTCTGCAGGCCTCGGCCCCCTGCGCGCAGGTCAGCGTGGGCCCCGGGAGGTGTGACGGGCCCTGGGGTGGCTGTGCGAGGGGCATCTGACCCTCGCTTGTGGCGCAGCGGGTGCCTGGGAGGGACCGGGAGGGGGACAGCGGGCCTTGGGGCTGCATGGAGGTGGCCCCGTGGCGAGCCGGACCCACACCTTTTGGGCCGCCAGGGTGCCGGGCAGAGGGCTGCGGGGAAGGAGTGGTGGGACCTGTTGGCGGAGGGGGGCGGCGGTGGGGCCTCCTACAGGTCAGGCCAGGTCTCCTTTGGGCGGCTCAGGGAGGGTGCGGGGCCCCTCCCCCGGGCTCAGGGAGGTACCGCGGAACCCATGTGCGTGCGCTCAGAGGGGTTAGGGTGCAGGCACCTTGCAATGTCAGGGCACGGCCTTGGGACGGTGGCTTGAGGGCCTGGGCTGCTGGGCCCCAGGAGCCTCCCCAAGCCCTTGGCTCTTACTCCGCCCCCCTCCCCCTCCCAGCTCTCAGGTCCCTCCCTAAGCACCCCAGCCTGGCCAGGAGCCCGCCCCTCCCGCTTGGTCCCTGTCAGGTGAGTATGGCTACCTCTGAAATTTTTGCATTTTGAAAACGTTCTCCTTTCTCCACAGCCTCCCCAAAATTTGGTGTTTCCTGTCTTTTTAATGTTCTCACCGGTGTGAGGTGGCATCTCATTGTGGTTTTGACCTTTATTACTCTGATGGCCAGTGACCCAGAGCATTGTCTTGCCTGCTTGTTGGCCATGTACATATAGGTCTTCTTCCGTGACTTTTCTGTTCGTGACTTTTCCCGTTTTCTGGATGGGATGGTTGGTCTCTTTGCTGTGGAGTTGCAGAGGTTCTTCAGAGATCTTGGATGCTGGCCCTTTATCTGACAGGGTCATTTGCACATACCTTCTTCTCCCATTCTGTGGGCCACCTTTGAGTTATGTTGAGTGTTTCTTTTGCTGTGCGGAAAGTGCTCATCTTGATGAAGTACCAGCGATCCATTTTCGCTCTTGTTTCTCTGGACTTTGTGGCTGATGTAATTTGCAAGAAGTTGCTGTGGCCCAGTTCAAGAAGGGTGTTGTTTCCCGTGTTCTCCCGGGGGGTTTTGATGGAATCTTGTCTCACATTTAGATGCTTCATCCATTTTGAGTTTATCCTTGTGTTTGGTGTGAGAGGAATGGTCCAGGTTCATTCCTCTGCATGTGGCTGTCCAGTGTTCCCAGCAGCCTTGATCGAAGAGACTGTCTTTTTTTTCCCATCTTTCCTGCCTGGCCAAATATTAGTTGCCCGTAGAGTTGAGGGTCCACATCTGGATGCTCTCCTCTGTTCCATTGATCCATGTGTCCGTTTCTGTGACAGTACCACACTGTCCTGATGCTCACAGCTTTGAGGCGCGCCCTGAAATCTGGCATTGTGCTGCCCCACCCCCACCCCCTGCATTGGATTTCTTGGCTACTATTCCTGTGGCCGTTCGGGGTCTTTTCTGATTCCACACAAGTCTTCAGATGATTTTTTCCAGCTCTCTGAAGATAGTCCATGGTATTTCTGAGAGGGATTACACTATTTGTGTAAATTGCCCTGAGTCACGTTGACATTTTCCCCAATATTAATTCTTCCAAACCAGGAGCATGGAACCTTTTTCCATCGCTTTGTGTCTTCCTCAGTTTCTTTCAGACATGTTCTGCAGTGTTTTGGGTAGCAATCCTTTACCCCTTTGGTTAGGTTTATTCCTAGGTAGCTCATGCTTTTTTTGGGTGCTGCGGTTGTATAAATGGGGTTGACCCCTTCCTCGATGTCCCTTTCCTCGGTCTCATTCTTCGCTTACAGAAAGGCCACTGGTTTCTGGGTCCCGAGTTTGTATCCCGCCACACTGCCGAACTTGCTGTAGGAGTTCCAGCCATCTTGGGTTTTCTAGGTACGGTATCGTGTCATCGGTGAAGAGGGAGAGTTTGACTTCTTCTTTGCCGATTTGAATGCCTTTTATTTCTTTTCATTGCCTGATTGCTGAGGCCATGACGTCTCGTACTATGTTGAGAATAGCAGCAGTGAGAGTGGACATCCCCGCCTCGTGCCTGGTCATCGGGGAAAGGCTCCCAGTGTTTCCCCATTGGGAATGAGAATTTGCCGCGGGCTTTTCGTAGATGGCTTTGAAGATGCTGAGGGACGTTCCCTCTATCCCGGTACTCTGAAGCGTTTGGATCAGGAATGGATGCTGTGTTTTGTCAAATGCTTCTTCCTCTGCGTCTCTTGAGAGGATCATCTGGTTCTTGTTTTCTCTCTTGCAGATCTGATGAAGCACCTTGAGTGCTTTCTGAGTGCTGAAGAAGCCTTGCACCCCGGGGATAAAGCCCACCGGGTCATCGTGAGTAACTTGTTAATAATGTCCTGTTGGATCCCGTTGGCTCATAGCTTGTGGAGGTGTGCATCCGTGTTCATCAGGGACATCGGTCCAGAATTCTCCCTTTGGGTGGGGGGGGTCTTGGGTTTTGGAGTTAAGGTGACGCTGGCCTCCAAGAACGAGTTTGGAAGTATTCCATTTCTTTCTATCTTTCGGAGCAGCTTTGGTAGCACAGGTATGATTTCTTCTTGAAGCGTTTGATAGAATTCCCCTAGGAAGCCATCTGGCCCCGGACGTTTGTGTCTCGGGAGGTTTGTGTGTTTCTTTATAGGTGTGTTTCTTATTTCCTATTGGGGTTCATTTTGCCAACATAGAGCATAACCCCCCAGGGCTCATCCCATCAAGTGCCCCACTCCGTGCCCGTTGCCCAGTCACCCGCACCCCCCACCCTCCTCCCTTTCTTCCACCCCTTGTTCATTTCCCAGGGTTAGGAGTCTCTCCTGTTCGGTCTACCTTTCTGCTATCTGCCACTCATTTTTTTCTCCTTTCCCCTCTCTCCCCTTTCACTATTGTTTTCATCCTCCCCAGAAGAATGAGACCATATGATGTTTGTCCTTCGCGATTGTCTTCTTTCCCTCAGCCTTAATACCCTCCGGTTCCATCCAGGTCGAAGCAAATGGTAGGTGTTCGTCGTTTCTAACGGCTGAGTAATCTTCC
This sequence comes from Canis lupus baileyi, assembly GCF_048164855.1. Lineage (NCBI taxonomy): Eukaryota > Metazoa > Chordata > Mammalia > Carnivora > Canidae > Canis > Canis lupus. The sequence goes on along the minus strand of NC_132857.1, from coordinate 24,160,316 downwards.
ATTGTGTACAGAGACCACTCACCCTCCTTATCCATTCATCTTTCGATGGACACCGAGGCTCCTTCCACAGAGTGACTATCATGGATGTTGCCGCTTGAAACCTCGGGGTGCAGATGTCCCAGCATTTACCTGCATCTGTATCATTGGGGTACATCTCCACCAGTGCACCCCCATGCTGGATCACAGTGTAGATCCGTTGTTACCTCTCTGAGGCACCTGCACACGGCTTTCCAGGCGTGGCTGCACCAGGTCACATTCCCACCAGCAGTGCAAGAGGGTTCCCCTTTCGCCACATCATCACTGACATTCGCTGCTTCCTGTCTTGTTAACGTTCACCGCGGTCACTGGTGCGTCAGGTGGGATCTCGTTGTGCTTTTGACCTGTATTTCCCTGACGGCCAGTGATGCGGTGGATTGTCTCATGTGCTTGTCTGTCACGCCTACGTCTTCCTCTGTGACATTTCCGTTCACGTCTCTTGCCCGTCTACCAGATTGGATCCTTGGTCTCTTTGCTGTGGAGTTACAGAAGTTCTTCAGAGATCTTGGATACTGGCCCTTTACCTGACAGGGTCATTTGCACATAACTTCTCCCATTCTGTGCGTTGGCTTTAAGTTTTTTGAGTGTTTCTTTTGCTGTGCGGAAGCTGCTCATCTTGGTGAAGTCCCAGCGATCAATTTTTGCTCTTGTTTCTCTGGCCTTCATGGCTGATGTAATTTGCACGAAGTTGCTGTGGACCAGATCAAGAATGGTGTTGTTGCCTGTGTTGTCCCCTAGGATTTTGATGGAATCTTGTCTTGCATTTAGATCCTTCATCCATTTTGAGTTTATCCTTGTGTATGGTGTGAGAGGAATGATCCAGTTTCATTCTTCTGCGTGTGGCTGTCCAGTGTTCCCAGCAGCATTTACTGAAGAGATTGTCTTTTTTGTTCCCCCTGCAAGGTCTTTGCTGCCTGGCCGAATATTAGTTACCCATAGAGTTGAGGGTCCACCTCTGGATGCTCTCTTCTGTTCCATTGATCGGTATGCCTGTCTTTGTGCCAGTATCACACTGTCTTGCCGGTAACAGCTTCGTGGCACAACGTGAAATCCAGCATTGTGCTGCCCCCGCAGTGGTTTTCTTGGCTACTCTTCCTGTGGCCGTTCGGGGTCTTTTCGGATTCCACACCAGTCTTCAGATGACTTGCTCCAGCTCTCTGAAGAGAGTCCGTGGTATTTCTGACAGGGATTGCATTAGTTGTGTCGATTGCCCTGGGTCACATTGACATTTTCCCGAATATTAATTCTTCCAATCCAGCATCATGGAACCTTTTCCATCTCTTTGTTTCTTCCTCAGTTTCCTTCAGACTTGTTCTGCAGTGTTTCGGGTAGAGACCCTTTACACCTTTGGTTAGGGTTCTTCCTAGGTAGCTCATGCTTTTTTGGGGGTGCTGCAGTTGTATAATTGGGGTTGACCCTTTCCTCGATGTCCCTTTCCTCGGTCTCCTTGTTCGCATGTAGAAAGGCCACTAGTTTCTGGGCCCCACGTTTGTATCCTGCCGCACTGCCGAACTTGCTGTAGGGAGTTTGAGCAATCATGTGGTGGAGTCTTTTGGGTTTTCTAGGTACAATATAATGTCATTGGCGAAGAGGGAGATGTTGACTTCTTCTTTGCCAGTTTCAATGCCTTTTGTTTCGTTTTGTTGCCTGACTGCTGAGGCCATGACGTCTCGTACTATGCTGAGAATAGCAGTGGTGAGAGTGACATCCCAGTCTCGTGCCTGTTCTTCAGGGCAAGGCTTCCGGTGTTTCCCCATTGCGAATGATAATTTGCCACGGGCTTTTCGGAGATGGCTTGGAAGATGCTGAGAGACGTTTCCTGTATCTCTGTACTCTGATGCGTTTGGATCGGGCATGGATTCCGTATTTTGTCAAATGCTTCCTCTGCGTCACTTGAGAGGATCATCTGGTTCTTGTTTTCTCTCTTGCAGATCTGAAGAAGCACATGGAGTGCTCTCCGAGTGCTGAAGCAGCCTTGCACCCCGGGGATAAACCCCACTGGGTCATGGTGAGTAACTTCTTAATAATGTCCCGTTGCAACCTGTTGGGTCGTATCTTGTGGAGAAGGTGTGCATCCGCGTTCATCAGGGACATCGGTCCAGGATTCTTCTTTTTGGTGGGTTCTTGGGTTCTGGAGTTAAGGTGACCCTGGCCTCCAAGAACGGGGTTGGAAGTGTTCCATCTCTTTCTATCTTTCGGAGCAGCTTTAGTAGCATAGGTATGCTTTCATCTTGAAGCATTGGATAGAATTCCCCTGGGAAGCCTACTGGCCCTGGACTTTTGTGTCTCGGGAAGTTTGTGAGTTTATCGGTTTATTTATTATTGGAGTTCGTTTTACCAACATAGAGAGTAACCCCCCAGTGCTAATCCCATCAAGTTCCCCCCTCGGTGCCCGTCGCCCAGTCACCGCCACCCCCCGCCCTCCTCTCTTTCTTCCACCCCTTGTTCGTTTCCCAGGGTTAGGAGTCTCTCCTATTCTGCCCTCTCTGCCATCTCCCACTCATTTTTTTCTCCTTTCACCTCTATTCCCTTTCACTATTTTTGTCATACTCCCCAAAAGAATGAGACCATATAATGTTTGTCCTTCACCTATTGCCTTCTTCCCTCAGCCGTAACACCCTCTGGTTCCATCCATGTCGAAGCAAATGGTGGGTGTTTGTCATTCCTAACGGCTGAGTAATCTTGCATTTTGTACAGAGACCACACACCCTCCATATCCATTCATCTTTGATGGACACCGAGACCCCTTCGCAGTGTGGCTATCGTGGCTCTGAACCTAAGGGTGCGGGTGTCCCAGCGTTTCATTGCATCTGCGTCTTTGAGGTAAATCCCCAGCAGTGCAATTGCTGGGTCGTACGGAGGTCTATTTTTAACTCTGAGGATTCTCCACACAGTTTTCCAGAGTGGCTGCACCAGTTCACATTCCCACCAACAGTGTAAGAGGGTTCCCTTTTCTCTGCATCCTCTCCAACATTTGTAGTTTCCTGCCTTGTTAATTTTGCCCATTCTCACTGGTGTGAGGAGATATCTCATTGTGGTTTTGATTTGTGTTTCCCTGATGGCAAGTGATGTAGAGCATTTTCTCGTGTGGGTGTTGGCCATGTCTATGTCTTCCTCTGTGAGATTTCTGTTCTTTTGCCCATTTCATGATTGGCTTGTTTGTTTCTTTGGTGCTGATATTAATAAGTTCTTTATAGATCTTGGAAACTAGCCCTTTATCTGATATGTCACTTGCAAAATCACATTGATAGTTTATGAGTGTTGAACCAGCCTTGTGTCCTGGGAATAAATCCTACTCAGTCATGGTGAATAATTTTCTTATGTACTGTTGAATCCTATTGGCTAGTATCTTGTTGAGAATTTTTGCATCCATGTTCATCAGGGATATTAGTCTATAATTCTCCTTTTTGGTGGGCTCTTTGTCTGGTTTTGGAATTAAGGTGATGCTGGCCTCAAGAACGAATTTGGAAGTACTCCATCTCTTTCTATCTTTCCAAACAGCTTTAGGAGAATAGGTATGGTTTCTTCTTTAAACGTTTGATAGAATTCCCCTGGGAAGCCATCATGCCCTGGACTTTTGTGTCTTGGGAGGTTTTTGATGACTGCTTCAATTTCCTCCCTGGTTATTGGCCTGTTTAGGTTTTCTATTTCTTCCTGATACAGTTTTGGTAATTTGTGGCTTTCCAGAAATGTGTCCATTTCTTCTAGATTGCCTAATTTATTGGCGTATAGCTGTTGATAATATGTTTTTAAAATCGTTTGTATTTCCTTGGTGTTGGTAGTGATCTCTCCTTTCTCATTCATGATTTTATTAATTTGAGTCTTCTCTCTCTTCTTTTTAATAAGGCTGGCTAATGGTTTATCTATCTTATTAATTCTTTCAAAGAACCAACTCCTGGTTTTGTTGATCTCTTCCACAGTTCTTCTAGTCTCGATTTCATTGAGTTCTGCTCGAATCTTTATTAACTCTCTTCTTCTGCTGGGTGTAGGATCTATTTGCTGTTTTTTCTCTAGCTCCTTTATGTGTAAGGTTAGCGTTTGTATTTGAGATCTTTCTAGTTGTTGAATGGATGCTTGTATTGCAATGCATTAACCCCTTAGGACTACTTTTGCTGCATCCCAAAGATTTTGAAAGGTTACATCTTCATTCTCATTAGTTTCCATGAATCTTTTTAATTCTTCCTTAATTTCCTGGTTGACCCTTTCATCTTTATTCAGGATGGTCCTTAACCTCCACGTGTTTGAGGTCCTTCCAAACTTCTTGTTGTGATTTAGTTCTAATATCAAGGCATTATGGTCTGAGAATATGCAGGGGACGATCCCAATCTTTTGGTATTGGTTCAGACCCGATTTGTGACCCAGTATGTGGTCTATTCTGGAGAAAGTTCCATGTGCACTTGAGAAGGATGTGTGTTCAGTCGAGTTTGGATGTAAAGTTCTGGAGATATCTGTGAAATCCATCTGGTCCAATGTATCATTTAAAGCTCTTGTTTCTTTGGAGACGTTGTGTTTAGAAGACCTATCGAGAGTAGAAAGAGCTACATTGAAGTCACCAAGTATAAGTGTATTATTATCTAAGTATGTCTTAACTTTGGTTATTAATTGGTTGATATATTTGGCAGCTCCCACATTCTGGGCATATATATTGAGAATTGTTAAGTCCTCTTGTTGGATAGATCCTTTAAGTATGATATAGTGTCCCTCTTCATCTCTCACTACAGTCTTCGGGGTAAGTTTTAGTTTATCTGATATAAAGATGGCTACCCCTGCTTTCTTTCGAGGACCATTTGAATGGTATATGGTTCCCCAACCTTTTATTTGCAGGCTGTAGGTGTCCTTCTGTCTGAAATGAGTCTCTTATAGACAGCAAATTGATGGGTCCTGCTTTTTTATCCGGTCTGAAACCCTGCACCTTTTGATGGGGTCATTAAGCCCATTCACGTTCAGAGTTACTATTGAAAGCTAGGAGTTTAGTGTCATCATGATATCTATTCAGTCCTTGTTTTTGTGGACTGTTCCACTGAACTTCTTCTTAAAGGGGAATTTTAAGAGTCCCCCTTAAAATTTCTTGCAGAGCTGGTTTGGAGGTCACATATTCTGTCAGTTCCTGCATGTCTTGGAAGCTCTTTATCTCTCCTTCCAAGTTGAATGAGAGCCTTGCTGGATAAAGTATTCTTGGTTGCATGTTTTTCTCATTTAGGACCCTGAATATATCCTGCCACCCCTGTGTCCTGCCAGGTCTCTGTGGAGAGGTCTGCTGTCACCCTAATACTCCTCCCCATAAAATCAGGGATTTCTTATCTCCTGATGCTTTAAGGATCTTCTCTTTATCTTTGGAATTTGCAAGCTTCACCATTAAATGTCGAGGAGTTGAACATTTTTTATTGATTTTAGGGGGTGCGGATCACTCTATCTCCTGGATCTGAATGCCTGTTTCCCTTCCCAGATTAAAAAGCTTTCAGCTAGGATTTGTTCAAATACATATTCTGGCCCTCTGTCCTTTTCGGCACCCTCGGGAACCCCAATTAAATGTAGGTTTTTCTTCCTCAGGCTGTCATTTATTTCCCGTAATCTATCCTCATGGTCTTTTAATTGTTTGTCTCCTTTTTCCTCAGTTTCCCTCTTTGCCATCATCTTGTCTTCTATGTCATCCACTCGTTCTTCCACCTCGTGAACCCTCGTTGTGAGGACTTGTAGTTTGGATTGCATCTCATTCAATTGATTTTTAATTTCTGCCTGATTAGCTCTAAATTCTGCAGTCACAAAGTCTCTTGAGTCCTTCATGCTTTTTTCTAGAGCCACCAGTAGCTGTATAATAGTGCTTCTGAATTGGCTTTCTGAGATTGAATCGTAATCCATATTTGTACCTTTGTGGGAGAGAGGACTGTTTCTGATTCTTTCTTTTGAGGTGAGGGTTTTCCTTTTAGTCATTTTGCTCAGTGCAGAGCGGCCAAAAACAAGTTGTATTGGGAAAAGGAGAAAAAGAGAGGATAGAAAGAAGGAAAGAAATGAGAAAAAGAAAAAAGGAAGGAAAAAAAGAGAAGAAAGAAAGGAAAATAAAGGATGGGGAAAGCAAACAGAAATCAAAAAGAAAAAAAAAAAACACACGGGGGAGTATCTTCTGATTCTGTATACTTTAAGTCCCTTGACTTCCCCTGGAACTTGTGTGTCTAGCTAGTCTTCTGGGGGAGGGGCCTGTTGTGCTGATTTTCAGTTAGCACTTGGGGATCTGCTCTCCCCCTTCCTGGTTCAGGGCTCAGTGGGGGTTGTTTACCCCGTGAGGCCCCAGGAGGGACAACCACAGTGGCAGTGGCTGGCTCTGGAGCCCTGGATTCAGCTTCCGCAGTAACTCGGGATCTCTCGGACTGCAGGGGCCTGGATGCTCCGGGGGCGGGGCCACTGATCTCCTCAGCTCGGGGCAGAAGCATCCTTGCTGTCCTGGGCCCTCCTGGCCTCTGCCTGTCCTGGGGGGAGGTTGGATCCTAGGCTGTGTCCCCAGAGCCCTGTGCTCCCGGGCCTGTGCTGTTGGATTCGCGCTCCTGGCCGCGAAGACCCTCTCTGCGGAACCACCACCTGAGACCCACAGAGCTGCTCCCGGGCCATACGGCCCCCTCCACGTGGAGCCTCTACCTCTGCTAGAGCTGCCTCTGAGCTGCTCTCGGGTCCCTGCAGCCCCCTCTCTCCGGAGCCTCTGCTGGAGCCCCTCCGAGCTGCTCTGGGGTCCCGCCATGCACACGCTGCAGCCCTTAGGGAGCTGGGTGCACTTTCCTGGGGGCGCAGGTGTCTGTTAGTGTCCCAGGGAGCCTGAGGGCATCCCCGCCTTCCTGGGGTCCTGCTCTACTCCCTGCGAGCATCTTTCTGCTTGGGAAGATTGGTTAAGCTCCTGCTTCTCCCGGACGGGGCTCTCCTGTCCTGGGGACACTCGCCCTGGCCTTAGCCCAGCTCCTTGCGGGGCCTCTCCCCCTTGGAGGCCTTTTGTTTCTTTATTTCTTTTTCCCCGTCTTCCTACCTTGATAGAAGCATGAACTCTTCTTACTGTAGCATTCCAGCTGTTCTCTCTTTAAATCTCAGGCTGAATTCATAGATTTTCAGGATGATTTGAATGTTATCTAGGTAATTTGGTGGGAACAGGTGATTTGGGGACCCTACTCTTCCACCTTCTTGCCCCTCCCTCAAAACGGTAGGGTCTTATTAACACCATCTTTTATTTTATTATTTTTTAAATATTTTATTTATTCATGAGAGACACACACAGAGAGAGAGAGAGAGAGAGAGAGAGGCAGAGACACAGGCAGAGGAAGAAGCAGGAGCCATGCAGGGAGCCTGATGTGGGATTTAATCCCGGGACTCCAGGATCATGTCCAGGGCTGAAGGCAGGTGGTAGACCATTGAGCAACCCAGGGATTCCCCATACTACCTTTTAAAATGAATTATAAGCAGAGCTCTGATTAGTGATAATGTTCGTGTTTCTTCCTCCTGAAACAACTACTGCCATTGGGTCGGTAACCACAAAAATGTATAAAGAAATGAAGTACATTTTAATCTGAGAGAAGATACTACCATAGAGTTTCTCGGGGAGTATATTTCATGGATTTACTCAACAAATGCATTTTGAATGGCTACTAGAGAGCTCCTTTTTAGGAATAAAGGATACAGAAAGGAGCAAAACAGATGAATAGCCTGTCCTCATGAAATTTATGTTCTAATAAGACCATGAACATATAATATATATATATGGGAATATATATATATATATATATATATATATTCTCATATATACATAATACATATATAGAGAGAGATCTAAATATATAGTAAAATATATAAAATGTTAGTAGTAATATGTGTTACAAAGATGAAGAAAAGAGTATTGGGAATTTAGAGAGAATGTGTTTGCAATTTTAAATATGGTGGTTAGGGAAAATCTCATTAATGTCACTAAGAAGACATTTCCGTAAAGATCTAAAGGAACTAAGGGAGCTAGTGATGATGCTATCTGGGGGAATAGCATTCCAGGCTGAGAATGTCAAATATATCGGCTCTGAAGTGAGAGTATACCACGCATGGTTACAGAACAGTAAAAGAGGATGATTGGACTTTTGTGTGGTGTGGTGAGTGAAAAAGGTGAGTGGTAGCAAGAAACACTAAAGTAATTAGGTTGCATGACATTGTAGAGGATCATATACCATTTTAGGACTTTGGATTTTACTTTTAACAGAGAAATAAGATCTAACTTACAGACCCATTTTGACTGCTGTGCAGTGAAGATTGAAGAGGAGGAAAGATTAAGATCAAAAGATCAGTTGGAAAGCTGTCTAAGTAATCCAGATGAGAGGTTATGGCAATTTGGACCTGAGGGATAGTTGTGGGCTTGAAAGGCTCTGTTTAGATTCTAGATATATTTTTGAAGATGGAACTAAGGATTTGCTGATGAATTAGATGTAATGAGGAGGAAGAAGGGTAAAGAACTCTACAATTTTTGTACGGAGGGCTTGGAAGGATGTGGTTGTTAATTGAAACAGGAAAGGCAGGTCATTTCTGTTGTTTTTGTTGGAAGGAGTATAGAAGATACTGGACTCAGTTTTGAACATACTAAATTTGAGACGTCATATATATATATATATCCAAGTCTATTATATAAATATGAATGTGAAGGTAAAAGGTTAAAGCTAGAGACATGATTTTGGAAGAGAATGTGGCATCTAAAGCCATGAGACTGGATGTAGTTATCAGGTATAGATAAATTTAAGGACTGAGAAGTGTTTCAAGGGCATTTTAATATTAAGAGGTCAGGGAGAAGAGGAAAAAGTAGATTGAGAAAGAGGAGGGCCATGGCTTGCATCGTTCCTATCACCTTCTGCATCATCCATAAGTCTGAGAAGTTGTGGCATAGCCTCTTGAAGGCCTTGCTGAGGGGCCAGCTCAGAGCTGACATCTGAGGAGGGAGAGGAGCTGTTCTTCAGGATGCAGTCAAGGGTCTCTGCTCATCATCACTCCCACTGACTCTCTTAGGGGGAATTTATGCTTCCGTCTCTACTACTTTAGGCTTCATGGTCCAGCAGTCTTGTTTCCTAAGAGGACATAATTCTAATAGAAGATAAAATAAAGGTCTCGATAAACTTAAAGCTATGGCTGATGCTCTTGAAGTTTGGATTCTTTGTATCAGCAGGATCAGCAGCTGAAGGAAGTACTCATCATGACATCAGACAGCAGAAAAACCAGGATGGTATGGTGTTGTGATTCAATTGAATGTAGGGGTTCAATCAGGAGGAAGTTATCAACCACCAAATACTTACTTGTTATATCAAGGAAATGTAGCCTGAGAAGTTCACCCTGGACTTGGTAAAATGGAAGTTGCTGAGGGTCTTGCTAAGAGTAGTTTCAGTAGAATGGTAGATGGAAAATTCAATTTAATTTAATTTTATTGCATTCATGAAAAGGTGAAAGAAAAATCAGAGAAGGAGTAGAGACAATTCTTTAGAAGCCTCTACTCTAGAAAAGAAATAAATAGGTCACTTGAGGGAATAATGGGGTTGTGGTTGGAGGGAGACAGATGGAATCAAAATGGTAAAAGCATACTAATGAGAGATCATGTAAGGACAGAATAAATGCTGAGGACAGATTAGCTGAAGCAGCTTTCTTAGGTAAAAAAGGAGGAATGGGATTTAGTGTTCCAATGGAAAGATTGTCCACAGGAGCACCAACAGTTCATCCATAGTCAGAGGAGAGAAGGCAGAGAATATGGGCACAAGTGAATGCAGAGCCATACCTAAAGGGAGGGCTGTAGGGAGTTCTGCGGCAAATTCTCAGTTAAATAGGTGGCAAGGTCATCAAGTGAGAGAGGATTGCAGTTGGGGATTTGAAGAAATCCAGCACTCTAGGCTGAGAACTTTTGGGGCTTTTTTCCCCTACTCTTTCATACTTGATTTTCAATTTATTGTGGAATTCTATGCCAAAGACATGGAGAAGCCAAGCATCATTCATTACCTACGTCACTACCTCGCTGGTTCCAGTTGCACCATTCCCTTCTTGGATTATTGCAGTCATTTCCCAATCAGTGTCTTGCTTTCACCCTTGGTTTCCCTATGGTCCATCCAGAAAAACAGCCAGTGAGACTCTTTAAAAACATGTGAGATGACATCCTTCTTCTGCTCAAAGCCTCGGCAGCTTCCCTTCATTCTCAGAATGTAAGCCCAAACCTTAGCATGAATTTACAAGGACTTACATGGTTTTAGCCACTGCTTCGTCTGGGACATCATTTCCAATCACTCTACCTGTTGCTCACTGGACTCTAGTGTTTCTGGAACATGCCTGATGTGTTCCTCCCTTTGGGCATCTGCCCTGCCCAATCCTGTGCCTAGAAAGCACTCCCACAGATGCTTGCATGACTAGGCACCTGGCCTACTTACCAAAATTTGCAAATAACACCCTTTCAAAAGCACATGTTCCTTTTCCTCCTTTCTTTTCGTAATATTTGAAGCTTCCTAATATATTAAATCACTTACTCATTTTAAAAATTTCTTCCCATGTTAGAATATTAACTCTACGAGGGCGTAGATTTTTGTGTTACTTCTGGCTATACCACAGTTCTTAGAACAGTACCTGAAATTTAGGGAGCACTCAATAAATATTTTTTGAGTGAATGGATTAAGGAATGCAGCAGGATTAATTGACAGTGTTAAGGGCCCACTTGAGACTAGCAATCACACATTAAACCTCCACAACAGGGTTGTGTTGGTAGGATTAATTGATAAGATGCTTGGGGTTAGTGAAGGGGTTAGGAAGTCTTGAGCTAATTCCAAAGGCCTTGCAGGAATAACAAAAGCAATCATGGATAAATTAATTGCCTTATGAGTGTGGGTGTGGTTAACTTCTGAGATTTTCTTTTGCTCTGTATAGGTTTGGGGCTAGTGCCAAATTGCTTCTGAAGATAGCTTATTGATTTGAAGCTGTTGCAAATTATTAGCCTTTCTGGAACTTCTTAATGTGCTCATCTGCCTCTGAGTGAAATCAGCTGTTGGCAAATATTTTGCCAGAGTAGAAAGTTTTAAAGACTTTCGTATTGGAATATTCTGAAAACAAAACAGAACAATCATTTATTGCTCTAAAAAAACAACCTTTGTACTTTGTGTGTGTGTGTGTGTGTGTGTGTGTTTCATTTATGCTCCAATATTGAAAACACTATAGAGCCCATGGAATGTGTGTGTGTGTGTTTCATTTATGCTCCAATATTGAAAACACTATAGAGCCCAGGGAATGGTTCCCTTAATACCATGTAGGGAGTTTCTGTACAGTCTCACTTCCTGGACATCAAGCTGACTGGATGACTCTATGGTGTCACTGTTGTCTACACTTCATTATATTCAAGAAAAAAAAAGATGAGTTCGGTTTAGACTATATATAGAATGAGGATATGATAGTACTTTCAGGTATAAATTTCAATACATTTTCTTTCTTTAAGAAAAGCAGATACATTTATTTCTCCTCTTCAACTCTCTCCTCTCTCTTTTACACACACACACACACACACAGAGTCATAACCACAAACTTTGCATTTTTCAGATGATTAGAAAATGTAGCTGGAGCAATTTGGACATCTTAACTCTCTTCAAGGTTGTTTGGCAGAGTGGGATGTGTGTGTAATTCCCTCATAGTCAACCAGCAGACATAGAATCCTGGGGGTGATATGATGGAGGTAAACATTTGCTAAATGTTGGCCCATCCCTTTAAAAATTAGCTTTTTCCATTAAGTTAAAGTGTTAATTATAATAAAGTGATCTATCCTAAAATTGAAAAATGTCATAGCAGAGAGTCAAATAACTCATTAATTCCTTCAACTTTAGGCACCAGATGATATAACCAACAATATTTATTTTAAAAAAATCTTTCAAATAATGTAGTTTTATTTAAAAAAAGATTTTATTTATTTGAGAGAGAGAGTGTGTGTGTGTGTGTGTGTGTGTGTGTGTGTGTGCACTCACTGAGGTGGGGGGCAAAGGGAGAGGGAGAAGAGAATCTCTTAAGCAGACTCTATGCTGAGGAAGAAGCCCAATGTGGGGCTCAATCCCAGAACCCTGAAATCATGATCTGAGCTGAAACCAAGAATCAGCCACTTAACCGACTGCACTACCCAGGCACACCTGAAATAATGTAGTTTTAAAAACGAAGCACTAAATTAAAAAAAATTAAATAGAATTACTTTTGGGGATGTTATTTTGTGGAAGATAGCATGATGTCATTTTTAATCACAGAAAAGATTTTTTTCTCCTGCTGTTCATTTTAGTGGAGAGAAAATTAATTTATAATCCCTTCGCTGGTCTTTGTTTTCATTAATTTAATTTCCTTTACATGTTGAGATCAGAGATGCTGAAAGAGATGTCAGTGACATCATCTTTAGTTGTGAAACCAGCCCAGTGGGGGCTTTGTTTTTGTTTTAATTTAAAGAGAATTGTTGTAACAATTTTCCTGCACTAAATAATAGACTCTAGAAAATAAAGCAGAAATAGCATAATAAAGAAAAATAAAAGACAAATCTTAGGAAAAGATCATTTTAGAAACAATAGCTTTAGCTGTGGCATTGTTTTTTTACATGAATAGAAGTTGAATAGCCATCCTCAGGTAGCAATTCTTGGTATTCAGTTGTGTGAGAATCACCTGCACATTCGGGCAATGTGGAGGTTCTTTTGCCATTCTGGCAGAGGTTAGGATTCAGTGGGTATGGGATGTGGCCCAGGGATCTGCATTTTCACAATGATTCCAGATGATTCTCATTCAAGTGATCAGTGTTTGATAACGGTGTTCTAAATGGTAAAGTTTTCTTTTTTTTCTGTTCTTTCCAGCTAGGCCATTAGGGTATCCTCACCTTCTAGCCTGATACTAACCAGGTTTTTTTTTTTTCAAAGAAACACGAGGAGCAGAGACAAATAAGCAATCTTTTTCTGTCAAGGCTCAAATGACAAATGTCTGGTTCGTGGAACATCTTACTGTGAATAACTTTAGTTCATCTTATAAATGTGTTGTGTTCTCGTCGATAAATCTATACTGAAAGGTCAGGGGAGAGCAAGAGAACAAGAGGGCACTGGGTCCTTGAGGGCTGCGATGTTAGGAAAGGAGGAAGGACACAGGAAGAGAAGCCTGGGAACTAAAGAAACCTTCAAAGGCTTTACAAGCAAGCACAAATTGTATATTCAATATTCACTTAGGCAGGGGGTAAATAAAAGGTCCTCACTGAAGTATTTCTGGTCTCATAGCTGCTACAAACAGACTTTTCAAATTTTATGATTTCTTTGCTCATTGTGGTTGGTATTGTGTAAATTTGTATGACTTTACATAAAGTCTTCTCTTTGTATAAAGGAGTTTTGGTCTCAGATAATTCATTAATTTAGGCTTCTTTGGATATACAACATACAAATAAATAAGAACCTGCCTACAGATTTCCTTCCTCCTTTCTTTCTCTCCCTCCCTTTCCTCTCAGTCTTCCTCCTCCTCCTTTCCCACCCTCTTCCTCCTCCTCTTGTCCTTCTCCATCATCTCCCCTCCCTTCCTCCTCCTCCTCCTCCTCCTCCTCCTTCTTCTGCTGCTGTTTCTACTTCTGCTTCTCCTTCTTCTCCTCCTTCTCTTCTCTCCCTCCCTCCTTCTCATACACACACACATTCAAGACATGTTTAATTAAGTAGTTTGCTTATTTCTGGCTTAGTAGTGAAAATTGGGCATCACTTTATGCTTTGTTATAATTGGTGAAAGACTCTGATTTCAGCATTTCTATAGAGGGAAAGAATTAGGTTGTTTCAAGGTGTTAGGAATAATACTATTGCAAATGGAGGCATGAAATCAGAATGAATAATTTAGCATTGGCAGAAGAGGAATTTTTCATTCTGATTTCATATGCAGAAAAGGGAAGTTGGAAATCAAAAGAAATATTGAATAGAGTGCCCAAACTTTTTTTACAAAGGTGAGTTGGTTAAAAAATAGAGTGATATGCAATATTCCATCTTTCTGGTTTCATTTAGTATCCCATCCACTCTGAGCTTTTGAAAATTTAAACATCAACAAATGGCTTTATGACTTCAGTTTGAGAAGTGCTAGCAGGGATTGATTTGGTGTATAAATCTTGCCAAAATGTTCTGAGATCCTCTCTTTTGGCAGAAAGAACAATAGATGCAGGAATCTGATTGGGTATAATTGAAATCTGACTCCACTGTGATCGATGAGGGGGAAATATTCTTTCTATAAATTTTTTTAAAGATTTTATTTATTCATAGGGACACAGAGGGAGAATGAGAGGCAGAGAGAGAAGCAGGCTCCATTCAGGGAGCCTGACGTGGGACTCGATCCAGGGTCTCCAGGATCACTCCCTGGGCTGCAGGCGGCGCTAAACCGCTGCACCACTGGGGCTGCCCCTCTTTCTATAAATTAAACAAGTCCCTCAATATGTGAATTTGCAGAACCTATGGCGCTGCTGCTGCTCTTACTTTGGCTGAAGGCTTTTAGTACAAAGTAGAGGATAGTGTGTACCTTCTTATGAATCAAAGGTAGAATAACTATCTGTAAATATTGCTTGCCATTGTAGGAGGGATTGTGTTGCATATTTAAAATACACTAATTAGGGGGATCCCTGGGTGGCGCAGCGGTTTGGTGCCTGCCTTTGGCCCAGGGCGCGATCCTGGAGACCTGGGATCGAATCCCACGTCGGGCTCCCGGTGCATGGAGCCTGCTTCTCCCTCTGCCTGTGTCTCTGCCTCATTCTCTCTCTCTCTCTGTGACTATCACAAATAAATAAAAATTAAAAAAAAATCAGGAAGGGTCATTCCCTTGAAAAGAAACATCGTCCATTCCTGAATATTTAGGCTTAAAGAGATGGGATGCATTCTCAGTGTTCATTCTACCTTTCATCATTTCTACATCAAGGGGGATGGAGGGAGCTGAAGGCTAAACTAAGGCAAAGCACTAAAGCAGATTATGTTTAAATAATTTCAAATCAGAAAAAAAGTTTCCATTTTTAGAACAATGTACAAATACAAAAGAGATAGCATTTGAAATTGGGAGTGGTTGGAAATGGATAAAAAATTGGTCAATGGTCAATGAAAAGTGAAGAAAATAGAAGTATATAATGTGTGTTAGAAGCAGCAATTTGTTTTAAAGCTTGAAATTTTCCATTTAAGAAAATGTCTTTAAGATACTTCAAGAGCTTTTAAGAGACCTTCAAGAAGTTTAGTCTAAATTTTCTACAATAAAGCAAAAAAGCAAAAAATGATTCCGATAATTTTTATAAACAAGCATACTTTGCAGAGATAGCTCATTTTTTGAGGAAATTATAATACTAATTCTCAAATTTAATTACAGCATTATTTTGTAACTTAAATAACAGTTGGTATAAAATATTTAGTATGTTTTTATATTTTTGGCATTCACTTTTTACTTCCTTAAAATTTTAATCTTTTAAAAATATAAATATGTCATCTAGATTCTGTTTTATCAACAGTTATTCTTCTAAGAAATATCTTAGAGTTACTAGTATTCCTATATATTTTTCTTCATTTCTGGATGTGAAAAAATAATTTTTAAGTGCCATTAGCTATAGTCAACTATACTCTTATAGAGAGTAATAATAAAAATGTACTGTATCTCACATATAAAGCTGCTGCTTATCCTTTTTAAAAATTTTTTCTTTCTCTTGCTCAAATGAAAGATAAAACTCAATATTATAGTTTAACTCCATGTAAGAATTGCCTGCCTTGATTCTATTCATCTATTTTTCATTCTAGAACTAATAGATATTTTAATTATTTACTTTAAATGGCATTACTATTTTCCTTATTTTTTTATTCACTTACCATTTTTTAGGACATGCTCTAGTTGGTTACTCCAGTTATTTACTGTTGGTACTAACAAGGTCATGGGTTCAGGCCACATCTGGGCCTGTGAGAGTGATGGCATGCAAAGCTGGCCATCTGTTTTATAAATGCTTTATGTTAATCCCTATGTCAACAAGGCTAAGGCATAGGCATGGTGCAGCAAAATGCATCCTGCTACTGGAAAAACTCAAGTTTATTCTCTACAAGTGGAGACAAAAATATGACCGCTGGCTCAGAATGGAATGATAGACACTGTGGGGATCATGTCCTTCCTTCTCACCCCATTGTATGTTATAGCCAAATAATCAGATGATCAAAGGACCAGCATACTTCTGATAGAGAAACAAATGTCAAGAATCCTTCTAAAAATCCTTATTTTATTATGAAATATATATATAAGGCATACAAATATAAATATGTGAATAAGTAAATTATTATAATGTGATTTCCCATTCACTTCCCTCCGTCTTCACCAAAGTCAAGAACACTGTGAGCATGCCAGAAGCCATGGGATTATTGGTTATCATGCCCTCTTACGTCTGCTCATAATTTTTTCATGTATGCTTGTTTGCCAAAATAATATGATTTTGCTTTACTAGATTTTAAATTGTATATAAATAGAATCATGCTGTATGCATGTGTCATGTTTCTTCTGCCCACTATTATGTTTATTAGAGTCATACTTGTGTAGCTGTATTCTGTTTACTTTTGTTTTTATGTGATATGCTTCCTTTTTTCTACCCATTCTACTATGGATGAAGTTATTAGGAACAACACTGTAAATGTTTCCTGAAAATCATGTGTATCAGATGTCAAAGGAGTAGAAATTTATTGCCATGGAATATGTTCATATAGCTAGCAAGTGACCACTTCAGGTTTGCTACCAGGTTCACTAGAGTCCCCTGCTACCCAGTTCTATCCTACCCTTAAGACTGATCATACATGAGTATATATAAAGACAAACTACAAATACTGCCCTGCAACCTTTTTAATTTGGTGATAGCTAAACATATTTCTTAGTGATAAAGATTAATATACAACATATATCTATGCAGGGATCTATTAGTCTTTATTTGCTAAATACATTGTATATTTAGGTTACTTTAAAATTACTTGTTAAATAGAAGTAAAGAGTTAAATATAAGTACAGAAAATTTAAAAAAAATCTGAGCAAATTTTTAGATGTGAAATTGATAGGTTAAAGATGAAACAAGACTGTTAAAGTTTTCAGAAAAATAACACAATTTATTCATGAATAAATTACAAAATTGACCATTTTCTTTAAAAGGTCACCAATTTTAGTATTGTGTATAAATATTTTATACTCGCCAATTTTATGATAGAAAAGTATTTTATTAAGCATTTCTTTATCAATAATGAAGTTAAATAATTTTCTGCATACTATTTATTGCTTATTTCTTTGTAAATATATTCTTATACTTCCATTACTATTGGGAAGATGTATATCTTTCTTATTCCAGGTTTTGTAGAAACTTTTAACATAGCATATAGATATTTTGTCTGCTAAATATGTTGAAAACATGTTTTCTCAGTTTATCATTTACCTTAAAATGTTTTCAATTTTAAAAAAAAGATTTATTTATTTTGGGGAGAGAGAGTGCATGAGCAGGGGAAGAGCAGAGGGATGAGGAGAGAATCCTCAAATAGATTCCCCACTGAGCATGGAGATCAACGCTGGCTTGATCCCAGGATGTGGACAGCATGATCTGAGCCAAAATCAAGAGTTGGACACTTAACTGACTGAGCCACCCAGTTGCCCCAAATGTTTTCAATTTTTTGTGTTTTTTGGTATCTAGTGTTAAAATTATATGTAGTAAAGTCATTTTCCTTTCATTATCTTTGCTTTTAGCATAGGATCTCTAAGATTATCTGATCATTTTTCCATTTATTTTTCTACCACTTTTTAATCTCTTATTCCCAGGTTGCCACATTACAAAAGTTTATAGGGCACCACTTGCATCATACCATATTTATTGCTCTCAATTATTATTACTCTGTAATTTATAGTAATGGATATAGTGAGTATTTGGATTATTTATTTTTTCCAAGTGGTTAAATAGTTGTCCAAAGACCAATAATTAAATAATCAATTATTTTCAACATTGATATTCTGTGACCTTTGTATCATATACTACCTTTGTTTCTGGACTTTTTTTTTTTTTTTTTTTTGTTTCTGGACTTTTTATTTCATCTACTGATTTATCTATTTCTGATTTAGGAATATCTATTACCATCTGTTTGGACAAGTTTCCTTAACTTTATTCTTTTTCAGTATTCTTCTCTTTTTATTAGTCATGCTTTAAAGTGACCTTTACAGTCATATTGTCAAGTTCTGAAATATTATCTCATGGGATACTGATTGGTAGCACATTAAATTTTCAGATACAATTTTTGGGAATTTACAGATTACAAAGTTGAGTGTTCCCAACCAAGATGTTAGTACTTTTATTTATTCAGTTTTTACAAATCTTGACGCTGGGTATTTTATAATGAATATCAATGAGTTTTGGAAAAATGCTGAAGTGTTTACATATATTGAGAATAAAAATAAAGTTAACTATGTACTGTCGTTTATTTTGACTTAGAGCAAACAAAATGAAGAGAGGAGGAATCACGAACAAAATATACTTTGTTTTTTCCACCTAGGCGTTTTTCAGCAAAATTCTATTACAAAAAAAAAGAAAAAACAAAAACCTTTTACAGACAATTCCTGAAATATTGTGTGGCAAAACCATAGTAGAACAAAATATTAAGAAACACATTTGCTCTCCCGAATAGTTGAATCTTGTGCAAGTTGCTTAATCTTTATGAGTCTTAATTTTTTCATTTCTAAAATAAGTGCATTGGGCTAGATAAAAGATTATAATATTTCTCACTAAATTACTTCAGTTAGAATGCCTTAAGTATAAATAGCAATACAATTTGTTCACTTTTTCAGCAATGATAGGCCACTGCCAATTTAGAAACCATAAATAAGCTTTTACAAAATTTTTGAGGGTGGAATTAAAAAGCTTGTGGGTAATAATCATTCAAAAGACACCATCATCTCTTGGAGCCAAAATGTATTTATTAAATGTAAATTTTCCAAAATAAATACTATTTTCTTTAAAAATAAGCACTAGACTTTTAGATCAGAAGGACATGGAAACTACATTTATCTGTTTCAACAAGTTATTTGACAACATCTTTTAGGACAAATTTTGCCCGTGAAGGATAAGAAATACAAATGTTCCATAGATGGTAATATGATTACACCAATTATTTGCTGATTGAAACCCCCAGGAATTCTGGTGGTACATTTTGCCTTCTTATTTCTTTATCACCTCTTGACCAACCCAATAAGAAACAAATGTTTGATGGGTACCATTTATACGACTTTATAGCGGTGCTGGGTGCAAAGAGAATGAATATATGTTAGTTCCTGTTATGAGGAACACATGGTTCAGTCTAGCTTTTTGACTCAGTACTTGCAGTCTGCATATTACTTTGGCTCTTGGAACCAGGATCTACTTATTCCACTAGATCCCTCTGCATTCTTTCTCTCTGACCACATTCTTTATTCCTATTTTAAGAAACCAAATACTGTGATGCCTGGGTGGCTCAGTGGTTTAGCTCCTGCCTTCCACCCAGGGTGTGATCCTGGAGTCCCCAGATCGAGTCCTGCATTGGACTCCCTGCATGGAGCCTGCTTCTCCCTCTGACTGTGTCTCTGCCTCTCTCTCTGTGTGTTTCTCATGAATAAAAAAAAATCTTAAAAATAAAAAGAAACCAAATACTTATTCAAGTCAGGAGCAAATAGATACATTATTTGAAAATTAATTACTAAAAAGAGCACAATGGGAATTCTGATTTGAGGCGAGATGGATGAAGTATATTCTATCTTATATACCCTATAGAATGGAATTCACTTGAGGTGTTTGAAAAATAAGTAGTGGCTGGTGGACAGGGGAAGAAGATCAGAATTCAAGGTACACCAGATTGGCAAAGGGTTTCCCATTTTCCTCCGATGTACCCTGGCCTGAATGTAAGGCAGCTCAAACACCAGAAGAGGGCAGCAAGGTGCAGAGTTCCAGGAGAAACCCTCTTATTCTGTCTGAGGAGTGGAATAAAGGGGTCTAAATACTGAGAGAGAGTTGGGGGAGTCCCTTATGTTTTTCTTTTCTCAGTTCTCCCATTCTCTAGCTACCAGACAAACTTACAGTGGCTGTGGAATGAGCAGCACCAATGAGTGGCAATAGGAGCCTGGAGGTATTGAAAATTCAAAGGGAGGGGCCCCTGGGTGGCTAAGCAACTAGTCATATGTCTTTGGCTTCAGGTCATGATCCAAGGGTCCAAAGATTGAGTCTTGCATTGGGCTCCTGCTCTGCAGGGAATCTGCTTCTCCCTCTGCCTCTCTTTCTCTCTGTCCCTCTCTCAATGTCTGTCTCTAATGAATAAATAAATAAAATCTTAAAAAAAACAAGAAAATTCAAAGGGAAGAAGGTCTTCCTCTCTAATTGAAGGAGTTGAGATTCCAAGAAGGTGGAGTGAACCCCTATTGCTTTTCTTCCTTCTGACCCACTGCCCATCATTCCTGAATGTGCACACAGTCAGAGACAGAGTATAGCAGAGTGGAGTCTAACTAAAATCTCAGCTTTCTGGTAAAGGACCAAAATGCAAAACTTTGAAGGGGGAGACTATAAAATCATTATAAACCCTTGGGTATGCTCCTGAGCTCTGAAACTGTGGATCTGTTTCTAAACACATAACAAAAGATGCTGAGAACTAATGGATGGACTACCAGTGACCACCCCATGCCAAAGTAAGTGGCTCATGTATGGGACAGGTATGGGCCATGCTAAAAAGGTTGGAAAATGAAACTGACATTAAACTATTTGTTCATATATTTGTTTTCTTATTTAGTATCCCTATCTCCTCCTACTCTCATCTGTTTGTTGCTGAATTTGTTGATTTTATTTACCTTATTTACCTACAATGCTTACTGTAAAACAGACACTTGGGGCACCTGGGTGGCTCAGTCAGTTGGGTGTCAGACTCTTGATTTCAGCTCAGGTCATAATCTCAGGGTCGTGAGATCAAGCCCCAAGATGGGCTCTGTGCTCAGTGGGGAGTCTTCTTGACATCCTCTTTCCCTCATGCACTCTCTCTCTCAAATAAATAAATAAATAAATAAATAAATAAATAAATAAATTCTTTAAGCACAAGACACTCATTTGCTAAGTACATCTATGTTTAGTGGCTGAATTAACTGATATTTTAGTAAGGCTGATGCTAACACATTTGTATCAAGTGGATTGGAATGTGATGCCTTAGTAGCTAATATCTTATCAAGACTTGCTAAAATTTCAAATGTTGTTCTAACATTTTCTATGTTTTCCTTCATATAATCATAACAATTACATGAGGGAAGTACTATTCTTACACTTCGTTTATAGGTGAGGAAAAGAATCATAAGAAGAACATAATTTGCCCAAAGTTACACACACATATTAAGTGGTGGACCTGTGAAGTAAAATAAGGAAATGTGATTTAAGAACACACCCTGATGATACCTGCCCTGCTTCTGCCTAGAGGCAAAGTGATATTGCGATGCTCTGTCAATATTCTAGCCATGCCTTGAGGAGGGCTGTAACTTAGAAAAGAAAGGAATATGTATGAGGCATAGATTAAAGTGTTGATGACCCACTGGTTGTGGAACATAGGAAATGGAGGTTAAAGAGTATCTCTGACTTGGAGAGCAGTGATAGCACTCTTTATTTACTATTTCTGTAAAAAGCAAAGAGAAGAGGGAAAACAGGGTTTAGGGGTGGGATGTGTACCTAAAAATGACTAGTGGGTGATTTGATGGGAATAAATTTTAAATTTTGGAATCATTAATACACAGTATCATGTTGTTTGATTGAAATGTTTCTATACTTCACATTTTCATAATTTTGAATTTAGGGTACATTTTAATATTGGGGTTACATGTATCTTTTGCTGATGTTGTGCCTGACAATGGAAGATCTTTGGAAATACATATTGTGTGGAAAGAGAGAGAGAGAGTAAAGAAAGAAAAAAAATTAAGGATTGAATCCTAAAATCTAGGATGTAAGAGCAGAGGACTTAAGAGTCACAAGGAGTCATAGAGGAGAGTGAGATTCCAGCCTTCTCTGGTACCACTTGAGTGAGTTAACTGATTTCCTTCTGGCCAACTATACTCATCACCCAGTCCAGAGAAACTAACACCACATATAAACTGCCTCACGACAGATTTTTTTTTCCTTTTTCATCAGTGAAAGTTTAAACGATGAGGCAAAAGTTTGTGAAATAACTACAATGTTCTCTCTCCTCCAACCCTTGACACCCAGAAACATTCCCTGCTTTGTCTTATGTACAACAGCATAGGTAAAAAAGAGCTGGGGTATCATTCCTCAAAGGGGACATTAGTCCCAGGTCAACCCCCAATACACTCAGTCCTCCTGGAAATCATTAAGATTTCTACATTGGTGAGTTTTGCCTTTCTAGGTCTGATTAATCTCTTGCTGGGCATTAAACATTTTAGTAGAGCTAAATTTAAGGCTTACTTCCTGACTATTCCTGGGCTACGCTCCTTTCTTAGGTGAAAACTCTAATGTCATTTAGGCCCTAGGCTTACCTGTCCTTTTCTGTTGCTACTGAGCCTCTTGGAAAAAATAATAATAAAATTTCTCATGCATTTTTCATCACCACAGAGCCAAGATAAAAAACTGTGAGCTTTAAAAGTTTGGACATTCTTTGAACCATGTGAAACAGGTATCTTTGGTCAAAACTGAGGGCAAAAAAGGTTCCAAAAAGAGGGTCAGATTAAAGAGGAGAGAAAGATGTAATAAGATTTAACTTTTCTTGAGAACTTCAAGAGGGAAATTAATACTTAAGGGAAAATGCTAAATGTATTAAGAGAAAAGAAATTAACTTGAAGAATTTCTCCCAAGTTTAAAAGATTTCAGGAGAAGATTAATTAAATGTTTATAAGAATGGCTAAAAACAGTTTTGAACTACCAAAAATGGGTACAATTCAATTATAGCCATATACTATGCAATTAAAAATGCCTCACAGCAAATAAACTTGTGGTTATTATTATGGGGGGAGATTTTATTAGGTTAAGAAAAGTATTGTCATATTTGATTAAGGTGATGCAGTAATGTCACCTTAATTCCCATAAGAAGCCCAGAAAGTGAACTTTCAAAAACATTTAAAAATTTTCAGCCTGAAGGAAAATAGATAAAGGCATATTCTATTGCTTTAGCAATCTTAGAATGGTAATTACCCTCCCAATAGGTGAGTGACTAGGAACATTTGGCAGACCACAGGAGTTTAATGCTTATAAAATGGCCTTTTTTTTCAGTTTAATAGCAGGTGTGTAGTGTTGGTTACCTCATTTTCACTCTCATTAGGCAGAAAGTACAGTGATGTTAGATTATTCAAAACTAGTCTCCAGATTTTTCTGTTCTCTGCATTGGTAGATTTATAGGTAATATCTATTAAATTTTTAATTAGCATTTATATATTACACAGAAAAGAAATATTAAATAAAAACATATATCTCTTGATTCAAGCTGGAGTTTTATTTCTGATATGATGTGCAAAATCTAACCTTTATTCCCATTATATTTTTAATGCACACGTGACACTTGTAATGGAAAAGAATTATGCAGTGAATTCTTTCACAAAACGAAGGGGACTTGCCTAGTAAATATTACTTCAATTTACTTAGTTGCTTAGGAGAAAATCTAGGAGCCATCCTTTATTTTTCATATCTGATATTCAATCCATTATCAAATATTGTTCACTCTGTTTTAAATATTTGATGCCTGGGGCACCTGGGCGTCCCAGTGGGTTAGGCATCTGCTTTTGGGTCATGTCATGATCCCAGGGTCCTGTCAGGCTCCCATCTTAGTGAGGAGTCTGATGGCCTGGTTCTCCCTCTTCCTCTGAACCTACCTTCTGTTCATGCTACCTCAAAAATAAAGAAATAAAATCCTTAAAAAATAAATTAAATAAATAAAAATTTAACCCTCAACGGACCTCTACTGACCGCTTCCTCTATTGCTGGTCTAAGCCAGCAGGTCCATTTTGTCTAGCTCTGGACCTCTCAGTAGACTCCTATACACACCTCCATTTTTGCCTCTACATTCTGTTTTGCACTCAGCAGTCATACAATTCCATAAAATTAGAGCAGATAAGATCATTCTGCTGTTTACAGATCTGCCATAGTCTCTCAATGCACAGAGAATAAAATTCAGCATCCTCTCTGTGGCCTGCAAGGTTTCTGTACTCAAGCCTTTGGCATTTTCTCAGACTCGTCCATGTCTCTCTAGCCACACTGGCCAACTCTTCCCAGCTTCAGAGTCCTCTGCCCAGATCATTTCCCTTCAGGCCTTTCCATGTCTGCTATTTTATATCATTCTGGGAGTTCTTACCTTCCTAGAACATTCCAGGCAGTCTCCCAGCTTAAGTCCTGTATAATGGCTCTCTTTCCCCAGATTATTTCCCTGCTTCATAGTGTTTCCCCTGAGGGCTATCTGGCCATTCTATTTAACATTGCCAATTCGTCTATCTTCTGGAAATAGTAAAATACAGTACTATCTATTGTTACTGTATTCAGTTGTTGATCCAAAAGAATTTTTTAAAGGCAAATATAAGATTGAAGAGATTATTTGGGTATTTCAAGCAAAACACTGATGTTATTTCTATCATTCCATGTTAGTATATAACTCTCACTTTCAAATTAATATCAACATATTTTTGGTAATTCAATCTTTTTGTAGTTAATTATAGCAATTTTTAAAATATTTTTTGTCTATTTTTCCTTACTAAATGAGTATATCGAAAAGATATTTCATGTATCCTTTTATTCCTTGATATTGTTTTCATAGTTTATGTCTATTTTCCTCAAAAATTGGAAATCATCTAATTTATTTGAACCCTTTCCTTCTTCCTGAAAGTTTTTTTAGATGTGGGGCACCTGGGTGGCTCAGTTAAGCATCTGCTTTCAGATCAAGTCATGATCTCAAGGTCCTGGGATGGAGTCCTGATTGAGCTCCCTGCTCAGTGAGGAGTCTGCTTCCTCCTGTCCCTCTACCCATACCCCACCCTGTTCCTGCTTGCTCTCTTTCTCTCTCTCTCTCTCTCTCTCTCTCAGGTAAATAAATAAATAAAATCTTTTTAAAAATTTTAGGATGTAGCTGATTAAAAAAAAGATGATGTTCCATATATATGCTAATAGTTATTACTAAAATAATCATAAAATTATTAAATAATCAAAATAATAGCAATTATTAAAAAATATTAAAATAAATTAATAAAGGAAAATGCCAATAAACTTGAAATAGTTCGATGAAAACTTTCAAGAGCCTTTAAAGAAACTATTTAATAGTATTATCCTCATTTGTACTGGGAATTATTCTGTTTTGTTACAAAGAATTTTGTATAGTACCTTCTTTTTTTAAGAGTTTTTAAATTTATTCATAGAGACAGAGAGGGAGAGAGAGAGAGAGGCAGAAACACAGGCAGAGGAAGAAGCAGGCATCATACAGAGAGCCCGACGTGGGACTCGATCCAGGGACTCCAGGATCACGCCCTGGGCTGCAGGTGGCACTAAACCGCTGCGACACTGGGGCTGCCCTGTATAGTACCTTGTATTTATCTGTTGCACAATAGACTTCTATTTGATTAATTTAGTTTAAATAAATAAAGCATATTAGTCAATAATCATCTTTAATAATTATGTCTATCTAGTGGGTTATATGGCAAAAAAAGAAAACTGCCTAAAATGTTGCATAAATCTAGAAAGTATTGTATGGCTCTTGGTAAAGATCAGTCAGAGAAATAGCTTTTCCACCAGAATTAATTCACCTCTTTTTTTTTGAAAGTACATTTCCAAATTTTAGTTGGGTGCATAGTCACTCAGCAAGGGCCAGCAAGACTCACTTATATCCAGATATGGCCCTATGACTAATTTATACCTGAAGGAATGTGAGCCAAAATATTATGTGGCTATTTTAGTTCATGTCCTTAAAAGGAATAGATATATACTGAACTTATTTTTCACTCCTTCCCCACTGCATTATGAATATGTTGGAAGATCTTGAGAAACCACAGTGGGTGTAGAGATCCTACCAGTCCTGAACTGCAAGCCTCCAGACTATTTTCCAAGACAGTAAACAAGGTTTTCTGTTTTATGTTGAAGCTCTAATTTCAGGATCATTTTAAAAAAACATTTTATTTTTTTATTTGAGAGAGAGATGGAGAGAAAATTTGAGAGGGAGAGAGGGGCAGAGGGAGAAGCAGACTCCCCGCAAAGCAGAGGGCCCCTATGGGGGACCCAGGATCATGACCTGTGTGGAAGGCAGACATTTAACTAACTGAGCCACGCAGGCACCCCAGGAATCATTTAATTATAGTAGTACAGAGTTAATTAATAAAACGAGAGGATACGAGGGGAGGGGCAAGATAGCGGAAGAGTAGAGTCCCCAAGTCACCTGTCCCCACCAAATTACTCAGATAACCTTCAAATCATCCTGAAAATCTACGAATTCGGCCTGAGATTTAAAGAGAGAACAGCTGGAATGCTATAATGAGAAGAGTTCGCGCTTCTATCAAGGTAGGAAGACAGGGAAAAAGAAATAAAGAAACAAAAGGCATCCAAGGGGGAGGGGCCTGCGAGGAGCTGGGCTAAGGCCTGGGCGAGTGTCCCCAGGACAGGAGAGCCCCGGCTGGGAGAAGCAGGAGCTTCCCCAATCTTCCTGGGCAGAAAGGTGCTCTCAGGGAGTTAGAGCAGGACGCCAGGAGGGCGGGGATGCCCTCAGGCTTCCTGGGACACTAACAGACACCTGCGCCCTGGGAGAGCCCCACAACCCAGGCCGAGCTCCCTAAAGGGCTGCAGGGCACGCTTAGCTGGACCCGGGAGCAGCTCGGAGGGGCTCGGGCGGCGGCTCTGCGTGGAGGGGCTGCACGGCGGGAGCGCGAATCCAACAGCGACAGGCCCGGGAGCCCAGGGCGCCGGGGACACAGCCCAGGATCCGACTTCCCCTGGGACAGGCAGAGGCCAGGAGGGCCCAGGACAAAAAGGATGCTCCTACCCCGGAGCTCAGCAGATCAGCGTCCCCGCCCCCGGAGCCTCCAGGCCCTGCAGACGGAGAGCTCCAGAGTTACTGCGGGAGCTGACTCCAGGGCTCCAGAGCTGGCTGCCACCACTGTGGTTGTTCCTCCTGGGGCCTCACAGGGTAAACAGCCCCCACTGAGCCCTGCACCAGGTAGTTGGCAGAGCAGCTCCCCCAAGTGCTGACACCTGAAAATCAGCACAACAGGACCCTCCCCGAGAAGACCAGCTAGATGGACAAGTTCCAGGGGAAGTCAAGGGACTTAAAGTATACAGAATCAGAAGATACTCCCCCGTGTTTTTTTTCTTTTTGATTTCTGTATCCTTCCCCCACCCTTTTTTCCTCTCTTTTTCTTTCTCTTTTTCTTCTCTTTTTTCTTTTATTCTTCCTTTTCTTCTTTCTTTTTCTATTTTCTTTTCTTCTTTTCTTTTTCTCCTTTTCCCAATACAACTTGTTTTTTGCCACTCTGCACTGAGCAAAATGACTAGAAGGAAAACCTCACCTCAGAAGAAACAATCAGAAACGGTCCTCTCTCCCACAGAGTTACAAAATCTGAATTACAATTCAATGCCACAAAACCAATTCAGAAGCACTATTATACAGCTACTGGTGGGTCTAGAAAAAAGCATAAAGGACTCAAGACACTTCATGACTGCAGAGTTTAGATCTAATCAAGCAGAAATTTAAAATCAATTGAATGAGATGCAATCCAAACTAGAAGCCCTAACGACGAGGGTCAACAAGGTGGAAGAACGAGTGGGTGACATAGAAGACAAGTGGATGGCAAAGAGGGAAACTGAGGAAAAAAGAGACACAAAATTAAAAGACCATGAAGATAGATTAAAGGAAATAAATGACAGCCTGAGGAAGAAAAACCTACATTTAATTGGGGTTCCCAAGGGCACTGAAAGGAACAGAGGTCCAGAATATGTATTTGAACAAATCATAGCTGAAAACTTTCCTAATCTGGGAAGGGAAACAGGCATTCAGATCCAGGAGATTGAGAGATCCCCCCCTAAAATCAATAAAAACCGTTCAACACCTCAACATTTAATAGTTAAGCTTGCAAATTCCAAAGATAAAGAGAAGATCCTTAAAGCAGCAAGAGACAAGAAATCCCTGACTTTTATGGGGAGGAGTATTAGGGTAATAGCAGATCTCTCCACAGAGCCCTGGCAAGCCAGAAAGGGCTGGAAGGATATATTCGGGGTCCTAAATGAGGAAAACATGCAACCAAGAATACTTTATCCAGCAAGGTTCCCATTCAGGATGGAAGGAGAGACAAAGAGCTTCCAAGACAGGCAGGAGCTGAAAGAATATGTGACCTCCAAACCAGCTCTGCAAGAAATTTTAAGGGGGACTCTCACAATTCCCCTTTAAGTAGAAGTCCAATGGAACAATCCACAAAAGCAATGACTGAATAAATATCACTATGACACTAAACTCCTATCTTTCAATAGTAACTGAATGTGAACAAGCTTAATGACCCCATCAAAAGGCGCAGGGTTTCAGACTGGATAAAAAAGCAGGACCCATCTATTTGCCCCGAATATGGGAGCTGCCAAATATATCAATCAATTAATAACCAAAGTTAAGCCATACTTAGATAGTAATACACTTATACTTGGTGACTTCAGTCGAGCGCTTTCTACACTCGATAGGACTTCTAAACACAACGTCTCCAAAGAAACGAGAGCTTTAAATGATACACTGGACCAGATGGATTTAACAGAAATCTACAGAAGTTTACATCCAAACTCAGCTGAATACACATTCTTCTCAAGTGCACATGGAACTTTCTCTAGAATAGACCACATACTGGGTCACAAATCGGGTCTGAACCGATACCAAAAGATTGGGATCGTCCCCTGCATATTCTCAGACCATAATGCCTTGAAATTAGAACTAAATCACAACAAGAAGTTTGGAAGGACCTCAAACACGTGGAGGTTAAGGACCATCCTGCTAAAGGATGAAAGGGTCAACCAGGAAATTAAGGAAGAATTAAAAAGATTCATGGAAACTAATGAGAATGAAGATACAACTGTTCAAAATCTTTGGGATGCAGCAAAAGCAGTCCTGACGGGGAAATACATTGCAATACAAACATCCATCAAAAAACTGGAAAGAACTTAAATACAAAAGCTAACCTTACACCTAAAGGAGCTAGAGAAAAAACAGCCAAATAGATCCTACGCCCAGCAGGAGAAGAGAGTTAATAAAGATTCGAGCAGAACTCAACGAAATAGAGACCAGAAGAACGGTGGAACAGATCAACAAAACCAGGAGTTGGTTCTTTGAAAGAATTAATGATAGATAAACCATTAGCCAGCCTTATTAAAAAGAACAGAGAGAAGACTCAAATTAAGAAAATCATGAATGACAAAGGAGAGATCACGACCAACACCAAGGAAATACAAACGATTTTAAAAACATTTTATGAACAGCTATATGCCAATAAATTAGGCAATCTAGAAGAAATGGACGCATTTCTGGAAAGCCACAAACTACCAAAACTGGAACAGGAAGAAATAGAATACCTGAACAGGCAAATAACCAGGGAGGAAATTGAAGCAGTCATCAAAAACCTCCCAAGACACAAAAGTCCAGGGCCCGATGGCTTCCCTGGGGAATTCTATAAAACGTTTAAAGAAGAAACCATACCTATTCTGCTAAAGCTGTTTGGAAAGATAGAAAGAGATGGAGTACTTCCAAATTTATTCTATAAGGCCAGCATCACCTTAATTCCAAAACCAAAGACTCCACCAAAAAGGAGAATTATAGATCAATATACCTGATGAACATGGATGCACAAATTCTCAACAAGACACTAGCAAACAGGATCCAATAGTACATTAAGAAAATTATTCACCATGACCAAAAAGGATTTATCCCCGGGACACAAGACTGGTTCAACACTCGTAAAACATACAATGTGATTCATTATATCAGCAAGAGAAAACCAAGAACCATAGGATCCTCTCATTAGATGCAGAGAAAGCATTTGACAAAATACAGCATCCATTCCTGATCAAAACTCTTCAGAGTGTAGGGATAGAGGGAACATTCCTCAACATCTAAAAGCCATGTAGGAAAAGCCCACGGCAAATATCACTCTCAATGGGGAAGCACTGGGAACCTTTCCCCTAAGATCAGGAACAAGACAGGGATGTCCACTCTCACCACTGCTATTCAACATAGTACTGGAAGTCCTAGCCTCTGCAATCAGACAACAAAAAGACATTAAAGGCATTCGAATTGGCAAAGAAGAAGTCAACCTCTCCCTCTTTGCCGATGACATGATACTCTACATAGAAAACCCAAAAGCCTCCACCCCAAGTTTGCTAGATCTCATACAGCAATTTGGCAACGTGGCAGGATACAAAATCAATGCCCAGAAATCAGTGGCATTTCTATACACTAACAATGAGACTGAAGAAAGAGAAATTAAGGAGTCAATCCCATTTACAGTTGCACCCAAAAGCATCAGATACCTAGGAATAAACCTAACCAAAGAGGTAAAGGATCTATACCCTAAAAACTACAGGACACTTCTGAAAGAAATTGAGGAAGACACAAAGAGATGGAAAAATATTCCATGCTCATGGATTGGCAGAATTAATATTGTGAAAACCTCAATGTTACCCAAGGCAATTTACACATTTAATGCAATCCCTATCAAAATACCATGGACTTGCTTCAGAGAGTTGAAACAAATTATTTTAAGATTTGTGTGGAATCAGAAAAGACCCCGAATAGCCAGGGGAATTTTAGAATAACATAAGAAAAAAAATAGTATCATAGACAAGGACACTTAATAGCTACTAACACATAATAAAAAGTGTAGTCATAAAAATAGAACCCAAGTGGATAAATGAATTAATAGAATATAATGATAATTCTGAAACAAACAAATGTGAATGTGGGACCTTGACATATATGGAGAAATACAAAGTCAAACATTTAGCTTATAATTTATATCTTCAACTCCAGTTGTGTTAAATACCTAAATTTGAACAACAAAACCATAAAGTTAATAGAATCAAATAGGAAAATATCTATGTGATTCTAGAATATGGAAAGATTTTTTAACAAGACTCTAAAAATGCAATCTGAATGTGAAACATTGATGGATCTTATTACATCAGATGTAAGGGTTTCCATTCCAAAAAAGGCATTTAGTTAACATGTGTGTGACACAGCAGAAGATATTTAAAATGTCTAGATTTGACAGGACATTAATAATTATGTGAAATTCCTGTGAACCACCAAGAAAATACATTACAACTACTAGATGTTTTCTATGTATGTAATATATAAAAAGAGATAAATGAGTACACTTAAAAATTATCATTAAATAAGTATCACAGGATGATTTCTAAAACAATAACATTTATGTGAATTAAAATAAGCAAAATCAATAGTATATATTTCAGAAGTATATAAAATAATAAAATGCATACCTGTGGGAAAAGGAAAGATTATAGTGATCTCTGCTGAAGGGGAACAATATAATGAAAAAAAGAAAAAAAAGATCGTTTCCATGGTCTGAGGGAGACAGTGTTTCTTGAACAGAGAAATATAATTAACTCTGTTCTCTGCGTCAGGATGCAACAGAAAAGTGAACTGAATACCCAAAATCAGGTAATAAAACAAAGTAAGATGAATTAATTTTATGTGAATTTAAAGATATTTACTTACTTGAAAAGTCATATAGTGAACAAAATACTCTGACAAAAATGGGAGGTGAATAAAAAAGAAAGTATGCAAAATACTGGATACACCATAAAACTAAACATAAAATGAATCAGTATTAATGCCAAAAACCTAAATATTCCAGTAAAAAAACAAAGATTACCAGTATTCTTTAAGACATCTGTTACAGAGATGCATTTTATATATTTACTTTTTTTCAATAAAATTCAAGTTTACAGAATAGACAAAGCCATAACAGGAATTACAAAATAAATCTGGTACATCTGTATAATTACCACATGCAAAAACATTTAAAGAAAACAAAAAAAAGTTTTTGATGAAGAGAATTTAGGTACTATTAAATATAAAATGTTAAAAGAACCATAAAGACGAGTTTGTAAATCTCTATACTCTATACTAATAGCATCAAAACATACAAAATGAGAATTTTGATAGAAGTTGTGAAAATGATTACATACTGATTTTTACACTTGATAATCAGAGAAAAAAATTGGAATATAGACTACTTGCATATCACTTAGCAGATTCAATATCAATGGCATGTATAGAAAAACACATCCACAAATCAAAATCAATCAGATATGTACTATACCAGCATTCATAGAATATTTATTAAAAGTAAATCCGTGTATATACACAATATAAGTTTCAAGTCTCAAAGTACAGTCTATTCTCATTATTTATCGTGCTCATGTTCTATAAACGTTTGCAGATACTGAATTAGTGAATACTAAACCGTTGCTCCTACAGGAAACAGAGGTGGGTTCATGTCAACCTCCGGTTACAAATTTTTGTCAACCAAGCAAGACACAACCTTGTTTTATGTGTGTTTCTTTAGAAAGAAAAACTTGTTTAATATATGTTATTGATTTATTGATATTGAACTCACATCCAAATGCTGCATAACCTGTGCATGAATGGAGCTTATGTAGCACATATTTCATCCATAAGGCATGTCACAGTCTTGTGCTCAGGACCACTAGACACTTCAGCAGTATATTTGGGGGCCATTTTAAGTGAAATCACCAACAAAAAGCACAGGAATGCAAAACATGTGCCCCTAAGTAAATCACAAGAAAGACATGTATTAACAGTATAAGACCTGAAACAGAAAACCAGCGCGTATCCCTGGTCAGTCTCAATTAGGAATGTGCACATTTGTAGACTCAAATTTTTCCCACTCTGCACACATCCATGAGCGACTGTGAAAGAACCATGAGTATTGATTTGGCAAGTAAACAAATATGCAAACACAGAATCTGCTAATAAAGATTATTGCTATAATTTAGATATGTGGTCTGAACATAATGGACTTAAACCATAAATAAAAATATAGATAAATCATGGCTTCAAGAAATAATGAATATTAGAACATCCTTAAAACTAAAAAAAAAAAAAAAGAAAAATAATAATTATGTATCATTTACCTTGCAGGATGACTTTATAGCAGGACTCAGAGGGACACATAAATTTAAGTACTTATTTTGGGAAAGAAAAAAGGCTAAAAGTGAAGGGATTAAAGATAGAATTTTATTTTTTTAAATTTTTTTTATTTATTTATGATAGTCACAGAGAGAGAGAGAGAGGAAGAGACACAGGCAGAGGGAGAAGCAGGCTCCATGCACCGGGAGCCCAACGTGGGATTCGATCCTGGGCCTCTGGGATCACGCTCTGGGCCAAAGGCAGGCACCAAACCACTGCGCCACCCAGGGATCCCCTAGAATTTTAATTATTTTTCAAATAATGGGAAAAAATGAATATGAAGGGAAGGGAAACAAGAGCAAAAATTAATGAATTAGAAAAAAAGATAAAATAAGTTTGAAAAACAAAAGGTTAGTTTTTAGACTAATTACATAAAGTATTATTATCTTTATCACATTACATTTGAAAATGCACCTTCAGTGGATAAATTCATAAGGAAATAATACTGCCACCAAAGGGATTAACAAAAATGGGATAAATACATAATATTAAATAAACTGAATCCACAATAAAACAACTCACAATAAAATACCATTCACAAACTGATTTGCCAAACACTGAAAATGCAAGAAACGTGTAATTCCAGTCTCACCCACAATGGTCCAGAGATATACCCCTTAAAAGAGGACTCACTTCTCAATTCTTTGTGATGAAAGAATTTCAAAACTAGGCATAATGTAAATTTTTAAAAAATCAGTTGTAAATGTCAATGTCAAAAGATTAGCAAGTCGTTTGAGGTAATAACATATATGGTGCAGCAAGTGTATTTTGAATTTATCCCAGGAATTCAAGATACATTTAATTTAGTCATTTTTCTCTACCTGACAAAAATATGGTTAAGAAGAGCTCCAAGTTTTATATATCCTGCAATTCCTACCCTTTCTAAAACTAACTAACACTGCACAGCATTCTTATAGGTCTTGATAGATGGAAATAAATCTCTGTAGATGTGCATTTAAGAAGCACAGATAATGTTGCTCTTTGTAGACTCTCCCTTCATTAAGAACTGCTTCCTTCTCTGGGGCCCCTGGGGGGCCTAGGGCGTGACGCCGGGGTCCTGGGATCAAATCCCACATCAGGCTCCCTGCGTGGAGCCTGCTTCTCCCTCTGTCTGTGTCTCTGCCTGTCTCTGTGTCTCTCATGAATGAATGAATGAATGAATGAATGAATGAATACATCTTTAAAAAAAGTCTTCCATCTAGATTTTTGTAACTAAAATCAGAACTACATATAGAATAAAGATACACTATCTCTGCCAACCTACATTTGTTCAATCATGTTCAATTTTTCAAAATTTGTTAGAATTTGTTCAATTCTAACAAATGAACCTAGAAGCATCTTTTGGAAACTAAACTTTCATAAGTAAAAGAACTTTTGCTTTGGGATTTAGTTTCTGATACATGAGGCAGCAGCACAACTAATTGGAAAAAGAAAGCTCACCAGACCAGACAATATCTGGATCATGGATTATATTTTTGGGGAAAAAAAGTAATTCTTACCTCCTACTATTAAACAAAATTAATGGTGGATGAAATACACATATAAACAAACATTTTAAATAAGAAGAAAATACAGGTAAATTTCAAGCTGATAGCTTATAGATATTTTTAAACATATAAGAACAATTAAAGAAATGAAGACATTGTTTACATTTACAAGATAATTTTACTGGATCAAATAACCTAAACAATTTCCAAGTCGATTAGGTAGACTGTAAGGAATATCAACAACAAATATTGTAGACTAAGATTTAATATTTTCAGTATATTGGGGATCACACCATAATAGAAAACTATCAAATTCTGTTAGAAAAAATAAGCAAAAGAATTTATATAGAAATTTCATCCAGAAATCTGTCCAACTTCATCAATAATCCAACAAATCAAGTAAGAACATGATATGGTTTTTGGATTCTCTATTTAATAAAACCGTAATTATAAAATAATAGTACCAGGCTGGAAAGGTGTGGTGAATGAGAACATATAGAGAGGGTATTACAAAGTATAAAACTTCTGAAAACCAAGTCACATTAGAGGATTTAAAAAACTCTTAATTTTTGACTTAGTATTACCAGCTGTGAGCATAGATTTCAAGTGGTGGTAAGATCACAAATTTATTATAGAACACAAGTGTTCATTGATGACAAAGACTGTGACATAGGAAATTGGAGAAAATCTAAGTGTCCAATAACATGGGGATGGATAAATAAAGCACATCTACTTTTTAATAAGGACATTAAGTTAAGTTTTAGGAATATTAAACTCCAATTATGTTACTGCATTCGTATCAATGTTTATCTTTCCAAAAAAAGACAAATTCCCTAGAATGTTATACATATTAGTCAATACATCTTCTTCTCTAAGGCAATTTTCTGAATTACTGTATATTTTTATTTGGAGCAAAGGGATAAAATTTAATGTGTTAAATTATTTTGGATAATTTCATAGTCAACAGTAGACTGATAATAGTGCGTGCTTTCAGTGTAGACACATTTTCTGATCAAATGAAGAGTAATTTATTATAATTGCTCTTGATTTTTTAAGTAAAAGAAGAAATGAGTGTACTTCACTATAAATCATATAATTCTGTATAACTGATATATGTCATTAAATTGTTCCACACACTTCTTAATCAATACTGTATACACAGCTATAATTTTTGAAATTTTTTTCTTAATCAATTCTCCTAGGAATTTGTCTTATAAATAGTCTACATTTACCTAACAGCTACAGTTATTCACCTGATTAGTTAATAAAGAAACATTAGAACAAAGATTTTAATAATTGAAGGTATTTTACAGTTATTTAGATATAAGGGCTTATTACATTTTACAATTTGATATTTTGGAATCTTATGAGATAGGAAATAAAATATTACATCCAAATTTTTTTTTATTAAATGAACAAAAGTCCATGTATATAAATTGGCTAATGCTACCTGACTAAATAGTTGTAAAATAAGTTTAAGTTGCGTGTCCTTTTCCTGGCCACAGAAATATGTGTGAAATTGGAACAGTACTAATTCTGCAAAATTTTACTATTGGTGGTCACCAACTGCAAACGATAATATGAACGAAATCACTGGGTAAACATGAGTCCTGTTGTAGATACGGGATGGCCACTGAAAGCTTTTAAAGGAAAAGCAAAGAAATGATGTAGAGCTCTGGGTCCACACTCACTTTCACTTGTTTTTCCTGCAAGATACAGCAAAAGCAGCATCACCTACAGTCAGGAAGGAAAGTTATTTAGGTACTACTTGTTTTCTAAATAGAGCAAGCGAGCACACCTGGGCGGGGAGGAGGGGCAGAGGGAGAGAGAGAATCTTCAGCAGGCTCCACACCCAGTGGGAGCCCCTTGGGGGGGGCTCAGGCCCAGGACCCTGGGATCACAACCGGAGCCAAAATTAAGTCAGATGCTCAACCAACTGAGCCACCCAGGCACCCCTACGTACTGTTAATATTAGCATTTTACAGACTTAAAATGGAGTATTCTTGTAAGTGGGTGGCTCAGTTTTTAAGGTTTCAAGTCACTGTTTAGTATATTGTTGTATAAGATGTAGAGATAATGACTCAACTGATTTATAACCAAATTGGCCATTTTCTCTTAATTCTTATTTCTCTTAACTCTCCAGATATACTGTTTGTCCATGTATTTAACAAGTGTATCCTCTTCACCTTATTTTCCATTTAATTGTCTACATTCAGGTATTTTTCATAGTATTCCTGCCTTTTTTATTTTTTTGCCTTTCTTTTTTTTAATTTATTTATGATAGAGAGAGAGAGAGAGAGAGAGAGGCAGAGACACAGGCAGAGGGAGAAGTAGGCTCCATTCACCGGGAGCCCAACATGGGATTCGATCCCGGGTCTCCAGGATCACACCCTGGGCCAAAGGCAGGCGCCAAACCACTGTGCCACCCAGGGATCCCTTTTTTTGCCTTTCTGAGTCTTACCTTTCTTACCTTCAAATGCACACCACAAAAGACGTGCTGCGTGCACGGAGTAGGAAATCTACCTCCTACTTGCAAGTTCTAAATTTAATCATTGTGCTCATTCTCTAAGTTTCTATTTCTGGCTTTTGAGGGAGCGCGATCCAATTCCAACCCACTTGCGCCTGAACTCCTGAAGGTATACACGCATGCAGTTTAAGTCGCTGTGCTAGAACAACACTGCTGACTTCACAGAAGGAAAGAGAAAACCTACTTTGATTAAGCCCAGTGTGGGGTACAAATGCCATCACTCAGGCTAGCTAGGGCATGCAACTGAAGTGTCTACCTAGGGGGGTAAACGGGGATGCAACATCATCTGGGGATTAGTGACATGGAGGTAGTGAATCCACAGATGTAAAAGCAACTCCTTATACTCTGTAGAAGCTAAAGGCAGGATGCCAAGGAAGATCCCACACCAATAAGTGTCACGGAGGTGGGTAGCCACCGCCCAAACCCCCACCTTTGTGCGTGCATGCACAAAATGTTTTTCCTAATGCATACAGCAAGGAAAATGTTCAATCAGGAAAGTCTGCACAAGGAGAGTGGATTTCTATCCCATGGAAGGATATTTACAACAGCCTCTGGGAAACCCCAGTGCAGATGAAAAGTGTGGTTCAAGGTCAGTGCTACTGGAAGGTACCAAGTGTTAGAAGCCACAGGACTCGCAGAGAAAAGACAATGGGGACCCCACTCTGCAGAGATCGTTTATTCAACCCTATTTAATCTTAAGCAAACTTAACTGCTTGTGGCGATTTTGGCCTGATTTTTAGACCTCTACTGAAGGAGGATTTTGCCATTTTAAAAGTGGTGACTTCGCCTTTTAAAGGGGCTTTCTATAGAGTAGGATTGGCTTTTCCTGAAGTGGATCCAGGAGAAAAATGTGTTTCGTGTTATTAGTAGAGGACGCGGAGAAGGGTGTGGGGAGCAGAGTTGAGAGAGGGTGAGACTGGCTGTAGCTGCCATAGCATCCAGCGTCAGAAAGACTGTTCCTTTCCTCCTTGATGGAATGACCCTCAGGACTGGGTCTTGTCCCCGCATTTAGTTTTATTATCCAAGTCTCAGTAATTCTTTCTGTGGGACTAATTCAAAGCAACCCAATTCCTTGCCTAATGCATTCCTCAAGAGAGCTCTGTGTAGGCCGTTTCCTAGTGTATTTTGAATCAGCCATGACCCTGGGATGATCTTCATGGTCATTTCATTCCCAGGGTGAGGAGATCTGAGTGCTCCAACTCCTTCCCCAGGGAGCTGAAAACCATAGGTGCCATTGGAGACCCTTACCATTAAAATGTGTATCTGTAATTATATCCAAAATCATCATTTTATTCCAGACTTATATCCCTAGAAATGACAGAGAATCACCAAACTCACAGTCTACCAGAAGTCACACACTGGGAATGCAGTTAAGTTAACATGGATCTGTATCTTCCAGATTTATGCAGACCGTATGCATGTGAGGACGAGGGATGGGAGAGGTCTTTGGAAGCCTCAGCTGCTCCCCACTGCTACTTCTGGAACCTCTTGTCCGATGTGGAGAGGAGCGTCTCTGAGCTGCCCCTTATCCCATCTTCTTGATTCTGTATTATTGAGTGAGCTTCTTAAACATGTACCAGGTTCTTCACAGATGGCTTGTGCTCTTCTTTGACAAACTTTACACAGTTTGGGAGGCAGCAGTTTTTCTGTTTGCAGCACTTGGACTTCAATAGTAAGTGCTTCATAGCACTTGTTGACTATGTGAGGTCTGCTCTTCTCACTGCCAGGAATCATTTCTATAGTTGCTCCCCAAATAGCAGCCCCAAGTAGCCTCTCTCTGTCCCTCCCTCCCTTTCTCCCTCTCTCCCTCCTTCTCTTTCTCTCCTTTCTGTTTTCATGCTGTCAGCTTGGTCCGTGTTTTTCTCTAGTGGTAGTTTGAAGTTTCCTGTCGAACTTTTCCAGCCATAGAAATGTTGCCTGGCGGATGCTGCTTGAAATATCTCCACCATAGGGAAGAAGTGATTGGCATTAGGACAGTGAACAGAGAAAATCTCCTAATGTGAACAACACCACCCTAGCCCTGTGTATGGTATTCAAGGCATAACCTTCCCTGGAGGGCACTGGAGATTGGGGTCACTGCCAACAGGAGGCTTAATTTGCCTTTCCACTTCTTAAGGTAATATACCTGATTTATGAGGACACAAATTTCTGCCACACAGTGATACCTACCTGAATAGACTGCAGTTTTATTAGAATCTCTTACGTTCCATTGGTATTTTTTATAAGGTGAATCCTAGCCACCGTATTTAGTCTACATAGATCACACCTGCTCTTCTTGATAGGAACGGGGACTTTGTTCTGGACACTGATGCACATATAATGCTCTTTCTTGCTAAGTACTCTAAAAAATAGGCACTTCTGCTATTGTCGGCTGTGTAGGTTTCTACTGGACCAAGTGTCTTTGGAGAGTGACTTTTTCAAATTTGGTGCCGTTTCTGAAGGTGTATCCTAGTTAGTACCAGGAAACTCCGGAGGACTAATTACACTTAAAACATTCCCCTTCTGATCTTTCTTCGGGAAGAAAAATAATAGTTTTGTTGTATTACCGTGGCACAATGGTTAACTTGTCCAACTCATAGCAACAATTATATTCTAGTTGGTTCTAAGAGGTATGAATTGCGACAAAATAGCTCCTATGACTAGCATATGTGTGTGGTGGTTAAAGATATTAAGATGTCACAGGACTAGAAGTAGTCATTGGTTATCCTATGTTGTTTTATTGTTTGTCAGATACCACATGGTCTTTCCCTGACCAGTCTGTTTTCTTTGCAATTATTGACTAAAGAAAGGTAAATACATTTGTGCAATTTTAAACTCAAGTGGATGTAATGGAAACTAATGGCTCCCACAGAGTAGATGTGGTTAAGATATAAATCGTTGTTAGAGACAATATTGGTCGTTATTCTTCATATCTGAATACCAACCCAGGCCCTCTATATGTATATGAATATGTATAATGTTATCACATATAGTGAGTATACATATATACGTATATAAATATACATATACATGTATAAATATATATATGTATTTATTAATGTCCATAATTCTAAAAAGGGCACCAGAGAGCAGAGAGGAGATAATGGACTTATATATTTCATATTTATTTTAAATAAATTATTAATTTTTTGCTTGTGCAGTACACCTCTTGGTAGTCCTTTGTCTTCTTATGAAATCTCTAAATTATTCTATTTTCCATGTAAGTAGCTGGCCATTTATTTCACATAAATTATACTCAAATTAATATTCTCAGACAGTTTAAGTCTGCCTTTATTTTATAATCGGCAGAAAAATCTTTCTTTGAATGTTAGGTTGTGTTGCCAGATACAGTTTTGATTGAGAAAGATGTAGATCTTTTTCTTCTCCAAGAATCCACAGGCTATACAATCAGTACATAAGTAGTATAAGAAGTAAAGACTAATAAAAATCATAAAAATATGCAGATAAAGTTCTGCAGCAGTTCTGAAGAAATTAGAGTGGGCTAAATAGAGGAGTTGGCATCTGACATAGACCAAAGTTAATGTATTGACCTAGAAGCATGAAGAGCATAGACAGAGCAAGGAACCTGACCAAATTCATAGCAATAAGATTTCACAAAGAGTTTGGTGAAATAGAGAGCCTCCCAAGCTCTGAGTGGAATGTTGACACTTAACCCTTTCAGACTTAGCCTTCCAGATGTTAACTACCTTGTATTTGGCATTAAATTGGATCCACAGTGGCTGGTGGGTATAATGAAAGAAGTCACATTCAATGAAAAGGTACCTGTCTGCTTGTTTTGCACACACAGGCCTCTGCTAGGTGCTACAGGAATATCCATAAACATTTATTTTCTATATGCTCCATAATTATGTTATGAAATCAGCATTGCTAAGGCCAGGATCCAAATCTGCTGGCTAACAGTATTTTTACTCCTGGGTTAGTTCTATTTATGGACTGTGGGTTGAGGAGATATACTGTGATGTCATTTCCAACGTACATAGAAAAGGAGAATGTAGTTGTAACAGAATGGGATGATACACATCGCTCTACCTGGTAAAATGGGCCAAAGCCTAGCCACTGACTACAGATCCCCAGGGGACTGCGGTTGAGACACCTGGCGGATGGCTCCCACAATATGCTTCCTCCTCTGCCTGTGAGTACATCACTCAAAAGATTTTATGTGTGGAGCTACTAACCATAAAAGGAATGAATGTAATTTTAGTCATGACACTTCTCCAGAAAATTAATTTTTTCTTAGTCTATCAAACGACCTATGATAGGATATTCAAATTCAACTTTTCAGTTTTCTCCCAAGTTTCATCTCAGCTGCAGAAAAGATGACTCTGAGATTCCTGTCTATGGTTATTTCTTGGACAAGTTTGGGTCTGAGACATTCTGGACCTCAGTAATGAGTGAACGGAAGGCCTAGTTTCACCCCAGACACATGAAATATTGAAGCTGGAGCAACAGGAATTTCTAGATGGCTCCTATAGATGCTCTAACCATCTGTAGCTGAAGGCATCCCTCTTCTCCCCAGCTGCACCACCTATTTGGTATAGACTTCTGTCCCCACCTGTGTGAACTCAGTGCAGAGGTGGAGCCTGAGCCTGAAGACAGCGATACAGAGGCATGTTTCCCAGGGAATTCAATGCAGTTCCTGCTGACCCCTGAGTGGAGGACCTGCCACCAGCATGAGTAAGCTGAGAAACCAGAGGAGAGAAATTAAATTCTTAAAACTTTAAAAGACAGGCTTCTGTGTAATATAATCTAGCCATTTTAGGGTCCGAACAAGAAATCGGTGCATCTGATTGATTTATCTTACCCTTGAAACCTGCCCAGATGTGGCATCCAGGTGATTTAGTGCCTTGTGTTTGGTTAGTACAGCAGGCATAGGAATCTAGCCATGAAAACATGGAGAATTGGAAAATCAAGCTGCCCAGGGGAAATGGTGTTATAGTATGTATGTGAATGCAATTCAGGTAATTTTCCTTAAGATAATAATG
The DNA here is from genome assembly GCF_048164855.1 of Canis lupus baileyi. Lineage (NCBI taxonomy): Eukaryota > Metazoa > Chordata > Mammalia > Carnivora > Canidae > Canis > Canis lupus. Next base: position 24,118,087 of record NC_132857.1, on the reverse strand, counting down.
GGGAGGTTCCTATTTCTACTAATATGTTCAAGTCTTTTCTACTAGAATGTAGATTTGATGAGGAACGAAGCTATGTCCTCCTTGTCCTGTAACTCCTACCCACAGGAGAGTGGTTTTCTAGACCAGCAGGATCAGTATCACCTGGGAAATTGTTAGAAACTTGTTAGGATCCAAAGTACAAATTTTCATGCCCTTCTCCTTATCTATCATATCACAAACTCTGGAAGTGGGGATACAACAATTTGTGTTATAATAAGCCTGCCAGGGGATTCTGATGCAAGATATTCCTGGCACATAGTAGACATATATCAAGATGTGCTAAAGGATGAAGCAGTAATAACATAAGAGAGTAAACATTTCTGTTTTGTAAAAACATATGCAAAGCACTGATGAAAGGTGTTTCTCTTACAGCATGAATTTTTATAATGTAAATAAAGAATAACTGGACTGGTTTATTAAGAAACACAGTTTGCACTACATGCAGAAATGCTGGTATAAATTTCACAGCAATCAGGAGTTACCTCTAACCCTGTGTTATCAGTGAAGATCTGTTTCTCAGGGCAAGGATGTAGTTGCTTTATACCTGGCCATTGAGCTTTTGTTTTATCCTTTCATATATTAGTGGTTGTTGCCAGCTATAATTTATTCTGATTTCGCATATGGGTATATTAACTTCAAAAAATAGTTTGCATTTCTTAAGCAAAGGCAAAGTTCATGAACATTTGTGTGACTGATGGGTCCAGCTGGTGATAGAAGAACAGACTGTCCCTCCTCTTGGTGATCACTAGCAAACTTGTTCATTCTTTAGATGCTGCTCGGTAATCAACTGTGTATTTTTGTCAGTCTGCAAGGAAACTATCAACTAACTCAGAAAGATAAGTATCTTTCTTATCACTGTAATTGCAATTAGAAAATGAGTTTGCCATATTTGACACTCTAGACCTCTACCATCACTTCTCCCCTTCCCATTTAAATAATGGATTCAACAACATAATTGGATAGTATAACTTTTTAGGAGCTAAATTCTTAAGTTATAAGAACAAAGTAGCATGTAATATTCTAAATAGGATGTACAGTCTACAAATATCAGTGACAGAAATCTTGAAATAAATCATAGCTGACGGCAAAACCATACATCTCCTGTAACTTTTCCTAATAGAGTCAAGAATCTGATTTGTTGAAACTATTAGGTATTCCTTAATTATTCGGCTCAGTGAACAGAGCTGAGCAAAATATACCAAACATAATCTGTTAGCTAAGTCAGGATTTAGACACTTGAAAATAGATTATGTTTGTATTCCAAATCAGATCATGTATTTATTCAGAGCATATGATGTACAGCTTACCATGTTAATGTGCTGGTGGGAAATATAATGAGTATCAGAAACCTTTTCTGACCCGAAGAATTGGCACAAAACATAGACTCAAATACACTGAGAGTTCTAACATCCTATGCATTGCTAATATAGGACATTTCTAATTTTTAAGTCTATATAGGCAATTCAATTTAGTTATTTAACACTCAACATGTATGGCTTGAACTCATGACCCCAAGATCGAGAGTCACAGGCTCCATGGCCTGAGCCAGTCAGGTGCCCCAAGGCAATTATATTTTTCTTTCAGGAAGGAAGGTTTATTTATGTATAAGTTCAATATGTCCATAACAGTTGCCATGCCAGTAAATACCATATATTAAATTGAGCTATATGAAATTGTCTTTGGGTAGGTCAAAATCATAGAATATTAGCAATTTGGGATCCCTGGGTGGCGCAGCGGTTTAGCGCCTGCCTTTGGCCCAGGGCGCGATCCTGGAGACCCGGGATCGAATCCCACATCAGGCTCCCGGTGCGTGGAGCCTGCTTCTCCCTCTGCCTGTGTCTCTGCCTCTCTCTCTCTCTCTGTGTGTGACTACCATAAAAAAAAAGAATATTAGCAATTTCATATGGCTCAATATAACATTGTTTTAAAAGATGGCTTTACATTTTTTGAAATATTGTGCTTTATGTTTGACTAATGTTGCCATGAATTCTCTCTGTGGATGACTTTCAGAAGTCTGCATAATTTCTGTTTACTTGCATTCCTCATCCTATAATGTACTTTGAAACCATATGAGTGAACATTTGAGGAAGATTTTTAGTGTCTTGTTCTATCACAAATTAATACTATTGAGTGGCTTTGAAGGGTTATTTAAGCTTCAAAAATATATAGTCCTGGGACGTCTGGGTGGCTCAGCAGTTGAGCATCTGCCTTCAGCTCAGGGAGTGATCCTGGGGTCCCAGGGTCAAGTCCCACATTGGGCTTCCCACAGGGAGCCTGCGTCTCACTCTGCCTGTGTCTCTGCCTCTCTCTGTGTCTCTCTTGAATAAATAAATAGATATTATATATATATATATATATATATAGTCCAGTAAGAGAGTAGTTTATCAAATAAGAGGAGCCCAGCACAGAGGAGACATTTCATATTGCTTAACATTCAAATTTTACCTATATGTTATTAAATTGATGTGAACAATTTAAGAAATGGTCTTATACTCATTTTTACAGTAAAGTAATTTTTCAATTATGTTAAATTTGACTTTGAATTTCACATATTGCCATTTTATTTTAGCACCTCTTTAATCACTGTTTTGTGAATTGAATAAATTAAAATATGTAATTGAGTTTTTAGAAATATTAGCAACTTATTTTAATATTCAACTTGATGACATCATCAGTGGAAGATGAGATTTGAGGCTTTTGCTTTTGAGAATCTAAATGATCATTTGGATTCTTTATTTTGTAAAAGAAAAAAAAATAAAAGTGAATAGTGCAGAGATTGAGATTACACCACAAACCTCCCCACATCTACTCCAAAGAAAGTTCCATTAATTCAGATTTTAGAAAAAGATAATAAATTTCTTTATAGTTACATTTTATTTTTTTATTTTTTTAATAATAAATTTATTTTTTATTGGTGTTCAATTTGCCAACATACAGAATAACATTTTAAAATCCAGCATAAAGTTTAATGACCATTTTAACTACATTTTGAATGCTTTATTTAGTTTATTCAATTTCACATAATGCTTCTCTGCATTGAAAACCTCTTTTCTTTACAATCTCTGCTAACTTCTATTTCTCTAAAATAAATTCCAAATTATTTAGCTTCATATTCAAGATCCTTCAACATCCAGACCCCATCTATCTTGCAACATTGCTATATAGAACCTTCATTTCATTCAAATTTGTTTTTTGATATTAAATCAGCAAATAACCACAATGAGGTACCACTTCACACGCATTAGTGTGACTACTGTTGGTAAAACAGAAAGTAACCAGTGTTGATGAGGAAGTGAGAAAATTGGAAATAGTGAGCATGTGAAGTGGCGCAGCTGCTGTAGAAAACAGTATGGCAGTTCTTCAAAAATTAAAAGTGGAATTACTGTATGAGCCAGCAGTTTCACTTCTGGATGATATATATCCAAAAGAATTGAAAGCAGAGTCTCAAAGAGACATTTGTATGCCTGTGTTCATAGCATCTTTATTTACAACAGCCAAAAGGTGGAAGCAACTCCCATCTATTTACAGGTGAATGAATAAACAAAACATGGTTTTTACAAATAATCAAATGTTACTAATCCTTTAAAAGGGGGATGATGACACCCTCTATAATGGATGAACCTTGAAGATATTATGTTATCACAAAAACACAAGCACTGCATCACTCCCCTCCCAGGAGACACCTAGCATAGTCAAATTCATAGAGGCAGAAAATAGCATAGTGGTTCCAGGAGCTGAGGGAAGGTGGGGATGGGGAGTTGTTTGATGGGTACCGAGTTTTAGCTTCACAAGATGAAAAATTTTGAAGTTCTGTGTCACAATGTCAATGTACTTAAAACCACTTACCCATACACTTTAAATAGTTGAGATGGTTAACTTTATCTCATGCATTTTTTACCACCATTTTAAAAAATTAAGTGAATAGATAATTTTTTAATGTTCCAATAATAATAATAATAATAATAATAATAATAATATTCCTATATCTAAAGCAAGTCCTTAGAAAGTGGTTTCCGGGATCCCTGGGTGGCGCAGCGGTTTGGCGCCTGCCTTTGGCCCGGGGCGTGATCCTGAAGACCCAGGATCGAATCCCACATAGGGCTCCCGGGGCATGGAGCCTGCTTCTCCCTCTGCCTGTGTCTCTGCCTCTCTCTCTCTCTCTCTGTGACTATCATAAATAAATAAGAAAAATGTTTGAAAGTGGTTTCCAGTCACTGTGTTGTACACCTAAAATTAATGTGTCAACTATACTTCAGTAAAATAAAATATAAAAATTAAAAATTAGGGGATCCCTGGGTGGCTCAGCGGTTTAGCACCTGCCTTAGCCCAGGGCCTGATCCTGCAGTCCCAGGATCGAGTCCCACATCAGGCTCCCTGCATGGAGCCTGCTTCTCCCTCTGCCTGTGTCTCTGTCTCTGTCTCTCTCTCTCTCTCTCTCTGTCCCTGATGAATAAATAAATAAAATCTTAAAAAAAATTAGGGACACCTACGTGGTTCAGCAGTTGGGCATCTACCTTTGGCTCAAGGTGTGACCCTGGGATCCTGGGATCGAGTCCCACATCGGGCTCCCTGCATGGAGCCTGCTTCTCCCTCTGCCTGTGTCTCTGCCTTTCTCTCTGTGTCTCTTATGAATAAATAACTAAAATATTAAAAAATAAATATGAAAATTAAAAATTAAATACCAAAGGGATGGCTACTAAAATTAGTATGGCAGTTATATAATGTATTGAAAAGTCAGAGATTTCTTGTCTCTTGCTGTTTTAAGGATCTTCTCTTTATCTTTGGAATTTGCAAGCTTAACTATTAAATGTCGAGGTGTTGAATGGTTTTTATTGAATTTGGGGGGGGGGGGATCTGTCTATCTCTTTGATCTGAATTCCTGTTTCCCTTCCCAGATTAGGAAAGTTTTCAGCTATGATTTGTTCAAATACATATCCTGGACCTCTGTCCCTTTCGGCGCCCTCAGGAACCCCAATTAAACGTAGGTTTTTCTTCCTCAGGCTGTCATTTATTTCCCTTAATCTATCCTCATGGTCTTTTATTTCTCTTTTTTCCTCAGTTTCCCTCTTTGCCATCAAATTGTCTTCTATGTCACTCACTCGTTCTTCCCCCTCATTCACCCTCGTCGTTAGGACTTCTAGTTTGGATTGCATCTCATTCAATTGATTTTTAATTTCTGCCTGATTAGATCTAAAGTCTGCAGTCTTGAAGTCTCTTGAGTACTTTATGCTTTTTTCTAGAGCCACCAGTATCTTTATAATAGTGCTTCTGAATTGGCTTTCTGACATTGAATTATAATCCAAATCATGTAACTCTGTGGGAGAGAGAGAGGACTGTTTCTGATTCTTTCTTTTGAGGTGAGGTTTTCCTTCTAGTCATTTTTCTGAGTGCAGAGTGGCCAAAAACAAGTTGTATTGGGAAAAGGAGAAAAAGAGAGGAGAGAAAGAAGGAAAGAAAAGAGAAAAAGAAAAAAGGAAAAAAAAGAAAAGAAAAGAGAAGAAAAAGAGAAAGAAAAAGAAATAAAGGGAAAAAAGGGTGGGGGGCAGCAAACAAATCAAAAAGAAAAAAAACACGGGGGAGTATCTTCTGATTCTGTATACTTTAAGTCCCTTGACTTCCCCTGGAACGTGGCCATCTAGCTGGTCTTCTGGGGGAGCGGCCTGTTGTGCTGATTTTCAGGTATTAGCACTTGGGGGAGCTGCTGTGTCACCTGCCTGGTGCAGGGCTCAGTGGGGATGTTTACCCCGTGAGGCCCCAGGAGGGACAAGTGCAGTGGGCAGAGGCCAGCTCTGGAGCCCTGGAGTCAGCTCCCGCAGTAACTAGGGAGCTCTGCGTCTGCAGGGCCTGGATGCTCCGGGCGGGGCTGCTGATCTGCTTATCTCGGGGCAGGAGCGTCCTTGCTGTCCTGGGCTCTCCTGGCCTCTGCCTGTCCTGGGGGGAGGCCAGATCCTGGGCTGTGTACCCGGCGCCCTGTGCTCCTGGGCCTGCACTGTTGGAATTGCGATCCTGGCCCCGCAGCCCCCTCTCCGCAGAGCCGCCTGAGCCACCTCCGCGCTGCTCCCAGGTGCAGCCGTGCGCGTGCTGCAGCCCTTGGGGAGCTCGGCGCACTCTCCCCGGGGCGCAGGTGTCTGTTAGTGTCCCAGGGAGCCTGAGGGCATCCCCGCCCTCCTGGGGTCCTGCTCCAACTCCCTGCGAGCCCTTTCCGCCCGGGAAGGTTGGTGCAGCTTCTGCTTCTCCGGGACGGGGCTCTCCTGTCCTGGGGACACTCGCCCGGGCCTCAGCCCGGCTCCTCGTGGGGCCCCGCCCCCCTGGAGGCCTTTGTTTCTTTATTTCGTTTTTCCCGTCTTCCTACCTTGATAGAAGCGTGAACTCTTCTCACTGTAGCATTCCAGCTGTTCTCTCTTTAAAGCTCAGGCCGCATTCATAGATTATCAGGATGATTTGAAGCTTATCTAGGTAATTTGGTGGGGACAGGTGACGTGGGGACCCTACTCTTCTGCCATCTTGCCCCTCCTCAATCCTCATAAAGTTTCTATGATTAAGCATGGTAATGTACATAATTTAACAGTAAGTATGCAGTGCTAGCTGTTATTACCATTATTATTATTATAATTATTACTGAAGGATTCTTAATTCCTAAAACATTTAATTACAATAAATTCATGACCTTATATTGAAACTTAAACTGAGGTGTGTATGACACACAATAGATATATATAATGTTTCACTTTTGGGCAAATTTTTAAAACATCTGTACTAACATTCTAATGCTCTAATGAATGCTGTATTTACAACCGCAAGACAAGAAAATAGATGCCAATCTGTTCAACAGACTTCATCATTCTTCAACAGATATTTTATTGTATAAATTTTGGGTTTTTGTTGAGTGTGGTTTGGGGCAAATCATAAGATGGGTAAAGGAAATAAAGAACTAAAATTCATTTTTAAATGCTCATTTGCTTAAAGTAATTACCGCACTAATATGCTTTAAGTCTTAGATTAAAAATACATGCTTTAACTCTTAAAAGTATAAATGTACTTATTTATGTCTCTGGGCAATTTATACCTCCTGCATTCTCATTACAGAGGTGACAATGTTCTGATCTCTTATGTGTATTTCCAGACATATTTTAGGCATATATAAACAAATGCATTTTCCTTCCTTTTCACACAAATGCAAGCATACAAAACACTCTTACCTTCTCATCTTTTTTTTTTCACCAAAAGCTGTATAGTGTGTTGGTGTCTATATCAGCACTTAGTAAGCTTGTAAACTCTATGACTTATACAGCTTCACTGGATGGATATATCTAACCAATGTCATCAGACCACAGCTCATGGACAGTTTCGTTAACAGCTGTAACTTCTTGTTATAAACGTACTGAATAAATAGTATTGTCCAATTTAAATCAGTTAGTATGTATGTAGTATACTGGATGATAATTCCAAGGAAAGGAATTGGTAGGTCAAGGATAATGCATGGTAATTAATTTTTAAAAGAAATTTTTCATTTATTTTTGAATATTAATACAGGCATGTAGCACATAACTCAAAAGGAAAAAAATGAATGGTAAAAATAAGACTCTCTCATACCATTTTCCTATATTCATCCAGTTTGTTGGACTGGAGATAATCAGGCTTACCCGCTTTATGTCTAAATATCCTTCCAGAGACAGGTAATGTGTACATGTGTACGGAGAAGAATCCCTATTTTTCAGGCAAGTGTTGTTTTCTGTAGCATAAAAGCTTATGACATCAGAAGACTCTTGCCTAGATGTTTGTTTAAACAGAGATACTGGGCTCGAGGGTAACCGTTCACCCAGGATTGCACATCATGTGGCCTTACCATTCAGTCTCAGCCATCGTAGTCCTTATCAGGAAAAGTGATGCTTCCTGGGAATCTCACTATAGGGCACCGTTTTCCCTGAATGAAGAAGGGATAGTGATGAATTCTGTACCTCCTCACCAAGGATTTTCAAACCTCCTGCCATCCGCCTCTATGCTTGGCATGCAACATGCATTCTGGGATTCCTCTTCACCATAATTAGAGACATTACTTTCACTACTCCTCTAAATCTTTTATTTCATGTGTCTTGGCCACCCTCTTTCTTAGTTCTGTGTCTAGTGTGTTACATCTCCTAGTAGCTTCCTAAAGAAACGTTAAGGGGGTGGCTATTTTTTTAAGTCATGTACGTTAGCACATCTCTTTAGCTAATTCTCTCAGCTGATTTTTCTGGATATAGACTTCCGAAGCAGTTTTTCAGCTTTCTGATTGCCAATGTTGCTAATGAAAAATTCAGACATTCTGATTCTTCATTCTTTGTTTATGAAATCTTTGTCACTCTCCCCCCCCCCCATGGCAACTTCTGGGATCTTCTTTTTTTGCCTCTACTGTCCTAAAATATCAGAATGCATTACTGGTCTGGCTCACCCATCCTACTGGGTACTTGGAAGGTCCTGTTAATCTGGAATTCGATTCTCTTTAATACTAGTAAATGGTCTTAAATTATATTGCATCATATAATATTCCATTTGTTAAATTATGTTATACATGTTTATTGTGTATAATACATACAGTGATGATGTATGTAGTTTATACTAAATGTGATGTGACATTTATAAGTCAGCATGTAAGTTATTATTATTTTTTTTCAAAATGAACAAGAGTACTATTAAAGAGTGTTTGCAGTCAGTTCAGGAAATCACATATATGCTACTTGCAGAAGAGTTACACCCACAGTAATGATGTCCTCTAAACAATATATATTTTTATATTTTCAAAATATTTTGGCAACAAATGACTAAATTTGACACACCATATTTTATCATTCATCTCTCACACACATACATACAGATACATATCTATAATATTCTACTACTCTATCGCAGAGACTATTCTAGAAATATAATTATTGGTAGGTAACAATATTTTTAAATGAATTAATTCAAGTTCCAAATGTCAAAGTTCACTAACACCTTATTCTTAAAACAGAAATTTATATTGTTTTCTTAAATATTTTACAATCATTTCTGATGTTAAATAAGATAGCTTTTGCTTTTCTATGCTCAAAAATATATAGGGTTATATATAACCTGGATTTAATATACTAATGCAGATTTATAAAATCATAGCATATAATAGCTATGGCCTATAATAAATGTGTAAATATTCATTTTGGATTTTCAGCCCATTATTTCCCCAGATCATCTACCTTCTTACCATAACAAAATTGTTCAGTGTACAAATATTAAGGAATTTATGTGATATTATCAATAAGAACGTTCCATCAAGTGCCATACCCCACTGAGGAGTAGAAGTAGACCTCCACTAATAATCTCCCTTTATTGGACAAAATGTCATCATTATATTACATCTCATTATATTTGAAACATATATTTAATTTTCATTTTTAAAAAGCTTAAACACAATTGTACTACATTTCTTTCTTTCTTTTATTACTGTTGCTTTTCATTATTGAAATAATTTGAGAACTAGCATTGGCATTATGCTAAATTATCATTCAAGATTTGTGTTGTTTTGCTTTGTTTTCAGCATGCAGTGACCTGGAGTTCAGGGAATTGGCAAACAGATTGCGGGACTGGTTCAAGGACCTTCATGAAAATGGAAGCCAAAACAAGATGACAAAAGCATTACTGAGGCCTGAGAGAAGCAGTAAGATTTCTAAATATGACATGTGCCATTGTCTTTGACATGGAACTTTATTTCCAATGAATCACTTAGATCAAAACACATATTCCAAAATTTATTCTTTGCTAGGTGCTGAACAAAAATCAGAACATTGCTATTACTTCCAAGCACACTCATAGTATTTTGCAAGGAAATAAAACATTTGTGACAACTCTGATTGGTTAAAAAAAAAGACATATCCCCTCAGAGACGACATTAACTTCCAGTTGAAGTGAAAGAATAAGAATATTTTTCAGTTTTGATAGCAGTGGTAAAGAATAAAACAACACTAGAGATAAAGGTAAGATTGTTCGAGTGCTTGAGATTTTTACAGACACAATTAGTCCCCCCTCCACACACACAGGCCACCCTTTACGTGATGACTCTGCAGGCATTTCTACTTTTCTACCAAAAAGCCAGTAGACAAGAGTTCTTTCAACAACAGAGTGCAAATCAAATTCATTTTTAAAAGAAGAAAATAAGCTATATGAAGATTATATGAATCTTTTATCATCTGTATAATTTCCTCAGTGTTTTCTAATTCCTTAGAAGTAGGAAATGGTGATTGAAGTAAAGCACTTGTTATGAAAATTGTATGAACTTTAATTCTATATTTTTCATTTATAGAAATGTTATTACACATTTAATACATGTAAAAGAAAGATATTGAAATATGAGCTTAATCTGAGGAGGCTTCAAAGATTGAATATTTGCTCTGAAATATAAGAAGAGGTGGTGGGGCAATAATTAGAAGCAGCATCTTTTAGTTGACCAAGTCCCAAGTGTGCCCCCTTCTTTGCTCATTGTGACATGACCCATTCACTCTACTTTGCAATCCTCAAATAGCACTTTCTTTTTTTATTATATTTTATTTACTTATTCCTGAGAGACACACAGAGAGAGGCAGAGACACAGGCAGAGGGAGAAGCAGGCTCCATGCAGGGAGCCCGATGCGGGACTCGATTCCAGGACCCCAGGGGTCACGCCCTGAGCCACAGACAGACGCCCAACCACTGTGCTACCCAGGGGTCCCCTCAATAGCACTTTCTAACAAAATCACCTCATAGATGGTCATGGTTATCCATTCGCTATGGTCTCCAAATACCTCACTTTTTTTTGTCTTCTCATCCAGGGATTTTCTAAAATCCCAACCTTTTGTATTTATGAATCTGATATATGTTCTTAACTAATTTAATAGTTCTTTTTAACTAAACTAATTCAGCTACCACTGATAGACATGATAATTATCTTTGAACATGTGATGACGATGTATATATGTTTCTTCTCATGAACTTCAGAAAGAGATTATAGTATTCCCCTACCCTGTAGGAGTGTTTCTCAGGTGTGTCTCAGGTGTGTCTTTGGAATCATTGATTACATTTATACCAGATGCTAATTTTTTGGATACCTTGAGTATAGGTAAAATGACTAACCTTACTTAATAGAAACAACAGAGTATGTTTGTCTCTGCATTCATAAAGCAAACACATCTGGGGTCGCGTAAAAGTTTGTTCCAGACCCTTACATATCGATCTTTAAAAATTAATGTCTACACCTACCCTACCAATTCTCAGACTTGAATATTTGTATTTCTTGATCTCAAATTTCTCCTTTAAACTTAAGACTAGTGATCTCTCCCATATTTGGAGGTGGATAGAAGGAGAGCTCCTGGAACACTCAGCACAGTGCCTGGTTAATTGTACACAGTCATAAATACCATTTTCCTTTCCGGCTTCTTGTTTCAAGAAATGAGGCACTCTTGATATAGTGGGTTATTTACAAGAAACTTGTAGGTAGCTGAATATCTTTGGAAAGTAAATGAAAAACTGGACATAGGATTATTTTTACTACTTGAAATGGTCAGAGGCCAACTAGGAGTAAGAGATGAAATCCATTCAGAGATAAGACAAATCACTAGAAGAAAAATGGAGGATTGCCTCAATTCCTCAGAATTGGACATCATCTGAGTGTATTCTTTCCTGACTCAAATCATACTTAATTTGTGAACCAACCCACGATATTATATTCTATTTCCTTCATATTTTTATTTTTCCTTCACAGCATTTCTCAGTATCTACTGCAGTAGTAATCTACATGTTTATTTGGATTCTCTCTCTCCCTCTCTCTCTCTCTCCCCTCCCCCTCTCTCTTTCACACACACACACACACACACTAGATGACAGAAATCTTTACTGACCATCGTACTATAGGAGTAGAGTGGTTTGGTACATAGCACTGCTAAATAAAAACAAATACTAGTATTAATGGAAGAAACAAAGAAACCATCAAAATGCTGCATTACCTGGATGTACCACAATTTAATCAGCTTTCCTCTTAAGAATGTTTATTGTTTCCATTATTTTCTCCATGACGACCAATTCTGCAGCTGATTGTTATGCTTTTATTTCTAAGAAAGATTCCAAGAAGTGCAAGTGATGGGTCAACATGTGCATGCAGTTCAAATGCTAAATGATAATAGATGTTGCAGGTTGCTTTGCAAAACAAAAAATCTTAAGGTATTTCTAAGATTAGGGTAACTCACAACATGGGAGTTACCTTTTGTCTTCATCCCTGGCAGCAAAAATATTAACCATTCTTTTTAACGTTTCCATTCTGGTGAGCATGCTGTTATAGTTCATTATTAATCCCATTTGCATTCCCTTGATTAGTAGTGAATTTGAACATAAAATATTAGTGGAGGAGAACTTTCATACAGCAAAATGATATAAAATGACTCATTCAGCTCAGGCTACTCTAATAAAATACTATAGACTAGGCGGATTAAACAGTTGACATTTCAAGAATTCTGGAGGCTGGGGAAGTCCTACATCATGATGCTGGCAGATTGGATTCTGGATTCTTTTCTCATGGTGGAATCAGAAAAAGATCTCTCTAGGGCCTCTTCTTATGAAGGCACCAATCCCCTCACGTAGGCTCCACCTTCATGACCAACTGCCCCCAAAGGCCCATCTCCAAATGCCATCCAGCTAGGGGATAGGACTTCATCGTATGCATTTTGGGAGGACACGATTCAGTACAGAGCACCAAACAAAACAGCACACATACACCTGGAAAAACCACTAGTTATGTCAACTTACAAGTTCCATTTTAAGAAAGGTATATTGATGACTTCCATTATAATTGTTTTTAATCATTCCTTCTAGTATTTTGGGGAGTTTTTGCTATATGTGCTTGCTACTCTATTTCTTAAATATATAGATTTATTTATGTTCTATCCATTAATAAATTATGCTTATCACTTTATTTTATGATACTATATTCTACTTACTGCTTTTTTGCACAGATTTCACCTAATCTGATAGTAATATTATCACTCCTACATTTAATTTTATTGCATTTGCCCAATATATTTGGAAACATTTTTTGTCAATCTTTCTTTATTACTTAGAACTAAATGTCTTTCTTGTAAGCATCCATAATTGAGCTGTGAGTTTTCAATATGACGGTAAGAAAACTGAGTGACTTTTATAATCAAGATATAACAATAAAGTCAACAAAAAGCACAGAAAAAAAAGCACAGAAAAATATTCTGATAAAACACAGAATGTTTGCCATAGGAGATTACCCAGAAGACAAAGAAAACCTTGTTATCACAATTTCTGGTTAAGAAAAGACCAATAATCTAAGAGAAAATTGTCATTTTAAAAGAGAAACAAAATTTTAGTTTTACATCTGTATAATATTTGATACTAATTTTAATTTTTTCTATAATAAATCTTTCAAATATTAGTGAGCCCTGACTATGAAAATAGTTTCAAGGATCCTTTTATAATATTTTGTATTCATATACCATTTGGTCTTATGCATTTTTGTAACAGTAAGTCATTTTATTTTAGAATAAAACTATGTTTTTTAACAAAGTCATATCTTTCATACCTTGCATATCAAGTTGCTTATATCATTATTTTTTCCTACTAGAGTATTACTTATATAGATATTATCATTTGAAATTACAGTAATTTTTATTTTATATAGAAAACTATGAAGTAGATAATTTTGAACTGTCATGCATTAGTATTTTGCAGATTAAGAGGATTTATAAATATATATTTTATGCTTTTTATACCCATATCATTTTTTATATGTAGCTTTTTAAGTTGCAAAAATGAACATGTTTATTAACATACCCAAATATATAAAAATGAAACTACAAAATTAGTTTGAATCATAAAAATTAGAGGCAAACAGTATATAAATTTAAATTTCTCTAGTAGATGTAATGCTAACTTATTGAATCAATATACCTATTTCAATTTAAGACAAATATGTTCCAGTAGAATATAAATGTATGCTTACAGTATATGTAATGCTGATAACTCTGAAGATACAGTTTTTTTATTAATTTTTAAAGGTTTTTATTTATTCATGAGAGACAGACAGAGAGAGAGAGAGAGGCAGAGACATAGGCAGAGTGAGAAGCAGGCTCCCCATGGGAAGCCCAATATGGGACTCGATCCCAGGACCCTGGGATCAACAGCTGAGCCACCCAGGCATCCCAGTTTTTTTATTAAAAAATATTAAATTAGTTTCTTTTACAAAAGTTTATACTATGCTAATTGAATTTTTAAATTTTTAAATTTTTTTAAGTTGACCTACAATGTTATGTTATTTTCAGGTGTACAACATAGTGATTCAACTTCTTTATACATGACATTAGGTTCCCCAGAAATGTACCTACCATGTGTCCCAAACATCACTATTAAATTACTACCGACTATATTCCATATGTTGTATCTCTCATTCCCATGACTTGTTTATTCCATAACTGGAAGCCTGTACTTCCCACTTTCCTTTACCCATTTTGTCCAGCCCATCACCTCCCAGTCCTCTGACAACCATTGGTTTTTCTGTATTTTTAGATCTGGTTCTACTTTTTGTTTGTTTATTTCATTCTTTAGATTCCATAAGTAAGTGAAATCATGTAGTATTTTTCTTAGTCTGACTCATTTCACTTAGTATAACATCCTTTATATCATCCATGGCTATATGATATTTATATTATATATATATCATATAATTTATATATATTTATATTATATATAATTTATAAATATTAAATGTATACATACACTACATTTTCCTTATCCTTTTGTCTATTGATGAACATAGGTTGCTTACATATCTTGGCTCTTGTAGATAATGCTGCAGTAAATATAAGGGTGCATCTATCTCTTTGAACTGATGTTTTGTTTTGTTTTTTAAAGATTTTATTTTCTCCCTCTGCCTGTGTCTCTGTCTCTCTCTCTCTCTTTCTCTCTCTCTCTCTGTGACTATCATAAATAAATAAAAATTTTAAAAAAATTTAAAAAAGGGATCCCTGGGTGGTGCAGCGGTTTGGTGCCTGCCTTTGGACCAGGGCGCGATCCTGGAGACCCGGGATCAAATCCCACATCGGGCTCCCGGTGCATGGAACCTGCTTCTCCCTCTGCCTGTGTCTCTGCCTCTCTCTCTCTCTCTCTCTGTGACTATCATAAATAAATAAAAATGAAAAAAATTAAAGATTTTATTTATTTATTCATGAGAGACACAGAACTGGGCTAAAGGCAGACACTTAACTTCTGAGCCACCCAGGGTCCTGAACTGATGTTTTGTATACTTTGGGTAAATACCTTTGTGAAATTATTGGATCATGTGGTACTTTTATTTTTATTTTTTTTTAGGAATGTCCATACTGGTTTCCACAGTGATGTTAGCAATTTACATTCTTGCCAATAGTGTACAAGAGTTCTTTTTGTCTACATCCTCACTAACACTTGTTGTTTTTTGCCTTATTTTAGCTGTACTGACAGGTATGAGGTGACATCTCATTGTGGTTTTGATTTGCATTTCCTTGATGATGAGTGATGTTGAGCATTTCTTGTATATTTATGGGCCATCTGTATGTCTTATTTGGAAAAAATGTCTATTCATGTCCTTTGCCCATTTTTTAAAAATCAGACTGCTTGTTTTTTTTTTTCTGATGTTGAGTTGCTTAAGTTCTTTGTGTATTTTGGATATTAGCCCTCTATTAGGTCATTTGCAATTATCTTCTCCTATTCAGTAGGTCACCTTTTTTGTTGATGGTTTCCTTCACTGTGCAAAAGTGTTTTATTTTGATGTAGTCTCAATAGATTATTTTTGCCTCTGTATTCCATGTCTTAGAAGACATATCTATAGAGTGTTGCTATGGCCAATGTCAGAGAAATTACTACCAATGTTGTCTTCTAGGATTTTCAGGTTTCATGGTTTCATATCTTTAATGCATTTTGAGTTCATTTTTTGTATATGATGTTAAAAAGTGATCCAGTTTCATTCTTGTGCATGTAGTTCTATAGTTTTCCCAGTACCACTTATTGAAGAAATGGTCTTTTTAAAACATTAAGTTCATTAGAAGGTTTTTTTTATTTCTAAAAATTTTAGTAATATATAATTAATATAAGCACTTACTATTCCTAAGCTAATCACAATACACATTTCTTAAGTGATTTTATAATCTAATTTGAGAATACCATCTGAAGATAGGGGAAAAATACACATACACACCCCTGCACATTCATGCATACACATAAAGATTGTGTTTACAGAGGATAGAATAGATTGTAGTTATAGTTAAATATGAGACCAATGCTCTACAAAGTATTTTGCAATTTGTCGAGATATCAGAAGGAAATAGTCCTTGGAGAAGCAGGCTCCATGCATCCATTAATCTGTTGATGGACATCTGGGCTCATCCATTCTTCTTTATCCATTCCTCTGTTGATGGACATCTGGGCTCTTTCCATGGTTTGCTCTTGTGGACACTGCTGTTATAAATGTAGGGGTGCAGGTGCCCCTTTGAAACATTATTTTTGTATCCTTTGGGTAAATATTTAGTAGTGCAATTGCTAGGTCATAGTGTAGTTCTATCTTTAACCTTTTGAGGAACCTCCATACTCTTTGCCAAAATGGCTGCATGAGGTTGCATTCCACCAACAGTGTATAAGGATTCCCCTTTCTCTGAATCCTTGCCAACATCTATTGTATCCTGAGTTGTTAATTTTAGCCATCTGACAGGTGTGAGGTGGAATCTCAGTGCAGTTTTGATTTTATTTCCTTGATGATTAGTGATGTTGAGATTTTTTTCATGTATCTGTTGGCCATTTGTATGTCTTCTGTGGAGAAATGGCTGTTCATGCCTTTGGCCCATTTCTTTTTTTTTTTTTTTTAATTTTTATTTATTTATGATAGTCACACAGAGAGAGAGAGAGAGAGAGAGAGAGGCAGAGACATAGGCAGAGGGAGAAGCAGGCTCCATGCACTGGGAGCCCGACATGGGATTCGATCCTGGGTCTCCAGGATCGCGCCCTGGGCCAAAGGCAGGCGCTAAACCGCTGCGCCACCCAGGGATCCCCTTTGGCCCATTTCTTAACTGGATTTTTTGTGTTTTGGGTATTGAGTTTGATAAGTTCTTTATCGATCTTGGATACTAGCCCTTTAATCTGATGTATCATTTGCAAATACCTTCTCCCATGCCATAAGATGCCTTTTAATTTTGTTGATTGTTCCCTTTGCTGTGCAGCAGCTTTTTATCTTGATGAAATCCCAATTTCCTCATCTCTCCATCCATCTTTTGTTTCCCTTGCCTTTAGAGACATGCTTGCAAGAAGTTGCTTCGGCACAGGTCACAGAGGCTGCTGCCTGTGTTCTACTCTAGGATTCTGATGGTTTCCTATCTGACATTTAGGTCTTTCATCCATTTTGAGTTTATTTTTATGTATGCTGTAAGAAAATGTTCCAGTTTCATTCTTTTGCATGTTGCGCCCCAATTTTCCCAACACCGTTTGTTGAAAAGACTTTTTTTTGTATTGGATATTCTTTCCCACTTTGTTAAAGATTAGTGACCATAGAATTGAGGGTCCATTTCTGGGTTCTCTATTCTGTTCCATTGATCCATGTGTCTATTTTTGTACCAGTACCATATTGTCTTGATGATTGAAGCTTTTTAATACAGCTTGAATTCTGGAATTATGATGCCTCCAGCTTTGGTCTTCTTTTTCAACATTGCTTTGGCTATTCAGAGTCTTTTCTGCTTCCATACAAATGTTAGAATTGTTTGTTCCAGCTCCGTGAAAAATGCTGACGTTATTTTGATGGAGATTACATCGAATGTGTAGATGATTTGAGTAGGATATACATTTTAACAATATTTGTTCTTCCAATCCATAAGTACAGAATGTTATTCTATTTCTTCATCTCTTTCTAAATTTCTTTCATAAGTGCCCTATGGTTTTCATAGCACACCTGTTTGGATAGGTTTATTCCTAGGTATCTTATGGTCTTTGGTGCAGGAAGGAATAGAAAATATGAACAGACTCATAACTGGAAAAGAAATTGCATGAGTAATAAAAAATCTCCCAACATATGAGAATCTATGGCTGAATGGCTTCCTTGGGGAATTCTTCCAAAAATTTAAATAAATAATACCAGCCACTGTGGAAAACAATATGAAGGTTCCTCAAAAAGATAAAAATAAAACTACCCTGAGACCCAACAATTGAACTATTAGATATTTATCCAAACGATACAAAAATAGTAATTTGAAGGGGTTCATGCACCCCAATATTTATAGCAGCAATGTCCACATAACCAAACTATGGAGAGAGCCCAGATGTCCATCAACAGATGAATGGATAAAAAAGATGTGAGATTCCTATCTATCTAATCTATCTATAATGGAATCAAAAAGAATGAAATCTTGCCATTTGTAATGACATGGATGGAACTAGAGGTTATTATGGCGAGCAAAATAAGTCAGTCAGAGAAAGATAAGTACCACAATTTCACATATGATTTAATTCATATGTGGAATTTAAGAAACAAAAGAAAAAAACAGATGACTATAGGGGAAGGGAAGGAAAAATAAAATAAGATAACACAAAGAGGGAGTCAAACCATAAGAGCCTCTTGACTATAAGGAACAAAGACTGCACCAAAAAGGAGAATTATAGACCACTATCTCTGATGAACATCGACATGAAAATTCTCAACAAAATACTCCCTAATAGAATCCAACAATACATTAAAAGGATTATTCACCAGGACTAAATGGGATTCATTCCTGGGATACAGGCATGTTTTAATATTCAAATATCAAGCAATGTGATATACCACGTTAATAAATGAAGAGTAAGAATCATATGATCTTCTCAAAAGATGCAGAAAAAAAAAGCATTTGACAAAATATATCATCCTTTCTTGATAAAAACCCTCAAGAATGTAGGGTAGAAGGAACATGCCTTAACATCATAAAGCCCATATATGAAAGACCCTAGATAATATCATTCTCAATGGGGAAAACCTGAGAGCCTTTTCCCTAAGGTCAGGAACATGACGGGGTGTCCACTCTCACCACTGTTGTTTGACATAGGATCAGAAGTCCTAGCCTCAGTAATGAGACAACAACAAGAAATAAAAGGCATCGAAATTGACAAGGAAGAAGTTAAACTTTGACTCTGCAGAAAAGTCTTTCTTTTACAGGAAGGAGTAAGCAGACCAGCAATACCTTTGTGGATGAGGAGGCCAAAGGTGTTGTGTAAGCAGGCAGCAGAATTTGGGCACTTTAACAGGGAATAATGTTCCCCTGCTCAGCAGATTCTCAGTAAATCAAGTAAGAAAAGATTTTGTGTATCTTAGCGCTTTAGTTCTTGCTCAAGCATGTGGAAAAGCCAGAGTTTAGGTGTCTGGGGAAAAAGAAAAGCATGGCTAATGTTTGGTCAAGCCAAAGTTCAGTGGCTGAGTAATGGGCAATTGTGAGCATTTGGTCAAACTTTATTCCTAACTATAAGTGATTCATTTATCTACCAAGCGAGGATATGAGACTCTTAAGCTTCTGATTTCACTCATGATTTCAATCTTTTTATATCTTTGGTCTGTATTTTGATACATTCCTTGCACTTGATTCTCTAGACCATTAATTTGATGCTCCACAGTGGCAATTCTCTCTATAATTCACCCACGGGATTACTTGTCTGGAAAATCATGTTTTTCCATCTAGAAAGTATTATTGTACCTTTTTTATGTGTGTACTCAAATACTTGTGTGTGTGTGTGTGTGTGTGTGTGTGTGTGTGTGTGTTAAATTTAAGTAGACTGTCTCTTCCCTTATTTATTCCATTCAACATGAAACTAATTTTTCTCTCTCTGGCTACTTGAGCCCTTTAGATATGTGGTGCTTTCTCTGTGTTTATTCACTGAGCCCCAGTCTATTTGATGATATCTCTTTATTGGCGATAATATCACATGGGATGGAAAAGTCTCACACGGGCTTAGCCTCAAAGCATCCGGAAGGCCACTGGTTGCCTGAGCTGTGGAGGAAATCACCGTATTCCTGTATCTCTTACTGTCCTGGCCTCTTTTATGAAATCAAGCTCCCAATATAGTGATTCGATATTGAATACTGACTGACCTTCTCCCCAGGAGTCTATAGATTCCTGTGAGTCAGGCTAATTTTAGGAGCTCTCACTTCCTGTCCTCTGCCCTTGACCCACAATCTGTGCTCCATCACCCACCTGACCCCTCAGGAGAGAGAGCTTGATAGCAATTTGCACTCATTTGCTTTTAGACTCTAACACTCATTTGACTGGAGAGGGTGATAGTGGATTGAAGTTGATCACGGAGAAGGAGCTTGCTGCATTGGTTGGTCAGAACACCGTTCTTGTGCTTCATCAACCAACTTCAAATCTAATACAGAAAGTGACAGATCTGAAGAACAACTTAGAGAAAAATGCTTTTTATATTTAAATATCAAAGTGGCAATGCTAGGAGAAATACCTAAGGGAGGGCCACAATGTGTATTTTTCTGATTGTGCAAAGAAGGATGCTTAAATACTAATATTGTTTAATGTATTACCTTTGAGACAGATGATTTGGCTTTGATGGATTTGTATCTTTATGACATTTAAATTGCTAAAATTTTCAAAAAATGGTCAGTTTTTGCTTTACTGTCTGGAAATATTATAGTTTTCTTTCTATATTATTAGAATATTTGTGAATAGGATATGTAGTTCTTTACAAATTAATTATCAAAAAATACATCTGCTTGATTTAACTTATAGACCACCATACAGTAGAAGTTAATGAATGAGTTCAAGATGTTAGTCTGAGTTGCACAGAGCTGGTTGGCATGCAGGAAGAGAGTGGAGAAAGGATGTTAGTCTAGAGCTTCTTCGCCAGTACTTTCTGTCCTTAAATAGTCTGACAAATTCAGCGTTCTACTCACTTCATACAAAGCCTTAGATTTGTGCTACTTCCAACCAACCACATAGAGCGATAAAGGCTCATAGGAACAACACAGAAAAATCTGGCTCCAAATATTGTCTAAAAGAAGAACCATTGCCTTATCAGACAATGTCGCACATGAATGTAATATGTTAGGTTCAACCAAATGGAATGACCAATTGTGGAATCAGAAAACAATATTCTCAAAGGATCAACTTATAAAATAAAAATCATCTGAAAAATTTGCTACTTTATTTTTTACTCGTATCTCTCATCATCACTTTTTATAGGTAGGTTAATCTGTATACTTTAATAATCTAAATTATTCTCTCTCCCCAAGTAATGCAAACCTTTCACCTGTTTAATTCTTCTTCAGAGTTATAATGAGCAAAAATATAAATTAAACCACAATATCTTGTGTTTTCTTTTATCATAGTCTCATAACCCAGCCCCATTATATATGAACTGCATAGCTGCTAATGATCCTGAAGCTGAATTCACAATGTGTAATATGTTCTCTAGCTTCATTTTTTTCCTATTTAGAAGCCAGATTGCTAAAAACAATTAGTACAGATTGCTCTTGTGGCCTAGCCACTGCCTGCTGACCTCTCTGTGGGTTCTAGGAGGTGTTACAGGACTTTTGATTAATGCACTTCCTCATAATAAAGTACTTGCTTCATACTTACTGTTTTGGGGGGGAAATCCAAGAACACTCTTCACCCTGTTATCTGTACCTTCTCACTTCATTCTGCTTATTGCTTAAATATCTGGCATCAGAGGTTCTCCTTTCTACCATGTATGAAATTGTAACACCAGCATGAGTATTTGCCTGAGTGTTATGCTGCTTTGCTTTTCTTTACAGCAAATGCATTTATTCCAAAGGAAACTTAAGTTCTATGAGGCCAGGGATCATCTGCTATGGAACCTCCAGTTAGTAGAAACAGCCCTGGCACACCATAGGGGCTCAGTGACTAATACAGTAGCTCATCACTGCTTTCCTACCGCTGAACGACACCCAGGTTCCAGGAGGACACATGTTTGACAGTAGAAGGACTGAGAGTCAAGGGTCAATGAAACATAAATGGATACTCTGCTTCTTTTTATAAGGCAATAAGCTTTGAATATATACCATGGCTTCATTAAAGAAGGGAAACTTACTAGCCTCATACACTAGCCATCCGATTAGTAGTATCATATTTTTATGTTAAACATCTTTAAAAAATAAACATCTTATTACACTGTCAGAAATATTTTTCACAATGGTGAAATATAATAGGTTTTTTTTTTCCCTTAGAGGTTATATTAGTAGTTGTTCTCAATTCTCTAACACAGTAGGGTACTAACCTGTGTTTTTGACTGACCAAATTTTATTACAGCCGTTATCTAAAACATAGTATTGCCATTCCCTAAGAAGAATTGTTTATCTGAATCTTGGATAGTGTCAATTTTCATAGTTAAAATGTTTTCGGTTGACGGGGAAGATCAATAATGTTATTGCTTTTTAAGAAATTAAGCAAACTGGTAAAGTTTGCCATTATTTTTAACAACCTACATCTCCTTTATATACAAACTCATGTGTCTTGGGGTATCCAGGTGGCTGAGTCAGTTAAGCCTCAGGCTCTTGATCTCAGCTCAATTCTTGATCTCAGGGTCGGGAGTTCAAGCCCTGCTCTGGGCTCCAAGCTGGGTACAGAGACTACTAAAAGAAATTTTTAAAATTTACAAAGTCAGGTTTCTATGGGTCTATCTTGTTTGGCTCTATTTTAGAGCTATCGTTGGCCACTGATCCATTATAGAAGAGCAACTAAGATGGTAAAAACTTAAAAGTTGTTATATAAAGAGAAGCTGAAGATAATCAAGCCATTTTGTCTCTAATTCTATGATCTTTATACCATTAATATAACTCTTTGAGTTTTTTTCAATAAGTGTATGTTGTACATAATGTAGTCTGTACACTGGATATATTTTGTTTTATTAGTTATATCTCCAAAAGTTTAAGAACAGAAATACAATACAGTTTTCTTTTTAAAAATGGTTACTATTGAGTACATGTGTATGTGGGGAAGGATATCCTTCTCTGAAAGAGCCACTGTATTAATTTTATTTTTGTCGATTTGTAAAGCATCAAGACATCAGAAACACATGCAAAATCTTCAGATTAACAGGTTAACTCAGATTAAGAGAATGCCTCATGTTTGCATTCCTAGGTACCAAATGCTCTGCACAGTCATAAAAAATGACAATACTTAAACCCCCAGGGTAAATGAATGCATTTGAAATTCTTACAGAGACTTTGTTCACTTTATGTCATGCTGTCTTCACATTCAGAGGAAGATTGAATTTGAAATCAGATGACTTGTAAACAATGCTCATTTTAATGCAGTTAGGAGCTGTTTAGGTACATCCTGTAACTTTATCTTTGAAAACAAAGATTTGTAAAGGTGGTAGATGAATTTTCTTTACTTATTTCATTTTAATAATAAATTTAGTTATTGGTGTTCAATTTGCCAAAATACAGAATAACACTCAGTGCTCATCCCGTCAAGTGCCCCCCTCAGTACCCATCACCTATTCACCCCCACCCCCCAACCTCCTCCCCTTCCAACACCCCTAGTTCATTTCCCAGAGTTAGGAGTCTTTATGCTCTGTCTCGCTTTCTGATATTTCCTACCCATTTCTTCTCCCTTCCTTTCTATTCCCTTTCACTATTATTTATATTCTCCAAATGAATGAGACCATATAATGTTTGTCCTTCTGCGATTGACTTATTTCACTCAGCATAATACGCTCCAGTTCCATCCACGTTGAAGCAAATAGTGGGTATTTGTCGTTTCTAATGGCTGAGGAATATTCCATTGTATACATAAACCACATCTTCTTTTTCCATTCATCTTTCGATGGACACCGAGGCTCCTTCCACAGTTTGGCCATTGGGACATTGGTCCTAGAAACATGGGGGTGCAGGTGTCCTGCCGTTTCATTGCATCTGCATCTTTGGGGTAAATCTCCAACAGTGCAATTGCTGGGTCATAGGGCAGGTCGATTTTTAACTCTTTGAGGAACTTCCACACAGTTTTCCAGAGTGGCTGCACCAGTTCACATTCCCACCAACAGTGCAAGAGGGTTCCCTTTTCTCTGCATCCTCTCCAACACTTCTGGTTTCCTGCCTTGTTAATTTTCCCCATTCTCACTGGTGTGAGGTGGTATCTCATGGTGGTTTGGATTTGTATTTCCCTGATGGCAAGTGATGCAGAGGATTTTCTCATGTGCGTGTTGGCCATGTCTATGTCTTCCTCTGTGAGATTTCTGTTCCGGTCTTGTGCCCAATTCATGATAAGATTGTTTCTCTGGTGTTGAGTTTAATAAGTTCTTTATATATCTTGGAAACTAGCCCTTTATCTGATATGTCATTTGCAAATATCTTCTCCCATTCTGTAGGTTGTCTTTTAGTTTTGTTGACTGTATCCTTTGCTGTGCAAAAGCTTCTAATCTTGATGAAGTCCCAATAGTTCGTTTTTGTTTCTGTTTCCTTTGCCTTCATGGATGTACCTTGCAAGAAGTTACTGTGGCCAAAAAAAAAAAAAAAAAAGTTACTGTGGCCAAGTTCAAAAAGGGTGTTGCCTGTGTTCTCCTCTAGGATTCTGATGGAATCTTTTCTCACATTTAGATCTTTCATCCATTTTGAGTTTATCTTTGTGTATGGTGAAAGAGAGTGGTCTAGTTTCATTCTTCTGCATGTGGATGTCCAATTTTCCAGCACCATTTATTGAAGAGACTGTCTTTCTTCCAGTGGATAGTCTTTCCTACTTTATCAAACATCAGTTGACCATAAAGTTCAGGGTCCACTTCTGGGTTCTCTATTCTGTTCCATTGATCTATGTGTCTGTGTTTGTGCCAGTACCACACTGTCTTGATGACCACAGCTTTGTAGTACAACCTGAAATCTGGCATTGTGATGCCCCCAGATATGGTTTTCTTTTTTAAAATTCCCCTGGCTATTCAGGGTCTTTTCTGATTCCACACAAATCTTAAAATAATTTGTTCTAACTCTCTGAAGAAAGTCCATGGTATTTTGATAGGGATTGCATTAAACATGTACATTGCTATGGGTTACATTGACATTTTCACAATCTTAATTCTGCCAATCCATGAGCATGGAATATTTTTCCATCTCTTTGTGTCTTCCTCAATTTCTTTCAGAAGTGTTCTATAGTTTTTAGGGTATAGATCCTTTACCTCTTTGATTAGGTTTATTCCTAGGTATCTGATGCTTTTGGGTGCAATTGTAAATGGGATTGACTCCTTAATTTCTCTTTCTTCAGTCTCATTGTTAGTGTATAGAAATGCCATTGATTTCTGGGCATTGATTTTGTATCCTGCCACGCTGCGAAATTGCTGTATGAGTTCTAGCAATCTTGGGGTGGAGGCTTTTGGGTTTTCTATGTAGAGTATCATGTCATTGGCAAACAGGGAGAGTTTGACTTCTTCTTTGCCAATTTGAATGCCTCTAATATCTTTTTCCTGTCTGATTGCTGAGGCTAGGACTTCCAATACTATATTGAATAGCAGTGGTGAGAGTGGACTTCACTGTCTTGTTTCTGATCTTAGGGGAAAGGCTCCCAGTGCTTCCCCATTGAGAATTATATTTGCTGTGGGTTTGTTATACACGGCTTTTAAGATGTTGAGGAATGTTCCCTCTATCCCTACACTCTGAAGAGTTTTGATCAGGAATGGATGCTGTATTTTGTCAAATGCTTTCTCTGCATCCGATGAGAGGATCCTACTGTTTTGGTTTTTCTCTTGCTGATACGATGAATCACATTGATTGTTTTAGGAGTGTTGAACCACCCTTGTGTCCAGGGATAAACCCTACTTGGTCATGGTGAGTAATTTTCTTAATGTACTCCTGTATCCTATTGGCTAGTATCTTGTTGGGAATTTTTGTATCCATGTTCATCAGGGATATTGGTCTATAATTCCCCTGTTCGTTGGGGTCTTTGTCTGATTTTCGAATGAAGGTGATGCTGGCCTCATAGAACGAGTTTGGAAGTATTCCATCTCTTTCTGTCTTTCCAAACAGCATTAGTAGAATAGGTATGGTTTCTTCTTTAAACGTTTGATAGAATTCCCCTGGGAAGCTATCTGGCCCTGGACTTTTGTGTCTTGGGAGGTTTTTGATGACTGCTTCAATTTCCTTCCTGGTTATTGGCCTGTTCAGGTATTCTATTTCTTCCTGTTCAGTTTTGGTAGTTTGTGGGTTTCCAGGAATGCGTCCATTTCTTCTACATTGCCTAATTTATTGGCGTATAGCTGTTCATAATATGTTTTTAAAATCGTTTGTGTTTCCTTGGTGTTGGTAGTGATCTCTCCTTTCTCATTCATGATTTTCTTAATTTGAGTCTTCTCTCTCTTCTTTTTAACAAGGCTGGCTAATGGCTTTTCTATCTTATTAATTCTTTCAAAGAACCAAGTCCTGGTTTTGTTGATCTGTTCCACAGTTCTTCTGGTCTTGATTTCATCGAGTTCTGCTCAAATCTTTATTAACTCTCTTCTTCTGCTGGGTGTAGGATCTCTTTGCAGTTTTTTCTCTAGCTCCTTTAGGTGTAAGGTTAGATTTTGTATTTGAGTTCTTTCCAATTTTTGGATGGATGCTTGTATTGTGATGTATTTCCCCCTCAGGACTGTTTTTGCTGTATCCCAAAGAGTTTGAACGGTTATATCTTCATTCTCATTAGTTTCCATGAATCTTTTTAATTCTTCCTTAATTTCCTGGTTCACCCTTTCATCCTTTAGCAAGATGATCCTTAACCTCCATGTGTTTGAAGTCCTTCCAAACTTCTTGTTGTGGTTTAGTTCTAATTTCAAGGCATTGTGATCTGAGAATATGCAGCGGACGATCCCAATCTTTTGGTATTTGATAAGACCTGATTTGTGACCCAGTATGTGGTCTATTCTGGAGAAAGTTCCATGTGTACTTGAGAAGAATGTGTATTCATTTGAGTTTGGCTGTAAAGTTCTGTAGATTTCTGTGAAATCCA
Source organism: Canis lupus baileyi (assembly GCF_048164855.1). Classification (NCBI taxonomy): domain Eukaryota; kingdom Metazoa; phylum Chordata; class Mammalia; order Carnivora; family Canidae; genus Canis; species Canis lupus. The sequence goes on along the minus strand of NC_132857.1, from coordinate 24,091,067 downwards.
TCTGGTTCAGTGTATCATTTAAAGATCTTGTTTCTCTGGGTATGTTGTGCTTAGAAAACCTATCGATTGTAGAAAGCGCTAGATTGAAGTCACCAAGTGTAAGTGTATTATTATCTAAGTATGTCTTATCTTTGGTTATTAATTGATTGATATATTTGGCAGCTCCCACATTCGGGTTATATACATTGATGATTGTTAAGTCCTCTTCTTGGATAAATCATTTAAGTATGATATAGTGTCCCTCTTCATCTCTCACTACAGTCTTTGGGATAAAATTTAGTTTATCTGATATAAGGATGGCTACCCCTGCTTCTCTTGAGGGCCATTTGAATGGTAAATGGTAATCCAACCTTTTATTTTCAGGTTGTAGGTGTCCTTATGTCTAAAATGAGTCTCTTGTAGACAGCAAATAGATGGGTCCTGCTTTTTTATCCAGTCTGAAACCCTGCTCCTTTTGATGAATTAAGACCATTCATGTTCAGAGTTACTATTGAAAGATATGAGTTTAGTGTCATCATGATACATATTCAGTCCCTGTTTTTGTGGCTTGTTACATTGGACTTCTTAAATAGGAATTTTAAGAGTCCCCCTTAAAATTTCTTGCAGAGCTGCTTTAGTGTTCACATATTCTATCAGGTCCTGTGTGTCTTAGAAGGTCTTTATCTCTCCTTTTATTCTGAATGAGAGCCTTGCTGGATAAAGTATTCTTGGCTGCATATTCTTCTCATTTAGGACTCTGAATGTATCCTGACAGCCCTTTCTGGCCTGCCATGTCTCTGTGGAGAGGTCTGCTGTTAGTCTAATATTTCTCTCCATTAACGTTAGAGATTTCTTATCTCTTGCTGCTTTAAGGATCTTCTCTTTATCTTTGGAATTTGCAAGTTTAACTATTAAATGTCGAGGTGTTGAACGGTTTTTATTGATATTTAGAGGGGATCTCTCTATTTCCGGGATCTGAATGCCTGTTTTACTTCTCAGATTAGGAAAGTTTGCATCTGTGGTTTGTTCAAGCACATATTCTGGCCCTCTGGCCTTTTCGGCGCCCTCAGGAACCCCAATTACATGTAGATTTTTCTTCCTCATGCTGTCACTTATTTCCCTTAATCTATCCTCATGATCTTTTGTTTGTCTCTTTTTTCCTCAGTTTCCCTCTTTGACATCACCTTTTCTTCTTTGTCACTCACTCCTTCTTCTACCTCGTTCACCCTCGTCATTAGGAACTCTAGTTTGGATTGCATCTCATTTAATTGATTTTTAATTTCTGCCTGATTAGATCTAAATTCTGCAGTCATGAAGTCTCTTGAGTCTTTTATGCTTTTTTCTACAGCCACCAGTAACTTTATAATAGTGCTTCTGAATTGGATTTCTGACATTGAATTGTAATCCAAATTTTGTAATTCTGTGGGAAAGAGGGCTGTTTCTGATTCTTTCTTTTGAGGTGAGGTTTTCCTTCTTATCATTTTTCTCAGTGCAGAGTGGCCAAAAACAAGTTGAATTGAGAAAAGGAGAAAAATAGAGAAGAGAAACAAGAAAAGAAAAAGAAAAAAAAAGGAGAAAAAAAGCAAAATAAAGCAGAGAAGAGAAAAAAAGAAAAAAGGGGGGGGAAGCAAACAGAAATCGAAAGACAAAAAACAAGGGGGAGTGTAATCTGATTCTGTATACTGTAGATTCCTCGATTTCCCCTGAAACCTTCCAGTGCTGCTTGGTCAATAATTTGTTTTTCCCCTCTCGGTCTAGCTGTTCTTCTGGGGGAGGGGCCTGCTGTGCTGATTCTCAGGTGTCAGCGCTTGGGGGAGCTGCTCAGCCCCCGGGCTGGTGCAGGGCTCAGTAACATTTGTTTAACCTTTTTATGTGGTGAGGCCACTGTGAGGCTCACTGGGGGTTGTTTACCCCGAGAGGCCCCTGGAGTAACAACCACAGTGGCAGCGGCCAGCTCTAGAGCCTTGGAGTCAGCTCCCGCAGTAACTCCGGAGCTCTCTGTCTACAGGGGCCTGGATGCTCCAGGGGCGGGGCCACTGATCTGCTCAGCTCGGGGCCACCTGGTGGCAGGAGTGTCCTTGCTGTCCTGGGCCCTCCTGGCCTCTGCCTGTCCCGGGGGGAAGCCGGATATTGGGCTGTGTCCCCGGCGCCCTGGGCTCCCGGGGCCTGTGCTGTTGGAAATGCGCCCCTGGCTGCGCAGCGCCCTCCGCTCAGAGCCGCCGCAGGAGGCGCTGGAGCTGCTCCCGGGTCTAGCGGTCGGGCGCTGCAGCCCTTTAGGGAGCTCGGCCACGGGGTGTGGGTGCTCTCACCGGGGGGCAGGTGTCTGTTAGTGCCCCTGGGAGCCTGATGGCATCCCCGCCCCTCCTGGGGTCCTGCTCCAACTCCCTGAGAGTGCCTTTCTGTCCGGAAGATTGGTGAAGCCCCTGCTTCTCCAGGCGGGGCTTTCCTGGGGCTTTCTTGTCCTGGGGGCACTCGCCCTGGCCTTAGCCCGGCTCCTCACGGGGCTCTTCCCCTTGGATGCTTTTTGTTTCTTTATTTCTTTTTCCCCGTCCTCCTACCTTGATACAAGTGTGAACTCTTCTGACTGTAGCATTCCAGCCGTTCTTTCTTTAAATCTCAGGCTGAATTCATAGGTTTTCATAATGATTTGAGGGTTATTTAGGCAATATGGTGGGGACAGGTGACTTGGGGACCCTACTCTTCCGCCATCTTGCCGGGCTCCCTGTGCCAATTTTTAAAAATAATTTTACCTATTTTTTTTAACTTAGGAGACCAACAGCCTATAAACTAAAATAGTCCATGCCCACTTTCTTTAAAAAATAAAATAATGGTTCAATTTAATCACTCCAAACTATGCACTTCTTCTGACTCATCCTCTTATGATACTCTTTTACCCATATTAAACAAATGAGAAACTTTGCAAAGGGGAGATAGGAAAATATTTTAAAAGCCTTGAGTTAATGGATTTCTGGATTTCAAGGATAATGACATCTCAGTCTCTTAGGATATTTTTTTTTTCATTGAAAGCTACTGTAGATAGTTTAATGAGTTAAAAGAAAAAAATAACTATTTTTCATTTATTTAACTCTAGGAGTTGATTGGTTATTTCTTTGACGTTAGGCTTTTGAGATTAAAAAATCACACAAATATTAAGATATTAAATACATAAAAACTTTATACAATTAGACAAACTTCAAATCCAAAATATATACTAAAAATGTTGAAGATATATTAAAGGATTCTTAACATGGGGGAAATCACGTAGTAAAATCCTCTCTTTCAAACCTACAGAGTATGACCTGGGATATTTTATTAAATAGCGAGAGTCTTTTACTGTTAATCAAATGCATCTTCACAAGTGTAGTGATTTTTTTAAAGCATCTGTTGGTCTTTTTAAGAGATACTTGAATCTGAAAGTAGTTTGCTACATCAGTTTACTGAAAATAAACTACACCAAATGTGCTAGAAATGAATAGACAAGAGCAAGATGTTTGTGACCAAAATGAATTGATGTCAATGATAACTGAAGGTACTAAAAAAAAGAAAATGTATATGTTGAAACTTGTAGGTTTTCATTTTAATCATTCAGCACCACCTGACTGAAGTGAATAAAGACAGGAAAAAATAATTTACTGTCACTTCAAAGAAATATGATTTTGGTGCAAGGAAAGAAATATGGCTGACACATTAAGAGTAGTTATTATGAAAAACAATATGGTCAAATTGCAGTTTGCCCATAATTCAGCCAACTTCCTTCTTTCATCATAAGATTTGCATTCTTTGAAGTTGTAGCTTCACAGAACGATGAAGTCTTTTCATTATTCATCTTTGTCACTGTCTCAGAGTTAAAAGGCTTGTTGGTGACAAAAAGCCAATTAATCACATGTACAGTGACAACCATGATCGTAATAAAACATTCTTAGAAAACATGCCCTTTCCTTTACATCAAAACCTGTTGAATGTGCTCTTCCATTCCCTGAAGCTGTGAAGATAGATTATTGTTTTTCAGAGAGATATAAAGAGTACAGACCTAATAGTTGCTGTGATGATGATAGAAATGGACCAAAGTCAGGATTTTTATATTCTATTAGTTTTGACGGTAATTCTTTCTGTTACCTATTTCATCATTTGAAAAGGATGAGGTAATTCATTCTGTAGTAATTTATCCATTAAATCACATTCTAAAGTTCTGGATTGTTCCCTATGTGCCTAGAACAAGAAATTCAAATGAAGACAAAATCTGGACAAAGGCTGAATTTATTCATTAGCTAATGTTTGAAACTAATTATAGTGAAGAGATAGGAACTTAATTATATCATCCTAATCACATTCAACAAAACCTTCAAAAATTCATATGGCACGGTCTAACTGACAAAGTTTTTAAGGGATGTGTCATTCAGTCATGAAGGACAATTGCCTTTTTATTTTATATGGTCAGATTAAGAAATAGGTTGTATTGGTTGGTTGTACAGTTCTTTTTTAGTCAAATATAATTTTTACTTAGTGAATTTAGAGTAAATCTTTTATAACTACAGTCATTGACTTTTTGAAATTAAAAGACTTTTAGAATTTTGTTAGTGCAGGGACTCTTTACTTCTTGTATGCCCAAATGCTTTGGCAGTCTGAAGAAGCCCATGGCTCAACTCCTACAACCATTATATTATGATGTAAAAATAACCTTAACTTCTATAGGTAACAAAGTGAGAGGTAGTATTACTACTAATATACATTTGTTGCTTACAACCATAATTGAAGGAAATGTTAAATTTTAGTGAGGTATGAGTGAGAATAAAAAATGTACTATTTTTCTGCCCAAGTTCACAGACTCTGTCAAATCTATTCAGATGCCCGGGGGTGGGGGTGGGGGGGTGGGGGGCAGTGGTCCTTGGACCTCAGATGAATTGTTGGTCTGTATAATTATCCATTGTCCTGATGAGGAAACACGTCTTTAAGACATTTGTGACAATTTGTACAGGCAGGTGGTGAGTGAAGAGCTAGACCCTGATTCTCCAGATGGTTTTCCCCACACTCTCAGAGCATCACATCTACCTCAGCATGAAGTGTTACAGAGTTTTATTTCATTCTATTTTAAACTAGATATTTTCAAAGTACTAATTTGTAAAAGACAACCATTTTACAGATGGTTGTAGGAGACTTTGGAGAAAGAAAGTTTAGTACAATCACTTTACTTTGTTCCTCAGCACTCATGATGGGAAATCTGAGTAGCTGCGTAGGTTCACAGTGAAGATGAGTAACACAAGCCCTTTTGTAGCACTGACTATTCTTGTTTCTGTTTCTCATGGCTGGGGATTCTCTCTGCATAGGTCACTGTTTTCATTTTTGGGGTGGTCAGGGTTATAAAATGGCTAACACATCCATCATCTTATTCCAGGAGATGGTTGCCATCAAGAACCATTAGTCATATACTTTTGCTGAGATTTTCAACCATAAACTGATGAATATACATTCCTTCTCTTTGCAGAAGCCACAGACACTAAGATTGAACTCCAGAGAGTAGATGTGAATTTATCAGATGGCATGTTTGTCAATGCATTTACTATGCAGGTTGATTAGCAGGGGAAAAAATAGACATCATCTTTTAACATTTTCTGGGTTATATTTGCAATTTACAGCAATTGCTAAAAGTAACAAGTCTTCAAAATTTGAAAAAAAATGAGAGGACAATTTTTAAAGTTAAGGAGTGCTGAGAGAGAACTAGCAGAACTAACAGATGTTGCAGTGACATGATCTGTCAAAAAAGATTGTATTGGATTTTCAGAAAGCAGCACAAATAAAAGTTGAAAGTAAATAGACCTGTTATACTTTTGATTAGTTTGCCCAAATATGTACTTCTATAGAGACAGGGACCATGTAGCTTCCATATATTTAATATTCTCCATCATACCTGGCCAAGAGGAGTTCTATTTGCAGCATGCAACAAATGCTTAGTGTAATGGAAAACCTTGGAATGCTGAGCTGAAAGAGACCTCAGGAATCATGTAATCCAAGCTCCTTTATACTGGGTGAAAAAGCATCTGTAATTTAGTGTTTGAAGTGCCCTTTGCTCAGAAGATTATTTAAATAGGTATTAAGATTGAATTATTAGGCCAACAAAGAAGATTTCTCACCATTTACTATAAAAAGCATCTGATGAATTTTAGGGATGCTATTTTAAGCTACATTTTTTGGTGTTATCCACTATCCATATATTAAGTTTCAAAACAACTCTAAATTAGATAGTATTACTGTCATTCTCAGACAAGGAAACTAATACAAGAAAAGGCTAATCAAATAACCCAAGGTCAAAAAGGTAGCAATTGGCAGGTCCAGGATTCAAGCTAACAATATCCACTTTGAAAGACCATTATGTTAAAAGGGGGAGAAAGAGGAGGGGAAAAATCAAGGCTGGTAGATGAAGGAATGAATATGAATAAGAGCACATACCGATCATGAGGCAGCTCTAGCAAGTTACACTGGATTCCTATATTCTACACAAAAGAGATATAATATAAGCACGTACATATTTGACTAATATGTCTGCAGTGGGGGTAGGGGGACAAGTGCCTCAGGGGAAATGAGAGGGAAGGAGGATCTTACCAATTTTTTTCTAGTGATTCATAGGTAAGTCTTACATTTATTGTTTTCATTTCATATATGGGTTCCTTTTCCCGTATTATGTGACAGATAATGTAAGGCTATATTTTATTTAGAGGATTTCTATTTCATAAGATGCTGAACTAGGAGAACTTTAGTAAGTTTCTTATAGGAAGTTACATACTTGAAATTCTTAAGACCTATTACATCAGACAAAAAAACAGTTAAAATTGTGTTTAATTTACTTATATTTTTTTGTATTAAATGGAATTTTCTGGATTATGATAGATAAATATTATCTTTAAATGAGCTGTTTATTAAAATAATTTACCAAGTAACATCTCCATTCCCAAACTACACATAATTTATGTAACATCTTTTGAAGGTACTCACGGTCAACTCCACTTGAGTCATTCACAGTAAACACTTTTTGAGTTGGAGACATGTTGATGATGAACAATGTACTTTTTATATTAAGACCAGTTTGCTATTTCTCTTGGGAGGCTGGATTAGAGGAGGAATGATGCCTGTCCTCTACTTGGGAAGAACATATTTTTAATTCCTCTAAACTTCCTATATTGGGATTCATCAATATGAATCATGAAAGAAATTTTGGCTCAAGTGAGGCTAGTGCCAGTGCCAAGATTTTAAAATACATTCTGTGGATCATAGCCAAAAATGTAATCATGTTCAGGATTTAGAAATTAGAACACTAGCTGATAGGTCAGGTGCCAGATCATAAAACACAGTGTGCTTAGAAGAAAGAATATTTTGGACATTTTTGTGATGGCCCAAATATAACTGATAGAGAGATCCAGTCCAAATGAATGGCTGATTAACTTTTCTACTCACTTTAACAAATTTACGAGACCTTTGAAGTTTAGCGTTAATATAATGCTTCATCAGGCTCAGTGAGACAAAAGCTTAATGTTGAGATTTCTCATTTACTGTTGGTTGCTTATATACAGAAGTTCCAAACAATTTTCTTCCTTATGGAACCTAGATTTTGGTCATGAATTTGGGGGGGGGGTCAAGTATTTCAGAGGAACTGGACACCTCCAAAGTTCCAGGCTGGAGATCCCTTTGCCCTTGGCTGGTTTGATTATCCTCATTATTCTCATGTGACTCTGTTCTAGCCAATGAGCTGTGAAGAGGTTTCTGTTAAATATCTTTTGGGAAAGGAAAATAAGTAGTATATATTATATTGAAGATAACTACTTCTTCCTGACTATGGAAGCTATTCTATGAAGATGAGGTGCTTGACATTGGTATAGCCATCTTGTCACCATGAAGTAACAAACTTGTAAAAAACCAAGACAGTGAGGTGTCAGAGCTTAAATATGACCCTTGGTGAACTATTTCTGTGCTAAGTTTAATACGCTAAAATAGCCCTATCTCCTCACTCCTTGATATGTGAGATAAATTTGCATTATTAATGTCAACCTTCAGAGTTAACGTGGTTAATATCATTGCAACTGGAAACATTCTAACTGAAACATTCCACTGAAACATTCATCACCTGCTACTCTGGGGCTCCTGAGAGTTATAGCATAAGAAGTTCTCTAGTTACAGGTACATTTTTTATTCTGTCCCATAATTCATGCTGCTTTTCCTACCTAGTTTTGGCCTCCTAGACTAAAACATAAAGGTCCGCTTTATTGCTCTTCATAGATCATTTCCTACTTCACTCCAGTTCCTCAGGCTTAGATAATGTAATTAATTCATTCATAGAATTATTTACTGGATACACATTCAATAGCAAGCTCTGAACTAAATAAGATGATGGGGATAAAAATGAAAAAGATGCCACTTCTATTATGAAGGACTCACTCTACTGTAGACACAAATGATTAGTCCATCTTATGAACAATCTGTCCTAGAGGGATACACTGAACATTTGTAAGTACTAAGTGTATAGAGAACAGGAACTTCAGATTGGGTGGGGGGGAATTCTGGAAAAGCCTTCTTGCCAATAGCACCCAAGACAAAAGCCCATGGGAGCACATTATTAATATAGATCAAGCATTGAGTATCTTCTTTCTTTCTGCCTCATCTTTAGATTGTCCCAGAATCAAATGTGCTTCCAAACTGAAGGCCATCAATAACAATACAAACCACTATTTTAAAGATTTTATTTATTTATTTATTTATTTATTTATTTATTTATTTATTTATTTATGTTTTAGAGAGAGCACATGAGAGCGAGATTGGGTTTGGGAGAAGAGAGGAAGGACAAGCAGGTTTGGCATTGAGTGCTTAGCTTGACTTGGGGCTCGATATCAGGACCCCAAGATCGTGACCTGAGCTGAAATTAAGACTTAGATGCTCACTGGGTGTTATGCTATATGTTGGCAAATTGCACTCCAGTAAAAAAAAAAAAAAAAAGAGTTGGATGCTCAGCTGACTGAGCCTCCGAGGCACCCCCAATACAAACCACTCTCTCTCCCTTTTTAAAAGTTATTTATTTATTTATTTATTTATTTATTTATTTATTTGAGAGACAAAGAGAGAGACAGAGACACAAGCAGGAGGAATGCCAGGCAGAGGGAGAGAGAACAGCAGGCTCCCCATGGAGCAGGGAGCCCAATGAAGAACTTGATCCCAGGACCCTGGGATCATCATCTGAGCCAAAGACAGAGGCTTAAGTGACTGAGCCACTCAGGCACCCGAGTACAAACACTCTTACTCAAAAAAGAAATCTAGCTATTGCACTTGGGGATGTTATACTTGTCCAATTGTTCAGTGTGAGTGTAAATGGAGCTTCTTTCTCCAAACAGGCTTATGTAGGCTTTATGGAATCTGGTTGATAGAATTAGATTAGAAGGTATGGATAAAGGAATAGGCGAGACTTCTGACCACTCTAGTAAGGGGAAATAATATTATAATATAATGATTAACTACCTTCCCCAGTTTTTAAGTACTGAGAACACTGCTTACTTTAGAAATTTATTTTGCTTTTGGAGTCATCTCATGTAAGCACTGTACATGTAACTGTTCAGGATTATCGTAAGGAATGATGGTTTATCTCTCTCAGTCTAGTAAAAGAGCGATGAAATGCATTTATCTATTTTGAAACATCTATGCCACTTCTACAAATATTTGCTGATGTCCAAATGTATCACTTTTTTCTAAAACTTACCATAGTTATATTTCTGAAATTAGAACTATCACATCAAGGTGAGAATTCTTGCACTGAACTATAGGTACAAATTTCCATGACCCACAAATGATCTTCCAACACCAGCTCATCAAGAATAAGCTCAAGAGCTCTGCCCGCACCCCCGCGCCCTCGCTCGCCGGGCCTCCCTGAGCCGGGCCGCGCCGCCGCAGCCGCGCAGCCCACCGCCGCCCTCCGCAGCCACGGCCACCGGGTCTGTGTCCTCGTCCTCCTACCGCAGGATGTGCGGCGGCCGGCCCGGGAGCCGCCGAGCTCCGCGCGGAGCTACGCGGCCGCGTCCCCCCGCACCTACAGCCTGGGCGGCGCGCCGCGCCCCGGCACCAGCCGCAGCCTCTAGGCCTCGTCCCGCGGCGCGTCCGCCACGCGCTCCTCCGCGCTGGCCTGCGGAGCAGTGTGCCTGGCGTGCGTCTGCTGCAGGACTCGGCGCGCTTCTCGCTGGCCGCCGCCATCAACACCGAGTTCAAGCCCACGCGCACCACGAGAAGCTGCAGCTGCAGGAGCTGAATGACTGCTTCGCCAACTGCATCGACAAGGTGCGCTTCCTGGAGCAGCAGAACAGGATCCTGCTGGCCGAGCTCGAGCAGCTCCGGGGCCAGGGCAAGTCGCGCCTGGGGGACCTCTACGAGGAGGAGCTGCGGGAGCTGCGCCGGCGGGTGGACCAGCTCACCAACGACAAGGCCTGCGTCGAGGTGGAGCGCCACGACCCGGTCGAGGACATCATGCGGCTCTGGGAGAAGTTGCAAGAGGAGATGCTTCAGAGAGAGGAAGCCGAGAGCACCCTGCAGTCTTCCCGACAGGCTGGTGCCAACGCTTCTTTGGCGCGTCTTGACCTTGAGCGGAAAGTGGAATCCTTGCAAGAAGAGATTGCCTTTTTGAAGAAACTACATGATGAGGAAATCCAGGAGCTGCAGGCCCAGATTCAGGACCAGCACGTCCAAATCGATATGGATGTTTCCAAGCCAGCAATATGAAAGCGTGGCTGCCAAGAACCTTCAGGAGGGCGCGGAATGGTACAGGCCCGAGGTTGCCGACCTCTCTGAGGCTGCGAGCCGGAACAACGATGCCCTGCACCAGGCGAAGCAGGAGTCAACTGAGTACCGGAGCCAGGTGCAGTCCCTCACCTGCGAAGTGGATGCACTCAAAGGGACTAATGAGTCTCTGGAACGCCAGATGCGTGAAATGGAAGAGAACTTGGCCGCCGAAGCTGCTAACCACCAAGACACTATTGGCCGCCTCCAGGATGAGATTCAGAACATGAAGGAAGAAATGGCTCCTCACCTTCGGGAGTACCAGGACCTGCTGAATGTTAAGATGCTCTCCACATTGAGATTGCCACGTACAGGAAGCTGCTGGAAGGCGAGGAGAGCAGGATTGCTCTGCCTCTTCCAAACTTTTCTTCCCTGAACCTGAGGGAAACCAACCTGGATTCACTCCCTCTGGTTGACATTCACTCAAAGAGAACGCTTCTGATTAAGAGGTTGAAACTAGGGATGGACAGGTTATCAACGAAACTTGTCAGCATCATGATGACCTTGAGTGAAGCTTGCACAGATTCGGTGCAGCAATTATTACCCGCTAGAATTTCAAAAAAAAAAAAATCCATATCTTAAAGGAACAGCTTTCAAGTGCCTCTCTGCAGTTTTTCAGGAGCGCAAGATAGATTTGGAATTAGGAGTAACTTCTAGTTCTTAAGAACCAACACTCTTATAAGATTTAGGAGAAAGTTTACAACATAATCTAGTTTACAAAGAAAACTTGTGCTAGAATACTTTTTAAGAAGTATTTTTGAAAACCATTAAAACTGCTTTTTTCCAACAAGTATCTGACCCACTTGTTTCTGCTTCAATAAATCTTTGGAAAACTCAAAAAAAAAAAGAATAAGCTCAAGAAATGAAATGAGTGGTATAAGTTTTTTAATTTCAAAAGTGGTAATATTGTAATGCAAACTCACAAAGGAGCTAAGAGAAAATTCTTTTTTCAAAAATCAATTTCTTTAGCATATATAATTTGGAAAGAAAAAAAGCTTTATACTATGGTTATCAATATGCTCCATCAGGAATTCCCACTCAAAGTTCATATAAGCATTAAGTTTAGCTTCATTGCTAATTAGATCAGTGAATTTGGGAATGTTTTGAGAAATGCTTATCAGAGCTTTTAAACACTCATATATTTTAGAGTAGATGAAATGTTAATAATGAGAATTTTTCATTATTTGTTTCTTTACGTTGTAAGTTGACAAAATACAGATGAAGAGGTTAAGAACTGTATTTAGTGAAGTCTTCATGAATGTTATTTTAAAAAAAGCATGGCCACTATCAAACCACAGGCATTCTTGCATTCAACTAAAGTAGAACATTTCATCAGTAGCAGCCTTTTATGTATAGTTGAGTAACCCAGGAAGGCTAAGGAAACGATTTTTTTTTCAGCCTACAATGGTTATTTATTTTATAAAAAAGTTTTTTGAAACGTGTCTTAATGGCATAAAACTATTGTTAAGTATGGGGTTCCAGAAATTCTATATTTTCCATGATTTTAAAGACATTTCTAAGACTGAAGTTTTCCAGCACAGTCCATCCTTTAATACTTTCTCTCTGGTGATTTTAAAAAGGGAAGCCATTACTTGGGGACCTTCCATGAGAATCATTACGTAAGATGAATAAAAACACATTTAAAATGTTCTTTACCTCAAATTCTAACCAATATAAACTAACCAATTCTAACCAATATAAATTCTAAACAATATAAAGATAGACTACAAAAGACCAGAGGGAGTTTATTTTTTAAGTTTAATTATTTTTTAATTTTTTAAAGATTTATTTATTTATTTTTAGAGAAAGAGGGAGAGAGCAGGGAGAGGAATAGAGGGTGAGGGAAAGAGAGAATTCCAAGAGGACTCCCCTCTGAGCAGAGCCCAATATGGGACTCAATCTCACCACCCTGAAATTATGACCTGAGCTGAAATCAGAAGACAGACGCTTAACTGAGTGAGCCACCCAGATGCCCCCAAAGGGAGTTTTTCATAAGGATCAAGTAATAACTCCTTGCAACTTGGAAGCACTGGTATATTTGTTTGATCTGAGAGGTTTTGTTCTGCATTGTGACCTAAGCATATTGTTGGATTTTTACCAACTTTAGAAACATTGTCATAGGTCCCTAGAATTTAAATATTGCTTTGTGTTCTTCCTGGAAAGAAAAGATTCTTGAGAAAGGCTTGATAGTTGAAGGATGCATGCTTACTAAGTAGAAGACAAAGAAAAAGAAGAGTAAATGATCAACAGAAGTACTGCTGAAAGATAAATAACAAGGTAGAACTTAGAACATTAAAACTGGGAAAAATTAAGTAGAAAGCCTTAGTGATAAACACCCTAATATAAGAATGGGAAAAAATAAAACAAGACATAATCAGAGAGAGAGAGACAAATCATAAAAGACTCTTAATCATAGGAAACAAATGGAGGGTCCCTAGAGGAGGGGGGGGAGGGTAACTGGGTGATGGACATGAAGTAGGGCATGTGATGTAATGAGAACTGGGTGTTATATAAGACTGATGAATCACTGATCTCTACATCTGAAACCAATAATACATTATATGTTAATTAGTTGAATTTAAATAAAATTTTAAAAATACACCTTCTGGAATAAATAAAATGAAAAAGGAAAAGAATGGGAATATAAATAAAATTTATATCCACAGCTCAAACCCAGTAACTCAGTTGAGAAATAAGGAGTACTAGAATAAATGGAATTCACCTAAATCTTAACAGAATAATATAGGCCTCAGAGAGACACTGTGGAGCAGGTAGGTATAAAAGCATAATTGATTCTCCTCATGAGACTCTCTTCTGAGCATTCTCAACTGCCATATTTGTGAATGAGAAGAGCTTCCTAAATGTGTGGACTTGGCCCCGCTCTCCAGTATGTGTATTGGCATGGTTTATGAGATTACATAAACTTATGAGAATATACAATATGAAAATGCATCACTATTTCCATGCTACCCATCCTAAGAGATCTTGGTATGACGTCAACAATGTCTTCAGTCAAATTAGTATCTGTTGAGTGTTAATTATTTACTAAGCATTTCACTAGGCCCTAGGGGTTTGGTGATGAGCCAAAATAGACAGGAGTCTTGCCTTCCTAGACTTCACAAGTGAATGGGAGGAGCCAAGAGTAAAATTATCACTGAAATCTATCATTTAAAATCATAGTGTGCGTGATAAAGGAAGAGTACAAGGAACAAAGGAAAGGGTTCTGATCAAAGTTTCAGGTCTGGGACCTCATTGAGAATGCATGAGTTGAAAAAAAATTTTTAAAAAAGAAGAATATAAGTTTAACTAGGTGAATGTTTGCAAGAATGTTCCAAGACAGAGGTATCAGCATGCTCAAAATCCCTGGGTGACGGGCACTGAGGGGGGCACTTGACGGGATGAGCACTGGGTGTTATTCTGTATGTTGGTAAATTGAACACCAATAAAAATAAATTTATTATAAAAAATAAAGTATAAAATAGGAAGTATAAAAAAATAAGGCCTTTGATAAAGCAGATATTTTGAGAATGTGAAAGTAGACCAGCATGCTTGTATTCAGAGAGCTTGCATTAAGAGCAGCATGGTGAAAGATCGTGTGTCCTTTTGTCAGCAAAGAAGCAGTAACTGGTAAAAACTGATGGGATTGAACACAAGGGGCCTCCAGCTAAGGAAGACCAAAGGGTCTCTATGAGTAGGCTCTCCCTGGAGGGTCCTAGAAGAGTAGATCTAGGAAGACAAAAGCTGTCCTCTTTTCTAACTTATGGACATACCCATTTAGCAGAGAGCCACTGCAGATATGTAGTTCTCACAAGCTGCCCATACAGAAAATCCATTCTAACTTTATTCCAGGGAGAACCTTCTGGCACAAACAGACTAGAATAATAAAATAAGGCCTTTGATTCTTCAAACACAATATTTTGGGGTGAATATGATAAAATAAATCTGGATTTGGCAGGGTCTGAGCATGGCTATTTTACTCTGAGATTAGAGTACCGTGAGCATTTCCCTCCTTCCCCAACTGGTATGCATGCCATCAGCAGTTGCAAGAGACTGGACTGAATGAAGGACAAACCAGACCCTAAACCAAACACAAAAAGAGATGCATCAGTGAGATTTGAGGAGGAAAAAAGTGCCATATGGAACAAAACAAAAATAAAAAATGAACACAATGGGAATCATCAGAGGAGAGAGAAGACCCAAGGCCGGGGGATTTCCCCTTTAGATAACAGAAAGGGTTTTCCCAAGACTCACAACCACTGCTTCTCAAGGTGTGGTCCTTGAACCAGCAGCAACTGCATCCCTGGGGAACTTGTCAGTTCCATGAAGTCTCAGACCCTATCCCAATCTTATTAAATCAGAAACCCTGGGGGTTGTACCCAGCAATCTGATGCATGCAATAGCTTGAGAACCACTGTTCTAGATATAAAGTCTTACTACCCTTGAAGACCAATAATAGGTTGAAACTGTAACACATTACCATCTGCTGTGGATTCTGTGTTGGGTGGAATAATAATGCAAATCTAAAATAAAAGTCATTTATTTCTGGATTCCATTTGCCTGGCTAACCAGTTGTCAGGAAAAACATTAACTTATACATCATGCCTCTTTTTCATGACAAGTTCTGAGTTTCAAAATGTATCTGCTTATTTGGCATATGTAGCACATATTTTATGTTAGATTTATAAGCATCACATGAGAGGCAAAATAATAATATGTAATAGGTGAATTACTGTTCCTCTGAAAATATTTTTGTTTGGTAATTCCATTTGGCACAGAAAGGATTCTACTTGAATTTAAAAGGCAATCAGATAACTATGAGGAAGGTTAAATAATTGAATGAAATTATTAGAAAATTCTAAAGTGTACTCCTATTATTAATATTTCAGAATTTACTTGCACAAAGTCTGTCTGCCTATATCATTCTGATAAGTAATGGATCATGAACACACATGTGCAGATTCCTGGAGCTAAATCTCCTACTTCAAAGAAGACTCGGTGACCTTTTCTAAATGGTTTAGTGGCTCTATACCAGGATAGCAGGAGATCAGAACTTAAATCCAACAGGATATTATTGATATTAGAGTGAAGAAAAAAATAGAAAGGTTCATTCAGAAATCTGGGACTTGATCTACTCTCTTCCTTGGGTAAAATATAACTTTGATGAAATTTTTTTTAACTTTGATGAAATTTATATCTATTAATCACTAAGAAGCAAGACTTGCTACCAATTAGTCAGACAAATCTCATGCAAATCTCACTGAACGACAGTACCAATCCAAATCCTTCAAGTGTGGTTTCAGGATTTCCAAGTCACATGACCTGGGTTTCCATATCACAGTTTCCTACTTATATCACCTTAAGAAATTACTTAACGTCTCAGTCTTTTTCCTCTCTTATCTTCAAAATGGGTAAAGCATCACTACCTACCATGTAAGACTTTTGTGAATATGAAGTGACATAATACATGTGAAGTGTCCACCACTGAGTTCATTAAATGCTTTTATTATCATTGCAGTAATAACAAATTTAATATTTTATTTTGGAAATGAAACTCATGCAATTACATAGTGCTAAAATTAGTCCTTGGCAACCCAACGGTAAGGGACTTATCTAAGCAGTACTACCTAAATACCTTTGACATGTGATTCATAGCTCATTTTCAAGTTTAACACATCGATTTGGTACAAGGACTATCATGGATTTGCATGGTAATATTATATGAGATGGATTTAGGCAAGCCATTGGGGATAATCCAAGCAAGTTACCAGCAGCTGATAGATGATTTCTGCACATGAAGCTGTGTTTGCTCTGGTCTTCCTGCCTGCTGGTAGCAGAAAAATATCATATTAACTTTATCCTTCTGGTGTCCACCTGGCCCTCCACTCCTAGAGCTTGAGTTCCAGTGATGACGCCCTTTGATCTTTCCACTTTTAATGTCCATCTGCTGCGTGACTTTCCCTTCCAGCCTGAAGCACAGATCTATGAGAAAGAACAACTCCTTGTTTAACATGAAAAACTGATTATTTCTACTAAATAATGTTTAAAAATAGACATGGTCTAATACTTTCAATAGATCTGGAGAAGATTCACTAAAACTTCAAAAATCTATTTGTTCTCTTGCCGATGCTTGACCCATCAAGAAAAATGAAGCAGTATACTCCTCCATTTGTCACTGCCTATGCTTTTAAAATAAAAATAAATTTAGAATGCCACAATTAATCCCCAGGTCTCAATATTTTTTTAAACAGGGGAAAAAGAGATGACTTGTGGATTTGGAATAAGAGCGGTTATGTAAAAATAGAGTTAGAAGGAAAACTGAAAATATGTGAATGACCAGATAAAAGAGTAATGAGAAAAAGTGTTTCTGATGGCTCTCCTTCTCAATTCAGCCAAAGGGGAAAAGCAGTTTGTGGTGGTAAATATTGCAGGCAGGATAGCAGCGTGTGTAGCTACGCACATCGGGCATGCAGGGGTCCAAGTGGAATTTGCCATCACTCCAAGAAACCATCAGATGTTGTCTTTTTAAATGGAGAATGGTGTGAGGACTAGTGGAATTTGGTGTTAGATGTCAAGCGTACAACATGTTCATTTAACTCAGGGTTGCAGTCAGAGTCACTGCTTGACATCTTTTTGAGTTAATTTTACTCAATAAAAATGTTTCATGAAGATGAGACAAAAACCAATTTCTTGCTCTCCCTTCAGAATCCTTGCAGGGAACAATTGGGGGGAAAAAAGGCTGTTTCTAGTATACACTGCTGAAAAACTTATTTAACTTTAGTTACAGAGAGAGCAATGCTTTTTTGATTTGAAAGCAATAAAAAGAGTATCAGAAAGAGTATTGATCACAGATTTATTTTTACTTTTTATTTTTTTCTTAGTTATTTTTAAAGCAGACGCCCAAGAACCAATTTATTTTTGACACAAACACAGGCCATTCTTGGCAACAGTTAGTGTCTTCTGGCTTTTTTAATCCCATTTTGGGTAACTGCTGTCCCCCCTCCTCTCAAATTTCATGGCACCTACCTTTAATTCCGTTCTCAGAGACTTCTACTGTTAGATATACTTAGTTTTATAACCTTGAATCCCTGCAGGGAGAAAATATAGTAACAAAAACAACTACAATAATGAACATTTGTTGTCATTGTAGGAAGCTTGGTAACTGTGTGTTAGCAACTTGAAAATATCTCTTTAATTTTTCCTCCTTCATACATTAAATCAGAGTCCTGCTTATTGGATGCTTGTGGGGTCACTTGCTCTTGGTTTTCAAGAAAATCAGGAATGAACAAAAAAATCTCTGATAGCTGAGAATTTGATTAAGATTATTGACAGCTCTCCGTGTGGCATGAGTAGGACTGTGCATACTTGCATCTGAACTCCCAGAAGCTATGTGCCATATATGCCAAGTTCCCTTGCCTTTCTGAGACTTTTTTTTTCACTAGGCTGAAGGGACATCTCCATGAGTCTTCTTGTGTGGTCTTGTGGTTTGATAGTGACATGGACACTGTGCTTTCTCTCTGAAGACTGTCAGCCCTTTTAACATTGAACTACATGTCTGTGGTTCTGCTAAGGATTACATTGGTCACCTTTTCCCCCCTAAAAACAGAAATTGATTCTTAACCACAGTGGTGTGTATGTGTGTATGTGTGTGTGCCTGTATATGTGTGCTTAAGGGATATTTAGAAATGTGTAAACTCTGGAAAAAGTTTTCTATCCTGTCAATACCATTTATCTTCATTTCTATTCTAATTATTTCTTCTTTAAAAAATAACCTTATTGGGCATTTCCTCTAACTTAAGAAAGTGATTTGTGTCCATTATTAAAAATCTGACATTTACACGCACACAGAAAACCTCAATTACTGCAATTAAATTTTAATGTTAATTACTAATTACTAATGCTAAATTTTACATTACTCAGATATTTTATTTAAGGAGGTATGTATATGTATTTATATATTCTTATATGTCACTAATACTGCCCTTCAAAATTATTTCATGTGTAAATTCATCATGTTATACTGATATATTAATGCAATATTTTATCAAAGTTATACATGTACATGGTTTTAAAAAGCTATTTCCAATGCTTGTAAAAAAAGAAAAAAAAACATGAATTTATGCTATTCTTGATTTTCTAGTAAATATCATTTACTGACTTCCTACAGTGGAAAGATAGATACAATCAGCTACACACACACACACACACCCCTATCTACTCTATCCAAACTTTAAATACAATTACATTATAATTTTTGGTGGCTCTCTTAAGACTATGTAAATATTTTCACTGTTTGGGATGCCAAACAGGGTTGGCATCTGTGATTGAGCATCTGCCTTTGTCTCAGAGAGTGATTCCAAGGGTGCCAGAAATGTGTCTCACATCAGGCTCCCTGCATAGAGTCTGCTTCTCCCTCTGCCTCTGTCTCTGCCTCTATCTGTGTTTCTTGTGAATTAATAAATAAAATATTTAAAACATATTTTCACCATTGTATAATGCAGAATATTATGTTAACATTTCCTATCTTGTTCAATTTCTTGTTGTTATATCCATTGTAGATAAGGGTAATAATAATCACTTCCTTTCTCACTTACTTAGTTTCTATGTTTTTATCACTAATTTATCACCAAAAATGTTATAATTATAATCTTCTTTTTACTGAGGGAAGTGAATGTTAATCTCGATAAAATTGAGGTTCAAGTAAAACTTTTATGAGGTCTGTGGCTGAGTTCCTGGGCCTCGCAGTAGTACATCAAGGTACTGGCAGTATCCTCTAGTATTTGGGTTATCCATTCATCTTTAGTCTTTGTCCGTGGAGATCTGCTACACTATCATTCCTCATTCCTCTCTGCATGACCTCTTCAGGTCCAATGAATCATTTACTCTGCCACTTTTATTCTGAGGCACTGAGAGTCATTCTTCTGCTTTGATCCACACTGGGACCCTCAAAAAGTTGTGAAAGGCTGTCCATTCTTTTATTTTTCTGGACATGTTTTGCATCTAGAACCTATCTAGGGTCACTTATTGAAGTGATCACATGGTTGTTCTTCTTTATCCTATTAAGGTGGTGAAATTCAATGATTAATATTTATTTTTATGATTAATATTTAAATTCAAAGCCAATCTTGAATTCCTGGGATAAGCCCTACTTGGAAATATTGTATTTTTGATTTACTAATTTGATTTACTAATTTTTTGCTAAGAATGTTTGCATCTGTATTCATGAAGTACATTGGTCTGTAATTCTATTATTTGGAATATATTTATCTGATTTGGCCTGTACTTCTATTATTTGTAATATATTTATCTGATTTGGCATCTTAAGGTTTAAGTATAAGTCAGTTGAAAAATATACTCTCTTCTATTTCTTGAAGAGCACATTCAAGATTGGTAGGGTTCCTTTCACGTACATTTGATTGAATTCACCAGTGAAATCATTTAGACTTGAAATTTTGGGGGGAGAAAAACCTAAATAACAAATTTAATATTTTTTTGCAATATATGAGACTCTTCCTATTTTCTATTTCTTCCGTATTGATTTTGTTCATTTGCATCTTTCATACGATTTTTCCATTTTGGGTATGTTGCAAAATTCATTACTCTAAAGTTGTTCATAATATTCCCTTACCTTTTTTAATGATTAAAAAGATCCCTTACTTATTCTGGATATTAGTAATATTTTTATTTTGAAATTTAACAGTTACATTATTTTTCAAAGAACGAACTTTGATTTATTGATTTTCTCTGTCTATTTTTTTTGTTTTATTGATAGCTGCCTTCAATGTTATTTTCTTTTTTGCACTTATTTTTGGGTTTAAATTGCCAGAGTTTTATTTGTCTTTTACTTCTTAAGATAGAAATACATACAATTATTTTACACTGTCATTCTTTCAACATAACCATTTGAAATTACAACTTTTTAAAAATATTGCTTTAGGGGATCCCTGGGTGGTGCAGCAGTTTGGCACCTGCCTTTGGCTCAGGGCGTGATCCTGGAGACCCGGGATCGAATCCCACGTCGGGCTCCCGGTGCATGGAGCCTGCTTCTCTCTCTGTCTGTGTCTCTGCCTCTCTCTCTCTCTCTCTGTGACTATCGTAAATAAATAAATAAAATTAAAAAAAAATATTGCTTTAGCTGTATCTCATATATTTTGTTAAATGCTTTCATTATCATTTAGCAATCATTAGTTCAAAATATGTTCTAATTACTCGTAAGATTTCTTTGTTGCATGGGTTCTTCAGAAATGTGTTGTTTAAACATATTTGGAGATTTTATAGATAATTTATTGTTTTTAGTTTCTAATTAATTACATTGTAGGTGGAAGTCATATTCTTCCATTCTTTGAAATGTACTGAGACATGTTTATAAGCTATAATATGGTCTGTCTTGGTGAATGCTCCTTGTTTATTTGGGAATGCTACAATAAGTACCTATCTATAGTCTATGAATATCAATTAGGTAAAATTCATTGATAGCAATTTTCAAATCTATTTCTATGCCATTATCTTTGCTGTATTCTATGGTTTAGAAGCAAATCACACACATATTCAAAGAAAAGAGTTCACACAGGGTGTGAGACCAAGGGGACAAGAATCATAGGACTACTTTAGGAGTCTGTTTACCACAATCTAAATTTAAATATTTTTCTTGTAAATATTACATGTTTGGTTTTGTGTTTTTATTAAGCCTAGAAATCTCTACCTTTTAGCCCATTTATATTTAATGTAATTTCTTTCTTTCTTTCTTTCTTTCTTTCTTTCTTTCTTTCTTTCTTTCTTTCTTTCTTTTTCTTCCATTCCTAGAATCATTTAGGTGAATCAAGGAACTTTTTTTTGTATTTAGTTTTATGTGTCATGTTGACTTTTATTTTTTTTAAATTTTATTTATTTATTCATGAGATACACAGAGACAGGTAAAGACACAGACAGAGGGAGAAGCAGGCTCCATGCAGGGAACCTGACGTGGGACTTGATCCTGGGTCTCTAGGATCACGCCCCGGGCCAAAGGCAGTGCTAAACCACTGAGCCATCTTGGCTGCCCACAATATATATTTTTAACTTATAACAGATTACCTTCAAATAATATAGTATTTAGAGTTCAAATAATATATTCTGTATTATATATAGTCATATATAATGTACCATATATTATATACTGTATTATATACTTCAAATTATATACTACTTTTATATTATCACACAACCATTGTAAGAATTTTATAAGTTTATTACATTTCCTTTCCTATACTTTTTTCCTGTCCTATATTTTAATTCTATGTACCCAAAATCATTCACAAATGCAGTTCCTTCATCACAACCACAGATTTCAAATGGCATTTTTGAAATGCTGCTTTGCATTCTGTGAGAATTAGTGTACCTTGAAAGATTTTTTTTTCAGATTTCTTGCCTAGCCCTCTTCTTTCTGCAGGCTGCTATATTTCCCTTGTGAAATATATTGTGTACCTCATGGAGCAATGTTTTATTTCCCTGCTCTATTTCCAATCATTGAAAAACAAATTCTATTTGTTTGACCTTATTCTTTATGCCTACAATAGCCTCCATACCTACAACAAACCTATCACTGGAAATTCAACATACTTAGTTTTAATGAGCGAATATAGACAGATGGTTCTTGGGCAGTTATTTAGATGTCATACGAATTATTTCTTATTTAATGTACAATCATATTCCAAATGTTATCAGTAGTGTACATGCCCCCAAATGGGCATATACATATAATGACATTGGTTCTCTTTTGTTCTTGAATCTGTTTCAGATTCCAGAAAATAGAAATGTGAAAAGGACTCTATCGTCTCCATTTTGCAAAAGAATTGTGTAGAATAGAAGTAGAAACCGGCCGGCTGTTTTAATATTGATTATCTACACCCAGCTGTAATTTTTGCATCTCCTCTTGAGCCTGACCTAGTTGTCCCCAGGTATCGCTCTGCTGGTGAAAGAGGACACGTCTCTTAGATCAGGGCTGTTACATAGTGAAATAATCACCAACAGATGGTGATAATCTGTTAACAGTCTAATGGAGATCCCTGAAGATATGCTGGGAAATGAAGTTTTCACTAAGGACACTTGCTACTAAAGTACAAAGTGAATAAACGGAAGATCTGGTACAGCTGGAAGGGAAGCTGCTTCTGATTAGAGGAGAGGAATACACAGCCAGTTTAAGTTCCAGTGGCAAAAATCACTCTACATCAATTTCTGTATCTACGCTTGACTTTTAGCCTTGTTGACTATTCGATCATTTACCCCACTGTTTCCTGAGCATTGGATGTAGTTAGTGACAGCTGTTGGGTCAAAGACACCTAACACATGTGGACACATAGGCCTTAGCCTATCTAAGAGAATTCATGTTCTGTACTTTTGGAGCAAGGGTCAGGACTGCTCAGATTTATTTCTTTGCTCATTCTTTTTTGTAATATTTTATTTATTTATTCATGACAGACATAGAGAGAGAGAGGCAGAGACACAGGCAGAGGGAAAAGCAGGCTCCATGCAGGGAGACTGACATGGGACTTGATCCCGGATCTCCAGGATCACACCCTGGGCGGAAGACGGGTCTAACCCTCTGGGCTACCGCGACTGCCTTTCTTTGCTCATTCTTATGGTAAGATATATAACGTGGGTGTTATTAAGGTATGGGAGATGTTTAAAGAGGCTTTTTATTTGTGTGATTGAACTTAGCTACTATCTGTTACAAACATTAGTAAATGTCACTTAATTAAAAACATCATGAACTAAAAATGGTGTATATAAACTTGCTACTCAAAGTATAGTCTGTAGACCCACATTGTCAGCACTCTCCAAGAATTCATTAAAAATGCAGAATTTCAGCCCGACCTCTGACTAACTAGATTGAAATCTGCATATTTTCAAGATTTGCAGTCATGGTTGCCTGGGTGGCTCAGTGAGTGAGGGTCTGCCTTTGGCTCAAGGTGTGATCCTGCAGTCCTGGGATGGAGTCCCACATCGTGCTCCCTGCATGGAGCCTACTTCACCCTCTGCCTCTGTCTCTGCCTCTCTCTCTCTGCGTCTCTCATGAATAAACGAATAAAAAAAAGTTCTGTGGTCACACCTATTCACATTAAATTTTGAGAAGCCTAGGTGGGGCAAGATGGCGGAAGAGTAGGGTCCCCAAGTCACCTGTTCCCACCAAATTACATAGATAACCTTCAAATCATCCTGAAAACCTATGAATTCAGCCTGAGATTTAAAGAGAGAACAGCTGGAATGCTACAGTGAGAAGAGTACACGCTTCTATCAAGGTAGGAAGAAGGGGCACTTGATGGGATGAGCACTGGGTGTTATTCTGTATGTTGGCAAATTGAATACCAACAAAAAATAAATTTACTATTTGAAAAAAAGGTAGGAAGATGGGGGAACAAAAAAATAAAGAAACAAAAGGCGTCCAAGGGGTGGGGCCCCCACGAGGAGCCCGACTAAGGCTGGGATGGGTGCCCCCAGGACCGGAAGGCCCCAGGAAAGCCCCGTCCTGGAGGAGCAGGAGCTTCACCAATCTTCCTGGACTGAAAGGAGCTCGCAGGGAGTTGGAGAAGGATCCCAGGAGGGGCAGGGATACCCTCAGGCTCTCAGGGACACTAACAGAGCACCTGAGCCCCCGGGAGAGCACCCACACCCCTGGCTGAGCTCCCTAAACGGCTGCAGCGTGTGCCTGGCTGGACCCGGGAGCAGCTCAGAGGGGCTCGGTCAGAGGCTGCCAGCGGAGGGGGCTGCGGGCCAGGAGCGCAATTCCCACAGCACAGGCCTGGGAGCCTATGGTGCCGAGGACATGGCGCAGGATCCGGCACTCCCCCCCCCCCCCGGAATAGGCAAAGGCTGGGAGGGCCTAGGACAGCGAGGATGCTCCTGCCGCCGGGTGGTGCCAAGCTGGGCAGATCAGCATCCACGCCCCGAGAGCCTCCAGGACCCTGGAGACTGAGAGCTCTGGAGTTTCTGCTGGAGCTGACTCCAGGGCTCCAGAGCTGGCTGCCGCCGCTGCTGCTGTTCCTCCTGGGGCCTCATGGGGTAAACAACCCCCACTGAGCCTCACAGTGGCCTCACCAGATAAACAGCTTAAACATCTTTCACTGAGCCCTTGTACGAGGCAGGGGACTGAGCAGCTCCCCCAAGTGCTAACACCTGAAAATCAGCACAGCAGGCCCCTCCCCCAGAAGACCAGGTAGAGAGACAGGGGAAAAACAGATTATTGACCAAGCAGCACTGGAAAGTTCCAGGGGAAGTTGAGGGATTTACAGCATACAGAATCAGAGGATACTCCCCCTTGATTTTTGTTTTTTGATTTCTGTTTGCTTCCTGCCCCCTTTTTATCCTTTTTTTTCTTTTCTTCTCTTTTTTCTCTTTTTCTTTTCTTCTTTATCTTCTCTCTTTTTCTCCTTTTCCCAATACAACTTGTATTTGACCACTCTGCACTGAGCAAAATGACTAGAAGAAAAACCTCACCTCAAAAGAAAGAATCAGAAACAGTCCTCTCTCCCACAGAGTTACAAAATTTGGATTACAATTCAATGTCAGAATGCCAATTCAGAAGCACCATTATAAAGCTACAGGTGGTTCTAGAAGAAGCATAAAGGACTCAAGAGACTTCATGACTGCAGAATTTAGATCTAATCCGGCAGAAATTAAAAATAAATTAAATCAGATGCAATCCAAATTAAGGTCCTAATGACAAGGGTTAACAAGGTGGAAGAACGAGTGACTGACATAGAAAACAAGTTGATGACAAAGAGGGAAGCTGAGGAAAAAAGAGACAAACAAAAACAAAAGACAAAAAAATCTATCATGAGGATAGATTAAGGGAAATAAGTGACAGCCTAAGGAAGAAAAATATACATTTGTTTGGGGTTCCCGAGGGCGCCAAAAGGGACCGAGGTCCAGAATATGTATTTGAACAAATCATAGCTGAAAAAAGAGAGAGGCAGAGACAGAGGCAGAGGAAGAAGCAGTCTCCATGCAGGGAACCTGATGTGGGATTCGATCCTGGGTCTCTAGGATCACGCCTGGGCCAAAGGCAGCAGGAAACCACTGAGCAACCTGGCTGCACACAATATATATTTTTAACTTATAACAGATTACCTTCAAATAATATACTATTTAGAGTTCAAATAATATATTCTGTATTATATATAGTCACATATAATGTGCCATATATTATATACTGTATTATATACTTCAAATTATATACTACTTTTATATTATCTCACAACCACTTTAAGAATTTTGTTTATTACATTTCCTTTCCTATACTTTTTGTTTTTCTTGTCCTATATTTTAATTCTATGTACCCAAAATCTTTCACAAATGCAGTTCCTTCATCACAACCACAGATTTCAAATGGCATTTTTGAAATGCTGCTTTGCATTCTGTGAGAATTAGTGTCCCGTGAAAGATTTTTTTCAGATTTCTTGCCTTTCCTTCTTCTTTCTGCACACTCCTATATTTCACTTGTGAAATATCTTGTGCACCTCGTGGAGGAATGTTTTATTTCCCTGCTCTATTTCCAATCATTGAAAAACAAATTCTATTTGTTTGACCTTAAGAGAACATTGGGGGGGGGGGTTCATGACTCCTTTGTATCTGGAACTTCCAGGAATTTCAGTCTCTCAATCTGGTTCTTACACTTCTGTTAGAAGTTCTACTAGTTTCTCCATACTCTCACTTATGATTGACTTCTCTGATTTTATTTTTGCATGTCTAACGATGATTTAAGCTGTTGTCCTCTCTTTTTTTAAAAAAAGAGTTGATTGCTTTCTGGAAATCAGCACAATTAGCTTTCTTTGCATCCCAAACTAGCTGATAATTTAGCAATATGTCTTATTTTGTGGATTATCTCATTTTGCATTTTAGGATGTGAGCAATTGTCTCTTGGGACTTTCTATATCTTAAATGGAAAAAAAAAAAGAAGTCCAAAAACAGACTTTTTGAGTAAAATAAAGCCAGAACTTTTTTTCCTTAATCTACATTCATCCTTATTATAATTTCCCATGGACAAAACCAAGGAAGTAAAAGCAACATGTATTAATGTTTCAAAAGTATTATTCTAGAAAATGCTTTTTTCTAATTTGTAAAGTCTTTTTAGAGAATATAAACTTTACAATTATTTCAATGAAAAAGAAAATTTCTGGACTTGTTATAAAGAAGACAAGTGGTAGCAAGTACAATTTAGATTTCTGAGAGATTGTGTCAAAACACTAAAAATGTGACATTGTTTTTTTTCAATTAATAAAGTCAATAAAGGTTTTTTCAGCTAATAAAGTCACAAACCAGAGTTCCTGGGGTCAGTCAGTTAAGCGTCTACCTTTGGCTCAGGTCATGATCCCAGGGTCCTGGGAGGGAGCCCATATCAGGCTCCCTGCTCAGTGGAATGTCTGCTTTTCCTGCACCTCCCCCCTGCTTTCTCACTCTCTCTCAAATAAATAAATCTTAAAAAAATAGTCACAAACAGTGCTTAGTAAGAATATGTATATTTCTTATAAAAAGTCTTAATAAAGTATGTGAAATATCTGTTTAATAATTACATTGACTAAGCTGAGAAATATTTATCTGAACATTTGGTTTTTAATACTTCACTGAATAACCAGAAGAAAAATAACTATGTCCCTAAATATATATAATAATTCCTCCCATTTCAAGAAAGGAAACTAATATTTCCTTTTGAGCTATGTTCACATAAGTTGAATGACTGAAAAAAAAAGTTGAATGACTGGATTTTTTTTATACTTTAAGCTATGATGGCTCCCATATGTGATTCTTTGTTACTTGCATGGGTGATAAGCCATGAAGATCACTGCAGTTAAAAATAATATCATATAATATAGCAAATATTATTTGGACTCATTTTGTAATTATTAAAGACCACTGATGATTTAACACATAAAGAAATTGAGCCTGAAAACTGCCTACCTCCCATAAATTCATTTCGCTTTTTAACTCTATTTTACTATTGTCATCATTCAGAACAAAATCAGACTCTAATTTTTATATGTTGAAGAAAACTTGAAGCAAAGTAAAGTTTGGGACAATTACTTTTTAGATTATGTTTGGTATCCATTTATTTTATTTTATTTTATTTTATTTTGGAGAAAAAGAACATCTAATTTCTCATGTGATAAAATTTAAATATATATTTTCCACTCCATTTCTTGTTTTTTAAGATTTTACTTATTTATTTGAAAGAGAGAGAACATGAGAAGGGGAAGGAGCAGAGGAAGAAAACTTCCCACTGAGCATTGAGCTTGACAAGGGACTTGATCCCAGGACCCTGAGATCATGATCTGAGCCAAAGTCAGCCACTTAACCCATGGAGCCATTCAGGCACCCCTCACTACTCCCTTTCTAATGACTTCACATTGAACAACAATTATCTTAAGATTAGAAATTAGAAACAACGTGTTTCAAAGGATGCTTATATTTTTCTACTAATTCAAAGAGAAAAGTAAATGTAAAAATATTCAGGGCAAATCACTATTTTCTTCTGATATCTGGAGGCTCTTTCACACCAAAAAGTGGCACTCAAAAATGCCTCAAGGAAAGAGTATCCACTATTATCATTATAATAGCATTCCAAAAGGAACACGAGATTCGTGTGCCTAAGCAACCTCAGTAAATGAGCTCCATTAATTCATTTCATCCTGTTTATAGAAAAATTTACTTAAGAAATCTTTCACTTCCCTGAAAATGTTTATTCTCGCTTTAATTTTGTCATTTTGCAAGCCTAAGGTAAAGAAACATTTCAAACTATAATGTTAGTTCTACTTCTTAGAAGTCTCATATATGAATTTTTCAGTTATAATCAGATCGAAATATGCTCATATTCTGCTCTACATATAGCCTTATGTATGACTTATGTATAGGTTATGTACATGTGTATGTATATGTATATGTAGAGCTTATGTAGCCTTATGTATAGCTTCCTTTTCCTTGCCCACTCTGAATCATGGGCTGTAAAGACAGCTATGTGGCCACATTCTCTCAAAACTTCAACTTCTCTGATATGCTTACCAACAAACAGTGTAGTGGATGGCTGCTATACCTCTAAAGAATTCACCTAAATGTTTGCCAAACATAGTTTTTCTCTTCACGGATAGTCCATTATCACTTTCAGGAACCACACCAATAGGTAGTAATCTTCTTTTCCCTGATAATTCATTTCATTTTATTTTTTTCTTAAGGATTCATTTATTTTAGAGACAGAATGGGGGAGAGGCAGAGGGAGAGAGAGAGAATCCTAAGCAGACTTCCTGTTAAGCGGGCAGAGCCCAACGCAGGGTGGAGTCTAATGCAGGGCTCCACATGGGGCTCAGTCTCATGAACCCGAGATCACGACCTGAGCTGAAACCAAGAGTCAGTCACTTAATGGATTAAGCCTTCCAGGCACTCCTGATAATCCTTTTCATTTTAATAACTATATTGTCTGATATTAATGTAGCTGCTACAATTTCTTTTAGTTAATATTTACATATATGTATATCTATCTATCATCTATCTATCTTTGTTCAGTCTTTCCCTTTTCAAAACATCTGTTTTTATCTTAAAAGGGTATCTTAGAAATGACATATAGCTATATTTTTTCCCAATATGCAGTTGACCTTTGAACAACACAGGTTTGGCCTGCACATGTCCACCTACAGAATTTTTTATATAAATACAGTATAATACAATAAATGTATTTCCTCTTCCTTATAATTTTTTAAATAGCATTTTCTTTTCTCTAGCTTACTTTATTGTAAGAATATAGTCTATAATACAAGTACCATACAGAATAGAGGTTTATTAACTATGTAATCAGTAAGGCTTCCAGTCAACAGTGCACTATTCATACTTAACAGTTTGAGGGAGTCAAAAGTTAAACCTGGATTTTGACTGCAAGGGGGTTGCTGCCCTAACCTCTAATGTGTTTAATGGGCAACTGTGTATCTCAATTTACCTGATGAGTTTGGTCCATTTACATTTATTATTTCTATTGACATTTATTATTTCTAATATATTTGGAATTAAATCTAGCCCCTTTTGTGCTTTCTTTGTTCTATTTTCTTGTGCACTTCATCTCTTTCTTCTTGCTTTTTCATATTAAATGCTTCAGTGCTGTTTTGTCTGTACTCTTTTAGACTGTACTCAGTCTTGAAATTTTAACAATACACATTTCATTTACTAAAATCAAAAATTAATCAATGTCTCTACTCTTTTTCTAAAGAAATAAGAAGCACTTTAATTCCAGTCACCTTCCTTCAATGTGCATGTTAATTGCTTTTAAACATTTTAATTGTATAGAGATTTAACTGCATCCTTTCTTGGATGTTATTATTTTTGCTGTATATAGCAAATTTTGTTCATATTTACTCTACATTTGATTCTTTAATCACCATTCTTTATAGGACTTCATATTTTCTCTGGGTTTGTTTTCTGTGTTCTTGAAGTAAATAACAAGCATCTCTGCTTTTGTTCATATGAAAAATGTCTATGTTATCCTTGATCTTGAAATGTCATTTAGTTGGCTATAAATTATAAATCTATATTTTTCAATCTCAGCAGAGATCAGATTTTTATTATTTTTTATTACTTCAAATTATTTGTTTATTTACTTTGTCAATTGACTTTTTTTTTGTCAATTGACTTTTTCACTAAGATATAGACCCTGAAAGTTTCTAAATTTCATGTGGTAGTCTAAGTTTCATTCTCTACCATATTTTTTCTCCCCTTCCCAAATATGGGCATTGAAACTAAAACTTGAGGTGTGAAGTATCTGTAGTATATCCTGGCTTCATTCTATCGTGTCATTTTGGTTCAGTTCACTTTTCAGTTCTGGCTTCTGTGGGTTAACTCTACATATTGTGAGCACAGTCTTGCATTTTAAAAATGTTTTATCTCCTTCAGAATATTTAGTGATTTTAATGGGATGATTTTTTTCATGCAATAAATGTTATATTGCCTGTTTCAAAACCATTTTAATGTTTACCTCTTTCTTATTTCCTCTGTTATTAAGCTTGGATTCCATAACCCATAATGATGACCACTCCTTGCACACACCCTTGATTTCTTTGCTCCCCTTTCCTTCCATCATGCTGGAGTGGCAAAACCACAGACTCAGTTACACAAATCCCATCTGCTTCATAGGCATTATATTGTGCTGGGTGGGGTGTGCTTTAAATTTAAGACAGCAAACCTTAAGTAATTCACCAGTGCTGCATAATCTTTCTACCTTTCTACAGCCAATTGTTTGTTCTATTCTCTAGGAAGACACATTCATGCATTTTTTAAATTGCCATCAACACAGAGTTAGTGACTCTACCTCTTCTTTCATTGAACAAAAAGACAGCAAAAAAAGAGAAACAAAACAAAAACAAGACAAAACAAAACCAAAAACACAATGACTTCATCTTTCCCATCACCATATCTTCTGATGTTCCTCCATCTTTGGCTTTCCACACTGTCTTCCCCTCCATCAGAGTGGCACAGGGACCTGTGTGTGCTCCTGTCATGTAACAATTCTTTCTTTAGGGATCCCTGGGTGGCGCAGCGGTTTGGCACCTGCCTTTGGCCCGGGGCGCTATCCTGGAGACCCGGGATCGAATCCCACGTCGGGCTCCCGGTGCATGGAGCCTGTTTCTCCCTCTGCCTGTGTCTCTGCCTCTCTCTGTGTGTGACTATCATAAATAAATAAAAAAATTAAAAATTAAAAACAATTCTTTCTTTATACATTGGATCCATCTCCCTCACATGCTCAAAGCCTGCTCCTGCAATCATCTCTCTCCCACAGCAGTAATAGTCTCTTTTCCCTTTCCCAACAGCATATAAAGAAATTGTGATAGTTCTCTGCTTAATGTCACTGTGACAACTCCCTAGCATAGCATTGTTAAATGAGATACAGAGCCATAGGGTATACTGAGACATGAACATGTCCCACAGTTCCTGGCCTCAGACATCTGTGAGTAGTGAAGGAGGAACAAAGTCTGAAAATCTTAAATAATGTTTGTTTTTTCTTTTTTTAATTTTTGAAATAATTACAGACTTGCAGAAAAGAATAATCTTTTCAAATATGGAACTGAGACAATTGGATATCCACAAAATAAAAACAACTATTTTTAGAAAGGAGCTTAGTTCCTTATTCATTGAGCTATCTTGGTACCTTCATTGCAAATCAATTGATATTATGTGTAAGAATTTGTTTTGGACTTTCAGTTACATTTCATTGATCTGTATGGCCATACTACACTCCCATACTGTAATTACTATGACTTTATGGTAAGTTTTAAAATTGGATAATATAGGGTACCTGGTGGGCAGCCCCGGTGGCCCAGCAGTTTAGGGCTGCCTTCAGCCCAAGGCGTGATCCTGGAGAGCCAGGATCGAGTCCCATGTCAGGCTCCCTACATGGATCCTGCTTCTCTCTCTGCCTGTATCTCTGCCTCTCTGTGTGTCTGTCATGAATAAATAAATAAAATCTTTCAAAAATATGGAGTACCTGGTGGCTCAGTGGGTTAAGCATCTGCCTTCAACTCAGGTCATGATCCTGGGGTCCTGGGATCCAGCCCTGGGTGGGTCTCCCTGCTCATTGGGGAGTCTGCTTCTCCATCTCTTCCCTGCTTGTGCTATCTCACTCACTATCTCTCTCTTTTATATCTCATATAAAGTCTTAAAAAATAAAAGTGAGTTGTGTAAGTCCTCCAATTCTGTTATTTTTTTCGTTTATATTTCCAGACATATTAGAATCAGTATGTCCATTTTGACAACAAAATCTGCTAACATTTTGATAGTGTTTATATTAAACTTACACACAAAATCAGGTAGAATTGCCATCTTTATAATATTGAGTATTCCAATTCATGAATAAATATTATTTCTTTATCTATTTTGATATTCTTTATCTCCACAATGTTTTGTAGTTTTTTTGTTGTTGTTTTGTAGTTTTGAGTATAAAAGTGCTACACTTCTTTTGTTATACCCATCCCTAAGTTCTTGCAGATGGTATTGTAAATGGAATTATTTTCTTAAGTTTATTTTAAGGTTTTTCATTCTAGCATATAGAAATAAAATAATTTTTGTATGTTGATCATGCATCCTGGAGCCTTGCTATATCTATTTCTTTTTTGTTAATTCCTCAAAAGTTTCACTAATAGGATCAAGTTATCTGCAAATAAAGTTTTTCTTCTCTCTTGTCCTTAATTTCTTTTTTCTTTTTCCTTTCTTTTCATCATTTTCCTCTTTTCTTCCTATTTTTTTAAAGTTCTTTTCTTACCCTTCTGATTTTATTATATTTTTATTTTATATTTTAAAATATTTTATTTATTCACGAGAGAGAGAGAGACAGAGACAGAGACAGAGAGAGGCAGAGACACAGGCAGAGGGAGAAGCAGGCTCCATGCAGGGAGCCCGACGTGCGACTCGATTCCTGGTCTCCAGGATCACGCCCTGGGCTGCAGGCGGCGCTAAACCACTGAGCCACCCAGGCTGACCTTCTTCCTATCTTTTTTAATTGCACTACTTGTGTTTGAATCCTGGCTTCACCACAACTAAGAATTTGTGGTAAGGTTCCTTTATCTCTTGGACTCTCAACTTCTCCATCTGTAATATGAGGTCAGTTAGTATCTACCTTAACGTGTTGTTTTGCAGATCAAATGGTTAAACACACATAAAATGTTAGAATAGTATGTATGGCATTCTGTACCTTCTCAACAAATAGTAGTTGCTATTATTTAACTGCAGACAAGTTTTAGTTGTGTCTATAGTCAATAAGAATTACTTTTCTGAATTCTTTGAAATGCCTCTGGCATCAGTGCTATAATCTTCAGGTTAGCCATGCTCACCACTTCTCTGAGGATATCCTTCAGGCTTCAGCCTACTGCCACAGTAGGTATATCTGAGACCAATGTTTTTTTCAGCTATACCTATTATATCCATCATCTCAGAAAAAGTCAACAGAAACTGCTAGCCAAATGGAATTTTTTTCAAATATAATTTCTTAAGAATATTTCTAGTGTATAATGATTTAAAAAATCTTTTCTAAATGAAGAAAGTCTGTGAATAAACTTTGAGAAGAAAAAACTTGAAGTTTGCCTAGAACATTCAATAAATTTTGATTCTTCATAATAGCAATAAAATCAACACATTAAAAATACAAATGCATTGCACAGATTATGGAAAAGAATGGACATTACATGATGGTATATTAATTGATGTTTGCATATATTTACTTAAGAAGTCTTAATTTTAGTGAGGAAGAAAAAAATCTAAGATTATACCAAAAATTTGGCTCAGTTTTTTTAAAAAAATTAGTTAATTTCATGTACATATACATATATATGTAAAATTATTTCATGTTGTTTGTAAATAACATAAGACCATAGCACTTATTGCAATTTTGAAAATTCATTAAAAGTGTTCATTTATGCCCAACAATGATGTTACAGTGAGTTTTAATCAATTGTGTATACATAGTTTATTTTCTAAGAATTAAGTGTTACCTGATGTCTATTGAGTGAAAGAAAGCTTATAAGATAGGGTTTGGCTCATTGTCTTCTTTTGAAGAAAACCCACTTAACTGAAATATAACACCAATTATGTAATTTTGCACAATTGAGACACTGGGAAACACTGCATACTAAAGCCCACTGCAAAGATTGACAAAGTTCATTAGCATATGAAAAATAAATTTCCTTGGCAAAATGATTGCATTATGTATATGTTTAAAAAAAGAGTAGATTTTCTTGTTGAAATGTCTGGAAATATAATTGTGGATCATATTGTTTTAAGTGGCCATCTACTCTGCTGGATCATGCAGCTCATCTCTGGCTTGAAATACTTCACAAAATTAGTAACTGAGTCTGGATTCCTGCTATGACTTGCTGAACATAAGTTCAAACATAACTGTTGAAATTGACTAATAGGAACTACTAATCATATAGTAAAGTGAGCTCAGCTCAAGTAAACAAATATACATAGTTACCAAAAAAATAGTTACTAAAGCAGTGTAGCTGATGTATTTCCCACTCTTCCTGTTTCCATAAAGAGAGGAAATTTTCCAATCTCTTTCTTGGAGGAAAAACATGTGAAAGGAATCTATTCAGCTTCTCCCTGCTTTCTTGTTCATTTTTCACCAAGAGAGGAAGAATGGTTTATCTCTTTGATCAGTTTGAAAGAAAAAGCTGAGCATGCTCAGCGAAGCCCAATCCACAGTCCCCTCATGTCTCTGATCTGCCTGCTTGCAGATGTGATTAACTCCTTTTAGGGCTGATGCATATACAAACCGCATTACTGCAAAAAACTGCCAGCAGTATCTGGAGGCCTTCCGTAGACAGCACGTAGGGACAATAAACAACAACTATGTGACTCCCTGTGGCTAATCTTGGCCTGTCCTGGTAGGTGCAACATTGAGAGAAGGAGACACAGCTTCTAAATAAAAATAGTTAATAAATATAAGGATAATCATATCAGAACCCATGCCTTCTGATTCTACTGATTTCCACTTCATTGTATGCATGGTCTGTTTTCCTGAATGTATTCAAATTGTGTCTAACTTCTAATGATTCTTGCATAAAAACGAGTGGAACACTAGGAAAGCTCCTAATGTTCTGTGTACATAGATTATATGAACCAAAATCAGAGATAATCTTGCATGGCATAAATCCATAATGAATAACTGTTCTAGCAGCAGAAAGTATACAGAAGTACACTTGATAGATGCCAAGTACTATGTAAATGTAAGACATTTTTTGTTGTTATTCATTGTTTATAAAATTATTTGGATCCTTTTCCATTCAAAATACCTTCTTAAAAACTGTTGCTTTGAGCTTGCACCTCAAGAGGATTTTATACACTGACAAAAATCACCAGCCTGGCCTGTGTGAGGTTGCTGCAATTGTGCCACATGGACTCCCGGCCAGATTGCACTGAATTGGTTCCTTCACTCAGGAACCTATACATGCTTCCAGGGCCCTAATTTTCTGGCTCAGCTCAGGTTCAAAGATGTGTCAGACAACAATATTTGGCAATTCTAGGGCAGGAAAGGCCCCAAACTAAACTGAATTGAGAAATCTCACAGGGTTTCTATGCCAGGACTTGCTGGAAAGGGAACAATATTTAAAAGAAGAAGCAGGGGATCCCTGGGTGGCGCAGCGGTTTGGCGCCTGCCTTTGGCTCAGGGCGCGATCCTGGAGACCCAGGATCGAATCCCACGTCGGGCTCCCGGTGCATGGAGCCTGCTTCTCCCTCTGCCTATGTCTCTGTGCCTCTCTCTCTCTCTCTCTCTCTGTGTGTAACTATCATAAATAAAAATTTTAAAAAAATAAAAATAAAATAAAAATAAAAGAAGAAGCAGGAATGCATCCTTCACTGCCTGAGACAAACTTGGACCTTTTCCTCCTCCCCTGCCCCCCCCCACACTCTTTCAACATTAATGCATTATTTAATAATTAATACTCTTTCTGGGGATCATGAGCAGCCTAACAAGAATAATGCAAGAAAGAAAAGGGACTGAACACTAGCCCATGTAAGATTATTCTAGCAATATGTTAAGAAATACCTTTTTTTCTAATATACAGATTACATTAAACAGTTAAAGAGAGCTTGAGCTAAGATGTATTTAAACAGCCAGTTTGCTTTATACCAAAAGTAAGTTTGAAATACTCTTTTAAGTTTCGTTTACAGAATTCCTAGACTGTATGTTTCCTCATATACATCTCTTGATGCCTTGGATTGAAACACTATCTGGCTAATAATACTGAGTAGCCCCATGTGGGAAATAACCTAATGAACCCTCCTCTGGAACAGAAGACAGCAAATAATGCAGGATGTGACTTTCAACCAATTAGTGGTGGCACTGCCAGATACTGAGGAACCTGCTAGGGAACTAAGCTCAACCTCATCCAGCTGTGTGTGTGTGGTGGGAACTGGTTTGGGGTGTGGATGAAAGACATTCCTGCCTTTATTTGTAACTTTATTAATGTTTGTTTACTGGATGCAGAGCCTATATGTCCACATTTCTATCTAGGAAGCAAATTGCAACAAAGCACACAATAGATTTGAGGAACCCGATCTATATTGATAAATTCTCTCATAAAATTGCTCCAGTACAAATCATGTACCATGTTAAAATATTCCATGCCATCTCAGGTATACAGCAAATGAGGTGTCTGAGGCCTGCCCATCTGCTTCTGAAGCGGAGGTGATGCCTTTAAGGAGGCTGCTGGTTAGCAGGGCAAAAGAAAAAATGGCATCACTACCTGGAACAATGGTCATCAGATGCGACAGTATGAGCTCTCTAGTTTCCTAAAATCACATATCACTGATTATGCTCACGGCTGTTATTAATGCTTGCATGCTTGTCAAGACCCTACACACCCAGACAATATACTCACATGCCACTTCATGTGGCCTTTTATCTAAATTCCTGTGCCTTTCAATGACCACTCTCTCTCCTGCTGCAATGGGTTCTACTGCCAATTCCTCGTTGCAGGTACCTGTTAATTTTTTCACCTTTCTTGTGAGTCTTATCTGACAGAGGTCTTCCAAAAGGCAAAAAACCATCATTTTACTTGCATGTAGCTCCACAAGAGCAGGGGTCTTAGTTTTTTCATTGATGTAATCCCAAGTACGTGACATATTGTAGGTGTCCAATAAATACTTCTGGCTTCTGTTGAATCATTCATGATATGTATTGTTTATTCTCATGACTTCACTTTTTTCAGTACTCTAAAATTTTATGCAGTCGAGTTTTGATTGATCCTTTTCTTCACCTGGCTCATTCTCTGCTTCCCCCTTGGTATACCTAACACATTACCGTATGGTGGAGGCCCATCCGAATTCAAGTTCACTCATACACCTTTGATCTGTTAAGAATGAGTAGCCAGCCTGGATGGCACTAACAATAACTTCCTTACTTTATTTATGCATTTATTTATTTGAAAGGAGGGAGAGAGGGAGAAAAAAAAGCATGAGGGGGAAGGGGCAGAGAGAGAGGGAGAAGCAGACTCCCCCTCACCAAAGCAGAAAGTCCAATGAGAGGCTCTGATCCCAGGACCTGAGATCGTGACCTGAGTCAAAGGCAGAGGCTTAATCAACTGGGCCACCCAGGCACCCCAACAGTAATTATATTTAAAGAGACCAACCATTATACTATTTCTACAAATATTTTCTCATGACAAAGCAGTTTTTCAAATAAAATAAATGGACATTCATAACTAGGAGAATGGTAGTAGTCATCTAGTTCAAAACTTTTTTCAGATGAAAAAATCAGGTAGAGGTAGCTTTAAACAATGATTTAGGTCATACCACTGCTAGTAATCATTCAATAAATAATTGTTGCTTAATGATTCTAGAGATAGAAAAGCACTTCGTCTTTTTTTTTATATCGACAAATTCCAAAAAATTTATGAAAACCTATCCTAAATAATTTATATGTATCTTTTTATAGTTTAGCCCAGGAATGCCAAGAAATAAGAGATTTATATTATCTGCCTGTTATATGTTATACACATTAAGAGTTGAGTTCAGAAAAATTCAGCAACAAACCTCTCAGCTCCTGACATTGTAGCTCTGGCTTCCAAGGGCTTCAGGCTGTTTCTCTTCTACCCAGGGAGACAAATGGTTATTAAACATCTGCAATTAATTGTAACATGATGATAGTAAACCTCAAATTTTCAAAATTGTACCTTAAATGTTTAGCTTGGTAAGAATTTGCCTCAATCAAATAGCACCACATTTGGCTAGCAGCAAGAACAGGAAAATTAAGTTGAGGGCAATTAAATATTTATTTAAAAATACTTCCCGTGCACTAAATTTTATGTAAGATTCTGAAAGAATATAAAGATGAACAAGTGAAACTCTCTGTTTCAGGAAGCTTAGAATTTATTTAGCACAGATAAAGAATACCCACAATCACAGTATAAAACAGAAAATTTAGAGATACACCCTGAGTGCTTCTAATTTTACAGTGAACTAAGAATGTGTGTATGATAGGTCTGGGCAGAACAGAAGCTGAGAAAGGAGAAGTGGAGGGGAAGCCTCGTTCATTACAAGGGAAGACTGAGAGGTAACACATCACTTCTGCTCACATTGTGTTGGCAAGAACTTAGATGGCCACTCCCCACTAGGGGGGATCCTAAATGTGCCTGACTAAAACTCAAGGAATGGAGTTTTTAGTTGAATTTTAACTTAAATGTTTTCTGCATCACTGAGATTATCAAATACATTTTTAAATGTGTTGCTGCAATGAATTGTATTAATAGATAGCTAGAGAAATTTTGCATACCTGAAATAAATGCTGTGTGATAAGAACATTATCTCTTATTTAAATTTCTGGATTTGGTTTGCTAATTATTTTAGAGTTTTGGATCTGTCCTTATGTTTCTGATCAGTTAGATATATATATTTTTTTCACACTGACTGCAGTAAACTTTCATTTTTAACTTCTAGACTACTTCTCTTTCTCCTTAATATTCTCCAAATTGTCCAAAGTCCCATATGATCTTCCACTTAGAAAATCTACACCTATTAGAGGGAGAACATGCTTCCCAAAATCTGATCTTGGTTGACAAGAGCTGGGAATCTGATGTGGAGAGCGGTATCACCAGAGCTCAGGACGCACCATAGAATCAACGAAAAAAATATAAAGGTCACATTCCACAAAAGAATAGAGGAGAAAAGAATGAGATTGCCCATTTGGAACACGTGAGTTCTCAGGGCTGGCAACTTCACTACAGTGACTCCCTGGTCTAGCTGCTTCTAGTTTCTGGCCTTTGAGAAATTCTCTCACTTGCCTTCAGCAATGCATTAAAGGGGTGTTGGGTTTTATTCAAAATATTACACAAATATATTATACATTGTTGTCATATATGCTATGCCAAGAACCTGTTTACTTTATATCTATTCCACTCCACTGCCAGAAAAAGTTTACCATTCACTTTTCCACTGTGAACTTGATGTTATTACCAAATCCATACACCTGAGAGGGAGGTGGGGCAAGATGGCAGAAGAGTACGGTCCCCAAGTCACCTGTCCCCACCACATTACCTAGATAAGCTTCAAACCATCCTGAAAACCTACAAATTCGGCCTGAGATTTAAAGAGAGAACAGCTGGAATGCTACAGTGAGAAGAGTTCATGCTTCTATCAAGGTAGGAGGACGGGGAACAAAGAAATAAAGAAACAAAAGGCATCCAAGGTGGAGGGGCCCTGCGAGGAGCCGGGCTGAGGCCTGACGAGTGCCCCCAGGGCAGGAGAGCCCCTTCCCCAGAAGCAGGAGCTTCACCAATCTCCCAGGGCGGAAAGGCACTCACAGGAGTTGGAGCAGGATCCCAGGAGGGGCGGGGGTACCCTCAGGCTCCCTGGGACACTAGCAGACACCTGCGCCTGGGGGAGAGCGCCACACCCCGCCGCCGAGCTCCCTAAAGGGCTGCAGCGCGCCGGCTGGACCCGCAGCAGCTCGGAGGGGCTGGGGCGGCGGCGACGCAGAGGGGGCTGCACCGCCGGGAGCGCGAATCCAACAGCGCAGGCCCCGGAGCACAGGGCGCTGGGGACACAGCGCAGGATCCGGCCTCCCCCGGGACAGTCAGAAGCCAGGAGGGCCCAGGACAGCAAGGACATTCCTACCCCTGGCGCCCGGAGCTGAGCAGATCAGCGGCCCCGCCCCCAGAGCATCCAGGCCCCTGGAGACTGAGAGCTCCGGAGTTACTGCGGGAGCTGACTCCAGGGCTCCAGAGCTGGCAGCCACCACTGTTGCTGTTCCTCCTGGGGCCTCACGGGGTAAACAACCCCCACTGAGCCTCACAGTGGCCTCACCTGATAAACAGCTTAAACATCTTTCACTGAGCCCTGCAGGAGGCAGGGGGCTGAGCAGCTCCCCCAAGTGCTGACACCTGAGAATCAGCACAACAGGCCCCTCCCCCAGAAGACCAGCTAGAGGGACAGGGGAAAAACAAATTATTGACCAGTTAGCACTGGAAAGTTCCAGGGGGAAGTCGAGGGATTTACAGTATACAGAATCAGAGGATATTCCCTCTTGTTTTTTGATTTCTGTTTGCTTCCCCCCCTTTTTTTCTTTTCTTCTCTCTTTTTTTCTTTTTCTTTCTTTTTTCCCCTTTTTTTCCTTTTTCTTTTCTTCTTTCTCTTCTCTCTTTTTCTCCTTTTCCCAATACAACTTGTTTTTGGTCACTCTGGACTGAGCAAATTGACTAGAAGGAAAACTTCACCTCCAAAGAAAGAATCAGAAACAGTCCTCTCTCCCACAGAGTTACAAAATTTGGATTACGATTCAATGTCAGAAAGCCAATTCAGAAGCACTACTATAAAGCTACTGGTGGCTCTAGCAAAAAGCATAAAGGACTCAAGAGACTTCACCAAATCCACCTGAGCATCCTAACATGGTCTCATCTATCGTAGTTGACCACTCACTCCCACCTTATCATTCTCCAATCTTTAAAAAAATATATTTTATTTATTTATTCATGAGAGAAGAGAGAGAGGGAGAGAGAGAGGTAGAGACACAGGCAGAGGAAGAAGCAAGATCCATGCAGGGAGCTCAACGTGGGACTTGATCCCGGGACTCCAGGATCACGTCCTGGGCTGAACACCGGCACTTTAACTGCTGACCCACCCAGGTGTCCCAACATTGTCCAGTCCTAACTTGCAAGCCATCACACTCTATGGCGTTTCTTGTACCTCAATTATTACTCTTCTTCCATATCTTTGGCTGTCTCCTCTTTCTCAATCTCATTTCTAAATTTTGGAATGCCCCATTGTTGGTTCCTGAGATTCTTCTCATTGTACCTTCTTTCCTGAGGAGATCTTATTCATTCTGAAGGTAAATGCAATCTAAGTTTACACCTCCCGAGCTCCAGGCCCATTTTACCTTGCCCATGTAATCCAGACTGTTGGGTCCCAATTAAATGTATCTTCAAAATATTTTCTCTCTCCAGAGTCTCTCTTCTCAATAAATCACTCCATCAAGTACCCAGCTACGAAAGGAAAACATATATGAATAAGTCTTCTTTCCTTTCTTTTCCTTATCTCTCGTCTTGAATCCATTGAAAAGTTGACTCAAGTTAAATCAATCACCCTGCTTAAAAATCCTTCCAAGAATTTTCTTAGCACCTGTAAGAAAATCCAACATTGTAGCAGAGTCAAGGAGGCTTTTCAGGTGAGATAGGCCATCTTCTCCAGGCTCCTGTCATGGCACACCTCCCTGCTACACTCCAGCTGTGCAAAAATCCTTAGTTCCAGACAGCCTTTTTCCTGCTGTGGGCTTTTGTAATGGCTGTGTTCTCTTTCCTCCCTCCTGTTCCCTGCGTGACTGGTTCTTTTTCACTATTCAAGCATCAACCAATTGTCAAGTCATCAAAGAGTTTAAGCCTGCCTATTTTAGCTAAGTAGATCTCTGAAGTTAATCTGTCAGGTGGCCCTGTTCATTTTATTCAAAGCACTTATAAAATCTCTAACTTTCTTATTAATGTACATGTTTATTGATTGCACCCACCTAAAGGAACATAAGCCTCTTGAGACCAAACTGTCACTGTTTCGTCATCATTCCTGTATCCCCATGCCTAGAGCCATGCCTAGGTTCTTGTATTCAATACTTATCAAGTACAAGAATAACTGAATACAGTGCAAGATGCTATTAAATGACTATGAATTGTCTGGACTACTGGTTTCATGTAATTAACATTTGTGGTTGTCAGTATGATGCAGACTTTTCACTGACCTATTCTGAGTTTGCAGATATATCTGTTTATATAGACAGGTGGTTTACATATAATGAGGCTACAGACTTTAACAATAAAGATTAAGAAACAATTTAAAGGCCTAAAATTTAGTGGTTGCCAAATAATTTTTTTCCAAATAATTTATAGGGCATCCATATTAAAAAATATTTTGTAGCCCTAAAAAATGTTGCTACAATTCCATGGTTTTTGAATAAAAAGATTCCCATTATATACTATTACATGGAAACAGAAGACTGCAAAAAAGCATTTATAATATGATCATATTTTTAGTAAACATTCACATCGAAAAAAACCTGGAGAAATATATGAAAAAATACTAGCAATAGTTATACCTTGGTATAGCTATGAGGACTATAAATAATTTTTTATCTGCCTTTCTGATGTCATAAAAGTTCTCAAATTAAACATATCCTGGACAGATATTGCTCTATACTTAGAAAAGTAGCCTAATTTTAATTTGAGGACTAAGACTAAAACTAATTTTATTTTATTTATTTTTAATAATAAATTTATTTTTTATTGATGTTCAATTTGCCAACATACAGAATAACACCCAATGCTCATCCCGTCAAGTTCCCCCCTCAGTGCCTGCCACCCAGTCACCCCCACCCCCTGCCCTCCTCCCCTTCCACCACCCCTAGTTAGTTTCCCAGAGTTAGGAGTCTTCCATGTTCTGTCTGCCTTTCTGATATTTCCTACCCATTTCTTCTCCCTTCCCCCCTTATTTGAAAGAAAAAGAAAGATCCTGTTGTGGCTGAACATCAATTTCTATCATTTTCTTTCTTTTTTAACGATTGATTTCTTTATTTCAGAGAGGAAAAAAGAGCATGAGCGGGAGGGGCAGAGGGAGAGGGAGAGAAAATCTCAAGCCGACTCTGCTAAGTGCAGAACTCCACGTTGGAGTTCCATGGCTGGACCTCATGACCCTGAGATTACAACCTAGGCCATAAACAAGAGTTGGACGCTAAACCAACTGCACCATGCAGACACTCCCACTTCTATTATTTTCAAAAATGTTTTTCTCGGCTTGAGTCTTTGGGAAACAAACAAACAAAACCCTATAGTGTAATTTACAAAGTAAAGAAAATGAAAGAACTGCATAAAGAATATAAAAACAAACAAACAAAAAGAATATAAAAACACCTAAGATTTTCCAGTCTTGTTTTGTTTCTTCTTAACCATTATATACTAGGTCTACATTCCATCACTCCTTTTCCTTTCCTGTTTTCCACACATTCTAGTGTCTCAGTCACCTTCAAGTTAAAAATTTTTGAGTAAGAAAGTACAACTTTCATTTATTTTCTTCCATTAAATTTGACTGAACTACAGAGCAAGGTTTGTGTTTGCAGTGGTTATGAAATTTATATTCTTGGCATCTGACACCAAAAGTCCAAAAGGAAAAAAAGGAGTGTAAGGGGGTAGGAGTGGAAGGAGAAACACTTCTGAAGCAGTGTTACCTCTTCCCTTCCTTCCTTTTATGCTACCAAAACTCAGCACTCAGGAGGGACAACAGGATATCAAAGAAAGCTGGTCTTCTCCATTCATTCCATAAGGGCCGGTGAGAATTCTGCTCAGGCGTGACACCAGGACTGGTGCAACGTTAATTCTTCATATCTTTTCCTCTGGTATTCACACATTGACCCACATATTTAGATGACCAGGAAGTTATTTCAACAAAAACACTCTTATAGCAATTCCAAATGAAGTGGAAAAAAAAAAGACACAGCAAGGGTTGATTCTGTTTTATCTCTATTTTTGTAATATCGTGAGTTAATTTTTTTAAGTATGAGGAACATTGCATTCTCAGGGAA
The DNA here is from genome assembly GCF_048164855.1 of Canis lupus baileyi. Taxonomy (NCBI): domain Eukaryota; kingdom Metazoa; phylum Chordata; class Mammalia; order Carnivora; family Canidae; genus Canis; species Canis lupus. The sequence goes on along the minus strand of NC_132857.1, from coordinate 24,046,738 downwards.
ATTAAGAATTAAAACTAATACCTCAGAGGGGAGGAGCAAGATGGCGGAAGAGTAGGGTCCCCAAATCACCTGTCTCCACCAAATTACCTAGAAAACCTTCAAATTATCCTTAAAATCTATCAATTCGGCATGAGATTTAAAGAGAGACCAGCTGGAATGCTACAGTGAGAAGAGTTCGCGCTTCTATCCAGGTAGGAAGACGGGGAAAAAGAAATAAAGAAACAAAAGGCCTCCAAGGGGGAGGGGCTCCGCGAGGAGCCGGGCTGAGGCCGGGGCGAGTGTCCCCAGGACAGGAGAGCCCCGTCCCGGAGACGCAGGAGCTGCACCGACCTTCCCGGGCGGAAAGGGGCTCGTGGGGAGGTGGAGCAGGACCCAGGAGGGCGGGGATGCCCTCGGGTTCCCTGAGACAGTAACAGAGCAACTGCGCGCCCAGGAGAGTGCGCCGAGCTCCCTAAGGGCTGCAGCGCGCACGGCGGGACCCGGCGGGACCAGGAGCAGCTCGGAGGGGCTCGGGCAGAGGAAGAGGCTCCGTGCGGAGGGGGCTGCGCGGTTCCAGGAGCAGCTGGGGGGGGCTGGGGGGCGGCTCCGCGGAGGGGGTTGCGCGGCCCGGGAGCTCGAATCCACCAGCGCAGGCTCCGGAGCACAGGGCGCCGGGACACAGCCCAGGATCTGGTCTCCCCCCGGGACAGGCATTGGCCGGGAGGGCCCAGGACAGCAAGGAGGCTCCTGCCCCGAGCTGAGCAGATCCGCGGCCCGCCCCTGGAGCCTCCAGGCCCTGCAGACGGAGTTCGTGCCGGAGCTGAATCCAGGTTTCCAGAGCTGGCCCTGCCACTGGGGCTGTTCCTCCTGCGGCCACACGGGGTAAACAACCCCCACTGAGCCCTGCACCAGGCAGGGGCACAGCAGCTCCCCCAAATGCTAACACCTGAAAATCAGCACAACAGGCCCCTCCCCCAGAACACCAGCTAGACGGACAACTTCCAGGAGAAGCCAAGGGACTTAAGGACACAGAATCAGAAGATACTCCCCCGTGGTTCTTTTTTTCTTTTTTTTTTTTTTTTTTTTGCTTTTTGATTTGTTTCCTTCCCCCACCCCCTTTTTTTCTCCTTTCTTTTTCTTTCTCTATTTCTTCTTTTTTTTCTTCCCCCTTTTTTTTCTCTTTCTCTTTTCTTTCCTTCTTTCTCTCCTCTCTTTTTCTCTTTTTCCCAATACAACTTGCTTTTGGCCCTCTGCACTGAGCAAAATGACTAGAAGGAAAACCTCACCTCAAAAGAAAGAATCAGAAACAGTTCTCTCTCCCACAGAGTTACAAAATCTGGATTACAATTCAATGTCAGAAAGCCAATTCAGAAGCACTATTATACAGCTAATGGTGGCTCTAGAAAAAAGTATAAAGGACTCAAGAGACTTCATGACTGCAGAATTTAGAGCTAATCAGGCAGAAATTAAAAATCAATTGAATGAGATGCAATCCAAACTAGAAGTCCTAACGACGAGGGTTAACGAGGTGGAAGAACGAGTGAGTGACCTAGAAGACAAGTTGATAGCAAAGAGGGAAACTGAGGAAAAAAGAGACAAACAATTAAAAGACCATGAAGATAGATTAAGGGAAATAAACGACAGCCTGAGGAAGAAAAACCTACGTTTAATTGGGGTTCCCGAGGGCGCCGAAAGGGACAGAGGGTAGGAATATGTATTTGAACAAATTCTAGCTGAAAACTTTCCTAATCTGGGAAGGGAAACAGGCATTCAGATCCAGGAAATAGAGAGATCCCCCCCCTAAAATCAATAAAAACCGTTCAACACCTCGACATTTAAGAGTGAACCTTGCAAATTCCAAAGATAAAGAGAAGATCCTTAAAGCAGCAAGAGACAAGAAAACCCTGACTTTTATGGGGAGGAGTATTAGGGTAACAGCAGACCTCTCCACAGAGACCTGGCAGTCCAGAAAGGGCTTGCAGGATATATTCAGGGTCCTAAATGAGAAGACCATGCAACCAAGAATACTTTATCCAGCAAGGCTCTCATTCAAAATGGAAGGAGAGATAAAGAGCTTCCAAGACAGGCAGCAACTAAAAGAATATGTGACCTCCAAACCAGCTCTGCAAGAAATTTTAAGGGGAACTCTTAAAATTCCCCTTTAAGAAGAAGTTCAGTGGAACAGTCCACAAAAACAAGGACTGAATAGATATCATGATGACACTAAACTCATATCTCTCAATAGTAACTCTGAACATGAACGGGCTTAATGACCCCATCAAAAGGCGCAGGGTTTCAGACTGGATAAAAAAGCAGGACCCATCTATTTGCTGTCTACAAGAGACTCATTTTAGACAGAAGGACACCTACAGCCTGAAAATAAAAGGTTGGAGAACCATTTACCATTCGAATGGTCCTCAAAAGAAAGCAGGGGTAGCCATCCTTATATCAGATAAACTAAAATTTACCCCAAAGACTGTAGTGAGAGATGAAGAGGGACACTATATCATACTGAAAGGATCTATCCAACAAGAGGACTTAACAATCCTCAATATATATGCCCCGAATGTGGGAGCTGCCAAATATATAAATCAATTATTAACCAAAGTGAAGAAATACTTAGATAATAATACACTTATACTAGGTGACTTCAATCTAGCTCTTTCTATACTCGATAGGTCTTCTAAGCACAACATCTCCAAAGAAACGAGAGCTTTAAATGATACACTGGACCAGATGGATTTCACAGATATCTACAGAACTTTACATCCAAACTCAACTGAATACACATTCTCCTCAAGCACACATGGAACTTTCTCCAGAATAGACCACATATTGGGTCACAAATCGGGTCTGAACCGATACCAAAAGATTGGGATTGTCCCCTGCATATTCTCAGACCATAATGCCTTGAAATTAGAACTAAATCACAACAAGAAGTTTGGAAGGACCTCAAACACATGGAGGTTAAGGACCATCCTGCTAAAAGATGAAAGGGTCAACCAGGAAATTAAGGAAGAATTAAAAAGATTCATGGAAACTAATGATAATGAAGGTACAACCATTCAAAATCTTTGGGATGCAGCAAAAGCAGTCCTAAGTGGGAAATACATCTCAATACAAGCATCCATTCAAAAACTGGAAAGAACTCAAATACAAAAGCTAACCTTACACATAAAGGAGCTAGAGAAAAAACAGCAAATAGATCCTACACCCAAGAGAAGAAGGGAGTTAATAAAGATTCGAGCAGAACTCAAAGAAATCGAGACCAGAAGAACTGTAGAACAGATCAACAGAACCAGGAGTTGGTTCTTTGAAAGAATTAATAAGATAGATAAACCATTAGCCAGCCTTATTAAAAAGAAGAGAGAGAAGACTCAAATTAATAAAATCATGAATGAGAAAGGAGAGATCACTACCAACACCAAGGAAATACAAACGATTTTAAAAACATATTATGAACAGCTATACGCCAATAAATTAGGCAATCTAGAAGAAATGGACGCATTCCTGGAAAGCCACAAACTACCAAAACTGGAACAGGAAGAAATAGAAAACCTGAACAGGCCAATAACCAGGGAGGAAATTGAAGCAGTCATCAAAAACCTCCCAAGACACAAGAGTCCAGGGCCAGATGGCTTCCCAGGGGAATTCTATGAAACGTTTAAAGAAGAAACCATACCTATTCTCCTAAAGCTGTTTGGAAAGATAGAAAGAGATGGAGTACTTCCAAATTCGTTCTATGAGGCCAGCATCACCTTAATTCCAAAACCAGACAAAGACCCCACCAAAAAGAATTACAGACCAATATCCCTGATGAACATGGATGCAAAAATTCTCAACAAGATACTGGCCAATAGGATCCAACAGTACATTAAGAAAATTATTCCCATGACCAAGTAGGATTTATCCCTGGGACACAAGGCTGGTTCAACACCCGTAAAACAATCAATGTGATTCATCATATCAGCAAGAGAAAAACCAAGAACCATAGGATCCTCTCATTGGATGCAGAGAAAGCATTTGACAAAATACAGCATCCATTCCTGATCAAAACTCTTCAGAGTGTAGGGATAGAGGGAACTTTCCTCGACATCTTAAAAGCCATCTATGAAAAGCCCACAGCAAATATCATTCTCAATGGGGAAGCACTGGGAGCCTTTCCCCTAAGATCAGGAACAAGACAGGGATGTCCACTCTCACCACTGCTATTCAACATAGTACTGGAAGTCCTAGCCTCAGCAATCAGACAACAAAAAACATTAAAGGCATTCAAATTGGCAAAGAAGAAGTCAAACTCTCCCTCTTCGCCGATGACATGATACTCTACATCGAAAACCCAAAAGTCTCCACCCCAAGATTGCTAGAACTCATACAGCAATTCGGTAGCGTGGCAGGATACAAAATCAATTCCCAGAAGTCAGTGGCATTTCTATACACTAACAATGAGACTGAAGAAAGAGAAATTAAGGAGTCAATCCCATTTACAATTGCACCCAAAAGCATAAGATACCTAGGAATAAACCTAACCAAAGATCTAAAGGATCTTTACCCTCAAAACTATAGAACACTTGTGAAAGAAATTGAGGAAGACACAAAGAGATGGAAAAATATTCCATGCTCATGGATTGGCAGAATTAAGATTGTGAAAATGTCAATGTTACCCAGGGCAATATACACGTTTAATGCAATCCCTATCAAAATACCATGGACTTTCTTCAGAGAGTTAGAACAAATTATTTTAAGATTTGTGTGGAATCAGAAAAGACCCCGAAAATCCAGGGGAATTTTAAAAAAGAAAACCATATCTGGGGGCATCACAATGCCAGATTTCAGGTTGTACTACAAAGCTGTGGTCATCAAGACAGTGTGGTACTGGCACAAAAACAGACACATAGATCAAAGGAACAGTATAGAGAATCCAGAAGTGGACCCTGAACTTTATGGGCAACTAATATTCGATAAAGGAGGAAAGACTATCCATTGGAAGAAAGACAGTCTCTTCAATAAATGGTGCTTGGAAAATTGGACATCCACATGCAGAAGAATGAAACTAGACCACTCTCTTTCACCATACACAAAGATAAACTCAAAATGGATGAAAGATCTAAATGTGAGACAAGATTCCATCAAAATCCTAGAGGAGAACACAGGCAACACCCTTTTTGAACTCGGCCATAGTAACTTCTTGCAAGATACATCCACGAAGGCAAAAGAAACAAAAGCAAAAATGACCTATTGGGACTTCATCAAGATAAGAAGCTTTTGCACAGCAAAGGATACAGTCAACAAAACTCAAAGACAACCTACAGAATGGGAGAAGATATTTGCAAATGACATATCAGATAAAGGGCTAGTTTCCAAGATCTATAAAGAACTTCTTAAACTCAACACCAAAGAAACAAACAATCCAATCATGAAATGGGCAAAAGACATGAACAGAAATCTCACAGAGGAAGACATAGACATGGCCAACATGCACATGAGAAAATGCTCTGCATCACTTGCCATCAGGGAAATACAAATCAAAACCACCATGAGATACCACCTCACGCCAGTGAGAATGGGGAAAATTAACAAGGCAGGAAACAACAAATGTTGGAGAGGATGCGGAGAAAAGGGAACCCTCATACACTGTTGGTGGGAATGTGAACTGGTGCAGCCACTCTGGAAAACTGTGTGGAGGTTCCTCAAACAGTTAAAAATATACCTGCCCTACGACCCAGCAATTGCACTGTTGGGGATTTACCCCAAAGATACAAATGCAATGAAACGCCGGGACACCTGCACCCCGATGTTTATAGCAGCAATGGCCACGATAGCCAAACTGTGGAAGGAGCCTTGGTGTCCAACGAAAGATGAATGGATAAAGAAGATGTGGTTTATGTATACAATGGAATATTACTCAGCTATTAGAAATGACAAATACCCACCATTTGCTTCAACGTGGATGGAACTGGAGGGTATTATGCTGAGTGAAGTAAGTCAGTCGGAGAAGGACAAACATTATATGTTCTCATTCATTTGGGGAATATAAATAATAGTGAAAGGGAATAGAAGGGAAGGGAGAAGAAATGTGTGGGAAATATCAGAAAGGGAGACAGAACGTAAAGACTGCTAACTCTGGGAAACGAACTAGGGGTGGTAGAAGGGGAGGAGGGCGGGGGGTGGGAGTGAATGGGTGACGGGCACTGGGGGTTATTCTGTATGTTAGTAAATTGAACACCAATAAAAAATAAATTAAAAAAAACTAATACCTCAGCAATATAATTGAGGCTCCATAGGTGAATTTCAAATTGATTTGGGAAATATTGCCATCACTGTGCAGTCAAGTGATGGTGAGTGTTAAGATTCAGTCTAAGAGTCTAAGTTTATGTAGTCCAAGTGTTACCACTTTCTATAGAAATGACACCAACTCCCCCTCAATTTTACAGCTAGCTATTTGTATTCTAAATCAAAGTTGTGTGTTCTTAATGTGGCAAACTTAACATGACAACACTTTCAATGAGAAAGTCATTCCTACTTGTAATGAGAAATTTGAAAAGGAAACTATTCCTCATGTCTTTTCTCCTGTCTTTCACCGGGTCCTCGAATTTTCCTGATTGGTTACCCTGCAACCCTAAACCACCTCATTAGAGAAGCAGATCCGACTGAGGCAATAACAAGGGGTACTTCACAACAATGAATGCTTCTAACTACTTGATGGAAAGTGATGTCCATTTATGAGCAACTGTTCTAGCTTATTCTGGAGCTATTATTAGACAAAACAGAGGAACGCTGTCACTTTCTGATTCACATACAGGAAGTTTAATTAGTGCACAACTGGGAACGTGTTTCAAGTCATAAAAGTGTTGATAACTCATATGAAGATATTTGTGAGCCAATTTAGAAGGTCACGGTAAATTTAGCAAATTTAATGAAAACTGTAACATCATAGACTAGTAAAGACAAGGCTCCTGTCAGTCTTTTGTGACACACACAAATCACTTTTGTGCTTGGGAATAATTATACTGAAAGAGATTTTATAAATTAAATAAATTAATTATTAATTCTAAATCTCGGAGACAGCCTTGTCAGTTAAAAGACTTAAGACCTGCAAGTGATACTTCAGCTCCACCTCTGAAGATTAACAAGAATGGAACCATTTTGGAAAATAAGTTTTTAATATCCCTGGGGTAACCATTAATAGGATCCTGAGAGCAAGGACAGTTGCTTAGAAAAGAATATCCAAACCATCGGCTGATGGTGTGGGCCTCCAATTATCACAACCCCTGCCTGTTGGCAGTTCTAAGAACAAGTCATCAAAACAAAGGATGTAGAAGAGTAGGAAAGGGAAATTGTAAGTTCATATAAAGTTTATATATTTAAGTTATTAAATAGAAACAAGTAATAAAAGAAAATAAAATTTAGTTTAATGCTATAATTAAAATATTAATCAAATAAGAGTAAGAGTTTAAATACTAAGTAAAATATTAAAATTTACAATAAAGAGAAAAAAGTTAGATTGAATAGAACATAAATTTAATAGTTTTTCTCTTTTTCCTCAGTTTCCCTCTTTGCCATCAACTTGTCTTCTATGTCACTCACTCATTATTCCACCTCGTTAACCCTCGTCGTCGTTAGGACCTCTAGTTTGGATTGCATCTCATTTAATTGATTTTTACTTTCTGCTTGATTAGATCTAAATTCTGCAGTCATGAAGTCTCTTGAGTCCTTTATGCTTTTTTCCAGAGCCACCAGTAGCTTTATAATTGTGCTTCTGAATTGGCTTTCTGACATTGAATTGTAATCCAGATTTTGTAACTCTGTGGGAGAGAGGACTGTTTCTGATTCTTTCTTTTGAGGTGAGGTTTTCCCTCTAGTCATTTTGCTCAGTGCAGAGTGGCCAAAAACAAGTTGTATTGGGAAAAGGAGAAAAAAGAGAGAAGAGAAAGAAGAAAAGAAAAAGAAAAAAAGAGGAAAAAAAGGAAAAAAAGAAAAAAGAAAAAAGGGAGGAGCAAACTGGAATCAAAAAACAAGGGGGAGTATCCTCTGATTCTGTATACTGGAAGTCCCTTGACTTCCCCTGGAACTTTCCAGTGCTGCTTGTTCAAAAATTTGTTTTTCCCCTCTCCATCTAGCTGGTCTTCATGGGGAGGGGCCTGTTGTGCTGTTTTTCAGGTGTTAGCATTTGGGGGAGCTAACCCCCCTGCCTGGTGCAGGGCTCAGTGGGGGCTGTTTACCCCGTGAGGCCCCAGGAGGAACAACCACAGTGGTGGCAGCCAGCTCTGGAGCCCTGGAGTCAGCTCCCGCAGTAACTCTGGAGCTCTCCGTCTGCAGGGCCTGGAGGCTCCGGGAGCGAGGATGCTGATCTGCTCAGCTCGGGGCCACCTGTCGGCAGGAGTGTCCTCGCTGTCCTGGGCTCTCCCGGCCTCTGCCTGTCCCCCGGGGGATTGCCGGATCCTGGGCTGTGTCCCCAATGCCCTGTGCTCCGGGGCCTGCGCTGTTGTTTTCGCGCTCCTGCCGCGCAGCCCCCTCCGCGGAGCTGCCGCCCGAGCCCCTCCGAGCTGCTCCGGGTCCCGCCGGGCGCACTGCAGCCCTATAGGGAGCTTGGCCGCGGGCTGTGGCGCGCTCTTCCCAGGCCGCAGGCGTTTGCTAGTGCCTCAGGGAGCCCCAGGGCATCCTCGCTCCTCCTGGGGTCCTGCTCCAACTCCTGGCGAGGGTCTTTCCTCCCAGGAAGATTGGTGCAGCTCCTGCTTCTCGAGGCGGGGCTCTCCTGTCCTGGGGACTCTCGCCCCGGCCTTAGCCTGGCTCCTGGCGGGGCTGCTCCCCTTGGATGCCTTTTGTTTCTTTATTTCTTTTTTCCCGTCTTCCTACCTTGACAGAAGCGTGAACTCTTCTCACTCTAGCATTCCAGGTGTTCCCTCTTTAAATCTCAAGCCGAATTCGTAGGTTTTCAGGATGATTTGAAAGTTATCTAGGTAATTTGGTGAGGACAGGTGACTTGGGGACCCTACTCTTCGCCATCTTGCCCCGCCCCCCGACAAAATGTTAAGTGAGGTAAGTCAGAGAAAGACAAGTACTGTATGATGTCTCTTATATGCGGAATCTAAAAGAGCTAAACTCATAAACAGAGAGTAAAATGGTGGTTACCAAGGGTGGGGGAAGGGAGGATCAGATAAATGTTGTTTAGGACTACAAACACCCAGTGAGTGGTAAATAAGTCATAGAGATCTAAGCACAGTGTAATGCTTATAGATAGTGCACTATATTCATCAAACTTGCTGAAAGTCTAGAACTTAGTTATTCCAACTCCCTGAAAGGATAATTATGTAATGTGATAGAGGTGCTAAATATCCTTACAATGGCAATGATATTATAATATGTAAATGTATCTAATTTACATGTTGTACACCTTAAATTTATGCATTATTACATGTCAGGTATATTGACTAAAAAATCAAATTATACATATTAAAATGTAATTTTCTGTATCTCCCTATAATACATTAAAATGCCAAAATAATTGTGGAGAGCCAAAAATAAATAGACATTAGAGTGAAAGGGACAAAAAATAAAAAGCTAAAATTGTGAAGCAACAATGTGTTATCCCATTGTAGAAAGAAAGAGTCCACGTTGAAATTAATGAACACAAATCTATTCTACAGCAAATTTAGTTTTTCAAAGTAATTCTGAATATTCCAAAATTCTTAACTGTTGATATTAGGTAATAACCATCACATAAAATGTGACTTCAATTCATATAATTGTTTTAACTTCATGTTAACTATTTTGATTGCTATTTTCAATATTATCAAAAATATTACAATTAACATTTTAGAGAGGTAGTTTTCTGATTACTTCCTTGGAATTATTGGGTCAAATGGTACAAATTATTAAACATCTAAAAATTATATGACCAAACATATTTATAGAAAGGTTGTATCAATTCATGTTTTCACCAGAAGTATGCTCATCTCACTGCATCCTCGCTGACATTGGGTATTATCACAAATTTGATTATTTATTAATTTGCTGGGTAAAGACAGTATTATATTATACACATAATGCACTAGGAACATATATCAATTTTCTGTAATTCTTTAAAACCTGGGTAGTGCAACATTACAAACCTAATATGCACAGTCTTTCAAGGCACTTCAGTAATCTTTATATGTCTAACTAATCAGATTTATAAATGAAATAATTCAGAATCTCATCCGTATTTTAAATCTTACAAGAGATAAATTTTACGCCTAGCAACACAATGATAATAAGAAAACCGTATAGGTTCAACTTATATAAAAGTACCACACAATGGGTAAACACAAACAACTATAAAATCTATATACACAGAACTTCTACTAAACATTTAAAGTTCTAATTCATAAAAGAATTGATCCAAGATTCAAGAATCTTAACACTAAAGTATTGCACTATTTTCTGTCCAAATAGGTAATTTGCTGGGGAATCAGCTTGAACCCTTCAAGGCTTCATTTAAACTTTGCTATTGTTTATTTTTAAGATTTTATTTATTAGAGAGAGAGAGAGAGAGCCTGTGCATGCACAGGTGTGCACAAGAGTCAGGGAGGGTTAGAGGGAAAGGGACAAGCAGACTCCAGCTAAGTGGGGAACCCTAAAGGGGAGGTTAGAAGGGGCTCCTGGATGGGCTCTGTGAGGGGGCAAGGGGCTCCATATGGGGTTTCACTGGGGGTTCAATCCCAAGACCCTGAGATCATGACCTCAGCTGAAACCAGATGTTTAACTGACTGAGCCACCTAGGCACCCCAGTTTAAATTTTGTTAGTCCATCCAGGTTTAGATTAGCTTAACCTGGCCATTGCCTTTCTGGGGTTTCCGATAAACACGAGGGGGGTTCAGCAAAATCTTTCCACTCTAGCTACTCAGAACTCTTCAATCAGCATTATGCAACCTCAGCACTGTGCAACCACCAGAATCAGCCTCCTTGTAGCCAGGGCTCTTGTACTCTGGGTGTGCAAAACTTAGTCAAACTAAGACAAAATTTAGCCAAAGCCATAAAGGAAACACTAAACATATTAACTTTCAAGATCCCTTCAATGAGCAGCTCCTTCCTCTCCGATACTCTACTATCTTCCCAGATAGAAAGCTGAGGGATCATAAGCTCACCATGGGTGTTTCTCTTCCCCTTCATGAGAAATAAATATTTTTGGAGATATTTGTGGTCTGTGATCTGAGCATTCCTTCTATTACAATAGCCCCCCCCCCCCGAATTTACTCCAATAATCCTTTTCAACAAAGTCTCTCCTTACTTCAGAAAATAATTAATCAAATATTTTCAGATCTACCCTTAATGATGGCAAGCGTAGATCAGAACGACATTGTACTGTTATTTCTGTGAACTAGTACCAGAGGAAATGGTTAAGAATATATGGCTCCAGGTAACACTATTTACATATGGAACTCCCATGCAAGGCCATGAAAGGCTGAGTGGGAGAGCAATCAAGAGCTCAGAATCTAAATCAAAAAGTATAGATTCAAATTCTCACTCTCTGACTTCTTTCTACCTAAACCTGGGAAAGTTACATCACCTCTTTAAATCTCAATTTCGTCATCCATAAAATTAGACCATGTGAAATAAGTAAGGTGTGTAAAGGACTAAACATCATCCTGGTACAGGGCAAGTACTCAAGCAATGTTAGCCACTGTAGCAGGTTTCTATTGCTGTCAAATCACCACAAATTGAGTTATTTAAAAAGACACAAATTTACTTAGTTCTACAGTTAGAAGTCTGACACAGGTCTCACCGAGCTGTATCCAAGGTGTTGGCAAAAATGTGTCCCTTTTCTGGGGGCTTTAAGGGAAACCTGTTTCCTTGCCTTTTCTAGCTTCCAAGGGCTGGCTGCATTCCTTCATCAGTGGCCCTATTCCACTACCTTCAAATCCACCGATGGCTCTTGGGTCCCTCTCATACTGCTTTGGCTCTCTGCAGCTGAGAAATACTCTCTGCATCTAAGGATTCATGTGATTAACTTGGGTCTCTAATTCTAATCCAGGTTGAACTTCCCATCTGAAGGTCCTAACCTTCATGTCCCTATCTCAAAGTGCTTTTGCCATGTAAGGTAATGTATTCACAGTCTCTGGGATCAAAATATTGAGATTTTGTGGGGGTAATTATTCTGTCTACTACAGCTGAGATTATTATTGTTTCTTCAGCACAATGGCTGCAAACTTTAATCAAAATAACCCATCATTATGCTTAACGTCAGCATTGATCTGCCATCTAAAACACTAGCACCAAAAAGGAACAACAACAACAACAACAACAACAACAACAACAAAACACTCCAAAATGAGAACGTGGTCTTTGACAAGAAAGAAGAAAGAAAGAATGAACTTATAGGAGTAAGGAGTGTCAATTAAATTTTCTTAATTTCCATCCCTCATTTATTCTGAAGTAACCAAAGTCCTTGGGGGTGATATCCTTCTCATTTCGTTACTCAGTCTTAGGACTCCTTTTTTTTTTTTTTTTTTTTTTAGTAACTCTATTTTTTATTGAGGTGTAACTGACATAACATCATATTAGCTTCATGGTATACAATATGATGATTCAATATTTGTATACTTTGAGAAATGATCACCAATAGTAAATTTGTATTGAGACAATGTTTTACAATAATTACTGAATTTGATTTCCGTTATTAAATGCATGTCAACAGGCTAATCACAAATAAGGTACACTTCTGAGTCAGATCACAATGAACTAATTTGTTTTATCATCAGTTGATTGACTTTATTTCTTCAAGTTCTTTTTTATTAACATTTACATTTTGGTAGTATACTTTGTTCATCTCTTCTGTTTTCAGTGATTTTAGTGGTGTATGAAAAATTAATGAATACTGCAAATTTTTGGTGAGACACTGCTGAACAGGAGCTGAATAACTTGGAACTGGACAGAATTTGGGTAGTAGCACCCCAGGAGGGGCCTGAGAGGAATAAAATATTCTCCTTTGGTGTTTTTTCTGAACCATTCGAAGTCTTCAACCAAATCCATTTGGAATTAAAATAAGCTGCAGCAAATGGTGAGTCACACAGCACTTGTCACCATGTCACCTTGCAAAAGAAGTCTTTTAGAGACAGCAAAGAGACCAACTTCCTTTTCATACCAATGATGACAGCTGGGTATATATACCCAGGTCAAGGCTGGGGCCTGTGGAGCAGAAGATTATATTACCACCACTTGTGGGGGGGGGCACTGTTACATCTATAATGCTGAATATCTTTGGAGCCTCATACTTTTAAATGCACTATTTTAGAGTTAGAGCCTTCTCTTCTCTAGTAGCTTCTCTTTGGAAGGAAACCTGCATAAGAATAAACTCCCTTACATAATCCTAAAACATGAATGGGTGTATAATGAAGCCTCACACTCTGTGCTTAGGTTTTCTTTTGGTAATAATGTTGACACAGTTTGTCCTTTAAGCACCCTATTTATATAATTATAAATCAATATACAGTTGCATTTAAAAATATGTATGTTCTCTCTTCTAGTTCTTTTCTCACTCTGAGAGTGACATTGAAACATTTAAAATATTCTGCAAATAAAAGAAAGTTCATCCTTATGTTGTTGTGTCACATGCTGAAAACTTAAGTATATGAGCCCCCACCTTTGCTGAGCAGCCTTAGTTGCTACTACTTGGATCAATAGACCTAAAGTATATTCTGATACCTGATTCAGGTCCAAGGGTCTAGGCAACAATATCTACATGGTGTAAAGATAAAAATGGAAAATAAGGAACAAAGTGATAATAGAAGGCTCTGAGAGGCAAGGACCCCAGAAATCAAGAACAAGATTCTAATCTTGAAAGTAATGAGACAGAAAAACATTCCCACAGCAAAGACATGTCAGAAAATGCACCTACAGCATGGCTGAAAGTTGTAACCTAGCATTTTAAATATAGTTTAGTGGAATATAACCTAATGGCATAAATACCTGAAAAGCAATCATCTTTGTACTTAGTCATCATATTGTTTGTGATAATATAATTATTGGTCTGAAATTGTTGGATGCAGGAGAATAAAACAATAAGAATGAAAAAAATAAGAATAAGTAGAATTAGTACATTTTATATCTCTTGATACATTTTTAATGGTTCATTTCATATGCATATTACATACATTCCATTTTTCTAGACAAAAATATAGGTAGAGAAATTAGTACCAATTTAATTATATTCTATAGTACACTGTGAATCATGTGGGTCAGTGGCATTATAAATACACTAAAACCATTTAACCTCACAAGTATCGGTCGGAGCAGCATGGAAAAAGTTACTGTATTCTGAGAAAACATATCTGCACCAATTGTATGAAACTTCCCTTCAGTGTTACCTTCTTTCACCTAAATTATGTCTCAGTTTTGAGTATAATCCTAAACTGGAGGGAAAAGTGCAATCAACACATATTTTTCAAAATGTGAGATTGTAAATATGCTGGAATAAAATTGAACATCTGAAATATTATACCACAATCATGGTTTGCTCTGCTTTTTGCTTCTAAGCGCTTACAACTTTGAATATTAAGATTTTACTATCTTACTTAGAATGGCTGTTAGCTAAATATAAGTCTTAGAAATAGAAACTCTGTTGCAGTCAGATTTCAGTGTGATTTCTATGTCCTCTTTACTTTCTTGGGCATATGACTTTTTATTCTTATTTGGCTGACATTTGGAGGTTTAGGGGTTTTTTCCCCTCATGGCCTCAAGGGTTTTTCTCATGTCATAAGACAAAATTCTGACTTTATACATATAAATAAAATAATATGAGATCTGGAATACAGAGAGAAGCATAATGCTCTGCAGGGTATCGACATAATCTTTCTTCCAGGAAAAATCTCTTTCAGATGTGACCAAAATCGGAAACATATTCCCCTTTGTCAGATAACACTACTTTGTTAGATGAATGAGAAGTAACATTCAGGTTAACCCAAGGGTAAGGACAGCAAAAGGCAAGCCCGAGGACCTGCATGAGCTCAGCCAGGTTGCTCCTTCCTGGCTGTACTTCAGAAAGCCAGGGACAATTAGAGCCATGAGGACCCATAGAGATGAACCCTTACATTTTCCAGATGAGAGAACCTAGACCCAGAAAGGCTGAATCACTTGTCCAAGCTTCTGGAATGAGAACAGAGGTCTCTGTGATCTTATTCCAGTGTTCCTTGCACCAAACCATTGTGCTTTCCATATTTCCAAACTTGGCTTTTTTCTATGTCTTACATAAGGAAATAACATTAAAATTGAGTCAGGAGGCTAGTGATTAGAATATGCACATTTATTTGCCCACTACATGTGACATTTTAGGGCATTGTTTATGCCGAAGTAAAGCAAAAAAAAAAATATTAGGATCAAAAAGTGATACATTTATTTACATTTTGGTGTGGGATAAATTGAGTCCTATGATTATAGGATTCACCATAAGATAAAACCCTTCCTTATGAGTTTAGTCTAATTCACCTACCCTGAAGTGCAGCAATACAAGTGCAATTGCTTAAATTTGGCTCACAGTAGCTATTACTCTCTAATACATACATTAACGTTATTAAATATATACATGTTTACTTATGAATGTCCTATAATTTCCAAATTTATGAAAAAGACCCTTATCCCTATGTCATAACCTAGAGCACTCTAGTCAGGGTTCTGCATAGAATTCACAAACTCTTGTTACAAAGCAGTATGCCACTAAAACCCAACCCACAAACATGTTCTCAATAAAGGTCCATAAAAAATAGATTAATAGCCATCTGGGAATTTTTGAATAAAGACAATTTCTGGTGTGATGACAATATTTGCTTATCACCTCTGTCTTTCAAAATGTTGCCTTGGTTCAATGAAATTGGCCTTCCACCCAGAGACTCTCATGATGATTGCTGAGTTCCGGTGCTAGATGCTGCATTGATTATTTTTTTCAGTTGCAAAACATGTTGAAATTGGAGTGGCGCATTCTTTGTTTCCAGAGAATTTAATACACAATCACAGCTTTTTATTCTAAGAATGTATTACTTCCAAAACCTTGAAAATCTTTGTATATTAAGCATTCCCCCATGGGAAATTCTTGCAAACTAGTATTTATATGTAATTAAGCCTGTGGTCTATACTGAAAAAAACTCATAGCTAAAATAGGCAGTATGGGGCACCTGAGTGGCTCAGTCAGTTGGGCGTCTGCCTTCAGCTCAGGTCTTGATCTCAGGGTCCTGGGATTGAACCCCATGTCAGGATTCCTCTCAGTGGAGAGTCTGCTTCTCCCTCTCCCTCTACTTCTGCTTCTGCTCATGCTCTCTCATTCACTCTCTCTCAAATTAAATAAGATATATATAAATAATAGTGAAAGGGAATAGAAGGGAAGGGAGAAGAAATGGGTAGGAAATATCAGAAAGGGAGACAGAACATAAAGACTACTAACTCTGGGAAACGAACGAGGGGTGGTGGAAGGGGAGGAGGGCGGGGGGTGGGGGTGAATGGGTGACGGGCACTGAGGGGGGCACTTGACGGGATGAGCACTGGGTGTTATTCTGCATGTTGGCAAATTGAACACCAATAAAAAATAAATTTATTATTAAAAAATAAATAAATAAATAAATAAATATTTAATTTAACCATAAAAAATAAGATAGGTGGTAGAAATGATGGGTTATATAAGTAGATATTGCAAAAACAAAGTTGTTCTTTACAGTAAGTGGAAAAATTTGTGTTTATTTGTATACATATTTTTAATATCCTTCAACAGTATAATCTTATCTTTCTTATGGTTCCTACATTCCTTTTAGCATACTTATATGCAGAAAATATAATTCATACAGACCATAAAAATTGTTTTAACATATTTTATCTTAATTTTATCTTCCCACTAAAAACTCAAATATTTTTGATGATAAGAATAGTTTTGCAATCATTCAGAACAATTTGCCCCCAATCAATAACTGATCTAGAGATCAAATTATTAGATTTAACTTTAGAAATTCACATTATTTTAAATAAGGTTTGACTTCTTGTTTTTGAATACACAATAACAACTTGATAAACAGAAAAGCAGAACAGAATGAAAATGGTGGTAGCAAGATAGCTTGGCAGCAAATATCAATTCTCCCTTGTTAAGTCCTTTGAGCATCACAACCAATAACACATACCTAAAATCTACCTTTGAATGAACGTCAACAGACTATAAATGCATTAAAATATTTACTAAAATATTTTGAGTAAATATTTTAAGTTTTGAGTAAAGAAATGAGTGATGTACATGGTCTGGAAATGTGATCTAGATCATTACAAAGTTAGGTTAAGGGCATCCATAATGACATTCCATACTTTTATCTTCATAAAGCCAAATCTATACCTAATTTTCAATTCCTTCCTAAATTAATAGCTGTGGTTGGCCATCTCTGATGCAAAAGATTTTGGAACAGAAAATATGTTATTAGTCCCTATAAGTAATAGAGATCTTTGTGAAGAAACTTAGGTCATATGGTATAGTAGGTGTAAACAGGACAATCATTTCTCATCTATCTACACAGGAAACATGAATTACTAGGGTCTCCTCACATAAAACTGTTTAAAAGAATTCAGACTGACACATTTTTGTAATTAACTATTAACAAATTGTTGCTTGAGTTAAAATAATTTCTGAGGGAAAAAATGGCCTTAAATATACACTCTAAAAACTTGAAAATATCTAATACTCTAAAGAGTATTAGGTAAGTGCTATTTTACTTTTTAATATTGTATAGGTGATCCAAATCCAGTCGTTTTCTCCCAATTTTTTATTCTAAGTTTTAGGAGGGATATACATTTTCACTGTTGTATCTTGGGTAGGAGGAAGAGTCTTAGGAAATTTTGTTCAGACCAAAAACAAATATCCATTTCATCCACTATATATTTTCTTTTCTGTTTCTACTTTTTTTTGGAGGGAGGACTGGCATAATTTACTGTACTTACAGTGAAACGTTTTGTAAGTTTTCCAGATATAGGCATACATTTGGGACATGTCCAGGTATTCAGTCAAATTCACATACAAAAGTAACTTTTATATTTAAAGATATCACTATTGATGGTATAACTTTCACACACTAAAGAAACAAGGGATTTGTTACATTTATTTACTTTATTTTTTTATTGGTGTTCAATTTACTAACATACAGAATAACCCCCAGTGCCCATCACCCATTCACTCCCACCCCCCGCCCTCCTCCCCTTCTACCACCCCTAGTTCATTTCCCAGAGTTAGCAGTCTTTACGTTCTGTCTCCCTTTCTGATATTTCCCACACATTTCTTCTCCCTTCCCTTCTATTCCCTTTCACTATTATTTATATTCCCCAAATGAATGAGAACATATAATGTTTGTCCTTCTCCGACTGACTTACTTCACTCAGCATAATACCCTCCAGTTCCATCCACGTTGAAGCAAATGGTGGGTATTTGTCATTTCTAATGGCTGAGTAATATTCCATTGTATACATAAACCACATCTTCTTTTATTTACTTTAAAACTCAGTTGTTGGGGTGCCTGGGTGGCTCAGTTGTTGAGCATATGCTTTTGGCTCAGGTTGTGATCCGAGGGTCCTGGGATCAAGTTCTGCATCAGGCTACTGCAGGGAAACTTCTCCCTCTGCCTCTGTCTATGCCTCTGTGTGTGTGTGTTTCTCATGAATAAATAAATAGAATCTTTAAATAATAAATCTCAGTTGTTACTCTACATATTATTGCTTTTAAATTATTTTATATTCATAGTTTTTAGCTTTCGCTTTTCTGTATTTTTATACATCTATCAAGATAGTTATGGTGCTAAAGTGCTTCCCAGATAAACTAATAAATCTCTCTACCAAACTACTCTTGGTTGAGGACAAAATATGCCTCTTATTTGACTTTGTCTATCCCAAGCAAAAAACTTGGTATATAGTAAACACGAGTAATAATTGTTGGGTTAACTAAGTGTAACTACTTAAGGTGACTTAATAGACTTCTACAAATTTACATCAAACAGGCCACCTGCAGTGATATTTCTGGTTACTCTAGAATCTGTGAGGATGATTGAGTTGACTATATCAATTGTGAGAAAGTGTGGAGCTTGGGGGGAATTACCTCTATTTTTTCACACAAGTGAAATCTTGTAAAAGATGGTAATGTTGAAAAAAAATGAAAGAATCACAAAAGAATCACACAAGAGTTATTGGGATATTGGTAGAAACAGGGTGGTGGACACAGTTCCACAGTAGCCAGCTTCAGGTCAGTTGTTTGAAGGCTGTGTATACCTTAGGTAATTTTTCAGTGTTGGCTGAACAACATTCTTTCTTCCTCCCTTCCTCCCTCAACAAGTTCAGTCATTCCATTTTCACCCCAGATGCCTGATTCCTTTAAGGAGTTGGAGAATGAGAGGCAAAGAGCAAGAGCTAGGGCAATCACTTCAATTTGTCATTCCTGAGGCCCATCTGAGGGCAACTGCCAATGGAAAAAGGGAGGATGAATTAAAATGTAGTGAAAAGGTTTTGTCTGTGAATCAAACTCTTGATTCAACAGAGTATTAAACTGTCTTAGTCTCATGACAGTACATTCTATCACATAATCAGAACTAAGTTGATCCCAACCCCTCTTGTTTGGGTAGGACAAGGAGCAGTCTCCTTACATTCTGAAACCTAATTTCCTATTCTGTGAACTCCCTTTGTGTCCACAAGGGAGAGCATTCATCATCTTTTTTTTCCTAGTTGGGAAAGATGCAGATTCTGTGAGTGGCATGGTCCTAGCAGCCCCATCAAGTTATGCCACTCAGAGACCTCATGAATACACACACAATAGAAGGAGCATCTCCTTTCAATCCCAGAAGATGGATGTCAAAATCTGTGCTTCCCACAAGCTGAGTTTTCTTTCATTCCTCAGTTGTTAAACATAATGGCTTGTCATGGAACTTTCTAAATTAACTATTTCCATTGGAAATTCTGTTTATTTTCATGATTTTTAAAATAGAGAAATTTTCAGTTAAGCGAGAAAAAAATCATAGGTAATTAAAAGTAAGCTTAAAGTTAGAACAAGTTTACATATTTTTTCTCTCTCTGCCACAGATCTTAACTTCCCAACCTTGTCTTTCTGCGTACCACTTAAGCCAGCAAGTTACTGAGTTTTGAGCAACCCATCATTGCATAGCTTGATGACAATCTTTCTATAAGTTTTATTTTCTCAGTATAGAGTCTGCACATGCATTTTATCCTTTGTTATGCCTTATTAAGTATACATAATCTCGTCCCTAGTGTATATACGACCATTTACTTCCTAAGAAGAAGCTGTGTTCTTTCACAAATGAAGCCCAGTTCATATCTTTCATTGTAAAGTTTTATGTATTGATGTTTTTAAAAACTATTTGAGCAGAAAATGCCTTCCTTTACATTTCCAGCCAGGACAGTGCATCTAGCTTCTGTTCCTCTCACAGAGTGCATCTCCAAGGGCACCACTGGATGGAAAATGCTAGCAGGTGCACATGCTTTTTTTTTTTTTTTTTTTGGATGGTGGTTTCTTTTTCTTTTTAAGTAGGTGTACAATGTGATCTGTTGTAGAAAACAAAAGGGGTGGGGGGAAAAGAAACTAAGCATCTTTTCTTTTTTTTAGATGGGCCACAAGCATCCTTCTTGCCTGTGCTTTTGGTTACTAGTTCAGCTTTTCTTCCAGGCGTTAGCAGTAGGTCATCAGAGTTGGTGATGTGTGTGAGATGCCTTACAGAGTCCCCCCCCCATCCACTGCACTTCAAACTCAAATAAAAATTGGAATAGTAAAGCCAGAAGAAATGTGCAAAATGAAATGGCCAAAACTGTTTTTTAAGCATCTGGTGCTAAAAAATTTATTGTGCAGATCAACTTTTACAATTCACCCCCTGTTTTTCTTTCCCTTTTGCTTCATACACAAAAGTTCATCATTTAGTTTATAAAGCATTATTTTAAAAAAACATTATTTTGAGGTGAGCCATCTTATTTTGATCATGGCACATGGAAAAGGTAGACCAAGGATTGATAACCTCACCAAAGATATTGGTATCCTGGTACAAAACCAAGGATTTATTTTATTAACTTTTCATACAATGCCAATGCCAAAAATACTTATAGATAGATGTTAAAGATATGTCTCTAATGCTACTGATTAAAAACAAACATAGCAGTAGTGAGAATGTGGAAAAATTAGAATTTTCTTACCTTGTTGATGGGAGTATAAAATGGCACACTATCTTTTGAAAACGGTTTGGTAGTTCTTCAAAATGCTAAGCAAAGAGCTACATGACCTTGTAATTCTATTCTTAGGTACAACCATACCTTGTCTTATTTCACGCCACATTATTGCCCTTCGCAGATACTGTGTTTTTTCAAACTGAAGGTATGTGGCAACCCTATGGCAAAAAAATCTATTGCTGCCATTTTTCTAATAGTATTTACTCACTTCATGTCTCTGTGCCACATTTTGGTAATTCATACAATATTTTAATTTTTTCAATTATTATTATATTTGTTACAGTGATCTGTGATCAGTGATTACAATTCACTGAAAGCTCAGATCATGGCTAACATTTTTTAGTAATGATATATTTTTAAATCAAAAATTTAGTATATAAAGTGTTTGTTATGATAAATGATCCATGTTATGAGAAATGATTTCCCAGAAATAAGGAAAAGCTATATGCATAGAAGTGGTAAACAATATGTGGAGTCTATTCATGAATTATTATTAATTATTATTATTATTATTATTTCCACAAATAATTAATTGATTAACACAATTAGATGCCTTGAGAGACAGTACAGTACATCTCTCATGATTTACTATTAGTTTTAATACTGGTAAAAAATAAAAAGGACTAACTGACATATCCAAGATTTCAACATTTACCTACTGATATTAACTATAATTTTAGTAAAATCTTTGAAAAATTGCAACATGAAATGATGAAATTATAGAAAAGTCCTAAACAGCATATTCACCAGCTGTCTTATTGGACAGTTTGCAGAAGTTTCAAGGATTTATATTTCAACCCACAAGGATTTTTTTTTTATGATTCATCAAGGGAAACCACATAGACTACTATTTCATTTTAATGTGGAAGTCATTTAACCATTTCATGTAAAATAACAAAATCATAATTAATTTTAGCTAATACTTATTGGCACTCAGCATGTGCCAGGTACTGTGCTAGATACCTTATCTTATTTTTAAAAAACTACTGGTACTTTATGGTCTCATTTTATTTTATTTTATTTTATTTTATTTTTATTTTTTTTTCATTTATTTATGATAGTCACACAGAGAGAGAGAGAGAGAGAGGCAGAGACATAGGCAGAGGGAGAAGCAGGCTCCATGCACCGGGAGCCTGACGTGGGATTCGATCCCGGGTCTCCAGGATCGTGCCCTGGGCCAAAGGCAGGCGCTAAACCGCTGCGCCACCCAGGGATCCCTATGGTCTCATTTTATTATCCCCATTTCAGGGATGAGAAGATTAACAAATTCATCCAAGATGAAAAACTAAATCCATAGAATGGCAGGGATTGCCTTCAGCCCTACTACAAAAAATTTGCTTGAGGAAAGGCACTAAAAATGCCTTACTCTTCTTTTAATGAAATAATGCTATATCAGATCCCCAAGGAGATTAAACTTAAAAGGAGAAAAATGAGAGTTGGTAAGACATAACTCTGTGCTACATACAGAGCTACTTGCTGTGTACTTACTGTCACTTCCCTGACCAGGGACTTCCAAATTCTCTTGTCAAGATCCATAGCATAAAATACAAATTATGTTTGATGCTATATAGTCATACACTTGCTCACACACACATATACTTTCTATTAACTGAAGCAAGTTTTAAACTGCAATACTTAGCCTTACTTAGATTATGCTTCCTGATAACATTACATTCTATTATATCTCATTAAGAAATGTTTGTCAAGCCTAACTTAAATCAACTTCATGATTTTATGGCCATAACTTGAAAAACTGCTCATGTGAAATTCAGAGGGCTTTGCATCTACTTTGAAAAGGACATTTGAGGGGTGCCTGAGTGGCTCAGTCTGTTAAGTGTCTGCCTTTGGCTCAGACCATGATCCCAGGGTCCTGGAATAGGGTTCCGGACTCTCTGCTCAGTGGGGAGCCTGATTCTACTTCTCCCTCTGCCACTCCCCCTGTCTGTGCTTTCTTTCTCTGTGTCAAATAAATACATAATTCTTTTTTAAAAAGAAAGGACATTTGGTAATATTCTTTCCTATTAATGATGCTTTTTCTTCTTGTCAGAAGTAAATGAATAAAGAGTGAAGTGTATGGAGTCTTTAGAAAATATTTTTAAATATTTTTAAAAGGTAAAATAAGAGACTTGGCTGTAATCTTTTTGCCTGGTGTCCAAGATATTATGTCAGAGGTCATACAAACAAAGCAAATGCATCCCAACCTAACACACAGATATGATGGTATCACTCTCCAGTTTAAAATCCTTCAATTTTTTTTCCCCTATAGCCTTTAAAATAATATTTAAACTCTGTTATGGAAACATGGGGCCCTTATGTTCTATTTTCTAGCTACATGCCTATCTTCATCCCCCTTATACCTTAACCACCATTCAACTAAATAACTACCAGCTCCTACAAGAGATCCCACATGCTATCTTTTCACATGCTCTTTCATCTCTGTGGAATGTTATCCTTCAAAACTCAGTTCAAATGCCATCTATCCAATGAAAATATCTTTAAATTCTCCCAATCTCTCTCTCCATACATATTTCATATGATATAATCATTTGTCTGAAATATTACCTTTTTAGGGTGCCTGGATGGCTCAGTCAGTTAGGTGGTCTGCCTTCTGTTCAGGTCATGATCCCAGGGTCTTGGGATGGAACCCCATGTCAGGTTCCCTGCTGGAGGAGAGTATGCTTCTCCTTCTCCCTCTGCCCCTCCCCCTGCTTGTGCTCCCTCTCTATATATCATTGTCTCTCAAATAAGTGAATAAAACCTTCAGAAAAAAAAATGAATATATTACCTTCTCAGCTTTAAATTTATAAAAGAAGGGCAGTAGATCATCTTTGACCTGGAATATCTTTTTGAAGGAAATATAATTCCAAAATTTAAATATCAACTAAATCTATGTATTTATAATGATAGAGTGAGGACTTCGTACGTCCATTTCTTTAGGTTTTTATATTTCATTACCATTTTAATTGGTGGGATGGAAAATATTCCAGTTCAATTTATATCTTTTCAGTCATGGCCTACCAACAGCAAGTAGAGAAATAAGAGCAACCACAATTCACAACTTGCCACAGAGACTTCTGTGTATGGATTCATTCATTATCAACTCTACCTTAACATACAGATGGACTGTTTGAAACTCAAGAGATCAATCAATCACCAAGGACCAGGATCTATTGAGCAAATTGCCTCTCAATAATTACCAAGAGGTGACTTTAGAAATAGGAGCATGCAAAAATAATCCTTTTATGATAATGCTTTTGTTTATGTGCTATAATGAATTTTGCTGCTGGCCTGCCTGCATGCCATTACCAGCTGGTTAAAAGCAGGTTCCATCACTCTGAGTGTTGGCTGTTTATTGCTCATAACCACCCCTTCTTGGTAGAATTTCCCTTGGTTGAACAGAAGCCACCTCACCGAGGATGTTATATTTCCATGTATGCTGATGCAGCCTGCAGCCAGCTAATAATTTACTGATTTGAGATTACAAAAGTTGCTTCCCTTTTCCCTAAGGCTGAATAATCTCTGTGGTGTAATTCATCCTCCAATGCTCCCAGAGACCGACCATGTCTTTACTTTGCTTCTTCCTCTAGCCAGTTCTTTTTTCAGGTTTTTATTTACATTCCAGTTAGTTAACATACAGTGTAGCATTTGTTTCAGGACCCCTATCCAGTGCTACTTCCCTTGTTGCTTGTGTCCTGAGAACATTCTCTTAATGAGTGACATGCACCCAAATTCTTAGGCTCTACTTCAGAGAAACCCAAATGAAGAAATGTTTCTGAGCAGTTACTGGATAAATAAATTGGTATGTTTTCCAATATTCCTGAAAAAATAGATTTCATTCTACTATAGTATGTATACTAAAAGATTTGTGTTGTGATTTTCTTTAATAAGATTTCCCTTTACATGTACAATATAACTCTATTTTTATGAAATGGTCTTTGGTCTACTATAAAGCTCCCCCATAGTATAAGTTAGTTGTCAGGGTAAAGGGAAACCAACTGCCCTTTCTAAAGGCCGTGTAACATCTTATAATCATCAAATAAATTAGATAGAGAAGTGAATATGTTTCCATTACATATATCTTTGTCCTCATGCTCATAATGACACAAGTTCCTAAAGTATAATTACCCACCAACTGCCCAGCACCATAAAAGGATGTAAGGTGTTCCTATTTAAAAACAAACAAACAAACAAACAAACAAACAAACAAAGACAGAGATATATCTCTGCTTTCAAAGAGCTTATGCAATTCTATGTCTTATATTTTGTTTTTTTTCTTATATTTTGTTTTTTAAAATGCTTTTTTGAAAACAATATTAATAAGAATAAATATCCAGTTACTATTCTAAACTTTATTTCTTTTAGTCGTAACCTCTGTCCTTTGGCTAAAAGATGAAATCAGAGCACACTTTTTCCTTTTTCACACTTGCTGCAATATACTACTCTTATAAGGTGTAATATTTGCAGAACACCCCCAGGAGTTTAGTGTGAACAGAACACTGGTGCAGGCTGCTTAAATTCTAGTAGCAAAATTGGCTCTTCAGTTTAAGGGACAAAGTTAGGCATACCCATCACACAGCCAAATTATGGTGTATTAATGATCTCTTTAGTCTCCAAGAGCCTTCTATACTGAAAATGGCACAATGTTGCTAAAAGACAACTATAAAACATAGAACTTTTTTTAAGACTTATTTATTTATATTAGAGAGAGTGGGTGTGAGCAGAGGGAGGGGTAGGGGAAGAGAGAAACTCCTCAAGTAGGCTTTCTGGTGAATGAGGAGCCCTACTGGTGTCTCACCCAGTAACTAGTCATTTAAGTTAACCACTGAAATGACTGAGCCACCCAGATGCTCCAAAATATAAAACTGTTTTATTTATTTTTAAAATATTTTTATTTATTTATTCATGAGACACACACACACAGAGAGAGAGAGAGAGAGGCAGAGGCACAGGCAGAGGGAGAAGCAGGCCCCATGCAGGGAGCCTGACGTAGGACTTGATCCCGGTCTCCAGGATCATGCCCTGGGCCAAAGGCAGGCACCAAAGCGTTGAGCCACCCGAGCTGCCCAAAACTGTTTTAAATTAACACAGATATTTAGGCAATTTATGATAATATTAATCCACAAATTAATTGTAGATTATACCTTCTGGATATTTATTTTATGAACTTAGATCAGGGAATCCCCATAGGCATCATACAAGAAACTGTTTTCTGAAATACTGGTGCTTCTGCATGTGAACATTCATCCATATCCTGGTAAAAGTTGAAGTTGCACAGGTGTTTTCATTTGTAAAGACTCAGAAGATAATACACTGTAGATTTCTGAATTACATTACATGCAAGTTTTACTTTTAAAAAGGCTCTAAGAAGATACTGAATGATAGATAATGATATATATGTTGAAATATTTAGTAAAAAGGTGTATTTTGAAATAAGTAAAGAAGATGAACTGAGTAGAGAACAGAAGGATGGCTAGGGTGATAGATGTGTAACAAAGCATATATAAGAAAATGTTAATTGCAGAATTTATGCAGTTATTATGAGGAGGTTCATATACAATTCTCTCAACTTTTTTTCTGTGCTTAAACATTTTTATAATAACATATTAGGGGAACTTTTTGTCTTAAGCAAATGGAAATTGTGTTATGTTCCAGTACATTGAGTTAAAATCTTCTTTTAAAAGCACAGATTTTACCTCTGAAAATTAAAGTTAATCATGTCAGAACACTGTCTTGGAATATTTGGAAAATGACTTCAACATTTTCTAACTAATCTATTCATTTCAGCTTTGAACCAGAATTAAATTGAATGACTTTTTAAAAGAGTAATTTGTATGGCCCTGGTAAAATATAACTTAAAAACAAAATGAGACATAAAAATAATTTTACATAGCTTTAACAAGTATATTTTTATAACAGGGCTGATATATTTACTCTGACATTTTTGTTTTTGTCTTTTATTATAGGATAAATAAAGTGAGTAATTACACTTATGACATTGAAGACTCATACTTTTCCAATGTGAGAGCAGAATATGTATACTTAAGATCTATGAGATTAATTAAAATTTCATAATCCTGAAAGTGAACTGGAAAAATATTAAACTAATGCTTCATTTTAATCAACTAAAGAAGTCCACTTATCTTCTAGATCTATCTACTGATTAGTCCTAGAAATATTAAACAAAATAATAGCAGGAAGCACCACTGGAGTTATAAATTTGGTTTCTAAATGCCATCACTCACTAAAAGCAACAAGAACGTCTTGGAGAAATGGGCTTTCAAGTTGTGGGTAGATAATATACATCATTAGTGAAGAGCATCTCGTCATACTATAAAGCAAAGTAGCTTTCATATCCCACGAGAGTCACATCCATGAGATCCAGGAAGCAGCTTGAGGAGACATCCACTATCCAAACATAAAATTATTTAGGCATTAATAGTGCTGATGACTACAATGAAGAGAAGCACACCTGATATCTTTACATACATGCATTTATGGTGATACTGAAACATTTAGTCAATAGAATAGACAACAACATGGATTAGAACAAAAAGAATTTTAGTGCCACTGTTATATAGTTCAAGGACTTAAAGAAAAATATTATCATAAGAGTCAACAGATGTGGGATCTCAGCAGAGATTAAAATTTAAAAATAAAATTTAGAACTTAAAAACATAATACCTGAAATGAAAATTTTATTAGCTTGGGGAGAAACAGATATTACCTCCCAAAGTCAATTCTTTAAGGTCAGTTTTGATGGATGATAGGACACCAATTCATTACTTAAGCAAACTGGTATATAAAATAGTAACTGATGAAAATAAAATGGTAAATAAAAAGAATTGAAGATTTATCATGCCTTTTTTTCTACAATAGTACCTCGGGGTAACCAAAAAAGTAATAAGGGGAAGTTTCTCTTTATAGAAGTTTTCTTTTTAATACATAAATTTAATACAAAAATAATAATACAATAGCTTGATATATCAATCTCCAATTAAAGAATGAATCTCAGAAGTTATTATCCTGGGTGCTATTATCAGTCTGGATTCAGCCAGGAAACAGAGTTAATTCAGCATTGTAGAAATAAGAGGCTTAATATAGGAATTCCTGCTTATATTAATGTAAACATAAGCAAGAAGAATAAAGGTCTAGAAGGTTGTATCCAGGGAATCGGAGAAACTATTATAAATTACATCAGCCTAAAAGCACTGATGTAGTAGGGGAAGTGGGAGCTTATGAAGACGTCCAAGAAATTGCTGCATGAAGTACAAGCTCAGGAGAGATCTGCGATGGTGCAATGTCTGGATACTATGATTACTAAGATCATTATGGAAATCTCCGTGTCCGGCTGCCAAAATTGCCATGAATGACTTTTGTTTTACCTTCATCTTCCAAATCATGCAGGAGTTTTTCTCATTTACAAACCTTATGAGGAATCATTCAGGGAATGGGGTTCTGGAAAATAAGGTTTCCAGCTTTCAAAAATGCAGTTATGCTTCCAAGTTAACAAGAGGCAATGCAAGACAGATGCTAATATCACAAAAAGAAAGAGAACTGGAAATCATTTTTGTTTTGTTTGAAAAAAAACACATTGCTGTCAATGAAATATTCTTCTCTTTAAAAAAAAATACCGAACAATCCCTTAGACTTTCACTTTGTATCATAACTCCTAGGAATAAATGTAATAGAAGGCATCCTAAAACTTTCCACTTAAATTTATAAAACATCTGGATGTGACCTCTTAGGCATGCATACTGTTGGCATGAGGGACCTCAGATTATAAGGAAGCCTCAAAAAACTATTAGGTCTTGGATGGCATTGAAAAGTCATTCTAGGGGGATCCCCGGGTGGCTCAGCGGGGGATCCCTGGCTGCCTCAGCAGTTTAGCGCCCTCCTTCGGCCCTGGACATGATCCTGGAGTCCCGGGATCGAGTCCGCATCAGGCTCCCTGCATGATACCTGCTTCTCCCTCTGCCTGTGTCTATGCCTTTCTCTCTCTCTCTGTGTGTGTGTCTCTCATGAATGAATAAATAAAATCTAAAAAAAAGAAAAGTCCTTCTAGAAAGATGTGTGTGACAGAACTATCCTATCAAATGACATATTGCTAAGAGTAGGGGTATTTCTGGAAGAATGCAAGCAGATCAAGTCTCTGCCTCTAGGACTGGTAGTAGAACCACCTGATGACCTACCTTCATTGTAGAGCCTAATGTTCTGGACCTTGTATCTTTCCCTACTGAATTAAAGCAGGACACTTTGCTGTGAAGTAGTTGTCATATGGCAGGACCTCATCACAAAGTTCACTGCTATTTGCCCTGTGGATGGTGGGATTATTTGATGTACATAAAGATAAGTCTTTGCAATGGTCAAGGTCAAGAGCAGTATATATGGTACTAAAGGAAGAACATGGTTCGCCCCCAAAGGGTAACACTTGGGTAATCAAAGATTCCTCAGTCCTAAGTAATGACCATACCACATGTTCAAACAAGCTCTTGATAAATTCACAGTTAAAATACTCTGGTGTAGGGACACCTGGGTGGCTCAGCGGTTAAGCATCTGACTTTGGCACAGGGTGTGATCCCACAGTCCCAGGATCAAGTTCCACATCAGGCTTCTTCCATGGAGCCTGCTTCTCCCTCTATGTTTCTGCCTCTGTGTGTGTGTGTGTGTTTCTCATGAATAAATAAATTAAATATTTAAAAAAATTATAAAACATCTCTGAGAAAAACTAAGTAAGACACAAATAACTAATGGAATACCATGTTCATAGGTTGGAAGATTAATATTGTTTGGACTCCAATTCCAATAAAAATTCCAAAGTATTTACTATAAAAGGACAAGCTGATACTAAAATTTATTTAAGAATGCAAAAGACCTAGTATAGTCAAAACATTCTTGAAAAAGGAAAACAAAGTTGGAGGGTTTATACTACTTTATTTCAAAATTTACCATAAAGCTACAATAATTAAGACAATGTAGTATTAACATAAGGATAGTCCTAGAAAACAATGGGACAGAAGAGAGGCCCTGACATAAATCAATCAGCAATCAAGTCTACAAAATGAAAACAGCAGTTCAAAGGAGAAAGAAAAGCCTTTGCAGGAAATGATGCTGGAACAAATGAATGAATCATTCATATTTAAATAGCGAACCTGGACCTCTACTTCAGCTTGGAACCAAAACTTAATTTGAAATAGTCATAGATCAAATGTAACAGCTAAAATTATAACACCTGTAGGAGAAAATGTAGGAGACTATCTTCACGAATTTGGAGTCGGCAAAGATTTTTTACACAGCTCTCAGGAAGCAATAACCATAAAAGCAAAACTTGATAAATTAGTCTTCTCCAAAGTGCTGCTAAGCAAAGCTACTGCTAAAAAATGAAATGGGAGATAATTC
This sequence comes from Canis lupus baileyi, assembly GCF_048164855.1. NCBI lineage: Eukaryota > Metazoa > Chordata > Mammalia > Carnivora > Canidae > Canis > Canis lupus. The sequence goes on along the minus strand of NC_132857.1, from coordinate 24,016,153 downwards.
TTTCAGTATACACATTTTATAAAATCTTTATAAATAGAGTTATATATAATATTATTTTCTATACCTAAAACTCTAAAAGACCTTTATATATCTGTAATATAAAAGCAATACCCATAAAAATATGGGCAAATGCTTGAACAGACACTTTTTCAAAAGAGATACACAAATATCCAATAAGCATTTGAAAAGTTGCTTAGTCTTATTAGTTATCAAAGACATAAATTAGAAGTATGATAATTTACCACTTTATACCCCCCAAAATGGCTACAATTATAAAGACTGACAAAACTAAATATGGTTTAGTGGATGGAACATGTAGAACAACTGGAAGTCTAATACATTTCTGACCAGAGGCTGAAATGACAAGTCACTTCAGAAAAACATTTGACAGTTTTTATAAAGTTAAATAGATACCTTCCCTTTAAAGAATAAATTAGGCTCCTAGATATTTGCCCAAGAAAAATTAAAACACACATCTATAAAAAATAACTTACACAACATAGTTATAGAGGTTATTTTCAGAAAGATTCCAATCTAAAAGCTACTCCAATGTCTTTAAAAGAATAGATAAATAAATTGTGTTATATGAACACCATTGAACATTGCTTAGCAAAAGCAAAACAAAGCACAACAAATGAAAAACTGCAATATGCATGAATCCTTTAAAAAGTTATGTTAAGGGAAGGAGGATGGATGTAAAGTTGTGCTTACTGTGTGATCCCATCTGTATGAAGTTCAAGGAGAGATGAGATTCACCAATGGTGACAAAAATCAAAACAGAGGTTGAAAATTGAGTGATCCATGAAAAAACTTTCTGAGGTGATGGAAGAATCAGGCAGGAAAATTTGCATTAGCTATCAAAATATAATAAAACTATGTTAAAGACTTTATTGGCATAGGAATAAACAAGTAAGCCAATGGAAAAACTAGAGAGCATTAGATTGTCTTTTTAAAAATTTTATGTGTATATATGTAGATTATAATGTCTATAAACATTGGCTAAAATCTCAAAAAGTTATCTTGCTGGAAATCCTTTTACCAAAGTGCAAGCTTTTGTGTTCTGATAATTCAGTGATCCCAAAGATGTCCAAGATCTCCCTTATGAACATATTTTTTAATTAATTTTTAAGTTTTCTTCAACAGTGGTTATCCAATGTTTTTGTTGTTTTGGCCTCACCTGTTTCCAACTCTGTATCCTATATGCCACCTTTGGTAGGCATTCTGGTTTACCTTGACTTTCTCGTCTTTCCACATTTTATAAAAACTGCCCTTCTCATCATGTTGGTCTTTCTGGTTCTACCAGGTGAGTATATGATAGGTCAATCTTCGTGTCTTAGGCTTATTTATCATTATCCTTAGACTGCCTCTGAAACATTTTGGATATTTGTTTTTGGACTCTCTGTCATTTCATTTCTCAATTTCACTTTTTTCCTCCAACCAATGCCCACATTTTTTGTTAATTCTCATTTCTAAAATAGCAAAATCACAAACTGAATTCCATTGGATTCCTCCTTGCATTAGTAAAATGTTGACAGCTATTGTTCCCTAATTCGAGGATTCCTAGTATTTCACCCACAGTTGACTCCTGCATCATCACTTCCTGGTCCCAATCTAGAATAAAACACACTATGCTTCCCTTTCTTTTAATGTTGAAAAAAATGCTTGCTCTAAAAAGTGATTATTTTACTCCAAATCTCTCCTTCACTAATCACTTTTTGGATTATTGAATTCCATCATAATCATTAAATAATATATTTTTTCACTTTCCTGAAGCAGTTTTCAGCTTAAACTCATTAGCCTGATCACATGCTTCCTGGTACGTAACTGTTACGGCATTTGTGTAATTTAAACTAGGAATATTCATATAGTGAATTGGTAATAATTCTTGTACTTGGTGAATTGTGTTCTTATGGCAGGTTCTTTTATATTTCCCCTCACAGGAAATATTTTTTTTCCATTTACCCACGTTAATTATAGCATACTTCACTTAGAAATATTGCCAATCAGGGGCACCTGGTTGACTTAGTCAGTTGAGCGACTGGCTCTTGATTTCAGCTCAAGTCAGGATCTCATGACTGAGTGAGTGAGTGGTGAGACTGAGCCCCCGGCCACTGCATGCTCAGCAGTGGGATTCTTTCCCTCTGTTCTCTCTCTCTATCTCTCTCTCTCTCTCTCTCCCTCTCAAAATTACTAAAATAAATATTTTTTAAAATATCTCCAATCAGGGATCCCTGGGTGGCACGGTGGTTTGGCGCCTGCCTTTGGCCCAGGGCGGGATCCTGGAGACCCAGGATCGAATCCCACGTCGCACTCCTGGTGCATGGAGCCTGCTTCTCCCTCTGCCTGTGTCTCTGCCTCTCTCTCTCTCTCTGTGACTATCCTAAAGAAATAAAAAAAAATATGTCCAATCATAACACAACATTATGGGATGTTGGAAGTAGAAGTATGTTTACAATTTATTTTTTCTAATTTTTAAAAAAGATTTTATTTATTTATTCATGACACATACACACACACACACACAGAGGGAGAGACATAGACAGAGGGAGAAGCAGGCTCCATGCAGGGAGCCTGAAGTGGGACTTGGTCCTGGGACTCTGGGATCACACCCTGGGCCGAAGGCAGATACTCAACCGCTGAGCCAACCAGGCATCCCATGTTTACAATTTAATTGAAAGCCTCTGTTTTTAAAAATAAAGAACTAGATGCAAAGCTCTGCTACAACTGTCTTTCTACTGTAATGTTACAAGACCTTTGCCCATTGACAACTGTATTCATTGTAATTTTCAAGTGTACAATTCAGTTATATTTAATGAATTCACAGAGTTTTATAACCATCATCACTATCTGTTTTCAGAAGATTTTCATCATTCCAAAAAGGAAGCTCAATATTTATCAGGTTACTCCCTATTTCCTGTCTCTCCAGACCCTGTTAATTACTAATCTAATTTTCATCTCTATTAAGTTACCTGGTCTGGATATTTTATATAAGTGGAATCCCACAATATGTGGCTTTTTGTAATTGACTTCCTTCACTTCGAATGTTTTTAAGGTCAACTCATACTATAACATGTGTCATTCCTTTATATAGCTGAATAATATTCCACTCTATGGATATATCATATTTTGTTTATCCATTCTTCAGTTGATGGATATTTGAGGTCTTTCTACTTGTTAGCCCTTTTGAATACTGCTTCTGTGAACATGTGTATATAAGTTTTTGTGTCTAAGTATTTTCAGTACTCTTGGGAGAATATACCTGGGAGTGGAATCCCTGTGTTAAACAGTAACACAATGCATCACCTCATGAGGAACTGCCAAACTGTTCTCCAAAGTGGCTGTATCACCTGATAACACCTCCAAATTATTCCAGTTTTAAGGGCCTCTGGGTTTCAGACAGAAGCACTGAATCAGATGTCTTTACAATCTTCCATGTAAGTAAATCGCACAACTCAAGGATTATTACCTCTTCCCTTCCCACTTAGTAAGAGCAGGGACACTCTATCATAGTCTTTGTATATCTGAGCCTAGTGTTCTTTCATTTCCTTTAACTTCCCCCATAGTTTTCAATTCTAAACTTTTCCTACTATGATTCTAATCTTTAGCATCATAACCTTGGTGCAACATTGATTGGCTTGGAGCCCTTCCTGTAGAGGCTCCCCTTATCCCTATATCCCTAAGTTGTACCAAAGATGAAACATTCCTTCATGAATCTCTGTGAGAGTTAAACACTGAGGCTTGAGCCCCCTGAGCTGTCCCAAATGGCATGTGTATTGCCAGCCATAAATATAGACGTTAAACTGATTTATGGACTTAGCTTCAAATTCAAAGTGAAAATAACATGAGAGGTGAGGGAAGAGAGGGTGAAAATTATCAATCTCTTTCCTTAAATTTAGTTTATACTATTTAGGTAATTACTTAAAATAACAATAAGGTAAGAGAGAATTACCTAACATTGAAAAGGTATCTCTACCCCAGTATTTTAAAAGACTAGTAATTTGAACACTTTTTCACAGTATTTCTGTTCTTTTTTTTTAACTGTAGTTCATGGCATCATAAGTTTTATAGAAGCTAAATATATCAAGCCTTTGGCCAGCTTTCTCACCCACACACTACCTAGAATTTTTTTCTGATTTTCAATGATTCAAGTAATAGTATTCTATCATTTCCAATTGGGAGTAATTTTAGACTTTGGTGTTTCGAGAGGGCATAATTTATTGTGTTTGATATTCAGTTGGATATTTGTTTAAATTTTACACTAAAATCACATATTTGTACCTGTTTTATTCCTTCCTCTTAGGGAATATTTAGCCATGATTTAATTTTTTTTTTCTTTACTCACATATTTCAAGATTTTCTCAGGTGTTTTAAGATTTGAGGAGCAGAGATCCCTGGGTGGCGCAGCGATTTGGCGCCTGCCTTTGGTCCAGGGTGCAATCCCGGAGACCCGGGATCGAATCCCACGTTGGGCTCCCAGTGCATGGAGCCTACTTCTCCCTCTGCCTGTGTCTCTGCCTCTCTGTGTGTGTGTGTGTGTGTGACTATTATAAATAAACAAAAATAAAAAAAAAAGATTTGAGGTTCAAAGAACAAAATGAGAAGAAAATAAATACTTTTGACTCCCAGTGACATGGAAATGTTACAGAGTGGCTCCCCAAGGAAGGTCAGCCATGGCATGTACTGAGCCCAGTGGTCCAGACCTGCCTCACAGAGCTACCACCATGCTTACAGGTTAGTTTCAAATCCAAGGATCCGTTTTTCTGGGGGTGATTTGGAGGATTAGATAAGAGGGGAAACTTTCAACTACAATTTTGTAAAATACTCAAGGAAATTAAGAAAGAAAATTATCCATGAGTATCCAAGTTGTGTTCACTCCCTGTATGTTTTGCTCTTTTACTTTCACTTTATTTTTCACCATGCATAGACTATGGTGCCGTCCAGATACTTATAGATTGGGGAGGAGGGACTGGTATTTTTTAAATTGAAAACCATGTACGTATTAACCTTTAGGGACCTGTCACCTCTTTGCTGCACTGAGGATTTACATGCTGATCTCCTGAAGTGAGACTCTATTAGATTCCACAAATCTCATGAGTCTGATTTCTGTGTTTCCCAGTTTTCTGCTGAGTGGTTCATGCCAGAATAAAGGTAGTAGAAAACAAGAAGGAAACAAAACAAAACAAAAATCAAAATTATCCACTTAGGAATATTATTTGGAGAGAACAAAGAGCATTAATTAATTTGCCAGTCTCTTAAGATGATGATGGCCGTATGATACTAGGGAAGAGTCTTAGCGAACTGTAATTTCTAGAAAAAGTGAACATAGTTTAATAATTTCTTTATTTTTACAACATAGTCTGAGATTAAACACTTATGTCTTATTTTGAATGCATTATGAGTATATTTAACTCTTGAAATAAATTTGTATATATAATATATAAGTAATATATATATATATGTTTTATACATAGATGTGTATATGGGAAAGTGCCATAATTAATTTAGCAGAATCAGAATAAAGGTGTAATCTCATCACCGTCTATTTTCTGAAAAGGTATATGTGTTTCAGATCAGGGTGATATCTTTCCCCACCAGCTGCTATGCGGTCCCCTTCTCAGTAACCTGGGTAGTTCGTGATTAAATGCTTGCTCTAGGCGGCGAGCAGGCAGCGGAGCCGGGAGCTGGAGGCGTGGCCGCTCGGCCGAACCGCCCGTCCAGGCGCTGCGGGCGGCCGCGGGCAGGTGCTGCTGGAGGGCGGGCTGGGGAGCGCGAGCAGAGCCGCCGCTGCTGCGGGACGTCGCCGGGCCCTGTTCCCGCCCGAGCAAGCCGCGGCAAGCCGGGGGCGCAGGGGGCGCAGGGGGCGCAGGGGGCGCGCCGTCCGCTCCCGCTCGTCCTCCTGCTGTGCGGCGCGTCCTCGCTGACCGCCCGGGAGCCGCGGCGCCGCCTGCGGGAGAGGCTGCGGGACGTGCGCGGCCGCCGGGGGCGCGGGCTGGTCGGGGCGCTGGGGGCCGAGGCCGGCGGAGGACGCGGCGGCGCCCGGCTCGCGGCCCCTGGAGGCGCTGCTGCGCGCGGTGTTCGGCCGCCAGGCGGGTCCCCGTGCAGGCGGCCGCCTACTGCCCCGGCCACCCGGCCTCCAGCCTGGCCGTCCCCGGGCCGCCTGCGGGGCGCTGCAAGCCGCCGGCCCGCGCGACCAGCAGCGGGACCCTGGGCGAGACCAGGCCTCCCCGCACTGCTGGCGTGCTTTTCCTGGGGTCCCTGGAGCTCGGGGAAGGATCCAGATGCCACCTTCCCCAGTGACCCAGCTCAGGATCACCTCCAGGGTCCTGGGGAGGAGCTGTCACTGACAGCCATATGTCCCAGCGGAGACTGTGGGACCCCGGGAAGGGGTCGAGAGCCTGTGATGGACTTGTCCATACTCCTGCTGAGCCCGCTGGAGCCCCCAGATGAAGGCTGGGCTCCCGGGCCACCCGCACTCTAACCTGCACACTGGGGACTGGCTCTTGCTCACCGAGCTCCCTTGCCTCTATGTTGGCCTCGGAATGGTGGTCACTACACTAAGGCCCCACCTGTCAGAGGCTGCTGCACTGAACAGCTGGGGAAACTTGTTTTCCTGGAACCTGCCCCCCGCCTCATATTTGCTCACTTTCTGATCACAGTGAGGTTATTTGGTCTTTCTGGACCTCGGTCTTTCTACAGCATTGGGACAGATGGCTGTCTACTTGGAGGCTTTGTGGTGCTGTGGCAGCCCATGGTGTGTTGGCATGAGCATCCATCATGTCAAGTGCAGCTGGAAAGAACTCTGGATCAGCTGTCATCAGATCAGGAATGGGTGGGGAGCTTAGACCTGTCATTGAACCTTTGGGGCTTCTGTTTCTTAAACACTCCAGGGACTATGAGCCCAGGGGCTCTCAACCCAGGGCCAGACTGCCGCTCCAGGTAGCACTGGAAGCTTGTGTATGCATGTGTGAGTTTGAAAGTGTAAGTGTGTGTGTGTGTGTGTGTGTGTGTGTTGGGAGGAGGGTTACTGTGACTGTGAGGTGCCCCTGGAACTTAGTGAGCTTCTCACAACGTACAGGACAGACTCCAACAGCAAAGACTTATTCCACCCTAATTGCCCATCAAGGCACCTTTGAGAAACTCTGGATGAGCCCATCTAGTCTCTCTGAAATTCTAGGAAGTCCCCCTCCCCCACCCCAGCAGAGAGGGTTGGGCTTCCTGAGATCTTGGCTGCCAGAGGAAGCTGGAATAAAGACTGCACTGCTGCCCTGGGGACCTATTGGGTCAAAGCCAAGACATCCACATGCTCTGCCTGACCACAAATGTTGGAGAGGATGCGGAGAAAAGGGAACCCTCTTACACTGTTGGTGGGAATGTGGACTGGTGCAGCCACTCTGGAAACTGTGTGGAGGTTCCTCAAAGAGTGAAAAATAGACCTGCCCTATGACCCAGCAATTGCACTGCTGGGGACTTACCCCAAATACAGATGCAATGAAACGCCGGGACACCTGCACCCCGATGTTTCTAGCAGCAATGTCCACAATAGCCAAACTGTGGAAGGAGCCTCGGTGTCCAACGAAAGATGAGTGGATAAAGAAGATGTGGTTTATGTATACAATGGAATATTCCTCAGCCATTAGAAATGACAAATACCCACCATTTGCTTCAACGTGGATGGAACTGGAGGGTATTATGCTGAGTGAAGTAAGTCAGTCGGAGAAGGACAAACATTATATGGTCTCATTCATTTGGGGAATATAAATAAAAGTGAAAGGGAATAGAAGGGAAGGGAGAAGAAATGGGTAGGAAATATCAGAAAGGGAGACAGAACATAAAGACCCCTAACTCTGGGAAAGAACTAGGGGTGGTGGAGGGGGAGGAGGGTGGGGAGTGGGGGTGAATGGGTGATGGGCACTGAGGGGGTCACTTGACGGGACAAGCACTGGGTGTTATTCTGTATGTTGGCAAATTGAACACCAATAAAAATAAATTTATTATTAAAAAAATAAGAATGTAGGACTTAATCTCAGGCCCTCGTCCAAGGTCAAAGCAGACCCAACCCAGAAGTGCCAAGTTCCTGAATCCTTTTTTTCTCTGTTTATGAGTCAGACAGGGTCGATGATATTCCCTGAAAAACCAGAAAAGCCATCTGTTCACTCATAGAATGAACTCTGCATTACCTCCCTTGCCTTCCTCTCCTGCCCCTGGAGAAATGCGGTCTTTGGAATGGCAAGAGCAGCTCTTGATTTTCCCTGGTAGGAAGCACTGTCTAAAGGAAGTAGCTAGATTCATTCATTCATGCATGATTTGCTCAGTGGACATGCAGTTGGGCTACTATATGCCCAGGATTCCACAAGGTGCTGCATACCTTTCAGTAGTTACGTTGGCTTTCATCTCTGATACCAGAATGTGGAATTGGAAACCTGTGGCTGAGGGCCTGTGTGATATCAAGGAGGGTCCCTACTGGCTCCGTGCTTCAATTTATTCTTCATAATATGCAGCCTGGTTCTATCCTTTCTCTGCCTGGTGGGGATAGTGTGAAGGCAGGCAGGGTGACATCTTATTTGGGGTTGGTTAGTAGCAGGTGTCATTTTAATAATGCAAGGCTGTCTTACCAATAGGTAGACCTGGCTGACCTCCTACGATGAATGAACTTAAACAATTACCACTGATTTTGTTTTAAAATGGGGAGACTGGTATTTTTGAAGCTGCTATATTTTTCTATTCCTCTGTTAATTTCTTTGTAATCATTGGGTTGGATTCTTATTATTTGGTGGGGAAGGGAGCTTTTATTAAGGTAGGAAATTATATAAGGCAGAAGTCACAAGGCACAGTCTCTGCTGTGTTTAAAATCCTTTTGTATTTGTTGCCAATATTTGAAGCTTGAGAGATTGCATGTTAAAAAAGCTGGTTTTCTGGGTGGAGGATGGGGCATGCCATTAAGTCTGGTTTGCTGTAATCCTCCTGCCCTGGAACGCTCCTCCCACCCATCTAATCCACCCCACCACTGTACTTCACTCATCTATGCCACCTGCCTGGTCCTGGTGGACATTTGAGTTTACAAACCTGTGGCATAAAGGGTGGTATACATATTTTTCATTACTTTCAGTTTCTCTGGTGACTAGTCGAAGAGAGAAGGTCTTTACTGAGATTTGTGTTCTGCTTCCCAACTGGGAAACATGGGACTGACATACTTTGGGACCCAGGTTGGCTTTTTCGACACGTGGCGAAGATAAGCATGAATTTTAGGAATAATCTAGTTGGTATTTTTTAGCAGACAGAAGAGTTAGGTGCTGGAAGGGATGACCTTGGTGGTAGGTCTCTTCCCCAAGGACTCTCAGAAGGCATGAAGATTGGGGTGGGCCAGGCAAGTGCCTCCAGTCAAGTCACAGTCAGGGCTGGTGCATATTAATCCTTCTAACATGGCAGTAGTTGTGCTGCTTCTGACTTGGATCAATAATTCCTGTATGTAATAAAACCGAACAGTACATCATTGCTGTCAAATAAAAAAAAAATGCTTGTTATAAAATGAAACAAAGGAATGTGTGCCCAGTATAATATGAATATTTTTATGTCTAAAAATGTTCTGAATATAAAAATATTGGGTATTCGGTACATTTCCATATCCCTTCATTATAAAACGAGTAAGTCCATCAGATCTGAATTTAGTAATGAACTTTACATCATGTTACTCTACCATCAAATATCATTCACTCTGCTGTCTTTTGAAATGAGATATAATACTGAAAATACAGGTGCTCCCGGGAAGGACTCTGTCCTAGGATGGTAAAAGTCTTCCAAACAAGTTTGTCAAGAGCAACACTATTTCAGTATTCAGTATCAATTAATATTGCTAATTTTTAAATCTCTCCCATCATATTCCCCAAATCCATAATTGCCAGATTCTGTGAAAGCATCAATTCTTATGTTCAATACTGAACAATACCAAAGCAGATTCTAAGAATTTTTAAATAACAGTCACAATATTACTACATTCAAAAAGATGTATAAAGCATGTACTTTAGAACATCCACTTTGCTAAAAGGAAAAAAAAAATCCAGTTTTGCATTCTGTCTATATATCATAAGTGAGTGTTACTCATAAAGGATTTGAACTCCCTCAGCATATGTGTCCACTTCCGCCATTAAAGTGAATTCAGGTGCCGGGCATGACTGTCCCCAGACAGGCTTTTTTGAAATAACTGATGGCTGTGGTCTTATTGCCCCATTGAACTATATCTGGATACACTCTTGTTGCTTTGACAAGAGTTTCATACAACTCCACAGTCTGTAGAACACGTGGGATGTATCTCATAGTTTCTTTTATTAATGTAAACTATTTTCACTTTCTCCAGTGACAAATTGCTCCAAATTAGGTTTTTTACACCTATTATGACTGAACTGATGAGAAATTCATCTGTAGACCACAGCTGTGTATTGCAAGCATTATAAACCCTTGTGGCAAGGAGGTGATTGTTACATTGCCAAGATCAAGCAGAAGAGAATTGTTTATTTTGGAGGGAGGCAGAAATCTTCGTTTTCAAATTTTTCAAAATTTAAAAGATTATTTGTTAAGATCCAAAATGGCCATTTTAAGAGCTATCTAACAGCAACTTGTTTTAATATATTATGAGAGAGTGAAAATTTGTGCAGAGCCACTACATTCAAAAAGAAAAAGAAAATCTACTATTTTATTACTATTTAAGTATCCATTGAATGTTAGAAATATGGCAAGCATTGTATGTGGCAGAAGCAATATCTGGTGAACATACCATTTACATGACATGGAGAAGATAGATCTCTGTGAGAGGACAGGAATGTGATCCATGCATGCACTGAGTCCATATTTCCTAAGTGTATTTACACACACGTTTGTAATTATTCTCACCTGGTATACTTAATACTGTCTGGTGATTTGCCATGGATGACAACTGCCCTCCCTTAAAATCTACCAAAGGGACATAATGGCCTGACTTTTGAAAAGTTGCTGACAAGGAACAAAAACATATTTAAAAATTCAGTACTAACAGCAAATAGGAGCTTTATAGTAACACTTGGAAAACACTGAGAAATCACAAATAAATTCCAGAAAATTGAAAGAAACTTATGCTCTACTTTTCTTGGGCCATTAATGCATGAGAACGGAATAGATTTGAATACTCTTCACTTTAAAAAAGAACATGACTGGTTACTATTGATAAGTATTGTCATAAAATATAGGGTAAAATCAATGCCTAACTTTCAGAAATTGCAGACACCTCCAAATTTTCACATGTCAAGAATACCATTATCCACAATGTCTAAAGTATAGTACAATAAAAAAACCAATGTCCATGAAATTATCGTCACAATGCAACAATGTTGTGTTCACTGAATAAATATTCACTATAACAAGATTTCAAAAAAAAAGACTTCATTCTTTAATTTTTGGTATAGGCATGTGACTGTCAGTTTGCTATTGTATTCCTATGTGAAATAGAAGATTTATAGTAAAATATATTTGACATTTCCCTTAGTCATAGTCAATGATAATTTTAATCAAGATTGCGACAATAAACAATTATTTACCTTTGTCAACATAAATATGCAAAGAATACTAATTCTCATAATGTTCATGTTTCTTTTATCTTTTTAAAGATTTTATGTATTTATTTATGACAGAGAGAGAGAGACAGACAGACAGACAGACAGACAGAAAGACAGAGAGGCAGAGAGGCAGAGGGAGAAGCAGGTTCCATGCAGGGAGCTGGACGTGGGACTCGATCCTGGGTCTCCAGGATCACACCCTGGTGGTGCTAAACCACTGGGCCACCGGGGCTGCTCTGTTTGTTCTATCTTATTTGAACATTGGACAGCATTTGATATGAAATGTGTCACACTCATTTTCTTTCATTTTATTTGAAAATTTAAAAACTCTTTATTAAATTGGTCATAGAATTTCTCAATGCAACAACAATTTATTGAATCTATCTCATAACTTGAAATTATTTTTTCATAAATTAGTACACCCAAAATTTTTAAGATCCATCTTAATGTACTACAAAACATGGAAAACAATTATTGGATCATTAACCTTGTAACAGACATAATAATGATTTAGTAAAATGTGTAGGTTTTTTCTTTCACTAAATGACCATTTCAAAAGGAATATTTTCAAAGAAAATTATTAGTTTAAAAATTAGTCTAATGATTTTGGTCAAAATATAACACAGACAGGAAAATGAGACTTCTAAATTAAAAGAACAATTTTGTCGAGATAACTTTTTTTAGACCAGAATATGAAATTGTTTTTTAGATTGTGATTCCAAATCATGAAGAATCAGACCAAAGAAAGTGAAATAAATTCTTCAAGAATGTCAGACCTGCTTCAGATCTTTTTAGAATAAAATGGATATAAACAAACCAACAAAACACCATATTCTTTAAAGACAGTTGCACAGGCTTTCTTTATAAATAAGAAGAAAGAAGAAACCATTTCCTACATATGTTCCAAATAGTACATAGTACCAAATGCTCAGTAAGTATTCCTTGAATAACAAACCAGCACAAGTACCACCTGTTAAAAATAAGCATCTAAGATAAAAAATAAATTTCAATTAGTTACGTTGAAAAAAATTTTAGAGGGCGCCTTGTGGTGGTTCTCTATAAGAGGTATGCGTGATTAGACCTCAGTGACAAAAGGAAAACGTTCTAGGCTAGAAAAGTTTCAAATAAGGCAAAAATTTTCCCCTCTTAAAGATGTATAAATCAAATTCTTAGGATATTTTTAAATCATACTAATAGGAAAGCCTTGGACAAGTTATTGAAATGTATCAAAATTCATGTTTTTCTGCCAACTGAATATTTATTAACACTTATATAACAGTTATGAAGATGTATTCATATGAGCATATGCAAATGAAAACCACTTGAGATCAATAACTATAGTATAAAAAGTTTATGAACATGGACTTTAGCTGACATAATTTTCTTTTTTTCTGATATAATTTTCGATTGGAAATGATCTCATAAAAATCAAAGATGTGACATTGCATACACTGTGATGTTGAAGTCTGAGCTGACTGGGGAGTTTCTTCCTGCCTGTTGCTGAGCCTGCAAGTGAGCTCGCTCAGGGATGACACAGCTGTCTGCATGTGCCTACTGTTTTATCTCAAAACTTGTAGTGACAGGTGTGTCTTGTCACACTCTCTGGTGACCATTACAGGCCTGCCTTGTTTATCATTTCAAGATGAGCTCCGATGTGTGTGACCCTGACAGTACAGAATATAATCAAATGCCTTTGAACCGAGGAAGAGGAATTTATTGCTTGTTAACACATTTTACAGTTTATAGGGTCATTAGCCCCTTAGCTTCCGAGATTTTTTTTCAAGCTTGGCTTTGAATCTATAAATTCAACGGATTTCTATCACAGAATTGACAAGAAATGTGATATTTAGTGTAGCCTTTTATAAAATCCTTACCTCATATATAACGTATAACAATAAAAAAGAGTTAATAAGATGCTTTTCCTTTTCTTATCCATCTCAGAGGGGAATAATATAGCAAAGTTGTGTAACAAACAGTGAATTTTCTATATTGGAGTAGAAGATGTCTTAAACGTCATTAGTTTTATTTTTTATAAATTTATTTTTTATTGGTGTTCAATTTGCCAACATATAGAATAACACCCGGTGCTCATCCCGTCAAGTGTCCCCCTCAGTGCCCGCCACCCAGTCACCCCCACCCCCTGCCCACCCCCCTTCCACCACCCCTAGTTCGTTTCCCAGAGTTAGGAGTCTTTATGTTCTGTCTCCCTTTCTGATACTTCCCACTCATTTTTCTCCTTTCCCCTTTATTCCCTGTCACTATTTTTTATATTCCCCAAATGAATGAGACCATATAATGTTTGTCCTTCTCCGCTTGACTTACTTCACTCAGCATAATACCCTCCGGTTCCATCCACGTCGAAGCAAATGGTGGGTATTTGTCGTTTCTAATGGCTGAGGAATATTCCATTTACCCCAAAGATACAGATGCAATGAAACGCGGGGACACCTGCACCCCGATGTTTCTAGCAGCAGTGTCCACAGTAGCCAAACTGTGGAAGGAGCCTCGGTGCATGGAAAGATGAGTGGATAAAGAAGATGTGGTTTATGTAGAAAACGTCATCGATTTTTTTTTTCAATTTTTATTTATTTATGATAGTCACAGAGAGAGAGAGAGAGAGAGGCAGAGACACAGGCAGAGGGAGAAGCAGGCTCCATGCACCGGGAGCCCGACGTGGGATTCGATCCCGTGTCTCCAGGATCGCGCCCTGGGCCAAAGGCAGGCGCCAAACCGCTGCGCCACCCAGGGATCCCAACGTCATCGATCTTAAATAACTGCACGACAGGGGCCGGGAGGGAGGCGAGGCCGAGCGGGGGAGGCGGGCCGCGGGGCCGCGGGGAGGCCGGGGCGGCGAGCAGGACGCGGCGCCCGGGAAGGAGAGAAGGCGGCTTCTGCGCGGGGCGGGGGCGCGCCCGGCCCGGGGACCGCGATGCCCAGCTCCAGCCGCGTGCAGCCGCAGCAGGCGGGGACCGAAGCCGCCCCCGCGGCCCGAGCCCTGGGCCCCGGCCGCCTGCTGGGGGGCGGCGCTGCCGGGGGCGCCGGCCTGGCCGCTGCGGGCGGCCTCCGCCAGCAGAGGGGCCTGGGGACGGAGACGGAGCGCCCCCGGCAGGCGCCGCGCGGGACCCCCGGCCGAGCCCGGCGTCCCCCTCTCCCCGCGCTCGTCGTGCTCCGGACGGGCGTGGAGCCGCTGCAACCCGCTGCGAGGCCGAGGAGGAGGAGCAAGCGGAGGGGCGGGGGAGGAAGGGCGCACGGTGGTGGAGACGGCCGTGGAGTGGCGCCCGGGCAGCCGCAGGTCGGCCGCCTCTTCGGCCGGGAGCTCCGGGGCGGCCGCGCCCGGGGCCTGGGGGGCTTCCAAGGCCGGGCCCCGAGCGGCAGGCGGCGCCTTCTAGAGGACCCGGGCCGCCGAGCCCCAGCCCGGCCGGCAGCCGGGACCCGCGGCACAGCACCTCCCCCTGGACGGGCAGCCGCCGCGAGTGGCCTGGGCCGGGCGGCTGGGTCTGGCTGCGAGGTCTCTGGGGAACGAGACTCATGGAAGAAAGCAACAGCAGCCGAGAGAAGTGCCTGGAAGTGCTTTACGGAAACGACCACATACCTGCTGCTTCTCAGGCTTGTGCATGTCGACCCGGGGGTGACGAGCTCCAGGGTGTGCTGCTCCACCGGGTAACGTCACAGCTCTTCCTAGACACCCCAGGGTCCAAAGCAGCGAAACAAACTTCAAAACTCTTTCTTCAGTGGAAGACTTCTGGAAGTTCACCGAAGGTGCCTCATGGGATGGGCTGTACTGGAAGACACGGCCCCGCAACAGGACCGAAGCCGACAACCGACGTTTTGTCTCTATGAGAACCTCCTGTTAGGCTTCCACGGATCCGGCAACTCAGAGTCAGAAATGGATCCTGCTCTATCCCCCCGGACTGAAGAGATGAGATTAAAGAGTGCTATGATGTCTACTCTGTCACAAAAAGGTGACTTTTTGTCACCTCCACAAAAGCACTCCTACATCCGCAAGACCAGGCGCGAGCAAACTGTTTCTACGGAGCTTCGGGATTCTCCCACCTGGAGGCGCTGCCGGATGACAGCGAGGAATTGCAGCGCTTTGAGGCTGTGTCTGCCAAGGGCCAAGAGGCCCTGGTGTCCAGGGCTTCCCTGAGGCCACAATCGAGGATTTCCACAGCACGTTCGTGGGCCTGATGGAGCGGGTGGAGAAGCAGACCTCTGTAGCTGACCTGCTGGCCTCCTTCCACGGCCACAGCACCTCGGACTACCTGGTGGTGTACCTGCGGCTGCTCACCTCCGGCTCCCTGCAGTGCCAGAGCAAGTTCTTCAGCACTTCCTGGAGGGCGGGCGGACAGTCCAGGAGTTCTGTCAGCAGGAGGTGGAGCCCATGTGCAAGGAGAGCGACCACATTCACTCCACCGCACTGGCCCAGGCCCTGAGCGTCTCCGTCCAGGTGGAGCACATGGACCGCGCGAGGGCGGCACCACCAACCCGCACACCTTCCCCGAGGGCTCTGAGCCCAAGGTGTACCTTCTCTGCCGGCCTGGGCACTACCATATCCTCTACAAACAGGGCTGGCCCCGGCCTCCCGCTGCCCTGTCTGCCCTCCCCTCTGCCAGGCGCTAGACATGTGCAGAAGTTTTTTGTGGTTATAAATGGTCATATTTCACTCCCTCCTCCACCTTCCCCCCCACGCAACCTTCCACATTTTATTAAAGGAGATGCTGGTGGTGAAAATAAAGTAGTGAAGTGTCAGTAGTGAAGACCGGGCTCCTTTTGGTCTAAGAAACAGAACTGCGGAAGTGTCCGTGCCCTGTAGCCATGTGCCCTGGCTTCTCCATCCCTTCATTCATTCATCCTCTAAACTCTTAACCAAGGAGAAGATGCTTTAAGTGAGTCTTCAGTGCTTATAGTTAAGACCATGCAGACCATGGCCAAAGTGACCTTTGGTTTCTCAGATTTTCTCTACTTTTTACTGCCTTCAGCTTCTGCATACGTATTTTTCAAAAGACTAAATTGTTGACTATATGGCCAACAAGAAAGTAGCTACAGGGCCTCTGGAGATTTCTTTGAAGATTCCTGGATCCTGTTTTCCTAGATCCAGTGACATCGTTCACTAGGTTGTTATCGGGTACTATTCTGGAACAGAAATTCTCATTTTACTAGCGTTTATGAATACATTTTTGTTCAGAGTACAGGTATTTAAAGTGTATACTAAACTTGTGAGCCAGTTTCCTGTCTGGTTTAAAACCTGGCGTCTCAAATGTGTGTTTATGATTTTGAATATGTATTGTCCATTGTGCAGATCTGTGGGGGTTTTGGTGTCCTTTTGTAACCATACTTAAAACATCTTGTGTATGAAGGGAAGCTAGTCAATACTTTTAGAAATACTGTAACTATTATAAAGAAATAAGAGTGTGCAGCCCAGGTGGCTCAGCGGTTTAGCACCGCCTTCAGCCCAGGGTGTGTTCCTGGAGACCCGGGATTGAGGCCCATGTCCAGCTCCCTGCATGGAGCCTGCTTCTCCCTCTGCCTATGTCTCTGCCTCTCTCTTTCTCTCTGTGTCTCTCATGAATAAATAAATAAAATCTTAAAACAATAAATAACTGCATTACAATTTCAAATGCATTCTATAAACTCCTATCAATACATCATAAGCTTATCTATAAAAATACTATAGTAAATGAATTAAAGAAACAAAACATTATTTTTAAACACTATGGAAATTTCACTTGTTTACTTTCAAAAAAATTATTTATTTATTAATGACAGAGACACACACACCGAGAGAGAGAGAGAGAGAGAGAGAGAGAGAAGCAGAGACAGAGGCAGGCAGAGAAGCAGGCTCCATGTAGGGAGCCTGACGAGGACCTCGATCCCGGGTCTCCAGGATTACACCCTAGGCTGAAGGCAGCGCTAAACCACTGAGCCACCTGGGCTGCCCACTTGTTCACTTTTTATTTATTAATAGTTTTTCTAGAATATGGAGAAACTTAAATTTAAAACAATTGCTATTTGGCAAAAGTGTATATATTTTAACTTAATATTTGGGATTTAAATTAATAATTGATTACAAGATAAATTTTGTTTGTTTTTAAAGATTTTATTTATATATTCATGAGAGAAACAAAGAAGAGAGGCAGAGACACAGGCAGAGGGAAAAGCAGGCTCTCTGGGGGGAGTCCTATCAGGACTTGATCCCAGGACTCTGGAGTCACTCCCTGAGCCAAAGGCAGGTGTTCAAACACTGAGCTATGAGTTGCCCCAGAAGATAAAAATTTTTAAGCAAAATGATTGAAAATATTCCTGAATTCTAACAAAAAGAAAGAAGGAAAATAAGTTATAGTGATTCGATACCTTTAAATGGAATTGAAATCAATTGGAATTAAATTATGTGATACATATTTCTTAATCATAACAATGGACTCCTGTACTAGACAGGAGGTAGTTTATCTTATATTTAGTAAGAAGGAAAACCACATTAGTTCTACCACAGTGAGAAGATATTCATTAAAATAGCTATTTAACACTAAAAAGCCACTTCAAGAGTATGCTGACCCTCTCCCATTCAATTATCATCTTCCATTAGAACACAGGATGAACCTCAAAGATGCAAAATAGGATAAAGTCTATGTACCTGGCAAGTTTCTTAGTTATAAACGACAGAAACCAACTCTGCCTAACTGGAGTCATTGGGATCATTGAAAAGATATCAGGTAACTCACGAATTTATTGACTTGTTGGCAACTCAGCTAAGAAACAGAGGGAGGCTGGGTCAGGGAGAACACAAGCACAGCCAGATGCTGCCCCCGATGCAGCCGCCTCCAGGTCATCTCCACTGAGTCCTTCACCGGTTTCCTCAAACAAGAGCCATCACCTTCCACGTGAAAACTCTCCCACTAAAATCATGCTGTGGGACTCCAACAGCAGTTCTTCTTAGTCCATGAGTCTGAGTTCAGCCTCATATTAGTCCTAATAATTCAGCAGCTGCTGAATTTCATTGTGTTGAGCGGGTCTTCTCCTCAGACTCCAAACTATTTACACTTTCCCCCTGCTGTTTGGGATGCCCCTGTACCCAGGATACCCTCTTCTTCAATGTGTCCCTTGGTGTAACCCCACTTCACAACCCTTCTGCTGAGGGGATTCCATCTACTTTCACAGCTAAGACTCTCTCTCTCTCTTGCCTCCAAGTCTCTAACTCCACCAGCCTCTGAATTCCAGATCCTCACTGCTCTTTCCTTTCTGTCCACTTCAGCATTCACATTCAACATGTTTCGAGGTCAATTTATCATGTTGCTCGATCTTTCTTTTTTCCTTTCTTCTTCCGTGCACTTTCTCTGTAGGCAAGTCCAGCTTCTGCACCCCCCAAGACCTACCTAAACATGAGGCATTTTCAGTTTCTCCATCTCTTTCACCTTACAGGTTCAGATGGTGGCTACAGGGGTTAATTATTATTGTCTCTTCCCTCATTATTCCAGTAGCAGAACTACCCCTGTGCTGTTTCTTTTTTAAATTTTTTTTTTATTTATTCATGATAGCCAGAGAGAGAGAGAGAGAGAGAGAGAGAGAGAGGCAGAGACATAGGCAGAGGGAGAAGCAGGCTCCATGCACTGGGAGCCCGACGTGGGACTCGATCCCAGGTCTCCAGGATCGTGCCCTGGGCCAAAGGCAGGCGCTAAACCGCTGCACCACCCAGGGATCCCCCCTGTGCTGTTTCAACTCTTCAGGCAAGCGCTGACTCTGACTGGAGTGACACATTGAAGAACGGCCACCTCCCACAATGAAGAAATTGGAGTCTTTCCCCACAGAGGTTCACAAGGAAGCTACAGGAAGAAGATTCCTTTCCTTTTTGATTGTAAAGTGGTGGAAACATGAGGCCAGAAGATTCTACAGGCATGTCCCGGTGCCCTATGCCCCACACCCGCCAGTCTACAGTAATAGAAAATAAGGCTGTTGGGTTAGAAGGGAGGGATCAGAGATGGAGAGCAATTGACAGAGCTGGTGTCCCTGCTTCCAGGTGCACTCCTTTCCTACCCATGGTTTAGTTACTGAGATATTATTTCTCTCCTTTTATACTTAGTCAGGATGCCACTACTAGATGAATTTTCCCACCCCTATATTAATTATGTCACAGCTTACTCGGCATCATTCTCCATTACCTGCAGCATAAAGACCTCACTGTGACAGTCAGTCCTACATGATCTGGACCTAACATTTCCCATCTCATCTCCTGCAAGTCTTTCCTCTCCTCTCTTATGTTATAAACTCTGGCCTTTTTTTCATTTGTTATCTCATTGGCCCATTACATTTCTACCCAGCTGAATAGCACAGATTACCTCTTCTCCTGCAGTGAATTAAGCACTGAACAGTGGATCTGCAAGTCCCATGTTGGAGTCTAAATTCCATTTTCTCTGTGTGGAGTCATCGCTCTGCAAGTCTGTTATTTCTCATTTGTGAAATGATACAGTATCTTAGCTTCACTTAAAAAAAAGATTTTCTTTATTTATTTGTGAGAGAACGAGAGAGAGAGAGAGGCAGAGACACAGGCAGAGGTAGAAGCATGCTCCATGCAGGGAGCCTGACATGGGACTTGATCTGGGGTCTCCAGGATCATGCCCTGGGCTGAAGGCAGACACTAAACCTGAGCCACCCAGGTTAACTTTAAATGAGATGTGTTACAATATCTTTGAAGGAATTTTATGCCCATGTAATTTTATTCAGGAGATTCTATTTAACTGGCTGTTGATTTTACTTAATCTGCTGAGTAGCAAGAAAATTATATGGAGACCTTTCATAATATCTGAGATTCACAGAAGCCAAAGAGTGCTTGGTATATTCAATGGGCCAATATAGATATTCAAGTCCTGCATCAGGCTGAGTTGTGCCCCCTTAGCAGTCATCTGAGAGTTTGCTTGTAAAACCAAAGCCACACGGGTGTTTTCCGCTCAGAGGAAACTGGAAAGCAGAGCAGCTGATACCTGGGACTCTGCATTAAATTTGGTCCCACTAGTGATGTCCTGGAAGTCTTGTCCACCCCCCTAGAATCATGGGAGCTTCCTGGCTTTGCTGGACAATCAGGTCCACGTGACCATGAACAACTGTTCAACGTGGACTCTGCAAAATACTCCTCCCTCCGAGGCTCACTCTTTTGAGGCTCTCTTCGACAACTTTACAGTAACTGGTTCTCCTCTACTCCAGGGGAGAAAAGTGGTCCATCTGAAATTTTAAGTTTGAGTTTAGATGAAAATTTTTCATTGTAAATTTCATTGCTCTTCTCCCTCAAATACTCGGCAGAGAAATGACTGCGGGCAAATGGATTGAAACAGATCTTTCATTTCAACACTCCTTACGTTTTTGTGGAAAACTGTTACATATTCTTAGGTAAAGTTGCCAAAGGCTCTGACAAAAATTTTACCACCTCTCGTCTAAGGAAAACGTCTTGCCTATTAAAAAGAACTGTGTCAATTTTTAGCAAACTTATGAAGGCAAATATATTGGAAAACAAAAGGAGTTTTGTCTTTTGTGGGGGTCGATGAACAGAAAAAAGTTTTCAGAGTTAATGACTCAGGCTGAGGATCTCTGAGTCCTGTAGGCTTTGCTTCCACGTGGTAGCAATTGTATTTAAACAATGAAATTGCTTTATAGTATAAGCAAACTATAAACTATAGTTTATAGTATAAGCAAAGGAATTGGGAGTCATAGGGTCTCCCAAGGCTTGGAATCATCCACATAACCCCAGGGAGTCACTTGCAGTGAATGGGGCTCTGCTTAATTATCATCAAAATTGTGATTTGAGAATCATCATAGTGAATTCTGAGGTGGAATTCTAAGGTGTCGCCTAGTTTGATACTGTTTGTCTTTCTGCTGCTTTTGCATCTCATGTTGCAGAAGTCTAGCCTTAGGCTCACAAAGAACACAAGTACTGGCAGAAGGAAATGCTTTGGCAAAGGTTTAGTGGTTTCAGAAATCAGGTCTAGCAACCTGTCATGTGGAATCTTCAAACGTGTCTGTTAGCAAAACTGTGGTATTTTGAAATCACTTGTTGGTTAAATTGGAATCACCCTGAGACAGAAAAGTTCTGGCCAGAGATTGAAGCTCCACTGCTATAAAGGGTCAGTAAGTCAAAGATCTCTATTATTTAGTAGTATTATTACTACTTATGTGCTTTAATTCAACATTTTGACAAATATGTACAGGGCCATTTTCTCTGATCTATCAAGAATTGTCTAACAGGAAATGAACTTCTACTCCTTATCTGGACTCCTTTTAAAGGAAATGCACCCCCAATCTGCTCTTCTCCATTCTGTTCATACATAGCAGGAAGAGTTCACAAGTTGCTTAGTTACCTCTGCTCCATGTAATTAATGCAAGATGTTTATAGCTCAGACGTATCCCTCAGTAGACGTATTTTATGTGGTCTACATTTTTTTATTTTGGCAGTATTGGTATAACAACTTTCTGACCAACATTTGTTTTAAATGAGCAGGTTATATAGTTACAGTTTTACAAGTTTGCATTTCAAATTGAATAAGCTTATATAATTTAAATGGTCACAAGTTTTTCCTACCATTAATACATTCCTATGAATAACACATTTAACCCCTTGTCAATAAACTGGGCTGGTTTCCTATATTTACAGTCACCAGAAAATGAGATTGTGGGATAAATTTATCCTTGTCAGATGCTTGATTTGACTGAGGTTGTGGAGCAAGGAAGGCTTAACTGAGTTAAATTTGGAGAGCTGAGTAAATGATTCATAAAGCATACCTTTAATTACAAATTCTAGCACGATGGTTTTCTATCACACAGAAGTCTTCTATTTGTTTTCCTAACATATAGAAATAATCATTGATAAAACATTGAACTTTCTTCTCATTCATTTATGTACACAGCCTAATAATAGTTAATGTCTTCATGAACTTAACTTATATGATCAACAGATTATAATGATTCGTACCACAAGTTTTGAGGGCCTAATATGTATAGACTTTGTGTGAGGCAGTAGTAATATGGGAAAACTTGATTCTTGTCTCATGGAATCAAAGAATGAATCTCACGGGCACAGGAAAGTGAGCAAAGGAATAGAAATTTATTAAGTAAAGATACAGAGAAAGCTCTCAGAAGTGAGAGGGGTCCCGAAAGGGTTGCCACTGTGGGCTTGTAGGGTTGGTCTTTTATTGAGAGCCTAATCAGGGAACCTAAATCCTTTTAACATATCTATTATCACCATTGAGTAAGGACTAGTATAACATCTTTAATGACTTACTTCCTTTCTAGAGTATGATGATTTTTTCTTGGTCACAAGGAGCTGTGATAACAAGACCCCACCTCTGGCACTTGGGGCAGGGTGGTCTGGCTTATTTAACTCTGGTTTACTTTTATCTACATATTTTTGGGATTTTTGTGAGGTTGAGTCCGGAGGCCCCTACTTAGCCCTGCTGGCCCCATTTGTCTCTAATTCAGTAGATATATATGAATAAATTCTAAATAGTCAAGGATGTTATATTTCAGGAATGTTTAATCATGATTCAATGCGATAAATGTCCTATTATAGGTATATACAAGTTACTACAGAAGAACAGAGATAGTGGAGAAGTGGGTTGAATTTCTGTTGTGGTCTAGGCATTGTACAATCATTTTACATACAAAATCTTATTTAATTTTCACAATATATCTGAGGCTTGTAGAAATAGAGCTGGTAGAAGTCCTGGACTTGGCCACGATTACATAGCTAGAAATGGTGGGGTGAGGATTTCAAGCCAAATTTATCTGATTTCAGACCTCTGTTCTCCCAACCATTGCAAGTTGCCTTATTCTCCCTAAGAAATGAGAGGATAGGAACTGAGGAGAGTCAGAAAAAGATTGAGAAATGGTATGACATTTGGAATGAGAAAATATGCATAAGGCTCACAGGTCTTGTCATTGGGACTGTCTTTTGGGGATAAAGAATTACCACAAGGAAGTTTCAGGAACAAGGTGAACATGTTCAAGAACTGGCAAGCATTTCAGAACAGTTGAAGCTTGAGGAGAAAAACAGAGATTGGCAAGATTTGGTGACATAGAGGTTGAGAAAAAAGCCACAAATTGTTTTCAGTATCAAGCCAAAGAGTTCTGATTTCATTAAAAAGTTAAAGAAGATAATGAATGCTTTGGGATGAGCAATAACAGACCAGATAGCATTTCTACAGGGGATCTTCCTGGTGGCAGTGTGGAGAAGGCAAAGGGATTGAAGTTGCTGAGGTAGAAACTAATTTGTAGTGTTTCAGCCAAGAAATAATGATCACTTGAGTCAAAGATTAACAAAGGTATGCACAGGGAAGGATTGTTGCTATTTTTTTAAAAGATTTTATTTATTTATTCATGAGAAACACAGAGAGAGGAAGAGACCTAGGCAGAGGGAGAAGTAGGCTCCCTACAGGGAGCCCAATGTGGCACTAAATTCCAGGACCCCGGGATCCTGCACTGAGTTGAAGGCAGATGCTCAGGCACTGAGCCACCCAGGCATCCTGATGCTAAAGATTTTAAGGATATAAATATCACAGGCCTTGGATTTGCACATATAAAATGAAGTGGGTTTAAAATTTGCAGAGTAACTCAAAATGGATGAAAGATCTAACTGTGAGACAAGATTCCATCAAAATCCTAGAGGAGAACACAGGCAACACCCTTTTAGAACTTGGCCACAGTAACTTCTTGCAAGATACATCCACGAAGGCAAAAGAAACCAAAGCAAAAATGAACTATTGGGACTTCATCAAGGTAAGAAGCTTTTGCACAGCAAAGGATACAGTCAACAAGACTCAAAGACAACCTACAGAATGGGAGAAGACATTTGCAAAGGACGTATCAGATAAAGTGTTAGTTTCCAAGATCTATAAAGAACTTATTAAACTGAACACCAAAGAAACAAACAATCCAATCATGAAATGGGCAAAAGACATGAACAGAAATCTCACAGAGGAAGACATAGACATGGCCAACATGCACATGAGAAAATGCTCTGCATCACTTGCCATCAGGGAACTACAAATCAAAACCACAATGAGATCCCACCTCACACCATTGAGAATCGGGAAAAATAACAAGGCAGGAAACCACAAATGTGGGAGAGGATGTGGAGAAAGGGGAACCCTCTTGCACTGTTGGTAGGAATGTGAACTGGTGCAGCCACTCTGGAAAACTGTGTGGAGGTTCCTCAAAGAGTTAAAAATAGACCTACCCTACGACCCAGCAATTGCACTGCTGAGGATTTACCCCAAAGATTCAGATGCAATGAAACACCGGGACAGGGCAGCCCGGGTGGCTCAGTGGTTTAGCCCTGCCTTCAGCCCAGGACATGACCCTGGAGACCCGGGATCGAGTTCCACGTCGGGCTCCCTGCATGGAGCCGCTTCTCCCTCTGCCTGTATCTCTGCCTCTCTCTTTTTCTCTGTGTTTCTCATGAATAAATAAATTAAAAAAAAAGAAACACTGGGACACGTGCACCCTGATGTTTCTAGCAGCGATGTCCACAATACCCAAACTGTGGAATGAGCCTCAGTGTCTATCGAAAGATGAATGGATAAAGAAGATGTGGTTTATGTATACAATGGAATATTACTCAGCCATCAGAAAGGACAAATACCCACCATTTGCTTCAACGTGGATGGTACTGGAGGGTATTATGCTGAGTGAAATAAGTCAATCGGAGGACAAGCATTATATGATCTCATTCATTTGGGGAAAATAAAAATAGTGAAAGGGAATAAAGGGGAAAGGAGAAAAAATGAGTGGGAAATGTCAGAAAGGGAGACAGAACATGAAAGACTCCTAACTCTGGGAAATGAATTGCGGGTGGTGGAAGGGGAGGTGGGCAGAGGTGGGGGTGACTGGGTGGCGGGCACTGAGTTGGGCACTGATGGGATGAGCACTGGGTATTATTCTATATGTTGGCAAATTGAACACAAATAAAAAATAAATTTATTTAAAAAATTAAAATAAAAAATAAATGAAAATGGCCAAAAAAATAAATAAAAATAAAATGCTTACCCTGTCATAATATAGCTTATAAAAATATTAAGCTACTTTTTAATAAAATTTATAGCATATCTTAAAAAATAAAATAAAATAAACTTTGCAGAGTGTCCTATCCCTGTCACCTTTTTGTTTGTTCCTTTTTAGTTACTTGATAAATTCTGGCCTCTGCTTTTCAAGCAGTAGTTGAAGGGAAGAATTACCTATGAAAATGGCCTGAAAAATCAAATGTAGTTGTTGTAATTTTAGTCTAAAATAGGAATAAAGGGGAAAGGAGAAAAAATAAGTGGGAAATGTCAGAAAGGGAGACAGAACATGAAAGACTCCTAACTCTGGGATATGAACTAGGGGTAGTGGAAGGGGAGGTGGGCGGGGTGGGGGTGACTAGGTGACGGGCACTGAGGTGTGCACTTGATGGGATGAGACTGGGTGTTATTCTATATGTTGACAAATTGAACACCAATAAAAAATAAATTAATAATAATAATAATAAAATAAAATAGGGATTGCAAGTCATTGCAGATAGAATACAAGCAAATTCAATTTGATCTCTGTCTTTAAATCTGGACGAACCAGAAACTCACTTTATAAGTAGAAAGAAGTACTCCTAAACTGCCTTTTGTGTCCTGCGGCAACCTACCTCTTTCTATATGTGGGTACTATCAGGCATAGAGTGTAAAAGAATATCACACATGCACAAAAATATGCATAGAACCATAAGGTCTACCTCATATGGAAGAAACACATAATCCAACTTGTTTCTTCTTTCATCCTTCCTTTAAAACATGACTCCTTCACTTCCATCTGGAGCATTTTATGAAGCAACTTCCTAGAATGTGCAGAAGGTCAGATCAAGTTTTCCTAAATCTGTGGGCTGCTTGGAGAGAATTTCAGTAAGTAAAGGCAATAAATTAAATTCAAAATGGAATTGAAGTTGATAGATAAAAACATAAAGTTTTCAGCATATGCAGGGTGGCAACAGTATGAAATGAACAGCTAAGCTGTGAACAAATGCCCAGTTGTTTCTAAATACATTATTTAGATTTATGTTTTGCTTTCTATTTGTCAAGTGTTGAGATAACTGTGAAAACCACTGCAGCCCCCAAACATTTTGGAAATGTAATTTCAGTAGGAAAGTTAAAATCTAGGTATGACCATTATTAGCCTACAGGCACAGTCATTAGCTACAATGATATCAGTAATATTCACTTTTATGGGCATCACTGGGTTAATTGTGTAGACACGGCATTTTATTCACATTGCAGTAGTATGTGGATGGAAGTCCCAAGATTCATACCCTTTAAAAATTATCATTAATCTGGGGGAATGCAGTCTTCCCAATTATCTTCTACAATTATACACTACTACTAGTGTTTTGACTGACTTGTACAGAAATTATCTTTTGCAATTCACGAATGGCAGGAGAGATCATGGGTGTTTCCTACATTTCTAACATTGTAGATTTAACTTTATGCCACCATAGATACAGAGTTGAAATTTCATGGCAATCTTGAGTCAAAATATCTATTACTTTCTTCCTATCTTTTCCTACTTAAAGATGCATTTGCCTCTAAGTGAATGTTAATATCTCACAGGTAAAATAATGGACTATGATGCAACACATCTTATTTTCTTCATGTGTTTGTTCTGATATATACCTTCCAGAAGACAGAATTTAAGTAAGTCTAATTATGTTTTTTTATCATTTTGCACCTTTAAAATGTCACTGAACACACCTGTCATTGCCACCTCCAGCTAAATGACAGCATCCAGCCCTTTGGAAACATATGTGAGCTTATGCTGAAAAGCTTATTCCGAGCTCAGAGAAACCATGGAGTATTAAAAATATATTGTACTTCACATGCTTATAAAAGTCATATCCACTTCTAGAGACCACTGGTTTCACTTTTCTTTTTTTTAAATATTATTTATTTATTTACTCATAGAGACACAGAGAGAATGAGAGGCAGAGACACAGGCAGAGGTAGAAGCAGGCTCCATGCAGAGAGCCCGACGTGGGACTCGATCCAGGGTCTCCAGGATCACGCCCTGGGCTGCAGGAGACACTAAACCACTGTACCACCGGAGCTGCCCTGGTTTCACTTTTCCTCCCATTTGATATTATCTCACATCTGTGGAAATATGAGTGGAAGATCACCTCACTTGGCAATAGAAAATTGTGGAACTCTTTATGGAATATTCAACATGAAAATCAAATAATTGGTCTTAGGGGAAACTCCAAATAGAATAGGAGTTCCTGGGAGGATATGAGCTAAAGGAACCATTTTAAAGATACTGCACATATTTCTCTTTGTGAAATGGGGTTGGCACCTAATAATGAAAATGGCACCATCTACATTTCTCTGTAAATAAGTTTGAAATTCTATATTTACAATAAATACAGTATCTTTAACATTTTGTCCCTTCTTTAAGCTCCAAAATATAGTCATAGTTCCTTGTGAATCACTGATGGAAAAGAAGATTCTCTATATCCCCTAAGGTATTAATGTAGATATATATACAAAGTAAGGGAAAAATAGCCTTTCATGTGCAACTACACTCACTGTCATTCCAATGTGTCCACAGTCTGCAGGGAAATGTACCTATATAATAAGGGAGCACGGTCTGGACAAGAGGTTTTGGTTCAGGTTCTCTGGAAGGTGGAATATATCCTACTGATTACTTTTGACCAGTATCTTCCCCTGACCTACAATCTGTATTTCTTTTTATGATCAGAACTGTTTTAAGATTTAAATGTATTCTTTTTTTTAATTTATTTTTTATTGGTGTTCAATTTACTAACATACAGAATAACCCCCAGTGCCTGTCACCCATTCACTCCCACCCCCCCCGCCCTCCTCCCCTTCTACCACCCCTAGTTCGTTTCCCAGAGTTAGCAGTCTTTACGTTCTGTCTCCCTTTCTGATATTTCCCACACATTTCTTCTCTCTTCCCTTATATTCCCTTTCACTATTATTTATATTCCCCAAATGAATGAGAACATATAATGTTTGTCCTTCTCCGACTGACTTACTTCACTCAGCATAATACCCTCCAGTTCCATCCACGTTGAAGCAAATGGTGGGTATTTGTCATTTCTAATAGCTGAGTAATATTCCATTGTATACATAAACCACATCTTCTTTATCCATTCATCTTTCGTTGGACACCGAGGCTCCTTCCACAGTTTGGCTATCGTGGCCATTGCTGCTATAAACATCGGGGTGCAGGTGTCCCGGCGTTTCATTGCATTTGTATCTTTGGGGTAAATCCCCAACAGTGCAATTGCTGGGTCGTAGGGCAGGTATATTTTTAACTGTTTGAGGAACCTCCACACAGTTTTCCAGAGTGGCTGCACCAGTTCACATTCCCACCAACAGTGTATGAGGGTTCCCTTTTCTCCGCATCCTCTCCAACATGAGGAAGACACAAAGAGATGGAAAAATATTCCATGCTCATGGATCGGCAGAATTAATATTGTGAAAATGTCAATGTTACCCAGGGCAATATACACGTTTAATGCAATCCCTATCAAAATACCATGGACTTTCTTCAGAGAGTTAGAACAAATTATTTTAAGATTTGTGTGGAATCAGAAAAGACCCCGAATAGCCAGGGGAATTTTAAAAAAGAAAACCATATCTGGGGGCATCACAATGCCAGATTTCAGGTTGTACTACAAAGCTGTGGTCATCAAGACAGTGTGGTACTGGCACAAAAACAGACACATAGATCAGTGGAACAGAATAGAGAATCCAGAAGTGGACCCTGAACTTTATGGTCAACTAATATTCGATAAAGGAGGAAAGACTATCCATTGGAAGAAAGACAGTCTCTTCAATAAATGGTGCTTGGAAAATTGGACATCCACATGCAGAAGAATGAAAATGTATTCTTTAAAAAAATAAATGTATTCTTTAGATATTGCTAAGTAAGAAAGAAGTTGTATTTACCCAAAACAGGAATTCTAACATTTCTTCTGTGCTTAGCACCAATTTTTTCAGTAGTACCAATTTCTGGCTAAGAAGGGAAAATGTGCATGCATGTGCCCGCGCGTGCGTGTGTGTGTGTTAATTTTCACCAGCCCTCCACAAGATGTTTGCAAGTAGAATCACACTTGAATCGACTTGAAATGTAACTAAATTTGGTTGTATCCAGACCTCATGAAATGAAATGTAATGTCATTGCTACACAAAAG
This sequence comes from Canis lupus baileyi, assembly GCF_048164855.1. NCBI lineage: Eukaryota > Metazoa > Chordata > Mammalia > Carnivora > Canidae > Canis > Canis lupus. The sequence goes on along the minus strand of NC_132857.1, from coordinate 23,986,366 downwards.
TAGTAGGTGAGGAAAGGGCAATTCTGGGATGCCTGAGTGGATCAGCAGTTGAACATCTGCCTTTGGCTCTGGGCATAATCCTAGAGACCTAGGGTTGAATCCTAAGTCAGGCTCCCCACATGGAGCTTTCTTCTCCCTCTGCCTGTGTCTCTGCCTCTGTGTGTGTGTGTGTGTGTGTCTCATGAATAAATAATTAAAAATGTTTTAAAAAAGGAAAGGACAATTCTAGCCAGGGCAAAGGTCTATGGTGTGGGACAGTTTGGGCAGGGGACTCCCATTCCCACAGATGAGGTCCAGGGCTGCAAAGGGTCAGTGGAGGAAAAGAGGGGTAAGTGACAGAGACCCTATACTCCCCATGCTGAGTGATGTGGTCAAAACTTTATGAGTCTGTCCATTCCCAAAGAGAGAATGTATGAGAGTAAGGGCCTATGAAAAATGGCCACACCTCTATGGGACCAGGGCAAGGCAGTCTTCCTTCCCTTGAACAAAGAGGTAAGGAAAGTGAAGAGTAACGCTTTCTCTGAGCTTCCTTTCCCACCAACCAACAATATAGCCCTTCCTCCTAGCTTCTTCTTCTGCTGTTAAAACGTGGCTACTTTAAAAAAAAATTTAAATAGGCAAATATTCATATTATACTATAATATCAAGCAAGGTGACCTTCTTCAAAACGTGTTGTCAATCACAGATACTGTCTGGGTTTAAGTTTACTACATTAAATGCAAATTAGTCTTAAAAGTACCAGCATTCTAATTTAGTAAACTTTTTCTATTTAGTAGTAGATTGCTAAGGAGTATTTTCAATATGGATATTATGGATAAAACAGGCAAAGCTTTGGGAGTAGATCTGAAATCTTAGAGCAGAGGAACATACTTCTGAGCTGAATACAATCTATAGGTATTCTTGTTTTTTGCTGCCATGCTATATACAGTAGAACTTAAGCTTATACACCAAAGCAGTCTCAAAACACCTTTGAAAGGAGAACCTTAAAAGAAAGAAAGAAAGAAAGAAAGAAAGAAAGAAAGAAAGAAAGAAAGAAAGAAAGAAAGAAAGAAAGGAGAACCTTGCAGTTGCCTGCAGGCATTTATTTAGCCATTTTACGTGCTTAAAAAAATCTACACAATGTCTTTGAAGGACTATGAATGGGTGGTAAGCCCTCCAGCCACTTAACACTGAATACCAGCCATATTTAGGACAAAGTCTTTGTATTTTTGTATCAATAGTTAGGAGGACTTCAACAGGCAAATCTGAGGGGACACAATTCAGCCCATAGCAGCTATCATGAAGTGAATGGATATGGAGCAGAGTTGGGTTGAAATCCGAAAGAACAGTTACAAAGGCAGTGAGCAAAGCAAATGAGAACTCTTGTGAATGGATCTTGGATCTTGGTATTTGGACAAAGTAGCATAGAAATGTAAGTGGATTTGAGAGATGTTGCAGAATGCAAATTTGCAAAAATTGGTGATTGTTTGAATAGATGGGTCAGGGAGAAGGACGAGCCAAGGATGTTCCTCTATGCTCCCAGAATAGATCACTGTGAATATTGGCACTATTTACAATATGAAGAATTGAGGAACAGTCTGAAGATGATTTCTCTTTTGAAAGTGATGATTTTAAATGTCTGAAGACTATCCAGGTGAATGTGACCAGGAAAATCAGGTTAAAATTTTAGCCAGAAACCACAGAGTTATATACTTAGCTTGTTTATTTCCTGTATTTCTTCCTTATAATAAGCATGTATAGTCCCTATCTTTCTTCCCTAAAATTAGCATGTAGGTTATATAATTGTTTTAATGAGTGTTGTGTTAGCTGCATACCACAGGTTGTGATATTCAACAAATTCACACAGAGCACCCACAAGAGGGCCTAAGGATGAGGGGAAGTCTGCAATATTAAATGGGTTTGTAATGGAATCTCAGAGAGAAGGAGAAATTTTAGGGAAGACTTGAAGATGGCGAGGTAATTCACCAAAGGTATTTCTTGAAGATTTCTAGGCAAAAGGAAGAGTAGAGCCTAAGTTTTAAGGAATCAGGAATGCATGCCTGATTCATTCTAGGACCAACAGAGAGGCTGGAGGCTGAGTGAGCAATGGAGAGTATCCAGATAGGAAACTGGAAATGTGTTAGAGGTGACTGGGAGAGCCTTAGAGACCATCCTACAGCTTTTCTTCTGAATGAAGTGGGAAGGCACTACAGCATTTTAACAAGAGGTGACATATTCCAGCTTGCCACAGAAGGGGTCAAGTCAGCTGCAATAGTTGAAAATAGACACAGTGGGTCATGGCAAACCTGTTAGAAGGAAATGTGCAGAAGATGGCTTATGCCAGGGCAACTACAGCGCAGGTGGCTAGAAGTGGTTTTTTTCTGAGATGTCATTTTTAAAGATAGAGTCCTCAGGATTTCCTCACAAACTGGGTGTAGGTTTAAAAGCCAGAGGAGACAAGAATGACTCTGAGTCTTTTGGCCTGAGACACTATAGACAGGGAAACTTATGGCTGGAGCAACTCTAGCAGGGGGAAATTAGGTGCTCACTTTTAGCCACATTGTGTTTGAGATGTTTATTAATCATTCACGTGTTTATGCTGAGTGGGCAGTTGAATGAAGTATATGGTTTCAGGATAAAGATCTGGAGATTTAAAATTAAAATCTGTGAAATTAATTTGTATTGTGGTCAGAGAATGTCATCTTTGTTTTATTGATATTTGAGGATTACTGACATACTCGTTTTATTTTCTAGTATGTGATCATTTTGAAAATGTCCCATTCATGCTAGGGAAGAATGCATATCCTTTATTGGGTGTTCACCTTGATATCTTTACCAATTTTTAACCTACTTGAATTGTGAATAAAATAAATGGGTGCAAGGAGAGGCTAATGACAATTAGAATATTTAATCTTGGATGAGCCAGAGTAAGTGTTAGAAAAATAAATATACTAGTGTTTTGTTTTATTTTGTTTTTTGATCCATATTTGGTGTGTATCTCTTTGCACTCCCTTATTTCCAGTTTCCAGTTTTAGGTTGCTTTGAACATCTCTCCAATAAGAAAAATATATCAGATTTTTTTTTATTTTTTTTTTATTTTTTTATTTTTTTATTTTTTTAAATTTATTTTTTATTGGTGTTCAATTTACTAACATACAGAATAACCCCCAGTGCCTGTCACCCATTCACTCCCACCCCCCGCCCTCCTCCCCTTCTACCACCCCTAGTTCGTTTCCCAGAGTTAGCAGTCTTTACGTTCTGTCTCCCTTTCTGATATTTCCCACACATTTCTTCCCCCTTCCCTTATATTCCCTTTCACTATTATTTATATTCCCCAAATGAATGAGAACATATAATGTTTGTCCTTCTCCGACTGACTTACTTCACTCAGCATAATACCCTCCAGTTCCATCCACGTTGAAGCAAATGGTGGGTATTTGTCATTTCTAATAGCTGAGTAATATTCCATTGTATACATAAACCACATCTTCTTTATCCATTCATCTTTCGTTGGACACCGAGGCTCCTTCCACAGTTTGGCTATCGTGGCCATTGCTGCTATAAACATCGGGGTGCAGGTGTCCCGGCGTTTCATTGCATTTGTATCTTTGGGGTAAATCCCCAACAGTGCAATTGCTGGGTCGTAGGGCAGGTATATTTTTAACTGTTTGAGGAACCTCCACACAGTTTTCCAGAGTGGCTGCACCAGTTCACATTCCCACCAACAGTGTATGAGGGTTCCCTTTTCTCCGCATCCTCTCCAACATTTGTTGTTTCCTGCCTTGTTAATTTTCCCCATTCTCACTGGCGTGAGGTGGTATCTCATTGTGGTTTTGATTTGTATTTCCCTGATGGCAAGTGATGCAGAGCATTTTCTCATGTGCATGTTGGCCATGTCTATGTCTTCCTCTGTGAGATTTCTGTTCATGTCTTTTGCCCATTTCATGATTGGATTGTTTGTTTCTTTGGTGTTGAGTTTAAGAAGTTCTTTATAGATCTTGGAAACTAGCCCTTTATCTGATATGTCATTTGCAAATATCTTCTCCCATTCTGTAGGTTGTCTTTGAGTTTTGTTGACTGTATCCTTTGCTGTGCAAAAGCTTCTTATCTTGATGAAGTCCCAATAGTTCATTTTTTTTCTGTTTGGTTTCTATTTACTCTGATGACCTCTGTATTTTATTATATGAGTTTAATCTCTTTATAATAGTTCTTTGTGGTATCGGTTTTTTTTTGAATTATAACATTTGGAACTGTGCACATTACACATATAAACTCAGTGAATTTTCACAGATCGAACACCCCAGTGAAACTATCATCAACATCAAGAAATAAGACACTATTGTAGCCGGGTTAGAGGAGAGCAAGAGCACAGGGTTCCCAAATAGACCCATGTTATTCGTCACTAAGATTTCATTTGCCACTGACAAGATTCGAAGGCAGAGAAACAAGTCAGGGTTTAGTGAAAAGGAGTACCCTTCAGGGGATGCTATGCCTGCTGGGTGTTTTGCCTGAGTTAAGAGATAAGCTGATTGAAGAACTTAATCAATTAGAAAGTTTGAGGTCAAAATGGAGGTGGTCGAAATCCTCCTTCACTATCATGTGCAAAGTTCCATATGAACCCTTCCAGGAAATCTTCTCCTGCTAGCCTGGCTGGCATCCTGACTTCTTTTCTCTTTTCTTTTTAGGTTTTTAAAGATTTTTTAAAATTTATTCATGAGAGACACACACAGAGAGAGGCAGAGACACAGGCAGAGTGAGAAGCAGGATCCATTCAGGGAACCTGATGTGGGACTGGATCCCTGGTCTCTAGGATCACACCCTGGGCTGAAGGCGGTGCTAAACAACTGAGCCACCGGGGCTGCCCACATCTTGTTTTCTAACATCATAGATTAGCTGAGCCTGCTCTTCTGAAATTTATGTAAATAGTGTCATGCCATATATATTCTTTTTTTTTGTCTGAGGGGCATGGATATGCAGACAGAAATGTAATAAAACTAAGCATAACAAAATATTAATGGTATAACCTCGTTGATATTTTGGTGTTTACTGTAAAATTCTTTCAATTTTGCTTTATTTGTGAAAATAACCATAATAAAATGTTAGAAAACACTTTTTCTTTATCCTGACTTTCAAAAAAAGTTTAAAAGTGTTCAAATTTATCAATTTGTATGGGGTTCGTAGCTCAAGTTTTCTCAGCAGACCAGCAGTTCGATGTCTTGGTAAATATTTCTCTGGAACTGAGAAGAATGGCTTACTAGGTTACTCACAGCTCACTCACTTACTTTTAACAATCCTACACTCTTTGTTCTGATTTTGTATTAATGGAATCATCTTCTGATTTTTTTTAATTTCTCAGAAGAAAGGAAGAGAATATAGAAATTTTGACCCTACGTTTGATAATTCTTTCTCATTGGAATTGATTATTTTTCTGTTAGAACTTTGGTTTCCTGAGCAGCTCAAGACAAACTGACCATCAACATACAGGCTTCATGGCAAGTAGGGAGTCTCTGGACCCAAGACAATAGCAAAATAGCAAAACACAAAGTCCCAATTCCTTATCTTTATTAATATTGTGTACAAATAAAGGATGCTCCATTTCCATGAAATTGCTTCAAAACTAACTGGGAGGGAGGAGGGACAAGATGGTGGAAGAGTAGTGTCACTAAGTCACCTGTCCCCACCAAATTAACTAGATAACCTTCAAATCATCCTGAAAATCTATGAATTCAGCCTGAGATTTAAATGGAGAACTTCTGGAATGCTACAGTGAGAAGAGTGCATGCTTCTATCAAGGTAGGAAGACGGGGAAAAAGAAATAGAGAAACAAAAGGCATCCAAGGGGGTGGGGCCCTGTGGGAAGCCAGGCTAAGGCCAGGGTGAGTGTCCCCAGGACAGGAGAGCCCCGACCCGGAGAAGCAGGAGCTTCACCAATCTTCTCAGGCAGAAAGGCCTTGCAGGGAGTTAGAGCAGGATCCCAGGAGGGCAGGGATCCCTCAGGCTCCCTGGGACACTAACAGAGCACCTGCGCCCCAGGAGAGGGTCCCGAGCTCCCTAAAGGGCTGCTGCGCCCGCACGGCTGGACCCTGGAGCAGCTCAGAGGCGGCTCTGGCAGAGACTCCACACAGGAGGGGCTACGAGGCCATGGGAGCAGCTCGAAAGCAGCTCAGGCGGCTCTGCAGAGAGGGAGCTGCGGGGCCAGGATCGCAATTCCAATAGCGCAGGCCCGGGAGCACAGGGTGCCAGGGACACAGCCCAGGATCCAGCCTCCCTCCAGGACAGGCAGAGGCCAGGAGGGCACAAGACAACAAGGACTCTCCTGCCCCAAGCTGAGCACATCAGCGGCCCCACCCCTGGAGCATCCAGACCCCTGCACAATGAGAGCTCTGTAGTTACTGTGGAAGCTGATTCCAGGGCTGCAGAGCTGGCCTCTGCCACTGTTACTGTTCCTCCTGGGGCCTCCCAGGATCAACAACCCCCACTGAGCCTCACAGTGGCCTCACCAGATAATCAGCTTAAATATCAGTCACTGAGCCCTGCACCAGGCAGGGGGCTGAACAGCTTCCCCAAGTGCTAACACCTGAAAATCAGCACAACAGGACCCTCCCCTTAAAGACCAGCAAGGCGGACATGGGAAAAACAAATTATTGATCAACCAGCACTAGAAAGTTCCGAAGTCAAGGAACTTACAGTATACAGAACCACAGGATACTCCCCCTCTTTTTTTTTCCTTTTTGATTTCTGTTTGCTTTCCCCCACCCCTTTTTTCCTCTTTTTCTTCTCTTTTTTCTTTTTTCTCTTTTTTTCATCCTTTTCTTTCTTCTTATTTCCTTTTTCTTTCATTCTTTCCCTCCTCTCTTTTTCTCCTTTTCCCAATACAACTTGTTTTTGGCCACTCTGCACTGAGCAAAATGACTAGAAGGAAAACCTTACCTCAAAAGAAAGAATCAGAAACAGTCCTCTCTTCCACAGAGTTACACAATGCCAAAGTTAAGACATAATTCGATAATACTACACTTATACTTGGACTTATACTTGGTGACTTCAATCTAGCACTTTCTACACTCAATAGGTCTTCTAAACACAACATCTACAAAGAAATGAGAGATTTAAATGATACACTGGACCAGATGGATTCCACAGATACCTACAGAACTTTACATCCAAACTCACCTGAATACACATTGTTCTCAAGTGCACATGGAACTTTCTCCAGAATAGACCACATACTGGGTCACAAATCAGGTCTTAACTGATACTAAAAGATTGGGATCGTCCCCTGCATATTCTCAGATCATAATGCCTTGAAATTAGAACTAAATCACAATAAGAAGTTTGGAAGGACTTCAAACACGTGGAGGTTAAGGACCATCTTGCTAAAAGATGAAACGGTCAACCAGGAAATTAAGGAAGAATTAAAAATATTCATGGAAACTAATGAGAATGAAGATACAACCATACAAAATCTTTGGGATACAGCAAAAGCAGTCCTGAGGGGGAAATACATCGCAATACAAGCATCCATCCAAAAACTGGAAAGAATTCAAATACAAAACTAACCTTACACCTAAAGGAGCTAGAGAAAATACAGCAAATAGATCCTCCACCCCACAGAAGAAGGGAGTTAATTAAGATTCGAGCAGAACTCAACGAAATCGAGACCAGAAGAACTGTGGAACAGATCAACAAAACCAGGAATTGGTTTTATGAAAAAATTAATAGGATAGATAAACCATTAGCCAGCCTTATTAAAAAGAAGAGAGAGAAGACTCAAATTAATAAAATCATGAATGAGAAAGGAGAGATCACTACCAACACCAAGGAAATACAAACGATTTTAAAAACATATTATCAACAGCTATACGCCAATAAATTAGGCAATCTAGAAGAAATGGACCCATTCCTGGAAAGCTACAAACTACCAAAAATCGAACAGGAAGAAATAGAAAACCTGAACAGGCCAATAACCAGGGAGGAAATTGAAGCAGTTATCAAAACCCTCCCAAGACACACAAGTCCAGGGCCAGATGGCTTCCCAGGGGAATTCTATCAAACGTTTAAAGAAGAAACCATACCTATTCTACTAAAGCTGTTTGGAAAGATAGAAAGAGATGGAGTACTTCCAAATTCGTTCTATGAAGCCAGAATCACCTTAATTCCAAAACCAGACAAAGACCCCACTAAAAGGAGAATTACAGACCAATATCCCTGATGAACATGGATGCAAAAATTCTCAACAAGATACTAGCCAATAGGATCCAACAGCACATTAAGAAAATTATTCACCACGACCAAGTAGGATTTATCCCCGGGGAACAAGGCTGGTTCAACACTCGTAAAACAATCAGTGTGATTCATCATATCAGCAAGAGAAAAACCAAGAACCATAGGATCCTCTCATTAGATGCAGAGAAAGCATTTGACAAAATACAGCATCCATTCCTGATCAAAACTCTTCAGAGTGTAGGGATAGAGGGAACATTCCTCAACATCTGAAAGGCCATCTACGAACATCTCACAGGAAATATAATTTTCAATGGGGAAGCACTGGGAGCCTTTCCCCTAAGATCAGGAACCAGACAGGGATGTCCACTCTCACCACTGCTATTCACCATAGTATTGGAAGTCCTTGCCTCAGCAATCAGACAACAAAAAGACATTAAAGGCATTCAAATTGGCAAAGAAGAAGTCAAACTCTCCCTCTTCACCGATGACATGATACTCTACATAGAAAACCCAAAAGACTCCACTCCAAGATTGTTAGAACTCATACAGCAATTTGGTAGTGTGGCAGGATACAAAATCAATGCCCATAAAACAATGGCATTTCTATACACTAACAATGAGACTGAAGAAAGAGAAATAAAGTAGTCCATCCCATTTACAATTACTTCACCCAAATTAAAACGATATAAAACAATTCAATGAAACACTTCTATTTTAAGTAATTTTGAAGTTTTGCTCCTTATGTGCAATCTCATTTTTTTTAAACATAAAGATACTCTTAATTTAGTAAAGAATAAGAAAGAAGAAAATCTTTACAGTGTCAACCTTGGACTGAGTGCCAAATGTGGAGCATTTTTCTCTTTCTTCAAATTTTTGTTCATTAGATTTTTTGTTGTTGTTGTTCATTAGATTTTTTTAAAATGTTTGTTGCCAAATAAAAAATCATATTGGCTGTAATTTGGAAGATGATCTATAAATATGAAAGAGTATTAAATACCTTATCTTCTCACTTATGTAAAAGGATGTAAAAGAAATCAGCTTAATTTTCCACATGAGATCAACTAGAAAAGTAGATAGTTAAGAAAAATTTTTTAGAATTTTTTTTATAATAAATTTATTTTTATTGGTATTCAATTTGCCAACATACAGAATAACACCCAATGTTCATCCCGTCAAGTGCCCCCTCAGTGCCCATCACTCATTCACCCACACCCCATGCTCTCTTCCCCTTTCACCATCCCTAGTTCATTTCCCAGAGTTAGGAGTCTACATGTCCTGTCTCCCTTTCTGATACTTCCCTCTCATTTTTTCTTCTTTCCCCTTTATTTTATTCCCTGTCAATTGTCTTCCTCAATTTCTTTCAGAAGTGTTCTATAGTTTTTAGGGTATATATCCTTTACCTCTTTAGTTAGGTTTATTCCCAGGTATCTTATGCTTTTGGGTGTAATTGTAAATGGGATGGACTCCTTCATTTCTTTTTCTTCAGTCTCATTGCTAGTGTATAGAAATGCCACTGACTTCTGGGCATTGATTTTGTATCCTGACCCCTCCCAGCCTCTGACTGTCCCAAGGGGAGGCTGGATCCTGGGCTGTGTCCCCAGCGCCCTGTGCTCCTGGGCCTGTGCTGTTGGATTCATGCTCCTGGCCATGCAGCCCCTTCTGAGCTGATCCTGTGTCAAGCCCTGCTCATGCTGCAGTGCTATAGGGACCTCGGTGCACTCTCCTGGAGGTGCAGGTGCTCTGTTAGTGTCCCAGGGAGCCTGGGGGCATCCCCGCCCTCCTGGGGTCCTGCTCTAACTCACTGCGGGCTCCTTTTTCCCCGGGAAGATTGGTGAAGCTCCTGCTTCTCTGGGACGGAGCTCTCCTGTCCTGGGGACACTCGCCCCGGCCTTTGCCTGGCTCCTTGCGGGGCCCCTCCCGCTTGGATGCCTTTTGTTTCTTTATTTCTTTTTTCCCCGTCTTCCTACCTTGATAGCAGCACAAACTCTTCTCACTGTAGCATTCCAGCTGTTCTCTCTTTAAATCTCAGGCCAAATTCGATGATTTGAAGCTTATCTAGGTAATTTGGTGGGGACAGGTGACTTGGGGACCCTACTCTTCTGCCATCTTGCCCCTCCCTTCTGACCGCATCGTATTTTAACTATTTATTTTGTTGTGGCCCCAACTTGTTAATAAACTCCTTGGGAGCAGTCAGTGCGCCTTTTGTCTGTATGCACAGTGCCTAGTGTTTAGCACATTGTAAATGGGCAACGAATGTTTTTTGATTGGGAAAAAAAAAGAAAGGGATCCCCTGGTGGCTCAAGGGTTTAGCATTTGCCTTCAACCCAGGATGTGAACCTGGAGATGCAGGATCGAGTCCCACATCGGGCTCACTGCAGGGAGCCTGCTTCTCCCTCTGCCTGTGTCTCTGCTTCTCTCATGAATAAATAAATAAAATCTTTAAAAAAATCAAATTTGTTCGGGCTATTTTTTTTCTAATTCCTTTAACCCTTACATGATACAGACGTTATTTTCTGATTGGTTACCTCTGAAAATGTACATGCCTTTTTTTTAAGACTTATTCATTTACTTGAGAGTGAGAGAGAGATTGAACACAGGTGGTGAAGGTGCAGAGGCGCGAATCTTCAAGCAAACTCCCTGCAGAGCCAGCTCAGGGTTAGCAGTGGGTCTCAGGGTCCTGAGTTCTTAACCTGAGATGAAACCAGGAGTCTGATGGTTAACCAAGGGAACCATCCAAACACACTTTATTTTTTTTAATTTACATCCCTTTTAAACAAAGTCTAAAGTTGAAGTCTCAGCAGAATCAGCCTATAATATTTAATTCCACTCATTCAGAATATTTGGGAACTTTGAAATCCACAAATAAGACTTTTTAAAAATAACATCATGAATGCTTTATTTTGTCAGGTTTATTGAAGCATAATTTACTTGCATCATGTTCACCTTTTTGAGTTTATAGATCAGTGAGTATTCTTGAGCGTATGTAGGTAGGTACATATGCCACAATCAAGATACAGAGCAATTCTGTCCCCTGAAAATGTCCTCTCACAGCATTTTGTAGTCAATCTCCTTTCCCTGTGTCTTGGTGACCCTGGCCTGTGTTCTGCACCCATAGTTCTGTCTTTTCCAAAATGTTATTATTTAAATGGAATCATATGGGACATCTGGGTGGCTCAGTGGTTGAACGTCTGCCTTCGGCTTGGTTCATGACCCCAGGGTCCCAGGATCGAGTACCACGACGGGCTCCCAGCAGGGAACCTGCTTCTCCCTCTGCCTGTCTCTGCCTCTCTCTCTGTGTCTCTCAGGAACAAATAAATAAAATATTAAAAAAATGAAACTGAGAAATTGTATTCCATGTTGGTCGAACCATTTTGTATTCCCACTAGCAATCAATGTATGAGAGTTACAGTTGTTTTGCATCTTCATCAGCACTTAGGATGTTTTTTTTCCTTGCGACTCTAATAATAATAATACTTAATGGTATTTAATGGTATTCAATGGTATATAATGGTATTTAATTTTGGTTATAATTTGCAAATCCATAATTACTAATAAGCCAATCAACTTTTCACGTGCTTATTTGCTATCCATATCTCCTCTTTGATGAAATCTCTGTTAATTACATTTTATCATGTAATATTTTTAATTCCTGAGGAATTATAAGTAGATATGGATATTTTTAAAGACAATTTTACTAACCCAGTATAAGTAAACTCAAGTGCTTTAAAATCCAAAAGTAATAACCTCATAATTGACATTACCTTGTTGCAGCAAATAATTTGTATCTAAATAATTTTAAAAGGTTAAAGTAGAAATGAAGATATATCTCAGAGCTCGAGTCACTACCTTTAAAACTTTCATGACTAATAAAAATCAGCCAGTTTCCAACCACATAAAAATGCTTCTGATTTCTATTACTTCATACTTAGCCAAACATGTATAAGAATTAAATATGACAGTTAAAAACATCATGTGTTTCAAGCATTTCACACTAAACTGCTACAACTCAGGGACTGATGTGGAAAGCCTCTCTCGCTTTCTTTTTCCTCAAACAGCTAAAAAAATGTATTCCACTCATATTAAATACTGAAATGTTTAATACATACATAATATCACAAATAAAAATATATAATTGGCAATATATTTGGCAAAATATATATTGGCAAATATATTATTGGCAATATATTTGGCAAAATATATATTGGCAATATATATATATATACTGATTATAAGCAGTAATCAGATACCAAGTTATTATTTGATAATCAATAATCAAGGTTTCTTCTTTTTGTCATGATCCTCAAATATTCTTTTCTTTAAAATATTTTATTTAGTTATCCATGAGAGAAAATGCCGAGACATAGGCAGAGGGAGAAGCAGGCTCCCTGCGGGGAACCTGGTGTGGGACTCGATCCCAGAACCCCAGGATCACAACCTGAGCCAAAGGCAGATGCTCAATCACTGAGTCACCCACCCTCCTCTTTTTTTCCCCCAAACACGTACTCCAAATGCTTTATTATTCTGTTCAGATGCTTACAAATACTGAAAGTCACCCAGCCTGGGGCCTAGCAGCCACTGCCCAGTGGTGGGCAAGGAGGTGGGCTTAGTGTTAAGGTGTGAAGGGCCAAGGCCAGGCAGCTGGTGGCCTGGTCCTCTGCTCTCCATTTCTGTCACCCTTCTGATGCTGAAGGGAGGGCAGCCACACCTCAGGATCCTCTCTCTCTGCTGCCTCCTCTCCTGCTCAGGTTCTCCCTGGAGCGTCTGAGCAGCCCTCCAACCCTGTTAGAAACCCAGCCTGTACAGAACCCGTGTAGCCGCAGTTCCCATCAGCTCCCTTCCTCTTCCAGTCTCTGGATGTCAGGGGCTTCGTCCCTTCTGGCTCTAAGCAAGGCACCAGTGGAAGGGAGAGGGCTGGGCTGGGGGGCCACATGCTGTGCATCAGGCCTGGAGACACAGGTGGAGGGCAAAGAGGGGGTGTCTGGTCCCTTCCCCCACTCCCAGCGTGAGAAGCACAAGGTCCTGGGCTGGAGAGATGGCAGGAGGTACCCTCAGGTGGGCCCACAGTAGAAGCATGGGCAGAGCCACAGAGCCCAGGCTAGGAGTCTGTAACCATGGCGGTGAAGCAGTCACCATGGAGATCAGAGTTTGGGGTCTGCAAAAAGGGGACGGGGCTGGGACCTCAAGGATGACACCTGAGGTCTCTGGCCCTTGAACAAAGTAATAAAATGCAGGAGAGCAGGGTGGAGCGGGGTTTGACAAGTGCACCGCCTGAGCTGGTTCCCCAATCTGGATGTGGCTCTCCTCAGCCTCCGAGGCCCCTGCAAAGGGGGGCTGAGGCAGGAGGGGATCTTTGGCAGATTCCGGTACCATAATTTGTCCTTTGTGAAAGAGAACACGGGCTGGGGAGCGCAGGGGCCGGTCAGAGCTCGAGGCCCCCTCTGCACCGGCTCCTCAGCCCGGGCAGGCCTGGGTCAGGACCCCGAAGGGTTATTGCAAATTCTGAGTTCCCAGGAGCCTCCCCACTTTTTATCCATTGGCCGGTACGTTAGGGGCCGAGCTCCGTACAGAAGAGCACGCAGCCTGGCACAGGAGCCCCGGCGGCGCTCCGCTCCCCCCACCCCCCAGGGCCCGGGGAGCGCTCCCGCGTGGCCGAGGGCCCAGCGTGCGGCTCTGTCTCGGGGGGCAGCAGGAGTCCGGGCCCCGACCACAGTCAGTTCAGGAGCTGAGTGTAGGCCTCCGCTCCCGGGACGATGACGTCCGTCCAGGTGCGCGTGGCCTCTGCGGGCGGGGCCACCCTGCAGCACCGCGGCGGGGCTTCACCCGGAGGTGAGGGCTGGGTTCGGGCTCTTGGCCGCACTGCGCAGGGGGTCGGCGTACACTTCCGCGATGGCCTGGAAGCAGATGACCCCCTTCAGCTCCGGCTCGTGCCTGTCCACATAACGGGAAAGGGTGCGCCTGAGCCGGTCGAGGCCAACCCGGCGCTTCTGCCAGGACTGAATCTCGCCAGCATCTCGACCGAGGACCGGCAGACCTGGCTGCTAAGCACCGCGCAGGCAGCCAGCGGCGCCGCCGACACTCGACGTGGGTCTTCAGGTCAAAGTCCTCCTTCGGGACTGGCACGTAGCGGGGCAGGGGTCGTGCCTGGGAAAACTGTTTCTCTCGCATCTTGACCTCCTTCTCCACCAGCTGCTGCCTCCTGCGCTCTCCTGTGTCGCCTCCGCCGCACCGGTTCCCGCCTCCTCCGCTCCTCCGCCCGGGCCTGCCGGGAGCTCCGCCTGCGGCTCCCTGGGCTCCAGGAGCCGCTCTGCTCGGCGGGCGCCGCTTTCAGCATCTTCTCCATCTCCTCCGGGAGGATCACTCCCGATCCTCAAACATGCTTGAGCGATTCTCCAATTATCTCTCCAGAAAATTTAAAAATAGTCTCATACAACAAAATGAGGAGTTATACCCACCTTCCATATAATTTGACAGGAAGCCTCCTTAGTGGCGTGAGGAATGCTAACTGATCCTTCCCATTTCTTTTTCAGTAATTCAAACTGGAGAAAACAAAATGAAAGTCAAACAGCAGGAAATGTGATCTGTCCTTTCTAACTAAACCTTCTGTCATCTCATGAACAGAAATCTCACAGAGGAAGACACAGACATGGCCAACACGCACATGAGAAAATGCTCTGCATCACTTGCCATCAGGGAACTACAAATCAAAACCACAATGAGATCCCACCTCACACCAGTGAGAATGGGGAAAATTAACAAGACAGGAAACCACAGATGTTGGAGAGGATGCGGAGAAAGGGGAACCCTCCCGCACTGTGGGTGGGAATGTGAACTGGTGCAGCCACTCTGGAAAACTGTGGAGGTTCCTCAAAGAGGTAAAAATAGACCTGCCCTACGACCCAGCAATTGCACTGCTGGGGACTTACCCCAAAGATACAGATGCAATGAAACGCGGGACACCTGCACGATGTTTCTAGCAGCAATGTCCGCAATAGCCAAACTGTGGAAGGAGCCTCAGTGTCTATCGAAAGATGAATGGATAACGAAGATGTGGTGTATGTATACACTGGAATCTTCCTCAGCCATTAGAAATGACAAATACCCACCATTTGCTTCGACGTGGATGGAACTGGAGGGTATTATGCTGAGTGAAGTAAGTCAATCAGAGAAGGACAAACATTATATGGTCTCATTCATTTGGGGAATATAAAAAATAGTGACAGGGAATAAAGGGGAAAGGAGAACAAATGAGTGGGAAATATCAGAAAGGGAGACAGAACATGAGAGACTCCTAACTCTGGGAAATGAACTAGGGGTGGTGGAAGGGGAGGTGGGCGGCGGGTGTGGGTGACTGGGTGATGGGCACTGAGTGGTCACTTGAGGGGATGAGCACTGGGTGGTATTCTATATGTTGGCAAATTGAACACCAACAAAAAATAAATTTGTAAAAAAATAATAATAAATTTAAAAAGCCCCCTCCTTTCCACGCGGTGGCCCAGTGCCGCAGCCGCCTCCTCCAGGCTGCCTTCCATGAACTCAAAGAGACGGAGAGCTGGGATATCAAGCCGGAGAGCAAGTACTTCCTGCCCGGGAGCTCCTCCACGATCATCAGATCATCGCTTGTGCTGTGGGAGGCCAGGGTGTTCCTGGCAATGGTTTCAGCCTCACCGGGGTCCACCCGGACAGTCCCTGCCTCCGGGTGCAACGGCGCTCCCGCCGTAGCCAGGTGGGCTTCCAGCAGGTTGGCGTGGAGACCTCTGCTGTGGGATCTGGAGCACCCGGTCCGACGGGGACCTGACCTTGACTGGACGCGTCCTTGTCAAGTGCCCTCCCTCAGGCCGGCTGGGTCAGCGGCTGGGGCACGTGCACCGGCCCATTCTCCCCATCCCCCACCTGGCCATCCCTCTGCCGTGAAATGTCAACGAGAACTTTGGGCCCCACAGGGAGCTGCCCTTAGTCCCCATTCTTGCCGCAGCTGTCCCGGAGGAGCTGGAGAAGGGGACTCCTGAGCCTGGGCTTCTCAATGCTGCAGATGACCGCCACCACTCCTTCTCATGTCCCTTCTGTGGCCCCTCTGGGACTGAGCCCCGAGGAGATCTTGGAGGTGGAGCTGGGCCTTGCTGGCACGCAGCCTGCGGTCCTGGCTGGTGCCTATGAGGAGTTCATCTTTGCGCCTGGCTAGACAATCTGCACAGCTGCTTCTGTGCCCTGCAGGCTTTGATCGACTCCTGTGTGGCCCCTGCCTCTTTGGCCCTGGAGCCCCACTGTGCATGGTCGCTCTCTATGACAACGAAGAGGCGGGCTCCGAGGGTGCCCAGGGGGCTCAGTCACTGCTGACAGCTGGTGCTGCGCCGCATCTCGGCCCCCTCCCAGCACCTGACGGGGGTAGAGGAAGCCATCCCCAAATTCTACATGATCAGCGCAGACGTGGCCCACGCCGTGCACCCCAACCACCCAGACAAGCACGAGGAGAACCACAGGCCCCTTTTCCACAAGGGCCCTGTGATCATGGTGAACAGCAAGCAGCGCTGTGCCTCGAATGCGGTTTCCGAGGCCCTGATCTGACAGGTGGCCAACAGTGTCGGGGTGCCCCTGCAGGATCTCATGGTGCGGAATGCCTCTCCCTGTGGGACCACCATCGGACCTCTCTTGGCTTCTCGGCTGGGCCTGCAGCTTCTAGATTTAGGCAGCCCCCAGCTGGCCATGTACTCCATCCAGGAGACCGCCTGCACCTCAGGAGTCCTCCAGACCATCAGCCCCTTCCAGGGCTTCTTGGAGCTCTTCCCTTCTCTGAGCTGTAACCTCTTAGTGGATTGAGGCCTCTTGGAAAGACTTCTCTTACACTTGAGAAGTTGTCAACTGAGCTGAAGCTAGATTATTAAAGTGGATTTTTCGCATAAATAAATGGAAAGAAAGAAAAAAAGAAAGAAAAAATGCTATTATGAGTTAGAATAAGCACAAGTGGATTGCCACAGTTCTATTCTGGTATTTGGTATTATAAAGAATGACTGTATTTAAAAAAATGCTTGTATTTTAAAAATCTCATCTTACCGGACCTCTACCTTATCTACCAAATTTGGCCTTAAAACCTTGCTTAAAAAAGTAATGTAATCCTATACATTCACCAACATTTAAGTCTTGTGAAGGGTAGGAAGTAATTAGTATCAAATGTTTCTTAAATTAAAGACTATATGCTTTTAATTTTTCCTCAGCTGTCTTATCCACTTTCACTATGGAAAATATTAACTTTCCACAGATTAGACACGATTGAAACAATTTTTAAGAGGGGAGAAGTATTGGTAGAACTATTATACAATAAAGTTGAAATGAAAACATCTCAAATATGCAAGTGAGTGCTTTTTTTCTTAACTACTTTGCAAATGTTTCAACTCAATGCTTCTTATTATATGACTACTCGCTTAAAAAAGGAAATAAATATTCATGTGGCCTTCTGAATTATTTTATGTATCACATTCAGGCATAACTGATGAGGTCTAGCAATCAGATTTTGAACATTATGTAAAATAATTTACTGAAGTCTTAGAGATTTTTTTTGTTATACCATAGTGAAATGTATTTCACTATATTTCAACACATATTAAATTAGTTGTTTCGAGCAAAATAAAGTCAATCTATAGTTTTTACTTAATATACAGCTTATAAACTTCAATGTTAAATGATTTTTTCCTGATTTCAGAGTTGTCTTGCACACTGCTCATTGACGCATGATGTGAATAAGAACTGAAAAGGCATTAGACAGGAAGGGAGGCATTTGCAGATTCGTGTAAATGTAGGCCAAACAATAAATATAAGAATCCTGTTAACTTGCCATTGTAGTTTTCAGTTTTAAAAATGCTAACCCAATAATTAAGCTATACTCCTTAAGAAGCATATTTAATTAATATGAAGCTCACTAACTAAAAACATATTCACTAGTTTTAAATGTTATCAAAATCACGGTTTAATTCAAATGGACATAAAAATGTTTTTCTTCAGATAATTCCATTTATATACATGTTGATGTTCTCACAGGCTGTATAAAGTCCCTGCCATGTTCATTTCAAGATGGAGATATACAGCATTTACTTCAGTTCACAAAGTGTGGGCATAAAACAATCTACAGAAGCGTTTTATAGGGTTTAAAAGAGTTCTAATCACCCATGCCAACTGCACTCCTCTCTCAACACAAAACTGCTTTTGAAACCAAGCATTCATTTGCTAAAACAAGGCATCTGCTGTTAAAGAGATTGATTATCCTGGGGCCTGACCTAATTGGAAGATTAGATATGCTTCTCTACTATGGATAGCATGGTTTATAAAGAAAAAAAAATTAGACCAAAAAAAGAGCAAACTTCTTTTGGACTCCAAGTGCACTTTTATTTATTTCTAATTTTTTTAATGATAGTCACAGAGAGAGAGAGAGAGAGAGAGAGAGAGGTAGAGATACAGGCAGAGGGAGAAGCAGGCTCCATGCACCGGGAGACCGATGTGGGATTCGATCCTGGGTCTCCAGGATCGCGCCCTGGGCCAAAGGCAGGCGCCAAACCACTGCGCCACCCAGGGATCCCTCTAATTTTCTTTAAATGGAAACAAACAGTATTACAAATGTCAGGTTGGTGTGTTACAAGTTAAAAATTCATTGGGTTCATGTCATTTCTTTGGTAACAGGTACACATTCACTTGCATCACATAAACCAAACATTAACAAAAAATGACATGTTGTCATATCCTACTGAGTTAAGATCATTATGTAATACATACACACACACATGCACACACACAAAATCTGGCCTTTTACTGATTCATTTCAGTGTTTTCTATTGCCAGTTAGGTGTCGATTTTTTCCCCCAAACACAGACATCACCTCATTGCTGTGGCTAATTGCATTTTTCTTTCTAGCCTTTGACAACCAGACCTTTCTTAATGCTATTCACCAATATATCAGACTCAGGTCATCCATCCAAAACATGACAAAAGACCCAGATGCTCATGTAAATTGCACTCCCCAAAAGTACTGCCCTCTGCCTCCATACAGATACAGATCTGTGACCCCCCCTTTTTTGTTCACTCCCTTTGTTTTCACTTAATCTTTCATGGTTGGAAAAAGTGATTATTTATAGGCTTTCAGAAACATTATACTTTGTTTACATAATAAATCAAATAATCAAGTTAATTATGAAGTTGGATAAATTGTCTACCCAAAATTCAAAAATTGCTTATTCCAGTTGAACTTCAAAATGGATTCATTTTCCACAATAAAGACTTCTTTCTACCCATTTTTTACCCTTTCTTGAGCTCTTGAGATAAAACCAAGTTTGTCCTCTTTCACTGAAGAAAAAGGAAGAAAAAAAGGTTCATGTAGAAGCGTCCAAGCAGAAATGCAGGAGTGAATCATTTATGAAATATAATTTAAAAGACGATCTTAGGTACTCGATGTTTTCTTACTGCCTTTGGCACAATTTGCATTAAGCATTAGTTACTCAAAATTTCTACTTTCCTAAAGCCTTAAAGATAATTTTGAGATACTTAGAAACTAGTGTAATGATGCTTTTAAAGGAAGGTTATTATGGATTCAAATGGCAGAGGGAACAAACTGTTGTGTAGATATATCCACATGCCAGATCCAAGACTACTTTCTATTCATTTCCATTCATTTTTATATACATTTTCACCTCATATACTTAAATGTTTACTATGTTTCAGAGTCTAAGTCACTGTAAGGGAAGGCAGAAACTGAGAATTTATTAAATAAGAAAACAATGTATCCAGACAGAAAACCAATGGCAATATTTTAGTATTCCAAGGTGAGCTTCAAGATCAAGTTAACATATATGATTTTCTGAATTTAATTTTAAAGACTTTCAAGTCCGAATACAATTATGTGAAAACTTAATAAACGTATAGGGTTACTGGAGCAACTATCCTTATCTCCTACTCAAAAATACAACCACACTAAATTTGACATGCTCATCTGTTAGTTATAATCCCATGGAAAAAAGAAGAAATACTTTATTGAATTTATTCAATAAAATGACATCAAACATTAGTGACCATTACAGCTTAGCAAATATTATGGAATATGGCAGTAACATTAGGAACGGAACATCAGGTCCTCAGTTGATTGGACTCTCCTGTGGCTAGGCCCAAATGTGCAGGCTTACTCTCTGAATCAAGTAAGAACAGAGCAGAACAGCTCATACAGATAGAGCAGTGGAAGACAAACCAAACAAGGCCAACAGCAAAGGGTAGGAGCTAAGAAGAAGACTGAAAGTTTGGAAGAATTAATGAAGCAGAAATCAAAGATACCGAAGATAGGAAAAAGTGAGGGGGGGAGTGATGACTTTATGATGATGGGGTAAAACAGGCTTCTCCTGGTAATTACAACATTCACCAGATTTAAACAGTGAAGAAAGTCTTGAGTGCTTCTTGCCTAGACTGTTACAGAGCTTTCCAATCTGTATTTCATGGCAGCTACCATCATGTTACTAAAACATCACTTTAGTTACATTCTTCCCGAGTTTCAGAACTTCCAATGGCTTCCTCATGTCTCCTGGGAAAAGTCCCAACTTTTCCACCTGCCACACAAGGCTCTCTAGAAAGGGGACCCCGATGTGATCTAATTACATGAAGACTGTGTCCTGGGTAAAAAGTGAACTGGTTTGGCCCTTCCATACTTTTGGTCTGTTGATTTTAAGTTCTGTGCTTGTAATGTCCTACCTATATGTCTACATCCAAAAAGGTTATTGTCCTACCTTTTCTTTATGATCCACATAAGACTTCATGTGCTCAATGTAACCTTCCCCAACAGCCACCCACCATCTTTGCCTGCTGAAGTTCCAAGTACCCTTCAAGAACTACTATGTCCTCCAAGAAACAGTCCCATAGTTACCTTTGCATTCATTTTGCATTTACAGCATATATTCACTTGGTTCTTATGTTATACCTCTTCCTTTACAGCTATTTTTGTGTATTGGCTCCCCAGATAGATTTACCTGGAAAAGAAAAGCTGTTTTCTCTCCCTCTTGTATCCATACAGCTCCACATCATGTGATAAATAGTACTCGGGAAACATCTATCGAGGAACAATGCTCTGTGCTATTTTTTTTCCCTTGGTTGATTTATCTTCCCATTTCTCAGAATGGCTACCCCCAGAATCTTTCCAATCCCTTTTCCTTGTTTGCCTATCTTTGCCCTCCCCAACTTCCCTATCTTACTTCCTCCTCCATTGAGAAACTGAAGGTCATTCCGCACTTCATGTAATGCTTCCCAAAAAATAAAAGTTCATCTACACTCCTGCCTCTCCTTTCTTATATATTTTGATTTTCCAAGAAGGAAATGTCTCTTCTAAGGCTTATTCTCCAGTTGGGTCCTTGATGTCACTGCTTTCTGTGGTTTCCAGTGTCTGGCTCTATTAGTTCCACCTTTCTGACCTTCAACTTTAGTTTTTATATTGCTCTGGCTCATCCTTCCTCTTTATTTTATTCCTAAAAATAATTTAAAATTAAAATTTAAAAGAATAAATTAAATTAAAAACACATATTTCCTCTTTGTTTTATTTCTAAAACTAAAATTCCTCAAACCCAGCAATGGCTCATGTTATTTCCCCACTCTCCAATTTTCTTATTCACGAAACTTTTGCTTCTATCTCCTCATCCCTCACTTCAAAACTCAGCAAGACTTCTGTCCCTACCACGTGGCCCAAATTGCTTCCTCTTAATTCATCAAAGATCTTCTAAATACAAAATCTGATGATGTTTTCCCTTTCTTATTTGTGTATAGTGTACTAAGCTACTAAAACTTTTTTTTCACCTAACTCAAATAGGTGCCTCTAACTAAATAGGTTTTTATGACATTCATCTCCCATGATTTGCCTCCTACTTCTTCTGACTTTCCTTCATCGCCTTTTTTTCCTCTGTGTGACATTTTATTAGTTACTACCCCTAGATCCTTCCCTCAGTCTCTTCTCTTCCTGACCTAAACTCACTTGAAGGAAAATGAATCTGATCCCACAAACTTAGTCATCATCTCCATGTATACAACTCTACTATGATCTCTAAGATTCCAGACTTTATTTATCAGAGATCAACCAAACACATATGAACACATTTTCAAAATGTCTCTCAATATCTCATCTTTTTACATTCTTTAAGATATTTATTTATTTATTTATTTATTTATTTATTTATTTATTTATTTATGGCACACACACATGTGTGCAAGAATGGTGGTGGTGGGGAGGACCACAGGGGGAGGGACAGGATAGGGGAAAGAATCCCAGGCCAACTGGTTCTCACGCCCCTGAGATTCTGACCTGAGCCAAAGCCAAGAGTCCTGCACTTAATGGACTGAGCCACCCAGGTTCCCCCCCTGCCCTTTACACTCTTACTGTACTGGATATTCTTTCTCATTTCCTTTTGCCAGAACTATCCACAGAATTGGCGAGCTGAGCAATAGACTGGATTTCAATCATTCTGTCCCTGGCCAGGGCATTTGTAAACAGCACAAAATAGAAAACAACTTCTAATGTTGTAACCCTACTCGGGATACCCCTTGGGCTACCTACTCAGAAAAGCTGATACTCCAACCTGGATCCCACTTCTGGTCTCTCTTACTCTACTTAGGACCTCTTCCCCTCATTTCCACCCTTTAAGATAATATCTTAAAGTGCAGGGTCTTCTCTTTGAGTGTCCACTAGGTTTCTGGCCATTCATCTACATTGTATTTCACTGCTACATGACTCCAAGGAGTTTTATGTCAAGAATGGAGGGGGGGACAGGACATAAGGGCCCACTGCCCATCACCTCAAAGGAGATTATTTAAAATATAGCCAGACTTTTCATATTTTCAGGATTCACATCCTGCTGCAATCTAGATTGTCGGGACTTGACCTCGGTTCTCTAAGTTGGGTGACCTTGGATAAATTTTTCAGATTCCTTCTATAAGTTAATTTTCTTAGCTATAAAATGCAGGCAATAATAGTACCTAACTTGCATGCTTGTGAAAGGATTAAATAAGTAGATTCACATAAAGCCCTTGGAAGAGTGCCTGGCAGAAAAGAAGTGCTCAAAAAATGCTAGCCATTATAATTCCACCTTGTTTGCCATAATGGTAAGAGAGTGTCTGTTCTCACCTTTTCCTTAGGTTGCATCATCTGAGGACTCCTTTAGTTATCCTAGATGTATCAGGATATGCTGGAGAAACTTGGAAAAAAGCTATCTAAATAAGAATGATAATTAATAAGAAGAATAGAACAAGAATAATATATTTAAAATAACCAAAGCTTCAGTTTTATTATCTCCTGTAATCCTCACAAAAATTTTATGTGACAAGTTCTATTGTTTTCTGGCGCATGTGCCCATGAACTATGCTTTTGGTAGACTGATTGGAGATTGCTGCTCCCTTAGATGATCCCATGACATTCCACCTCTGTGCTACCAGTAGTAAAATTATTTTACGGGATCCAAATGGACTTTTACCACATGAGAATTGTTGAAACTCATAAGAGGGTTTTTATTCTGTGCCTTCAGTAAGCTTAAGTGGAAAATGAATGGTGTCCAAAAGTCTGGGGCACCCTTTCCCAAAGAAATAATGTATTTTCCTCACAGGATTGGTCTGGCAGAGGCGACATGGAAAATGATAGCTCAACTTTCCACACAGGCAGGTCAGTCATCCAAGCTGCTTCCTGAAGGAAAATGTCTCTCAATTTCTCATGTCTACCTGAGAGTGGGGGCAAGCAGGGAACACTACCATCCCCAACTCAGGATGCCTATCCTTCAGGCAATAGGATTTCTGTACACATACTTTCAACTAATGATTTGCAAAGTGAGATATGTGTACAAAACAATCCCTTGTGGGTATCCCCAGTGGTTCAGTGGTTTAGCACCACCTTCGGCCCAGGGCATGATCCTGGAGACCTGGGATCCAGTCCCACATCAGGCTTCCTTCATGGAGCCTGCTTCTCCCTCTGCCTGTGTTTCTGACTCTCTCTCTCTCTCTCTCTCTCTCTCTGTGCCTCTCATGAATAAATAAATAAAATCTTTATAAAGAAAACAAAACAAAAAAACAGTCCTTTGGGGGTATACAAAGAACTCTTAGAACTTCTACTTAGGTTGATTTTTTTAATCTAAGAAAATAAACTAAACTGTAATAAAATGTAACAAATGGATTGACACCAGCACCCTCAAGCAGCCTACACATCAGAAAGTTACAGGTCACTATTGGTATCTTGAGGAAATGAAAGTCAACTGTTTCAAGTTTGCTCACCCTTTCTCTATGGAGGTAACACGTGGTACTGGGCTATCTGACAAGAATTTCAGAAAAATTAACACCCAAAATATTCTTTTAAAGAAAACGTGACTTTTTTAAATGAATGAGCAAATGTTTTTCAAAAGACAGTCATGCTGCTGAGAGAGCATGTTGTATCAATTATTAAAAAAAAAAAAAAAACAGGGGCAGCCCCGGTGGCACAGCGGTTTAGTGTCACCTGCAGCCCAGGGCATGATCCTGGAGACCCTGGATCGAGTCCCATGTCAGGCTCTCTGCATGGAGCCTGCTTCTGCCCCTGCCTGTGTCTCTGACTCTCATTCTCTCTCTGTGTCTCTACGAATAAAAAAAAACAACTTCACCTGTACAATTGAAAAACTTGGAAACAAATTTTTCTAACTTGTTTATAATTTTTCTAAATTACAAATTATTTCCAAAGGCAATTAAAAGATGGGAAACATTTAGTTCTAAACTAATAGAAAGATGTATTTTCATATTTTTAAGAAATGGGTCAAAACTGATTAATTCTTTCTTTTTAGATACATTCATTAAAATTAAAAATACAGATAAATAAAAATAAATAATAAGTCAATAATGAACTTTTTCCATTTTCATCTTCATATCTTTGTAATTTATCTTTTTAACTTTAATGGTCAAAAAAATTCAAAAACAAACAAAAAATATAACATTTGAAATACATTTGGTGTTAAAATAAACCAAACTCAGTATCCGACTTTTAAATAATTCTTTACAAATAATTAAATCAACTTTTAAAAAAGTGAGGCATATTAACCACATACACTTTAATATAGTTACTAATACATGAAGTGAAAGTAAAAATAAATTATCTTTCAATGTTATAATAAAAGTCATTTTTAAAGATTTTATTTATTTATTTTAGAGAGAGAGAGAGAGAGAGCCTGAAAGGAGGGAGGAAGAACCGAGTGGGAAGGAGAGAGAGAGAGAGAGCCTGGTGCAGACTCCATGCTGAGCTCAGAGCCAGACTTGGGGCCTGACTTCACAACCCTGAGGTCACAAGCTGATCTGAAACCAATGATGCTTAACCAACTGAGCCACCCAGGCTCTCCAACAAGAATCATTTTGAAAAGAAACATTTATCTCATCGTTCTCCAATTTCTAACTTTAGTATGTTTTAATATATATATTTATTTATTATGTTTAAATATAACATATATAAAATATAACAGTTGAAATACACATGTAAATATATATTTTAAATATATATAAAGTATAATAGATAGCACAAGTGCCTAATAGCCTGGAAATGTTTATAATTTCGAGATAAATAAACCATATTGGTGTATATTCATCACTTTTTCTGTTACTAATGGGATACACTATTTTAAACAAGATCTTTGAGAAAGAAAAGAGGCAGGTATATTCACATTTCCAGAGTCCTTCAAGCAACCTTCCTTCAAGTGCCAAGTGTACTTGGGGCATTAAGTAATGGCCTGCTTTTCCCATACTCCTTATCATTATCCTAAGGCAGGCAGCCATCCTAGGGATAGAAGCACAGAACTTCCTAAGTCCCTAAGATGTTTAGCTGTATTACAGTAGCATATTTGGCTGCCCTTAGGAGCTAAATATTATAATTTCTTATTAATTCAATGGAAAATAAAAATAACTCAAATTTAATAAGAATCTTGATGTAAAATTCCAAAACTAAAAAGGAACCTATCTTATTAATAACTGTTTAATTATATGAACTCATATCATCACTTTTAAGAATAACAAAATTCTGTGAATATCTAAATGCTTCAGCCTGTTGTGTCTCATACTAGGGTCTGCAAGAATATTCTTGGAGACCTAGAAATTAATGAAACTTCATTTCAAGTTTCCTTTGATACTAATGTAACACAAGCTTAAAAAGGTATATTCTGGATCATCCAAAAGACTACCTGTCAAAAGATGATTGCCATCTATTTCAGTGTGAAAAGTTAGCATCTTTATTTATAACTATACTGAGACCAAGGAATAATAAAAATATATCATTTAACTTTTAATCCACTTGATCTCCAACACTAAACCAAAAACTCTAGGGTTCAGTAAGTCTTTTTGTTGTCAGTTGATGTTTTAAAGACTATGTACATTACTCCAGAATAAAAAACACTGTCATATTCAATTTTTAAGGGGGAAATCCCAGCAGAAATAATAGAATTAATGTGCATGACTGATCTGTAACCTGATAAATATAGCTTGACTACTACATTGTTTGAATGAGTTATAAATACAAGGCAGGTTATAAGAGAATTGTTCCAGTTGAAAAAACCAAGTTTATCCAAAGAGAAAAAAATATAAATTTAAAGTAAAGTGATTTTCCATGTTTTCACAAAGCTTTTTCTTCTCATAAGTATTTTATAAATTGGTATTCACAAATATTTGATAAAGACCCGTAGGTATGGTTTCTTTATTTTGTCTGTAAAGCTCAACAAGTATCTTTCCATTCACTCAGATAACATCTTAGTCTATTAGTTGATAGATTTACCAGAACCAATTCACCTTTACTTACATATAGATAAATAATAAAAATAACCCTACAAACAAAATATTCAGAAACGATAAGCTAAAAATGTATCATGGGCAAACGATGTTTGATCAAATTTAGTATATAATTATAAAATCATTTAGGAAATTAAATCTATTTTATTAATTTAATAACAACCATGGCTTGTTAATTTTTCATAGAGGCTCTGTATTGATAGTTTCTATATCTGAAACTGTTCTAAGTTGTTTTGAATTTCAATTATACTTTAAACACACTGTGCTGTCAAATCCAACTGACTGCAGAACCCATTCTTCATATATACATCATACATACACACATACACATTCCATCAAACAGTCTCCGGGGATTAAATATGAATAAGATTATCACCTACCTTTCAAATTATACCTTTGGTACCTAACATGGTTGAGCCATGAAAAGACTTCTAAGTGACTATTTGCCATTACCATAACAGAATTAAAATATCAAAACAAAATCATAACAAAACATGGTAATACTTTCTGATAAGAAACAACCCATATTGCTCTTTATAAGAACTTATGGAATTATTAATATGTTCTCAATAATACTTGGTTCTTAATTTTTACTAAAGATTATATTCTGTATAAGCAACTGGATTGTTAAAAAATATAAATTATACCAGTATGGAGATATATTTGTTCACTTTATTAAACCATTACTTATTAATACAATGTCATGATTCAAATTTGTTTTGCTACTTTTTTGAACATGTGGGCCAACAATCAAAGAAAGTTCTTAGCAGGAAATATCTAAGGGAAATAAATGTTTATAACAACATCCATATTTTAAAAAGAAAAAAGCAAATTCCCCAAAATGACATAATTGTTAATTTATTAACTAGGTGCACAAGAATCTTATTCAAAATTTAGTAAATGCATTTATTATTCTTCTTCAAAAACAAAGGAATCGGGTTGGGGTTAAAGGGGTGAGCCGCAGCCCTTGTCCTGTGCTGTCAGCCGGGAGCCGCAGGGGCAGCCTCTGTGCCCGGGAATAAGTTGCTCGGGAATAAGTTCCCCCACCAAACAGGCCCAGACACACTGAAGAAGTTGTCAGGGAATTTTGACCCACGAATTCACGGATTTTACCTTAGGATGAGAAGCTTGGAAGAGAGCGCACAATCCATGTCAATTGCAAAAACAGTGTAGTCCTTGAAGGAGCTAGAAATATTATTTGTAAAACTCAAGCCTCGAAAACTACCTACCAGACATGCTATCCTACTTGCTTAAATGAGAAATGCCCTAGTGTCTTACTGTTCTATGATTGCATGACAAGTTACTGCAAATTGATGGCTTAACACACATTTATTATGGTCGGGTAGATCAGGGGTTGGTGTGACACAGCTGGATGCTCAGCTTAAGAGTCTCACGCAGTTGAAATACAGGTGTCTCTGCAAGTGGAATCTCATCCACTTGCATCCATCAACCCAGAAGATCCAGGGTTCTCTTCCAAGCCCCTTGGTTGTTGGCAGAATTAATAACTTTGTGTTTCTTGGACTGGCGTTATTGTTTTGCTCGTTGGCCAGAGGGGAGTCTTGTGCCTTAGCCAGATGGCTCTTCCATAGACCTTCTCATACTGTGAGTCTCTCTGACTTCATGGAGATCTCTTTTAAGGATTCATCTGATTGGATTAGACCTAGTCAGTTAATTTCCCCTTTGATGATTTTTTTTTTTTTTTACCTTTGATGAATTTAATCCGGGAAGTGAATCCCATCATAGTCATGGGCTCTGGCCACACTCAAACAGAGATTATCTAAAATGTGCAGAAATGAAATTTCTAAAGCTAAAATCAAGTGGAACTTTAGAGGCCATGGATTTTTCTGCCATCTTAGAATGCTGCCTATGACAGTGTTACCATATATTGATCAGTTTGAATCATAGGTAATAGGTCAAGTAGCCCTACCATATTTTCCTTACACCCTTTAGTCTTTTGTACCTGTGTATATACACAGGTGTGTTTAAATCACCATCTTTTCACTCCTTCCACCAGGAATTTAGAGGCAGAACTCAGGCATCATACCGGTAGAGCCACATGCTCAGCTTACTACAAATAAAAATTGTTTCTCTTTCTGAGGAATTTTATATCGATACTCAGCACTTAAGGAAAAAATTTTCTTCGGTTTCATTTATCTGAATATATAAATAATTTTTGGTATAATTTTGGATATTCTAGAATTTAAAAGGCTGGCAAAGTATGTTTTTCATGTATAGAAGAAGCACTTATTAAATGCTTTTTTAAAGATTTTATTTATTCATGAGAGACACACAGAGAGATAGAGGCAGAGACACAGGAAGAGGGAGAAGCAGGATCCACGCAGGGAGCCCCACATGGGACTCCATCCCGGGTCTCCAGGATCATGCCCTGGGCCGAAGGTGGGCACTAAACCGCTGAGCCACCTAGACATCCCTTATTAAATACTTTTTTTGTGCGCTATGAGGAGATGTGAAATATTTAAGTTTAGAAGACCAGGTCTATACCTTTGGAGGAGTTTGTAATCTAGTTTTGTTTAAGTATGCACACTTGAAAAAAAAAAACCAAAATTGAAGTCTCATAAACTTGGCTTTATCTGGCTTCTGCCTAACTCTATGGCTGTCTTTCAGATTACTTTACCAATCTGCGTATTCCTTTAGTCACTTTTCCATCTCAGGGCTTTTCATAATGTGCTTACTGCTGCCTAGAAATTTCTGCCTGTTCAAATTAATTAATTGATTGATTGATTTTTACTTAAATGTAACTGTATTCTAGAAATTTCCTTTGGCCTCTCAGGACTATAAGATCCTGCCCTTATGCATTCTCCTAGCATTTCAGAGCACTATTTCAAAGCAATGCTTCCATTGTTACAATGAAAACGATGACATTGTAATACTTCTGTAATGATTTGTGTTATATCTTCCCTGTTACCATGGAGGATCCATGATGAGATTTAGTGGGTACTCCATCAATATTTGTTGAATGAATGATCATTTGACTATTTGCCTAGGAAAATTTCATGGAAGAACCCAAGACCTTTTCAAATTGGAGAGCAGGTTGGATGGATGAGGTGAGGCCACATTTTGGGAGCTTCAAATATCCACCTGAGTTGGATGTACCAGGGATTTCTAGGCTCTTAGAACTGACATAATTAAAGGGGCATTTTTTTGAAGTGTAAATTCAATAGTGGTTGTAGAGTGGATTGTATATAGGTCAGTCTAGAGTGGTGGTCCTCAAACTTGAGAGTGTGAAAGAATCACTTGGGTATTTTGCTATATGTAGACTCCTGACTTTTATTCTCTTTTCTTCGAATCTGATTCAGTCCAGTACCATAGCCACTAGCCACAGCTGGCTCGTAGGCACTTGAAATGTGCTTGTCTGAACTGAGATATGCTACAATTATAAAAATACCAGATTTCAAAGACTAGTATAAAAAAAAGAATGTAAAGTTTCACACTGATATGGTTTTTAATTGATTACATATTGAAATAATATTTTCACATGCATCAGGTTAATTTTACTTGTTTCATTTTAGTTTTTGAATCTGACTACATGACTATTTAAAATTACGTTTGTGACTCATCTGAAATTTCTGTCAGACAGTGCTGGTATAGGAGATGACACACTTTAACCAGCATCCCAGATGATCCTTACATTACTTTTAGAAAAGCTTTTATGCTTTTCAGATATTCCATAACGGATATTTTAGTAATGCAGGCCTAGGAAGTTGAGAGCCTAGACTAGATGGATGCCAAAGAGTTTGAATAAGAAGGTATATGTGTATTAGAACAAGATATTTTGAAAATTGAGTTAATGACTCAAAGGAAGAAGGGTACACTAAATAAATCCGAGGGGACAAGCCTGTAATACAGGCTAGTGTTGGTAAAATCTATGGGGATGTTAGGAAGAACTGCCCAAACTTGAGCCTATTCTGTTTCTTATTTATTTTGTAAACACTTAAGAATCCAGAAGCTTTGGAGAGATTTCTTTTTTTCTTTTTTAAGATTTTATTTACTTATTCATGAGAGACACAGAGAGAGAGGCAGAGGCAGAGGGAGAAGCAGGTTCCCCACAAGGAACCCGATGTGACTCCATCCCAGATCCTGGGATCTGGACCTGCGCCAAAGGCAGATGCTCAACTGCTGAGCCATCCAGGCATCCCTGAGAGGTGTCTTTGCTATTTTAATTGCTCGGTTTGACATTGACATCTTATTTAAATCATCATGAAAGTTTTTAAAAACTTGTTTTCAGTTACTTCAGTTTAGTTTTATTTACAATTCAGTGATGTCTTTCTAATGTGTAGGAGAAGGCTATTTGGGCAATGAGAAGGATAAATATAAATTAAGATTTATTTCTGTAGAAAATTCAAGCAGAGAGCATAACCAGACAAAACCACATCAGTAAAAGAGATAACTATGAAAAAGTGTCATAAACAGGCCTACACTCAATATTGGGATGCTAAAACCAGAAATGAAATTTTTAAACTAAAAATCAAGTGGAACTTTAGACTGAAAGTAACTTAATTAATGACTTAGTTGAACAGTTGAAGAGTCTTATTTCCTCAGTTGAGGAGACTGAGGTCCTGAGTAGATATGTGATGAGTTTAAGATTCAATATCTAGTTAGAATATTTAGTAGTAGAATCTAGAGTTCCTGACTTAATCCCTTTTTAAATTTTATCAATTTAAAGACATGGTAATGAATGCTTTTATTTTTAAAGGCTATTTAAAAAAAATCAACTGATTTTAGTTTAAAGTTATTCCCCCCAAGACTTATTTATTTATTTATTTATTTATTTATTTATTTATTTATTTAGAGAGTATGCATGAGTGGGAAGGGCAGGGGGAGAGGCAGAGAATCTCAAGCCGACTCAGAACTGAGCTCTGAGCCCCATACAGGGCTCAATTCCAGGACCCTGAAATCATGATCAGAGCCAAAACCAAGAGTCGGAACTTTAACTTCCTGAGCCAACCACATGCCCCAAGATTATGGGTTTTTATTCGTTAAACTACACATTACTTGCCAAGAAAACGACAGTACAATCCATAATGAATTGTAGGTCAATACACAAATAGTTTCAACTGCCAGAAGATGGCACTGTTTACATGTGAAATAACACCTCTTAAAAATTCAGGGTATATGTTTAAATTCAGCTCAAAGTAAAATGAAGGAAAAATGTATTTAATGGCTTCCAAGCTATCAGTATATGTGAAATACATCAAAATGAAAAGCTGAATCATAATACATTACATATTTCATATCCTTGTAACTATTATAGGGATACCATTTATATTTACATTCACTTTGCATATTAATTTTTTACATGGACAAAGTATTGAATCATTTTTCTTCTTTTTTTTTGAATCATTATTCTTATAGAAAGGTTTCTTTCAAATCACTAAGTGTTATTTTATTCTTGAGGCCAACATCTTGTCATAAAGCAAGTTTGTTCTAAATCTGAGAAGAATGTATTTATTCACGATAGACACACAGAGAAAGAGAGAGAGCGAGGCAGAGACACAGGCAGAGGCAGAGGCAGGCTCCACGCAGGGAGCCCCACGCGGACTCCACCCCTGGGCTCCAGGGTCAGGCCCAGGCTGAAGGCGCGTCAACCGCTGGGCCGCCCGGGCCGCCCCCAATTTCTTAAAAGCTGCGCGGGCAGACAGTCACCAGGCCCTCTCCAGCTGTGCTCGGTGCCACGCAGGCGGCTTCTTGACTGGCTCGAAGCATCTAAGCAAAAGTTTGCGGGGGGGGGGGGGGGTCCCTGGGGCCACGTTAAGATGCAACCGGCGCGCAGTTCACATCACTTTGAAAACAAAAAAAAACAGAAAATCGCTTTGAAACTGCCGAACTGGGATCCTGGGCCTCACTCCGCAGGCCTCGGAGCGGGCGTCAGAGCCAGGTTTTGCAGTCCTCTCGCCTCAGCTGCGGCCCCGCGACCACAATTCCAGGTGCCCGCCAGGACCCTTCGAGCCCCGACAGCCCGGAAGCGCCTGACCACGCCTACCCACTGCGCCTGCGCGAGGCGCCCCCTCCGGCGAGCGGGGAGACTGGCGCTGGGCGGGCCGAGAGGCTCGTCGCGCCTGCGCGAAGGCCCCGGGGAGCAGCGTCGTTACTTTCCAAACGACTGGCGGGAACCGTTGGAGGCCGTGCGGTCGCCGTCTGGTCTGCCGGGCAGCAGCGCGCTCCCTCGTCCCTAGGCCTGGCCGTGGCGCCGCAGCTCTCCCGCGAGCAGAGGCGGAAATCGTGGCCCAGTTCTTCTGTGAGTCCCCCTCCCGCAGGCCAGAGGGCGGGGACAGCTGAGGCCAGCGGCCCTGGAGGCCCGGCCGGCCCGGAGGCGGGGGCCGGGGGTGGGGGGCGGCTCTGCTCCAGCGCCCGCCTGGCTGGAGAATCTAATCTAGGCGCCTTGCTCCTGGGGGAGCGGGAAGCCCAGGTGCTGCCCGGCCTGCCTCGCGCCGCGCCCCTGCACCAGCAGCCTTGCGGGAAACTGCGGATCCCACAGGCCGCCCAGCCCGGCCGCCCGGCACCACCCCGAGCGGTGGAGCCCAGTGCACTTTGAACAGCCCATCCACCAAGCTTTGATTCCGGTACTGAGGGCGATGGGCTAGATTTAGGACCAGGCCATGCTTGTACCCTCTGATAGACTCTGGCAGGAGAAGAGGAGGGAAAAGTGAGGGAGAGGCTTGCTCTGGAGCATCCGACCGGTTAATCAATCAATTGCTAATCCAGACGCAAAAGCCTATTTCCACACCCTGTGATCACGTAACCTGAATTGGGGCTTGCATTACCCTGAGCTTGTAGTTCTACTTGGACGCTAGGTTAATGCAGTTTGGCATTTTTATTTCCGCATAAACGCAGGTATCGTGTTCTTTTGATTTAGAAGCAACATTTTTAAGGATTTTCAGTGGCACTTTTCCCCTACTCTGCTTTCAGCAAGACACGCACAAACGCACGTTTAGGCTTTTTCAGTTTGATGCCATGAATGAAACCGCAGCCACATCTAAATAGGCTTTATTTTCCAGAGTTACAAAGTGGAAATAACTTTAACATTCCTTTTGTTTTCAGCATTTGGCATCAACAGCATTTTATATCAGCGTGGCATATATCCATCTGAAACCTCTACCAGAGGGCAGAAATACGGACTCACCTTGCTTATAACAACAGATCCTGAGCTCATAAAATAATTCAATCATGTAGTGGACAAGTGAAAGGTATTTAATTGTTGAAAACCAATTTGAGTTTTGCAGGTCTTCTTGGACCCGTACTTTCTGGCATCTTGGTGTTCATTTTTCAGCTCTATACAAAGAGGTGTAGAACACTGCAATCTCAAATATAGTGATTCTCCATCGGAAGGAAGCAAATAATAAAGTGAAAGAAAGTCCACTCTTCCCTACCACATTTTGAGTGGGTTAAATATGTTGATGTTAGGAATCTGATCTGGCTTCACAAAACAATCTCTATCAACTCCTTTTGAAGTGATTTTTGCAGTTCGTGTAGCCAGGTGGAACAAGTTGGAATTTTACATAACTATGATGATGTTTATTATTGGAGAGAAATCCACTACATATTTTTAATATGATATATTTTCTATAGCTGCCTAGAGTTTAAAACCGTCATTTAAGATAAATGAAAATGAAATTGGATCCAGCCTGGGAACTAAACTTAAAAAAATACTACTAATAGAATACCCAATAAAGTTTTTTAATGTCTTACTGTCTTCATTTGTCTTTGTTAAAATCCTGCCTGTCCGTTAGCCATTTCTAACTGAACACCCCTTGTTTTTTCTTAGCTCAAGAAATTACTGAATACTTGTTGAATGGATACTTGTTCTCCATCTATTCTGTCTCTTTTTTCCCCCATGTTTTTCTCTACTTAGGATTCTCACTTCTAATTTTTCTGTGTTATAGGATGTTTCTCCCTGGCTCCTCATTTCACCTTCCAAAACTAGTTCCAAAAAAAAAAAATTACAGTAATTTTTTTATACCTGAGTCATATATATATATATATATATATATATATATATATATATATATATTTTGTTTGTTTGTTTGTTTCAAGAGGCTTTATTTTTAAAATTCTATTAATTGTGTTTTTATCATCTTCAGGGCTAAATCACCCAGGGTGATACTCAGATTACTTAGCCTGAAACATAGAAGTAACTAAGAATCTATGTCACCTTAATTTGATGAAGAAGCAAGCCCTGCCTAAGTTACTGGTTTTTAGGTTGTCTCCTTTAAGGCTACACTTAGGACATTTCACCTCAGTTGTATGTAGACCTTCCTATTTAATTTGTCCCTTTTATTTTAGTTAGAATGTAGGAATTGCTTTTCTTAGAGGCAAATTGTTCAATCTCTTTGAATCCCCATCCCTCTAGCCTTCTTAAGGAATCTACCCTAGTTCTTCTCTGGTATTTCTGGTTTCTTTGTTTTGAGATATTTTCATTGGTTTCATTTGTCTTCAGTTTTAAAAGAAAAAAATTTCCACCCACCCCAGATCTTTAAGTGACTACCTAATCTCTTCCTCTTCCGAGCAAAATTGAGACAAGGTTGGTTTTTGTCAAGGGGTCAGCAAGACTGATGGCCCATATCCAGCAAGTGGCCTATTTTTGTACTACCTGCAAACTGAGTGTTTTCAGATTTCTCAAGGCTAGTTTTTTAAAAACTACGCAAGAGACCTAGGTGGCCCACAAGTCCTAAATATTACAAGATTGTTTTTGTGTCTTAAAAAACAAAACAAAAAAAAAACTGTGTATTCTTGAGTATATTATCCCAAGTTCCAAGATTAATTCAGGGCTCATTATGAGGCCCCCTTATTATAATCTCTAAGATGACTTCTGACACATTCATAACTTTACTAACAATCTTTGTGTAGTTGACTCATAAACATACATGCAACCCAAGTCTTCTCTTTGCTCATATAGTAAGTGGCTCCCTTGATATCCACATGTGGCTAACCTAGTGATACTTGAAAACTAAATTTAAGGGGGTCCTGGCTGGCTCAGTCAGTAGAGCATGCAACTCTTGATCTTGGGTTGTAAGTTCCAGCCCCACATTGGGTGTGGAGATTACTTAGAAATAAAACCTTAGGGCAGCCCGGGTGGCTCAGCAGTTTAGCACTGCCTTCAGCCCAGGGCATGATCCTGGAGACCTGGGATCGAGTCCCACATCAGGCTCCCTGCATGGAGCCTGCTTCTCCCTCTGCCTGTATCTCTTCCTCTCTCTCTATCTGTCATGAATAAATAAATAAAATCTTTAAAAAAGAAGAAAAATAAAACCTTAAAAAAATTGTAAGCATCATGTCTCATTTCCATTCTCTTTCAATGAATGGATCAACCTTCCAACCAGTGGTATAAACCAGAAAGTTGGCAACTATCTCTGAGTATTTCCTCTTCCTTAGTCTCATAAGTATCCAATAAATCTTAACAATTTTAATCACGAAATCTCTTGACTCTACCTATACTGATCCATCTCTACCAATTTATCCTTCTATAAGCCTTCAGTACCTCTTGCTTGAATTACTAATCAATTAGCATCCCTAGATCCTCTCTTTACTTCCACTCTACTTTCCACACATCACAGCCTAAAGGATAGTTCTGAAATATAAGTTTAATCACATCACACCCTACTTCAGACACAGTAATGACTTCCCTGATTCTTGAAGTATAAGTTCTTTAATTTACCCCATGTGACCTTGTGTGGTCTGACCCCTATGTATCTTGCACAAACCGACCTTGTTCATTCTCCCTTTCTTAACTGTATTTGTATTACCCTTTCAATCCTCTGGTCAGATACTTTTCGCTTTTCAGTATTTTAGACCTGTACCCTTTTCTGTAATCTTTTGCATATTTAATGGTATTTATTTGTAGAACTGAAGTCAAGTGAGAATTCCCTGAGTCAAATTTTCCTATATTCTCTCATTGGATCACATACTGCACCTTCTTAACATTTATTACAATTAAAAATTTGCATTTATTGCTGCAGTGATTAGATTAATGCTCATCTTCTGGAATTTACCTTGGATTAGAGTATACTGCATGTTCACTACTCTGTGCTTAGCATTCAGTACTAACTACATCTGGTACGGATACTGAGAATTGGACAATGGGAACTAGGTTATTGTGAGGCAAGTTTTCTGTACAGGTTGGAGGAGTTCCAAAATACCAGTGGTAGGAATTTGCTAAGGGCAGAAAGTGAGACCTGGGAAGAGTTACTTTGTAATGCAGTGAACCAAAAAAGATGCCCTGTTCTGTATTGCAGATTGGTTATACAAGTGTTCAGTTCAGAAACTGGTGGTATTCATCTCAAATATTGAAAGCGGTGAAGTCCTTGAAAGGTGGAAGTTTGATATTGAGTGCGACAAGACTGCAAAAGATGACAGGTAAGTATGAATTAAACTGCTTCCACTTTCATAGATTTTTTTTCCAAAACTTGTTTTCTTGACTAAATGAGTTCTAACTATATTGAACTAGTTTCGTATAAGGTAGTTTGTTTCTAACTATGTTAGATCTCCCGTGGAGAAGAATAAGACTCACAAACTGTGCTCACAAAAGAGTCGTGCCTATTATGGACTTGTATAGTGTACTTTTAACATAACTGCCCTTAGTCTAAAATCCATAAATTTCACCCTTTAGTATTTATGGTGCTATATGTAAGCTACACATGATGTATTAGGTGGGCCATTTAATGGATTGTGTCAAGGTACTTTTAACCATGAAGTATTATCCTAGATTTTCTCCTAGCTTGATATGCAGCTCTACTGTATTTCATTTAACGCTATAAACTTCCTAAGACACTCTGAACTGAAGTTCTTAGATCCTCTGGATGGGAAATGCCCCCTCATTATATGCTAATTCTTAGCATTGTCCCAGGCATGCTTACCTGTAAACTCAGAACTCTCTCTCATAATGAAATGTAGTTTGTTCCTGAAGCCTTTGGTCTGTTTTAGAAAATGTTTATTTTATTTTTTAATGAATTTATTTTTTATTGGTGTTCAATTTACCAACATACAGAATAACACCCAGTGCTCATGCCGTCAAGTGCCCCCCTCAGTGCCCACCACCCAGTCACCCCCACCCCCGCCCTCCTCCCCTGCCACCACCCCTACCTAGTTCGTTTCCCAGAGTTAGGAGTATGTATGTTCTGTCTCCCTTTCTGATATTTCCCACACATTTCTTCTCCCTTCCCTTATATTCCCTTTCACTATTATTTATATTCCCCAAATGAATGAGAACATACAATGTTTGTCCTTCTCCGACTGACTTACTGCACTCAGCATAATACCCTGCAGTTCCATCCACGTTAAGCAAATGGTGGGTATTTGTCATTTCTAATGGCTGAGTAATGTTCCATTGTATACATAAACCACATCTTCTTTATCCATTCATCTTTCGATGGACATCGAGGCTCCTTCCACAGTTTGGCTATTGTGGACATTGCTTCCAGAAACATCCGGGTGCAGGTGGGTGCAGGTGTCCCGGCGTTTCATTGCATCTGCATCTCTGAAGTAAATCCCCAGAGGTGCAATTGCTGGGTCATAGGGCAGGGCTATTTTTAACTCTTTGAGGAAGCTCCACACAGTTTTCCAGAGTGGCTGCACCAGTTCACATTCCCACCAACAGTGTAAGAGGGTTCCCTTTTCTCCGCATCCTCTCCATCATTTGTGGTTTCCTGCCTTGTTAATTTTCCCAACTCTCATGGTGTAAGGTGGTATCTCATTGTGGTTTTGGTTTGTATTTCCCTGATGGCAAGTGATGCAGAGCATTTTCTCATGTGCATGTTGGCCATGTCTGTGTCTTCCTCTGTGAGATTTCTCTTCATGTCTTTTGCCCATTTCATGATTGGATTGTATGTTTCTTTGGTGTTGAGTTTAAGAAGTTCTTTATAGATCTTGGATGCTAACCCTTTTTATCTGATACATCATTTGCAAATATCTTCTCCCATTCTGTAAGTTGTCTTGTAGTTTTGTTGACTGTATCCTTTGCTGTGCAAAAGCTTCTTATCTTGATGAAGTCCCAATAGTTCATTTTTGCTTTTGTTTCTTTTGCCTTCATGGATGTATCTTGCAAGAAGTTATTGTGGCCGAGTTCAAAAAGGGTGTTCCCTGTGTTCTACTCTAGGTATACCTGGACCCAAGCTCAAGCTTGCTAATAAACCCTCGTGCGCTTGCATCGTTGTCAGCTCCTCGGTGGTTTCTTGGATTCGCAATCTTGGGCACAACAACAGTACTGATTACACTTTGCACTATATCTTGCAATTAGGTAGATGTATAATTATTACACATTACCATCGTATTACTATTCTTATACATTCATTCTTTATTCTTTTAGGTCCCTTAAAGAATCAATGGTATTCCTGGAAGCTAAAATAGATTTCATTTACATTAATGCAAGTTCTGATTAGTTAATGGAAAATAATTCTATGCAAGTTCCTGTACTGAATTATCCTTTATAGGTTTTTCACATGACTCTCTACTCTTTGTTTATTAGTATTTGTGGAGTGAAATGTAGTTCAAAAGAAGGAAGATGTTCTTCCTTTTATCTTTTCTGACTCTTTTTAAATGCAAGATTAATCATGTTACTCACTAAACATGACTTCTGAAAATCACATTTGGTCATTGAAGAACTATTTTTTTCTCTTTTATGGACTTCAATTCCCAATAGTGATGATATCTTACCATTTGCTGTGAGAAGGAAAACATAGCTGTGGTCCTAAAAGAAATTAAAAATATACTCTATTCTTGGTATATCACCATTAATGGGAATATAAATTTGTAAGAACATCGCAAAGGCATTTGTTCTATCCAAAGTATTTGTCTTGTTTACCATGATGCTGTGGGATCCATGTTAAGAGATACACACATAAATGGCCTGCACCACTATAGAGTGCTGTTGTTTTATTTGCTTGGTTTGGGTGTTTAATGAGTTAACCATCACTATCTCTAAAGTATGAAGTAGGTCAAAAAATATAAATACCTTAGAAATGAAATATAAATATGCAAGCATATGTATAGGGGGAAATGTGAAAATATTTATATTTCTAGAAATGTCTATATTTCTATAAAATGTATAAATGAACATAAAAATGTCAAACAGTAAGACTTTTAGTTCTAGAATATAAAAGTTCAGGTTTGTCATATTCTTTAGTTAGACACAAAGATATTTCTTCTCAAAGTAACACATTTATTGTAAAAATGCACTTTGGGTGTCATGTTCATCATGAGTGTTTCAGAATTTGAGACATATAAAAAATTTTTTTAGGTAATCTCTAGACCCAACGTGAGACTCAAACTTATAAACAACCCCAAGATCAAAAGTCACATGCTCCACTGACTGAACCAGCCAGGCACCCTTAAAAATTATTTTTAATGGGGTGAGTAGTTTCTATTTTCTCAACCAGATTTTCCAATATTTATTTCATAATCATATCCTTATAGATACAGTTAATTTTAATTACAAGACACTATTCTAACATTTTGCTATATGCATGAAATAGTCAATATCTCATCTTCTCAAAATGAGGTAAGTCGTCTTCCGGGACAGTCTCATACAGATTCATGGAGATGTTGGTAATCAATACAAAGAAAATTTAAATAGAGATGAGTGATTTTTCATGTCTCAAAACAGAAATTAATAAATCAGACAAATTCAGTTTTTACAAGAATGGCATAAAATAAAAAATCACAAAGGAAATATAACGATTACTCCAACAGCCCCCTGTAATCAAGCCAGTATCAGAGAAAGAAGAAAATTCTTCAAGGTAAATGTTTCACACTAAGGTTTTTTCTGTTCATTTTCTTGATGTTTATTTAGGAATCACAGCTGGGGTTTTTCACATTAACTTACATATTCTCTAAAATTGTGCCCTATGATTAGAGCTTCTATAATGATGGAATAAAGAAAGGGGCAGGGGGATCCCTGGGTGGTGTAGCAGTTTGGCACCTGCCTTTGGCTCAGGGTGCGGTCCTGGAGACCTGGGATCGAATCCCATGTCGGGCTCCCGGTACTTGGGGCCTACTTCTCCCTCTGCCTATGTCTCTGCCTCTCTCTCTCTCTCTCTCTCTCTCTCTCTGTGACTATCATAAATAAATTTAAAAAAAAAAAGAAAGGGGCATTCTGGAGACATGATAAATGCCTATTTGGAGCCACAGGACTGAATTATCTGCTTTACAGAACTCAGAGTACATTCTCTGCAAAACTCTTATTATGTAACTGACAGCATTTTGCTAATATTTTTGTCCCTTCGCTTATTTATGTAAGAACTCATTAATGTATGTGATAAAGAACTGTGTGATGCTACGTTGTCCTACAATGCAGTATAGGAAAGGGTCTTTTCTGGAATACAAACTCAATGGTATTTTCTTTACAATTCAGTTCATTTTGTAACATATTACATATTATATACGAAGTACCTACTATGTGAGAAGTATAAGACCCTGTGTTTGACCCTACAAGGGATGGGATATAACAAGATAAATATGACTTAATCCAACAAAATTACAATCTCCTTTTTTTAAAAGATTTTATTTATTTATTTATTAATGAGAGACACACACAGAGAGAGAGGCAGAGATACAGGCAGAGGGAGAAGCAGGCTCCACGCAGGGAGCCCGACATGGGACTCGATTCTGGGTCTCCAGGATCAGGCCCTGGGCCGAAGGCGGCGCTAAACTGCTAAGCCACCCGGGCTGCCCAAATTACAATCTCATAAAGAAAACAGGACATGTAGCATTAGTTACTCTACTATAATCTCCCCCACAAAAGTGTCACGGGAATGATTTAAACATGGAGTAGACATATAGAGGACAGAGATAATTTCTTAATAGAGAAGGCTGAGGGAAAAGATATTTGATCCCATGACTTAGGTAGCAGTCACAATACTTTCAATCCAAATATCAGGCATACACTAAAAAAGTTGGTACAGGCTTGGTTTCATAGTTTTTGGTCAATGGCATCATAACTCATTAGCATCTGCTAACACATCAGAAATCCCCCCATGGTCTCCCTCAGCAGTCCTCCATTTATTGTCCTCTTCATCCCTACTCCTGGACCTCTTCCACAAGGCTTCCATGGCACAGAAGACTCTGGGATCATCCCAACCCTCTCTGCTTAGACACACACAACTGCCTCCTAGGAGTCCCAGTGGGAACAGGGACAGTCCTTTTTTGACTTCTCTATTCTTTAGAGTCCTCTAAATTTTTCTGCAGCTGTGATCACCTCTTACCTTTAGGGGACACTACTTTGAGGTAAAAAGATTTTGTGGGAAAGATCCACAGTGGTGTGCACAAATGTATAACATATTGAAAAATGGCTAAGATGTTGCCATGCTGATGGATGCCTGGGTGGCTCGGTGTTTGAGCATCTGCCTTTGGCTCAGGGCATGATCCCAGGGCCCTGGGATCAAGTCCTGCATTGGGCCCCCTGTGAGGAGCCTGCTTCTCCCTCGGCCTCTGTCTCTGCCTCTCTCTCTATGTGTGTCTTATGAATAAATATATAAAATCTTTTTTTTAAAAGGATTTTGCCATGCTGAGATGACAGAATGAA
The DNA here is from genome assembly GCF_048164855.1 of Canis lupus baileyi. NCBI lineage: Eukaryota > Metazoa > Chordata > Mammalia > Carnivora > Canidae > Canis > Canis lupus. Next base: position 23,943,852 of record NC_132857.1, on the reverse strand, counting down.
CTACTCTTTATATATTGCAATTAGGAAAGTTTAGAGGCCAGTTTCAAAGTGCCACCTCAAAAAATGGGCTGGGGGTAGGGGTACTTTGTCTGGTTTGTCTGGGTGAAAGGAGAAGTAACAGGAGTGACTCAGTCAACATTCTGCCCATAGTGAAGTCATGTACCACAACATAGTAGAACAGCCATTCACTCATTCTTCCTTCCATGAACCCAATACATCTAACATATATGTATCTTATGCTCTATCCAAGTACATGTGTCTTTGAGGTCAAGCCTAATTCATCTGTGAATCCTCAGCACCTAGTTGAAATGATGGGGATATATAATAAATTAATGATATACATTGATGATATATACTGAATTATGGTATTAAAGAGTAAATCAATCAGTACTTGGAAGGAAAGATTAAAGGAAGACTACACAGTTATGATAATGTTGCTTTCCATGTTCTCTATTTCATTTTATCCACCTCATCAACTGATTATGCTGGAAAGTTTTCACAAGGATTTAAGTGCAGAATATGTAATGGACACTGACATCATTGATCTTGTATCTTAAAAAGTATAAAAGCCAGGTTATAATATTAAGTCTGTATGAATCAGGTACCAGTAACATTTAAATGTATAACACTTTTGCTAGAGTTAGCAGTGGATGGGCCCTTAAAAGATCATTATAATAAAGTGTTCCTTATGTACATCTAGAAGCACCCAAGAGTTAATTTTTTAAGAGAACCTACTATTGAGGAGCTCATGTACTCACCTACCATGATTCCCCACTATTTATAAGATAACATCTAAATTACTAGTGAAGCATTTAAAGACCACAGATACATAACATGACCTCAACTCCCCCACTACTCCTGTACATATTTTCTGATCTAATCAAACATATGTTACACATTGCAATTTTCTACCTCTGTTTATTTACACATGGCTCTCTTCTGTTCTCTCCTCCCTTTTACTGAAACAGAAATGTATCATATCCTTCAAAGTTCAGCACACAGCCCATCTCCATCAGGAACATTTTGCTGACTATGCCTCTTCCAAACCCTAAAAAAACACTTGTTATCATTAATGACTATTTGGTATTCAGTAAATCATGTGCATGCATGTATCTGTGCATGTGTGGTTTGTGTATTTAAATGCAGCTATCTTCTCTCCCAAGTCAGGCTGGAAATTGCTATCTGACAAAATATATTTCACTGATTTTTAAATATCCATATCACCCAACAGGTTATTTTTCAATTAGTTCATTGGTGATTATGATCATAGTTTTATTTTTTCGATTTAAAAATATTTTATTATTTATTTATTTATTTATTTATTTATTATTTATTTATTTATTTTAGAGAGAGAGAGAGAGAGAGTGGAGGGAGGGAAGGAAGGAGAGGGAGAGAGAAAATCTTGAAACAGGTTCAATGCTGACTGCCTAGCCCAATGTGAGGTTCAATCCCAGGATCCTGAGATCATGACCCAAGTCGCAATTGAGAGTTGGCCACTTAACTGACTGAATCACCCAGGCACCCCATGATGGTAGTTTTAAATGTAAATTAAGAAAAATATCAGAAATCCATATTATCAGAAATCCGATATTTTCTTTGATAATTTAAAAAACATAAATAAGTAAATACAATTAAGTACATTAATCACTCTGAACTTTAACTCATCTTGAGTCCCCTGTTTCTTCACTCTGATCTCCCTAATTTACTTTTACTTTCTGAATACCACACTAACAAATACAAGGTTTTATCTGGAAGGCAAATGGGTAAATTCTAGTTTTTTCAAGCAGAAGAAATGTATGGTATCCATGTGTTTCAGTGAAAAATAACCTATAGGTGTAATTAAGTGCATTAACTGTTAGCATAATTTATGGACCAGAGTTGTCAAAAAGAAGGCACTGGGGCTAAAATAAGAACATAGAATCTTAGTTATGAACATTGATTTTTTTAATCGTACAGCCCTGAATTTCAATCCTATTCTAGATTATTTACCATGTGAATTTGGAAAAGTTTTAAAATCTATTTAAGGGACACCTGGGTGGCTCAGCTGTTGAACGTCTGCCTTTGGCTCAAGGTGTGATCCCCGAGTTCCCGGATCGAGTCCCACATCAGGCTCTTTGCCCAGAGCCTGCTTCTTCCTCTGCCTATGTCTCTGCCTCTCTCTGTGTTTTTTCATGAATAAATAAGTAAATAAAAAAAATAAATAAATCTTGTTGCTTATGAGTCTTCAAGATTTAGCTTTCTAGGAAACAAAAAAGATTCATGGCATAGAGTCGAAGATTTCGGTGGCAATCCCATGGGAAAAGCCCCAAACCACTGGGGAGGTACATGGGATATCTGCACCATTTCCTGCATGGAAACCAAAAGGAAGCAGAAATTTCTCACAGAATAATGAGCTGACATGTCTAAGAAAGAAGGGGCCCTCTATGTCCATGCAGAGTTGCTTATACCTCAACATGGAACAGATCAGTTAGTAAATGTATTTCAATCAGTCCCAGAATAGTATGGAAGAAATAGAAAGCCACTGCGATTGAGAGACATGCCTCAGCAACAGGTGTACAGACCAATTTCCCACGGTCAGATAGCAGTCTGGACACCTCAGCGGCTATTAGTATACATCAATGACACAGAACAATCAGATAAGTGCCACTTCACCATTTTACAGCCTCTGCAGCACCAAAAGACTCCAGAACATAGACACACTCATGGGGGCAATTAAGAAATCCTAAATCTCTAGCAGTCTTGGAACAGAGAATCAAACTAGACATCAAGTGAGCTATTTAGAACTACAGAACTGTACATTTCTTACATATGCCAGTGTATAGACGGAGATTGCTATCAGTGTAGATAGAATATATGATCCATGCATTGTTTTCCCATTCCCAGAAAGGCTTCCCCTGTCAAATAGGTTTGGAAAATTCATACTTTCCCTTTGAAAGTCAAATGCCCCAATTTTTTTTCCATATATATTTGACATTACTTGACCCTTTTGAAGTGACCCCATTAATTCATCATCCTGGGAACATTTACACTACATGAACATGCTGTATATTGGCCATGGTGAAAATAAGGCTAAGTGAATTAAAATACACTAATCAGCCTTCTTCCTTAGATACAGGCCACAAGACCATGAAAAGCAGTACTTTCAGAAACTCGGCCTTTTGGCGGTGCGCTGGCACTTGCCAAAACAACCAGTGCACTACTGCACCGTCGGCAAAACCAGGACAGCTCTTTGGAGTTTCCCTCATGGATGTCTATGATAATGACAACTTGCCCTTCCCAATTCTGGTAGGTCTCAGTTTGGTCTTTTATTGCCTCCCTGAGGAGAAGAAACTCGGAGAGGCCAAGTGTTTTCATACAAACCTACCCCCAAATATGGAAATTATTAGACAGCCCCTGGCTGTGGCTGAGAAGCCTTGGTAGTATCATTTGATTTAGCCACTGCAGAGTCATGAGGCCAATACATCAGGACAACTTTTTGTCCATTCCACTTGTTTCCATAGAGACCCATGTAGGCCTGTTCAGATCAGTCAAAATGGACTCTGTGTGCATGAATCATCTTCACATTTTCCCATTGTTTTCTGAACTCACAGTAGACTCCAGTCTCCTTCAACTGAGTCTACTTAATCTAACAACAGAAAACATCTTACCTAAGCATAAAGACTCATCCTACGGCAAATATGAATCCATTAATCCTAACAGTATATGTTAAATGACAGCCACAGAGTTTGACCTGTGTTATCTCAAATCGGTCTACTGAATTGATACTGTGGAAATTTACAAAGTACCCAGTACCTCTGAAAGCACTACACTAGATTTGGGAATGTTATGCTAGGTGTGAAGACATATACCACGTTAGTTACATGCTAGCTACTACCCCGGTCCTTGTATCACAGCAATTTTGGGGGTAGCTAGAACTATCATCCTCCACACTTTACAAATGAATTAGAAATGTTTCAGTACAGTTCGCATGTGCCCCAGGTCACACAATAGAATAGAAGGATAATAGATTTCCGATCCCTTGGTCTTTCTGACTCCAGCCCTTATTATCTTTCTACACTGTAGGGAGAGGACATGACGATAGAGCAAAGGACAGTGAAAGACTCAAGAAGGAAATGTAATTGGAGAATAAGAAGAGAGCATTTGAGCTTGATTTTAATAGAGGAAAGGAAATAGAGGTAGTAGGAATGCAGCATGCAATCACTTAAAGACGAATCAACAAATGGGAAATGAGTATGGCAAAAAGATTTCCATACTTGGGGGAAGAGCATCTATGGAAGGGATAAGGAGAAAAGACTGGTAAAGTAGGAGACAGGCAAGGATTCCACAAAGGCCTTGAAACATGGAGTTTGATTTAAAAGGGTAAATACAATGAAAAAAATCAAATTAAAATAAGTGATTACAATGTTTCAGTGTATGACTGTAAGGTGGATTTTTGGGTAGAAACTATAGAGAGACATTGACTAAAGAATCTAAATTGACTTTAGTCCCCCCAGCTGTAAAACCACATATTGTCACATTCCCTAGGTCTTTCAAAAAGGAAGCAAGCTTTTGCTCTGGGATTGGGATATGAAATGCCATATACTATTCTTCTTTTCCTACAGGATATGCTTTCATTTATCAATCAGAAAGGACCACTCACGAAAGGCATCTTCAGAAAATCAGGAAGTAGAAAATCATGCAGAATCCTAAAGGAGAAACTAAATTCTGGGGACAGAGTGAACTTGGACAGCGAATCTGTTCTTGTGGTAGCATCTGTTTTAAAGGTGGGGAAAGTTCTAGCTTTATCCACACATGAGTAGCTCAAGTGGTGATTGGTGTCTTTCAATCATGATTTTCCAAGAACCATCATAGGCATAACTGATTAAGAATTTGACACACTGGAAAACACTTCATGAAATCAAAATTTAAGGAAGATACTGTAGGAGTTAAAAGCCCCATACATTAGAAATACTTTGTTTTTACCACACACCCCCACCTGAAGGCTCCATGCAGAATACTAATACTAATATGACTACTAGTAATAATAAGAAATTTCAAAATATCCACTGGCACATACATAATGTTCACCAAAGCAAACATCCTGCTTTTGATGACTTCCTCACCACCCTCCTAATGAAGGCAGTTTCCAAAAGAAAAATCATATGAAACATTTGAAAATAGACATAGAAGTTCACAATAGTAAGCAAATGTTTACTTTATCAGGAATCCAAAAAGGCTCAGTGAGGTGACCAAATCATTCTTAACCATCATTGTCTCCTGTTTCTTAGTGCCTTTTACTTTATAAGTCATGGAGGAAAGATTTTGCCATTTGTGTCTGCTTTCACCACATCCTAAGCATCCTTTAGTTAATATTTGTGATGTCCAGCCCACCATCCAAAGTGATAACAACATGGCAACCAGCTCTTGCTACATGCCTCTTTTGATAAATCTAACTTTTGAAGTAGGTGCAACGGACAAAAGTAGTTTGGAATTCTGAAAATTCAATGGATCGACTCAAGAAATAGATTAATTTCGAAATTATATACCTAAATCACAGATATCCCATTGTATTGCTAAAATGGTAATGGAGAAAGAAGTGAGAACTAAAACAAAGAATTTAATCCATCTACCTTGGTACATGCTAACAGCTCTAAACAAAACTATGGTAATGCAGTAATGATGACACTCTTAGAATCAAGATCATATTTGGTCCTTCCTTGTCACATTTGGTCTTTCCTTCTCCGCCATTACTGTTCAACTATACAATAAATAGCAATACTCCCTGACCACTACTACACTGGGCTACAGTAAAACACACCACTATATATATATATATATATATATATATATATATATATATATATATATATATGGATCAAGAGACAGGGGAAAGAATGATGATACATTAGGTACTCGGGTAACATGATAAGTGTAGCCCTCTTTAAGGTGCACACATGGAATTGATGCTTCTAGCAAGACTTAGTAGGGTCTTTTCTATTTCCATGTTATAAGCACAGACTAGGAAGATGGTGACCACATGTGCATAGAGTTCTTACACATTTCAAAAGTTTTCCCTTCCTAAAGTTGACTAATCTTTGTGGGGAATCAGACTCTGCAACCTTGGCCTGAATAGTATCATGTCAAACTATCTGGAGAATTGGCCTACACTAGAAATGAATATATCCTCAGGACCATCATGAGTTTGCCATTAGACCGTCTACTTTTATACAGTTAAAGAAAGGAAGAATGAAGCAGTTATGAGAGTAGCTTTTGTAATAGTTTGCAAAAAAGTACACAAAAGAGTAAGTGCCATATGATGGAAGGGAGCTTTGTCTTCCTTTCCACTGAAGCCTAGGCTCTGCTTTGATGCTTTCATTTTTGTTGGAGAAAATCTACTCTCCTGCTTTTGCATGTGCAAGTAAATGGATAGTTAGAGCTGAGCTCTGTGTGGGTCACAGTTTGAGTATCTATGAAGGAAGTAGGGACTGAAGTGAAGTTTCAACTCAGTGTTTTCTCTGTAAAACTTCCAATATATATTTTCTATTTTATATCTATGTTTGTTTGTATATATCTTTTTTTTATCTACATAAGGATTTTCTTCGAAATATCCAAGGATGTATATTTTCATTCTACCTTTATGATAAATGGCTTGGCGTTATTGATGAATTGACTGAGGAGGAGAAAATAAATGCAGCCCAAAGGCAATGATGCAATAATTGCTCTAATCTGGTCATGTCTCAGAAATACAGCCAATATGCTATTAGGAAAATATTGTCTTACTTTTTGCCACTTTGTCCACTAAAATACCGATCAATGCCAAAGAGTTTTAATTCTTCACACCTGTGGAGGCCAGTTTCAGAATACAGGCAAGCCTCATGGCTATTATTGCTCTTCACCTGACCTTATTAATGTGGAATCCTTAGCCATTGTACACCTTCTGAATATATGAAACTGGTAGACAAAACTCAGTGGCCTAAGAGAGATCCTAGAGCATCAACAGCCCATGGTATAACCTTATGTTTGTCAAACATTTAACCAGAGAGGGTTAGCCCAGAAATCGAATTCAGTGAAACATTTTCGTATACATTCATGCCTGGAACTCTGCTACAGCGGGTTGTGTACTAGATCTAGAGAGATGTTCTCTGTTCTCTGTCTCTATGCTTCCAGCTTCCTAAGTGCAATGACTTGCCTTATTCAGAAGTGCATCTTTCTGACTTTAGGCTTCTAGCCCAGCTACCAAAAGCGAATGTTGTTCTCTTGTGATACCTTTTTGGGGTGTTATACAACATTAAGCAATGAACCTCATCCAATCAGATGACAGCTTTTATTTTATCACTGCATATAGCCCCAAGCATTCTTTGTCTGCCTAATTCCTGGAGCTTGGAATTGTAAGACAACTTCATAAAAAAAGGTAGAGAGAGCTCTCATTTGTGTCCTCTGGGGTTTAGAATCCATGCTTTGAATCTGAAATGTGTGGTAGTAAATTGGATGGATCAGTACTGAAAAGAGCACATCTTCATAGGCCTCCTTGGAATGGCAGAGTTCGTTATCCTACTCTGGTGGAAATTGGGAAGGGGTGTTGTTAAAGTGGTAAATGCAGAGCAGTTGAGTCGCTTCCTTCCCATCCAAGATATTTAATACTAGACTGACTAAACAAAAGAGAGAGAAGAGTGGTGTGATATGGTAGGAAAGAACCTGGGCTCTGGAGTTTGACAAGCCAAGGTTAAACTCTCAGCCTGATCCTTGAGCGGGGAACTTGTAACCTTGGGCAAAGCCATGGCTCCTCATGACACAGTGGTAACAACACCCAGCTCCTCTGGTCATTACTGGCAGATTCTAGTTGGCTCGGGCACTATGAGCACCCATGGCTCCAAACACATTGGCCTTGCTCTGCAAGTTGTGGCTCATTTAGAAAAATACTTGGCTACTCTTTTGCCTCTGCTACATCAGACAGAAACTACTAGAGTATTCCAGGAATTCCTAATGTAGTCACACCTGCCTAATAAGATGACAGCTTTATCCCAAGCTCATGTCTAGAGCCAGCATTAGGCAAAGCAAGACATGAGAAGGGACTGCTGTTAGATAGACAGACATGTTTTCTCTCCAGCCATGTGAGATTTTCCTCAAGAAACAAACAAAAAAAAAACCTATGATAATCTCCACCTTCCAACTAAGATACTTCCTCATTTAAGAAATGGATTTCATAAGTTTTTGTCTATGGTTTACATATTTAAATAAGACATTATACATAAGTTACAATCCAATATAAACTGGAAACGAAAATTTGAAAAATAAGTAAAGTTTAATAAAGTAGGTTACTTTGAAAACCATCCTAGTTTTAAAAATGTAACCATTGATATCACAAAGTTAGCTATTAAACTAGGCCACAAATTAGAACTTTAGCCCACTGACTAGTAGTATTTTAAAATCTGTACCGAAAGTACACTGTAAAGTATCACTCTATTTTATTTTTCTTAGGGAACTCAGGTTTCTATATATTTTTTTATCAACTCTGCATTCTTCTTAGAAGTCTTTCACATTATTGGTTAGATCCAAGATTTATAAACAAAATGTGACTTATAGCTATGCCATATAAAAAAGAGCACCCCTTTGTGGACTTTTTGCATTACAGGCTTGTCTTGTACACTTTTTGATTGAAAATTGCCTCTAGATATTTGGAGAAGACATCACTTCTCTCTTGGGAGAGAATTCAATGAGTTGTGATAACAATGAGAAGGCTGCAGGTACTGTGAATAATTTAATTGGCTTTGGCCAGATGCAGACAGTAAGGTTGCTGGGGGTCATGGTAGATACTTAGCCCCGTTTTGGAGCCCAGAGCATCCCCAGGGCAATAATTCCCAGCTGCTCCTTCTTCCGAAGGCTGGCTCACAGTTCAAGGGAGGTTTCATACTGTTGGAGAACAAAGAAAGCATAGAAACTTCAAAAAGTTTCTAGCTGTATTAGGAGATAGCATGGTATGTTAGAGTGTTTGGGAATTTTTTTAAACACAGTTTTAAATGGATCTCACATATATATTATATATGTAGTTAAGCATATAATGCATAATTTTGTATTTCTATTTGTAATATATAAATGTGTTTTGTTTGAAACTAGAGCGCAAGGCTTTATTCCTCCTCCCTCCTCGTTTGGCTCAGTGGTCTTGAGGTACCATAGGATTCCAGTGCTCTTTAAAATGAGTTGAAAAGAACCAACATCATTGAGTAAAAAGGACCTGACTTGACTTCAAACCACCTCTCCAGAGTACAAACTCCAGTGCTCCCATTAATCAGCTATATGACATTTGACCTATTACTCAAGCTCAGTATCAGTTTATTCATCCCTAACATGTGGATAAAAATAATGTCTAAATCTCAGATATGCTGTAAAGATTAAATAAGATAATGGATGTAAAATACGTTTCTAATAAAGTAATTAATAGAACTAGGAGAAGTTCCCCTGAGACTAGAGTGAGTATTATTGGAGCCTAGCTGACCACAGCTCTCTGGCAACACCCCATTTTGTAAAACAGAGTTTAGATTCAGAACCTGGAGACACATATCATAAATCCCTCCATAGTTTTGACATCTGCATTTTATGACACATACCTCATTGTGTTGAGGAAATCTTTAGGGTAACCCACGTCATTAGGTATTAAGATTAGTCTTGTGTCATGTCTGAGAATATGTTGGTATAAGACAAGTGTTTGTTTTTCATCAGTGACATAAAAACAAACTGCTGAATCCAAGCCACTGAGAGTGATAGTGATTTCCAAAAAGGCAAAACTGTAGAATGCTACAAAGTACCCATCTGGCATGGGTCCATCCATCTACATGTCTACAGTTTACTAAGTCACTGAAGACTGGAATCTCCATAATGACGCTTGACGTTTCCTCTTTCTTTATTTTTCCAATGAATGATAAATGAACCCCATCCAACACCCAGCTATTTCCATTTAACGTTTTTTCCTTGGTCCCATATATTCATATTGAGGAAATCTTCCCACAAAATATCTCCTTTTTCTTCAATGCCTACCATATCCTATTACATATTTTTTGTATTGTATTTTAATGTATTGTATTGTACTGTACTGTATTGTGTTGTATGTTTTTATATGGATAATAAAAATCATTCCATAACTCAGTAGGTTAGACAACTATTTAACTTGGTTATGATTCACATAACACTTCACTGAAGGCTCAATTGAGGTCACTTGTGCAGTGACCTAATACTCTAGTTAGCCTGCAGCTCATCTGGAGCTAACCTAGGTGTCTGTCTATTGGAGCTGGCTCTCAATTGGTCCTCATGTCTTCCATAAGGTAACTTCTCCTCCTTTCATAGGGTGGAGGAAGAGTTCCCAGAACCAAAAGAGACTTTTCAAGAGTTAATGTTTGAGAGGACTGTGCAAAGGACCATGCCAAAGATGGTGGTTTACAAGATGAGGAAGCATTATTTCTTGAGACCACACATCATAAAACTCATGGCAGCACCACTACTACACATACCCTCTCTTCACTGGCTTTTAATCCTCAGTTCTCTACAACAGCATTTCCTAAGGGGTATTCCAAGTATGGTAGGAAGTATCTTTGAAGTACTAACTCATTTTTTTACCTCAGGTATTCCGTCCCTCATCCTTCTTCCCATCTTAAGCTGCCTTAAGAGACAACTAAATCACCTCCTCAGGGAATAGAAGAGGAGAATATGAGGAAAAGGAAGCTCTTTGTTGCTTATAAGTCTTAAAGATTTAGCTTTCTAGGAACCAAAAATGATTCATGGCATAGAGTAGAAGATTTTGGTGGCAAACTCATGGGAAAAGCTCAAAACCACTAGGCAGGTACATAGGATATCTGCACCATTTCCTGCATGGAAACCAAAAGGAAGCAGATATTCCTCACAGAATAGCGAGCTGACATGTCTAAGAAATATGGCCCTCTATGTCCACACAGAGTTTCTTATACCTCAACATGGAACAGATCGGTTAGTAAAAGTATCTCCATCAGTCACAGAATAGTATGGAAGAAACAGAAATCCACTGGGTTTGAAAGACATGCCTCATCAACAGGCACACAGACCAATTTCCCAGGTCAAGAGAGCAGTGCCGACACCTCAATGGCCATTAGTGTACATCAATGACACAGAGCAACCAGATAAGTGCCACTTCACCATTTTACAGCCTCCCTGGCACTAGAAGACTCCAGATCATAGACACACTCATGGGGGCAATTAAGAAATCCTAAAACTCTAGCAGTCTTGGAACAGAGAACCAAACTAGACATCAAGTGAGCTGTTTAGAACTACAGAAGTGTAGGTTTCTTACATATGCCAGTGTATAGACAGAGATTGGTATCTGTGCATATAGAATATATGATCCATGCATTGTTTTCCCATTCCCAGAAATGTTCCATTGTCAAATTGCTTTGGAAAATTCATACTTTCCTTTTGAAAGTCAAATGCCCCAAATTTTTCCACATTTATTTGACATTATTTGACTTTTTTGAAGTGACCCCAAAAATTAATCATCCTGGGGCCATTTATTGCCTTGTGCTGAGTAGAATATTATATATTTAGTTTAAGAGTCATAGGCAGCATCATTTATGTTAAAGTTGAGGAAACCGAAGCTTTAAAATGCTGAGCTTCCTAAGTGGCAGGACCAGGATGCTTCTGGTGGAGTGCTGGCACCCACATGAGTGGAGGTGGTGATGCACTCACTACATTCCAAAAAAGCCAAGAGGCCAGGTGTTTAAGGTCATTTGGTGAAATGTTGCTCATCTCTTTATCCTTCAACAGCTTGGCTCATCTGTTGACTTTTAAGGAATTCACTTATTTAAGCAATGTTAAGGTATCTTCAAAGGGAAACATTCATAGCTGACCACTCAAAACTCTGAATTAAGCTTTTCACTGCTGATCACCTTTTCTTTGGAAAGCTCTTCCTTTGATAGGGAATGTTGAGTAATTAAAAATCATCTCTGGAAACTGGTGGTAAATAAATGCATTTATAACCTCTCATTGTTTTGCTTTTTCGATGTTTTCTTTCAAGCCTTGTACTTGTGTGTAGATGTATATATACATGTATGTTTGAGTGTGTGTATGAGGAATTGTGTTTCCACAGTTCATTGTGGTTTAGGCTCTTTTCAGTAAATGTTAAACATATTTAACCGAAAACATCATCTCTGGGTGGGTTGGTGGGATATGACAAGAAAACACAGCCACCACATAGCCAGCATGTGATGACAACTTCCCAAGGACCCTGGCTGCAGATAGTCATCCTTGAAGATGACCCAGAGCAGAGGAACCAGAGAAGTATGGCTCAGGCAAATTGTGTCACGAGAGGCAGATCCTCTGCATGGGAGAAACTTGAGCACTGAGAAAGCCAAAGAGGATATCTGAGGCTGAGGGGAGTTGAGCTGTGAAAGCCTATGATTAGCAAACTCAGCTTGATTTGAATACTAAATCCTTCTAGCTTTTAAAATGAGATCTGACACCTGAACCCACTGATCACACCAGTAGAAAACACATCTACAGGTTCAGTGCCTCCTGATGCAGTGTAATCGACAGTAACTGATGGCACAGGAAATACTGACCTTGAGTGTGATCGAGTCTCTAGGTTTAACCATCAGTCTGAAGGATATGGGCAAGAAGTCATCAACACCATGAGGATGGTATTAGCCAACAACAGAACGTGGAGAATTCTATACAACAAATGACTCAGTTTCCCTCGTCTAGCCACTACAATGAACACGCTGTATAATAGCAATGGTGGAAACAAGGCTAAGTGAATTAAAATACACTAATCTCCCTTTTTCCTTAGATTCAGGCCAGAAAACCATTAAAATTAGTGCTTTCAGAAACTCGGCCTTTTGGCGGTGCGCTGGCACTTGAAGAACAACCAGTGCACAACTGCACCTTCTGCAAAACCCAGACAGCTCTTTTGAGTTTCCCTCATTGATATCTGTGATAATGACAACTTGCCCTTCCCAAATCTGGTAGGTTTCAGTTTGGTCTTTTATTGCCTTCCTGAGGAGGGGGAACTCGGAGAGGCCAAGTGTTTTCATGTAAACCTACACCCAAATGGAGAAATCATTGGACAGCCCCTGCTGTGGCTGAGAGGCTTTCGTAGTGTCATTTGATTTAGGTACTGCAGAGTCATGAGGCTAATACAACAGGACAAATTTTTGTCCATTCCACTTGTTTCCACAGAGACCTATGTAGCGCTGTTCAGATCAGTCAAAATAGACTGAGTACATGAATCATCTTCAATTCTGCCATTGTCTTCCTGAACTCACAGTAGTTTCAGGTCTCCTTCAACTGAGTCTACTAAATCTAACACTAGAAAACATCTTACCTAAGCATAAAGACTCATCTTGTGGCAAATATGAATCCATTAATCCTACCAGAATATGTTAAATGACAGCCACAGACTTTGGTTATGTGTTATCTGAAATTGGTGTACTGAATTTTCAGTGTGGAAATTTACTGAGTACCCAGGACCTCTGCAAGCACTGCACTAGATTTGGGAATGTTATGCTAGGTGTGGAGAAATTTACTACATTACTTACTTGTTAGCTACTACCCCAGTCCTTACATCATGGTAATTTTCGGGGGTAGCTAAAACTATCATCCTCCACACTTTACAAATGAATTAGAAACTTCTCAGTAGAGTTTGCATGTGCCCCAGTTCCCACAATAGATCAGAAGCATAATAGGTTTCTGGTCCCTTGGTCTATCTCACTCCAGTCCTTATTATCTTTCTACACTGCAGGGAGAGGACATGAAGATAGAGCAAAGGACAGTGAAAGACTCATGAAGGGACTGTAATCAGAGAATAAGAAGAGAGCATTTGAGCTTGATTTTAAAAGAGGAAATGAAATAGAGATAGTAGGAATGAAGGATGCAATCACTTAAAGAGGAATCAATGAAAGGGAAATGAGTATGGCAAAAAGTATTCCATACTTTGGGGAAGAGCATATATGTAAGGGAATAAGGAGAAAAGACTGGTAAAGTAGGAGACAGGCAAGGATTCCACAAAGGCCTTGAAACATGGAAGTTTGTTTAAAAGGGTAAATTCAATGAAAAAATCTTATTAAAATAAGTGATTACAATGTTTCAGTGTATGACTGTAAGGTGGATTTTTGGGTAGAAACTATAGAGAGACATTGACTAAAGAATCTAAATTGACTTTAGTCCCCCCAGCTGTAAAACCACATATTGTCACATTCCCTAGGTCTTTCAAAAAGGAAGCAAGCTTTTGCTCTGGGATTGGGATATGAAATGCCATATACTATTCTTCTTTTCCTACAGGATATGCTTTCATTTATCAATCAGAAAGGACCACTCACGAAAGGCATCTTCAGAAAATCAGGAAGTAGAAAATCATGCAGAATCCTAAAGGAGAAACTAAATTCTGGGGACAGAGTGAACTTGGACAGCAAATCTGTTCTTGTGGTAGCATCTGTTTTAAAGGTGGAGAAAGTTCTAGCTTTATCCACACATGAATAACTCAAGGTGTGATTGGTGTCTTTCATTATGATTGCCCAGGAACCATCATAGGCATAACTGATTAAGAACTTGACACACTGGAAAACACTTCATGAAATCAAAATTTAAGGAAGCTACTGTAGGATTTAAAAGCCCCATACATTAGAAATATATTCTGTTTTCACCATTCACCACCCGCCTGAAGACCCCATGCAAAATACTAATACTAATATGACTACTAGTAATAATAAGAAATTTCAAAATATCCACTGGCACATACATAATGTTTACAAAGCAAACATCCTGCTTTTGATGACATCCTCACCGCCCTCCTAATGCAGGCAGTTTCCAAAAGAAAAATCATATGAAACATTTGAGAATAGACATAGAAGATTACAATAGTAAGCAAATGTTTACTTTATGAGGAATCCAAAAAGGCTCAGTGAGGCAATCATTCTTAAGCATCATTTTCTCCTGTCTCTTAATGCCTTTTACTTTATAAGTCAGGGAGGAAGGATTTTGCCATTTGTGTCTGCTTTCACCACATCCTAAGCATCCTTTTATTAATATTTGAGATGTCTATCCCACCATCCAAGGTTATAACGACACGGTAACCAGCTCTAGCTACATGCCTCTTTTGATAAATCTAACTTTTGGAGTAGGCACAACAGACAAAAATAGTTTCGATTCTTAAAATTCAATAGATTGACTCAAAAAATAGATTTTTGAAATTATACAGCTAATTCACAGATATCCAGTTCTATTCCTAAAAGGGAAATGGAGAAAGAAGTGAGAACTAGAACAAACAATTTAATCCATCTACCTTGGCACTTGCTAACAGCTCTGAACAAAACTATGTTAAGGCAGTAATGAGGACACCCTTAGAATCAAGGTCATATTTGGTCCTTCCTTGTCCCCCATTACTGTTCAACTCTATGATAGATACCAATAGTCCCTGACCACTACTACACTGGGCTATAGTAAAACACACCAGTAAATATATGTATAGACAACAAGAGAAAGAGGAAAGAATGATGATACATTAAGTACTTGAATAGCATGGTAAGTGTGCCCTCTTTAAGCTGCACACATGGAATTGACGTTTCTAGCAAGACTTAGTAGGGTCTTTTCTATTTCTGTGTTATAATCACAGACTAGGAAGATGGTGACCAAGAGTATGTAGAGTTCTTAGACATTTCTAAAGTTTTCCCTTCCTAAAGTTGACTAATCTTTGTGGAGAATCAGACTCTGCAACCTTGGCCTGAATAGTATCATGTCAAACTATCTGGAGAATTGGCCTACACTAGAAATGAATATATCCTCAGGACCATCATGAGTTTGCCATTAGACTATCTGATACAGTGATTGAAAGGAAGAATGATGCAATTATGAGAGTTTTTTTAGTAGTTTGCAAAAAAGCGCACAAAAGAGTAAGTGCCATATGCTAGAACGGAGCTTTGTCTTCATTTCCACTAAAGCCTAGGCTCTGCTTTGATGCTTTCGTTTTTGTTGGAGAAAATCCACACACCTGCTTTCTCATGTGCACGTCAATGGAGAGTCAGAGCTGAGCTCCGTGTGGGTCACAGTTTGGGTATCCATGAAGGAAGTAGGGACTTAACTGAAGTTTTCAACTAAGTGTTTTCTCTGTAATATTTCCAATATGTGTGTGTGTGTGTGTGTGTGTGTGTGTGCGTGCGTGTATTTTTTATCTACATAGTATCTTCTTCTAAATATCCAAGGAAGTTTACTTTTATCCGACCTCTATGATAAATGGCTTGGTGTTTTTGATGAAGTGACTGAGGAGGAGAAAATAAATGCAGCCCAGAGGTAATGATGCAATAATTTCTCTACTCTGGTCATGTCTCAGAAATACAGGCAATATACTTTTAGGAAAAGATTGGTTTACATTTGCCACTTTGTCCACTAAAGTAACAATCAAAGCCAAAGAGTTTCAATTCTTCAGACCCATGGAGGAATGTTTCAGAATACAGGCATGCCTTATGGCTATTATTGCTCTTTGCCTGACCTTATTAATGTAGAATCCTTAGCCATTGTACACCTTCTGAATATATGAAACTGGTAGACAAAACTCACTGGCCTAAGGGAGATCCTAGAGCATCAACAGCCCGTGGTGTAACCTTACGTTTGTCAAACATTTAACCAGAGTGGATTAGCTCAGAAATCGAATTCAGTGAAACATTTTCGTATACATTCATGCCTCGAACTCTGCTATAGCAGGTTGTGAACTAGATCTAGAAAGATGTTCTCCGTTCTACATCTCTATACTTCCAGCTTCCTAAGTGCAATGACTTGCCTTATTCAAAAGTGTATCTTTCTGACTTTAGGCTTCTAGCCCAGCTGCCAAAAGCGAATGTTGTTCTCTTGTGATACCTTTTTGGAGGGTTATACAACATTGAGCAACAATCTTCATCCAATCAGATGACAGCTTATAATTTATCAGAGAGTGTAGCCCCATGCATTCTTTGTCCACCTAATTCCTCCAGCTTTGAATTGATAGACAACTTTATAAAAAAGGTAAGAGCGCTCTCATTTGTGTCCCCTGAGGTTTAGAATCCATGCTTTGAATCTGAAATGTGTAGTAGTAAACTGGATGGATCAGTTCTGAAAAGTGCACAACTTCATAGGCTTCCTTGGAATGGCAGAGTTCGTTATCCTACTCTGGTGGAATATGGGAAGGGGTGTTGTTAAAGTGTGAAACGCAGAGCAGTTGAGTCGCTTTCTTCCCATCCAGGAGATTCAATACTAGACTACCTAAATAAACGAGAGAGAAGAGTGGTGTGATATGATTGAAAAGAACCTGGGCTCTGGAGTTTGACAAGTCAAGGTTAAACTCTCAGTCTGATCTTTGAGGGGTGGGGGAGCTTGTAACCTTGGGCAAAGCCATGGATTCCTGATAACACAATGGTAACAACATCTAGGTCCTCTGGTCAGTACTGGCACATCCTAGGTGGATCGGGCACTATGAGCACCCATGGCTCCAAACACATTGACCTTCCTCTGTAAGTTGTGGCTCATTTAGAAAAATACATGGCTACTGTTTTGCCTCTGTTACATCAGACAGAAACTAGTAGAATATTCCAGAACATCCTAATGGAGCCACACATGTCTAATAAGATGACAGCTTTTCCCCAAGCACATGCCGAGAGACAGCATTAGACAAAGGAAGACATGAGGAGGGACTGCAGTTATACAGACAGACATGTTTTCTCTCCAGCCATGTGAGTTTTTCCTCAAAAAAAAAAAAACAAAAAACAAAAAACAAATACAAAGAAACCCTCAGGAATCTCCAAATTCCACTAAGATACTTCCTCATTTAAGAAATGGATTTCATAAGTTTTTCTCTATGCTTTATACATTTTAATTAGATATTATACAGAAGTTATAATCCAATATATACTGGAAACAAATTTTTAAAAAATAAGTAAAGTTTAATAAATTAGGTTACCTTGAAAACTATCTTAGTTTTAATGGTGTAACCATTGGTATCACAATGTTAGCTATTAAACTAGGCCACAAATTAGAACTTTAGCCCACTGACTAGTAGTATTTTAAAATCTATACCCAAAGTACAACAGAAAGTATCACTCTATGTTATTTTTATTTGGGAACTCTGATTTCTGTATATTTTTTTTATCAACTCAGCATTCTTCTTAGAAGTCTTTCACATTATTGGTTAGATCCAAGATTTATAAACAAAATGTGACTTATAGCTATGCCATATGAAAAAGAGCACCCCTTTGTGGTCCTTTTCATTACAGGTTTCTCTTGTACACTTTTTGATTGAAAATTGCCTCAAGGTATTTGGAGAAGACATCACTTCTCTCTTGGGAGAGAATTCAATGAGTTGTGATAACAATGAGAAGGCTGCAGGTACTGTGAATAATTTAAGTGGCTTTAGCCAATGCAGACAGCAAGGTTGCCGCAGGTCTGGCAGATACTTACCCCTGTTCTGGATCCCAGAGCATCCCCAGGGCAATGATTCCCAGCTGCCTCTTCTTCTGAAGGCTGGCTCACAGGTCAAGGGAGGTTTCACACTGTTGGAGACCAAAAAAATCATAGAAACTTCAAGAAGTTTCTAGCAGTATTAGGAGATAGCATGGAATGATACAGTTTTAGGGAATTTTTTCGAACACAATTTTAAATGGATCCCACATATATATTATATTATATATGTTGTTAAGCATATAATACATAACTGTGTATTTCAATTTATAATATATAAATGTGCTCTGGTTGTTCCTTTCCTATGAAGCACTGAAAATACCTGTTTACTTGGTTGTTTGTTTAGTTTGTTTAGTCAGCTGGCATGTTGCCTATTGCCTAAAATGTCAACTCAGTGAGGACAGGGACCATATCTGTCTTACTCACATCAGGATAGCCAAAGTTTAGCAAAAGTTTGCCATATAGCAGGTAATTCAGTAAATACTAATTGCTTCTAAGTGTCTCCTGTTTTGTTTTTTTTTCACTCACTACACTGCCTGTAATGAGCCATTAATTCTCCTGGGGGGGGGGGAAAAACTGTTTCGTTTATTAATTCCCAAAGTAAAAAATGCTAAAAATAAAATAATAACAAAATGTCCCTGCTAGATACTTTATAGTCTCATATTACTGTTTCCCATACAAATCTTTCTGGTTTCTTATATTGAAGTGCGAGAGTGAGGTACTTGTCTCACAGAGACAAGCTCATGGACAAAGGAGAGTGAGTAAAGCGATAGAAGTTTATTAAGCAAGGATACAGAAAAAGCTCTCAGATACCCCTAACAGGGTTGCCACTGAGGGCTCTTCAGGCTGGTCTTTTACTGAAAACTTGGCCAGGGAGTTTGTGGCCTTGAGATTCTTGTGCAGTCTTGGTTTGAGCAAGGACTATTGATAACACCCTTAATGACTTACTTCTTTGTGGTCTGGTGACTTTCTCTGATTGCATTATAGCTGCCAAAGAAAAATACTCCCTCACCTCTGGGACCCTGTGGTCTGGTCTATTTTCTTATCTCTGTTTTTTTAAATCTCGGCACCCTTGTGATTTCTGTAAGCCTGATTTCATGGCCCTCCCTCTATCTCTCCCTGCCCTTGCTCAGTATCACCTGAAAATCAAGATGTTTCAACACCCAGTGATAAAAATGGATATATCTACCCTCTACAAAAGAGCAATGTGGAATGATCAGGATACAATCCCAAGACTCATATGTTTTGTGGAAGGTCCAGAGTTCTGTGTTCATGACACTACTTTTTATCTTTTCCATGACAGAACAGTTGGCAGAACTGTATGATGTGTGCTACAAATATATGTGAAATGGCATTATTTTGTTCTTGAGCAACTAATGTAAGGTAGCATTGTTCTCCATCTGGAGGTTCAAAATACCAATAGGATACATTCCCTCTCCTTAAGGAAGTCACATTCAAGTAAATTAGTTCATGCTAATGTTAGTCTTCATGTTTGTACTTGCTAAAAGATTAACATTAACAGTCACCTATCTCTTAAGAACACAGGACTAGAGGAAAGGAGAGCAGAGGAAAGAGTTAAGAGCAATAAGGTTACACGTCTTTATTTCTTCTTTTATTATTATTATTATTATTATTATTATTATTATTATTATTAGCTGCAGGGCAGTGTATACACCATAGCTGACCTTAAGAAAGGACTTGATTTTGAGATTTTGCCATTTGTTTCTCACTGTTTTCTATTGCTGGTTGCCTAGTCATAGTCATAAAGCCCAAGAGAAGTTAAGAAAGCATGTTTCATTTCTCAATCCATTAACATTAGGGGAAAGCTATGGAAAGTAGATATAATAACATTTGCTTCCAAGTCTAAAAGACCATAAAACATGAACATACCCAGGTGGGAGCTTCATACCCATGTGTAATCCCACCACAGATCAATCATCATTTTGAACTGGAGAAGTAATTTAATTAGGTTTACCTAGTTTATAACACATTTTACTGAAACTATTTATCTGCTTAGTTTTATGGCATTCAAGTCCAGAATGAGTGGCCTCTGTGTTGGATTTTATCATATGTTATTTTATGCATTTCTTAAGATAATGGAAGTGGAATCTCAGAGAAGCAGGCATAGAGAAGGTTTTCAGTTGTTTATCGAAATCTGCAGTAACACCTGCTTACTATTGCAATTTAATCTTCAAGAATGTTATCTCCAAATAGAAAGATCAATGATGGAAAAATGGTATTCGCTATCTATAGAGATGCTTTATTGATTTGAACCACAGCCTTAAAGAGGCATTTCCCAGTGCTTGCTTTCCTTTCTTTATCTTTTATTTTTTAAAGTAAATGAAAACAATGTTAAACCATTTTTAGAGCAAGAAACACAAAGCATATTGCTCTAGTGCCTCTTTTAGAGATAACTCCATCTAAAATGCTATTATACTCAGTGGAGAAGCAACATCCCTTATCCTGGATCTCTGAACAACCTTTAAATTCTATGAGTACTTGTGATTTTCTCCAACTTCCTATAATACTGTAATATTCTATCTGTGTGGGAAATGGAGGTGATGTTAAGTGCTGCATGTATGGGCCATGCAAGAATATCACACCCAGGGGCACCTGGGTGGCTCAGTTGGATAAGTGTCTGCCCTTGGGTTGGGATCCTAGGGTCCTGGGATCAAGCCCCATGTCGGGCTCCCTGCTTAGTGGGGAGCCTGCTTCTCCCTTTCTTCCCTCCTTTGCTCCCCCTCGCTATCTCTCAAATAAATAAATAAAATATTTAAAAAAATATATTTGTTATGAGAGACACACACAGAGAGAGGCAGAGACACAGGCAGACAGAGAAGCAGGCTCCATGCAGGAAGCCTGATGTGGGACTCCATCCTCGGACTCCAGGATCACGCCATGGGCCAGAAGGCAGATGCTTAGCTGCTCAGCCACCGAAGTGTCCCAATGAATAAAATCTTTAAAAAAATAACATACCCAATTACCACCTGTTTGAAATTAAAAAAAATACCCCCGAAATTTTAAGTATAGACAATTATAGTGCCTATAGGTTCTTGCTCTTAAAGTAATCAGATGGAGTTTCAGGATATTATATTAGAGTCAGTATCTTGATTTTGACTCCATGAAATTCTAATAGGAAACACACCTCAAGATTTTAAGACACAAATTCCCCACCTATAGTCAACTGTGCTCTCCTTTCCTCTTTCTCACTCTACTTTCCTGTGGTGAAGGTATTTTCTATCCAGATTGAAAATCAGTTTTGTTTTGTTTTCCTTAACTCAAGATTGTTTACTGCATATTACCTCATGTGACTTTTCTTTTGATTTACATTGTAATAGTTATCTTTCCTATATCTTTAGTAATCTGTTATTAAACTATTTCGTTTACTTGTATAATCTTTATTTTTCTCTTCATTTCCTTTATTTTATTCTTAGAATTTGAGATCTATTTATTTCTAACTTTAACTTTTTCTTCTATTCTCCATTCTTCATCTTTGATTTTTATCCACTTCTACAACCTGAAATTGCTACTAAGATTAATATCAAGAAGACTTTCTTTCCTTTGTAAGTAATCTGTTGTCTTTACAGAAACTTTAGGACTTTCCCCTTCATCCTTCACCCTCTAAAATCTCTCTACCAGGTAGCCAGGAATATATGTATATGCTCTGAATACATCCCAGTCAGGATTTGGGGATTTTCACCAAATCTTTATTTCTGGAAATGTTCTATCTTTTCTTTTCCCTGAACGTCACATACAATCTCACTATTTTCTCCATCTGGCACTCATTCTGATAGATGTTAGAACTCATAATGCTATCATCCATGTCTCCCCTTTAAATTTTTGCTTAACCCTTTTTGCCATGTGTCATTTTATGCCATTTCTCACATTTCCAGCTCATTAATTTCTTCTTCAACTGTTTTGTGGTGTTGTTTTGGAAATGGAGTCAGAGTTCAATGTTAATCATTATACTGTATTTCTTATATTCATATTCTTTAATTTTTGCTGTTACTATCTATTCTTGTTTCATAAATTCTTTATCTAATTTCTTATTTGTGATTTTTGCTTATAAGTCTTAGGATATACATGATATCTATTTTAATTCCCTGTACTGATATTTCTATTAAATCAGTTCCTTTTGTTGAGTTTGTTACCGCTTGATCCATGACCAGACAGAGTATCTAGTGGTCTTTTGAACCTGGCTATCTCGTGCCACCAGGACGTTGGAATAAACAATGGTGAGAGCTTTTCTTCCTTTCTTTCTAAGATTTTATTTATT
Organism: Canis lupus baileyi; assembly: GCF_048164855.1. Lineage (NCBI taxonomy): Eukaryota > Metazoa > Chordata > Mammalia > Carnivora > Canidae > Canis > Canis lupus. The sequence continues at coordinate 23,921,162 of NC_132857.1, read as the reverse complement.
CAATTGAGAGAGAGAGAGAGAGAGAGGCAGAGGGAGAAGCAGGCTCCATGCAGGAAGCCTGACGTGGCATTTGATCCCAGGTCTGCAAGATCACATCCTGGGCCAAAGACAGTGCTAAACCACCAAGCCATCTGGGCTGCCCAAGAGTTTTTCTTTCTACTTGAGTTTTCACCCACACATCTTTGGTCCTAAAATAAATATGTGACATATACTGCCTGGGTGAGGAATGGGTGATGGGGGTGGTAGATAGACACCCAGAGCTTGACCTGATGGACCACTCTACTGCAGAATCCCTGAGTAGGGCAGTCTGGGTGGCTCAGCAGTTTAGCGCCAACTTCTACCTGGGGTGTAATCCTGGATACCTGGGATCGAGTCTCACGTCAGGCTCCCTGCATGGAGCCTGCCTCTCCCTCTCCCCGAGTCTCTGCCTCTCTCTCTGTATGTGTGTCTCTCATGAATAAATAAAATCTTAAAAAAAAGAATCCCTGAGTAAATGTCCTGGCAGATGTCTGTTAGGACTCATCTGCTCTGAGCTTCTGCCTTAGGCAGCATGAAGAGCACTCTTCCCAAACAAAATTATTCCATTAGCCCACGTGGACTAGGGGCTGGATTCTTCTTTATTTTCACATGAGCCAAACTATATGACTAAAAAATGATGGCTCATTAGAAATGACAAATATCATTTGCTTCAATGTGGGTGGAACTGGAGGGTATTATGCTGAGTGAAATAAGTCAATTGGAGAAGGACAAACATCATATGGTCTCATTCATTTGGGTAACATAAATAATAGTGAAAGGGAATAGAAGGGAAGGGAGAAGAAATGGGTAGGAAATATCAGAAAGGGAGACAGAACATGAAGACTCCTAACTCTGGGAAATGAACTAAGGGTGGTGGAAGGGGAGGGCAGGGGGAGGGGGTGAATGGGTGATGGACACTGAGGCGGGCACTTGACAGGATGAGCACTGGGTGTTATTCTGTATGTTGGCAAATTGAACACCAATAAAAAATAAATTTATTATTAAAAAATAAACACCACCTTTATTACTAATAAAAAAATGATGGCTCTTGATGTATGAGCAGTGGATGCCAAAAAGTAATTCTACTGACATGTGTGTATGCATGTGTATACACATGTGTGCTAATGCATTTGTGTATACGGAGAAAAACTGTTAGAAACTATATAGATCCTCCTCTTGTGTACTATAGACACCAGATAAACAGAAACTACATTTCCCAGATGAACTTGCAGGCAGAGTTCCAGTGTGATTTAGATTCCACTAATTAATGTCTGGCTTTTTTTCCCCTTGAATTCAAGAACTGAGAAAGTGAGAAGAGAATCATGGAATGAAACACTCCTTTTCCTGTGGTGGGCCATACCAGCTGCAGCATGGTTCTGGAGCCAGTAACTATAGTGACAACTTCCCAACTTGAGGGCAGTTTCTTAATTTTGTCAGTGACACCAGCTACACTGGCAACCAATTCTGCATTGTGGTTTTGGGAATTATTTCTGGAAGCGCATCCTAGAATATGGTTATTTAACCCTTCTAATATTTATGGACCCTGTATAGTTTATAGTAATTCTCTTTGTTCAACAAGCTAGATTTTGCCCTCTGCAAAGGAGGATTAAAAAAACAGCAATTTAGGATTTTGTATCTGATGTAAATAATTTTCAGTAGAGAAAGGCTCCTACTGAAACTAAATGGTGGGACCAGGAAAATCCATGGTCTGTATTGATAAAATAGTTATTTAAATCATCAGCTCTGGTCACCTGCAAAAAAGAACCTTTTGGAGTCAATGCTTTGACAGCCCAAGTGTCTCTACACAAAATAATATCATAAAAAAGAAGAATATAAAGTTGATGAGACTGTCAATTATTATTGAGGCCAATGAAAAGGGAAATAACTGGTTCAATATTTTAAATTTCCAGCTCAAGTTATGATGAAGATAAGTCAATCCTTAACCTCATCAGGTCCTTCTGGAAAATTTAGGACATTGATTGGGAACGAATGGTAGCCTGATGATTTGAACAGATACATTTGAGTAGACTCACATAACTTTGAGTATCCTCAGATTCCTAAGTGCCACCCTGGTCAGCAGAAGTTCCTCCTTCCCTGTCTGATGAGTAGAGACTTGCTAGACCAGAGATCCTTTAATGGCTTCACCTGAGCAGGATACCTTTCAAGAGAATGACAAGTCTTGTCATGCTGTACTCCTTTCATCTTTCAATGTCTCAAGATCAACAACTAAAATCCAAACATGTCATTGTAAGGATGGTACAAAATGAAATTTAGAAAGTGAGCAGCTTACACACCAAAATAACTAAAATATTTTGTTGTTATTTTTACTTGGTGGTTAGCTAATGGGGATATCATGGAAATGGATTCTAAGACCATGGAGGAAGGAACAAAATTATAAACCAGGATGAATTTATAGATATGAAAATCCCAAGATTGAAGAAAGTAAAAATACTGGGATAGATTGATCATGTATAACATTCTCCTAACTAGATCTCCTAAGAGGGCTTAGAGTATTCTTCCTATACCAAAACACTGAGAAATATATTGTTTCAGTCAATATCCTGTCAAGGAAGATTGAAGCACACCTTCCTGTAAAGCTCTGTTGCTCCCTTAGTGGCTATATTTCCAGATTGGAAGTGCTATTTAACCAGTGTCCCTGATTTTGGTGAGCCAAAATAGAGCATCAATTAACCAGGAAGGGCAAGACAGGCAAGACAGCCCTGATGGACAGCAGGACCAGAGTGATTATCAAAATGATTTGACCTGCAAACCCTTTAATATGAGCTAATGGATGAAGGGCTGAGACAGAGGAACAGAACTAAGGTTCTACTCAATTTGTATAATATGAATAAAACCCTTCTACATCTGATGAACAAAAGCCTCACTTGAGTCAACATAAAGGAGGAGTTAAGGCTTCTCATCCAATTTCCAGGCCTGAGTCAATAAACATACCTATAATCCCTGAATGAAGATAAGACTAGGTAGATGTAGGAGGATCTTGTAATAATATCACAACTATAAATTTTCCCAGAAGATTCCAAGAAGCCTACTCCAAAGAGACTAGGGACATTTATCAGAATGCAGTGGTCAATTTTACGTGTCAACTTCACTAAACTAACAGATGTTTAGGTGTAGGTGAAATATTATTTCTGGGTGTATCTCTGAGAGTGTATCCAGAAGAGTTGAACATCTGAATCAGTCAAATGAGCAAACAAGAGCCAACTTCACCAATGTGGTCAGGTACTATCCAATCTGTTGAGGGACCAAACAAAACCAAAAAAGGCAGAGGAAGGCTGAATTCTTCCACTCTTTTCTAGAGTTGACACATCATTCATCTTCTCCTGCTCCTGGACACTGAAGCTCCTGGTTCTCAGGCTTTCAAACTCTAGGACTCAGACCAATGTATCCCTGGTTCTCAGGCCTTCATCTTCATACTAAGAGTTATACCATCAGCAACCCTGGTTCTCAGAACTTTGGACTTAAAACTGAATAATACCATTGGCTCTCTTGGTTCTCCAGGTTGCAGATAGCAGATTGTGGCATATCTCAACTGCTAAAATTGTGTGAACCAATTTTCATAACAAATCTCCTATCTATCATCTATCTATCTATCTATCTATCTATCTATCTATCTATCTACCTACCTACCTACCTACCTACCTACCTACCTACCTACCTACAGATCTATCCATCAATCCTACTGGTTCTGTAACTCTGGAAAATGTTAATATAGCTATATGTTGAGAAAAGGAACTATCCAAACCTTCCAATAGTGATTGGATACTGACTGAGATGACATAAACTCCCAAGGGCCTGGAATGTCAATGGTCTAAGAATTAGAGAAGATGTACTTACGGGTAGAATTATAACTGGATCTTTGGCTCAATTCTATCTCAACAGAGGCTCAGTGCATCTAAAAACATGCTTGTGGTTATCTCCTCTTTCCCAGAGTGCTCAGTTGGAATAAACATACTATTACAGACAAAATCACAACATTGGCCCCCTAAACTATAAAGGATGTTATGACAGAGACAGCAAAATGAAAGCTTCAGGGATAACTCCTCTCTGCCAAAATAGTAAGTCAAAATCAATTCTTCATTTTTAAGGGGATTTCACACATTAGTGCCTGCACTGAATACTTGAAAAATTCTAGAGTTGTAAATCCTCCTCGATCCTCCTTTAACTGGTCTGTTTGGCCCAGGTAACTGGCCTTAGAAAAATCAATAGATTATTGTTACCCTAACAATGTGGTGACTGAATTATAGTTGCTGATCCATATGTAGGCTCTTTAATCGAACAGGGCAATGTGGCCTTTGATACTTCATATGCTCCAATTCTCTCTCTCTCATACACACACACACACACACTCATGCATGCACACACACACACACCTCACACAAATATTTACCTTCAGCCAGCAGGGACAGTTTAGGTCACCATTATTCCTCTACAACTCTTCACTCTGTTAATACTTGTATCATCTCACCATTCCATAGGCTATCATATTGATCCCCCATATGATGAGGTAATAGAACCATAAACACATGAAGAGATAATTCCCAGGAAAACCTAATGTCCTCCCAACTCTTTGAAGTTTTAGGGAGTTCAAGACATACCAAGATATCTCCTCCAGGGACGCTCAGGTGGTGCAATTGTTTAGTGTCTGCCTTTGGCCCAGGGCGTGATCCTGGAGTTCCGGGATTGAGTCCCACATCAAGCTCCCTGCATGGAGCCTGCTTCTCCCTCTGCCTGTGTTTCTGCCTCTCTCTCTCTCTCTCTTTCTCTCTCTCTGGCTCTCTCTCTCTGTGTGTGTCTGTCACGAATAAATAAATAAAATCTTAAAAAAAAAAGATACCCCTCCAAAGTGAAATACAAGGTGCTATACTTTGCTTCCTGATCATAAAAATAGAGATAGAACTTTTGGTGGCCTTTTTGGATTTTATAAGAAAAAAAATTGAGTGTTCCTTGTCTCAACTCATTAAATAATTTGTAAGGCTGCCAACAATTTGTAAGCCAGATTACAGTAAGATATTCCAGTTAACCCAGTCTGCAGTTCAAGCAGCTTCATAATCCAGAAACTAGAGTGGGGATCCAAAGGATCTATTATTCATCCAAAGATCTTTGGCAAAACAGACTATTGCATGGACCCAACAACAAACCCTAACTAAAGAGTCACAGAGAGACCTCTAGGATTCTAGAGATATGCTATACCATTTGTAGGATATAGATTCTCTTTTACAAAGTAGTTGTTCTCTTGCTACTAGTCTACTTGGTAGAGACTGAGACTTAACTCTGAGATACCAAGTAACATGAAATGTGAGTATTCATCATGAACTGGGTATTATCTAACCTAGGAAGCCATGAAATTGGCATGTGAAAATGACATATTTAAGACTGTACTCTAGCAGGAACCAAAGCCACAGGTAAGTTTTATGAATATATGGTTCCTCCCTGTTCCTGCTGTGCTATCACTTCTTCTTTCAGTAATACCACTTATGAATACCACCGCCACTTGACTGAGGAAGGAAAAATCTGAGGCTGGCTTACATGATATACCACCCCAGCCAAAGTAGTCTACTGGAACATTAAATATTTTTTACTCACACTCAAAACAAATAATATCATTGAAGACACACAAAAAATACCAATGGAAGTATTGGAAAAGCTGGGAAACTCTGTTGTTCTCAGACAATAAGTGCTCTTCCCAGAGCCTTGTGCATTAAAATCACAATTACTGATATCAGGAAGTCATGTTAACATGAGAAACAAGCTCCATGCAGGAAGCCTGATGTGGGACTCGATCCCGGGTCTCCAGGATCATACCTTGGACTGCAGGTGGCCCTAAGCCGCTGAGCCACAAGGGCTGCCCTGTAAATTTTGTTTTGTTTTGTTTTATTATTTTATTTATTTATTTTACTTATTTATTTTATTTTATTTTATTTTTTATTTATTTTATTTGTTTTTTATTTTTTTGTAATTTTTTTAAAGACAGTAAAAATGCTTTAAATTTTTGTCACGAAAATGTATAATTATCAATATCTTGGTATATAGAAATTTGTAATCCATCTGGACATATGGGTTCAGATGGCTACAAGATGCACTAAAGCAGGCTAAGTTGAGATGGGAGACTATTAAACTCATACAACTAGAGACATGTGGTACTTGGAAATGTCTGGCCCTGGAAAGGATAGGAAAGAGATATGGCACTGAAAATAAACAAAGTAGTTGAATTTTTTATTTTTTTTTATTTATTTACGATAGTCACACACAGAGAGAGAGAGACAGAGGCAGAGACACAGGCAGAGGGAGAAGCAGGCTCCATGCACCGGGAGCCCGACATGGGATTTGATCCCGGGTCTCCAGGATCGTGCCCTGAGCCAAAGGCAGGCGCTAAACTGCTGCACCACCCAGGGGTCCCTGAAAATTTTTATATACAAAACAATCAACTCTCAACTCTGTCCTCAATCCCTCATACACACACTTACATATCACAGACACATACATACCACACACAAGTGCCCTGTTCCCAGGCAGAAATGTAAACTTTCAAAAAACAAAAAAGAAATGTAAACTTTCAGAACAAAATAAGATTGGTACAAATTTCTTATCAGTAACACTGGGTGCTAGAAGACATTTTCTGATACTCAAAATCTATTTCCCATATTCCCTCCTTCATGGAGCTATGAGAATAAACTGTAGCAAAATGAAGTTGTAAACCAAAAATATGTTGGAGTGAATCCAGAAAACAAGGAAGGAAGCCCCAAGTGCTGAGATGACAGCTGTATGGCAACATTAGAGAGCAGTAAGTCTGGAGAGGAGCAGGGACATGGAGCTCCCAGAGTGGGGGATTTCCATGCTGTCATGAAGAGTCTTAAAAGAAAATGAGAAGACACTTCCATTGCAGCTTCCAATATGTAAAGAGCTGGGAAGCTGTCACTGTCATCCACACAAGAGCAAAGTTCTACAAACTGAAAATCAATGATTTTTTTAGATCAATCAAAGAATGGAGATTATAGGACAAACCACCACCTCAAAATCTAGAGAGATAGGCAAATACAGAGAATTACAGCTGAGATGTCCATACCTGAACAGAAGCCGTTTATGTGGTAGAAATACATAAATGATAACCTCAGTGAATTGCTGGAGGCTGAATTGGACTAGCTTGAGTGAGGAGCCAAGTCTCAGATGATCCACCGCATTTTCATGGGTTTTATCTCCAGGAATTCTAGTAGGTTCTCACCTTGGAGATCAAAGAAAAATCCTCTCATGCTTTGGGCTAGGAGAGGATGTTACCATTTTGTTGAAATATGCCCAGGTACTTCCCATAACAAAGGTCTTCCCTCCAGAGGAAATTATTAGAACCCTAGAGAATCTGAGGGAAAGGCAGTTAGTTAACCCTAGGCCTCTCTAGCCTCGTCTTACAAAAAAAGGCTAAGAAATGCTTTTTTTTAAAGAAATGGTTCTAAAGGCCACAGCCAAGGGACTCAAGTCCATTAATAAAAATGAGATTTTTTATTTAATGAATGAGATATTTTTTTTTTTCATTTTATTAAATGAGGGGTGCCTGAGTGACTCAATTGTTAAGTGTCTGCCTTCTGCTGAGGTCATGATCTCGGTGGGGGGGGGGTTTCCATCTCCCTCTGCCCCCTTCTTCCCCTACTTGGGCTCTCTCTCTGTCTCACAATAAAAATATTTACAAAAATGCTATTTAATCAAATTAAGTTTATAGAAGACTGCTTCACTCCATACCTTGCCACCACATCAACAGGGCTTCGATATAATAACAGTGAATTATAATGGAGAGAGGTGCAAAACACAGACTCTATTTAAGAAGTTGTGCTTAGGGAAATCCAAAGAAAACAGAGAGAAAAAAATAAAACTGAAACCTCTGGCACTTCCAGCTACAGCAAACATTTAAACACAGTCAGCTTTATACAGATTAATACAAAACCTCACACTAAAGGCCTACTAGCCTTAGTTCCTAATAACTGACATATAATGTGCACTTTAAACAATAATTATAAGGTACGCTAAGGAAAGAAAAAAACAGATGAGACACAGCAAGCCTAAGAACTAGGCTTAGATGTGACACAGAATTTGGAATTATCAGATATGAAAGTTTAAAATATTATGATTAATATGCTAAGGGCTCTAAAAGAAAAAATAAACAAATGTAAGAACACATGATTAATGTTAGTAGAGAGATGGAATCTCTAAGAAAATGCTAAAAATAAAAAGCATTATAAGAGAAGTAAAGAATGCCTTTGGAATTCATGGATGGACTCATTAGTACACTGGCGAGAGGACTGGTGCACTTAAAGATGTACCAATAGAAACTTCCTAAACAGAAAAGCAAACAGAAAAATGAATGGAATTATTAAAAAGGCTAGTATGTCCAAGAACTGTAGGACAAGTACACAAGTTGTGATACATAATGATAATACTAGAAGAAGAAGAAAGAGAAAAAGAAACAGAATAAATATTTGAAGTATTAATGGCTAATAATATTCCCAAACTAGTGACATACACTAAATCACACACTAGGAAGCTGAGAGAACACCAAGCAAGACCAAGCAAGATGAACACCAAAAAAAAAAAAAAAAAAAAAAAAAAAAACTACTTCAAGGGGTCTATATTCAAAGTACAGAAAACCAAAGACAAAGGGAAAATCTTCAAGGAAGCCAGAGTACAAAAACACTTTACCTATAGAAGCTAAAGTACACTTTACACTTACAAATTCCCCTTCTTCAGTAAATTCTCTTAATCTCTTCTGGTTTTCTGTTTATATAAACTGAATGTAAGGGTGAGGTCCACAGTTCAGTATGACCACCTCTTAACAATTCCAGTATCTGTCTCTTGAGAATGTGCCAGAGATATTTCATGATTTGTTATCCTTATCTTTCAGGCTCAGTCTAAATACTAACAAGGAAACTCCTATTGAATTTTCAGTTAACATATATATTAGATAAATACTTAATTTTTTTCTTATAGTTGCTTTTCTTATCTGATATTTATCCCCATTCAGGCAGTAGCCAATGTCTCCATGTCTTAGGATAATAGAAAAGAATCTACAGAATTAAAACAATAATAATAAGTTTTTGGCTTTGGTGTTCAGTAGCAAAAGCCCAAGAACAACCAAAATAGTAGAAGAAGACATGACCAGGTAGGACCACGGTAACAAAGAAACAGAAAGAATGAAAAGGTAGGGTCTGGTACATAAACATGATTGTGATTCAGACCATCTGCCCTTGACACTATTCAGTTTTCCAGTACTCAGAGATAACCAGGAAAATGGAAGCTCTATAAAGAAATTAAATTCAGGTACAAAAATTAAAGTTAGATTTTTTTCATAACCAGGTATTTACTCAACTTACATGGAAAATGCCTAGAAGAATACACAGGGAACTGTTAAGAGAGTTTAGGGAGTAGAACAGGAAGTCAGTAGGGAGGAATCAAAACTACTTTTCTCTCATAAACTTATGAAATATTCATGTATTTTTGGAATTTCACTTATTTATTCAACAAAATATAACTTATTTTTATAAAAAGAAATTAACAAGGAGCACAATCACAAATAAAAAATACACATTAAGAAAATTATTCAAGGCAAATTTTCCTCAGGTCCATGAAGATGACAAAAAAAGTGAATGAGGATTTGGTAGGAAAGGAAAGCAATGGAAAAGGTAAGAAAGACCAGGAACGACAAAATAAGAGTCAGCAATAAGAAAAAGTAAACATCATCTTCTTGTACAAATACCATAAGGTTGAGAGCCTCATTAATGTGTCTACGGCCACTTTACTATTAGAAAACACTGAAAAACTGGTGTGTACCCAAAGGAGACAAGTAGACAAATTAAGGAACTGGGATCCATATTGGCTAAGGAAAAATGACATGCTGGTATATAAACACGAGATCAGAAGTCTGAGGAGGGACTGCAGTCATCAGTAAGTAAGTGAAAGTTCATCAAATGGCAAAACGATTACACTTAATTTTTACATCGAGATCAAAGAATTAAACTGAAGAGTCAATTAAAAGGAAGCAGATTTAAATTTTCTAGTGTTCCCTTAAAATTAGATACATTAATTAAAAACCAATCCTGGACATCCCTATCAAGTAGCGCCAGAAGTGCTGTGACTTGTTAATCCCTTTGCTTTGTTTTGGACTTAATAGCAAAAGTAGCTGCAAGTATGCAGAAGGAAATATTAAAATAAATATATCACCTGAAAAGTGAAGGTGAGTCTACTGTGGAAGGGCAGCCCTCCACTGGCAAAGCAGAAGAAATTGCTTTTACCTTTTATAGTAAAGAGGAAGGCATTGCTGTAACCAGCTCCAGATAACCAGAGTAACATGGCTTTAAGAACCTACTAGAAAAGTGTCTGCAGAGAAGGTGTCCAAAAAAGAAAGTATGGGTAAAAGACTGATGGAACCTGAGAAAACGGTTATGATTAACCTGATCTGCTTCACAACTTTGCCTCAAGCCAGACTTTCCACTCCCTTCATGACTCCTCTTCTTTCCTTTAGTATAATCCCTACCACTGAGCAATAGTAAATCTTAGTTCTAAATGTCAGTCCTGAAAAGTTAGCACAAGCTCTCTTGCATTAGATTTCTGATGGCTAAAAAGTGTTCAGAATAGTTTAGCATGATAATCAAATGTCAACATTATTTCAGTATAGCAAGATAATGGTCCGAAAATATTCCTAGTTCACTTCTAAACATAAATAAGCACTTGGGGATCCCTGGGTGGCTCAGTGGCTTAGCGCCTGCCTTCGGCCCAGGGTGTGATCCTGGAGTCCCAGGATCAAGTCCCACATCAGGTTCCCTGCTTGGAGCCTGCTTCTCCCCCTGCCTGTGTCTCCATGTCTCTGTGTCTCTGTGTCTCTGTCTCTCGTGAATAAATAAAATCTTAAAAAAAGAAGCACTTATAAGTATCTTTAATTAAGAAGGAATTCATAAATGTCAACTAGTTATTTGCAGGTCAAAATCAAGATATTCTAAAAAAACAAAATCAAGGTATTATGTGCTATTTAACAATCTAAAGATTGAAAAATTAAATTCATAGGAAGGAGAGAGAGAACAGATACAAATCAAATTGGTAGATGTTTCCTTATTAGATGTTTGCAAGGGGCACTGAATAACTAAATAGCAAGGGTTCTCATTAAAACAAGAAGAGTTTTCACACTTATTTATTTCACACTATTTATTCCTTTTGTCAAGGAATAAACAGTAATTCAAAAACTTGATTAAGTGTTTTCCATTGGAATCAGAGGCAGCATCAAAAATTCTCTAAACTTACTACGGCAACAATTTCTTAATACATACCCATATCAAATCATTATGTTGCACAACTTAAACTGACACAATGTTATGTATCACTTATATCTTAATAAAACTGAAAAAAAGAAAACCCAGATTTCTACATAAAATCAATAATTAAAAGAGCTTTTACATAAGAATCATAAGACCGAGAAGTCATGGCTACTATTGTATACATCTACACAACTGCACAAAATGTACTCAAAAGTTAATTTGTTTAATTATCACAAGAACAGTCTTCTGTCCTCACTCTGTTACCTGAACACTCTCTTCAAATGAGAGGTGAAGAAACCAAGGACTGGAGAAGTCAAATCCTTAGCCAATGCATTACAGCCAAACAGCTAAACCAAAATTTAACATATGATGACCTCAAACCCATAAATAGGGATCCCTGGGTGGCGCAGCAGTTTGGCGCCTGCCTTTGGCCCAGGGCGCGATCCTGGAGACCCGGGATCGAATCCCACATCAGGCTCCCAGTGCATGGAGCCTGCTTCTCCCTCTGCCTATGTCTCTGCCTCTCTCTCTCTCTCTCTCTCTCTGTGACTATCATAAATAAATAAAAATTAAAAAAAAACAAAAACCCATAAATATTCACCTTGGAACAATGCCTCCCTCTCTGAAATATTGGTTCTGTCATTAACAAGCTCCATGACATCAGAAAAAATTATTAATTTCTCTGGATCTTAGTTTCCTTCTGTGTAAAATTCTCTGAAGACAGGAATTCCAAGTTCTCTTTTTTGTTTGATATAAATAATCCATCATTCCTCTATTAAGAGCATATCATAAAGTCAGAAATAAGGCACATGATCGTACCATGAAGTCTTTTTTTTTAAAGATTTTATTTATTTATTCATGAGAGACACCGAGAGAAAGAGAGGCAGAGACATAGGCAGAGGGAGAAGCAGGCTCTCTATGCAGAGAGGTTGACATGGGACTCAATCCTGGGTCTCCAGGATCACGCCGCAGGCTGAAGGCAGCGCCAAACCACTGAGCAACCCCGGCTGCCCAAGGCTTACTTTTGAATGTGAGCTGCATAAACATATATTTATTTGAAAAGCAAACAAGGGGCTCCTGGGTGGCTCAGCTGGCTAAGTGTCTCAGTCTTGGCTTCGGCTCAGGTCATGATCTCGTGGTCATGAGATCAGGAGATTTAGCCCCATATCCAGCTCTGTACTTAGTGCAAAGTCAGCTTCAGATTTTCTCTCCTTGTCCCTCTCTCAAATGAATAAATAAATAAATAGTCCTTAAATAAAAAAAGTAAAGCAAATCAAATTCCATGGTTTCCTCTACTTGTCCTTATCTGTAAAGGCATGTAGAGTTGACACATGAGAAATAGAGCCTTTCTTTTTTTAAATAGAGCCTTTCCATAAATGAGCATGTCTATTCACAAATGAGATATTTCCAGCTCTTACCTTCCACCCTGTTTATTAATATTATTATTATCATTTATAATAAAGATATCTGTCTATGGCTTGGTTTGAAAAGGGCTTGCACACTGTCCATCAGCAATAAAAAACCCATGACCTTACTCATGTGGTAATTAAGTCTACAGCCTATCAGCTCATATGAAACAGGCTGAGGCTGTTCTGGTTGGTGGAAGGGAGGAACATAAGACCCTCAGAGGACATCACTAAAATTCCTTCATCCCAGAAATATACACCTCAGTTGGGCAGGTCCTGGTGCAAATAGGAGGTAAGGAATTGTCAGAGAGTGCCACTTATTCATGGGAAGGGGAGCCAAACTAGAGCTGAAACCCTCAGCAGACTGAACCATCCAGAGCTCAGAACAGGGGGGAGCAGCATCCAGCTCTTGCATAAAACCACAGTCTGTGTTATAGCTCTTCATTGCATTGTGCTTAAGCAGACACTGTCTTACAACCCTGGGGATGAGGAAGACACTGCTGGGTTGGGGTGAGGGGAGAGAGACACCAGCATAGGCCCTAGTAGGAGTATACAACAGATTCAGAAAATGCAAGACTGAATATAAGGAAATATTCTATTCTCAGCGCTATAGCTAGCTTCCTGGCTATGTGATTTTGAAAAATGAAATCCCACCTCTCAATCTACATTCTTAAGTCTGCAAATGGGGCATAAAAGTAATACCCATCTTTGGATGTTGTCTTTTCTTTTTTTTTTCATTAAATAAGTTAGTGCCTATAAAGTCACCCTTTTGAACACTGCGCTGCAAAAAAAAAAAAATTGGTCACTATTTAGTAAATCCTTGGCAACCCAATGACTGGTACCCAAACATCCGACAGAGGAGTTTACGTATGTAACTTCTAATTTAATCTTCACAAATATTTTAGGAGGTTTAGCCACTTAGCCACTTAGTGGCTAATCAAGAAACTGAGGTATAAAGAGGATAATTAACTTAATCAGATACATACAATAAGCTATCTGTCTGACCCCTCAGTTCTCCTATTCTTAACCACTGTAATATAAAACTCCATAGAGCTAAATATCAAAGATGCTCATTATTAGCATGTCAGTAGACAATATTCTCACTTATTTGCTTTTATTCAATAAAACAATAAACTGCACTGTTTATAAGAACAGTCTTTTTTATTTTTATTTTTATTTTTTTTTATTTTTTTTAAGAACAGTCTTTTTTAAAAATGAGGCCCAAAGCTATTTTTCTTTCAAGTAGGGAAAACACTTTTTTTCTGAAAACACTGTTTATCTAAAGGTTATTCATCATCAACAAACACTACTTCATTGTAACATCATAACAAACCTATAATTTTGTAGGAGAGAAGTCTGGGTTTTAGAGATATTAAGTGATATCAAGTAAATAGTAATACTAGTAATCATTTACTGACATTCTACATTTAAGCATGACTTCTGGTGCTTTAGGTTATATCTAATCTCCATGATAAGACAAGGCAGGGTCCCCCTCACTTTCATAAATGCAGAAAGTCAGGAAATATTTGCCAAGGGCTCAAATCTTTAAATGATGAAGGTAGGTTCAAGTGCAGGTCTTTCTCACTCTTCAAGCTGTGCTTTTTCTAGTTCAGCAAGCACTGTCATAAATAGATACCTCCTTACTCTTTCTTATGCTCTTCCTTTCCCTGACTCAAGTATCTCCCAAATTCAAGCCTTTATCATGCTTCACTGAAGCATTAAAAATGACTTGATTTGTTTCTTTCAAAAGCACCCTCCACACTGCCACCAGAATTATGATTATATAAGTAACAGCAGTGTTAATCTGACTGTGACGGCTATTCTCAACATACTTTGACAAGTCCCTCCAAGTGCATTCCGAGGCCCAACACTGAGTAACCACCTTATGACCTTTCAGTCAACAACTTTTCCCCATCCCCCAAAACTGCCACAAATGTTTACCTCTTAAGAATCACCCCAGATGAATGTAAGCTGGTACAGCCACTCTAGAAAACAGTATGGAGGTTCCTCAGAAGTTGAAAATAGAGCTACCCTATGATCCAGCAATTGCACTACTAGGGATTTACCCCAAAGATACAAATGTCATGATTCAAATGGGTACCTGCACCCTAATGTTTATAGTAACAACGTCCACAATAACTAAACTATGGAAAGAGCCCAGATGTCCATCAACAGATGAATGTATAAAGAAGATGTGGTATATTGGTGTATATATATATATGTGTGTGTGTGTGTGTGTGTGTGTGTGTGTGTGTGTGTATATATATATATCCATCCATACACACAATGGACTACTACTCAGCCCTCAAAAAAAAATCAAATCTTGCCATTTGTAATGACATGGATAAAACTAGAGGATATTATGCTAAGTGAAATAAGTCAATCAGAGAAAGGCAGTTATTATATGATCTCACCCATATGTGGAATTTAGTAAGAAACAAAACAGAGGATCATAGGAGAAAAGAGGGAAAAAAAAGATGAAATCAGAGAGGGAGACAAATCATAAGAAACTCTTAATCATAGGAAACAAACTGAGGGTCCCTGGAGGGGAGGGAAGTGGGCAGATGGGGTAACTGTGTGATTAAGGACGGCATGTGACGTAATGAGCACTGGGTATAATAGAAGGTTGATAAAACACTGACCTCTACTTCTGCAACTAATAATACATTATGTGTTAATTGATTTTTTAAAATTTTAAAGTAAAAAAATAAAATAAAAAGAACCATCCCAGACATCTCTAGAAATACCTGCCCACCCTTTATTCCTCAAGCTGAAAAAAAAAAGATCTCTGTCAAACTCCTAGGCTCTGCACATACCTCTCACACATTATTTTGAAATGTTCTATGTATGTCTGTCTTTCTCTAAGACTACATTTAGCTTTGTTTTTCAGTACTTGGTAAGACTAGAAATTTAGCAAAGAATTTGTTGAAATACACTTAACTGGCTTGCCCAAGTATAACATCTGAGAAGCAGAAGAAGGAGGATTTTAACTTCAGGTCTTTTAAGGCTAGGCCCAGTGCTCTGTTATATCCAGAAAATAAACACATCTATCCTGTAGCAAATTATGTTGCATAGACACAATTTTGAAACAGAGGTTGGAGCAGAACTAGATCAAGTGCCTAACACATACCTGAAATTATTGTCATCTTGGAAGCAAATGACAAAATAATATTTTTAGGCTACTTCTAAACTATTGGTATCAATATGTGACAAATCTGTACCAATTTATAACATGGATCAGTGTGTTTATGAAGTATCTATAATACAGCAGGAAAAGTTTGCCTCTTAATGAAATATATTCATACCAACAATGACCCTTAGTAATTGCGTAATTACTGCATTGCCTGGTACTATTTGCAGACATTCAGTTATTAAATACAGATTCAGGAGCAAGGGAAGAAATCACAATTTTCCTAGGTAGGCTCTCAATCTAGAAGTAATTAAAGACTTACTTAAGAGACAGAACATGAAAGACCCTTCACAAACCAAACAGTTAAACCTACATTAAATTAAAATTGCGGGGATCCCTGGGTGGCGCAGCGGTTTGGCGCCTGCCTTTGGCCCAGGGCGCGATCCTGGAGACCCGGGATCGAATCCCACATCGGGCTCCCGGTGCATGGAGCCTGCTTCTCCCTCTGCCTGTGTCTCTGCCTCTCTCTCTCTGTGTGACTATCATAAATAAATAAATAAATAAATAAATAAATAAATAAATAAATAAAAATTTAAATTAAAATTGCATTTTACCTTAGAATTAGGAAAATGAGAAATACTTTACTGCCTGCAAGGTATGAACATATATATTAAATATTGGAAGAAATCATTTTAAATAAGCTCCTTCAGTCTGATACTGTCTCCCTGCTGGATTTCAAATTAAAATAGTTTACCCTATTAGGGGAAATGCCTCACTTTCCTTCACTGGATTTCCCCCTTTAGTCTTTCTTTTAAATGTGAGTGCCTCTTGGATACTGCCCTTGGCTCTTCTTTCTTTTGTACTCCCTGGGTATTTCATTAAGGAACTCCATTTTAACTACCATTCAGAACTAGATTACTCCATTCCTACAACTCAATAGCAAAAATACAAACTGAATTTTAAAATAAACAAAGGACTTAAAGAGATATTTCAGAAAAGAAAAGTGCTCAACATCACTAATCATTAGGGAAATGCGAATCAAAATCACATTTGCCTCATACCTGTTAGAATGGCTATTATCAAAAATACAAAAAAATAAATAAATATTAGAGAGCTTATGGAGAAATAGGTACCTTAGCACACTGTGGATAGGAATGGAAAATAGTGCAGTTACTATGGAAAATAGTATGAAGGTTTCTCAAAAAATTAAAAATTACCATATGATCCAGCAATCGTGCTTCTGTGTATATATCCAAACAATTGAAATCAGGAGATACAGCTGATATATAAATATCTGAAGAAATATTTATACTCCCATGTCCATGGCAGCATTATTCACAATAGCCAAGCTATAGAAACAACTTAAATATCCATCAACAAATGAATGGGTTAAAAAATGTGGTATATAGAGACAATGGAATATTATTTGGCCTTAAGACAAAAAGGAAATCCTGCCATATGCAACAACCTCGATGAATCTGAACAATATTAGGCTAAGTGAAATAAACCAGTCACAGAAAGACAAATACTGCATGAGTTCATTTATATGAGATATCTAAAATAGTCAAACCTACAGAAGCATAAAGGTGAATGGTGGTTGCCAGGAGCTAGGTAGAGAGGGACTAGAGAATTGTTTAAAGTGTATAAAGTGTTGCTTATTCAAACTGAGTAAGTTCTAGAGATCTTTTGTTCCAGTGCCTACAATTAACAATACTGTATTATACACTTAAATTTGTTCAGAGGTAGAGCTCATGTTTAGTGTTCATAACACAATTTTACAAAGAGAATGAGATTCAGATTACTCCCAAGTTTATAATTTGAATCCATTTGCCATTCCTGGCTCTCTATACTCATACAAATCCTTTCCAGGTCAGATCAGAGAGAGGGATAAGGCACAAGAGGAAGATTCTGAGCTCACCTCATCCCATGGACATACTGAGGCAACAGTACATCTTTACAACTAACTCTGAAAATAACCTGAAATTGTAAATGAATTTGGTACAAGTTCCAGGATACAAAATTAATATACAGAAATCAGTTGCACTTCTATACACCAGTAACGAAGTAGAAGAAAGAGAAATTGAGAAAACTATCCCATTAACAACTGCACCAAAAAGAATAAAGTATCTAAGAATGCATTTAACCAAGGAGGTAAAAGACCGATACTCTGCAAACAATAAAACACTGTTGAAAGAAACTGAAAACGAAACAAACAAATGGAAAGATATGCCCTGCTTATAGATCAGAGGAATTAATATTGTTAAAATGTCCATACTACCCAAAGCAATCTACAGATTTAACACAATCCAAATCAAAATACATATAGTACTCTTCACAGAAGGCAAACAAATAATCCTAAAACTTGTATGGACCACAGAAGATCCCAAATAGCCAATGTAATTTTTTTCCTGGTTTGGAAGATGCATTGTTTTTATTTTTATTTAAATTAAATTAATTGGAAGAGGCAAGATGGCAAAAGAGTGGGGATCCTCCTTTCATCTCATCCCCTTATTTAGCTAGATAACTCTCAAATCATCCTGAACACCTATGAATTCAACCCAAGATGTAAGGAAAGAATGGCTGGAACAATACAAATAGAAAAGTGACCATTTTTTGCAAGGTAGGAGTGTGGAGAAGAGAAACGGAGGGGCCATATTGGAAGATAAATGGTGTGGGGGTGTGGAGGAGCCTCTGTAAGCTGGTACTAGAAAGTGATATGGCCCTGGAGCTCAAAATTGGGATCTTTAGAAATCTGCTCCTGTTAGAGTGTTCCCCGCCTGAAAGATACTCAGTGGTGAAGCGGGGGCAGAATTAAAGGTGGGACAGTGGGATATCAATATCCCTGGAAGTGCAAAAAGAACAGAGGTGTCTCAGCTGGCAGAAATTCCAAGGATTGCTGCAGGGAAAGGGCTTTAAATGACTGAGCCAGGGAGGGGACTCTCAGCTTGTTTTGCCCTAAACAACGAATGAAGGCTGGATTGGGTGACTGCTCTGGGTGTTGGGCCCCTGAAAAGGATGGGAACACAGCAACCCTCCGTCTTCCTCCAGGAAAGGCAGAGCGGGTGCACACTCAACCACATGAACACTCTCTGTGAACACTCCTACAATGGACAGAAACAGGGTGACCCTCTCCTTCCTCTAGGAGGGGGCGTGCAGTTGCATGCACTAGTGGGGGAAGCTCTCCCTGCCAGAGCCCTGCAAATCACACAAAATAGTGTCCTTCCATCTTCCCCCTGGAGGTTTGAGTGAGTGGGTGGGCATCATAGGAGTCTGTAGAGTTTGGTACACACCATGATCTTTCAGCTCTGGGATTGGAGATGGGGGCCAGTCATTTTTATTTCCTCCCTCTAAAGTGGTGTGGAAAGTCTTCAGGGAACAAAAGCCACACACAGCAAATAGCTTATACTGAGCCCAGTCCCCTGGCATGGGGCGGACAACTCTGCCCAGGCACAGACACCTGAGAATCAGCACAGCAGACCTCCTCCAGAATACTGGCTGGAAGAACCTGGGAACAGAAAGTTTACTGACCAACCAGGACTGGAAAACTCCAGTGGGGGGAGTAAAATAATATATAGAAAGAACTCAAGGTTTTCTCTTATGATTTGTTGGTCTTTCAGTTCAAAATTTTCCTTTTTTTCCCTTTTTTTCCATTTAAACTAGTTTTTTTAATCCACTTTTTCCTTTTAAATCTTTTTTTAACTTTCATATTTTATAATTACATGTTATAGATATGTTTTTCATTTTTGGCTTTCTTTCACTCTATTCAATTTTATTTTTTTTGTGTGTGTATATATATATATTTGGTTTCTTTATAACTTTAGAATTTAGTATCTTTTAACATATAGACCAAAATACACTCAGGACAAGTGGATCACCCTGTTTTGTCCACTCTGAGGTTATATTCTCTCCTCCCCTTTTTTCTTTTCTTTCTTTTTTTTTTTTTGTCTCTGTGTGTGTGTGTGTGTTTGTCTTTTTTCTTTTCTTTCCTGGTTCCTAAATTCTTCAGATTTGTCTAGTGCGTATTTTGCTTGGGTTGTTGTTGAAAATTTTAGTTCTGTTGATTCATACAGCCATTCTTCACTGGACAAAATGACTAGAAGGAGGAATTCACAACAAAAGTAAGAACAAGAGGAAATATTCTCTGCCACAGATCTAATGGATAAGAATTTAAGTAAGACGTCAGATGGAATTCAGGATGATAATTACAAAGTGACTAGCTGGACTTCAAATTTTTTTTTTATTTATTTATGATAGTCACAGAGAGAGAGAGAGAGAGAGAGAGAGAGAGAGAGAGAGGCAGAGACATAGGCAGAGGGAGAAGCAGGCTCCATGCACCGGGAGCCTGACGTGGGATTCGATCCCGGGTCTCCAGGATCACGCCCTGGGCCAGAGGCAGGCGCTAAACCGCTGCGCCACCCAGGGATCCCACTAGCTGGACTTCAAAAAAGCATAAAAGACTCTAGAGATTCTCTTACTGCAGAAATGAGATCTAATCAGGCCAAAATTTAAAATATTCTGAGATGCAGTCTAAACTGGATGCTCTAACAGCTAGGGTAAATAAGGCAGAAGAGAGAAAAAGTGACATAGAAGACAAGTTGATGGAAGAAAGGAAGCTGAGGAAAAGAGAAAAACAACTAATAGCCCATGAAGAGAGGCTCCTCAGGGAGATAAATAATGCTATTTAAAAAAAAAAAAAAAAACAAAGATCTGAATTATTGGAATTCCTGAAGGCACAGAGAGTGGAAATGCGGGGGAGGCAGGGGATATATTTGAGACCATCATAACTGAGAACTTTCCTAATCTGGGGAAGGAAACAGGCATTCATATCCAAAAGGTAGAGAGGACCCCTCCTAAAATCAATAAAAATAGATCAATACCCTGACATAGAATAATGAAGCTTGAGAATTTCAGAAATAAAGGGAAAATCCTAAAAACAGGTCCAGAAAGAGATTCCTAACATACAGAGGGAGAAATATCAGATTGACAACAGACTTCTCCACAGAGACCTGGCAGGCCAGAACGGGCTGGCATGATATATTCAGTATACTAAATGAGAAAAACATGCAGCCAAGAATACTGAATCCAGCAAGGCTGTCACTCAGAATGGAAGGAGAGATGGAGAGCTTCTAAGACAGACAGAAACTGAAAGAATATGTGACCACAAAGCCAGCCCTGAAAGTAATATTAAGGGGGATTCTGTAAGCGAAGAGAGACCAAGAGTAACACAGACCAGAAAGAAACAGAGATAATCCACAGAAACAGGGATTGTACAGGTAATACAATGGCACTAAATTCATATCTTTCAATAGTTACTCTAAACATGAATGGGCTACATGCTCCAGTTAAAAGATACAGGGTATCCAGATTAGATTTAAAAAGCAAGACCACTCATAAATTCTCTAAGAGAGACTCATTTTAGACCTAAATGTATCTGTAGACTGATAATGAGGGGGTGAAGAACCATTTACCATGCAAATGGACCTCAAAGGAAAGCTGGGATATCAATCGTCATATCAGATAAATTAGATTTTATTTACTTATTTTTAAGATTTATTTATTTATTCAGAGAGAGAGAGAGAGAGAGAGAGAGAGAGAGGCAGAGACACAGGCAGAGGGAGAAGCAGGCTCCATGCAGGAAGCCTGACATGGGACTCGATCCCGCGTCTCCAGGATCACACCCTAGGCTGCAGGCAGCACTAAATCGCTGTACCACTGGGGCTGCCCGATAAATTAGATTTTAAACCAAAGACTGTACAAAGAGATGAAAAGCGGTGCTATATCATACTTAAAGGGTCTATACAACAAAAAGATATAACAATTGTAAATATTTATGCTCCTAATTTGGGAGCAGCCAATTAATAACCAAAGTAAAGAAATACATATAATAATAACACATTAGTAGTAGGGAACTTCAAACCCTCACTCACAGCAATAGACAGATCATCTAAGGAGAAAATCAACAAAGAAATAAAGGCTTTGAATGACTGGACCAAAAGGACTTCACAGATATACACAAAACATTCTATCCTAATGCAACAGAATATACATTCTCCTCAAATGCATATGGAACTTTCTCCAGAATAGACCACTTACTCGTTCACAAATCAGGTCTCAATCAATATCAAAAGACTGGGATTATTCCCTGGATATTTTCAGATCACAATGCTTTGAGACTTGAACTCAATCACAAAAGGAAATTTGGAAGGAATTCAAACACTTGGAAGTTAAAGAGCATCCTACTACAGAATGAAGGAGTCAAACCAGGAAATTAGAGAAGAATTAAAAAGATTCATGCAAACTAACGAGAATGAAAGCACAACAGTTCAAAACCTTTGGGATACAGCAAAGGTGGTCCTAAGAGAAAAGTACATTTCAATACAAGTCTCTCTCAAAAAAAAAAAAAAATCAGAAAAATCTCAAATACACAAGCTAACGATACACCTAAAGGAGATGGAGAAAGTACAGCAAATAAAGCCCAAACCAAGCAAAAGAGAAATAATAAAAATTACAGCAGAAATCAATGAAGTAGAAACCAGAACTATAAAACAATGAAACTAGGAGCTGGTTTTTGAAAGAATTAATAAGATAGATAAAACCCTAGCCAGACTTATCAAAAAGAAAAGAGAAAGGACCAAATTAATAAAATCATGAATGAAAGAGGAGAGATCATGACCAACACCAAGGAAATACAAATTATTTTAAGAATGTATTATAGGGATCCCTGGGTGGCGCAGCGGTTTAGCGCCTGCCTTTGGCCCAGGGCGCGATCCTGGAGACCCAGGATCAAATCCCACGTCGGGCTCTCGGTGCATGGAACCTGCTTCTCCCTCTGCCTGTGTCTCTGCCTCTCTCTCTCTCTCTCTCTCTCTGTGTGTGACCATCATAAATAAATAAAAATTTAAAAAAAAAGAATGTATTATAACTAATTATACGCCAAAAAATTAGGCCATCTGGAAGAAAGGGATATATTCTTGGAAACTTATAAACTACCAAAACTGAAACATGAAGAAATAGAAAACCTGAACAGACCAATAACCAGTAAGGAAATTGAAGCAGTCACCAACAACCTCCCAAGAAACAAGAGTCAAGGACCAGATGGCTTCCCAGGGGAATTCTATAAAACTCATAAAGAATAAATAATACCTATTCTACTGAAGCCATCAAAAAACATAGAAATAGAAAGAAAGCTTCCAAACTTGTTCCAAGAGGCCAGCATTACCTTCATCCCAAAACCAAAGATCCCATCAAAAAGGAGAATTACAGACCAATATCCCTGATGAACATGGATATCAAAATACTCACCATGATACTAGCCAATAGGATCCAACAGTACATTAAAAGCATTATTCACCACAACAAAGTGGGATTTATTCATGGGATGCAAGGGTGGTTCAACATTCACAAATCAATAAATGTGAGAGATCACATTAATTAAAAAAAAAAAAGACAAGAACCATATGATCCTCTCAATTGATGCAGAAAAAGCAATTGACAAAATATAGCATCCTTTCTTGATCAAAACTCTTCAAAGTGTAGGAATACAAGGAACAAGGGATGCCTGGGCGGCTCAGCAGTTATAAAGTGCCTGCCTTCGGCTCCAGGCATGACCCTGGAGTCCGGGGATTGAGTCCCACATTGGGCTCCCTGCATGGAGCTTGCTTCTCCCTCTGACTGTGTCTCTGCCTCTTTATATCTCTGTGTCTCTCATGAATAAACAGATAAAATCTAAAAAAAAAAAGTAACTTAAAAAAAAGGAATAGAAGGAACATACCTCAGTATCATAAAAGCCATATACCAAAAGTTCATAGGAAACATCATTTTCAAAGGGGAAAAACTGAGAGCTTTTCTTCTAAGGTCAGGAACATGACAGAGATGCCCACTCTTACCACTGTTATTCAACATAGTTACTAGAAGTCCTAGCCTCAACAATCAGACAACAAAAGGGAATAAACGGCATTCAAATTGGCAAAAAGGAAGTCAAACTCTCACTCTTCTCAGATGACATGATACTGTATGTGGCAAACCTGAAAGACTCCCTGCCAAAATTGCTAGAACTCATATAGCAATTCAGCAACATGGCAGGATACAAAATCAATGCACAGAAATCAGCTGTATTTCTATACACTAACAATGAGACTGAAGAAAGAAAAATTAAGGAATCAATCCTATTTCCAATTGCACCAAAAAACAGAAGATACCTAGGAATAAACCTAACAAAGATGCAAATGATCTGTGCTCTAAAAACTACAGAACACATGAAAGAAATCGAGGAAGACACAAAGAGAAAAACATCCCATGCTCATGGATTGGAAGAATAAATATTGTGAAAATGTCTATGCTACTCATAGTCACCTACACATCCAATGCAATCCCTACCCAAATACCATGGACATTTCTCACAGAGTTGGAATAATCTTAAGATTTGTATGGAACCAGAAAAGACCCCAAATATCCAGAAGAATGTTGGAAAAAAAAAAAACTGGGACCACCACAATGCCTGACTTCAAGCTATATTACAAAGCAGTGATCATTAAGACAGTATGGTACTAGCATAAAGACAGACACATGAATCAATGGAAAAGAATAGAGAACCCAGAAATGGACCCTCAGTTCTATGGTCAACTAATCTTCAACAAAGCAGGAAAGAATAGCCACTGGAAAAAAGACAAATTTCTTCAATAAATGATGTTGAGAAAATTAGACAGCACCATGCAGGAGAAAATAGATCATGGTCTTATACCATACACAAAGATAAACTCAAAATGGATTAAAGACTTCAATGGGAGACAGGAATCCATCAAAATCCTAAAGGAGAACACAGGCAGCAAACTTTTTACCTTGGCCTCAGCAACTTCCTGCAAGTCATGTCTCTAAAGACATCAGAAGAAAAAAACACAAAAATGAAATATTGGGCCATCACCAAGACAAAAAGCTTCTGCACAGCAAAGGAAACAGTAAACAAAACTAAAAGGAAACCTACAGAATGGGGGAAGATATTTGCAAATGATATATCAGATAAAGGGCTAGTATCTAAAATCTATAAAGTACTTACCAAACTCAAAATCCAAAAAAACAAACAATCCAGTCAAGAAACGGGCAGAAGACATAAATAGACATTTCTCCAAAGAAGACATATTCAATACCAGCACACATAAAAAAAAGCTTCACATCACTTGCCATCAGGGAAACACAAATCAAAACCACATTGAGATACTACTTTACACCAGTTAGAATGGCTAAAACTAACATGACAGGAAACAATAAATGTTGGAAAGGATGTGGAAAAAGGATAACCCTCTTATACTATTGTTGGGAATGCAAGTTGCTACAGTCACTCTAGAAAAGGAGGTTCCTCAAGAAGTTAAAAATAGAGCTAACCTATGACCCAGCAATTGCACTACTGGGAAGATACAGATGTAGTGAAATGAACTGGCATGTGCACCCCAATGCTAATAGTAGCACTGTCCACAATAGCCAAACTGTGAAAGGAGCTGAGATATCCTTTGATAAATGAATGGATAAAGAAGAGTGTGTGTGTGTGTGTATATATATATATATATATATATACACACACACACTCGTGATGAGCACTAGGTGTTATACACACTAATGAATTATTGAAAACTATATCTGAAATTAATAATATATATACTATATGTTGGCAAATTGATTAAATTTTAAAAATAATAAAAGAAAAATTCAATTAACATATAATGTATTATTGGTTTCAGAGGTAGAAGTCAGTGTTTCACGAGCCTTATACAATACCCAGTGCTCATTACATCACATGCCCATCTTAATGTCCATCACCCAGTTATCCCATCTGCCCACTTCCCTCCCCCTCCAGGGACCCTCAGTTTGTTTCCTATGATTAAGAGTTTCTTACGATTTGTCTCCTTCTCTGATTTCATCTTGTTTTATTTTTTCCTCTCCTCCCCTATGATCCTCTGTTTTGTTTCTTAAATTTCACATACGGGTGAGATCATATAATTGTCTCTCTCTGATTGACTTATTTCACTTAGCATAATATCCTCTAGTTTTATCCATGTCATTGCATATGGCAAGATTTGATTTTTTTGAGGGCTGAGTAGTAGTCCATTGTGTGTGTGTGTGTGTGTGTGTGTGTGTGTGTGTGTATCACATCTTTTTTTATCCATTCATCTGTTGATGGACATCTGGGCTCCTTCCATAGTTTGACTATTGTGGATATTGTTGCTCTAAATGTTGAGGTGCAAGCACCCCTTTGGATCATGACTTGTGTATCTTTGGGGCAAATCCCTAGTAGTGCAATTGCTGGGTTGTAGGGTAGCTCTATTTTCAACTTTCTAGGATCCTTCATACTGTTTTTCAGAGTGGCTGCACCAGTTTGCATTCCCACCAACAGTGTACGAGGCTTCCCCCATCTCTGCATCCTTGCCAACATCTGTCATTTCCTGACTGGTTAAGTTTAGCCATTCTGACTGGTGTGATGTGGTATCTCTTTGTGGTTTTGATTTCTATTTCCCTGATGCCAAGTGATGTTAGCCAAAGCAACCTTAAGAAAGAAGAACAAAACTGGATGTATCACAATTTCAAGGTATACCATAAAGCTATAATCAAAACAATATGCTACTGGCACAAAAACAGACACATGAATCAATTTAACAAGACAGAGGGCCCAGAAATAAACTCACATTTATATGGTCAATTAATCTATGACAAAGGAAGCAAAAATATACAATGGGGAAAGCCCATCTCTTCCATAAACAGTGCTGGGAAAACTGGACCTCAACATGCCAAAAAAAGAAAAAAAGAAAGAAAGAAAGAAAAAAGAAAAGAAAAACAAAAAACAAAAACTCAACTAAACAACCACTTTCTTACACCAATACAAAAATAAATTCAAAATGTATAAAGACCTAAATGTGAGACCTGAAATCATAAATCTCCTGAAAGAAACTATAAGCAGCAATCTCTCAGAAATCAGCCTTGGCAACATATTTAGCAACCCTCCTCAGGTAAGGGAAACAAAAGTAAAAATAAACTATTGAGAGCACACCACAATAAAAAGATTTTGGATAGCAAAAGAATCAACAAAACAAAAAAGCAAGCTATTAGATAGGTAAAGATACTTACAAATAATATACCCGATAAGAGGTTAATATCCAAAATATATAAAGAACTGCACAGGGGAGGACACAACAGGATGAGCCCTGGGTGCATACTTTATGTTGGCAAATCGAACTTAAACAAGAAATTATATATATATATATATATATATATATATGTTGTTTATGATATCAAAATATATATAAAGAACTTATACAACTCAGTACCAAAAAAAAAAAAGAAAAAAGAAAAATTGGGCAGAGGACCTGAAAAGACATTTTTCCAAAGAAGACATACAGATGAAATGGGGGTCAATAACACTAATAATCAAACCAAAACCACAATGAGGTATCACCTTACATCTGTTAGAATGGCTAAAATAAAAAAGACAACAAGTTTTGGCAAAGATATAAAGAAAAAAGAACCTTCATACATTGCTGCTGGCAATGTAAATCAGTATAGCCACTGTGGAAAATAGTATGGACATTCCTCAAAAAATTAAAAATATAAATACCATATGACCCAATAATTTCACTATTGGGTATTTACCCAAAGGAAAAAAAAAACACAAATTCAAAACGATACATATAACTCTTGTGTTTATGGAAGCAACCTATCAATAGACAAATAAATAAAGAAGATGTGGTGTATACACACTCATAGAAATACTATGAAATCATAAAAAAGGATGAGATAAGCCATTTGAGACAACATGGATGGACCTAGAGGGTATTATGGTAAGTAAAATAAGTCAGACGAAGAAAGATAAATACTATATGATTTTATTCATAAGTGGAATATAAAAAAAAAGACAAAAAACAAATGAATAAATAAACTGAAAGCATCAGACCAGAAACGTTACAGGTGGGAGAGTATGAATTGTGTGAATAGAGGTCTTGGTTCTTGGATTCCCCACCAGATTTACATGGTGATCTGTACTGGCATAAGGACAGCCAGAAGGAAAATAGCAAGCACGAAGCAAAAACATACTCTGAAGGTAGGGGAGGGGGGCAGGTTACAAGAGGTGGACGGGCCCTACATTGTTTGGGGATTGGGTATTTTTTACAGCACTCTGAGCTCATTGGAGTTATGAATGTACAGTAGGGTGGTCTCTAATGGAGGCTGCTTCCAATCATTTGAGAAAACCCTCCTACAGGTTGGAAGGGGGAGTTTTTGACTTTACAAAGTTTGTACTAGAACAGTCAAAGCAGAATTTGCAAAGGTGGGGTGGGAGGAATGGTGAGGATGTAGTATTAAAGAAAATGCATTATAATAATCTAGGGGTTACCCTGAGGCAGAGGTAGAAGAAGAGGACATGCTCTGCACCTGTGGCTCTTAATGTGTCAGTCCCAAGGTCTTGGAAGCCAACAAGATCAGGATATCATGTCCCTGGGGCTTTCAATGCCTAGCTTACTTATCACCGTCCCTGCCTCCAGCTCATGTCTCTATAGTTCCCCTTCAAGGACTTGGGACTCTGCCTCAGGATATTCCTCCTTCTGCTCATGTCTAGCTTCTACCTAACAGAAATATACAGAACAATGTATGGCAACCAATGATGGTTGCCAGAGGGAAGGAGGATGAGAGACTGGGCAAAATGAGTGAAGAGGATCGGGAGATACAGGCTTCCAGTTATGGAATAAATAAGTCATGGGAATAAAAGGCACATCATAAGAATATAGTCAATGATACTGTAATAGGATGTATAGTGATAGATGGTAGTTACACCTGTAGTGAACATAGCATAATGCATAAGCTTGTCAAATCCCTACACTGTACACCTGAAATTAATGTAATATTGTGTGTCAACTATACTCAAATTTTAAAAATAACAGTAATATTGTAATAATGTTGTATGGTGACAGACTTTAATAATATCTACCTTGGTGAGCACTGAATGACATACAGAATTGTCCAATCACTACCTGTGCACCTGAAACAAATATAACATTGTATGCCAACTATACTTCGGTATTTTTTAAATGCCTTCCGGTCACATGCATATCTATTGAACCTCATGATCTTCTGCACAAAACTTAGTCCTTGCACACATTCCTTATACTGGTAAATGTCTCAACCCAGTTGCCATTCTAGCCGCAGCTGCCGCTGCCATCTCCTCCTCCTCCTCCTCCTCCTCCTCCTCCTCCTCCACCGTCCCTACATCCAATTTTTACTAAGACTATGTTAACTCTACATCTCTTAATCTGGCTCCTCCTCTTCCACCCAGTTGTAACTGCTTTAATTCAAGCACCCTTTATCTCTCACTGCACATTGCAATAATCAATTTTCCACTCTCTTCTAAAATCACTTCTTTATCCTGCTGCCAGAGACAGACAGATTTCCACACTGACAACCTAATCACATACTCTCCTGATTGAAATATTTCTATGCACACCCACCCACAGGAAAGAAAATCCAAAGATATCCTATCTAATATGATTCTGGCTTACTTCTCCAGTCTCACCACCTACGCTTAACATCTTTAATTGCTTTGTTCCTTCAACCTTAAATGGCTCATTCCTCTATATATTTGTTTATATTAATTCTTCTGAAAAATTATTCTTCTCTTTTCTCCCTCCTTCACCTTCCATTTTTCTCTACTCCTTATATTTCTGGAAAAACTTACTAATCCTTCAAAATCAGCTGAAGTTTAATCCTTTCTTGGAATCCTTCTGTGATCTTGCTAAGGCCTTCATGCCCTCAAAATGTGATCACAGAAGCATTAGACTCTTCTGGAAGCTGGTTAGAAATGCAGAATCTCAGTTCCACCCCAAATCTACTGAGTCCCACTCCAGGTGGTTTTTACAGATGTTAAAAGCAGAATGCTAAATCAGAGCTACTCCCAACAGCACACCAGCGTTAGCAGCAATTGGGAGCTTCCTAGAAATACAAATCATAATCTGATAAAAATATTTAAATCCAGAATATGCAAAAAGTTCTGAAAACTCAATGATAAACAGATGACCAATTTTTTTAATGGGCAAAAGAACAGACATCACACCGAAGAAAATGTATAAATGGATAATAATCATGTGAACAGATGTTCAACCTAACTAGCCACCCTGAACTATCACTATATAAAATGTCAGAATGCAAAGAATAACAACAGCAAATCCTGATAATACTCAGTGCCGCTGGCATGAACATGGAGTAACTGGACCTCCATACATTGCTGGTGGGAGTGCAAATAATGCAGTCAATTTGGAAAGCAGTTTGTCAGTTTCTTATAAAGTTAAATATGCACTCAGAATATGGCCCAGCAATCCCACTGCTCAGCATTTACCCAAATGAAATAAAAACCATGTTTAGGCAAAAAATTATAGATAAATGTTTATAGAAGCTTTATTCATAGTCTCTAAAAACTCAAACCAACCTAAATTTTTTTAAGCCTAAATGTTCTTTAACTGGTGACTGAATAAGCCAGCTATAGTCCATCCATACAATGGAATACTATTCAGCACTAAAAAGAAATGAACTGTGGATATACACAAAAACATGGATACATCTCAAATTTATTATGCTAAGTGAAAGAAACTAGACTCAAAAGGTTACATATTACATTATTGTATTAAATGAAATTTGGAAAAGGCAAAACTATCTGATGCAGAACAGATCAGTAGTTTCCAGGGCCTGGTGGTATGGGTAGGAACCTGGGGGAATTTGACTAGATGGAACTATTCTACACCTTGCTTTCCATGGTGAAGTGGTTATATGAGTCTTTACTTTTGCCAAAACTCACAAAACTATACACTAACAGGGATAAATTTTAATTCATGTAAATTATGCTTTAATGAAAAATGAAAAAAATAGTATTATATATATCATATACATACTATATGTGATACCCACCTTTAAAATATATGAATAGGGATCCCTGGGTGGCGCAGAGGTTTGGCTCCTGCCTTTGGCCCAGGGCGCGATCCTGGAGACCTGGGATCGAGTCCCACGTCGGGCTCCCGGTGCATGGAGCCTGCTTCTCCCTCTGCCTATGTCTCTGCCTCTCTCTCTCTCTGTGTGTGACTATCATAAATTGATAAAAATTAAAAAAAAAGATTAAAAAAAACAAAAAAATAAAATATATGAATAAACTGTTGTTAAACTATGAAAATTGACATAATTCTCTTTTTTACTTGACCATACAATTCCTTTCCACAGATGTTTTCCCTAATAATATTGTATTTTATAGTTGGAAGCCTTTTATTGATCATTTACCAAACTTTCCTACACCAAAAATATGTAAAAGCATTTACAATTTGTTTTCTTTCTTATGACCAAAAGACATCAAATAATTTAAAGTTCCTCTGGCTTTTGAGTTACTGTTACAACTATTATTAATTCATAATTAAAAGAATATATATTACAAATTTTACTAAATAGTCATTAAATTTAAACATTTTATTAAAAAGTATAGATATTAATAAGCTGAATGGGGCTATTTTTTCCCAATTAGTTCAGCTATTTGTAAATAAACAAGATTACGAATGGATTCATGTCTATTTTTTCTTTTTATAATTAGAAATACTAAGTATATTAACCAACACAAATATATAAGTAGATAGAAGCAGAAGGGGTTTTGTTAGAACACTGGCACCCATTTCCTTTAACTCCTCGTTTCAAAACAAATAAAAAATTATGTATGTAATGATCTAGTACAAAGGGTTGTTGCTGTTTTTTTTTTTTTTTTAATAATCAACTGAAACTCAGCTAGGTTCCCATTCAACTTTATGGAAAGCAAAAAATCAGGAACTGTTTGACACGCAAATGTGCCTGTACTCATTACACTGAAATATAAAGTTTATGCTCCTTCTGCAATTCTCTTGTCCATCTCCTCCTTGTACTGTCTTTGTTAGCATTTTACTTAAACAAGACCAATCCTCCACTTTCATCTTTGGATGAAACATCATACTTCAAGTTATGGGGCCTAGTTTCCTGAATAGCCACCAAGATGCAACCAAGAAGTATGGAGGAGATCTTTATGGAGGTAAACCTTGATCAAAGGGAAGAGCAGATGGGAGGGAGCCAAGGAGAAAATGTCCCCCTCCTTTCTCTCTTTCTTATGGACTACTCGCAGGTGAAGTTCTCCTTTCAGTACTTCTGGGAAAGTCCCAAATGCAGAGTAAATTATGAATGCTAATGTCTCTCTGCAGTTCACTATGGTAACCAGTATAGCAACACATATATACCTCCCTCCCTTCTTTTCCCTTACCTTCACTGCCTGAGGCTTGTACCTCCCAAATAAAGTGTCCTATCAAGAACTGTGAAAGGCTGGAGATTTCACCCCCAATTGTAAGCTAACAAGTGAGCCTGCCACAGTTTCACAGGTGCTGAGAGAAGACACAAGTCAGATAAAGGACTTTGTTACTCATAGCACAGCAGGCAGTATGTACTTTATGTTTATGCTGGCTCTCCTTGCCCACCAAGATATGTGGGGGTATTGTGTGTACAGTATATCTGTGTTACTGCTGAGATAAGCTTTGGAAACTCCCAATATTTTAAAGGGACTGCTAGGAAACGTGTCTAACTATTTTCCCACGGAGGCATATTATTTTTATTTTCTTGGCCAGAAAAAAAAATCTGCACATTCCTCCCAGAGTTGACACTATCCCTATCTTTAGAGGCTATTTACTACACAAACATCTCTCAAAATATAATCTTGGACAAAAGCTGTCACCGATGTGCAGAAACACCATGGAGACTTGCCACTCAACAAGTCTTTAATCTTTGATTTCAGATCCACTTTCTAAAGGTCCAAAGCTAAGATAAACAATTATCCGAGTCATGCATTTTCTCAATTTTTGGACATTTCCCAGATCTTCTGGATCCTCATTTCACCCTTTTTCACTCTATTCAATGTTCTTGGAGGACTTACTTGTGTTTAGCCAATGAGAGGCTCAATCGTCAGGTCTAAGGGTGGGGAGAGAGATCAGAGTAGTTTTTCCCCTGTACCCTCCCTTACTAGGTCCTGGTGTCAGCTTCTTCCAGTGGCAATTGGTCTAACAGCGAGTGTCTAATTTTATAGTTTAATAATAAAACAGAGAGAATGTTTAACTTGTTTTATAAAATGAGAATTTATGGTAATTAGAATAAATCTTACATGACATGACTTAAAAAAGCAAATTTTAATTACTTTAGTGAACAATATACATTAAATCTGAAAGAAACCACATTGAAGTTTTATCCAGAGTTTTTTCCAATATATTTAAAATTTTTTGACATTTTCAGAGCACATCAAATTATATATTTTTAAAAAGTTTTCCTACTCTATATCCTTTAGCTATTCTTCGGTGCTTTCAGGTACTAGAGAATAACATTAGGAGTGGAAAAGGATTTCCATTAGAAAAGGCCATTTTTAAGCACTTAAAATTTGTTACTGATGTTCTTTCTACTTTTTCCTCAATGGACTCTTCCTCAGAAGCCATCAATTCTTTAAAAAGTCAGGAGATAAAAGAAACAAAGTTGTTTAAATTAAAATTAATATTATTTTCTTACCTTCTACACCACATATCTGAATTCACCATTCTTAGTTACCAAAAGTACCAGTTTCCACCCCAGGCTCTATCCTTAACAGAAATATATAGAACTCTGGAAAGACTCAAAGTCCTATAGGTTCATGGTAGCATGATTAATCATTGCAGGAGGCTTCCCCTTTCTAAGGCATCCAGAGAGGTTTATCCTTCAGGCAATATTCCTTAGTAAGTTATAAGATAAGCGAGGACCTTGTATACCTTTTACAAATTGGAACTTGAGCTTTTCTGAATACAGGCTTGTTTCCAAGCAGATCAATTTTGGGGGAAAACTACACATGGAAGTAAAGTATAAGGAACTTTACTGTCTAAAAACCATTCACGCTTAAGTATCTTGGAAAGGCACGTATCTTCAGGTTGATGATCACAGCACTATGCTATATCATACTTGCAAGTATTGAGAAGAATGTTAAAAGTTTACAAAAATCATGAGTTACTGATTCACAAAAGTTCAAGACTAACCAGTAAAAGGATAAAAACTATTTTTATGGTCTTGTTGAAAAATACAATACAATTAACAATGTTTTAGACTATAAAGAGGGGGGGAGGAAAGTAGCTTTATGTAAACCTGTATCAACCTATTGTATTTATCAGGCTCAACGTTCTATTGGCCCTCCAACACTCCCATCTCTCTCTCTTGCCAGGTATCCATGTACCAAACAGCTTCACTTTGCTGCAGCAACACACATTCCCAAATGGAGTGTGAATCAGTGAGGCCATTATCTTGATCTTTAGGGCATATTCTCAACTCCCCTAGACTGAGTGCACAAAATATGATGGTGGTCAGGTTACGGATACCTCTTACTGCCTTTTTCTTTTTTTCCCTAGGCACTGAGAATATGCATTAGAGAAAAACGAGAAAGCTCTTCTTTTTGCCACCCTGAAATACTGAGTACCTATTATATTCAACATAGTGGCAAAATTCTGCATAATTATTGGTTCTTTAAAATATGGTTGGTTTTAACGTAGTTGCTTTTATTGCATTAGGGGACTGTTTATTGTAAGTTGGCATGTTTCAGAGGTTCCAAGTATAATTCTGTAGTGTTTGATGAATAGATTCCACATTCAGTTCTGAATCTGCACTGAAGATGCACTGTAATTATGCACCATTTAAAAACTTCTTCAATCCCTATAATTAGGATACATTGCCACCAGGTGGCAGGGGAATACCTTCATTTCATGAACTGAATTACTTGGCAAAAACTAGTACTGTTATTTATTTTAACTATTTGCTTTTTATTGTAATCTAGACTCAGTTGGAGATTAATATCAAGAGCGTGATAATAATTTTTAATGGTAACGGATACAAATTACTCTCCTTCTCTGTATCCCCATGGCATTTTGATTATATATCTACTAGGGATCCAAACATCTTGATTTCTGCTTCATTGACAGACAGACATATGGTCTCTGAGGGTCCTCAAGACCGTATCAGAGACTTCATTAAGAATATTTTCTGGGCAGCCTGGGTGGCTCAGCATTTTGGTGCCACCTTCAGCCCAGGCTGTGATCCTGGAGACCCGGGATGGAGTCCCACATCAGGCTCCCTGCATGGAGCCTGCTTCTCCCTCTGCCTGTGTCTCTGCCTCTCTCTCTCTCTGTCTCTCTGTGTGTGTCTCTCTCATGAATAAATAAATAAATCTTTAAAAAAGAATATTTTCTTAATAATGCTAAGATATTATTTGTTTTCATTCTCATTTTTTCATAAGTGTACATACAATAGGGTTTTCTAGAGGCTACATGACATGGAATAAAACGGTCATTCTGTCAAAGAAATGTATTATTGTTTTATATTTGTATTTGAAATTTTCTCAGTTTTAATTTCTAATGTGATAAATACTGAGAGATGTAAGAATAGATGTTCTCTGTGATTTTCAATAATTCTGAAGAGTCTAAGGGAGTCCTGATATCTAACTTGAAAAAGTCCTACTCTAAGTAGTTAGTTTTGGTTAAATGTTGATGTATTTTTCTGTTTCTTTTGAAGACATAAGTTGTTCATGGATCTCCAGGATCACACCCCAGGCTGCAGGCGGTGCTAAACCACTGCACCACCGAGGCTGCCCTGTCAGCTGGTTTTACTCAATTCCTATAACTAAAATATTTAAAGGAATTCTTTCTTTACGTTATAAAATCCTGAGTGAAAACATGGATAGTGACTAGATCTAAGCTATGGAATGAAAAAACTATGTAGTGAAGTTGAACTGGGAATGATTATGGATGGCCAAAACCTTACAAATAATATTATGTGATTTCACTCAATTATTTAAAGCTAATGATCAAGTTATACTCTTAACTTCAGACAGGAGATAAGAAAATGTTCCATAAAAAAAAAAGAAAAGAAAAGAAAAGAAAATGTTCCATAAATTAAATGACATTTTTCATTATTTATCACCCAGGCATTTTACTGTAAACTAACTTCTTCTGTATTCCACACTATTCATATCTCATATGAGACTTGCTATAATTTTTTAGTTTACAGCTGTTATCCCACAAATAACCACCACCCAGGGTGGGATACCTGTGACATTCCTCAGGAGTGTTCATGGTAATGCCTAGCTGGGGGGAAAAAACAATCTTTAACTTGACAAAGCCAAGGCATTCAGTGTCTGGTAGGTCCTCTTTAGCATATGAAAATCCTTTTGGAACTCCCTTTTGCCTACCTTCCCCAAACTCCTAGGTATATAATTAGCCACCCCTCACAGGCATGAGGCAGCCCCTCTTCCTGCCCAAGGCTCCTGTCCCCTGCTTTAATAAACCCACCATTTTGCACCAAAGATCAAGTCCTGTGACTGGCTCTCTGCATGGAGCCTGCTTCTCCCTCTGCCTGTGTCTCTGCCTCTCTCTCTGTGTGTCTCTCATGAATAAATAAAATCTTAAGAAGAAAGAAAGAAAGAAAGAAAGAAAGAAAGAAAGAAAGAAAGAAAGAAAGAAAGAAAGAAAGAAAGAAAGAAAGAAAGAAGAAAGATCATATAAGACGATCTCCATGAAAGTACACTGATAGTTTTCACATGTTATAAGTATGTAGGATATTAGTATTAATACAAAGAAGATTTGTATGCTTTAACACAATAAATTTTGGTCCTCTTCTGAGGCTCAGTGAGGCCTTGTTTGTAGCCCAAGGCAGACATTGACAGGCAGAAAGTCTCTGGAGTAAAGTTGCCATTAGGAGAGCCCTATCCTGAGTAGACTGAAGCTAATGGTAACAAGAGGGAGAATCACTATAGGCAAGAATGAAATATAGGAGTAAACTTGGAATCCATGCCCAGCTATGGTCTAAAGAGCAAGATCTAATAGAATAGGCCAGAATACTGAGAATAGCTTGGTATGGATTACTACTGATCTAGGATTTGATCATACTCTACTTACAAGCTAGTAAATTTGCCTGAAACTATTTCATAAATATTGACAGAAGATATGAGACTTGTGGGTCAAAAATAAAAGACTATTACTCATGACACAGCTATAGAGAAAACATTATTTCCTTCCTCAAGGATGTTCCCTGAATAAAACCATAAGAAATGGTCTGGGTAAAGAGGAGTCATGGCCTTGCATTCTTGGTATACCCAACAAGAAGTGAGTCATGAGGCTTATCTCCCAACAAGTCCTAGAGCACATGGAGCAAATGTGTCAGATCTAAAACAGTACAAAGTGAAAGGATACTAGAATTCTATTATCTGTAGCACTGGCTAGAAGATTTACTGATGACTTAAAGCAATCATCTCTCAACCCAACCTGGATATTACAGTTGGAATGTTTAAAAAATGCACATCTTAATGACTCTGATTAAATTGGTGTATCATGTAGCTTGCCATGAGTATTTTTTAAAGATTTGAATGTGAACATGAGCACCTACATGAAAACAGGGAGAGGGGCAAAGGAAAAGTATCTTCAAGCGGACTCCCCACCAAATGCAAAGCTGGATGTGGGGCTCCATCCCACAACCTATGAGATCATGACCCAAGCCAAAACCAAGAGTTGGACGCTTAACAAACTGAGCCACCCAGACACCTCGCCATGAGTATTAAGAGATTCTAATATATAAAATCGAGACTCCTGATTTAAACAGCCCATATGGGATTAGATCATATGCCTCCATCTTCCCCAATGATAGAAATCCTATACAACAATAGTTTTCAGTCTTTGGCATGCATGAGAATTACTTAAATGGCTCTAAATTACAGATTGCTAGGCTCCAACCCCATAGTTTTTCATTCAGTAGGTGTACAGTGGGGCCTAAAAATTTGTAATTCCAGTTAGCTCCCTGGTGACGCTGATGCTGCTAGTCTGGAACCATTCTTTGAGAACCACTGATTTTTTTTAAGATTTTATTTATTTATTCAGGAGACATACAGAGAGAGAGAGGCGGAGACATAGGCAGAGGCAGAAGCAGGCTCCACGCAGGGAGCCTGATGTGGGACTCGATCCTGGATCTCCAGGATGACGACCTGAGCCAAAGGCAGACGCTTAGCTGCTGAGCCACCCAGGTGGTGTCTCCTGATGATTCTTTTTTCTTTTTTTTTTTAATGATTTTTAAAGACAAAGAATAGTTATAATTTTGAAAAGTTCAATGTAAATAAAAATAATGTGATCAAATCTGAACTTCTCATTAACAGACTAATTCCAGATTAATTTTGTTTTATAATTCATATTTAACTAGCAGTAACTCTTAATTAGATTTCAACAACAAAAGCCAAATGTAAAAACTATTCAGAAAGATGTTCATTATGGAAGAAGGAGGAGATGTTGCAAGGAATTGAGCTGACAAGCAAATAATCCAAGGTTGGGAGAAGAGGCTAGAAAATAGACTAGAGGAGAGGCACAAGCTGTGGTACAGTTAGTGTGGTTTCAGAAACATGATGCTATACACCGTCAGACCAGAATAGCCTCCACTGAATCTGTATTGTGAGTGTTGTTTTAAGCCTCAGAACCCCATATGTCCCTATAGGACAATTAAGGATCTGGGCAGCCCCGATGGCCCAGTGGTTTGGCGCCGCCTTCAGCCCGGGGTATGATCCTGGAGACCCAGGATTGAATCCCACATCAAGCTCCCTGCATGGAGTCTGCTTCTCCCTCTGCCTGTGTCTCTGCCTCTCTCTCTCTCTGTCTCTCATGAATAAATAAATAAAATCTTTAAAAATGAAAAAAATAATAATTAAGGATCTCCCAATAAATGCTTAGATGCTAAATAAATATATAAAGCAAATATTTTTCTTTAAATACAGGGGTCCCTGGGTGGCGCAGTGGTTTGGCGCCTGCCTTTGGCCCAGGGCGCGATCCTGGAGACCCGGGATCGAATCCCACGTCGGGCTCCCGGTGCATGGAGCCTGCTTCTCCCTCTGCCTATGTCTCTGCCTCTTTCTCTCTCTGTGTGACTATCATAAAATTAAAAAAAAATTTTAAAAAAGAAATAAATACAAATTAACACTTCTAAATTATGTTTAACATATTTCTATCAAGTTGTATTTCTTAACGTCACCGAGTCCTAATATTTAAAATAGCACATTTAAAAGAAAAAAATGGACATAAAAGAGAAAGTTATCTAAACTATATTTTTATTATTATGATATTTTACCATGGTTCTCTAAAGTTTCCTTTTATATCATTTCTACCACATACTTTGCTCATTGCTGTAAGTATATATATATATATATATACACACACACATACATATATATTTAAGCTTTTAATCTAACAAGAAGTTGAAACAAGTTGAAGGTGCTTTGAAGTCGGTACATAGGAAGTCAAAACATGTAAAATAATCTCTGATGAACTTCAGTCATTATATATATATATATATATATATATATATATATATATTAAACATGCTTTACTCTCAGGAGGATTCATATTTATGCTTGATATCACAAATCTTTATTAAAGCAGGCAGTAAAGATGAGGCTCAGAAGATGACTGAATAATGAAGCAGAGTTATCAGTTGAGATATGTACTCTAGAGTGTGTACTTTTAGCAAATAGCTAACATCCATAAGCATGGAAGAAGTTTTGCCTTTGCAGAGTCTACATGAGGATTAATAATTCAGATACAGTGTTTCTATTATGTTTGAGAGAGTTTAATAACCAACAGCCTCCTAACCATCTTTATTTTCCAGGTTCATCTCATGTATGGATCTTTCCTCAAGATCCTATTCACTTCCCAACCTCAATCATCACTTCCACTCTGATGACCCTAAATATACACTCCCATCCCAGGCTTCTTTCTGGAGCTTCAGACTCATTCTCAGCGCTTTATTGGCTGTTATTACTTTATCTGAACCATAAATTCACCTTATCCTAAACCAATTTAACAACTTTCTTCCCCAAAGGAGATCCTACTCTGATTTGCAGGTATTAGGAATTCCATCTCTTTCATACTTTCCTGTTGATAATTGCTGAGTCGTTTTCAACTCTTCTTTCTTCATCTCTTAAATTCTGCAGTCATCAAGTCAAAATTTTTCTGTGTTCTCTCTCTCTGATCCTCCCTTCCTCCACCTTGTTTATACCCTTATTATTTTTAACTGAAGTTCCATAACAGAAGAGGGAGAGGGTCTTCCCTTTTCCTGTCCATCCTGGGCAAACCTAACAGATTATTCTTCCTTATTTGCATCTCTTGACTCTGTGGCTCTAAAACCTTTAAGGAGTCCTCACTGGCCTCCTGCCACCATTTCCTGCAGCCTGGGCCTCCCGCCACCAGCAAGCCCATGCCTTAAAACCCGGGAACTTGTTGTTCGCCAAGGTGAAGGGCTACCTGCGCAGGCCGGCCTGGATCGATGACATCACCGAGGGTGCTGTGAAGCCCCCCCCCCCCCCAACGAGTACCCCATCTTCTTCTTTGGTACGCACAAAACAGCCATCCTGGGACCCAAGGACCTGTTTCCTTACGACAAATGTAAAGATAAGTACGGGAAACCCAACAAGAGGAAAGGCTTCAATGAGGGGCTGTGGGAGATCCAGAACAATCTCTGCGCCAGCTACAGTGCTCCTCTGCCGGTGAGTTCCTCTGATCGTGAGGCCCCTGAAGCTGACCCGGCAGGTGGGAGCAAGGACGACGAGGTCCGGGGAGTCATGGCCGTCACAGCTGTGACTGCCACAGCGGCCAGTGACAGGATGGAGGGTGACTCAGACTCAGACAAAAGCAGGATAACAGTGGCCTGAAGCGGAAGGCAGCAGCCCTGAAGATGTCAGTCTCAAAATGAACTCGAAAGGCTTCCAGTGACCTGGATCAAGCCAGTGTGACTCAGAAAGCTCATCTGAGTCAGAGAAGACCAGTGACCAGGACTTCACCCCCGAGAAGAAAGCTGTGGTCCAGGCACCTCGGCGGGGCCCCCTTGCAGGACGGAAGAAAAAGAAGGCACCTTCAGCCTCCGACTCTGACTCCAAAGCAGAATCCGACAAAGGGTGAGCCAGTGGCTGTGGCCAGGTCAGCATCCTCCTCCTTCTCCTCCTCCTCCTCCTCCTCCTCCGACTCAGATGTGTCTGTAAAAAAACCTCCTCGGGGCATGAAGCCAGCTGAGAAGCCACCTCCAAAACCGCGTGGATTGGAAGCCAAAGCCTGAGCGGTCCGACTAGCTCAAGTAGTGACAGCGACAGCAATGAGGTCGACCGCATCAGCCAGTGGAAGCGCCGGGATGAGGAGAGGTGGCGCCAGCTAGAAGCCAGGCGGTACAGGGAGCAGGCGGAGGAGCTGCGAAGGCTCCGTGAACAGGAAAAGGAAGAGAAGGAGCAGAGGCGCGAGCGTGATGGCGGAGGCCCCGGCCAGCGGGAGCAGCAGCGGGGATGAGCTGGGGGACGAGGATGAGCCCGTCAGAAAGAGTGGCCTCAAGGTTCCGGGGCCGCGGACCACAGGCCTCTTCCGACTCGGGGCCTGAGGCTGAGCT
The DNA here is from genome assembly GCF_048164855.1 of Canis lupus baileyi. Taxonomy (NCBI): domain Eukaryota; kingdom Metazoa; phylum Chordata; class Mammalia; order Carnivora; family Canidae; genus Canis; species Canis lupus. The sequence continues at coordinate 23,879,820 of NC_132857.1, read as the reverse complement.
GCAGAGAGAGGCAAAGAAGGCAGCAAGACAAAGCACAGAGCCTACGAGGAGACCCAGCCAGAAGGAGAAGAGAGGGTGCCTCAAGGAGAGGCCCTGAGCCAGGCCCGCGAAGGTGGAGCGAACTTGGAAGCTGTCAGAAGGATTCCCACCTGACCAGAAGGTCGAGAAAAAGAAAGAACCTTCCATGGATGAGAAGCTACAGAAGCTGCACAGTGAGATCAGGCTCGCCCTGAAAGTTGACATTCTGGATATGAAGAGGTGTCTGAACGCACTAGACGTGCTAGGAACCCTACAGGTGACCTCACAGATCCTGCAGAAGAACACGGATATGGTGGCCACATTGAAGAAGATCCGCCATTACAGGGCCAACAAGGAGGTGATGGAGAAGGCTGCGGAGGTCTACCCCAGCTCAAATCTCGGGTCCTGGGACCAAAGATTGAAGCCACCCAGAAGATGACCAGAGCTGGGGTGGAGAAGGAAAGGGCCGAGATGGAGAAGGCTAAGGAGGTGCTGGCTGGAGAGGAGGCTCCCATGGAGAGGGAAGAAGACAAGGCGAATGCTGATCTCTCGGCCCCGGTGAATGGTGAGGCCACATCCCAGAAAGGAGAGAGCATGGAAGACAAGGAGCAGGAGGGAAGACACAACTCCGAGGAGGGGCTGGGCTGTGGCTCCTCTGAAGAGCCGTTACACAATGACAAGGCGCCGGAGGGCTCCGAGATGGATGCACCTGGGAAGGAGCGGCAGGAGCATGCAAGGTTGTGGATGGACTCAGAGTCCCTGGACAAGGAGGCCAGATGAGCCCTGGCAGCCAGGCTCACCTGTAGATACCCCAGGCCTGCCTCAGCCCCCACCTGCCACCTGCAGAGCAGAGACCTGTTGGGGAAACACCATGCTGTCCCATTTATATGTCCCCTGGGTTGTTTTTCTGCCTAACTTCTGTGATTTCCAACCAACATGGAATGACTATAAAGGGTTTTTTTAATGAAAAAAAATAAAAATAAATAAATAGAGTCCTCACTACTAACCATATTAACATTTTCACCCTGGTATTCAAGATCCTTCTAATATACAAAAGATCTGGCACACATTCCCAATCTTATTTCCTACTGCTTTCTCTCATGTTCCACATGTTCCAAACTTGGTCGCCTCTCTAAAGAGAACCTGTGCTTTCTTCCTTCTAAGGCTTTCTTTCCTTTCTGTCACTTAAAGACAGCTCAACATGGTGGAAAGAAGAGCTTCAAGCTTTGGACTCACTGCATTCAAATCCCTACTCTTCAGGTATGTAATTGTGAGCAAATTACTTAATTTTTCAAATCCTCTGTTTCATAGTCTCTAAAATGTATATAATTCTTACATCTCTAAATTTGAGCTTTAAATGAGATAATCCACCAAAGGAGGTCAGTACCTATCACTGATCTTACCACTTCCTTCATGTAGACAAATTTCAAACATTGTGTTCTCACTGCATTAAGCTTTCTTCATCTTCTCACCCAGATGTGATCTCTGCCTTATTTTTAGCAATTTGCATGAATCTTAGGGCACTAACTTTACTCTATATTAAGTCCTTTACTTAAAAAACAATCATTTGCAGAATTATAGAATCTTTCATGTCAACAATCTTGTTTTACCCATCTCAGGATTTCTGTGGCACTCCACATAGTGTCTTCAATCTAGCTTAGTAAACATTTGTGCAAGGAATTGATTTGACTATTTCCAATAAAAAACAGGATGCAAGAAAAAAGCCCCTAACTATTCTAGGGTCTCTTGGGAATAAGGTACTAATAAGAGAAATAAGAGGAGAGGGTGAAGAATGGAGAGACCACATATTAAACTATAGAGAGCAAGACTACAGGCCTTCTTTTTTTTAAATACTTATTTATTTATTTATTTATTTATGTATGTATGTATGTATGTATGTATGTATGTATGTAGTTACAGAACCCACTCCCCAGGCCCAGCACGAGAAAAGGAAGCAGAGCCAAGGCAGCAGCAGCAGCAGGAGGAGAGCAGGTGGCTGGCGTCCCGCTCCCCCCCCACACTGCTCCCAACACTGTGGAGATGCAGGGCCAGGCACTACGGGTTCACCCTTTTTTTTTTAATTTATTTATGATAGTCACACACACACACACACACACACACACAGAGACAGAGACACAGGCAGAGGAAGAAGCAGGCTCCATGCACTGGGAGCCTGATGTGGGATTCGATCCCGGGTCTCCAGGATCGTGCCCTGGGCCAAAGGCAGGCGCCAAACCGCTGCGCCACCTAGGGATCCCGACTACAGGCCTTCTTACAGAATTCATTTCCACTTATGGGAACATCAAACCAAACCTTAGAGCCATGTCTCCAGGAGAGCTCAGGAGAGTAATTGCTCTGTCCCATTTGAAGGATCCAATGCCACTCTAGGGAAGTAGACACCAAGAATTACAAACCCAGAAGGTCATAGGGAAGGCAGAGAAGGGATTTCACCAGATGATGCCAAAAAAGACCTATGACACAAATATTGTAAACAAAATAGGCATAGAGAGGGATGAGTCTATCGGGTTCGATACCCTTTCAAGCTATTTGTTTTCTATATAATATCTCTCTTCATTTTTCTTATATTTTGCTATTAATTCAGATTTCATATAGATGAACATGCAGTATGGTAAAAAGGCCATTTATTGCCAGTATATCAGTCCCTAAACTTTTACAAAGATGGCTTTGGCAAAGCCATTTTCATCTTATCGACTATAATTTCTTCAAATACACTTTCAACACCTTAAAGAAGCTTGGAGGGGCAACTGGGTAACTCACTCGGGTAAGTGTCTGACTCTTGATTTCAGCTCAGGTCCTGATCTCAGAGTTGCCTGATTGAGCCCCATCTCAGTTCCATGCTCAGTGGGGAGTCTGCCTCTCTCCCTCTGCCCCTCCCCCCTGCAGCGCTCGCTCTCTCTCTCTCTCTTGAATAAATAAATCTTTTTTTTAAAGGAAGTATGGAATTAACTTCTTCTTTGGTATCAATTCAAAGAAAAATATTCTGAGCTATTTGCCCTTTGATCTGGGGATAACTGTGTTTTAATCTACATTGTCAATGATGCTATTTCAAGAGATTTTAATTAATAGCCACACACACACAAAAAACAATGAAAAGAAGAACAATAAATGCATAGAGAATTTCTTAGGGCTTCTTTTGTAGTTCTTTCATGCTGGGAGATGAGAAAAGGAGAATAGATATAGGTGTGTTCATAAACTCAGAATAAAGAAGTACAAACTTTGTTCTGGAGTCTGCTGACCTGACTGCCAGGATGTTTCAGTTCCAACAGTTTCTAAGCTTTGTTTCCCAAGTGAACATATAGTACTAGCAACGTAGATTGTAGAGAGTAGGACCTGATAAAAATGAAATTCCCTCTTTTAATGAAGCAGCAATGGAGAAGACAGATCAGTCAGGAGCAAGCCTCCACTCTGGATTATAGAAGCATAGGAGCAATCACTGAAGGAGGATGAAGACCTGGTCAATGACCCTGCAGTGCAGGGCTTCCTCATGCAGAGAAAACAACAAAGCCACTTCACCCTTTGGCTTTTGCTGGAATAGGGATCCTTGGAAGGATGCAGTTGGAATCACTAACACTGCATCTGTTACCAGCTACATCCATCCCAGTAGATTATAGTTAACTCATGAAAATATCTCGCCCTCTGATCAAGGGTGCAAAATCAGGGGAACTAGTGCTCTTTTATCTCCCCTTCTTTCATTGCACTGAATAAATAGACCCAGATCGATCGATTGATCTATCTATATCTATCTACCTACCTAATGGTATTCACTTTTTTTAAGATTTATTTTTATTTTTTTAAATTTATTTTATAGAAAGAGAGAGTGGTGGGAAGGGGCAGAGAGAATCTCAAGCTGACTCTCAGTGGGGACCTCCAACGCAGGGCTCAATCCCAAGACCCTGATATTATGACCTGAGATCAAACCCAAGAGTCACTTAAATGACTGGGCCAGAGGGCAGAGGCAGACAGACCCTACAGGTGGCACTTGGTGTGACCTTGCGGCAACTTCGCGCTTGTCTGCTTTGATACAAGTTTCTGTTTGCTCCTTTTCTAAAGAAATAGCCCATATCGCTTGTGCTTGTTGGGTGCCAGGCCTCGTACCAGCTGTCCCTGGGATCTGCCCGGTGCCTGTTGACTTTGCGACATTGTTTATTCTCCGCGTACGTGAGGGAACGTTCTCCAAGGCGCGCCTCCTGTTCCTGCAGCGGGCTTTGTTCTGTGGTTGTGACCTGTCAGCTGCCTTTCATGCCACATTTAGGGATATTTGCCCACAACCCAACGTCCTCAAATACTGTTCCAGACGCGCCCTGACACTATCTCAGCTGACCTTGCTTCCCTTGCAAGCTCGGGCGCCGGCTACCTGCCTTTGTGATCTCTTTAGGCTCCGTGGCCTTCCATCACATGGGGTCTGAGCCACTGTTGTGTTGTCCTTGCATCTTAAGGACCAATGATGGGACTGGGCAGGAAGCCTCCACCTCCCTGGACGCAGGAGAGAGGGGAGGAGGTGGGAACCCCGAAAACTCAGGGCAAACCCCGCTGTGCCTGAAATAAATAAAATCCAGGCATTTAAAAAAAAAAAAAAAGAATGCACAAACTTGCTGCTGTTTAGATCACTGCAGCTTCTAGGACCCAGTTTCTTTTACTGATTTAAAAACAAAACAAAACAAAACAAAAATAAAAAAGTTGTGCCTGAAATGAATCTTGTTTTTTTTTATAAGTAGCCGCCTGGTTCCTGTGTCCTGTGAAATACAGGCACTTGACCCTTGGTGTAGCCTCTGTTCGACTTTATATCACGGGAACAGACTGGTCTGATTTTTTGGCCCTCATCTTGAATTGGCCACATCCAGGGCCCCTGGCCAGTGGACTGAAGGCTTTGTCTAAGATGACAAGGGCAGCTCAGGGGATGTGGGGGAGGGCGCTTTTATCTTCCCCGTTGTCATTTGAGGTTTTGATCTTCTCTGGGTAAAGAGGCCGTTTATCTTTGTAAACACAAAACGTTTTTGCTTTCTCCAGTTTTCTGTTAATGGTGAAAGAATGGAAGCGAATAGTTTTACTGATTTTTGAGACTCTAAAAAAAAAATTTTTTTTTAAGGTTAAGGACAACTTTATTGCTACCAGAGGCTTTTATCATCAGTACACGGTTCTGACTGTAATACCTTCCTCAGACTACACAAGGAGCCCAGGATCCAGAAATTAGTAGGAGAAATACAGGTAGGGTAATTTTCATCAAGAAAATACTAATAGCTTAACATAAATCTAGGGTACTGAATTCAGTTATTACATGTTACAGACCCAAATCATAGAGCTGTCCCAATATCTAGAGAGTCTCTCCTACTGATTATAAATGAGTGAAAACTGACCAGTTACCAAAAACAAAAGAAACCAAAACCTTAATTGTTTGATATTTCTTTGGTGAGTACCTGGATATATTAACTTTATCACAAATTCTTTTATACAAATGTGAAATATGCTTTCAACAAATCTAACAGTGCCCTAATTATAATTACATGCCACTTTTAAGTTCTAAATTAAGATAAAAATGAAAACAATAATTTTGTTTCTGAACTCCAGGAACTGAAATGAGACAAACACAAAATCAATGTGGTAATGCTGCTAGTCCTTTTTCTATTACCACCTCTCATTCACATGGGGCAATTTTGAAGAACCCTTTTTGGATCAATCTGAATCGTGGATTAAACATGGCTGCCAGACTGAAATAATTTATTCATTAAATTGCTAAAAAGTAATTTTGAGGGTTTCCTAATCAGTGGAGGTCAGGCTATACAGATCAACATGCATAAAGTTCATTAAGTAGTCAATAAAGCAGCAAACAAAAACGAGGAAAATTAAATCAGGATGCTAGAGACAGGGTGTGTGCCAGCTATGAATTTTGGAACTTAAAAAAAAAAAACACTGAATATGAATTTTTGATATGGGTACAACCATGGTAAATATGTATTTAAATGAGTTCATACAGGTGAATCAGGAAACAGTGGCATAAACTAAATCTCTCTATTTTAATTTCATTAGCTAATTCAGTGGCCATCTTAAAAAATTCTTCACAATACGCACATCATGAATGAGTTAATTTTGACTATAAAACTATTAATTTTGGGGTTTGCTCTAAACAGTTTTATTTTCATTTTAAATAAGGGTCATGAAATTTTAAAGAATCCTTATAGAAATTATCAATTTTGTCTAGACAGCAGGTTAGTGTTCCTGTGATATGAGGATTAAAAGTTACTGCAGTGCCTAGGATGGTGCTTCACAGATAATGTTGTGCATCCAGTCTCAGTAATTGAGAGATAATCCATATTAAGATTGACCTGAAGTTTAGTAAAATATGTTGCATATTCAGTTTTCCTCTAGATCAATGTTTCAAAAGAGACTAGAAGATTTCTGTACCCTAAAAGAAAAGGGAAATTTGTTTTGCAGCCCACACAGCAGATAAAAGAGTGAGCCTCTGTTCTGTGGCTGCTATTTTTGCCATATGTTTAAAGTATGTGATATTGTGAAATGATGATTGGAATGCTTTCTATTAAAAAAATTATCCTAAGGAGAGCTAAGGAAAACTCCCAAGAAATTAAAAAAAAAAAAGATGAAACCTTTAAATAAGAATGTACTGAGTAATAGCTGGTTTCAGGATTTGTCATCTCCCTGTTCAAGTCAATTGTGAGAATACACAAATATGATGATTTTCCTTACCTGCCCTAACCAGGGGCTCCCACTTACCCCAGGTAAAAATCCAGATCATGCATATGACTTGCAGACCCTCCTAAGGCTGGCCTCCACTTTGTCTTCCATCCTCTTCCTTGCCTGCTGTTGTCTGTGCACCTGCTCCTACTCCTTCCCTCTCCACTAACAGCCACACTGAACTCCTTTCCCTGGCCTTTGTGTTTTGTGCACACCCTTCCTTATTTCCCTCCTTTCCACCTTCTTCAACCTGGCTAAATTGTCCTTATCTCCCATGTCTCAGTTTGAATGTCATCTTCTTGCAGAAGACTCTCTTGACACTCCCCTCACCCACTCAGCTTGGAAGACCCTCATTGATAGCCTCATAATGCCCATACTTCCCTCATCACACACTATTGTAAAATGGTGGGTTAGTTTTTCTTTGTCTGTTTTACCTGTCTCCCTTTGCCATAACATTATATATAATTCAGTGGGGTCAAGAATCATGTCTGTATTGTGTAATAGCATTCTCCAATCTAGGGTAGATGTATTCTGGGTGTACATACAAAGCTTCCAAGAAACAAATGGGCAAAATTAGTTTTAAGAGACTCACATACCAGATCTTCCCCTTCCAGGCCTCCTTTCCCAAAACTATCTGTCTGAAAACCTACCTAAAATCAAGGCATGAATGCCAGTTCTCCTTTCTCACTCCTTTTTCAAAATCACCCTTTTCTCACTTCGTGAAAGAAAAGCCTACCTATCACACATGCCAAATCTTAATATGGAGCATTTCATAGGATATAAAAACCATCAGAAAGGCAAACTCTTCAAAGCAAAAACTGAATAGTGCTACTGCAGCCTTCTTTAATTGAGTCACTATCAACCCACAGCAGGAGTTGAGAGTTGTCCCTATATTTTAGAAATTTCTGTTAATATAAAATACTGGTGGGAACCTGTGCTATTTGGCCAATATATCTGGGAGTGACATGGTCACAATGATGATCATTATTATTCTGCCCACCAACTCTTTTATTCCCCCTAAATTTACTGAGATGTAATTGTAAATGAACATTTCATATATTTAGGGTATACAACGTGATGATTTCACATACATATATATTGTAAAAAAAATTACCACAATCAAGTTAATACACCCATCAGCTCACATAGTTACCTTGTGTATGGGGGGATGGGGGGAGAATACAAAACCCTGTTTTAGCAAATTTCAAGTAGACAATACAATGATATTATCTATAATCACCATGCTATAAATTTGATTCCTAAAACAATTCATCTTATAACCAGAAATGGTACCTGTTGACCAACATTTCCTCATTCTCCCACCCCTGCCCAAGTGCTTGGCAATCAATGTTCTATCCTCAAGTTCTATTAGCTCAACTTTTTTAGATTTCACATATAAGTGAAATCATACAGTATTTGTCTTTCTGTGTATGGCTTATTTTATTTAGCATAATGTCCTCAAAGTTCATCCCTATTGTTGCAAATGGCAGGATTTCCTCCTTTTGTGGATGAATAATATTCCTTTGTGTATATGTATTTTTCTTTATCCATTATCTATCCATCAGTGGACATTTAGGTTGTTTCCATATAATGGCTATTGTGAATGATGCTGCAATCAACATGAGAGTGCAGCTATTTCTTAGAGATACTGACTTCATTTCCTTTGTATATATACCCAAAAGTGGAATTGCTGAATCAAATGATAGTTTTATCTTTAATTTTTTGAGGAACCACTATACTGTTTTCTTTATTTTTTTAAAGATTTATTTATTTATGATAGACAGAGAGAGAGAGAGAGGTAGAGACACAGGCAGAGGGAGAAGCAGACTCCATACTGGGAGCCCGATGCGGGACTCGATCCTGGGACTCCAGGACCACGCCCCCAGCCAAAGACAGGTGCCAAACCACTGAGCCACCCAGGGATCCCTTGCTGTACTGTTTTCATAGTAGCTATCCCCATCTGCCAACTTTTTTCTAAGAATTCATACTTTTGAAAGACGGCCCTGCGAAAGTAGAGCAAAAGGACTTTTGAAGAGAAATATTGAAGAAGGGAAACTTATTTCCGGGTTATAAACTCATTCATACATGACCCCACACAATGACTCATCTGGGACTCTCAAACTATTCATTTCTTTAAATAAGAATTAGAATTCCCACGTGAGATGCTTGTCGTAAGAACATTAACACATTTATTTGAGCTTACTCTTTTTTTTAAGTGAATAAATCTGATTTAGATGACTGATTTGATATTTTCAATGAATTGAATAAACTAACTAGAACTCCAACAACTAAGCGGTAGGGGTGGAACAAGGAGAGGAATACACACACATACACGGTATTGTCACTGCATACAACATTTTTAAAAGATTTTATTTAAATAATGAAAGAGAGAGAGAGAAGGAGCAAGGGCAGAGGAGAGAAAAGAAACAGACTCCCTGCTGAGCAGAGAGCTCAATGCAGGGTTCTACTCCAGGTCCCTGGGATCATGAACTGAGCCAAGGACACTTAACCAACTGAGCCACTCAGGCACCCTTCAAACATTTAAATTGACATACTTTACTATCAAAGTTGTATTGAAATTGACAAAAAAAAAAGAAAGAAGAAAGAAAGAAAGAAAAAAAAAAGAAATTGACAACACTTGGGATGCCTGGGTGGCTTAGTGGTTGAATGTCTGCCTTTGGCTCCTGGCTTGATCCCAGGACAGGGGGATCAAGTCCCGCATGGGGCTCTCTATGGGGAGCCTGCTTCTTCCTCTATGTCTCTAGCTCTCTTTCTGTGTCTCTTATGAATAAGTAAAATCTTAAAAAAAATTGACAATACTTCAATTTTTCCAACCCTTGCCATCTTAAAAAGCAAAATAGGGGGCAGCCCAGGTGGCTCAGTGGTTTAGCGCTGCCTTCAGCCCAGGCCCTGATCCTGGAAACCTGGGATCAAGTCCCAACTCGGGCTCCTTGTATAGAGCCTGCTTCTCCCTCTGCCTGTGTCTCTGCCTCTAGCTCTCTCTCTCTGTCTCTCATGAATGAATGAATGAATAAATATATAAATAAATAAAGGCAAAATAGGGCGTGTCTAAGAGAAAGAGTAATACTATGATTAATTGTCATTTGTTAACTCTTCAAAGGACCCTTTTGGTGTATTTCCCAAATATTGCAAGAATAAATGACTAAGATTAGGTAACAAATTCTTTTGCAAATTCAAATCATTGCTTTTCAACGAAACTGAAAAAGGACTTGATTTGTTAGCTGATAGAAAAGGGGAGGTGGGCGGGGGAGTGACTGGGTGATGGGCACTGAGGGGGGCACTTGATGGGATCAGCACTGGGTGTTATTCTATATGTTGGCAAATTGAACACCAATAAAAAATAAATTTATAAAAAAAAGAAAATTGAAAATAACATTTGACAACAGGAACATATATAATGAATATTTTTTAAGTATGTAGATGTTATCACTATTCTTTCCATTCTCATCTACCTTTTATGGGAATAAAGCTTTTTAAGCACTTACATCTACATCAGTCATTCTCAAAATGCAGTCTGAAAACAACTAGTGGTCCCTGAAACTCTTTCAGGTGACCATCAAATCCTCCCTTTTCCAGATACACATTTGTATGCAGCCAGATTTTCTTCACGTATTTCAAACAAAACATACTGCAAAAGATTTAAATGCATAAGTAGAATGAGAATCCAGTTGCCATTTTAAAAGAAGGCACTAGATGTTCTAATATGGAAAACAATGCCAATATTTTCACTATTTTTTATTTATTTTTATTTATTTTTTTTTAAGATTGTATTTATTTATTCATGAGAGACACACAGAGTGGCAGAGACACAGGCAGAGAGAGAAGCAGGCTCCATGCAGGGAGCCTGACATGGGACTTGATCCCTGGTCTCCAGGATCACACCCTGGGCTGAAGGTGGTGCTAAACCGCTGAGCCACCAGGGCTGCCCTTCACTATTTTTTAAACATACATCTTTTAAAATGTTACTTATGGTTATATGTAATGGGTTTATTACTTTTATTTTAAAATTAATAAACAAATATTTTTAATTTCTCAATTTTAATTTTTAATGCAGAAATATTGATAAATAAAACACATATAAACAAAAGCTCTCTGGCATTCTCAACAATTTTTTTTTTCAGCAAAGCAATATGCTTCTTTATTTCCCTATCCCATCCCCTTATTAACCTTCCTCCAGGATGGTGATGGGTTGGGAGGGCTCCCTCTGACTTAGGCCCTGGACACTCTTAGGAAATCCCAGGGCAGGATAGTTAGGTAGGTTAGATGATTGCCACCCCAGCTTTATTCCTACCTTGCCTTCTGGGAAATCACAAGCCCTTTCTGCCCCCCCAATACCAGGTATTGCTGCTGCTTTTTAAAAATTCCAAGTGGCCTTAAAGAGAGAGAGGGGGAAAGATCTGAGGGGGGAATCAGCGGGCTACCTTGTTTGAGGAAGGGACCGTTGGGAAAATGTGTCAAGCCAAACTCAGTATTGAGCATTACGGGAGGGAGATGTCCACCCTGGTTCCCTGGGGCAAGTAGGGGGCTGAAGAAGAGATTCAGGGAGGGAAGATGACAAGTAGGTCCTCCTGCTGCCTCTGCTGCCCCTGCCCATGAGGCTTCAATAATTTTTAAGAGTGTAAAGGGGTCTTGAGTTCAACCATTTTGAAAAATGCTGATCAATATAAATAAGAAAAAACTGATGCTTAAACCAGCTTCAATACAGCAATATATATTTATCATTCATAATTTAATAATTGAAAAATACCCAGATCTATATATTTATTAAGGTATGCATCCCCAATAAAGTTTTTTCTATGCTAATAACTTATCAAAGTTTATAATGTAAAATTTGGTACTAATCAATTGTGTAACAACAAAAATTACAATACAACATAATCCAAAACAGAAACATCAACATTTCAAGTTTATTTTTAATAGATATACTCTTTTGGAGTAAAGTATAACAGGCTGATCAATAAAAGATTTTCAAGCAAAAACATATTAGGATAAAATTATGTGGGGTAAATGGAATAGAATTATGTCTCTTAGGAGAAAAAATGTAAACATTCTGACAGTTAAGAAGGAACTCAAGTTTGAAAATATCACAGTCCATCACTGAATTTCCAGAACCTAAAGCATTATGTGTTTATTATTCAATGAATGAGAGATATCCTCTAAATCCTGACTGAGAAAGAGAAAACAGTGTAAGAACAACACTAACCATTGTGTGCTTCAGTCTAGTCAAACAGAACAAATGGTGTTAGAACCAACAATATAACTGAACCATAGAGGACTTTGTACCTAGAGTGTTCCTGGTGATACTGGAGAATTAGGTCTAAAATGAACTCAAGTTCAAATGAAGAGTCTTAGAGATAAATCACACAAAACATTTGGAACTATGCCTGGTATATGACTAGTCCTCATAAATATTAACCACCCTTATTTTTTTTATCACATCATTATCAATGGCCTTAGGCTATTTGGACTTCACCTAAGAACTCTTAGCAACTGGGGAATCTCCAAAGGATATTTTTGGGCTTCAGTCTTCAAGTGAACTTCCCTATGTCATTTGACTGCCCTGCTTCTTGACTCCTACACCATACTCCTGTTTCTACCTTGAAAATTCTGGGCATTATATAATTCTTACAGAATTATATTTTCTTTTCATAAGCTAACTACTGTATCCTTCATATCCTATATATTCTCTCTCTGAGTCACTGTTTCAATAGATCCTTTGAATCATTTCCAAAACTTGCTTTCCAGCTCTAGCCTACCCTCACACTGTGAACCACATGTCCATTAAGAGAAGATTTGGATGCTCCTTACAGACAAAATACAGGCAACATTTTACACCCCCTCCCCTAAATTTTCTTATCTTCTCTTGGATCTTTTAAGTAGTAGCACAGACATTTCACCAAATGGCACTGCCACTTTTGGCAGTCCACCAAAAGTAAAATTCTAGGGCATATCTATTGTTTCTCTTCTTCTGTCAGCATTATTTCCTTACACCATTAAGTTCTTCTCATTTTACTTCTAGAATGTTTATTAATTCAGCCCCTTTCCTCACAATCCCTTCTGCATCTATTGCTTTTATTCTCGGTTCTATAATCTCTCACATCTGTACCACTGTAATGGCTTGTTAACTGGTCTCCCCACCCATAATCTGCCCTCCTCAAATCTACACTCCCTGAGCATGTCTATCTCCCTCAAAAGTCATTCAGCGGCTTTTCACAAAGCAAAGAATCAAATATACTCCCTTTAACACCATACACTAGGACCCCCACTTCCTCACCTCTCTCTTCTAACCCATTGTGCCATATTATACTCTAAAGAGACAAAATTTGCATGCATTTTTCTTTTTTAATATTTTATTTATTTATTCATTAGAGGCAGAGAGAGAGAGAGAGAGAGAGAGAGAGGGGCAGAGACACAGGCAGAGGGAGAAGCAGGCTCCAGGCAGGGAGCCTGATGTGGGACTCCATCCCAGGTCTTCAGGATCAGGCCCTGGGCTGAAGGGGGCACTAAACCGCTGAGCCACCCGGGCTGCCATGCATGCAGTTTTCTAAGCCTAACAATCTTTACATTGTTTGATGCTTTACCTGAAATATTCTGCCCACATGTTTTATCTTAGATAATTTGTATTCATTTATGTCAAGAATACTTTGTGACCTCATCAGTCTGGAGCTAAGAGTTGTGACATATAGTTCTAAATTATCTGTACAATACCTATCTATCTATCATCTTCCACTAGACTATTATCCCATTAGGATATGAATGTTGTCTTACACATCTGTTTGTCCCTGGCACCTTACCACAGTGTTTTAGTTATATAGTCACTGTGCAATCAGTGTTGAACTAAAGTTTCAGATAACTGCACACATCTCAGGGCAATACTTAGGTAAACAAACAAGATGAAACGATTGCTCCTGGGGAAAGCTAAATCTGTTTTAAATGAAGCTTCACTAAGAATCTAAAAAAGAAACACAAGAAGTAAAGAAGGAAAGTGCAAAGGCCTTATGAAGTAAATTTGATAATCCTAGAGTAATTCAAATCTAGTTATAGATTGTCTAGACGTATTCATCTTTTCTTTTTTTATGATAGTCACAGAGAGAGAGAGAGAGAGAGAGAGAGAGAGAGAGAGAGTAAGACAGAGACACAGGCAGAGGGAGAAGCAGGCTCCATGCACCGGGAGCCCAATGGGGGACTCGATCCCGGGTCTCCAGAATCATGCCCTGGGCTAAAGGCAGGCGCCAAACTGCTGTGCTACCCAGGTCTTCCCGTATTAATCTTTTCTATTTCAACTCTATCAAGTTTTTTTTTAATAGATTTTATTTATTTATTCATGAGAGATGCAGAGAGAGAGGCAGAAACACAGGCAGAGGGAGAAGCAGGCTCCATGCAGGGAACCCAACATGGGACTCGATCCCAGGTGTCCCGGATCACACCTTGGGCTGAAGGCAGCACTAAACCACTGAGCCACCCAGGCTGCCCCCCTCTATATTTTAAATCGTTTGCTATTTAACAGGTCTGTGAATTTCTGTTCTGTTTTCACAATTTGATATTTTTTTCATACTTGATTTGCTTTAAAAGGGAGAAAATTTTGCATGTAATATAAATCTTCTTCATTAATGGAAAACTACATTTCCATGACCATATTCTGTTTTGTTCAAGTTTTAAAGGTTCAACAGAAATGACAAAACAGAAGAACAGAAATACTGGGAGACAAGGTCTGTATCAATTAACTTTTGGTATGCCCTAACTATACAAGAGATTAGATGAATTTGCAAGGTTCATTTTATACAACTCTTAAATTTGTTTTTATTTATTTTTTAAAAGATTTTATTTATTTATTCATAGAGACACAGAGAGAGGGAGAGAGAGAAAGAGAGAGAAGCAGGCTCCATGCAGGGAGCCCGATGTGGGACTCGATCCCAGGTCTCCAGGACCATACCCCGGGCTGCAGGCAGCGCCAAACTGCTGTGCCACCGGGGCTGCCCTTAAATTTGTTTTTAAAAGCTAAACTTAGGGATGCCTGAGTGCCGCTCAGTGGTTGAGGGTCTGCCTTTGGCTAAGGGCATGATCCCGGATTCCCGAGTTCAACTCCCACATTGGGTTCCTTGCATAGAGCCTGCTTCTCCCTCTTCCTGTGTCTCTGTTTCTCTTTCTCTGTGTCTTCCATGAATAAATAAATTAAAATCTTAAAAAAATAATAAAATAAATAAATAAATGCAAGCTAAATTTAGCTGAGCTAATAATTCTTTTGACATTATAAAATAATCTATCTCGGAGGGGCAAGATGGCGGAAGAGTAGGGTCCACAAGTCGCCTGTCCCCACCAAATTACCTAGATAACCTTCAAATCATACTGAAAATCTACGAATTCGGCCTGATATTTAAAGAGAGAACAGCTGGAATGCTACAGTGAGAGAGTTCATGCTTCTATCAAGGTAGGAAGAAGGAGGGAAAAAAGAAATAAAGAAACAAAAGGCATCCAAGGGGGAGGGACCCCGCGAGAGCCAGGCTAAGGCCTGGGCGAGTGTCCCCAGGTGAGGAAAGCCCCGCCTGGAGAAGGAGGAGCTTCACCAATCTTCCCAGGCAGAAAGGGGCCCGCAGGGAGTTAGAGCAGAACCCCAGGAGGGCGGGGATGCCCTCAGGCTCCCTGGGACACTAACAGAGCACCTGCCCCTCCAGGAGAGTGCACCGAGCTAACTGAAGAGCTGGACTGCTCACATGGCTAGATCCCAAAGCAGCTCAGCAGCTCGGAGGGCTACGGCGGCGGCTCCATGGAGAGGGGGCTATCAGGGGCTACCCCGCCGGAGTGCGAATCCAACAGAGCAGGCCTGGGAGCACAGGGTGCCAGGGACACAGCCTACGATCCGACCTCCCCCCGGGACAGGCAGAGGACAGGAGGGCCCAGGACAGCAAGGACGCTCTTGCCCCCAGCTGAGCAGATCAGCAGCCCGGCCCCTGGAGCATCCAGGCCCTGCAGACAGAGAGCTCTGTAGTTACTATGGGAGCTGAATCCAGGGCTCGAGAGCTGGCCCTGCCACTGGGGTTGTTCCTCCTGGGGCCTCATGGGGTAAAATACCCCCACTGAGCCCTGCACCAGGCAGGGGGCAGAGCAGCTCCCCCAAGTGCTAACACCTGAAAATCAGCACAACAGGCCCAACCCCAGAAGACCAGCTAGACGGACAAGTTCCAGGGGAAGTCAAGGGACTTAAAGGATACAGAATCAGAAGATATTCCCCCGAGTTTTGTTTTGTTTTGTTTTTTGCTTTTTGATTTCTCTTTGCTTTCCCTACCCTTTTTTTCCTTTCTTTCTTTTTTTCTCTTTTTCTTCTCTTTTTTTCTTCTTTTTTTTTCTTTCTCTCTTTTCTTTCCTTCATTCTCTCCTCTCTTTCTCTCCTTTTCCCAATACAACTTGTTTTTGGCCACTCTGCACTGAGCAAAATGACTAGAAGCAAAACCTCACCTCAAAAGAAAGAATCAGAATCAGTCCACTCTCCCACAGAGTTACAAGATTTGGATTACAAATCAATGTCAGAAACCCAATTCAGAAGCACTATTATAAAGCTACTGGTGGCTCTAGAAAAAAGCATAAAGGACTCAAGAGGCTTCAAGACTACAGAATTTAGATCTAATCAGGCAGAAATTAAAAATCAATTGAATGAGATGCAATCCAAACCAGAAGTCCTAATGACAAGGGTTAACGGGGTAGAAGAACGAGTGAGTGACATAGAAGACAAGTTGATGGCAAAGAGGGAAACTGAGGAAAAAAGAGACAAACAATGAAAAGACCATGAGGATAAATTAAGAAAAATAAATGACAGCCTGAGGAAGAAAAATCTACATGTAATTGGGGTTCCTGAGGGCGTCGAAAGGGACGGAGGGCCAGAATATGTATTTGAACAAATCCTAGCTGAAAACTTTCTTAATCTGGGAAGGGAAACAGGCATTCAGGTCCAGGAAATAGAGAGATCCCCCCATCAAATCAATAAAAACCACTCAACACCTCGACATTTAATAGTTAAGCTTGCAAATTCCAAAGATAAAGAGAAGATCCTTGAAGCAACAAGAGACAAGAAATCCCTGAATTTTATGGGGAGGAGTATTAGGGTAACAGCAGACCTCTCCAGAGACCTGGCAGGCCAGAAAGGGCTGGCAGGATATATTCAGCGTCCTAAATCAGAAGAACATGCAATCAGAAGAACATGCAATACTTTATCCAGCAAGGATCTCATTCAGAATGGAAGGAGAGATAAACAGCTTCCAAAACAATCAGGAACTGACAGAATATGTGACCTCCAAACCAGCTCTGCAAGAAATTTAAAGGGGATCTCTTAAAATTCGCCTTTAAGAAGAAGACCAGTGGAACAATTCACAAAAACAAGGAATGAATAGATATCATGATGACACTGAACTCATATCTTTCAATAGTAACTTGAACGTAAACGGGCTTCATGATCCCATCAAAAGGTGCAGGGTTTCAGACTGGATAAAAGAGCAGGACCCATCTATTTGCTGTCTACAGGAGACTCATTTTAGACAGAAGGACACCTACAGCCTGAAAATAAAATGTTGGAGATCCATTTCCCATTCAAATGGTCCTCAAAAGAAAGGAGGGGTAGCCATCCTTATATCAGATAAACTAAAATTTACCCCAAAGACTGTAGTGAGAGATGAAGAGGGACACTTTATCATACTGAAAGGATCTATCCAACAAGAGGACTTAACAATCCTCAATATATATGCCCCAAATGTGGGAGCTGCCAAATATATCAATCAATTAATAACCAAAGTGAAGACATACTCAGATAATAATACACTTCTACTTGGTGTCTTCAATCTAGCGCTTTCTACACTCCATAGGTCTTCTAAACACAACATCTCCAAAAAACGAGAGCTTTAAATGATACACAGGACCAGATGGATTTCACAGATATCTACAGAACTTTACAACCAAACTCAACTGAATACACATTCTTCTCAAGTGCACACGGAACTTTCTCCAGAATAGACCACATACTGGGTCACAAATCACGTCTGAACTGATACCAAAAGACTGGGATCATCCCCTGCATATTCTCAGACCATAATGCCTTGAAATTAGAACTAAATCACAACAAGAAGTTTGGAAGGATTTCAAACACGTGGAGGTTAAGGACCATCCTGCTAAAAGATGAATGGGTCAACCAGGAAATGAAGGAAGAATTAAAAAGATTCATGGAAACTAATGAGAATGAAGATACAACCCTTGAAAATCTTTGGGATGCACCAAAAGCAGTTTTGAGGGGGAAATACATCGCAATACAAGCATCCATCCAAAAACTGGAAAGAACTCAAATAGAAAACTAACCTTGCACTTAAAGGAGCTAGAGAAAAAACAGCAAATAGATCCTACACCCAGCAGAAGAGAGTTAATAAAGATTCGAGCAGAACTCAACGAAATCGAGACCAAAAGAACTGTGGAACAGATCAACAAAACCAGGAGTTTGTTCTTTGAAAGAATTAATAAGATAGAAAACCATTAGCCAGCCTTATTAAAAAGAAGAGAGAGAAGACTCAAATTAATAAAATCATGAATGAG
The DNA here is from genome assembly GCF_048164855.1 of Canis lupus baileyi. NCBI lineage: Eukaryota > Metazoa > Chordata > Mammalia > Carnivora > Canidae > Canis > Canis lupus. Next base: position 23,861,505 of record NC_132857.1, on the reverse strand, counting down.
AAAGGAGAGATCACTACCAACACCAAGGAAATGCAAACGATTTTAAAAACATATTATGAACAACTATACGCCAATAAATTAGGTAATCTAGAAGAACTGGACGTATTTCTGGAAAGGCACAAACTACCAAAACTGGAAGAGGAAGAAACAGAAAACCTGAACAGGCCAATAACCAGGGAAGAAATTGAAGCAGTCATCAAAAACCTCCCAAGACACCAAAATCCAGGGCCAGATGGCTTCCCAGGGGAATTCTATCAAACATTTAAAGAAGAAACCATACCTATTCTACTAAAGCTATTTGGAAAAATAGAAAGATATGGAGTACTTCCAAACTCATTCTATAAGGCCAGCAGGACCTTAATTCCAAAATCAGACAAAGACCACACCAAAAAGGAGAATTATAGACCAATATCCCTGATGAACATGGATGCAAAAATTCTCAACAAGATACTAGCCAATAGGATCCAATAGTACGTTAAGAAAGTTATTCACCATGACCAAGTAGGATCTATTCTCGGAACACAATGCTGGTTCAACACTCAGAAAACAATCAATGTGATTCATCATATCAGCAAGAGAAAAACCAAGAACCATATGATCCTCTCATTAGGTACAGATAAAGCATTTGACAAAACACAGCATCCATTCCTGATCAAAATTCTTCAGAGTGTAGGGAACAGGGATGTCCACTCTCACCGCTGCTATTCAACATAGTACTGGAAGTCGTAGCCTCAGCAATCAGACAACAAGAAGACATTAAAGGCATTCAAATTGGCAAAGAAGTCAAACTCTCTCTTCACCGATGACATGATACTCTACATAGAAAACCCAAAGCCTCCACCCCAAGATTGCTAGAACTCATACAGCAATTCGGCAGTGTGACAGGATACAAAATCAATGCCCAGAAGTCAGTGGCATTTCTATACACTAACAATGAGACTGAAGAAATAGAAATTAAGGAGTCCATCACATTTACAATTGCACCCAAATGCATCAGATACCTAGAAATAAACCTAATCAAAGAGGTAAAGGATATATACCCTAAAAACTACAGAACACTTCTGAAAGAAATTAAGGAAGACACAAAGAGACGGAAAAATATTCCATGCTCATGGATTGGCAGAATTAATATTGTGAAAATGTCAATGTTACTCAGGGCAATTTACATGTGCAATGCAATCCCTATCAAAATACCATCGACTTTCTTCAGAGAGTTAGAACAAATTATTTTAAGATTTGTGTGGAATCAGAAAAGACCCCGAATAGCCAGGGGAATTTTAAAAAAGAAAACCATAGCTGGGGACATCACAATGCCAGATTTCAGGTTGTACTACAAAGCTGTGGTCATCAAGACAGTGTGGTACTGGCACAAAAACAGACACATAGATCAATGGAACAGAATAGAGAACCCAGAGGTGGACCCTCAACTTTATGGTCAACTAATATTCGATAAAGGAGGAAAGACTATCCACTGGAAGAATGACAGTGTCTTCAATAATTGGTGCTGGGAAAATTGGACATCCACATGCAGAGGAATGAAACTAGATCACGCTCTTTCACCTTACACAAAGATAAACTCAAAATGGATGAAAGATCTAAATGTGAGACAAGATTCTATCAAAATCCTAGAGGAGAACACAGGCAACACCCTTTTTGAAGTCAACCACAGTAACTTCTTGCGAGATATATCCATGAAGGCAAAAGAAACAAAAGCAAAAATGAACTATTGGGACTTCATCAAGATAAGAAGCTTTTGCACAGCAAAGGATACAGTCAACAAAACTAAAAGACACTACAAAATGGGAGAAGATATTTGCAAAAGACAAATCAGATAAAGGGCTAGTTTCCAAGATGTATAAAGAACTTAAACTCAACACCAAAGAAACAATCCAATCATGAAATGGGCAAAAGACATGAACAGATATCTCACAGAGGAAGACATAGACATGGCCAACAGGCACATGAGAAAATGCTCTGCATCACTTGTCATCAGGGAAATACAAATCAAAACCACAATGAGATACCACCTCACACCAGTGAGAATGGGGAAAATTAACAAGGCAGGAAACCACAAATGTTGGAGAGGATATGGAGAAAAGGGAACCCTCTTACACTGTTGGTGGGAATGTGAACTGGTACAGCCACCCTGGAAAACTGTGTGGAGGTTCTTCAAAGAGTTAAAAATAGACCTGCCATATGACCCAGCAATTGCACTGTTGGGGATTTACCCCAAAGATACAGATGTAATGAAACGCTGGGACACCTGCATCCCAATGTTTCTAGGAGCAATGTCCACAATAGCCAAACTGTGGAAGGAGCCTCGGTGTCCATCGAAAGGTGAATGGATAAAGAAGATGTGCTTTATGTATAAAATGGAATATTACTCAGCCATTAGAAATTACAAATACCCACTATTTGTGTCAACATGGATGGAACTGGAGTGTATTATGCTGAGTGAAATGAGTCAATCGGAGAAGGACAAACATTATATGGTTTCATTCATTTGGGGAATATAAATAATAGTGAAAGGGAATATAAGGGAAGGGAGAAGAAATGTGTTGGAAATATCAGAAAGGGGGACAGAACATAAAGACTCCTATCTCTGGGAAATTAACTAGGGGTGATGGAAGCGGAGGAGGGCAGGGGATGGGGGTGAATGGGCGATGGGCACTGAGGGGGGCACTTGATGGGATGAGCAATGGGAATTTTTCTGTATGTTGGCAAATTGAATACAAATAAAAAACAAATTTATTTAAAAATTACATAATCTATCTCAATATGTTTCATAAATTTGAAACTGTAAAAATAGATGACTCAAGAATATTAGACAAACTCTTTGAGAATGATGTAATCAAATTTATTTGGATTCAGCTATTAATGTTATCTCAGATGGTACTGCCTTTGCTTTCATTTCTATCAGAAAACAGAAATGATTTTTCCATTTGGAAAATTTTACAGATTTTAAGCATTAAATAACATATGTATTTTGTTAAAAATAATAAGTGGTTATCTTACTGACATGGAATAATAGATGTGATTCCTTATATGCTTAATTTATGGTGAAAATTGCTTAGGCTTAATAGAAAGTTGCACAGAAATTCATAGTACACAGTAAGGTGTTATTAAAATGTATAATATCATTTCTAATAGAATTATTAATATCCCAAGAGAAATTGTCTAACTTATGATTTCAGTTAAGCCAGCTCAACAAATGCTGCCACTCTATTATATGCTGAACGTTCTAACAGGAGATAAAAAGATAATAAAAGCAGAATTACTACCTTTAAGAAACTTTCATCTGATGGAGCCACAGAATTAAAACAGTTGTAACTAGGTAGCTTTATGTATACTGAAGTACAAGCAAATTACAAAAGTAGTACAAAGAAGGCAATAATGAATTCAGTTTGGAGAAACTAGAAGGAATAATATGGAAACTGGGCTTTGTAGGATAAGTAGGAGTTCAATGGGTGGTGAAAGTGTTTCAAATGGCCTAGACCTATAAAACAATCTTGTCATCCTCAGATAACTACAAACAATTTAATGCTAAAAGGAAGAAAAGGAGAGTATGGAGAGAAAAAGAAGAAAAAGAAGGGGAGGGGAAGAGGATCAAAAAAGGAGAAAGAGAAGGAAGAAGGCAAGAAGTAAGAAGTAGGGGATCCCTGGGTGGCTCAGTGGTTTAGCACCCGCCTTCAGCCCAGGGCTTGATCCTGGAGTCCCGGGATTGAGTCCCACATCAGGCTCCCTGGTTGGAGCCTGCTTCTCCCTCTGCCTGTGTCTCTGCCTCTCTCTCTGTGTCTCTCATGAATAAATAAATAAAATCTTAAAAAAATAAAAAAAGAAGTAGAAGGAAATGAGGCTGGAGAAGTAGGCTGGGAACAGATTAGAAAGGATTTTGTTGAGCTGGAACCTCCTCTTTTAGGCATCAGGAAGTCACTGAAGGAATTCATCTGGAGAACAATATAGTCAGATTTGAAATTTGGAAAGGTCACTCCAGTAACAACATACCAAAAGAAAAAACTGCATGGGTAAGAAGGAAATCAGGAAGATCAAAAAGCAGCCTATTATTATAGTTCAGGCTGGAGGTGACATGCTTGAACTAACACAAGGCTACTAGTGATGCTGCAGAGAAGACAGGCCTGACAGATCACTTGAGTGAGCACATGGGTATTGAAGGTGAGAGAAGAAAGGAAGCACTGGATAGCTTAGAATGTTATGGACTTCGGATAGCAGTGGTGGCATATCACTAATGCAGACAGTGAAAAGAAAAGTGGAATCGTTTCAGAGTAAAGAAAGAGGAACCACATTACTAAGCTCTGGGGATGTTGACTAAGGGACTTATAAGACCTCCAGCTGAAGGTACATATTTAGGGTTATCCGTTTTTAAATTATACCCAGAGACAAATGATGTTATCCAGGGAGAGAATATAATGAGAAGAGGAATAATAACCTTGGAGAAAAACAAAGTTAATCATACATTCAAGTAAGGGGTGCTCTAAAGAAGAGGTCACAGAAATACAAAGAAATCCAGACTATGTTGTCATGGAACTCAAGTGAGAAAATAGTTGAAAGAAATAATCAACGCTGTTAAGTACCACAGAAAACCTGAGTGAAGTAGTGACTGAAAAATGTTCATTGGATTTGGCAATTGAGGTAAAAATAATATAGTGGTAATTTCAGTGGAATTGGGAAGTTAGAATTCAGATTTCAAATGGAGGGCAATAAAACAAAGGTATATTCTTTTATTTTGTGATGTATTTACTATTTTATTTATTTTATTCAATTTTTTATGTTTTATTTTATAAAGCTATTATTCCAGAAAGATTGTGGAGAAGACAAAAATAAAAAAGGCATTAGCCAGGGGGAAAAAAGTTTCAAAGAATATGTTAGACTTCTTTTTTTTTAAGATTTATTTATTTATTCACGAGAGACAACGGGGGTGGGGGGCAGAGACATAGGCAGAGGGATAAACAGACTCCATGCAGGAAGCCCAATCTGGGACTCAATCCTGGACTCCCAGGATCACACCGTGAGCCAAAGGCAAATGCGCAGCCTCTGAGCCACCCAGGCGTCCCTGTTAGACTTCTTTTTAATGTCAGTTCATAGTCTTCCTTTTAAGAAAATAGGATCACTAGCAGTTTGGCCTCTAAAATTTTCCTGGTAGCAAGAAAATTCACTACTAAAAATTTTGAAGTCATTTGAAACAACAGAAACTTTAACATTTTGGAAATCCTTGGCAACAGAGAAACAACCTTCTAAAAGCAGGGCACCATTATGTCAGATACTGGCATAAAGACCACAGGAATGTCTTTCAGAGATCCTACACATCAAAAAGCTATTGACACCGTAGAGGCGGTAATGCCTGGTGGTTAAGAATGGTTCTGGGGGTGCCTTGGTGGCTCAGTCAAACATCCAGCTCATGATTTCAGTTCAAGTCATGATCTCATGGATGGTGAGATGTAGCCCCAAGCTGGGCTCCGTGTTTAGCAGGAAGTCTGCTTGAGATTCTCTCTCTCTCTCTCTCTCCTTCTCTCTCTCTCTCTGTCCCTGTGCCCAATCACATCCTCTTTCCCTCTCTTCCTCTCTCTCTAAAATAAAGAAATAAATCTTAAAAAAAAATAGTTCTGGAATCACCTATCCAGATTCAAGGCCTGGCTCTATACCACTTTGTGATTGTGCCAGAGTGAGGTGGTCTTCAGTCTCAGTTTTCTCACCTGTGAAATGGAGATAATAACTCAATGTACATCATGAAGTTCTGTCAGGAGTAAATGAGATAACATTTCTCTGACACTTAGTGATAAGAATGATAATGCTAATTTGGGATATTTTGCTAATGAAGATGATGATATTGATTATACACAGTTGTATAGCTCATATTAAGAACTATGGAACTGGATGAGACCATGAAGGCAGGGAGTAGAGACAGAAAAGAGAAGAGGTCTAAAGCGTCTTCTGGCATATAAGATATTAGGATTTTGAGAAAGAACCAACAAAGGAGACTAAATTGGAACAGTGAGTTAGGAGTAAAAGTAGGAGAACAAAGTCATGGGAGCAATGGAAAGTGTTTCAGGAATGATTGAGTCAAATGATACTAATAAGTCAAGTAAAATGAAGACTGGATTTAGCAGGAATGGGAGCAATGGAAAGTGTTTCAGGAATGATTGATTGAGTCAAATGATACTAATAAGTCAAGTAAAATGATCACTGGATTTAGCAGGAAAAAAAACAAACAAACAGAAATCTTTGGTGACCTTGACAGGAGAAGGCTGGTGGACACTGTTTGTGTCTCTATGTTAGCACATGTATGTTACTTTGATGATTTATGTCCAAGCCACTGAGGAGGCAGATTTTTGTCCATCACTGCATATGATCCAAATAAGGAACATGATATTTTCTGGGGGCTTCTCAGATAGCTAATGGAAAGACATACGTTCTGCCATTGGATGTGACCAAGATCGCTATCCTTGGGAATTGTTAGCAGACATCTTACAGTCTTGAAAAAGAACAGTTTTGGCACAGAAGGAATAGAAGCTAAGCAGAAACCAGTTGATGATGACACAAGTAATTATCCAGCTACCCAAAGATCAACATATCTCTATTTAATTTCCCCAAAGTCTGTTTACCTCAAGATAGTTATACTAGCAAGAAAAATACCATTTTTACATAAGCCTTATTATATGTTTCTGTTATTTGCAAAACAAATATCCTTAACTAATAGTTCAATTTACCAAGGCTGAAATTGCATGAACTGGCTGAGGGAAAGGGTAGTGTTTCCTGGAGGAATTTTGCACAGTCAATAAAAACTCCTATCACAATCTATACATGACCAAATCCTGATCATTTTCATTTCTACATCCCCATTCTGAAGGCGTTCTAATGATGTATAAAATAATTGTTAAAAGCTAGAATCTGTTTTAAGAGAATTCTGTGACAATAGTGATCAAATTTGAGTGTCTTATTTCCTATCCATTTCTGGCTTAAATATATTTGTCTATCTTGAGCCAAGCAGCAGTTGGTGGTGGTGAGCCACTGAGTATAAGTAAGATGTTGAGTTTTGAAAAGATCTTGGCAGAGGAGAAAATGTGGGGCCTTTTCCAACATGGGTGAGGCATGAGTTTGAAAGCCAAATTCAGAGACTCAAGATTAAGTTTGCATTTGATGAACACCAGGGAGAGCCTCAAAGTTCTATACACTCCAAGCATCTAAGGATGACTTGGTCTCTTGTGAAGGGTTCTTAGTCTGACCCCTACAAAGCTGAAAGAGCATATCTAGAAGGCTAAATATCCCTTTTTCTGAGGGCAGGAAGGTATGAGTAGGAAAAGGGACAGGAAGACTCTCTGCTGTCTAGATAGTCTAGCTGTCTACCTTCTATACAATTCCCCAGGGAGTTAGGCAGGTGATGCTTTGCTTCCCATCACTTAGGGAACCTTCAATATTTGTACCCAGGTCTACATCAAGAAAAATAACAACCTTTTAGAATAACAATCTGAAAGAGAAAGAGCAAGATTAAAGGATATAAGTATCCAGTGAAATAGTGCTGCTGGACAGATTTATGACAAGTTGTACAAAAAACTTGAAGAGCATTTTAGTAGAGTACACACACACAATCTAAATATATATTTAAGTCTAAGTAGATATTGGTAGACTGGGAATGTGTTTTTAAAAGTACTAAATAAGAATTCTTGAAATGAAAGTGGAATCGGTTTAGAATAAAAGTATTTAATTATCTCAGCAAAACCCAGAAGTTGAAGATGGTGGCAGGGTTGAATTAGAGTGGAGAGATTAGGTGATAAAAACATTCCTTGGGGCACCTGGGTGGCTCAGTGGTTGAGGATCTGCCTTTGGCTCAGGACATGATCCTAGAGTTCTGGGATTCAGTCCCACTTGGGGCTCCCCACAGGGAACCTGCTTCTCGCTTCTCCCCCTGCCTGAGTCTCTGCCTCTCTCTCTGTGTCTCTCATGAATGAATGAATGAATGAATGAATGAATGAATATATAAAAAATAATTTTTAAAAACCCCACATTCCAAACCTCTCATCTGATGGGATGAAACACAGAAAAGAAGCAAGTGAAAGTTTGCTAAAGGACTCATCTTATTGGTGTGAGTGCTATGATAATTAGGAGGGAAGCCTCCAGGGTGTTGGGGGGGGTGGCGGGAGGCAACTGTTCTCTCTTTTCACAATGAATATGTACATCAAATCATCACATTGTGCATTTTAAATATATCACAATTTTATTGTCAGTTATACCTCAATAAAACTGAAAAAATGGAAGAGAGCAGGGAGGAACAAGATAGAGAAAATAAGTCTAGTGAAGTTTTGAATTTCTTCATCCTGCTGTACCTCTTGGACTTCATCTTCTGTGAATCAGTACAGTTCCTTTAAGTATGGGTTTAAAAATATATATATCTTGCTTTTAAACAGTAGGAGAGAAATGTGTGTCTGACTTAGAGCAGAAGAGGAGTACGTAAAGGTAAAGGGGAATAGAATGAATAGCAACTTGAGTAAACCAGAGAAATAAGAATAAATTGCAAACAATAATGTAAAATAAGAAAAAAATTAAGGAAAACAGATCAATCAGTCAATATGCTCAGTGTTAATGGACTACATGCTTCCATTAAGTCAGTCATATTGGATTAATAAAAGAAGAAGTTAGAGAATATTATTAAATATAAAGTAATTTGAAAACTGAAAATAAAGAAATAGGAAAAAAATACCAGGTAAATCCAAGCAAAGTAAAAAAGACGAATAGCAAGGTTAATATCAGACAATATAGAACTTAAGTATTATATTAAATTCAATAGACAGGGAAAAGCACTAAACCAGATAAAAAGGGAAGTCATATCCTCATAAAAGGCATAAAAGAATGCACTGTATGAATGTACGAGTCAACACAGGTGCTAACCATATAAAGCAAACACTATTATAATAGAAGGGGAACTAAAAATGTATTTACAGCTTGAAATTGAAATACATCTCTTTTCAAATTAGAGCCCTAGTCAGAAAAAAAAAAAAACCCAGAGAATTTGAAAAGTATAACCCACAATTATAAATACATAGCTTATATATCTTAAATAGAGATCTAGTATCTCTCCACACTCTAACTCAGCATAGTCTTATTAGAGGAGAAATGAGTGTGTAGAAATGGCCTACGGCCTCTCTCTGGCAGCCTAAGGGAGAAGGAGAAAGGGAACAGAAAAAGAAAGAGACAGGAGGGGGAAAAGAAGGACTAGGAGGATAAGGAAGAGGGAGGGAGGAAGAAAAAGATAGAAGAGGGTAAAGAACAAGAAGGAGACAGAGAGAGAGGATCAGGGGAAAGGGAGGGGGAGACCATGAGTTGAAATTCTTTCCCTGCGTCTCTATGGCTTCTGTGTAATGAACAGCATGACACATTGAAATGAATGAATGTGTTTTTAGAGATTTAGAAGGTAATAGTATTTAGCATGGAGACAAACTTTTCTGCCTATTTATCACATGAAAAGCAAAGAACACCCTGAAGTGATATACATAATGATGCTTAATTTAGATTTTTTGGTTCTGCACAGTCCTTAAATTCTTTTCCTGGAAAAGCTATTATTAACTGTGCTAATTGTAGTTCAGTGCAACAGCTCTCAATGCTTGTCATGTTTAGAGGGTGTTTTTCAGTAAGCTTCTGAAAGCTCTAATTAATAGAAAAGACCAGACTCTCACTGCTTCTTCTATACGTGCTTAAAGTACAAAAGATGCTTGATGAAACTACATTACCAAATGATCAAAATGGACTTTTCCCAATCAAATAAATGTAGTTAACACGACCATAAATCTCAGTAACACAATACATGAACTAAAATATTTATTATTTCTAAGATTATTATTAAATGCTTTCATCAGAATATCTAAATTTCTTTTCGTTCTCTCAGCAAAAAGAAATAAGTAACCTTGAATATTATACTAAATTCCATTATATCTACTCATTTAATTTTTCAGAAATTCTGTTATCAGAAAGGGAGACAGAACATAAAGACTCCTAACTCTGGGAAACGAACTACAGGTGGTGGAAGGGGAGGAGGGTGGGGGGTGGGGGTGAATGGGTGACGGGGACTGAGGGGGGCATTTGACGGGATGAGCACTGGGTGTTATTCTGTATGTTGGCAAATTGAACACCAATAAAAAAATAAATTTATTATTAAAAAAAAGAAATTCTATTATGAAAATTTTCAAATATTTATAAGTTGAAAGAATTTCACAGTGAAGACCTATATACTCACCCTTTAGAATCTTTTTCTTTTTTAGATTTTATTTATTTATTCATGAGAGACACAGAGAGACAAAGAGGCAGGGAAACAGGCAGAGGGAAAAGCAGGCTCCAGGCAGAGAGCCCAATGTGGGACTCGATCCCGGCACTGGAGGATCATGCCCTGGCCTGAATGCAGGCACCAAACCACTGAGCCACCCAGGCATCCCTCACCCCTTAGATTCTAACATTAATATCTTACTATCTTGTTTCATTCTATATCTATCCAACTCTATTCATCCATTAATACATCTTGGTCTTTCTTTTTTTTTTTTAAAGATTTTATTTATTTAGTCATGACAGACGCACAGAGAGAGAGAGAGAGAGACAGAGAGAGAGGCAGAGACACAGGCAGAGGGAGAAGCAGGCCCCATGCAGGGAGCTTGATGTGGGACTCGATCCTGGGACTCCAGGATCACACCCTGGGCTTAAGGCAGGCGCTAAACCACTGAGTCACCCAGGGATCCCCTATCTTGGTCTTTCTTTATGAACCTCAAAGTAAATGGAAACACCAATCTCCTTTTTCTTAAGTACTACAGCAAACACTAGTGATTTGGCTTTTGACACAGGCAAGATACATTTATCTCCACTACAATAAGCAGGAAGATGCAAGGCACATATACTAGCATAGGAACTAAGACCCTGAATATATGACTTCCTACTCATGTCTAGAAAATAAGGCAATAGCTAAGTAACATCTTGAGGTTCTGTGGGAAAATGAAAGCTACAGAGGTTATTATTGATAATAATAAGTAATAAGTTCATTTTTCCTTAAGATTTCTTCATCTAAAACTATCAGAGACTCCTATAAACAAGCCAAATCCTCTGATTTGTCACTGAGGAAAAATAATGTTTAAGAATTTTGCTACTCAAGCAATAGAGAAGATTAAAAAGAAGAAACAAAAAGCACCTGAAACCTATAAGTGTTAATATTTCGTGACTATCCTTGTCCAAATATCTCCATTTATTCATTCATTCAGCAAATAATTTTTGGGTGCCTACTGTGAGCCATGGGACACAAAGTTTATGTCCTCAAGATGTTTATATTCTAGTCATATGTCAGGTTGTAATAGATGCTCTAAAGAAAAGTAAAGAAGGGTATTAGTGCCAGAGATGTTATTTTGGGTAGGGTTGTCAGGAAAATCCTTTTTAAAGAAGTGACATTTAAGCAGAAGTATGGAGGAGAGGGCAGGAAGATGGAGATGGCAAAGGGGATTGCAAAAGTACGAAAGTTGTGAGGTGACATGGCATTCGGCACATCAGAGGAATAGTGAAGACAGTGTAGCTGGAGTGTCCTGAGGGAAGGGAGAGAATGACCTGAGATTAGAGAAGCTACAGGGGCCAGATTCTACTCTGAGTGAGATGGAAAGTACTATCATGTACTATCATGTACTCAGAGAGTACTATCCTGACAGTACTCATCAGAGAAGGATCTGATTTAGCTTTTCAAAGAATCACTCTGGCTGTGTGCAGAGTGCTGCATGAAGGCAAGCATGGAAGAGGGAAATGAGAAAGAAGATTCTAAGGGGAATCCGGGTGAAGAGCTGATGTTTGGACTTGGGTGGGAGCGGTGGAAGTAGTATATACACAGACCTATACATAGACATATATTTCAATAATTTTACATGAATGGGACCATGTATATGCTGAATGTGTTCTTTAAACTTTTCTTGTTGGGCAGCCCCGGTGGCGCAGTGGTTTAGCGCCGCCTGCAGCCGGGGTGTGATCCTGGAGACCTGGGATCGAGTCCCACATCGGGCTCCCTGCATGGAGCCTGCTTCTCCCTCTGCCTGTGTCTCGGCCTCTCTCTCGCTCTCTCTGAATGAATAAATAAATCTTAAGAAAAAATTTAAACTTTTCTTGTATACTTATTTTTCTTTTATTTTCCCATTCCCTAGTCCTCCATCCCACACTCCACACTCCTCCCTTCCAGTAACCAATGTAAGAAGCCAGCCATTTATGCAACGTTTCACATTTCTCTCCATTTCAGAAATCATCCATGGAGGACTGTTGTTTAATGTCTTGCTTTATGAAAACTGAATTATATTATCTTACTTGCTGCGTGAATTGCTACTACTTTTGCTTACTTGTCTATTTGGTTAGTTGTCTTTTTCTTACTTGGTAGGCACATTGTAAGTATTGACTCTTTTTTGTGTTCTGTTTTCCTTTATCATATGAATTCCATAACCCTGACCTCCAAGCTCCTATGTGATCACTTCCTCTCTAGAATGACCTAGAACCCTAGATGGTAGAGGCTTCCTGGGGCTACTCATCTCTGGTTAGTCTCACGGTCCCTTCTTTGTCTTCTCAGCATTCCCATCACTGAGTAAACCAATTCCCTGCTTTAAATTTCCTATATTTTCTTGGTTCAGCCCTGATAACTCTTCAATAGTATTTATCCTTGTGCCTCAATCAGAGGAAAAGCTAAAATATTTTTTTAAGCAATGATTATCATGGACGGCCTCCCACACTTCAGCAAATTAGTGGGAACTATTTGTTCTTACTTATTCAACACCACATGCAACATAATCAGCCAAACAGTGTTGACTGAGTATCACTTAATCACCACCTCCCAAAATACAGTGTCAAGTTTCCCCATCACCACAATGCTGCTACCATCCTCTTAGGGGCCAAAAGGCAGACCACCCCAGGATGGACAGCTACTTTGAGTTAAAAAGTAATCAAAACTTAGAAGATTCAGGAAAAGTTCATCTCCCCCACAACTGACTAAAAATACTTTAGATAGACACCCTGCTCCAGGAAGAGAGCTATCATCAGAGCTAACTACAGTACACTACAAACTAGATACCATAGACAGGAAAGAACATAGCAGGGCCTGTTTGATCAAAGTCCTTTCTGTCCCACTGTTTCTGAGTGGTAAACAACAGTTTACCAAACATCAATCCTCTTATGTCTTCCTGAGAACTGCATTCCTTCCCTTTGAAGTACCAGATCCCTATCTCTTTTTTCTTAGTTCAGAATGACTTATATATACCTCCCTTGGTTTGACTATCTTTGGTATATTTCTGAGTGTGTGGATTCTCCATAGGTAGGAAATTAAGTTTTATTTTCTTGTATTAATCTCTCTCACGTCAATTTGATTTTAGCCCACCTAGAATTACCTACTAGGGAACAGAAAATTCTTGCTCCCTAACACCTCATTAATAGATTCTGTAGTTTCCAGATTTAGTTCAAAATTTCTCTGTCCTTCATTCAATTCAGAAACAATTCAATTCAGAAACATTTTTTCATCTAGGACTCTACTGAACGTATTGGTTATTAAGATTTTTTTCTCTTTTGGCCTCCATGCTTTCTACCACCCAAACACAACTGTCAACATTTATTAAGTGACTGAGCAAGTATCTATTGAGAGTCCAATATCTGCCAAGCACTATGCAAAGCACAAGCCAGGTCCACCAAGAGATAGTCCTTCTGGGATCTCAGCAATTTGGCAATTATAATGTAATGTGATAAAGGATATTTTGAGATGACTGATGTCTCATTCATAAAGCAAAAATGGCAGAATTTTGAGATGACTCCCTAGATCCCCTACCCTCGGTCTACACACACAGTATGATCCCCTCCCACTTAAGTATGGGCAGAATTTGTGAATATGATGGGAAAGTCACTTCCATGATTATGTAATGTTATATAAGCTCCTATTTTAGCAGATTTCCTGCTGGCCCTGAAGTGCCAAACTACCATGTTGTAGAGAGGGCCATGTAGTAAGGACCTGAGTTGAGAGTAGGTCCCAGCCTACAGCTATGAAAGAAATAGGAACCTCAGTTCTACAGCTGCAAGGAAACAAATTCTTCCAACAAGCTAAGGAAGCCTGGAAGCCTAATTTTCCCTGGTCAAGTCTCCAGATGAAGACACAGCTGGCCAACATCCTGATCTTAGCCTTAGTTCCTGAGCAGAGTGTCCAGGATACCTAAGGCACGAAAACTGTGAGAAAAGAAATGTTGTTTTAAGCTGCTACATTTGTGGTGATTTGTTACAAAGCACTACATAAAGAAAACAAACTTCACAGGGGTAAGAGGAGGATATTAGTAGTACACACAGGAAAAGACCTAACCAGTCTATGGTGAGGGATGGCTTTTTAAGAAAGACCTAAAACTGAGATCTGAAGACTGCAGGAGTTAGTTTAAGCAAACAGGAGGGGAATGGGGAGAGGAAGGATAGAGAGGTATTCCAGATAGAGAATCCAGGAAATGTGGTGGGGTAGAGGGAGAGACAGAGGGAAAGAGGGAGAAAGAGGAACACAGTCCATAAACTCTTCTTTAAATCTCTGGTAGTTTGCTAATTACCGTGACTCTAAACCATACTTAGAACATTCTTTAGGATCTTCACACTAGGTTTCTACTCTGCCCAACCACTCCCATCCCATTCTATTGTTTAGCCAAAAACCTTCACTGGTGCTAGGAAAGATCTGTGCATTTATTTTGCAACTCCTATCCCAGAAATTCTGCCATATTAAATATCCTAGGTCCAGAGAACAGTTTCTTTGACTCAACAACAGGTCTGCCTCATGTGTTTCACATAACAAGTGCTTTATCATCTCCAGGATGCTATCATATACTACTTCCTTAGTCTCTACCCAAGACCCCATGCCTCACTCCCAACAACAGTGCACTTTGTAATACCCGTGTGCACCTCTGTTCATAGTATCCCTGGCTACGTAGTCTCTTCTTCGACTTTTCCAAGGTTAGGGCCATGTCTGGTTGATGTTTTGTCTTGTTTTCACTTGTTATCATATCATAACTGCTGCCTGGCTGCTTTACTTTCTTGTGAGCAAGGCTTAATGACATCTGAGCTATTCAAAGAAGAATGAAAGCTCTCACCCAGAGCCCCCAGACCACTCTTCAGATCTTCCTTTTTATGGGGTATTTTTATGGTTTTGAGATATGGACAATGGGCTAGGAATTCATTTTTTTTTTGTTATTAGTCAAGTGTAAGTATAGCTAAGCTTTTCTGAGTGTATATTACATACCCACCATTGTGTAAAATATTTTCCATGGATTACCTTGTCCCGTGCTCACAGCAGACCTACAGATATGCGTAGTAATATTTTCCTCATTATACAGACAGGGTAACTAAAGTCTGGTAGGTAGCAAAGCAGGGATGCCAGCTTCAGCACACTGTTTGTCTAGAGCCCAGGTTTTCAACCACTATTCCATGATGTTTCTTCAGTCTGAACCCAATCATTTCCCACTCCCTGAGGTTCTCCATGATCACAGAGGCAACCAAATAATGCTGGGCCTAGGAAGCTGTCCCTTCTCCAGAGGGTTTTATATTCTGGCACAGAGCTGGGAACTGAATTGAGACTGCTTGGATTTTTCCACAGTTCTGCCATTGATCAACTTTGTGATCTTAATCCCTTAGCCTCAGTTACTTCATCTCTAAAATGGGGTCCATAATAGCCATTTCACAGGGTAGCCATAAGAATTCAATAAGATGATGCAAATAAAGTGTTTATTCCCAGAACTGGCAGCTTGTAAGCACTCAGGAAAAATGTGATTACTATTATTCTGGTCCTCAAGGGAAGTAAAGCAGATACAAATACTTCAATTAATGCACTTCCTATAGTTAAAAAAACAAAATTCCTCAAATCAAGCCTTCTTTCTTTCTTTCTTTCTTTCTTTCTTTCTTTCTTTCTTTCTTTCTTTCTTTCTTTCTTTCTTTCTTTCTTTCTCCCTTCCTTCCTTCCTTCCTTCCTTCCTTCTTTCTTTTTTAATTTATGTATTCATGAGAGACAGAGAGGAAGACAGAGGCAGAGACACAGGCAGAGGCAGAAGCAGACTCCACGCAGGAAGCCCGACGCAGGACTCGATCCCAGGTCTCCAGGATCACACCCTGGGCTGAAGGCAGATGCTCAACCGCTGAGCCACCCAGGGATCCCCCTAAGCATTTATTTCTATGCATTAAGATGTTAAATATCACATATGGTGAAAATGGAAATATTCCTTTGAAACACTATCTTAACATTATTTAAATTATTAATAATAGACAGAGGGAAGGCAGAGTATAAATGAGTATCATTATGTTTGTGATTTTGAATGGTGAACATTAAATTACATTGTTGTAAACTATGAAATATTTCAGTTGATTCCCAAATATCCAATAACTTTTCAATAAGGTAAAGAGGATGGTGTTCAAGAGAGAGGCTCAAAAAGCAGCTGCAAACCCAATATATCAGAGAGGAACAGTATATTCAGGACAGGAGGTGGGACTGGCTCTTTCACTATTTTCACTGTAGCTAATGAAAGGTAAACCCCAAAATGTTCAGAGCTCTAGGACTTTTCCGATAAACACTGGAAATGGTGAGTATGATTCATGTCCAAGATTGATTTACTGAAAAATACAGATGTGGAGAGAAAATTTCAGCATTTTAATCTTTGCTAAATATGGTCTCCTTGAAATATAGTGGGGAAGGTCTCAACTGCAAGCCAAGAGATGTGGGCTCCAGTGCTGGCTCCTCCTTAACTAGCTGTGTGGCCTTGGCAAGCTGCACCATCTCACTAGGCTTAGCATCCTTATCTTTAAAAAAGAGAAGATAAGGAGCCCTGACTGCTGGACCCGACACACTCCCTCTAGCTTGAATATTCAGTGGAATAAAGGACTTAGTATCTTTATTTATTTTTGCTGTTTCTTATTTTTAAAGTGGATGATCACCTTTGAAAGCATACATCTTAAATAAAATATGGATTTGAGGCACCTTAGAAAGGCATCTTGATGGCCACTGGCTGGAAGAAAATAGATTGTAACCAGCAGCTGGAGTCAATACAAAATTAAATGAAACAGCGAGAGTATTCAAATATTTTCCTAGGCATGGAAATAGACCTTTCAGAATTATCATTTTCAAAATCATAACTATTTCAAAAGGTACATGGTTAGTAACCATGTAAAAAATAAGGTACAGCATGTTATAAATAAAACATGTTTTACATGGAAACCTCAATTATAGAAAGTAAAGGCTACTTATGAATTATTTTCAGACATTCAAGTTAAATTATGAATGATAACAGCCCAAATTTCCAATTAACTTATGTTTCAAAATAGTATACCATTTTTAAAATAAGGTTCAATATAATCATACTTCTGTAATTCCTCTAGATATTCTTGCTTCAGAGAGCTGTGCAAGCCCAGACAAACAGACTAACCCTTCATACCCCAGTTTCACACATGAAATGGGAATATTAACAGCAATGCTGTACACAGTCCCTCAAACCTTCACAGAAGAGTAATATGTTCCACTAAGCGAGACTGGTAGCTGGCATTGGAAGTACTTGTCAATGGTCTAGTGGAAAGTCTTTTCAAAACTGATAAAATAGCATTTCCCTTGGCAACTCATGGGAATTTTACTGGTATCCTACAAAATCTCTGACTCCTGGTTTATGAATCAAATTTTTATTTTCTGTTGCTGTTGACAGTGTTATGTCTTTTGTTTTACTTTTGTTTTGGTCTTCCTTCTCCCAGAAACTATGATTTATGAGCAGATGTGTTAGTTTGCAAGCATATCTTGAAGCTATAACTTTCTTACCACTTTCTTTCTGTCAGAAGATGATCTAATCCTTGAGTCAAACTGTATTACAAACACCTAATCTTATTCTGGTCCTGATGAAATCAAACACTTCGGAAATATGTCTCAAGTCCTTAGATCTGTCCTCTCTGCATTCCTCAAGATACATAATCTAAATTGCCAACAAACTTCTACCAAGAGAGTTGGTAAACAAGAGTAGAAAGGTAGTCAACAAGTGAGAGGGTAAGCTAATCAAAGAGATTCTACACAAGGAGAACACACAGACACAAGCACATGCATATATACACATGGATACTTACCAAATGTTTTCACCAAATGCCACATTTAGGAAATATCAGGAAATTATATATACATTATATCCATGGTACATATGGGATTACTATTCTGCAGTTACCCTCAGTAAATGGTAATTGTGTGTCTTCTAGGTGGTCTTGACAAAACTGATCTCTCAATTGAAGGAGCTGTCTTCCAACATGGGTGATCTGCTCCTTTGGAGCTTTTACTTTGGTTGCTCTGGGAAGTTTAATAGTCATTTAGTCAACCCTCAAGTACTCACTGAGGAAGCTCTAACTAAACATTGTGATTTGAGTGCTGAGATTAGTGAGATATTGCTCCAGGGAAATTGATGTTTTGAGTGTTTCTAGGGCAACAGTTCATCTCTCCCAGCAGCAAGTCTGTTGATAATAAAGGGATGGGAATATTGAAACCCTTTTAAATTAAAGAAACACCATATTTGAAGATTAAAGTCAATGGAGAGATGCAAGCAAACATACACTAATGATACAAAGAAATACGCTGTTTAAGTAATGACATAGTTACTGAGAACAGAAATTGAGAAAAATTCACTTGATTAAATGTTTAGGTAATTTTGGTTTGGCTTTGCCCGTTACTTTCTGAGGTTTTTCGATAGAGTTTCATTATTGATCTGCCTATAGCTACCTAGGCTAGCTCTGTTGCTAGTCCTGATAGCATCAGAGAGGAGTCTAGGGGCAGAGCTGTAAAATACTTAAGCAAATCCATAGAACAAAGGCAACTATTTCTTTGCCTTTCTTTTTTGTTTCCTATCATTCCACCATTCTTCTTAGAATTACCTTTGCTCTCTATTATTTAATCTCCATTATTGATAAGCCTAGAAAACAGACGTTCTTCTTTAAAAGAATATTCTCAATTATAGTATTTTCTCTTTTGAAGTCTGCAAAGACTCAGATCAGGAACTAGCAATCTCTTAGAAATGAGTGTCCTTTTTCTACTTTTTCCTCATATTCCTGGTGAGCAGAGGGTTGAGAAGTGGAAGACACAAGTAGTTTTGATGTTTTATATCTACCTTAACGGGAGAATGAAGGAAGTCTTTCCATCTTCAGGATCCTGTTGCTTAATGCTAATATGAGTAGAGAGGATCAAATTGTTACCAACATATAATATTTCATTAATTGATGATACTTCAGAGAGAAGCATAACTTCAAAAAGCTTTACAGAATAAAGAGGGATGCTACAGAAGGAAATCTGGGAAGAAAATTAAAGGCAACAAAATCACACAATCTATCAGCCACCAGATTAGTAATCTCCCTGGATGGGTAGTTTGTTTGTTTACTGCTTGTTTTGGTGGGAAGGGTTTAGAATACAGAGATTATAGTTTTAAATGCCCAAGATACTCAATTCAAGTAAAAAGGATAAGCTCATTTTACACTTGTCCTTGAGCCTTCAAAGATAAGAAAGTTCCAGGAAGTTTGTATCCAGGAGAAAATATAGGTTCAAAGGTTTCATGGTAGGGAGAGTACTTGGTAGTTTAGTATGCCAGCTTACCCTACCTTCTTTTTAACAAATTTACATTGTAGGTACATCATGATCTCCTTCTAACATCCACCAAGAGGCAAAAGCTTTTTTTTTTTCCACCAAAGTAGCTACAGATACAGAGGTGCTTTATTTTAATAGGGTAATTTGAAAAACAGTTCCCTAAAGAATCAGAGTTTAATCTTATATACATAGAAAAAGTGAATGGAAATTTCCAAACAGTACATTGTGTGACTAGTGACCTCTGTAAGATGTATATGTTTGTTTTTCCTTTTTAAAACAAATGTGTTATTTTAATATCTACTCACTAATGAGACCTGTCAATGATTCCAATTGACAAATAGCCAATGCAGAAGGATTAGAAAGAGCATGGATTAATAATTTCCTAGGAGGCAGAAAGGAAAATTATCATGCATGGTGTGGTTAAAAGCAACCCTTCTAGAGCCTTAAGTTCTTGGGAAAGGGAGAGTCCCCAGGGCTTTACAAAATAAAATTTAAAAAATCAAAACCCTCTACTTGCTTTACCTATCTGAGTACCTAGATCTCTTAAAGCCAAGGAAAGAGAAATATCATTTTCTAAGTTTTCTCTGATCCAATCACTCTCTTTAGAACCTCATTTCTTCTTCATTGTACTAGAGCATTGCCATTATGCTTCTCCTGTATTTGAGCAAATGAGAACAGATGAGAGAGGACTAGGCAAATTAAAAATATCAGTCTATCTATCTATCTATTTATGTATTTTTACTTAACTTCAATTTGCCAATATATACTACATCATTAGTTTCAGATGTAGTTTTTAATAATTCACAGTTGCATATAACTCCCAGTGCTCATATAAGCCCTTTTTTAAAAAAGATAACAACTCAGTAAAGATTATTGGATTATGTTATTTGGTAAATCTATTTCTGGGCTATTCCTAAAAAGAAAAGATCACACCCAAGGACCACGTTAGAATAAATTTATTTGAAAGCACTCCTTATCAGCTGCCAATTAAAAAAATTCTCAAGCAGCAATGAATTTAATCAACATAGATCTTCTTAGTCCCAGGCCTGAGATGCTGAAAGGAATGAATAAAGTTAAGAAGCTTTTACTTGTAACTTTTCATTCTGGCAGATTAAACAACTAAGTCTCTTTTTCCTAAATTATTAATATTTCCAGGTAAGGTGGGATTATTCAGAGGTTATTTTCAATATAATTCCCAAACTCTGGCACAGGATTAGCAACATCCTTCTAATTCTTTTAATTTAAAGAATGGTGGGAAGGAGGGGGGAATAAAATCATTTAGCACTGTAAATAGTCTAGCTGATAAAGAGCTTTTGTTCTTTTTACTTTGTCTTATTATTTAATTATGTATAATTAACATAAAATGTTTACACGTAAAACCATCAATGTGATTCATCATATCAGCAAGAGAAAAACCAAGAACCATATGATCCTCTCGTTAGATGCAGAGAAAGCATTTGACAAAATACAGCATCCATTCCTGATCAAAACTCTTCAGAGTGTAGGGATAGAGGGAACTTTCCTCGACATCTTAAAAGCCATCTACGAAAAGCCCACAGCAAATATCATTCTCAATGGGGAAGCACTGGGAGCCTTTCCCCTAAGATCAGGAACAAGACAGGGATGTCCACTCTCACCACTGCTATTCAACATAGTATTGGAAGTCCTAGCCTCAGCAATCAGACAACAAAAAGACATTAAAGGCATTCAAATTGGCAAAGAAGAAGTCAAACTCTCCCTCTTCGCTGATGACATGATACTCTACACAGAAAACCCAAAAGCCTCCACCACAAGATTGCTAGAACTCATACAGCAATTTGGTAGCGTGGCAGGATACAAAATCAATGCCCAGAAATCAATGGCATTTCTATACACTAACAATGAGACTGAAGAAAGAGAAATTAAGGAGTCAATCCCATTTACAATTGCACCCAAAAGCATAAGATACCTAGGAATAAACCTAACCAAAGAGGTAAAGGATCTATACCCTAAAAACTATAGAACACTTCTGAAAGAAATTGAGGAAGACACAAAGAGATGGAGAAATATTCCATGCTCATGGATTGGCAGAATTAATATTGTGAAAATGTCAATGTTACCCAGGGCAATTACATGTTTAATGCAATCCCTATCAAAATACCATGGACTTTCTTCAGAGAGTTAGAACAAACTATTTTAAGATTTGTGTGGAATCAGAAAAGACCCCGAATAGCCAGGGGAATTTTAAAAAAGAAAACCATATCTGGGGGCATCACAATGCCAGATTTCAGGTTGTACTACAAAGCTGTGGTCATCAAGACAGTGTGGTACTGGCACAAAAACAGACACATAGATCAATGGAACAGAATAGAGAACCCAGAAGTGGACCCTGAACTTTATGGTCAACTAATATTCGATAAAGGAGGAAAGAGGGCAGCCCCGGTGGCCCAGCGGTTTAGCACCACCTGTGGCCTACGGCGTGATCCTGGAGACCCGGGATCGAGTCCCGTGTTGGGCTCCCTGTATGGTGCCTGCTCCTCCCTCTGCCTGTGTCTCTGCCCCTCTCTCTCTCTGTCTCTATGAATAAATAAATAAAATCTTTTTAAAAAAAAGGAGGAAAGACTATCCATTGGAAGAAAGACAGTCTCTTCAATAAATGGTGCTGGGAAAATTGGACATCCACATGCAGAAGAATGAAACTAGACCACTCTCTTTCACCATACACAAAGATAAACTCAAAATGGATGAAAGATCTAAATGTGAGACAAGATTCCATCAAAATCCTAGAGGAGAACACAGGCAACACCCTTTTTGAACTCGGCCACAGTAACTTCTTGCAAGATACATCCATGAAGACAAAAGAAACAAAAGCAAAAATGAACTATTGGGACTTCATCAAGATAAGAAGCTTTTGCACAGCAAAGGATACAGTCAACAAAACTAAAAGACAACCTACAGAATGGGAGAAGATATTTGCAAATGACGTATCAGATAAAGGGCTAGTTTCCAAAATCTATAAAGAACTTATTAAACTCAACAACAAATAAACAAATAATCCAATCATGAAATGGGCAAAAATACATGAACAGAAATCTCACAGAGGAAGACATAGACATGGCCAACATGCACATGAGAAAATGCTCTGCATCACTTGCCATCAGGGAAATACAAATCAAAACCACAATGAGATCCCACCTCACACCAGTGAGAATGGGGAAAATTAACAAGGCAGGAAACCACAAATGTTGGAGAGGATGCGGAGGAAAGGGAACCCTCTTACACTGTTGGTGGGAATGTGAACTGGTGCAGACACTCTGGAAAACTGTGTGGAGGTTCTTCAAAGAGTTAAAAATAGACCTGCCCTATGACTCAGTAATTGCACTGTTGGGGATTTACCCCAAAGATTCAGATGCAATGAAACGCCGGGACACCTGCACCCCGATGTTTCTAGCAGCAACGTCCACAATAGCCAAACTGTGGAAGGAGCCTCAGTGTCCATCGAAAGATGAATGGATAAATATGTGGTTTATGTATACAATGGAATATTCCTCAGCCATTAGAAACGACAAATACCCACCATTTGCTTCAAGGTGGATAGAACTGGATGGTATTATGCTGAGTGAAGTAAGTCAATCGGAAAAGGACAAACATTATATGGTCTCATTCATTTGGGGAATATAAATAATAGTGAAAGGGAATATAAGGGAAGGGAGAAGAAATGTGTGGGAAATATCAGAAAGGAGGACAGAACATAAAGACTCCTAACTCTGGGAAATGAACTAGGGGTGGTGGGAGGGGAGGAGGGCGGGGGGTGGGGGTGAATGGGTGACGGGCACTGAGGGGGACACTTGACGGGATGAGAACTGGGTGTTATTCTGTATATTGGTAAATTGAACACCAATAATAAATTAATGTATTGAAAAAATAAAAAATAAAAAAATAAAATGTTTACATAGCAAAATTGCATACAAATGTATAATATTATCTAAGACCTGGAACAAATTTTCATAACTGATACTCTATACAGAAATGTATGTTCGAAAAATTCATTCGAACTTTAAGGGAAAATAAATAATTATTTTAAGTACAATTTTTTCGCCCTCACATCTTAAAACTACCCCCAAATTGCTTCCAGTATCATGTAAAATAAAGACAGAATTCAATAAAAGTATTTTTTTTTTGGGGGGGAAACCAACTAGGGGTGGTGGAAGGTGAGGTGGGCGGAGGGTAGGGGTGACTGGGTGACGGGCACTAAGGGGCGCACTTGATGGGATGAGCACTGGGTGGTATTCTATATGTTAGCAAATTGAACACCAATAAAAATAAATTTATAAGAAAACGATAAAAAGCTTTTGTAGGGATATTTGTTTTGGTGAAATAAATTGGCACTGATGCATAGAAACTGATTTGAGGGAAAAGGGATACCAAAGAAGACACAATGCAAGAATATAAATTAAAAAGTAATATAAGGAAAAGGTTTCATGACTGGCAGTAAATCATTAATTCATGGCCATTTATTGATACTATACTTCCAACAACATGCTACAAGTAATACTAAAATCTTTATTTTTAGAGACACATTTATTTATCTCAAAGGCTTAAGGAACTATTCATTCCATTTAATACACTTTTCCAATATATTTGGTGTAAGATTCTAAATAGAGCAAATATAGTAGAATTTTCCCATTCTTATCCCTATTATGTTTTTATTTTTTTCTAGAGGTATTTGGAGGATCATAAGACAGAATATTTGAGGTTCCATGTCCACATTAGATAACTGATTTGACAAACCCTTAAGTTGTGAAGATCATTTTAAGGTTTGTATATATTCATCCTTGGCCAATATGCTGGAGTGGACTTATTATGCATTGTAAGAATTAATTATTAAACTTCAAGAGGTTTTCAAGCCAATTGACATCCCAGGGGTAGTCTGAAACTGGCCCCATGTAGGAGTATTTACATCATGTTAATTGTCAAATGCTATGAATCAGGACTTCTCTAACCCCATCTCCAGAGCTAGTTAATAAATATTTACCAGTAAGTATAAGTACACCGTTGGTCAGAGCTATTCTTTGACTTTTTCATAATATGCCAAGGAAAATAAAGCCTATTATATAATACAACTTTGACCAAAATGCCTTCTAAAATATGTTATGTTTATTTTTTGTATTAATAAATTCAAAATTTAAGGAATTGGTACTACTAAACTTAAAAAATATGGGCCAGTCAAATCACATTAGATTTGGCTTCTCTGTTTTTATTTTAAAGTTGGAAATGATGTCCTTCAAAGATATATATTCATTTTACTCAGACACAGTAAGTTAGTGAATTTCTCCATTCACTCTAGTCTCTTCCTGCTGTCCCACCTGTTCTGAGGAGTTAACTCTGCTGATACAGCAATTTGACATCTGAAGAACACATTATTTTATAAGTAACTATATAAATGAAATATGTATATTTACATAGTCATTTGACATTACTCTGCTGAAGTAAGACAAAAAATCAGAAGGCAATGCTCAAATCAATAGAAATTAGAATAAACACCAATTAAAATGCAAAAAGACCTTAGGGGGAGACAGCTTCCCAGGCCCAACATTATTGGGTAACTGTGCCGGCCAGGGAGGACTTCCAAGACAGAGGAAGGACCAGGTTGAGACCTAAAGCAACACCATGCTTTACTAAATAAGACCTGAACTCTTGGCAGTTTCTAATAGGCAACCAACACATATTAATACTGTTTGTACATCAACTTATTACAGTGTTCTCCATCTAAATTGTCATAGGAAAAATAAAGTTGTTTCATTCATTTTGGCTTCAGTTTCACATCTGGGCAAAGCACAATGCTGGTAAATACAGCTCTTTATTTTCCTGGTGAAAAATGGACCCTGGGTCTCTGCATAGGAAGTATTTAGCGCCTTTGTGGCAGTGTTCAGTTTAGCCAGACTGCAAATAAGAGAGTCATCTGTGTTTAAACATGGAAAGGGTTCACAGTAAGGGAAGAGATCTTAAACTTTTCTCTTTTCCTGGGTGTGGCTCTTGCTTAGTATCCCTGAGGAAATGAGCTGTTAAGGGATGTGCTGCTCTGTGCATCACAGCTCTGAAAGGAGATACCTTCAAACCACCAAAGTAAACCCTCCTTTGTGGATAATTTAGTAGGTTGATTAGAGCACATTTCATCACTGACCAACAGAACAGAAACAACTACGAAAGCTGAAGGCTCATTCCAGAAACATCTCTGACCAAAGTTTTCTTGAGCTTTAACTTCATGGTTTTATATTTAATCATTTCAGCATTTTGCTAGTTAAACAATTCTGATATGAAATGTGAATCCCAGAAAGCGCAGTTTCATTCCACATAGCTGGAAAATTGGTAACACATTTTTCTCTGCCACTTGTTATCGATTCGAAAAGATCATCCCAAATCCCCACTATTTATTCTGTTCATTAAATTGTCTTATCCCATGGTTTTTCCAGAAACTTTAACCACAGTTCTAATATCTCTTTGTAAATGTTGTCTCATTTGAAATAACTGCTTTAAACAAATATTCTAAACTCACTACCAAATTTATGGCAGCAGATTCAGACTCGAGCCCTCCAGATCACTTGTCTACAATCCATACGACACATAAGAACAAAGTCTTCCAGGGGCAGCTTGGTGGCTCAATGGCTCAGGTCATGATCCAGGGTCCTGGGATTGAGTCCCACATTGGGCTCCCCATAGGGAGCCTGCTTCTCCCTCTGCCTATGTCTCTCCCTCTCTATCTCTCATGAATAAATAAATAGAATCTTAAAAAGGAAAAAGAACAGACTTCTAGTTCAGGCAGGGCAAGCCCTCCAGATCGCTGAACTGTTACCTCTTTGATTCACATCATCACCATTACTTACAGATTTTCTCTAAATTTGTATTAAAGAAATCAAATATCTTTGTAAAACTGTATAATGTAGACATTATAACAGTATTAATTTTCTTTATTAAAATCCTACTTCAGTGACTTTAACTCTGAAAAGTAAAATGACAATGTTTTTTCTTAGAACATACCAGATATCAGAGATATTGATGTTTCCGTGCAACAGTGATATTCATGAACTTGATCAATGTGTCATCATTTAAGAATCCATAAGAATAGGGATCCCTGGGTGGCGCAGTGGTTTGGTGGCTGCCTTTGGCCCAGGGCGCGATCCTGGAGACCCGGGATCGAATCCCACATCGAGCTCCTGGTGCATGGAGCATGCTTCTCCCTCTGCCTGTGTCTCTGCCTCTCTCTCTCTCTGTAACTATCATAAATAAATAAAAATTTAAAAAATTAAAAAAAAAAGAATCCATAAGAATAGGATATAAGCTGGTTGGTGTGGATCTGGCTGTGTCCACCACTTTTTCTTGTCTGGGAGGGCAACTGGGCAAATGCTGAATTCTCTCTACAGTGAACAGCAGGTGACCAGGAAGGACAGAAATGCAAGGGTTCCCTGACCATGTCCCATTGATTCTGAATAATTTGAGGCCACGTATTATAACACTAGAACTTCAGAGTTTCAAAGTATGAGGTGGTCTAGTCCAGACTGAATCCTAATCAAGTAAATCTCTGAATGCGCCAAGCAGAACCACCCCTTTCTGTCCTTTTTCCCAGGGATGGAAGAACTGGTGGTGGTCTTGGAAAGCACTCCAGCTCCAGCTTTAGCTCTAGTCCTAGACTCTAGGTCTATCCCTCTTATCTACGGAACCATTTTTAAACTGCTAGGAAACTCTAGGTAGACCATATATCTATATGAACTGCATATTTATATAATCACTCTCTGGATGTGTTTGGATTCTTCACTATGAAAAAGGCATTGCAAATCTCACATAGTTATCTGATTCCAGGTTTGTTCCCTGTTAGATTCCAGGAGTTTTATTAAGCAAAGGAAGAAGCCCTTCACAGTTGATCTTACCTTCACATGCTGGCATATAGTTCTAGGTATCAATATATCCCCACAGACCTAAACAACAGTTAAGTCCAGCAGAATATTATATGACACACAGTCTTTCTTCATGTTGGCAGCAATAGTTTGGATACTGAGAATACGGTTGTGGGTTTTTTCCTCCTGTTGTGTTACATATTTTATCAGTAATCTGAAAATCACTATATTAACACATTTGAACTGCTTAATCAATGCTAGTAAGTTGGCACTGTCAATTTTTCCCTCACTATTTATACTTAATATTCCTCTTGGGTGTGTTTTTGAACGGAACAAAGAAGGATAATTCTTCCTGTTTTTCTATTTTCCTTTTCCATCTCCCTGTCCTTTGGCTGCTATTTTACAAAACACCCTAATTTATAAAAGAATGGTCTCTTACAAGAGATGAAGTACAAGAATTTTAAACCCCTTAATTGCACTGTGTGTTTCAAATCTTAAAACTGAATTCTAATTTAGTGCCTCAATATTCTAAATCAACATTCCAGGAAATTTTTTAATCTTGCAATGATGCAAAGTATCAAGTTGAAAATCAACCACAAGAAGACATAATATTTCCACACAATCTAGGGTTTGTTTTTTTGGGGTGTTCAGGTGCCTACAAGAACACTAGGGAAAGAATGTAGGCCATTTTCAGGTCACTTCAGCTTTCACTGTGCAAGATACAATCAATTCAAAAGAATTCTTTTTTTAAAAAAAATTTCTAGCCTAGATTTTCATTTAGTGAGATATAGCATGTATATAAACACATCAGTTTATGTCTAATTTTCCCCAAATTTATGACTTTATACTTTTAACTTATGGGCTAAAAGTGGAAAAAGATTCACATTGTTTATATTTGCTTTTTGCCTGATTAATGGCAGTTATATCAGAAGGCCTTGGCCAACACTTGGGGAAAGCAGCCAAGTACACACAGATAAGCCAAAAGTCACTAAAGATGAGCAAGTCACAATGCACCATCTGTGGTGGCACCAGATACCTGCATAAAATAATTCCTCAAAATAAGAGAAAATTCACTTAAGAGAAATGCAGCTTGTTTTAATTAACTTTCCTCCAGTAATTGATATCTTTTTAGGAAATACCATAAATATCCTGCTGGATATTTATGATTGTTTGGGCAGCTTTTCTCATGAGGGCCATAAGTAACAGGGAGACACAGTTTTGGTTTCCTCTGTCCCACACAAAGACAACTTGGGACTCTTAAATAATGCCTTGCTTTCAAATTAATACAAAATGTTATTATTTTAACCCAGTAATCAATTAAGCTATTTTTAAGAAATAATATATTTTTTACAATAACCAGGCTTTAGTTGAATAAGCTGAGCTGTAGAAGTGTGGCTATACCTCCAATAACACTTGAATGAATTTAACCTAATGGAGTTACAACTTAATACAAATAGATGAGGGATATCTGGGTGGCTCAGTAGTTGAGTGTCTGACTTTGGATCAGGTAATGATCCTGGGGTCCTAGGATGGAGTTCTGCATCAGGTTCCCCATAGGGAGCCTGCTTCTCCCTCTGCCTATGTCTCTGCCTCTTTCTATGAATCTCTCATGAATAAATAGATAAAATATTTTTAAAAAATACAGATAGATGAGTTTGCATCAGAGCACATGGAAAAATATTTTCTGCCACTTTTATGTAGTTTGTTTTAAAATATGTTAACTCAGTCTTTGGAATTTTAAAGACATTTTTATATCTTCTATAATATAATCATTTATATGTGTACTAATACAACCATCACATTTGCACATACTAGACTCTTCCTAAGCTAGGGTTATGAATTAAAATTATTGTGTTTAACCACATTAGTTGAGACAGCTCTACTTTCAGCACTTGAGCCAATGGATCAGGAATGGCCACACAACAGAGGCAATGATTTAGGTTCAACACCTCACTGACCTTGACTTACAAGTATCTCTGACTTTATTGCCCCTCCGGTTCCATTGTCTTGTTTAGTTCCAACCTTCATTAATTCTAAAATGGTCCATGACAGTAACCTCCTCTCTAGCCTCTGGGCCTCCAAACTACCCTACACTCCATAGGAATGTGGCCATTTGACACCTGTCCTTACAGCTTTGGAAACTGTTCAAATGTCAATAGCCCTTAAAGTTCAAACTTTAATAAGTCAACAATTTTCTGTTAAGCAAATCAATGGATAAACCAACCTCTTCACAATTTGTCTCTAACCTATCTCTTTGGCCTTATGTCTAACTATCCATATGCGCTCCCAAATATCCTAAACTGTAGTTTTCATCACAATGGCAAATTATAGACTATGTAATCAGGCTCCCTGGGTTCTAATCTCAATAGTACTACCTTCAAGATGTGTTAGCGTGAGACCAAATACTTAATTTTTTGAAATTTCAGTTTTCCCATCTGTACAATTGGGATCAAAAGGTTGTTGTTAATTAAATGACACACACTAATATTAAATAAAGAGTAGCACAGAACATGAATACTCCTAACTCTGGGAAATGAACTAGGGGTGGTGGAGGGGGATGAGGACGGGGGGTGGGGGTGAGTGGGTGGCGGGCACTGAGGGGGGCACTTGATGGGATGAGCACTGGGTGTTACTCTGTATGTTGGCAAATTGAACACCAATAAAAAATAAATTTATTATTAAATAAATAAATAAATAAACAAATAAATAGCAGCTAGTAATAATCACAGCAAACAAACACTTAATCCATGCCTTTACCCAAAGCTTTCTGGCTGATGTGTCCTCCCATCTGGTATCCTTTTCTCAATGAACTCCTATATGTCCCTCAAAGATTAGTTCAAATGGCACCTGCCTTTGAAAGCCTTCCCTTACCATTTCACTTGGGAAAAGGTAGCTTTCCCCACTACAATACACTTACAGCATTTTGTGAATATTGTATATTACAACCTGCATCTTCATAAATCTACATATATGTGTTCTTCCTATACTGTAAGATCTGCATGGAAAACAATATCTTTACATCCCCGTATTCTGTTATGGGTAAACTGTACCATCCCTCACCCAAGAAAGATATAGTAAAGTCCTAATACCCAGTACCTCAAAATGTGACCTATTTGAAAACAGAGTTGTTGCAGATATCATTAGTTAAGATCATACTGGAGTAGAGTGGAGCCCTAATCCAAAACAAATGATACCCTTTTAAGAAGACAGCAACGTGAAGACAGAGTCACAAACACCATATGAAGCCAGAGGCAGAGATCGGAGTGATATATATCTCAAGCCAAAGAGTGCTAAGAATTGCTGGCCTTCATCAGAACCTATGAAGAGGCAAAGAATTCTGCCCCAGATCCTTCAGAAGGACTGTGGCCCTACCAATACATTGATTTCAGACTTCTAAACTACAGAATTGCAAGATAATAAATTTCTGTTGTTTTAAGCCACCAGCTTATGGTACTTCATTATAACAGCCCTAGGAAACCAATACATATTCCCAGATTCAGGGGGAAAAACTAACATATTTGTGTTAAAGAAGCAAATGACTTTAACAATTTTACTTAATCAATTGGGACTTACATAGAAAAATAGGAGTGTACAGAGATGGCTAGATTAGAACATCCTAAATTCTGGCTTTAAGAATCTGTAAGTATGTGATTTCCTATTTAAGTGTCATATTTAACTTCCTTCCCCACCTAAAAAATTAAGGTTATTGATTCTTTTTCTTTTAAGATTTTTTTTATTCATGGGATCCCCAGGTGGCTCAGTGGTTGAGTATCTGCCTTTGGCCCAAGACATGATCCTGGTGACCCAGGATTGAGTCCCGCATTGGGCTCCCTGCATGGACCCTGCTTCTCCCTCTGCCTGTGTCTCTGCCTCAGAGAGACACTGAGAGAGAGAGAAAGAGGCAGAGACACAGGCAGAAGGAGAAGAAGGCTCCATGCAGGGAGCCCGATGTGGGACTCAATCCTGGGTCTCCAGGATCTTGCCCTGGGCCGAAGGCAGGCGCCAAACCACTGAGCCACCTAGGCATATCAAGACTGATACTTAAGACTTAGAAAATGTTGACATATTCCTCCTTGCCCTGTACCTACACTGCTTATAAAATGGAACCTATTATTATTCATCAAAGCAATGACATAAAAGTTTTTCAACAGGTGATTTATAAAAAATGGCATACTTATTCATCTTTATATGATATCTATAGTCCAAGGACATTGTGTCTGAGACTCCAGAAAGTTTTTTCCAAAGCATTTTTATTAACAACATGTTTTCTCTCAGGGACCTATTAATTTATTATAATGTAGTTACACTGATAGGCATCTTACCTAAAAACATTCATTTACATGGAAATAACAGTGTAAAGACAGATAAAAGTAATCTTATATTTAGGCCAGAATCAAGGTCTACTCTCTATGTTAGTAATTGCAGCTAAGAAGGAAGGAAAAAAATATAGAATTTGGAAGGAGAAATTTAATTTCAGTCACTGTGGTTAGAAGGGACATTTATTGTATGATTGAAATAAGTCAATAGGAGGACAAACATTATATGGTCTCATTCATTTGGGGAATATAAAAAATAGTGAAAGGGAATAAAGGGGAAAGGAGAAAAAATGAGTGGGAAATATCAGAAAGGGAGACAGAATATGAGAGACTCTGGGAAACAAACTGGGGGGGGTGGAAGGTGAGGTGGGCAGGGGGTGGGGGTGACTCAGTGACAGGCACTGAGGGGGGCACTTGATGGGATGAGCACTGGGTGTTATTCTATATGTTTGCAAATTGAACACCAATAAAAAATAAATTTATATAAAAAAATCCAAAGTACACAAGGAAGGCAAAATGCCATACTTATTTGGTGCCTAAAATAACATGTTATTATAAAGTAAAGCGATTTCAATTTTGGAGCATGGAAAATCCCAAAACTATGAAAAATGTGCTTTCTGAGATCTCTATGAGCCTTAACTTCAAAAACATGCAGTGAAGGTACTAAATAAGTCTTTCATGAAAAAGAATGCTCTGGCATGACTCAAATCCAGTTTCTGACACCTACCTTCAATGTTGCCTCTAAATAGATGTCTTATCTTTCACTGTTCAGGTTCTTTAGATCCAGGCCTCACAATGAAGGAAGCCAGTATAGTCACAGTCTGGTTTTCCAGCTTCTGGAACTCCTATGAATGCACAGATTTGATCCAGTCATCTAATAATTCAACAGTCATTCAATAATCATGAGTTATGCCTTACCCTAGGCCCATCACTGATTTGCTGTTGGCAGCTTTTAGTTTTTTTTTTTTTTTCTCTGAAGCTCAGTATTCTCATCTGTAAGCAAGGATAATGATGGTATCTGCTTCCTAGGATTTGTTGTGGTAATTAAATAAGAGATGGCTCATAGTGCTTCACATAGAGCCTGGCATATGATAATTACCCAATACAAGTTAACTGCTGTCTTTATCATCATTACTGGAATATGTTATAAATCTAGTAAGCAAGTTGAGGGTAGGACTGTGTCTATTACTTAACGGACACCCACACTAAACAGCTGAGGCCAGTGAATGCTAAAGTAAATCTTCGTGCCAATTCCAGCTCAAAGCCTACTTCTGCAAATGTTTATTGGAACACAGCCCCTCCTGCTCTTTTATATGTTGTCTATGTCTATGTTACCCAGCAGATGTACATAGTTGTAACAAAAGGACTGAATAAGCTGCAGACTGTGAACCATTTATTACTTGGCTCTTTAAACAATAAGTGTGTTAGTCCTGCACTAGAGCTTCGCCACTTACTATGCGGTCCTTACCTCATTAGAAATACAGACACTGGGATCCCTGGGTGGCTCAGTGGTTTAGCATCTGCCTTCCACCTAGGGCGTGATCCTGGAAGCTGGGGATCAATTCCCACATCAGGCTCCCTGCATGGAGCCTGCTTCTCCCGCTGCCTGTGTCTCTGCCTCTCTTTGTGTGTCTCTCATGTACAAATAAACAAAATCTAAAAAAAAAGAAATACAGACACGTAGGCTCCCTTGACCTACCGAATCAGAAACTATATATTTTCACAAAATCTCCAAATGATTTACTAACATTAAGGGTTGAGAAGCAGTGGTCTAGGTCAGAGGTTAACAAACTTTCTGTAAAGGGCTAGACAGTAAATATTTAACCTTTGTTGCAGGACTATAATATCTGTTCAAATCTGCCTTCCTATCTCAAAAGCAGCCAGAAAAAAATATGTAAATAAATGCGCACGGTTCCACGCCAACAAAACCATGTATGGAACCTAAAGTTTCAATTTTATACAATTTTCATGTATCACAAAATATTCTTTTAATTTTTTTTCAACCATTTAAAAATTTTGAACCCTTCCCTTCGCTTGTGTACCATACAAAAGCAGGCAGCAGGGCAGCCCGGGTGGCTCAGCGGTTTAGTGCCACCTTCAGCCTGGGGTATGGTCCTGGAGACCCTGGATCGAGTCCCACATCAGGCTCCCTGCATGGGGCCTGCTTCTTTCTCTGCCTGTGTCTCTGCCTCTCTCTCTCTATGTCTCTCAAGAATAAATAAACAAACAAACAAACAAACAAACAAATAAATAAAATCATTAAAAAAACACAAACCAGGCAGCAGGTAGGATCTGGCCTGTAGATCAGAGTCAGCAGTCTTGGTCTAGGCTAATGCCACATCACTGTTTAGCCAACAGGTTACCTCTCCTCCCATACTCTCCCCAGGACTCTAAACACCTATGTATATTTTCTGGCACATGTGACTTTAGAGAAGTTATCTTCTACTTATCTAACTTATCCTAAAAAATATTTCTGTTCCTCCTTTATGACTTCTAACTTGTAATATAAAGTTCCTATCAAATGATGTGATGGTGTAACTGTTTCCTTTTCATTGGCAGATTAGAACATACCAGAGAGGCTGAACTAGGAAGCTATAGGTGGATAGACAGACAGGTGGACAGATAAGATACCTGCCTCCAACGGAATAGGAACCTGATCACAATGAAAAACTCTTTGTCTCTAAATTCAAACCAACTATGCTGAGCATTTCTAAATATATAGTCAGGATTTGTGTCTATTTGATCCACAATACCCTTCTCCTTGGCCCTTCAAGTAGTACAAGTATGGAAAGTAACATAGGAAGTCTGCACATCTTGCCCTTGCCCTTCCCCTTCCAGAGGCTAGTAGATCACAAGCAACTGAGAAGGAACTGCCAGAGAGGGTTCTCCCTCCAGAAAAAAAGAGCTTTGTCCCACTCTCAGGGCTCTGGGACACATTGGTGGGAGATGGCTAGAGGAGGGGATCCCTACCTGCCTTTTATTTAAGCCAGTATTCTTTGTTCCTGCTTATACTGAGATCAAAAATCAGTTTCAGAAGAGCAGCTTAGTTCACAGAAACCTTTAATTTATGTTCAAAGTTTATTGAAGCTAAGCTCAATAAATGGTAGATAAGAGGACTTTGTTGAGTAAACACAAGATTAATAATTTAGGTTTAGCAATTTAAGAAACATGAAAGTACTCGAGATTCATCAGAAGCACAAACTATATGAACTATCTGCACAATCTTAGAGGAAACATTTACATATACCTATAGACTTAGGATATATATAACATTTTAATCTAAATGAATGTGTTAGAATACATTCTGACTCCTGGTCTCGGCTACCATCACATCTTTTTTGTTGTTTAACCTTACTCTGTTTTATCTTTCTACCATCATCCAATTTTCCCTCTCCTTTCTAGGATAATTTATTCTGCAAGACAGGCTGAGATAAAAACCTTTCTACATAATCTGATAAATCTTATAATTGTAAATTATTCAGTAATGAAATGGTTCCCATAGTGTATTCATTAGGAAGATTTCAGCTACAAGAAACAGAAAATCCTGGCCTAACTAGCTGACATCTTAAGAAATTGATCATTTCATACAAGAAATTCTGCGGTTAGGTAGCTACAGGGTTGCTTAATTCAGTGCCTCAACAACATCATCAAGGATCTTTCCATTTTTCTATATTGCATTATTCAGGATATAGGCTTATCCTTATGTTAACTACCTTACACCATATGTGACAAAAAGATACCCAGTAAAAATGCTGTCTTTTTGTGTCTCTTTAATTATGATAAAGTTTTTCCCTGAACTCCCAGAATATTCCACTTCATAGCTCATTGACCAGAAATGCATCATACCTGTTTCTAAAATATGAGCAGCCAAGAACAATGAGATTACCATAATTGTGCTGAATGGGGAAAATATGCAGCCAAGAATATTTTATCCTGCAAGGCTGTCATTCAGAATAGGAAGAGAGATAAAGAGTATCCCAGACAAACAAAAACTAAAGGAGTTCATAGACCACTAAGCCAGCCCTGCAAGAAATATTAAGAGGAACTGAGTGGAGAAAAAAGATCAAAAGTAACAAAGACGGGCAGCCCCAGTGGCCCAGCAGTTTAGCACTGCCTGCAGCCCAGGGTGTGATCCTGGAGATCCAGGATCGAGTCCCATGTCAGGCTCCCTGCATGGAGTCTGCTTCTCCCTCTGCCTGTGTCTCTGCCTCTCTGCCTGCCTCCTCTCTCTCTCTCTCTCTCTGAATAAATAAATAATCTTTTTTTTAAAAAAAGCAACAAAGACTAGAAAGGAACATCACCAGAAACACCAACTTTATAGGTAACACAGTGGCATGAAATTCATATCTTTCAATAAGCAATCTGAATGTATATGAACTAAATTTCCTTTATTTATTTATTTATTTATGATAGTCACAGAGAGAGAGAGAGGCAGAGACACAGGCAGAGGGAGAAGCAGGCTCCATGCACCGGGAGCCCGACGTGGGATTCGATCCCGGGTCTCCAGGATCGCGCCCTGGGCCAAAGGCAGGCGCCAAACCGCTGCGCCACCCAGGGATCACGTGAACTAAATTTCCAATCAAAAGACATAGGGTATCAGAATAGATTTTTTTTTAAAAAAAAAGGCACATCTATATGCTACCTACAAGAGACTCATTTTAGACCTAAAGACACCCTGATATTGAAACTAAGGAGATGGAGCACCACTTATCATGCTAATGGATGGCAAAACAAAGCCAGGGTTGCCAAACTTATATCAAACTAGATTTTAAAACAAAGACAGTAACAAGTGTTTGAATGATACACTCGACTGGATGCACTTAACAGGTATATTCAGGACATTTCATCCCAAAGTAGAATATGCATTCTTTTATGTACAATGGAGTATTACTCAGAATGAAATCTTGCCATTTGCAACAATGTGGATGGAGCTAGAGCACATTACACTAAGTGAAATAAGTCAGTAAGAAAAAGACAAATACTATATGATTTCACACTCATATGTGGAATTTAAGAAACAAAACAGATGAACATATGGGAAAGGGGGGAAAAGGGGGGAAAAAGAGAGAATGAAACAAACCATAAGAGACCTAACGACAGAGAACAAACTGAGGGCTGCTGGAGGGAGATGAGCGGGGATGGGCTAGATGGGTGGTGAGGACACTTGTCAGGATGAGCACTGGGTGTTGTATGTAAGTGATGAATTACTGAATTCTACTCCTGAAACCAATATTGCAAATGTATGTTAAGTAGAACTTAAATACAATTTTAAAAGAAATTACCGTAATTGGATTAGGAAAGCATATGGTCATGTGAAAGATTAAATTACCTGAATGAAAATCAGCATTAGAAAGAAGTGGGGAGGGGTGCAGGAGCTATACTCAGTAGTCACACAATACTCAATACTACAATCATTAAGAGGTATCTTGTTCATCAGCCTTTGAAGGTAGCCAATTAATTTGCAGGAAATAGTAACTGGGAGATTCTGTGACTATACAATTTTATATTACTGGAGTAATAAAGATCTGAAGCAGCCTCAATGTAATTACAGAATAAAGGCACATAAGACAATCTGAGAATAGTTCTAGAATTTGGCAAAACCTGGTCCTAACACCTTTCAGTAAACCAATGTTCATCAAGGACTCAAGCAGTTGGAATTTATAACTGCCACTCAGGCCCCAGCCGATTTCCCCATGATGTGATCAGTTCCAATTAATATAATGCATCTTGATTTGTGTATCATTCTGTATTCAAGTATGACGAGTACTTGAATACAAAGTTTACTTTAAAACAAGCAAAGAACAAAAAAAGCAAAGTTGAATTTAAAAAAATTAAAACATTCTAATGTGACCCAGAAGCTATCAATTTGTGAATGTTGCCGGGGGGTGGAGGGGGTGTTCTCTTACAGCCTCATTTCAGGGGGCTGCAAGTGGGCAGAAACAAGGCTTGGTCATTCATAGCTGATTGATGATAGAAAACTGAAATGGAAAGAGAAGTCTGTGTATTCTGTTCCTTCTGTCCCTCCCTGTCCACCCACAGTGTCCACCTAGCAGCACAAGTACAGAAACTTGGTTTCCGTAAGCCAAGAGGAAGAGCAGAACGCTGTTTCTGAGACCCAGTGGATGGAGGAGGGGCCATGGCACACAATTCCTATTTACTTTTTCAACTATTTCTTCAAACTAAGAAAAAAACCCTATTCTAAATCTAACCTATTCTAAAATTATCCTAAATTTTCCAAAAACGAGATAGAAAGCATCTCAAATTCCCTTTCATAATTTGAAAGCACAAGTTAGAAATTGAACACCAATAAAAAATAAATTTATTGTAAAAAAAAGAAAAGAAACTGATGTCTGTTAATATATATCAGTACCTCATGCGTTTCAGACACAGCTATCTTACCTTCTTGTTATGTTTTGCTCTTTTTTATACGAATGTACTAATGTAGCCAAGTAATTTAGGATGGGATCAACTCTAGTGGACTTCACAAGCAGGTTTAGTTTTGTTGGACAGCTATTCTTTTAAGTGTTTTGTTGCTAAAAATGTGACAGAGCTACTGTTTCTCCCATGAGTGTTCTGAAGACATATTTAAACATTTCAACCTGTAAGAATCTGCTTAATTCCTCTGCAGAATATTAAAGAGAAAAGAAGTTACTCTTTGACCAGGAAAGTTTAAGGCATTTAAATATGATCAGATATCCAGAAATAAAATAGTACATTCCATGAAGAAACTAGGAAATCACAACACAGATACATTCATTGTACATGAACAACTCAGAAACTTAGTATAAAAGCAAAGAAAATATTAAGTGATATTATTAAAGTAAGCTAACTAGAATAAGAAAATAACATCAATACCACATTAATTCTATTGGTTTTTCTTGCACAGAACAGAGGGAAAATGATTTAAAAAATTGGACATATTAAA
Organism: Canis lupus baileyi; assembly: GCF_048164855.1. Classification (NCBI taxonomy): domain Eukaryota; kingdom Metazoa; phylum Chordata; class Mammalia; order Carnivora; family Canidae; genus Canis; species Canis lupus. The sequence continues at coordinate 23,822,790 of NC_132857.1, read as the reverse complement.
TTTCTCCATTCTTTCCACTTAAGGGTAAAGTCTAGATTGAAAATGTTCTAAGAATTTCCTTTTATTTTATTATTATTATTATTTTAATAATATTTATTATTATTTATATGGAGCCCAATGAAGAACCTGAACTCATGATTTGAGCTGATATTAAGAGTCAGACACTTGATCAACTGAGCCACCCAGGTGCTTCGAGAATGTTTTGAGAATTTAATGGATAATTATTTCCCTTAAATCCAAATTTTTCCTTAATAGATTTTTAGAGAACCATATGCTCCTCAATAGTACTCAGTTTTGGCTTATAAATAAGATGAAAAACGTTTGAGGGATAATGGCTTTTATGTATAGACCTGGGTGTGCATATGCACACACACACGTGTGTGTGTGTGTATATTTCCATCAACTGTTTATAATGGAAGTGTATCCAGAATAAGGATAAAACTACTGATTGGATTCTTAAACTATATAACTACTGCTTCAGTCTTAGAAAAACTGTTGCTCAGAAGCTACCAGGATTCTAAGTAATCAACCAGGATATCTACAAGCAAACGTACAGAACTTTTAATAAAAGTCCACTACCTAATCTAAGGTGATTTGAGTACATCTATAGGTGTTTATGAGATTTTATCACATATCACTATGGTTCATAAAACACATTATTTATACAAACAATAACCACAGAAGTCCAACTCTCTAAACTTTCAAGTTACCACTCGGTAAAGCAATCAATTACTTTGATTTAGTACACTGCTATGGGTTTTTCCTGGATGGCAAAGCCTAGATATTGGGAAAGAAGCTAAAGACACGGCCAAGCTTCAGACCTTATGCTTTCTCCCTAAAAGACATTTAAATAGTACCTACCTGTTGCAGAGAGATATGCTGGTTTATGTAGATTTTCATCTATATCAAGTGTTAGCACCTTGCAGTACAAAAGATCATTTTGGTCTTCCTAAAAAACAAGGGAAAAATTGAGCAAAGGCATTCCCCATATGTGTGCTTTACTCAGTTACTTTTGCCACTTTGGCTTTGGACTTTTTGGAGTGGAAGGTGAAATCTAGATGAAAATCAGACCCTTTTCGTACCCCATGAACTCTTAACTCTTCTTTTAAGTCCAGTACAAAACCTACTTTATTTCTTAAAGTCCCTTCCAGTCCTGTGTAATCCATGATCCCATGAAGACTTCTACAGACCCTGACCACAGCAAATTCAAATTATTTGATAAGAAGACACCCTTCAGATAAATGGGACTTTCGTGCTGCTCTTTGGAATAATCTCTGGGACCCGGTCTTGTTATTGTTGTTTCTTTTTTTTTTTTTTTTTAATTGATGTTCAATTTACTAACATACAGAATAACACCCAGTGCCCGTCACCCATTCACTCCCACCCCCCGCCCTCCTCCCCTTCTACCACCCCTAGTTCGTTTCCCAGAGTTAGCAGTCTTTACCTTATGTCTCCCTTTCTGATATTTCCCACACATTTCTTCTCCCTTCCCTTATTTTCCCTTTCACTATTATTTATATTCCCCAAATGAATGAGAACATATAATGTTTGTCCTTCTCCGACTGACTTACTTCACTCAGCATAATACCCTCCAGTTCCATCCACGTTGAAGCAAATGGTGGGTATTTGTCATTTCTAATGGCTGAGTAATATTCCATTGTATACATAAACCACATCTTCTGTATCCATTCATCTTTCGACGGACACCGAGGCTCCTTCCACAGTTTGGCTATCGTGGCCATTGCTGCTATAAACATCGGGGTGCAGGTGTCCCGGCGTTTCATTGCATTTGTATCTTTGGGGTAAATCGCCAACAGTGCAATTGCTGGGTCGTAGGGCAGGTATATTTTTAACTGTTTGAGGAACCTCCACACAGTTTTCCAGAGTGGCTGCACCAGTTCACATTCCCACCAACAGTGTAAGAGGGTTCCCTTTTCTCCGCATCCCCTCCAACATTTGTTGTTTCCTGCCTTGTTAATTTTCCCCATTCTCACTGGTGTGAGGTGGTATCTCGTAGTTTTGATTTGTATTTCCCGGATGGCAAGTGATGCAGAGCATTTTCTCATATGCATGTTGGCCATGTCTATGACTTCCTCTGTGAGATTTCTGTTCATGTCTTTTGCCCATTTCATGATTGGATTGTTTGTTTCTTTGGTGTTGAGTTTAATAAGTTCTTTATAGATCTTGGAAACTAGCCCTTTATCTGATATGTCATTTGCTAATATCTTCTCCCATTCTGTAGGTTGTCTTTGAGTTTTGTTGACTGTATCCTTTGCTGTGCAAAAGCTTCTTATCTTGATGAAGTCCCAATAGTTCATTTTTGCTTTTGTTTCTTTTGCCTTCGTGGATGTATCTTGCAAGAAGTTACTATGGCCGAGTTCAAAAAGGGTGTTGCCTGTGTTCTTCTCTAGGATTTTGATGGAATCTTGTCTCACATTTAGATCTTTCATCCATTTTGAGTTTATCTTTGTGTATGGTGAAAGAGAGTGGTCTAGTTTCATTCTTCTGCATGTGGATGTCCAATTTTCCCAGCACCATTTATTGAAGAGACTGTCTTTCTTCCAATGGATAGTCTTTCCTCCTTTATCGAATATTAGTTGACCATAAAGTTCAGGGTCCACTTCTGGATTCTCTATTCTGTTCCACTGATCTATGTGTCTGTTTTTGTGCCAGTACCACACTGTCTTGATGACCACAGCTTTGTAGTACAACCTGAAATCTGGCATTGTGATGCCCCCAGATATGGTTTTCTTTTTTAAAATTCCCCTGGCTATTCGGGGTCTTTTCTGATTCCACACAAATCTTAAAATAATTTGTTCTAACTCTCTGAAGAAAGTCCATGGTATTTTGATAGGGATTGCATTAAACGTGTATATTGCCCTGGGTAACATTGACATTTTCACAATATTAATTCTGCCAATCCATGAGCATGGAATATTTTTCCATCTCTTTGTGTCTTCCTCAATTTCTTTCAGAAGTGTTCTATAGTTTTGAGGGTATAGATCCTTTACATCTTTGGTGAGGTTTATTCCTAGGTATCTTATGCTTTTGGGTGCAATTGTAAATGGGATTGACTCCTTAATTTCTCTTTCTTTAGTCTCATTGTTAGTGTATAGAAATGCCACTGACTTCTGGGCATTGATTTTGTATCCTTCCACGCTACCGAATTGCTGTATGAGTTCTAGCAATCTTGGGGTGGAGACTTTTGGGTTTTCTATGTAGAGTATCATGTCATCGGTGAAGAGGGAGAGTTTGACTTCTTCTTTGCCAATTTGAATGCCTTTAATGTCTTTTTGTTGTCTGACTGCTGAGGCTAGGACTTCCAGTACTATGTTGAACAGCAGTGGTGAGAGTGGACATCCCTGTCTTGTTCCTGATCTTAGGGGAAAGGCTCCCAGTGCTTCCCCATTGAGAATGATATTTGCTGTGGGCTTTTCATAGATGGCTTTTAAGATGTCGAGGAATGTTCCCTCTATCCCTACACTCTGAAGAGTTTTGATCAGGAATGGATGCTGTATTTTGTCAAATGCTTTCTCTGCATCCAATGAGAGGATCATATGGTTCTTGGTTTTTCTCCTGCTGATATGATGAATCACATTGATTGTTTTACGGGTGTTGAACCAGCCTTGTGTCCCAGGGATAAATCCTACTTGGTCATGGTGAATAATTTTCTTAATGTACTGTTGGATCCTATTGGCCAGTATTCTGTTGAGAATTTTTGCATCCATGTTCATCAGGGATATTGGTCTGTAATTCTCCTTTTTGGCGGGGTCTTTGTCTGGCTTTGGAATTAAGGTGATGCTGGCTTCATAGAACGAATTTGGAAGTACTCCATCTCTTTCTATCTTTCCAAACAGCTTTAGGAGAATCGGTATGATTTCTTCTTTAAACGTTTGATAAAATTCTCCTGGGAAGCCATCTGGCCCTGGACTCTTGTGTCTTGGGAGGTTTTTGATGACTGCTTCAATTTCCTCCCTGGTTATTGGCCTGTTCAGGTTTTCTATTTCTTCCTGTTCCAGTTTTGGTAGTTTGTGGCTTTCCAGGAATGCGTCCATTTCTTCTAGATTGCCTAATTTATTGGCGTATAGCTGTTCATAATATGTTTTTAAAATCGTTTGTATTTCCTTGGTGTTGGTAGTGATCTCTCCTTTCTCATTCATGATTTTATTAATTTGAGTCTTCTCTCTCTTCTTTTTAATAAGGCTGGCTAATGGTTTATCTATATTATTAATTCTTTCAAAGAACCAACTCCTGGTTCTGTTGATCTGTTCCACAGTTCTTCTGGTCTCGATTTCGTTGAGTTCTGCTCGAATCTTTATTAACTCCCTTCTTCTCTTGGGTGTAGGATCTATTTGCTGTTTTTTCTCTAGCTCCTTTATGTGTAAGGTTAGCTTTTGTATTTGAGTTCTTTCCAGTTTTTGAATGGATGCTTGTATTGCGATGTATTTCCCCCTTAGGACTGCTTTTGCTGCATCCCAAAGATTTTGAACGGTTGTATCTTCATTCTCATTAGTTTCCATGAATCTTTTTAATTCTTCCTTAATTTCCTGGTTGACCCTTTCATCTTTTAGCAGGATGGTCCTTAACCTCCATGTGTTTGAGGTCCTTCCAAACTTCTTGTTGTGATTTAGTTCTAATTTCAAGGCATTATGGTACGAGAATATGCAGGGGACAATCCCAATCTTTTGGTATCTGTTCAGACCCGATTTGTGACCCAATATGTGGTCTATTCTGGAGAAAGTTCCATGTGCGCTTGAGAAGAATGTGTATTCAGTTGAGTTTGGATGTAAAGTTCTGTAGATATCTGTGAAATCCATCTGGTCCAGTGTATCATTTAAAGCTCTCGTTTCTTTGGAGATGTTTTGCTTAGAAGACCTATCGAGTATAGAAAGAGCTAGATTGAAGTCACCAAGTATAAGTGTATTATTATCTAAGTATTTCTTCACTTTGGTTAATAATTGATTTATATATTTGGCAGCTCCCACATTCGGAGCATATATATTGAGGATTGTTAAGTCCTCTTGTTGAATAGATCCTTTAAGTATGATATAGTGTCCCTCTTCATCTCTCACTACAGTCTTTGGGGTAAATTTTAGTTTATCTGATATAAGGATGGCTACCCCTGCTTTCTTTTGAGGACCATTCGAATGGTAAATGGTTCTCCAACCTTTTATTTTCAGGCTGTAGGTGTCCTTCTGTCTAAAATGAGTCTCTTGTAGACAGCAAATAGATGGGTCCTGCTTTTTTATCCAGTCTGAAACCCTGCGCCTTTTGATGGGGTCATTAAGCCCGTTCACATTCAGAGTTACTATTGAGAGATATGAGTTTACTGTCATCATGATATCTATTCAGTCTTTGTTTTTGTGGACTGTTCCACTGAACTTCTTCTTAAAGGGGAATTTTAAGAGTCCCCCTTAAAATTTCTTGCAGAGCTGGTTTGGAGGTCACATATTCTTTTAGTTGCTGCCTGTCTTGGAAGCTCTTTATCTCTCCTTCCATTTTGAATGAGAGCCTTGCTGGATAAAGTATTCTTGGTTGCATGTTCTTCTCATTTAGGACCCTGAATATATCCTGCCAGCCCTTTCTGGCCTGCCAGGTCTCTGTGGAGAGGTCTGCTGTTACCCTAATACTCCTCCCCATAAAAGTCAGGGATTTCTTGTCTCTTGCTGCTTTAAGGATCTTCTCTTTATCTTTGGAATTTGCAAGCTTCACAATTAAATGTCGAGGTGTTGAATGGTTTTTATTGATTTTAGGGGGGGATCTCTCTATTTCCTGGATCTGAATGCCTGTTTCCCTTCCCAGATTAGGAAAGTTTTCAGCTAGAATTTGTTCAAATACATATTCTGGCCCTCTGTCCCTTTCGGCGCCCTCGGGAACCCCAATTAAACGTAGGTTTTTCTTCCTCAGGCTGTCGTTTATTTCCCTTAATCTATCTTCATGGTCTTTTAATTGTTTGTCTCTTTTTTCCTCAGTTTCCCTCTTTGCTATCAACTTGTCTTCTAGGTCACTCACTCGTTCTTCCACCTCGTTAACCCTCGTCGTTAGGACTTCTAGTTTGGATTGCATCTCATTCAATTGATTTTTAATTTCTGCCTGATTAGCTCTAAATTCTGCAGTCATGAAGTCTCTTGAGTCCTTTATACTTTTTTCTATAGCCACCAGTAGCTGTATAATAGTGCTTCTGAATTGGCTTTCTGACATTGAATTGTAATCCAGATTTTGTAACTCTGTGGGAGAGAGGACTGTTTCTGATTCTTTCTTTTGAGGTGAGGTTTTCCTTCTAGTCATTTTGCTCAGTGCAGAGTGGCCAAAAGCAAGTTGTATTGGGAAAAAGAGAAAAAGAGAGGAGAGAAAGAAGGAAAGAAAAGAGAAAGAGAAAAAAAAAGGGAAGAAAAGGAAAAAAAAACGAAAAAAAAAAAAAAGAAGAAAAAGAGAAAGAAAAAGGAGAAAAAAAAGGGGTGGGGGAAGGAAACAAATCAAAAAGCAAAACAAAAACAAAAACAAAAACAAAAACAAACAAACAAAAGAACCACCGGGAGTATCTTCTGATTCTGTGTTCTTTAAGTCCCTTGGCTTCTCCTGGAAGTTGTCAGTCTAGCTGGTGTTCTGGGGGAGGGGCCTGTTGTGCTGATTTTCAGGTGTTAGCAGTTGGGGGAGCTGCTGTGCCCCTGCCTGGTGCAGGGCTCAGTGGGGGTTGTTTACCCCGTGAGGTCGCAGGAGGAACAGCCCCAGTGGCGGGGCAGCTCTGGAAACCTGGATTCAGCTCCGGCAGGAACTCCGTCTGCAGGGCCTGGAGGCTCCGGGGCGGGGCCGCTGCTCTGCTCAGCTGGGGCAGGAGCGTCCTTGCTGTCCTGGGCCCTCCCGGCCTCTGCCTGTCCCGGGGGAGGCCGGATCCTGGGCTGTGTCCCGGCGCCCTGTGCTCCGGAGCCTGCGCTGTTGGATTCGCGCTCCCGGGCCGCGCAGCCCCCTCCGCGGAGCTGCCACCCAAGCCCCTCCGAGCTGCTCCTGGTCCCGCCGGGTCCTGCCGTGCGCGCTGCAGCCCTTAGGGAGCTCGGCGCACTCTCCTGGGCGCGCAGTTGCTGTTACTGTCCCGGGGAGCCCGAGGGCATCCCCGCCCTCCTGGGTCCTGCTCCACCTCCCTGCGAGCCCCTTTCCCCCGGGAAGGTCGGTGCAGCTCCTGCGTCTCCGGGACGGGGCTCTCCTGTCCTGGGGACACTCGCCCCGGCCTCAGCCCGGCTCCTCGCGGGGCCCCTCCCCCTTGGAGGCCTTTGTTTCTTTACTTCTTTTTCCCCATCTTCCTACCTTGATAGAAGCGCGAACTCTTCTCACTGTAGCATTCCAGCTGGTCTCTCTTTAAATCTCAGGCCGAATTCATAGATTTTCAGGATAATTTGAAGGTTTTCTAGGTAGTTTGGTGGAGACAGGTGATTTGGAGACCCTACTCTTCCGCCATCTTGCTCCTCCTCTCGTTATTGTTGTTTCTTGTCTGTTTTTATTTAGGGTTGTATTTATTTCTTTGAGAGAGACGCAGAGACAGTGACAGAGAGCACAAGCTCAGGAGAGGGAGAAGCAGACTCCCCACTGAGCAAGGAGCCTGATGCGGGGCTCCATTTCAGGACCCTGGGATCATGACCTGAGCCAAAGGCAAAGGCTTAACCCACTGGGTCACCCAGGTGTCTTCTCTTGTGGTTGTTGTTGTTGATCATCCTGTCTTTAGGAATTTTCTCCACATTTGGCCACACCAATCTGACTTCCCCACCTAACCCACCACCCATGCCATCTCGTGAGCGGCTTTAACCGACAAAAAGGAAAATCCTGAAAGACATCAAACTCCTAAAAGAAAGGGGAATTGTTAGGGACACTCCCAGAGCTGCAGCCCACCCCTGACTTGTGATGGTATTTGAGGGCACTGAGACCAAGGGTAGAGCAGAACACACAGTTGTGTGGTAAAGCTCAGCAGTAATGACCAACTGGTGTTTGGCCAGAAATTCAGTTTCCCTCCTCTTCTCCTAAACACCATTAACTTTTTTTCTTTTGTTTCTTTTAAGGATTTTATTTATTTATTTATTTATTTATTTATTCATGAGACACAGAGAGACAGAAGCAGGCCCCAGGCAGGGGCCCGAAGCGGGACTCGATCCCGAGGCTCTAGGGTCACGCCCTGGGCTGCAGGCCACGCTAAACCGTGAGCCACCCGGGCTGCCCACATTTTTTCTTTAATGGGATGGATTTGGCAGGTGAATTCACTCCATCTAAATACGAATGCCCTGTCTCGATTCATTCTTATAGCTGAACTTTTAAAAAGTCTCTGCCAAAACCAAACCGCCATCGCTGTACCCTCCTCCACCTCCCGCGGAACATCCTGTCATCCAATTGTATGAAAACCCTCTCCTCGTGGGGCTGCAGAGACGCACCTGATCCCACCTTCCCCCTCGTCGCGCCCACAGGAAGGCAGGGCCGGGAGCCGCACGTACCTCGCGCCGCAGGCCCCGGGCAGGGGGGGCGCGAGCCGGGGAGCCCGCGCGCTGCTCCACAGAGAGCCGTCCTCCGTCCGTCGTGCGGCCAAGGGCCCCGAACAGTGGCCGGGCAGGAGCCGGCGGCAGAGGAGCGGCCCTGGCGGGGTGTTTTCAGGCAGGCTTCCAGCACGCGGCCCCGGGATCTCGGAGGCCGCCCGGAAGCCCTGGTCTCTCTCCCGGGGAGCCCCTGCCGCCGCGCCCCGCACGCGCCGGCAGCTGCAGGCGCCCGACGGCCCCGCCCGCCTCTCGACTTGCGCGTGCGCAGTCGCTCCTCGGAGCCGGCGGGCGCCGGAGCCGCTCGAGGCCTGTGGGAGCGGAGCTGCTTCCGCTCAGGCGGGCGTCCCCGGGCCTGGAGCTGGTCCCGCGGAGCCTGCAGCCGCGCTCGCCTTCGACGTGCGGGAGGAAGCAAGCTCGAAGCCGGCGCTTTCCCGCCTGCGGCCGGAAGCCTCTGCCTGGACGCAGATTTGTGGTCGGTGCGGCCGCGGGCCTAGCCGTGGGGTTCACGTGCTGTTGCACACCCCAGCCGCTCTCGCAGTGGGCGGCCGCGCGGGGAGAGCTCGCCGTCCGGGGGTCTCCCTGCCAGGCTCCCCCTTCACGGACCGTCCGGCCCCCCGGGACCCCCTGGAAGGCGGCTCGGACAGAGGCCCCGGAGAACAGGAGGAAAGGCTGGAGAACTTGCTGCCCCCCCCTGCCGGGCCCCAGGGGAAGGTGCCGTCCAGCCTGGCAGGCGGGGGGCGGAGGCCGGGGGTCACCCCAGCGCCGCGGGGCCGGCTGTGCGGGCGCCCAAGTCCCGGAGGAGCCTGCAGCAGCAGCCTAGGAGAAGCTTTCTCAGCTGACGAAAGAAACGATTTTTGGAGCCAGAAAGGAAACACTACGGGTCCATAGGGGCTGTCGTTTTTAGGTGCTCATCTCCTTCGGGGCAGCCCGGGGCCCAGCGGTTTTGCGCCGCCTGCAGCCGGGGGGTGACCCTGGGGACCCCGATCGAGCCCTGCATGGGCTCCCTGCCTGGAGCCGGCTTCTCCCTCTGCCTGTGCCTCTGCCTCTCTTTCTCGCTCTCTCTCTCTCTTGCCTCTCATGAATGAATAAATAAAATCTTCAAAAAATAAAATGAATTATCATCCCCTTCAAACAGTATTATGCTAATTCGCATAGGTGGATTTTCCATTTCCCTGTCTCATTCTTTGTGCCAAAAATTGCGTTCAATTTACTTCTACATATGTTTTTAAAAACACTGCCAAACATTACTATTTTTTAGTTTTTAAATTTTTTGCTATTGTTTCTGTAGACACATGGTTAACTGTATGTTTTTTTTTTCCCTTAAGATTTTATTTATTTATTTGAGAGGGAACGAGAGAGAGCACCTGCCCACGTGTCAGATGCGGGCCGAATCCCAGGGCCCCAGTATCATGACCTGAGTGGAAGGCAGATGTTTAAGGGACTGAGCCGCCCGGGCGCCCTATGGTTAACTTTTTCAGAAATTGCCAGACTAGGGATCCCTGGATGGTGCAGCGGTTTAGCGCCTGCCTTTGGCCCAGGGCTCAACCCTGGAGACCCGGGATCAAATCCCACGTCGGGCTCCCGGTGCATGGAGCTGCTTCTGCCTCTGCATGTCTCTCTCTCTCTCTCTCTCTGTGACTATCATAAATAAGTTTAAAAAAAAGAAATTTCCAGACTATTATACAAAGTGATTTCAGTGTTTTGCATTCCTACCAGAGATATAGGAGACTTCCACTGTTCTCTACATCCTTGTCAATAATTGGATTTCTCAGCCTTTTTATTTTAACCTTTTAAATGGTTCCATACTGGTATTTTATAATTTTGGTTTGCATTTTCTTAATGCTTGATGATGTTGAGTATCTTTCCAGGAGCTTGTTAGCCAGAGTGTCTTCTTTTATGAAGTGTCTTTCTTTTGCTCACTTCTTAATTGAAAAGTTTCTCCTGTTATTGTGTTATACAAGTTCTTTGTATATTTTGTGGCTATGTGTCTGGATCTACCTTTAGTCAGATGTATGTTTTGCAAATATTTTCTCTCATTTTGTGGCTGCCTTTTCATTTTCAGTAGTGTCCTTTGACAAGTAAAATTTTTGGTTTTGGTGGAGTCCAATTAACAAAATTTTCATTTATGGGCTTATTATTATGTCTTGCCTAAGAAATCTCTGCCTAAATTAGATTCTAGACCTTCCCTTATATTTTCTTTTAAAAGATTTAGCTCCTGGGATCCCTGGGTGGCGCAGCAGTTTGGCGCCTGCCTCTGGCCCAGGGCGCGATCCTGGAGACTCGGGATCGAATCCCACGTCGGGCTCCCGATGCATGGAGCCTGCTTCTCCCTCTGCCTGTGTCTCTGCCTCTCTCTCTCTGTGTATGACTATCATAAAAAAAAAAAGATTTAGCTCCTATGTTTATTTTTAATTATTTTTCAGGTATGGTGTAATGAGAAGGCTGAGGTCCATTTGTGTGTGTGTGTGTGTGTATATCCAATTATTCTAGCATAGTTTACTAAAAAGACAATCTTTCCCCAAGCCTTAAATTTTTGACATCTTTGTTGAAAAATCAATTGGTTATGTAATTGATGTATTTCTGGATTGTCATTTCTGTTCCATTTATCTGAATGTCTATTCTCTGCCATTACTATAGTGCCTTGGTACTTTAACTTTGTAATCTTGAAATCAAATGGAATAAATCCTCCAACTTTATTATTTTTAAAAAATCACTTGCAAATTCTAGATCACTTGAATTTCCCTATGAGTTATATAATAACCTTGTCAGTTTGTCTTTACTCTCATTTATGAAAGATATTTTGCTGAATATAGAATTTAGATTTTTTTTCTGTCAACATTTTATTTTTATTTTTTATTTTATTGATTGATTAACCGGTCGGATGCTCCAGAGCAAGCCTCTCCCTCACTTTTCCCTCCTCTTCTCCTGCCAGAGTCTATCAGAGGGTACAAGCATGGCCTGGTCCTAAATCTAGCCCATCGCCCTCAGTACCGGAATCAAAGCTTGGTGGATGGGCTGTTCAAAGTGCACTGGGCTCCACCGCTCGGGGTGGTGCCGGGCGGCCGGGCTGGGCGGCCTGTGGGATCCGCAGTTTCCCGCAAGGCTGCTGGTGCAGGGGCGCGGCGCGAGGCAGGCCGGGCAGCACCTGGGCTTCCCGCTCCCCCAGGAGCAAGGCGCCTAGATTAGATTCTCCAGCCAGGCGGGCGCTGGAGCAGAGCCGCCCCCCACCCCCGGCCCCCGCCTCCGGGCCGGCCGGGCCTCCAGGGCCGCTGGCCTCAGCTGTCCCCGCCCTCTGGCCTGCGGGAGGGGGACTCACAGAAGAACTGGGCCACGATTTCCGCCTCTGCTCGCGGGAGAGCTGCGGCGCCACGGCCAGGCCTAGGGACGAGGGAGCGCGCTGCTGCCCGGCAGACCAGACGGCGACCGCACGGCCTCCAACGGTTCCCGCCAGTCGTTTGGAAAGTAACGACGCTGCTCCCCGGGGCCTTCGCGCAGGCGCGACGAGCCTCTCGGCCCGCCCAGCGCCAGTCTCCCCGCTCGCCGGAGGGGGCGCCTCGCGCAGGCGCAGTGGGTAGGCGTGGTCAGGCGCTTCCGGGCTGTCGGGGCTCGAAGGGTCCTGGCGGGCACCTGGAATTGTGGTCGCGGGGCCGCAGCTGAGGCGAGAGGACTGCAAAACCTGGCTCTGACGCCCGCTCCGAGGCCTGCGGAGTGAGGCCCAGGATCCCAGTTCGGCAGTTTCAAAGCGATTTTCTGTTTTTTTTTTGTTTTCAAAGTGATGTGAACTGCGCGCCGGTTGCATCTTAACGTGGCCCCAGGGACCCCCCCCCCCCCCCCGCAAACTTTTGCTTAGATGCTTCGAGCCAGTCAAGAAGCCGCCTGCGTGGCACCGAGCACAGCTGGAGAGGGCCTGGTGACTGTCTGCCCGCGCAGCTTTTAAGAAATTGGGGGCGGCCCGGGCGGCCCAGCGGTTGACGCGCCTTCAGCCTGGGCCTGACCCTGGAGCCCAGGGGTGGAGTCCGCGTGGGGCTCCCTGCGTGGAGCCTGCCTCTGCCTCTGCCTGTGTCTCTGCCTCGCTCTCTCTCTTTCTCTGTGTGTCTATCGTGAATAAATACATTCTTCAAAAACAAAGGAATCGGGTTGGGGTGAAAGGGGTGAGCCGCAGCCCTTGTCCTGTGCTGTCAGCGGGAGCCGCAGGGGCTGCCTCTGTGCGTGGGAATAAGCTGCTCGGGAATAAGTTCCCCCACCAAACAGGCCCAGACACACTGAAGAAGTTGTCAGGGAATTTTGACCCACGAATTCACGGATTTTATTGATAGATAGGAAAAATCCTGTGAGCAATGTAGGTTTACCAAAGCTTGTGAAACAACTCCAGAGAAATTGAAGAAGGTAACTATAGAGGTTATTTTCAAGTAAAAAAAAAAAACTTCTAAATTGCCTAACGTTTTTGTAAGTGTAATCAAAATTTGTTGCCATAAATAACAAAGAATTATAATGTACCCTGTTTTCTATTTATCTGGCTCCTTCTCTAAACCTCATGTAATAAACAACAGATACCAAATTCTTCATTGGATTCCCACTGAACGTAGATTCAAAATAAATTCCTTGCCATGGTTAAAAGGCCCATCAATTTGCTCTCCAACTTCATCTGCCTCCCTTCTTTCTCACTATGCTCTGGCTCCACTTGCCTTCTTACCTCCCCTAATACCCAGGCTCTTTCCCACCTACAGGCCTTTTTTTTTGTAAATTTATTTTTTATTGGTGTTCAATTTGCCAACACATAGAATAACACCCAGGACTCATCCCATCAAGTGCCCCCTCAGTGCCTGTCACCAGTCACCCCCGCCCTCCTCCCTTTCCCCCACCCCTAGTTCGTTTCCCAGACTTAGGAGTCTCTCATGTTCTGTCTCCCTTTCTGATATTTCCTACTCCTATTTTCTCCTTTCCCCTTTATTCCCTGTCACTACTTTTTATATTCCCCAGATGAATGAGACCATATAATGTTTGTCCTCATCCGACTGACTTATTTCACTCAGCGTAATACCCTCCAGTCTTGATTTATGCTGTTCCCTGAGCCTGGAATGTTCTCTTCCGCATGGCTGACTCCTCCTCATCTTTTAGGTTCCTTAAAGCTACTTTTTCAGAGACTTCTGCCTTAAGTATCCTTTTATGCCTCCCCGTCCTCCTTTTTTAAATTATTCACAGGCTTTATCATAAAATGCAATTAGGTATTTATTCAGGTTTATTTGTTCAATGTCTGTACCCCACAGGAATGTGACCTCTGTGACCACAGAGGACATAGTGTCTTCTTCACTGTCTCATTTCAGTGTTCAGCACAGGGACTAGGTCGAAGGGCTAATATCAGCTTTCATTATGTGCCAGGAACCATTCTTTGCAATTCACAATCATTAACTTGTGCAATCCTCACGTCGTCCTTTTAGGCACATACTAGTATTATGAACCCCATCTTACAGAAGGAAACCGACACATTCACTTCAGTGTCTCAAGCAGGTTTCCCAAGGTCACAGAACTAAGAAGTGGTTTCCAGGACTTAAACCCATGCAGTCTGGGTTCATAGTCTTTCCGACCCCAAGGACAGACCATTATTAAAGACTCGAACTTCAAATAAAGAAAGCTATGTGAGTTGACATTTGCGTGGCTGACAGCATTTTTAAGAAATAAAAATCTCTGAAAAAATAAAGGAGGTTCTCAGTTCAGCTCACCAGTGCTGAACTCACAAGTTCAAGTTCATTTACATGGTCACCCTGGGGAAATCACAGCAGCAGCAAGCTGGAGAAATGCAAAGGAAGTTGAGCAAAACGCTGAAGTCATTGATAATGACTCTGAATTAAGAAGTCCTAGAAGCTCCACATAGGAACTGGGATGAGAACAACCCAAGAGCTTGTTGAATGAGGGTCAGGTAGAGAATTAAATGTCAGTAGAAGTAGCTGATGTCACATTTGTGAAAGTGACCACCTACACATCACGTTTTCATGAACTTAAATGTAGTCATTAAGAAACTTGAAACTGATGTTTTGCATAAATCAGTCAAATGCGAGGACATTCATGGTCTTTTAAAATTACTGGAGAGCAAGAAAGAATCCAAAGAGTGCAATGCGGATGCTTCCTTTTTTTTCTTTCCACCTGAAGTGCTTAGCCAACCCTTCAACCTACTTCAAATTAGTATTAATTTACATGCCAAAGAATAGGGAAATATTGATTCTTTCTCTATGGCAGCAGTAAACGGATTTTGTTTTAAAGTGAAGTGAAACAACACATTTAACAAAGAATCTTGAGAAATAATATTAGAATTCTATACAAAAATCTTCAGTTAATATTTATCAATCACATACAGTGTGCCTGCCACTTCAGTTAGCAACATCACGACAAAGCATTCTGTCCTGCCCTGTGGAGTCCAGTACTAAAAAGAAATATTTTCAATGCCATGAACATAATGCTAGGAGAAGGAACAGATGAGCATGCAATCCAGTCCTCCTGGATGTATGGGTGTTCTCATGTCATAAGGTGGGGAATGATATCCCACGGAGAGGGAAAAGAATGCGCAAAAGTACGGAGGTATGACAAGCAAGGCTCATGTGGGGAACTGAAAACAGTTTACTAAGGCTAAAGAAACATATTATTAGAGCAACAAATTGAAATAAATTTAAATAAGGGGAATAACTTGAAAAAGAAGTTAAAATTGAAGCTGGAGCCGAACCTTGATGATCTCGGTAATTATAAGAAGAAACTGGAAGCATCTTCTGCAAGTAGTGGGAATTAATTAAAGGATTCTAAGTAGAGGCTAAAGCTAAAATACCATTTAGTCAGCAAGCTGGAGAATATGAAACTGGAGTCAGCAAGGCCAATACGATTATTCCACTCCAAGACAGAAATAATTTGAATATGAATTAAGATAGTGCTCCTTGATTCATGCTTTTCAAAATATTCACTAAATGTTCTTATCTGCCAGGCAAGGTTCTAGACCTGGGGACACAGCAATTGACAATAAGAAAAAAAAAAAAACTGTCATCACAGAACCTATAATACATGATAAATAATTAAACAAGCAAATATGTGAGATTTCAGGTGGATGTAAGTGCCATGAAGGAGAAGAATATGGGGTGGGGGTTAAGAAAGTAATGGAAATAAGAAAGAGAAGAGTTTGAGCAGAGAACTGAAATTAGTATAGGAGAAAGCCATAAAGGAACCTGTGAAAGGGGTCCCAGGCCAGAGAAGCTGCCAAAACAAAACAAAACAAAACAAAAAAGAAACAAACAAACAAAAGCCCCTATTCATTGGAAATTACTTAGTGTGTCTGAAAAACAGCTAGGAAGTGATGTGGCCAGAGTGAGGTGGACATGGGTGGTGAAGTCACAATGGTTGGGGTAGGAGAATGGGGGTACAGACCTGTAGGGACTTTTAGACCATAGTAAAACTTAGGTTTTCACTCTAAATGGGATGAACAGTCATTAGAGGGTTTAAGCAAATGAGTAAAATATAATACATATACAACCTACACCTAAAATATATAAAATCTGACTCAGGGGTGGGCAGCTTAGGACAGACTGTGAGGAGCAATGGTAGAAGACAGATAAATTAAGAAACTACTGCATTATTGCAGGACACTAAGCTGATTGCTGGGGAGATGTGAAAATGTTCAGATTCTCAGCTTATTTTATTATTATTTTATTTATTTTATTTTATTTTATTTTTTCAAGATGGAGAATCCTGTCTTTTATTTTTTTCATAACTAACATTTTATTTATTTTTTTTATAAATTTATTTTTATTGGTGTTCAATTTGCCAACATATAGAATAACACCCAGTGCTCATCCCATCAAGTGCCCCCCTTAGTGCCTGTCATCTAGTCACCCCCACCCCCACCCCCCACCCACCTCCGCTTCCACCACCCCTAGTTCGTGTCCCAGAGTTAGGAGTCTCTCATGTTCTGTCTCCCTCCTTGATATTTATTCAGCTTATTTTAAATGTAGGGCCAATCAGAGTTGTTACTGGATTGGATGTCAGAATGAGAAAAAGAGAGGAGTGTAGGTGGCGATGGTAATTTCAAGAGGAGGGACACCTCGGTGGCTTTGTGGTTGAGCAACTACCTTTGGCTCAGGTTGTGATCCTGGAATCTGGGATCGAATCCCGCATTGGGCTCCCTGCGAGGAGGCTGCTTCTCCCTCTGCTTCTGTCTCTGCCTCTCTCTCTCTCTCTGTCTGTGTCTCTCATGAATAAGTAAATAAATCTTTATTTTTTAAGGGAAATTTAGAGAGGATAATAAGTTTGGGAAATATACAGAATGAAGACTGTCAAGAATTACTGGGAGTGAATGGGGGCTACTTGGCTTTGAATCCTAGAATCAACTCGGCCAGTTGTAAGTGGTGGAGAAGAGGCAAGTCACTCAATTTCAGTGAGCCTCAGTTGCTTCAGAAAGTGGAAAGATCTGGATATCTCTGGGATGTAGTGAGGATCAGAGAAAATATATACAAACTGGATCACTAGATCTTTCCCACAATAGAAGCTCAACTAGATGATGCTGTTGGTCATGGCTTAGGGAAAAGTGTCTGGCATGATGCTCAGAGCTTTAGTTTGAGTTATTTGGACATGGTGGAGCCTAGAGAGAGATATATAGGTAAAGGGATTGTGTTCAATGACTGAAAAGACTGGGGGAGATACTGATTTCAATCTAGAACACAGGAGAGATGTGTGACAGGCAGCTCAAAAAATCTGCCTCAAAAAAAATTTCAGAAGAGAGATCTAGGCAGGAGAAAAAGAGATCTGGAAGTCATCACCATAGGGATAAGAGCAAAGATACTAGAAGTTCAATAGCTATGGCATGCTGGGGGAGCTTCATGGCATGGTCATCCCATGATCATGCCTAAGGGCCTAGTGTTAATGAGTGAAGTGGCATTTGAGCAAAATTGTAAAGAACCGAGATCAACATACATCATTTTTTTTTTTTTGCAATTTTGCTCATGCCACTCAACTGTAACTCAAATATCGTGTGTATGCATGTGTCTGTGCGCGTGCACACACGAGCGTTCATGTATGTGTGTGTGTGTGTGTGTAAATGCCAGGCAGTGGGAACAAGGGATGCAGAGGAAGTAGTGTATGAAACCACACAGAACAAAGGACAGAGATGCAGATCAGCACCACTGCTTCAGGAAACTGACTCCTTCTCTGACCACTTACAAAAGACAATTGTCACCAAAGGCTCTACTCATTGATCTCCGAAGAGAACCAAAATCCTTCACTGCTTGAACATTAGAAGCAGTAAGTGCCACAGGAGCTGACCTGGACCAGATCGAGGCCTTATCTCAACTGAACGCCCACAGATTGACTTCGAGTTTGGTTGGTTAACTTCCTGTATCCTTATGTTTTCTTGTTTGTGGTGTGTTTGGCTTGTCTTCTGTCCTGATTTGTGTGCTGTGTAAGAAGCCAATTTTATTTTATTTTATTTTTAAAGATTTATTCATTTACTTATTTATGAGAGAGAGAGAGAGAGCGAGGGAGGGAGGGAGGCAGAGACACAGGAGGAGGGAGAAGCAGGCTCCATGATGGGAGCCCAACGTGGGACTCGATCCTGGGACTCCAGGATCACACCCTGGGCCAAAGGCAGGTGCTAAACCACGGAGCCACCCAGGGATCCCCAAGAAGCCGATTTTAATCACATGGTAAATTGTCACCGGATCTGGAATCCTGAACCTGCTTTATAATTGTGATTTAACTTTGCTTTATGATTGGATACAGCAGACACTGGAAAGACACACCTCGTATTTGTGCCTTCATAGAGTGTTGGTGGCAGCCAACAAATCAGATAACTTGGATGAAATGGATATGTTCTTAGGAGCACACAAATAACCAAAACTGATTCAAAAAGAAATAGAAAAATTCCAGAGACAGTAACAAGTAAAGAGACTCTGTCAAGGAAAAAACTTCCCAAAAAGAAAAGCCTGAAACTAGAGAGTTTCACTGATAAATTCCACCATTTAAAGCTGAATTAACACTAATCCCCTCAAATTTTCCCAAAAAATAGAAGAGGAAACACTTCCTAATTTATTCTGTGAAGGCACCATTACCTCAATACCAAAGCCAGACAAAAATATTTTAAGGCCAATCTAGAAAGAAAATATTGAATAAATAAATAAATAAATAAATAAATAAATAAATAAATAAATAAATAAAAATAAGTAAATATCAATATTCCTATTGAATAAAGATGTAAAAATCTTCAAAAAAAAACCAAAAACAAAAACAAAAACTCTTGTTCTAAAGTATATTAAAAGATTTGCAAGTCATGACCAAATGATACTTATCCAGACTGCAATGGTAATTTCACTGGTAATTTTTATAAAATCAAACAATGTAATATACTGCATTAATAAAACAAAAGATAAAAAAATCATCTCAGTTAATGAAGCAAAACCTTTGACAAAATCCAATGCCCTGTTTTGATAAAAATACTCAGAAAACTAGGATAGAAGGGAACTTCCTTAACATAACAAAGGATATTTATGAAAAACTCACACCTAACATCACATTGCATGGTGAAAAATAGAAAAGTAATGCAAAGAATGGACCTCAACTTCACACTATATACAAAAAACTAACTTAAAGTAGGTCAAAGACCTAAATGTAAGAGTTAAAACTATCAAACTTAGAAAAAAAACCATGAGAGTAAATCTTCATGAACTTAAAATTGGCAATTCTTAGATCTGACACCAAAAGTATGCTGAGAAAAAGAAAAGAAAAAAACAGATAAATTGGATGTCAACATTGAAAAGTTTTTTTTTAAGATGTTATTTTTTTTTAAATAATCTCTGCATCCAACATAGGTGCTCAAACTCACAACCCCCAAACCAAGAGTTTCATGTTCTACTGACTAAGCCAGCCAGGTGCCCTTAACATTGAAAAGTTTTGTGCATCAGAGGATATTATTTAGAAAGGGAAAAGACAACTTATAGAATGTAAGAAGATATTTGTATATCATATATCTGGTAAGAGCCTAGTATCTAGAATATACAAAGAACTCTTAACATTCAACCACTTACAATAGCAATAAAACAAAAGACAAATATAACAACAACAAAAGACAAACAACAAAATTTTTAAATGGGAAGAGATGTTGAACAGACATTTTTCCAGAGAAGATACAAATACCAACAAGCAAGTACATAGGAAGATGCTCAATATTATTAATACTTTGGGAACTTTTAAAGTTTTGATTTAATCAAAACTACAAGGAGGTATCATTTCACTCGCCCTAAGGTGACTGTAATTTTAAAAAGCAGAAAATTACATACATTGACAAAGATGTGAAAAAACTGGCAGTTGCAGGCACTCCTGGCCGGAATATAAAATGGTGTAGCTATTATGAAAAATAGTAAAGCAATTCCTTGAAAAGTCATCACCATATGACACAAGCAATTCTACTCCTCGGGATATACCTCAAAGAATTTAAAATAGGTACTTAAATAGTTGTATGCACCTGTTAGTCTCAAAGCAATTCACAATAGCCAAAAGGGAGAAACAACCCAAATGTTCATCGATAATGAATAAACAAATTGTGGCATATCCATACAACAGAATATCATTCAGCCAAAGAAGAATGATGTATTGACACATGCTACAATGTAGACAAACCTTGAAAACATTATGCTAAGTAAAAGGACCCAGTCACAAAGGTCACATATTGTAGGATTCATTTACATGAAATATCCAGAATAGGTAAATCTGTAGAAATGGAAGATTAGTATTGTCAGGATCTGTGTAGAGTAGGGAATGATTCCTTAATTGGCATGGGATTTTATTTGGGAATATTAATGTCTGGACATGAGATAAGGAGATGGTTGCCAATGAGTATGCCAATGCCAATGAGTACATACTCAATGCCAATGAGTACATTTCACTTTATTTTTCAAATATTTTATTTATTTATTTATTTATTTATTTATTTATTTATTTATTTGAGAGAGAAGGAGAGAGAGAGAAAAAGAGAGAGAGAATGCACAGGCATGTGAGCACAAACATGGGGAGGGGCAGAGGGAGAAGCAGACTACTCTATTCAGGAGCCCAATGTAGGACTCGATCCCAGGACCCTGGCATCATGACCCGAGCCGAAGGCAGATCCTTAACTGACTGAGCCACCAGGTGCCCCTGCATTGTTCACTTTACAATGATTGATGTTATGTGAATTTCATCTCAATTTAAAAAAAAATCATTACCTTGGGAGTGTGAAGAACACATATATTGGAGATGGACTGTAATAAAACACAGGGAGGGTGCAGGCTGCGCACTGCTAGTGGGAGTAGAAACTGAGAGGAAATAATGGAGTTGAATGTTATTTAGGAAGGAGAAATACTGGGGGGTGGGTGAGAAAGGCTGACTTCTATCCAGAATGAGTAAATTAAGAGCATAAAATTTTGGAACAAAGACAGCCAGTTCTCTACCGAGCAGGCTGCATTTCAGGGAGGTTTTGAAGGCATTAAATGTAAAGCTCTACTCAATGGACCAGTTTGAGCCACAGAAAAGGATCAGAGAGTTCTGAAAATGTGATAGAAATAAATGAGATAGAAGTAAATAGAAAAAAATTGGGCAGCCTGGGTAGCTCAGTGGTTTAGTGCCACCATCAGCCCAGGGCATGACCCTGGGGTGCCAGGATCAAGTCCCACTTCAGGCTCCCTGCATGGAGCCTGCTTCTCCCTCTGCCTGTGTCTCTGTGTCTCTGTCTCTCTCTCTGTCTCTTATAAATAATACATAAAATCTTAAAAAGGAAAGAAAAATCATACCTGTAACATTAGAGGTTTTTTTCAGTTTTTTTTTGTTTTAGTTTTTTGTTTTTTTGTTTTTTTTAATAACATTATGGTCCACTTGGGTTTAGGAAGTAGTCAACAAAAATATTTAGCATAAATGAAAGTTGAGTCAAATGTGATGGTAGGAAGGTGTCCATACAAAGTCCATATTATTTTCTATCTCCCGTCAGTTATTTGTGTAGCTGTACAATTAAGTGATCTAAACAGGTTCTGTCTATAATAAAAAAATGTTTCCAATAAAAGCACCAATGAATTAAACCAACAAATTATTAAGCTGGGACTCGCTCTACCTCCAGTTCAGGATAGAGCTCTACATGTGTACATTTCTTTCTCCACAAGTACTTCTTGCCTTAAAGAAGTTCACTGTTCATACAGGTATTTTTATCAGTAGGCTCACTGGGAGTACATTGTTGCCTTAACCTTACCACCAAAGTTTCATGGAAGGACAAGGAAAACATCTTGTGTACCTGAGTTTCCTTTCATGTGGATTGCTTACCCCATACCTTTTCTGTTGGGATATGCCAATGGAACTAAGTACTGAGTTTCCCTCTACATTCTATTTTTTTTAGTTACAAAAAAGGATTTATTAGACAAACACATCAATAGATGGAGTCTAAGGATTTGGTTGGAAAGCCACTGGGCCTTTCAAAGCAGAAGTCCAAAGTCACATACTTGGAGCATTACTCTGCTACAATTTGTAGAAACAAGAAAAGTGAGGAATGACAGCACTCCATGCTAGTCCACAGACAGATAAGCCTCCCACCTCCCTCCCTAGTCCATTTCTGTTCAACTGGCATCTTCTGTGACTCTGGTACCTGAGAGAGATGGAATGTTTCCCACATCTTAAAGAAATTCAGTTTCGGGTTACAGATCTTGCCTCTGTGCACCCGAACTGCCTGTTCATGACACATGGGTTGTTGCTTTTCAAGATCCAATGAGCAGTTATTGAGGGAGTGTTTCTCAATAGGTAAAGTGAATAAAACGTTCTCATCTATAGTAACTGCATTTTTAATCTCATCTGGTATCAACTGTCTTCTAGAAAGTTACAATGTGTTGTTTAGGGACACTCTTCTTTAACATAGAAGGAAAAGAGTAATTAGTACAGGATATGTAATTAAATGATACCCATTCTGAAATCTTGTAAGAGTCCTGTGAATAGGGACTCATCATTTAATTTATCAGAAGGAGGGGGGGGGGTGGATCTTCTATCATTCCTGACTATACCAGAACTAGATTTTTAAAATTATAATATCATGATATGTTCATGACACCAAACTGGGTTTGCTTTATAAGAAACCTTTGATCATTAAATTTAATTGTTAATGGCACAGGCTGTCAATAAAGAGCAAGCAGTATGATGTCTGTGTAGTTGTCAGTGGGCCTCAAATAACAAAGGTGAGAATGCGACAGACATGACCTGGTTTGGCACATTGGGGTTTCTGAGATGTGAGCTCCAAACATAATACATAGAAAACTGGGATCCCTGGGTGGCACAGTGGTTTAGCGCCTGCCTTTGGCCCAGGGCGCGATCCTGGAGACCCGGGATTGAATCCCACGTCGGGCTCCCGGTGCATGGAGCCTGCTTCTCCCTCTGCCTATGTCTCTGCCTCTCTCTCTCTCTCTCTCTCTGTGACTACCATAAATAAATAAAAAAATAAAAAAAAAAAACAAAAAACAAAAGAAAACTAAGGGCAGTATTCCAAACAGATCTGGCATGAGAATTTTATAAAACAGCTAGTTTTTTCAGGGACATAATAAAAGGAGCGGTTTCAACGAAGGGCCATGCATTACGTTCCCATTGTTGGATCCATGATGGAAATGTTTTTGCTTCCAAGGCCCTCCTGCAGCCCGAGAACTACTTCTTTCACATCCTTGACAATCTTTTGTATGTCATGCCATCCTAGAGTCTGTTTGGAACAAGGATTGCTCTAGATGAAGCTCTAAAAATGTTGAGTTTGTGCCTTTAAGAAACAGTCCGATTCATGACTTTCGTGTGTAGCAGGAGAGCTGTGCTCTCTCAGCGCGGTTCACTATTTGAGAGCCTAGGCAACGCCAGGACAGATGTATGAAAAGTATCAAATACTGCAAATCAAATACTGCAAAGCAAAACAGGCAGCCCGAGGCATAGACTTCAAGATTTTGGTTGAACCAGTAGTCCGTTCATTAACATTTTTAAGCAACTGAGGCCATGGCCTGGTTGGTCAAAGCTGCTCTCAAAATCTGCGGGACAGTGGAACCGCATGTGCGAGCAGGTAAGTCTAGCCAGGAACTTCTTAACATTTCCTAGCAGAAACTTGGGGTCTTCTCAGAAAGAAAAGTGAAATACCTATTCTCTCAGGAACAGCCTGTGGGGAATCTGTTTGGATCAAGAATTGCGCTCAAGTCCCAATCTTAAATGAAGACCTAAAAATGTGCAGTTTTGTGCATTTAAAAATAGTCCATTTCACAGCGGCAGTGTGTGCTCTCGGACCCAGCTCGTTCAGTATCTGGGAGGAATCGCTGGGTTTGGGCCAAACGTCAGTATGGAAAGGGAAACAATCCGCTTCGGAAGGGGGGAGGCTACTTAGCCTCCAAGTGAGCTGAAATGTTGGAAGAAGATTCCATCCTAGTGTGAGCGACCGACGGGCGGGCAGGAGGAGGCCTTGGCTCCCCGGAATCTCCCTCCCCGCAGCAGCCGCAGCAGCCCTGCCCGGACACCCAGACCCCTGAGCTGAACGGAGCCTGAGCGCAGGAGAAGGGCCAGGTGCAGGAGCGGGAGGCGCAGGGGACAGCCGGATGCCGGGCCCTCCCTGACCCGCTCTGTGGCCCGCGGGGACTGGGGGGAGTCAGGGGGGAAAGGCCGGAGTGGGCAGGCGGCCGTGCCCCCTGCTGGCGCCCCGCGACAGCGGGAGGGAAGGGGCGCGCAGAAGGCCGCTGGCCCAGGCGGGGTCCCTGCGCGTGGGCGCCCCTCTGTGGACCCGGGAGCCCGACCACGCCAGTCCCTCGGGAGTTCGAGCCGGTGGACCCCGAAGGCGCCGGTTCGTCGGGCAGAAAGGGGTCAGGTCGGAGGGCCCGAGGAAGGATGCAGAGGGCCCCCAGCGCTGCGGCCTCGGCGGGAAGGAGGACGTGGGCCTCCGAGGAGGAGCGGAAAGTCTGCGAGGGCCACGCAGCCAGCCGGGCGCTCCCGGGCTGCCCCGCCCCGGCCGCCCTCCCGCCGCCGCCCGCCGCCCCGGGCTGGGGCGCGCCGCTCCCCCCTGCGCCGCCCGGGGGCCGGGCTTCTGCTTCTTCCACTGGGTCCTCCGCCTCGGGAAGCAGGTCGGGCCTGCGTCTCGGTGAGGCTGGGCGACAGCGCGAGGCTCGGGCGCTCGCAGCCCACAGGTAGCGCGGGGCGAGCTCGTTCTCCGGGGCCCCCAGCTGCTCGCAGGTGAAGGCGGGCGCGGCCTGGCTTGGCGCAGCGGGGCTCGGCGCGGGCCGCGGGGAGCCGGGCAGCCCGGGGAGCTCTCGGGCCGCTCCGCCGCCGCCAGCGCCGCCGCCCGGGACTCGGGGAGCGCGCCGGGTCCGCCTGCAGGCGCTCAGCCCGCTCGTGCGGCCGTCGCGCGCCCGCGTCCTCGGCTTCCCGGTCCTCGTCCTCCGCCTCCTCGGCCTCCGAGCCTCGGAGGGGGCCGCCGGAGTCCCCTGGGCTGGCGTCCGTCCCCGCTTCGGCCTCTGCCAAACTTCTCTTGGCTTCCCGGGAGCAGGGCGCCCGGCGGGAGCGCAGCGCGGAGGAATCCCTGCGGTCCGGGATGTCCAGGACGGGGAGGCGGACTCTGGCGGGGGGAGCCGCCTTGGCCCCGCCGGCCTGCCCCTGCCCCTGCCCCTGCCCCTGCCGGGCCAGCATGCCCGCCGCCCGCCCGAGGCCCACGGCGCCGGCTCGGGGCCTCGCTCCACAGTTAGTTTTATTGTTTTAATTCCTGAGCGCTAGAGAGAGAGGGAGGGACACAGGCAGAGGGAGAAGCAGGCTCCATGCAGGGAGCCCGACGCGGGGCGCCATCCGGGGTCCCCGGGATCACACCCCAGCTGCAGGCGGCGCTAAACCGCTGCGCCACCGGGGCTGCCCCCCCCTCCACGTTTTAAGGAGAATCTCTACTGTGCAATTTCACACACTACAACTTGAATGTTTCTTCTTCTGCTGACTACATTAATACTCTTTTTGCTATTTTTGTGCTAGACATAAGTATCCAAATGTTTTCCCTAAAGCCGTGTCAATCTTCTGTCCACTGTCCTCTTACACAGAATTGTGACACTGTTCATCGAGAAACCAATTCTTTCCTTAATTAACACTCAGA
Source organism: Canis lupus baileyi (assembly GCF_048164855.1). Classification (NCBI taxonomy): domain Eukaryota; kingdom Metazoa; phylum Chordata; class Mammalia; order Carnivora; family Canidae; genus Canis; species Canis lupus. Next base: position 23,797,161 of record NC_132857.1, on the reverse strand, counting down.
CTGATTTTACTGACAGTGGTTGTATTTTTTCCTTTCATAAATAGTGTAAACTATGTTGATAACTTCATTTCAATTCAAATGTCACAAGCAGAAAATCTAAACAATTAGCAATATTTTTTAAACAAAGGCGTTTGTTTATGTTTTAGAAATTCATGGTTAGGCTATAAGAAAATAAATAATAGCTCTGATCAGTTACATCTCTGGTTTAGCTGTCAGTAACCTGTCAAAGATTTGGGTGGACACATGAAAGCTGCCTTGAGTCGTCACGCACTTACACCTTGTGAGAACATCACAATTACATTAAAGAAGGTTGCAAGCATGCCCTAAAAAAATTCCGTTTATTTCTGCAGTAAACTAGGATGAACAGAATTACTACAAAGTGGTTACATGGATTACACAATCAAAAGATATAAGCAGCACAAGGCATTAATAGAATGACCAGCACTGCAACACACACACACAATCACATACATACACATAGTTGCACAGACCCAGACACGCCCGCTACACACACACATCTGTTACTGGAAGGCACTGGGGAAAGAAAAGAGAAACCCAACTCCCACGACACTGAAAAGGTTTCTCTCCGGTATGCGTCCTCTTGTGCTCAGCCAGGCCTCGCTTCTGGCTGAAGGCTTTGCTGTACTTGGAGCACTTGCATGGCTCCTGCAGTCAACGAAAAGAGATCGCCATGAATCTGGGTGAACTGAGAGCCCTCCTCACTAAGGTATACGCGTGGGGATATTTTACCGAGCTTCTGTAGGGTGCCGCAGCCAATCCAGAGCAGTGCCATGAGTTATTTTCTTTTAATTTTTCAGGAGAAACAGCAACACTCAGTGTCCGCCTGACAAACTGAACCACTTGCTCGTGGTAGTTCATAGTTCCAGCATGTACTGTAGTTCTTATTTTTTATTTTATTTTTATTTGTTGATTTGAGAGAGACCGAGACAGAGAGAGAGAGCAAGAGAGTGGGAGAGTACAAGCAGGAGGGAAAGCAGAGGGAGAGGGAAAAGCAGGCTACCCGCAGAGCAGGGAGCCTGATTTGGGGCTCCATCTCAAAACCCTGGGATAGTGACTGAGCCAAAGGCAGACACCTAACCTGTTGGGCACCTAACCAGGCACCCTTGCAGTTCTTTTAACTAAGTCATACCTTTGCAAAGCTAGGTTATGAATGTCTGACATGATCTAACTACTAAAAGAACTGAACTCTAGGTCTTCTTTTGGTCTTGGTGGGCCACAAAAATTTACTGACACTAAAGAAGGGCATCATGGACCAAGAGAGTTTGGGAACCCTGATCTAGATGGTGCAAACTGCTTACTATCTCAGAGAATGAAAACTTGAGGAAAAAATTTCTATCAGATATTGGGGAGAAGTATAAAAAGCAATACAGCTCAGCTGTGGTTTAAGTATTTTCATCTCTATTGCCCAATCTTTCTTTCTTATGTAGAATGTTCTTTTCTAAAATCTAAACAACTTTCCTAAATGAAGAATATTTACAAATTGTCACAGACTCTTAAGGAAAAAGAAAAAATTCCTACAGGAAGAAAAAACGGTCCACATTCCCTAGCCACCTTTGGTACTAGGTACTTACATTACCATCCTTTTTACTTGGAAAGAATTGCAAAATAAATTAAAATTGTTCCATTAACACACCTCCTCAAAACAAACAAACAAACAAACAAACAAACCCAACTGGCCATCACTAAACAGTGCATAAATAAAAAAGATTTGAGGAAAAATAAACTATTTGTTTAAAGTAAACTTGCAGTGAAATTTTGTCCAGATACATCTTCAAAAATATTATAGTTTTTTTAGATTGAGATAGTGTGTATTTAATTTCCTGTTATGTAAATTCCATGCATATTTTCTCCTTAGTATTTAAGAGTATTACAAAAGTTTCCAGATCTACAAAACCAAACTGACATGTGTGTGCCTACCAACTAGCTCTTAAGGAATCAAACATGCCCAGTACAGGTGTGACTCTCAACGCACCCCCACCCCCGCTCCCTAACTGCAGTACCTCAGCACCTTGTCTGTACACTTCCCCAGAGGTGACTACTAGTGCTGGGTATGGAGCTTATCATTCCCTGGCTTTTCTCTATATTTTGACTGCCCATGGATGGAAGGATCTCTAAGGAAGACATAGTATTATATTGCCCTTTACACTTATGTAAATAGTATCATACTGTATGTAAACTTTGTGAGTTCTTTTGAAATTGATGTATTTTTGCTCAGCATTATCTTTATGAGCTTCTAGTCCTCAATTTCATTTTGTGAACACATGTAGTTCACACTCATTCATTGTTAATACCATATCATATTACATTCAGTGGCTAGACCCCAATTTGCTTATATATAGTATCTAGTGATGGGTAGTTCATGTTTTTCCAATTTTTCACTCTTACAAATAACGTTGTTTTGGCTTTTTTGTACACTGTATACTTGAATGCAGGTAAGTGTAATTTCCATGGTATGTGTATCTAGAAGTGGGATTGCAACTTCCACTCTTCTAGGAATGGCCAAACTCTACAAAGTAGATAAGCCCTTTTACACTCCAACATCCAGTACGTTCTTAAAATTCTATCACTGTATTTTACCAGTTTTGAGACTTAGGAGGGACATGATAAGTGTACATAAGTTTAAAAATATTATGTTCCTAGAAAATAGGACCTCTTATCAATTCGAAGGGATCTTTATCTGTAAGAATTTTTTTTAATTTTGAAATTAATTAAGTCCTCATATAGCTATAAAAGCTTTTTAAAATCTGTCAGGGGTGGGGAAATAAAGGAGATGTTGATCAAAGGGCAGAAGACAAGCATCCTCTGGAGAGCTAATGCACAGCATTGTGATTTCTAGCGAACAACACTGTAGTATTATTTCACAGGTGCTACGAGACTAGATCTTAAATGTTCTCAACATACACGTGCACACACACACAGTCATAAAGGTAATTATATAACATGATGGAGATTTAGATAACACTATGGTGGTAATCATATTGCAATATATAAATGTATCAAATAAATACCTTGCACTTTAAATGTATATAATGTTATATGCCAATTATACCTTAGTTTAAAAGAAGGAAGAAAAAAATAAATAAAATAAGCATTTGCCTGGTATATTCATCTTTGTACTTTTAAACAGTCTATTTTTAGGTATGAGGAGTATCCCCATAAAAAGTACCCCAACTGGATTTTCTTAACCTTCCCTTATATCACCTCTTTAAAAGACAAGTTCTGCTTCTTGATATTCATTGCTATTTATTATAGTTTAATGACCATTATGATATACTAGTATATTTATCTATTAACATTTGTTGTTATTAATTATATATTTAATATATACACTTAAAAACATGTGAATATATTTCATCATTTTATTTTGGGCATTGCTTTTTATCTTGCTTCTCATTCCCCCCCCCCCTATATTTTCTTACATGTTTTGGATTAATGATTTTCCCCTTGTATCATCATAGAAGTTATGAATACTATTTCTATCCCCTTAGTGGTTATCAACAGTTCTATCACGTACACTGAACACAATCGAAAGTTTATCTGTATGTTTTCCCTCCTACTGAATAACGAGTCCTGCAGAATGCTCCTGTCTCACATGTTATGTGTAAGTCTTTTATTTGTGTCTTGACTTTTAAAGCCTGATATGGAATCATTATTATTTAACACATCAGTGTGGTTTAGTTTTATACATTCTTAATGATTACTTGACTTTTCATGCTCTCTGACATTCAGAGGACCTGATGATGGTAAATTCTTCTTTTATACTTGATTGAAAAGGACTTTATTTCTCATTTGTTATTAAGTGAAAGTGTACAAATCCAATCAGATGTATAACAGACTATTTTTCACATCTCTTAGCCATTTCCATCTCTCTGTATTGCACCATTTGCAAGTTCTTTAGAATCAGCTATCAATTATCTTCAGTAGGAACCTGTTAATAGGATCATTTCAGTTTTTAATTTCCATTAATATTTTAAGCTTTTGTAAGTTTTTATTTGTTTTTTTTCAATTCTGCTTAATTTTTGATAAAATCTTATTTTTTACTCATGTTGCTTAGGTCTATTTTAAAAATACTCTAAATATTTATATAATTTACCTTATCTGATAAATCATTATCTTAAGTTTTTTTGAAATCTAATGCTGCTATTTGTGGTTTCTCCTGTCTCCTGCTCATGGCTCTTGTTTTTGGAGTTATGGGCTCATGTTTGGTGGTCTTTATCTGTTAAAATCCGGTGACCCTTAGGTTGAGGGTATGTCCCTCCAGACAGCATTTGTGTTTGCTTCTGCCAGGCATTCTGGGATGCTATCAATCAAAGGCCATTTTAAGTTTATTTCTTGCTTTAGGGTTTTCTGGTCAGGGAAGTATTTTAGGTCTGAACTCTAAACACACTTGAGGGAAAGACTGTGGTTACAAACTCCAAGGAGAACTCTTTCTCTCTAGCCAGCAATTACTCTGAGACAGTCCAATGTCCTAAGCATCTTTGTCTGCCAAAGGTAGTTTATTTCCAGTCCCTGATTTAATTTTGAGCATCACTTTTCTAGGGCCCCAGCACTGTGGTGGGATGTGGTTCCATCTTGTCCTATAACCTAAATCCAGAGCTTGCCTCCCTTTCCATCACCACTGAAAACCAAATCTTGAATTTACGGATACTGGCAAACACCCTGAAGGTGTTCTCATTCTCAACTTAACCTTATCACTCTGGCCTTCGGCTTCAGTTTGCTTTGTTGGATTCTGGGGATTATTGTTACTTTTTTCCCCATAAGTTCAGATATTTGCTATTTGCTTTATTATCTCCAGCATGGGTAGGTGTTTTGTATAGGACCTCTGTATTTTAAATGACTGTTCAAAGTAACAGAAAAACACTGCATTTTCTTGGCAGTCCAAAAAATAGGATGTTTACTGCTTTTTTCATCTAGTCTAAATCAACAAAATCTCTTTTCACATATCACATGACCTTCGGTGCCTATTATTTCTTCAAATATTGCCCAGTTAAAACAAACAAACAAACAAACAAACAAACAAACTTGAAAATGTAGTTGTAGGTATTTAAATCAGAAATTTCTTGGAGTTGCTGGGACTTTTATTATATCCAAATGTTTTACTTAAACTTGTATTTTAAAAACATATAAGGATATATCAATATGATGTATATGAAAAGGAAAAAGGGAAGGTTTTCTCCCTACAATCTATCTATAAAACAAGATCTTGCGAAGAAGTAAATCACCATGGCAGCTGCAGTGACAGCTAAGTGTCTGGCAGAGAACAACCGAAGACAAGACCAAGTATCTGGATGACTTCCTAAGAGAATGATAGAAGTTTCCAGGAACAAAAGGCAATGAGAAACACGGTCTGTGCATCACTGATTAAGAACACCCCTCTAATTCCTAAATTTTGTCTTAGCAGGTACTGTCTAGGTAGGCATCCTACAGTGCCCCATGGATACTAAGAAAGGTTCTGAGCCAGTGTATGGAGATTATGGCAAAAGCATAAGGGTTTTATAGTTATCACAAGTTTTCAAAAACCCAAATGTGTATTATTCACTGGCTTGGATGGAATAAATAATGTTTTACACACACATTCACACACTCATAGATTGATATTTTTCAAATGTTTATAAATACTACTGGTGATTATTTCAATACACTATTTACAAATGTCACTGAAATTTTATTACCTTCACTTATTTATTTTCTCCTATAAAAGACATTAAAAATACAACTATCATGTGTTTCTGTGTGTGTGTTGGCAGGAAAGATGGGGTTGAAATTTATGTTAGAAAGGTTCCTACAATTCAAAAAGTTTGAGAATTATAGTTGTAAAAGGGACTCATTGAATGAAGTAGTTCTCTGCCTGGACTCCTTCCTTTGTATCAAGAACCATTTGAAGCTGAGGATTCCTTGGGGTTTTGTTCTAAGATTATCAGCTCATACAGGGCTCTACAATCACACTTCTATGTCAGTCTAGAAAGAAAGGTCCTCTGAGTCCTTTAGGCTATAGCAAAGTATAGTAAGAAGCCATGTTTGCCTTTCATGTCTGTCCATCTCTTTTATCCCTAAATCTTAAACAATATACAATTTTCTTGAAGATATTGCAAGGAAGGATATAATTTCTGACATATTTGGTCACAATGCCATATAGCACTCCTTGGAAAGAACTTTAATGTGCACCCTTGCAAAGATTTCAGGTTTTTTTTAATAGTGAAAGGTAATAAAGGGGAAAGGAGAAAAAATGAGTGGGAAATATCAGAAAGGGAGACAGAACATGAGAGACTCCTAACTCTGGGAAAAGAACTAGGGGTGGTGGGAGGGGAGGTGCCTGGGGGCTGGGGGTGACTGGGTGATGGGCACTGAGGTGGGGACTTGACGGGATGAGCACTGGGTGTTATTCTATATATTGGCAAATTGAACACCAATAAAAAATAAATTTATTTAAAAAATGTTTCAGGTTTTTTTGAAAGATTATATTTATTTATTTAGAGAAAGAGCACACATGTGTGAGTGAGTGGGGGAGGGAAAGAGGGAGAGGGAGAGAGAATCCCAAGCAGATTCTTCACTGAGCGTGGAACCCTGAGATCACTACCTGAGCTGAAATCAAGAGTCGGATGGCTGACTGAGCCATCCAGGCACCCCTGAAAAGACTCCAATTTATAGTGAATGGTACCAAAGCACATGTTAGAGAATTCCTGCTCCAGTAAACAGTTTTTATACTGGAGGCAAAGCCAGAAGGTCACAGGTCACTCATCTCAAATTTAAGAAAACCAAATGAATTGAAATAGGAAGGGAAAAGTACATTTTATTTTTCAGAAAATAAACACAAAACAAAATCGCATCCTTCTTTACTAATTTCTTTCCAATTACTCCTAGGACGCCATGGTGGAAAGAAATTCCACCTCTCACATGGTGAGCATAGTTGGTCCCAGAGAATAAGCTGAGTGGTACAAAGACACCTACACCTGTTCCTCCTCTCCTTATCTCTAAAAATCATGAAACAAAACAAACAAACAAACAAAAAAACTATGCTGCCTCTAGAGCATTCCTAAGTATTCTCAGCCCTAAAGTCCCAGTCCAGAAGAACCCATGCTTGTGTGCAAGGAAGGAAGAGAACTTCAATTTCTAATCTTTGCTGCCCACCCTTATCATAAGGTTCACTGAGGATGACAGCAGTTAGACAACTGTACAGGAGTTGATACAACAAGGGGCCACATGCCACAGAAAGCTAAGGAAGTCTGAGTTCTTACTGGCAGGTTAGGCAGCAGAGGTAAGGCTGGGTTATCTGCTACCTTCCCAAGTATACAGTGGAAAATAATTTGCAGGATGGTGTGGCTGAAGTGTTTAAGCAAGTTTGGACATTGTTGGACTTCCAAAGGTCCCATCACTCCTTCCCCACGAAGAACTCATACAGTATCATCATTATAACATTAATCCTCCACTACTTCTCTTCCTTTTTATCTTTTACTCCATTACAAAATCTTTAATATGGGCACAAAATCTGATGCAATAAAATATCATGGAAATTGTAACACCGTTTCAGAGTGGAATATGTAGTATAAATTACACATTTTAACTCATTAGCTGGATTTAACCAGAGAAAATGATTAGGTCCTTGATTAATTCTGTTTGTGAATGATTACACAGTTTAACTGTCAAATACCTTGTCCTTTGTCATCATAACTGGGGAATTATTCCTAAATGGAGGCAATCTATTTGTCAGTTAAACTGTAATCTGTCAAAAAGTAGAATTAATCAGTAGTCTAATCAGCTCCCTTTAATCAAAAAGCATTTGGCAGAATTCATTCAGAAGGTAGGATTTATAGAGCTCTATACCCTGTACCTTGTTATATAGCTACTAAAAAGTCCTATTTTTGTGTTGTTAATGCCCATCTGAATTTTTTTCTTTTTTTTCATCTGAATTTTTAAAAAGCTTCAAATGTTATATTTTTTCCAACATCAACTGAATTAATAAATCTCAAAATCATTTTAGAAACAAAGTTATATTTTTACTAAATCCTGGAGGGATCTTAATGTTGAAGTTATTTAAAATAGACATTTTTTGGAGCTTTCTTCCTACTTTAGCTAAAGGATTGCTTGCCAGGATAGAAAGAAGCATGACCTCCATTATACAGATTACCAAAACCAAGTATGGATCATGGGTAGATATCTGCATGCCACAAGTAGATATTCTGAATATTACTTCCGGTTATTTTTATGTTAGGCCCAATTAAGTAAAAACAGAAAATATAACAAATGAGATTTTCTTCTTGTAGTCAGAAGTCAAGGTACATAGTATAAGGAAGTCATAGAATGCTGGCGTTTGTGACAGTGGTAGCCTGACCCCAATAAAATTGAGAAATAAGAATTAGTAAGCAATTAAAACAAGCTGGCTAGTGAGTATGGGGAGGACTAGCAGAACCTGTGGTATTTTGAACATGTATAAACACAGTTGGCTTATGATAGGGCTCAATCTATAAGCCAAACACTGGCTTTCTGGTTTTTATATAGTATATGGCTATACTTGATGGACAAACTTTTCCTTTATTTGTCTTGCTCAAAGCTATAGCAAGGCCAGAGTGTCCATGCTGTTAATGTAATAACTTACATGTGAGCATCTTGAACATCAAGTACAATTTGAGAGAAGAAACTCACTGAAGAGGAATCAGATATGGAAAGAAGTCTCTTTGTCACTCTTTCTCACACACACATGTATGTTAGGATATAAAGTTATCGGTGCTTGTAAATTAATTTCACTTGATTCTAGACTAAAAATTTCTAGTATTAATATTTCCCCACTAGAGTTCGGAAAAATGATGACTTTTGCCAGATGATCGTTCCCTACTTCTAAATTTAAAAGAAAATCTTAAAAACCTCATGAAGCAGGGATTTGGTGTGAATTTCTTAAAAATGAAATTTCTAAATAGAAATTTTATAACTTTCTAGTTCCCCATTTTCTCAGCAGCTGTAGCAACAGTTAACTTTCTCCTGTTAGGCACATGGCAAACTCTGGCAGAGGGGAAACAGAAAACTTGTGACTAAATACAAAACCATCATATTTTTGTATCATTTGGGGCAAAGTCATTTAGCTGTCCTACTCTTCCATCTGCAAAATGTCTCACTCATTTCCAAGGTAGAATTAGAGACTCTCATATAAGGGAAGGTCATGTTCAAACAGCCTTAGACTCTTGCCAGCCTGCACTCTGGTAAGACCCATTTGCCAAACCTTCTTTAGGCAAGGCACAGACAGCCTAAGCCCTCCACTGTGGTCTAGAGCAGGGTTTCTCAACCCCAGTACTACTGAAATCTAGGGCCAGATAATGCTTTGTTTTGGGGAGCTGTCCTGTGTACCCACTAGATGTCAGTAGCACATATGTCTCCCCTCCAAGTCTATTTCCACTGCATCCTGCGGTGGCCCTGACACTGACCTGAGGTCAGCCTTGACACATGCTCTTCAGGGTGGCAGAAACTGCGAAGTCCATGCTGATATTTCCAGATTTTTCCATTTTACTAGAAGCCAGCTAATTCTCTTCATAAGACTGGTTTTGTAACCAAAAGATGACTACCCAATTCCATAAAGTAACCAATTTGCAATCGAGTCACAGGTGAAATTTAGAGGGGGCTTTTCGAGTGTGGCCACACAGGCTGCTATTACACACAGCTGAGGGGACAGATCTATGGCCCACAGCACAGCATGCCATATATCTATGCCATATATCAACTCTTAATGGCCCCGTTTCTGAAAGCTCATGTGCCACCAGCTGCACACAATCAAAATGCACTGAGTTTCCCTCTAACGAGCAGCCTTGCCTAGAAAACTTCTTTTACAGATGTTTATAGCTTTTGTGACTTTTTATTCACCATCTTATTTTTTATAGCTGGCGTGATCTTTGAACATATGACAAAACAAACCCATGGTCTAGTAAACAATGCACCTAAAATAGATGTCTTTGGGAAGCCTACAGAAAGCTAGGAGAATATTTAGAGCAGGTTTCTACATAACACATCCATAATGGGTTTTGCATTGTAGCTAAGGGAAAACACACTTTCTATAAACTAGGAGAATGATTGCACAATTCACATATAGAAAACTAAAAATAAGCACAGTAAATAGAATATAATTCTTATATGAAAGTGTTGTATACAAACTTTAAATAGAAACAAGAAGGCACTTGGCCCCCTTTTAATCCACTCCTGAGGCTTAAAGAATACTGCATATGAGTTAAATGGCTAGAACAAAGCCCAAACACTTGCAGAGAGATGATAGAAGAGCTAGTCTGGCATAAAGCAAGCAAATAATTGTCCAAACTAGCTCGCAAACCTCGTTTCCCTGGGGCTACCCTGGTGACTCAGACTGGTCATCTGAAATAATGAGGCAAACTGACATAACTACATTTCTCTCTGCTTCTCTCCCAGTCTCCAGCCTATGGACTACAGCACTGCCTGCATATCTGAATCACCCAGGGATCTTTTTAAAAAACACTGATGCCTTGGCTCCATTCCTAGAGAGCCTGATTTAGCTGGTCTGAGTGTGGCCAGGCACAGACCCTTTTTAAAGCTCCCGAGGTGCTTCTAATGTGCAACCAGAAGTGAAAACTTCTAATCTGATCCCCCATCCTCTCAAGTAATAACTCTACTACTACTAATAAATACAACACAGCAACGATAACTTCTATTTCTCCTCCCCTTCCTCTGATGCTCTTCTATCAAGGCACTATTGTGTATGTTAATAGGATGCCTACTTCATGTTGGCCAATAAGGTGCTAGGAACTGTTAAGGATTTTTTTTACATTTAATTGTTAAATAATACTGTGAATTTAGCACAGTTATTCTCACTTGCAGATGATGCAGTATTAGTTTTAAAATATGACCAAGGTTACACTGTAGGGTAGTGAAGGCCAAACTCAAAACATGGCATGCTTCCTTCAAGGCCAGTGGCTGTGGTGACTGCCTTGTGTGCAGCTTCCTACGCATCAAACTCTTTCCTTAAAGAGGAGGCTACGTACCCCAGCTGAGAGAGAGAATCTTGATGAGGCTAAGCTGCTTGCACAGTGGGAATCACCTGGGAATGCGTTGAAAAATCTTGATGCCTGTAACCCACCCCCCAGAGTGTGATTTCATTGCTTTGGGGGTGTGGCCTGACCTTTGGTGCCTTTGAAGGACCAGAGGCGATCCTAATATGGACACACGTTTGGGAACCGTCGGGCTACATCAATGATGGCAGTTCCATTTCCTTTTCAGTTATGAGTTTAGATTGCAGCATGTCCCATGGCTGTGGTCATGGTGCAGAGAAGTCTATGGGGATTCTGGGAAAGACTTCTCCTGCCTGCTGAGGCTGACCAGGTATGGGCTTGATGCCTAGGCTACTGCAGCCACGTGGTAGCATGTGAGGGGCTGGCTGAAGACAGCAGGAAAGATGAGAGGAATCCGAGCCACTGAAGATCTTGTAGCACCAACCACGAGATGGCCCTACTTCTGAATTCTTGTTGTGTGACTTATAATCTTTATCATTTAAGACCCTTTCAATGGGGCTTTTGGTTACTTAGGCATGAAAGTATTCTGTCCCTATCTTCCCAAACATCATACCATATTCCAACGGCCCTATGCTAATAACAGAGAAACCGCTTGCTCAGATTGAAGCACAATGCTACAACAATGATCAGAAACTCAAAGTCAGTGGCTAGCTATCAAAAAATGACAATGTAAAACCTGGTCTAAGAGCCTCAGCTCTAAAAATAGGGGAGAGTGTTCTTTTGGACATCAGCGTTTTTCTTATACACATGAAGAAAGTTATAAAGGAGCTGAAAATATATTTGCTGATAAGAATTCTGAGAACAACGTGAGATTTGTGCATTGTAAAGAATGTTCTTTGGAATCCTTGAAGAAAATGAATGCTGGTTAAGTGAAAGTGTTACTATTTAAATTATTTAAAGGGAGACGATTTATTTCCCTGCATAATGACTAATTATTTAGATATTTTTTCTCAAAATATCTAAGAATCAAAAGAAGACTAATCATATGAACAGGAAAGTTTTATAAGGAGAAAGTCATTCTCACCAATTTTCAAAATTATAAATCAAACTCTGAAATACGAAAGTAAATTAGAACAAAAATATGAGGAAATATAAGGGAAAGAAGTAGAAGTGAATAGAAGGAAAACAAATATCAAAATATAAAGGATATATAGAAAGATAAATGTATGTATGTACCTAATATTTATACCTACATGTTTTGATAAATATATACATATATATAGTGTCCAAAAATTCTGAGTTTCTAATAATAATCAGAAGTGAAGCTAATCATAAAAGCAGTTAGAGCTATGAGAGCATAGGGTGCTAATGTGACTGCCTTATTCTTTTGTTACATATTGTCTTCGGCATTTTTGTTTGTCGTATCCTAAAAATTTGCTAATGAAAATCATGGACTTTCTTCAGAGAGTTAGAACAAATTATTTTAAGATTTGTGTGGAATCAGAAAAGACCCCGAATAGCCAGGGGAATTTTAAAAAAGAAAACCATATCTGGGGGCATCACAATGCCAGATTTCAGGTTGTACTACAAAGCTGTGGTCATCAAGACAGTGTGGTACTGGCACAAAAACAGACACATAGATCAGTGGAACAGAATAGAGAATCCAGAAGTGGACCCTGAACTTTATGGGCAACTAATATTCGATAAAGGAGGAAAGACTATCCATTGGAAGAAAGACAGTCTCTTCAATAAATGGTGCTGGGAAAATTGGACATCCACATGCAGAAGAATGAAACTAGACCACTCTCTTTCACCATACACAAAGATAAACTCAAAATGGATGAAAGATCTAAATGTGAGACAAGATTCCATCAAAATCCTAGAGAAGAACACAGGCAACACCCTTTTTGAACTCGGCCATAGTAACTTCTTGCAAGATACATCCACGAAGGCAAAAGAAACAAAAGCAAAAATGAACTATTGGGACTTCATCAAGATAAGAAGCTTTTGCACAGCAAAGGATACAGTCAACAAAACTCAAAGACAACCTACAGAATGGGAGAAGATATTTGCAAATGACATATCAGATAAAGGGCTAGTTTCCAAGATCTATAAAGAACTTATCAAACTCAACACCAAAGAAACAAACAATCCAATCATGAAATGGGCAAAAGACATGAACAGAAATCTCACAGAGGAAGACATAGACATGGCCAACATGCATATGAGAAAATGCTCTGCATCACTTGCCATCAGGGAAATACAAATCAAAACCACAATGAGATACCACCTCACACCAGTGAGAATGGGGAAAATAAACAAGACAGGAAACAACCGATGTTGGAGAGGATGCGGAGAAAAGGGAACCCTCTTACACTGTTGGTGGGAATGTGAACTGGTGCAGCCACTCTGGAAAACTGTGTGGAGGTTCCTCAAACAGTTAAAAATATACCTGCCCTACGACCCAGCAATTGCACTGTTGGGGATTTACCCCAAAGATACAAATGCAATGAAACGCCGGGACACCTGCACCCCGATGTTTCTAGCAGCAATGGCCACGATAGCCAAACTGTGGAAGGAGCCTCGGTGTCCAACGAAAGATGAATGGATAAAGAAGATGTGGTTTATGTATACAATGGAATATTACTCAGCTATTAGAAATGACAAATACCCACCATTTGCTTCAACGTGGATGGAACTGGAGGGTATTATGTTGAGTGAAGTAAGCCAGTCGGAGAAGGACAAACATTATATGTTCTCATTCATTTGGGGGAATATAAATAATAGTGAAAGGGAATATAAGGGAAGGGGGAAGAAATGTGAGGGAAATATCAGAAAGGGAGACAGAACGTAAAGACTGCTAACTCTGGGAAACGAACTAGGGGTGGTGGAAGGGGAGGAGGGCGGGGGGTGGGAGTGAATGGGTGACGGGCACTGGGGGTTATTCTGTATGTTAGTAAATTGAACACCAATAAAAAATAAATTAAAAAAAAAAGAAAAAAGAAAATCAATGGAGGTCATAAGTTTAAAACAGCCTCAATTTTTTTTTGCATGTTCTAGGTTGCTTCATTTAACTACGGGATATTTCTGAAAAATTTGGTCCCAAGACCCAATAATGTACAACCAAAGGCAAACTGAGGAAGAAAAATATTACCTACTTCCTTTAAAAAGCCAATATTTTCTATATTTGGACTAGTACTTTAAGCCTACCAGTTAGTTTAAATGTTTCTAGTTCTACTTACAAGTGATCTGACAACAATCAAGATAACCCCCATGATTAGATGATGGTGTAATTGAGGGTAAATTCATCAGCAAAAGTCTCCATTGTGTAGGAACTCTAGGGGACAAAGCTTTGAGATATGGTCCTTATCCTAAAGAAGAGGCCAAAAGATTTGCAAAAAGGGCAGACAGAGTAGATGGAGTTGAGGTTTACTTACTTGTCCATCAACCTTCAGTTTCTATGGCTACACAATTTGAAATATAATATGCAGCAAATACCAAATATCCCTGTCAATTGAGGGGCCATAATATAGTGGTACAGGCTACAAAGAATAATGTAAGGGGAGAACACAGAATAGTCACAGACTCTCACTTTTAAGAATCACATCCAATTAGTCCACAGAGAATTGATTTAATTCCTCTTGCCTACTTCCAAAAATAACAAGCATGGTTTCTGACACATGTGATGGTGGCAAGTGTAATCCATCTTTGAATGAAGCTATAAAGTTTATTCAGAGGTCTGTAGGAGAAAGGAATTATGTAAATACAAAGTCCTAGAAAAGGGATATCTAATTCTAAAGGAATAACATACTTATCCCATTACACAACTTTGAAAATAACAAGAACGCAGCAGAAAGGTGCTATCACACATGCAACTAATTCGCCCATGGCCAACGGAGCATTCATTTCAGCCAAGTTCATGTCAACAGGTGAAACACAACTGTCAAGGCACAGGGAGAAGTCAGAGGAAATCATATCATCAATATAAATTACATCTCTGAATCAACACACTCCACAGATGGCAGCGAGCTAGTAGCATAAACCTGCCCCCTTCAAACCTCAAAAATGTTGAATAAAACAGCCCGTCTATTTGCACAGGTGATCTAGCAAAGATCTTGCTAGATTTGAATGTACTCAAGTCATACAATGTTTTGACAAAAAGTCCATCATCCTAAAAGGTTAGGAAGAGAGAAAGAGAGAAAGAGAGAGAAATAAATAAACTCATTAAGGAAAGAAAGGGAGAAAGAAAAAGAGGAGAAGAAAGAATGAACAAACAGAAGAGAATTACTGTAATAAATGGAAACATTTTTGTTTTCCTAATTTAAATAACATAACATTTTTAACCCAAAGGCAACCGCAGAACATTATTTTTATTCATAAAATGAATGTCTTGTCTCTTTCCCCTTTTCGTCTGAATGGTTTTGTTCTGGAGGTAAATTTGAGCTCAATCTTCTTTCACAAATGTCTGAGTTCTTTATGAAAACTTTTCGTAATCTCTGGTGGTATGACACAGACTTCACAGGCTGATATATACTTCCTACCTTCTGCAAAATACCATTCCTACCCTCAAAACAAAATGACCTATCATCATCAATGGTAACCAGTACAAATCAGATTTTGCCTTTTTTTTTTTTTCAATAATGGTGACCTCACTCGCTAGCTTCTGATTGTTTAGGATGCAGTATATTCCTTGACAAAAGACTTCCCATTAATTTATTTTAAGAATTCTTGGGGCAGCCCTGGTGGCTCAGTGGTTTAGCGCCGCCTTCAGCCCAGGGCGTGACCCTGGAGACCCAGGATCAGGTCCTGTGTCAGGCTCCCTGCACGGAGCCTGCTTCTCCCTCTGCCTGTGTCCCTCCCTCTCTCTCTCTCTGTGTCTCTCATGAGTAAATAAATAAAATCCTAAAAAAAGAACTCTAATATAACCAATTATCTTCATTTACCCAGTACTAGTCCAGTTTCAGCCCTGAATGCCCCACATCTCAGGAAATCTCAGTGTGAGGAGCAAAGAGTAAGATGATGCCATGTCAGCACACCTGAAATTAGGAATTAAGGCCTGTTGTAAGGTCCCATTTATATATCCTCTAGGGACTACAGGCATCATCCCTGTAGATTCACTCAGCTACCACTTGATAGGACAATATACTAAGCAGGAAAGATTCTGTAACACAAGGTCTGCCTACACTCTTCCTCATTCACTCTTGTGCTCTTTCACCCTAGTGAGAGAGCAAATAAGTACAAACAGTAAATTTCAGAGTTACTCAGAAATACCCAACTCATTCTCTCTTAGAACATATTAGGTAAAAGAAAACCTTTGAATTGAGACAATTTCCTTGTTTTCACTACATTCCAAGACACAGAAAACCTAATAAAGTCGCAGATCTCATTTCTGAACCATTCCTTTGCATACCTGTGTGATGATCCTATGTGATGTCTTTACTCTTTGTATTTGTTCCTTTGTTTAGCTATAACTGCCCCTTCAGAGTATGCGAACATGGAAGAAAAGAATTGTCACTATGATCTCTTAGATCAAAATTTTGTTCTCTTTTTATACTTACAGTGGCAATAGGCTTTTTAAAAGATTTATTTATTTACTCATGTGTGACACATAGAGAGAGAGAGAGAGAGGCAGAGACATAGGCAGAGGGAGAAGCAGGCTCCCTGCAGGGAGCCCAAGTGGCACTTGAACCCAGATCCCAGGATCACGCCCTGAACCAAAAGTAGATGGTCAACCGCTGAGTCACCCAGGTGTCCCAATAGTTTTTCTACTAGTAGCTAGATACCCTTTACATCAAATCAATGTAAATCATACATTTGGTGGAAGATTCAGTTAAGAGGATTTTCATTATGTACACAAAGGAACCAAGCCACAAAGAGGCCCAAGTGCTCAGAGGGAGGTCAGTGAGGGCATTTCTTTCCTATCAAGTTAAGTACAGAACCAATTTCCAAAGACCTCTCTCCAAAGAGAGAAAAGAAACAGACACTGAGCATGCCACAGTCACAGCACTGGCAATAGCTCTTAACAGGACAGATGTTGGAGAACTAACTCATGTCCTGCCAATGAGGAAATATAAACAGAATTTAATATTTTAAAAATTCACAATTTAGCCATTGAGTCATATATTACTTGGTGATAAACTGTCCCGCATGTTAAAGACTATATTGCAGATGAATGTCATTTTTTGGGCAATGACTTGGTATGCTGCTTACATGTCTAAAAACACATTTTGTTTTTTGTTCCTTCACTTCTGTTGCCTCTAAGATATATATATATATATATATATATATATATATATATATATATATATATGAGAGAGAGAGAGAGAGAGAGAGTCATGTACATCACATTCCGGCAAAATGTTGCTTTTAATTTGTACTGGAAGAGTGAACCAAATATCTTCATTCACTGAATAGGAGTAGCTGAAATAGCCACATACATAAGAATGGTGTGTGTGTATAAAATATGGTATAGTTGTGTATAGATAGATGGATACTATGTATATGATAATGACAAAAGTTTGAGTTAAATAGACTTAATTCAAATTAATTCAATGTAATGCACATTGAGACTAGTCATAGGAAAACCACGAGGATTGTCCCCAGTGATGTTTTGAGTTTTGGCCCTGGGATCCAGCCTGCATCTGGCATGAACACTCTGGGATGTTTGAGACCTGGAATAAGTCCAGGCTTTATGGCTGGGCAGCTACCCAGTCAGGGAGCCTCAAGGGGGGTCCTAAAGCTCAAGGAGGCTTTAAAGTGTCTGTTACTTTTTGGTAAGGCAGAAAGCACTATACACTCTGGAAAGATCACTGAAGAACCTTAGACCATCTGTTTTCTACCATAAGAATCAGTCCTTGGATGAGTGGCTTCTGTCACTCACAACTTTAGCTCAACCACTAACCCTCTAAAGGGCTTCGGGTCCGATTACCAACCTCCAGGGTCTCTTGCCCATTTCCTTGCCTCATGATTTCCAAATGCCAAATCTCAAATTAGTAATCTGTCCTATTGCTTCTGATACAATCTAGCATCAAGGCCACAAACATTCAGCATCATCAAAATCATTGTAAAGTGGACTTTAACGAGGCAAAAGAAAAGCTTTAGAAAAACAATACCTCTGAGAGTTCTTAAAAGTACAGATAAATAACATTTCATGACAAAAATTCACTGAAAAATTGCTCTCAATTTTGGCTCCTATTATTTCTATCTACATGCTTTAACGTAGATTCATATAGGGAACAAAGCTGAAAAAAGTAATGTCTATTAGTATTTGATTTACATATTTATAAAATTACAAATGTCTATGTTCATATATTTATAAAATTATAAATATTACATATAGTTATATGCTTATTTTATATCTATTTGTTACATGTAAGTTATATATTATATAATTATATACTTATATCATATATACAGATTCTGACTCCATGCAATGATTATTTCAGAGAACACTTAGTTATACTAGTAGTATCCAAATACTCATAAGACAACTAATTGGGTTATTCTTTAAGTGATTTCTGTTTTTGTGTTGTAAGCACATGACATCATAGAACTTGCTATACTCATTTCATTTGTAGGATCTTTTATCTTTCAACTTTCCAGCAAACAACACCCAGCCTACTTGCATATTCTGCCTTAAGTGGCATTAGAGTCATGGTACTTTTTCTTTTTAGAAAGAGTATATGTGTGCAGGGGCAGAGGGTAGAGAGAGAAGAAGAGAGAATCTTAAGAGAGTGCCAAGCCCAGCGCAGAGACCAATGACGGGTTCCATCTCATGGCCCTGAGATCATGACCTGAGCTGAATACAAGAGTTGGATGTTGAACCAACGGAGCAACCCAGGTGCTTCTATGGTATTAATTTTTTGATATTCATATTTAAGTACTCTCTGGAAAGAACTGAAGTCACAAGAAAGGATAATATCCACATTACAGATTTCCTAAAATGAGTAGACTAACTAAATAGAAAATATTCACAACGAATATAATTTCACTGAAAAATACCCAAATCTGTGACCCCCCAAAAGCTACTTAACAATTGAGAACTGAAGTTGAGATGAAAACTGAAGGAAAATGGGATTTTACAAGCAGCCCATTTAAAATTTCCTCAGGAACAGTGTGGCTAAAGCCTTCTTAGCAGCTATGATGCTAGCACCCCAGAAGGAGGCTTTTCTTCTCCCCTGAATCATGATTGATACAGAGTATAAGGATTTAGTCTCAATCATAAAGAGAAGAAAAGAGATAGCCAGAGCCTGAATGTTTCTCAGGGAAACCAGATTTTTACCCCAGTGTAATTACGGTTTGGGTCATTTTGTAATGATACACATATGTATATACATATATGTATATGTATAGGGAGCCATTAACTGCCTCATAGGTTATAGTGGAAAATAAAGAAATCAAAGAGTAACACCTCTTTTATGGAGAAAAAGGGTACATCCATAACTATAACAAACTGAAACCAAAATAAATGATCTCTCTCCTAAAGGTCCTTTGCTTCTGCCATGAATTTCAGAATAAATTTCACTCTATTATCTAGAATTACAGAAATCAAAACATTTATAATAAAACATATACATATAAATGATATATAAAATGTAAATGTATTAAATAAAAATATAAAACTAAAACCACAATAAGTCTTGTTAACATCCATTATCTACATAGTTACCAAAAACACTTTTATTTTGCTGGTAAGTACTTTTAAGATCTAGTTTCTTTGCAACTGTCAAATATACAATACAATATTAAATATAGTCACCATGATGTACATTACATCCCCATGACTTATTTATGTTATTTTTATTTTATTTTTATTTTTTAAGTTCGTATTTATTTATTAATGAAAGACAGATTGGGGGGGGGGCAGAGACACAGGCAGAGGGAGAAGCAGGCTCCATGTAGGGAGCCCGACGTGGGATTCGATCCTGGGTCCCCAGGATCAGGCCCTGGGTTGAAGGCAGTGTCAAACCGCTGAGCCACCCGGTTATAAAACTTTTTTAAATAAGTTTTTAAGCTTTTCTTATTTATTTTATAATTGGAAATTTGTACCTTATCACAAGCACCTATATCCATTTCACCCACCACTCACCCCCTGCCTCTGGTGACCACAAATCTGCTCTTTGTATCTATGAGCTCATTTCTTTTTATTTGTTTGGTTTTGTTGGTTTTCAAGATTTCACATACAAGTGATATCATATGGTATTTCTCTCTCTGTGTCTGACTTATTTCACTTTGCAAAATTCCCTCAAGTCCTATCCATGATATTGCAAATGGAAAGATTTAACTTTTAATGGCTAAATAATATTCCATTGTATCTATATATCCCATTTTCTTTATTATTCACTGATGAACACTTGATATCGTTTCCATATCTTGGCCATTGTAAATAATGCTGCCTGTGAACATTGGGGATGCAAGCAATTTTTCAAATTAGTATTTTCATTTTCTTCAAATAAATACTCAGAAGTGGAATTCCTAGATCATATGAATGTTTTATTTTTAAGTTTTTGAGGAAACTCCATACTGTTTTCTGTAGTGACTGTACTAATTTACATTCCCACCAAAAGTGTACAAGGGTTCCCTTTTCTCCACATCCTCACCTATATTTGTCATTTCTTGTCTTTTTTTATATTAACCATCCTAAAAAGCATGAGGTAATATCTAATTGTGGTTTTGGTTTGCATTTCTATGATGATTAGTGATGTTGAGCATCTTTTTGTGTACCTGTTCTGTTGGCCACCTGTGTCTACTTTGGAAAATTATCCATTTAGATTGCTCTGCTCATTTTCCAATGGGATTGTTTCTGTTTTGCTATTGAGTTTTGTAAGTTATTTAATAATTTTGAATATTAACCCAGATACATGATTATCAGATACATGATTCGTGAATATTTTCTCCCACTTGGTACGTTGTCTTTTCATTTTGTTGATGGTTTCGTTTGCTCTGTAGAAGTTTTTTCACTGATGTAGTCCTGCTTGTTTATTTTTGCTTTGTTTCCCTTGCTTTTGGTATCAAATCCAAGATATTATTGCTAATGATACTAATGATGTCACAGAGCTTACCTGATTTTTCTTTTTTATGTAATATATAATGTTCTCTAACATACTTTATAATATAATTTGCATGATTTTTATAGTTATTGTTTGCCTCTCTTCCAGAATGCAAGCTCCATAAAAGCAGAGATTTCTCTTGTCATATTTTCCTATTGCTGTCTTTCCAGTGCCTAAAAGAATACCTAGCACATAATAAACACTCTATAAATATTTATTGTATGATGATTGAATTTTATAGATAGTAATATAATTTAAAATTGATTATCCTATAAGTTTTAAGCTTTTCTTGGTTACTACTACATGATAGAGAAGTTTAATCAAAATTCTTGGGACCAAAATTTCTTAAGGTGTGTTTGATGGAACATGACTCTCACAACATACTCTTGTCAAATAAATTTTTAATATATGGTTTACCATACCTCCTTCTTGGAGATATGAAAAGTGTGTCAGTATATTATAGTCTCTGAGATAGTGCACTGTACAAAAACCTCTTTAATTCGAATCCAGCATTTCCTAAATTTACTTAATGTACCTCTTTTTTCATGGAGCAGCTATTAGCATACCTATGGAGTGTTTGTTCTGATGCATACATTGGGGAAACATTGTTCTAGAACAGTGGTTTAAAAATAATAATAATAATATCTAAAGGGGTTTTAACCCAGAAATACAAATTGGCTTAGCATATGAAAATCAGTCATTGTAATATAGTATATTAACTAAATAAAAGATAGAAGCCTCATGATCATCAAAGCATTTGACAAAATTCAAAATTCCTTCATGAAAAACATACTCGGGATCCCTGGGTGGCGCAGCAGTTTGGCGCCTGCCTTTGGCCCAGGGCGTGATCCTGGAGACTCGGGATCGAATCCCACATCGGGCTCCCAGTGCATGGAGTCTGCTTCTCCCTCTGCCTATGTCTCTGCCTCTCTCTCTCTCTCTGTGTGACTATCATAAATAATTAAAAATTAAAAAAAAAAGAAAAAATACTCAACCAATGAGGAGTACAAGGAAATTTCTTCAACCTGATGAATGACATCTATCAAAAAAAAAAAAAAAAAAGAAAGAGAGACTCAGTTTACATCATCAATGGTGAAAAACTGCAAGTTTTCTCCCTGTGATCAGCAATCAGAAAAGAATGTTAACTTGCACTATTTCTACAGAACATTAACTAGAGATGCTAACCAGGGCAGTTAGACAAGAAAAAGTATAGAAGCATCCAGACTGTAAAGGAAGAAATAAAACTATCTCTATTTGCAGGTTACATGATTTTTATGTCAAATACACATATATTATTAGACCTAATAAAATGAATTCAGCACTGTTGCAGGACATAAAACCAGTATACAAAAATTCATTATATTACTATGCACAAAAAATAAATAAACCAGAAATGAACCTAAGAAAACAACTCCATTGATAAAGCATCAAAAGGAATAAAATGCTAAGGAATAAATCAAACAAAAGAAGTGCAATGTAAGCACACTGAAGAGTACAGAACATCATTAAACTTTAAATCAATGGAGACCTAAATAAATAGAAAGACATGTTGGAATGGAAAGAATCAATGCTATTAAGATGGAAATTATCCACACATTGATCTCCAAATTCAACACAATTCCAATTAAAACTACCAGTTGAATTTTTTTCCCAGAAATTGACAAGCTGATCCTAAATTCATGTGGAGGCTCATAGGACCCCCAAATAGCAAAGACAATCTTTGAAAAGAACAAAGCTACGAAATGTACTTCCCTATGTCAATACTACAAAGCTTCAGTAATCAAGATGGTGTGGAACTAGCCAAGGATAGACATATAGATAAAGGAAAAGAACGGAGAATTTTCACAACAGATTAATGATGGAGCTGAGATTCAAACTCAGATGAAACATGAAAATCTGTTTCTTTACTACCAATTAAGTTTTTTTAGTTGTCGTTCTCCATATTCTCCACAATACCTAACCCAGCACCAGGTGCTTTATAAGCAGTCAATGGTAACCAATGAATGAATAAAAATACTGCTGGTGATAACAGCTATCCCAGAAGGTAGTGAATGGGATATAAAAAAGAGGATTATACTTTTAAGGACAGCCCACCAAAGAAAGAAATTAAAAACTGTAATTGTTGGAGTGCCTGGGTGGCTCAGTTGGTTAAGCACCCAACTCTTGATCTCAGCTCAGATCTTGCTCTTATGGATATGAGTTCAAGCCCTGTGTTGGAGCCTACTTAAAACAAAACAAAACAAAACAAAAAGCCCCCCACAAAAACCTGTAATTGTCTATGTTCTGAATAAAAACACAGATGGAGTTTCTACTAACATTCTTCAACCTTCAGAATGGATTAGTAAGAATACGAAGTTAAAAATTATCAGTCTCAGGCCGAAAAATTATCAGTCTCAGTCCACCCGGGTGGCTCAGCGGTTTAGAGCCACCTTCGGCCCAGGGCCTGATCCTGGAGACCTGGCATCGAGTTTCACGTCGGGCTCCCTGCATGGAGCCTGCTTCTCCCTCTGCCTGTGTCTCTGCCTCTCTCAATCTCTCTCTGTCTCATGAACAAATAAATAAAATCTTAAAAAAATTATCAGTCTGAAATATAAAACACTATCAAACTTAAGACCAAAAGTGGAATTAGAGTAATTAGGAGGCATTTACCTCATAGTTCCACTTTTCCTGCCAACTTATTATTTTCAGTGAGATTGAAATATTTTAGCTATGTAGGTGGGGAAATTTTACATATATACTATACAGGTGACATTTCCTCGGAAGTCCCAGGAGCCACTATAACTTTTAAGATCCTTGGAAATTTTTAGTCTGGAATGGATTCACAAAACAATCCTAAGGATTTTAATGTCATCAGTGACTAATACGCTCCATCTCAAACCTGCTTTCTCGGACACAGAGAATAAAATGCTGTCACAGTCAAGCTCAGAGGTGATAGTGTTGGAGCACTAAGCCCGTTTCTAACAAATTTAGATTCGACTGTTATTTTGTCTTTCTCCTATCCTAGTGAATTAGTCCACAAGAACATGGCATATTCTTTGGAAGCTGAGAACCTATCTTCTTACAGTCTGGGATGCATGCCTTACAGCTTGGATTGTAGGATATACTTGTGGCAGCTGCTCAACAACACAGGGGAAGGATGTCCAGAGGAGACTGTGGGTGAATGATAGGCCAAACTGCTCAACTTCTTATTAATCTCCTTTTTAGACTTGAGAGCTAACCACAAGCAGTTGCATGCTTTGGTAAAAGTGGATCATAGAAACGGAAATAAATGCCATATCTGGCACACATTGTAGACTCATTCCTTTGGATAGTTGAATGTAAAGAGTTGTCTTTTATGAGGTGATAATGTCTAACAGGTATTTTTAAAGGGCTTATATTATATCTTATAATATTATATAATTTAAGCTATTTTTAGGTAAAGCAAACAACATCTGAACATTGGTATTTCATTGTCACTAACCCATAAAATCATAGAGAATAACTTACTTCATTTTTAGAACTTAAATTTTCCTGCTTGTGAAAACAACGATAATAAAAGTCATCTTTCTATTCCTGTGTTAACAGGAAAGCTATTGCACAGATAACATAAAATATCACTTTGGCATGAATTTAGCCCTGAAAGAGTGATGTGGGCCTGTGCTAGAAGAGTACAGGACCTTATAGGGTACCTTCTTGGTAGCTAAACTTAAAAGCCTAATTTATCTTCCTACTCTTGTTTACCCTTTGCTCTGATTTTAATATGTAGTCTTTTAACTCGTTATATTATATATTTATTTTGTAAGATACCTGCCCAGAACTCTTTTGGAAAAAAATGAGGGTATAAATAATCAAATTTAATGAAACTGTACAATCCACTGGATTTTCTTGAGCATACACTGGGTATTTATGGGGGTGATGAAACGAACAATAAAAAAAGTCCTAAGTCATTGCTTAGAACACCAACTTGTTAACCACTTAAAATGCATAAATCATGGGGCGCCTGAGTGGCTTAGCCCATTAAGCATCTGGCTCTTGATTTAGGCTCAGGTCATGATCCCACCTCCTGGGCTGGAGCCCCCCACCCTGCCCCCCTGGGCTTTGCACTCAGCAGGGAGTCTGCTCAAGATTCTTTTTCCCCTCTGCCCCTCGCCCCTCACATGCAGACTCTTTTTCTCTAAAATAAACAAATAAATATTTTTTAAAAGCATAAATTATATACAGATAAACAAGGCTTGCCCTAATGTTTGGGAGAAATTTTGAAATATAAAAATGCTCTAAGTAGAATTAAATATTTATTAACATACTTTTATACTTCATTCTAGGTACCAGACTCTAGGTTGGTTGTTTTGTATGTATGATGTATGTTCTCTTATTACCACCATCCCCACTTTCCAAATGAGGAAACTAAGGATCAGAGTCACTAAGCACCTTGCCTAAAGGCACCCTGTTAAAAAGTGGCAGCCAGGATTTGAAGCCAGGCAGGCTAGCTTTGGGTGTATTATACCATTATGTAGCATTAGTTCTTGAGACAGAAGAAAACGGTTGTGTGAATAGCTCTGTGATTACCAATTCTAAAGGCTCAGTAACATCATCTTGGGAAGAAAATGTGGGAGGTTAAAAACATTCTGAAGTCTGGGCCCCACTCAAAAATCATCATGTATATTTTCTAAAAGCCCCATAGGTGATTCTCTTCTTGCTCCCCTGGGTTATGAACTACGGAACTAGATGAACCATAAGCTTCACTTAATAAACTAAAGAGCAACAAAGACTCTGAAGAGATCTTCTATATTCTGAGCAGGCTCTTCAAAATCTGTGGAATATAGGAATGCAATGAGTGCAGTGTCATAGTGATAAAACAGTTATGAAAATAGTCATGACCCAAAGAAACCAAGCCATATAGAGGCCCTGAGCTTTTACTCCTTTCAACAAAAGACAACATTTGCAGCCATAGGACGTTATTGCCTATTTTCAAGAGAATACAGAAATGTCAGTCCAGAGTGAACAAGGGCAGATGAGGCAATACCTCCTTTACAGCCTGTTTAAGTTACACTTTCCATTAACAGAAATGGGAAGATGTACCATTGTAAAAAGGCCACTCGCTTAGCTAAAAGTATAGCCACATGCTCCATTTTCAATACATGAAAAAGAATGTCCTTTTAAATTTTTTTTTAATTTATGATAGTCACACACACACACAGAGAGAGAGAGAGAGAGAGGCAGAGGGAGAAGCAGGCACCATGCACCGGGAGCCCGACGTGGGATTCGATCCCGGGTCTCCAGGATCATGCCCTGGGCCAAAGGCAGGAGCTAAACTGCTGCGCCACCCAGGGATCCCAAGAATGTCCTTTTAACTTATGTTTTATGGTCAAAACAATGCAAAATACCTTTAATAACTTTGATTTGTGATAGAATATCACAGAGAGCGAAGGTTAATATATACTGTGTGCTCAGAAACAAGATTTTATTTGGAAGAGAGAGAATCAGAGCAAAGGATCAAGAAAGAGATGAAATGAAAAAGGCTTGATAAAGTATGGCCAAGTAATAAAACTAACATGTATTTTTCTTGAGAGGTGTGATTCCACCTGGAGACACTTTAATGTCAACCCTCCCAACCTTTTCAATTATTTTAGTTCCTGGAGTTTCCCAGATGCACAAAGGATTTAACAAATTATAAAGACCACATCAGTGAATTATTCACTTGACTCCTCATTGTATATTTCATTCACATCAACACTGCTAGACACAGTCGTATCAGGTGCCAAGTTCCTGAAAACAAAGGCTGTCTTTTCCTCAGTAATGGCTTAGATGCTTCAGATCCTTTATGGTCTGATGGAGATGTAACAAAACAATATATGTCCTCAAAACCTCCTCATGTTTATTCTTGCACTAACAGACGGATTTGCTAATGAAGTGACTTGACAAAGTCAAGCTGTTTGTAGTTTGAAACTATAAAATAACTCCTCAAGAATTTGGAGAGCCCTACATAAATTCAAATAAGCAAAAGGGATTATCATTCTGTATAATCCTCTATAGACTTTCACTTTTGAGGTATACTAAATTGTTTGATGATAAGGGAGAAACCCACCAAACAATATAGAAAGAAATAACCAAAAAAAGGAATAATAGTAACTGGAATTACAATAATTTGGACAAGGTGTAGGTTGACATTTTCCCCATTACGACAAGAGTAGTTAAAAAAGGTAGGCTAAACAAATTAATACTCTGCATAAGATTGCAGAGCAAGTAGTATTAAAATAAATATTTTCTGGCATTTTTTTTGAGACAAAGAGAGACTGAGTGTGCACATGTGCACACACAAGTGGGAGGAGGTGGTGCCAAGGAGGAGCAGAGAGAGAATTTCAGGCAGCCTCTGTTGTGCCCAAGATTGCGAATCCGAGAAACCACCAAGGAGCAGACACCCAGGCAAACACAAGAGGGTTTATTTACAAGCTGGAGCTTGGGTCTAAGCATACCGGACACAGCGGAGCAGGGACTTGGACCCCGAGGTGGGTTTCAGCTGAGTTTTAAGGGCTGGTCTAGGGGAACTTCAGAAGGGGGGAGGAATTTCTCAAGTTCTGTTTACATTCTGATATGGGGCTTTCAAGGGCATTGAGCTCCATTCTCATTCTGATATGGGACTTTCTGCCATGGGCATTGAGCTCTGTTCTTATTCTAATATGGGGCTTCATGCCCTTGGCTTGGGCTCTGTTCTCATCCTAATATGGGGTTTCCTAAGACATTAAGCTGTAAGCTGTGTTTTTTTTCCCTATAACTGAAATAATGTAAATTTCAGCTCTTATTCACAGGGGCCTGGGATGGCTGTACCTGTGCTAATGCTGAACTTAAAGTGGAATGGCCTTAATTTTCTCCGCCTGCACAGCCTCCACGCTAATCTATTAAACAATTCCTAATTTAAAATGCTTTAAAAGACACAATAGTATGCATAATTCTTTTGTTCATATGAGGTATTTTTCTAAGTTTAATTCCATGCTTTTATATCTAATATTTATTAGTATTGTAAAATATCCAACAAATTGGGAATGTTTACAATGATTTATGAGAGTATTTTTCTGCATTTCAACGTCAAAATGCTATCTGCAATTTTCTTTTTAACTTGAAATGTTTATTCATGGTTCAACTTAAGAGCAATATTTGGAACTATTTCCATTCAGGTGAAAATTTAACATATTTGATTACTTAAAAAATATTAATTTGCCTTATATCATCTGGCTTCATGTTTGTTTTTGTCTGATACAGACTGACAATTGTCCTTAAAATACAAATTTAAAATAAAATAAAAATTCTGCCATTTGTCTTTTTTTTTTTTTTAACTTCTTTGCTCTCCCGTGGGCTGGCTGGGCTCAGAGGCAGGTGGATCGCCGCTCCTTCCAGACCCAAGCCCAGGGCGCTGGATGGTGATGCTTCACCCAGGGTGGGGGCAAAGTGCCCAGGGTAGCAGCACTTCTTATTTTTGGTGGAAACTGCCCCTCGCTCCTGCTCTCAGGACCTGGGGGTGTGCGCACTCATCGCGACTGTCCCTCTCTTAAGTGGGGCACTCCGCGCGCCCCCCACCCCCCGTCACCTCTGCGCGCCCCCCTGCAGCCCTTGCAGCGCCCAGGGCACCCCAGCGGCGGCCACTGAGCTTCGGGCAAGTTCACCAGTTGCCTCCGTCGCCGCCTGGGAATCTGGGGCCCCCAGCGACTGCGAGCCCCGGTCTCCCTGGGACCCGGCGAGGGCGCGCGGCCGCTGTGCCTGCCCCACCCGCCACCCCTGCGAGCGGGGAGGCCCGGAGAGGCGGGGGCGGCCAGCGGCTGGCCTGGGGCAGGAGCAGCGCCGCCCACAGCCCGGGGTCTGGAGCGCAGGGGAGGGGGAGCGGCCGGGGGCAGAGCTCTCCTCCTCGGGGGGGACCCCAGCCGGGTGCACAGCAGCACCAGCCAGCTGCCCAGACGCGCGGGGGGTCCTGGAGCGGGGCAGCCCCGGCGCCGGGGTGGGGGTGGGGGGGGACAGCTGCAGCGGGATCAGGCCTCCGTGGAAGCGTGGCTGGTGATCACCGGGACTTCGCCTTCTCTTACTTTGTTAGGAAAGCCACCAGGTAAGGAGGGGACTCCGGAGGACGCGACTCCGTGGCCGGTACAGTCGAGACGCCCAAGCGTGGGGTCCATCCCACTTGCTCACACTTAGATGCAACAGTGTACAGGCCGGACCCCTCCCTCCCCGCCCCACACCCCCGGCTGCCCTGGCGATGCCCGAGGGCGACTGTTCCCAGACACCCGCCTTCAGAGGCCTTCCCCGGGCCCCCTCTAGCCTCCGGGGCCCCCTAAATCTTAGCGCCCCCCAAACCCTCCCCTGCAGCTCCTCCGGGAGCACCATGTCCAGCCTGGTCGCAGCGGCTCCGCTCCGCCCGGCCCCCCTCGCCGGCCCTCGCGGGGCGGGGAAGCCGGCGGGGGAGAGCGGAGGAGCCCGAGGCAGCAGCAGGCGGCGTCCTCCCGGGGTGAGTGCGGTCGCCTGTCGCCCCCCGCAGTCCCTCCCGGGCTCGCGCGCTTCCTTCCACTCTAGGCTGCGCCCAGGGCTCCGCGGCGCGCACGGAGGCGCTGGGGAGGGCGGCGGCGGCGGCCAGCGGGGGGCTGGCGGGTCCGGGCCTGGCCAAGCCCGAGGCCGGCTCCTCCCGGTCGGAGCCCAGCGCCCGGGCGGCGGCGGCGGAGGGCGGGTGCCCTTTGGAGACCGAACAAGGTAGTTCCCGAGCATCCCCCCCTTCCCACTTCCCTTGGGGGCGCGGGGCTGGGTGCGGGGTGGGGGCGTCGGGGTCACGCCAGCGGGGGGGTGTGTATTCTAAATAATACACCTATTAGAATTCTATCAATCCATTTTTTCATTCTTACTTGCTACTCTGCATGGTTTTATAGTCTCTGGGTCTGCGCTAATATTTCAGTGCATCGACTAGTTAAAAGGGAAAGGAAAGATGGGTGTAAAAACAAGAAAAGCAGTCGATTTCAAGTAGAAGAAGTAAGCACCTGCTTGTTCTCAAAGATGCTTCTGGTTTTTAATCAGCTCAGAAGTCTGGAAAACCCTTGTAAGCAAGAAAACAAGCTATTTCATCTGGCTTCGGTTTCCATTTCACCGCCAAGAAGGATTGATGGCTTGCGAGTCTGACCTGTCACTCATGGAAATTAGCTTGCTTTATTCAGTTACCCAGGGAACGTTTGGGTTTATGGACTCCTCTACTGTTATGAATTATACATGGCCTTTTTTTTCTTCTATTGTAGATGGATCTATAGTTAAGTATGCAATGTTCGAGAGCTTTTATGGGTCATAGAAAGCCTGTCATGATAGGACTGCAACTATACTAAATACTCAACTTTCACTCATATACAAATAAGCAGTAAGTACCATGTTAGGGTAGTACACACATGCGCATTTGCTAACCACTGCTAATTTGGTTTGCTAATCACTGCTAATTTGGTTTTGGGTTCAAAATTTACTTTTTTAAATTTATAACAATATACCTCACCTTCCTGAGCAGAACACGTTAATAAAAGGTCTTTCTTGACTCCTTGACATAAGCTCATCATCATGCACTTTATTATATATACTACACCAAATGGTGACGTTCACAGGAATCATTGAGCTGCCACGTGAAGGGCTCCAAAACGTGCCACGGTGAAGTAAGGACTCTTCTGGGCTGAAGATAGCTGTGAATCCACAGTACAGGGAGAGCTTTCTTTGAAGTCCCCTTATCCATCTAAAGATATATCCTCCCCCTAGAAAACCTCAATTGTCTTAAATCCTCTCCCCAAAAGTCTCATCCCCCAGGGAAGACCGATTCATCACAGAGCCTCAGAAAGGTAGGCACTACACTCAGACAGACATGGGCACAACCCATCATATCTTCCATCTGTTCTCCTAAGGACTCGCTTGTCTTTCCAAAAATTCATTTACTCTCCCTTCAGTGGCCTTTCTCCCTGCTCCTTTCCCTTTTTAAAATGCTCTATCTGCTCTCAAATCTCACCACAGCTCTGGGTATTTAGTTCTTGTCGTGAGGTCCTTTTACATGTAAAATTAAAAATTTATAAACGTGGATGCCTTTACTCCTGTTATTTTGTCTGTTGTCAGTTTTGTTCACACACCCCCAGGTACTGAACTGAGAGGGTCAGGAGCAAGTTTGTCCTCCCCTGAGCAGCATTTCTGGCCGCTGTCTATGTGGCCCAAACTGCTTTACTCATTTAATTTAAGGTCTTACTCTGTTAATCCCTTAAATGTTTCTGTTTTCCTTCCTTTCCACCTTCCTTTTCCATTTTCTTCTTTCTATTCCTCAGTTCTCTTTCCCCTCCTCTGTCTCTGCCTCTGCGTTTCTTTCTCTCACATTAAGCTTCTATTTCATCTGCCATAGTTCCTCTCACTTCTTGCTGTTAAGAGTGTAATCACCTCCTCTCTAATCTTCCATGGGAAGAGAAAATAAATGCCCATATGTTTTAGAGTTATTTCTAAAAGCAGGTCGAGCAGGATTCACCTGAAGACTCTTTTTTTAATAATAAATTTATTTTTTATTGGTGTTCAATTTGCCAACATACAGAATAACACCCAGTGCTCATCCCGTGAATGGGTGATGGGCACTGAGGGGGGCACTCGACGGGATGAAGACTCTTAATATAAAACTCTTCCTTCAGTGAAGTGCATGACTTTAGTGTATAGGCCTCGTAATGTCTATTTTACTTCCTCAAAAGAGATTTTTCCTTCCTTCTAGATTTGGTCAGTTGCAGATAACTTACATAGCTACAAATATTTTCTAGATATATGAAGCATTGTGTATGAAACATACACGTGCATTACGAAGAAAAAAGTTGAAATTTCATTTTCATGTAATTAGAAATATATACACTTCTTGCACATACATATTCATATGTATTGTATACATTTGTATATGTGTATGTAACAAACTGCACATTTACACAAATTAGTGCATCAGTTCTTTTGAGTTGTTTTAAGATTTTTTTTAAGTAATCTCTACGTCCAACCTGGGGCTCGAACTCACAATCCTGAGATGAAGGGTCACACACTCCACCGACTGAGCCAACCAGGCATCCCTCTTTTGGCATTTCTATTTGAATCTAATCACATGTATATTCTTAGTCTCATTCCTTATTATTAGTTTATAGTTCATGATTAATATTAGTTTATAGTTCATGATAGATTTTTGTATCAGTTAAACCACAACCAAATTACCTACCAATGAAAAAAACACCATATCCGATTTTACCCTAAAAATTATTTTATGGATAGCCTGTTGCTCAGCTTATATAAAGTACTATTCAATTAGAAAAGATTTTTGCGTGTACTAGGTTCTAGACACTGCTCTAGCTAGGAGTCACTGGGAGAGAGAAGGGAGATGAACTGATAAGGCTTCTGAACTACAGGTGTATTTAGGTGTTAGAAGTGAGGAAAACTATATAAAGGCAGGAACTTTTAAATATCTGTGGTGGATCAAGGGCATTGTTGACCACTCATTCCAACAAAGGCAAGCAGCAATGGAAACAATAGTACCAAGGACTCAGGTAAGAAACACATGACACCTTTTTGGAATTGTAAGTAGTTCAGTAAAATTCAAAATTCATTCTCTCTCTCTCTCTCTCTCTCTCTCTCTCAGTAAATGTGTGAAAGCAGATTGTCTTTGCTTATCTGCCTATTTGGTTAATATTCTTGGGAATAACTGTTATTGTTATTGTTACGTATCTGTACAAAGACTGAGTCACAAAAAGGACATTTGTGAATAAAAATGACCTTAATTATATGGCATCATGGAGCAAATGAGTATCCATGGAGATTATGTAGCTAATTCCCCACTCAGAATATTTTCACATTGTGAAGATGTTTGGCTTTTGTTTTGTTCCTTTTTGATGTGTGCAATGTATTTATTTGCTAGCCCTATACTTATTTTGTTATAGCTTTTATTTCAAAGAGGCTATCGTCTGGTGTATACTCTTAGCATTTAAGGGAAAAAAAACCCCACATCACATACATCCTAGAGATTGCTATTCAAATCTTCCCTCTATCACTAACTAGCTGTGAGACACTAGGCAATTCTTTCAAGCTTGTTGGGCCTCAGTGGCCTCATTTGTATAAATTGAGGGTTTGAGTCAATGACTTCCTATGACTGCCTGAATCAAAGTGATTATTACCTCTGCTTCTTTGAAGTCCAAATTGATATTCAAGTAAAAAGTTCCTCAGCTACCAATCCCTATACTTTACAGCAGTGAAATTTAGAAAGATTTGTGCTTCTTTATGTCTTTCCCTCTTGAAGCCTACATGCATTAGCTCTTCTTTGAGTGTTAATGAAAATGTAAATTCATGCTGAAGTAGCTTTCTAATTAGATTTGTTTATAGAGTGATTTCAATTGTATCTTTCCTGAAAATTAGAAAAGGAAAATGATCACTTATTGAAATCACTGAATTTACCATACATTTTAATTAAGCAAGGTAGGTAATTTTGTTCTCATTTCACAAGTGAGAAAAATTAGTTAAAAGGGCTTTTAGGTTTATATTATGTGCATTTTATCACATAAAATAATTTTTTAAAGAATTGTTAAATGTCTAAGATAGTGAAGTACCTGAATATATATATACATACATATATATGATAACTTTGACCCAGATCTGTACAAGGCCAAGTCTATATTATATCATGAGGGTTTTGTATTAAGAATCAGGGTTGGGGATCCCTGGGTGGCTCAGCACTTTGGCACCTGCCTTCGGCCCAGCGTGCGATCCTGGAGACCTGGGATCGAGTCCCACGTTGGGCTCCTTGCATGGAGCCAGCTCCTCCCTCTGCCTCTCTCTCTCTCTCCGTGTCTCTCATGAATAAATGAATAAAACCTTAAAAAAAGAATCAGGGTCAATTACACATCTTTTAAACTCTTGGCTACATCTGATTTTGGGGAGGCCTTCTATCCCATCCATCTTCCTCTTTTGACCCTAAGTTCTCTATTTTCTAGCTTTTATCACTTTTTTTTCATTTTCCAGGACACTTTCATCAACCTTGTAATGACTGATAAAAAAGCAAAAGCTGAGATGCCTGGGATGTGCAGTTGGTTAAGTGTTGGACTCTTGCTTTCAGCTCAGGTGGTGATCTCAGGCTTGTGAGGTGGAGTGGCACAAAGGGCTCTGCACTCATTGCAGAGTCTGCTTAAGAATTTTTCCTCCCTCCACCTCTGCCCCTCCCCACTGCACTCTATCTTTTTCTTTCACTCTAAATAAGTGAACATCTTTTTAAAAAGTATTTTTTATTCATTCACGAGAGACACACAGAGGACTCCTTTTTTTAATAAATTAATTTTTTATTGGTGTTCAATTTAGCAACATACAGAAAAACACCCAGTGCTCATCCCGTCAAGTGCCCCCCTCAGTGCCCGTCACCCATTCACTCCCACCCCCCGCCCTCCTCCCCTTCCACCATCCCTAGATCATTTCCCAGAGTTAGGAGTCTTTATGTTCTGTCTCCTTTTCTGATATTTCCCACACATTTCTTCTCCCTTCCCTTATATTCCCTTTCACTATTATTTATATTCCCCAAATGAATGAGAACATACACTGTTTGTCCTTCTCTATTAGAAAGGAATAATGTATCTTGGGAAGCCATTACTTCTTGATGTAAAAATTAATGTCTGAACTGAATTTTGATAATATCACCACTCCCTTGTTTAAAAATACTGGCAGTGGCTTACAGGTGTGCTTACAATAAAATATAGCATCTATGGGAAAAGCAAAAAAAAAAAAAAAAAAGGTTACAGATAAACAGGGTTGTTATGGTGGACTTGCCATCATTCTTCTTCTTAGTGCATCCCGTAATACGCAGCTACTATCGTTTGGTTCAATAAGGCTGCACGAGCTCCAGCCATTGATTCCACATTTTACCAAACAGGAATGAAAAGTCACAAAGAAGGATGCACCCCTTCTGTATTAGTGTGGTTAGGCTGTCCTAACCAAATACCACTGACTGGGTGGCTTAAACAGTAAAACCTGTTTTTCTCATAGTTGTGGAGGCCAGAAGTTAGGGAGGGGAAGATAGATGTGTAGAAGAAAATCAGTGTGCTGATGATGCTTTTACTAGAGAGAGATGAAATGGACCCTGGACAGGAAAAGAAACAAAACTTCACTACTCAAAGCTAGAGATCCCAAAATATACAGCTCTTAAAAACATGATGAGAATATAAATACTAAATCCAAACATATAGAAGATCAGAAGAATTAAAAATGAGAAATGACACATAAAGGACCTTAAACCCTGGGATTGGGAGTAATAAGTAAGAATTAAATGGAATAAAATTATAATTCTTTTAAAATTACTTGGAATAAACTATCTTCTTTTTACAGAAATGTTAACACATAAGGCATTAATCAATTACCCCAAATTAAAACATCGTTAGAAAATAATATATATAATATATATGAATGTAGTCTTGAGGCAAAGAGGGTATTCCAAAAAGAGACCTAAGCCTCAGAAAAGAAAAAACTAGATGGACTTGACAGCACAAAAACTGCAAAAGCTTATACAGCCAACAAACCATGTACTCTGATCTCATTAGAGCCCTTTATGACAATCTGTGTTTTCTAAGAGGAGAATAAAGAGTAGCAGAAAAAAAAATCCCTTGAAATCAGAATCAGCTCATTCGATCCTATAGAAATTTCTAAAATTCATATTTCTGAGGATCTTCAGTATCGATCTCCAACTCATGTTTGCAGTGATGCCAAACCAAGTACCATGTAGCCGTCCTCAAAGGCCTGGCAAGGGGAAGATTTGCTGTAAGCATGGAGGATTGGGGATAGTCCCAGGCAAGCCCTTTCAGTGACCACCTCTCTTTGTTCCTGGCCTTACACAGTAGAAGCATAGACTCGGTCCAAGGCGCAGTGGATGCCATCCTCATTAGGGTGCACCTGTTATGAGTCAAGCCAAATCTGAAACATTTCCATATAGTGTTCTTTTATTTTTGGAAAGTGGAGACTCTTTAAAACAAAAGGGATGTTTAGGTGTGTCATTGCTGTCTTTGATCCCGGCACAAATAATTTAAAAACATGAGTTGCGCTACTCCTGACTAATTCTGGTGGCATCTGGTTTGCCTGATTTCCACCTTCTGCGTTTCAAATTTTTTAGTTAAAATTTTCAAATTAAAATTCCTGCTATCATCATATATACCCATATATGCACACACGTATATAGACGTGAATATGTATGCACTCACGGGGTGATATGTATACACAAGCAAATATGTGTACCTGTATACATATGCAGATAAACACCCACACATATGTGTGTTTCTATGTAGGTACACGTACGTGTGCATGGACATGTTTGCGTATAAATACACATATATAATGTATAAGTAGACATTTTAAGTTATAGATTAATATATAGCTACATAATTGATGAGGAAATGTTGTCCTATTTATTTTTCAAAACATCTACATTTCCCCCCTTGTTTCTGTGAGAAATACTTTCCCAGCCATAAATGCTTAAATCCTTTTTGATTCAGAATCTGTTTGTGAGAGACCATTTTATACTTCTGATTCACAGGCCTCCTCCATAATTGATCTCCTACAATGGTTTTGTGACAGGCTCCTTTCTGAAGCAGGCAAAGAAATAAGTGAGATAATGCAACCCTATTTATTTATGAGGATTGTATTTTCATTGATTGACATCTGAACCCAGAGGAAATATGGTTTCATTTTCCACCAGCCGGGTGAATCGAGATTAAATGTCACCTAAATTCTCTCAAGTCAAGAATTCTTTTTATCATCCCCAAAACAAGAGAATGGTTTCCATTAGCCTGAACACAAAGCTTGAAACTTCGTTCCTTACGCCAATTTGTCATGATTTGTATATAATTGTGAGGAAACTAATTAATGTGTTTTATATTTTTCCTATTAATTAGTAGACATTGTGGAAACTTCTGTCAGAAATGTCAGAACATTTCATAGATGTTTTTTTTAATTCTCCTTTGAGCTTTCTGGAAATGATGGTGCAGGCTCTTTTCTTTGAAGAAAACTGGAATTCTTGCCTTGGATACTAGTACTCATAGTCGAAAATTGTAGTATAAAATAATAACTGTTTTCCCCACTATTATTTGAAGCCTTAGAATGGGGAAAGGAAGGATAATTGGTTGTTATGTCTAGTCTGTGACAGATTTTGAAAACTAGTTTTGAAGTGTTTACTCTTGTATTCTTTAATGTTTCTTATATGAAGGTAAAATAACCAAAATCAACCATGGAGAGAAAAACCAAACACTTCCTTGAGGGACTGAAAGATTTAATTATGGTCAAACAAGATAGTGTTCAAAATTTTTCATGTTTAAAGGAAGATGCTGTGCTCAGACGGTCTCACTTAGAAGAGATAAATGAGTCAGCTGCTCCATGGCCAAGTGGCCAAACTTTTAATTGGTCTTTATCATAGGTGGGCTGTAAAAATCCTATGTGAAGATTTTGGGTGTCAAAAATGAGCATTTCCGCTACCACATGCAATTTGCAGAAATCCATCTGACAAGTCAGCCTCTAAGGCAAGTATCTCAGCCAAAGGTTTCACTTCCAACAACGTTAAGGAAGACAACAGACAGCTAACAGGGAACGAAGGAACCACGAGGACGCTGCAGCTGAAAGTGCATGTGTGATTTCCTGCTCTTTAGAAAAGGCAATTCACTTTCCCTGGCTGACTCTTCAAGAGATTTATTTTCCTTTTTTGTCAGGATGAAGGAGATAACTCATAACCAAAGAGCAGCTGTTTTTATGACGTGTTCGGTAATAAAGTCTAATAAAGCCTAAGGCCTCGAAAAAAATTTAAATCACTTATTTCAAGGTACAAATTAAATGTGCTTAATTGTTCTACAAGCTTGCTCCTCAAACCGTGAGCATGGGCATCACCTAGATGCTTCCTAGGACTGTAGGATCACACTCGTACCCTTACATACACTTCCAGTATCTTCATTTAAACAAGACCCCCAGGTGCATTTAATATGCACATGCATATTAGTCTAAGAAACCCTGCTTGACAGTATCTGTTCCGAATGCTGATCCAGATCCAATATCTTCATTTCCTGGGTAATCAATACCTCAGGTGCCCGTTTCAGTGTTGGATAATTCCAGTGATTATGAAAATCTTCCTCACGTGAAGACAAAATTCTGCTTATCTATCCTATGCATCAAAATAGTCCATATTCTTCAAGGGCCAATCATGATAAGGTTTATTTCTCTGTCAGGATAGAATTTCAGATACTTAAACTTGTTGCTTGCTCTATTTCCTTACTCTTTTCTAATCCCTTTCGTCAGTGCTCACAAAGTAGTTATTTCTCCAGCCACGTTGGATGCTCTATACGAACTACGTCGTGATAATTTGGAATCAAGGTGTGGTCTCTCGATTTAAAAAGCAGTATTCCAGTGATCAATGCAGAGTTGAGTAAATGCTGCCTCCTAGATCCTGCACATTCTTTCTCTATTACTGAAACTTAAATTGCATATATACACACACTGTATACATCACAGTGTACTGTATTCTTAGACCACTTCAGAAAATATACTATAAACATTTCATTTTGCTTTTTAAGAAATTATGCATATCATACCCTCATTTAAAACATTAAACAAACTCCATTAGATCATGTTGATGGGAGCTCCTTGAGAAAGGACACAGGTCTTCCCTTTCATTCTTACTACCGGTCATAATCTGCTGTACATGTTAGGCATAAAATAATGATTTTCCAGTTATTGTGTCCATCTTTGATGTATAGAAGTAAAATCAGAGGCATAGTGAATATTGGCGAGAATGGAGATTCTGAGTTGCAGACCAACCTTTTCGCCCTGGTTACGAGACTTTGAATGAGTTGCAAGCCTGTCTAGACTTTGTATGCCTCACCTGTAAGAGAAAGTACTAGAATCTACTGACTTTCAATCATTTTTTTAAATAGGGATTTTTTTCTTACTCAAAGGAAACCTTACTTAGAGCACAAATCTCATAAAATGGTAAGAGCTAAGTTGCTCAAGCTGAAGAGGGGGATTGAAGAGGAAGGCAAGACCTTCCTAGAAAATGAGAAGGAAAGTACGTTAACCTAATACGTATTTGAGAATCTCAAGTAAATATTATGAGAGGCAAAAGCTCTAATATGTGTTAGAGACTCAGGATTAAGCTTTACTTTTCCACCAAGGATGGCTTATGTTAGTTTGGATATCTCTTATATTTTGAATATCCTTTTATATTCTCTTATTTTGGATCTTTCAATGTGCAGTTATTTCTTAATGTTGAGAAAGCTGAAATGTGAAAAAGAACTCTGGGTAAGCCTTTTTTTTTAATTTTAGTAGAAATAAACATGAAATCTACCCTCTTAAATGTTTAAATATGCTGGTTGAACAGCCGGTCTCAAGGATGTTTTCATCTCGTGACTGAAACTATTCCGATGGAACAAGAGGTGCATTTCCACCTTTCATTCTCTTTGCCTGGCAACCACCATTCTAACTTTGTGCTGTGATGTTTAACCATTTTATATATCTCAAATAAGTAGAATCATGGAGTATTTTTCTTTCTGTTACCAGTTTATTTTATTTATCATAATGTCCTCACAGTTCATTCACATGCAGCATGACGGGATTCCCTTCTTCTTCAAGGCTGACTAATATTCCACTGCCTGTCTGTACCACACTTCCTTATCCATTATTCTCTAATGGTCACTGAATGATTTCTACTTCTTGGCTGTTGTGAATAATGCTGCAATACATATGAGTGCACGTATCATTTCTAGATTCTGCTTCCAATTATTTTGGATAAATATTCACAAGTGGGATTGCTGGATCATAAGATAATTCTAATTAAAAAGAAATTTTGGGGAGGGAGAAGCTCTCTGCTGTTTTCCATGGCAGCTACACCACTTTACATTCCCACTTAGAGTGCACAAGTGTTCCAATTTCTCCACATTCTTACTAATACTTTAAAAAATTTTGGGCATCCCAGGTGGCTCAGTGGTTTAGCACCGCCTTCGGCCCAGGGTGTGATCCTGGAGACCCAGGATCGAGTCCCACATTGAGGTCCCTGCATGGAGCCTGTTTCTCTTCCCTCTGCCTGTGTCTCTGCCTCTCTCTCTCTCTCTCTCTGTGTCTCTATAAATAAATGAATAAAATCTTTAAACAATTTTTTTCTCTATGTACAAAATGTGTATCTGTGTTTGATAATGGCCAGTGTGTTGGGTGATAATTCACTGCATGAGTTGATATCTCATTGTGTTTTTTATTTGCATTTCCCTGACGGTTAGTAATATTAAGCATGTTCTTATGTCATGTATCTGTTCACCAGTTGTATATATTCCTTGGAAATACATCTATTACATTCTTTGCCTATTTTATTTATTTATTTTTATTTTTATAATTTTCTTCCTATGTTTGTTCTTTTTTTTTAAGATTTTATGTATTTATTCATGATAGTCACACAGAGAGAGACAGAGAGGCAGAGACACAGGCAGAGGGAGAAGCAGACTCCATGCAGGGAGCCTGATGTGGGATTCGATCCCAGGTCTCCAGGATCGCACCCCGGGCCAAAGGCAGGCGCCAAACCGCTGTGCCACCTAGGGAT
This sequence comes from Canis lupus baileyi, assembly GCF_048164855.1. Classification (NCBI taxonomy): domain Eukaryota; kingdom Metazoa; phylum Chordata; class Mammalia; order Carnivora; family Canidae; genus Canis; species Canis lupus. The sequence goes on along the minus strand of NC_132857.1, from coordinate 23,756,560 downwards.
CCCCTCTTTGCTTATTTTAAAAATCAGGTTATTTGGTTTTTGATATTGATTTGTCAGGTTTCTTTATATATTTTGAATATTAACCCCTTATTATATAAATGGCTAACAAATATTTTTCCTATTCCATAGGCTGCCTTTTTACTCTGTTGATTGTTTCCTTTAATGTGTAGAAATAACTACATCTCCTGTACTCTCATTTATCTATTTTTGTTTTTGCTGTTTGTGCCTTTAGTATTTTATCCAAAAAATTATTGCCGCGATCAATGTCATGAAAATTTTTCCCCCTGGCTTTCTGCTAAAGATTTATAATTTTCGGTTTTACATTTATGAGTTGTTGTTGTTGTTTGGTATGGTGACATATAAGGTTCTCATTTCATTCTTTTGCATGTGAATATCCAGTTTTCCTGAAACCAGTGTTTGAAGAGATGATTTTTCTCCCCATTTTGTATTCTTGGCACTCTTGTCCCCCCAGGACAGGCATTATCTTAATAATAATTATTTAGGTATTATATATTATATATTATCTATATAATTAGGTATTATATATTATATATTCCTGAGTTTCTAAAGGGAATTCATAACAGATCTCCCAACTATCCTGAAAGGGGGCTAGTCTGGGTACGTGGTCTCTCCTGTGAAGGTAAGGACACTTTAGATCCCGAGTCAGCACACCTTGGAATTGCTCCAAGTTCTTCAGTGTCTGAGATGGAAACACAAGCAAGGTTCATTTATTTACTTATGCCAGACCTCCCTCATCACAAGAGAATGTTTTCTTAAAATCTCCTAGTATACAAAATATAAACACAGGCAAAAATATAAGCATTCTATGTAGTTATCCATCTCTTTGGTAAAGCTTGAAATAACTTCTTGCCAATAAAGAGTGGTCATTGCTGGAGGATAATATAAAATTTATAACACTAGAATTCTCTCTCCCTTACTTTTCTTCTATGGGTAAGTAACCATTTGGTACAAATGAGACCGTATAGGGAAAACAAGAGCGACTTAACTCCTGTAAAGCGTCTGGTCTCAGGCAAGGGTCAAGAGTTTCCATATGCTCAGAGACAAATACCTTTTATGGGAAAGAGAACAAACCAGAGATAACAGCTGACAGGGAGGGATGGTTGTCTGGCAAAATTAGAAGTAACAATTTAAACCCTGCTGTATTTCTAATTTCCAGGAGCCCTAGAAGAATTTTGACCAGAAAGAAAGGAATCCTGTGATTGTCTTATGTCTGCTAAACAGTAATGACTACAAAATAATGATCATGGGACTGAAGGATGCCTACGCAAGCCCAGCCTCTTATCCTTTGGAAAACTGCTTTTATGTCTGGCACACCACCCCTTCAGAGGAGGGCATTGCTCTTTTCTTTTCTTTTCTTTTCTTTTCTTTTTTTTCTTTTCTTTTCCTTCCTTCCTTCCTTCCTTCCTTCCTTCCTTCCTTCCTTCCTTCCTTCCTTCCTTCCCTCCCTCCCTCCCTCCCTCCCTCCTTCCTTTCTTCTCTCTTTTTCTTTCCTTTCTTTCTCTTTTTCTTTCTTTCTTTCTAGATTTTATTTACTTATTTGAGAGAGAGAGCACGAGCAGGGGGAGTGTGAAGGGTAGAGGAAGAATCAGACTCCTCCCACTGAGTGTGGAGCTCAAGTTGGCTCCATCCCAGGACCCTGGGATCATGACCTGAGCCATGCAGGCATCCCAACATTTTTCTTTCTATCCAGTCCCCTATATGTAAGGTATCTCCAATAAACTCCACCTGCTTTCTTTCTCTCAAGTTCAGTGGTCATTTCTATGAAATTGAGACTCAAGAATTTGGTCTTGGTGGTCTAGTCGCACAAATGTATTTAACGTTTTAGAGAAGTTTTCCTATAGAATCAGAGATGCTCTATGTATGTTTTCAGGTCTTAAACACTTTGCCCCTGAGAACCAATACTATTCTTGAGATGCTTTAAAAGTTTTATTTCCGAAGAAGAGGAAGAGGAAGAGGAAGAGGAAGAGGAAGAGGAAGAGGAAGAGGAAGAAGAAGAAGAAGAAGAAGAAGAAGAAGAAGAAGAAGAAGAAGAAGAAGAAGAAGAAGAAAGTTGTTTTATTTATAAACTCTGAAGGACTATGGGACAGACATTGAATTACATGAATTTATCACAATGTCACTTGAACAACTCTCCTCTACATTTTAGCTTTGCTCTGAAATATACTCATTGGGGAAGGTATTTAGTTTTGCCTTGTATCATATTCACCTAAGCTCCTATATAGCTGTGCACATAGTACTTGCTTAAAAAACATGTTTTTTTTTAAGTTTATATTTTTTTTTGCGAGGGGGAGAGAGAGAGAGAGAGAGAATGTGTGCACATGCACATGAGTGAGAGGAGGGGTAAAAGGAGAGAGAGAGAGAATCTCAAGCAGACTCCCTATTGAGTATGGAGCCTGAAGTGAGGCTCAATCTCATCATCCTGAGATCATGACCTGCACAGAAATCAAGACTCAGACACTTAACCAACTGAGCACACCCACCCACCCCAGAAAGTATGGTTTCATTTGACTATATTTGGAATTGCTTTCTAGACAAATTCTTGGTAGATTTCCTTGGATGAAAAATTTATTAGTCTCATTGACATTGTGTCTACCTCGTGTGTCATTATGGCTTCATACATACTGTCTTTCTTTTTAGATCGAAAATAAGGATGGGGAAGATGGTGGAAGAGTAAGGTCCCCAAGTCACCTGTCCCCTCCAAATTACCTAGATAACCTTCAAATCATCCTGAAAATTTATGAATCCGGCCTGAGATTTAAAGAGAGAACAGCTGGAATGCTACAGTGAGAAGAGTTCACGCTTCTATCAAGGTAGGATGATGGGGGGAAATGAAATAGAGAAACAAAAGGCATCCAAGGGGGAGGGGCCTCACGAGAAGTCCAGCAAAGGCTAGTGCCCCCAGAAGAGGAAAGCCCCGTCCTGGAGAAGCAGGAGCTTAACCAATCTTCCCAAGCAGAAAGATGCTCGCAGGGAGTTAGAGCAGGACCCCAGGAAGGCGGGGATGCCCTCAGGCTCCCTGGGACACTAACAGACACCTGCGCCCCCAGGAAAGTGCACCCAGCTCCCTAAGGGCTGCAGCGTGTGCATGGCGGGACCCCAGAGCAGCTCGGAGGGGCTCCAGCAGAGGCTCCGGAGAGAGGGGGCTGCAGGGACCCGAGAGCAGCTCAGAGGCGGCTCTAGCAGAGGTAGAGGCTCCACGTGGAGGGGGCCGTGTGGCCCGGGAGCAGCTCTGTGGGTCTCAGGTGGCGGTTCCGCAGAGAGGGTCTTCGCGGCCGGAGTGCGAATCCAACAGCACAGGCCCGGGAACACAGGGCTCTGGGGACACAGCCTAGGATCCAACCTCCCCCCAGGACAGGCAGAGGCCAGGAGGGCCCAGGACAGCAAGGATGCTTCTGCCCCGAGCTGAGGAGATCAGCGGCCCCGCCCCCGGAGCATCCAGGCCCCTGCAGTCCGAGAGCTCCCGAGTTACTGCGGAAGCTGAATCCAGGGCTCCAGAGCCAGCCACTGCCACTGTGGTTGTTCCTCCTGGGGCCTCACGGGGTAAACAACCCCCACTGAGCCCTGAACCAGGAAGGGGGAGAGCAGATCCCCCAAGTGCTAACTGAAAATCAGCACAACAGGCCCCTCCCCCAGAAGACTAGCTAGACACACAAGTTCCAGGGGAAGTCAAGGGACTTAAAGTATACAGAATCAGAAGATACTCCCCCGTGTGTGTTTTTTTTTTTTGCTTTTTGATTTCTGTTTGCTTTCCCCATCCTTTATTTTCCTTTCTTTCTTTCTTCTCTTTTTTTCCTTCCTTTTTTCTTTTTCTCATTTCTTTCCTTCTTTCTATCCTCTCTTTTTCTCCTTTTCCCAATACAACTTGTTTTTGGCCACTCTGCACTGAGCAAAATGACTAGAAGGAAAACCTCACCTCAAAAGAAAGAATCAGAAACAGTCCTCTCTCCCACAAAGGTACAAATATGGATTACGATTCAATCTCAGAAAGCCAATTCAGAAGCACTATTATACAGCTACTGGTGGCTCTAGAAAAAAGCATGAAGGACTCAAGAGACTTTGTGACTGCAGAATTTAGATCTAATCAGGCAGAAATTAAAAATCAATTGAATGAGATGCAATCCAAACTACAAGTCCTCACAACGAGGGTTCACGAGGTGGAAGAACGAGTGGGTGACATAGAAGACAAGATGATGGCAAAGAGGGAAACTGAGGAAGAAGGAGACAAACAATTAAAAGACCATGAGGATAGATTACGGGAAATAAATGACAGCCTGAGGAAGAAAAACCTACCTTTAATTGGGGTTCCCGAGGGCGCCGAAAAGGACAGAGGGCCAGAATATATATTTGAACAAATCCTAGCTGAAAGCTTTCTTAATCTGGGAAGGGAAACAGGCATTCAGATCCAGGAGATAGAGTGATCCGCACCCCCTAAAATCAATAAAAAATGTTCAAATCCTCGACATTTAATGGTGAAGCTTGCAAATTCCAAAGATAAAGAGAAGATCCTTAAAGCATCAGGAGATAAGAAATCCCTGATTTTATGGGGAGGAGTATTAGGGTGACAGCAGACCTCTCCACAGAGACCTGGCAGGACACAAAGGGTGGCAGGATATATTCAGGGTCCTAAATGAGAAAAACATGCAACCAAGAATACTTTATCCAGCAAGGCTCTCATTCAACTTGGAAGGAGAGATAAAGAGCTTCCAAGACATGCAGGAACTGACAGAATATGTGACCTCCAAACCAGCTCTGCAAGAAATTTTAAGGGGGACTCTTAAAATTCCCCTTTAAGAAGAAGTTCAGTGGAACAGTCCACAAAAACAAGGACTGAATAGATATCATGATGACACTAAACTCCTAGCTTTCAATAGTAACTCTGAATGTGAATGGGCTTAATGACCCCATCAAAAGGTGCAGGGTTTCAGACGGATAAAAAAGCAGGACCCATCAATTTGCTGTCTATAAGAGACTCATTTCAGACAGAAGGACACCTACAGCCTGAAAATAAAAGGTTGGGGAACCATATACCATTCAAATGGTCCTCGAAAGAAAGCAGGGGTAGCCATCTTTATATCAGATAAACTAAACTTTACCCCGAAGACTGTAGTGAGAGATGAAGAGGGACACTATATTATACTTAAAGGATCTATCCAACAAGAGGACGTCACAATCCTCAATATATATGCCCAGAATGTGGGAGCTGCCAAATATATCAACCAATTAATAACCAAAGTTAAGACATACTTAGATAATAATACACTTATACTTGGTGACTTCAATGTAGCTCTTTCTACTCTCGATAGGTCTTCTAAACACAACGTCTCCAAAGAAACAAGAGCTTTAAATGATACATTGGACCAGATGGATTTCACAGATATCTACAGAACTTTACATCCAAACTCAACTGAACACACATCCTTCTCAAGTGCACATGGAACTTTCTCCAGAATAGACCACATACTGGGTCACAAAGCGGGTCTGAACCAATACCAAAAGATTGGGATCGTCCCCTGCATATTCTCAGACCATAATGCCTTGATATTAGAACTAAATCACAACAAGAAGTTTGGAAGGACCTCAAACACGTGGAGGTTAAGGACCATCCTGAATAAAGATGAAAGGGTCAACCAGGAAATTAAGGAAGAATTAAAAAGATTCATGGAAACTAATGAGAATGAAGATGTAACCTTTCAAAATCTTTGGGATGCAGCAAAAGTAGTCCTAAGGGGTTAATGCATTGCAATACAAGCATCCATTCAAAAACTAGAAAGATCTCAAATACAAACGCTAACCTTACACATAAAGGAGCTAGAGAAAAAACAGCAAATAGATCCTACACCCAGCAGAAGAAGAGAGTTAAGAAAGATTCGAGCAGAACTCAATGAAATCGAGATTAGAAGAACTGTCGAAGAGATCAACAAAACCAGGAGTTGGTTCTTTGAATTAATAAGATACATAAACCATTAGCCAGCCTTATTAAAAAGAAGAGAGAGAAGACTCAAATTAATAAAATCATGAATGAGAAAGGAGAGATCACTACCAACACCAAGGAAATACAAACGATTTTAAAAACATATTATCAACAGCTATACGCCAATAAATTAGGCAATCTAGAAGAAATGGACGCATTTCTGGAAAGCCACAAATTACCAAAACTGTATCAGGAAGAAATAGAAAACCTAAACAGGCCAATAACCAGGGAGGAAATTGAAGCAGTCATCAAAAACCTCCCAAGACACAAAAGTCCAGGGCATGATGGCTTCCCAGGGGAATTCTATGAAACGTTTAAAGAAGAAACCATACCTATCCTACTAAAGCTGTTTGGAAAGATAGAAAGAGATGGAGTACTTCCAAATTTGTTCTTGAGGCCAGCATCACCTTAATTCCAAAACCAGACAAAGAGCCCACCAAAAAGGAGAATTATAGACTAATATCCCTGATGAACATGGATGCAAAAATTCTCAACAAGATACTAGCCAATAGGATTCAACAGTACATAAGAAAATTATTCACCGTGACTGAGTAGGATTTATTCCCAGGACACAAGGCTGGTTCAACACTCATAAAACTATCAATGTGATTTTGCAAGTGACATATCAGATAAAGGGCTAGTTTCCAAGATCTATAAAGAACTTATTAATCTCAACACCAAAGAAACAAACAATCCAATCATGAAATGGGCAAAAGAACAGAAATCTCACAGAGGAAGACATAGACATGGCCAACACCCACATGAGAAAATGCTCTACATCACTTGCCATCAGGGAAACACAAATCAAAACCACAATGAGATATCACCTCACACCAGTGAGAATGGGCAAAATTAACAAGGCAGGAAACTACAAATGTTGGAGAGGATGCAGAGAAAAGGGAACCCTCTTACACTGTTGGTGGGAATGTGAACTGGTGCAGCCACTCTGGAAAACTGTATGGAGAATCCTCAGAGTTAAAAATAGACCTCCGTACGACCCAACAATTGCACTGCTGGGGATTTACCTCAAAGACGCAGATGCAATGAAACGCTGGGACACCCGCACCCTGAGGTTCAGAGCCGCAATGCCCATGATAGCCACACTGCGAAGGGGCCTCGGTGTCCATCAAAGATGAATGGATATGGAGGGTGTGTGGTCTCTGTACAAAATGCAAGATTACTCAGCCGTTAGGAATGACAAACACCCACCATTTGCTTCGACGTGGATGGAACCAGAGGGTGTTACGGCTGAGGGAAGAAGGCAATAGGTGAAGGACAAACATTATATGGTGTCATTCTTTTGGGGAGTATGACAAAAATAGTGAAAGGGAATAGAGGCGAAAGGAGAAAAAAATGAGTGGGAGATGGCAGAGAGGGCAGAACAGGAGAGACTCCTAACCCTGGGAAACGAACAAGGGGTGGAAGAAAGAGAGGAGGGCGGGGGGTGGCGGTGACTGGGCGACGGGCACCGAGGGGGGAACTTGATGGGATTAGCACTGGGGGGTTACTCTCTATGTTGGTAAAACGAACTCCAATAATAAATAAACCGATAAACTCACAAACTTCCCGAGACACAAAAGTCCAGGGCCAGTAGGCTTCCCAGGGGAATTCTATCCAATGCTTCAAGATGAAAGCATACCTATGCTACTAAAGCTGCTCCGAAAGATAGAAAGAGATGGAACACTTTCAACCCCGTTCTTGGAGGCCAGGGTCACCTTAACTCCAGAACCCAAGAACCCACCAAAAAGAAGAATCCTGGACCGATGTCCCTGATGAACGCAGATGCACACCTTCTCCACAAGATACGACCCAACAGGATGCAACGGGACATTATTAAGAAGTTACTCACCACGACCCAGTGGGGTTAATCGCCAGGGTGCAAGGCTGCTTCAGCACTCGGAGAACACTCGATGGGCTTCATTCATCAGATCTGCAAGAGAGAAAACAAGAACCAGATGATCCTCTCAAGAGACGCAGAGGAAGCATTTGACAAAATACGGAATCCATGCCCGATCCAAACGCATCAGAGTACAGGGATACAGGAAACGTCTCTCAGCATCTTCCAAGCCATCTCCGAAAAGCCCGTGGCAAATTATCATTCGCAATGGGGAAACACCGGGAGCCTTGCCCTGAAGAACAGGCACGAGACTGGGATGTCACTCTCACCACTGCTATTCTCAGCACAGTACGAGACGTCATGGCCTCAGCAGTCAGGCAACAAAACGAAACAAAAGGCATTCAAACTGGCAAAGAAGAAGTCAACAACTCCCTCTTCGCCGATGACATTATATTGTACCTAGAAAACCCAAAAGACTCCACCACATGATTGCTCAAACTCCCTACAGCAAGTTCGGCAGTGCGGCAGGATACAAACGTGGGGCCCAGAAACTAGTGGCCTTTCTACATGCGAACAAGGAGACGGAGGAAAGGGACATCGAGGAAAGGGTCAACCCCAATTATACAACTGCAGCACCCCCAAAAAAGCATGAGCTACCTAGGAAGAACCCTAACCAAAGGTGTAAAGGGTCTCTACCCGAAACACTGCAGAACAAGTCTGAAGGAAACTGAGGAAGAAACAAAGAGATGGAAAAGGTTCCATGATGCTGGATTGGAAGAATTAATATTCGGGAAAATGTCAATGTGACCCAGGGCAATCGACACAACTAATGCAATCCCTGTCAGAAATACCATGGACTCTCTTCAGAGAGCTGGAGCAAGTCATCTGAAGACTTGTGTGGAATCCGAAAAGACCCCGAACGGCCACAGGAAGAGTAGCCAAGAAAACCACTGCGGGGGCAGCACAATGCTGGATTTCACGTTGTGCCACGAAGCTGTTACCGGCAAGACAGTGTGATACTGGCACAAAGACAGGCATACCGATCAATGGAACAGAAGAGAGCATCCAGAGGTGGACCCTCAACTCTATGGGTAACTAATATTCGGCCAGGCAGCAAAGACCTTGCAGGGGGAACAAAAAAGACAGTCTCTTCAGTAAATGCTGCTGGGAACACTGGACAGCCACACGCAGAAGAATGAAACTGGACCATTCCTCTCACACCATACACAAGGATAAACTCAAAATGGATGAAGGATCTAAATGCAAGACAAGATTCCATCAAAATCCTAGGGGACAACACAGGCAACAACACCATTCTTGATCTGGTCCACAGCAACTTCGTGCAAATTACATCAGCCACAAAGGCCAGAGAAACAAGAGCAAAAATTGATCGCTGGGACTTCACCAAGATGAGCAGCTTCCGCACAGCAAAAGAAACACTCAAAAAACTTAAAGCCAACGCATAGAATGGGAGAAGATATGTGCAAATGACCCTGTCAGGTAAAGGGCCAGTATCCAAGATCTCTGAAGAACTTCTGCAACTCCACAGCAAAGAGACCAAGGATCCAATCTGGTAGACGGGCAAGAGACGTGAACGGAAATGTCACAGAGGAAGACGTAGGCGTGGCAGAGAAGCACATGAGACAATGCACCGCATCACTGGCCGTCAGGGAAATACAGGTCATAAGCACAACGAGATCCCACCTGACACACCAGTGACCACGGTGAATGTTAACAAGACAGGAAGCAGCGAATGTCAGTGATGATGTGGCGAAAGGGGAACCCTCTTGCACTGCTGGTGGGAATGTGACCTGGTGCAGCCACGCCTGGAAAACCGTGTGCAGGTGCCTCAGAGAGGTAACAACGGATCTGCACTGTGATACAGCATGGGGGTGCACTGGTGGAGAGTACCCCAATGATACAGATGCAGGTAAATGCTGGGACACCTGCACCCCGAGGTTTCAAGCGGCAACATCCATGATAGTCACTCTGCGGAAGGAGCCTCGGTGTCCATCGAAAGATGAATGGATAAGGAGGGTGAGTGGTCTCTGCACACAATGGAAGATTACTCAGCCGTTAGAAACGACGAACACCTACCATTTGCTTTGACCTGGATGGAACCGGAGGGTATTAAGGCTGAGGGAAAGAAGACAATCGCGAAGGACAAACATCATATGGTCTCATTCTTCTGGGGAGGATGAAAAAAATAGTGAAAGGGGAGAGAGGGGAAAGGAGAAAAAAATGAGTGGCAGATAGCAGAAAGGTAGACCGAACAGGAGAGACTCCTAACCCTGGGAAACGAACAAGGGGTGGAAGAAAGGGAGGAGGGTGGGGGGTGCGGGTGACTGGGCGACGGGCACGGAGGGGGGCACTTGATGGGATGAGCCCTGGGGGATTATGCTCTATGTTGGCAAAATGAACCCCAATAGGAAATAAGAAACACACCTATAAAGAAACACACAAACCTCCCGAGACACAAAAGTCCGGGGCCAGATGGCTTCCTAGGGGAATTCTATCAAACGCTTCAAGAAGAAATCATACCTGTGCTACCAAAGCTGCTCCGAAAGATAGAAAGAAATGGAATACTTCCAAACTCGTTCTTGGAGGCCAGCGTCACCTTAACTCCAAAACCCAAGACCCCCCCCCACCCAAAGGGAGAATTCTGGACCGATGTCCCTGATGAACACGGATGCACACCTCCACAAGCTATGAGCCAACGGGATCCAACAGGACATTATTAACAAGTTACTCACGATGACCCGGTGGGCTTTATCCCCGGGGTGCAAGGCTTCTTCAGCACTCAGAAAGCACTCAAGGTGCTTCTTCAGATCTGCAAGAGAGAAAACAAGAACCAGATGATCCTCTCAAGAGACGCAGAGGAAGAAGCATTTGACAAAACACAGCATCCATTCCTGATCCAAACGCTTCAGAGTACCGGGATAGAGGGAACGTCCCTCAGCATCTTCAAAGCCATCTACGAAAAGCCCGTGGCAAATTCTCATTCCCAATGGGGAAACACTGGGAGCCTTTCCCCGATGACCAGGCACGAGGCGGGGATGTCCACTCTCACTGCTGCTATTCTCAACATAGTACGAGACGTCATGGCCTCAGCAATCAGGCAATGAAAAGAAATAAAAGGCATTCAAATTGGCAAAGAAGAAGTCAAACTCTCCCTCTTCACCGATGACATGATACCGTACCTAGAAAACCCAAGATGGCTGGAACTCCTACAGCAAGTTCGGCAGTGTGGCGGGATACAAACTCGGGACCCAGAAACCAGTGGCCTTTCTGTAAGCGAAGAATGAGACCGAGGAAAGGGACATCGAGGAAGGGGTCAACCCCATTTATACAACCGCAGCACCCAAAAAAACCATGAGCTACCTAGGAATAAACCTAACCAAAGGGGTAAAGGATTGCTACCCAAAACACTGCAGAACATGTCTGAAAGAAACTGAGGAAGACACAAAGCGATGGAAAAAGGTTCCATGCTCCTGGTTTGGAAGAATTAATATTGGGGAAAATGTCAACGTGACTCAGGGCAATTTACAGAAATAGTGTAATCCCTCTCAGAAATACCATGGACTATCTTCAGAGAGCTGGAAAAAATCATCTGAAGACTTGTGTGGAATCAGAAAAGACCCCGAACGGCCACAGGAATAGTAGCCAAGAAATCCAATGCAGGGGGTGGGGGTGGGGCAGCACAATGCCAGATTTCAGGGCGCGCCTCAAAGCTGTGAGCATCAGGACAGTGTGGTACTGTCACAGAAACGGACACATGGATCAATGGAACAGAGGAGAGCATCCAGATGTGTACCCTCAACTCTACGGGCAACTAATATTTGGCCAGGCAGGAAAGATGGGAAAAAAAAGACAGTCTCTTCGATCAAGGCTGCTGGGAACACTGGACAGCCACATGCAGAGGAATGAACCTGGACCATTCCTCTCACACCAAACACAAGGATAAACTCAAAATGGATGAAGCATCTAAATGTGAGACAAGATTCCATCAAAACCCCCCGGGAGAACACGGGAAACAACACCCTTCTTGAACTGGGCCACAGCAACTTCTTGCAAATTACATCAGCCACGAAGTCCAGAGAAACAAGAGCGAAAATGGATCGCTGGTACTTCATCAAGATGAGCACTTTCCGCACAGCAAAAGAAACACTCAACAGAACTCAAAGGCGGCCCACAGAATGGGAGAAGAAGGTATGTGCAAATGACCCCGTCAGATAAAGGGCCAGCATCCAAGATCTCTGAAGAACCTCTGCAACTCCACAGCAAAGAGACCAACCATCCCATCCAGAAAACGGGAAAAGTCACGAACAGAAAAGTCACAGAAGAAGACCTATATGTACATGGCCAACAAGCAGGCCAGACAATGCTCTGGGTCACTGGCCATCAGAGTAATAAAGGTCAAAACCACAATGAGATGCCACCTCACACCGGTGAGAACATTAAAAAGACAGGAAACACCAAATTTTGGGGAGGCTGTGGAGAAAGGAGAACGTTTTCAAAATGCAAAAATTTCAGAGGTAGCCATACTCACCTGACAGGGACCAAGCGGGAGGGGCGGGCTCCTGGCCAGGCTGGGGTGCTTGGGGAGGGACCTGAGAGCTGGGAGGGGGAGGCAGGCGGAGTAAGAGCCAAGGGCTTGGGGAGGCTCCTGGGGCCCAGCAGCCCAGGCCCTCAAGCCACCGTCCCAAGGCCGTGCCCTGACATTGCAAAGTGCCTGCACCCTAACCCCTCTGAGCGCACGCACATGGGTTCCGCGGTACCTCCCTGAGCCCGGGGGAGGGGCCCCGCACCCTCCCTGAGCCGCCCAAAGGAGACCTGGCCTGACCTGTAGGAGGCCCCACCGCCGACCCCTCCGCCAACAGGTCCCACCACTCCTCCCCCGCAGCCCTCTGCCCGGCACCCTGGCGGCCCAAAGGGTGTGGGTCCGGCTCGCCACGGGGCCACCTCCATGCAGCCCCAAGGCCCGCTGTCCCCCTCCCGGTCCCTGCCAGTCACCTGCTGCGCCACACGCGAGGGTCAGATGCCCCTCGCACAGCCACCCCGGGGCCCGTCACGCCTCCCGGGGCCCACGCTGACCTGCGCGCAGGGGGCCGAGGCCTGCAGAGCCGCTGCCGGGAGCCCGGAGCGCCAGGAACCGCGGGCCTGGAGGGGCGGCGCGGCCGAGCTACCTCCTGCCACCGCCGGGTCGCCGCATCTGCACACAGCTCCTCCTGCGGCCAGCCGCGGCCCCCTTCAGGTCACGCTCGGGGTCAGGCGCAGGGGCAAGCTCCTGGAACCCTGTGGCCTCACCCCCGCTCCCGTCCCTGGGCCCGCCCCCCGCACAGAGGCCCGCCCTTCGCGGAGTTCAGAGCGGAGTGGAGAATGCCTATGCCTCTGCCGGGTAGTCTGGTCAGGCGCTGGGTTTGAGGCCTTGAGCCCCCCGCTCAGTCCCAAGGGACTCCTGCTCATGGAGGCACGAAGCCTCTCTCTGGCTCTGTGTCTCCCTCCCTGTCCTTCCGTCCGGGTCTCTGTCTCTCCCTCCCGGTCTCACTCTCTGTCCCTCCTGGTCTGGCCCTGTCTCCCTCCCTATCTCTCAATCTTAGCCACAGCAATCAGACATCAAAGAGAAATAAAGTGCATCCGGAATTGCAAGGATGAAGTAAAACTTTCACTATTTGCAGTTGACATAATAGTACACACAGAAAACCTTAAACACTCCTTCAAAAACATTCTATAGCTGAGAAATAAATTTGTAAAGTCACAGGATACAAAAACAACACACAGAAATCTGTATCATTTCTATACACTAATAATGAAACAGCAGAAGGACAAATTAATAAAATAATCCCATTTACAATTGAACCAGAAATATTAAAATACCTAGGAATAAGCTTAACCAAAGAGGTAAAAGACCTATACTCTGAAAACTATAAAACAATGATTAAAGAGTTGAAGATGACACAATTGGAAAGACATTCCATGCTTATGGATTAGAAGGCCAAATACTGGGATCCCTGGGTGGTGCAGCGGTTTGGCGCCTGCCTTTGGCTCAGGGCGCAATCCTGGAGACCTGGATCGAATCCCACGTCGGGCTCCCGGTGCATGGAGCCTGCTTCTCCCTCTGCCTGTGTCTCTGCCTCATTCTCTCTCTCTCTCTGTGACTATCACAAATAAATAAAAATTAAAAAAAAAATTAAAAAAAAAAAGGCCAGATACTGTTAAAAGGTCTATGCCAACCAAAGAAATCTACACTTTGGATGCAATTCCTATCAAAATATCACCGGCATTCTTCACAGAGCTAAAACAATCCTAAAATTTATATGGAACCACAGAATACCCCAAGCAGCCGAAGCAATCTTGGAAAAACAAAACAGGAGGTAACACATTCCAGACTTCCAGTTCTATTACAAAGCTGTAGTAATTCAGAAAGTATACTGTTAGTACAAAATGGACACACAGATTAATAAAACAACACTAAAAAATCTATAATTATATGATCATTTACTCTCTGACAAAGCAGGAAAAAATAATGGGAAAAAGTCTCTTCAACAAGTGCTGTTGGGAAACTGGATAGCTACTTGCAAAAACAATGAAAGTAGGCCATTTTCTTACACCATACACAAAATATACTCAAAATGTATCAAAGACCTAATTGTGAGATCTGAAAGTATAAAAATTCTAGAAGAGAGCAATTTCTCTGGTATTCCTGTAGCGACATTTTTCTAGACATGTCCCCTAAACTATGAGGATGCAGCAAAGGTGGTCCTAAGAGGAAAGTATATAGCAACACAGGCCTTTCTCAAGAAACAAGTTGCAAAGACACAACATAACCTGAAATCTAAAGGAGCTGATAAAAGAACAACAGATAAAGCCTAAATCTAGCAGGAGAAGAAAAATAATAGAGTGGACCATAAAGCAATGATATGGGGGAAAAAAACAGAAAAGATCAATGAAATTAATAGCTGATTCTTCGAAAGAATTAATAAAATCGATAAATACCTAGCCAGACTTATCAAAAAGAGAAAAGAGAAAGGACTCAAAGAAATAAAATCATGAATGAAAAAGAGATCACAAGCAACACTGAAGACATACAATTATAAGAGAATATTGTGAGCAATTATATCCCAACAAATTAGGCAATTTGGATGCATTCCTAGAAATATATAAACTACTAAAACGGAAACAGGAAGAAACAGAAAATCTGAACAGAGCCATAACCAGCAAAGAAATTGAATCAGATCTCAAAGATCTCCTAACAAACAAGAGTCCAGGGCCAGACGGCTTCCCAGGGGAATTCCACCAAACATTTAAATAATTAGTACCTATTCTGAAACTGTTCCAAAAACTAGAAATGGAAGAATAACTTCCAAACTCATTCTATGAGGCCAGCATCAATCCCAACACCAAATAAAGACCCCACCCAAAAGAAGTACAGATCAAAGATCCCTGATGAATATGGATGCAAAAATTGTCACCAAGATAGTAGCAAATTGGATCCAAAAGTTCATTAAAAGGATTATTTACCATGACCAAAAGGAATTTATTCCTGAGATGCAAGGGTGGTTCAACAGTTGCAAATCAACGTGATACACAACATTAATAAAAGACAAAATACAGCATTCTTTCTTGATTGAAACTCACTGCAGTATAAAGACAGAAGGAACTTACCTCAGTATCCTAAAAGCCATACAAAAAATCCACAGTGAATATCATCCTTAACAGGGAAAAACAGAGATTTTCTTCCAGGGTCAGGAATAAGACAGGGATGTCCACTCTCACTGCTGTTCAACATAGTGCTAGAAGTCCTAGCCTCAGAAATCAGACAAATAAAAAGCATCCAAATTGGCAAAGAAGTCAAACTTTCACTATTTGTAGACAACATGATACTTTATATAGAAAACCCAAAAGATTCCATCCCAAAATTGCTTGAACTGATGTAGGAATTCAGCAAAATCGCAGAATATAAAATCAATGCACAGAAGTCAGTTGCATTTCTATACACTAAACATGAACGGATGAAAGAAATGAAGGAATGGATCCCACTTACAATTGTCCCCCAAACCATGAGACACCTTGGAATAAACCAAAGAGGTAAAGGATCTGTACTCTGGATACTATGGAATGCTTATGAAAGAAATTGAGGAAGACATAAAGAAAAGGAAAAACATTCCATTCTCATGCATTGGAAGAACAAATATTGTTAATGCTACCCCAAAAGTCGTCTATTGCTACCCAGAGCAACCTACACATTCAGTGCAATCTCTATCAAAATACCAATTTTTAAAAGGTTTTAAAGGTTTTATTTATTTATTCATGACAGATACACAGAGAGGGAGAGAGAGAGGCAGAGACACAGGCTGAGGGAGAAGCAGGCTCCATGCAGGGAGCCCAACGTGGGACTGGATCGCGAATCTCCAGGATCCGGCCCTGGGCTGAAGGTGGCGCTAAACCGCTGAGCCACCTGGGCTGCCCGCATTAGCATTTTTTACAGAGCTGGAACCAACAAATCTAAAATTTTTTTTAATAAATTTATCTTTTATTGGTGTTCAATTTGCCAACATATAGAATAACACCCGGTGCTCATCCCGTCAAGTGCCCACCTCAGTGCCCATCACCCCCACCCCCCACCCTCCTCTGCTTCCACCACCCCTAGTTCATTTCCCAGAGTTAGGAGTCTTTCATGTTCTGTCTCCCTTTCTGATATTTCCCACTCATTTTTTCTCCTTTCTCCTTTATTCCCTTTCACTATTTTTTATCGTCCCCAAATGAATGAGATCATATAATGTTTGTCCTTCTCCAATTGACTTATTTCACTCAGCCATAATACTCTCCAGTTCCATCCACGTCGAAGCCAATGGTGGGTATTTGTCATTTCTAATGGCTGAGTAATATTCCATTGTGTACATAAACCACATCTTCTTTATCCATTCATCTTTCTATGGACACCGAGGCTCCTTCCACAGTGCGGGTATTGTGGACATTGCTGCTACAAACATCGGGGTGCAGGTGTCCCGGCATTTCATTGCATCTGTATCTTTGGGGTAAATCCCCAACAGTGCAATTGCTGGGTCCATAGGGCAGATCTATTTTTAACTCTTTGAGGAACCTCCACACAGTTTTCCAGAGTTGCTGCACCAGTTCACATTCCCACCAACAGTGCAGGAGGGTCCCCCTTTCTCCACATCCTCTCCAACATTTGTGGTTTCCTGCTTTGTTAATTTTCCCCATTCTCACTGGTGTGAGGTGGGATCTCATGGTGGTTTTGATTTGTATTTCCCTGATGGCAAGTGAGCGGAGCATTTTCTCATGTGCTTGTTGGCCACGTCTATGTCTTCCTCTGTGAGATTTCTCTTCATGTCTTTTGCCCATTTCATGATTGGATTGTTTCTTTGCTGTTGAGTTTAAGAAGTTCTTTATAGATCTTGGAAACTAGCCCTTTATCTGATATGTCATTTGCAAATATCCTCTCCCATTCTGTAGGTTGTCTTTGAGTTTTGTTGATGGTATCTTTTGCTGTGCAAAAGCTTCTTATCTTGATGAAGTCCCAATAATTCATTTTTGCTTTTGTTTCTCTTGCCTTCATGGATTAATCTTGCAAGAAGTTACTGTGGCCAAGTTCAGAAAGGGTGTTGCCTGTGTTCTCCTCTAGGATTTTGATGGAATCTTGTCTTACATTAAGATCTTTCATCCATTTTGAGTTTATCTTTGTGGATGGTGCAAGAGAGTGGTCTAGTTTCATTCTTCTGCACGTGGATGTCCAATTTTCCCAGCACCATTTATTGAAGAGACTGTCTTTTTTCCAGTGGATAGATAGTCTTTCCTCCTTTGTCGAATACTATTTGGCTATAAAGTTGAGGTTCCACTTCTGGATTCTCTATTCTGTTCCATTGATCTATGAAACAACCCTAAAATTTGTATGAAACCAGAAAAGACCTCAAATCACCAAAGTAATGTTGAAAAAGAAAACCAAAGCTGGAGGCAGCAAAATTCTGGACTTCAAGCTGTATTACAAAGCTCTGATCATCAAGACAGTATGGTTCTGATACAAAACAGACACATATATCGATGAGACAGAATAGAGAACCCAGAAATGGACCCTCAACTCTACGGTCAACTAATCTTTGACAAAGCAGGAAAGAACATCCAGTGGAAAAAGACATTTTTTCAACAAATGGTGTTAGGAAAATTATACAGCCACATGCAGAAGAATGAAACTGGACCACTTTCTTACACCATACACAAAGATAAGCTCAAAATGGGCGAAACACCTAAATGTGAGACAGGAATCCATCAAAATCCTAGTGGAGAATACAGGCAGCAATCTGTTGAACTCAGCCGCAGCAACTTCTTTCTAGACATGTCTCTGGAGACAAGGGAAACAAAAGCAAAAGTGAACTATTGAAACCTCATCAGGATAAAAATTTTTGCACAGTAAAGGAAAAAACCAACAAAACTAAAAGGCAACTATGGAATGGGAGAAGATATTTGCAATGATCTTATCAGGTCAAGGGCTAGTATCCAAAATCGATAAAGAACTTATCAAACTCAAGCAAAAAATTCAGTTGAGAAATGGACAGAAGACATGAACAGACGTTTGTCCAAATAAGACATACACATGGCCAACAGACACATGAGAAAATGTTCCACGTGACTTGTCATCAGGGAAATACAGATCAAAGCCAAAATGAGATGCCACCTCACACCAGTCAGAATGGCTAAAATTAACAAGACAGGAAACAACTGATGTTAGCAAGGATGTGGAGAAAGGGAACCCTTTTACACTGTTGGTGAGAATGCAGACTTTTGCAGCCTCTGTGGAAAACAGAATGGAAGTTCCTCAAAAACTGAAAAATAAAACCATCCTACCACGCAGTAATTGTACTATTAGGTATTTATCTAAAGGATACAAATATAGTTATTCAAAGTAGCTCAAGCAGTCCAATGTTTATAGCAGCAGTGCGTACAACAGCCAAAATATGGAAAGAGCCAAGATGCCCATTGAGAGGTGAATGGAGAAGCAATATATATGGATATAATATGGAATATTACCCAACCATCAAAAAGAATGAAATCTTGCCATTTGCAGTGATGTGACTAGAACTAGAGGGTATGATGCTAAGTGAAGTAAGTCAGTCAGAGAAAGACAGATACCATAATATTTCACACATACGTAAAATTTAAGAAATAAGACAGATGAACATAGGGGAAAGGAAGGAAAAATAAGATGAAAATTGAGAGGGAGGCAAACCATGGGAGACTCTTAACACTAGGAAACAAACAGGGTTGCTGGAGGGGAGGGGAGTGAGGGGATGAGGTAAATGGGTGATGGACATTAAGGCAGGCACATGATGTAATGAGCACTGGATGTTATATGCAACTGATGAATCACTAAGCTCTGCCTCTGAAACTAGTAAAACTATTCGGACTGTATCAAAACAAAATGCTTCTGCACAGTGTAGGAATCATCAACAAAACTAAAAGGCAACCTATGAAATGGTCTGGGGATATAGTGCACAGCACGGTGACTATAGTTAACAATATTATATATTTGAAAGTTGATAAGAATGTAAATCTTAAAAGTTCACATCACAAGAAAAAGAATTTGTAACCATGTGAGGTGTGGATGTTAATTAAATTTATTGTAGTAATTTCACAGTATATATATATATATTTCAAATTAATATGCAGTACACTGTTTACTGGAATTTAAATAAAAATATTTTTAAACTGTTATATTCTTTACATTTATGCAATATTACATGTCATTTATATGTCAATAAAGCTGGAAAAATTAATTTTTAAAATTGTTTTTACGTTTTCCATCCACACCTCAGAGACAGTGCTATTATCCTTATTGGGCTTTTTGTTGGTTAATTTACATTCTTGAACTTGTACCATCTCATTATTCCTTGGCTCAAAGACCTCCAGTAGGCAGGAAGATACAAAACAATAATAAAAGTAGCCAAGAATTACCATGTTTGTGAAATCACTTAATTCTCACAGCAACTCCATGATATAGGGACTACTACCATGATCATCTTGTAGCTTAAAGATAAAGAGGGGCATGGAAAGCTGAAATAACATCCACTTTGGAAGAGCTAGTAACAGAAGGGGTAGGAATTTGAACCCAGTTAGGGATGAATCTTATGTTCATCCATAAACCCACTTCCTTAAACTACCTCACTACAGTTTACAGGAACAGTTGTTGCCTCAGGAAGACTACACCCTGGAACATCCTCACTCAGAAAACAATCACAGGATGTAGAAGCCACCAGAAGGCAGGTAACTTCCACTTTTTATTCTATACTTCTACATTCTGAGGGTTTTTTTGCAACAAACATGTATTCTTTGTAATGACCATTATCCATAAAGATGGTACTTAAAATGGAAGACAGGGCATGACAAATTTTTCAAAGAAAAAGATAAATTTAGCCCCAAGATCACAAAACTAAGGGGTATGCCCCCACACTCTCCCTCTATCTCTGGTAAGCACCAATCTATTCCGTTTCTATCAACTATTATGTAAGTGAGATTATAAGTGTTCGTCATTCTCTGACTTATTTCACCTAGCATAATTCCTCCAATGTCTATCCATGTTGTCATAAATGGCAAGATTTTCTTTATGGCCAAATAGTATTCCTTCATCCATTCGTTGATAGATACTTAGGTTGTTACCATTGGTTAGCTATGGTGAATAATGCTGTGATGAATATGGGGTGTAGACATATTCAGGGTGGTGATTTTGTTTCATTAAGTTATATATCCAGAAGTGCATCTATTTATAGTTTCTTGAGGACCCTTCCTACTGTTTTCCATAGTGGCTGTCCCAATTTCCACTCTCAGATGGACCGCTTTCAGACAGTAAAGAGTGTCCCTGAGGAGAGCAGTGCTAGCCACTTGGATGGACACATGAAAGGACAAAGTTAGAGGGACCCAGGTAGAAGGAATGGGGCATTGAGAGGGGGGAATCCAAGGGCTTCTGTTCCTGTTATGACTTTGATTGCACCTCCAAAAGAGATATATTGAAGCCTAAGCCCTGGATACCTGAGAATATGATCTTATTTGGAAATAGGGTCATTGCTGATGTTATCAGTTAAATGAGGTCATACTGAAATAATGTGGGCCCCAACCTAATACGGCTAGTGTCCCTATCCCTATAAAAAGAGGAGGGAGACACACAAGGGAACTCCATGTGAAGATGGAGGCAGAGATCAGAGTGATGTGTCTATAAGCCAAGGGGTGACAAAGATTGTTGCAGCCACCAGAAGCCAGGACAAAGACATGGGACAGTATCTTCTCCACAGCCTCCTGAAGGAGCCAACCCTGCTGGCTCCATGTTCAGACTTTTAGATGCCACAACTGTGAGAGTACACATTTTTGTTGTTTAAGCTACCTGGTTGGTGGCACTCTGTTATGGTAGTCCTAAGAAACCAAGACAGTTACCTTCATAATTTGAACCCAAGATGCCTCCCTGCTGCACACCTTCACACACACACCACCCTGTCCAAACTTTCATTCATAGCCCTCACATGAAACTTTCTAGTTTTTGACTTCTAGGCTTATTTTGTTAACTGGAAAACTTCCATATCTTCATCCTAACTCTTTTTCATTCACCCTTATATGTTCTGCCC
Organism: Canis lupus baileyi; assembly: GCF_048164855.1. Classification (NCBI taxonomy): domain Eukaryota; kingdom Metazoa; phylum Chordata; class Mammalia; order Carnivora; family Canidae; genus Canis; species Canis lupus. The sequence continues at coordinate 23,735,103 of NC_132857.1, read as the reverse complement.
ATTACATGTTCGTATGGGGTTAGAAAATACCTTCTGGTCCTGTGAATTAGTGAGTGGGGAAGAGTGCTTTAAGCTGGTAGTAAGAAGTAGTTAGGGTGACATTTTCTCTCTTATAGTCATTTCCTTTCATGATCCCATGGCAGCTGGATGTAGAGTCTTGATTCTCACTGAGCAGTGGTCTCAGGGAAGCATCCCTATGCTGGGCCAAGAATCCCACCCAGACCTGCACATAACCTTTACCTCCCCTGGTTTACTGGCAAGATTGTCTGAGCATCACAATGTTGTGCACAATGCCCTGCACATCAGGACCTGCAGCCCTACTTCTTGTTATCAGGCCACCTGCCGGTACATCCTTACTCTGACTTGCCCACGTCTCTGATGAACAGTGGTGGGCCTCAGGATGACACCTTACTCTTAGCTCTCCAGACTGGCTTTTGAGGAGTTCCATCCCCACCTCTTGAAATAACCAAAAATCTGGGATTCAGGGTTGGGACCCTCATTCTTGGTATTGGTGGTTTCTCCACATGACAACTGCCTTTTCATTTTCCCTCTAGGCCTCAGGGAGTGGGATTTTCACAGGCTTACATGAATCTTACCTGAATCCCATTTATCTTCCAAGCCTCAGGTTCAGAAAAATGCTGCCTATCTGTGCTCTTGAATTACGAGCTCTATGAAAAGTGACGAGTGAGAGCATTATAGCAGCAGCTATAGCTAAACTTTATTCAAATCTAGTCATGCTAGCATTGTTCTAGGTGCTTTGAGCCTAGGCACTCTGGCTCCAGAATCCAGGTAAAAAAAAAAACTGTAAGCTTTTATACTTCCCTTAGGCCCAGGTTCTTAGAAGGGATATGATAGATATTGGTGAGTACATCAAGGGCCAGAAATTGAGGGGGAAATGAGTAACTGGTTGTCTTTCTCCAGGGTGGGTTCCACCATGAACACTGCCTGTGCTCAACCCAATTCTATCACTTCCAGACCCTTCTCTGCCTTCTCAAACTTCGACCTAACTTTGGCCATTTGACATGTTCAGAAAAGGGTGGAATTTTGATGAGTTGGACATCTGCCAGGTATATAAGTGAATACCATAAAGAGGGCTTGAGTGTGTTTATGAAGCTTTTATTTCCTCCTCCGCCTAAGCATGACATAGTCTATCCTTGGAAGAAGTACAAACACCATCTGTCCCTTGTCAGGCCCAGTGACCAGAGGGCTTGGTCACTCAAAGAACCTGTACTCTTGGGTGGCAGGCTACCAGGGATTGTGCAAGCATTGGGTGGCCCCAGGCTGGGGGTGGACAACTTGACACCATCACATCTCTTTGGTCTGTGTCTTCCTACGTGTTTTTAGGGGTAGACAGTAATAAAAATTCCCTGCCTGAAATGATAGTCAGTGACTGAAGAACTAATGTTTCCCTCTGCCCTGGCTTCTCTTCATTTCTATCTTTCTCTTTAGAATGAGAAAGTTGGCTGTGACACCCTGTTTCAAAGACTCACATCCGAGGAAAATCCATTCTCAACAAGGCAGAAGATCAGGCCATTTGAGCATGCCCTGTGCCAATGAAAGCACATGTTCAGTTGTATACATTTGCCCTTGCTTTCAGATGTTTTTATTCTCGGTCTGCATCCTTCACCTTGAGATTTTAGAAGCTAGAAACACTTTCTTCTACTTAGTTGTAAGTCAGATGCTATTGCATGGAAACTTCATGGTCTTTAGCCAGCAGGGTGGACAGCAAGTTAGAGATGACAGCCATGTGTTATCCTGGTATCAGCCAGGCTAAGTACTGCTAAGTACTAAGAGGCTAAGTACCGCTGCTATACCAAGTGACTCCAAGGTGTCAGAAGCTACAAAATTAAAGATTTATTTCTTGCTCACACCATCTGGGTCAGCCGCATGTCTACTCTAAATCATATTAACCTGGGACTCAAGTTGATGGAGAAGATGCTTTCTAAAGAATTGCTGGGTGTCATGGTGGAGGGAAGAAAGAGCATGGAGATTAACACCACTGAACTGTGCAATTAAAAATGTTTAATATAGGGACGCCTGGGTGGCTCAGCTGTTGAGCATCTGCCTTTGGCTCAGGGCATAATCCTGAAGTCCCAGTATCAAGCCCCACATTGGACTCCCTGCATGGAGCCTGCTTCTCCCTCTGCCTGTATCTCTGCCTGTCTCTGTGTGTGTGTGTGTGTGTGTGTGTGTCTCATGAATAAATAAGTAAAATCTTTAAAAATTTTTAAGATAGTATTTTTTTACCTTATATGCATTGTACCACAATAAAAAAATGAAGAGAGATAGAGAGAACCATACTCCAAGTATACCCTAGCTTCTGCTGGAACATAGAATACACATTTCTGCTCACATTTTAGTATTCAGAGCAAATCATATGACCATGTCTATTGTCAGTGAGACAAGGAAGTATACTCTACCCTAACAGAGTGTCAGTGAATCTCTGAAGATACTAATACATTCTCTCAGACCCTGTTTCTTTTCACGAGCAAGCCCTTGGCTATTCCTCTAAGAACTGGGGAGGTAGGGCAGCAACAGATAGAGCTAGCTTTCTGTGGTTCTCCTGATGTTGAGAGCAGTTGGTGGTGGAGGCAACAGGCACGAGACAAAATTAGGAGACCCACATCACCTCTCAGTCAACTTTAGCCAAGTTTTGCATTTCTCTGAGCCTCAGATTCTTCATCTGAGGAATCAGAGATTAGATCAGACAAGTGCTGATGTTGGTGCCAGCTGGAGCTTTCCTGTGCATCTTCTATTTTACCCTACTTTCTTATGTTGAATTCTACCCAGATAGGACTGGGGGTGTGGGGTGGTGGGAGGAGGCAGGGTGGGAGACACTGGTAAAAAGACTGGACAATCCTTGTTCTGCATCACCTCATTGAAGTATGACACTCCCATTCTAACAAGTGCTAACAAACCATCCCTCCACTGGTTTATTCCATGGACCAATGCAGAAGGGCTCCTTGAGAAGTGGAAAGACTAAAGACAAAAGGATTTGAAGCACAGAATCCTTTAATAATGGTAGCCCATTTGGGCATCGCTCTCTCTATGGTTCAAAGGGGAAATTCCTTCTGGGGTTTGCTTCTGTACAGGGAAGCTCTTACAATATGTTGAGGAGAAGGTTGTTCTTCAAGCAAGTGTGTCCCAAGGACCTTCTCAGCAACACTAGGAGATAATAAAACATTCAGGTAAAACTACCAGTGCTGCCAAGATGAGCTCTATAACCAAGGGGACTTCCAAGGTGAGTGCCAACACATCTCTGCTCTCCCTCCCTTCCCATCCTTTATCCCAATCCATTGTCTTATGTCTGTCTTTTTTTTAAATTTTTTTTAAATTTATTTATTTATGATAGTCATACAGAGAGAGAGAGAGAGAGAGAGAGAGAGAGAGAGAGAGGCAGAGGCTCAGGCAGAGGGAGAAGCAGGCTCCATGCACCGGGAGCCCGACGTGGAACTCGATCCCAGGTCTCCAGGATTGCGCCCTGGGCCAAAGGCAGGCGCCAAACCGCTGCGCCACCCAGGGATCCCTTATGTCTGTCTTCTAAGTACCTTCCTACGACCTGTCTCTCTGCTTCTGAGCTGCCTATTGATTTTCCTCACTGACTGTCTTTCCTTCCTGTGAAGGGATAGGCACAAGCCCTTCTTTTAAGGAAGACTGAATGGCAGCTGGGCGGCTGGGATGGGTCCTCAGGATTTACACTAAGTATGAGTTTGTAGGTTTAAATTGTTTGCTTTTCCATTCCAGTTGAAAAGTGTTTGTCCTTGCCTATTTATTTCTTAACTCTCTCAACAGTATTTTTTTATTGAAGTATAATTAACATACAGTATTATATTAGTTTCAGGTGTACAATACAGCGATTCAACAATTCTATATATTGCTCGGGGCTCATCAAGATAAATGTACTCTTAATCTCTTTCACCTATATAATCCATCTTCCACCCACCTACCTGCTAGCAACCATCAGTTTATGCTATTTAAGTGTGGTTTTTGTTTGCCTTTTTAAAAACCTTTGTTTGCTAATTTGTTTCATTTTTAAAATTCTATATATGAGTGAAATCACATGATAGATATTTATTTTTCCTTGACTGCCTTATTTCACTTAGCATTTATGCTCTAAATCCATCCATGTTATTTGAAATGGAAAGATCTCATCCGTTTTTATGGTTGTGTAATATCCTCTTGTATAGACACGCCTGGGTGGCTCAGTGCTTAAGCATCTGATTTTGGCTCAGGTTGTGATCCTGGGGTCCCAGGATTGAGTCCCATACTGGGCTCCCTGAAGGGAGCCTGCTTCTCCCTCTGCCTATATCTCTGCCTCTCTTTCTCTGTGTCTCTAATGAATAAATAAATTTATTTATTCATACACACACACACACACATACATATCACGTGTTCTTTATCCATTCTTCAGTCCATGGACACCCGGGTTGTTTTTTCATATATCAGCTATTGCAAATAATTCTACAATAAACATAGGGGTGCATATATCTTTTCAAATTAGTGTTTTTCATTTTCTTTGGGTAAATACCCCAGTAATGAAATTATGGGATCATATGGAATTTCCATTTTTATTTTTTTGAGGAACCTCCATACTGTTTTCCACAGTGGCTATCCCCAATTTGCATTCCTACCAACAGCACACAAAGATTCCATTTTCTCTGCACCCTCACAAATAATTGTTATTTCCTATGTTTTTTATTTTAGCCATTCTGACAGGCATAAAGTGATATCTCATTATAGTCTGAACTTGCATTTTCCTGATGATTAGTGATGTTGAGCATCTTTTTTTATGTGTCCGTTGGCCATCTATATATCTTTCTTGGAAAAATGTCTATTCAGGTCCCATGCCCATTTTTTAATTGGATTATTCGTGGGGCTTTTTTGGTATTGAGTTGTATAAGCTCTTTATATATTTAGAATATTATTTATATATAATTTTTATTATTGTTTATATTATTTATATATTTTATTTTTTATAAGTTATATGTTATTTATATATTTAATTATATATTTAAAAGATATATATAATTTGCAAATATCTTTCTTCATTCAGTAGGTTGCCTTTTTATTTTGTTGGTGATTTTCTTTGCTATGCAAAAGCTTTTTATTTTGGTGTAGTCTCAGTAGTTTATTTTTGTTTTATTTCCTTTGCTAAAGGAGATATATAAAGAAAAATGTGTCTACAGATGATGTGAAATTACTTCCAATGTTTGGTTATGGACTGGAAGAACGAGTATTGTTAAAATGTCCATACTTCCCAAGCAATCTACAGATATGCAATTCCTATCAAAATACAACAGTATTTTTTACAGAACTAGAGAAAATAAAAGTAAAATTTGTACCACAAAAGACTGAGTAGCCAAAGCAATCCTGAGGGAATAAAGCTCAAAGTATCACAATCCCAGATTTCAAGATACACTATAGAGCTGTAGTGATCAAAACAGTATGGTACTGGCACAAAAACAGACACATAGATCAATGGAACAGAAGAGAGAATGCAGAAATAAACCCATGCTTGTATGGTCAATTTATCTATGGCAAAGGAGAGAAGAATATACATGGGGGAAAAGGCAGTCTCTCCCAAAAATGTGCTGGGAAAACTGGGCAGCTACATGTATACAAAAGCATGAAACCAGACCACTTTTTTATGCCATTCACAGAAATAAGCTAAAAATGTATTAAAGACTTAGATGTGAAACTTGAAATGATAAAATTTCTTACCAGTATTTTTTAAGACCACAAGTTACCTTCTGGCATCTAAGCATTTTTCTCCAGCCAGGGCAAAGGATCAATTCATGAAAGAAGCAAATAAACCAAATTCCTATAAGATCCTCTATCTTTCCACTTAATACCTACTCCCCTCCACACACACACACACACACACACACACACACACACACACACACCCTCCATGCCATCCTAGTTTTAAATAATTTTGATTTTGGGTGGAGGAATCATGGAATAAGCATGATCTTGGTTGGGGGATAATAAATTCTCTGAGCTCCTTTTATGGCTTACTCTTTGAGATGAAAATTTTCTTTCTTCATTCAGTGCCTCAGGAATCCTCAGTACCCAATGGCATTAAGTGTCCTGCCTGCTACAACGTGTATGATGTTTCCTGCGACCCAGTTCTTCTTGCCTGCACTGGTACAGAGACAAAGCGTGTGGAAGTTATTGGCATAGGTACAACTATTTCCACAGGATTCTTGGTGTTCATTTTCTCAAAGGATATATCTGTGCTAGTTATCTTTGCTGTGTAATCATTACTCCAAAACTTGGCAGTTTAAAACAATGAGCATTTATTATTTCATGGCATCTGAGGGTCAGGAGTTTGGAAGTGGCCTAGCTAAGTGCTTCTGGCTGAGTTTCTCATGAAGTTGTAATCTAGCTGTCAGCAGGGCCTGTCACCAGGAAGACCTGCTTCCAAGATCACCCATGTAGTTGTCAGGCTTGGTTCTTCTCTACATGGGTCTCTGTGTGGGCTGCCTGGATGTCCTTATAATGTATTCCCCCACAGCAAGTGATGAGAGAGAGAGAGAGAGAGATAGAGAGAAGAGAAGAGAAGAGAGAAGAGAGATAAGAGAGATGGAGGGAGGGAGGAAGAGCACTAACTGGCATTTCTCAGGGCAAATGATGACAGAGGGAGAAGAGGAGGAGAAGAGGGAGGGAGGAAGGAGATACTACAGTTTCAAAGTAATCAAATATCAGAAGGAACATTTCTTCACTTCTGTTGTATCCTGTTGGTTGCACAGATCAACTCTGATACAACATGGGAGAAGAGTATACAAGGACATGAATACTAAGAGATCGCAGGCCATCCTAGAGACTAACTACTATGTACAGCAAAGGCTGATACAGGGCCAAGTCCTAGTTCACTCTCCAAAGTTTGGAGGGAGCCATCTGTCAGAAGAGAGAAGGGGGAGAGGAGAGGACGAGGAGAGGAGAGGGAAGATGAAGAGAACACAACTGCTTTCCACAGGAAAGTCTGACACTTGGGAACATGTCATATCATGATCTCCTCGAATGGGAACTTGGGTCATTGGCCATCACCCTCTTCAACAAAGAGGGTGATACCTCAGTTCTGTTTTTTTTCATCACTACCATTATTGCTATTACCCAAACCCCATGAATAAGCATGATATGATTCTGAAATCTGCAGAAGGACTTGCCATTTTCCTGAGGAGGAGAAAAGTATGGACTTGTAATAAGATGCACAGATGCCATTCAGATAGAAAACAACAGGTACCAAGGGGCTGTTTAGGTGAATACATGAGTTCTGACCTCAGGCTTTTTCCTCTCTTCCAACTATCTCTCGCCTCGTCAGAAGGTACAGACTCCAATCTCAGCTATGCATCTGACACAGCAGGGGCCCTTTGGGATTCATCCTAAACTGAGATGTCGGGCCCAAAGGGAACTAAGGCTTGGTCCCTGGACAGAGATGGAGCTGTGGTTCTTGCTTCTTTCACAGAAGGCAGAGGGGAATTCTGGGGCATTCTGTGTACCCTTTTCTTCCCCAAGGGAGGCAGATAGGATAGGACGTGGGTGAAGAGGGGAGACAAGATAAGAGAGAAGACTAACTCTTGGATTTTTCTTTTGGCAGATAGTCCAATATTTATGATTTTTGCCATGGGTTGTGCTACTGAAACTGTCCTCAACTTGAGGAATATAAGTATATTGAATAACATAAAAATCCGTACCAACTGTACAGAACAAAGCAATGGAGATCCCCACTGATGTTCATCACCTCATCAATCTTGACTGGTCCCTTCTTGCTCAAAGTCTTGCTTTGAAGTTTGCACACTTCCAAGCTCATAATTCTACAAACCTGAAAAAGTTGGAGTCCTCTGATGTCTCCCCTCCCCAACATTCTCCAGACATTGCAGAATTAAGTTGCTGATATTTCCTTAAGTATGTTTGTAATCTTTATTAGTAACTCAGGTTAAAAAAAATCTTATTGAAGGGGGGTCTCTGGGTGGCTCAGTGGTTGGCACCTGCGTTTGGCGCAGGGAGTGATCCTGGAATCCTGGGATCTAGTCCTACATCAGGATCCCTGCATGGAGCCTGCTTTTACCTCTGCCTGTGTCTCTGCCTCTCTCTCTCTCTCTTTCTGTGTCTCTCATGAATAAAAAAATAAATTAAATATATTTTAAAAAAATCTTATTCATTCATCTAATGGATTCTTTCTTCAACCCAAGTAATAAGTAAGGAAATATTAGATAGCATCTCAGGCTGTGTCCCACAAGTCAGGGGCAGTCACAACCATTCTTCATGTGATGCCATGAGGAAGCAGAGGGGTCAGGAATAACCCTTACAGGATCCAAACTATGATGTCCTCATGGTGCTGAACACAATGGACACCGTGATACCTGCTCATATGGATCTCTTGATTCTCCAAATTCAGTTTCCTACAGGGTGCAGTAAGTTGCATAAAAGAAAAGAATACCTCACACGTAATGATGACCTTCTGGGAAGCAATCTGTTGTCTGTATCGTGCTGGGGCCCTCGCACTCTATAAGCTTATCTGAGCCTGAAATCTACATAGACTGTGGCTTTCTCCTTGGGACTATGTCTCCATTTTCTCTTCCCTGGGCTTTTGAGCAGGCAGCGTGCAGAGTTTATATGTCCAGGACTCGTTTTATGCATATTCTCACTGTGTGCTCAGCACAGTGATGGAAACTGTAAAAGACACAGGGTTCTCCCTCAGGGATAAGGAGCTAATACACAGAGAATGATGAAAGGATTGCATGTAACTGCACGGAATTCTAAGCACAAATAATCAGAGGGGCAGGAAAATTCAGGGAGGAAAAAGGAGGTAGAGTCAAAACTGGTACACAAAGGTGGTAAACTGAGACAGGGCTTGAGGAAGGAGTGTGTATGAAAGTGAAGTTCCCACTGGGGAAATGGTAGGCTAAAAAATGGTTAAACAGCAAAGTCCCCAGAAAGGCAGTAAATCAAAATAGAGCCTACACAGGAGACCTTTGATAAGGAAACCCTTAGGGTAATAATGGGAAATCCTGTGCTGATTCAACTCCAAGGAGGTCACATCAGCTCAAGTGGGCTGGTGTTGCTGTTACCACCACATACGTTTTACAAAGAAAAAGTGGCAACAGGATGGAGACTCTAACCCAAATTGTCAATTTACAATCTGGGACTTTATTCTCTGTGCCATCCTGCCTCTCAACCAATAACCAAGTCCTGGACACATCAGTCAGCTTGGACTACCACAACAAAGTAACATGAACAAGGTGGCTTAAGCAATAAAAAATTACTTTTCTCAGTTTTGGAAGCTGGAAGTTTGAGACCAGGGTGCCCTCAACACTGTTGTCTTCTGAGGTCTCTCTCTTGGGCTGTCTTCTCCCTGTGTCTTCACATGATCCTTCCTCTACATGTGTCTGCTATATATTGGATGTTTGTGCACCCTACTCCCAAGCAATGGTATTGGATAGTGGGGACTTTCAAAGCTTGCCACCCTCATGAATAGCATCAGTGCCCTTATAGAAGAGGCTCCACAGAGCTCCCTTGCCCCTTCCACTGTGTGAGGACACAATGAGATGGCTGTCTATGAACCTGGAAGAGAATCCTTAACAGACATTGAGTCTGCTGGTCCAAGTCTGGAGCTTGGTCTTGGTCTTCCAGGCTCCAGAACTGTGAGAAATAAATTTCCATTGTTTATAAGCCATCGGTTGTGTGTTATCTGGTTGTAACAGTTCAGATGGACTAAGGCAGTGTCTGTGTCCCAATCATCTATTATAAGGATATCAGTCTGATTGGATTAGGGCCCACTATAGTGACCTCATCCTAAAAGGCTATGTCTCCAAATACAGTAAAGTTCTGAGGTATTGAAGACTAGAACTCCAACATATTAATTTTGGCAGAACACAATTCAACCCATAGCAAAGGGTTATAGAGTAAATGACTTTAGGCATTGAGAAAAACTTTTCAACTATTGCTCCCGTACGAAGTGGTTGGCACAGTGTCAATACACAGTGTATACTTAATAGGTATAACCCATTATTCTTTTTCTTCTCTGCATCCTTCTCATCTATGCCCATTACCTTCCCATTTCTTTTCCCCAATTTTCCTTTCATTTTTCTACTGATTATTTCCCTGTTTTGCTACTCTTTCCCTGAACTTCATTCTCTTCTGGAATAAGCAACAGTCATACCTCCAAGAGAGCACGGCAGTCATTCATGGGTGTGGCAGCCAATTGATCACTATATTCTGTGGGTAAGAATATGGGGCTAGAGAGCAGCATCTGCATCTCAGGAGAGAGATTCCATGAGGTCAGGGGCCTCCGAAAGAACATAAGATTCCTAGGGATCATCAGCATTCTGAAAACTACAGAACACTTATGAAAGAAATTGAAGAGGACACAAAGAAATGGAAAAACATTCCATGCTCAAGGAGTGTAAAAACAAACATTGTTAAAATGTTTATGCTATCCACAGTAATTTACACATTTAGTGCAATCCCTATCAAAATATCACCAGCATGTTTCACAGAGCTGGAACAAATAACCCTAAAATTCCTATGGAACCACAAAGGACCCTGAATAGACAAAACGATCTTGAAAAAGAAAAGCAAAGCTGGAGGCATTGAGATTCCAGAATTCAAGCTGTATTACAAAGCTGTGATCATCAAGACAGTATGGTACTGGCACAAAAACAGACAGTGGACCAGAATAGAGAACTCCGAAATTGACCCACAACTTGATAGTCAACTTATCTTCAACAAAGCAGGAAAGAATATCCAATGGGAGAAAGACGGTCTCTTCAACAAATGGTGTTGAGGGAACTGGACAGCTGCATGCAAAAGAATGGAACTGAACCACTTTCTTACACCATACACAAAAATAAGTTCAAATGGATGAAAGATCTAAATGTGAGACAGGTGACAGGCACTGAGGTGGGCACTTGACGGGATGAGCACTGGGTGTTATTCGATATGCTGGCAAATTGAACACCAATAAAAAAATAAATTTATAAAAAAATAAATGTGAGACAGGAAACCATTAAAATCCTAGAGAAGAACACAGACAGAAAACTCATTGACCTTGGTCTTAGCAACTTCTTAGTGGACAGGTCTCTGGAGGCAAGGGAAACAAAATCAAAACTGAACAATTGACACTTCATCAGGATAAAAAGTGTCTGCACAGTGAAGGAACCAGTCAACAAAACTAAAAGGCACCCTATAGAATGGGGGAAGATGTTTGTAAATGACGTATCTGACAAAGGGTTCGTATCAAATCTGCAAATGATTTATCAAATTCAACACCCAAAAAATAAATAATCCAGTTAAGAAACGGGCAGAGGGCACGAATAGACACTTTTCCAAAGAATAAATATAGATGATTAATAGACACATGAGAAGATCCTCACCATCACTCGTCATCAGGGAAATACAAATCAAAACCATGATGAGATAGTACCTCACATGTCAGAATGGCTTAAATTAACAAGACAGGAAACAACAGGTGTGGGGAAAGGGAAACCCTTTTACAATGTTGGTGGGAATACAAACTGGTGCAGCCACTCTGTAAAACAGTATAAAGGTTCCTCAAGAAGTTAAAAATAGAACTACCCTATGACCCACCAGTTACACTAGCAGGTATTTACTGAAAGTGTACAAAATACTGATTCAAAGGGATACATGCACCCTAATGTTTATAGCAGCAACATCCACAATAGCCAAACTATGGAAAGAGCCTTAATGTCCATTGACAGATGAATGGATAAAGAAGCAGCAATATATATATAATTATATATATAAAATATTACTCAGCTATCAAATAGAGTGAAATCTTGCTATCTGCAGCAGCATGGGTGGAGCTAGAACCTATTATGCTAAGTGAAATAAGTCAGATAAAGACAAATACTATGATTTCACTTATATGTGGAACTTAAGAAAGAATACACATGAACATGGGGGGAAAGAGAGGGAAACCATAAAAATGAATGTTAACTATGAAGAACAAACTGAGGGTTGCTGGAAGGAGGTGGGTAGGTGGGGATGGGTTAAATAGGTGATGGGTATTAAAGGGGGCATTTGTTATTAAGAGCATGGGGTATTGTGTGTAAGTGATGAACCACTAAATTCTACTCCTGAAACACGTATTACACTGTATATTAACTAACTGGAATTGAAATAGAAACGAAGACTATAAAAAAAGGAGGAGGAAGAGGAGGAGGAAGAAGAAGAAGTGAGTTATAATTTATAGGGTTTCATCCCAGGTAAGGAAATGTCAAACAGGTTTCTGCATAAATGATAGCAGACCCATTGCCTATGTGACATTGAGTCAGTGTTAAGGAGGAAAAGTCAATGAGACTTGAGCTCCCCAGGCGCTACCTGAGCGGGGAAGTGAAGCATTTTCCTCCAAGAAAGACTTGGCCACCTCTGAAGATGAAACCACATGAGAAGGAACTAGTTTGGTCCAAAAGAAAAAGCACATCTTTGGATTTGTACTGTTATTTCATTCAGACCCACTACCTCAGCACTTTATACAGGGCACAGAAGCCAAAAGTAAATCAATTTAGCTTCATAAAAATACGTGAATACAAAATGCAAACATGCTATTTTTCCATTTAAAACACACGCAAAAAATCTATTAAAGAAATTTTTAAAATTCAGTAGGCTAAACAAAAATAAATGAGGTATCTGTTTCAGTTCTAACCTGTTTCTTCCATCCTGCAAACAGAGCCTCTGTAGACAGAGGAGTACACAAGTGGCCAAGAGGGGACACAAAATTCAAAAGAGAGAACACACACACACACACACACACACACACACACACACACACACACGGAGAGTAAAACCCAGGCATGTGTGTAGGTAAAAGAGGCAGTGAAGTACTATCAGGATGGGGAAACAAACAGAAGGGAAAAGTAGGGATGAATTTATATTAAAGAATGTCTCCATCTTGTGGTCATTATGGTGTAACCACTAATTAAGTCAAGTTTTATTTCCATTTATTCATCCATCCATCTTTCTGTGCATTTATTCACCAACCTAACTGGTACTTTCCAGTTGTGGCAGGCACTGTTCTGAGTGTTAGGGCTAGAGTAGTGAACAAAATTCCCTGCCTTTCTGTAACTTCCATTCTGGTTAGAGTTTACATTAATTAAACAACTATAATGTGTGGTATGTTACATCAGAAAAACAGGGGCGGGTATATCAGAAGCTGTTGGGGGAGGCAGTCAGGATTTTGATCAGGGTGACTTTCAGTAAGTCCTCAGTGAGGTGGGAGAAGGGCCTGAGGAGAGGGAAAGAGGGACGCCCCAGTTGTGTGGGGAGGGAACATCCAGGAAGAGGGAACAGTCAGTGCAAAGGCTTTGAGTGGAAGGCTAAGGCTGGTGCTCAAGAAGGGTGAAAAAACCATCTGGGGCTGTAGTGTGGTGAGCAGGGAGGTGAGTGACTAGGTGAACTTCTAGAAGAACCAAGAGAAGAACAAGGAGGTGAGGAAGGAAGGAGGCAGCACAAGGAAGAAGACCAGGTTTGGTCTGGTCATACAGGCTTTGGTTTTGGTGCTGAGTGAGGTAATGGAGGATTCTGAACCTGGGAGGGATGAGATAGGACATGTTAACTCTGGCTACTCAGTTAGAGGAGCCTCCAGGGAACCCAGACTGGTTAGGGCCACTGTGGTTCTACAGGTGAGAAATGGGGTAGGCTTGGATCAAGGCTATGGGGATGGTAAAAATGGTAATATTCTAGATACATTCTGAAAGAAGATTCAACAAGGTTTTTGTAGTGTAAGTGCCTGAAAATCAGCTTTTGATTGCTGAGGCATACATTTCCAAGACATCTATTTTGAATAAACATATTGCCAGCTATATGATACAACTACTGCTAAAACAACTAGATAAGAAAAGGAACCAGGGTGTCCCATCTGAGTTTCCTTTTTAGAAAGTCCTTGGCAATCTAGATTATTGACCACTTAAGGAACTCTGCTATCACCTCTTGTGCCCTAATTCCTGCTCTGTTTTAAATTTATGAGTAAAGAGTAAAGCCAAGAAATCCTAGGTAGCCTACCCTCAATCTCAGTAAGGAGAGTACCCAGGTCTGTAATCTCTACCTGACACCTTGCTTGATGGCTCTTGGGCATGCCATATGCCTTCCAAGATCTCTGAGTAATAAATTTCTTTTTTCAAAGTCCCTTGATAGTTGTTGCTGAGATACATCTTCCAATAATAATAAGAGCCACAAGGGCCATGCCAACCATAATATTGGCTCTCGATGGGAAAATGTCTGTGGGGACTTGCCATAGGTAGTGGGGGCCCAGGTGAGTGCCTCAGGCATTCCAAGCTAATAATATCACTATCAATAGGCTGAGAAGGACACAGAACAAAAACTAAAGGAGTTCATGATTACTAGACAGCCCTTCAAAAAATATTAGAAAGGAAGAATGCTCACCATTTGCTTCAATGTGGATGGAACTGGAGGGTATTATGCTGAGTGAAGTAAGTCAATTTGAGAAGGATAATCATTATATGGTTTCACTCATACGGGGAATAAAAGAAAAAGTGAAAGGAATTATAGGGGAAAGGAGAGAAAATGACTGGGAAAAATTAGAGAGGGTGGCAAAACATGAGAGACTTCTAACTCTGGGAAATGAACAAAGGGTTGCAGATGAGGAGGTGGGCAGGGGGATGGGGTGACTGGGTGATGGGCACTGAGGGGGGCACATGACAGGATAAGCACTGGGTGTTATACTATATGTGGGCAAGTCAAACTTCAATTAAAAAAAATAAATATTAGAGGGCTCTCCTTGAGCGGGAAGGAAAGACTAAAAGTAACAAAGACAAGAAAGGACCAGAGAAATCTCCAGAAACAATGACAAAACAAGTAATAAAATGGCACTAAATAAATATTTATGAATAATTACTTTGAATGTAAATGGACTAAATGCTCAAATCAAAATACATAGGGTGTCAGAATGGACAAAAACAAACAAACTAGATCCAACTCTATAGTACCTACAACATACTTATTTGAGATGTGAAGACACCTGCACATTGAAAGTGGGGTGACGCAGAAATATTTATCACACAGACGGATGTCAGAAGAAAGTTGGAGTAGCAATACTCAGATCAGATAAACTAGATGTTAAAACAAAGATTAACAAGAGACAAAGAAGGATATGACACCATATGATAATAAAGGAGACAATCCAACAAGAAGATCTAACCACTATAAATATTTATGCACCCAATGTGGGAGCAACCAAACATATAAAACACTTAATAAAAAATACAAACTATATATATAAATGTATATATATAAACAACACAACAAAAATTAATTAATTGATTATAATACAATATTACCCCAAAGATACAGAAGCAATGAAACGCCGGGACACCTGCAACCTGATGTTTCTAGCAGCAATGTCCACAATACCCAAACTGTGGAAGGAGCCTCGGTGTCCATCGAAAGATGAATGGATAAAGAAGATGTGGTTTATGTATACAATGGAATATTACTCAGCCATTAGAAATGACAGATACCCACCATTTGCTTCAACGTGGATGGAACTGGAGGGTATTATGCTGAGTGAAATAAGTCAATCGGAGAAGGACAAACATTATATGGTCTCATTCATTTGGGGAATATAAATAATAGTGAAAGGGAATAGAAGGGAAGGGAGAAGAAATGTGTGGGAAACATCAGAAAGGGAGACAAAACATAAAGACTCCTAACTCTGGGAAACAAACTAGGGGTGGTGGAAGGGGAGGAGAGTGGGGGGTGGGGGTGAATGGGTGACAGGCACTGAGCGGGGCACTTGACGGGATGAGCACTGGGTGTTATTCTGTATGTTGGCAAATTGAACAACAATAAAAAATAAATTTATTATTAAAAAATGAAAATAAAAAAATAAAATAAAATCATGAATGAGAAAGGAGAGATCACCACCACCACCAAGGAAATACAAACGATCTTTAAAACTCATCCTGAGCAGCTATACACCAATAAATTGGGCAATCGAGTAGAAACGGACGCATTTCCGGAAAACCACAAACTACCAAAACCGGAACAGGAAGACACAGAAAACCTGAACAGGCCAATATCCAGGGAGGAAACTGAAGCAGTCATCATCAAAGATCTCCCAAGACACAAAAGTCCAGGGCCAGATGGCTTCCCTGGGGAATGCTATCAAACGTTTAAAGAAGAAACCGTACCTATTACTACTAAAGTGGTTCCGAAAGATAGATGGAATGCTTCCAAACTCGTTCTTGGAGGCCACCATCACCTTAAGTCCAAAAGCAGACAAAGATCCCACCAAAAAAGGAGAGTTATAGACCGACAGTCCTCACGAACACGGATGCAAATATTCTCAAGACACGAGCCGATGGGATCCAACGGTACATTAAGAAGTTACTCACCATGACCAGGTGGAATTTATACCAGGGATGCAAGGCTGGTTCAACACTTGGAAAGCACGCCACATGACTTAGCAGATCTGCAAGAGAAGAAACAAGAACCAGACGATCCTCTCAAGAGATGCAGAGAAAGCATTTGACAAATACGGCATCCATTCCTGATCCAAACGCTTCAGAGTACAGGGATAGAGGGAATGTTCCCAGCATCTCCAAAGTCATCTACGGAAAGTAAAGCCCTCAGCAAATTATCATCCTCAATGTGGAAACACTGGGAGCCTTTCCCTGAAGATTGGGAACGAGAGACAGCGATGTCCACTCTCACCATGGCTACTCACATACTACTAGATGTCACGGCCTCAGCAATCAAGCGACAGAAAGAAATAAAAGGCATTCAAATCGGCAAAGAAGTAGTCAAACTCTCCCTCTTCGCCGATGACATGATACCGTACCTGGAAAACCCAAAAGACTCTTCCCCAAGATTGCTGGAACTCCTACAGCAAGTTCAGCAGTGTGGCAGGATACTGAATCAATGCCCAGAAATCAGTGGCCTCTCTCTATGCCAACGATGAGACCGAAGATAGAGAAATGAAAGAGTCAGTAACATTTACAATTGCACCCAAAAGCATGAGGTACCTAGGAATACACCTAACCAGAGAGGTAAAGGATCTCTACCCAAAAAACTACAGAACACATCTGAAAGAAATTGAGGAAGACACAAAGAGATGGAAAACTACTCCATGCTCCTGGATTGGAAGAATTCATATACTGGGAAAATGTCCACGTGACCCAGGGCAATTTACACATGGAACACAATCCCTATCATCAGAAATATCACGGGCTCTCTTCAGAGAGTTGGAACAAATCATCGGAAGATTAGTGTGGAATCAGAAAAGACCCCAAATGGCGAGAGCAATATTAGAAAAGAAAACCACAGCTGGCGGCATCACAATGCCGGATTTCAGGTTGTGCTACAAACCTGTGCTCATCAAGACAGTGTGGTACAGGCACAAAAACAGACACACAGATCAATGGGACAGAAGAGAGAAATCCAGAAGTGGACCCTCAACTCTATTGTCAAGACCATATATTCGACCAAGCAGGAAAGACCATCCACTGGAAAAAAGACAGTCTCTTCACTAAAGGCTGCTGGGAACGTTGGACAGCCACACGCAGAAGAATAAAACTGGACCATTCTCTCACACCGTACACAAAGATAAAACTCAAAATGGATGAAGGATGTAAATGTGAGACAAGACTCCATCAAACTTCTAGGGGAGAACACAGGCAACACCCTGTTTGAACTTGGCCACAGCAACTTCTTGCAAGATACATCCATGAAGGCCACAGAAACAAGACCAAAATGAATCATTCATCAAGATGAGAATCTTCCGCACAGCAAAAGAAACACTCAACAAAACTAAAAGACAAACCTCCAGAATGGAAGAAGATATTTGCAAATGACCTGTCAGATAAAGCGTGAGTTATCCAAGATCTCTAAAGAACTTATTCAACTCAACAGCAAAGAAACCAGGAGTCCAACCCTGAAATGGGCAAAAGACACGAACAGAAATGTCACACAGGAAGACATAGACATGGTCAACAAGCACACGAGACAATGCTCCACATCACCGGGGTCACGGAAATACAGATCGAAAGCACAATGAGATACCACCTCACACTGGTGAGAATGGGGAACAAAAAACCAGACAGGAAACAACAAATGTTGGAGAGGATGTGGTGAAAGGAGAATGCTTTCAAAATTCAAAAATTTCAGAAATAGCCATACTCACCTGATAGGGACCAAGGGGGGGCTGGCGTGCTCCCGGCAAGCCTGGGGAGATTGGGAAGGGGGAAGAGGGAAGGGGGGCAGGGGCGGAAGGAGTAAGGGAGTAAGGGGGGTAGGGGTGGAGGGGGAGGGGGCGGAAGGGGGAGAAGGAAGAGCCAAGGACCTTCGCGGGGTTCCTGGGGCACAGCAACCCAGGCCCTAAAGCCACCGCCCCAAGGCCGTGCCCTGACGGTGGACGGTGCCTGCATCCAAACCCCTGTGAGCGCATGCGGAAGGGTTCGGCACCCTCCCTGAGCCTCAGTGGAAAACCGTGTGCAGGTGCTTCAGAGAGGTAACAACCGATCTGCCCTGCGATCCAGCAGGTGCACTGGTGGAGGTGTGACCCAAAGGTACAGATGCAGGGAAATGCCGTGACACCCGCACCCCGAGGTTTAGAGTGGTAACACCCACAACAGCCACACTACGGAAGGAGCCTTGGTGTCCATCGAAAGATGAATGGATAAGGAGGGCGAGTGGTCTCTGCACACAATGGAAGATTACTCAGACATTAGAAATGACAAACACCCACCATTTGCTTCGACCTGGATGGAACCAGAGGGTATGACGGCTGAGTGAAAGAAGTCAATCAACGAAGGACAAACATCATATGGTCTCATTCTTCTGGGGAGGATGAGAAAAAAATAGTGAAAGGGAATAGAGGGGAAAGGAGAAAAAATTGAGTGGGAGATGGCAGAAAGGGAGACCGAACATGAGAGAGTCCTAACCCTGGGAAACGAACAAGGGATGCAAGAAAGGGAGGAGGGCGGGGGGCTGGGGGTGACTGGGTGATGGGCACGGAGGGGGACATTTGATGGGATGAGCCCTGGGGGGTTATGCTCTATGTTGGCAAAATGAACCCCAATAAGAAATACACCTAGAAACAAACACACAAACCTCCCGAGACACAAAAGTCTGGGGCCAGATGCCTTCCCAGGGGAATTCTATCCAACGCTTCAAGAAGAAAGCATACCTGTGCTACTAAAGCTGCTCCGAAAGATAGAAAGAGATGGAATACTTCCAAACTCGTTCTTGGAGGCCAGTGTCACCTTAACTCCAAAACCCAAGACCCCACCCACCAAAAGGGAGAATTCTGGACCGATGTCCCTGATGAACACGGATGCACACCTTCTCCACAAGCTACGAGCCAACGGGATCCAACAGGACATTATTAACAAGTTACTCACCATGACCCGGTAGGCTTTATCCCTGGGGTGCAAGGCTGCTTCAGTACTCGGAGAGCACTCAAGGTGCTTCATCAGATCTGCAAGAGAGAAAACAAGAACCAGATGATCCTCTCAAGAGACGCAGAGGAAGAAGCATTTGACAAAATATGGCATCCATGCCAGATCCAAACGCTTCAGAGTACCGGGATAGAGGGAACGTCCCTCAGCATCTTCAAAGCCATCTACGAAAAGCCCGCAGCAAATTCTCATTCCCAATGGAGAAACACTGGGAGCCTTTCCCTGAAGACCAGGCACGAGATGGGGATGTCCACTCTCACCGCTGCTATTCTCAACAGAGTACGAGATGTCATGGCCTCAGCAATCAGGCAATGAAAAGAAATAAAAGGCATTCAAATCATCAAAGAAGAAGTTAAACTCCCTCTTCGCCGATGACATGATACCGTACCTAGAAAACCCAAAAGACTCCACCCCAAGACGGCTGGAACTCCTACAGCAAGTTTGGCAGTGTGGCGGGATACAAACTCGGGGCCCAGAAACCAGTGGCCTTTCTGTACGCAAACAATGAGACCGAGGAAAGGGACATCGAGGAAGGGGTCAATCCCATTTATACAACCGCAGCACCCAAAAAAAAGCATGAGCTACCTAGGAAGAAACCTAACCAAAGGGGTAAAGGATCTCTACCTGAAACATTGCAGAACATGTCTGAAAGAAACTGAGAAAGACACAAAGAGATGGAAAAAGGTTCCATGCTCCTGGGTTGGAAGAATTTATATTGGGGAAAATGTCAACGTGATCCAGGGCAATTTACACAACTAGTGCAATCCCTCTCAGAAATACCACGGACTCTCTTCAGAGAGCTGGAACAAATCATCTGAAGACTTGTGTGGAATCAGAAAGACCCCGAATGGCCACGGGAATAGTAGCCAAGATACCCACTGCGGGGGAGGGGGGGCGGGAGGAGGCAGCACAATGCCGGGTTTCAGGGTGTGCCACAAAGCTGTGACCATCAAGACGGTGTGGTACTGGCACAAAAACAGACATCAAGAATTTCTCTAAAGGCATCAGTGAAATTAATATTAAAGCATCTGGAAGCTAATTATTTTGAGAAGGGCATATGGCACTAAGCTCAGGTCTGAATTTATGGATTTGGAACTGGTATTTAAGATGAAATATTTAATGGATAATGAAGCAAAGCATATTTGGTGACAGAAACTATCTAATACCTTGTGCCATGAATCCCTGACACAGTTTCAAATTTGTGCTTCTCTTGTGTTTTCTTGACCTATAAAATGTTACGTGGAGTTATTCACTGAACTTAACTCATGACACATCCGTAAACCCAAGCTTGCCAAAATATTTTAGGTGGGTATGTGGAGGGCAAGGGACGCTGAGGACTCCTGGGTCCATATACATGCACACCTATACACCAGCATCAGCGCTCTTTCTTCAGCAAAATTACACTTCCTTCCCATTTTTGTTTCCAAACAATGGGCTAAAGAGAGTAAAACCAAAATATAAACATGTTGAGGATATCTTTTATTATACACAGAAGTATCTTAGTATGCTGGGAAACAATAGTATACATTATACCAATTGGCTTTGAAAAATCAAGTCGCTGACTCTTCATCTAAACTCAAATATGTGAGACACACATCCCTGGTTTTGAGATTACTCCTTAAACTAGATCTTTACCTCAGAAGCATTCTGAAACAATAACATTTTGGGGATAATGCTAGGTAAATTTAACGAAATGAATGCTAGGTCTTTAGCCACGCTGGATCTGAACCATTTAAAGTATTAGAAGATTTACTAACAATATGTTTATACCAATATTTTATTAGTGAGTTTGCTTGGTATTATTAAGCTAGCCTACATTGGGTTTCTCCAGAACAGGCCCTGAGACTAGGACCAAGGCTAGGAGTTTATTTGGAAGACTATCCCAGGAAACATTGGCGGAGGAGGGGACAGTGAGCCAGGGAAGGGAAGGAAGCCAGTAGATGAATTTATGAGTATGTTATAGCTGTGGGGAACTTGGGCTCATTTCCACTGTGCTACTCTGGGAAGTGGTGTAGAGCAGACCCGAGAGTTGTCTCACCCAAAGGATAAGAAAGATGGAGGGCTTAGCCACTAGCTCCCATCTGTCATGAGTTTGAGGCTGTTCCCAGGGATGTCAGCTCCCTGGCACTTCCAGCCCACCGGGCACCAAGAATGCTCCTGTGGGGAGAGCTAAGGGATGCAGGTATTGGCAGCAGAAAGCTTATCAGCATGCATAGGGATGTTGAGTGACAAGGGGATATACATGGTGTGCCAAAATCACCTACTCAGAGGCATAACTGTTTATAAACACACTAATAAAGCTTCTTTTTAATGGGAGGAAACCAAAAGGCCAGCAACCGAGGGTGGAAAGATAGGAGAAGCATCAATTGTAACCCTTCTGATAGCAGTCCTACTCTCTTCCCACACAGGATCCTCCTTGACCCCCAGGCAATCCCTGGAGGTCAGACTAAGGGAAGCCTGAGAACATTTTTTGCTTATCTTCTCAGCAGATATTGGGAGCAGGTCAAGGAAGAAGCTTTACAGAGCACAGCAAGAGAATGCGATGCTTTTCTAGTCAATGGTAACTTAAGAGTCTATATTCCGAAGAAATTATATACTTCTATATATTATTAGGCTGTTTACATTTTATTGTTTTATTATGTTTATGTTTATATGTTCATGTTTTATTTATTTATTCATGAGAGACATAGAAACATAGGCAGAGGAGAAGCAGACTCTCTTCAGAGAGCCCGCTGTGGGACTCGATCCCAGGACCACCACCTGAGCCAAAGGCAGAAGCTCAACCACGGAGCCACCCAGGTGTCCAGAAGTATTTCTTTCTCATGCTGTACACTGTAATCACCCTATTTCTCTACAGGCTTGAAAGCCACAGGATTATCCCTTCAAAGGGAAATACTGAAGCTGAGGTGCTTACTGTTCTTCAATAAAATTTCCACGTGGTACTCCCTTTTAGATTTTATGGTATGCCCCTGTCTCCACAGGAGTCCCAGCCCTACGAGCTTCTGTACCCGGTAACATCAAAATGAATGAGCAACTACGACTTGGGCTGTTTGTATTTCCAAAAGTGGGAATTGGAGGAGGGTAAAGGAAAAGTTTTCCCTGCCTTAAGGTTCAAGGGCACTGCGAAAAGACAGTGGCTGATGCTGATTCTGGAAAACTGTTTCTCATAGAGCTTTCAGGCTGATTTCCTCAACTCCTAACTTTTTGGGAGGAAGGATTCCTTTCAATAAGGTGAGGACTAGATAAGGTGTAAGTAGCTAACTAGAAAAGGGTGGTAGATAGTAAGTGTTGTGGACAAGGGAACCACGTGTGAAAAATACATTAGGCCAAAGGGATAAGCTCATGAAAACACGCTCAATATCTTTAGTCATTACAGAAATGCAAATTAACACTAAATTGAGATACTACTTTACATCCACTAGAGTAGCTAAAAATTCTTTTTTAGATTTTGTTTATTCATGAGTGAGAGAGAGAGAGAGAGAGAGAGAGAGAGAGGCAGAGACACAGGTAGAGGGAGAAGCAGGCTCCATGCAGGGAGCCCGAAGTGGGACTCGACCCTGGGCTGAAGGCGGTGCTAAACCACTGAGCCACCCGGCTGCCTGAGTAGCTAAAATTTAAGACTGACAAATCCCAAGTGTTGATGAGGAGTCAGAGCAATTAGAACTCATATATACTGCTGATGAGAGTGTAAAAGTGTGGTACAGGGTGGGGTAGCCTCTTATAAAGTTAAACATATACCTACCTTATAGTCCAGCAGCTGTAGATCTAGGTCACTGTCCAAGATAAGTGGGAATATATCCTTCACAAAAGGATGTAAAGAATGCTCATAGCAGTTTTACTCAAAATAGCCCCAAACTGTAAACAACCCAAATGTCCATCAACATGAGGATGGGCAAACAAGCTGTGGTATTATTTTACCACTCAGTAATAAAAAGGATGCATTAGTGTACTGATCCCTGCAATGAAATGACTGAATCTCACAAGAGAAAAGAAGCCAGACACAAAAGGGTTTAGAAATACTGTATGCTTCCACTTATATGAAGTTCTAGAATAAGCAAAACTCACCTAAGGTGAGAAAAACCACTGGATGCTTTTGGGGGACTTGAGGAATTACCTGGGGACAGAGGAAGATTCTTTCAAGAGATGGAACTCTGGTAAGGGCACAGGTTACACAGGTGTATCTAGTTGTCAAAACAGTTCAATTATTTGTGCATTTCAGTGTATGTAAATTTTACCATAAAAACTCTAAAAAATAATAATAATCAAACAGAGGGGCTGGGGAGTGGGTGGTATAAATAAAACAAGAATGGTAGGATATTCATAGTTGAAGTTGAGTGATGAGTAAGTGGGGCTCATTACACTACTCTGTTTACGTTTGAAATTTTCTACACACACATAGGCATGCACACAACGTTAAAAACCCAGTAAGCAAGATCATCAAAAGGCTATTAGGCACCTGAAAATAATGCAGAATGGCTGAAGTGGAGAGTGTCTTTTCTACTCTTTCATCTAGTACAAATCTTCCAGACAGCAGCGGACTAAAGATAACAAATCTCTTAGTCACACATCACTTGAGAGCATGGACAGTTTCAATGATAAGCTAACATGAACAAAAAGCTATGGTGGAAAAACAGACATTTGTATATCTTGTGTAAACATACCTTACCAAACATTGTTCCTTAAGGTACTTTGCAGCAGTTGGAACAAGAATTTAAACAGGAGCCATTTAGCTACCATGGAATATGGACATATTTACTGGTACAGGCTCAGACCAGCATAATCCTCTTTCTTAACCTGGTAAAGCTTCTGAAGTTGCAGTAACAAAAATCTAATTTTAAAAAAGTCACAAATGTCTTATAAATAAAAAATCATGTCTGAAAATATATAGTATGCCCAATAAATCATCAGTGATGAAAGTCACTTCCTACTTTAAAATAGATTAATGCCAATGTTGAGAACGTTTCATAAGGGTCGATGTTAAATTTCCTTCATCTTTTCTTTTTAAATATTTTGTTTATTCATGAGAGAGAGAGAGGCAGAGACACAGGCAAAGGGAGAAGCAGGCTCCATGCAGGGAGCCGGACGTGGGACTCTTTCCTGTGTCTCCAGGATCAGGCCCTGGGCCGAAGGTGGTGCTAAACCGCTGAGCCACCCAGGGCCGCCCCAAATTTCC
Source organism: Canis lupus baileyi (assembly GCF_048164855.1). NCBI lineage: Eukaryota > Metazoa > Chordata > Mammalia > Carnivora > Canidae > Canis > Canis lupus. The sequence goes on along the minus strand of NC_132857.1, from coordinate 23,710,491 downwards.
TTCATCTTAATGCAATACAGTTGTGTGTGTGTGTGTGTGTGTGTGTGTGTGTGTGTGAGAGAGAGAGAGAGAGAGAGAGAGAGAGAGCACTCAAGGTTTTGTATAGACTTGTTAGAGTGAATCACAGATTTCCTTTTAGGAAAAACTTAAAAGTTCCCTTTAATTTTGCAGATGAGAAAACCAGGGCAAATGAAGTCACTTATCCAAAATAACAAGAGGATAAGAAGTGTAAGACCATAATTCAGCTTTTCTGATTTTTTCAAATTGAGATGGACCATTCTGCTTGCATATATGAATTTGAGATGAATATGAGATTCTTGGGCAGCCCCGGGTGGCTCAGCAGTTTAGCACCACCTTCGGCCCAGGGCGTGATCCTGGAGACCTGGGATCTAGTCCCACGTTGGGATCCCTGCATGGAGCCTGCTTCTCCCTCTGCCTGTGTCTCTGCCTCTCTCTCTCTCTCTCTCTGCCTCTCATGAATGAATAAATAAAATCTTTAAAAAATTCTATTACTTGCATCCATATTGAATACTCCAGAGAACTTTATCTTGACAATTTACAGAATGTTATACAAACTCAGAATTGTTTAAAATGTTTCCAGTGAATTAGTAGAAATATACTTTCGCCCCATGGAGATTACCATATTGGAACATGATGACATCTTCAAAAGATTGTGGAAAATACAGCCAATTCACCACTTGCATATGCTTCCTGACCCAGTATCAGAGTAGATAGTGAACAACTCAAGACTTTTTAATTTTTTTTCTCACCCACATCTTTACTTGGGTGCCATCATACTCTTGATACCAGTTTGTTTTGTTATGTTTTAAAGTAGCATGTTACAATCCATTAGTGGTTGATGGAGTCAACTTAAGGGGAGACAATTAGCATTTTTAAAAATGAAATTAACTAGATTAGAAAATAGTGTACAACATATATAGTTAGGGAAGGACTATTTTGAGAAATTTTTGTTTCAGTCATATACATATGTGTGTACACTGGGTGACTATAAAACATTCATTACTGTCAATCACAGTCAAAAGCACTTGAGAGTGAATGACTCTCATAAGGTCTTGTGAGAACTTTAATGCTCTGATTACTTTTTTCTCAACTCACATGTTTGTTGTTGTCTACTACTTTAATGCTCATTTTTAGAACCACACAAATGAGACATTATTATCATTATCACTTATATTGTACAATGTCTGGATTTACCTACATGTTTGCTAATTTCTATGCATCTGTGAAAAAATTTTTTTTCTTTCTTAGAGAAGGGGGAGAGAGAGTGTGTTTGTGTATGAATGTAGGCAGCATAGGGGGCAGGGGCAGCGGGAGAGGAAGAGAGAGAGAATCTTAAGTATGCTCCATGCCCCATGTGGAGCCTGATGCAGGGCTTGATCCCACAACTCTGAGATCATGACCTGATCTGAAATCCAGAGCTGGATGCTTAAATGGATGAGCCACAAGGCTCCCTTTGACTTTTTTGTATTGTGGCAAAATTCATAACCTAAAATTCACAATGTTAGCCATTTAAATGCATATAATTTGGTGACAGTACATACATGATGTTGTGCAACCATCACTTCTATCTGGTTCCAGAACATTTTTATTATCCCAAAAGGAAACTCCATGCCAATTAAGCAGTCACTTTGCATTCCTTCCTCTCCCAAGCCAATGACAACCAGTAATCTTCTGTCTCTTTGGATCTGCCTATTCTGGATATTTCGAATGGAATCATACAATATGTGACCTTCTGTGCCTGGCTTCTTTCACTCAGCATAATGTGGTTATTGTGAATAGTATCACTATGAGCATTTGTGTACAAGTATCTGTTTGAATACTTGTTTTCAATTTAGGGGGGGATATAACTAGAAGTGAATTTGCTGTTTCATATGGCAATGCTATGTTTAACTTTTGAAGGAACCACCAACATTTTTTCCATAGAAGCTGCACCATTTAAAATTCTCACAAGCAACGTGCAAGGGTTCTAATTTCTCTACCTTCTACCCAACACTTGTTTTTTTTCTATTAAAAAAAATTATAGCCATCCCACTAAGCATGAAGTGGGCATCTCACTGCAGTTTTGATCTGCATTTCTCTAATGACTAATGATGTTGAACATCTTTTCATGTGTTTGTTGGCCATTTGTGTATCTTCTTTGGAAAAAATGTCTATTCAATTCTTTGTCTCCATTTTTTAACTGGGTTGTCTTTTCATTGTTCAGTTGTATAATTTCTAAATTCTGAATACTAGACACAAGATTTATATGATTTACAAATAATAGCTTCCATTCTGTAGGTTCTTTCCCTTTTTTTTGGGGGGGGGTTCTTTCAGTTTTTGATCACGTCCTTTGAAGCACAAAAATCTTCAATTTTGAAGTTCAGTATTTTTTGTTTGTTTGTTTGTTTGTTGCTTGTGCTCTTTGTGTTGTATCTTAGAAACCATCCCCAAATCCACGATCATGGAAACTTACCCCTATGTTTTCTTCCAAGGGTATTTTTTTTTTCTTCCAAGGGTATTATCCTGAAAACTTGTTTCTAGAACCATTTTTCTTTTTAAGGTACATTCTTTTTTTTTAAAGATTTATTATTTGAGAGAGAGCGGGGGGAAGGGCAGAAGGATATGGAAAGAGAGCCTTAAGCAGACCCCATGCTGAGCGTGGAGCTGATCTCCAGACCCTGAGATCATGATCCCAGCCAAAACCAAGTGTCAGGTACTTACCTGACTGTGTCACCCAGGCGTCAAAAAGAACATTCTTTAAAAATACCTTTAATAAGGTTTCTTGGTTGCAAATGCAATCTATCTTTATCTGAAAGTGTCTTTACTGCCTTTGTCCTTGAAAAATAGTTTTGTTAAATCCATGAATCTAGCTTGACCGTCATTTTCTCTTCAGAACGCTGAAGATATTCCACTGTGTTCTGGTTTCCATTGTTGCTACTGAGAAACTGATACCTACTTGCCCTCCTTATTATTTACTTTTTTCCCCTCTGCCTACTTTTAAGATCTGCTCTTTGTCTTTGCTATTCTTTGGTTTTACTATCATACATCTGGGTGTGACTTTCCTTTTATCTATTTGGACTCTTGTTTCCTCTATTTGTGGATTCATGTCCTTTTGTCAGTCTGGGGAAGATCTTAGCCCTTCTATGTTCAAATATTGCCTTTTTTCTATCTCCCCTTTCTGGAACTCAAATTATATATATTACTCATTATGCCCTCCATATAGCTTAATGTCTCTTCTGTATTTACTGCCTTGTCTCTATGTAGTACAGCCTGAGTATTTCTTTCAGATTTAACTCCATCTTCAGCTGCATATATTCCGCTGTTTAACACATCCACTAAGCTATTAGTTTTAATAATTATCTGTTATTTATAAATGTTTTTTTTTCAAATGTGCCTGGTATTTTTATTAGATTTGCATTTTGACCCTTTTTCATTTATTATTCCATCTTTAATTTCTTTTTTTTGAGAATCTTTAATTTCTTAAAACACTTGACCCATAATTATTTTATACTATTTGATGATTTCAATATCTATAAATTCCCAAGAACCTCAATGTGTTGTTCTTGTTTTCCCCTGACTTTCATTCATTAATATTCATGTTAATTTCTTATTATATTTGAATGTATTTAATTTTAACAAATCTGAAGGCTTCAACTGGGGATTTGAATTTGTTTCTTTATAGATCTAGGGCCGGGAGGAAATTGATCTGGGAGCACTCTAGCCCCCCCTTTAAAGACTCTGGCTTAAGGGAAGTTTCACTCTCCACAGAAGGTCCATAATTTTAAAGGTCACATAGTTAAATAACATCTTAAATTTACAGACAAATGACTCAGATTATAGTTTTAAGCAATTTATCCCAAGGTCACAGAGCTACTCTAATAAATCGTGGGAGTAGACCCAAAGTCTCCTGACTACAAGTCATGCTCATGTAATACACCACATTCTACCACTGAATTGATTTGATACGAATTGTTCAAGTTTTTGACACTGCATACCAAAAAGGAGGGAAAAATGCTCTCTTTGAATTAGTTGTTTTCTTCCTCACCTTTTACAGAACTGATGACTTCATATGTAAGCTTGTTTGCTGAAAGCAGCACAAATTTTTGATGAATATAAATCATCTGTTGTGGATTAAAAAATAATTTCTGCTGTAATAACAAAAATCTCTTCATTCTTTTTCTTTTATTTTGGTGATAATTCAACTCCTAACTTCAGTCGATAAGGATGGATACTGCCCAAGAGTAAATGAGAAACACAGTTCTAGTAAGAGCTCAGGAAAAAGCTGATTTGTGTGTCAGAGTCAAGGTGTCCCAGAGCTATAAACAGAAAATGTATGATGAATGAGGTTAAGAGGGAAAGGAAGAAATGTCCATGTGTGAAGGGGGGCAGGGTGAGATTTGAAATTCCAGATGTATATGCTTAGCAGATTTTGGGGTGGATTTTAAAGGGATAAAGACTAATGCACATAAATTAAAAAAAGCAAAAGATCAAGAGCCAGTAATCAGAGAAGTCAGAGGCTGAAGAAGCAGCCTACTTGAAGTGCAGTCAAAATGCAGTGATGATTATTGTAAGCAAAGAACAGGAACAAAGAGAAGATTACAGTATAGGGACCGAATCTGTAAATCAGACGTATTTGGTGATCTTTCATGCCTTTTTTTTTTTCATTTTGGAATCCTCCTGCTATAGTAGGAAGATCCTTTCTCACACAAATAATTCAAGCCATTTAGTATTCCAAGAGGTTCCCAGTAAGGTACTACCAGCAAAGCTGAAATTTGAAATATATATAAATATAAATATAAATATTAATACACACACACACATATACACAATATCTAGATTTATCTGTGAGGTTGGTGGATGATGAGGGGTCGTATCAACCAATCATTTACACATGTGAGATGTTAAGACCTCTGAGATTCCAGTCAGTCAACAGACATATGGGGTAGATACTGAGTGTGGACCATGGTGGGGCATAGCCCCAAGAAGACATCTGTTCCTGTCACTCACTTGGTGACCTTGGGTCATTTACTTCAATTCTCGAAGGCCCTATATTCTTATCTGTAAAATGTGGATAACATGACATATCTCATAGAGTTGTTATGAGGATGAAAAGGTCAGAAAGATGAAGCAGCACAGAGCCTGGCATATATGAGCCCTTACCTGAAATTGATGACCACTGTGTTCTTTCAGAAAGGCCCTGTTGCCAGCCCCCTCACACATGCTATCTCCTCTGGCACCGCACAGCACATCAACATTGCCTTTCCCCAGTGACGACCCCTCTCAAGTCCTGCAGCCTGAGACCTCAGAATTGTTCTGGTTATACTGCTCTTCTATGAATTTTGTCAGAGCAAACCAACCTTCTCGGAGCATTTTCACATATAAGCTTAGAGCACAGTCTATTTTTCTTCTACAACTGAGGATTCATCCTGGATTTTTCAAATACATAAAACTCCAGATAGAACTCCAAACAAGGGGATCCCTGGGTGGCTCAGCAGTTTAGTGCCTGCCTTTGGCCCAGGGCGTGATCCTGGAGTCCTGGGATCGAGTCCCACGTCAGGCTCCCGGCATGGAGCCTGCTTCTCCCTCCTCCTGTTTCTCTGCCCCCCCCCCCTCTCATAAATAAATAAACAAATAAATCTTTTAAAAAAAAGAACTCCAAACAAAAGGTGATGAAAGGAGATATTTTGATAATCCATGGTATGATAACATTACACTGAATACCATCTGCTGTAAATACTTCAGCCTTCTGCGGTGTCCAGATGAAAGAAATGTGTCAGGCTGTGCTTCTTCAGTGGGTAACTCTGGAAAGTTTTGCTAAACTTTCATCCAAAATAGGAAGAACCTACCTCCTCTGGGTTGAAGAAAGTTGCTGTCTGTAACATTGCTGGGGTAACACTGCCCTTTTTATCTGAAGGAATGAAGTTTCCGTTTGATCATAATGGTGAAGCAGCAAACACTCACCCTCAAAATTCTGCACTGAACTCTTTACTCATATAGGAGATCCTAGTTTCTATGTTGTTTTATTCCTTTGCCAAATGCTAATGGTTTGAAATCCAAAACAGATGAAGCTAATTAATAGCAGTTACATATTTTCAAGAAGCTTTCAATTTGGTTATTGCAGATTCTCTGAGACATTGCTTTCTTTAGTTTATACAAAACAGCATTGATATAAAAAAGGATTTACTTTACATATACACTCACTCTCTCTCTCACACACACACACACACACACACACAAATCTTGCTCTCATTTCACTCATACAGTCTGTACTTCAAGTAGAAAATTTTCATTCAGCTTGAGGAGATGCCTTTTGTTTGTTTTGTGGAGCAGATCTGGTGATGTGTTTTCTCTGTTTTGTGGGATATGATTCATAATTCCTGGGTTTCTGCCTCCCTGCTCGCAGGACACCTGCTTCTCCCTCTCCCTCTGCCTGTCTCCACTGATCATGCGTGCTCGCTCTCTCTTGCTCTCTCTCTCTTAAACAAATAAATAAAATCCTAAAAATGAATACTACTTCTAATAAATAACACACAGAGTGAGCATAAAGGTGGACATGCAGGCCTGCTAGACCTGGCTGGAGACCCCCTCCCTCATGCCTGTGTTTGTTGTCTTCCCCTTGTGCTGCTGGCTGCAGAGGTGCATGACCTCCTAGGGAGGAAGGAGGCCCATGGAGGAGCCACCCTGGCTCCTGAAAGACCCCGTGAACGAGTTCAGTCTCCAATCTGAACAGCCACTCAGTGCTGTCAGGTGGGGCAATCTGTGCTGACGCAGTACTGACATTGGGGGAGTCACTTGGTAATTCAGCAATGTGGATCACCAAATTAACTGAAATAGTTATCAGTCTACTAGTTTTAAATGACCAATGGACGCCTGCCTGGAGCAGTCTGAAGGGCGTGTGGTTATTGATCTCGGGGTCCTGAGTTTGAGTCCCACATCGGGCACAGAGTTTCCTTAAAAAAAAAAAGAAAAGAAAAGCACAAGTATTTTAAAATGCCCCAAGTCAATAAGGCTCCCACCGCTGAGCTGGCCCGTGGTGGGATGGATCCTCCCACCTTCTCCTTCAGCTGCTGAGCCCTGAGCACAGATAGTGCCCGAGCTGATAAACAGACCAGATCCTCCCTCTCGGAGCTCATGCTCCAGGGGGGAAGATGGACAAAATACGGAAAAATATCAGGAATGGAAAGAGCAAATTGCTCCCTAGAAAGAGAGCCTGGTGCTTCCCTGGGTCCTGAGCTCTGGAGGTGAGGCTGTGACAAACTGTGGGGCTTTGACAAACGCAGCAGCTGGGGCTCCAGGGGGCCACTGAGGGGAGGAGGTGAAGACCCACTGCCTCGCCAGGATCACAGCCTGGGAAGGAGGCAGAAGGGGGCATGAAGCCAGCTCTGTGTCCTCCGTTGGGGGCCAAGGCTGCCCCTCCCCTTTGTCAGGGGGCTGAGAAAAGGTTGTGTGGATGGAACTGGCTACAGTCATGGGGATGTGATGGGGTGGGGGTGGGCATTGACAGCCCAGACAGGAGGCATTCCAGCACGTTCCAGTCTGAGGAAGAGCCCAGGTCGGGTGACCCACTGGGTGCACCGCTGTCCACAGCTCACCCAGTGGAAATGACGGAATGGCCCGTAACACACGACAGGCAGGGTTTCAGGATAAGGACAGCCTCACACCTTCTAGGCCAAGACTCCCACACCTACTGTAGGGTTTGCCTTGGATTCAGGAGCCTAGGATTGTGGGAAGCTATTGCCCATCCCTGCCCCGGTGGGACTGTCATCTTCTGGGCCTCCAGAATGAGGGTAATGGTGCCCACGTGTGTGCACACAGGGACCTTGTGGGCCTGGACGCATGTACACACCAAGGAAGAACATGTGGTGGGAGGTATTGCCTGCACGTGACACCCACCTCCAATGTCACAGATATGATGCCACAGTGGCGTGGGGACATCTGGAGGAAGCACCTGCTAGGATAATCCCTATCCCACAGGCAAGAGGCAGACTATCCCCGACAGGCACAACGGCTTCTCCGGGGTGAAAACCAGGGAAGAATGGAAAGTTGTGTCTGAACCCAGGTGTGTTTCCAGGCTGGGGCCCTGGCTGCACATAGTCTTGCCCTGGGGCCTGTAGACAGGGGTGCGGTTGTGTCACTGTGTGCACACAGGCCATTGCCTGCAGGGGGGGGGGGGGCCGTTGGCAGCCCCGAGCGCTGCTCCTGAAGCTCCCTCCAGGAGTGGACTCAGGGAGGGGGTCCCAGGCAGTGAGGTCACTTCTTTCACAACAGAGGCCAACAGAACTTGGAACCCCTGTACCCGGGCCCCCACATTCTAGTGCAGCCCCACCTCAGGCTCACTTTCAGGAGACTTCTGCTACTGAAAGATGTTCCCTGATGGCTTTCCCAGTTTTGAGCAACACCAGGAACCCCAGGGATGCGGCTGCTTCGAATGCTGGAGACGCTGGTGCCACCGTCAAACCCAACGCCTCAGGGAGCTTTTCAGGAGGCGCTGTAGGGTAATACAGAGCAGGCCAGGCCAGGCCACCTGTGCCAGCCATCCTGGGCAGCCCCATCCCCTCCTCTTCAGTTTCAGGGAACCAGGGATGTGTGGGCAGGTCGCATCCAGGCTGGAGGACCTTGCAGGGCAGCAGGTTCCCCGGTGACCCCTTCAGGGTCACCCTGATGTCACGGTGGGCAGGGTGGAAACAGGATTCCTGAGGTGCCTCTTACATGACCCGGAGTTAACCCAAGGCCCTGCAGCCGCATCCCTTTGCTCTCCTTGGGGGAGGTGTGTGCCAACTGTGCTGTGGTGTGTCTGCAATGGAGTCAGCTGGGTGTGCGGCCCAGCCGAGGCGGCCACACCGGGCGCTGAGGCCTCCTGCCTGGCTGCCGCACACGGTCTTTACAGAGCTCCACATGGGACAAGGGGTGGCGGCGGAGGCGGGAGGAAGAGGACATCCCCCACACCCCGGTGGTGATCAGGAAGGAGCCCAGCACAGCTAACGGAGACCTGCAAGGGTTCAAGGTGAGTGCAGGGGCTGGGGCCACCCGACACCCAGGGCCCCGATGCAGCAGGAAGGGCCCCAGGTCCCAGAAGCCAGCCTGCTGCTCCCCTCGGCTCCCCCCTAGACTCCTGCTGCTACAGGAGTCTGGATTCCCCTCCTCCCCAAACTTGCCCCCATGGCCCTGCCCCTGCCTGGGCCAGATGCAGAGTCCCTGTGCACAGATTTGTAGGAATATCAGAATAGAGCCTTCAGGGGATGCCTGGTCGCCCAGTGGTTTAGAGCCTGCCTTCCGCCCAGGCCCTGATCCTGGAGACCCAGGATCGAGTTCTGCCTCGGGCTCTCTGAATGCGGACTGCTTCTACCTCTGTCTGTGTGTCTGCCCCCCCACCTGTGTGTGTGTGTCTCTCATGAATAAATAATAAAAACTTTTTTTATAATGCTTTCTTTTAAATATTTTATTTATTTATTCACGAGAGACAAAGAGAGAGAGGCAGAGACACAAGCAGAGGGAGAAGCAGGCTCCATGCAGGGAGCCTGATGTCAGACTGGATCCTGGGTCCCCAGGATCACGCCCTGGGCTGAAGGCAGTGCTAAACCACTGACCCACCCGGGCTGCCCATAAAAACTTTTTAAGAAGAGACACACCATGTCTCATCGCATGCGGTCTCCAGTAGTTTGCACTGTGCTATGCTTTCTCCTAACTGGTGCTCCCAGGAGGCCCCATTGGCCTGACGTCCTTCCCCACCTTCTCCAAGGCTTGAGCATGGTCCTGGTGAGTTGGGAGACTTTTCCCCAAAGGGACACGGGGCTCACTGTACTATGTCTATCGCTCTGCAGTTAGGTTGTGAAGGAGCGCATCCCTGCCCCCGCTCCCGGGGTCGGGCACAGGGGCCTCGTGTGCTGCACAACATGTCAGAAGGCCAGTTGGTTCCCACAGCCACTGAGCCCTTCACTGATGCAGGACTTCGATGCGATTCCCTTCTGTTGCCAAATCACAGGGCGGTGCTGAACATCCTGCAGCCCTCACACCCTGGGCCCTCCCACCCAAGGAAAGGTCTCCGGGTTGGCACCTCGAGAGAGGGGCGTGTGGTCAAATTCAAGGGGTGAAGCCGTTAATGCAGGGAGGTGCTGTCAAAACTCAGCTGACAAGCGGCCCTGGGATACTGACCCCTCCCATTTGAGATCCTTGTATTGATCCAAATTTTTTTGAAAATTTATCCTCTAAAACTATTTCTTTATTGGATAGTCTGTCAGTTTAAGAGACAGACAGCAGGAAGCAGAAGAGGGAGACACAGGCTCCTCAAGCACACTCTGCCCCAAGCGCAGAGCCTGCCAGGGGTGGGATCTCAGGATGCTGAGACCATGACCTGAGCCACAACTGAGAGTCAGATGCTAAGTGACTGAGCCGCAGGCGTCAAGCCCCGTGTCCCTGCTGTGGGCACTCCTTCCCCCCCCCCCCGCCCCCTGCAGCCACTGAGAGCTCGGGCTGTGGTCTGCGCTCCAACTCCCAGGTCTCCTGGAGGCTACAGTGCAGGCTGCACATCCCCTCTGTCCCACCTCAGGCTGAAAGGGCCTCAGCCCTGAGGAAGAATCGGATCTGCCCAACCACCCCCAGCCGGAGGGAGCTGCTGGAGCAGCAGGTAGAAGAACTGGTGCCCGCCTTGCTGCGCTTTGATAACCTGTCCATATTTGAATTCCTTAACTATTTGGTGGAATATGGCACCCCTGAAGAGGTGCTGGACCTGCTGTTTGCAAAGTGAGCACTCTGACCCTCCACAGCCCAGTGGGATGGGCCACCTACTGGTTGGGAGTCTTGGGGAATGTTGCTTAACTTCCCGGCCCCTTGGGCTGCTCCTCTGACTGGAGAAGAGTCACACAGGGCCTAGTCGGGTCCTGTAGGGCAGCCCCCGGTGCCTGGCCTGTGGCAGGTCGGCTAGAGGGGCTGTGCTTGTGCTCATCAGTCGTCTTCTCTCCCCATGACAAAGCCTGTGCCGCCTCCTCACCGTCACCAGGGTCTTGAGCTGGCCTGTTTTGCCATTGAAAGGGAGTTTTGAGTCCATCTGGGGTCTATATCCTGGGGCATTCGGAGTAGGGGTCCCTGGGGACACCTGGGCGCCCAGGCCCACTCGGATATCAGCCATGGGCCTGGCCGGAGCCCTTTCATTCCTCAAGCATTCAGGAAGTGCCAGCAGGTGCAGGTGCTTCTCCAGGAGCTGCCCGTGGCCACAGGCACAGAGCTGACGGCCCCCCAGGGTTCTGGACTAGTTGGGGTTCAGAGGTGACAGCAGCTATGAGGAGAGATCGGGTCCACAGGACGATTCATGTGATGCCCCCTGCCCTCCTCTAGATATCGATACATCGTAGCTTCCTGCAAGAACGAAGGAATCCTGGACCAGTGGGAAATGTGAGTGAGCTCTGGACCATGCAGGGGAGCCTTCCCTCTCCAGGAGGGCCGCGAGGGGGCTGTGGGTTGGAGGGGCTGCTCGACCCTTCACCCCACACGTCTGCAATTCCTGTGACAGGGTAAGGGTCTAAGGCCCCTTCAGGAAAAGAGCAAAGGAGAGCCGTGGGTGGGGTGTCGGCTTTGTGGGAGAGCACTGGGACACCAAAGGGTGACCTCCTCCATGCCCATCCCCCCAACCCTCTGTCTGCCCCACACCTGGGACCCAGAGCAGAGGGTGTGGGGAGCATCGCACTCACCAATCTGGTGGCACCTGGACCCGGGTGCACGGCAGGTGCTCAGGAGAGCCAGTGAGGGCTCACGGACCAGACGGCCCCCGCCCCGTGGGAGATTAGAGTCAGTGGAAGGACACCCCTTGGGGGCCCCTCATGAGTGAGGCAGGGCAGACCCACTGGAGGGAAGTTTCCCCAGGAAAAACAGTGATGGTCACACTGCTGGTCATGGGCTCCCATGCACAGAGGCTTTGTGCCAGCCCCTCCTCAGCGAGCAGGGCTGTGGCAGACTGGACCGCCAGGTGACAGGTGGACAAGGAGCAGCACTGGCCTCCGACAGCCCTGCATGGGAGGCCGAGGGCCCCGGTTCCTGCAGGGCTTCCCCGGGACACCTCTGCGTGAGGGAGCTCTGTCTTCTGACGCCTCTGCCCACCTGTCCCTCCCCAGCACCATGTCCTCCTTCCTGACCATCTGGCTGGACTACTATGAGGAGGACTTCCACGATCCCCCAGAATTTCCTGCCCTGACAAAGCTGCTGAACTTCACGGGGCAGTACTTGCCAGGCTCAGTGCTCGACTGTCGTGCCGTGTGTTACCTTTGGCGTTTCAGAAATCTCCATCAAGCGGAGTTTGTGGGTGGAGGTGAGGAGGACTGGGGTGGCCGAGTTGGGGACAGGGTGGGTCACACAGATCAAGCCTCCGTGTTGCTGGGCCGGAGCAGTGGGTAGGCTCACACCCCATCCCCACGGGCTGCAGTCTGGGGAGACCTCCCAGGGCTCTTGCACTCACACACATTGAGCGGTGGGAAGAGTGTCCTTGATTTGAGAGGGACGTGGAAAGTCCATCCTGGTGATGATACTTTGTCTTCTTGGAGATGATACTCTGTCTTTGGACCCTGAGCAACACCCTGAACCACCCCAGGAGCACGCCCGAGCTCCGACGGTGGGGCCTGCTGCACCTTTAGGGTCTGAGGGGATGGAGCTGGTCCCAGCTGCTGGAGCTGAGAGCTTGGCCCAAGCCATGATGCCAGCTGCTGTGTTCAAGCCAAGATACGTGGTCAGACCTCTGAATCACTGTCCTGACCTGGAAGAGCTACCTGCAACCCTAGGAGACCTGGAGGCCAAATGGGCCCCACCACCGGCTATCGAGCTCATCGATGTGCCGGAGCAGCCGCCTCACTCAGTGGAGCAACCGGCTTCAGACCCCGAGCAACACCCTGAACCACCCCAAGAGCCCGCCTGAGCCCTGACTGTGGGGGCTGCTGCACCTTCAGGGTCTGAGGTGATGGAGCTGGTCCCAGCTGCTGGAGCTGAGGGCTTGGCCCAAACCGTGATGCCAGCTGCTGTGTTCAGGCCAAGGTATGTGGTGGTCAGATCTCTGAATCCCTGTCCCGACCTGGAAGAGCCACCTGCACCCTTGGGAGCCCTGGAAGCCGAACGGGCCCCACCACCAGCTATTGAGGTCATTGATGTGCTGGAGCAGCCACCTCACTCAGGGGAGCAACTGGCTTCGGACCCCGAGCAACACCCTGAACCATCGTGGCAAGAGCCCCGCCCCGAGGCTGACTGTGGGGCCTGCTGAAGCTCCTGGGCCTGAGGTGATCGAGCCGGTCCCAGCTGCTGGTGCTGAAAGCTAAGCCTGGGCTGAGATGCCAGCTGCTGAGGTCAAGCCAAAGTACCTGGGGGTCATACCTTTGATTCACTGTCCCGACCTGGAGGAGCCACCTGCTTCTTGGCCACCCCAGAAGGAGGAGCATGTCCCGGTGCCGGCTCTCGAGTTCATCGAAGGGCTGGACTGCCACCTGCCTCAGTGGAGCCACCAGCCTTGGCCCCCGAGCAGCAGCTTGTGATGGCTGCAGCACAATTGAAGCCTTCCCCTCCCCTTTCATTGTGCTGTTTCTGTATTTTGTGTTTTTTGTAAACCTCTATAATTGCTTCATAAATTTTATTTGTAATAAAGGATAAGTTAACTTTGTAAAAATTGACTCTGTTGCTTTTAAATTATACATCGTGGTACTTTAGGTCCATTCATACTTCGAAACTCATTCTATGAGGCTAGCATCACCTTAATTCCAAAACCAAAGACCCCACCAAAAAGGAGAATTATAGACCTATATCCCCGATGAACATGGATGCAAACATTCTCAACAAGATATGAGCCAACAGGATCCAACAATACATTAAGAAGATTACTGGCCATGACCAAGTGGGATTTATCCCCAGGATGCAAGGCTGGTTCAACACTCGTAAAGCAGTCAATGGGATGGATCACATCAACAAGAGAAGAAACAAGAACCAGATGATCCTCTCAATAGATGCAGAGAAAGCATTTGACAAAATACAGCATCCATTCCTGATCAAAACTCTTGAGACTGTAGTGATAGACGGAACATTCCTCAACATCTTCAAAGCCAACTACGAAAAGCCCATAGCAAATATCATTCCCAATGGGGAAACACTGGGAGCCTTTCCACTAAGATCAGGAATACGACAGGGACGTACACTCTCACCATGGCTACTCAACATAGTACTAGAAGTCCTAGCTTCATCAATTGGGCAGCAAAAAGAAATAATAGGCATTCAAATTGGCAAAGAAGAGGTCAAACTCTCCCTCATTGCAGATGACATGATATTGTACCTAGAAAACCCAAAAGACTCCACCCCAAGATTGCTAGAACTCATACAGGAAATTCAGCGGCGTGGCAGGATACCAAATCAATGCCCAGAAATCAGTGGCATGTCTATACACTAACAATGAGACTGAAGAAAGAGTAATTAAGGAGTCATTCCCATTGACAATTGCACCCAAAAGGATGAGATACCTAGGAATACACCTAACCAAAGAGGTAAAGGATCCCTACTCGAAAAACTACAGAACACGTCTGAAAGAAATTGAGGAGGACACAAAGAGATGGAAAACTATTCCATACTCATGGATTTGAAGAATTCATTTATTGGGAAAATGTCAACGTGACCCAGGGCAATTTACACATTGAACGCAATCCCTATCAAAATACCATGGACTTTCTTCAGAGAGTTGGAACAAATCATCTGAAGATTAGTGTGGAATCAGAAAAGACCCCAAGTAGCCAGGGGAATATTAAAAAAGAAAACCAGAGCCGGGGCATCACAATGCTGGATGTCAAGTTGTACTACAAAGCTGTGGTCATCAAGACAGTGTGGTCCTGGCACAAAAACAGACACAGAGATCAATGGAACAGAACAGAGAATCCAGAAGTGGACCCTCAACTCTATGGTCAGCTAATATTCGACAAAGCAGGAAACACCATCCACTGGAACAAAGTCTCTTCAATAAATGCTGCTGGGAACATTGGACAGCCACACACAGAGGAATGAAACTGGACCATTCTCTCACACCACCGTACACAAAGAGAAACTCAAAGTGGATGAAAGATCTAAATGTGAGACAGGAAGCCATCAAAATCCTAGAGGAGAACACAGGCAGCACCCTTCTTGAACTTGGCCAGAGCAACTTCTTGCAAGATACATCCATGAAGGCCAGGGAAACAAGAGCCAAAATGAATCACTGGGACTTCATCAAGATGAGAAGCTTCTGCACAGCAAAAGAAACGCTCAACAAAACTAAAAGACAACCCACAGAATGGGAGAAGATATTTGTAAATGACCCATCAGATAAAGGGCCAGTGTCCAAGATCTCTAAAGAACTTATTCAACTCTACAGCAAAGAAACCAACAATCCAATCATGAAATGGGCAAAAGACCTGAACGGAAATGTCACAGAGGAAGACATAGACATGGCCAACACGCACATGAGACAATGTTCCGCATCACTGGCCATCAGGGAAACACAACTCAAAAGCACAATGAGATCCCACCTCACACCAGTGAGAATGGTGAACATTAAGAAGACATGAAACAACAAATGTTGGAGACGATGTGGAGAAAGGGGAACCCTCCTGCACTGTGGGTGGGAGTGTGACCTGGTGCAGCCACTCTGGAAAACTGTGTGGAGCTTCCTCAAAGAGTTCAAAATAGAGCTGCCCTGCGACCCAGCAATTCCACTGCTGGGGATTTACTCCAAAGATACGGATGCAGTGAAACGCCAGGACACCTGCACCCCGATCATTATAGCGGCAATGTCCACAATAGCCACACTGTGGAAGGAGCCTCGGTGCCCATCGACAGATGAATGGATAAAGAAGATGTGTTCTACCTATGTAATGGAGTATTACTCAGCCAATAGAAATGACAAATACCCACTATTTGCTTCGACGTGGAGGGACCTAGAGGGTATTATGTTGAATGAAATAAGTCAATGGGAGAAGGACAAACATCATATGGTCTCATTCATTTGGGGAATATAAAAATTAGTGACAGGAAATAAAGAGAAAGGAGAGAAAATGAGTGAAAATATCGGTGAGGGTGACAAAACATGAGAGACACCTAACTCTGGGAAATGAACAAGGGGTAGTGGAAGGGGAAGTGGGTGGGGGGTTGGGGTGACTGGGTGATTGGAACTGAGGAGGGCACTTGGTGGGATGAGCACTGGGTGTTATGGTACATGGCAGCAAACTGAACTCCAATAAACAAAATCTTAAAAAAAAAAGGGTGAGGGATCCCTGGGCGGCACAGCAGTTTGGCGCCTGCCTTTGGTCCAGGGCGCAACCCTGGAGACCCGGGATCGAGTCCCACATCGGGCTCCTGGCGCATGGAGCCTGCTTCTCCCTCTGCTTGTGTCTCTGCCTCTCTCTCTCTCTGTGACTATCATAAATAAATTAAAAAAAAAAGGGTGAACCCACAGTGCCTGGCCCTGCATCTCCACAGTGTTGGGAGCAGCGTGGGGGGAGCGGGACACCGGCCACCCGCTCTCCTCCTGCTGCTACTGCGTGGGCTCTGCTTCCTTTCCTTGTGCTGGGCCCGGGGAGCGGGTTCTGGGCCGGCTGCTTCTGAGGAGGGCGGGGGGGGGGGGGCTCGGCTTCATCTCTCTTGCACACCCGCGCTTGTGCTCTCGCTTGGTGTGTGTGTGCGTCTGCCAGCTGCAAGGCCCTGTCGGGAAGACCAGACTGGGGCTCTTGGTCGGCGCTGCTGGATGTGGGGACACCTTCCCGAGTAGGCCACAGACGCAGCAGGAACTGTCCTCCCACGTCCTCTGTGGGGCCTGGTCCTTGTTGGGGAGCTGACCGGGTGCCCTCAGGAGACACTACCACGGCCTTTCCTCCTGCCTCTCCTCTGCCTGTGGGGCCTGAGCCACCCCAGGCCCGCAGGCCGCATGCCCGCTGCTCTGTGGGGCTGTCAGCTGGCAGGTTTCCTGGGACCTTCCCTTGGTGGCTGTCCTGGAGGCTGAGGAGGACTCCTTTCTAGGCGATGGCCCCCTTCAAATGGCTTGAGTAGGTGGGAGCTGACTCGTCAGTCGTGTGGGGGCAGGTTTGTGGCTCGAGGTGGCCAGAAATGGGTGGGGATGCCCGAATATGTCCGAAGCAGCCCCTGGGAAGCATTGGGTAGCTCTCGTGCGGTCGAAGGAGGTGCAGACACCAGATGGCTGGGAGGAGCGTCGCCAAGGGGGCCCAGAGATCTGCCCCCATAGTTGGGCCGGAGCCTGTTGCTGGAGCTGCTGAGACCCATCCTCAGGGTCCCCAGGATTTGCACACCTGTCCCATGTCCCAGGGCTCTCATGGCATGCACGTGTGTGAGAACCGGTCTCGATGGTCTCGTCGGGGTCTCCTGGTGTGACGAGGTGGGGCATGCACCGTACCCCAGCTACTCGGGAGACTGGGGAGCCATGGACTCCATGGTCCGTCATCTTCTCTGACGTCGTTTTCAGTGTTGTGTTTTGGCCCACTCCGCCTGCCGTGGCAGCGGCTCACCAGCGTCAGAGTGGCGGGCTGGGGCACTGGGCCATGCGGCCGATGGCAGGCCGTCCTCGTGGGTGTCCTCTGCCCATTGCTGCTGGCCTGGGCCCTGGAGCCGGTGCAGCCTGTGTGTCTTCTCTCTCCAGACGCGGCTGCCACAGATTGGCCAGTGAGCTCCATCAGCTGAGGTCCGCGGAGACCAGTGCCCACCCACGAAGTCCCCTCTCCAGTGTTGGTTTGCAGTAAATCTGTATTTAAGCACTTAAGCATCTGTGTGTGTCTCTTGCTTCTGAGACTCTTCTCTGCATGTGTGCTTTTCCGGAACTCCAGCCATGAGGTCCCTGACTCACGGACAAAGCAGATGCCAAAGTAGGGGATTCCTCAGTGTCTTCTGAACTGTGTCTGCTCTAACCTGTGGTTTTCAGAAATCTGATGAGCTTTCAAGAAAAAAGAATTGTGGTTGCAGAGCTGACATGGGTTTCCAGCAGGTTCTGAAAAGCTGAAGTGAGCACAGGATCCCGAAGCTTCAGCCAGAGGACACACCCCCACACCCCATGGAGCGAGTCTCGCCCTGCGGTGCTGGGCTCACCCATCTGCCTGCACCCTCCAGGGCACAGCACGTTGGCCGCACCCTAGTCCCGGGGACCGTGCTTGTGGTCAGGCTCTAGCGACGCTTCTCAAGTGAATGGAGGAGGCGTGGTGGCATTAGTGCACAAGTGCCCAGGACCAGAGATTATCTGCCAGGGAGGAAAGGCCCCATCTTTCAACAGTTTGCCCCAAAACGTGTGGGAGGGAGAACAGTCTCCATGTTCTACGTAGAAAGGAAGTGTCCGGGAGGTGGCAGTTGCGGTGTGGAGAGGAGTGTGCCCAGGACTGCCCACCTGAGGACAGACCCACAGCCACCCGGGTCTGCCCCACTGGCAGGGTGGCGCTCCCGTGGGCCTCCCGCTGGCACCTGTCCCAGCTTCGGTGGGTGTGGGGGGTAACACCGACATTTCAGGCTCTGCTCCCCACTCAGCTCAAGCCTCTGGTGCTCTCCCTGGGTGTGATTCTTTTTTATTTTTATTTTGGAACATCAATGGGAAAAATGTTATGTCTTTAATTTTTGCTAATATCTAATTGGGATTTAGCCTTCCCATCAGTTAGGAAACATGTGTCAGTTCCTTTTTTTTTCCTTTGTAAATTGACTTTTTATTGGTGTTCAATTTGCCAACATATAGAATAACACCCAGTGCTCACCCCATCAAGTGCCCCCATCAGTGCCCATCACCCAGTCACCCCCAACCCCGCCCACCTCCACTTCCCCCACCCCTAGTTCCTTTCCTGGATGTGATTCTTGAGGGCTGGCTGGCCTCCAGAGGTCAGCTTGTGTGCAGCCCGACAGCTGCCCTGGCCTGCCCTCTGCCGCTGAGCCCAGACATGGGTACGGCCTTGTGTGTTCCCCTTGCCCTGAGGGGACCAGGCCCACGGACACTGGAGCCCAAGCTGGGGGGGCACATGGTGAGTCAGTGTCAACCCGCCTGTCCCGGCAGGCACAGCAGCCTGGTGGGGCTGTCCCGGCTGGGTGGTCTCCCATCTGGCTAGCATGGAGGACGAAACCAGGCCGGGCCTCCCGCCTTCTCTGTCATGCTGCTTCCCACGCTGTGTAGCCAGAGCCGGATGCACTCGGGGACGTTTCAATGCAAACACGGTGTGAGGGCCACAGAGGAAGGGATGACCCTGAGGCTGGAGCTGGACCGCCCACCCCGCATGCTGCTCCAGTGGGGCCTCCCTGCCTCTGCCATCCGTGTGGCACAGGCCTGGTACTGGCAGACGCTCTGCAGGTCGGGGGGTAGGCCCCTGGCGTCATTTGCCATCCTATCCCCAACAGCCCAGGTGCTTCTCCCCGAGGAGGAGTCCTGGTGTGGGTATAGTGCTGGGGCGGCTGGCAGTCTGGGGCAGGCTCTCCTGCAGGGCAGGTGGTTGGGAAGCTGCCCAGGTCGGGGCCATCCTGTGGCCTGGGGCGGGGTCTCCTGGCAGCCCGCAGCAGGGGCCTAGGAGCCCTCCACCATGTGCCTGGCCTGCAGAGGGTCTGGGTTGGCAGGTGCCATGGAGGGGCTGCCAAACAGGAGCTCGTGCTTGAGCTCAAAGGCATAGGAGCCCCGGGGGCCACCTGTCAGCTGTCCGGTGGTCTGGGGGGCCTGGGACAGGAGACCTCAGGCTGGCGGGTCCCCAGTGAAGAGCTCTGCTGCAGAAGCAGCCACAGGGCTGCGGGAGAGTGGCCAGGTGGGGCCCCACACAGCTCTGGGGTCCTCCTTCACCCAGGGTGCTCCGGATCCCTGCCATTTCAACCCCCAGGCAGTTGGGCATCTGGCGAACATGTTGCATGTAAGGTTTGGCGGAAGCCCGCTGTTGCATGTAGGGAGATGGCCTCTGGTGGGGAAGGTGCCAGCACTCGGCCCCGCCTCCTGACTCCCTGCACCCCTGACCTCAGCCTCCCACAGCAGCTGCTGTAAAGTCCAGGGGATACCTGCTGGCTCAGGGCTGCCCTGCGGCCCGGGCGCCCTGTTTCTCTGGCTGGGTGTGTCAGCCCTCTGGGTCACTCATATGTGGAATTTAAGAAATGAAACTGATGGGCATGGGGAAGAGAAGGAAAAATACAATGAGATAAAAACAGAGCAGGAGGCAAACCATAAGAGACGCTTAATCATAGGAAACAAAGTGACAGTCACTGGAGGGGAGGTGGGTGGTGGATCAGGTACCTGGGGGATGGGCATTAAGGAGGGCATGTGAAGTGATGAGCACTAGATGTTATATGCAACTGATGAATCACTACATTCTACCCCAGTCTCATACTACACTATATGTTAACCAACTTGAATTTGAATACAATCTAAAAAAAAGAATGAAAAAAATCACACATTCTTGTGTACAGTGAAGAAAGAACTCTGCATCCAATTAAAAAAGCAGTAATGGGGCACTCGCTATGTGCATCATCAGTTACCAAGAACTTGCTCACCACCATCTTTCAGGTATTAACAAATCACAATTTCTAAGCTTTTTATTAAATCAGGGACTTCCACTTCCTGAGAAGATACATACATACATACATGGTGCAAGCCAAAGCCTCGATCCCAACAACCAGAAAAGATGTGCTCCTGGCGATAGTCAGGAAGCTGTCAGATGACCAGAGCTAGGTAAAGGATCCATGCAGAGGACAGAGAGCGCTTCACTGGGGAGGCTGATGATGGGGCACCATTTTGTCCCCAGGCCACTTGCCGATTCAGGACATCAGCTCCACTGGGATAAGAGGACACCATCACCATACAGTGACACACTGGAAACTCAAGGAGGCCCAAATGCAAGGCTGACATTCCCACAGGACGTGTGCTTTGGGAAGGTGGGAGGTGAAGGGGACGGGACCGAGCGAAGCTTATCGTGGCCTCGCAGTACCTACGGGATGAGCCTCTGCTAGCGAGAACGGGTCTCCCACAAACACAGACCCACCCACGTGGGAGCTTCCAGATGACTAAGCTGCATGGGGCAGAAGAAGACCAAGTATGACACTCCAAATCCCTGAAAGGACTAGCGTAGTGCTTGTGAGGCCTTCCAGTGCTGAGGACAAAGAGCCTGCTTCTGACTAGTGGGTCTCAATCAAAACACAGAGTGTCCACAGGGGAAAAACAGGGAAAAATTACAGGGGCACTGAAGGCCAGCTCAATGCACCAAAGAGAAGAAGGGACTATCGACCAACTAAATAAACCATCTGGCCCTCGATGTTCTTTCATTCACTGTGTTATGCACACATCCAAAGAATTACCAGAAACATACACGGGAAGGAAAATGCAACCAATAATTCAGAATAAAAATAAGCAAAGACCGTGAAGTAAGTAAGATCATGCTGGTAAGAAAAACAGGTAACAAGATGGACAGAAGTGGATGCAACAAATGGAGAACTGAATGAGAAAAGTGTAATGCATATGAAGAAATCACATGGATATTCTAGACCTATAAAATAAACTATCTTTCACCAAGCATTCATCGATGGCTTAACAGAAAACTCGGATGGCATAGGAAAGGACAAGATTGGTGAGTTCTGAGATAGAGCAAACAGACAATACCAAAACTGGAGAGCAAGCAGAAGAAGCAATGAAAAGAACAGAAGACACACGGTCCACAGCAAAAGGCCCATCATACTTGAACTTGAGGTCCCAGGAAAAGAGGGACAGAGATAGAAGCAATATCCAGAGAGAGAACAGCCAAGGATCCCAAACTGCAGAAAGACACCAATTCCCACATTCAAGAGGCAGAATGAAAACACATGTGCGCTTACAGGCACACACAGCACACGCATGCACATATACACACAGGCACGCATCACACACAGGTCACGTGATCATCACAATACAGAAAAACAAAAACAAAAAGGAAATCCTAAAAGCAGCTGTGGCTGGGGATGGGGGTTGGGAAGAGACACCCCCTTCAAAAGAACAATAGGTTGTGTAGAAACACAATAGGGGAAAATCAAGTTCTGGCCATTTGAGGTTTGGAGGGAGACTGGAGGAAAAGAGTATATTTGAATCAGATTTTTAAAAAAACCTTTTAGGTAACGTATTGAGTAGTTTGCTAAGTATTCAAAAATTTACAACATGTTATTTAAATTTCACAACTTTCTGAACTAAATATGATTACTTCCTTTTACACATAGAAACTCTAAGCTTCTTGCCAAAGGCCTCACAATTCCCACGTCACAGAACAAAGACACAAGCCCAGAGCTGTCTGAAACGATGGTGATGCTCGCAGTTTGCTACCACAGTGCTTCATCCAAAGAGAAGGAGGCATGAGCATTAGTGGAATGATGTAAGAGTTATAATATGCAAAGATTAAGGAGCAGAAAATAAAGGGGGTGGGGGCCAACTCAAAGTTGCAGGGGACAGAGAATAGAGCGGTGTAACAAAGTTAAAGTGACAAGTAAACAGGAAAACCGTGAACCACGCTTGCTTGACGCAGTGAGCGAGAGCGATGGAAACACGGCATTTGATCAAATCACACTATTTACTTTTTTTCTCACTCTGCTAACAGCTTAACCATGGATATAATGATACAATACGATTGAATTTTAAAACACGTATGGGGTTTCACTGCATAATCTTAATGAATTCTCAGAAGACAACTCAGTATATCAAGTGGTGAAATCACTAATAGAAAAAATATAAATCTTTTTTTAATAGCTAAATTATACAACAAGAGAATAACTATGACAATTTCATCAACATTGCAATGGATTAAAAAACTACAAAACCATATACTGAAATACAAAAATTCTCAAATTCCCAAATGAGTAACTATGAAAGTTCATGATGCGCAAAATACCAACCGTGAAATTAGCATTTTTTAAATACATAAAAGTAGAGGATAAATCATGGAATAAAGGCTTCATTATTTTAACCTACCTCCAAGCCATAAACATGTAAGAATATGTTGGCAGGAAGAGACTGGAAAAACAGCTCTTACCGGGACCACCCAAGGGAAATAGTCCTGAAGTCACATAGCACGGCCTCAACCATCGGACCTAGGCACCGAACCCGTCACAATACACAAGAGCAGGACACTGCAGGGGGTTCAAGATTCACTCGCACCCTAGTAACTCACGTGAGGAAACGTAAATGCGGCTGGTCCTGATTAACCTGCTCCATCCGAATGACCTGCAGACAGACTGGACAGAGGAGAGGACGGACACAGGGAAAGAGACTTTCGGGTTCCTCAGACCAGTAAAAGAAAAGTCCCAATGACCAAACCTCGTGGGACACGGCCCAGGCACCATCTGGACAGGTGGTTCTGACATTACAGAACATCGGGGCTCAGGAGACGATGGAATCTCCCAAACCCATCCAGTTCAACAAACTCCAATTCAGACTCGCTACGAATGTGACAGCCTAAATCTGTCTTGATGTTACAGATAATCCTGGACACGAATATTAAGTCCCTCCTTGAAGCCCTTTGTTACTCAGAGTTAAGACGTCTGCAGTCCACCATTTGCCCTGACAAGCTGCCCTCTGGGATGCCACTGTGGCCTCTGTCCTTTTCACCTGACCTGCAGCAGGAGGACCGCCAAAGGCTTGCTCCTCTACCCCGCACCCCGTCTCCACACCCGCTGGAGGTGCAGGCGGCAGCTACAGGCCACCCCACCTCTCGAAGGAGTACCTTCAGGCCTGGCCTCTGTCTTTCCTTCTGCAAGTGCTTCCTTCCCCGTCCACACCTCCACCTGGACATCTATCTGAGAGTATTGCCAACCCAACATCTCTCAGTTCCCGAAAGCTGTCTTCTCCACATCACTTAAAGGTACCCGCATGCACTCAGCCCACTTCTTTCCTGATCCCTCCCCCTCTCCCATCCCACAATCCATCTTTCAGGCCGTGCCGTGGGCTCTGCCTTCAGGGTTGACCGTCTGCCTGGCCACTCTTAGCACCCGGTTCCACACCACCATCATCTCTTCCTGGAACCAGATCTTTTCAGCGCTCTCCCTGCTCCAGTGCGTTCCGTCTGCCACAACCTTCTGACTCAGACCATGACCTCCACACACTCTTAGGGCACGTGAAGAATTTTGAAAGACAGCAGTTAGGTCCAGATGGTTTATAGGTGTCGATTCCTGATCCCTGGCTCAGCTAGTCCTTCCTGTCCCTGAAAGCTGACGGAAGCTCCTGAGGTAGCACCCGATGCCATTTCGCCTTCACCACATCCTACCCCATCACTGCTTTTCTGTCACTTACCAGAACGAAGGCCTCCTCCTTGCTCCTCCTGTACTGTGCTCCAGAGTGAGTGGTAAAAGGCACTGGAACACCACAGAATCCCCTGTTAACCGCAAAGCCTTTCTAAAGTCAAGGCGTCACTAAGCCTGGGACAGAACATCCGGTCTTTCCTTCTTTGCGTTCATTTCCATAAAAAGAGAATGACATCAGACACACGCCACCTAGCCTAAATTCATCTGTCCTGAATTCAGGGACAGTGACGATGGGATCGTGAGAGGGGTGGCGGTTCCTGCTGATAGATCCTGCCTCCTCAATCCCGAAGGATCATCAGGGAAGGACGTCAAGCTGACTGGGAGCCACGCACAAAGAGAACAGGAAAGAAAGGCTGGAGACAGTGGAAACTCAACTCACTGAGGCAGAAAGCTCACGGGAAAGATCTATACTGTCTCTAAGCATGGAATTACCTCAGGTTTTGCTTTAAAAAAAAAGAAGAAAATAATCCTGGGAAATAATTCACACACCCTATCTACAAAGTCACAATGCTGAGTCAGGAGCCAGAGCCCGCCCACTCACACATGCCTCGGTCTCAGTTATGTATTTTCTGTGATATTTCAAGGAGGAAGAGGTGAAAGATGCTACATGAATTTCCAGTAGACCCATTTTAAGTCAGTAAAAGAATCATTTCTCAGAACTGATATATATATATATATATATACACACACACACACATATATATAAAAACCACATATATATGTTCAATATTATATAACATAAGATATATCTTTTCTTAAACATTTATTCAAACTTAGAGGAACAGTATCATTAAGTTTTTACACAAAGAATATTGGGTACTATAAATTTTTACTAAGGACATATATCTACCCCCTCATCAGGAAGGTAAGCACCTTCCTGCTTATTCATTCCTAGCATGCCCTTGTTAACATTACATGAACTTCTAAAACAGTGTAATTCATCGACTGTAATGACATACTATAAACATATATAATATACAAACAACATACCTAATAATCATTCAAACGTCATTTCGAAGCCCCACAGCATATCATTTATGTTTACTATTAATTTCCACCAGACTTTACATCACCCTGGTCATAGTATTCATTCATGGGTACATGAACTGAAATTTTATAAACTCTCTCTCCATCTTGCTAAGAGAGGCATCCCAATGGCATTATATTTCATGTTTAAAAATTACCAATCATACTATTAATTTTGCCGTTTATATCAATTGTGCATCAGTACTATTTATAATAACAATTCTTTCTGACCGATTTTCACACTTAGAATACTGTAGCCAAAGACACTAAAACTTTAGAAACCTTACTTCCATGTGTATATATACCAGTCTGTATATGTACACACATACACACAGAAAAATGACAGAATACTTATTAAAACATCTTCCCATTATAAAACCCATAAAATAAAATCTATGGAGGAAATGACAGAGACAGGAGTTCAAGAAGAAAAGCAAATATAATTGTTCTGACAGTGAAAAGAGAGAGCTCAGTCAGGTAAAGTTCAAAGGGATGATAGTGAGCATCAAATTATCATGGTAGTAACGTTCTATTGGATACATATTCAATAGTGAGATACAAAATACTTTTACAAGGTCAACTTTTCCCATACACTTGTAGAAAACCCCATCCTGTACTATTGATACTTGAGATGAAAATGTTTGAGGTCCAACTTAAAAATGGGGAGGGGGTGATAGTTTTGACAAATTATGGAGGGAGATCTTGAGCACTCTGCTGAAGCACAACTAGTGTGATTGCTTGCACAAAGAACACAAGTGTCGCACCACCACCGTCATGGCCCTGCAAGACAGAGTGGCTGCTCAACCTTTCATAAAGCCCTCGTTCCCTCATGCAAGGGTCACAGCCACAGTGGCCCTGCTCAGTGAAGCCAACGTCCCAATGTCTTCCCACTTCAGAATTGGCACCTCTGTATTCCCTCCACCTGGAATGCTCTTTGACATAACCCCTCTCATAATTCAAGATTCTACTCTAAATGCCTCAGAAAGAATGCTCGGACTTTTAGTTTGGTTATGTGTGTATTACGGTACTCTGCATGGTAATATTTTGTGTCATTTCTTACAACTGCATGGGAGTCTACAACTATCTCAAAGAAAAGTCTTTACAAAACCCTCTGGGGCTGCCTTCTGCAACAGATCTATCTGCAATGCTAACCTCTGCCATGACTCCCCCCCACCCCTCGTCACTTCCTTGCCTGTCACCCAACATCATTCCTCCATAGTACCCACTGCTTTCTGAAATTACTGATTGGCTCACTCCTCTATTTCCTGAGACCCCACAAGGAAGTCATCTCCAGAAATACAGAGTCCTTGTCTTGCTCATCACTCTCTCCCAGGACTTAAAATGAGGCTGGGCCTCAGGAAGCTTTCACTAGATGAAAATGCACGAGGCAGAGGTGATACCCAGTGACAGGACAGGAAGACCTGACATCACTCTGCTGTGACATGTTACATACTTAACCTCATGTAGTTCACTCCTTAGGAGAATTCTGGAAGAAAGAGTAATTTTCCATATTTGTAGTTGAGTGAATGGAGCGTAAGAGGTTAAATAACTTGGCCGACGCTGCATCGGCCATCAGGTTGGCCATTAGGAAGTACTGATGAAGTACTTCATCAGGAAGTAATGGTGTTGTTCAAAGTCAGGTACTAGAGATTAATAAGCCTACACAGAGCTTTCCTCACCACAAGCCCCTCACAGGGCTTTCCATTTATTGCCTCAATTGATCCTCACGATAGTCTACATCTGATCACATCAGGGGTTCAGACCACGAAACCAGGCTCGGAGAGTCAAGGAGGTTTGTTCAAGCAAGTACAGCTGCTGTGGAACACAGGGAACTCAGGGGCTGCGACCCCAGCTCCAGCTCCCCCGGAATCCCACGCGTGTACAGACGACAGACAGAGATTTAAAGGAATGCACACAAGGTCACGCAGCTGGATGGACAAAAGGCTGAATTAAGAGTAGGCCAACGACCTATTAGTCAAATGAGCTTTCCAGCCTGGCGTATCGTGCCACTGTCAAACACTTGAAAGTTTACATTTATTGCAGACTTTCAGAGATAAGATCAAGATTTTTATAATGAACATTAGCCATGCTACTGAAAACATAAGTAGACCGAGGTAAGAGACAGCCGACACGGAATACATGTGCTTATGGCCACCGTACACCATGCATACTCACTGCTCCAGAATATGACAAAAATCTAACTGCATGCATGTTGGGCTTTGATCTCTACAGGGTATAATCTTACTTAGGAATATTTAGTATTATTTCATAACATTTTCCTATCTATGGACAAACAGATCATTACAAATCAGGATGAAAACTGTTCATGACTCTGAAAGCTCTACATCTCTAGGGGAAGAAAATGCGTCAGAAACAGAAAAATCTTATACACTGTATGTATCCATGTGCTCTCTGATAAATACAAAAGATTTTCTCACCAAAAGAGCACGACACTTCAATGTACTTGCACAAGGCTCACATATGTCTTAAAATAATGAACAATCAGAAACTGAAGAACAATAGTAAGTTCCAACAAAAATAACAGATACAGCGTGTATCTGACTTTACTTTGTCTCTACCAATACTGGGGGGAACACTCTTTAATGGGGTGGCCGTTTCCCAGTTAACACTGTTCAAACCCGAACAGCAAAACTTTGGTTGAACAGCCAAAGTCAGGTCTCTACCCTAGAGGATCATACAATGTTAATGATAGGAAGTTTTCTATTTTCCTTCCCTCATCGCAGAAATAAAAAGTTGTGAGGAAAACAAAAGTTACTTATGGTATCCAAAACTCGGATAATGCTAGATTTAACATATGTTTATGCTGCATTCTGCAACTAAAACAATTTGCATTGAAAATGTCGAGTAGGTATTTCTCTCTATCACTACAACTATAAACCGGACAGGATAAATCAGACCACTGTGACAGTTCAAGTGGAGAATTTAGGAGCAGAAAAAAGAAAGATTTTCAGCAATATATGACAAGTTCAATTATTTTAGACTTAAATCTGGTAAAAAATGTAATTAAATTTAAAACATGCAATCAAATAGCATATATATATATATTTTTTTTTCCCATATAGCACAAGATGATGAAAGATAAGATAATTTTCCTTATGGAGATTCCGATCTAAGCCCAAATGAAAAGAAAAAAGAAACCTATCTTCATCATGGCAGGTGACTATGTCCTACAAAAAGATCCTTGCATCATACAAAAATGCAACTCCTATAACATAACAGAACTTTAACATGGGGGAAAACGAGGCCTTTTTTTAAAGTAAACTGCTGTTGCAAGGTAACTTTTAATTTGCGCACATAATGTAAATTGCTACGGTCAGCGCACCTTGGGTCACGGAAACAACGGTAGCTGGATCCAGAGGTGCCCCGGCAGTCCGGGTGTTCAGGCAAAGTGCCGTGAACAGTGAGGATCGATGAGCTCCTCAAAGTGTCACGGCCAGATCCTCGGCAGGGTGGCTGGAGAATAATATTCAGAGAGCAAGCACATGCTTAGTGTTACACTTTAAATTGATGCTGACATTTTGGATTGTGAAAAGAAAGTTTTTCCTAAGTAATATAGGAAACAACCCAGCTAACCTTCTGGAGGATATCAGATAATCATGGTAGGTTGTTGTGTAAGAGCTAACTTCTCAGAAATGTGAGCCCATGTGAAATACAAACAAGCAGCCGTTGCAGAGATTTACTATAGTGATCAACATTTTAATTACTTTCTGTTTTCTTAGATGTACAGGACTATTGCGATGAATATTCGCTCCATCTACAAACAAAGCAGTATTTTTAGCCTGGTATTTGCATTTGGTGGCAAAAAACTCCCACAAGGGTACGAATAACCACGAGTCATGTGCTGATTAATCCGAGACTTCTCAAGTCACGCATTAATTAAAGGAATTACTATGATCTTTGCTGGTAACGCTACACATTTGTCACACGGCATGCAGAGAACGACTTATTGGATGGTCAGATTTCAAACAAATCTCCAACCCTGCAAATACAGAGAGGATTTTTTCGAATCACTGCTGATGGTGACTCAATAAAAACCGAGGGCCTAAGTATGAAAACAAACTCCTACCAGAAAATCGCTAGACCAGTCTACACATGTGTGATGATTGACAAATAACTCGAGTGTGCAAAGAAGTGTTCTCCACATAAGAGAGAGGAGGACCACAATGGAAGGTGTGCAATGCAGGCCAAGCCACATCCTCAGCCGGCCCCGGCCCCCCGGCTCCAGGCCCCCCAGCCCCGAAAGGGGCGCGCACACACTGCGGCCCTGCTGCTCCGTACTCCTGCCAATGCCCTACGCTCTGGACATGCAGCCTTACCTCAGAAGCCACGGACTATCTATCAAGTGGGTTAAATTGCTTCATGTTTTCAAGGCGTCTTATAAAGCATTCTCGGGAAAATGTTTTGCTCCGTCATTCCTGACCTTTTAGAAACGGTGCCCCAGCAAGTATTAATATTGATGAAAACCACATGATCTCGGTCATTTACTGCCGACTGACACACACAGGCCCAAGGTAACACAACACAGCTTCCCTGGTTCTTAGAACGTATACATAGACCAAAGTTGAAATACTGAACTTTCTTTTTTCAGAAGAAGATCCTACATTTTTCTGGTTAAAACTGACCCATTGCTTAAACTCTGCCCTTTATTTTTATTTTTTTTATTTTTTATTTTTTTAGTTTCAGAAGCAGAATTTATTTATTTTTTTAAGTTTTTCTTTTTTTTGTTTATAATAAATGTATTTTTTATTGGTGTTCACTTTGCCAACATACAGAATAACACCCAGTGCTCATCCCCTCAAGTGCCCCCCTCAGTGCCCGTCACCCATAAACTCTGCCCTTTAAACATCTCTGATAAAATCGAAGATGTCAAAGAAACCACATAAGACATTTCAGAAAATCAATTTGAAAGGTGTTAATCTCTATATGGGAAATATTTTTCTGCCGCAAAGGAATCTATATGCATCCTTCCTTCCTTAACAAAACAAAGTGAATTTTGTCGCATTCGGTTCTATAAAAAGAGAAGCCCCACAGCCCTATTCTGAATGTGTCAGCAGGTCTTCTCGTGTAGGGAGTCGAAGGGTACAAGTCTCCTCTTCCAGAAGTGGGCAGGCAGCAGCGCACTTACAAGCCACAGGCCAGAAGAAGAGGATTATTTCCACAACAGGCAAAACTGCCAGGAGGAACAAGCCACGACAACCGCGTGCATATTAAAGCCTTACAGTGGCTCCACAAGACCAAGGGAGCACCGAGAGCTCCCACTCATGCAGTTTAGCTCGAGATTCGGGGAAAGCATTTGACTATGGGGTTTGGAGGATGGAGCATGAACAGTACTTTTGTAAGACTTCTGCAGGTGGGAAAACTGGGCTGTGCTCACATAGCTATCACCCACCAAGACCAAGAAAGCCTCAAACGTTATTTTTAAACACTGGATTCTCACATCCATTCCTTATTTTTCATGCCTGAATTACAGATGTCATGATACCATGAGATACTTTAGGATGCCTACGCATTGCGAAGTAAAAACTTCTACCAGCAGCTGGCTGACCACTAACCCTAGGTCAGAACATGGGCTACTGTATTTATCACTAATCCTGATATGACAATTCACTATAAACTTAATTATTAAAGCTCTCCTAAAACATCAAGAGTCTGACACCATGTGTTTACATCAAAGCCAACAGACATATAAAGGTGAAATCGGAGTATATTAAGTATTACTCCTTTTTCCCCACTGGATAATCAGTATTTGATATTTCAAACACTCAGAATATTTCTCAATGTTTTCTGTCAAAGTATTGTTAATGAAAGGAAAGAGGGAACGAGTTACAGAACTTTAGAACTGAGCTGATGCAAAGAAAATTAGACATTTCTTTGAAATCTCACATTTTTGTAACTGGCTACATAAAATATGGGTTTACTTTAATATAAAAATGACAATCTTCTCCATTCCTCACGTATACACAGTAAAGCAACTACCACGTTTGGTGGAAACATGAAGCGGAAGATGGGTCAGAGGGAACGAGAGATGGATGCTTTAGCACCAGCTCTCAAGCTTAAACAAGGAAAATAATAAGTTAGGAAAGATTTACACATAGCATTGTTTTCACAGTAAATATTTAGAAATATAAATTAAAGTAGCGTGAAATTGCAGTATCATGATATGGATAAACAACAGATTGTGAGGTCATTAAATTATAATGTAAATCTGTTATCTATAAAATATATGCAATGATGTCTATGATATATGGAGGAGACAGAGCATGCTGCAAAACATCATGA
Source organism: Canis lupus baileyi (assembly GCF_048164855.1). Taxonomy (NCBI): domain Eukaryota; kingdom Metazoa; phylum Chordata; class Mammalia; order Carnivora; family Canidae; genus Canis; species Canis lupus. The sequence continues at coordinate 23,678,919 of NC_132857.1, read as the reverse complement.
TCAACAGATTCTCCTTTATACAAAATCTTATATGTACATTTCTAAATATGCACGAGAACACGTGACCAGTGAGAGACATCAGCAAGAGCTAACAGGAGCTGCCTCTGAGTGACGAGATCTGCAATTCCGTTTACTTTTTGCACTTCTATATACTGATTGCATTTTTAATGATCATTTATCTGAAAAGTTCTTTCCAAAGTAAAATGTCTTTTTTTTAAAAGAGATTCTGACATGAAATGAGAAAAAAAACAAAGGGCTTTATTTTTAAAGAAGAAAAACTTCTAGCAAGGTCATGTGCTAGTCTACTACCCTGAAGGGACTGTGCACTTTGAAGACTTTGGGAAATGTTCACTGTGCCTACAGAGTAGTCCCATGCTCATTCTGTCATTTCTGCAGTGAGTAGCACCAATAGAAGAGGTATGGAGGGCAGCCCCGGTGGTGCAGCGGTTTAGCGCCGCCTGCAGCCCAGGGCATGATCCTGGAGACCCTGGATCGAGTCCCACGTTGGGCTCTCTGAATGGAGCCTGCTTCTCCCCCTGCCTGTGTCTCTGCCTCTCTCTCTCTCTCTCTCTGTCTCTGTCTCTATGAATAAATAAATAAATAAAAATCTTTAAAAAAATAAAAGAGGTATCGAGAAGAAGTGAAAGGTACTCCACCCTCTGGTACAGAACGTGTTTTCATGTGAGGCTCAGGGACCAGTAGTGGGTTATTCTCGACTATACTGCTCTCAATGACATCAAGCACAAACCCACTAAGAGACTTAGGCGTGCCTCTGCTGTTATGACATTTTGGTCAAAATGGCAAAATGCATCTTAATTACAGTTTTGATAGGTATGTACTTATAGGTGTCATATATTCAACGACCTTTCAGGTTCAGGATATAACTGAGTACACTTAGGACATGTAAAGTTAACAAATTAAAACTCTGATAGATGATAGGAAAGAAAATTCTATCCAGAGTTTCACCGATACCATGAAATTATCGTTTTGATGGCCCACATTTATGATGCTCTAAATATATGCACAGTGTAAAGTAGTCAATCTGGATTTCTACAAAAGGACACTGAGCACAAAATGGAAACATAAAGACAGTTCTATGAAATGAATCTCATAAACTATCGACCGAAGAACATTTTATGTTTAAACTAAACAGTTTTTGACTCCATGATCATTTATCATACTCAAGATAAAAATAGATAAAAAATAATTGATAATTGATGATTAAGACAAAATTCATATAACACTAGCATTATTCTTTCCAAGTATTCCAAGCAGAAATTCTTATAGGACACAACCAAAAGTATGGGCTATTTACTTGCTGTTATTTTAATAAAAGAACAAAGAAAACTAAGACCTCACAAAATGTTGAAATAGCTATCTATCTACAGACATTGTGAATTTTTAGGAAGACACGCTGAAACATCAATACCATTGCAAACACACACGCATGCGCATATTCTGGTACGATGAACTTGAAAATTAACAAGCTATATTGGAGTTATGAATAATGGTCCTAATTATTCTTTTCCCAAAGTAGTAAACAGAAATACTATGTCAGAGTTTTCTGATCAGTGACAAAGTCATTAATAAATGAAATCAAAATGGCTAGCAATCAATAAAAAACTGTATTTGTGAGGGAAACATTCACTGCTACACTAGGCTTCCATTCCGTATAGGCAACAGATTCATTTTAGTATGTAAAATGCTCTGGGTTGAAGAATGCTTTTGACAAGAAATGATAAAGATTTTTCCCTATCACAGTAACAAAAACATATATTCACGTTGTGTTTTTTGAACTGCTCATCTTCCTAAAAAAATTAAGTAATGAGGAAGGCCATAAGATGGCTAGGAAAACATAAACTGTAAGAAGCAAGAGGTTCATTTCCCTTAAACAAAATTCCCAGAAAGCAGGCAAGAAAAAAAATAAAAGACCTCAACAATTGGAAAAGTTGGGGAAGGAGGGGAAAATCTGAAAGCAAGCAAGATGAAAATAATGAAAATACCAGCTGACATAAACAGGGATAGAATGCAGTCTAATCCCCAGACTCCTGAGCAAGGACATATGCAAAATTAGCACGGGAACACAAAACTACAACAGAAAGATGGTACGCGTAGCACCGGGACCAAGTATTAAACAAAGCATATCGAATTCAGAACTTGCTCATCAAACTGGATTAATTCTCCCTTTTGATGAAATGCATTTTGAGTTCAGGTTACGTCACAGGAATATTTTTATGGAATGACTTTAAAAATGTAGAGAAAGACTCTGATTCCTCTGACTCCCCTTAGTGAAAGAAAATCTTCGAATGCTGCTAAAGTTAATTAAAAACCATGAGGGAGGGATCCCTGGGTGGCGCAGCGGTTTAGCGCCTGCCTTTGGCCCAGGGCGCGATCCTGGAGACCCGGGATCGAGTCCCACATCGGGCTCCCGGTGCATGGAGCCTGCTTCTCCCTCTGCCTGTGTCTCTGCCTCTCTCTCTCTCTGTAACTATCATAAATAAATAAAAATTAAAGAAAAAAAAACCATGAGGGATCAATGAAATGAGAGATTCAATACAGACTGTGACATTCTGGGCCAAAACTGAAGTGTCACCAAAAAGTAATGGTTTTGGTAGACCCTGGCTAACAAACGAGAAAGGATATCAAACACAAAGACTTTTTTTTGTCAAGAATGGTAACACTGATGAGAGAGAACCTCAAAGTGACATACATACATACCGACAACTGAGTATGTATATTCAGCATAAAGACTCACCAGAAGCAGGTGTCCATGCCTCTGTGGACAAAAAACAAAACAAAACAAAACAAAACAAAACAACTTTGGTTAACAGATCAACACACATATTAAAATCCAGACACTATAAGTTCTGGCACAGAGGCTGAAGCACACATTACATGAGAACACTGTTGCTGTCTCTATCTGGTGAAACACAAAGGAGTGTGAACCTCGTAAATGCAATTTTGGGTATCAAAGTCCAACTGACTCTTTGTAATGTGCTCTGGCTTTGCAATTCTCAACATAGCAGGTGATAACCTGATATAGAAGTGAATACTACCGTGACTTCGGTTAGCTGCATGTGAGTTGTTTAAATATCAAAAGGTGAAGTACGACAAATTAGGAATAAAACACAAGTTTATGGAAAGGGTGCTTCAAAGAATGAAACCTGGATAAAACTCAAAAGCAGGAATCCTCCCAAGTGATCCTTTGCTACAAAATTAATTCACATTAGTGGAAGGCTTTGCTATGCCCAGTGCTGGGAATGTTTTTGTCCTGTCGGAAACAGTTCACGCAAAATACCGAATTTCCATATTTCACCGTTATGTCCCGTTGTTTTGCTCAGAAAGAGTACCAAATCTCTGTGCTTAATTTAAAATGAACTACAATTTTGCTGGGGGTTTAATTGCTAAGTAATTTGTTTGAACAGTTTAAACCACTTACAATTTTAGTCAACATAAAAATTTGTGGGCAATCATACGGGAAAACTCATAAAACCACAGCTAAATTCCTAGGGATCAAAGTGTTATAGACTGAAATAGCCTTTAACTAACAAATGATCATTATGATTGGATGTCAACTGCATTCCTATATTGTAATTCATTTGCATATGTAAGAAAAAATAGAAAACCATTAGGCCAAGTAAAGGACTAAAAATTGCTTTTAAAGCAGCAACACTATGCAAATCTAAACAGAAATTCCAAACGTCCTGTTATTCTTCTGGGAGTTCAGAGCAAAAGTCGTTCTTACGTAAAAACGGAATTAAGGTTGAGAGCCCACAAGACTTCCTGACGGTGCTTCGTAAGTTAGAAAATGAGCCCATAGATAGGAGATCGTAAAGACGCTTTTCTTCCAACAGAGACGGCTTCCTTACTGCTCACCCAGTTCCTGACCTCTGTCATGAGCTAGTGAACCCCCAGAACAAAGCTGAGAACAAAACCTGGGTTTCGATACGACTCCACAGTTGAACTCAGAACCAGATTAAAACCAGGGCTTACGAGAGCTTTCCCGCTGTCAGATTCAACCGTGGGTCATCCCTAATCCCGCCCCAGACCAGCGAGAAGACAGCAAGCTCCCATCCTTGCAGGAGTGTGCCGTGGAAGCGTCACAAGCCAGGGACAGAGGGGTTGTGTCCCTCAGAGTGAAGCTACAGGAAATGGTTTCCTTCTTTTCATTTTTTCGTTCTTAAGGAACTTTCATAAAACAGCTCTGAATCATGCAGTCTCCTTTAAAAATGTTCTCCTCATAAGGAAAACAGAAGAAAAATCAACCACCAAAGGTCACACTTGAAAACGCAGAACTTCAGAACTTGTGGAAGAAACACCTGTAAGACCTCTTTCTTTGTACCACTTCATGCAAAGTTTCTCATGAGAAATTTATGTACTGGTTTGTGTTTTATGAATCAGACCTGAATAAAAAGAGAGACTTCTGCCATGAAACTTAAAGGGTAAGAAAATCTCCGTGTGCGTGCCACTCCCAGCATCATGAGTCAGGTTTTTCCCCTCCCCACGCAGACTGTTCCAGAGTCTCACCTCAATCCCCCCTACTGGTCCTTACAGATGCGCTAAAATGGATTACCACTGCAGTGGTTTATCAGTCCTCCTCCGATATCCATAGAAAACTAAAGAAGACCAAGGAGGGTCCTCAAACTCCCATTCCCGACCTGGTGAAAATGGCATTTAAAGTCCTTAACACCCGAGAGGAAGTGGCTGAACTTAAGAGGCAGGCCAGGCTCCAGCAGAAGGTCCAACTCCAGACCCAAGCGTCGGTGGGAGCCCGCAGAAAGGGGGAACCAACCGAATCCCACCTGGGGCTTGCTTCAGATGTGGCACCGAGGGACAATGGGCCCGTCAATGTCCCAATCCCAAGGAGCCAACGCGGCAATTCCCTCAATGTGGAACGATGCGCCACTGGAAATCCGCCTGCTGGGTCTCGGGGGATCCTTGGCGCCTCCACACAGAGGAAACCCTGAGCCGGGAAGTCCAGCCTTTCAACTACTCGGATTGGATGATGACTGACGGGGCCCAGACTCAGACACCCCCTAAGCCAGGCCAAGCCCAGGGTCCTGCTCCAGGTAGCAGGGAAGCCCATCTCTTTCCTGTTGGGCACGGGGGCGACTGACTCCATTGTGCCTTCCTACTCGGGGGCCAGCTTCCCCTCTCCAGTAGCCGTGATGGGAACTGATGGCACCTCCTCTATTCCACGGACTGCCCCACTCCTCTCTTGCAGCCTGGATGGGTTCTCCTCCTCACACTCCTTCCTTAGAATCCCTTCCTGCCCAGCTCCTTTTCGTCGAAAATCCTGACATCTATCTATCAGCTTCTCCTCGGCTAAGTCCGGCTACCCTCCTACTTACCCCCTCTACTAACCCAGAACCCTCCCATTCCTGCTCTCAACTCCTGGAAGAGCTGCCCCCTCCACATCCAGGACTTTAGAATCAGCCCTTCCCTAACCCTGACCAAATTCTCTTTGTGGCCAGAGACACGCAGCATAGGCCATCATTACCCTAGATGCCATCCTAGAGGCAGTTCCCCCCTCCTCGGGACAAGCTCTCGGAAGGCAGAACTTAGAGCCCTCACCAGGGCTCTTCGCCTGTCCAAAGGGCAATGAGCTACCATATACATGGACTCCAAATGTGCCTCCATCATCACACATACACATTCTGTCCTCTGGCAAGAGCAAAGGTTTCTTACAACCAAGGGAAGCCCCATAATCTATGGGCCCCTCATTTCAAAACTACTAGAGGCCCTCAGCCTTCCCACTGAAGTAGCCATTGTCCACTGCCATGGACATCAATCCTCCATGGACCCGGTGTCCTGGGCCAACAACAAAGCTGACTCAACTGCCCAAGCCACTGCCTTAGGCTCCTCATCAGCTCCCCTCCTCTTCCTCAACACACCACATTCCCCCTCTTACACAGATGAGGAAACTCACACACTAAAAAAGATGGGAAGAATAGCCAGGGAGAAAGACTGGATCTTCATTCAAAAGAAACTCGCTCTTCCAAACCATTTAGCTCCTGTGATCATTTCAGACATACGTCAATCCCTACACATTGGTCCCAAGGCCTTACACCAGTTCCCAGGATTCCACTATCCACATCTCCAAAAGGTAATTGGAGAGGTGCGTTAGTCTTACAAAACCTGCTCCACTGTAAATGCTCAAGGGAGAATTCGCAGGCCAGGACCCAATCACCAGCTCCATGGCTACCAACCTGGCAAGGACTGGCAGCTTGACTTTTCCCACATGCCGCGCCATAAATCCTTTCGCTACCTATTAACCTTAGTGGACACCTTTACAGGCTGGATAGAGGCTTTTCCCACAGCTCGGGAGATGGCGGATGTGGTGACCACCATACTCATCGAACAGATCATTCTGAGATTCAGCCTCCTGGAGATCCTACAATCTGACAACAGCCCGGCTTTCATCTCCAGCATCATCCGGCAAGACTCCGAGAGCCTAAATATTACCTGGAAACTCCATATCCCATATCACCCCCAGTCTTCGGGTAAGGTAGAGTGGGCCAACGGCCTTCTCAAAGAACATCTCACCAAACTTACCCTTGAAACTCCACCTGTCCAGGCCAACCCTCCTCCCGCTGGCTTTAACAAGGCTCAGAGCCACCCCTAGAGGGCCATCGGGCCTAAGTCCCTTTGAGCTTCTCTACGGGGTGGCCCTTCCTGCTCACTTAAAATCTTCCATCATCACCTCCTCCTCTCCTATCTTACTTACCTACCTTCCCTAACTCTTCTAAGAGCCCTCCTGTGGGCCCATGTGGATTCAGTCACCCCTACTCCAGGAGCACCCACCTACAGGCTAACCCAACTCAGGACCAGGGCCCCTTCTCCTGGATAAAACTTATCCAACAAGGCACTTCCCTCGCCAGCCTTTCCTGCATGGGCAATCTGTCCCACTGTTTTATCTGTGCCGCTTTAGGCAAAACTCCCCTTGTGGCCATTCCCCTCCCCAAGTGCATTCAGCTGCACCAGCCCCGCACCCACACCTCCAGTGCCTGCCTCATCCCTCTCTCACTAATGTTGCCCTATTTACTGACCCTCTCAACCATCAATTCCCCTTCTGTTATTCTGCCCCTAACTCATCCCTGTGCAACGTCACCCGGTCAAACGTCACCTCTCATCATGCTGCTATTGCCTGATTCTTTTGGTGCCATGGCACCCTATCTCAATCTCTCAATACCTCTGCCTCGCTCCTGACTGTCTCCCTAGTTCCGCGATTAACTATCTATAGTCAGGCAGAAGTAGCCCTCCTCATCAGCCCCCTGGAAAAGCAGAAACGAGTGATCTTTCTCCCACTGGTTGTCAGGGTCTCCCTGGCCTCAACCCTGGTGACCACTGGGTAAGGGGCCCTTATTCTACTCTGTAGATTCCTCCAGGGACCTATCCGAGAGGCTTCAAATGGCTATCGAGGCTTTGGCAGAGTCTTTTGCTTCCCGACAACGCCAAATAAACCCGGTGGCCCAGGTAGCTCTTCAGAACCGACGTGTCTTGGACCTCCTCACGGCCAAGAAAGGAGGAACTTGTATGTGTCTCAATGAAGATTGCTACTACTACATCAACGAAACAGGTGTAGTTGAAAGCAATCTCCACGTCCTCGCCAAAGTTCGTGAGTCTCTCCAAAGACAGTATCACCCTGTCGACCCAACTACACCCCAATGGTGGCAGACCCCACTAACCATATGGCTCCTCCTCTCTCTAAGCCCACTCCTAATCATTGGCATACTATTAATGGTGGTCCCTTGCTCTCTCTGAATCATCAAGGAAGGAATCCGCGAAAGATCTCGGTTATCAGTCAACCAACTTGTTTTACACCCCTACGCTGGCCTGCCCACCTCCGACAGGCACCACGACGCCCCTAAATCAGCAGGAAGCAGCCGGATCTGAATCATCGCCCCATTATAACATAACAAAAAGATCTGAATGTTGGGCTGGGGAGACTGGGGACCTCAAAATGGCTGACCCCAGGCCAGCAACCTCCCAATAAGGCCGCCTTGCGGCCCTACCCTAACTGAGCACCCAAAGACCTGTAACCCTTGCCCTAATTGGAATGCCGCCCCGCCCCCATCTTCCAGAGGAAAACTCTTTATAGACCCCCCCTGCAGTTTGCTTGGGTGTGACTCCCCCCCTCGCTCTCTCTCCCCTGCGGGCCTCAGAACCTAGCCAGGGAGCGCATCCCATTAAAAGCCTGTTTCAAACAAAATAAATAAATAAAAATAAAAGCCTGTTTCCACCAACTTTTGCCTGGCCTCTCTCTTCCAGTTCACTACCAATCAGATTAAACCTGACAAAAACCATGGTCCTTTTGTACCAAACTGCCACTTAAAGACTGTGACAGCTAATCTCTATGTTGTTAGGAACTATATCATTTCAATATGTGTGAAACTGGCAGGGACATAAATTCCAGACATCATTCACTCTTGGCTTTGAAACAGGCTCATGGTATCTGGTATTAGGCAATGTTCTTTGGAATTTGTAGATGAATCTGACCACATCTAGCTTCAGACGTGGAAAAAAAAAACATATCTTATTTAGCAAAGTGATAATGCAGTGTTTTAAATACATCCCAGCTTAGATGACACACGATACTTTTCTCAATGGTTCCGGGGAGCCTCAGTCATTGTGATTTGATAGCACGCAAGGTCAATGAGAAACAGACACGTGGAATTTGAAGCAGAAAGGTACGGTCTTTCTGGATCTTCACATTTGTTTCAATTTCTCACTAATGACTCCTCAAGGCCTTGAATACATGAGTCACCCTTTTAGGCAACTACTATGATTAAAAGTAAGAGAAGAGCAAGTAGGATGTTACCTATTCATTTGGCTGAGTCTTCGAACTCTAAGAGACGATGATGAGACCACCAGTCCATGGGGTGTCAAACTTAACAATGCAGCAGAGGCAACAAGAAACTGCTCGACCCAGGAGTAGATGTGAGTGAAGGCTCACCGGAGGAATCATTCTATACCATAATCGACAGTCTGTACACATCACTGCCTCGGGCTTGGCTCGGCTTCATCTGGTGCACGTGTTGGTCTCACCCAGGAATTCAAGAAGGGCACTGAACACTAGTGATGAAACTGCTCTGCAAGGATATTCTGATTGTTCCATCACATGGGCCTCTTAACAATCCTAGCTTCCCAAACTGCATTCTCAGTGTGTTTCTCCAAAACAATGAGGTGCCACCCTTTATCTGAACTCTTGAATACCACCTCTGCCTGTGGCTGTCCTGTTATGGGGACACCTTTTGCAGCTGCATGCTTTCCCCATTTCTCATTGTGTCCCCTGCCAAGTTTGGACCCCTAGAATACCTACCCTGTCCTGTGTCCAGGCTTGCCGTGTCGGTGATTCATTCACATGGACATTCTGCTGTGGGCTTTGTTCTCTCGGGGCTCACGATATTTACATTCCTTCCCAAGCTTTGCTGTAGGCCAAATCCTTGCTCCTCACCTGGTCCCATCTGGTCTACCCAGACTCAAAAAAAAAAAATCACAACCAAAAGTCAAAACAAAGGAGGAGCAGGTGGAGATTTTTCCAAGCCGAGACCCTGAAGACGAGAACTGAGGAAGACGGACTCGACATTTACTGGTGTGAGGATGAAAAGAGATACTCAGGATGATGGATATTACACACCATCTCACAAGCTTTCCGTGCCTGAAGTGTCTAGCCTGTTGTTCATTCCACGCAAAACTGTGAGACTCAGGCACTCTTTCAGAGCCTTCTGGGACAATATGGGACAACATGTATAAAATATGGGATGATCATCAAAATGAACCCGATTAAACTCAAACAATGGACTTAATTTTTTTTATCATCTCCTTTTTTTAAAAAGATTTATTTATTCATGATAGATATAGAGAGAGAAAGAGAGAGACAGAGACACAGGAGGAGGGAGAAGCAGGCTTCATGCTGGGAGCCTGACGTGGGACTCGATCCCGGGACTCCAGGATCGTGCCCTGGGACAAAGGCAGGCACCAAACCGCTTAGCCACCCAGGGATCCCGATCATCTGCTTCCTAATCCCCATCTCCCTACAAAGGTGGTCAATGATTCATTATGTTATTATCTGTTTCTCACCCCAACATTTCTATCTACCTGTATCCATCCATTTGCTGATGACTGAAACCAGGCAGCCATATCTGTTTCTACATCTAACCCATGACCGTTCTAATTTAAAATATACTTTACATCCATCTTATTATTTTCTTCTCTATATTCAGCACCCAGGTCACATTTATATGTCCCATTGTCATCTCTCACTAGAACTAATATCATTGCATTCTGGCTAGCCTTCCCACTTGTAACTCAAGTCTTTTCGATTTTTTAAAGATGACTTTTACCTCTTTGAGAGAGACCATGAGAGAGAGTGCATGAGTCGGAGCGGGGAGAGGCAGAGGGAGAGGGAGAAGCAGATGCCCCACTGGGCAGGGATCCTGACCTGAGCCGAAAGGCAAAGGCTCAACCGACTGATCCCCCCCACACCAGGTGTCCCTAACTCTGTTCTTTTCTGAATCGTTCCCAAACCCACAACAGGTAGCCTAATAGTGAAAGCCCCAAACATCATTATGTTGTTACTTTGCTTATTAGTTCTCTTCAAAGTCTTCTCTTTGTACCTTGGATGAAATCAAAACCCTCTGAGCCAATAAATCCTGGTGTGATCTAGTCCATGCTGACTTTAGTCACATCTAATGCTGCTCTCCTATCTATCTATTCATTATGTTCCACCTTCCCTGACCATTTTTTCAATCTTTCTCAATCTTGGAGACTCCCATCAATATTTTTTTTACATTCTTCAACATCTCAATGGCTATTAAGATTTCCTATGTAGGAACTTAGCCTTAGCCTTACAACGTTCATCACATATGTTACTTCTTTAACGGGGTCTTCCCTGAACCTCTAATTTAAGAGCTAGTTCTCTCCATTATGATATTTTATGGTCATTGTCATTTTCTTTCATAGCACCTTTCCCACGTTTCTTGTAGGCACTTGTCAGTATGAATATTTCTAAAGTGACTGTCCTCTGAGTAGGCCGTGAGAAAGCTCCATGGGAACATGGGTCTTTTGCTTTCTACTGTATGGCAATGCCTGGTACAGGGACTACAATCATTGGCACTCAATATATCTGTCCAATGAGTGAGTGGAAATTCTGTATCTCATAGTTTATTTGTTCAATTATTCAATAAGCTATTATCTTGTGTAAAGCATGGTCTTCACCTCATTGGGTACAGCAGAGACAAAGAGATGCAAAAGTGCCTGCTCTGGTGAAGCTTCTAGAGTGGGAAACCAGTAATTAGCAACGAATACAAAACATCACATCGCATTTTAGAAAGAGACATGTAGCAAAGAAAAAATGGAGCAGGACAACGGAAATGAGGGGTGCCAGCGAGATGGGATTTACAGTTAGAATAAATGATCAATGTAGGCCTTCATGAACAGTTTACCTCTGGGAAAAGACTTGAAGCAAGTGAAGGCTCTCTAAGAGAAATTCAAGTCAAAGAATTTTCTAGGCAAGGGAATGAGCTAGAATGAGTCCAAGAGTGGGAACTTGTATGGGTTTCTGAGAAACAGTAAAGGAAGATGCAGAGTGGTCAGGAAGGCAGACATAGAGGTTGTGATAAAAGAGACAAGGAAGGGCAGACAGATCACGTAGGCCTTTTGACCACCATCCCCACTTTGGCTTTTACAGTGACTGAGCTGAATGAGCCTTCAAATGGTTTCAGAAGAGTTATAGGATCTTACTTTTGCTTTAAGTGGATCGAGATGGCTGCTCCATGTAGAATCTCACAGCGGGGCATGGGGAAAGGCAGGAAAACCCCACAAAAGGCTTCTGAAGAATTCAGGCAAGAGAAGATGGTCACTTGAATTAGTATCTAGCAGTGGAGATAATAGAAAACAGCTGGATTCTGGATCTATATTGAAGGTCAAGATAAAAGGTTTTTTTTTTTCTGATGCACTGGATGGGGGTTTGAAAGACAGCAAGGAATTAAAGACAACTCTGAGGTCTGGAGGCTGAGTAACTGGGAAGACAGCCTTGCAGTCAAGTCACAGGGGTGAAGAATACAGAGGAGTATGTGTGGTGAGATCATGTTTATTTGCAGAAACTGGAGGAGAGGTTACATGAGTAGTTGGATATACAATTCAGTGGGAGAATGACAAATGTGGGAGGTGTCCACCTACAAACAGCACGGAAGGCAGGACAGGAGATGATCTCACTCCAGACCCGGCCCCCACCCCGGAGTGACTATAAACAGAAAAGACCAATTGCCATGCACCACGCCTCGTGCAAAGCCTCGTGCCCTTGCGTTCGGGTCGCGCTCAGGTGGGCCTTACTCCTCAACTTACCAGGATTATGGGAAATATTTCAATCTGACACATATAATAAGCATGATGCATAAGTAGGTAGCCATTTAGGACAGATCTCTCATTGTCAGACTCTTAACTGTGAAATGAATAAATTAAATTTCTTCTATCAGGTAACATTTTTATTATCATGTATATTTTCTACTTGCTAAGAAAGAAAGCAATGTGCAAATATTTTGTGGTTTAAGTAAGTATCTACAGGAATAGCCATATGGTGTGATGATGGCTAGAGGGCCTCACAGATCCTACTTTCATGCAGTGCACATGCCTCCCAGGCACAACCGTACAATCTACATTAGAGAAAATATAGCATTTGAATAACAAGAGATCACTGCGATAAACTGGGCCCATAAGGCTTATTATAAACATCTTCTAAATATAAATTGCTCTTCGAATTCTATCCTGTAGGAGGAATAGAGTTTTTCATGCAAACCAAAGAACGTCATAAAGCCGACTGGCAGACACCTAAAACCCTTATCATAGGAACTTAGTTTTTAGTGATCTCTAAATTATTACCCAGAAATACAGTTTGGATCCTAATAACTAACTCATTCCAGAAACATTCACCACGAGCTTCATGTGGTTTCCGACACGCTCTGACGCAGGCGCTGATGACACAGAGATGGGCAAAACACATCAGGCGACTGCCCCCATCCACAGGGTTTGGTCTTCCTCCGCAGGTGGAAGAGACAATGACTGAATAAATCTGTAACATGTCACAAGGTGGCGAGCACCACGAAGAGCGGGCACGCAGGGCAGGGGATCCGGGGCGGGGTGGCTGTCGTGTAAGTCCTGCGCTCAGAGATTTCCAACTAGATTATACTGTATGAGACTGGTTGACGACTGTCTGCTATTCAAGCACACATAACAGAACAAAGGCCCCATGGAGTGAGGAAAGGTGACCCAGCTTGGAAAGGGCAATCGTGGAAACAGACACCAGGTCTTCTAAATTGCCCTCAGAGATCTTTTCCTGCTAATGCAGTAGAGAGGGGCAGCATTCCTGTTCTGCAGACTAGGAGTAGGAGAGAGAGAGAAAAAAAAGCTCATTAGCCTTAGGGACAACTGCTGATGACTGTCTAATGATCACAGTTTAATAAGTGGGATATATATATAGTAAGAGTACAGTTGTTACTTGAACAACATGTGTTTGCATTGTATGGGTCCACTTCTTTATACAGTACAGCACCATAGATGTCTTTACTCCCATGATTTTCTTTTTTTAAAGATTTAGTCATTTAAGAGAGAATGAGAAAGAGTGTGTACACGAGTTGGAGGGGCAGAGGGAGAGAATTCCAAGTAGACTCACTGCTGAGCATGAGTCCCGATGCAGGGCTTGATCCAGAGACCATGAGATCATGAGCTGAGCCAAATCCAAGAGTCAGGCACTTAACTGACGGCATCGCCCAGGAGCCCAATGGCTGCACCACCCAGGCGCCCCTCTTCCTTATGATTTTAATAACATTTTCTTTTCCCTAGCTCACTTCATTGTAAGATACATATTAATCTACTGGTTATATCATCGGTAAGGTTCCAATCAACAGTGGGCTACTAACTAACAGTCAAGTTTTGGCAGAATCAAAAATTATACGTGGATTTTCAGCTGTGCTGGGGGATGCTGTCGGGACCCCTAATCCCCACGTTGCGGGGAGGTCAGCTATATTCTAGTGAATTTGTAGTTCTTTACGGTATTACACTGTCCAATTTTGTCACTTCTACAAAAACCTGAAGCAGAGAATACAATGTTCATTGAAACCTGTTTCAGTAACTAAATTTGAGCTACTGTTGATGAAATTGAGTACTGTATATTTCCTGTTATGAGAGTATCTCATGCGCACGCATGCACACACACCATCCCTACAGAGCCTTGTGTGCCACTCGATGCCAGAGAAACTTCCCTGTTTTATCCACAAAGTTCACATTTCCAAAGCCAACCAACAGCACTGCACACATGGACTAGCGGTAATAGAAGTGAGGGATGTCTCGGTCCAGTTAGACCAGAGGAGTGGCAAACATTGTTGCCGCCAAAACCAACGGAAAACCCATTTACAAATATGACGGTCACAAATGACACTTCCCTACAAAACAAAAGTGGCACATCCTGCTGTCTTGTCCAAACTCTCTGTGGCCACAACCAATCGAGAGCTTCCAGCTTTCCTGCACTTGCTTGCTTCCCTTACGTTTGTCACCTCAGATACATGACTTTTCTTTTTTGCAGCTCAGGTTTTGATTTTTTGGTAACTTCTAAAACTTTCTAAGGTTTGGTTGTATTGATTTCTTCAAAGAATATTAAAACTTTCTAGCTAAGGATCTCCTACAAATGACTGTGTTGTCTTTACTTCAAATAATTAATAAACTTCCTTTGTACTTAAGAGTCATTAGGCACACACACACACACACACACAAGAGTCATTAGGCACCATGACAACCCACTGGTTAGTTCTCAACATTTTGCAATTCAGATCACTAGTCAGCTTTCTTCCTGGTCTTCAGACCTGCTTCAATACAACAGGGAAGTATAAAAACAACTTTCATCAGTGAAAAATCCCTAGGAGTTCAGGATTGTTGCACTCTAATGGATACATGGAAGCAAATGTGTATTTCTAGAAATCAATGAATTTATGACTATAAAATATACAGCACCTGTAAATTGAAGAGCTTCTTCCTCAAAAATATAGCCAATAAAAAAGACAGTGCATACATACAAAAAAGCCTTAAATAATAAGGGAGGAAAATAAGTAGAACATGTTAAAAAGCTGGCCAAATGAGAGAGGCATCCTGCCTCTCAGGATGGTTTCCTTATCTTTTACTGCATTTTATAAATGTCATAAAATAATGATGATTTTTTTATTGGAGTTCAGTTTGCCAACATATAGCATAACACCCAGCACTCATCCCATCAAGTGTCCCCCTCAATGTTCGTCACCCAGTCACCCCACACCCCCACCCTACCTCCTTTTCTTCCACCCCTTGTTCATTTTCCAGAGTGAGGAGTCTGTCATGTTCTGTCTCCCTTTCTGATATTTCCCACTCATTTTTTCTCCTTTCCCCTTTATTCCTTTTCACTATTTTTATATGCCCCAAAAGAATGAGACATTATAATGTTTGCCCTTCTCCGATTGACTTACTTCACTGAGCGTAATACCCTCCAGTTCCAAATGATGACTATTTTACAGGAGAAAAAAACACTTTTTTCTTTAAATTAAGAGGTATCACACTGGGAGAATCCTTTCAATGACTGGGAAAAAAATACGGTCACACAATACAGTTTGCGAACAGCAGACATATACAATGCCTGTTGTCAACTTTCTCCATCATTAACCCCATGACAAAACTCTTTTAAAAGTACAAGGGGAGGCTACAGAAGGAGTTGCTTCCACCTGTATTCCTGTTTGCAGTTTCTTCCTCATGTTTGTCAAGACAGAAAGAAGCATTTTTTTTTCTTTTCTTGCTTTTAAGTCTTTAGATTAAAAAAAAAAAAGGCAAACCTATAGGATTTTCCATTTTTGGTGACAGTCATGGAAATCTGGAGACTCATGAGTTCTACGACTAGGGTTTCTGAACTGAAATTAAGAATTCAAGGATTACAGTTAAAGTCTCAGAGCAAAAGATATGAGGCTGAGTATTTTTCAACGAAAGCCCAAAGAGAAAAACAGAGGCTGACGACAGAGAAGAGCTGTGACATAAACCACAGATGATGTCGGAATTGTGATTTCTGTTAAATCTTGCCATGTATGCATGGATGTATGTACAGATACACACACATAGATCTCCGACAGTTCTTGTTCCTCAACGGTTATGCTCAAGGTTTGGTGGGGGGGGGGAACCATCATTCTTTGTCTTGGGATATTTTGCTTACTTTTTGCTATGAATGGACATAGAAAATTAAGTATAAAGATAATTTACAGATTTCAATTATAAAAGAAAATATCAGCTTTTTAGTCCATAAAATCCAGACACCTACTGATAAAGCATCCTAGGAGAATCATCACTAGAAAAGTCCAATGGGACACACGGAAAAACTGCACGTTAACTACTTCCAAAGACAAAATTATTTTCACACTTTCTAGAGGTATTCAATATTTAATGTTGATGCCTGATGGAAAGGTCTTAAGTACTACAAACACTCAGACATTGTAGAAAAGGATGTAGTACTGCCACGTCTACCATCAATTCTATCTAAATAAGTGCTATTTTATGGTGTTAGTTATTACTGTATATAAAAGTATTGAAGACCAAGATTCTTTGGACATATTCTTACAGTTTCCCCAAATGTGTAAGATGGCAATAGGACTTTTTTGAGCATTTATTTTTTTCCCTCCTGATTCACTAGCACCTCTCAAAAATAAGCTCTAGAGAATCATGAAGTCCATTCAATAATTTCCTACTAAACACCCTAAATTACATATAAGACCACCATGATGATATAGATCTACTCAGATTGTCAAGGAATTATTTAACTTAGATTATGAGCAGCTACATTTACCAGTGCTTCCAGTCTGGGACCTCATTTCTAAGTGTGTGAGTTGGTTCTCCTGTTTCCATAATAACCAATTTAACAATCAGCTTGGCAGTCAACTACTTTAGAGGTAGTTTCATTAATGTTAGCCCTCTTCTCATTTATACATGAATCGACTGATACTGTGGGACTACTTATTTTTCTAATATACTTGTAAAAGGGCTCTGAATTCAAAGTAACAAACCTTCTGGAAGAATTAGCTCAGGCTCTTTTGTTTAAACTCAATCTTTTCCTTGTAGAACCTCAATGTATATTTTAGAATTTTCTTCCAATACTTTAGGACTCACTTAAAGTTCTAGTCCTAATATGACAATCTCCTTTTGTTGCTGCAAGGACCTAGAAATGCAACAAAGTTATGAGCTAGAAGTTTTTCAGTTTTTGAATGTCAGTAAAAACCAAAAAGAAAAGGAAACAATTAAGAAATTCAAGAAATTAAATTGGAATACAAAGTGGTCTTCATTTCACAGGACTCCCTCTATCGTTAATCCTCACGAGAATGAAGGAAGCTACTCCCTTACTGTATAATGAAAATCGTGATTTTTGTAATGCTTTTTCCAAATCAAAAAGCTCTCAAAACTAGTTCTTTCTCTCTCCTCTTTCCTGGTTTTGGGTAAAAGACTATTCTTAGTAGATGATCTGGTACATAATGAGCACTGCTGGTTGGCTGCACACACACGTACAACAACATGAACCCAACAAGTAGACAAACATCACTCTCCTTTCACGGCATTTGTCGTTTCTAATGGCTGAGTAATATTCCATTGTATCATAGACCACAGATTCTTGTTGTTGTTGTTGTTGTTTTCTCAACTTTATTGAGGTGGTGGGGGGAGTCAGGGAAGGAAGAGGTGTGGACTTGAAGGTTTTTGTTTTTTTAATGCAAAATAATTTATTTTGTGTTTGATACCAGATGAGACGATAAGGGTGATGGTGCTCATGCCCATACGCCGGCTCCAGGTGAAGTGCTCTAGGCTTCGGGCTCACTCTGCTACCTAAGAAGGTCTTTCTCAGCTTTAGCTCTACACAATGCTTGTGACTCAGCGCCTTGCAGGTTTGGGCATTATGGAAACTTTCACAGACTTGCTGAAGGGGATGGTGCCCTCGATGCTGGTTTCCACCTGGGGTGACACTTCGCCACCGTCAATCCAGGGGGATTTGGGAATGCGGGAATTGGAGTTGTAGGCCAGCAGCAGCCTCACATCCACCTGGCATGGTTCTGTCCAGGCAGTATGGGAGGGGTACACCTGAGTGATAAGCCGGTGGCGCCCTGGGCCAGGATTCTGCAAGTCTGCCGGCTTAGGATGAATCATCTGAGCCTGGCCATCTGGATAGAAGACCTGGACCTTCACAGCACTCTGAGGGTCCTGGACATTTTCCAGGGTCACATCGACATGCAGGGCCACAACCAATCCAGATGTAAACTGCAAGGGGTTGTCTGACTCACCTGCTGGCTCAATGATGCTGGCTGAAGTGTGTGGATCTGCTCTGGAAGGGGGAGGTGCAAGAAGGTACTCTGCCTCAGCATGGTCCGTAGAATTTTGACCACTTCCACAGGTTTGGATGTCATGAGTCGGGGCATAAGGTCAAGAAGTTTGTCCACAAAGCTGTCCTTTAGGTGGGGCAAATCCGCAATAAAACACCTCTGAAAAAAGTCCACTTCCTGTAAAAAGTTTTGACACATCCCAAATAAGGGGTCAACTCCTCGAGTAGTCCGTGCTGTTACTATAAGTTGCAAGGCTTTGGCCTGCAGCCTCAGGTGATGTATAATCACCACCTGTTTATTCTCCACACCACTGTACATGAACTCCATTTGGTAGGTCTCTTCCATGATCTGTTTTGCTGCTGTGGAGGCCAAGTCACTCTGCTTCAAATATAAAGGGGCAGCCACATTCCAGAGCTTTTCTTGCAAGGCCTTGAGGAGAAGAAGCTGACACCAAAGATAGGTAGCCGAGAACTCCTAGCAGCGACTCCTGCTAGTTCAGACTGAAGTTCTCCAAGTTTTTGAAGATCCTGGATGGTGAACTCCAGCAGCTTCTGGGTTCCCTGAGGGTTCCGGTGCTCTGAAGACTGTACACCCTTTCAGAGCTCTGCTGCAGGAACTGATGGGACGGGTCCTCATGGGGCGCAATACCGGGAGAAATGGCCGATGACACTAGTTTTCTACCTGGTAACCTTAAGGCAGGAACAAGATGAGAAAGACTGTCTCAGAGGTAGGCATAATGCCTGAAGGTATGATCTGAGAACAGTGCTGGCATTGTTGAACAGGTTTTAGCAGCATTAAAAATAAGAACCAAAACTGCAATGTAAGCTGGTTCATCCATGTCTGGTTCAGCTGTGTCAAAAAATGGATGGGTGCTCAGGAGCTCTGGCACCAAGGGAAGCACCAGGGTTGGATGCCGACTTCCCAGAAACTTCAAGCACTTCCATATAGAGTCCCTATCAGTAGGGTACTTGGTTAAATTTTTCAGCAGTTCCGCCAGTGCAAGATGAATCCCTTCTTTAGTCGAAACATTAGTACAGCATAAAAGTTCATGAAGAGCCTCTCGAATATCTCTGGATGAATCCTCTAACACAGCCAGGACAGTGTCAAGCTGATCCTCTCGGAGAGTGATATTATTAGAAATTTTTCTCATGCTGTGTATGGGCTGCAGATGTACTTCCTCAATTTCATCATTAAACATGTCAACCAGGAAATCAGGGCGGCACTTCTCTGCAAAAGAAGGTGAAGATTGGGCCAGCACGCAGAGAGCCTCCACAGCAGCAATGAGGACCTCATACATCTCATCTTCCAATCCCTGAACAAAGGCTCCACAAGCTCCTGACTCAATCAAGTTCACAGCTCCTGTATCTATTTCTTCTTTGGGAGCATCACCTCCTCACTTTCTGCCACTGGAAAACTCTCCTGACCTGTAAAGTTCCTTGGCATGTTCATGTGCAGTGCATTTTCTCCTGAGATCGGACATGAGCTTCTTGTCGAGTGTTTGCTCCAGGAAATGAGAACTGACTTGTTCCATTGAGCCCAACAGCTTTGCAGCCTGAACTCGAACCACCCAGGAGCCATCATTGACCATGGGGCAAATTTTTCCAAATGCATCACCAACTAAGCGAATTTCTTCATTAGAAGAAGGAATGGGGACAACGCTTTCAGGATAGAGCTGACTGACAACCCAGATAAGTTGGACTGCAGCACTGCGCCCTTGTTCATAGTCATCAGACAACAATTTACAGGCCTGATTATAAATTGCTTGGTGTAATTTCAGTCCTCTCTCATGAAGCTGCAACATGGCTTTTCTAGCTGCTGTTCTGACACGTGGGTCTTGGTCACTGAAGTAATCCCCTATCATCTTCTGGACATCTCTGACAGCTAGGCCTTCTCCATCTTTTGTGACACTTTTCTCCAAAGAGCCAAGATTGCCAAGTAATTGCAGGCACTTATTTCTTACACCATGAGACGTATCTGTGAGGTGCTTGCAGTCTACATCAACTAATCCCATCTGGATAGCTTGATTCTCTGGGAGTCTGGTGCCAGTTGCAAGCAAGCTGTCCAACAGTTGAGCAAGGACTTGATGAGACTTTTCATTCTGCAGGATGTTAATGGCATCATCCATAATGCAGTCTGGTGAAAATCCTGCAGTCTTTGATAATAAACCCAACAATGATGCAATTTTCAGTCTCACAGATGGATCATTCTCCATAATAATGTTCCAAGAGAATCCTAACTACTCCTTCCACACTTTCTGCTTCAACAGGCTTTCTGGCAAACTGGAGTAGATACTGCAAAGCATCCGCTGGGAAGGGAGCTTTACACAGATCTACGTGGAGTGCTGCAGATTTACTTGGTTTTGTCAATCGCAGTTTCTTGGTTGCAATTTCCTCCTGTTGTTGCTGGACCTCCTTAGTGAATTCGTCGTACACTCGTTTCTTTAGGTGAGCCGCCATGACTTCCCGCCAGACCACAGCTTCTTGATCCATCATCTTTCGATGGACACCGAGGTTCCTTCCACAGTTTGGCTATTGTGGACATTGCTGCTATAAACATTGGGGTGCAGCTGTCCCGGGTATTATGCTGAGTGAAAACAGTCAATCGGAAAAGGACAGACATTATATGGTCTCATTCATTTGGGAAATATAAAAATTAGTGAAAGGGAATAAAGGCAAAGGAGAGAAAATGAGTGAAAGTATCAGTGAGGGTGACAAAACAGGAGACACCTAACTCTGGGAAACAAACAAGGGGTAGTGGAAGGGGAAGTGGGTGGGGGTGGGTGACTGGGTGATGGGCAATGAGGGGGGCACTTGGCGGGATGAGCACTGGGTGTTGTGCTATATGTGGACAAATTGAACTCCAATAAAAAATTAAAAATTCTGGGGATCCCTGGGTGGCGCAGCGGTTTGGCGCCTGCCTTTGGCCCAGGGCGCGATCCTGGAGACCCGGGATCGAATCCCACATCGGGCTCCCGGTGCATGGAGCCTGCTTCTCCCTCTGCCTGTGTCTCTGCCTCTCTCTCTCTCTCTCTCTCTCTCTCTGTGACTATCATAAATAAATAAAAATTTTAAAAAAAAATTAAAAATTCAAAAAAAAAAGAAAATGGGCCCTTTATGTAAAATAAGCAAACATTTAACTGATGTATTCAGTAGGTCCAATAAATGGAAATGTATGACACTAAAAAAAAAAAAACACCAGGGAAATCTTCAGGGTTCTAAAGTATGTCATTGTTTTTCAAAAGATATCCGAGTGATATAAACAGGACCACAAGTACAGAAGTAAAAGCTGCTGAAGGCACAGATACGAACAATTTCACTACTATGTTAAATGCCGTAGATCATCATGAGAAAGATTTAAATGCATCAGTAAATAAGAATCTTTAAGTTTTGGACACAGTTTTTTTTTTTAACATAAGCAAATATGCAATAATGTATTTCAAATGTGAAAAAGTACCTATACCCATGGCCACCCTGGAGGAAGAGCATGCCAAGGGGCATGCTATCGGGATCCCCCACATGACAGAGCAGCCACCTGCCTCAGTGAAGCAACCGACTTCGGCCACTGAGCAACATCCTAAACGAAATCAAGAGCCCGCCAGAGCTACTACACTGGGGCAAGCTGAAACTTATGGGCCTGAGCAGTTTGAGCCGGGCATGGCAGTTGGTGCTGAGTGCATGGCCCGAGCCGAGATGCTAGCTGCTGAGGCCAAGTCAATTTACAAGGCAGTCACACCTCTGATTCACTGTCCCGACCTGGAGGAGCCACCTACACACTTGGCCACCCTGCAACAAGAGCTCCCCCAGGTGCCCACTATCAATGTCCCCGGCATGCCATGCCAAAGGAATCACCTGCCTCAGTGCAGCAACCAGCTTTGGCCCCTGAGCAACATCATGTCAGCAGCCCACCCCAGCTCTGAAGGTGGGGCCTGATGAAGCTTCTGGGCCTGAGGTGATCGAGCTGGGCAGGGCTGTCGGTGCTGAGTGCTTGGCCAGAGTAGAGATACCAGCTGCTGAGTTGAAGCCAATGCATGAGGTGGTCAAATCTCTGATTCACTCTCCCAAAAAGGAGGACCCACCTGCAATCTTGGCCACCCTCGCAGTAGATCATGTCCCAGCGCATGCTATCAGGGTCTGCCACATGCCGGAGCAGCCACTCGTCTCAGTGGAGCAAATAGTGTCCACCCCTGTGCAATATCCTGAACCACCTCAACAACTGGCCCCAGCTCCTACCTTGGGGCCTGCTAAAGCTTCAGGGCCAGAGGTGATTGAGCTGGTCATGGCTCGAGCCGAGAAGCCAGCTGCTCAGACCAAACCAATGCATGTGGTGGTAACACCTCTGACTCACTGTTCCGACATGCAAGAGCTACCTGTACCCGTGGCCACCCTGGAGGAAGAGCACGCCCAGGTGCATGCTATTGGGTTCCCGCACATGCCGGAGCCGCCACCTGCCTCAGTGGAGCAAATGACTTTTGCCACTGAGCAACATCCTGAACCAAATCAAGAGCCTGCCAAAGAGACTACAGTGAGGCCAGCTGAAGCTTCTGGAGATGGAATACTTCCAAACTCGTTCTATGAGGCCAGCATCACCTTAAGTCCAAAAGCAGACAAAGACCCCACCCGACCAAAAAGGAGAGTTATAGACCAATGTCTCCGATGAACACGGATGCAAACGTTCTCAACAATATACGAGCCAATAGGATCCAACGGTACATTGAGAAGTTACTCACCGTGACCAGGTAGCATTTATCCCCGGGATGCAAGGCTGGTTCAACACTTGTCAAACACTCCATGTGACTGATCAGATCTGCAAGAGAAAAAACGAGAACCAGATGATCCTCTCAATAGATGCAGAGAAAGCATTTGACAAAATACGGCATCCATTCCTGATCCAAACGCTTCAGAGTATAGGGATAGAGAGAACATTCCTCAGCATCTTCAAAGCCATCTATGAAAAGCCCGCGGCAAATTATCATTCCCAAGGGGGAAACGCTGGGAGCCTTTCCCCGAAGAAGATCAGGAACGAGACAGGGATGTCCACTCTCATCACTGCAATTCAACATAACACTAGACGTCATAGCCTCAGCAATCAGGCAACAAAAAGAAATAAAAGGCATTCAAATCGGCCTAGAAGAAGTCAAACTCTCCCTGTTCACAGATGACATGATACCATACACCTGGAAAACCCAAAAGACTCGACCCCAAGACTGCTAGAACTCATACAGCAAATTCGGCAGTGTGGCAGGGTACGAAATCAATGCCCAGAAACCAGTGGCCTTTCTAGACGCTAACGATGAGACTGAAGAAAGAGAAATTAAGGAGTCAACCCCATTTGGGATGGCACCCGAAAGCATGCGCTACCTAGGAATAAACCTAACCAAAGAGGTCAAGGATCTCTATCCGAAAAATGACAGAACACGTCTGAAAGAGACTGAGGAAGACACAAAGAGATGGCAAACTATTCCATGCTCATGGATCCGAAGAATGAATATTCGGAAAACGTCAACGTGACTCAGGGCAATTTACACAATGCAATCCCTATCAAAATACCATGGACTCTCTTCAGAGAGCTGGAACAGATCATCTGAAGATTTGTGTGGAATCAGAAAGGACCCCGAATGGCCACAGGAAGAGTAGCCAAGAAAACCACAGCGGGGGGCAGTACAATGCCGGATTTCAGGTTGCACTGCAAAGCTGTGCTCACCAAGACAGTGTGGTACAGGCACAAAAACAGACACATCCATCAATGGAACAGAAGAGGAATCCAGAAGTGGACCCTCCACTCAGTGGTCAAGACCACATATTCGACCAAGCAGGAGAGACCATCCACTGGAAAAAAAGACAAGTCTCTTCCATAAATGCCACTGGGAATGCTGGACAGCCACATGCAGAGGAGTGAACCTGGACCACTGTCTCACACCAGACACAAAGATAAACTCAAAATGGATGAAAGATGTAAATGTGAGATGAGATTCCATCAAAACCCTAGGGGAGAACACAGGCAACACCCTTCCCGAACTTGGCCACAGCAACTTCATGCAAGATACACCCACAAAGGCCAGAGAAACAAAAGCAAAGATGAACTATTGGGACTTCATCGGGATGAGAAGCTTCCGCACAGCCAAAGAGACACTCAACAAAACCAACAGACAACCTCCAGAATGGGAGAAGCTACGTGCAAATGACCCGTCAAATAAAGGGCCAGCATCCACGATCTCTAAAGAACCCATTCAACTCAACAGCAGAGAAACCAACCATCCAATCCGGAAATGGGCAAAAGACACGAACCGAAATGGCACAGAGCAAGACGTCGACGTGGCCGACAAGCCCATGAGAAAATGCGCCGCATCACTGTTATTTCCATCAGGGAAACACACGTCAAAAGCACAACGAAATCCCACCTTACACCGGTGAGAATGGGGAACATTGGCCAGACAGGAAACCACAAATACTGGACAGGATGTGCAGAAAGGGGAACGATTTCAAAATTCAACAATTTCAGAGGTAGCCATATTCACCTGAAAGGGACCAAGGGGGAGGGGGGCATGCTGCCGGCCAGGCTGGGGAGCTTAGGGAGGGACCTGAGAGCGGGGAGGGGGTGGGGGGAGGAGGAACAGCCAAGGGCCTTGGGGGGCCTGGGGGGGCCCAGCAGCCCAGGCCCTCAAGCCACCGCCCCAAGGCCCTGCCCTGACATCGCAAGGTGCCTGCATCCTAACCCCTCTGAGCAGCCGCGGATGGGTTCGGCGGCACCTCCCCGAGCCCCGGTGGAGGGGCCCCACACCCTCCCTGAGCCGCTCCTGTGAGACCTGACCTGACACGTAGGAGGCCCCGCCGCCGCCCCCCTCCGAGAACAGGTGCCACCACTCCTCCCCCGCGCAGCCCTCTGCCCGGCACCCTGGCGGCCCAAAGGGTGTCCGCCGGGCTCGCCACGGGGGCGCCTCCATGCGGCCCCCAAGACTCACTGTCCCCCTCCGGTCCCTCCCAGGCACCCGCCGCGCCACCAGCGAGGGCCAGATGCCTCTCGCACAGCCACCCCGGGGCCCGTCACGCCTCCCGGGGCCCACGCTGACCTGCGCGCCGGGGGCCGAGGCCTGCAGAGCCGCTGCCGCGAGCCCGGAGCGCGGGGAACCGCGGGGAACCGCGGGGAACCGCGGGGAACCGCGGGCCTGGACTGGGGGCGCGGCCGCGCAACCTCCTGCCGTGCCCAGGTCGCCGCATCTGCGCACAGCTCCTCCTGCGGCCACGCCCCGGCCCCCTTCAGGTCACGCTCGGGCTCAGGCGCCTGGGCAAGCTCCCGCCCCGCCCCCGCCACGCCCCCCGCAGACCTGCCACACAGAGGCCCGCCCTCCGCGGAGCCTACAGGGGACCCGAGACCGCCTCTGCCTCCCCCCGCTAGTCTAGTCGGGGCGCCGGGGCCGAGGCCTTGCGCCCCGGCTCAGTCCCGAGGGACACCTGCTCACGGAGGCACGGAGCCTCTCTCTGGCTCTGTGTCTCCATCCCTGTCCCTCCGTCCCGGTCTCTGTCTCTCCCTCACTGTCTCCCTCGCTCTCCCTCCCGGTCTGGCCCTGTCTCCCTCCCAGTCTCTCTGCCTCTGCCCCCACCCCCATCTCTCTCTCTCTCCCTCGCCCTCCCAGTCTCTGTGTCCCTCCCAGTCTTTCTTCTCTTACTGCCTATCATGGCCTGTCCCTCGCTGTCTCTCTCTCCCTGTCTCTGTGCCTACCTTCTTGTCTCTCGGACTCTCACTTGTCTCCCTCCCTGTCTCATTCTCTCCATCCTGTCTCTGTCTCGCTGTCTCCTCCCTCCCTGTCTCTGACTCTCCCCTCCTGTCTCTCCGTCTCCCTCCCTGCACCTTGGTCTCTCCCCTCTGTCTCATCTCTCCCTCTCTGTCTCTTGGTCTGTCTGTCCCTCCCTGTCTCTGGATCCTTCCTTCCCTGTCCTGTGTCTCTCCCCCATCTCGATCTCTCACCCCCGTCGTCTCAGTCACTCCTCCCTGTCTCCATCTCCCATCTCTCTCTCCCTCCCTGTCTCTCGGTCTCCCCCTCGCTTTCTCTCCGTCTCCCTGCCCACCTATATCTATCTCTCCCTCCCTGTCTCTGTCCATCCCTCCACTTCTGTCTCTCCTTCCCTGCCTCGGTCTCTCCATCCCTGTCTCTCGCCACCCGTCTCCATCTGTCCCTCCCTGTCTGTGTGTCTCCATCCCTGTCTCTCTCATCCTGTCTCTCGGCCTCTCCCTCACTGTATCTCGGTCTCCCTCCATGGCTCTGGCTCTCACTCCCTGTCTCTCTGTCTCCCCCTGCCTGTCTCTCGGTCTGTCCCTCCCGGTCTCTCGGTCTCTCCCTCCCTGTCTCTGGGTCTGTCCCTCCCTGTCTCTCGGTCTCCCTCCCTCTCTGTCTCTACCACGGTGTCTAGATCTCACCCTCCTTCTCTCTGTGTCTCGGTCTCTCCCTCCCAGGCTCTCGGTGTCTCCCTACCTGTTTCCCTGCCTCTCCCTGCCTGTCTTTCTGTATCTCCCTCGCTGTCTCTGTCTCTCCATCCCTGTCTCTCTGACTCTCCTTCCCTGTGTCTGTGTCTGTCTCTCCCCGCTGCCCCATCTCAGTCTGTCCCCGCCCTGCCCCCCACCCCGTCTCCTCTCCCGCCCTCTCTCTGACTCTCGCTCCCTGTCTCGCCGACTCTCCCTTCCTGTGTCTCTGTCTCTCTTCGCGTCTCTGTCTCTCTGCCAGTCTCTGTGTGTCTCCCTTCGTGTCTCCCAGTCTCTCACTCCGTCTCGTTCTCTACATCCTGTCTCTGTGTTCCCCTCTCTGTGTCTCAGTCTCCCTCCCTTTCTCTCTGACTCTTCCTCCCTGTCTCTCAGTGTATCCCTCCCGGGCTCTCGGTGTCTCTCTGTCTCTGTCTCTCCCTCCCTGTCTCTCTGACTCTCCTTCCATGTCTGGCTCTCTCCCTCCCTTCCTCATTCTTCCTCCTTGTCTCGGTCTCTCCCTCACCATCTCGCTGTCTCTCCCTCCCCATCCCTATCTCTCCCTCCCTGTCTGTGTCCCCCTCCCTGTGTCTGTCCATCCCTCCAGTTCTGTCTCTCCTTCCCTCTCCACGTTAATGAAACAAAGGATGAGAACCGTAGGATTCTCTCAATAGATGCAGAAAAAGCATTTGACCAAATAGACCATCCTTTCATGATGAAAACCTTCTGCTGGGTACGCATACTGGGAAAAAAACCTCAATTATCATAAAACCCATGTACAAACGACCCAGAGAGGGAACGTGCTCTTCATTGGGAAAAACCTGGAGCTTTTCCCTTAAGGTCAGGAACACGACAGGGTGTCCACCCTCAACACTCTCGTTCGGCAGAATAGTAGTGGTCCTCGCTTTCCCAGCGACATTCCGAAACAGAAAAAAAAGGGATCCGGATCGGCAAAGAAGTCAAACTCTCACTCTTCACAGAGGACATGACACTCTATGTGGGAAACCTCACACAATCACTAGACTAGATCGTACGTAAGGGATCTATCCAACAAGACGACCTAACTAACGATCGTGGGTATCTATGCCCTGAATGTGGGAGTTGCCACGGATATCAATCAATCGCTAAGCAAAGTTAAGACATACTTAGATAATAATACCCTTTTACTTGGAGACTCGAATACGGCGCTTTCTGCAATTGACAGATCTTCCAGGCACAGCATCTCCAAAGAAACAAGAGCACTAAAGGATACAGTGGACCAGGTGGATCTCACAGATATTTACAGAACTTTACATCCAAATGCAACTGAATTCACATTCTTCTCAATTGCACGTGGAACTTTGTCCAGAAGAGACCACATACTGGGTCACAAATCAGGTCATAATCGATACCAAAACTTTGGGATCGTCCCCTGCATATTTTCAGCCCATAATGCTCTGAAACTAGAGCTCAACCACAAGAAGTTTGCAAGGATTTCAAACACGTGCAGGTTAAGGACCATCCTGCTAAAAGGTGAAAGGGTCAACCAGGACATCAGAGAAGAATTAAGAAAATTCACGGAAACCAATGAGAACGAAGATACAACCAACCGTTCAGAATCTCTGGGATACAGCAAAAGCGGTCCCAAATAGGGGAAAGACATCGCAATACAAGCATCGATCCAAACACTGGAAAGAACTCAAATACAAAAACTAACCTGGCACCTAAAGGAGCTGGAGAAGGACCAGCAAATGAAACCTTCACCCAGCAGAAGACGACGGTTAATAAAACTTCGAGCAGAACTCAATGAAATAGAGAGCAGAAGAACTGAGGAAACACATCCACAAAACCAGGTGGTGGACCTCTGAAAGAACCAATAAGAGAGAGAAAAACCAGGAAGCCAGCCTTATTAAAAGAAGAGAGAAAAGACTCCAATTAACAAAAACATGAATGAGAAAGGAGAGATCACCACCACCACGTAGGAAATACAAGCGATCTGAAAAACTCATCCTGAGCAGCTATACGCCAATAAATTGGGCAATCGAGAAGAAACGAACGCATTTCCGGAAAACCACAAACTACCAAAAACGGAACAGGAAGACACAGAAAACCCCAACAGGTCAATATCCAGGGAGGAAATTAAAGCAGTCATCATCAAAGACCTCCCAGGACACAAAAGTCTAGGGCCGGGTGGCTTCCTGAAACACTGTGGAACACGTCGGAAAGAAACTGAGGAAGACACAAAGAGATGGAAAAGGGTTCCACGCTCCTGGGTTGGAAGAATTGATATTGGGGAAAATGTCAACGTGACCCAGGGCAATATACACAACTAATGCAATCCCTGTCAGAAATAGCACGGACTCTCTTCAGAGAGCTGGAGCAAGTCCTCTGAAGGCTGGTGTGGAATGCGAAAAGACCCCGAACGGCCACGGGAAGAGTCGCCAAGAAAACCACTGCGGGGGCAGCACAATGCCGGATTTCACGTTGTGCCACGAAGCTGTGACGGGCAAGACAGTGGGATACTGGCACAAAAACAGACACGCCGATCAATGGAACAGAAGAGAGCATCCAGAGGTGGACCCTCAACTCTATGGGCAACTAATATTCAGCCAGGCAGGAAAGACCATGCACGGGGAAAAAGAAAAGACAGTCTCTTCAATAAATGCTGCTGGGAACACTGGACAGCCACACGCAGAAGAATGAAACTGGACCATTCCTCTCACACCATACACAAGGATAAATTCAAAATGGATGAAGGATCTCAATTTTGCAAGACAAGAGTCCATCAAAATCCTAGGGCAGGACAAAGGCAACAACACCCTTCTTGAACTGGGCCACAGCAACTTCGTAGAAATGACATCAGCCACGAAGGCCAGAGAAACAAGAGCGAAGAACAGGATTGCTGGGACTTCACCACGTTGAGCAGGTTCCACACAGCAAAAGAAACACTCGACAAAACTCAAAGCCAACCCACAGAGTGGGAGAAGACATGTGCAAATGACCCTGTCAGGTAAAGGGCCAGTATCCAAGATCTCTGAAGAACTTCTGCAACTCCACAGCAAAGAGACCAACGATCCAATCCGGAAGACGGGCAAGAGACATGAATGGAAATGTCACAGAGGAAGACTAGGCATGGCCGACAAGCACGTGAGACAATGCTCCGCATCACTGGCCGTCAGGGAGATATGGGTCAAAAGCACCACGAGATCCCACCTGACACACCAGCGACTGCGGTGAACGTTAACAAGATAGGAAACAGCGAAGGTCGGCGAGGATGTGGCGAAAAGGGAACCCTCTTGCACTGCCGGTGGGAATGTGACCTGATGCAGCCACGCCTGGAAAACCGTGTGCAGGTGCCTCAGAGAGGTAACAACGGATCTGCCCTGCGATCCAGCATGGGGGTGCACTGGTGGAGATGTACCCCAAAGATACAGATGCGGGGAAACACCGGGACACGTGCACCCTGAGGTTTCGAGTTGCAATGCCCACGATAGCCACACTGCGGAAGGAGCCTCGGTGCCCATCGAAAGATGAATGGATAAGGAGGGCGAGTGGTCTCTGTACACGATGGAAGATTACTCAGCCATCAGAAACGACAAACACCCACCATTTGCTTCGATGTGGATGGAACCAGAGGGTATTATGGCTGAGTCAAAGAAAAAGAAGGCAGTCGGCGAAGGACAAACATTCTATGGTCTCGTTCTTTTGGGGAGTATGAAAAAAATAGTGAAAGGGAACAGAGGAGAAAGAAGAAAAAAATGAGTGGGAGATGGCAGAAAAGGAGACAGAACAGGAGAGACTCCTAACCCTGGGAAATGAACAAGGGGTGGAAGAAAGGGAGGAACGCGGGGGGCGGGGTTGACTGGGTGACGGGCACAGAGGGGGGCACTTGATGCGATGAACACTGGGGGAGTTACACTCGATGTTGGCAACATGACCTCCAATAAGAAAGAAACCTATAAACAAACACACAAACCTCCCAAGACACAAAAGTCCAGGGCCAGATGGCTTCCCAGGGGAATTCTATCCAGCGCTTCAAGAAGAAAGACTACCTATGCTACTAAAGCTGCTCCGAAAGATAGAAAGAGATGGAATACTTCCAAGCTCGTTCTTGGAGGCCAGCATCACCTTAACTCCAAAACCCAAGACCCCAAAAGGGGACAATGCTGGACCGATGTCCCTGATTAAGGCGGACGCACACCTTCTCCACAAGATATGAGCCAACAGGATCCGACGGGACATGATTAAGAAGTTACTCACCACGACCCAGTGGGGTTAATCGCCAGGGTGCAAGGCTGCTTCAGCACTCGGAGAACACTCGATGGGCTTCATCAGATCTGCAAGAGAGAAAACAAGAACCAGATGATCCTCTCAAGAGACGCAGAGGAAGCATTTGACAAAATACGGCATCCATGGCAGATCCAAACCCTTCAGAGTACAGGGATAGAGGGAACGTCCCTCAGCATCTTCAAATCCATCTACGAAAAGCCCGTGGCAAATTATCATCCACAATGTGGAAACACTGGGAGCCTTTCTTCGAACATCAGGAACGAGAGACAGGGATGTCCACCCTCACCACGTCTTCTCAACATACTACTAGACATCTCGGCCTCAGCAATCAAGCGACAGAAAAAATAAAAGGCATTCACATTGGCAAAGAAGTAGTCAAACTTGCCCTCTTCACCGATGGCATGCATGGTACTGTACCCGGAAAACCCAAAAGACTCCACCCCAAGATCGTAGAACTCATACAGCAAATTCGGCAGCGTGGCAGGATCCTAAATCTATGCCAAGAAATCAGTCACCTCTCTATACGCCAACGATGACTCTGAAGAAAGAGAAATTAAGGAGTCGGTTCCAGTGACAACTGCACCCAAAAGCATGAGATACCCAGGAATACACCTAACCAAAGAGGTAAAGGATCTCTACCCGAAAAACCACGGAACACATCTGAAAGAAATTGAGGAGGACACTAAGAGATGGAAAACTATCCCATGCTCCTGGATTGGAAGAATTCATATATTGGGAAAATGTCAACGTGACTGACCCAGGGCAATTTACACATTGATTGCAATCCCTATCATCAAAAATACCAAAGGCTCCCTTCAGAGAGTCGCCACAAATCATCTGAAGATTAGTGTGGAATCAGACAAGACCCCGAATGCCCAGGGCAATATTAGAAAAGAAAACCACAGCTGGCGGCATCACAACGCCGGACTTCAGGTTGTGCTACAAAGCTGTGCTCATCAAGACAGTGTGCTACTAGCAGAAAAACAGACACACGGATCAATGGGACAGAAGAGAGAAATCCAGAAGTGGACCCTCAACTCTACGGTCAGGACCATATATTCGACCAAGCAGGAGAGACCATCCACTGGAAAAAAGACAGCCTCCTCACTAAAGGCTGCTGGGAACGTTGGACAGCCACATGCAAAAGAATGAAACTGGACCATTCTCTCACACCATACACAGAGATAAAACTCAAAATGGATGAAAGATGTAAATGTGAGATGAGATTCCATCAAAACCCTAGGGGAGAACACCGGCAACGTCCTTCCCGAACTTGGCCACAGTAACTTCTTGCAAGATACACCCGTGAAGGCCAGAAAACAAAAGCAAAGATGAACTATTGGGACTTCATCGGGATGAGAAGCTTCCGCACAGCCAAAGAGACACTCAACAAAACCAACAGACAACCTCCAGAATGGGAGAAGCTACGTGCAAATGACCCGTCAGATAAAGGGCCAGCATCCACGATCTCTAAAGAACCCATTCAACTCAACAGCAGAGAAACCAACCATCCAATCCGGAAATGGGCAAAAGACACGAACCGAAATGGCACAGAGCAAGACGTCGACGTGGCCGACAAGCCCATGAGAAAATGCGCCGCATCACTGTTATTTCCATCAGGGAAACACACGTCAAAAGCACAACGAAATCCCACCTTACACCGGTGAGAATGGGGAACATTGGCCAGACAGGAAACCACAAATACTGGACAGGATGTGCAGAAAGGGGAACGATTTCAAAATTCAACAATTTCAGAGGTAGCCATATTCACCTGAAAGGGACCAAGGGGGAGGGGGGCATGCTGCCGGCCAGGCTGGGGAGCTTAGGGAGGGACCTGAGAGCGGGGAGGGGGTGGGGGGAGGAGGAACAGCCAAGGGCCTTGGGGGGCCTGGGGGGGCCCAGCAGCCCAGGCCCTCAAGCCACCGCCCCAAGGCCCTGCCCTGACTTCGCAAGGTGCCTGCATCCTAACCCCTCTGAGCAGCCGCGGATGGGTTCGGCGGCACCTCCCCGAGCCCCGGTGGAGGGGCCCCACACCCTCCCTGAGCCGCTCCTGTGAGACCTGACCTGACACGTAGGAGGCCCCGCCGCCGCCCCCCTCCGAGAACAGGTGCCACCACTCCTCCCCCGCGCAGCCCTCTGCCCGGCACCCTGGCGGCCCAAAGGGTGTCCGCCGGGCTCGCCACGGGGGCGCCTCCATGCGGCCCCCAAGACTCACTGTCCCCCTCCGGTCCCTCCCAGGCACCCGCCGCGCCACCAGCGAGGGCCAGATGCCTCTCGCACAGCCACCCCGGGGCCCGTCACGCCTCCCGGGGCCCACGCTGACCTGCGCGCCGGGGGCCGAGGCCTGCAGAGCCGCTGCCGCGAGCCCGGAGCGCGGGGAACCGCGGGGAACCGCGGGGAACCGCGGGCCTGGACTGGGGGCGCGGCCGCGCAACCTCCTGCCGTGCCCAGGTCGCCGCATCTGCGCACAGCTCCTCCTGCGGCCACGCCCCGGCCCCCTTCAGGTCACGCTCGGGCTCAGGCGCCTGGGCAAGCTCCCGCCCCGCCCCCGCCACGCCCCCCGCAGACCTGCCACACAGAGGCCCGCCCTCCGCGGAGCCTACAGGGGACCCGAGACCGCCTCTGCCTCCCCCCGCTAGTCTAGTCGGGGCGCCGGGGCCGAGGCCTTGCGCCCCGGCTCAGTCCCGAGGGACACCTGCTCACGGAGGCACGGAGCCTCTCTCTGGCTCTGTGTCTCCATCCCTGTCCCTCCGTCCCGGTCTCTGTCTCTCCCTCACTGTCTCCCTCGCTCTCCCTCCCGGTCTGGCCCTGTCTCCCTCCCAGTCTCTCTGCCTCTGCCCCCACCCCCATCTCTCTCTCTCTCCCTCGCCCTCCCAGTCTCTGTGTCCCTCCCAGTCTTTCTTCTCTTACTGCCTATCATGGCCTGTCCCTCGCTGTCTCTCTCTCCCTGTCTCTGTGCCTACCTTCTTGGCTCTCGGACTCTCACTTGTCTCCCTCCCTGTCTCATTCTCTCCATCCTGTCTCTGTCTCGCTGTCTCCTCCCTCCCTGTCTCTGACTCTCCCCTCCTGTCTCTCGGTCTCCCTCCCTGCACCTTGGTCTCTCCCCTCTGTCTCATCTCTCCCTCTCGGTCTCTTGGTCTGTCTGTCCCTCCCTGTCTCTGGATCCTTCCTTCCCTGTCCTGTGTCTCTCCCCCATCTCGATCTCTCACCCCCGTCGTCTCAGTCACTCCTCCCTGTCTCCATCTCTCTCTCCCTCCCTGTCTCTCGGTCTCCCCCTCGCTTTCTCTCCGTCTCCCTGCCCACCTCTATCTATCTCTCCCTCCCTGTCTCTGTCCATCCCTCCACTTCTGTCTCTCCTTCCCTGCCTCGGTCTCTCCATCCCTGTCTCTCGCCACCCGTCTCCATCTGTCCCTCCCTGTCTGTGTGTCTCCATCCCTGTCTCTCTCTCATCCTGTCTCTCGGCCTCTCCCTCACTGTATCTCGGTCTCCCTCCATGGCTCTGGCTCTCACTCCCTGTCTCTCTGTCTCCCCCCGCCTGTCTCTCGGTCTGTCCCTCCCGGTCTCTCGGTCTCTCCCTCCCTGTCTCTGGGTCTGTCCCTCCCTGTCTCTCGGTCTCCCTCCCTCTCTGTCTCTCCCACGGTGTCTAGATCTCACCCTCCTTCTCTCTGTGTCTCGGTCTCTCCCTCCCAGGCTCTCGGTGTCTCCCTACCTGTTTCCCTGCCTCTCCCTGCCTGTCTTTCTGTATCTCCCTCGCTGTCTCTGTCTCTCCATCCCTGTCTCTCTGACTCTCCTTCCCTGTGTCTGTGTCTGTCTCTCCCCGCTGCCCCATCTCAGTCTGTCCCCGCCCTGCCCCCCACCCCGTCTCCTCTCCCGCCCTCTCTCTGACTCTCGCTCCCTGTCTCGCCGACTCTCCCTTCCTGTGTCTCTGTCTCTCTTTGCGTCTCTGTCTCTCTGCCAGTCTCTGTGTGTCTCCCTTCGTGTCTCCCAGTCTCTCACTCCGTCTCGTTCTCTCCATCCTGTCTCTGTGCTCCCCTCTCTGTGTCTCAGTCTCCCTCCCTTTCTCTCTGACTCTTCCTCCCTGTCTCTCAGAGTATCCCTCCCGGGCTCTCGGTGTCTCTCTGTCTCTGTCTCTCCCTCCCTGTCTCTCTGACTCTCCTTCCATGTCTGGCTCTCTCCCTCCCTTCCTCATTCTTCCTCCTTGTCTCGGTCTCTCCCTCACCATCTCGCTGTCTCTCCCTCCCCATCCCTATCTCTCCCTCCCTGTCTGTGTCCCCCTCCCTGTGTCTGTCCATCCCTCCAGTTCTGTCTCTCCTTCCCTCTCCACGTTAATGAAACAAAGGATGAGAACCGTAGGATTCTCTCAATAGATGCAGAAAAAGCATTTGACCAAATAGACCATCCTTTCATGATGGAAACCTTCTGCTGGGTACGCATACTGGGAAAAAAACCTCAATTATCATAAAACCCATGTACAAACGACCCAGAGAGGGAACGTGCTCTTCATTGGGAAAAACCTGGAGCTTTTCCCTTAAGGTCAGGAACACGACAGGGTGTCCACCCTCAACACTCTCGTTCGGCAGAATAGTAGTGGTCCTCGCTTTCCCAGCGACATTCCGAAACAGAAAAAAAAGGCATCCGGATCGGCAAAGAAGTCAAACTCTCACTCTTCACAGAGGACATGACACTCTATGTGGGAAACCTCACACAATCACTAGACTAGATCGTACGTAAGGGATCTATCCAACAAGACGACCTAACTAACGATCGTGGGTATCTATGCCCTGAATGTGGGAGTTGCCACGGATATCAATCAATCGCTAAGCAAAGTTAAGACATACTTAGATAATAATACCCTTTTACTTGGAGACTCGAATGCGGCGCTTTCTGCAATTGACAAGTCTTCCAGGCACAGCATCTCCAAAGAAACAAGAGCACTAAAGGATACAGTGGACCAGGTGGATCTCACAGATATTTACAGAACTTTACATGCAAATGCAACTGAATTCACATTCTTCTCAATTGCACGTGGAACTTTGTCCAGAAGAGACCACATACTGGGTCACAAATCAGGTCATAATCGATACCAAAACTTTGGGATCGTCCCCTGCATATTTTCAGCCCATAATGCTCTGAAACTAGAGCTCAACCACAAGAAGTTTGCAAGGATTTCAAACACGTGCAGGTTAAGGACCATCCTGCTAAAAGGTGAAAGGGTCAACCAGGACATCAGAGAAGAATTAAGAAAATTCACGGAAACCAATGAGAACGAAGATACAACCAACCGTTCAGAATCTCTGGGATACAGCAAAAGCGGTCCCAAATAGGGGAAAGACATCGCAATACAAGCATCGATCCAAACACTGGAAAGAACTCAAATACGAAAACTAACCTGGCACCTAAAGGAGCTGGAGAAGGACCAGCAAATGAAACCTTCACCCAGCAGAAGACGACGGTTAATAAAAATTCGAGCAGAACTCAATGAAATAGAGAGCAGAAGAACTGAGGAAACACATCCACAAAACCAGGTGGTGGACCTCTGAAAGAACCAATAAGAGAGAGAAAAACCAGGAAGCCAGCCTTATTAAAAGAAGAGAGAAAAGACTCCAATTAACAAAAACATGAATGAGAAAGGAGAGATCACCACCACCACGTAGGAAATACAAGCGATCTGAAAAACTCATCCTGAGCAGCTATACGCCAATAAATTGGGCAATCGAGAAGAAACGAACGCATTTCCGGAAAACCACAAACTACCAAAAACGGAACAGGAAGACACAGAAAACCCCAACAGGTCAATATCCAGGGAGGAAATTAAAGCAGTCATCATCAAAGACCTCCCAGGACACAAAAGTCTAGGGCCGGGTGGCTTCCTGAAACACTGTGGAACACGTCGGAAAGAAACTGAGGAAGACACAAAGAGATGGAAAAGGGTTCCACGCTCCTGGGTTGGAAGAATTGATATTGGGGAAAATGTCAACGTGACCCAGGGCAATATACACAACTAATGCAATCCCTGTCAGAAATAGCACGGACTCTCTTCAGAGAGCTGGAGCAAGTCCTCTGAAGGCTGGTGTGGAATGCGAAAAGACCCCGAACGGCCACGGGAAGAGTCGCCAAGAAAACCACTGCGGGGGCAGCACAATGCCGGATTTCACGTTGTGCCACGAAGCTGTGACGGGCAAGACAGTGGGATACTGGCACAAAAACAGACACGCCGATCAATGGAACAGAAGAGAGCATCCAGAGGTGGACCCTCAACTCTATGGGCAACTAATATTCAGCCAGGCAGGAAAGACCATGCACGGGGAAAAAGAAAAGACAGTCTCTTCAATAAATGCTGCTGGGAACACTGGACAGCCACACGCAGAAGAATGAAACTGGACCATTCCTCTCACACCATACACAAGGATAAATTCAAAATGGATGAAGGATCTCAATTTTGCAAGACAAGAGTCCATCAAAATCCTAGGGCAGGACAAAGGCAACAACACCCTTCTTGAACTGGGCCACAGCAACTTCGTAGAAATGACATCAGCCACGAAGGCCAGAGAAACAAGAGCGAAGAACAGGATTGCTGGGACTTCACCACGTTGAGCAGGTTCCACACAGCAAAAGAAACACTCGACAAAACTCAAAGCCAACCCACAGAGTGGGAGAAGACATGTGCAAATGACCCTGTCAGGTAAAGGGCCAGTATCCAAGATCTCTGAAGAACTTCTGCAACTCCACAGCAAAGAGACCAACGATCCAATCCGGAAGACGGGCAAGAGACATGAATGGAAATGTCACAGAGGAAGACTAGGCATGGCCGACAAGCACGTGAGACAATGCTCCGCATCACTGGCCGTCAGGGAGATATGGGTCAAAAGCACCACGAGATCCCACCTGACACACCAGCGACTGCGGTGAACGTTAACAAGATAGGAAACAGCGAAGGTCGGCGAGGATGTGGCGAAAAGGGAACCCTCTTGCACTGCCGGTGGGAATGTGACCTGATGCAGCCACGCCTGGAAAACCGTGTGCAGGTGCCTCAGAGAGGTAACAACGGATCTGCCCTGCGATCCAGCATGGGGGTGCACTGGTGGAGATGTACCCCAAAGATACAGATGCGGGGAAACACCGGGACACGTGCACCCTGAGGTTTCGAGTTGCAATGCCCACGATAGCCACACTGCGGAAGGAGCCTCGGTGCCCATCGAAAGATGAATGGATAAGGAGGGCGAGTGGTCTCTGTACACGATGGAAGATTACTCAGCCATCAGAAACGACAAACACCCACCATTTGCTTCGATGTGGATGGAACCAGAGGGTATTATGGCTGAGTCAAAGAAAAAGAAGGCAGTCGGCGAAGGACAAACATTCTATGGTCTCGTTCTTTTGGGGAGTATGAAAAAAATAGTGAAAGGGAACAGAGGAGAAAGAAGAAAAAAATGAGTGGGAGATGGCAGAAAAGGAGACAGAACAGGAGAGACTCCTAACCCTGGGAAATGAACAAGGGGTGGAAGAAAGGGAGGAACGCGGGGGGCGGGGTTGACTGGGTGACGGGCACAGAGGGGGGCACTTGATGCGATGAACACTGGGGGAGTTACACTCGATGTTGGCAACATGACCTCCAATAAGAAAGAAACCTATAAACAAACACACAAACCTCCCAAGACACAAAAGTCCAGGGCCAGATGGCTTCCCAGGGGAATTCTATCCAGCGCTTCAAGAAGAAAGACTACCTATGCTACTAAAGCTGCTCCGAAAGATAGAAAGAGATGGAATACTTCCAAGCTCGTTCTTGGAGGCCAGCATCACCTTAACTCCAAAACCCAAGACCCCAAAAGGGGACAATGCTGGACCGATGTCCCTGATTAAGGCGGACGCACACCTTCTCCACAAGATATGAGCCAACAGGATCCGACGGGACATGATTAAGAAGTTACTCACCACGACCCAGTGGGGTTAATCGCCAGGGTGCAAGGCTGCTTCAGCACTCGGAGAACACTCGATGGGCTTCATCAGATCTGCAAGAGAGAAAACAAGAACCAGATGATCCTCTCAAGAGACGCAGAGGAAGCATTTGACAAAATACGGCATCCATGGCAGATCCAAACCCTTCAGAGTACAGGGATAGAGGGAACGTCCCTCAGCATCTTCAAATCCATCTACGAAAAGCCAGTGGCAAATTATCATCCACAATGTGGAAACACTGGGAGCCTTTCTTCGAACATCAGGAACGAGAGACAGGGATGTCCACCCTCACCACGTCTTCTCAACATACTACTAGACATCTCGGCCTCAGCAATCAAGCGACAGAAAAAATAAAAGGCATT
Source organism: Canis lupus baileyi (assembly GCF_048164855.1). Taxonomy (NCBI): domain Eukaryota; kingdom Metazoa; phylum Chordata; class Mammalia; order Carnivora; family Canidae; genus Canis; species Canis lupus. The sequence goes on along the minus strand of NC_132857.1, from coordinate 23,639,516 downwards.
CACATTGGCAAAGAAGTAGTCAAACTTGCCCTCTTCACCGATGGCATGCATGGTACTGTACCCGGAAAACCCAAAAGACTCCACCCCAAGATCGTAGAACTCATACAGCAAATTCGGCAGCGTGGCAGGATCCTAAATCTATGCCAAGAAATCAGTCACCTCTCTATACGCCAACGATGACTCTGAAGAAAGAGAAATTAAGGAGTCGGTTCCAGTGACAACTGCACCCAAAAGCATGAGATACCCAGGAATACACCTAACCAAAGAGGTAAAGGATCTCTACCCGAAAAACCACGGAACACATCTGAAAGAAATTGAGGAGGACACTAAGAGATGGAAAACTATCCCATGCTCCTGGATTGGAAGAATTCATATATTGGGAAAATGTCAACGTGACTGACCCAGGGCAATTTACACATTGATTGCAATCCCTATCATCAAAAATACCAAAGGCTCCCTTCAGAGAGTCGCCACAAATCATCTGAAGATTAGTGTGGAATCAGACAAGACCCCGAATGCCCAGGGCAATATTAGAAAAGAAAACCACAGCTGGCGGCATCACAACGCCGGACTTCAGGTTGTGCTACAAAGCTGTGCTCATCAAGACAGTGTGCTACTAGCAGAAAAACAGACACACGGATCAATGGGACAGAAGAGAGAAATCCAGAAGTGGACCCTCAACTCTACGGTCAGGACCATATATTCGACCAAGCAGGAGAGACCATCCACTGGAAAAAAGACAGCCTCCTCACTAAAGGCTGCTGGGAACGTTGGACAGCCACATGCAAAAGAATGAAACTGGACCATTCTCTCACACCATACACAGAGATAAAACTCAAAATGGATGAAAGATGTAAATGTGAGATGAGATTCCATCAAAACCCTAGGGGAGAACACCGGCAACGTCCTTCCCGAACTTGGCCACAGTAACTTCTTGCAAGATACACCCGTGAAGGCCAGAAAACAAAAGCAAAGATGAACTATTGGGACTTCATCGGGATGAGAAGCTTCCGCACAGCCAAAGAGACACTCAACAAAACCAACAGACAACCTCCAGAATGGGAGAAGCTACGTGCAAATGACCCGTCAGATAAAGGGCCAGCATCCACGATCTCTAAAGAACCCATTCAACTCAACAGCAGAGAAACCAACCATCCAATCCGGAAATGGGCAAAAGACACGAACCGAAATGGCACAGAGCAAGACGTCGACGTGGCCGACAAGCCCATGAGAAAATGCGCCGCATCACTGTTATTTCCATCAGGGAAACACACGTCAAAAGCACAACGAAATCCCACCTTACACCGGTGAGAATGGGGAACATTGGCCAGACAGGAAACCACAAATACTGGACAGGATGTGCAGAAAGGGGAACGATTTCAAAATTCAACAATTTCAGAGGTAGCCATATTCACCTGAAAGGGACCAAGGGGGAGGGGGGCATGCTGCCGGCCAGGCTGGGGAGCTTAGGGAGGGACCTGAGAGCGGGGAGGGGGTGGGGGGAGGAGGAACAGCCAAGGGCCTTGGGGGGCCTGGGGGGGCCCAGCAGCCCAGGCCCTCAAGCCACCGCCCCAAGGCCCTGCCCTGACATCGCAAGGTGCCTGCATCCTAACCCCTCTGAGCAGCCGCGGATGGGTTCGGCGGCACCTCCCCGAGCCCCGGTGGAGGGGCCCCACACCCTCCCTGAGCCGCTCCTGTGAGACCTGACCTGACACGTAGGAGGCCCCGCCGCCGCCCCCCTCCGAGAACAGGTGCCACCACTCCTCCCCCGCGCAGCCCTCTGCCCGGCACCCTGGCGGCCCAAAGGGTGTCCGCCGGGCTCGCCACGGGGGCGCCTCCATGCGGCCCCCAAGACTCACTGTCCCCCTCCGGTCCCTCCCAGGCACCCGCCGCGCCACCAGCGAGGGCCAGATGCCTCTCGCACAGCCACCCCGGGGCCCGTCACGCCTCCCGGGGCCCACGCTGACCTGCGCGCCGGGGGCCGAGGCCTGCAGAGCCGCTGCCGCGAGCCCGGAGCGCGGGGAACCGCGGGGAACCGCGGGGAACCGCGGGGAACCGCGGGCCTGGACTGGGGGCGCGGCCGCGCAACCTCCTGCCGTGCCCAGGTCGCCGCATCTGCGCACAGCTCCTCCTGCGGCCACGCCCCGGCCCCCTTCAGGTCACGCTCGGGCTCAGGCGCCTGGGCAAGCTCCCGCCCCGCCCCCGCCACGCCCCCCGCAGACCTGCCACACAGAGGCCCGCCCTCCGCGGAGCCTACAGGGGACCCGAGACCGCCTCTGCCTCCCCCCGCTAGTCTAGTCGGGGCGCCGGGGCCGAGGCCTTGCGCCCCGGCTCAGTCCCGAGGGACACCTGCTCACGGAGGCACGGAGCCTCTCTCTGGCTCTGTGTCTCCATCCCTGTCCCTCCGTCCCGGTCTCTGTCTCTCCCTCACTGTCTCCCTCGCTCTCCCTCCCGGTCTGGCCCTGTCTCCCTCCCAGTCTCTCTGCCTCTGCCCCCACCCCCATCTCTCTCTCTCTCCCTCGCCCTCCCAGTCTCCGTGTCCCTCCCAGTCTTTCTTCTCTTACTGCCTATCATGGCCTGTCCCTCGCTGTCTCTCTCTCCCTGTCTCTGTGCCTACCTTCTTGGCTCTCGGACTCTCACTTGTCTCCCTCCCTGTCTCATTCTCTCCATCCTGTCTCTGTCTCGCTGTCTCCTCCCTCCCTGTCTCTGACTCTCCCCTCCTGTCTCTCGGTCTCCCTCCCTGCACCTTGGTCTCTCCCCTCTGTCTCATCTCTCCCTCTCGGTCTCTTGGTCTGTCTGTCCCTCCCTGTCTCTGGATCCTTCCTTCCCTGTCCTGTGTCTCTCCCCCATCTCGATCTCTCACCCCCGTCGTCTCAGTCACTCCTCCCTGTCTCCATCTCTCTCTCCCTCCCTGTCTCTCGGTCTCCCCCTCGCTTTCTCTCCGTCTCCCTGCCCACCTCTATCTATCTCTCCCTCCCTGTCTCTGTCCATCCCTCCACTTCTGTCTCTCCTTCCCTGCCTCGGTCTCTCCATCCCTGTCTCTCGCCACCCGTCTCCATCTGTCCCTCCCTGTCTGTGTGTCTCCATCCCTGTCTCTCTCTCATCCTGTCTCTCGGCCTCTCCCTCACTGTATCTCGGTCTCCCTCCATGGCTCTGGCTCTCACTCCCTGTCTCTCTGTCTCCCCCCGCCTGTCTCTCGGTCTGTCCCTCCCGGTCTCTCGGTCTCTCCCTCCCTGTCTCTGGGTCTGTCCCTCCCTGTCTCTCGGTCTCCCTCCCTCTCTGTCTCTCCCACGGTGTCTAGATCTCACCCTCCTTCTCTCTGTGTCTCGGTCTCTCCCTCCCAGGCTCTCGGTGTCTCCCTACCTGTTTCCCTGCCTCTCCCTGCCTGTCTTTCTGTATCTCCCTCGCTGTCTCTGTCTCTCCATCCCTGTCTCTCTGACTCTCCTTCCCTGTGTCTGTGTCTGTCTCTCCCCGCTGCCCCATCTCAGTCTGTCCCCGCCCTGCCCCCCACCCCGTCTCCTCTCCCGCCCTCTCTCTGACTCTCGCTCCCTGTCTCGCCGACTCTCCCTTCCTGTGTCTCTGTCTCTCTTTGCGTCTCTGTCTCTCTGCCAGTCTCTGTGTGTCTCCCTTCGTGTCTCCCAGTCTCTCACTCCGTCTCGTTCTCTCCATCCTGTCTCTGTGCTCCCCTCTCTGTGTCTCAGTCTCCCTCCCTTTCTCTCTGACTCTTCCTCCCTGTCTCTCAGTGTATCCCTCCCGGGCTCTCGGTGTCTCTCTGTCTCTGTCTCTCCCTCCCTGTCTCTCTGACTCTCCTTCCATGTCTGGCTCTCTCCCTCCCTTCCTCATTCTTCCTCCTTGTCTCGGTCTCTCCCTCACCATCTCGCTGTCTCTCCCTCCCCATCCCTATCTCTCCCTCCCTGTCTGTGTCCCCCTCCCTGTGTCTGTCCATCCCTCCAGTTCTGTCTCTCCTTCCCTCTCCACGTTAATGAAACAAAGGATGAGAACCGTAGGATTCTCTCAATAGATGCAGAAAAAGCATTTGACCAAATAGACCATCCTTTCATGATGAAAACCTTCTGCTGGGTACGCATACTGGGAAAAAAACCTCAATTATCATAAAACCCATGTACAAACGACCCAGAGAGGGAACGTGCTCTTCATTGGGAAAAACCTGGAGCTTTTCCCTTAAGGTCAGGAACACGACAGGGTGTCCACCCTCAACACTCTCGTTCGGCAGAATAGTAGTGGTCCTCGCTTTCCCAGCGACATTCCGAAACAGAAAAAAAAGGCATCCGGATCGGCAAAGAAGTCAAACTCTCACTCTTCACAGAGGACATGACACTCTATGTGGGAAACCTCACACAATCACTAGACTAGATCGTACGTAAGGGATCTATCCAACAAGACGACCTAACTAACGATCGTGGGTATCTATGCCCTGAATGTGGGAGTTGCCACGGATATCAATCAATCGCTAAGCAAAGTTAAGACATACTTAGATAATAATACCCTTTTACTTGGAGACTCGAATGCGGCGCTTTCTGCAATTGACAAGTCTTCCAGGCACAGCATCTCCAAAGAAACAAGAGCACTAAAGGATACAGTGGACCAGGTGGATCTCACGGATATTTACAGAACTTTACATGCAAATGCAACTGAATTCACATTCTTCTCAATTGCACGTGGAACTTTGTCCAGAAGAGACCACATACTGGGTCACAAATCAGGTCATAATCGATACCAAAACTTTGGGATCGTCCCCTGCATATTTTCAGCCCATAATGCTCTGAAACTAGAGCTCAACCACAAGAAGTTTGCAAGGATTTCAAACACGTGCAGGTTAAGGACCATCCTGCTAAAAGGTGAAAGGGTCAACCAGGACATCAGAGAAGAATTAAGAAAATTCACGGAAACCAATGAGAACGAAGATACAACCAACCGTTCAGAATCTCTGGGATACAGCAAAAGCGGTCCCAAATAGGGGAAAGACATCGCAATACAAGCATCGATCCAAACACTGGAAAGAACTCAAATACGAAAACTAACCTGGCACCTAAAGGAGCTGGAGAAGGACCAGCAAATGAAACCTTCACCCAGCAGAAGACGACGGTTAATAAAAATTCGAGCAGAACTCAATGAAATAGAGAGCAGAAGAACTGAGGAAACACATCCACAAAACCAGGTGGTGGACCTCTGAAAGAACCAATAAGAGAGAGAAAAACCAGGAAGCCAGCCTTATTAAAAGAAGAGAGAAAAGACTCCAATTAACAAAAACATGAATGAGAAAGGAGAGATCACCACCACCACGTAGGAAATACAAGCGATCTGAAAAACTCATCCTGAGCAGCTATACGCCAATAAATTGGGCAATCGAGAAGAAACGAACGCATTTCCGGAAAACCACAAACTACCAAAAACAGAACAGGAAGACACAGAAAACCCCAACAGGTCAATATCCAGGGAGGAAATTAAAGCAGTCATCATCAAAGACCTCCCAGGACACAAAAGTCTAGGGCCGGGTGGCTTCCTGAAACACTGTGGAACACGTCGGAAAGAAACTGAGGAAGACACAAAGAGATGGAAAAGGGTTCCACGCTCCTGGGTTGGAAGAATTGATATTGGGGAAAATGTCAACGTGACCCAGGGCAATATACACAACTAATGCAATCCCTGTCAGAAATAGCACGGACTCTCTTCAGAGAGCTGGAGCAAGTCCTCTGAAGGCTGGTGTGGAATGCGAAAAGACCCCGAACGGCCACGGGAAGAGTCGCCAAGAAAACCACTGCGGGGGCAGCACAATGCCGGATTTCACGTTGTGCCACGAAGCTGTGACGGGCAAGACAGTGGGATACTGGCACAAAAACAGACACGCCGATCAATGGAACAGAAGAGAGCATCCAGAGGTGGACCCTCAACTCTATGGGCAACTAATATTCAGCCAGGCAGGAAAGACCATGCACGGGGAAAAAGAAAAGACAGTCTCTTCAATAAATGCTGCTGGGAACACTGGACAGCCACACGCAGAAGAATGAAACTGGACCATTCCTCTCACACCATACACAAGGATAAATTCAAAATGGATGAAGGATCTCAATTTTGCAAGACAAGAGTCCATCAAAATCCTAGGGCAGGACAAAGGCAACAACACCCTTCTTGAACTGGGCCACAGCAACTTCGTAGAAATGACATCAGCCACGAAGGCCAGAGAAACAAGAGCGAAGAACAGGATTGCTGGGACTTCACCACGTTGAGCAGGTTCCACACAGCAAAAGAAACACTCGACAAAACTCAAAGCCAACCCACAGAGTGGGAGAAGACATGTGCAAATGACCCTGTCAGGTAAAGGGCCAGTATCCAAGATCTCTGAAGAACTTCTGCAACTCCACAGCAAAGAGACCAACGATCCAATCCGGAAGACGGGCAAGAGACATGAATGGAAATGTCACAGAGGAAGACTAGGCATGGCCGACAAGCACGTGAGACAATGCTCCGCATCACTGGCCGTCAGGGAGATATGGGTCAAAAGCACCACGAGATCCCACCTGACACACCAGCGACTGCGGTGAACGTTAACAAGATAGGAAACAGCGAAGGTCGGCGAGGATGTGGCGAAAAGGGAACCCTCTTGCACTGCCGGTGGGAATGTGACCTGATGCAGCCACGCCTGGAAAACCGTGTGCAGGTGCCTCAGAGAGGTAACAACGGATCTGCCCTGCGATCCAGCATGGGGGTGCACTGGTGGAGATGTACCCCAAAGATACAGATGCGGGGAAACACCGGGACACGTGCACCCTGAGGTTTCGAGTTGCAATGCCCACGATAGCCACACTGCGGAAGGAGCCTCGGTGCCCATCGAAAGATGAATGGATAAGGAGGGCGAGTGGTCTCTGTACACGATGGAAGATTACTCAGCCATCAGAAACGACAAACACCCACCATTTGCTTCGATGTGGATGGAACCAGAGGGTATTATGGCTGAGTCAAAGAAAAAGAAGGCAGTCGGCGAAGGACAAACATTCTATGGTCTCGTTCTTTTGGGGAGTATGAAAAAAATAGTGAAAGGGAACAGAGGAGAAAGAAGAAAAAAATGAGTGGGAGATGGCAGAAAAGGAGACAGAACAGGAGAGACTCCTAACCCTGGGAAATGAACAAGGGGTGGAAGAAAGGGAGGAACGCGGGGGGCGGGGTTGACTGGGTGACGGGCACAGAGGGGGGCACTTGATGCGATGAACACTGGGGGAGTTACACTCGATGTTGGCAACATGACCTCCAATAAGAAAGAAACCTATAAACAAACACACAAACCTCCCAAGACACAAAAGTCCAGGGCCAGATGGCTTCCCAGGGGAATTCTATCCAGCGCTTCAAGAAGAAAGACTACCTATGCTACTAAAGCTGCTCCGAAAGATAGAAAGAGATGGAATACTTCCAAGCTCGTTCTTGGAGGCCAGCATCACCTTAACTCCAAAACCCAAGACCCCAAAAGGGGACAATGCTGGACCGATGTCCCTGATTAAGGCGGACGCACACCTTCTCCACAAGATATGAGCCAACAGGATCCGACGGGACATGATTAAGAAGTTACTCACCACGACCCAGTGGGGTTAATCGCCAGGGTGCAAGGCTGCTTCAGCACTCGGAGAACACTCGATGGGCTTCATCAGATCTGCAAGAGAGAAAACAAGAACCAGATGATCCTCTCAAGAGACGCAGAGGAAGCATTTGACAAAATACGGCATCCATGGCAGATCCAAACCCTTCAGAGTACAGGGATAGAGGGAACGTCCCTCAGCATCTTCAAATCCATCTACGAAAAGCCCGTGGCAAATTATCATCCACAATGTGGAAACACTGGGAGCCTTTCTTCGAACATCAGGAACGAGAGACAGGGATGTCCACCCTCACCACGTCTTCTCAACATACTACTAGACATCTCGGCCTCAGCAATCAAGCGACAGAAAAAATAAAAGGCATTCACATTGGCAAAGAAGTAGTCAAACTTGCCCTCTTCACCGATGGCATGCATGGTACTGTACCCGGAAAACCCAAAAGACTCCACCCCAAGATCGTAGAACTCATACAGCAAATTCGGCAGCGTGGCAGGATCCTAAATCTATGCCAAGAAATCAGTCACCTCTCTATACGCCAACGATGACTCTGAAGAAAGAGAAATTAAGGAGTCGGTTCCAGTGACAACTGCACCCAAAAGCATGAGATACCCAGGAATACACCTAACCAAAGAGGTAAAGGATCTCTACCCGAAAAACCACGGAACACATCTGAAAGAAATTGAGGAGGACACTAAGAGATGGAAAACTATCCCATGCTCCTGGATTGGAAGAATTCATATATTGGGAAAATGTCAACGTGACTGACCCAGGGCAATTTACACATTGATTGCAATCCCTATCATCAAAAATACCAAAGGCTCCCTTCAGAGAGTCGCCACAAATCATCTGAAGATTAGTGTGGAATCAGACAAGACCCCGAATGCCCAGGGCAATATTAGAAAAGAAAACCACAGCTGGCGGCATCACAACGCCGGACTTCAGGTTGTGCTACAAAGCTGTGCTCATCAAGACAGTGTGCTACTAGCAGAAAAACAGACACACGGATCAATGGGACAGAAGAGAGAAATCCAGAAGTGGACCCTCAACTCTACGGTCAGGACCATATATTCGACCAAGCAGGAGAGACCATCCACTGGAAAAAAGACAGCCTCCTCACTAAAGGCTGCTGGGAACGTTGGACAGCCACATGCAAAAGAATGAAACTGGACCATTCTCTCACACCATACACAGAGATAAAACTCAAAATGGATGAAAGATGTAAATGTGAGATGAGATTCCATCAAAACCCTAGGGGAGAACACAGGCAACGTCCTTCCCGAACTTGGCCACAGTAACTTCTTGCAAGATACACCCGTGAAGGCCAGAAAACAAAAGCAAAGATGAACTATTGGGACTTCATCGGGATGAGAAGCTTCCGCACAGCCAAAGAGACACTCAACAAAACCAACAGACAACCTCCAGAATGGGAGAAGCTACGTGCAAATGACCCGTCAGATAAAGGGCCAGCATCCACGATCTCTAAAGAACCCATTCAACTCAACAGCAGAGAAACCAACCATCCAATCCGGAAATGGGCAAAAGACACGAACCGAAATGGCACAGAGCAAGACGTCGACGTGGCCGACAAGCCCATGAGAAAATGCGCCGCATCACTGTTATTTCCATCAGGGAAACACACGTCAAAAGCACAACGAAATCCCACCTTACACCGGTGAGAATGGGGAACATTGGCCAGACAGGAAACCACAAATACTGGACAGGATGTGCAGAAAGGGGAACGATTTCAAAATTCAACAATTTCAGAGGTAGCCATATTCACCTGAAAGGGACCAAGGGGGAGGGGGGCATGCTGCCGGCCAGGCTGGGGAGCTTAGGGAGGGACCTGAGAGCGGGGAGGGGGTGGGGGGAGGAGGAACAGCCAAGGGCCTTGGGGGGCCTGGGGGGGCCCAGCAGCCCAGGCCCTCAAGCCACCGCCCCAAGGCCCTGCCCTGACATCGCAAGGTGCCTGCATCCTAACCCCTCTGAGCAGCCGCAGATGGGTTCGGCGGCACCTCCCCGAGCCCCGGTGGAGGGGCCCCACACCCTCCCTGAGCCGCTCCTGTGAGACCTGACCTGACACGTAGGAGGCCCCGCCGCCGCCCCCCTCCGAGAACAGGTGCCACCACTCCTCCCCCGCGCAGCCCTCTGCCCGGCACCCTGGCGGCCCAAAGGGTGTCCGCCGGGCTCGCCACGGGGGCGCCTCCATGCGGCCCCCAAGACTCACTGTCCCCCTCCGGTCCCTCCCAGGCACCCGCCGCGCCGCCAGCGAGGGCCAGATGCCTCTCGCACAGCCACCCCGGGGCCCGTCACGCCTCCCGGGGCCCACGCTGACCTGCGCGCCGGGGGCCGAGGCCTGCAGAGCCGCTGCCGCGAGCCCGGAGCGCGGGGAACCGCGGGGAACCGCGGGGAACCGCGGGGAACCGCGGGCCTGGACTGGGGGCGCGGCCGCGCAACCTCCTGCCGTGCCCAGGTCGCCGCATCTGCGCACAGCTCCTCCTGCGGCCACGCCCCGGCCCCCTTCAGGTCACGCTCGGGCTCAGGCGCCTGGGCAAGCTCCCGCCCCGCCCCCGCCACGCCCCCCGCAGACCTGCCACACAGAGGCCCGCCCTCCGCGGAGCCTACAGGGGACCCGAGACCGCCTCTGCCTCCCCCCGCTAGTCTAGTCGGGGCGCCGGGGCCGAGGCCTTGCGCCCCGGCTCAGTCCCGAGGGACACCTGCTCACGGAGGCACGGAGCCTCTCTCTGGCTCTGTGTCTCCATCCCTGTCCCTCCGTCCCGGTCTCTGTCTCTCCCTCACTGTCTCCCTCGCTCTCCCTCCCGGTCTGGCCCTGTCTCCCTCCCAGTCTCTCTGCCTCTGCCCCCACCCCCATCTCTCTCTCTCTCCCTCGCCCTCCCAGTCTCCGTGTCCCTCCCAGTCTTTCTTCTCTTACTGCCTATCATGGCCTGTCCCTCGCTGTCTCTCTCTCCCTGTCTCTGTGCCTACCTTCTTGGCTCTCGGACTCTCACTTGTCTCCCTCCCTGTCTCATTCTCTCCATCCTGTCTCTGTCTCGCTGTCTCCTCCCTCCCTGTCTCTGACTCTCCCCTCCTGTCTCTCGGTCTCCCTCCCTGCACCTTGGTCTCTCCCCTCTGTCTCATCTCTCCCTCTCGGTCTCTTGGTCTGTCTGTCCCTCCCTGTCTCTGGATCCTTCCTTCCCTGTCCTGTGTCTCTCCCCCATCTCGATCTCTCACCCCCGTCGTCTCAGTCACTCCTCCCTGTCTCCATCTCTCTCTCCCTCCCTGTCTCTCGGTCTCCCCCTCGCTTTCTCTCCGTCTCCCTGCCCACCTCTATCTATCTCTCCCTCCCTGTCTCTGTCCATCCCTCCACTTCTGTCTCTCCTTCCCTGCCTCGGTCTCTCCATCCCTGTCTCTCGCCACCCGTCTCCATCTGTCCCTCCCTGTCTGTGTGTCTCCATCCCTGTCTCTCTCTCATCCTGTCTCTCGGCCTCTCCCTCACTGTATCTCGGTCTCCCTCCATGGCTCTGGCTCTCACTCCCTGTCTCTCTGTCTCCCCCCGCCTGTCTCTCGGTCTGTCCCTCCCGGTCTCTCGGTCTCTCCCTCCCTGTCTCTGGGTCTGTCCCTCCCTGTCTCTCGGTCTCCCTCCCTCTCTGTCTCTCCCACGGTGTCTAGATCTCACCCTCCTTCTCTCTGTGTCTCGGTCTCTCCCTCCCAGGCTCTCGGTGTCTCCCTACCTGTTTCCCTGCCTCTCCCTGCCTGTCTTTCTGTATCTCCCTCGCTGTCTCTGTCTCTCCATCCCTGTCTCTCTGACTCTCCTTCCCTGTGTCTGTGTCTGTCTCTCCCCGCTGCCCCATCTCAGTCTGTCCCCGCCCTGCCCCCCACCCCGTCTCCTCTCCCGCCCTCTCTCTGACTCTCGCTCCCTGTCTCGCCGACTCTCCCTTCCTGTGTCTCTGTCTCTCTTTGCGTCTCTGTCTCTCTGCCAGTCTCTGTGTGTCTCCCTTCGTGTCTCCCAGTCTCTCACTCCGTCTCGTTCTCTCCATCCTGTCTCTGTGCTCCCCTCTCTGTGTCTCAGTCTCCCTCCCTTTCTCTCTGACTCTTCCTCCCTGTCTCTCAGTGTATCCCTCCCGGGCTCTCGGTGTCTCTCTGTCTCTGTCTCTCCCTCCCTGTCTCTCTGACTCTCCTTCCATGTCTGGCTCTCTCCCTCCCTTCCTCATTCTTCCTCCTTGTCTCGGTCTCTCCCTCACCATCTCGCTGTCTCTCCCTCCCCATCCCTATCTCTCCCTCCCTGTCTGTGTCCCCCTCCCTGTGTCTGTCCATCCCTCCAGTTCTGTCTCTCCTTCCCTCTCCACGTTAATGAAACAAAGGATGAGAACCGTAGGATTCTCTCAATAGATGCAGAAAAAGCATTTGACCAAATAGACCATCCTTTCATGATGAAAACCTTCTGCTGGGTACGCATACTGGGAAAAAAACCTCAATTATCATAAAACCCATGTACAAACGACCCAGAGAGGGAACGTGCTCTTCATTGGGAAAAACCTGGAGCTTTTCCCTTAAGGTCAGGAACACGACAGGGTGTCCACCCTCAACACTCTCGTTCGGCAGAATAGTAGTGGTCCTCGCTTTCCCAGCGACATTCCGAAACAGAAAAAAAAGGCATCCGGATCGGCAAAGAAGTCAAACTCTCACTCTTCACAGAGGACATGACACTCTATGTGGGAAACCTCACACAATCACTAGACTAGATCGTACGTAAGGGATCTATCCAACAAGACGACCTAACTAACGATCGTGGGTATCTATGCCCTGAATGTGGGAGTTGCCACGGATATCAATCAATCGCTAAGCAAAGTTAAGACATACTTAGATAATAATACCCTTTTACTTGGAGACTCGAATGCGGCGCTTTCTGCAATTGACAAGTCTTCCAGGCACAGCATCTCCAAAGAAACAAGAGCACTAAAGGATACAGTGGACCAGGTGGATCTCACAGATATTTACAGAACTTTACATCCAAATGCAACTGAATTCACATTCTTCTCAATTGCACGTGGAACTTTGTCCAGAAGAGACCACATACTGGGTCACAAATCAGGTCATAATCGATACCAAAACTTTGGGATCGTCCCCTGCATATTTTCAGCCCATAATGCTCTGAAACTAGAGCTCAACCACAAGAAGTTTGCAAGGATTTCAAACACGTGCAGGTTAAGGACCATCCTGCTAAAAGGTGAAAGGGTCAACCAGGACATCAGAGAAGAATTAAGAAAATTCACGGAAACCAATGAGAACGAAGATACAACCAACCGTTCAGAATCTCTGGGATACAGCAAAAGCGGTCCCAAATAGGGGAAAGACATCGCAATACAAGCATCGATCCAAACACTGGAAAGAACTCAAATACGAAAACTAACCTGGCACCTAAAGGAGCTGGAGAAGGACCAGCAAATGAAACCTTCACCCAGCAGAAGACGACGGTTAATAAAAATTCGAGCAGAACTCAATGAAATAGAGAGCAGAAGAACTGAGGAAACACATCCACAAAACCAGGTGGTGGACCTCTGAAAGAACCAATAAGAGAGAGAAAAACCAGGAAGCCAGCCTTATTAAAAGAAGAGAGAAAAGACTCCAATTAACAAAAACATGAATGAGAAAGGAGAGATCACCACCACCACGTAGGAAATACAAGCGATCTGAAAAACTCATCCTGAGCAGCTATACGCCAATAAATTGGGCAATCGAGAAGAAACGAACGCATTTCCGGAAAACCACAAACTACCAAAAACGGAACAGGAAGACACAGAAAACCCCAACAGGTCAATATCCAGGGAGGAAATTAAAGCAGTCATCATCAAAGACCTCCCAGGACACAAAAGTCTAGGGCCGGGTGGCTTCCTGAAACACTGTGGAACACGTCGGAAAGAAACTGAGGAAGACACAAAGAGATGGAAAAGGGTTCCACGCTCCTGGGTTGGAAGAATTGATATTGGGGAAAATGTCAACGTGACCCAGGGCAATATACACAACTAATGCAATCCCTGTCAGAAATAGCACGGACTCTCTTCAGAGAGCTGGAGCAAGTCCTCTGAAGGCTGGTGTGGAATGCGAAAAGACCCCGAACGGCCACGGGAAGAGTCGCCAAGAAAACCACTGCGGGGGCAGCACAATGCCGGATTTCACGTTGTGCCACGAAGCTGTGACGGGCAAGACAGTGGGATACTGGCACAAAAACAGACACGCCGATCAATGGAACAGAAGAGAGCATCCAGAGGTGGACCCTCAACTCTATGGGCAACTAATATTCAGCCAGGCAGGAAAGACCATGCACGGGGAAAAAGAAAAGACAGTCTCTTCAATAAATGCTGCTGGGAACACTGGACAGCCACACGCAGAAGAATGAAACTGGACCATTCCTCTCACACCATACACAAGGATAAATTCAAAATGGATGAAGGATCTCAATTTTGCAAGACAAGAGTCCATCAAAATCCTAGGGCAGGACAAAGGCAACAACACCCTTCTTGAACTGGGCCACAGCAACTTCGTAGAAATGACATCAGCCACGAAGGCCAGAGAAACAAGAGCGAAGAACAGGATTGCTGGGACTTCACCACGTTGAGCAGGTTCCACACAGCAAAAGAAACACTCGACAAAACTCAAAGCCAACCCACAGAGTGGGAGAAGACATGTGCAAATGACCCTGTCAGGTAAAGGGCCAGTATCCAAGATCTCTGAAGAACTTCTGCAACTCCACAGCAAAGAGACCAACGATCCAATCCGGAAGACGGGCAAGAGACATGAATGGAAATGTCACAGAGGAAGACTAGGCATGGCCGACAAGCACGTGAGACAATGCTCCGCATCACTGGCCGTCAGGGAGATATGGGTCAAAAGCACCACGAGATCCCACCTGACACACCAGCGACTGCGGTGAACGTTAACAAGATAGGAAACAGCGAAGGTCGGCGAGGATGTGGCGAAAAGGGAACCCTCTTGCACTGCCGGTGGGAATGTGACCTGATGCAGCCACGCCTGGAAAACCGTGTGCAGGTGCCTCAGAGAGGTAACAACGGATCTGCCCTGCGATCCAGCATGGGGGTGCACTGGTGGAGATGTACCCCAAAGATACAGATGCGGGGAAACACCGGGACACGTGCACCCTGAGGTTTCGAGTTGCAATGCCCACGATAGCCACACTGCGGAAGGAGCCTCGGTGCCCATCGAAAGATGAATGGATAAGGAGGGCGAGTGGTCTCTGTACACGATGGAAGATTACTCAGCCATCAGAAATGACAAACACCCACCATTTGCTTCGATGTGGATGGAACCAGAGGGTATTATGGCTGAGTCAAAGAAAAAGAAGGCAGTCGGCGAAGGACAAACATTCTATGGTCTCGTTCTTTTGGGGAGTATGAAAAAAATAGTGAAAGGGAACAGAGGAGAAAGAAGAAAAAAATGAGTGGGAGATGGCAGAAAAGGAGACAGAACAGGAGAGACTCCTAACCCTGGGAAATGAACAAGGGGTGGAAGAAAGGGAGGAACGCGGGGGGCGGGGTTGACTGGGTGACGGGCACAGAGGGGGGCACTTGATGCGATGAACACTGGGGGAGTTACACTCGATGTTGGCAACATGACCTCCAATAAGAAAGAAACCTATAAACAAACACACAAACCTCCCAAGACACAAAAGTCCAGGGCCAGATGGCTTCCCAGGGGAATTCTATCCAGCGCTTCAAGAAGAAAGACTACCTATGCTACTAAAGCTGCTCCGAAAGATAGAAAGAGATGGAATACTTCCAAGCTCGTTCTTGGAGGCCAGCATCACCTTAACTCCAAAACCCAAGACCCCAAAAGGGGACAATGCTGGACCGATGTCCCTGATTAAGGCGGACGCACACCTTCTCCACAAGATATGAGCCAACAGGATCCGACGGGACATGATTAAGAAGTTACTCACCACGACCCAGTGGGGTTAATCGCCAGGGTGCAAGGCTGCTTCAGCACTCGGAGAACACTCGATGGGCTTCATCAGATCTGCAAGAGAGAAAACAAGAACCAGATGATCCTCTCAAGAGTCGCAGAGGAAGCATTTGACAAAATACGGCATCCATGGCAGATCCAAACCCTTCAGAGTACAGGGATAGAGGGAACGTCCCTCAGCATCTTCAAATCCATCTACGAAAAGCCCGTGGCAAATTATCATCCACAATGTGGAAACACTGGGAGCCTTTCTTCGAACATCAGGAACGAGAGACAGGGATGTCCACCCTCACCACGTCTTCTCAACATACTACTAGACATCTCGGCCTCAGCAATCAAGCGACAGAAAAAATAAAAGGCATTCACATTGGCAAAGAAGTAGTCAAACTTGCCCTCTTCACCGATGGCATGCATGGTACTGTACCCGGAAAACCCAAAAGACTCCACCCCAAGATCGTAGAACTCATACAGCAAATTCGGCAGCGTGGCAGGATCCTAAATCTATGCCAAGAAATCAGTCACCTCTCTATACGCCAACGATGACTCTGAAGAAAGAGAAATTAAGGAGTCGGTTCCAGTGACAACTGCACCCAAAAGCATGAGATACCCAGGAATACACCTAACCAAAGAGGTAAAGGATCTCTACCCGAAAAACCACGGAACACATCTGAAAGAAATTGAGGAGGACACTAAGAGATGGAAAACTATCCCATGCTCCTGGATTGGAAGAATTCATATATTGGGAAAATGTCAACGTGACTGACCCAGGGCAATTTACACATTGATTGCAATCCCTATCATCAAAAATACCAAAGGCTCCCTTCAGAGAGTCGCCACAAATCATCTGAAGATTAGTGTGGAATCAGACAAGACCCCGAATGCCCAGGGCAATATTAGAAAAGAAAACCACAGCTGGCGGCATCACAACGCCGGACTTCAGGTTGTGCTACAAAGCTGTGCTCATCAAGACAGTGTGCTACTAGCAGAAAAACAGACACACGGATCAATGGGACAGAAGAGAGAAATCCAGAAGTGGACCCTCAACTCTACGGTCAGGACCATATATTCGACCAAGCAGGAGAGACCATCCACTGGAAAAAAGACAGCCTCCTCACTAAAGGCTGCTGGGAACGTTGGACAGCCACATGCAAAAGAATGAAACTGGACCATTCTCTCACACCATACACAGAGATAAAACTCAAAATGGATGAAAGATGTAAATGTGAGATGAGATTCCATCAAAACCCTAGGGGAGAACACCGGCAACGTCCTTCCCGAACTTGGCCACAGTAACTTCTTGCAAGATACACCCGTGAAGGCCAGAAAACAAAAGCAAAGATGAACTATTGGGACTTCATCGGGATGAGAAGCTTCCGCACAGCCAAAGAGACACTCAACAAAACCAACAGACAACCTCCAGAATGGGAGAAGCTACGTGCAAATGACCCGTCAGATAAAGGGCCAGCATCCACGATCTCTAAAGAACCCATTCAACTCAACAGCAGAGAAACCAACCATCCAATCCGGAAATGGGCAAAAGACACGAACCGAAATGGCACAGAGCAAGACGTCGACGTGGCCGACAAGCCCATGAGAAAATGCGCCGCATCACTGTTATTTCCATCAGGGAAACACACGTCAAAAGCACAACGAAATCCCACCTTACACCGGTGAGAATGGGGAACATTGGCCAGACAGGAAACCACAAATACTGGACAGGATGTGCAGAAAGGGGAACGATTTCAAAATTCAACAATTTCAGAGGTAGCCATATTCACCTGAAAGGGACCAAGGGGGAGGGGGGCATGCTGCCGGCCAGGCTGGGGAGCTTAGGGAGGGACCTGAGAGCGGGGAGGGGGTGGGGGGAGGAGGAACAGCCAAGGGCCTTGGGGGGCCTGGGGGGGCCCAGCAGCCCAGGCCCTCAAGCCACCGCCCCAAGGCCCTGCCCTGACATCGCAAGGTGCCTGCATCCTAACCCCTCTGAGCAGCCGCGGATGGGTTCGGCGGCACCTCCCCGAGCCCCGGTGGAGGGGCCCCACACCCTCCCTGAGCCGCTCCTGTGAGACCTGACCTGACACGTAGGAGGCCCCGCCGCCGCCCCCCTCCGAGAACAGGTGCCACCACTCCTCCCCCGCGCAGCCCTCTGCCCGGCACCCTGGCGGCCCAAAGGGTGTCCGCCGGGCTCGCCACGGGGGCGCCTCCATGCGGCCCCCAAGACTCACTGTCCCCCTCCGGTCCCTCCCAGGCACCCGCCGCGCCGCCAGCGAGGGCCAGATGCCTCTCGCACAGCCACCCCGGGGCCCGTCACGCCTCCCGGGGCCCACGCTGACCTGCGCGCCGGGGGCCGAGGCCTGCAGAGCCGCTGCCGCGAGCCCGGAGCGCGGGGAACCGCGGGGAACCGCGGGGAACCGCGGGCCTGGACTGGGGGCGCGGCCGCGCAACCTCCTGCCGTGCCCAGGTCGCCGCATCTGCGCACAGCTCCTCCTGCGGCCACGCCCCGGCCCCCTTCAGGTCACGCTCGGGCTCAGGCGCCTGGGCAAGCTCCCGCCCCGCCCCCGCCACGCCCCC
The DNA here is from genome assembly GCF_048164855.1 of Canis lupus baileyi. Taxonomy (NCBI): domain Eukaryota; kingdom Metazoa; phylum Chordata; class Mammalia; order Carnivora; family Canidae; genus Canis; species Canis lupus. Next base: position 23,621,367 of record NC_132857.1, on the reverse strand, counting down.
CGCAGACCTGCCACACAGAGGCCCGCCCTCCGCGGAGCCTACAGGGGACCCGAGACCGCCTCTGCCTCCCCCCGCTAGTCTAGTCGGGGCGCCGGGGCCGAGGCCTTGCGCCCCGGCTCAGTCCCGAGGGACACCTGCTCACGGAGGCACGGAGCCTCTCTCTGGCTCTGTGTCTCCATCCCTGTCCCTCCGTCCCGGTCTCTGTCTCTCCCTCACTGTCTCCCTCGCTCTCCCTCCCGGTCTGGCCCTGTCTCCCTCCCAGTCTCTCTGCCTCTGCCCCCACCCCCATCTCTCTCTCTCTCCCTCGCCCTCCCAGTCTCCGTGTCCCTCCCAGTCTTTCTTCTCTTACTGCCTATCATGGCCTGTCCCTCGCTGTCTCTCTCTCCCTGTCTCTGTGCCTACCTTCTTGGCTCTCGGACTCTCACTTGTCTCCCTCCCTGTCTCATTCTCTCCATCCTGTCTCTGTCTCGCTGTCTCCTCCCTCCCTGTCTCTGACTCTCCCCTCCTGTCTCTCGGTCTCCCTCCCTGCACCTTGGTCTCTCCCCTCTGTCTCATCTCTCCCTCTCGGTCTCTTGGTCTGTCTGTCCCTCCCTGTCTCTGGATCCTTCCTTCCCTGTCCTGTGTCTCTCCCCCATCTCGATCTCTCACCCCCGTCGTCTCAGTCACTCCTCCCTGTCTCCATCTCTCTCTCCCTCCCTGTCTCTCGGTCTCCCCCTCGCTTTCTCTCCGTCTCCCTGCCCACCTCTATCTATCTCTCCCTCCCTGTCTCTGTCCATCCCTCCACTTCTGTCTCTCCTTCCCTGCCTCGGTCTCTCCATCCCTGTCTCTCGCCACCCGTCTCCATCTGTCCCTCCCTGTCTGTGTGTCTCCATCCCTGTCTCTCTCTCATCCTGTCTCTCGGCCTCTCCCTCACTGTATCTCGGTCTCCCTCCATGGCTCTGGCTCTCACTCCCTGTCTCTCTGTCTCCCCCCGCCTGTCTCTCGGTCTGTCCCTCCCGGTCTCTCGGTCTCTCCCTCCCTGTCTCTGGGTCTGTCCCTCCCTGTCTCTCGGTCTCCCTCCCTCTCTGTCTCTCCCACGGTGTCTAGATCTCACCCTCCTTCTCTCTGTGTCTCGGTCTCTCCCTCCCAGGCTCTCGGTGTCTCCCTACCTGTTTCCCTGCCTCTCCCTGCCTGTCTTTCTGTATCTCCCTCGCTGTCTCTGTCTCTCCATCCCTGTCTCTCTGACTCTCCTTCCCTGTGTCTGTGTCTGTCTCTCCCCGCTGCCCCATCTCAGTCTGTCCCCGCCCTGCCCCCCACCCCGTCTCCTCTCCCGCCCTCTCTCTGACTCTCGCTCCCTGTCTCGCCGACTCTCCCTTCCTGTGTCTCTGTCTCTCTTTGCGTCTCTGTCTCTCTGCCAGTCTCTGTGTGTCTCCCTTCGTGTCTCCCAGTCTCTCACTCCGTCTCGTTCTCTCCATCCTGTCTCTGTGCTCCCCTCTCTGTGTCTCAGTCTCCCTCCCTTTCTCTCTGACTCTTCCTCCCTGTCTCTCAGTGTATCCCTCCCGGGCTCTCGGTGTCTCTCTGTCTCTGTCTCTCCCTCCCTGTCTCTCTGACTCTCCTTCCATGTCTGGCTCTCTCCCTCCCTTCCTCATTCTTCCTCCTTGTCTCGGTCTCTCCCTCACCATCTCGCTGTCTCTCCCTCCCCATCCCTATCTCTCCCTCCCTGTCTGTGTCCCCCTCCCTGTGTCTGTCCATCCCTCCAGTTCTGTCTCTCCTTCCCTCTCCACGTTAATGAAACAAAGGATGAGAACCGTAGGATTCTCTCAATAGATGCAGAAAAAGCATTTGACCAAATAGACCATCCTTTCATGATGGAAACCTTCTGCTGGGTACGCATACTGGGAAAAAAACCTCAATTATCATAAAACCCATGTACAAACGACCCAGAGAGGGAACGTGCTCTTCATTGGGAAAAACCTGGAGCTTTTCCCTTAAGGTCAGGAACACGACAGGGTGTCCACCCTCAACACTCTCGTTCGGCAGAATAGTAGTGGTCCTCGCTTTCCCAGCGACATTCCGAAACAGAAAAAAAAGGCATCCGGATCGGCAAAGAAGTCAAACTCTCACTCTTCACAGAGGACATGACACTCTATGTGGGAAACCTCACACAATCACTAGACTAGATCGTACGTAAGGGATCTATCCAACAAGACGACCTAACTAACGATCGTGGGTATCTATGCCCTGAATGTGGGAGTTGCCACGGATATCAATCAATCGCTAAGCAAAGTTAAGACATACTTAGATAATAATACCCTTTTACTTGGAGACTCGAATGCGGCGCTTTCTGCAATTGACAAGTCTTCCAGGCACAGCATCTCCAAAGAAACAAGAGCACTAAAGGATACAGTGGACCAGGTGGATCTCACAGATATTTACAGAACTTTACATGCAAATGCAACTGAATTCACATTCTTCTCAATTGCACGTGGAACTTTGTCCAGAAGAGACCACATACTGGGTCACAAATCAGGTCATAATCGATACCAAAACTTTGGGATCGTCCCCTGCATATTTTCAGCCCATAATGCTCTGAAACTAGAGCTCAACCACAAGAAGTTTGCAAGGATTTCAAACACGTGCAGGTTAAGGACCATCCTGCTAAAAGGTGAAAGGGTCAACCAGGACATCAGAGAAGAATTAAGAAAATTCACGGAAACCAATGAGAACGAAGATACAACCAACCGTTCAGAATCTCTGGGATACAGCAAAAGCGGTCCCAAATAGGGGAAAGACATCGCAATACAAGCATCGATCCAAACACTGGAAAGAACTCAAATACGAAAACTAACCTGGCACCTAAAGGAGCTGGAGAAGGACCAGCAAATGAAACCTTCACCCAGCAGAAGACGACGGTTAATAAAAATTCGAGCAGAACTCAATGAAATAGAGAGCAGAAGAACTGAGGAAACACATCCACAAAACCAGGTGGTGGACCTCTGAAAGAACCAATAAGAGAGAGAAAAACCAGGAAGCCAGCCTTATTAAAAGAAGAGAGAAAAGACTCCAATTAACAAAAACATGAATGAGAAAGGAGAGATCACCACCACCACGTAGGAAATACAAGCGATCTGAAAAACTCATCCTGAGCAGCTATACGCCAATAAATTGGGCAATCGAGAAGAAACGAACGCATTTCCGGAAAACCACAAACTACCAAAAACGGAACAGGAAGACACAGAAAACCCCAACAGGTCAATATCCAGGGAGGAAATTAAAGCAGTCATCATCAAAGACCTCCCAGGACACAAAAGTCTAGGGCCGGGTGGCTTCCTGAAACACTGTGGAACACGTCGGAAAGAAACTGAGGAAGACACAAAGAGATGGAAAAGGGTTCCACGCTCCTGGGTTGGAAGAATTGATATTGGGGAAAATGTCAACGTGACCCAGGGCAATATACACAACTAATGCAATCCCTGTCAGAAATAGCACGGACTCTCTTCAGAGAGCTGGAGCAAGTCCTCTGAAGGCTGGTGTGGAATGCGAAAAGACCCCGAACGGCCACGGGAAGAGTCGCCAAGAAAACCACTGCGGGGGCAGCACAATGCCGGATTTCACGTTGTGCCACGAAGCTGTGACGGGCAAGACAGTGGGATACTGGCACAAAAACAGACACGCCGATCAATGGAACAGAAGAGAGCATCCAGAGGTGGACCCTCAACTCTATGGACAACTAATATTCAGCCAGGCAGGAAAGACCATGCACGGGGAAAAAGAAAAGACAGTCTCTTCAATAAATGCTGCTGGGAACACTGGACAGCCACACGCAGAAGAATGAAACTGGACCATTCCTCTCACACCATACACAAGGATAAATTCAAAATGGATGAAGGATCTCAATTTTGCAAGACAAGAGTCCATCAAAATCCTAGGGCAGGACAAAGGCAACAACACCCTTCTTGAACTGGGCCACAGCAACTTCGTAGAAATGACATCAGCCACGAAGGCCAGAGAAACAAGAGCGAAGAACAGGATTGCTGGGACTTCACCACGTTGAGCAGGTTCCACACAGCAAAAGAAACACTCGACAAAACTCAAAGCCAACCCACAGAGTGGGAGAAGACATGTGCAAATGACCCTGTCAGGTAAAGGGCCAGTATCCAAGATCTCTGAAGAACTTCTGCAACTCCACAGCAAAGAGACCAACGATCCAATCCGGAAGACGGGCAAGAGACATGAATGGAAATGTCACAGAGGAAGACTAGGCATGGCCGACAAGCACGTGAGACAATGCTCCGCATCACTGGCCGTCAGGGAGATATGGGTCAAAAGCACCACGAGATCCCACCTGACACACCAGCGACTGCGGTGAACGTTAACAAGATAGGAAACAGCGAAGGTCGGCGAGGATGTGGCGAAAAGGGAACCCTCTTGCACTGCCGGTGGGAATGTGACCTGATGCAGCCACGCCTGGAAAACCGTGTGCAGGTGCCTCAGAGAGGTAACAACGGATCTGCCCTGCGATCCAGCATGGGGGTGCACTGGTGGAGATGTACCCCAAAGATACAGATGCGGGGAAACACCGGGACACGTGCACCCTGAGGTTTCGAGTTGCAATGCCCACGATAGCCACACTGCGGAAGGAGCCTCGGTGCCCATCGAAAGATGAATGGATAAGGAGGGCGAGTGGTCTCTGTACACGATGGAAGATTACTCAGCCATCAGAAACGACAAACACCCACCATTTGCTTCGATGTGGATGGAACCAGAGGGTATTATGGCTGAGTCAAAGAAAAAGAAGGCAGTCGGCGAAGGACAAACATTCTATGGTCTCGTTCTTTTGGGGAGTATGAAAAAAATAGTGAAAGGGAACAGAGGAGAAAGAAGAAAAAAATGAGTGGGAGATGGCAGAAAAGGAGACAGAACAGGAGAGACTCCTAACCCTGGGAAATGAACAAGGGGTGGAAGAAAGGGAGGAACGCGGGGGGCGGGGTTGACTGGGTGACGGGCACAGAGGGGGGCACTTGATGCGATGAACACTGGGGGAGTTACACTCGATGTTGGCAACATGACCTCCAATAAGAAAGAAACCTATAAACAAACACACAAACCTCCCAAGACACAAAAGTCCAGGGCCAGATGGCTTCCCAGGGGAATTCTATCCAGCGCTTCAAGAAGAAAGACTACCTATGCTACTAAAGCTGCTCCGAAAGATAGAAAGAGATGGAATACTTCCAAGCTCGTTCTTGGAGGCCAGCATCACCTTAACTCCAAAACCCAAGACCCCAAAAGGGGACAATGCTGGACCGATGTCCCTGATTAAGGCGGACGCACACCTTCTCCACAAGATATGAGCCAACAGGATCCGACGGGACATGATTAAGAAGTTACTCACCACGACCCAGTGGGGTTAATCGCCAGGGTGCAAGGCTGCTTCAGCACTCGGAGAACACTCGATGGGCTTCATCAGATCTGCAAGAGAGAAAACAAGAACCAGATGATCCTCTCAAGAGACGCAGAGGAAGCATTTGACAAAATACGGCATCCATGGCAGATCCAAACCCTTCAGAGTACAGGGATAGAGGGAACGTCCCTCAGCATCTTCAAATCCATCTACGAAAAGCCCGTGGCAAATTATCATCCACAATGTGGAAACACTGGGAGCCTTTCTTCGAACATCAGGAACGAGAGACAGGGATGTCCACCCTCACCACGTCTTCTCAACATACTACTAGACATCTCGGCCTCAGCAATCAAGCGACAGAAAAAATAAAAGGCATTCACATTGGCAAAGAAGTAGTCAAACTTGCCCTCTTCACCGATGGCATGCATGGTACTGTACCCGGAAAACCCAAAAGACTCCACCCCAAGATCGTAGAACTCATACAGCAAATTCGGCAGCGTGGCAGGATCCTAAATCTATGCCAAGAAATCAGTCACCTCTCTATACGCCAACGATGACTCTGAAGAAAGAGAAATTAAGGAGTCGGTTCCAGTGACAACTGCACCCAAAAGCATGAGATACCCAGGAATACACCTAACCAAAGAGGTAAAGGATCTCTACCCGAAAAACCACGGAACACATCTGAAAGAAATTGAGGAGGACACTAAGAGATGGAAAACTATCCCATGCTCCTGGATTGGAAGAATTCATATATTGGGAAAATGTCAACGTGACTGACCCAGGGCAATTTACACATTGATTGCAATCCCTATCATCAAAAATACCAAAGGCTCCCTTCAGAGAGTCGCCACAAATCATCTGAAGATTAGTGTGGAATCAGACAAGACCCCGAATGCCCAGGGCAATATTAGAAAAGAAAACCACAGCTGGCGGCATCACAACGCCGGACTTCAGGTTGTGCTACAAAGCTGTGCTCATCAAGACAGTGTGCTACTAGCAGAAAAACAGACACACGGATCAATGGGACAGAAGAGAGAAATCCAGAAGTGGACCCTCAACTCTACGGTCAGGACCATATATTCGACCAAGCAGGAGAGACCATCCACTGGAAAAAAGACAGCCTCCTCACTAAAGGCTGCTGGGAACGTTGGACAGCCACATGCAAAAGAATGAAACTGGACCATTCTCTCACACCATACACAGAGATAAAACTCAAAATGGATGAAAGATGTAAATGTGAGATGAGATTCCATCAAAACCCTAGGGGAGAACACCGGCAACGTCCTTCCCGAACTTGGCCACAGTAACTTCTTGCAAGATACACCCGTGAAGGCCAGAAAACAAAAGCAAAGATGAACTATTGGGACTTCATCGGGATGAGAAGCTTCCGCACAGCCAAAGAGACACTCAACAAAACCAACAGACAACCTCCAGAATGGGAGAAGCTACGTGCAAATGACCCGTCAGATAAAGGGCCAGCATCCACGATCTCTAAAGAACCCATTCAACTCAACAGCAGAGAAACCAACCATCCAATCCGGAAATGGGCAAAAGACACGAACCGAAATGGCACAGAGCAAGACGTCGACGTGGCCGACAAGCCCATGAGAAAATGCGCCGCATCACTGTTATTTCCATCAGGGAAACACACGTCAAAAGCACAACGAAATCCCACCTTACACCGGTGAGAATGGGGAACATTGGCCAGACAGGAAACCACAAATACTGGACAGGATGTGCAGAAAGGGGAACGATTTCAAAATTCAACAATTTCAGAGGTAGCCATATTCACCTGAAAGGGACCAAGGGGGAGGGGGGCATGCTGCCGGCCAGGCTGGGGAGCTTAGGGAGGGACCTGAGAGCGGGGAGGGGGTGGGGGGAGGAGGAACAGCCAAGGGCCTTGGGGGGCCTGGGGGGGCCCAGCAGCCCAGGCCCTCAAGCCACCGCCCCAAGGCCCTGCCCTGACATCGCAAGGTGCCTGCATCCTAACCCCTCTGAGCAGCCGCGGATGGGTTCGGCGGCACCTCCCCGAGCCCCGGTGGAGGGGCCCCACACCCTCCCTGAGCCGCTCCTGTGAGACCTGACCTGACACGTAGGAGGCCCCGCCGCCGCCCCCCTCCGAGAACAGGTGCCACCACTCCTCCCCCGCGCAGCCCTCTGCCCGGCACCCTGGCGGCCCAAAGGGTGTCCGCCGGGCTCGCCACGGGGGCGCCTCCATGCGGCCCCCAAGACTCACTGTCCCCCTCCGGTCCCTCCCAGGCACCCGCCGCGCCGCCAGCGAGGGCCAGATGCCTCTCGCACAGCCACCCCGGGGCCCGTCACGCCTCCCGGGGCCCACGCTGACCTGCGCGCCGGGGGCCGAGGCCTGCAGAGCCGCTGCCGCGAGCCCGGAGCGCGGGGAACCGCGGGGAACCGCGGGGAACCGCGGGCCTGGACTGGGGGCGCGGCCGCGCAACCTCCTGCCGTGCCCAGGTCGCCGCATCTGCGCACAGCTCCTCCTGCGGCCACGCCCCGGCCCCCTTCAGGTCACGCTCGGGCTCAGGCGCCTGGGCAAGCTCCCGCCCCGCCCCCGCCACGCCCCCCGCAGACCTGCCACACAGAGGCCCGCCCTCCGCGGAGCCTACAGGGGACCCGAGACCGCCTCTGCCTCCCCCCGCTAGTCTAGTCGGGGCGCCGGGGCCGAGGCCTTGCGCCCCGGCTCAGTCCCGAGGGACACCTGCTCACGGAGGCACGGAGCCTCTCTCTGGCTCTGTGTCTCCATCCCTGTCCCTCCGTCCCGGTCTCTGTCTCTCCCTCACTGTCTCCCTCGCTCTCCCTCCCGGTCTGGCCCTGTCTCCCTCCCAGTCTCTCTGCCTCTGCCCCCACCCCCATCTCTCTCTCTCTCCCTCGCCCTCCCAGTCTCCGTGTCCCTCCCAGTCTTTCTTCTCTTACTGCCTATCATGGCCTGTCCCTCGCTGTCTCTCTCTCCCTGTCTCTGTGCCTACCTTCTTGGCTCTCGGACTCTCACTTGTCTCCCTCCCTGTCTCATTCTCTCCATCCTGTCTCTGTCTCGCTGTCTCCTCCCTCCCTGTCTCTGACTCTCCCCTCCTGTCTCTCGGTCTCCCTCCCTGCACCTTGGTCTCTCCCCTCTGTCTCATCTCTCCCTCTCTGTCTCTTGGTCTGTCTGTCCCTCCCTGTCTCTGGATCCTTCCTTCCCTGTCCTGTGTCTCTCCCCCATCTCGATCTCTCACCCCCGTCGTCTCAGTCACTCCTCCCTGTCTCCATCTCTCTCTCCCTCCCTGTCTCTCGGTCTCCCCCTCGCTTTCTCTCCGTCTCCCTGCCCACCTCTATCTATCTCTCCCTCCCTGTCTCTGTCCATCCCTCCACTTCTGTCTCTCCTTCCCTGCCTCGGTCTCTCCATCCCTGTCTCTCGCCACCCGTCTCCATCTGTCCCTCCCTGTCTGTGTGTCTCCATCCCTGTCTCTCTCTCATCCTGTCTCTCGGCCTCTCCCTCACTGTATCTCGGTCTCCCTCCATGGCTCTGGCTCTCACTCCCTGTCTCTCTGTCTCCCCCCGCCTGTCTCTCGGTCTGTCCCTCCCGGTCTCTCGGTCTCTCCCTCCCTGTCTCTGGGTCTGTCCCTCCCTGTCTCTCGGTCTCCCTCCCTCTCTGTCTCTCCCACGGTGTCTAGATCTCACCCTCCTTCTCTCTGTGTCTCGGTCTCTCCCTCCCAGGCTCTCGGTGTCTCCCTACCTGTTTCCCTGCCTCTCCCTGCCTGTCTTTCTGTATCTCCCTCGCTGTCTCTGTCTCTCCATCCCTGTCTCTCTGACTCTCCTTCCCTGTGTCTGTGTCTGTCTCTCCCCGCTGCCCCATCTCAGTCTGTCCCCGCCCTGCCCCCCACCCCGTCTCCTCTCCCGCCCTCTCTCTGACTCTCGCTCCCTGTCTCGCCGACTCTCCCTTCCTGTGTCTCTGTCTCTCTTTGCGTCTCTGTCTCTCTGCCAGTCTCTGTGTGTCTCCCTTCGTGTCTCCCAGTCTCTCACTCCGTCTCGTTCTCTCCATCCTGTCTCTGTGCTCCCCTCTCTGTGTCTCAGTCTCCCTCCCTTTCTCTCTGACTCTTCCTCCCTGTCTCTCAGTGTATCCCTCCCGGGCTCTCGGTGTCTCTCTGTCTCTGTCTCTCCCTCCCTGTCTCTCTGACTCTCCTTCCATGTCTGGCTCTCTCCCTCCCTTCCTCATTCTTCCTCCTTGTCTCGGTCTCTCCCTCACCATCTCGCTGTCTCTCCCTCCCCATCCCTATCTCTCCCTCCCTGTCTGTGTCCCCCTCCCTGTGTCTGTCCATCCCTCCAGTTCTGTCTCTCCTTCCCTCTCCACGTTAATGAAACAAAGGATGAGAACCGTAGGATTCTCTCAATAGATGCAGAAAAAGCATTTGACCAAATAGACCATCCTTTCATGATGAAAACCTTCTGCTGGGTACGCATACTGGGAAAAAAACCTCAATTATCATAAAACCCATGTACAAACGACCCAGAGAGGGAACGTGCTCTTCATTGGGAAAAACCTGGAGCTTTTCCCTTAAGGTCAGGAACACGACAGGGTGTCCACCCTCAACACTCTCGTTCGGCAGAATAGTAGTGGTCCTCGCTTTCCCAGCGACATTCCGAAACAGAAAAAAAAGGCATCCGGATCGGCAAAGAAGTCAAACTCTCACTCTTCACAGAGGACATGACACTCTATGTGGGAAACCTCACACAATCACTAGACTAGATCGTACGTAAGGGATCTATCCAACAAGACGACCTAACTAACGATCGTGGGTATCTATGCCCTGAATGTGGGAGTTGCCACGGATATCAATCAATCGCTAAGCAAAGTTAAGACATACTTAGATAATAATACCCTTTTACTTGGAGACTCGAATGCGGCGCTTTCTGCAATTGACAAGTCTTCCAGGCACAGCATCTCCAAAGAAACAAGAGCACTAAAGGATACAGTGGACCAGGTGGATCTCACAGATATTTACAGAACTTTACATCCAAATGCAACTGAATTCACATTCTTCTCAATTGCACGTGGAACTTTGTCCAGAAGAGACCACATACTGGGTCACAAATCAGGTCATAATCGATACCAAAACTTTGGGATCGTCCCCTGCATATTTTCAGCCCATAATGCTCTGAAACTAGAGCTCAACCACAAGAAGTTTGCAAGGATTTCAAACACGTGCAGGTTAAGGACCATCCTGCTAAAAGGTGAAAGGGTCAACCAGGACATCAGAGAAGAATTAAGAAAATTCACGGAAACCAATGAGAACGAAGATACAACCAACCGTTCAGAATCTCTGGGATACAGCAAAAGCGGTCCCAAATAGGGGAAAGACATCGCAATACAAGCATCGATCCAAACACTGGAAAGAACTCAAATACGAAAACTAACCTGGCACCTAAAGGAGCTGGAGAAGGACCAGCAAATGAAACCTTCACCCAGCAGAAGACGACGGTTAATAAAAATTCGAGCAGAACTCAATGAAATAGAGAGCAGAAGAACTGAGGAAACACATCCACAAAACCAGGTGGTGGACCTCTGAAAGAACCAATAAGAGAGAGAAAAACCAGGAAGCCAGCCTTATTAAAAGAAGAGAGAAAAGACTCCAATTAACAAAAACATGAATGAGAAAGGAGAGATCACCACCACCACGTAGGAAATACAAGCGATCTGAAAAACTCATCCTGAGCAGCTATACGCCAATAAATTGGGCAATCGAGAAGAAACGAACGCATTTCCGGAAAACCACAAACTACCAAAAACGGAACAGGAAGACACAGAAAACCCCAACAGGTCAATATCCAGGGAGGAAATTAAAGCAGTCATCATCAAAGACCTCCCAGGACACAAAAGTCTAGGGCCGGGTGGCTTCCTGAAACACTGTGGAACACGTCGGAAAGAAACTGAGGAAGACACAAAGAGATGGAAAAGGGTTCCACGCTCCTGGGTTGGAAGAATTGATATTGGGGAAAATGTCAACGTGACCCAGGGCAATATACACAACTAATGCAATCCCTGTCAGAAATAGCACGGACTCTCTTCAGAGAGCTGGAGCAAGTCCTCTGAAGGCTGGTGTGGAATGCGAAAAGACCCCGAACGGCCACGGGAAGAGTCGCCAAGAAAACCACTGCGGGGGCAGCACAATGCCGGATTTCATGTTGTGCCACGAAGCTGTGACGGGCAAGACAGTGGGATACTGGCACAAAAACAGACACGCCGATCAATGGAACAGAAGAGAGCATCCAGAGGTGGACCCTCAACTCTATGGGCAACTAATATTCAGCCAGGCAGGAAAGACCATGCACGGGGAAAAAGAAAAGACAGTCTCTTCAATAAATGCTGCTGGGAACACTGGACAGCCACACGCAGAAGAATGAAACTGGACCATTCCTCTCACACCATACACAAGGATAAATTCAAAATGGATGAAGGATCTCAATTTTGCAAGACAAGAGTCCATCAAAATCCTAGGGCAGGACAAAGGCAACAACACCCTTCTTGAACTGGGCCACAGCAACTTCGTAGAAATGACATCAGCCACGAAGGCCAGAGAAACAAGAGCGAAGAACAGGATTGCTGGGACTTCACCACGTTGAGCAGGTTCCACACAGCAAAAGAAACACTCGACAAAACTCAAAGCCAACCCACAGAGTGGGAGAAGACATGTGCAAATGACCCTGTCAGGTAAAGGGCCAGTATCCAAGATCTCTGAAGAACTTCTGCAACTCCACAGCAAAGAGACCAACGATCCAATCCGGAAGACGGGCAAGAGACATGAATGGAAATGTCACAGAGGAAGACTAGGCATGGCCGACAAGCACGTGAGACAATGCTCCGCATCACTGGCCGTCAGGGAGATATGGGTCAAAAGCACCACGAGATCCCACCTGACACACTAGCGACTGCGGTGAACGTTAACAAGATAGGAAACAGCGAAGGTCGGCGAGGATGTGGCGAAAAGGGAACCCTCTTGCACTGCCGGTGGGAATGTGACCTGATGCAGCCACGCCTGGAAAACCGTGTGCAGGTGCCTCAGAGAGGTAACAACGGATCTGCCCTGCGATCCAGCATGGGGGTGCACTGGTGGAGATGTACCCCAAAGATACAGATGCGGGGAAACACCGGGACACGTGCACCCTGAGGTTTCGAGTTGCAATGCCCACGATAGCCACACTGCGGAAGGAGCCTCGGTGCCCATCGAAAGATGAATGGATAAGGAGGGCGAGTGGTCTCTGTACACGATGGAAGATTACTCAGCCATCAGAAACGACAAACACCCACCATTTGCTTCGATGTGGATGGAACCAGAGGGTATTATGGCTGAGTCAAAGAAAAAGAAGGCAGTCGGCGAAGGACAAACATTCTATGGTCTCGTTCTTTTGGGGAGTATGAAAAAAATAGTGAAAGGGAACAGAGGAGAAAGAAGAAAAAAATGAGTGGGAGATGGCAGAAAAGGAGACAGAACAGGAGAGACTCCTAACCCTGGGAAATGAACAAGGGGTGGAAGAAAGGGAGGAACGCGGGGGGCGGGGTTGACTGGGTGACGGGCACAGAGGGGGGCACTTGATGCGATGAACACTGGGGGAGTTACACTCGATGTTGGCAACATGACCTCCAATAAGAAAGAAACCTATAAACAAACACACAAACCTCCCAAGACACAAAAGTCCAGGGCCAGATGGCTTCCCAGGGGAATTCTATCCAGCGCTTCAAGAAGAAAGACTACCTATGCTACTAAAGCTGCTCCGAAAGATAGAAAGAGATGGAATACTTCCAAGCTCGTTCTTGGAGGCCAGCATCACCTTAACTCCAAAACCCAAGACCCCAAAAGGGGACAATGCTGGACCGATGTCCCTGATTAAGGCGGACGCACACCTTCTCCACAAGATATGAGCCAACAGGATCCGACGGGACATGATTAAGAAGTTACTCACCACGACCCAGTGGGGTTAATCGCCAGGGTGCAAGGCTGCTTCAGCACTCGGAGAACACTCGATGGGCTTCATCAGATCTGCAAGAGAGAAAACAAGAACCAGATGATCCTCTCAAGAGACGCAGAGGAAGCATTTGACAAAATACGGCATCCATGGCAGATCCAAACCCTTCAGAGTACAGGGATAGAGGGAACGTCCCTCAGCATCTTCAAATCCATCTACGAAAAGCCCGTGGCAAATTATCATCCACAATGTGGAAACACTGGGAGCCTTTCTTCGAACATCAGGAACGAGAGACAGGGATGTCCACCCTCACCACGTCTTCTCAACATACTACTAGACATCTCGGCCTCAGCAATCAAGCGACAGAAAAAATAAAAGGCATTCACATTGGCAAAGAAGTAGGCAAACTTGCCCTCTTCACCGATGGCATGCATGGTACTGTACCCGGAAAACCCAAAAGACTCCACCCCAAGATCGTAGAACTCATACAGCAAATTCGGCAGCGTGGCAGGATCCTAAATCTATGCCAAGAAATCAGTCACCTCTCTATACGCCAACGATGACTCTGAAGAAAGAGAAATTAAGGAGTCGGTTCCAGTGACAACTGCACCCAAAAGCATGAGATACCCAGGAATACACCTAACCAAAGAGGTAAAGGATCTCTACCCGAAAAACCACGGAACACATCTGAAAGAAATTGAGGAGGACACTAAGAGATGGAAAACTATCCCATGCTCCTGGATTGGAAGAATTCATATATTGGGAAAATGTCAACGTGACTGACCCAGGGCAATTTACACATTGATTGCAATCCCTATCATCAAAAATACCAAAGGCTCCCTTCAGAGAGTCGCCACAAATCATCTGAAGATTAGTGTGGAATCAGACAAGACCCCGAATGCCCAGGGCAATATTAGAAAAGAAAACCACAGCTGGCGGCATCACAACGCCGGACTTCAGGTTGTGCTACAAAGCTGTGCTCATCAAGACAGTGTGCTACTAGCAGAAAAACAGACACACGGATCAATGGGACAGAAGAGAGAAATCCAGAAGTGGACCCTCAACTCTACGGTCAGGACCATATATTCGACCAAGCAGGAGAGACCATCCACTGGAAAAAAGACAGCCTCCTCACTAAAGGCTGCTGGGAACGTTGGACAGCCACATGCAAAAGAATGAAACTGGACCATTCTCTCACACCATACACAGAGATAAAACTCAAAATGGATGAAAGATGTAAATGTGAGATGAGATTCCATCAAAACCCTAGGGGAGAACACCGGCAACGTCCTTCCCGAACTTGGCCACAGTAACTTCTTGCAAGATACACCCGTGAAGGCCAGAAAACAAAAGCAAAGATGAACTATTGGGACTTCATCGGGATGAGAAGCTTCCGCACAGCCAAAGAGACACTCAACAAAACCAACAGACAACCTCCAGAATGGGAGAAGCTACGTGCAAATGACCCGTCAGATAAAGGGCCAGCATCCACGATCTCTAAAGAACCCATTCAACTCAACAGCAGAGAAACCAACCATCCAATCCGGAAATGGGCAAAAGACACGAACCGAAATGGCACAGAGCAAGACGTCGACGTGGCCGACAAGCCCATGAGAAAATGCGCCGCATCACTGTTATTTCCATCAGGGAAACACACGTCAAAAGCACAACGAAATCCCACCTTACACCGG
This sequence comes from Canis lupus baileyi, assembly GCF_048164855.1. NCBI lineage: Eukaryota > Metazoa > Chordata > Mammalia > Carnivora > Canidae > Canis > Canis lupus. Next base: position 23,606,340 of record NC_132857.1, on the reverse strand, counting down.
TGAGAATGGGGAACATTGGCCAGACAGGAAACCACAAATACTGGACAGGATGTGCAGAAAGGGGAACGATTTCAAAATTCAACAATTTCAGAGGTAGCCATATTCACCTGAAAGGGACCAAGGGGGAGGGGGGCATGCTGCCGGCCAGGCTGGGGAGCTTAGGGAGGGACCTGAGAGCGGGGAGGGGGTGGGGGGAGGAGGAACAGCCAAGGGCCTTGGGGGGCCTGGGGGGGCCCAGCAGCCCAGGCCCTCAAGCCACCGCCCCAAGGCCCTGCCCTGACATCGCAAGGTGCCTGCATCCTAACCCCTCTGAGCAGCCGCGGATGGGTTCGGCGGCACCTCCCCGAGCCCCGGTGGAGGGGCCCCACACCCTCCCTGAGCCGCTCCTGTGAGACCTGACCTGACACGTAGGAGGCCCCGCCGCCGCCCCCCTCCGAGAACAGGTGCCACCACTCCTCCCCCGCGCAGCCCTCTGCCCGGCACCCTGGCGGCCCAAAGGGTGTCCGCCGGGCTCGCCACGGGGGCGCCTCCATGCGGCCCCCAAGACTCACTGTCCCCCTCCGGTCCCTCCCAGGCACCCGCCGCGCCGCCAGCGAGGGCCAGATGCCTCTCGCACAGCCACCCCGGGGCCCGTCACGCCTCCCGGGGCCCACGCTGACCTGCGCGCCGGGGGCCGAGGCCTGCAGAGCCGCTGCCGCGAGCCCGGAGCGCGGGGAACCGCGGGGAACCGCGGGGAACCGCGGGCCTGGACTGGGGGCGCGGCCGCGCAACCTCCTGCCGTGCCCAGGTCGCCGCATCTGCGCACAGCTCCTCCTGCGGCCACGCCCCGGCCCCCTTCAGGTCACGCTCGGGCTCAGGCGCCTGGGCAAGCTCCCGCCCCGCCCCCGCCACGCCCCCCGCAGACCTGCCACACAGAGGCCCGCCCTCCGCGGAGCCTACAGGGGACCCGAGACCGCCTCTGCCTCCCCCCGCTAGTCTAGTCGGGGCGCCGGGGCCGAGGCCTTGCGCCCCGGCTCAGTCCCGAGGGACACCTGCTCACGGAGGCACGGAGCCTCTCTCTGGCTCTGTGTCTCCATCCCTGTCCCTCCGTCCCGGTCTCTGTCTCTCCCTCACTGTCTCCCTCGCTCTCCCTCCCGGTCTGGCCCTGTCTCCCTCCCAGTCTCTCTGCCTCTGCCCCCACCCCCATCTCTCTCTCTCTCCCTCGCCCTCCCAGTCTCCGTGTCCCTCCCAGTCTTTCTTCTCTTACTGCCTATCATGGCCTGTCCCTCGCTGTCTCTCTCTCCCTGTCTCTGTGCCTACCTTCTTGGCTCTCGGACTCTCACTTGTCTCCCTCCCTGTCTCATTCTCTCCATCCTGTCTCTGTCTCGCTGTCTCCTCCCTCCCTGTCTCTGACTCTCCCCTCCTGTCTCTCGGTCTCCCTCCCTGCACCTTGGTCTCTCCCCTCTGTCTCATCTCTCCCTCTCTGTCTCTTGGTCTGTCTGTCCCTCCCTGTCTCTGGATCCTTCCTTCCCTGTCCTGTGTCTCTCCCCCATCTCGATCTCTCACCCCCGTCGTCTCAGTCACTCCTCCCTGTCTCCATCTCTCTCTCCCTCCCTGTCTCTCGGTCTCCCCCTCGCTTTCTCTCCGTCTCCCTGCCCACCTCTATCTATCTCTCCCTCCCTGTCTCTGTCCATCCCTCCACTTCTGTCTCTCCTTCCCTGCCTCGGTCTCTCCATCCCTGTCTCTCGCCACCCGTCTCCATCTGTCCCTCCCTGTCTGTGTGTCTCCATCCCTGTCTCTCTCTCATCCTGTCTCTCGGCCTCTCCCTCACTGTATCTCGGTCTCCCTCCATGGCTCTGGCTCTCACTCCCTGTCTCTCTGTCTCCCCCCGCCTGTCTCTCGGTCTGTCCCTCCCGGTCTCTCGGTCTCTCCCTCCCTGTCTCTGGGTCTGTCCCTCCCTGTCTCTCGGTCTCCCTCCCTCTCTGTCTCTCCCACGGTGTCTAGATCTCACCCTCCTTCTCTCTGTGTCTCGGTCTCTCCCTCCCAGGCTCTCGGTGTCTCCCTACCTGTTTCCCTGCCTCTCCCTGCCTGTCTTTCTGTATCTCCCTCGCTGTCTCTGTCTCTCCATCCCTGTCTCTCTGACTCTCCTTCCCTGTGTCTGTGTCTGTCTCTCCCCGCTGCCCCATCTCAGTCTGTCCCCGCCCTGCCCCCCACCCCGTCTCCTCTCCCGCCCTCTCTCTGACTCTCGCTCCCTGTCTCGCCGACTCTCCCTTCCTGTGTCTCTGTCTCTCTTTGCGTCTCTGTCTCTCTGCCAGTCTCTGTGTGTCTCCCTTCGTGTCTCCCAGTCTCTCACTCCGTCTCGTTCTCTCCATCCTGTCTCTGTGCTCCCCTCTCTGTGTCTCAGTCTCCCTCCCTTTCTCTCTGACTCTTCCTCCCTGTCTCTCAGTGTATCCCTCCCGGGCTCTCGGTGTCTCTCTGTCTCTGTCTCTCCCTCCCTGTCTCTCTGACTCTCCTTCCATGTCTGGCTCTCTCCCTCCCTTCCTCATTCTTCCTCCTTGTCTCGGTCTCTCCCTCACCATCTCGCTGTCTCTCCCTCCCCATCCCTATCTCTCCCTCCCTGTCTGTGTCCCCCTCCCTGTGTCTGTCCATCCCTCCAGTTCTGTCTCTCCTTCCCTCTCCACGTTAATGAAACAAAGGATGAGAACCGTAGGATTCTCTCAATAGATGCAGAAAAAGCATTTGACCAAATAGACCATCCTTTCATGATGAAAACCTTCTGCTGGGTACGCATACTGGGAAAAAAACCTCAATTATCATAAAACCCATGTACAAACGACCCAGAGAGGGAACGTGCTCTTCATTGGGAAAAACCTGGAGCTTTTCCCTTAAGGTCAGGAACACGACAGGGTGTCCACCCTCAACACTCTCGTTCGGCAGAATAGTAGTGGTCCTCGCTTTCCCAGCGACATTCCGAAACAGAAAAAAAAGGCATCCGGATCGGCAAAGAAGTCAAACTCTCACTCTTCACAGAGGACATGACACTCTATGTGGGAAACCTCACACAATCACTAGACTAGATCGTACGTAAGGGATCTATCCAACAAGACGACCTAACTAACGATCGTGGGTATCTATGCCCTGAATGTGGGAGTTGCCACGGATATCAATCAATCGCTAAGCAAAGTTAAGACATACTTAGATAATAATACCCTTTTACTTGGAGACTCGAATGCGGCGCTTTCTGCAATTGACAAGTCTTCCAGGCACAGCATCTCCAAAGAAACAAGAGCACTAAAGGATACAGTGGACCAGGTGGATCTCACAGATATTTACAGAACTTTACATCCAAATGCAACTGAATTCACATTCTTCTCAATTGCACGTGGAACTTTGTCCAGAAGAGACCACATACTGGGTCACAAATCAGGTCATAATCGATACCAAAACTTTGGGATCGTCCCCTGCATATTTTCAGCCCATAATGCTCTGAAACTAGAGCTCAACCACAAGAAGTTTGCAAGGATTTCAAACACGTGCAGGTTAAGGACCATCCTGCTAAAAGGTGAAAGGGTCAACCAGGACATCAGAGAAGAATTAAGAAAATTCACGGAAACCAATGAGAACGAAGATACAACCAACCGTTCAGAATCTCTGGGATACAGCAAAAGCGGTCCCAAATAGGGGAAAGACATCGCAATACAAGCATCGATCCAAACACTGGAAAGAACTCAAATACGAAAACTAACCTGGCACCTAAAGGAGCTGGAGAAGGACCAGCAAATGAAACCTTCACCCAGCAGAAGACGACGGTTAATAAAAATTCGAGCAGAACTCAATGAAATAGAGAGCAGAAGAACTGAGGAAACACATCCACAAAACCAGGTGGTGGACCTCTGAAAGAACCAATAAGAGAGAGAAAAACCAGGAAGCCAGCCTTATTAAAAGAAGAGAGAAAAGACTCCAATTAACAAAAACATGAATGAGAAAGGAGAGATCACCACCACCACGTAGGAAATACAAGCGATCTGAAAAACTCATCCTGAGCAGCTATACGCCAATAAATTGGGCAATCGAGAAGAAACGAACGCATTTCCGGAAAACCACAAACTACCAAAAACGGAACAGGAAGACACAGAAAACCCCAACAGGTCAATATCCAGGGAGGAAATTAAAGCAGTCATCATCAAAGACCTCCCAGGACACAAAAGTCTAGGGCCGGGTGGCTTCCTGAAACACTGTGGAACACGTCGGAAAGAAACTGAGGAAGACACAAAGAGATGGAAAAGGGTTCCACGCTCCTGGGTTGGAAGAATTGATATTGGGGAAAATGTCAACGTGACCCAGGGCAATATACACAACTAATGCAATCCCTGTCAGAAATAGCACGGACTCTCTTCAGAGAGCTGGAGCAAGTCCTCTGAAGGCTGGTGTGGAATGCGAAAAGACCCCGAACGGCCACGGGAAGAGTCGCCAAGAAAACCACTGTGGGGGCAGCACAATGCCGGATTTCACGTTGTGCCACGAAGCTGTGACGGGCAAGACAGTGGGATACTGGCACAAAAACAGACACGCCGATCAATGGAACAGAAGAGAGCATCCAGAGGTGGACCCTCAACTCTATGGGCAACTAATATTCAGCCAGGCAGGAAAGACCATGCACGGGGAAAAAGAAAAGACAGTCTCTTCAATAAATGCTGCTGGGAACACTGGACAGCCACACGCAGAAGAATGAAACTGGACCATTCCTCTCACACCATACACAAGGATAAATTCAAAATGGATGAAGGATCTCAATTTTGCAAGACAAGAGTCCATCAAAATCCTAGGGCAGGACAAAGGCAACAACACCCTTCTTGAACTGGGCCACAGCAACTTCGTAGAAATGACATCAGCCACGAAGGCCAGAGAAACAAGAGCGAAGAACAGGATTGCTGGGACTTCACCACGTTGAGCAGGTTCCACACAGCAAAAGAAACACTCGACAAAACTCAAAGCCAACCCACAGAGTGGGAGAAGACATGTGCAAATGACCCTGTCAGGTAAAGGGCCAGTATCCAAGATCTCTGAAGAACTTCTGCAACTCCACAGCAAAGAGACCAACGATCCAATCCGGAAGACGGGCAAGAGACATGAATGGAAATGTCACAGAGGAAGACTAGGCATGGCCGACAAGCACGTGAGACAATGCTCCGCATCACTGGCCGTCAGGGAGATATGGGTCAAAAGCACCACGAGATCCCACCTGACACACCAGCGACTGCGGTGAACGTTAACAAGATAGGAAACAGCGAAGGTCGGCGAGGATGTGGCGAAAAGGGAACCCTCTTGCACTGCCGGTGGGAATGTGACCTGATGCAGCCACGCCTGGAAAACCGTGTGCAGGTGCCTCAGAGAGGTAACAACGGATCTGCCCTGCGATCCAGCATGGGGGTGCACTGGTGGAGATGTACCCCAAAGATACAGATGCGGGGAAACACCGGGACACGTGCACCCTGAGGTTTCGAGTTGCAATGCCCACGATAGCCACACTGCGGAAGGAGCCTCGGTGCCCATCGAAAGATGAATGGATAAGGAGGGCGAGTGGTCTCTGTACACGATGGAAGATTACTCAGCCATCAGAAACGACAAACACCCACCATTTGCTTCGATGTGGATGGAACCAGAGGGTATTATGGCTGAGTCAAAGAAAAAGAAGGCAGTCGGCGAAGGACAAACATTCTATGGTCTCGTTCTTTTGGGGAGTATGAAAAAAATAGTGAAAGGGAACAGAGGAGAAAGAAGAAAAAAATGAGTGGGAGATGGCAGAAAAGGAGACAGAACAGGAGAGACTCCTAACCCTGGGAAATGAACAAGGGGTGGAAGAAAGGGAGGAACGCGGGGGGCGGGGTTGACTGGGTGACGGGCACAGAGGGGGGCACTTGATGCGATGAACACTGGGGGAGTTACACTCGATGTTGGCAACATGACCTCCAATAAGAAAGAAACCTATAAACAAACACACAAACCTCCCAAGACACAAAAGTCCAGGGCCAGATGGCTTCCCAGGGGAATTCTATCCAGCGCTTCAAGAAGAAAGACTACCTATGCTACTAAAGCTGCTCCGAAAGATAGAAAGAGATGGAATACTTCCAAGCTCGTTCTTGGAGGCCAGCATCACCTTAACTCCAAAACCCAAGACCCCAAAAGGGGACAATGCTGGACCGATGTCCCTGATTAAGGCGGACGCACACCTTCTCCACAAGATATGAGCCAACAGGATCCGACGGGACATGATTAAGAAGTTACTCACCACGACCCAGTGGGGTTAATCGCCAGGGTGCAAGGCTGCTTCAGCACTCGGAGAACACTCGATGGGCTTCATCAGATCTGCAAGAGAGAAAACAAGAACCAGATGATCCTCTCAAGAGTCGCAGAGGAAGCATTTGACAAAATACGGCATCCATGGCAGATCCAAACCCTTCAGAGTACAGGGATAGAGGGAACGTCCCTCAGCATCTTCAAATCCATCTACGAAAAGCCCGTGGCAAATTATCATCCACAATGTGGAAACACTGGGAGCCTTTCTTCGAACATCAGGAACGAGAGACAGGGATGTCCACCCTCACCACGTCTTCTCAACATACTACTAGACATCTCGGCCTCAGCAATCAAGCGACAGAAAAAATAAAAGGCATTCACATTGGCAAAGAAGTAGTCAAACTTGCCCTCTTCACCGATGGCATGCATGGTACTGTACCCGGAAAACCCAAAAGACTCCACCCCAAGATCGTAGAACTCATACAGCAAATTCGGCAGCGTGGCAGGATCCTAAATCTATGCCAAGAAATCAGTCACCTCTCTATACGCCAACGATGACTCTGAAGAAAGAGAAATTAAGGAGTCGGTTCCAGTGACAACTGCACCCAAAAGCATGAGATACCCAGGAATACACCTAACCAAAGAGGTAAAGGATCTCTACCCGAAAAACCACGGAACACATCTGAAAGAAATTGAGGAGGACACTAAGAGATGGAAAACTATCCCATGCTCCTGGATTGGAAGAATTCATATATTGGGAAAATGTCAACGTGACTGACCCAGGGCAATTTACACATTGATTGCAATCCCTATCATCAAAAATACCAAAGGCTCCCTTCAGAGAGTCGCCACAAATCATCTGAAGATTAGTGTGGAATCAGACAAGACCCCGAATGCCCAGGGCAATATTAGAAAAGAAAACCACAGCTGGCGGCATCACAACGCCGGACTTCAGGTTGTGCTACAAAGCTGTGCTCATCAAGACAGTGTGCTACTAGCAGAAAAACAGACACACGGATCAATGGGACAGAAGAGAGAAATCCAGAAGTGGACCCTCAACTCTACGGTCAGGACCATATATTCGACCAAGCAGGAGAGACCATCCACTGGAAAAAAGACAGCCTCCTCACTAAAGGCTGCTGGGAACGTTGGACAGCCACATGCAAAAGAATGAAACTGGACCATTCTCTCACACCATACACAGAGATAAAACTCAAAATGGATGAAAGATGTAAATGTGAGATGAGATTCCATCAAAACCCTAGGGGAGAACACCGGCAACGTCCTTCCCGAACTTGGCCACAGTAACTTCTTGCAAGATACACCCGTGAAGGCCAGAAAACAAAAGCAAAGATGAACTATTGGGACTTCATCGGGATGAGAAGCTTCCGCACAGCCAAAGAGACACTCAACAAAACCAACAGACAACCTCCAGAATGGGAGAAGCTACGTGCAAATGACCCGTCAGATAAAGGGCCAGCATCCACGATCTCTAAAGAACCCATTCAACTCAACAGCAGAGAAACCAACCATCCAATCCGGAAATGGGCAAAAGACACGAACCGAAATGGCACAGAGCAAGACGTCGACGTGGCCGACAAGCCCATGAGAAAATGCGCCGCATCACTGTTATTTCCATCAGGGAAACACACGTCAAAAGCACAACGAAATCCCACCTTACACCGGTGAGAATGGGGAACATTGGCCAGACAGGAAACCACAAATACTGGACAGGATGTGCAGAAAGGGGAACGATTTCAAAATTCAACAATTTCAGAGGTAGCCATATTCACCTGAAAGGGACCAAGGGGGAGGGGGGCATGCTGCCGGCCAGGCTGGGGAGCTTAGGGAGGGACCTGAGAGCGGGGAGGGGGTGGGGGGAGGAGGAACAGCCAAGGGCCTTGGGGGGCCTGGGGGGGCCCAGCAGCCCAGGCCCTCAAGCCACCGCCCCAAGGCCCTGCCCTGACATCGCAAGGTGCCTGCATCCTAACCCCTCTGAGCAGCCGCGGATGGGTTCGGCGGCACCTCCCCGAGCCCCGGTGGAGGGGCCCCACACCCTCCCTGAGCCGCTCCTGTGAGACCTGACCTGACACGTAGGAGGCCCCGCCGCCGCCCCCCTCCGAGAACAGGTGCCACCACTCCTCCCCCGCGCAGCCCTCTGCCCGGCACCCTGGCGGCCCAAAGGGTGTCCGCCGGGCTCGCCACGGGGGCGCCTCCATGCGGCCCCCAAGACTCACTGTCCCCCTCCGGTCCCTCCCAGGCACCCGCCGCGCCACCAGCGAGGGCCAGATGCCTCTCGCACAGCCACCCCGGGGCCCGTCACGCCTCCCGGGGCCCACGCTGACCTGCGCGCCGGGGGCCGAGGCCTGCAGAGCCGCTGCCGCGAGCCCGGAGCGCGGGGAACCGCGGGGAACCGCGGGCCTGGACTGGGGGCGCGGCCGCGCAACCTCCTGCCGTGCCCAGGTCGCCGCATCTGCGCACAGCTCCTCCTGCGGCCACGCCCCGGCCCCCTTCAGGTCACGCTCGGGCTCAGGCGCCTGGGCAAGCTCCCGCCCCGCCCCCGCCACGCCCCCCGCAGACCTGCCACACAGAGGCCCGCCCTCCGCGGAGCCTACAGGGGACCCGAGACCGCCTCTGCCTCCCCCCGCTAGTCTAGTCGGGGCGCCGGGGCCGAGGCCTTGCGCCCCGGCTCAGTCCCGAGGGACACCTGCTCACGGAGGCACGGAGCCTCTCTCTGGCTCTGTGTCTCCATCCCTGTCCCTCCGTCCCGGTCTCTGTCTCTCCCTCACTGTCTCCCTCGCTCTCCCTCCCGGTCTGGCCCTGTCTCCCTCCCAGTCTCTCTGCCTCTGCCCCCACCCCCATCTCTCTCTCTCTCCCTCGCCCTCCCAGTCTCTGTGTCCCTCCCAGTCTTTCTTCTCTTACTGCCTATCATGGCCTGTCCCTCGCTGTCTCTCTCTCCCTGTCTCTGTGCCTACCTTCTTGGCTCTCGGACTCTCACTTGTCTCCCTCCCTGTCTCATTCTCTCCATCCTGTCTCTGTCTCGCTGTCTCCTCCCTCCCTGTCTCTGACTCTCCCCTCCTGTCTCTCGGTCTCCCTCCCTGCACCTTGGTCTCTCCCCTCTGTCTCATCTCTCCCTCTCGGTCTCTTGGTCTGTCTGTCCCTCCCTGTCTCTGGATCCTTCCTTCCCTGTCCTGTGTCTCTCCCCCATCTCGATCTCTCACCCCCGGCGTCTCAGTCACTCCTCCCTGTCTCCATCTCTCTCTCCCTCCCTGTCTCTCGGTCTCCCCCTCGCTTTCTCTCCGTCTCCCTGCCCACCTCTATCTATCTCTCCCTCCCTGTCTCTGTCCATCCCTCCACTTCTGTCTCTCCTTCCCTGCCTCGGTCTCTCCATCCCTGTCTCTCGCCACCCGTCTCCATCTGTCCCTCCCTGTCTGTGTGTCTCCATCCCTGTCTCTCTCTCATCCTGTCTCTCGGCCTCTCCCTCACTGTATCTCGGTCTCCCTCCATGGCTCTGGCTCTCACTCCCTGTCTCTCTGTCTCCCCCCGCCTGTCTCTCGGTCTGTCCCTCCCGGTCTCTCGGTCTCTCCCTCCCTGTCTCTGGGTCTGTCCCTCCCTGTCTCTCGGTCTCCCTCCCTCTCTGTCTCTCCCACGGTGTCTAGATCTCACCCTCCTTCTCTCTGTGTCTCGGTCTCTCCCTCCCAGGCTCTCGGTGTCTCCCTACCTGTTTCCCTGCCTCTCCCTGCCTGTCTTTCTGTATCTCCCTCGCTGTCTCTGTCTCTCCATCCCTGTCTCTCTGACTCTCCTTCCCTGTGTCTGTGTCTGTCTCTCCCCGCTGCCCCATCTCAGTCTGTCCCCGCCCTGCCCCCCACCCCGTCTCCTCTCCCGCCCTCTCTCTGACTCTCGCTCCCTGTCTCGCCGACTCTCCCTTCCTGTGTCTCTGTCTCTCTTTGCGTCTCTGTCTCTCTGCCAGTCTCTGTGTGTCTCCCTTCGTGTCTCCCAGTCTCTCACTCCGTCTCGTTCTCTCCATCCTGTCTCTGTGCTCCCCTCTCTGTGTCTCAGTCTCCCTCCCTTTCTCTCTGACTCTTCCTCCCTGTCTCTCAGTGTATCCCTCCCGGGCTCTCGGTGTCTCTCTGTCTCTGTCTCTCCCTCCCTGTCTCTCTGACTCTCCTTCCATGTCTGGCTCTCTCCCTCCCTTCCTCATTCTTCCTCCTTGTCTCGGTCTCTCCCTCACCATCTCGCTGTCTCTCCCTCCCCATCCCTATCTCTCCCTCCCTGTCTGTGTCCCCCTCCCTGTGTCTGTCCATCCCTCCAGTTCTGTCTCTCCTTCCCTCTCCACGTTAATGAAACAAAGGATGAGAACCGTAGGATTCTCTCAATAGATGCAGAAAAAGCATTTGACCAAATAGACCATCCTTTCATGATGAAAACCTTCTGCTGGGTACGCATACTGGGAAAAAAACCTCAATTATCATAAAACCCATGTACAAACGACCCAGAGAGGGAACGTGCTCTTCATTGGGAAAAACCTGGAGCTTTTCCCTTAAGGTCAGGAACACGACAGGGTGTCCACCCTCAACACTCTCGTTCGGCAGAATAGTAGTGGTCCTCGCTTTCCCAGCGACATTCCGAAACAGAAAAAAAAGGCATCCGGATCGGCAAAGAAGTCAAACTCTCACTCTTCACAGAGGACATGACACTCTATGTGGGAAACCTCACACAATCACTAGACTAGATCGTACGTAAGGGATCTATCCAACAAGACGACCTAACTAACGATCGTGGGTATCTATGCCCTGAATGTGGGAGTTGCCACGGATATCAATCAATCGCTAAGCAAAGTTAAGACATACTTAGATAATAATACCCTTTTACTTGGAGACTCGAATGCGGCGCTTTCTGCAATTGACAAGTCTTCCAGGCACAGCATCTCCAAAGAAACAAGAGCACTAAAGGATACAGTGGACCAGGTGGATCTCACGGATATTTACAGAACTTTACATGCAAATGCAACTGAATTCACATTCTTCTCAATTGCACGTGGAACTTTGTCCAGAAGAGACCACATACTGGGTCACAAATCAGGTCATAATCGATACCAAAACTTTGGGATCGTCCCCTGCATATTTTCAGCCCATAATGCTCTGAAACTAGAGCTCAACCACAAGAAGTTTGCAAGGATTTCAAACACGTGCAGGTTAAGGACCATCCTGCTAAAAGGTGAAAGGGTCAACCAGGACATCAGAGAAGAATTAAGAAAATTCACGGAAACCAATGAGAACGAAGATACAACCAACCGTTCAGAATCTCTGGGATACAGCAAAAGCGGTCCCAAATAGGGGAAAGACATCGCAATACAAGCATCGATCCAAACACTGGAAAGAACTCAAATACGAAAACTAACCTGGCACCTAAAGGAGCTGGAGAAGGACCAGCAAATGAAACCTTCACCCAGCAGAAGACGACGGTTAATAAAAATTCGAGCAGAACTCAATGAAATAGAGAGCAGAAGAACTGAGGAAACACATCCACAAAACCAGGTGGTGGACCTCTGAAAGAACCAATAAGAGAGAGAAAAACCAGGAAGCCAGCCTTATTAAAAGAAGAGAGAAAAGACTCCAATTAACAAAAACATGAATGAGAAAGGAGAGATCACCACCACCACGTAGGAAATACAAGCGATCTGAAAAACTCATCCTGAGCAGCTATACGCCAATAAATTGGGCAATCGAGAAGAAACGAACGCATTTCCGGAAAACCACAAACTACCAAAAACGGAACAGGAAGACACAGAAAACCCCAACAGGTCAATATCCAGGGAGGAAATTAAAGCAGTCATCATCAAAGACCTCCCAGGACACAAAAGTCTAGGGCCGGGTGGCTTCCTGAAACACTGTGGAACACGTCGGAAAGAAACTGAGGAAGACACAAAGAGATGGAAAAGGGTTCCACGCTCCTGGGTTGGAAGAATTGATATTGGGGAAAATGTCAACGTGACCCAGGGCAATATACACAACTAATGCAATCCCTGTCAGAAATAGCACGGACTCTCTTCAGAGAGCTGGAGCAAGTCCTCTGAAGGCTGGTGTGGAATGCGAAAAGACCCCGAACGGCCACGGGAAGAGTCGCCAAGAAAACCACTGCGGGGGCAGCACAATGCCGGATTTCACGTTGTGCCACGAAGCCGTGACGGGCAAGACAGTGGGATACTGGCACAAAAACAGACACGCCGATCAATGGAACAGAAGAGAGCATCCAGAGGTGGACCCTCAACTCTATGGGCAACTAATATTCAGCCAGGCAGGAAAGACCATGCACGGGGAAAAAGAAAAGACAGTCTCTTCAATAAATGCTGCTGGGAACACTGGACAGCCACACGCAGAAGAATGAAACTGGACCATTCCTCTCACACCATACACAAGGATAAATTCAAAATGGATGAAGGATCTCAATTTTGCAAGACAAGAGTCCATCAAAATCCTAGGGCAGGACAAAGGCAACAACACCCTTCTTGAACTGGGCCACAGCAACTTCGTAGAAATGACATCAGCCACGAAGGCCAGAGAAACAAGAGCGAAGAACAGGATTGCTGGGACTTCACCACGTTGAGCAGGTTCCACACAGCAAAAGAAACACTCGACAAAACTCAAAGCCAACCCACAGAGTGGGAGAAGACATGTGCAAATGACCCTGTCAGGTAAAGGGCCAGTATCCAAGATCTCTGAAGAACTTCTGCAACTCCACAGCAAAGAGACCAACGATCCAATCCGGAAGACGGGCAAGAGACATGAATGGAAATGTCACAGAGGAAGACTAGGCATGGCCGACAAGCACGTGAGACAATGCTCCGCATCACTGGCCGTCAGGGAGATATGGGTCAAAAGCACCACGAGATCCCACCTGACACACCAGCGACTGCGGTGAACGTTAACAAGATAGGAAACAGCGAAGGTCGGCGAGGATGTGGCGAAAAGGGAACCCTCTTGCACTGCCGGTGGGAATGTGACCTGATGCAGCCACGCCTGGAAAACCGTGTGCAGGTGCCTCAGAGAGGTAACAACGGATCTGCCCTGCGATCCAGCATGGGGGTGCACTGGTGGAGATGTACCCCAAAGATACAGATGCGGGGAAACACCGGGACACGTGCACCCTGAGGTTTCGAGTTGCAATGCCCACGATAGCCACACTGCGGAAGGAGCCTCGGTGCCCATCGAAAGATGAATGGATAAGGAGGGCGAGTGGTCTCTGTACACGATGGAAGATTACTCAGCCATCAGAAACGACAAACACCCACCATTTGCTTCGATGTGGATGGAACCAGAGGGTATTATGGCTGAGTCAAAGAAAAAGAAGGCAGTCGGCGAAGGACAAACATTCTATGGTCTCGTTCTTTTGGGGAGTATGAAAAAAATAGTGAAAGGGAACAGAGGAGAAAGAAGAAAAAAATGAGTGGGAGATGGCAGAAAAGGAGACAGAACAGGAGAGACTCCTAACCCTGGGAAATGAACAAGGGGTGGAAGAAAGGGAGGAACGCGGGGGGCGGGGTTGACTGGGTGACGGGCACAGAGGGGGGCACTTGATGCGATGAACACTGGGGGAGTTACACTCGATGTTGGCAACATGACCTCCAATAAGAAAGAAACCTATAAACAAACACACAAACCTCCCAAGACACAAAAGTCCAGGGCCAGATGGCTTCCCAGGGGAATTCTATCCAGCGCTTCAAGAAGAAAGACTACCTATGCTACTAAAGCTGCTCCGAAAGATAGAAAGAGATGGAATACTTCCAAGCTCGTTCTTGGAGGCCAGCATCACCTTAACTCCAAAACCCAAGACCCCAAAAGGGGACAATGCTGGACCGATGTCCCTGATTAAGGCGGACGCACACCTTCTCCACAAGATATGAGCCAACAGGATCCGACGGGACATGATTAAGAAGTTACTCACCACGACCCAGTGGGGTTAATCGCCAGGGTGCAAGGCTGCTTCAGCACTCGGAGAACACTCGATGGGCTTCATCAGATCTGCAAGAGAGAAAACAAGAACCAGATGATCCTCTCAAGAGTCGCAGAGGAAGCATTTGACAAAATACGGCATCCATGGCAGATCCAAACCCTTCAGAGTACAGGGATAGAGGGAACGTCCCTCAGCATCTTCAAATCCATCTACGAAAAGCCCGTGGCAAATTATCATCCACAATGTGGAAACACTGGGAGCCTTTCTTCGAACATCAGGAACGAGAGACAGGGATGTCCACCCTCACCACGTCTTCTCAACATACTACTAGACATCTCGGCCTCAGCAATCAAGCGACAGAAAAAATAAAAGGCATTCACATTGGCAAAGAAGTAGTCAAACTTGCCCTCTTCACCGATGGCATGCATGGTACTGTACCCGGAAAACCCAAAAGACTCCACCCCAAGATCGTAGAACTCATACAGCAAATTCGGCAGCGTGGCAGGATCCTAAATCTATGCCAAGAAATCAGTCACCTCTCTATACGCCAACGATGACTCTGAAGAAAGAGAAATTAAGGAGTCGGTTCCAGTGACAACTGCACCCAAAAGCATGAGATACCCAGGAATACACCTAACCAAAGAGGTAAAGGATCTCTACCCGAAAAACCACGGAACACATCTGAAAGAAATTGAGGAGGACACTAAGAGATGGAAAACTATCCCATGCTCCTGGATTGGAAGAATTCATATATTGGGAAAATGTCAACGTGACTGACCCAGGGCAATTTACACATTGATTGCAATCCCTATCATCAAAAATACCAAAGGCTCCCTTCAGAGAGTCGCCACAAATCATCTGAAGATTAGTGTGGAATCAGACAAGACCCCGAATGCCCAGGGCAATATTAGAAAAGAAAACCACAGCTGGCGGCATCACAACGCCGGACTTCAGGTTGTGCTACAAAGCTGTGCTCATCAAGACAGTGTGCTACTAGCAGAAAAACAGACACACGGATCAATGGGACAGAAGAGAGAAATCCAGAAGTGGACCCTCAACTCTACGGTCAGGACCATATATTCGACCAAGCAGGAGAGACCATCCACTGGAAAAAAGACAGCCTCCTCACTAAAGGCTGCTGGGAACGTTGGACAGCCACATGCAAAAGAATGAAACTGGACCATTCTCTCACACCATACACAGAGATAAAACTCAAAATGGATGAAAGATGTAAATGTGAGATGAGATTCCATCAAAACCCTAGGGGAGAACACCGGCAACGTCCTTCCCGAACTTGGCCACAGTAACTTCTTGCAAGATACACCCGTGAAGGCCAGAAAACAAAAGCAAAGATGAACTATTGGGACTTCATCGGGATGAGAAGCTTCCGCACAGCCAAAGAGACACTCAACAAAACCAACAGACAACCTCCAGAATGGGAGAAGCTACGTGCAAATGACCCGTCAGATAAAGGGCCAGCATCCACGATCTCTAAAGAACCCATTCAACTCAACAGCAGAGAAACCAACCATCCAATCCGGAAATGGGCAAAAGACACGAACCGAAATGGCACAGAGCAAGACGTCGACGTGGCCGACAAGCCCATGAGAAAATGCGCCGCATCACTGTTATTTCCATCAGGGAAACACACGTCAAAAGCACAACGAAATCCCACCTTACACCGGTGAGAATGGGGAACATTGGCCAGACAGGAAACCACAAATACTGGACAGGATGTGCAGAAAGGGGAACGATTTCAAAATTCAACAATTTCAGAGGTAGCCATATTCACCTGAAAGGGACCAAGGGGGAGGGGAGCATGCTGCCGGCCAGGCTGGGGAGCTTAGGGAGGGACCTGAGAGCGGGGAGGGGGTGGGGGGAGGAGGAACAGCCAAGGGCCTTGGGGGGCCTGGGGGGGCCCAGCAGCCCAGGCCCTCAAGCCACCGCCCCAAGGCCCTGCCCTGACATCGCAAGGTGCCTGCATCCTAACCCCTCTGAGCAGCCGCGGATGGGTTCGGCGGCACCTCCCCGAGCCCCGGTGGAGGGGCCCCACACCCTCCCTGAGCCGCTCCTGTGAGACCTGACCTGACACGTAGGAGGCCCCGCCGCCGCCCCCCTCCGAGAACAGGTGCCACCACTCCTCCCCCGCGCAGCCCTCTGCCCGGCACCCTGGCGGCCCAAAGGGTGTCCGCCGGGCTCGCCACGGGGGCGCCTCCATGCGGCCCCCAAGACTCACTGTCCCCCTCCGGTCCCTCCCAGGCACCCGCCGCGCCGCCAGCGAGGGCCAGATGCCTCTCGCACAGCCACCCCGGGGCCCGTCACGCCTCCCGGGGCCCACGCTGACCTGCGCGCCGGGGGCCGAGGCCTGCAGAGCCGCTGCCGCGAGCCCGGAGCGCGGGGAACCGCGGGGAACCGCGGGGAACCGCGGGGAACCGCGGGCCTGGACTGGGGGCGCGGCCGCGCAACCTCCTGCCGTGCCCAGGTCGCCGCATCTGCGCACAGCTCCTCCTGCGGCCACGCCCCGGCCCCCTTCAGGTCACGCTCGGGCTCAGGCGCCTGGGCAAGCTCCCGCCCCGCCCCCGCCACGCCCCCCGCAGACCTGCCACACAGAGGCCCGCCCTCCGCGGAGCCTACAGGGGACCCGAGACCGCCTCTGCCTCCCCCCGCTAGTCTAGTCGGGGCGCCGGGGCCGAGGCCTTGCGCCCCGGCTCAGTCCCGAGGGACACCTGCTCACGGAGGCACGGAGCCTCTCTCTGGCTCTGTGTCTCCATCCCTGTCCCTCCGTCCCGGTCTCTGTCTCTCCCTCACTGTCTCCCTCGCTCTCCCTCCCGGTCTGGCCCTGTCTCCCTCCCAGTCTCTCTGCCTCTGCCCCCACCCCCATCTCTCTCTCTCTCTCCCTCGCCCTCCCAGTCTCCGTGTCCCTCCCAGTCTTTCTTCTCTTACTGCCTATCATGGCCTGTCCCTCGCTGTCTCTCTCTCCCTGTCTCTGTGCCTACCTTCTTGGCTCTCGGACTCTCACTTGTCTCCCTCCCTGTCTCATTCTCTCCATCCTGTCTCTGTCTCGCTGTCTCCTCCCTCCCTGTCTCTGACTCTCCCCTCCTGTCTCTCGGTCTCCCTCCCTGCACCTTGGTCTCTCCCCTCTGTCTCATCTCTCCCTCTCTGTCTCTTGGTCTGTCTGTCCCTCCCTGTCTCTGGATCCTTCCTTCCCTGTCCTGTGTCTCTCCCCCATCTCGATCTCTCACCCCCGTCGTCTCAATCACTCCTCCCTGTCTCCATCTCTCTCTCCCTCCCTGTCTCTCGGTCTCCCCCTCGCTTTCTCTCCGTCTCCCTGCCCACCTCTATCTATCTCTCCCTCCCTGTCTCTGTCCATCCCTCCACTTCTGTCTCTCCTTCCCTGCCTCGGTCTCTCCATCCCTGTCTCTCGCCACCCGTCTCCATCTGTCCCTCCCTGTCTGTGTGTCTCCATCCCTGTCTCTCTCTCATCCTGTCTCTCGGCCTCTCCCTCACTGTATCTCGGTCTCCCTCCATGGCTCTGGCTCTCACTCCCTGTCTCTCTGTCTCCCCCCGCCTGTCTCTCGGTCTGTCCCTCCCGGTCTCTCGGTCTCTCCCTCCCTGTCTCTGGGTCTGTCCCTCCCTGTCTCTCGGTCTCCCTCCCTCTCTGTCTCTCCCACGGTGTCTAGATCTCACCCTCCTTCTCTCTGTGTCTCGGTCTCTCCCTCCCAGGCTCTCGGTGTCTCCCTACCTGTTTCCCTGCCTCTCCCTGCCTGTCTTTCTGTATCTCCCTCGCTGTCTCTGTCTCTCCATCCCTGTCTCTCTGACTCTCCTTCCCTGTGTCTGTGTCTGTCTCTCCCCGCTGCCCCATCTCAGTCTGTCCCCGCCCTGCCCCCCACCCCGTCTCCTCTCCCGCCCTCTCTCTGACTCTCGCTCCCTGTCTCGCCGACTCTCCCTTCCTGTGTCTCTGTCTCTCTTTGCGTCTCTGTCTCTCTGCCAGTCTCTGTGTGTCTCCCTTCGTGTCTCCCAGTCTCTCACTCCGTCTCGTTCTCTCCATCCTGTCTCTGTGCTCCCCTCTCTGTGTCTCAGTCTCCCTCCCTTTCTCTCTGACTCTTCCTCCCTGTCTCTCAGTGTATCCCTCCCGGGCTCTCGGTGTCTCTCTGTCTCTGTCTCTCCCTCCCTGTCTCTCTGACTCTCCTTCCATGTCTGGCTCTCTCCCTCCCTTCCTCATTCTTCCTCCTTGTCTCGGTCTCTCCCTCACCATCTCGCTGTCTCTCCCTCCCCATCCCTATCTCTCCCTCCCTGTCTGTGTCCCCCTCCCTGTGTCTGTCCATCCCTCCAGTTCTGTCTCTCCTTCCCTCTCCACGTTAATGAAACAAAGGATGAGAACCGTAGGATTCTCTCAATAGATGCAGAAAAAGCATTTGACCAAATAGACCATCCTTTCATGATGAAAACCTTCTGCTGGGTACGCATACTGGGAAAAAAACCTCAATTATCATAAAACCCATGTACAAACGACCCAGAGAGGGAACGTGCTCTTCATTGGGAAAAACCTGGAGCTTTTCCCTTAAGGTCAGGAACACGACAGGGTGTCCACCCTCAACACTCTCGTTCGGCAGAATAGTAGTGGTCCTCGCTTTTCCAGCGACATTCCGAAACAGAAAAAAAAGGCATCCGGATCGGCAAAGAAGTCAAACTCTCACTCTTCACAGAGGACATGACACTCTATGTGGGAAACCTCACACAATCACTAGACTAGATCGTACGTAAGGGATCTATCCAACAAGACGACCTAACTAACGATCGTGGGTATCTATGCCCTGAATGTGGGAGTTGCCACGGATATCAATCAATCGCTAAGCAAAGTTAAGACATACTTAGATAATAATACCCTTTTACTTGGAGACTCGAATGCGGCGCTTTCTGCAATTGACAAGTCTTCCAGGCACAGCATCTCCAAAGAAACAAGAGCACTAAAGGATACAGTGGACCAGGTGGATCTCACAGATATTTACAGAACTTTACATCCAAATGCAACTGAATTCACATTCTTCTCAATTGCACGTGGAACTTTGTCCAGAAGAGACCACATACTGGGTCACAAATCAGGTCATAATCGATACCAAAACTTTGGGATCGTCCCCTGCATATTTTCAGCCCATAATGCTCTGAAACTAGAGCTCAACCACAAGAAGTTTGCAAGGATTTCAAACACGTGCAGGTTAAGGACCATCCTGCTAAAAGGTGAAAGGGTCAACCAGGACATCAGAGAAGAATTAAGAAAATTCACGGAAACCAATGAGAACGAAGATACAACCAACCGTTCAGAATCTCTGGGATACAGCAAAAGCGGTCCCAAATAGGGGAAAGACATCGCAATACAAGCATCGATCCAAACACTGGAAAGAACTCAAATACGAAAACTAACCTGGCACCTAAAGGAGCTGGAGAAGGACCAGCAAATGAAACCTTCACCCAGCAGAAGACGACGGTTAATAAAAATTCGAGCAGAACTCAATGAAATAGAGAGCAGAAGAACTGAGGAAACACATCCACAAAACCAGGTGGTGGACCTCTGAAAGAACCAATAAGAGAGAGAAAAACCAGGAAGCCAGCCTTATTAAAAGAAGAGAGAAAAGACTCCAATTAACAAAAACATGAATGAGAAAGGAGAGATCACCACCACCACGTAGGAAATACAAGCGATCTGAAAAACTCATCCTGAGCAGCTATACGCCAATAAATTGGGCAATCGAGAAGAAACGAACGCATTTCCGGAAAACCACAAACTACCAAAAACGGAACAGGAAGACACAGAAAACCCCAACAGGTCAATATCCAGGGAGGAAATTAAAGCAGTCATCATCAAAGACCTCCCAGGACACAAAAGTCTAGGGCCGGGTGGCTTCCTGAAACACTGTGGAACACGTCGGAAAGAAACTGAGGAAGACACAAAGAGATGGAAAAGGGTTCCACGCTCCTGGGTTGGAAGAATTGATATTGGGGAAAATGTCAACGTGACCCAGGGCAATATACACAACTAATGCAATCCCTGTCAGAAATAGCACGGACTCTCTTCAGAGAGCTGGAGCAAGTCCTCTGAAGGCTGGTGTGGAATGCGAAAAGACCCCGAACGGCCACGGGAAGAGTCGCCAAGAAAACCACTGCGGGGGCAGCACAATGCCGGATTTCACGTTGTGCCACGAAGCCGTGACGGGCAAGACAGTGGGATACTGGCACAAAAACAGACACGCCGATCAATGGAACAGAAGAGAGCATCCAGAGGTGGACCCTCAACTCTATGGGCAACTAATATTCAGCCAGGCAGGAAAGACCATGCACGGGGAAAAAGAAAAGACAGTCTCTTCAATAAATGCTGCTGGGAACACTGGACAGCCACACGCAGAAGAATGAAACTGGACCATTCCTCTCACACCATACACAAGGATAAATTCAAAATGGATGAAGGATCTCAATTTTGCAAGACAAGAGTCCATCAAAATCCTAGGGCAGGACAAAGGCAACAACACCCTTCTTGAACTGGGCCACAGCAACTTCGTAGAAATGACATCAGCCACGAAGGCCAGAGAAACAAGAGCGAAGAACAGGATTGCTGGGACTTCACCACGTTGAGCAGGTTCCACACAGCAAAAGAAACACTCGACAAAACTCAAAGCCAACCCACAGAGTGGGAGAAGACATGTGCAAATGACCCTGTCAGGTAAAGGGCCAGTATCCAAGATCTCTGAAGAACTTCTGCAACTCCACAGCAAAGAGACCAACGATCCAATCCGGAAGACGGGCAAGAGACATGAATGGAAATGTCACAGAGGAAGACTAGGCATGGCCGACAAGCACGTGAGACAATGCTCCGCATCACTGGCCGTCAGGGAGATATGGGTCAAAAGCACCACGAGATCCCACCTGACACACCAGCGACTGCGGTGAACGTTAACAAGATAGGAAACAGCGAAGGTCGGCGAGGATGTGGCGAAAAGGGAACCCTCTTGCACTGCCGGTGGGAATGTGACCTGATGCAGCCACGCCTGGAAAACCGTGTGCAGGTGCCTCAGAGAGGTAACAACGGATCTGCCCTGCGATCCAGCATGGGGGTGCACTGGTGGAGATGTACCCCAAAGATACAGATGCGGGGAAACACCGGGACACGTGCACCCTGAGGTTTCGAGTTGCAATGCCCACGATAGCCACACTGCGGAAGGAGCCTCGGTGCCCATCGAAAGATGAATGGATAAGGAGGGCGAGTGGTCTCTGTACACGATGGAAGATTACTCAGCCATCAGAAACGACAAACACCCACCATTTGCTTCGATGTGGATGGAACCAGAGGGTATTATGGCTGAGTCAAAGAAAAAGAAGGCAGTCGGCGAAGGACAAACATTCTATGGTCTCGTTCTTTTGGGGAGTATGAAAAAAATAGTGAAAGGGAACAGAGGAGAAAGAAGAAAAAAATGAGTGGGAGATGGCAGAAAAGGAGACAGAACAGGAGAGACTCCTAACCCTGGGAAATGAACAAGGGGTGGAAGAAAGGGAGGAACGCGGGGGGCGGGGTTGACTGGGTGACGGGCACAGAGGGGGGCACTTGATGCGATGAACACTGGGGGAGTTACACTCGATGTTGGCAACATGACCTCCAATAAGAAAGAAACCTATAAACAAACACACAAACCTCCCAAGACACAAAAGTCCAGGGCCAGATGGCTTCCCAGGGGAATTCTATCCAGCGCTTCAAGAAGAAAGACTACCTATGCTACTAAAGCTGCTCCGAAAGATAGAAAGAGATGGAATACTTCCAAGCTCGTTCTTGGAGGCCAGCATCACCTTAACTCCAAAACCCAAGACCCCAAAAGGGGACAATGCTGGACCGATGTCCCTGATTAAGGCGGACGCACACCTTCTCCACAAGATATGAGCCAACAGGATCCGACGGGACATGATTAAGAAGTTACTCACCACGACCCAGTGGGGTTAATCGCCAGGGTGCAAGGCTGCTTCAGCACTCGGAGAACACTCGATGGGCTTCATCAGATCTGCAAGAGAGAAAACAAGAACCAGATGATCCTCTCAAGAGTCGCAGAGGAAGCATTTGACAAAATACGGCATCCATGGCAGATCCAAACCCTTCAGAGTACAGGGATAGAGGGAACGTCCCTCAGCATCTTCAAATCCATCTACGAAAAGCCCGTGGCAAATTATCATCCACAATGTGGAAACACTGGGAGCCTTTCTTCGAACATCAGGAACGAGAGACAGGGATGTCCACCCTCACCACGTCTTCTCAACATACTACTAGACATCTCGGCCTCAGCAATCAAGCGACAGAAAAAATAAAAGGCATTCACATTGGCAAAGAAGTAGGCAAACTTGCCCTCTTCACCGATGGCATGCATGGTACTGTACCCGGAAAACCCAAAAGACTCCACCCCAAGATCGTAGAACTCATACAGCAAATTCGGCAGCGTGGCAGGATCCTAAATCTATGCCAAGAAATCAGTCACCTCTCTATACGCCAACGATGACTCTGAAGAAAGAGAAATTAAGGAGTCGGTTCCAGTGACAACTGCACCCAAAAGCATGAGATACCCAGGAATACACCTAACCAAAGAGGTAAAGGATCTCTACCCGAAAAACCACGGAA
This sequence comes from Canis lupus baileyi, assembly GCF_048164855.1. Taxonomy (NCBI): domain Eukaryota; kingdom Metazoa; phylum Chordata; class Mammalia; order Carnivora; family Canidae; genus Canis; species Canis lupus. The sequence continues at coordinate 23,583,461 of NC_132857.1, read as the reverse complement.
CACATCTGAAAGAAATTGAGGAGGACACTAAGAGATGGAAAACTATCCCATGCTCCTGGATTGGAAGAATTCATATATTGGGAAAATGTCAACGTGACTGACCCAGGGCAATTTACACATTGATTGCAATCCCTATCATCAAAAATACCAAAGGCTCCCTTCAGAGAGTCGCCACAAATCATCTGAAGATTAGTGTGGAATCAGACAAGACCCCGAATGCCCAGGGCAATATTAGAAAAGAAAACCACAGCTGGCGGCATCACAACGCCGGACTTCAGGTTGTGCTACAAAGCTGTGCTCATCAAGACAGTGTGCTACTAGCAGAAAAACAGACACACGGATCAATGGGACAGAAGAGAGAAATCCAGAAGTGGACCCTCAACTCTACGGTCAGGACCATATATTCGACCAAGCAGGAGAGACCATCCACTGGAAAAAAGACAGCCTCCTCACTAAAGGCTGCTGGGAACGTTGGACAGCCACATGCAAAAGAATGAAACTGGACCATTCTCTCACACCATACACAGAGATAAAACTCAAAATGGATGAAAGATGTAAATGTGAGATGAGATTCCATCAAAACCCTAGGGGAGAACACCGGCAACGTCCTTCCCGAACTTGGCCACAGTAACTTCTTGCAAGATACACCCGTGAAGGCCAGAAAACAAAAGCAAAGATGAACTATTGGGACTTCATCGGGATGAGAAGCTTCCGCACAGCCAAAGAGACACTCAACAAAACCAACAGACAACCTCCAGAATGGGAGAAGCTACGTGCAAATGACCCGTCAGATAAAGGGCCAGCATCCACGATCTCTAAAGAACCCATTCAACTCAACAGCAGAGAAACCAACCATCCAATCCGGAAATGGGCAAAAGACACGAACCGAAATGGCACAGAGCAAGACGTCGACGTGGCCGACAAGCCCATGAGAAAATGCGCCGCATCACTGTTATTTCCATCAGGGAAACACACGTCAAAAGCACAACGAAATCCCACCTTACACCGGTGAGAATGGGGAACATTGGCCAGACAGGAAACCACAAATACTGGACAGGATGTGCAGAAAGGGGAACGATTTCAAAATTCAACAATTTCAGAGGTAGCCATATTCACCTGAAAGGGACCAAGGGGGAGGGGGGCATGCTGCCGGCCAGGCTGGGGAGCTTAGGGAGGGACCTGAGAGCGGGGAGGGGGTGGGGGGAGGAGGAACAGCCAAGGGCCTTGGGGGGCCTGGGGGGGCCCAGCAGCCCAGGCCCTCAAGCCACCGCCCCAAGGCCCTGCCCTGACATCGCAAGGTGCCTGCATCCTAACCCCTCTGAGCAGCCGCGGATGGGTTCGGCGGCACCTCCCCGAGCCCCGGTGGAGGGGCCCCACACCCTCCCTGAGCCGCTCCTGTGAGACCTGACCTGACACGTAGGAGGCCCCGCCGCCGCCCCCCTCCGAGAACAGGTGCCACCACTCCTCCCCCGCGCAGCCCTCTGCCCGGCACCCTGGCGGCCCAAAGGGTGTCCGCCGGGCTCGCCACGGGGGCGCCTCCATGCGGCCCCCAAGACTCACTGTCCCCCTCCGGTCCCTCCCAGGCACCCGCCGCGCCACCAGCGAGGGCCAGATGCCTCTCGCACAGCCACCCCGGGGCCCGTCACGCCTCCCGGGGCCCACGCTGACCTGCGCGCCGGGGGCCGAGGCCTGCAGAGCCGCTGCCGCGAGCCCGGAGCGCGGGGAACCGCGGGGAACCGCGGGCCTGGACTGGGGGCGCGGCCGCGCAACCTCCTGCCGTGCCCAGGTCGCCGCATCTGCGCACAGCTCCTCCTGCGGCCACGCCCCGGCCCCCTTCAGGTCATGCTCGGGCTCAGGCGCCTGGGCAAGCTCCCGCCCCGCCCCCGCCACGCCCCCCGCAGACCTGCCACACAGAGGCCCGCCCTCCGCGGAGCCTACAGGGGACCCGAGACCGCCTCTGCCTCCCCCCGCTAGTCTAGTCGGGGCGCCGGGGCCGAGGCCTTGCGCCCCGGCTCAGTCCCGAGGGACACCTGCTCACGGAGGCACGGAGCCTCTCTCTGGCTCTGTGTCTCCATCCCTGTCCCTCCGTCCCGGTCTCTGTCTCTCCCTCACTGTCTCCCTCGCTCTCCCTCCCGGTCTGGCCCTGTCTCCCTCCCAGTCTCTCTGCCTCTGCCCCCACCCCCATCTCTCTCTCTCTCCCTCGCCCTCCCAGTCTCCGTGTCCCTCCCAGTCTTTCTTCTCTTACTGCCTATCATGGCCTGTCCCTCGCTGTCTCTCTCTCCCTGTCTCTGTGCCTACCTTCTTGGCTCTCGGACTCTCACTTGTCTCCCTCCCTGTCTCATTCTCTCCATCCTGTCTCTGTCTCGCTGTCTCCTCCCTCCCTGTCTCTGACTCTCCCCTCCTGTCTCTCGGTCTCCCTCCCTGCACCTTGGTCTCTCCCCTCTGTCTCATCTCTCCCTCTCGGTCTCTTGGTCTGTCTGTCCCTCCCTGTCTCTGGATCCTTCCTTCCCTGTCCTGTGTCTCTCCCCCATCTCGATCTCTCACCCCCGTCGTCTCAGTCACTCCTCCCTGTCTCCATCTCTCTCTCCCTCCCTGTCTCTCGGTCTCCCCCTCGCTTTCTCTCCGTCTCCCTGCCCACCTCTATCTATCTCTCCCTCCCTGTCTCTGTCCATCCCTCCACTTCTGTCTCTCCTTCCCTGCCTCGGTCTCTCCATCCCTGTCTCTCGCCACCCGTCTCCATCTGTCCCTCCCTGTCTGTGTGTCTCCATCCCTGTCTCTCTCTCATCCTGTCTCTCGGCCTCTCCCTCACTGTATCTCGGTCTCCCTCCATGGCTCTGGCTCTCACTCCCTGTCTCTCTGTCTCCCCCCGCCTGTCTCTCGGTCTGTCCCTCCCGGTCTCTCGGTCTCTCCCTCCCTGTCTCTGGGTCTGTCCCTCCCTGTCTCTCGGTCTCCCTCCCTCTCTGTCTCTCCCACGGTGTCTAGATCTCACCCTCCTTCTCTCTGTGTCTCGGTCTCTCCCTCCCAGGCTCTCGGTGTCTCCCTACCTGTTTCCCTGCCTCTCCCTGCCTGTCTTTCTGTATCTCCCTCGCTGTCTCTGTCTCTCCATCCCTGTCTCTCTGACTCTCCTTCCCTGTGTCTGTGTCTGTCTCTCCCCGCTGCCCCATCTCAGTCTGTCCCCGCCCTGCCCCCCACCCCGTCTCCTCTCCCGCCCTCTCTCTGACTCTCGCTCCCTGTCTCGCCGACTCTCCCTTCCTGTGTCTCTGTCTCTCTTTGCGTCTCTGTCTCTCTGCCAGTCTCTGTGTGTCTCCCTTCGTGTCTCCCAGTCTCTCACTCCGTCTCGTTCTCTCCATCCTGTCTCTGTGCTCCCCTCTCTGTGTCTCAGTCTCCCTCCCTTTCTCTCTGACTCTTCCTCCCTGTCTCTCAGTGTATCCCTCCCGGGCTCTCGGTGTCTCTCTGTCTCTGTCTCTCCCTCCCTGTCTCTCTGACTCTCCTTCCATGTCTGGCTCTCTCCCTCCCTTCCTCATTCTTCCTCCTTGTCTCGGTCTCTCCCTCACCATCTCGCTGTCTCTCCCTCCCCATCCCTATCTCTCCCTCCCTGTCTGTGTCCCCCTCCCTGTGTCTGTCCATCCCTCCAGTTCTGTCTCTCCTTCCCTCTCCACGTTAATGAAACAAAGGATGAGAACCGTAGGATTCTCTCAATAGATGCAGAAAAAGCATTTGACCAAATAGACCATCCTTTCATGATGAAAACCTTCTGCTGGGTACGCATACTGGGAAAAAAACCTCAATTATCATAAAACCCATGTACAAACGACCCAGAGAGGGAACGTGCTCTTCATTGGGAAAAACCTGGAGCTTTTCCCTTAAGGTCAGGAACACGACAGGGTGTCCACCCTCAACACTCTCGTTCGGCAGAATAGTAGTGGTCCTCGCTTTCCCAGCGACATTCCGAAACAGAAAAAAAAGGCATCCGGATCGGCAAAGAAGTCAAACTCTCACTCTTCACAGAGGACATGACACTCTATGTGGGAAACCTCACACAATCACTAGACTAGATCGTACGTAAGGGATCTATCCAACAAGACGACCTAACTAACGATCGTGGGTATCTATGCCCTGAATGTGGGAGTTGCCACGGATATCAATCAATCGCTAAGCAAAGTTAAGACATACTTAGATAATAATACCCTTTTACTTGGAGACTCGAATGCGGCGCTTTCTGCAATTGACAAGTCTTCCAGGCACAGCATCTCCAAAGAAACAAGAGCACTAAAGGATACAGTGGACCAGGTGGATCTCACAGATATTTACAGAACTTTACATGCAAATGCAACTGAATTCACATTCTTCTCAATTGCACGTGGAACTTTGTCCAGAAGAGACCACATACTGGGTCACAAATCAGGTCATAATCGATACCAAAACTTTGGGATCGTCCCCTGCATATTTTCAGCCCATAATGCTCTGAAACTAGAGCTCAACCACAAGAAGTTTGCAAGGATTTCAAACACGTGCAGGTTAAGGACCATCCTGCTAAAAGGTGAAAGGGTCAACCAGGACATCAGAGAAGAATTAAGAAAATTCACGGAAACCAATGAGAACGAAGATACAACCAACCGTTCAGAATCTCTGGGATACAGCAAAAGCGGTCCCAAATAGGGGAAAGACATCGCAATACAAGCATCGATCCAAACACTGGAAAGAACTCAAATACGAAAACTAACCTGGCACCTAAAGGAGCTGGAGAAGGACCAGCAAATGAAACCTTCACCCAGCAGAAGACGACGGTTAATAAAAATTCGAGCAGAACTCAATGAAATAGAGAGCAGAAGAACTGAGGAAACACATCCACAAAACCAGGTGGTGGACCTCTGAAAGAACCAATAAGAGAGAGAAAACCAGGAAGCCAGCCTTATTAAAAGAAGAGAGAAAAGACTCCAATTAACAAAAACATGAATGAGAAAGGAGAGATCACCACCACCACGTAGGAAATACAAGCGATCTGAAAAACTCATCCTGAGCAGCTATACGCCAATAAATTGGGCAATCGAGAAGAAACGAACGCATTTCCGGAAAACCACAAACTACCAAAAACGGAACAGGAAGACACAGAAAACCCCAACAGGTCAATATCCAGGGAGGAAATTAAAGCAGTCATCATCAAAGACCTCCCAGGACACAAAAGTCTAGGGCCGGGTGGCTTCCTGAAACACTGTGGAACACGTCGGAAAGAAACTGAGGAAGACACAAAGAGATGGAAAAGGGTTCCACGCTCCTGGGTTGGAAGAATTGATATTGGGGAAAATGTCAACGTGACCCAGGGCAATATACACAACTAATGCAATCCCTGTCAGAAATAGCACGGACTCTCTTCAGAGAGCTGGAGCAAGTCCTCTGAAGGCTGGTGTGGAATGCGAAAAGACCCCGAACGGCCACGGGAAGAGTCGCCAAGAAAACCACTGCGGGGGCAGCACAATGCCGGATTTCACGTTGTGCCACGAAGCTGTGACGGGCAAGACAGTGGGATACTGGCACAAAAACAGACACGCCGATCAATGGAACAGAAGAGAGCATCCAGAGGTGGACCCTCAACTCTATGGGCAACTAATATTCAGCCAGGCAGGAAAGACCATGCACGGGGAAAAAGAAAAGACAGTCTCTTCAATAAATGCTGCTGGGAACACTGGACAGCCACACGCAGAAGAATGAAACTGGACCATTCCTCTCACACCATACACAAGGATAAATTCAAAATGGATGAAGGATCTCAATTTTGCAAGACAAGAGTCCATCAAAATCCTAGGGCAGGACAAAGGCAACAACACCCTTCTTGAACTGGGCCACAGCAACTTCGTAGAAATGACATCAGCCACGAAGGCCAGAGAAACAAGAGCGAAGAACAGGATTGCTGGGACTTCACCACGTTGAGCAGGTTCCACACAGCAAAAGAAACACTCGACAAAACTCAAAGCCAACCCACAGAGTGGGAGAAGACATGTGCAAATGACCCTGTCAGGTAAAGGGCCAGTATCCAAGATCTCTGAAGAACTTCTGCAACTCCACAGCAAAGAGACCAACGATCCAATCCGGAAGACGGGCAAGAGACATGAATGGAAATGTCACAGAGGAAGACTAGGCATGGCCGACAAGCACGTGAGACAATGCTCCGCATCACTGGCCGTCAGGGAGATATGGGTCAAAAGCACCACGAGATCCCACCTGACACACCAGCGACTGCGGTGAACGTTAACAAGATAGGAAACAGCGAAGGTCGGCGAGGATGTGGCGAAAAGGGAACCCTCTTGCACTGCCGGTGGGAATGTGACCTGATGCAGCCACGCCTGGAAAACCGTGTGCAGGTGCCTCAGAGAGGTAACAACGGATCTGCCCTGCGATCCAGCATGGGGGTGCACTGGTGGAGATGTACCCCAAAGATACAGATGCGGGGAAACACCGGGACACGTGCACCCTGAGGTTTCGAGTTGCAATGCCCACGATAGCCACACTGCGGAAGGAGCCTCGGTGCCCATCGAAAGATGAATGGATAAGGAGGGCGAGTGGTCTCTGTACACGATGGAAGATTACTCAGCCATCAGAAACGACAAACACCCACCATTTGCTTCGATGTGGATGGAACCAGAGGGTATTATGGCTGAGTCAAAGAAAAAGAAGGCAGTCGGCGAAGGACAAACATTCTATGGTCTCGTTCTTTTGGGGAGTATGAAAAAAATAGTGAAAGGGAACAGAGGAGAAAGAAGAAAAAAATGAGTGGGAGATGGCAGAAAAGGAGACAGAACAGGAGAGACTCCTAACCCTGGGAAATGAACAAGGGGTGGAAGAAAGGGAGGAACGCGGGGGGCGGGGTTGACTGGGTGACGGGCACAGAGGGGGGCACTTGATGCGATGAACACTGGGGGAGTTACACTCGATGTTGGCAACATGACCTCCAATAAGAAAGAAACCTATAAACAAACACACAAACCTCCCAAGACACAAAAGTCCAGGGCCAGATGGCTTCCCAGGGGAATTCTATCCAGCGCTTCAAGAAGAAAGACTACCTATGCTACTAAAGCTGCTCCGAAAGATAGAAAGAGATGGAATACTTCCAAGCTCGTTCTTGGAGGCCAGCATCACCTTAACTCCAAAACCCAAGACCCCAAAAGGGGACAATGCTGGACCGATGTCCCTGATTAAGGCGGACGCACACCTTCTCCACAAGATATGAGCCAACAGGATCCGACGGGACATGATTAAGAAGTTACTCACCACGACCCAGTGGGGTTAATCGCCAGGGTGCAAGGCTGCTTCAGCACTCGGAGAACACTCGATGGGCTTCATCAGATCTGCAAGAGAGAAAACAAGAACCAGATGATCCTCTCAAGAGACGCAGAGGAAGCATTTGACAAAATACGGCATCCATGGCAGATCCAAACCCTTCAGAGTACAGGGATAGAGGGAACGTCCCTCAGCATCTTCAAATCCATCTACGAAAAGCCCGTGGCAAATTATCATCCACAATGTGGAAACACTGGGAGCCTTTCTTCGAACATCAGGAACGAGAGACAGGGATGTCCACCCTCACCACGTCTTCTCAACATACTACTAGACATCTCGGCCTCAGCAATCAAGCGACAGAAAAAATAAAAGGCATTCACATTGGCAAAGAAGTAGTCAAACTTGCCCTCTTCACCGATGGCATGCATGGTACTGTACCCGGAAAACCCAAAAGACTCCACCCCAAGATCGTAGAACTCATACAGCAAATTCGGCAGCGTGGCAGGATCCTAAATCTATGCCAAGAAATCAGTCACCTCTCTATACGCCAACGATGACTCTGAAGAAAGAGAAATTAAGGAGTCGGTTCCAGTGACAACTGCACCCAAAAGCATGAGATACCCAGGAATACACCTAACCAAAGAGGTAAAGGATCTCTACCCGAAAAACCACGGAACACATCTGAAAGAAATTGAGGAGGACACTAAGAGATGGAAAACTATCCCATGCTCCTGGATTGGAAGAATTCATATATTGGGAAAATGTCAACGTGACTGACCCAGGGCAATTTACACATTGATTGCAATCCCTATCATCAAAAATACCAAAGGCTCCCTTCAGAGAGTCGCCACAAATCATCTGAAGATTAGTGTGGAATCAGACAAGACCCCGAATGCCCAGGGCAATATTAGAAAAGAAAACCACAGCTGGCGGCATCACAACGCCGGACTTCAGGTTGTGCTACAAAGCTGTGCTCATCAAGACAGTGTGCTACTAGCAGAAAAACAGACACACGGATCAATGGGACAGAAGAGAGAAATCCAGAAGTGGACCCTCAACTCTACGGTCAGGACCATATATTCGACCAAGCAGGAGAGACCATCCACTGGAAAAAAGACAGCCTCCTCACTAAAGGCTGCTGGGAACGTTGGACAGCCACATGCAAAAGAATGAAACTGGACCATTCTCTCACACCATACACAGAGATAAAACTCAAAATGGATGAAAGATGTAAATGTGAGATGAGATTCCATCAAAACCCTAGGGGAGAACACAGGCAACGTCCTTCCCGAACTTGGCCACAGTAACTTCTTGCAAGATACACCCGTGAAGGCCAGAAAACAAAAGCAAAGATGAACTATTGGGACTTCATCGGGATGAGAAGCTTCCGCACAGCCAAAGAGACACTCAACAAAACCAACAGACAACCTCCAGAATGGGAGAAGCTACGTGCAAATGACCCGTCAGATAAAGGGCCAGCATCCACGATCTCTAAAGAACCCATTCAACTCAACAGCAGAGAAACCAACCATCCAATCCGGAAATGGGCAAAAGACACGAACCGAAATGGCACAGAGCAAGACGTCGACGTGGCCGACAAGCCCATGAGAAAATGCGCCGCATCACTGTTATTTCCATCAGGGAAACACACGTCAAAAGCACAACGAAATCCCACCTTACACCGGTGAGAATGGGGAACATTGGCCAGACAGGAAACCACAAATACTGGACAGGATGTGCAGAAAGGGGAACGATTTCAAAATTCAACAATTTCAGAGGTAGCCATATTCACCTGAAAGGGACCAAGGGGGAGGGGAGCATGCTGCCGGCCAGGCTGGGGAGCTTAGGGAGGGACCTGAGAGCGGGGAGGGGGTGGGGGGAGGAGGAACAGCCAAGGGCCTTGGGGGGCCTGGGGGGGCCCAGCAGCCCAGGCCCTCAAGCCACCGCCCCAAGGCCCTGCCCTGACATCGCAAGGTGCCTGCATCCTAACCCCTCTGAGCAGCCGCGGATGGGTTCGGCGGCACCTCCCCGAGCCCCGGTGGAGGGGCCCCACACCCTCCCTGAGCCGCTCCTGTGAGACCTGACCTGACACGTAGGAGGCCCCGCCGCCGCCCCCCTCCGAGAACAGGTGCCACCACTCCTCCCCCGCGCAGCCCTCTGCCCGGCACCCTGGCGGCCCAAAGGGTGTCCGCCGGGCTCGCCACGGGGGCGCCTCCATGCGGCCCCCAAGACTCACTGTCCCCCTCCGGTCCCTCCCAGGCACCCGCCGCGCCGCCAGCGAGGGCCAGATGCCTCTCGCACAGCCACCCCGGGGCCCGTCACGCCTCCCGGGGCCCACGCTGACCTGCGCGCCGGGGGCCGAGGCCTGCAGAGCCGCTGCCGCGAGCCCGGAGCGCGGGGAACCGCGGGGAACCGCGGGGAACCGCGGGCCTGGACTGGGGGCGCGGCCGCGCAACCTCCTGCCGTGCCCAGGTCGCCGCATCTGCGCACAGCTCCTCCTGCGGCCACGCCCCGGCCCCCTTCAGGTCACGCTCGGGCTCAGGCGCCTGGGCAAGCTCCCGCCCCGCCCCCGCCACGCCCCCCGCAGACCTGCCACACAGAGGCCCGCCCTCCGCGGAGCCTACAGGGGACCCGAGACCGCCTCTGCCTCCCCCCGCTAGTCTAGTCGGGGCGCCGGGGCCGAGGCCTTGCGCCCCGGCTCAGTCCCGAGGGACACCTGCTCACGGAGGCACGGAGCCTCTCTCTGGCTCTGTGTCTCCATCCCTGTCCCTCCGTCCCGGTCTCTGTCTCTCCCTCACTGTCTCCCTCGCTCTCCCTCCCGGTCTGGCCCTGTCTCCCTCCCAGTCTCTCTGCCTCTGCCCCCACCCCCATCTCTCTCTCTCTCCCTCGCCCTCCCAGTCTCCGTGTCCCTCCCAGTCTTTCTTCTCTTACTGCCTATCATGGCCTGTCCCTCGCTGTCTCTCTCTCCCTGTCTCTGTGCCTACCTTCTTGGCTCTCGGACTCTCACTTGTCTCCCTCCCTGTCTCATTCTCTCCATCCTGTCTCTGTCTCGCTGTCTCCTCCCTCCCTGTCTCTGACTCTCCCCTCCTGTCTCTCGGTCTCCCTCCCTGCACCTTGGTCTCTCCCCTCTGTCTCATCTCTCCCTCTCTGTCTCTTGGTCTGTCTGTCCCTCCCTGTCTCTGGATCCTTCCTTCCCTGTCCTGTGTCTCTCCCCCATCTCGATCTCTCACCCCCGTCGTCTCAATCACTCCTCCCTGTCTCCATCTCTCTCTCCCTCCCTGTCTCTCGGTCTCCCCCTCGCTTTCTCTCCGTCTCCCTGCCCACCTCTATCTATCTCTCCCTCCCTGTCTCTGTCCATCCCTCCACTTCTGTCTCTCCTTCCCTGCCTCGGTCTCTCCATCCCTGTCTCTCGCCACCCGTCTCCATCTGTCCCTCCCTGTCTGTGTGTCTCCATCCCTGTCTCTCTCTCATCCTGTCTCTCGGCCTCTCCCTCACTGTATCTCGGTCTCCCTCCATGGCTCTGGCTCTCACTCCCTGTCTCTCTGTCTCCCCCCGCCTGTCTCTCGGTCTGTCCCTCCCGGTCTCTCGGTCTCTCCCTCCCTGTCTCTGGGTCTGTCCCTCCCTGTCTCTCGGTCTCCCTCCCTCTCTGTCTCTCCCACGGTGTCTAGATCTCACCCTCCTTCTCTCTGTGTCTCGGTCTCTCCCTCCCAGGCTCTCGGTGTCTCCCTACCTGTTTCCCTGCCTCTCCCTGCCTGTCTTTCTGTATCTCCCTCGCTGTCTCTGTCTCTCCATCCCTGTCTCTCTGACTCTCCTTCCCTGTGTCTGTGTCTGTCTCTCCCCGCTGCCCCATCTCAGTCTGTCCCCGCCCTGCCCCCCACCCCGTCTCCTCTCCCGCCCTCTCTCTGACTCTCGCTCCCTGTCTCGCCGACTCTCCCTTCCTGTGTCTCTGTCTCTCTTTGCGTCTCTGTCTCTCTGCCAGTCTCTGTGTGTCTCCCTTCGTGTCTCCCAGTCTCTCACTCCGTCTCGTTCTCTCCATCCTGTCTCTGTGCTCCCCTCTCTGTGTCTCAGTCTCCCTCCCTTTCTCTCTGACTCTTCCTCCCTGTCTCTCAGTGTATCCCTCCCGGGCTCTCGGTGTCTCTCTGTCTCTGTCTCTCCCTCCCTGTCTCTCTGACTCTCCTTCCATGTCTGGCTCTCTCCCTCCCTTCCTCATTCTTCCTCCTTGTCTCGGTCTCTCCCTCACCATCTCGCTGTCTCTCCCTCCCCATCCCTATCTCTCCCTCCCTGTCTGTGTCCCCCTCCCTGTGTCTGTCCATCCCTCCAGTTCTGTCTCTCCTTCCCTCTCCACGTTAATGAAACAAAGGATGAGAACCGTAGGATTCTCTCAATAGATGCAGAAAAAGCATTTGACCAAATAGACCATCCTTTCATGATGAAAACCTTCTGCTGGGTACGCATACTGGGAAAAAAACCTCAATTATCATAAAACCCATGTACAAACGACCCAGAGAGGGAACGTGCTCTTCATTGGGAAAAACCTGGAGCTTTTCCCTTAAGGTCAGGAACACGACAGGGTGTCCACCCTCAACACTCTCGTTCGGCAGAATAGTAGTGGTCCTCGCTTTTCCAGCGACATTCCGAAACAGAAAAAAAAGGCATCCGGATCGGCAAAGAAGTCAAACTCTCACTCTTCACAGAGGACATGACACTCTATGTGGGAAACCTCACACAATCACTAGACTAGATCGTACGTAAGGGATCTATCCAACAAGACGACCTAACTAACGATCGTGGGTATCTATGCCCTGAATGTGGGAGTTGCCACGGATATCAATCAATCGCTAAGCAAAGTTAAGACATACTTAGATAATAATACCCTTTTACTTGGAGACTCGAATGCGGCGCTTTCTGCAATTGACAAGTCTTCCAGGCACAGCATCTCCAAAGAAACAAGAGCACTAAAGGATACAGTGGACCAGGTGGATCTCACAGATATTTACAGAACTTTACATCCAAATGCAACTGAATTCACATTCTTCTCAATTGCACGTGGAACTTTGTCCAGAAGAGACCACATACTGGGTCACAAATCAGGTCATAATCGATACCAAAACTTTGGGATCGTCCCCTGCATATTTTCAGCCCATAATGCTCTGAAACTAGAGCTCAACCACAAGAAGTTTGCAAGGATTTCAAACACGTGCAGGTTAAGGACCATCCTGCTAAAAGGTGAAAGGGTCAACCAGGACATCAGAGAAGAATTAAGAAAATTCACGGAAACCAATGAGAACGAAGATACAACCAACCGTTCAGAATCTCTGGGATACAGCAAAAGCGGTCCCAAATAGGGGAAAGACATCGCAATACAAGCATCGATCCAAACACTGGAAAGAACTCAAATACGAAAACTAACCTGGCACCTAAAGGAGCTGGAGAAGGACCAGCAAATGAAACCTTCACCCAGCAGAAGACGACGGTTAATAAAAATTCGAGCAGAACTCAATGAAATAGAGAGCAGAAGAACTGAGGAAACACATCCACAAAACCAGGTGGTGGACCTCTGAAAGAACCAATAAGAGAGAGAAAAACCAGGAAGCCAGCCTTATTAAAAGAAGAGAGAAAAGACTCCAATTAACAAAAACATGAATGAGAAAGGAGAGATCACCACCACCACGTAGGAAATACAAGCGATCTGAAAAACTCATCCTGAGCAGCTATACGCCAATAAATTGGGCAATCGAGAAGAAACGAACGCATTTCCGGAAAACCACAAACTACCAAAAACGGAACAGGAAGACACAGAAAACCCCAACAGGTCAATATCCAGGGAGGAAATTAAAGCAGTCATCATCAAAGACCTCCCAGGACACAAAAGTCTAGGGCCGGGTGGCTTCCTGAAACACTGTGGAACACGTCGGAAAGAAACTGAGGAAGACACAAAGAGATGGAAAAGGGTTCCACGCTCCTGGGTTGGAAGAATTGATATTGGGGAAAATGTCAACGTGACCCAGGGCAATATACACAACTAATGCAATCCCTGTCAGAAATAGCACGGACTCTCTTCAGAGAGCTGGAGCAAGTCCTCTGAAGGCTGGTGTGGAATGCGAAAAGACCCCGAACGGCCACGGGAAGAGTCGCCAAGAAAACCACTGCGGGGGCAGCACAATGCCGGATTTCACGTTGTGCCACGAAGCTGTGACGGGCAAGACAGTGGGATACTGGCACAAAAACAGACACGCCGATCAATGGAACAGAAGAGAGCATCCAGAGGTGGACCCTCAACTCTATGGGCAACTAATATTCAGCCAGGCAGGAAAGACCATGCACGGGGAAAAAGAAAAGACAGTCTCTTCAATAAATGCTGCTGGGAACACTGGACAGCCACACGCAGAAGAATGAAACTGGACCATTCCTCTCACACCATACACAAGGATAAATTCAAAATGGATGAAGGATCTCAATTTTGCAAGACAAGAGTCCATCAAAATCCTAGGGCAGGACAAAGGCAACAACACCCTTCTTGAACTGGGCCACAGCAACTTCGTAGAAATGACATCAGCCACGAAGGCCAGAGAAACAAGAGCGAAGAACAGGATTGCTGGGACTTCACCACGTTGAGCAGGTTCCACACAGCAAAAGAAACACTCGACAAAACTCAAAGCCAACCCACAGAGTGGGAGAAGACATGTGCAAATGACCCTGTCAGGTAAAGGGCCAGTATCCAAGATCTCTGAAGAACTTCTGCAACTCCACAGCAAAGAGACCAACGATCCAATCCGGAAGACGGGCAAGAGACATGAATGGAAATGTCACAGAGGAAGACTAGGCATGGCCGACAAGCACGTGAGACAATGCTCCGCATCACTGGCCGTCAGGGAGATATGGGTCAAAAGCACCACGAGATCCCACCTGACACACCAGCGACTGCGGTGAACGTTAACAAGATAGGAAACAGCGAAGGTCGGCGAGGATGTGGCGAAAAGGGAACCCTCTTGCACTGCCGGTGGGAATGTGACCTGATGCAGCCACGCCTGGAAAACCGTGTGCAGGTGCCTCAGAGAGGTAACAACGGATCTGCCCTGCGATCCAGCATGGGGGTGCACTGGTGGAGATGTACCCCAAAGATACAGATGCGGGGAAACACCGGGACACGTGCACCCTGAGGTTTCGAGTTGCAATGCCCACGATAGCCACACTGCGGAAGGAGCCTCGGTGCCCATCGAAAGATGAATGGATAAGGAGGGCGAGTGGTCTCTGTACACGATGGAAGATTACTCAGCCATCAGAAACGACAAACACCCACCATTTGCTTCGATGTGGATGGAACCAGAGGGTATTATGGCTGAGTCAAAGAAAAAGAAGGCAGTCGGCGAAGGACAAACATTCTATGGTCTCGTTCTTTTGGGGAGTATGAAAAAAATAGTGAAAGGGAACAGAGGAGAAAGAAGAAAAAAATGAGTGGGAGATGGCAGAAAAGGAGACAGAACAGGAGAGACTCCTAACCCTGGGAAATGAACAAGGGGTGGAAGAAAGGGAGGAACGCGGGGGGCGGGGTTGACTGGGTGACGGGCACAGAGGGGGGCACTTGATGCGATGAACACTGGGGGAGTTACACTCGATGTTGGCAACATGACCTCCAATAAGAAAGAAACCTATAAACAAACACACAAACCTCCCAAGACACAAAAGTCCAGGGCCAGATGGCTTCCCAGGGGAATTCTATCCAGCGCTTCAAGAAGAAAGACTACCTATGCTACTAAAGCTGCTCCGAAAGATAGAAAGAGATGGAATACTTCCAAGCTCGTTCTTGGAGGCCAGCATCACCTTAACTCCAAAACCCAAGACCCCAAAAGGGGACAATGCTGGACCGATGTCCCTGATTAAGGCGGACGCACACCTTCTCCACAAGATATGAGCCAACAGGATCCGACGGGACATGATTAAGAAGTTACTCACCACGACCCAGTGGGGTTAATCGCCAGGGTGCAAGGCTGCTTCAGCACTCGGAGAACACTCGATGGGCTTCATCAGATCTGCAAGAGAGAAAACAAGAACCAGATGATCCTCTCAAGAGTCGCAGAGGAAGCATTTGACAAAATACGGCATCCATGGCAGATCCAAACCCTTCAGAGTACAGGGATAGAGGGAACGTCCCTCAGCATCTTCAAATCCATCTACGAAAAGCCCGTGGCAAATTATCATCCACAATGTGGAAACACTGGGAGCCTTTCTTCGAACATCAGGAACGAGAGACAGGGATGTCCACCCTCACCACGTCTTCTCAACATACTACTAGACATCTCGGCCTCAGCAATCAAGCGACAGAAAAAATAAAAGGCATTCACATTGGCAAAGAAGTAGTCAAACTTGCCCTCTTCACCGATGGCATGCATGGTACTGTACCCGGAAAACCCAAAAGACTCCACCCCAAGATCGTAGAACTCATACAGCAAATTCGGCAGCGTGGCAGGATCCTAAATCTATGCCAAGAAATCAGTCACCTCTCTATACGCCAACGATGACTCTGAAGAAAGAGAAATTAAGGAGTCGGTTCCAGTGACAACTGCACCCAAAAGCATGAGATACCCAGGAATACACCTAACCAAAGAGGTAAAGGATCTCTACCCGAAAAACCACGGAACACATCTGAAAGAAATTGAGGAGGACACTAAGAGATGGAAAACTATCCCATGCTCCTGGATTGGAAGAATTCATATATTGGGAAAATGTCAACGTGACTGACCCAGGGCAATTTACACATTGATTGCAATCCCTATCATCAAAAATACCAAAGGCTCCCTTCAGAGAGTCGCCACAAATCATCTGAAGATTAGTGTGGAATCAGACAAGACCCCGAATGCCCAGGGCAATATTAGAAAAGAAAACCACAGCTGGCGGCATCACAACGCCGGACTTCAGGTTGTGCTACAAAGCTGTGCTCATCAAGACAGTGTGCTACTAGCAGAAAAACAGACACACGGATCAATGGGACAGAAGAGAGAAATCCAGAAGTGGACCCTCAACTCTACGGTCAGGACCATATATTCGACCAAGCAGGAGAGACCATCCACTGGAAAAAAGACAGCCTCCTCACTAAAGGCTGCTGGGAACGTTGGACAGCCACATGCAAAAGAATGAAACTGGACCATTCTCTCACACCATACACAGAGATAAAACTCAAAATGGATGAAAGATGTAAATGTGAGATGAGATTCCATCAAAACCCTAGGGGAGAACACCGGCAACGTCCTTCCCGAACTTGGCCACAGTAACTTCTTGCAAGATACACCCGTGAAGGCCAGAAAACAAAAGCAAAGATGAACTATTGGGACTTCATCGGGATGAGAAGCTTCCGCACAGCCAAAGAGACACTCAACAAAACCAACAGACAACCTCCAGAATGGGAGAAGCTACGTGCAAATGACCCGTCAGATAAAGGGCCAGCATCCACGATCTCTAAAGAACCCATTCAACTCAACAGCAGAGAAACCAACCATCCAATCCGGAAATGGGCAAAAGACACGAACCGAAATGGCACAGAGCAAGACGTCGACGTGGCCGACAAGCCCATGAGAAAATGCGCCGCATCACTGTTATTTCCATCAGGGAAACACACGTCAAAAGCACAACGAAATCCCACCTTACACCGGTGAGAATGGGGAACATTGGCCAGACAGGAAACCACAAATACTGGACAGGATGTGCAGAAAGGGGAACGATTTCAAAATTCAACAATTTCAGAGGTAGCCATATTCACCTGAAAGGGACCAAGGGGGAGGGGAGCATGCTGCCGGCCAGGCTGGGGAGCTTAGGGAGGGACCTGAGAGCGGGGAGGGGGTGGGGGGAGGAGGAACAGCCAAGGGCCTTGGGGGGCCTGGGGGGGCCCAGCAGCCCAGGCCCTCAAGCCACCGCCCCAAGGCCCTGCCCTGACATCGCAAGGTACCTGCATCCTAACCCCTCTGAGCAGCCGCGGATGGGTTCGGCGGCACCTCCCCGAGCCCCGGTGGAGGGGCCCCACACCCTCCCTGAGCCGCTCCTGTGAGACCTGACCTGACACGTAGGAGGCCCCGCCGCCGCCCCCCTCCGAGAACAGGTGCCACCACTCCTCCCCCGCGCAGCCCTCTGCCCGGCACCCTGGCGGCCCAAAGGGTGTCCGCCGGGCTCGCCACGGGGGCGCCTCCATGCGGCCCCCAAGACTCACTGTCCCCCTCCGGTCCCTCCCAGGCACCCGCCGCGCCGCCAGCGAGGGCCAGATGCCTCTCGCACAGCCACCCCGGGGCCCGTCACGCCTCCCGGGGCCCACGCTGACCTGCGCGCCGGGGGCCGAGGCCTGCAGAGCCGCTGCCGCGAGCCCGGAGCGCGGGGAACCGCGGGGAACCGCGGGGAACCGCGGGCCTGGACTGGGGGCGCGGCCGCGCAACCTCCTGCCGTGCCCAGGTCGCCGCATCTGCGCACAGCTCCTCCTGCGGCCACGCCCCGGCCCCCTTCAGGTCACGCTCGGGCTCAGGCGCCTGGGCAAGCTCCCGCCCCGCCCCCGCCACGCCCCCCGCAGACCTGCCACACAGAGGCCCGCCCTCCGCGGAGCCTACAGGGGACCCGAGACCGCCTCTGCCTCCCCCCGCTAGTCTAGTCGGGGCGCCGGGGCCGAGGCCTTGCGCCCCGGCTCAGTCCCGAGGGACACCTGCTCACGGAGGCACGGAGCCTCTCTCTGGCTCTGTGTCTCCATCCCTGTCCCTCCGTCCCGGTCTCTGTCTCTCCCTCACTGTCTCCCTCGCTCTCCCTCCCGGTCTGGCCCTGTCTCCCTCCCAGTCTCTCTGCCTCTGCCCCCACCCCCATCTCTCTCTCTCTCTCCCTCGCCCTCCCAGTCTCCGTGTCCCTCCCAGTCTTTCTTCTCTTACTGCCTATCATGGCCTGTCCCTCGCTGTCTCTCTCTCCCTGTCTCTGTGCCTACCTTCTTGGCTCTCGGACTCTCACTTGTCTCCCTCCCTGTCTCATTCTCTCCATCCTGTCTCTGTCTCGCTGTCTCCTCCCTCCCTGTCTCTGACTCTCCCCTCCTGTCTCTCGGTCTCCCTCCCTGCACCTTGGTCTCTCCCCTCTGTCTCATCTCTCCCTCTCTGTCTCTTGGTCTGTCTGTCCCTCCCTGTCTCTGGATCCTTCCTTCCCTGTCCTGTGTCTCTCCCCCATCTCGATCTCTCACCCCCGTCGTCTCAATCACTCCTCCCTGTCTCCATCTCTCTCTCCCTCCCTGTCTCTCGGTCTCCCCCTCGCTTTCTCTCCGTCTCCCTGCCCACCTCTATCTATCTCTCCCTCCCTGTCTCTGTCCATCCCTCCACTTCTGTCTCTCCTTCCCTGCCTCGGTCTCTCCATCCCTGTCTCTCGCCACCCGTCTCCATCTGTCCCTCCCTGTCTGTGTGTCTCCATCCCTGTCTCTCTCTCATCCTGTCTCTCGGCCTCTCCCTCACTGTATCTCGGTCTCCCTCCATGGCTCTGGCTCTCACTCCCTGTCTCTCTGTCTCCCCCCGCCTGTCTCTCGGTCTGTCCCTCCCGGTCTCTCGGTCTCTCCCTCCCTGTCTCTGGGTCTGTCCCTCCCTGTCTCTCGGTCTCCCTCCCTCTCTGTCTCTCCCACGGTGTCTAGATCTCACCCTCCTTCTCTCTGTGTCTCGGTCTCTCCCTCCCAGGCTCTCGGTGTCTCCCTACCTGTTTCCCTGCCTCTCCCTGCCTGTCTTTCTGTATCTCCCTCGCTGTCTCTGTCTCTCCATCCCTGTCTCTCTGACTCTCCTTCCCTGTGTCTGTGTCTGTCTCTCCCCGCTGCCCCATCTCAGTCTGTCCCCGCCCTGCCCCCCACCCCGTCTCCTCTCCCGCCCTCTCTCTGACTCTCGCTCCCTGTCTCGCCGACTCTCCCTTCCTGTGTCTCTGTCTCTCTTTGCATCTCTGTCTCTCTGCCAGTCTCTGTGTGTCTCCCTTCGTGTCTCCCAGTCTCTCACTCCGTCTCGTTCTCTCCATCCTGTCTCTGTGCTCCCCTCTCTGTGTCTCAGTCTCCCTCCCTTTCTCTCTGACTCTTCCTCCCTGTCTCTCAGTGTATCCCTCCCGGGCTCTCGGTGTCTCTCTGTCTCTGTCTCTCCCTCCCTGTCTCTCTGACTCTCCTTCCATGTCTGGCTCTCTCCCTCCCTTCCTCATTCTTCCTCCTTGTCTCGGTCTCTCCCTCACCATCTCGCTGTCTCTCCCTCCCCATCCCTATCTCTCCCTCCCTGTCTGTGTCCCCCTCCCTGTGTCTGTCCATCCCTCCAGTTCTGTCTCTCCTTCCCTCTCCACGTTAATGAAACAAAGGATGAGAACCGTAGGATTCTCTCAATAGATGCAGAAAAAGCATTTGACCAAATAGACCATCCTTTCATGATGAAAACCTTCTGCTGGGTACGCATACTGGGAAAAAAACCTCAATTATCATAAAACCCATGTACAAACGACCCAGAGAGGGAACGTGCTCTTCATTGGGAAAAACCTGGAGCTTTTCCCTTAAGGTCAGGAACACGACAGGGTGTCCACCCTCAACACTCTCGTTCGGCAGAATAGTAGTGGTCCTCGCTTTTCCAGCGACATTCCGAAACAGAAAAAAAAGGCATCCGGATCGGCAAAGAAGTCAAACTCTCACTCTTCACAGAGGACATGACACTCTATGTGGGAAACCTCACACAATCACTAGACTAGATCGTACGTAAGGGATCTATCCAACAAGACGACCTAACTAACGATCGTGGGTATCTATGCCCTGAATGTGGGAGTTGCCACGGATATCAATCAATCGCTAAGCAAAGTTAAGACATACTTAGATAATAATACCCTTTTACTTGGAGACTCGAATGCGGCGCTTTCTGCAATTGACAAGTCTTCCAGGCACAGCATCTCCAAAGAAACAAGAGCACTAAAGGATACAGTGGACCAGGTGGATCTCACAGATATTTACAGAACTTTACATCCAAATGCAACTGAATTCACATTCTTCTCAATTGCACGTGGAACTTTGTCCAGAAGAGACCACATACTGGGTCACAAATCAGGTCATAATCGATACCAAAACTTTGGGATCGTCCCCTGCATATTTTCAGCCCATAATGCTCTGAAACTAGAGCTCAACCACAAGAAGTTTGCAAGGATTTCAAACACGTGCAGGTTAAGGACCATCCTGCTAAAAGGTGAAAGGGTCAACCAGGACATCAGAGAAGAATTAAGAAAATTCACGGAAACCAATGAGAACGAAGATACAACCAACCGTTCAGAATCTCTGGGATACAGCAAAAGCGGTCCCAAATAGGGGAAAGACATCGCAATACAAGCATCGATCCAAACACTGGAAAGAACTCAAATACGAAAACTAACCTGGCACCTAAAGGAGCTGGAGAAGGACCAGCAAATGAAACCTTCACCCAGCAGAAGACGACGGTTAATAAAAATTCGAGCAGAACTCAATGAAATAGAGAGCAGAAGAACTGAGGAAACACATCCACAAAACCAGGTGGTGGACCTCTGAAAGAACCAATAAGAGAGAGAAAAACCAGGAAGCCAGCCTTATTAAAAGAAGAGAGAAAAGACTCCAATTAACAAAAACATGAATGAGAAAGGAGAGATCACCACCACCACGTAGGAAATACAAGCGATCTGAAAAACTCATCCTGAGCAGCTATACGCCAATAAATTGGGCAATCGAGAAGAAACGAACGCATTTCCGGAAAACCACAAACTACCAAAAACGGAACAGGAAGACACAGAAAACCCCAACAGGTCAATATCCAGGGAGGAAATTAAAGCAGTCATCATCAAAGACCTCCCAGGACACAAAAGTCTAGGGCCGGGTGGCTTCCTGAAACACTGTGGAACACGTCGGAAAGAAACTGAGGAAGACACAAAGAGATGGAAAAGGGTTCCACGCTCCTGGGTTGGAAGAATTGATATTGGGGAAAATGTCAACGTGACCCAGGGCAATATACACAACTAATGCAATCCCTGTCAGAAATAGCACGGACTCTCTTCAGAGAGCTGGAGCAAGTCCTCTGAAGGCTGGTGTGGAATGCGAAAAGACCCCGAACGGCCACGGGAAGAGTCGCCAAGAAAACCACTGCGGGGGCAGCACAATGCCGGATTTCACGTTGTGCCACGAAGCCGTGACGGGCAAGACAGTGGGATACTGGCACAAAAACAGACACGCCGATCAATGGAACAGAAGAGAGCATCCAGAGGTGGACCCTCAACTCTATGGGCAACTAATATTCAGCCAGGCAGGAAAGACCATGCACGGGGAAAAAGAAAAGACAGTCTCTTCAATAAATGCTGCTGGGAACACTGGACAGCCACACGCAGAAGAATGAAACTGGACCATTCCTCTCACACCATACACAAGGATAAATTCAAAATGGATGAAGGATCTCAATTTTGCAAGACAAGAGTCCATCAAAATCCTAGGGCAGGACAAAGGCAACAACACCCTTCTTGAACTGGGCCACAGCAACTTCGTAGAAATGACATCAGCCACGAAGGCCAGAGAAACAAGAGCGAAGAACAGGATTGCTGGGACTTCACCACGTTGAGCAGGTTCCACACAGCAAAAGAAACACTCGACAAAACTCAAAGCCAACCCACAGAGTGGGAGAAGACATGTGCAAATGACCCTGTCAGGTAAAGGGCCAGTATCCAAGATCTCTGAAGAACTTCTGCAACTCCACAGCAAAGAGACCAACGATCCAATCCGGAAGACGGGCAAGAGACATGAATGGAAATGTCACAGAGGAAGACTAGGCATGGCCGACAAGCACGTGAGACAATGCTCCGCATCACTGGCCGTCAGGGAGATATGGGTCAAAAGCACCACGAGATCCCACCTGACACACCAGCGACTGCGGTGAACGTTAACAAGATAGGAAACAGCGAAGGTCGGCGAGGATGTGGCGAAAAGGGAACCCTCTTGCACTGCCGGTGGGAATGTGACCTGATGCAGCCACGCCTGGAAAACCGTGTGCAGGTGCCTCAGAGAGGTAACAACGGATCTGCCCTGCGATCCAGCATGGGGGTGCACTGGTGGAGATGTACCCCAAAGATACAGATGCGGGGAAACACCGGGACACGTGCACCCTGAGGTTTCGAGTTGCAATGCCCACGATAGCCACACTGCGGAAGGAGCCTCGGTGCCCATCGAAAGATGAATGGATAAGGAGGGCGAGTGGTCTCTGTACACGATGGAAGATTACTCAGCCATCAGAAACGACAAACACCCACCATTTGCTTCGATGTGGATGGAACCAGAGGGTATTATGGCTGAGTCAAAGAAAAAGAAGGCAGTCGGCGAAGGACAAACATTCTATGGTCTCGTTCTTTTGGGGAGTATGAAAAAAATAGTGAAAGGGAACAGAGGAGAAAGAAGAAAAAAATGAGTGGGAGATGGCAGAAAAGGAGACAGAACAGGAGAGACTCCTAACCCTGGGAAATGAACAAGGGGTGGAAGAAAGGGAGGAACGCGGGGGGCGGGGTTGACTGGGTGACGGGCACAGAGGGGGGCACTTGATGCGATGAACACTGGGGGAGTTACACTCGATGTTGGCAACATGACCTCCAATAAGAAAGAAACCTATAAACAAACACACAAACCTCCCAAGACACAAAAGTCCAGGGCCAGATGGCTTCCCAGGGGAATTCTATCCAGCGCTTCAAGAAGAAAGACTACCTATGCTACTAAAGCTGCTCCGAAAGATAGAAAGAGATGGAATACTTCCAAGCTCGTTCTTGGAGGCCAGCATCACCTTAACTCCAAAACCCAAGACCCCAAAAGGGGACAATGCTGGACCGATGTCCCTGATTAAGGCGGACGCACACCTTCTCCACAAGATATGAGCCAACAGGATCCGACGGGACATGATTAAGAAGTTACTCACCACGACCCAGTGGGGTTAATCGCCAGGGTGCAAGGCTGCTTCAGCACTCGGAGAACACTCGATGGGCTTCATCAGATCTGCAAGAGAGAAAACAAGAACCAGATGATCCTCTCAAGAGTCGCAGAGGAAGCATTTGACAAAATACGGCATCCATGGCAGATCCAAACCCTTCAGAGTACAGGGATAGAGGGAACGTCCCTCAGCATCTTCAAATCCATCTACGAAAAGCCCGTGGCAAATTATCATCCACAATGTGGAAACACTGGGAGCCTTTCTTCGAACATCAGGAACGAGAGACAGGGATGTCCACCCTCACCACGTCTTCTCAACATACTACTAGACATCTCGGCCTCAGCAATCAAGCGACAGAAAAAATAAAAGGCATTCACATTGGCAAAGAAGTAGTCAAACTTGCCCTCTTCACCGATGGCATGCATGGTACTGTACCCGGAAAACCCAAAAGACTCCACCCCAAGATCGTAGAACTCATACAGCAAATTCGGCAGCGTGGCAGGATCCTAAATCTATGCCAAGAAATCAGTCACCTCTCTATACGCCAACGATGACTCTGAAGAAAGAGAAATTAAGGAGTCGGTTCCAGTGACAACTGCACCCAAAAGCATGAGATACCCAGGAATACACCTAACCAAAGAGGTAAAGGATCTCTACCCGAAAAACCACGGAACACATCTGAAAGAAATTGAGGAGGACACTAAGAGATGGAAAACTATCCCATGCTCCTGGATTGGAAGAATTCATATATTGGGAAAATGTCAACGTGACTGACCCAGGGCAATTTACACATTGATTGCAATCCCTATCATCAAAAATACCAAAGGCTCCCTTCAGAGAGTCGCCACAAATCATCTGAAGATTAGTGTGGAATCAGACAAGACCCCGAATGCCCAGGGCAATATTAGAAAAGAAAACCACAGCTGGCGGCATCACAACGCCGGACTTCAGGTTGTGCTACAAAGCTGTGCTCATCAAGACAGTGTGCTACTAGCAGAAAAACAGACACACGGATCAATGGGACAGAAGAGAGAAATCCAGAAGTGGACCCTCAACTCTACGGTCAGGACCATATATTCGACCAAGCAGGAGAGACCATCCACTGGAAAAAAGACAGCCTCCTCACTAAAGGCTGCTGGGAACGTTGGACAGCCACATGCAAAAGAATGAAACTGGACCATTCTCTCACACCATACACAGAGATAAAACTCAAAATGGATGAAAGATGTAAATGTGAGATGAGATTCCATCAAAACCCTAGGGGAGAACACCGGCAACGTCCTTCCCGAACTTGGCCACAGTAACTTCTTGCAAGATACACCCGTGAAGGCCAGAAAACAAAAGCAAAGATGAACTATTGGGACTTCATCGGGATGAGAAGCTTCCGCACAGCCAAAGAGACACTCAACAAAACCAACAGACAACCTCCAGAATGGGAGAAGCTACGTGCAAATGACCCGTCAGATAAAGGGCCAGCATCCACGATCTCTAAAGAACCCATTCAACTCAACAGCAGAGAAACCAACCATCCAATCCGGAAATGGGCAAAAGACACGAACCGAAATGGCACAGAGCAAGACGTCGACGTGGCCGACAAGCCCATGAGAAAATGCGCCGCATCACTGTTATTTCCATCAGGGAAACACACGTCAAAAGCACAACGAAATCCCACCTTACACCGGTGAGAATGGGGAACATTGGCCAGACAGGAAACCACAAATACTGGACAGGATGTGCAGAAAGGGGAACGATTTCAAAATTCAACAATTTCAGAGGTAGCCATATTCACCTGAAAGGGACCAAGGGGGAGGGGGGCATGCTGCCGGCCAGGCTGGGGAGCTTAGGGAGGGACCTGAGAGCGGGGAGGGGGTGGGGGGAGGAGGAACAGCCAAGGGCCTTGGGGGGCCTGGGGGGGCCCAGCAGCCCAGGCCCTCAAGCCACCGCCCCAAGGCCCTGCCCTGACATCGCAAGGTGCCTGCATCCTAACCCCTCTGAGCAGCCGCGGATGGGTTCGGCGGCACCTCCCCGAGCCCCGGTGGAGGGGCCCCACACCCTCCCTGAGCCGCTCCTGTGAGACCTGACCTGACACGTAGGAGGCCCCGCCGCCGCCCCCCTCCGAGAACAGGTGCCACCACTCCTCCCCCGCGCAGCCCTCTGCCCGGCACCCTGGCGGCCCAAAGGGTGTCCGCCGGGCTCGCCACGGGGGCGCCTCCATGCGGCCCCCAAGACTCACTGTCCCCCTCCGGTCCCTCCCAGGCACCCGCCGCGCCACCAGCGAGGGCCAGATGCCTCTCGCACAGCCACCCCGGGGCCCGTCACGCCTCCCGGGGCCCACGCTGACCTGCGCGCCGGGGGCCGAGGCCTGCAGAGCCGCTGCCGCGAGCCCGGAGCGCGGGGAACCGCGGGGAACCGCGGGCCTGGACTGGGGGCGCGGCCGCGCAACCTCCTGCCGTGCCCAGGTCGCCGCATCTGCGCACAGCTCCTCCTGCGGCCACGCCCCGGCCCCCTTCAGGTCATGCTCGGGCTCAGGCGCCTGGGCAAGCTCCCGCCCCGCCCCCGCCACGCCCCCCGCAGACCTGCCACACAGAGGCCCGCCCTCCGCGGAGCCTACAGGGGACCCGAGACCGCCTCTGCCTCCCCCCGCTAGTCTAGTCGGGGCGCCGGGGCCGAGGCCTTGCGCCCCGGCTCAGTCCCGAGGGACACCTGCTCACGGAGGCACGGAGCCTCTCTCTGGCTCTGTGTCTCCATCCCTGTCCCTCCGTCCCGGTCTCTGTCTCTCCCTCACTGTCTCCCTCGCTCTCCCTCCCGGTCTGGCCCTGTCTCCCTCCCAGTCTCTCTGCCTCTGCCCCCACCCCCATCTCTCTCTCTCTCTCCCTCGCCCTCCCAGTCTCCGTGTCCCTCCCAGTCTTTCTTCTCTTACTGCCTATCATGGCCTGTCCCTCGCTGTCTCTCTCTCCCTGTCTCTGTGCCTACCTTCTTGGCTCTCGGACTCTCACTTGTCTCCCTCCCTGTCTCATTCTCTCCATCCTGTCTCTGTCTCGCTGTCTCCTCCCTCCCTGTCTCTGACTCTCCCCTCCTGTCTCTCGGTCTCCCTCCCTGCACCTTGGTCTCTCCCCTCTGTCTCATCTCTCCCTCTCGGTCTCTTGGTCTGTCTGTCCCTCCCTGTCTCTGGATCCTTCCTTCCCTGTCCTGTGTCTCTCCCCCATCTCGATCTCTCACCCCCGTCGTCTCAATCACTCCTCCCTGTCTCCATCTCTCTCTCCCTCCCTGTCTCTCGGTCTCCCCCTCGCTTTCTCTCCGTCTCCCTGCCCACCTCTATCTATCTCTCCCTCCCTGTCTCTGTCCATCCCTCCACTTCTGTCTCTCCTTCCCTGCCTCGGTCTCTCCATCCCTGTCTCTCGCCACCCGTCTCCATCTGTCCCTCCCTGTCTGTGTGTCTCCATCCCTGTCTCTCTCTCATCCTGTCTCTCGGCCTCTCCCTCACTGTATCTCGGTCTCCCTCCATGGCTCTGGCTCTCACTCCCTGTCTCTCTGTCTCCCCCCGCCTGTCTCTCGGTCTGTCCCTCCCGGTCTCTCGGTCTCTCCCTCCCTGTCTCTGGGTCTGTCCCTCCCTGTCTCTCGGTCTCCCTCCCTCTCTGTCTCTCCCACGGTGTCTAGATCTCACCCTCCTTCTCTCTGTGTCTCGGTCTCTCCCTCCCAGGCTCTCGGTGTCTCCCTACCTGTTTCCCTGCCTCTCCCTGCCTGTCTTTCTGTATCTCCCTCGCTGTCTCTGTCTCTCCATCCCTGTCTCTCTGACTCTCCTTCCCTGTGTCTGTGTCTGTCTCTCCCCGCTGCCCCATCTCAGTCTGTCCCCGCCCTGCCCCCCACCCCGTCTCCTCTCCCGCCCTCTCTCTGACTCTCGCTCCCTGTCTCGCCGACTCTCCCTTCCTGTGTCTCTGTCTCTCTTTGCGTCTCTGTCTCTCTGCCAGTCTCTGTGTGTCTCCCTTCGTGTCTCCCAGTCTCTCACTCCGTCTCGTTCTCTCCATCCTGTCTCTGTGCTCCCCTCTCTGTGTCTCAGTCTCCCTCCCTTTCTCTCTGACTCTTCCTCCCTGTCTCTCAGTGTATCCCTCCCGGGCTCTCGGTGTCTCTCTGTCTCTGTCTCTCCCTCCCTGTCTCTCTGACTCTCCTTCCATGTCTGGCTCTCTCCCTCCCTTCCTCATTCTTCCTCCTTGTCTCGGTCTCTCCCTCACCATCTCGCTGTCTCTCCCTCCCCATCCCTATCTCTCCCTCCCTGTCTGTGTCCCCCTCCCTGTGTCTGTCCATCCCTCCAGTTCTGTCTCTCCTTCCCTCTCCACGTTAATGAAACAAAGGATGAGAACCGTAGGATTCTCTCAATAGATGCAGAAAAAGCATTTGACCAAATAGACCATCCTTTCATGATGAAAACCTTCTGCTGGGTACGCATACTGGGAAAAAAACCTCAATTATCATAAAACCCATGTACAAACGACCCAGAGAGGGAACGTGCTCTTCATTGGGAAAAACCTGGAGCTTTTCCCTTAAGGTCAGGAACACGACAGGGTGTCCACCCTCAACACTCTCGTTCGGCAGAATAGTAGTGGTCCTCGCTTTCCCAGCGACATTCCGAAACAGAAAAAAAAGGCATCCGGATCGGCAAAGAAGTCAAACTCTCACTCTTCACAGAGGACATGACACTCTATGTGGGAAACCTCACACAATCACTAGACTAGATCGTACGTAAGGGATCTATCCAACAAGACGACCTAACTAACGATCGTGGGTATCTATGCCCTGAATGTGGGAGTTGCCACGGATATCAATCAATCGCTAAGCAAAGTTAAGACATACTTAGATAATAATACCCTTTTACTTGGAGACTCGAATGCGGCGCTTTCTGCAATTGACAAGTCTTCCAGGCACAGCATCTCCAAAGAAACAAGAGCACTAAAGGATACAGTGGACCAGGTGGATCTCACAGATATTTACAGAACTTTACATGCAAATGCAACTGAATTCACATTCTTCTCAATTGCACGTGGAACTTTGTCCAGAAGAGACCACATACTGGGTCACAAATCAGGTCATAATCGATACCAAAACTTTGGGATCGTCCCCTGCATATTTTCAGCCCATAATGCTCTGAAACTAGAGCTCAACCACAAGAAGTTTGCAAGGATTTCAAACACGTGCAGGTTAAGGACCATCCTGCTAAAAGGTGAAAGGGTCAACCAGGACATCAGAGAAGAATTAAGAAAATTCACGGAAACCAATGAGAACGAAGATACAACCAACCGTTCAGAATCTCTGGGATACAGCAAAAGCGGTCCCAAATAGGGGAAAGACATCGCAATACAAGCATCGATCCAAACACTGGAAAGAACTCAAATACGAAAACTAACCTGGCACCTAAAGGAGCTGGAGAAGGACCAGCAAATGAAACCTTCACCCAGCAGAAGACGACAGTTAATAAAAATTCGAGCAGAACTCAATGAAATAGAGAGCAGAAGAACTGAGGAAACACATCCACAAAACCAGGTGGTGGACCTCTGAAAGAACCAATAAGAGAGAGAAAACCAGGAAGCCAGCCTTATTAAAAGAAGAGAGAAAAGACTCCAATTAACAAAAACATGAATGAGAAAGGAGAGATCACCACCACCACGTAGGAAATACAAGCGATCTGAAAAACTCATCCTGAGCAGCTATACGCCAATAAATTGGGCAATCGAGAAGAAACGAACGCATTTCCGGAAAACCACAAACTACCAAAAACGGAACAGGAAGACACAGAAAACCCCAACAGGTCAATATCCAGGGAGGAAATTAAAGCAGTCATCATCAAAGACCTCCCAGGACACAAAAGTCTAGGGCCGGGTGGCTTCCTGAAACACTGTGGAACACGTCGGAAAGAAACTGAGGAAGACACAAAGAGATGGAAAAGGGTTCCACGCTCCTGGGTTGGAAGAATTGATATTGGGGAAAATGTCAACGTGACCCAGGGCAATATACACAACTAATGCAATCCCTGTCAGAAATAGCACGGACTCTCTTCAGAGAGCTGGAGCAAGTCCTCTGAAGGCTGGTGTGGAATGCGAAAAGACCCCGAACGGCCACGGGAAGAGTCGCCAAGAAAACCACTGCGGGGGCAGCACAATGCCGGATTTCACGTTGTGCCACGAAGCCGTGACGGGCAAGACAGTGGGATACTGGCACAAAAACAGACACGCCGATCAATGGAACAGAAGAGAGCATCCAGAGGTGGACCCTCAACTCTATGGGCAACTAATATTCAGCCAGGCAGGAAAGACCATGCACGGGGAAAAAGAAAAGACAGTCTCTTCAATAAATGCTGCTGGGAACACTGGACAGCCACACGCAGAAGAATGAAACTGGACCATTCCTCTCACACCATACACAAGGATAAATTCAAAATGGATGAAGGATCTCAATTTTGCAAGACAAGAGTCCATCAAAATCCTAGGGCAGGACAAAGGCAACAACACCCTTCTTGAACTGGGCCACAGCAACTTCGTAGAAATGACATCAGCCACGAAGGCCAGAGAAACAAGAGCGAAGAACAGGATTGCTGGGACTTCACCACGTTGAGCAGGTTCCACACAGCAAAAGAAACACTCGACAAAACTCAAAGCCAACCCACAGAGTGGGAGAAGACATGTGCAAATGACCCTGTCAGGTAAAGGGCCAGTATCCAAGATCTCTGAAGAACTTCTGCAACTCCACAGCAAAGAGACCAACGATCCAATCCGGAAGACGGGCAAGAGACATGAATGGAAATGTCACAGAGGAAGACTAGGCATGGCCGACAAGCACGTGAGACAATGCTCCGCATCACTGGCCGTCAGGGAGATATGGGTCAAAAGCACCACGAGATCCCACCTGACACACCAGCGACTGCGGTGAACGTTAACAAGATAGGAAACAGCGAAGGTCGGCGAGGATGTGGCGAAAAGGGAACCCTCTTGCACTGCCGGTGGGAATGTGACCTGATGCAGCCACGCCTGGAAAACCGTGTGCAGGTGCCTCAGAGAGGTAACAACGGATCTGCCCTGCGATCCAGCATGGGGGTGCACTGGTGGAGATGTACCCCAAAGATACAGATGCGGGGAAACACCGGGACACGTGCACCCTGAGGTTTCGAGTTGCAATGCCCACGATAGCCACACTGCGGAAGGAGCCTCGGTGCCCATCGAAAGATGAATGGATAAGGAGGGCGAGTGGTCTCTGTACACGATGGAAGATTACTCAGCCATCAGAAACGACAAACACCCACCATTTGCTTCGATGTGGATGGAACCAGAGGGTATTATGGCTGAGTCAAAGAAAAAGAAGGCAGTCGGCGAAGGACAAACATTCTATGGTCTCGTTCTTTTGGGGAGTATGAAAAAAATAGTGAAAGGGAACAGAGGAGAAAGAAGAAAAAAATGAGTGGGAGATGGCAGAAAAGGAGACAGAACAGGAGAGACTCCTAACCCTGGGAAATGAACAAGGGGTGGAAGAAAGGGAGGAACGCGGGGGGCGGGGTTGACTGGGTGACGGGCACAGAGGGGTCACTTGATGCGATGAACACTGGGGGAGTTACACTCGATGTTGGCAACATGACCTCCAATAAGAAAGAAACCTATAAACAAACACACAAACCTCCCAAGACACAAAAGTCCAGGGCCAGATGGCTTCCCAGGGGAATTCTATCCAGTGCTTCAAGAAGAAAGACTACCTATGCTACTAAAGCTGCTCCGAAAGATAGAAAGAGATGGAATACTTCCAAGCTCGTTCTTGGAGGCCAGCATCACCTTAACTCCAAAACCCAAGACCCCAAAAGGGGACAATGCTGGACCGATGTCCCTGATTAAGGCAGACGCACACCTTCTCCACAAGATATGAGCCAACAGGATCC
Source organism: Canis lupus baileyi (assembly GCF_048164855.1). NCBI lineage: Eukaryota > Metazoa > Chordata > Mammalia > Carnivora > Canidae > Canis > Canis lupus. The sequence goes on along the minus strand of NC_132857.1, from coordinate 23,552,345 downwards.
GACGGGACATGATTAAGAAGTTACTCACCACGACCCAGTGGGGTTAATCGCCAGGGTGCAAGGCTGCTTCAGCACTCGGAGAACACTCGATGGGCTTCATCAGATCTGCAAGAGAGAAAACAAGAACCAGATGATCCTCTCAAGAGTCGCAGAGGAAGCATTTGACAAAATACGGCATCCATGGCAGATCCAAACCCTTCAGAGTACAGGGATAGAGGGAACGTCCCTCAGCATCTTCAAATCCATCTACGAAAAGCCCGTGGCAAATTATCATCCACAATGTGGAAACACTGGGAGCCTTTCTTCGAACATCAGGAACGAGAGACAGGGATGTCCACCCTCACCACGTCTTCTCAACATACTACTAGACATCTCGGCCTCAGCAATCAAGCGACAGAAAAAATAAAAGGCATTCACATTGGCAAAGAAGTAGTCAAACTTGCCCTCTTCACCGATGGCATGCATGGTACTGTACCCGGAAAACCCAAAAGACTCCACCCCAAGATCGTAGAACTCATACAGCAAATTCGGCAGCGTGGCAGGATCCTAAATCTATGCCAAGAAATCAGTCACCTCTCTATACGCCAACGATGACTCTGAAGAAAGAGAAATTAAGGAGTCGGTTCCAGTGACAACTGCACCCAAAAGCATGAGATACCCAGGAATACACCTAACCAAAGAGGTAAAGGATCTCTACCCGAAAAACCACGGAACACATCTGAAAGAAATTGAGGAGGACACTAAGAGATGGAAAACTATCCCATGCTCCTGGATTGGAAGAATTCATATATTGGGAAAATGTCAACGTGACTGACCCAGGGCAATTTACACATTGATTGCAATCCCTATCATCAAAAATACCAAAGGCTCCCTTCAGAGAGTCGCCACAAATCATCTGAAGATTAGTGTGGAATCAGACAAGACCCCGAATGCCCAGGGCAATATTAGAAAAGAAAACCACAGCTGGCGGCATCACAACGCCGGACTTCAGGTTGTGCTACAAAGCTGTGCTCATCAAGACAGTGTGCTACTAGCAGAAAAACAGACACACGGATCAATGGGACAGAAGAGAGAAATCCAGAAGTGGACCCTCAACTCTACGGTCAGGACCATATATTCGACCAAGCAGGAGAGACCATCCACTGGAAAAAAGACAGCCTCCTCACTAAAGGCTGCTGGGAACGTTGGACAGCCACATGCAAAAGAATGAAACTGGACCATTCTCTCACACCATACACAGAGATAAAACTCAAAATGGATGAAAGATGTAAATGTGAGATGAGATTCCATCAAAACCCTAGGGGAGAACACCGGCAACGTCCTTCCCGAACTTGGCCACAGTAACTTCTTGCAAGATACACCCGTGAAGGCCAGAAAACAAAAGCAAAGATGAACTATTGGGACTTCATCGGGATGAGAAGCTTCCGCACAGCCAAAGAGACACTCAACAAAACCAACAGACAACCTCCAGAATGGGAGAAGCTACGTGCAAATGACCCGTCAGATAAAGGGCCAGCATCCACGATCTCTAAAGAACCCATTCAACTCAACAGCAGAGAAACCAACCATCCAATCCGGAAATGGGCAAAAGACACGAACCGAAATGGCACAGAGCAAGACGTCGACGTGGCCGACAAGCCCATGAGAAAATGCGCCGCATCACTGTTATTTCCATCAGGGAAACACACGTCAAAAGCACAACGAAATCCCACCTTACACCGGTGAGAATGGGGAACATTGGCCAGACAGGAAACCACAAATACTGGACAGGCTGTGCAGAAAGGGGAACGATTTCAAAATTCAACAATTTCAGAGGTAGCCATATTCACCTGAAAGGGACCAAGGGGGAGGGGGGCATGCTGCCGGCCAGGCTGGGGAGCTTAGGGAGGGACCTGAGAGCGGGGAGGGGGTGGGGGGAGGAGGAACAGCCAAGGGCCTTGGGGGGCCTGGGGGGGCCCAGCAGCCCAGGCCCTCAAGCCACCGCCCCAAGGCCCTGCCCTGACATCGCAAGGTGCCTGCATCCTAACCCCTCTGAGCAGCCGCGGATGGGTTCGGCGGCACCTCCCCGAGCCCCGGTGGAGGGGCCCCACACCCTCCCTGAGCCGCTCCTGTGAGACCTGACCTGACACGTAGGAGGCCCCGCCGCCGCCCCCCTCCGAGAACAGGTGCCACCACTCCTCCCCCGCGCAGCCCTCTGCCCGGCACCCTGGCGGCCCAAAGGGTGTCCGCCGGGCTCGCCACGGGGGCGCCTCCATGCGGCCCCCAAGACTCACTGTCCCCCTCCGGTCCCTCCCAGGCACCCGCCGCGCCACCAGCGAGGGCCAGATGCCTCTCGCACAGCCACCCCGGGGCCCGTCACGCCTCCCGGGGCCCACGCTGACCTGCGCGCCGGGGGCCGAGGCCTGCAGAGCCGCTGCCGCGAGCCCGGAGCGCGGGGAACCGCGGGGAACCGCGGGCCTGGACTGGGGGCGCGGCCGCGCAACCTCCTGCCGTGCCCAGGTCGCCGCATCTGCGCACAGCTCCTCCTGCGGCCACGCCCCGGCCCCCTTCAGGTCATGCTCGGGCTCAGGCGCCTGGGCAAGCTCCCGCCCCGCCCCCGCCACGCCCCCCGCAGACCTGCCACACAGAGGCCCGCCCTCCGCGGAGCCTACAGGGGACCCGAGACCGCCTCTGCCTCCCCCCGCTAGTCTAGTCGGGGCGCCGGGGCCGAGGCCTTGCGCCCCGGCTCAGTCCCGAGGGACACCTGCTCACGGAGGCACGGAGCCTCTCTCTGGCTCTGTGTCTCCATCCCTGTCCCTCCGTCCCGGTCTCTGTCTCTCCCTCACTGTCTCCCTCGCTCTCCCTCCCGGTCTGGCCCTGTCTCCCTCCCAGTCTCTCTGCCTCTGCCCCCACCCCCATCTCTCTCTCTCTCCCTCGCCCTCCCAGTCTCCGTGTCCCTCCCAGTCTTTCTTCTCTTACTGCCTATCATGGCCTGTCCCTCGCTGTCTCTCTCTCCCTGTCTCTGTGCCTACCTTCTTGGCTCTCGGACTCTCACTTGTCTCCCTCCCTGTCTCATTCTCTCCATCCTGTCTCTGTCTCGCTGTCTCCTCCCTCCCTGTCTCTGACTCTCCCCTCCTGTCTCTCGGTCTCCCTCCCTGCACCTTGGTCTCTCCCCTCTGTCTCATCTCTCCCTCTCGGTCTCTTGGTCTGTCTGTCCCTCCCTGTCTCTGGATCCTTCCTTCCCTGTCCTGTGTCTCTCCCCCATCTCGATCTCTCACCCCCGTCGTCTCAGTCACTCCTCCCTGTCTCCATCTCTCTCTCCCTCCCTGTCTCTCGGTCTCCCCCTCGCTTTCTCTCCGTCTCCCTGCCCACCTCTATCTATCTCTCCCTCCCTGTCTCTGTCCATCCCTCCACTTCTGTCTCTCCTTCCCTGCCTCGGTCTCTCCATCCCTGTCTCTCGCCACCCGTCTCCATCTGTCCCTCCCTGTCTGTGTGTCTCCATCCCTGTCTCTCTCTCATCCTGTCTCTCGGCCTCTCCCTCACTGTATCTCGGTCTCCCTCCATGGCTCTGGCTCTCACTCCCTGTCTCTCTGTCTCCCCCCGCCTGTCTCTCGGTCTGTCCCTCCCGGTCTCTCGGTCTCTCCCTCCCTGTCTCTGGGTCTGTCCCTCCCTGTCTCTCGGTCTCCCTCCCTCTCTGTCTCTCCCACGGTGTCTAGATCTCACCCTCCTTCTCTCTGTGTCTCGGTCTCTCCCTCCCAGGCTCTCGGTGTCTCCCTACCTGTTTCCCTGCCTCTCCCTGCCTGTCTTTCTGTATCTCCCTCGCTGTCTCTGTCTCTCCATCCCTGTCTCTCTGACTCTCCTTCCCTGTGTCTGTGTCTGTCTCTCCCCGCTGCCCCATCTCAGTCTGTCCCCGCCCTGCCCCCCACCCCGTCTCCTCTCCCGCCCTCTCTCTGACTCTCGCTCCCTGTCTCGCCGACTCTCCCTTCCTGTGTCTCTGTCTCTCTTTGCGTCTCTGTCTCTCTGCCAGTCTCTGTGTGTCTCCCTTCGTGTCTCCCAGTCTCTCACTCCGTCTCGTTCTCTCCATCCTGTCTCTGTGCTCCCCTCTCTGTGTCTCAGTCTCCCTCCCTTTCTCTCTGACTCTTCCTCCCTGTCTCTCAGTGTATCCCTCCCGGGCTCTCGGTGTCTCTCTGTCTCTGTCTCTCCCTCCCTGTCTCTCTGACTCTCCTTCCATGTCTGGCTCTCTCCCTCCCTTCCTCATTCTTCCTCCTTGTCTCGGTCTCTCCCTCACCATCTCGCTGTCTCTCCCTCCCCATCCCTATCTCTCCCTCCCTGTCTGTGTCCCCCTCCCTGTGTCTGTCCATCCCTCCAGTTCTGTCTCTCCTTCCCTCTCCACGTTAATGAAACAAAGGATGAGAACCGTAGGATTCTCTCAATAGATGCAGAAAAAGCATTTGACCAAATAGACCATCCTTTCATGATGAAAACCTTCTGCTGGGTACGCATACTGGGAAAAAAACCTCAATTATCATAAAACCCATGTACAAACGACCCAGAGAGGGAACGTGCTCTTCATTGGGAAAAACCTGGAGCTTTTTCCTTAAGGTCAGGAACACGACAGGGTGTCCACCCTCAACACTCTCGTTCGGCAGAATAGTAGTGGTCCTCGCTTTCCCAGCGACATTCCGAAACAGAAAAAAAAGGCATCCGGATCGGCAAAGAAGTCAAACTCTCACTCTTCACAGAGGACATGACACTCTATGTGGGAAACCTCACACAATCACTAGACTAGATCGTACGTAAGGGATCTATCCAACAAGACGACCTAACTAACGATCGTGGGTATCTATGCCCTGAATGTGGGAGTTGCCACGGATATCAATCAATCGCTAAGCAAAGTTAAGACATACTTAGATAATAATACCCTTTTACTTGGAGACTCGAATGCGGCGCTTTCTGCAATTGACAAGTCTTCCAGGCACAGCATCTCCAAAGAAACAAGAGCACTAAAGGATACAGTGGACCAGGTGGATCTCACAGATATTTACAGAACTTTACATGCAAATGCAACTGAATTCACATTCTTCTCAATTGCACGTGGAACTTTGTCCAGAAGAGACCACATACTGGGTCACAAATCAGGTCATAATCGATACCAAAACTTTGGGATCGTCCCCTGCATATTTTCAGCCCATAATGCTCTGAAACTAGAGCTCAACCACAAGAAGTTTGCAAGGATTTCAAACACGTGCAGGTTAAGGACCATCCTGCTAAAAGGTGAAAGGGTCAACCAGGACATCAGAGAAGAATTAAGAAAATTCACGGAAACCAATGAGAACGAAGATACAACCAACCGTTCAGAATCTCTGGGATACAGCAAAAGCGGTCCCAAATAGGGGAAAGACATCGCAATACAAGCATCGATCCAAACACTGGAAAGAACTCAAATACGAAAACTAACCTGGCACCTAAAGGAGCTGGAGAAGGACCAGCAAATGAAACCTTCACCCAGCAGAAGACGACGGTTAATAAAAATTCGAGCAGAACTCAATGAAATAGAGAGCAGAAGAACTGAGGAAACACATCCACAAAACCAGGTGGTGGACCTCTGAAAGAACCAATAAGAGAGAGAAAACCAGGAAGCCAGCCTTATTAAAAGAAGAGAGAAAAGACTCCAATTAACAAAAACATGAATGAGAAAGGAGAGATCACCACCACCACGTAGGAAATACAAGCGATCTGAAAAACTCATCCTGAGCAGCTATACGCCAATAAATTGGGCAATCGAGAAGAAACGAACGCATTTCCGGAAAACCACAAACTACCAAAAACGGAACAGGAAGACACAGAAAACCCCAACAGGTCAATATCCAGGGAGGAAATTAAAGCAGTCATCATCAAAGACCTCCCAGGACACAAAAGTCTAGGGCCGGGTGGCTTCCTGAAACACTGTGGAACACGTCGGAAAGAAACTGAGGAAGACACAAAGAGATGGAAAAGGGTTCCACGCTCCTGGGTTGGAAGAATTGATATTGGGGAAAATGTCAACGTGACCCAGGGCAATATACACAACTAATGCAATCCCTGTCAGAAATAGCACGGACTCTCTTCAGAGAGCTGGAGCAAGTCCTCTGAAGGCTGGTGTGGAATGCGAAAAGACCCCGAACGGCCACGGGAAGAGTCGCCAAGAAAACCACTGCGGGGGCAGCACAATGCCGGATTTCACGTTGTGCCACGAAGCTGTGACGGGCAAGACAGTGGGATACTGGCACAAAAACAGACACGCCGATCAATGGAACAGAAGAGAGCATCCAGAGGTGGACCCTCAACTCTATGGGCAACTAATATTCAGCCAGGCAGGAAAGACCATGCACGGGGAAAAAGAAAAGACAGTCTCTTCAATAAATGCTGCTGGGAACACTGGACAGCCACACGCAGAAGAATGAAACTGGACCATTCCTCTCACACCATACACAAGGATAAATTCAAAATGGATGAAGGATCTCAATTTTGCAAGACAAGAGTCCATCAAAATCCTAGGGCAGGACAAAGGCAACAACACCCTTCTTGAACTGGGCCACAGCAACTTCGTAGAAATGACATCAGCCACGAAGGCCAGAGAAACAAGAGCGAAGAACAGGATTGCTGGGACTTCACCACGTTGAGCAGGTTCCACACAGCAAAAGAAACACTCGACAAAACTCAAAGCCAACCCACAGAGTGGGAGAAGACATGTGCAAATGACCCTGTCAGGTAAAGGGCCAGTATCCAAGATCTCTGAAGAACTTCTGCAACTCCACAGCAAAGAGACCAACGATCCAATCCGGAAGACGGGCAAGAGACATGAATGGAAATGTCACAGAGGAAGACTAGGCATGGCCGACAAGCACGTGAGACAATGCTCCGCATCACTGGCCGTCAGGGAGATATGGGTCAAAAGCACCACGAGATCCCACCTGACACACCAGCGACTGCGGTGAACGTTAACAAGATAGGAAACAGCGAAGGTCGGCGAGGATGTGGCGAAAAGGGAACCCTCTTGCACTGCCGGTGGGAATGTGACCTGATGCAGCCACGCCTGGAAAACCGTGTGCAGGTGCCTCAGAGAGGTAACAACGGATCTGCCCTGCGATCCAGCATGGGGGTGCACTGGTGGAGATGTACCCCAAAGATACAGATGCGGGGAAACACCGGGACACGTGCACCCTGAGGTTTCGAGTTGCAATGCCCACGATAGCCACACTGCGGAAGGAGCCTCGGTGCCCATCGAAAGATGAATGGATAAGGAGGGCGAGTGGTCTCTGTACACGATGGAAGATTACTCAGCCATCAGAAACGACAAACACCCACCATTTGCTTCGATGTGGATGGAACCAGAGGGTATTATGGCTGAGTCAAAGAAAAAGAAGGCAGTCGGCGAAGGACAAACATTCTATGGTCTCGTTCTTTTGGGGAGTATGAAAAAAATAGTGAAAGGGAACAGAGGAGAAAGAAGAAAAAAATGAGTGGGAGATGGCAGAAAAGGAGACAGAACAGGAGAGACTCCTAACCCTGGGAAATGAACAAGGGGTGGAAGAAAGGGAGGAACGCGGGGGGCGGGGTTGACTGGGTGACGGGCACAGAGGGGGGCACTTGATGCGATGAACACTGGGGGAGTTACACTCGATGTTGGCAACATGACCTCCAATAAGAAAGAAACCTATAAACAAACACACAAACCTCCCAAGACACAAAAGTCCAGGGCCAGATGGCTTCCCAGGGGAATTCTATCCAGCGCTTCAAGAAGAAAGACTACCTATGCTACTAAAGCTGCTCCGAAAGATAGAAAGAGATGGAATACTTCCAAGCTCGTTCTTGGAGGCCAGCATCACCTTAACTCCAAAACCCAAGACCCCAAAAGGGGACAATGCTGGACCGATGTCCCTGATTAAGGCGGACGCACACCTTCTCCACAAGATATGAGCCAACAGGATCCGACGGGACATGATTAAGAAGTTACTCACCACGACCCAGTGGGGTTAATCGCCAGGGTGCAAGGCTGCTTCAGCACTCGGAGAACACTCGATGGGCTTCATCAGATCTGCAAGAGAGAAAACAAGAACCAGATGATCCTCTCAAGAGACGCAGAGGAAGCATTTGACAAAATACGGCATCCATGGCAGATCCAAACCCTTCAGAGTACAGGGATAGAGGGAACGTCCCTCAGCATCTTCAAATCCATCTACGAAAAGCCCGTGGCAAATTATCATCCACAATGTGGAAACACTGGGAGCCTTTCTTCGAACATCAGGAACGAGAGACAGGGATGTCCACCCTCACCACGTCTTCTCAACATACTACTAGACATCTCGGCCTCAGCAATCAAGCGACAGAAAAAATAAAAGGCATTCACATTGGCAAAGAAGTAGTCAAACTTGCCCTCTTCACCGATGGCATGCATGGTACTGTACCCGGAAAACCCAAAAGACTCCACCCCAAGATCGTAGAACTCATACAGCAAATTCGGCAGCGTGGCAGGATCCTAAATCTATGCCAAGAAATCAGTCACCTCTCTATACGCCAACGATGACTCTGAAGAAAGAGAAATTAAGGAGTCGGTTCCAGTGACAACTGCACCCAAAAGCATGAGATACCCAGGAATACACCTAACCAAAGAGGTAAAGGATCTCTACCCGAAAAACCACGGAACACATCTGAAAGAAATTGAGGAGGACACTAAGAGATGGAAAACTATCCCATGCTCCTGGATTGGAAGAATTCATATATTGGGAAAATGTCAACGTGACTGACCCAGGGCAATTTACACATTGATTGCAATCCCTATCATCAAAAATACCAAAGGCTCCCTTCAGAGAGTCGCCACAAATCATCTGAAGATTAGTGTGGAATCAGACAAGACCCCGAATGCCCAGGGCAATATTAGAAAAGAAAACCACAGCTGGCGGCATCACAACGCCGGACTTCAGGTTGTGCTACAAAGCTGTGCTCATCAAGACAGTGTGCTACTAGCAGAAAAACAGACACACGGATCAATGGGACAGAAGAGAGAAATCCAGAAGTGGACCCTCAACTCTACGGTCAGGACCATATATTCGACCAAGCAGGAGAGACCATCCACTGGAAAAAAGACAGCCTCCTCACTAAAGGCTGCTGGGAACGTTGGACAGCCACATGCAAAAGAATGAAACTGGACCATTCTCTCACACCATACACAGAGATAAAACTCAAAATGGATGAAAGATGTAAATGTGAGATGAGATTCCATCAAAACCCTAGGGGAGAACACAGGCAACGTCCTTCCCGAACTTGGCCACAGTAACTTCTTGCAAGATACACCCGTGAAGGCCAGAAAACAAAAGCAAAGATGAACTATTGGGACTTCATCGGGATGAGAAGCTTCCGCACAGCCAAAGAGACACTCAACAAAACCAACAGACAACCTCCAGAATGGGAGAAGCTACGTGCAAATGACCCGTCAGATAAAGGGCCAGCATCCACGATCTCTAAAGAACCCATTCAACTCAACAGCAGAGAAACCAACCATCCAATCCGGAAATGGGCAAAAGACACGAACCGAAATGGCACAGAGCAAGACGTCGACGTGGCCGACAAGCCCATGAGAAAATGCGCCGCATCACTGTTATTTCCATCAGGGAAACACACGTCAAAAGCACAACGAAATCCCACCTTACACCGGTGAGAATGGGGAACATTGGCCAGACAGGAAACCACAAATACTGGACAGGATGTGCAGAAAGGGGAACGATTTCAAAATTCAACAATTTCAGAGGTAGCCATATTCACCTGAAAGGGACCAAGGGGGAGGGGAGCATGCTGCCGGCCAGGCTGGGGAGCTTAGGGAGGGACCTGAGAGCGGGGAGGGGGTGGGGGGAGGAGGAACAGCCAAGGGCCTTGGGGGGCCTGGGGGGGCCCAGCAGCCCAGGCCCTCAAGCCACCGCCCCAAGGCCCTGCCCTGACATCGCAAGGTGCCTGCATCCTAACCCCTCTGAGCAGCCGCGGATGGGTTCGGCGGCACCTCCCCGAGCCCCGGTGGAGGGGCCCCACACCCTCCCTGAGCCGCTCCTGTGAGACCTGACCTGACACGTAGGAGGCCCCGCCGCCGCCCCCCTCCGAGAACAGGTGCCACCACTCCTCCCCCGCGCAGCCCTCTGCCCGGCACCCTGGCGGCCCAAAGGGTGTCCGCCGGGCTCGCCACGGGGGCGCCTCCATGCGGCCCCCAAGACTCACTGTCCCCCTCCGGTCCCTCCCAGGCACCCGCCGCGCCGCCAGCGAGGGCCAGATGCCTCTCGCACAGCCACCCCGGGGCCCGTCACGCCTCCCGGGGCCCACGCTGACCTGCGCGCCGGGGGCCGAGGCCTGCAGAGCCGCTGCCGCGAGCCCGGAGCGCGGGGAACCGCGGGGAACCGCGGGGAACCGCGGGCCTGGACTGGGGGCGCGGCCGCGCAACCTCCTGCCGTGCCCAGGTCGCCGCATCTGCGCACAGCTCCTCCTGCGGCCACGCCCCGGCCCCCTTCAGGTCACGCTCGGGCTCAGGCGCCTGGGCAAGCTCCCGCCCCGCCCCCGCCACGCCCCCCGCAGACCTGCCACACAGAGGCCCGCCCTCCGCGGAGCCTACAGGGGACCCGAGACCGCCTCTGCCTCCCCCCGCTAGTCTAGTCGGGGCGCCGGGGCCGAGGCCTTGCGCCCCGGCTCAGTCCCGAGGGACACCTGCTCACGGAGGCACGGAGCCTCTCTCTGGCTCTGTGTCTCCATCCCTGTCCCTCCGTCCCGGTCTCTGTCTCTCCCTCACTGTCTCCCTCGCTCTCCCTCCCGGTCTGGCCCTGTCTCCCTCCCAGTCTCTCTGCCTCTGCCCCCACCCCCATCTCTCTCTCTCTCTCCCTCGCCCTCCCAGTCTCCGTGTCCCTCCCAGTCTTTCTTCTCTTACTGCCTATCATGGCCTGTCCCTCGCTGTCTCTCTCTCCCTGTCTCTGTGCCTACCTTCTTGGCTCTCGGACTCTCACTTGTCTCCCTCCCTGTCTCATTCTCTCCATCCTGTCTCTGTCTCGCTGTCTCCTCCCTCCCTGTCTCTGACTCTCCCCTCCTGTCTCTCGGTCTCCCTCCCTGCACCTTGGTCTCTCCCCTCTGTCTCATCTCTCCCTCTCGGTCTCTTGGTCTGTCTGTCCCTCCCTGTCTCTGGATCCTTCCTTCCCTGTCCTGTGTCTCTCCCCCATCTCGATCTCTCACCCCCGTCGTCTCAATCACTCCTCCCTGTCTCCATCTCTCTCTCCCTCCCTGTCTCTCGGTCTCCCCCTCGCTTTCTCTCCGTCTCCCTGCCCACCTCTATCTATCTCTCCCTCCCTGTCTCTGTCCATCCCTCCACTTCTGTCTCTCCTTCCCTGCCTCGGTCTCTCCATCCCTGTCTCTCGCCACCCGTCTCCATCTGTCCCTCCCTGTCTGTGTGTCTCCATCCCTGTCTCTCTCTCATCCTGTCTCTCGGCCTCTCCCTCACTGTATCTCGGTCTCCCTCCATGGCTCTGGCTCTCACTCCCTGTCTCTCTGTCTCCCCCCGCCTGTCTCTCGGTCTGTCCCTCCCGGTCTCTCGGTCTCTCCCTCCCTGTCTCTGGGTCTGTCCCTCCCTGTCTCTCGGTCTCCCTCCCTCTCTGTCTCTCCCACGGTGTCTAGATCTCACCCTCCTTCTCTCTGTGTCTCGGTCTCTCCCTCCCAGGCTCTCGGTGTCTCCCTACCTGTTTCCCTGCCTCTCCCTGCCTGTCTTTCTGTATCTCCCTCGCTGTCTCTGTCTCTCCATCCCTGTCTCTCTGACTCTCCTTCCCTGTGTCTGTGTCTGTCTCTCCCCGCTGCCCCATCTCAGTCTGTCCCCGCCCTGCCCCCCACCCCGTCTCCTCTCCCGCCCTCTCTCTGACTCTCGCTCCCTGTCTCGCCGACTCTCCCTTCCTGTGTCTCTGTCTCTCTTTGCGTCTCTGTCTCTCTGCCAGTCTCTGTGTGTCTCCCTTCGTGTCTCCCAGTCTCTCACTCCGTCTCGTTCTCTCCATCCTGTCTCTGTGCTCCCCTCTCTGTGTCTCAGTCTCCCTCCCTTTCTCTCTGACTCTTCCTCCCTGTCTCTCAGTGTATCCCTCCCGGGCTCTCGGTGTCTCTCTGTCTCTGTCTCTCCCTCCCTGTCTCTCTGACTCTCCTTCCATGTCTGGCTCTCTCCCTCCCTTCCTCATTCTTCCTCCTTGTCTCGGTCTCTCCCTCACCATCTCGCTGTCTCTCCCTCCCCATCCCTATCTCTCCCTCCCTGTCTGTGTCCCCCTCCCTGTGTCTGTCCATCCCTCCAGTTCTGTCTCTCCTTCCCTCTCCACGTTAATGAAACAAAGGATGAGAACCGTAGGATTCTCTCAATAGATGCAGAAAAAGCATTTGACCAAATAGACCATCCTTTCATGATGAAAACCTTCTGCTGGGTACGCATACTGGGAAAAAAACCTCAATTATCATAAAACCCATGTACAAACGACCCAGAGAGGGAACGTGCTCTTCATTGGGAAAAACCTGGAGCTTTTCCCTTAAGGTCAGGAACACGACAGGGTGTCCACCCTCAACACTCTCGTTCGGCAGAATAGTAGTGGTCCTCGCTTTTCCAGCGACATTCCGAAACAGAAAAAAAAGGCATCCGGATCGGCAAAGAAGTCAAACTCTCACTCTTCACAGAGGACATGACACTCTATGTGGGAAACCTCACACAATCACTAGACTAGATCGTACGTAAGGGATCTATCCAACAAGACGACCTAACTAACGATCGTGGGTATCTATGCCCTGAATGTGGGAGTTGCCACGGATATCAATCAATCGCTAAGCAAAGTTAAGACATACTTAGATAATAATACCCTTTTACTTGGAGACTCGAATGCGGCGCTTTCTGCAATTGACAAGTCTTCCAGGCACAGCATCTCCAAAGAAACAAGAGCACTAAAGGATACAGTGGACCAGGTGGATCTCACAGATATTTACAGAACTTTACATGCAAATGCAACTGAATTCACATTCTTCTCAATTGCACGTGGAACTTTGTCCAGAAGAGACCACATACTGGGTCACAAATCAGGTCATAATCGATACCAAAACTTTGGGATCGTCCCCTGCATATTTTCAGCCCATAATGCTCTGAAACTAGAGCTCAACCACAAGAAGTTTGCAAGGATTTCAAACACGTGCAGGTTAAGGACCATCCTGCTAAAAGGTGAAAGGGTCAACCAGGACATCAGAGAAGAATTAAGAAAATTCACGGAAACCAATGAGAACGAAGATACAACCAACCGTTCAGAATCTCTGGGATACAGCAAAAGCGGTCCCAAATAGGGGAAAGACATCGCAATACAAGCATCGATCCAAACACTGGAAAGAACTCAAATACGAAAACTAACCTGGCACCTAAAGGAGCTGGAGAAGGACCAGCAAATGAAACCTTCACCCAGCAGAAGACGACGGTTAATAAAAATTCGAGCAGAACTCAATGAAATAGAGAGCAGAAGAACTGAGGAAACACATCCACAAAACCAGGTGGTGGACCTCTGAAAGAACCAATAAGAGAGAGAAAAACCAGGAAGCCAGCCTTATTAAAAGAAGAGAGAAAAGACTCCAATTAACAAAAACATGAATGAGAAAGGAGAGATCACCACCACCACGTAGGAAATACAAGCGATCTGAAAAACTCATCCTGAGCAGCTATACGCCAATAAATTGGGCAATCGAGAAGAAACGAACGCATTTCCGGAAAACCACAAACTACCAAAAACGGAACAGGAAGACACAGAAAACCCCAACAGGTCAATATCCAGGGAGGAAATTAAAGCAGTCATCATCAAAGACCTCCCAGGACACAAAAGTCTAGGGCCGGGTGGCTTCCTGAAACACTGTGGAACACGTCGGAAAGAAACTGAGGAAGACACAAAGAGATGGAAAAGGGTTCCACGCTCCTGGGTTGGAAGAATTGATATTGGGGAAAATGTCAACGTGACCCAGGGCAATATACACAACTAATGCAATCCCTGTCAGAAATAGCACGGACTCTCTTCAGAGAGCTGGAGCAAGTCCTCTGAAGGCTGGTGTGGAATGCGAAAAGACCCCGAACGGCCACGGGAAGAGTCGCCAAGAAAACCACTGCGGGGGCAGCACAATGCCGGATTTCACGTTGTGCCACGAAGCCGTGACGGGCAAGACAGTGGGATACTGGCACAAAAACAGACACGCCGATCAATGGAACAGAAGAGAGCATCCAGAGGTGGACCCTCAACTCTATGGGCAACTAATATTCAGCCAGGCAGGAAAGACCATGCACGGGGAAAAAGAAAAGACAGTCTCTTCAATAAATGCTGCTGGGAACACTGGACAGCCACACGCAGAAGAATGAAACTGGACCATTCCTCTCACACCATACACAAGGATAAATTCAAAATGGATGAAGGATCTCAATTTTGCAAGACAAGAGTCCATCAAAATCCTAGGGCAGGACAAAGGCAACAACACCCTTCTTGAACTGGGCCACAGCAACTTCGTAGAAATGACATCAGCCACGAAGGCCAGAGAAACAAGAGCGAAGAACAGGATTGCTGGGACTTCACCACGTTGAGCAGGTTCCACACAGCAAAAGAAACACTCGACAAAACTCAAAGCCAACCCACAGAGTGGGAGAAGACATGTGCAAATGACCCTGTCAGGTAAAGGGCCAGTATCCAAGATCTCTGAAGAACTTCTGCAACTCCACAGCAAAGAGACCAACGATCCAATCCGGAAGACGGGCAAGAGACATGAATGGAAATGTCACAGAGGAAGACTAGGCATGGCCGACAAGCACGTGAGACAATGCTCCGCATCACTGGCCGTCAGGGAGATATGGGTCAAAAGCACCACGAGATCCCACCTGACACACCAGCGACTGCGGTGAACGTTAACAAGATAGGAAACAGCGAAGGTCGGCGAGGATGTGGCGAAAAGGGAACCCTCTTGCACTGCCGGTGGGAATGTGACCTGATGCAGCCACGCCTGGAAAACCGTGTGCAGGTGCCTCAGAGAGGTAACAACGGATCTGCCCTGCGATCCAGCATGGGGGTGCACTGGTGGAGATGTACCCCAAAGATACAGATGCGGGGAAACACCGGGACACGTGCACCCTGAGGTTTCGAGTTGCAATGCCCACGATAGCCACACTGCGGAAGGAGCCTCGGTGCCCATCGAAAGATGAATGGATAAGGAGGGCGAGTGGTCTCTGTACACGATGGAAGATTACTCAGCCATCAGAAACGACAAACACCCACCATTTGCTTCGATGTGGATGGAACCAGAGGGTATTATGGCTGAGTCAAAGAAAAAGAAGGCAGTCGGCGAAGGACAAACATTCTATGGTCTCGTTCTTTTGGGGAGTATGAAAAAAATAGTGAAAGGGAACAGAGGAGAAAGAAGAAAAAAATGAGTGGGAGATGGCAGAAAAGGAGACAGAACAGGAGAGACTCCTAACCCTGGGAAATGAACAAGGGGTGGAAGAAAGGGAGGAACGCGGGGGGCGGGGTTGACTGGGTGACGGGCACAGAGGGGGGCACTTGATGCGATGAACACTGGGGGAGTTACACTCGATGTTGGCAACATGACCTCCAATAAGAAAGAAACCTATAAACAAACACACAAACCTCCCAAGACACAAAAGTCCAGGGCCAGATGGCTTCCCAGGGGAATTCTATCCAGCGCTTCAAGAAGAAAGACTACCTATGCTACTAAAGCTGCTCCGAAAGATAGAAAGAGATGGAATACTTCCAAGCTCGTTCTTGGAGGCCAGCATCACCTTAACTCCAAAACCCAAGACCCCAAAAGGGGACAATGCTGGACCGATGTCCCTGATTAAGGCGGACGCACACCTTCTCCACAAGATATGAGCCAACAGGATCCGACGGGACATGATTAAGAAGTTACTCACCACGACCCAGTGGGGTTAATCGCCAGGGTGCAAGGCTGCTTCAGCACTCGGAGAACACTCGATGGGCTTCATCAGATCTGCAAGAGAGAAAACAAGAACCAGATGATCCTCTCAAGAGTCGCAGAGGAAGCATTTGACAAAATACGGCATCCATGGCAGATCCAAACCCTTCAGAGTACAGGGATAGAGGGAACGTCCCTCAGCATCTTCAAATCCATCTACGAAAAGCCCGTGGCAAATTATCATCCACAATGTGGAAACACTGGGAGCCTTTCTTCGAACATCAGGAACGAGAGACAGGGATGTCCACCCTCACCACGTCTTCTCAACATACTACTAGACATCTCGGCCTCAGCAATCAAGCGACAGAAAAAATAAAAGGCATTCACATTGGCAAAGAAGTAGGCAAACTTGCCCTCTTCACCGATGGCATGCATGGTACTGTACCCGGAAAACCCAAAAGACTCCACCCCAAGATCGTAGAACTCATACAGCAAATTCGGCAGCGTGGCAGGATCCTAAATCTATGCCAAGAAATCAGTCACCTCTCTATACGCCAACGATGACTCTGAAGAAAGAGAAATTAAGGAGTCGGTTCCAGTGACAACTGCACCCAAAAGCATGAGATACCCAGGAATACACCTAACCAAAGAGGTAAAGGATCTCTACCCGAAAAACCACGGAACACATCTGAAAGAAATTGAGGAGGACACTAAGAGATGGAAAACTATCCCATGCTCCTGGATTGGAAGAATTCATATATTGGGAAAATGTCAACGTGACTGACCCAGGGCAATTTACACATTGATTGCAATCCCTATCATCAAAAATACCAAAGGCTCCCTTCAGAGAGTCGCCACAAATCATCTGAAGATTAGTGTGGAATCAGACAAGACCCCGAATGCCCAGGGCAATATTAGAAAAGAAAACCACAGCTGGCGGCATCACAACGCCGGACTTCAGGTTGTGCTACAAAGCTGTGCTCATCAAGACAGTGTGCTACTAGCAGAAAAACAGACACACGGATCAATGGGACAGAAGAGAGAAATCCAGAAGTGGACCCTCAACTCTACGGTCAGGACCATATATTCGACCAAGCAGGAGAGACCATCCACTGGAAAAAAGACAGCCTCCTCACTAAAGGCTGCTGGGAACGTTGGACAGCCACATGCAAAAGAATGAAACTGGACCATTCTCTCACACCATACACAGAGATAAAACTCAAAATGGATGAAAGATGTAAATGTGAGATGAGATTCCATCAAAACCCTAGGGGAGAACACCGGCAACGTCCTTCCCGAACTTGGCCACAGTAACTTCTTGCAAGATACACCCGTGAAGGCCAGAAAACAAAAGCAAAGATGAACTATTGGGACTTCATCGGGATGAGAAGCTTCCGCACAGCCAAAGAGACACTCAACAAAACCAACAGACAACCTCCAGAATGGGAGAAGCTACGTGCAAATGACCCGTCAGATAAAGGGCCAGCATCCACGATCTCTAAAGAACCCATTCAACTCAACAGCAGAGAAACCAACCATCCAATCCGGAAATGGGCAAAAGACACGAACCGAAATGGCACAGAGCAAGACGTCGACGTGGCCGACAAGCCCATGAGAAAATGCGCCGCATCACTGTTATTTCCATCAGGGAAACACACGTCAAAAGCACAACGAAATCCCACCTTACACCGGTGAGAATGGGGAACATTGGCCAGACAGGAAACCACAAATACTGGACAGGCTGTGCAGAAAGGGGAACGATTTCAAAATTCAACAATTTCAGAGGTAGCCATATTCACCTGAAAGGGACCAAGGGGGAGGGGGGCATGCTGCCGGCCAGGCTGGGGAGCTTAGGGAGGGACCTGAGAGCGGGGAGGGGGTGGGGGGAGGAGGAACAGCCAAGGGCCTTGGGGGGCCTGGGGGGGCCCAGCAGCCCAGGCCCTCAAGCCACCGCCCCAAGGCCCTGCCCTGACATCGCAAGGTGCCTGCATCCTAACCCCTCTGAGCAGCCGCGGATGGGTTCGGCGGCACCTCCCCGAGCCCCGGTGGAGGGGCCCCACACCCTCCCTGAGCCGCTCCTGTGAGACCTGACCTGACACGTAGGAGGCCCCGCCGCCGCCCCCCTCCGAGAACAGGTGCCACCACTCCTCCCCCGCGCAGCCCTCTGCCCGGCACCCTGGCGGCCCAAAGGGTGTCCGCCGGGCTCGCCACGGGGGCGCCTCCATGCGGCCCCCAAGACTCACTGTCCCCCTCCGGTCCCTCCCAGGCACCCGCCGCGCCACCAGCGAGGGCCAGATGCCTCTCGCACAGCCACCCCGGGGCCCGTCACGCCTCCCGGGGCCCACGCTGACCTGCGCGCCGGGGGCCGAGGCCTGCAGAGCCGCTGCCGCGAGCCCGGAGCGCGGGGAACCGCGGGGAACCGCGGGCCTGGACTGGGGGCGCGGCCGCGCAACCTCCTGCCGTGCCCAGGTCGCCGCATCTGCGCACAGCTCCTCCTGCGGCCACGCCCCGGCCCCCTTCAGGTCATGCTCGGGCTCAGGCGCCTGGGCAAGCTCCCGCCCCGCCCCCGCCACGCCCCCCGCAGACCTGCCACACAGAGGCCCGCCCTCCGCGGAGCCTACAGGGGACCCGAGACCGCCTCTGCCTCCCCCCGCTAGTCTAGTCGGGGCGCCGGGGCCGAGGCCTTGCGCCCCGGCTCAGTCCCGAGGGACACCTGCTCACGGAGGCACGGAGCCTCTCTCTGGCTCTGTGTCTCCATCCCTGTCCCTCCGTCCCGGTCTCTGTCTCTCCCTCACTGTCTCCCTCGCTCTCCCTCCCGGTCTGGCCCTGTCTCCCTCCCAGTCTGGCCCTGTCTCCCTCCCAGTCTCTCTGCCTCTGCCCCCACCCCCATCTCTCTCTCTCTCCCTCGCCCTCCCAGTCTCCGTGTCCCTCCCAGTCTTTCTTCTCTTACTGCCTATCATGGCCTGTCCCTCGCTGTCTCTCTCTCCCTGTCTCTGTGCCTACCTTCTTGGCTCTCGGACTCTCACTTGTCTCCCTCCCTGTCTCATTCTCTCCATCCTGTCTCTGTCTCGCTGTCTCCTCCCTCCCTGTCTCTGACTCTCCCCTCCTGTCTCTCGGTCTCCCTCCCTGCACCTTGGTCTCTCCCCTCTGTCTCATCTCTCCCTCTCGGTCTCTTGGTCTGTCTGTCCCTCCCTGTCTCTGGATCCTTCCTTCCCTGTCCTGTGTCTCTCCCCCATCTCGATCTCTCACCCCCGTCGTCTCAGTCACTCCTCCCTGTCTCCATCTCTCTCTCCCTCCCTGTCTCTCGGTCTCCCCCTCGCTTTCTCTCCGTCTCCCTGCCCACCTCTATCTATCTCTCCCTCCCTGTCTCTGTCCATCCCTCCACTTCTGTCTCTCCTTCCCTGCCTCGGTCTCTCCATCCCTGTCTCTCGCCACCCGTCTCCATCTGTCCCTCCCTGTCTGTGTGTCTCCATCCCTGTCTCTCTCTCATCCTGTCTCTCGGCCTCTCCCTCACTGTATCTCGGTCTCCCTCCATGGCTCTGGCTCTCACTCCCTGTCTCTCTGTCTCCCCCCGCCTGTCTCTCGGTCTGTCCCTCCCGGTCTCTCGGTCTCTCCCTCCCTGTCTCTGGGTCTGTCCCTCCCTGTCTCTCGGTCTCCCTCCCTCTCTGTCTCTCCCACGGTGTCTAGATCTCACCCTCCTTCTCTCTGTGTCTCGGTCTCTCCCTCCCAGGCTCTCGGTGTCTCCCTACCTGTTTCCCTGCCTCTCCCTGCCTGTCTTTCTGTATCTCCCTCGCTGTCTCTGTCTCTCCATCCCTGTCTCTCTGACTCTCCTTCCCTGTGTCTGTGTCTGTCTCTCCCCGCTGCCCCATCTCAGTCTGTCCCCGCCCTGCCCCCCACCCCGTCTCCTCTCCCGCCCTCTCTCTGACTCTCGCTCCCTGTCTCGCCGACTCTCCCTTCCTGTGTCTCTGTCTCTCTTTGCGTCTCTGTCTCTCTGCCAGTCTCTGTGTGTCTCCCTTCGTGTCTCCCAGTCTCTCACTCCGTCTCGTTCTCTCCATCCTGTCTCTGTGCTCCCCTCTCTGTGTCTCAGTCTCCCTCCCTTTCTCTCTGACTCTTCCTCCCTGTCTCTCAGTGTATCCCTCCCGGGCTCTCGGTGTCTCTCTGTCTCTGTCTCTCCCTCCCTGTCTCTCTGACTCTCCTTCCATGTCTGGCTCTCTCCCTCCCTTCCTCATTCTTCCTCCTTGTCTCGGTCTCTCCCTCACCATCTCGCTGTCTCTCCCTCCCCATCCCTATCTCTCCCTCCCTGTCTGTGTCCCCCTCCCTGTGTCTGTCCATCCCTCCAGTTCTGTCTCTCCTTCCCTCTCCACGTTAATGAAACAAAGGATGAGAACCGTAGGATTCTCTCAATAGATGCAGAAAAAGCATTTGACCAAATAGACCATCCTTTCATGATGAAAACCTTCTGCTGGGTACGCATACTGGGAAAAAAACCTCAATTATCATAAAACCCATGTACAAACGACCCAGAGAGGGAACGTGCTCTTCATTGGGAAAAACCTGGAGCTTTTCCCTTAAGGTCAGGAACACGACAGGGTGTCCACCCTCAACACTCTCGTTCGGCAGAATAGTAGTGGTCCTCGCTTTCCCAGCGACATTCCGAAACAGAAAAAAAAGGCATCCGGATCGGCAAAGAAGTCAAACTCTCACTCTTCACAGAGGACATGACACTCTATGTGGGAAACCTCACACAATCACTAGACTAGATCGTACGTAAGGGATCTATCCAACAAGACGACCTAACTAACGATCGTGGGTATCTATGCCCTGAATGTGGGAGTTGCCACGGATATCAATCAATCGCTAAGCAAAGTTAAGACATACTTAGATAATAATACCCTTTTACTTGGAGACTCGAATGCGGCGCTTTCTGCAATTGACAAGTCTTCCAGGCACAGCATCTCCAAAGAAACAAGAGCACTAAAGGATACAGTGGACCAGGTGGATCTCACAGATATTTACAGAACTTTACATGCAAATGCAACTGAATTCACATTCTTCTCAATTGCACGTGGAACTTTGTCCAGAAGAGACCACATACTGGGTCACAAATCAGGTCATAATCGATACCAAAACTTTGGGATCGTCCCCTGCATATTTTCAGCCCATAATGCTCTGAAACTAGAGCTCAACCACAAGAAGTTTGCAAGGATTTCAAACACGTGCAGGTTAAGGACCATCCTGCTAAAAGGTGAAAGGGTCAACCAGGACATCAGAGAAGAATTAAGAAAATTCACGGAAACCAATGAGAACGAAGATACAACCAACCGTTCAGAATCTCTGGGATACAGCAAAAGCGGTCCCAAATAGGGGAAAGACATCGCAATACAAGCATCGATCCAAACACTGGAAAGAACTCAAATACGAAAACTAACCTGGCACCTAAAGGAGCTGGAGAAGGACCAGCAAATGAAACCTTCACCCAGCAGAAGACGACGGTTAATAAAAATTCGAGCAGAACTCAATGAAATAGAGAGCAGAAGAACTGAGGAAACACATCCACAAAACCAGGTGGTGGACCTCTGAAAGAACCAATAAGAGAGAGAAAACCAGGAAGCCAGCCTTATTAAAAGAAGAGAGAAAAGACTCCAATTAACAAAAACATGAATGAGAAAGGAGAGATCACCACCACCACGTAGGAAATACAAGCGATCTGAAAAACTCATCCTGAGCAGCTATACGCCAATAAATTGGGCAATCGAGAAGAAACGAACGCATTTCCGGAAAACCACAAACTACCAAAAACGGAACAGGAAGACACAGAAAACCCCAACAGGTCAATATCCAGGGAGGAAATTAAAGCAGTCATCATCAAAGACCTCCCAGGACACAAAAGTCTAGGGCCGGGTGGCTTCCTGAAACACTGTGGAACACGTCGGAAAGAAACTGAGGAAGACACAAAGAGATGGAAAAGGGTTCCACGCTCCTGGGTTGGAAGAATTGATATTGGGGAAAATGTCAACGTGACCCAGGGCAATATACACAACTAATGCAATCCCTGTCAGAAATAGCACGGACTCTCTTCAGAGAGCTGGAGCAAGTCCTCTGAAGGCTGGTGTGGAATGCGAAAAGACCCCGAACGGCCACGGGAAGAGTCGCCAAGAAAACCACTGCGGGGGCAGCACAATGCCGGATTTCACGTTGTGCCACGAAGCTGTGACGGGCAAGACAGTGGGATACTGGCACAAAAACAGACACGCCGATCAATGGAACAGAAGAGAGCATCCAGAGGTGGACCCTCAACTCTATGGGCAACTAATATTCAGCCAGGCAGGAAAGACCATGCACGGGGAAAAAGAAAAGACAGTCTCTTCAATAAATGCTGCTGGGAACACTGGACAGCCACACGCAGAAGAATGAAACTGGACCATTCCTCTCACACCATACACAAGGATAAATTCAAAATGGATGAAGGATCTCAATTTTGCAAGACAAGAGTCCATCAAAATCCTAGGGCAGGACAAAGGCAACAACACCCTTCTTGAACTGGGCCACAGCAACTTCGTAGAAATGACATCAGCCACGAAGGCCAGAGAAACAAGAGCGAAGAACAGGATTGCTGGGACTTCACCACGTTGAGCAGGTTCCACACAGCAAAAGAAACACTCGACAAAACTCAAAGCCAACCCACAGAGTGGGAGAAGACATGTGCAAATGACCCTGTCAGGTAAAGGGCCAGTATCCAAGATCTCTGAAGAACTTCTGCAACTCCACAGCAAAGAGACCAACGATCCAATCCGGAAGACGGGCAAGAGACATGAATGGAAATGTCACAGAGGAAGACTAGGCATGGCCGACAAGCACGTGAGACAATGCTCCGCATCACTGGCCGTCAGGGAGATATGGGTCAAAAGCACCACGAGATCCCACCTGACACACCAGCGACTGCGGTGAACGTTAACAAGATAGGAAACAGCGAAGGTCGGCGAGGATGTGGCGAAAAGGGAACCCTCTTGCACTGCCGGTGGGAATGTGACCTGATGCAGCCACGCCTGGAAAACCGTGTGCAGGTGCCTCAGAGAGGTAACAACGGATCTGCCCTGCGATCCAGCATGGGGGTGCACTGGTGGAGATGTACCCCAAAGATACAGATGCGGGGAAACACCGGGACACGTGCACCCTGAGGTTTCGAGTTGCAATGCCCACGATAGCCACACTGCGGAAGGAGCCTCGGTGCCCATCGAAAGATGAATGGATAAGGAGGGCGAGTGGTCTCTGTACACGATGGAAGATTACTCAGCCATCAGAAACGACAAACACCCACCATTTGCTTCGATGTGGATGGAACCAGAGGGTATTATGGCTGAGTCAAAGAAAAAGAAGGCAGTCGGCGAAGGACAAACATTCTATGGTCTCGTTCTTTTGGGGAGTATGAAAAAAATAGTGAAAGGGAACAGAGGAGAAAGAAGAAAAAAATGAGTGGGAGATGGCAGAAAAGGAGACAGAACAGGAGAGACTCCTAACCCTGGGAAATGAACAAGGGGTGGAAGAAAGGGAGGAACGCGGGGGGCGGGGTTGACTGGGTGACGGGCACAGAGGGGGGCACCTGATGCGATGAACACTGGGGGAGTTACACTCGATGTTGGCAACATGACCTCCAATAAGAAAGAAACCTATAAACAAACACACAAACCTCCCAAGACACAAAAGTCCAGGGCCAGATGGCTTCCCAGGGGAATTCTATCCAGCGCTTCAAGAAGAAAGACTACCTATGCTACTAAAGCTGCTCCGAAAGATAGAAAGAGATGGAATACTTCCAAGCTCGTTCTTGGAGGCCAGCATCACCTTAACTCCAAAACCCAAGACCCCAAAAGGGGACAATGCTGGACCGATGTCCCTGATTAAGGCGGACGCACACCTTCTCCACAAGATATGAGCCAACAGGATCCGACGGGACATGATTAAGAAGTTACTCACCACGACCCAGTGGGGTTAATCGCCAGGGTGCAAGGCTGCTTCAGCACTCGGAGAACACTCGATGGGCTTCATCAGATCTGCAAGAGAGAAAACAAGAACCAGATGATCCTCTCAAGAGACGCAGAGGAAGCATTTGACAAAATACGGCATCCATGGCAGATCCAAACCCTTCAGAGTACAGGGATAGAGGGAACGTCCCTCAGCATCTTCAAATCCATCTACGAAAAGCCCGTGGCAAATTATCATCCACAATGTGGAAACACTGGGAGCCTTTCTTCGAACATCAGGAACGAGAGACAGGGATGTCCACCCTCACCACGTCTTCTCAACATACTACTAGACATCTCGGCCTCAGCAATCAAGCGACAGAAAAAATAAAAGGCATTCACATTGGCAAAGAAGTAGTCAAACTTGCCCTCTTCACCGATGGCATGCATGGTACTGTACCCGGAAAACCCAAAAGACTCCACCCCAAGATCGTAGAACTCATACAGCAAATTCGGCAGCGTGGCAGGATCCTAAATCTATGCCAAGAAATCAGTCACCTCTCTATACGCCAACGATGACTCTGAAGAAAGAGAAATTAAGGAGTCGGTTCCAGTGACAACTGCACCCAAAAGCATGAGATACCCAGGAATACACCTAACCAAAGAGGTAAAGGATCTCTACCCGAAAAACCACGGAACACATCTGAAAGAAATTGAGGAGGACACTAAGAGATGGAAAACTATCCCATGCTCCTGGATTGGAAGAATTCATATATTGGGAAAATGTCAACGTGACTGACCCAGGGCAATTTACACATTGATTGCAATCCCTATCATCAAAAATACCAAAGGCTCCCTTCAGAGAGTCGCCACAAATCATCTGAAGATTAGTGTGGAATCAGACAAGACCCCGAATGCCCAGGGCAATATTAGAAAAGAAAACCACAGCTGGCGGCATCACAACGCCGGACTTCAGGTTGTGCTACAAAGCTGTGCTCATCAAGACAGTGTGCTACTAGCAGAAAAACAGACACACGGATCAATGGGACAGAAGAGAGAAATCCAGAAGTGGACCCTCAACTCTACGGTCAGGACCATATATTCGACCAAGCAGGAGAGACCATCCACTGGAAAAAAGACAGCCTCCTCACTAAAGGCTGCTGGGAACGTTGGACAGCCACATGCAAAAGAATGAAACTGGACCATTCTCTCACACCATACACAGAGATAAAACTCAAAATGGATGAAAGATGTAAATGTGAGATGAGATTCCATCAAAACCCTAGGGGAGAACACCGGCAACGTCCTTCCCGAACTTGGCCACAGTAACTTCTTGCAAGATACACCCGTGAAGGCCAGAAAACAAAAGCAAAGATGAACTATTGGGACTTCATCGGGATGAGAAGCTTCCGCACAGCCAAAGAGACACTCAACAAAACCAACAGACAACCTCCAGAATGGGAGAAGCTACGTGCAAATGACCCGTCAGATAAAGGGCCAGCATCCACGATCTCTAAAGAACCCATTCAACTCAACAGCAGAGAAACCAACCATCCAATCCGGAAATGGGCAAAAGACACGAACCGAAATGGCACAGAGCAAGACGTCGACGTGGCCGACAAGCCCATGAGAAAATGCGCCGCATCACTGTTATTTCCATCAGGGAAACACACGTCAAAAGCACAACGAAATCCCACCTTACACCGGTGAGAATGGGGAACATTGGCCAGACAGGAAACCACAAATACTGGACAGGATGTGCAGAAAGGGGAACGATTTCAAAATTCAACAATTTCAGAGGTAGCCATATTCACCTGAAAGGGACCAAGGGGGAGGGGGGCATGCTGCCGGCCAGGCTGGGGAGCTTAGGGAGGGACCTGAGAGCGGGGAGGGGGTGGGGGGAGGAGGAACAGCCAAGGGCCTTGGGGGGCCTGGGGGGGCCCAGCAGCCCAGGCCCTCAAGCCACCGCCCCAAGGCCCTGCCCTGACATCGCAAGGTGCCTGCATCCTAACCCCTCTGAGCAGCCGCGGATGGGTTCGGCGGCACCTCCCCGAGCCCCGGTGGAGGGGCCCCACACCCTCCCTGAGCCGCTCCTGTGAGACCTGACCTGACACGTAGGAGGCCCCGCCGCCGCCCCCCTCCGAGAACAGGTGCCACCACTCCTCCCCCGCGCAGCCCTCTGCCCGGCACCCTGGCGGCCCAAAGGGTGTCCGCCGGGCTCGCCACGGGGGCGCCTCCATGCGGCCCCCAAGACTCACTGTCCCCCTCCGGTCCCTCCCAGGCACCCGCCGCGCCGCCAGCGAGGGCCAGATGCCTCTCGCACAGCCACCCCGGGGCCCGTCACGCCTCCCGGGGCCCACGCTGACCTGCGCGCCGGGGGCCGAGGCCTGCAGAGCCGCTGCCGCGAGCCCGGAGCGCGGGGAACCGCGGGGAACCGCGGGGAACCGCGGGCCTGGACTGGGGGCGCGGCCGCGCAACCTCCTGCCGTGCCCAGGTCGCCGCATCTGCGCACAGCTCCTCCTGCGGCCACGCCCCGGCCCCCTTCAGGTCACGCTCGGGCTCAGGCGCCTGGGCAAGCTCCCGCCCCGCCCCCGCCACGCCCCCCGCAGACCTGCCACACAGAGGCCCGCCCTCCGCGGAGCCTACAGGGGACCCGAGACCGCCTCTGCCTCCCCCCGCTAGTCTAGTCGGGGCGCCGGGGCCGAGGCCTTGCGCCCCGGCTCAGTCCCGAGGGACACCTGCTCACGGAGGCACGGAGCCTCTCTCTGGCTCTGTGTCTCCATCCCTGTCCCTCCGTCCCGGTCTCTGTCTCTCCCTCACTGTCTCCCTCGCTCTCCCTCCCGGTCTGGCCCTGTCTCCCTCCCAGTCTCTCTGCCTCTGCCCCCACCCCCATCTCTCTCTCTCTCCCTCGCCCTCCCAGTCTCCGTGTCCCTCCCAGTCTTTCTTCTCTTACTGCCTATCATGGCCTGTCCCTCGCTGTCTCTCTCTCCCTGTCTCTGTGCCTACCTTCTTGGCTCTCGGACTCTCACTTGTCTCCCTCCCTGTCTCATTCTCTCCATCCTGTCTCTGTCTCGCTGTCTCCTCCCTCCCTGTCTCTGACTCTCCCCTCCTGTCTCTCGGTCTCCCTCCCTGCACCTTGGTCTCTCCCCTCTGTCTCATCTCTCCCTCTCTGTCTCTTGGTCTGTCTGTCCCTCCCTGTCTCTGGATCCTTCCTTCCCTGTCCTGTGTCTCTCCCCCATCTCGATCTCTCACCCCCGTCGTCTCAGTCACTCCTCCCTGTCTCCATCTCTCTCTCCCTCCCTGTCTCTCGGTCTCCCCCTCGCTTTCTCTCCGTCTCCCTGCCCACCTCTATCTATCTCTCCCTCCCTGTCTCTGTCCATCCCTCCACTTCTGTCTCTCCTTCCCTGCCTCGGTCTCTCCATCCCTGTCTCTCGCCACCCGTCTCCATCTGTCCCTCCCTGTCTGTGTGTCTCCATCCCTGTCTCTCTCTCATCCTGTCTCTCGGCCTCTCCCTCACTGTATCTCGGTCTCCCTCCATGGCTCTGGCTCTCACTCCCTGTCTCTCTGTCTCCCCCCGCCTGTCTCTCGGTCTGTCCCTCCCGGTCTCTCGGTCTCTCCCTCCCTGTCTCTGGGTCTGTCCCTCCCTGTCTCTCGGTCTCCCTCCCTCTCTGTCTCTCCCACGGTGTCTAGATCTCACCCTCCTTCTCTCTGTGTCTCGGTCTCTCCCTCCCAGGCTCTCGGTGTCTCCCTACCTGTTTCCCTGCCTCTCCCTGCCTGTCTTTCTGTATCTCCCTCGCTGTCTCTGTCTCTCCATCCCTGTCTCTCTGACTCTCCTTCCCTGTGTCTGTGTCTGTCTCTCCCCGCTGCCCCATCTCAGTCTGTCCCCGCCCTGCCCCCCACCCCGTCTCCTCTCCCGCCCTCTCTCTGACTCTCGCTCCCTGTCTCGCCGACTCTCCCTTCCTGTGTCTCTGTCTCTCTTTGCGTCTCTGTCTCTCTGCCAGTCTCTGTGTGTCTCCCTTCGTGTCTCCCAGTCTCTCACTCCGTCTCGTTCTCTCCATCCTGTCTCTGTGCTCCCCTCTCTGTGTCTCAGTCTCCCTCCCTTTCTCTCTGACTCTTCCTCCCTGTCTCTCAGTGTATCCCTCCCGGGCTCTCGGTGTCTCTCTGTCTCTGTCTCTCCCTCCCTGTCTCTCTGACTCTCCTTCCATGTCTGGCTCTCTCCCTCCCTTCCTCATTCTTCCTCCTTGTCTCGGTCTCTCCCTCACCATCTCGCTGTCTCTCCCTCCCCATCCCTATCTCTCCCTCCCTGTCTGTGTCCCCCTCCCTGTGTCTGTCCATCCCTCCAGTTCTGTCTCTCCTTCCCTCTCCACGTTAATGAAACAAAGGATGAGAACCGTAGGATTCTCTCAATAGATGCAGAAAAAGCATTTGACCAAATAGACCATCCTTTCATGATGAAAACCTTCTGCTGGGTACGCATACTGGGAAAAAAACCTCAATTATCATAAAACCCATGTACAAACGACCCAGAGAGGGAACGTGCTCTTCATTGGGAAAAACCTGGAGCTTTTCCCTTAAGGTCAGGAACACGACAGGGTGTCCACCCTCAACACTCTCGTTCGGCAGAATAGTAGTGGTCCTCGCTTTCCCAGCGACATTCCGAAACAGAAAAAAAAGGCATCCGGATCGGCAAAGAAGTCAAACTCTCACTCTTCACAGAGGACATGACACTCTATGTGGGAAACCTCACACAATCACTAGACTAGATCGTACGTAAGGGATCTATCCAACAAGACGACCTAACTAACGATCGTGGGTATCTATGCCCTGAATGTGGGAGTTGCCACGGATATCAATCAATCGCTAAGCAAAGTTAAGACATACTTAGATAATAATACCCTTTTACTTGGAGACTCGAATGCGGCACTTTCTGCAATTGACAAGTCTTCCAGGCACAGCATCTCCAAAGAAACAAGAGCACTAAAGGATACAGTGGACCAGGTGGATCTCACAGATATTTACAGAACTTTACATGCAAATGCAACTGAATTCACATTCTTCTCAATTGCACGTGGAACTTTGTCCAGAAGAGACCACATACTGGGTCACAAATCAGGTCATAATCGATACCAAAACTTTGGGATCGTCCCCTGCATATTTTCAGCCCATAATGCTCTGAAACTAGAGCTCAACCACAAGAAGTTTGCAAGGATTTCAAACACGTGCAGGTTAAGGACCATCCTGCTAAAAGGTGAAAGGGTCAACCAGGACATCAGAGAAGAATTAAGAAAATTCACGGAAACCAATGAGAACGAAGATACAACCAACCGTTCAGAATCTCTGGGATACAGCAAAAGCGGTCCCAAATAGGGGAAAGACATCGCAATACAAGCATCGATCCAAACACTGGAAAGAACTCAAATACGAAAACTAACCTGGCACCTAAAGGAGCTGGAGAAGGACCAGCAAATGAAACCTTCACCCAGCAGAAGACGACGGTTAATAAAAATTCGAGCAGAACTCAATGAAATAGAGAGCAGAAGAACTGAGGAAACACATCCACAAAACCAGGTGGTGGACCTCTGAAAGAACCAATAAGAGAGAGAAAACCAGGAAGCCAGCCTTATTAAAAGAAGAGAGAAAAGACTCCAATTAACAAAAACATGAATGAGAAAGGAGAGATCACCACCACCACGTAGGAAATACAAGCGATCTGAAAAACTCATCCTGAGCAGCTATACGCCAATAAATTGGGCAATCGAGAAGAAACGAACGCATTTCCGGAAAACCACAAACTACCAAAAACGGAACAGGAAGACACAGAAAACCCCAACAGGTCAATATCCAGGGAGGAAATTAAAGCAGTCATCATCAAAGACCTCCCAGGACACAAAAGTCTAGGGCCGGGTGGCTTCCTGAAACACTGTGGAACACGTCGGAAAGAAACTGAGGAAGACACAAAGAGATGGAAAAGGGTTCCACGCTCCTGGGTTGGAAGAATTGATATTGGGGAAAATGTCAACGTGACCCAGGGCAATATACACAACTAATGCAATCCCTGTCAGAAATAGCACGGACTCTCTTCAGAGAGCTGGAGCAAGTCCTCTGAAGGCTGGTGTGGAATGCGAAAAGACCCCGAACGGCCACGGGAAGAGTCGCCAAGAAAACCACTGCGGGGGCAGCACAATGCCGGATTTCACGTTGTGCCACGAAGCTGTGACGGGCAAGACAGTGGGATACTGGCACAAAAACAGACACGCCGATCAATGGAACAGAAGAGAGCATCCAGAGGTGGACCCTCAACTCTATGGGCAACTAATATTCAGCCAGGCAGGAAAGACCATGCACGGGGAAAAAGAAAAGACAGTCTCTTCAATAAATGCTGCTGGGAACACTGGACAGCCACACGCAGAAGAATGAAACTGGACCATTCCTCTCACACCATACACAAGGATAAATTCAAAATGGATGAAGGATCTCAATTTTGCAAGACAAGAGTCCATCAAAATCCTAGGGCAGGACAAAGGCAACAACACCCTTCTTGAACTGGGCCACAGCAACTTCGTAGAAATGACATCAGCCACGAAGGCCAGAGAAACAAGAGCGAAGAACAGGATTGCTGGGACTTCACCACGTTGAGCAGGTTCCACACAGCAAAAGAAACACTCGACAAAACTCAAAGCCAACCCACAGAGTGGGAGAAGACATGTGCAAATGACCCTGTCAGGTAAAGGGCCAGTATCCAAGATCTCTGAAGAACTTCTGCAACTCCACAGCAAAGAGACCAACGATCCAATCCGGAAGACGGGCAAGAGACATGAATGGAAATGTCACAGAGGAAGACTAGGCATGGCCGACAAGCACGTGAGACAATGCTCCGCATCACTGGCCGTCAGGGAGATATGGGTCAAAAGCACCACGAGATCCCACCTGACACACCAGCGACTGCGGTGAACGTTAACAAGATAGGAAACAGCGAAGGTCGGCGAGGATGTGGCGAAAAGGGAACCCTCTTGCACTGCCGGTGGGAATGTGACCTGATGCAGCCACGCCTGGAAAACCGTGTGCAGGTGCCTCAGAGAGGTAACAACGGATCTGCCCTGCGATCCAGCATGGGGGTGCACTGGTGGAGATGTACCCCAAAGATACAGATGCGGGGAAACACCGGGACACGTGCACCCTGAGGTTTCGAGTTGCAATGCCCACGATAGCCACACTGCGGAAGGAGCCTCGGTGCCCATCGAAAGATGAATGGATAAGGAGGGCGAGTGGTCTCTGTACACGATGGAAGATTACTCAGCCATCAGAAACGACAAACACCCACCATTTGCTTCGATGTGGATGGAACCAGAGGGTATTATGGCTGAGTCAAAGAAAAAGAAGGCAGTCGGCGAAGGACAAACATTCTATGGTCTCGTTCTTTTGGGGAGTATGAAAAAAATAGTGAAAGGGAACAGAGGAGAAAGAAGAAAAAAATGAGTGGGAGATGGCAGAAAAGGAGACAGAACAGGAGAGACTCCTAACCCTGGGAAATGAACAAGGGGTGGAAGAAAGGGAGGAAC
This sequence comes from Canis lupus baileyi, assembly GCF_048164855.1. Taxonomy (NCBI): domain Eukaryota; kingdom Metazoa; phylum Chordata; class Mammalia; order Carnivora; family Canidae; genus Canis; species Canis lupus. The sequence goes on along the minus strand of NC_132857.1, from coordinate 23,520,883 downwards.
GCGGGGGGCGGGGTTGACTGGGTGACGGGCACAGAGGGGGGCACCTGATGCGATGAACACTGGGAGAGTTACACTCGATGTTGGCAACATGACCTCCAATAAGAAAGAAACCTATAAACAAACACACAAACCTCCAAGACACAAAAGTCCAGGGCCAGATGGCTTCCCAGGGGAATTCTATCCAGCGCTTCAAGAAGAAAGACTACCTATGCTACTAAAGCTGCTCCGAAAGATAGAAAGAGATGGAATACTTCCAAGCTCGTTCTTGGAGGCCAGCATCACCTTAACTCCAAAACCCAAGACCCCAAAAGGGGACAATGCTGGACCGATGTCCCTGATTAAGGCGGACGCACACCTTCTCCACAAGATATGAGCCAACAGGATCCGACGGGACATGATTAAGAAGTTACTCACCACGACCCAGTGGGGTTAATCGCCAGGGTGCAAGGCTGCTTCAGCACTCGGAGAACACTCGATGGGCTTCATCAGATCTGCAAGAGAGAAAACAAGAACCAGATGATCCTCTCAAGAGACGCAGAGGAAGCATTTGACAAAATACGGCATCCATGGCAGATCCAAACCCTTCAGAGTACAGGGATAGAGGGAACGTCCCTCAGCATCTTCAAATCCATCTACGAAAAGCCCGTGGCAAATTATCATCCACAATGTGGAAACACTGGGAGCCTTTCTTCGAACATCAGGAACGAGAGACAGGGATGTCCACCCTCACCACGTCTTCTCAACATACTACTAGACATCTCGGCCTCAGCAATCAAGCGACAGAAAAAATAAAAGGCATTCACATTGGCAAAGAAGTAGGCAAACTTGCCCTCTTCACCGATGGCATGCATGGTACTGTACCCGGAAAACCCAAAAGACTCCACCCCAAGATCGTAGAACTCATACAGCAAATTCGGCAGCGTGGCAGGATCCTAAATCTATGCCAAGAAATCAGTCACCTCTCTATACGCCAACGATGACTCTGAAGAAAGAGAAATTAAGGAGTCGGTTCCAGTGACAACTGCACCCAAAAGCATGAGATACCCAGGAATACACCTAACCAAAGAGGTAAAGGATCTCTACCCGAAAAACCACGGAACACATCTGAAAGAAATTGAGGAGGACACTAAGAGATGGAAAACTATCCCATGCTCCTGGATTGGAAGAATTCATATATTGGGAAAATGTCAACGTGACTGACCCAGGGCAATTTACACATTGATTGCAATCCCTATCATCAAAAATACCAAAGGCTCCCTTCAGAGAGTCGCCACAAATCATCTGAAGATTAGTGTGGAATCAGACAAGACCCCGAATGCCCAGGGCAATATTAGAAAAGAAAACCACAGCTGGCGGCATCACAACGCCGGACTTCAGGTTGTGCTACAAAGCTGTGCTCATCAAGACAGTGTGCTACTAGCAGAAAAACAGACACACGGATCAATGGGACAGAAGAGAGAAATCCAGAAGTGGACCCTCAACTCTACGGTCAGGACCATATATTCGACCAAGCAGGAGAGACCATCCACTGGAAAAAAGACAGCCTCCTCACTAAAGGCTGCTGGGAACGTTGGACAGCCACATGCAAAAGAATGAAACTGGACCATTCTCTCACACCATACACAGAGATAAAACTCAAAATGGATGAAAGATGTAAATGTGAGATGAGATTCCATCAAAACCCTAGGGGAGAACACAGGCAACGTCCTTCCCGAACTTGGCCACAGTAACTTCTTGCAAGATACACCCGTGAAGGCCAGAAAACAAAAGCAAAGATGAACTATTGGGACTTCATCGGGATGAGAAGCTTCCGCACAGCCAAAGAGACACTCAACAAAACCAACAGACAACCTCCAGAATGGGAGAAGCTACGTGCAAATGACCCGTCAGATAAAGGGCCAGCATCCACGATCTCTAAAGAACCCATTCAACTCAACAGCAGAGAAACCAACCATCCAATCCGGAAATGGGCAAAAGACACGAACCGAAATGGCACAGAGCAAGACGTCGACGTGGCCGACAAGCCCATGAGAAAATGCGCCGCATCACTGTTATTTCCATCAGGGAAACACACGTCAAAAGCACAACGAAATCCCACCTTACACCGGTGAGAATGGGGAACATTGGCCAGACAGGAAACCACAAATACTGGACAGGATGTGCAGAAAGGGGAACGATTTCAAAATTCAACAATTTCAGAGGTAGCCATATTCACCTGAAAGGGACCAAGGGGGAGGGGGGCATGCTGCCGGCCAGGCTGGGGAGCTTAGGGAGGGACCTGAGAGCGGGGAGGGGGTGGGGGGAGGAGGAACAGCCAAGGGCCTTGGGGGGCCTGGGGGGGCCCAGCAGCCCAGGCCCTCAAGCCACCGCCCCAAGGCCCTGCCCTGACATCGCAAGGTGCCTGCATCCTAACCCCTCTGAGCAGCCGCGGATGGGTTCGGCGGCACCTCCCCGAGCCCCGGTGGAGGGGCCCCACACCCTCCCTGAGCCGCTCCTGTGAGACCTGACCTGACACGTAGGAGGCCCCGCCGCCGCCCCCCTCCGAGAACAGGTGCCACCACTCCTCCCCCGCGCAGCCCTCTGCCCGGCACCCTGGCGGCCCAAAGGGTGTCCGCCGGGCTCGCCACGGGGGCGCCTCCATGCGGCCCCCAAGACTCACTGTCCCCCTCCGGTCCCTCCCAGGCACCCGCCGCGCCACCAGCGAGGGCCAGATGCCTCTCGCACAGCCACCCCGGGGCCCGTCACGCCTCCCGGGGCCCACGCTGACCTGCGCGCCGGGGGCCGAGGCCTGCAGAGCCGCTGCCGCGAGCCCGGAGCGTGGGGAACCGCGGGGAACCGCGGGCCTGGACTGGGGGCGCGGCCGCGCAACCTCCTGCCGTGCCCAGGTTGCCGCATCTGCGCACAGCTCCTCCTGCGGCCACGCCCCGGCCCCCTTCAGGTCATGCTCGGGCTCAGGCGCCTGGGCAAGCTCCCGCCCCGCCCCCGCCACGCCCCCCGCAGACCTGCCACACAGAGGCCCGCCCTCCGCGGAGCCTACAGGGGACCCGAGACCGCCTCTGCCTCCCCCCGCTAGTCTAGTCGGGGCGCCGGGGCCGAGGCCTTGCGCCCCGGCTCAGTCCCGAGGGACACCTGCTCACGGAGGCACGGAGCCTCTCTCTGGCTCTGTGTCTCCATCCCTGTCCCTCCGTCCCGGTCTCTGTCTCTCCCTCACTGTCTCCCTCGCTCTCCCTCCCGGTCTGGCCCTGTCTCCCTCCCAGTCTCTCTGCCTCTGCCCCCACCCCCATCTCTCTCTCTCTCCCTCGCCCTCCCAGTCTCCGTGTCCCTCCCAGTCTTTCTTCTCTTACTGCCTATCATGGCCTGTCCCTCGCTGTCTCTCTCTCCCTGTCTCTGTGCCTACCTTCTTGGCTCTCGGACTCTCACTTGTCTCCCTCCCTGTCTCATTCTCTCCATCCTGTCTCTGTCTCGCTGTCTCCTCCCTCCCTGTCTCTGACTCTCCCCTCCTGTCTCTCGGTCTCCCTCCCTGCACCTTGGTCTCTCCCCTCTGTCTCATCTCTCCCTCTCTGTCTCTTGGTCTGTCTGTCCCTCCCTGTCTCTGGATCCTTCCTTCCCTGTCCTGTGTCTCTCCCCCATCTCGATCTCTCACCCCCGTCGTCTCAGTCACTCCTCCCTGTCTCCATCTCTCTCTCCCTCCCTGTCTCTCGGTCTCCCCCTCGCTTTCTCTCCGTCTCCCTGCCCACCTCTATCTATCTCTCCCTCCCTGTCTCTGTCCATCCCTCCACTTCTGTCTCTCCTTCCCTGCCTCGGTCTCTCCATCCCTGTCTCTCGCCACCCGTCTCCATCTGTCCCTCCCTGTCTGTGTGTCTCCATCCCTGTCTCTCTCTCATCCTGTCTCTCGGCCTCTCCCTCACTGTATCTCGGTCTCCCTCCATGGCTCTGGCTCTCACTCCCTGTCTCTCTGTCTCCCCCCGCCTGTCTCTCGGTCTGTCCCTCCCGGTCTCTCGGTCTCTCCCTCCCTGTCTCTGGGTCTGTCCCTCCCTGTCTCTCGGTCTCCCTCCCTCTCTGTCTCTCCCACGGTGTCTAGATCTCACCCTCCTTCTCTCTGTGTCTCGGTCTCTCCCTCCCAGGCTCTCGGTGTCTCCCTACCTGTTTCCCTGCCTCTCCCTGCCTGTCTTTCTGTATCTCCCTCGCTGTCTCTGTCTCTCCATCCCTGTCTCTCTGACTCTCCTTCCCTGTGTCTGTGTCTGTCTCTCCCCGCTGCCCCATCTCAGTCTGTCCCCGCCCTGCCCCCCACCCCGTCTCCTCTCCCGCCCTCTCTCTGACTCTCGCTCCCTGTCTCGCCGACTCTCCCTTCCTGTGTCTCTGTCTCTCTTTGCGTCTCTGTCTCTCTGCCAGTCTCTGTGTGTCTCCCTTCGTGTCTCCCAGTCTCTCACTCCGTCTCGTTCTCTCCATCCTGTCTCTGTGCTCCCCTCTCTGTGTCTCAGTCTCCCTCCCTTTCTCTCTGACTCTTCCTCCCTGTCTCTCAGTGTATCCCTCCCGGGCTCTCGGTGTCTCTCTGTCTCTGTCTCTCCCTCCCTGTCTCTCTGACTCTCCTTCCATGTCTGGCTCTCTCCCTCCCTTCCTCATTCTTCCTCCTTGTCTCGGTCTCTCCCTCACCATCTCGCTGTCTCTCCCTCCCCATCCCTATCTCTCCCTCCCTGTCTGTGTCCCCCTCCCTGTGTCTGTCCATCCCTCCAGTTCTGTCTCTCCTTCCCTCTCCACGTTAATGAAACAAAGGATGAGAACCGTAGGATTCTCTCAATAGATGCAGAAAAAGCATTTGACCAAATAGACCATCCTTTCATGATGAAAACCTTCTGCTGGGTACGCATACTGGGAAAAAAACCTCAATTATCATAAAACCCATGTACAAACGACCCAGAGAGGGAACGTGCTCTTCATTGGGAAAAACCTGGAGCTTTTCCCTTAAGGTCAGGAACACGACAGGGTGTCCACCCTCAACACTCTCGTTCGGCAGAATAGTAGTGGTCCTCGCTTTCCCAGCGACATTCCGAAACAGAAAAAAAAGGCATCCGGATCGGCAAAGAAGTCAAACTCTCACTCTTCACAGAGGACATGACACTCTATGTGGGAAACCTCACACAATCACTAGACTAGATCGTACGTAAGGGATCTATCCAACAAGACGACCTAACTAACGATCGTGGGTATCTATGCCCTGAATGTGGGAGTTGCCACGGATATCAATCAATCGCTAAGCAAAGTTAAGACATACTTAGATAATAATACCCTTTTACTTGGAGACTCGAATGCGGCGCTTTCTGCAATTGACAAGTCTTCCAGGCACAGCATCTCCAAAGAAACAAGAGCACTAAAGGATACAGTGGACCAGGTGGATCTCACAGATATTTACAGAACTTTACATGCAAATGCAACTGAATTCACATTCTTCTCAATTGCACGTGGAACTTTGTCCAGAAGAGACCACATACTGGGTCACAAATCAGGTCATAATCGATACCAAAACTTTGGGATCGTCCCCTGCATATTTTCAGCCCATAATGCTCTGAAACTAGAGCTCAACCACAAGAAGTTTGCAAGGATTTCAAACACGTGCAGGTTAAGGACCATCCTGCTAAAAGGTGAAAGGGTCAACCAGGACATCAGAGAAGAATTAAGAAAATTCACGGAAACCAATGAGAACGAAGATACAACCAACCGTTCAGAATCTCTGGGATACAGCAAAAGCGGTCCCAAATAGGGGAAAGACATCGCAATACAAGCATCGATCCAAACACTGGAAAGAACTCAAATACGAAAACTAACCTGGCACCTAAAGGAGCTGGAGAAGGACCAGCAAATGAAACCTTCACCCAGCAGAAGACGACGGTTAATAAAAATTCGAGCAGAACTCAATGAAATAGAGAGCAGAAGAACTGAGGAAACACATCCACAAAACCAGGTGGTGGACCTCTGAAAGAACCAATAAGAGAGAGAAAAACCAGGAAGCCAGCCTTATTAAAAGAAGAGAGAAAAGACTCCAATTAACAAAAACATGAATGAGAAAGGAGAGATCACCACCACCACGTAGGAAATACAAGCGATCTGAAAAACTCATCCTGAGCAGCTATACGCCAATAAATTGGGCAATCGAGAAGAAACGAACGCATTTCCGGAAAACCACAAACTACCAAAAACGGAACAGGAAGACACAGAAAACCCCAACAGGTCAATATCCAGGGAGGAAATTAAAGCAGTCATCATCAAAGACCTCCCAGGACACAAAAGTCTAGGGCCGGGTGGCTTCCTGAAACACTGTGGAACACGTCGGAAAGAAACTGAGGAAGACACAAAGAGATGGAAAAGGGTTCCACGCTCCTGGGTTGGAAGAATTGATATTGGGGAAAATGTCAACGTGACCCAGGGCAATATACACAACTAATGCAATCCCTGTCAGAAATAGCACGGACTCTCTTCAGAGAGCTGGAGCAAGTCCTCTGAAGGCTGGTGTGGAATGCGAAAAGACCCCGAACGGCCACGGGAAGAGTCGCCAAGAAAACCACTGCGGGGGCAGCACAATGCCGGATTTCACGTTGTGCCACGAAGCTGTGACGGGCAAGACAGTGGGATACTGGCACAAAAACAGACACGCCGATCAATGGAACAGAAGAGAGCATCCAGAGGTGGACCCTCAACTCTATGGACAACTAATATTCAGCCAGGCGGAAAGACCATGCACGGGGAAAAAGAAAAGACAGTCTCTTCAATAAATGCTGCTGGGAACACTGGACAGCCACACGCAGAAGAATGAAACTGGACCATTCCTCTCACACCATACACAAGGATAAATTCAAAATGGATGAAGGATCTCAATTTTGCAAGACAAGAGTCCATCAAAATCCTAGGGCAGGACAAAGGCAACAACACCCTTCTTGAACTGGGCCACAGCAACTTCGTAGAAATGACATCAGCCACGAAGGCCAGAGAAACAAGAGCGAAGAACAGGATTGCTGGGACTTCACCACGTTGAGCAGGTTCCACACAGCAAAAGAAACACTCGACAAAACTCAAAGCCAACCCACAGAGTGGGAGAAGACATGTGCAAATGACCCTGTCAGGTAAAGGGCCAGTATCCAAGATCTCTGAAGAACTTCTGCAACTCCACAGCAAAGAGACCAACGATCCAATCCGGAAGACGGGCAAGAGACATGAATGGAAATGTCACAGAGGAAGACTAGGCATGGCCGACAAGCACGTGAGACAATGCTCCGCATCACTGGCCGTCAGGGAGATATGGGTCAAAAGCACCACGAGATCCCACCTGACACACCAGCGACTGCGGTGAACGTTAACAAGATAGGAAACAGCGAAGGTCGGCGAGGATGTGGCGAAAAGGGAACCCTCTTGCACTGCCGGTGGGAATGTGACCTGATGCAGCCACGCCTGGAAAACCGTGTGCAGGTGCCTCAGAGAGGTAACAACGGATCTGCCCTGCGATCCAGCATGGGGGTGCACTGGTGGAGATGTACCCCAAAGATACAGATGCGGGGAAACACCGGGACACGTGCACCCTGAGGTTTCGAGTTGCAATGCCCACGATAGCCACACTGCGGAAGGAGCCTCGGTGCCCATCGAAAGATGAATGGATAAGGAGGGCGAGTGGTCTCTGTACACGATGGAAGATTACTCAGCCATCAGAAACGACAAACACCCACCATTTGCTTCGATGTGGATGGAACCAGAGGGTATTATGGCTGAGTCAAAGAAAAAGAAGGCAGTCGGCGAAGGACAAACATTCTATGGTCTCGTTCTTTTGGGGAGTATGAAAAAAATAGTGAAAGGGAACAGAGGAGAAAGAAGAAAAAAATGAGTGGGAGATGGCAGAAAAGGAGACAGAACAGGAGAGACTCCTAACCCTGGGAAATGAACAAGGGGTGGAAGAAAGGGAGGAACGCGGGGGGCGGGGTTGACTGGGTGACGGGCACAGAGGGGGGCACCTGATGCGATGAACACTGGGAGAGTTACACTCGATGTTGGCAACATGACCTCCAATAAGAAAGAAACCTATAAACAAACACACAAACCTCCAAGACACAAAAGTCCAGGGCCAGATGGCTTCCCAGGGGAATTCTATCCAGCGCTTCAAGAAGAAAGACTACCTATGCTACTAAAGCTGCTCCGAAAGATAGAAAGAGATGGAATACTTCCAAGCTCGTTCTTGGAGGCCAGCATCACCTTAACTCCAAAACCCAAGACCCCAAAAGGGGACAATGCTGGACCGATGTCCCTGATTAAGGCGGACGCACACCTTCTCCACAAGATATGAGCCAACAGGATCCGACGGGACATGATTAAGAAGTTACTCACCACGACCCAGTGGGGTTAATCGCCAGGGTGCAAGGCTGCTTCAGCACTCGGAGAACACTCGATGGGCTTCATCAGATCTGCAAGAGAGAAAACAAGAACCAGATGATCCTCTCAAGAGACGCAGAGGAAGCATTTGACAAAATACGGCATCCATGGCAGATCCAAACCCTTCAGAGTACAGGGATAGAGGGAACGTCCCTCAGCATCTTCAAATCCATCTACGAAAAGCCCGTGGCAAATTATCATCCACAATGTGGAAACACTGGGAGCCTTTCTTCGAACATCAGGAACGAGAGACAGGGATGTCCACCCTCACCACGTCTTCTCAACATACTACTAGACATCTCGGCCTCAGCAATCAAGCGACAGAAAAAATAAAAGGCATTCACATTGGCAAAGAAGTAGTCAAACTTGCCCTCTTCACCGATGGCATGCATGGTACTGTACCCGGAAAACCCAAAAGACTCCACCCCAAGATCGTAGAACTCATACAGCAAATTCGGCAGCGTGGCAGGATCCTAAATCTATGCCAAGAAATCAGTCACCTCTCTATACGCCAACGATGACTCTGAAGAAAGAGAAATTAAGGAGTCGGTTCCAGTGACAACTGCACCCAAAAGCATGAGATACCCAGGAATACACCTAACCAAAGAGGTAAAGGATCTCTACCCGAAAAACCACGGAACACATCTGAAAGAAATTGAGGAGGACACTAAGAGATGGAAAACTATCCCATGCTCCTGGATTGGAAGAATTCATATATTGGGAAAATGTCAACGTGACTGACCCAGGGCAATTTACACATTGATTGCAATCCCTATCATCAAAAATACCAAAGGCTCCCTTCAGAGAGTCGCCACAAATCATCTGAAGATTAGTGTGGAATCAGACAAGACCCCGAATGCCCAGGGCAATATTAGAAAAGAAAACCACAGCTGGCGGCATCACAACGCCGGACTTCAGGTTGTGCTACAAAGCTGTGCTCATCAAGACAGTGTGCTACTAGCAGAAAAACAGACACACGGATCAATGGGACAGAAGAGAGAAATCCAGAAGTGGACCCTCAACTCTACGGTCAGGACCATATATTCGACCAAGCAGGAGAGACCATCCACTGGAAAAAAGACAGCCTCCTCACTAAAGGCTGCTGGGAACGTTGGACAGCCACATGCAAAAGAATGAAACTGGACCATTCTCTCACACCATACACAGAGATAAAACTCAAAATGGATGAAAGATGTAAATGTGAGATGAGATTCCATCAAAACCCTAGGGGAGAACACAGGCAACGTCCTTCCCGAACTTGGCCACAGTAACTTCTTGCAAGATACACCCGTGAAGGCCAGAAAACAAAAGCAAAGATGAACTATTGGGACTTCATCGGGATGAGAAGCTTCCGCACAGCCAAAGAGACACTCAACAAAACCAACAGACAACCTCCAGAATGGGAGAAGCTACGTGCAAATGACCCGTCAGATAAAGGGCCAGCATCCACGATCTCTAAAGAACCCATTCAACTCAACAGCAGAGAAACCAACCATCCAATCCGGAAATGGGCAAAAGACACGAACCGAAATGGCACAGAGCAAGACGTCGACGTGGCCGACAAGCCCATGAGAAAATGCGCCGCATCACTGTTATTTCCATCAGGGAAACACACGTCAAAAGCACAACGAAATCCCACCTTACACCGGTGAGAATGGGGAACATTGGCCAGACAGGAAACCACAAATACTGGACAGGATGTGCAGAAAGGGGAACGATTTCAAAATTCAACAATTTCAGAGGTAGCCATATTCACCTGAAAGGGACCAAGGGGGAGGGGGGCATGCTGCCGGCCAGGCTGGGGAGCTTAGGGAGGGACCTGAGAGCGGGGAGGGGGTGGGGGGAGGAGGAACAGCCAAGGGCCTTGGGGGGCCTGGGGGGGCCCAGCAGCCCAGGCCCTCAAGCCACCGCCCCAAGGCCCTGCCCTGACATCGCAAGGTGCCTGCATCCTAACCCCTCTGAGCAGCCGCGGATGGGTTCGGCGGCACCTCCCCGAGCCCCGGTGGAGGGGCCCCACACCCTCCCTGAGCCGCTCCTGTGAGACCTGACCTGACACGTAGGAGGCCCCGCCGCCGCCCCCCTCCGAGAACAGGTGCCACCACTCCTCCCCCGCGCAGCCCTCTGCCCGGCACCCTGGCGGCCCAAAGGGTGTCCGCCGGGCTCGCCACGGGGGCGCCTCCATGCGGCCCCCAAGACTCACTGTCCCCCTCCGGTCCCTCCCAGGCACCCGCCGCGCCACCAGCGAGGGCCAGATGCCTCTCGCACAGCCACCCCGGGGCCCGTCACGCCTCCCGGGGCCCATGCTGACCTGCGCGCCGGGGGCCGAGGCCTGCAGAGCCGCTGCCGCGAGCCCGGAGCGCGGGGAACCGCGGGGAACCGCGGGGAACCGCGGGCCTGGACTGGGGGCGCGGCCGCGCAACCTCCTGCCGTGCCCAGGTCGCCGCATCTGCGCACAGCTCCTCCTGCGGCCACGCCCCGGCCCCCTTCAGGTCACGCTCGGGCTCAGGCGCCTGGGCAAGCTCCCGCCCCGCCCCCGCCACGCCCCCCGCAGACCTGCCACACAGAGGCCCGCCCTCCGCGGAGCCTACAGGGGACCCGAGACCGCCTCTGCCTCCCCCCGCTAGTCTAGTCGGGGCGCCGGGGCCGAGGCCTTGCGCCCCGGCTCAGTCCCGAGGGACACCTGCTCACGGAGGCACGGAGCCTCTCTCTGGCTCTGTGTCTCCATCCCTGTCCCTCCGTCCCGGTCTCTGTCTCTCCCTCACTGTCTCCCTCGCTCTCCCTCCCGGTCTGGCCCTGTCTCCCTCCCAGTCTCTCTGCCTCTGCCCCCACCCCCATCTCTCTCTCTCTCCCTCGCCCTCCCAGTCTCCGTGTCCCTCCCAGTCTTTCTTCTCTTACTGCCTATCATGGCCTGTCCCTCGCTGTCTCTCTCTCCCTGTCTCTGTGCCTACCTTCTTGGCTCTCGGACTCTCACTTGTCTCCCTCCCTGTCTCATTCTCTCCATCCTGTCTCTGTCTCGCTGTCTCCTCCCTCCCTGTCTCTGACTCTCCCCTCCTGTCTCTCGGTCTCCCTCCCTGCACCTTGGTCTCTCCCCTCTGTCTCATCTCTCCCTCTCTGTCTCTTGGTCTGTCTGTCCCTCCCTGTCTCTGGATCCTTCCTTCCCTGTCCTGTGTCTCTCCCCCATCTCGATCTCTCACCCCCGTCGTCTCAGTCACTCCTCCCTGTCTCCATCTCTCTCTCCCTCCCTGTCTCTCGGTCTCCCCCTCGCTTTCTCTCCGTCTCCCTGCCCACCTCTATCTATCTCTCCCTCCCTGTCTCTGTCCATCCCTCCACTTCTGTCTCTCCTTCCCTGCCTCGGTCTCTCCATCCCTGTCTCTCGCCACCCGTCTCCATCTGTCCCTCCCTGTCTGTGTGTCTCCATCCCTGTCTCTCTCTCATCCTGTCTCTCGGCCTCTCCCTCACTGTATCTCGGTCTCCCTCCATGGCTCTGGCTCTCACTCCCTGTCTCTCTGTCTCCCCCCGCCTGTCTCTCGGTCTGTCCCTCCCGGTCTCTCGGTCTCTCCCTCCCTGTCTCTGGGTCTGTCCCTCCCTGTCTCTCGGTCTCCCTCCCTCTCTGTCTCTCCCACGGTGTCTAGATCTCACCCTCCTTCTCTCTGTGTCTCGGTCTCTCCCTCCCAGGCTCTCGGTGTCTCCCTACCTGTTTCCCTGCCTCTCCCTGCCTGTCTTTCTGTATCTCCCTCGCTGTCTCTGTCTCTCCATCCCTGTCTCTCTGACTCTCCTTCCCTGTGTCTGTGTCTGTCTCTCCCCGCTGCCCCATCTCAGTCTGTCCCCGCCCTGCCCCCCACCCCGTCTCCTCTCCCGCCCTCTCTCTGACTCTCGCTCCCTGTCTCGCCGACTCTCCCTTCCTGTGTCTCTGTCTCTCTTTGCGTCTCTGTCTCTCTGCCAGTCTCTGTGTGTCTCCCTTCGTGTCTCCCAGTCTCTCACTCCGTCTCGTTCTCTCCATCCTGTCTCTGTGCTCCCCTCTCTGTGTCTCAGTCTCCCTCCCTTTCTCTCTGACTCTTCCTCCCTGTCTCTCAGTGTATCCCTCCCGGGCTCTCGGTGTCTCTCTGTCTCTGTCTCTCCCTCCCTGTCTCTCTGACTCTCCTTCCATGTCTGGCTCTCTCCCTCCCTTCCTCATTCTTCCTCCTTGTCTCGGTCTCTCCCTCACCATCTCGCTGTCTCTCCCTCCCCATCCCTATCTCTCCCTCCCTGTGTGTGTCCCCCTCCCTGTGTCTGTCCATCCCTCCAGTTCTGTCTCTCCTTCCCTCTCCACGTTAATGAAACAAAGGATGAGAACCGTAGGATTCTCTCAATAGATGCAGAAAAAGCATTTGACCAAATAGACCATCCTTTCATGATGGAAACCTTCTGCTGGGTACGCATACTGGGAAAAAAACCTCAATTATCATAAAACCCATGTACAAACGACCCAGAGAGGGAACGTGCTCTTCATTGGGAAAAACCTGGAGCTTTTCCCTTAAGGTCAGGAACACGACAGGGTGTCCACCCTCAACACTCTCGTTCGGCAGAATAGTAGTGGTCCTCGCTTTCCCAGCGACATTCCGAAACAGAAAAAAAAGGCATCCGGATCGGCAAAGAAGTCAAACTCTCACTCTTCACAGAGGACATGACACTCTATGTGGGAAACCTCACACAATCACTAGACTAGATCGTACGTAAGGGATCTATCCAACAAGACGACCTAACTAACGATCGTGGGTATCTATGCCCTGAATGTGGGAGTTGCCACGGATATCAATCAATCGCTAAGCAAAGTTAAGACATACTTAGATAATAATACCCTTTTACTTGGAGACTCGAATGCGGCGCTTTCTGCAATTGACAAGTCTTCCAGGCACAGCATCTCCAAAGAAACAAGAGCACTAAAGGATACAGTGGACCAGGTGGATCTCACAGATATTTACAGAACTTTACATGCAAATGCAACTGAATTCACATTCTTCTCAATTGCACGTGGAACTTTGTCCAGAAGAGACCACATACTGGGTCACAAATCAGGTCATAATCGATACCAAAACTTTGGGATCGTCCCCTGCATATTTTCAGCCCATAATGCTCTGAAACTAGAGCTCAACCACAAGAAGTTTGCAAGGATTTCAAACACGTGCAGGTTAAGGACCATCCTGCTAAAAGGTGAAAGGGTCAACCAGGACATCAGAGAAGAATTAAGAAAATTCACGGAAACCAATGAGAACGAAGATACAACCAACCGTTCAGAATCTCTGGGATACAGCAAAAGCGGTCCCAAATAGGGGAAAGACATCGCAATACAAGCATCGATCCAAACACTGGAAAGAACTCAAATACGAAAACTAACCTGGCACCTAAAGGAGCTGGAGAAGGACCAGCAAATGAAACCTTCACCCAGCAGAAGACGACGGTTAATAAAAATTCGAGCAGAACTCAATGAAATAGAGAGCAGAAGAACTGAGGAAACACATCCACAAAACCAGGTGGTGGACCTCTGAAAGAACCAATAAGAGAGAGAAAAACCAGGAAGCCAGCCTTATTAAAAGAAGAGAGAAAAGACTCCAATTAACAAAAACATGAATGAGAAAGGAGAGATCACCACCACCACGTAGGAAATACAAGCGATCTGAAAAACTCATCCTGAGCAGCTATACGCCAATAAATTGGGCAATCGAGAAGAAACGAACGCATTTCCGGAAAACCACAAACTACCAAAAACGGAACAGGAAGACACAGAAAACCCCAACAGGTCAATATCCAGGGAGGAAATTAAAGCAGTCATCATCAAAGACCTCCCAGGACACAAAAGTCTAGGGCCGGGTGGCTTCCTGAAACACTGTGGAACACGTCGGAAAGAAACTGAGGAAGACACAAAGAGATGGAAAAGGGTTCCACGCTCCTGGGTTGGAAGAATTGATATTGGGGAAAATGTCAACGTGACCCAGGGCAATATACACAACTAATGCAATCCCTGTCAGAAATAGCACGGACTCTCTTCAGAGAGCTGGAGCAAGTCCTCTGAAGGCTGGTGTGGAATGCGAAAAGACCCCGAACGGCCACGGGAAGAGTCGCCAAGAAAACCACTGCGGGGGCAGCACAATGCCGGATTTCACGTTGTGCCACGAAGCTGTGACGGGCAAGACAGTGGGATACTGGCACAAAAACAGACACGCCGATCAATGGAACAGAAGAGAGCATCCAGAGGTGGACCCTCAACTCTATGGACAACTAATATTCAGCCAGGCAGGAAAGACCATGCACGGGGAAAAAGAAAAGACAGTCTCTTCAATAAATGCTGCTGGGAACACTGGACAGCCACACGCAGAAGAATGAAACTGGACCATTCCTCTCACACCATACACAAGGATAAATTCAAAATGGATGAAGGATCTCAATTTTGCAAGACAAGAGTCCATCAAAATCCTAGGGCAGGACAAAGGCAACAACACCCTTCTTGAACTGGGCCACAGCAACTTCGTAGAAATGACATCAGCCACGAAGGCCAGAGAAACAAGAGCGAAGAACAGGATTGCTGGGACTTCACCACGTTGAGCAGGTTCCACACAGCAAAAGAAACACTCGACAAAACTCAAAGCCAACCCACAGAGTGGGAGAAGACATGTGCAAATGACCCTGTCAGGTAAAGGGCCAGTATCCAAGATCTCTGAAGAACTTCTGCAACTCCACAGCAAAGAGACCAACGATCCAATCCGGAAGACGGGCAAGAGACATGAATGGAAATGTCACAGAGGAAGACTAGGCATGGCCGACAAGCACGTGAGACAATGCTCCGCATCACTGGCCGTCAGGGAGATATGGGTCAAAAGCACCACGAGATCCCACCTGACACACCAGCGACTGCGGTGAACGTTAACAAGATAGGAAACAGCGAAGGTCGGCGAGGATGTGGCGAAAAGGGAACCCTCTTGCACTGCTGGTGGGAATGTGACCTGATGCAGCCACGCCTGGAAAACCGTGTGCAGGTGCCTCAGAGAGGTAACAACGGATCTGCCCTGCGATCCAGCATGGGGGTGCACTGGTGGAGATGTACCCCAAAGATACAGATGCGGGGAAACACCGGGACACGTGCACCCTGAGGTTTCGAGTTGCAATGCCCACGATAGCCACACTGCGGAAGGAGCCTCGGTGCCCATCGAAAGATGAATGGATAAGGAGGGCGAGTGGTCTCTGTACACGATGGAAGATTACTCAGCCATCAGAAACGACAAACACCCACCATTTGCTTCGATGTGGATGGAACCAGAGGGTATTATGGCTGAGTCAAAGAAAAAGAAGGCAGTCGGCGAAGGACAAACATTCTATGGTCTCGTTCTTTTGGGGAGTATGAAAAAAATAGTGAAAGGGAACAGAGGAGAAAGAAGAAAAAAATGAGTGGGAGATGGCAGAAAAGGAGACAGAACAGGAGAGACTCCTAACCCTGGGAAATGAACAAGGGGTGGAAGAAAGGGAGGAACGCGGGGGGCGGGGTTGACTGGGTGACGGGCACAGAGGGGGGCACTTGATGCGATGAACACTGGGGGAGTTACACTCGATGTTGGCAAAATGACCTCCAATAAGAAAGAAACCTATAAACAAACACACAAACCTCCCAAGACACAAAAGTCCAGGGCCAGATGGCTTCCCAGGGGAATTCTATCCAGTGCTTCAAGAAGAAAGACTACCTATGCTACTAAAGCTGCTCCGAAAGATAGAAAGAGATGGAATACTTCCAAGCTCGTTCTTGGAGGCCAGCATCACCTTAACTCCAAAACCCAAGACCCCAAAAGGGGACAATGCTGGACCGATGTCCCTGATTAAGGCGGACGCACACCTTCTCCACAAGATATGAGCCAACAGGATCCGACGGGACATGATTAAGAAGTTACTCACCACGACCCAGTGGGGTTAATCGCCAGGGTGCAAGGCTGCTTCAGCACTCGGAGAACACTCGATGGGCTTCATCAGATCTGCAAGAGAGAAAACAAGAACCAGATGATCCTCTCAAGAGACGCAGAGGAAGCATTTGACAAAATACGGCATCCATGGCAGATCCAAACCCTTCAGAGTACAGGGATAGAGGGAACGTCCCTCAGCATCTTCAAATCCATCTACGAAAAGCCAGTGGCAAATTATCATCCACAATGTGGAAACACTGGGAGCCTTTCTTCGAACATCAGGAACGAGAGACAGGGATGTCCACCCTCACCACGTCTTCTCAACATACTACTAGACATCTCGGCCTCAGCAATCAAGCGACAGAAAAAATAAAAGGCATTCACATTGGCAAAGAAGTAGGCAAACTTGCCCTCTTCACCGATGGCATGCATGGTACTGTACCCGGAAAACCCAAAAGACTCCACCCCAAGATCGTAGAACTCATACAGCAAATTCGGCAGCGTGGCAGGATCCTAAATCTATGCCAAGAAATCAGTCACCTCTCTATACGCCAACGATGACTCTGAAGAAAGAGAAATTAAGGAGTCGGTTCCAGTGACAACTGCACCCAAAAGCATGAGATACCCAGGAATACACCTAACCAAAGAGGTAAAGGATCTCTACCCGAAAAACCACGGAACACATCTGAAAGAAATTGAGGAGGACACTAAGAGATGGAAAACTATCCCATGCTCCTGGATTGGAAGAATTCATATATTGGGAAAATGTCAACGTGACTGACCCAGGGCAATTTACACATTGATTGCAATCCCTATCATCAAAAATACCAAAGGCTCCCTTCAGAGAGTCGCCACAAATCATCTGAAGATTAGTGTGGAATCAGACAAGACCCCGAATGCCCAGGGCAATATTAGAAAAGAAAACCACAGCTGGCGGCATCACAACGCCGGACTTCAGGTTGTGCTACAAAGCTGTGCTCATCAAGACAGTGTGCTACTAGCAGAAAAACAGACACACGGATCAATGGGACAGAAGAGAGAAATCCAGAAGTGGACCCTCAACTCTACGGTCAGGACCATATATTCGACCAAGCAGGAGAGACCATCCACTGGAAAAAAGACAGCCTCCTCACTAAAGGCTGCTGGGAACGTTGGACAGCCACATGCAAAAGAATGAAACTGGACCATTCTCTCACACCATACACAGAGATAAAACTCAAAATGGATGAAAGATGTAAATGTGAGATGAGATTCCCTCAAAAACCTAGGGGAGAACACAGGCAACGTCCTTCCCGAACTTGGCCACAGTAACTTCTTGCAAGATACACCCGTGAAGGCCAGAAAACAAAAGCAAAGATGAACTATTGGGACTTCATCGGGATGAGAAGCTTCCGCACAGCCAAAGAGACACTCAACAAAACCAACAGACAACCTCCAGAATGGGAGAAGCTACGTGCAAATGACCCGTCAGATAAAGGGCCAGCATCCACGATCTCTAAAGAACCCATTCAACTCAACAGCAGAGAAACCAACCATCCAATCCGGAAATGGGCAAAAGACACGAACCGAAATGGCACAGAGCAAGACGTCGACGTGGCCGACAAGCCCATGAGAAAATGCGCCGCATCACTGTTATTTCCATCAGGGAAACACACGTCAAAAGCACAACGAAATCCCACCTTACACCGGTGAGAATGGGGAACATTGGCCAGACAGGAAACCACAAATACTGGACAGGATGTGCAGAAAGGGGAACGATTTCAAAATTCAACAATTTCAGAGGTAGCCATATTCACCTGAAAGGGACCAAGGGGGAGGGGGGCATGCTGCCGGCCAGGCTGGGGAGCTTAGGGAGGGACCTGAGAGCGGGGAGGGGGTGGGGGGAGGAGGAACAGCCAAGGGCCTTGGGGGGCCTGGGGGGGCCCAGCAGCCCAGGCCCTCAAGCCACCGCCCCAAGGCCCTGCCCTGACATCGCAAGGTGCCTGCATCCTAACCCCTCTGAGCAGCCGCGGATGGGTTCGGCGGCACCTCCCCGAGCCCCGGTGGAGGGGCCCCACACCCTCCCTGAGCCGCTCCTGTGAGACCTGACCTGACACGTAGGAGGCCCCGCCGCCGCCCCCCTCCGAGAACAGGTGCCACCACTCCTCCCCCGCGCAGCCCTCTGCCCGGCACCCTGGCGGCCCAAAGGGTGTCCGCCGGGCTCGCCACGGGGGCGCCTCCATGCGGCCCCCAAGACTCACTGTCCCCCTCCGGTCCCTCCCAGGCACCCGCCGCGCCGCCAGCGAGGGCCAGATGCCTCTCGCACAGCCACCCCGGGGCCCGTCACGCCTCCCGGGGCCCACGCTGACCTGCGCGCCGGGGGCCGAGGCCTGCAGAGCCGCTGCCGCGAGCCCGGAGCGCGGGGAACCGCGGGGAACCGCGGGGAACCGCGGGCCTGGACTGGGGGCGCGGCCGCGCAACCTCCTGCCGTGCCCAGGTCGCCGCATCTGCGCACAGCTCCTCCTGCGGCCACGCCCCGGCCCCCTTCAGGTCACGCTCGGGCTCAGGCGCCTGGGCAAGCTCCCGCCCCGCCCCCGCCACGCCCCCCGCAGACCTGCCACACAGAGGCCCGCCCTCCGCGGAGCCTACAGGGGACCCGAGACCGCCTCTGCCTCCCCCCGCTAGTCTAGTCGGGGCGCCGGGGCCGAGGCCTTGCGCCCCGGCTCAGTCCCGAGGGACACCTGCTCACGGAGGCACGGAGCCTCTCTCTGGCTCTGTGTCTCCATCCCTGTCCCTCCGTCCCGGTCTCTGTCTCTCCCTCACTGTCTCCCTCGCTCTCCCTCCCGGTCTGGCCCTGTCTCCCTCCCAGTCTCTCTGCCTCTGCCCCCACCCCCATCTCTCTCTCTCTCCCTCGCCCTCCCAGTCTCCGTGTCCCTCCCAGTCTTTCTTCTCTTACTGCCTATCATGGCCTGTCCCTCGCTGTCTCTCTCTCCCTGTCTCTGTGCCTACCTTCTTGGCTCTCGGACTCTCACTTGTCTCCCTCCCTGTCTCATTCTCTCCATCCTGTCTCTGTCTCGCTGTCTCCTCCCTCCCTGTCTCTGACTCTCCCCTCCTGTCTCTCGGTCTCCCTCCCTGCACCTTGGTCTCTCCCCTCTGTCTCATCTCTCCCTCTCGGTCTCTTGGTCTGTCTGTCCCTCCCTGTCTCTGGATCCTTCCTTCCCTGTCCTGTGTCTCTCCCCCATCTCGATCTCTCACCCCCGTCGTCTCAGTCACTCCTCCCTGTCTCCATCTCTCTCTCCCTCCCTGTCTCTCGGTCTCCCCCTCGCTTTCTCTCCGTCTCCCTGCCCACCTCTATCTATCTCTCCCTCCCTGTCTCTGTCCATCCCTCCACTTCTGTCTCTCCTTCCCTGCCTCGGTCTCTCCATCCCTGTCTCTCGCCACCCGTCTCCATCTGTCCCT
The DNA here is from genome assembly GCF_048164855.1 of Canis lupus baileyi. Classification (NCBI taxonomy): domain Eukaryota; kingdom Metazoa; phylum Chordata; class Mammalia; order Carnivora; family Canidae; genus Canis; species Canis lupus. Next base: position 23,501,114 of record NC_132857.1, on the reverse strand, counting down.
CCCTGTCTGTGTGTCTCCATCCCTGTCTCTCTCTCATCCTGTCTCTCGGCCTCTCCCTCACTGTATCTCGGTCTCCCTCCATGGCTCTGGCTCTCACTCCCTGTCTCTCTGTCTCCCCCCGCCTGTCTCTCGGTCTGTCCCTCCCGGTCTCTCGGTCTCTCCCTCCCTGTCTCTGGGTCTGTCCCTCCCTGTCTCTCGGTCTCCCTCCCTCTCTGTCTCTCCCACGGTGTCTAGATCTCACCCTCCTTCTCTCTGTGTCTCGGTCTCTCCCTCCCAGGCTCTCGGTGTCTCCCTACCTGTTTCCCTGCCTCTCCCTGCCTGTCTTTCTGTATCTCCCTCGCTGTCTCTGTCTCTCCATCCCTGTCTCTCTGACTCTCCTTCCCTGTGTCTGTGTCTGTCTCTCCCCGCTGCCCCATCTCAGTCTGTCCCCGCCCTGCCCCCCACCCCGTCTCCTCTCCCGCCCTCTCTCTGACTCTCGCTCCCTGTCTCGCCGACTCTCCCTTCCTGTGTCTCTGTCTCTCTTTGCGTCTCTGTCTCTCTGCCAGTCTCTGTGTGTCTCCCTTCGTGTCTCCCAGTCTCTCACTCCGTCTCGTTCTCTCCATCCTGTCTCTGTGCTCCCCTCTCTGTGTCTCAGTCTCCCTCCCTTTCTCTCTGACTCTTCCTCCCTGTCTCTCAGTGTATCCCTCCCGGGCTCTCGGTGTCTCTCTGTCTCTGTCTCTCCCTCCCTGTCTCTCTGACTCTCCTTCCATGTCTGGCTCTCTCCCTCCCTTCCTCATTCTTCCTCCTTGTCTCGGTCTCTCCCTCACCATCTCGCTGTCTCTCCCTCCCCATCCCTATCTCTCCCTCCCTGTCTGTGTCCCCCTCCCTGTGTCTGTCCATCCCTCCAGTTCTGTCTCTCCTTCCCTCTCCACGTTAATGAAACAAAGGATGAGAACCGTAGGATTCTCTCAATAGATGCAGAAAAAGCATTTGACCAAATAGACCATCCTTTCATGATGAAAACCTTCTGCTGGGTACGCATACTGGGAAAAAAACCTCAATTATCATAAAACCCATGTACAAACGACCCAGAGAGGGAACGTGCTCTTCATTGGGAAAAACCTGGAGCTTTTCCCTTAAGGTCAGGAACACGACAGGGTGTCCACCCTCAACACTCTCGTTCGGCAGAATAGTAGTGGTCCTCGCTTTCCCAGCGACATTCCGAAACAGAAAAAAAAGGCATCCGGATCGGCAAAGAAGTCAAACTCTCACTCTTCACAGAGGACATGACACTCTATGTGGGAAACCTCACACAATCACTAGACTAGATCGTACGTAAGGGATCTATCCAACAAGACGACCTAACTAACGATCGTGGGTATCTATGCCCTGAATGTGGGAGTTGCCACGGATATCAATCAATCGCTAAGCAAAGTTAAGACATACTTAGATAATAATACCCTTTTACTTGGAGACTCGAATGCGGCACTTTCTGCAATTGACAAGTCTTCCAGGCACAGCATCTCCAAAGAAACAAGAGCACTAAAGGATACAGTGGACCAGGTGGATCTCACAGATATTTACAGAACTTTACAACCAAATGCAACTGAATTCACATTCTTCTCAATTGCACGTGGAACTTTGTCCAGAAGAGACCACATACTGGGTCACAAATCAGGTCATAATCGATACCAAAACTTTGGGATCGTCCCCTGCATATTTTCAGCCCATAATGCTCTGAAACTAGAGCTCAACCACAAGAAGTTTGCAAGGATTTCAAACACGTGCAGGTTAAGGACCATCCTGCTAAAAGGTGAAAGGGTCAACCAGGACATCAGAGAAGAATTAAGAAAATTCACGGAAACCAATGAGAACGAAGATACAACCAACCGTTCAGAATCTCTGGGATACAGCAAAAGCGGTCCCAAATAGGGGAAAGACATCGCAATACAAGCATCGATCCAAACACTGGAAAGAACTCAAATACGAAAACTAACCTGGCACCTAAAGGAGCTGGAGAAGGACCAGCAAATGAAACCTTCACCCAGCAGAAGACGACGGTTAATAAAAATTCGAGCAGAACTCAATGAAATAGAGAGCAGAAGAACTGAGGAAACACATCCACAAAACCAGGTGGTGGACCTCTGAAAGAACCAATAAGAGAGAGAAAAACCAGGAAGCCAGCCTTATTAAAAGAAGAGAGAAAAGACTCCAATTAACAAAAACATGAATGAGAAAGGAGAGATCACCACCACCACGTAGGAAATACAAGCGATCTGAAAAACTCATCCTGAGCAGCTATACGCCAATAAATTGGGCAATCGAGAAGAAACGAACGCATTTCCGGAAAACCACAAACTACCAAAAACGGAACAGGAAGACACAGAAAACCCCAACAGGTCAATATCCAGGGAGGAAATTAAAGCAGTCATCATCAAAGACCTCCCAGGACACAAAAGTCTAGGGCCGGGTGGCTTCCTGAAACACTGTGGAACACGTCGGAAAGAAACTGAGGAAGACACAAAGAGATGGAAAAGGGTTCCACGCTCCTGGGTTGGAAGAATTGATATTGGGGAAAATGTCAACGTGACCCAGGGCAATATACACAACTAATGCAATCCCTGTCAGAAATAGCACGGACTCTCTTCAGAGAGCTGGAGCAAGTCCTCTGAAGGCTGGTGTGGAATGCGAAAAGACCCCGAACGGCCACGGGAAGAGTCGCCAAGAAAACCACTGCGGGGGCAGCACAATGCCGGATTTCACGTTGTGCCACGAAGCTGTGACGGGCAAGACAGTGGGATACTGGCACAAAAACAGACACGCCGATCAATGGAACAGAAGAGAGCATCCAGAGGTGGACCCTCAACTCTATGGGCAACTAATATTCAGCCAGGCAGGAAAGACCATGCACGGGGAAAAAGAAAAGACAGTCTCTTCAATAAATGCTGCTGGGAACACTGGACAGCCACACGCAGAAGAATGAAACTGGACCATTCCTCTCACACCATACACAAGGATAAATTCAAAATGGATGAAGGATCTCAATTTTGCAAGACAAGAGTCCATCAAAATCCTAGGGCAGGACAAAGGCAACAACACCCTTCTTGAACTGGGCCACAGCAACTTCGTAGAAATGACATCAGCCACGAAGGCCAGAGAAACAAGAGCGAAGAACAGGATTGCTGGGACTTCACCACGTTGAGCAGGTTCCACACAGCAAAAGAAACACTCGACAAAACTCAAAGCCAACCCACAGAGTGGGAGAAGACATGTGCAAATGACCCTGTCAGGTAAAGGGCCAGTATCCAAGATCTCTGAAGAACTTCTGCAACTCCACAGCAAAGAGACCAACGATCCAATCCGGAAGACGGGCAAGAGACATGAATGGAAATGTCACAGAGGAAGACTAGGCATGGCCGACAAGCACGTGAGACAATGCTCCGCATCACTGGCCGTCAGGGAGATATGGGTCAAAAGCACCACGAGATCCCACCTGACACACCAGCGACTGCGGTGAACGTTAACAAGATAGGAAACAGCGAAGGTCGGCGAGGATGTGGCGAAAAGGGAACCCTCTTGCACTGCCGGTGGGAATGTGACCTGATGCAGCCACGCCTGGAAAACCGTGTGCAGGTGCCTCAGAGAGGTAACAACGGATCTGCCCTGCGATCCAGCATGGGGGTGCACTGGTGGAGATGTACCCCAAAGATACAGATGCGGGGAAACACCGGGACACGTGCACCCTGAGGTTTCGAGTTGCAATGCCCACGATAGCCACACTGCGGAAGGAGCCTCGGTGCCCATCGAAAGATGAATGGATAAGGAGGGCGAGTGGTCTCTGTACACGATGGAAGATTACTCAGCCATCAGAAACGACAAACACCCACCATTTGCTTCGATGTGGATGGAACCAGAGGGTATTATGGCTGAGTCAAAGAAAAAGAAGGCAGTCGGCGAAGGACAAACATTCTATGGTCTCGTTCTTTTGGGGAGTATGAAAAAAATAGTGAAAGGGAACAGAGGAGAAAGAAGAAAAAAATGAGTGGGAGATGGCAGAAAAGGAGACAGAACAGGAGAGACTCCTAACCCTGGGAAATGAACAAGGGGTGGAAGAAAGGGAGGAACGCGGGGGGCGGGGTTGACTGGGTGACGGGCACAGAGGGGTCACTTGATGCGATGAACACTGGGGGAGTTACACTCGATGTTGGCAACATGACCTCCAATAAGAAAGAAACCTATAAACAAACACACAAACCTCCCAAGACACAAAAGTCCAGGGCCAGATGGCTTCCCAGGGGAATTCTATCCAGTGCTTCAAGAAGAAAGACTACCTATGCTACTAAAGCTGCTCCGAAAGATAGAAAGAGATGGAATACTTCCAAGCTCGTTCTTGGAGGCCAGCATCACCTTAACTCCAAAACCCAAGACCCCAAAAGGGGACAATGCTGGACCGATGTCCCTGATTAAGGCAGACGCACACCTTCTCCACAAGATATGAGCCAACAGGATCCGACGGGACATGATTAAGAAGTTACTCACCACGACCCAGTGGGGTTAATCGCCAGGGTGCAAGGCTGCTTCAGCACTCGGAGAACACTCGATGGGCTTCATCAGATCTGCAAGAGAGAAAACAAGAACCAGATGATCCTCTCAAGAGTCGCAGAGGAAGCATTTGACAAAATACGGCATCCATGGCAGATCCAAACCCTTCAGAGTACAGGGATAGAGGGAACGTCCCTCAGCATCTTCAAATCCATCTACGAAAAGCCCGTGGCAAATTATCATCCACAATGTGGAAACACTGGGAGCCTTTCTTCGAACATCAGGAACGAGAGACAGGGATGTCCACCCTCACCACGTCTTCTCAACATACTACTAGACATCTCGGCCTCAGCAATCAAGCGACAGAAAAAATAAAAGGCATTCACATTGGCAAAGAAGTAGTCAAACTTGCCCTCTTCACCGATGGCATGCATGGTACTGTACCCGGAAAACCCAAAAGACTCCACCCCAAGATCGTAGAACTCATACAGCAAATTCGGCAGCGTGGCAGGATCCTAAATCTATGCCAAGAAATCAGTCACCTCTCTATACGCCAACGATGACTCTGAAGAAAGAGAAATTAAGGAGTCGGTTCCAGTGACAACTGCACCCAAAAGCATGAGATACCCAGGAATACACCTAACCAAAGAGGTAAAGGATCTCTACCCGAAAAACCACGGAACACATCTGAAAGAAATTGAGGAGGACACTAAGAGATGGAAAACTATCCCATGCTCCTGGATTGGAAGAATTCATATATTGGGAAAATGTCAACGTGACTGACCCAGGGCAATTTACACATTGATTGCAATCCCTATCATCAAAAATACCAAAGGCTCCCTTCAGAGAGTCGCCACAAATCATCTGAAGATTAGTGTGGAATCAGACAAGACCCCGAATGCCCAGGGCAATATTAGAAAAGAAAACCACAGCTGGCGGCATCACAACGCCGGACTTCAGGTTGTGCTACAAAGCTGTGCTCATCAAGACAGTGTGCTACTAGCAGAAAAACAGACACACGGATCAATGGGACAGAAGAGAGAAATCCAGAAGTGGACCCTCAACTCTACGGTCAGGACCATATATTCGACCAAGCAGGAGAGACCATCCACTGGAAAAAAGACAGCCTCCTCACTAAAGGCTGCTGGGAACGTTGGACAGCCACATGCAAAAGAATGAAACTGGACCATTCTCTCACACCATACACAGAGATAAAACTCAAAATGGATGAAAGATGTAAATGTGAGATGAGATTCCATCAAAACCCTAGGGGAGAACACCGGCAACGTCCTTCCCGAACTTGGCCACAGTAACTTCTTGCAAGATACACCCGTGAAGGCCAGAAAACAAAAGCAAAGATGAACTATTGGGACTTCATCGGGATGAGAAGCTTCCGCACAGCCAAAGAGACACTCAACAAAACCAACAGACAACCTCCAGAATGGGAGAAGCTACGTGCAAATGACCCGTCAGATAAAGGGCCAGCATCCACGATCTCTAAAGAACCCATTCAACTCAACAGCAGAGAAACCAACCATCCAATCCGGAAATGGGCAAAAGACACGAACCGAAATGGCACAGAGCAAGACGTCGACGTGGCCGACAAGCCCATGAGAAAATGCGCCGCATCACTGTTATTTCCATCAGGGAAACACACGTCAAAAGCACAACGAAATCCCACCTTACACCGGTGAGAATGGGGAACATTGGCCAGACAGGAAACCACAAATACTGGACAGGATGTGCAGAAAGGGGAACGATTTCAAAATTCAACAATTTCAGAGGTAGCCATATTCACCTGAAAGGGACCAAGGGGGAGGGGGGCATGCTGCCGGCCAGGCTGGGGAGCTTAGGGAGGGACCTGAGAGCGGGGAGGGGGTGGGGGGAGGAGGAACAGCCAAGGGCCTTGGGGGGCCTGGGGGGGCCCAGCAGCCCAGGCCCTCAAGCCACCGCCCCAAGGCCCTGCCCTGACATCGCAAGGTGCCTGCATCCTAACCCCTCTGAGCAGCCGCGGATGGGTTCGGCGGCACCTCCCCGAGCCCCGGTGGAGGGGCCCCACACCCTCCCTGAGCCGCTCCTGTGAGACCTGACCTGACACGTAGGAGGCCCCGCCGCCGCCCCCCTCCGAGAACAGGTGCCACCACTCCTCCCCCGCGCAGCCCTCTGCCCGGCACCCTGGCGGCCCAAAGGGTGTCCGCCGGGCTCGCCACGGGGGCGCCTCCATGCGGCCCCCAAGACTCACTGTCCCCCTCCGGTCCCTCCCAGGCACCCGCCGCGCCGCCAGCGAGGGCCAGATGCCTCTCGCACAGCCACCCCGGGGCCCGTCACGCCTCCCGGGGCCCACGCTGACCTGCGCGCCGGGGGCCGAGGCCTGCAGAGCCGCTGCCGCGAGCCCGGAGCGCGGGGAACCGCGGGGAACCGCGGGGAACCGCGGGCCTGGACTGGGGGCGCGGCCGCGCAACCTCCTGCCGTGCCCAGGTCGCCGCATCTGCGCACAGCTCCTCCTGCGGCCACGCCCCGGCCCCCTTCAGGTCACGCTCGGGCTCAGGCGCCTGGGCAAGCTCCCGCCCCGCCCCCGCCACGCCCCCCGCAGACCTGCCACACAGAGGCCCGCCCTCCGCGGAGCCTACAGGGGACCCGAGACCGCCTCTGCCTCCCCCCGCTAGTCTAGTCGGGGCGCCGGGGCCGAGGCCTTGCGCCCCGGCTCAGTCCCGAGGGACACCTGCTCACGGAGGCACGGAGCCTCTCTCTGGCTCTGTGTCTCCATCCCTGTCCCTCCGTCCCGGTCTCTGTCTCTCCCTCACTGTCTCCCTCGCTCTCCCTCCCGGTCTGGCCCTGTCTCCCTCCCAGTCTCTCTGCCTCTGCCCCCACCCCCATCTCTCTCTCTCTCCCTCGCCCTCCCAGTCTCCGTGTCCCTCCCAGTCTTTCTTCTCTTACTGCCTATCATGGCCTGTCCCTCGCTGTCTCTCTCTCCCTGTCTCTGTGCCTACCTTCTTGGCTCTCGGACTCTCACTTGTCTCCCTCCCTGTCTCATTCTCTCCATCCTGTCTCTGTCTCGCTGTCTCCTCCCTCCCTGTCTCTGACTCTCCCCTCCTGTCTCTCGGTCTCCCTCCCTGCACCTTGGTCTCTCCCCTCTGTCTCATCTCTCCCTCTCTGTCTCTTGGTCTGTCTGTCCCTCCCTGTCTCTGGATCCTTCCTTCCCTGTCCTGTGTCTCTCCCCCATCTCGATCTCTCACCCCCGTCGTCTCAGTCACTCCTCCCTGTCTCCATCTCTCTCTCCCTCCCTGTCTCTCGGTCTCCCCCTCGCTTTCTCTCCGTCTCCCTGCCCACCTCTATCTATCTCTCCCTCCCTGTCTCTGTCCATCCCTCCACTTCTGTCTCTCCTTCCCTGCCTCGGTCTCTCCATCCCTGTCTCTCGCCACCCGTCTCCATCTGTCCCTCCCTGTCTGTGTGTCTCCATCCCTGTCTCTCTCTCATCCTGTCTCTCGGCCTCTCCCTCACTGTATCTCGGTCTCCCTCCATGGCTCTGGCTCTCACTCCCTGTCTCTCTGTCTCCCCCCGCCTGTCTCTCGGTCTGTCCCTCCCGGTCTCTCGGTCTCTCCCTCCCTGTCTCTGGGTCTGTCCCTCCCTGTCTCTCGGTCTCCCTCCCTCTCTGTCTCTCCCACGGTGTCTAGATCTCACCCTCCTTCTCTCTGTGTCTCGGTCTCTCCCTCCCAGGCTCTCGGTGTCTCCCTACCTGTTTCCCTGCCTCTCCCTGCCTGTCTTTCTGTATCTCCCTCGCTGTCTCTGTCTCTCCATCCCTGTCTCTCTGACTCTCCTTCCCTGTGTCTGTGTCTGTCTCTCCCCGCTGCCCCATCTCAGTCTGTCCCCGCCCTGCCCCCCACCCCGTCTCCTCTCCCGCCCTCTCTCTGACTCTCGCTCCCTGTCTCGCCGACTCTCCCTTCCTGTGTCTCTGTCTCTCTTTGCGTCTCTGTCTCTCTGCCAGTCTCTGTGTGTCTCCCTTCGTGTCTCCCAGTCTCTCACTCCGTCTCGTTCTCTCCATCCTGTCTCTGTGCTCCCCTCTCTGTGTCTCAGTCTCCCTCCCTTTCTCTCTGACTCTTCCTCCCTGTCTCTCAGTGTATCCCTCCCGGGCTCTCGGTGTCTCTCTGTCTCTGTCTCTCCCTCCCTGTCTCTCTGACTCTCCTTCCATGTCTGGCTCTCTCCCTCCCTTCCTCATTCTTCCTCCTTGTCTCGGTCTCTCCCTCACCATCTCGCTGTCTCTCCCTCCCCATCCCTATCTCTCCCTCCCTGTCTGTGTCCCCCTCCCTGTGTCTGTCCATCCCTCCAGTTCTGTCTCTCCTTCCCTCTCCACGTTAATGAAACAAAGGATGAGAACCGTAGGATTCTCTCAATAGATGCAGAAAAAGCATTTGACCAAATAGACCATCCTTTCATGATGAAAACCTTCTGCTGGGTACGCATACTGGGAAAAAAACCTCAATTATCATAAAACCCATGTACAAACGACCCAGAGAGGGAACGTGCTCTTCATTGGGAAAAACCTGGAGCTTTTCCCTTAAGGTCAGGAACACGACAGGGTGTCCACCCTCAACACTCTCGTTCGGCAGAATAGTAGTGGTCCTCGCTTTCCCAGCGACATTCCGAAACAGAAAAAAAAGGCATCCGGATCGGCAAAGAAGTCAAACTCTCACTCTTCACAGAGGACATGACACTCTATGTGGGAAACCTCACACAATCACTAGACTAGATCGTACGTAAGGGATCTATCCAACAAGACGACCTAACTAACGATCGTGGGTATCTATGCCCTGAATGTGGGAGTTGCCACGGATATCAATCAATCGCTAAGCAAAGTTAAGACATACTTAGATAATAATACCCTTTTACTTGGAGACTCGAATGCGGCGCTTTCTGCAATTGACAAGTCTTCCAGGCACAGCATCTCCAAAGAAACAAGAGCACTAAAGGATACAGTGGACCAGGTGGATCTCACAGATATTTACAGAACTTTACATCCAAATGCAACTGAATTCACATTCTTCTCAATTGCACGTGGAACTTTGTCCAGAAGAGACCACATACTGGGTCACAAATCAGGTCATAATCGATACCAAAACTTTGGGATCGTCCCCTGCATATTTTCAGCCCATAATGCTCTGAAACTAGAGCTCAACCACAAGAAGTTTGCAAGGATTTCAAACACGTGCAGGTTAAGGACCATCCTGCTAAAAGGTGAAAGGGTCAACCAGGACATCAGAGAAGAATTAAGAAAATTCACGGAAACCAATGAGAACGAAGATACAACCAACCGTTCAGAATCTCTGGGATACAGCAAAAGCGGTCCCAAATAGGGGAAAGACATCGCAATACAAGCATCGATCCAAACACTGGAAAGAACTCAAATACGAAAACTAACCTGGCACCTAAAGGAGCTGGAGAAGGACCAGCAAATGAAACCTTCACCCAGCAGAAGACGACGGTTAATAAAAATTCGAGCAGAACTCAATGAAATAGAGAGCAGAAGAACTGAGGAAACACATCCACAAAACCAGGTGGTGGACCTCTGAAAGAACCAATAAGAGAGAGAAAAACCAGGAAGCCAGCCTTATTAAAAGAAGAGAGAAAAGACTCCAATTAACAAAAACATGAATGAGAAAGGAGAGATCACCACCACCACGTAGGAAATACAAGCGATCTGAAAAACTCATCCTGAGCAGCTATACGCCAATAAATTGGGCAATCGAGAAGAAACGAACGCATTTCCGGAAAACCACAAACTACCAAAAACGGAACAGGAAGACACAGAAAACCCCAACAGGTCAATATCCAGGGAGGAAATTAAAGCAGTCATCATCAAAGACCTCCCAGGACACAAAAGTCTAGGGCCGGGTGGCTTCCTGAAACACTGTGGAACACGTCGGAAAGAAACTGAGGAAGACACAAAGAGATGGAAAAGGGTTCCACGCTCCTGGGTTGGAAGAATTGATATTGGGGAAAATGTCAACGTGACCCAGGGCAATATACACAACTAATGCAATCCCTGTCAGAAATAGCACGGACTCTCTTCAGAGAGCTGGAGCAAGTCCTCTGAAGGCTGGTGTGGAATGCGAAAAGACCCCGAACGGCCACGGGAAGAGTCGCCAAGAAAACCACTGCGGGGGCAGCACAATGCCGGATTTCACGTTGTGCCACGAAGCTGTGACGGGCAAGACAGTGGGATACTGGCACAAAAACAGACACGCCGATCAATGGAACAGAAGAGAGCATCCAGAGGTGGACCCTCAACTCTATGGGCAACTAATATTCAGCCAGGCAGGAAAGACCATGCACGGGGAAAAAGAAAAGACAGTCTCTTCAATAAATGCTGCTGGGAACACTGGACAGCCACACGCAGAAGAATGAAACTGGACCATTCCTCTCACACCATACACAAGGATAAATTCAAAATGGATGAAGGATCTCAATTTTGCAAGACAAGAGTCCATCAAAATCCTAGGGCAGGACAAAGGCAACAACACCCTTCTTGAACTGGGCCACAGCAACTTCGTAGAAATGACATCAGCCACGAAGGCCAGAGAAACAAGAGCGAAGAACAGGATTGCTGGGACTTCACCACGTTGAGCAGGTTCCACACAGCAAAAGAAACACTCGACAAAACTCAAAGCCAACCCACAGAGTGGGAGAAGACATGTGCAAATGACCCTGTCAGGTAAAGGGCCAGTATCCAAGATCTCTGAAGAACTTCTGCAACTCCACAGCAAAGAGACCAACGATCCAATCCGGAAGACGGGCAAGAGACATGAATGGAAATGTCACAGAGGAAGACTAGGCATGGCCGACAAGCACGTGAGACAATGCTCCGCATCACTGGCCGTCAGGGAGATATGGGTCAAAAGCACCACGAGATCCCACCTGACACACCAGCGACTGCGGTGAACGTTAACAAGATAGGAAACAGCGAAGGTCGGCGAGGATGTGGCGAAAAGGGAACCCTCTTGCACTGCCGGTGGGAATGTGACCTGATGCAGCCACGCCTGGAAAACCGTGTGCAGGTGCCTCAGAGAGGTAACAACGGATCTGCCCTGCGATCCAGCATGGGGGTGCACTGGTGGAGATGTACCCCAAAGATACAGATGCGGGGAAACACCGGGACACGTGCACCCTGAGGTTTCGAGTTGCAATGCCCACGATAGCCACACTGCGGAAGGAGCCTCGGTGCCCATCGAAAGATGAATGGATAAGGAGGGCGAGTGGTCTCTGTACACGATGGAAGATTACTCAGCCATCAGAAACGACAAACACCCACCATTTGCTTCGATGTGGATGGAACCAGAGGGTATTATGGCTGAGTCAAAGAAAAAGAAGGCAGTCGGCGAAGGACAAACATTCTATGGTCTCGTTCTTTTGGGGAGTATGAAAAAAATAGTGAAAGGGAACAGAGGAGAAAGAAGAAAAAAATGAGTGGGAGATGGCAGAAAAGGAGACAGAACAGGAGAGACTCCTAACCCTGGGAAATGAACAAGGGGTGGAAGAAAGGGAGGAACGCGGGGGGCGGGGTTGACTGGGTGACGGGCACAGAGGGGTCACTTGATGCGATGAACACTGGGGGAGTTACACTCGATGTTGGCAACATGACCTCCAATAAGAAAGAAACCTATAAACAAACACACAAACCTCCCAAGACACAAAAGTCCAGGGCCAGATGGCTTCCCAGGGGAATTCTATCCAGTGCTTCAAGAAGAAAGACTACCTATGCTACTAAAGCTGCTCCGAAAGATAGAAAGAGATGGAATACTTCCAAGCTCGTTCTTGGAGGCCAGCATCACCTTAACTCCAAAACCCAAGACCCCAAAAGGGGACAATGCTGGACCGATGTCCCTGATTAAGGCGGACGCACACCTTCTCCACAAGATATGAGCCAACAGGATCCGACGGGACATGATTAAGAAGTTACTCACCACGACCCAGTGGGGTTAATCGCCAGGGTGCAAGGCTGCTTCAGCACTCGGAGAACACTCGATGGGCTTCATCAGATCTGCAAGAGAGAAAACAAGAACCAGATGATCCTCTCAAGAGTCGCAGAGGAAGCATTTGACAAAATACGGCATCCATGGCAGATCCAAACCCTTCAGAGTACAGGGATAGAGGGAACGTCCCTCAGCATCTTCAAATCCATCTACGAAAAGCCCGTGGCAAATTATCATCCACAATGTGGAAACACTGGGAGCCTTTCTTCGAACATCAGGAACGAGAGACAGGGATGTCCACCCTCACCACGTCTTCTCAACATACTACTAGACATCTCGGCCTCAGCAATCAAGCGACAGAAAAAATAAAAGGCATTCACATTGGCAAAGAAGTAGTCAAACTTGCCCTCTTCACCGATGGCATGCATGGTACTGTACCCGGAAAACCCAAAAGACTCCACCCCAAGATCGTAGAACTCATACAGCAAATTCGGCAGCGTGGCAGGATCCTAAATCTATGCCAAGAAATCAGTCACCTCTCTATACGCCAACGATGACTCTGAAGAAAGAGAAATTAAGGAGTCGGTTCCAGTGACAACTGCACCCAAAAGCATGAGATACCCAGGAATACACCTAACCAAAGAGGTAAAGGATCTCTACCCGAAAAACCACGGAACACATCTGAAAGAAATTGAGGAGGACACTAAGAGATGGAAAACTATCCCATGCTCCTGGATTGGAAGAATTCATATATTGGGAAAATGTCAACGTGACTGACCCAGGGCAATTTACACATTGATTGCAATCCCTATCATCAAAAATACCAAAGGCTCCCTTCAGAGAGTCGCCACAAATCATCTGAAGATTAGTGTGGAATCAGACAAGACCCCGAATGCCCAGGGCAATATTAGAAAAGAAAACCACAGCTGGCGGCATCACAACGCCGGACTTCAGGTTGTGCTACAAAGCTGTGCTCATCAAGACAGTGTGCTACTAGCAGAAAAACAGACACACGGATCAATGGGACAGAAGAGAGAAATCCAGAAGTGGACCCTCAACTCTACGGTCAGGACCATATATTCGACCAAGCAGGAGAGACCATCCACTGGAAAAAAGACAGCCTCCTCACTAAAGGCTGCTGGGAACGTTGGACAGCCACATGCAAAAGAATGAAACTGGACCATTCTCTCACACCATACACAGAGATAAAACTCAAAATGGATGAAAGATGTAAATGTGAGATGAGATTCCATCAAAACCCTAGGGGAGAACACCGGCAACGTCCTTCCCGAACTTGGCCACAGTAACTTCTTGCAAGATACACCCGTGAAGGCCAGAAAACAAAAGCAAAGATGAACTATTGGGACTTCATCGGGATGAGAAGCTTCCGCACAGCCAAAGAGACACTCAACAAAACCAACAGACAACCTCCAGAATGGGAGAAGCTACGTGCAAATGACCCGTCAGATAAAGGGCCAGCATCCACGATCTCTAAAGAACCCATTCAACTCAACAGCAGAGAAACCAACCATCCAATCCGGAAATGGGCAAAAGACACGAACCGAAATGGCACAGAGCAAGACGTCGACGTGGCCGACAAGCCCATGAGAAAATGCGCCGCATCACTGTTATTTCCATCAGGGAAACACACGTCAAAAGCACAACGAAATCCCACCTTACACCGGTGAGAATGGGGAACATTGGCCAGACAGGAAACCACAAATACTGGACAGGATGTGCAGAAAGGGGAACGATTTCAAAATTCAACAATTTCAGAGGTAGCCATATTCACCTGAAAGGGACCAAGGGGGAGGGGGGCATGCTGCCGGCCAGGCTGGGGAGCTTAGGGAGGGACCTGAGAGCGGGGAGGGGGTGGGGGGAGGAGGAACAGCCAAGGGCCTTGGGGGGCCTGGGGGGGCCCAGCAGCCCAGGCCCTCAAGCCACCGCCCCAAGGCCCTGCCCTGACATCGCAAGGTGCCTGCATCCTAACCCCTCTGAGCAGCCGCGGATGGGTTCGGCGGCACCTCCCCGAGCCCCGGTGGAGGGGCCCCACACCCTCCCTGAGCCGCTCCTGTGAGACCTGACCTGACACGTAGGAGGCCCCGCCGCCGCCCCCCTCCGAGAACAGGTGCCACCACTCCTCCCCCGCGCAGCCCTCTGCCCGGCACCCTGGCGGCCCAAAGGGTGTCCGCCGGGCTCGCCACGGGGGCGCCTCCATGCGGCCCCCAAGACTCACTGTCCCCCTCCGGTCCCTCCCAGGCACCCGCCGCGCCGCCAGCGAGGGCCAGATGCCTCTCGCACAGCCACCCCGGGGCCCGTCACGCCTCCCGGGGCCCACGCTGACCTGCGCGCCGGGGGCCGAGGCCTGCAGAGCCGCTGCCGCGAGCCCGGAGCGCGGGGAACCGCGGGGAACCGCGGGGAACCGCGGGCCTGGACTGGGGGCGCGGCCGCGCAACCTCCTGCCGTGCCCAGGTCGCCGCATCTGCGCACAGCTCCTCCTGCGGCCACGCCCCGGCCCCCTTCAGGTCACGCTCGGGCTCAGGCGCCTGGGCAAGCTCCCGCCCCGCCCCCGCCACGCCCCCCGCAGACCTGCCACACAGAGGCCCGCCCTCCGCGGAGCCTACAGGGGACCCGAGACCGCCTCTGCCTCCCCCCGCTAGTCTAGTCGGGGCGCCGGGGCCGAGGCCTTGCGCCCCGGCTCAGTCCCGAGGGACACCTGCTCACGGAGGCACGGAGCCTCTCTCTGGCTCTGTGTCTCCATCCCTGTCCCTCCGTCCCGGTCTCTGTCTCTCCCTCACTGTCTCCCTCGCTCTCCCTCCCGGTCTGGCCCTGTCTCCCTCCCAGTCTCTCTGCCTCTGCCCCCACCCCCATCTCTCTCTCTCTCCCTCTCCCTCCCAGTCTCTGTGTCCCTCCCAGTCTTTCTTCTCTTACTGCCTATCATGGCCTGTCCCTCGCTGTCTCTCTCTCCCTGTCTCTGTGCCTACCTTCTTGTCTCTCGGACTCTCACTTGTCTCCCTCCCTGTCTCATTCTCTCCATCCTGTCTCTGTCTCGCTGTCTCCTCCCTCCCTGTCTCTGACTCTCCCCTCCTGTCTCTCGGTCTCCCTCCCTGCACCTTGGTCTCTCCCCTCTGTCTCATCTCTCCCTCTCTGTCTCTTGGTCTGTCTGTCCCTCCCTGTCTCTGGATCCTTCCTTCCCTGTCCTGTGTCTCTCCCCCATCTCGATCTCTCACCCCCGTCGTCTCAGTCACTCCTCCCTGTCTCCATCTCTCTCTCCCTCCCTGTCTCTCGGTCTCCCCCTCGCTTTCTCTCCGTCTCCCTGCCCACCTCTATCTATCTCTCCCTCCCTGTCTCTGTCCATCCCTCCACTTCTGTCTCTCCTTCCCTGCCTCGGTCTCTCCATCCCTGTCTCTCGCCACCCGTCTCCATCTGTCCCTCCCTGTCTGTGTGTCTCCATCCCTGTCTCTCTCTCATCCTGTCTCTCGGCCTCTCCCTCACTGTATCTCGGTCTCCCTCCATGGCTCTGGCTCTCACTCCCTGTCTCTCTGTCTCCCCCCGCCTGTCTCTCGGTCTGTCCCTCCCGGTCTCTCGGTCTCTCCCTCCCTGTCTCTGGGTCTGTCCCTCCCTGTCTCTCGGTCTCCCTCCCTCTCTGTCTCTCCCACGGTGTCTAGATCTCACCCTCCTTCTCTCTGTGTCTCGGTCTCTCCCTCCCAGGCTCTCGGTGTCTCCCTACCTGTTTCCCTGCCTCTCCCTGCCTGTCTTTCTGTATCTCCCTCGCTGTCTCTGTCTCTCCATCCCTGTCTCTCTGACTCTCCTTCCCTGTGTCTGTGTCTGTCTCTCCCCGCTGCCCCATCTCAGTCTGTCCCCGCCCTGCCCCCCACCCCGTCTCCTCTCCCGCCCTCTCTCTGACTCTCGCTCCCTGTCTCGCCGACTCTCCCTTCCTGTGTCTCTGTCTCTCTTTGCGTCTCTGTCTCTCTGCCAGTCTCTGTGTGTCTCCCTTCGTGTCTCCCAGTCTCTCACTCCGTCTCGTTCTCTCCATCCTGTCTCTGTGCTCCCCTCTCTGTGTCTCAGTCTCCCTCCCTTTCTCTCTGACTCTTCCTCCCTGTCTCTCAGTGTATCCCTCCCGGGCTCTCGGTGTCTCTCTGTCTCTGTCTCTCCCTCCCTGTCTCTCTGACTCTCCTTCCATGTCTGGCTCTCTCCCTCCCTTCCTCATTCTTCCTCCTTGTCTCGGTCTCTCCCTCACCATCTCGCTGTCTCTCCCTCCCCATCCCTATCTCTCCCTCCCTGTCTGTGTCCCCCTCCCTGTGTCTGTCCATCCCTCCAGTTCTGTCTCTCCTTCCCTCTCCACGTTAATGAAACAAAGGATGAGAACCGTAGGATTCTCTCAATAGATGCAGAAAAAGCATTTGACCAAATAGACCATCCTTTCATGATGAAAACCTTCTGCTGGGTACGCATACTGGGAAAAAAACCTCAATTATCATAAAACCCATGTACAAACGACCCAGAGAGGGAACGTGCTCTTCATTGGGAAAAACCTGGAGCTTTTCCCTTAAGGTCAGGAACACGACAGGGTGTCCACCCTCAACACTCTCGTTCGGCAGAATAGTAGTGGTCCTCGCTTTTCCAGCGACATTCCGAAACAGAAAAAAAAGGCATCCGGATCGGCAAAGAAGTCAAACTCTCACTCTTCACAGAGGACATGACACTCTATGTGGGAAACCTCACACAATCACTAGACTAGATCGTACGTAAGGGATCTATCCAACAAGACGACCTAACTAACGATCGTGGGTATCTATGCCCTGAATGTGGGAGTTGCCACGGATATCAATCAATCGCTAAGCAAAGTTAAGACATACTTAGATAATAATACCCTTTTACTTGGAGACTCGAATGCGGCGCTTTCTGCAATTGACAAGTCTTCCAGGCACAGCATCTCCAAAGAAACAAGAGCACTAAAGGATACAGTGGACCAGGTGGATCTCACAGATATTTACAGAACTTTACATGCAAATGCAACTGAATTCACATTCTTCTCAATTGCACGTGGAACTTTGTCCAGAAGAGACCACATACTGGGTCACAAATCAGGTCATAATCGATACCAAAACTTTGGGATCGTCCCCTGCATATTTTCAGCCCATAATGCTCTGAAACTAGAGCTCAACCACAAGAAGTTTGCAAGGATTTCAAACACGTGCAGGTTAAGGACCATCCTGCTAAAAGGTGAAAGGGTCAACCAGGACATCAGAGAAGAATTAAGAAAATTCACGGAAACCAATGAGAACGAAGATACAACCAACCGTTCAGAATCTCTGGGATACAGCAAAAGCGGTCCCAAATAGGGGAAAGACATCGCAATACAAGCATCGATCCAAACACTGGAAAGAACTCAAATACGAAAACTAACCTGGCACCTAAAGGAGCTGGAGAAGGACCAGCAAATGAAACCTTCACCCAGCAGAAGACGACGGTTAATAAAAATTCGAGCAGAACTCAATGAAATAGAGAGCAGAAGAACTGAGGAAACACATCCACAAAACCAGGTGGTGGACCTCTGAAAGAACCAATAAGAGAGAGAAAAACCAGGAAGCCAGCCTTATTAAAAGAAGAGAGAAAAGACTCCAATTAACAAAAACATGAATGAGAAAGGAGAGATCACCACCACCACGTAGGAAATACAAGCGATCTGAAAAACTCATCCTGAGCAGCTATACGCCAATAAATTGGGCAATCGAGAAGAAACGAACGCATTTCCGGAAAACCACAAACTACCAAAAACGGAACAGGAAGACACAGAAAACCCCAACAGGTCAATATCCAGGGAGGAAATTAAAGCAGTCATCATCAAAGACCTCCCAGGACACAAAAGTCTAGGGCCGGGTGGCTTCCTGAAACACTGTGGAACACGTCGGAAAGAAACTGAGGAAGACACAAAGAGATGGAAAAGGGTTCCACGCTCCTGGGTTGGAAGAATTGATATTGGGGAAAATGTCAACGTGACCCAGGGCAATATACACAACTAATGCAATCCCTGTCAGAAATAGCACGGACTCTCTTCAGAGAGCTGGAGCAAGTCCTCTGAAGGCTGGTGTGGAATGCGAAAAGACCCCGAACGGCCACGGGAAGAGTCGCCAAGAAAACCACTGCGGGGGCAGCACAATGCCGGATTTCACGTTGTGCCACGAAGCTGTGACGGGCAAGACAGTGGGATACTGGCACAAAAACAGACACGCCGATCAATGGAACAGAAGAGAGCATCCAGAGGTGGACCCTCAACTCTATGGACAACTAATATTCAGCCAGGCAGGAAAGACCATGCACGGGGAAAAAGAAAAGACAGTCTCTTCAATAAATGCTGCTGGGAACACTGGACAGCCACACGCAGAAGAATGAAACTGGACCATTCCTCTCACACCATACACAAGGATAAATTCAAAATGGATGAAGGATCTCAATTTTGCAAGACAAGAGTCCATCAAAATCCTAGGGCAGGACAAAGGCAACAACACCCTTCTTGAACTGGGCCACAGCAACTTCGTAGAAATGACATCAGCCACGAAGGCCAGAGAAACAAGAGCGAAGAACAGGATTGCTGGGACTTCACCACGTTGAGCAGGTTCCACACAGCAAAAGAAACACTCGACAAAACTCAAAGCCAACCCACAGAGTGGGAGAAGACATGTGCAAATGACCCTGTCAGGTAAAGGGCCAGTATCCAAGATCTCTGAAGAACTTCTGCAACTCCACAGCAAAGAGACCAACGATCCAATCCGGAAGACGGGCAAGAGACATGAATGGAAATGTCACAGAGGAAGACTAGGCATGGCCGACAAGCACGTGAGACAATGCTCCGCATCACTGGCCGTCAGGGAGATATGGGTCAAAAGCACCACGAGATCCCACCTGACACACCAGCGACTGCGGTGAACGTTAACAAGATAGGAAACAGCGAAGGTCGGCGAGGATGTGGCGAAAAGGGAACCCTCTTGCACTGCCGGTGGGAATGTGACCTGATGCAGCCACGCCTGGAAAACCGTGTGCAGGTGCCTCAGAGAGGTAACAACGGATCTGCCCTGCGATCCAGCATGGGGGTGCACTGGTGGAGATGTACCCCAAAGATACAGATGCGGGGAAACACCGGGACACGTGCACCCTGAGGTTTCGAGTTGCAATGCCCACGATAGCCACACTGCGGAAGGAGCCTCGGTGCCCATCGAAAGATGAATGGATAAGGAGGGCGAGTGGTCTCTGTACACGATGGAAGATTACTCAGCCATCAGAAACGACAAACACCCACCATTTGCTTCGATGTGGATGGAACCAGAGGGTATTATGGCTGAGTCAAAGAAAAAGAAGGCAGTCGGCGAAGGACAAACATTCTATGGTCTCGTTCTTTTGGGGAGTATGAAAAAAATAGTGAAAGGGAACAGAGGAGAAAGAAGAAAAAAATGAGTGGGAGATGGCAGAAAAGGAGACAGAACAGGAGAGACTCCTAACCCTGGGAAATGAACAAGGGGTGGAAGAAAGGGAGGAACGCGGGGGGCGGGGTTGACTGGGTGACGGGCACAGAGGGGGGCACTTGATGCGATGAACACTGGGAGAGTTACACTCGATGTTGGCAACATGACCTCCAATAAGAAAGAAACCTATAAACAAACACACAAACCTCCAAGACACAAAAGTCCAGGGCCAGATGGCTTCCCAGGGGAATTCTATCCAGCGCTTCAAGAAGAAAGACTACCTATGCTACTAAAGCTGCTCCGAAAGATAGAAAGAGATGGAATACTTCCAAGCTCGTTCTTGGAGGCCAGCATCACCTTAACTCCAAAACCCAAGACCCCAAAAGGGGACAATGCTGGACCGATGTCCCTGATTAAGGCGGACGCACACCTTCTCCACAAGATATGAGCCAACAGGATCCGACGGGACATGATTAAGAAGTTACTCACCACGACCCAGTGGGGTTAATCGCCAGGGTGCAAGGCTGCTTCAGCACTCGGAGAACACTCGATGGGCTTCATCAGATCTGCAAGAGAGAAAACAAGAACCAGATGATCCTCTCAAGAGACGCAGAGGAAGCATTTGACAAAATACGGCATCCATGGCAGATCCAAACCCTTCAGAGTACAGGGATAGAGGGAACGTCCCTCAGCATCTTCAAATCCATCTACGAAAAGCCAGTGGCAAATTATCATCCACAATGTGGAAACACTGGGAGCCTTTCTTCGAACATCAGGAACGAGAGACAGGGATGTCCACCCTCACCACGTCTTCTCAACATACTACTAGACATCTCGGCCTCAGCAATCAAGCGACAGAAAAAATAAAAGGCATTCACATTGGCAAAGAAGTAGTCAAACTTGCCCTCTTCACCGATGGCATGCATGGTACTGTACCCGGAAAACCCAAAAGACTCCACCCCAAGATCGTAGAACTCATACAGCAAATTCGGCAGCGTGGCAGGATCCTAAATCTATGCCAAGAAATCAGTCACCTCTCTATACGCCAACGATGACTCTGAAGAAAGAGAAATTAAGGAGTCGGTTCCAGTGACAACTGCACCCAAAAGCATGAGATACCCAGGAATACACCTAACCAAAGAGGTAAAGGATCTCTACCCGAAAAACCACGGAACACATCTGAAAGAAATTGAGGAGGACACTAAGAGATGGAAAACTATCCCATGCTCCTGGATTGGAAGAATTCATATATTGGGAAAATGTCAACGTGACTGACCCAGGGCAATTTACACATTGATTGCAATCCCTATCATCAAAAATACCAAAGGCTCCCTTCAGAGAGTCGCCACAAATCATCTGAAGATTAGTGTGGAATCAGACAAGACCCCGAATGCCCAGGGCAATATTAGAAAAGAAAACCACAGCTGGCGGCATCACAACGCCGGACTTCAGGTTGTGCTACAAAGCTGTGCTCATCAAGACAGTGTGCTACTAGCAGAAAAACAGACACACGGATCAATGGGACAGAAGAGAGAAATCCAGAAGTGGACCCTCAACTCTACGGTCAGGACCATATATTCGACCAAGCAGGAGAGACCATCCACTGGAAAAAAGACAGCCTCCTCACTAAAGGCTGCTGGGAACGTTGGACAGCCACATGCAAAAGAATGAAACTGGACCATTCTCTCACACCATACACAGAGATAAAACTCAAAATGGATGAAAGATGTAAATGTGAGATGAGATTCCATCAAAACCCTAGGGGAGAACACAGGCAACGTCCTTCCCGAACTTGGCCACAGTAACTTCTTGCAAGATACACCCGTGAAGGCCAGAAAACAAAAGCAAAGATGAACTATTGGGACTTCATCGGGATGAGAAGCTTCCGCACAGCCAAAGAGACACTCAACAAAACCAACAGACAACCTCCAGAATGGGAGAAGCTACGTGCAAATGACCCGTCAGATAAAGGGCCAGCATCCACGATCTCTAAAGAACCCATTCAACTCAACAGCAGAGAAACCAACCATCCAATCCGGAAATGGGCAAAAGACACGAACCGAAATGGCACAGAGCAAGACGTCGACGTGGCCGACAAGCCCATGAGAAAATGCGCCGCATCACTGTTATTTCCATCAGGGAAACACACGTCAAAAGCACAACGAAATCCCACCTTACACCGGTGAGAATGGGGAACATTGGCCAGACAGGAAACCACAAATACTGGACAGGATGTGCAGAAAGGGGAACGATTTCAAAATTCAACAATTTCAGAGGTAGCCATATTCACCTGAAAGGGACCAAGGGGGAGGGGGGCATGCTGCCGGCCAGGCTGGGGAGCTTAGGGAGGGACCTGAGAGCGGGGAGGGGGTGGGGGGAGGAGGAACAGCCAAGGGCCTTGGGGGGCCTGGGGGGGCCCAGCAGCCCAGGCCCTCAAGCCACCGCCCCAAGGCCCTGCCCTGACATCGCAAGGTGCCTGCATCCTAACCCCTCTGAGCAGCCGCGGATGGGTTCGGCGGCACCTCCCCGAGCCCCGGTGGAGGGGCCCCACACCCTCCCTGAGCCGCTCCTGTGAGACCTGACCTGACACGTAGGAGGCCCCGCCGCCGCCCCCCTCCGAGAACAGGTGCCACCACTCCTCCCCCGCGCAGCCCTCTGCCCGGCACCCTGGCGGCCCAAAGGGTGTCCGCCGGGCTCGCCACGGGGGCGCCTCCATGCGGCCCCCAAGACTCACTGTCCCCCTCCGGTCCCTCCCAGGCACCCGCCGCGCCGCCAGCGAGGGCCAGATGCCTCTCGCACAGCCACCCCGGGGCCCGTCACGCCTCCCGGGGCCCACGCTGACCTGCGCGCCGGGGGCCGAGGCCTGCAGAGCCGCTGCCGCGAGCCCGGAGCGCGGGGAACCGCGGGGAACCGCGGGCCTGGACTGGGGGCGCGGCCGCGCAACCTCCTGCCGTGCCCAGGTCGCCGCATCTGCGCACAGCTCCTCCTGCGGCCACGCCCCGGCCCCCTTCAGGTCACGCTCGGGCTCAGGCGCCTGGGCAAGCTCCCGCCCCGCCCCCGCCACGCCCCCCGCAGACCTGCCACACAGAGGCCCGCCCTCCGCGGAGCCTACAGGGGACCCGAGCCCGCCTCTGCCTCCCCCCGCTAGTCTAGTCGGGGCGCCGGGGCCGAGGCTAAGAATGCATTTAACCAAGGAGGTAAAAAACCTATACTCTGAAAACAATAAAACACTGATGAATGAAACTGAAAACAAAACAAATGGAATGATAGGCCCTGCTTATGGATCAGAGGAATTAATATTTTCAAAATGTCCTTACTACCCAAAGCAATCTACAGATGTAACACAATCCAAATCAAAATACAAATAGTACTCTTCACAGAAGGCAAACAAATAATGCTAAAATTTATATGGGATCACAGAACATCCCAAATAGCCAATGTAATTTTTTTTCCTGGTTTGGAAGATCCATTTTTAATTTTATATTTAAATTAAATTAATTGGAAGAGGCAAGATGGCAAAAGGGGAGGGATCTTCCTTTCATCTCGTCCCCTTATTTAGCTAGATAACTCTCAAATCATCCTGAAAACTATGTATTCAACCTGAGATGTAAGGAAAGAATGGCTGGAACAATACAAATAGAAAAGTGAGGGGATCCCTGGGTGGCTCAGTGGTTTGGCGCCTGCCTTTGGCCCAGGGCGCGATCCTGGAGTCCCGGGATCGAGTCCCACATTGGGCTCCTGTCATGGAGCTTGCTTCTCCCTCTCACTATGTCTCTGCCTCTCTCTCTCTCTCTCTCTCTCTCTCTCTCTCTCATAAGTAAATAAATAAATCTTAAAAAAACAAATAAAAAAGTGACCATTTTTTGCAAGGTAGGAGTGTGGAGAAGAGAAACGGAGGGGCCATACTGGAAGATAAATAGTGTGGGGGTGTGGAGGAGCCTATGTAAGCTGGTACTGGAAAGTGATGTGACCCTGGAGCTCAAAATTGTGACCTTTAGAAATATGCTCCTGTGAGAGACTTCCCTGCCTGAAAGATACTCAGTGGTGAAGTGGGGGCAGAATTAAAGGTGGGACAGTGGGGTATCAATATCCCTGGAAGTGCAGAAAGAACAGGAGTGTCTCAGCTGGCAGGAATTACAAGCATTGCTGCAGGGAAACAGCTTTAAATGACTGAACCAGGGAGGGGACCCTCAGCTTGTTTTGCCCTAAACAAGGAACCAAGGCTGGCTTGGGTGACTGCTCTGGGTGTTGGGCCCCTGAAAAGGATGGGAACGCAGCAACCCTCCGTCTTCTTTCAGGAAAGGCAGAGCGGGTGCACACTCAACCAGATGAACACTCTGTGAACACTCCTGCAATGGACAGAAACAGGATGACCCTCTCCTTCCTCTAGGAGGGGGCGTGCAGTTGCATGCACTAGCGGGGGGAGCTCTCCCTGCCAGAGCCCTGCAAATCACACAAATCAGTGTCCCTCCATCTTCCCCCTGGAGGATGTGAGTGGGTGGGCACCATAGCAGTCTGTAGAGTTTGGCACACACCACGATCTTTCAGCTCTGGGGTTGGAGATGGGGGCCAGTCATTTTTATTTCCACCCTCTGAAGTGGTGTGGAAAGCCTTCAGGGAACAAAAGCCACACACAGCAAACAGCTTATACTGAGCCCAGCTCCCTGGAAAGGGGTGGGCAACTCTGCCCAGGCACAGACACCTGAGAACCAGCACAGCACACCTCCCAGACCCCAGAATACTGGCTGAAAGAACACGGGAACAGCAAGTTTACTGACCAACCAGGACTGGAAAACTCCAGTGGGAGGGTAAAATAATATACAGAAAGAACTCAAGGTTTTCTCTTATGATTTGTTGGTCTTTCAGTTCAAAATTTTACTTTTTTTCTTTTTTCCCATTTCAACTAGTTTTTTTAATCCACTTTTTCTTTTTAAATCTTTTTTTAAACTTTCATATTTTACAATTACATGTTACAGATATGTTTTTCATTTTTGGCTTCCTTTGACTCTATTCAATTTCGTTTTTATAAAATATATGTAATATATATAATAAATATATATTTATAAAATATATATATATATATTTGTTTGTTTTCTTTATAACTTTAGAATTTAGTATCTTCTAACATATAGACCAAAATACACAGGACCAAGTGGATCACCCTGTTTTTTCCACTGTGAGGTTATATTCTCTCCTCCCCTTTTTTCTTTTCTTTTCTTTTTTTTTTTTTTTTTGTGTGTGTGTGTGTGTGTGTGTGTGTGTTTCTTTGTCTTTTTTCTTTTTCTTTCCTGGTTCCTAACCTCTTCAGATTCTTCTAGTGTGTATTTTGCTTGGGTCATTGTTGAAAATTTTAGTTCTGTTGACTCATACAGCCATTTTTCCCTGGACAAAATGACTAGAAGGAGGAATTCACAACAAAAGTAAGAACAAGAGGGAATATTCTCTGCCACAGATCTAATGGATATGAATTTAAGTAAAATATCAGATGGAATTCAGGATAACAATTATAAAGTGATTAGCTGGACTTCAAAAAAAGCATAAAAGACTCTAGAGATTCTCTTACTGCAGAAATGAGATCTAATAAGGCCAAATTTTAAAATACTCTGAGATGCAGTCTAAACTGGTTGCTCTAACAGCTAGGGTAAATAAGGCAGAAGAGAGAAAAAGTGACATAGAAGACAAGTTGATGGAAGAAAGTTAGCTGAAGAAAAGAGAGAAAAACAACTAATAGCCCATGAGGAGAGGCTCCTCATGGGCATAAATAATGCTATTTAAAAAAACAAAGATCTGAATTATTGGAATTCCTGACACACAGCGCGTGGGAATGAGGGGGAGGCAGGGGATATATTTGAGACAATCATAACTGAGAACTTTCCTAATCTGGGGAAGGAAACAGGCATTCATATCCAAAAGGTAGAGAGGACCCCTCCTAAAATCAATAAAAATAGATCAACACCCTGACATAGAATAATGAAGCTTGAGAATTTCAGAGATAAAGGGAAAATCCTGAAAGCAGGTCCAGAAAGAGATTCCTAACATACAGAGGGAGAAATATCAGATTGACAACAGACTTCTCCACAGAGACCTGGCAGTCCAGAACGGGCTGGCATGATATATTCAGTATACCAAATGAGAAAAACATGCAGCCAAGAATACTGAATCCAGCAAGGTTGTCATTCAGAATGGAAGGAGAGATGAAGAGCTTCCAAGACAGACAGAAACTGAAAGAATATGTGACCACAAAGCCAGCCCTGAAAGTAATATTAAGGGGGATTCTGTAAGCAAAGAGAGACCAAGAGTAACACAGACCAGAAAGAAACGGAGATAATCTGCAGAAACAGGGATTGTACAGGTAATACAATGGCACTAAATTCATATCTTTCAATAGTTACTCTAAACATGAATGGGCTACATGCTCCAGTTAAAAGATACAGGGTATCCAGATTAGATTTAAAAAAAAAAAGCAAGACCATCCATAAGCTCTTTAAGAGAGACTCATTTTAGACCTAAATGTATCTGTAGACTGAAAATGAGGGGGTGAAGAACCATGTATCATGCAAATGGATATCAAAAGAAAGCTGGGATATCAATCGTCGTATCAGATAAATTAGATTTTATTTATTTATTTTTAAGATTTATTTATTTATTTATTTATTTATTTATTTATTTACTCACTCAGAGAGAGAGAGAGAGAGAGGCAGAGACACAGGCAGAGGGAGAAGCAGGCTCCACGCAGGAAGCCTGACATGGGACTCGATCCCAGGTCTCCAGGATCACACCCCAGGCTGCAGGCAGCGCTAAACCACTGCACCGCCGGGGCTCCCAATAAATTAGGTTTTAAACCAAAGACTGTACGAAGAGATATAAAGGGGCGCTATATCATACTTAAAAGGTCTATACAACAAGAAGATCTAACAATTGTAAATATTTATGCTCCTAATTGGGAGCAGCCAATTATATTAACCAATTAATAACCAAAGTAAAGAAACACATGTAAGAAACATCAATCTCCTTTTTCTTAAGTACTACAGCAAACACTAGTGATTTGGTTTTTGACACAGACAAGATACGTTTATCTCCACTACAATAAGCAGGAAGATACAAGGCTCATATACTAGCATAGGAACTAGGACCCTGAATATATGACTTCCTACCCATGTCTAGTAAATAAAGCAATAGCTACCTAACATCTTGAGGTTCTGTGGGAAAATGAGAGCTGCAGAGATTATTAATAATCTTGCATTTCTAAGAGGAAATGTAATAAGCTCATTTTTCCTTAAGAGTTCTTCATCTAAACCATCAGAGACTCCTATAAACAAGCCAAATCCTCTGATTTGTCACTGAGGAAAAATAATGTGGTTTTTTTTTTTTTGGAAAAAGAAATGTTTAAGAATTTTGCTACTCAAGCAATAGGGAAGATTATAAAGAAGAAACAAAAAGCACCTGAAACCTATAATTGTTAATATTTTGGTGACTATCCTTGCCCAAATATCCCCATTTATTCATTAATTCAGTAAATGATTTTTGAGTGCCTACTGTGTGCCATGGGACACAAAGCCTATGTCCTCAAGATGTTTATATTCTAGTCATATGCCAGGTGGTAATAGATGCTCTAAAGAAAAGTAAAGAAGGGTATTAGTATCAGAGATGTTATTTTGGGTAGGGTTGTCAGGAAAATCCTTTTTAAAGAGTGACATTTAAGCAGAAGTATGGAGGAGAGGGCAGGAAGATGGAGATGGCAAAGGGGATTGCAAAAGTACGAAAGTTGTGAGGTGACATGGCATTCGGCACATCCAAGGAATAGTGAAGACAAGTGTAGCTGGAGTGTCCTGAGGGAAGGGAGAGAATGACCTGAGATTAGAGAAGCTACAGGGGCCAGATTCTACTCTGAGTGAGATGGAAAGTACTATCATGTACTATCATGTACTCAGAGAGTACTATCCTGACAGTACTCATCAGAGAAGGATCTGATTTAGCTTTTCAAATAATCACTCAGGCTGTGTGCAGAGTGCCGCATGAAGGCAAGCATGGAAGAGGGAAATGAGAAAGAAGATTCTAAAGGGAATCCAGGGGAAGAGCTGATGTTTGGACTTGGGTGGGAGCGGTGGAAGTAGTATATACACAGACCTATACATAGACATATATGTCAATTATTATTATTTTTTTATATGTCAATTATTTTACATGAATGGGACCATGTATATGCTGAATGTGTTCTTTAAACTTTTCTTGTGTACTCCTTTTTCTTTTATTTTCCTGTTCCCTAGTCCTCCGTCCCACGCTCCACACTCCTCCCTTCCAGTAACCAATGTAAGAAGCCAGCCATTTATGCAACCTTTCACATTTCTCTCCATTTCAGAAATCATCCATGGAGGACTGTTGTTTAATGTCTTGCTTTATGAAAACTGAACTATATTATCTTATTTTACTGTGTGAATTGCTAATACCTTTGCTTACTTTTCTATTTGGTTAGTTGTCTTTTTCTTACTTGGTAGGCACATTATAAGTATTGATTCTTTTTTGTGTTTTGTTTTCCTTTATCATATGAATTCCATAACCCTGACCTCCAAGCTCCTATGTGATCACCTCCTCCCTAGAATGACCTAGAACCCTAGATGGTAGAAGCTTCCTGGGGCTACTGATCTCTGGTTATTCTAACGCTCCCTTCTTTGTCTTCTCATCATTCCCATCACTGAGTAAACCAATTCCCTACTTTAAATTTCCTATATTTTCTTGGTTGAGCCCCGATACTCTTCAATAGTATTTATCCTGTGCCTCGATCAGAGGAAAAGCTAAAATATTTTTTTAAGCAATGATTATCATGGACGGCCTCCCACACTTCAGCAAATTAGTGGGAACTGTTCATTCTTACTTATTCAACACCCCATGCATCATAATCAACCAAACAGTGTTGACTGAGTATCACTCAATCACCACCTCGAAAAATACAGTGTCAAGTTTCCCCATCACCACAATGCTGGTACCATCTTCTTAGGGGCCAAAAGGCAGACCACCCCAGGATGGATAGCTACTTTGAGTTAAAATGCAATCAAAATGTAGAAGATTCAGGAAAAGTTCATCTCCCCCACAACTGACTAAAAATACTTTAGATAGACACCCTGCTCCAGGAAGAGAGCTATCATCAGAGCTAACTACAGTACACTACAAACTAGATACCATAGACAGGAAAGAACATAGCAGGGCCTGTTTGATCAAAGTCCTTTCTGTCCCACTGTTTCTGAGTGATAAACAACAGTTTACCAAACATCAATCCTCTTATGTCTTCCTGAGAATTGCATTCCTTCCCTTTGAAGTACCAGATCCCTATCTCTTTTTTCTTAGTTCAGAATGACTTATATATACCTCCCTTGGTTTGACTATCTTTGGTATTTCCGACTGTGTGGATTCTCCATATGTAGGAAATTAAATTTTATTTTCTTCTATTAATCTGTCTCATGTCAAGTTGATTTTAACCCACCTAGAATAACCTACTAGGGAACAGAAAATTCTTGCTCCATAACACCTCATTAATAGATTCTGAGGATTCCAGATTTAGTTCAAAATTTCTCTGTCCTCCTTCATTGCCATTCAGAAACATTTTTTCACCTAGGACTCTACTGAACATATTGGTTATTAAGGTTTTTTTTTTCTCCTTTGACCTTCATGGTTTCTACCACCCAAACTCAACTGTCAACATTTATTAAGTGACTGAGCAAGTATCTAGTGAGAGTCCAATATCTGCCAAGTACTATGCAAAACACAAGCCAGGTCCACCAAGAGATAGTACTTCAGGGATCTCAGCAATTTGGCAATTATAATGCAATGTGATAAAGGATATTTTGAGATGACTGATGTCTCAGTCATAAAGCAAAAACGGCAGAATTTTGAGATGACTCCCTAGATCCCCTACCCTTGGTCTACACACACAGTATGATCCCTTCCCGCTTAAGTATGGGCAGAATTTGTGAATATGATGGGAAAGTCACTTCCATGATGATTTAATGTTACATAAGCTCCTATTTTAGCAGATTCCCTGCTGGCCCTGAAGTGCCACAACACCGTGTTGTAGAGGGCCACATGGTAAGGACTTGAGTTGAGAGTAGGTCCCAACCTACAGCTATGAAAGAAATAGGAACTTCAGTTCTACAGCTGCAAGGAAACAAATTCTTCCAACAAGCTAAGGAAGCCTGGAAGCCTAATTTTCCCTGGTCAAGTCTCCAGATGAAGACACAGCTGGCCAACATCCTGATCTTAGCCTTAGTTCCTGAGCAGAGTGTCCAGGATACCTAAGGCACAAAAACTGTGAGAAAAGAAATTTTGTTGTTTTAAGCTGCTACATTTGTGGTGATTTGTTACAAAGCACTACATAAAGAAAACAAACTTCACAGGGGTAAGAGGAGGATATTAGTAGTACACACAGGAAAAGACCTAACCAGTCTATGGTCAGGGATGGCTTTTTCAGAAAGACCTAACACTGAGACCTGAAGACTTTGGGAGTTAGTTTAAGCAAACAGGAGGGGAATGGGGAGGGGATGGATAGAGAGGTATTCCAGATAGAGAATCCAGGAAGTGTGGTGGGGTAGAGGGAGGGGGAGAAAGAGGGAAAGAGGGAGAAAGAGAAACACAGACCATAAACTCTTCTTTGAACCTCTGGTAGTTTGCTAATTACCTTGAATCTAAACCATACTTAAACCACATTCTTTAGGACTCTTCACACTAGGTTTTTACCCTGCCCAACCACTCCCATCCCATTCTATGCTTTAGCCCAAAACCTTCATTGGTGCTAGGAAAGATCTGTGCATTTATTTTGCAACTCCTATCCCAGAAATTGCCATATTAAATATCCTAGGTGCAGAAAACAGCTTCTTTGACTCAACAACAGGTCTGCCTCATGTGTTTCACATAACAAGTGCTTTATCATCTCCAGGATGCTATCATATAGTACTTCCTTAGTCTCTACCCAAGACCCCATGCCTCACTCCCAACAACAGTGCACTTTGTAATACCCGTGTGCACCTCTGTTCACAGTATCCCTGGCTACATAGTCTCTTCTTCGACTTTTCCAAGGTTAGGGCCATGTCCGGTTGATGCTTTGTCTTGTTTTCGCGTGTTATCATATCGTTAACTGCTGCCTGGCTGCTTTACTTTCTTGTGAGAAAGCCTTAATGACATCTGAGCTATTCAAAGAAGAATGAAAGCTCTCACCCAGAGCCCCCAGACCACTCTTCAGATCTTCCTTTTTCATGGGGTATTTTTATGGTTTGGAGATATGGACAATGGGCTAGGAATTCATTTGTTTTGTTATCAGTCAAGTGTAAGTATAGCTAAGTTTTCCTGAGTGTGTATGACATGCCCAGCATTGTGTAAAATATTTTCCATGGATTACCTTGTCCCGTGCTCACAGCAGACCTACAGATATGTGTAGTAATATTTTCCTCACTATAGAGACAGGGTAACTAAAGCCTGGTAGGTAGCAAAGCAGGGATGCCAGCTTCAGCACACTGTTTGTCTAGAGCCCAGGGGTTCAACCACTATTCCATGATGTTTCTTCAGTCTCAACCTGATCATTACCCCCTCCCAGAGGTCGGCCATGATCACAGAGGCAACCAAATAATGTTGGGACTAGGAAGCTGTCCCCTCCCCAGAGGGTTATATATTCTGCAACAGAGCTGGGACCTGAATTGAGACTGCTTGGATTTTTCCACAGTTCTGCCATTGATCAACTTTGTGATCTTAATCCCTTAGCCTCAGTTACTTCATCTGTAAAATGGAGTCCATAATAACCATCTCACAGGGTAGCCATAAGAATTCAATAAGATGATGCACATAAAGTGTTTATTCCCAGAACTGGCAGTTTGTAAGCACTCAGGAAAAATGTGATTACTATTATTCTGGTCCTCAAGGGAAGTAAAGCAGATACAAATACTTCACTTAATGCACTTCCTACTGGTTGAAAAAGCAAAATCCCTCGAATCAGGCATTTCTTTCTTTTTTTAATTTATTTATTCATGAGAGACAGAGAGGAAGACAGAGGCAGAAGCAGGCTCCATGCAGGAAGCCTGACGCAGGACTCAATCCCAGGTCTCCAGGATCACACCCTGGGCTGAAGGTAGATGCTCAACCGCTGAGCCACCCAGGGATCCCCCTAAGCACATATGGTGAAAATTGAAATGTTCCTTTGAAACACTATCTTAACATTATTTAAATTATTAATAATAGCCAGAGGGAAGGCAGACTATAAATGAGTATCATTATGTTTCTGATTTTGAATGGTGAACATTAAATTACATTGTTGTAAACTGAAATATTTCAGTTGATTCCCAAATTCCCAATAACTCTTCAATAGGGTAAAGAGGATGGTGTTTAAGAGAGAGGCTCAAAAAGCAGCTGCAAACCCAATATATCAGAGAGGAACAGTATATTCAGGACAGGAGGTGGGACTGGCTCTTTCACTATTTTCACTGTAGCTAATGAAAGGTAAACCCCAAAATGTTCAGAGCTCTAGGACTTTTCAGATAAACACTGGAAATGGTGAGTATGATTCATGTCCAAGATTGATTTACTGAAAAATACAGATGTGGAGAGAAAATTTCAGCATTTTAATCTTTGCTAAATATGGTCTCCTTGAAATACAGTGGGGAAGGTCTCAACTGCAAGCCAAGAGATGTGGGCTCCAGTGCTGGCTCCTCCTTAACTAGCTGTGTGGTCTTGGCAAGCTGCACCATCTCACTAGGCTTAGCATCCTTATCTTTAAAAAAGAGAAGATGAGGAGCCCTGACTGCAGGACCCGACACACTCCCTCTAGCTTGAATATTCAATGGAATAAAGGACTTAGTATCTTTATTTATTTTTGGTGTTTCTTATTTTTAAAGTGGATGATCACCTTTGAAAGCATAAATCTTAAATAAAATAAAATATGGATTTGAGGCACCTTAGAAAGGCATCTTGATGGCCACTGGCTGGAAAAAAATAGATTGCAACCAGCAGCTGGGGTCAATACAAAATTAAATGACACAGCAAGAGTATTCAAATATTTTCTGAGGCATAGAAGGCATAGAAATAGACCTTTCAGAATTTTCATTTTTAAAATCATAACTATTTCAAAAGGTGCACGGTTAGTAACCATGTAAAAAATAATGTGTAGCATGTTATAAATAAAACATATCTTACATGGAAACCTCAATTATAGAAAGTAAAGGCTACTTATGAATTATTTTCAGACATTCAAGTTAAACTATAATTGATAACAGCCCAAATTTCCAATTAACTTATGTTTCAAAATAGTATACCATTTTTAAAATAGGCTTCAATATAGTCATACTTCTGTAATTCCTCTGGATATTCTTGCTTCAGAGAGCTGTGCAAATCCAGAGAAACAGACTAACCCTTCATACCCCAGTTTCACACATGAAATGGGAATATTAACAGCAATGCCGTACACAGTCCCTCAAACCTTCAGAGAAGAGTAATATGTTCCACTAAGCTAGACTGGAAGCCGGCATTGGAAGGACTTGTCAATGGTCTAGTGGAAAGCCATTTCAAAACTGATGAAATAGCATTTCCCTTGGTAACTCATGGGAATTTTACTGGTATCCTACAAAATCTCTGACTCCTGGTTTATGAATCAAATTTTTATTTTCTGTTGCTGTTGACAGTGTTATGTCTTTTGTTTTACTTTTGTTTTGGTCTTCCTTCTCCCAGAAACTATGATTTATGAGCAGATGTGTTAGTTTGCAAGCATATCTTGAAGCTATAACTTTCTTACCACTTTCTTTCTGTCAGAAGATGATCTAATCCTTGAGTCAAACTGTATTACAAACACCTAATCTTATTCTGGTCCTGATGAAATCAAACACTTCGGAAATATGTCTCAAGTCCTTAGATCTGTCCTCTCTGCATTCCTCAAGATACATAAACTAAATTGCCAAACTTCTACCAAGAGAGTTGGTAAACAAGAGAAGAAAGGTAGTCAACAAGTGAGAGGGTAAGCAAATCAAAGAGAGTCTACACAAGGAGAACACACAGACACAAGCACATGCATATGTACACATGGATACTTACCTATGTTTTGTTTTTTTTTTTTTTACCAAATGCCACATTTAGGAAGTATCAGGAAATTATATATAGGTTATATCCATGGTACATATGGGATTACTATTCTGCAGTTACCCTCAGTAAATGGTAATTGTGTGTCTTCTAGGTGGTCTTGACAAAACTGATCTCTGAATGGAAGGAGCTGTCTTCCAACATGGGTGATCTGCTGCTTTGGAGCTTTTACTTTGATTGCTCTGAGAAGTTTAATAGTCATTTAGTCAACCCTCAAGTACTCACTGAGCAAGCTCTAACTAAATACATTGTGATTTGAGTGCTGAGATTAGTGAGATATTGCTCCAGGGAAATTGAGGTTTTGAGTGTTTCTAGGGCAACAGTTCATCTCTCCCAGCAGCAAGTCTGTTGATAATAAAGGGATGGGAATATTGAAACCCTTTTAAATTAAAGAAACACCATATTTGAAGATTAAAGTCAATGGAGAGATGCAAGCAAACATACACTAATGATAGAAAGAAATACGCTGTTTAAGTAATGACATAGTTACTCAGAACAGAAATTGAGAAAAATTCACTTGATTAAATGTTTGGGTAATTTTGGTTTGGTTTTGCCCGTTACTTTCTGAGGTTTTTCAATAGAGTTTCATTATTGATCTGCCTATAGCTACCTAGGCTAGCTCTGTTGCTAGCCCTGATAGCATCAGAGAGGAGTCTGGGGGCAGAGCTGTAAAGTATTTAAGCAAATATATAGAACAAAGGCAACTATTTCTTTGCCTTTCTTTTTTCTGTTTCGTATCATTCCACCATTCTTCTTAGAATTAATTTGCTCTCTATTATTTAATCTCCATTATTGGTAAGCCTAGAAAACAGACATTCTTCTTTAAAAGAATATTCTCAATTATAGTATTTTCTCTTTTGAAGTCTGCAAAGGCTCAGATCAGGAACCAGCAATCTCTTAGAAATGAGTGTCCTTTTTCTACTTTTTACTCATATTCCTGGTGATCAGGGGGTAGAGAAGTGGAAGACACAAGTAGCTTTGATGTCCTTAAAGGGAGGACAAAGGAAGTCTTTCCATCTTCAGGAATCCTGTTGCTTAATGCTAATATGAGTAGAGAAGATCAAATTGTTACAACTTACATAATATTTCATTAATTGATGATACTTCAGAGAGAAGCAGATATTCAAAAGGCTTTACAGAATAAAGAGGGATGCTACAGAAGGAAATCTGGGAAGAAAATTAAAGGCAACAAAATCACATAACCTATCAGCCACCAGATTAGTAATCTCCCTGGATGGGTAGTTTGTTTGTTGGTTTACTGCTTGTTTTGGTGGGAAGGGTTTAGACTATAGAGATTATGGTTTTAAGTGCCCCATATATTCAATTCAAGTAAAAAGGATAAGCTCATTTAACACTTGTCCTTGAGCCTTCAATGATAAGAAAGTTCTCAGGAAGTTTGTATCCAGGAGAAAATATAGATTCAAAGGTTTCACGGTAGGGAGAGTACTTAGTACTTTAGTATATCAGTTTACCCTACCTTCTTTTTAACAAATTTACATTGTAGGTACATCATGATCTCCTTCTAACATCCACCAAGAGGCAAACCTTTTTTTTTTTTTTTCACCAAAGTAGCTACAGATACAGAAGTGCTTTATTTTAATAGGGTAATTTGAAAAACAGTTCCCTAAAGAATCAGAGTTTAATCTTTATATACATAGAAAAAGTGAATGGAAATTTCCAAACAGTACATTGTGTGACTGGTGACCTCTGTAACATGTATATGCTTGTTTTTCTCTTTAGAACAAATGTGTTACTTTAATATCTACTCACTAATGAGACCTGTCAATGTTTCCAACTGACAAACAGCCAATGCAGAAGGATTAGGAAGAGCACGGATTAAGAATTTCCTTGGAGGCAGAAAGAAAAATTATCATGCATGGTGTGGTTAAAAGCAACCCTTCTGGAGCCTTAAGTTTTCGGGAAAGGGAGAGTCCCCAGGGCTTTACAAAATAAATTTTAAAAAATCAAAGCCCTCCACTTGCTTTACCTATCTGAGTACCTAGGCCTCTTAAAGCCAAGGAAACAGAAATATCATTTTCTAAATTTTCTCTGATCCAATCACTCTTTTTAGAACCTCATTTTTTCTTCATTGTTCTAGAGCATTGCCATTATGCTTCTCCTGTATTTGAGCAAACAAGAACATATGAGAGAGGACTAGGCAAGTTAAAAACTATAAGTCTGTCTATCTATCTATCTATCTATCTATCTATCTATCTATCTATCTATTTTTACTTAACTTCAATTTGCCAATATATAGTACATCATTAGTTTCATATGTAGTTTTTTTTTATTGGTGTTCAATTTACTAACATACAGAATAACCCCCAGTGCCCGTCACCCATTCACTCCCACCCCCGCCCTCCTCCCCTTC
This sequence comes from Canis lupus baileyi, assembly GCF_048164855.1. Lineage (NCBI taxonomy): Eukaryota > Metazoa > Chordata > Mammalia > Carnivora > Canidae > Canis > Canis lupus. The sequence continues at coordinate 23,464,686 of NC_132857.1, read as the reverse complement.
TACCACCCCTAGTTCGTTTCCCAGAGTTAGCAGTCTTTACGTTCTATCTCCCTTTCTGATATTGCCCACACATTTCTTCTCCCTTCCCTTATATTCCCTTTCAGTATTATTTATATTCCCCAAATGAATGAGAACATATAATGTTTGTCCTTCTCCGACTGACTTACTTCACTCAGCATAATACCCTCCAGTTCCATCCACGTTGAAGCAAATGGTGGGTATTTGTCATTTCTAATAGCTGAGTAATATTCCATTGTATACATAAACCACATCTTCTTTATCCATTCATCTTTCGTTGGACACCGAGGCTCCTTCCACAGTTTGGCTATCGTGGCCATTGCTGCTATAAACATCGGGGTGCAGGTGTCCCGGCGTTTCATTGCATTCATATGTAGTTTTTAATAATTCACAGTTGCATATAACCCCCAGTGCTCATATAAGCCCTTTAAAAAAAGATGACAACTCAGTAAAGATTACTGGATTATGTTCTTTAGTAAATCTATTTCTTGGCTATTCCTAAAAAGAAAAGGTCACACCCAAGGACCATGTTAGAATAAATTTATTTGAAAGCACTCCTTATCAGCTGCCAATTAAAAATATTCTCAAGCAGCAAAGAATTTAATCAACATAGACCTTCTGAGACCCAGGCCTGAGATGATGAAAGGAATGAATAAAGTTAAGAAGCTTTTACTTGTAACTTTTCATTCTGGCAGATTAAACAACTAAGTCTCTTTTCCCTAAATTATTAATAGTTCCAGGTAAGGTGGGATTAGTCAGAGGATATTTTTCATATAATTCCCAAACTCTGGCACAGGATTAGCAACATCCTTCTAATTCTTTTAATTTAAAGAATGGTGGGAAGGAGGGGGGAATAAAATCATTTAGTTATACACTGTAAACAGTCTAGCAGATAAAGAGTTTTTGTAGGGATATTTGTTTTGGTGAAATAAATTGGCACTGATGCATAGAAACTGATTTGAGGGAAAAGGGATACCAAAGAAGACACACTCCAAGAATATAAATTAAAAAGTAATATAAGGAAAAGGTTTAGTGACTGGGGCAGTAAATCATTTATTTATTCATGGCCATTTATTGATATTCTACTTCCAACAACATGCTACAAATAATACTAAAATCTTTATTTTCAGAGACACATTTATTTATCTCAAAGGCTTAAGGAACTATTCATTCCATTTAATACACTTTTCCAATATATTTGGTGTAAGATTCTAAATAGAGCAAATATAGTAGAATTTTCCCATTCTTATCCCTACTATGTTTTCATTTTTTTCTAGAGGCATTTGGAGGATCCTAAGACAAAATATTTGAGGTTCCACGTCCACATTAGAGAACTGATTTGACAAACTCTTAAGCTGTGAAGATCATTTTACAGTTTTTATAAATTCATCCTTGGCCAATATGCTGGAGCAGAGTCATTATGCATTGTAAGAACTAATTATTAAACTTTCAAGAGGTTTTCAAGCCAATTGACATCCCAGGGGTAGTCTGAAACTGGCCCCATGTAGGAGTATTTACATCATGTTAATTGTCAAATGCTATGAATCAGGACTTCTCTAACCCCATTTCCAGAGCTAATTAATAAATATTTACCAGTAAGTATAAGTACACCGTTGGTCCGAGCTATTTGTTGACTTTTTCATAATATGCCAAGGAAAATAAAGCCTATCATATAATACAACTTTGACCAAAAAACCTTCTAAAATATTTTATGTTTATTTTTTGTATTAATAATTTTAAAATTTCAGGAATTGGTACTACTAAACTTAAAAACATGGGCTAGTCAAATCACATTAGATTCGGCTTCTCTGTTTTTATTTTAAAGTTGGAAATGATGTCCTTCAAAGATATATATTCATTTTACTCAGACACAGTAAGTTAGTGAATTTCTCCATTCACTCTAGTCTCTTCCTGCTGTCCCACCTGTTCTGAGGAGTTAACTCTGCTGATACAGCAATTTGACATCCGAAGAACACATTATTTTATAAGTAACTATATAAATGAAATATGTATATTTACATAGTCATTTGACATTACTCTGCTGAAGTAAGACAAAAAAATCAGAAGGCAATGGTCAAATCAATAGAATTTAGAATAAACAATTAAAATGCAAAAAAAACCTTAGGACGAGACAGCTTCCCAGGCCCAACATTATTGGATAACTGTGCCGACCAGGAAGGACTTCCAAGACAGAGGAAGGACCAGATTGAGACCTAAAGCAACACCATGCTTTACTAAATAAGACCTGAACTCTTGGCAGTTTCTAATAGGCAACCAACACATATTTATACTGTTTGCACATCAACTTATTACAGTGTTCTCCATCTAAATTGCCATAGGAAAAATAAGGTTGTTTCATTCATTTCGGCTTCAGTTTCACATCTGGGCAAAGCACAATGCTGGTAAAGACAGCTTTTATTTTCCTGGTGAAAAATGGACCCTGGGTCTCTGCATAGGAAGTATTTAGCGCCTTTGTGGCAGTGTTCAGTTTAAGCCAGACTCCAAATGAGAGAGTCATCTGTGTTTAAACATGGAAAGGGTTCACAGTAAGGGAAGAGATCTTAAACTTTTCTCTTTTCCTGGGTGTGGCTCTTGCTTAGTATCCCCGAGGAAATGAGCTGTTAAGGGATGTGCTGCTCTGTGCATCACAGCTCTGAAAGGAGATACCTTCAAACCACCACAGTAAACCCTCCTTTGTGGATAATTTACTAGGCTGATTAGAGCACATTTCATCACTGACCAACAGAACAGAAACAACTACGAAAGTGAAGGCTCATTCCAGAAACATCTCTGACCAAAGTTTTCTCGAGCTTTAACTTCATGGTTTTATATTTAATCATTTCAGCATTTTGCTAGTTAAACAATTCTGATATGAAATGTGAATCCCAGAAAGTGCGGTTTCATTCCACATAGCAGGAAAATTAGTAACTCCTTTTTCTCTGCCACTTGTTATCGATTCGAAAAGATCTTTCCAAATCCCCACTATTTATTCTGTTCATTAAATTATCTTATTCCATGGTTTTTCCAGAAACTTTACCACAGTTCTAATATCTCTTTGTAAATGTTGTCTCATTTGAAATAACTGCATTAAACAAATATTCTAAACTCACTACCAAATTTAGGGCAGCAGATTCAGACTCGAGCCCTCCAGATCACTTGTCTACAATCCATATGACACATAAGAACAAAGTCTTCCAGGGGCACCTTGGTGGTTCAATGGCTCAGGTCATGATCCAGGGTCCCGGGATCGAGTCCCACATTGGGCTCCCCACAGGAGGAGCTTCTCCCTCTGCCTATGTCTCTGCCTCTCTGTCTCTCATGAATAAATAAATAGAATCTTAAAAAGGAAAAAGAACAGACTTCTAGTTCAGGCAGGGCAAGCCCTCCAGATCGGTGAACTGTTTGTTACCTCTTTGATTCACATCATCACCATTACTTACAGATTTTCTCTAAATTTGTATTAAAGAAATCAAGTATCTTTGTAAAACTGTATAATGTAGACATTATAACAGTACTAATTTTCTTTATTAAAACCCCACCTCAGTGACTTTAACTCTGAAAAGTTAAATGACAAATGTTTTTTCTTAGAACGTACCAGGTATCAGAGGTATTGCTGTTTTCGTGCAACAGTGATATTCATGAACTTGATCAATGTGTCATCATTTAAGAATCCATAAGAATAGCATATAAGCTGGTTGGTGTGGATCTGGCTGTGTCCACCACTTTTTCTTGTCTGGGAGGGCAACTGGGCAAATGCTGAATTCTCTCTACAGTGAACAGCAGGTGACCAGTAGGGACAGAAATGCAAGGGTTCCCTGACCATGTCCCATTGATTCTGAATAATTTGAGGCCACGTATTATAACACTAGAACTTCAGAGTGTCAAAGTATGAGGTGGTCTAGTCCAGACTGAATCCTAATCAAGTAAATCTCTGAATGCGCCAAGCAGAACCACCCCTTTCTGTCCTTTTTCCCAGGGATGGAAGAACTGGTGGTGGTCTTGGAAAGCACTCCAGCTCCAGCTTTAGCTCTAGTCCTAGACTCTAGGTCTATCCCTCTTATCTACGGAACCATTTTTAAACTGCTAGGAAACTCTGGTAGACCATATGGTAGACCATATACCTATATGAACTGCATATTTATATAATCACTCTCTGGATGTGTTTAGATTCTTTACTATGAAAAAGGCATTGCAAATCTCATATAGCCATCTGATGCCAGGTTAGTTCCCTGTTAGATTCCAGGAGTTTTATTAAGCAAAGGAAGAAGCCCTTCACAGTTGATCTTACCTTCACATGCTGGCATATAGTTCTAGGTATCGATATATCCCCACAGACCTAAACAACAGTTAAGTCTAGCAAAATATTATATGATGCACAGTCTTTCTTCATGTTGGCAGCAATAGTTTGGATACTGAGAATACAGTTGTGGGGTTTTTCCTCCTGTTGTGTTACACATTTTGTCAGCAATCTGAAAATCACTATATTAACACATTTGAACTGCTTAATCAATGCTAGTAAGTTGGCACAGTCAGCCTTTTCCCTCACTACTTATACTTAATATTCTTTTTGGGTGTGTTTTCGAACGGAACAAAGAAGGATAATTCTTCCTGTTTTTCTATTTTCCTTTTCCATCTCCCTGTCCTTTGGCTGCTATTTTACAAAACACTCTAATTTATAAAAGAATGGTCTCTTACAATGAAGTACAGGAATTTTAAACCCCTTAATTGCACTGTGTGTTTCAAATCTTAAAACTGAATTCTAAGTTAGTGCTCAACATTCTAAATCAACATTCCAGGAAAAATTTTTTAATCTTGCAATGATGCAAAGTATCAAGTTGAAAATCAACCACAAGAAGACATAACATTTCCACACAATCTAGGGTTTGGTTTTTGTGTGTGTGTGTGTGTTCAGGTGCCTACAAGAACACTAGGGAAAGAATGTAGGCCATTTTCAGGTCACTTCAGCTTTCATTGTGCAAGATACAATCAATTCAAAAGAATTATTTTTAAAAAAGAAATTCTAGCCTAGATTTTCATTTAGTGAGATATAGCATGTATATAAATATGTCAGTTTATGTCTAATTTTCCCCAAATTTATGATATTATACTTTTAATTTACGGGCTAAAAGTGGAAAAAGATTCACATTGTTTGTATTTGCTTTTGCCTGATTAATGGCAGTTATATCAGAAGGCCCTGGCCAACATTTGGGGAAAGCAGCCAAGTACACACAGACAAGCCAAAAGTCACTAAAGATGAGCAAGTCACAATGCACTGTCTGTGGTGGCACCGGATACCTGCATAAAATAATTCCTCAAAATAAGAGAAAATTCACTTAAGAGAAATGCAGCTTTTTTTTTAAATAAACTTTCCTCCGGTAATTGATATCTTTTTAGGAAATCCCATAAATATCCTGCTGGACATTCATGATTGTTTGGGCAGCTCATGAGGGCCATAAGTAACAGGGAGACACAGTTTTGGTTACCTCTGTCCCACACAAAGACAAATTGGGACCCTTAAATAATGCCTTGCTTTCAAATTAATGTAAAATGTTATTACATTAACCCAGTAATCAATTAAGCTATTTTTAAGAAATAATAGATTTTTTACAATAACCAGGCTTTAGTTGAATAAGCTGAGCTGAAGTGTGGCTATACTTCCAATAATACTTGGATGAATTTAACCATTTACAACTTAATAAAAATAGATGAGGGGGGATCCCTGGGTGGCGCAGCGGTTTGGCGCCTGCCTTTGGCCCAGGGCGCAATCCTGGAAACCCGAGATCGAATCCCACGTCAGGCTCCTGGTGCATGGAGCCTGCTTCTCCCTCTGCCTGTGTCTCTGCCTCTCTCTCTCTCTCTCTGTGTGACTATCATAAATAAATAAAATTAAAAAAAATAGATGAGGGACATCTGGGTGGCTCAGTAGTTGAGTATCTGACTTTGGATCAGGTCATGATCCTGGGGTCCTAGGATGGAGTTCCGCATCAGGTTCCCCATAGGGAGCCTGCTTCTCCCTCTGCCTATGTCTCTGCCTCTCTCTGTGGGTCTCTCATGAATAAATAGATAAAATCTTTAAAAAAATACAGATAGATGAGATTACATCAGAGCACATGGCAAAATATTTTCTTTTATGTAGTCTGTTTTAAAATATGTTAACTCAGTCTTTGGAATTTTAAAGACATTTTTATATCTTCTATAATATAATCATTTATATGTGCACTAATACAACCATCACATTGGCACATACTCACTAGACTCTTTCTAAAGTTAGGGTCATGAATTAAAATTATTGCATTTGACCACATTAGTTGAGACAGCTCTACTTTCAGCACTTGAGCCAAAGGATCAGGAATGGCCACACAACAGAGGCAATGACTTAGGTTCAACACCTCACTGACCTTGACTCACAAGTATCTCTGACTTTATCGCCCCTCCGGTTCCATTGTCTCTGTTTAATTCCAACCTTCATTAATTATAAAATGGTCCATGACAGTAACCTCCTCTCTAGCTTCTGGGCCTCCAAACTACCCTACACTGCATAGGAATGTGGCCATTTGACACCTGTCCTTACAGCTTTGGAAATTGTTCAAATGTCAATAGCCCTTAAAGTTCAAACTCTAGTAAGTCAACAATTTTCTGTTGAGCAAATCAATTGATAAACCAACCTCTTCACAATTTGTCTCCAACCTATCTCTTTGGCCTTATGTCTAACTATCCATATGCACTCCCAAATACCCTAAACTGTAGTTTTTAGCACAATGGCAAATTATAGACTATGTAATCAGGCTCCCTGGGTTCTAATCTCAATAGTACCACCTTCAAGATGTGTTAGTGGGAGACCAAATACTTAATTTTTTGAAATTTCAGTTCTCCCATCTGTACCATTGGGATCAAAAGGTTGTTATCGATTAAATGACACACACTAATACTCAATAAAGAGTAGCTAGTAATAAACACAGCAAACAAACACTTAATCCATGCCTTTACCCCAACATTTCTGGCCGATGTGTCCTCCCACCTGGCATCCTTTTCTCAATGAACTCGTATATGTCCCTCAAAGATTAGTTCAAATGGCATCTGCCTTTGAAAGCCTTCCTTTACCATTTCACTTGGGAAAAGGTAGCTTTGCCCACTGCAATACACTTACAGCATTTTGTGAATATTGTATTTACAACCTGCATCTTCATAAATCTCTATATATGTGTTCTTCCTATACTGTAAGATCTGCATGGAAAACAATAATATCTTTACATCCCCATACTCTGTTATGGGTAAACTGTACCATCCCTCACCCAAGAAAGATATAGTGAAGTCCTAATACCCAGTACCTCAAAATGTGGCCTATTTGAAAACAGAGTTGTTGCAGATGTCATTAGTTAAGATCATACTGGAGTAGAGTGGAGCCCTAATCCAAAACAAATGATATCCTTTTAAGAAGACAGCAACGTGAAGAGACAGAGTCACAAGCACCGTATGAAGCCAGAGGCAGAGATTGGAGTGATATATATCTCAAGCCAAAGAGTGCTAAGAATTGCTGGCCTTCATCAGAACCTATGAAGAGGCAAAGAATTCTGCCCCAGATCCTTCAGAAGGACTGTGGCCCTACCAATACATTGATTTCAGACTTCTAACCTCCAGAATTGCAAGACAATAAAGTCCTGTTGTTGTAAGCCACCAGTTTATGGTACTTCATTATAACGGCCCTAGGAAACCAATACATAGTCCCAGATTCAGGGGGAAAAACTAACATATTTGTGTTAAAGAAGCAAACGACTTTAAGAATTTTACTTAATCAATTGGGACTCATATAGAAAAATAGGAGTGTACACAGACGGCTAGATTTTTTTTTTGAAAAAATAATTATTTTATTTAAGTTAAAATAGGGAGACTTTGGCTTCAACCCAAGATGATCAGGGTTTCGATACAGTTTTGCACAGGCCCCAAAGACCCCACAACTGTTATTATGCCATGACAGGAAATTTGTAAAACGTTTCTGGTAGAAGGTTTCTTGTTGTTGTGTACATAAGAAGTGCTCTGTGTGCACCCTCAGCCCCAGCCAAATACTACTTCATTAAAAGACAAAACAAACATAAACAACTGAGAAGCACAGAAAGGCAGAAAGTGCCTGAGAAGAGAAGGCTCTGGGCTGAGGACACACGGATGAGGCTGTAGCATCTGTCCTGGCTGAGTTACATGTCTGTAAGGGAGGACACAGGTGCAGGAACATGAGCAAGGCTGATGGAAGAGAAAGAAACCCACGGAGGGGCCTGAACAAAGTTCGAGAGGAAGCCTCTCTTGCTCTGATCTGAAAGCAGGAGCCCCTCCCGGACTCCTAAGATATGACTTTGTCCCCATCACCTTTGAGTTCTGAACCCCACAGAGATCCAGCCACAGCCTCCCCAACCCCCCACCCAGGCCCCTGGCCTCAGGGCAAGGCACTGGGATGCACCCCTCCCCTGCCCTAAATTCTGGCTTTTAGAATCTGTAAGTATGTGATTTCCTATTTAAGTGTCATATTTAACTTCCTTCCCCACCTAAAAATTTAAGGTTATTGATTCTTTTTAAGATTTTTTTTTATTCATGGGATCCCCGGGTGGCTCAGTGGTTGAGCATCTGCCTTTGGCCCAAGGCATGATCCTGGAGGCCCAGGATAGAGTCCCACATCAGGCTCCCTGCATGGAGCCTGCTTCTCCCTCTGCCTTTGTCTCTGCCTCAAAGAGACACACACACACAGAGAAAGAGGTTACTGATTATTGATTCTTAATACTTAGAAAATGTTGACATATTCCTCCTTGCCCTGTACCTACACTGACTGCTCATAAAATGGAACCTATTATTATTCATCAAAGCAATGACATAAAAGTTTTTCAACGGGTGATTTATAAAAAAAAATGGCATACTTATTCATATTTATATGAGAGCAATAGTCCAAGGACATTGTGTCTGAGACTCCAGAAAGTTTTCTTCCAAAGCATTTTTATTAACAACATGTTAGCTCTCAGGGATCTATTAATTTATTATAATGTAGTTATACTGATAGGCATCTTACCTAAAAACATTCATTTACATGGAAATAACAGTGTAAAGACAGATAAAAGTAATCTTATATTCTAGGCCAGAATTAAGGTCTACTCTCTACATTAGTAATTGCAGCTAAGAAGGAAGGGGAAAAAATCTAGAATTTGGAAGGAAAAATGTAATTTCAGTCACTGTGGTTAGAAGGGACATTTACTGTATAATTGAAAATTCTAAAGTACACAAGGAAGGCAAAATGCCATAATTATTTGGTGCCTAAAATAACATGTTATTATAAAGTAAAGCAATTTCATTTTTGGAGCATGGAAAATCCAAAACTATGAAAACTATGCTTTCTGAGATCTCTATGAGCCTTAACTTCAAAAACATGCAGTGAAGGTACTAAATCTTTCATGAAAAAGAAAGCTCTGGACTGAGTCAAACATCCAGTATCTGACACCTACATTTAATGTTGCCTCTAAAGAGATGTCTTATCTTTTACTGTTCAGGTCCTCGAGAACCAGGCCTCACAATGAAGGAAGCCAGTAGAGTCACAGTTTTGTTCTCCAGCTTGTGGAACTCCTATGAGTGCACACATTTGATCCAGTCATCTAATAATCCAACGGTCATTCAATAATCATGAGTTATGCCTTACCCTAGGCCCCCACTGATTTGCTGTTGACAGCTTTAATTTTTTTTTCTTAAGCTCACTATTCTCATCTGTCAGCAAGGATAATGATGGTATCTGCTTCCTAGGATTTGTTGTGGTAATTAAATAAGAGATGGCTCATAGTGCTTCACATAGAGCCTGGCATATGATAATTACCCAATACAAGTTAACTGCTGTCTTTATCATCATTACTGGAATACGTTATAAAACTAGTAAGCAAGTTGAAGGTAGGACTGTGTCTATTACTTAACGGACACCCACACTTAACAGCTGAGGCCAGTGAATGCTAAAGTAAATCTTCGTGCCAATTCCAGCCCAAAGCCTACTTCCGTAAATGTTTATTGGAACACAGCCCCTCCTGCTCTTTTATATGGTGTCTATGTCTACATTACCCAGCAGATGTACATAGTTGTAAAGAAAAGGACTGGATAGGCTACAGATTCTGAACCATTTATTACTTGGCTCTTTAAAAAATAAGTGTGTTAATCCTGCACTAGAGCTTTGCCACTTACTATGTGGTCCTCAGTTCATTAAAACTACAGACACTGGGATCCCTGGGTGGCTCAGCGGTTTAGCACCTGCCTTCCGCCTAGGGGGTGAGCCTGGAGGCCTGGGATCGATTCCCGCATCAGGCTTCCTGCATGGAGCCTGCTTCTTCCTCTGCCTGTGTCTCTGCCTCTCTGTGTCTCTCATGTATAAATAAATAAAATCTTAAAAAAAAGAAATACTGACACTTAGGCTCCCTTGACCTACTGAATCAGAAACTAGACATTTTCACAAAATCTTCAAATGATTTACAAACCTATTAGGGGTTGAGAAGCAGTGGTCTAGGTCAGAGGTTAGCAAACTTTCTGTAAAGAGCTAGACAGTAAATATTTAAGCCTTTGTTTCAGGACAATTATATCTGTTCAACTCTGCCTTCCTATCTCAAAAACAGTCACAAAAAATATGTAAATAAATGGGCATGGTTCCACATCAATAAAACCATGTATGGAACCTCAAGTTTCAATTTTATAAAATTTTCATGTATCACAAAATATTCTTCTAATTTTTTTCAACCATTTAAAAATGTTGAAACCTTCCCTTCACTTGTGTACCATACAAAAAAAGGCAGCAGGACAGACCAGGTGGCTCAGTGGTTTAGTGCCGCCTTCAGCCCGGGGCATGATCCTGGAGACCCGGGATTGAGTCCCACGTCAGGCTCCCTGAATGGAGCCTGCTTCTCCCTCTGCCTGTGTCTCTGCCTCTCTCTCTATGTCTCTCATGAATGAATGAATGAATGAATGAATGAATGAATAAATAAATAAATAAATAAATAAATAAATAAATAAATAAATAATATTATTAAAAAAAATAAACCAGGCAGCAGTTAGGATCTGGCCTGTAGATCAGAGTCAGTAGTCTTAGTCTAGGCTAATGCCACATCACTGTTTAGCCAACATGTTACCCCTCCTCCCATACTCTTCCCAGGACTCTAAACACCTATGTCTATTTTCTGACACATGTGACTTTATAGAAGTTATCTTCTACTTATCTAACTCTTCCTAAAAAAACATTTCTGTTCCTCCTTTATGACTTCTAACTTCTAATATAAAGTTCCTGTCAAATGATGTGATGGTGTAACTGTTTCCTTTTCATCGGCAGAATAGAACATACCAGAGAAGATGAACTAGGAAGCTATAGGTGGATAGACAGACAGGTGGACAGATAAGATACCTGCCTCCAAAGGAATAGGAAACTGATCACAATGAAAAACTCTGCCTCTAAATTCAACCAACTATGCTGAGCATTTCTAAATATATAGTCAGGATTCGTGTCTATTTGATCCACAATATCCTTCTCCTTGACCCTTCAAGAAGGCTGAAGCTCTTGGAAAGTAACATAGGAAGTCTGCACATCTTGCCCTTCCCCTTCCAGAGGCTAGTGGATCACAAACAACTGAGAAGAAACTGCCAGAGAGGGTTCTCACTCCAGAAAAAGAAAGAGCTTTGCCCCACTCTCAGGGCTCTGGGACACACTGGTGGGAGAGAGATGGCTAGAGGAGGGGATCCACACCTGCCTTTTATTGAAGCCAGTATTCTTTGTTCCTGCTTATACTGAGATGATAAATCAGTTTCAGAAAAGAAGCTTAGTTCACAGAAACCTTTATGTTCAAAGTTTATTGAAGCTAAGCTCAATAAATGGTAGATAAGATGACTTTGTTAAGTAAACACATTAATAATTTAGGTTTAGCAATTTAAGAAACATGAAAGTACTCGAGATTCATCAGAAGCACAAACTATACGAACTATCTGCACACTCTTAGAGGAAACATAGACATATACACATACACTTAGGATATATATATATGCACTATATATATATGACATTTTTTAATCTAAACGAATGTGTTAGAATACATTCTGACTCCTGGTCTCAGCTACTATCACATCTTTTGTTGTTTAACCTTACTCAGTTTTATCTTTCTACCATCATCCAATTTTCCCTCTCCTTTCTAGGATAGTTTATTCTGTGAAAAAGACTGAGATAAAAACCTGTCTACATAGCCTGATAAACCTTTTTTTTTTCCTGATAAACCTTTTAAATGTAAATCATTCACTAATGAAGTGGTTGCCCTACTGTATTAATTAGGAAGATTTCAGCTACAAGAAACAGAAAATCCTGACCTAACTAGCTGATGTCTTAAGAAATTGATCATTTCGGGATCCCTGGGTGGTGCAGCGGTTAAGCGCCTGCCTTTGGCCCAGGGCGCAATCCTGGAGACCCGGGATCGAATCCCACGTCGGGCTCCCGGTGCATGGAGCCTGCTTCTCTCTCTGCCTCTCTCTCTCTCTCTGTGACTATCATAAATAAATAAAAATTTTAAAAAAAATTTAAAAAAAAGAAATTGATCATTTCATGTGAGAAATTCAGCAGTTAGGCAGCTACAGGGTTGCTTAATTCAGTGCCTCGACAACATCATCAAGGATCTTTCCATTTTTCTAGATTGCATTATTCAGGATATAGGCTTATCCTTATGTTAACTACCTTACACCATATGTGACAAAATGATATCCAGTAAAAATGCTGTCTTTTTGTGTCTCTTTAATTATGACAAAGTTTTTCCTTGAGCTCCCAGAATATTCCACTTCATAGCTCATTGACCAGAAATGCATCATACCTGTTTCTAAACTATGAGCAGCCAAGAACAATGAGATTACCATAATTGTGCTGAATGGGGAAAATATGCAGCCAAGAATATTTTATCTGGCAAGGCTGTCATTTAGAATAGGAAGAGAGAAAAAGAGTGTCCCAGACAAACAAAAACTAAAGGAGTTCATAGACCACTAAGCCAGCCCTGCAAGAAATATTAAGAGGAACTGAGTGGAGAAAAAAGATCAAAAGTAACAAAGACGGGCAGCCTTGGTGGTCCAGCAGTTTAGCACTGCCTGCAGCCCGGGGTGTGATCCTGGATCTCCAGGATTAAGTCCCACGTCGGCCTCCCTGCATGGAGCCTGCTTCTCCCTCTGCCTGTGTCTCTGCCTCCCTGCCTCTCTGCCTCTCTGCCTCTCTCTCTCTCTGAATAAATAAATAAATAATCTTTTTCAAAAAGCAACAGACTAGAAAGGAACATCACCAGAAACACCAACTTTACAGGTAACACAGTGGCATGAAATTCATATCTTTCAATAAGCAATCTGAATGTATATGGACTAAATTTCCAATCAAAAGACATAGGGTATCAGAATAGATTTTTTAAAAAGGCACATCTATATGCTACCTACAAGAGACTCATTTTAGACCTAAAGACACCCCCATATTGAAACTAAGGTGATGGAGCACCACTTATCATGCTAATGGATGGCAAAACAAAGCCAGAGTTGCCAAACTTATATCAAACTAGATTTTAAAACAAAGACAGTAACAAGTGTTTGAATGATACACTAGACCAGATGGACTTAACAGGTATATATACTCAGGACATTTCATCCCAAAGCAGAATACGCATTCTTTTATATACAATGGAGTATTACTCAGAATGAAATCTTGCCATTTGCAACAATGTGGATGGAGCTCGGGCATATTATGCTAAGTGAAATAAGTCAGTAAGAAAAAGACAAATGCTATATGATTTCACACTCATATGTGGAATTTAAGAAACAAAACAGATGAACATATGGGAAAGGGGGGAAAAGGGGAAAAAAGAGAGAAGGCAACAAACTATAAGAGACCTAATGACAGAGAACAAACTGAGGGCTGCTGGAGGGAGATGAGCAGGGGATGGGCTAGATGGGTGGTGAGGACACTTGTCAGGATGAGCACTGGGTGTTGTATGCAAGTGATGAATTACTGAATTCTACTCCTGAAACCAATATTACAAATGTATGTTAACTAGAACATAAATACAATTAAAAAAAGATTACCATAATTGGATTAGGAAAGCATATGGCCATATGAAAGAGATTAAATTATCTGAATGAAAATCAGCATTAGAAAGAAGTGGAGAGGGGTGCAGGAGCTATACTCAGTAGTCACACAATACTCAATACTACAATCAATAAGAGGTATCCTGTTCATCAGCCTTTGAAGGTAGCCAATTAATTTGCAGTAATTAATTTACTAACTGGGAGATTCTGACTGTGACTATACAATTTTATTACTGGAGTAATGAAGATATCTGAAGCAGCCTAAATGTAATTACAGAATAAAGGCACATACCACAATCTAAGAATAGTTATAGAATTTGGCAAAACCTGGTCCTAACACCTTTCACTAAACCAATGTTCATCAAGTACTCAAGCAGTTGGAATTTGTAACTGCCACTCAGGCCCCAGCCAACTTTCCCCACGATGTGATCAGTTCCAATTAATATAATACATTTTATATAATAATAATAATAATAATAATAATAAATAATATTTTATAAAGTGTATTTAATACACTTTGATTTGTGTATCATTCTGTATTCAAGTATGACGAATACTTGAATACAAAGTTTACTTTATTTTATTTTTTTAAATTTTTTTTATTTATTTATGATAGTCACACAGAGAGGAGAGAGGCTGAGACACAGGCAGAGGGAGAAGCAGGCTCCATGCACCGGGAGCCCGACGTGGGATTCGATCCCGGGTCTCCAGGATCACGCCCTGGGCCAAAGGCAGGCGCCAAACCGCTGCGCCACCCAGGGATCCCCAACGTTTACTTTAAAACAAGCAAAGAACAAAAAAGCAAAGTTGAATTTAAAACAATTAAAACATTCTAATGTGACCCAGAAGCTATAAATTTGTGAATGTTGGCGTGGGGTGGGGGGTGGTGTTCTCTTACAGCTTCACTTCAGGGGGCTGCAAGTGGGCAGAAACAAGGCTTGGTCATTCATAGCCGATAGATGATAGAAAACTGAAATGGAAAGAGAAGTCTGTGTATTCTGTTCCTTCTGTCCCTCCCTGTCCACCCACAGTGTCCACCTAGCGGCACAAGTACAGAAACTTGGTTTCCGTAAGCCAAGAGGAAGAGCAGAACGCTGTTTCTGAGACCCAGTGGATGGAGGAGGGGCCATGGCACACAATTCCTATTTACTTTTTCAACTATTTCTTCAAACTAAGAAAAAACCCTATTCTAAATCTAACCTATTCTAAAATTATCTTAAGTTTTGCAAAAATGAGATAGAAAGCATCTCAAACAAATTCCCTTTCATAATTTGAAACCACAAGTTAGAAACTGATGTCTGTTAATAGATATCAGTACTTCATGTGTTTCAGACACAGCTATCTTACCTTCCAGTTATGTTTTGCTCTTTCTTATACGAATGTACTAATGCAGCCAAGTAATTTAGGATGGGATCAACTCTAGTGGACTTCACAAGCAGGTTTAGTTTTGTTGGACAGCTACTTCTTTTAAGTGTTCTGTTGCTAAAAATGTGACAGAGTTACTGTTTCTCCCATGAGTGTTCTGAAGACATATTTAAACATTTCAACCTGTAAGAATCTGCTTAATTCCTCTGCAGAATATTAAAGGGAAAAGAAGTTACTCTTTGACCAGGAAAGTTTAAGGCATTTAAATATGATCAGATATTCAGAAATAAAATAGTACATTCCATGAACAAACTAGGAAATCACAACACAGATACATTCATTGTACATGAACAGCTCAGAAACTTAGTATAAAAGAAAAGAAATATTAAGTGATATTATTAAGGTAAGCTAACCAGAATAAGAAAATAACACCAATACCACATTAATTCTATTGGTTTTTCTTGCACAGAACAGAGGAAAAACAACGATAAAAATTGGACATATTAAATTTCTCCATTCTTTCCACTTAAGGGTAAAGTCTAGATTGAAAATGTCCTAATAATTTCCTTTTATGTTATTATTATTATTATTTTAATAATATTTATTATTATTTATATGGAGCCCAATGCAGAACCTGAACTCATGACCCTAAGATCATGATTTGAGCTGATACCAAGAGTCAGACACTTGATCAACTGAGCCACCCAGGTGCTCTGAGAATGTTTTGAGAATTTAATGGATAATTATTTCTCTTAAATCCAAATTTTTCCTTAATAGATTTTTAGAGAACCATATGTTCCTCAATAGTACTCAGTTTTGGCTTATGAATAAGATGAAAAACATTTGAGGGATAATGGCTTTTATGTATGGACCTGGGTGTGCATTTTTTTTTTACAAAACTTTGTTTTTTTTAATATATATACACAGTACAAGGCTGAAGCACCTTTGACTTTTCTCTCAAAATTTACGTTTGTATGAAAACACAGCCCACTGCAGTAACAATTTGGTGGGTGTGAACATATGTATACATAGAGCTCTGTACATTTTCCCCCACGGAGTAATAAAAAGGTACCTTCAGTTTGTTGATGCACTTTAGAGGAGAGCTTTTCCAGGGAAAAGCATTTGGGTGAGGCTTTAGTACTGTTGCTTTGTGTGCTCTTAGCACACACACACGTGTGTGTGTGTGTGTGTGTGTGTGTGTATATCCATCAACTGTTTATAATGGAAGTGTATCCAGAATAAGGATAAAACTACTGATTGGATTCTTAAACGATATAACTACTGCCTCAGAGTCTTAGAAAAACTGTTGCTCAGAAGCTGCCAGGATTCTAAGAAATCAACCAGGAAATCTAGAAGCAAATGTGCAGAACTTTTATTAAAAGTCCACTACCTAATCTAAGGTGATTTGAGTACATCTATAGGTGTTTATGAGATTTTATCACATATCACTATGGTTCATAAAACACATTATTTATACAAACAATAACCACAGAAGTCCAACTCTCTAAACTTTCAAGTTACCCCTCAGTAAAGCAATCAATTACTTTGATTTAGTACAATGCTCTGGGTTTTTCCTGGATGGCAAAGCCTAGATATTGGGAAAGAAGCTAAAGACACGGCCAAGATTCAGACCTTATCCTTTCTCCCTAAAAGGCATTTAAATAGTACCTACCTGTTGCAGACAGATATGTTGGTTTATGTAGATTTTCTTCTATATCAAGTGTTAGCACCTTGCAGTACAAAAGATCATTTTGGTCTTCCTAAAAAACAAGGGAAAAATTGAGCAAAGGCATTCCCCATATGTGTGCTTTACTCAGTTACTTTTGCCACTTTGGCTTTGGACTTTTTGGAGTGGAAGGTGAAATCTAGATGAAAATCAGACCCTTTTCGTACCCCATGAACTCTTAACTCCTTTTCTTTTAAGTCCAGTACAAAACCTACTTTATTTCTTAAAGTCCCTTCCAGTCCTGTGTAATCCATGATCCCATGAAGACTTCTACAGACCCTGACCACAGCAAATTCAAATTATTTGATAAGAAGACACACTTCAGATAAATGGGACTTTCGTGCTGCTCTTTGGAATGATCTCTGGGACCCGGTCTTGTTATTGTTGTTTCTTTTTTTTTTTTTTTAATTGATGTTCAATTTACTAACATACAGAATAACACCCAGTGCCCGTCACCCATTCACTCCCACCCCCCGCCCTCCTCCCCTTCTACCACGCCTAGTTCGTTTCCCAGAGTTAGCAGTCTTTACCTTATGTCTCCCTTTCTGATATTTCCCACACATTTCTTCTCCCTTCCCTTATTTTCCCTTTCACTATTATTTATATTCCCCAAATGAATGAGAACATATAATGTTTGTCCTTCTCCGACTGACTTACTTCACTCAGCATAATACCCTCCAGTTCCATCCACGTTGAAGCAAATGGTGGGTATTTGTCATTTCTAATGGCTGAGTAATATTCCATTGTATACATAAACCACATCTTCTGTATCCATTCATCTTTCGACGGACACCGAGGCTCCTTCCAGTTTGGCTATCGTGGCCATTGCTGCTATAAACATCGGGGTGCAGGTGTCCCGGCGTTTCATTGCATTTGTATCTTTGGGGTAAATCCCCAACAGTGCAATTGCTGGGTCGTAGGGCAGGTATATTTTTAACTGTTTGAGGAACCTCCACACAGTTTTCCAGAGTGGCTGCACCAGTTCACATTCCCACCAACAGTGTAAGAGGGTTCCCTTTTCTCCGCATCCTCTCCAACATTTGTTGTTTCCTGCCTTGTTAATTTTCCCCATTCTCACTGGTGTGAGGTGGTATCTCGTAGTTTTGATTTGTATTTCCCTGATGGCAAGTGATGCAGAGCATTTTCTCATATGCATGTTGGCCATGTCTATGTCTTCCTCTGTGAGATTTCTGTTCATGTCTTTTGCCCATTTCATGATTGGATTGTTTGTTTCTTTGGTGTTGAGTTTAATAAGTTCTTTATAGATCTTGGAAACTAGCCCTTTATCTGATATGTCATTTGCAAATATCTTCTCCCATTCTGTAGGTTGTCTTTGAGTTTTGTTGACTGTATCCTTTGCTGTGCAAAAGCTTCTTATCTTGATGAAGTCCCAATAGTTCATTTTTGCTTTTCTTTCTTTTGCCTTCGTGGATGTATCTTGCAAGAAGTTACTATGGCCGAGTTCAAAAAGGGTGTTGCCTGTGTTCTTCTCTAGGATTTTGATGGAATCTTGTCTCACATTTAGATCTTTCATCCATTTTGAGTTTATCTTTGTGTATGGTGAAAGAGAGTGGTCTAGTTTCATTCTTCTGCATGTGGATGTCCAATTTTCCCAGCACCATTTATTGAAGAGACTGTCTTTCTTCCAATGGATAGTCTTTCCTCCTTTATCGAATATTAGTTGCCCATAAAGTTCAGGGTCCACTTCTGGATTCTCTATTCTGTTCCACTGATCTATGTGTCTGTTTTTGTGCCAGTACCACACTGTCTTGATGACCACAGCTTTGTAGTACAACCTGAAATCTGGCATTGTGATGCCCCCAGATATGGTTTTCTTTTTTAAAATTCCCCTGGCTATTCGGGGTCTTTTCTGATTCCACACAAATCTTAAAATAATTTGTTCTAACTCTCTGAAGAAAGTCCATGGTATTTTGATAGGGATTGCATTAAACGTGTATATTGCCCTGGGTAACATTGACATTTTCACAATCTTAATTCTGCCAATCCATGAGCATGGAATATTTTTCCATCTCTTTGTGTCTTCCTCAATTTCTTTCAGAAGTGTTCTATAGTTTTGAGGGTATAGATCCTTTACATCTTTGGTGAGGTTTATTCCTAGGTATCTTATGCTTTTGGGTGCAATTGTAAATGGGATTGACTCCTTAATTTCTCTTTCTTCAGTCTCATTGTTAGTGTATAGAAATGCCACTGACTTCTGGGCATTGATTTTGTATCCTGCCACGCTACCGAATTGCTGTATGAGTTCTAGCAATCTTGGGGTGGAGACTTTTGGGTTTTCTATGTAGAGTATCATGTCATCGGCGAAGAGGGAGAGTTTGACTTCTTCTTTGCCAATTTGAATGCCTTTAATGTCTTTTTGTTGTCTGATTGCTGAGGCTAGGACTTCCAGTACTATGTTGAACAGCAGTGGTGAGAGTGGACATCCCTGTCTTGTTCCTGATCTTAGGGGAAAGGCTCCCAGTGCTTCCCCATTGAGAATGATATTTGCTGTGGGCTTTTCATAGATGGCTTTTAAGATGTCGAGGAATGTTCCCTCTATCCCTACACTCTGAAGAGTTTTGATCAGGAATGGATGCTGTATTTTGTCAAATGCTTTCTCTGCATCCAATGAGAGGATCATATGGTTCTTGGTTTTTCTCTTGCTGATATGATGAATCACATTGATTGTTTTACGGGTGTTGAACCAGCCTTGTGTCCCAGGGATAAATCCTACTTGGTCATGGTGAATAATTTTCTTAATGTACTGTTGGATCCTATTGGCCAGTATTCTGTTGAGAATTTTTGCATCCATGTTCATCAGGGATATTGGTCTGTAATTCTCCTTTTTGGCGGGGTCTTTGTCTGGCTTTGGAATTAAGGTGATGCTGGCTTCATAGAACGAATTTGGAAGTACTCCATCTCTTTCTATCTTTCCAAACAGCTTTAGGAGAATAGGTATGATTTCTTCTTTAAACGTTTGATAAAATTCTCCTGGGAAGCCATCTGGCCCTGGACTCTTGTGTCTTGGGAGGTTTTTGATGACTGCTTCAATTTCCTCCCTGGTTATTGGCCTGTTCAGGTTTTCTATTTCTTCCTGTTCCAGTTTTGGTAGTTTGTGGCTTTCCAGGAATGCGTCCATTTCTTCTAGATTGCCTAATTTATTGGCGTAGAGCTGTTCATAATATGTTTTTAAAATCGTTTGTATTTCCTTGGTGTTGGTAGTGATCTCTCCTTTCTCATTCATGATTTTATTAATTTGAGTCTTCTCTCTCTTCTTTTTAATAAGGCTGGCTAATGGTTTATCTATATTATTAATTCTTTCAAAGAACCAACTCCTGGTTCTGTTGATCTGTTCCACAGTTCTTCTGGTCTCGATTTCGTTGAGTTCTGCTCGAATCTTTATTAACTCCCTTCTTCTCTTGGGTGTAGGATCTATTTGCTGTTTTTTCTCTAGCTCCTTTATGTGTAAGGTTAGCTTTTGTATTTGAGTTCTTTCCAGTTTTTGAATGGATGCTTGTATTGCGATGTATTTCCCCCTTAGGACTGCTTTTGCTGCATCCCAAAGATTTTGAACAGTTGTATCTTCATTCTCATTAGTTTCCATGAATCTTTTTAATTCTTCCTTCATTTCCTGGTTGACCCTTTTATCTTTTAGCAGGATGGTCCTTAACCTCCATGTGTTTGAGGTCCTTCCAAACTTCTTGTTGTGATTTAGTTCTAATTTCAAGGCATTATGGTACGAGAATATGCAGGGGACAATCCCAATCTTTTGGTATCGGTTCAGACCCGATTTGTGACCCAATATGTGGTCTATTCTGGAGAAAGTTCCATGTGCGCTTGAGAAGAATGTGTATTCAGTTGAGTTTGGATGTAAAGTTCTGTAGATATCTGTGAAATCCATCTGGTCCAGTGTATCATTTAAAGCTCTCGTTTCTTTGGAGATGTTTTGCTTAGAAGACCTATCGAGTATAGAAAGAGCTAGATTGAAGTCACCAAGTATAAGTGTATTATTATCTAAGTATTTCTTCACTTTGGTTAATAATTGATTTATATATTTGGCAGCTCCCACATTCGGAGCATATATATTGAGGATTGTTAAGTCCTCTTGTTGAATAGATCCTTTAAGTATGATATAGTGTCCCTCTTCATCTCTCACTACAGTCTTTGGGGTAAATTTTAGTTTATCTGATATAAGGATGGCTACCCCTGCTTTCTTTTGAGGACCATTCGAATGGTAAATGGTTCTCCAACCTTTTATTTTCAGGCTGTAGGTGTCCTTCTGTCTAAAATGAGTCTCTTGTAGACAGCAAATAGATGGGTCCTGCTTTTTTATCCAGTCTGAAACCCTGCGCCTTTTGATGGGGTCATTAAGCCCGTTCACATTCAGAGTTACTATTGAGAGATATGAGTTTACTGTCATCATGATATCTATTCAGTCTTTGTTTTTGTGGACTGTTCCACTGAACTTCTTCTTAAAGGGGAATTTTAAGAGGCCCCCTTAAAATTTCTTGCAGAGCTGGTTTGGAGGTCACATATTCTTTTAGTTGCTGCCTGTCTTGGAAGCTCTTTATCTCTCCTTCCATTTTGAATGAGAGCCTTGCTGGATAAAGTATTCTTGGTTGCATGTTCTTCTCATTTAGGACCCTGAATATATCCTGCCAGCCCTTTCTGGCCTGCCAGGTCTCTGTGGAGAGGTCTGCTGTTACCCTAATACTCCTCCCCATAAAAGTCAGGGATTTCTTGTCTCTTGCTGCTTTAAGGATCTTCTCTTTATCTTTGGAATTTGCAAGCTTCACAATTAAATGTCGAGGTGTTGAATGGTTTTTATTGATTTTAGGGGTGGATCTCTCTATTTCCTGGATCTGAATGCCTGTTTCCCTTCCCAGATTAGGAAAGTTTTCAGCTAGAATTTGTTCAAATACATATTCTGGCCCTCTGTCCCTTTCGGCGCCCTCGGGAACCCCAATTAAACGTAGGTTTTTCTTCCTCAGGCTGTCGTTTATTTCCCTTAATCTATCTTCATGGTCTTTTAATTGTTTGTCTCTTTTTTCCTCAGTTTCCCTCTTTGCTATCAACTTGTCTTCTAGGTCACTCACTCGTTCTTCCACCTCGTTAACCCTCGTCGTTAGGACTTCTAGTTTGGATTGCATCTCATTCAATTGATTTTTAATTTCTGCCTGATTAGCTCTAAATTCTGCAGTCATGAAGTCTCTTGAGTCCTTTATACTTTTTTCTATAGCCACCAGTAGCTGTATAATAGTGCTTCTGAATTGGCTTTCTGACATTGAATTGTAATCCAGATTTTGTAACTCTGTGGGAGAGAGGACTGTTTCTGATTCTTTCTTTTGAGGTGAGGTTTTCCTTCTAGTCATTTTGCTCAGTGCGGAGTGGCCAAAAGCAAGTTGTATTGGGAAAAAGAGAAAAAGAGAGGAGAGAAAGAAGGAAAGAAAAGAGAAAGAGAAAAAAAAAGGGAAGAAAAAGAAAAAAAACGAAAAAAAAAAAAGAAGAAAAAGAGAAAGAAAAAGGAGAAAAAAAGGGGGTGGGGGAAGGAAACAAATCAAAAAGCAAAACAAAACAAAAACAAAAACAAAAACAAAAACAAACAAACAAAAAAAGAACCACCGGGGAGTATCTTCTGATTCTGTGTTCTTTAAGTCCCTTGGCTTCTCCTGGAAGTTGTCAGTCTAGCTGGTGTTCTGGGGGAGGGGCCTGTTGTGCTGATTTTCAGGTGTTAGCAGTTGGGGGAGCTGCTGTGCCCCTGCCTGGTGCAGGGCTCAGTGGGGGTTGTTTACCCCGTGAGGCCGCAGGAGGAACAGCCCCAGTGGCGGGGCAGCTCTGGAAACCTGGATTCAGCTCCGGCAGGAACTCCGTCTGCAGGGCCTGGAGGCTCCGGGGCGGGGCCGCTGCTCTGCTCAGCTGGGGCAGGAGCGTCCTTGCTGTCCTGGGCCCTCCCGGCCTCTGCCTGTCCCGGGGGAGGCCGGATCCTGGGCTGTGTCCCGGCGCCCTGTGCTCCGGAGCCTGCGCTGTTGGATTCGCGCTCCCGGGCCGCGCAGCCCCCTCCGCGGAGCTGCCACCCAAGCCCCTCCGAGCTGCTCCTGGTCCCGCCGGGTCCTGCCGTGCGCGCTGCAGCCCTTAGGGAGCTCGGCGCACTCTCCTGGGCGCGCAGTTGCTGTTACTGTCCCGGGGAGCCCGAGGGCATCCCCGCCCTCCTGGGTCCTGCTCCACCTCCCTGCGAGCCCCTTTCCCCCGGGAAGGTCGGTGCAGCTCCTGCGTCTCCGGGACGGGGCTCTCCTGTCCTGGGGACACTCGCCCCGGCCTCAGTCCGGCTCCTCGCGGGGCCCCTCCCCCTTGGAGGCCTTTGTTTCTTTACTTCTTTTTCCCCATCTTCCTACCTTGATAGAAGCGCGAACTCTTCTCACTGTAGCATTCCAGCTGGTCTCTCTTTAAATCTCAGGCCGAATTCATAGATTTTCAGGATAATTTGAAGGTTTTCTAGGTAGTTTGGTGGAGACAGGTGATTTGGAGACCCTACTCTTCCGCCATCTTGCTCCTCCTCTCGTTATTGTTGTTTCTTGTCTGTTTTTATTTAGGGTTGTATTTATTTCTTTGAGAGAGACGCAGAGACAGTGACAGAGAGCACAAGCTCAGGAGAGGGAGAAGCAGACTCCCCACTGAGCAAGGAGCCTGATGCGGGGCTCCATTTCAGGACCCTGGGATCATGACCTGAGCCAAAGGCAAAGGCTTAACCCACTGGGTCACCCAGGTGTCTTCTCTTGTGGTTGTTGTTGTTGATCATCCTGTCTTTAGGAATTTTCTCCACATTTGGCCACACCAATCTGACTTCCCCACCTAACCCACCACCCATGCCATCTCGTGAGCGGCTTTAACCGACAAAAAGGAAAATCCTGAAAGACATCAAACTCCTAAAAGAAAGGGGAATTGTTAGGGACACTCCCAGAGCTGCAGCCCACCCCTGACTTGTGATGGTATTTGAGGGCACTGAAACCAAGGGTAGAGCAGAACACACAGTTGTGTGGTAAAGCTCAGCAGTAATGACCAACTGGTGTTTGGCCAGAAATTCAGTTTCCCTCCTCTTCTCCTAAACACCATTAACTTTTTTTCTTTTGTTTCTTTTAAGGATTTTATTTATTTATTTATTTATTTATTTATTTATTTATTTATTCATGAGACACAGAGAGACAGAAGCAGGCCCCAGGCAGGGGCCCGAAGCGGGACTCGATCCCGAGGCTCTAGGGTCACGCCCTGGGCTGCAGGCCACGCTAAACCGTGAGCCACCCGGGCTGCCCACATTTTTTCTTTAATGGGATGGATTTGGCAGGTGAATTCACTCCATCTAAATACGAATGCCCTGTCTCGATTCATTCTTATAGCTGAACTTTTAAAAAGTCTCTGCCAAAACCAAACCGCCATCGCTGTACCCTCCTCCACCTCCCGCGGAACATCCTGTCATCCAATTGTATGAAAACCCTCTCCTCGTGGGGCTGCAGAGACGCACCTGATCCCACCTTCCCCCTCGTCGCGCCCACAGGAAGGCAGGGCCGGGAGCCGCACGTACCTCGCGCCGCAGGCCCCGGGCAGGGGGGGCGCGAGCCGGGGAGCCCGCGCGCTGCTCCACAGAGAGCCGTCCTCCGTCCGTCGTGCGGCCAAGGGCCCCGAACAGTGGCCGGGCAGGAGCCGGCGGCAGAGGAGCGGCCCTGGCGGGGTGTTTTCAGGCAGGCTTCCAGCACGCGGCCCCGGGATCTCGGAGGCCGCCCGGAAGCCCTGGTCTCTCTCCCGGGGAGCCCCTGCCGCCGCGCCCCGCACGCGCCGGCAGCTGCAGGCGCCCGACGGCCCCGCCCGCCTCTCGACTTGCGCGTGCGCAGTCGCTCCTCGGAGCCGGCGGGCGCCGGAGCCGCTCGAGGCCTGTGGGAGCGGAGCTGCTTCCGCTCAGGCGGGCGTCCCCGGGCCTGGAGCTGGTCCCGCGGAGCCTGCAGCCGCGCTCGCCTTCGACGTGCGGGAGGAAGCAAGCTCGAAGCCGGCGCTTTCCCGCCTGCGGCCGGAAGCCTCTGCCTGGACGCAGATTTGTGGTCGGTGCGGCCGCGGGCCTAGCCGTGGGGTTCACGTGCTGTTGCACACCCCAGCCGCTCTCGCAGTGGGCGGCCGCGCGGGGAGAGCTCGCCGTCCGGGGGTCTCCCTGCCAGGCTCCCCCTTCACGGACCGTCCGGCCCCCCGGGACCCCCTGGAAGGCGGCTCGGACAGAGGCCCCGGAGAACAGGAGGAAAGGCTGGAGAACTTGCTGCCCCCCCCTGCCGGGCCCCAGGGGAAGGTGCCGTCCAGCCTGGCAGGCGGGGGGCGGAGGCCGGGGGTCACCCCAGCGCCGCGGGGCCGGCTGTGCGGGCGCCCAAGTCCCGGAGGAGCCTGCAGCAGCAGCCTAGGAGAAGCTTTCTCAGCTGACGAAAGAAACGATTTTTGGAGCCAGAAAGGAAACACTACGGGTCCATAGGGGCTGTCGTTTTTAGGTGCTCATCTCCTTCGGGGCAGCCCGGGGCCCAGCGGTTTTGCGCCGCCTGCAGCCGGGGGGTGACCCTGGGGACCCCGATCGAGCCCTGCATGGGCTCCCTGCCTGGAGCCGGCTTCTCCCTCTGCCTGTGCCTCTGCCTCTCTTTCTCGCTCTCTCTCTCTCTTGCCTCTCATGAATGAATAAATAAAATCTTCAAAAAATAAAATGAATTATCATCCCCTTCAAACAGTATTATGCTAATTCGCATAGGTGGATTTTCCATTTCCCTGTCTCATTCTTTGTGCCAAAAATTGCGTTCAATTTACTTCTACATATGTTTTTAAAAACACTGCCAAACATTACTATTTTTTATTTTTTAAATTTTTTGCTATTGTTTCTGTAGACACATGGTTAACTGTATGTTTTTTTTTTCCCTTAAGATTTTATTTATTTATTTGAGAGGGAACGAGAGAGAGCACCTGCCCACGTGTCAGATGCCGGCCGAATCCCAGGGCCCCAGTATCATGACCTGAGTGGAAGGCAGATGTTTAAGGGACTGAGCCGCCCGGGCGCCCTATGGTTAACTTTTTCAGAAATTGCCAGACTAGGGATCCCTGGATGGCGCAGCGGTTTAGCGCCTGCCTTTGGCCCAGGGCTCGACCCTGGAGACCCGGGATCAAATCCCACGTCGGGCTCCCGGTGCATGGAGCTGCTTCTGCCTCTGCGTGTCTCTCTCTCTCTCTCTCTGTGACTATCATAAATAAGTTTAAAAAAAAGAAATTTCCAGACTATTATACAAAGTGATTTCAGTGTTTTGCATTCCTACCAGAGATATAGGAGACTTCCACTGTTCTCTACATCCTTGTCAATAATTGGATTTCTCAGCCTTTTTATTTTAACCTTTTAAATGGTTCCATACTGGTATTTTATAATTTTGGTTTGCATTTTCTTAATGCTTGATGATGTTGAGTATCTTTCCAGGAGCTTGTTAGCCAGAGTGTCTTCTTTTATGAAGTGTCTTTCTTTTGCTCACTTCTTAATTGAAAAGTTTCTCCTGTTATTGTGTTATACAAGTTCTTTGTATATTTTGTGGCTATGTGTCTGGATCTACCTTTAGTCAGATGTATGTTTTGCAAATATTTTCTCTCATTTTGTGGCTGCCTTTTCATTTTCAGTAGTGTCCTTTGACAAGTAAAATTTTTGGTTTTGGTGGAGTCCAATTAACAAAATTTTCATTTATGGGCTTATTATTATGTCTTGCCTAAGAAATCTCTGCCTAAATCAAGGTTACAAAGATCTTCCCTTATATTTTCTTTTAAAAGATTTAGCTCCTATGTTTATTTTTAATTATTTTTCAGGTATGGTGTAATGAGAAGGCTGAGGTCCATTTGTGTGTGTGTGTGTGTGTGTGTGTGTGTGTGTGTGTATCCAATTATTCTAGCATAGTTTACTAAAAAGACAATCTTTCCCCAAGCCTTAAATTTTTGACATCTTTGTTGAAAAATCAATTGGTTATGTAATTGATGTATTTCTGGATTGTCATTTCTGTTCCATTTATCTGAATGTCTATTCTCTGCCATTACTATAGTGCCTTGGTACTTTAACTTTGTAATCTTGAAATCAAATGGAATAAATCCTCCAACTTTATTATTTTTAAAAAATCACTTGCAAATTCTAGATCACTTGAATTTCCCTATGAGTTATATAATAACCTTGTCAATTTCTCTTTACTCTCATTTATGAAAGATATTTTGCTGAATATAGAATTTAGATTTTTTTTCTGTCAACATTTTATTTTTATTTTGTATTTTATTTTTTTTCTGTCAATATTTTATAGAGATAAGCCTCTTTTCTTTGGTTTGAATGATTTCTGACAAAAAGTCTGCTGTTTTGTTTATCTTTGTGTCTCTGCATGCAATGTGTCTGTTTTCTTGATGCTTTTAGGATTCCCTCTTTAACACTCTTTTGTCAGCTTGATTACAATAAGACTTGGAGAGATTTGATTTATGTTTATTTTACTTAGGCTTCATTTTGTCTTTTGGTTCTGAAAGTTTATAACTTATTAAATTTGAAAAAAAGTTGGACTATTATGTCATCAAGTATTTTTTTCTCTTCCTTTCCTTATCTACTGAAATTCCAGTTGCACAAGTGTCAAATCATTTGTTATTGTCTCAGAACGTCACTAAAGACTAATTTTTCTTCAGCCTTTGTCATTTTTCTGGGCTTCGTCCTAGGCATTTCTATCACTATCCAATATACATATTGGATTTGTGCTGTTTTAAAGTTCTTGTCTGTTAATTAATTTGATTATATTTTTAATTTTGGGTCTGTTTCATTGATTGACTTTTCTCCAAGTTATGGGTCCCATTTTTCTGCTTCTTCATATATGCAGTGGTTTTAGTGATGTGGGACATCATGGTTTTATGTTCTTGAGTACTGCATTTGTTACATCTTTTTGGGTGAATTTAGAATACCTTTAATGCTCATTTAGCCCCACTTTTAAGATGAGGCTTCTCTGGGCTCTCCACTAAATGTACCATGTATTCATGAAGGTCTCTTTACTTGGGTTTATGGGAACTTGAATGATTCTCAGACCTTTACAATCTCCAGGAATTAATTGTTCAGCTCACTGGTAACTGTTCTGTTCTCTGAAATTATTCAGATCCAGTGATGTGTCTGCAAATTCATTTTCAGCCAAAGACTTGATGCAACTTCCATGAAAATATCCTGAGCACTTCTGCATAGCTCCCTCCTCTTAGGTAGTCTGCCTCACAAATTCTAATTGCCTTGGCTCCCCCAAATGATGATTTCTATCTCCTCAATTCATTCATATACACAAGTTTTGTTAGAATTCCCCTTCCTGAACTTCAGTAGAAATTCTTCTAGGCAGAAGGTCTAGACAAAGGTAGAGTTCACCTCATTCCTTTCTCTTTCCTCCAAGATTATTCTCCTATACTGCCTACCATCAAGTTTCTTAAAGTAGTTACTTCCTAAACTATGTCCAGTTTTCTAGTTGTTTATGGATGGAGGGTAATTGCAAATCCTTGTTGTCTCTTGTGTGTGGCCAAATTCTGACAACACTTAGCAGGAAGGTTGGTTTTAGAAAATCCTGAAATTTAGTGTCTCTGACATAAACATAATAGAACTAAATGTAAATTCAGCTGTTCAGAGAAAAGTTAGCTGCCTTTGTTATTTAATCTCACAAGTCTTCCAGAATCTGAGTCCTTTTACTAGCAGGAAAAAATACAGTAACACTGTATTTTTTTTTGTATAGATGCCAAATAAGATTAATTCAACTTGAATTCAAAATACTTTGGGGAAAAATCTATTAAACGCTAGTCACAACTGTTTCTCCCCTCTACAGAGTCTTCTCTAACTTTCTCTCCCATACAACTGGCTTCTGGGTCCATGCCAGCATGGTGGGTATAAAGAGGTCCACATGCTGTCTTCTGGAATTTTCCTTTCCTTCTCTAATCACTGGATGGCCCATCAGAGTGCCTACTGAGGTATGACTGGTCTGGCTTATTCTGTGGTGTCATGTCTGTTAATGCCTCTGGATCTTGTCATCACCCCACAGTGGCTCTTTTACATTTTTCTGATTGTCTCAAATCTGTGATTCTTGCTGGAGACCCAAAAGCTATCAGCTGATTTTCCTCATGATGCCACAGTATGCAGAATTCTTTGAAAGAGGCAGGCTTCAGATACTTCCTCAGACATTGCTTTTCTGCCCGGGGATTATATAACACCAACAAAAGGCAGAATATAAGGCTTTGCAAAGGAGTGTACAGCATTCCCTCTTCCCTCTCCCCAGGGCATTAGTTCCCAAGTAGGTGGGTAGATCACTAATACCTATACTCAAAAAAATAATAATAATACCTATACTCTTCTTCTCCTCTTTCTCTCCTTTCCAAATCCTATGCTTCTTAGTAAAGGAAACTTTCCTCCCTGTCATAAGGAAACTCTGTTTGCGATATGGTCTCTGTTCTTTATACTATGTTTTCTTATGAATGCAATACTATAGAAATTGAATGAATCAAGGCCACCACTTTTGATTGTTAAGAGAAGCTTTTGAAATTGAAAAACACATGTTCTTTAACAAAGCATGGCTTCCTGACTAAACGTTTGCAATGGACTAAAAGAGGACTCAAAAAGGAATAAAAAGACTCTTTGTTCTGTACCTACTCTCATTCTGAAGCAGTATCATTGATTTAATAGGATCACGGTATTGGATTCTCTGCGGCCCAGGTTACATCCTACATTCTTGAGAGTTCAGAAATCCGCTTTTGCTGCACCTAATGAGTAGATGTGTGTCTCAGGCTTGGGACAAACTTGCAAGGACCAAGATCTGGAGGCATGAAGATCAATCCCAACACTTCAACTTCTTTGAAACATTAAATGCACCAAACTGTTCTTTAGTTCTTTGACAAAGGTAAGGGAAACAAAATGTGATTGTTATAAATCGTGCATTGTCACCCATAATAACCTTTTACCTGAAGGACGATACTGTCAGAATTTACTGACATAACTTGTATAACCACATTTAGTCTTTATGTTTTGGTCTTGTATTTATACTTCTATATCAGAAGCTGGCAGGAAAAAATCTCTTTACAAGAATACTGGGAGATCATTTTTTATGAGCTCGTTTAAAAGAACTTCACATGATCTGTTAATCTAAGAAATTATTAAGAGACTTTGGAAGAGGTCCCCGCCCATTAAATATTTAATGACTTGCACCAAATAACAGTCGCTGAGACAAGAACTGCCAAAATCACATTCCTCTAATGACATATGATCAAGAATGTAGTACAAAAAGAATTCACAGCACAAATCCATCTAGGAACAATTTTACACTAAATGTTAACAATCCCATGTGTTAAATGCACAGACCATTTTGAGAATTGGTAATCATTTCAAAAACAAGGGCTCAGTATCCAGTATCATGCTTCACTAGTCTTCATTGATACATGTTCATAGATGTAAAACTTCTAGCCACATTGAACAGATTTATTGAGATCTAACTTACATCACTTTGTGGGGAAAGGTGGTGGAAAGAGCAGAAATTGCTGCTAGTGTCAATAACCAGGGTCTCGACTAGGGCCACTGTAATCAAATATATGGCCTCATTTATCATATGTTGCAGATACGGTAGTTTCCATGAAGAGAGATATCACATCATTTTTTCCCCTAAAATATGAGGTGGAAAACAACTTTAGTTATTTCCATTTGGTAAGGGAGGATTGCTTGATAATTTAAGAACAGATTTGAGATGTGTCTCTTTATCCTGAAATCCTGAAATGTTTTATCCCAACATTGCAATTATCCTCATGGCCAGAAATAAACAAACAAATAAACCTTATGGGATTCCCAAACATCAAAAGATCCCAAAATGCCATTTCAGTATTTTTATGCAAATCATTGCTCATAGCACTATAAATGTGATTTTAGTAGATTAATTAACATAAAGTTGTTCTTTTTTTCCCCAAAATAATTGACCAAGCTCCTTCGAACTTCTTTAGTGAGAGATACAAGAAAAGAAGAATGAGCTGTTATTTAAAACTTTTCCAGCTACTTATTTTATGTATTTTAAAGCTGCCTAGATTTATAAATAGTAAGGTTACTTCTTTCTTTTGTTTTGAGCATGTAATTTGCTAGTTCTCAATCCTTCAAGGGGAGAAATGCTTCCTAAACCAAGATGCAGGCTGACACATGCAACTGCTCTGTGCAGGTCACCTGTTAGTAAGGTAAGAATTACTAAGAAGATGGCACTTTTAATTATTTTTAATAGGATAGAGAGTTTGGGGTTGCCAGTTTGTGTGAGTGAGCAGTCAAGAGAGGAGTCTCCCTTTTCCCAGTCACTCTCACTTGTCCCTTTTGTCCTTTGCACTAATGATATGCAGTGTCATCTGTCTTCCATGATGAATGCTGGTGGTCTAGTGAGCTCGTCATTTGATGTGCCCAGGAGGCTTTTTTTTTTTTTTTTTTACAAAGGGATCAGAATGAAAAGTGGCTCAATTAAAAACACGTGGGTTAAAGCAGAGAGCTTGTAAAACTCACACATTTGTATATATGCATGCAACATCCATTTCCTTTGCACCTGAATCATATAACTGGACATTCGGTCACCCTTCACAGCTAACTCTTTATGACCTGACACAACCACAACGGTGATGCAGTCTGATACTCTGCACTGAAACAAGACTTAAAGACACCTGAGAAACAATCTGGATGCAAAATATGTCATGATGGTTATAATCATCCTCAAATGTCTATAACAAAAAAATCAATGTCTTTAACTAGTAGCTTTTACTAATCCTTCAAACATTCATAGAAAAGCCATCTTTCTTTCCTCATTTATATTTACCTGTACATTAATTCAACTTAATTTGCTCATACAATTACAATAAGGAGGATAAATTTTGGCCGCAGGCAGTGCGAAGACTAGAGAAGAGCTTCACTGAGATGCTGGAGAACAGCCTCATGACCTGAAAGTTCGTGTGGGGTGGACTTCAGTCACTGGTACAGAGAAGGGACAGAGTTCATCAGTTAACCCAGGGTGTTGGCTAAAGAGTTCATCTTAGGGGGCATCCAAACATCAAAAGATCCTAAAATGCTGTTTCAGTATTTTTATGCAAATCATTACTCATAACACTATAAATGTGGTTTTAGATTAATTAAGTTGTACTTTTTTCCTCCAGATAATTGACCTAGCTCAATTATGTTTGAAAATGTTCGGGATCCCTGGGTGGTGCAGCGGTTTGGCACCTGCCTTTGGCCCGGGGTGTGATCCTGGAGACCCGGGATCAAATCCCACGTCGGGCTCCCAGTGTATGGAGCCTGCTTCTCCCTCTGCCTATGTCTCTGCCTCTCTCTCTCTCTCTCTCTCTCTCTGACTATCATAAATAAATAAAAATTTAAAAAAAAGAAAATGTTGAATGCCTGTAAGTTATATGTCAAGAGATGAGGATACTCTACTGAATTAAGCCATACTTGGTATCAGTGCAGAATTTAATCTTGAATCTTTATTTTTTTAAGATTTTTATTTATTTATTCATGAGAGACACAGAGAGAGAGATGCAAAGACATAGAAAGAGGGAGAAGCAGGCTCCCCACAAGAAGCCTGATGTAGGACTCGATCCCAGGACCCTGGGATCACACCCTGTGCCCAAGGCAGACGCTCAACCACTGAGCCACCCAGTTGCCCCTGATCTTGAATCTTTAACATAACCATGATGGT
Organism: Canis lupus baileyi; assembly: GCF_048164855.1. Classification (NCBI taxonomy): domain Eukaryota; kingdom Metazoa; phylum Chordata; class Mammalia; order Carnivora; family Canidae; genus Canis; species Canis lupus. The sequence goes on along the minus strand of NC_132857.1, from coordinate 23,431,752 downwards.
CTGCCTCTCATAGAACTTAAAAAAAATTAATACAGTAGCATTACCTTGAATTTCTTAAGATGTAGTCCTAATACTAATACTTCACATTGATAGTTTATATTTGTATCTGAATTTTAAAGAAAATTGCATTTAATATTATAGATTCAGTAGCCTAAACTATTTTCTTATATTATACATGAAGAATGAATGAATTATAAAGAATAAATCAAAAAGGAGGAGTCAAAAAAAGGAATGAGTCGCTGACCTCTGGCATCATCATGAGACAAACCCCGCTGGACAATAAGACTACCTGCCTCCAGAAGGAGAGAGAACATCTCCATGAGTTTGTATAATCAATGATACGTGCTGAATATATATTTATGCATAAGTGTCTTCTCATGATAATGAGGCAGCACCATATCTGGTGGTAAATGGAACATGGAGTACAGTGTCAGCTACAGAAGCTTCATTTTCATCCTTTTTCTCTATATGTCAATTAAAAAAAAAACATGAAACATTGAAGAAAATATTCGTTTTTCAGTGGCTTGCAACTAACATTCTTCCAAGATCTAGGAATCCCGGCAAATGGCTAAGTGGCTTGTGTTGAATTGAAGTTAGCGGAGGAGAGTCTAGCAAGTGGGGCTGGAGTGCTCCACCCCTCCATGCCAAGAAGATCAGCATTTTTCTCTCTGAAGAATAGCCTCCCACATAAGGTTTCCTTTGAAGAAAGAAAATAAGACATATTTTAAACTCCTGAGATATTACCTGTCCTCTTATGGAAGAAAAAATTAAAAATCAGAAAGATTTAGGATTCATTTAAAGCCCACAACTTAGTAGGTCTCAGAGCCGATTCTCAATTCACATATTGTCACATTTTCTCTCCCTCTTTCCCTCGGTGTTATTTCTTGTTATGGAAATAAAGCTGAAGAAAACAATTAGAAAAGACTTGAGCACTGGGTGTTATACTATATACATATCGAACTCCAATAAAAAACATACAAAAATAAAATAAAATAAAAATAAAATAAATAAAATAAAATAAAATAAAATAAAATGCTGTGTGTTACAAGAAATAAAAAGAAAGAAAAGAATTGTGGAGCATATACTCTATCAGAGGCCATTGCTGAATGTCATCCAAAACTCAGATGGAAAAAAAAAAAAAAAAACTCAGATGGTTTCATCCAAAGCTCAGAGTCTCATCCAGTGTGTTCTCTGAAAGTTTTCCAATGGTTTGCAGGGATTCTTGGTTTTGAAATTTTTTCAGGCTATGTCTGAAAATATGAAGAAGATAAATTAGCAGTGACTGCTGTTGTCTTAAAAAGGAGAGCACGCAGTCCCTGGAGCCCTGACCAGGGTGGTGACCAAACATCAGAAATGTACTGGCTTAAAACAATACCCATGTGTTTCCTGGCAGTTCTGTAGGGCAGGGGTCTGGATGTAGTGTGGCGCAGCGAGGGTCCTTGTTGTAAGAGGGTCTCACAAGGAGTAATCAAGGCATCAGCAGGGCCACGTTCCTTTGAGGTCGTTGGTAGGACTCAGGTCCATGCAGAAGTACCCACCTGCTTTCGGGCTGTCCTCTTGGACACTCACTGGGCTCCTTGGCCACTTACACCCCTTATCACACCTGCCACCTCATTTTCAAGACAGCAAAGGTGCACTGGGTCCTCTGCATACATTCAATCTCTGCTCATTCTTCCTCCTTTCTTCCACCTCCAGCATGAGAAAAATCTCTGTTCTGAAGGGCCTATGGAGATTAAATTCGAACCATCCTGATAATCCAGAATAATCTCTCTTTTTAAGATCAGTAATCTCAATAACATCTTCAAAGCCCCCTTTGCCACGTAAGGAATGCAGATTTTCAACTTCCAGAGATTAGGTCAGAGGCATCTTTGGGATGTCACCACATTGGCTCCTCAGAGAGTCCTTTATTCAAAGCAGGTGGTTGTTTGGACAGCAGAGCACCTATTTTCCAATCACGTTTATTTACTAGAAGTTTTTATATATCAGCCAGCAGGAAACATACATTTTTTAACCCATAAATCCCCAAAGTAGAGTATTTCAACTCATATATTTTAAGAACTGTTACATAGAATAATATATCGAAATCTGACTATCTTAGGCATGAGGGATGATGCCCTGATTCATAATCCTCAAAAAAACATTAGCCTGCAAGCAAAAGTACATTTATAACATCCAAGGATCCTTATCTACATTGTATCGATGGAATCAGTTCTGTACTGAGTCTAATAATTTGAAGAAATGAAGGGGATAAATACAGTTAACAGTAGTTGCTTCGGGTATCAGTTTCTGAACGTCCAGCTTCTTCTATATCCCACGTTTAGGTGCAAGAATTTGTTGTCCAGTGTCTTGCAAAGGGCATTCTTCCAAGGCCTGGAGATCCAGGCAAATGACCCAGTGTCCTCTGTTGGTGGATGGAGCTGGTGTTAATGGAGGAGAGTACAAAGCTTAAAGAATCCATTTGACATGCATAGTACAGAGAAAGAGAGAGAGAGAAAGAGAGAGAGCGAGCGAGCGAGCTCTTTTGTTAAGTAGAATGTAATGAGGATTCTAGATATCTGTAACTGCAGTAGGAATCCCTTCTCTTCCTCCCTCTCTCATAGGGACAAGGCAGTTGTTAGACTGTAGTAATAGTGATAGAGTATGCAGAGTGCAGAGATAATCCTCCCCAATTTGGCATTGACCAGATTACACTGAGAATACTGGGTTCAAGCCTAGAAATCACACGGTGATGGTAATAACTATGGTGGGTTTTAGCAGAGAGCATCATGTTAAGAGAGTTTAAATATGACATTTGAGGAATGATTAAAGTAGCTGGAGAGGGGTAAGGGGAAGACAAAGTTTTGTTTGCCATTTTCTAAAACACTTCCCTGAAAGAAGTGGGACTGAGTGTTTTGAGTCACTTTAAAGGAAGATTTCTGACTAATTAGGTAGAAGTAACAGAAAAACAGATCTTTGCTGTAATTAATGTAAGAAATACTTTTACTACTTTAGAAACGGTTCAACACTGTACAAGCTACCCCAGGGAGTGACTTCCTAGGAACTGGAGATGTTCCAGTAGGTCTGAATAATCTTTGGAGGTCACATTATGGAGCAGCAGTGCTTCTCCAACTTGAATGCACATGATTCTGCATTTCTAAGCACCTAATCTTGATTCAGGTGGCTGCAGATCCTCACACCCCACTTAGAGTAGCAGTGCCATGGAAGGGACGCATGCACAGCATAGCAGAATGAACTGGGTCTCACATTCCTTTCATCCCTGATACTTTATTAAATGCTGTTGGCATATGAGGAATACCATGGTTTTGTTGGTTAGGGAACTTCTACCCTCTTTTTCATTTGTGCCAAAAAATAGGTAAACCTTGTCAAGGGAGGATCCATCAGAGAGGGTGAGATTACTTTGCCTAACAAGGAAGATATTTGGGACTTAAAATGCATTTCTTCACATTCTCCACATTATTTATATCTCCTATGTTGAAGTTTTTGACAGCAAACATTGATCAGAAACAATCTTGTTTCCTTTAGTGTTGTCATTTTATTTTGTGTAACTTCTTCCTGGCCTTATGGAGTATATTTGAAGTCAAACTCTTTGTTAGGATATGTATATTTGGACCGTGCTTATGCCACCTGAAGACCAAATGAATATTGGCAAAATACATGTGGCGGGCACGAAACAGAAATATTATTCATCTTCCAAAGCCTTTTGTTGTTATGTTATTCCTTCTGTGGTCTACTTGTGAAGAGTGGGCCATAAAATCCACAATCATTGCCTATAAAGCAGAAGCATGGGAACTAAACGATATAAGTCTTCTGAACAGAAATGTCTAAGCACTCTATCTTTGCTAACACATGGATTAAAAATCATATATAATCTGACTATAATTAAATCTTGTCTCTAAAATGCAATGCAGTTTCTACATTATGAATGTTCCCTTCAAAGAAGGTAGTGATGGTTTTACCACTATATGATTGATTCCAGTCACTTCTTTTGGTGTTTTGTGGGAAATATCAAAGGAGGATAAAGGTAAGACTTTCACATAATTTTTAAAACCTGTCACAAAACAGAAAAAAAGCTACTTACTTTTTATACTCTAACTGTGAAATGTTCTAGCTTCAAATTAAAGTAAAAAATTTATCATTAGTATAGCTTCATTTTCTTTTCCTACTGCCAATATCCAGGCTAACATTCACTAAAATTCAAAGAAAGAATTGGCACTCATCGGTTCAAGAAAGCGGAAAGGAAAACATTAAACATACTAAGAAATATTCTAATTCTTGGCTTTGTTTCCAAAATGGAAAGGAGGACATAATTTAATGGGTTTGTTCCAGATTACATAGAAAATCATGACAAATTGGTATAGGGAGATAGGCTTCAAGCTCTGTGCTCTGATTAATGAAACCCATTCTCTTATTTTAGGATGATGAAAGGGACAGTGAGTTGAGGGAAATTTAGGTTGACAGATTTGATTTAACATGTTGGGAGAAAATGAAACCATATTTCCTTTGCATTTAGATGTCAATCATTTAAAAATCAATTCCTATAAATAGTTTCTTGTTATCCCATCTCTTCATGTCTGCTTTAAAAGAAGACTGTCACAAAACCAATTTAGAAGAATAATATTCGTATAGGTCTATGTCTCAGGAGCCAAAATGAACTATCAAGAGTGGATTTTGTAGCTGAAGGAATTTAAGTTTTGAACAGTTGGGAAAATAAAATCCCCAACTTGGTTTCAAGATGGATGGGGAGATCTAATTGATTTGGAATCATTAAGACATACATAAAACTATCTTACCACTACATATATGTGTGTGTATAAATATACACATTATGTATTATGTGTGTGTATATATATATACACACACATATATCTGAGGTAGTCTTTACTATGCAATGCTTATGTGACAGCATTGTGTTTGGGGATGGAGTGTGATAGCAAGGGAAGGTTATTTAGGAAGATGAGTTCCAGGAGAATATGGTGGCAGCCTATAGAGATGGGAGGAAGCTAGAACCAGATATTCATAGTGAAGTGCATGAAACAAAGAAAGAAAAGAAGAAAAAATATGTGAAATTAACATTTTTCTATAGAAATTGTTCATGGTTAACAGGACCTGTATTTTGATCCATTTGTCATATCTTTTGAAATAAAAAAGCATATTTACATCCACAAAGACAAAAGAAACAAAAGCAAAAATGAACTATTGGGACTTCATCAAGATAAGAAGCTTTTGCACAGCAAAGGATACAGTCAACAAAACTCAAAGACAACCTACAGAATGGGAGAAGATATTTGCAAATGACATATCAGATAAAGGGCTAGTTTCCAAGATCTATAAAGAACTTATTAAACTCAACACCAAAGAAACAAACAATCTAATCATGAAATGGGCAAAAGACATGAACAGAAATCTCACAGAGGAAGACATAGACATGGCCAACATGCATATGAGAAAATGCTCTGCATCACTTGCCATCAGGGAAATACAAATCAAAACTACAATGAGATACCACCTCACACCAGTGAGAATGGGGAAAATTAACAAGGCAGGAAACCACAAATGTTGGAGAGGATGCGGAGAAAAGGGAACCCTCTTACACTGTTGGTGGGAATGTGAACTGGTGCAGCCACTCTGGAAAACTGTGTGGAGGTTCCTCAAACAGTTAAAAATATACCTGCCCTACGACCCAGCAATTGCACTGTTGGCGATTTACCCCAAAGATACAAATGCAATGAAACGCCGGGACACCTGCACCCCGATGTTTCTAGCAGCAATGGCCACGATAGCCAAACTGTGGAAGGAGCCTCGGTGTCCAACGAAAGATGAATGGATAAAGAAGATGTGGTTTATGTATACAATGGAATATTACTCAGCTATTAGAAATGACAAATACCCACTATTTGCTTCAACGTGGATGGAACTGGAGGGTATTATGCTGAGTGAAGTAAGTCAGTCGGAGAAGGACAAACATTATATGTTCTCATTCATTTGGGGAATATAAATAATAGTGAAAGGGAAAATAAGGGAAGGGAGAAGAAATGTGTGGGAAATATCAGAAAGGGAGACAGAACGTAAAGACTGCTAACTCTGGGAAACGAACTAGGGGTGGTAGAAGGGGAGGAGGGCGGGGGGTGGGAGTGAATGGGTGACGGGCACTGGGTGTTATTCTGTATGTTAGTAAATTGAACACCAATAAAAAAAAAAGCATATTTATTCATCAGTTTTGTTTTAAAGGGGGTTCTACATCCTTTTAAAAATGTTATATCAAAGACAGAAAAATATTCACCATTAACATGTAATAAGTTTGTTTTGCTCAGAATAGCATTATTTTACCTCTGCTGTCTCCTATGTTATATATACATGTTATATATACTCCTTACTGTTATATATACATGTAACATGGGTATATATGAACACACACATATTTGTGATTCTGCATTTTACTTCATTTTATGTTTTTCTGTTGTATATGAATATCTCAATATTTTAATTACCTTAAGTTTATATTAAAATAGCATTTAGCTTAAGATCATATCTATTAATCTATCCGATCTATCCATCTGTCATCTATCGAGCTACACATACTGTAAATTTTGTGATTATTTCTGAAATACAGATGTGGATTGTTCTTTAATACTTTAAGATCTTAAATACTTTGAGATTTTTAACAGCAGTCTTTAAAACTAATGGTCATTCACAAAGTAAGATTAAAGCCACTAACTTTGTTAATTAGAATACATATGTAAAAGCTAAAGTGTAGCTTTCAGTAAGTAGCAATCACCTTTCTTCCAAATCATTTTCATTAGAATACCTGTATAAATGGAACTTATAATAAGGAGTCTCAACATGAACTCATATTTTTATTACATTCAAAGGAATACTTTGTGTTTCTTATTTGAATGTCTTGTTCAATAAAATTCCCATTGCGAGGATGCCCATCTTATTATAAAACAAGTGTCAAAATACATATCCCCACGCATTAGCATATTCAACTTGCATAAAAGACACTCCTCTATGTAGATTTCTTAACTCCAATCCCTGGATAGCCCCCTACAGCTACTATTAGTATAAAGCCTAAATTAAAATAGATAAAAGAAACTCTCAAGGAAAAGTATTACATGTACAATCAACTATCATTTTGCAAAATGAGTTTTTAAGAGGGAATTGAATTAACTCCTGATAATAATTTTCTTGTTATTTAATTGTATTAAATGACTCCTCAGTTTGAAGAAAAATTGTGATGAACTATAGCCATTAGTTAAATAATTAGAATCAGAATAAAAGTATCACAAAATAAACAGTGAACTAATTTGTTCACAGATGGGCTCCATTGTATAATGTGTATGTCTCTGTGTGTGATATAAAGATGTCCATTTAGCAAGAAAGTATAATACATGTGTGTATTCCATTGGGGAAGAAGACTTTCTGCTCTAAGGTCCTTATAGCTAGACTTAGAATCAAATTGACAGGAGAAAATCAAATTTAATAGTTACACAAATTGGGAATCCACACAGAAACTGAGATGCCAAAGACAATGAGGCCATTTGAAGTTTATATGAGCTAAGGAGAGGAGAGGGTCTGGGGACACAAAAGGGAGAAAGCTCATTAGCAAGAAGATGAAAGGAGATGTTTGGAAAATAAGGTACCTCTATTATGCAGATGTTTTTTAGGTAAATGGGGAGTCTCTGTTCATAACTCTCTTTCTGGGACTGGCTTTCTTTTCCAAAGTAAATTTAGACAGTTATGAGCTTTTCCTGCATCTGTCGAGTTTTTAATACTCTTAACTTGAAATAACTTTCTGCCAAAGCGGCACAATTAGGGATGTCTCATCCTGCACCCTTTCAATTACATACACAATTAATTACTCATATGTGTAGAAAAACATCAGTTTCCTAACTACATCTGTCATCTAAAATATAAATTACATCCAGAAAGTAGTAAAATTGTCTTCTTGATAAAGGGCAGATGTTACAATTCAAAGACAATGGCCAAGAAAGAATTCTTGAGATGTCTTTGGTGCAAAAGGTGATTTTATTAAAGCACGGGGAGATAAAGAAAATTCCCAAAGAAATTTTTATACATTAAAGTAGAGTTACAGGATCCTGGGGGTTGGGCCTTTGTCCTTAGCCAACTATTAACATGGAGGCAGCTGAGTCCATAGAGGAAGGTCACTCTGCGTGTTGCAGGGATTTGTCAGTGGGTTGTAGGGAGTAAGGAAATTTAATAATTTTCTTCTGCCTTTGTTTCCCACATCATTCTGACCAATCAATAGATGTCATGAAAGCCATGCACTAAAAATCATGCCCTTGGAACAATTGAAGAATTCCCCCAACCTGTTACTGAAAACCCATTTACTCCATTTTAGGAATAATTTTAACTCTTACAGCTATTTATTTTTTCAGCCTACAGGAGACTTGACTAGACATGATTATACTTTTTCACAGGATGAAATGAAAACTGACTGAGAGGTGAGACAGAAAAATTCCGAGAAAGAGAGAGAGAGAGAGAGAATCTCCAAGGCCCAGAAGAATTAGGTAATTTTGTCAGGCAGCCATCAGCAACATTGAACTTAACTATTACAAAAAATAAAATACCCCTAGTTAATAGAAGTGCTTTTCTTCCATTTTCAATGTGCTCTGTACCACATAGATATCTTAGCCACTTACTTTTTTAAGGCAAATTGGAAAGATTCTAAGACTTTTATCCTTCTACAAAAGTAAAGACTTAGGGCTTCTGGGTGGCTCAGTCAGTTAAGCGTTTGCTTTCAGCCCAAGTCATAATCCAGGGTCCTGGGATAGAGTCCTGCATTGGGCACCTTGCTCAGCGGGGGATGCAGAGGGTTGTCTGCTTCTCCCTCTGCCCCTCTGTCCCTCCTCCCTGCTCATGCATGTGCTCTCTCTTGCTTCTCTCTCTCTTTCTCTCTCTCTCTCAAATAAATGAATAAATCTTTTTTAAAAATTGCAGTTAAATTTTCAGCTCTCATCTTTTTCATAGAACTCAGGTAAATGATTTTTGAGAATTACTTTGATCTATTAAGAAAGATGAATTAGGAAAGTTCCAGGTCTGCTTTCTTACCCAAATGCATCAAATCTTGTATTAACATATGAAACAATGATACACTTTGTGTTTATTTATTTTTGAAAACTTTTTTTGTATAAGACAATAATTTATTTTTTGTATAAGACAATGTACCAATTTATGGGTCATAATAGTATACAATTGAGACAGGATCCTTTCTTGGACATACAGGCAAGTAGTTGATCAAGGAAAAAGGTGTAAGGATATTGCCCAAATTTCTGCCCCAGAAGATCCTGAGGTAGAATTTTTTTTTAATGTGGATATAGTGGTCACACAATGTTATATTAGTTTCATATGTACAAGTTAGTGATTTGACAAGCTTATACACTACACTACGCTCCCCACAAGCGTAGCTACCATCTGTCTCATTACATTGCTATTACATTATCACTGACTGCGTTCCTTATGCTGTGCCTTTTATTCTTGTGAGTCATTCATTACATAACTGGAAGCCTGGATAACCCACTCCCCTTCACCTATATTGCCCATCCTCCCTACTCCCCTTTGGCAACCACCAGTTTGTTCTCTGTATTTATACATCTGTTTCTGCTTTTTATTTTTTTATTCATTTTTTAGATTCCACTTAATGAATGAAATTATATGGTATTTGTCTTTTTAGTCTTATTTCAGTTAACATAATACTTTCTAGGCCCATCCGTGTTGTCTCAAATGATGCAATCTTATCCTTTTTTATGGCTAGTAATATTCCATTGTGTCTGTCCATCTGTCTGCTTTTTGATAGCTAGATGATAGCTAGATAATAGCTAGCTAGCTAGCTAGCTAGATGATAGATCACATTTTCCTTATCCACTCATCAACACCCAGGTTGCTTCCATATCTTGGCTATTGTAAGTAATGCTGCAATAAACATAGCAGTCCATATATTTGGACTCTTTGTTACTCAAATATATATGATGCATTGGAAGAGAGAGGAGATTGAGTGAATATTTCTGAGTGATATTTACCGAACAGTAATTGAATCTCTTATACAGTCTGAAGAGACCATGTTGGATGCATCCCTCAGGTGTACAAGAAGACATATTCTGAGCAATAAGATTGATTGACAATCTTTACTTTTGACACCTATCCTCAGGATACTGCCAGCCAAATATTGAACATGGTGAAGATACAAGATCCAGGCCATTTCTACTAAAATAACACTCCATAAAGAGCCAAATTTTGTTCAGGGACTTCCACAGATCTTGCCAAAACTTTCTCAGAGTCATCTCGCAGTCTGATGCTCTTCCCATTCTCTTCTTCCACCCTTCCCTTCTTTCAATAATTCCTGCTCAGCATTGTGTTCTGAAGATATCCCTTGCCTTCATCTGATTCTTGAACCTAATTCTTCACAGACATCCCTAGCTATACTGTATAGGAAGAGCTCATTAAAAACTTTTCACTTACTGAAACCCATGTGAATGTGAAATTAGAAAAAAATTCTCAAATTTTAAGCATTGAGGAGTAAATTTTGGAGGAGCACTGGAATATTATTCTTGCATTACTAATGCTGACTGAAGTGAGTCTGTTCAAAATTACTGATTGTGAAAAAAATCAGGAGGGGAAACATTCAATGCATAAGGAAGTCATGGATTCCACGAGATTTCCTAGTCTATTGGATATGGACTTAGGGGAAAAGTCAGAGATGGTTTCTGGATTGAGAATCATAGCTTCCATCTGATAATATAAGGGATTTGAAAAGAAAAAAAGGGAAACCATATATGCATCTGTGTGTGTGTGTGTGTGTGTGTTGTGTATGCATTTTAACTAACATTGATTTCACTCGTTATTAGAGGCCTTTTTTTTTTTAGAGGCCCTTTAAGTGCATGAATTGACATAATTTGGATGTGCTGCACTAGTCACCAAATGAAATTAAGTGTATTGTTAAAAGTAAAGCACTAAGCTGGAGAAGGTCAAAACAACAAAACAGCTTGGGGATAAGGGAAACAGATGAACAGTATTTATAAGCTGACTTCTTCATCATAAATTAATCTAGATAGTCATAAAGGGTAATTATCTGTCATAAAAAAGGAAGTTGGAAATTAGCACCAAGGACACTGTAAATGTCTATACTTATTTTACAAACTCAAAAGTAATTTCATATTTAGAAATTGCATCAATGCAGCAACTTACTCTATAAATTGAAAAAAAAAAAACCACACACTACTGATGTAGATTTCGTTTCCTGCCATGAAATGAACTGTTTTACATGTCAGTCATACTTTAGAAAAATTAAATTTATTTCAATTTTACTGAACTGCTTAGACTCTGGTATTATCCCTGCAACTCTTCATTCTTAAAATAGCATATGAAGAGCTCTCTGGAGGGTAATTAGAGAAGAGTAAGAAAGATGCACATTCTGGGAAAATTAATTCAAGTAATTAGCTTCCAGACAGAATAATGTAGGCATGTTTCTGTCCTGACAGCCTTTGCTCATACACATGCACAGTGACCATAGCTTTAAACAAAATATATACATATTTTATTTTCATATTTCAGTTTTATATTACAAATTTCATTTTAAAAATTAATGAATTCATATCATTTCACCTGGCTTCTGTATCATAACCTATTTGCTGTTACAATTATCCCTCAGCAGTTATCCCTGCTGTTACAATTATCCACCTATGTCATCGCCCCTTCTTCTGCCTGAATATGCACTAAGTCCTATTGCTTCATTTTTATTCATGGACTCTTTCCCAGCAAGTATCCTCTTCTTTTCCTGATTCCGTAATTTCTTTTTTTCCCCTTAAAAGTCATTTTCTGTGTCATTTGGGTCACCAGAATGTAGGCATTGAGACAAAGTTAGGAATGTGAAAGGGATTCGGTGAGCAATTCCCATGAAGGGTAGAAGTGCAAGAAAGTCAGATTGAACAAAATAAGCCTTCGGGGGATGATAGGGATTGGCAATCTGTGAAAGGACAGGGAAGAGGAATCAGAAATGGGCAGGGGTGAGCCTTCATCATTATGTCCGTCTGACAATGTCTTGGTCACTTCAACGTGGAGCCATTCAACAGAGCAGATTGTCAGAAAAATCGTGCATAGGACAGAATTCAGACTCAGGGATGCCTGGTGTGACCCTGGAATTGGCTGGAACACGGAGGTGAAGTCTCAGTGTGCTTCCAGCTGGAGACAGTCAACCAACTATACTCCTGTAACAGCACAGATTTTTTTTGAAAGGCAATAAAAGTAGCAAATGACCTTGAATATCATAGAACACCCTTTGTGCCACATGAATCAACTTGTTTATAAACATTCAGGGATCCTCTCCTACAAACTTGTCTGGGTCTTTTTTCCTGAAGAGATACTTAGAAGACAGAAATTAGTGGGTTGAACTACAGCCCCTCATTGCAGGTGATTTCTGGGACACAACTCGTACTCATTATTCTCATTATTGTCTTCCTCCACTTTCCAGGCTTAATTACTCTTATCATTTAGACCTCTGCTGGTCTCAATGGATTGCCTGATATTGTGACCGAAATCTTCTTTCTAGAAGGGTCTGAGACCCTGTTAACCATAGTTTACACAGGCCACATTGTTATACCTCCCACTCATAGTCCCATTTGGATAAGGGATTACTAAGAGGTCCCCAAGTGAATGACCTGTGTTCTACATACAATCTTCTCTGACCCAATAACGTGATAGCAGCCTAACTGTTCTTGCTCATCTGGATCAATTGCCTAGGCAAAGTAGGTGGCTCCTCTTTTTTTCATGCTGCTTCAGTGACCAAAGGAATCTAAATTGCTCAGGCAGTAACTGTAAATTTCTAGTTTAAGGAATCTTGACAAAAGTATATTCCCTTTGGGATCAGAACTTCTAATCCTGCAGACTGCAGAGTTATGGGGACAAAAAGTACTTCACTCAGTGACTCATTGGAGTTCATGGTAAATGGAGCTACTCTTGTATCGCTTTCTGGGGATACAGACTCTTGTGTTCTTCCTATTATGGACTTGGTGCCGTATAGAGATTTCATTTTCAGTGTGTATATCACATCCTGTTGTAAGCTTTGTAGTATTTTATATCTGGAAAGAAATAAACCTGCTGTATATTAATATCAACACTTGTCATTTTATTTTATTTTTTTAAAGATTTTATTTATTTATTCATGATAGTCACACAGAGAGAGAGAGAGAGAGAGGCAGAGACACAGACAGAGGAAGAAGCAAGCCCCATGCAGGGAGCCCGACATGGGATTCGATCCCGGGTCTCCAGGATCACGCCCTGGGCCAAAGGCAGGCACTAAACCACTGCGCCACCCAGGGATCCCAACACTTGTCATTTTAAATGAAAAAACTCCTCATTCTCAAACTCTTATTTAACAAATGAATTATTTTTTAAATTGTTTTTTGGTTCATTCATTTTGATTTATGAAATAACTATCAACTGAGCTATGTTCTAGGTAACTGTATGGAGCAAAAGGTATGATCCTTATCTCTGTGGAGTTTACTATAGATGTAAGCTCTTACATTCTCTGAGATTTATAAATGTTTACATTCAAATCAAATAAATATTGCTTCAATCTTTTCAATAACTGGTTCATCTCCTAGTCTAATATGCCTGAAATGTTGTTTCTTTAGAAACTTGTGGAAAAATAAAATACATTAAATATTACAGGAACGTGTACCCTAAACAAGTATGTTAAACAAAATCAGATATGTTTATTTTAATTTGTATGCTCCAGTTCTTTAGTATGTTACCATGTATGAGGAATCTCTTAGAATTATAGTAGTGTTTCCAAAACATTTCTCTATGGAGGATTTATTTTTTAAAGCAATAGTTAGCAGTAGTATTCAATAACATCCCAAATTTTTAAAATTCTTCTCTAGAGTCTCCCTCTCTCTCTCTCTCTCTCTCTCTCTATCATCTTTCTTTTTTTAAGATTTGATTTATTTATTCATGAGAGACACAGAGAGAGAGCAAGAGAGGCAGACACAGGCAGAGGGAGAAGCAGGCTCCATGAAGGGAGCCCAATGTGGGACTCGATCCTGGGACTCCAGGATCATGCCCTGGACCGAAGGTGGTGCTAAAACACTGAGCCACCCTATATATCATCTTCCTGTCTATGATCTATCCATGTAGAATCTAGCATCTATCTATTATTTATCTTTATATATTTATTTTCTAATCTACCTAAATCCTCCTTTCACCTATAACATATAGTTCTAAAATGACTTTCCTCAATTCATCCAGTTATACCAATATATTCATCAAATATCTTTTTTGTTATTAATTTTACATATAAATTTGCATACTTTGTATATTTCTCTTCTGATCCATATACTTCTCTCTTTTGGTACTTTTCTCTTTTGGTACCATTTGCAAATACTTTTGTTGTTTCTCCTTTATATTTAACTGAAAATTATACTGTGGCTAATCTTCCACTGTAAACAGTTTTATTTTTGCTTGTTTTCATAACTGACTTCTTGTCACTATAGTTCCTAATTGATGTTATAATTTTTTAAAGATTTTATTCATTTTGAGAGAGAGAGAGAGAGAACAAGAGAGCACACACATTATCAGGGGGAGGAGCAGAGGCAGAGGGAGAAAGAGAATCTCAAGCAGACTCCATGCTGAGTGTGGAGCCCGAGGTGGGACTCACTCCCCCAATCATGAAATCATGACCTGAGCCAAGATCAAGAGTCAAATGCTCAACTGACTGAGCCACCTAGGTGCCCCTCAAAGTTGTAGAATTTTTGTTAGTCAATTTAAAATATCTTATTGAGGGGGCACCTGGGTGGCACAGTCAGTTAAGCCTGGGCTCTTGGTTTCAGCTCAGGTGGTGACCTAAGGTTTCTGTGATGGAGCCCACTGTCAAGCTCCAAGCTCAGCAAGGAGTCTGCTTGAAGTTCTCTCCCCTCCTTCTGCCCCTCATGCTGTGCTCTCTCCCTTTCTCTCTAAAATAATAAATAAATATTTTTTTAAAATCTTGGATTTATTAATTCATATTGGTTGAAATTTATTAAGAAACCTGAAGAAATTTATGAACATGAGTAATGAGCCATCTCCTCCAGGAACATAAATTTTTTTCCCTTCTTTAAACCCTTAAAATACTTGTATTTTAATTTATGCTGCCAATGACCAATGTACTATTTGATAACATTTATTTGAGATTTCTCTATAAATATACATAGGGGAGATGATTTTACAAGTTTTAAAAATTTATCTTAATTAGATTCGGGAAAGTCTTTTATGATGTATTTATTTATTTTAGAGAGAAAGAGAGAGAGCATGAGTGGGAGTGGCAGAGGGAGTGGGAGAGAAAATCTTAGAGGATTCCATGTTGAGTATAGACCTCAACTCAGGGCTCAATCCCGTGACCCTGAGCTCATGACCTGAGCTAAACCAAGTCACAGCCTTAACCGACCACACCACCCAGGTGCCCCAGATTTGGGGACCACCTTAATCATAACAGTTTAAAGTGTCTTTTTACAAAAAAGAAATTATTTGCATTTTTAACTCAATAACTGACATATTTTATCTTAGATGACAAAATTGCATATATATGTAAGAGACAAAGGTTATTTGGCAACAAGATTATGTTTAAGATTGATGGGTACATGGGCGGCCTGGGGGGCTCAGTGGTTTAGTACCGCCTTCAGCCCAGGGTGTGATCCTGGAGACCCAGGATGGAGTCCCACGTTGGGCTCCCTGCATGGAGATTGCTTTTCCCTTTGCCTGTCTCTGCCTCTCTCTCTCTCTCTCTCTCTCTCTGTCTCATGAATAAATAAATAAAATCTTAAAAAAAGATTGATGGGTACAAATACAAAATATTTATGTATTTGACTTAAATATACTAAAAATGATGTAAATACTTTTTATCTAGCCAATATTTTTGAAATGTCTTTCAAACATTTTAAAGATACAAAAATATTTTTTAAAAATTAAAGGAACTCTCTTTTTTTTTTTTGTCACTACGTTATGTATTACTAGAATTAAGCATAAGCCTATTTTTATTTTTTTTTTGTGAGGGGAGGGCTTTAGATAAATTTTAAGTACTTTAAAAATATTTTTCCAAGCAAAGAATGAATGATTTTTTTTATATTAGGAGTTTAAAAATCTGTACCACAGACAACGTAGGATAATAAAAAGATAAATGCCTTGGATGTTAATGAGGTCATCCAGGTTTTGTTGTTACAACCCCTTTGTGATCTGACACCACTGATTTAATCACCCTATATATAAAATTAAAGCATCTATGATTCACATCAATTACTGGACATTCGTCATTGTTTGGGAAATTTACTCCATTTTCAGTTAATTTGGCTCTGAGGAGACAAGAGCTTAACTTTTTTTTATAAATTTATTTTTTATTAGTGTTCAATTTGCCAATATACAGAATAACACCCAGTGCTCATCCTATCAAGGGCCCAACACAGTGCCCGACACCCAGTCACTCCCACCCCCCACCCACCTCCCTTTCCACCACCCCTAGCTCTTTCCCAGAATTAGGAGTCTTTCATGTTCTGTCTCCCTTTCTGATATTTCCCACTCATTTTTTCTCCTTTCCCCTTTATTCCCTTTCACTATATTTTATATTCCCCAAATGAATGAGACCATATAATGTTTGTCCTTCTCTGATTGAATTATTTCACTCAGCATAATACCCTCCAGTTCCATCCACGTCGAAGCAAATGGTGGGTATTTGTCATTTCTGATGGCTGAGGAATATTCCATTGTATACATAAACCACATCTTGTTTATCCATTCATCTTTCAATGGACACTGAGGCTCCTTCCACAGTTTGGCTATTGTGGACATTGCTGCTAGAAACATCAGGGTGCAGGTGTCCTGGTGTTTCATTCCATCTGTATTTTGGGGTAAATCCCCAAAAGTGAAATTTCTGAGTCATAGGGCAGGTCTATTTTTAACTCATTGAGGAACCTCCACACAGTTTTCCAGAGTGGCTGCACCAGTTCACATTCCCACCAACAGCGCAAGACACTTCCTCTTTCTCCACAACTTCTCTAACATTTGTGGTTTCCTGCTTTGTTAATTTTCCCCATTCTCACTGGTGTGAGGAGGTATCTCGTTGTTTTGATTTGTATTTCCCTGATGGCCAGTGATGCGAGCATTTCCTCATGTGCTTGTTGGCCATGTCTATGTCTACCTCTGTGAGATTTCTGTTCATGTCTTTTGCCCATTTTATGATTGGATTGTTTGTCTCTTTGCTGTTGAATTTAATAAGTTCTTTATAGATCTTGGGAACTAGCCTTTTATCTGATTCGTCATTTGCAAATATCTTCTTCCATTCTGTAGGTTGTCTTTGAGTTTTGTTGACTGTTTGTTTTGCTGTGTTTCTTATCTTGATGAAGATCCAATAGTTCATTTTTGCTTTTGTTTCTCTTGCCTTCATGGATGAATCTTGCAAGAAGTTATTGTGGCCAAGTTCAAAATGGGTGTTGCCTGTGTTCTCCTCTAGGATTTTGATGGAATCTTGTCTCACGTTAAGATCTTTCATCCATCTGAATTTATCTTTGTGTATGGTGCTAGTTTCATTCTTCTGAATCTGGATGTCCAATATTCCCAGCACCATTTATTGAAGAGACTGTCTTTCTTCCAGTGGATAGTCTTTCCTCCCTTGTCAAATATTAATTGGCCATAAAGTTGAGGCTCCACTACTGGATTCTCTATTCTGCTCCATTGATCTATGTGTCTGTTTTTGTGCCAGTTCCACACTGATTTGATGACCACAGCTCTGTAGTCCAACCTGAAATCTGACATTGTGATGCTTCCAGCTATGGTTTTCTTTTTTAAAATTCCCCTGGCTATTCGGGGTCTTTTCTGATTCCACACAAATCTTAAAATAATTTGTTCTAACTCTCTGAAGAAAGTCCATGGTATTTTGATAGAGATTGCAGTAAATGTGTAAATTGCTCTGGGTAGCATTGACATTTTCACAATATTAATTCTTCCAATCCATGAGCATGGACTATTTTTCCATCTCTTTGTGTCTTCCTCAATTCTTTTCAGAAGTGTTCTATAGTTTTTAGGGTATAGATCCTTTACCTCTTTGGTTAGGTTTCTTCCTAGGTATCTTCTGCTTTTGGGTGCAATTGTAAATGGGATGGACTCCTTAATTTATCTTTCTTCAGTCTCATTGTTAGTGTATAGAAATGCCACTGACTTCTGGGCATTGATTTTTGTATCCTGCCATGCTGCCAAATTGCTGTATGAGTTCTAGAAATCTTGGGGTGGAGTCTTTTCGGTGTTCTTTGCAGAGTATCATGTCATCGGCGAAGAGGGAGAGTTTGATTTCTTCTTTGCCAATTTGAATGCCTTTTATGTCTTTTTGTTGTCTGATTGATGAGGCTAGGACTTCCAGTACTATGTTGAATAGCAGTGGTGAGAGTGGACATCCCTGTCTTGTTCTTGATCTTAGGGGAAAGGCTCCCAGTGGTTCCCCATTGATAGTGATATTTCCTGTGGGCTTTTCCTACATGGCTTTTATGATGTTGAGGAATGTTCCCTCTATCCCTACACTCTGAAGAGTTTTGATCAGGAATGGATGCTGTATTTTGTCAAATGCTTTCTCCGGATCTATTGAGAGGCTCCTATGATTCTTGTTTTTTCACTTGCATATTAGCAAGTGAAATGAATGTGATGAATCACATTGATTGTTTTATGAGTGTTGAACCAGCCTTGCATCCCAGGTATAAATCTTACTTGGTCATGGAAAATAATCATTTTTTTTAAAGAAGTTCGTCATTTTATTTTATTTATTTTATTTTTTTAAGATTTTATTTATTTATTTATAGACACAGAGAGAGAGAGATGCAGAGATACAGGCAGAGGGAGAAGCAGGCTCCATGCAGGGAGCCCGATGTGAGACTACATCCCGGGTCACCAGGATCACACCCCAGGCTGCAGGAGGCGCCAAATCGCTGTGCCACCAGTACTGCCCGAATAATCTTCTTAATGTATTGTTGTATCCTATTGGCTAGTATCTTGTTGAGAATTTTTGCGCCCATGTTAATCAGGGATATCAGTCTATAATTCTCCTTTTTGGTGGAGTCTTTTTCTGGTTTTGGAATTAAGGTGATGCTGGCCTCATAGAACAAGTTTGGAAATACTTCACCTCTTTCTATCTTTCCAAACAGCTTTAATAGAAAAGGTATGGTTTCTTCTTTAAAGTTTGATAGAATTCCCCAGGGAAGCCATCTGGCCCTGGACTTTTGTGTCTTGGGAGGTTTTTGATGACTGCTTCAATTTCCTCCATGGTTATTGGACTCCATGGTTTTCTATTTCTTCCTGTTCCAGTTTTGGTAGTTTGTGGCTTTTCAGAAATGCATCCATTTCTTCTTCATTGCCTAATGTATTGGCGTATAGCTGTTCATAATATGTTTTTAAAATCGATTGTATTTCCTTGATGTTGGTAGTGATCTCTCCTTTCTCATTCATGATTTTATTAATTTGAGTCTTTTCTCTCTTCTTTTTAATAAGGCTGGCTAAAGGTTTATCTATCTTTTTAATTCTTTCAAAGAACCAACTCCTGGTTTTGTTGATCTGTTCCACAGTTCTTTTGGTCTCTATTTCATTGAATTCTGCTCGAATCTTTATTAACTCTCTTCTTCTGCTGGGTGTAGGTTCTATTTGCTCTCTTTTCACTAGCCCCTTTAGGTGTAGGGTTAGCTTTTGTATTTGAGTTCTTTCCAGTGTTTGGATGGTTGCTTGTTCTGTGATGTATTTCCCCCAGGACTGCTTTTGTTGTATCCCAAAGATTTTGAACAGTTTTATCTTCATTTTCATTAGTTTCCATGAATCTTTTTAATTCTTCCTTAATTTCCTGGTCTACCATTTCATCTTTTAGCAAGATGGTCCTTAACCTCCACGTGTTTGAAGTCCTTCCAAACTTCTTCTTGTGACTTAGTTCTAATTTCAAGGCATTATGGTCTGAAAATATGCAGGAAACCATCCCAATCTTTGGTATAGGTTCAGAACTGATTTTTGACCCAGTATGTGGTCTATTCTGGAGAAAGTTCCATGTGCACTTGAGAAGAAGGTGTATGCAGTTGTTTGGATATAAAGTGCTGTATATATCTGAAGTCCATCTGGTCGAGTGTACCATTGGAAGCTCTTGTTTCTTTGGAGATGTTTTGCTTAGAAGACCTATTGAGTGTACAAAGCACTAGATAGAAGTCACCAAGTATAAGTGTATTATTATCTAAATATGTCTTAATTTTGGTTATTAATTCATTGATATATTTGGGAGCTCCCACATTCGGGGCATATATATTGATAATTGTTAAGTCATCTTCTTGGATAGATCCTTTAAGTATGATATAGTGTCCCTCCTCATCTCTCACTACAGTCTTTGGAATAAACTTTAGTTTATCTGATATAAGGATGGCTACCCCTGCTTTCTTTTGAGGACCATTTGAATGGTAAATGGTTCTCCAACATTTAATTTTCACGCTGTATGTGTCCTGTCTAAGATGGGTCTCTTGTAGACAGCAAAAAAGATGGGTCCTGCTTTTTTATCCAGTCTGACACCATGCGCCTTTTAATGGGGTCATTAAGCCCAGTCACGTTCAGAGTTACTATTGAAAGATATGAGTTTAGTGTCTTCATGATATCTATTAAGTCCACTTTTTGGGGATTGTTCCATAGGACTTCTTCTTAAGGAGGAATTTTAAGAGTTCTCCTTAAAATTTCTTGCAGAGCCGGTTTGGAGGTCACATATTCTTTCAGTTCCTGCCTATCTTGGAAGCTATTTATCTCTCCTTCTATTCTAAATGAAAGCCTGGCTGGGTAAAGTATTCTTGGCTGTATTTTCTTCTCATTTAGAACCCTGAATATATCCTGCAAGCCCTTTCTGGCCTGCTAGGTCTCTGTGGAGAGGTCTGCTGTTACCCTAATACTTCTCTCCATAAAAGTCAGGGATTTCTTGTCTCTTGCTGCTTTAAGGATCTTCTCTTTATCTTTGGAATTTGCAAGCTTCACTATTAAATGTCGAGGTGTTGAGGGGTTTTTATTGAATTTGGGGGGGATCTCTCTATTTCCTGGATCTGAATGCCTGTTTTCGTTCCCAAATTGTGAAAGTTTTCAGCTATGATTTTTCAAATACATATTCTGGTTCTCTGGCCCTTTCGGCGCCCTTGGGAACCCCAATTAAACCTACATTTTTTCTGCCTCAGTCTGTCATTTATTTCCCTTAATCTATCCTCATGATCTTTTGTCTCTTTTTTCTTCAGTTTCCCTCATTGCCATCAACTTGTCTTCTATGTCAGTCACTCGTTCTTCTACCTCATTAACCCTTGTCGTTAGGACCTCTAGTTTGGATTGCATCTCATTTAATTGATTTTTAATTTCTGCCTGATTAGATCAAAATTCTGCAGTCAGTCATGAAGTCTCTTGGGTCCTTTATGCTTTTTTCTAGAGCCACCAGTAGCTTTATAATAGTGCTTCTGAATTGGCTTTCTGACATTGAATTGCAATCCAAATTTTGTAACTCTGTGGCAGAGAGGACTGTTTCTGATGTTTTCTTTTGAGGTGAGGTTTTCCTTCTAGTCATTTTGCTCAGTGCAGAGTGGCCAAAAACAAGTTGTATTGGGAAAAGGAGAAAAGGAGAGAAGAGAAAGAAGAAAAGAAACAGGAAAAAGGAAAAAGAAACAAAAAGAGGGGAAAAAAGAGAAGAACAGAAAGGAAAAAAAGGGGGAGCAAACAAATCAAAACACAAAAAACAAGGGTGAGTATCCTCTGATTCTGTATACTGTAAATCCCTTGACTTCCCCTGGAACTTTGCAGTGCTGCTTGGTCAATAATTTGTTTCTCCCCTATCAGTCTAGCTGGTCTTCTTGGGGAGGGGCCTGCTGTGCTGATTTTCAGGTGTTTGCACTTTGGGGAGCTGCTCAACCCCCCCTCCTGCTGCAGGGCTCAGTGGAGGTTGTTTATCCTGTTTATCTGCTGAGGCCACTGTGAGGCTCAGTGGGGGTTGTTTACCCTGTGAGGCCCCAGGAGGAACAACCACAGTGGCGGCGGCCAGCTCTGGAGCCCTGGAGTCAGCTCCCGCAGTAGCTACAGAGCTCTTGGTGTGCAGGGGCATGGATGCTCTGGGGGCGGGGCGCTGATCTTCTCAGCTCCGGCCACTGGCGGCAGGAATGTCCTTGCTGTCCTGGGCCCTCCTGGCCTCTGCCTGTCACGGGGGAAGTGCTAGATCCTGGGCAGTGTCCTGGCGCCCTGTGCTCCTGAGCCTGTGCTGTTGGATTCACGCTCCCAGCCGCACAGCCCCCTCCACGTGGAGCTGCTGCCCAAGCCCTTCCGAGCTGCTCCCGGGTCCAGCCTTGAGCATGCTGCAGCCCTTTAGGGAGCTTGGGCCCGGGTTGTGGGGCTCTCCCCGGGGTGCAGGTGTCTGTTAGTGTCCCAAGGAGCCTGAGGGCATCCCCGCCCCTCCTGGGATCCTGCTCCAACTCCCTGCGAGCACCTTTCCCACCGGGATGATTGGTGAAGCTCCTGCTTCTCTGGGAAGGTGCTTTCCTGTCCTAGGAACACTCGCCCAGCCTTAGCCCAGCTCCTCGCGCGCCCCTCCCCCTTGGATGCCTTTTGTTTCTTTATTTCTTTTTTCCCCATCTTCCTACCTTGATAGAAGTGGGAACACTTCTCGCTGTAGCATTCCAGCTCTTTAAATCTCAAGCCGAATTCGTAGGTTTTCAGGATGATTTGAAGGTTATCTAGGTAATTTGGTGGGGACAGGTGACTTGGGGACCCTACTCTTTTGTCATCTTGCCCCGCCTCCCAACAAAAGAAAGTTTTAAAGTAAACATCATAAGAAGTTAATTTGAACATAATTTTCACCTTTACCTGTTTATCCTTATGAATCTATATGTTCATACCTCTATGAATGTATCTATTCATATGTTTTAATATTCATATTAGTTGAACCCATTTGATCAAAATCTGGTCTAAAATATTTTCATATTTATTAACTCCTATTCTGTCAAAGGATATGGATTCTATTAGAGGTCTTAAAAAAACAAAGATTAATAGAATGAACACATTTACAGTATTCTAAATATTTTAAATTATTTTATTCTATGACTATTTTACTAAAGGGATATTCACATCTGAGGACGAAGGGAATAAATCTGATCTATTATTATCTTCAGCAAATATAAATACGTCTTACCTTCACTAGAGTATTTTATTCTCTATCAACAATAGAAGGTCATAAAAATCACAGTTTCCATGACCAAAGTACTTAAGAACACTTCATAATATTACTCATCATCAGTGATGAGTGACACGAGAGTGTCACACACTTTAAGAGAAAGTGTGACAGAGAAGAGTAGGAGGCAGGTAGTTCAGAGAACTGTCATTTTAGCCTGGTGATGTCTGCTCCCCTCTGCGGGTTACAGATTGGAGCAGAAACAACCCAGAGACAAAGATTAGACCGGAAGCTCAGTACTATTATGTATGAATGAAGAGAGAAGGTAAAAGCCGCTGTCTGTGCTTCTGCCCGCAGCGCCTTGGCCCTGCAGCTCTCTCTCCTCCTTGGGGGTGTGCCCAGGCCAGGGCTGCCCCCCCCAGCAGAGAGCCACAGCTTCTTGACCAGGAGGGGAGCCCCTCATCCAACCTCTGCCAGCAACCTGCTTTCTCAGGCACTTGTATCGGGGCCACACAGGAGGCTGCTGACCTGAGCCCTCACCTTGACCTTCAGACACCCTCTAGCCAGGCCTTTGCATAGCTCTTAGCCAGAGCTGATTCCTCTTACCTGACACTGAGATAAAACGGGGCCACCTGGCTGGACACAGTCCAGCATAGGACTCCTCACCTTGGCTAAGTCTCCATCTGCAAGTTGTGAGACTGAGCCCCACCTTGGGCGCTGAGGGGAGACCGGGTAAGACTCCCTCATCCTCTCCCTCTGCCCCTCTGCCCTGGCCTCCCCCTCCTTCTCCAAAACTAAATAAATAAAAGATTGAAATTTATATGAACTTACTATAGAGGCAGAAATGGCTAAATCACTTCAACAAATTAATGGCGAACCTGAGTGAAAAGGAAAGGGCTGAGAGACAGTCCAAACCTAAAAGACTGAGAAATCAACAACATAAATACCATTTATTACTCAAGAAGTTGGGCTCTTGTTGGGGGTGGGACGAGTATGTGAGGCAAATGGAAAGCGTCTGATTTTGATATGTGATTTAATTATTTAACATAATGATGTTCAATTATGGGCTGGAGTTTCAGAGGCAAAAGTCAAAGGGACAATACTTCCAGGCCTACCATGTAGGCTAGCACTGAGGAGGAAGGAAACTGAGGAATGAAGCCTTCCGAAAAGGTGGTTCACAGGGCTCGGGGTTAACACAGCACAGCAGCTGAGGGACTCGGGCTTCTTCATCATAAAGCTATAGAATTGATTTGTACAGTTTCTAAGACTGTACAGAGTATTTTATATCACCCACAACAAGTACTATATGGTCGTCAACGCTTGCTGATTGTTGAGACCTTACCACCTACAAACATACTTGTGAAACAGCTCCGCTTGAGAAAGAAAGAAGTAAAAGAGTGTAAGACACAGGAGTGTATTTCATCCACATTTTATTAATTATCATAGGAAATAAAAACAAAAAACCTTAGAAGAGCTCTACTTAAATGACATTTTGACGAATACTTGTTCCATGTCCAATTCTAAAAATTATAAATTGCATTTTTAATTAGGTTCTGGAAAACACACTAAAAGGGCTCAATTGTCATTATCTCTTAAAATGCTAATGAAGCAATGAGGACTGATTATTGCATTATTTTGGGCTTGTTGGGATTCATCTTCTTTAGTAGCAAAACTACTAGATACAAACATGAATTCTTCAATTACAACTAATGGTTTTCTTTCTTAATTGTCCATGCTTAGCAGAGATACTCAGCAGGATTACCCATTATTACCACTGTGATTCAGTTTCATTCAGAGTCATTGTCAGGATGTGTTAGTCATAATATCAAGGTATCATGACATCATCATCATCATAAACATTACCACTAATTTAGCAGTAGGCAATCTGGAGTGCCAAGATTTAATACATGACTTTTTAAAACTAAAAAGAATCCTTGCCTACTGCTAAAGTTATTTACCTTTGGATATTTTTAAGGGTTTATCTTTTTAACAAAATGCTCAAGGTAACTTCATGTCTGGAAAAAAAGATATATTTGTACTTTGAAATTGTAAGTCAAGAGCTATAATTCTACTAACATATGCTACTAGCCATTACAATTACATAATTAGCCATCTTATTATAATTATATTATTGCTATTATTATTAAAAGTGTTTATATGGGCTAAGTACAGTCCTCAAACCTTCGTACATATGATTTAATCCTCACACAAGACTTATGACAAACGAATCATTGCTCATTCTCAGATAGGAACGGGAAAGTGAAATTGAGTGGGAAGAAACAAACCCTTATAAACTAAAAAACATAAGGTGAATCAGCAAACACATGGCATGTAGGTCCTCGCCCCATTCATGGGATGCCTCAGAGTAATCCTCAACATGATGGCACAATATTACCAAAGATGCTAATGGAATATCCCTTGCCTGCCTCTGTCCATATTACCAAAAATGTTTATATAATTTAAGATGAATTTACGGTTGCTGTTATCAGTAAACTTTTAATTCTTTATTCAAACTTACTTATCTGAAGTCTGTCCTCTATAAAATTATAATCAATTCTTTGTTTTCTTCCAATAGTTATATTTCATATTCATCAGCTTTTCCGGCTCAATAAGCGTCATATATGGATTATAATTTTATTACATGCTACTGAACTATATACTACTAGACTTCAGAATTCCCTTCCATCCAAGCAGAAGTTAATGCAATATAAAAGAGTAAATTGTAATAGAAGTAGCCACTATCTTCTTTCTGAAATGTCTTAAAAGAGATAACTTTAAGAACGAATTGGAATATAAGAATTAAATAATTTCCACACTCTGAAAAACTTCTGAATTCTCTTGAATTCTAAAAAGCTATTAAAGTATAATCAACCAAGGATTAAGAGACAGAATAATCCATATATAAAACAATATATATTAATTTTTCACACCCAAAATGTCATTCTTGAAAGAGATAACCAACTGAGAAATTAGGACTGAAATTCAGATCCAAATACTCAAGCTTTATCCAAAAAATAAAACAACAACAGCAACGATGACAACAACGAACATGAAAAAAAAACTGCTAAAAAACAAAGAAATTAGGCATGAAAAAGGAATAACTGATTTAAAAAAAAATCATTACTGTACTTCTCAGGATGAGATGCTGAATGTCTTTTTCTTAATAGAAAGAGGAAGATAAGGTTCAAAAGCATGGTCTGACAGCAATTTAGCCTTCTAATTAAAAGCAGGGCGGCAATATGGAACCTAACTTGGCAGCATGGTGATTCAGTTTTATCAGTTCAGCAAGACTTAAGTCATGTTCTGTGATTAAAACTATAGCTCTCACATGTGCATTGTCAATAGGAAACTTTTTAATAAAGATAAAATATGGCCTGTGAGATTTAAATCTGGTGAGAATTTAAATTTAACTTTAATTAATAATGCTCTAGCTAGAAAAATATTGGTGTTAAATATACTGCATATAAAGCAATGCTGAGTTTATTTGAAAAGGCATGGATTTTTTAAACTAATCAACAGTAATGTAGTTTTCAGGGTGAAAAAAAATGTCAGGGTACTTGACGAAAAAGGTAATTTATCTCCATAAAGAATTTTTACATCCTGAAACTTCATATATCAATCATTTTATCAACAACCACATTTGTACTTAAGCATATTTTGAGTAATGTATTAATTTCCAAATTAACATCTATCTATTGATAAAATATACTGTTTCCATAAATTAGTTTAATACTCCATAGGAACCCATTCAGTGTAGGTTAAAAAATAAACTAGTGATTAGTAAGTGAGAGAGGGTTGAGTGTCAAGTTCATCTTTAAATGGAAAAAAATACAAGTATGAGTAAAGTCTTTGGGATTAAGGTAAAAAAGACCAAAAAATGCCATTTTTAATACAGATTATAAATCTGATATGACCTGATATATCAGTAGATTTTTGTTTGGGGTGTTGATGTTGTGCCTTTCGTCTTTCGTTATTTCTGTATGGTTATCATGACACCTAAGTGTGACTCCATGTTTGGACTGAAGAGCGGCAGGTTTAAGTATCGTGATTAGCAGATGAAATTATGTAGAAGATGATGAAAAATATATCGTAGGGTATAAAATAGAAATATCACCTGCCAGCCTGCTCAACAGAAGTTCCTATAGGACATACTTCCTGAGGGGTTCAGGTGAACACCATCTACACCTACTTCTGCAAACGCACCCCTGGCCATGTCTCTCATGCGATATCACCACACTCTATGACCCTGAGGCCTAGGCGGTAATTTCCTTTGTCCTAGTAATTAGTTCTCCATCCTTTTTTCTCTGCCAGAATCCTTATGATGAGACTCTTCCTAGTTTCCTGGCTCTAGAACTGAATCTCTCCTAGTTTAAGCCAAATCTTCACTCTCTTCCCCATGGGTTAGATATCCTGTCTTTAAACATGTGCATTTCTGCAAATACAACTTTTTTTCCTCAGATCTCTGCAACTCCACATCATTCTATGTAGGCAATTCTGTTGAAGGCAGCTACCTTAATAACTTCCCCTTCCCCCATCTCTTATAGGTTAGACCTGAATTAAATTACTCACCACAGCTTAAATAAAATCATTAAAGATTATTTTATTTGACCTTCTGTTGAATGAGACTCCCAATAAAATAATCCTGTTTTTCACCTTCATGTTTTAAATATTTAAAAAAGACCATTTAACATATCTTGTCGAAAAATTTCAGTCAGAATCGCCCTCCTGATACTCACTGATAGATGACAATTCCTAAAAGACAAATTGCCTCAACTATTTGAGTTCTCTGTAGTATAGCTTATGATATACCAAAATATCAAATATCCCTGGATATTTAGGGCCAATTGTTCAGCTTCACAGTTGACTTTATCTGTTTTTCTTTTTTTTAATATATTTTTTTATTTATTCATGAGAGACAGAGAGAGAGAGAGAGAGAGAGAGAGGCAGAGGGAGAAGCAGGCCCCATGCACGGAGCCCGATGTGGGACTCAATCCCGGTTCTCCAGGATCACACCCTGGACTGAAGGTGGCGCTAAACCGTTGAGCCAACCGGGCTGCCCGACTTTATCTGTTTTTCGACTGTGTTCTAAATTAGGTGGAAAGCACCCAAGGTTTGAGAGTTTCTTCTTTAAGCATGCCACTTGTCTTCCTTGACCTCATTTCTTTATGTTTATCCCTATTGGAGTCCTGTGTCAAGCTCCAGCTTCAACCAGAAATAATTTTCAGTCCTACTGTAAGCCAGGTGCAGAAGAAGATACAAAAAAATGACTTTAAAATATTCTTGCTAATACAGTTATTTGAGATAATTTCAGATAGTTATTCAATGGCCTCTCAAAAGACTTGTGGCGATGCTTTCAAAACAAGGCCTTTAAAATACAAAACTTCTTAAGTAGAAGGATCTACTTTTAAATTACATTTGCTTTTTACCCTTCTCTACCAAGTATAGTCCATTATTACATTGAAAATATACAGCTAAGGCCTAAACATAGTAATGGAGTCATACTTTATTTATATCATTCTATAGTCTAATAAAAACCAATATGACTTTCCAGATTTTAGGGATGAGAATATGATCCAAATCACGCCACTCAGATTTGGGGGATATGTGGGGGAACTATAGGAAACAGAATCTCTCTCTTCTTTTTTTTTTTTTTTTTTTTTGCAGGTGGAACTACATAAGATGACAAAATATAACAAAAAATAAAGTGACAAAAATAAATATGACAAAATATAATTCCCCTGCATACCCCCCAAATCTAAGTGGCCTGATTTGGGCCATGTTCTCATCCCTAAACTACTGGCTGGGAACAGGGGCCAGGGAGACTCTATTTAGTCAGATGTAGGTCACATAAGTACTTCCAGGTTTTGGGTGACACCAACCTATGAAAATCTGTGGAGTGAGGCACATTTTTCTAAAAGAAAATCAGGGTGCTGAAGCCAGAAAACAGATGCTGCTTAAAAAAGAACATCCATCCAACACACACACATACTTGATATAAAATGTTATATACTCAAAAATTCATAAGTTTAAATTATAATTAATATATAGTATTTTTAATATTCAGATCAAAGAAAGACATTATGTCTATTTGTACATCAACTCTTATGCTTATGAAATGAAATCAATATAGTTATCATAGGAATTATTTTTTTTTATTTTATCTATTTTTTTGAGAGAGAGAAAGCAAAAGAGCAGGAGCAGAAGGAAAAGGAGGAGCAGGTTCCCTGCTGAGTGGGGAGCCCGATGGGGGCTCGATCCTGGGACCCTGAGATTGTGACCTGAGCCCAAGGCAGATGCTTAACTGAGCCACCCAGGGGCCCTACAGGAATTATTTAAACATCATTTTGATGACACTGACTGTATTGATTTCCTAGAGCTGCCATAACAAAGTACTACAAACTGGGCAGCTTAAGCAAACAGAAATTTATCCTCTCACGTTTCTGAAACTTGAAGTGTGCCATCAAGAAGAATGGGTCCTGGGACGTTCTTGCATACTCAGGAGGAGACTCTACTCCATGGCTCTCTTCCAGCTTCTGAGACTGTTGGAATCTTGGGTGTGCCTTGGTTTGTGGCAGCATAACGCTAATCCCTGCCATTGTGGCTGCATGGCCTTCTCCTTTATGTCCATCTGTCACCTTGTTCCTCATTATATAAACACACCAATCATACTGGATTACAGCTTACCCAAAATTCGTACGATCTCATCTTAATTTGAGTATATCTACAAAGACTCTATTTTCAAATAACGTCACAAATACAAGAGTGAGGGGCTAGGATTTCAACATATACCTTTTTTTGCGGACACAATTCAACCCATAATAGTAACTTTTACCTTATAAGAGAAAACAGTGATTAAAAATCTAGTAATTAGAGCCCATTTAATAGAAATAATTTAAATCCAGGACTGACACTTAGCTGACTATATATGTATTTTCTTTTTCTTTTTTTTTAATTTTTTAAATTTATTTACGATAGTCAAAGAGAGAGAGAGAGAGAGGCAGAGACACAGGCAGAGGGAGAAGCAGGCTCCATGCACCAGGGAGCCTGACGTGGGATTCGATTCCGGGTCTCCAGGATCGCGCCCTGGGCCAAAGGCAGGCAGCAAACCGCTGCGCCACCCAGGGATCCCCTATATGTATTTTCTTAATTTTCATTTTTTGAGTTATATATATTCTCTATTTTATTTCCTAATGTTTTCAATTTAAAATGGGTAGGGAATAGAAGTTTGTCCATAGGTGCAGTTCCGACCTCCATTTACTAAGAAAGAGTGCTCAAAATCTACACAAAATTTACAGTATAGTGTGTCAAAACTAAGTGGAAATCCATATGTTCTTTAGTTCCTTTTTTGATAGGAGTTCTTTTTTAAATTCCCATATAGTTAACTGTTATATTAGCTTCAAGTGTATAATATAGTGATTCAACACTTCCATACATTAGTCAGTGCTCATTGTAAGTGTGCTCTTAATCCCCTTAACCTATTTCACCCACCCCCTGCACTTCCCCTCTAGTAACCATTAGTTTGTTCTCTATAGTTAAGAGTCTGTTTGTCTCTCTTTTGATAGGAATTATTGATATTTTAGAATACAAGCTTCTGTGCATAGTTTAAGTGCTCTTGAAAAAAACATTTTTTAAATGTGTGAAATGAGGGATCCCTGGGTGGCGCAGCGGTTTGGCGCCTGCCTTTGGCCCAGGGCGCGATCCTGGAGACCCGGGATCGAATCCCACGTCAGGCTCCCGGTGCATGGAGCCTGCTTCTCCCTCTGCCTGTGTCTCTGCCTCTCTCTCTCTCTCTCTCTGTGTGACTATCATAAATTAAAAAAAAAAAATTAAAAAAAAATAAAATAAAATAAATGTGTGAAATGACAATATTGTGTAAAACAGTAAGATGCTTTGACCCTAAATGACAGCCTGTTAGTTTTCCTACATCTCTCCCCTTGCTTCTTTATTAACTATCTCCTGAAAGCCCTCAGGGCTTTAGTTAATTGTTAATCTGCAAACATTACGTTTGGCTTTGGGTTAATTAATTTTTCCAAGTTAGAAGGGCTAATAAATAGTACAGCGCAGACTCAAACCTCGTACTATCTGATTCTCAAGAAAATTCCCACAAAATTCCCTAAAATAATGCTACCTCCTTTCTTGTATTAAAGTCTGAAATTTTAAACATGTTGTTGCCCATCTTGCACTACAATTTATTTTAACTTCTAAATGCTCTGTCCTTACCTGAAGAGACAACCGCCTCTACTGCAGTACAGCCATAATTAGCTTGTCTTTAGTATGATGGTTCAAAGTAGCAGGTAAGAATTGTGGGGGATATAGTATAGTGAGAGGCACAGGGTAGGTGTTATTTTTTTTTTAAGATTTCATTTATTTATTAATGAGAGACACACACAGAGAGAGAGAGAGAGAGGCAGAGACACAGGCAGAGGGAGAAGCAGGCTCCACTCAGGGAGCCTGACGTGGGACTCGATCCTGGGTCTCCAGGATCAGGCTCTGGGCTGCAGGCAGCACTAAACCACTGCGCCACTGGGGCTGCCCAGGGCTAGGTGTTAAATGACATAAAACCTAGTTCCAGATGCACCACTTAATATAAATAGTTAACATTATAGGCTCTTTAATGTAACTCTGGGCAAGTCCCTTAACTGTCTGTCTGAGTAGCTCCAAAGTTAAGGAAGAGCAAGCCCTCCTCTTCCAATCATATGAAACTGAATCATATCAAACCTGTAAGAATATCGTGAAATACTGCAGATCTAATGCATACGAACTGATGATCAGCCGACGGTATGGATGTTGATAAAATATTTCAAAATAAATTTGGTAAATTAAGTTGCTAACAAAGTTTTCTCCAGATATTATTTTAAAATGTTACCTTTGCAAAGTCCTCCTGAAAATCAAAGTCATCCTTTGAATGACTACTGCTCTTTTTCAAATGATATAAATAAAAATTATTGGCAGAGTTAAGTGTTACATTTCAACCTTTATGATTAAAGATGTATTCACTAGCCTGCCATTCACAGGGCTTGCAGAACACTAAAAAGACAAAACTGGAAGTTTAGAAAGCATTCTCTGCAGACTTCTCATTTTAAAGTTCAGAAATTAGAAGCTAAATGCGTTTGATTCAATGATTTTATACAAAGTTACATAAGTGGAAATAATTCCATCCTTTTCCTAGTAGCAACAACAACTTCCCTAAGAAGTCTAACTTGAAGTTGCAATGAATGATTATGAAAATAGCCAGGTCCCCAGCATAAATGCTGATACAGGTCATGATTTGGAGAAGCCTCAGAATTTGGAATCAAATGAGATATATATGAATTCTAGTTCTTATTCCAAATAGCTGCATGATCATAGGCAAATTATTTGCATTCACTGAACATCAATTTTCCTTTTCGTTGTAATGGGAGCAATGAAAGGAATAAAAATGTGAGCAAAACAAAAGCAAGAAAGATGAGAGTTGGTATTGAGAACTGAATGAGATAAAAGCTAAATTCTCATGGTATGTAGTAAGCATTCAACCAATGACAGCTTATTTCTGGACTCTTAAAAATTATGCTTTAACAAAATGAGCTAAATGAATAGGCTGTTTTCCTTTAAAACCATTAGTAAATTAGCAGAAGCTGCATTTTAGCTTGGAAAACATCGAGGTCAGTATCTAGGAAATCTGACTACTAATTTCAATTGCATTTATCAGTATTTGTGAGCAAATCAAAATCCAAATTATTCTGTTTGTTCATATGTTGCAATCAACAACAATCTCACTCCCCGTAAATAAAACTTTGAAAGATTTTGTGTGTGTGAAGGTCAAATGAAACAACATATGTGAAAATGCTAGGAAGATGCTCCTCCATAGAGAAGCCAAATTACTATCAACAAACAAAAGAGTAAATGTAAATTATAACAATAAAGTATAACCTCCTCAGCATTGTATCAAATAGTCAAATTCATCTGCTTGTATTTGAGGGAAGCAAAATCACACTGAAAATTCCATTCTTCTACTCTTTGAGGATTTTATTCAGTCCTTTAATTAGATATGTCAAATGTAGTAAGAAATATACCAAAATAACAGATAATTCAATGTATTTGCTGCATAGAGCATTTAGTTAAAAGAACAAAAAAGGTAGAGTAAGGAGTCATGTAACTTTTTTTTAAACTTAAGCTCGAAACAAACTTTGTTTGTTGGAAAGTTTGTGAAAAGTAGAAAGTAGAGTACTCCATGCCCTGAGTTGATGATGCAGTGGGTAGGGTACCGGGCTATGTATACAAACACTGCCCACGTGAGTTTGAGGAGTAGCTTGATTATAATATCCCTGATCTACCAACGTACCAAAAATTAATATGTAGGAAGAGAAATAATCCATCCTCAAGAGCTTTCCATGCTTGAAACCCCTTCCAGGGATCCCTGGGTGGTGCAGCGGTTTGGCGCCTGCCTTTGGCCCAGGGCGCGATCCCGGAGACCCGGGATCGAATCCCACATCGGGCTCCCAGTGCATGGAGCCTGCTTCTCCCTCTGCCTGTCTCTCTCTCTCTCTCTCTCTCTCTCTGTGACTATCATAAATAAATAAAAATTTAAAAAAAAATATATATATATAGAAACCCCTTCCATAAAGTAAAATAATAAATTCTTAAGATTAGAAAGACTTAGGCTATCATATAATCACAAATAATCAAGTGGTTCTGAAAGTGTACACAGTTTTACTAGATAAAATAGAAAAATCGCTGATCGTCTATTTCCAGATGCTTTGAAAGGGCTACACTCTGAAATACCTAAGGGGCAAGTAAATTATGCAAATAAATGGTGTGAGGATGTGGAGCAACAGGAATTCTCATTTACTGCTAGAGAGAATGCCAAATGGTACAGCCACTTTGGAAGATCCTTTGGCGGTTTCTTACATAAATAAACATACTCTTACCATATGTTTCAGCAATCACACTTCTCGGTATTTATCCAATTGCGTCGAAAACTTATGTCCAAAAAAAAAAAAAAAAAAGAACCTGCACAAGATTGTTTATAGCAGCTTTATTCATAATTGCCAAGACTTAGGAAAAACCCAGAAGTCTTCCAGCAGGTGCCTGAGTAAATAAACTCTGGTACATCCAGATAAGGGAATATTATTCAATGCTAAAATGAATCGAATTATGAAGCCAGGGAAACACACCGGCCCAGGGCAGCACCGTGGGAGCCCGTGCCTCTGCTGTGAAGCAGGCACAGCCCCAACCCCTGTCCCCGCCACTACCATCGCCACCCTCTAAGGACAGGAGAAAATTAGTAACCCCCCCCCCAGCCGTCAACAAGTGGGGATGCAACTCATGCACGGGAAGGTGCAGCCGCGTGTTGCTCGAAGGGAGAGAGAAGTTAGGGCTGTGTGTGCTCAAACCCTGGTCCTTTTCAGTTTGGAGAATGCGCAGAGGCGGGGAGCAGTGAGCAGCTCTGCTCACTGGGGAGCACAGGCTCGGAGGGGCCTGCTCAGCTCCTCCCCGCGGCAGAGGCCACGGCCAGAGGTCACGGCCAGGGGTCACGGCCAGGGGTCACGGCCAGGGCCTTAGGCCGGGCCTGCTGGTGGCGAGGGGTGTGCCACAGAGGGGAGCTGGCTGGGTGGGCCGGGGCCCCACAGAGGCGGGGCGGCCCAGCCCGGCCCGGGGCCGCCGTCTTTGCGGGTGCAGCCCCGGCCTCAGAGCCGCCACCCTGGGCCCAGGCCAGTGCGCACCTGCCTCTGGCGGAGCGGCCGGCCCAGCCCTGCGGTGGCCCCAGCACACCCGCGGGACACACCAGCGCTGCCGGGCGGACCTGCCGGGACCTCTCTGCATCCATTTAGCTGCAGCTTCGTTCTCACTAGGCCGCTGACTGCCCCACTGCCACGGGAGGCCCCGGGGCACAGCAGGATCAGGGAGACGCGGACAGAGCCCTGCTGCCCCGACCACGTCGCCTGGGGGCCTGGAGATCACAGCCCGCGGAGGACAACTTTCCAATAGAAGGTATTCCTTGTGCACACGGCACCTCAGCACCTGCAGATTGTCTAAACAGCTGATAGGAATTCCTGCTAGAAATGTCGATGACTTACCCATTATAAACCCAAATTAATCCATGGCCAGGGACCCCTGGGTGGCTCAGCGGTTGACTGTCTGCCTTCGGCCCAGGTCATGACCCCGGGGGTCCCGGGATCGAGTTCCGGGTCAGGCTTCCTGCAGGGAGCCTGCTTCTCCCTCTGCCTGTGTCTCTGCCTCTCTCTCTGTGTGTGACTCATGAATAAATAAAATCTCTGTTAAAAAGTCCATGACCTAAAACAAGGCAGGGTTAATGAAATGAAAAGGAAAACAGTGATTTTTTTGAAATTATATTTTATTCTTTTACAAAGATACTCATTTATTTGAGAGAGAGCGTATACTAAGCAGGGGGGTGTCAGGCAGAGGAGACAGTGGCTCCCAGCGGAGTGGGGAGCCTGACCTGGGGCTCCATCCCAGGACCTGGGATCATGATCTGAGCCAAGGTCAGACCCCTAACACACTGAGCCACCCAGGTGCCCCAAAAGTGATTTTTTTCAAAGTTACAGCCTATCTAAAGCTCATTAAATTGTGTAAAATCTTGATCATGCCACCACTGTATAGTTTCATCCGTGCATTTACCCTCTAAATTTGTCATAGTAAACAGTAAATTTTCATGTCATATTCAAGAAGATGCATGTCCTCATTAAAACTCTCTTTCAGTCAATTTCTGTTGTGTAAACTCATGATTAGCCACACTAATGAACAGAAGCAATGGCACAGAGGATCCTATGTGAGGAAATACAAAGGAGTCTATTTTTGGCATACCATATTTTTGGTATGATTTCCTTTATTATAAAGCAGATTTTATCACACCAAAACAGTTGTACTTGAATTTATTTGAAACTATTATATTTTCCTAAAACTCTTACTATTTTACTAGTAAAACAAGCAAACAAACAAAAAACAAAAACAATGCTGATATATTGTAATTTATGAAAAGTAACTCAGAAGAGGAAAAACTCTTCAATGGTAAACCACGAGGTAGATAAGCTATATATGAACAATCAGTTGGGTCCTAGTCAGATAGAAGAAAGTTTATAGAGGCAAAGACGTGTGTGTCTACACATGTGTAAATGATGTATCTGCTCACGCATGTACACTTGTGCATATTTATGCATATATGTAGAAATGGTTTGGTGATGAGAAATTGCACCATTTGTCATGAAAAATTATTTTTCCATTAGTAATATTTTAATTCTGCATATTTTGTGGACCATTCTGTAGAAAAGCAAGATATAATTCACAATGTGGATGGTTAAAAGGGTATAAATTTCGGCACAAAAATATAATGCTAAAAAAATGTTATGCTAAGGCAAGATTTTCTTCATTTCTTTCAAAAAATATGCAAACAGTCCCCAAGAGACTGGAGAAAATCAACTGATAGTGATATGTGATATGGATGTCCACATACCATGAGAGTATATTAAAAATTATAAATACTTCTAAAAAGTCATAAAATGTTTCATGTCCAAAAGTTCAGATTTTGAAAATGGTACTTAGCAAGATTCTTTCATCACAAAAACACAAGAAACATTACAAATCAGCAAATCTCAAGCCTCTTCTGTCCAAGTGATGCCCACCATCTATCTTAGTTAGAGACAGATGAGAAGAGGACAATTTGTCTCACCCCTCAGGGAGTAACCCAGGGTCCACCAACGGGTTAATATGACTCAAAACCAAAACAAATGCATGTTTATCAGTCTAGTTTTTTGCGTTTTTCTTTTTTCTTTTGATACAAGAAAAAAAAACACTTCCCCATATATGTTTATCAACTATGCATATTCAATCAATCAGAACCCCGACCTGAAAATAAAAAAAAAAATCCTTTAAAATATAGAAACACAGCAACTAGATCTATTTCTAATGTTCACTCAAGCAAATACTCATTTTTAAAGCATAAACCTCAAAATACCAGCAGGATGTCATTATTTCATTTTAATGCTATCGTAGGAGTGGCAGTGTCACACAGTAGTTAGGAAATGGGGCTCAGGGGTCGGGTTGCCTGGACCCAAATCCTGACTCTGCCACTTTGTGGGACTATGAACTTGAGCAGGAGCTTAAGCCTCTTAAGTGCCTCACTTTCCTCCTCTACTTGACAGGGTTACTGCAGAGATTCAAAGGACTCATATACTGAGTACTTAGAATAGCGACTGTAACTATTAGCTATTATTATGTAGGGAGCTTCTCTCTACCTAATAAATAGGATATTTTTGACAAATTAGTAGGTTAAAATCATCTTTGAAAAATTAAAGTAAATCAATCTCACCAGGGTTTGGAAGCCTCCTATAACAATCTTTTTTTTTTCCTCTTTTTTTTTTTTTTTAAACAGGAGACAAATAGTAAGTCAACAAATTATCACACATAGATGCACACACACACACACACACACACACCACAATCTTTATTGTAATTGGATGCATCCAGTATGGAAAATTTAAGTGTTAAGATCCATTTCATAGATAATTCTGGTTTTTCCAAGGTTTATGATTCCATCATAAAAATTAATTCCCCAAGAAAGTTTGCAAATGTATCTCAGTCTATATCTCATTATTTCTTTATTACCTGTCTTTTAGTACATTTGGCTTGGTTTATATATTGTTAGCAAGACCAAAAATACTTTTTAGAAGTATAAAATGAAGATTCCACAGACACTCTAGATATTACTAGTGAAATCAGGTGAAGTATAGCAGATAGAAACTAATATTAATGAGGGAACTGGATGTGAGCGACTCTTTGAGAGTGCACGCCAACATCAGTGTTGATGGGCGTCCCTAGCTAGGACCGCTCAGGTCAGTCTCATGCAAGGTTGGCTGTTGTAGCCGACCTTGCGCATGTGAAGTCAAAAATTGGGAGACACAGCAAAATCCCTGATTCCTTTAATAACTTACAAGTCATACTTAAAAACTTCTATTTTTAATTGGTCCCACTTCAGGAAGTCCTATCTTCTATAAGGTTTACCATAGTCAACATAAAGTAGAAAATTCTTCTGTACTAGACTCTAGGAGTCCCTGGTCCTAATGCTGCAGAATTTCACAAACAAGTGTGCGTAATTGTCCTTATCATTATGATTGCATTGTGCTGGATGTTTCTGTTCTCATGCACATCTTCCTTTCCCAAGCATCTTTCCTGCTTTCCCTTCTCAAGGGGAAACCGTGTATGGAGGTGAGAGAACTTTGGATTCTTCCACGACTTCTTTGGGGTCTTACTAAGACCCTGACTGAGTCTAATTACCAGTCTGTGCTGTTTTAAATGAAAGCTTTTATTAACTGAAACACAGACTGCAAAGTCATTTGTTTTGAAATTTTGCACAAATAAGTCTATTTCCTAGTGAATGCGCTTGAGTGTATTTGAGAACTGGATGAAGTGATTCCTATCAGCTAATAAAAATGGGCAGGATGAAGCTCAGAAGCCCAGATCGGGCAATCTAAGATATGAATCTAAAAATGAAAGACGTCCTGACATTATCAAGGCATCTATTTCGCTTATTCCTGACTACACTATTCTAGTAATGAATTAATTGTTGTATGAATCTGTCCATGACCTAAGCTTTCCTATTTAGTATCGGAAGAATCTAACAAACAATAAATATCAACTTAAAGTATGGTGATTATAAACATGTAAAGATTTTTATTTAAAATAGATTCTTACCCTGATCTAAGGCCTTTCCTGGACTCCAAGTGTGGAAATAATCATCCTAAGGAGGAAAATAATGTGAATTGAGTGGATGTGAGTAACTCGATTGTAAAGATTCATATAAAATCTAGAATAAAATATGAAATACAGAAGCTGAATACAAAACTCTACTTCCTGCAATGGCAAGCAGCAAATTATAAAAATAAATAAATAAATAAATAATAAATAAATAAATAAATAAATAATAAAAAAGGAACAAGAGAAAAACAATAGTTATCAAAAGGGAACACGTTGTTTACATGTCATAGAAATGCTTTTCAATAAATGTGTTCATTTTCATTGCAAGTCAGTTTACTATGATAATTCAATTATATTTCCTTGCCAAGTCACATATATATTATAATGCAACACTTCAGTTGCAATTCAATGTGCAATAGAACATGCAGATAATTCCCCTAAGCTAATAAGCGACAAAATATGTCACCAGTGTCTGGTTACACGACTTCATTTTCCACTAGTATGACGCAGCAGCGAAATACCAAGGGGTCTGCACTAGCCCGTACAGTATAAATAGAATTTGCAAGTCAGTTACATGATAATTGAATATCTAAGGAGTTCATCAAGATGCAATTGGAAGCTTGAAAAAAATACACACCTAATTAAATCTTGCCTGAAGTTTAACTCTTTAATATGGAAAAGAATCATTACAATATACTTACTATATATACACTTAATAAATATGAGTATATGACACTACGGAGGAGCCATGTCAACTGAAAAGATTTTTTAGAAAGCAAAAACAAAAAACAAAACAAAACAAAAAAAACCAAAAACATTTACCGACTATTGTATTTGCTGTTTTACCTGCCAGGCTCCACAGGGATGCTGCTCTGCTTCCCCCTTTCCCTCTGCCTCCTCCCCGCTCCTGGGCCCCTGCGCTCTCCCCTCTGTCTCTCTCAGTCCCCACCTCTCTCAAATAAATAAGTAGAGTCCTAAAAAAAATTATGTAGACCTCAGATCCTGGACTGAAGTTGGGAAAAAATACCTGCGCCTCTGAGCAAGGTGCCTGCGGTTAGGTGCAGAGTGTAGATGTGGTCTGGCCCGTGTGTGCACGAAGGAGCTGCCAAGGCCTCCCTGCTCCACAGAGGCACTGGCCCCCGTACTGCCCAGAACGACCCGGGCTGCAAGTGCCCCCCCAAAATACCCAGCAGTAGACACGTCGAGCTCCCGGAAAGCCGGCCTCTCATCACTGGGGTCACTGTCAGGAGGCCAGGCCTCCACTTCCAGCCGAGCCTCTCATATAGCACAGCCGCCGGAGACCCAGCATCCGGTTCCCTGCACTCAGGCGTCAGCGGGAGGAGGAGGAGCAGCGCTGAGCTCCTGGCACCTTCAGCACTGACGCTCAGCCATGGCGAAGCAACATGGTTGGGGATTGTTTAGGATTTTATTATTCATTCAGGGGAGACCCAGAGAGAGAGGCAGAGACCCAGGCAGAGGGAGAAGCAGGCTCCCTGCAGGGAGCCCGATGCAGGACTCGATCTTAGGACCCGGGGTCACACCCTTATGCCCTGGGCCCAAGACAGGTGCTCGTCCGCTGAGCCCTCTGGGCGCCCCTGAAAGCAACATGTCTCATGCAACACACGGTGTTTGAAACACCAGCTTCCCACGCGGAGGGGGCTGCGTGGCCCCGGGAGCAGCTCGGGAGCAGCTTGGGCGGTGGCTCCAGCAGAGAAGGCTGCACAGCCAGGAGCGCAATTCCAGCAACGCAGGCCCGGGAGCACAGGGCGCCGGGGACACTGCCCAGGACCAACGCTCCCCCTGCGACAGGCAGAGGCCAGGAGGGCCCAGGACAGCAAGGACGCTCCTGCCGCTGGAGGCCTGGAGCTGAGCAGATCAGCGGCCCCGCCCCCAGAGCATCCAGGCCCCTGCACACCTAGAGCTCTGTAGTTACTGCGGGAGCTGACTCCAGGTTTCCAGAGCTGGTCACAGCCACTGTTGCTGTTCCTCCTGGGGCCTCACAGGGTAAACAACCCCCACTGAGCAT
Organism: Canis lupus baileyi; assembly: GCF_048164855.1. Classification (NCBI taxonomy): domain Eukaryota; kingdom Metazoa; phylum Chordata; class Mammalia; order Carnivora; family Canidae; genus Canis; species Canis lupus. Next base: position 23,390,866 of record NC_132857.1, on the reverse strand, counting down.
CACAGTGGCCTCACGGGATAAACAGCTTAAATGTCTTTCACTGAGCCCTGCAGCAGGCAGGGGGCTGAACAGCTCCCCCAAGTGCTAACACCTGAAAATCAGCACAGCAGGCCCCTCCCACAAAAGACCAGCTAGATGGACAGGGGACAAACAAATTATTGACCAAGCAGCACTGCAGAGTTCCAGGGGAAGTCGAGGGATTTAAATTATACAGAATCAGAGGATACTCCCCCTTGTCTTTGTTTGTTTGTTTGTTTATTTCTGTTTGCTCCCCCCATTTTCTTCGACATGGATGGAACTGGAGGGTATTATGCTGAGTGAAATAAGTCAATCAGAGAACAACAAACATTATATGGTCTCATTCATTTGGGGAATATAAAAATGGTGAAAGGGAATAAAGGGGAAAGGAGAAAAAATAATTGGGAAATATCTTAAAGTGAGACAGAACATGAGAGACTCCTAACTCTGGGAAACGAACTTGGGGTGGTGGAAGGGCAGGTGAGTAGGGGATGGGGGTGACCGGGTGATGAGCACTGAGGTGGGCACTTGACGAGATGAGCACTGGGTGTTTTTCTGTATGTTGGCAAATTGAACACCAATAAAAAATAAATTTAGTAAAAAAAAATAGGAAATCTTGTCCATTTATTGGGATTTTTTACTTAGACAACGTTGTCATCTCTGAATACGCACAGTGCATTGGGGTTCTTTAAGGGAACAGAATTAATAGGATATATATTTCAACTCATGCAATAAATTTACTTCTGATAAAGGAAAATAAATTATTCTCAAAACAGTCCTAATGTTTCTATTTCATTTTATGCTAATGATAACTATTTGCTACATTTGTTCTTCATTTTTAAATTTTTTTTGTAGATTTTACATATTTATTCATGAAAGATACAGAGAGAGAGGCATAGACAGAGGCTCCCTGCACAGAGCAGGGCCAGAACACAAGGCGGGTGATTAACCAGTGACCCACCCAGGTGCCTCACATTTGTTCTTTTTTTTTTTTTTTTTTAAATATTACAATATCTAACTTTTTTTTTTATTTACTTATGATAGTCAGAGAGAGAGAGATAGAGGCAGAGACACAGGCAGAGGGAGAAGCAGGCTCCATGCCCCGGGAGCCCGATGTGGGATTCGATCCCGGTTCTCCAGGATCACGCCCTGGGCCAAAGGCAGGCGCCAAACCGCTGCACCACCCAGGGATCCCCCTCACATTTGTTCTTTAACACCTCTTTCTCTGACCTAATTTGACATGGGCACCTAAATTATTCCTTTTTCTCTTTTCTTGCATATCAATGATACTTCTCCTCTCATGTCCTTGCTGTTCTTTCCCTGTTGACTATGGGCTCCTTCCATTCACCTCCTCGGCGTCCATGTCTTGCACCTCCTTCTATTATAATGAGGTACTATTATATCAACCTCATTCATGTGTTGGTAAAATGTCAGTGAGGGGATGTATTCTATTACCTTATGATGTAATCTCAATCTTTCTGTGGGCCTGTGTCTCTAGTCTGTGACATTTGTAAATGTTTCTCTAGTAGTTTTTCTTCTCCTTTCAGGAAATCATAGGAAAGCTAGAGTATCCATTAGGAGGAGATAGGGCCTTATCCTAGAGCTCTAGGAAGGAGAATCTGTAAAAACTTTTTCTCTTAAGACTACAGATTTGTGTGGAGTCAGAAAGACCCTGAATAGCCAGGGGAATATTGAAAACCACAGCCGGGGACATCACAAAGCTGGATTTCAAGTTGTACTAGAAAGCTGTGGTCATCAAGACGGTGTGGTACTGGCACAAAAACAGACACATAGATCAATGGAACAGGATAGAGAATCCAGGAATGGGTCCTCAACTCTATGGTCAACTAATATTCAACAAAAAAGGAAAGAGTATGCACTGGAAAAAGGACAGTCTCTTCAATAAATGGTGCTGGGAAAATTGGACAGCCATGTGCCGAAGAATGAAACTAGACCATTTTCTTAAACCAGACACAAAGATACAGTCAAAATGGATGAAAGATCTTAATGTGAGACAAGATTCCATCAAAATCCTAGATCAGAACACACAAACCCTTTTTGAACTTGGCCACAGTAACTTCTTGCAAGGTACATCCATGAAGGCAAGGGAAACAAAAGCAAAAATAAACTCTTGGTATGTAATCAGGATAAAAAGCTTCTTCACAGCAAAAGGAACAGTCAACAAGACTACAGGACAACCTACAGAATGGGAGAAGATATTTGCAAATGACCTATCAGATAAAGGGCTAGTTTCCAAGATCTATAAAGAACTTATTAAACTCAACACCAAAGAAACAAACAATCCATTCATGAAATGGGCAAAACACATGAAGAGAAATCTCACAGAGGAAGACATAGACATGGCCAACAAGCACATGAGAAAATGCTCTGCATCACTTGCCATCAGGGAAATACAAATCAAAACCACCATGAGATCCCACCTCACACCAGTGAGAATGGGGAAAATTAACAAGACAGGAAACAACAGATGTTGGAGAAGATGTGGAGAAAGGGGAACCCTCCTGCACTGTTGGTGGGAATGTGAACTGGTGCAGCCACTCTGGAAAACTCTGTGGAGGTACCTCAAAGAGTTAAAAATAGATCTGCCCTAAGACCCAGCAATTGCACTGCTGGGGATTTACCCCAAAGATACAGATGCAGTGAAATGCCAGGACCCCTGCACCCAAATGTTTATAGCAGCAAAGTCCACAATAGCCAAACTGTGGAAGGAGGCTCGGTGTCTATTGACAGAAGATGGATCAAGAAGCTGTGGTCTATGTATACCCTGGAATATTCCTCAGCCATTAGAAATGACAAATGTCCACCATTTGCTTCGATGTGGATGGACCTGGAGGGTATTATACTGAGTGAAATAAGTCAATCGGAGAAGGACAAACATATGGTCTCACTCATACGGGGAATATAAGAAATAGTGAAAGGGAATAAAGGGGAAAGGAGAGAAAATGAGTGAAAATTACAGTGAGGGTGACACAATATGAGAGACTCCTAACTCTGATAAATGAAGAAGGGTTAGTGGAAGCGGAAGTGGGCTGGGCTGGGGGTTACTGGGTGATGGGCACTGAGGGGGGCACTTGGCGGGATGAGCACTGGGTGATATGCTGTATGTTGGCAAATGGAACTCCAATAAAGATAAATAAATAATAAATAATAAATAAATAAATAAATAAATAAATAAATAAGACTATGTCTTTGTTAGAATACTCTGGATGTATAAGTAAAAAAAAAATTAAAAACAGACTTTGTTCCTACTAAGACAGCCTACCATAGGTGTTACACCATTCTTATGGTAGTCTTCACTCAGTCTCCAGGAATTTGTCTCAAATACTATTTTTTATTTTTTTGTGTCCATAACTATATTTAATTTTTTATTTTATTTATGATAGGCACACAGTGAGAGAGAGAGAGGGGCAGAGACACAGGCAGAGGGAGAAGCAGGCTCCATGCACCAGGAGCACGACGTGGGATTCGATCCCGGGTCTCCAGGATCGTGCCCTGGGCCAAAGGCAGGCGCTAAACTGCTGCGCCACCCAGGGATCCCATGTGTCCATAACTATGAAGTGTTCCTACCAGTTAATGGCTCTTACCTGGCTTCTTTCCAGGTAAGAAGATAAATTGTTATTTATTTAAATCAATAAATTTATTTTAAAATAATTTTGTTTACTAAATTTATTTTTAAGGAAATGTTTATGTTTGTTATCCGATTTTTTTGCATAACAATTATCTACTAAAACACTAAATCATTCAACGGTGATGCCTGGGTGGGTCAGTGGTTTAGCACCTGCCTTTGGCTCAGGGCCTGACCCCGGGGTCCTGGGATTGAGTCCCCCATTGGGCTCCCTGTAGGGAACCTACTTCTCCCTCTGCCTGTGTCTCTGCCTCTGTCTCTGTGTCTCTCATGAATCAATAAATAAAATATATTTTAAAAAGCATTCCACAGTTACAGGACTAATCTTGATGCACAGCTGTCATCATCATCTCATAGCCTTGTTTAAATCTTTAAAGCTCCTCACTGCCTACAGAAGAAAACAAGTTTAACCAATTCCCCACATCATTTTTTCAATCAGTTTTACATCTGTGACCCTCTGACTCAGCTGAGCCTCCTGTTTCAGGACTTTAATGTATTCACATCCTTGTCTTTTTCTTGGTAGGTCCATTCCTATCTTTGCTACTGTCACCAATTGCGTATTTTAGCTGTCCTTTGATGACCAACTTCATTCCAATTTTTTTCATAGAGTCTTTTCAAACCTCTCAAAAAAAAAGCAAAGAAACAAAAACAAAAGCTTTATTCTTTTTTTAAATGCCCAGGACATTTTATCCATAACTCTCTGATGCATGGGCCCTCTTCTACCAAATGTTAGGGTTATTTATCCCATGAATTCTTTCTTTTGCTCAGTTGTATGCCCCTCTACGTTAGGGATCAGTGTCTAATCCATTTCTATAATCTCTGAATCATCAAGTAAAGTTATTCACATAGAATATGTATAACTATGTTCTGAAAAGGTAAAAATATATTTGGTTTTGATTCTTTTTAGAGGATGTTTCCATTTATTTTCATTCTGCCTGCCATAGTTAATATAAACAATTATGAATGTGAATCTTGGTTAAGATATTGAAACCACGGCAAACTGAAACATTTCAATATTTCCCTCATTTGTCAGTAAACAGGTTTATGATTTTCAATTCATTTTTTACTTATATATTTAAAAACCACTCGGAATAAAATATCGCAACCTTCACATAGCATTTGTTTCCTGATTGCCTACCGAAGTGATTGGAAAGGCACAAAAATATACGCATACAAGGGCACGTGTAATGCAGAGCAGAACAAAAAAAGATGTATCAACAGGGCTTCTGTCGTTGAAAACGGGATGCATGCGTGCACTGACCCAGCCGATCAGAGGTAGGGGGACCTTAATCACAGAGTCGGAGCCAAGGTGAAGCGCACATATTTGCCTGACAGGACCTCGTGGGGTTCGGAATCAGTGGCACACACGCAAAAACACCAGTTCAGGTTTATCTCTGCATTTGCACCATGAGTTGAAAGCTTCTCCTGATCACGGCTTGTCCTACCCTTACCCTCTGAAGCCAACAAAGTGTGCTGCAAAAAGCACGGGTCATTAAAAAGTGTCATATCATTCTACTCTTCTCTCTTAATGTAGAAACATCTTGAATGGCATTTAATGGACTCGCAATCACGTTTGCTCAGTGCCGGTGATTTCTTTTCTTCTCTTGGTTTATCCCCCGCCCCTTTTTGAAGAATTCGTGTATTACTTCAGAGAGAGGATGATATTAGATAGTATATTCAAAATCACTTTGGAAAAGAGTTGAAAATCTTGTCAAAATTGAAGAACAATTTAATGTATTAATTTCTTTCTACATCGCACTCAACTATGTAGTTTGGTCTCAACTCTCAAAATAAGCATAAACGAGTATCACCCTGTACTTACTTTCTGTCTTATTATGTGTTTGGAAGTTCATTTATTCTCACATTTTGTATCAATGTATGCAGGTGCTGTTGAAACATAAGCTTGTCCTTTTAAAAGTAGTGAATCCCAAGGTCCCACTCTCAACTTACTTCTTCTAAAATATTCTATTTCCATCAATAAATAATGTGACACAAGATGTACTGTTACCAAGATCTCTTATCTCAGTAATTTCAAATGCCATTTAACTTGGGTAAGTTATTGTTAGATGTTCTCTCTCTCTGACTACTGACCTCCTCCTACCAGCTTCTTCTATTAAGTAGCTGCCAACTTTCTCTTCTCTATTGCTAAAAGTGCTTTTCCTACTGCTTGCTCAGCTCAGTGACCAAAAAATATTCTGAAAGATGACCTGTGCCATCTCACTCCACTTCTCTGCCTCCCTACTTCTCTCTCTGTCTCTCTCTCTCTCACACACACAAACACACACACAAACATATGGTCTGTTTTCTCTACTCAAGAAATTATTTCTTGGATTTAATAAAGAGTTAATGTCAATTCAACCTTATGTCCCCTCCCACCCATCCCAATCCTATCCCATTGGAAGTCTGCAGTAATAAGTAGAATGTACTGAAAAAAGATATATCAACTCAAAAGCAGTAAGTGTACCCCTGCTAGAGAAAAATGAAAATATTCTCAAAACAGTTCAAATGTTTCTATTTATTCACACTAATTATTTAAATCTTTGTTAGTTTATAAAGAGATGATCTCAGTTAGGCAAAATATTCATCAATCAAATCATTTTATTCCCAAACCAAATTATTTCCAAACAAGTAACCAATGGAATTTATTTCTAAAATTTATTTCTAAGAAACAGAGCATGTAGCAGCATTAAGCAAATCTTCCTAGTTTCTTACATTTGCATAATGACTTTCTAGGATCTAATCCCCAAATATGTTAACATCAGTCTCGAATTCCCGTTCTGTTAGGTGATACTCCTACATCTATATCCTGACACTGTTGCACAGTGATGTTCAGAATTCATGATCAGGCTTTGCTAAAACTGCCTGTATCTCTAACCGCTACCCCAAAGTTCTTATCAATATTTTTCCCTACTTGAAACTGTCTCCCCACTGAGGACATCGCTTCCCCTAAAGTCTTCTCAAGTGAAGGCTATTTCCTCCATTGCACGATTCCCACAAATGCCTGGATGGCAGAAGGCAGGAGGTGGGGAGAGGTGGGTGGGGTTGGGGGCATAGTTGTTCCTCTGGGGGCTCAGGAATTGTCACAAGACCTGCTAATCATTGCTGTGACCAGGCTCTCTCCCTCCTCCTTTCTAAAATTTCATGTTTTTTATAATAATCTTGAAGAATTACCCATCTGTATTGCACTCACTATATTCCTCCCTACTTATAAGCCTCTTATTACTCCTTTGTGTTTCCTCTTATTCCTTGAAGACTTACACCACAATTCTTATCAAAATCCTTCTTGATAATTTTATTATCTACATTGATGACTTTTGCCCTGGTGTCTCACTCAGTGACTCCATATCCTTCTCTCCAATGGATTTGGCTCTCAGCATGCTTCAGCTACTCACATAATCATGCCTATGTTTGTAATTACTAATTTCCACTGCCTTAAGAACCTAGGTCACCAATCACCAGCTCCTATCTTTCCAGCTTACTTCTTCTAGTACTCTAATTCCAAAAATGCCACAGACCCACTTGGACTTTTGGTCCATCATTTCTACTGCATTTTCAATGTTCTTTATGACCTCATCCTTGTGCCTTCCTTTTCTTTTTTTTTTTAATTATTTATTTATTTATGATAGTCACACAGAGAGAGAGAGAGAGAGGCAGAGACACAGGCAGAGGGAGAAGCAGGCTCCATGCACCGGGAGCCCGACGCGGGATTCAATCCCAGGTCTCCAGGATCGCGCCCTGGGCCAAAGGCAGGCGCCAAACCACTGCGCCACTCAGGGATCCCTGTGCCTTCCTTTTCAATATTACTAGCTCAAATTCCATGAAAGGTTTAATTTCTTTCAGGCATGTACCCGTAACTCCATTATGCAATGCTCCCTTCAGAGCATTTGCTTGAATAATCACAATCCTAGTTTAAGACAAATTTCCTCCTCCTTGGGATCTGAACTCACAAAGTTTCATGCAGCTAAAGAAAAACACATACCATGTGAGTTCTGTGATCATTTGAGTCTCACCACAAGTAGGATTTTAATGGCACCAAATATATTTTTCCTATTCTGTTCATTCTTCTGCATCCCTGGAAAACTAGGCCAGACCTCTTCTCAAATTAATAATGCATCCTCATCCATCCTTACTGAGTCTATGACTTCTTATTCTTCTCCATTTCTCAGAGAAAAAAAACAAATAGAAAGAAATAAGAGATGTTCCATAAACTCCTGCCACCATATTTGCTCCCCCACTTTTAGGTTAGAAAGGGATTTGGGCATAAGATTGTCTTTTAAATTTTTGTTTTGAAAAAAAAAATTTTTGTTTTGTTTAAAAAATACCCATATGCAGAATGGATACTTATCTCTTATTTATATAAATCCAGTATCTAAAACTTACAGGTCAAGATTCCAGTGTAAGGGCTAAATAAATGAAAGACTTCATAAATGAAGGATCAGTGAGCTAAAAATTAAAACATGAGAGGTAAATATTTATCAAAGAAAGAATGCATGTCACTCTTATTTGCATTCTATCTAATTATTTATCCATAATAGAAATATCCTTTAAACTCCTGTTGTGTCTATGAAAGTACTGAGTAAATATTTGCTGGATGAATAAATGAATGCATTGATAGGGAGGCAGGAGGAGGAGTCTCTAAAACATAGCACAAAATTCCAGGAAACTTTTATTTGATTTTTTTAATTTGAATTCAATTTGCTGGAGTGTCTGTGTGGGCTCAGGTCATGATCTTGGGACCCTGGGATTGAGCCCGACATCAGGGATTCCTGCTCAAGCAAGGAGCCTGCTTCTCACTCTCTGCCTCTTCCCTCTGCTCATTCTCTCTCTCTCTCTCTCTCAGTAAATAAATAAATAAAATCTTAAAAATAAACAAATTAAAATTGCAACATCTAGTATAACACCCAATGCTCATCACATCCCATGCCCTCCTTAATCTCCATCACCCAGTTACCCTACCCTCCCCACCCACTTTCCTTCAGCAACCCTCAGTTTGTTTCCCAGAGTAAAGAGTCTCTCATCATTTGACCAGGAAACCTTTAATAAAATAGTTAAATAATCCTTTTTTCTAAGAGAGCTATTCCAACACAAGATTATGAATTATTAGTAATTACTTCCCCAAATGAAGATGATTCTATCAGTGTTATCAATGGTACTACAGAATTTGCTGTATTAGATGAGATCTTTTTTCATTTAAAAATAGTTATAATAACCATTTTTCAGAATGATGTGCAAATATATTTTATCTTATAAGAAACTGGCCACTTATACAGTCAAAAATCTAAATATAATCTAATATACAAACATTGTGTCATTCATTTTTCTCTTATATAAATGGTATATTTTTAAAAAGTGCGTATATAAAATATGTGGTTAGAATAATTCTTAAAGAAAAAACTGTGTCTTAGAACTAGAAGACAATATAGGAGAACACCTAGATAATCTTGGGTATGGTGATGCCTTTTTGATATAACACAAGACACAACCCATGAAAGAAATAATTGATAAGCTGAGCTTCATTAAAATTAAAAGCTTTTGCTCAATGAAATTCAATGTCAAGGGAATTAGAAGACAAGGTATAGACCAGGAGAAAATATTTGCAAAAAATATATCTGATAAAAGATGGTATCCAAAATATGAAAGAACTCATAAAACTATACAATTAGAAAAATAACCCAGTTAAATAATGGGCCAAAGACCTTAAAATATATATGGATATAAAACAAGCATATGAAAAATAGTCCACATGATATGCCCATAGAAAAATGCATAAGATATCACAACATACCTAATAGAATTCCTAAAATCTGGAACACTGGCAACACTAATTGCTGGTGAGGATGTGAAGCAATGGGAACATCATTTTTTTTATCTATTCTTCTTCAGTAGGTAAGTGGAAAAATAACTATGGTACATCCGACAAGGGAATTTTATTCAGTGCTAAGAGGAAATCAGCTTTCAAGCCATGAAAAGACATGGAGAGACCCTAAGTACATATTATGAAGTGAATGACGCCAGTTGAAAAGACTATAGACCACGTAATTATGACTAAATTATATTCTGGAAAAAGTAAAAATATGGAAATAGTAAAAATGTCAACGGTGGCAGAAGAAAGGATAAATGTACAGAGCACATGTTTAGGGCAGTGGAACTACTCTATATGATTTTAGAATGATGGATAAGTGTCATTATATGATTGTCTAAGCCCATGGAATACACAACAGCAAGCACGAACCTCGAGGTTAATTCTGGACTCTGGGTGATTTTGATGTTCAATGTAGATTCATCGTTGGTAAAAAATGCACTACCTAGTGAGTGATGCTGATAACGCAGGAGGCCACGTGTGTGTGGCAGTGGGCAACATGTGGAAAATCTCCATGATCCTCCCAGTCCTGCTGTGAAGCTTACATTACTCTAAAAAATAAAGTTTAAAAAAAGCATATATTTTTCAATTGCAGTTTAAGTCTGAAATGTTTTCATAATTTAAACCCAACACCGATCAACTTTTTTTCCATTAAAAGTTGAGATAAACAACAGTTCTTTAGTCAGAACACATTTTTATATTATAGACATGAGACCCAATCTCAGCAAATAAAAGGCACTTAGTTGAGATGATGATTCCAACCAGCCCCATCTGCCCCATTCATGGAATGAATTACTATGCTATAAAAATACATTTTTTCTATAGAAGACTTGTTTATTTCTTTAAACAGCAATTTTTAAAATTTGGGACTAGTTTCCAACCAGACATTAAGAATGAACATTCTCAATTTATCACCAGTTAACGTGAATGCATTACATTTAGAGAATATGTAATATCCTTATTATAGATGAGTTCTATGAAGATTGCTTCCAAAGGGAAAAACGTGTTGTAGATTCTTTATATTATCCTGTTACCAGTTTGATTCCTAGATTCAAAACGATGGATTATAAAATACATTACCACTTTTTAAAAAAAGTAACTAAGAAACTTAACTTTGATAAAATATTCAAAAGGAAATGCACTGTGCCCTTAAATCAGCATATATGTTTTGCCACTCTTGACAATGATGAACACATAGCACAGCTAAATAAAATATCATTTCCAGCAAATACCTGAATCATAGAACTCCCTATCGGATTTTCTTTCTCAGGGAGTAAAATTTAATAGTCAAAACTTTCCAAACAGAGCAAGGTGCTCTAAAAACAACTTTTTACAAATTTTACATGTACTACAGTTAGTTTTTTTATGCAGATTAATTAGTAGTATATTAAAGCTAACTGATACATGGATGACTACTGACAAACTATGATTTAAGGAATTGTGTCAGGGTAACCCCCCTAAGGAAGCAACTTGCTTTGGGTTTTTGTGAACAAGATCCAGGACTCTGGCAGAAAAAAAACCCACAAAGGCTGAAGGGGCTGCTGTTAATATTTCAAATGACCAGCATGTCTCCCAAAGGAGTGGAAGGATGGGAAGGGAAGAAAAATGACCAGGGTCCACAATCCCTTTGAATCACCTCTTTAAAACTGTTCCATTACATATCTGGTTTCAACGAGCTCTATGTCAGGTGAGGTGCAGAAAAACAGGAGAGAAATGGGGATGGGAGGAGAGCTAACAAAACTACCATAAAAGTAAAAGAGAAAGAAATACCATAGGATATCATCAAGGGGAGATGTCATCAAACATCAGCAGGCACGTCCGCCCACTGGATTCTGTTCAACAGCACACCTTTAAATACTAAGGTCACATGTTGGATGTGGGAGTGTAACAGGTCTCCTTCAAGGTAGGTCTCTGGGCCTGTCTTTATAGATGCATAAGCACATCCAAGGACACTGGATAATGAGATTTTCTTCTCTATTATCAGGCAATTTCAGTATCAAGTGATTTGCCTGTTTGATTATATTGATTTTGCATCTTAGCAGCAGGTAGAAAGAATCAATGTGAAAAGGTCAGCATGTCAAGGGAAGAACTGCAAATCTTAGACTAATCATTGTAGTAATGAAAAATACTCAAAGTCAGTGACACTGACAAACTAAAGCCAGTTGAGCTTTGTCTGCCCCATTTTTGTCCAGCCCAATGCATTTTAATTACTGACTTACCTTTGTACTACAATGCCAGCTGGAATCTTCTTAACAACTCTGTGTATCTTGTTCTACTTCATAACTAACATTTTGTTTTTTAATCTTGTGTTTTGTAGGTGCACAAATTACATTAGTGTACACGTGCATTTGGAGAGTTCTTTTTATGAAATTATCACTATTTGTTCTTTTAGGTTTGACTCTATTGAATGCAAGGCTACATTCGTTAAAAGGTCCATAGTTTGGGGCAAAATATGAACCATCCTAGCTATAAATCCCCAAAAGCCCCTCTCATTATCCTGATGAAGAATGTGAATATGTATCAGTCAAGGTCCAAGCAGAGCAGATGGCATATTCAAAAGATTAACTGAAAGAAACGTAACTAAGGGGCTATTAAGGGAATAACCGAGGTCAAGTTAAATACCACGTTTCCAGCAAAAACAAGAAACCCCACCACCTACCCTTAGGCCCAAAGTACATGGAAAGGGCAAAGCAGGATGGCGGTCTAGCCAAACGGAAGCTAGACCCGTGTGAGAGCAGCCTTTGCACAGAATCTGAGGCCAAAGGGTGAGAATGCTTCCTTCCATGAAGAAAGGGAACAAATGCTTTAGCCTCTCAGCTGCCATGCTTGGACTCCCTTCCCCCAAAACCCAATAGGAAGCCAGGCAGCAAGGGAGTGTGGGTAACACAGGTTGAGGGATCTCCTCAGACATGGAGCAGAGAGGAAACATGCAGCGCATGACTTTGATACAGCAAATGCAAGTGATAAAAAGAGGGGAAAACGTCATGTTGAATTATTTTCAAGAGATTAAAAAATAATAGGTAAACTTTCATTTCCCTGGTAAGATGGACTACCTCATAGCAAACTATATAACATCCTCTCAAAACGAAGCAAAAAACTAAGGAAAAAACTAGAAATTATTCAAACAAGCAGACAATGAAAATCAACCATCTATTTAAAGGCAATGAAAAATTCTCAAGTAAGTGTGTGCTTGAAAGGTGATTATGGCAGGAGAAGAGATGCTCACAGGGGAGGACTTGGTGCCACACGCCACTCTTCATGACAAGCAAACATCCATTTCTAAGATGAGCGGGAATAGCTGAGAAGCTGAGCAGGATGGCTACTAAGGGATGGAGACCATAAATGGAGTTTCTCCACATTTCTGAAGACTGGTAGGTGCAACCCAGACGCCAAGGATGCTAAGCCCGCCATGCCTGAGTAACAAGATCTCCCTGCAAGTGAGACTTGGGCAAGGGAGCACTGCTGCCTCCTCCAGGAGCCCAGCGACCCCGAGGCCACACAGGCTGGAGGGCTGGGGTTCTGCAGCAGTGGGCAGCTCCAGCACCAGGATGGCACACAGGGCTTGCCACTGAGTAGGGCCCCTTACAAATTCCCAAGGATTTCATGTAGGACTTCTGAAAACAAGTAACCACGGGAGTAAGGGAGAAGCAGAAATACACCGGGTCTTAAAAGCACTAAAACTCAGCCTTGATCGAGCTTGACCTGACTTGTATTAAGGTGATACATCCATATGCTGACTACAGGCTGAAGATAATGTATCATTTGGAGCTCTGAGAGTTTTTCATATTAATTAAGACTCCGACTTCATAAGATGTTAACAGACACGGCAAGAGATACAGCTAAAAGCAAAAAACAGCAGTAGAAGTAGACTCAGTGCTGATTCAGACATTGGAATTATCAGACACAAATGCCAAAATAACGACAACTAAGGTGCTCAGGAAAGAGCTGGTAATATATTAAATTTCACCAGAGAACTAGAGGCTATGAAAATGGTCTAATGTAAACTCTAGACATAAAAAATACAGTAATGAAATTATGAACTCAAAGGTCCTATTAAACATAATATTGGCAAATGTCAGCCTATGGTCCAAATGCAGAATACTTGATAATGGATTTTGTATTGGAACAGGTCATAGCCGCGTGGTTACATAATGTGTCTGACTCTCTGTGTATTAGGATGCCCAGTTTTCTAACCTGTGTGTCCTACAAAGCATAAGATATTTCCTATCTAGTCTTTTACAAAAAAAAAAAAAAGTCACTCATCCATGTTTTAGGTAAAGAAGAATGGAGGATTGGAATAAAGTTCAGGAGAAAATATCCAGACTAGAGCACCAGAAGAGTTTTTACAAGTGAACAAAGAGAAGGAAGAAAAAGATAAAATGTGTGTATATGGAATAAAGTCTAATTTATGTGATTGCAAACGACGAAACACAGAAGAGAAAAGGTGATGCTAACATAATACTTGAAGAAATAATGGCTGAGATTTTCTAAAAATGATAAAATGCATCATCTATAGATTCAAGAATGATAGATCCCAGGCAGTTAAACACAAACAAGCAAACTAGCATAAGACATCTGAATCTGAGCATATTAAAATATAAGTTAAAAAGAAATTAGAAACTGAAAAGCAGCCAGGGGTGGGAGCATTAAGAGAAGTTTAGCCTTCATGGAGTAACAATAAAATCAACAGTTAACTATTATCATCTTAAGTGATGAAAGCCAGAAGAGAATGGAATAAGCTTTAAATTCCAGAAAGAACATGACTGCCAAACAGAACTCTATATCTGTATCTTTTGGACTGAAGAATAGAAATAAATATCTCGAACCAAAATAAAACGGAGTGAATTCATCAGCAGCACACTCTCATTTGAAAGAATTACTAAAATTACTTTTTCCAGGACAAAAATACAATAACAGAGAGAAACACTAAAATCATTAAGGTATAGAGTAATGGAAAGAAAAAATGTGTGGGCAAATGTAAGTAAATTATGACCCTAAAAGCAGAAACAATAGCTCATGGAGTATAAAATGCACATAAAATTAAAATACATGAACTACATAGAGCCTATGATCCAGAACTCCATCCCTAAAGGTCCGTGCATAGGGCATTTACACACACAGCCAAAAAGACAGGGATAATCAGGTTTATTAAAATAATAATTTTTTCTAATAATTGAAAACAAGGTAAATGCACCTTCAGAGAACTGCTTCTAATTACAGGTAAGAGGGATCCCTGGGTGGCGCAGTGGTTTAGCGCCTGCCTTTGGCCCAGGGCGCGATCCTGGAGACCCGGGATCGAATCCCACGTCAGGCTCCCGGTGCATGGAGCCTGCTTCTCCCTCTGCCTGTGTCTCTGCCTCTCTCTCTCTCTGTGACTATCATAAATAAATAAAAAAAATAAAAAAAATAAAAATTTAAAAAATAATTACAGGTAAGATGTCCAGAACAGCAAGAGACCATCATTGCCCTTTAAGAGCGAGAAGGAGTCAAACTGTAAAAGCCTTTGTGTTTTTAAGCCCATTTTAGAGGCAAAGGTCTCAGGAAGGCTCAAGGTGTCAACTGACATGAAGACAGACGTTTCCCAGGGCAGAGGGGCTGGGACTGGGGAGAAGGGCTGGTCACTGTGAGCACCCTCCTCTGGGGATGGAGACGAGGGCAGGTTCACAGGAGTATTCAGAGGAGGGAGGGCAGGTCACAGGAGCACCCTCCCCTGGGGATGGAGAGGAGGACTGGGTCACGGGAGCACCCTCCCCCAGGGATGGAGAGGAGGGCCAGTCACATGAGTACCCTCCCACCCTCCAGGCCCTCCCGGGGCCCTGTGCTGTGTCCTGCCCCTGGAGCATCCTGGTGTGGAGGCGGCGGGCTGGCTAGTCCGGGGCGCCAGGCTGATGGACCCCCGGGGACCCTCCCCCGCAGAGCGTGAGGGGTCCAGGGCCACCCCGAAGCCTGGCTGTGTCCTGCTTCCCACAGGAAGGGAGACACAGGCCTAGGCGAGGCACTGTTGGGCCGGAGCCAGTAGCCGAAGCCTTCATGAAGAGCAGGGGGACCAGGAGGAGGTGGGAGCCCCCGACCCCCGGACATCACAGCACCCCCTCGCCTGCACCCTGAGCTGCCCACACTGTGCTCTCTGGGCGCTGGGCCTGGCTGCACCACCGGCCTGGCCACAGGGGGACCTGGCCCCGAGGTGCAGCGGCCTGGCTCCCAACTTTCTGGACGCTGCTGAGCAGGGACATATCTGGGTGTGAAGTGTCCTTTTTGCATCTATGTGATCACAGTTCATCAGACACATCGATGGGTGGAAGGAGCTGCTCAAAGGGGTCTTTTTTTTTAATTTTTATTTATTTATGATAGTCACAGAGAGAGAGAGAGAGGCAGAGACATAGGCAGAGGGAGAAGCAGGCTCCATGCACCGGGAGCCCGATGTGGGATTCGATCCTGGGTCTCCAGAATCACGCCCTGGGCCAAAGGCAGGCGCCAAACCGCTGCCCCACCCAGGGATCCTCAAAGGGGTCTTAAGGCCTGCAGGACAGGAGGTGTGTCCAGAGTGGCTTTAAAGGCTCGAGTCAGAGCATCTCCGTAATCCCCTATAAAGGCAGCAGGATTATGTCCTTGCTTTTCTTTTGGTTGCTGCGCTCTCAGATTGCAGAGAATGTCCATAACGAAAGTTTGTTCTTAAGTAAATTCATTCTAAGGAGACCCAGAAATCCCGTGCGACTCCCTTTGAAAGGCTGCGGTACGGGGCACGTGTTCGTGTGAGTGGCTCAACCTTCAGAGACTGTCCCCCGTGACCGAGTCCCCATCGTGCCTGCTTCTGCAGCATTCTCCTTGTTACAACCCCATCACTGAGGCCTTCTGAACACCAGGTGCCACCCTAGTTAAGTCTCAAATAGACAAATCGCTCATCTTGTATGTACTGGTAACTTTTGTCAAAGCCTTGTCGGGGTGGCTTTATGTCCTGTTTCACAAGTACATGAAGCTCCTTCTCTTTTTCCTTCCAACCTGGAAAGATCCACTTGGCATTCACTGCCCAGGAGGCAGAAATGCAGGTCTCTCTGTGCTGTCTACTTACTTGCACTTTTTTTAAATAATAAATTTATTTTTATTGGTGTTCAATTTGCCAACATATAGAATAACACCCAGTGCTCATCCCGTCAAGTGCCCCCCTCAGTGCCCGTCACCCATTCACCCCCACCCCCCGCCCTCCTCCCCTTCCACCACCCCTAGTTCGTTTCCCAGAGTTAGGAGTCTCTCATGTTCTGTCTCCCTTTCTGATATTTCCTACCCATTTCTTCTCCCTTCCCTTCTATTCCCTTTCACTATTATTTATATTCCCCAAATGAATGAGAACATAAAATGTTTGTCCTTCTCCGCTTGACTCATTTCACTTAGCATAATACCCTCCAGTTCCATCCACATCGAAGCAAATGGTGGGTATTTGTCATTTCTTATGGCTGAGTAATATTCGATTCTATACATAAACCACATCTTCTTTATCCATTCATCTTTCGATGGACACCAAGACTCCTTCCACAGTTTGGCTGTTGTGGACATTGCTGCTAGAAACATCCAACAGCGCAGGCCCCAGGAGCACTAGGCGACCGGGACACAGCCCAGGATCCGGCCTCCCCCCGGGACAGGCAGAGGCCGGGAGGGCCCAGGACAGCTAGGACCCTCCTGCCTGGAGCTGAGCAGATCAGCAGACCCACCCCCGAGCATCCAGGCCCCTGCAGCAGACAGAGAGCTCCGGAGTTACTGCGGGAGCTGAATCCAGGGCTCCAGACCTGGCCCTGCCACTGTGGTTGTTCCTCCTGGGGTCTCACGGGGTAAACAACCCCCACTGAGCCCTGCACCAGGCAGGGGCAGAGCAGCTCCCCCAAGTGCTAACACCTGAAAATCACAACAGGCCCCTCCCCCAGAAGACCAGCTAGACAGACAAGTTCCAGGGGAATTTAAGGGACTTAAAGTATACAGAATCAGAAGATACTCCCCCGTGTTTTTTTTTTTTTTTTTTTGATTTCTGTTTGCTTCCCCCACCCTTTTTCCCTTTCTTTCTCTTTCTCTTTTTCTTCTCTTTTTTTCTTCCTTATTTCTTTTTCTCTTTTCTTTCCTTCTTTCTCTCCTCTCTTTTTCTCCTTTTCCCAATACAACTTGTTTTTGGCCACTCTGCACTGAGCAAAATGACTAGAAGGAAAACCTCACTTCAGAAGAAAGAATCAGAAACAGTCCTCTCTCCCACAGAGTTACAAAATCTGGATTACAATTCGATGCCACAAAGCCAATTCAGAAGCACTATTACACAGCTACTGGTGGCCCTAGAATAAAGCATAAAGGACTCAAGAGACTTCATGACTGCAGAATTTAGAGCTAATCAGGCAGAAATTAAAAATCAATAGAATGAGATGCAATCCAAACTAGAAGTCCTCATGACGAGGGTTATCGAGGTGGAAGAACTAGTGGGTGACATAGAAGACAAGTTGATGGCAAAGAGGGAAACTGAGGAAAAAAGAGACAAACAATTAAAAGACCATGAGGAAAGATTAAGGGAAATAAACGACAGCCTGAGGAAGAAAAACCTACGTTTAATTGGGGTTCCCGAGGGCGCTGAAAAGGACAGAGGGCCAGAATATGTATTTGAACAAATCCTAGCTGAAAACTTTCCTAATCTGGGAAGGGAAACAGGCATTCAGATGAAGGAAATAGAGAGATCCCCCCCTAAAATCAATAAAAACCTTTCAACACCTTGACATCTAACAGTTAAGCTTGCAAATTCCAAAGATAAAGGGAAGATCTTTAAAGCAGCAAGAGACAAGAAATCCCTGACTGTTATGGAGAGGAGTATTAGGGTAACAGCAGACCTCTCCACAGAGACCTGGCAGGCCAGAAAGGGCTGGCAGGATATATTCAGGGTCCTAAATGAGAAGACCATGTAACCAAGAATACTTTATCCAGCAAGGCTCTCATTCAAAATGGAAGGAGAGATAAAGAGCTTCCAAGACAGGCAGGAACTGAAAGAATATGTGACCTCCAAACAGCTCTGCAAGAAATTTTAAGGGGGAACTCTTAAAATTACCCTTTAAGAAGAAGTTCAGTGGAACAATCCACAAAACAAGGACTGAATGGATATCATGATGACACTAAACTCCTATCTGTCAATAGTAACTCTGAATGTGAACGGGCTTAATGACCCCATCAAAAGGCGCAGGGTTTCAGACTGGATAAAAAAGCAGGACCCATCTATTTGCTGTCCACAAGAGACTCATTTTAGACAGAAGGACACCTACAGCCTGAAAATAAAAGGTTGGAGAACCGGGATCCCTGGGTGGCGCAGTGGTTTAGCGCCTGCCTTTGGCCCAGGGCACGATCCTGGAGACCCGGGATCGAATCCCACGTCAGGCTCCTGGTGCATGGAGCCTGCTTCTCCCTCTGCCTGTGTCTCTGCCTCTCTCTCTCTCTCTGTGACTATCATAAATAAATAAAAAATTTAAAAAAATCTTTAAAAAAAAAAAAGGTTGGAGAACCATTTACCATTCAAATGGTCCTCAAAAAAAAAAAAAAGTCCTCAAAAGAAAGCAGGGGTAGCGTTCCTTATATCAGATAAACTGAACTTTACCCCAAAGACTGTAGTGAGAGATGAAGAGGGACACTATATCATACTTAAACGATCTATCCAAGAAGAGGACTTAACAATTATCAATATATATGACCTGAATGTGGGAGATGACAAATATATCAATGAATTAATAACCAAAATTAAGACATATTTAGATGATAATACACTTATACTTGGTGACTTCGATTTAAGGCTTTCTGCACTGGATAGGTCTTCTAAGCACAACATCTGCAAAGAAACAAGAGCTTTAAATGATACACTGGACCAGATGGACTTCAGGTATCTACAGAACTTTACATCCAAACTCAACTGAATACACATTCTTCTCAAGTGCACATGGAACTTTCTCCAGAATAGACCACATACTGGGTCACAAATCGGGTCTGAACCGATACCAAAAGATTTGGATCTTCCCCTGCATATTCTCAGACCATAATGCCTTGAAATTAGAACTAAATCACAAGAAGAAGTTTGGAAGGACCTCAAACACGTGGAGGTTAAGGACCATCCTGCTAAAAGATGAAAGGGTCAACCAGGAAATGAAGGAAGAATTAAAAAGATTCATGGAAACTAATGAGAATGAAGGTACAACCATTCAAAATCGATGGGATGCAGCAAAAGCAGTCCTAAGGGGGAAATACATCGCAATACAAGCATCCATTCAAAAACTGGAAAGAACTCAAGTAAAAAAGCTAACCTTACACCTAAAGGAGCTAGAGAAAAAACAGCAAAAGTGAATATTTGAATTTTGGATTTCATGATGAAGAATCACCTTAGCTTAAATATAATAGAAGATTCACACCAGAACAGATGGACAGATTTGAATACATAAATATGTATTAAACCTATTTTGTATCAAAACATGCATATTTTAATATACACTGGTGTAAAAGACTGAACATATTTAAATCAAAATATTTTAGTAGATATTTTAATTGTTTATATATGATATAAACAATTAAATTTATATATATATATAAACAATATCCCTATCCATTTCTATATTTTACATATTAACTACAATGGCCATGGCTTACCTATATAATAAATTTTTTTTTTTAAATTTGAGTCCTTTTTGAAAGTGTTGCTGATGGCTAAGAATGAGGTCAGGCTACAGTATTTGATAACTAAGCCAAATTAAAATTTCATTTCATATTTTAAGTAGCATATACACAAAAAACAAATTCAATAAAAAATGAATCAATAAAAGTAATATTAATTTTCATTTTTTAAATGAACATAATGCGTTTTAAGACAGATTTTATCCTCCATATTAAAATTTTTAAAATATATAAAGCTAAGTGTAACATTATCAAATCTACTATATCATATTCCATTAGTTCATGTCCTTTTCTTCACTTGATGCATTGGATGGGAAACACTCAGAAAAAATATCACTCTAAGTATTCATAATTTCTATATTTAACCAAGCTTATTTATGCATGCATATATATATATATATATACATATGTATGTATGTGTCTGTTTCAAGATGTTTTAGAGGGAGTGCAGGTTTCCTCCCTTTCCTGTCAGAGAAGCACACACCTAACAAAAAGGAAGGAGGATGAGGGACTCATTTATGGACAGTTCTGCATTATACATAAAAATAACTTATATTAAGTTTTTGGCATGTGAGTCCAGAATAATAATGCTGGATTGTTATATAATCAAAAATGTTAACTTTATGGATGAGCGAGTTGTGATGCCAAGGCCCATATATGCATATATTCTTAAAAAGAGTATAACTACAAAATTTATATTTAGAAATATAAAACTTATAATAGAGAACTTACAAAATCTACACTTCCTAAGTTTAATATATTAAAATTTCCTTTTATTGGCATTGTTGTCTTTTTTTTTTATGATAGTCCCACAGAGAGAGAGAGAGAGAGAGAGAGAGAGAGGCAGAGACATAGGCAGAGGGAGAAGCAGGCTCCATGCACCGGGAGCCCGACGTGGGATTCGATCCCGGGTCTCCAGGATCGCGCCCTGGGCCAAAGGCAGGCGCTAAACCGCTGCGCCACCCAGGGATCCCTTGGCATTGTTGTCTAACTGAACTTTCCAATGTGCAAGTGTTATAGAATAACAAAGTTTAATCGATATTATCTAAAATTCATGTGCAGCTTTTACTGATATTTTGGCAAATATAGCACTGGATAACATCAGGAAAGTAGTAAAGTTTTATGCTTTTGTTCCCAAAAATTAGCAAAAGAGTAAAAACAATCTATAAAAGTTGAATCCGTTGAATATTTTCATCACTCAACACCTACTCACATGGAAATGTGACTGTAGAATAAGGAGAGAATATTTAAAAATTGCTACCTCTAAATTAGTTAGGTATAAAATGAATTACTATTGCTCATTGCATTCATATAAGTGTCCCCAAATATAGGTACCTCAGAAAAGTTTTGAGGCCTGTGATACAACATAATGGAATACTTCTAATTTTTAAATGCAGATTTACCGTTAAATGTGAAAACAATATATAACATGATTTGTACTCTGTTGACAATTTACTATTGTTTAAAGTGTTTAATTTTGGGGCGCCTGGGTGGTGTAGCCAGTTCAGCATCCAGCTCTTGGTCTTGGCTCAGGTAGTGATCTCATGGTCCTGAGATCCGCCCCCGTCACTTCATGTTCAGGTAGGGGTGTGCTTGAAATTCTCTCTCGCTCTCCCTCTGGCCCTCCTGCTCATGCTCGCTCTCTCTCTACAACAAAAAAAATAAGTCTTAGGAAAAATGTTTACTTCTATGAACACACGGAGTTGATGGATGCCTCCCTCCGTGACAGCTTGCCAGCCCGGTTCTGCCGAACATGAAGACGTGGTTGGCCCATCGATACATGCACTTCCACATCGCATAATTCTTTGTTTACTTGAAATTTCTACACTGCTGACTTTACAGTGGTATTTTCCATTATTAAATGGTAGTTTGGGAACCCATACCGCAAATGAGTGTGCACTGTTTGCAAGGTTGCGATTCTGAATGTTTAGAGTACATGCACGCACACTTCTAGTCAGAGTTGGTCGTAGAACAAGGGTTCTGAAACTTCAGTTTGCATGACAATCTCATGGGGGCCTTGAAAATTCCTGGGCCCTACTACCTCAGTTTCTGAACTCCCTGGAGTGTGTTTAAGATTTGCTCTTCTAGGGGATTCCTGGGTGGCTCAGCGGTTTGGCACCTGCCTTTGGCCCAGGGCGCCATCCTGGAGTCCTGGGATCGAGTCCGGGTCAGGCTCCCGGCATGGAGCATGCTTATCCCTCTGACTGTGTCTCTGACTCTCTCCCTCTCTCTCTCTCTGCCTATAAAAAGTCTAAAAAAAAAAGATTTGCTCATCTAACAATATTCCACCTGATGCTGGTGCTGTTAGTTTTGTGGTCCACATTTTGAGAACCAGTGATTTACAGGGAAAAATATTGGACAGTAGCTGGAGGGTCACAAAGTCTGTTTGATCCATATTGTTTGTTGCTTCAGGAGAATTTTTAAAAATTCACATTTAAAAATTACTTATTCTGATAGGACATTGAAAAAATATGGTTGCTCTTTTTTGCTTATTGATAGATAAATTCGGAAGTGGGATGACAACTAGACCAGCGTTTTGCACACTGGAAAATGATTTTCTTTTCATATAGTCATTCCCTTGGCAAGTATTTATTCATCAGAATACCATTAAAATTGTCGTTGGAGTCTCTGGTGGATTAAAACAGCCTGACTTAATTTCACACGCATGCATGCACACATTTTATATAGGAAAACAAATACTTTGACGTGCCTAGGTTGGAGAAAAAGTTGTGAAATATTGCCTGTGTGCCTGGCTTTTGAATTGCTGTGAATTTCTGGTCAGTTTTCAATGACATGACTCACATAGTATCTTGGTAAACATTAAGTGGCTAAGACAAATGACCTCTCTCCAGTGAAGCTCCTGAAAGATGATGAAGATTACAACTTCTCATGATTGAAACTGGTTGAAAATTATTGCCTTCCACTGAGGGAAAATCCCAACCTATTCTTTTTGATCTGTGCACATTCTATGAAAAAAAAATGGCAAGAACAGGGATGAATTTTTTTTCCTTCAGTGTGTACCAAATTTAGAAATCGGACATTTTCAAATTTTAAAAATTTCTAAATCTGTAGTACCTTTTGAAATATTAATGGGTATTAAGTCTTGAAACAAGATAGTTTCAATGTATGTATTGTTAGCTCTTGCAGATTAAGTGATAGACTTGACGGCCTTTGCACTTTTCCTCTAGGCTTTATTATATGATATTGAGAAAAATTAAAATCAGTACCTAAGAATTAAACATTATACATTTATAGAAGTATATTTGAGGCAACAAGTGCCTATTAAAATATTACCTTATGTTCTGTTCACAACTAGAAAGTCGTAACAGTGTTGGAGTCAATCTTTCACTTTATGGATTTGTAAACTCTAAATAGAATTAGGCATAAGGTATTAAATGATGCTGAGCAAAGCAGTAGGGAAAAGTCAATTAAATGAAGTGGGGAAATCATCCAAGTTACAAGGTAGACTTGCTCCATAGCTATCTTCTCTCATTTATTATAATGAGGCCAAGTGGATGATATCAAACAGCTAAAAGAATATATGCAACAACATGAAATGTTCTAATAACAGTAAATATAATTTTTGAATACTTTTGAATACTTTGATAACCTTCGAGACCGATTTTTAACTTTAAAATGGAAATTAAAGTGTGTGAGACATAAAACAAAATTTTAACGTGGCATGTATGTAAAAAAGCTATAAAATGAATATCGACTCGGATTTAACTTTCATGCTTTTCAAATAACATAGGAATAGAAAAATAACAGCAAACAAAAATTAAATTGAGAGACCAGGTCATTAATATCTACACTTCTTGCCACCTCTTCTCTCCACCAAATATCTTGGTTTCTTGCTTTAGGGAAATTTAAATCCAAAGTCTACAAGCCATCAAAGCTATAAGGCCAGGTATACAAAGGTAGCATGCCCTGGGGTCTTGACTTTTTTTATGTTAATAGATCTTATTTTGAAGTAGATAATAGATTGTTTTTAAATTTAGCTATCTAACGATTTGGATGATTTTTGGGTAAGTGTAACTACTTATCTCACAGTTTTAAACAGGGATAAGAATTTTAAACCTGGCTATATTGAGAGTGAGCATGGACTCCTGAGAGTGACCCCGTAAAACATCTGTTAGGAATCCTCTTGTAGGGTCAATGGCAGGTCTTATCTCGAAGCTAAGGAAAAACAAAACAAAACAGAATTCAAATTCTTGATTTTGTTAACATCAGGTTAACATTCTGTTAACATCCCAACTAACATAAAATAATTCCTTGAGTAGAAATAGAATAGAATTGACTTCCCTTTTCTCAAATCAGGCAGCCCTAGCAGTGAATTAAAACCATGGTAGTCAGACTGTCCTTAAACACACAACTGTTAATATGCCGTGAAAGACATTGCATCCTGTGTCATTTCCAATGCTCTGTAACAAATTACCTGGAACTTAGTGGTATAAAACAATACAGATGTATTAGTTGCATGTCTAGAAGAAAAAGTCTGAAATGGTTTTGTAAGGTTAAAATCAAGGACTGTGTTTTATCCGGATGCTGTAGGGAAGATTCTGTCCCTTGCCTTTTCCTGGTTCCGGAGGCTGCCCTCCGTCCTTGGTGTGTGCACCTGCCCCCCTGTCCTCAGCCGTGTAGCCACATCCTCCTTCACTCTGACCTTCCTGCTTCCCTCTTACACTGGTTCTTCTGATCATATTGGGTTTCCTGGAAAATCCGGGACAATCTTCCCATCTCAGAATCCTTAACTGAATCACTTCTGCAGAAGCCTGTTTGCATGGCAATATGATATGTTCCAAGGGTTACAATGTGGGCATCTTTCAGGGGCCAATATTTCTCTTACCCGAGACAGGAGCACAGTTTTTATGTAATAATAATGTGTAGTTTCTGTGGAGTGTCAAATGGTGTTCCCCCTGAAGGTATGCCCACGTCATATTTCTGGAAACAGGACACGTCTGTCACCTTATTTGGAAGAAAGGATCTTTGCAGATGTTAGGTCAAAGATCTTGAGAAGAAGCTCCTTAAACCCTCCCCTGTCCTTGAAATGTGCCTGCAAACTACTATTCTCATGCCGGCAGCCCTTTTGGGGATGCAGTCTGATGAGAGTGAGGTGTTCTTGAGACAATTAAGATGTTGTTGAGAGCAAATAACTAAACCAAGTTAAGTCCTCTGTATAAACTTTTTTTAAATATGCACAGAGCCTGATGTGGGGCTCGATCTCACAACCCTGAGATCATGACCTGACGTGAAATCAGGAGTCTAATGCTTCACGGACTGAGCCACCCAGGAACCCCTAAACTGTTAAGTCCCAGTGCGTGGGTGGGTGTGAGAATCTCCTTGTCTTGGGGCCACTTAGGATAAGCCTCATATTCCCTCGTTTATTAAAACAGCCACCTGCCAATCTGGAATCCTCTGTTGCTTTCTCTGGGATCTCCAAGCCCCCTGTGTGTGGGGGCCACATTCAGATTTCACCTGGGGAGCCCTCAAGGTTGCAAACCAACAATACAGCCCGTCACAGGAAAATGACATAGTCTCTAAATTTGAAAATGTCTGAAAGGCATATTTCGAGTTCTAGAAATTTTTCAAACAAAGATTAAAAATAACTTTAATAATCATAGTATTCATATGTACATTTGAATATACATTTATACATTTATAATCTGTACATTTATAATCTTAAAGATTTTCATGTTTTTAAGAAAGATCTTATTTATTTATTCATGAGAGACCCAGACAGACAGGCAGAGACACAGGCAGAGGGAGAAGCAGGCTCCATGTAGGGAGCCCAATGTGGGACTCGATCCCGTTACCCTGGGGTCATGCCCTGAGCCAAAGGCAGATGCTAAACCCCTGAGCCACCCAGGTGCCCAGATTTTAGTATGTTAAGACACATCTTTAAAGACTGTGTAGAGGTGTCGCCTGGCTGGCACAGCTGGTTAAGCATCCAAGTCTTGGTTTTAGCTCAAGTCCTGATCTCAGGGTCTTGGGATCAAGCCTCACATTGGGCTCTGTACTAAGTGTAGAGTCTGCTTGAGATTCTCTGTCTCCTGCTCATTCTCTCTCTAAAATAGATAAATCTTTAAAAAACTGTATAGAAATATCATACCTAGAGATATACCCAAGAGGGGTTTCTTGTTTGTGATAATTGAAAGATAAATACGTATCTCTGCTATGAACTCTTGTTTCAGGAGTTGAGTAAAATTTTACAGAATTGAAAAATGATGAATTAAGCAAAACAAACCTATAAATCCCTTTCCTTCATACTGGTGGACTAAAAATGGTTTGTATGAAAAAGAAAAGATTGTATATAACATTGTTACTCTGGGTACCAAATATAAACTTGTAAATAAATTCACAATATGATGAGTCTTTAAGAGGATAGTTGATAGAGTGAGTCATTCATTATTGGTGCCATTATTTACATTTTTCATTTCCTACAAGTTTTCTTGGCGAGATGCTAGATAGAAAAATATATTTCATTTTTTTATTGGTGTTCAATTTACAAAAATACAGAATAACCCCCAGTGCCCATCACCCAATCACTCCCACCCCCCGCCCTCCTCCCCTTCTACCACCCTTAGTTCGTTTCCCAGAGTTAGCAGTCTTTACCTTATGTCTCCCTTTCTGATATTTCCCACACATTTTTTCTCCCTTCCCTTATATTCCCTTTCACTATTATTTATATTCCCCACATGAATGAGAACATATAATGTTTGTCCTTCTCCGACTGACTTACTTCACTCAGCATAATACCCTCCAGTTCCATCCACGTTGAAGCAAATGGTGGGTATTTGTCATTTCTAATAGCTGAGTAATATTCCATTGTATACATAAACCACATCTTCTTTATCCACTAATCTTTTGATGGACACCGAGGCTCCTTCCACAGTTTGGCTATCGTGGCCATTGCTGCTATAAACATCGGGGTGCAGGTGTCCCGGGGTTTCATTGCATCGGTATCTTTGGGGTAAACCCCCAACAGTGCAATTGCTGGGTCATAGGGCAGGTCTATTTTTAACTCTTTGAGGAGCCTCCACAGAGTTTTCCAGAGTGGCTGCACCAGTTCACATTCCCACCAACAGTGTAAGAGGGTTCCCTTTTCTCCGCATCCTCTCCAACATTTGTTGTTTCCTGCCTTGTTAATTTTCCCCATTCTCACTGGTGTGAGGTGGGATCTCATGGTGGTTTTGATTTGTATTTCCCTGATGGCAAGTGATGCAGAGCATTTTCTCATGTGCATGTTGGCCATGTCTATGTCTTCCTCTGTGAGATTTCTGTTCATGTCTTTTGCCCATTTCATGATTGGATTGTTTGTTTCTTTGGTGTTGAGTTTAAGAAGTTCTTTATAGATCTTGGAAACTAGCCCTTTATCTGATATGTCATTTGCAGATATCTTCTCCCATTCTGTAGGTTGTCTTTGAGTTTTGTTGACTGTATCCTTTGCTGTGCAAAAGCTTCTTATCTTGATGAAGTCCCAATAGTTCATTTTTGCTTTTGTTTCTTTTGCCTTCGTGGATGTATCTTGCAAGAAGTTATTGTGGCCGAGTTCAAAAAGGGTGTTGCCTGTGTTCTTCTCTAGGATTTCGATGGAATCTTGTCTCACATTTAGACCTTTCATCCATTTTGAGTTTATCTTTGTCTGTGGTGAAAGAGAGTGGTCTAGTTTCATTCTTCTGCATGTGGATGTCCAATTTTCCCAGCACCATTTATTGAAGAGACTGTCTTTCTTCCAATGGATAGTCTTTCCTCCTTTATCGAATATTAGTCGACCATAAAGCTCAGGGTCCACTTCTGGGTTCTCTATTCTGTTCCATTGAACTATGTGTCTGTGTTTGTGCCAGTACCACACTGTCTTGATGACCACAGCTTTGTAGAACAACCTGAAATCTGGCATTGTGATGCCCCCAGATATGGTTTTCTTTTTTAAAATTCCCCTGGCTATTCGGGGTCTTTTCTGATTCCACACAAATCATAAAATAATTTGTTCTAACTCTCTGAAGAAAGTCCGTGGAATTTTGATAGGGATTGCATTAAACGTGTAAATTGCCCCGGGTAACATTGACATTTTCACAATCTTAATTCTGCCAATCCATGAGCATGGAATATTTTTCCATCTCTTTGTGTCTTCCTCAATTTCTTTCAGAAGCGTTCTATAGTTTTTAGGGTATAGATCCTTTACCTCTTTGGTTAGGTTTCTTCCTAGGTATCTTATGCTTTTGGGTGCAATTGTAAATGGGATGGACTCCTTAATTTCTCTTTCTTCAGTCTCATTGTTAGTGTATAGAAATACCACTGACTTCTGGGCATTGATTTTGTATCCTGCCACACTGCCAAATTGTTGTACGAGTGCTAGCAATCTTGGGGGGGAGGCTTTTGGGTTTTCTATGAAGAGTATCATGTCATTGGTGAGGAGGGAGAGTTTGACTTCTTGTTTGCCAATTTGAATGCCTTTAATGTCTTTTTGTTGTCTGATTGCTGAGGCTAGGACTTCCAGTACTATGTTGAATAGCAGTGGTGAGAGTGGACATCCCTGTCTTGTTCCTGATCTTAGGGGAAAGGCTCCCAGTGCCTCCCCATGGAGAATGATATTTGCTGTGGGCTTTTCGTAGATGTCTTTTAAGATGTTGAGGAATGTTCCCTCTATCCCTACACTCTGAAGAGATTTGATCAGGAATGGGTGCTCTATTTTGTCACATGCTTTCTCTGCGTCTATTGAGAGGATCCTATGGTTCTTGTTTTTTCACTTGCTGATATGATGAATCACATTGATTGTTTTATCAGTGTTGAACCAGCCTTGCATCCCAGGTATAAATCCTACTTGATCATGGTGAATAATCCTCTTAATGTACTGTTGTATCCTATTGGCTAGTATCTTGTTGAGAATTGTTGCATCCATGTTCATCAGGGATATTGGTCTATAATTCTCCTTTTTGGTGGGGTCTTTGTCTGGTTTTGGAATTAAGGTGATGCTGGCCTCATAGAACGAGTTTGGAAGTACTCTATCTCTATCTTTCCAAACAGCTTTAGTAGAATAGGTATGGTTTCTTCTTTAAACGTTTGATAGAATTCCCCAGGGAAGCCATCTGGCCCTGGACTTTTGTGTCTTGGGAGGTTTTTGATGACTGCTTCAATTTCCTCCCTGGTTATTGGCCTGTTCAGATTTGCTATTTCGTCCTGTTCCAGTTCTGGTAGTTTATGGCTTTCCATGCAGGGATCCCAATGAGAGACTTGATCCTGGGTCTCCATGATCAGGCCCCAGCCAAAGGCAGATGTTAAATTGCTGAGCCACCCAGGGTGCCCTATTCATTTGTTTTATTTATTTATTTATTTATTTATTTATTTATTTATTTATTTATTTTAGTCACAGAGAGAGGGAGAGAGGCAGAGACACAGGCAGAAGGAGAAGCAGGCTCCATGCACCAGGAGCCCGATGTGGGATTCGATCCCGTGTCTCCAGGATCGCGCCCTGGGCCAAAGGCAGGCGCCAAACTGCTGCGCCACCCAGGGATCCCTATTCATTTGTTTCTAATAGTGATTAAGAAAAAATCATTTTAAGATACATTGAGTACCACGTGCCAGTTCAAAGTTACTATGGTTTTTTTTTTTTTTTTTTTTTTTACTTTTCCAACTGATGTAGATACTGAAAAGGAAACTGACAATATTCAGTTACCTGGCAAATAAAATACATATACATAAAATATACATAAAATATATATTACAAATAGTGACATTCATATATATCAAAGTAAAGGCTAATTATCTAAGTTTCTAAGAGTGAATTCCACATCATTAATTTGTCCAATGCAATAACATCTTGTGGAGGCCTGTAAATGCAGCAAAAAGAAGTTTATTAAGTAATCGTGTCATTTCTGCATCTAGAGAACAATATGGTATCGGTGATCTAATTATGATTAATATTACATTTAAACTGGAATATTTAAATTAAGCTAGAACTTTCATGTTATAAGACAGGGGAACTACAAGCAAACCTTAAAAGAATTTCCAAAACCCTGGTCCAGAAAGAGAAAAAAAGATCAGGCACCTGAGAGGTTCAAGGAATTGACTGAATCATCATGTGTACCTACATTCCACTTAAATGACAGGAGAGGCATCCCTGGATGGCATAGCAGTTTTGCGCCTGCCTTTGGCTCAGGGTTGCGATCCTGGAGACCCGGGATCGAATCCCACATCACGCTCCCGGTGCATGGAGCCTGCTTCTCCCTCTTCCTGTGTCTCTGCCTCTCTCTCTCTCTCTCTCTCTCTGTGACTATCATAAATTAAAAAAAAAGAAATGACAGGAGAGCAGAAAAGAAGCTCCATTATCAACACATGAAAAAATTTTAGAAAAGTCTGGAAGATTAGAAATCAGGGTTGAAATGATAGATAACCACTGCAGAAGAAATCTCAACCCATAACAGACACAAGAAAAAGGTTACAATGAAGAACCTACTTCCCAAGGAAACCCCAGAGAAACTTCACACTTGGAATGAACTGGTACACAAAACCCCGCTGGGCCCTCAGCCAATCACCAGGGAGGCCAGAACTGGGGCTGCTTAGCTTGCTGTCCCCAAGAGAAACACCCAGAACGGCTGTCTTTTACATAGTTGAGGATTTGTTCTGGGAGTTCCTTGTCTGGCTGCTGAGGATAAAGAGAAGCAAAGCATAGCCTGAATTTTTTGAACCTTGGTGGTAGGCAAGGGGAGGAAAGGACAAGGACAGTAAGCTCCACTAAGGAGTGAGATTCAATAAGGGAGAGAACACAGAACAAAGCCTTCTCTCCCTTGGCATTATCACCACACTCCACACTCCTGTGAAGGAGGAGGAGACAGAGGAGGGGGAAGAGGTAAGGTGAGTGGGAGAAGGGAGAGGGGAGGAAGAGGAACGTATAGTGTGTGTGTGTGTGTGTGTGTGTGTGTGTACATAAGCAGAATCCTTGTGAAAAGTTGTAAAAATATGAATCAGACTGTTAACAGTTATCATTTGGAGGCTGGGAGAAAAAGTAGTCTGTATTCAATACAGTTTTAGGGTTTTTTGTTTTGGTTTTTACAATGAACAGAATTGTTGTAATTTTTAAAACAATATATATTAGAAAATTCCAGGAAGAGACAGAAATGATGATCATAGTCATCATTTCTGGGCAAGAAAGGCTTGATGCAAAAGTTCAAAGCACTGAAGCAAATCTAACCATCAGCTACAGTTAATTAACGGATGTTCCTCTAATAGTTAAACATCCTTGGAAGTGTTTTAATTCCAAACCTCCAGAAACTATAAAGTTATTTGTAATTAAGAAGGTAATTAACTTCTATACAATTGTTACTTTTTTGTGCAAAAAAAATACACAAAAAACAACACACTCAGCAAAAGAGACGTCTCTTTCTAAATTAACTCAAAGTGGTAATTTCCAGGGTTTGGAAACCACTTCCTAAGAGTTACCCAAAGCAACAAAGGACTCACCTAATGAAAATTTCAGAAGACAATCATAAATCTTAATACTTATCTGATCAATACCCAAGAAATTCAATTGAAATGTCTTTCCAGAATATTAATCATTAGATTCCTGATGGCCTTCATAGCAGCAAGAAAAGATAATAAGTTTTAATTTTAAAACATGGTAACAGGGATCCCTGGGTGGCGCAGCGGTTTGGCGCCTGCCTTTGGCCCAGGGCGCGATCCTGGAGACCCAGGATTGATTCCCACGTCGGGCTCCCGGTGCATGGAGCCTGCTTCTCCCTCTGCCTGTGTCTCTGCCTCTCTCTCTCTCTCTCTCTCTCTCTCTCTCTCTCACTGTGTGCCTATCATAAATAAAAAAATAAAAAAATAAAAAAAAACACCAAAAAAAAAAAAACATGGTAACATTAACTTAAACTGCAATCATAAGACAGACACAGCATGCCTATTTAGGGGCTCCGTAACAAAAGAAAATTTTAATGTACCAGTTAAAACCTGAACTTAGAGTAATAATAGCATTATAGCCACCAAGGTCCAACCACATGTTTTGTCTGTTTGCCAAGATATGGTAAGAAGAGAAATGTCATTACAGGTATTTCTCCACTCTATTTATTTAATAGAAATCTCTAGGTACCTTTCTAAATATAATTCCTACCACTGCCCAAAATCTCCCCCTTCATTCACTACCACAATAGTTTTCAGAAATATCCCTAAACTTCTCTAGTTTAATCACATAATAACTCTTCACTATATTGTTCTCCTTCAAAATTTCCCATTGTCAGAACCTGCCAGATTCCTAATCCTGGAGCTCTTTTGAGCTCTTGGGGCAATATTCCTCACGTGTAGACTCACCCCCAGGCCAAATTCTGTGCCCTTTGGCAAGAATTTAAAGGGGGTTGACCTGAGGATCCCTGGGTGGCTCCGCGGTTTGGCACCTGCCTTTGGCCCAGGGCATGATCCCAGGATCGAGTTCCGCATCGGGCTCCTGGCATGAAGCCTGCTTCTCCCTCTGCCTGTGTCTCTGCCTCTCTCTCTCTCTCTCTCTCTCTCTCTCTCCTTGGTCTCTTTCTTTCTCTGTGTCTAAAATAAATAAATAAATAAATAAATAAATAATAAATAAATAAATGAATAAATAAATAAATAAATAAATCTTCAGAAAAAAATAAAGGGTATTGACCCAATCTCCTGGGAACTCAGCAACTCCCCATTGTCATTAGCATGGCTCTGCCCTGGTATTCCAGCTCTGGTGACTACTTTCGTATTCTGATCCTGACATTTACCTCTCTTATTCTAGCTATCAGTTTCTGGTCACCAGGTTTGTGGCTCATTCTCCCGAACATAGTTCCCTCCATTAGAGAAAGTCACCCTTTACATTTACATTTTAGGAGTTAACCCCTTCCTAATCTCTGCCTGGAGTCTGGGGTCCTGCTTATGGTTCCTGCTATGGGCTCCAGGTGATTCTGTTGAAAATGCTTGAGCTGGGGGCACTCAGGGTGGCTCAGTCAGTTGAACATCAGACTCTTGGTTTGCACTCAGGTTACAATCGCAGGGTCCTGAGATTAGGTTCTCCTGTCAAGCTCTGTGCTCAGCAGAGTCAGGCTGACCCCCTCCCCCATTCTGCTCCTCCCCCTGCTTAATCTCTCTCTCTCAAATAAATAAAGTCTTTTTAAAAAGTGCCTTAGCTGGGACGCCTGGGTGGTCAGTGGTTGAGCATTTGCCTTTGGCTCAGGGCATGATCCCGGAGTTCCAGGATCGAGCTCCACATCCGGCTCCCTGCATGGAGCCTGCTTCTCCCTCTGCCTGTGTCTCTGCCTCTCTCTCTGTGTCTCTCATGAATAAATATATAAAATCTTTAAGAAATAAAAAAAATAAAAATGCCTTAGCTGAAAGAAGGCTGACATGATCTTTCAAAAAGCAAATATTCTTTTTCTAAAAAAGTTATTTCTTTTAGAGGAAGAGAGAGAAAGCGAGCATGAGTGGGAGTCAGAAGGAGTAGAGGGCAGAAGGGAGGGCATCTTCAAGCAGACTCCCCGCTGAGCTAGCAGCACCATAGGAGGGGGGGCCAATCTCACGACCCTGAGACCATTACTTGAGCCAATACCAAGAGTCCCATGCTTTATGGAATGAGCCACCCAGGCACCCGAAAAGCAAATATTCTTCAACCAGTGGTTTTCATTGTGTTGGTAATCAGAATACAACATAGAACAAGTGGTTTTACGTTATCTGTCTCTTGCATTATATCATCCATCATTCTGAATTTTTTGTTTTTCAGTCTTTTTTTTAAAGATTTTATTTATTTATTCACGATAGACATTGAGAGGCAGAGACACAGGCAGAGGGAGAAGCAGGTTCCATGCAGGGAGCCTGACGTGAGACTCGATCCCGGGACTCCAGGATTGCACCCTGGGCCAAAGTCAGGTGCGCTAAACTGCTGAGCCACCCAGGGATCCCCTGTATTTCAGTCTTAATTCATTTTGCTTTATTTGTATATCATTTTCAGCTAATTACTTTTTACTGTAAGCTGTTTGGAGTATCAAAAAGCTGCAGTAGTCCAAATGTCCAACAAGAGAAGTTGCAATAAATTAAATGCTTAAAAAATGGTTTTAAAAAGTATCAAATGTAATTTTTTGGGGGGGGCATACACTCGCATTATTTTATTTTGCTTTTCCAGTCTGAAGCTACTATCATGGGCATTTAGTTATACAAATCACACAAAACATAAAAGACCAAGACACCCAGAGTGAGATACATGGCAGAGATGAACTGGTAGGGGGGCTGGCAGGGGCAGGGCTGGGAGCCAGGGGCCTGCGGTTTCCCGATGGGGCTCCCGGTGGAGGGTGACGCCTAGCTTCATCCCACCCCGAGACCCGAGGAGTCTGGTCGGACAGGGAGCACCGATCACACCGGGAGGTTCTGGCTTAGGTGGCGAGGGAGCTCAGCACCACCAGATGGGGACAGAAGCATAGGCAGGCAGGAAGGAGGGGGCCAGCGAGAGCCTCCTGGGGAGGTAGGGGCAGGTTCTGGATTCAGGGGAACATCCTGCACCTCCCCCCAACTAGCAGACAAGGAGAGCACCGACTCCTGGAGATGCTGCTTCAAGATTCCCCCACAGGACCCCTTGAAAATCATTCACGGCTACCACGAGGCTTGCCTGGGTGCTTCCAGCAATAATGCTTCGTTAAAAAAAATACTGATTTGGTCATTTTCTGATTCCAGTCAGGCCTGGATGAAAGGAGAGAGAGCAGAGCCCCAGGCCAGAGCAGGCTGTGCGGAGGGTGAGCCTGCTTGGTGCACAGGAGCAAGCAGCAGGCGCTTGCTGGCTGCACCCCCTCCTTCCCGCGGCCTTCGCCAGACACAGGGAAGGTGCACCAGGAGGGGTCCGATGGTACAGTTCCTGGGAAGTGGGGGACAGAGGCTCTCACACGGGGACGTACTGGACGCTGACAGCCACGGGAGGCGTGCAATCCACTGCCTCCACCAAGAATGCCAGCTGCTATTTTGACATCGAGTGGCGTGATCGGCGGATCACACTGCGTGTGTCCGTGCAAGTTTGTGACAGCCAAGAAGAACGGCAGCTGGCTGCCTTGGTGGAGAGAGCAGGGGATCGGAGCTTTTCCTCATGAAGCTCATCAACCGTCCCGTCATCGTGTTCCGTGGAGAGCATGGCTTCATTGGTTGCCGTCATGGGCACCCTGGATGCCAACCGCTCCAGCTACGATGTCCTCCAGCTGGAGTTCAATGATGGTGCCTACAACATCAAAGACTCCACAGGCAAGTGACTCATCGGTCGCCAGCAGCAGCGACACCCCCGTGGACTTCTTCAAATTCTGTGACTACAACAAAGTGGCCATCAAGGTTAGTGGGCGCTACCTGAAGGGGGGCCATGCAGGGGTCCTGAAGGCCTGCGCTGAGACATCGAGCCAGCCAGCTCTGAGAGTACTGGCCGCTGCCCAGCGCCCCAGCCCCGCCCTGCCCACACCCTTCTACTAATATCTGTCTTCTCCAGGCGGGCTCTGGCGTGGTGGTGAGCCCCTTGCCTTTCAAACTGGAAACCCAGCAAAACTGGTGCCCCTACCCGTTGCCCCAGGCCTGGCCCTCAGAGGGATCTCAGATCCTTCTGTCCTCTCTTCTCTGCTGTGGGTGAGGCTGGCACCCCTTTCTTCTGACCTCAGACGACTCTGAGCCTTATTTTCCCAAAATGGCCAAGAAGAGTGGGGGGCTGGGAGCCTGGCGGGTGTGTAACTGGAATCTCCTGCCCCCTCCGAGAGCCTCAAATGTAATTTTAGAGGAAAAAATATATATGTATGTCATGTATATCATTGTGCTATATATATACATATATATCTCAGTGTGTATAGATATATACCTATCAATGTGCTCCCAAAAGAAAAAGATATCAAACACGTTAACAGACCTTGCTTGTTTGCTTTATTGAAGTTCGATTTGCGGACATACAGTATAACACCCAGTGCTCATCCCATCAAGTGCCCTCCTCAGTGCCCATCACCCAGTTACCCCAGCCTCCTCCCCGTCTCCCCTTCCACAACACTTTGTTCATTTCCCAGGGTTAGGAGTCTCTCATGGTTTGTCCCCCTCTCTAAATTTTCCCACTCAGGTCCCCCCCTTTCCCTTATAATCCCTCTCATTATTTCTGATATTCCCCATATGAGTGAAACCATATAATGGTTGTCCTCCTCCGATTGACTTACTTCACTCAGCATAATACCCTCCAGTGTCATCCACATCAAAGCAAATGGTGGGTATTTGTCCTTTCTGATGGCGGAGTAATATTCCATTCTCTATATATACATCTTCTTTATCCATTCATCTGTCGAAGGACACCATGGCTCCTTCCACAGTTTGGCTATTGTGGACATTCCTGCTATAAACATTGGGGTACAGGTGTCCCAGCATTTCACTGCATCTGTATTTTTGGGATAAATACCCAGTAGTGCAATTGTTGGGTTATAGGGTAGCTCTATTTTTAACTTTGTGAGGAACCTCCACACTGTTTTCCAGAGTGGCTGTACCAGCTTGCATTCCCACCAACAGTGTAAGAGGATTCCCCTTTTAGGGATGTCTGGGTGGGTCAGTGGTTGAGCGTCTGCTTTTGGCTCAGGGCATGATCCCAAGGTCCTGGGATGAGTCTCATATCAGGCTCCCTGCATTGAGCCTATTTCTCCCTCTGCTTACGTCTCTGCCTCTTTCTGTATCTCCCATGAACAAATAAATAAAATTTAAAAAAAAAGAGAGGATTCCCCTTTTTCCTCATCCGCTCCAACATTTGTTGTTTCTTGCCTTGTTGATTTTCACCATTCTCACTGGTGTGAGGTGGTATCTCATTGTGGTTTTGATTTGTATTTCCCTGATGGCAAATGATGCGGAGCATTTTCTCATGTGCTTTTTGGCCATGTGTATGTCTTCTTTGGTGAAATTTCTGTTCATGTCTTCTACCCATTTCATGATTGGATTTTTTGTTTCTTGGGTGTTGAGTTTACTAAGTTATTTATAGATCTTAGATACTAGTCCTTTATCTGATATGTCATTTGCAAATAGCAGAGCCTATTTCTAAGTAAAAGCAATTGTACATATTTAACCATGTTCTTCTGTTAGTCCATATGTTATAATTTTTCTAGAATTAACATGTGTTATTTTTGCAGTAAAAAAATAATAAATAATAAACAGACCTTGATAAATAAATAAACTTGATGCCGAGCAGTGGTACCACTTAGTGACTAAACAGCACAGGCTTTGGGTGGACTAGGGTTCAATGTCTCTTTCTATGATTAATTGGCTGTGTAACTGCAAACAGCTTCATCTCTCAAACCACCAGTTTCTTCATTTGCAAGATGGAGAAAATAACAGTGCTTATCTCATAGACTGATTTTAAGGAATAAGGTGCTTGGCACATGATGAGCATTTGTGAATGGTAGTCGCTATTATTATTACTAATTATTATTATTATATTATTATTATTAGTAGTAGTAGTAGTATTATGTAAAGCTTGAAAGCCTGTGGTTAAAATATTCATTTTATTTTCAAATTTATTTCAACACAACTGTCAAATAAAGTTGCTCTGACAATGCTGCTTTTGACTAAATTTCATTTGGCCAAATTGATCTCAGCCAAAATATAATTCAATTCCACCGACTGCCTCCCAGAACTCTGAATTGCTTTGGATTTCTGTTGTCACGCACTGTTCACTTGTTAACATACTAATGCATCACTCTGGTTTGAACCTCTGATCCCAACCACTTGTCTGAACTATATCTAAAGTGACCAGCCATCTGCTTTGTCTGCAACTGAAGAGTTTCCCAGATCACGGGGCTTTCAGAGTTAAAACTAAAAAGAGTTCTGAGCAAAACAGAATTTTTGGTTACCCTAATTATACCCATCATGTTCTCCAAAACCACATTCTTAACTCTACTTATGATTTCCTACCAATAATATTTACTGGGTGCATCCCCCAATCTCTAGTCCCAGCTCAGGACTCTCAATAGGCAGAACCAGCCATAACCCAAATATGGCTTCAACAGCTTATCAAATAGACTCCCATAATCTGAACTCAGTTTGTCCTCTCATCTTCAAATATCCTTCAAAAGAACCTACATCTTATTTTTCAGTCCAATTGGTATACTTCCTCTCAAAAACACTGGACTCGTTCCTGCCTTAGTACAACTGCAAAGATGCCACCTGGCCTCTCTTACAACGCTTCATCATCATCATCATCTGAGGCACAGTTCATTTGTATCCTTCTCCATATCTAATCTACTAAATGCATGTAGGTTCCAGGAGTTTTTCTATATAAAATGTCTTAATTTTATTGGTTACTTATAATCCATTTCAGTGTTTTTTTGTCATTTAATTCATATGATCAGTGAGATTCTAATATGTGTTTATATCATTTTCCCAAAGATAATTTCCTCAAGGCAACAAACAAGAATTACCATGTGTTGCCCACAGCAGTAGCTGTACTCATACAGTTGCTCAACATTTGACAAATAATGAATAGTAAAAAAAAGCATATTAAAATGCTTGTGTCTATAGAAGAAAAACACTTATTAATAAAAGTTTCCTAAATAAATAAATAAATAAATAAATAAATAAATAAATAAATAAATAAAAGTTTACTGATATTTTCCTTTACTTGACTTTGGTAGTAGGCTATTACAATAAGCCAGGTCACAGATAGTGATGACTTGGGAATATTATGACAGGGGAATAGTGGAGATGGGGAGAAGTAATCAGTATGATCTGAAGAGAAAGCAGATGCTATTTCCTGACAGAATGTACATGCAGTATGAGAGTAAAAGGTTTAAGGGTGAGTCCAGGGTACTACAGTTTTCCCTCAAGCATTCACAGATGTTACTCTATTTAATGATAATTCTTGGGATGCCTGGGTGGCTCAGCAGTGGTTGAGTGTCTGTCTTTAGCTTAGGGCATGATCCTGGAGTCCTGGGATCGACTCCTGCATTGGGCTCTCTGCATGGAGCCGGTTTCTCCCTCTGCCTATGTCTCTGCCTCTCTCTGTGTGTCTCTCATGAATAAGTAAGTAAAATCTTTAAAAAAGAGAGAAAGGAAAATTTCCTGTTGAAAAATAATAATAATTCTTCTTAAGGTTCAAAATAAAACACTAACTACAGATTTTTGCTTTGAATCTATATCTTCTCTGTATATTTCAACATATTTTCATGTGGTCCTTCACTCATGTGCCAAAGAATATTAATCAACTCATTTTTAAAAAAAGATTTTATTTATTTATTTGAGATGGAAAGAACAAGAGAGAACAAGCATGAGCTGGGGGTGAGCAGAGGGAGAAGGAGAAGCAGACTCCCTGTTGAGCAGAGAACTCATGTGTTGTTTGATCCCAGGACCTTGGGATCTTGACCTGAGTTGAAGGCAGAAGCTTAACCAAATGAGCCACCCGGATAACCCAAATTCAGCCATTTTTAAAATTAACTACTATTCTTCAACAAATCTACACAGAGTCATTTATAATTCCCAACCAAAAAATAAATCATTTTAGTAACAAACTACTTGCAAAGCTCTTCCTTTGGACTGATAATCTATTCAAATAAGTAAAGTACAGGAGAATGTTGATCTGTTTCTCTGAATGACACAAAAAAATCATGGTGGCTTACAGTTTTATTAGATTCATCATTTTGGTAGTAACATCTCATACAGAATTCAGATTTACAGGCAAATTTACACATACAAGAGCTTCTCTGAATATCCTAATTGTTAGGGTTTTTTTTTTAACAAACTTAGGAAATGAAGATGAACAAGCCCAGAAAAATGTAGTAAGTAACCTGGCTGGAATGATTCAACAGGAAAATTGGACATAGTGCCTTATGGTAGAGCTGCTGCAGAGTATTCTCTTGAGGCGGGTGCTCTGCCAAAATCCTAATGCACCACGATGACCATTTCTGAATTCATAAAGTATGGAAGGGCCACCATATAGTGTTATATCCAACTGTCATGAAGTTTGAATGATTATGTGTATGCATATAGTCTTTAAAAAATATTATCATCAATGTCATTACCTCTTTCCATATTAGTAACCTACTCTTACCTCGCTAGAGTGTCTTAGCTGATTGGGAAGTTCCAACACAGGATCAGTACATAGTGATGGAATCAGCCCCTATGCCAGAATAAAAACTCAGGTCTAGAGAGGAATAAGGAGAGAGACTGGATGATGGGCTTTAGAAATAGACTAGGAACTGACACTACTCTGCTACTTTCTGCCTATGTAGATATCCTTCCTTATCCCATGGGCCTCAATTTCCTCATCCGTAAAGCAGAAAATATAAAACTTATTTATGCCTTGGATCGTACTGCTATTTTCCAATAAGTGGCTAAGAACACATAAAAGAAACAACAATACCTCACATCAATATAGCACTTGGCAATTTTCTAAAAATATCACGTACTTTATCAGATTTTCACCTTCTGAGAGATGGATGAAAATGTCAAGTGCATTTCCAAGTACACTGGGTGGAGAGACTCTGCCTTGGAATCAGACAGACCTGACTTGGGATTCTGGTATACAACTTATTAGCAATGTATCCTCAGGAAAGGTTATCTTAACTTCATTTATTACCTTATCTACAAAATAGGATCAATAGCACCTACCTAAAAGAGTAATTCTGGATTAAAAAATCCAAAAAAATCTGGGTCCATCTCCCAGAAGAACACCTCCAAGCTGTGCACATTTTACCGATGGGGGAATTGAGACTAAGCGATGATAAACAATTGTAAAGCTCACACTTACCAAATCCTAGAGCCAGTCTAGAACTAGAACCATGAGAAGAACTGGCATAGTGAACTCAGGAGTGAAATAGAATGAGTTCATCTATATAGCTTTCAATTTTCCTGGATAAAACATTTCTTAAAGGAGGCTAAAACAACCCAATGCATTTAACGGCTAAAGGGAATTTGTCCTCATATATTTCTTTTATTTCTTCTGCTTAATTTTCAATGACTCACAAAATAATTTCCTTTCTTTGGCCAGACACCTATTATTTACTATGCTACCTCAATCTTATGAGCAGGAAAAAAACTTATATTCTGTTATGTACATCTGATATTAATATACTCATGAAATAGCCACTTATATGTCATATACAAAGTAAGAACACTTAATTAGGAGACAAGATTGTTCTTCTGGCTTTGGATTTCCCATGTGGGCCATTTCACCTTGGGTGAGTCTCATCATCTTTGAAACTCTTTCACTTAATCTGTAAAATAGTGTAGGTAGACTTTATAATCTCATCCCTTTCAGAAGTAGATTCAATCACAGGTGAAATAACATCTTTCCCAAGAGCTTTAATGAAGTTAAAGAGAAATGCATATACAGGATGATGTGATCATTGCTGCCCCTCTCAGACCTCACCCTATGAAAAGGACAGTTGGTATGGAATTAAGAAAAACACTTAAGTGGGGTATGACAGTGAAAAAGTGGAATACACAATCTTGGAAGATTGGGGGAGGGGACTTCTCTGAAATTACACAGGATCATGTAAGCCACCATTTGATAAGCTTTTACCAATGGAACTGCTTCTGTATTGTGGCAATAGCTAAGACCAAATAAACTCACAATGCCTTCCAGTCTAATTCTTTCTGATTCTATCACTATCACAAAACATTTACTCCTGGATATCTAGATGTATCTACTTTTCAAATTTCCTATCTCCTTCCAACATCCAGCATCACTCACAAATCTCCACTTTCTCTGACAACTTGCCCACTGTCCCTTTTCAAGTACCATACCCCACTAAGATTTCATGATCTCATGCATTTGAGGTTCAGTTCTGCTATTTCAAAACAGCAAATGTAACTATCTCTTGTTTTGTAAGGAAATATAGTCCCCACTGTGCACAAGTAAATATAACTCTAGAAAAGGCAATGGGTGATTTGGTATTTCAGCTTCACCTGTCTGTGACTTAACTTGGTTTCTCTTTACTTGTTGGCAGACTGCTGTCCACATGTGGGTGCTGTAAAAAAAAAAAACATATGACTATGAAATTGGCAAAGGCATAATTTAGTGTATTGAAACGGTAGAAGATAGTGTCAGATTATCCAGCCAAATTGACTAATGACTAATCAATAGAGTAGGAAATAATCTTCAAAATTCCTAAAGTTACAAACTGAAACTATAGCAGTATGGATGAGGAAAGTTTGAACTCCTACTCAATTATCAATAGAAGTAGGAGACAAGTTATACGGTGGAGAAAATAAAATATAATGAAGTAGGAAGTAAGAATTCCATATGTAATATCCTTTCACTTAATTCTTCCTTACAAAAATCCTAATTCAACCTCAACCTGTATATTAACATCAGTTCTACAGAGTTCAAAATATAAAGCTGAAAAATATCAGGAAAAAATTATTTCCACAGTAAAATTCACAAAATATATCATTAATACTCCCCTAACAATACAAAAAAATCTTTAAAATGAACACTGGGTGTTATTCTGTATGTTGGCAAATTGAACACCAATAAAAAATAAGTTTATTAGTAAAAAATAAGAAAGACCTAACTGTAACAGAGCATTGCATTCCTATTTATTTACTCCCAACCCAGGAGGGGGGACTGTACCAAGTTGTGATCTAGCCCAGAGTGGTGTGTGTGTGTGTAGGAGGTGTGTACTATATCAGGCTCGACCAAGTGACTTGTATTGGCACATGAAATGTGCCTGGAAGCAAAGTGAATCATGTCCAAGAGAATGCTTCAAGAGTCGTCATGTTTGGGTGACTGTTCTTTCCCTTCTGCCAGAAAAATGCATGTCTCTTGTAAGTGTTGTTCCTTTACACATCAAGTGGAACCAAATGCTGGAAAGAGGCACAGCCTCCTGTACCCCACACTTGCATGGACAAGAGCTAAATCTTTGTTGCTATAAACCACTAAGACTTTAAGGTTATTTGTTTGAGCAGTCTTCTTGGCAAAAGTTGGCTGATACAATGACTTAAGCAAAATAATACTTTTTAAATTATTCCCTTGGTAAAAATAAAGCATCTTTTAATCAAGGATATTTATGTGAAGCAGAAAAATGACAGGTGTATTCAAAAGAGTGAACTGTGCAATATAAGTTAATTTCATATTTATGGCACATTCATCAGGTCGTATTAAAAAGTGAAGTTTCAAACAAATGTAAATGTTTCCTTTCTTTCCTTTTAAAAAAGATTTATTTATTTATTTGTGAGAGAGAAAAAATGGAGGGGAAGAGGGAGAGCAAGAAGGAGAGAAGCAGATTCCCTGCTGAGTGTGGAATCCTACTCAGGGCTGGATCTCACAATCCATGAGATTATGACCTGAGGTGAAATCAGGAGTCAAATGCTTAACCAACTGAGCCATCCAGGTGCCACTAAAATGGTCTCTGATGGTTTTAATAATAGCTAATAATCAGACACACAGCAAGGAAACAATTTAATAGGATTCCTAGGAATGAGATACTATATTAGGCAAAAAACTAAGTCCATAAATAAAAAACAACAATCACAAATCACTAACATATATGCTATCTTTCTCTGAGGGGCTCAGGCAAAGACAGTAATCTTTAAAGTATCTTACAAAAAAAAATCTGACATGGAAAAAAGTCAACAGAAAAGACAAGAGAATAAAAAGAAAACTCTGTTACACAGAAAACATGTGATTTGATCCTAGGAAACAGGTACTCTTCACAGGAAAAAAAAAAGTATACCTCAACTATTTTACTTAGGTAAATTATCAATCTCGACAGGCCAAGAAACTTTAGAATAAGATTATGTCACAGAGAACACAGTGGCTATTTTATAGACAAGCGATTAGAGAGCATATTGTGTTCCCAGAGCATTTTTGCTCTATTTTACATCAGAAGTTTTTTTTTAATTTTTTTATTTTTATAATAAATGTATTTTTTATTGGTGTTCAATTTACCAACATACAGAATAACAGCCAGTGCTCATCCCGTCAAGTGCCCCCCTGAGTGCCCATCACACATTCACCATCAACCCCCGCCCACCTCCCCTTCCACCACCCCTAGTTCGTTTCCCAGAGTTAGGAGTCTTTATGTTCTGTCTCACTTTCTGATATTTCCCACACGCCTCCACCCCAAGATTGCTAGAACTCATACAGCAATTTGGCAGCGTGACAGGATACAAAATCAATGCCCAGAAATCAATGACATTTCTATACACTAACAATGAGACTGAAGAAAGAGAAATTAAGGAGTCAATTCCATTTACAATTGCACCCAAAAGCATAAGATACCTAGGAAGAAACCTAACCAAAGAGGTAAAGGATCTATACCCTAAAAACTATA
Organism: Canis lupus baileyi; assembly: GCF_048164855.1. Lineage (NCBI taxonomy): Eukaryota > Metazoa > Chordata > Mammalia > Carnivora > Canidae > Canis > Canis lupus. The sequence continues at coordinate 23,346,420 of NC_132857.1, read as the reverse complement.
GAACACTTCTGAAAGAAATTGAGGAAGACACAAAGACATGGAAAAAAAACCTCCCAAGACACAAGAGTCCAGGGCCAGATGGCTTCCCAGGGGAATTCTATCAAATGTTTAAAGAAGAAATCATACCTATTCTACTAAAGCTGTTTGGAAAGATAGAAAGAGATGGAGTACTTCCAAGTTCGTTCTATGAGGCCAGCATCACCTTAATTCCAAAACCAGAAAAGACCCCACCAAAAAGGAGAATTACAGACCAATATCCCTGATGAACATGGATGCAAAAATTCTCAACAAGATGCTAGCCAATAGGATCCAACAGCACATTAAGAAAATTATTCACCACGACCAAGTAGGATTTATTCCCGGGACGCAAGGCTGGTTCAACACTCGTAAAACAAACAATGTGATTCATCATATCAGCAAGAGAAAAACCAAGAACCATAGGATCCTCTCATTAGATGCAGAGAAAGCATTTGACAAAATACAGCATCCATTCCTGATCAAAATTCTTCAGAGTGTAGGGATAGAGGGAACTTTCCTCGACATCTTAAAAGCCATTTACGAAAAGCCCACAGCAAATATCATTCTCCATGGGGAAGCACTGGGAGCCTTTCCCCTAAGATCCGGAACCAGACAGGGATGTCCACTCTCACCACTGCTATTCAACATAGTATTGGAAGTCCTAGCCTCAGCAATCAGACAAAAAAAAGGCATTAAAGGCATTCAAATTGACAAAGAAGAAGTCAAACTCTCCCTCTTTGCTGATGACATCATACTCTACATAGAAAACCCAAAAGCCTCCACCCCAAGATTGTTAGATCTCATACAGCAATTGGGTAGCGTGGCAGGATACAAAATCAATGCCCAGAAATCAATGGCATTTCTATACACTAACAATGAGACTGAAGAAAGAGAAATTAAGGAGTCCATCCCATTTACAATTGCACCCAAAAGCATCAGATACCTAGGAATAAACCTAACCAAAGAGGTAAAGGATCTATACCCTAAAAACTATAGAACACTTCTGAAAGAAATTGAGGAAGACACAAAGAGATGGAAAAATATTCCATGCTCATGGATTGGCAGAATTAAGATTGTGAAAATGTCAATGTTACCCAGGGCAATTTACACGTTTAATGCAATCCCTATCAAAATACCATGGACTTTCTTCAGAGAGTTAAAACAAATTATTTTATGATTTGTGTGGAATCAGAAAAGACCCTGAATAGCCAGGGGAATTAAAAAAAAAAACATATCTGGGGGCATCACAATGCCAGATTTCAGGTTGTACTACAAAGCTGTGGTCATCAAGACAGTGTGGTACCGGCACAAAAGCAGACACATAAAAAAAAACCTGGATACATAGTTCAATGGAACAGAATAGAGAACCCAGAAGTGGACCCTGAACTTTATGGCCAACTAATATTCGATAAATTAGGAAAGACTATCCATTGGAAGAAAGACAGTCTCTTCAATAAATGGTGCTGGGAAAATTGGACATCCACATGCAGAAGAATGAAACTAGACCACTCTCTTTCACAATACACAAAGATTTGAGACTTGCCAGACTCCACAATTGTGTGAGCCCATTTCCTGTTTTGAAATAAAGATTTTATTGATTGATTGATTGAGAGCATGCAGGAGAAGGGGCAGAGGTAGAAGATAACAAGTTTCTAGATAAAAGTTGTGGTTGTTTTGCCCTCCAATTTATAATGTTCTCTTAAGGATAATACTTTCTTCTTAAATTATAGCCATTTACAGATTTTCTTAAAATCCATTCATGTGCTTTGGAAAGAAATCTAAAATTTGCTGTCTGCAAAGAACTATTAATGCTATAAAATTTGTGTTCATTCTGGGTGGCCTGAGGCACCATTTTTTTTAAGGAAAATGTTAGAAGGGAACTAACATTTAGGAGATTGGCTCAGAGATGTTTGAAAGTTTAAGAGGAGTGATGACTATGGATGTAGTCTGCATGTTTGCACACAAACCAATCAAGAATAAGCTGACCCAATTATCTAGACATAACTGTGCCAGTCTCTTTGGGTGCAGAAGCCTGTGTTCTCCTAAGAGAGACAAAGCTAAAACATACTACACATTTATACCAATATTTTTGGGTTCACAAAACTTTTTGCTCAGACCCAAAAATAAAATAATAAAGCAAAAAGTATAAAAAAAGCGTTGAGCTGCTTGTTCAAGGCTGTGGAGTGACCAGAGCAAGGCTCCACTGATTTGCTTAAATTTCCCACTGCTCTAGCCCTGCTCTGGTACGTGCCATGGAGAACCACCTGAGAACCATTCAGAAGTCACATTTTCTATTTCCTCATATTCTAGAACCCGTGGATTACATATGTGTTATCCATAAAAAGCATTTGATGGGTAAACAGAGAATTGCTGAAAAAGATATAGATATATACACAGACAAAAGAGTAAAATTGAAATTTCAATTTCAGAAAATGTAAAATTAAAAAATGAAACGTGCCTTAAAGACTACATGTCACAAAAATCACAGGAAAATGATTATAAGGCTACAGAAATTCACAAGAGAAAATGCCAACATGGCTGATCAAATCAAGACAGACTTTGTTGGGAAGCTGACTCTATAGGTCGGACATGGATGGGAAGAGGACAAGAAGGGAACTGTCTAGGGGTAGCAAGAGCATGAGCACAAGTGCTAGAGCAGAAATGACAAACTGAGAAATTAGGAAACTTGAGAATTTTCCACATCTTTGAGTCCTGACTTCTCTGTGCTTAATACCTTCTTCAACTCATTTCTATCTTCTTGCATTTTAGTATAAGGAGTCAGGAGGAAACAAGCTCCTTTAAAACTTTCCTGAGCAATCTACTCAGATAAATATCCGATTTTATTGTTCCAAGTTCAAACTTCCACAAAATACTGGAACACTCATTAAGACAAGTTTTTGCCATTTCATGACAAGGTTCTCCTTTTTTATGGTTTCCAATAACACGTTCCTTATTTCCATCTGAGATCTCACAGAAAAATCTTCAACATCCATATTTCGAACAATCTGTTTCTGATTAGTTATGTATTCTCTAAGAAGATAGAGTCTATCTCTGAAGCTCTTGCTTTTATTTCTGAACTCTTACCAGAATCGCCTTCAACATCTATTATTTCTACCAATAGTTCCTTCACAGCAATGTGGGCTTTTCCCAGTGTGGCCCTCCAAACTTCTACATCCTTCCCCCTTACCCGGTTCTAAAGCTGCTTTGGCATTTTTAGGTATTTGTCACAGTAAGACCTACTTCTTGGTACCAAAATCAGAGGGGAAAATGAATGAAATGACCTTTTTAAAGATTTTTATTTAATGAAGAGAGAGCACATGAGCGAGAGAGAGCAGGGAAGGAGAGAAGGAGAGAAGGTATCTCAAGCAGACTCCCCGCCCAGTGAGGAGCCCCATGTGGGGGCTCCATCTCATGACCTGAGCTGAAATCAAGAATTGTATACTCAACCGACTGAGCTACTCATGTGCCCCTGAAATGATCTTTATTGAAAAAATATAAAATTGTATGAATAGGAAAAAGATCTGATTAGTAATCCCAGAAAACATATAGGTGTGGAAAAAAGAAAAAATATGAAAGTAAAAGAATAGACTCTAGAATGACCAAGGTTAAGGAATTAAACTGGAAAAAAGAACTGAGAATTTTACCCAGGATGCAGTACAAAGAGGAAAAGTGAAAAGGTTGTTCGTATCGAGTGTTCTTTGAGAATCATTGTTTCATAAAATTTTAATGGATTCTAGTAAGAGATAATAGAGGAATATTGGAAAAAGTGGTCAAAGACATAATAGCTAAGAAATTCTAATATAAATAAAAATTGACACAGAGGATACAAAAATATGATTTATGAATCTAACAAAACTTAGGAAAGAAGAAAAAAGGAACCAGGAGAAATCTTTGATGAAATAAAAATACAAAATATGGTTTGTCAGTATAACTCGAAATACACTATAATGACAATAAATGTAATAGATTAAATCGCTTTAATAAATATCAGAAATTATCAGTGTGGATATAAAAAATCAGTTATATGCTGCTTACAGGGGACACATCTACACACACAACCTAAAACAGAAAATATAAAAAGAAAAAAAAGAAATAGACTAAGCATATATGAACCAAAAAAAAAAAAGCTAGTGCAACAATATCTGTCAAAGGCGAGTATGAAGTTGAAGCATTAATGCGAATAAAGCAAATAAGTTATAATTTATAATTCATGAAAAGGCTATAGAAATTATAAATTTGTATGTGCCTAATAATATAGACATAAACCATAAAACACCAAAAGCCAGCAACTACGAAAACTCAGAATTACAAAATAAAAGTGAAAAGCTCACAGAGGGATCCCTGGGGGGCACAGTGGTTTGGCGCCTGCCTTTGGCCCAGGGTGCGATCCTGGAGACCCGGGATCGAGTCCCACATTGGGCTCCCGGTGCATGGAGCCTGCTTCTCCCTCTGCCTATGTCTCTGCCTCTCTCTCTCTCTCTCTCTCTCTGTGATTATTACAAATAAATAAAAATTTTAAAAAAAGCTCACAGAAGCATAATGGCAAAATTTAACACCTCTCTCAGAAACTGCACATTTGGAGAATATATAGAGAATTTGAGTAACACGTATGACATAATTGTGAGTTTCCATATCCCTGCACTCAAAAGAGAATACAACAGAGAATACACATTCTTCTAAAGCGTGCATGCAACATTTTAAATATTTATAAAATTAACTGTACACTCTCAGTCACAAAGAGTCATAGTTATTCAAACCATATTATCTGATTACAGTGCAGTTTAATTAGAAATTAACTATTACAGCTAGTAATTAAAATCCTACAGGTTAGAAAATCTGAAAAAAAAAAAAACCAAAAGCTTAAATAATGACTAGGTTAAAAAAGACTTCACAAGGAAAATCATAAACTGTAATGGTTTTATCAACAAACTAAAATATTAAAAATAAATTTGAGAGGTATAGCTAAAGCAATACTTAGAAGTTATGAATAGTCTTAAATATATTTACTACAATTAGCTAGCATTTAATCCAAGAAGCTAGATGAAGAAATCAAAGGAGTAAGAAAGTTGAAGCAACAGAATTATAAAAACAAAACACAAATTAATAAGCCTGGGAAAAACATTTATGGAGATGATTTAAAAAATCAATTTCTTTGAAAGCTAATAAACTAGGTAAGCCTCTAGAAAGTTTGACTAGATGTGTACACACATAAATGTATCATCATATAATGGAGTACTACTGTTCAGCCACTTGGACTGAGTGAACCAGATCATCAATACAGAGGAATCACAGATAAAATTGCTGAATGCTAAGAATTTCTGTACTTTAGGGACCTCTGGGTGACTCAGCGATTGAGCATCTGCCTGCCTTTGGCTCAGGGTGTGATCCTGGTCTGGGGATCGAGTCCCGCATCTGGCTCCCTGTGAGGAGCCTGTTCCTCCCTCTGTGTCTCTGCCTCTGTCTATCGGTATCTTATGAATAAATACAAAATCTTAAAATTTCTGTCGTTTGTTTACTTACTCATTTAACAGTGTTCTGTATGTTTACATATACAATTCAATGTGTGCGTTTGTGTATGCATGGGTATGTGGTAGATATTTATATGATCAAGTTGCCTACAACATGTTCTTCAGAAGTATGAAGTACATGGTGAAGTGTAAGCATTTTTAAATCTTCCAAGAATTTAAATTGATGTATGTGTGCTTGGAGTTTCTTTCTTTCCCCTTTCTCCTAATCCTAGTCTTTCCTTGCACAGAGATAATTATTATCCTGAGGATGGTGTTGCTTTGTTTTGTTTATTTATTTCCCAACTAGTTTTATACTTTTATATTTTGGAAAACCTCCCATTCTTATAAAGCAGTTTCTCTTTATCCACTTTAAGAAATTACAATTTTCCTTTGGCAGTTTGGTTTTTCTACTTGTTTCTTTTATTTGACAAAGGAATGACTTCATTCTTTAAAAGAGTAAGCCAACTAAATTAATACTGACATTGAGGCCCAAGACTATGAAGAAACCAATTTGCTCGTAGCACCAGTTATGCTATGGGGAAGTAAAACAAAACAAAACTGGAAAATAGTCACCATCCACTATAAATCTTCAGAGTATTTATTGGCCCATTCGACTAGCATAGAAAGAATTACAGAAAAATATAAAAGGCATTGTTCAGTGCTCTCTGAAAAAAAGCTGGTTTCTTGTACTGGTATATATTCCATTCACCAAATTCTTACATGTTCCTCGTATGAATAAAAACTGAGTGTTATTAGAGAGAGAGAGGGAGAGAGAGAGAGAGAGAGAGAGATTCATCATGGTAATTGATCCACCAATTTTGAGAAATAGTTTTCTTATACTGGTAGCCTGTGAGTAACTTTCTTTCTGGAATAAAGTAAGATAGTCATTCTAAGTACCTTTATTTTACTTTTAGACATGTTTAACCTTAACTGTATCACTAAGTGCATATTAACTAATGATTACACACATCTTACTCCCAGGTATGGTAAAGGCCAATGGGGAACACCTAATTGCCTGTCACTCATTCTAGATTATGCAGTTAGATCCTTTTACAGTTTATCAGAGTTCTCAGGATCTTTTCTTCAAAATTAAGAAATGAATTGCTGTTCTCAGAGATATTATGCTGGAGTATCCTGAGGGCAAAACTAACATTTATTAACTATTTCCCTATGTCAGAAATCTCTTCTATGAGTCACAATTGACAAATTAGTTGTTTCAGCTTTTCTATACCTCCTTGTATTTCTATCTCCTCTTCTTGTCAATTTCTTTCTTTCCTTTTTTTCCAATATCTTCCTTGGTTTAAAAACTCACAGATGCCTTACCCAGCTATGTGTTTTGCCCCTTTTATTCTGGATTGTTGATATTTAAATTTCATACAAACATGCAATTATTCCCAAATATATCACACCAATATCACGTTGTTTGTATAATGAATAAAAATAGTCTATCCAAGAACATGTGACTCAGCCTGTGAAGTCATATCTAAAACAATTACTCAAACCTATGTCTTATTGTCGCCCCCTAAAATTTCATGTGCTGTGTTCAACCTCATGTTTTAAAACTTGCAGTTTCTACCAGTCTCTATAAAATCTCTATACTCTTAGAAAATTGAACATATTAATTCGTACATTTTTTTGAGTAGACATTTAGCCAGGCTTTAAAAGTACTATAAAACTAACACAAGATACAGTTGTTTACCTCAGGAATTTGGATTTTCTGTATAACGTATGAACACATCAGCATAATTCCTGATGGTCAAAGCAGCATGTGAGCCACTGTCTAGTAGGGTTAGGTGCTCATATTTTATAAAGAAAAAATTAAATTGAGATCAGAAAGGCTTTGTGAAATTACTGGGATTGGAGAACCCAAATGGCTAGCCTACATAGTGTGTGGCAATGCAGAGTCCAAGAAGAGGTGAGAATTATAGTAGAAAAGTGAGTGTGCTGTGTTCAGGAACCAAGGATATGTCTGACCCAGCTAAACTAAAGGATCTGCACTGGGAAAGAATGAAGACAATACTAATTACTAGAGCAGGCTGCATTGGGGAGGATTTTAAAGATGAGATTTTTTTTTTGGACAAAAAAAGGAAAACACCAAAGATTTATTGAAATCCATTGATGGCTTCTAAGCAGGGAGTGGAATGTTAAACTATGACCTAAGAAATAAATTTAGAGAAATGTTTATTAATATTCCAAGGAACATTAATTAATGGGGTCACTTCGAAAGGGTCAAATAATGTCAACTAAATGTGGAATAAACTGGCACATTTGACTTCCAAGAGGAAAGCATGAACTTCCCAAACCTATTTGACAAGGGAACCCTTTCTGGGAAAGGGAAAACAATGCATGGATCATATATTCTATATGCACTGATACCACTCTCAGTCTATACACAGGCATGTGTAAGAAATGTACAGTTCTGTAGTACTAAATAGCTCACTTGATGTCTAGTTTGATTCTCTGGTCCTGGGAAATTGGTCTGTACTCCTGTTGCTGAGGCATGTCTTTCAGACCCAGTGGCTTTCTATTTCTTCCATACTATTCTGGGACTGATGGAGATACTTTTACTAACTGATCTGTTCCATGTTGAGGTATAAGAAACTCTGCGTGGATGTAGAGGGCCCCATCTCTCTTAGACATGTCAGCTCACTATTCTGTGAGGAATTTCTGCTTCCTTTTGGTTTCCATCCAGGAATGGTGCAGATATCCCATGTACCTGCCTAGTGGTTTTGGGCTTTTCCCATGAGATTGCCACGTAAATCTTCTACTCTATGTCACAAATCATTTTTTTTCTTAGAAAGCTAAATCTGTAAAACTCATAAGCAACAAAGAACTCCATTTTCCTCATATTCTCCTCTTGCTTCTATGCCCTGAGGAGGTGATTTAGTTGCCTTGTAAGCAGATTAAGACAGGAAGAAGGATGAGGGAAGGAACACCTGAGGTAAAAAAAATGAGTTAGTATTTCAAAGATTCTACCTACCATGCTTGGAATACCCCTTAGGAAATGCTGGTGTGGAGAACTGAGGATGAAAAGCCAGTGAAGGAAAGGATATGTGTGGTACTGGTGCTGCTGTGAGTTTTATGATGTGTTGTCTCAAGAAATATTGCCTCCTCGTCTTATAAACCACCACCTTTGGCGTGGTCCTTTGCACAGTCCTCTCCCACATTAACTCTTGAAAAGTCCCTCTTGCTTCTGGGAACTCTTCCTCCACCATATGAAAGGAGGAGAAGCTACCTTATTGAAGACATGGGGACCAATTGAGAGACAGCAACAATAGACACCTAGGTAAGCTCCAGAGGAGCTTGAGGCTAACTGCAAGTGCACTGGTGACCTCAGCTGAGACCAGAACTGCTCAGATGAGCCTCCACTGAAGTGTTATGTGAATCATAACCAAAGGAAATGGTTGTCAAACTTACTGAGTTATGGAATGATTATTATTCATATAAATACATACAACACAACACAATACAAAACTATGTAATATGATAGATATGGTAGGCATTGAAGATAGAGGAAATAATTTGTGGGAAGATTTCCTCAATATGAATATATGGGACCAATGAAAAACCTTTAAATGGAAATAGCTGGATCGTGGAAGGGGTTCATTTTTCACTCATGGGAAGAATAAAGAAAAAGGAAGTGTCAAGTATCATTATGGAGATTCCAGTCTTCAATGACTTAGTAAACTGTAGACATGTAGGTGGATGGACCCATGCCAGATGGGGACTTGGTAGCATTCTGCAGTTGTGCCTTTTTGGAAATCACTCTCTCTCTCTCACTGGCTTGGATTCAACAGGTGGTTTTTCTGTCACTGATGAAATAAAAAACAAACATTTGTCTTATAACAGCATACTGTCAGACATGACACTAGACTCATCTTAATTCCTAATGATATGGATTACACTAAAGAAAAAATGAAGACATGTCAAAAGTATGGAGGGATTGAGGATATGTGTCTCCAGGTTCTGAATCTAAACTCCGTTTAACAAAATTGGGTGTTGCCAGTGAGCTGCGATTAGCGAGGCTCCAATAATACTCACACTAGTCTCAGGGAAACTTCTCCTAGTTCCATTAACTGCTTTTTCAGAAATGTATTTTACATATATTATTTTATTTAATCTGTAGAACATTTCTAAGATTTATTTTTTTTAATTTTTATTTATTTATGATAGTCACAGAGAGAGAGAGGCGCAGAGACACAGGCAGAGGGAGAAGCAGGCTCCATGCACCGGGAGCCCAATGTGGGATTTGATCCCGGGTCTCCAGGATCGTGCCCTGGGCCAAAGGCAGGCCCCAAACCGCTGCGCCACCCAGGGATCCCACATTTCTAAGATTTAGACATTATTTTCATCCACATTTTAGGGATGAATGGACTGATATTATATTGTTATTAATTATTATTATTATTACTAGTAGTCATAGTAGTATTATATTTGGCAAGGTGTCTTCAGGTGGGCAGTGTGTGGTGAAAACAGAAAGTATTTCTAATGTAAGGGGCTTTTAACTCCTACAGCAGCTTCCTTAAATTTTGATTTCATGAACTGTTTTCCAGTGTGTCAAGTTCTTAATCAGTTATGCCTATGTCAGTTCGTGGGCAATCATAATGAAAGACACCGATCACAGCTTCACATACTCATGTGCAGAAAAAGCTAGAAGTCTCCACCTTTAAAACAGATGCTACCACAAGAACAGATTCACTATCCAAGTTAACTCTGTCCCCAGAATTTAGTTTCTGCTTTAGGATTCTGCATGATTTTATACTGGCTGATTTTTTGAAGATGCCTCTGTGACTGTCATTTAACATATTCTGTTAGGATTCATGGATTCATACTTGGCACAGGATGAGTCTTTAGGCTTAGGTAAGATGTTTTCAGTTGTTAGATTAGGTAGACTCAGTTGAAAGAGACCGGAGACTACTGTGAGTTCAGAAGACAATGGGAAAATGTGAAGATGATTCATGCACACAGAGTCCATTTTGACTGATCTAAACAGGCCTACATGGGTCTCTGGGAAAAAGTGGAATGGACAAAAAGTTGTCCTGCTGTATTGGCCTCATGACTCTGCAGTAGCTAAATCAAATGACACTACCAAAGCTTCTCAGCCACAGCCAGGGGCTGTCTATTGATTTCCCCATTTGGGGTAGGTTTGCATGAGAACACTTGGCCTCCCTGAGGTCCCCCTCCTCAGGAAGGCAATAAAAGACCAGCCTGAGACCTACCAGAATTGGGAAGGGCAAGTTGTCATTACTACAGATATCCGCGAGAGGGAACTCCAAAGCGCTCTCTGGGTTCTGCAGAAGGCTCAGCTGTGCACTTGTTGTTCCAGCAAGTACCACCGCAGCACCAAAAGGCTAACCTTCTGAAAAGACTTCTTTTAGTGGTCTTCTGGCCTGAATCTAAGGAAGAAGGGAGGTTAGTGTATTTTCATTCACTTAGCCTTATTTTCACCATTGCCATTATACAGCATGTTCATTGTAGTGGCTAGAGGAGGGAAACGGAGTCATTTGTTGTGTACAACTCTCCACGTTCTGATGTTGGCTAACAGCATCGTTATGGTGTTGAAGAGTTCTTCCTCATATCCTTCAGACTGATCTGAGACTCGATCAGATTGAAGGTCAGTATTTCCTGTGCCATCAGTTACTGTCTTTGCAATGCAACAGGAGACACTGAACCTGTAGATGTTTGTTTTCTATTGGAGTGATCAGTGGGTTCAGGTGTCAGATCTGATTTTAAAGGCTAGAAGGATTTGGTATGCAAATCAAACTGAGTGTGGTAATCCTCTGCTTTCACAGCCAGTCTCCCCTCAGCCTGATTTCCTCTTTGACTTTCTGAGTGCTCAAGTTCTAACATCTAAAGGATCTGCCTCTCAGGACACAATCTGCCTGACCCTACTTCTCTGTTGCTCTGCTCTGGGCCATCTTCAAGGATGACTTTCTGCAGTCAGGGTCCAAGGGAAATAGTCATTACATGCTGGCTATGTGGTGGCTGTGTTCCCTTGTGATACCACACCAACCCACCCAGAGATGATGTTTTCGGTTAAATAGGTTGAACATTTACTGAAAAGAGCCTAAACCACAATGAAGTGTGGAAACACACTTCCTCACACACACACTCAAACATACATGTATATATAAACCTACACACAAGCACAAGGCTTGAAAGGGAACATAGAATAAGGAAAACAAGGTATCCTGAGGTTATGAATGCATTTATTGACCACCAGTTTCCAGAGATGATTTTTAATTACTCAACATTCCCTTCTGAAGCAAGAACTTTCCAAAGAAAAGTTGATCAGCAGTGAGAAGCTGAGTTCAAAGTTTCTACTGCTCAAAAGAATGTTTCCCTTTGAAGATACCTTAACATTGCTTAAATAACTGAATTCTTTAAGAGTCAACAGATGAGCCAAGGTGTCGAAGGATAAACAGATGAGCAACATTTCACCAAATAACCTTAAACACCTGGTCACTACTCTGCACAAGGCAATAAATGTTCCCAGGATGATTAATTAAAGGGGTCACTTCAAAAGGGTGGAATAATGTCAAATATATGTGGAAGAAAACTGGGGCATTTGACTTCCAAAAGGAAAGTAAGAATTTCCTAGACCTATTTAACAAGGGAACCCTTCCTGGGAAAGAGAAAACAATGCATGGATCATATATTCTATATGCACTGATAGCAATCTCTGTCTATACACTGGCATGAGTCAGAAATGTACCGTTCTGTAGTTTTAAATAGTTCACTTGATGCCTAGTTTGATTCTCTGTTCTGAGACTGGTAGTGATTTAGGTTTTCTTAATTGCCCCCATGAGTGTGTCTATGTTCTGGAGTCTTCTGGTGCTGGGGAGGCTGTAAATTGGTGAAGTGCCACTTATCTGGTTGCTCTGTGTCATTGGTGTATACAGTAGCTGCTGAAGTGTCCAAATTGCTGTCTGATCCTGGGAAGTTGGTGTGTACTCCTGTTGCTGAGGCATGTCTTTCACACCCAGTGGCTTTCTATTTCTCCCAACTATTCTGGGACTGATGGAGATACTTTTACTAACTGATCTGTTCCATGTTGAGGTATAAGAAACTGCATGGACATAGAGTGCCCCATCTTTCCTGGACATGTCAGCTTGCTATTCTGTCAGGAATTATTGCTTCCTTTAGGTTTCTATCCATGGAAAGGTGCAGATATCCTATACTCCTACCCTGTGGTTTTGGCTTTTCCCATGAGATTGCCACCTAAATCTTCTACTCTATGCCACGAATCATTTTTGTTTCCTAGAAAGCTAACTCTGATAAACTCATAAGCAACATGGAGATCCCTTTTCCTCATATTCTACTCTTGCTTCTATGCCCGAGGAGGTGATTTAGTTGCCTCTTAAGGCAGCTTAAGACAGGAAGAAGGATGAGGGAAGGAATACCTGAGGTAAAAAAATGAGTTAGTATTTCAAAGATTCTTCCTACCCTACTTGGAATACCCCTTAGGAAATGCTGGTGTACAGAACTGAGAATGAGAAGCCAGTGAAGAAAAGGATATGTGCGGTAGTGGTGCTGCTGTGAGTTTTATGATGTGTGATCTCAAGAAATAATGCCTCCTCATCTTGTAAACCACCACCTTTGGCGTGGTCTTTTGCACATTCCTCTCCCACATTAACTCTTGAAAAGTCCCTCTTGCTTCTGGGAACTCTTCCTCCACCATATGAAAGGAGGAGAACCTACGTTATTGAAGACATGGGGACCAATTGAGAGCCAGCGCCAATACACAAACACCTAGGTTAGCTCCAGATGAGCTGCAGGCTAACTGCAAGTGCACAAGTTCCCTCAGCTGAGACCAGAACTGCTCAGATGAACCTCCACTGATGTGTTATGTGAATCATAACCAAAGAAATGGTTGTCTAACCTACTAGGTTATGGAATGATTTTTATTATCCATATAAAAGTATACAACACAACACAGTACAATACAATTCAAAAACCATGTCATAGGATATGATAGGCATTGAAGAAAGAGGAGATAATTTGTGGGAAGATTTCCTCAATATGAATATATGGGACCAAGGAAAAAACTTTAAATGGAAATAGCTGGGTCTTGGAAGGGGTTCATTTCTCATTCATTGGAAAAAGAGATAAAGAGGAAGTGTCAAGGGTCATTATGGAGATTCCAGTCTTCAGTGACTTACTAAACTATAGACATGTAGGTGGATGGACCCATGCCAGATGGGGACTTGGTAGCATTCTGCAGTTGTGCTCTTTTGGAAATCACTATCACTCTCACAGGCTTGGATTCAACAGTTTGTTTTTCTGTCAGTGATGACACAAAAAACAAACACTTGTCTTACACCAGCACTGACTCATCTTAATTCCTGATGACACGGATTATCCAAAAGCTTCCCTCAACACAATGAGGTATATGTCGTAAAACTAAGACATGTCAAAAGTATGGAGGGATTGATGATGTGTGTCTCCAGGTTCTGAATCTAAACTCCGTTTTACAAAAAATGGGGTGTTGCCAATGAGCTGTGATTAGCTAGGCTCCAATAATACTCGCACTAGTCCAGGGGAACGTATCCTAGTTCTATTCATTGCCATTTAGAAATGTGTTTTACATCCTTTATCTTATTGAATCTTGACAACATTTCTAAGATTTAGACATTATTTTTATCCACATTTTAGGCATGAATAAAGTGATACCGAGCTAGAGTAATTGGCAAAAGGTCATATAGCTGATAAATGGGGCACTGGAGTTTGTACTCTAGAGAGGTAGTTTGACATCAAGTCAAGTCCTTTCTCTCAATGATGCTGGTTTTTTTCGACTCATTTTAAAGAGCACTGGAATCCTGTGGTGCCTCAAGAGCCACTGATCAAAAAGAGGATGGAGCAGGAATAAAAGTCCCATGCTCTGGTTTCAACCAGAGCACATTTATATATTATAAGTAGAAATAAATAATTATGCATTATATGTTTAACTACATATATCATATATATAGATGTGGGATCCATTTAAAAATGTGTTTAAAAAAATCCCAAACACTGTATCATACCATGCTATCTCCTAATACTGCCAGAAACGTCTTGAAGTTTCTATGCTTTCTTGGGTCTCCAACAGTGTAAAACTTCCCTTGACCTGTTAGCCAGCCTTCAGAGAAGGAGCAGCTGGGAATCATTGCCCTGGGGATGCTCTGGGCTCCAGAACAGGGCTAAGTATCTGCCATGACCCCTGGCAACCTTGCTGTCTGTGTCTCCCTAAAGCCTATTAAACTATTCACAGTACCTGCAGCCTTCTCATTGTTATGACAACTCTTTGAATTCTCTCCCAAGAGAGAAGTGATGTCTTCTCCAAATATCCCGAGGCAATTTTCATACAAAAACTGTATAAGAGAAGCCTGTAATGCAAAAAGAACACAATGGGGTGCTCTTTTTCATATGGAAGAGTTAGAAGTCACATTTTGTTTATAGACCTTGGATCTAACCAAAAATGTGAAAGACTTCTATGAAAACTTCAGAGTTGATAAAAATATATAGAAACCCAAGTTCTCTAATAAAATAAGAAAGAATGATACTTTCTGTTGTACTTTGAGTACAGATTTTAAAATACTACTAGTCAGTGGGCTAAAGTCCTAATTTGTGGCATTTAATAACTAATATTGTGATACCAGTGGTTACATCTTTAAAACTAGGATAGCTTTCAAAGTAACCTACCTTCTTAAAGTTTACTTATTTTGTAAACTTTTGCTTCCAGAAAATATTGGGTTGTAACTTAGGATAATATCTGATTAAAATGTATAAAGCATAGACAAAATCCTATGAAATCCATTTCTTAAATAGGGAAGAATATTTTTTGGAATGTGGATATTCCTGTGGATTTTTTTTGATGTTTTCTTTTTCTTTCTCTTTTCTTTTCTTTTTTTTTTTTTTTTTTGAGTAAAAACTCACAGGGCTGGGGAGAAAACATGTCTGTCTGTCTAACTGCAGTCCCTTCTCAGGTCTTGCTTTGCCTAATGCTGGCTCTCGGCATGAGCTTGGGGAAAAGCTGCCATCTTATTAGGCATGTGTGGCTTCATTAGGATGTTCTGGAATATCTCACTAGTTTCTGTCTGATGTAGCAGAGGCAAAAGAGTAGCCAAGTATTTTTCTAAATGAGCCACAACTTGCAGAGCAAAGCCAATGTGTTTGGAGCCATGGGTGCTCATAGTGCCCGAGACACCTAGGATGTGCCAGTAACGACAACAGGAGCTAGGTCTTGTTACCATTGTGTCATGAGGAAACCATGCCTTCGCCCAAGTTTACAAGCTCCCCCCCTCAAGGATCAGGCTGAGATTTGAACCTTGGCTTGTCAAACTCTAGAGCCCAGGTCTTTTCTACCATATTACATCACTCTTCTCTCTCTTTTGTTTAGTCAGTCTAGTATTGAATCTCCTGGATGGGAAAGAAGTGACTCAACTGCTCTGTGTTTCCCACTTTAACAACACCCCTTCCCATATTCCACCAGAGAAGGATAGCAAACTCTGCCATTCCAAGGAAGCCTATGAAGATGTGCACTTTTCAGAACTGATCCTTCGTAATTACTACTACACATTTCAGATTCAAAGCATGGATTCTAAACCCCAGGGGACACATATGAGAGCTCTCCCTACCTTTTTTACGAAGTTCTCTTCCAATTCCAAGCTGCCAGAATTAGGTGGACAAAGAATGCTTGGGGCTATACACACTGATAAATCATAAGGTGTTATCTGGTTGGGTGAGGATTCTTGCTCAATGCTGTATAACACTCCAAAAAGGTACCGCAAGACAACAACATTCACATTTGGCAGCTGAGCTAGAAGCCTAAAGTCAGAAAGATGTACTTTTGAATAAGGCAAGTCATTGCACTTAGCTGCTGGAAGTATAGAGACAGAGAGCAGAGAACATCTTACTAGATCTAGTATACAACCTGCTGTAGCAGAGTTCCAGGCATGAATGTATACAAATATGTTTTACCGAATTCAATTTCTGAGCTAACCCACTCCGGTTGAATGTTGACAAACTGAAGGTTATACCATGGGCTGTTGATGCTCTGGCATCTCTCTTAGGCCACTGACTTTTGTCTACCATTTTCATATATTCAGAAGGTGTACAATGGCTAAGGAGTCCACGTTAATAAGGTCAGACGAAGAGCAATAATAGCCATAAGGCATGCCTGTATTCTGAAACTGGCCTCCGTGGGTGTGAAGAATTGAAACTATTTGGCATTGAATGTTATTTTAGTGGTCAAAGTGGCAAGAAGGAAGCCAATATTTTCCTAATAGTATATTGGCTGTATTTCTGAGCCATGACCAGAGTAGAGTAATTATTGCATCATTACCTCTGGGCTGCATTTATTTTCTCCTCCTCAGTCACTTCGTCAAGAACATCAAGCCATTTTTCATAGAGTTCCGATGAAAGTAAACTTCCTTCGATATTTTCAAGAAAATCCTTATGTGGATAGAAAAATAAATAAATACATGCAAACAGACACACTCACAGAGATGTAGAGACTCACACACACACACAAATATATGTATATATGATAAAAGATATATATTGGAAATATCACAGAGAAAACACTTAGTTCAAAACTTCAGTTCAGTCCCTAATTTCTTCATAGATACCCAAACTGTGACCCACACGGAGTTCACCTCATACTCTCCATTGACTTGCATGTGCAAAAACAGGTTGTGGATTTTCTCCAACAAAAACGAAAGCATCAAAGCAGAGCGTACGCTTCAGTGGAAAGGAAGACAAAGCTCCCTTCTATCATATGGCACTTACTCTTTTGTGTGCTTTTTTGCAAACTACTACAAAAGCTACTCTCATCATTGCTTCATTCTTCCTTTCCTTAACTGTACAAAAGTAGAGAGTCTAATGGCAAACTCATGATGGTCCTGAGGATGTATTCATTTCTAGTGTAGACCAATTCTCCAGAGAGTTTGACATGATACTATTCAGGCCAAGGTTGCAGAGTCTGATTCTCCACAAAGATTAGTCAACTTTAGGTAGGGAAAGCTTCAGAAATGTCTAAGAACTCTATGCACACGTGGTCACCATCTTCCTAGTCTGTGCCTATAACATGGAAATGGAAAAGACCCTACTAAACCTTGCTAGAAACATCAATTGCAGGTGTGCACCTTCAAGAGGGCAACACTTATCATGCTATTCGAGTACCTAACGTATCATCATTCTTTCCCCTGTGTCTTGATGCCTATATATATATTTACTGGTGTGTTTTACTCTAGCCCAGTGTAGTAGTGATCAGGGACTATTGCTATTTATCGTATAGTTGAACAGTAATGGGGGGCAAGGAAAGACCACTTGCGACAAGAAAGGACCAAATATGACCTTGGTTCTAAGAGTGCCATAATAACTGCCTTAATATAGTTTTGTTCAGAGCTGTTAGCAAGTGCCAAGGTAGATGGATTAAATTCTTTGTTCTAGTTTTCAGTTCTTTCTCCATTACCATTTTAGCAATAGAATGGGATATCTGTGATGTAGCTGTATAATTTCCAAATTAATCTAGTTCTTGAGTCGATCTACTGAATTTTCAGAATTCCAAACTACATTTGTCCGTTGCACCTACTCCTAAAGTTAGATTTATCAAAAGAGGCATGTAGCTAGAGCTGGTTACTGTGTCGTTACAACCTTGGATGGTGGGCTAGACATCACAAATATTAACAAAAGGATACCTAGGATCTGGTGAAAGGAGACACAAATGGCAAAATCCTTCCTCCATGACTTATAAAGTAAAAGGCATCAAGAAACAGGAGACAATGATGGTTAACAATGATTGGTCGCCTCACTGAGCCTTTTTATATTCCTCATAAAGTAAACATTTGCTTACTATTGTAAACTTCTAGATCTATTCTCAAATTTTTCATGTGATTTTTCTTTTGGAAACTGCCTTCATTAGGAGCATCGTGAGGAAGTCATCAGAGACAGGATGTTTTCTTTGGTAAACATTATGTATGTGTTAATGTGTATTTTGAAATTTCTTATTATTATAGTAGTCACATTAGTATTAGTCTTTTGCATGGAGTCCTCAGGTGGGAGGTGTTTGGTGAAAACAGAAAGTATTTCTAATGTAAGGAGCTTTTACCTTCTACAGTAGCTTCCTTAAATTTTGATTTCATGAAGTGTTTTCCAGTTTGACAAGTTCTTAATCAGTTATGCCTATGTTTTTTCTTGGGCAATCATAATGAAAGACACCATCACAGCTTGAGTAACTCATGTGTGGATAAAGCTAGAACTTTCCCCACCTTTAAAACAGATGCTACCAGAAGAACAGATTCACTGTCCAAGTTCACTCTGTCCCCAGAATTTAGTTTCTTTTTTAGGATTCTGCATGATTTTATACTGGCTGATTTTCTGAAGATGCCTTCCATGAGTGGTCATTTTTGATTTGATAAGGAAAGCACATAATGTAGGAAAAAAGAAGAGTATATGGCATTTCATATCCCAAGCCCAGAGCAAAAGCTTGCTTCCTTTTTGAAAGAGCTAGGCTATCGGATGGTATACAGTTTTAGAGCTCCAAGAAGTAAAGTCAGTTTAGATTCTTTAGTCAATGTCTCTCTATAGTTTTACCCAAAATCCACCTTACATACACTGAAACTTTGTAATCACTTATTTAAATCAGATTTTTTTCATTGACTTTACCCTTTTTAAATCAAACTTCCGTGTTTCAAGGCCTTGTGGAATCCTCACCTGTCTCCTACTTTATCAGTCTTTTCTCATTATTCCCTTCCATAGATGCTCTTCCCCATATATGGAAATCTTTTTCTATACCCATTTCCCATTTGTTGATTCCTCTTTAAGTGATTGTATCCTCCATTCCTACTATCTCTATTTCCCTTCCTCTTTAAAAGAAAAGCTCAAATACTCTCTTATTCTCTGATTACATTCCCTTCATGAGTCTTTCAACGTCCTTTGCTCTATCTTCATGTCCTCTCCCTACAGTGTAGAAAGATATAAGCGCTGGAGTCAGATGGACCTAAGGTTCAGAAACCTACTATGCTTCTGATCTACTGTGTTACCTGGGGCACATGCGAACTGTACTGAAAATTTTCTAATCCATTTATAATGTGTGGAAGATGATAGTTCTAGCTACCCCCTAAAATTGCTGTGATGCAAGGACTGGGGTAGCAGCTAGCATGTAACTAACGTGGTTAATTTCTTCACCACTAGGATAACATTCCCAAATCTAGTGCAGCATTGCAGAGGTCCTGGGTACTCTGCAAATTTCCATACTGACAATTCAGTACACCGATTGGAGATAACACAGGCCAAACTCTGGCTGTCATTTAACATCCTCTTTTAGAATTAGCAGATTCATATATGCCTCCAGATGAGTCTTTATGCTTAGGTAAGATGTTTTCAGTTGTTAGATTAAGTAGACTCAGTTGAAAGAGACCTGAGACTACTGTGAGTTTAGGAAGACAACAGCAGAATGTGAAGATGATTCATGCACACAGAGTCCATTTTGACTGATCTGAACAGGCCTACATGGGTCTCTGTGGAAACAAGTGGAATGGACAAAACGTCGTTCAGTGTATTGGCCTCATGACTCTGCAGTAGGTAAATCAAATGACACTACCAAGTTTCTCACCCAAAGCCAGGTGCTGTCTAATGATTTCTCCATTTGGGGTAGGTTTGCATGAGGACACTTGGCCTCTCCGAGGTCCCTCTCCTCAGGAAGGCAATAAAAGACCAAACTGAGACCTACCAGTATTGGGAACGGGAAGTTGTCCTTATGAAATATATCCGTGAGGGAAACTCCAAAGAGCTGTCCTGATTTTTCAGACGGTGCAGCTGTGCACTGGTTGTTCTGCCAAGTGCCAGCACAGTGGCCAAAGGACGAGTTTGTGAAAGCACTGCTTTCCTTGGTGTTCTGGACAGAATCTAAGGAAGAAGGGAGATTAGTGTGTTTTAATTCACGTAGACTTATTTTCACCATTGCCATTATACAGCATGTTCATTGTAGAGGCTAGAAGAGGGAAACTGAGTCATTTGTTGTGTAGAACTCTCCATGTTCTGATGTTGGCTAACAGCATCCTCATGGCATTGATGAGTTCTTGCCAATAACTTTCAGACTGACGGTTAAACCTAGGGACTTGATCAGACTCAAAGTGATTATTTCCTCTGCCATCAGTTACTGCCATTACACTGATCTGGAGGCACTGAAACTGTAGGTGTTTGTTTTCTACTGGTGTGATCAGTGGGTTCAGGTATCAGATCTGATTTTATTTTTTTATTTTTTTCTGATTTTAAGAGCTATAAGTTTTTGGTATGCAAATCAAGCTAGGTTGTTAATCCTGTGCTTTCACAACCAGGCTCCCCTCAGCCTCAGATTCTCTCCTTGGGTTTCTGAGTGCTCAAGTTTCTACCATCCAAAGGAATTGCCTATCAGGACACAATCTGCCTGACCCCTACTTCTCTGGTTCCACTGCTCTGGGCCATCTTCAAGGATGACTTGCTGCAGTCAGGGTCCTTGGGAAGTAGTCATTACATGCTGGCTATGTGGTGTCTGTGTTCTCTTGTCAACCCCACCAACCCACCCAGAGATGATGTTTTTGGTTAAATATGTTTAACATTTACTGTAAAGAGCCTAAACCACAATGAAGTGTGGAAACACACTTCCTCACACACACACTCAAACATACATGTGTATATACACCTACATACAAGTACAAGGCTTGAAAGAAAACATAGAAAATGCAAAACAATAAGAGGTTAGGAGTGCATTGATAGACCACCAGTTTCCAGAGATGATTTTTAATTACTCAACATTCCCTATTGAAGGAAGAACTTTCCAAAGAAAAGGAGATCAGCAGCGAGAAGCTGAGTTCAAATTTCTACTGCTCAGCTGTGAATGTTTCCCTTTGAAGATATCTTAACATTTCTTAAATAACCGATTGCTTTAAGAGTCAACAGATGAGACAAGCTGTCGAAGGATAAAAAGATGAGGAACATTTCACCAAATAACCTTAAACACTGGGCAATTTGGCTTTTTTGGGATATAGTACGTGCATCAGCACCTCCACTCGTGTGGGGCCAGCACTGCACCAGAAGCATCCTGGTTCTGCCACTTAGGAAGCTCAGCATTTTATTTTATTTATTTTTTTTTAATTTTTATTTATTTATGATAGTTACAGAGAGAGAGACAGAGGCAGAGACACAGGCAGAGGGAGAAGCAGGCTCCATGCACCGGGAGCCCGATGTGGGATTCGATCCCGGGTCTCCAGGATCGCGCCCTGGGCCAAAGGCAGGCGCCAAACCGCTGCGCCACCCAGGGATCCCGAAACTCAGCATTTTAAAGCTTTGGTTTGCTCAACTGTAACATAAATGATGCTGCCTACACCAAGTTAAACTAAATATATAAGATACTACTCGGCACAAGGCAATAAATATTTCCAGGATCATTAATGAATGGGGTCGCTTCAAAAGGGTCGAATAATGTCAAATAAATCTGGGAAAAACTGGTGCATTTGACTTCCAAAAGGAAAATATGAATTTCCCAAGCCTATTTGACGAGAGAACCCTTTCTGGGAAAGGGAAAACAATGCATGGATCATATATTCTATATGCACTGATAGCAATCTCCGTCTATACACTGGCATAAGTCAGAAATGTACAGTTCTGTAGTTCTAAATAGCTCACTTGTTGTCCAGTTTGATTCTCTGTTCCAAGACTGGTAGAGATTTAGGTTTTCTTAATTGCCCCCATGAGTGTGTCTGTTCTGGAGTGTTCTGGTGCCAGACAGGTTGTAAAATGGTGAAGTGCCACTTATCTGATTGCTCTGTGTCATTGATGTATATAAATAGCCGCTGCGGGGTCCAGACTGCTCTCTGGTCCTGGGAAATTGGCCTGTACTCCTATTGCTGAGGCATGTCTTTCACACCCAGTGACTTTCTTTTTCTTCCATACTCTTCTGGGACTGAAGGAGATACATGTTCCATGTTGAGGTATAAGAAACTCTGCATGGACATAGAGGGTCCCATTGTTCTTAGACATGTCAGCTCACTGTTCTGTGAGGAATTTCTGCTTCCATTTGGTTTCCATGCAGGAAATGGTGCAGATATCCCATGTACCTACCTAGTGGTTTTGGGCTTTTTCCCCTTGGGATTGCCACCTAAATCTTCTACTCTATGCCATGAATCATTTCTGTTTCCTAGAAAGCTAAGTCTTTAAGACTCATAAGCATCAAAGAGCACCCTTTTCCTCATATTCTCCTCTTGCTTCTATTCCCTGAGGAGGTGAGTTGTCTCTTAAGGCAGCTTAAGACAGGAAGAAGGATGAGGGAAGGAATATCTCAGGTAAAAAAAAATGAGTTAGTATTTCAAAGATTCTTCCTACCCTACTTGGAATACCCCTTAGGAAATGCTGGTGTACAGAACTGAGGAGGAAAAGCCAGTGAAGGAAAGGATATGTGTGTAATGGTGTTGCTGTGAGTTTTATGATGTGTGGTCTTAAGAAATAATGCCTCCTCATCTTGTAAACCACCACCTTTGGCGTGGTCCTTTGCACAGTCCTCTCCCACATTAACTCTTGAAAAGTCCCTCTTGCTTCTGGGAACTCTTCCTCCACCATATGAAAGGAGGAGAAGCTACCTTATTGAAGACATGGGGACCAATTGAGAGCCAGCACCAATACACAAATACCTAGGTTTGACATCAAGTCAAGTCCTTTTCTCTCAATGACGCTGGTTCTTTTCAACTCATTTTAAAGAGCACCGGAATCCTGTGGTGCCTCAAGAGCCATTGATCAAAAAGAGGATGGAGCAGGAATAAAACCCCACTGCTCTGGTTTCAACCAGAGCACATTTATATATTATAAGTAGAAATTAATAATTATGCATTATATGCTTAACAACATATATAATATAGATGTGGGATCCATTTAAAATTGTGTTAAAAAAAATCCCCAAACACTGTATCATACCATGCTATTTCCTAATACTGCCAGAAACGTCTTGAAGTTTCTATGCTATCTTGGGTCTCCAACAGTGTGAAGCCTCCCTGACCTGCTAGCCAGCCTTCAGAAGAAGGAGCAGCTGGGAATCATTGCCCTGGGGATGCTCTGGGCTCCAGAACAGGGCTAAGTATCTGCCATGACCCCTGGCAACCTTGCTGTCTGTGTCTCCCTAAAGCCTATTAAACTATTCACAGTACCTGCAGCCTTCTCATTGTTATGACAACTCTTTGAATTCTCTCCCAAGAGAGAAGTGATGTCTTCTCCAAATATCCCGAGGCAATTTTCAATCAAAAACTGTATAAGAGAAGCCTGTAATGCAAAAAGAACACAATGGGGTGCTCTTTTTTATATGGAAGAGTTATAAGTCACATTTTGTTTATAGACCTTGGATCTAACCAAAAATGTGAAAGACTTCTATGAACAATTCAGAGTTGATAATAATATATAGAAACCCATGTTCTCTAATAAAATAACTTAGTGTGATACTTTCCGTTGCACTTTGGGTACAGATTTTAAAATTCTACTAGTCAGTGGGCTAAAGTCCTAATTTGTCGCCTAATTTCATACCTAACATTGTGATACCAATGGTTACATCTTTAAAACTAGAATAGTTTTCAAAGCAACCTACCTTCTTAACTTTACTTATTGTGTAAAATTTTACTTCCAGAAAATATTGGGTTGTAACTTAGGATAATATCTGATTAAAATGTGTAAAGCATAGACAAAATCCTATGAAATCCATTTCTTAAAGAGGGAAGAATGTTTTTTGGAAAGAGGATATTCCTGTGGATTTTTTTGATGTTTTGTTTTGTTTTTGAGTAAAAATCACAGGTCTGGAGAGAAAACATGTCGGTCTGTCTAACCGCAGTCCCTTCTCATGTCTTGCTTTGCCTAATGCTGGCTCTAGGCATGAGCTTGGGGAAAAGCTGTCATCTTATTAGGAATCTGTGGCTTCATTAGGATGTTCTGCAATATCTCACTAGTTTCTGTCTGATGTAGCAGAGGCAAAAGAGTAGCCAAGTATTATTCTAAATGAGCCACAACTTGCAGAGCACGGCCAATGTGTTTGGAGCCATGGGCACTCATAGTGACTGAATCACCTAGGATGTGCCAGTAATGACCACAGGAGCTGGGTCTTGTTACCATTGTGTCATGAGGAAGCCATGGCTTTGCCCAAAGTTACAAGCTCCCCCTTCAAGGATCAGGCTGAGAGTTGAACCTCGGCTTGTCAAACTCCGGAGCCCAGGTCTTTTCTATCATATTATGCCACTCTTCTCTTTCTTTTGTTTAGTCAGTCTAGTATTGAATCTCCTGGATGGGAAAGAAGCGACTCAACTGCTCTATATTTCGCAATTTAACAACACCCCTTCCCATATTCCACCAGAGAAGGATAGCAAACTCTGCCATTCCAAGAAAGCCTATGAAGATGTGCACTTTTCAGAACTGATCCTTCGTAATTACTACTACACATTTCAGACTCAAAGCATGGATTCTAAACCCCAGGGGACACATATGAGAGATCTCTCTACCTTTTTAATGAAGTTGTCTTCCAATTCCAAGCTGCAGGTATTAGGTGGACAAAGAATGCTTGGGGCTATACACACTGATAAATCATAAGCTGTCATCTGATTGGATGAGGATTGTTGCTCAATGTTGTATAACACACCGAAAAGGTATCGCAAGAGAACAACATTCGCTTTTGGCAGCTGTGTTAGAAGCCTAAAGTCAGAAAGATGCACTTTTGAATAAGGCAAGTCATTGCACTTAGCAGCTGGAAGTATAGAGATGGAGAGCAGAGAACATCTTACTAGATATAGTATACAACCTGCTGTAGCAGAGTTCCAGGCATGAATGTATACAAATATGTTTTACCGAATTCAATTTCTGAGCTAACTCTCTATGGTTATATGTTTGACAAACTTAAGATTATACCAGTGCTGTTGATGCTCTGGCATCTCTCTTAGGCCACTGACTTGTCTACCAGTTTCATATATTCAGAAGTTGTACAATGACTAAGGAGTCTACTTAATAAGGTCAGGAGAAGAGCAATAATAGCCATAAGGCATGCCTGTATTCTGAAACTGGCCTCCGTGGGTGAGAAGAATTGAAATCATTTGGCATTGTATGTTCTCATTCATTTGGGGAATATAAATAATAGTGAAAGGGAATATAAGGGAAGGGAGAAGAAATGTGTGGGAAATATCAGAAAGGGAGACAGAACATAAAGACTCCTAACTCTGGGAAATGAACTAGGGGTGATGGAAGGGGAGGAGGGCAGGGGCTAGGGGTGAATAGGTGATGGGCACTGAGCGGGGCACTTGACGGAATGAGCACTGGGTGTTACTCTGTATGTTGGTAAATTGAACACCAATAAAAAATAAATTTATTATTAAAAAAAAAGAAACCATTTGGCATTGAATGTTATTTTAGTGGTCAAAGTGGCAAGAAGGAAACCAATATTTTGTAATGGTATATTGGCTGTATTTCTGAGCCATGACCAGAGTAGAGTAATTATTGCATCATTACCTCTGGGCAGCATTTATTTTTTCCTTCTGAGTCACTTCGTCAAGAACACCAAGCCATTTTTCATAGAGGTCCGATGAAAGTAAACTTCCTTCGATATTTTCAAGAAAATCCTTATGTGGATAAAAAAAAATACACACAAATATACACAGAAACACACACACACATATATATGCATATATAATACAAAATATATATTGGAAATATCACAGAGAAAACACTTAGTTGAAAACTTCAGTTGAGTTCCTACTTCCTTCATAGATACCCAAACTGTGACCCACATAGGGGTCAGCTTGACTCTCCATTGACTTGTACATGCAAAAGCAGGTTGTGGATATTCTCTAACAAAAATGAAAGCATCAAAGCAGAGCATAGCCTTCAGTGGAAAGGAAGACAAAGCTCCCTTCCATCATATGGCACTTACTCTTTTGTGTGCTTTTATGCAAACTACTACAAAAGCTACTCTCATAATTGCATCATTCTTCCTTTCCTGAACTATACAAAAGTAGAGTCTAATGGCAAACTTATGATGGTCCTGAGGATGTATTCATTTCTAGTGTAGACCAATTCTCCAGAGAGTTTGACATGATACTATTCAGGCCAAGGTTGCAGAGTCTGATTCTCCACAAAGATTAGTCAACTTTAGGTAGGGAAAGCTTCAGAAATGTCTAAGAACTCTATGCACACGTGGTCACCATCTTCCTAGTCTGTGCCTATAACATGGAAATAGAAAAGACCCTACTAAGTCTTGCTAGAAACATCATTGTATGTGTGCACCTTCAAGAGGGAAACACTTATCATGGTATTCAAGTACCTAATGGATGATCATTCTTTTCCTGTGTCTTGATGCCTATATATATATTTACTGGCGTGTTTTACTCTAGCCCAGTGTAGTAGTGGTCAGAGACTATTGGTATCTTTCATATAGTTAAACAGTAATGGGGGACAAGGAAAGACCAAATGTGACAAGGAAGGACCACATATGACCTTGGTTCTAAGAGTGTCATCATTACTGCCTTAACATAGTTTTGTTGAGAGCTGTTAGCAAGTGCCAATTTAGATGGATTAAATTCTCTATTCTAGTTCTCACATCTTTCTCCATTACCATTTTAGCAATAGAATGGGATATCTGTTATGTAGCTGTATAATTTCCAAAGTAATCCATTTCTTGAGTCGATCTACTGAATTTTCAGAATACCAAAGTACTTTTGTCTGTTGCACCTACTCCAAAAGTTAGATTTATCAAAAGAGGCATGTAGCTAGAGGTGGTTACCATGTCGTTATAACCTTGGATGGCAGGATAGACATCTCAAATATTAACTAAAGGATGCCTAGGATGTGGTGAAAGGAGACACAAATGGCAAAATCCTTCCTCCATGACTTATAAAAGGCACTAAGAAACAGGAGACAATGAGACAATGATGGTTAAGAATGATTGGTTGCCTCACTGAGCCTTTTTTAGATTCCTCATAAAGTAAACATGTGCTTACTATTGTGAACTTCTATACCTATCTTCAAATGTTTCATATGAGTTTTCTTTTGGAAACTGCCTTCATTAGGAGTGTGGTGAGGAAGTCATCAAAAGCAGATGTTTGCTTTGGTAAACATTATGTAGGTGTCAGTGTATATTTTGAAATTTCTTATTATTACTAGTAGTCATATTAGTATTAGTATTTTGCATGGAGTCTTCAGGGGGGTGGTGTGTGTTGAAAACAGAAAGTATTTCTCATGTATGGGGCTTTTAACTCCTACAGTAGATTCCTTAAATTTTGAATTCATGAAGTGTTTTCCAGTTTGAGAAGTTCTTAATCAGTTTTGCCCATGTCGCTCCTTGGGCAATCATAATGAAAGACACCAATCACAGCTTGACTTACTCATGTGTGGATAAAGCTAGAACTTTCCCCACCTTTAAAACAAATGCTACCACAAGAACAGATTTGCTGTAATGCCTCACTCTGTCTCCAGAATTTAGTTTCTTCTTTAGGATTCCGCATGACTTTATACTACCTGGTTTTCTGAATATGCCTTCCGTGAGTGGTCCTTTCTCATTGATAAAGGAAAGCATATCCTGTAAGAAAAAAAGAAGAGTATATGGCATTTCATATCCCAAGCCCAGAGTAAAAGCTTGCTACCTTTTTGAAAGAGCTAGGCTATGTGATGGTATATGGTTTTAGAGCTGGAAGGAGTAAAGTCAATTTAGATTCTTTAGTCAATGTCTCCCTATAGTTTCTACCCAAAATCCACCTTAGAGTCATACACTGAAACATTGTAATCACTTATTTTAATCAGATTTTTTTCATTGAATTTACCCTTTTAAATCAAACTTCCGTGTTTCAAGGCCTTTGTGGAATCCTCGCCTGTCTCCTAATTTACCAGTCTTGTTTCCTTATTCCCTTACATAGATGCTCTTCCCCAAGTATGGAAATCTTTTTGCCATACTCATTTCCCATTTGTTGATTCCTCTTTAAGTGATTGTATCCTCCATTCCTACTATCTCTATTTCTCTTCCTCTTTAAAAAAAAAAAAGCTCAAATGCTCTCTTCTTATTATCTGATTACATTTCCTTCATGAGTCTTTCACTGTCTTTTGCTCTATCTTCATGTTCTCTCCCTGCAGTGTAGAAAGATAATATGGCTGGAGTCTGATAGACCAAGGGATCGGTCTATAATAACCTATTATTATGCTTCTGATCTATTGTGTGACCTGGGGCAAATGCGAACTGTACTGAAAGCTTTCAAATTCATTTGTAAAGTGTGGAGGATGATAGTTCCAGCTTCCCCTAAAATTGCTGTGATGCAAGGACTGGGGAAGTAGCAAGCATGTAACTAACATGGTTAATTTCTTCACACCTAGGATAACATTCCCAAATCCAGTGCAGGGTTGCAGAGGTAATGGGTACTCAGTAAATTTCCACACTGACAATTCATTACACTGATTTGAGATAACACAGGCCAAACTCTGTGGCTGTCATTTAACATCCTCTTTTAGAATTAGCAGATTCATATATGCCTCAGGATGAGTCTTTATGCTTAGGTAAGATATTTTCAGTTGTTAGATTAAGTAGACTCAGTTGAAGGAGACCTGAGACTACTGTGAGTTCAGGAAGACAATAGCAGAATGTGAAGATGATTCATGCACACAGAGTCCATTTTGACTGATCTGAACAAGGCCTACAAGGGTCTCTGTGGAAACAAGTGGAATGGACAAAACGTCGTTCTGTTGTATTGGCCAAATGACTCTGCAGTAGGTAAATCAAATGACACTAGCAAAGCTTCTCAGCCAAAGCCAGGGACTGTCTAATGATTTCTCCACTTGAGGGTTGGTTTGCATGAGAACACTTGGCCTCTCCGAGGTCCCTCTCCTCAGGAAGGCAATAAAAGACCTAACTGAGACCTACCAGTATTGGTAAGGGCATGATGTCCTTATCAAAGATATCCATAAGGGAAACTCCAAAGAGCTGTCCTGGTTTTGCAGACAGTAGAGCTGTGTACTGGTTGTACTGGGAAGTGCCAATGTGCTGGCAAAAGGCCGAGTCTCTAAAAGAAGTGCTTTTCAAGGTGTTCTGGACTGAATCTAAGGAAGAAAGGAGATTAGTGTGTTTTAATTCACTTAGCCTTATTTTCACGATTGCCATTATACAGTGTGTTCATTGCAGGGTTAGAAGAGGGAAACTGAGTCATTTGTTGTGTAGAACTCTCCATGTTCTGATGTTGGCTAACAGCATCCTCATGGCATTGTTGAGTTCTTGCCCATATCCTTCAGACTGATGGTTAAACCTTGGAACTTGATCAGATTGAAAGTCAGTATTTCCTGTGCCATCAGTTACTGTCTTTGCAATGCAACAGGAGGCACTGAACCTGTAGATGTTTGTTTTCTACTGGAGTGAACAGTGGGTTCAGCTGTCAGATCTGATTTTAAAAGCTAGAAGGATTTGGTATCCAAATCAGGCTGAGTTTGGAAATCCTCTGCTTTCACATCCAGTCTGAGACCAGAACTGCACAGATGAGTCTCCACTGAAGTGTTATGTGAATCATAACCAAAGAATTGGTTGTGTAAACTACTGAGTTATGGAATGATTTTTATTATCCATATAAAAGTATACAACACAGTACAATACAATTCAAAAAGTATGTCATAGGATATGATAGGCATTGAAGAAAGAGGAGATAATTTGTAGGAAGATTTCCTCAATATAAATATATGGGACCAAGGAAAAAACTTTAAATGGAAATAGCTGGGTCTTGGAAGGGGTTCATTTCTCATTCATTGGAAAAACAGATAAAGAGGAAGTGTCAAGGGTCATTATGGAGATTCCAGTCTTCAGTGACTTACTAAACTGTAGACATGTAGGTGGATGGACCACATGGGGACTTGGTAGCATTCTGCAGTTGTGCTCTTTTGGAAATCACTATCACTCTCACTGGCTTGGATTCAACAGTTTGTTTTTCTGTCACTGAGGACATGAAAAACAAACACTTGTCTTGCACCAGCATATTCTCAGACATGGCACTAGACTCATCTTAATTCCTGATGACACGGATTGTCCAAAAGCTTCCCTCAACACAATGAGGTATATGTCGTAAAACGAAGACATGTCAAAAGTATGGAGGGATTGATGATGTGTGTCTCCAGGTTCTGAATCTAAACTCCGTTTTACAAAAAATGGGGTGTTGCCAGTGAGCTGTGATTAGCTAGGCTCCAATAATACTCGCACTAGTCTCAGGGGAACTTCTCCTAGTTCTAATATTTGCTTTTTAGAAATGTTTTTACATCCCTTATCTTATTGAATCTTGACAACATTTCTAAGATTTAGACATTACTTTTATCCACATGTTAGGCATGAATAGAGTGATACCAAGCTAGTAATTGGCCAAAGGTTGTATAGCTGATAAATGGGGACACTGGAATTTGTACTCTGGAGAGATGATTGACATCAAGTCAAGTCCTTTTCTCTCAATGATGCTGGTTCCTTTCAACTCATTGTTTTTCCTTTCAACTCATTTTAAAGAGCACTGGAATCCTGTGGTGCCTCAAGAGCCACTGATCAAAAAGAGGATGGAGCAGGAATAAAAGTCCCATGCTCTGGTTTCAACCAGAGCACATTTATATATTATAAGTAGAAAAAAATAATTATGCATTATATGTTTAACTACATATATCATATAATATAGATGTGGGATCCATTTAAAATTGTGTTAAAAAAATTCCCAAACACTGTATCATACCATGCTATCTCCTAATACTGCCAGAAACATCTGGAAGTTTCTATGCTTTCTTGGGTCTCCAACAGTGTGAAACCTCCCTTGACCTGCTAGCCAGTCTTCAGAAGAAGGAGCAGATGGGTATCATTGCCCTGGGGATGCTCTGGGCTCCAGAACAGGGCTAAGTATCTGCCATGACCCCTGGCAACCTTGCTGTCTGTGTCTCCCTAAAGCCTATTAAACTATTCACAGTACCTGCAGCCTTCTCATTGTTATGACAACTCTTTGAATTCTCTCCCAAGAGAGAAGTGATGTCTTCTCCAAATATCTTGAGGCAATTTTCAATCAAAAACTGTACAAGAGAAGCCTGTAATGCAAAAAGAACACAATGGGGTGCTCTTTTTCATATGGAAGAGTTATAAGTCACATTTTGTTTATAGACCTTGGATCTAACCAAAAATGTGAAAGACTTCTATGAAAAATTCAGAGTTGATAAAAATATATAGAAACCCAATTCTCTAATAAAATAAGAAAGAGTAATACTTTCCGTTGTACTTTGGGTACAGATTTTAAAATATTACTAGTCAGTGGACTAAAGTCCTAATTTGTCGCCTAATTTAATACCTAACATTGTGATACCAAAGGTTACATCTTTAAAACTAGGATAGTTTTCAAAGTAAGGTACCTTCTAAAAGTTTACGTATTTTGTAAAATTTTGCTTCCAGAAAATATTGGATTGTAACTTAGTATCATATCTGATTAAAATGTATAAAGCATAGACAGAGTCCTATGAAATCCATTTCTTAAATAGGGAAGAATAGTTTTTGGAAAATGAATATTCTTGTGGATTTTTTTTTTTGATGTTTTCTTTTCTTTTCTTTTTTTTGAGTAAAAACTCACAGGGCTGGGGGAAAACATGTCTGTCTGTCTAACCACAGTCCCTTCTCATGTCTTGCTTTGCTTAATGCTGGCTCTCGGCATGAGCTTGGGGAAAAGCTGTCATCTTATTAGGAATCTGTGGCTTCATTAGGATGTTCTGCAATATCTCACTAGTTTCTGTCTGATGTAGCAGAGGCAAAAGAGTAGCCAAGTATTATTCTAAATGAGCCACAACTTGCAGAGCAAAGCCAATGTGTTTGGAGCCATGGGCGCTCATAGTGACTGAATCACCTAGGATGTGCCAGTAATGACCACAGGAGCTGGGTCTTGTTACCATTGTGTCATGAGGAAGCCATGGCTTTGCCCAAGGTTACAAGCTCCCCCCTCCAGGATCAGGCTGAGAGTTGAACCTTGGCTTGTCAAACTCCGGAGCCCAGGTCTTTTTTATCATATTACATCACTCTTCTCTCTCTTTTGTTTAGTCAGTCTAGTATTGAATCTCCTGGATGGGAAAGAAGCGACTCAACTGCTCTGCGTTTCCCACTTTAACAACACCCCTTCCCATATTCCACCAGAGAAGGATAGCAAACTCTGCCATTCCAAGAAAGCCTATGAAGATGTGCACTTTTCAGAACTGATCCTTCGCAATTACTACTACACATTTCAGACTCAAAGCATGGATTCTAAACCCCAGGGGACACATATGAGAGATCTCTCTACCTTTTTAATGAAGTTGTCTTCCAATTCCAAGCTGCAGGTATTAGGTGGACAAAGAATGCTTGGGGCTATACACACTGATAAATCATAAGCTGTCATCTGATTGGATGAGGATTGTTGCTCAATGTTGTATAACACACCGAAAAGGTATCGCAAGAGAACAACATTCGCTTTTGGCAGCTGTGTTAGAAGCCTAAAGTCAGAAAGATGCACTTTTGAATAAGGCAAGTCATTGCACTTAGCAGTTGGAAGTATAAAGACGGAGAGCAGAGAACATCTTTCTAGGTCTAGTATACAACCTGCTGTAGCAGAGTTCCAGGCATGAACGTACACAAAAATGTTTTACCAAATTCAATTTCTGAGCTAACCCTCTCTGGTTAAATGTTTGACAAACTTTAGGTTATGCCACTGGCTGTTGATGCACTGGCATCTCTCAGGCCACTGACTTTTGTCTACCAGTTTCATATATTCAGAAGTTGTACAATGACTAAGGAGTCAATGTTAATAAGGTCAGGAGAAGTATAATAATAGCCATAAGGCATGCTTGTATTCTGAAACTGGCCTCCATTGGTGAGAAGAATCGAAACTATTTGGCATTGAATGTTATTTTAGTGGTCAAAGTGGCAAGAAGGAAGCCAGTATTTTCCTAATAGTATATTGGCTGTATTTCTGAGCCATGACCAGAGTAGAGTAATTATTGCATCATTACCTCTGGGCTGCATTTATTTTTTCCTTCTCAGTCACTTCGTTAAGAACACCAAGCCATTTTTCATAGAGTTTGGATGAAAGTAAACTTCCTTCGATATTTTCAAGAAAATCCTTATGTGGATAAAAGAAAAATACACACAGATGCACTCACATATACAATATAGATATTGGAAATATTACAGAGAAAACAGTTGCAAACTTCAGTTCAGTCTCTACTTACGTCATAGATACCCAAACTGTGACCCACATGGAACTCTGCTCTGATTCTCTATTGACTTGCACGTGAAAAGCAGGTGTGTGGATTTTCTCCAACAAAAATGAAAGCATCTAAGCAGAGCCTAGGTTTCAGTGTAAATGAGGACAAAGCTCCCTTCTATCATATGACACTTTTGTGTGCTTTTCTGCAAACTACTACAAAAGCTACTCTCATAATCGCTTCATTCTTCCTTTCCTGTACTGTACAAAAGTAGAGAGTCTAATGGCAAACTCATGATGGTCCTGAGGACATATTCATTTCTAGTGTAGACCAATTCTCCAGATAGTTTGACATGATACTATTCAGGCCAAGGTTGCAGAGTCTGATTCTCCACAAAGATTAGTCAACTTTAGGTAGGGAAAGCTTCAGAAATGTCTAAGAACTCTATGCACACGTGGTCACCATCTTCCTAGTCTGTGCCTATAACACGGAAATAGAAAGGATCCTACTAAGTCTTGCTAGAAACATCAATTCCATGTGTGCACCTTCAAGAGGGCAACACTTATCATGCTATTTGAGTACCTAATGTATCATCATTCTTTCCCCTGTCTCTTGATGCCTATATATATATTTACTGGTGTGTTTTACTGTAGTCCAGTGTAGTAGTGGTCAGGGACTATTGGTATCTTTCATATAGTTGAACAGAAATGGGGGACAAGAAAAGACCAAATGTGACAAGAAAGGACCAAATATGACCTTGATTCTAAGAGTGTCATCATTACTGCCTTAACTTAGTTTTGTTGAGAACTGTTAGCAAGTGCCAAGGTCGATGGATTAAATTCTCTATTCTAGTTCTCACGTCTTTCTCCATTACGGTTTAGCAATAGAACAGGATATCTGTGATGTAGCTGTATAATTTCCAAATTAATCTAGTTCTTGAATCGATCTCTTGACTTTCCAGAATTCCAAACTACTTTTGTCTGTTGCACCTACTCCAAAAGTTCGATTTATCCAAACTGGCATGTAGCAAGAGCTGGTTAACATGTCATTATAACCTTGGATGGTGGGCTAGACATCACAAATATTAACTGAAGGATGCCTAGGATGTGGTGAAAGGAGACACAAATGGCAAAATCCTTCCTTCATGAGTTATAAAGTAAAAGGCATCAAGAAACAGGAGACAGTGATGGTTAAGAATGATTGGTCACCTCACTGAGCCTTTTTGTATTCCTTTTGTATTCCTTTTGTATTCCTCATAAACATTTGCTTACTATTGTGAAATTCCCTACCTATTCTCAAATTTTTCATATGATTTTTCTTTTGGAAACTGCCTTCATTAGGAGCGTGGTGAGGATGTCATCCAAAGCAGGATGTTTGCTTTGGTAAATATTATGTATGTGTCAGTGTATATTTTGAAATTTATTATTATTACTAGTAGTCATATTAGTATTAGTATTTTGCATGGAGTCCTCAGGTAGGCTGTTCGTGGTGAAAACAGAAAGTATTTCTAATGTATGGGGCTTTTAACTCCTACAGTAGCTTCCTTAAATTTGATTTCAGGAAGTGTTTTCCAGTTTGACAAGTTCTTAATCAGTGATGCCTATGTTGGTTCCTGGGCAATCGTAATGAAAGACACCAATCACAGCTTCAGTTACCCATGTGTGGTAAAGCTAGAACTTTCCCCACCTTTAAAACACATGCTACCACATGAACAGATTTGCTATAACAGTTAACTCTGTCCCCAGAATTTAGTTTCTCTTTTAGGTTTCTGCATGAATTTATACAGGTTGATTTTCTGAAGATGCCTTCCAGGAGTGGTCCTTTCCGATTGATCACGGAAAGCATATCCTGTAGGAAAAAAAGAAGAGTATATGGCATTTCATATCCCAAGCCCAGAGCAAAAGCTTGCTTCCTTTTTGAAAGAGCTAGGCTATCGGATGGTTTACGGTTTTAGAGCTGGAAGACTAAAGTCAATTTAGATTCTTTAGTCAATGTCTCTCTATAGTTTTACCCAAAATCCACCTTACATACACTGAAACTTTGTAATCACTTATTTAAATCAGATTTTTTCATTGAATTTACCCTTTTAAATCAAACTTCTGTGTTTCTAGGCCTTTGTGGAATCCTCGCCTGTCTCCTACTTTACCAGTCTTGGCTCCTTATTCCTTTACATAGATGCCCTTCCCCATGTTTTCAAATCTTTTTGCCATACTCATTTCCCATTTGTTGATTCCTCTTTAAGTGTTTGTATCCTCCATTCCTACTATCTCTATTTCCCTTCCTCTTTAAAAAAAAAAAAAAAAAAACAAAACCTCTAATGCTCTCTTATTATCTGATTACATTTCTTTCATGAGTCTTTCACTGTCTTTTGCTCTATCTTCATGTTGTCTCCCTGCAGTGTAGAAAGATAATAAGGGCTGGAGTCTGATAGACCAAGGGATCGGAAACCTATTATCATTCTGATCATTTGTGTGACCTGGGGCACATGCGAACTATATTGAAAGCTAATTCATTTGTAAAGTGTGGAGGATAATAGTTCTAGCTACCCCCTAAAATTGCTGTGATGCAAGGACTGGGGTAGTAGCAAGCATGTAACTAACATGGTAAATTTTTTCACACCTAGGATAACATTCCCAAATCCAGTGCAGGGTTGCAGAGGTACTGGGTACTCAGTAAATTTCCACACTGACAATTCAGTACACCGATTTGAGATAACACAGACCAAACGCTGTGGCTGTCATTTAACATGCTCTTTTAGAATTAGCAGATTCATATATGCCTCAGGATGAGTCTTTATGCTTAGGTAAGGTGTTCTCAGTTGTTAGATTAAGTAGACTCAGTTGAAGGAGACCTGAGACTACTGTGAGTTCAGGAAGACAATAGCAGAATGTGAAGATGATTCATGCACACAGAGTCCATTTTGACTGATCTGAACAGGCCTACAAGGGTCTCTGTGGAAACAAGTGGAATGGACAAAACGTCGTTCTGTTGTATTGGCCAAATGACTCTGCAGTAGGTAAATCAAATGACACTAGCAAAGCTTCTCAGCCAAAGCCAGGGTCTGTCTAATGATTTCTCCATTTGAGGGTTGGTTTGCATGAGAACACTTGGCTTCTCCGAGGTCCCTCTCCTCAGGAAGGTAATAAAAGACCTAACTGAGACCTACCAGTATTGGGAAGGGCAAGTTGTCCTTATCACAGATATCTGTGAGGGAAACCCCAAAGAGTTGTCGTGGTTTTGCAGATGGTGCAACTCTGCAGTGGTTTTTCTGGCAAGTGCCAGCGCACCACCAAAAGGCCCAGTCTCTGAAAACAGTGCTTTTCATGGTCTTCTGGCCTGAATCTAAGGAAGAAGGGAGATTAGTGTATTTTAATTCACTTAGCATTATTTTCACCATTGTCATTATACAGTGTGTTCATTGTAGTGGCTAGAAGAGGGAAACTGAGTCATTTATTTGTAGAACTCTCCTCGTTCTGATGTTGGCTAACTGCATCCTCATGGTGTTGATAAGTTCTTACCCATATCCTTCAGACTGATGGTTAAACTTTGGGACTTGATCAGATTGAAGGTCAGTATTTCCTGTGCCATCAGTTACTGCCGGTTACACTGCATCAGGAGGCACTGAACCTGCAGATGTGTTTTCTTTTTTTTTTAAATTTATTTATGATAGTCATACAGAGAGAGGGAGGGAGGGAGGCAGAGAGATAAGCAGGCTCCATGCACTGGAAGCCCGACGTGGGATTCAATCCCGGGTCTCCAGGATCGTGCCCTGGGCCAAAGGCAGGTGCCAAACCGCTGCGCCACCCAGGGATCCCCTGTAGATGTGTTTTCTACTGGAGTGATCAGTGGGTTCAGGTGTCAGATCTGATTTTAAAAGCTAGAAGGATTTGGTATGCAAATCGGCTGAGTGTGGTAATCCTCTGCTTTCACAGCCAGTCTCCCCTCAGCCTCAGATTTCCTCTTTGGCTTTCTGAGTGCTCAAGTTCTACCATCCAAAGGATCTGCTCCTCAGGACACAATCTGCCTGAGCCCTACTTCCATGTTCCTCTGCTCTGGGCCATCTTCAAGGATGACTTGCTGCAGTCAGGGTCCTTGGGATGTTGTCATTACATGCTGGCCCTCTGGTGGCTGTGTTTTCTTGTCATACCCCACCAACCCACCCAGAGATGATGTTTTCGGTTAAATAGGTTGAACATTTACTGAAAAGAGACTAAACCACAATGAAGTGTGGAAACACACTTCCTCACACACACACTCAAACATATATGTAAATATACACCTACACACAAGTACAAGGCTTGAAAGAAATCATAGAAAAGCAAAACAATGAGAGGTTATGAATGCATTTATAGAGGTTATGAATGCATATGCACCAGTTTCCAGAGATGATTTTTAATTACTCAACATTCCCTATGAAGGAAGAGCTTTCCAAAGAAAAGGTGACCAGCAGTGAGAAGCTGAGTTCAAAGTTTCTAGTGCTCAGCTGTGAATGTTTCCCTTTGAAGATACCTTAACATTGCTTAAATAACTGATTTCTTTAAGAGTCAGCAGATGAGCCAAGTTGTCGAAGGAGAAACAAATGAGGAACATTTCACCAAATAACCTTGAACACCCGGCCACTTGGCTTTTCTGGGATGTAGTGAGTGCATCACCACCTCCACTCATGTGGGTGCCAGCCCTGCACCAGAAGCATCCTGGTCCTGCCACTGAGGAAGCTTAGCATT
This sequence comes from Canis lupus baileyi, assembly GCF_048164855.1. NCBI lineage: Eukaryota > Metazoa > Chordata > Mammalia > Carnivora > Canidae > Canis > Canis lupus. The sequence goes on along the minus strand of NC_132857.1, from coordinate 23,307,986 downwards.
TTAAAGCTTCAGTTTGCTCAACTTTAACATAAATGATGCTGCCTACAATTCGTTAAACTAAATATATGATATACTACTCAGCACAAGGCATGGCTCAGGGCAGCCTTGAAAGTGCTCTGGGGATATAGAGAAAGACAGGAGTTAATGGTCTTCCCAAAAGATTTAAAACAAGAAAACAACCTTCATAGAAATGAGTTGGGTCTTGATGTCAGACTTTTGAATTTTTCTAAGCTTGATTTTGGGTAGTGTTTGCATTCTTTCCTATACTGTTCCTCCTCATTGATGACAATAAGCTCACCCAGAAAGAATAAACTGTGTGTCTGAATTGTGTTTAAGCATGGAGACATGAGCCAAGGGAAGGCACTTGAAGAAAGGCAAGTGGCTCACCTCTCTCTTGCTTGTTCTGGGCTGGGTGCCTGGGCTTCAGTATGAAATGGATTTGCACGTCTGTGATCTTCTGCTCCAGAAGGAGGGACTCCTGAGTTGGGGAAGGAGAGACGGAGTCCTCTGCTTCCTTTGGCAGAGGTTTAGTAGATGGAAGATGGCTCATTTTAATTCCATAGGGATGTTCATGTCCTGTATGGAAAGAAACCTGAATATTTAGGCTGATGGTGATGGCTGTCATCAAACCTACCTTACCACGCGTGTAAGCATCACCCTATTTGTATATGTTGGTATTTTTCTGGGACTTCTAGATAAAGAAGGCTGTGCCTCCTGAGTGAGCATCATATGCACCCTTGTGGGAACACCTTACAGAAAGCGTGTGCCCAAGGGAAAGATTTTAAGAAGAGAAAACAATTTAAAGCATGTTACATGAAATACATATATTCATGAGTGCATTAAACAATGCCGACTTTTGCTGTGTTTCTATCTGAGAATGTTTAAGGTTTTCTAGTTTGTGCCTTGACACTAACTAGATCTATACATCTTAGGCAAATTACTTGACCCCATCGAGCCTTACATTCATTCTTTGAAATGCTTGTCCACACACAAACTTATCAGAGTGAATATATTAATAAGCATTGGTGGTTTATATTTTTTATTTTTTATTTATTTTTATTTTTTGGTTAATAAATTTTTATTTTTTTATTTTTTTTAAATTTTTAAATTTTTATTTATTTATGATAGTCACACAGAGAGAGAGAGAGAGAGGCAGAGACACAGGCAGAGGGAGAAGCAGGCCCCATGCACCGGGAGCCCGACATGGGATTCGATCCCGGGTCTCCAGGATCGCGCCCTGGGCCAAAGGCAGGCACCAAACCGCTGCTCCACCCAGGGATCCCTGGTTAATAAATTTTTAAATATTTGGAGTATATATATAAAGAATTGCTATCTTCACTATTCTCTCCAACAGAATGTCAGTCGAACAGATTTTTTTTTTCATTTCCTTTTGTCAATTCTCCAGCCAGAGCTACTCGAGAGTAGTGGGATGTGTTGCCCTTATGCTTTATGGTTCCCTCCCACTGCTGCCCTCCCTCTATGGGTGTCCTGCCAGGCAATGATCAGAAGGAAGGGTGTGCAGAGTGGGAAACCCAGAAGCAAACTGTAAAACGATGGTTAGAGAATAGAAAACCACACCCAGAGCCATCCAGAATTGCCTGCCAAGTGATTTGTTTTGCTCTTTTATGCTTTAAATTGTTTTTCCTCTCTAGAGAATTCTCAAAGACCCTATGCAATGATATGGATTTCGTTTTTTAAGAATAGAATGAAAATTCTCATTCTGTCATTTCAGATTTATTATTGAATGTACCTAAAGGAGCTTTTGCTGTTCTTTTCATCCATCATAAATGCAATGTTTGCAAGAATCACAGGGACTTCCCTCCATTAAGGAAAAAGAAGCTTCTATGACAGCAATACAACCAAACCAAGATAACCAGGAGTTAATCCACAATTGAGAATTGAGAGTATGTTAAAAAAATGCATTTTGAATGCTGTAATGGATCATCATGAACAACAGGCTCTTCAGATTCCTTAGAGCTGCGTTCGTGTGTGAAGCTATTCAAAGTCTAAAAAGTTATCATCTACATCATTTTTATCTAAATTAATGTACTTTATTAAAACATATATAAGTATTTAGCTTTTTTCCTTTTTACTGCTAACCATTCTTTTAGATTTTATTTATTTATTCATGAGAAACAGAGAGAGAGAAAGAGGCAGAGACACAGGCAGAGGAAGAAGCAGGCTCCATGCAGGGAGCCCAATGTGGGAGTCGATCCCAGCTCTCCAGGATCACACCCTGGGCTGAAGGCAGTGCTGAACCGCTGAGCCACCAGGGCTGCCCCTGTCCAACTTTTACAAAGATGTCAACATTAATTCAAAACAGGAAGTGGTACTGGGGGATTTTGATCTCAGTGATGAGCTTTGTGACTCTATAGTCTAAGACTGGGAATATATATTTTGCAGAAAGAAATTGGTTGTTTTTTTTAAAAAAGGAAATTGGTTGTTTAGATTTCCAGATTATTTGAAAAAGAGTTATAGCTTCACAGGTTTATTAAAAGGATAAAGAATTTCATGTAAGAAGGAATGCTTTAAGATTTCTAGAAGAGATTATTGTCACCATTACCATCCATTACTATACTTCAAGGTCTGCTACCGACCCTGTCTTCTTTTTCTTTTTTAAAATCCTTCCATTACTGGAAACACTAAACAATTTTGCTAATCCAAAGATTTTTTTTCAGAGAACTTGTGCTAATAACTATTTTAGAAGAGGTGCAATCTGTTTATCAATAACCTTAAGAACAGTGATGGAAAAAACCTGAGAAACAGCAAAGTGCAGGCGATTTCATCAGTGAAGACTAGAGTTTAAATGTGATTATCTCATTTTCTTTATGATGCAGAGAAAACTGGGCACAGGGCAGGGGTGTTAAATACATATCTGTACCTGGATTCAGGTACATAACTGGATTTTAGAGGATTCTCACAAAATAGAGGCTTCTTAGTAGTTAGGAACTAGAATTCAAGATTGAAATATGAAAAATAAATGTATGGGAAAAAATTCCAATCCATTTTGCTTTCATACCTAAGTGAGAAAATAAGTAAGTAAATAGTAAATAATCACACTTTTTCAAGACAGCTCTGTTTGTCAGGTAACAAGAAGTAGAAACAAAAATTTACATTTCTCTCCCTCACTAAACCATAGCTGCTGAATGAAGAGATGTTATCAATGCCTGGGAAACAGTACCTGATAATTATTTAATAAACATGTGAGTGAATATAGCATGTGATTTTCACTTTTAAGGATTTTGAAGCTTAAGAAAGAACAACCATTACTTTGAATCTTAGAGTTACAATTTTGAACCCAATCAATCCCATCTTAGATTTTCCCTGACACTTACCAATTAGTGGAAGTTTTTCCTTGCCAGAACTCACCCACAGCTGGAAGTCTTTCTCAGAGCCCTTGGAAACAAAAAGAACTAGGTGTCAAAACAAATCTTTCACAGTACTTGAAGAACACATTTCCTTAGCATATCTGTATTTCCAAAAAGAAAGAATTGGGGCCAGGATAAATGGCATTTGGTCCATGGAGGTAGCTATAGTACTTGTTAACTAGTTCCCCTCACAGCTTCCAATAGACTGTCCCAGATTCTTGTAATTTTTTATAAAGACCGGGAAACCACAGTACAGCCAGCCCCTCACTTTGTGGGTGATCCATGGCATAAGAAATGAGATTTGTGTCCCTTTACTATGGAGTAAAAGTCTCATCTCAGAGTCCTCTCTTCTGCTGTCTCTAGACTCCTTGGGTAGTGTTGGCTTTTGTCTCCAAATGTCCCTGCCCAGAGATGCATGTTGTCCAGAGAGCCATATACTCTGCTATGACTAATCCTGAGCAAAGTAACTTGAGAGGCATCAATAGCTCAGCAGCCCTGAGCAAAAGGAGACAAATGCCCAAGAGACCTTGAGGAGATAGTGGATGGAAGTCAGCCACTGGCTTTGGGGCAGGCAAACCCCACTTTAGGGAGAGAAAGGATGAGGACTCTAGACAACATGTCAGATGCAGAAAACGATTACTCCCAGCAGAATTATTTCCCAGTAGTACCGGAAATCCCAATTGTAAATTATAAAGATTGCTGAACTATTTTAAAGAGTCTTCCAGGAGACTAAAACAAAAAATGTTTGAAATGGAATTATTGGTAATAGTTACCATGTGCCCTTGACTCTTGATTAAAAATCATGGCCTTCACCTTATGAAGGAATGTCACAGGTTTGGATGGGCACAGACACAGATACACACACACACACAAACACACACACACAGCTAAATCTGCTCAAGATTGTGTTGCAAATAAGAAGTAAGAGCTAATAAGGTAGGGTAGGGTTTGGAAATGCCATGCTGGAATCCTTTAAATCAGGTATACATAAAGCCAAATAACCCCAGTTCTTCATTAAAATAGAAATTCTTTGCCTAGTGACATTGATCACTTTAAGCAAAGAAAATCACAAACGTGAAATAAAATGAGTTAAATCATTAATCAATCTCCCCACCTTCATCTCTCAAACCACTCACTCTCTTTTCCAGGATTTAATTCTTACTTGGGGTTTATATATCATACAGGGTAGAAATGTATGTAAAGATGTGCTTTAGTCAGTACATATAAATTCAATTTTATTTTGGATGTATTATTAAATGTTGTTTGTACAGAAATCATTGATCTCTTCTGCCAAATTCTAGTTGCTCTGAAGTTTTTTTTTTTTTTTTTTTTTTTTTTTTTTTTTAAATTTTTTTTATTTATTTATGACAGTCACACAGAGAGAGAGTGAGAGGCAGAGACATAGGCAGAGGGAGAAGCAGGCTCCATGCACCGGGAGCCCGACGTGGGATTCGATCCTGGGTCTCCAGGATCGTGCCCTGGGCCAAAGGCAGGCGCTAAACCACTGCGCCACCCAGGGATCCCTGCTCTGAAGTTTTAAAGGGCTTTATTATACCATTGGGTCAGATAGAATTTACAAACAATCTTATGATTATGTCACGTCACATTTACAGAGGATTTTGGATAAGAAGCTGTGCTTTCCAAGTGCTCCCTTTGGTTCTCTCCATCTATCACTGTCCTTCTCTTTTCCCTTATAAAACCTCATCCTCAAATTTATTTCTCTTTCATAAAAAGATATCAGCAACTCACACGAGCACCATCAAAAGGTAAAGAACAGAGAGTTAAAGCCAAAACACGATGAAAGTGCTATGTACAAATGCCCCAGATCCATGGTCTTATTCAGAACTTGTCTTTGTCTTTACCAGTTCCTAAAGGATATGAGCTGCTTCATCCTCAGGATCTGCATCAAAAGGAGGTAGCTTGTAGCCATGTAGTCTTTATGTCAAAAGGTACAACAGAACATGTAATTTAGGATTCATTAAACAGATTGAGTTCTTCCTTGTGTGATAACTAGGGTCAATAGGGATGGGGACGTATCAGAATTGAAAACACAGAAAGAAGAGTCCAATAGAGGAGGAAATATTTAGAAATTTAGAAACAACAACAACAAAAAAGAAATTTAGAAACATTTTTATTGTCTGTATTAAAAATATAAAGAATAAACTGCATGTTGTTATTAGCATTCTCAAATTATAGCCCAATTTTAGGCTATGACTTTGAATTTGCAGAAAATTTAAAATGGGAATATAAGAATAGCACTCATTTATAAGCTAATACTATAGCTCTGCTGCTTTCAATTTTTAAAGTTGGAAGGACAAAATATGACTATGTTATCTACAATAATCAGCTGTCTTATGATGGGAGGTGCACAACACACACATACACACACATACACACAGACACAAATCTCAAAAGTCAAAGTTGGTTGGTAAACTAAAAATAGTTTGTAGGCAACTTACGGTTATTCCCAGCATTGTTAGTAACATGTTGATAGTGTCATTTGCCGTGTCAGAATTTGTCACTGTTACAGTTACAGACTGTAAAAAATAAATAAGAAAAATTGCTACAAATGTTTTTAGATTTAAAGCATCTGACCAAATGTCAAATTATTATCCATACTCCAGAGGTAAAGCTTGTTTTCAGGTAATGACAAAGTAAAGCACGTGTAGAACACGAACCCTTAATTATATTTTCATTTTTTTATATAACATGAAGCTAGTAGGAAACATGTAAAACATATATTTCCCTCCAAGAATTTGTGGCATACAAAATACAGCAGCTGAAGCAAGGAAGAGAAAAACTGAGAATTCCAAGAGGGCACATGGGGTGACCCTCAGCTCCATAAGGCTATTTCCAAAATGGTGGGAGGGGGATAGTATTAAAGGAAAGCACTAGATACTTTCCTCTCTTACTGAGTTGTGTTTGTATAGTATGGCTTAGTTCCTTTGTAATTACATAGTCGGTTTCAGTAAAATCAGATAAGAACGGGCTATGAAAGACACTTTTTAAAAACTACTATTTAGTCTGTATTTTCTTTGTCAGGCATCATGGTTAACTAAGACTTCCATTGTTGCAATCTGTTAAGACAAATAAAACCAATGAATCTAGGAAATGAGACTGGAAATGTTAGAAGTTTATGTTCCATTCACAACTCTGCCAGTGAGTAGATACTTATAATAGCTCTCTATCAGACCATACATTGAGAAACTGCTCCATACAACTAGGAAAAGTTTACAGAAAATTTTCTGAAAGGAGTTAATAGGAATCTGAGATGGATCTATAAAACTATCTCAATTATAAAAGTCATTTTAAAATAAGAGAATATGTAACCAGAACATTTACTATGCATACAGTTTTTGTAACATTTTTAGGCAATGGGGTCTGTGTCCTTCGGGAAACAGTGCATAAAGAAGAAACAGCACAAGTGGACACCCACAGGCCTTGAAAATATTAAAAGCAAAGTTAAAAGAAACTCTTTCATAATTCATTCCTTGTCCTTTCATTGTATTTTTCTTCTTATGAATTGAATGCAATTGCTTGATATCACAGATGGTCCAAAAGTAATTCAATAGTCATTCAAATAGTAATTCAAGGGATGTATGTATATTTTCCTGCATGTTGTAAGATCTCCCAACAGACAAATTCCATTAGAAGGAACTCTCTCTAAACAAATAACTTCAGAAAAACAAACTATTTTTTGAAATAATTCAAAAGAAAAAGAAAAGTTAGTTTTTGTTCATGAGTCAAACTGTTACTTAATATGTGAAGAACCAGGAAAATGAGATCAATTTTCAGGAGCTGAAGCCACACCTGAGATGATCTAGATGCTTAGACTATTAGCCAAAAACAGCTATTACAATAATGCTCAATGATACAAATGAAAATGTGCTCACAATAAACAAAAATAGAGGCATCTATTGCCTCTATTTTTGTAGAAATAAGAAGTATTTATGACTTTTCCTTTTTTGAGAGGAAAAATATTTAAAAATAGAAATTTCTATCTGAAAAAATATTTTTTAAAAATTTATTGACGAGGCTACATTGAATAATGGAGATGATGAAAAGAAGTAGTGATTTGAAAATAGATACTAGAAATTATCCAGTGTGAAGAAGAAAAGGGGGGAAAAGATTCAAAAAATTAACAGAGCCTGAGAGATCTCTGAACAATGTGAAAGTGTCTGATATGCAAAGAATGGAACTGTCAGGAGGAGAGAAAGAGAAATAATGAGGAAGGAAATATTTGATGTAATAATGATTAAAATTTCCCAAATTTGGTGAAGGCATCAATTTATAAATTCAAGAAATTCAGAATATGTCAAATAGGACAGATTCAAAGAAAACCATGCTTAGGTACTTCCTAGCCACACTGCTAAAAACCAAAAATAAAGAGAAAACTTGAAAGCAGCTAGAGAAAAAATGACAAATCACCTACTGAGGGTTAATGTTTAATCACAGACTACTCATCAGAAAGCATCAAGACCAAAAGACTGGAACATCTCTAAAGGACTAAAAGGAAAAAATCTGCAAACAAAATTCTACATCCCCAAAAATATCCTTCAAGAGTCAGTGTGAAATAAAGCCATATTCAGATAAAAGAAATTAAGTAAATCTGTTTGCACCAGTTTTGCACAAGGAATGCTAAGAATCATCTTTCTACGATGAAGTGAAACAGTGCAGTGGGAAACTTGGATCTTTAAGAATGGGTGAAAGAACATCAGAAATGTTTATTTCACCCAAACTATACCTCAATAAAGTTGATTTTTAAAAAATTCAAGGTAATTTTCCAAGGAAAGTTCTGAATGTAAACCACTGCCACAATTGATATCAAAGGCAGAGACGAGAATGTGCTCTGCTGCTAGAGAATTCTCTCTCCTTCATGCAGTGCATCTAGCCTGCACTTAGCAACAGATCAAAATATTTGCATGGCTTTTGCTTTAGCCAGGAATACCTTTTTTTTCCTCCTTCAAATAATGTTTTGTGTGATCTAGAGCTACTTCAAACTATAACAACAACCACAAAAAAAAATACCATTTAAAGATACCCAAAGTATCTTGTTCATCACTGTAAATGTCTTGGCTACTGTACTACAATTTCAGAAATCAAATTTTACACACAAAACTGGGCCAATTGGTTTGATTTTTTTCTCCCCACGGTATAAAGAAATAGAAATAGAAATATGCTGATCCCTTAAAAGTGTCATCCCTCTTAGTTCAATTCAATCTTGATATTCCTTGGAACAAAAGACTTTTCAAAACTCCTCTGCATTTGACATAACTACTCAATGAAACACCTGATCCTTAAGTGGATCCTGTACTAGAAAGGAGACATTATTGAGGTCAACTGACAAAATGAGAATGGGAATGGCAGAGTAAAGTATTATGCCAAGGTTAAATTCACTAAAGGTGATAACTGTAGAATATCTTTATTCTTAAGAAATGCTTAGGTTTAAGGAAAAAGGGCCATAGTGTATGTATGACCCTCAAACGTAAGTATACACATACATGTAATAGACAGAAAGAAAATAAGTGATAAAGCAAATGGAATAAAGTGTTACCATTAGGTGAATCTAGATAAAGAGTATACGGGGTCTTTTTGTATTACTTTTATACTTACAACTTTTCTCTGAGTTTATAGTTATACCAAATAAAATATCTGGAGGGGAAAAAGGACTGTGGGGACAATCCAGACCATTCTGTATGTAAGTGCTGGCCATTGGAAAAAAAAAGGTTGATTCTAAATCACTGTATTACAAGCCACTATAATCAATTAGAAGGATCCAGAGAAATGTTATAGACACTTAACATCCAATACTCTTTCCTTGCTTAAGCACTGTAGTATGTATTCCTCTTGCTTCATATTACCTAGGACGCAGTTTTTAGGTCTATAAAGAGGTACATGGAGAGGGGGAAAATACATTTTTCCTCATGGTACTTTTCTAAATATTCTCTCTCTCTTCCTACCTTTTGCTCTCTCTTTCCTCTCTCCCCAACTCACTGCTTCCTCCCTCTCTGTGTCTCCACCTCTATCTCCATCTTTTTCATTCAGTCAGAATTAGGAACTCAGAATTTAATTGTTGGTCTTAAAAATACTCACACAGGCACAGTTCTTGATGTTCTCAGTGAAGATTTTGAGGAGAATGCTTTTTGGCTGCTCCTTCTCTTTGGCTAGCATGATGTACCTAATCGAATTTGATAGTAACCCAAAATAGAGTAGGATAAATTACCTTATTTTCCAATCAATTTATGTTGATCATATTTTCAACATACTTTGTTATTTTTAAATGCATATAAATAAGCTCAGCAAAACCAAATTTTGGGTCGGAAGGAAACATGCAAAAATATTTCAGGAAAATAAGCTGTGACTCGGAAAACAATGGATCACTCTCGTCATGTGAGATTTGACCAGCAGATCCAGTCACCAAAGCTTTCCTGCCTAGCTAGACCAGAGGGCATACTAGCACCTTCAAATGTAGGAATTAGAAGTTGATTTCAGCATTACTCAGTAGGGTAAACTGCACTTATGGAAATTTAATATATGTTTTGAGAATAATGTTAGCTATAATCATGAGGTTGGAGAGTGGGGGAAGATGAGAGTGATAACCAGAATTTCATAAAAAATAAGCAATATATGCATGTAAAGGAGAGCAGGTTATTTGTAGTAATGGCCAGGGTACAATTAAATAAGAAATCATTGGAGGATAGTGTAACAATTTCTACTAAGGGGAGGGAACATAGTTTGGGGGCACTGCTTTGAAGAGATCTACATTTTTTCCATCATGGGTTAAAGACTTATAATAATACACTGACAAAATACCTTTGAAGGTAAGAACGCCATTTTTCCTTTTGTTCTGAAGAACTGCAATTTAAAAAATGAGAAGAAAAAAATTGAGGAATGTACAATACTCCTATAACATATTAAGATCACCATTCCAGATTAAAAATATCAGGAGCCCATTGTTAAGGGATGTCGATGTGTAAATTGTACTCCCCTTAGAGTTGGGCTTTTGGTGGACTCTTCTTTAATACCACTCATCTGTGAGTGGTATTAAAGCAATGGGAAGTAGATCCTAAAGAGGAAGAAAAGTTGATTTCAAATCTGAAAACTTAATTGTGACTATGTGATGCAAGCTATGTGATCACGGGCATGTTGTTAACCACTTTGATATTTAGTTTCCAGAACTGGAAAAAGGTTAATTATAGCTCAGAGTGTTCCTGCAGCTGCAAGGGCTATTCGGATATAAAGAATATTACCATTCAAATTAAATCACATTTAAGAAATTTAGCAATTTGATGGAACTGTCTTGGCTCAGAAACAAGAATATCTTTTTCAGAAAAAACACCTGTAATATTTTTATTTCTTTATACATATGGCAGATTGTAATATGTTAAATTAGTTCCTAAAAACCGTATTCTTCATCACTGTGATCTTCTGAGAAAGATCAATCCCCTGATGCAAAACTACTAAAGATCAGTATGTTCTCTGCTAAAATTTTCACAGCATTTAATATCCAAAGTTGCAAATGTCTTAAGGCTCATTCACACGTGGGCTTACCACTTACCAGCATTTTTTTTATTGTGGTAAATTACACATAAAAGAAAATTGACCATTAGTGACCTTTAGTATATTCATCGTTCTGTGCAATCATCGTGACTGAACATGTTTATCACCCCAAAGCAAACATGTGTCTATTAAGCAGTCACTCTCCCTTCCCTCCTGTCCCTAGCTCCTGTACCACATTTCGTATATTTGTTGATAAACACTTGGTTTATTTCTTTCTCTTCCTTTCTTTCTTTCTTTCTTTCTTTCTTTCTTTCTTTCTTTCTTTCTTTCTTTCTTTCTTTCTTTCTTTTGCTATTGTCAACAATGCTGCTACAAATGTTTGTGTATTAATTTTTGCATGGACATATATTTTCCTTTCTCTTGGATATGTGTCTGGAGGTCATATGTAATTGTGTTTCACTTATTGAGGAGCCATCAAACTGTCCACGGTGGCTGTCACATTGTATAATTCTACCAGCAACACTACTCCGCACCCTCTCCATCACCATTTCAGGACCTGTCGCATCAAGAAAGTAGAATGCCCATTTAGTGTCCCAACCTGCCTAGGTGCATAGACACAGCTTCTAGTTACTCGTGCCAATCCACAGAACAGTAATAATAATCAATAACAAAAGCATTAGGTGCCAGATGTTGTTATAAATGCCTTCTATATATTTATACAGCCTTTTTAACTAATAGTTAAATGGCTTCCACATTTTCCTCCTATTAGGGGGAATTTTTTTTTTGGACATCCCCCTACCAAACACTTTATATATTCCCTTTTTCTTTTTAATTCCCATTTGAAACTCTTTCCATCCTCTTGCAACCTGGAGAAGATATTAAGCAATGGGAACTGATGATCTTTATGGAAAAGAAGACCTGCAGAGAGGATATAAATACATGTTTCTTCCTAATAAGATTTGAAAATTTTTCATTAAGTCAACAGCTGCATTATAGGATTAATAAATTAACAACTTGTAAAGATTTTTGTTGTCTTACATTTATGATGACCTGTGAGATTTTGGTGGAGTGGGGTGAGGAGAAGAAAGCAGTATGTTAAGTACAACCACATAAAACAGGAATGAGGCTTGGGGTGTGGATGTTTCAAACAGAGATGCAAGTGTGGCATGATCCCTGTAAACTCAGAGGTGTCTACTCAGGATATCCAGGGTCGAGATCCACATTCCCCATCCTCTTGTCAGCCTAAGAATGTGTCTTACACAACTAACCTCTACTCAATGGAATCATATTTTGTTTTAGATCATCACCAACTAAGATAATCTGTACACAGCAATTCAGGCAACCTAGTATTCAACGGCATGATCAGTTTATTTGTATAATTACATACTGTTGTTAAGGGAATTAACGTGGGAGTGTAAAAGCAATTTTTCAAGTTTAATTGGACCCTTTAATAGTACTTGCTCAAGAAATCTATTCCGGTGATTTAAAAATGCAGATACTCCCTGGGAATCAGAGGGCAGGATCTTGGAGAGGAGATTTTGAACCTCATTCTGTTGATTCTCCTTCCACAGAACTAGAACTCCTAACTCCTCAGGTGGCTACTAGAGCCCATTTGAAAAACCATTGATCAAAACTGAAGGAAATTACTCCAGTAGTTCCCACTATACATAACTTGTTTCCATGTGGATATAAGCACCTTCTTAGGCCGAGTACAAGGCAAAACAAGTGTCATGGGAGGTCAAAAAGTGAGTCACCAGCTTGGTAGACAATAGATTACAATGTTATCCTTTTCAAGCCATGTAGATACAGGACACCAAGGCATCGGTCTTACCTGAAGGTGGCCACGAAGTTCACCGTGGGCCAGCCCAACACAAAGGACCTCCCAGAACGGATGTTGGCATCTCCCACTGTATCCATGCAGTTGGCAATCCACATGGTGTTCAGTGGTATTTTCTTTTTTATCTTAAAGTTTTTCTTATACCTAGAAAGATCCCAAACATGACCTCTGTTAGTACATTTCAAAAATGTTATGGGAGTAGCTGTGCTTATTAGAGACCAGTTCTCATGCTCTGGGGCAAATCAGGTCTCCCACATCTCTATTACCCTCTGTGCACACACAGCAAATGGTTAGATGGGCCTTTGCAATGTGTGTGTTGAGCAAACTCTGGCTTGGAAACCTGAAAACACTCTAATGGCAGCAAGCAGCCATATTTTTGAATGGTGAGTTTTGAGTAACCACTGTATATTTTAGAGCTTTGTAGGAAAACCATTAATTCATTTGCTATTGCTGGATTTGGTACTTATTACACATAATTTTTATGGCTATTATTGCAGTTAATTATTCATTTATGACTTGCATACTTCGAAAAGTGTTTGAGGGGCTGAACAAAGGTACCTGATACATGACTTATAAAAATAGTTATACAATTTTTTTCTTAAGAGAGACAAACCAAGGGCACCTGGGTGGCTCAGTCAGTTAAGCATCCAACTCTTGGTTTTGGCTTGGGCCATGATCTCAGGCTTTTGAGATCATGCCCCTATGTAGGGCTCACCACTCAATGAGGAGTCGGGTTCCTCTCTCCCTCTGCCACTCCCCCCACTCATGCTTGCTCTCTCTCTAAAATAAATAAATAAATAAATAAATAAATAAATAAACAAACAAACAAATAAATAAACCTTTTAAAGAGTGTGAGGGAGAGAGATGAAATCAAAACAACAACAACAAAAAAAAACAAGCTTGGATCAGAAAGATTTAAAAGTTACTTTCAACCTTAATTTTAAAAATATTTTCTAGCCTTTAAAGCATAGGTTATTTTCAATTTGCCTTCTTAAAATTTTGTCCATACCATTTTCCCATAGATTCTGGCTAAAACAAAAAAAATTGTTAGCCTACAGACTGAGCCCAACTGAAAAATCATCCATCCATCCATCCATCTGTCCATCAATCAATCCAAGATCAGTGGTCCGGAGGTCTTATATGTAAGTCATGGATACTTCCCATTTCTCTGAGGAGTAAGAAGGGGTGAAATGGGTTTTTGATAATTTCTGCCTAATCTTCTTTGACCTCAAAGATGAAAACCACCATTGATTTATTTTGGTTGATTAATTAATTGATTAATTTGGTTAATTCACAACTTTGACTCGCAGGTGGGCTTGAGATTTAAACAGTTACAGGTCCTATAAGGAATGCCTGGGGAACTTGGATCCTCCACTCTGGAACTCCTTAGTATTCAGAAACACATGTGGAAAACACTGAACTAAACTGAGATGAAAGACACCTCATGTGCAAAAATCCCTACGACTCCACTGATTCATGGAACAATTAGAGCTAAAACACTTCAGTGGGATTTATGAAATAAAAATAATCTTTTAGGAAGCCCACTTGAAGGATAATGTAGATTCAAAGCTTAGGACACAATGAATATGAATATGATGGATACCAACATCTTTCCACATTTTTTATTTCAACATTTTTTTATTTCAACATTACAGCCAAGTGCCTGTATCTATGTGCTTGAAGATTTTTATGGAACATAGTCAATTAACAGATAAAATCATTTTTCTAGATAGTAATTCCAAAGGCATTGTCATGTCAGAAATATATGCCCAAGGGGAATGATAGACAGGTATCTGCTTGTTTTTACAGATTTTTTTCTTTCTAATATAGGTATCTGTGTATATACAGACACCTAAGATCCTGTGTGGAAACTTCCAAATACATTGACCTGGAAAAAGCCATCCAATAACCTTAGTTCAATAAAGCACCAGGATTAGTTGAACCAAGGAATTATCCTAGAGCCCAGAGTGTGGTTTCTACTCTCCTATAACGTTTTGAACACTTATCATATGCCAAGCTCTGTTCTAAATATTTTATAAATATAAATATAAAAAATTTAATCCTCAAGCAACTACACTAGATGATCTCTAATAACTCCATTTTACAAATAAGGAAACTCACAGAAAGTTTAAATAAATTGTCAAATGCAGGAAACAGGGTTTGAACCCAGACAGCCTAACTCATAAGCCCATGTTTGTAACCACTTGACCGTGAAGTAACCTTTTCATCTTTCCTAACCTCAGCCTCATTTCTGTCCCCAGAGCCATCAGCCCAGCTTTCTCATGGGATTTATATTGGGAGTGAGAGGATAAATCTCAAGGCATTATATTAATAAAGCCAGTTGCTAGCTTGGAAATATTTAAAACGTGTTACAACAAAGCTTTATACTTCAATAGATTCTTCTAAGGTCTTACTGTGTTTCTTTACTCTCAATCACTGACCCAATTGGATTATCTAAGCAGAAATTAGAAAGTGTTAATCTACTGTAAACTGACTCAAGAAGAAGAGGAGGAGAACTGCAGTTTTTATTTATAAAAATAGTCATTTATTATAGTTGTATTAACATGATGTCCTTCTTGCTTTCCACTACCTTAATCTTTATGCCAGAAGGTAAGCCCCAGTGAACTGGGGAGTTTTGCAGGATTCTAGGGAGATATCCTGTTTTCTAAGATAGAGGCATTCTCTTACAAATGTTGGGAGCAGGGGTCATAGTCTATTCTGTAACTATTCGTCATTTCATGACAGTGAGTTAATAGTCATCTTCATCTTTTGACCAAATTAAATTCATTTTTTATTTCATTTCTACATTCCTTAATAACTAATGATGAGGAATGTGATGTCTAAAGAGGGTGTGAGCTAAGTTCAGTCCCTTTTTCTAAATTCTTCACGGGTTTCTACTAGTACAAATATCTTAATATTTTATCAAATAGATACTCTTCTCTCTTTTTAAAATATTTATTTTATTTATTCACGAGAGGCACAGAGAGAGAGAAGGCAAAGACATAGGCAGAGGGAGAAGCAGGCTCCCTCTGGGGAGCCTGGTGAGGGACTTGATTATAGGACCCTGGGACCATGACCTAAGCCAAACACAGACACTCAACCACTGAGTCACCCAAGGGCCCCAAGTAGATACTGTTCTTAAAAATAAAGTAATTTTTATTTTAATTTTTAAAGTACTTTAAAGTACTTTAATTTTTAAAGTAATTTTTATTTGAAAAATAACTTATTTAGTATTCTAATGAATACCAAAAATGATAAGGAAGATTCCATTTGACTTCAATTCTTGTGAACACAAGTTTCTAGTGTATGAAAGAAGTGAGAAAAATCCCCAATTTTCACTATTAGTAACATCTTGTACAACTAGAGAAATAGAATTTCTGTGTGAAGAAACATTTAATTCCCCTCATTATTACACACAAGCCAAAATTCACTAATTCTGACTGAAAAATAGGTAGAAATTAATCAACTATTTATTCAATTCTGTTAAATTCTGTAGTGTCAACCTAAAGATGAGAGAGTCTCCAGCTGAAGCCTGAGGGTGAGCTGAGGTAAAATGGAACCTGGGTCAGCCTACCCCCTTTTTTATGGCTAATTGGAAAAATTAGGCACTAAACTCAGATTATTCATTTGAATAGATTGATTGAGGGTATTGATTCCTCCATGTAAGACCAAGGCATGACAGGGATGAAATATGTTTTTTTATTTCAGGGGCTATTTCTTCTTAGTTTTTTCCTTCTAGAAAAAAAGGTAAATTTTTTCATATTAACAGTGATCAAAAATATACCAAAATATTTACTATGGGAATGATCTCATAGTAGTTTTCTAAAGATTGTGGCAAGCATTAAGTGCTGCTTGCTACTGCTATGGATGAAATTGTGTCTCCCTCCCACTGCTTTCCCGCCTTCTTACCATAAAGCCCTCTCTGCCAGTATCATCATGTTTGGAGATAGAGCTTTTGAAGGTAATTAAGTTTAAATGGGATCATCAAGGTCAGGTCCTAATCCAGTAAGATGGATGGTCTTGTAAGAAGTGGGAGAGATCTGTATGTGTGTACATACATGCATTGAGGACATGCCTTGGGGTACACAGTGAGAAGGCAGCCGCGTGCAAGCAGAAAAAGAGCTCTCACCAGAACCTGACCATGATGATATCCCGAACTTGGAATTCTAAAAATCTGTGTTCTCTCTATATCAAAGACCTTGGGTTAAATATGAAGTTAACATGCCTGTGATCACTTACATTTTCTAATATTACCAATGTATAATATAAAGTATATAAGATAATCTTTTGGGAACTGAGTCTCTTTCAAAGAACATTAACAAATAAATTGATAAAGATTTTGTCACATAAAAACCCTTGAGTAGACATAAGGACATATCTCAAAAGCAATATGTGAAAGATGAAAAATGTTCAACTTGTTTTGTCGTAATGAACCATTCGAAATAAAAATTCAGCCCTTCAATAGATGCAACTCTCTAGTGGAAAAACAACACTATCTTTATATAAAAATCTTTTTTTTTTAAAGATTCTTTTTTTAAATTTTTTTATTTATTTATGATAGTCACAGAGAGAGAGAGAGGCAGAGACACAGGCAGAGGGAGAAGCAGGCTCCATGCACCGGAAGCCCAATGTGGGATTCGATCCCGGGTCTCCAGGATCACGCCCTGGGCCAAAGGCAGGTGCCAAACTGCTGCGCCACCCAGGGATCCCCTAAAAATCTTTTTAGTAGAACATCATAGGCTCTGTAAAACCCGCTGAGAGGTAAGCAGCACCCAGGACAATAAATAGTTCTAGTAAGAAAAGGAAAGTCTTCTCCTGTCCCTAAATGCTATAATAATTACAAAGATAAAAAAAAAAGAAGAACATATTCCCCTTATAAATTGAATATGGTCTGCAAGGTCCTAACAACCAGGAAATGAGTTTGCTATTTGTTAGCATGTCTCTTGGGCTAAGGATGGAAGGGTACAACATGGTATGGAAGGAAGAACATGGCCTTCTGATGAAGGCAGGCCTGGGTTGGAACCTCTTGCATGATTTCCCTATGTATGACTGGACCATTTCTGAGACTTCCTCTGTTCCCATTTTCATCTCTGCAGCCTGTGGATGATAAAAAATATGGGCCTTGGAGGGCTGTGAGAAAAAAAAATTTTTTTTCGATTTTTTTTAATTTATTTTTTATTGGTGTTCAATTTACTAACATACAGAATAACCCCCAGTGCCCGTCACCCATTCACTCCCACCCCCCGCCCTCCTCCCCTGAAAAATTTTCTTTATTCATGAGAGATACACAGAGCAAGGCAGAGACATAGGCAGAGGGTGAAGCAGGCTCCCTGTGGGGAACCCGATGTGGGACTCGATCCCAGGACCCAGGGATCACGACCTGAGCCAAAGGCAGATGCTCAATCACTGAGAAACCCAGGTGGGTGAGGCATCTGTGATGTTCCTAGTGTGGTTCCCAGCATGCATCCCACATATTTTGGTCTCCCATACCCACCTTGGTTAAATAAAGAGAATGGTAACTAGCCTGCATTTTTAAAATAATGACTTGGCCTTCTATCAGGAGGAAGAGAGTCTTTCATATGGACCTCATGCCAAGGCCTGGACATTCCTTTTCTCTTTGTCCTCCTTATGACATCACCACCTTCAAGGTTACATCTATGGGCAATTTCCCTAGTCTCAAATATATTTTACTACTATCTTTGACTCTGATTTTTTTGATGGCTGTACTTGCTTCATTTTTCAATTCACTAAGCATTCTGATCTATTTCTTACCAAGCAGATTGGAGTTAGTTGTTCACTCAATGTAAAGGAAGGGTCGATTTCAATAATGAAAGAATCTAGGTGTTCATGGAATGTTGTATGAAATTCAGGAAAAAAGAGAGAATAGAAATGGTAGCATCACATAGTGAATAAAAGCCTGTGCTTTGAAATAAATAGACCTGATTTCAAATGTAGACTCTGTCCATTACTAATATGGTAACCTGGGCAGATCCATTAGACTGCTGAGCATCAAGGTTCTCCAATATAAAAATACTCCCATCTCACAGGGTCATTGTAAAGTTAGACAAAATTAGGTACATAAAGTTTTTTAGCATAATATCTGACATGTAGTAAGCCCCTGATAAATTGTTATTAATGTAACTCAGATGAGTATATCATTTTGCCAAATTATTACTAGCATGTCGTACCTATGACATGGCATAACTGAGATCTAGGGTGAAAGCAGGAAAAAAAAAGAGGGAGTTAGTTTTTTCTCATGACCAAAAAACTTCTTGATATTTTGTTTGTGGGAGTGTTCTTGGTCTTCCACGTTTTGTGAATAATGCAAACAGAGATGGAGTAAGTAAACAGGTGACCTTCCATGACCTGCTCCCAGACATTTATTGAGCAATCATCATGTTCTAGACTGGATATTCAATGCATTTGTGTTCAGGGTTGAGAGGAAAGTACACACAGTCAATTCTTTCTCCTACATTCCATCTATCTGCTCCATCTTTTTTTTTTAAAGATTTATTTATTTATTCATGAGAAACACAGAGAGGAGAGAGAGAAAAACAGAGACACAGGCAGAGGGAGAAGCAGGCTCCCTGCAGAGAGCCTGATGTGGGACTCAATCCTGGGTCTCCAGGATCATGCCCTGAGCTAAAGGCGAAGCTAAACCCCTGAGCCACCCGGGCTACCCTGCTCCATCTTTCCTTTTTACTAAACTGCTAAGATAGAGCCCTGATACCATCCATCAGGACTATTGCCTCCCCTAACTACTCTCCCTGCTTCCACTCTTGCTTACCCATCCATCTATTATCTAGCAACAGTCAGAAAAATTTGCTAGAAATATAAATCAGATTTGGTTAGTACCCTAATTACAAATCCTTTGGCAAAATATCTCCACTTTCTTACCATGGCCTGTGAAGACCCTGTGTGACTAGACCCCTGAGCATAGTATCATATCTGATAGCATGGCCTATGCTCTGGGCTCTAGTCAAATCAGGCTTCCCTGAGCCCCTCTCTCTGAGGGGTCAGATTGTACCCATGTAGACCTGCAAGTCTCTCAGCCTCGATGGCTCAGGCACAATGTGGCTGCTTCTCCTCTCATAGATTTGATTTTAATGCTCCACCTCAGAGAGGCCCTCCTAGACTATTCCTAACATGTTCCCACCCTCTCTGCACAGCCCCCTATCCACCTTCTATCAGCAGCACTAATCATTATCATTCCCCCTCTTATTTTATCATTTGTTAGTCCCAGGCAGGAGAGACATTGGTCTGTCACATTGTCAATTGTATTTGCTGCAGGGACATGACACAAAAGAAGACCTCCAGAAGTACTCATGGAATGAAGGACTCAAGCATTGGCAAACACAAAAGGGAAAAAATGTTATGTTTTCGTATAGTAAGGGTTAATGGGAATGCATTTTTTTGAGATTCACAAGAGCACGAAACATGGTACACCTACTTGGTATTAGACATCAGTAATAAATCGCTGTACAAGAAAAGCTGCCACTTCTGCCTCCTCCAGCCTTTCTTGAGCTCAACGGGGCCATGGATGAGCAAGGTACGAGTGGCACCCTCAGATGATGTAGTGCTTTCGCTGTGGGTGTCCACCTCCACAGACGAGGTCTTCCTGCAACACATCAAACACAGAGCAGTTAGTTACTGGTCAAATACACAATATAGTTTAATGCCAAGTTTCAAGGTTCACACAACACTAAAATGTAGTCTCAACCCCCAAAGCAGAGCTCCAGAGCTCAGAATCAGGGATCCCTGAGTTACAGAAAGCTATAGAAAGAGGTGAGGTCACTTGGGAAACTGATGCAGAGGGAGGACAGTTTCAAGGACAAAGCCCTTGGGCATGCGAACACTTAGAGGTGTGGTGGAGAAAGCTGCAGAGCTAATTGTGAGCCATTAGGTAGGCGAGAGCCAAGAAGCCAAAGGTAGAGCAGATTACAAGAAGGAGAATGAACAACAACAACAAACAGGACAACTTGTGGCCTAATATAAAATAAAACAACGTGTGAAGAATTAATTACAAATTGCTTTTATGTTAAGATAAAATGAAGATAACTGAAGATCCTGGAAGTTGACCCCCATCTTATCTAATTCAATATTCAAAATTGGGGTAAAAATTCTCAAAGATCAACAAAAATATTGGAAACCTCAGAAAGTTTCTGAACACAAGAGTTTAGCTATTACTTGGCTGAGCTCTGACAGGACTTCCTGGTCAAAATAGGTAATAAAACAACTCAATTGAGCAGAGTGTAAAAATTCTTTCATAACTAAGACAGGTATTTTCATAGATCCACTGAAAACTGTCTCACAGAGAGAGAGAGTTGGCTCTCTCATGGAGCCAAGAAAGTGTCTCCGCCTCCCCCAAGGATGTATAAAGCCTGCTCCCTTCTGCTCAGCAGCACTGAATCTTATGAACAGGAGCAGCTTTTCAGGAAGCTGGTGCTGGAGTTACTAATTAGTTTCTATGTATTAGAGGAAACAAAAGAAAAGAACAGTTCCTGTTATTGCCGGTCTGTTTGGATGGTCAGAAATAGTGGATCAGAAGACTACCTCATGCGCTGAAGCCTTGAATGTCCACCTGTAAGCTCAGCGTGCTTTCTGATTGACGGGAACATCCTTTTCTCTTCAATTCGCGGGACGGGAAATCGAGTGAGTCTACAGCACTTGGCAGAGTACTGTCAAATGCTTGAAGCCTGAAGATTCCGCAGCGGTCCGCGGTCACTGCCATTATGATGTCACATATTCAAAGCTCATGTTGTAACTGCCAAACTGACATACTGGTTTCCTTATCTTGGCCTCCAAGTTTTGACTTTTTAAAAGTAATCATTTTATTTTGAGATAACTGTAGATTCATTTGCAGCTGTAATAAATAACACAGAGAGATGACATCAGTTTTTTTACAGATGGAGTCTTCCAGAGACACTTGCATCACCACAAGGGTCCTTCCTATTCCCCGATTACAACCACACAAATTTCTTTCCCCCTCCACCACCTCTTTAATCCCTGGCAATCACAAATCTGTTCACCATGTGTATAATGTTGCCATTTCAAGAATGTTATACAGATGGGATCACATAGTTTATGAAATTTGGGGATTTCCTTTTTCCCATTTGATGTAACTGGAGATTCATCTAGATGGCTGCAAGGATTCACAGTTCATTTCCTGGTGTCCCTTAGTAGTACATCATGATATGGATGTATCACAGTTTGCTTAACTACCTGTTGAAGGAGTTCGAAGTGTCTGCAGGTTTTGGCTGTCACTAATAAAGCTACTATAAACATCTGTGTACAGGTTTTTGTGTCAGCGTGAAGTCTTCACTTCTCTGGGCTAAATGCCCAGGATGGGAAGAGCCAGGTCATATGCTAGGTATGTTTTTTTGTTTTTGTTTTTGTTTTTTGTTTTTTTATAGTTTTATTTTTTATTTCTTAGGAACTGTCCAACTGTTTTCCAGAATGGCTGTGCCATTTCACATTCTCCCCAGTACTGTGTGAGTCATTCAGTTTCCCCTCATCCACACGAACATTTGGTGTTGTCATTTTTTATTTTAGCTATTCTGATAGCTGTGTAGTGTGATATCTCACAGTGGATTTCACTTGCATTTCCCTAATGGTTAGTGATACTAACCATTGATTTGCCACCTGGACATCTCCTTCAGTGTCAAAGCACCTACAGGAGCCTGTTAAAAACATGTTACATGAAGACAGTGTTCCCTTTCCACTAGGAAACTGATGGTTTTACAGATTAGGAGGCTCCTGCGCATACAGGTTGGACTCTGAATCCAAGCAGCCGTGACATAATATGAAGGATTCAAATCCAACTGACTCAGGAGGTCACACAGCCTCTTGTGAGGGCCCCCCACCCCCACCATGGACAGTGTCTTTCTTTGACAACTGTGGAGGACAGAAATTTGATCCTACAGACAAAGTTTGTGGTTTCCCTTACAGGCTCCTGTAACAGGCATGTGAAAACCTATCTTTTATGCCCCACTAGACTCTATGGACCTCAAGGAAAGAGTCTATGTCTGATTTATTATTAAATTCACACAAACATTGGCACATCAGAGGAATAAAAAAATTCTGTATTGAACAAGTGAATGAAATAGTTTTCTGGCAGGGATGGACAGGGAAAAAGGCATGACATAAAATAGTCTTTCTCTTATTTACTTTATTCATTCAACAGATAGTGTTTGGACCTGTACTAGGAGAAAGGCACTTGATAGGTCTGGGCAACAGGGAGCCAGGCCCAACTCTCAAAAACAGGATTTAAGTGAGGAGGGGGAAGACAGATATTAAACAGAGAATGTCATCAATAACTGCCTAACACAACCTCTGGAAAGTACTGCAGAGGAAAATTAAAGATTGAGGTGAGAAATTTAGGGAGGGACTTGACACCTGATTTCAATTATGGAGAGGAAGGCTTCTTTGACGAGCTCATTTGAAATGACCTTTAAAGAATAACTTGGGATTACTTAGAAGAGAGAAAGAGGAAGGAAGGGGGAAGGGAGGGAAGATACATTTGTCAGTTGAAGGGACAGAATGTGACTAACTGATGTTTCAGAAACATGGAAGACTTTGCTGGATTGGAGACACAGGCAGAAGGTTCAGGAGAGTGAAATCGGCCTGTAAATTAGGTAGAGGTGAGAGCACAAGTCCTGGTAGTCCTTTTAGACTTTATTAAGGCTTCTCATCTTAAAACCAAACTAACACAGAAGTGGCATGTAGATAGTGGCCTCCAGGCTTCTCACCACATTTATTTATTTTTAAAAAATATTTTATTTATTTGAGAGAGAGAGAGAGAAAGAGACAGAGAGAGAGAGAGAAAGAGACAGTGCATATGCACAAGAGGTGGGGGCGGAGAGAGAGAGAGAGAGGAAGAAGCACAAATGGTGCTGAGTGTGGATTCTGAGCTGTGGCTCTGTCTCATGACCCTGAGATCATAACCCTGAGCCAAAATCAAGAGTCAGAAAGTTAACCAAGTAAGCCACCAGGCACCCCTTCTCACCACTTTTAAAGGACAAGTGCTAGTCTGGCCATGCTTGACTGTATTTAGAACCATGGAGGCTCATTGGGCAACACTTTCTGGCCTCCCATCAAGCACCTGTCAAAATCTATTTCAGGTAAAAAATAATCTATTTCAGGTAAAAAATATAGGCAGACTTATCTCTGCACCTTCCCCAATTCTCAGATTATGTCCCATTCTCTGCATCTCCCTTCAGAGAGGTTAGAGATTTAGAGGCCGGGAAAACTTCTCTCCTTTTAGAATCTCGTCCTGTTGATCAATTCTGATATGCATCAGACTCACTTGGGAGGCTTTTCAGGCACTCATTCTGAAACTGCCTCCCCCAGAGGTTCTGATTCATCAGATCTGGAAAAAGCTCTTTGAGTGATTCTTACATGTAACCAGGATTGTGAGTCACTGGTTTTAAGGAATTAATTGAGAAAGATACAGTGTTTGATAGTATCTTCTCCTTGTAGTAAAGCAAAGGAGAGAAAAGTTTGTCTGAGAAAGATAAAGGGAGCTTCTTTTACCAGGTCACAGTTACCTTTGCAGTAATAGCTAAAGCTTAATTTCTCCCATAATACCATTGTGATTTATTTTAATTTGATGAATGAGCTCTAAATAGAATAATAATGATAGGGTCTGTTTTCTTTTTTAAAGACTTTATTTATGTGTTTATTCATGAGAGACACAGAATGAGAGAGAGAGAGAGGCAGAGACACAGGCAGAGGGAGAAGCAGGCTCCATGCAGGGAGCCCGATGTGGGACTCCATCCCGGGTCTCCAGGATCATGCCCTGGGTTGAAGGCAGCGCTAAACCGCTGAGCCACCCGGGCTGCCCTGGTCTGTTTTCATCTATTTCACCGAACACCTATGTTTTCAGCCTAAATATCAAATAGAAGAGATACTTTAAGGTGATCATTATGCCCATAATACCATATTATTGATCTATTGTCAATTTTTGTCAATACCATACTGTTTTGATTATTACAGCTTTGTAATATATCTTGAAATCTGGGACCGTGATACCTCCAGTTTTTTTTTTTTTTTCTTTTTCAAGATTGCTTTGGCTATTTGGGGTCTTTTGTGGTTCCATGCATGCTTATGAATTACTTGTTTTAGTTCTGTGAAAAATACTATTGGTTCTTTGATAGGGATTCCATCAAATCAGTAGATTATTTTGAGTATGGAACATTTTATTAATACTTGTTCTCTCATCAATAAGCATGGAATATTTTTCCATTTGTGTTGTCTTCAATTTTTTTCAATATATATATATATTGAATGTCTTCAATTTTTTTCAATATATATATATATATATATATATACACGTCTTTCACTTCCTTGTTTAAATTTATTTCTAGGTATCTTATTTTTGGTACAATCATTAATGGGACTGTTTCTTAATTTCTCTTTTTGTTCTTCATTATTAGTGTATTGAAATGCAGTGGGTTTCTGTATATTGGTTTGTATCCTGTGACTTTCCTGAACTCATTTATCAGTTCTAGTCCATTTTTGGTAGAATCCTGAGGGTTTTCTACATATAGTATCATGGCACCTGCAAATAGTGAAAGTTTTACCTCTTCCTTACCCATTTGGATGCCATTTATTGCTTTTTCTTGTCTGATTGCTGGGGCTAGGACTTCCAGTACTATGCTGAATAAAAGTAGTGAGGGTGGAAATCCTTGTTTTGTTCTTGATCCTGGGGAAAAGCTCTCACTTTTTCACCACTGAGTATGACATTAGCTATAGTTTTTTTCACATATGGTCTTCATTCTGTTGAGGTATGTTCCCTCTAAACCTACTTTGTTGAGTTTGTATCATGAATGGATGTTGTACTTTTAAATGCTTTTCTGCATCTATTAAAATGATCATGGATTTGACCCTTCTCTTGTTGATGAGATGTATGATGTTAATGGATTTGTGAATATTGAATCACATTTGCATACTAAGAATAAATCGCACTGGATCATGGTAAATGACTTTTTTAATGTATTGGTGGATTTGGTTGGCTAATACTTTGTTGAGGATTTGTACATGTATGGTCCTTAACCTCCACGTGTTTGAAGGCCTTCCAAGCTTCTTGTTGTGATTTAGTTCTAATTTCAAGGCATTATGGTCTGAGAATATGCAGGGGACGATCCCAATCTTTTGGTATCGGTTCAGACCCGATTTGTGACCCAGTATGTGGTCTATTCTGGAGAAAGTTCCATGTGCACTTGAGAAGAATGTGTATTCAGTTGAGTTTGGATGTAAAGTTCTGTAGATATCTGTGAAATCCATCTGGTCCAGTGTATCATTTAAAGCTCTTGTTTCTTTGGAGAAGTTGTGCTTAGAAGACCTATTGAGTGTACCAAGCACTATTAGATGTCACCAAGTATAAGTGTATTATTATCAAAATATGTCTTAATTTTGGTTATTAATTGATTGATATATTTGGCAGCTCCCACATTCGGGGTATATATATTGATAATTGTTAAGTCCTCTTGTTGGATAGATCCTTTAAGTATGATATAGTGTCCCTCTTCATCTCTCACTACAGTCTTTGGGGTAAGTTTTAGTTTATCTGATATAAAGATGGCTACCTCTGCTTTCTTTTGAGGACCACTTGAATGGTAAATGGTTCTCCAACCTTTTATTTTCAGGTTGTAGGTGTCCTTCTGTCTAAAATGAGTCTCTTGTAGACAGCAAATAGATGGGTCCTGCTTTTTTATCCAGTCTGAAACCCTGCGCCTTTTGATGGGGTCATTAAGCCCGTTCACATTCAGAGTTACTATTGACAGATAGGAGTTTAGTGTCATCATGATATCTATTCAGTCCTTTTTTTGTGGATTGTTCCACTGAACTTCTTCTTAAAGGGGAATTTTAAGAGTCCCCCTTAAAATTTCTTGCAGAGCTGGTTTGGAGGTCACATATTCTTTCAGTTCCTGCTGGTCTTGGAAGCTCTTTATCTCTCCTTCCATGTTGAATGAGAGCCTTGCTGGATAAAGTATTCTTAGTTGCATGTTCTTCTCATTTAGGACCCTGAATATATCCTGCCAGCCCTTTCTGGCCTGCCAGGTCTCTGTGGAGAGGTCTGCTGTTACCCTAATATTCCTCCCCATAAAAGTCAGGGCTTTCTTGTCTCTTGCTGCTTTAAGGATCTTCTTTTTGTCTTTGGAATTTGCAAGCTTCACTATTAAATGTTGAGGTGTTGAGGGGTTTTTATTGATTTTAGGGGGGGATCTCTCTATTTCCTGGATCTGAATGCCTGTTTCCCTTCCCAGATTAGGAAAGTTTTCAGCTAGGATTTGTTCAAGTTTTATCAATTTGGTTGATCTTTTTAAAGAACCAGCTCCTGGTTTCATTGATCTGTTTTATTGTTTTTTTTGGTTCTATTTCATTTATTTCTGCTCTAATCTTTATTATTTTATTTCTTCTGCTGGTTTGGGGTTTTATTTGTTCTTCTTTTTCCAGCTTCTGTAGTGTAAGGTTAGGTTAATACTTTTCTTGCTTCTTGAGGTAGGGCTGGATTGCTCTAAAGTTCCCTCTTAGAACAGCTTTTGCTGGATTTCAAAGTTTTTGGACCAGTGTGTTTTCATTTTCATTGGTCTCCAAGTATTTTTAAACTTCTTCTTTGATTTCTTTGCTTAAAATTTTAAATCTTTGATTACATGTGTTCATCAGAAAACATTATGTAATGGCAAGAGCACGAGGTCTGGAATCAAATTACGTAGTTTTAATCCTTCCTCATAATTTACTACCTACATGACACTGGGTAAACTAGTTACACTTCTGAAGCCTCACTGTTATCATTTATAAAATCCGGATGGTGATAAAAGCACCTGCTTCATAGGGCTGTTATGAGAATTAAATGAGATCATACCGCAGAAATCTTAGTATGATATCTAACAGAGTAATCCTTCAAATGATTTACTTATGCTTATAGGAGACAATGAGACTTTTTATTCAGAAATAGTAACAATATCATGAGTATTCTCCATGACCAAAGATAGGGAGAGATTGTAGTAATGCCAATTGAGTAATGCAAATTGCCAAGTTCTTTGCCAGGCAGTTTATGGACATCATCTCATTTCCTTGCAGCAGGTTTGTGAGGTAAGAATCATTATTTCCACTTTATAGTTGGAAAAACTGAAGTTTAGTAAAGTTAAGGCACTGAAAACCACATACCTAATAATTCATAGAGTCAAGTTTGTCTAATTTCAAAGTCCTATAATATTTCCTTGCCTAAAGAATGTTTCCCTCCTGGAAGAGGAAAGAAAATATATTTTAAGCCACATCCCATTTAGGTTGGCTCACAAATTATTTAACTTAAACATAAGTGAGTGTTTTCATCAATTGTCAGTGTTTACGTAAGGTGCCCATGTCCCACTCTGTCTCTTCTCCCGGAAATGGCTGGTTGTGGATCCCAGAGCCACTGCTAGTACCATGAACTGACTGTCAGACAGGAAATTTGCAAAGCTCTCAATGTGGATAGGAGATTCCTGGGACTTTACAGAACAAGATCTTAGGTTTTAGACAGGCTGGGAGTAAGAGTCAGGACTGTGAAAGCCTAATGATTCCCCTCCCAATGTCCAGTGGTTCACATCTCATTGATAGATACCAGGCTATGAATTTGTGGCTAAACATTTCCACTGCCTTCTAAGCTTGATACCCATCCTGGATCAGTATTATGAGTAATCTCTATCCTGATTCTGGCACTCTGAATTTTCTACTACCACTAATTGATCTCTATAAAGAAGGAAAAAAGGGATGCCCAGGCCTTGGCAGTTGAGTGTTCACTCTACTACCCTTTGCTGCCCTCTACTGACCATATCTGGAAATTACATTTAACCTTCCAGGTCCATGTCCCAAAGCAGATAGAGATACTGCAGTGAGTGAAACCAGGCACACAAAATTTGAGATGCACCAAAAAACTAAGTAAATAAGATATGATATTTTAATTTAATATTTTTAGAAGTCAATTTTCAAAAGATACATGATGAACAAACTACCAAAATGTACCCTAAAACAGTACTACTAGCTTATGTGTACAAAGACCCTGCCATCCATCTTTTCATTCAAGAAAGAAGTCTAATACCACAGTAGAAAATCATGCTACCAGTGCTGATGAACCTTTTTCATCACTCGCATATTTGGGAAAAAGACCCATAAAATTTAGAATAAACCAAAAAAAAAAAAAAAAAAAAGGTGCAAGTGGAACAGATATTATAACAGTAGACTCCTGAGGAAAACAAGAGAATGGAAAAAAAATTAAGAAAACAAAACCAACTAACATCTTTAGAGTCAAGAAGCCAAAAAAGAGGTGGCTATGAAATAAGAACAAAGGCAGATAAATATTTCTTGTATATTAAAAGTATCATCGACCAAATTGAATTTAATAGAAAGTCTTGAAGATTGAGTTCAAGGAATCCCATTTGACCTTGGCACTTGGAACATTCATCTTTCAGTTTTCCTGACCTAAGGTTACCCTTTTTTTCTCAGTAACTAGAGCTATTTAGTCCTTCAGTAAGGAGTAATTTTAATCATTGGAATAACGGAAATGCTATTTTAATTTGTAGAATCAACATACAAACAAAGCTTGGAAGACAACAACTGTAAAAGAGAATCTGACTAATAGTAACACTGATAATATGAAACAATGGAAGTCTGAATATTAAAGCAGCAGAGAGATATGGAAGATAATGTCACAGATTTTTCTCACCTATTTATTTATATAGCAAGAAATCAATTATATACTGTCTAAAATTGATGTAACAAAATAGAGTTTAAGTATACTCTTTAAAATGATAATCACCAGAAATATCAAAGCAATGTAACTGGAAAAACATAGACATGGATGGATCAAAGAAATAAGTTTCTCATCTTCCAATAGATGCTATCTAAAGTTGATAAACAAGATAAAAGGAGAAATCAAGTATTAACATATATTTCAGAGGTACTGTGATAACCACCAGGAGAACAGAAAATACTTAAAAACAGGGAGCTGGAAATGAGTCGGGGAACAAGTTCAGGCTGAGAATTTACTTTTCACTTGGTATCATTCTCTACTGCTTGATTTTTAAAACGTGTGTATGTATTAATTTTAAGTTTAAAAGTTAGAAGAAACAAAACCAACTCAACTTTTTGCAGCTGCAGCTCTTGGCACCACTTCCTTCCCATCTGCAATCTCTCTCCTCACACCAGTAGTCAGATCCTATGGAGGCAGGAAGGAATAAAAGAGACTAGAAAAGTTTCTGTCCTGAATTTAAGTTTTTTTTTGGAATCTTTTTGGTTTGTGCTTGGGTTCTATCTTTTCAATGGTGGAACTCTTTGGAATACTAACTTTTGACTACTTTAATCTGTGATATCTAGAATCTCCTTAAAGTTTTGCTAAACTTTGTTATCCTTCTTTTACTTCTTTTTTTTTTTTTTTTTTTTAATTTATTCATGATAGGCACACAGTGAGAGAGAGAGGCAGAGACACAGGCAGAGGGAGAAGCAGGCTCCATGCACCGGGAGCCTGACGTGGGATTCGATCCCGGATCTCCAGGATCGCGCCCTGGGCCAAAGGCAGGCGCCAAACCGCTGCGCCACCCAGGGATCCCTCAAGCTTCTTTTACTTCTTGACAAAAGACTAATCCTGAGTCATTGCCTCTTACTGTGATCACAGTATTTTATTTTCTTAGAATCTTGATTCTGGCCAACTACTGCTTTGCCTGGCCCAACTCAACCTGCCTAGGTAGGAATGAAATGTCTGTGGAAAAGAGTTGACAATTATCATTTTCAGAATAAATGAAACGTCATATACTAGTAAGTTAAACATAGTACTAAGGGAGTAGGGTGATGTTCATCATCCCATTCCTCATGCATTTACAGAGGAGAGTGTACTTCCCTGTTCTAGAGAGAACAGACTTGGAAGAATTTGGGAGTAGAGGTTTTCTCTAGACTTGTGGTCTCACAATCTTGTACCAAAGTAGCCAAAACATGAGACACAAGACACAAAAAAATGAAGAAACCAGAATACCTATCTATATTTTTGAAGAAGGCAATAATGTCTCAAATGTCACTCTCTGAGAGAAAGTAGGTAATATATATGGGAGACCCGGGACACATCACCAAAACAAAACAATAACAACAGCAAAAGCAAAGGAATACCTATATTAAACATGTGGAAGCACAACTATTGATGGGCACTTTCTGCTCAGTCATACAGATTCACAGGCCGTGGATTCAGTGCTGGTGCAGCTGGCTGGCTTGCCACCAGACTGAGACCAGGTCCTCGCTGTCTCCAGCATAGGTGCTACTAAGTTATCTGCTGTGCTCTGATAGCAGTGTCAGGTGACATTACATAGTCACTTAAGTGGGGTACCACAGTTTTGTTTGTGACAACTTCTATAGTGGACAGTTTCTTTTGTGATTGCTGACCCCTTGGAGACTAGAACTAATTAGAGATTTGAAGCAACTTTGAAGAAGCTGAAGAAGCTATACTCATTCCTGTGAAATCCCAGGACACAGCTGCAGCTATAGGAACCTTGGCTCTGAGTAAAAGCCTCTGGCTGACACTGAGCCAATTGTATAAAATGGAGAGTGAGAGCATTTGGACTTTAAATAAAAGCTCATAGAGCTTTTATTTGCAAGGGGATTTAGTTTGTGGGGAAGTTGAGTAACAAAAATGAGTTTCATATTGTTCAAATTTGGGACATTTTAATATGGATATAGTTCTCTGTATTCATATCATAAAGTCTGGTGAGCTATTTTGGACAACATGACTGGGCATAATTAGTGATAAGAAATAGAATTAGAGAGTGAACTTTCAGCTTAGTACTATCTGACTCATGGTGCTAGTCTTTTATGGGCAAAAAGCAAAATGCCCTTCAAGAAGTCCCAGAAGGACTCTGTGTAGGGAGAAGCAGACTTGGGGACTGTGTGAGCACAGCAGCACTGTGAGCATGCACCACTCGGCTGAGAGGGACAGCTGCCTGGTCCCCTTCTGATGCCTGAGTACAAAGGGTTATGACATTGTTTCTCAGCCTTCCATCATGTGTACACCACCTTCATGACTTTTCTACAAATACATGTTTTTAAGTATTCAGCATGGACTTTACAATCTTTGCTCAGGGTAATATGTGTTAAAACATGTTAGGAAAAAAAACAGGTATCTTTCTGACTACAGATGAAAATACATACATAATTACTAAAACTGAAAAAAATATGCCTGTGAGTATGCTACTTAAACAACTCACATGATGCCAGTGGAACCCACAATGTAATATATTTAAAAAATTAAAAAGCTGGCAAACATTCAGAGGGATGCGCGTTATTCCCCTCTTCAGGATTCGACTCCAATCCTGATGACAGAACATGGTGTTGGAGAAGAGATTTGGGGTCGCTCTCTTCACTTTCTCACACCATCCCAAGCAACGTAGAACAGACCTTTTTTAAGACCTATAGAAGCTGTGTAGAGCTTTTGTACTTAAAGTGTTTCTTGGTCCCCTATTGGAGTGGGCTTGAGTGAGGACAACTGCAGTTTCTGGCCATCCCATGGCTTGTTTATGGAGATGCAGTAGCAAACCCTGTTTTTGCATGAGGTCTAAGCCTCTACCCAGCTTTACTAGGGAACCCTATCATTTGGATGATAACATACATTTCAATTGCCTTCTGTCTCCCCTTTCTCAAACTGGTTCCAACCCGTAAAGAAGTGCAAATTCCAACACAGCATGTAGTTACAAAAACAAGTGAAAGAATGAGAGAAGAAAACATTGATGGAAGAAAATGCATGATGCTATTATACAGCAAAAATACTATGTATATATAAAATTTAATGATAGCTTATTTTGAAAAAGTGTTTTTAAAAAAATGAATGCAACTCAATACTCAAATAGTGTTGAGTTCTCCTTCCCCAACTTGCAGGTAGAGTCATGTAGTATTCCAGTCTTTCTGGCTGAGTCCCTGCAGCTGGAGCAGGGCACCTTCCGCTGTTGTCTAGTTTCTGAAAACCAATGAGAAAGAATATTGGTTTAGGGTTAGGCCTGGGGCTAGACCCTGGATGTCTGAAGTTCAGCAAATTACCTAGCCTTCCTGAGTCTCAGGTTTTATACGTGTAAAATGGGAACAATAACCCCTCTAGATTTCTTGTGAGGATTAAGTAATAATGCATGTGAGTCAGTGACACTGCCGTTCAGAAAGAAATTTAGATCCATGTCTAGGTATCCACTGGGTATATCCATAACTAGATAGTTTTTGAAGAGGTTTGAGATCTTTCCCTTGCATGGATAGTGGAGTATGTGTGGTCGTGCTTATACTCATAGGCTTTTTTTAGCACAGATAAAATGCCAAAACAATAAAGATTTTGATCTCATGTGTTCCTTTGTGCAAACAAGCTTGCCTAGCAAAATGGTGCAGATAAACGCAGATGAATGGACTTTATACAAATAAATGAAATGTTTCTCTAGTATAAAAATAGATCAAATGGTAAGAGCACAAAAGTAGGTGAAATGGTAACATAAACTGACTTGTGTAATCAGAGAGTCAACTCTTGACATTTTCCTCTCTAAGCTTTTTCTAATAGTTTTCTTGCTAAGGCTACAATGTTTTTGCCATATTGGAAGAGGATTGTCAACTCTAATGAAGATTAAGTAGCTTTCCCAACTAGATTTTTTTAAAATAAGCATCAGTTAATGCTGTGGGCTTTCAAAGCCATATTCATGAAGAATGGAAAGATCTTTAAAGAGCTGCTCTTAGAGACTCCTAACTCTGGGAAATGAACAAGGGGTAGTGGAAGGGGAGGTGGGTAGGGGGATGGGGTGACGAGGTGACACGCACTGAGGGGAGCACTTGATGGCATGAGCACTGGGTGTTATGCTCTATGTTGGCAAAATGAACTCCAGTAAAAAATAAATAAAAAAAGAAATAAAAAATAAAGATCTGCTCTAAGAAGATGTAACTAATAAAATTTGAAATTTAGCAGCATTTCTATTCCATAGTTATTCCAACACCAAGTTTTTATCATGGTTACACTGAACAAAAATTAATTAAAACAGAACTTTACATATTTAATAAAAAGATGAAGATATTATTTACAACTTTAGCCAAAAATTAATTCCCTAAAGAGTAAAAGGCTATTTAATAAACAATTCTTTTGACTGGTTGGGAAAGTGTTGCACCACAGCTCACAAGTTCACACTTGATTTATTCTTTGAACGATATAGATAAGTTACAGGATTAAGTCTTCTGTCTTTTGGTTCCTGCCATTAATTGGTTAAAGTCATCTGAGGACAGTGTAATTACAATGCTCCCAAAGAAACCTGGAGCTTGGGATCCCTGGGGGGCACAGCGGTTTGGCGCCTGCCTTTGGCCCAGAGCACGATCCTGGAGACCCGGGATCGAATCCCACGTCGGGCTCCCGGTGCATGGAGCCTGCTTCTCCCTCTGCCTGTGTCTCTGCCTCTCTCTCTCTCTGTGTGACTATCATAAATAAATAAAATTAAAAAAAAAAAAAAAAAGAAACCTGGAGCTTTGTAAAGTACAGTAAATGGAAAGTAATGTGTTATGGACATTCAATTGCTAAAAGGATGTAAAAGGGTAGGAGCCATTAGGAAAGGTGAAGAAACACTGCTCTTGATGAGCTTGCTGAGGAGCCAAATGAGCTTCTTGATCATGGACAGAAGAGACCATCTAAAGTTTAAAAAATGTAGAGCTGTTTGTGTGTCCATTGATCCTGCAATTTTACTTGTGCACTAAAGCAGGAAAATTAAATGAAATATTACCTAACGAATACAGGTGCTATGTTTTCTTCCTCTGATGTCTTTATATCTTTGTAGCCAGAAATCCCAAAGTTAATTTCCAATAGGAAAGGCTGAACATTAAAGTTAAAAGTTCACCTTAATTTGAATATTGTAGCATTAATGACATCTGGTGGAAAATGAGTTACAGTGTAGCATTATTTAGGTATCCTGATCTTTCCTTTATACTATCACTTTCTTTTTTTTTTTTTTTTTTATACTATCACTTTCATCAGATTTTCACACAGCCCTCTCCCCAAGTCCATGAGAAGAGTGTACTTTCTGGCCCCATTGAAGTTTGGCTTAGCCTTAAGACTTACCTGCATCAGTGGAATATGGGCAAAAATGTCAGTGTGAAAGTTCTGAAGATAAGCTTTAGCAGTCCTGGTGAGGCATTGCCCCTTCAATGATAGAAGGAGACACGTACCCTGCAGATTTGCATGATAAGAAGACAAGCACTCCAGATAACCCACTGACTTACAGGGAAAAAATTGTTATTCTATGGTTGTTTGTGTAAAAGCCAATTAATACATGAGACTATTACACACCTCTGTGTGAATTCCCATGGAGGCTTGACTCCTCTCTCCAATTGATGACACTGGGAGAAGAATCCTGGAGACGTGTGGTTCAGTCCCTTCTGGGGCTCTATTTCAGACCCTGATAGGCCCAGTCGGAACATGTTTCCATTCCTCCACCTATGGTAAGCAAAACTGAGTCAAGAGTCCAGGGCAGGCCCATCAGGCTCTCTTAGAATCTTGGTTTCTCTGTATAACATGGTGTGGAAGTCATGTAGGGCTCTTTTTTTCTTCCAAACATTTATTTAAATTTTAGTTAACATATAGTGTAATATTGGTTTCAGGAGTATAATTTAGTGATTCATCAATTACACATAATACCCACTGTTCATAGGTCATTCGCAATTCTTGCATCTGTTGGTTTAAATATCTTCCTCTTAAAAAAATAAATAAATAAATATCTTCCTCTTAAGGTGGACTTCAAGGTATAGGAAAAGAGGGCAGGACAAGTTTAGTTGGAGCCATAGGCCAAAGCTTTTCCGATTGAGCTTTGCCAATAAAGCTTGTAGCTTGGCTCCCACTCAACTCTAATAGATGTACTAGTAGGAGTCAGTAGTGTTATAAGCCACAAAGTATAAGTGGCAATATTAGGACAGTTTAATTTGATGAATAAAAACAACTGACAGAAATTAAAGTATTATCCGTGACCTATTAAGAAAGTTGCTACTGGTGAACATTTTTCAGGGAATGACCACATTATTTCTGGTTATTTAGCAGAGTCATTTAGTGTTTCCTAAAGCAGTTACTGCTTTCTAAAAAGAATTTCAAACTTTTGTCCCAAAAGTAGGACCAGAATTGTTAACTCTTCATATTTTTACTGAACTTCCAGTTCTGTTTTCCTTCTCAACCTAATGTTTCATGTTTAGAGGTTACAAACAGCCCAGTATTTAAATGTTTTAATCTTACTAGTGTTCACTTTGTAACATACCTCATGTTTGGAAAACCAGACTCTTGACCATACCTTAATTCAACATCATTTTCATTTCTGCAGAACTACTTTATTTTTTTTATTTATTTATGATAGTCACACACAGAGAGAGAGAGAGGCAGAGACAAAGGCAGAGGGAGAAGCAGGCTCCATGCACCGGGAGCCCGACGTGGGATTCGATCCCGGGTCTCCAGGATCACGCCCTGGGCCAAAGGCAGGCGCTAAACCGCTGCGCCACCCAGGGATCCCTAGAACTACTTTTCTTATTCAGGAAAAGGACACATGTGGGTGGACCTCAATTAGATAGCTTCAACAATTCTCAAGGCAATGGGCTTTCACAATAGCATTCACGATACCTGTCATCAATTACTGGCACTTATTTGTCTTGCAATGAGAGAATTGCCCTTTATTCTTAACAAGCAGGCAACTGGATCAAAGAGATTAGATTACTCAGGTGAAAAAACAAAGACAAATACATAATGAGATAAACCTGTGTAGTAACTGCCTGGAAGATTGCCATCTATTTTCCTCTCCATATCTCACGCTTTAGAAAGACCAGGACTTTGTTTCATTCATCCTAATACTTGGCACTTTAACAGGTGCTCACTTTGTAATTTCTGAATGAGTGATACAGGCCATGTGTTTTTACTTTATAGTGAAGGTTAATGAGTTAAATCATATAAAAAGCTTAGAACGGTGTCTGATACTAAGCACTTAATTACAAAACAAGGTAACATTTAGAATAGAGATGAGAAAAGACGTCAGAAGTTTGCCTTAAACTGACCCTTAAAAAATAAGGAAAACTAGGCTGGCAATAAGGCTAAGAGGATAGAAAAGTTCTCCAGTACACTACATGCTAAAATGAATTAATTCCAATGACATCTATTATTTTTTACAGAGAATGATGCTTATTTTAAGTCTAAGGTTATAAGATTAAAGAGATATAATCAAAGCTTGTTCATTAAATTGAAAGTACCTCCAGATTTATTCAAGTTTGTATCCTTAGGCCTCAGTAAGCACAAGATATTATTTGCTATACTGAATCCATTCTATTGTATGTGTTAATACCACACCAATATAAACATATTTTAAGACAAATTTTAAACATACATATTTAACTTTATTTCATCATCATTTAAAGCTTGATTTTAGAAAACATAAAAAAAATTAAGAGTTCTGTATCACAGGAATTTAAACAGTGGCAATATACGTAGCTTTGTAGGTTCGAGTTCTACAACAAATTAAAATCAAATCATTGGAAATGTTTTCAATATGGAAAATATACAAATAAAATAAATGGCAGAGACCTATTATGAGCAATGTTTCATTACTTGCAAGTTATCGTTAGATAATTTCAGAATCTAAACAAACACTCTCAATATTCAGACTTCTGTTGCTGTATTTTACATTTAATATCTTCCTACCTATATTCCAGAGTCAAAGTCCTTGACCAAAAGGTCTGATTTAAGAAGGCATTTAGTTTTATGGCAAAAGTTATCCATCTACAGTTACCACTTTCAAGGAATTGACAACAATGCTGATGTGATCTGCTAGTTCCCTTTTGAACAATGTGCAATAATTTATGTCAACCCTGTATAAAGTTATACAGGTAGAAAAAATTGGACAATTATGCACAGTTCAATAGATGTAGAATGTTAAGTTTTCCCAGTCTAAAAATTAACCAGTGATACAAAATTTATCAACTATAGTTGACTTGGTTTCAGGAAAACCGCATCTGAGAACTACAAGTACATCACTGTCCTTATCTCATCCTCAGTCACTGGTGGGAATTTTATAGGCCACCATGCTATTTACTTTGTGGATAGTAGTACTAAATGAACGAAGACGGACTTCCTCAGAATTGGTAACAAACTGTGGTCCTGACTCTTCCCATTTTTCAAGTACAACCAAATCCTTGTCTGTATAAATCAGTAGGTCAAATGAACCTAAATTGGATAAGATCATTAAAGTACAATTATTTTTTGAAAGGTACAACTATCCTTCCTGTCTCCCTCACATGTGAGCCAGCTATCATGTCAGAAAAGCTAGTTTAGCTTGATCTCTAATCAGTTATATTAGCTAATTGCTTTTCTTCAATGGAAATTTTAGTACAGAAAATACTGTACTCCCTTTTACTTAATGAAAAACTTGATTTTTTTTTCTTCAAAGAGCCACTAAAGATATTTGCAGAAAGTATATAATTAATCACGAGACAGCATGAATCTAAGCCAGAGAAAAAGAACACCTTGGTTCTGTGACTGCTGTATCCCAATGCCCAGAACCGTGTTAGGCATACAGTAGGCATTTAGGGTATATCTGATTAATGAAGGAGTAACTAAGCTAGAAAAGAAAGACACAGTTATACCTAAGTCTTAATTATATACAAGGAAATGTGTATAAAATAAAAGTAATGGAAGAAATTAAATCTAAATATTCAGGAGTACTGTAGAAAACTTTCATTCTTTCCCTATTCAGCACTTGTAAATAAAACACAACCAGGGGATCCCTGGGTGGTGCAGCGGTTTGGCGCCTGCCTTTGGCCCAGGGCGCGATCCTGGACCCGGGATCGAATCCCACATCAGGCTCCCGGTGCATGGAGCCTGCTTCTCCCTCTGCCTTTGTCTCTGCCTCTCTCTCCTTCTCTCTGTGACTATCATAAATAAAAAAAAAATTAAAAAAAAAAACACAACCAGCATTGCCTTAGATTCATGACGTTTTTCTCACTTATATACCATGACATGGATAATTAAGAAAAAATTCAACAAAACGGTTAATTCTTAAAGTAATACCTTAGTCTTTCCACAAGAAATCTGAACCAACGTGAAGTCATATAATACTTACAAGAGACTTCCAACAAGGGCAGAAACGTCACGGTAACTGTGATCTGTCGGATTATGGAGAGGATCTCATCCTGGATGGCCTTCTGAGACATTTCTCTGGGTGTGCTACCAAAGAAACTAAATTATTTGATTCATTTTAAGTTTTAACAAGTTATTTAAAACACTGGTAAGATTATTTGTTTGATTAAATGCTTCAAAACTCAAATTAAGTAATGCATTCCAAACGAGTTTTTAAAAAAACAATTATAATTTCATTTATTATTCCAGTTATTAAGGCTGATCTTAGTATCAGGTCATTAAATAACAGATGACCAGAAAACCTGCAGAGTGCTTCAAGTCAAGAAACATTCAGCATATTGTAAAATAAAGATAACAATTAGTATCTAAGATCTTTAATTGGCATAATCATTTTGGTATTTTTAGGAATACCTAAATGTCTAATTCTGTAGTGCTTCAAAGAAGATGTTATATCAAGGTGTATTTATAATTAAACATTTTCTAGGGGAGGGGCAAGATGGCGGAAGAGGAGGGACCCCAAATCACCTGTCCCCACCAATTACTTAGATAATCTTCAAATCATCCTGAAAATCTATGAATTCGGCCTGAGATTTAAAGAGAGAATAGCTGAAATGCTACAGTGAGAAGGTTCATGCTTCAATCAAGGTAGGAAGATGGGGCAAAAAGAACTAAAGAAACAAAAGGCGGGATCCCTGGGTGGCGCAGTGGTTTAGCGCCTGCCTTTGGCTCAGGGCGCGATCCTGGAGATCTGGGATCGAATCCCACTTCGGGCTCCCAGTGCATGGAGCCTGCTTCTCCCTCTGCCTGTGTCTCTGCCTCTCTCTCTCTCACTGTGTGCCTATCATAAAAAAAAAAAGAAACAAAAGGCATCCGAGGGGGAGGGGCCCCACTAGGAGCCGGGCTAAGGCCGGGGTGAGTGTCCCCAGGACAGGAGACCCCAGGCCCCGAGAAGCAGGAGCTTCACCAATCTTCCTGGGCGGAAAGGCCTCGCAGGGAGTTGGAGCAGGACCGCAGAAAAGTGGGGATGCCCTCAGGCTCCCTGAGACACTAACAGAGCAACTGTGCCCAGGGGAGAGTGCGCTGAGCTCCCTAAAGGGCTGCAGCGTGGCACCGCTGGACCCAGGAGCAGCTCAGAGGGGCTCAGACGGCAGCTCTGCGGAGAGGTGGCTATGCGGTGGAGCGCAAATCCAACAGCACAGGCCCGGGAGCACAGGGCGCCAGGGAAACATCCCAGGATCCGGCCTCCCCCAAGGACAGGCAGAGGCCAGGAGGGCCCAGGACGGGAAGGACGCTCCTGCCCCGAACTGAGCAGATAGCGGCCATGCCCCTGGAGCATCCAGGCCCCTACAGATGGAGAGCTCTGTAGTTACTGCGGGAGCTGACTCCAGGGCTCCAGAGCTGGCCGCCACCACTGCAGTTGTTCCCTCTGGAGCCTCAAGGGGTAAACAATCCCCACTGAGCCCTGCACCAGGCAGGGGGCAGAGCAGCTCCCCCAAGTGCTAACACCTGAAAATCAGCACAACAGGCCCGTCCCCCAGAAGACCAACTAGACGGACAAATTCCAGGGGATGTCAAGGGAATTAAAGTACAGAAACAGAAGATACTCCCCTGTGTTTTGTTTTTGTTTTTGTTTTTTTTTTTTTGCTTTTTGATTTCTGTTTGCTTACCCTGCCCTTCTTTTTCCTTTCTTTATTTTTCTATCTCTGTTTCTTCTTTTTTACTTCCTTTTTTATTATTTCTTTTTCTCTTTTCTTTCCTTCTTTCTCTCCTCTCTTTTTCTCCTTTTCCCAATACAACTTGTTTTTGGCCACTCTGCACTGAGCAAAATGACTAGAAAGAAATCCTCAACTCAAAAGAAAGAATCAGAAACAGTCCTCTGTCCCACAGAGTTACAAAATCTGGATTACAATTCAATGTCAGAAAGGAAATTCAGAAGCACTATTATAAACCTACTGGGGGCTAGAAAAAAGCATAAAGGACTCAAGAGACTTCATGACTGCAATATTTAGATATAATCAGGCAGAAATTAAAAATCAATTGAATGAGGTGCAATCCAAACTAGAAGTCCACACAACGAGGGTTCATGAGGCAGAAGAATGAGAGGGAGACATAGAAGACAAGTTGATGGCAAAGAGAGAAACTGAGGGAAAAAGAGACAAACAATTAAAAGACCGTGAAGATAGATTAAGAGAAATAAACGACAGCCTGAGGAAGAAAAACCTACATTTAATTGGGTTTCCCAAGTGCGCCGAAAGGGCCGGAGGGCCAGAATATGTATTTTAACAAATCCTAGCTGAAAACTTTCCTAATCTGAGAAGGGAAACAGGCCTTCTGATCCAGGAGATAGAGTGTTCCCCCCCTAAAATCAATAAAAACTGCTCAACACCTCGACATTTAGTAGTGAAGCTTGCAAATTCCAAAGATAAAGAGAAGATCCTTAAAGCAGCAAGAGACAAGAATTCCCTGAATTTTATGGGGAGGAGTATTAGGGTTACAGCAGACCTCTCCACAGAGACCTGGTAGGCTAGAAAGGGCTGGCAGGATATATTCAGGGTCCTAAATGAGAAGAACATGCAACCAAGAATACTTTATCCAGCAAGGCTCTCATTCAGAATAAAAGGAGAGATAAAGACCTTCCAAGACAGGCAGGAACTGAAAGAATATGTGACCTCCAAACCAGCTCTGCAAGAAATTTTAAGGGGGACTCTTAAAATTTCCCTTTAAGAAGAAGTTCAGTGGAACAATCCACAAAAAAAGGACTGAATAGATATCATGATGACACTAAACTCCTACCTGTCAATAGTAACTCTGAATGTGAACGGGCTTAATGACCCCATCAAAAGGTGCAGGGTTTCAGACTGGATAAAAAAGCAGGACCCATCTATTTTCTGTCTACAAGAGACTCATCTTAGACAGAAGGACACTTACAGCCTGAAAACAAAAGGTTGGAGAACCATTTACCATTCAAATGGTCCTCAAAAGAAAGTAGTGGTAGCCATCCTTATATCAGATAAACTGAACTTTACCCCAAAGACTGTAGTAAGAGATGAAGAGGGACACTATATCATACTTAAAGTATCTATCCAACAAGAGGACTTAACAATCCTCAATATATATGCCCTGAATGTGGGAGCTGACAAATATATCAATCAATTAATAACCAAAATTAAGACATATTTAGATAATAATACACTTCTACTTGGTGACTTCGATTTAAGGCTTTCTGCACTGGATAGGTCTTCTAAGCACAAAATCTCCAAAGAAACAAGAGCTTTAAATGATACACTGGACCAGATGGACTTCAGGTATCTACAGAACTTTACATCCAAACTCAACTGAATACACATTCTTCTCAAGTGCACATGGAACTTTCTCCAGAATAGACCACATCCTGGGTCACAAATGGGGCTTGAACCGATACCAAAATACTGGGATCGTCCCCTGCATATTCTCAGACCATAATGCCTTGATATTAGAACTAAATCACAACAAGAAGTTTGGAAGGCCTTCAAACACGTGGAGGTTAAGGATCATCTTGCTAAAAGATGAAAGGGTCAACCAGGAAATTAAGGAAGAATTAAAAAGATTCATGGCAACTAATGAGAATGAAGGTACAACCATTCAAAATCATTGGGATGCAGCAAAAGCAGTCCTAAGGGGCAAATACATCGCAATACAAGCATCCACTCAAAAACTGGAAAGATCTCAAATATAAAAGCTAACCTTACACATAAAGGAGCTAGAGAAGAAACAGCAAATAGATCCTACACCCAGTAGAAGAAGAGAGTTAAGGGGATCCCTGGGTGGCGCAGCGGTTTGGCGCCTGCCTTTGGCCCAGGGCGCGGTCCTGGAGACCCGGGATCGAATCCCATGTCGGGCTCCCGGTGCATGGAGCCTGCTTCTCCCTCTGCCTGTGTCTCTGCCTCTCTCTCTCTCTCTCTCTGTGACTATCATAAATAAATAAATTAAAAAAAAAAAAAAAAAGAAGAGAGTTAAGAAAGATTCGAGCAGAACTCAACGAAATCAAGACCAAAAGAACTGTGGAACAGATCAACATAAACAGGAGTTGGTTCTATGAAAGAATTAATAAGATAGATAAACCGTTAGCCAACCTTATTAAAAAGAAGATAGAGAAGACTCAAATTAAGAAAGTCATGAATGAGAAAGGAGAGATCACTACCAACACCAAGGAAATACAAACGATTTTAAAAACATATTACGAACAGCTATAGGCCAATAAATTAGGCAATCTAGAAGAAATGGACACATTCCTGGAAAGCCACAAACTACCAAAACTGGAACAGGAAGAAATAGAAAACCTAAACAGGCCAATAACCAGGGAGGAAATTGAAGCAGTCATCAAAAACCCCTCAAGACACAAAAGTCCAGGGCCAGATGGCTTCCCAGGGGAATTCTATCAAACGTTTAAAGAAGAAACCACACCTATTCTACTAAAGCTGTTTGGAAAGATAGAAAGAGATGGAGTACTTCCAAATTCTTTCTATGAGGCCAGCATCACCTTAATTCCAAAACCAGACAAAGACCCCACCAAAAGGAGAATTACAGACCAATATCCCTGATGAATATGGATGCAAAAATTCTCAAGAAGATACTAGCCAATAGGTTCCAACAACACATTAAGAAAATTATTCACCATGACCATGTACGATTTATCCCCGGGACAGAAGGCTGGTTCAATACTCATAAAACAAACAATGTGATCCATCATATCAGCAAGAGAAAAACCAAGAACCATAGGATCCTCCCATTAGATGCAGAGAAAGGATTTGACAAAATACAGCATCCATTCCTGATCAAAACTCTTCAGAGTGTAGGGATAGAGGGAACATTCTTCAACATCTTAAAAGCC
The DNA here is from genome assembly GCF_048164855.1 of Canis lupus baileyi. Classification (NCBI taxonomy): domain Eukaryota; kingdom Metazoa; phylum Chordata; class Mammalia; order Carnivora; family Canidae; genus Canis; species Canis lupus. Next base: position 23,264,286 of record NC_132857.1, on the reverse strand, counting down.
ATCTACCTAAAGCCCACAGCAAATATCATTCTCCATGGGGAAGCACTGGGAGCCTTTCCCCTAAGATCAGGAACAAGACAGGGATGTCCACTCTCACCACTGCTATTCAACATAGTACTGGAAGTCCTAGCCTCAGCAATCAGACAAAAAAAAGGCATTAAAGGCATTCAAATTGACAAAGAAGAAGTCAAACTCTCCCTCTTCGCCGATGACATGATACTCTACATAGAAAACCCAAAAGCCTCCACCCCAAGATTGCTAGAACTCATATAGCAATTTGGCAGTGTGGCAGGATACAAAATCAATGCCCAGAAATCAATGGCATTTCTATACACTAACAATGAGACTGAAGAAAGAGAAATTAAAGAGTCCATCCCATTTACAATTGCACCCAAAAGCATAAGATACCTAGGAAGAAACCTAACCAAAGAGGTAAAGGAACTATACCCTAAAAACTATAGAACACTTGTGAAAGAAATTGAGGAAGACACAAAGAGATGGAAAAATATTCCATGCTCATGGATTGGCAGAATTAAGATTGTGAAAATGTCAATGTTACCCAGAGCAATGTACATGTTTAATGCATCCCTATCAAAATACCATGGACTTTCTTCAGAGAGAACAAATTATTTTAAGATTTGTGTGGAATCAGAAAAGACCCCAAATAGCCAGGGGAATTTTAAAAAAGAAAACCATATCTGGGGGCATCACAATGCCAGATTTCAGGTTATGCTACAAAGCTGTGGTCATCAAGACAGTGTGGTACCAGCACAAAAACAGACACATAGATCAATGGAACAGAATAGAGAACCCAGAAATGGACCCTGAACTTTATGGTCAACTAATATTCGATAAAGGAGGAAAGATTATCCATTGGAAGAAAGTCTCTTTAATAAATGGTGCTGGGAAAATTGGACATCCACATGCAGAGGAATGAAACTAGACCACTCTCTTTCACCACACACAAAGATAAACTCAAAATGGATGAAAGATCTAAATGTGAGACAAGATTCCATCAAAATCCTAGAGTAGAACACAGGCAACACCCTTTTTGAACTCGGCCACAATAACTTCTTGCAAGATACATCCATGAAGGCAAAAGAAACAAAAGCAAAAATGAACTATTGGGACTTCATCAAGATAAGAAGCTTTTGCACAGCAAAGGATTCAGTCAACAAAACTACAAGACAACTTACAGAATGGGAGAAGATATTTGCAAATGACATATCAGATAAAAAGGGTTAGCATCCAAGATCTATAAAGAACTTCTTAAACTCAACACCAAAGAAACATACAATCCAATCATGAAATGGGCAAAAGACATGAAGGGAAATCTCACAGAGGAAGACATAGACATGGCCAACACCCACATGAGAAAATGCTCTGCATCACTTGCCATCAGGGAAATACAAACCAAAACCACAATGAGATACCACCTTACACCATGAGAGTTGGGAAAATTAACAAGGCAGGAAACCACAAATGTTGGAGATGATGCGGAGAAAAGGCAACCCTCTTACACTGTTGGTGGGAATGTGAACTGGTGCAGCCACTCTGGAAAACTGTGTGGAGGTTCCTCAAAGAGTTAGAAATAGACCTGCCCTATGACCCAGCAATTGCACCTCTGGGGATTTACTTCAGAGATGCAGAAGCAATGAAACGCCGGGACACCTGCACCCACCTGCACCCGGATGTTTCTGGAAGCAATGTCCACAATAGCCAAACTGTGGAAGGAGCCTCGGTGTCCATCGAAAGATGAATGGATAAAGAAGATGTGGTTTATGTATACAATGGAACATTACTCAGCCATTAGAAATGACAAATACCCACCATTTGCTTAACGTGGATGGAACTGCAGGGTATTATGCTGAGTGCAGTATAAGTCAGTCGGAGAAGGACAAACATTGTATGTTCTCATTCATTTGGGGAATATAAATAATAGTGAAAGGGAATATAAGGGAAGGGAGAAGAAATGTGTGGGAAATATCAGAAAGGGAGATGGAACATACATACTCCTAACTCTGGGAAACGAACTAGGGGTGGTGGCAGGGGAGGAGGGCGGGGGTGGGGGTGACTGGGTGGTGGGCACTGAGGGGGGCACTTGACGGCATGAGCACTGGGTGTTATTCTGTATGTTGGTAAATTGAAAACCAATAAAAAATAAATTTACTAAAAAAATAAAATAAACATTTTCTAAAACAGACCAAAGGCTTCAGGAACAAACTACATTTCATTATGAGTGAGAGTTCTGAGTTTACAGGTAAGCATGCCTGGGACAATGCTAAGAATTAGCATATAATGAGGGGGCATTTCCCATCCAGAGGATCTAAGAACTTCAGTTCAGAGTGTCTTAGGAAGTTTATAGCGTTAAATGAAATACAGTAGAGCTGCATATCAAGCTAGGAGAAAATCTAGGATAATACTTCATGGTTAAAAGTACCTTGACACAATCCATTAAATGGCCCACCTAATACATCATGTGTAGCTTACATATAGCACCATAAATACTAAAGGGTGAAATTTATGGATTTTAGACTAAGGGCAGTTATGTTAAAAGTACACTATACAAGTCCATAATAGGCACGACTCTTTTGTGAGCACAGTTTGTGAGTCTTATTCTTCTCCACGGGAGATCTAACATAGTTAGAAACAAACTACCTTATACGAAACTAGTTCAATATAGTTAGAATTCATTGAGTCAAGAAAACAAGTTTTGGAAAAAAAATCTATGAAAGTGGAAGCAGTTTAATTCATACTTACCTGTCATCTTTTGCAGTCTTGTCGCACTCAATATCAAACTTCCACCTTTCAAGGACTTCACTGCTTTCAATATTTGAGATGAATACCACCAGTTTCTGAACTGAACACTTGTATAACCAATCTGCAATACAGAACAGGGCATCTTTTTTGGTTCACTGCATTACAAAGTAACTCTTCCCAGGTCTCACTTTCTGCCCTTAGCAAATTCCTACCACTGGTATTTTGGAACTCCTCCAACCTGTACAGAAAACTTGCCTCACAATACCTAGCTCCCGTTGTCCAATTCTCAGTATCCGTACCAGATGTAGTTAGTACTGAATGCTAAGCACAGAGTAGTGAACATGCAGTATACTCTAATCCAAGGTAAATTCCAGAAGATGAGCATTAATCTAATCACTGCAGCAATAAATGCAAATTTTTAATTGTAATAAATGTTAAGAAGGTGCAGTATGTGATCCAATGAGAGAATATAGGAAAACTTGACTCAGGGAATTCTCACTTGACTTCAGTTCTACACTTAAATACCATTAAATATGCAAAAGATTACAGAAAAGGGTACAGGTCTAAAATACTGAAAAGCGAAAAGTATCTGACCAGAGGATTGAAAGGGTAATACAAATACAGTTAAGAAAGGGAGAATGAACAAGGTCGGTTTGTGCAAGATACATAGGGGCCAGACCACGCAAGGTCACATGGGGTAAATTAAAGAACTTATACTTCAAGAATCAGGGAAGTCATTACTGTGTCTGAAGTACGGTGTGATGTGATTAAACTTATATTTCAGAACTATCCTTTAGGCTGTGATGTGTGGAAAGTAGAGTGGAAGTAAAGAGAGGATCTAGGGATGCTAATTGATTAGTAATTCAAGCAAGAGGTACTGAAGGCTTATAGAAGGATAAATTGGTAGAGATGGATCAGTATAGGTAGAGTCAAGAGATTTCATAGATTTTATTTATTTATTCATGATAGAGAGAGAGGAAGAGATACAGGCAGAGGGAGAAGCAGGCTCCATGCAGGGAGCCTGATGTGGGACTCGATCCCAGGTCTCCAGGATCATGCCCTGGGCTGAAGGCAGTGCTAAACTGCTGAGCCACCCGGGCTGCCCTAAGGTTTTATTTCTAAGTAATCTCCACACCCAATGTGGGGCTGGAACTTACAACCCAAGATCAAGAGTTGCATGCTCTACTGACTGAGCCAGCCAGGACCCCCTTAAATTTAGTTTTCAAGTATCACTAGGTTAGCCACATGTGGATATCAAGGGAGCCACTTACTATATGAGCAAAGAGAAGACTTGGGTTGGATGTATGTTTATGAGTCAACTACACAAAGATTGTTAGTAAAGTTATGTATGTGTCAGAAGTCATCTTAGAGATTATAATAAGGGGGCCTCATAATGAGCCCTGAATTAATCTTGGAACTTGGGATAATATACTCAAGAATACACAGTTTTGTTTTTTTTTAAGACACAAAAACAATCTTGTAATATTTAGGACTTGTGGGCCACCTAGGTCTCTTGCATAGTTTTTTAAAAACTAGCCTTTAAAAATCTGAAAACACTCAGTTTGCAGGTAGTACAAAAATAGGCCACTTGCTGGATATGGGCCATCAGTCTTGCTGACCCCTTGACAAAAACCAACCTTGTCTCAATTTTGCTCGGAAAAGGAAGAGATTGGGTAGTCACTTAAAGATCTGGGGTGGGTGGAAATTTTTTTCTTTTAAAACTGAAGACAAATGAAACCAATGAAAATATCTCAAAACAAAGAAATCAGAAATACCAGAGAAGAACTAGGGTAGATTCCTTAAGAAGGCTAGAGGGATGGGGATTCAAAGAGATTGAACAATTTGCCTCTAAGAAGAGCAATTCCTCCATTCTAACTAAAATAAAAGGGACAAATTAAATAGGAAGGTCTACATACAACTGAGGTGAAATGTCCTAAGTGTAGTCTTAAAGGAGACAACCTAAAAACCAGTAACTTAGGCAGGGCTTGCTTCTTCATCAAATTAAGGTGACATAGATTCTTAGTTACTTCTATGTTTCAGGCTAAGTAATCTGAGTATCGCCCTGGGTGATTTAGCCCTGAAGATGATAAAAACACAATTAATAGAATTTTAAAAATAAAGCCTCTTGAAACAAACAAACAAACAAAATATATATATATATATATATATATATATATATATATATATATATATGACTCAGGTATAAAAAAATTACTGTAATTTTTTTTTTTGGAACTAGTTTTGGAAGGTGAAATGAGGAGCCAGGGAGAAACATCCTATAACACAGAAAAATTAGAAGTGAGAATCCTAAGTAGAGAAAAACATGGGGGAAAAAAGAGAATAGATGGAGAACAAGTATCCATTCAACAAGTATTCAGTAATTTCTTGAGCTAAGAAAAAACAAGGGGTGTTCAGTTAGAAATGGCTAACGGACAGGCAGGATTTTAACAAAGACAAATGAAGACAGTAAGACATTAAAAAACTTTATTGGGTATTCTATTAGTAGTATTTTTTTAAGTTTAGTTCCCAGGCTGGATCCAATTTCATTTTCTTTTATCTTAAAATAATGACGGTTTTAAACTCTAGGCAGCTATAGAAAATATATCATGTTAAAAATATGTAGTGGATTTCTCTCCAATAATAAACATCATCATAGTTATGTAAAATTCCAACTTGTTCCACCTGGCTACACGAACTGCAAAAATCACTTCAAAAGGAGTTGATAGAGATTGTTTTGTGAAGCCAGATCAGATTCCTAACATCAACATATTTAACCCACTCAAAATGTGGTAGGGAAGAGTGGACTTTCTTTCACTTTATTATTTGCTTCCTTCCGATGGAGAATCACTATATTTGAGATTGCAGTGTTCTACACCTCTTTGTATAGAGCTGAAAAATGAACACCAAGATGCCAGAAAGTACGGGTCCAAGAAGACCTGCAAAACTCAAATTGGTTTTCAACAATTAAATACCTTTCACTTGTCCACTACATGATTGAATTATTTTATGAGCTCAGGATCTGTTGTTATAAGCAAGGTGAGTCCGTATTTCTGCTCTCTGGTAGAGGTTTCAGATGGATATATGCCACGCTGATATAAAATGCTGTTGATGCCAAATGCTGAAAACAAAAGGAATGTTAAAGTTATTTCCACTTTGTAACTCTGGAAAATAAAGCCTATTTAGATGTGGCTGCGGTTTCATTCATGGCATCAAACTGAAAAAGCCTAAACGTGCGTTTGTGCGTGTCTTGCTGAAAGCAGAGTAGGGGAAAAGTGCCACTGAAAATCCTTAAAAATGTTGCTTCTAAATCAAAAGAACACGATACCTGCGTTTATGCGGAAATAAAAATGCCAAACTGCATTAACCTAGCGTCCAAGTAGAACTACAAGCTCAGGGTAATGCAAGCCCCAATTCAGGTTACGTGATCACAGGGTGTGGAAATAGGCTTTTGCGTCTGGATTAGCAATTGATTGATTAACCGGTCGGATGCTCCAGAGCAAGCCTCTCCCTCACTTTTCCCTCCTCTTCTCCTGCCAGAGTCTATCAGAGGGTACAAGCATGGCCTGGTCCTAAATCTAGCCCATCGCCCTCAGTACCGGAATCAAAGCTTGGTGGATGGGCTGTTCAAAGTGCACTGGGCTCCACCGCTCGGGGTGGTGCCGGGCGGCCGGGCTGGGCGGCCTGTGGGATCCGCAGTTTCCCGCAAGGCTGCTGGTGCAGGGGCGCGGCGCGAGGCAGGCCGGGCAGCACCTGGGCTTCCCGCTCCCCCAGGAGCAAGGCGCCTAGATTAGATTCTCCAGCCAGGCGGGCGCTGGAGCAGAGCCGCCCCCCACCCCCGGCCCCCGCCTCCGGGCCGGCCGGGCCTCCAGGGCCGCTGGCCTCAGCTGTCCCCGCCCTCTGGCCTGCGGGAGGGGGACTCACAGAAGAACTGGGCCACGATTTCCGCCTCTGCTCGCGGGAGAGCTGCGGCGCCACGGCCAGGCCTAGGGACGAGGGAGCGCGCTGCTGCCCGGCAGACCAGACGGCGACCGCACGGCCTCCAACGGTTCCCGCCAGTCGTTTGGAAAGTAACGACGCTGCTCCCCGGGGCCTTCGCGCAGGCGCGACGAGCCTCTCGGCCCGCCCAGCGCCAGTCTCCCCGCTCGCCGGAGGGGGCGCCTCGCGCAGGCGCAGTGGGTAGGCGTGGTCAGGCGCTTCCGGGCTGTCGGGGCTCGAAGGGTCCTGGCGGGCACCTGGAATTGTGGTCGCGGGGCCGCAGCTGAGGCGAGAGGACTGCAAAACCTGGCTCTGACGCCCGCTCCGAGGCCTGCGGAGTGAGGCCCAGGATCCCAGTTCGGCAGTTTCAAAGCGATTTTCTGTTTTTTTTTGTTTTCAAAGTGATGTGAACTGCGCGCCGGTTGCATCTTAACGTGGCCCCAGGGACCCCCCCCCCCCCCCCGCAAACTTTTGCTTAGATGCTTCGAGCCAGTCAAGAAGCCGCCTGCGTGGCACCGAGCACAGCTGGAGAGGGCCTGGTGACTGTCTGCCCGCGCAGCTTTTAAGAAATTGGGGGCGGCCCGGGCGGCCCAGCGGTTGACGCGCCTTCAGCCTGGGCCTGACCCTGGAGCCCAGGGGTGGAGTCCGCGTGGGGCTCCCTGCGTGGAGCCTGCCTCTGCCTGTGTCTCTGCCTCGCTCTCTCTCTTTCTCTGTGTGTCTATCGTGAATAAATACATTCTTCAAAAACAAAGGAATCGGGTTGGGGTGAAAGAGGTGAGCCGCAGCCCTTGTCCTGTGCTGTCAGCGGGAGCCGCAGGGGCTGCCTCTGTGCGCGGGAATAAGCTGCTCGGGAATAAGTTCCCCCACCAAACAGGCCCAGACACACTGAAGAAGTTGTCAGGGAATTTTGACCCACGAATTCACGGATTTTATTGATAGATAGGAAAAATCCTGTGAGCAATGTAGGTTTACCAAAGCTTGTGAAACAACTCCAGAGAAATTGAAGAAGGTAACTATAGAGGTTATTTTCAAGTAAAAAAAAAAAACTTCTAAATTGCCTAACGTTTTTGTAAGTGTAATCAAAATTTGTTGCCATAAATAACAAAGAATTATAATGTACCCTGTTTTCTATTTATCTGGCTCCTTCTCTAAACCTCATGTAATAAACAACAGATACCAAATTCTTCATTGGATTCCCACTGAACGTAGATTCAAAATAAATTCCTTGCCATGGTTAAAAGGCCCATCAATTTGCTCTCCAACTTCATCTGCCTCCCTTCTTTCTCACTATGCTCTGGCTCCACTTGCCTTCTTACCTCCCCTAATACCCAGGCTCTTTCCCACCTACAGGCCTTTTTTTTTGTAAATTTATTTTTTATTGGTGTTCAATTTGCCAACACATAGAATAACACCCAGGACTCATCCCATCAAGTGCCCCCTCAGTGCCTGTCACCAGTCACCCCCGCCCTCCTCCCTTTCCCCCACCCCTAGTTCGTTTCCCAGACTTAGGAGTCTCTCATGTTCTGTCTCCCTTTCTGATATTTCCTACTCCTATTTTCTCCTTTCCCCTTTATTCCCTGTCACTACTTTTTATATTCCCCAGATGAATGAGACCATATAATGTTTGTCCTCATCCGACTGACTTATTTCACTCAGCGTAATACCCTCCAGTCTTGATTTATGCTGTTCCCTGAGCCTGGAATGTTCTCTTCCCCATGGCTGACTCCTCCTCATCTTTTAGGTTCCTTAAAGCTACTTTTTCAGAGACTTCTGCCTTAAGTATCCTTTTATGCCTCCCCGTCCTCCTTTTTTAAATTATTCACAGGCTTTATCATAAAATGCAATTAGGTATTTATTCAGGTTTATTTGTTCAATGTCTGTACCCCACAGGAATGTGACCTCTGTGACCACAGAGGACATAGTGTCTTCTTCACTGTCTCATTTCAGTGTTCAGCACAGGGACTAGGTCGAAGGGCTAATATCAGCTTTCATTATGTGCCAGGAACCATTCTTTGCAATTCACAATCATTAACTTGTGCAATCCTCACGTCGTCCTTTTAGGCACATACTAGTATTATGAACCCCATCTTACAGAAGGAAACCGACACATTCACTTCAGTGTCTCAAGCAGGTTTCCCAAGGTCACAGAACTAAGAAGTGGTTTCCAGGACTTAAACCCATGCAGTCTGGGTTCATAGTCTTTCCGACCCCAAGGACAGACCATTATTAAAGACTCGAACTTCAAATAAAGAAAGCTATGTGAGTTGACATTTGCGTGGCTGACAGCATTTTTAAGAAATAAAAATCTCTGAAAAAATAAAGGAGGTTCTCAGTTCAGCTCACCAGTGCTGAACTCACAAGTTCAAGTTCATTTACATGGTCACCCTGGGGAAATCACAGCAGCAGCAAGCTGGAGAAATGCAAAGGAAGTTGAGCAAAACGCTGAAGTCATTGATAATGACTCTGAATTAAGAAGTCCTAGAAGCTCCACATAGGAACTGGGATGAGAACAACCCAAGAGCTTGTTGAATGAGGGTCAGGTAGAGAATTAAATGTCAGTAGAAGTAGCTGATGTCACATTTGTGAAAGTGACCACCTACACATCACGTTTTCATGAACTTAAATGTAGTCATTAAGAAACTTGAAACTGATGTTTTGCATAAATCAGTCAAATGCGAGGACATTCATGGTCTTTTAAAATTACTGGAGAGCAAGAAAGAATCCAAAGAGTGCAATGCGGATGCTTCCTTTTTTTTCTTTCCACCTGAAGTGCTTAGCCAACCCTTCAACCTACTTCAAATTAGTATTAATTTACATGCCAAAGAATAGGGAAATATTGATTCTTTCTCTATGGCAGCAGTAAACGGATTTTGTTTTAAAGTGAAGTGAAACAACACATTTAACAAAGAATCTTGAGAAATAATATTAGAATTCTATACAAAAATCTTCAGTTAATATTTATCAATCACATACAGTGTGCCTGCCACTTCAGTTAGCAACAGCACGACAAAGCATTCTGTCCTGCCCTGTGGAGTCCAGTACTAAAAAGAAATATTTTCAATGCCATGAACATAATGCTAGGAGAAGGAACAGATGAGCATGCAATCCAGTCCTCCTGGATGTATGGGTGTTCTCATGTCATAAGGTGGGGAATGATATCCCACGGAGAGGGAAAAGAATGCGCAAAAGTACGGAGGTATGACAAGCAAGGCTCATGTGGGGAACTGAAAACAGTTTACTAAGGCTAAAGAAACATATTATTAGAGCAACAAATTGAAATAAATTTAAATAAGGGGAATAACTTGAAAAAGAAGTTAAAATTGAAGCTGGAGCCGAACCTTGATGATCTCGGTAATTATAAGAAGAAACTGGAAGCATCTTCTGCAAGTAGTGGGAATTAATTAAAGGATTCTAAGTAGAGGCTAAAGCTAAAATACCATTTAGTCAGCAAGCTGGAGAATATGAAACTGGAGTCAGCAAGGCCAATACGATTATTCCACTCCAAGACAGAAATAATTTGAATATGAATTAAGATAGTGCTCCTTGATTCATGCTTTTCAAAATATTCACTAAATGTTCTTATCTGCCAGGCAAGGTTCTAGACCTGGGGACACAGCAATTGACAATAAGAAAAAAAAAAAAACTGTCATCACAGAACCTATAATACATGATAAATAATTAAACAAGCAAATATGTGAGATTTCAGGTGGATGTAAGTGCCATGAAGGAGAAGAATATGGGGTGGGGGTTAAGAAAGTAATGGAAATAAGAAAGAGAAGAGTTTGAGCAGAGAACTGAAATTAGTATAGGAGAAAGCCATAAAGGAACCTGTGAAAGGGGTCCCAGGCCAGAGAAGCTGCCAAAACAAAACAAAACAAAACAAAAAAGAAACAAACAAACAAAAGCCCCTATTCATTGGAAATTACTTAGTGTGTCTGAAAAACAGCTAGGAAGTGATGTGGCCAGAGTGAGGTGGACATGGGTGGTGAAGTCACAATGGTTGGGGTAGGAGAATGGGGGTACAGACCTGTAGGGACTTTTAGACCATAGTAAAACTTAGGTTTTCACTCTAAATGGGATGAACAGTCATTAGAGGGTTTAAGCAAATGAGTAAAATATAATACATATACAACCTACACCTAAAATATATAAAATCTGACTCAGGGGTGGGCAGCTTAGGACAGACTGTGAGGAGCAATGGTAGAAGACAGATAAATTAAGAAACTACTGCATTATTGCAGGACACTAAGCTGATTGCTGGGGAGATGTGAAAATGTTCAGATTCTCAGCTTATTTTATTATTATTTTATTTATTTTATTTTATTTTATTTTTTCAAGATGGAGAATCCTGTCTTTTATTTTTTTCATAACTAACATTTTATTTATTTTTTTTATAAATTTATTTTTATTGGTGTTCAATTTGCCAACATATAGAATAACACCCAGTGCTCATCCCATCAAGTGCCCCCCTTAGTGCCTGTCATCTAGTCACCCCCACCCCCACCCCCCACCCACCTCCGCTTCCACCACCCCTAGTTCGTGTCCCAGAGTTAGGAGTCTCTCATGTTCTGTCTCCCTCCTTGATATTTATTCAGCTTATTTTAAATGTAGGGCCAATCAGAGTTGTTACTGGATTGGATGTCAGAATGAGAAAAAGAGAGGAGTGTAGGTGGCGATGGTAATTTCAAGAGGAGGGACACCTCGGTGGCTTTGTGGTTGAGCAACTACCTTTGGCTCAGGTTGTGATCCTGGAATCTGGGATCGAATCCCGCATTGGGCTCCCTGCGAGGAGGCTGCTTCTCCCTCTGCTTCTGTCTCTGCCTCTCTCTCTCTCTCTGTCTGTGTCTCTCATGAATAAGTAAATAAATCTTTATTTTTTAAGGGAAATTTAGAGAGGATAATAAGTTTGGGAAATATACAGAATGAAGACTGTCAAGAATTACTGGGAGTGAATGGGGGCTACTTGGCTTTGAATCCTAGAATCAACTCGGCCAGTTGTAAGTGGTGGAGAAGAGGCAAGTCACTCAATTTCAGTGAGCCTCAGTTGCTTCAGAAAGTGGAAAGATCTGGATATCTCTGGGATGTAGTGAGGATCAGAGAAAATATATACAAACTGGATCACTAGATCTTTCCCACAATAGAAGCTCAACTAGATGATGCTGTTGGTCATGGCTTAGGGAAAAGTGTCTGGCATGATGCTCAGAGCTTTAGTTTGAGTTATTTGGACATGGTGGAGCCTAGAGAGAGATATATAGGTAAAGGGATTGTGTTCAATGACTGAAAAGACTGGGGGAGATACTGATTTCAATCTAGAACACAGGAGAGATGTGTGACAGGCAGCTCAAAAAATCTGCCTCAAAAAAAATTTCAGAAGAGAGATCTAGGCAGGAGAAAAAGAGATCTGGAAGTCATCACCATAGGGATAAGAGCAAAGATACTAGAAGTTCAATAGCTATGGCATGCTGGGGGAGCTTCATGGCATGGTCATCCCATGATCATGCCTAAGGGCCTAGTGTTAATGAGTGAAGTGGCATTTGAGCAAAATTGTAAAGAACCGAGATCAACATACATCATTTTTTTTTTTTTGCAATTTTGCTCATGCCACTCAACTGTAACTCAAATATCGTGTGTATGCATGTGTCTGTGCGCGTGCACACACGAGCGTTCATGTATGTGTGTGTGTGTGTGTGTAAATGCCAGGCAGTGGGAACAAGGGATGCAGAGGAAGTAGTGTATGAAACCACACAGAACAAAGGACAGAGATGCAGATCAGCACCACTGCTTCAGGAAACTGACTCCTTCTCTGACCACTTACAAAAGACAATTGTCACCAAAGGCTCTACTCATTGATCTCCGAAGAGAACCAAAATCCTTCACTGCTTGAACATTAGAAGCAGTAAGTGCCACAGGAGCTGACCTGGACCAGATCGAGGCCTTATCTCAACTGAACGCCCACAGATTGACTTCGAGTTTGGTTGGTTAACTTCCTGTATCCTTATGTTTTCTTGTTTGTGGTGTGTTTGGCTTGTCTTCTGTCCTGATTTGTGTGCTGTGTAAGAAGCCAATTTTATTTTATTTTATTTTTAAAGATTTATTCATTTACTTATTTATGAGAGAGAGAGAGAGAGCGAGGGAGGGAGGGAGGCAGAGACACAGGAGGAGGGAGAAGCAGGCTCCATGATGGGAGCCCAACGTGGGACTCGATCCTGGGACTCCAGGATCACACCCTGGGCCAAAGGCAGGTGCTAAACCACGGAGCCACCCAGGGATCCCCAAGAAGCCGATTTTAATCACATGGTAAATTGTCACCGGATCTGGAATCCTGAACCTGCTTTATAATTGTGATTTAACTTTGCTTTATGATTGGATACAGCAGACACTGGAAAGACACACCTCGTATTTGTGCCTTCATAGAGTGTTGGTGGCAGCCAACAAATCAGATAACTTGGATGAAATGGATATGTTCTTAGGAGCACACAAATAACCAAAACTGATTCAAAAAGAAATAGAAAAATTCCAGAGACAGTAACAAGTAAAGAGACTCTGTCAAGGAAAAAACTTCCCAAAAAGAAAAGCCTGAAACTAGAGAGTTTCACTGATAAATTCCACCATTTAAAGCTGAATTAACACTAATCCCCTCAAATTTTCCCAAAAAATAGAAGAGGAAACACTTCCTAATTTATTCTGTGAAGGCACCATTACCTCAATACCAAAGCCAGACAAAAATATTTTAAGGCCAATCTAGAAAGAAAATATTGAATAAATAAATAAATAAATAAATAAATAAATAAATAAATAAAAAATAAGTAAATATCAATATTCCTATTGAATAAAGATGTAAAAATCTTCAAAAAAAAACCAAAAACAAAAACAAAAACTCTTGTTCTAAAGTATATTAAAAGATTTGCAAGTCATGACCAAATGATACTTATCCAGACTGCAATGGTAATTTCACTGGTAATTTTTATAAAATCAAACAATGTAATATACTGCATTAATAAAACAAAAGATAAAAAAATCATCTCAGTTAATGAAGCAAAACCTTTGACAAAATCCAATGCCCTGTTTTGATAAAAATACTCAGAAAACTAGGATAGAAGGGAACTTCCTTAACATAACAAAGGATATTTATGAAAAACTCACACCTAACATCACATTGCATGGTGAAAAATAGAAAAGTAATGCAAAGAATGGACCTCAACTTCACACTATATACAAAAAACTAACTTAAAGTAGGTCAAAGACCTAAATGTAAGAGTTAAAACTATCAAACTTAGAAAAAAAACCATGAGAGTAAATCTTCATGAACTTAAAATTGGCAATTCTTAGATCTGACACCAAAAGTATGCTGAGAAAAAGAAAAGAAAAAAACAGATAAATTGGATGTCAACATTGAAAAGTTTTTTTTTAAGATGTTATTTTTTTTTAAATAATCTCTGCATCCAACATAGGTGCTCAAACTCACAACCCCCAAACCAAGAGTTTCATGTTCTACTGACTAAGCCAGCCAGGTGCCCTTAACATTGAAAAGTTTTGTGCATCAGAGGATATTATTTAGAAAGGGAAAAGACAACTTATAGAATGTAAGAAGATATTTGTATATCATATATCTGGTAAGAGCCTAGTATCTAGAATATACAAAGAACTCTTAACATTCAACCACTTACAATAGCAATAAAACAAAAGACAAATATAACAACAACAAAAGACAAACAACAAAATTTTTAAATGGGAAGAGATGTTGAACAGACATTTTTCCAGAGAAGATACAAATACCAACAAGCAAGTACATAGGAAGATGCTCAATATTATTAATACTTTGGGAACTTTTAAAGTTTTGATTTAATCAAAACTACAAGGAGGTATCATTTCACTCGCCCTAAGGTGACTGTAATTTTAAAAAGCAGAAAATTACATACATTGACAAAGATGTGAAAAAACTGGCAGTTGCAGGCACTCCTGGCCGGAATATAAAATGGTGTAGCTATTATGAAAAATAGTAAAGCAATTCCTTGAAAAGTCATCACCATATGACACAAGCAATTCTACTCCTCGGGATATACCTCAAAGAATTTAAAATAGGTACTTAAATAGTTGTATGCACCTGTTAGTCTCAAAGCAATTCACAATAGCCAAAAGGGAGAAACAACCCAAATGTTCATCGATAATGAATAAACAAATTGTGGCATATCCATACAACAGAATATCATTCAGCCAAAGAAGAATGATGTATTGACACATGCTACAATGTAGACAAACCTTGAAAACATTATGCTAAGTAAAAGGACCCAGTCACAAAGGTCACATATTGTAGGATTCATTTACATGAAATATCCAGAATAGGTAAATCTGTAGAAATGGAAGATTAGTATTGTCAGGATCTGTGTAGAGTAGGGAATGATTCCTTAATTGGCATGGGATTTTATTTGGGAATATTAATGTCTGGACATGAGATAAGGAGATGGTTGCCAATGAGTATGCCAATGCCAATGAGTACATACTCAATGCCAATGAGTACATTTCACTTTATTTTTCAAATATTTTATTTATTTATTTATTTATTTATTTATTTATTTATTTATTTGAGAGAGAAGGAGAGAGAGAGAAAAAGAGAGAGAGAATGCACAGGCATGTGAGCACAAACATGGGGAGGGGCAGAGGGAGAAGCAGACTACTCTATTCAGGAGCCCAATGTAGGACTCGATCCCAGGACCCTGGCATCATGACCCGAGCCGAAGGCAGATCCTTAACTGACTGAGCCACCAGGTGCCCCTGCATTGTTCACTTTACAATGATTGATGTTATGTGAATTTCATCTCAATTTAAAAAAAAATCATTACCTTGGGAGTGTGAAGAACACATATATTGGAGATGGACTGTAATAAAACACAGGGAGGGTGCAGGCTGCGCACTGCTAGTGGGAGTAGAAACTGAGAGGAAATAATGGAGTTGAATGTTATTTAGGAAGGAGAAATACTGGGGGGTGGGTGAGAAAGGCTGACTTCTATCCAGAATGAGTAAATTAAGAGCATAAAATTTTGGAACAAAGACAGCCAGTTCTCTACCGAGCAGGCTGCATTTCAGGGAGGTTTTGAAGGCATTAAATGTAAAGCTCTACTCAATGGACCAGTTTGAGCCACAGAAAAGGATCAGAGAGTTCTGAAAATGTGATAGAAATAAATGAGATAGAAGTAAATAGAAAAAAATTGGGCAGCCTGGGTAGCTCAGTGGTTTAGTGCCACCATCAGCCCAGGGCATGACCCTGGGGTGCCAGGATCAAGTCCCACTTCAGGCTCCCTGCATGGAGCCTGCTTCTCCCTCTGCCTGTGTCTCTGTGTCTCTGTCTCTCTCTCTGTCTCTTATAAATAATACATAAAATCTTAAAAAGGAAAGAAAAATCATACCTGTAACATTAGAGGTTTTTTTCAGTTTTTTTTTGTTTTAGTTTTTTGTTTTTTTGTTTTTTTTAATAACATTATGGTCCACTTGGGTTTAGGAAGTAGTCAACAAAAATATTTAGCATAAATGAAAGTTGAGTCAAATGTGATGGTAGGAAGGTGTCCATACAAAGTCCATATTATTTTCTATCTCCCGTCAGTTATTTGTGTAGCTGTACAATTAAGTGATCTAAACAGGTTCTGTCTATAATAAAAAAATGTTTCCAATAAAAGCACCAATGAATTAAACCAACAAATTATTAAGCTGGGACTCGCTCTACCTCCAGTTCAGGATAGAGCTCTACATGTGTACATTTCTTTCTCCACAAGTACTTCTTGCCTTAAAGAAGTTCACTGTTCATACAGGTATTTTTATCAGTAGGCTCACTGGGAGTACATTGTTGCCTTAACCTTACCACCAAAGTTTCATGGAAGGACAAGGAAAACATCTTGTGTACCTGAGTTTCCTTTCATGTGGATTGCTTACCCCATACCTTTTCTGTTGGGATATGCCAATGGAACTAAGTACTGAGTTTCCCTCTACATTCTATTTTTTTTAGTTACAAAAAAGGATTTATTAGACAAACACATCAATAGATGGAGTCTAAGGATTTGGTTGGAAAGCCACTGGGCCTTTCAAAGCAGAAGTCCAAAGTCACATACTTGGAGCATTACTCTGCTACAATTTGTAGAAACAAGAAAAGTGAGGAATGACAGCACTCCATGCTAGTCCACAGACAGATAAGCCTCCCACCTCCCTCCCTAGTCCATTTCTGTTCAACTGGCATCTTCTGTGACTCTGGTACCTGAGAGAGATGGAATGTTTCCCACATCTTAAAGAAATTCAGTTTCGGGTTACAGATCTTGCCTCTGTGCACCCGAACTGCCTGTTCATGACACATGGGTTGTTGCTTTTCAAGATCCAATGAGCAGTTATTGAGGGAGTGTTTCTCAATAGGTAAAGTGAATAAAACGTTCTCATCTATAGTAACTGCATTTTTAATCTCATCTGGTATCAACTGTCTTCTAGAAAGTTACAATGTGTTGTTTAGGGACACTCTTCTTTAACATAGAAGGAAAAGAGTAATTAGTACAGGATATGTAATTAAATGATACCCATTCTGAAATCTTGTAAGAGTCCTGTGAATAGGGACTCATCATTTAATTTATCAGAAGGAGGGGGGGGGTGGATCTTCTACCATTCCTGACTATACCAGAACTAGATTTTTAAAATTATAATATCATGATATGTTCATGACACCAAACTGGGTTTGCTTTATAAGAAACCTTTGATCATTAAATTTAATTGTTAATGGCACAGGCTGTCAATAAAGAGCAAGCAGTATGATGTCTGTGTAGTTGTCAGTGGGCCTCAAATAACAAAGGTGAGAATGCGACAGACATGACCTGGTTTGGCACATTGGGGTTTCTGAGATGTGAGCTCCAAACATAATACATAGAAAACTGGGATCCCTGGGTGGCGCAGTGGTTTAGCGCCTGCCTTTGGCCCAGGGCGCGATCCTGGAGACCCGGGATTGAATCCCACGTCGGGCTCCCGGTGCATGGAGCCTGCTTCTCCCTCTGCCTATGTCTCTGCCTCTCTCTCTCTCTCTCTCTCTGTGACTACCATAAATAAATAAAAAAATAAAAAAAAAAACAAAAAACAAAAGAAAACTAAGGGCAGTATTCCAAACAGATCTGGCATGAGAATTTTATAAAACAGCTAGTTTTTTCAGGGACATAATAAAAGGAGCGGTTTCAACGAAGGGCCATGCATTACGTTCCCATTGTTGGATCCATGATGGAAATGTTTTTGCTTCCAAGGCCCTCCTGCAGCCCGAGAACTACTTCTTTCACATCCTTGACAATCTTTTGTATGTCATGCCATCCTAGAGTCTGTTTGGAACAAGGATTGCTCTAGATGAAGCTCTAAAAATGTTGAGTTTGTGCCTTTAAGAAACAGTCCGATTCATGACTTTCGTGTGTAGCAGGAGAGCTGTGCTCTCTCAGCGCGGTTCACTATTTGAGAGCCTAGGCAACGCCAGGACAGATGTATGAAAAGTATCAAATACTGCAAATCAAATACTGCAAAGCAAAACAGGCAGCCCGAGGCATA
Source organism: Canis lupus baileyi (assembly GCF_048164855.1). Taxonomy (NCBI): domain Eukaryota; kingdom Metazoa; phylum Chordata; class Mammalia; order Carnivora; family Canidae; genus Canis; species Canis lupus. The sequence continues at coordinate 23,245,998 of NC_132857.1, read as the reverse complement.
GACTTCAAGATTTTGGTTGAACCAGTAGTCCGTTCATTAACATTTTTAAGCAACTGAGGCCATGGCCTGGTTGGTCAAAGCTGCTCTCAAAATCTGCGGGACAGTGGAACCGCATGTGCGAGCAGGTAAGTCTAGCCAGGAACTTCTTAACATTTCCTAGCAGAAACTTGGGGTCTTCTCAGAAAGAAAAGTGAAATACCTATTCTCTCAGGAACAGCCTGTGGGGAATCTGTTTGGATCAAGAATTGCGCTCAAGTCCCAATCTTAAATGAAGACCTAAAAATGTGCAGTTTTGTGCATTTAAAAATAGTCCATTTCACAGCGGCAGTGTGTGCTCGCGGACCCAGCTCGTTCAGTATCTGGGAGGAATCGCTGGGTTTGGGCCAAACGTCAGTATGGAAAGGGAAACAATCCGCTTCGGAAGGGGGGAGGCTACTTAGCCTCCAAGTGAGCTGAAATGTTGGAAGAAGATTCCATCCTAGTGTGAGCGACCGACGGGCGGGCAGGAGGAGGCCTTGGCTCCCCGGAATCTCCCTCCCCGCAGCAGCCGCAGCAGCCCTGCCCGGACACCCAGACCCCTGAGCTGAACGGAGCCTGAGCGCAGGAGAAGGGCCAGGTGCAGGAGCGGGAGGCGCAGGGGACAGCCGGATGCCGGGCCCTCCCTGACCCGCTCTGTGGCCCGCGGGGACTGGGGGGAGTCAGGGGGGAAAGGCCGGAGTGGGCAGGCGGCCGTGCCCCCTGCTGGCGCCCCGCGACAGCGGGAGGGAAGGGGCGCGCAGAAGGCCGCTGGCCCAGGCGGGGTCCCTGCGCGTGGGCGCCCCTCTGTGGACCCGGGAGCCCGACCACGCCAGTCCCTCGGGAGTTCGAGCCGGTGGACCCCGAAGGCGCCGGTTCGTCGGGCAGAAAGGGGTCAGGTCGGAGGGCCCGAGGAAGGATGCAGAGGGCCCCCAGCGCTGCGGCCTCGGCGGGAAGGAGGACGTGGGCCTCCGAGGAGGAGCGGAAAGTCTGCGAGGGCCACGCAGCCAGCCGGGCGCTCCCGGGCTGCCCCGCCCCGGCCGCCCTCCCGCCGCCGCCCGCCGCCCCGGGCTGGGGCGCGCCGCTCCCCCCTGCGCCGCCCGGGGGCCGGGCTTCTGCTTCTTCCACTGGGTCCTCCGCCTCGGGAAGCAGGTCGGGCCTGCGTCTCGGTGAGGCTGGGCGACAGCGCGAGGCTCGGGCGCTCGCAGCCCACAGGTAGCGCGGGGCGAGCTCGTTCTCCGGGGCCCCCAGCTGCTCGCAGGTGAAGGCGGGCGCGGCCTGGCTTGGCGCAGCGGGGCTCGGCGCGGGCCGCGGGGAGCCGGGCAGCCCGGGGAGCTCTCGGGCCGCTCCGCCGCCGCCAGCGCCGCCGCCCGGGACTCGGGGAGCGCGCCGGGTCCGCCTGCAGGCGCTCAGCCCGCTCGTGCGGCCGTCGCGCGCCCGCGTCCTCGGCTTCCCGGTCCTCGTCCTCCGCCTCCTCGGCCTCCGAGCCTCGGAGGGGGCCGCCGGAGTCCCCTGGGCTGGCGTCCGTCCCCGCTTCGGCCTCTGCCAAACTTCTCTTGGCTTCCCGGGAGCAGGGCGCCCGGCGGGAGCGCAGCGCGGAGGAATCCCTGCGGTCCGGGATGTCCAGGACGGGGAGGCGGACTCTGGCGGGGGGAGCCGCCTTGGCCCCGCCGGCCTGCCCCTGCCCCTGCCCCTGCCCCTGCCGGGCCAGCATGCCCGCCGCCCGCCCGAGGCCCACGGCGCCGGCTCGGGGCCTCGCTCCACAGTTAGTTTTATTGTTTTAATTCCTGAGCGCTAGAGAGAGAGGGAGGGACACAGGCAGAGGGAGAAGCAGGCTCCATGCAGGGAGCCCGACGCGGGGCGCCATCCGGGGTCCCCGGGATCACACCCCAGCTGCAGGCGGCGCTAAACCGCTGCGCCACCGGGGCTGCCCCCCCCTCCACGTTTTAAGGAGAATCTCTACTGTGCAATTTCACACACTACAACTTGAATGTTTCTTCTTCTGCTGACTACATTAATACTCTTTTTGCTATTTTTGTGCTAGACATAAGTATCCAAATGTTTTCCCTAAAGCCGTGTCAATCTTCTGTCCACTGTCCTCTTACACAGAATTGTGACACTGTTCATCGAGAAACCAATTCTTTCCTTAATTAACACTCAGACTGATTTTACTGACAGTGGTTGTATTTTTTCCTTTCATAAATAGTGTAAACTATGTTGATAACTTCATTTCAATTCAAATGTCACAAGCAGAAAATCTAAACAATTAGCAATATTTTTTAAACAAAGGCGTTTGTTTATGTTTTAGAAATTCATGGTTAGGCTATAAGAAAATAAATAATAGCTCTGATCAGTTACATCTCTGGTTTAGCTGTCAGTAACCTGTCAAAGATTTGGGTGGACACATGAAAGCTGCCTTGAGTCGTCACGCACTTACACCTTGTGAGAACATCACAATTACATTAAAGAAGGTTGCAAGCATGCCCTAAAAAAATTCCGTTTATTTCTGCAGTAAACTAGGATGAACAGAATTACTACAAAGTGGTTACATGGATTACACAATCAAAAGATATAAGCAGCACAAGGCATTAATAGAATGACCAGCACTGCAACACACACACACAATCACATACATACACATAGTTGCACAGACCCAGACACGCCCGCTACACACACACATCTGTTACTGGAAGGCACTGGGGAAAGAAAAGAGAAACCCAACTCCCACGACACTGAAAAGGTTTCTCTCCGGTATGCGTCCTCTTGTGCTCAGCCAGGCCTCGCTTCTGGCTGAAGGCTTTGCTGTACTTGGAGCACTTGCATGGCTCCTGCAGTCAACGAAAAGAGATCGCCATGAATCTGGGTGAACTGAGAGCCCTCCTCACTAAGGTATACGCGTGGGGATATTTTACCGAGCTTCTGTAGGGTGCCGCAGCCAATCCAGAGCAGTGCCATGAGTTATTTTCTTTTAATTTTTCAGGAGAAACAGCAACACTCAGTGTCCGCCTGACAAACTGAACCACTTGCTCGTGGTAGTTCATAGTTCCAGCATGTACTGTAGTTCTTATTTTTTATTTTATTTTTATTTGTTGATTTGAGAGAGACCGAGACAGAGAGAGAGAGCAAGAGAGTGGGAGAGTACAAGCAGGAGGGAAAGCAGAGGGAGAGGGAAAAGCAGGCTACCCGCAGAGCAGGGAGCCTGATTTGGGGCTCCATCTCAAAACCCTGGGATAGTGACTGAGCCAAAGGCAGACACCTAACCTGTTGGGCACCTAACCAGGCACCCTTGCAGTTCTTTTAACTAAGTCATACCTTTGCAAAGCTAGGTTATGAATGTCTGACATGATCTAACTACTAAAAGAACTGAACTCTAGGTCTTCTTTTGGTCTTGGTGGGCCACAAAAATTTACTGACACTAAAGAAGGGCATCATGGACCAAGAGAGTTTGGGAACCCTGATCTAGATGGTGCAAACTGCTTACTATCTCAGAGAATGAAAACTTGAGGAAAAAATTTCTATCAGATATTGGGGAGAAGTATAAAAAGCAATACAGCTCAGCTGTGGTTTAAGTATTTTCATCTCTATTGCCCAATCTTTCTTTCTTATGTAGAATGTTCTTTTCTAAAATCTAAACAACTTTCCTAAATGAAGAATATTTACAAATTGTCACAGACTCTTAAGGAAAAAGAAAAAATTCCTACAGGAAGAAAAAACGGTCCACATTCCCTAGCCACCTTTGGTACTAGGTACTTACATTACCATCCTTTTTACTTGGAAAGAATTGCAAAATAAATTAAAATTGTTCCATTAACACACCTCCTCAAAACAAACAAACAAACAAACAAACAAACCCAACTGGCCATCACTAAACAGTGCATAAATAAAAAAGATTTGAGGAAAAATAAACTATTTGTTTAAAGTAAACTTGCAGTGAAATTTTGTCCAGATACATCTTCAAAAATATTATAGTTTTTTTAGATTGAGATAGTGTGTATTTAATTTCCTGTTATGTAAATTCCATGCATATTTTCTCCTTAGTATTTAAGAGTATTACAAAAGTTTCCAGATCTACAAAACCAAACTGACATGTGTGTGCCTACCAACTAGCTCTTAAGGAATCAAACATGCCCAGTACAGGTGTGACTCTCAACGCACCCCCACCCCCGCTCCCTAACTGCAGTACCTCAGCACCTTGTCTGTACACTTCCCCAGAGGTGACTACTAGTGCTGGGTATGGAGCTTATCATTCCCTGGCTTTTCTCTATATTTTGACTGCCCATGGATGGAAGGATCTCTAAGGAAGACATAGTATTATATTGCCCTTTACACTTATGTAAATAGTATCATACTGTATGTAAACTTTGTGAGTTCTTTTGAAATTGATGTATTTTTGCTCAGCATTATCTTTATGAGCTTCTAGTCCTCAATTTCATTTTGTGAACACATGTAGTTCACACTCATTCATTGTTAATACCATATCATATTACATTCAGTGGCTAGACCCCAATTTGCTTATATATAGTATCTAGTGATGGGTAGTTCATGTTTTTCCAATTTTTCACTCTTACAAATAACGTTGTTTTGGCTTTTTTGTACACTGTATACTTGAATGCAGGTAAGTGTAATTTCCATGGTATGTGTATCTAGAAGTGGGATTGCAACTTCCACTCTTCTAGGAATGGCCAAACTCTACAAAGTAGATAAGCCCTTTTACACTCCAACATCCAGTACGTTCTTAAAATTCTATCACTGTATTTTACCAGTTTTGAGACTTAGGAGGGACATGATAAGTGTACATAAGTTTAAAAATATTATGTTCCTAGAAAATAGGACCTCTTATCAATTCGAAGGGATCTTTATCTGTAAGAATTTTTTTTAATTTTGAAATTAATTAAGTCCTCATATAGCTATAAAAGCTTTTTAAAATCTGTCAGGGGTGGGGAAATAAAGGAGATGTTGATCAAAGGGCAGAAGACAAGCATCCTCTGGAGAGCTAATGCACAGCATTGTGATTTCTAGCGAACAACACTGTAGTATTATTTCACAGGTGCTACGAGACTAGATCTTAAATGTTCTCAACATACACGTGCACACACACACAGTCATAAAGGTAATTATATAACATGATGGAGATTTAGATAACACTATGGTGGTAATCATATTGCAATATATAAATGTATCAAATAAATACCTTGCACTTTAAATGTATATAATGTTATATGCCAATTATACCTTAGTTTAAAAGAAGGAAGAAAAAAATAAATAAAATAAGCATTTGCCTGGTATATTCATCTTTGTACTTTTAAACAGTCTATTTTTAGGTATGAGGAGTATCCCCATAAAAAGTACCCCAACTGGATTTTCTTAACCTTCCCTTATATCACCTCTTTAAAAGACAAGTTCTGCTTCTTGATATTCATTGCTATTTATTATAGTTTAATGACCATTATGATATACTAGTATATTTATCTATTAACATTTGTTGTTATTAATTATATATTTAATATATACACTTAAAAACATGTGAATATATTTCATCATTTTATTTTGGGCATTGCTTTTTATCTTGCTTCTCATTCCCCCCCCCCCTATATTTTCTTACATGTTTTGGATTAATGATTTTCCCCTTGTATCATCATAGAAGTTATGAATACTATTTCTATCCCCTTAGTGGTTATCAACAGTTCTATCACGTACACTGAACACAATCGAAAGTTTATCTGTATGTTTTCCCTCCTACTGAATAACGAGTCCTGCAGAATGCTCCTGTCTCACATGTTATGTGTAAGTCTTTTATTTGTGTCTTGACTTTTAAAGCCTGATATGGAATCATTATTATTTAACACATCAGTGTGGTTTAGTTTTATACATTCTTAATGATTACTTGACTTTTCATGCTCTCTGACATTCAGAGGACCTGATGATGGTAAATTCTTCTTTTATACTTGATTGAAAAGGACTTTATTTCTCATTTGTTATTAAGTGAAAGTGTACAAATCCAATCAGATGTATAACAGACTATTTTTCACATCTCTTAGCCATTTCCATCTCTCTGTATTGCACCATTTGCAAGTTCTTTAGAATCAGCTATCAATTATCTTCAGTAGGAACCTGTTAATAGGATCATTTCAGTTTTTAATTTCCATTAATATTTTAAGCTTTTGTAAGTTTTTATTTGTTTTTTTTTCAATTCTGCTTAATTTTTGATAAAATCTTATTTTTTACTCATGTTGCTTAGGTCTATTTTAAAAATACTCTAAATATTTATATAATTTACCTTATCTGATAAATCATTATCTTAAGTTTTTTTGAAATCTAATGCTGCTATTTGTGGTTTCTCCTGTCTCCTGCTCATGGCTCTTGTTTTTGGAGTTATGGGCTCATGTTTGGTGGTCTTTATCTGTTAAAATACGGTGACCCTTAGGTTGAGGGTATGTCCCTCCAGACAGCATTTGTGTTTGCTTCTGCCAGGCATTCTGGGATGCTATCAATCAAAGGCCATTTTAAGTTTATTTCTTGCTTTAGGGTTTTCTGGTCAGGGAAGTATTTTAGGTCTGAACTCTAAACACACTTGAGGGAAAGACTGTGGTTACAAACTCCAAGGAGAACTCTTTCTCTCTAGCCAGCAATTACTCTGAGACAGTCCAATGTCCTAAGCATCTTTGTCTGCCAAAGGTAGTTTATTTCCAGTCCCTGATTTAATTTTGAGCATCACTTTTCTAGGGCCCCAGCACTGTGGTGGGATGTGGTTCCATCTTGTCCTATAACCTAAATCCAGAGCTTGCCTCCCTTTCCATCACCACTGAAAACCAAATCTTGAATTTACGGATACTGGCAAACACCCTGAAGGTGTTCTCATTCTCAACTTAACCTTAGCACTCTGGCCTTCGGCTTCAGTTTGCTTTGTTGGATTCTGGGGATTATTGTTACTTTTTTCCCCATAAGTTCAGATATTTGCTATTTGCTTTATTATCTCCAGCATGGGTAGGTGTTTTGTATAGGACCTCTGTATTTTAAATGACTGTTCAAAGTAACAGAAAAACACTGCATTTTCTTGGCAGTCCAAAAAATAGGATGTTTACTGCTTTTTTCATCTAGTCTAAATCAACAAAATCTCTTTTCACATATCACATGACCTTCGGTGCCTATTATTTCTTCAAATATTGCCCAGTTAAAACAAACAAACAAACAAACAAACAAACAAACAAACAAACTTGAAAATGTAGTTGTAGGTATTTAAATCAGAAATTTCTTGGAGTTGCTGGGACTTTTATTATATCCAAATGTTTTACTTAAACTTGTATTTTAAAAACATATAAGGATATATCAATATGATGTATATGAAAAGGAAAAAGGGAAGGTTTTCTCCCTACAATCTATCTATAAAACAAGATCTTGCGAAGAAGTAAATCACCATGGCAGCTGCAGTGACAGCTAAGTGTCTGGCAGAGAACAACCGAAGACAAGACCAAGTATCTGGATGACTTCCTAAGAGAATGATAGAAGTTTCCAGGAACAAAAGGCAATGAGAAACACGGTCTGTGCATCACTGATTAAGAACACCCCTCTAATTCCTAAATTTTGTCTTAGCAGGTACTGTCTAGGTAGGCATCCTACAGTGCCCCATGGATACTAAGAAAGGTTCTGAGCCAGTGTATGGAGATTATGGCAAAAGCATAAGGGTTTTATAGTTATCACAAGTTTTCAAAAACCCAAATGTGTATTATTCACTGGCTTGGATGGAATAAATAATGTTTTACACACACATTCACACACTCATAGATTGATATTTTTCAAATGTTTATAAATACTACTGGTGATTATTTCAATACACTATTTACAAATGTCACTGAAATTTTATTACCTTCACTTATTTATTTTCTCCTATAAAAGACATTAAAAATACAACTATCATGTGTTTCTGTGTGTGTGTTGGCAGGAAAGATGGGGTTGAAATTTATGTTAGAAAGGTTCCTACAATTCAAAAAGTTTGAGAATTATAGTTGTAAAAGGGACTCATTGAATGAAGTAGTTCTCTGCCTGGACTCCTTCCTTTGTATCAAGAACCATTTGAAGCTGAGGATTCCTTGGGGTTTTGTTCTAAGATTATCAGCTCATACAGGGCTCTACAATCACACTTCTATGTCAGTCTAGAAAGAAAGGTCCTCTGAGTCCTTTAGGCTATAGCAAAGTATAGTAAGAAGCCATGTTTGCCTTTCATGTCTGTCCATCTCTTTTATCCCTAAATCTTAAACAATATACAATTTTCTTGAAGATATTGCAAGGAAGGATATAATTTCTGACATATTTGGTCACAATGCCATATAGCACTCCTTGGAAAGAACTTTAATGTGCACCCTTGCAAAGATTTCAGGTTTTTTTTAATAGTGAAAGGTAATAAAGGGGAAAGGAGAAAAAATGAGTGGGAAATATCAGAAAGGGAGACAGAACATGAGAGACTCCTAACTCTGGGAAAAGAACTAGGGGTGGTGGGAGGGGAGGTGCCTGGGGGCTGGGGGTGACTGGGTGATGGGCACTGAGGTGGGGACTTGACGGGATGAGCACTGGGTGTTATTCTATATATTGGCAAATTGAACACCAATAAAAAATAAATTTATTTAAAAAATGTTTCAGGTTTTTTTGAAAGATTATATTTATTTATTTAGAGAAAGAGCACACATGTGTGAGTGAGTGGGGGAGGGAAAGAGGGAGAGGGAGAGAGAATCCCAAGCAGATTCTTCACTGAGCGTGGAACCCTGAGATCACTACCTGAGCTGAAATCAAGAGTCGGATGGCTGACTGAGCCATCCAGGCACCCCTGAAAAGACTCCAATTTATAGTGAATGGTACCAAAGCACATGTTAGAGAATTCCTGCTCCAGTAAACAGTTTTTATACTGGAGGCAAAGCCAGAAGGTCACAGGTCACTCATCTCAAATTTAAGAAAACCAAATGAATTGAAATAGGAAGGGAAAAGTACATTTTATTTTTCAGAAAATAAACACAAAACAAAATCGCATCCTTCTTTACTAATTTCTTTCCAATTACTCCTAGGACGCCATGGTGGAAAGAAATTCCACCTCTCACATGGTGAGCATAGTTGGTCCCAGAGAATAAGCTGAGTGGTACAAAGACACCTACACCTGTTCCTCCTCTCCTTATCTCTAAAAATCATGAAACAAAACAAACAAACAAACAAAAAAACTATGCTGCCTCTAGAGCATTCCTAAGTATTCTCAGCCCTAAAGTCCCAGTCCAGAAGAACCCATGCTTGTGTGCAAGGAAGGAAGAGAACTTCAATTTCTAATCTTTGCTGCCCACCCTTATCATAAGGTTCACTGAGGATGACAGCAGTTAGACAACTGTACAGGAGTTGATACAACAAGGGGCCACATGCCACAGAAAGCTAAGGAAGTCTGAGTTCTTACTGGCAGGTTAGGCAGCAGAGGTAAGGCTGGGTTATCTGCTACCTTCCCAAGTATACAGTGGAAAATAATTTGCAGGATGGTGTGGCTGAAGTGTTTAAGCAAGTTTGGACATTGTTGGACTTCCAAAGGTCCCATCACTCCTTCCCCACGAAGAACTCATACAGTATCATCATTATAACATTAATCCTCCACTACTTCTCTTCCTTTTTATCTTTTACTCCATTACAAAATCTTTAATATGGGCACAAAATCTGATGCAATAAAATATCATGGAAATTGTAACACCGTTTCAGAGTGGAATATGTAGTATAAATTACACATTTTAACTCATTAGCTGGATTTAACCAGAGAAAATGATTAGGTCCTTGATTAATTCTGTTTGTGAATGATTACACAGTTTAACTGTCAAATACCTTGTCCTTTGTCATCATAACTGGGGAATTATTCCTAAATGGAGGCAATCTATTTGTCAGTTAAACTGTAATCTGTCAAAAAGTAGAATTAATCAGTAGTCTAATCAGCTCCCTTTAATCAAAAAGCATTTGGCAGAATTCATTCAGAAGGTAGGATTTATAGAGCTCTATACCCTGTACCTTGTTATATAGCTACTAAAAAGTCCTATTTTTGTGTTGTTAATGCCCATCTGAATTTTTTTCTTTTTTTTCATCTGAATTTTTAAAAAGCTTCAAATGTTATATTTTTTCCAACATCAACTGAATTAATAAATCTCAAAATCATTTTAGAAACAAAGTTATATTTTTACTAAATCCTGGAGGGATCTTAATGTTGAAGTTATTTAAAATAGACATTTTTTGGAGCTTTCTTCCTACTTTAGCTAAAGGATTGCTTGCCAGGATAGAAAGAAGCATGACCTCCATTATACAGATTACCAAAACCAAGTATGGATCATGGGTAGATATCTGCATGCCACAAGTAGATATTCTGAATATTACTTCCGGTTATTTTTATGTTAGGCCCAATTAAGTAAAAACAGAAAATATAACAAATGAGATTTTCTTCTTGTAGTCAGAAGTCAAGGTACATAGTATAAGGAAGTCATAGAATGCTGGCGTTTGTGACAGTGGTAGCCTGACCCCAATAAAATTGAGAAATAAGAATTAGTAAGCAATTAAAACAAGCTGGCTAGTGAGTATGGGGAGGACTAGCAGAACCTGTGGTATTTTGAACATGTATAAACACAGTTGGCTTATGATAGGGCTCAATCTATAAGCCAAACACTGGCTTTCTGGTTTTTATATAGTATATGGCTATACTTGATGGACAAACTTTTCCTTTATTTGTCTTGCTCAAAGCTATAGCAAGGCCAGAGTGTCCATGCTGTTAATGTAATAACTTACATGTGAGCATCTTGAACATCAAGTACAATTTGAGAGAAGAAACTCACTGAAGAGGAATCAGATATGGAAAGAAGTCTCTTTGTCACTCTTTCTCACACACACATGTATGTTAGGATATAAAGTTATCGGTGCTTGTAAATTAATTTCACTTGATTCTAGACTAAAAATTTCTAGTATTAATATTTCCCCACTAGAGTTCGGAAAAATGATGACTTTTGCCAGATGATCGTTCCCTACTTCTAAATTTAAAAGAAAATCTTAAAAACCTCATGAAGCAGGGATTTGGTGTGAATTTCTTAAAAATGAAATTTCTAAATAGAAATTTTATAACTTTCTAGTTCCCCATTTTCTCAGCAGCTGTAGCAACAGTTAACTTTCTCCTGTTAGGCACATGGCAAACTCTGGCAGAGGGGAAACAGAAAACTTGTGACTAAATACAAAACCATCATATTTTTGTATCATTTGGGGCAAAGTCATTTAGCTGTCCTACTCTTCCATCTGCAAAATGTCTCACTCATTTCCAAGGTAGAATTAGAGACTCTCATATAAGGGAAGGTCATGTTCAAACAGCCTTAGACTCTTGCCAGCCTGCACTCTGGTAAGACCCATTTGCCAAACCTTCTTTAGGCAAGGCACAGACAGCCTAAGCCCTCCACTGTGGTCTAGAGCAGGGTTTCTCAACCCCAGTACTACTGAAATCTAGGGCCAGATAATGCTTTGTTTTGGGGAGCTGTCCTGTGTACCCACTAGATGTCAGTAGCACATATGTCTCCCCTCCAAGTCTATTTCCACTGCATCCTGCGGTGGCCCTGACACTGACCTGAGGTCAGCCTTGACACATGCTCTTCAGGGTGGCAGAAACTGCGAAGTCCATGCTGATATTTCCAGATTTTTCCATTTTACTAGAAGCCAGCTAATTCTCTTCATAAGACTGGTTTTGTAACCAAAAGATGACTACCCAATTCCATAAAGTAACCAATTTGCAATCGAGTCACAGGTGAAATTTAGAGGGGGCTTTTCGAGTGTGGCCACACAGGCTGCTATTACACACAGCTGAGGGGACAGATCTATGGCCCACAGCACAGCATGCCATATATCTATGCCATATATCAACTCTTAATGGCCCCGTTTCTGAAAGCTCATGTGCCACCAGCTGCACACAATCAAAATGCACTGAGTTTCCCTCTAACGAGCAGCCTTGCCTAGAAAACTTCTTTTACAGATGTTTATAGCTTTTGTGACTTTTTATTCACCATCTTATTTTTTATAGCTGGCGTGATCTTTGAACATATGACAAAACAAACCCATGGTCTAGTAAACAATGCACCTAAAATAGATGTCTTTGGGAAGCCTACAGAAAGCTAGGAGAATATTTAGAGCAGGTTTCTACATAACACATCCATAATGGGTTTTGCATTGTAGCTAAGGGAAAACACACTTTCTATAAACTAGGAGAATGATTGCACAATTCACATATAGAAAACTAAAAATAAGCACAGTAAATAGAATATAATTCTTATATGAAAGTGTTGTATACAAACTTTAAATAGAAACAAGAAGGCACTTGGCCCCCTTTTAATCCACTCCTGAGGCTTAAAGAATACTGCATATGAGTTAAATGGCTAGAACAAAGCCCAAACACTTGCAGAGAGATGATAGAAGAGCTAGTCTGGCATAAAGCAAGCAAATAATTGTCCAAACTAGCTCGCAAACCTCGTTTCCCTGGGGCTACCCTGGTGACTCAGACTGGTCATCTGAAATAATGAGGCAAACTGACATAACTACATTTCTCTCTGCTTCTCTCCCAGTCTCCAGCCTATGGACTACAGCACTGCCTGCATATCTGAATCACCCAGGGATCTTTTTAAAAAACACTGATGCCTTGGCTCCATTCCTAGAGAGCCTGATTTAGCTGGTCTGAGTGTGGCCAGGCACAGACCCTTTTTAAAGCTCCCGAGGTGCTTCTAATGTGCAACCAGAAGTGAAAACTTCTAATCTGATCCCCCATCCTCTCAAGTAATAACTCTACTACTACTAATAAATACAACACAGCAACGATAACTTCTATTTCTCCTCCCCTTCCTCTGATGCTCTTCTATCAAGGCACTATTGTGTATGTTAATAGGATGCCTACTTCATGTTGGCCAATAAGGTGCTAGGAACTGTTAAGGATTTTTTTTACATTTAATTGTTAAATAATACTGTGAATTTAGCACAGTTATTCTCACTTGCAGATGATGCAGTATTAGTTTTAAAATATGACCAAGGTTACACTGTAGGGTAGTGAAGGCCAAACTCAAAACATGGCATGCTTCCTTCAAGGCCAGTGGCTGTGGTGACTGCCTTGTGTGCAGCTTCCTACGCATCAAACTCTTTCCTTAAAGAGGAGGCTACGTACCCCAGCTGAGAGAGAGAATCTTGATGAGGCTAAGCTGCTTGCACAGTGGGAATCACCTGGGAATGCGTTGAAAAATCTTGATGCCTGTAACCCACCCCCCAGAGTGTGATTTCATTGCTTTGGGGGTGTGGCCTGACCTTTGGTGCCTTTGAAGGACCAGAGGCGATCCTAATATGGACACACGTTTGGGAACCGTCGGGCTACATCAATGATGGCAGTTCCATTTCCTTTTCAGTTATGAGTTTAGATTGCAGCATGTCCCATGGCTGTGGTCATGGTGCAGAGAAGTCTATGGGGATTCTGGGAAAGACTTCTCCTGCCTGCTGAGGCTGACCAGGTATGGGCTTGATGCCTAGGCTACTGCAGCCACGTGGTAGCATGTGAGGGGCTGGCTGAAGACAGCAGGAAAGATGAGAGGAATCCGAGCCACTGAAGATCTTGTAGCACCAACCACGAGATGGCCCTACTTCTGAATTCTTGTTGTGTGACTTATAATCTTTATCATTTAAGACCCTTTCAATGGGGCTTTTGGTTACTTAGGCATGAAAGTATTCTGTCCCTATCTTCCCAAACATCATACCATATTCCAACAGCCCTATGCTAATAACAGAGAAACCGCTTGCTCAGATTGAAGCACAATGCTACAACAATGATCAGAAACTCAAAGTCAGTGGCTAGCTATCAAAAAATGACAATGTAAAACCTGGTCTAAGAGCCTCAGCTCTAAAAATAGGGGAGAGTGTTCTTTTGGACATCAGCGTTTTTCTTATACACATGAAGAAAGTTATAAAGGAGCTGAAAATATATTTGCTGATAAGAATTCTGAGAACAACGTGAGATTTGTGCATTGTAAAGAATGTTCTTTGGAATCCTTGAAGAAAATGAATGCTGGTTAAGTGAAAGTGTTACTATTTAAATTATTTAAAGGGAGACGATTTATTTCCCTGCATAATGACTAATTATTTAGATATTTTTTCTCAAAATATCTAAGAATCAAAAGAAGACTAATCATATGAACAGGAAAGTTTTATAAGGAGAAAGTCATTCTCACCAATTTTCAAAATTATAAATCAAACTCTGAAATACGAAAGTAAATTAGAACAAAAATATGAGGAAATATAAGGGAAAGAAGTAGAAGTGAATAGAAGGAAAACAAATATCAAAATATAAAGGATATATAGAAAGATAAATGTATGTATGTACCTAATATTTATACCTACATGTTTTGATAAATATATACATATATATAGTGTCCAAAAATTCTGAGTTTCTAATAATAATCAGAAGTGAAGCTAATCATAAAAGCAGTTAGAGCTATGAGAGCATAGGGTGCTAATGTGACTGCCTTATTCTTTTGTTACATATTGTCTTCGGCATTTTTGTTTGTCGTATCCTAAAAATTTGCTAATGAAAATCATGGACTTTCTTCAGAGAGTTAGAACAAATTATTTTAAGATTTGTGTGGAATCAGAAAAGACCCCGAATAGCCAGGGGAATTTTAAAAAAGAAAACCATATCTGGGGGCATCACAATGCCAGATTTCAGGTTGTACTACAAAGCTGTGGTCATCAAGACAGTGTGGTACTGGCACAAAAACAGACACATAGATCAGTGGAACAGAATAGAGAATCCAGAAGTGGACCCTGAACTTTATGGGCAACTAATATTCGATAAAGGAGGAAAGACTATCCATTGGAAGAAAGACAGTCTCTTCAATAAATGGTGCTGGGAAAATTGGACATCCACATGCAGAAGAATGAAACTAGACCACTCTCTTTCACCATACACAAAGATAAACTCAAAATGGATGAAAGATCTAAATGTGAGACAAGATTCCATCAAAATCCTAGAGAAGAACACAGGCAACACCCTTTTTGAACTCGGCCATAGTAACTTCTTGCAAGATACATCCACGAAGGCAAAAGAAACAAAAGCAAAAATGAACTATTGGGACTTCATCAAGATAAGAAGCTTTTGCACAGCAAAGGATACAGTCAACAAAACTCAAAGACAACCTACAGAATGGGAGAAGATATTTGCAAATGACATATCAGATAAAGGGCTAGTTTCCAAGATCTATAAAGAACTGATCAAACTCAACACCAAAGAAACAAACAATCCAATCATGAAATGGGCAAAAGACATGAACAGAAATCTCACAGAGGAAGACATAGACATGGCCAACATGCATATGAGAAAATGCTCTGCATCACTTGCCATCAGGGAAATACAAATCAAAACCACAATGAGATACCACCTCACACCAGTGAGAATGGGGAAAATAAACAAGACAGGAAACAACCGATGTTGGAGAGGATGCGGAGAAAAGGGAACCCTCTTACACTGTTGGTGGGAATGTGAACTGGTGCAGCCACTCTGGAAAACTGTGTGGAGGTTCCTCAAACAGTTAAAAATATACCTGCCATACGACCCAGCAATTGCACTGTTGGGGATTTACCCCAAAGATACAAATGCAATGAAACGCCGGGACACCTGCACCCCGATGTTTCTAGCAGCAATGGCCACGATAGCCAAACTGTGGAAGGAGCCTCGGTGTCCAACGAAAGATGAATGGATAAAGAAGATGTGGTTTATGTATACAATGGAATATTACTCAGCTATTAGAAATGACAAATACCCACCATTTGCTTCAACGTGGATGGAACTGGAGGGTATTATGTTGAGTGAAGTAAGCCAGTCGGAGAAGGACAAACATTATATGTTCTCATTCATTTGGGGGAATATAAATAATAGTGAAAGGGAATATAAGGGAAGGGGGAAGAAATGTGAGGGAAATATCAGAAAGGGAGACAGAACGTAAAGACTGCTAACTCTGGGAAACGAACTAGGGGTGGTGGAAGGGGAGGAGGGCGGGGGGTGGGAGTGAATGGGTGACGGGCACTGGGGGTTATTCTGTATGTTAGTAAATTGAACACCAATAAAAAATAAATTAAAAAAAAAAGAAAAAAGAAAATCAATGGAGGTCATAAGTTTAAAACAGCCTCAATTTTTTTTTGCATGTTCTAGGTTGCTTCATTTAACTACGGGATATTTCTGAAAAATTTGGTCCCAAGACCCAATAATGTACAACCAAAGGCAAACTGAGGAAGAAAAATATTACCTACTTCCTTTAAAAAGCCAATATTTTCTATATTTGGACTAGTACTTTAAGCCTACCTACCAGTTAGTTTAAATGTTTCTAGTTCTACTTACAAGTGATCTGACAACAATCAAGATAACCCCCATGATTAGATGATGGTGTAATTGAGGGTAAATTCATCAGCAAAAGTCTCCATTGTGTAGGAACTCTAGGGGACAAAGCTTTGAGATATGGTCCTTATCCTAAAGAAGAGGCCAAAAGATTTGCAAAAAGGGCAGACAGAGTAGATGGAGTTGAGGTTTACTTACTTGTCCATCAACCTTCAGTTTCTATGGCTACACAATTTGAAATATAATATGCAGCAAATACCAAATATCCCTGTCAATTGAGGGGCCATAATATAGTGGTACAGGCTACAAAGAATAATGTAAGGGGAGAACACAGAATAGTCACAGACTCTCACTTTTAAGAATCACATCCAATTAGTCCACAGAGAATTGATTTAATTCCTCTTGCCTACTTCCAAAAATAACAAGCATGGTTTCTGACACATGTGATGGTGGCAAGTGTAATCCATCTTTGAATGAAGCTATAAAGTTTATTCAGAGGTCTGTAGGAGAAAGGAATTATGTAAATACAAAGTCCTAGAAAAGGGATATCTAATTCTAAAGGAATAACATACTTATCCCATTACACAACTTTGAAAATAACAAGAACGCAGCAGAAAGGTGCTATCACACATGCAACTAATTCGCCCATGGCCAACGGAGCATTCATTTCAGCCAAGTTCATGTCAACAGGTGAAACACAACTGTCAAGGCACAGGGAGAAGTCAGAGGAAATCATATCATCAATATAAATTACATCTCTGAATCAACACACTCCACAGATGGCAGCGAGCTAGTAGCATAAACCTGCCCCCTTCAAACCTCAAAAATGTTGAATAAAACAGCCCGTCTATTTGCACAGGTGATCTAGCAAAGATCTTGCTAGATTTGAATGTACTCAAGTCATACAATGTTTTGACAAAAAGTCCATCATCCTAAAAGGTTAGGAAGAGAGAAAGAGAGAAAGAGAGAGAAATAAATAAACTCATTAAGGAAAGAAAGGGAGAAAGAAAAAGAGGAGAAGAAAGAATGAACAAACAGAAGAGAATTACTGTAATAAATGGAAACATTTTTGTTTTCCTAATTTAAATAACATAACATTTTTAACCCAAAGGCAACCGCAGAACATTATTTTTATTCATAAAATGAATGTCTTGTCTCTTTCCCCTTTTCGTCTGAATGGTTTTGTTCTGGAGGTAAATTTGAGCTCAATCTTCTTTCACAAATGTCTGAGTTCTTTATGAAAACTTTTCGTAATCTCTGGTGGTATGACACAGACTTCACAGGCTGATATATACTTCCTACCTTCTGCAAAATACCATTCCTACCCTCAAAACAAAATGACCTATCATCATCAATGGTAACCAGTACAAATCAGATTTTGCCTTTTTTTTTTTTTCAATAATGGTGACCTCACTCGCTAGCTTCTGATTGTTTAGGATGCAGTATATTCCTTGACAAAAGACTTCCCATTAATTTATTTTAAGAATTCTTGGGGCAGCCCTGGTGGCTCAGTGGTTTAGCGCCGCCTTCAGCCCAGGGCGTGACCCTGGAGACCCAGGATCAGGTCCTGTGTCAGGCTCCCTGCACGGAGCCTGCTTCTCCCTCTGCCTGTGTCCCTCCCTCTCTCTCTCTCTGTGTCTCTCATGAGTAAATAAATAAAATCCTAAAAAAAGAACTCTAATATAACCAATTATCTTCATTTACCCAGTACTAGTCCAGTTTCAGCCCTGAATGCCCCACATCTCAGGAAATCTCAGTGTGAGGAGCAAAGAGTAAGATGATGCCATGTCAGCACACCTGAAATTAGGAATTAAGGCCTGTTGTAAGGTCCCATTTATATATCCTCTAGGGACTACAGGCATCATCCCTGTAGATTCACTCAGCTACCACTTGATAGGACAATATACTAAGCAGGAAAGATTCTGTAACACAAGGTCTGCCTACACTCTTCCTCATTCACTCTTGTGCTCTTTCACCCTAGTGAGAGAGCAAATAAGTACAAACAGTAAATTTCAGAGTTACTCAGAAATACCCAACTCATTCTCTCTTAGAACATATTAGGTAAAAGAAAACCTTTGAATTGAGACAATTTCCTTGTTTTCACTACATTCCAAGACACAGAAAACCTAATAAAGTCGCAGATCTCATTTCTGAACCATTCCTTTGCATACCTGTGTGATGATCCTATGTGATGTCTTTACTCTTTGTATTTGTTCCTTTGTTTAGCTATAACTGCCCCTTCAGAGTATGCGAACATGGAAGAAAAGAATTGTCACTATGATCTCTTAGATCAAAATTTTGTTCTCTTTTTATACTTACAGTGGCAATAGGCTTTTTAAAAGATTTATTTATTTACTCATGTGTGACACATAGAGAGAGAGAGAGAGAGGCAGAGACATAGGCAGAGGGAGAAGCAGGCTCCCTGCAGGGAGCCCAAGTGGCACTTGAACCCAGATCCCAGGATCACGCCCTGAACCAAAAGTAGATGGTCAACCGCTGAGTCACCCAGGTGTCCCAATAGTTTTTCTACTAGTAGCTAGATACCCTTTACATCAAATCAATGTAAATCATACATTTGGTGGAAGATTCAGTTAAGAGGATTTTCATTATGTACACAAAGGAACCAAGCCACAAAGAGGCCCAAGTGCTCAGAGGGAGGTCAGTGAGGGCATTTCTTTCCTATCAAGTTAAGTACAGAACCAATTTCCAAAGACCTCTCTCCAAAGAGAGAAAAGAAACAGACACTGAGCATGCCACAGTCACAGCACTGGCAATAGCTCTTAACAGGACAGATGTTGGAGAACTAACTCATGTCCTGCCAATGAGGAAATATAAACAGAATTTAATATTTTAAAAATTCACAATTTAGCCATTGAGTCATATATTACTTGGTGATAAACTGTCCCGCATGTTAAAGACTATATTGCAGATGAATGTCATTTTTTGGGCAATGACTTGGTATGCTGCTTACATGTCTAAAAACACATTTTGTTTTTTGTTCCTTCACTTCTGTTGCCTCTAAGATATATATATATATATATATATATGAGAGAGAGAGAGAGAGAGAGAGTCATGTACATCACATTCCGGCAAAATGTTGCTTTTAATTTATACTGGAAGAGTGAACCAAATATCTTCATTCACTGAATAGGAGTAGCTGAAATAGCCACATACATAAGAATGGTGTGTGTGTATAAAATATGGTATAGTTGTGTATAGATAGATGGATACTATGTATATGATAATGACAAAAGTTTGAGTTAAATAGACTTAATTCAAATTAATTCAATGTAATGCACATTGAGACTAGTCATAGGAAAACCACGAGGATTGTCCCCAGTGATGTTTTGAGTTTTGGCCCTGGGATCCAGCCTGCATCTGGCATGAACACTCTGGGATGTTTGAGACCTGGAATAAGTCCAGGCTTTATGGCTGGGCAGCTACCCAGTCAGGGAGCCTCAAGGGGGGTCCTAAAGCTCAAGGAGGCTTTAAAGTGTCTGTTACTTTTTGGTAAGGCAGAAAGCACTATACACTCTGGAAAGATCACTGAAGAACCTTAGACCATCTGTTTTCTACCATAAGAATCAGTCCTTGGATGAGTGGCTTCTGTCACTCACAACTTTAGCTCAACCACTAACCCTCTAAAGGGCTTCGGGTCCGATTACCAACCTCCAGGGTCTCTTGCCCATTTCCTTGCCTCATGATTTCCAAATGCCAAATCTCAAATTAGTAATCTGTCCTATTGCTTCTGATACAATCTAGCATCAAGGCCACAAACATTCAGCATCATCAAAATCATTGTAAAGTGGACTTTAACGAGGCAAAAGAAAAGCTTTAGAAAAACAATACCTCTGAGAGTTCTTAAAAGTACAGATAAATAACATTTCATGACAAAAATTCACTGAAAAATTGCTCTCAATTTTGGCTCCTATTATTTCTATCTACATGCTTTAACGTAGATTCATATAGGGAACAAAGCTGAAAAAAGTAATGTCTATTAGTATTTGATTTACATATTTATAAAATTACAAATGTCTATGTTCATATATTTATAAAATTATAAATATTACATATAGTTATATGCTTATTTTATATATATTTGTTACATGTAAGTTATATATTATATAATTATATACTTATATCATATATACAGATTCTGACTCCATGCAATGATTATTTCAGAGAACACTTAGTTATACTAGTAGTATCCAAATACTCATAAGACAACTAATTGGGTTATTCTTTAAGTGATTTCTGTTTTTGTGTTGTAAGCACATGACATCATAGAACTTGCTATACTCATTTCATTTGTAGGATCTTTTATCTTTCAACTTTCCAGCAAACAACACCCAGCCTACTTGCATATTCTGCCTTAAGTGGCATTAGAGTCATGGTACTTTTTCTTTTTAGAAAGAGTATATGTGTGCAGGGGCAGAGGGTAGAGAGAGAAGAAGAGAGAATCTTAAGAGAGTGCCAAGCCCAGCGCAGAGACCAATGACGGGTTCCATCTCATGGCCCTGAGATCATGACCTGAGCTGAATACAAGAGTTGGATGTTGAACCAACGGAGCAACCCAGGTGCTTCTATGGTATTAATTTTTTGATATTCATATTTAAGTACTCTCTGGAAAGAACTGAAGTCACAAGAAAGGATAATATCCACATTACAGATTTCCTAAAATGAGTAGACTAACTAAATAGAAAATATTCACAACGAATATAATTTCACTGAAAAATACCCAAATCTGTGACCCCCCAAAAGCTACTTAACAATTGAGAACTGAAGTTGAGATGAAAACTGAAGGAAAATGGGATTTTACAAGCAGCCCATTTAAAATTTCCTCAGGAACAGTGTGGCTAAAGCCTTCTTAGCAGCTATGATGCTAGCACCCCAGAAGGAGGCTTTTCTTCTCCCCTGAATCATGATTGATACAGAGTATAAGGATTTAGTCTCAATCATAAAGAGAAGAAAAGAGATAGCCAGAGCCTGAATGTTTCTCAGGGAAACCAGATTTTTACCCCAGTGTAATTACGGTTTGGGTCATTTTGTAATGATACACATATGTATATACATATATGTATATGTATAGGGAGCCATTAACTGCCTCATAGGTTATAGTGGAAAATAAAGAAATCAAAGAGTAACACCTCTTTTATGGAGAAAAAGGGTACATCCATAACTATAACAAACTGAAACCAAAATAAATGATCTCTCTCCTAAAGGTCCTTTGCTTCTGCCATGAATTTCAGAATAAATTTCACTCTATTATCTAGAATTACAGAAATCAAAACATTTATAATAAAACATATACATATAAATGATATATAAAATGTAAATGTATTAAATAAAAATATAAAACTAAAACCACAATAAGTCTTGTTAACATCCATTATCTACATAGTTACCAAAAACACTTTTATTTTGCTGGTAAGTACTTTTAAGATCTAGTTTCTTTGCAACTGTCAAATATACAATACAATATTAAATATAGTCACCATGATGTACATTACATCCCCATGACTTATTTATGTTATTTTTATTTTATTTTTATTTTTTAAGTTCGTATTTATTTATTAATGAAAGACAGATTGGGGGGGGGGCAGAGACACAGGCAGAGGGAGAAGCAGGCTCCATGTAGGGAGCCCGACGTGG
Source organism: Canis lupus baileyi (assembly GCF_048164855.1). Taxonomy (NCBI): domain Eukaryota; kingdom Metazoa; phylum Chordata; class Mammalia; order Carnivora; family Canidae; genus Canis; species Canis lupus. The sequence continues at coordinate 23,223,938 of NC_132857.1, read as the reverse complement.
GATTCGATCCTGGGTCCCCAGGATCAGGCCCTGGGTTGAAGGCAGTGTCAAACCGCTGAGCCACCCGGTTATAAAACTTTTTTAAATAAGTTTTTAAGCTTTTCTTATTTATTTTATAATTGGAAATTTGTACCTTATCACAAGCACCTATATCCATTTCACCCACCACTCACCCCCTGCCTCTGGTGACCACAAATCTGCTCTTTGTATCTATGAGCTCATTTCTTTTTATTTGTTTGGTTTTGTTGGTTTTCAAGATTTCACATACAAGTGATATCATATGGTATTTCTCTCTCTGTGTCTGACTTATTTCACTTTGCAAAATTCCCTCAAGTCCTATCCATGATATTGCAAATGGAAAGATTTAACTTTTAATGGCTAAATAATATTCCATTGTATCTATATATCCCATTTTCTTTATTATTCACTGATGAACACTTGATATCGTTTCCATATCTTGGCCATTGTAAATAATGCTGCCTGTGAACATTGGGGATGCAAGCAATTTTTCAAATTAGTATTTTCATTTTCTTCAAATAAATACTCAGAAGTGGAATTCCTAGATCATATGAATGTTTTATTTTTAAGTTTTTGAGGAAACTCCATACTGTTTTCTGTAGTGACTGTACTAATTTACATTCCCACCAAAAGTGTACAAGGGTTCCCTTTTCTCCACATCCTCACCTATATTTGTCATTTCTTGTCTTTTTTTATATTAACCATCCTAAAAAGCATGAGGTAATATCTAATTGTGGTTTTGGTTTGCATTTCTATGATGATTAGTGATGTTGAGCATCTTTTTGTGTACCTGTTCTGTTGGCCACCTGTGTCTACTTTGGAAAATTATCCATTTAGATTGCTCTGCTCATTTTCCAATGGGATTGTTTCTGTTTTGCTATTGAGTTTTGTAAGTTATTTAATAATTTTGAATATTAACCCAGATACATGATTATCAGATACATGATTCGTGAATATTTTCTCCCACTTGGTACGTTGTCTTTTCATTTTGTTGATGGTTTCGTTTGCTCTGTAGAAGTTTTTTCACTGATGTAGTCCTGCTTGTTTATTTTTGCTTTGTTTCCCTTGCTTTTGGTATCAAATCCAAGATATTATTGCTAATGATACTAATGATGTCACAGAGCTTACCTGATTTTTCTTTTTTATGTAATATATAATGTTCTCTAACATACTTTATAATATAATTTGCATGATTTTTATAGTTATTGTTTGCCTCTCTTCCAGAATGCAAGCTCCATAAAAGCAGAGATTTCTCTTGTCATATTTTCCTATTGCTGTCTTTCCAGTGCCTAAAAGAATACCTAGCACATAATAAACACTCTATAAATATTTATTGTATGATGATTGAATTTTATAGATAGTAATATAATTTAAAATTGATTATCCTATAAGTTTTAAGCTTTTCTTGGTTACTACTACATGATAGAGAAGTTTAATCAAAATTCTTGGGACCAAAATTTCTTAAGGTGTGTTTGATGGAACATGACTCTCACAACATACTCTTGTCAAATAAATTTTTAATATATGGTTTACCATACCTCCTTCTTGGAGATATGAAAAGTGTGTCAGTATATTATAGTCTCTGAGATAGTGCACTGTACAAAAACCTCTTTAATTCGAATCCAGCATTTCCTAAATTTACTTAATGTACCTCTTTTTTCATGGAGCAGCTATTAGCATACCTATGGAGTGTTTGTTCTGATGCATACATTGGGGAAACATTGTTCTAGAACAGTGGTTTAAAAATAATAATAATAATATCTAAAGGGGTTTTAACCCAGAAATACAAATTGGCTTAGCATATGAAAATCAGTCATTGTAATATAGTATATTAACTAAATAAAAGATAGAAGCCTCATGATCATCAAAGCATTTGACAAAATTCAAAATTCCTTCATGAAAAACATACTCGGGATCCCTGGGTGGCGCAGCAGTTTGGCGCCTGCCTTTGGCCCAGGGCGTGATCCTGGAGACTCGGGATCGAATCCCACATCGGGCTCCCAGTGCATGGAGTCTGCTTCTCCCTCTGCCTATGTCTCTGCCTCTCTCTCTCTCTCTGTGTGACTATCATAAATAATTAAAAATTAAAAAAAAAAGAAAAAATACTCAACCAATGAGGAGTACAAGGAAATTTCTTCAACCTGATGAATGACATCTATCAAAAAAAAAAAAAAAAAAAGAAAGAGAGACTCAGTTTACATCATCAATGGTGAAAAACTGCAAGTTTTCTCCCTGTGATCAGCAATCAGAAAAGAATGTTAACTTGCACTATTTCTACAGAACATTAACTAGAGATGCTAACCAGGGCAGTTAGACAAGAAAAAGTATAGAAGCATCCAGACTGTAAAGGAAGAAATAAAACTATCTCTATTTGCAGGTTACATGATTTTTATGTCAAATACACATATATTATTAGACCTAATAAAATGAATTCAGCACTGTTGCAGGACATAAAACCAGTATACAAAAATTCATTATATTACTATGCACAAAAAATAAATAAACCAGAAATGAACCTAAGAAAACAACTCCATTGATAAAGCATCAAAAGGAATAAAATGCTAAGGAATAAATCAAACAAAAGAAGTGCAATGTAAGCACACTGAAGAGTACAGAACATCATTAAACTTTAAATCAATGGAGACCTAAATAAATAGAAAGACATGTTGGAATGGAAAGAATCAATGCTATTAAGATGGAAATTATCCACACATTGATCTCCAAATTCAACACAATTCCAATTAAAACTACCAGTTGAATTTTTTTCCCAGAAATTGACAAGCTGATCCTAAATTCATGTGGAGGCTCATAGGACCCCCAAATAGCAAAGACAATCTTTGAAAAGAACAAAGCTACGAAATGTACTTCCCTATGTCAATACTACAAAGCTTCAGTAATCAAGATGGTGTGGAACTAGCCAAGGATAGACATATAGATAAAGGAAAAGAACGGAGAATTTTCACAACAGATTAATGATGGAGCTGAGATTCAAACTCAGATGAAACATGAAAATCTGTTTCTTTACTACCAATTAAGTTTTTTTAGTTGTCGTTCTCCATATTCTCCACAATACCTAACCCAGCACCAGGTGCTTTATAAGCAGTCAATGGTAACCAATGAATGAATAAAAATACTGCTGGTGATAACAGCTATCCCAGAAGGTAGTGAATGGGATATAAAAAAGAGGATTATACTTTTAAGGACAGCCCACCAAAGAAAGAAATTAAAAACTGTAATTGTTGGAGTGCCTGGGTGGCTCAGTTGGTTAAGCACCCAACTCTTGATCTCAGCTCAGATCTTGCTCTTATGGATATGAGTTCAAGCCCTGTGTTGGAGCCTACTTAAAACAAAACAAAACAAAACAAAAAGCCCCCCACAAAAACCTGTAATTGTCTATGTTCTGAATAAAAACACAGATGGAGTTTCTACTAACATTCTTCAACCTTCAGAATGGATTAGTAAGAATACGAAGTTAAAAATTATCAGTCTCAGGCCGAAAAATTATCAGTCTCAGTCCACCCGGGTGGCTCAGCGGTTTAGAGCCACCTTCGGCCCAGGGCCTGATCCTGGAGACCTGGCATCGAGTTTCACGTCGGGCTCCCTGCATGGAGCCTGCTTCTCCCTCTGCCTGTGTCTCTGCCTCTCTCAATCTCTCTCTGTCTCATGAACAAATAAATAAAATCTTAAAAAAATTATCAGTCTGAAATATAAAACACTATCAAACTTAAGACCAAAAGTGGAATTAGAGTAATTAGGAGGCATTTACCTCATAGTTCCACTTTTCCTGCCAACTTATTATTTTCAGTGAGATTGAAATATTTTAGCTATGTAGGTGGGGAAATTTTACATATATACTATACAGGTGACATTTCCTCGGAAGTCCCAGGAGCCACTATAACTTTTAAGATCCTTGGAAATTTTTAGTCTGGAATGGATTCACAAAACAATCCTAAGGATTTTAATGTCATCAGTGACTAATACGCTCCATCTCAAACCTGCTTTCTCGGACACAGAGAATAAAATGCTGTCACAGTCAAGCTCAGAGGTGATAGTGTTGGAGCACTAAGCCCGTTTCTAACAAAGTTAGATTCGACTGTTATTTTGTCTTTCTCCTATCCTAGTGAATTAGTCCACAAGAACATGGCATATTCTTTGGAAGCTGAGAACCTATCTTCTTACAGTCTGGGATGCATGCCTTACAGCTTGGATTGTAGGATATACTTGTGGCAGCTGCTCAACAACACAGGGGAAGGATGTCCAGAGGAGACTGTGGGTGAATGATAGGCCAAACTGCTCAACTTCTTATTAATCTCCTTTTTAGACTTGAGAGCTAACCACAAGCAGTTGCATGCTTTGGTAAAAGTGGATCATAGAAACGGAAATAAATGCCATATCTGGCACACATTGTAGACTCATTCCTTTGGATAGTTGAATGTAAAGAGTTGTCTTTTATGAGGTGATAATGTCTAACAGGTATTTTTAAAGGGCTTATATTATATCTTATAATATTATATAATTTAAGCTATTTTTAGGTAAAGCAAACAACATCTGAACATTGGTATTTCATTGTCACTAACCCATAAAATCATAGAGAATAACTTACTTCATTTTTAGAACTTAAATTTTCCTGCTTGTGAAAACAACGATAATAAAAGTCATCTTTCTATTCCTGTGTTAACAGGAAAGCTATTGCACAGATAACATAAAATATCACTTTGGCATGAATTTAGCCCTGAAAGAGTGATGTGGGCCTGTGCTAGAAGAGTACAGGACCTTATAGGGTACCTTCTTGGTAGCTAAACTTAAAAGCCTAATTTATCTTCCTACTCTTGTTTACCCTTTGCTCTGATTTTAATATGTAGTCTTTTAACTCGTTATATTATATATTTATTTTGTAAGATACCTGCCCAGAACTCTTTTGGAAAAAAATGAGGGTATAAATAATCAAATTTAATGAAACTGTACAATCCACTGGATTTTCTTGAGCATACACTGGGTATTTATGGGGGTGATGAAACGAACAATAAAAAAAGTCCTAAGTCATTGCTTAGAACACCAACTTGTTAACCACTTAAAATGCATAAATCATGGGGCGCCTGAGTGGCTTAGCCCATTAAGCATCTGGCTCTTGATTTAGGCTCAGGTCATGATCCCACCTCCTGGGCTGGAGCCCCCCACCCTGCCCCCCTGGGCTTTGCACTCAGCAGGGAGTCTGCTCAAGATTCTTTTTCCCCTCTGCCCCTCGCCCCTCACATGCAGACTCTTTTTCTCTAAAATAAACAAATAAATATTTTTTAAAAGCATAAATTATATACAGATAAACAAGGCTTGCCCTAATGTTTGGGAGAAATTTTGAAATATAAAAATGCTCTAAGTAGAATTAAATATTTATTAACATACTTTTATACTTCATTCTAGGTACCAGACTCTAGGTTGGTTGTTTTGTATGTATGATGTATGTTCTCTTATTACCACCATCCCCACTTTCCAAATGAGGAAACTAAGGATCAGAGTCACTAAGCACCTTGCCTAAAGGCACCCTGTTAAAAAGTGGCAGCCAGGATTTGAAGCCAGGCAGGCTAGCTTTGGGTGTATTATACCATTATGTAGCATTAGTTCTTGAGACAGAAGAAAACGGTTGTGTGAATAGCTCTGTGATTACCAATTCTAAAGGCTCAGGAACATCATCTTGGGAAGAAAATGTGGGAGGTTAAAAACATTCTGAAGTCTGGGCCCCACTCAAAAATCATCATGTATATTTTCTAAAAGCCCCATAGGTGATTCTCTTCTTGCTCCCCTGGGTTATGAACTACGGAACTAGATGAACCATAAGCTTCACTTAATAAACTAAAGAGCAACAAAGACTCTGAAGAGATCTTCTATATTCTGAGCAGGCTCTTCAAAATCTGTGGAATATAGGAATGCAATGAGTGCAGTGTCATAGTGATAAAACAGTTATGAAAATAGTCATGACCCAAAGAAACCAAGCCATATAGAGGCCCTGAGCTTTTACTCCTTTCAACAAAAGACAACATTTGCAGCCATAGGACGTTATTGCCTATTTTCAAGAGAATACAGAAATGTCAGTCCAGAGTGAACAAGGGCAGATGAGGCAATACCTCCTTTACAGCCTGTTTAAGTTACACTTTCCATTAACAGAAATGGGAAGATGTACCATTGTAAAAAGGCCACTCGCTTAGCTAAAAGTATAGCCACATGCTCCATTTTCAATACATGAAAAAGAATGTCCTTTTAAATTTTTTTTTAATTTATGATAGTCACACACACACACAGAGAGAGAGAGAGAGAGAGGCAGAGACATAGGCAGAGGGAGAAGCAGGCACCATGCACCGGGAGCCCGACGTGGGATTCGATCCCGGGTCTCCAGGATCATGCCCTGGGCCAAAGGCAGGAGCTAAACTGCTGCGCCACCCAGGGATCCCAAGAATGTCCTTTTAACTTATGTTTTATGGTCAAAACAATGCAAAATACCTTTAATAACTTTGATTTGTGATAGAATATCACAGAGAGCGAAGGTTAATATATACTGTGTGCTCAGAAACAAGATTTTATTTGGAAGAGAGAGAATCAGAGCAAAGGATCAAGAAAGAGATGAAATGAAAAAGGCTTGATAAAGTATGGCCAAGTAATAAAACTAACATGTATTTTTCTTGAGAGGTGTGATTCCACCTGGAGACACTTTAATGTCAACCCTCCCAACCTTTTCAATTATTTTAGTTCCTGGAGTTTCCCAGATGCACAAAGGATTTAACAAATTATAAAGACCACATCAGTGAATTATTCACTTGACTCCTCATTGTATATTTCATTCACATCAACACTGCTAGACACAGTCGTATCAGGTGCCAAGTTCCTGAAAACAAAGGCTGTCTTTTCCTCAGTAATGGCTTAGATGCTTCAGATCCTTTATGGTCTGATGGAGATGTAACAAAACAATATATGTCCTCAAAACCTCCTCATGTTTATTCTTGCACTAACAGACGGATTTGCTAATGAAGTGACTTGACAAAGTCAAGCTGTTTGTAGTTTGAAACTATAAAATAACTCCTCAAGAATTTGGAGAGCCCTACATAAATTCAAATAAGCAAAAGGGATTATCATTCTGTATAATCCTCTATAGACTTTCACTTTTGAGGTATACTAAATTGTTTGATGATAAGGGAGAAACCCACCAAACAATATAGAAAGAAATAACCAAAAAAAGGAATAATAGTAACTGGAATTACAATAATTTGGACAAGGTGTAGGTTGACATTTTCCCCATTACGACAAGAGTAGTTAAAAAAGGTAGGCTAAACAAATTAATACTCTGCATAAGATTGCAGAGCAAGTAGTATTAAAATAAATATTTTCTGGCATTTTTTTTGAGACAAAGAGAGACTGAGTGTGCACATGTGCACACACAAGTGGGAGGAGGTGGTGCCAAGGAGGAGCAGAGAGAGAATTTCAGGCAGCCTCTGTTGTGCCCAAGATTGCGAATCCGAGAAACCACCAAGGAGCAGACACCCAGGCAAACACAAGAGGGTTTATTTACAAGCTGGAGCTTGGGTCTAAGCATACCGGACACAGCGGAGCAGGGACTTGGACCCCGAGGTGGGTTTCAGCTGAGTTTTAAGGGCTGGTCTAGGGGAACTTCAGAAGGGGGGAGGAATTTCTCAAGTTCTGTTTACATTCTGATATGGGGCTTTCAAGGGCATTGAGCTCCATTCTCATTCTGATATGGGACTTTCTGCCATGGGCATTGAGCTCTGTTCTTATTCTAATATGGGGCTTCATGCCCTTGGCTTGGGCTCTGTTCTCATCCTAATATGGGGTTTCCTAAGACATTAAGCTGTAAGCTGTGTTTTTTTTCCCTATAACTGAAATAATGTAAATTTCAGCTCTTATTCACAGGGGCCTGGGATGGCTGTACCTGTGCTAATGCTGAACTTAAAGTGGAATGGCCTTAATTTTCTCCGCCTGCACAGCCTCCACGCTAATCTATTAAACAATTCCTAATTTAAAATGCTTTAAAAGACACAATAGTATGCATAATTCTTTTGTTCATATGAGGTATTTTTCTAAGTTTAATTCCATGCTTTTATATCTAATATTTATTAGTATTGTAAAATATCCAACAAATTGGGAATGTTTACAATGATTTATGAGAGTATTTTTCTGCATTTCAACGTCAAAATGCTATCTGCAATTTTCTTTTTAACTTGAAATGTTTATTCATGGTTCAACTTAAGAGCAATATTTGGAACTATTTCCATTCAGGTGAAAATTTAACATATTTGATTACTTAAAAAATATTAATTTGCCTTATATCATCTGGCTTCATGTTTGTTTTTGTCTGATACAGACTGACAATTGTCCTTAAAATACAAATTTAAAATAAAATAAAAATTCTGCCATTTGTCTTTTTTTTTTTTTTAACTTCTTTGCTCTCCCGTGGGCTGGCTGGGCTCAGAGGCAGGTGGATCGCCGCTCCTTCCAGACCCAAGCCCAGGGCGCTGGATGGTGATGCTTCACCCAGGGTGGGGGCAAAGTGCCCAGGGTAGCAGCACTTCTTATTTTTGGTGGAAACTGCCCCTCGCTCCTGCTCTCAGGACCTGGGGGTGTGCGCACTCATCGCGACTGTCCCTCTCTTAAGTGGGGCACTCCGCGCGCCCCCCACCCCCCGTCACCTCTGCGCGCCCCCCTGCAGCCCTTGCAGCGCCCAGGGCACCCCAGCGGCGGCCACTGAGCTTCGGGCAAGTTCACCAGTTGCCTCCGTCGCCGCCTGGGAATCTGGGGCCCCCAGCGACTGCGAGCCCCGGTCTCCCTGGGACCCGGCGAGGGCGCGCGGCCGCTGTGCCTGCCCCACCCGCCACCCCTGCGAGCGGGGAGGCCCGGAGAGGCGGGGGCGGCCAGCGGCTGGCCTGGGGCAGGAGCAGCGCCGCCCACAGCCCGGGGTCTGGAGCGCAGGGGAGGGGGAGCGGCCGGGGGCAGAGCTCTCCTCCTCGGGGGGGACCCCAGCCGGGTGCACAGCAGCACCAGCCAGCTGCCCAGACGCGCGGGGGGTCCTGGAGCGGGGCAGCCCCGGCGCCGGGGTGGGGGTGGGGGGGGACAGCTGCAGCGGGATCAGGCCTCCGTGGAAGCGTGGCTGGTGATCACCGGGACTTCGCCTTCTCTTACTTTGTTAGGAAAGCCACCAGGTAAGGAGGGGACTCCGGAGGACGCGACTCCGTGGCCGGTACAGTCGAGACGCCCAAGCGTGGGGTCCATCCCACTTGCTCACACTTAGATGCAACAGTGTACAGGCCGGACCCCTCCCTCCCCGCCCCACACCCCCGGCTGCCCTGGCGATGCCCGAGGGCGACTGTTCCCAGACACCCGCCTTCAGAGGCCTTCCCCGGGCCCCCTCTAGCCTCCGGGGCCCCCTAAATCTTAGCGCCCCCCAAACCCTCCCCTGCAGCTCCTCCGGGAGCACCATGTCCAGCCTGGTCGCAGCGGCTCCGCTCCGCCCGGCCCCCCTCGCCGGCCCTCGCGGGGCGGGGAAGCCGGCGGGGGAGAGCGGAGGAGCCCGAGGCAGCAGCAGGCGGCGTCCTCCCGGGGTGAGTGCGGTCGCCTGTCGCCCCCCGCAGTCCCTCCCGGGCTCGCGCGCTTCCTTCCACTCTAGGCTGCGCCCAGGGCTCCGCGGCGCGCACGGAGGCGCTGGGGAGGGCGGCGGCGGCGGCCAGCGGGGGGCTGGCGGGTCCGGGCCTGGCCAAGCCCGAGGCCGGCTCCTCCCGGTCGGAGCCCAGCGCCCGGGCGGCGGCGGCGGAGGGCGGGTGCCCTTTGGAGACCGAACAAGGTAGTTCCCGAGCATCCCCCCCTTCCCACTTCCCTTGGGGGCGCGGGGCTGGGTGCGGGGTGGGGGCGTCGGGGTCACGCCAGCGGGGGGGTGTGTATTCTAAATAATACACCTATTAGAATTCTATCAATCCATTTTTTCATTCTTACTTGCTACTCTGCATGGTTTTATAGTCTCTGGGTCTGCGCTAATATTTCAGTGCATCGACTAGTTAAAAGGGAAAGGAAAGATGGGTGTAAAAACAAGAAAAGCAGTCGATTTCAAGTAGAAGAAGTAAGCACCTGCTTGTTCTCAAAGATGCTTCTGGTTTTTAATCAGCTCAGAAGTCTGGAAAACCCTTGTAAGCAAGAAAACAAGCTATTTCATCTGGCTTCGGTTTCCATTTCACCGCCAAGAAGGATTGATGGCTTGCGAGTCTGACCTGTCACTCATGGAAATTAGCTTGCTTTATTCAGTTACCCAGGGAACGTTTGGGTTTATGGACTCCTCTACTGTTATGAATTATACATGGCCTTTTTTTTCTTCTATTGTAGATGGATCTATAGTTAAGTATGCAATGTTCGAGAGCTTTTATGGGTCATAGAAAGCCTGTCATGATAGGACTGCAACTATACTAAATACTCAACTTTCACTCATATACAAATAAGCAGTAAGTACCATGTTAGGGTAGTACACACATGCGCATTTGCTAACCACTGCTAATTTGGTTTGCTAATCACTGCTAATTTGGTTTTGGGTTCAAAATTTACTTTTTTAAATTTATAACAATATACCTCACCTTCCTGAGCAGAACACGTTAATAAAAGGTCTTTCTTGACTCCTTGACATAAGCTCATCATCATGCACTTTATTATATATACTACACCAAATGGTGACGTTCACAGGAATCATTGAGCTGCCACGTGAAGGGCTCCAAAACGTGCCACGGTGAAGTAAGGACTCTTCTGGGCTGAAGATAGCTGTGAATCCACAGTACAGGGAGAGCTTTCTTTGAAGTCCCCTTATCCATCTAAAGATATATCCTCCCCCTAGAAAACCTCAATTGTCTTAAATCCTCTCCCCAAAAGTCTCATCCCCCAGGGAAGACCGATTCATCACAGAGCCTCAGAAAGGTAGGCACTACACTCAGACAGACATGGGCACAACCCATCATATCTTCCATCTGTTCTCCTAAGGACTCGCTTGTCTTTCCAAAAATTCATTTACTCTCCCTTCAGTGGCCTTTCTCCCTGCTCCTTTCCCTTTTTAAAATGCTCTATCTGCTCTCAAATCTCACCACAGCTCTGGGTATTTAGTTCTTGTCGTGAGGTCCTTTTACATGTAAAATTAAAAATTTATAAACGTGGATGCCTTTACTCCTGTTATTTTGTCTGTTGTCAGTTTTGTTCACACACCCCCAGGTACTGAACTGAGAGGGTCAGGAGCAAGTTTGTCCTCCCCTGAGCAGCATTTCTGGCCGCTGTCTATGTGGCCCAAACTGCTTTACTCATTTAATTTAAGGTCTTACTCTGTTAATCCCTTAAATGTTTCTGTTTTCCTTCCTTTCCACCTTCCTTTTCCATTTTCTTCTTTCTATTCCTCAGTTCTCTTTCCCCTCCTCTGTCTCTGCCTCTGCGTTTCTTTCTCTCACATTAAGCTTCTATTTCATCTGCCATAGTTCCTCTCACTTCTTGCTGTTAAGAGTGTAATCACCTCCTCTCTAATCTTCCATGGGAAGAGAAAATAAATGCCCATATGTTTTAGAGTTATTTCTAAAAGCAGGTCGAGCAGGATTCACCTGAAGACTCTTTTTTTAATAATAAATTTATTTTTTATTGGTGTTCAATTTGCCAACATACAGAATAACACCCAGTGCTCATCCCGTGAATGGGTGATGGGCACTGAGGGGGGCACTCGACGGGATGAAGACTCTTAATATAAAACTCTTCCTTCAGTGAAGTGCATGACTTTAGTGTATAGGCCTCGTAATGTCTATTTTACTTCCTCAAAAGAGATTTTTCCTTCCTTCTAGATTTGGTCAGTTGCAGATAACTTACATAGCTACAAATATTTTCTAGATATATGAAGCATTGTGTATGAAACATACACGTGCATTACGAAGAAAAAAGTTGAAATTTCATTTTCATGTAATTAGAAATATATACACTTCTTGCACATACATATTCATATGTATTGTATACATTTGTATATGTGTATGTAACAAACTGCACATTTACACAAATTAGTGCATCAGTTCTTTTGAGTTGTTTTAAGATTTTTTTTAAGTAATCTCTACGTCCAACCTGGGGCTCGAACTCACAATCCTGAGATGAAGGGTCACACACTCCACCGACTGAGCCAACCAGGCATCCCTCTTTTGGCATTTCTATTTGAATCTAATCACATGTATATTCTTAGTCTCATTCCTTATTATTAGTTTATAGTTCATGATTAATATTAGTTTATAGTTCATGATAGATTTTTGTATCAGTTAAACCACAACCAAATTACCTACCAATGAAAAAAACACCATATCCGATTTTACCCTAAAAATTATTTTATGGATAGCCTGTTGCTCAGCTTATATAAAGTACTATTCAATTAGAAAAGATTTTTGCGTGTACTAGGTTCTAGACACTGCTCTAGCTAGGAGTCACTGGGAGAGAGAAGGGAGATGAACTGATAAGGCTTCTGAACTACAGGTGTATTTAGGTGTTAGAAGTGAGGAAAACTATATAAAGGCAGGAACTTTTAAATATCTGTGGTGGATCAAGGGCATTGTTGACCACTCATTCCAACAAAGGCAAGCAGCAATGGAAACAATAGTACCAAGGACTCAGGTAAGAAACACATGACACCTTTTTGGAATTGTAAGTAGTTCAGTAAAATTCAAAATTCATTCTCTCTCTCTCTCTCTCTCTCTCTCAGTAAATGTGTGAAAGCAGATTGTCTTTGCTTATCTGCCTATTTGGTTAATATTCTTGGGAATAACTGTTATTGTTATTGTTACGTATCTGTACAAAGACTGAGTCACAAAAAGGACATTTGTGAATAAAAATGACCTTAATTATATGGCATCATGGAGCAAATGAGTATCCATGGAGATTATGTAGCTAATTCCCCACTCAGAATATTTTCACATTGTGAAGATGTTTGGCTTTTGTTTTGTTCCTTTTTGATGTGTGCAATGTATTTATTTGCTAGCCCTATACTTATTTTGTTATAGCTTTTATTTCAAAGAGGCTATCGTCTGGTGTATACTCTTAGCATTTAAGGGAAAAAAAACCCCACATCACATACATCCTAGAGATTGCTATTCAAATCTTCCCTCTATCACTAACTAGCTGTGAGACACTAGGCAATTCTTTCAAGCTTGTTGGGCCTCAGTGGCCTCATTTGTATAAATTGAGGGTTTGAGTCAATGACTTCCTATGACTGCCTGAATCAAAGTGATTATTACCTCTGCTTCTTTGAAGTCCAAATTGATATTCAAGTAAAAAGTTCCTCAGCTACCAATCCCTATACTTTACAGCAGTGAAATTTAGAAAGATTTGTGCTTCTTTATGTCTTTCCCTCTTGAAGCCTACATGCATTAGCTCTTCTTTGAGTGTTAATGAAAATGTAAATTCATGCTGAAGTAGCTTTCTAATTAGATTTGTTTATAGAGTGATTTCAATTGTATCTTTCCTGAAAATTAGAAAAGGAAAATGATCACTTATTGAAATCACTGAATTTACCATACATTTTAATTAAGCAAGGTAGGTAATTTTGTTCTCATTTCACAAGTGAGAAAAATTAGTTAAAAGGGCTTTTAGGTTTATATTATGTGCATTTTATCACATAAAATAATTTTTTAAAGAATTGTTAAATGTCTAAGATAGTGAAGTACCTGAATATATATATACATACATATATATGATAACTTTGACCCAGATCTGTACAAGGCCAAGTCTATATTATATCATGAGGGTTTTGTATTAAGAATCAGGGTTGGGGATCCCTGGGTGGCTCAGCACTTTGGCACCTGCCTTCGGCCCAGCGTGCGATCCTGGAGACCTGGGATCGAGTCCCACGTTGGGCTCCTTGCATGGAGCCAGCTCCTCCCTCTGCCTCTCTCTCTCTCTCCGTGTCTCTCATGAATAAATGAATAAAACCTTAAAAAAAGAATCAGGGTCAATTACACATCTTTTAAACTCTTGGCTACATCTGATTTTGGGGAGGCCTTCTATCCCATCCATCTTCCTCTTTTGACCCTAAGTTCTCTATTTTCTAGCTTTTATCACTTTTTTTTCATTTTCCAGGACACTTTCATCAACCTTGTAATGACTGATAAAAAAGCAAAAGCTGAGATGCCTGGGATGTGCAGTTGGTTAAGTGTTGGACTCTTGCTTTCAGCTCAGGTGGTGATCTCAGGCTTGTGAGGTGGAGTGGCACAAAGGGCTCTGCACTCATTGCAGAGTCTGCTTAAGAATTTTTCCTCCCTCCACCTCTGCCCCTCCCCACTGCACTCTATCTCTTTCTTTCACTCTAAATAAGTGAACATCTTTTTAAAAAGTATTTTTTATTCATTCACGAGAGACACACAGAGGACTCCTTTTTTTAATAAATTAATTTTTTATTGGTGTTCAATTTAGCAACATACAGAAAAACACCCAGTGCTCATCCCGTCAAGTGCCCCCCTCAGTGCCCGTCACCCATTCACTCCCACCCCCCGCCCTCCTCCCCTTCCACCATCCCTAGATCATTTCCCAGAGTTAGGAGTCTTTATGTTCTGTCTCCTTTTCTGATATTTCCCACACATTTCTTCTCCCTTCCCTTATATTCCCTTTCACTATTATTTATATTCCCCAAATGAATGAGAACATACACTGTTTGTCCTTCTCTATTAGAAAGGAATAATGTATCTTGGGAAGCCATTACTTCTTGATGTAAAAATTAATGTCTGAACTGAATTTTGATAATATCACCACTCCCTTGTTTAAAAATACTGGCAGTGGCTTACAGGTGTGCTTACAATAAAATATAGCATCTATGGGAAAAGCAAAAAAAAAAAAAAAAAGGTTACAGATAAACAGGGTTGTTATGGTGGACTTGCCATCATTCTTCTTCTTAGTGCATCCCGTAATACGCAGCTACTATCGTTTGGTTCAATAAGGCTGCACGAGCTCCAGCCATTGATTCCACATTTTACCAAACAGGAATGAAAAGTCACAAAGAAGGATGCACCCCTTCTGTATTAGTGTGGTTAGGCTGTCCTAACCAAATACCACTGACTGGGTGGCTTAAACAGTAAAACCTGTTTTTCTCATAGTTGTGGAGGCCAGAAGTTAGGGAGGGGAAGATAGATGTGTAGAAGAAAATCAGTGTGCTGATGATGCTTTTACTAGAGAGAGATGAAATGGACCCTGGACAGGAAAAGAAACAAAACTTCACTACTCAAAGCTAGAGATCCCAAAATATACAGCTCTTAAAAACATGATGAGAATATAAATACTAAATCCAAACATATAGAAGATCAGAAGAATTAAAAATGAGAAATGACACATAAAGGACCTTAAACCCTGGGATTGGGAGTAATAAGTAAGAATTAAATGGAATAAAATTATAATTCTTTTAAAATTACTTGGAATAAACTATCTTCTTTTTACAGAAATGTTAACACATAAGGCATTAATCAATTACCCCAAATTAAAACATCGTTAGAAAATAATATATATAATATATATGAATGTAGTCTTGAGGCAAAGAGGGTATTCCAAAAAGAGACCTAAGCCTCAGAAAAGAAAAAACTAGATGGACTTGACAGCACAAAAACTGCAAAAGCTTATACAGCCAACAAACCATGTACTCTGATCTCATTAGAGCCCTTTATGACAATCTGTGTTTTCTAAGAGGAGAATAAAGAGTAGCAGAAAAAAAAATCCCTTGAAATCAGAATCAGCTCATTCGATCCTATAGAAATTTCTAAAATTCATATTTCTGAGGATCTTCAGTATCGATCTCCAACTCATGTTTGCAGTGATGCCAAACCAAGTACCATGTAGCCGTCCTCAAAGGCCTGGCAAGGGGAAGATTTGCTGTAAGCATGGAGGATTGGGGATAGTCCCAGGCAAGCCCTTTCAGTGACCACCTCTCTTTGTTCCTGGCCTTACACAGTAGAAGCATAGACTCGGTCCAAGGCGCAGTGGATGCCATCCTCATTAGGGTGCACCTGTTATGAGTCAAGCCAAATCTGAAACATTTCCATATAGTGTTCTTTTATTTTTGGAAAGTGGAGACTCTTTAAAACAAAAGGGATGTTTAGGTGTGTCATTGCTGTCTTTGATCCCGGCACAAATAATTTAAAAACATGAGTTGCGCTACTCCTGACTAATTCTGGTGGCATCTGGTTTGCCTGATTTCCACCTTCTGCGTTTCAAATTTTTTAGTTAAAATTTTCAAATTAAAATTCCTGCTATCATCATATATACCCATATATGCACACACGTATATAGACGTGAATATGTATGCACTCACGGGGTGATATGTATACACAAGCAAATATGTGTACCTGTATACATATGCAGATAAACACCCACACATATGTGTGTTTCTATGTAGGTACACGTACGTGTGCATGGACATGTTTGCGTATAAATACACATATATAATGTATAAGTAGACATTTTAAGTTATAGATTAATATATAGCTACATAATTGATGAGGAAATGTTGTCCTATTTATTTTTCAAAACATCTACATTTCCCCCCTTGTTTCTGTGAGAAATACTTTCCCAGCCATAAATGCTTAAATCCTTTTTGATTCAGAATCTGTTTGTGAGAGACCATTTTATACTTCTGATTCACAGGCCTCCTCCATAATTGATCTCCTACAATGGTTTTGTGACAGGCTCCTTTCTGAAGCAGGCAAAGAAATAAGTGAGATAATGCAACCCTATTTATTTATGAGGATTGTATTTTCATTGATTGACATCTGAACCCAGAGGAAATATGGTTTCATTTTCCACCAGCCGGGTGAATCGAGATTAAATGTCACCTAAATTCTCTCAAGTCAAGAATTCTTTTTATCATCCCCAAAACAAGAGAATGGTTTCCATTAGCCTGAACACAAAGCTTGAAACTTCGTTCCTTACGCCAATTTGTCATGATTTGTATATAATTGTGAGGAAACTAATTAATGTGTTTTATATTTTTCCTATTAATTAGTAGACATTGTGGAAACTTCTGTCAGAAATGTCAGAACATTTCATAGATGTTTTTTTTAATTCTCCTTTGAGCTTTCTGGAAATGATGGTGCAGGCTCTTTTCTTTGAAGAAAACTGGAATTCTTGCCTTGGATACTAGTACTCATAGTCGAAAATTGTAGTATAAAATAATAACTGTTTTCCCCACTATTATTTGAAGCCTTAGAATGGGGAAAGGAAGGATAATTGGTTGTTATGTCTAGTCTGTGACAGATTTTGAAAACTAGTTTTGAAGTGTTTACTCTTGTATTCTTTAATGTTTCTTATATGAAGGTAAAATAACCAAAATCAACCATGGAGAGAAAAACCAAACACTTCCTTGAGGGACTGAAAGATTTAATTATGGTCAAACGAGATAGTGTTCAAAATTTTTCATGTTTAAAGGAAGATGCTGTGCTCAGACGGTCTCACTTAGAAGAGATAAATGAGTCAGCTGCTCCATGGCCAAGTGGCCAAACTTTTAATTGGTCTTTATCATAGGTGGGCTGTAAAAATCCTATGTGAAGATTTTGGGTGTCAAAAATGAGCATTTCCGCTACCACATGCAATTTGCAGAAATCCATCTGACAAGTCAGCCTCTAAGGCAAGTATCTCAGCCAAAGGTTTCACTTCCAACAACGTTAAGGAAGACAACAGACAGCTAACAGGGAACGAAGGAACCACGAGGACGCTGCAGCTGAAAGTGCATGTGGGATTTCCTGCTCTTTAGAAAAGGCAATTCACTTTCCCTGGCTGACTCTTCAAGAGATTTATTTTCCTTTTTTGTCAGGATGAAGGAGATAACTCATAACCAAAGAGCAGCTGTTTTTATGACGTGTTCGGTAATAAAGTCTAATAAAGCCTAAGGCCTCGAAAAAAATTTAAATCACTTATTTCAAGGTACAAATTAAATGTGCTTAATTGTTCTACAAGCTTGCTCCTCAAACCGTGAGCATGGGCATCACCTAGATGCTTCCTAGGACTGTAGGATCACACTCGTACCCTTACATACACTTCCAGTATCTTCATTTAAACAAGACCCCCAGGTGCATTTAATATGCACATGCATATTAGTCTAAGAAACCCTGCTTGACAGTATCTGTTCCGAATGCTGATCCAGATCCAATATCTTCATTTCCTGGGTAATCAATACCTCAGGTGCCCGTTTCAGTGTTGGATAATTCCAGTGATTATGAAAATCTTCCTCACGTGAAGACAAAATTCTGCTTATCTATCCTATGCATCAAAATAGTCCATATTCTTCAAGGGCCAATCATGATAAGGTTTATTTCTCTGTCAGGATAGAATTTCAGATACTTAAACTTGTTGCTTGCTCTATTTCCTTACTCTTTTCTAATCCCTTTCGTCAGTGCTCACAAAGTAGTTATTTCTCCAGCCACGTTGGATGCTCTATACGAACTACGTCGTGATAATTTGGAATCAAGGTGTGGTCTCTCGATTTAAAAAGCAGTATTCCAGTGATCAATGCAGAGTTGAGTAAATGCTGCCTCCTAGATCCTGCACATTCTTTCTCTATTACTGAAACTTAAATTGCATATATACACACACTGTATACATCACAGTGTACTGTATTCTTAGACCACTTCAGAAAATATACTATAAACATTTCATTTTGCTTTTTAAGAAATTATGCATATCATACCCTCATTTAAAACATTAAACAAACTCCATTAGATCATGTTGATGGGAGCTCCTTGAGAAAGGACACAGGTCTTCCCTTTCATTCTTACTACCGGTCATAATCTGCTGTACATGTTAGGCATAAAATAATGATTTTTCAGTTATTGTGTCCATCTTTGATGTATAGAAGTAAAATCAGAGGCATAGTGAATATTGGCGAGAATGGAGATTCTGAGTTGCAGACCAACCTTTTCGCCCTGGTTACGAGACTTTGAATGAGTTGCAAGCCTGTCTAGACTTTGTATGCCTCACCTGTAAGAGAAAGTACTAGAATCTACTGACTTTCAATCATTTTTTTAAATAGGGATTTTTTTCTTACTCAAAGGAAACCTTACTTAGAGCACAAATCTCATAAAATGGTAAGAGCTAAGTTGCTCAAGCTGAAGAGGGGGATTGAAGAGGAAGGCAAGACCTTCCTAGAAAATGAGAAGGAAAGTACGTTAACCTAATACGTATTTGAGAATCTCAAGTAAATATTATGAGAGGCAAAAGCTCTAATATGTGTTAGAGACTCAGGATTAAGCTTTACTTTTCCACCAAGGATGGCTTATGTTAGTTTGGATATCTCTTATATTTTGAATATCCTTTTATATTCTCTTATTTTGGATCTTTCAATGTGCAGTTATTTCTTAATGTTGAGAAAGCTGAAATGTGAAAAAGAACTCTGGGTAAGCCTTTTTTTTTAATTTTAGTAGAAATAAACATGAAATCTACCCTCTTAAATGTTTAAATATGCTGGTTGAACAGCCGGTCTCAAGGATGTTTTCATCTCGTGACTGAAACTATTCCGATGGAACAAGAGGTGCATTTCCACCTTTCATTCTCTTTGCCTGGCAACCACCATTCTAACTTTGTGCTGTGATGTTTAACCATTTTATATATCTCAAATAAGTAGAATCATGGAGTATTTTTCTTTCTGTTACCAGTTTATTTTATTTATCATAATGTCCTCACAGTTCATTCACATGCAGCATGACGGGATTCCCTTCTTCTTCAAGGCTGACTAATATTCCACTGCCTGTCTGTACCACACTTCCTTATCCATTATTCTCTAATGGTCACTGAATGATTTCTACTTCTTGGCTGTTGTGAATAATGCTGCAATACATATGAGTGCACGTATCATTTCTAGATTCTGCTTCCAATTATTTTGGATAAATATTCACAAGTGGGATTGCTGGATCATAAGATAATTCTAATTAAAAAGAAATTTTGGGGAGGGAGAAGCTCTCTGCTGTTTTCCATGGCAGCTACACCACTTTACATTCCCACTTAGAGTGCACAAGTGTTCCAATTTCTCCACATTCTTACTAATACTTTAAAAAATTTTGGGCATCCCAGGTGGCTCAGTGGTTTAGCACCGCCTTCGGCCCAGGGTGTGATCCTGGAGACCCAGGATCGAGTCCCACATTGAGGTCCCTGCATGGAGCCTGTTTCTCTTCCCTCTGCCTGTGTCTCTGCCTCTCTCTCTCTCTCTCTCTGTGTCTCTATAAATAAATGAATAAAATCTTTAAACAATTTTTTTCTCTATGTACAAAATGTGTATCTGTGTTTGATAATGGCCAGTGTGTTGGGTGATAATTCACTGCATGAGTTGATATCTCATTGTGTTTTTTATTTGCATTTCCCTGACGGTTAGTAATATTAAGCATGTTCTTATGTCATGTATCTGTTCACCAGTTGTATATATTCCTTGGAAATACATCTATTACATTCTTTGCCTATTTTATTTATTTATTTTTATTTTTATAATTTTCTTCCTATGTTTGTTCTTTTTTTTAAGATTTTATGTATTTATTCATGATAGTCACACAGAGAGAGACAGAGAGGCAGAGACACAGGCAGAGGGAGAAGCAGACTCCATGCAGGGAGCCTGATGTGGGATTCGATCCCAGGTCTCCAGGATCGCACCCCGGGCCAAAGGCAGGCGCCAAACCGCTGTGCCACCTAGGGATCCCCTCTTTGCTTATTTTAAAAATCAGGTTATTTGGTTTTTGATATTGATTTGTCAGGTTTCTTTATATATTTTGAATATTAACCCCTTATTATATAAATGGCTAACAAATATTTTTCCTATTCCATAGGCTGCCTTTTTACTCTGTTGATTGTTTCCTTTAATGTGTAGAAATAACTACATCTCCTGTACTCTCATTTATCTATTTTTGTTTTTGCTGTTTGTGCCTTTAGTATTTTATCCAAAAAATTATTGCCGCGATCAATGTCATGAAAATTTTTCCCCCTGGCTTTCTGCTAAAGATTTATAATTTTCGGTTTTACATTTATGAGTTGTTGTTGTTGTTTGGTATGGTGACATATAAGGTTCTCATTTCATTCTTTTGCATGTGAATATCCAGTTTTCCTGAAACCAGTGTTTGAAGAGATGATTTTTCTCCCCATTTTGTATTCTTGGCACTCTTGTCCCCCCAGGACAGGCATTATCTTAATAATAATTATTTAGGTATTATATATTATATATTATCTATATAATTAGGTATTATATATTATATATTCCTGAGTTTCTAAAGGGAATTCATAACAGATCTCCCAACTATCCTGAAAGGGGGCTAGTCTGGGTACGTGGTCTCTCCTGTGAAGGTAAGGACACTTTAGATCCCGAGTCAGCACACCTTGGAATTGCTCCAAGTTCTTCAGTGTCTGAGATGGAAACACAAGCAAGGTTCATTTATTTACTTATGCCAGACCTCCCTCATCACAAGAGAATGTTTTCTTAAAATCTCCTAGTATACAAAATATAAACACAGGCAAAAATATAAGCATTCTATGTAGTTATCCATCTCTTTGGTAAAGCTTGAAATAACTTCTTGCCAATAAAGAGTGGTCATTGCTGGAGGATAATATAAAATTTATAACACTAGAATTCTCTCTCCCTTACTTTTCTTCTATGGGTAAGTAACCATTTGGTACAAATGAGACCGTATAGGGAAAACAAGAGCGACTTAACTCCTGTAAAGCGTCTGGTCTCAGGCAAGGGTCAAGAGTTTCCATATGCTCAGAGACAAATACCTTTTATGGGAAAGAGAACAAACCAGAGATAACAGCTGACAGGGAGGGATGGTTGTCTGGCAAAATTAGAAGTAACAATTTAAACCCTGCTGTATTTCTAATTTCCAGGAGCCCTAGAAGAATTTTGACCAGAAAGAAAGGAATCCTGTGATTGTCTTATGTCTGCTAAACAGTAATGACTACAAAATAATGATCATGGGACTGAAGGATGCCTACGCAAGCCCAGCCTCTTATCCTTTGGAAAACTGCTTTTATGTCTGGCACACCACCCCTTCAGAGGAGGGCATTGCTCTTTTCTTTTCTTTTCTTTTCTTTTCTTTTTTTTCTTTTCTTTTCCTTCCTTCCTTCCTTCCTTCCTTCCTTCCTTCCTTCCTTCCTTCCTTCCTTCCTTCCCTCCCTCCCTCCCTCCTTCCTTTCTTCTCTCTTTTTCTTTCCTTTCTTTCTCTTTTTCTTTCTTTCTTTCTAGATTTTATTTACTTATTTGAGAGAGAGAGCACGAGCAGGGGGAGTGTGAAGGGTAGAGGAAGAATCAGACTCCTCCCACTGAGTGTGGAGCTCAAGTTGGCTCCATCCCAGGACCCTGGGATCATGACCTGAGCCATGCAGGCATCCCAACATTTTTCTTTCTATCCAGTCCCCTATATGTAAGGTATCTCCAATAAACTCCACCTGCTTTCTTTCTCTCAAGTTCAGTGGTCATTTCTATGAAATTGAGACTCAAGAATTTGGTCTTGGTGGTCTAGTCGCACAAATGTATTTAACGTTTTAGAGAAGTTTTCCTATAGAATCAGAGATGCTCTATGTATGTTTTCAGGTCTTAAACACTTTGCCCCTGAGAACCAATACTATTCTTGAGATGCTTTAAAAGTTTTATTTCCGAAGAAGAGGAAGAGGAAGAGGAAGAGGAAGAGGAAGAAGAAGAAGAAGAAGAAGAAGAAGAAGAAGAAGAAGAAGAAGAAGAGTTGTTTTATTTATAAACTCTGAAGGACTATGGGACAGACATTGAATTACATGAATTTATCACAATGTCACTTGAACAACTCTCCTCTACATTTTAGCTTTGCTCTGAAATATACTCATTGGGGAAGGTATTTAGTTTTGCCTTGTATCATATTCACCTAAGCTCCTATATAGCTGTGCACATAGTACTTGCTTAAAAAACATGTTTTTTTTTAAGTTTATATTTTTTTTTGCGAGGGGGAGAGAGAGAGAGAGAGAGAGAATGTGTGCACATGCACATGAGTGAGAGGAGGGGTAAAAGGAGAGAGAGAGAGAATCTCAAGCAGACTCCCTATTGAGTATGGAGCCTGAAGTGAGGCTCAATCTCATCATCCTGAGATCATGACCTGCACAGAAATCAAGACTCAGACACTTAACCAACTGAGCACACCCACCCACCCCAGAAAGTATGGTTTCATTTGACTATATTTGGAATTGCTTTCTAGACAAATTCTTGGTAGATTTCCTTGGATGAAAAATTTATTAGTCTCATTGACATTGTGTCTACCTCGTGTGTCATTATGGCTTCATACATACTGTCTTTCTTTTTAGATCGAAAATAAGGATGGGGAAGATGGTGGAAGAGTAAGGTCCCCAAGTCACCTGTCCCCTCCAAATTACCTAGATAACCTTCAAATCATCCTGAAAATTTATGAATCCGGCCTGAGATTTAAAGAGAGAACAGCTGGAATGCTACAGTGAGAAGAGTTCACGCTTCTATCAAGGTAGGATGATGGGGGGAAATGAAATAGAGAAACAAAAGGCATCCAAGGGGGAGGGGCCTCACGAGAAGTCCAGCAAAGGCTAGTGCCCCCAGAAGAGGAAAGCCCCGTCCTGGAGAAGCAGGAGCTTAACCAATCTTCCCAAGCAGAAAGATGCTCGCAGGGAGTTAGAGCAGGACCCCAGGAAGGCGGGGATGCCCTCAGGCTCCCTGGGACACTAACAGACACCTGCGCCCCCAGGAAAGTGCACCCAGCTCCCTAAGGGCTGCAGCGTGTGCATGGCGGGACCCCAGAGCAGCTCGGAGGGGCTCCAGCAGAGGCTCCGGAGAGAGGGGGCTGCAGGGACCCGAGAGCAGCTCAGAGGCGGCTCTAGCAGAGGTAGAGGCTCCACGTGGAGGGGGCCGTGTGGCCCGGGAGCAG
The DNA here is from genome assembly GCF_048164855.1 of Canis lupus baileyi. NCBI lineage: Eukaryota > Metazoa > Chordata > Mammalia > Carnivora > Canidae > Canis > Canis lupus. The sequence continues at coordinate 23,200,014 of NC_132857.1, read as the reverse complement.
CTCTGTGGGTCTCAGGTGGCGGTTCCGCAGAGAGGGTCTTCGCGGCCGGAGTGCGAATCCAACAGCACAGGCCCGGGAACACAGGGCTCTGGGGACACAGCCTAGGATCCAACCTCCCCCCAGGACAGGCAGAGGCCAGGAGGGCCCAGGACAGCAAGGATGCTTCTGCCCCGAGCTGAGGAGATCAGCGGCCCCGCCCCCGGAGCATCCAGGCCCCTGCAGTCCGAGAGCTCCCGAGTTACTGCGGAAGCTGAATCCAGGGCTCCAGAGCCAGCCACTGCCACTGTGGTTGTTCCTCCTGGGGCCTCACGGGGTAAACAACTCCCACTGAGACCTGAACCAGGAAGGGGGAGAGCAGATCCCCCAAGTGCTAACTGAAAATCAGCACAACAGGCCCCTCCCCCAGAAGACTAGCTAGACACACAAGTTCCAGGGGAAGTCAAGGGACTTAAAGTATACAGAATCAGAAGATACTCCCCCGTGTGTGTTTTTTTTTTTTGCTTTTTGATTTCTGTTTGCTTTCCCCATCCTTTATTTTCCTTTCTTTCTTTCTTCTCTTTTTTTCCTTCCTTTTTTCTTTTTCTCATTTCTTTCCTTCTTTCTATCCTCTCTTTTTCTCCTTTTCCCAATACAACTTGTTTTTGGCCACTCTGCACTGAGCAAAATGACTAGAAGGAAAACCTCACCTCAAAAGAAAGAATCAGAAACAGTCCTCTCTCCCACAAAGGTACAAATATGGATTACGATTCAATCTCAGAAAGCCAATTCAGAAGCACTATTATACAGCTACTGGTGGCTCTAGAAAAAAGCATGAAGGACTCAAGAGACTTTGTGACTGCAGAATTTAGATCTAATCAGGCAGAAATTAAAAATCAATTGAATGAGATGCAATCCAAACTACAAGTCCTCACAACGAGGGTTCACGAGGTGGAAGAACGAGTGGGTGACATAGAAGACAAGATGATGGCAAAGAGGGAAACTGAGGAAGAAGGAGACAAACAATTAAAAGACCATGAGGATAGATTACGGGAAATAAATGACAGCCTGAGGAAGAAAAACCTACCTTTAATTGGGGTTCCCGAGGGCGCCGAAAAGGACAGAGGGCCAGAATATATATTTGAACAAATCCTAGCTGAAAGCTTTCTTAATCTGGGAAGGGAAACAGGCATTCAGATCCAGGAGATAGAGTGATCCGCACCCCCTAAAATCAATAAAAAATGTTCAACTCCTCGACATTTAATGGTGAAGCTTGCAAATTCCAAAGATAAAGAGAAGATCCTTAAAGCATCAGGAGATAAGAAATCCCTGATTTTATGGGGAGGAGTATTAGGGTGACAGCAGACCTCTCCACAGAGACCTGGCAGGACACAAAGGGTGGCAGGATATATTCAGGGTCCTAAATGAGAAAAACATGCAACCAAGAATACTTTATCCAGCAAGGCTCTCATTCAACTTGGAAGGAGAGATAAAGAGCTTCCAAGACATGCAGGAACTGACAGAATATGTGACCTCCAAACCAGCTCTGCAAGAAATTTTAAGGGGGACTCTTAAAATTCCCCTTTAAGAAGAAGTTCAGTGGAACAGTCCACAAAAACAAGGACTGAATAGATATCATGATGACACTAAACTCCTAGCTTTCAATAGTAACTCTGAATGTGAATGGGCTTAATGACCCCATCAAAAGGTGCAGGGTTTCAGACGGATAAAAAAGCAGGACCCATCAATTTGCTGTCTATAAGAGACTCATTTCAGACAGAAGGACACCTACAGCCTGAAAATAAAAGGTTGGGGAACCATATACCATTCAAATGGTCCTCGAAAGAAAGCAGGGGTAGCCATCTTTATATCAGATAAACTAAACTTTACCCCGAAGACTGTAGTGAGAGATGAAGAGGGACACTATATTATACTTAAAGGATCTATCCAACAAGAGGACGTCACAATCCTCAATATATATGCCCAGAATGTGGGAGCTGCCAAATATATCAACCAATTAATAACCAAAGTTAAGACATACTTAGATAATAATACACTTATACTTGGTGACTTCAATGTAGCTCTTTCTACTCTCGATAGGTCTTCTAAACACAACGTCTCCAAAGAAACAAGAGCTTTAAATGATACATTGGACCAGATGGATTTCACAGATATCTCCAGAACTTTACATCCAAACTCAACTGAACACACATCCTTCTCAAGTGCACATGGAACTTTCTCCAGAATAGACCACATACTGGGTCACAAAGCGGGTCTGAACCAATACCAAAAGATTGGGATCGTCCCCTGCATATTCTCAGACCATAATGCCTTGATATTAGAACTAAATCACAACAAGAAGTTTGGAAGGACCTCAAACACGTGGAGGTTAAGGACCATCCTGAATAAAGATGAAAGGGTCAACCAGGAAATTAAGGAAGAATTAAAAAGATTCATGGAAACTAATGAGAATGAAGATGTAACCTTTCAAAATCTTTGGGATGCAGCAAAAGTAGTCCTAAGGGGTTAATGCATTGCAATACAAGCATCCATTCAAAAACTAGAAAGATCTCAAATACAAACGCTAACCTTACACATAAAGGAGCTAGAGAAAAAACAGCAAATAGATCCTACACCCAGCAGAAGAAGAGAGTTAAGAAAGATTCGAGCAGAACTCAATGAAATCGAGATTAGAAGAACTGTCGAAGAGATCAACAAAACCAGGAGTTGGTTCTTTGAATTAATAAGATACATAAACCATTAGCCAGCCTTATTAAAAAGAAGAGAGAGAAGACTCAAATTAATAAAATCATGAATGAGAAAGGAGAGATCACTACCAACACCAAGGAAATACAAACGATTTTAAAAACATATTATCAACAGCTATACGCCAATAAATTAGGCAATCTAGAAGAAATGGACGCATTTCTGGAAAGCCACAAATTACCAAAACTGTATCAGGAAGAAATAGAAAACCTAAACAGGCCAATAACCAGGGAGGAAATTGAAGCAGTCATCAAAAACCTCCCAAGACACAAAAGTCCAGGGCATGATGGCTTCCCAGGGGAATTCTATCAAACGTTTAAAGAAGAAACCATACCTATCCTACTAAAGCTGTTTGGAAAGATAGAAAGAGATGGAGTACTTCCAAATTTGTTCTTGAGGCCAGCATCACCTTAATTCCAAAACCAGACAAAGAGCCCACCAAAAAGGAGAATTATAGACTAATATCCCTGATGAACATGGATGCAAAAATTCTCAACAAGATACTAGCCAATAGGATTCAACAGTACATAAGAAAATTATTCACCGTGACTGAGTAGGATTTATTCCCAGGACACAAGGCTGGTTCAACACTCATAAAACTATCAATGTGATTTTGCAAGTGACATATCAGATAAAGGGCTAGTTTCCAAGATCTATAAAGAACTTATTAATCTCAACACCAAAGAAACAAACAATCCAATCATGAAATGGGCAAAAGAACAGAAATCTCACAGAGGAAGACATAGACATGGCCAACACCCACATGAGAAAATGCTCTACATCACTTGCCATCAGGGAAACACAAATCAAAACCACAATGAGATATCACCTCACACCAGTGAGAATGGGCAAAATTAACAAGGCAGGAAACTACAAATGTTGGAGAGGATGCAGAGAAAAGGGAACCCTCTTACACTGTTGGTGGGAATGTGAACTGGTGCAGCCACTCTGGAAAACTGTATGGAGAATCCTCAGAGTTAAAAATAGACCTCCGTACGACCCAACAATTGCACTGCTGGGGATTTACCTCAAAGACGCAGATGCAATGAAACGCTGGGACACCCGCACCCTGAGGTTCAGAGCCGCAATGCCCATGATAGCCACACTGCGAAGGGGCCTCGGTGTCCATCAAAGATGAATGGATATGGAGGGTGTGTGGTCTCTGTACAAAATGCAAGATTACTCAGCCGTTAGGAATGACAAACACCCACCATTTGCTTCGACGTGGATGGAACCAGAGGGTGTTACGGCTGAGGGAAGAAGGCAATAGGTGAAGGACAAACATTATATGGTGTCATTCTTTTGGGGAGTATGACAAAAATAGTGAAAGGGAATAGAGGCGAAAGGAGAAAAAAATGAGTGGGAGATGGCAGAGAGGGCAGAACAGGAGAGACTCCTAACCCTGGGAAACGAACAAGGGGTGGAAGAAAGAGAGGAGGGCGGGGGGTGGCGGTGACTGGGCGACGGGCACCGAGGGGGGAACTTGATGGGATTAGCACTGGGGGGTTACTCTCTATGTTGGTAAAACGAACTCCAATAATAAATAAACCGATAAACTCACAAACTTCCCGAGACACAAAAGTCCAGGGCCAGTAGGCTTCCCAGGGGAATTCTATCCAATGCTTCAAGATGAAAGCATACCTATGCTACTAAAGCTGCTCCGAAAGATAGAAAGAGATGGAACACTTTCAACCCCGTTCTTGGAGGCCAGGGTCACCTTAACTCCAGAACCCAAGAACCCACCAAAAAGAAGAATCCTGGACCGATGTCCCTGATGAACGCAGATGCACACCTTCTCCACAAGATACGACCCAACAGGATGCAACGGGACATTATTAAGAAGTTACTCACCACGACCCAGTGGGGTTAATCGCCAGGGTGCAAGGCTGCTTCAGCACTCGGAGAACACTCGATGGGCTTCATTCATCAGATCTGCAAGAGAGAAAACAAGAACCAGATGATCTTCTCAAGAGACGCAGAGGAAGCATTTGACAAAATACGGAATCCATGCCCGATCCAAACGCATCAGAGTACAGGGATACAGGAAACGTCTCTCAGCATCTTCCAAGCCATCTCCGAAAAGCCCGTGGCAAATTATCATTCGCAATGGGGAAACACCGGGAGCCTTGCCCTGAAGAACAGGCACGAGACTGGGATGTCACTCTCACCACTGCTATTCTCAGCACAGTACGAGACGTCATGGCCTCAGCAGTCAGGCAACAAAACGAAACAAAAGGCATTCAAACTGGCAAAGAAGAAGTCAACAACTCCCTCTTCGCCGATGACATTATATTGTACCTAGAAAACCCAAAAGACTCCACCACATGATTGCTCAAACTCCCTACAGCAAGTTCGGCAGTGCGGCAGGATACAAACGTGGGGCCCAGAAACTAGTGGCCTTTCTACATGCGAACAAGGAGACGGAGGAAAGGGACATCGAGGAAAGGGTCAACCCCAATTATACAACTGCAGCACCCCCAAAAAAGCATGAGCTACCTAGGAAGAACCCTAACCAAAGGTGTAAAGGGTCTCTACCCGAAACACTGCAGAACAAGTCTGAAGGAAACTGAGGAAGAAACAAAGAGATGGAAAAGGTTCCATGATGCTGGATTGGAAGAATTAATATTCGGGAAAATGTCAATGTGACCCAGGGCAATCGACACAACTAATGCAATCCCTGTCAGAAATACCATGGACTCTCTTCAGAGAGCTGGAGCAAGTCATCTGAAGACTTGTGTGGAATCCGAAAAGACCCCGAACGGCCACAGGAAGAGTAGCCAAGAAAACCACTGCGGGGGCAGCACAATGCTGGATTTCACGTTGTGCCACGAAGCTGTTACCGGCAAGACAGTGTGATACTGGCACAAAGACAGGCATACCGATCAATGGAACAGAAGAGAGCATCCAGAGGTGGACCCTCAACTCTATGGGTAACTAATATTCGGCCAGGCAGCAAAGACCTTGCAGGGGGAACAAAAAAGACAGTCTCTTCAGTAAATGCTGCTGGGAACACTGGACAGCCACACGCAGAAGAATGAAACTGGACCATTCCTCTCACACCATACACAAGGATAAACTCAAAATGGATGAAGGATCTAAATGCAAGACAAGATTCCATCAAAATCCTAGGGGACAACACAGGCAACAACACCATTCTTGATCTGGTCCACAGCAACTTCGTGCAAATTACATCAGCCACAAAGGCCAGAGAAACAAGAGCAAAAATTGATCGCTGGGACTTCACCAAGATGAGCAGCTTCCGCACAGCAAAAGAAACACTCAAAAAACTTAAAGCCAACGCATAGAATGGGAGAAGATATGTGCAAATGACCCTGTCAGGTAAAGGGCCAGTATCCAAGATCTCTGAAGAACTTCTGCAACTCCACAGCAAAGAGACCAAGGATCCAATCTGGTAGACGGGCAAGAGACGTGAACGGAAATGTCACAGAGGAAGACGTAGGCGTGGCAGAGAAGCACATGAGACAATGCACCGCATCACTGGCCGTCAGGGAAATACAGGTCATAAGCACAACGAGATCCCACCTGACACACCAGTGACCACGGTGAATGTTAACAAGACAGGAAGCAGCGAATGTCAGTGATGATGTGGCGAAAGGGGAACCCTCTTGCACTGCTGGTGGGAATGTGACCTGGTGCAGCCACGCCTGGAAAACCGTGTGCAGGTGCCTCAGAGAGGTAACAACGGATCTGCACTGTGATACAGCATGGGGGTGCACTGGTGGAGAGTACCCCAATGATACAGATGCAGGTAAATGCTGGGACACCTGCACCCCGAGGTTTCAAGCGGCAACATCCATGATAGTCACTCTGCGGAAGGAGCCTCGGTGTCCATCGAAAGATGAATGGATAAGGAGGGTGAGTGGTCTCTGCACACAATGGAAGATTACTCAGCCGTTAGAAACGACGAACACCTACCATTTGCTTTGACCTGGATGGAACCGGAGGGTATTAAGGCTGAGGGAAAGAAGACAATCGCGAAGGACAAACATCATATGGTCTCATTCTTCTGGGGAGGATGAAAAAAATAGTGAAAGGGGAGAGAGGGGAAAGGAGAAAAAAATGAGTGGCAGATAGCAGAAAGGTAGACCGAACAGGAGAGACTCCTAACCCTGGGAAACGAACAAGGGGTGGAAGAAAGGGAGGAGGGTGGGGGGTGCGGGTGACTGGGCGACGGGCACGGAGGGGGGCACTTGATGGGATGAGCCCTGGGGGATTATGCTCTATGTTGGCAAAATGAACCCCAATAGGAAATAAGAAACACACCTATAAAGAAACACACAAACCTCCCGAGACACAAAAGTCCGGGGCCAGATGGCTTCCTAGGGGAATTCTATCAAACGCTTCAAGAAGAAATCATACCTGTGCTACCAAAGCTGCTCCGAAAGATAGAAAGAAATGGAATACTTCCAAACTTGTTCTTGGAGGCCAGCGTCACCTTAACTCCAAAACCCAAGACCCCCCCCCACCCAAAGGGAGAATTCTGGACCGATGTCCCTGATGAACACGGATGCACACCTCCACAAGCTATGAGCCAACGGGATCCAACAGGACATTATTAACAAGTTACTCACGATGACCCGGTGGGCTTTATCCCCGGGGTGCAAGGCTTCTTCAGCACTCAGAAAGCACTCAAGGTGCTTCTTCAGATCTGCAAGAGAGAAAACAAGAACCAGATGATCCTCTCAAGAGACGCAGAGGAAGAAGCATTTGACAAAACACAGCATCCATTCCTGATCCAAACGCTTCAGAGTACCGGGATAGAGGGAACGTCCCTCAGCATCTTCAAAGCCATCTACGAAAAGCCCGTGGCAAATTCTCATTCCCAATGGGGAAACACTGGGAGCCTTTCCCCGATGACCAGGCACGAGGCGGGGATGTCCACTCTCACTGCTGCTATTCTCAACATAGTACGAGACGTCATGGCCTCAGCAATCAGGCAATGAAAAGAAATAAAAGGCATTCAAATTGGCAAAGAAGAAGTCAAACTCTCCCTCTTCGCCGATGACATGATACCGTACCTAGAAAACCCAAGATGGCTGGAACTCCTACAGCAAGTTCGGCAGTGTGGCGGGATACAAACTCGGGACCCAGAAACCAGTGGCCTTTCTGTAAGCGAAGAATGAGACCGAGGAAAGGGACATCGAGGAAGGGGTCAACCCCATTTATACAACCGCAGCACCCAAAAAAACCATGAGCTACCTAGGAATAAACCTAACCAAAGGGGTAAAGGATTGCTACCCAAAACACTGCAGAACATGTCTGAAAGAAACTGAGGAAGACACAAAGCGATGGAAAAAGGTTCCATGCTCCTGGTTTGGAAGAATTAATATTGGGGAAAATGTCAACGTGACTCAGGGCAATTTACAGAAATAGTGTAATCCCTCTCAGAAATACCATGGACTATCTTCAGAGAGCTGGAAAAAATCATCTGAAGACTTGTGTGGAATCAGAAAAGACCCCGAACGGCCACAGGAATAGTAGCCAAGAAATCCAATGCAGGGGGTGGGGGTGGGGCAGCACAATGCCAGATTTCAGGGCGCGCCTCAAAGCTGTGAGCATCAGGACAGTGTGGTACTGTCACAGAAACGGACACATGGATCAATGGAACAGAGGAGAGCATCCAGATGTGGACCCTCAACTCTACGGGCAACTAATATTTGGCCAGGCAGGAAAGATGGGAAAAAAAAGACAGTCTCTTCGATCAAGGCTGCTGGGAACACTGGACAGCCACATGCAGAGGAATGAACCTGGACCATTCCTCTCACACCAAACACAAGGATAAACTCAAAATGGATGAAGCATCTAAATGTGAGACAAGATTCCATCAAAACCCCCCGGGAGAACACGGGAAACAACACCCTTCTTGAACTGGGCCACAGCAACTTCTTGCAAATTACATCAGCCACGAAGTCCAGAGAAACAAGAGCGAAAATGGATCGCTGGTACTTCATCAAGATGAGCACTTTCCGCACAGCAAAAGAAACACTCAACAGAACTCAAAGGCGGCCCACAGAATGGGAGAAGAAGGTATGTGCAAATGACCCCGTCAGATAAAGGGCCAGCATCCAAGATCTCTGAAGAACCTCTGCAACTCCACAGCAAAGAGACCAACCATCCCATCCAGAAAACGGGAAAAGTCACGAACAGAAAAGTCACAGAAGAAGACCTATATGTACATGGCCAACAAGCAGGCAAGACAATGCTCTGGGTCACTGGCCATCAGAGTAATAAAGGTCAAAACCACAATGAGATGCCACCTCACACCGGTGAGAACATTAAAAAGACAGGAAACACCAAATTTTGGGGAGGCTGTGGAGAAAGGAGAACGTTTTCAAAATGCAAAAATTTCAGAGGTAGCCATACTCACCTGACAGGGACCAAGCGGGAGGGGCGGGCTCCTGGCCAGGCTGGGGTGCTTGGGGAGGGACCTGAGAGCTGGGAGGGGGAGGCAGGCGGAGTAAGAGCCAAGGGCTTGGGGAGGCTCCTGGGGCCCAGCAGCCCAGGCCCTCAAGCCACCGTCCCAAGGCCGTGCCCTGACATTGCAAAGTGCCTGCACCCTAACCCCTCTGAGCGCACGCACATGGGTTCCGCGGTACCTCCCTGAGCCCGGGGGAGGGGCCCCGCACCCTCCCTGAGCCGCCCAAAGGAGACCTGGCCTGACCTGTAGGAGGCCCCACCGCCGACCCCTCCGCCAACAGGTCCCACCACTCCTCCCCCGCAGCCCTCTGCCCGGCACCCTGGCGGCCCAAAGGGTGTGGGTCCGGCTCGCCACGGGGCCACCTCCATGCAGCCCCAAGGCCCGCTGTCCCCCTCCCGGTCCCTGCCAGGCACCTGCTGCGCCACACGCGAGGGTCAGATGCCCCTCGCACAGCCACCCCGGGGCCCGTCACGCCTCCCGGGGCCCACGCTGACCTGCGCGCAGGGGGCCGAGGCCTGCAGAGCCGCTGCCGGGAGCCCGGAGCGCCAGGAACCGCGGGCCTGGAGGGGCGGCGCAGCCGAGCTACCTCCTGCCACCGCCGGGTCGCCGCATCTGCGCACAGCTCCTCCTGCGGCCAGCCGCGGCCCCCTTCAGGTCACGCTCGGGGTCAGGCGCAGGGGCAAGCTCCTGGAACCCTGTGGCCTCACCCCCGCTCCCGTCCCTGGGCCCGCCCCCCGCACAGAGGCCCGCCCTTCGCGGAGTTCAGAGCGGAGTGGAGAATGCCTATGCCTCTGCCGGGTAGTCTGGTCAGGCGCTGGGTTTGAGGCCTTGAGCCCCCCGCTCAGTCCCAAGGGACTCCTGCTCATGGAGGCACGAAGCCTCTCTCTGGCTCTGTGTCTCCCTCCCTGTCCTTCCGTCCGGGTCTCTGTCTCTCCCTCCCGGTCTCACTCTCTGTCCCTCCTGGTCTGGCCCTGTCTCCCTCCCTATCTCTCAATCTTAGCCACAGCAATCAGACATCAAAGAGAAATAAAGTGCATCCGGAATTGCAAGGATGAAGTAAAACTTTCACTATTTGCAGTTGACATAATAGTACACACAGAAAACCTTAAACACTCCTTCAAAAACATTCTATAGCTGAGAAATAAATTTGTAAAGTCACAGGATACAAAAACAACACACAGAAATCTGTATCATTTCTATACACTAATAATGAAACAGCAGAAGGACAAATTAATAAAATAATCCCATTTACAATTGAACCAGAAATATTAAAATACCTAGGAATAAGCTTAACCAAAGAGGTAAAAGACCTATACTCTGAAAACTATAAAACAATGATTAAAGAGTTGAAGATGACACAATTGGAAAGACATTCCATGCTTATGGATTAGAAGGCCAAATACTGGGATCCCTGGGTGGTGCAGCGGTTTGGCGCCTGCCTTTGGCTCAGGGCGCAATCCTGGAGACCTGGATCGAATCCCACGTCGGGCTCCCGGTGCATGGAGCCTGCTTCTCCCTCTGCCTGTGTCTCTGCCTCATTCTCTCTCTCTCTCTGTGACTATCACAAATAAATAAAAATTAAAAAAAAAAAGGCCAGATACTGTTAAAAGGTCTATGCCAACCAAAGAAATCTACACTTTGGATGCAATTCCTATCAAAATATCACCGGCATTCTTCACAGAGCTAAAACAATCCTAAAATTTATATGGAACCACAGAATACCCCAAGCAGCCGAAGCAATCTTGGAAAAACAAAACAGGAGGTAACACATTCCAGACTTCCAGTTCTATTACAAAGCTGTAGTAATTCAGAAAGTATACTGTTAGTACAAAATGGACACACAGATTAATAAAACAACACTAAAAAATCTATAATTATATGATCATTTACTCTCTGACAAAGCAGGAAAAAATAATGGGAAAAAGTCTCTTCAACAAGTGCTGTTGGGAAACTGGATAGCTACTTGCAAAAACAATGAAAGTAGGCCATTTTCTTACACCATACACAAAATATACTCAAAATGTATCAAAGACCTAATTGTGAGATCTGAAAGTATAAAAATTCTAGAAGAGAGCAATTTCTCTGGTATTCCTGTAGCGACATTTTTCTAGACATGTCCCCTAAACTATGAGGATGCAGCAAAGGTGGTCCTAAGAGGAAAGTATATAGCAACACAGGCCTTTCTCAAGAAACAAGTTGCAAAGACACAACATAACCTGAAATCTAAAGGAGCTGATAAAAGAACAACAGATAAAGCCTAAATCTAGCAGGAGAAGAAAAATAATAGAGTGGACCATAAAGCAATGATATGGGGGAAAAAAACAGAAAAGATCAATGAAATTAATAGCTGATTCTTCGAAAGAATTAATAAAATCGATAAATACCTAGCCAGACTTATCAAAAAGAGAAAAGAGAAAGGACTCAAAGAAATAAAATCATGAATGAAAAAGAGATCACAAGCAACACTGAAGACATACAATTATAAGAGAATATTGTGAGCAATTATATCCCAACAAATTAGGCAATTTGGATGCATTCCTAGAAATATATAAACTACTAAAACGGAAACAGGAAGAAACAGAAAATCTGAACAGAGCCATAACCAGCAAAGAAATTGAATCAGATCTCAAAGATCTCCTAACAAACAAGAGTCCAGGGCCAGACGGCTTCCCAGGGGAATTCCACCAAACATTTAAATAATTAGTACCTATTCTGAAACTGTTCCAAAAACTAGAAATGGAAGAATAACTTCCAAACTCATTCTATGAGGCCAGCATCAATCCCAACACCAAATAAAGACCCCACCCAAAAGAAGTACAGATCAAAGATCCCTGATGAATATGGATGCAAAAATTGTCACCAAGATAGTAGCAAATTGGATCCAAAAGTTCATTAAAAGGATTATTTACCATGACCAAAAGGAATTTATTCCTGAGATGCAAGGGTGGTTCAACAGTTGCAAATCAACGTGATACACAACATTAATAAAAGACAAAATACAGCATTCTTTCTTGATTGAAACTCACTGCAGTATAAAGACAGAAGGAACTTACCTCAGTATCCTAAAAGCCATACAAAAAATCCACAGTGAATATCATCCTTAACAGGGAAAAACAGAGATTTTCTTCCAGGGTCAGGAATAAGACAGGGATGTCCACTCTCACTGCTGTTCAACATAGTGCTAGAAGTCCTAGCCTCAGAAATCAGACAAATAAAAAGCATCCAAATTGGCAAAGAAGTCAAACTTTCACTATTTGTAGACAACATGATACTTTATATAGAAAACCCAAAAGATTCCATCCCAAAATTGCTTGAACTGATGTAGGAATTCAGCAAAATCGCAGAATATAAAATCAATGCACAGAAGTCAGTTGCATTTCTATACACTAAACATGAACGGATGAAAGAAATGAAGGAATGGATCCCACTTACAATTGTCCCCCAAACCATGAGACACCTTGGAATAAACCAAAGAGGTAAAGGATCTGTACTCTGGATACTATGGAATGCTTATGAAAGAAATTGAGGAAGACATAAAGAAAAGGAAAAACATTCCATTCTCATGCATTGGAAGAACAAATATTGTTAATGCTACCCCAAAAGTCGTCTATTGCTACCCAGAGCAACCTACACATTCAGTGCAATCTCTATCAAAATACCAATTTTTAAAAGGTTTTAAAGGTTTTATTTATTTATTCATGACAGATACACAGAGAGGGAGAGAGAGAGGCAGAGACACAGGCTGAGGGAGAAGCAGGCTCCATGCAGGGAGCCCAACGTGGGACTGGATCGCGAATCTCCAGGATCCGGCCCTGGGCTGAAGGTGGCGCTAAACCGCTGAGCCACCTGGGCTGCCCGCATTAGCATTTTTTACAGAGCTGGAACCAACAAATCTAAAATTTTTTTTAATAAATTTATCTTTTATTGGTGTTCAATTTGCCAACATATAGAATAACACCCGGTGCTCATCCCGTCAAGTGCCCACCTCAGTGCCCATCACCCCCACCCCCCACCCTCCTCTGCTTCCACCACCCCTAGTTCATTTCCCAGAGTTAGGAGTCTTTCATGTTCTGTCTCCCTTTCTGATATTTCCCACTCATTTTTTCTCCTTTCTCCTTTATTCCCTTTCACTATTTTTTATCGTCCCCAAATGAATGAGATCATATAATGTTTGTCCTTCTCCAATTGACTTATTTCACTCAGCCATAATACTCTCCAGTTCCATCCACGTCGAAGCCAATGGTGGGTATTTGTCATTTCTAATGGCTGAGTAATATTCCATTGTGTACATAAACCACATCTTCTTTATCCATTCATCTTTCTATGGACACCGAGGCTCCTTCCACAGTGCGGGTATTGTGGACATTGCTGCTACAAACATCGGGGTGCAGGTGTCCCGGCATTTCATTGCATCTGTATCTTTGGGGTAAATCCCCAACAGTGCAATTGCTGGGTCCATAGGGCAGATCTATTTTTAACTCTTTGAGGAACCTCCACACAGTTTTCCAGAGTTGCTGCACCAGTTCACATTCCCACCAACAGTGCAGGAGGGTCCCCCTTTCTCCACATCCTCTCCAACATTTGTGGTTTCCTGCTTTGTTAATTTTCCCCATTCTCACTGGTGTGAGGTGGGATCTCATGGTGGTTTTGATTTGTATTTCCCTGATGGCAAGTGAGCGGAGCATTTTCTCATGTGCTTGTTGGCCACGTCTATGTCTTCCTCTGTGAGATTTCTCTTCATGTCTTTTGCCCATTTCATGATTGGATTGTTTCTTTGCTGTTGAGTTTAAGAAGTTCTTTATAGATCTTGGAAACTAGCCCTTTATCTGATATGTCATTTGCAAATATCCTCTCCCATTCTGTAGGTTGTCTTTGAGTTTTGTTGATGGTATCTTTTGCTGTGCAAAAGCTTCTTATCTTGATGAAGTCCCAATAATTCATTTTTGCTTTTGTTTCTCTTGCCTTCATGGATTAATCTTGCAAGAAGTTACTGTGGCCAAGTTCAGAAAGGGTGTTGCCTGTGTTCTCCTCTAGGATTTTGATGGAATCTTGTCTTACATTAAGATCTTTCATCCATTTTGAGTTTATCTTTGTGGATGGTGCAAGAGAGTGGTCTAGTTTCATTCTTCTGCACGTGGATGTCCAATTTTCCCAGCACCATTTATTGAAGAGACTGTCTTTTTTCCAGTGGATAGATAGTCTTTCCTCCTTTGTCGAATACTATTTGGCTATAAAGTTGAGGTTCCACTTCTGGATTCTCTATTCTGTTCCATTGATCTATGAAACAACCCTAAAATTTGTATGAAACCAGAAAAGACCTCAAATCACCAAAGTAATGTTGAAAAAGAAAACCAAAGCTGGAGGCAGCAAAATTCTGGACTTCAAGCTGTATTACAAAGCTCTGATCATCAAGACAGTATGGTTCTGATACAAAACAGACACATATATCGATGAGACAGAATAGAGAACCCAGAAATGGACCCTCAACTCTACGGTCAACTAATCTTTGACAAAGCAGGAAAGAACATCCAGTGGAAAAAGACATTTTTTCAACAAATGGTGTTAGGAAAATTATACAGCCACATGCAGAAGAATGAAACTGGACCACTTTCTTACACCATACACAAAGATAAGCTCAAAATGGGCGAAACACCTAAATGTGAGACAGGAATCCATCAAAATCCTAGTGGAGAATACAGGCAGCAATCTGTTGAACTCAGCCGCAGCAACTTCTTTCTAGACATGTCTCTGGAGACAAGGGAAACAAAAGCAAAAGTGAACTATTGAAACCTCATCAGGATAAAAATTTTTGCACAGTAAAGGAAAAAACCAACAAAACTAAAAGGCAACTATGGAATGGGAGAAGATATTTGCAATGATCTTATCAGGTCAAGGGCTAGTATCCAAAATCGATAAAGAACTTATCAAACTCAAGCAAAAAATTCAGTTGAGAAATGGACAGAAGACATGAACAGACGTTTGTCCAAATAAGACATACACATGGCCAACAGACACATGAGAAAATGTTCCACGTGACTTGTCATCAGGGAAATACAGATCAAAGCCAAAATGAGATGCCACCTCACACCAGTCAGAATGGCTAAAATTAACAAGACAGGAAACAACTGATGTTAGCAAGGATGTGGAGAAAGGGAACCCTTTTACACTGTTGGTGAGAATGCAGACTTTTGCAGCCTCTGTGGAAAACAGAATGGAAGTTCCTCAAAAACTGAAAAATAAAACCATCCTACCACGCAGTAATTGTACTATTAGGTATTTATCTAAAGGATACAAATATAGTTATTCAAAGTAGCTCAAGCAGTCCAATGTTTATAGCAGCAGTGCGTACAACAGCCAAAATATGGAAAGAGCCAAGATGCCCATTGAGAGATGAATGGAGAAGCAATATATATGGATATAATATGGAATATTACCCAACCATCAAAAAGAATGAAATCTTGCCATTTGCAGTGATGTGACTAGAACTAGAGGGTATGATGCTAAGTGAAGTAAGTCAGTCAGAGAAAGACAGATACCATAATATTTCACACATACGTAAAATTTAAGAAATAAGACAGATGAACATAGGGGAAAGGAAGGAAAAATAAGATGAAAATTGAGAGGGAGGCAAACCATGGGAGACTCTTAACACTAGGAAACAAACAGGGTTGCTGGAGGGGAGGGGAGTGAGGGGATGAGGTAAATGGGTGATGGACATTAAGGCAGGCACATGATGTAATGAGCACTGGATGTTATATGCAACTGATGAATCACTAAGCTCTGCCTCTGAAACTAGTAAAACTATTCGGACTGTATCAAAACAAAATGCTTCTGCACAGTGTAGGAATCATCAACAAAACTAAAAGGCAACCTATGAAATGGTCTGGGGATATAGTGCACAGCACGGTGACTATAGTTAACAATATTATATATTTGAAAGTTGATAAGAATGTAAATCTTAAAAGTTCACATCACAAGAAAAAGAATTTGTAACCATGTGAGGTGTGGATGTTAATTAAATTTATTGTAGTAATTTCACAGTATATATATATATATTTCAAATTAATATGCAGTACACTGTTTACTGGAATTTAAATAAAAATATTTTTAAACTGTTATATTCTTTACATTTATGCAATATTACATGTCATTTATATGTCAATAAAGCTGGAAAAATTAATTTTTAAAATTGTTTTTACGTTTTCCATCCACACCTCAGAGACAGTGCTATTATCCTTATTGGGCTTTTTGTTGGTTAATTTACATTCTTGAACTTGTACCATCTCATTATTCCTTGGCTCAAAGACCTCCAGTAGGCAGGAAGATACAAAACAATAATAAAAGTAGCCAAGAATTACCATGTTTGTGAAATCACTTAATTCTCACAGCAACTCCATGATATAGGGACTACTACCATGATCATCTTGTAGCTTAAAGATAAAGAGGGGCATGGAAAGCTGAAATAACATCCACTTTGGAAGAGCTAGTAACAGAAGGGGTAGGAATTTGAACCCAGTTAGGGATGAATCTTATGTTCATCCATAAACCCACTTCCTTAAACTACCTCACTACAGTTTACAGGAACAGTTGTTGCCTCAGGAAGACTACACCCTGGAACATCCTCACTCAGAAAACAATCACAGGATGTAGAAGCCACCAGAAGGCAGGTAACTTCCACTTTTTATTCTATACTTCTACATTCTGAGGGTTTTTTTGCAACAAACATGTATTCTTTGTAATGACCATTATCCATAAAGATGGTACTTAAAATGGAAGACAGGGCATGACAAATTTTTCAAAGAAAAAGATAAATTTAGCCCCAAGATCACAAAACTAAGGGGTATGCCCCCACACTCTCCCTCTATCTCTGGTAAGCACCAATCTATTCCGTTTCTATCAACTATTATGTAAGTGAGATTATAAGTGTTCGTCATTCTCTGACTTATTTCACCTAGCATAATTCCTCCAATGTCTATCCATGTTGTCATAAATGGCAAGATTTTCTTTATGGCCAAATAGTATTCCTTCATCCATTCATTTGTTGATAGATACTTAGGTTGTTACCATTGGTTAGCTATGGTGAATAATGCTGTGATGAATATGGGGTGTAGACATATTCAGGGTGGTGATTTTGTTTCATTAAGTTATATATCCAGAAGTGCATCTATTTATAGTTTCTTGAGGACCCTTCCTACTGTTTTCCATAGTGGCTGTCCCAATTTCCACTCTCAGATGGACCGCTTTCAGACAGTAAAGAGTGTCCCTGAGGAGAGCAGTGCTAGCCACTTGGATGGACACATGAAAGGACAAAGTTAGAGGGACCCAGGTAGAAGGAATGGGGCATTGAGAGGGGGGAATCCAAGGGCTTCTGTTCCTGTTATGACTTTGATTGCACCTCCAAAAGAGATATATTGAAGCCTAAGCCCTGGATACCTGAGAATATGATCTTATTTGGAAATAGGGTCATTGCTGATGTTATCAGTTAAATGAGGTCATACTGAAATAATGTGGGCCCCAACCTAATACGGCTAGTGTCCCTATCCCTATAAAAAGAGGAGGGAGACACACAAGGGAACTCCATGTGAAGATGGAGGCAGAGATCAGAGTGATGTGTCTATAAGCCAAGGGGTGACAAAGATTGTTGCAGCCACCAGAAGCCAGGACAAAGACATGGGACAGTATCTTCTCCACAGCCTCCTGAAGGAGCCAACCCTGCTGGCTCCATGTTCAGACTTTTAGATGCCACAACTGTGAGAGTACACATTTTTGTTGTTTAAGCTACCTGGTTGGTGGCACTCTGTTATGGTAGTCCTAAGAAACCAAGACAGTTACCTTCATAATTTGAACCCAAGATGCCTCCCTGCTGCACACCTTCACACACACACCACCCTGTCCAAACTTTCATTCATAGCCCTCACATGAAACTTTCTAGTTTTTGACTTCTAGGCTTATTTTGTTAACTGGAAAACTTCCATATCTTCATCCTAACTCTTTTTCATTCACCCTTATATGTTCTGCCCATTACATGTTCGTATGGGGTTAGAAAATACCTTCTGGTCCTGTGAATTAGTGAGTGGGGAAGAGTGCTTTAAGCTGGTAGTAAGAAGTAGTTAGGGTGACATTTTCTCTCTTATAGTCATTTCCTTTCATGATCCCATGGCAGCTGGATGTAGAGTCTTGATTCTCACTGAGCAGTGGTCTCAGGGAAGCATCCCTATGCTGGGCCAAGAATCCCACCCAGACCTGCACATAACCTTTACCTCCCCTGGTTTACTGGCAAGATTGTCTGAGCATCACAATGTTGTGCACAATGCCCTGCACATCAGGACCTGCAGCCCTACTTCTTGTTATCAGGCCACCTGCCGGTACATCCTTACTCTGACTTGCCCACGTCTCTGATGAACAGTGGTGGGCCTCAGGATGACACCTTACTCTTAGCTCTCCAGACTGGCTTTTGAGGAGTTCCATCCCCACCTCTTGAAATAACCAAAAATCTGGGATTCAGGGTTGGGACCCTCATTCTTGGTATTGGTGGTTTCTCCACATGACAACTGCCTTTTCATTTTCCCTCTAGGCCTCAGGGAGTGGGATTTTCACAGGCTTACATGAATCTTACCTGAATCCCATTTATCTTCCAAGCCTCAGGTTCAGAAAAATGCTGCCTATCTGTGCTCTTGAATTACGAGCTCTATGAAAAGTGACGAGTGAGAGCATTATAGCAGCAGCTATAGCTAAACTTTATTCAAATCTAGTCATGCTAGCATTGTTCTAGGTGCTTTGAGCCTAGGCACTCTGGCTCCAGAATCCAGGTAAAAAAAAAACTGTAAGCTTTTATACTTCCCTTAGGCCCAGGTTCTTAGAAGGGATATGATAGATATTGGTGAGTACATCAAGGGCCAGAAATTGAGGGGGAAATGAGTAACTGGTTGTCTTTCTCCAGGGTGGGTTCCACCATGAACACTGCCTGTGCTCAACCCAATTCTATCACTTCCAGACCCTTCTCTGCCTTCTCAAACTTCGACCTAACTTTGGCCATTTGACATGTTCAGAAAAGGGTGGAATTTTGATGAGTTGGACATCTGCCAGGTATATAAGTGAATACCATAAAGAGGGCTTGAGTGTGTTTATGAAGCTTTTATTTCCTCCTCCGCCTAAGCATGACATAGTCTATCCTTGGAAGAAGTACAAACACCATCTGTCCCTTGTCAGGCCCAGTGACCAGAGGGCTTGGTCACTCAAAGAACCTGTACTCTTGGGTGGCAGGCTACCAGGGATTGTGCAAGCATTGGGTGGCCCCAGGCTGGGGGTGGACAACTTGACACCATCACATCTCTTTGGTCTGTGTCTTCCTACGTGTTTTTAGGGGTAGACAGTAATAAAAATTCCCTGCCTGAAATGATAGTCAGTGACTGAAGAACTAATGTTTCCCTCTGCCCTGGCTTCTCTTCATTTCTATCTTTCTCTTTAGAATGAGAAAGTTGGCTGTGACACCCTGTTTCAAAGACTCACATCCGAGGAAAATCCATTCTCAACAAGGCAGAAGATCAGGCCATTTGAGCATGCCCTGTGCCAATGAAAGCACATGTTCAGTTGTATACATTTGCCCTTGCTTTCAGATGTTTTTATTCTCGGTCTGCATCCTTCACCTTGAGATTTTAGAAGCTAGAAACACTTTCTTCTACTTAGTTGTAAGTCAGATGCTATTGCATGGAAACTTCATGGTCTTTAGCCAGCAGGGTGGACAGCAAGTTAGAGATGACAGCCATGTGTTATCCTGGTATCAGCCAGGCTAAGTACTGCTAAGTACTAAGAGGCTAAGTACCGCTGCTATACCAAGTGACTCCAAGGTGTCAGAAGCTACAAAATTAAAGATTTATTTCTTGCTCACACCATCTGGGTCAGCCGCATGTCTACTCTAAATCATATTAACCTGGGACTCAAGTTGATGGAGAAGATGCTTTCTAAAGAATTGCTGGGTGTCATGGTGGAGGGAAGAAAGAGCATGGAGATTAACACCACTGAACTGTGCAATTAAAAATGTTTAATATAGGGACGCCTGGGTGGCTCAGCTGTTGAGCATCTGCCTTTGGCTCAGGGCATAATCCTGAAGTCCCAGTATCAAGCCCCACATTGGACTCCCTGCATGGAGCCTGCTTCTCCCTCTGCCTGTATCTCTGCCTGTCTCTGTGTGTGTGTGTGTGTGTGTGTGTGTCTCATGAATAAATAAGTAAAATCTTTAAAAATTTTTAAGATAGTATTTTTTTACCTTATATGCATTGTACCACAATAAAAAAATGAAGAGAGATAGAGAGAACCATACTCCAAGTATACCCTAGCTTCTGCTGGAACATAGAATACACATTTCTGCTCACATTTTAGTATTCAGAGCAAATCATATGACCATGTCTATTGTCAGTGAGACAAGGAAGTATACTCTACCCTAACAGAGTGTCAGTGAATCTCTGAAGATACTAATACATTCTCTCAGACCCTGTTTCTTTTCACGAGCAAGCCCTTGGCTATTCCTCTAAGAACTGGGGAGGTAGGGCAGCAACAGATAGAGCTAGCTTTCTGTGGTTCTCCTGATGTTGAGAGCAGTTGGTGGTGGAGGCAACAGGCACGAGACAAAATTAAGAGACCCACATCACCTCTCAGTCAACTTTAGCCAAGTTTTGCATTTCTCTGAGCCTCAGATTCTTCATCTGAGGAATCAGAGATTAGATCAGACAAGTGCTGATGTTGGTGCCAGCTGGAGCTTTCCTGTGCATCTTCTATTTTACCCTACTTTCTTATGTTGAATTCTACCCAGATAGGACTGGGGGTGTGGGGTGGTGGGAGGAGGCAGGGTGGGAGACACTGGTAAAAAGACTGGACAATCCTTGTTCTGCATCACCTCATTGAAGTATGACACTCCCATTCTAACAAGTGCTAACAAACCATCCCTCCACTGGTTTATTCCATGGACCAATGCAGAAGGGCTCCTTGAGAAGTGGAAAGACTAAAGACAAAAGGATTTGAAGCACAGAATCCTTTAATAATGGTAGCCCATTTGGGCATCGCTCTCTCTATGGTTCAAAGGGGAAATTCCTTCTGGGGTTTGCTTCTGTACAGGGAAGCTCTTACAATATGTTGAGGAGAAGGTTGTTCTTCAAGCAAGTGTGTCCCAAGGACCTTCTCAGCAACACTAGGAGATAATAAAACATTCAGGTAAAACTACCAGTGCTGCCAAGATGAGCTCTATAACCAAGGGGACTTCCAAGGTGAGTGCCAACACATCTCTGCTCTCCCTCCCTTCCCATCCTTTATCCCAATCCATTGTCTTATGTCTGTCTTTTTTTTAAATTTTTTTTAAATTTATTTATTTATGATAGTCATACAGAGAGAGAGAGAGAGAGAGAGAGAGAGAGAGAGAGAGAGGCAGAGGCTCAGGCAGAGGGAGAAGCAGGCTCCATGCACCGGGAGCCCGACGTGGAACTCGATCCCAGGTCTCCAGGATTGCGCCCTGGGCCAAAGGCAGGCGCCAAACCGCTGCGCCACCCAGGGATCCCTTATGTCTGTCTTCTAAGTACCTTCCTACGACCTGTCTCTCTGCTTCTGAGCTGCCTATTGATTTTCCTCACTGACTGTCTTTCCTTCCTGTGAAGGGATAGGCACAAGCCCTTCTTTTAAGGAAGACTGAATGGCAGCTGGGCGGCTGGGATGGGTCCTCAGGATTTACACTAAGTATGAGTTTGTAGGTTTAAATTGTTTGCTTTTCCATTCCAGTTGAAAAGTGTTTGTCCTTGCCTATTTATTTCTTAACTCTCTCAACAGTATTTTTTTATTGAAGTATAATTAACATACAGTATTATATTAGTTTCAGGTGTACAATACAGCGATTCAACAATTCTATATATTGCTCGGGGCTCATCAAGATAAATGTACTCTTAATCTCTTTCACCTATATAATCCATCTTCCACCCACCTACCTGCTAGCAACCATCAGTTTATGCTATTTAAGTGTGGTTTTTGTTTGCCTTTTTAAAAACCTTTGTTTGCTAATTTGTTTCATTTTTAAAATTCTATATATGAGTGAAATCACATGATAGATATTTATTTTTCCTTGACTGCCTTATTTCACTTAGCATTTATGCTCTAAATCCATCCATGTTATTTGAAATGGAAAGATCTCATCCGTTTTTATGGTTGTGTAATATCCTCTTGTATAGACACGCCTGGGTGGCTCAGTGCTTAAGCATCTGATTTTGGCTCAGGTTGTGATCCTGGGGTCCCAGGATTGAGTCCCATACTGGGCTCCCTGAAGGGAGCCTGCTTCTCCCTCTGCCTATATCTCTGCCTCTCTTTCTCTGTGTCTCTAATGAATAAATAAATTTATTTATTCATACACACACACACACACATACATATCACGTGTTCTTTATCCATTCTTCAGTCCATGGACACCCGGGTTGTTTTTTCATATATCAGCTATTGCAAATAATTCTACAATAAACATAGGGGTGCATATATCTTTTCAAATTAGTGTTTTTCATTTTCTTTGGGTAAATACCCCAGTAATGAAATTATGGGATCATATGGAATTTCCATTTTTATTTTTTTGAGGAACCTCCATACTGTTTTCCACAGTGGCTATCCCCAATTTGCATTCCTACCAACAGCACACAAAGATTCCATTTTCTCTGCACCCTCACAAATAATTGTTATTTCCTATGTTTTTTATTTTAGCCATTCTGACAGGCATAAAGTGATATCTCATTATAGTCTGAACTTGCATTTTCCTGATGATTAGTGATGTTGAGCATCTTTTTTTATGTGTCCGTTGGCCATCTATATATCTTTCTTGGAAAAATGTCTATTCAGGTCCCATGCCCATTTTTTAATTGGATTATTCGTGGGGCTTTTTTGGTATTGAGTTGTATAAGCTCTTTATATATTTAGAATATTATTTATATATAATTTTTATTATTGTTTATATTATTTATATATTTTATTTTTTATAAGTTATATGTTATTTATATATTTAATTATATATTTAAAAGATATATATAATTTGCAAATATCTTTCTTCATTCAGTAGGTTGCCTTTTTATTTTGTTGGTGATTTTCTTTGCTATGCAAAAGCTTTTTATTTTGGTGTAGTCTCAGTAGTTTATTTTTGTTTTATTTCCTTTGCTAAAGGAGATATATAAAGAAAAATGTGTCTACAGATGATGTGAAATTACTTCCAATGTTTGGTTATGGACTGGAAGAACGAGTATTGTTAAAATGTCCATACTTCCCAAGCAATCTACAGATATGCAATTCCTATCAAAATACAACAGTATTTTTTACAGAACTAGAGAAAATAAAAGTAAAATTTGTACCACAAAAGACTGAGTAGCCAAAGCAATCCTGAGGGAATAAAGCTCAAAGTATCACAATCCCAGATTTCAAGATACACTATAGAGCTGTAGTGATCAAAACAGTATGGTACTGGCACAAAAACAGACACATAGATCAATGGAACAGAAGAGAGAATGCAGAAATAAACCCATGCTTGTATGGTCAATTTATCTATGGCAAAGGAGAGAAGAATATACATGGGGGAAAAGGCAGTCTCTCCCAAAAATGTGCTGGGAAAACTGGGCAGCTACATGTATACAAAAGCATGAAACCAGACCACTTTTTTATGCCATTCACAGAAATAAGCTAAAAATGTATTAAAGACTTAGATGTGAAACTTGAAATGATAAAATTTCTTACCAGTATTTTTTAAGACCACAAGTTACCTTCTGGCATCTAAGCATTTTTCTCCAGCCAGGGCAAAGGATCAATTCATGAAAGAAGCAAATAAACCAAATTCCTATAAGATCCTCTATCTTTCCACTTAATACCTACTCCCCTCCACACACACACACACACACACACACACACACACACACACCCTCCATGCCATCCTAGTTTTAAATAATTTTGATTTTGGGTGGAGGAATCATGGAATAAGCATGATCTTGGTTGGGGGATAATAAATTCTCTGAGCTCCTTTTATGGCTTACTCTTTGAGATGAAAATTTTCTTTCTTCATTCAGTGCCTCAGGAATCCTCAGTACCCAATGGCATTAAGTGTCCTGCCTGCTACAACGTGTATGATGTTTCCTGCGACCCAGTTCTTCTTGCCTGCACTGGTACAGAGACAAAGCGTGTGGAAGTTATTGGCATAGGTACAACTATTTCCACAGGATTCTTGGTGTTCATTTTCTCAAAGGATATATCTGTGCTAGTTATCTTTGCTGTGTAATCATTACTCCAAAACTTGGCAGTTTAAAACAATGAGCATTTATTATTTCATGGCATCTGAGGGTCAGGAGTTTGGAAGTGGCCTAGCTAAGTGCTTCTGGCTGAGTTTCTCATGAAGTTGTAATCTAGCTGTCAGCAGGGCCTGTCACCAGGAAGACCTGCTTCCAAGATCACCCATGTAGTTGTCAGGCTTGGTTCTTCTCTACATGGGTCTCTGTGTGGGCTGCCTGGATGTCCTTATAATGTATTCCCCCACAGCAAGTGATGAGAGAGAGAGAGAGAGAGATAGAGAGAAGAGAAGAGAAGAGAGAAGAGAGATAAGAGAGATGGAGGGAGGGAGGAAGAGCACTAACTGGCATTTCTCAGGGCAAATGATGACAGAGGGAGAAGAGGAGGAGAAGAGGGAGGGAGGAAGGAGATACTACAGTTTCAAAGTAATCAAATATCAGAAGGAACATTTCTTCACTTCTGTTGTATCCTGTTGGTTGCACAGATCAACTCTGATACAACATGGGAGAAGAGTATACAAGGACATGAATACTAAGAGATCGCAGGCCATCCTAGAGACTAACTACTATGTACAGCAAAGGCTGATACAGGGCCAAGTCCTAGTTCACTCTCCAAAGTTTGGAGGGAGCCATCTGTCAGAAGAGAGAAGGGGGAGAGGAGAGGACGAGGAGAGGAGAGGGAAGATGAAGAGAACACAACTGCTTTCCACAGGAAAGTCTGACACTTGGGAACATGTCATATCATGATCTCCTCGAATGGGAACTTGGGTCATTGGCCATCACCCTCTTCAACAAAGAGGGTGATACCTCAGTTCTGTTTTTTTTCATCACTACCATTATTGCTATTACCCAAACCCCATGAATAAGCATGATATGATTCTGAAATCTGCAGAAGGACTTGCCATTTTCCTGAGGAGGAGAAAAGTATGGACTTGTAATAAGATGCACAGATGCCATTCAGATAGAAAACAACAGGTACCAAGGGGCTGTTTAGGTGAATACATGAGTTCTGACCTCAGGCTTTTTCCTCTCTTCCAACTATCTCTCGCCTCGTCAGAAGGTACAGACTCCAATCTCAGCTATGCATCTGACACAGCAGGGGCCCTTTGGGATTCATCCTAAACTGAGATGTCGGGCCCAAAGGGAACTAAGGCTTGGTCCCTGGACAGAGATGGAGCTGTGGTTCTTGCTTCTTTCACAGAAGGCAGAGGGGAATTCTGGGGCATTCTGTGTACCCTTTTCTTCCCCAAGGGAGGCAGATAGGATAGGACGTGGGTGAAGAGGGGAGACAAGATAAGAGAGAAGACTAACTCTTGGATTTTTCTTTTGGCAGATAGTCCAATATTTATGATTTTTGCCATGGGTTGTGCTACTGAAACTGTCCTCAACTTGAGGAATATAAGTATATTGAATAACATAAAAATCCGTACCAACTGTACAGAACAAAGCAATGGAGATCCCCACTGATGTTCATCACCTCATCAATCTTGACTGGTCCCTTCTTGCTCAAAGTCTTGCTTTGAAGTTTGCACACTTCCAAGCTCATAATTCTACAAACCTGAAAAAGTTGGAGTCCTCTGATGTCTCCCCTCCCCAACATTCTCCAGACATTGCAGAATTAAGTTGCTGATATTTCCTTAAGTATGTTTGTAATCTTTATTAGTAACTCAGGTTAAAAAAAATCTTATTGAAGGGGGGTCTCTGGGTGGCTCAGTGGTTGGCACCTGCGTTTGGCGCAGGGAGTGATCCTGGAATCCTGGGATCTAGTCCTACATCAGGATCCCTGCATGGAGCCTGCTTTTACCTCTGCCTGTGTCTCTGCCTCTCTCTCTCTCTCTTTCTGTGTCTCTCATGAATAAAAAAATAAATTAAATATATTTAAAAAAAATCTTATTCATTCATCTAATGGATTCTTTCTTCAACCCAAGTAATAAGTAAGGAAATATTAGATAGCATCTCAGGCTGTGTCCCACAAGTCAGGGGCAGTCACAACCATTCTTCATGTGATGCCATGAGGAAGCAGAGGGGTCAGGAATAACCCTTACAGGATCCAAACTATGATGTCCTCATGGTGCTGAACACAATGGACACCGTGATACCTGCTCATATGGATCTCTTGATTCTCCAAATTCAGTTTCCTACAGGGTGCAGTAAGTTGCATAAAAGAAAAGAATACCTCACACGTAATGATGACCTTCTGGGAAGCAATCTGTTGTCTGTATCGTGCTGGGGCCCTCGCACTCTATAAGCTTATCTGAGCCTGAAATCTACATAGACTGTGGCTTTCTCCTTGGGACTATGTCTCCATTTTCTCTTCCCTGGGCTTTTGAGCAGGCAGCGTGCAGAGTTTATATGTCCAGGACTCGTTTTATGCATATTCTCACTGTGTGCTCAGCACAGTGATGGAAACTGTAAAAGACACAGGGTTCTCCCTCAGGGATAAGGAGCTAATACACAGAGAATGATGAAAGGATTGCATGTAACTGCACGGAATTCTAAGCACAAATAATCAGAGGGGCAGGAAAATTCAGGGAGGAAAAAGGAGGTAGAGTCAAAACTGGTACACAAAGGTGGTAAACTGAGACAGGGCTTGAGGAAGGAGTGTGTATGAAAGTGAAGTTCCCACTGGGGAAATGGTAGGCTAAAAAATGGTTAAACAGCAAAGTCCCCAGAAAGGCAGTAAATCAAAATAGAGCCTACACAGGAGACCTTTGATAAGGAAACCCTTAGGGTAATAATGGGAAATCCTGTGCTGATTCAACTCCAAGGAGGTCACATCAGCTCAAGTGGGCTGGTGTTGCTGTTACCACCACATACGTTTTACAAAGAAAAAGTGGCAACAGGATGGAGACTCTAACCCAAATTGTCAATTTACAATCTGGGACTTTATTCTCTGTGCCATCCTGCCTCTCAACCAATAACCAAGTCCTGGACACATCAGTCAGCTTGGACTACCACAACAAAGTAACATGAACAAGGTGGCTTAAGCAATAAAAAATTACTTTTCTCAGTTTTGGAAGCTGGAAGTTTGAGACCAGGGTGCCCTCAACACTGTTGTCTTCTGAGGTCTCTCTCTTGGGCTGTCTTCTCCCTGTGTCTTCACATGATCCTTCCTCTACATGTGTCTGCTATATATTGGATGTTTGTGCACCCTACCCCCAAGCAATGGTATTGGATAGTGGGGACTTTCAAAGCTTGCCACCCTCATGAATAGCATCAGTGCCCTTATAGAAGAGGCTCCACAGAGCTCCCTTGCCCCTTCCACTGTGTGAGGACACAATGAGATGGCTGTCTATGAACCTGGAAGAGAATCCTTAACAGACATTGAGTCTGCTGGTCCAAGTCTGGAGCTTGGTCTTGGTCTTCCAGGCTCCAGAACTGTGAGAAATAAATTTCCATTGTTTATAAGCCATCGGTTGTGTGTTATCTGGTTGTAACAGTTCAGATGGACTAAGGCAGTGTCTGTGTCCCAATCATCTATTATAAGGATATCAGTCTGATTGGATTAGGGCCCACTATAGTGACCTCATCCTAAAAGGCTATGTCTCCAAATACAGTAAAGTTCTGAGGTATTGAAGACTAGAACTCCAACATATTAATTTTGGCAGAACACAATTCAACCCATAGCAAAGGGTTATAGAGTAAATGACTTTAGGCATTGAGAAAAACTTTTCAACTATTGCTCCCGTACGAAGTGGTTGGCACAGTGTCAATACACAGTGTATACTTAATAGGTATAACCCATTATTCTTTTTCTTCTCTGCATCCTTCTCATCTATGCCCATTACCTTCCCATTTCTTTTCCCCAATTTTCCTTTCATTTTTCTACTGATTATTTCCCTGTTTTGCTACTCTTTCCCTGAACTTCATTCTCTTCTGGAATAAGCAACAGTCATACCTCCAAGAGAGCACGGCAGTCATTCATGGGTGTGGCAGCCAATTGATCACTATATTCTGTGGGTAAGAATATGGGGCTAGAGAGCAGCATCTGCATCTCAGGAGAGAGATTCCATGAGGTCAGGGGCCTCCGAAAGAACATAAGATTCCTAGGGATCATCAGCATTCTGAAAACTACAGAACACTTATGAAAGAAATTGAAGAGGACACAAAGAAATGGAAAAACATTCCATGCTCAAGGAGTGTAAAAACAAACATTGTTAAAATGTTTATGCTATCCACAGTAATTTACACATTTAGTGCAATCCCTATCAAAATATCACCAGCATGTTTCACAGAGCTGGAACAAATAACCCTAAAATTCCTATGGAACCACAAAGGACCCTGAATAGACAAAACGATCTTGAAAAAGAAAAGCAAAGCTGGAGGCATTGAGATTCCAGAATTCAAGCTGTATTACAAAGCTGTGATCATCAAGACAGTATGGTACTGGCACAAAAACAGACAGTGGACCAGAATAGAGAACTCCGAAATTGACCCACAACTTGATAGTCAACTTATCTTCAACAAAGCAGGAAAGAATATCCAATGGGAGAAAGACGGTCTCTTCAACAAATGGTGTTGAGGGAACTGGACAGCTGCATGCAAAAGAATGGAACTGAACCACTTTCTTACACCATACACAAAAATAAGTTCAAATGGATGAAAGATCTAAATGTGAGACAGGTGACAGGCACTGAGGTGGGCACTTGATGGGATGAGCACTGGGTGTTATTCGATATGCTGGCAAATTGAACACCAATAAAAAAATAAATTTATAAAAAAATAAATGTGAGACAGGAAACCATTAAAATCCTAGAGAAGAACACAGACAGAAAACTCATTGACCTTGGTCTTAGCAACTTCTTAGTGGACAGGTCTCTGGAGGCAAGGGAAACAAAATCAAAACTGAACAATTGACACTTCATCAGGATAAAAAGTGTCTGCACAGTGAAGGAACCAGTCAACAAAACTAAAAGGCACCCTATAGAATGGGGGAAGATGTTTGTAAATGACGTATCTGACAAAGGGTTCGTATCAAATCTGCAAATGATTTATCAAATTCAACACCCAAAAAATAAATAATCCAGTTAAGAAACGGGCAGAGGGCACGAATAGACACTTTTCCAAAGAATAAATATAGATGATTAATAGACACATGAGAAGATCCTCACCATCACTCGTCATCAGGGAAATACAAATCAAAACCATGATGAGATAGTACCTCACATGTCAGAATGGCTTAAATTAACAAGACAGGAAACAACAGGTGTGGGGAAAGGGAAACCCTTTTACAATGTTGGTGGGAATACAAACTGGTGCAGCCACTCTGTAAAACAGTATAAAGGTTCCTCAAGAAGTTAAAAATAGAACTACCCTATGACCCACCAGTTACACTAGCAGGTATTTACTGAAAGTGTACAAAATACTGATTCAAAGGGATACATGCACCCTAATGTTTATAGCAGCAACATCCACAATAGCCAAACTATGGAAAGAGCCTTAATGTCCATTGACAGATGAATGGATAAAGAAGCAGCAATATATATATAATTATATATATAAAATATTACTCAGCTATCAAATAGAGTGAAATCTTGCTATCTGCAGCAGCATGGGTGGAGCTAGAACCTATTATGCTAAGTGAAATAAGTCAGATAAAGACAAATACTATGATTTCACTTATATGTGGAACTTAAGAAAGAATACACATGAACATGGGGGGAAAGAGAGGGAAACCATAAAAATGAATGTTAACTATGAAGAACAAACTGAGGGTTGCTGGAAGGAGGTGGGTAGGTGGGGATGGGTTAAATAGGTGATGGGTATTAAAGGGGGCATTTGTTATTAAGAGCATGGGGTATTGTGTGTAAGTGATGAACCACTAAATTCTACTCCTGAAACACGTATTACACTGTATATTAACTAACTGGAATTGAAATAGAAACGAAGACTATAAAAAAAGGAGGAGGAAGAGGAGGAGGAAGAAGAAGAAGTGAGTTATAATTTATAGGGTTTCATCCCAGGTAAGGAAATGTCAAACAGGTTTCTGCATAAATGATAGCAGACCCATTGCCTATGTGACATTGAGTCAGTGTTAAGGAGGAAAAGTCAATGAGACTTGAGCTCCCCAGGCGCTACCTGAGCGGGGAAGTGAAGCATTTTCCTCCAAGAAAGACTTGGCCACCTCTGAAGATGAAACCACATGAGAAGGAACTAGTTTGGTCCAAAAGAAAAAGCACATCTTTGGATTTGTACTGTTATTTCATTCAGACCCACTACCTCAGCACTTTATACAGGGCACAGAAGCCAAAAGTAAATCAATTTAGCTTCATAAAAATACGTGAATACAAAATGCAAACATGCTATTTTTCCATTTAAAACACACGCAAAAAATCTATTAAAGAAATTTTTAAAATTCAGTAGGCTAAACAAAAATAAATGAGGTATCTGTTTCAGTTCTAACCTGTTTCTTCCATCCTGCAAACAGAGCCTCTGTAGACAGAGGAGTACACAAGTGGCCAAGAGGGGACACAAAATTCAAAAGAGAGAACACACACACACACACACACACACACACACACACACACACACGGAGAGTAAAACCCAGGCATGTGTGTAGGTAAAAGAGGCAGTGAAGTACTATCAGGATGGGGAAACAAACAGAAGGGAAAAGTAGGGATGAATTTATATTAAAGAATGTCTCCATCTTGTGGTCATTATGGTGTAACCACTAATTAAGTCAAGTTTTATTTCCATTTATTCATCCATCCATCTTTCTGTGCATTTATTCACCAACCTAACTGGTACTTTCCAGTTGTGGCAGGCACTGTTCTGAGTGTTAGGGCTAGAGTAGTGAACAAAATTCCCTGCCTTTCTGTAACTTCCATTCTGGTTAGAGTTTACATTAATTAAACAACTATAATGTGTGGTATGTTACATCAGAAAAACAGGGGCGGGTATATCAGAAGCTGTTGGGGGAGGCAGTCAGGATTTTGATCAGGGTGACTTTCAGTAAGTCCTCAGTGAGGTGGGAGAAGGGCCTGAGGAGAGGGAAAGAGGGACGCCCCAGTTGTGTGGGGAGGGAACATCCAGGAAGAGGGAACAGTCAGTGCAAAGGCTTTGAGTGGAAGGCTAAGGCTGGTGCTCAAGAAGGGTGAAAAAACCATCTGGGGCTGTAGTGTGGTGAGCAGGGAGGTGAGTGACTAGGTGAACTTCTAGAAGAACCAAGAGAAGAACAAGGAGGTGAGGAAGGAAGGAGGCAGCACAAGGAAGAAGACCAGGTTTGGTCTGGTCATACAGGCTTTGGTTTTGGTGCTGAGTGAGGTAATGGAGGATTCTGAACCTGGGAGGGATGAGATAGGACATGTTAACTCTGGCTACTCAGTTAGAGGAGCCTCCAGGGAACCCAGACTGGTTAGGGCCACTGTGGTTCTACAGGTGAGAAATGGGGTAGGCTTGGATCAAGGCTATGGGGATGGTAAAAATGGTAATATTCTAGATACATTCTGAAAGAAGATTCAACAAGGTTTTTGTAGTGTAAGTGCCTGAAAATCAGCTTTTGATTGCTGAGGCATACATTTCCAAGACATCTATTTTGAATAAACATATTGCCAGCTATATGATACAACTACTGCTAAAACAACTAGATAAGAAAAGGAACCAGGGTGTCCCATCTGAGTTTCCTTTTTAGAAAGTCCTTGGCAATCTAGATTATTGACCACTTAAGGAACTCTGCTATCACCTCTTGTGCCCTAATTCCTGCTCTGTTTTAAATTTATGAGTAAAGAGTAAAGCCAAGAAATCCTAGGTAGCCTACCCTCAATCTCAGTAAGGAGAGTACCCAGGTCTGTAATCTCTACCTGACACCTTGCTTGATGGCTCTTGGGCATGCCATATGCCTTCCAAGATCTCTGAGTAATAAATTTCTTTTTTCAAAGTCCCTTGATAGTTGTTGCTGAGATACATCTTCCAATAATAATAAGAGCCACAAGGGCCATGCCAACCATAATATTGGCTCTCGATGGGAAAATGTCTGTGGGGACTTGCCATAGGTAGTGGGGGCCCAGGTGAGTGCCTCAGGCATTCCAAGCTAATAATATCACTATCAATAGGCTGAGAAGGACACAGAACAAAAACTAAAGGAGTTCATGATTACTAGACAGCCCTTCAAAAAATATTAGAAAGGAAGAATGCTCACCATTTGCTTCAATGTGGATGGAACTGGAGGGTATTATGCTGAGTGAAGTAAGTCAATTTGAGAAGGATAATCATTATATGGTTTCACTCATACGGGGAATAAAAGAAAAAGTGAAAGGAATTATAGGGGAAAGGAGAGAAAATGACTGGGAAAAATTAGAGAGGGTGGCAAAACATGAGAGACTTCTAACTCTGGGAAATGAACAAAGGGTTGCAGATGAGGAGGTGGGCAGGGGGATGGGGTGACTGGGTGATGGGCACTGAGGGGGGCACATGACAGGATAAGCACTGGGTGTTATACTATATGTGGGCAAGTCAAACTTCAATTAAAAAAAATAAATATTAGAGGGCTCTCCTTGAGCGGGAAGGAAAGACTAAAAGTAACAAAGACAAGAAAGGACCAGAGAAATCTCCAGAAACAATGACAAAACAAGTAATAAAATGGCACTAAATAAATATTTATGAATAATTACTTTGAATGTAAATGGACTAAATGCTCAAATCAAAATACATAGGGTGTCAGAATGGACAAAAACAAACAAACTAGATCCAACTCTATAGTACCTACAACATACTTATTTGAGATGTGAAGACACCTGCACATTGAAAGTGGGGTGACGCAGAAATATTTATCACACAGACGGATGTCAGAAGAAAGTTGGAGTAGCAATACTCAGATCAGATAAACTAGATGTTAAAACAAAGATTAACAAGAGACAAAGAAGGATATGACACCATATGATAATAAAGGAGACAATCCAACAAGAAGATCTAACCACTATAAATATTTATGCACCCAATGTGGGAGCAACCAAACATATAAAACACTTAATAAAAAATACAAACTATATATATAAATGTATATATATAAACAACACAACAAAAATTAATTAATTGATTATAATACAATATTACCCCAAAGATACAGAAGCAATGAAACGCCGGGACACCTGCAACCTGATGTTTCTAGCAGCAATGTCCACAATACCCAAACTGTGGAAGGAGCCTCGGTGTCCATCGAAAGATGAATGGATAAAGAAGATGTGGTTTATGTATACAATGGAATATTACTCAGCCATTAGAAATGACAGATACCCACCATTTGCTTCAACGTGGATGGAACTGGAGGGTATTATGCTGAGTGAAATAAGTCAATCGGAGAAGGACAAACATTATATGGTCTCATTCATTTGGGGAATATAAATAATAGTGAAAGGGAATAGAAGGGAAGGGAGAAGAAATGTGTGGGAAACATCAGAAAGGGAGACAAAACATAAAGACTCCTAACTCTGGGAAACAAACTAGGGGTGGTGGAAGGGGAGGAGAGTGGGGGGTGGGGGTGAATGGGTGACAGGCACTGAGCGGGGCACTTGACGGGATGAGCACTGGGTGTTATTCTGTATGTTGGCAAATTGAACAACAATAAAAAATAAATTTATTATTAAAAAATGAAAATAAAAAAATAAAATAAAATCATGAATGAGAAAGGAGAGATCACCACCACCACCAAGGAAATACAAACGATCTTTAAAACTCATCCTGAGCAGCTATACACCAATAAATTGGGCAATCGAGTAGAAACGGACGCATTTCCGGAAAACCACAAACTACCAAAACCGGAACAGGAAGACACAGAAAACCTGAACAGGCCAATATCCAGGGAGGAAACTGAAGCAGTCATCATCAAAGATCTCCCAAGACACAAAAGTCCAGGGCCAGATGGCTTCCCTGGGGAATGCTATCAAACGTTTAAAGAAGAAACCGTACCTATTACTACTAAAGTGGTTCCGAAAGATAGATGGAATGCTTCCAAACTCGTTCTTGGAGGCCACCATCACCTTAAGTCCAAAAGCAGACAAAGATCCCACCAAAAAAGGAGAGTTATAGACCGACAGTCCTCACGAACACGGATGCAAATATTCTCAAGACACGAGCCGATGGGATCCAACGGTACATTAAGAAGTTACTCACCATGACCAGGTGGAATTTATACCAGGGATGCAAGGCTGGTTCAACACTTGGAAAGCACGCCACATGACTTAGCAGATCTGCAAGAGAAGAAACAAGAACCAGACGATCCTCTCAAGAGATGCAGAGAAAGCATTTGACAAATACGGCATCCATTCCTGATCCAAACGCTTCAGAGTACAGGGATAGAGGGAATGTTCCCAGCATCTCCAAAGTCATCTACGGAAAGTAAAGCCCTCAGCAAATTATCATCCTCAATGTGGAAACACTGGGAGCCTTTCCCTGAAGATTGGGAACGAGAGACAGCGATGTCCACTCTCACCATGGCTACTCACATACTACTAGATGTCACGGCCTCAGCAATCAAGCGACAGAAAGAAATAAAAGGCATTCAAATCGGCAAAGAAGTAGTCAAACTCTCCCTCTTCGCCGATGACATGATACCGTACCTGGAAAACCCAAAAGACTCTTCCCCAAGATTGCTGGAACTCCTACAGCAAGTTCAGCAGTGTGGCAGGATACTGAATCAATGCCCAGAAATCAGTGGCCTCTCTCTATGCCAACGATGAGACCGAAGATAGAGAAATGAAAGAGTCAGTAACATTTACAATTGCACCCAAAAGCATGAGGTACCTAGGAATACACCTAACCAGAGAGGTAAAGGATCTCTACCCAAAAAACTACAGAACACATCTGAAAGAAATTGAGGAAGACACAAAGAGATGGAAAACTACTCCATGCTCCTGGATTGGAAGAATTCATATACTGGGAAAATGTCCACGTGACCCAGGGCAATTTACACATGGAACACAATCCCTATCATCAGAAATATCACGGGCTCTCTTCAGAGAGTTGGAACAAATCATCGGAAGATTAGTGTGGAATCAGAAAAGACCCCAAATGGCGAGAGCAATATTAGAAAAGAAAACCACAGCTGGCGGCATCACAATGCCGGATTTCAGGTTGTGCTACAAACCTGTGCTCATCAAGACAGTGTGGTACAGGCACAAAAACAGACACACAGATCAATGGGACAGAAGAGAGAAATCCAGAAGTGGACCCTCAACTCTATTGTCAAGACCATATATTCGACCAAGCAGGAAAGACCATCCACTGGAAAAAAGACAGTCTCTTCACTAAAGGCTGCTGGGAACGTTGGACAGCCACACGCAGAAGAATAAAACTGGACCATTCTCTCACACCGTACACAAAGATAAAACTCAAAATGGATGAAGGATGTAAATGTGAGACAAGACTCCATCAAACTTCTAGGGGAGAACACAGGCAACACCCTGTTTGAACTTGGCCACAGCAACTTCTTGCAAGATACATCCATGAAGGCCACAGAAACAAGACCAAAATGAATCATTCATCAAGATGAGAATCTTCCGCACAGCAAAAGAAACACTCAACAAAACTAAAAGACAAACCTCCAGAATGGAAG
Source organism: Canis lupus baileyi (assembly GCF_048164855.1). Classification (NCBI taxonomy): domain Eukaryota; kingdom Metazoa; phylum Chordata; class Mammalia; order Carnivora; family Canidae; genus Canis; species Canis lupus. The sequence continues at coordinate 23,164,001 of NC_132857.1, read as the reverse complement.
AAGATATTTGCAAATGACCTGTCAGATAAAGCGTGAGTTATCCAAGATCTCTAAAGAACTTATTCAACTCAACAGCAAAGAAACCAGGAGTCCAACCCTGAAATGGGCAAAAGACACGAACAGAAATGTCACACAGGAAGACATAGACATGGTCAACAAGCACACGAGACAATGCTCCACATCACCGGGGTCACGGAAATACAGATCGAAAGCACAATGAGATACCACCTCACACTGGTGAGAATGGGGAACAAAAAACCAGACAGGAAACAACAAATGTTGGAGAGGATGTGGTGAAAGGAGAATGCTTTCAAAATTCAAAAATTTCAGAAATAGCCATACTCACCTGATAGGGACCAAGGGGGGGCTGGCGTGCTCCCGGCAAGCCTGGGGAGATTGGGAAGGGGGAAGAGGGAAGGGGGGCAGGGGCGGAAGGAGTAAGGGAGTAAGGGGGGTAGGGGTGGAGGGGGAGGGGGCGGAAGGGGGAGAAGGAAGAGCCAAGGACCTTCGCGGGGTTCCTGGGGCACAGCAACCCAGGCCCTAAAGCCACCGCCCCAAGGCCGTGCCCTGACGGTGGACGGTGCCTGCATCCAAACCCCTGTGAGCGCATGCGGAAGGGTTCGGCACCCTCCCTGAGCCTCAGTGGAAAACCGTGTGCAGGTGCTTCAGAGAGGTAACAACCGATCTGCCCTGCGATCCAGCAGGTGCACTGGTGGAGGTGTGACCCAAAGGTACAGATGCAGGGAAATGCCGTGACACCCGCACCCCGAGGTTTAGAGTGGTAACACCCACAACAGCCACACTACGGAAGGAGCCTTGGTGTCCATCGAAAGATGAATGGATAAGGAGGGCGAGTGGTCTCTGCACACAATGGAAGATTACTCAGACATTAGAAATGACAAACACCCACCATTTGCTTCGACCTGGATGGAACCAGAGGGTATGACGGCTGAGTGAAAGAAGTCAATCAACGAAGGACAAACATCATATGGTCTCATTCTTCTGGGGAGGATGAGAAAAAAATAGTGAAAGGGAATAGAGGGGAAAGGAGAAAAAATTGAGTGGGAGATGGCAGGAAGGGAGACCGAACATGAGAGAGTCCTAACCCTGGGAAACGAACAAGGGATGCAAGAAAGGGAGGAGGGCGGGGGGCTGGGGGTGACTGGGTGATGGGCACGGAGGGGGACATTTGATGGGATGAGCCCTGGGGGGTTATGCTCTATGTTGGCAAAATGAACCCCAATAAGAAATACACCTAGAAACAAACACACAAACCTCCCGAGACACAAAAGTCTGGGGCCAGATGCCTTCCCAGGGGAATTCTATCCAACGCTTCAAGAAGAAAGCATACCTGTGCTACTAAAGCTGCTCCGAAAGATAGAAAGAGATGGAATACTTCCAAACTCGTTCTTGGAGGCCAGTGTCACCTTAACTCCAAAACCCAAGACCCCACCCACCAAAAGGGAGAATTCTGGACCGATGTCCCTGATGAACACGGATGCACACCTTCTCCACAAGCTACGAGCCAACGGGATCCAACAGGACATTATTAACAAGTTACTCACCATGACCCGGTAGGCTTTATCCCTGGGGTGCAAGGCTGCTTCAGTACTCGGAGAGCACTCAAGGTGCTTCATCAGATCTGCAAGAGAGAAAACAAGAACCAGATGATCCTCTCAAGAGACGCAGAGGAAGAAGCATTTGACAAAATATGGCATCCATGCCAGATCCAAACGCTTCAGAGTACCGGGATAGAGGGAACGTCCCTCAGCATCTTCAAAGCCATCTACGAAAAGCCCGCAGCAAATTCTCATTCCCAATGGAGAAACACTGGGAGCCTTTCCCTGAAGACCAGGCACGAGATGGGGATGTCCACTCTCACCGCTGCTATTCTCAACAGAGTACGAGATGTCATGGCCTCAGCAATCAGGCAATGAAAAGAAATAAAAGGCATTCAAATCATCAAAGAAGAAGTTAAACTCCCTCTTCGCCGATGACATGATACCGTACCTAGAAAACCCAAAAGACTCCACCCCAAGACGGCTGGAACTCCTACAGCAAGTTTGGCAGTGTGGCGGGATACAAACTCGGGGCCCAGAAACCAGTGGCCTTTCTGTACGCAAACAATGAGACCGAGGAAAGGGACATCGAGGAAGGGGTCAATCCCATTTATACAACCGCAGCACCCAAAAAAAAGCATGAGCTACCTAGGAAGAAACCTAACCAAAGGGGTAAAGGATCTCTACCTGAAACATTGCAGAACATGTCTGAAAGAAACTGAGAAAGACACAAAGAGATGGAAAAAGGTTCCATGCTCCTGGGTTGGAAGAATTTATATTGGGGAAAATGTCAACGTGATCCAGGGCAATTTACACAACTAGTGCAATCCCTCTCAGAAATACCACGGACTCTCTTCAGAGAGCTGGAACAAATCATCTGAAGACTTGTGTGGAATCAGAAAGACCCCGAATGGCCACGGGAATAGTAGCCAAGATACCCACTGCGGGGGAGGGGGGGCGGGAGGAGGCAGCACAATGCCGGGTTTCAGGGTGTGCCACAAAGCTGTGACCATCAAGACGGTGTGGTACTGGCACAAAAACAGACATCAAGAATTTCTCTAAAGGCATCAGTGAAATTAATATTAAAGCATCTGGAAGCTAATTATTTTGAGAAGGGCATATGGCACTAAGCTCAGGTCTGAATTTATGGATTTGGAACTGGTATTTAAGATGAAATATTTAATGGATAATGAAGCAAAGCATATTTGGTGACAGAAACTATCTAATACCTTGTGCCATGAATCCCTGACACAGTTTCAAATTTGTGCTTCTCTTGTGTTTTCTTGACCTATAAAATGTTACGTGGAGTTATTCACTGAACTTAACTCATGACACATCCGTAAACCCAAGCTTGCCAAAATATTTTAGGTGGGTATGTGGAGGGCAAGGGACGCTGAGGACTCCTGGGTCCATATACATGCACACCTATACACCAGCATCAGCGCTCTTTCTTCAGCAAAATTACACTTCCTTCCCATTTTTGTTTCCAAACAATGGGCTAAAGAGAGTAAAACCAAAATATAAACATGTTGAGGATATCTTTTATTATACACAGAAGTATCTTAGTATGCTGGGAAACAATAGTATACATTATACCAATTGGCTTTGAAAAATCAAGTCGCTGACTCTTCATCTAAACTCAAATATGTGAGACACACATCCCTGGTTTTGAGATTACTCCTTAAACTAGATCTTTACCTCAGAAGCATTCTGAAACAATAACATTTTGGGGATAATGCTAGGTAAATTTAACGAAATGAATGCTAGGTCTTTAGCCACGCTGGATCTGAACCATTTAAAGTATTAGAAGATTTACTAACAATATGTTTATACCAATATTTTATTAGTGAGTTTGCTTGGTATTATTAAGCTAGCCTACATTGGGTTTCTCCAGAACAGGCCCTGAGACTAGGACCAAGGCTAGGAGTTTATTTGGAAGACTATCCCAGGAAACATTGGCGGAGGAGGGGACAGTGAGCCAGGGAAGGGAAGGAAGCCAGTAGATGAATTTATGAGTATGTTATAGCTGTGGGGAACTTGGGCTCATTTCCACTGTGCTACTCTGGGAAGTGGTGTAGAGCAGACCCGAGAGTTGTCTCACCCAAAGGATAAGAAAGATGGAGGGCTTAGCCACTAGCTCCCATCTGTCATGAGTTTGAGGTTGTTCCCAGGGATGTCAGCTCCCTGGCACTTCCAGCCCACCGGGCACCAAGAATGCTCCTGTGGGGAGAGCTAAGGGATGCAGGTATTGGCAGCAGAAAGCTTATCAGCATGCATAGGGATGTTGAGTGACAAGGGGATATACATGGTGTGCCAAAATCACCTACTCAGAGGCATAACTGTTTATAAACACACTAATAAAGCTTCTTTTTAATGGGAGGAAACCAAAAGGCCAGCAACCGAGGGTGGAAAGATAGGAGAAGCATCAATTGTAACCCTTCTGATAGCAGTCCTACTCTCTTCCCACACAGGATCCTCCTTGACCCCCAGGCAATCCCTGGAGGTCAGACTAAGGGAAGCCTGAGAACATTTTTTGCTTATCTTCTCAGCAGATATTGGGAGCAGGTCAAGGAAGAAGCTTTACAGAGCACAGCAAGAGAATGCGATGCTTTTCTAGTCAATGGTAACTTAAGAGTCTATATTCCGAAGAAATTATATACTTCTATATATTATTAGGCTGTTTACATTTTATTGTTTTATTATGTTTATGTTTATATGTTCATGTTTTATTTATTTATTCATGAGAGACATAGAAACATAGGCAGAGGAGAAGCAGACTCTCTTCAGAGAGCCCGCTGTGGGACTCGATCCCAGGACCACCACCTGAGCCAAAGGCAGAAGCTCAACCACGGAGCCACCCAGGTGTCCAGAAGTATTTCTTTCTCATGCTGTACACTGTAATCACCCTATTTCTCTACAGGCTTGAAAGCCACAGGATTATCCCTTCAAAGGGAAATACTGAAGCTGAGGTGCTTACTGTTCTTCAATAAAATTTCCACGTGGTACTCCCTTTTAGATTTTATGGTATGCCCCTGTCTCCACAGGAGTCCCAGCCCTACGAGCTTCTGTACCCGGTAACATCAAAATGAATGAGCAACTACGACTTGGGCTGTTTGTATTTCCAAAAGTGGGAATTGGAGGAGGGTAAAGGAAAAGTTTTCCCTGCCTTAAGGTTCAAGGGCACTGCGAAAAGACAGTGGCTGATGCTGATTCTGGAAAACTGTTTCTCATAGAGCTTTCAGGCTGATTTCCTCAACTCCTAACTTTTTGGGAGGAAGGATTCCTTTCAATAAGGTGAGGACTAGATAAGGTGTAAGTAGCTAACTAGAAAAGGGTGGTAGATAGTAAGTGTTGTGGACAAGGGAACCACGTGTGAAAAATACATTAGGCCAAAGGGATAAGCTCATGAAAACACGCTCAATATCTTTAGTCATTACAGAAATGCAAATTAACACTAAATTGAGATACTACTTTACATCCACTAGAGTAGCTAAAAATTCTTTTTTAGATTTTGTTTATTCATGAGTGAGAGAGAGAGAGAGAGAGAGAGAGAGGCAGAGACACAGGTAGAGGGAGAAGCAGGCTCCATGCAGGGAGCCCGAAGTGGGACTCGACCCTGGGCTGAAGGCGGTGCTAAACCACTGAGCCACCCGGCTGCCTGAGTAGCTAAAATTTAAGACTGACAAATCCCAAGTGTTGATGAGGAGTCAGAGCAATTAGAACTCATATATACTGCTGATGGGAGTGTAAAAGTGTGGTACAGGGTGGGGTAGCCTCTTATAAAGTTAAACATATACCTACCTTATAGTCCAGCAGCTGTAGATCTAGGTCACTGTCCAAGATAAGTGGGAATATATCCTTCACAAAAGGATGTAAAGAATGCTCATAGCAGTTTTACTCAAAATAGCCCCAAACTGTAAACAACCCAAATGTCCATCAACATGAGGATGGGCAAACAAGCTGTGGTATTATTTTACCACTCAGTAATAAAAAGGATGCATTAGTGTACTGATCCCTGCAATGAAATGACTGAATCTCACAAGAGAAAAGAAGCCAGACACAAAAGGGTTTAGAAATACTGTATGCTTCCACTTATATGAAGTTCTAGAATAAGCAAAACTCACCTAAGGTGAGAAAAACCACTGGATGCTTTTGGGGGACTTGAGGAATTACCTGGGGACAGAGGAAGATTCTTTCAAGAGATGGAACTCTGGTAAGGGCACAGGTTACACAGGTGTATCTAGTTGTCAAAACAGTTCAATTATTTGTGCATTTCAGTGTATGTAAATTTTACCATAAAAACTCTAAAAAATAATAATAATCAAACAGAGGGGCTGGGGAGTGGGTGGTATAAATAAAACAAGAATGGTAGGATATTCATAGTTGAAGTTGAGTGATGAGTAAGTGGGGCTCATTACACTACTCTGTTTACGTTTGAAATTTTCTACACACACATAGGCATGCACACAACGTTAAAAACCCAGTAAGCAAGATCATCAAAAGGCTATTAGGCACCTGAAAATAATGCAGAATGGCTGAAGTGGAGAGTGTCTTTTCTACTCTTTCATCTAGTACAAATCTTCCAGACAGAAGCGGACTAAAGATAACAAATCTCTTAATCACACATCACTTGAGAGCATGGACAGTTTCAATGATAAGCTAACATGAACAAAAAGCTATGGTGGAAAAACAGACATTTGTATCTCTTGTGTAAACATACCTTACCAAACATTGTTCCTTAAGGTACTTTGCAGCAGTTGGAACAAGAATTTAAACAGGAGCCATTTAGCTACCATGGAATATGGACATATTTACTGGTACAGGCTCAGACCAGCATAATCCTCTTTCTTAACCTGGTAAAGCTTCTGAAGTTGCAGTAACAAAAATCTAATTTTAAAAAAGTCACAAATGTCTTATAAATAAAAAATCATGTCTGAAAATATATAGTATGCCCAATAAATCATCAGTGATGAAAGTCACTTCCTACTTTAAAATAGATTAATGCCAATGTTGAGAACGTTTCATAAGGGTCGATGTTAAATTTCCTTCATCTTTTCTTTTTAAAGATTTTGTTTATTCATGAGAGAGAGAGAGGCAGAGACACAGGCAAAGGGAGAAGCAGGCTCCATGCAGGGAGCCGGACGTGGGACTCTTTCCTGTGTCTCCAGGATCAGGCCCTGGGCCGAAGGTGGTGCTAAACCGCTGAGCCACCCAGGGCCGCCCCAAATTTCCTTCATCTTAATGCAATACAGGTGTGTGTGTGTGTGTGTGTGTGTGAGAGAGAGAGAGAGAGAGAGAGAGAGAGAGAGAGAGCACTCAAGGTTTTGTATAGACTTGTTAGAGTGAATCACAGATTTCCTTTTAGGAAAAACTTAAAAGTTCCCTTTAATTTTGCAGATGAGAAAACCAGGGCAAATGAAGTCACTTATCCAAAATAACAAGAGGATAAGAAGTGTAAGACCATAATTCAGCTTTTCTGATTTTTTCAAATTGAGATGGACCATTCTGCTTGCATATATGAATTTGAGATGAATATGAGATTCTTGGGCAGCCCCGGGTGGCTCAGCAGTTTAGCACCACCTTCGGCCCAGGGCGTGATCCTGGAGACCTGGGATCTAGTCCCACGTTGGGATCCCTGCATGGAGCCTGCTTCTCCCTCTGCCTGTGTCTCCGCCTCTCTCTCTCTCTCTCTCTTTGCCTCTCATGAATGAATAAATAAAATCTTTAAAAAATTCTATTACCTGCATCCATATTGAATACTCCAGAGAACTTTATCTTGACAATTTACAGAATGTTATACAAACTCAGAATTGTTTAAAATGTTTCCAGTGAATTAGTAGAAATATACTTTCGCCCCATGGAGATTACCATATTGGAACATGATGACATCTTCAAAAGATTGTGGAAAATACAGCCAATTCACCACTTGCATATGCTTCCTGACCCAGTATCAGAGTAGATAGTGAACAACTCAAGACTTTTTAATTTTTTTTCTCACCCACATCTTTACTTGGGTGCCATCATACTCTTGATACCAGTTTGTTTTGTTATGTTTTAAAGTAGCATGTTACAATCCATTAGTGGTTGATGGAGTCAACTTAAGGGGAGACAATTAGCATTTTTAAAAATGAAATTAACTAGATTAGAAAATAGTGTACAACATATATAGTTAGGGAAGGACTATTTTGAGAAATTTTTGTTTCAGTCATATACATATGTGTGTACACTGGGTGACTATAAAACATTCATTACTGTCAATCACAGTCAAAAGCACTTGAGAGTGAATGACTCTCATAAGGTCTTGTGAGAACTTTAATGCTCTGATTACTTTTTTCTCAACTCACATGTTTGTTGTTGTCTACTACTTTAATGCTCATTTTTAGAACCACACAAATGAGACATTATTATCATTATCACTTATATTGTACAATGTCTGGATTTACCTACATGTTTGCTAATTTCTATGCATCTGTGAAAAAATTTTTTTTCTTTCTTAGAGAAGGGGGAGAGAGAGTGTGTTTGTGTATGAATGTAGGCAGCATAGGGGGCAGGGGCAGCGGGAGAGGAAGAGAGAGAGAATCTTAAGTATGCTCCATGCCCCATGTGGAGCCTGATGCAGGGCTTGATCCCACAACTCTGAGATCATGACCTGATCTGAAATCCAGAGCTGGATGCTTAAATGGATGAGCCACAAGGCTCCCTTTGACTTTTTTGTATTGTGGCAAAATTCATAACCTAAAATTCACAATGTTAGCCATTTAAATGCATATAATTTGGTGACAGTACATACATGATGTTGTGCAACCATCACTTCTATCTGGTTCCAGAACATTTTTATTATCCCAAAAGGAAACTCCATGCCAATTAAGCAGTCACTTTGCATTCCTTCCTCTCCCAAGCCAATGACAACCAGTAATCTTCTGTCTCTTTGGATCTGCCTATTCTGGATATTTCGAATGGAATCATACAATATGTGACCTTCTGTGCCTGGCTTCTTTCACTCAGCATAATGTGGTTATTGTGAATAGTATCACTATGAGCATTTGTGTACAAGTATCTGTTTGAATACTTGTTTTCAATTTAGGGGGGGATATAACTAGAAGTGAATTTGCTGTTTCATATGGCAATGCTATGTTTAACTTTTGAAGGAACCACCAACATTTTTTCCATAGAAGCTGCACCATTTAAAATTCTCACAAGCAACGTGCAAGGGTTCTAATTTCTCTACCTTCTACCCAACACTTGTTTTTTTTCTATTAAAAAAAATTATAGCCATCCCACTAAGCATGAAGTGGGCATCTCACTGCAGTTTTGATCTGCATTTCTCTAATGACTAATGATGTTGAACATCTTTTCATGTGTTTGTTGGCCATTTGTGTATCTTCTTTGGAAAAAATGTCTATTCAATTCTTTGTCTCCATTTTTTAACTGGGTTGTCTTTTCATTGTTCAGTTGTATAATTTCTAAATTCTGAATACTAGACACAAGATTTATATGATTTACAAATAATAGCTTCCATTCTGTAGGTTCTTTCCCTTTTTTTTGGGGGGGGGTTCTTTCAGTTTTTGATCACGTCCTTTGAAGCACAAAAATCTTCAATTTTGAAGTTCAGTATTTTTTGTTTGTTTGTTTGTTTGTTGCTTGTGCTCTTTGTGTTGTATCTTAGAAACCATCCCCAAATCCACGATCATGGAAACTTACCCCTATGTTTTCTTCCAAGGGTATTTTTTTTTTCTTCCAAGGGTATTATCCTGAAAACTTGTTTCTAGAACCATTTTTCTTTTTAAGGTACATTCTTTTTTTTTAAAGATTTATTATTTGAGAGAGAGCGGGGGGAAGGGCAGAAGGATATGGAAAGAGAGCCTTAAGCAGACCCCATGCTGAGCGTGGAGCTGATCTCCAGACCCTGAGATCATGATCCCAGCCAAAACCAAGTGTCAGGTACTTACCTGACTGTGTCACCCAGGCGTCAAAAAGAACATTCTTTAAAAATACCTTTAATAAGGTTTCTTGGTTGCAAATGCAATCTATCTTTATCTGAAAGTGTCTTTACTGCCTTTGTCCTTGAAAAATAGTTTTGTTAAATCCATGAATCTAGCTTGACCGTCATTTTCTCTTCAGAACGCTGAAGATATTCCACTGTGTTCTGGTTTCCATTGTTGCTACTGAGAAACTGATACCTACTTGCCCTCCTTATTATTTACTTTTTTCCCCTCTGCCTACTTTTAAGATCTGCTCTTTGTCTTTGCTATTCTTTGGTTTTACTATCATACATCTGGGTGTGACTTTCCTTTTATCTATTTGGACTCTTGTTTCCTCTATTTGTGGATTCATGTCCTTTTGTCAGTCTGGGGAAGATCTTAGCCCTTCTATGTTCAAATATTGCCTTTTTTCTATCTCCCCTTTCTGGAACTCAAATTATATATATTACTCATTATGCCCTCCATATAGCTTAATGTCTCTTCTGTATTTACTGCCTTGTCTCTATGTAGTACAGCCTGAGTATTTCTTTCAGATTTAACTCCATCTTCAGCTGCATATATTCCGCTGTTTAACACATCCACTAAGCTATTAGTTTTAATAATTATCTGTTATTTATAAATGTTTTTTTTTCAAATGTGCCTGGTATTTTTATTAGATTTGCATTTTGACCCTTTTTCATTTATTATTCCATCTTTAATTTCTTTTTTTTGAGAATCTTTAATTTCTTAAAACACTTGACCCATAATTATTTTATACTATTTGATGATTTCAATATCTATAAATTCCCAAGAACCTCAATGTGTTGTTCTTGTTTTCCCCTGACTTTCATTCATTAATATTCATGTTAATTTCTTATTATATTTGAATGTATTTAATTTTAACAAATCTGAAGGCTTCAACTGGGGATTTGAATTTGTTTCTTTATAGATCTAGGGCCGGGAGGAAATTGATCTGGGAGCACTCTAGCCCCCCCTTTAAAGACTCTGGCTTAAGGGAAGTTTCACTCTCCACAGAAGGTCCATAATTTTAAAGGTCACATAGTTAAATAACATCTTAAATTTACAGACAAATGACTCAGATTATAGTTTTAAGCAATTTATCCCAAGGTCACAGAGCTACTCTAATAAATCGTGGGAGTAGACCCAAAGTCTCCTGACTACAAGTCATGCTCATGTAATACACCACATTCTACCACTGAATTGATTTGATACGAATTGTTCAAGTTTTTGACACTGCATACCAAAAAGGAGGGAAAAATGCTCTCTTTGAATTAGTTGTTTTCTTCCTCACCTTTTACAGAACTGATGACTTCATATGTAAGCTTGTTTGCTGAAAGCAGCACAAATTTTTGATGAATATAAATCATCTGTTGTGGATTAAAAAATAATTTCTGCTGTAATAACAAAAATCTCTTCATTCTTTTTCTTTTATTTTGGTGATAATTCAACTCCTAACTTCAGTCGATAAGGATGGATACTGCCCAAGAGTAAATGAGAAACACAGTTCTAGTAAGAGCTCAGGAAAAAGCTGATTTGTGTGTCAGAGTCAAGGTGTCCCAGAGCTATAAACAGAAAATGTATGATGAATGAGGTTAAGAGGGAAAGGAAGAAATGTCCATGTGTGAAGGGGGGCAGGGTGAGATTTGAAATTCCAGATGTATATGCTTAGCAGATTTTGGGGTGGATTTTAAAGGGATAAAGACTAATGCACATAAATTAAAAAAAGCAAAAGATCAAGAGCCAGTAATCAGAGAAGTCAGAGGCTGAAGAAGCAGCCTACTTGAAGTGCAGTCAAAATGCAGTGATGATTATTGTAAGCAAAGAACAGGAACAAAGAGAAGATTACAGTATAGGGACCGAATCTGTAAATCAGACGTATTTGGTGATCTTTCATGCCTTTTTTTTTTTCATTTTGGAATCCTCCTGCTATAGTAGGAAGATCCTTTCTCACACAAATAATTCAAGCCATTTAGTATTCCAAGAGGTTCCCAGTAAGGTACTACCAGCAAAGCTGAAATTTGAAATATATATAAATATAAATATAAATATTAATACACACACACACATATACACAATATCTAGATTTATCTGTGAGGTTGGTGGATGATGAGGGGTCGTATCAACCAATCATTTACACATGTGAGATGTTAAGACCTCTGAGATTCCAGTCAGTCAACAGACATATGGGGTAGATACTGAGTGTGGACCATGGTGGGGCATAGCCCCAAGAAGACATCTGTTCCTGTCACTCACTTGGTGACCTTGGGTCATTTACTTCAATTCTCGAAGGCCCTATATTCTTATCTGTAAAATGTGGATAACATGACATATCTCATAGAGTTGTTATGAGGATGAAAAGGTCAGAAAGATGAAGCAGCACAGAGCCTGGCATATATGAGCCCTTACCTGAAATTGATGACCACTGTGTTCTTTCAGAAAGGCCCTGTTGCCAGCCCCCTCACACATGCTATCTCCTCTGGCACCGCACAGCACATCAACATTGCCTTTCCCCAGTGACGACCCCTCTCAAGTCCTGCAGCCTGAGACCTCAGAATTGTTCTGGTTATACTGCTCTTCTATGAATTTTGTCAGAGCAAACCAACCTTCTCGGAGCATTTTCACATATAAGCTTAGAGCACAGTCTATTTTTCTTCTACAACTGAGGATTCATCCTGGATTTTTCAAATACATAAAACTCCAGATAGAACTCCAAACAAGGGGATCCCTGGGTGGCTCAGCAGTTTAGTGCCTGCCTTTGGCCCAGGGCGTGATCCTGGAGTCCTGGGATCGAGTCCCACGTCAGGCTCCCGGCATGGAGCCTGCTTCTCCCTCCTCCTGTTTCTCTGCCCCCCCCCCCTCTCATAAATAAATAAACAAATAAATCTTTTAAAAAAAAGAACTCCAAACAAAAGGTGATGAAAGGAGATATTTTGATAATCCATGGTATGATAACATTACACTGAATACCATCTGCTGTAAATACTTCAGCCTTCTGCGGTGTCCAGATGAAAGAAATGTGTCAGGCTGTGCTTCTTCAGTGGGTAACTCTGGAAAGTTTTGCTAAACTTTCATCCAAAATAGGAAGAACCTACCTCCTCTGGGTTGAAGAAAGTTGCTGTCTGTAACATTGCTGGGGTAACACTGCCCTTTTTATCTGAAGGAATGAAGTTTCCGTTTGATCATAATGGTGAAGCAGCAAACACTCACCCTCAAAATTCTGCACTGAACTCTTTACTCATATAGGAGATCCTAGTTTCTATGTTGTTTTATTCCTTTGCCAAATGCTAATGGTTTGAAATCCAAAACAGATGAAGCTAATTAATAGCAGTTACATATTTTCAAGAAGCTTTCAATTTGGTTATTGCAGATTCTCTGAGACATTGCTTTCTTTAGTTTATACAAAACAGCATTGATATAAAAAAGGATTTACTTTACATATACACTCACTCTCTCTCTCACACACACACACACACACACACACAAATCTTGCTCTCATTTCACTCATACAGTCTGTACTTCAAGTAGAAAATTTTCATTCAGCTTGAGGAGATGCCTTTTGTTTGTTTTGTGGAGCAGATCTGGTGATGTGTTTTCTCTGTTTTGTGGGATATGATTCAGAATTCCTGGGTTTCTGCCTCCCTGCTCGCAGGACACCTGCTTCTCCCTCTCCCTCTGCCTGTCTCCACTGATCATGCGTGCTCGCTCTCTCTTGCTCTCTCTCTCTTAAACAAATAAATAAAATCCTAAAAATGAATACTACTTCTAATAAATAACACACAGAGTGAGCATAAAGGTGGACATGCAGGCCTGCTAGACCTGGCTGGAGACCCCCTCCCTCATGCCTGTGTTTGTTGTCTTCCCCTTGTGCTGCTGGCTGCAGAGGTGCATGACCTCCTAGGGAGGAAGGAGGCCCATGGAGGAGCCACCCTGGCTCCTGAAAGACCCCGTGAACGAGTTCAGTCTCCAATCTGAACAGCCACTCAGTGCTGTCAGGTGGGGCAATCTGTGCTGACGCAGTACTGACATTGGGGGAGTCACTTGGTAATTCAGCAATGTGGATCACCAAATTAACTGAAATAGTTATCAGTCTACTAGTTTTAAATGACCAATGGACGCCTGCCTGGAGCAGTCTGAAGGGCGTGTGGTTATTGATCTCGGGGTCCTGAGTTTGAGTCCCACATCGGGCACAGAGTTTCCTTAAAAAAAAAAAGAAAAGAAAAGCACAAGTATTTTAAAATGCCCCAAGTCAATAAGGCTCCCACCGCTGAGCTGGCCCGTGGTGGGATGGATCCTCCCACCTTCTCCTTCAGCTGCTGAGCCCTGAGCACAGATAGTGCCCGAGCTGATAAACAGACCAGATCCTCCCTCTCGGAGCTCATGCTCCAGGGGGGAAGATGGACAAAATACGGAAAAATATCAGGAATGGAAAGAGCAAATTGCTCCCTAGAAAGAGAGCCTGGTGCTTCCCTGGGTCCTGAGCTCTGGAGGTGAGGCTGTGACAAACTGTGGGGCTTTGACAAACGCAGCAGCTGGGGCTCCAGGGGGCCACTGAGGGGAGGAGGTGAAGACCCACTGCCTCGCCAGGATCACAGCCTGGGAAGGAGGCAGAAGGGGGCATGAAGCCAGCTCTGTGTCCTCCGTTGGGGGCCAAGGCTGCCCCTCCCCTTTGTCAGGGGGCTGAGAAAAGGTTGTGTGGATGGAACTGGCTACAGTCATGGGGATGTGATGGGGTGGGGGTGGGCATTGACAGCCCAGACAGGAGGCATTCCAGCACGTTCCAGTCTGAGGAAGAGCCCAGGTCGGGTGACCCACTGGGTGCACCGCTGTCCACAGCTCACCCAGTGGAAATGACGGAATGGCCCGTAACACACGACAGGCAGGGTTTCAGGATAAGGACAGCCTCACACCTTCTAGGCCAAGACTCCCACACCTACTGTAGGGTTTGCCTTGGATTCAGGAGCCTAGGATTGTGGGAAGCTATTGCCCATCCCTGCCCCGGTGGGACTGTCATCTTCTGGGCCTCCAGAATGAGGGTAATGGTGCCCACGTGTGTGCACACAGGGACCTTGTGGGCCTGGACGCATGTACACACCAAGGAAGAACATGTGGTGGGAGGTATTGCCTGCACGTGACACCCACCTCCAATGTCACAGATATGATGCCACAGTGGCGTGGGGACATCTGGAGGAAGCACCTGCTAGGATAATCCCTATCCCACAGGCAAGAGGCAGACTATCCCCGACAGGCACAACGGCTTCTCCGGGGTGAAAACCAGGGAAGAATGGAAAGTTGTGTCTGAACCCAGGTGTGTTTCCAGGCTGGGGCCCTGGCTGCACATAGTCTTGCCCTGGGGCCTGTAGACAGGGGTGCGGTTGTGTCACTGTGTGCACACAGGCCATTGCCTGCAGGGGGGGGGGGGCCGTTGGCAGCCCCGAGCGCTGCTCCTGAAGCTCCCTCCAGGAGTGGACTCAGGGAGGGGGTCCCAGGCAGTGAGGTCACTTCTTTCACAACAGAGGCCAACAGAACTTGGAACCCCTGTACCCGGGCCCCCACATTCTAGTGCAGCCCCACCTCAGGCTCACTTTCAGGAGACTTCTGCTACTGAAAGATGTTCCCTGATGGCTTTCCCAGTTTTGAGCAACACCAGGAACCCCAGGGATGCGGCTGCTTCGAATGCTGGAGACGCTGGTGCCACCGTCAAACCCAACGCCTCAGGGAGCTTTTCAGGAGGCGCTGTAGGGTAATACAGAGCAGGCCAGGCCAGGCCACCTGTGCCAGCCATCCTGGGCAGCCCCATCCCCTCCTCTTCAGTTTCAGGGAACCAGGGATGTGTGGGCAGGTCGCATCCAGGCTGGAGGACCTTGCAGGGCAGCAGGTTCCCCGGTGACCCCTTCAGGGTCACCCTGATGTCACGGTGGGCAGGGTGGAAACAGGATTCCTGAGGTGCCTCTTACATGACCCGGAGTTAACCCAAGGCCCTGCAGCCGCATCCCTTTGCTCTCCTTGGGGGAGGTGTGTGCCAACTGTGCTGTGGTGTGTCTGCAATGGAGTCAGCTGGGTGTGCGGCCCAGCCGAGGCGGCCACACCGGGCGCTGAGGCCTCCTGCCTGGCTGCCGCACACGGTCTTTACAGAGCTCCACATGGGACAAGGGGTGGCGGCGGAGGCGGGAGGAAGAGGACATCCCCCACACACCGGTGGTGATCAGGAAGGAGCCCAGCACAGCTAACGGAGACCTGCAAGGGTTCAAGGTGAGTGCAGGGGCTGGGGCCACCCGACACCCAGGGCCCCGATGCAGCAGGAAGGGCCCCAGGTCCCAGAAGCCAGCCTGCTGCTCCCCTCGGCTCCCCCCTAGACTCCTGCTGCTACAGGAGTCTGGATTCCCCTCCTCCCCAAACTTGCCCCCATGGCCCTGCCCCTGCCTGGGCCAGATGCAGAGTCCCTGTGCACAGATTTGTAGGAATATCAGAATAGAGCCTTCAGGGGATGCCTGGTCGCCCAGTGGTTTAGAGCCTGCCTTCCGCCCAGGCCCTGATCCTGGAGACCCAGGATCGAGTTCTGCCTCGGGCTCTCTGAATGCGGACTGCTTCTACCTCTGTCTGTGTGTCTGCCCCCCCACCTGTGTGTGTGTGTCTCTCATGAATAAATAATAAAAACTTTTTTTATAATGCTTTCTTTTAAATATTTTATTTATTTATTCACGAGAGACAAAGAGAGAGAGGCAGAGACACAAGCAGAGGGAGAAGCAGGCTCCATGCAGGGAGCCTGATGTCAGACTGGATCCTGGGTCCCCAGGATCACGCCCTGGGCTGAAGGCAGTGCTAAACCACTGACCCACCCGGGCTGCCCATAAAAACTTTTTAAGAAGAGACACACCATGTCTCATCGCATGCGGTCTCCAGTAGTTTGCACTGTGCTATGCTTTCTCCTAACTGGTGCTCCCAGGAGGCCCCATTGGCCTGACGTCCTTCCCCACCTTCTCCAAGGCTTGAGCATGGTCCTGGTGAGTTGGGAGACTTTTCCCCAAAGGGACACGGGGCTCACTGTACTATGTCTATCGCTCTGCAGTTAGGTTGTGAAGGAGCGCATCCCTGCCCCCGCTCCCGGGGTCGGGCACAGGGGCCTCGTGTGCTGCACAACATGTCAGAAGGCCAGTTGGTTCCCACAGCCACTGAGCCCTTCACTGATGCAGGACTTCGATGCGATTCCCTTCTGTTGCCAAATCACAGGGCGGTGCTGAACATCCTGCAGCCCTCACACCCTGGGCCCTCCCACCCAAGGAAAGGTCTCCGGGTTGGCACCTCGAGAGAGGGGCGTGTGGTCAAATTCAAGGGGTGAAGCCGTTAATGCAGGGAGGTGCTGTCAAAACTCAGCTGACAAGCGGCCCTGGGATACTGACCCCTCCCATTTGAGATCCTTGTATTGATCCAAATTTTTTTGAAAATTTATCCTCTAAAACTATTTCTTTATTGGATAGTCTGTCAGTTTAAGAGACAGACAGCAGGAAGCAGAAGAGGGAGACACAGGCTCCTCAAGCACACTCTGCCCCAAGCGCAGAGCCTGCCAGGGGTGGGATCTCAGGATGCTGAGACCATGACCTGAGCCACAACTGAGAGTCAGATGCTAAGTGACTGAGCCGCAGGCGTCAAGCCCCGTGTCCCTGCTGTGGGCACTCCTTCCCCCCCCCGCCCCCTGCAGCCACTGAGAGCTCGGGCTGTGGTCTGCGCTCCAACTCCCAGGTCTCCTGGAGGCTACAGTGCAGGCTGCACATCCCCTCTGTCCCACCTCAGGCTGAAAGGGCCTCAGCCCTGAGGAAGAATCGGATCTGCCCAACCACCCCCAGCCGGAGGGAGCTGCTGGAGCAGCAGGTAGAAGAACTGGTGCCCGCCTTGCTGCGCTTTGATAACCTGTCCATATTTGAATTCCTTAACTATTTGGTGGAATATGGCACCCCTGAAGAGGTGCTGGACCTGCTGTTTGCAAAGTGAGCACTCTGACCCTCCACAGCCCAGTGGGATGGGCCACCTACTGGTTGGGAGTCTTGGGGAATGTTGCTTAACTTCCCGGTCCCTTGGGCTGCTCCTCCGACTGGAGGAGAGTCACACAGGGCCTAGTCGGGTCCTGTAGGGCAGCCCCCGGTGCCTGGCCTGTGGCAGGTCGGCTAGAGGGGCTGTGCTTGTGCTCATCAGTCGTCTTCTCTCCCCATGACAAAGCCTGTGCCGCCTCCTCACCGTCACCAGGGTCTTGAGCTGGCCTGTTTTGCCATTGAAAGGGAGTTTTGAGTCCATCTGGGGTCTATATCCTGGGGCATTCGGAGTAGGGGTCCCTGGGGACACCTGGGCGCCCAGGCCCACTCGGATATCAGCCATGGGCCTGGCCGGAGCCCTTTCATTCCTCAAGCATTCAGGAAGTGCCAGCAGGTGCAGGTGCTTCTCCAGGAGCTGCCCGTGGCCACAGGCACAGAGCTGACGGCCCCCCAGGGTTCTGGACTAGTTGGGGTTCAGAGGTGACAGCAGCTATGAGGAGAGATCGGGTCCACAGGACGATTCATGTGATGCCCCCTGCCCTCCTCTAGATATCGATACATCGTAGCTTCCTGCAAGAACGAAGGAATCCTGGACCAGTGGGAAATGTGAGTGAGCTCTGGACCATGCAGGGGAGCCTTCCCTCTCCAGGAGGGCCGCGAGGGGGCTGTGGGTTGGAGGGGCTGCTCGACCCTTCACCCCACACGTCTGCAATTCCTGTGACAGGGTAAGGGTCTAAGGCCCCTTCAGGAAAAGAGCAAAGGAGAGCCGTGGGTGGGGTGTCGGCTTTGTGGGAGAGCACTGGGACACCAAAGGGTGACCTCCTCCATGCCCATCCCCCCAACCCTCTGTCTGCCCCACACCTGGGACCCAGAGCAGAGGGTGTGGGGAGCATCGCACTCACCAATCTGGTGGCACCTGGACCCGGGTGCACGGCAGGTGCTCAGGAGAGCCAGTGAGGGCTCACGGACCAGACGGCCCCCGCCCCGTGGGAGATTAGAGTCAGTGGAAGGACACCCCTTGGGGGCCCCTCATGAGTGAGGCAGGGCAGACCCACGGGAGGGAAGTTTCCCCAGGAAAAACAGTGATGGTCACACTGCTGGTCATGGGCTCCCATGCACAGAGGCTTTGTGCCAGCCCCTCCTCAGCGAGCAGGGCTGTGGCAGACTGGACCGCCAGGTGACAGGTGGACAAGGAGCAGCACTGGCCTCCGACAGCCCTGCATGGGAGGCCGAGGGCCCCGGTTCCTGCAGGGCTTCCCCGGGACACCTCTGTGTGAGGGAGCTCTGTCTTCTGACGCCTCTGCCCACCTGTCCCTCCCCAGCACCATGTCCTCCTTCCTGACCATCTGGCTGGACTACTATGAGGAGGACTTCCACGATCCCCCAGAATTTCCTGCCCTGACAAAGCTGCTGAACTTCACGGGGCAGTACTTGCCAGGCTCAGTGCTCGACTGTCGTGCCGTGTGTTACCTTTGGCGTTTCAGAAATCTCCATCAAGCGGAGTTTGTGGGTGGAGGTGAGGAGGACTGGGGTGGCCGAGTTGGGGACAGGGTGGGTCACACAGATCAAGCCTCCGTGTTGCTGGGCCGGAGCAGTGGGTAGGCTCACACCCCATCCCCACGGGCTGCAGTCTGGGGAGACCTCCCAGGGCTCTTGCACTCACACACATTGAGCGGTGGGAAGAGTGTCCTTGATTTGAGAGGGACGTGGAAAGTCCATCCTGGTGATGATACTTTGTCTTCTTGGAGATGATACTCTGTCTTTGGACCCTGAGCAACACCCTGAACCACCCCAGGAGCACGCCCGAGCTCCGACGGTGGGGCCTGCTGCACCTTTAGGGTCTGAGGGGATGGAGCTGGTCCCAGCTGCTGGAGCTGAGAGCTTGGCCCAAGCCATGATGCCAGCTGCTGTGTTCAAGCCAAGATACGTGGTCGGACCTCTGAATCACTGTCCTGACCTGGAAGAGCTACCTGCAACCCTAGGAGACCTGGAGGCCAAATGGGCCCCACCACCGGCTATCGAGCTCATCGATGTGCCGGAGCAGCCGCCTCACTCAGTGGAGCAACCGGCTTCAGACCCCGAGCAACACCCTGAACCACCCCAAGAGCCCGCCTGAGCCCTGACTGTGGGGGCTGCTGCACCTTCAGGGTCTGAGGTGATGGAGCTGGTCCCAGCTGCTGGAGCTGAGGGCTTGGCCCAAACCGTGATGCCAGCTGCTGTGTTCAGGCCAAGGTATGTGGTGGTCAGATCTCTGAATCCCTGTCCCGACCTGGAAGAGCCACCTGCACCCTTGGGAGCCCTGGAAGCCGAACGGGCCCCACCACCAGCTATTGAGGTCATTGATGTGCTGGAGCAGCCACCTCACTCAGGGGAGCAACTGGCTTCGGACCCCGAGCAACACCCTGAACCATCGTGGCAAGAGCCCCGCCCCGAGGCTGACTGTGGGGCCTGCTGAAGCTCCTGGGCCTGAGGTGATCGAGCCGGTCCCAGCTGCTGGTGCTGAAAGCTAAGCCTGGGCTGAGATGCCAGCTGCTGAGGTCAAGCCAAAGTACCTGGGGGTCATACCTTTGATTCACTGTCCCGACCTGGAGGAGCCACCTGCTTCTTGGCCACCCCAGAAGGAGGAGCATGTCCCGGTGCCGGCTCTCGAGTTCATCGAAGGGCCGGACTGCCACCTGCCTCAGTGGAGCCACCAGCCTTGGCCCCCGAGCAGCAGCTTGTGATGGCTGCAGCACAATTGAAGCCTTCCCCTCCCCTTTCATTGTGCTGTTTCTGTATTTTGTGTTTTTTGTAAACCTCTATAATTGCTTCATAAATTTTATTTGTAATAAAGGATAAGTTAACTTTGTAAAAATTGACTCTGTTGCTTTTAAATTATACATCGTGGTACTTTAGGTCCATTCATACTTCGAAACTCATTCTATGAGGCTAGCATCACCTTAATTCCAAAACCAAAGACCCCACCAAAAAGGAGAATTATAGACCTATATCCCCGATGAACATGGATGCAAACATTCTCAACAAGATATGAGCCAACAGGATCCAACAATACATTAAGAAGATTACTGGCCATGACCAAGTGGGATTTATCCCCAGGATGCAAGGCTGGTTCAACACTCGTAAAGCAGTCAATGGGATGGATCACATCAACAAGAGAAGAAACAAGAACCAGATGATCCTCTCAATAGATGCAGAGAAAGCATTTGACAAAATACAGCATCCATTCCTGATCAAAACTCTTGAGACTGTAGTGATAGACGGAACATTCCTCAACATCTTCAAAGCCAACTACGAAAAGCCCATAGCAAATATCATTCCCAATGGGGAAACACTGGGAGCCTTTCCACTAAGATCAGGAATACGACAGGGACGTACACTCTCACCATGGCTACTCAACATAGTACTAGAAGTCCTAGCTTCATCAATTGGGCAGCAAAAAGAAATAATAGGCATTCAAATTGGCAAAGAAGAGGTCAAACTCTCCCTCATTGCAGATGACATGATATTGTACCTAGAAAACCCAAAAGACTCCACCCCAAGATTGCTAGAACTCATACAGGAAATTCAGCGGCGTGGCAGGATACCAAATCAATGCCCAGAAATCAGTGGCATGTCTATACACTAACAATGAGACTGAAGAAAGAGTAATTAAGGAGTCATTCCCATTGACAATTGCACCCAAAAGGATGAGATACCTAGGAATACACCTAACCAAAGAGGTAAAGGATCCCTACTCGAAAAACTACAGAACACGTCTGAAAGAAATTGAGGAGGACACAAAGAGATGGAAAACTATTCCATACTCATGGATTTGAAGAATTCATTTATTGGGAAAATGTCAACGTGACCCAGGGCAATTTACACATTGAACGCAATCCCTATCAAAATACCATGGACTTTCTTCAGAGAGTTGGAACAAATCATCTGAAGATTAGTGTGGAATCAGAAAAGACCCCAAGTAGCCAGGGGAATATTAAAAAAGAAAACCAGAGCCGGGGCATCACAATGCTGGATGTCAAGTTGTACTACAAAGCTGTGGTCATCAAGACAGTGTGGTCCTGGCACAAAAACAGACACAGAGATCAATGGAACAGAACAGAGAATCCAGAAGTGGACCCTCAACTCTATGGTCAGCTAATATTCGACAAAGCAGGAAACACCATCCACTGGAACAAAGTCTCTTCAATAAATGCTGCTGGGAACATTGGACAGCCACACACAGAGGAATGAAACTGGACCATTCTCTCACACCACCGTACACAAAGAGAAACTCAAAGTGGATGAAAGATCTAAATGTGAGACAGGAAGCCATCAAAATCCTAGAGGAGAACACAGGCAGCACCCTTCTTGAACTTGGCCAGAGCAACTTCTTGCAAGATACATCCATGAAGGCCAGGGAAACAAGAGCCAAAATGAATCACTGGGACTTCATCAAGATGAGAAGCTTCTGCACAGCAAAAGAAACGCTCAACAAAACTAAAAGACAACCCACAGAATGGGAGAAGATATTTGTAAATGACCCATCAGATAAAGGGCCAGTGTCCAAGATCTCTAAAGAACTTATTCAACTCTACAGCAAAGAAACCAACAATCCAATCATGAAATGGGCAAAAGACCTGAACGGAAATGTCACAGAGGAAGACATAGACATGGCCAACACGCACATGAGACAATGTTCCGCATCACTGGCCATCAGGGAAACACAACTCAAAAGCACAATGAGATCCCACCTCACACCAGTGAGAATGGTGAACATTAAGAAGACATGAAACAACAAATGTTGGAGACGATGTGGAGAAAGGGGAACCCTCCTGCACTGTGGGTGGGAGTGTGACCTGGTGCAGCCACTCTGGAAAACTGTGTGGAGCTTCCTCAAAGAGTTCAAAATAGAGCTGCCCTGCGACCCAGCAATTCCACTGCTCGGGATTTACTCCAAAGATACGGATGCAGTGAAACGCCAGGACACCTGCACCCCGATCATTATAGCGGCAATGTCCACAATAGCCACACTGTGGAAGGAGCCTCGGTGCCCATCGACAGATGAATGGATAAAGAAGATGTGTTCTACCTATGTAATGGAGTATTACTCAGCCAATAGAAATGACAAATACCCACTATTTGCTTCGACGTGGAGGGACCTAGAGGGTATTATGTTGAATGAAATAAGTCAATGGGAGAAGGACAAACATCATATGGTCTCATTCATTTGGGGAATATAAAAATTAGTGACAGGAAATAAAGAGAAAGGAGAGAAAATGAGTGAAAATATCGGTGAGGGTGACAAAACATGAGAGACACCTAACTCTGGGAAATGAACAAGGGGTAGTGGAAGGGGAAGTGGGTGGGGGGTTGGGGTGACTGGGTGATTGGAACTGAGGAGGGCACTTGGTGGGATGAGCACTGGGTGTTATGGTACATGGCAGCAAACTGAACTCCAATAAACAAAATCTTAAAAAAAAAAGGGTGAGGGATCCCTGGGCGGCACAGCAGTTTGGCGCCTGCCTTTGGTCCAGGGCGCAACCCTGGAGACCCGGGATCGAGTCCCACATCGGGCTCCTGGCGCATGGAGCCTGCTTCTCCCTCTGCTTGTGTCTCTGCCTCTCTCTCTCTCTGTGACTATCATAAATAAATTAAAAAAAAAGGGTGAACCCACAGTGCCTGGCCCTGCATCTCCACAGTGTTGGGAGCAGCGTGGGGGGAGCGGGACACCGGCCACCCGCTCTCCTCCTGCTGCTACTGCGTGGGCTCTGCTTCCTTTCCTTGTGCTGGGCCCGGGGAGCGGGTTCTGGTCCGGCTGCTTCTGAGGAGGGCGGGGGGGAGGGGGGGGCTCGGCTTCATCTCTCTTGCACACCCGCGCTTGTGCTCTCGCTTGGTGTGTGTGTGCGTCTGCCAGCTGCAAGGCCCTGTCGGGAAGACCAGACTGGGGCTCTTGGTCGGCGCTGCTGGATGTGGGGACACCTTCCCGAGTAGGCCACAGACGCAGCAGGAACTGTCCTCCCACGTCCTCTGTGGGGCCTGGTCCTTGTTGGGGAGCTGACCGGGTGCCCTCAGGAGACACTACCACGGCCTTTCCTCCTGCCTCTCCTCTGCCTGTGGGGCCTGAGCCACCCCAGGCCCGCAGGCCGCATGCCCGCTGCTCTGTGGGGCTGTCAGCTGGCAGGTTTCCTGGGACCTTCCCTTGGTGGCTGTCCTGGAGGCTGAGGAGGACTCCTTTCTAGGCGATGGCCCCCTTCAAATGGCTTGAGTAGGTGGGAGCTGACTCGTCAGTCGTGTGGGGGCAGGTTTGTGGCTCGAGGTGGCCAGAAATGGGTGGGGATGCCCGAATATGTCCGAAGCAGCCCCTGGGAAGCATTGGGTAGCTCTCGTGCGGTCGAAGGAGGTGCAGACACCAGATGGCTGGGAGGAGCGTCGCCAAGGGGGCCCAGAGATCTGCCCCCATAGTTGGGCCGGAGCCTGTTGCTGGAGCTGCTGAGACCCATCCTCAGGGTCCCCAGGATTTGCACACCTGTCCCATGTCCCAGGGCTCTCATGGCATGCACGTGTGTGAGAACCGGTCTCGATGGTCTCGTCGGGGTCTCCTGGTGTGACGAGGTGGGGCATGCACCGTACCCCAGCTACTCGGGAGACTGGGGAGCCATGGACTCCATGGTCCGTCATCTTCTCTGACGTCGTTTTCAGTGTTGTGTTTTGGCCCACTCCGCCTGCCGTGGCAGCGGCTCACCAGCGTCAGAGTGGCGGGCTGGGGCACTGGGCCATGCGGCCGATGGCAGGCCGTCCTCGTGGGTGTCCTCTGCCCATTGCTGCTGGCCTGGGCCCTGGAGCCGGTGCAGCCTGTGTGTCTTCTCTCTCCAGACGCGGCTGCCACAGATTGGCCAGTGAGCTCCATCAGCTGAGGTCCGCGGAGACCAGTGCCCACCCACGAAGTCCCCTCTCCAGTGTTGGTTTGCAGTAAATCTGTATTTAAGCACTTAAGCATCTGTGTGTGTCTCTTGCTTCTGAGACTCTTCTCTGCATGTGTGCTTTTCCGGAACTCCAGCCATGAGGTCCCTGACTCACGGACAAAGCAGATGCCAAAGTAGGGGATTCCTCAGTGTCTTCTGAACTGTGTCTGCTCTAACCTGTGGTTTTCAGAAATCTGATGAGCTTTCAAGAAAAAAGAATTGTGGTTGCAGAGCTGACATGGGTTTCCAGCAGGTTCTGAAAAGCTGAAGTGAGCACAGGATCCCGAAGCTTCAGCCAGAGGACACACCCCCACACCCCATGGAGCGAGTCTCGCCCTGCGGTGCTGGGCTCACCCATCTGCCTGCACCCTCCAGGGCACAGCACGTTGGCCGCACCCTAGTCCCGGGGACCGTGCTTGTGGTCAGGCTCTAGCGACGCTTCTCAAGTGAATGGAGGAGGCGTGGTGGCATTAGCGCACAAGTGCCCAGGACCAGAGATTATCTGCCAGGGAGGAAAGGCCCCATCTTTCAACAGTTTGCCCCAAAACGTGTGGGAGGGAGAACAGTCTCCATGTTCTACGTAGAAAGGAAGTGTCCGGGAGGTGGCAGTTGCGGTGTGGAGAGGAGTGTGCCCAGGACTGCCCACCTGAGGACAGACCCACAGCCACCCGGGTCTGCCCCACTGGCAGGGTGGCGCTCCCGTGGGCCTCCCGCTGGCACCTGTCCCAGCTTCGGTGGGTGTGGGGGGTAACACCGACATTTCAGGCTCTGCTCCCCACTCAGCTCAAGCCTCTGGTGCTCTCCCTGGGTGTGATTCTTTTTTATTTTTATTTTGGAACATCAATGGGAAAAATGTTATGTCTTTAATTTTTGCTAATATCTAATTGGGATTTAGCCTTCCCATCAGTTAGGAAACATGTGTCAGTTCCTTTTTTTTTCCTTTGTAAATTGACTTTTTATTGGTGTTCAATTTGCCAACATATAGAATAACACCCAGTGCTCACCCCATCAAGTGCCCCCATCAGTGCCCATCACCCAGTCACCCCCAACCCCGCCCACCTCCACTTCCCCCACCCCTAGTTCCTTTCCTGGATGTGATTCTTGAGGGCTGGCTGGCCTCCAGAGGTCAGCTTGTGTGCAGCCCGACAGCTGCCCTGGCCTGCCCTCTGCCGCTGAGCCCAGACATGGGTACGGCCTTGTGTGTTCCCCTTGCCCTGAGGGGACCAGGCCCACGGACACTGGAGCCCAAGCTGGGGGGGCACATGGTGAGTCAGTGTCAACCCGCCTGTCCCGGCAGGCACAGCAGCCTGGTGGGGCTGTCCCGGCTGGGTGGTCTCCCATCTGGCTAGCATGGAGGACGAAACCAGGCCGGGCCTCCCGCCTTCTCTGTCATGCTGCTTCCCACGCTGTGTAGCCAGAGCCGGATGCACTCGGGGACGTTTCAATGCAAACACGGTGTGAGGGCCACAGAGGAAGGGATGACCCTGAGGCTGGAGCTGGACCGCCCACCCCGCATGCTGCTCCAGTGGGGCCTCCCTGCCTCTGCCATCCGTGTGGCACAGGCCTGGTACTGGCAGACGCTCTGCAGGTCGGGGGGTAGGCCCCTGGCGTCATTTGCCATCCTATCCCCAACAGCCCAGGTGCTTCTCCCCGAGGAGGAGTCCTGGTGTGGGTATAGTGCTGGGGCGGCTGGCAGTCTGGGGCAGGCTCTCCTGCAGGGCAGGTGGTTGGGAAGCTGCCCAGGTCGGGGCCATCCTGTGGCCTGGGGCGGGGTCTCCTGGCAGCCCGCAGCAGGGGCCTAGGAGCCCTCCACCATGTGCCTGGCCTGCAGAGGGTCTGGGTTGGCAGGTGCCATGGAGGGGCTGCCAAACAGGAGCTCGTGCTTGAGCTCAAAGGCATAGGAGCCCCGGGGGCCACCTGTCAGCTGTCCGGTGGTCTGGGGGGCCTGGGACAGGAGACCTCAGGCTGGCGGGTCCCCAGTGAAGAGCTCTGCTGCAGAAGCAGCCACAGGGCTGCGGGAGAGTGGCCAGGTGGGGCCCCACACAGCTCTGGGGTCCTCCTTCACCCAGGGTGCTCCGGATCCCTGCCATTTCAACCCCCAGGCAGTTGGGCATCTGGCGAACATGTTGCATGTAAGGTTTGGCGGAAGCCCGCTGTTGCATGTAGGGAGATGGCCTCTGGTGGGGAAGGTGCCAGCACTCGGCCCCGCCTCCTGACTCCCTGCACCCCTGACCTCAGCCTCCCACAGCAGCTGCTGTAAAGTCCAGGGGATACCTGCTGGCTCAGGGCTGCCCTGCGGCCCGGGCGCCCTGTTTCTCTGGCTGGGTGTGTCAGCCCTCTGGGTCACTCATATGTGGAATTTAAGAAATGAAACTGATGGGCATGGGGAAGAGAAGGAAAAATACAATGAGATAAAAACAGAGCAGGAGGCAAACCATAAGAGACGCTTAATCATAGGAAACAAAGTGACAGTCACTGGAGGGGAGGTGGGTGGTGGATCAGGTACCTGGGGGATGGGCATTAAGGAGGGCATGTGAAGTGATGAGCACTAGATGTTATATGCAACTGATGAATCACTACATTCTACCCCAGTCTCATACTACACTATATGTTAACCAACTTGAATTTGAATACAATCTAAAAAAAAGAATGAAAAAAATCACACATTCTTGTGTACAGTGAAGAAAGAACTCTGCATTCAATTAAAAAAGCAGTAATGGGGCACTCGCTATGTGCATCATCAGTTACCAAGAACTTG
Source organism: Canis lupus baileyi (assembly GCF_048164855.1). Classification (NCBI taxonomy): domain Eukaryota; kingdom Metazoa; phylum Chordata; class Mammalia; order Carnivora; family Canidae; genus Canis; species Canis lupus. Next base: position 23,136,737 of record NC_132857.1, on the reverse strand, counting down.
CTCACCACCATCTTTCAGGTATTAACAAATCACAATTTCTAAGCTTTTTATTAAATCAGGGACTTCCACTTCCTGAGAAGATACATACATACATACATGGTGCAAGCCAAAGCCTCGATCCCAACAACCAGAAAAGATGTGCTCCTGGCGATAGTCAGGAAGCTGTCAGATGACCAGAGCTAGGTAAAGGATCCATGCAGAGGACAGAGAGCGCTTCACTGGGGAGGCTGATGATGGGGCACCATTTTGTCCCCAGGCCACTTGCCGATTCAGGACATCAGCTCCACTGGGATAAGAGGACACCATCACCATACAGTGACACACTGGAAACTCAAGGAGGCCCAAATGCAAGGCTGACATTCCCACAGGACGTGTGCTTTGGGAAGGTGGGAGGTGAAGGGGACGGGACCGAGCGAAGCTTATCGTGGCCTCGCAGTACCTACGGGATGAGCCTCTGCTAGCGAGAACGGGTCTCCCACAAACACAGACCCACCCACGTGGGAGCTTCCAGATGACTAAGCTGCATGGGGCAGAAGAAGACCAAGTATGACACTCCAAATCCCTGAAAGGACTAGCGTAGTGCTTGTGAGGCCTTCCAGTGCTGAGGACAAAGAGCCTGCTTCTGACTAGTGGGTCTCAATCAAAACACAGAGTGTCCACAGGGGAAAAACAGGGAAAAATTACAGGGGCACTGAAGGCCAGCTCAATGCACCAAAGAGAAGAAGGGACTATCGACCAACTAAATAAACCATCTGGCCCTCGATGTTCTTTCATTCACTGTGTTATGCACACATCCAAAGAATTACCAGAAACATACACGGGAAGGAAAATGCAACCAATAATTCAGAATAAAAATAAGCAAAGACCGTGAAGTAAGTAAGATCATGCTGGTAAGAAAAACAGGTAACAAGATGGACAGAAGTGGATGCAACAAATGGAGAACTGAATGAGAAAAGTGTAATGCATATGAAGAAATCACATGGATATTCTAGACCTATAAAATAAACTATCTTTCACCAAGCATTCATCGATGGCTTAACAGAAAACTCGGATGGCATAGGAAAGGACAAGATTGGTGAGTTCTGAGATAGAGCAAACAGACAATACCAAAACTGGAGAGCAAGCAGAAGAAGCAATGAAAAGAACAGAAGACACACGGTCCACAGCAAAAGGCCCATCATACTTGAACTTGAGGTCCCAGGAAAAGAGGGACAGAGATAGAAGCAATATCCAGAGAGAGAACAGCCAAGGATCCCAAACTGCAGAAAGACACCAATTCCCACATTCAAGAGGCAGAATGAAAACACATGTGCGCTTACAGGCACACACAGCACACGCATGCACATATACACACAGGCACGCATCACACACAGGTCACGTGATCATCACAATACAGAAAAACAAAAACAAAAAGGAAATCCTAAAAGCAGCTGTGGCTGGGGATGGGGGTTGGGAAGAGACACCCCCTTCAAAAGAACAATAGGTTGTGTAGAAACACAATAGGGGAAAATCAAGTTCTGGCCATTTGAGGTTTGGAGGGAGACTGGAGGAAAAGAGTATATTTGAATCAGATTTTTAAAAAAACCTTTTAGGTAACGTATTGAGTAGTTTGCTAAGTATTCAAAAATTTACAACATGTTATTTAAATTTCACAACTTTCTGAACTAAATATGATTACTTCCTTTTACACATAGAAACTCTAAGCTTCTTGCCAAAGGCCTCACAATTCCCACGTCACAGAACAAAGACACAAGCCCAGAGCTGTCTGAAACGATGGTGATGCTCGCAGTTTGCTACCACAGTGCTTCATCCAAAGAGAAGGAGGCATGAGCATTAGTGGAATGATGTAAGAGTTATAATATGCAAAGATTAAGGAGCAGAAAATAAAGGGGGTGGGGGCCAACTCAAAGTTGCAGGGGACAGAGAATAGAGCGGTGTAACAAAGTTAAAGTGACAAGTAAACAGGAAAACCGTGAACCACGCTTGCTTGACGCAGTGAGCGAGAGCGATGGAAACACGGCATTTGATCAAATCACACTATTTACTTTTTTTCTCACTCTGCTAACAGCTTAACCATGGATATAATGATACAATACGATTGAATTTTAAAACACGTATGGGGTTTCACTGCATAATCTTAATGAATTCTCAGAAGACAACTCAGTATATCAAGTGGTGAAATCACTAATAGAAAAAATATAAATCTTTTTTTAATAGCTAAATTATACAACAAGAGAATAACTATGACAATTTCATCAACATTGCAATGGATTAAAAAACTACAAAACCATATACTGAAATACAAAAATTCTCAAATTCCCAAATGAGTAACTATGAAAGTTCATGATGCGCAAAATACCAACCGTGAAATTAGCATTTTTTAAATACATAAAAGTAGAGGATAAATCATGGAATAAAGGCTTCATTATTTTAACCTACCTCCAAGCCATAAACATGTAAGAATATGTTGGCAGGAAGAGACTGGAAAAACAGCTCTTACCGGGACCACCCAAGGGAAATAGTCCTGAAGTCACATAGCACGGCCTCAACCATCGGACCTAGGCACCGAACCCGTCACAATACACAAGAGCAGGACACTGCAGGGGGTTCAAGATTCACTCGCACCCTAGTAACTCACGTGAGGAAACGTAAATGCGGCTGGTCCTGATTAACCTGCTCCATCCGAATGACCTGCAGACAGACTGGACAGAGGAGAGGACGGACACAGGGAAAGAGACTTTCGGGTTCCTCAGACCAGTAAAAGAAAAGTCCCAATGACCAAACCTCGTGGGACACGGCCCAGGCACCATCTGGACAGGTGGTTCTGACATTACAGAACATCGGGGCTCAGGAGACGATGGAATCTCCCAAACCCATCCAGTTCAACAAACTCCAATTCAGACTCGCTACGAATGTGACAGCCTAAATCTGTCTTGATGTTACAGATAATCCTGGACACGAATATTAAGTCCCTCCTTGAAGCCCTTTGTTACTCAGAGTTAAGACGTCTGCAGTCCACCATTTGCCCTGACAAGCTGCCCTCTGGGATGCCACTGTGGCCTCTGTCCTTTTCACCTGACCTGCAGCAGGAGGACCGCCAAAGGCTTGCTCCTCTACCCCGCACCCCGTCTCCACACCCGCTGGAGGTGCAGGCGGCAGCTACAGGCCACCCCACCTCTCGAAGGAGTACCTTCAGGCCTGGCCTCTGTCTTTCCTTCTGCAAGTGCTTCCTTCCCCGTCCACACCTCCACCTGGACATCTATCTGAGAGTATTGCCAACCCAACATCTCTCAGTTCCCGAAAGCTGTCTTCTCCACATCACTTAAAGGTACCCGCATGCACTCAGCCCACTTCTTTCCTGATCCCTCCCCCTCTCCCATCCCACAATCCATCTTTCAGGCCGTGCCGTGGGCTCTGCCTTCAGGGTTGACCGTCTGCCTGGCCACTCTTAGCACCCGGTTCCACACCACCATCATCTCTTCCTGGAACCAGATCTTTTCAGCGCTCTCCCTGCTCCAGTGCGTTCCGTCTGCCACAACCTTCTGACTCAGACCATGACCTCCACACACTCTTAGGGCACGTGAAGAATTTTGAAAGACAGCAGTTAGGTCCAGATGGTTTATAGGTGTCGATTCCTGATCCCTGGCTCAGCTAGTCCTTCCTGTCCCTGAAAGCTGACGGAAGCTCCTGAGGTAGCACCCGATGCCATTTCGCCTTCACCACATCCTACCCCATCACTGCTTTTCTGTCACTTACCAGAACGAAGGCCTCCTCCTTGCTCCTCCTGTACTGTGCTCCAGAGTGAGTGGTAAAAGGCACTGGAACACCACAGAATCCCCTGTTAACCGCAAAGCCTTTCTAAAGTCAAGGCGTCACTAAGCCTGGGACAGAACATCCGGTCTTTCCTTCTTTGCGTTCATTTCCATAAAAAGAGAATGACATCAGACACACGCCACCTAGCCTAAATTCATCTGTCCTGAATTCAGGGACAGTGACGATGGGATCGTGAGAGGGGTGGCGGTTCCTGCTGATAGATCCTGCCTCCTCAATCCCGAAGGATCATCAGGGAAGGACGTCAAGCTGACTGGGAGCCACGCACAAAGAGAACAGGAAAGAAAGGCTGGAGACAGTGGAAACTCAACTCACTGAGGCAGAAAGCTCACGGGAAAGATCTATACTGTCTCTAAGCATGGAATTACCTCAGGTTTTGCTTTAAAAAAAAAGAAGAAAATAATCCTGGGAAATAATTCACACACCCTATCTACAAAGTCACAATGCTGAGTCAGGAGCCAGAGCCCGCCCACTCACACATGCCTCGGTCTCAGTTATGTATTTTCTGTGATATTTCAAGGAGGAAGAGGTGAAAGATGCTACATGAATTTCCAGTAGACCCATTTTAAGTCAGTAAAAGAATCATTTCTCAGAACTGATATATATATATATATATATACACACACACACACATATATATAAAAACCACATATATATGTTCAATATTATATAACATAAGATATATCTTTTCTTAAACATTTATTCAAACTTAGAGGAACAGTATCATTAAGTTTTTACACAAAGAATATTGGGTACTATAAATTTTTACTAAGGACATATATCTACCCCCTCATCAGGAAGGTAAGCACCTTCCTGCTTATTCATTCCTAGCATGCCCTTGTTAACATTACATGAACTTCTAAAACAGTGTAATTCATCGACTGTAATGACATACTATAAACATATATAATATACAAACAACATACCTAATAATCATTCAAACGTCATTTCGAAGCCCCACAGCATATCATTTATGTTTACTATTAATTTCCACCAGACTTTACATCACCCTGGTCATAGTATTCATTCATGGGTACATGAACTGAAATTTTATAAACTCTCTCTCCATCTTGCTAAGAGAGGCATCCCAATGGCATTATATTTCATGTTTAAAAATTACCAATCATACTATTAATTTTGCCGTTTATATCAATTGTGCATCAGTACTATTTATAATAACAATTCTTTCTGACCGATTTTCACACTTAGAATACTGTAGCCAAAGACACTAAAACTTTAGAAACCTTACTTCCATGTGTATATATACCAGTCTGTATATGTACACACATACACACAGAAAAATGACAGAATACTTATTAAAACATCTTCCCATTATAAAACCCATAAAATAAAATCTATGGAGGAAATGACAGAGACAGGAGTTCAAGAAGAAAAGCAAATATAATTGTTCTGACAGTGAAAAGAGAGAGCTCAGTCAGGTAAAGTTCAAAGGGATGATAGTGAGCATCAAATTATCATGGTAGTAACGTTCTATTGGATACATATTCAATAGTGAGATACAAAATACTTTTACAAGGTCAACTTTTCCCATACACTTGTAGAAAACCCCATCCTGTACTATTGATACTTGAGATGAAAATGTTTGAGGTCCAACTTAAAAATGGGGAGGGGGTGATAGTTTTGACAAATTATGGAGGGAGATCTTGAGCACTCTGCTGAAGCACAACTAGTGTGATTGCTTGCACAAAGAACACAAGTGTCGCACCACCACCGTCATGGCCCTGCAAGACAGAGTGGCTGCTCAACCTTTCATAAAGCCCTCGTTCCCTCATGCAAGGGTCACAGCCACAGTGGCCCTGCTCAGTGAAGCCAACGTCCCAATGTCTTCCCACTTCAGAATTGGCACCTCTGTATTCCCTCCACCTGGAATGCTCTTTGACATAACCCCTCTCATAATTCAAGATTCTACTCTAAATGCCTCAGAAAGAATGCTCGGACTTTTAGTTTGGTTATGTGTGTATTACGGTACTCTGCATGGTAATATTTTGTGTCATTTCTTACAACTGCATGGGAGTCTACAACTATCTCAAAGAAAAGTCTTTACAAAACCCTCTGGGGCTGCCTTCTGCAACAGATCTATCTGCAATGCTAACCTCTGCCATGACTCCCCCCCACCCCTCGTCACTTCCTTGCCTGTCACCCAACATCATTCCTCCATAGTACCCACTGCTTTCTGAAATTACTGATTGGCTCACTCCTCTATTTCCTGAGACCCCACAAGGAAGTCATCTCCAGAAATACAGAGTCCTTGTCTTGCTCATCACTCTCTCCCAGGACTTAAAATGAGGCTGGGCCTCAGGAAGCTTTCACTAGATGAAAATGCACGAGGCAGAGGTGATACCCAGTGACAGGACAGGAAGACCTGACATCACTCTGCTGTGACATGTTACATACTTAACCTCATGTAGTTCACTCCTTAGGAGAATTCTGGAAGAAAGAGTAATTTTCCATATTTGTAGTTGAGTGAATGGAGCGTAAGAGGTTAAATAACTTGGCCGACGCTGCATCGGCCATCAGGTTGGCCATTAGGAAGTACTGATGAAGTACTTCATCAGGAAGTAATGGTGTTGTTCAAAGTCAGGTACTAGAGATTAATAAGCCTACACAGAGCTTTCCTCACCACAAGCCCCTCACAGGGCTTTCCATTTATTGCCTCAATTGATCCTCACGATAGTCTACATCTGATCACATCAGGGGTTCAGACCACGAAACCAGGCTCGGAGAGTCAAGGAGGTTTGTTCAAGCAAGTACAGCTGCTGTGGAACACAGGGAACTCAGGGGCTGCGACCCCAGCTCCAGCTCCCCCGGAATCCCACGCGTGTACAGACGACAGACAGAGATTTAAAGGAATGCACACAAGGTCACGCAGCTGGATGGACAAAAGGCTGAATTAAGAGTAGGCCAACGACCTATTAGTCAAATGAGCTTTCCAGCCTGGCGTATCGTGCCACTGTCAAACACTTGAAAGTTTACATTTATTGCAGACTTTCAGAGATAAGATCAAGATTTTTATAATGAACATTAGCCATGCTACTGAAAACATAAGTAGACCGAGGTAAGAGACAGCCGACACGGAATACATGTGCTTATGGCCACCGTACACCATGCATACTCACTGCTCCAGAATATGACAAAAATCTAACTGCATGCATGTTGGGCTTTGATCTCTACAGGGTATAATCTTACTTAGGAATATTTAGTATTATTTCATAACATTTTCCTATCTATGGACAAACAGATCATTACAAATCAGGATGAAAACTGTTCATGACTCTGAAAGCTCTACATCTCTAGGGGAAGAAAATGCGTCAGAAACAGAAAAATCTTATACACTGTATGTATCCATGTGCTCTCTGATAAATACAAAAGATTTTCTCACCAAAAGAGCACGACACTTCAATGTACTTGCACAAGGCTCACATATGTCTTAAAATAATGAACAATCAGAAACTGAAGAACAATAGTAAGTTCCAACAAAAATAACAGATACAGCGTGTATCTGACTTTACTTTGTCTCTACCAATACTGGGGGGAACACTCTTTAATGGGGTGGCCGTTTCCCAGTTAACACTGTTCAAACCCGAACAGCAAAACTTTGGTTGAACAGCCAAAGTCAGGTCTCTACCCTAGAGGATCATACAATGTTAATGATAGGAAGTTTTCTATTTTCCTTCCCTCATCGCAGAAATAAAAAGTTGTGAGGAAAACAAAAGTTACTTATGGTATCCAAAACTCGGATAATGCTAGATTTAACATATGTTTATGCTGCATTCTGCAACTAAAACAATTTGCATTGAAAATGTCGAGTAGGTATTTCTCTCTATCACTACAACTATAAACCGGACAGGATAAATCAGACCACTGTGACAGTTCAAGTGGAGAATTTAGGAGCAGAAAAAAGAAAGATTTTCAGCAATATATGACAAGTTCAATTATTTTAGACTTAAATCTGGTAAAAAATGTAATTAAATTTAAAACATGCAATCAAATAGCATATATATATATATTTTTTTTTCCCATATAGCACAAGATGATGAAAGATAAGATAATTTTCCTTATGGAGATTCCGATCTAAGCCCAAATGAAAAGAAAAAAGAAACCTATCTTCATCATGGCAGGTGACTATGTCCTACAAAAAGATCCTTGCATCATACAAAAATGCAACTCCTATAACATAACAGAACTTTAACATGGGGGAAAACGAGGCCTTTTTTTAAAGTAAACTGCTGTTGCAAGGTAACTTTTAATTTGCGCACATAATGTAAATTGCTACGGTCAGCGCACCTTGGGTCACGGAAACAACGGTAGCTGGATCCAGAGGTGCCCCGGCAGTCCGGGTGTTCAGGCAAAGTGCCGTGAACAGTGAGGATCGATGAGCTCCTCAAAGTGTCACGGCCAGATCCTCGGCAGGGTGGCTGGAGAATAATATTCAGAGAGCAAGCACATGCTTAGTGTTACACTTTAAATTGATGCTGACATTTTGGATTGTGAAAAGAAAGTTTTTCCTAAGTAATATAGGAAACAACCCAGCTAACCTTCTGGAGGATATCAGATAATCATGGTAGGTTGTTGTGTAAGAGCTAACTTCTCAGAAATGTGAGCCCATGTGAAATACAAACAAGCAGCCGTTGCAGAGATTTACTATAGTGATCAACATTTTAATTACTTTCTGTTTTCTTAGATGTACAGGACTATTGCGATGAATATTCGCTCCATCTACAAACAAAGCAGTATTTTTAGCCTGGTATTTGCATTTGGTGGCAAAAAACTCCCACAAGGGTACGAATAACCACGAGTCATGTGCTGATTAATCCGAGACTTCTCAAGTCACGCATTAATTAAAGGAATTACTATGATCTTTGCTGGTAACGCTACACATTTGTCACACGGCATGCAGAGAACGACTTATTGGATGGTCAGATTTCAAACAAATCTCCAACCCTGCAAATACAGAGAGGATTTTTTCGAATCACTGCTGATGGTGACTCAATAAAAACCGAGGGCCTAAGTATGAAAACAAACTCCTACCAGAAAATCGCTAGACCAGTCTACACATGTGTGATGATTGACAAATAACTCGAGTGTGCAAAGAAGTGTTCTCCACATAAGAGAGAGGAGGACCACAATGGAAGGTGTGCAATGCAGGCCAAGCCACATCCTCAGCCGGCCCCGGCCCCCCGGCTCCAGGCCCCCCAGCCCCGAAAGGGGCGCGCACACACTGCGGCCCTGCTGCTCCGTACTCCTGCCAATGCCCTACGCTCTGGACATGCAGCCTTACCTCAGAAGCCACGGACTATCTATCAAGTGGGTTAAATTGCTTCATGTTTTCAAGGCGTCTTATAAAGCATTCTCGGGAAAATGTTTTGCTCCGTCATTCCTGACCTTTTAGAAACGGTGCCCCAGCAAGTATTAATATTGATGAAAACCACATGATCTCGGTCATTTACTGCCGACTGACACACACAGGCCCAAGGTAACACAACACAGCTTCCCTGGTTCTTAGAACGTATACATAGACCAAAGTTGAAATACTGAACTTTCTTTTTTCAGAAGAAGATCCTACATTTTTCTGGTTAAAACTGACCCATTGCTTAAACTCTGCCCTTTATTTTTATTTTTTTTATTTTTTATTTTTTTAGTTTCAGAAGCAGAATTTATTTATTTTTTTAAGTTTTTCTTTTTTTTGTTTATAATAAATGTATTTTTTATTGGTGTTCACTTTGCCAACATACAGAATAACACCCAGTGCTCATCCCCTCAAGTGCCCCCCTCAGTGCCCGTCACCCATAAACTCTGCCCTTTAAACATCTCTGATAAAATCGAAGATGTCAAAGAAACCACATAAGACATTTCAGAAAATCAATTTGAAAGGTGTTAATCTCTATATGGGAAATATTTTTCTGCCGCAAAGGAATCTATATGCATCCTTCCTTCCTTAACAAAACAAAGTGAATTTTGTCGCATTCGGTTCTATAAAAAGAGAAGCCCCACAGCCCTATTCTGAATGTGTCAGCAGGTCTTCTCGTGTAGGGAGTCGAAGGGTACAAGTCTCCTCTTCCAGAAGTGGGCAGGCAGCAGCGCACTTACAAGCCACAGGCCAGAAGAAGAGGATTATTTCCACAACAGGCAAAACTGCCAGGAGGAACAAGCCACGACAACCGCGTGCATATTAAAGCCTTACAGTGGCTCCACAAGACCAAGGGAGCACCGAGAGCTCCCACTCATGCAGTTTAGCTCGAGATTCGGGGAAAGCATTTGACTATGGGGTTTGGAGGATGGAGCATGAACAGTACTTTTGTAAGACTTCTGCAGGTGGGAAAACTGGGCTGTGCTCACATAGCTATCACCCACCAAGACCAAGAAAGCCTCAAACGTTATTTTTAAACACTGGATTCTCACATCCATTCCTTATTTTTCATGCCTGAATTACAGATGTCATGATACCATGAGATACTTTAGGATGCCTACGCATTGCGAAGTAAAAACTTCTACCAGCAGCTGGCTGACCACTAACCCTAGGTCAGAACATGGGCTACTGTATTTATCACTAATCCTGATATGACAATTCACTATAAACTTAATTATTAAAGCTCTCCTAAAACATCAAGAGTCTGACACCATGTGTTTACATCAAAGCCAACAGACATATAAAGGTGAAATCGGAGTATATTAAGTATTACTCCTTTTTCCCCACTGGATAATCAGTATTTGATATTTCAAACACTCAGAATATTTCTCAATGTTTTCTGTCAAAGTATTGTTAATGAAAGGAAAGAGGGAACGAGTTACAGAACTTTAGAACTGAGCTGATGCAAAGAAAATTAGACATTTCTTTGAAATCTCACATTTTTGTAACTGGCTACATAAAATATGGGTTTACTTTAATATAAAAATGACAATCTTCTCCATTCCTCACGTATACACAGTAAAGCAACTACCACGTTTGGTGGAAACATGAAGCGGAAGATGGGTCAGAGGGAACGAGAGATGGATGCTTTAGCACCAGCTCTCAAGCTTAAACAAGGAAAATAATAAGTTAGGAAAGATTTACACATAGCATTGTTTTCACAGTAAATATTTAGAAATATAAATTAAAGTAGCGTGAAATTGCAGTATCATGATATGGATAAACAACAGATTGTGAGGTCATTAAATTATAATGTAAATCTGTTATCTATAAAATATATGCAATGATGTCTATGATATATGGAGGAGACAGAGCATGCTGCAAAACATCATGATCAACAGATTCTCCTTTATACAAAATCTTATATGTACATTTCTAAATATGCACGAGAACACGTGACCAGTGAGAGACATCAGCAAGAGCTAACAGGAGCTGCCTCTGAGTGACGAGATCTGCAATTCCGTTTACTTTTTGCACTTCTATATACTGATTGCATTTTTAATGATCATTTATCTGAAAAGTTCTTTCCAAAGTAAAATGTCTTTTTTTTAAAAGAGATTCTGACATGAAATGAGAAAAAAAACAAAGGGCTTTATTTTTAAAGAAGAAAAACTTCTAGCAAGGTCATGTGCTAGTCTACTACCCTGAAGGGACTGTGCACTTTGAAGACTTTGGGAAATGTTCACTGTGCCTACAGAGTAGTCCCATGCTCATTCTGTCATTTCTGCAGTGAGTAGCACCAATAGAAGAGGTATGGAGGGCAGCCCCGGTGGTGCAGCGGTTTAGCGCCGCCTGCAGCCCAGGGCATGATCCTGGAGACCCTGGATCGAGTCCCACGTTGGGCTCTCTGAATGGAGCCTGCTTCTCCCCCTGCCTGTGTCTCTGCCTCTCTCTCTCTCTCTCTCTGTCTCTGTCTCTATGAATAAATAAATAAATAAAAATCTTTAAAAAAATAAAAGAGGTATCGAGAAGAAGTGAAAGGTACTCCACCCTCTGGTACAGAACGTGTTTTCATGTGAGGCTCAGGGACCAGTAGTGGGTTATTCTCGACTATACTGCTCTCAATGACATCAAGCACAAACCCACTAAGAGACTTAGGCGTGCCTCTGCTGTTATGACATTTTGGTCAAAATGGCAAAATGCATCTTAATTACAGTTTTGATAGGTATGTACTTATAGGTGTCATATATTCAACGACCTTTCAGGTTCAGGATATAACTGAGTACACTTAGGACATGTAAAGTTAACAAATTAAAACTCTGATAGATGATAGGAAAGAAAATTCTATCCAGAGTTTCACCGATACCATGAAATTATCGTTTTGATGGCCCACATTTATGATGCTCTAAATATATGCACAGTGTAAAGTAGTCAATCTGGATTTCTACAAAAGGACACTGAGCACAAAATGGAAACATAAAGACAGTTCTATGAAATGAATCTCATAAACTATCGACCGAAGAACATTTTATGTTTAAACTAAACAGTTTTTGACTCCATGATCATTTATCATACTCAAGATAAAAATAGATAAAAAATAATTGATAATTGATGATTAAGACAAAATTCATATAACACTAGCATTATTCTTTCCAAGTATTCCAAGCAGAAATTCTTATAGGACACAACCAAAAGTATGGGCTATTTACTTGCTGTTATTTTAATAAAAGAACAAAGAAAACTAAGACCTCACAAAATGTTGAAATAGCTATCTATCTACAGACATTGTGAATTTTTAGGAAGACACGCTGAAACATCAATACCATTGCAAACACACACGCATGCGCATATTCTGGTACGATGAACTTGAAAATTAACAAGCTATATTGGAGTTATGAATAATGGTCCTAATTATTCTTTTCCCAAAGTAGTAAACAGAAATACTATGTCAGAGTTTTCTGATCAGTGACAAAGTCATTAATAAATGAAATCAAAATGGCTAGCAATCAATAAAAAACTGTATTTGTGAGGGAAACATTCACTGCTACACTAGGCTTCCATTCCGTATAGGCAACAGATTCATTTTAGTATGTAAAATGCTCTGGGTTGAAGAATGCTTTTGACAAGAAATGATAAAGATTTTTCCCTATCACAGTAACAAAAACATATATTCACGTTGTGTTTTTTGAACTGCTCATCTTCCTAAAAAAATTAAGTAATGAGGAAGGCCATAAGATGGCTAGGAAAACATAAACTGTAAGAAGCAAGAGGTTCATTTCCCTTAAACAAAATTCCCAGAAAGCAGGCAAGAAAAAAAATAAAAGACCTCAACAATTGGAAAAGTTGGGGAAGGAGGGGAAAATCTGAAAGCAAGCAAGATGAAAATAATGAAAATACCAGCTGACATAAACAGGGATAGAATGCAGTCTAATCCCCAGACTCCTGAGCAAGGACATATGCAAAATTAGCACGGGAACACAAAACTACAACAGAAAGATGGTACGCGTAGCACCGGGACCAAGTATTAAACAAAGCATATCGAATTCAGAACTTGCTCATCAAACTGGATTAATTCTCCCTTTTGATGAAATGCATTTTGAGTTCAGGTTACATCACAGGAATATTTTTATGGAATGACTTTAAAAATGTAGAGAAAGACTCTGATTCCTCTGACTCCCCTTAGTGAAAGAAAATCTTCGAATGCTGCTAAAGTTAATTAAAAACCATGAGGGAGGGATCCCTGGGTGGCGCAGCGGTTTAGCGCCTGCCTTTGGCCCAGGGCGCGATCCTGGAGACCCGGGATCGAGTCCCACATCGGGCTCCCGGTGCATGGAGCCTGCTTCTCCCTCTGCCTGTGTCTCTGCCTCTCTCTCTCTCTGTAACTATCATAAATAAATAAAAATTAAAGAAAAAAAAACCATGAGGGATCAATGAAATGAGAGATTCAATACAGACTGTGACATTCTGGGCCAAAACTGAAGTGTCACCAAAAAGTAATGGTTTTGGTAGACCCTGGCTAACAAACGAGAAAGGATATCAAACACAAAGACTTTTTTTTGTCAAGAATGGTAACACTGATGAGAGAGAACCTCAAAGTGACATACATACATACCGACAACTGAGTATGTATATTCAGCATAAAGACTCACCAGAAGCAGGTGTCCATGCCTCTGTGGACAAAAAACAAAACAAAACAAAACAAAACAAAACAACTTTGGTTAACAGATCAACACACATATTAAAATCCAGACACTATAAGTTCTGGCACAGAGGCTGAAGCACACATTACATGAGAACACTGTTGCTGTCTCTATCTGGTGAAACACAAAGGAGTGTGAACCTCGTAAATGCAATTTTGGGTATCAAAGTCCAACTGACTCTTTGTAATGTGCTCTGGCTTTGCAATTCTCAACATAGCAGGTGATAACCTGATATAGAAGCGAATACTACCGTGACTTCGGTTAGCTGCATGTGAGTTGTTTAAATATCAAAAGGTGAAGTACGACAAATTAGGAATAAAACACAAGTTTATGGAAAGGGTGCTTCAAAGAATGAAACCTGGATAAAACTCAAAAGCAGGAATCCTCCCAAGTGATCCTTTGCTACAAAATTAATTCACATTAGTGGAAGGCTTTGCTATGCCCAGTGCTGGGAATGTTTTTGTCCTGTCGGAAACAGTTCACGCAAAATACCGAATTTCCATATTTCACCGTTATGTCCCGTTGTTTTGCTCAGAAAGAGTACCAAATCTCTGTGCTTAATTTAAAATGAATTACAATTTTGCTGGGGGTTTAATTGCTAAGTAATTTGTTTGAACAGTTTAAACCACTTACAATTTTAGTCAACATAAAAATTTGTGGGCAATCATACGGGAAAACTCATAAAACCACAGCTAAATTCCTAGGGATCAAAGTGTTATAGACTGAAATAGCCTTTAACTAACAAATGATCATTATGATTGGATGTCAACTGCATTCCTATATTGTAATTCATTTGCATATGTAAGAAAAAATAGAAAACCATTAGGCCAAGTAAAGGACTAAAAATTGCTTTTAAAGCAGCAACACTATGCAAATCTAAACAGAAATTCCAAACGTCCTGTTATTCTTCTGGGAGTTCAGAGCAAAAGTCGTTCTTACGTAAAAACGGAATTAAGGTTGAGAGCCCACAAGACTTCCTGACGGTGCTTCGTAAGTTAGAAAATGAGCCCATAGATAGGAGATCGTAAAGACGCTTTTCTTCCAACAGAGACGGCTTCCTTACTGCTCACCCAGTTCCTGACCTCTGTCATGAGCTAGTGAACCCCCAGAACAAAGCTGAGAACAAAACCTGGGTTTCGATACGACTCCACAGTTGAACTCAGAACCAGATTAAAACCAGGGCTTACGAGAGCTTTCCCGCTGTCAGATTCAACCGTGGGTCATCCCTAATCCCGCCCCAGACCAGCGAGAAGACAGCAAGCTCCCATCCTTGCAGGAGTGTGCCGTGGAAGCGTCACAAGCCAGGGACAGAGGGGTTGTGTCCCTCAGAGTGAAGCTACAGGAAATGGTTTCCTTCTTTTCATTTTTTCGTTCTTAAGGAACTTTCATAAAACAGCTCTGAATCATGCAGTCTCCTTTAAAAATGTTCTCCTCATAAGGAAAACAGAAGAAAAATCAACCACCAAAGGTCACACTTGAAAACGCAGAACTTCAGAACTTGTGGAAGAAACACCTGTAAGACCTCTTTCTTTGTACCACTTCATGCAAAGTTTCTCATGAGAAATTTATGTACTGGTTTGTGTTTTATGAATCAGACCTGAATAAAAAGAGAGACTTCTGCCATGAAACTTAAAGGGTAAGAAAATCTCCGTGTGCGTGCCACTCCCAGCATCATGAGTCAGGTTTTTCCCCTCCCCACGCAGACTGTTCCAGAGTCTCACCTCAATCCCCCCTACTGGTCCTTACAGATGCGCTAAAATGGATTACCACTGCAGTGGTTTATCAGTCCTCCTCCGATATCCATAGAAAACTAAAGAAGACCAAGGAGGGTCCTCAAACTCCCATTCCCGACCTGGTGAAAATGGCATTTAAAGTCCTTAACACCCGAGAGGAAGTGGCTGAACTTAAGAGGCAGGCCAGGCTCCAGCAGAAGGTCCAACTCCAGACCCAAGCGTCGGTGGGAGCCCGCAGAAAGGGGGAACCAACCGAATCCCACCTGGGGCTTGCTTCAGATGTGGCACCGAGGGACAATGGGCCCGTCAATGTCCCAATCCCAAGGAGCCAACGCGGCAATTCCCTCAATGTGGAACGATGCGCCACTGGAAATCCGCCTGCTGGGTCTCGGGGGATCCTTGGCGCCTCCACACAGAGGAAACCCTGAGCCGGGAAGTCCAGCCTTTCAACTACTCAGATTGGATGATGACTGACGGGGCCCAGACTCAGACACCCCCTAAGCCAGGCCAAGCCCAGGGTCCTGCTCCAGGTAGCAGGGAAGCCCATCTCTTTCCTGTTGGGCACGGGGGCGACTGACTCCATTGTGCCTTCCTACTCGGGGGCCAGCTTCCCCTCTCCAGTAGCCGTGATGGGAACTGATGGCACCTCCTCTATTCCACGGACTGCCCCACTCCTCTCTTGCAGCCTGGATGGGTTCTCCTCCTCACACTCCTTCCTTAGAATCCCTTCCTGCCCAGCTCCTTTTCGTCGAAAATCCTGACATCTATCTATCAGCTTCTCCTCGGCTAAGTCCGGCTACCCTCCTACTTACCCCCTCTACTAACCCAGAACCCTCCCATTCCTGCTCTCAACTCCTGGAAGAGCTGCCCCCTCCACATCCAGGACTTTAGAATCAGCCCTTCCCTAACCCTGACCAAATTCTCTTTGTGGCCAGAGACACGCAGCATAGGCCATCATTACCCTAGATGCCATCCTAGAGGCAGTTCCCCCCTCCTCGGGACAAGCTCTCGGAAGGCAGAACTTAGAGCCCTCACCAGGGCTCTTCGCCTGTCCAAAGGGCAATGAGCTACCATATACACGGACTCCAAATGTGCCTCCATCATCACACATACACATTCTGTCCTCTGGCAAGAGCAAAGGTTTCTTACAACCAAGGGAAGCCCCATAATCTATGGGCCCCTCATTTCAAAACTACTAGAGGCCCTCAGCCTTCCCACTGAAGTAGCCATTGTCCACTGCCATGGACATCAATCCTCCATGGACCCGGTGTCCTGGGCCAACAACAAAGCTGACTCAACTGCCCAAGCCACTGCCTTAGGCTCCTCATCAGCTCCCCTCCTCTTCCTCAACACACCACATTCCCCCTCTTACACAGATGAGGAAACTCACACACTAAAAAAGATGGGAAGAATAGCCAGGGAGAAAGACTGGATCTTCATTCAAAAGAAACTCGCTCTTCCAAACCATTTAGCTCCTGTGATCATTTCAGACATACGTCAATCCCTACACATTGGTCCCAAGGCCTTACACCAGTTCCCAGGATTCCACTATCCACATCTCCAAAAGGTAATTGGAGAGGTGCGTTAGTCTTACAAAACCTGCTCCACTGTAAATGCTCAAGGGAGAATTCGCAGGCCAGGACCCAATCACCAGCTCCATGGCTACCAACCTGGCAAGGACTGGCAGCTTGACTTTTCCCACATGCCGCGCCATAAATCCTTTCGCTACCTATTAACCTTAGTGGACACCTTTACAGGCTGGATAGAGGCTTTTCCCACAGCTCGGGAGATGGCGGATGTGGTGACCACCATACTCATCGAACAGATCATTCTGAGATTCAGCCTCCTGGAGATCCTACAATCTGACAACAGCCCGGCTTTCATCTCCAGCATCACCCGGCAAGACTCCGAGAGCCTAAATATTACCTGGAAACTCCATATCCCATATCACCCCCAGTCTTCGGGTAAGGTAGAGTGGGCCAACGGCCTTCTCAAAGAACATCTCACCAAACTTACCCTTGAAACTCCACCTGTCCAGGCCAACCCTCCTCCCGCTGGCTTTAACAAGGCTCAGAGCCACCCCTAGAGGGCCATCGGGCCTAAGTCCCTTTGAGCTTCTCTACGGGGTGGCCCTTCCTGCTCACTTAAAATCTTCCATCATCACCTCCTCCTCTCCTATCTTACTTACCTACCTTCCCTAACTCTTCTAAGAGCCCTCCTGTGGGCCCATGTGGATTCAGTCACCCCTACTCCAGGAGCACCCACCTACAGGCTAACCCAACTCAGGACCAGGGCCCCTTCTCCTGGATAAAACTTATCCAACAAGGCACTTCCCTCGCCAGCCTTTCCTGCATGGGCAATCTGTCCCACTGTTTTATCTGTGCCGCTTTAGGCAAAACTCCCCTTGTGGCCATTCCCCTCCCCAAGTGCATTCAGCTGCACCAGCCCCGCACCCACACCTCCAGTGCCTGCCTCATCCCTCTCTCACTAATGTTGCCCTATTTACTGACCCTCTCAACCATCAATTCCCCTTCTGTTATTCTGCCCCTAACTCATCCCTGTGCAACGTCACCCGGTCAAACGTCACCTCTCATCATGCTGCTATTGCCTGATTCTTTTGGTGCCATGGCACCCTATCTCAATCTCTCAATACCTCTGCCTCGCTCCTGACTGTCTCCCTAGTTCCGCGATTAACTATCTATAGTCAGGCAGAAGTAGCCCTCCTCATCAGCCCCCTGGAAAAGCAGAAACGAGTGATCTTTCTCCCACTGGTTGTCAGGGTCTCCCTGGCCTCAACCCTGGTGACCACTGGGTAAGGGGCCCTTATTCTACTCTGTAGATTCCTCCAGGGACCTATCCGAGAGGCTTCAAATGGCTATCGAGGCTTTGGCAGAGTCTTTTGCTTCCCGACAACGCCAAATAAACCCGGTGGCCCAGGTAGCTCTTCAGAACCGACGTGTCTTGGACCTCCTCACGGCCAAGAAAGGAGGAACTTGTATGTGTCTCAATGAAGATTGCTACTACTACATCAACGAAACAGGTGTAGTTGAAAGCAATCTCCACGTCCTCGCCAAAGTTCGTGAGTCTCTCCAAAGACAGTATCACCCTGTCGACCCAACTACACCCCAATGGTGGCAGACCCCACTAACCATATGGCTCCTCCTCTCTCTAAGCCCACTCCTAATCATTGGCATACTATTAATGGTGGTCCCTTGCTCTCTCTGAATCATCAAGGAAGGAATCCGCGAAAGATCTCGGTTATCAGTCAACCAACTTGTTTTACACCCCTACGCTGGCCTGCCCACCTCCGACAGGCACCACGACGCCCCTAAATCAGCAGGAAGCAGCCGGATCTGAATCATCGCCCCATTATAACATAACAAAAAGATCTGAATGTTGGGCTGGGGAGACTGGGGACCTCAAAATGGCTGACCCCAGGCCAGCAACCTCCCAATAAGGCCGCCTTGCGGCCCTACCCTAACTGAGCACCCAAAGACCTGTAACCCTTGCCCTAATTGGAATGCCGCCCCGCCCCCATCTTCCAGAGGAAAACTCTTTATAGACCCCCCCTGCAGTTTGCTTGGGTGTGACTCCCCCCCTCGCTCTCTCTCCCCTGCGGGCCTCAGAACCTAGCCAGGGAGCGCATCCCATTAAAAGCCTGTTTCAAACAAAATAAATAAATAAAAATAAAAGCCTGTTTCCACCAACTTTTGCCTGGCCTCTCTCTTCCAGTTCACTACCAATCAGATTAAACCTGACAAAAACCATGGTCCTTTTGTACCAAACTGCCACTTAAAGACTGTGACAGCTAATCTCTATGTTGTTAGGAACTATATCATTTCAATATGTGTGAAACTGGCAGGGACATAAATTCCAGACATCATTCACTCTTGGCTTTGAAACAGGCTCATGGTATCTGGTATTAGGCAATGTTCTTTGGAATTTGTAGATGAATCTGACCACATCTAGCTTCAGACGTGGAAAAAAAAAACATATCTTATTTAGCAAAGTGATAATGCAGTGTTTTAAATACATCCCAGCTTAGATGACACACGATACTTTTCTCAATGGTTCCGGGGAGCCTCAGTCATTGTGATTTGATAGCACGCAAGGTCAATGAGAAACAGACACGTGGAATTTGAAGCAGAAAGGTACGGTCTTTCTGGATCTTCACATTTGTTTCAATTTCTCACTAATGACTCCTCAAGGCCTTGAATACATGAGTCACCCTTTTAGGCAACTACTATGATTAAAAGTAAGAGAAGAGCAAGTAGGATGTTACCTATTCATTTGGCTGAGTCTTCGAACTCTAAGAGACGATGATGAGACCACCAGTCCATGGGGTGTCAAACTTAACAATGCAGCAGAGGCAACAAGAAACTGCTCGACCCAGGAGTAGATGTGAGTGAAGGCTCACCGGAGGAATCATTCTATACCATAATCGACAGTCTGTACACATCACTGCCTCGGGCTTGGCTCGGCTTCATCTGGTGCACGTGTTGGTCTCACCCAGGAATTCAAGAAGGGCACTGAACACTAGTGATGAAACTGCTCTGCAAGGATATTCTGATTGTTCCATCACATGGGCCTCTTAACAATCCTAGCTTCCCAAACTGCATTCTCAGTGTGTTTCTCCAAAACAATGAGGTGCCACCCTTTATCTGAACTCTTGAATACCACCTCTGCCTGTGGCTGTCCTGTTATGGGGACACCTTTTGCAGCTGCATGCTTTCCCCATTTCTCATTGTGTCCCCTGCCAAGTTTGGACCCCTAGAATACCTACCCTGTCCTGTGTCCAGGCTTGCCGTGTCGGTGATTCATTCACATGGACATTCTGCTGTGGGCTTTGTTCTCTCGGGGCTCACGATATTTACATTCCTTCCCAAGCTTTGCTGTAGGCCAAATCCTTGCTCCTCACCTGGTCCCATCTGGTCTACCCAGACTCAAAAAAAAAAAATCACAACCAAAAGTCAAAACAAAGGAGGAGCAGGTGGAGATTTTTCCAAGCCGAGACCCTGAAGACGAGAACTGAGGAAGACGGACTCGACATTTACTGGTGTGAGGATGAAAAGAGATACTCAGGATGATGGATATTACACACCATCTCACAAGCTTTCCGTGCCTGAAGTGTCTAGCCTGTTGTTCATTCCACGCAAAACTGTGAGACTCAGGCACTCTTTCAGAGCCTTCTGGGACAATATGGGACAACATGTATAAAATATGGGATGATCATCAAAATGAACCCGATTAAACTCAAACAATGGACTTAATTTTTTTTATCATCTCCTTTTTTTAAAAAGATTTATTCATGATAGATATAGAGAGAGAAAGAGAGAGACAGAGACACAGGAGGAGGGAGAAGCAGGCTTCATGCTGGGAGCCTGACGTGGGACTCGATCCCGGGACTCCAGGATCGTGCCCTGGGACAAAGGCAGGCACCAAACCGCTTAGCCACCCAGGGATCCCGATCATCTGCTTCCTAATCCCCATCTCCCTACAAAGGTGGTCAATGATTCATTATGTTATTATCTGTTTCTCACCCCAACATTTCTATCTACCTGTATCCATCCATTTGCTGATGACTGAAACCAGGCAGCCATATCTGTTTCTACATCTAACCCATGACCGTTCTAATTTAAAATATACTTTACATCCATCTTATTATTTTCTTCTCTATATTCAGCACCCAGGTCACATTTATATGTCCCATTGTCATCTCTCACTAGAACTAATATCATTGCATTCTGGCTAGCCTTCCCACTTGTAACTCAAGTCTTTTCGATTTTTTAAAGATGACTTTTACCTCTTTGAGAGAGACCATGAGAGAGAGTGCATGAGTCGGAGCGGGGAGAGGCAGAGGGAGAGGGAGAAGCAGATGCCCCACTGGGCAGGGATCCTGACCTGAGCCGAAAGGCAAAGGCTCAACCGACTGATCCCCCCCACACCAGGTGTCCCTAACTCTGTTCTTTTCTGAATCGTTCCCAAACCCACAACAGGTAGCCTAATAGTGAAAGCCCCAAACATCATTATGTTGTTACTTTGCTTATTAGTTCTCTTCAAAGTCTTCTCTTTGTACCTTGGATGAAATCAAAACCCTCTGAGCCAATAAATCCTGGTGTGATCTAGTCCATGCTGACTTTAGTCACATCTAATGCTGCTCTCCTATCTATCTATTCATTATGTTCCACCTTCCCTGACCATTTTTTCAATCTTTCTCAATCTTGGAGACTCCCATCAATATTTTTTTTACATTCTTCAACATCTCAATGGCTATTAAGATTTCCTATGTAGGAACTTAGCCTTAGCCTTACAACGTTCATCACATATGTTACTTCTTTAACGGGGTCTTCCCTGAACCTCTAATTTAAGAGCTAGTTCTCTCCATTATGATATTTTATGGTCATTGTCATTTTCTTTCATAGCACCTTTCCCACGTTTCTTGTAGGCACTTGTCAGTATGAATATTTCTAAAGTGACTGTCCTCTGAGTAGGCCGTGAGAAAGCTCCATGGGAACATGGGTCTTTTGCTTTCTACTGTATGGCAATGCCTGGTACAGGGACTACAATCATTGGCACTCAATATATCTGTCCAATGAGTGAGTGGAAATTCTGTATCTCATAGTTTATTTGTTCAATTATTCAATAAGCTATTATCTTGTGTAAAGCATGGTCTTCACCTCATTGGGTACAGCAGAGACAAAGAGATGCAAAAGTGCCTGCTCTGGTGAAGCTTCTAGAGTGGGAAACCAGTAATTAGCAACGAATACAAAACATCACATCGCATTTTAGAAAGAGACATGTAGCAAAGAAAAAATGGAGCAGGACAACGGAAATGAGGGGTGCCAGCGAGATGGGATTTACAGTTAGAATAAATGATCAATGTAGGCCTTCATGAACAGTTTACCTCTGGGAAAAGACTTGAAGCAAGTGAAGGCTCTCTAAGAGAAATTCAAGTCAAAGAATTTTCTAGGCAAGGGAATGAGCTAGAATGAGTCCAAGAGTGGGAACTTGTATGGGTTTCTGAGAAACAGTAAAGGAAGATGCAGAGTGGTCAGGAAGGCAGACATAGAGGTTGTGATAAAAGAGACAAGGAAGGGCAGACAGATCACGTAGGCCTTTTGACCACCATCCCCACTTTGGCTTTTACAGTGACTGAGCTGAATGAGCCTTCAAATGGTTTCAGAAGAGTTATAGGATCTTACTTTTGCTTTAAGTGGATCGAGATGGCTGCTCCATGTAGAATCTCACAGCGGGGCATGGGGAAAGGCAGGAAAACCCCACAAAAGGCTTCTGAAGAATTCAGGCAAGAGAAGATGGTCACTTGAATTAGTATCTAGCAGTGGAGATAATAGAAAACAGCTGGATTCTGGATCTATATTGAAGGTCAAGATAAAAGGTTTTTTTTTTTCTGATGCACTGGATGGGGGTTTGAAAGACAGCAAGGAATTAAAGACAACTCTGAGGTCTGGAGGCTGAGTAACTGGGAAGACAGCCTTGCAGTCAAGTCACAGGGGTGAAGAATACAGAGGAGTATGTGTGGTGAGATCATGTTTATTTGCAGAAACTGGAGGAGAGGTTACATGAGTAGTTGGATATACAATTCAGTGGGAGAATGACAAATGTGGGAGGTGTCCACCTACAAACAGCACGGAAGGCAGGACAGGAGATGATCTCACTCCAGACCCGGCCCCCACCCCGGAGTGACTATAAACAGAAAAGACCAATTGCCATGCACCACGCCTCGTGCAAAGCCTCGTGCCCTTGCGTTCGGGTCGCGCTCAGGTGGGCCTTACTCCTCAACTTACCAGGATTATGGGAAATATTTCAATCTGACACATATAATAAGCATGATGCATAAGTAGGTAGCCATTTAGGACAGATCTCTCATTGTCAGACTCTTAACTGTGAAATGAATAAATTAAATTTCTTCTATCAGGTAACATTTTTATTATCATGTATATTTTCTACTTGCTAAGAAAGAAAGCAATGTGCAAATATTTTGTGGTTTAAGTAAGTATCTACAGGAATAGCCATATGGTGTGATGATGGCTAGAGGGCCTCACAGATCCTACTTTCATGCAGTGCACATGCCTCCCAGGCACAACCGTACAATCTACATTAGAGAAAATATAGCATTTGAATAACAAGAGATCACTGCGATAAACTGGGCCCATAAGGCTTATTATAAACATCTTCTAAATATAAATTGCTCTTCGAATTCTATCCTGTAGGAGGAATAGAGTTTTTCATGCAAACCAAAGAACGTCATAAAGCCGACTGGCAGACACCTAAAACCCTTATCATAGGAACTTAGTTTTTAGTGATCTCTAAATTATTACCCAGAAATACAGTTTGGATCCTAATAACTAACTCATTCCAGAAACATTCACCACGAGCTTCATGTGGTTTCCGACACGCTCTGACGCAGGCGCTGATGACACAGAGATGGGCAAAACACATCAGGCGACTGCCCCCATCCACAGGGTTTGGTCTTCCTCCGCAGGTGGAAGAGACAATGACTGAATAAATCTGTAACATGTCACAAGGTGGCGAGCACCACGAAGAGCGGGCACGCAGGGCAGGGGATCCGGGGCGGGGTGGCTGTCGTGTAAGTCCTGCGCTCAGAGATTTCCAACTAGATTATACTGTATGAGACTGGTTGACGACTGTCTGCTATTCAAGCACACATAACAGAACAAAGGCCCCATGGAGTGAGGAAAGGTGACCCAGCTTGGAAAGGGCAATCGTGGAAACAGACACCAGGTCTTCTAAATTGCCCTCAGAGATCTTTTCCTGCTAATGCAGTAGAGAGGGGCAGCATTCCTGTTCTGCAGACTAGGAGTAGGAGAGAGAGAGAAAAAAAAGCTCATTAGCCTTAGGGACAACTGCTGATGACTGTCTAATGATCACAGTTTAATAAGTGGGATATATATATAGTAAGAGTACAGTTGTTACTTGAACAACATGTGTTTGCATTGTATGGGTCCACTTCTTTATACAGTACAGCACCATAGATGTCTTTACTCCCATGATTTTCTTTTTTTAAAGATTTAGTCATTTAAGAGAGAATGAGAAAGAGTGTGTACACGAGTTGGAGGGGCAGAGGGAGAGAATTCCAAGTAGACTCACTGCTGAGCATGAGTCCCGATGCAGGGCTTGATCCAGAGACCATGAGATCATGAGCTGAGCCAAATCCAAGAGTCAGGCACTTAACTGACGGCATCGCCCAGGAGCCCAATGGCTGCACCACCCAGGCGCCCCTCTTCCTTATGATTTTAATAACATTTTCTTTTCCCTAGCTCACTTCATTGTAAGATACATATTAATCTACTGGTTATATCATCGGTAAGGTTCCAATCAACAGTGGGCTACTAACTAACAGTCAAGTTTTGGCAGAATCAAAAATTATACGTGGATTTTCAGCTGTGCTGGGGGATGCTGTCGGGACCCCTAATCCCCACGTTGCGGGGAGGTCAGCTATATTCTAGTGAATTTGTAGTTCTTTACGGTATTACACTGTCCAATTTTGTCACTTCTACAAAAACCTGAAGCAGAGAATACAATGTTCATTGAAACCTGTTTCAGTAACTAAATTTGAGCTACTGTTGATGAAATTGAGTACTGTATATTTCCTGTTATGAGAGTATCTCATGCGCACGCATGCACACACACCATCCCTACAGAGCCTTGTGTGCCACTCGATGCCAGAGAAACTTCCCTGTTTTATCCACAAAGTTCACATTTCCAAAGCCAACCAACAGCACTGCACACATGGACTAGCGGTAATAGAAGTGAGGGATGTCTCGGTCCAGTTAGACCAGAGGAGTGGCAAACATTGTTGCCGCCAAAACCAACGGAAAACCCATTTACAAATATGACGGTCACAAATGACACTTCCCTACAAAACAAAAGTGGCACATCCTGCTGTCTTGTCCAAACTCTCTGTGGCCACAACCAATCGAGAGCTTCCAGCTTTCCTGCACTTGCTTGCTTCCCTTACGTTTGTCACCTCAGATACATGACTTTTCTTTTTTGCAGCTCAGGTTTTGATTTTTTGGTAACTTCTAAAACTTTCTAAGGTTTGGTTGTATTGATTTCTTCAAAGAATATTAAAACTTTCTAGCTAAGGATCTCCTACAAATGACTGTGTTGTCTTTACTTCAAATAATTAATAAACTTCCTTTGTACTTAAGAGTCATTAGGCACACACACACACACACACACAAGAGTCATTAGGCACCATGACAACCCACTGGTTAGTTCTCAACATTTTGCAATTCAGATCACTAGTCAGCTTTCTTCCTGGTCTTCAGACCTGCTTCAATACAACAGGGAAGTATAAAAACAACTTTCATCAGTGAAAAATCCCTAGGAGTTCAGGATTGTTGCACTCTAATGGATACATGGAAGCAAATGTGTATTTCTAGAAATCAATGAATTTATGACTATAAAATATACAGCACCTGTAAATTGAAGAGCTTCTTCCTCAAAAATATAGCCAATAAAAAAGACAGTGCATACATACAAAAAAGCCTTAAATAATAAGGGAGGAAAATAAGTAGAACATGTTAAAAAGCTGGCCAAATGAGAGAGGCATCCTGCCTCTCAGGATGGTTTCCTTATCTTTTACTGCATTTTATAAATGTCATAAAATAATGATGATTTTTTTATTGGAGTTCAGTTTGCCAACATATAGCATAACACCCAGCACTCATCCCATCAAGTGTCCCCCTCAATGTTCGTCACCCAGTCACCCCACACCCCCACCCTACCTCCTTTTCTTCCACCCCTTGTTCATTTTCCAGAGTGAGGAGTCTGTCATGTTCTGTCTCCCTTTCTGATATTTCCCACTCATTTTTTCTCCTTTCCCCTTTATTCCTTTTCACTATTTTTATATGCCCCAAAAGAATGAGACATTATAATGTTTGCCCTTCTCCGATTGACTTACTTCACTGAGCGTAATACCCTCCAGTTCCAAATGATGACTATTTTACAGGAGAAAAAAACACTTTTTTCTTTAAATTAAGAGGTATCACACTGGGAGAATCCTTTCAATGACTGGGAAAAAAATACGGTCACACAATACAGTTTGCGAACAGCAGACATATACAATGCCTGTTGTCAACTTTCTCCATCATTAACCCCATGACAAAACTCTTTTAAAAGTACAAGGGGAGGCTACAGAAGGAGTTGCTTCCACCTGTATTCCTGTTTGCAGTTTCTTCCTCATGTTTGTCAAGACAGAAAGAAGCATTTTTTTTTCTTTTCTTGCTTTTAAGTCTTTAGATTAAAAAAAAAAAAGGCAAACCTATAGGATTTTCCATTTTTGGTGACAGTCATGGAAATCTGGAGACTCATGAGTTCTACGACTAGGGTTTCTGAACTGAAATTAAGAATTCAAGGATTACAGTTAAAGTCTCAGAGCAAAAGATATGAGGCTGAGTATTTTTCAACGAAAGCCCAAAGAGAAAAACAGAGGCTGACGACAGAGAAGAGCTGTGACATAAACCACAGATGATGTCGGAATTGTGATTTCTGTTAAATCTTGCCATGTATGCATGGATGTATGTACAGATACACACACATAGATCTCCGACAGTTCTTGTTCCTCAACGGTTATGCTCAAGGTTTGGTGGGGGGGGGGAACCATCATTCTTTGTCTTGGGATATTTTGCTTACTTTTTGCTATGAATGGACATAGAAAATTAAGTATAAAGATAATTTACAGATTTCAATTATAAAAGAAAATATCAGCTTTTTAGTCCATAAAATCCAGACACCTACTGATAAAGCATCCTAGGAGAATCATCACTAGAAAAGTCCAATGGGACACACGGAAAAACTGCACGTTAACTACTTCCAAAGACAAAATTATTTTCACACTTTCTAGAGGTATTCAATATTTAATGTTGATGCCTGATGGAAAGGTCTTAAGTACTACAAACACTCAGACATTGTAGAAAAGGATGTAGTACTGCCACGTCTACCATCAATTCTATCTAAATAAGTGCTATTTTATGGTGTTAGTTATTACTGTATATAAAAGTATTGAAGACCAAGATTCTTTGGACATATTCTTACAGTTTCCCCAAATGTGTAAGATGGCAATAGGACTTTTTTGAGCATTTATTTTTTTCCCTCCTGATTCACTAGCACCTCTCAAAAATAAGCTCTAGAGAATCATGAAGTCCATTCAATAATTTCCTACTAAACACCCTAAATTACATATAAGACCACCATGATGATATAGATCTACTCAGATTGTCAAGGAATTATTTAACTTAGATTATGAGCAGCTACATTTACCAGTGCTTCCAGTCTGGGACCTCATTTCTAAGTGTGTGAGTTGGTTCTCCTGTTTCCATAATAACCAATTTAACAATCAGCTTGGCAGTCAACTACTTTAGAGGTAGTTTCATTAATGTTAGCCCTCTTCTCATTTATACATGAATCGACTGATACTGTGGGACTACTTATTTTTCTAATATACTTGTAAAAGGGCTCTGAATTCAAAGTAACAAACCTTCTGGAAGAATTAGCTCAGGCTCTTTTGTTTAAACTCAATCTTTTCCTTGTAGAACCTCAATGTATATTTTAGAATTTTCTTCCAATACTTTAGGACTCACTTAAAGTTCTAGTCCTAATATGACAATCTCCTTTTGTTGCTGCAAGGACCTAGAAATGCAACAAAGTTATGAGCTAGAAGTTTTTCAGTTTTTGAATGTCAGTAAAAACCAAAAAGAAAAGGAAACAATTAAGAAATTCAAGAAATTAAATTGGAATACAAAGTGGTCTTCATTTCACAGGACTCCCTCTATCGTTAATCCTCACGAGAATGAAGGAAGCTACTCCCTTACTGTATAATGAAAATCGTGATTTTTGTAATGCTTTTTCCAAATCAAAAAGCTCTCAAAACTAGTTCTTTCTCTCTCCTCTTTCCTGGTTTTGGGTAAAAGACTATTCTTAGTAGATGATCTGGTACATAATGAGCACTGCTGGTTGGCTGCACACACACGTACAACAACATGAACCCAACAAGTAGACAAACATCACTCTCCTTTCACGGCATTTGTCGTTTCTAATGGCTGAGTAATATTCCATTGTATCATAGACCACAGATTCTTGTTGTTGTTGTTGTTTTCTCAACTTTATTGAGGTGGTGGGGGGAGTCAGGGAAGGAAGAGGTGTGGACTTGAAGGTTTTTGTTTTTTTAATGCAAAATAATTTATTTTGTGTTTGATACCAGATGAGACGATAAGGGTGATGGTGCTCATGCCCATACGCCGGCTCCAGGTGAAGTGCTCTAGGCTTCGGGCTCACTCTGCTACCTAAGAAGGTCTTTCTCAGCTTTAGCTCTACACAATGCTTGTGACTCAGCGCCTTGCAGGTTTGGGCATTATGGAAACTTTCACAGACTTGCTGAAGGGGATGGTGCCCTCGATGCTGGTTTCCACCTGGGGTGACACTTCGCCACCGTCAATCCAGGGGGATTTGGGAATGCGGGAATTGGAGTTGTAGGCCAGCAGCAGCCTCACATCCACCTGGCATGGTTCTGTCCAGGCAGTATGGGAGGGGTACACCTGAGTGATAAGCCGGTGGCGCCCTGGGCCAGGATTCTGCAAGTCTGCCGGCTTAGGATGAATCATCTGAGCCTGGCCATCTGGATAGAAGACCTGGACCTTCACAGCACTCTGAGGGTCCTGGACATTTTCCAGGGTCACATCGACATGCAGGGCCACAACCAATCCAGATGTAAACTGCAAGGGGTTGTCTGACTCACCTGCTGGCTCAATGATGCTGGCTGAAGTGTGTGGATCTGCTCTGGAAGGGGGAGGTGCAAGAAGGTACTCTGCCTCAGCATGGTCCGTAGAATTTTGACCACTTCCACAGGTTTGGATGTCATGAGTCGGGGCATAAGGTCAAGAAGTTTGTCCACAAAGCTGTCCTTTAGGTGGGGCAAATCCGCAATAAAACACCTCTGAAAAAAGTCCACTTCCTGTAAAAAGTTTTGACACATCCCAAATAAGGGGTCAACTCCTCGAGTAGTCCGTGCTGTTACTATAAGTTGCAAGGCTTTGGCCTGCAGCCTCAGGTGATGTATAATCACCACCTGTTTATTCTCCACACCACTGTACATGAACTCCATTTGGTAGGTCTCTTCCATGATCTGTTTTGCTGCTGTGGAGGCCAAGTCACTCTGCTTCAAATATAAAGGGGCAGCCACATTCCAGAGCTTTTCTTGCAAGGCCTTGAGGAGAAGAAGCTGACACCAAAGATAGGTAGCCGAGAACTCCTAGCAGCGACTCCTGCTAGTTCAGACTGAAGTTCTCCAAGTTTTTGAAGATCCTGGATGGTGAACTCCAGCAGCTTCTGGGTTCCCTGAGGGTTCCGGTGCTCTGAAGACTGTACACCCTTTCAGAGCTCTGCTGCAGGAACTGATGGGACGGGTCCTCATGGGGCGCAATACCGGGAGAAATGGCCGATGACACTAGTTTTCTACCTGGTAACCTTAAGGCAGGAACAAGATGAGAAAGACTGTCTCAGAGGTAGGCATAATGCCTGAAGGTATGATCTGAGAACAGTGCTGGCATTGTTGAACAGGTTTTAGCAGCATTAAAAATAAGAACCAAAACTGCAATGTAAGCTGGTTCATCCATGTCTGGTTCAGCTGTGTCAAAAAATGGATGGGTGCTCAGGAGCTCTGGCACCAAGGGAAGCACCAGGGTTGGATGCCGACTTCCCAGAAACTTCAAGCACTTCCATATAGAGTCCCTATCAGTAGGGTACTTGGTTAAATTTTTCAGCAGTTCCGCCAGTGCAAGATGAATCCCTTCTTTAGTCGAAACATTAGTACAGCATAAAAGTTCATGAAGAGCCTCTCGAATATCTCTGGATGAATCCTCTAACACAGCCAGGACAGTGTCAAGCTGATCCTCTCGGAGAGTGATATTATTAGAAATTTTTCTCATGCTGTGTATGGGCTGCAGATGTACTTCCTCAATTTCATCATTAAACATGTCAACCAGGAAATCAGGGCGGCACTTCTCTGCAAAAGAAGGTGAAGATTGGGCCAGCACGCAGAGAGCCTCCACAGCAGCAATGAGGACCTCATACATCTCATCTTCCAATCCCTGAACAAAGGCTCCACAAGCTCCTGACTCAATCAAGTTCACAGCTCCTGTATCTATTTCTTCTTTGGGAGCATCACCTCCTCACTTTCTGCCACTGGAAAACTCTCCTGACCTGTAAAGTTCCTTGGCATGTTCATGTGCAGTGCATTTTCTCCTGAGATCGGACATGAGCTTCTTGTCGAGTGTTTGCTCCAGGAAATGAGAACTGACTTGTTCCATTGAGCCCAACAGCTTTGCAGCCTGAACTCGAACCACCCAGGAGCCATCATTGACCATGGGGCAAATTTTTCCAAATGCATCACCAACTAAGCGAATTTCTTCATTAGAAGAAGGAATGGGGACAACGCTTTCAGGATAGAGCTGACTGACAACCCAGATAAGTTGGACTGCAGCACTGCGCCCTTGTTCATAGTCATCAGACAACAATTTACAGGCCTGATTATAAATTGCTTGGTGTAATTTCAGTCCTCTCTCATGAAGCTGCAACATGGCTTTTCTAGCTGCTGTTCTGACACGTGGGTCTTGGTCACTGAAGTAATCCCCTATCATCTTCTGGACATCTCTGACAGCTAGGCCTTCTCCATCTTTTGTGACACTTTTCTCCAAAGAGCCAAGATTGCCAAGTAATTGCAGGCACTTATTTCTTACACCATGAGACGTATCTGTGAGGTGCTTGCAGGCTACATCAACTAATCCCATCTGGATAGCTTGATTCTCTGGGAGTCTGGTGCCAGTTGCAAGCAAGCTGTCCAACAGTTGAGCAAGGACTTGATGAGACTTTTCATTCTGCAGGATGTTAATGGCATCATCCATAATGCAGTCTGGTGAAAATCCTGCAGTCTTTGATAATAAACCCAACAATGATGCAATTTTCAGTCTCACAGATGGATCATTCTCCATAATAATGTTCCAAGAGAATCCTAACTACTCCTTCCACACTTTCTGCTTCAACAGGCTTTCTGGCAAACTGGAGTAGATACTGCAAAGCATCCGCTGGGAAGGGAGCTTTACACAGATCTACGTGGAGTGCTGCAGATTTACTTGGTTTTGTCAATCGCAGTTTCTTGGTTGCAATTTCCTCCTGTTGTTGCTGGACCTCCTTAGTGAATTCGTCGTACACTCGTTTCTTTAGGTGAGCCGCCATGACTTCCCGCCAGACCACAGCTTCTTGATCCATCATCTTTCGATGGACACCGAGGTTCCTTCCACAGTTTGGCTATTGTGGACATTGCTGCTATAAACATTGGGGTGCAGCTGTCCCGGGTATTATGCTGAGTGAAAACAGTCAATCGGAAAAGGACACACATTATATGGTCTCATTCATTTGGGAAATATAAAAATTAGTGAAAGGGAATAAAGGCAAAGGAGAGAAAATGAGTGAAAGTATCAGTGAGGGTGACAAAACAGGAGACACCTAACTCTGGGAAACAAACAAGGGGTAGTGGAAGGGGAAGTGGGTGGGGGTGGGTGACTGGGTGATGGGCAATGAGGGGGGCACTTGGCGGGATGAGCACTGGGTGTTGTGCTATATGTGGACAAATTGAACTCCAATAAAAAATTAAAAATTCTGGGGATCCCTGGGTGGCGCAGCGGTTTGGTGCCTGCCTTTGGCCCAGGGCGCGATCCTGGAGACCCGGGATCGAATCCCACATCGGGCTCCCGGTGCATGGAGCCTGCTTCTCCCTCTGCCTGTGTCTCTGCCTCTCTCTCTCTCTCTCTCTCTCTCTCTGTGACTATCATAAATAAATAAAAATTTAAAAAAAAATTAAAAATTCAAAAAAAAAAAAAGAAAATGGGCCCTTTATGTAAAATAAGCAAACATTTAACTGATGTATTCAGTAGGTCCAATAAATGGAAATGTATGACACTAAAAAAAAAAAAAACACCAGGGAAATCTTCAGGGTTCTAAAGTATGTCATTGTTTTTCAAAAGATATCCGAGTGATATAAACAGGAACACCACAAGTACAGAAGTAAAAGCTGCTGAAGGCACAGATACGAACAATTTCACTACTATGTTAAATGCCGTAGATCATCATGAGAAAGATTTAAATGCATCAGTAAATAAGAATCTTTAAGTTTTGGACACAGTTTTTTTTTTTAACATAAGCAAATATGCAATAATGTATTTCAAATGTGAAAAAGTACCTGTACCCATGGCCACCCTGGAGGAAGAGCATGCCAAGGGGCATGCTATCGGGATCCCCCACATGACAGAGCAGCCACCTGCCTCAGTGAAGCAACCGACTTCGGCCACTGAGCAACATCCTAAACGAAATCAAGAGCCCGCCAGAGCTACTACACTGGGGCAAGCTGAAACTTATGGGCCTGAGCAGTTTGAGCCGGGCATGGCAGTTGGTGCTGAGTGCATGGCCCGAGCCGAGAAGCTAGCTGCTGAGGCCAAGTCAATTTACAAGGCAGTCACACCTCTGATTCACTGTCCCAACCTGGAGGAGCCACCTACACACTTGGCCACCCTGCAACAAGAGCTCCCCCAGGTGCCCACTATCAATGTCCCCGGCATGCCATGCCAAAGGAATCACCTGCCTCAGTGCAGCAACCAGCTTTGGCCCCTGAGCAACATCATGTCAGCAGCCCACCCCAGCTCTGAAGGTGGGGCCTGATGAAGCTTCTGGGCCTGAGGTGATCGAGCTGGGCAGGGCTGTCGGTGCTGAGTGCTTGGCCAGAGTAGAGATACCAGCTGCTGAGTTGAAGCCAATGCATGAGGTGGTCAAATCTCTGATTCACTCTCCCAACAAGGAGGACCCACCTGCAATCTTGGCCACCCTCGCAGTAGATCATGTCCCAGCGCATGCTATCAGGGTCTGCCACATGCCGGAGCA
This sequence comes from Canis lupus baileyi, assembly GCF_048164855.1. Lineage (NCBI taxonomy): Eukaryota > Metazoa > Chordata > Mammalia > Carnivora > Canidae > Canis > Canis lupus. The sequence continues at coordinate 23,103,132 of NC_132857.1, read as the reverse complement.
ACCACTCGTCTCAGTGGAGCAAATAGTGTCCACCCCTGTGCAATATCCTGAACCACCTCAACAACTGGCCCCAGCTCCTACCTTGGGGCCTGCTAAAGCTTCAGGGCCAGAGGTGATTGAGCTGGTCATGGCTCGAGCCGAGAAGCCAGCTGCTCAGACCAAACCAATGCATGTGGTGGTAACACCTCTGACTCACTGTTCCGACATGCAAGAGCTACCTGTACCCGTGGCCACCCTGGAGGAAGAGCACGCCCAGGTGCATGCTATCGGGTTCCCGCACATGCCGGAGCCGCCACCTGCCTCAGTGGAGCAAATGACTTTTGCCACTGAGCAACATCCTGAACCAAATCAAGAGCCTGCCAAAGAGACTACAGTGAGGCCAGCTGAAGCTTCTGGAGATGGAATACTTCCAAACTCGTTCTATGAGACCAGCATCACCTTAAGTCCAAAAGCAGACAAAGACCCCACCCGACCAAAAAGGAGAGTTATAGACCAATGTCTCCGATGAACACGGATGCAAACGTTCTCAACAATATACGAGCCAATAGGATCCAACGGTACATTGAGAAGTTACTCACCGTGACCAGGTAGCATTTATCCCCGGGATGCAAGGCTGGTTCAACACTTGTCAAACACTCCATGTGACTGATCAGATCTGCAAGAGAAAACACGAGAACCAGATGATCCTCTCAATAGATGCAGAGAAAGCATTTGACAAAATACGGCATCCATTCCTGATCCAAACGCTTCAGAGTATAGGGATAGAGAGAACATTCCTCAGCATCTTCAAAGCCATCTATGAAAAGCCCGCGGCAAATTATCATTCCCAAGGGGGAAATGCTGGGAGCCTTTCCCCGAAGAAGATCAGGAACGAGACAGGGATGTCCACTCTCATCACTGCAATTCAACATAACACTAGACGTCATAGCCTCAGCAATCAGGCAACAAAAAGAAATAAAAGGCATTCAAATCGGCCTAGAAGAAGTCAAACTCTCCCTGTTCACAGATGACATGATACCATACACCTGGAAAACCCAAAAGACTCGACCCCAAGACTGCTAGAACTCATACAGCAAATTCGGCAGTGTGGCAGGGTACGAAATCAATGCCCAGAAACCAGTGGCCTTTCTAGACGCTAACGATGAGACTGAAGAAAGAGAAATTAAGGAGTCAACCCCATTTGGGATGGCACCCGAAAGCATGCGCTACCTAGGAATAAACCTAACCAAAGAGGTCAAGGATCTCTATCCGAAAAATGACAGAACACGTCTGAAAGAGACTGAGGAAGACACAAAGAGATGGCAAACTATTCCATGCTCATGGATCCGAAGAATGAATATTGGGAAAACGTCAACGTGACCCAGGGCAATTTACACAATGCAATCCCTATCAAAATACCATGGACTCTCTTCAGAGAGCTGGAACAGATCATCTGAAGATTTGTGTGGAATCAGAAAGGACCCCGAATGGCCACAGGAAGAGTAGCCAAGAAAACCACAGCGGGGGGCAGTACAATGCCGGATTTCAGGTTGCACTGCAAAGCTGTGCTCACCAAGACAGTGTGGTACAGGCACAAAAACAGACACATCCATCAATGGAACAGAAGAGGAATCCAGAAGTGGACCCTCCACTCAGTGGTCAAGACCACATATTCGACCAAGCAGGAGAGACCATCCACTGGAAAAAAAGACAAGTCTCTTCCATAAATGCCACTGGGAATGCTGGACAGCCACATGCAGAGGAGTGAACCTGGACCACTGTCTCACACCAGACACAAAGATAAACTCAAAATGGATGAAAGATGTAAATGTGAGATGAGATTCCATCAAAACCCTAGGGGAGAACACAGGCAACACCCTTCCCGAACTTGGCCACAGCAACTTCATGCAAGATACACTCACAAAGGCCAGAGAAACAAAAGCAAAGATGAACTATTGGGACTTCATCGGGATGAGAAGCTTCCGCACAGCCAAAGAGACACTCAACAAAACCAACAGACAACCTCCAGAATGGGAGAAGCTACGTGCAAATGACCCGTCGGGTAAAGGGCCAGCATCCACGATCTCTAAAGAACCCATTCAACTCAACAGCAGAGAAACCAACCATCCAATCCGGAAATGGGCAAAAGACACGAACCGAAATGGCACAGAGCAAGACGTCGACGTGGCCGACAAGCCCATGAGAAAATGCGCCGCATCACTGTTATTTCCATCAGGGAAACACACGTCAAAAGCACAACGAAATCCCACCTTACACCGGTGAGAATGGGGAACATTGGCCAGACAGGAAACCACAAATACTGGACAGGATGTGCAGAAAGGGGAACGATTTCAAAATTCAACAATTTCAGAGGTAGCATATTCACCTGAAAGGGACCAAGGGGGAGGGGGGCATGCTGCCGGCCAGGCTGGGGAGCTTAGGGAGGGACCTGAGAGCGGGGAGGGGGTGGGGGGAGGAGGAACAGCCAAGGGCCTTGGGGGGCCTGGGGGGGCCCAGCAGCCCAGGCCCTCAAGCCACCACCCCAAGGCCCTGCCCTGACATTGCAAGGTGCCTGCATCCTAACCCCTCTGAGCAGCCGCGGATGGGTTCGGCGGCACCTCCCCGAGCCCCGGTGGAGGGGCCCCACACCCTCCCTGAGCCGCTCCTGTGAGACCTGACCTGACACGTAGGAGGCCCCGCCGCCGCCCCCCTCCGAGAACAGGTGCCACCACTCCTCCCCCGCGCAGCCCTCTGCCCGGCACCCTGGCGGCCCAAAGGGTGTCCGCCGGGCTCGCCACGGGGGCGCCTCCATGCGGCCCCCAAGACTCACTGTCCCCCTCCGGTCCCTCCCAGGCACCCGCCGCGCCACCAGCGAGGGCCAGATGCCTCTCGCACAGCCACCCCGGGGCCCGTCACGCCTCCCGGGGCCCACGCTGACCTGCGCGCCGGGGGCCGAGGCCTGCAGAGCCGCTGCCGCGAGCCCAGAGCGCGGGGAACCGCGGGGAACCGCGGGGAACCGCGGGGAACCGCGGGGAACCGCGGGCCTGGACTGGGGGCGCGGCCGCGCAACCTCCTGCCGTGCCCAGGTCGCCGCATCTGCGCACAGCTCCTCCTGCGGCCACGCCCCGGCCCCCTTCAGGTCACGCTCGGGCTCAGGCGCCTGGGCAAGCTCCCGCCCCGCCCCCGCCACGCCCCCCGCAGACCTGCCACACAGAGGCCCGCCCTCCGCGGAGCCTACAGGGGACCCGAGACCGCTTCTGCCTCCCCCCGCTAGTCTAGTCGGGGCGCCGGGGCCGAGGCCTTGCGCCCCGGCTCAGTCCCGAGGGACACCTGCTCACGGAGGCACAGAGCCTCTCTCTGGCTCTGTGTCTCCATCCCTGTCCCTCCGTCCCGGTCTCTGTCTCTCCCTCACTGTCTCCCTCGCTCTCCCTCCCGGTCTGGCCCTGTCTCCCTCCCAGTCTCTCTGCCTCTGCCCCCACCCCCATCTCTCTCTCTCTCCCTCGCCCTCCCAGTCTCTGTGTCCCTCCCAGTCTTTCTTCTCTTACTGCCTATCATGGCCTGTCCCTCGCTGTCTCTCTCTCCCTGTCTCTGTGCCTACCTTCTTGGCTCTCGGACTCTCACTTGTCTCCCTCCCTGTCTCATTCTCTCCATCCTGTCTCTGTCTCGCTGTCTCCTCCCTCCCTGTCTCTGACTCTCCCCTCCTGTCTCTCGGTCTCCCTCCCTGCACCTTGGTCTCTCCCCTCTGTCTCATCTCTCCCTCTCTGTCTCTTGGTCTGTCTGTCCCTCCCTGTCTCTGGATCCTTCCTTCCCTGTCCTGTGTCTCTCCCCCATCTCGATCTCTCACCCCCGTCGTCTCAGTCACTCCTCCCTGTCTCCATCTCTCTCTCCCTCCCTGTCTCTCGGTCTCCCCCTCGCTTTCTCTCCGTCTCCCTGCCCACCTCTATCTATCTCTCCCTCCCTGTCTCTGTCCATCCCTCCACTTCTGTCTCTCCTTCCCTGCCTCGGTCTCTCCATCCCTGTATCTCGCCACCCGTCTCCATCTGTCCCTCCCTGTCTGTGTGTCTCCATCCCTGTCTCTCTCTCATCCTGTCTCTCGGCCTCTCCCTCACTGTATCTCGGTCTCCCTCCATGGCTCTGGCTCTCACTCCCTGTCTCTCTGTCTCCCCCTGCCTGTCTCTCTGTCTCCCCCTGCCTGTCTCTCGGTCTCTCCCTCCCTGTCTCTGGGTCTGTCCCTCCCTGTCTCTCGGTCTCCCTCCCTCTCTGTCTCTCCCACGGTGTCTAGATCTCACCCTCCTTCTCTCTGTGTCTCGGTCTCTCCCTCCCAGGCTCTCGGTGTCTCCCTACCTGTTTCCCTGCCTCTCCCTGCCTGTCTTTCTGTATCTCCCTCGCTGTCTCTGTCTCTCCATCCCTGTCTCTCTGACTCTCCTTCCCTGTGTCTGTGTCTGTCTCTCCCCGCTGCCCCATCTCAGTCTGTCCCCGCCCTGCCCCCCACCCCGTCTCCTCTCCCGCCCTCTCTCTGACTCTCGCTCCCTGTCTCGCCGACTCTCCCTTCCTGTGTCTCTGTCTCTCTTTGCGTCTCTGTCTCTCTGCCAGTCTCTGTGTGTCTCCCTTCGTGTCTCCCAGTCTCTCACTCCGTCTCGTTCTCTCCATCCTGTCTCTGTGTTCCCCTCTCTGTGTCTCAGTCTCCCTCCCTTTCTCTCTGACTCTTCCTCCCTGTCTCTCAGTGTATCCCTCCCGGGCTCTCGGTGTCTCTCTGTCTCTGTCTCTCCCTCCCTGTCTCTCTGACTCTCCTTCCATGTCTGGCTCTCTCCCTCCCTTCCTCATTCTTCCTCCTTGTCTCGGTCTCTCCCTCACCATCTCGCTGTCTCTCCCTCCCCATCCCTATCTCTCCCTCCCTGTCTGTGTCCCCCTCCCTGTGTCTGTCCATCCCTCCAGTTCTGTCTCTCCTTCCCTCTCCACGTTAATGAAACAAAGGATGAGAACCGTAGGATTCTCTCAATAGATGCAGAAAAAGCATTTGACCAAATAGACCATCCTTTCATGATGGAAACCTTCTGCTGGGTACGCATACTGGGAAAAAAACCTCAATTATCATAAAACCCATGTACAAACGACCCAGAGAGGGAACGTGCTCTTCATTGGGAAAAACCTGGAGCTTTTCCCTTAAGGTCAGGAACACGACAGGGTGTCCACCCTCAACACTCTCGTTCGGCAGAATAGTAGTGGTCCTCGCTTTCCCAGCGACATTCCGAAACAGAAAAAAAAGGCATCCGGATCGGCAAAGAAGTCAAACTCTCACTCTTCACAGAGGACATGACACTCTATGTGGGAAACCTCACACAATCACTAGACTAGATCGTACGTAAGGGATCTATCCAACAAGACGACCTAACTAACGATCGTGGGTATCTATGCCCTGAATGTGGGAGTTGCCACGGATATCAATCAATCGCTAAGCAAAGTTAAGACATACTTAGATAATAATACCCTTTTACTTGGAGACTCGAATACGGCGCTTTCTGCAATTGACAGATCTTCCAGGCACAGCATCTCCAAAGAAACAAGAGCACTAAAGGATACAGTGGACCAGGTGGATCTCACAGATATTTACAGAACTTTACATCCAAATGCAACTGAATTCACATTCTTCTCAATTGCACGTGGAACTTTGTCCAGAAGAGACCACATACTGGGTCACAAATCAGGTCATAATCGATACCAAAACTTTGGGATCGTCCCCTGCATATTTTCAGCCCATAATGCTCTGAAACTAGAGCTCAACCACAAGAAGTTTGCAAGGATTTCAAACACGTGCAGGTTAAGGACCATCCTGCTAAAAGGTGAAAGGGTCAACCAGGACATCAGAGAAGAATTAAGAAAATTCACGGAAACCAATGAGAACGAAGATACAACCAACCGTTCAGAATCTCTGGGATACAGCAAAAGCGGTCCCAAATAGGGGAAAGACATCGCAATACAAGCATCGATCCAAACACTGGAAAGAACTCAAATACGAAAACTAACCTGGCACCTAAAGGAGCTGGAGAAGGACCAGCAAATGAAACCTTCACCCAGCAGAAGACGACGGTTAATAAAACTTCGAGCAGAACTCAATGAAATAGAGAGCAGAAGAACTGAGGAAACACATCCACAAAACCAGGTGGTGGACCTCTGAAAGAACCAATAAGAGAGAGAAAAACCAGGAAGCCAGCCTTATTAAAAGAAGAGAGAAAAGACTCCAATTAACAAAAACATGAATGAGAAAGGAGAGATCACCACCACCACGTAGGAAATACAAGCGATCTGAAAAACTCATCCTGAGCAGCCATACGCCAATAAATTGGGCAATCGAGAAGAAACGAACGCATTTCCGGAAAACCACAAACTACCAAAAACGGAACAGGAAGACACAGAAAACCCCAACAGGTCAATATCCAGGGAGGAAATTAAAGCAGTCATCATCAAAGACCTCCCAGGACACAAAAGTCTAGGGCCGGGTGGCTTCCTGAAACACTGTGGAACACGTCGGAAAGAAACTGAGGAAGACACAAAGAGATGGAAAAGGGTTCCACGCTCCTGGGTTGGAAGAATTGATATTGGGGAAAATGTCAACGTGACCCAGGGCAATATACACAACTAATGCAATCCCTGTCAGAAATAGCACGGACTCTCTTCAGAGAGCTGGAGCAAGTCCTCTGAAGGCTGGTGTGGAATGCGAAAAGACCCCGAACGGCCACGGGAAGAGTCGCCAAGAAAACCACTGCGGGGGCAGCACAATGCCGGATTTCACGTTGTGCCACGAAGCTGTGACGGGCAAGACAGTGGGATACTGGCACAAAAACAGACACGCCGATCAATGGAACAGAAGAGAGCATCCAGAGGTGGACCCTCAACTCTATGGGCAACTAATATTCAGCCAGGCAGGAAAGACCATGCACGGGGAAAAAGAAAAGACAGTCTCTTCAATAAATGCTGCTGGGAACACTGGACAGCCACACGCAGAAGAATGAAACTAGACCATTCCTCTCACACCATACACAAGGATAAACTCAAAATGGATGAAGGATCTCAATTTTGCAAGACAAGAGTCCATCAAAATCCTAGGGCAGGACAAAGGCAACAACACCCTTCTTGAACTGGGCCACAGCAACTTCGTAGAAATGACATCAGCCACGAAGGCCAGAGAAACAAGAGCGAAGAACAGGATTGCTGGGACTTCACCAAGATGAGCAGGTTCCACACAGCAAAAGAAACACCCGACAAAACTCAAAGCCAACCCACAGAGTGGGAGAAGACATGTGCAAATGACCCTGTCAGGTAAAGGGCCAGTATCCAAGATCTCTGAAGAACTTCTGCAACTCCACAGCAAAGAGACCAACGATCCAATCCGGAAGACGGGCAAGAGACATGAATGGAAATGTCACAGAGGAAGACTAGGCATGGCCGACAAGCACGTGAGACAATGCTCCGCATCACTGGCCGTCAGGGAGATATGGGTCAAAAGCACCACGAGATCCCACCTGACACACCAGCGACTGCGGTGAACGTTAACAAGATAGGAAACAGCGAAGGTCGGCGAGGATGTGGCGAAAAGGGAACCCTCTTGCACTGCTGGTGGGAATGTGACCTGATGCAGCCACGCCTGGAAAACCGTGTGCAGGTGCCTCAGAGAGGTAACAACGGATCTGCCCTGCGATCCAGCATGGGGGTGCACTGGTGGAGATGTACCCCAAAGATACAGATGCGGGGAAACACCGGGACACGTGCACCCTGAGGTTTCGAGTTGCAATGCCCACGATAGCCACACTGCGGAAGGAGCCTCGGTGCCCATCGAAAGATGAATGGATAAGGAGGGCGAGTGGTCTCTGTACACGATGGAAGATTACTCAGCCATCAGAAACGACAAACACCCACCATTTGCTTCGATGTGGATGGAACCAGAGGGTATTATGGCTGAGTCAAAGAAAAAGAAGGCAGTCGGCGAAGGACAAACATTCTATGGTCTCGTTCTTTTGGGGAGTATGAAAAAAATAGTGAAAGGGAACAGAGGAGAAAGAAGAAAAAAATGAGTGGGAGATGGCAGAAAAGGAGACAGAACAGGAGAGACTCCTAACCCTGGGAAATGAACAAGGGGTGGAAGAAAGGGAGGAACGCGGGGGGCGGGGTTGACTGGGTGACGGGCACAGAGGGGGGCACTTGATGCGATGAACACTGGGGGAGTTACACTCGATGTTGGCAACATGACCTCCAATAAGAAAGAAACCTATAAACAAACACACAAACCTCCCAAGACACAAAAGTCCAGGGCCAGATGGCTTCCCAGGGGAATTCTATCCAGCGCTTCAAGAAGAAAGACTACCTATGCTACTAAAGCTGCTCCGAAAGATAGAAAGAGATGGAATACTTCCAAGCTCGTTCTTGGAGGCCAGCATCACCTTAACTCCAAAACCCAAGACCCCAAAAGGGGACAATGCTGGACCGATGTCCCTGATTAAGGCGGACGCACACCTTCTCCACAAGATATGAGCCAACAGGATCCGACGGGACATGATTAAGAAGTTACTCACCACGACCCAGTGGGGTTAATCGCCAGGGTGCAAGGCTGCTTCAGCACTCGGAGAACACTCGATGGGCTTCATCAGATCTGCAAGAGAGAAAACAAGAACCAGATGATCCTCTCAAGAGACGCAGAGGAAGCATTTGACAAAATACGGCATCCATGGCAGATCCAAACCCTTCAGAGTACAGGGATAGAGGGAACGTCCCTCAGCATCTTCAAATCCATCTACGAAAAGCCCGTGGCAAATTATCATCCACAATGTGGAAACACTGGGAGCCTTTCTTCGAACATCAGGAACGAGAGACAGGGATGTCCACCCTCACCACGTCTTCTCAACATACTACTAGACATCTCGGCCTCAGCAATCAAGCGACAGAAAAAATAAAAGGCATTCACATTGGCAAAGAAGTAGTCAAACTTGCCCTCTTCACCGATGGCATGCATGGTACTGTACCCGGAAAACCTAAAAGACTCCACCCCAAGATCGTAGAACTCATACAGCAAATTCGGCAGCGTGGCAGGATCCTAAATCTATGCCAAGAAATCAGTCACCTCTCTATACGCCAACGATGACTCTGAAGAAAGAGAAATTAAGGAGTCGGTTCCAGTGACAACTGCACCCAAAAGCATGAGATACCCAGGAATACACCTAACCAAAGAGGTAAAGGATCTCTACCCGAAAAACCACGGAACACATCTGAAAGAAATTGAGGAGGACACTAAGAGATGGAAAACTATCCCATGCTCCTGGATTGGAAGAATTCATATATTGGGAAAATGTCAACGTGACTGACCCAGGGCAATTTACACATTGATTGCAATCCCTATCATCAAAAATACCAAAGGCTCCCTTCAGAGAGTCGCCACAAATCATCTGAAGATTAGTGTGGAATCAGACAAGACCCCGAATGCCCAGGGCAATATTAGAAAAGAAAACCACAGCTGGCGGCATCACAACGCCGGACTTCAGGTTGTGCTACAAAGCTGTGCTCATCAAGACAGTGTGCTACTAGCAGAAAAACAGACACACGGATCAATGGGACAGAAGAGAGAAATCCAGAAGTGGACCCTCAACTCTACGGTCAGGACCATATATTCGACCAAGCAGGAGAGACCATCCACTGGAAAAAAGACAGCCTCCTCACTAAAGGCTGCTGGGAACGTTGGACAGCCACATGCAAAAGAATGAAACTGGACCATTCTCTCACACCATACACAGAGATAAAACTCAAAATGGATGAAAGATGTAAATGTGAGATGAGATTCCATCAAAACCCTAGGGGAGAACACCGGCAACGTCCTTCCCGAACTTGGCCACAGTAACTTCTTGCAAGATACACCCGTGAAGGCCAGAAAACAAAAGCAAAGATGAACTATTGGGACTTCATCGGGATGAGAAGCTTCCGCACAGCCAAAGAGACACTCAACAAAACCAACAGACAACCTCCAGAATGGGAGAAGCTACGTGCAAATGACCCGTCAGATAAAGGGCCAGCATCCACGATCTCTAAAGAACCCATTCAACTCAACAGCAGAGAAACCAACCATCCAATCCGGAAATGGGCAAAAGACACGAACCGAAATGGCACAGAGCAAGACGTCGACGTGGCCGACAAGCCCATGAGAAAATGCGCCGCATCACTGTTATTTCCATCAGGGAAACACACGTCAAAAGCACAACGAAATCCCACCTTACACCGGTGAGAATGGGGAACATTGGCCAGACAGGAAACCACAAATACTGGACAGGATGTGCAGAAAGGGGAACGATTTCAAAATTCAACAATTTCAGAGGTAGCCATATTCACCTGAAAGGGACCAAGGGGGAGGGGGGCATGCTGCCGGCCAGGCTGGGGAGCTTAGGGAGGGACCTGAGAGCGGGGAGGGGGTGGGGGGAGGAGGAACAGCCAAGGGCCTTGGGGGGCCTGGGGGGGACCAGCAGCCCAGGCCCTCAAGCCACCGCCCCAAGGCCCTGCCCTGACATCGCAAGGTGCCTGCATCCTAACCCCTCTGAGCAGCCGCGGATGGGTTCGGCGGCACCTCCCCGAGCCCCGGTGGAGGGGCCCCACACCCTCCCTGAGCCGCTCCTGTGAGACCTGACCTGACACGTAGGAGGCCCCGCCGCCGCCCCCCTCCGAGAACAGGTGCCACCACTCCTCCCCCGCGCAGCCCTCTGCCCGGCACCCTGGCGGCCCAAAGGGTGTCCGCCGGGCTCGCCACGGGGGCGCCTCCATGCGGCCCCCAAGACTCACTGTCCCCCTCCGGTCCCTCCCAGGCACCCGCCGCGCCACCAGCGAGGGCCAGATGCCTCTCGCACAGCCACCCCGGGGCCCGTCACGCCTCCCGGGGCCCACGCTGACCTGCGCGCCGGGGGCCGAGGCCTGCAGAGCCGCTGCCGCGAGCCCGGAGCGCGGGGAACCGCGGGGAACCGCGGGCCTGGACTGGGGGCGCGGCCGCGCAACCTCCTGCCGTGCCCAGGTCGCCGCATCTGCGCACAGCTCCTCCTGCGGCCACGCCCCGGCCCCCTTCAGGTCATGCTCGGGCTCAGGCGCCTGGGCAAGCTCCCGCCCCGCCCCCGCCACGCCCCCCGCAGACCTGCCACACAGAGGCCCGCCATCCGCGGAGCCTACAGGGGACCCGAGACCGCCTCTGCCTCCCCCCGCTAGTCTAGTCGGGGCGCCGGGGCCGAGGCCTTGCGCCCCGGCTCAGTCCCGAGGGACACCTGCTCACGGAGGCACGGAGCCTCTCTCTGGCTCTGTGTCTCCATCCCTGTCCCTCCGTCCCGGTCTCTGTCTCTCCCTCACTGTCTCCCTCGCTCTCCCTCCCGGTCTGGCCCTGTCTCCCTCCCAGTCTCTCTGCCTCTGCCCCCACCCCCATCTCTCTCTCTCTCCCTCGCCCTCCCAGTCTCCGTGTCCCTCCCAGTCTTTCTTCTCTTACTGCCTATCATGGCCTGTCCCTCGCTGTCTCTCTCTCCCTGTCTCTGTGCCTACCTTCTTGGCTCTCGGACTCTCACTTGTCTCCCTCCCTGTCTCATTCTCTCCATCCTGTCTCTGTCTCGCTGTCTCCTCCCTCCCTGTCTCTGACTCTCCCCTCCTGTCTCTCGGTCTCCCTCCCTGCACCTTGGTCTCTCCCCTCTGTCTCATCTCTCCCTCTCGGTCTCTTGGTCTGTCTGTCCCTCCCTGTCTCTGGATCCTTCCTTCCCTGTCCTGTGTCTCTCCCCCATCTCGATCTCTCACCCCCGTCGTCTCAGTCACTCCTCCCTGTCTCCATCTCTCTCTCCCTCCCTGTCTCTCGGTCTCCCCCTCGCTTTCTCTCCGTCTCCCTGCCCACCTCTATCTATCTCTCCCTCCCTGTCTCTGTCCATCCCTCCACTTCTGTCTCTCCTTCCCTGCCTCGGTCTCTCCATCCCTGTCTCTCGCCACCCGTCTCCATCTGTCCCTCCCTGTCTGTGTGTCTCCATCCCTGTCTCTCTCTCATCCTGTCTCTCGGCCTCTCCCTCACTGTATCTCGGTCTCCCTCCATGGCTCTGGCTCTCACTCCCTGTCTCTCTGTCTCCCCCCGCCTGTCTCTCGGTCTGTCCCTCCCGGTCTCTCGGTCTCTCCCTCCCTGTCTCTGGGTCTGTCCCTCCCTGTCTCTCGGTCTCCCTCCCTCTCTGTCTCTCCCACGGTGTCTAGATCTCACCCTCCTTCTCTCTGTGTCTCGGTCTCTCCCTCCCAGGCTCTCGGTGTCTCCCTACCTGTTTCCCTGCCTCTCCCTGCCTGTCTTTCTGTATCTCCCTCGCTGTCTCTGTCTCTCCATCCCTGTCTCTCTGACTCTCCTTCCCTGTGTCTGTGTCTGTCTCTCCCCGCTGCCCCATCTCAGTCTGTCCCCGCCCTGCCCCCCACCCCGTCTCCTCTCCCGCCCTCTCTCTGACTCTCGCTCCCTGTCTCGCCGACTCTCCCTTCTTGTGTCTCTGTCTCTCTTTGCGTCTCTGTCTCTCTGCCAGTCTCTGTGTGTCTCCCTTCGTGTCTCCCAGTCTCTCACTCCGTCTCGTTCTCTCCATCCTGTCTCTGTGCTCCCCTCTCTGTGTCTCAGTCTCCCTCCCTTTCTCTCTGACTCTTCCTCCCTGTCTCTCAGTGTATCCCTCCCGGGCTCTCGGTGTCTCTCTGTCTCTGTCTCTCCCTCCCTGTCTCTCTGACTCTCCTTCCATGTCTGGCTCTCTCCCTCCCTTCCTCATTCTTCCTCCTTGTCTCGGTCTCTCCCTCACCATCTCGCTGTCTCTCCCTCCCCATCCCTATCTCTCCCTCCCTGTCTGTGTCCCCCTCCCTGTGTCTGTCCATCCCTCCAGTTCTGTCTCTCCTTCCCTCTCCACGTTAATGAAACAAAGGATGAGAACCGTAGGATTCTCTCAATAGATGCAGAAAAAGCATTTGACCAAATAGACCATCCTTTCATGATGGAAACCTTCTGCTGGGTACGCATACTGGGAAAAAAACCTCAATTATCATAAAACCCATGTACAAACGACCCAGAGAGGGAACGTGCTCTTCATTGGGAAAAACCTGGAGCTTTTCCCTTAAGGTCAGGAACACGACAGGGTGTCCACCCTCAACACTCTCGTTCGGCAGAATAGTAGTGGTCCTCGCTTTTCCAGCGACATTCCGAAACAGAAAAAAAAGGCATCCGGATCGGCAAAGAAGTCAAACTCTCACTCTTCACAGAGGACATGACACTCTATGTGGGAAACCTCACACAATCACTAGACTAGATCGTACGTAAGGGATCTATCCAACAAGACGACCTAACTAACGATCGTGGGTATCTATGCCCTGAATGTGGGAGTTGCCACGGATATCAATCAATCGCTAAGCAAAGTTAAGACATACTTAGATAATAATACCCTTTTACTTGGAGACTCGAATGCGGCGCTTTCTGCAATTGACAAGTCTTCCAGGCACAGCATCTCCAAAGAAACAAGAGCACTAAAGGATACAGTGGACCAGGTGGATCTCACAGATATTTACAGAACTTTACATCCAAATGCAACTGAATTCACATTCTTCTCAATTGCACGTGGAACTTTGTCCAGAAGAGACCACATACTGGGTCACAAATCAGGTCATAATCGATACCAAAACTTTGGGATCGTCCCCTGCATATTTTCAGCCCATAATGCTCTGAAACTAGAGCTCAACCACAAGAAGTTTGCAAGGATTTCAAACACGTGCAGGTTAAGGACCATCCTGCTAAAAGGTGAAAGGGTCAACCAGGACATCAGAGAAGAATTAAGAAAATTCACGGAAACCAATGAGAACGAAGATACAACCAACCGTTCAGAATCTCTGGGATACAGCAAAAGCGGTCCCAAATAGGGGAAAGACATCGCAATACAAGCATCGATCCAAACACTGGAAAGAACTCAAATACGAAAACTAACCTGGCACCTAAAGGAGCTGGAGAAGGACCAGCAAATGAAACCTTCACCCAGCAGAAGACGACGGTTAATAAAACTTCGAGCAGAACTCAATGAAATAGAGAGCAGAAGAACTGAGGAAACACATCCACAAAACCAGGTGGTGGACCTCTGAAAGAACCAATAAGAGAGAGAAAAACCAGGAAGCCAGCCTTATTAAAAGAAGAGAGAAAAGACTCCAATTAACAAAAACATGAATGAGAAAGGAGAGATCACCACCACCACGTAGGAAATACAAGCGATCTGAAAAACTCATCCTGAGCAGCCATACGCCAATAAATTGGGCAATCGAGAAGAAACGAACGCATTTCCGGAAAACCACAAACTACCAAAAACGGAACAGGAAGACACAGAAAACCCCAACAGGTCAATATCCAGGGAGGAAATTAAAGCAGTCATCATCAAAGACCTCCCAGGACACAAAAGTCTAGGGCCGGGTGGCTTCCTGAAACACTGTGGAACACGTCGGAAAGAAACTGAGGAAGACACAAAGAGATGGAAAAGGGTTCCACGCTCCTGGGTTGGAAGAATTGATATTGGGGAAAATGTCAACGTGACCCAGGGCAATATACACAACTAATGCAATCCCTGTCAGAAATAGCACGGACTCTCTTCAGAGAGCTGGAGCAAGTCCTCTGAAGGCTGGTGTGGAATGCGAAAAGACCCCGAACGGCCACGGGAAGAGTCGCCAAGAAAACCACTGCGGGGGCAGCACAATGCCGGATTTCACGTTGTGCCACGAAGCTGTGACGGGCAAGACAGTGGGATACTGGCACAAAAACAGACACGCCGATCAATGGAACAGAAGAGAGCATCCAGAGGTGGACCCTCAACTCTATGGGCAACTAATATTCAGCCAGGCAGGAAAGACCATGCACGGGGAAAAAGAAAAGACAGTCTCTTCAATAAATGCTGCTGGGAACACTGGACAGCCACACGCAGAAGAATGAAACTGGACCATTCCTCTCACACCATACACAAGGATAAATTCAAAATGGATGAAGGATCTCAATTTTGCAAGACAAGAGTCCATCAAAATCCTAGGGCAGGACAAAGGCAACAACACCCTTCTTGAACTGGGCCACAGCAACTTCGTAGAAATGACATCAGCCACGAAGGCCAGAGAAACAAGAGCGAAGAACAGGATTGCTGGGACTTCACCACGTTGAGCAGGTTCCACACAGCAAAAGAAACACTCGACAAAACTCAAAGCCAACCCACAGAGTGGGAGAAGACATGTGCAAATGACCCTGTCAGGTAAAGGGCCAGTATCCAAGATCTCTGAAGAACTTCTGCAACTCCACAGCAAAGAGACCAACGATCCAATCCGGAAGACGGGCAAGAGACATGAATGGAAATGTCACAGAGGAAGACTAGGCATGGCCGACAAGCACGTGAGACAATGCTCCGCATCACTGGCCGTCAGGGAGATATGGGTCAAAAGCACCACGAGATCCCACCTGACACACCAGCGACTGCGGTGAACGTTAACAAGATAGGAAACAGCGAAGGTCGGCGAGGATGTGGCGAAAAGGGAACCCTCTTGCACTGCCGGTGGGAATGTGACCTGATGCAGCCACGCCTGGAAAACCGTGTGCAGGTGCCTCAGAGAGGTAACAACGGATCTGCCCTGCGATCCAGCATGGGGGTGCACTGGTGGAGATGTACCCCAAAGATACAGATGCGGGGAAACACCGGGACACGTGCACCCTGAGGTTTCGAGTTGCAATGCCCACGATAGCCACACTGCGGAAGGAGCCTCGGTGCCCATCGAAAGATGAATGGATAAGGAGGGCGAGTGGTCTCTGTACACGATGGAAGATTACTCAGCCATCAGAAACGACAAACACCCACCATTTGCTTCGATGTGGATGGAACCAGAGGGTATTATGGCTGAGTCAAAGAAAAAGAAGGCAGTCGGCGAAGGACAAACATTCTATGGTCTCGTTCTTTTGGGGAGTATGAAAAAAATAGTGAAAGGGAACAGAGGAGAAAAAAGAAAAAAATGAGTGGGAGATGGCAGAAAAGGAGACAGAACAGGAGAGACTCCTAACCCTGGGAAATGAACAAGGGGTGGAAGAAAGGGAGGAACGCGGGGGGCGGGGTTGACTGGGTGACGGGCACAGAGGGGGGCACTTGATGCGATGAACACTGGGGGAGTTACACTCGATGTTGGCAACATGACCTCCAATAAGAAAGAAACCTATAAACAAACACACAAACCTCCCAAGACACAAAAGTCCAGGGCCAGATGGCTTCCCAGGGGAATTCTATCCAGCGCTTCAAGAAGAAAGACTACCTATGCTACTAAAGCTGCTCCGAAAGATAGAAAGAGATGGAATACTTCCAAGCTCGTTCTTGGAGGCCAGCATCACCTTAACTCCAAAACCCAAGACCCCAAAAGGGGACAATGCTGGACCGATGTCCCTGATTAAGGCGGACGCACACCTTCTCCACAAGATATGAGCCAACAGGATCCGACGGGACATGATTAAGAAGTTACTCACCACGACCCAGTGGGGTTAATCGCCAGGGTGCAAGGCTGCTTCAGCACTCGGAGAACACTCGATGGGCTTCATCAGATCTGCAAGAGAGAAAACAAGAACCAGATGATCCTCTCAAGAGACGCAGAGGAAGCATTTGACAAAATACGGCATCCATGGCAGATCCAAACCCTTCAGAGTACAGGGATAGAGGGAACGTCCCTCAGCATCTTCAAATCCATCTACGAAAAGCCCGTGGCAAATTATCATCCACAATGTGGAAACACTGGGAGCCTTTCTTCGAACATCAGGAACGAGAGACAGGGATGTCCACCCTCACCACGTCTTCTCAACATACTACTAGACATCTCGGCCTCAGCAATCAAGCGACAGAAAAAATAAAAGGCATTCACATTGGCAAAGAAGTAGTCAAACTTGCCCTCTTCACCGATGGCATGCATGGTACTGTACCCGGAAAACCCAAAAGACTCCACCCCAAGATCGTAGAACTCATACAGCAAATTCGGCAGCGTGGCAGGATCCTAAATCTATGCCAAGAAATCAGTCACCTCTCTATACGCCAACGATGACTCTGAAGAAAGAGAAATTAAGGAGTCGGTTCCAGTGACAACTGCACCCAAAAGCATGAGATACCCAGGAATACACCTAACCAAAGAGGTAAAGGATCTCTACCCGAAAAACCACGGAACACATCTGAAAGAAATTGAGGAGGACACTAAGAGATGGAAAACTATCCCATGCTCCTGGATTGGAAGAATTCATATATTGGGAAAATGTCAACGTGACTGACCCAGGGCAATTTACACATTGATTGCAATCCCTATCATCAAAAATACCAAAGGCTCCCTTCAGAGAGTCGCCACAAATCATCTGAAGATTAGTGTGGAATCAGACAAGACCCCGAATGCCCAGGGCAATATTAGAAAAGAAAACCACAGCTGGCGGCATCACAACGCCGGACTTCAGGTTGTGCTACAAAGCTGTGCTCATCAAGACAGTGTGCTACTAGCAGAAAAACAGACACACGGATCAATGGGACAGAAGAGAGAAATCCAGAAGTGGACCCTCAACTCTACGGTCAGGACCATATATTCGACCAAGCAGGAGAGACCATCCACTGGAAAAAAGACAGCCTCCTCACTAAAGGCTGCTGGGAACGTTGGACAGCCACATGCAAAAGAATGAAACTGGACCATTCTCTCACACCATACACAGAGATAAAACTCAAAATGGATGAAAGATGTAAATGTGAGATGAGATTCCCTCAAAACCCTAGGGGAGAACACAGGCAACGTCCTTCCCGAACTTGGCCACAGTAACTTCTTGCAAGATACACCCGTGAAGGCCAGAAAACAAAAGCAAAGATGAACTATTGGGACTTCATCGGGATGAGAAGCTTCCGCACAGCCAAAGAGACACTCAACAAAACCAACAGACAACCTCCAGAATGGGAGAAGCTACGTGCAAATGACCCGTCAGATAAAGGGCCAGCATCCACGATCTCTAAAGAACCCATTCAACTCAACAGCAGAGAAACCAACCATCCAATCCGGAAATGGGCAAAAGACACGAACCGAAATGGCACAGAGCAAGACGTCGACGTGGCCGACAAGCCCATGAGAAAATGCGCCGCATCACTGTTATTTCCATCAGGGAAACACACGTCAAAAGCACAACGAAATCCCACCTTACACCGGTGAGAATGGGGAACATTGGCCAGACAGGAAACCACAAATACTGGACAGGATGTGCAGAAAGGGGAACGATTTCAAAATTCAACAATTTCAGAGGTAGCCATATTCACCTGAAAGGGACCAAGGGGGAGGGGGGCATGCTGCCGGCCAGGCTGGGGAGCTTAGGGAGGGACCTGAGAGCGGGGAGGGGGTGGGGGGAGGAGGAACAGCCAAGGGCCTTGGGGGGCCTGGGGGGGCCCAGCAGCCCAGGCCCTCAAGCCACCGCCCCAAGGCCCTGCCCTGACTTCGCAAGGTGCCTGCATCCTAACCCCTCTGAGCAGCCGCGGATGGGTTCGGCGGCACCTCCCCGAGCCCCGGTGGAGGGGCCCCACACCCTCCCTGAGCCGCTCCTGTGAGACCTGACCTGACACGTAGGAGGCCCCGCCGCCGCCCCCCTCCGAGAACAGGTGCCACCACTCCTCCCCCGCGCAGCCCTCTGCCCGGCACCCTGGCGGCCCAAAGGGTGTCCGCCGGGCTCGCCACGGGGGCGCCTCCATGCGGCCCCCAAGACTCACTGTCCCCCTCCGGTCCCTCCCAGGCACCCGCCGCGCCACCAGCGAGGGCCAGATGCCTCTCGCACAGCCACCCCGGGGCCCACGCTGACCTGCGCGCCGGGGGCCGAGGCCTGCAGAGCCGCTGCCGCGAGCCCGGAGCGCGGGGAACCGCGGGGAACCGCGGGGAACCGCGGGGAACCGCGGGCCTGGACTGGGGGCGCGGCCGCGCAACCTCCTGCCGTGCCCAGGTCGCCGCATCTGCGCACAGCTCCTCCTGCGGCCACGCCCCGGCCCCCTTCAGGTCACGCTCGGGCTCAGGCGCCTGGGCAAGCTCCCGCCCCGCCCCCGCCACGCCCCCCGCAGACCTGCCACACAGAGGCCCGCCCTCCGCGGAGCCTACAGGGGACCCGAGACCGCCTCTGCCTCCCCCCGCTAGTCTAGTCGGGGCGCCGGGGCCGAGGCCTTGCGCCCCGGCTCAGTCCCGAGGGACACCTGCTCACGGAGGCACGGAGCCTCTCTCTGGCTCTGTGTCTCCATCCCTGTCCCTCCGTCCCGGTCTCTGTCTCTCCCTCACTGTCTCCCTCGCTCTCCCTCCCGGTCTGGCCCTGTCTCCCTCCCAGTCTCTCTGCCTCTGCCCCCACCCCCATCTCTCTCTCTCTCCCTCGCCCTCCCAGTCTCCGTGTCCCTCCCAGTCTTTCTTCTCTTACTGCCTATCATGGCCTGTCCCTCGCTGTCTCTCTCTCCCTGTCTCTGTGCCTACCTTCTTGTCTCTCGGACTCTCACTTGTCTCCCTCCCTGTCTCATTCTCTCCATCCTGTCTCTGTCTCGCTGTCTCCTCCCTCCCTGTCTCTGACTCTCCCCTCCTGTCTCTCGGTCTCCCTCCCTGCACCTTGGTCTCTCCCCTCTGTCTCATCTCTCCCTCTCTGTCTCTTGGTCTGTCTGTCCCTCCCTGTCTCTGGATCCTTCCTTCCCTGTCCTGTGTCTCTCCCCCATCTCGATCTCTCACCCCTGTCGTCTCAGTCACTCCTCCCTGTCTCCATCTCTCTCTCCCTCCCTGTCTCTCGGTCTCCCCCTCGCTTTCTCTCCGTCTCCCTGCCCACCTCTATCTATCTCTCCCTCCCTGTCTCTGTCCATCCCTCCACTTCTGTCTCTCCTTCCCTGCCTCGGTCTCTCCATCCCTGTCTCTCGCCACCCGTCTCCATCTGTCCCTCCCTGTCTGTGTGTCTCCATCCCTGTCTCTCTCTCATCCTGTCTCTCGGCCTCTCCCTCACTGTATCTCGGTCTCCCTCCATGGCTCTGGCTCTCACTCCCTGTCTCTCTGTCTCCCCCTGCCTGTCTCTCGGTCTGTCCCTCCCGGTCTCTCGGTCTCTCCCTCCCTGTCTCTGGGTCTGTCCCTCCCTGTCTCTCGGTCTCCCTCCCTCTCTGTCTCTCCCACGGTGTCTAGATCTCACCCTCCTTCTCTCTGTGTCTCGGTCTCTCCCTCCCAGGCTCTCGGTGTCTCCCTACCTGTTTCCCTGCCTCTCCCTGCCTGTCTTTCTGTATCTCCCTCGCTGTCTCTGTCTCTCCATCCCTGTCTCTCTGACTCTCCTTCCCTGTGTCTGTGTCTGTCTCTCCCCGCTGCCCCATCTCAGTCTGTCCCCGCCCTGCCCCCCACCCCGTCTCCTCTCCCGCCCTCTCTCTGACTCTCGCTCCCTGTCTCGCCGACTCTCCCTTCCTGTGTCTCTGTCTCTCTTTGCGTCTCTGTCTCTCTGCCAGTCTCTGTGTGTCTCCCTTCGTGTCTCCCAGTCTCTCACTCCGTCTCGTTCTCTCCATCCTGTCTCTGTGCTCCCCTCTCTGTGTCTCAGTCTCCCTCCCTTTCTCTCTGACTCTTCCTCCCTGTCTCTCAGTGTATCCCTCCCGGGCTCTCGGTGTCTCTCTGTCTCTGTCTCTCCCTCCCTGTCTCTCTGACTCTCCTTCCATGTCTGGCTCTCTCCCTCCCTTCCTCATTCTTCCTCCTTGTCTCGGTCTCTCCCTCACCATCTCGCTGTCTCTCCCTCCCCATCCCTATCTCTCCCTCCCTGTCTGTGTCCCCCTCCCTGTGTCTGTCCATCCCTCCAGTTCTGTCTCTCCTTCCCTCTCCACGTTAATGAAACAAAGGATGAGAACCGTAGGATTCTCTCAATAGATGCAGAAAAAGCATTTGACCAAATAGACCATCCTTTCATGATGGAAACCTTCTGCTGGGTACGCATACTGGGAAAAAAACCTCAATTATCATAAAACCCATGTACAAACGACCCAGAGAGGGAACGTGCTCTTCATTGGGAAAAACCTGGAGCTTTTCCCTTAAGGTCAGGAACACGACAGGGTGTCCACCCTCAACACTCTCGTTCGGCAGAATAGTAGTGGTCCTCGCTTTCCCAGCGACATTCCGAAACAGAAAAAAAAGGCATCCGGATCGGCAAAGAAGTCAAACTCTCACTCTTCACAGAGGACATGACACTCTATGTGGGAAACCTCACACAATCACTAGACTAGATCGTACGTAAGGGATCTATCCAACAAGACGACCTAACTAACGATCGTGGGTATCTATGCCCTGAATGTGGGAGTTGCCACGGATATCAATCAATCGCTAAGCAAAGTTAAGACATACTTAGATAATAATACCCTTTTACTTGGAGACTCGAATGCGGCGCTTTCTGCAATTGACAAGTCTTCCAGGCACAGCATCTCCAAAGAAACAAGAGCACTAAAGGATACAGTGGACCAGGTGGATCTCACAGATATTTACAGAACTTTACATGCAAATGCAACTGAATTCACATTCTTCTCAATTGCACGTGGAACTTTGTCCAGAAGAGACCACATACTGGGTCACAAATCAGGTCATAATCGATACCAAAACTTTGGGATCGTCCCCTGCATATTTTCAGCCCATAATGCTCTGAAACTAGAGCTCAACCACAAGAAGTTTGCAAGGATTTCAAACACGTGCAGGTTAAGGACCATCCTGCTAAAAGGTGAAAGGGTCAACCAGGACATCAGAGAAGAATTAAGAAAATTCACGGAAACCAATGAGAACGAAGATACAACCAACCGTTCAGAATCTCTGGGATACAGCAAAAGCGGTCCCAAATAGGGGAAAGACATCGCAATACAAGCATCGATCCAAACACTGGAAAGAACTCAAATACGAAAACTAACCTGGCACCTAAAGGAGCTGGAGAAGGACCAGCAAATGAAACCTTCACCCAGCAGAAGACGACGGTTAATAAAACTTCGAGCAGAACTCAATGAAATAGAGAGCAGAAGAACTGAGGAAACACATCCACAAAACCAGGTGGTGGACCTCTGAAAGAACCAATAAGAGAGAGAAAAACCATGAAGCCAGCCTTATTAAAAGAAGAGAGAAAAGACTCCAATTAACAAAAACATGAATGAGAAAGGAGAGATCACCACCACCACGTAGGAAATACAAGCGATCTGAAAAACTCATCCTGAGCAGCTATACGCCAATAAATTGGGCAATCGAGAAGAAACGAACGCATTTCCGGAAAACCACAAACTACCAAAAACGGAACAGGAAGACACAGAAAACCCCAACAGGTCAATATCCAGGGAGGAAATTAAAGCAGTCATCATCAAAGACCTCCCAGGACACAAAAGTCTAGGGCCGGGTGGCTTCCTGAAACACTGTGGAACACGTCGGAAAGAAACTGAGGAAGACACAAAGAGATGGAAAAGGGTTCCACGCTCCTGGGTTGGAAGAATTGATATTGGGGAAAATGTCAACGTGACCCAGGGCAATATACACAACTAATGCAATCCCTGTCAGAAATAGCACGGACTCTCTTCAGAGAGCTGGAGCAAGTCCTCTGAAGGCTGGTGTGGAATGCGAAAAGACCCCGAACGGCCACGGGAAGAGTCGCCAAGAAAACCACTGCGGGGGCAGCACAATGCCGGATTTCACGTTGTGCCACGAAGCTGTGACGGGCAAGACAGTGGGATACTGGCACAAAAACAGACACGCCGATCAATGGAACAGAAGAGAGCATCCAGAGGTGGACCCTCAACTCTATGGGCAACTAATATTCAGCCAGGCAGGAAAGACCATGCACGGGGAAAAAGAAAAGACAGTCTCTTCAATAAATGCTGCTGGGAACACTGGACAGCCACACGCAGAAGAATGAAACTGGACCATTCCTCTCACACCATACACAAGGATAAATTCAAAATGGATGAAGGATCTCAATTTTGCAAGACAAGAGTCCATCAAAATCCTAGGGCAGGACAAAGGCAACAACACCCTTCTTGAACTGGGCCACAGCAACTTCGTAGAAATGACATCAGCCACGAAGGCCAGAGAAACAAGAGCGAAGAACAGGATTGCTGGGACTTCACCAAGATGAGCAGGTTCCACACAGCAAAAGAAACACTCGACAAAACTCAAAGCCAACCCACAGAGTGGGAGAAGACATGTGCAAATGACCCTGTCAGGTAAAGGGCCAGTATCCAAGATCTCTGAAGAACTTCTGCAACTCCACAGCAAAGAGACCAACGATCCAATCCGGAAGACGGGCAAGAGACATGAATGGAAATGTCACAGAGGAAGACTAGGCATGGCCGACAAGCACGTGAGACAATGCTCCGCATCACTGGCCGTCAGGGAGATATGGGTCAAAAGCACCACGAGATCCCACCTGACACACCAGCGACTGCGGTGAACGTTAACAAGATAGGAAACAGCGAAGGTCGGCGAGGATGTGGCGAAAAGGGAACCCTCTTGCACTGCCGGTGGGAATGTGACCTGATGCAGCCACGCCTGGAAAACCGTGTGCAGGTGCCTCAGAGAGGTAACAACGGATCTGCCCTGCGATCCAGCATGGGGGTGCACTGGTGGAGATGTACCCCAAAGATACAGATGCGGGGAAACACCGGGACACGTGCACCCTGAGGTTTCGAGTTGCAATGCCCACGATAGCCACACTGCGGAAGGAGCCTCGGTGCCCATCGAAAGATGAATGGATAAGGAGGGCGAGTGGTCTCTGTACACGATGGAAGATTACTCAGCCATCAGAAACGACAAACACCCACCATTTGCTTCGATGTGGATGGAACCAGAGGGTATTATGGCTGAGTCAAAGAAAAAGAAGGCAGTCGGCGAAGGACAAACATTCTATGGTCTCGTTCTTTTGGGGAGTATGAAAAAAATAGTGAAAGGGAACAGAGGAGAAAGAAGAAAAAAATGAGTGGGAGATGGCAGAAAAGGAGACAGAACAGGAGAGACTCCTAACCCTGGGAAATGAACAAGGGGTGGAAGAAAGGGAGGAACGCGGGGGGCGGGGTTGACAGGGTGACGGGCACAGAGGGGTCACTTGATGCGATGAACACTGGGGGAGTTACACTCGATGTTGGCAACATGACCTCCAATAAGAAAGAAACCTATAAACAAACACACAAACCTCCCAAGACACAAAAGTCCAGGGCCAGATGGCTTCCCAGGGGAATTCTATCCAGTGCTTCAAGAAGAAAGACTACCTATGCTACTAAAGCTGCTCCGAAAGATAGAAAGAGATGGAATACTTCCAAGCTCGTTCTTGGAGGCCAGCATCACCTTAACTCCAAAACCCAAGACCCCAAAAGGGGACAATGCTGGACCGATGTCCCTGATTAAGGCGGACGCACACCTTCTCCACAAGATATGAGCCAACAGGATCCGACGGGACATGATTAAGAAGTTACTCACCACGACCCAGTGGGGTTAATCGCCAGGGTGCAAGGCTGCTTCAGCACTCGGAGAACACTCGATGGGCTTCATCAGATCTGCAAGAGAGAAAACAAGAACCAGATGATCCTCTCAAGAGACGCAGAGGAAGCATTTGACAAAATACGGCATCCATGGCAGATCCAAACCCTTCAGAGTACAGGGATAGAGGGAACGTCCCTCAGCATCTTCAAATCCATCTACGAAAAGCCCGTGGCAAATTATCATCCACAATGTGGAAACACTGGGAGCCTTTCTTCGAACATCAGGAACGAGAGACAGGGATGTCCACCCTCACCACGTCTTCTCAACATACTACTAGACATCTCGGCCTCAGCAATCAAGCGACAGAAAAAATAAAAGGCATTCACATTGGCAAAGAAGTAGTCAAACTTGCCCTCTTCACCGATGGCATGCATGGTACTGTACCCGGAAAACCCAAAAGACTCCACCCCAAGATCGTAGAACTCATACAGCAAATTCGGCAGCGTGGCAGGATCCTAAATCTATGCCAAGAAATCAGTCACCTCTCTATACGCCAACGATGACTCTGAAGAAAGAGAAATTAAGGAGTCGGTTCCAGTGACAACTGCACCCAAAAGCATGAGATACCCAGGAATACACCTAACCAAAGAGGTAAAGGATCTCTACCCGAAAAACCACGGAACACATCTGAAAGAAATTGAGGAGGACACTAAGAGATGGAAAACTATCCCATGCTCCTGGATTGGAAGAATTCATATATTGGGAAAATGTCAACGTGACTGACCCAGGGCAATTTACACATTGATTGCAATCCCTATCATCAAAAATACCAAAGGCTCCCTTCAGAGAGTCGCCACAAATCATCTGAAGATTAGTGTGGAATCAGACAAGACCCCGAATGCCCAGGGCAATATTAGAAAAGAAAACCACAGCTGGCGGCATCACAACGCCGGACTTCAGGTTGTGCTACAAAGCTGTGCTCATCAAGACAGTGTGCTACTAGCAGAAAAACAGACACACGGATCAATGGGACAGAAGAGAGAAATCCAGAAGTGGACCCTCAACTCTACGGTCAGGACCATATATTCGACCAAGCAGGAGAGACCATCCACTGGAAAAAAGACAGCCTCCTCACTAAAGGCTGCTGGGAACGTTGGACAGCCACATGCAAAAGAATGAAACTGGACCATTCTCTCACACCATACACAGAGATAAAACTCAAAATGGATGAAAGATGTAAATGTGAGATGAGATTCCCTCAAAACCCTAGGGGAGAACACAGGCAACGTCCTTCCCGAACTTGGCCACAGTAACTTCTTGCAAGATACACCCGTGAAGGCCAGAAAACAAAAGCAAAGATGAACTATTGGGACTTCATCGGGATGAGAAGCTTCCGCACAGCCAAAGAGACACTCAACAAAACCAACAGACAACCTCCAGAATGGGAGAAGCTACGTGCAAATGACCCGTCAGATAAAGGGCCAGCATCCACGATCTCTAAAGAACCCATTCAACTCAACAGCAGAGAAACCAACCATCCAATCCGGAAATGGGCAAAAGACACGAACCGAAATGGCACAGAGCAAGACGTCGACGTGGCCGACAAGCCCATGAGAAAATGCGCCGCATCACTGTTATTTCCATCAGGGAAACACACGTCAAAAGCACAACGAAATCCCACCTTACACCGGTGAGAATGGGGAACATTGGCCAGACAGGAAACCACAAATACTGGACAGGATGTGCAGAAAGGGGAACGATTTCAAAATTCAACAATTTCAGAGGTAGCCATATTCACCTGAAAGGGACCAAGGGGGAGGGGGGCATGCTGCCGGCCAGGCTGGGGAGCTTAGGGAGGGACCTGAGAGCGGGGAGGGGGTGGGGGGAGGAGGAACAGCCAAGGGCCTTGGGGGGCCTGGGGGGGCCCAGCAGCCCAGGCCCTCAAGCCACCGCCCCAAGGCCCTGCCCTGACTTCGCAAGGTGCCTGCATCCTAACCCCTCTGAGCAGCCGCGGATGGGTTCGGCGGCACCTCCCCGAGCCCCGGTGGAGGGGCCCCACACCCTCCCTGAGCCGCTCCTGTGAGACCTGACCTGACACGTAGGAGGCCCCGCCGCCGCCCCCCTCCGAGAACAGGTGCCACCACTCCTCCCCCGCGCAGCCCTCTGCCCGGCACCCTGGCGGCCCAAAGGGTGTCCGCCGGGCTCGCCACGGGGGCGCCTCCATGCGGCCCCCAAGACTCACTGTCCCCCTCCGGTCCCTCCCAGGCACCCGCCGCGCCACCAGCGAGGGCCAGATGCCTCTCGCACAGCCACCCCGGGGCCCACGCTGACCTGCGCGCCGGGGGCCGAGGCCTGCAGAGCCGCTGCCGCGAGCCCGGAGCGCGGGAACCGCGGGGAACCGCGGGGAACCGCGGGGAACCGCGGGGAACCGCGGGCCTGGACTGGGGGCGCGGCCGCGCAACCTCCTGCCGTGCCCAGGTCGCCGCATCTGCGCACAGCTCCTCCTGCGGCCACGCCCCGGCCCCCTTCAGGTCACGCTCGGGCTCAGGCGCCTGGGCAAGCTCCCGCCCCGCCCCCGCCACGCCCCCCGCAGACCTGCCACACAGAGGCCCGCCCTCCGCGGAGCCTACAGGGGACCCGAGACCGCCTCTGCCTCCCCCCGCTAGTCTAGTCGGGGCGCCGGGGCCGAGGCCTTGCGCCCCGGCTCAGTCCCGAGGGACACCTGCTCACGGAGGCACGGAGCCTCTCTCTGGCTCTGTGTCTCCATCCCTGTCCCTCCGTCCCGGTCTCTGTCTCTCCCTCACTGTCTCCCTCGCTCTCCCTCCCGGTCTGGCCCTGTCTCCCTCCCAGTCTCTCTGCCTCTGCCCCCACCCCCATCTCTCTCTCTCTCCCTCGCCCTCCCAGTCTCCGTGTCCCTCCCAGTCTTTCTTCTCTTACTGCCTATCATGGCCTGTCCCTCGCTGTCTCTCTCTCCCTGTCTCTGTGCCTACCTTCTTGGCTCTCGGACTCTCACTTGTCTCCCTCCCTGTCTCATTCTCTCCATCCTGTCTCTGTCTCGCTGTCTCCTCCCTCCCTGTCTCTGACTCTCCCCTCCTGTCTCTCGGTCTCCCTCCCTGCACCTTGGTCTCTCCCCTCTGTCTCATCTCTCCCTCTCGGTCTCTTGGTCTGTCTGTCCCTCCCTGTCTCTGGATCCTTCCTTCCCTGTCCTGTGTCTCTCCCCCATCTCGATCTCTCACCCCCGTCGTCTCAGTCACTCCTCCCTGTCTCCATCTCTCTCTCCCTCCCTGTCTCTCGGTCTCCCCCTCGCTTTCTCTCCGTCTCCCTGCCCACCTCTATCTATCTCTCCCTCCCTGTCTCTGTCCATCCCTCCACTTCTGTCTCTCCTTCCCTGCCTCGGTCTCTCCATCCCTGTCTCTCGCCACCCGTCTCCATCTGTCCCTCCCTGTCTGTGTGTCTCCATCCCTGTCTCTCTCTCATCCTGTCTCTCGGCCTCTCCCTCACTGTATCTCGGTCTCCCTCCATGGCTCTGGCTCTCACTCCCTGTCTCTCTGTCTCCCCCCGCCTGTCTCTCGGTCTGTCCCTCCCGGTCTCTCGGTCTCTCCCTCCCTGTCTCTGGGTCTGTCCCTCCCTGTCTCTCGGTCTCCCTCCCTCTCTGTCTCTCCCACGGTGTCTAGATCTCACCCTCCTTCTCTCTGTGTCTCGGTCTCTCCCTCCCAGGCTCTCGGTGTCTCCCTACCTGTTTCCCTGCCTCTCCCTGCCTGTCTTTCTGTATCTCCCTCGCTGTCTCTGTCTCTCCATCCCTGTCTCTCTGACTCTCCTTCCCTGTGTCTGTGTCTGTCTCTCCCCGCTGCCCCATCTCAGTCTGTCCCCGCCCTGCCCCCCACCCCGTCTCCTCTCCCGCCCTCTCTCTGACTCTCGCTCCCTGTCTCGCCGACTCTCCCTTCCTGTGTCTCTGTCTCTCTTTGCGTCTCTGTCTCTCTGCCAGTCTCTGTGTGTCTCCCTTCGTGTCTCCCAGTCTCTCACTCCGTCTCGTTCTCTCCATCCTGTCTCTGTGCTCCCCTCTCTGTGTCTCAGTCTCCCTCCCTTTCTCTCTGACTCTTCCTCCCTGTCTCTCAGTGTATCCCTCCCGGGCTCTCGGTGTCTCTCTGTCTCTGTCTCTCCCTCCCTGTCTCTCTGACTCTCCTTCCATGTCTGGCTCTCTCCCTCCCTTCCTCATTCTTCCTCCTTGTCTCGGTCTCTCCCTCACCATCTCGCTGTCTCTCCCTCCCCATCCCTATCTCTCCCTCCCTGTCTGTGTCCCCCTCCCTGTGTCTGTCCATCCCTCCAGTTCTGTCTCTCCTTCCCTCTCCACGTTAATGAAACAAAGGATGAGAACCGTAGGATTCTCTCAATAGATGCAGAAAAAGCATTTGACCAAATAGACCATCCTTTCATGATGGAAACCTTCTGCTGGGTACGCATACTGGGAAAAAAACCTCAATTATCATAAAACCCATGTACAAACGACCCAGAGAGGGAACGTGCTCTTCATTGGGAAAAACCTGGAGCTTTTCCCTTAAGGTCAGGAACACGACAGGGTGTCCACCCTCAACACTCTCGTTCGGCAGAATAGTAGTGGTCCTCGCTTTCCCAGCGACATTCCGAAACAGAAAAAAAAGGCATCCGGATCGGCAAAGAAGTCAAACTCTCACTCTTCACAGAGGACATGACACTCTATGTGGGAAACCTCACACAATCACTAGACTAGATCGTACGTAAGGGATCTATCCAACAAGACGACCTAACTAACGATCGTGGGTATCTATGCCCTGAATGTGGGAGTTGCCACGGATATCAATCAATCGCTAAGCAAAGTTAAGACATACTTAGATAATAATACCCTTTTACTTGGAGACTCGAATGCGGCGCTTTCTGCAATTGACAAGTCTTCCAGGCACAGCATCTCCAAAGAAACAAGAGCACTAAAGGATACAGTGGACCAGGTGGATCTCACAGATATTTACAGAACTTTACATGCAAATGCAACTGAATTCACATTCTTCTCAATTGCACGTGGAACTTTGTCCAGAAGAGACCACATACTGGGTCACAAATCAGGTCATAATCGATACCAAAACTTTGGGATCGTCCCCTGCATATTTTCAGCCCATAATGCTCTGAAACTAGAGCTCAACCACAAGAAGTTTGCAAGGATTTCAAACACGTGCAGGTTAAGGACCATCCTGCTAAAAGGTGAAAGGGTCAACCAGGACATCAGAGAAGAATTAAGAAAATTCACGGAAACCAATGAGAACGAAGATACAACCAACCGTTCAGAATCTCTGGGATACAGCAAAAGCGGTCCCAAATAGGGGAAAGACATCGCAATACAAGCATCGATCCAAACACTGGAAAGAACTCAAATACGAAAACTAACCTGGCACCTAAAGGAGCTGGAGAAGGACCAGCAAATGAAACCTTCACCCAGCAGAAGACGACGGTTAATAAAACTTCGAGCAGAACTCAATGAAATAGAGAGCAGAAGAACTGAGGAAACACATCCACAAAACCAGGTGGTGGACCTCTGAAAGAACCAATAAGAGAGAGAAAAACCATGAAGCCAGCCTTATTAAAAGAAGAGAGAAAAGACTCCAATTAACAAAAACATGAATGAGAAAGGAGAGATCACCACCACCACGTAGGAAATACAAGCGATCTGAAAAACTCATCCTGAGCAGCTATACGCCAATAAATTGGGCAATCGAGAAGAAACGAACGCATTTCCGGAAAACCACAAACTACCAAAAACGGAACAGGAAGACACAGAAAACCCCAACAGGTCAATATCCAGGGAGGAAATTAAAGCAGTCATCATCAAAGACCTCCCAGGACACAAAAGTCTAGGGCCGGGTGGCTTCCTGAAACACTGTGGAACACGTCGGAAAGAAACTGAGGAAGACACAAAGAGATGGAAAAGGGTTCCACGCTCCTGGGTTGGAAGAATTGATATTGGGGAAAATGTCAACGTGACCCAGGGCAATATACACAACTAATGCAATCCCTGTCAGAAATAGCACGGACTCTCTTCAGAGAGCTGGAGCAAGTCCTCTGAAGGCTGGTGTGGAATGCGAAAAGACCCCGAACGGCCACGGGAAGAGTCGCCAAGAAAACCACTGCGGGGGCAGCACAATGCCGGATTTCACGTTGTGCCACGAAGCTGTGACGGGCAAGACAGTGGGATACTGGCACAAAAACAGACACGCCGATCAATGGAACAGAAGAGAGCATCCAGAGGTGGACCCTCAACTCTATGGGCAACTAATATTCAGCCAGGCAGGAAAGACCATGCACGGGGAAAAAGAAAAGACAGTCTCTTCAATAAATGCTGCTGGGAACACTGGACAGCCACACGCAGAAGAATGAAACTGGACCATTCCTCTCACACCATACACAAGGATAAATTCAAAATGGATGAAGGATCTCAATTTTGCAAGACAAGAGTCCATCAAAATCCTAGGGCAGGACAAAGGCAACAACACCCTTCTTGAACTGGGCCACAGCAACTTCGTAGAAATGACATCAGCCACGAAGGCCAGAGAAACAAGAGCGAAGAACAGGATTGCTGGGACTTCACCACGTTGAGCAGGTTCCACACAGCAAAAGAAACACTCGACAAAACTCAAAGCCAACCCACAGAGTGGGAGAAGACATGTGCAAATGACCCTGTCAGGTAAAGGGCCAGTATCCAAGATCTCTGAAGAACTTCTGCAACTCCACAGCAAAGAGACCAACGATCCAATCCGGAAGACGGGCAAGAGACATGAATGGAAATGTCACAGAGGAAGACTAGGCATGGCCGACAAGCACGTGAGACAATGCTCCGCATCACTGGCCGTCAGGGAGATATGGGTCAAAAGCACCACGAGATCCCACCTGACACACCAGCGACTGCGGTGAACGTTAACAAGATAGGAAACAGCGAAGGTCGGCGAGGATGTGGCGAAAAGGGAACCCTCTTGCACTGCCGGTGGGAATGTGACCTGATGCAGCCACGCCTGGAAAACCGTGTGCAGGTGCCTCAGAGAGGTAACAACGGATCTGCCCTGCGATCCAGCATGGGGGTGCACTGGTGGAGATGTACCCCAAAGATACAGATGCGGGGAAACACCGGGACACGTGCACCCTGAGGTTTCGAGTTGCAATGCCCACGATAGCCACACTGCGGAAGGAGCCTCGGTGCCCATCGAAAGATGAATGGATAAGGAGGGCGAGTGGTCTCTGTACACGATGGAAGATTACTCAGCCATCAGAAACGACAAACACCCACCATTTGCTTCGATGTGGATGGAACCAGAGGGTATTATGGCTGAGTCAAAGAAAAAGAAGGCAGTCGGCGAAGGACAAACATTCTATGGTCTCGTTCTTTTGGGGAGTATGAAAAAAATAGTGAAAGGGAACAGAGGAGAAAGAAGAAAAAAATGAGTGGGAGATGGCAGAAAAGGAGACAGAACAGGAGAGACTCCTAACCCTGGGAAATGAACAAGGGGTGGAAGAAAGGGAGGAACGCGGGGGGCGGGGTTGACTGGGTGACGGGCACAGAGGGGGGCACTTGATGCGATGAACACTGGGGGAGTTACACTCGATGTTGGCAACATGACCTCCAATAAGAAAGAAACCTATAAACAAACACACAAACCTCCCAAGACACAAAAGTCCAGGGCCAGATGGCTTCCCAGGGGAATTCTATCCAGTGCTTCAAGAAGAAAGACTACCTATGCTACTAAAGCTGCTCCGAAAGATAGAAAGAGATGGAATACTTCCAAGCTCGTTCTTGGAGGCCAGCATCACCTTAACTCCAAAACCCAAGACCCCAAAAGGGGACAATGCTGGACCGATGTCCCTGATTAAGGCGGACGCACACCTTCTCCACAAGATATGAGCCAACAGGATCCGACGGGACATGATTAAGAAGTTACTCACCACGACCCAGTGGGGTTAATCGCCAGGGTGCAAGGCTGCTTCAGCACTCGGAGAACACTCGATGGGCTTCATCAGATCTGCAAGAGAGAAAACAAGAACCAGATGATCCTCTCAAGAGACGCAGAGGAAGCATTTGACAAAATACGGCATCCATGGCAGATCCAAACCCTTCAGAGTACAGGGATAGAGGGAACGTCCCTCAGCATCTTCAAATCCATCTACGAAAAGCCCGTGGCAAATTATCATCCACAATGTGGAAACACTGGGAGCCTTTCTTCGAACATCAGGAACGAGAGACAGGGATGTCCACCCTCACCACGTCTTCTCAACATACTACTAGACATCTCGGCCTCAGCAATCAAGCGACAGAAAAAATAAAAGGCATTCACATTGGCAAAGAAGTAGTCAAACTTGCCCTCTTCACCGATGGCATGCATGGTACTGTACCCGGAAAACCCAAAAGACTCCACCCCAAGATCGTAGAACTCATACAGCAAATTCGGCAGCGTGGCAGGATCCTAAATCTATGCCAAGAAATCAGTCACCTCTCTATACGCCAACGATGACTCTGAAGAAAGAGAAATTAAGGAGTCGGTTCCAGTGACAACTGCACCCAAAAGCATGAGATACCCAGGAATACACCTAACCAAAGAGGTAAAGGATCTCTACCCGAAAAACCACGGAACACATCTGAAAGAAATTGAGGAGGACACTAAGAGATGGAAAACTATCCCATGCTCCTGGATTGGAAGAATTCATATATTGGGAAAATGTCAACGTGACTGACCCAGGGCAATTTACACATTGATTGCAATCCCTATCATCAAAAATACCAAAGGCTCCCTTCAGAGAGTCGCCACAAATCATCTGAAGATTAGTGTGGAATCAGACAAGACCCCGAATGCCCAGGGCAATATTAGAAAAGAAAACCACAGCTGGCGGCATCACAACGCCGGACTTCAGGTTGTGCTACAAAGCTGTGCTCATCAAGACAGTGTGCTACTAGCAGAAAAACAGACACACGGATCAATGGGACAGAAGAGAGAAATCCAGAAGTGGACCCTCAACTCTACGGTCAGGACCATATATTCGACCAAGCAGGAGAGACCATCCACTGGAAAAAAGACAGCCTCCTCACTAAAGGCTGCTGGGAACGTTGGACAGCCACATGCAAAAGAATGAAACTGGACCATTCTCTCACACCATACACAGAGATAAAACTCAAAATGGATGAAAGATGTAAATGTGAGATGAGATTCCCTCAAAACCCTAGGGGAGAACACAGGCAACGTCCTTCCCGAACTTGGCCACAGTAACTTCTTGCAAGATACACCCGTGAAGGCCAGAAAACAAAAGCAAAGATGAACTATTGGGACTTCATCGGGATGAGAAGCTTCCGCACAGCCAAAGAGACACTCAACAAAACCAACAGACAACCTCCAGAATGGGAGAAGCTACGTGCAAATGAACCGTCAGATAAAGGGCCAGCATCCACGATCTCTAAAGAACCCATTCAACTCAACAGCAGAGAAACCAACCATCCAATCCGGAAATGGGCAAAAGACACGAACCGAAATGGCACAGAGCAAGACGTCGACGTGGCCGACAAGCCCATGAGAAAATGCGCCGCATCACTGTTATTTCCATCAGGGAAACACACGTCAAAAGCACAACGAAATCCCACCTTACACCGGTGAGAATGGGGAACATTGGCCAGACAGGAAACCACAAATACTGGACAGGCTGTGCAGAAAGGGGAACGATTTCAAAATTCAACAATTTCAGAGGTAGCCATATTCACCTGAAAGGGACCAAGGGGGAGGGGGGCATGCTGCCGGCCAGGCTGGGGAGCTTAGGGAGGGACCTGAGAGCGGGGAGGGGGTGGGGGGAGGAGGAACAGCCAAGGGCCTTGGGGGGCCTGGGGGGGCCCAGCAGCCCAGGCCCTCAAGCCACCGCCCCAAGGCCCTGCCCTGACATCGCAAGGTGCCTGCATCCTAACCCCTCTGAGCAGCCGCGGATGGGTTCGGCGGCACCTCCCCGAGCCCCGGTGGAGGGGCCCCACACCCTCCCTGAGCCGCTCCTGTGAGACCTGACCTGACACGTAGGAGGCCCCGCCGCCGCCCCCCTCCGAGAACAGGTGCCACCACTCCTCCCCCGCGCAGCCCTCTGCCTGGCACCCTGGCGGCCCAAAGGGTGTCCGCCGGGCTCGCCACGGGGGCGCCTCCATGCGGCCCCCAA
Source organism: Canis lupus baileyi (assembly GCF_048164855.1). NCBI lineage: Eukaryota > Metazoa > Chordata > Mammalia > Carnivora > Canidae > Canis > Canis lupus. The sequence continues at coordinate 23,068,482 of NC_132857.1, read as the reverse complement.
GACTCACTGTCCCCCTCCGGTCCCTCCCAGGCACCCGCCGCGCCGCCAGCGAGGGCCAGATGCCTCTCGCACAGCCACCCCGGGGCCCGTCACGCCTCCCGGGGCCCACGCTGACCTGCGCGCCGGGGGCCGAGGCCTGCAGAGCCGCTGCCGCGAGCCCGGAGCGCGGGGAACCGCGGGGAACCGCGGGGAACCGCGGGCCTGGACTGGGGGCGCGGCCGCGCAACCTCCTGCCGTGCCCAGGTCGCCGCATCTGCGCACAGCTCCTCCTGCGGCCACGCCCCGGCCCCCTTCAGGTCACGCTCGGGCTCAGGCGCCTGGGCAAGCTCCCGCCCCGCCCCCGCCACGCCCCCCGCAGACCTGCCACACAGAGGCCCGCCCTCCGCGGAGCCTACAGGGGACCCGAGCCCGCCTCTGCCTCCCCCCGCTAGTCTAGTCGGGGCGCCGGGGCCGAGGCTAAGAATGCATTTAACCAAGGAGGTAAAAAACCTATACTCTGAAAACAATAAAACACTGATGAATGAAACTGAAAACAAAACAAATGGAATGATAGGCCCTGCTTATGGATCAGAGGAATTAATATTTTCAAAATGTCCTTACTACCCAAAGCAATCTACAGATGTAACACAATCCAAATCAAAATACAAATAGTACTCTTCACAGAAGGCAAACAAATAATGCTAAAATTTATATGGGATCACAGAACATCCCAAATAGCCAATGTAATTTTTTTTCCTGGTTTGGAAGATCCATTTTTAATTTTATATTTAAATTAAATTAATTGGAAGAGGCAAGATGGCAAAAGGGGAGGGATCTTCCTTTCATCTCGTCCCCTTATTTAGCTAGATAACTCTCAAATCATCCTGAAAACTATGTATTCAACCTGAGATGTAAGGAAAGAATGGCTGGAACAATACAAATAGAAAAGTGAGGGGATCCCTGGGTGGCTCAGTGGTTTGGCGCCTGCCTTTGGCCCAGGGCGCGATCCTGGAGTCCCGGGATCGAGTCCCACATTGGGCTCCTGTCATGGAGCTTGCTTCTCCCTCTCACTATGTCTCTGCCTCTCTCTCTCTCTCTCTCTCTCATAAGTAAATAAATAAATCTTAAAAAAACAAATAAAAAAGTGACCATTTTTTGCAAGGTAGGAGTGTGGAGAAGAGAAACGGAGGGGCCATACT